>NC_064617.1:921232756-931232756 GCF_023898315.1 Schistocerca nitens | reverse complement strand
AGATATTGCATTTTCCAATATTTTGTTTGAAATTACATCAGTCCCCATTTGAATTCATTGATTCATTTACATATTGTTTCTCTAAATACATAAATAACCAACTAGTGCTGATCTACTCACATTGTTAAGTACAGAAATTACTTCTGGATGACGTTGTCATAAAAAACAGCTACTTTGAAGGAAGAATATAACTACACTTATGCTATTCAGTGGTTGGTTTCACCTGATATTGTCGCAGAAGAAGCTGAGTATCACAGTCCCCATGGGGTAGTGGTTATGATACTAGACTGTTGCATTGGAGGGTCATGAGTTCAAAACTCACCTGAACTGTAAAATTTTAATTTCTAAATTCGGTTCAAGTACATTCTAGAAGTATCCACAAATGTCAAGAATCATTGTACTTGAATGTTCTGTAACTGTATATCTACCATATGTGTTCTGGCCGGAGGCAGTTCACTCTACACTCTTGTGTGTGCAAGTGCTGAATAAACCTTCATTAAGTGAAGTTAGTGTTCATCATTCATCTAATTACACCTTCTTCTATGTGACATTATTCTGGTGGAGGCACCGCACATTATCGACGAAACAGTGCTCCCATCAGGTCATGACAGAGCCACCGTTTATGTGGTAAGAAACCCGAGTTCGAGCCATATTCAACAGATCACAATCTATCAGAGACAGAAGAAGAAGAGGATATTACAATGACAGCAACTGTGTGCCACCACTTGAGACATCCTTTCGGGTTCCCTGGTGACAATGGCCAAGATCCACACAAGTGGCTGAAGGTATATGAGCGTATAGCCAAATTTAATAAATGGGATGACACCGTGTGTTTGGCTAACGTATTTTTCTATTTGGAGGGCACTGTCAAGCAACGGTATGAGAACAGTGAGGAGAAGTTCACAAGCTGGGAAGTATTCCAGGTGGAACTGCACAAGTATTTTGGTGACACACAATGACAGAAGTGCTAGGCTGAAGATAAATTAAAGTGCAGGGCACAGCGTCCAGGAGAAACTACAGCATCCTACATTCAAGACATCTTGGAGCTGTGTAAAATAGTTGATCCCGGAATGAAGGAGGAAGATAAGATTGCACATCTCATGAAGGGCATTGCTGAGGACATGTATCAAGCCCTACTGCTGAAGGAGGTTTCGACAGCAGACGACTTCATAAAATAGTATCAGTATATGGAGACAATGCAGCAAAAAAGAATTACATGCAAGAAGTTTGAACAGCTTCCAAATGTCGTATGGATGTCTGTGATGGAGGAAGGAACTGATTTCACAAATGTTCTTAATCAGATAGTGAGAGAGGAAGTTCAGAAGGCACTTGGATTGCATGGCGAACTAAAAACTGAGACATGTCGAGAGGTCATAAGGGAGGAAGTGGAACAGACATTGAACCCAATCTCTCGTCCTTCATTTCCCTTTAAAATGGTGAAAAAGTTGAGACCCAGGCGAAGTTACGTTCCTACAATACCGCACGAGGAACCTGTTTGAGCACCAAGGAAGACTGAAATCTGGAGGACCCAGGATAACCAACCAGTATGTTTCCACTGCAGACAACCGGGACATGTGGTACACTATTTTCGAGAAAGGCAGTGGATATTTGATGACACCCATGCCAGAAGACAGCAGACCGATCTTAGCCGACGCCAACTTCGGGACAAAGAAGATGAACAAGAAGATGTGGATGCAGGACGACATAGGTCACCATCGCCTCAAGCTAGCTGGTGGAGAGGATGCTCCCCAACATGCCAATCAAGGTCTCCATTGTCGTTTAGAAGCTCCAGCCACTGCAATCTGAAAAACTAAATGGCCACCGAAGAGAAAAATCCCCTACTGTCGATCACTACAAAAATGATAGGAAACTATGTCGATATCCTCATGAATGGCTGACCAGCCCAAGTTCTTGTGGACTCTGTAGCATCATATTCAGTCATTTCAGAGAAGTACCGTTGGCTGTTGCAGAAAACCATATTCGTTGACAACAAAACATCTCTGCTGAAGGTGGCTAATGGGAATATGTAAAACATACAGGAAGATGTACCATTTGTATGGGTACAAGAGGCCATACACAACCACTAGAATGCGTCATCGTACAAGAGTGTAGTCATGACGTCATTGTCGGATGGGACTTTTTGAAAGGTTCTCAGGCAATTATAGATTGTGGTCGCTTGAAGATTATGCTAGACGAGCTGAGATTCTGTGGACAGGAAGATGCGCATCCGAGTGTGTGGAGACGATGTGTGATGGATGAAGTGATCTTTCCTGCAGTCAGTGCTAGAAAGGTTATTGTTACATGTCATGCCATACATCAACCCATGGATCTTGTAGTGGAATGTAAGAGAAGCACACCACTGAAGAATAACTTTGTCATCCCAGCCTCTTTCGTCTCATTTAAGAACTGATTCAGAGAATTGTGGATTGTTAACTGTTACTGAGAACCGCAGAGCCTTCCAAGACAGCATGTGCATAGCAAACGCTGAGCTGGTAATTGAATAACAGCTGAGCAGCATAGAAATCTCCCATGCTGTCTGTGGGCGAAATTAGTGCTACCACTACAATTCAAGATCTTCAATTCGACTATCGGCAGACCTCACTAAGAGACAATAGAAGAAGCTACTTGCCATTCTTTAAGAGTTCTCTGAATGCTTCAATCCACAGGTGAAGAGCAACGTAGACAAATTGACAGTGAAGCATCAGATTAGCACTGGAGACGATCAACCAATAAGCCAGAGAGCGTACTGTGTGTCAGCAATGGAACATCGAATTATTCGTGACGAGGTAGAGAAAATGATGAAAAATGACATCATTCAGCCTTCGCAGAGCTCATGGTTGTCACCAGTGGTTCTAGTCAGGAAGAAGGATGGCAACAGGCGCTTTTGTGTTGATTGCAGGAAGCTTAATAAGATAACTAAAAAGGACGTTTACCCTCTTCCACGAATTGATGATACACAAGATTGTCTGAAGGGGGCTAAGTTTTTCTCAACCATGGACATGTACTCGGGATACTGGCAAATCAAAGTATTTGAGGCTGATCGTGAGAAAATTGTATTCATCACCCCTGAGGGCCTGTATGAGTTTACGGTAATGCCGTTTGGTTTGTGTAATGCACCAGCAACTCTTGAACAGATGATGGATAATCTTCTAAGGCACCTGAAGTGGATATGTGTCATTGATATTTAGATGACATTATAGTGTTCTCAGAGGTATTTGATGAACATGTAAAAAGACTGAGGGCCATTTTTAAGTGTCTCCAACAAGGCGGACTGAAACTTAATCCAAGAAAGTGTCTCTTTGGAGCAAAAGAAATTAAAATACTTTGATGCCTTGTGTCAAAAGACGGTGTGTGGCCAGACCCAGAAAAATTGAGATCTATAACAGAATTTCCTATTCCTAAAAGTATAGAGATGTGATAAGCTTCCTCGAATTATGTTTTTATTACCGTTGTTTTGTCAAAGACTTTTGTATCAAAGCCAGGCCACTCTAACAGTTGTTAAAAGCTGATCTAAATTTATCTGGTGTGGTGCTCAACAAGATTCTTTCAATGTGCTGCGAAGAGCTCGGACAACTGACCCTCTACTTGGTCTGTATGATGAGAGAGCACCTACTGAACTACACACAGATGCCAGCAGGTAAGGGATCGGTGCTGTTCTAGTTCAAATTTCCGATGGAAAAGAGAAGGTTATAGCCTATGCTTCTAGGGCACTTACAAAATCCGAGAGAAACTACTCAACTACAGAAAGAGAAAGTCTTGCTGTGATCTGGGCTGTGTGCAAATTTCGACAGTATCTCTACGGAAGGCCATGCACAGTTGTTACAGACCATCATTCACTTTGTTGGTTGACAGGTCTTAAGGATCCAACAGGACGATTTGCCAGGTGGGCACTATGCCTTCAAGAGTATAACACTACCAGAGTGTACAAAAGAGGAAGAAAACACCAAGATACCAACTTCCTCTCAAGAAAACCTGTGCAAGACCATCAAGACTTTGATGAAGATAGTGACTGTCTCACTGCACTCCAGGATCTCTCTGCTGAGCAGAAGAAGGACACCAAGATATCTAAAATTATGCTTGCCTTAAATTGGTCAGAGGTTGTGAATTGACGATTTAAGGTAGTTAATGGATTACTTTGGAAGAAAAACTTTGATCTGTGTGGAAAGAGGTGGCTACCAGTGATTCCTAAACACATGCACTTAGATGTTCTACAGAAATTCCATGTCACACCTGAGGCCCAACATTTAGGATTTATTAAGACATACGATAGGCTCCGCAAGAGATTTTTATGGCCAGTTTTATTTAAAAGTTTCCGTCACTATGTGTCGCACTGTCGAGAGTGCCAGAGGAGAAAGACAGTTCCTCAGAAACCACCTGGCTGTCTCATATCAATTCCACCAGTCGAAATGCCTTTCCAGCATGTTGGGATTTACCTCCTCGGATGATTTCCAAAGTCTGCTAGTGGCAATAGATGGATTATTGTTTGCACTTGTTATCTGACTCACTATGCCATTACAAAAGCCATGTAAACAGCGAAAGTATTCGAGGTAGCCAAATTCATTGTGGAAACACAGTGCCCCAAGGTTGTTAATTACGGATCAAGGGAAAGTTTTTCAATCAAATCTTGTGACAGAGATGAACCGTCGGTTCAACATTACTCATCACATGACGACTACCTACCATCCGCAAACTAACGGGCTTACTGAACGCCTTAATAAGACCTTGGCCGACATACTATCAATGTTCATCAGTGTTGAGCAGAGCAACTGGGATAAGGTGCTACCATTCGTGATGTTTGCCTACAACACTGCCAAACAAGACACCACAGGATTTATGCCATTTTTCCTGGTGCATGGGTGTGAGGCAACTACGATGATGGACACTGTATTTCCGTTACATCCTGATGATGTGGACGATGACTACATCAGCCAGGTGTTAACCAGAGCTGAGGAAGCTCGGCAGTTAGCTTGACTCCACACGCTGCAGGCTCAAGAAAACGATCACCGAAGGTATGACGTAAGGCACCACCCTGTTGTCTACCATCCTGGGAACCTCGTCTGGATCTTCACTCCTGTTCGGAAGTT
Organism: Schistocerca nitens; assembly: GCF_023898315.1. Lineage (NCBI taxonomy): Eukaryota > Metazoa > Arthropoda > Insecta > Orthoptera > Acrididae > Schistocerca > Schistocerca nitens. The sequence goes on along the minus strand of NC_064617.1, from coordinate 931,227,672 downwards.
TGGTCTCTCTGAGAAGCTCCTCGGGTGCTACTTTGAACCTTATAAGGTTGTAAAACAATTGTCTGATGTTACTTATGAAGTTGAAGATTTTGACCCCGACACAAGACAACGAAAGATCAGAGATACGGTCGACGTCCTTTGAATGAAGCCTTATAAGGATCCTGCCACCCAGGGTAAATCGAAGCTCCAGTGACAGGCAACAGGTGGAAAGGTGACGAAGAGCATAGCAGCAAAGGAAGTTCTAAGAAGATCACCGCCAGGGTGAACATCAGTCATCGGGAATCGGAGTATGCAGGACCGATGACTCGTTCCTGGACTAGGAGGACATAACACCGAGATGCTGTTCTCTTAAAGAGGGAGCAATGTTGCAGAAGAAGCTGAGTAGCACAGTCACTGTGGTGTAGTGGTTTTGATACTAGACTGTTGCATGGAGGGTCGTGAGTTCAAAACTTACCTGAACTATAAAATTTTAATTTCTATATTTAGTTCGATTACATTCGAGAAGTATCCACAAATGTCAAGAATCATTGTAGTGGAATGTTCTGTAACTGTATATATAGTTAGTGTTTGTCATTCATCTAATTACACCTTCTTCCACGTGACAGTATTACAGAGCATGTGTATAACTTACAGAGAACACCGATGACAATATGAGAAGAATGGATGGCTGCTCGACACATAGAGGAGGCACTGAGTGACAGACAGGCATATTGAAAAAATGCTGTTAAATGTTATTAGCCACCAAACTGAGTTCTTCATCAAATATAGACAAAAGAAAATACACAAACGTTCACACTTACATCACTCACACACTTGCTAGTGCCACCCCAGGGACTGAGGTAAGCAGCAATCTTTGCTCGTGTAGAACGTGAAGGTACAAGAGAGTTATGGTGTGAGGAGGGGGAGGGTGACAAAATACTAGTACTGCCTGTAGAGTCATGCAGGGACATGACTGGGACAGAATAGTGAACTAGTAGGTGCAGCAGCAGCAGCAGGTCATGGTTGAGGAGAGAGGGAAGAAGAGAAAAGGAAATGACTACAGGTGTGCTGATGCACTGGTGTGAAGAAGGCATGTGCGGGGCTGGAGTGGGAGCAGGGAGGATAGGAGATGGCTGTGCCGAGCCCATCAAACCATGTAATCTGCCAACTTAGCAACAACCACTGTGCTGCATTCTGTGTTGGCATGACCACTAACAAGCTGTCGGTCCAAATGAATGGCCACTGCCAAACTGTGGCCAGGAGACAGCTGGACCAACCAGTTGCTAATAAGCACGCTACCTAACACAATGTGCTTAACTTTGAGGACTTCCTCACAGCTTGTGCCGTCTGGAGTCTTCCTGCAAACACTAGCTTTTCGGAACGGCACAGGTGGGTATTCTCCCTGCGGCATACCCTTTGTTCCCATAACCCCCCCCCCCCTCCCCCCCCCCCGGCATCAAACTTCATCGACCTCTGTCCTCCGCCTGTCTATTCTCTTCCATGCTACCACTCCATCTCTACAAGGGTAACCTCAAAAGTAAGGTCTCCTATTTTTTTATAAGTACATAGACCTGTTTAGTTCTACAATGGTTTACATCAGTTTACAGCTTGAACATTTAGCTATATTTTGACATAATTTCCATTTCTGTTGATGCATTTTTGTAGACGCTGTGGCAGTTTTTGTATGCCCATGTCATACCAGCTCACCGCCAAGCTGTTCAGAAGGTTATGAACCTCTTCTTTCACCTCATTGTCAGAGCTGAATCATTTTCCGGCCAAATGTTCTTTTAACCTAGGGAACAGGTGATAGTCACTGGGCACCAAGTCAGGACCATAGGGTGGGTGGGTGATTATGTTCCACTGAAACGTTGCAGGAGAGCAACAGTTTGCTGAGCGATGTGTGGGCGAGCGTTGTCATGGAGAATGTGTACGCCCTTGCCCAACATTCCTCTTCACTGTTTCTGTATTGCCCGCTTGAGATTTTTCAGAGTTTCACAGTACCTGTCAGTGTTAATTGTGGTCCCAGTGGGCATAAAGTCGACCAACAATACCCTTTCTGATCCCAAAAAACGGTTGTGATGACCTTACCGGCAGACTGTGTTTGTTTGAATTTCCATGGATTTGGCAAAGAAGGGTGCCGCCACTGGCGTGATTGTTGCTTGGTCTCAGGTGTAAAGTGGTATGCCCAGGTTTCGTCACCTGTGACAATTGAGTCCAGAAAGTTGTCCTGTTTGGCTGCAAGGCGGTGAAGAAATGCGCTGGAAGCATCGACTCGTTGCCGCATGTGGTCCTCAGTCAGCATTCATGGCACCTATCTTGCACACACCTTCCGGTAGTTCAATGTTTCCGTTAACATTCTGTGAGTGGTGGTTCAGGAAACCTCAGGAACCAACGTGCAGAGATCATCCAGGGTAATCTGCCGATCTTCACGCATGCTTTGCTCAACCTTCAACACTGTCTCCTCAGAAATTGATGGTCTCTCGCTCCTTTGTTCATTGTGAATTTCAGTCCGACCAGCTGCAAACTCTCTACACCACTTACAAACATTTTTGACATCCATGCACAACTCACTATACACTTCTGTCAATTGGTGATGGATTTCGATTGGCGCAGTGCTCTTTGCATTCAAAAACCGAATAACTGTGCGCAATTTGCACTTTGCAGTAACATCCAACAGGAGCTCCATTCTCAATGGCTGCCAAGCCAAGACTGAGTGCCTCAGCTCAGCGTGCACATGTTTACACACAGTGCATGAAGCCCTCTTCATAACAGTGTGCCCAACTGACACACAAACAGAGTTCTGTAGTTTAAAAAAATAGGAGACCTTACTTTTGGGATTACCCCTTCTCTATTTCTCTCTGTTCCCCTTCGCCCCCTCTCCCCCCACCCTCTTCTTAAGAACAGCATCCTGACACTGCAGCTGTCATCCCACTATCTTGTCCCCGCCAGATCCCTGCATGCTTCTTCCAGCAGCACTAGCATCTTCTCCCACCCCTGCTACCCTAAACCTTTTCCATTCCCCCACTGCTAGGTTGGACCTAGCACCTGGAGACAACAATGGCTACAGGTGTCTAAGCTATTCATTATTGAATATGTGTGTGTTTTGTTTTGTCTATGTCTGATGAAGACTTAGTCTGATAGCTAGTAATATTTAGCAGTGGTCTATCTGCCACTAATGACTTGGATTTAAAGTCATATGTCTCATTGCTGCTATTGTCAGGGTGTTGAATATCATTTGCCTTACTGACTTTATTTGTTTTATACCTAATGATGTCACAGATTCTGTTTGCTTTGCTTGTGATCTTACAATTTTGAATTTTTTTATGTGTACTGCATTTTTATGACACAATTCTGAATTTGGCAATACTGCTTGTGTTACAGCATTAAGTTGTATTTAGAGCTAGTCCTCTGCATTCAGTAAAGCTGTCTTCATGGAGCAAGCTGATTTTCTGTGTTTCCATTGTAAACATCACAAATCTGTTGCAACAGAAAACTGGATTCATATTTTTTAGGAAAGATAAATTTCTTAATTAGTGTGGATCTTTTGTAAATTTCTTCCCATTATTCATCCTGTAAGTTCACTCTGAGAAGTGTAACTGATTTAGTATATATGATTTGCTGAAACTGTAATTTCCTTTCTTAGGTAAACATGATTGATGACTATGTTTATTGTTACAAATTGACCATCGTAATTGGATAAATAATTTATTAAGGGACTCAAATCTGTTTCAGAAAAGATTGTTGGATTTAGAAATAAGTTACCAGTCACTGTTGTGCTGTGTCTTTTTCTGTTGTTCTGAACATTATTGTTTAATAATCAATAATATTTGACATCCACTGCTAGATAAAGGCCTCCTTCAGGCTTTCCCTCTTCAGTTATGTGCACCTTGATTTTTTCTACTGCCAACTCACCTCCTGTTAGGATGTCACCTTGATTTGTTCTCAGCCCTTGGAATCCAGAATAGAACATCCTTGGTGGCCACAAGCCCAGCCCACTTTCATTGCAGTCATAATTACACATGTTCCATTCAACTTTTTATCCTTGACCATCTGTCTGTTTTCCTTCCTCTTTTAATAATTCCCATCATGAACCTGCCTACTGCTCACTGAGCAACTTGCAATTTGTGTAGGGGTTTCACACTTAAAGTCCATGTCTCACAGTCAGCTGTGGCAGCATGACTTACATTCTGCCTTGCTACTAACATAGAAAGTACTTTCCTTAGTGAGTTCTGCAGAAGATGGCCTGTCTTAGAGCAACATGCAATGTCCCTCAGCTAAGAAAAGCTGTAAACAATTAGCTGCACTGCGTGTGTCAACAGGGTGCACAGATATATTTAGGTTTATTATACTGTTGAAGTGAGTTAATTTTACCATGTCTGGCTGGAACTAATAAATGAAGAAAAGTCTTTGCAGAAAACACGTGTTCCATATTGTCACTTTCTACACACACATTATACCACGTCCATGGTAGTATACAGTTTCAGAAAGGAAAGAACAAAAATAAGCACAGTTCAACCTTTCACACTTACAGATTTATAGCACTCTTTCTCTCTCTAGTAGCTTGTTTAAGGTTTTAGCTCAGACCTGGCACTGAAAGAACCACAAGAAAATATGTTTAATAGTTCTGAATACTCGTTCAAATATTATGTAAATTATTACTTTTGGATTCTGAAAGTTCACATTTGTTACTGTACAGCACACCACAAGGAATTTATACCCTCAAACGAAAGTAGTGCTGATCTACTCACATTGTTAAGTACAGAAATTACTTCTGGATTACGTTATCATAAAAAAAAGCTACTTTGAAGTGAGAGTACAACTACATTTAGGTTATTCAGCTGTTCATTTCACCTGACATTACAGAGCACGTGTATAACTTACACAGAACACTGATGACAATATGAGAAGAATGGATTGCTGCTCAACACATAGAGGAGACACTGAGTGACAGACAGGCATATTGAAAAAATGCTGTTAAGTATTATTAGTTATCAAACTGAGTTCTTCATCAACTCTGTACTGCCACACTGAGGCAAGCTGCAACTGTGATCATCTTGCTGTCAGTCCATGGTGCTCCACACATTGCTGCCCTGTCTGGGTGGATATTTGTTTTGCTCTGTGGAACATTAAATTGCCACCTCAATGGACTACAAGCTGCTGCTGTCAAATTCTGACAGGTGCCGGCAGACATTTCTCCTCCTTATATAGAGCGTAACACTATCTCCTCAACAACAAACAAATTTTAAGTTTGAATGCTGAATGAGAAACCTGGTGCATAATTTGAACTTGCTTACAGAATGTAGATGCCATTACTTTACTTTTGCATAACCAAGTATATCAATCCATTGCATGCCTCCTTCAGAGAGATGCCGTTTTAATGGCCTGCAGTGTACATTACAATCAACACCTTAAACTAAATAGAAAACTGCCATGCATGGTTCCCCGAAAGGTTCTTGTGTTAGTCTTGAAACTGCTCAAACTACGGTAGAATTCTCTTCCATCTCGTCAGTTTTTTTCCTGGTTGTGATAACATTCGTGCTGCAGTGTTGTTATTTGCTAGATTCCATTACATAGCCAGCTGCAGTGGCCAAGCAGTTCTGGGCGCTACAGTTTGGAACTGCGCGACCGCTACGGTCGCAGGTTCTAATCCTGCCTCGGGCATGGATGTGTGTGATGTCCTTAGGTTAGTTAGGTTTAAGTACTTCTAAGTTCTAGGGGGCTGATGACCAAAGACATTAAATCCCATAGTGCTCAGAACCATTTGAACCATTCCATTACATATTTTCATGAACACTGCACTGTTACACACAGAAACACACCCACACGCAAACACAAAACCATAACATACGAGGTCTATTCAAAAACTTCTGGAAAATTTGTAATTTTGGGCCAATGATGCGTTAGAGCAAAATGAATTTGGCACCCCTGCACACACCTGTGTTTAAGGTGTAACTTCCAGAAGTTTCATTGTTGTATGTCTGTTAGTTATTGTTCAGTGCTGTATTGAGTAGAAAGTTGTGTCGCACGGTGAGAATTTCGAGGTGGCAGTGTTAGAGGAGCAATGCGTCTGCATTAAATTTTGCGTGAAACTCAAGACAACCTTTACAGATACACAGCAAATGATACAGGAAGCCTATAGCGATGAGTTCTTAAACCATACTTGATGTTACAAATGGTTCACACAGTTTGAAAATGGCCAAGTTAAAGATTACCCTTGTTCAGGATGCCTTTCAACGTCTGACAACGATGCTCTTGTCAGGAATGTCAATGAAATTATGCATGCCAATCGAAGATTGACTGACTGAGAGATTTCAAAAGAATGTAACATTTCAGTTGGATCATGTTAAGACATCCTGACACCGCATCTTGAAATGCATTATGTTACTGCCAAGTTCATTCCACGGCTCCTGAGCCAAGGCCAGAAAGACCTTCATCTTGCAATCTGTGAAAAGCTCTTGGATTGTGCAAATGAGAATGAGATGTCCCTGTAGAGAATCATAACTGGTGATGAGATGTGGGTCTATGGTTATGACGTTAAGACCAAGGTTGAATCTTCATAATGGATCATGTCAGGTCAAATACCATGCTGATAGTTTTCTTTGACTTTGAAGGTTAGTTCCTCATGAATTCATACCACAGGGACAAACTGCTAATCGATGGTACTATCAGGATGTGTTGCAATGCATGCAAGAAAATCTGAGAAGGAAATCGCCTGAAATGTGGCAAGACAGTTCATGTCTCTCGCATCACGATAACACATTTGTACATTCATCCCTGTTGGTGTGCGACTATTGCACAAAAAACAAAATCACTATGCTACCTCATCCTCCATACTCTCCTGTCCCTTGCAATTGTTTTTTTTTTCCAAAGTTGAAAACTCCATTGAAAGGGTGAAGATCTGCAATGATAGACGAGATAAAAGAAAATTCTTGAATGGTGCTTCGTGTGATCCAGCAAGAGGCATACCAAGACTGCTTCTGGGAGTGAAAACAGCATTGGGAGTGGTGTATCCCTTGTGGAGAAGAGTATTTTGAAGGAGACCATAAACTATAAGTAAAAGGTAAGCATAGATAAATTTTGTGGACAAAGTTCTGTAATTTTTTGAACAGACCTCGTATTACACATTTGAGGTGAGCTAATGTTTCATCTGAGTTAATCAAATACCTGTGTCAAGCCTGCCAGGTATGTGATTAGCACACTCATGTATGATTTTAAAGTTGAATGCTGCACAATACCATCAAATAAACTAAACATGCCCGTTTTGGAAGATTAGCAGGGTGCTTAGTAACAGATTAAATGTGTTGTTATTCTGATCTTGCTAAGTGCCAGATGATTACTGACACACAAACTGTTTGAAATATAGAAACAATTTTGGAGATGCTTTTGGGATATGTTGTCACGAGTACATGAAAGCTTATTATTCTCTTGCAAGTTTCTAAGTGCTCTTTGTCATGATACCTGTCTATATCTTCTCTGTTACATTTTCTGAAGATATTATCAGATGAAGTTTAATGACCCAATTCAGCTGACCTATTTCTTGGTCTGGAAATCTCTATAAGTCCTGTCTATAATGAGAACATAGTATTTTAGTGCCTTGGAATAGAGTACAGCAGGAAACTAACATGTAGATTAAAATACCATTGTACTGAGAGTAAGCAGCAACATATGAATCAGTTTCTTTTGGTATTTGAATATCTTTTTACCATTTTCAGTAACTAATGAGCATTATTTTCAAAAAGTGTTCTGTAAACATAGTCTTACAAGTGGAATAATGATATGTCAAAGCAGTGATTGGATTTTAAAGGTGAAGAACATGAAAGTGGGCTTTGTGTGCATACAGACGTAATCACCATTATTGTTACTGGATATGTGTATCCCTTTAAATATTCTGAATCACAAACTTCACAGACATTTCATTATGACATTGAAATTCCATGTGATACGGTACAGCTTTTCCCAACATTAAGGTTGGTTTCAAAACCACATTGTTTTACTAAGCATGGTTCTATTGGAAGTGGTATCCCTCTTGCCTTATTACAACCTTTGAAAATAATTAACCAGCCAATTACAGTAGGACCTACTGTTTAATGCTGTCTCTCAACCATTGTACAGCTTGGCATTTTCACATTAATTATAGTGACATAAAAATATCCTATTACCAACTGAGAACTGAAACTCGAACTTTAGGATTTTCTCTTGGCTACTGAAGATTTCTAGTAGCCTAGTATTAAAAAATAAGTTGATGTAAAAGTTTGTTCAGTATTTACATGTTACCCACATATACTCGAACACATAATCACAGCAGGAGGTGTTTATTTACTATAATGGTTTCTTTTTTCAGGTTACAATATACTTCAAAATACTTTAGAAGAAAGTGGGACACCTGTACCTCCATCTCCAGTACTTGTACTTTGCAAAGGAGAACCGTACTTCAGTGCTGAACATTTCATTAATGGTGAAAATAAGATGTACAGCTCTATCCATGACGAACGTGAATTGTTGGTAAGAAATGTGTGCAGCACTCAGTACTTGGACTGGAATACTGATCTTGGGAGTGACAGCCAACAGGTGCACTCTTTCCATTTAGTTGAAACTTCTCTTCACAGTGAACCTGATAGCAACTATCATAATGTCTCCAAACAACTGTATAATTATTCTGCTTGTAAGAGTGGTGATCAAATAACTAGTAAAAAAGTATCACTTCTAAGAAAAAGTACCTCCTCTAAAAATTCATCCAGAAGATCTTCAAAGCATCACTCCCAAGGAAGACAAAATGTACAAGGTAACAGTCACTGCCAGAAGAAAAAAAAAAGAGTATGTAACACACAGCCTAATGATGCATCTCACATGCAACGTAAAAAGAAATCAGCTACAGTTTTTCACAAATTTGATTATGTGCATACTACGTGCACTTCATTAAATGCTAAAGTTCCTTGTATACAATGCCAGCAATATTTCTGTAATAATAACCAACTTATGAAACACTTATTATCATGTAAACAGTCAACACAGCAAGGAAAAAAACACAAAAAATTATAGAATTGTAATTAGATATTCCACTCCCAATACATTTAAGTAAAATTGGCTTTTGTGATGTGTGCTGTACAAATATGCATTACTTCCTCAAATTGGCATTTTACTAATTTAGTTCAGCTGGTGAATCACTATATAAAAGTATAATTATATGTTTATGCACCATTACTATTAACAGTTTAGTAATCTATACCACTTGACTCCACATTAAATTTGCACACATGCATTTTCGTTGTCATTGCTTACAATTTTATTTCTCCTTTTACATAATAAGTGCTTGATTATTTCACCACATCATCACTGATAAATCTAATCACACTATTAACTGTACTGATAGCTTTTTTTTCCTTCCCCAGTATTTAATTTTTGGTTATCAAAAATTTATGTGCTTTCATCTTCTTCTTTTTTTTAAAAAAAAATGGTGAAAAAATTGTAAAATAAGTTCCAAGATTCTGCAAAGTAGCAGAAAGAAATTTTAAGTATTACTACATCATTAGTCAATTGTTCAACACAATTCATTATTTGTGGATATAACAATAGTACAAAGAATCACCACTATATATTTAATTTTGAAAGAGCATTGAACTGTAATCATACTTGAATACAAATACAAATAACAGTTGTAATAAAATTTTATAGCAGTTTGTGCACCAAACAATATTCTGTACAACATAACTGATAATGTATATATCAGATAGAATCATGAAACTTTGATTTGTTTTCTAGTGGTCAGTGTAGTAGGAACTGTAATCAGATGGAAATAAAAATGTGTAGAATTATTTCTGCTTTGTGATTTTACCCTATATGCATTTTCAGTAAATAAGTGAGTAGCAATTAAATTTACAACGTGATTGTAAATGGCCTTTTTTGAACATGATACATGGCAATATACTCAAATGATATGTTCTTGAGAATTTTCTTCATCAGCGAAAAAGTGCATGTAAAGTAAGCCAACATAATAGTTTATGAACACTGTGATAAAACTGCCCAGTGATAAATATTATTATGTACGGTAAACAACTAAATGTAAGTAATATATAAATGTTATAACGATCAGGAAATTTAAATACAGCTACAGGATAAATTACATGTAATGGAAAAAAGTCACTGTTAAATCATTTTTAAAAAATTTCAGCTTACTGCTTATGAAATTCACTGTGTATTAGTCCTGACACAAATGACCTGTAACATGTCACTTCATTTCCTTAATGACTATATTTTCAGATTTTGGTATTCATTACAAAGCTGCACAATTTCATTGCCCTCTTTTCTGTGAAACTGAGCCCACCTATAACATGTTCTGGCATAAGATCTGTAGCAAGTAGAGCACATTTTCACAGTCTGCAATGGAAGAAGTTTAGTTTTCTCTTAACAAACTCTGGCTCAAGCAAACAAAAGATAACATCAATAATAACAATAATGTGAGTGTGTGAAAGGTAACTGAAATAAGTGATCTATGTGTGCATCTGAAACAAAAACATTAACATATTAAAAGGAAGATTAGTTCAAAGAGTGCAGCACAGTAACAACAGTCCCTTTCTTGATCACTCATTGGTTGATTTTTGTATTGCTCCGTTCATCATTTTTGTACATAGTTACAAATTGATGTTGGAAAATTCAATTTCTTGTGAAATTATGTGTGATGATCATGAATAGCATATCTACTACAACATAAATAACTTTACATACATAAAACTGTGAGCAAATTTATACATCCAGATTATTCCTTTTTTTTTTAATGAAACAAAATTACATTAAATCATGACACTTTTCTTTTGAATTAATAACAGTTACTCTTATTAATTAAAAAAAACAGAGTAATATTTACAGTTTTTGTGGTATCTTCATGGCTACAGTTTACAGCTTTTGAATTTGTACAAATTGTACAAATTTAAAGATCAGAAAATATTGACAATTTGTATGACATACACTAATGTTACTGACTGTAGTATTCTACAGGACCTCATCCAGATTTTAGAAACAAGCTAGCTTCTCTAGCTTACATTTAGTTTAAGATTGTATTAATCATAAAATAAATAAACATATTATCCTAAGAATTCTGCCATTATCATGTGTAATTAGAATTTAGGATCAAACAATGGTAACAACTCACAAAATAGTTTATGCCCTATTGCATCCTGCATTAGAAATCTTGTGAAGCTGAGAGAAATGAAAAAAGTGTGGTAGCCCTCACTTACGGCCATCAACATTTATTGAATGCAATTAACATCTGTAACAACAAATGACAATTTTCTGTTCATCCATGAACCAAACAGTAATAGTACTTGGGAGAAATTCATGTGAGCCAAAACACTATTTTATATGAGATGGCTATAGATTAAGTACAATAAAGTTCAAACACTACTTAGTGATAAGCATGCATTAATAAAGTGCCATTTAGCTTAGCAGTAGTGGAAACCACAGCTTCATAATTTTTGCCACTACGCACACAGTAAACAGTCATGGCAGTTAGAGTCCTCAAGTAAAAGCATGTTGCTGGCTATTCTAGTGTGTGCTTTGCTATTTAAGCCTTGGGTTAATATTTATTACAATTTTAATATGTTTTTATTAAATTGCTTATAAAATCTCTCTGATAAGATACACTACAATCTTTTAATATAATAAAAGTACATTTTTTAACAAAAATAGATGAAGGTCAGATTATTAAGAGCTATTATTACAATTGACAATGCAATTAAGTATTCATTACTAATTAATATAATTTAAAAGATTGTTATCGTTATGCTATATGTAAACAATTGGGTGTGTACAAAAACAGCTATGTAGAACAGACACAATAAATACAAGGAAAAAGATTTATGGGTTGAAAGTGTTCTACAGTTAGGGTTAATCATTTGAGAGAAGCATGTGTGTGCTCTCTCTCTCTCTCTCTCTCTCTCTCTCTCTCTCTCACACACACACACACACACACACACACACACACACACACAGAGAGAGAGAGAGAGAGAGAGAGAGAGAGAGAGAGAGAGAGAGAATATGACTGTGTTATAATCAGGTGAAATCTTTTTGTTACTGTATGACAGTGGTAGAATTGTTTAGATTTATAGGTATGGATGATTTTTACTGGGACAGAAGTCTGACAGGGCACATGTTGTCTCTCTCTCTCTCTCTCTCTCTCTCTCTGTGTGTGTGCGTGTGTGTGTGTGTGTCAGTCTTACTAGTCTTACTATACTAAAGAGTAGTCATTGTTGTGTATTGTACAGACAATGCCCCCCCCCCCCCCCCCAGAGAGGACTGTACCAGTCCTATGACAGTTCTGTAGATGTACACTCCTGGAAATTGAAATAAGAACACCGTGAATTCATTGTCCCAGGAAGGGGAAACTTTATTGACACATTCCTGAGGTCAGATACATCACATGATCACACTGACAGAACCACAGGCACATAAACACAGGCAACAGAGCATGCACAATGTCGGCACTAGTACAGTGTATATCCACCTTTCGCAGCAATACAGGCTGCTATTCTCCCATGGAGACGATCGTAGAGATGCTGGATGTAGTCCTGTGGAACGGCTTGCCATGCCATTTCCACCTGGCGCCTCAGTTGGACCAGCGTTCGTGCTGGACGTGCAGACCGCGTGAGACGACACTTCATCCAGTCCCAAACATGCTCAATGGGGGACAGATCCGGAGATCTTGCTGGCCAGGGTAGTTGACTTACACCTTCTAGAGCACGTTGGGTGGCACGGGATACATGCGGACGTGCATTGTCCTGTTGGAACAGCAAGTTCCCTTGCCGGTCTAGGAATGGTAGAACGATGGATTCGATGACGGTTTGGATGTACCGTGCACTATTCAGTGTCCCCTCGACGATCACCAGTGGTGTATGGCCAGTGTAGAGATCGCTCCCCACACCATGATGCCGGGTGTTGGCCCTGTGTGCCTTGGTCGTATGCAGTCCTGATTGTGGCGCTCACCTGCACGGCGCCAAGCACGCATACGACCATCATTGGCACCAAGGCAGAAGCGACTCTCATCGCTGAAGACGACACGTCTCCATTCGTCCCTCCATTCACGCCTGTCGCGACACCACTGGAGGCGGGCTGCACGATGTTGGGGCGTGAGCGGAAGACGGCCTAATGGTGTGCGGGACCATAGCCCAGCTTCATGGAGACGGTTGCGAATGGTCCTCACCGATACCCCAGGAGCAACAGTGTCCCTAATTTGCTGGGAAGTGGCGGTGCGGTCCCCTACGGCACTGCGTAGGATCCTACGGTCTTGGCGTGCATCCGTGCGTCGCTGCGGTCCGGTCCCAGGTCGACGGGCACGTGCACCTTCCGCCGACCACTGGCGACAACATCGATGTACTGTGGAGACCTCACGCCCCACGTGTTGAGCAATTCGGCGGTACGTCCACCCGGCCTCCCGCATGCCCACTATACGCCCTCGCTCAAAGTCCGTCAACTGCACATACGGTTCACGTCCACGCTGTCGCGGCATGCTACCAGTGTTAAAGACTGCGATGGAGCTCCGTATGCCACGGCAAACTGGCTGACACTGACGGCGGCGGTGCACAAATGCTGCGCAGCTAGCTGCGTGTGATCATTGCTTGTACAGCCCTCTCGCAGTGTCCGGAGCAAGTATGGTGGGTCTGACACACCGGTGTCAATGTGTTCTTTTTTCCATTTCCAGGAGTGTATATTGCTGTTGCAATACAACAACTGTAGTGTCCCTATACTTCATGCATTAGATTCTTGCATTCTCTTGTCTTGGCTAATAAGCATGTGACATGTCTGTTCCAACTCTCATAGTAGTTATAAGAACACACCAAGGTACATTGCAATGCCGACAAGTGTCAGTGGTGTGTTCCAGAGGGACAGTTGTATATCTATGTCATTTTCTGATCTTTTCCTAGTCAAATTTTTGTTTTTGAAGGCCATTGTTCAGATCTTTATGGCGTTTCGTCTGATTCTTCAATTTTATATTGCCTATTTTTGTTGCATAGTTGTTGTCCCAAGTGCAGTGCACTAGAACATAGTATCAACTGCAACTGTTTCATCTGTTGTTGCTGCAGTTGGTATGTGAGCAGTGCACACAGTGTACAGCAATAGGGTTAGGACGCCTCCTTGTGGGATACCTGCCTGTGGGGTGAAGGACTCGGAGGTTTCTGGGGATATACATGTACTTTACAAGTCCTCTCTGAGAGGTAGGTTTTTAGGAGCCTAACCTATTTTGTAGATAGTCCCAATCAACTTAGTTTGAAGAGGAGTCCTTTATGCCATGGTTTGTCAAATGCACAATCTATGTCCAGGAACACTGTGAGCATGCCTTGCTCATTTTTGAAGCCCTGTGTGCCTTCATTAACCAGTTTGAAAAGCCATTTGTTCTCTGTATAGTTCTTGAACCTCGCAGTTATTATCCCCCTGGAAGTTTTCCCTAACACATTGAGTAGAGAGGTGGATCCGTATGAGCATAGATGTGTCTTTGGTTTGTCAGTTTTAGGTTTTATTATTGTCCTGCTTGTCTTCCAGGCATTTGGTATGGTGTCAGTATTAATGTACTTGTTGTGTGATAGTGATAGGATATGTGTAATTATGCATGATGGATTCATCTAATATGATTTTGTCCTGGGCAGAGTTTCATCTGGACTGGATGGCGTCAACTACATCATTGTCAGGTATCGCTTTGGTTAGGGTGTGATCATCTTATGTTTCCACTGTTGATGTCAGGGTTTGTGTTGGTTCTCAACATTACATCTGAAACCTTCGTCAAAGTTATTATCCTCTGTGAGTTAATATACATCCTACAGTACTTGCTGACTAGATCTGATTGATTGCATTTGTCCATTGTCAGTTTGTTGTTTGTCTTGAAGGCATTGTTAGTGGTTTGTGTTTGTTTATTTTAAGTTTTAAACTTTTTACAAAAATTGCCTCCATTATTATAGTAAAATTTTCTGCAAGCGTTGCCGCATTATATTTTGTCGATACAATGAGTTCACCCACTGGATTTGACTGTTGAGTCTATTCCACATGTGTCTCAGCTATGGGTTGTTAGTTCTACGTCAACATAGACACAACAAGCCACTGTACAGGGAGGGTATCCTGTACCTCTACTAGTCATTTACTTTCCTATTCCACTCGCAAACAGAGCGAGTGAAAAATGGCTGTCTGTATGCCTCTGTATGAGCCTTAATTTCTCGTATCTTATGTTAGTGGTCTTTACACGCAACATATGTTGGCAGCAGTAGAATCATTTGGCAGTCAGCTTCAAATGCAAGGTCTGTAAATTTTCTCAGTAGTGTTCTTCGAAAAGAACATCACCTTCCCTCCAGGCATTCCCATTTGAGTTCTTGAAGCATCTCATTAATTCATCTCATCTCTCTGTGTTGTCTTCTCTTTTGGTAGATTAGGTTGTCGATAGTTATTTGAGGGATGACTTCACCTATGACATTTCTGATTGCAGGCTCCAGCGTGGGGGTTACTTTTCCAAGGTTGTGGTTGTGATGTTGCAGATATCAATGTCTGCAAAAATGTCTGAGGTGCTGTCTTCCACTGAAATTGCAACTGAACCAGTGAAATATATTTCATATATTGTACCTGCATTAGGGGAGACAAGCACTAAAGAATAGTGGTTTGGTAGCTGTTGGCAGTTCGAACATATAGCGAATAATGGTACCTCTTAGGCAAATGGCAGCAAAGGTTTGGAAAGATCACCTTGAGCCCGAAAGCTACACTCAAGAATCTGAAGAGGTTATTCCAGGAGCCATTGAGGAAACAATGTGCAGCCAACTGCAGAATATGGCGCAAATTTGAGCAAATAATGCCTGTCTGAAATCATTCTTGGACAATTCCTGCAACTGGCAAAGAAAGTTTAGAAGACCAGACTTGCTCACATAATTCCAACGAAGGTTACAATCTGCAGCATTATACCCAAAGCTGCTTATGCATCTGAACTGGAGACTTCATAGACTCTTTAGTAAGCTAGGCTGTTACTTGCTAAACTTGTGCCATAATGCTGAGATGTGAAGGCATCCCCTAAATGGGTCAGAGGTACATAGAACATAGGGGGCCACTACCCAGGTAGCCAACTCTCTCTCTCTCTCTCTCTCTCTCTCTCTCTCTCTCTCTCTCTCTCTCTTTGTGTGTGTGTGTGTGTGTGTGTGTGTGTGTGTGTGTTTGAGAGAGAGATCTGGAAATTGGCAAACCTTCAACTAGTCCAGGTGATGATTGTTGCAGGTGTCCCCATATGCAACATCCAAAGAAATATCCCCCCAGACAAGACACATAAAGTCAGAGTTGTCAAGTGCCAAAAAGTTCATAAAAAAGTGCCAGAGTTTGAAGCACTTCTGAAAAGCAGTGGAACTTACATAATACTAGGTACAGACAAGTGGCTAAAACCCAAAATTGACAGGGGAGAGATTTTTGGGGTAAATTAAAGTGTATATTGAAAGGTGAGGCTAATGGAAAAAGGAAGTGGTATATCTATTGCATTAAACTCAAAACCACTGAGATAGAAATTTAAGCCACATTGCAGATTGTTTGGACAAGAGAAACCTCAACTTGTATGTATGATCCCCAGTCATACTGTAATCATTGTAGGAGACTTAAATCATCCAACAATCAACAGGAATAGCTACAGCTTTTTAAATGGTTGGCATAACTAGGTATTCTGTGAAATAATACTAAATTTCTTCTCTAAAAATGACCTAGAACAGATAATTCAGAAGCCCACTCATGATAAAAATGTATAGATCTAATGGCTATAAACAGAACTGTCTGCCCTGAAACTGGTACCAGTGACTGTGAAGCAGTCGTAGCAACAATGATTACCAAAGTACAAAGGTAAGCTAAAACAAGTAGATAGATTTACTTGTTCAGCAAAAGAGGTAAAAAGACAGTAGTGTCATATCTAAAGGAGGCACTCAAAATATTCCTCTTGATCAGGAGCTTATAGAGGAACTGTGGCTCAAGTTCAGAAATATAGTTGAGCAAGTACTGCCATAGTAATCCAGCACAACAGTCTGTGATAAGAGGGACTTTGTATGGTATTCAGTATCACAGTGGAATTTCTGAAGAAACATAATAGGTGAAAAAAAGTGTATGGCTAAAGATATAAAAAATGCTAAGTTAAACACTTTTGACTGTAAAAGAGCAATGTAAGAAACCTTCAAAAGTCTGCTGCAATAGAATATTATTCAAAGATCTCTCACAAACCCCCCAAAAATTATATTTCCTTTGTGGGGGACAACAGTCATATAGAATTTTTTGAAAAAAATTTCCACCATTTGACTGTTAATTGTTCATTTGTTGTGTACAATGGATGTGTACAATAATTGTGCATTTATTGTACACAATAAATGAACAACTAACATTCAGATAGCGGAAATTTCTTTCAAAAAAATTAGGTCACATGTAAAGGCTGATAGTGGCACTATACCCAAATTAAAATACTTTGCGATTGATTTTTCAGAGTGTCGAGTGGTAGGGGCCAGCAGCCAATCATAGTTCTTCCCTGAGTGCCACGTGCTCCCTGTGTTGTGTGTTTTGTAGATACACGCAGCGCCTCATGAAGTGTGGCTGGCTGCACTGCCACACCCCTCCACCCCTCCTCTCCTCTGCGACTGCAATCTATCAATCACAAAGTAATTTCAATTGGTGTATAAAGTTAGTGTCCAGATACACATGAAACACACACAAACTGAAACCAAGGATATCAAACCAAAAACAGAAATACTGAAATCTCTTTTCATATGTTCCTTTTGCAAAGGACAATCCAGGTGCACTGCCCCTGTTTAAGCCTCACACTACTGCAAAGATAAGTGATATAGGTAGTAGTGTCAGTGATGTTAAGAAACATATGAAACTGCTAAAAATAAACAAGTCTCTTAGCCACAAAAGAACCCCTACTGAATTATATAAAGAAATTGTGTCTGAGGTTGCCCTTCTTTTAACCATAATACACCCTCTCTCCATTGAACCAGTAATTGTAAGAAAGCACAGATCACACTCATCTACAATAAGGGTAGCAGTAGTATTCCACCGAACTTCTGTTCAATATTGTTGGCATCCACTTGTTGTAGAAACTTAGAACATATTATGACCTCAAATGTAATGAGGTATATCTTACGGAAAGACTTCCTCTGGTGCAACCATCATATAGTTTGAAAACATTGGCTGTGTGAAACTCAACTGGCACTTTTCTTGCATGACATCCTGAAAGCCATGGGTCAAGGCATTCGGACACATCTGCAAGCCACCATACTGTGTGTGGTAGAAGCTATCCTGTACCACTATTTGCAATCTTTTTTTCCTGTTCCAATCACAGATATAGAGATGGAAAAGTAACTGTCCATATGCCTCTGTATGAGCCCATATTTCTTGTATCTCTTCTTTGTGGTCTTTACACAAAATGTTTCTTGGCAGGCTGCAGTAGAATTGTTCTGCAGTCAGCTTCAGATGCCAGTTCCCTAAATTTTTTCGCTAGTGCTCCTCAGAAAAAACCCACAGCCCTCCAAGGATTCATAGTTGAATTCCTGAAGGATCTCCGTAACACTTGCACGGTCTTCGAACCTGCCGGTAACAAATCTAGGAGCCCACCTCCAAATTTATTTGATGTCTTCCTTTGATATGACCAGGTACGGTTTCCAAACCCACAAAGCAGACCTCATGAACAGGCCGCGTTATTGACCTATATGCGATCTATTTTACAGATGAACCATACTTTCCTAAAATTCTCCCAATACAATGATGTTGAGCATTTGCCTTCTGTACCACAATCCTAACATGCTCATACCATTTCATATCGCTTTTCAGTGTTACACTCAGATATTTAAATGATGAGACTGTTTCCAACAGGACACTACTAATGCTGTACCCAAATATTACAGGTTTGTTTTCCCTACTCATCTGCATTAACTTACATTTCTCTACATTTAGAGCCAGCTGCCATTCACCACACCACTTTGAATTTAGTCTAAGTCAACTTGTATCATCGTGTGGTCACTCATCTTTTACAACTTTCAATACATCACACACTCAGATTGCTGCCCACAGGGCATTTATGTATATAGTCAATAATAATGATTCTATCACACTTCCCTAAGGCATTGCTGATGATACCCTTGTCTCTGATGAACAATCATGCCAAGGGCCACATACTGGGTTCCATTTGCTTAATAAGTCTTTGAACCACTCACATATCTGAGAACCTGTTCCATATGCTGGTACCTGTGTTAACAGTCTGCAGTGGGGTAACCATGTCAAGTGATTGCCCCTCATGCATAGTTTGCAGTATATCATGTGAGAAAAGGGCAAACTTTCACATGAGTAATGATTTCTAAAACCATACTGGTTCATGGACATAAACTTTTCAGTCTCTGGGAAATTTATTCTATCCAAATTCAGAACATGTTGTAGAATCCTACAGAAAATCAATGTTGAGGCTATTGGTCTGAAATTTTGTAGGTCTATTATTTTACCATTCTTATTTACAGGAGTCAGTTGCATTTATTATTATTTTTTTTTTTTCACTCGCTTGGGACATTGTGCAAGAGATTTGTGATAATTGCAAGCTAAGTAAGGGAGCAATACCTTAGAGCACTCCTTGTAAAACCAAACTGGAATTTCATCTGGACCTGGTGACTTATTTGTTTTCAGTTCTTTCAGTTGTTTCTCTACACCAGGGATGCTTATTACTGTGTTGTCCATACGGGACTCTGCATGATAGTCAAATGATGGTATGTTTGTATGATTCTCCTGGGTGAACGATTTCTTAAACACAGACTTTCAAACTTTGGCTTGCATTTTGGTACCTCCATCTGCCACACCAGACTGGTCAATGAGTGACCAGTTGGAAGCCTTAGACCTGCTTAGAGATTTTATATAGGACCAGAATTTTCTCAGTTTCTCAGCCAGATCTTTTGCTAAGGTATGATGGTGGTAGTTGTATGCTCCACACATAGATCTTTTCAAAGACACATGGATCTGTACTAAACTTTGCCTGTATTTCTTGATTTTTGAAAAACATTTGGCTCATTACCACAGAGAAGTTTATCAATGAAAGTATGATCTTATGGGGTATCAAGAGAAATTTGGAAAATGATTGAAAATTCCTTGATAACATGAACATGGTGTGTTATCTTTGATGGAGAGTTACTGACAGATTTAGAAGTGACTCCTGGTGTGCCTCAGGGAAGTGTGTTGGGCCCCTTACCATTCATGTTGTATATTAATGACCTGGCAGGTAATTTTAACAGTGACCACCGACATTTCACAAATCATTCAGTTATGCATAATGAAACATAGTTATCTATAATGAAGTACTGGCTGGAAGAAAACTGCGCAAATATTCAGTCAGATCTTGAAAAGATTTGAAACTAATGCAAAGATTAGCAACTAGCTTTAAATGTTCAGAAATATAAAACTGCTCACTCCATGAAACAAAACAAAAATGTAGTGTCCTGTGACCACAATATCAGTGAACCGAATTGGAATCACTGAACTCATACAAATACCTGATTATAATAGTTTGTATGGATATGAGCTGAAATGATCATACAGGCTTAGTCATAGGTGAACCAAGTGACAGACTTTGGTTCAGTGCGGGTGCTGATGAAGGTAACACAAGGATAAATGGGACCATATGCAGCAATCAATTTTC
This sequence comes from Schistocerca nitens, assembly GCF_023898315.1. Taxonomy (NCBI): domain Eukaryota; kingdom Metazoa; phylum Arthropoda; class Insecta; order Orthoptera; family Acrididae; genus Schistocerca; species Schistocerca nitens. The sequence goes on along the minus strand of NC_064617.1, from coordinate 931,207,037 downwards.
TTACAGACTAAATACATAACATCAACAATATTCATCCATCATCTAAATTCTTTGTGTTGCATGCTATAGCTTATGTAGATGAAATTTCACCATAATCAGATTCCTAAAATTCCTTTGTTTTGATTCTCATATGACAGATGGCTTTTGGGAAATCTCGTGTCCTTGAAAACAAATTCTCTTACTCTGTGTAGAATATATGCTGTGATGATTATGTGTGGCAAGTTAAAACTTTGCAGTGTAACTACATTTGAGCCCAAATCTCTGCCTTTCAAGGTCAGAAGACCACATATGATGACCGAGCGGGGTGGCGCAGTGGTTAGACACTGGACTCGCATTCGGGAGGACGACGGTTCAATCCCGCGTCCGGCCATCCTGATTTAGGTTTTCCGTGATTTCCCTAAATCACTCCAGGCAAATGCCGGGATGGTTCCTCTGAAAGGGCACGGCCGCCTTCCTTGCCAATCCTTCCCTAATCCGATGAGACCGATGACCACGCTGTCTGGTCTCCTTCCCCAAACCAACCAACCAACCAACCAACCACATATGATGCCATCTTGGCACATCTCGCAAATCCATTTAGAGCTTCGTCCTTCCTTCCATTCTTTCAGACCAAGTAGAGGCCCATCCACTGTATTAAGAGATGAGCACCTCCAAGAGAAAATAGCTTCTTACAGGTATTGTAATCACTGGCTCCCATCCGATCACTGAAGCTAAGAGCTGTCGAGTGTGGCTAGCACTTGCATGGGTCACCCTCCGAGTCTGCCAAGTGCTCTTGGCAAGTGAGCTGCACTCAATCCTTGTGAGGCCAATTGAGGAGCTACTTGATTGAGAAGTAGCTGCTCCAATGACAAAAACTGACAACAACTGGGAGAGCAAAGTACTGTCCACATGCCCCTCCATATCCACATCCAGTGACACTTCTCATCTCAGGATGACACAGCTATTGTTTGGCACTATTGGGCCCTCCAAGGCCTGTTTGGATGGAGTATGTATTGTAATATAGGACCACATGTGTACACTTGATGATTGCATGACACAAAGCTTTATACCTCACCTGTGCCTGTCAACCCTGACAGTGGACTGCTGATGATTGGAATCATGTTGCCTGGTCAGATGAGTCTCATTTCAAATTGTATTGAGTGAATGGACATGTATGAGTATGGAGCAACCTCATGAATCCATGAACCTTGCATGTCGGCTGGGGACAGTTCAAGCTGGTGAAGGCTCTGTAATGGAGTGGGGAATGTGCAATTGGGTGATATGGGACTCCTGATACTTTTAGATATGGCTCTGACAGGTGACACATACATAAGTGTACTGTCTAATCACCTGCATTCATTCTTATCCATTGTGCATTCCAACAGACTTGGATAATTCCAGCAGGACAATGCGACACCCCACACATCCAGATTTGCTACAGAGTGGCTTCAGGAACATTCTTCTGACTTAAAACACTTCTGCTGGCTACCAAACTCCCCAGAAATGAACATTATTGAGCGTATGTGGGATGTATTGCAATATGCTGTTCAGAAGAGATCTCCACCTCCTCGTACTTTTATGGATTTACAGATGGCCCTGCAGGATTCATGATATCGGTTCCCACCAGCACTACTTCAGACATTAGTTGAGTCCATGCCATGTTGTGTTGTGGCACTTCTACATTCTCTTGGGAGCCCTACACGATATTAGGTAGGAGTATCACTTCCTTTGACTCTTCAGTGTATTACTTGTAATAAGTAATCACATTTCCTCTTTTATTTGTTTTCCTTTATGACAGGTAATACCTACAACAAATACTCAAATTACTGATATTATGGAGCAAAAATACTTTTCTCCCTGAACTATTAGCAATTCAATATCTTTAATTTCACTCACAGAATCTAAGTGAACATGAACTTCCTTCCCAGAAATATCACCCACTACTATTAGTTTACCTCATTCATTCTAACAGTTTACTTCCTCATCTCCAGGTAATCACTCACAAGTAGTTATGAACCATGTGATGATTACTGTCTCCCCTATATGAGGGCCCATGTTCCATTTTTATGTTCTCCAGCCTGTGCCCTGTCCGAGAATGCCTGTTGTTTCATGACAACTGGTGTAAAAGTACACATCAGTTGTCGCATTAGGATAGACATTATTTATACTGTTACCATTAAATGCCGAGAGGAAGAAGGAGATACAAGATGATAGACGACATAAAGGGAAGAGGAAATTATGCAGACCTGAAGAGGATGACAGAAGCCGGACAGCCTGGAGAACTACCATGTGAAAACCTGCCTTTAGGCAGAACACTGATGATGATGTTCAGTTCAGTGATTGTTTGTTCTTTACTGTCACCCAAAGCTTTCTCAAACCTAACACTTTCAATATCTGCCTCCGTAGCAGAGTGGTCAATGTGAGAGACCCATATGCAGGGAACCTGGGTTTGACTCCCAGTACTGCCAAGGATTTTTCCATGGTGAGAGGACTGGACTGGGGTACCCTTAGCCTCATCATGTCAGTTGAGGAGCTACCTGATTGAGAGGTAGTCACTCCAAGGTTGGAATGTTCCAACAGCCTGGAGCGTGGTACACTGACCTCATGACCCTCCATACTGCATCTAATGATGAATGACTGAGGATGACATGGTAGTAGGTAGACTATCAAGTGGTCTTCATGGCTTGATTATGAGGTTTACTTTTCCTTTACTTTTCTAATACTCTCAGTTTCAATACTCACATTCATTTCTGCTTTATTTGCATCTAGCTTAACACCTTTGGCATATAACTTCATTTGTACTTTGCATTATACTGTACCAATTGTCCCAAAATAGCACTCATCTCAGATATGATTTTAAACATTTCCTCCATTTTCCTGGTTCTCAGTGGCATACACTTCAGTGATGATAAATTAGCAGCTACCTTCTTACAGTTACTACCTGAGTAAGCTCAGTTAAGAAGCGGGAGAAAAAGACATTGGGGGAAAAATGAGAAAAAGGATAGGGAGGGGAACGAAGATGTGAAACTAAAAGCAATAAGGAAATTATTTAAATGAGTCATAATATGAGGCGCAACAATAAAGTAATGAGACTGATGTGAAAAAAAAATGTTGCTTACCATTTTAGTAAAGTTTAGTGTTGTCTCCTTCAGAGTAGTTCCCTTCTGATTGCACACACTTTTTCCAGTGCTTCTGCCATTGATGGTAACATTTCTGGAACTCATCTTCTGTAATATTTTCCAAGACCCTCATCAGAGCTTTTTGGATACCTTGTGTTGTTTGAAAATGGTGTCCCTCGACTGCTGTTTTGACTCTTGGAAATAGAAAAAAGTCGCATGGAGCTATATCTGGTGAATAAGGTGGCTGTGGTAGTACTGAAATTTGTTTTGAGGTTAAAAATTGCTATACTAACAGAGCAGTATGGGATGGAGCATTATCGTGATGCAGTATCCAATTATCAGCAATGTTGGCACGGACACGAAGAACTATTTTACGAAATCTTTCTAAAATTTCTTTGTAATAATATTGGTTAACTGTTTGTCCAGGAGCACCCACTCTTTATGAACAATTCCCCTTGGAATCAAAGAAGCACACAAGCATGCATTTCACTTTTGACTTTGACATTCAAGCTTTTTTTTGGTCTGGGTGATCCCTTAGAGCATTATTGCGAACTTTGGCATTTTGTCTTTGGATTGTGATGGGGGGGGGGGGGGGGGACTTTCATCACCAGCGATAACATGGCTCAACAATTCTGGATTGATTTCCACTTGCTCCAACAGATCGGCAACCACATTTTTCCATGTTTCTTGCTGTTGTGGTGTGATATTTTTGGGGACCATTTTTGCACAAATCTTTCTCATACCAAGATCTTCAGTCATTATTAGATGAACCGTTTCTTGATTGATGTTCAGTTCTTCTGCAATCATTTTCATGGATAATCTTCAATCAGATCGTACGAGTTCATGCACCCTGGCCAAGATGACATCTGTCCGTGATGTTGATGGTTATCCACTACGATCTTCATCTTCAACATTCGTTCTGCCTTCACTAAACATTTTATGCCAACGAAAAACTTGCGCTCTTGACATAACCTCCTCTCCAAAAGCCTTCTGAAGCAGTTGTCATTGCGCTTTCACCCAATTTAATGCAAAAAGAAATGGCATACCGTTGCGCAATATTATGCGGTTCCATTTCTGTGACGAGAGACACAAACATTTGTTAACTTATTACAGCACAACTCACGACTGAGCAGTTGCATCGATGTGCTGCTTGGACTATAAGCAGTTTATAGACCAAGGTCAAAGATAGTGTGCCTACGCAAGCCTGCAGGGTTTGCCACATCTTGCAAAGAAAATCAGTCTCATTACTTGTCGCACCTCGTTAATAAAAAAGCTGGATAATGCAAGTAGGATTTGTGCACCAAGGGTTCCATACAAACTTCTCTCATGTTAGTTATTTTTGCATACTACTCAAAAGGTACCCTGAAGGAAGAGACTAAGAATTCAAAGCTACATTGCTGTGATTGTAATAAGCTTGTCTAACAGGTGATGTGGAAAAGCTCAATGAACATAAGTAGATATTGATGGATAAAAATAATCTATGTTTGAGATGTATCTTACGTAAAGACATTGTGTAAGAAATTAGGGTGAATATGGAGTTGTATGTTATTTGCACATCTCATGAATGGAACAGGAAAAGCAGTAACACAAAATTGATATGAAGTACTCTCCACTATCCATTGTTAAGCAATATATTTTGGATATGTAGAAATAATCAGAATTTCATCAAGCTACAATACCACAACAGGTTACTCATAACTGAATCATGAAACATGAATATTTGTTAGAAAAATTGATTTAGATCATTATTGAAATGTCAGTTGTTTTTAGAATGGATCAGTAGTCACAGCATGAAATTAGGCACTCATTTCAAATGACTTCTCTTTTGAAGAAATTTTACTCTTTATTTCAGTATAATTGTAAACATCCAGAATGAGATTTTCACTCTGCAGCGGAGTGTGCGCTGATATGAAACTTCCTGGCAGATTAAAACTGTGTGCCCGACCGAGACTCAAACTCGGGACCTTTGCCTTTCGCGGGCAAGTGCTCTACCACTTGCCTGCGAAAGGCAAAGGTCCCGAGTTCGAGTCTCGGTCGGGCACACAGTTTTAATCTGCCAGGAAGTTTCATATCAGCGCACACTCTGCTGCAGAGTGAAAATCTCATTCTGGAAACATCCCCCAGGCTGTGGCTAAGCCATGTCTCCGCTATATCCTTTCTTTCAGGAGTGCTAGTTCTGCATGGTTCGCAGGAGAGCTTCTGTAAAGTTTGGAAGGTAGGAGGCGAGGTACTGGCAGAAGTAAAGCTGTGAGTACCGGGCGTGAGTCGTGCTTCGGTAGCTCAGTTGGTAGAGCACTTGCCCGCGAAAGGCAAAGGTCCCGAGTTCGAGTCTCAGTCGGGCACACAGTTTTAATCTGCCAGGAAGTTTCAATTGTAAACATATTTGTCTCAAGTGAAATGATTACTGAATTACAGCATTTTACATTGTTTTGTCTAATTTGTAGTTTAATTAGTTTGAAAGTTCAACACTTATGTAGTATTTGTTACATAACATATTTTCAGCATTCTGTCTTTGAGATAATGTACCGTCCATTTCTTTTTTTTTGTTTTCACAGGGTACAGAAGAAATAGTGAAATGTATATTAACCAGTTAAAGCTGTGTCATATTTCACAAAAATCTGTTCCTTTAAATTCAAAAATGTGGAATTATGTGGATGGAAAATTTAAATGTAATGGATGTGGAAAGATGTACCAGTGGAGAAACTCACTTTACAACCATGTGAAACTTGAGTGTGGGAAAGAACCCAGCTTTCACTGTCCTTACTGCCCACACCGTTCAAAATTAAAGGGAAATTTGTTAAAACATATGAAAATCAAGCATGCAGAAATAATGTAATTTGTGGACTGATGAAAATTATCTTCAGAAAAAAATCAGAAGATTTATCTGAAGTTTCTTTTCTCTCACTTTTCATTACAAGATATTTCAATTTCCATTTTCATTTTATGTGTTATTAAGTGTCCCATACAAGTATCATGTGATACCTGCACATGAACCATTAATAAAGGTGTCACTTATTTACTCAGTAATAAGTACTGGAACACAGCATGTACAATATTCATTGAGGTATATTTTTACATGAAGCATAAAAGCTGAAATCATAATTTGAACTTTTTTTCAAAGTAACTCTTCTAAATAAAATTCTGTTACTGTGACATTCAGCAGCAAAAATCACTTAATGCAGAAACTAAATATTGGGAATTTAAATTGTATATGTTACACTCATATTGTTTTCCTCTGAGCCAGGAAAGCAACAGGAAAAAAAACAATGAAAGACTTCAAATACACGAGAATAGGCCCTGTACGTAAAGTGTTAGTAGAGACAGATGAGCAGAGAGAAGAAAGGAGAACAGAAACAGTAGAACAAGATTTGTAATCTTTGAAGAATGACACTGCAACTATGTCATGAAAAAGTGTTAGTGCCACTATTATTGCTATACAAATCTGCCATAAAGCAAATTAATGGAGACATTATATTCACCAGGTTAGGAAGTATACTGTAATGCTTGGATCTTAGACGATCTTACGAGTATCAATAGTGTTTTGAAAAACAAGCATAGCATATATAGAAATATGTTGAGTATCTAAATCATGAAGAAGATAGCTAAAAGGAAGATGCACTGTTATTAAGGATGCAAATTTCTACAGCAAAATAAAATATTTTGCCTTTAGCTGCCCCTTTGTAACCTAGATATCACAAAAAAACTCTTAGCAGTGTTGTGTAAGATATAATGGAAATTGGAAATGCACAATTTCTAAAAATGAAAATGCAAGAGGTAGCTTGTTTTCTTCTATTAAATTTTGTTTTTTATTGATTGAATTATTCACAACATAATTCAACAGTTTAATGACATATCTAAGAATTGGAAATATGGCTCCTGGAGCTGATATCTTGTTGAAATTATGTAAATTAAATAAAATTAAAATAAAGTGTGTGAATCATTCATAACTGATTGACCTAAATTATCATACAGAAAAAGTTATTTCTGTGTATGTAGACCTTCAATTTCCTAGGAATTTTTTTGTTCATGTGGATGATGCTGTATTCAGAAAACAGATTCAAGAAGAACATATATTACTAAATAAATAAAATACTACATGTTTTCATGATGATGGAATACTTTGGTCCATTCAGTTGCAGGTAGTCTTTAAATTTTGAATGTATACTTGTGAGTCAACTGGAAAAAATTATAGGGCTAATAGAGGAGTGTAATCCATCCATAAAACAACTGAATAAACTTGTGCACTTAATACTGTATGCAAATGCATATAATACAGAACTTTCATGTGAGTATAGTGCTTTGCTATGCCATCATAAGTAGGGTATTATGAATCAGGAATCATTTATCACTGAAAAGTAATGTTATGTTTGTGGCCCCTTTAGGCTTTTATGTTTACTATCTTTCTTAGGTTTCTAGTCAGTTTAACTGTTACATGCACACAACTGTTCACCAGAGCATCTTTGTGTTATTACCAGACACCTCATGTTAAACTGCTATAATTGGATGAAATTATTGGATTTTACACTTAGCATTCTAATCCAACAAATTTTGTGATGTGCCCTTATGAGTAACTACACAGACAAGACTAAAAGAGCTATTGCCAAACCAAAGACTGGTCTGAGCAAGGCAATGCTTTCCAAAGCATAATCCAATTAAGGGTGGTATACCCTTGTCTTCTTCCAGTATTTCAACTGATTCATCCAACCAGTTGCAAACATACTAACAGTATAATGCGTCCTTGGAACATGGTGCTACTTGGGATTTTCCACATATGCAAATCAATGTTAGAAGTGAGAGAAGAAATTAGTGACTCTAAAAGCCTAAGAACTGTCTGAGAATCGAACCCTGTACCTTTAGTTTTGTACACTGGCAAATAATCACTTAGCCACCAGTCAACATGTAAACAAGTGCTGCTTTTTAATTTCAAGATAAGTGAGTTTGCCTTGTAATAGAGTGTGGTAGCAGAAAAATTTGCTTGTGAAATAATGACAGTTTTAATAACTTTGTATGCTGATTATATGAGAACATCACCAACATTAAGAAAGTTTTCTTCAGCAAAAATCGGTATTGACAATGTGACCTTTCACAGCTACATGAGAAGAATGTGAGTGCAATTGATGTTTTAAAAAAGAAAAGATAATAATTCATTTGTATACAATTTGTACTTGCATGTTGACATTACTGCTCCACATAGTCTCCACACATTTTCTGACATTTTTTTATAATGTAACACCAGCTTCTCTATCCCTTTATCAAAGATCAGTGTTGTTTGGTGTCTCAGCGAATTGTTGACAGTGTCATTAATTTCATTATCTCTTGTTAAGTGCTGAGTAGCCAGCCAGTCTTTCATCTTGGGGAGGAGATGAATGTTGCTTAGTACCAAGTACAGACTATAAGAAGAATGTCAGAACAACATAAGGGAATGCAACCAGGTGACATCTTTGGCAACTACCAGTATTCTGACATGTGACCATCCCATCATTTTCAAGGTGTAAGGGCCATAAGATGACATTGTGCAAGGAAACTTAAAACCTTGATTGGCAGAGCTATATTGACCAAGACCTGTAGCAAGACATATGTAGAAAGACAACACACACACACACACACACACACACACACACACACAAAGAGAGAAAGTAGTATTAACTCTCCCTCTCTTGTTTGACTAGGCAGAGAGTATGATTCCAAACAGAATTTAAGCAATAAAACCATTTTTATAAGGTCATCAGCTAATTTAATCTCAACTGATCCTTAATAACACTGTCACAATAGCTGGAAGTTCATGTGAGAATCTGTGACTTGTTATACTCCATAGGATGATCAGTACTGGGGCAACCTTCTGCAGTGGCAGATTTGCTCAGCTGTTGTAAGCATGTGGGCTACTTATGCTGTATACACCATTCCTCCATGATCATGATGGTCTGACCACTGTATTACATGCCACAACTACATGGAATATGGTAGACACTGATCATACATGCACCAATGTCATCCTTTACAGTCCCATCTTTTTCTTGAGTCATTAATCTTCTAACTGTGTGATGCAGCCAGCCACAAATTTCTCTCTTGTGCCATCCTATTCTTTGATGTCTTAACACACATCCTATCAACCTGTCCTTTCTTCTTGTCAATGTTTTCCACATGTTCCTTTCCTCACTCATGGATGGAGACCACCTCATTTTTTATCTCATATGTCAAACACTTCAATCCTCTTCTTTCCCAATTTTCTCACAGTTCATGACTCACTAAATACAGTCCTGTGTTCCAAACATACCTTCACAGAAATTTCTTCCTCAAATTAAGGCCTATATTTGCTAACATTAGGCTTCTTTTGGCCAGGAACACTCTCTTTGCCTGTGCTAGTCTGCCTCTTTTGTTCTCCTTCCTTCAGCTGTCGCATGTTATTTTGCCTCCAAGGTAGCATATTCCTTAACATTGTCTAATGTTGGACACCCTTTACTTTTATCTTTGTTTGGTTTGCTCCCAATCCATAGTGTGTACTCATTAATCTGTTCATTTCACTCATCAGGTTCTGTAATTCTTCTTCACTTTCAATAATAACAGCAATATCATCAGCAAATATTATCATTGGTATCATTTCACTCTGAATTTGAATGCCATTCTTGTCACTTTTTTATTTCCATTATTGTTTCTTTAATGTGTAGATTGAACAGTAGGGACAAAAGACTGCGTTTTACATCTACATCCATACTCCGCAAGCCACCTGATGGTGTGTGGTGGAGGGTGCCTTGAGTACCTCTATCGGTTCTCCCTTCTATTCCAGTCTCTTATTGTTCATGGAAAGAAAGATTGTCGGTATGCCTCTGCGTGGGCTCTAATCTCTCTGATTTTATCCTCATGGTCTCTTCACGAGATATATGTAAGAGTGAGCAATATACTGCTTGACTCCTCGGTGAAGGTATGTTCTCAAAACTTCAACAAAAGCCTGTACTGGGCTACTGAGCATCTCTCTTGCAGAGTCTTCCACTGGAGTTTATCTATCATCTCTGTAATGCTTTCGCAATTACTAAATGATCCTGTAACGAAGTGCACTGCTCTCCATTGGATCTTCTCTATCTCTTCTATCAACCCTATCTGGCACAGATCCCAGATAGGGGATTTGCAAACCACCATAAAGTTGATGGCAGAGGGTACGTCCCGTTGTACCAATTATTTCGAGGTGGAGTATCGAATGTCAGAATTTTGAACAGGATAAGTTAAGAAGGTATGGCAAAGAATGAGTTCCTGTAAACAGTTCAGTGATACACCAGTTCCCACCAGAATCAACTGTAAACCCACCTCAACAATAACTTGTCTGTGGATAGGATGGAAGAAGAAATGGGAGTCAGTATAAAAGACATAGTGAGTCCATATTAGAGTGAGTGTTTAACAGATCTCTGGAAAGGATGGCAGAAGGCACAGATGAAATTCCATCAAAATTTCTGAAACCATTGGGGGGGGGGGGGAGTGCCAACTAAATGATTATTCAAGTTGGTGTGTAGAATCTATAAACCTGGAGACAAGCCACCACACATTTGGAAGACTATCATCCACAATCCTGAAGATAGCAAAGACAGACGAGTGTGAGAACTATCGCACAATCAGCTTAACAGCTTATGCATCCAAGTTGCTGACAATAATAATACACACAATGATAGAAAAGAATATTGAGGATCTGTTAGATGATGATTAGTTTGGCCTTTGAAAAGGATATACACCAGAGAGTCAATTCTAGCATTGAGACTGATAATGGAAGCAAGACTTCAGAAAAATCAAAATGTTTTCTTAGGGTTTGTTGCTCTAGAAAGTGTTTGACAATGTAAAATGGTGTAGAATGTTCAAAATTCTGAGAAAAATAGGAGTAAGCTGAAGAGAATAACAGGTACTATGGAGTATGTACAAGAACCAAGAGTGAACAAAAAGAATGAAAGAACAAGAATGAAGTGCTTGAACTGAAATGAGTGTAAAACAGCAATCATCATGACACTTTTTCAAATAAAGGCCCCTAGGTCCTGTGGAAACGTTGTCTCTAATGCAGTGGTTTCCATTGCCTTCTGCATCCTTATGCTGTTGATCACTGCTGATTCTTCATTCTTTTAGGAGCAGTTTCCTACCCCAATGTCAAGATGTTGCCCTGAAACTCTCTCCAATCCTTTGTCCTCTTTGACGAGGCCATTGACAGAACTAGAGTGACTCCTTGTACTGGAAGCTTTCAACAACCACCACTGACAATCTTTATTTAAAACTTAAGCAGGACCCCAGATCGAATCTGGATTGTTATTATTATTATTATTATTATTATTATTATTCCCTTTTAAGAGAGCAATTGAACTTGAGTAGTCATGATTTCTTCTTCTTTCTTCATTCTTCTCAAATTCTCTTTAGACGTTCACTGTGTTCTCTCTTGTGTTCTTCCAACCATCTTTTTCCCGTTCTGTTCTCTGTGTTCTTGTTTAAATGTGTGTTTCTTCATGATGTTTCTAAACTGTTCTCTATTGTTTATGTTGTCTTGTGTGATCCCCAATTCTTTAATGTCTTGTTCTGTTTCAGTGATCCACTTTGTCTTGTTTTTGCTCTTGTTTACTATCTCAAAGATTTGCCTTGTGAGCCTACTTTTATTCATCCTGCTATGTCCATAAAATTTCGTCCTTCTCTTTGTAATGGTGTCTGTTATTGTTTCTATGTCTTTGTAAATCTCTCTAGTTGGCCTCTTAATCCAAATTCCTTCCCGAAACACTGGTCCATATATTTTCCTCAGAATTGTTCTTTCCTGCTTTTCAATCTCTCTGATCTTCATATGACCATGAATCACTGTAGTTTCTGCAGCATAAAGTGCTTCTGGTAGGACTACTGTGTTGTAATGCCTTAGTTTCACATCTTATTATAGTGACTCCAAGTGATCTTATATGCTTTTTGTAATCTGGAGATTCTATCTATATTGGTTTCAGTCCTGATGGTTGGGTTATCTCTCCCAATATCTGAAGTGGGCAACTTGTGCCACTTTCCCATATTTGGTAATAAGGGGGAAATTATCTACAGGCTTGTTTTCCATATACTGTGTTTTCTCGTAGGAGATTTGTATTGGGGTTGTTTTTATTATTAGTCAGAGAGGTTGCAGCTAGACTTTAAAAGTGCCTTAATTTAGATGGTGATAAAAAACACACTTTAGAGCATGTTTCTGCAAAATACAACCAGTCCCGTTGGTAATGCTACCTGCATAAGGCAAAAAAGGTGTGGATCTTATTGTTTTCATCACTTGCCAAATTCACAGTTGGTCAATAGCACAATTGATCTGTCTTTCACTATAACAATTCTGGCAAAAAGTAACTTTGAGGTGGGCTAAATCAGCTGAAAAACTTTCAAGATTTAAGTATCCCTTTGTGCTGAGCCAGATGGTGACAACTATCACGCAAAGATACAAATTGGTGAGTGTTGGCTCCCTATAAATATCACCTCCCTAGTGCAGAAAATATTCAGGTGGCTGGAATTCAGATACTCTAAAAAGCATTGCAAAGTTTCACTGTCATGCGGAAAAACAACAAAAATATCACCTACATATCTAAAGAAGCATGTGAGTTTCAATACAGCGAAGACCAAGGCACATTTCTCAAAATCATCCATAAAAAGGTTAACAGTAATAAGTGACAGAGAGTTCCTCATCTCAATTCCATATCTTGCTTATAGGTAATTGGAAAAGATCAAGTGGAAGTTAACACATATTGAAATAAGAATGTGGAGCATAAGTGTCACATGGGCCTAAAATTGCCAAGCAAATCTGCTCTTCAGAATATTGGCACAGCACATGTAATCCTGTGGAGTATAACAACACACAGATACTGCTGTACATTTCCTGTTATTGCGATAGTATTGTTAAGGAGGCATATGAGATTAAATTAGCTTAGGGACCTTGAAAACAGAGATTGAGGCTTTTGCTTAAATTCTTCTTGGAATCCTGCTCTCTCCATGGCCAAATGCCAGAGGAACAAGTTAAGCTACTTTCTCACCCAGTGGTAATTAGATTTTACTATTGATATCATCTGATGTTGGTCATCTTTGGTTGTGAAGTGATGCTAGTTGTTTGTCTTTCCACATGTGCCATTTTTTGATTCTTCACCAGCATAGCCGGGCATACTGAAGGTCTATATTTCCTTTCACAGCAGTGATAGGATATCACCTGCTGAAATATCAGTGGTATCAAAGAAATCATCTGCCTGCATTTCCATAAATTGTTCGAACATTTTATACATTGGGAGGAACTTAAGTTTCATATGGGGAGAATACTGAAAAATGTCCCAGGCAGAAAGTCTGAGATTTTGCTTCAGTTGATTTTCACTATGTGGACACACATTATTGTGAATGAGAATGATTCTTTTTGTATTGGTCCTGTACTATTTGTTTTGGAATGACCTTCAGAGTATTATAAGTGTTTCACAATAAATACTGTTGATGTCACAGTATTCTCATGTATTAACTCTCGTGAAATGTGCTGTCAAAATTCCTTTGCAATCCCAAAAGACTGTAATCATGAGCTTGCAGTTTCATAATGTCTTTTGGAATTTCTCGGGTTTATTTAGAGAATTAATGTGCATCGACTGTTTGGACTATTAATTTGTTTTAGAATTCACATACTGTACCCAAGTGTCATCATAATTCTGTTCAGAAACTTCTCCCCCTCTTTATATAGTGATGAAGGGAATGTCAAGGCCAAAGTTAGTTAGTTAGTTGGTTGCACGTTCCATTGATCAATCGCACGGTATGGTAGCTGTTATGATGTGGAACGTGTCAAGTGCAAAGAATTCTTTTATAGTATAGAAGGAGTTGTCAAGGAGATATGATTTCAATTAATTTTTGAAGCTATTACTGCTGTCCGTCAGACATTTTATTTCATCTGGTAATTTGTCAAAAATTTTTATAGCAGCATATTTTACCCTTTTCTGTGGCAAAGATAGGTTGAGGAAAGGATAGTATAAGTCTTTCTTTTTTCTGGTATTATAATCATGAATGTCACTGTTGTTTTGAAACTGGTCCATGTTGTTGAGAACAAACTTCATTATTGAGTAACTGTACTGTGAGGTTGTTGTAAGAATTCCCAACCTTTTAAAAAGATGCCTACAAGATGTGCGACTATGAACCCCACACATTATTGCAACGACTTTCTTTTGTGCAGTGGATACTTTTTGTCTAAATGTTGAGTTACCCCAAAATATTATTCCGTATGACATCAGAGAGTAAAAGTATGCAAAGTATGATAGATTATTAATTTCTATATCCTCAAAATTGGCAATTATTCTTGTTGCAAAAGTTGCTGAACCTAGTTGCTTTATAAGATCCAAAATATGAATTTTCCAATTAAGATTATCATCTATATGTACACCAGAACATCAGCTGTAATTGCTCTACATTGTTTTAATATCCTATTAGAGATGTCATCTACTCCAACAGAACATTTATTTTTCAAAGATTTGATAATTTTACTTATTTCACAATAGGTTGTTAGGTGAAAATCTGACTAAAATTTTTCAAAACTGACTCTTCTATGTACTGTCTGGCTTTTTCTTTTGAACTATTCTCACCAATTTTTTCTCCTACACTTAAGATATGGTTGTTAAATACATTAGCTACTTGTGTACTGTTGGTTAGGATGGTCTCGTTCTCTTTAATAGCAATACTACTTACCCCATTAGTTTCTTTTCCTGTCTCCTTTCAAACAACATTCCATATTGATTTGATTTTATTGCCAGAGTTGTTAATTTCTTCTCCAACATACATATTTCTTGATTTCCTTACAACTTTTCTCAGTGTGTTACAGTAATTTTTATAGCGTAAAACTACTTCTGGATCTTTAGTAGTTAAACCTGTCTCATACAGTTTTCTTTTTCTTTCTGAAGACACTTTAATACCTGTAGTAATCCCAACCAGTTCTTTCACCTATGTGAACATTGGTTAAATAGTTAGTTTCATGTTCCATGGATGATTTGCACAACAAACAGTGCACAAAACATATGTTACTCTAACCTCTCAGTCACAATGTTAAAGAGGGTTGTTCTTCAAATCTGAAGCCCATCTTCAGAAGTTGTGAAGTGACATTTCATATGCAGAAATTCATCAACATGTTGCAGAAGTTCGTCAGTCACATGTGAATATTTCCCTTAACCACTTTCATCATGCATATCTATGTGACCAGTCTTGAATTTTCTGCACCATTCCCTCACATTCTCTTGTATATGACGAACTGATGACGAATTTCGGTAGCACTGACTCTTTCTGCTTGCAGGAAGTATATGGCTGGCCACACAAGTGGATTTCTGCAGTGGGCCAGAAATGCTACTCAGTTCTTCTGGTATTTTTATCAGATTTTGCTTGCCAATTACGGGCCTGTTGTTTTCCCCTAATGATCAGATCCAGTCTCTCAGATCAGCCCAGAGGCCAGGTCTTTTTGTGTGTGACACAAATCAGTGGATTTTCATGAATACCTGTGGACCCAGGACTGCAGTGCATCTTCAACAGGTGACAGGCCACAGGCAGCAGAGTTCAGTAACTGCAAACATGTCTCACCAAAAGTGTGACTTTCTAGGGGTTATTTTAAACACATGTTTGGATTTTGAAACTCATTCTCATTATCAGTAGGAAGTAAGTATGGGCGATAGCAGGAAGAAAACTGTGACAGTCACTGATGACTTGTACACTGTGCGCTCATTTATTTTTTGAAAGAAAAATCACACAAAGTGGAGATGACCACCTACGGTGACCACCTACTCCAGTCCTGTAACCCGGAAGGTATACACGATCAAAGGCAGAGCCATGTGTGAAAGCACCCATGTGATTTACCAACTGACCTGCCTACACTGTGAAGCTTTCTATGTGGGAATGACCAGCAACAAACTGTCCATTCACATGAATGGACACAGGCAGACAGTGTTTGTTGGTAATGAGGATCACTCTGTGGCTAAACATACCTTGGTGCACAGCCAGCGCATCTTGGCACAGTGTTACACCATCCGGGTTATCTGGATACTTCCCACTAACACCAACCTGTCAGAACTTCGGAGATGGGAACTTGCCCTTCAGTATATCCTCTCTTCTCATTATCCGCCACCCGTCAACCTCCGCTAATTTCAAGTTGCCGCCGCTCATACCTCACCTGTCTTTCAACAGCATCTTTGCCTCTGTACTTCCACCTCGACTGACATCTCTGCCCAAACTCTTTGCTTTTACAAATGTCTGCTTGTGTCTGTGTATGTGCGGATGGATATGTGTGTGTGTGCGAGTGTATACCTGTCCTTGTTTCCCCCTAAGGTAAGTCTTTCCGCTCCCAGGATTGGAATGACTCTTTACCCTCTCCCTTAAAACCCACATCCTTTCATCTTCCCCTCTCCTTCCCTCTTTCCTGATGAAGCAACCGTTGGTTGCGAAAGCTTGAATTTTGTGTGTATGTTTGTGTGTCTATCGACCTGCCAGCGCTTTCGTATATATATATATATATATATATATATATATATATATATATATATATATATATATATATATATATATATATATATATATATATATATATATATAAGTCTTTAAATATGTCTGCTTGTGTCTGTATATGTGTGGATGGATATGTGTGTGTGTGCGAGTGTATACCTGTCCTTTTTTCCCCCTAAGGTAAGTCTTTCCGCTCCCGGGATTGGAATGACTCCTTATCCTCTCCCTTAAAACCCACATCCTTTCGTCTTTCCCTCTCCTTCCCCTCTTTCCTGATGAGGCAACAGTTTGTTGTGAAAGCTTGAATTTTGTGTGTCTATCGTCCTGCCAGCGCTTTCGTTCGGTAAGTCACATCATCTTTGTTTTTAGATATATTTTTCCCACGTAGAATGTTCCCCTCTAAATGTGCGAAATGCTTGAAGCGATGTTACAGGGCAGGTTGTACTGAGACATAAATGTTAAGAAAGAAATTCGATATGTTGCTCCGTTTCCGAGTTAGCCAATCGGGGCGTCGCGTGCTCGCATTCAAGTGGCCTGCCAGGGGCAATGTTGCCCAACGAGTGCTTTGTCTCGTTAGCTGAAACTTGAATTTACGCGCGCGATGATCTGATTGGCTAACTTCAATGCTAGTTCCGAGCTCTGCAGGCCATACTTCCACTAATGCACAGGTGTTGAACGCAGGTGTTCCAGAATTCATCAGAAATATCCATGGCCACGGACACACAGGCTCGGGAACCTTCGCCCATGGACATTCATGTAGTTAATGCCACTCCGCCCTGTGCTGCTCTCTCTAACTGTGACTGTGTTCGTCCCACAAAAAGTGTGCGTCGACGTAGACGCAAATCCCATCCTCGTCGCCAATGTAGTGGACTGACAAGGCAGCCAGTCCACAGAGACGGGTAGCCGAAAGGGCACACGTACACACACGCCGACTGGCGCAAAGTCTGGAACAGGATTCGTAATGAATGTGATAAAGAAAAGAACGTAGCTACTAGAACACTTAACTTTTATATCGTCCTTTGGTATACAGCATTCTTGATGATACAAGTGAGACTATCTTGAGATACATGCAATGGTACAAATGGCGCCTTGCTAGGTCGTGGCCATTAACTTAGCTGAAGGCTATTCTAACTGTCTCTCGGCAAATGAGAGAAAGGCTTCGTCAGTGTAGTCGCTAGCAACGTCGTCGTACAACTGGGGCGAGTGCTAGTCCGTCTCTCGAGACCTGCCTTGTGGTGGCGCTCGGTCTGCAATCCTGACAGTGGCGACACGCGGGTCCGACATGTACTAATGGACCGCGGCCGATTTAAGCTACCACCTAGCAAGTGTGGTGTCTGGCGGTGACACCACATTCCTCCCCCGCAAATCGGCGAACGGTCGTGTGATAAGGCTTCATTCCACACCATGCTGTTGCACCTCAATTTAGGCCCTACGAGGCGGCCAACGAGGCATGGCCGGAATGAAGCCTTATCACACGACCGTTCGCCGATTTGCGGGGGAGGAATGTGGTGTCACCACCAGACACCACACTTGCTAGGTGGTAGCTTAACTCGGCCGCGGTCCATTAGTACATGTCGGACCCGCGTGTCGACACTGTCAGGATCGCAGACCGAGCGCCACCACAAGGCAGGTCTCGAGAGACGGACTAGCACTCGCCCCAGTTGTACGACGACGTTGCTAGCAACTACACTGACGAAGCCTTTCTCTCATTTGCCGAGAGACAGTTAGAATAGCCTTCAGCTAAGTTAATGGCTACGACCTAGCAAGGCGCCGTTTGTACCATTGCATGTATCTCAAGATAGTCTCACTTGTATCATCAAGAATGCTGTATACCCAAGGACGATATAAAAGTTAAGTGTTCTAGTAGCTACATTCTTTTCTTTATCACATTCATTACGAATCCTGTTCCAGACTTCGCGCCAGTCGGCGTGTGTGTACGTGTGCCCTTTCGGCTACCCGTCTCTGTGGACTGGCTGCCTTGTCAGTATTTTCCTACATGTCATGTGCAGTGCTTCAAGATCAGAAAAAGGCACAATGGTAGACAATAAATTAACTTGGTCCTCCACTGTGAACACAAAAATTGTAAAGGTGTCTAAGCCAAAAATGTTGGTAGTAGTCAGGAAGCATCATACTGAAAGGTTAGTACTCATTCAATGTTTTTGTAATTAGCTACCAGAAAAAATTCACTGAGAAGAGGAATGACTCTGTGTCAGTAAGACAGATCTCAGCACTGGGCCTGTTGCAACATAGCAAACCAAGCTGTCAGTATGCGCCCACATTGATTAAGGACACAGCAGCACCCATGTACAGCGGAATCATGCGCCCTGGATGAGTAGTGTCAAGTCCAAGGTAAGCTTTTGTGATGGCAGGGAAACTGCCAGTGCCAAATCCATGATGAGGTGGATGGCCTTGTTGTCCTCCTGCTGCAGTGGAGTATGGAGTATGCATCCATTGGGCTACTTGTTGATACACAACATCCAATTGACCACCCTTGCCTCAAGCCCAGCATACCACAGCATAATGTGGGCATCAGCATCTGGTATGCCCACTGCCACACGCACGCATGTGAAACTATACTTGTATGTGAGAACCTGGAAGTCAGCTGCCCAGGTTGCAAACAATTGTCCTCTGCACTGTTTATGACACTGATTAATCTGAAGCTTAGCAGCAAGAAGTGCCTCTGCTGACTGTATTATTTGGTTAACAGAGCACAGAGATCATTAACAGACAACTCACTGGGATCCAAGAGGCTGCAATTTCCACAACACTTTGTTTAAATGACTACTAGAAAAAGAAGTAAATTATGTTTCCACTCTCTGGAAATATAATACACAGGACAAAACAAATCAAAATGTCAGAGGCAGACATCTCAGCTCTCTGAAGCCTTGTCAAAGGGAGAGAACATCAGCGACGAGGCAGCTGTGTCCTCCATTTGATGTGGTTGTTGTTGCTGAGATGCAGACTGCTGTTCCTGCTGAGATCCAAGCTGTTGCTATTGTAGCTGCTGCTGTTGCAGAGACACAAACTGTTTTTGTTGTAGTGACAGCTGTTGCTGCCACTGTTCCATAAATATGGACTCCATAAAGCAGGAACTTAAGGCAAGGCCAATGCCGCAGAAACAATAGGGTAAGAACTCACCACCTCTAAAGAGTCCACATCTGATGCAAATATGGGATCCTTGAATAAAGCCAAAGTTGTCATGAGCAGAGTATTGAACAAACACCAAAAATGTGTACCAGAATGTAAAGTTCAAAGCAGTATCGAACTGTGAATAGCAACTGAGCCACAGTGGCTCACTTACCCTGTAGCTGTCAGTGTGTCAGACCATGTGACTCTTGCAGCCATGCCTGACTAGGTCTAACTGTAGTGCCTCTGCTTTGCTGCTGCTGATGGAGATATTAAAAGGGGGAGAGAAAGGGAGAAGGGTGGAAAGTAGTGGAGAGGGAGGGGGGGGGGGGGTAGAGAGAGAGAGAGAGAGAGAGAATGCCTGCACCTGTGTTTGGATCGAGGGGGGGGGGGGGGGAGGCAGTGGTAGGACAATTCAGTACATAATCTGAATGGGGAAGGAGTAGTGTGGACAGAAGAGACAAGGGGAAAGTAAAAGGTAACAAGAGGAGTCAGAAACAGGTTAGCAGAGATTTAGGTCAGGCAGATTGCAAGGGTGCAGGTACACTGAAGAGAGAATTCTCACCTATGTAGTTCAGATAAACTTGTGCTGGAAGAGAGTGTCCAGTGATGTGTCAGTAGAGGCTCTGGTAAGGTTATCAATATATTTTAACTTCTCATGCTTTCTGCTGCAGATGCAGCATCTAGGGGCTGGTGAGTCTGTAAAGAAGATACTCGTTGACACAAAACGGGTGACACTTGTCAATGTGGAGTTATTGTTGGTTTACTTGATATGTACCAATGCATTTACGGAGCCATCTAGAAGATGAAGATCAGCATCTAGAAAGGTGACTCATTGGGTTGGGAATAGATATTTAGGTTGTGAAGGAAACAGCAAAGGTTTCATTGCTATGAGTCCAGCTCATGAAATTGTCATCAGTGAATCCAAACCAGACAAGGGATTTTAGGTGTTGACTGCATAGGAACGATTCCTCCATATGGCCCATAAATAAGCTGGTAAAGGACAATGCCATGCTGGTAACCATGACAGTACCATGGATTTGTTTACAAATTTGACCTTCAAAAGTTAAATTACTATAGTTCAGGATGTGGCTGGCTAGGAGGATTAGGAAGAAAATGACCCAGAAAATGCACCTTTGGGGAAAAAAGATCTATACTTTTCCTATTAGAAATGAAGGTCATTCTTCAGAACGTATTGCAGAACTGCCTGTAGATTTTGTAATGCTTCTTTTGCATGGAATCCATGACCCAGATATAATCAAGGTAGTTTATGCAACAGAAAATGTCCTGAATCAACTGCTCTAAATATTGTGCGGAGCAAGGTGGTGCAGTGATTATCATACTGGACTCGCATTTGGGAGGATGACAGTTCAAACCTGTATCCGGCCATCCAGATTTAGGTTTTCCATGATTTCCCTAAATTTCTGTAAGCAAATGCTGGGCTGGTTCCTTTGAAAAGACGTGGCTGATTTCATTCCCCATCCTTCGCACAATAAGAACTTGTGCTCCATCTCTTATGACCTTGGTGTTGACGGGACGTTAAACCCCTTCCTTCCTTCCAAATATTGTTGATAAATTCCAAGCATGGACAAGATCCTAAAATGCAAGTGATTAAAGTGATAAAGTGTAAGGGGGGTGTTGAGCACTAAGAAACTCGGAGGAGCAGTATCCAGTGACAGCTGCAGGTATGTGTTGACCAAGTCAGTGCATGAAAAATACTGGCCCCATGACAACTTTCCTAGCAACCCCTCCTTCCATGGAATCAGATATGCATCTGAGATACATTGTGCATTAACCATCTATTTAAAATCAATGCAAAGAGGTGTGGCACCATCTGGTTACTGAATCATCACCAAAGGGGTGGTCCGCTGACTCGATGAAACAGGAGGAATGACATCGAGGTCCTGATAGAGCTGCAACTCTGTCCTGATATTTTACACCAAAAGTGAATTAACCCCTGGCAGTGTAAGTTGCCATTCCATATTCTTATAATGTGCAGAAATGGACAGTTGTCATCTAAAAGGAATACACTGTTTACTATAAGACACAATGTCACGGAGTGGCTCTACCAGTGGAGGGCAGCACAAGAGCCGGTATGTATCTAAGTTAATGAAGCTAACTGTCACTCCCATGTTTCCCTGAAACTCGATTGGTCACTCATCTACTACCAGTATCCGTAGAATCCTAGTGGGGCAACACTTGTGATGTGTCAGAGACAAGCTCCAAGTCCAGGAAAAACTCTGGGGCCTCTACTGACCATCCCACAGCTCGCCCACTGTCACAAACTGTTGCCAAATGGCCTACTTTGCAGTATACTCCATGGACAGCATCTGTGTACAGACAGTCCTATTGAATATGCAACAAATGATATTTGGGACAGGACTGCCTGCTTGCTCCTTGAGTGAAAACAGGTGCAGAACGGGAGGGACACTAAGAATTTGAAAAGTGTTGTGAGTGGGGATTATGATTCTGAGCCCAGCACAGGTGAAGATGGGCATCACCATGCATCAACATATGGTGGCTCAGCGGAAGGCAAGGCCACCTGGCTCACCTCCTGGTACGCTGGAAGCTGTTTACCACACAGTATACCTTGTTCACCTCCTGGTACACTGGAAGCTGTTTACCACACAGTATAACTTTGCTCACCTCCTGGTGCACTGGAAGCTGTTTACCACACAGTCTAACTTTGCTCACCTCCTGGTACACTGGAAGCTGTTTATCACACAGTCTAACTTTGCCACCATCACTTTTTGGAAAGAACCTCTCTTGCCGCTGCCATAAGTTCATGTGATTCAGCAACCTTAGTGACTTCAGCTAAAGAAGGATTCACCAAGAACTGGCCCAGGTAATTTTCCTGCCTTTCCATAGCCTCATTGAAACCGGCAAATTGTGTGGTGAGGGTGGGAGGCGGTGGGAGAAAGTTTCCCTGGACATTGTTTTGAGGAAATTGAAATCTATAGCCACATGCACCACAATAAGATTGATATTCTTAATGAAGAAAAAAGCCTTAAAAACATTGTTGTCCTGGATGCCTTTCAGAATGTATTTGATGTATTATAATGTAATTAATTTTAGTTCTGTTATGTCTCATTACACCTTGCAGCATGCAATTTATTGTAAACAGCAGACCATGTTCAGTTCCTCGTGGTTACAGGTTGTATTAACATCATTTTTGCATGCAGAGATATCTTTTGCTTCTTCATTTTGTTTACTGTTGTTGGTTTCCAAATTGACCTTTCATTCATCATAGGGTCTCTCGGTGTCCTATATTGTGCTTTATTCTTTTTGTGATTATACTTTTTATGTTTTTATGCATCCTTGTTGGTCATTTAAATTCCAATTTGTTTTGTATTTTATTTATCTTTTAAAGCATTTTTATCAGTTTTTAACTGCTCACCTGCATCTGCCTGCTTTCCTGGCTGACACCTAAAGACATCATTTGCAACTTTCCTCTCACCTATTTAGGTGCCACCTCCTGAGACATCTTAGCAGTGATCCTGTGTCCTCATAGGATGCTTCACATGTAAGTTCATGTGACATATGTCAGTTTCCTAGATTGGAACCGATTTCATACAACATCTATCAAGGGATGCGTGTTTTCTGTTTCATAAGAAGGAATTTTTGGCCAAATCTTTAAATGTATAGCAGTCTTTTTGTTGTGCCTGTCTGTGACTCATGTAACATCTATGTTATTATTGTGTTTTTATGATGTTTGTTGACAAGCTGGTTTTCAACATTATTCAGTGTAATAACATGTCAGCGCACACTCCGCTGCAGAGTGAAAATCTCATTCTGGAAACATCCCATAGGCTGTGGCTAAGCCATGTCTCCGCAATATCCTTTCTTTCAGGAGTGCTAGTTCTGCAAGGTTCGCAGGAGAGCTTTTGTAAAGTTTGGAAGGTAGGAGACGAGGTACTGGCAGAAGTGAAGCTGTGAGGACGGGCGTGAGTTGTGCTTTGGTAGCTCAGTTGGTAGAGCACTTGCTCGCGAAAAGCAAGGGTCCCGAGTTCGAGTCTCAGTCTGGCACACAGTTTTAATCTGCCAGGAAGTTTCATTTATGTATTTGATTTATTGTCAATGATGCTTATTGCTGCATTCTTCACTATTTGACTAATTATGTTGTACTTTGTTGTTTGATGCTATGTATACACACTAGATAATGGCTGTGGGGGCTAAATCTGGTCATGGTTTAAAATAAAAAGAAAAGTTCAACTGGTACTGATATTTTCTTCAAAACCATTTCTGCAGTTTCAGCATCTACACCAAGACACCCCATATGCTGAACAAGAAATTTTTGAGGATGCTCCTAGTTTCATTTATGATATGTTGTATTTATGTTTATCTCCATACAAAATTGTGTCAACTTTTGTACTTGAGGCTTTTTGTAGAACTTCTGTTAAGTTTTTGAAAACAGCGTGCATGTTACCATTGGGTGATCAATACACACTCAAAATGATTAATTTCTTGGTGATTTCAAGCCCTGCTAATTCAATAGATGATATTTCAAAGTGTTAGTCTTCACTTGCTGTTCTCAGGCCTTGACTTGATTGAAACTGTGTTCATTTTCTGATGTAAATGGATGGTCCTCCAACTTTCAAAGTAGTCCTACAGTAACAGTTGTGACAATAATGGCTTCTTGCTGTTTAATTCTGGGGATAATTTATAGTCTACACATAGTAATTATGTGCTTTTAAAATAAAATAAAGTAATAAATTTGCCTTAGATGTATTAATCAGACAGACAAATAACTCCTAGGTTGAGCGTAGGTGTGATCAATGTTAAATAACATACACCGGTGCAATGGTTTTTAGATTAACTAAAAGAAGTTTACTGTCTGTTACATTCACACATTAGTTCATTGGCTGGTGTAAGCAACTACTCATTTAAGTGATTTGAAAATAGCTCAAGCCCCTATTATAGGGCTGAGCGAACATGCTATATAAAATTAATAAATAAAAATAGCTGGAAAACACATACTGGCTCATACCTCAAATTAACAGAAGATAAACTCCTTACTAACTTACATATAATAAGAGTCTTAAATGACAAACAAAGCATTAACCTAAATATTGATTAGTAGCAGAAAATATTCAAAATACTCATTGGAAAACTGAGTTAAAGTACATACTCAGGGCAAAAATTCAGAGTCTACATCAACCTTCACATGCAAAATATGCAAAAATACAAGTTCTGCTGAACTGCTGGCAGAAATAAATCAGAGTCATGACTACCACAGAAAAAGTCTTTATAAGTCCCAGCAAACTAGCGTTAAATACATTGGGTTGGTGCATAAGTTTGTAGTGTTTTTCTTTAAGTCTATAAACACAACAGACACACATAACAGAGACTTTAGCCATCAATAATATATTTCTCCTTCACTGTTTAGAAAAGTGTGCCAGTGCTGGAGTAACTTCTTGATTCTGTGACGGTAGAAATCAAGTGGTTTTGAGGCTAATAACTCATTGAAGAATGTTTGGAGCGCAATTTCACCTGGAAAGAAGATTAATTGAAAGGTGTTTGTTAGCAGAAATGGTGAAAATCTGAGAGCGCAAGATCAGGAGAATGAGGTGGGTGTGGTATTACTTCCCAACCCAACTCTTCTATGGTATTTTTTTGTCAGTCTGGCAGCACGGGCCTTTGTACAGGGCACAAACATTCCTTTCTTTTCCTTACATCAACATAAAGACACCATTTCTCATCACCAATCATGATACGGGGTAGGAATGCCTGGTGTTATTCATGAGCCAATTGATGATGAGCAAGCGTAGATGCACATATGGCTACCCACTGATTTTTGTGATTTTGGCTTAGAGCATGTGGTACCCATACACCTGATTATTGAACCTTCCCCACTGCATGAAAATTTTGCATAATGCTGGAATGATCACAATTCATCACATTTGCCAATTCTCAAATACACTGACATGGATTATTGTGGATTAGCATTATTCCTTTACACAGTGCAAATGTTTCTGGCAGTCTCTGCTGCTGGTCACCCCTTTATTGAACTCGAACAGAAGAAAGTGTCTTAAATGTTCTGATTTCTCCATTTGGCTCTACATTTGCTAGCATCCACAGCTCCACTCACTATGTCCAAATGACAAAATGGCTGTATGTGTACTCAGATAGTAACAGTGAACTTCAAATAAAAATGACAAACAATAAATAAACCCATATCAACCAGAATACCAACATGCAAAACAAAAATGCTGCAAACCAACCCAATATTTCTGAGTGTTGTGACTGATGACATGAAAAATATCTATCACCAAAAATATGTGTTGCTAGATCACAGCTCAGACCAATGTAGATCTTGCCACTTCAAACTCATACCAAACTGTGTGTGTCAGCGAGATGGTGGCAGCCCTTTTAAAGTGTTAGAGCTCCTCTTCCCCTCCCCACCATGAAATGCCATGCATGTACATCACTTAATGACTTTCCCCAGCCTGACTCATAACTTTTTATGGATAAATGATATCCAAAATCAGATTGTGCTATTACTGTGTGCCTAAATTCAGACTGATACCTTACACTTAATTTTATGTGCAGTAGTTCACCAAACAAATGCAAAGTTTTGTTTCAGTGTTAAAAATCAGTTCATAATTTCTGTGGCATCAATTCAACTATTACAATAAATATGGGTATGGCACAACTTTCTTATTAGATTTTCCTCCTCTTTCCAGTGAAATTATCAGAAAAAATGGTTAGGTACAACAGTTTTTAAGTTGTGGGCAAAACTAGGCAAATATTTAAATAATTAATTACAGATACCAATAAAAATTTAAATCTTATGAACTCAATGTTGGAGGTGGTGTGTAAGTATGTCTGCCAGTGCATACAATTGTGCTGACTGTGTATGTGTCTTGTATTTAATTATATGCAGACTTTTAATCAAAGTTCATGTAAAAACAGCCTCAGAGCCTAATAAATTATGATGTGATACAAGTGAGTAGTTCAACTGACATGCATTACTGGAAGCCACAATTTGAGTTCTTGATCTCTTTTGTATCATAAATATTATAAAAGTTATTAAAGATTTGCTGACAAGAGCATGAGTGTGCAGTTGCTGCCACTCAGCTGTACAGCACAGCATGCTGGCATGCGACCACGTCCTCCCCAATGCCTGGTTAGTGCTCGTCATCAAAACCAATCATCCATGCTCAAACATAGTAAGTCGTGTCACACAGTCTGTCATTTTACAGAAAGTTAATTGGATCTTTGTGTCTCTACACCACTGCTCAGTGACACAAAGTACTGTGCTGTTTAAAGACTGGAACTCAACTTCAAATTCCTGTATCTTATTTTTTCTTGATTGTATGTTTTGATGTAGGGTTGTAAACTGTGTGGAATGTTCCATGTTTATTTTTCCAATATTTCCTGTTCTTCATCACATGTAATATCATGTGTCATTTGGTGTTTTAGAATGTATGTCATAAGTCATTACTTCAGAATTTTTTAGACTGTTAGAGAGGCTCTTCAGACAGCAGAATATGTCATCTGGATTTATCCTAAAAGACCATGCATGACCTGAGAGCCACTTCCTGTACTTTCATGAATCAGCTGTGCCAGTCTCCCATTCCCAGTCCTATTATGTGGAAGGCTATGCCTAATGAAATCACATCTACTGAAAGCCCTGAGTAGTACCAGACAACACACATAAAGTCAGCTGTCATCATGCCATCTCTAACCCTACATGAATCTCACAGCTCCTTTAAGGTATGTCTAAACTGTTGTGACACATTTCTGTAATCACAGGTATATAACACATTCATAGCACACAACTGGAATCATAAACTCACAAAGACATTGCCTGCTAACACTGGAAATAGGCTTAAATGGCCATAAACTGACTGAAACACAGCGTATAAAATTCTGTGACGTGTGGCTGGTCAGCCAGAAATAGACAAACTAATCAAGGAACTCCATTTAATATGTTTTGCTCTTAGAAGCATCTTTCATTGTATTAATCTAAACACATGAATGTTAGCTTTTATGTATTTTCTACCCCCCATTCTCTTAGGGGGTTGTCTTCATTGGCAATGCACCCAAAGTAAGTAAAGCTAATCTTCACCACAAGTGAGTGGTAAGAATATTCTGTAAAGTTGATAACAGTACATCTTCCAGGAGCCTCTTTAAGGATCTTTGAATTCTTATATTCACTTCCCAACACATTTACTCCTTAATAGTCTTTGTCACTGATAATTGATATCATTTTCAGATCAACTGTAATTAGCATACACATAATAGAAGATGAAAAAATATTTTCATGTAAACTTTGCTTCCTTGTCAAGCATTGAAAGCTGAGGCCTGTGCTTTGGTGCAAAGGTCTTTAACAAGCTCCTATCTAATATAAAGCAAGAAATGAGGACTCTCTACCTTTTGAAAAGAAAATGGAAACATACAACTTTAACCAGTCCTACAAATTATCTCATTGTGTACATGTAATGATTAAAAATTCCTATAAGCTCTGTGGCAAGTAGCAGTGTTCATTGTAAAACCATATGACAATTAGTAGTATATTGTAAGCTAACGTGTTGTTATAGATATCTATTTTCCTTTGGAAACTACCATTGTACTCTCAAAAATATTAAGCTTCATATACAGAGTGATTCTTATTAATGTTTAAGAACCTCTGAAGTGCCTTAGATGACCTTGAGACAAGTAATTTAATATAAAATAAATGTCGGGAAATACCCCAAAAGTGGATGACAAATGGTGAATGTGTGATGTCAGCAGTTGATGTACCTTGCTGCACATGCAGCAGTGGAGTGTATCAATCTCTTGCACTAGATAATCCCAACCAAAGTCAAGTACTCATTACATGGTGGCTCTGGTCCTGCTTGTGTGACTTTAGCACTTGGGGCTCAAGGTTTGAGTCCTGCATGTGGCAGACAGTGAGTTTTTTGGCATTGTGTTAGACAGTTATGTGTTTACATTGAGGTAAGATTTATTATTTTATTTACTGGTCTCACAGTCTCGTGGAGCAATGTGTAGCACTGCCCCTACTGGCGATGGTAGGATCGACAAGCCCACTTGTTGCACATGTGCTGACATACCTCATGTGATGCTGCCACATTTTTAACATCCACTTTTGGGGTACTTCCTGACATTTATGGCCTGATGTGTCTTACATAACACTACTTGTCTCACTGTCAGGTATGTCACTTTGGAGGTTTTTAAACATTAATAAGAATTGCCCTATATCATTTGTCAGATTCCATTTAGCTTAGAATTGCTACAAGTAATGAAAGCAATAATTATTAATATTTTAATTTTTTTCTTTTAAACATAAATTTTTTTTCTGTATTGTTTGTACTTTGAGTAAGGAACTTGCTTTACTATTTTAAAACAAAAAAATATTTACACAGTGAGAAGATGCACTTCTATAGCATCTCTATGTGAGAATTAGAAAGTAACAAAACAAGAGGTTGATTAAAGTGGTTTTACAGTGCTAAAAGCGTCACAATCACACGAAAGGTCTGTTTCCAAAATCCAAGGACATGTTACTCTCTACATATGTAGTATCTCTCTCTCTCTCTCTCTCTCTCTCTCTCTCTCTCACTCACTCACTCACTCTCAAAAGTAGTGCCAATGTTTTGTAAACTAGCCCCTTTTCTTCATACCTAGCTTCTTGATATTAGTGTGTATACACTCTGGGGATGCCAGTGCTCTTCAGGAGTGTCATATCACGCTTAAAACAGACAGTACTACTGTACCTGAGCAGGCATTTTTTTCTCAGTGTGCCTCTTTAAATCACAGTGAACACTGTACCATGCTGAAGACATGGCTCATTCCCAAATAAATAGCTTCATATGCACAAAAAAATTGAAAGGTGATCAGTTGCTGGGAATTATATGCTGAAGAGCCAAAATATTTGGTACATGTGCCTAATATCATGTAGGGTCCCTGCAAGCAGATAGACGTGCTGCAACACAATGTGGAGTGGACTTGACTAATGTCTGAAGTACTGCTGGAGGGAACTGACACCATGAATCCTGCAGGGCTGTCCACAAATCCATAAGAGGACAAGGGGGTGGAGATCTCTTCAGAACAGCATGTTGCAAGGCATCTCAGATATGCTGAATAATGTTCATGTATGGGGAGTTTGGTGGCCAGCTGTGTTTAAACTCATAAGAGTGTTCCTGGAGCCACTCTACCAATTCTGGACATGTGGGGTTTCACTTTGTCCTGCTGAAACTGCTCAGTCCATTGGAATGCCAATGGACATGAATGGATGATTTGACATGGCTGTTGATATACTTTCCGGGATGTGAGGTCGTGGTCAAAGACCACGACCACGACCTCACATCCCGGAAAGTATATCAACAGCCATGTCACCCGGTCGTGAAAGCATTCATTCTACAATGATTTGACAGCCATATCTAGACATATCAGGAGTCTCATATCACTCTAACTACACATGCCCACACCATTACCAGCTTGAAGAGTCCCCTGCTAAATGCAGGGTCCATGGATTCATGAAGTTGTCCCCATACCTGTACACATCTTTCTGCTCAATACAATTTGAAATGAGACTCGTCTGACCAGGCAACAGGCTTCCAGTCATCATCTGTCCAATGTCAGTGTTGATGGGTCCAGGTGAGGCGTAAAGCTTTGTGTCATGCGGTCATCAAGGGTAGTCGAATGGGCCTTGAGCTCTGAAAGCCCATATCAAAGATGTTTTGTTGAATTGTTTGCACACTGATGCTTGTTGATGGCCCAGCATTGAAATCTGCAGCAATTTGTGGGAGGGTTGCACTTTTGTCACGTTGAACAATTCTCTTCAGTATTGGTTTGTCCTGTTCTTGCAGGATCTTTTTGTGGGTGCAGCGATGTCAGAGATTTTTTGCCAGATTCCTGATATTCATGGTACACACGTGAAATGGTCATACAGGAAAATCCTCACTTCATCACTATCCCAAAGATGCTGTGTCCTATCACTCATGTGCTGCCTATAACACCACATACAAACTCACTTAAATCTTGATAACCTGCTATTGTAGCAGCAGTAACTGATCTAACAACTGCGTCAGACACTTGTTCTCTTATATAGGCATTGCTGACTGCAGTGCCATATTCTGCCTGTTTACATACTCTGTATTTGAATACACATGCCTATGCCAGTTGCTTTGCCACTTCTGTGTATTTACTCTATTTTTGCTCTGAGCAACATTCATTGATAGAGAACAATGTAGGGATGCACATCACTCCCTTGAACTGGCCTGTATCACTATGTAGTGTATCCAGTTATGAATACTCGTAGTACATTAACTAAGGCATGACTGTGGTGCACGGAGAGGGGTGAAGATTGCCAAGGTCTCGTGCAGCTGTATGGACAAGCTGTGCTGTGGGTGTCTGTTACACAGGGCATGGCTGGACTGTTTCTTCATGAGAGAGTGAAAGAGAGTGCGTATTGTTATCCTTACCTCTCTTTCAACACTTGGGGTAGAGTCTAGGGGGGGGGTGAGAGTCAGTGTGGTCTTCTGTAGTGTGACAGTTAGTCTGTATTGGAGTGGAGGTGGGGGTGGCAGGGGAGTAGGCTGTGGAATTGGCGGGGTCATAGTTGTGGTTGCCTTATCCTTCATTAGGCTGTGTGGGAGTGGATGCTGTTTTTTATTGACTATGATGGTAAGGCTCCATCAGCTGGTAATCATGATCTGATCATGGTTGGTTCGACATCATGGGTTAGTTTGGTTTGTAGCTGTGAATGAATTGCCTGGAGAGGAACCCATCCTTAACCTACCATTCTCTGTGCTGTCCTTCAATGACAATGGAGTTCTTGACCAGTTTCTCAGTGATGTCTTTTGTTTGAAACTGCTTCACATCAAGTTTCACTAACAAAGTGCTGTTGTTGTTTGACACGTCAAATGCACAGGCGTGCTCTCGAGTAGCATGATAATTTCCATTTGTGTGTGTTGTACCTTCGTTAGTTGTGCTGCTGGTATCTTGCATAATCCATGGAGGTTTAAGACACTTCACTATAGCAGAGGTCAGTTTCCCCTGGAGGAGAATGTCAAAGGTGTTAGCACTGCACTTTCTCACTCTGTGGGACCCTGAATATGGCACTGCAAGACATGGAAAATAGAATCATTCCACAAAATGACAGAGTCATTGTCTTTTAGAGCTGGATATTCAAGCCACATGCCTACAGAGGTGGTATTCTGAGGCATGCAGTGTGCTGTTTAACTTGCCAGATAGGAGTAGGTAGTTACCTAATGGTAAGACAAAGTCAACTTGTAGAGTGAATGGCTCACCATGTAAAATTTCTGCAGGTCAGCTTTATACACAGAACTCACATATAAAACAAGGATTCTGTCCAATTGCCAACATGATGTGAGTGCTGTTTTTAGTGTGTGGTGCCAGTGCTCCACCAACCAATTGCTTTGAGGGTGATAATCTGTAGTGCAGAGTGTTGGACATTGCGGAGATTACAAGAGTTCGGTAAGTAGTGATGACTCGAACTGTCGATCTTGGTTGGTCATGATGGAAGCAAGGCAGCTGAAACATGAGATCTATAATTGTTAAATCCTCTTGCCATAGTTTCTGCTGTGATATCAGGAAGAGGTATGGCTTCAAGCCAGAGGGTGACATGATCAACTGTGGAGAGAATCCTCCTGACTCTGGTAGGAGTTTGACTAGGTAAAGTAAACATGTTGAATGTGGCTTTTAGGTATCACAAATTGACCTGTTTCTGCTGTGTACAGGGTGATTATAATTAAAGTTAAACTTTCAAACTGCTGTAGAAATAACACAATGGAATATTATTGGAGAAGGTGGAGAATGTATGTCAGAAGAAAAATAAATAGTTACAAAATTCAGCAATAAATGCCGCTGTAAGCATCATAATGTAATGACAAATGAATCATACAGCAATGCCTAAGGTGTATGTTTGATATTAAACAAACTGTACCACTCAGTTTGTGTGGGTGTACAGGTGTGATACTGTTAGTTACATAAGCCCATCCACCACAGCAAGGTCATATCACATCCAATGGGAAAAATTGGTTTTTAATTGTTCTGAGGCCAAAAACCTCATGAAAAGCATCAATCACATCGGTTTTTAATTGTCTTGAGGCCAAAAACCACACAAAAAGCATCAATAAAAATCAGATCGGATTATTAATTTCTGTGTGACTGACACAAAACATGTTCAATATGTTGTCCACCATTTTCTGCAACAAGTTGAAATTGAGAAACAGCATGTTCCACAACCGATTGAAGTGTTTCTGGGGTCATGTTCAGAATATGTTGTGTAATGCATGCCTTCAATACAGCTAAGTTTGTAGTCAGAACACTGAACACAACATCTTTCAGATAGCTGCACAGCCAGAAGTCACATGGATTAAGATCAGGTGATCACGACAGCCACACTGTAGGGAAATTGGGGCTGACAATTCTAGCATTTCAGAAATGGCACTTAAGCAGCCGCTGAACTGGATTTGCAATGTGCAGAGTTGCGTCATCTTGCAATAAAATGATTCCATCCACACTGTTGGAGAGCTGAAATGATGTGGTTGCGCAAAAGACACTCTTAGTGCTTACCAGTGACAGTAAAAGTGACAACACCTGTCTCTTTGCAAAAATATGGCCCTATGATAAATGATGCCATAAACCTGCATCACACAGTGACCTTTTCAGGATGAAATGGTACTGGTTGATTTGTGTGTGGATTTTCTGCTGCCCATATTCGACAATTCTGTGTATTGACATATCCTGTCAGATAGAAGTGTGCTTCGTCTGTCCACAGTCTTCCATTGCCATTCGTTGTCCACATCCACGTGAGCAAGAAATTCTAAAGCAAAGGTCTCTCTTGCTTGCAGATCAACAGGAAGCAACTCTTGCACATGGGTTACTTTGAATGGATAGCAAAGAAGGATGTTTTGTAGGATTTTATGTCCAATCTTCAGGAAATTCTCCATGCATTACACATTTGCACAGCACCACTCATCTCCTCCCCTTCAGGGACTCACACCTAGTGAGTACGTGGCTGGCAACCACGGGGTCCCGAGCTGAGTCCTGGCATTGCTTCCACTTACTTATGCCAGGCTCCTCACTTTTATCTTTCCTATTTGGCCACCCTCGGCCAACTCTTGTTTTCCGACCCTGACGCTATTAGGTTTTGAGGGCTAGGGGTCTTCCATTTCCAACCTATACTTCTACTGAGCCGAATATCTCCTGGGATAAGGAGATTACCTTCTATCAAGTGCCAACGGCCTTCTAGGAGGGCGGATGAGCGGCTAGAAGGAAGGTCACTCTCTTGCCCTAGGGGTGGGAAACTGCTCCTAAAGGCGGAGGAGCGACAAGGTGGCCAACGGCATAGAATGGAGAAGGCAACGGGAAACCACTCCATTAAAGACCCGGGCGGGTATCCCAAGTATCAACAGCTTATGATGGAAAGCTCTTTGGTTAAATTCTCCAGAGGTAAAATAGTCCCCCATTCGGATCTCTGGGCGGGGACAACTAAAGAGATACCAAAATCCAAAAGCATTAATGTAAGAAGGATAGCAACATGGAACGTCAACTCACTTCTTAAATGTGGTAAACTGGAAAACTTGAAAATGGAAATGAAACGAATGGATATTGATGTACTGGGAGTCTCAGAAATGAGATGGCCAAACGCTGGTGACTTTTGGTCAGGGGATTACAGAATCATACACACTGGAACAGCACAAGACAGTCCCGGGATTGCAGGAGTGGGAATTATCCTCAATAAAGGGATGGGGTTAAGAGTAAAAGGATTTGTTCAACATAGTGAGAGGATAATTTATGTCCGATTGGAAACTAAACCAAGAGACACAATCATAATCCAAGTATACATGCCAACTACGAGGCACGAGGATGATGAAATCGATATGATGTATGACCACCTTGAAGAAGTAATTGGCAGAATTAAAGGAGCTGAAAACCTTGTCATCATGGGAGATATGAATGCCGTTGTTGGGGAAGGTAAAGAAGAGGATGTGGCAGGGAATTTTGGATTAGGATTAAGAAATGAAAGAGGGGATAAACTTGTAGAATTCTGCCAAAGAAATAAACTTTGCATTACAAATACCTTCTTTAATCATCATCCAAGAAGAAGATATACTTGGAAAATGCCTGGTGACATTAACAGATACCAAATTGACTTCATATTAGTGAAGCAAAGATTTAAAAACCAAGTTAAGGACAGCAGATCATATCCAGGCTGTGATGTGGAAAGTGACCACATACTCGTTATGATGACGACTGAACTAAAATTCAAGAACATTAAAAGAAGAAGTACATGTAAATGGGATTTGACAAACCTGAAAAACAAAAATACACTGAAGCACTATCAACTAGAAACAGACAAGAAAACAAATACAAAGGGCTGCAATGACATCCAAAGCAGCTGGGAAAAAATAAAAACTGGTATTTTAGAAGCAGCAGAAGAAGTAATAGGAAAAGAAAGGACAGAGAAAAGGAAGGAATGGATCACTAATGACCTACTAAATATGATGGAAGAAAGAAGGAAATTAAAAAATTCTGTGAAGAAGGAAGACCAAGAGAAATACAAGAGTCTGAAAAACAGAATCAACAGAGAGGCAAAACAAGCGAGAGAAAAATACCTTGATGATCTCTGTATTTCAGTTGAGGACAACATGAGCAAGGGAAATATCGACAAGGCCTATAAATGTGTGAGACATTGCTTTGGAGTTGCAAGATGGAAACAATATATAGGAAAACTGTACAGCGGACCAGACCTGTCTGAAAACGTCATGGAAGAAGAAACAGAAGTAGATGCACACAACATAGGTGAACCTATATAAAGGTAGAGTTTGAACTAGCTCTGAAAAAATTGAAAAACAACAAATCGCCTGGTATAGACAATATCCCAGCCGAACTTCTGAAATCTGGAGGAGCAAAACTGAATCAGGAGTTGTATAATCTTGTTTTCAATATGTACGAGCAGGGTAAAATTCCTACAGACTTTGAGAAAAACATTATGATCCCCATTCCAAAGAAGGCAAATGCTACAAGATGTGAAAATTATAGGACACTCAGCCTAGTTACTCACGCCTCTAAAATATTAACCTCAATTATCCTAAAACGCATAGAACAAAAAGTCGAAGCTACACTCTCCGAAGACCAGTTTGGATTCCGGAAAGATAGAGGAACCAGAGAAGCAATATTTGCTCTAAAACTAATAATAGAGAAACGACTAGATAAGAACCTGAAAACATACATAGCTTTCGTAGATGTAGAGAAAGCCTTTGATAATGTTAAATGGGATAAGATGTTTGAGGTACTCAAAAAAGTAGGAATAGACCATAAAGATAGAAAAATGATATGGAACCTGTACAAAAACGAGACAGCAGTTATCCGTGGATGGACAAAACAAGAAGAGGTGCAGATATGGAAAGGTGTCCGACAAGGTTGCACACTATCCCCTGTTATCTTTAACCTATACATTGAAGAGGTGCTGAAAAAAGTAAGGGAAAATTCACAGACAGGTGTAGTAATTCATGGCCAACGAATAGATATGATAAGATATGCTGATGATATAGCTGTCCTGGCTGAAAGTGAAGAAGATCTTGTAGTCCTACTGAATAGAATGGATAAAGTTATGGGTGAAGAATATAATATGAGAATTAATAAAGCAAAAACAAAAGTAATGGCATGCGACAAAGAAGATCAAGTGAAAGTCCAAGTTTATGTAGGCAATGAACTGCTTGAACAAGTTGATAAATTTACTTATCTGGGCAGTAATATTACCAGGGATGGAAGGAGCAAGGCTGCTTTTAACAAGAAGAAAAACATATTAACATCTAAGAGCATCAGCCTTGAAACCAGGAAAAGATTTTTGAAATCATATGTGTGGAGTGTGGCATGCTATGGGTGTGAAACATGGACTCTCGGGACAGAGGAACAGCAGAAGCTAAATTCTTTTGAAATGTGGTGCTATAGACGCATGCTCAAAATAAAATGGATCGACAAGGTCACAAACGAAGTGGTTCTGGAAAGAGCAGGTGAGAAGAGAAGCTTCTGGAGTTTCATTGTTAAAAGAAGAGTGCAATTTACAGGCCATCTATTAAGACATAAAGGACTCCTGAACACAATCATAGAGGGATATGTCGAGGGAAAAAGACCAAGAGG
Organism: Schistocerca nitens; assembly: GCF_023898315.1. Taxonomy (NCBI): domain Eukaryota; kingdom Metazoa; phylum Arthropoda; class Insecta; order Orthoptera; family Acrididae; genus Schistocerca; species Schistocerca nitens. The sequence continues at coordinate 931,170,228 of NC_064617.1, read as the reverse complement.
AAGACCACGGCTGAGGTACATGGATCAAATCGTGAAAGATGTGGGATGTAATACCTATAAAGAAATGAAGAGAAAAGCTGAGAGACGCACAGAATGGAGACAAGCTGCCATTGTAGCTGTTGCAAACCAATCCTTGGATTGACCACTACAGAAGAAGAAGACTCATCTCCTCCTGCATTACTATGGCCACTGCTACCACTGAAATCAAATCAATTCATTTCCTCCCTCTACCAGGTTGCACACCAAAAGAACCTGTCTTTTCTAATCATTTTCTCCAGACCCACAGCAGTCATCAGAACAATGCATTTTTTTTCAAACCCTTCAGTGTCCAGAACTTCTGCAGAGTGATGTGTGCACAGTCATCATTCTTGCAATACAGCCTTACAAGCAGAGTGTGATCCTGCTTTGAGTCAGTCATGGCGAATGTCGCAGACATGAAAGGAGGAAATGCAATGTACCCGGCATGTTTATACCACCTTCAATGGGTCGACTGCATGACAGGTGTTTTCATTTACATATTCTGACACATACAGTGCCATCTATTGATCAATTTTCACACCATTTTTTTCTTCTGCCATACGTTTCCCCCTCCTCTGATAATATTCCATTGCTGGGTGTGACAGTCCATGTAGTCAGTCATAAACTGCGTGATTAGTCCAGGTGTTGTAAACGGCAAGGGCAGCAGTCTTTCGATGGGCTATGAATGAAATCTGCCAATGGCTAGCGATCAGTATAAATAGTAAAATGTCTGCTGTCTATGTTGTCTTTGTAATGACACACCACTGCATATACTGCCAACAACTCCCAGTCGTATGCTGACCCCTTATACTGGGACACAGATAGTTCTGTGAAAACAAAATGCAACAATTGCTCTATTCCTGCTATAGTCTGCTGAAGTCACCGTATCACTCGCGTCAGATGCGATTAACAAGGGAGTGGTTGGCAGCAGGTACACCCAATTAGTAGCAAGAGATAGGCTATCTTTAGTGTCATCAGATGCTTGTTGCATATGCAGTATTATCACAAGATTTCTTTTGTTGTATGCTTGCTTTCTTGCAAGTGCATTCATCTGTGGAGCCTGAATGGCAGCCACATGTGTAAGTGCTGTTGGTAAAAGCCCACCACACCAAAAAATCAGCATAAACCCTGGTGGTTCTGGGTCTGTAGCAGCTGATGGATGAGTTCCACACATTGCACTGTTGGGCAGATGTCATTGCTAACAGAATGGTCACGGAAGGTCACTTTGGATTTTCACAGTTGGCATTTGTCGTCATTGATCATGATGCTGAAATGTATCAGTGCTCTGAAAATGATTATGAGATGTTCCTCGTGTCTGCGAGGGGAAAGGGAAAAGACTGAAATATCATTTGGATGTGCATAGCAGAAAGGAAACTTGAAGGCAATATTGTGTATGAAACTCTGTCAAGTTTACCCTGCGTTTTTCAGGCTGCAGGACATGAACAGAAATTTATGAAGCACAAACAGGATGATAATTGCTGTGTTGAGTATATCCTACTTGTCAATAGTGATTTTCAAGTTAGCTTTCCTACAATTTAAAACACTGAACACAGAAGTAGCTGGTAATATTTTGCTGAAGTTTTAAACATTCGGGTTCAGATAGCTATTGACAATTGCACAAGTACTGAGTATCTGAATAGCGACATAATTGATATGTACAATCTGTTTTGGGGATGGGATGGATGGGTGAGGCCCAAGGGCTGTCAGACTGTCTGATGATCCCTGCTTGAAGTGCTTTATTTATAGCTGACTTTTCTGCATGGAGTATATCTGTGTGGCACACTGAGGGCCGGGGGCTAGGTGTAGTGCTACTCTTATGTACAGCACCCTATCAGATAGCACTCTGTTGGGATGTCACACATGAGTCCTAAGGAGCAGGGGGGCTCACGCAAGGGAAAGTGTTTGGGCACTGTGAGAAAAATTCACTATACTGACCTGTGCAATCTGTACCGGAGACGTGTGTATGTGTCCACTGTTGGCAGTCTCAGCACTCACTATCTCATTCACAGTGGTGTTTCAGGAAGACTGTGACTGCTCAAGTGTGAGGTGTTGCAGATAAGAACATGTGGCACTGAGCTTGTCTGCAGTTGAAAAAAATTTAGCACGCAGTTCGTGTTTATCCATGTGTTGGCTGATAGTCTCTTTTTCTGACTTTTTCATAATACCACATCATCTGTTGTAACTCTAATTTCATTGTTTGACATTTGCAGAAAATTAGTAGATGGTTACTGTAGACAACAGTATTCGATGCCTGCGAGTCAGTATCTGTCAATGTGTATTGTGCTGGGGCACTGAAAACGCTGGTCACAGATTGTCAGTTGCTTGGCTGCTGTGCTGTGTAAGATTCACACATGTCAGGCCTGTAGAGGAATGGAAATGGTGAAAAGCCTGTCACCAAAACAGGTTCTCTGCCATCTGTGTCCAAAAAGTGCCATGGGAATGTATGATGTAGGCCCAGGTTTATAGTTCAAATGTCAGTTCCATAAATTACAATAGGAGAATTGTTTGCAGCAATAAGTCAGATAGCTGTAAGGTCCACTCTGTAAGAGGGTCCTCATAGGGAAGGGGTTCCTGCCCCTGGACCAGTGTTGATATGAAGGAATCTCAATGTGGTGGTGGATCAGATTCATTGATGATATCTATGTGATCTGGACTGAGGGTGAGTACATCCCATCCACATTCCTCCAGACACTCAACACATTCTCCCCTGTTCACTTCATCTGCTCCTCCTCAACCCAAAAAGCCACCTTCCTTGATGTTGATCTGCACCTTAAAGCTGGCCAAATAAGTACCTCCGTCCATATCAGTCTTACCAACCACTAGAAATACCTCCACTTGAGAACTGCCACCCATTCCATACCAAGAAATCCCTTGCATATAGCCTAGCCACCTATGGCCATCACATCTGTAGTGATGAGCAGTCCCTGTCGAAATATAACAAGGGCTTCACTGAGGCCTTCACAGACTGAACTCATCCTCCCAACCTTGTACAGAATCAGATCTCCCTTGTCATATCTATCCAATCACCCACCACCTCCCAAAGTCCCACAGTCTAGCCGTAGAGAAGCATACCTTTCGTGACTCGGTACCACCCAGGACTGGAGCAACTGAACCACACTCTCCACCAGGGTTTCGGCTACCTCTCATTGTGCCCTGAAATGAGCAGTATTCTATTGCCCACCAAACCAACACAATATCCTCGTCCATCCCTGCACAACCTCTGCTCCTAGCCCCTTGCCTCATGACTTATATCCCTGAAATACCTAGATGCAAGACCTGCCCCATATATCCTCCCACCACCACCACCTACCCTAGTCCATTCACTAACATCCCCATCCCGTCAAAGGCAGGGCTACCTGTGAAACTGACCATGTGATCTGCAAGCTAAGCTGCAACCACTGTGCTGCATTCTATGTGGACATGGAAACCAACAAACTGTCTGTCTGCATGAATTGCAACTGACAAACTGTGCTAAGAAACAGACCAGCAAGTTGCTGAGTGCTGCCCAACAAAACGTTCTTCATTTTAATGACTGCTTCACACCCTGTGCGATCTGGATCCTTCATACCGACACCAGAATTTCAGAATTGTGCAGATGGAAACTCTCCTTGCAACATATCCTACATTCCTGTAACCCTCCTGGCCTCAGTCTTTGTTGATCTTCGTCCATCACCCATCTGTCTCCTTACCTGATCCCACTCCAGCACTACACAGCCCTTCTATTCCACCAACTCACCCACAGTCGTTTTACTTCTCTCCTACCCCTCACCCTCCATCTGACCTCCTGACTCCATCTAGCTACCCTACCCTCTTTCCACTTCATCCCTGTGTGCTCCCACAAGTAGCACTTTACTGTTTACCACTCCTACCCTGCCATCCCTCTCTCACCCTCCTGACCCTCATCTGCTCCCCTCATGCACAGCTGCTCGCAACCTGGCCCCATGGCCTTGGCAGCAAGAAACAGTGGTTGTGTGTGTGTTTGTATGTGTGTCTGTTAGCAGTCTACCCTTTTCATAATATTGTCATTATTCCATCCAGTATAGTATTTTGGGTTAGTCCCATACCAGTTTTTGTTCGATGTTGCATAATAAAGTGAAGGAAAGATCATATTTTCTCTTCATACTCTTGCAGCATTTCCTGAGATATTTTGGTTTTGGTTTTCATGCCAAGTCCATGACACTTCCTAAAACTGTAGCACCAACCAACTCCACCCTTAAAGTCTGTTAGGTTCCACTGTAGCCCTAGTTTACAGGTGTGTATTCGAATCATTTTTGTATTAATTCCAATGCCATTTTGATGGTGTACTTGAATCAATTTCAGTATGTCATCTTCTAGTTTTGGTCATTTTGCATTCAATCCTCTATTTGCACATTTAATCTACCTGATTCTTTTCTGTTCTTCTTGACTAGCCCACCAATTGTGAATGGTTTTTTCTGTTGGTGGACAGTCGAAATGCCATTCAGTTGCTCTGTTTCCATGTTCTACTGCATATGCTATTACTTTCAATTTATAGCCCATGTCATATGAATCATTTTTATTTTTTTCATTATGAAACTAGCTGCTAACAAAATTTCTGTACTGTTACCAATAACATAATCACCTTCAGTTCAAGTTTACTGACACTGTAGACTGCAGTGACACATATGCTAGACAGTGTTCTGGGTTTGTGATGGCAGAACGGAAGAGAGACAGTGTTAGCAAGTTTGTGAATCCCCACAACTCATGTTCATCGCATTGGTGCACTGCTGCTGCCAGATGAGTCAAATTTTAACAGATAGGGATAGGTTTCCTGTGGCATTGAAAATATAGCCATTTTTAAGACTGGTGGGAGTATAAGATGCATCTGAATTTTGGAGGCAATTTTTCAAAGAAAAAAATGCATCTTATACTCCATAAAGTATGGTTCTCTCTCAACCTATGAAGTTTTATTTTGTTTGCTCCTCACCTTCTTGGTGCTTCAGTCTTTTTCAAACAGTGGATTTCAGTATTATTGCACACTAATTAGTGTTTTTCTCCCGTGTTTGCTGTTTATGTGACTGTGTCTTGGTTAGGATCAGGTGCATTTTACTAGGATTTGTCATCAGTAACTTTTATTAATCCAGGTTGCCATTAAAATTTGATCTCATTGGCAAAGTCCTTTGTTATGAATCAGCTCTTAATGTTCTCCATCAAAAATTATTTCAGTTTGTTCTATCTCACTCTCTGTGCGTGATCCTTCAGCTGACATATTCTTACATACACATACCACTCCAATATGGAGGAATCTTCCACACCAATTCACAAAAAGTCAACTAGTCATTACACAATCACTGTCCATGGAATGTGTAGCATTAGACTCTATTTTCAAGACACAGAAGAGGGAGCACTAGACATCAGGTCATCTTAAACAACTGCAAGGTTCTCAGTTGCAGTAAAAAGACAAAGTCCAACTTGTAATACACCTCTTTAATGCTGCATATTCAATGACATGTCCTCAGTCTGGACATTAGTCATTACTTTGAAGGGAAATGCATTAAATGACATATCAAGTTACTAAGATATAAAGTTTTTACTCAGCTGATTGTCTTCATGTTGTCTTCCTTGTCTTCTTTAGAGGCATTTAAATTTCCACAGACTGGGCTAGTACATATGAAATTAACTGATGTAAGGATTGTGAATATCTGCTAAATTTTAGGTTACATAATGAAATATAGCATCTCAACATTTAAATGTTTGTATTCTGAAACTCTTCGCACATTACAGTGAAGAAATTTGAACTAATAACTGGAACAACACTTCTACTTTCAGCAGTCTCATAGAGTTGCTTGATCACCATTCATCACAGCTTTCTGCCAAGTGTATGTACGATAAAGAAGCACGAAGATACTATAGGCTACAAATAAAAGAGCTTACGTCTTTGTGAGAGACATTCACTGGTACATATTTAATAAAACTTGATAGAACTGAATTTATAAAGCTTTATGTTAAAAACTTCAATAACAATTTAAAGACATCAAATATAAATGTTTAAATATGAAATAAAACAGTGGAAAATCCATAATGGAATAATGAGAGTTGCAGACAGCTGCAAAAAAAAAAAAAAAAAAAAAAAAAAAAAAAAAAAAAAAAAAAAAAAAAAAAAAACTGCTAATGAATATTCATTAGTCCCGGTCTTTCTCCTATCCATCCCCTTTCCCCCTTCCCTGTACCCAGTCCAGCACTACAAACCTTTCTGTTCCATCAGTGCACCCATTGTCTTCATCCCCTCCTCTACTTCTCTCCTTTGTCACTCCCCCCCTCCCCCTCCCCCCTCCCCCCTCCCCCCTCCCCCTGTCCCACTGTGTAATTGCCCGACTGCACTTAGCTGCACTATCCTGTCACCACCACATCCCTATATGCTCCCACAAGAGCACTCTTCTGTCCTTCACCCCTGCCCTGCTATTCCTCCTCCTCCCTGCTCCACCACCATCCTTATCCCCACCACTCCGATGATGTGCAGGTGCTTGCAGTCCAGCCTTGGTGGCCAGAGGCAGGGTCATGTGTTTGTGAGTTGTGCTTGCATGAATGTGTGTGTGTGTGTGTTGTCTCCTTAAGAAGGATGCCTTTTGGCTAAAAACTCACATGTTTAGCAGCATTTTTGTTGTGCCTGTCACGCAACTCCGCATGTCCTGTGTGTGGTGGTGGATAGCAGTCTATTGTCTCCAATATATTATGCATGAAATAATTAATTTTAGTTGTCATAGTTCTTATATGAACTTTTCTTTTGTAAACAAAAATCCTGTGATATGCATAGCATGGTAGGTGTACAGAGAACATCTTAATCACAAAGGTAGATACCCTATGGGAACATGTGTTATTGCATCTGTAGGCAAATGTAAGCAAGCAATTGGAGAAGACAATGTGAATTTACTTAGCCTTGCTAGCACAACCAAACAGTGGGCCAGGCTTGAGAGGCAGGTGTCATCTGCTGCATCATTCAAACTGGATTCCACATAGTTGAACACCAGAGTTTCATAATTTATTTTAAAAAAATCTGTGTATATTGCATATTGTTATTTTCTGCACATAAAATGTATTGAAGTGATCACAATTTATCATTTCTATTTTGTTTTCTTTGGTTGTTAAATGACTGTAGAGTACCTAAAACATACGTATTTTGTAGTGAATAGCTAAGCCAGAAGGAATCAAAGGGCTTCTTGCACTGGTTTCCTGATAGTCTTAAACAATGTTTACTTCTCCATGAATACTCCCTGTAGAAAAATTCCTTGACTGTTATCATCTTCCCTTTTCTGATTGTGTATTCCATTCTGCTAATTCAGATGTCTCTACAGACGTTACTTTTTAAGTTCATCATGTCCTTTGCCCTTCTTCTTGTCATGCTGTGCCTTTATCAACCTCTTCTCTGCTTTTGTGGCTGAATCTTACAAACTACTGATGTGCCATCTCCATGATTATTACCTTTCTTCTCCTCCTCCACATGCTCCTGACTGGACCATGCAACAGCTGCTACTTCATTATCGTGCTACATCATTCAGGCTGGCTACGAGATAATTGAACCCTAGAGTTTGAAAATTAATTCAAAAAAATCTGTGTATAATTGCATGTTGTCATTTTACACCTTCATTCTCTTCTTAATGTTCTGTGTTAGATGTTTCAGTATCTGGTTCATGATTTAATCCTGCCATTTGGTTTTAAAAAGCAGCTGATGACGACTGTTTTCATACTGAAATATTATTCTTATAATACTGTTAGTATGAATTACTATGTCTTTTTTTCTAATTATTGCAATATAATAATATGATTAGTCATAAAGTCATAGTTGTACATAATCACTACAGGACTGCAGTTATGCAGATTTTAAAAATGCAATTTATTTTTATCTTTGTTCCTTGGATATACTTCACTCCCGGTTGAATAAGAATTGGTGTTACATTAAACTGTTCTTTGGTAAGAAACTTCCTGGCAGATTAAAACTGTGTGCCGGGCCGAGACTTGAACTCATGACCTTTGCCTTTCAGCGCACACTCCGCTGCAGAGTGAAAATATCATTCTGGAAACATCCCCAAGGCTGTGGCTAAGCCATGTCTCCGCAATATCCTTTCTTTCAGGAGTGCTAGTTCTGCATGGTCCGCAGGAGAGCTTCTGTACAGTTTGGAAGGTAGGAGATGAGGTAGTGGCAGAAGTAAAGCTGTGAGGACGGGGCGTGAGTCGTGCTTGGGTAGCTCAGTTGGTAGAGCACTTGCCCGCAAAAGGCAAAGGTCCTGAGTTCGAGTCTCGGCCTGGCACACAGTTTTAATCTGACAGGATGTTTCATATCAGTGCACACTCCGCTGCAGAGTGAAAATATCATTCTGTTCTTTGGTAGATGGACAGTGCAGCCTCAACCTAGTGTATTGCATTACACATAAAGTGCATGGACCTACACAGTTTCAGTGGGGTGAGTCAGTGACCTGCACATTGATTCATCATTCAGCTGTATGTCATGGCCACTTTCATACAGTAACTGCAATTTCAGTACACTACACACATGAAGGGCACACTAAATAGTGTTCCATAAGTTACAAAAACACTTGCATATATTCTGAAAATGATGCATCCAAATTACCAAGTTACATTTTAAACAGTTTTTTTTCTATATGCTCTGATTTATTAGAGGCTGGAACAGATTATTGGCAGACCATTTTTGCAGCTAAAAGTTCTAAATGTTCCACAGCAGTTATGCAAAGTTCATTTGGTGCTTACTGTACTTGTACAATATTTAATTCAGTCCTGACGTGGTGGAATACATATTTTTTCTTTGCCCTCTCATATTGTACAAAAATCTTTTCAGAGATCATGCTATAATTGAGCTGGGGGTATCATGTGATGTTTTTCTTCTATAACCTAATCGTATTAGAGCCACACATTTTTATGCTATTAATATCACATTAAAAATACTTTCCACATAGAAACAATGCTATAGCACTTGTGTACTGTGGCTGTCCTTCCACATGACAGATTTGCTGACTCACTCTGACCACACTGCTGCCGCATTGTCAGTGACAAAGCTAACATTATGGCAACAATGTGCATGTGAAATTAACTAGTGCAAGCACTTAATTTCAAAGGAATGACATATGCTTACAAAATGATTCAACACCACAAATCCCTCACTATATTCCACAATAAATAAATATAATTTAAGCAAATGAAGGATAGCCCTTACACTCTCTTGTAGCTGTAATGTGTGTCATTTGTTTTTCCAAACATGTAACAGATTGTTAAGTGACCATGCAAACTGTTGCCATCTGATGAAGCTATGGTGAACTATATCCTTGATTAACCACTGTTCTGATAAAATATAATATTGGAGAATTTGTGTATACAGTACTACATTTTGTTAATTTCTGAATTTTTGTTTTCTGAATGCCTCACATAATCATATCCAATATGCATGCAACTGCAGCTGCTCTGCCCCAGTACTCATCAGTCTTAATTTGGAGATAATCTAGATGAGACAACATTATCACCAATCAGTAAAGCATGGAAACTGATAGCAGTATTTAAACCAAAAATTATGCTTACAGTTATTCCTTTAGTTACTTCTTGTTCACTTTTCTTCTGACATCGACAGAAATGAAATATGAAGAATTGGTGAAAGCTATTGTATGTCTTCTGATGCTGCAGCATCTGTTATTTTTATCCAGTAATTAAACAAGTAAACTACCTGCACAACTGAGCACGTTAAAAGCATCTGCTTCTCGGACATGGGGAGGCACTAGATCTGAATTAAATCTGCATGGTGATTAATGATGAGGGCCAGTGTGCTAACTGCTCTGGATGTTGTTTTTAGGTGGTATATGCTGGGTTGATTCCCATGTTCTGCCTCAGATACACAAAATACGTACACTTTGAAAAATAATGTCACATTTAGCCAATGAATTACACTAGGGGTACACAGATTCATCCCAGGAGGAAGAGTGGAGGGGTCGGGGGTGGGGGTAGTCTTAAAATGCTTCGGGGATGGGTGGCTGCATTGTATGAGGGTCATTCTGAAAGCAGTGCCTCCTATTTTTATTCATGGAAACTACAAGGGATACGTAAATCACAATAGCATAGCTAAACAGAGCAATATTTTAGCTACAGACTGCCATTTTTCCACATAGTCACCACCATTCATTATGAACTTTTGCCAGTGATGAACCAGAGCCTGCGTGCCACACTTGTAAAAATTGTGACCAGCTGAAGCTCACCACTTCCTTACACCTTTGACAACAGCATCTGAGTCCTGAAAATGTTCGCCACGTAGTCCATCTTTCAGAGGCCCTAAGTGATGGAAGTCTGAAGGCACTAAATCAAGACTGTACAGTGGATGTAGTAAGACAGTCCAGCCACATTTTGCAATGAGTTGCACGGTCACAAAACTAATGCGGGTCGTTATCGTGTTGCATGTGAAAGTTGGTCTTCTTCTCTGGCCTTACCCTTGAAATTCAGGCTTTTGGCTTAGTTAGTGCCATCTTGTAGCATACTGAATTGACAGTTTTTCAGTCTCCAGGATATCCAAAAGAACCATAACCTGGCTATCCCAGAAGATTGTGCACATCACATTGCCTGAAGATGACTGTGTCTTGAATTTCTTCTTTGATGGAGAATTTACATGTTGTGATTCCGCCTCATAGTGGTGACACCACTTCTCATCTCCAGTGATGATACTATCCACAAAATAGTCACATTCTGCTTCATATTCGTCATGCAGGTCCCAAAAAATTTCAATTCAATGAGGTTTTTGTTCTTCTGTAAGCAACTGTGGGAGCCATCTCACACAGACATTGCGATAACCACGATGTTCCAACATTGTTTCTAGGGTATTCCAGCTGACATTCAGCTTTGCATTCAATTCTCTGGTCATTATCTGCTCAGATGAATTAATCAAGACATCTTCATTGTGAGGGATGACAACTGTGCAGAGTTGATCGGGCCATGGCTTTTCATGCACACCCTTTTCACCACCTTGAAAATGCCATACCAATTGCCTCACATTGCTAATGTCTATTATATTGTCTCCAAACACCTTTAGCAAGTGTCAATGGATTTCATTCAGCACAATTTCTTCTGCAGTGAGGAATTCAATCACACATTGCTGTTTTATATGCATGGCCACCTCAGACTCCATTTTGGAACACTCCTCTACTGGAGCCAACTACAGCAGAACAACGGAACCACCTGCAAATGAAAGAGGAAGATTCAAGCATTAGCACTACACCAATGACCTCTGGCATGGATAACCAAAGTCACCACAAAAAAATAGGGGCAATACTTTTGGAATGTCCTTCATAATAGTAGCTGATATATGGGTGTAGTGGTTCTCTGCAAAATTGGAGAAGTGCCATATCAGTCCCGACCCTTTATCAACTGGATAAAGGGAACCAGGGAGGAAGGAATTAAGAAGCTGTTTCTGTTGCAAAAACTATAGCTATACAATCACCTGAAATTACATGACTTTTTTGATTCTCCCTTCACTTACAGTGGAATGTGTGGTGAAGGGGATGGCAATAGTAGAGGAGGGGGGGGGGGGTGGAGAACTACAATAATAAGTTATTCCCATATACTAAATACTAAACAAGTTTACTTACCAAAAGGCAGCAAATTAACAAGTAAATACAACAACTGAGTCATTAACTTTCAGATACAAGGATTCCCCTGCCATATCAAATAGAGTGAAAAAGAGTTTAACAAAAGTAACTTTGCTTTAGGAAGGGCAGGAAACTTATTGAGGAATGTAATCAAGATGAAAACAATAAAAAGGGCTTCAACAGGATGCCTAAGACTATTGCTGGAACTTCATTCTTAGTTTTCCTGTTGCTCTGTTCCACAGTGAATAAACATCAATTTCATATTTAATCATGCTGCTGTCAACAACAAATATAATATTCAGCAATAGCTATTTATTTATGTTTTACAAGCATCGGACCTTTTGTGTAATCCATGCTGTTATTGCTTCCAGGCTATGAGGAAAGGTGCCATAAAATCACTGTCTGTAATCCACTGCCTGTAGACAAATTAAAATTTTGATAAGTTCAGATATATGTTTGTCAGTATTCACAGTTTTGTGATGATGCAATGAAACTCATGTAATAATTATTATAAAACAAAGCAAACTGTTCGCTCTAATATAGACTCAGTTGTGTAATATTCCTGCAGTTGTTGTCCAATGACTGTCAAGAATTATCCTATAAAGCAAAGTGACCTCTTGCATAAACAGACATGGCTATTTATCTTTTTTTGGTGTATTGTGGACATTGATTTTTATTAAAATTTTACTTTTTAGTACACTTTCAAATGATAACTGTGTTTTTAAGAATCCATTTGAAGTTACATGCCATCTATTAGCTTTTGTTTAGGCAAGATTCTTAGGAACTTAACAAACACTGTTGTAGACCAGTCACGAACATATTGTAACTCACTCCTGCTCCTTCTCAATCCAGGACTAGTTCAGAAATTATCTTGTAATATGAAAATGGATCTTAATCTGTGTAGCCTCTATGCATATATATATACTCCACCACTCCATAGCTGAGTGGTCAGCAAAGCTGACTGCCATGTGCAAGACCTGGATTTGATTCCTGGTACCCTGGTACTGCCAGGGATTTTTCCTTGTTGGGAGGATTGGTACAAGGTGCACTTAGCCTTGTGAGGCCAACTGAGGAGCTACTTGATTGAGAAGTGGTGACTCCAGATCACGAAAACTAACATTGGCCAGGAGAGCAGTGTGCTGATCTCACGTCCCTTCATATTGCATCTGGTGACACAATGGGCAGAGGATGAAACAGCAGTCGGTTGGTACCAACAGGCCCCAACATGGCCTCTGGATGGAATTTATGTTTATTGTTGCTGTATTTCCATCTACAAGCCTTGCTGCAAGGATCTGATTCAAAAACTCCAGGAAGACCTCTGATGCTTCTTGAGAGCCCTTTACTCATTCCAGAATCTTGTTTCCTTCCTCACTCCTGTAAATTTGACTTTCTCTTACTGAAATACATAAATTGTATTACCCTGTATGCCTCACTTTAACTGGTCAGTGTAATCCCATTAGAAAGTTTCTTACCATATTGACTAACACATTCAGCCCATAAGCCCACATCCCAACTTACTGCACCAAAACACCATTTCATCCATTGCCTATCCACAGCTCCTGTCCCATCATCACTGAAATTCTCACTTGTTACTTTTGATGCAACTCCCATACACTAACATTTCTCATTTTAAAGGCTAAGCCACCATTTAAAACTGTCCGCCCCCGGTAGCTGAATGGTCAGCATGATGGATTGTCAAACCTCTGGGCCCGGGTTTGATTCCTGGCTCAGTCGGGGAATTTTCTCCACCCAGTGACCGGGTGTTGCGCTGTCCTCATCATCTTACCATCCTCATCGACTGCAGGTCACCGAAGTGGTGTCAAATTGAAAGAACAGCACCCAGCGAACAGCCTGCCCGATGGGGGGCCCTAGCCATACGATTAAATAAAACCATTTAAAACTGCCTCACTTCTCCTATGAGGGAAAGTATTCAAACAGATCTATGTCACAGTCACGTGTAACCCTCATATCATTCTGTTTAAGGCATTCATTGGCAATTCTCAACCACTAATATTATTCAGGTTTAGCATTATCACTGGGAGCTGGATCCAGAGTCAAGATATTTCATCATTATTCTTCTACAGCCTTAGTTCTTTAACTCCAATTTTTTTCACCTCCCTGAGTACTGACCTCCACCTCTGTGATAGTGCCACAAAAACTTTCATCTCCTTTAAACCCAGCAGTAACTAATAATACCTCCACTTTGATAGCTTTGATTCTTTCTACACCACCTCAGAGTTGTTTTTGTTTATTCCTAATTGGTAGTCTGATGTCCTCTAGACACACATTGTTTCCTGCTCAATCTCAGTCCACTTTCCCTTCCAACTTGTTGGTCCATCGGTCATATCAGTGTGAAAGACACACATATAAACCTGCCCCATAAACTCACTCAGCACACCCTATTTCAGTCCTGTCAGATGTATCCTACCTCATCGGAAGCAAGGCCATTAGTGTAATTACCACTTTTTTCATTATGTGGGCATGACCAACTGTTGGTCTGTGCTCCCATTGAAATATATCCTATGATAATAGACCAACACTATGTACAAAAGCAAATTTGATGTCCTTGATGCAGAGGACATCATCACATTCAGTGGTTTTTACCCCACCCTCCCCCGCTGCCCTCATCACCTTGGCCCATGCTCCAACATTGCACCACCTTCCAGGGGTGCAATATCCCCAATCCCCATTCTTCTGCTTTTGCTGTCATTCATCATTCCCCTCCCTAGCCTTGCATCTCCCATACTTCCCTTCTCTTCAGCTCTTAATTTTCCAAATCCCTCATTTCACCCATTATAACTTGTCACCTCAATCATAGTGCAGTGCTGGGAATCTGTAGTTTGTGTGTGTGTGTGTGTGTGTGTGTGTGTGTGTGTGTGTGTGTGTGTGTGTGTGTGTGTGTGTGTGCATGCATGTATGGCCATGAACCGTGAAGAAGAAATGAGTTCGTAAATTATAAACTGTCAGTAAAACCCATTTCTTTAAAGAAATGAATTCCTGTGTGTAAAACAGCTTCAACCTTCTGATTGATTTACAACTTTACAAGAGAGTTAATGTATTAAATATTTGACATTATGCATGAAAGCAAGGGAAACTTCAGAAAAATGTTTGGAAATTATGTATAAAGTTCTCAAGAAGTCAGTAAGTGCTCTCATCATCAAACACTGAATGAGTATAGTCTGCCCTGTTTTAAACAAAAGCTAGTTTCTGATGCATCTCAGTGTTTGTGACAGCATGTGTCCTGAATTATCTGTTGTACAAAGGTATAATGTTGCAGTTACATTCAATGCTATATGTAGATACTACCTATTAAATGTGTTGTAAATAGAGTTAGTAGTAAGGAAGTAATAAAGTAAAATTTTATACCTGATGCTGAAGTTTTATTGCACAAACAGCAAAGCTAGTAAACAATAAACTTTTTCCATTTCATCATTTTATGGGGATATGGGCAGGAGGGTTATCAGCAAGAAAAAGTTATGTGGTGTTTTTAAATTATTTTTAAAGTTTGATGGAGGTAGCTAAACGTTCTTGTTCTCATGCATTGGATGAATACAATCTGGGTAATTTGCGTGTCGTGAGCTGTGCTGACTCATGACATATACCCAATTTCTAACAGTAATGCTTGTCTTCTGTGTTAAACATTAAACATAAGATTATACCTCCTAATGAATAGATTTGGCAGCATTTAAAATGTTTAAATTCTATCAGTTATTATACAAAGTAATGAAAATCAAATTTTTATTGGCTCTAGAAGCCTTAAGATAGGCAACCTAGAACTGGAATTGAGTGACCATGCCTGAGGTCAGCCATTTTGGTAATGTCGATTTTTCAGTATTAGTTTTAGATACCCATCCAGTGTGCAAATGATTATCTTTACTCACCCTGTTGCCTTTGTGGTAAAACAATTATGTAATGTAATAATCATTATAAGATGAAGTAAGAGATCCTCTGATGCCAACAAATACCCACAAAAAAATTAATTTCTTGTAATCATATTTTTATGGCATATCAAGCATTACTTCAGAGGTTCTAGTAAAACCTTGCAAAAGAATATGTGGAGATCTGTATCCTGTCACCTATATTGTGAACACTGATTAATATTAAAATGTTGGTTCTCTGTAGTGCTCTGTATGATAAATTAGTTGGTTTAAGTTATGTACAGCACATCCATTTGTTTTCACAGAATACAGAGGAACTGATGGACTAAATGAAAATATGGTACAAACATCCCACAGTTCACAACTACTATTTCCTGTCAATCCAAAAAGATGGGTCTATGCAGACCGAAGATTTGAGTGTAGTGATTGTGGTAAGTTGTACCAGCAGAAAAAGTCCCTCTACAACCATGTGAAATATGAGTGTGGGAAAGAACCTACTTTCCAATGTCCTTATTGTCCCCATCGCACAAAACTGAAAGGAAATTTCCAGAGACACATAAGACTTCAACATATGAATCTCTCACAACTCTCTTCATAAATTTGTCTGTCTTGAGCTATGAGAAAGTGAAATGTAACTTCAATAATGTGATAGTGCTCTTATTTTCAGTGTGTCTTATGTCTAACTGGGTAAATTTTGTCCTTACCTAAATTTTCATTAGATGGAGTACTGCTTTAATGTTGAATGGAAATACCACAGTGACTTATGCATTAAAGATTTCATGAATGTGAGCAAGTTGTGTAGTGTGTCTTGTTT
Organism: Schistocerca nitens; assembly: GCF_023898315.1. Taxonomy (NCBI): domain Eukaryota; kingdom Metazoa; phylum Arthropoda; class Insecta; order Orthoptera; family Acrididae; genus Schistocerca; species Schistocerca nitens. Next base: position 931,153,927 of record NC_064617.1, on the reverse strand, counting down.
AGATTTTTTTTTATTTTAACATTGCAGTGGAGACAAAAAATGTATTCATATGCTACCTGACCAAAAGTTGTTTATATCAACATCCTAATAAATATTGTAAGAAATTGCTGTGTTTTGTTGCTTTTTAAAATTATTTATTGTGATGTTATCATTTATTATCTTACTAGAAGGAAAATGGTGTTACAAATTTTTCTTTAAAAACGTATCTGTGCAGATCAGCTGACAGATGATTAAAATGCATTTTATATATTTGTAGCTTCTGTTATATTACCAAATACATGGAGTAACGGTGTTTGGTAATCCTCTATCATGCTGTTTTTCCTGCTGGCACATGAAATCAAAAATGTTCATTTATATGTTGCCCTTTTTCACCACACACATGAATGGTGTTGTCCCCAGGATATGCTTCATCCATTGTTTGTGTCCTTTGTTAATTTCTTCTGTATCCTAAATTACTATCATCATACAAATGTTGATTTAGATTTGCAGATGGCAGCTCTTTGCGTTGACTACACAGTGAAGTCCTATCTAGTGCAACTTACTTTGCTTTTTCTGTAAAACTTTAGTATGCTTTGTGAAAAACATGTTTAAACATTGTAGTTTTCTGTTGCAACTTGGATGAAGATGAAGTAACTAATATATTTTAATTACAGCAGCAAAATTAGGTAAGTAACGTAAAATTCTAAATTGTTTTATTGATTAGCAATGTTAAAATTACAGAAGTGAGTATAGAGAATTTACTGTATAAATTTTTATATAATTATGTACTCAAATGTCTGTATATGCTATAAGATTATCACATTGTATTTCTAAAAAACTGACTCATTCCACATCCTTGTGGACCCAACACAATTGGACCTATGGGAAACGAAATCAAATCAGTGCATAAGTGTTATTTAAAGTTTGAAATCATGTGTAAATGAGTGAGATAAAGTGCAACACTTATTAAAACTGAAATACTTATTTATTTTATTCATTGGGTAAATATTCCATGGTTCTATAAGTGTAAGTGACTTGGAAGTGAAACAAATTTTTATATACAGGAAAAATAATAGTTACGACAAATGTGGCAACAGTGTGTTGGTAGTAATCATAAAGTTATAAATGTTACAATGTGTATTTCATTCCATTGAATTTTCTTTTTGTGGTAGTTGAGGCAGTTTTCTTTAACCTGCCATGATATATTTAACATTATAAGTACAACAAAAATATCAAGGTGATGGTGAATAGATTTTTTATTATGTTAATGGATTATTTTGTTGATCTGTTGGTCTCCCTCTACAATTTTTATCTCCCACTCTCCCCTCCACTATCAAACTGATGATTCCTTCATACCTCTGGATGTGATCCCCTCTTTTGTCAAGTTGGGCAATAAATTTCTTATTTTTCCAAATAAATTCAGTGCCTCCTCATTGATTACTCATTCTAGCCATCTGATCAGTATTCTCATGTAAGACCACATTTTATAACCATATATTTTCATCTTTTTTGAATTGCTTAGCATCCATGTTTCAGTTTTGTCCCAAGCTACACTCAGTACAAATACAATTTCACATGAACAAAGAAAACAGAAACTGTTGATGCCCTATATGTTTATTTATTCTGTGAACAAGTTTTCAGCTTTCAAGGCCATCATCAGATTTTTTACTATTGTTTTGTGAGACTTTAGAAAACTGTTGAATAAAACTGTGAAGAAATCATGTATGAAATGTTTGTTTAAAAACTAGCAGAGTAAAAATTATCTTTGACAGTGCAGTCTTGATGTAGCAGAACATATTAAAAACTAATGATAAATAAAAATAAAAATAAAGTGAGAACTGGGACTATGTGCCAGATGTTTGTCTCCAAGAGAATCAGTTTTCTCCCTTTGTTTGCTAAGTGGATGATTGGTAGTGCCTAGTGTATCTGGTATCTGTCACATCTGTTAATATGGGCACAGCAAATGGAAAATTGGTCCTTTTCAACCTCTCGCTATGTTCATTTTCACTGATCAGTTTGATATGGCTCTGCAAAGTTGACTGGTACCAAACTAATGAATAATGACAGCTGAAATATATTTATATTCTACTGTTATCTACAAATCTTCTTTTGTCTTGACTGTTAAAATTATACAAAGCTGTAGTATTTATAATATAATATGATATTTTATAGTTGCAGGATTGTGATGTTTTGGCCATGTTCTGGGATACTAATGGGATTGTACAGCAATTTTCTGCTAACTTCACAATGAGTTGTTAGTGGAGTACAGTATCTTAATTTTTTTATGCACAACATGATCACCCACAAGTAGAGTATATTCGTTGTTGGTGGCAATGAATTTCATGGTGTCTAGGTCTAATTAAAGATACACTTACGGTATGTGAACAGATGTGAGATGATGTACCATGGTGTGGAAATCTACAGGTTTCTGTTCTAATGAATGCCTTGTGCAAAAATTATCACTTCAAAAATTCCTGATGATAAAAACTGTGCTGAACCTGTGACATGAACCTGGATCCTTGTTCTTCACAGGTCATGTTACTGAATAAACAATCCAGGTAAGAGCCACAACCTACCCACATTCATTTATTCTTTCATTGTATTTCATGACTCCATTCTTGAAGGAAAGGCTTCAGGAATGTAAACAAATCAAAGTGTACATTAACTAGTAGAAGCACTCACAGAAGTACACTTATAACCAATTATAACTAGTGCTGACACGTTTTGGGGGGTGTGATAAAAAAGTAACAGGATATTTTTTCTTAAAGCATCTTTATTTATTCATCAACATCAACTATGTCCCCATCAAAGTAATCCCATTCAGATATAATACACTTGTACTAGTGATTTTTCCACTCTTGGAAGCACTTCTAGAACTCACTTTTTATTAAGGTTTCAGATCCTTCAGCAATTCTGTTTTTATTTCCCAGTGGTTCTCTTCATCCTTGGGAACAAAAACAAGTTGTGGGGGGCCATGTGTGGTGAATATGGTGACTGAGGCAACATAAAAATTTTATTTTTGCCAAATAATCCCAAGCATTGATGTGTGAGTGAGAGCATTTTCGTGATGCAGTTTACTTGAATGGTTTTACCAAAATTCTGGTCATTTTCATCAGGTTACTTCCAGCAAACGGTGAATAACTTCCGTATAGTATTCCTTATTGACCATATGACCATGAGGCAGCAACTCTTGAGGCACCATCCCACAGTAATAGAAGAAAACAGTGAGAAGAACTTCACATGTGATTGAACTTATCAATTTTTTTTCAGTTTTGGCTTTTCAGGCTGTTTCCATTGGGATGATTAGGCCTGGGTTTCGATATCATACCCATATAACCATGGTCCATCACCTGTTTTAACCTTTGTTAGAAGTTCTGGATTGTTGTCGGCTTTATTCAGCAGTTCCTGAGTGATGTCTAGTGATGTCATTTTTGGTCAAAATTCAATAATGCCAACAGAAACTTTGCCGCTACATGTTTCATGCCCAATGAGCATGAGCTAAAGGATATGCCAACATCATCAGAAACCTCTCTGATGGTAATTTGGTGATTTTCCAGAACCATTTTCTTTACTTATTCCACATTGTCATCAGTAATTGATGCGCTAGGGCATCCAGGGTGGTCATCATCTTCAGTGACTTCTAGGCCCCCTTTGCGTAATATGAGGTGTTGTAAGACAGAAAGTTAAGCTATTTGCTGAGAATCAGTTGTAAGCTAATTCCACTATTCCTCTGGATATGTGTGATATTGATGTGTTTTGACCTGTAGAAGTATGTTTATGTCATCAACAAGCATCACTGTTTTTCTAAGAGTAACTTAATACAATTTAAGTGTATGAAAACAAAAGTCAGCCAAATATAGACCTTCCTGGGACACCGTATTTAATGTTCTCCTATATGAGTTTGTTTTTATTTTTATGGTAATATTTCTTAATGTGACCTTTTGATTTCTCTTGTTGGGATATGAGTCCAGATATCAAAGGAGCTCCTTGTAACACCATAATATTTTAATTTTTCTTGTAGAACTTTCCATATTGTTGGTATCTCTCTACTACTATTCAACCTTCAGAGAAACTCTCATGCCTAATTGCATGGACTAACATACCTAAAAGGAATCCACAGCTTAGGCATTGTTTCTAGAGGGGGCATGTACTCTTCTGTGGTGTCTACTGTTGTGAAAATTACTGATAGATTCAGGCCGTGTTTTGGACCAGGACTGAAATCTCTATTTTTATCATTTGTGAGCAATGATCTTTTAGTTTGTTAATATTTGTTGTTTTTACTCACACTCTGAAGAAGTAATAATTGAATTTATGCTTCTATGTCTGTTTTACCTTTTTTGTACCATAAAATCCTTTCTTTCAGGAGTGCTAGTCCTGCATGGTTCGCAGGAGAGCTTCTGTAAAGTTTGGAAAGTAGGAGACGAGGTACAGGTGGAAGTAAAGCTGTGAGGACAGGGCATGAGTCATGCTTGGGTAGCCCAGTTGGTAGAGCATTTGCCCGCGAAAGGCAAAGGTCATGAGTTCGAGTCTCGGTCCAGCACACAGTTTTAATCTACCAGGAAGTTTTCTTTCTTTATGTACAGGTTTTAGGATAAAGATTTTGAAACTGTTTGGTGATAACCACTGGATATATGTCATGAAGTAGTTCAAATTCATAAAATTTCAAATTTAAACTGTGATCTGTGATAAGTACAGATGTGGTAAAAATAAATTTACTGCTCCATTCGCTGAATGCTGTATGAGTCTCATTCTTCAGAATTTCATCTTAACACTTTGCTGTATTGTTCAGGCAGTTCACTAATATTATTAAACTTTATTTCAAGCTCTTTCCAGTAAACTCGTACACCATGTGTCATTTTTGTAACTGGGATTACTGTGGCTAAATTCTCGTTATTTTTTCACTAATTTGACTGGTTTCAAAATTTCTTCACTTTCTTCTAGTTCAGATCCATTAATTACATCACCTGTGCATTTCTGCTTATGGTATCAATTTCTTGATTCTGACCAAATGAGAACCTTCAGCTGCAGATTTTTGATTCTGTATCTTCTGTTCTTCTCACTGTATTTTTATTGCGGTGATTTGGCCCTCAGTATGACTGCATTTACCTTGAAATTTGGCCTTGAGCACATGATGCTAAATGAATACAAAAATGACAATTTCACAAATGCTGCTTTTTTGTGTTGAAATAATGATATTTATTTATTTCTAATCACATTAATGTGAAACAATTGTTCTTTTGAAGTAAACTCAGTTAACAAAACACTTAAATTTCCTACAGTTATTTTTGAATGGCCTGGTCAAAAATTGTCTTATTAATCAAAGTGTCTATGATAAGGGTCATCTGTGGAAGTTTCTAGCCTTTAGTGTAAATTTTGGGGCTAATTGTTATACAAATTTTCTTATGTGTCTTATGACTTAGCAAAACTATGTGTTTTTATGGACATCATTGAAGTGACATATCTGTATTTCTTTTTGGTTTCATAGGTTTCATGGAAATTGAAGGAATACATGTATTCAGATACCAACATTGTAACATGACTGCCTGCTTTGTCTCAGCTCCACATCCCAGAACAACAAAAATGCCAGTTTTGAATTTAATGTGTATGGTAAGATGTACCAGCAGAAAAGCAGGATTTACTGTCATGTGAAAAAAAGAGTGTAGGAAAGAATCATGATTCCAATGTCCTAATTACTCCTTCTTATCAAAACAAAGAGGAAATTTCCAAAGACATATCAAATACTGACATATGCACTTCTTATATGTCATATTTTTCTTGTATTGAAGCCTAATACAGTAAAATATCTGCAACTGCAGAACTGAGGGAGAGCATTCCTTCCTAAGAGCACCTTAAATCCATTTGGACAGATTGTATTTTAATCCAGATTGCTACAAGATTGGTCATAGAAGTTTAAACAAAATATCTACAAATTCTGGTCTATAGTTCCAAATAGTTAACAACAGGTCCACATGCACCTACATAGCTCTAAAAGTGACAAACTCTGATTAAAAGTAGTCATTTCATAAAAATAAATGCACAACTGAGACAACAAAATAAAAAAAATACATCGGTGATAGTGAAAATAATCTACCATACCACTGATTGCATTCAAGTAAGTCATTTTTTTAGTAAGTGTCTGATTATGAGCTACACTATTCTAATAGAATATGAAGATAAAGCTGTGTCTTTTGCCTTCTTTTTAACATGAAGTAGTGAAGGTGACAACTGTGTGTATATGTTATCTAGATGGAAGTAAGCAGCTCCGAAACATTAATAAAATATATAAGAAACTAATGACACCATCATTTCTTATTTTGTTGTTATAGTGATAATGAAATAAGGAATTATGTCTTCTGATTAACAAATTATTTGAGATCCTAATAAATACTTTGAAAAGGAATATGTGTCATGTATGCAGATTCATGGTTTTTACCTCCATGACTGGAAACAATGTAGCAAATTGCATGGTGATCACAGTCATGATCAGAAAGTGAACTGATCAAATGTGGTGTGACACCGTGTTATATTCTTGATCCTCTTTTGCTTCTGATATGCATAAATGACCATCGACTTACATTTTGAGAAGAAGTAAATTTTCTTTACATGGAAGATGATACCTGTTTTAGTGCAAGAATACACTCAAGTGACAAAAGTCATGGGATAGCAATATGCACATATGCAGATGGCAGTAGTATCAAGTACACAAAGTATAAAAGGGCAGTGGAATAGCAGCGTTATCATTTGTAGATAGGTGATTCATGTGAAAAGATTTCTCACATAATTATAGTTGCATGACAGACTACATGGGAGATTCCATTTTGGAAATTGTTAAGGAATTCAATATTCAAGGTCCACAGTGCCTAGAGTGCGCTGAGAATTTCAGGCATTATCTGTCGCCACAAACAACACAGCGGCTGACAGCCTTTGCTTAACGACAGAGAGCAGTGGCATTTGTTTGTAGTTGTCAGTGCTAACAGACAAACAACACTGTGTGAAATAACCTAAGAAATCAATGTGGTGCATAGGATGAACATATCCATTAGGACAGTGCAGTGAAATTTAACATTAATGGGCTACGGCTGCAGACAACTGACACTAGTGCCCTTGGTAACAGGATGATATCACCTGCAGCAACTCCTATGGACTCGTGACCATATTGGTTGGATGCTAGATGACTGGAAAACCATGGTCTGGTCATATGAGTCCCAATTTGAGTTGTTGAGAGCTGATGGTATGGTACAAGTGTGGCATAGACCTCATGAATCTGTGAACCCAAGTTGGCAAGAAGGCACTGTGCAAGCTGGTGGTGGCTCCATAACGGTGTGGGCCATGCTTGTACAGAATGGACTGGGTCCTCTGATCCAAATGAAACTCTTGCAGACCATTTGCAGCCACTCACAGACTTGTTCCCAAACAACTTGTGGAATTTTTATGGATGGCAGTGCACCATGCCACCGGGCCACAATTGTTCACGATTGATTTGGAGAATATTCTGGACAGTTCAAGCATATGTTCTTGCCATCCAAATTGTGTGACATGAATTCTATTGAACATTTATGGAACATAATTGTGAGGTCAATTCATGCACAAAATGCTGCACTGGCAACACTTTCACAGTTACGGATGGCTATAGAGGCAGCATGGCTCGATATTTCTGCAGGTGACTTCCAAAGACTTGTTGAGTCTGTGCCACATTAAGCTGCTGCACTAAGCTGGGCAAATGGAAGTGCAACATGATGTTAGGATGGATTCCATGACTTTTATCAACTCAGTGTATCTCACATAAATTAGTACAAAATGCTAGCTTTTAGTTTTTAGGGCAGTATCAGTATATGTGTGCCAGAAATAATCTTGTGTAACTTCTGTGCCATTAAGACAGTTAGTTTAATACAGTCTAACTGACAGTCTTTTCTGAACATAGGTGAGAGTTGTTCCTGCAGCACGTCCTTTATTCCAACAATCCTCCTGTCTCAATCTCGACTAATCCACTGTTCTCACATCCTCAACCCAACAGTTTCGCCTTCCATTGTCCTATCACACCCTCACAATCTGTGCCTCAATGTTATCCTATTCGTGCCCCGCACCTAACCTGCTCCAGCACCCATGTATTGCAGGGGTAGGCCACACATCTGGCACTATTCCTCCTGCATTCCTAGCCACACAGCTCCTGCCTCCCTCTGAGCTGTTAGCTACTGATCCCCAATCCCTCCTGATTCCTGCCTCTTTCTCCCTCTACCTACTCTGTCTGACACAACCCTCATCACAGTCTACCTGCCAAACTGCAATTCTATCATTGTATGTCCAACTGGCACATTGTGATGCACAGTTTTCTTTGTACGTGTATTTGTACTCTAGCTCATCAAAAGATTGCTTCTGATAACTAGCAAAATTTTCTTTCTCTTTTTTGTGTGTATATCATTCCTCAACACTTCTGTTTAAATTACTTACATACTATGAAGATATTCTTTACTGTATTTATACTAAGAAGTTGTTCTACTTTATTTTGATTGTGTAATGGCTGTGAACTAAACCAACAGCTATTTCTGTGGTAGTAAATGTTTTCGTCTATTGTGTAGTCTTCATCAACTGACACTTATGATCAATAAATTGCACTTAGAAATCATGTGAACATAATCTTTTATGAATGTTTCCAGAATGAAATTTTCACTCTGCAGTGGAGTGTGCACTGATATGATACTTCCTGGCAGATTAAAACTGTGTGTCAGACCTGTCCTCACAACTTTGGGAGACAAAGTACTGGCAGGAGTAAAGTTGTGAGGATGGGCCACGAGTCGTGCTTGTATAGCTCAGTTGGTACAGCACTTGCGCGCAAAAGGCCAATGTGCCAAGTTCGGGTCTTGGTCTTGCACACAGTTTTAATCTGCCAGTAACTTTCATGAATGATTTAGATTTTTTCTCATAAGTAAATTTCATTATGTACAGTATTTAAACTTACAAGTTACATTTGAATTTTATTATGCAACTGTCACTAAATAGCTTTCATTTACAAAGTAATTGATCAAAAATTCAAAATTTATGTGTTATCTTTAATTGAAAAATGTTCTTTCATCGAATAGTGTAAGCAAAGCTCAGCTGTCAAAATAGGCAAGTGTGTAAGCTACCACAGAATGCTACTGTGACCATCAGTATGTGGAACATTATGAGTATTCTCATGTGGCATGTTATAATAAAACTTAAATGACAACTGAGCTGGCTCCATACATATTATCAATACTAGGAATAAGAACAATCTACATTAAGACCTAAAATCACTTACCTTGGTCCAAAAAGTGGTCCAATATTCAGGAACACACATTTTCAATAAATTGCCAGCAACCGTTAAAAACTTGGTTTCAGATAAAGCACGGTTTAAACAGAGTTTGAAAGAATTTTGGATAGGCAACTCCTTCTATTCCATAGATAAATATATTAACATAGACTGTTAAGCCAGCTTAAGTGACATGTTAGATTTCAGTTTTGACAAAACTTGGTCAAAACAGTCAAGATTAGGTATTTTGTGTATGATAAATTTATTAACAGTGCATAACAGTGTTTCATTCTGACAGTTTGTTGATTCTGTAAATATTAGATCTTCCCATTTACTACACTGTATTAACCTATTTTGACCATCTCCTGATAAATGATTAGGGTAGTAAGTATTATATTCAACGGCTATGAGCCACATGTGAAATGTCAAAAGTCTGTCAAAAAATTTTATTGCACCACTTATGATAAATCAAATGCTTGTGAAATTCTCAGCACTTCACCCAGCTAGAGGCCCAATTGTCATTGTTTGCAAGACTCCTTATCTGAGGCTAAGATAATCACTATGTCACAATTTTAATTTTACATGTATGTTTTACCACACTCACTTGTGAAGTTCCATTTCCGACTCAACTCCTATAGTTCCACAATCTAAGCAATATAACTGGCATAAACTGACTTGCAATGTTGCAACAATTTTAGCATGCCAGTACCACATTCATTTGCTCAGAGAAATGCTTGGACAATATAGCCTAACCTAACCTAACCTAACCTAACCTCAGACAAAAGGAACGCAAATGGATTGAATAATGGAGCTAACTTTTGAATCAATGAATATACCGAGGACTCATAAATAGCAGAAAGGCCCATTGGTGATCTGAACATTGGATATCACTTGCCTCAAAATGGAGTGCAATGCTTATTTGAAATACTTTCCAGTCTTCATGAGCCTCGTTAAGTAGCTGAAATGCTGGGATGGTTGGCAGCTCCTGTGATGCTTCTGCTGCTACTGCTATTGTTGCTGTTTTAGCCACTGTTGTATCGAACTAGACAACCAGTTGAATAATTCTTGATGCTGTTGTTGTTGCTGGTTTAGCTGTTGCTGCAGTTTTTCCTGTGCACATTGGTGCTTGATCAAGTTGTCATGCTGTTGCTGCCCAAGCTGGAGAATTCTGGTGTCCATAGTAATGCATGGGTAACTTTTCATAGATCACTCCATAATAGGATTAGACCCCAGTGAGAATAGCTAGGTAACACAAACTTCATAAGTAAAGTCCTGTAGAGGCAAGAAATTGTGGAAAACACAATTTCAGGAACTATTGTAATAACACACATTCTAAACTACTTGCACTGCAGAGTCCACTTGTAGAGATGATTGAATAATGGTGAACTGAGGCAGTGGCAACTGACAGTTGGCACTTTATTCAGCCCCTTCTGATGCTCATGATACTGGTCTGCGATAAGGGCCACATTCCTGCCACAGGATGTGTACGCCATTGCCTAATTGCCCATATCAATCATTTATTTGCACATTTGGTGAGATTACTAAAAACAATCTACAGTTACTCTAAAATGTACAAAGAAGTGGCATTAATGTGTTGTCAATATTCAATAAATGTCCAATGAAAATATTACACAGATGAGCGTCTGATGCCACAAAAGGCAACAGTAAATTCATCTACATGCTGCAGTGCCTCAGGGAAGTTTTGGCACACCATACAGAATAAGCAACATGCCCTACAATCTTCATGGCATTGCACAGTGTTATTCTGCTGCGTAATCTTAAGAGTTAATGAGATCCTTTGGGTGGTAGTAAATGTGATATAGCCGGACCTTGCACCGAGCTATTACTGTCAGTTCCACTGCCTGATTATGTTTCTCACTGATAAATGTTTATAAAATTCTAGAAAAATAGCTTGAAACTTAAGGAGTTAAAATGTTAATGTCAATACTTTTATTTTTATTGAAAAACATACCTTACATGAAAAGTGAACTTTCTAGAAATCAAAAGTGCATTGCAGTGTGTGCTCTAAATTTCTCCGAGGAACTCCTGTAGTTACAATATACTAAACAAAACACCGTGACTGGTGCTGTACTTATATCTACTTGCCTTGTGTCTTTCCGTCTTGGGAAGGCCCCTTCTTTTCCTTCACCTTACTCCTCTATTCCCTTCTTCCTTGTGCTTTTCATCTGCTCTACTGAACACCACTTCTCATTTTCATCCAGCAGCAGTGGGATGGTGCAGCTGTGTGTGTTTATACATTCTTAAGAGGAGCAAATAATGGTAAACTCAGCTTCTGTGGTCCAATTCTTGTTTGCCCATCTATTTACTATCCAATATCTCCACCACACTTGTTTTTTAAAGTTAGTTAGTTCACAGATATTCAAACAAGAAAATCACTTCTTGATATTCTATGTTTAAAAGTATCTCTCATTGTTCTGGCTTGAAGGCAGAACCTTAACTTCCATTCCATACATTTAGTCAGTCTTCTCTCACAGAAAAATTTGCTGGGGCAATTCATTCAGAAAAAAATGAGACATAAGAATACTATGTAAAGATATCAGCTTATATCACAAAGGCCCATTCAGAGAGATTGAAATTTTCATGCTCGCTTTAAGTACATTTAAACCTTAATGTAATTTGCTGATTATAATAAAACTCTTTAATTTACACAACCATGTAAAGGCAGCATGATAATAGTAGTAACATCAACATAGACTTTAATCAGCATTAGTGTTGTGAGGGATGTGCCATAATATTAACTGTCATTCTGTAATTCCAAGTATAAGACCAGGCCCAACTTGGCGAAATTACATTAGTCATGATAATTTCCTAATTAATTTGAACCATTTCAAGTAACTAGTTTTGCTAAGGCTCAATTCAGTTAACTAACCATATTTTTTTTTCCTATTCCAGCCACAGATTTGACATGTAAACAGATGTAATTACTATATTGCTGATAAAGTTAGGAAAATAACCCAAAAATAGAAATCTGTAAAGTATTCATGTAGCTAATTTCCAAAATATGGTAGGAACATCAGCACTTAATTAGTTTCTAGGCAATTAATGCTTTTATGAATGGTATTGTTTATTTAGCTATTTTTGCAACTTTCGTCATCAAGAAGGCTTATTTCAGTCAAAACTCTTATCATATTGTAAAGTTCAGACGAAAACCAGTTTTCCTGCACTATTCAATTAATTTGAGATGTAAACTTGTAAATTGTCAAAATTACATATTTAATGTGAGTGTTCTGGAGCCATTTTTGAAAAGATATAAAAGCACTGAGTCTGAAGCCATTTTTAAGTCAGTCCATTCCGAAATTTTGAGTGTGGAAGCAATGTCAGTCAAAACAGCATTAATGTAATGGTGCGATGCTGTGTCATTGTGAATAAGAAGGTGGACAATGAAGAAGGACAGTTAACAATGATTACTGATTAACTTTAATTCACTCATGCTCATAAATTAAAGATAATGCTGATACATGGTGAAACAACGCTCTTTTAGGTGGTTCGTGGGTTAAATAACCTTGGGGTATGACCATGCGGTGCATTTGACCTGCGGTTGTCACACGGTGGTGCTTGCAGCAGTCCACATATGCAGAGGTGTGTTGGTGCATGTCAGAGTACGGTGCAGCAAGTAAGTGTACAGATGTTTTTAGTTATTCTAATGGTGACTGTGTGTTGAAAATGGCTCAAAGATCACATATTGATGACGTTACGAGGGGTAGAATATTAGGGCAACTGGAGGCTGGTCAAACCCAGCAGGTCATAGCACAGGCCCTCCATGTGCCACAGAGTGTGATCTCAATATTATGGCAACGATTCCAGCAGACAGAAAATGAAGAAACGTGTACAGGAATACAGTATGGGACGTTCACAGTGTACAACACCACAAGAAGACCGATATCCCACCATCAGTGCCCGCAGACGGCCACGGAGTACTGCAGGTAGCCTTGCTCGGGACCTTACTGCAGCCACTGGAACAGTTGTCTCCAGAAACACAGTCTACAGTTGACTGAACAGAAATGGTTTATTCACCTGGAGTCCTGCAAGGTGCATTCCACTGACCCCTGATCACAGGAGAGCCCGTAAAGCCTGCTGTCAAGAACACAGTACATGCTCATTGGAACGGTGGTCTCCGGTTATGTTCACAGGCAACTCTAGGTATAGTCTGAACAGTGATTCTCACGGGGTTATCATCTGGCGTGAATCAGGAACCAGATACCACCCCCTTAATGTTCTTGAAAGGGACCTGTATGGAGGTCGTGGTTTTATGGTGTGGGGTGGGACTATGATTGATGTACGTATACCCCTGTATGTCTTTGATAGAGGAACTGTAACAAGTCAGGTGTATCAGGACGTCATTTTGCACCAGTATGTCCAACTTTTCAGTGGCACAGTGGGTCCCACCTTCCTCCTGATGGAAGATAACCCACAGCCACACTGAATTGCCATCATGGAGGAGTGCCTTGAAACAGAAGATATCAGATGAATGGAGTGGCCTGCCTGTTCTCCAGACCTAAACCCATCAAGCATGTCTGGGATGCTCTCGGTCGACATATCGCTGCACATCTTCAAACCCCTACGACACTTCAGGAGCTCCGACAGGCACTGGTACAAGAATGGGAGGGTACACCCCAGTAGCTGCTTGACCACCTGATCCAGAGTATGCCAACCCATTGTGAGGCCTGTGTACAAGTGCATGGTGATCGTATCGCATATTGATGTCGGGGTACATGCACACGAAACAGTGGCATTTAGCAGCACGTGTGTTTTGGGACAGTTTTCTCAACTTATCACCAATACCATGGACTTACAGATCTGTGTCATGTGTGTTCCCTATGTGCCTATACTATTAGTGCTAGTTTTGTGTAGCGCCACATTGTGTGGCACCACATTCTGCAATTATCCTTAATTTATGAGCATGAGTGTATAAAAGTGCCACACGTGTTGTTTGTCAGAGTGCCCGTTGTTGTACAGTTAGAAGGTGCAACATGTGCAACTTGGTAAATGAGACTTAATTATCTAATTAAGACATGGACTGGCCATAACACTAATTCTGTGAGGGGGATCTAGCATTTATGGAAGTAAAAGATGTGAGACCAAATGTGTGTGTCTCATCCATGTTATTGGATATAGGTTGTGCTGGTGCAGTGAGGGGGAAGGATAGCAGAGTATTGGGGGGATGATGCTTTATTGCTGCCTATGGATATGCCAAGGGATGTGTTGGTGACCACATTTACAGCCAATTGTTCACTGTGATCGCTGCCACTGGGAAACTTCAAGCAGATGTATGACCAGGTATGTCAAAACTCCTTATCTTGGTTTCAGAATAGCCAAAGACAGCATAATAATAAATTCGATGTAGACGTTTTCTTCTCACCTTTGATTCAGAGTAGGTTGACTGTATTCTACTGGAAAGATCTTCAATTCCTACATTTGCAAAATAAAATGAAAAAGATTGCCAACTACTTGTTCCTCATACAAATTATTTGACTCTGAAGGAAGTAAGTTTCAGGTTTTACTCCAAGAAACTTCAGTTTTTAAGTAAACCTTAGAGTAAAAGTATTAAATCTATTTTCGAAATAATGAAAAATCACAGATATTTAATTAACAATCATGCAAATAAATCTCACTTGTTTTGGTAGGTGTTCAGTTAAACAAAGTAATAATAAGGTAATGAGAGAGGTTGGTGTTTCTCATGTCTAAGACAATTTTTTAATAAAATAGTGGAAAATCCAGGGTGGAATACAAAATATGAAATGAGATGGAATGCTTTTCATCACACAGAGGATGCATTGAGTAGCAAATAGGTACATTGAAAGAAGACTGCTTGATATTATCAGCTATTAGGTTAACTACTTTGTCAGATGTAAACAAATCAGCAATATAAGCTGGTATGAGTAGTAAGAGTGCAGAAGAGCCATGGTGCAGTGAAGAGGAAGGATAGCAGAGTAGGGGGGAGGGGGGGAGGGAGGGGAAGATGCTTTAATGCCACCTGTGGGTATGTGCAGAGACATGGTAGGGGCAGGATGGTAGGCTGCTAGGTGCAACATGGGGAGACAGTGCTTTCGGTGCAGAAGGTGAGAAGAGGGAAGCAGAGAAGGGGAAAGGACTGTGCAGATGTGCAGGTGGATAGAAGGCATGTATGTGAGATTGGAGTGGTATCAGAGAAGGGGTTAGAGACAGGTGGAGGACAGAGACTAGTGGAGGTTGACACCAGGGGATGTTACGGAAACAATGGATATGTCGTAAGGAGAGATTTCAAGTGACAATTCATGTGAAAAAATATGTTTTTGGAAAGAACCTTTATGGCATAATCTGTGAAGCAGTATTTGAGTCAAGCACATCATGTTGGGTGGAATATTCAGCTACTGGGTAGTCCTGCTGCCTCTTGGCCACAGTTTGGTGGTGGCTATTCATGTGGACAGATGCCTGTGACAGGGATGGAGTAGGTGGATTTTGTAGGATGTATGAGACAGGTCTTGCATCTAGGTCTATTACAGGGATGGAACAGGGACAGACAGAGATATTACACAGGTTTTGTGGGCAGCAGAATACCACTGTGGGAGGAATGGAGTGAATAATAG
The DNA here is from genome assembly GCF_023898315.1 of Schistocerca nitens. NCBI lineage: Eukaryota > Metazoa > Arthropoda > Insecta > Orthoptera > Acrididae > Schistocerca > Schistocerca nitens. Next base: position 931,138,093 of record NC_064617.1, on the reverse strand, counting down.
GGTGGATAGTTCCCATTTCAGGGTATTACAAGAGGTAGTCGATATCCTGATGGAGAGTGCGATTCATTTCCTCCAGTCCTGGGTGTTATCAATTCTGAGAAAGTTGCTTGTGTGTGGTGGTCGGTGAGTATGTGGTGGGGTGTAGGAAAATGCTTGATAGAGCATATTGTTAATTGTAAGTGCTAAATTATTTTATCTGTGATTGAGCATTTTTTATTACATGCATCGAGTATTGTTACTAGTTCTGTGAACATTAAAACATCATATATTTCAAACCAATATTGATAAATCTACAACTTGCAATGAAAACTGTCAGTCTTTCCTGTCGATTAAAATATTCACCAACTTTCCTTGCAAGATAATGTAAGTTTGATTTCTCCAAATAAATTCACAAGATATGTCACTTTGAAATCCACAACTTGCAATGAAAACTGTCAGTCTTTTCCTGTCGATTAAAATATTCACCAACTTTCCTTGCAAGATAATGTAAGTTTGATTTCTCCAAATAAATTCACAAGATATGTCACTTTGAAAGTAAATACATTATCTGTTATTTTGTCTTGATGAATGAACAAACAACAACAAACAAAATGGTGAACAACAGGCAAGGTTGTAATTCAGTCAAATGACTCAACTTGTCATGGTCATATCTGAATGTGTACAAATTTCAGATAACATTGTTTCTGGATTTGTTACACAAGCTGTGGCTTCTTCCATGTTGGGTGACATGATTTGAAAATTTATGGTAATTCTTGTTGACTTGTGCAATAAAAGTTAAAGTCTAATGATATAATAATTGTAGAGATGGCTTATTAACTAAAGTAATTTAATTAAGTGATATGTTTGGTATTTAAAATTTTGTATTATCCTCCATGTGGTAATTACCCACATGTTGGCAATCACTGACATAGTTTGAAAGATTGAAACTTCTAGTGACTATGTAACAAGTGGTTATGTTCATTATGAACAGGCCACTATTCTAACAGCATGTAAGTTGCCATTATTCTTTGATAAATATCTGTATGGTCCTCTAGACATTAAGGTATAGATAGGAGATACATGACAGGGATTTAATATAACCTCTTAAGTAACAGACTAGTCTCAAAGTGGTAACATTCTTGTTAAGTTTAATACGTTATTAACATTCCAAATGAATACACGTAGTTTATAATGTTTAATGATCATTATTGCTAATACTGTTTTTAAGATGTTCTTCACTTTGTCTATACCCAAATTCTTTTCTTCATTTTATGGACAGAAAATGATGAATGACATAAAGGAAGATGTCATACAACCTACCTAAGCAGATAAATGTCTGATAGACAAGATAAGTGTTTTCAGATGAGGCTTAAAGTTGCTCCTTGGTAACTCATTCTTTACTATAAAGCAATTCTTTACTAAAAATAAGATTTTAACTACAAACATGGCAATATCCAGCATGTAGTCATAAAAAAATATTTTTTTTTAGAAACGTTTGCAATGGTTGTTGAATTGACACATTTATTATGATAACACTTGCTGTGAATGTGATCCACAGATCACATCAGATCATTAACTAAACCAAGTTATTAGAAAATAAACTAGTTCAGATATGTATTTATATGTGTTAGCTGTTTTTTTAAATGAAATAATGACAGTGATGTATCGAAATAATGTGAAATAGAATGTTCCTTTGGTGTAAACTCCATTTAACAAAATGCTTTATTTTTATGCTATTGTCTTTTTATGGTCTGTTACAAAATTGTCTTATTAAGCAATGTGTTGATCTGGATATTATCCATTTGTTTGTATATTTTGGATACTAATTTTTTTTATAAATGTTGCATTTTGTAGGCTTTTTATGACTAACAAAGTTAATATGTTTTTAAGAACTCAATTGAAGTCATATACTCCATATTTACTTTTTTTTCACAGGTTACATGAGAACTGATGGAATACATGTGGGCCAGATACCAGTATTGCAGAGTTCACAACTGTATCATCTCACTTCCAAAACATGGAACAGCACAGATGCAAGCTTTGAATGCAATGAATGTGGTAAGAAGTACAAGCGGAAAAGTGGACTTTACAGTCATGTGAAAAATGAGTGCGGGAAAGAAGCCAGATTCCAATGTCCTTATTGTTCATACCGGTCAAAACGTAAAGGAAATTTCCAAAGACATATCAAATACCAACATAGGGACATCTTGTAACTCATTTTTTTATGATGTGAGGCTGATACAGTAAAATACAACTACAGAAGTAAGAGAGAGCATTCATGTTCAGAGCAACCTACAACCATCTGGACAGTTATTATTCTAATCTGTATTGCTGTGAGATTGGGTACAAATGTAGGAACAAAATGATCTACCATGCCACTGATTGCATCCAAGAAAATTTATCATATGCTGTTTGATTGTCAGCAACAATATTCTAATAAAATTTGGAAAAAAATTGTGTTTTGTTTTCTTTGTAAAATGAAGTAGTGAAAGTGAAAATTGTACCATGTGTAGTAAGATATGTTAATAAATGTCAATGTGAAACTTGTGTCATCATCCTTTTTTACTATATATACACACACACAATTGAACAACAGTATTAATACAACTTGTTGTTTATATTAAATTCATATGATTATTTTGAGAACAATGAGGTTACACAAAACTATTAATGTCTCACATTTACTGATACTTTGCTAAAAACAAAAACAACATAGCTGTTTTGGGCTAAATTGTTGAGACAGGCTAATATTGTTAAAGATGTAAATGCACTAAAATTAAACTTTATGCCAAGGCTGTGCAGTTTGACAAGATTATGAATGTTCTTAGTACTGTAAATTTCATGCAATCTGCAAGACTGAATCACAGACAATGTCAAGATTTGATGGATTCACTGGAATCTGATTTCAATGATGTTTCCTCTTTTCCATTCTCTTGATATTTTTTATGTAGTATTCATGAAAAGATTTGAGAATTTCAGGTCACTTGAGCTGACTTTGACATCTTCATGTCAACCACACATGTTGACATCAGAACTGTGTCTGCAGAGGCGCAAGCAGAATTAATAGATCTGCAATATAATTATTTTATTAAGGAGGCATTTAGAATAGGGAATGAAGTCATTCAGTTTTATTCTTACCTTCCACAGTATAGATTTCCTCAACTATATGCAAAAGTGGCATCTATTATGTGCATGTTTGGTTTTACATATTTACGTGAACAACTTTTCTCATCCTTAAAATTTTGCAAATTGAAACACGTATCACAAATGGCAGACCAAACAAGCCTGATAATGTAAATTCTCTAAAAGCAAAGTAATTACAAATTCAATCTTCTGTCAGTACAAAAACTACAACCACCACACATAAGACCTTTTTGTCATTTTTTGTTGACACACAGCCAACCTTAATTATTCTTTCGAAACTGACCATGAGGGAGAAATGTGGGAGCAGTTATAGGATAGTGAGTAGAGGGATTTGTTGCCAATCTTGTAGGAAATATTTTCACTGGGGGGGGGGGGGGGGGGGGGAGGATTCAGTGGGGAGAATGGTGGGAGAACAGAATAGGCTCTCTCCTGCAACTGCAGAGTATGCAGTAGGAACATTTTGATTGGGGAACAGGAAAGGAAAGTCTGTGCCCTTCAGGCACAGTTGAAGGAAGCAAGGAAGGAACTCATAAGGACCCAGGGAGATAGGGAGGAGGAGGGTGATTGGGTACTGGCAGCTGGTAGGAGGATAGGAAGAAAGAGAACGCGATCTGATAGCCAATATGGCGGAAAAATCGTTCTCAATGTCTCCAATATGGCACCTATGACGTCATTACATAAACACGACAACAAACACGAAAATACATATAAAACCAACAAACATGTACCCTCCAAAAATATAATCAAACTAATGGGACCAGCATGGGAAATTTGGGGTTTTTGGGTGGGGACAAACCAAATATAAAAACACACACACACACACACACACACACACACACACACACACACCATGATCCCAAATCACAAAGCATGACGACATAAAAACACCACAAAATCCCCAAATTCCACTACACTTACAATATCAACAGGAATCGGTCACTTCCCTGCACCCACATAGCTCATCTGCAATTGTCGATCCCACAAAATAAAAACCAACTACTCCAAAAATTATAATCCACCGTAACTATCGATACCACAAAACCAACACCTAAAATAACAAAAATTGGATTTTGACACTTCCCTTGACCTATATAGCTCAACAGCAGCTCACGATACTAAAACACACACGCAGCTACGACACATTGGAATTGGACACTTCCCTTGACCTATATAGCTCAACAGCAGCTCACGATACTAAAACACACACGCAGCTACGACACATTGGAATTGGACACTTCCCTTGACATATATAGGTCAACAGCAGCTCACAATACCAAAACACACATAGCTACAGTGACACATTGGAATCGGACACTTTCCTTGACCTATATAGGTCAACAGCTGCTCATGATACCAACACACAGCTACGATGACAAATTGAAATTGGTCACTTCCCATGACTTATATAGCTCAAATGCAACTGACGATACAAAAGAAAATTGAAATTGAATACTTCCTCTAAGATACATAAATCAACCACAAGTAATGATACCATAACATCAACCACCAACACATCCAGTAAATAACACCAACCAAATAACACATAAAAACCCCACCGAACATCATAATACACAAACAGGAGACCCAAAAAAACGACTACTTGCCACAAAAAGGTTCCGGTGCTACACACTAGCTCAGCCACCCCAAACACACACACACACACACACACACACACACACACACACAAGCTTAATGATGGACAACATGTCATCCCCCATTTCAGCTTGCAGACATGCACTATTAAACTTAGAAGTCATATCCATACCTAACAAAAAAAGCCACAAATTGAATTAAACAACTTAAAATACGACAAACAGCAAACCAATAACATCAAATGATACCGCAATAATATAAACACAATGGAAACTTAATTCTTAACTCACTGAAATTAATTTCCATTCTTCTATAACAGTCACGACCGATAAATGCACACTGCAAGCACCGACACCCAAATGAACCCAATACACCACATAACATGCAGACCATACGCACACCACCAGAGGACACCACCAACTGCAAAAAGACAACATCTACGAATACAACACACTAATAAACTAAACTCCGTGCCATCATGACATCACACACGACAACACCCTTATGTCATGGGTCAAAGCCGACAGGTGGGATCAGATGCCTCTGTTGACCCCTGCCAGAGTTAAGTGGAGAAGAGCCTCAGATAGAACAAGGAGCAGGAAATGTGCAGCACACTTCAACCAAGGCGAAGAAGCCTAGAAATGTACAAAGTTTTAGGAAGATTAAAGTGCTTCTGCTAGGCAATAGCCATGGGCGAGGTGTCGGCCCTTGGTTACAGGAAAGTTTAGGGGCAGCGTACCAGGCCACCATTATCTTCAAGCCAAATGCAGCGCTAAATCATGTTTTAGAGGACCTAGGGTCTTTATGTATGGACTTTACAAAAGAGGACCATGTAGTGGTAGTGGGTGGGGCAGGAAACAGTTTGGACAGGGATGGGGCGTATGACGTAGTTGGTGACTTGGACAAAATAGCTTCCCTGACTTGTGGCACCAGTGTACACTTTGTTGAGCTGTTCCAGCATCATGATCAACCACACTTTGATGGAGCTGTGAGGTGAATCATTGTGGGTTTAGGGATGGCTCTGAGGACAGCCAACTTTGCTCATGTTTCTCTAGCACCTGTCGGGACTATCAACAGATGGGGTTTCGCTAGGCATGGCCTACACCTAAACAACACTGGGAAGGGAAGATTCATGAAAGTATAGGGGGTGGATCTCAGGCCACACATGGTAAAATACCGGTTGTCATAGGTAGGAAAAGTAGGTCTTTTTTGGGATAAATCCAGACAACTGGTTCCCCTGTCTAAAGAGTATCTCCAGCAGTTTAAAAAAATACTGAAACAATCACTCACAAGACAGATTTTAACACTTCAAAAATCACACATACCAGGTGTCACAAAGAAAAACAAATCATTGGAAAGAGTCACATAGGGAATTTCACAGACTCAACAGTCCTCCATCACGACATGCAATCAATAAAAAATAAAATACAACTATTAGAAGTTGAGCTCCAAACTTTGAACTCCACAGTCGTTTGTGGTACTGAGCACTGGTGTAGAGACACAGAAATCCAACATGTAGTATTATAATTGTATGAAAGGGCAAACTCTTACTGCAGAACTGCTTCAAGGGGTAGAGGATCTTGCATTTATATCAGAAAATGAACACAGTTCAAATAAATTCATGACCTCAATACAGTAAGTGAAGACAAACACTTTGAAATATCAGCTATTGAATTAACAGGGCTTGATATCACCAAAAAATTAATCATTTTGTGTGTGTATAGATCTCCCAGTGGTAATGCCGACACATGTACAAAGGTCAATATAATTCTGTGTGGGGACATTAACATCAACACTAATATCATAAATGAATCCAGCAGCCTCTTCATAAATATCCTTCAAAGTTTTGGCATGTCCCTATTGGTCAATAGCGTAACAAGGGTTACTACAATGACTGAATCAGTAATTGACCATGTGGTCACAAATATGGACAATTCAAAATGTGATGTAGCTGTAAATGAGTTCAAGGAACTTCTAAGGCTCCCTCTTTACTTGTGAAATAAGTAGGCACTCGAAGGTTACTTTTCATCAACTAGCAATATATTAGAACGTCACACAGAACAAAAGTCTCATTTCTCACATAAACTTCTCGTAATTCACTCATATTGTCTCATGCCAGAAACAAAGTTAATCATATTTACAAATGAGTTGGCTTAATAACAACGACTCTATCACAGGATTCATAAAATACATCTTGCCTGTAGCAAGGCTGGAATAAGAGATTTTTAAGAGTTCTTTTTTCACTAACAATAGCCACTGACACTATTATCATAGAGTTACATAAATACTCCATGGTCCTCTCGTACGCACTCACTAAACATCCATGGACTACCTGACAGATACTTGTCGGTGCCATTCAACCGCCACATGTACATTCTTCCTGTGACTGAATTTAAGCCTGCACACACAGACATGTGACACACAGTAGGTAGGATTCCACTCTCTCACACTCATATCTAAAATATCGTGTGTTCGAGATGGTAGAAGGCCGAGTGGTTCTAGAATTTACACCGAAATTCTCAAACACTATATATCCCTCCCCTCTCAGATAGAATACGTGATGTTTTATACATAATCATTATGTACATAATATCACACATGCTAATATTTACATTTTAGCAGTATACATTTCGTACATAGGTTTATATACACATGTTCTACTTCAATAACAACCCTTTGTTATCTCTAGAGCAATCTTTAGCTGAGCGTTTCTTCATTTTATTCTCACTTTACTTTGATTTCAAGACTTGAGTATTCATTCATGCTTTAGTAAGCTAGACTAGTATTTAGAAATCATGAGGCTTTTTTTTTCCAATTGTGAACTTCACGTGTTCATGACACTTGAGTATTCTATTTTCTGTTCTCATTCTTTTTATTAGTTTGTAGCTTGTAGCATATAGTTTGGAGGAACTCTGGGTGAAATGAAAGTGTTCTTTTGACACTCATTTCTTTATATGAAACATAATAATGCTAGTTGTGCATAGAATTCAAACTTTCCAGAATAATCCCTATAAAATTTTGTGACGTTTGTCACGATACTGTCCCCTTCTCCTAGGATCAGTACCTATACCTTGCTTCTGGGTTGACCCTATGAGAGCACTTCCTCTTTCCATTTTGGTAGGTATGCCCCCTTATAAAACATTCCTATCTTTTAGGCCACAGGTCGTCCTATTTCCATCATGTAGGTATGCCTGCCCTATATACTTCGTAAATGCCAGGTATGCCCCCCCTTATCCTTTCTGAGTAGGCCTCATGGTTCATTACCCTAGTATACATTTCTATGTATACTATAATTAAGTGTTCCCTGGTAAAGCTACAAATCTATTCTAAACTTCACATTCACTTTTTACTGCATCATTTACTCCCTAGAGTCCTCCTCTACTTCTCAAATTCTATACTCTCCATAGATAATATGTCTCCTTACACTATTTAAGTCCCACTATCCTACAATCCATCAACTCCTCAAAGTATAAATTACACTGACTTTTCTTAAATGACTGTCACAATTAATTCCACTCTAGCTTACATTCTCTTTCTTTGCTCATGCCTCTTCCTTGTCTATGCCCTGCTCACTACTGCTTTATAGTTATTCCACTAACTCACATGCTTTTGTCTCTCTTTGCGCATGAGTTGATCACCACTATACTTTCTTTATATACACCTCTTCATATATATAGAACCATCATAATTTTTATATATATATATATATATATGTACATATTTTCCTATGAACGTATCTGACATCAGTCATCTTTAGATAAGAAGGCTGAAGAATCAGACTACATGAACACACACCCACATACACACAATTATACCATTATGCCCAAACATTGAAATGACAGACTAGAAACCTGTTGCAATATGAGAACCACTACGTGTTGTAGGGGAAAGAATGTGTGTTCATAGGAAAAGACGTATCCAGAGATAAGATGTAGGTTATTGAAACTACAGAAACCAGGAAGAACTTCAGCAATAGAAGTTAGTGAATATGGAAAGACTTGAAGTGGCATGAACACACAAAGGTACTTGCAAACAGAATGTCATCAGTATATCATGCCCTCAGAATCCTACCATCAGTGTGTAACATGCAGTGTCTTTTAGTTACATATTATTGATATGTACACTTAATTCTTAGCTATGGAATTCTTTTTTGGGAACAAACACACAAAATATGAACACAATTTTCAAACTCCAGGAAAGAACCATAAGAATAATAACCAAAAATACTAGTTGAGCTCATTGTAAAGATCTGTTCAAAACACTCAGGGTTTTAACTGCTCCATGTGAATATATTTGATTTACATGACTGGTCAATGAACTAGTCAATTACGTCTTTAAATCTATCTTTAAATTATCCACTTTATTATTTAATGCACCAAATTGAGTCTTCATAACACCCATGCCTTTGCATAGATTACTAAATTCTATACTTTGTGAATCGACCTTGGCATTTATCAAACCTAAAGTTTCACTCTGAACCTTCGATTGAGCATTTAATTGGGTACTTAAAGCTTCACTCTGGGCATCTAATCAAAAGTTTACTGAGCCTATTTCTTCACTTAGAGTCACTTTTAATGGTATACTCTGAGCTTTAATTAGATTTACTAATTCAGGCCAGTCAGAAACTTCTTTGGTAACTTTCATAGCCATGGTTGGTTCTGAAGTTTCCCCAACTTGCTGTATGTTATCTATACTTTTACAAGCTTTAGACCTTGTGAGCATTTACAAATTAACTTTAAGTATAATAACTGCACTAATAAAGTTCACTCAACAGTTTGTACCACTTTGTACTTAAACAATAAATTTTTGTTTTACACTCATGTGGTGTAGAATTTGTGACACGTTGGTGAGCAGGTCAGCACCGGTGAACAGCAAATGGTGCCGGTGGCATCTGACGTTGGTTTCCACGTCTGCATCACTGCAATATGTGTGAGAGCTGTACACTCCGTGCACTGGACCTTCTGAGTTGAATCGTTCTAGACGTATCTCTTCTTGGTCTAATACATCGAAATTTTCTTTTCGGTTTTTAACATTGTGACTCTCTCACGTCTTCTCCTTTTTTTGCATTCACAAATTCTCTCCATCAGATACATGGGCAGGATCTAGTTTCTTAAAATGGTTCCCTTGTCTTGTTATGCTTGGTTGCTATGGCAACACTTGATAGCTTTTTCTCTCATTTTCATCTCGAAATTCCTTTTTTCTTTGGTCCTTCCACACCGGTCACCACATTCTAATGGTATGGTCAACAGAAGAGTGTGTGAAGTGTATGTATGCTACCTTCCCACCTCCTTTATACAAGTTGACTTACCTGGGAGTGCACAGTCAATCTTCTTCACTGGTTAGGTGGCTGCTGGAATCTCTATAAACTTCTTCTCTGAAGGATGATGCTAGTTAAAGGAACCTCTAAGACTCCCTCTTTACTCATGAAATAAGTAGGTACTCGAAGGTTCCTTTTCATCAACTAACGATGTATTAGAACTTCATACAGAACAAAATTCTCATTTCTCACATAAACTTCTCATATGTCACTCATATCATCTCACGTCAGAAACAAAATTAATCATATTTACAAATGAGTTGGCTTAATAACCACAACTCTATCACAGGATTCATAAAAAACGTCTTGCCTCTAGCAAGGCTGAAATAAGAGTTTCTTAAGAGTTCTTTTTTCACTAACAATAGCCACTGATACTATTTTCACAGAGTTACATAAATACTCTATGGTCCTTTCATACACACTCACTAAACATCCATGGACTACCCGACAGGTACTTGTTGGTGCTGTTCGACCGCTACTTCTACATTCTTCCAGCAATTGAATTTAAAACTGCACACACAGATGTGTGACATGCAGTAGGTAGGATTCCGCTCTCTCACACTCATATCTAAAATATAGTGTGTTCGAGATGGTAGAAGGCTGAGTGGTTCTAGAATTTACACTGAAATTCTTGAATCACTACACTCTGTCAAATAACAACAGTAAAATCAGGTATTGAGACATTCCCTAAGCTACAAGGCTACAAACGACATCTATCAGAAATCAAAATAAAAGATTTTTCAAAAGAACTAGAAAAATAAAGCTGGGATGAAGGGTATAAGGAAACAAATGTGAATATGAAATTCTCTACATTGTTTAAATTGAACTTTGGTAAAGGGCATTTTCAAAAGTATGCATGTCTGTATCAACATCTCACAAAAACAGATGGATAAAAGCAGGTATTAAGAAGTCCTCCCAAACATTTAAACACCTCAGTTCCATGAAAAAGGTTCATAATCATCCAGAATTCTTAAATTTCTATCATAGGTACAAAAACATCTGTAGGAGGGTGTCATTTAATGACAAAATAAAATATAATGCGGAGAATAAAAGCAAAGCAGTCTCGGATGTTATAAAAAAGGTAGCGGGGAGAGGCACAAAAACACAGAATGACATACTGCTAAGGGAGGGGTATAAGGTAATAAATGATCCACAACACTTAGCTAACTACGTAAATGAGCATTTTTCAAGTATTGCAGAGAAGTTACAGCAAAAATTCCCCAAAACAAATATAACACCTGTAAATAATGTTGCACTAAGTACAATGATGTTACTTCCAACCATAGAGAATGGAGTCAATAAAACTGCTCAAGAACTAAAAAATAAAAACTCAATATGATTAGATGAAGTACCAATGTGTGTACTGAAATGATGCATAGGGATTATACAAGCCCCTTAACAAGTATAATAAATGAATCCTTCACATCAGGGACATTTCCAGAGCAGTTAAAGCAGACAAGAGTTGTACCTTTGCTTAAGAAAGGTAATGCAGAAGACACAGAAAATTACTGGCCCATTTACCATGCTGTCGGCATTCACAGAAATAATAGAAGCAATTATGAAAGACAGATTAATGAATCACCTGAATAAATACAATCTTTTACGCAAATCACAGTTTGGTTTCCATAGTGGCAAAAATACGGAGTCAGCCATAGTAGAATTCACAAAAATTGTACTCGATGCTCTTGATAAAGATGAGTGTGTCACAGGCATATTTTTGGATCTTTCTAAGGTGTTTGATACTATTGACCACAAGATTCTATTACACTCCTGGAAATGGAAAAAAGAACACATTGACAGCGGTGTGTCAGACCCACCATACTTGCTCCGGACACTGCGAGAGGGCTGTACGAGCAATGATCACACGCACGGCACAGCGGACACACCAGGAACTGCGGTGTTGGCCGTTGAATGGCGCTAGCTGCGCAGCATTTGTGCACCGCCGCCGTCAGTGTCAGCCAGTTTGCCGTGGCATACGGAGCTCCATCGCAGTCTTTAACACTGGTAGCATGCCGCGACAGCGTGGACGTGAACCGTATGTGCAGTTGACGGACTTTGAGCGAGGGCGTATAGTGGGCATGCGGGAGGCCGGGTGGACGTACCGCCGAATTGCTCAACACGTGGGGCGTGAGGTCTCCACAGTACATCGATGTTGTCGCCAGTGGTCGGCGGAAGGTGCACGTGCCCGTCGACCTGGGACCGGACCGCAGCGACGCACGGATGCACACCAAGACCGTAGGATCCTATGCAGTGCCGTAGGGGACCGCACCGCCACTTCCCAGCAAATTAGGGACACTGTTGCTCCTGGGGTATTGGCGAGGACCATTCGCAACCGTCTCCATGAAGCTGGGCTACGGTCCCGCACACCGTTAGGCCGTCTTCCGCTCACGCCCCAACATCGTGCAGCCCGCCTCCAGTGGTATCGCGACAGGCATGAATGGAGGGACGAATGGAGACGTGTCGTCTTCAGTGATGAGAGTCGCTTCTGCCTTGGTGCCAATGATGGTCGTATGCGTGTTTGGCTCCGTGCAGGTGAGCGCCACAATCAGGACTGCATACGACCGAGGCACACAGGGCCAACACCCGGCATCATGGTGTGGGGAGCGATCTCCTACACTGGCCGTACACCACTGGTGATCGTCGAGGGGACACTGAATACCGTCATCGAACCCATCGTTCTACCATTCCTAGACCGGCAAGGGAACTTGCTGTTCCAACAGGACAATGCACGTCCGCATGTATCCCGTGCCACCCAACGTGCTCTAGAAGGTGTAAGTCAACTACCCTGGCCAGCAAGATCTCCGGATCTGTCCCCCATTGAGCATGTTTGGGACTGGATGAAGCGTCGTCTCACGCGGTCTGCACGTCCAGCACGAACGCTGGTCCAACTGAGGCGCCAGGTGGAAATGGCATGGCAAGTCGTTCCACAGGACTACATCCAGCATCTCTACGATCGTCTCCATGGGAGAATAGCAGCCTGCATTGCTGCGAAAGGTGGATATACACTGTACTAGTGCTGACATTGTGCATGCTCTGTTGCCTGTGTCTATGTGCCTGTGGTTCTGTCAGTGTGATCATGTGATGTATCTGACCCCAGGAATGTGTCAATAAAGTTTCCCCTTCCTGGGACAATGAATTCACGGTGTTCTTATTTCAATTTCCAGGAGTGTAAATAAATTAGAAGCATTAGGAATAAGAGGGATAGCTAATGATTGTTTTCGATCATACCTAGCAGATACGGTACAAAGAGTGGAGATAACACATACTTCAAATAGATCTAAACATTTAGTAAAACACTTATCAGAACCAAAATACAGTAATATAGGGGTTATGCAAGGTAGCATATTAGGACCAATACTATTCCTGATATACATCAATGACTTTCCCAGTAGTGGTACTCATGGTGAAAAAATTCTCTTCAATGATAACAGCAATATTATAGTTACTGAGAAAACAAGAGAACTCCTTGCAGAGAAAGCAAATGAAACTCTCAAGGATGTTTATGATTGGTCAATAAGGAATAAAGTGACATTGAACATAAAGAAAACTAATGCCATGAATTTCAGTTTTAAGAGGAAAAATGACAATGTTAAATTAAATGTAGATGGCACCTCTATCGACTGTGTAACAAATGCAAAATTTCTAGGAATGAATATTGATTCAAAGTTGAAGTGGCATGAACACACAAAGGTACTTGCAAACAGAATGTCATCAGCATATCATGCCCTCAGAATCCTACCATCAGTGTGTAACATGCAGTGTCTTTTAGTTACATATTATTGATATGTACACTTAATTCTTAGCTATGGCATTCTTTCTTGGGAACAAACACACAAAATATGAACACAATTTTCAAACTCCAGGAAAGACCCATAAGAATAATAACCAAAAATACTAGTTGAGCTCATTGTAAAGATCTGTTCAAAACACTCAGGGTTTTAACTGCTCTATGTGAATACATTCACCCGTCAGTTGTAAACATAAAAAATAACATTCGTAATTACTGCTGAAACAACCCTGTCCATGACCATGCAACAAGAGCTAGACTCAACTTACATTTACCAAGAAAAAATGAACATAAAACTCACAACAGCATTTCCTACCAAGGAATAAAACTGTACAATAAATTACCAAAAGAGGTTAAAGAAATTGCAAAAATACAGTTATTTAAAAAGGTAGCTAAAAAGTACCTGTTATGCAATACATTTTATACATTGAAGGATTACTCAGATAAAACAAATTAGGGGTTTGATAAAAAAATGTTATACAAATAAATAATACTACTAATAATAATAGTAATAATAATAATGATTATAAAATATCCAACATTCCACATAACACCTTCACTTTATGTTTTTTCCTTCTTTTTTTCCTTCCTAGTAATACTTATCCCAAAGCTATGCATAGCACAATACTAACACCTCATCCTCTTTCTGAGCTCAACATCTCACTCACCAATGTGTGTGTGTGTGTGTGTGTGTGTGTGTGTGTGTGTGTGGTGAGTGAAGTGTTACGAAACAATGAAACAATGTGTGTATAGTGTGTGTAGTGACTGATAGTGAGATATGAGTGAACAGTGTGGCATTACATTATTTAATAAGTTATTTGTAAAAAAAAGTATTGTATACCAGGAGTAAATCTAATGATTGTCGCTAACTAGAAGTCTGTAAATGTATGTGAGTACAAATTACCTTATTTTAAATTTGTCTAAACTTGTAAATACTTCGACATGTCCTATATCCTTGTAAAAATAGATCTACAGATGAATAAACTGACTACTACCACCACTACTACTAGCAACATCAGAGGGCTGTTCTCCAACTGCAGACAACTGGTGATATTTGTCCATACATACTTTTACTTACAGCAAAACTCAGAAAATATACAGTGTAATATACATGAATGAAAAATGACAATGTCTGTATTATTCTATGTGATGTAAATATACAGTAAATAATAAAATAATATTAAATTTAACCTGCTGCCACTGAACTGCTATCACTTCCAGGTATGACACTGCAGTTCCAATCACTGCCCGGTAAAGCTGAGTTTGCTCTCTTGCTTTGTCTTGCTACACTGTGATGTGTGTTTGCTGCTAAGTTGCCCACATTTATATCAGCTGACTACTTCTGGTCTGGATGCTGCTGTTTGCAATTTCATAAGCAGAGAAGTTGAATTTTAGTACCTTCACATCAATAGCAATATCCTCTTGTCTCTACCTAGGGGAAAATATTTATTACAGTGAGATGTCTCAACAATTTATGTTTTAAACAATGGAAAATCCAAGATGGAATGTAACAATACCAGAGAAGGAAACTTGCTACTCATCATATAGTGAAGATGCTGAGTCACGATAATCACAATAAAAAGATTCACACAATCATAGCTTTCAGTCATTAAGGCCTTTGTCAGCAGTAGACACACACACACACACACACACACACACACACACACACACACACACACACACACACACACACACACACAAACGCAAACTGCACACACTCTGCAGTCTCAGAGAGCTGAAACTGCACTGCGAGCTGCAGCACCAGTGCATGATGGGAGTAGCAACTGGGTGGGGGTAAGGAGGAGGCTGGGGCAGGGAGGAGGAGGGATAGTATGGTGGGAGTGGTGGACAGTGAAGTATTGCAGTTTAGACAGAGGTCAGGTGTTGGTGGGAAGGATCCATATGGTACAGACCATGAAGCAGTCATTGAGATGAGGGGTATCATGTTTGGCAGCGTGTTCAGCAACAGGGTGGTCCACTTGTTTTTTGGCCACAGTTGGTCGGTGGCCGTTCATGCAACCAGACAGCTTGTTGGTTGTCATGCCTACATAGAATGCAGCACAGTAGTTGCAGCTTAGCTTGTAAATTACATGACTGGTTTCACAGGTAGCCCTGCCTTTGATGGGATAGATGATGTTAGTTACCGGCCTGGAGTAGGTGGTGGTAGGAGGACGTATGGGACAGATCTTGCATCTAGGTCTATTGCAGGGGTATGAGCCATGAGGTAAGGGATTGGGAGCAGGGGTTGTGTAAGGATGGACGAGTATATTGTGTAGGTTCAGTGGGCGGCAGAATGCCATGGTAGGAGAGGTGGGAAAGATAGTTGGCAGGACATTTCTCATTTCAGGGCACGACAAGAGATAATCAAAACCCTGTCAGAGAATGTAATTCAGTTGCTCCAGTCCCGGATGGTACTGAGTTACGAGGGGAAAGCTCCTCTGTAGCTGGACTGTGGGACTTTTGGAGGTGGTGGGAGACTGGAAAGATAAGGCATGGGAGATTTGTTTTTGTACAAGGATGGGAGGATAATTATGGTCAGTGAAGGTTTCAGTGAGACCATCGGTATATTTAGAGAAGGACTGTTCAGAAGGGACTTCTTTGTATGGAATGGGTGGCAGCTGTCAAAGTGGAGGTATTGCTGGTGGTTAGTAGGTCTGATATGGACGGAGGTACTAATGTAGCCATCTCTGAGGTGGAGATCAACATCTAGGAAGGTGGCTTGTTGGGTTGAGCAGGACTAGGTGAAGTTAATGCGGGAGAAGTTGTTGAGGTTCTGGAGGAATGTGAATAAGGTGTCCTCACCTTCAATCCAGATAGCAAAGATGTCATCAATGAATCTGAACCAGGTGAGGGGGTTTAGAATTCTGGGTTTTTAGGAATGATTCCTCTAGATGGCCCATGAATAGGTCAGCATAGGATGGTGCCCATAGCCGTACCACGGATTTGTTTGTAGGTAATGCTTTCAAAGGAGAAGTAATTGTGGGTGAGGATGTAGTTGGTCATGGGGATTAGGAAGGAGGTTGTTGGTTTGGAATCCATAGGCCATCTGGAAAGCTAGATAGAAGTAAGGCCATGGGCACTAGGAATGTTAGTGTACAGGAAGGTGGCATCAATAGTGATGAGCAGGGCACCATGTGGTAAAGGGACAGGAACTGTGGAGAGTTGATCGAGGAAATGGTTGGTATCTTTTATATAGGAGGATAGGTTCCAGGTAATAGGCTGAAGGTGTTGGTATACAAGAGCAGAGATTCTCTCAGTGGGGGAACAGTAACCAGCCACAATGGAGCATACTGGGTGGTTGGGTTTATGGACTTTAGGAAGCTTGTAGCAGGTGGGAGTGTGGGGAGTGCGAAACACCCACATTTAAGTTCCTTTACTGGATTTTGTGTAATTTATCATAGCTGCCAAACAATTATTGTGATTATATGACCGTGTGCTTAATGGATGAAAGGCTATCGGTTTTTCTGCTGTGGTTTCGGGGGTATTTCAATTGAGTGCGGCTGTTTTGCAGCTGAATAGTGGAATGATTGAAAGTTTGTCTATTATTAAGGACCACAAAGGTTGCGATGTACAAACTGATATATATTTCCTGCTAACACACAAATTCTGAGGCAATTGCTACCTTCGCCTTACACCCCTAATTACAGTTATATCTTTTTATTGGTTGCTGATTTTCAGTACTTTGTCACACGCAATGCTGATGGTTAAGATTCACAACAATCCTCACTGCAGTCCATGGTTGTTGCTGTCCGATGCGGTTGACGCAAAACACGGAATTCAGCACTTGTCACTTTCTGTTTCATATCACTCGTGAATCGGTATTAGTGAGGGTCAACCCCACGACGATCAGGGGGACGTGCTCACTCATCATACTCCGGTGAATTTTACCGTTTACCACTCACTCGACCACCATTCTTGCCTGTCTCTCCAGCAACACCACTCGCTCGACACTCTACAGTACTACTCCGCACTCAACACTAGTCTCACTGCCTCCTGCAGCACTTGACAATCAACTCCTGTCTACTATCGACCTGGGCGTCGGATACTAGCATCTATGTTCATGGGATCACGGATCCCTTACAAGTGGTAGGGGTAAGTAGAGAGATGGACTCTGGGGAGAGGTTCTGGGATGGGCCTAAGGATTTGAGTAGTGATTGGAGATCCTGCTGGATTGCTGGAATGGGGTCACTGTGGCATGGTTTTTAGGTGGGAGTATCTGACAGCTGACAGAGTCCTTCTGCCACGTTATCCTTGTGATTCAAGACAATGGTGATGGAGCCTTTGTCTGCAGGTAGGATTATAAGATTGGGATCAGTTTTTAGATGGTGGATTGTGGTTCTTTCTGCAGTTGTAAGGTTAGTATGCATGTTGAGGGATTTTGGGAATGATGGTGAGGGAAGGTTCGAGGATAAGAAATTCTGGAAAGTTAACAGGGGTGGTTTGGAGGCAGTGGGGGTGGATCAACGTTGGATGGAGGAGTGAACTGAGTTAGGCAAGGTTCAAAATTGGTCTTTGGTTGAGTCTGATTGGTCAGGTTGGTGGCGAAAAAGTGTTTTCACTGTAGGGACCAGGAAAAGGAGAGAAGGTCTTTAAATAGTCCTGCGTGGTTGAATTTGGGAGTGGGACAAAAGGTGAGGCCTTTGGAAAGGACTGATATTTCTGTGGGACTAAGGCTTCTGGGGGAAAGGTTCATGACAAACCCTAATTCTAGGGCTATATTTTATTTTTGACACATGGATCTATGCCAACAATTGTAAAAATGGTGATGGTACTTTAGTCCTTACTTATGTAAAATAGTAAGTACCAGTCATCGTTATCATACTTCTGTAATGCAAGAATTCTCTAATTTATCTTAAAATTTATTCTTGGCTTATAAGTTTCATACTTTTCTAATGTAAGCTATGATGTTCATTGGCCTTAGGTTACCTTCTGAAGAAGACAAATTTATATTTGTTGAAACCTAGGTAAAGAATTTCTTTATCCATTGCAACTGGTCAGCTGTTTATAATTTTATTACATGAAACCGTTGCTGTTGTGCAGCTATGTTTAAAATATTGAAGTTTTGTGTAATGTAGTTGCTCTCAAAACAATTAGTTAAATTTCATCTAAACAAGAAGTTGTAACGATTTCTCTTGATTGTGCGGTAGCTGTGATTCCTTTTTTATGAACTATTTTATCAAAATCTCAATTTAGTTTTTGTTAGTGTTCAGGGTTATCTCTCACTGATCAGAGATCCTTAACTGAATGCTGTAAGCAAAACTAAAATTTCAAAACGGACATGTGTACAAATTGCAACTAAGTCATCAGAATGGCAGCCATTGTGTTGATGGTGTGTTCACGTGGAATTTTGTAATACATAAGGGCTGATGCTAGTCATTCCTGGATGTAGAATGATTGCCACTACCCCTACACAACATGGGAAAAAAAAGAAACAGATAGCAGTTTATCAGAGAACTTTGAGTTGGTGTGGCAGAAGTACATGAAAAGGTTTGTGAGTAGCAGTCTGCTATAATACTTTTAGCACTGGACTAAAAGTCATGATTACTGTCAAACAATGCAAAACAGCGAAAAGATCCAGGAGATGCTGCAAGTCTGAGAGCTTCAGGTTATCTGCCTCCAGTAGCTTCTGTACTCAAGAGATTATGGACAAAGCATTCAGACAACACAAGATATTCAGAAGCTGTCTGACAACAGAGCATAAGGTGCAAGAAGATTCTATGATGAAAAGTCTTAAGAACGTTTTATTGCTGGATTGTTATGATGTTACGGGAGGGGGAGATGGGGGGGGGGGGGGAGATGTCAGAACTGGAAAGGGACTCTCTGAAAGATAATTACCAGGTAACTTGTGTTTTTAACCCAAGTGAAGGGCTCAGTGATGTCACCTCCAATGTATGGAATTTGAGGAAAGTTGTTGGAAAAGAAGAATATGTAGTATTGTTGGAGTTGTATGCAACCCTTTGGACAAAAACTTTATTCATACAATGGAGAATGATCCCAGTCACATTGCTGAAAAGACTCCTTACACTAATTTAAAAATGGTGTCACTCTATCAGTGGTGTGATAAGCTATGGAAGAAGTTTGCTGTGGAACATGTTGCAACAGAACTTGGTAAATTGCTCTGGGTAAAGAGATATTCTTATAAAGAATTGACTGATGCATCACTCACTGCTCCTTTGGGCTCTTTGTATACAGCATGGTTTTCATCTGAATTCTTCTGCTAAGAGGCTACTTCTACAGCTAATTGCTAGGATCATCCAGCCTGACGAAAGCAGTATCCATCATTTTCCAGTGATTTCTGATGTGCTCCCTAGGCCAACTTTGGATTATTTGTCATAGTAAAATTCTTTGCAGGTATTAAATGATACAGTGCTACAACCAATGACAATGTACTTGTAGGCTCAAGCCAATGTCCATTGGCTTCTCTGACGATGATAATCAAGTGTTAACAGTTGTAAGAGGTATCTCTCCTAAGAGTTCTCAGGCACATTTCTCTGGTGTTTCAGCAGATATTTGCAATTTCTTTTCAGTACTTTGTAGCTGGAGTCAGCCCAGACAAATAGTGCTCATCATTTCTTTCAATTGTCAACAGAAACATTCGGCTTATTTTCTGTTACAAAGAAAATGATTTTTAAAGTGGAATTTAGTGCATCCATTTGATTGAGCCGCCCCAGATCAGTCTTGAGTGATATTTGTTAAATTGATATGTATTAACAGTAACAGTAAAACTCAAAGAACAGCCAGTATCCAGCAGTGACAGTACTGTCTTGGCCCACACTGACTGCTGCTGCCAAACATGCAGTGCTACTGAGTTGCTGCAGGATTGTTGTTTATTCTTCAGATTCTATTGTTCCTGTTAATACATATCAGTAAAACAAATATTGCACTAGATTAATTTGTGAACACTCTATCAAATGCACAAATAAAATTTCAATTTAAAAATAATTTTGTTTTCCATGGGAAACAAATTGACGCTTTCTGTCGACACTACGCATCGCATGAAATATGCAACAAGCAGTAACTGTATGGTCGAACTCCAGCTAAAATGCAAAAATAAAATTCCAATATCTACCAAAACATCGGAGAAAATGTGCCTGACATATCTTAGAGACATAAAAATGATTCCACTGTGGGGTTTAGAGAGAAATTATGATAATAAACTGGGAGGTAAATTTATCAAGCAGGCAGTGTAGATGGAAAATTTACCTCTTTTTTATAGAAATTCCAACAGAACTTTGCATCTTGATTTCCCCTAAAACAACATTATTTCATTGATTCCTTCATCATGTTTCATAGAGCCCATCAAGGAGGAGAATCTTCAGGGATGTAGAACAAGTCAAAGTATACATTAAAGAAGACAAAGGCATCATAGAAATTTAGTCCACATGCTGTATTAACCATAAACTGTCACTATACTGTTTGATGCTTTCCACAGTTATGGCATCGAAATCTAACTGACAATGAGTAAATTAGTCAGAAAACTCCCCTTTCCTCAGTTTTACTATATAGCTATTGTTTATCTTCTATTAGTAAGGTAATATCTACTTACAATGACATTTTTTGTAGAAAATATTTTTGACGCCTGTAGGTACTAAGTCCTATTTATAGTACATTATTCTGTCTCATGCAGCTTTATATCATACATTACTACTTGCTAGGTAGTTAATAGAACTTTTCAATCCCTGAATCTAGGGATTCAGATAATTTGTAGAAAGAGTAATTACAGAATTTTCTTTGGGTGGGTGGATCTCATTTCTTGCTTCATGTTGGATAGAAGCTTATTGAATACCTTTGCACCAAAGCACATAACACCATTCTGACTCTGGACAAGGAGGCAAAGTCTACATGAAAATTGTGTTTGTGTCTTGTATTGTGACTTTTTATATTATAGTTCAGTTGGAAGTGGTTGTTGTTATCAGCAACAAGAACCATTAAGGAGTAAATATGTTGGAGACTGAGTACAAAAAATCCAAGATCCTTAAAAAGGTTGCTGTAAGGTGTACAGTTATCTACCTGACACAGCATTGTTACTGCTTGTTTCTGTTATACAAACAACTTATGTTAGGTGAATTGCTCTCGAAGATAATTTCATAAGACAAGAAAGAGTAAAAATATGCTAAATAAATAACACTCTTTTCTTTACATCAACACAATGAGGGAATCTTCTAAGGACATAACATGCTCAATTAGTTTAATCATGCCTTGACTCCATATTAACTTCTTGTCCATCTGAACCCCAAGGCATTTTACATGTTGTCTCTCATTCAGCACATAACCAGTAATGCATACTTCTGGCACTAAAACATTATTATTGCTTGCTTGAAATCGCGTAATATGAATCTTTGCGAGATTAAAACCTAAACATTTAGCTGTGAACCACTTGTAAGCCTTTTCATCTACCATTTGAGTAGTGTTTCATGTGGTTGAGTGTGGACCCTTCACTAGTATCCTTGTGTTGCCATGAAACATCAGTTTTGTTTCACTCTTTAAAGTCACTGGAAAATCATTTATGTAGGATGGAAACAAGAGTGAACCCAGTAGTGATCTTTCTGGTACTCCACACGGTATGTTTCCCCATAGCATGTTCTGGAACTTAGTGGTCAAGTTTGTTCTTGGCAAGAGTTTGGTTGTGGCCATTCATCCTCACGAAAAGCTCATTAGTAGTTATACTGACATTAAAAGCTGTGCATTGTTTGCAGCAGAGCTGATATATGATGTAGCTGCTTACAAAGGTGGTGCGGCTTCTCATGGGGTAGGATTTATTTATTTATTCTCCATAGGCAAATACAAGGATTTGTTTTGGATTGTGAACATATTTTACACTTCTTCTCACAATTCTGTGCAAATAGTTTCAAACAGCAAGGATAAAAAAGTGTATAACTTGATTACTGGCACTACTCTCTGATAGTCATTCCTTAGTACTATAAAAAGATTTATTGGTGAGAAACTCCTTCAAGGCCATTTCAAAGCACCTGAGCTTTTGAAGTATGTTATAAAATTGGATCCCTATGTATTAGGGGTTCTATACATGTTTTCTCCTCACTGTGTAATAACACTTAGACTATTATATTGCTTGTATTTTAAAATTAGATTAACAGTTTTATATTTTTAACACATATATTTCAAGGAAAGCCGTTTGATCATCAATTTCATTTCTGTACCATCATCAGACCCAACACACCATTTAACTAGGTCAGGTTGTTGGTGTACTTGAAAGTCCATTAGACTTGTTCTACTGATATCTAAACTTAAGTGATTGTTTTGGAAGTTATTTTAATCCAAATAAGACATCATAAAAATTTTGCACCAGATTGCTCATCGTGGGTCTCCTGGTAACAACTGTTGTGTTAGCTGCATAGTTTAATACCTTGCTGTTGTGCTCTGTGTGCAGATCTTCAATACATAATATGAACAATAAAGACCCCAGAACTGATCCTTGGAGCACACCACACTTAGCTATAGCTGAAGTGGAGCTGTAATTGTTAATGATGTTGCCCACTTTGTGTGAAACTTGTATGACTTGATATCTGTCTTGTAGGCATGGCTGTAAGATACTTTCAGTTATTCCTTTGTTACTGTTAGTTTCCAGTTTATAAAGTAGCAGCTCATGATATACTGTGTCAAATGCACACAGTAGATCTAGGAATAAATGTGGCACCATTTCTTTCTCATCTAACTTCATAAATATTGTCAATACTAGGTCATATATGACAGATTCTGTTGAGTAACATTTCTTAAAACCATGTTAGGTTTCTCATAACACTTTTTCTGACAAGAAAATTTTCTCATCTTAGTGCAATAATCTTTTCTGGCACTTTGGTTTGGACTCCCATTAAGCTGATTGGTTGGTAGTTTTTGACTTTGTTGGTACTATTTTCTTTTTTGTGCAATGGCCTAACTGTTGTACATTTTAATTCAGATGGAAACACACCTTGCCTCAAACATTCATTGAAAAGATGGACTAGAACGGGAATGAGTAAATGTATTGATTTTCACAGAGGAAAATTCATCCTGTCCAGGAGGGACTTTGTTTTGCATTTTTAAAATTATTCTCTACATTTCCATTGCATCTGTTTCATACATGTAAATTGATTTTTGTACTTGGTAAGGGGTTCTGTAGTTATCAGCACCATAGTTTACAATTCTGCTACCTGAATTAATAAAGTGTATCTTAAAAACATTACTGGTCATATAAAAACTGTTACACTATTACTCATCAGTTGGATATTACTGACATTTGACTTTGGTTTTCTGCTGAGTCTCTCATTTACACAGTTCCAAACTGATTTGCTTATGCTATTTGAGTTTGCTATTTTTTGTTGTGTAATTCCCTTTGTGTATAAATTCAGTGACTGTTTATGGGCTTTTTGACATGTTTGGTAGTTATACCTACCTGACAACTCTGGAAACTCTTTATATATTTTCCAAGTAATAAATGTTTTCTTCTTGAGTTGTTTTGTTTCTGAAGACAGTGTTACATGGTTTTGAGCATATTTCTTTTTGGAAGTAAGTGGCCATGTTACAATGAAATGGGCAAAGAAAGTGTTTTAAAAGTTATTCAATTTGTCTGCAACCTTCTCTGCACAATATACATCATTCCATCTCTCAGACTGCAATGTGGAGTCTCAACTTCTCTAAAGATTTTTCATTTACACATCTAATTTTTATCATCTCATATGTACTTTTTGAATCATGGACATTCATTATTTCCATTGTCTGTTATAAATGATCAGAGAGGTAGAAGGCTTTTTGTATTAACTCTGCAGTTATCTAAGTTGGTGTAAAAGTGACCTAGACAATTTGAGGAGTCTTTAATTAGTCTAGTTGGCCCATCAACTCTGTCTGACAAATTATGACTATACTGAATATCATTTAATTTATCAGGATCTTATAAGCCTATGACAGGACTGGAGTAGAAAGTTCCATTTGTGTGAATTGTGCAGGTCTTGCACCTTCATCCACCATAAGGATATGATCCCTGTGGCAAGGGGTTGGGTGCTGGGGGGGCATAGATTTAGTTTTGTCTGTTTCTTGTTGAATAATGTTCCAAATACTTTTTGCCTTATTCTTTGAGTGTCTAATGTTTTGATGGAGTGGAGGATTGTACAGTATTGATGGTAATGGAGTTTAAAATCTTGATTACTGTTTGTTCTCACAATTACATAGACATCTATCTTCTGAACACAAAATGCTTTAATGCCAGGAGTTTTCTAACCATTATCTTTGCTTTTGTTAACTTTGCCCTTATTTGTTTAAGGGGAAAACAAGACTCAAAAGGCTGTAGGAACATGTTTTAAAAAATTAAAATTTTCCATTAACAGAGTTTGCTTTATAAATTTCTTCCCTGAATCCTTCCTGTAATTTCTGTCCAAATGCCATGATTGAATTATTGTTTATGATTCTTTATCACAATACTTTCCTTTTATGATCCATACCTAACTGGTCAGTAAATTTTATTGCTAACTTTTGTTAATACACTACTCAGTTGGGGGAAGGCCGCTACACATTTTCTCTGAAACACTGTTAAATGGTCGAAGAAGACTGAGTGGACAACAGATAGCTGTACACAAATCCAAAAGGACAAATTGAGAAGAAGTCAAATGGGAAGTTAAACGCGTCATCAACATTGTATGAACAAAACCTGAGTAGCAAACTGAGAGAATAACCTAGAGCAAGCATGCCACTGCTTGCAGATACCAATTTTGGTGACTAGAAAGCTTCAGATACATAAACACAACTAGCTGAGAAATACCATCAATACTGTAAAATCCTCCACTCTGTCTAAAAATCAGACACTCACTGCTGTTCAAATGCTAGCCAAAATATGACTCAGTATTATGGGTGCAAATGCAACCGTTCACTACCAACCCACTTTGCAGATGAGCCACGTGTAAAATAGGTAGTGAATGAGCCCAAGTACAGTTGCAGCAGCCACAACTGGTTTCAATGACGGGATGACTGCTCCAAGCCAGATGCAACATGGTACATTTGGTGATCAGTGTGGCTGAGAATGATGCCTAGTGTCCAACCACGCTTCCGACTGAATGTGGGAGCCCACACGGTGGCACACTGCTAATAGCGGGGTGTGTAGTTTGGGCATTCAGTCTGCGGGGCAGGTTGCATCAGCCTATGAATGTGCACAGCTTGCACCAGTGGAGTACCTCAGCTGGGCTCTGTTTGTTGAAAGTACTGGACTCATAGATGGTCCACTTTCAAGTTTGATGCTGGGTAGAAAGGGGCAATGGTCAGGTGATTTATCCCATTGCATTGACAGAGTGTCTCAAACTCTGAGGTCTGTTGTCAGATGGAAAGGTGTGTGTGTGTGTGTGTGTGTGTGTGTGTGTGTGTGTGTGTGTGAGGGGGGGGGGGCCTCTCTCTATAGGAAAAATGATAACAAGTGCTCTAATCATAACATGTGCAGCCATAGGAGTGACTCGCACAACATATGGAAAACTAGAGAGCACGTCCACCACCAGCAACCACAGTGCATGTTGGGAAGGGGTCAACAAAGTCAATGTGCACCCTCTCCTAAGGTTGCTACATCTAGGCTCATGAGGTAAACATTCTTGCTTGATTGTGAGCCCAGGCCTGATATATATGCAGTGGTAGCTCTATTGTGCCATCTATCCCAGACCATTTAATGTGATACCAAGCTAAAGCTCTTATCCTTGACATATTCCAGAGGGATGTATGTAGCAACTGGAGGATGTGGCTGTGGAGTGAAGTAAAGCAAAAATGCAACTTTCAGTATCGTCTATAGACAATAATGGTTGGGAAATCTTGCAAGGTGTGGCGCATAGTCCTGTTTAGGACAAAACACACTCCTGTCAGAAGGCCAAACTCAATATTCGAGTTGATGGGGAAGTATAACAAAGCAAGAGAATGTGGACCAAACAAGAGCCAAGGAGTTTGTGATCTGTAAGTAACTGGAACTTATTCCTATATAGGAAAACATGGAACTTTTTAATGCTGTATACAGTGGTCAAAACCTTCTCCTCAATTTGTGAATAATTTTGTTGTGCCTGTGTGAACATCTTAGATGCAAAACTGATTGGTTGCTCTGCACCACTGGTATTTTTATGTGAGAAGATGGCCCCAATCCTGTAATGTGACACATCTGTTTACAAGGTCAGGAGCTAGCCCGGTGTGAATGCTGCTAAACGTGTGGTCTGTTTTCAACTGTACTTTGGAGACCAAATAAATGTAATGTCTATCTTCCTCTAATGGTTCAACGAATGTGTGAGGTAAGCTAAATGGGAATTGAATTCACGTAGTAGTTCACTTTCCCCAGAAAATACTGCAATTCCTATATGTTTTATGAGTCTGGCAGCCTCTCAGTTGCACCAACATGTTCTGCTGTCATTGTGATCCCTTTACTGCTTGACATATGCTCTAAATACTGCACAGACAATGAAAAAGAACTTGAATTTATCTATTTGACAATGGAACCCATTTTCCAGCAGTCACTGAAATGATGTTTATAAGTTCTACATGTGGTCTTCCCTAGTAGTACACACCAGTCAAATGTTAACAATATCAATTACTCACTTCAGAATACCATGCGTTAGTTGTTCTACATACCTGTGGAAAACTCCTGGTGCGGAGGCAACCCCGAAAGAAAACCTTTTGTATTGATACTTTCCAAAACACATATTTAATACCAGGAATGGATTCTATGTGTGTCAGCATCTAGATGTAATTGCAAGTATGTGTTCTTCAAATCAGTCCTTGAAAAACTCTGCCCTTTCTGTTAACCATGCTAAAAGTTCTTGTGGCTGAGGGATTTAGTAAATGTTGACCTCCTTTTGTAACAATATTATGAAAAGGAAAGTTGCTACTCACAATATAGCAGAGATGCTGAGTTCGAGATAGACATAACAAAAAGACTGTCACAAATAAACCTTCTGGTCAGTAAGGCCTTTATCAAAAATAGACGACACAAACACAAACACACACACACACACACACACACACACACACACACACACACACACACACACACATATGCAAATGCAACTCACACATACAACTGCAGTCCCAGGCAACTGTAGCCATACTGCAATAAGCAGCACTAGTGCATGATGGGAGTGACAACTGGGTGTGGGTAAGGAGGAGTCTCTGGTGGGGAGGGGGAAGGATTGTAGGGTAGGGATGGTGGACAGAGCAGTGCTACTGGGGAGTGTGCAGGGAAAAGGTGGAGAGAGGACAGGGCAGCTATATGCAGTCAGGAGTTAAGATGGATGGCACAGGAGTGGTGGGAGGGGGGGGGGGGGGAGGGGGGTGGCGGAAAAGAATAGAAGTAAAAAGACTGGGTGTGATGGTGGAAGAGGGCTGTATAGTGCTGGTATGGGAACAGGGTGGCTGGATGGGTGAGGACAGTGACTAATGAAGGTTGAGGCCAGGATGGTTACAGGAACATAGGATGTACTGCAGGGAAAGTTCCCAACTGTGCAGTTCAGAAAAGCTGGTGTTGGTGGGAAGGATCTATATGGCACAGCCTGTGAAGCTATCATTGAAATGAAGGATGTCATGTTTGGCAGCATGCTCGGTAGTGAGGAGGTCTAGCCTGTTTCTTGGTGACAGTTTGTCAGTGGTCTTTCTGGTGAACAGACAGCTTGTTGACTGTGATGCCTACATAGAATGCAGCACAGTGGTTGCAGCTTAGCTTGTATATCATATGACTGCTTTCACTGGTAGTCCTGCCTTTAACGGGATGCGTGCTGCTTGTGACAGAGCTGGAGTAGGTGGTTGTGGAAGCATATAAGGAGACAGGTCGTGCATCTAGGTCTATCACAGGGATATGAGTCATCAGGTAAGGGGTTGGAAGCAGAGGTTGCATAAAGATGGACGAGGATATTGTGTAGGTAAGGTGGGCAACAGAATACCACTGTGGGAGGAGTGTGAAGGATAGTGGGCAGGACCTTCCTCATTTCAGGACATCACAAGAGGTAGTGGAAACCCTGTTGAAGAATATGATTCAGTTGCTCCAGTCCCGGATGGTACTGAAACATGAGAGGAATGCTCCTCTGTGGCCGGATGGTGGCACTTTCAGAGATGGTGGGTGACTGTAGATCTAGACATGGGAAATCTGTTTCTGTACAAGGTTGGGAGGGTAATTACTGTCTGTGAATGCCTCAATGACACCGTTGGTACATTTTGACAGGGACTGCTCATTAAGTACAGATGTAACAGCCATGGGTGGCTATGCTGTATGGAAGGGACCTCTTGGAATGGAATGGGTGGCAGCTGTTGAAGTGGTTGTACTGCTGGTTGTCAGCAGGTTTTATAAGGACAGATGTACTGATGTAGCCATCTTTGAGGTGGTCAGCATCAAGGAAGGTGGCCTCTGGGTTGTGGAGGACCAGATGAAGCAAATGGTGGAGAAGGTGTTGAGTTTCTGGAGGAGTGTGGACAGGGTGTCCTCACCCTCGGTGCACATCATGAAGATGTCACATAAATGAATGTGAACCAAGCGAGGGGTTTAGGATCCTGGGTGGTTAGAAAGGATTCCGCTAGACAGCTGATGATTAGGTTGGCATAGGATGGTGTTATGTAATTGCCCATTGGCTTATCCTGGATTTGTTTGTATGTGATGCCTTCAAAGGAGAAATAATTGTGTGGGAGGATGTAGTTGGTCAGGGTGACCAGAAAGGAGGCATTAGGTTTGGAATCTGTTGGGAATTGGGAAAGCTAGTGTTCAGCAGGGCCATGGGCATCAGGGATGTTAGAGTAAAGCAAGGCAGCATCAGTCGTGATGAGCAGGGGCACCATGTTGGAAAGGAATAGGAACTACATAGAGTCAATGGAGGAAATGTTATGTATCTTTTATACAGGAAGGTAGGTTGCAGGTAATAGGCTGAAGGTATTGGCCTATGAGAGCAGAGACTCTATCAGTGGGGGCACAATAACCAGCCACAATGGGGCATCCTGGGTGGTTGGATATATGGACTTTATGGAAATGGAAATGAGCAATTGTCGTCATTGGCCAGGAGGCCCCTTACAGGGCAGGTCCCGTCGCCGTGGTGCAGGTCTTATTACATTCGATGCCACATTAGGTGACGTGCATGCCAGATGGGTATGAAATTATGATGTAGACAACACAACACCCAGTCCCTGAGTGGAGAAAATCCCTGACCCACCCAGTAATCGAACCCAGGCCCCTTAGGACGGCAGTACATCAAGCAGACCATTCAGCTATCGAGGTGGACATGAACTTTATGAAGCATGTGGAAGTAAGGAGTGTGAGTAGTGGTAGGAGTGAAGAGAGAGACAGCCTCTGAGGAGAGGTTCCTGAGATGGGCCTAAGGATTTGAGGAGAGATTGGATATCCTGCTGGATTTCTGGAGTGGGTTCACTGTGGCAGGACTTGTACAGGGATGAATCTGGCAGCTGGCAAGTAATCCTTGTGATTCAAATGACAGTAGTGGAGCCTTTTCCAGCAGACAGGATTATATGGTTGGCATCAATATTTAGGTGGTGGATTACAGTTATTTCTGCAGATGTAAGGTTAGCTTGCATTTTGAAGTATTTGGAGAATGATGGTGAGGCAGGGTTCAAGGTTAAGAAATTTTAGAAAATTAACAGGGGTACTTTGGGGGCAGTGGGGGTGGATCACATTTGGATAGAGGAGTGAC
This sequence comes from Schistocerca nitens, assembly GCF_023898315.1. Classification (NCBI taxonomy): domain Eukaryota; kingdom Metazoa; phylum Arthropoda; class Insecta; order Orthoptera; family Acrididae; genus Schistocerca; species Schistocerca nitens. Next base: position 931,107,642 of record NC_064617.1, on the reverse strand, counting down.
ATGAGTCAGATAGTGTTCAATATTAGTCTTTGATTGAGTCTGATTGGTAGGGATCATGATAAAAAAAATTACAGTGGTCATGTGTATGTGAGTTGCATTTGCATGAGTGTGTTTGTGTACATTATCTAATTTGCAAGGCCTTTTGGTCAAAAGCTTCCTTGTTTAACTGTCTTTTTGTTTGTTCCTGTCTGCGACTGAACATCTCTGCTATATGGTGAGTAGAAGTCTATCCTGTTTATAGTAGTATCGTTATTCCGTCGTGGATTATCTGTTGTTTGAATTCCAGGTACACTTTGATACTGGAAACATTCCATATAGTTAAGAGTTGGAAGTCAGAATGAAAGCTTTTGTGCAATTGTAGTTCACGTTGTGTAGCTCTGACAAACAGTGTTCTATGGCTACATATTTACTTAGCTGTAGTAGATAAGAATGCAGCTGGTGTTTGTGCAGCAGTCTTCAGTAATGCACACCATTTGGCTATGGAGGTCAAGGACAGGGTAATGGAAGCTGTGGAAGTCATGTGGAGCATGGAGATAAATGTCCTGCCTTCACCTGACAGCCATCAGCAGCAACTAGCAAAACATTATGTTCATAGAACACAAAGATCCAGCCAAAGGCTCAACAATAATTTTCTCAGCCTTAATGCTGGGAGAAACTGATGAGACACAACCCATGTCACATGCCAACTTATGTGCGACCACTATTCATCCTTTTCTCTTAGTACTGATGAGATACAACCCATGTCACATGCCAACTTATGTGCAACCACTATTCATCCTTTTCTCGTAGTATTTCAGCCACAAAGTTGCCAGTAAGAATGAGTGGACACATACGATTGTCCCTATGTATTGCGAACACGAAGTACCTTGTAGCAGAACATATTCTGTAGCACAATAATCATGACCTTGTCACACATTTTTGACATGTATTGTGTTTCCAATTCCAGATTTCTGTGACTTCACATGTGAGAACACTCTACATGTGCTTAATTTGAGCTAATCACCTTGTAATACTAGTAATTTTTCCTGGCTTGCCCTTCTTCCTTCTCTTATTTCTTTCCTTGCCTTTTCATTGTATCTATGTATTTGATCTTCCTATCTATGATTTTTTCCACTTTGCTGTCTCCTCTCTTTGTCTCATTTACACTTGTGTCTGAATGACTATTGACACCTCTGTTGTTGTTCTTGTTGTGGCCTTCAGTCCGAAGACTGGTTCGATGTTGCTCTCCATGCTGCTCCATCCTGTGTGGGCCTCTTAATCTCCAAATAACTACTACAGCCTACATCCTTCTGAATCTGCTTACTGTATTCATATATTGGTCTCCCTGTATGATTTTTATCCCCCCACACTTCAGTCCGATACTAAATTCATTACCTTGATGTCTCAAATGTGTCCTATCAACCAACTGCTTCTTTTGGACAATTTGTGCCACAAATTTCTTGTCTCCCCAATTCCATTCAGTACCCCCTCATTAGTAACATGATCAACCCATGACGTTATCAAATTTCTCATCTTCAGAAATGATTTTCTTGTCATTGACAATCTACATTTTATGTCCTCTCTACTTCAGCTATCATCAGTTACTTTGTTGCCCTAATAGCAAAACTTATCCACTACTTTAAATGCCTCCTTTCCTAATCTAATTCTCTCAGCATTCCCTGATTTAATTCAACTATCCATTAGCCTTGTTTTGCTTTTGTTGATGTTCATCAAATATTTTCCTGTCAAGACACTGTCCATTCCATTCAACTACTCCTCTAAGTGCTATGCTGTCTCTGACAGAATTACAATGTCATTGGCAAACCACAAAGTCCTTATTTCTTCTCCCTGAACTTGAATTCCTACTCCAAATTTGTCTTTGATTTCTTTAACTGTTTGTTCAATGCACAGATTGAATAACTCTGTCTCACTCCTGTCTTAGCCACTGCTTCCCTTTCATACCCCTTGACTCATACATCTGCTGTCTGGCTCTTGTGAAAGTTGTAAATAGCCTTTTATTCCATTTATTTTATCTGTGCTACCTCGAAAATTTCAGAGATTTTTCTACTTAACATTGTCAACAGCTTTTTCTAAGTCTACAAATGCTCTAAACATAGGTTTGTCTTTACTTCATCTATCTTCTATGTTAAGTCATAGGATCAGTATCGCCTCACATGTCCCTACATTTCTCCCGAATCCAAACTGATTTTCCCCAAAGTCAGCTTCCAAAAGTTTCTCCATTCTTCTGTAAAGAATTCATGTTAATATTTTGCAATCATGACTTATTAAACTGATAGTTTGGTGATATTCACACCTGTCAGCAACTGATTTCTTTGGAATTTGATTTAATACCTTATTCTTGAAGTCTTGGGATATTTTGACTGTCACAAACTTCTTGCATACCAGATGGAAGAGTTTTGTCATGGCTGGCTCTCCCAAGGCTATCAGTAGTATTATTGCCAGCCTATAGGTGTTTGGGACAAAACTAAAGAGAATAGGAAAAGGAGGTGAAGGCAGTTTATGTCAAGTACTGCTGGTCTCTGGTTATGAAGGAGGTAGAACTAGAGACAGATGGCATGGAGCAGTCAAGTCTGTCTGAAAGTTGGAGCACAAGAGAGAGATGCAACCACACCCTGCTCACAATGATGTGGCCAGGAATCACCACGAAACCACCAGGGGTATGCTTGCTTATTCAGCAAGACACCAGAAAGGTTGCTGTGGCGTTGATTCCAACAACCAAAAGAAAATGTTGTGTGATGCTGGCTCTGCAGTTCTCAGACATATAGGCACAGCAGAAACTAGGGCCAGGGGAGTATTTGAAGGACTTGTCAAAAGATGAAGTTTGAAATAAAATGTTTGAGGAAAAATCCTAAATATCTCCAGACTGGCTGGCCATTCTATCCATACCTGAAGTCATGGAAGTACGCACCTGCATATCCATATTGTTTTGTACTCATTATGTTTTGTTTTGTATACAAAAAATAAAGACCGGTAACTAGTCAACTACAGATGAATAGAGCGTGACCCATAAATACAGTAAAACATTGAACAGCATCACTATCACTGGTTGTCAAGCTTCCACTATTCTTACAGCTTTATTACAAACAGCCATCCATTCATCAATTCTCTGTCTCTCTCTCTCTGTCTCTCTCTGACACACATACATACACACACACACACACACACACACACACAGAATGAATGAATTAATGAACATAATGTACAATGGAGGTGAAAATTATTATGTGGGGTTGTGAAGGCAGATGGAAGGGAAAGGGAGCAAGAGAAAGTAGTGAGGCAGTGGGGAAGTTATAAAGGTATAATACATTAGGAAAGTTGCTACTCTTCATATAGCAGAGGTGCTGAGTCACAGATAGGCACAACAAAAAGACTTATCACAAATAAAGCTTTTGGCCAGTAAGGCCTTCGCTGAAAATAGCACACACACACACACACACACAAATGCAACTCACACAAACATGACTGCCATCTCAGGCAACTGCAGGCCCCTTCCCTTCCCCACCTATCCCTTGCCCACCGTCTAACCGGCAGCATTTCACTGTCCAACTGTTCACCATTCCTACCCCACTGTCCCTCCCCCTCTCACCCCAGACTCCTGCTTGCCCCGACCCAGTCACAACTCCCATCATGCACTGGTGCTGGTGCTCACAGCGTGCCTACAGTTGCCTGAGACTGCTGTTGTGTGTGTCAGTTGCATTTGCCATCCATTCATCAATTCTCTGTCTCTCTCTCTCTGTCTCTCTCTGACACACATACATACACACACACACACACACACACACACACACACACACACACACACACACACACACAGAATGAATGAATTAATGAACATAATGTACAATGGAGGTGAAAATTATTATGTGGGGTTGTGAAGGCAGATTAACAGAGGTTTTGGTGAGGGTGACTGTGGGTATATAAGATGAGCTGGAGGGACAATTTCCATTTGCACAAAATAATAGGAGCAGGAGGAGGAGTTGAATCCAGATCTCCTAGGTATAGAGCCACTTGTTCATGCAATTGGTGTACATCATGTTCAGCTGCTGTGTGGTTGAGTTTGTGATTCATCACAGTTTGGTGGAGACTGTTCATACAAATAGTTCGGTATTTATTTCTTTGTACAGATAGTTCTGTATTTATAAAAGTATGTGAAATGTCAGTCAATAGGTGCAGTGCATCTGATAACAGATATATCCACTTTCACCTATGATCTTATGTTTGATTGCATAGAAAATGTCTGTGACCCATGTGAAAATTAGTGTGTAACAATGGAACAACAATGAAGATAAATACTCTTATGGTGGTGGATGAGTGAAGGAGTGGAACTATTTAGTAGGAATAGCTTCAGTCATTCCCAGACAGCATTGCTAAATTTAAATACTTGGTCTAATAGTAGCAAGACTCCAATAATTATCACTAGTAGGATAGTTTTCCAGCAGATTATTGTGTAATAATGCTAGGGATGTAATGTATATCTGTGATGATAACCACCTCAGCAACAGCCATACTTGTGAGCAAATTAAAAATTATGCAATTAAGAGGTGGTGGGCTAGTATATGGGACAGAGCTTTCATCTGAGTCACCAGGAGGGAAGCACCATCAGGCTGTAGAATCAGGAGGTTTAGCATAAGTATGAACCAGAAAGTACAATAGACTGGGCAGCTGAAGGAATGCCATTGGGGGAGTGACTGGGGCTTATAAGTGCAGTATTTTGGTTAGCATAGTATTCTTATAGGAATGCAACTAGAGATATCTGAAGCCTTGCCAAGGTGTATGACTGGAGTTCTCAAGATTAAGGTGGCAAGTAGAGTACTAGTGATTGACTGGTTGTTGCCATTGATTTATTTGTTGATATTATGGAAAGAAATGAAAAGGAGGATCCATCAGTGTATATAGTGGATGCAGTTTCCATGGGTGCCAAATACAAGGCTGAATGGAATGGAGTTTTTGATTGGAGTCTGTGAAAGCAGTGACAACGGAAACCACTACAGATTAGCAGGGTAGGTTCCATTCTCAGGATGAGAGCTGATAAGGATGTTGGATGACTTGAGAAATTGGAGAAGATAATTTACTTACACTACAGCTTAAGAGGAGGAGTCCTGTCTGTATCTGAAGGAAGAGAGGTTAAGAGAAAGAGAATTATGTTTGTGGGTTTATAAGGTCAAAGATTATGGGTAATCAAGCCCTAGACAAGTGTATTATCAAATATTATAACCCTGGACTTTTGCCACAGCAACGATGCAAGAAGAGTACACTAAGGCATTGGCCCCTAACCTAGCTTGTATTTGTGCTGAAAAAGTGGGTTACAGATGGAAAAGACCCACCGTGGTTTAACAGCACAATTCGGAGAATGATGAGGAAGTGAAGACAGTTGCACTCGCGGTATAAGAAAGATCGGTAGAATGAGGACAGGCAAAAGTTAGTAGAGATTCGTGCTGCTGTAAAAAGAGCAATGCGCGAAGCATACAACCACTACCACCGTCATACTAGCAAAAGATCTTGCTGAAAACCTAAGGAAATTCTGGTCTTACATAAAATCTGTAAGAGGGTCGAAGGCTTCCATCCAGCCACTCACTGATCAGTCTGGCCTGGCAATGGAAGACAGCAAAACGAAAGCTGAAATTTTAAATTTAGCATTTGAGAAATCTTTCATGCAGGAGGATCGTGCAAACATATCGCCGTTTGAGTCTCATACACATTCCCGTATGGAGGACATAGTGATAGACTTCCCTAGGGTTGTGAAGCAGCTGAATGTGTTGAAAATAAATAAATCGCCAGGTCCTGATGGGATTACAATTTGGTTTTACAGAGAGTACTCTACTGCATTGGCTCCTTACTTAGCTTGCATTTATCGTGAATATCTTGCCCAACGTAAAGTCCCAAGTGACTGGAAAAAAGCACAGGTGACCCCTGTATACAAGAAGGGTAGAAGGACGGATTCTCAAAATTACAGACCAATATCCTTAACATCGGTTTGTTGCAGGATACTCGAACATATTCTCAGTTTGAATATAGTGAATTTCCTTGAGACAGAGAAGTTGCTGTCCATGCATCAGTACGGCTTTAGAAAGCATCGCTCCTACGAAATGCAACTCGCCCTTTTTTCACATGATATCTTGCGAACCTCGGATGAAGGGTATCAGACGAATGCCATATTCCTTGAATTCCAGAAAGCATTTGACTTGGTGCCCCACTGCAGAGTCCTAACTAAGGTACGAGCATATGGGATTGGTTCCCAAGTATGTGAGTGGCTCGAAGACTTCTTAAGTAATAGAACCCAGTACGTTGTCCTCGATGGTGAGTGTTCATCGGAGGTGAGGGTATCATCTGGAGTGCCCCAGGGAAGTGTGGTAGGTCCGCTGTTGTTTTCTATCTACATAAATGATCTTTTGGATAGGGTGGATAGCAATGTGCGGCTGTTTGCTGATGATGCTGTGGTGTACGGGAAGGTGTCGTCGTTGAGTGACTGTAGGAGGATACGAGATGACTTGGACAGGATTTGTAATTGGTGTAAAGAATGGCAGCTAACTGTAAATATAGATAAATGTAAATTAATGCAGATGAATAGGAAAAAGAATCCCATAATGTTTGAATACTCCATTAGTAGTGTAGTGCTTGACACAGTCACGTCGATTAAATATTTGGGCATAACACTGCAGAGCAACATGAAGTGGGACAAGCATGTAATGGCAGTTGTGGGGAAGGCGGACAGGCACCTTCGGTTCATTGGTAGAATTTTGGGGAGATGTGGTTCATCTGTAAAGGAGACCACTTATAAAACACTAATACAACTTATCCTTGAGTACTGCTTGAGCGTTTGGGATCCCTATCAGGTCGGATTGAGGGAGGACATAGAAGCAATTCAGAGGCAGGCTGCTAGATTTGTTACTGGTAGGTTTGATCATCACGCGAGTGTTACGGAAATGCTTCAGGAACTCAGGTGGGAGTCTCTGGAGGAAAGGAGGTGTTCTTTTCATGAATCACTACTGAGGAAATTTAGAGAACCAGCATTTGAGGCTGACTGCAGTACAATTTTACTGCCGCCAACTTATATTTCGCGGAAAGACCACAAAGATGAGATAAGAGAGATTAGGGCTCATACAGAGGCATATAGGCAGTCATTTTTCCCTCGTTCTGTTTGGGAGTGGAACAGGGAGAGAAGATGCTAGTTGTGGTACGAGGTACCCTCTGCCACGCACCATATGGTGGATTGCGGAGTATGTATGTAGATGTAGATGTAGATGATGGTTTTTTACTTACTTTTCTTGTGAAACTGCTACAATAACGATTCCTACTCTTAAGGTGTGTGTTATGCTAATGTAGATGTAGATCATGGGTCTCTCACCCAGCACAAAGACTGGAAACAAATACATGTGACTCATGTGTATAAGAAGGGTAAAAGACCAGACACACAAAACTACAGACCAAAATCCTTACCTTTGGTTTGCTACAGAATCCTTGAACATGTTCTCAGTTTGAATATAATAATTTTTTTTGAGACTGAGGACCTTATGTCGAAGGGTCAGCATGGTTTAGAAAGCATCACATGTGCGAAACTCAGCTTTCCCTTTTCTCACACAATATACTGTGAACAATGGATGAAGGGCAACAGGCAGATTCCATATTTCCAGATTTGTGAAAAGCATTTGACATGGTGCCCCATTGGAGACTGTTAAAGGAGGTATGAGCACATAGAATAAATTCACAGATATGTGAGTAGCTTGAAAACTTATTAAGTGGTAGAACCGGGTATGTTGTCCTTGATGGCAAGTGTTCATAAGAAACAAGGGTTTCGTCAGGAGTGCCTGAGGAAAGTGTGATGGGACCATTGTTGTTCTTCATATACATAAATGATTTGGCAGAAAGGGTGAGCAGCAATCTGCAGTCATCTGCTGACAATTCTGTGGTGTACAGTAAGGTGTCAAAGTTGAGTGACTGTAGTAAGATACAAGATTACTTAGACAACATTTCTAGTTTGTGTGATGAATGGCAGCTAGCTCTAAATGTGGGAAAATATAAGTTAATGCATTTGAGTAAGTAAAACAAACCTGTAATGTTTGGATTCAGCATTAGTAGTGTGCTGCTTGATGCAGTCATATCATTTAAATATCTGGGTGTAACATTGCAAAGTGACATGAAATGGAACAGGCACATGAGGACTGTGATAAGAAAGGCTAATGGTTGAATTCGTTTTGTTGGGAAAATTTTAGGAAACTGTAGTTCATCTGCTACAGGAGACTGCATATAGGATGCTGGTGCAACCTGTTCTTGAACACTACTTGAGTGTTTGGGATCTGTACCATGTCTGATTGAAGGAGGATGTTGAAGCAGTTCAGAGATGGGCTGCTACATTTGTTACCAGTATGTCTGAACAACACATATGTGTTATGGGGACACTTCTGGAATTCAATTGGGAATCCCTGGAGGGAAGGAGATGTTCTTTTTGAAGAACAAAATTGAGAAAATTTAGAGGATCAGCCTTGAAGCTGACTGCCAAATGATGATACTGCCACCAAAATGCATTATGCATAAGGACCATGAAGATCAGATACGACAAATTAGGGCTCATACAGAGGCACATTTTCCCTCACTCTATTTGCAAATGGAACAGCAAAGGAAATGGCCACTAGGGTACAGGTTACCCTCTGCCATGCATTGTACAGAGGCTTGTGGAGTATCTGTGTTGATATAGATGTACATGTAGATGGAATGAAAGGATAGAATAAATTAAATTAAGATGAAGTCTCTTCATTGCCCAATGTTTCCTGTGTGCATAGAGTGATTATTAATACTGACTGTATTGTTTGTATTCCATGACAAGTTATGGTGGTCATTGTTGAAACAACCATTTTTGGTTATATCAGTTGTTTTCTATGTCAGTTTAAACTGATTGTTAAAACTGCTCAAAATAACTAGCTTCTGACATAACCAGTTTTCAGTTTCTTCCTGTTGTTTCTTTTAATAAATGTAAAAATCAAAGACTGAAGAACTTTGACTCTCTCAGTATCAAGAAACTTCGAATCAAAATATTAAATTAAACAGGCAAATAAAAGAAAATGTGGTCCCACCACCATTCGGTGCTTTTTCTCAAAATGTGACAAGTGGTTGAATTCCATACAACAATCAATCACTGGATTCACCTATTGATTCTAACTTATTGAAATTCTGCTCAAAAATCTTCTTGTAATCAGGGATAATACCACTATTTGAGCATTATGAATAGTCATTGTTAAAGGATGAAAATTGAAGATGAAGAACTCAGTTTTTCATGTTAATTAGCCCATTTTTCAAGGGCTACAAGCAGATAAAGGCAGATTATATAGACACAGGGAGCAAATCAGTTATTTTCTATTTTTATTGTATACTATGATGAGCTGTTGTTAAGTTTAAAATTTATTACTCTTATCATAATTTCCTTCTTCTTTCATCATTTCATAGAAATGGCAGACAAATCTTCAAGCTTTTAAAGCAAACAAAGCATTGCGCCTCATTGCTATGCCACATGATAAAAATATTTCCAGACTAGCATTGGTGCCATTCAGCAAGACAACGGATGCCTGGTGACGACAGTGAGAAACTACTGTACGGTTCGGGTGGAGGCAAATCTTGCTCAGTGCACATATACACATACCTTAATTCATGACATGCAGCAGCATGGACATTATTGTCTCAGCTGTGCTATAACAGTTCTAATGCCATGTGTTTGTTGCTTGTTTCTGTCAGCATTGTTGTTAAAATAGCACTGATTGCTTATCCCATTTTCAATAATAATGCCATATTTCAAACCAAAACAAATTTTACTTATAAAAATTACTCCTTTTGGAAAAATGTTTATTTAAAAAAGAAAAATTTTACCATTTCTGATAAGGCTAATTGATATTTCAGTTTTTTTACTTGGTTATTAGTTTTCACCAAGACCAAAGAAATACCAAAAAATAATAGTTATTCAGAACTTAAATACTGGTATCAGTTTTAACTAATTGGTTTTTCCCATCCCTAGTGAGATGAGGTGGTAACCAATAAGTTTGTCCAAACCAAAAGTGGAGAGTGAGGTTAGCAAGTGGTGGAGGCTGTGGTGATGGGGTCATTGGGGTCAATGCACTGGATGTTTGCTCTGTTGACAGAAATTGGGGCCGAGATGTCTTTTAGCAGCCGTGACTATGAGAAACCCATCTGCAGAAAATGAGGTAGTGGTGGAATCCAGATTGGCCTCCAGTGAGAGGTGGTATTGTCAGGACGGGCGCTGATAACCTCACTGTTGTGCGCCCTAAAACACTAATCATCATCATCTTATTGTCAGGAGAATGTCTCTGGTAGTGTGCCATCATGGACGTGTTGCTGGGATCATGATTGACCTCTGATGAGGGGTGGCATTGCCAGGAGAATGTTGCTGGTGACGTGTCATCATGGATATGTTGCTCATTTTGTTGTCCTTCTGAGAGGAGAAGCTCTTCAATTAGTTTGACTGAAATATCCTCAGGTCAGAATTGGTGTAAGTTCATTCACACTATAATTATGTTGTCATCTAGGTTAACATGCAGAACATTGTCTATGTGATTGCTGATATCATGTCACTGCCATGTTCTGTAAGGTGGCTTGTGGAGTATCTATGTAGATGTAGATGTAGTTAGGTGAGTCTGTGGCATCACGCAGGGTCCACACCAGTTTAAGTCTGTTGACCATAACAGTGGTTAGTTTACCACGCAGCAAAATATCATAAGTATTGTCGCCCTGTCTAATTACTTTATGAGATCCTGAGCTGCGTGGGTGGATTGCCATTTGGACACTAACTTTGCACACAATTATATGATCCCAGTGCTTCAGAGCTTCATGGACAAAGACTTTATGGTGTCCATGTGCTTGTGGTGGTGGCCTCTTTAGATGTGCAATATGTTGCTTGATTTTGCTGACAAGCTGCAGCAATTCTTTGTATCTAGGCAATTGTGGCAGTTCTGTGAAAGGTGAGGGTTTCTCTGTAAAGGAGTCCTGTGAGAGGTGCATGGAGATCTTTATAAGCTATACACACACCTGGAAGAACACATGAGAAGATGTCTGTCCATTTCCCTCCATTGCACCTGAGAGGAGTTTTCTTGTGCAGTGCCAGCATTCTATGAGACCATTAATTTGTGGGTGGTAAACTGTTGTTTGAAAATGCTGGACACTGCATGTTTTACAGAGTTCAGTAAAAACTTCTGACTCGAATTGCCTTCCTTGGTCTGGTATTATTGTGGCAGGACAACCAAAACAAGAAATCCTTTGGCTGATAAATGTTTTTGCAGTTGTTTCAGCAGTGATGTCCAGAATTAGTGTAGCCTCGACACAGCATGTTACTCTTTCAATCTCTGGAAGAATTTATCAATACCCAATTGAATCAGGAAGGGCCCCAACAAAATCTAAATGGATGTGCTAAAAATGGCCTTAGAAACAGACTTACGGCTGAGTTGTGTTTGTGCGTACCATCCTATTTTGGAATACTGGTCTGTAGCACAAGCTTATCTCCAAGATTTACAGTCTTTCTTGACATTTGGCCAGATGAAGCAGTCAGTGACAAGCTTCATTATTAGGTGTATCAATAGATGTGAAAGTCCAAGCAGTTTACAAAAAAATGGCTTGTCTCATGGTATGTGGTACCAGTGGACAAACATGGTTTTGGGAGACATCACACAGTACTTGTTCTAAAGATCCAGAGGCATTGCAGATTTTGACAAGCAGTCCTGCTGTGTTGCTATGCAGAAGGTCCTTTAACTGCGGGTCCTTGAAGTATGCTTGCAAGTGTAGCACAATCAGTATCTATTGAAACAGCATTTATCCACGAAAGAAAATCAGCTACATTGTCCACAACCATGCCGTTGTTGGACATCTGTCGTGAGTTGTGTGATGAAATGGCGGAAGTGCTGAGCACAACAATCTTTCATGGAATTTCTAATGGAATGCAAAGGAGTTCAATGATCAGTATAAACTGTCAAAGGTCTGTCTTTAATGTCATCTGTAAAGTACTATATTGCTCTGTACACTGCCAACAGATCTGTCATAGGCAGACCACTTACATTGCAAGTCTGTCAGTTTTCTGAAAAAGAAACAGAGTGGTTGTAGCATACCTGTTATTGACTGTCAGAGGACAGTGTCAGCCACAAAATCACTCGATGTCAGTGATGGTAATGACTAGTGTGTGAGCCATGGTTACAGCATGGGAAAGGCCATCTTCAATTTTGTCAAATGCTTGTTGCATCTGTGGAGTCCAGTGACTAGTCTTCTTGTGTGAGGTGTGCTTGTCTTTTAATGTGTCTGTAAGAGGTGCCTGTGTAGCAGCTGCATTAGGCAATTTTTTTTACAATTAAAATTTATCTTGCTGAGAAATCAGCATAACTCGTGAAAGATCTATGCTCGTGGCAGATGATGGATTAATTCAGCACATTGAGGTGAGGAACAAGTACTGTCATGGAAATCAAATGACTGAGCAAGGTAACTTGAGACTGTCTCAACAGAAATTTAATATGTTTGTGTAAAATATTAAAAACTAATTTGAGATGCTCTTCTTGTGTCTGTCTCTGGAAGAAGAAAAACTAAAATATCATTCGAGAAAGCATAGCAGAAGGGGAATTTAAAAAGATCACAGTCTATCAATCTTTGCCGCGTTTGTGCTGCATTTTCAAGGTCATATGGCAAGTAAAGATATTCATACAGTCTGAAAGGGGTGATGATAGCTTTCTTTAGAATGTCATCAGGGATCATAGGGGTCTGTAAATATGTTTTCTTACAGTGCAATACACTGAAAACAGAGGCACCTGCCAAATAATGTGTGAAGTCCTGAATATTTGGGAAAAGATCACTATGCTGTATCGTGTAGGAGTTTAGCACTCGGTGGTTGCCGCATAGTCTAAAAGTACTGTCCTTCTTGGGTGTTAATCAGTGAGGCCCAGGGACTATTGAACTGCCTAAGAATTGCAGCTTGCAATACTCCTCAATAACCAACATAGCTGTGCACAGTCTGTTGGGAGCCAGTCTGTGAGCTTTGTATTAGATTGTTGGACCCGGCATAGAACTGTACTGTTACTATAAAATTGTTACTGATAGCAAGTTGTTTGAACTGGACACAGGGGTCAGGTGTCACAGGGAAGACACACATGGCAGCTGCACAGGCACCAGAAGAGCAATGCAGTTAACTGACATTTACAAGTGCTGATGAAGCTGTTGCAGATTGCTCCGATGGTGTGTGAGTGTCTGCTGTAGTCTGTCTCATGCTCAGTGATTCATTCGTGATGAGAAAACGGTAATAATAAAATGAATAAACAGGGGACTTATTCATTTTGTCTAAGCACCATTGTCTTGTTGCCTTTAAAGTCTTATAGCTCTACATGTCTATGAGTTGTCTAGGTTGATGGCCTGTTTCCTTTATTATCCCTTTAAATGAAGTATTGCAAGTGCCTGAACCAACCAGTCCTGATTTACCACCTTCTACATAATAATGACTTAAGTTACTTCCCGGTGCACTACATGGACCTGTGTCACTCTGCGCTTCTAGGCCTCTGGTATGACCCTGTGCTCAGTTCTGGTTTGCATCCAAAGCATACAACTGCATGACGGTGTACAGTGTGGGTACAGTATTTAGTTTTTGTTCCTTTTTCTTTCATCCCATTGAATGGACGTTAAATGTTAGGTACATGTGATTGTTGGGCCCTCACCCTTTTTTTTAGTTTCACCTAAAATACAGTGACTTCGAGCCCTTGCACTTTCTGGCCTGACTGTATGTTAAGTACGATACAATAAGTGAGTCACCTTGTTTCATTAGTATGCTCTTCTGATTTTTCCGAATATGAGATGTGATCAGTAAGTAATGGAAATTTTTGTTTTTCTTAAAGAATTTTTATTTATACATCAACATCAACTTTGTCACCTTTAAAGTAATCCTCCTCAGATATAATACACTTGTGCCAGTGATTTTTCCAGTCTGGAACTCACTTTTCATTGTAGTGTTCAGTTCCTTTAGGGATTATGTTTTTATCTCATCAGTGGTGGCAAAACAACATCCTTTCATAATTCTCTTCAAACTCAGGAAAAGAAATAAGTCACAGGGGGCGATTTCTGGTGAATACAGTGCCTGAGGCAACATAAGGATATTGTTTCTTGACAAAAAATCATGAACAACCATTGAGGTGTGAGCAGAAGAATAATCATGATGCAACTTCCATGAGCGGTTTTGCCACAATTCTTCTATTTTTTTCAGATTGCTTTGCACAATGCACAAGCAGTGCATAGCTAACAGATAGTATTCTTTATTGCCCGTGTGACCATAAGGCAGAAACTCATTATGTAGTATCCCATTGTAATAGAAGAAAACAGTGAGAAGAACTTCACATCTGATTGAACTTGTCACTTCTTCTTTTCTTTTCTTTTTTTCTTTTTTTTCTTCGCACTTCAGGCTTTGGTTGTACTTATATACCCATATTTTAGCATCTCTTATGACTTTCGTTAGAAGTTCTTGATCATTGTCAACTTCATTCAGCAATTCCTGAGTGATGTCTACACAACATTGATTTTTGGTCAAAATTAAACAGTTTTGAAAGAAACTTTGCTGCTACACGTTTCATGCCGAAAACATCAACAAAAAAAATTGCATAGCATAAGCCACACAATATGCTAACATAATCAGCAACCTCTCTGATGGTGACTCAGCCATTTTCCAGTTCAATTTTCTTTACTTCTTCTAGATTGTCATCAGTAATTGATGTGCTGGGGCATCTACAGTGGTTGTCGTCTTCGTCTTCATGATCTGCTTTGAAACTTTTGTAGGACTTGGGTAATGAACACGATGTTCATGATGTTTAATGACTGTCAACGTTACTGATTCACATACACAATATTTATTTATACACATTATATGGACAGATATGACTTAAACACTTGGTGTCTCAGAACACACTGCCCAAGGTCCAGAGATAATGTTTTCGCAGCGACATTCATGGGGATGGAAGTCCATAGAGCTTGTATCCCCACACATTTATAGGAGTACCTCTTGTAAATACTTGTCTTACTCATAGTAGATTCACCAAAAGCAACAGTCAACATTTTGATTGCAGTGCTGAACTTTATTCCATTTTTCAAGCAAAATGTAAAGCACATTCTGTGATCCATCTTTTTCTAAAGTAAATATTCTCTGAGCACTCCAGAACACATACAGTCTTTTTGACTGTCAACAATAAACTAAATATTAAAAACAGCTGAAAATGCAAATATACATCAGGAAGATGTATACCAACAAGATAAAAAAGATATGAAAATCGGATGTATAAACCCCGCGATATTAATATAAATCCGTTACTTTCTGATCACACCTCATATGTTTCCTCCCTCCTACCCTTCTGTATGTTACAGTTGTTTATACATGTGGAGACATGATTTTAACACCCAAAACTGTCCGTGGATTGAATCAATTAATAGTGCAACTGAAGCAGATCTCTTTAAAGTAATTAACTTGAATGATTGTTTGGAATGTGTCACAATTTTTGAGGCTAACGTTAGGAAGGAACCCAAGAGCACAACTTAAATTGAAACAAACAGCAATCATATTTATAGTCTTGGTTGTCACAAACATTTAACATTGATCAAATCCTTAACCATGCTTTTGTAAATTTGTCAGTCATGACAGACACTGCAGCACACGAACAAGCAACGTTACATGATTGCTTTCCAATTTCATTCAAATGCTAGACACACTTTTGATTTTTAGTCACTTTTCCTCTCTTATTAACTTTTGCACACTTTCGTCAGTAAACTCTCTCTTGCCTATCACTCTATCTTCCACCTTGAAGATCTCAGGTTCACAAATCTCATCCGATTCAGTCCACAACAATCAGTGTTTCCTTGTCATCCCATGTGGTAAGTGTCCACTGACTGGTGGTTCTGGGCAGACAGGTCCGTAACTCTGCCCACTTTGTAAGCCTAACTAGTCTGTTTCCTTCATTCTTCTTCCTTTCCTTTCAACAGTTGTACTAGCAGAAAGAGTCACTGACTCTGAAAGCTTGCACATTTCCGTAACTTTTATACATGTTTTCTTCTGACACCACTTGGTGATAAGATTTTTTTTATCTATCCAATTATATAACATTTTCAAAAATTGATTATTTTTATTGTCTGGTCTATATTAGCTCTTGAGGCTGTCATTTCTTCATATATAACCCCCATGTCTGTCTTTATCATTGTATTGTGTTATCTTGTTCGTCTGTTTTCAAGCATTTCATCTGTTACACATATTATTGCCATAACCAACATCTTTTCTTTTCTCATGCCATACTGATTTCCATGATCTTAGATGGGTGCATTTTATTTACAAGAGACCTGCATAGGAAATTACTCAGTACACTCTGCAGTTCCCTCTGAGAAATGGCAGCTATTTCTTTACGAATGTTAGTTTTAATGTCATCTGAAGTGTGTGGATTTGATTTATACACTTTCTCTTTTAATGTGACCCCCCACCCCCCCACACCACTCCCCCTCCTCACAGAGGTAAAAATTGCAGGGGATTTAGTTGGGGTAATGAGGACCCCATATGTTGTTAGTGATAACTGTATCTTTGTAAATACATAATGAATTTTCTGTAATGAGAGATTGGCTGTATGTGCCACCACAGAGCCTCTCTGAAAATTCACAAATTTACATTCTCTCTCAGTTAATTGGACAAAAAATAGCTGCAAAATGTTTTCCACATGTCTCTGACTGTTAATTTTTCCTGGAAGAAAAATAGGGTGAATTATTATGTCAGCACTAATAGTACACCACACTCCTATTTTTTGAGCCTACAGGGATGCCTCGTTTATTACGTTAGGCCTTTCAGAATTCCAATAACAGTTACTTTGTGAATTAATGTTTCCACTTAGATGGAACCATCACTTTTCCAAAAAGAAAGTTAGTCAAGGGTCAATGCCTCCTATTCAGGGTCCAGTCACAAAAATGTAACCATCCTGGAGTGTCACACAGTTTAAGTTCTTGCACTACAATTATTTTATAGGGCTGTAACCTTATTTTATAGCTGTTTGAACAGAGTCACTGGAAATCCCTATTTCACTTCATTTTATTAACTTCCTGTAAATCATTTGCATGATGTAGGGATTGTCATGACAAACTTATCGTACAAGTACAAGTACTACAAACATAATAATGGAATATCACCTTCAAGGTATTTTTAAAAATAAAAATTTAGACATGTAAATTAAAATGTTTGGCAATAATTTTACACACAATCAAAGTACTCATCTATGTCATAGAAAGGTAATTTTTAAGCCCAGTCTTAAATTTTCCTTCATATATTATTTCCTTCATGTACACTGGCAAAGCATTGTAAAGTTTTATTCCAAAATAACTTACATGCTTTTGGGTTTGTGTTGTCCTTACCCTTTCTACATACAAATTCTAACGACTTCTTGTATTACACTACTGGTCATTAAAATTGCTACACCACGAAGATGATGTGCTACAGACACAAAATTTAACCAACAGGAAGAAGATGCTGTAATATGCAAATGATTGCTTTTCAGAGCATTCACACAAGGTTGGCGCTGGTGGCAACACCTACAACATGCTGACATGAGGAAAGTTTCCAACCGATTTCTCATACACAAACAGCAGTTGACCGGCATTGCATGGTCAAATGTTGTTGTGATGCCTCATGTAAGGAGGAGAAATGCATACAATCACATTTCTGACTTTGATAAAGGTCGGATTGTAGCCTACTGTGATTGTGGTTTATCGTCTCGCAACACTGCTGCTCGCGTTGATCGAGATCCAATGACTGTTAGCAGAATATGGAATCAGTGGGTTCAGGAGGGTAATACGGAATGCCGTGCTGGATCCCAACGGCCTCGTATCACTTGCAGACGAGATGACAGGCATCTTATCTTCATGACTGTAATGGATCGTGCAGCCACGTCTTGATCCCTGAGTCAACAGATGGGGACGTTTGCAAGACAACAACCATCTGCACGAACAGTTCGACGACATTCGCAGCAGCGTGGACTATCAGCTCGGAGACCATGGCTGCAGTTGCCCTGGATGCTGCATCACAGACAGGAGCACCTGTGATGGTGTACTCAATGATGAACCTGGGTGCACGAATGGCAAAACTTCATTTTTTTGGCCAAATCCAGGTTCTGTTTACAGCATCTAGATGGTCTCATCCATATTTGGCGACATCGCGGTGAACGCACATTGGAAGCCTGTATTCGTCATTGCCATGCTGGCGTATCACCCAGCATGATGGTATCAGGTGCCATTGGTTACACATCTCGGTCACCTCTTGTTCGCATTGATGGCACTTTGAACAGTAGACGTTACATTTCAGATGTGTTACGACCCATGGTTCTACCCTTCATTCGATCCCTGCAAAGACCTACATTTCAGCAGGACAATACACGACCGCATGTTTCAGATCCTGTACAGGCCTTTCAGGATACAGAAAATGTTCGACTGCTGCCCTGGCCAGCACATTTTCCAGATCTCTCACCAATTGAAAACATCTGGTCAGTGGTGGCCGAGCAACTGGCTCATCACAATACGCCAGTCACTACTCTTGATGAACTGTGGTATCGTGCTGAAGCTGCATGGGCAGCTGTACCTGTACATGCCATCCAAGCTCTGTTTGACTCAATGCCCAGGCGTATCAAGGCCGTTATTACGGCCAGAGGTGGTTGTTCTGGGTACTGATTTCTCAGGATCTATGCGCCCAAATTGCGTGAAAATGTAATCCGATGTCAGTTCTAGTATAATATATTTTTTCCAGTGAATTTCCGTTTATCATCTGCATTTCTTCTTGGTGTAGCAATTTTAATGTCCAGTAGTGTATAATTGTGGCATTCCTCATTTGTACATAGATTTTTAATATATGCTCTTGTACACAGAATACTTTTAAATATATACAATGATGGTATTGTGAGTATTTGTAGTTGTTTGAAAAGGGGCCTACAATGAGTTCTTGGAGAATTATGTGTTATGATTTGTATAGCTCTTTTCTGAAATTTGAAGATATCTATTAAGCTTGATTTAGTTTTACCCCAGGGCATTATGCCATAAGACGTGATGGACTGAAAGTAAGAAAAACACACAAGTCTAGTACAGTCTGTGCTGCACACTCTAGATAATATCCTCAATGCAAAACATGCCAAATTGAGCCTGTGGGATAAATACTTGAGATGGTTTTTCCAGCTTAAGTTTTGATCAATGCGCATACCCAAAAACTCTGTGGATTGCACACTCTCTATCAGTTTATCAATTAGTTTTAACTGGAGGTCAGTTTCTTGGGTTGTTTTGCCATACTTAGATTAAGTGTTAACACATTACCATTAAACCATTGTTGTATATATTTCAGGACTATGTCAGTTGTGATGTTTAATGATTTTTTATCATCACTTATAATTATGCTCATGTCATCTGTGAACAACATTATTTTGGTAGAAATATTTGGATTTTTTTATATCATTTATATAAATCAAGAATAATAAGGGACCAAGAACACAGCCCTGTGGAACTCATATTTCCATTTTCTTTGCATCTGAAATCCACTTGATTTTCTGATTTTTATGTTCTGGATGATTTCTACCACCTGAGTTCTATCTTGAAGGTAAGATTCAAACCATTGCCTTACAACTCTCCTTACACATATTGCCTCCATCTTGTCTAACAGAATTTGTTGATTTACTGTATCAAAAGATTTAGATAGATCTAAGTTAATCCCCACTACACATTTTTTAGTGTTGAGATTCCTGACAATCTCTTCAGATATGCATGGATATCTGACTGTGCTGTGGCCCAAGCGAAAGCCATGTCAATTGCAGTTCAGAAGTTTGTAAACATCTAAGTAATTTATGAGTCTGGTTTTCATTAATTTCTCTATAATTTTGGAAAATGATTGGAGAAGGGATATTGGTCTATAATTTTCTAATTTGTGTGGATCTCCTTTTTTAAACGGAGGTCTAACCTTAGAGAATTTCAACCTCTGAGGAGACACACCTTCACTGAAAGACAAATTGGCAATATACCAGGGGCTTTATAATTTGTTGGGCAATTTTCTTTATTATTGACACAGGCACTTCATCCACACCTGCAGACATTTTTGATTTTAGACTCTTTATCACCTTTAATATTTCATTATCATTTGTGGGAGTTAACTGCATACTACTGTCTACTTTTGGGGCTCTTAATTTCTCATGTTTAGTAAAGTTTTTACTTAATTACACAGGTACACTTAAAAAGTAATTATTTATGTAATTTGCCAAAGTTTCATCTTTTAATTCAATATTTTCAATGTTTTTGAGTACTATTTCCTGATCCCTGGGTGCCTTACCTATTTCCCTTTTCACAATTTTCCAAGTAGTTCTTGATTTATTACTTGATTTTCATATTAATTTATCATTACTTAATAATTTTGCTTTTGTAATTACCTTTATATATTTTTTTTGTAGTTTCTTACATGTTCTTTAAACTTGTGGTCAGTACGTCTTTTCAGTTTATAGTTAAGCATTTTCATGGTCCTGGAGGAATTTCTAATACCTGTTGTGACCCAGGAGTTAGCATGTAAATGCCCATATGAGTTTGTTTTGACAAGTTTTTTTTTTTTTTTTTTTTTTTTTTTTTTTAGGAAAACACATTTCAAAATTGAACATAAACAGGGAAGAAAAAACATTATACGCAGCATTTGTGCTAGTTTGTAACAGTACTTCTGCCCATGATTAGTTAATTAGCATGTTTATGAAGTGACTGCAACTATTTGTGGAGAAGGTTCTTTTGTACATTTGATATGAACTATTTTTGGTTACAGGTGCTATGGGAAATTTAAGTATGAGTGCATTGTGATCAGGTATTCCTAGGTCAACATTCATTACATCTATATCTATGGAATCTATATTTGTGAAAACATTATCTATGAGACCTTTTGAAGAGTTTGTTACTCTTGTAGGGTTAGTTATATGCAGATGCAAGTTGAAGCTCTGTAAAACATTTGGGAACTGATCTCTGGATGCACCTTCAGTCAATAAGATGACATTAAAATCTCCACTTATAATTATTGTTGATTTTTTATGGTGTAATATTTTTCTAAAAATTTCAGGATCACCACATGGTGATCTGTACACTGACATTGTTATTAATTTACTCTTTTACATATTCAGCTGTTTTGCTGCAGCCTCGAAATGTTTTTCTTTGCTCAAGAATTCAGTTACAGTCATATTTCCAACCTTTATTCCAGGTTTTACATAACTGCAAACACCATCATGTCTTCTTTCCTTCCTGCAATAATGACTTACTAATTTGTATGGGGAAATGCAAATATTTTCTAGTTCATAACTCATGCACCAATGTTCTTGAATACAAATACAATCTATATTAGCTTCACTGGCTGCAATCTCAAGTTCTAATATTTTATTTTTAATGCATTGTACACTCCTGGAAATGGAAAAAAGAACACATTGACACCAGTGTGTCAGACCCACCATACTTGCTCCGGACACTGCGAGAGGGCTGTACAAGCAATGATCACACGCACGGCACAGCGGACACACCAGGAACCGCGGTGTTGGCCGTCGAATGGCGCTAGCTGCGCAGCATTTGTGCACCGCCGCCGTCAGTGTCAGCCAGTTTGCCGTGGCATACGGAGCTCCATCGCAGTCTTTAACACTGGTAGCATGCCGCGACAGCGTGGACGTGAACCGTATGTGCAGTTGACGGACTTTGAGGAGGGCGTATAGTGGGCATGCGGGAGGCCAGGTGGACGTACCGCCGAATTGCTCAACACGTGGGGCGTGAGGTCTTCACAGTACATCGATGTTGTCGCCAGTGGTCGGCGGAAGGTGCACGTGCCCGTTGACCTGGGACCAGACCGCAGCGACGCACGGATGCACGCCAAGACCGTAGGATCCTACGCAGTGCCGTAGGGCACTGCACCGCCACTTCCCAGCAAATTAGGGACACTGTTGCTCCTGGGGTATTGGCGAGGACCATTCGCAACCATCTCCATGAAGCTGGGCTACGGTCCCGCACACCGTTAGGCCATCGTCCGCTCACGCCCCAACATCGTGCAGCCCGCCTCCAGTGGTGTCGCGACAGGCGTGAATGGAGGGACGAATGGAGACGTGTTGTCTTCACCAATGAGAGTCGCTTCTGCCTTGGTGCCAATGATGGTCGTATGCGTGTTTGGCGCCGTGCAGGTGAGCGCCACAATCAGGACTGCATACGACCGAGGCACACAGGGCCAACACCCGGCATCATGGTGTGGGGAGCGATCTCCTACAATGGCCGTACACCACTGGTGATCGTCGAGGGGACACTGAATAGTGCACGGTACATCCAAACCGTCATCGAACCCATCGTTCTACCATTCCTAGACCGGCAAGGGAACTTGCTGTTCCAACAGGACAATGCACGTCCGCATGTATCCCGTGCCACCCAACGTGCTCTAGAAGGTGTACGTCAACTACCCTGGCCAGCAAGATCTCCAGATCTGTCCCCCATCGAGCATGTTTGGGACTGGATGAAGCGTTGTCTCACGTGGTCTGCACGTCCAGCACGAACGCTGGTCCAACTGAGGCGCCAGGTGGAAATGGTATGGCAAGCCGTTCCACAGGACTACATCCAGCATCTCTACGATCGTCTCCATGGGAGAATAGCAGCCTGCATTGCTGCGAAAGGTGGATATACACTGTACTAGTGCCGACATTGTGCATGCTCTGTTGCCTGTGTCTATGTGCCTGTGGTTCTGTCAGTGTGATCATGTGATGTATCTGACCCCAGGAATGTGTCAATAAAGTTTCCCCTTCCTGGGACAATGAATTCACGGTGTTCTTATTTCAATTTCCAGGAGTGTATATTAAGGCTCATTATTTTTAAATTATTAAAATTAGCTTGAGAGGAGAGTTTGTACTTATGCTTCCCAAAGTTACCAGCTATTCCTTGTTGAGGTTGGGTACCAAAAACCCTTAAGAATTACACATTTCCTGCTCCTTGTATTTCTTACCTCTGGAGATGCCACCATACTTGTTGTTGTAGCTGCTGTTTCAGTGGATGCTGGAGGTGTTTCTGGAGCTGATGTTCTGTGGATGTTGGAGATGCTGCCAGTTTTGATGCTGAATCCGTTTTTGTAGCTGATGTTCCAGTTGACACTGGAATTTTTGCTGAGAATGAAGCTTCATTTAAAACTGGAACTATGGTTGGTGCTGATGTTACTGTGGATGTTGAAGCTGCATATGAAGCTGATAAATGATGCTTTGATGGTGTTGATTTTTCTTCTGTTGATGATGTCTGAGTGTTATTTTGTACCACAGGTCTTGCCTCTGTTCTTCTGATTGCTTGACTAGTCATAGATGCTGTGATTGTTTTTGAACCTGCTGGAGAAGGTGGTACATCTGCTGCTGATGATAATGGTTCAGCTGTTTTTGATGATTTTGACACCACTGATGAGTTGGCTGATGTACTGAATGACACTTCAGATTGTTTGACTTCTTCTAATGCCAAAGAATCTTCTGTTGTTACCAATGATTGTGGGACATAACCTCTTCCTATTTCCACTAATGTTGATACTGTAATAAGGTTGTTTTCAGACAGTGTGATAGTGTCTCATATTACTTTTGACTCTTTAGTATCAATCGATATTTCAGCACTCATGGCTTCTTTCCCTTTCATGTTCTGTGAAGTCCATGCTCTGTAAAATGTTCTCTGCAATCACTATTTATCCTAACATATGTAGCATTAGGATAACCTTGACATATCTTGGCTAAAGTTCTGTTGGTTGTGATAATTTCAGTATTCATGCAAGAGATCATACCTACGAGGGATACTGGCAACAAAAAATTTCTCTTCAGGCATTTTATAAATTACTTGCGTTAAACTGTTGTAGCACATTTAGTTTCATCATGGTATATATTCCTGGCACCTCCAATTATTACACATGTGCTGCCATTCATCACAGATTGCTTACAGCTATTTAAAACTTCACATAGTGGTGCTCCTGGTTTGATTATGCCTGTTACTTTGAATCCTGATTTGTCGGAACTCGTAATTTCAGCTACACCTCTTCCACGGCTGTCTGCTGGAATAAGGATTTCATGTCTATTTTTAATATGTGTTTTTTGTTTTGTTTACAGATAGTAGTGCTATTTGTTTTGCTTTGTAAGCGCAATTTAGCATTGATAATTGAAACTGTCCATGTGGATCATAGTACAATTCGATTGTTCTTTCTCATCTGTGTTATTTTCAACCACACTAAACCTATTTCTTAGTTTTAAAGTAAGTTCCACTGTTTTTGTTTTTGGTCATGTGCTGCTTATTTGACTGGTATTTGAGAAGTCTTGAAGGCAGGATTTTGAGGAATTTCTCATACTTCTTACCAAGTTTTCAAGTGTTTTTACGTATTTTATAGTATAATCAAGTTCTTTCCTAAGTTCATTCTCTACATTCACTTGCAAACCTGCACTGTGCATTTCAGTGGCATTGTCCCACCCCTTGCATTCCATACCATAGTCATACTTATTTAGAACTTTCGATCATGAGAAACAATGTGTGTAACACCACTTATGATTGAACACGCAAATTCTTAATCCATTTAACACAGTTTTATGGCATAGGGTACACTTCACTGATGAAATATGATCACAAATTACAGTGATTTGAGACTACATGTATACTTGCTGCTGAGACAGATGTCAAACTGATTTTTAGGAGACTTTTCCAGAGCATATGCCCAGTGTTATCACTTAAGACAAATGCCAGAACGGTTCCTTTGAAAGGGTATGGCTGCTTTGCTTCTCCATCCTTCCCTAATTCGAGCTTGTGCTCCATGTCTAATAACCTCACTGTTGATGAGACGCTAAAAGACAATCTCCTCTTCCTCCTTCTCCAATGTTGTCCAGAGTTTCTTCTCTGAGTACTGTTTGTGGTTGCCTTATGTTTCCTGTCAAGAACAGTTCCTGTTATGAGGAATTTATTTACCAGTTGGTGAATCATACTCTGTTTAGGAACTTGAACATGACGAAATTCCTAGTGAATTATTCTCCTTACCGAATGCACTGATTCTGTACACACATATGAATCATACAAGAATATTCATTGACAAATATAACACTTTTAATTCACAAATAGAATACTTTTATTCACCATTTTACTTGAAACACTTACATTTAATACAATGTATTGCATTGCCTAATGAACATGTGCTACCTCTTCAAACAAAGGGCTTGCAGCAGTGGGGAAATATAACCCCCATCACTACCACTGCTGGGTGGCTGCCCCAGGCAGATGCATTAAGATGCCCTGTACATGGCCTGTCTGCTGCTGAGCTCTATCTCAATGAGTGCCCAAACCTGTAACATCCTTCCTGCTCACCTTAATCAACTTTGCGTTTACTAATACCTATTTTGCCTCTCAGGGGCACATACTAGCAGGTCAAAGGCATGCCCATTGGAATGAGGATGGCTTCTTCCTATGCCAAACTTTTTGTGGCCTGCTTGGAGGTGGCTTTTCTGGGATCCATATGCCTCTGGTTGGTTTAGATACAGTGATATCTTTATCATATAGAAGTATGGTGAGTCTGACCTGTTAAAATTTTTGTAATCTCTAAATACATTCAACCAATGAAATTTCACATGATCATATTCCGAACCCCATTCCACTTTCCCTGATGTTGACCTAATCCTCTCTGAGGGTCAGCTACCCATTTCAGTTCTCATTAAACAAGGGGTGAGAAAAACTTGGGTATTCTTTAAAAACCAGTCCAGTGTGTGAAGTTCGGTTTTTATGGGTTTTTGATTTTTCTTTCATATTGACAATTAAATAATTCATTTTAAATCTATTATTCACAAAAAACCATTATTACAAATACTTAATTAGTGCCTCTTTTCCATCCCTGCCAGCACTGCATCCATTGACAGAATTTTTTCCACCTATGGGTTTGTTTGTTCAGAATTAATAAGTAATTTAGGAGAACAAAGACCAAGAAATTAGTGAAAACTATGAAGTTTTGCATTCATCAAAAAATTAGTAAATTATACTTTACACTTATTACAATTCTTCATTAAGTTAAATTTTTTTTATCTGCAAATGTAAATGTTATGTAGCTGTGTTTCTTATGTTGAAAGGTAAGTTAAAACCCAATATTCATGAAATAAATCCTTGTGACATAAATATTTGCCTTTAATAAATGTGATTGCTCTTTTTAATTTGTATAAAGCTAAGTATGTAACAACACAACATATTTTATGTTAACTAAATTCTCATAATTTTTTGGATTTGGTTTTCCCAGGTTGGGTTAAATTACAACAACCCTGCACTAAACCTGCAAACAAAACTTACATTTTGATAGCTGGCATCTTCTCCAGACCAAACACTCCCTCCCATACAGCCTTAGCATTTGAGTCAAACATATTTGTTCAGACCCAAACTCTTTACAGCAATACACCATCATTCTTACCTCAGCCTTCACTGGACATAATTATCCCACCAACCTAATTCAAAAGGAGACTTCTCAGGCTGTTACATGCAGTACTGCTGCTGCTAATCCCCCGAAAAACAACTTAGGAGTATACCTCTTGTCACTCAGTACTACCCTGTCTTGAATGTATTAATCAATTCATTCAACAAGGCTAGACTTCCTAAAAGCAAGCCCTGAGATTAGGTCCATTCTGTCTGACATTTTGCCCACCACATCTAGAATAGCTGAACAGCTTTTCCCTCCCCCTCTGCACCCCTCCCCTGGCCACCCATTCCCCATCTCTCCTCCGTCCACCCTGTCTCCACAGTACCCTGCTCGGACACTATGCTTCTTCTGCACCCATTTCCTTACCCTGTCAGCCCTATCCCTGTGACTGTCCACGCTGTAAGACTTGCCCCATGCACCCTACTACCACTGCATACACCAGCTCTGTAAATGGCAAACACATATACGAGGGGAGAGCCATCTGTGAAACAACATGCCATACCAGCTGGTACGTAAACATTATTTGACTTTCTGAATTGGTATTACTACCACCAAGTTATCAGTTAGGCTAAACAGGCATAGACATAGAGTGTATACTGGCAAGACACAATATACTGTTGCAGAGCATGCTCTACAATATGGCGGTCATGACCTCGTTGCCTGTTTTACCACATGTGCCAATTGGATTCTCCCTCCTGACACTAGGTGGGAACTGGCTTTACAACATTTCCTTGGTTTTTGCAATGCATCTAGCCTAAATTTACATTAATTTCCTTTGGTGTCAGTATTTCTTTTCAGTAGCTATTCCTTTTCTTTGCTCCCTTTTTGTTTTCTATATCTTTTATTTTCTGACCCTTCCCCTCCTCCACCCCCTCCCCTACACACCTATCTACCACATAGCTTTCCACCCTTATTAGTTCTTGCATGATGTTTTGTCAGTAATGTCTGTCTTGCTTACTACTCTTATCATACATCTCATCTCTAAGCTCTCAGGTTCTCAAATCTTGTCCGCAACAATCAGTCTTTGCTTCTCATGCTGTCTGGTATGTTGCCCCTGACCCACGGTTCTGGACTACTTTTCTGTAACCCTCCCCATTTCCTCAACCTCACCAGCACCTGTCCTTCATCCCTCTTCCTTCCAATTCCACCATTCTGCAAGAAGAAAGAGCCACTGGCTCAAAAAGCTTGCACATTTCCGTAACTTTTGTATTTGCTATCTCCTGCTGTTGATTGGTGAAAAGAGTTTTTAATCCTTACAGTTACATTATACTTTTAAAAATTAATTATTTTCATTGACATATTGGCACTGTATGTTTGATTTTTAACAATGCCATTGACAAATTTGATTGATTTTTTATAAGAAATTCAGGTAACAATGGCATTACAGTCAATGGTTACTTGTCAATTTTGTAGTCCTTCCTCATTTCTGACCAAGAATCCCTTCTTTCCATTCTGTCAAATGGACATATCCATCTAAATGCAATTTTCATCAATTATGATCAATAGATACCAATCATTGTCACAGTTTTGGCATATGGATAATGAATTGCTGAAATAATCGCCAGCATTTAAAGGTGTGATTGTATTCACCATCTCTAACCATAAATCAGTGAGCAAAGAATTACAGCAACACTGTGGAATGTTGCAGGGTTTGAAATAACTATTCTAATATTCCAATATTATGAGAAGGAAGTTGCCACTCACCATATAGCGAAGATGCTGAGTCGCAGATAGGCACAACAAAAAGACTTTCACAATTAAAGCTTTTTCCCTCTGGCCTTCATCAACAATAGACACAAATGCGTGCACGCGCACGCGCACACACACACACACACACACACACACACACACACACACACACACACACACTTTTATGGGCAGGAAGGCAGCATGATAGCAGGTCCAGCAGGTCTACCATTGTGCTAATGATTAAAGGTTAACACATACTCTTAATGCAGCAACTAAGGGTAGTGCCGCAGCTTCACTCTTGCTCATACATACTGTAATTGCCATAACAAACAACTGGGCCTGAAAAGGAAATGGTTAGCAACTGAATGATGCAGAAGTGATTTGTAAATAAGATGTACTTTTTTCTGGAGAAATGCAGTCATCCACTCAAATTCACCAAAACATCATATAAAAATTTGTTAACTTTAGATGTGTTTGGCACATCAGTTACAAGAGCACACAGAAGGCTCTGATCACAGGCATCTGCCTTGCCAGTGTGCCTTTAGGAGACAGCTGCTAATCGTGCTTGTAAAAGTTATTATGATTGTATTTATGAGGGCAGACTAGTTAATACTAGTCAGAATTCATTGAAGAAGGGAAACAGAAGAACGGTACCCTCTATATCAGTTTAACTCGGATTGAACGTGCTATATGGGACACACTACTATTCTGACAGCATGAAATATGTAGGACTGTGTTATTAAGGAGGCCATACATATCCATATGGCAGACACTCTTATCAACAGAGATGCAGGTTTTCAGTTAAGTGCCCTCTGGAATCTGGCACTGGCTGCCATTAAATCAAAACAGGGAAAGTGATAACTTCCAATTCATGATTCAATGCAATGTACTGCTGAGATTTAATTCAGCTTTTAACCACAGGAGCGTCCGGCAGCACAGTCATTGCCCGTAGTGCACACGCCAAAGACCTTTCTGCAGCTCCCAGCAGGGGCACTGGGAGTGCCGCTTTCGTCCAACTGTGAGCATCTTCCCCTGCATTCATACTGCTTGCTCCTGGCTTGATAAATTTTGACACTGCTGTGCAATTATCATAAGTAATGTCTTGCAGCACTAACAGCAGCACCTACCACCACCTGATGATGTCAAGCAGTTGCATCAAGGAAATATTGTGGGATTTACACAATATGATCTGTCAGCAAACCTGAGAACTGTATTTGTGAAGGCTGAATGTACTCCTCTGTAAATCAACCCACTATGTGCAGTGCAACTCTTATTTGGTATGAAAGGAAAAAAAAAGACTAAGTTTCAGTGCTACAGTATTCCTAACTGAGTCACTTCACCTTAATGGAGGCATGATTTCTTACTGCATTATATAATACTAATAGCAGTTAGAGTTGCTACACTACAATATAAATATCAGTGACAAGTTGCTGCTGTAATAATTGCTGACAAATGAACCATAATTCAATTGCATGAGTGATAATTTTTTATTGGTTACAGGATTTGTACTTCGACTGATTTGTTAAATGTTGAAGAGCTAAGCTACTATTTTTATTTTTCCAAAATATTTCTAGGTACAGTTGCAAATCATAATTGAGATGTTTTTCAGCAATATGTTGCAATGTATTCTTTAGCTATTGAATAATGATGCCATGCTGTCAATATTTACTGTCAGTGATTACCTCTATGACCTTGATGTGCATTTAACTTTCATTCAAGCTCAAGTCTTGGTCTTTTGTAGACTTGAATGACAGTCTTATAGTTTTCTGAGACCATTTATTCCACTCTTGAAAACAATGACCAATTGATTGTGATTGTGGAGTGGTTATTGTAATTACTGGATTTATTGTAGATCCTAGGTGATGGTGCATTGCTGGTCCACTCTGAGTTGTTCATCATTGCAAAAATAGATCTGTAGGAATTTAACATTGGCAGTCTGACATTGCCACTCATACAGCACATGCCTTGAGTCTTGCTCTTGAATTTTTGTTTGCCATAGTACCCCACTTTCCCAGGGATTCACTTTGGATGTTGATTGTGTATTTCATGGGCCTACAGTGCAATTCAACAAGTTCCAGACTGCATTTCCTGCCATGCTTTAACTCATCAGTTATCATGAAGATTGCTCATTCTTTTCATGTTTCATTCCTCCTGCAATTTCTGTTTTTCATCAGATTCTCAGTTTTAGTATGAATGAACCCTTATTCTCACATATTCTTTAATATCCTCACTTTACCCTTCTCTTCCTCACTGCACCCCTCTTCAGATTACATGAAGTCATCTCTGTCTCTCTTCTTTTGTTTTGTTTCTTCATACTGTCTTATCTAGTTGTTATTTTGCTTGATACTGTGTAAACATGCTCTTATGGTTTTGCATTTTATTGACAATTTTTGATTATTCTTTGCTAAAATAATGGTGGATGCTGGCAAAGTTTTGCTATCACAGTGTAAATGAATACAGATCATGTAGAAGTGTATGAAGTGATGTACCAAGTGGCCATCAAAATGGAAGCAGACTAATGGGCACTAACGGAAAAAAAGCTGCCCATACTGTCACAAGCCAGCACCTAGCATTATGCAGTGATTAACACCCAGAAAACCATCTGAAGATATACCTGAAAAGGTTCAAAAACTGGATCATGTAATAATAAATAACTATTAAAGAAAGTGACTGGTTGCAGTTTTATGTATTTACTTTCAATTGACAGTCACGGGTTCCAAAATATCTTTAATGGATAAACTTAATCAATCCTTTTGTTATTTGCAGTCTTATTTCTGCATTAGCTCATAACTAAGAAGAGGACAGGTTGTCTGCTAATTTGTAACAATACAGAATGGAATAAATCACTATCATTTTCTAAGTTTTCATCAGTGTCTACATTTGGATCTGGCAGCTCAACAAACCCATCACCCTCGATATCATCATTATAATGAATCTCCAGTGTCTCAGTAAATGATAAATCTCTTCTAAAGCAAAAAAGGGAAAACTCATGATTTTACTGGGTAAAAGCACTTATAATTGCCGTATGGCTGCACAAAGTTCAAGCAGCCTCATTCAACATAATTTATTTCACATCAAGCAACAACTTTCAAACAATATATATTTGAGTATATAAAGCATAATCATACTAAAAAACAAAATCATATTCCATATATCAGTGTATAAAACATACTTACCTAAAATTATACTTCATTTTTTCTTCATTCAGCAAATGATGAATTCCAACACTGCAATGTCACAACTTTTAAATGTATTGTTAAGACTATTGCATTGTAGTGATCTTCACAGTTGTATGAAATGGAAGTAAGTGCTGCCAAAGCTCTCGCTTCATTGTTGTCATGAAAACAACGATTTTAAAAATGTGTAACAAATGCATAGTGCTAATGGGTTAATAAACACCACACAATCTTGTTAAGTTGCTAATCTTTATTTAATGCTTCCCCCAAAATTGCATTATTTTAAGCTTATTATGTGAGTTCTTGCAGACCACTACTCTTGTAATATTAATTAACTTTTTAATTTTTTATGTTGGCTCATGTTTAAAAAATCCTGGAATTTTATTTTCATTTTTGAAAATATAATGTAAATAGTTAGATGAAAAATCTACTCACCTAGTGGCAGCATGAAAACACACACACATATAAAGATTAAGGAAATTTGCAAGCCTTATGAGCCAGTGGCTCCTTCTGGCAGAAGGGCTAAAGGAGAAGACAGAGGGATAAAGAAAAAGGACAGGAGAGGTTTGGTAAATGGGGAGAGTTTGGATAAGTCACCCAAAACCCTGGGTCAGGGAAGATGTACTGGACAGGATGAGAAGGGAAGACTGATTGCAGGGGACTGCACTGGATGAGATTTGAAAACCAGAAAGCCTTGAGGGGGAAGATATGGTAATAAGCAGGACAGAGATTACTAACAAAACATTGTGCAAGAGTTAATAAAAGCAGAAAGCTAAGTGCATTTTAGGTGGTGGAGGTATTGGGGTTGGGGAAAAATAGATAGATCTGAAAACAAAATATATGAAAACTAAAAGAGAGTGAATAAAGGAGTAGTTACTGAGAGGAAATGCTAAGACTGAAAAAATTAATGTAAATTAACGCCAGGTGGGTGGTGGAACTGAGGACATGTTGTAATCCCAGTTCCCACTTGTGGACTTCTGAGAAGCTAATATCTGGGTAAAGAATCCAGATGGGATGTGTGTGAAACAGGCACTGAGGTTGTGACTGTATACATACTCTGCTTCTGGGTATTGTGTGTTGTCAGTATACACCCTCTGTCTATGTCCATTCATCCTGACTGATAACTTGGTGTAGTTATCCCATTGTAAAGGGCTGAACAGTGTTTACATAACAGCTGGCACATGACGTGTGGTCTCTCAGGTGGCTCTCCCTTCTACAGGGCTGGTAAAGGTGATGGCAAGAGGGTGCGTAGGGCAAGTTTTGCAGTGGGGTTGGTCACAGGGGTAGGAGCCATAGGTTAGAGAATTTTTGAGGCATGAACAGTGCAGTCTGACAAGTCTATCCTGACCTGGGGTGCTGAGAAACTTTTCCAAATCCTCCCCATTTCCTAAACCTCACCACTCCTGTATCTTTGTCCCTCTTCCTTAGAGCTACTGGCAAATTTCTTCAACCTTTATAAGTGTATGTTCTCCTGCCGTCACTTGGTGATTAGATTTTTTTATCCATCCAGTTACATTATACTTTCAAAAACTGGAATCTTATATATTTTATTTATTTTTTTTTTACTCCTAACCCTTGAATATTTTATACATCTAAATTCAAATAAATACAAATAAATTCTGATGATATATATTTCTGATGATAATCTGTGAAAGAAATATGTTTTTTTGTTGAGTACAATGCAAAAAGTTCTTAAACAGATATGACCTGTTGATGGTTTAAAAACTTTTAGCATTGTATTCTACAATGGGAAAAGAGCCGAAATATAGATAGAACAAAAGATAAACACACTAATGCACTGTCAGATGGTGGTTTATTCTTCCAAAAAATATTGCATGACTGTTACTCAGCACATTCAAAAACTTTGTAAAGAAATATTCATTTGTATGGTGTAACAACTTTTTTAAGAAATGGGTGTATTCATATGGAATGACAAGTATTTGACAGATTATCTGCTAATGTTCCAGGATAGGTTTTTTCCCTTTTTTCTTGGAATATTGCCTCAATTTAAATGAGGTATGGGAGAACATGATCTGAAATCACACATGGGTCATAAAAAGAGGATGTCAATTTTTCTGGAAAACCTGAATTCTCAGGGAATTACATTTTACCTGGAAATTTTATTGAGCATTTTATGTCTGAAATTTTAAAATGCTTAATATTTCATAGTGTGTTAATACTTTGAGTACTAGTCCTTATAAATTATCAATGTTTAAAAACTGCAGTTAAACCACAACCGTGAGGGAAGGAAAGTAAGTGATGTGAGACTTTTTTTTTTTTTTTAAGTATTTCAAATTATACAGACTTTCTTAACCTGTATCAGACTGATAAACCTTTACTCCCATAAATGTTACAATATTAAAAAAGTGATTCATGCATTAATGTGAAGAATTTTGAAATCAAAATTGTTGAATAATTTATAGTTGTCTTGATAAAAGTTGAATTCCAGAACCCTATGAACCACATTCTTACAAAAAAGTTGACCTTGGTTTGGTTGGTGAAAAAGAGATTAAAGAACTGTATTCTTCTAAAAAGGTTTCCAATGGAGGAGTACTGACTTTTTGTGGATGTAAAATTGGTGCTAATTAAAGTGGTATGAGTTATAATTTCAAAATCACCAGCAGTTTTCTGCACTATCAGAAATTTGTCATATGTGATACCAATACATTTAGTTGAAGAGAAACAAAATTGTATGAGGAAGATGAACTGTCTTCTAAGTAGCTTATGAGATGTAAAATTTGTGAAAATTGCTGAACGTGATGACATTCAGGCAGATTTTGTCAATTTTGCCACTGAAACTGTTTGTGAAAACACGGAATTATGATAAGGAACTTTCATGGTTGGACAATTTTTTTCCCTCCCGTTTAAAAACAAAACTTATAAACGTTTGGCCATATACCCAGAAGCTTATTTTATTAAGCATGACCAAGCAACTGTATGAAGAGGTTTTAGTATTAACAAAATAAACAGAAGTCAGAAATCTTAAAGAAGAATCATACATAGCTTTGAGATTCATTTGTGATCATATAAATGCCTTAGTTGGAGATGAAAGAAAAATTGTTATTGATAAAAATTTGTGCAACTCTTTTTCGATGGGAAGACATCGTAATTGATATCTTAAGATGTAAAAAACACAGAAAAAACTAAACAAACAGGAAGACTGAGATTAGTGAACTTGATGAAAATGAATTTAAAAAGAAAGGAAAACATCTAGTGCATAGTGAGATTACAAAATATGCAGATGAATGTGCTGACTAGGCAGAGAAACAACACTATATGACTGTGTTAACAAAATCAAATAGGTTGAGGAAGTCTGCAAAAGAAAACAGAAATGATCTGCAGAAATTAGAAGAAACAAATAATTTCATAACTACAAATTAGCTTTAATACGTTGTTTCATGTAGCACATACTTCTATCCTCAAAATAGTTTTATAAAAGTTCTCCAACAATTTTTTTTCTTTTTATTTAAATGTTCCTTTGTATGTCATAGCCTTCTTGTGTATTATTTATTCTAATTTAAAAAAAATATGTAACACAAAGTTAACCTTTGTTACGTTATTGTTGATATTTGATTTATATTTTGTGGACATATGTGATGTAATTGAAACATCAAGAGTAGAAAATGTAGATGGACATCTTACATGAATAAAAGTAATGCTGCCTTTTTAATAATTTTTCTGAAGCATCTATGAAATGAACAGAATTCACTGTCATGTAGGATGAAAATTTGACTTATGAAAAGGTTGAAGTGATTACTGCTGTTCTAAAATAGTACATTTATAAATTAAGTTACCATATTCATGCATGCAGTTGTTTTTTCTCTTTTCCCAGTTTACTTAAAAAAAGCTATTTGCGCAGTCAGCAGTCACATAATGAGTGTTTAGGGTTTATTTTGTCTGCATATACAAGCAAAAATCATTGATTTAAAAAAATAAAAAAAAAGAACATAAGCAGCTATTCTGTATTCAAATTTAGGAAACCACTAAACGATAGCAAATCAAAATGTAAATAACTTAATTACAGATCACTGAGGATGCTTTACCTCAATAAAGCAAAACACATCTGATGAAAAATAAATCATGCAATTTTGTAATTGCAACGACAGAACAAAAATGCCATTGTAAAACAACTACAGAAAATATGGCCACACAAATGAAGAATTCAAACATTCTCATTGTCATCTCTGTTCTACAAAACATGGCACCACAGTCCCCATGCACAGCAGCTGCAGAGGTAGTGCTTCATATCATCCATGGGAGACTGTGTGCAGTGTCATAAAATTTATGTTGGAAGAGCCCAATATGGGAGTAAAAATCCCATTAAAATGTGTGCTAATGAGGGTTGGCACTGGTGTTTCTCAATGCACAATAAAGAGAATAAAAAATGAGGTGAGAAACATAGCTATAGTTACTTCCAAAGGTTTCTCTGTTCCAAGAAAGGCATAGAAGATGGAAAGAAAACTTTACCTTTAGATAATTTTGATGAACAAGTTGTCAGGAGACTAATACATAATTTCCCCATTGCACATAAACAGTGCCCAACATTAAAGTCACTACTTCCATTAAGATGGAAAAAACTGCATTTAATCAATATGATCCTTACTACACAAATTAGGTTACAGTTACGTCAGTTTTTGTTTTATTGTTCCCAACTTATTTCTATGTTTAAATGTTTGTATATTTCACATTCTATAACACTTACCAGGTGTAGAAGTCATCAGAAACACAAAGGTGCTATTTGAACATTTAAAACCACAAAGTAAACATACTGACTTTCTGAAAAAAAGCTGAGAAATTGCCATTAAGAGAGAGGTTCATCATATCTATCAATGAAAGGTATATTCTAGTTCTCAAATTAGAAGGAATAAAAGCACCACTTTCAAAAGGACAACTCCTTGCTGTAGCACACACAGGTAAAAATCATATATCATGTCACCATATAATTGTGCAGAATACAAGAAATTTATTTGTGTCTTGAGGTTAAGTAAATGATTCCACTACAGGAGGAATATCTGATTACGTTCCAAATGGACTTTTAACTTTCAAGTCAAGTAGTAAAACAGCAGATTGGTACAAAGAGACAATTGCTGTGACTTTTCCATGATAATTATCTGAAGCATTACAGTACTTTTCACTTCAAATGTAGGCATAAAGTAATATTGCACTTAAACTGAATTACTGTCATTTTTGTATCAGGTGGCTGGAAAAGAAATCAGTTTTTAAATTTCCCAGTAGCTCCACTATTGTGCTTGATAATGATATTTTGAAATTTTGTATTTGTTGAATTATTGGTTGTAAGTATCAGAAATAAATCATTAATACAAAACTTATAACTATACATGGAAATGTGATCTGTATGGCTTATTTTAGCTTTTTAGAAAATAGGCTGTAATTATGAAGAATAAATAAATAAACAAATAAATAAATATTGGTCATATTGATTTAACCTTTGATGTGATCATTTGCAGGCTAGACAGCTGTAGGATAGATAGGTGTAGTTATGCAGGGTATGCCATGAGCAAAGGCGTAGCTATCCTAACTGCATCTCCCCTGCTGCGCAAGGCCATTCACAGGGAAACCCCCACCACTACCATTGTCCCCTTCCTTACTGCGATCTCTGTGCTGACATGGCCATGTTATTTTAGCAACCTATAACATCAATACTCTGAAAACTGTGAGTTATGTGTTTACCTGTTTAATAACTTTTGTCACTTCTTTCTGTGGTTCAACAAACAATAATATTTTTCTAGTGAAATACCTGTGATCAACCACCAAACCAAAAATTTAATAATCAAATACCTATATTGTCACCACCTGGACTCATAGTTTGATAATACTCTCTCATGTTCAAAAGTAAACACTAAATGGATAATCATTACCCATAAACTGAGGCAAACTTTCATGCTTACTCCTTCCATGGTATGCAAAAATTAAGGAGTTTTATTTTTGTTGCCTGTCAAGGATTATCTCACTAGCTACATTAACTCCTTGTATATTTTGGCAAGGAGTGATAATAAAATAATTTGTTGCTCTAGCCTTCTTCTTCATAACTGTGTATTTTACAGTCCTTGAAAGTTATGTATCCTGTATTTCCTTTTTTCACAGGATACAGAGGAATACAAGAAATGCATGTAAATCAGATGCAAACATGTCAC
This sequence comes from Schistocerca nitens, assembly GCF_023898315.1. Taxonomy (NCBI): domain Eukaryota; kingdom Metazoa; phylum Arthropoda; class Insecta; order Orthoptera; family Acrididae; genus Schistocerca; species Schistocerca nitens. The sequence continues at coordinate 931,070,173 of NC_064617.1, read as the reverse complement.
AGCTCTCAACAACACTTTCCTCTAAATCAAAATGCATGGAACTACACAGATGGAAGATTTGAATGTAATGAATGTGGTAAGGTGTACCAGAGGAAAAACTCTCTTTACAACCATGTGAAATATGAATGTGGGAAAGAAGCCAGATTCAAGTGTCCTTACTGTCCTCAGCGATCAAAACTCAAAGGAAATCTGCAAAAACATATCAAACACAAGCATATGGGCTTCATGTAACTCAGTTGTTATGTCTGTCTGCTCAGAACCTTGAAAAAGTGAAACAATACAACAAAACCTAGGCGATTGTAGTCATTTTCAGAGTCTATTGCTTCCACCTTCACAGATCATATTTTAATCCATATTATCATAAGGTGGAATACTGACGTAATGTGAAAGGGCTCTATTGCAGCACTGATTGCATTAGAAACTGTATTTTGTGCTGCCTGGCTATAAAAAATCTCTGTAAATATTCTAATAAACTTTGAAGAGAAGCTGAATATACTGTATTTTTCTATTTTAAACTTATAGTTATGATGAAAAGTGCATCATGCCATCTAACTAGATACTCTAAATGTCTTTATAATCATTTAAGAGAAAGTTGTTTCATCTGTAATTTTTTATTTTTGTGTTATAGCGATAACAAAAAGGAATCATTTGTAACTGACTAATAAATTATGTTAACATTCTGATAAAATTTGAAAAGAAAGATGGACCTTCTGCATTCAACACACAAGTAGAAAAAGGTTTCATTTTGCATACAAGGAATGAATATAACTGGATTGCCTTTTAGAAATTTCAAATTACTGTGAACAACATAGGATATATGTTGTTTTTGTTTGCTGCTGCTGTCATATTACCCTGTATGTAAAGTAGTGATGAATGATGATATGTCTGCAATAGTGGGAAATTTCCTCGTTTTTGATGAGTCTCTACATCAAACTGTGCACCCTTTCTATCCCTTATCCCTCTATGCTTGAACTATATTAGTACAAGGCTGTCTCACAACAAATTGACATTGGAATGTTGAACCCTAATTTGTCCCCCTTTTTTCCTGCAATTACTACATCTATTGACATTGTCTGAGTCTGTTGTTAACCTATAACATATTATTGTCATACTACTGTACACAGGCCCAGTTGTGATATCAGTGGGGCTGCTAGTTCTCCCATAAGAAAATTATTTTCCACATTTTGAGATGGTGCAAACTGTTAAACTTATTAATGGTTTTAAGCAAAATGCTTTTTGAATAATATTTGTGTTGTGAATATGATGATATAGAAGAGACTAATATTTGTTTGGTTATGATAAGAAACAGTATGAAGCAACAAGTATCATGAATTATGTTCTCTTTTTTTCAATCATTATAAAAATTTTGAGAAAGGTACTATGGACTCTCTGTTCATTATTAATAATGAATACTAAAGAAGACTTTAATTCTGAACCAAGTAGTGTGGATTTATGCTCCAAGAAAATGTTTTCTTGCATTCTGTTTGGTTGACATAATAAACATTGAATTGTTCTTTGCTATCCGGGTGGTTTAATTTTTAGCATGTTGTTCCCCCTGGTCATGAACATAACAGTTCTGCTTGCTTATTCTCTACATGTGGCCTATCCATTTACAATGTCAGTTATGATCTGATATAGCATTACAGCTTGACAGATCCAGTTAGAGTGTAACTGTCAAACTGCTGTCACGTTGTAACTAACATTTAATTTCAACATCTTGACACCATTTACAACCTTAACTACAAAACAGTCCACTATCGATGCAATATGGACATCACATCAATCTATACATACTTGAAAATGGCAACTAAGCCAAAACAGTCTGTCCAGTCTGTCATGAATAAAGATTACTTATTGTGAGCAGCTATTTGGTGTATGTACTCAAACAATCATGTCATTATCAGACATATATTACACTGCTGGCCCTAAAGAAGAAAAATTGTTATTTAATCTGCAAACTGATGGCACATTGGTACTGAAGACATACAAATGGTCATTGTTATCATAGGTTCATGCTTTTTATGCTATGACATTTTACCACCTTTAGTATTTTTTGACAAATGGCAGATTCTTTTAAGACATATATATTAAGATTTCCATACAGCAAATATTGGGGTATTTTAACTGTAGTGTTGTAGCAATGTTAGCAAATATATCAAAATCAAATCCTTTTATTTGTGTGAAGACAACATGAGGCATTATCAAGCACAAGTTACTTCTTTAAAGACAACAGAATACAATGTTACACATTTAACTTTCATAAATGTCAGTTTACCCTTGAATATTACTCAGTTTATATTTTACAGCATTTACTTCACATTATAATTAAATTATTAAATCATTTACACTATTACAACACTGTAGATGGCCTTTCTTTTTAGCCATGATTCCATCACCATTCTAAATTTGTTGTCTGGCATTTCCTTGACACTTTATGGTACTTTGTTCAGAAACACTTTGTCAGTGTGTGCACAATTGTTTTTGGTCTTAAATAGTCTAATCCAGTGGACATTTATCTAGTTTTTGTCCCTGGTTTCATAAGGATGGACTCTAGCCATAGTTTTATGTATATGGGTATTCTCTTTGACATAGACAAGAACTTAGACTATGTGCAATCTGGTAATGGGTCATACTGTATTTTATATTCAGTGAAGTATTTTTTGTAGGAAGTTGCATTTTGTAGACCAAAAATGTGTCTTACTACTTTCATGTAGATGTATATATCTTAAAAGCTTAGGAATTTCGATCTACTGCAATATGTTCAACATGTTTTTCATAATTTATTTGTTTGGCTTTAATGTGGGGTTACATTATACACTGTTTCTGGAAAGGCAGTCACTACCCTTTTGTTATTTCTACAAAACTGATCAGTAGTGTGGTAGCCTGGAAGAGAAAAATAATGAACTTCTAATCTTTATGACAAAGCTCAGCTGAACAAAGCAAATTTATAGCTGCAACTGGATGTTTAGGAAATATGTGTTTTCAAAATTTAGCTTACATGATCTTGTGTAAACACTAGTATTTATTTATTTTCTTTAACCTTCTGCAGCTGTGACCAAATTTATATCCATTATTTTAAATGAAAGGCTGAAAGCAAGGGGAAACTACAGCCGTAATTTTTCCCGAGGGCATGCAGCTATACTGCATAGTTAAATGATGATGGCGTCCTCTTTGATAAAATATTCTGGAGGTAAAATAGTCCCCCATTTGGATTTCTGGGTGGGGACTACTCAGGAAGACATTGTTAAAAGGAGAAAGAAAACTGGCGTTCTACGGGTCAGAGCATGGAATGTCAAATCCCGTAATAGGGCAGGTAGGTTAGAAAATTTAAAAAGGGAAATGGATAGGTTAAAGTTAGATATAGTGGGAATTAGTGAAGTTCAGTGGCAGGACGAACCAGACTTCTGGTCAGGTGAATACAGGGTTATAAATACAAAATTAAATAGTGATAATGCGGGAGTAGGTTTAATAATGAATAAAAAAATAGGAGTGCGTGTAAGCTACAACAAACAGCACAGTGAATGAATTATTGTGACCAAGATAGACACGAAGCCCACGCCTACCACAGTAGTACAAGTTTATATGCCAACTAGCTCTGCAGATGACGAAGAAATTGATGAAATATATGATGAAATAAAAGAAATTATTCAGATAGTGAAGTCATGGGTGACTGGAATTTGGTAGTAGGAAAAGGAAGAGAAAGAAATGTAGTAGGTGAACGTGGAATGGGGGTAAGAAATGAAAGAGGAAGCCACCTGGTAGAATTTTTGCATAGAGCATAACTTAATCATAGCTAACACTTGGTTCAAGAATCATAAAAGAAGGTTGTATACATGAAAGAAGCCTGGAGATACTGAAAGGTGTCAGATAGATTATACACTCCTGGAAATTGAAATAAGAACACCGTGAATTCATTGTCCCCGGAAGGGGAAACTTAATTGACACATTCCTGGGGTCAGATACATCACATGATCACACTGACAGAACCACAGGCACATAGACACAGGCAACAGAGCATGCACAATGTCGGCACTAGTACAGTGTATATCCACCTTTTGCAGCAATGCAGGCTGCTATTCTCCCATGGAGACGATCATAGAGATGCTGAATGTAGTCCTGTGGAACGGCTTGCCATGCCATTTCCACCTGGCGCCTCAGTTGGACCAGCGTTCGTGCTGGTCGTGCAGACCGCGTGAGACGACGCTTCATCCAGTCCCAAACATGCTCAATGGGGGACAGATCCGGAGATCTTGCTGGCCAGGGTAGTTGACTTACACCTTCTAGAGCACGTTGGGTGGCACGGGATACATGCGGACGCGCATTGTCCTGTTGGAACAGCAAGTTCCCTTGCCGGTCTAGGAATGGTAGAACGATGGGTTCGATGATGGTTTGGATGTACCGTGCACTATTCAGTGTCTCCTCGACGATCACCAGTGGTGTACGGCCAGTGTAGGAGATCGCTCCCCACACCATGATGCCGGGTGTTGGCCCTGTGTGCCTCGGTCGTATGCAGTCCTGATTGTGGCGCTCACCTGCACGGCGCCAAACACGCATACGACCATCATTGGCACCAAGGCAGAAGCGACTCTCATCGCTCAAGACGACACGTCTCCATTCATCCCTCCATTCACGCCTGTCGCGACACCACTGGAGGCGGGCTGCACGATGTTGGGGTGTGAGCGGAAGACGGCCTAACGGTGTGCGGGACCATAGCCCAGCTTCATGGAGACGGTTGCGAATAGTCCTCGCCGATACCCCAGGAGCAACAGTGTCCCTAATTTGCTGGGAAGTGGCGGTGCGGTCCCCTATGGCACTGCGTAGGATCCTACGGTCTTGGTGTGCATCCGTGCGTCGCTGCGGTCTGGTCCCAGGTCGACGGGCACGTGCACCTTCTGCCGACCACTGGCGACAACATCGATGTACTGTGGAGACCTCACGCCCCACGTGTTGAGCAATTCGGCGGTACGTCCACCCGGCCTCCCGCATGCCCACTAGACGCCCTCGCTCAAAGTCCGTCAACTGCACATACGGTTCACGTCCACGCTGTCGCGGCATGCTACCAGTGTTAAAGACTGCGATGGAGCTCCGTATGCCACGGCAAACTGGCTGACACTGACGGTGGCGGTGCACAAATGCTGCGCAGCTAGCGCCATTCGACGGCCAACACCGTGGTTCCTGGTGTGTCCGCTGTGCCGTGCGTGTGATCATTGCTTGTACAGCCCTCTCGCAGTGTCCGGAGCAAGTATGGTGGGTCTGACACACTGGTGTCAATGTGTTCTTTTTTCCATTTCCAGGAGTGTATAATGATAAGACAGAGATTTAGGAACCAGGTTTTAAATTGTAAGACATTTCCAGGGGCAGATGTGGACTCTGACCACAATCTATTGGTTATGAACTGAAGATTAAAACTGAAGAAACTGCAAAAAGGTGGGAATTTAAGGAGATGGGACCTGGATAAACTGACAGAACCAGAGGTTTCACAGAGTTTCAGGGAAAGCATTAGGGAACCATTTACAAGAATGGTGGAAAGAAATACAGTAGAAGAATAATGGGTAGCTTTGAGAGATGAAATAGTGAAGGCAGCAGAGGATCAAGTAGGTAAAAAGACGAGGGCTAATAGAAATCCTTGGGTAACAGAAGTGATATTGAATTTAATTGATAAAAGGAGAAAATACAAAAATGCAGTAAGTGAAACAGGCAAAAAGGATTACAAACATCTCAAAAATGAGATCGACAGGAAGTGCAAAATGGCTTAGCAGGGATGGCTAGAGGACAAATGTAAGGATGTAGAGACATATATCACTAGGGGTAAGATAGATACTGCCTTGGAGAAAAGAGAACCACTTGCATGAATATCAAGAGCTCAGATGGCAACCCAGTTCTAAGCAAAGAAGGGAAAGCAGAAAGGTGGAAGGAGTATATAGAGGGTCTATACAAGGGTGATGTTCTTGAGGGCAATATTATGGAAATGGAAGAGTATGTAGATGAAGATGAAATGGGAGATATGATACTGTGTGAAGAGTTTGGCAGAGCACTGAAAGACCTAAGTCGACACAAGGCCCCGAGAGTAGACAACATTCTAATAGAATTACTGATAGCCTTGGGAGAGGCAGCCCTGACAAAACTCTACCATCTGGTGAGCATGATGGATGGGACAGGTGAAATACCCTCAGACTTCAAAAAGAATATCATAATTCCAGTCCCAAAGAAAACAGGTGTTGACAGATGTGAAAATCACTGAACTATCAGTTTAATAAGCCTACTAACATGAATTCTTTACAGACGAATGGATAAACTGGTAGAAACCAACATTGGGGGAGATCAATATGAATTCCAAAGAAATGTTGGAACAAGTGAGGCAATACTGACCCTACGACTTATCTTAGAAAATATATTGAGGAAAGGTAAACCTACATTTCTAGCATTTGCAGACTTAGAGAAATTTTTTGACAATGTTGACTGGAATACTCTCTTTGAATTTCTGAAGATGGCAGGGGTCAAATACAAGGAGCAAAAAGCTATTTACAATTTGTACAGGAACCAGATGGCAGTTATAAGAGTCAAGGGGCATGAAAGGGAAGCAGTGGTTGGGAAGGGAGTGAGACAGGGTTGTAGCCTCTTCCCAATGTTATTCAATCTGTATATTGAGCAAGCAGTAAAAAAAAACAAAAGAAAAATTCGGAGTTGGAATTAAAATCCATGGAGAAGAAATAAAAACTTTGAGGTTTACCAATGGCATTGTAATTCTGTCAGAGACACCAAAAGACTTGGAAGAGCAATTGAATGGAATGGATAGTGTCTTGAAAGGAGGATATAAGATGAAAATCAAGTAAAGCAAAACAAGGATAATGGAATGTAGTCAAATTAAATCGGGTGATGCTGAGGGGATTAGATTAGGAAGTGAGACACTTAAAGTAGTAAAGGAGTTTTGCTATTTAGGGAGTAAAATAACTGATGATGGTCGAAGTAGAGAGGATATAAAATGTAGACTGGCAATGGTAAGGAAAGCGTTTCTGAAGAAGAGAAATTTGTTAACATCGAGTATAGATTTAAGTGTCAGGAAGTCGTTTCTGAAAGTATTTGTATGGAGTGTAGCCATGTATGGAAGTGAAACATGGACGATAACCAGTTTGGACAAGAAGAGAATAGAAGCTTTTGAAATGTGGTGCTACAGAAGAATGCTGAAGATAAGGTGGGTAGATCACGTAACTAATGAGGAGGTATTGAATAGGATTGGGGAGTAGAGAAGTTTGTGGCACAACTTGACTAGAAGAAGGGATCGGTTGGTAGGACATGTTTTGAGGCATCAAGGGATCACAAATTTAGCATTGGAGGGCAGCGTGGAGGGTAAAAATCATAGAAGGAGAACAGGAGATGAATACACTAAACAGATTCAGAAGCCATGTAGGTTGCAGTAGGTACTGGGAGATGAAGAAGCTTGCACAGGATAGAGTAGCATGGAAAGCTGCATCAAACCAGTCTCTAGACTGAAGACCACAACAACAACAACATTTTAAATGGAATTTTTTTTGTAAATCCAACTGTTACTGTTCCATTTGAATATCATTTTAACTTAATTATTATCTTAGGTCTAAAAATGTCTGTCGGTAATATTTGTCAATATTTGTAATTACTTAGTAATAGTTTAATGAAGCTTAAGCTCTATGGAACTACTACTGTTATGTTACTGACCAATGATGAGGCACTAGATATGACAAGATATTTATGATAATATGTTTGAGCTCATCTGTACCATCTGCAATTACTTTTATGTCTCATATATGTGGTGTGTGCTCTTTCGGATGTGTCCAAAAGAATGGACACCATTTTGATTCTGCAGCCACCATGAATCAGAAAACAAAGGATTTAAAGACATCAGTTTCCAGAAGGTATTGATTTATATCAATGGGTAAGTTGAAAATTTGTGCTGGACCAGGCTGCAAATCCAGTTCTCTTGCTTACTAAGGGAATGTGCTGACTACAACATGATCTGAACACAGTGGTCATCACAACCACATGGACAACCCTAGCATGCCTCCCTTCAGACCAAAATTCTCAACTTATACTGCACACTACCGATTACAGCCAGTGATCCCTTCAGTCAAAATACACACTAAACTTGAGCTCTACTGGGAATTGGAAAGATGCCACAAATAATGAGGCTAATGAGAAGGCTCACTACATTAATATGTGGTAGAAGTTGAGAATTTGGGTCTGACGGGAGGTGTACTATGGGTAGTCCATGCAGGTGTGGTGGTCACTGTGCCTGAGTAGCATAGTGATCAGCACATCTGCCTAGTAAGCAGGAGACCTGTGTTTGAATCCTGGTCTGGTACAAATTTTTAACTTGCCCCATGGATATAAGTCAATGCCCATCTCAGCCTAAAATAATGAGGTAAGACTTTTTTCAAAATTTGCATAAAAATGTTAAGAATGGTTTCTGTACTATGCAAGGGTTTTTGTTGTTGTGGTCTTCAGTCCAAAGACTGGTTGAATGCAGCTCTCCATGCTTCTCTATCCTGTGCAAGCCTCTTCATCTCCCAGTACACTGATCAGCCAGAACATTATGACCACTACCTAACAGCTGGTACGTCCACATTTGGCATGGATAACAGCAGTGATGCATCATGGCATGGAAACAGTGAGGACTTGGTAGGTTTCTGGAAGGAGTGGGAATCACATCTGCACAAACAAGTCACCTAATGCCCATAAATTCTGGGGAGGGAGGCCGTAAGCTCTGATACCACGTTCCGTCACAGCCCGGATGTGTTTGATTTGGTTCAGATCTGGCAAGTTAGGGGGCCAGCCTATCAATTGGAACTCACCACTGTGTTCATCAAACCACTCCGTCACACTCCTGGCCTTGTGAATGGTGCATTGTCCTGTTGAAAAATAACAGTGCCATGAAGGGGTGTACATGATCTGCAACCAGTGTATGATACTTCTTGGCTGTCACGGTGCCTTGCACAAGCTCCATTGGATCCATGGAAGCCCACATGAATGTTCCCCAGAACATAAAAGAGCTGCCGCAAGCTTGTCTCCATCCTGCAGTAGTGATGTGAAGGAGCTGTACCCTGGAAGATGATGGATTCGTTCCATCCCATCTGCATGATGAAGAAGCTATCAGGATTGATCAGACCTTGAAATGCTCCTCCACTGCACTAATATCCAGTGCCAATGGTTACATGCCCATTTCAGGTGTAGTTGCTGATATGGTGTTAACATTGGTACATGCTTGGGTTGTCGGCTGCAGAGGCCCATTGTTAGTAGTAGTGTTTAGTGCACTGTGTATTCAGACACACTTGAAATCTATCCAGCATTAAAGTCTGATGTTAGTTTCACCACAGTTCACTGCCTGTCCTGTTTTAACGGTCTGCCAGCCTATGACATCTGACATTTGTAATGAGAGAGGCTATCCAATCCCATGATGTCTGGATGTATTTTCATCTCGGTTTCGCCATATGTTATAGACACTCAGAAACCCAACATGTCATGCCAAGCCTACAGGCCATTGCAGTTTGCCTTTGGTCAACCTCACACAGATCACGGGGCTTCCCCAATCTACACACGGACAGCATGCTCACTGACACTACATGCACCATGCATGTGTCTTACTAGCAGTCAGATCAGTAGTAGGTCAGTGGTCATAATGTTCTGGCTGATCAGTGTATATCCTGCTGAATCTGCTTACTGTTTTCATTTCTCAGTCTCCCTGTATGATTTTTACCCCTCACACTTCTGTCCAGTACTATCCTGTGATCCTTTGATATCTCTGAATTTGTCCTATCACATTATCCCTTCTTCTAGTGAAATTGTGCCACAAATTTCCTTTCTCCCCTATTCTATTCAGTACCTCCTCATTAGTTATGTGATCTACCTATCTAATCTTCAACATTCTTCTGTCTCATCACATTTCAAAAGCCTCTATTCTCTTCTTGCCAAAACTGTTAATCATCCATGTTTCACATCCATAAATGGCTATACTCCATACAAATACTTTCAGAAAAGGCTTCCTGACACTTAAATCTATATTTGATGTTAGCAAATTTCACTTCTTCAGAAACACTTTTCTTGCCATTACCAATCTACATTTTATATCCTCACTACTTCAGCTGTCATCAGTTACTTTGTCGCCCAAATAGCAAAACTCATCTACTAATTTAAGTGTCTTGTTTCATAATCTAATTATCTTGGCATCACCTGATTTGTAATTTTCAGTGTGATAGAATCTGCAGCTGCAATGAATTTTTTGAAAGATTTCATGATGCCTTCAGATGCCATTCTTTTTATTTCATATATTATTGTACAATTTTGCCCTTAGACCATTTCAAGTATCTAAAGTGGAAGCATCAAACAATGGAAAACCCAGGATTGAATGTAACAATATTAGAGAAGGAAAGTTGCTACTCACCATATAGCAGAGATGCTGAGTCACGATAGGCACAACAAAAAGATTCGTACAACTATAGCTTTCGGCTATTAAGGCCTTTGTCAGCAATAGACACAAATACACACACGCGCACACACACACTCACGCAAACGCAACTTGCACACACATCTGCAGTCTCAAACAACTGAAACCACACTGGCGAAGCATTATACATTGGATACATTAGTGATACTTGTGATTTTGATGTGGGAAAAGGGCACATCTGTAGATATACTAGGCACATTATAACTTACTTTATGGATGATTTAATTTGACTACATTTTGTTACCTTTGTTTTGCTTTTGTTGATGTTCATCTTATATCCACCACCAAGACACTGTCCATTCTGTTCAACAATTCTTCCAAGTCCTTTGCTGTCTCTGACAGAATTATGATCTTATCGGAAAACCTCAAAGTTTTTATTTCTTCTCCCTGAGCTTTAATTCCTTTTTCAAATTTTTATTCATTTTCCTGTCCTTCTTGATCAATGTGCAAAATGAATAACATAGCCTCATGTATGTCCACATTACTTCAGAATCCAAACTGATGTTCCCCAAGGTCATATTCTACCAGTTTTTCCATTCTTCTGTAAAGAATTCTTGTTAGTATTTTGCAACCATGACTTATTAAACTGATAGTTCACTAATGTTCACATCTGTCAGCATATGCTTTCTTTGGATTTGGAATTGCTACATTCTTCTTGAAGTCTGAGGATATTTTGCGATATATCTTGCATGCCGGATGGAGAAGTTTTGTCATGGCTGGCACAGCCAAGGCTATCAGTGGGTGTGACAGAATGTTGTCTATGTCTGGAGCCTTGTTTTGACATAGGTCTTTCAGTGCTCTGGCAAATTCTTCTCACAATATTCATGTATCCTATTTCATCTTCATCCAAGTCCATTTCCATTTCTATAATACTGCCTGCGAATTCTTCTCCCTAGTATAGATCCTCTATGTTCTCCTTACCTCTAGCGATATATGCTTTGAATCCTTGCATTTGTCCTCTAGCCAATCCTGCTTAGCCATTTTGTGCTTCTTGTCACTCTCATCTTTTAGACATTTGTATTCCCTTTTGCCTGTTTCATTTGCTGCATTTTTATATTTTCTCCGTTCATCAGTTAAATTCAATATCTTATATGCTACCCAAGGATTTCTACTAGGCCTTATCATTTTCCTATTGGATCCTCAGGTGCCTTCACTACTTCATCTCTTACAGTTACCCAATCATCTTGTATTGTAATCCCTTCCCCTGTTCTAGTCAGTTTTTGCCCAGTGCTCCTTTTGAAACTTGCAACAACCTCTGGTTCTTTCAACTTACCCATATCTCATCTCCTTAATTTCCTACCTTTTTGCGATTGCTTCACTTTTAAGCTAGAGTTCATGACAAATAAATTGTCATTAGAGTCCATATCTGCCCCTGGAAATCTCTTACAATTGAAAATCTGGTTCTGAGATCTCTGTCTCACCATTATATAATCAATCTGAAACCTTCCAGTGTCTCCAGGTCTCTTCTGCATATATAAACTTTTTTCATGATTCTTAAACCAAGTGTTAGTGATGATTAAATTATGCTCTGTGTAAAACTGTACCAGGTGGCTTTCTCTTTTATTCCATTTTTCCCCGTCCATATTTACTTAAAATTTTCCTTCTCGTACTTTCAAATTTCAGCCCCCCATCACAATTAAATTTTCGTTTCTCTAAACTACCTTAATAGTTTCTTTTACCTCATCATACATTTCTTCAATCTCTTCATCATCTGTAGAGCTAGTTGACACATACTTTTGTACTACTGTGCTAGGTGTAGGCTTCATGTCTATCTTGGCTACACTATTGTATTCACATTCTGCTGTTCATAGTAGCTTACCTGCTTTCCTATTTTCTTATTCATTATTAAACCTACTCCTGCATTATCCCTATTTGATTTTGTATTTATTACTCTGTATTAACCTGACCAGAAGTTCTGTTCCTGCTGCCACCGAACTTCATTAATTCTCACTTTATTTAACTTCAATCTATCCATTCACTTTTTAAATTTTCTAACCAAATTTCCTGATCAAGTGATCCAACATTCCATGCTCTGATCTGTAGAACACCAGTTTTGTTTATCCTGATGATGATATCCTCCTGAGTAGTTCCTACCCATAAATCTGAATGGGAGACTATTTTACCTTTGGAATACTTTACCCAAGAAGATACCATCATCATTTAACCATACAGTAGAGCTGCATGCTCTCAGGAAAAATTACAGCTGTAGTTTCCCTTGCTTTCAGCTGTTCACAGTATCAGCACAGTAAGACTGTTTTGATAGATGTTACAAGGCTAGATCAGGCAATCACCCAGATTGTTGCCCCTGCAACTACTGAAAAGGATGCTGCCCCTCTTCCAGAACCATATGTTTATCTGGCCTCTCAGCAGATATCCCTCTGATGTGGTTGTACCAACAGAGTGTACTGTATTTCTGAGTCATGTAAGTATTATAATTGTGTGAATAATTTGATGATCTTGGATTGTCCCATTATTTCAGTAGCTAAAATTCGATTGTTTATTTTTTGGTCATATGTTTGAGAGGATTAGAAACAAGTTGTTGTTGTTGTTGTGGTCTTCAGTCCTGAGACTGGTTTGATGCAGCTCTCCATGCTACTCTATCCTGTGCAAGCTTCTTCATCTCCCAGTACCTACTGCAACCTACATCCTTCTGAATCTGCTTAGTGTATTCATCTCTTGGTCTCCCTCTACGATTTTTACCCTCCACGCTGCCCTCCAATGCTAAATTTGTGATCCCTTGATGCCTCAAAACATGTCCTACCAACCGATCCCTTCTTCTAGTCAAGTTGTGCCACAAACTTCTCTACTCCCCAATCCTATTCAATACCTCCTCATTAGTTACGTGATCTACACACCTTATCTTCAGCATTCTTCTGAAGCACCACATTTCGAAAGCTTCTATTCTCTTCTTGTCCAAACTGGTTATCGTCCATGTTTCACTTCCATACATGGCTACACTCCATACAAATACTTTCAGAAACGACTTCCTGACACTTAAATCTATACTCGATGTTAACAAATTTCTCTTCTTCAGAAACGCTTTCCTTGCCATTGCCAGTCTACATTTTATATCCTCTCTACTTCGACCATCATCAGTTATTTTACTCCCTAAATAGCAAAACTCCTTTACTACTTTAAGTGTCTCATTTCCTAATCTAATCCCCTCAGCATCACCCGATTTAATTTGACTACATTCCATTATCCTCGTTTTGCTTTTGTTGATATTCATCTTATATCCTCCTTTCAAGACACTGTCCATTCCGTTCAACTGCTCTTCCAAGTCCTTTGCTGTCTCTGACAGAATTACAATGTCATCGGCGAACCTCAAAGTTTTTACTTCTTCTCCATGAATTTTAATACCTACTCCGAATTTTTCTTTTGTTTTTTTTTTACTGCTTGCTCAATATACAGATTGAATAACATCGGGGAGAGACTACAACCCTGTCTCACTCCTTTCCCAAACACTGCTTCCCTTTCATGCCCCTTGACTCTTATAACTGCCATCTGGTTTCTGTACAAATTGTAAATAGCCTTTCGCTCCCTGTATTTTACCCCTGTCAACTTCAGAAATTCAAAGAGAGTATTCCAGTTAACGTTGTCAAAAGCTTTCTCTAAGTCTACAAATGCTAGAAACATAGGTTTGCCTTTTCTTAATCTTTCTTCTAAGATAAGTCGTAAGGTTAGTATTGCCTCATGTGTTCCAATATTTCTACGGAATCCAAACTGATCTTCCCTGAGGTCCGCTTCTACCAGTTTTTCCATTCGTCTGTAAAGAATTCGCGTTAGTATTTTGCAGCTGTGACTTATTAAACTGATAGTTCGGTAATTTTCACATCTGTCAACACCTGCTTTCTTTGGGATTGGAATTATTATATTCTTCTTGAAGTCTGTGGGTATTTCGCCTGTCTCATACATCTTGCTCACCAGATGGTAGAGTTTTGTCATGACTGGCTCTCCCAAGGCCATCAGTAGTTCTAATGGAATGTTGTCTACTCCGGGGGCCTTGTTTCGACTCAGGTCTTTCAGTGCTCTGTCAAACTCTTCACACAGTATCTTATCTCCCATTTCATCTTCATCTACATCCTTTTCCATTCCCATAATATTGTCCTCAAGTACATCGCCCTTGTATAAACCCTCTATATACTCCTTCCACCTTTCTGCCTTCCCTTCTTTGCTTAGAACTGGGTTGTCATCTGAGCTCTTGATATTCATACCAGTGGTTCTCTTCTCTCCAAAGGTCTCTTTAATTTTCCTGTAGGCAGTTACTATCTTACCCCTAGTGAGACAAGCCTCTATATCCTTACATTTGTCCTCTAGCCATCCCTGCTTAGCCATTTTGCACTTCCTGTCGATCTCATTTTTGAGACGTTTGTATTCCTTTTTGCCTGCTTCATTTACTGTATTTTTATATTTTCTCCTTTCATCAATTAAATTCAATATTTCTTCTGTTACCCAAGGATTTCTATTAGCCCTCGTCTTTTTACCTACTTGATCCTCTGCTGCCTTCACTACTTCATCCCTCAGAGCTACCCATTCTTCTTCTACTGTATTTCTTTCCCCCATTCCTGTCAATTGTTCCCTTATGCTCTCCCTGAAACTCTCTACAACCTCTGGTTGCTTCAGTTTATCCAGGTCCCATATCCTTAAATTCCCACCTTTTTTCAGTTTCTTCAGTTTCAATCTGCAGTTCATAACCAATAGATTGTGGTCAGAATCCATATCTGCCCCTGGAAATGTCTTACAATTTAAAACCTGGTTCCTAAATCTCTGTCTCACCATTATATAATCTATCTGATACCTTTTAGTATCTCCAGGATTCTTCCAGGTATACAACCTTCTTTTATGATTCTTGAACCGAGTGTTAGCTATGATTAAGTTATGCTCTGTGCAAAATTCTACAAGGCGGCTTCCTCTTTCATTTCTTCCCCCCAATCCATATTCACCTACTATGTTTCCTTCTCTCCCTTTTCCTACTGACGAATTCCAGTCACCCATGACTATTAAATTTTTGTCTCCCTTCACTACCTGAATAATTTCTTTTATCTCGTCATACATTTCATCAATTTCTTCATCATCTGCAGAGCTAGTTGGCATATAAACTTGTACTACTGTAGTAGGCATGGGCTTTGCGTCTATCTTGGCCACAATAATGCGTTCACTCTGCTGTTTGAGTAGCTATCCCGCACTCCTATTTTTTTTATTCATTATTAAACCTTCTCCTGCATTACCCCTATTTGATTTTGTATTTATAACCCTGTAATCACCTGACCAAAAGTCTTGTTCGTCCTGCCACTGAACTTCACTAATTCCCACTATATCTAACTTTAACCTATCCATTTCCCTTTTTAAATTTTCTAACCTACCTGCCCGATTAAGGGATCTGACATTCCATGCTCCGATCCGTAGAACACCAGTTTTCTTTCTCCTGATAACGACGTCCTCTTGAGTAGTCCCCGCCTGGAGATCCGAATGGGGGACTATTCTACCTCCGGAATATTTTACCCAAGAGGACACCATCATCATTTAATCATACAGTAAAGCTGCATGTCCTCAGGAAAAATTACAGCTGTAATTTCCCCTTGCTTTCAGCCGTTCACAGTACCAGCACAGCAAGGCCATTTTGGTTAATGTTACAAGGCCAGATCAGTCAATTATCCAGACTGTTGCCACTGCAACTACTGAAAAGGCTGCTGCCCCTCTTCAGGAACCACATGTTTGTCTGGCCTGTCAACAGATACCCCTCCGTTGTGGTTGCACCTACGGTATGGCCATCTGTATCGCTGAGGCACGCAAGCCTCCCCACCAACGGCAAGGTCCATGGTTCATGGGGAAACAAGTATCTCTATAAATTTCACAATGGATTTTTGCTTGAATTTTGGTAACCGCATGAACATTCAGAAATCAAATTGACCAGCTGAGGTGTACTTTTTTTGGGGTGGTGAGGGGGTGGGGGGGGGGGGGGGATGTAGATGAATTGTCAAAATGTTCACTTGTTCAGGGCCCAGCTATTCTGTGCAGAAAAAGTTACATTGGTGTTAAAATTGTGGAATTCTTTCTTTCATGTTGAGAAACTAGAATCAGTATCAAATTACTGGATGAACTGAAACTTCTCTGCTTTCTCTTCATCTATGTATTGCTACTAATAACAGAATACCAA
Organism: Schistocerca nitens; assembly: GCF_023898315.1. NCBI lineage: Eukaryota > Metazoa > Arthropoda > Insecta > Orthoptera > Acrididae > Schistocerca > Schistocerca nitens. The sequence goes on along the minus strand of NC_064617.1, from coordinate 931,053,542 downwards.
TCATTATTAAAATATTTTATAATTCATGCTTTCTGAACAAAACTTGAAAATAAAGAATTGAAATACAAAAAGGTTAAATGTTTTGTGAAATGATTTGTTTAAAAGTAAGAAAAAAAATAGAGTATAGAAACATTTAATGTACCTTGGAATGATGTACAGCATCAAAATCATGTAAAGCAAATGAGGTGCCGACTGAGAATTTAAAGTTCAATGTTTGACTAAGAATCTTATGATTTTTAAGACTGCTGTATGATTCTGAGTGTCATTGGAAGGCATGTTAAATATTTCTTTTATCTTTTTTGGTTCTTACTTTCACACCGATTGTTTCACACAACATTTTACCCTCTTTCCTTAACCATGTGTATCTAATCCTCTACTTATGGAAGAAGCCCTACAACACAAATATATTCCTTCATATGAGAATGTAACTGTAATGGGACAAATTACAGTAGAATTTGAAGCAGAAGTCAAAGCCCAGAACAGCAGCAAGGACACAGCCAGATGGCAGATGCTGTTCATTGAACTGCACGATCAGCTTCTGTGTTGTCAGATCACCCATGCCAAAATCATGCCACAGACATCGGGAGCAGCTGGCCGTCATCCATGTTTTATTAGCACCACTCAGCAGCAGCAAGACTGGCCTGGGTCCAGCTCTTTAGAAGCCTCTGTGGCTTTATTGAGTTCTGTCTGTTATGCCAGAGACCAGTCATTGCCCTATTCCATACAGTTCACAGTGGCCCACAAACACAGCACTTCTGCTAATTCAACACCAAGAACAAGTATGTAATTGCTGATCTGGTTGAGTACATCATGTTCAGCATGGCAGGGCCATGCACAATGCTTGCTGTGTCAGCTGGGAGTCTTCACCGTAAACTCTGCAGTCACCAGTCACGAACAAAGCACCTCTGCACGTCTGCCCAGCCCTGGCAGCCAACACTGCACCAGCAACCCACATCTACTCTTCACTATTGGTCTGGAGTTTGAATCCATGCAATGCATTTGCTGCACCACCCAGAATTACATGGCCTACCATAGAAGTAGAAGACACTGCTGGCTGGCCTTCTTCTACACTGCAACCTGCATATTTGCTGTCAGAACTGAAATCTTTGGGAGACTAATGGAATAACAATAACCAACAAAAGATACATCATGCTGATGGAAGAAGACTAGAAACAGTGATTCAACAGGGTCAGCATGAGATGTAAGTAGTAACCCAACCTTTTTATTTTCACTCTCGGGATTATGTACAGCCTTTTGTTTGAACTTCCCATATTTTTTCCTATTATGTCTGTGTTAGATATCACTGTAGTGTTCAGTAAGGGACCAAGGTTCAAAACATTAATTTCAGTAGTATGGACCAAGTGTAATTTACCTGGGCACATCAGAAAAGTCATTACACGAACCACTGTTGGAAGTGTGCTTTGTTAAATGTGGGGAACTGTGCGTGCTGAGAGGACTTATGAATAGACTGAAGTAACTGTAAGTTTCACTTTTAGAAAGTAAAATGAGAACTATAAGTAGTTAAAGTTTTGGAAACAGGTTAGAGAAACTTTTAGATTAGACTCAGATTGTGTGGGATACGAGTATAGTTGAAACATAGCATGCTCAATAATAAGGTAAGGATAACCAGTGGTATGTAAGCACTGACCAAGTATGGCATGGTTTGAGAGCAGGAACAGAACTGGATGGTTCATATTTTCTGTCTGTACATTATGCATGACTGACCAAAAGCACCAACATGCTGAGGCACCACGTGGATGCGTGACTTGTGACTGTCAAAGATGTCATCAATTAAATCACTCCAGGTTTGCCAGGACACAATGCACATAATAGTGGCAAATCAAGCTAGTGAAAGTAATTGATGATGCTACCTTATCCGTACTTAAAAGGGGGCTGAATTTCGCACCAACACCGACAACATTACCAACAGAACAATTCATCAGCGCGGTGGAACAGGCCGCTCTTGCACTTCCACGAGACGCTGCAGAGGAAATACAATGGGAAACACGCCATGTACTCACCAGGGTGGCTCTGCTGAAGCCAAACATCTTCAAGGAAGAGAGGAAAGCACTGAAGTGGCTCCGAGAAGATGCCGAGACTGTAGTCCTCCCAGCAGATAAAGGGAATTGCACAGTCCTACTACCATGTAATGTATTCAAACAAAAATTGTATGACCTATTAGAAGACAAAACCTACCAGAGAATCGAAGATGATCCTACCAGTAGAGTGAAAAGGAAGACTATTGAGCTTCTCCAGCACACCTTTGAAGATAAGAAGACATGAAGAAACTTCGTCCACGAGCAGCTGCACCTCCTAGACTTTACGGACTACCTAAAGTCCATAAGGATGGATTGACTCTCTGCCTGATTGTAAGCAACATTGGTGCACCAACATATGAATTAGCAAAACATCTGATGTCGATGCTCAGTCCCTTTGTGGGCAAATGTCAGCACCACATCAGAAACTCCGTGCATTTTGTCCAGCAGCTCCAGATCTTCCAATTAGGCCAAGAAGACCTCATGGTGAGCTTTGACGTGGTATTCCTGTTTATTAGGGTACCTCTAAGAGACTCCCTAAGCCTCAAAGGAGAAAAATTTGGACCAACAGTAAAAAATTTTTCTAATTCATACTTATGTCAAACTACTTTCTGTTTTATGGGAACTACTGCAAACAAACTAATGGAGTAGTGATGGGCTGTCCGCTGTCACCAGTAGTGGCCATTATGTTTATGGAGGCTTTTGAAGAAGAAGACAGGCCTTCTTGCTTTTTTCGATATGTAGACAATACATTCGTAATCTGGCCGCATGGAGGACAATGCCTCCAAGACTTTCTGTAGCATCTGAACTCGCTGCACCAGAATATCAAGTTCACGATGGAGGTAGAAGAAAACAACCAGCTTCCATTTCTGGATGTGCTCATCAAGCGAAGACCAGATGGCACACTAGGACACAGTGTCTACCGTAAGCCGGCACATACAGATTTGTACCCGTATACCTCCAGCTGTCATGCTCCTTCACAGCGAGAGGGTGTTCTAAGCACACTGGTGCAAAGAGTACGCAAAATCTCGGACTGTGACAGCCTAGCAGCTGAACTGCAGCACTTGCAGGCCATGTTCCGTATGAACAGTTACAACAACCGGCAGATGAAATGGGCCTTAAGACCGAAGAAGCTGGACCGCAGCCTTCCGAGGACAAAGACAAACCGGTTGTGACAGCGATCATAGCATATGTTGGGAACACATCAGCAAAGATCAGCAGGATACTCAAACGATAGCTAGACATCTCACCTCCTTGCTACAACTGCATATTAGTAAAACTGATAATCACATTAAAAATTCTGTGCACTTTATTGAAAAATTGAAGGAGATTACTGTCAGCCCATGTGATATCGTTGTAAGTTTTGATGTAGCATCCTTGTTTACCATGGTGCCTGTTGACAAAGCTCTTTCATACATAGCTGATATGTTTCCCACTGATATAGTAGCTCTGTTTCCAAATTACCTGTCCATGACTTGTTTTCGGTAGGATAATGAGTTTTACGAGCAAACGGAAGGAGTTACCATGGGCAGCCCTCTGAGTCCAGCTATTGCTAATCTATTCAAGGAATTTTTTGAGCAGCAGGTGCTGCAGTCTGTCAGTAAAAGCCCTTTTAAGTGGTATTGGTATGTGGATGACACTTTTGTGGCATGGAATCATGGTGAAGAGGAATTGTATGGTTTCTTGGTCCACCTAAATATATTCATCCAAAGATACTATTTACTATGGAGAAAGAGAGCAATGGGCAACTAAATATTCTGGATGTATCAGTAATCAAATGGGCACATGGGAATTTAAGGCATAAAGTGTATAGAGAAGATACAAACACTGACTGTTACCTCCATAAGGATTTGAACCATCATCCCAAGCAGAAGAGAGGTGTCATTAAAACATTGGTGGACAGAGCTAATAAGACCTGTGAGCCAGTTTATTTGCAAGATGTACTAAATCATTTGTGAATTGCTTTCAACAAAAATGGATACACTGACAATGAGATAGATTGAGCACTTCATCCCAGATGAAAAGTGTCTGACCACATTCAGCAACAAGAATCGTCAGCTGGAAAAGTTTTTCTTCCATTCATCCGCAATATTACAAACATTATTGGGAAAGTTCTGGCCAAGTTTCAAGTTGACACAATCTTTAGACCCACTAAGAAGGTTAATGAGTATTTAAGATCAGCGAAAGACACATGATGCCCCTTAGAAACTCCTGGTGTATAAAATTCCGTGTAACTGTGGGAAGGTTTATATTGGAACAATGAAAAGAAGTGTCAGTACCCTCTTAACTGAACCAAAAGGAACTGTCGACTAGGACATACCAACAAATCAGCTGTAGTGGAACATGTTTTTAAAGACACTGATCATTAAATAAAATTTAGTGATACAGGCATGCTAGCCAGGGCATCACATTATTGTGCAAGTATGTATAGGGAAGCTATATAGATTCAGAAACCACCACAATAATTTTAATAGAAAAGATAAAGTTTTAAAGTTAGGCAAGATATGGCAGTTGACTTTGCACCAATGATGTGACAATCAATTACCTTCAATTGAGAATAATGACAATAGTCAGAGATAGACTTACAGTCGGCCCCACATGATGTATGGTGGTGCCCTCTACGTGATCTATATAAATGGGACCTCCACCGCCTGGAAGCCAATTGTTGACTCACCTCACAAGATGTTGCCCACAGTTGGCAATGAAATGTCAGGAAGAAGATGTTTTACTGATTGACCACGGCCTCTCAGCCTGGAAATTTTAACTAATGGATACAATATGTTATTGGGTTGATGCATATGTTCGTCGCATTTTTCTATAAGTTTAATAAACACAACAGATACACATAACAATGAATTTAGTCATCAATAATATATTCTCCTTCACTATTTACAACACTCTGACAATGTTGGGGTAACTTGTTGATTCCACCACAGTAGAACTCAGATGGTTTTGAGGCAGAGAACTTGTTGAGCCATGTTCGAGCACATTTTCATCCTGAAAGGAAGTTCCTTGAAAGTGGTTCAGTAGCCTTTAAATTAATTTTTGTTTGTGTTTTTTGTTCTATTTAAATGTACTTCCCTTTAAAATGTGAGACTTTCACATTTGCTGCCATCTTAATATTTACTAATTTTCATTTGCTACATATATTACTGGTAGGTTACTTTATACAATGATCTTAGACCCTTTTTTAGATTCTGTTTTTAGTGCATTTAGTACTAAGATTTATCAAAATTTATTTCTCTTTCTCATTATATATATATCTTCTATTTTTAGTTAAATAATGTTGCATGAATTCTGTCTGTGAGTTTGTTCATAAACTGTTACCAATCTTTGATTGATTTTATTACAGAAATGAATAAACAACAAAAAACAGCAATTTTGTATTAAGTTACCAGTGTCCAGATTGCCTGAAAGTGTACAAGAAGCTGTGTAATTTGAAGCAACACCTGAGAATCGAGTATGGCCAACCTCCTCAATTCCAGTGTCCATACTGCCCTCAAAGAACCACATGGCAAAACAGCTTAAGACAACATATTATTCAGAGACATGACAGCAACATTCCATATTTTTAAATAATTGCAGGATAATAGGAAATTATTGTTGCTGATACAAGTGCTGTAATATAAATATGAAGTCAGCCACTTATTAGTAACTTTACCTTAAGAACTTGAGCTTCCACATTGTGAACTGCTGCAAATATACAGATATGAATTTGAGATCATCCAAGTGACTTAATTTCTTACATAGAGTGAAACCAATAGCCCCCCCCCCCCCCCCCCTCTCTCTCTCTCTCTCTCTCTCTCTCTCTCTCTCTCTCTCTCTCTGTGTGTGTGTGTGTGTGTGTGTTCACTCCTAATGTATAAGAGTAACAAGTAAATGAAACAAAACAATAGAGTTCAGTTCAGTTCTACATGAAAATGTAAACACTATGACACATTAATAACAGATGATATCAGCCATACTTTATTTGGGACACTTGTTCCTTGCTAGTAGAGACATAAATATAGCTTAACTAATGTAAATAGATAATGACAAAATGGAGAGAATAAAATGCTAGTCGCCACATAGAGAATGTGCTGAGTCACAGAGAGGCACAGTGAAAAATACTGCTAAGATAATTAAGTTTTCGGACAAAGTCCTTCTTCCAAAAGTGATGGGGCACCTGAAGATTGTGGCAATGTATGTGTGAGTTGCACTTGAGTAAATGTGTGTGTTTTCTATTTTGGGAGAAAGACTTTGTCCGTAAGTGTAATTATTTTAGCCCTCTTTTCCATTGTGCCTAACTGCAACTCAGGGCCTCCTCTATGCGGTGATTAGCTACCTATCCTTTTCATATTGTTGTTATTGTTTACTGGACATTTCATTGTTTTGCATAGATAATGGATGTAATAAAGATAAAAACTCACTGTAAAATTGAGGCATGTAGTAAAGGTAACAACTCACTGTAAAGTGGAGGCACTGAGCTGTCAATAAGCACATAAACAAGACTGTAAAGTTTTCTAAGCTTTTGGACAACATCCTTCTTCAGAGCTAAGTAATGCAGAACACAAAATATGGCTGCACTGTCCCAGTCAGCTGCATAATACAGGCACTCCACGTTAACTATGTGAGGGATTGTATTGAATTGATTGGAAGAGAGGAAAAATGAGTTGGGCGATGGCTGGGTGGTGGGAATGGTGGCTGACAGCTGAAGGGAGCAAGGAGGATGGGGGCAGATGGAGAAAATGCCATGGGATGGGGGTTAAGCACTGGTGGATCCACACAGGTACAGGAAGAGAGAGTTGTATGTCACACAATAAGGTGGAGGAGTGAACTGGGAGTGGAAGATTACACTGAGGAGGAGGGAAATAGCTTTTTCTCATTAAAAAGGTGCAGGCACATATGCAGTAAGTAACCAATTTTGATAATTAATGGCATTATAATATCATGTAGAAGGAAATGGGAAGTATATCATAACATGAGCCTCATAACAGAAGTAAAGTGCTGAGGAATGTCATCTGATAGGCCATAACATTGCATTATTCCAAGAGACTAGGAATCTCACAGAACAATAATGAAACTATTTGGTCAGTTGTGAATGAGGCGTCAGGGTAGAATGTGAATGCACAACAATTTACATCCATCCTGTGTAAGAATTAAACTGTTAGTTACACACTGTAGTTGTGTAAAATCACTTGTTGTCAATAGTCACCATATTTAATCAAAATTTTATTGATACAGGTAAATATGTAGAATTCTTGAAACTTGCTGTTCTGAACAACTACATCATATGCAGCTACAGGAAACAAGGAAAACAAAATTGAATCAATTATTACACCATTAAAGAATGAAGACTCCCATAGGTATGATGAAGTTTCGAGGATTATGAAGACCAGTGCACCAAACAATAGCTCAATACTCAGTCACCTGTGCAATGTGTGTTTCAGGTGTTATCAGTTTCTTGATAGACAGAAACACTGATTTGTGACACCACTTTGTAAAATGAATCAAGAGGTAACATATACAATCACTGGCCAATATCTTTGCTGCCAGTGCCTTCAAAAGTTTTTGAGAAAGCAATGTGTAGGAGAGTAGAGGCTCATTGCAGAACACATAATTAGCTGTTGATTCTCAGTTTGGCTTCAGGAAGGTAGTATCTACAGAAAATGTTAGTTATTCTCTTGTTTGTGAGACACTAACAGGTCTAAATGATAAGTTAAGATGGTAAGCATTTCTTTAATTTAACAAAAAACATTTGATTGTGTACCATACAATACTTTTACCTAAGTTGAAAAATTGGTTCCACTTCATATCTGGGAAGTAGGAAGCAAAAGGTTATCCTCCAGTGTCAACAAAGAGAAAAGAGAAACAAACAGAGAAGAGACTGGGCTCATGTAAAGTGAAGAGTGTCACAGATTTCTGTTTTGGGTCCATTTTTTCCCTCTTCTTAGTGTGTGTCAATGATCTGCCACTTAACATGACGAATGATGCAGAAATTGTTCTCTTTGCAGATGACGCAAGTATTATTGTGAAAGACATTGAACATAATATAAATTATGTAGCTAATAGGGTAGTTAGTAACATTACGACATGGCTTTCAGAGAACAGATTAATTCTTGATTGTATAAAAATGCAGTGCATATACTTTTTGACATAAAGCTCTGTAAAAGGAAAATTCCATTGTCTGGTGGTGGTTGAACAATCAGTGAATTCAACCATTATAAATTCTTGGTACTGAGGGTGGATGGAAGACATTATTGGAATCACCACTGTCAAGTACTTGCACAGAAAATGAATGCTACTATCTTCAATATGACAAATATCTCTACTGTCTCTGTGTTGTCACTGAGTGAGGTGGTGCAGTGACAAGACATCAGAAGGATGATGGTTCAAATTTGCGTACAGCCATCCTGATTTAGGTTTTCTGTGATTTCCCTAAATCACTCCAGGCATATCTATGATGATTCTTTCCCCATCCTTGAAACAACCTGAGCTTGTGCTCTATCTCTAATACCCTCATTGTCAATGGGACATTAATCCCTAATATTCCTTCCTTTCCTGTCTTGTCATATTTTGAAGCAACTCATCAATAATATTCTTAGCCCAGAAATGGACTGTCCAACTGATCTATGTTTGCAGTTCATGAACTTTGTGTTGACCACTGTCATAGGTGTCTAACTTTGCCATTCTTGTACATATAAGGGGCATTCAACTGAAAATGAGACAGGGGGAAAAACCTATGTAATTTATCCCACCATGAGACAAGACAGTAAAAACCTTCATGGAAAAATGTTTGCAGTTGCCTGTGGAACCACAATTGTACCTAGGCATGCACACGTTCATCTGCAACAAATCTACGGTCACAAACGTCTTTCTCCAGGGCTCCAAAAAGTGGAAATTGCTTGGGGAGAGATCAGGACTGTATGGAGAATGTGTAATGGCTTCCCAGCAAAACTTCAGCAGTGTAGTTGAAACAACTTTGGCAACATGTGGGTAAATAAGCCCAGAAGAAAGACATTTGCAGCCATCAATTTATGTACTTCGGATGAAGAGATGCACACCTAGCTACAGTCATAGTTTTTCAGGCATCCACAAACATTGTTCCACAAAAGCATTGACCATTTTGTCTCATAGTGGGATAAATGTGTGAACAAGTATGTTGATTACTTTTGAAACAGTGAGCAGTTTACTTAGGTTTCTTTCCATCTGTCTCATCTTCATTTACTGACCCTTATATATTCCATCATGGGATTTGTTGTTGACAATATTAACTCATTCAGAAGAAACTGCAAGATTCATTCAGCGACTACTAGGTGGAAAAATGATTTGCACTTAGATAAGACTTCATTAGGGATTGTACAGAAAAGTTTGTATCATTCAGCAGACTTCAGTTTTCAATAGGGTTTCAGCAGTACTTTGTTCGTGATTGATACACATTCCATGAGCTCATCTTTAACTTGTAAAGTTATGGTTGAGTTTTCTGCTTATGTAGTAACCAATACTCTCTTTTTTTTTTTACACTTACGGTTCATTTGTTGTTTTATATCCACATGCAAATGTGCCTGGGTGTTTATTTGGTTTTTGTATATAGTACACTTGGTAACTCATCACTCATCACTGACTGGTATGTTAGTGTCATCAGCAAATGATACTGTTTCACTATGTTCGGCATGTTGGTGAAAATTTATGGTATATATCAAGAAAAGTATTAGCACATTCCTTGGGGTACTCCAATATTAATGTATTCTAGTGGAGAAAATTGTTTTAAGGTATGACTGGAGTTAGTTTGAGTGATCTCCATCCATTGTACTCTGTTTTTTAGGTATGAATGAAATTGCTTATTTGCTACTCCCTTTATTCCAAGTGCCTCCAGTTTACTTAGCAGAATTGTGAGTATCAAAATCTTTGGTAAGATGAGGAAGATACCTGTTATGTGATCTCATTTCTCTACTGCTTCCAGAACAACATTTATAAATTGAGAGATAACTGATGCTGTTTTTTTACCAAATCTGAAACCAAACTGTTCTTTACACAGAAGATTGAACTTTATTATGTGCCCCATGAGTCTATTTTTATTTGATTTCTATTAATGTTGAAAATGATAAGAGTAAAGAGATGGGTCTATAGTTTTCTATGGTTTCTGGGTCATCTTTCTTATGTAGAGACAGGATTTTTCATTCTTTAGTGTCAGTGGGAAGTGACCCGCAACAATGAAGGATTCATTTATGATATGCACTAAGGAATCCACAAACTCCTTCAGCAAGCACACAGGTACTTCATCCATATCTGCTAAGGTTTTAATTTATAGGTTGCACACGACACTGCTGAGTTCTTCCACAGCGTTGCAGCATCACTGTGTTTAGTATACTGTACAGTGTTTGTATAGGCTGGGCTTTATAAAACTACTGTTGCAGTAGGTGTCTATATTTCTGAAACACTGATGTGCAAAGTTTGCTAGATTTTTGAGATCATGAACTATGGTACCATCATGCTGAAATTGCATATTTACTAGCCTCCCTTTTTTTCCAGGTTGCTTTGATTTTATTTCCTGCCTTTTTAATCATTTTGGAACTTTTTTCTGTTAGTAACACTTTTCTGTATATCTTTTTGTATGTGTGGTGACAGTTTCTAAATGCAGGATAATTTCGTTTGTTTTTTATGCTGTTGAGGTATTTAAGGTTTATGGAGGACTTCCTTATCCCATTGGTCATCCAGTCATAATTTGTTTTGTTCTGTAATAACTCTTTGTGCTTTTGGAAACACTTTTTCAAATTTGAATGTAAATATCTAGAGGAACTTTGAAAACTTTCCGTTCATGGTAGTCTCTCTGTCCACTTCATCTCATGTGTGATTTTTCAACTGCATGACAACTTCAACTCTTTCTGGATTAGAGAAAACCCTTCTGTATGTGAATATTTTAGTTTTGTTTTCTATGGATACATTTAATTTTAAGATCTGACTGGAGTGATCTGAAAGGCCAATATTATCTTCTATATTATAACTTTCTTTCTCTATCTCGGTCAGTATACGACCAATCACTGACACTGCTGAATAGTCAAACCTCTGGAGAAGGATGTGTTTTCAGCTTTTCAGTTTGAGGTGATGTTGGGTAATTGTTAGTCACTCTTTTGCAGCTGGTTCACATTGACAGTTGTAGGATTAGGCGCATATGTGGATAGTGTGTGGAAGATTTGTTTGCAGACCATATTTCGAGGGTAGTGCATGTCTGTGAAAGCCTTACTAAGACCTTTAGCATACTATGCAAGGGATAAATCATCATTGCAGTTACTCTGTACTTAAATTACATTTCATACCAGAAATGTGTGCCAGGCCCAGACTTCAGGTCAAGGGAAGTGTTCGATTCCAATTTTGTTGATTTGATGTAGTTTTTGAGTAGTGATGATTGTGGACATGGTTGTAGTTTTGAGTTTCATGATTTGGTATCGGTAGTTTCCGTCGACCTGTATAAGTCAAGGGAAGTGTTCAATTGTTGTTTTTAGTTGATTTTGGGAATGATGTTGTCATTTTATTTTATCGTTTTTGTCATTTGATTTAGTGGTATCTGTTTATTTTTAGTTTTCCCCACCCACAAAACCCCCAGTTTCCCCTGCTTGTCCCGTTAGTTTCATTATATTGTTGGAGGAATATGTATTTGGCTTTTCAATCTATTTTTGTCTTTGTTATCATGTTTATGTAATGACGTCATAGTCACAATATGAGAGTTGTGGTGAATGGTCGTTTCCGCCATATTGGTGACATCATTGGTCAAAGCAGATGGGTGTAATCGGACATTTCCGTTAACCCCAGACTTCAACCCAGACATGTGTCTTTCAAATGTAATCCCTGTACTGTCTGAGCTACCTAGGCAAATCTTATGGCCTTTTTCAGAGCTACTATACTGTAACCCCATCCCATATATGATAAACTCTTGCTAAAACTGTAAGAAGGATGATACCATCAAGTACTTCCACAACCATGGCTACATTGTCCTTTAGTAATAGACACAGTAAATACATTAGATAGTTGGACTTTATAGTCATTTTGTAATTAGTTCTGAAGAAGGACATGATTCAAAAAACTCTCAATATTTTCATCTTTGTTAACATGTGTATGAAACACTCACTACCTCACATACAAGGTGAGTGGTTACCATTACCCTTTCCATTGTTTGTATTCCACTCAGGATTCTCCAGTACCATATTAACTCATGATTACCAAGATTGTGTATTCAGCAACAATTGCAGTTTTTCAACCAGCCTTTAAAGTCATTGTAACTTCATTTATGTAGCCTAAGAATAAGAGTGAACCCTGTACCAGTTACTCTGGGTCCCCATATTCTTCCCAATTCTGGTTAGTTTCATTCCTGTAATATAGTCTGTCAGTGAGATCCCTTGTTTCTTCTGTTGATGGTAAGATTTCATCCATACTAGGTCCATGAATATGAGACACTGTACAGTTATCCATGTAGAATTTTGTCATTCACACAACCAAAGGCTTTGGCAAGGTCACGAAGAATACCAACAGGATAATTTTTCTTTTTTAGCTGGCATTTCCTTTAGGCAGTCTTGTAGCCTATTGGTCTCACCAAGAACAATTCTTTACAAAATCCAAAGTGAGAGATAATTAACAAGTTCTGTTCAATCAAACAAGTCAGTATTCTATCACAGGCCAGCTTTGGAAAGATTGGAAGATGAAATAGGTTTGTAATTAAAGGTGGTTTGTGTATCTCTCTGGTTTTATATACAAGTGCTACTACAGCATAATTAAGTGTGTCAGAAAAAAATGCCCCAAGTCATTGACTGATTCCAAAGAATGCTAAAGGATAATCCTATCAATTCAGCATAACTTTCAGTGTTCTGCTAGAAACACTACTATAGCCAGTGGAATTATTACTTGTTAATGATCTGGGAACTCCTTATTGTTGGAATGTTTTATTTTTTGGAACTTAGTGCATGTATATCACTTTTTTAATAGCAGACTGATTGATTTTGCAATACTAGCGATAATGTAGTTTAAACTTGGGACTGCAGCTTGTCCTCGAAGTTAGGTGAAGCTCTTTCTCTTCTAGCACAAGGTATTTTACTCCCAGGAGCTACCCATCCATAATCCTTGCTGCTGTTTGTTTTACTTTTGTTTGTTTTAGATGAAAACATGACTCAAAGTACTGTAAGAATATGTTTAAGAAAGAGTGAAATTTTCCATTTACACTGTGTGCTTTTATATTTCTTCCAAGTATACTTCCTATAATTTATCTCTAAATGCTGTGATAAAACCATCATTTATCATTCTGCAATACAATACTTTCGTTCTATAATCTGTACCTAGCTGGTCAGAATATTCCATCATCAACATTTGGCCATCGTGTTCAGATAAACCATTGGCTGTTGGCTTTACACTTATATCATTGCAGATTGTTGGGTCTAAACACAAACTATCAGTGACTGTCAGTCCTGTCCTTCAATTGTTATAGAGAATTTTACAGTAGCAAATAATCTGAAATTGGACATCAACATCTTTTGGTGCTCTTGATCAATACTGTCTGACAGAAAACAATGATACCTTGGTTGAGTGTGCATGACCTTATTAAAACAGTCACTGGCTGTTTTATGAAACTTAAGACAGTATTACTAACTTGCGTGTTTCTTGTTCCAGTATTGTGGCACAGCAGTCAAAGAGCTGTTCATTAATCTCATTTGCTTCTCATTTCACATCAAATGTTATTCCTTCTTTTGCACTGAATATCTTGTGTTCTTCAGTTAGCATAAGAGTGTATCTAGAATTGTTGAGGTTTATTTTCATTTTTCAATCACTGGGTTCCTAATCTTTTACTATGCCATCTGTGTGCCAGTACTCACCAGTTCCTTGAAGCTGCCATAGGATCGATAATACTGTTGCAGTAATAATTGTTGAAATGTAATTATAGCAGACTTTTATTTAAGAGTGATATGATATGAGTATTTGAGGATGAGAGCAGTATTTTTCACTTTGCTTTTCCAGGTAACTCATCTGAGTGGACATCATTTGCTGACAGTTATCCTCTGGAAGACACTGAGCAATTTATTCAACACAGTGCAGAAAAGCCACTTAACCAAGATGAGTTCCAGTGTCCAGCTTGTGACAAAATTTACAAATATAAATCAAATATGATTCGTCATTTTCGTCATGAATGTGGTAAGGAACCACAGTTCCAGTGTCCCTATTGCCCATATCGTTTGACACAGAGAAGCAGTCTTTATGTTCATATTAGAAGAAAGCACACCACACATAACTGACAAATCACAGTTTTAAAAATCATTTCATAATTTCAGATGTTTCACAATCAGTGAACTGTCATATTCACTGTGATGGATCTTTGTAAACCAAAGAAGAGCAGTTTCCGTGACCTTGAATCAGGCAGCAAAATGGAAGGTGCCAGTTATGTAAAGTGTCAGATCCAAAGATCCATTTGCATTCTCATAATTTATTTGAACTCCGACAATTACATAACAGTACACAATTTCACTGGTGTGCTGCTATTCAGTCATTCATCCATTCACTGATTAAGTTCCATATGTACATTAAAAACAGAAGCAGCTGTTAGAGACTATATTAATAATTATCTGTTGTTAAACTACTGTAAACTATTTGCACTTCCTCATGCTAAATGCAAATTAAAAGTAACAGCATATTTGCCACTTCAAAAGTGCTGACTCTTTCCCTGTTGTATTAAATATGTGCCATGTTCCTCCTACTAGTATCTTATTTTTGCCATGATCATATTGCTTTTAATCATAACATCAAGTATTTGCATTTGTAACAGTGAGGACCTGTATACCATGAACAGTGGGACTCCTCATGAATCTGAAAGGGAACTTCAACCCTTAAAACTAGCTTATCAGATACTGAACATATGTAGTAAGAATATTACATTATTTATTATATGAAGCACTACAATTTCCCAAGATATCTTTTTTTTTTCTTATTCATATATTGTGAAATATGTAAATATCATTGATATGAGGATGACATCCTCATAACAGCTATTGACTGCCAAAGGTGCACTTCATAGTAAGTTGTCACATGGGAAATAGAAAAATGATGAAGTCATGATTGTAAATAAATAAATTCAGTAACATTCCCGGTGTAATATGTTGTACTTTCTGAAATACTGTAGAACTGTGGATGCCAGTTAACAAAAAATAATAGATTTATTAATTTTTTCATAAATTGTGTTCTGTAGACCCTATCCTGAAGACATATTCAGAGTCATAGGACAAAGTTTATTACACATTAACATAGACTACCACTACCACTAAGAGTATATAAAAGTAAAGGTTAGCCACTGAACACAACTTATATCTGAACTGTAAATAAACATCATACACAATTGTCAGAAATTGGTTACTTTAAAATAACCTGCTCCTTTTTTTGTTTGTGCAGCATGTAAATTAAAAGTATGATGCATTTACTACAAGAATTAAATGTCATTTTAATGAGAGCATTCTCCTAAAGAAGCACACAAGGAAAGCTGTAGGACCAAACACAGTGGATTACCATTGAAATGTTAGAATAATGAATGGGCATAGCTGAGAACTATAAAATATCACAAAAGCTGTATGGTACAGTACAATAATAAGAGATGCAAAAGCAAAATTAAATTAACAGCACCATAATGAACACAGAAAACAAGATAAAGGAAGATTCAAATGTAATTAATTCTGAAAGAAAGGAAAAAGATGTATCAAACAGGGAAACATAGATCAGGACAATGAAAGTATACAATGCAGTGCTTACAGATGGAAGAGAAATAGCAAACATACTCAGTAATAGCTATATAAACATAGTGGAGCACTTAACATTGGAAAGAAATAGGTCAAAAAAGAGGGTTACTGAGATATCAAGAAAATTATGTTTCTGAACCAGTCACAGAAGATGAACTGAGAAAATTGATACAGAAATTAAAGTCCAACAATCAGCTTGTGACAATGAAATATGAATTCATTCAACAAAACTAGTATGTGACCAAGTAATTACACCATATATTCTTCTTTATAATCAATGGTGTTAGAAAGTCTAATCAAACTGGTTGCTCTTTAGGAAGTAACTGATAATCAATGTTTTCTGTCTTTGATGTGTTCTATATTCCACAGACTATTACAAACAATGAGAAACCCAGGATGGAATGTAACAATATATGAAAAGGATAATTGCTTCTCACCATATAGCACAGATACTGCGTTGCAGAAAGCACAACAAAAAGACTGTCAGGAAGTTAGCTTTCAGCCAATAAGGCCTTTGTTAAAAGTAGACAACATACACACATGAGCAAACTCATGCACGTGCAACTAATGCACAAATGGCATCAGTTTCTGGCAGCTATAGCGAGAATGCGAGCAGCATGGCATTATGGGAGTGGCAACTGGGTGAGGGTAAGGAGGAGGCTGTGGTGGCAAGGGGGAGAGATGTCAGAGTAGGAGTTGGGGACGGTAAAGTGCTGCCAGGAGTGTGCAGGCACGAGGTGGAGAGTGGGACTGCAAGGTACAGTTGGGTGGTAAGACAAAGGGAGGGGGAGAGAAGAGGGATAGCTGAAAAGGAGAGAAGTAAAAAGACCAAGTGTGTTGGTGGAATAGAGGGCTGTGTAGTGCTGGAATAAGAACAGGGCAGAGGTTGGATGAGTGACAATGACTAATGTAGGTTAAGGCCAGGAGGATTACAGGAACATAGGATCTATTGCGGAGAGAGTTACCACCTACAGAATTCAGAAATGCTGGTGTTGGTGAGGAGGATCCAGATGGCACAGGCTGTAAAGCAGTCATTGAAATGAAGGACATTGTGTTGGGTGGCATGCTCAGCAGCTGGGTGGTACAGTTGTTCCCTGGCCACACTTTGTCAGTAGCCATTCATGCAGACAGTCAGCTTATTGGCTCTCAAGCCCATGTAAAATGAAGCACAGTGGTTGCAGCTTAGCTTGTAGATAACTTAACTGGTTTCACAGGTAGCCCTGCTTTTGAGGGGATAGGTGACATTTGTGACAGGAACGGAGTGGGTGTTGGTGGGAGAATGTATGATACAGGACTTGCGTCTAGTTGTATTATAGGGATATGAGCCATGAGGCAAGGGGCTGGGAGCAGGGATTGTGTAGGGATGGACAAGGATATTGTGTAGGTTCGGTGAGCAGCGGAATACCACAGTGGGAGGAGTGGGAAGGATAATGGGTAGGACATTTCTTGTTTCAATGCACAATGAGACGTAGTGTCAGTCATTGTCCTTACGCATCCAGCCCCTTCCCTGTTCCCACTTTGGCACTACAGAGCCCTCCAGAGCCCTCTGTTCCACCAACACACCCAGTTTTTTTTACTTCTCTCCTTTCACATTATCCCCCCTCTCCCCCACCTCCCAACTGCTCCTAGCTGCCCCACTCTCCACCTTGTTCCTGCATTCTCCCAGCAGCATTTTACCATCCCTGTCCCCTCTCCCGCTGTCCCTTCTCCTCCCCGCCCCAGCCTCCTCCTTACTGCCATCCAGATGCCTCTCCCGTAATGCCCTGCTGCTTGCAGTCTGGCTCTAGCTGCCAGAGACTGTGATAGTATGTGTGTTAGTTGTGTTTGCATGAGTGTGTACATGTCTGTATGTTGTCTACTTTTGACAAAGGCCTTGTTGGCCAAAAGCTTACTTTCCAACAGTGTTTTTATTGTGCCTTTCTTCAATTTAATTTATCCATTTATTCTTTTCCCATGGACTCAAGCTGATAATTTTCAGCTGAGTATGGGGTGCAGCATACGGTTTTATAGGAAGACACACTAAGACATATGTTACATATGTGCTCTAGCTGCATTTACTATGTTACATTAAATCAAACTTAAGTACAATGTATATATAATAAATGCATGGTAACAAAAACAGGATTACATTTAACATGCCCATAAAAGCTCATTAAATATTTTCTGTAATAATACACACTGTTAAACTCCTGTCAATTTTTTGTACTCACTGAAGCTAAATTTGAAAAAGTAAAATAAGTAAGAAAGCTGTTTCTATAAAACAGTCTGCTGTTCCCTTAATTAAATAGCTGCAATTTCTTTCTTTCTGCTGGCTTAATATTTTCAAGGACATGCTTATCTTTATCAAAGAACTACAGTTACCTATATGATGTAACAATAGATGCCTGTTTAAAATGAACATTGCAGTTTGTTGTGCAAGTAAAAAGAATATTCAGTCCTTGAATCTAGATAGATAATTTAAAGGATTGCCAAATAAGAAATGTTTTTAAATTTCTTGCCAGTTCATTTGGTTTTGTAATTTCTTTCTTTGTATCTGATGAGAGTTTATTGACGCTAAACACAAGAATGCTCGACACCACTCCAGCCCCCAGTTAAGGAGATAAAATATACATGAAAAATTACTTTTGTGTCTATATTGTACCTGGTGAGATCATGGGTCATCTGAAACTGATGTTTATTATTACAAATAAATACCACCAAGCAACAAAAGTCCTAGGAAATTAGTGTAAGAATTCTGAGAGCTTAAAAAAGGCTTGTTCAAGATGTTAGTTACTTTACAAATTCTCCTTCTGTCTATTATGCTGAATATGTACTTTATTTAATGTACTTTTAGATGATAATTCTATAAGACAAAGGAAAGTGATAGCATGCAAAAGAATATGGCATATTTTTCTTTGTGTCAGCACTGTGAGATATGTTTCCAAATGCAATATACTTGCTGCTGAACATCTTTTTAGTTTATCAGCGTAACACTCCACGTTTTGCTGTGAACCAAATGAAATCCTGTTGTCCTGCCATCTGTGTCAGGTATGTTCAAGTTTGGGCTTTTTATTATTACCATATTCTATTGTCATCATCACAGACTATAGTTTTCAATAACACTTCATAGTCATGGGAACGTCATTGATGTATAGTATGAATAATTGAGGTCCTGATGTGGAGTATTGTGTCCCATCAAATTTTCTGTTCTCATATTCCTGTTGTGTAGCTTGTCAGTATGGCTTCTGTTTCCTATTAAGAGTATAATGCCATAAAATTATTATTTATGTCTTCTAGTACTTTGTTTGTACTACCATTTATGTCTTTCTCTGAAGAGAATCCCTTATGAGAACGAAAACTATGAGAACCATAGCAAAAGCCATTTGACAAGTTATGCTTATCATGATGAATCAGCCTTCTCTTCAAAACCACATTATCAGATTTTAAATTAAACAACTGGATCAAATGAAACGCATTTGGAGTTACAACAGATTTGCTTCTTAAAACTATTATAGATAATTATTGTTATGGAATACCGTATTTAAGTCAGTCTCCAAACTTACCTTGAACCAAGTATTCTGGTAGCTGTATACAGTTGACAAAAGATTTTATTCTTCTAATCAAGTGCCCAAATTGGACCATGCCAGAAGCAGCCCAGATTATTTGTTAATAGGCCTACAACTGGATCACAACAAATAGTTTAACTCTTAATTTCAGATAGATTCTTATTATGAAAATTCAAGCAAGCAGAATTTTCCTGTTGGTATCAGATGAAAATAGTAATTATTGTTCTTAAATCATTCACTTACATATTGTGTTCCATATTATCTATTGTGTTGAAGAGCCTTCACAGAACAAGTCAAATTATTTGATTAAAGACAGAAGCAGCCATTGTAGTCTGCTTCCATAAATTATGCTAAAAACCATTTACATGAAGAGCTCATCTATTCACATAACTAATTATGGAAACCACTTCTATATTATTTTTTAAAAACATGTATTGTGTGTCATAATTAACAGCAAAAACTGACACAAGTGAAAGAATAACATCAGTTTTATGAAAAGGGTAGATCGCTTCTCACCATACAGAGGAGATGTTGAATGGCAGGCAGGCACAAGTAAACAACTACTATACATTACAGCTTTCAGCCAAGAGGCCTTCTTCAGAAACCAACCACAATGGCCAGAGACAGTGGTCATGAGTGTGTCACATGTGCTTGTATGAATGTGTCTTCTGTTTATTTTCTGTTTTAGAAGAAGGCCTGTTTTCTGTTTCAGAAGAAGGCCTTTTGGTCAACATCTAAAATGTATAGCAGTCTTTTTGTTGTGCCTGTCTGTGACTCAGCATCTCCTCCATATAGTGGGTAGCAATCTGTCATTTTCATAATACTGTTTTATTCCATCCTTGATTTGCAAAGCTGAAAGAATATTATAATACAAGTAAAAATGTGCCAGTAAACATTTGGCCACAAACCAGGCACTTACAAGATGATTGCAAATTTGTTGTTATGAGCCACTACTGATTTCAGTACAAAATACTGCCCTAGTCAGTACTAATGTGTATTAAATGTAAACTGTTCAGCTATGTCCCCATCTAATTGGGTTTAAATTAAAACAATGACCTACCTTAGCAAAAAATGCAATACTACTTTAGTGTACTACATGTTCCAATTTATTGTACACTACATCTGATAAAGGAGATGCTGCATGTATCATCCTCACTTTTGTAGGCAATACTGCACTCATTTCTGCAGTGGGTTACTGATTCTTTCAAATAACCCTGGACAGTCTCATAATTCCTGACAAGATGGTACGATTTGTTGCTTTAGTTCTTCAACATTTTCACTTTTGAAACAATCCTAGACTGAAAAATTGAGGTTAGGGGATCTTGGAGGTCAAGCTAAAGGCTCTGCTTGACTTGTCCATCTTGGTCCTAATTGCTGCATTAAATGTTGTCTTATATCAGCAATATAATATGTTGGTGCCCTGTCCTATACAGGGAATGGACAAAACTATGGAAACACCAAAAACACAATCCTAAGAGGATACAGGAAAACCTTTGGCTTTCAAACTGGCTCCCTGCCATCTTGGAAATGGTAAATACAGGTCCTGTATGGTTTTGAGGGAATCTTATGCCATTCTTCCTGAAAAATTGAGACATGTTCAGGTAACAGTGTAAAACACACCCATCTCTCCAAAGTAGACCAGAAAGGCTCGACAATATTGAGGTCTGGTGACTGTTGTGGCCAGGGCAGATGTGACAGTTGATGCTCACGCTCCCAAAACTATTCCTGGATGATGCAGGCTGTGTGAACAAGGGCCCTGATATTTTGGAATGTGGGATTAAAGATATTGTACCATGAGATGGATCTTGGGATTAAAGATATTGTACCATGAGATGGATCTGATCAGCCAAAATGGTCACCTAATTCTCGGGAATAATGCAGTTGCTGAATAACCACGGGACCCATGGATTACCACAATATGGCTGCCCAAACCATCACTGAACACCCAAAATGTTTCACTTGGATAGAAGTTGGAAACAGTGTGAAATAAGACTCACCTGATCAAATGACTTTCTTCCATTGCTCCATACTTCAGGTTTTATGGCTTTGGCACCGCATTTTCCTGCTATGGGAATTTGAATCACTGGTGGCTGGTTTTGGAATTCAGATCATCTTGATTTTTTTGTCACAGACCTCCTCAGTGACCATCCATGATGATCGCTTGACACACACATTTGTCTGTTCATTTTGACTTAGTAGATTATGTTTTTCCAATTTCCCTGAATGTGGTAGAGATCTTTGATGCACTTCCTCTTGAAACACCAAACACTCTGGCTACCTTTCTTGCAGAAGACCCACCCATATGAGCACCAACGACAATCTGAATGCACTGACGTAACGCTCTCACAACTATGCAGAAAACTGTCCTGAGCATGAGAAACATTTGCAACATATTGAGGATATTGCGCAGGTTCCGTTCGTGGTCAACTCCAGTAGCATAACCTGCAGGCTTGGCTAGCATTTGCATTTTTGATCAAGCTTGCATTTCTCACTGTGTTTCCCTATTTTGTCTACTCCTTGTAGGTACCACATTCCCAAAGACAGCCCACAGGTGAAAGTTGAGCCTGATTAGATGGGCACTTTATCAAAAAGCCTACATTTTAAATAAAGATATTCTAACTAGTACTAAACTTCATACTGATGTCAGAGGCATCCTGTAATCAAAAATTTGGGTTCATCTCATAAATGACTTGTTTGTAGACTGTTTTTTCGTCTTCTTTCACCCATGTCAGTTTTTTCCACAGACCCTCTATATCAGTATAAAAGCCTTTACTTCATGTAAAAAATACACTTCTTCCTAAGCGATTGGTCAGCTGCTTTTTTTATCTACTATTTCATACAAAGCATTTATATACATTTACCAATTTCAGAAAATACTGGGAAGTTAAAATATATTTAATATGAACATTAAAGTTATCTGGAATTAACATCCCAAGTCTGAACACCTGATTAAATTATACACTGAAGTGCCCAATATTGTGTAGGGCCCCCGTGATCATGCAGAAATGCCACAACTTGACATGGCATGGACTCAACTAATGTTTGAAGTAGTGCTGTAGAGAGCTGACACCATGAATCCTGCAGGGCTGTCCACAAATCCATTATAGTACGAGGGGTAGGAGACCCCTTCTGAACAGCACATTGCAAGGCATCCCAGATGTGCTCAATAATGTTCATGTCTGGGGAGTCTGTTGGGCAGCGGAAGTGTTTAAACTCAGAAGAGTGTTCCTGGAGCCACTCTGTAGCAATTGTGGATGTGTGGAGTGTTGTATTGTCCTGCTGGAATTGCACAAGTTCATCTGAATGCACAACGGATATGAATGGATGCAGGTGATCAGACAGGATGCCTATGTATGTGTCACCTGTCAGAGCCATATCTAGATGTATCAGGGTCCTATATCACTCCAACTGCACACACCTCACACCATTACAGAGCCTCCACCAGCTTGAACAGGGTGCTGACATGCAGGGTCCATGGATTCATGAGGTTGTCCCCATAACTGTACAAGTCCATCCACTTGATACAATTTGAAATGAGACTTGTCCAAACAGGCAACATGTTTCCAGTCATCAACAATCCAATGCTGTTGTTGACAGGCCCAGACGAGGCATAAAGCTTTGTGTTGTGCAGTCATCAAGTGTACATGAGTGGGTCTTCAGCCCCAAATGCCCATATTGATTTTGTTTTGTTGAGTGGTTCACATGGTGACACTTGGTAATGGCCCAGCCTTGAAATCTGCAGCAATTTGCAGAAAGGTTTCACTTCTGTCATGTTGAACAATTCTCTTCAGTTGTTGTTAATCATTTTCTTGCAGGATCTTTTTCCAGCCACAGCAAAGTTGGATATTTGATGTTTTACTAGATTCCTGATATTCACAATACACTCATGAAATGGTTGTAAGGGAAAATCCACAGTTCATCACTATCTCGGAGATGCTGTGTCCCATCACACATGCGCCGACTATAACATCACGTTCAAACTCACTTAAATCTTGATAACCTGCCATTTTAGCAGCAATAACTGATCTAACATCTGCTCCAGATATCAAATTTTGTAGTCTGATATAGGTATTGCCAACTGCAGTGCTGTATTCAGCCTGTTTACATATCTCTTTATTTGAATACACTTGCCTATAATAGTTTCTTTGGTGTTTCAGTGTACATGGAGTGGCTAAGATAGAACTGTTTTACCTTGTTGTTCATATGTGTGGAATTCCAATTTCCTTTACTAAGTTTGGTGAAAACCTGTTTAAGACCCTTGCACTAAAATATAAGACACAGATACAAGAGTACATGGAAATTATTTTTATTTCTAGTATTTGAGCTGAAAAGTCCTTAGTTCATCCTAAATTTATTGTTATTAGTAATTACAAATACCATTAGGGAGTTAGTGTACTGACATATACGTGTAAGAATCCAAAGGTCCCAAATGATATGTCTGGTTATCAGTAATAAACTATATTCTTACTTCACACTTCTATATAATAAGTCCTTTTTGGACTATTTCTATATTGACCCAGAAGATTATATATGTATAGGGGGGAGAGAAACAGCTTGGTAATAATGATGGAGTAGCGTAAAGGTTATTGAACTGAGCAAAAACTCAAATAATCAGACTTTGAAAATGCACCATTATGGAGCTATGGCTGTAAAATTACAGCCAATCAGTGATGAGCATGCAGAAGTGTGTGCAACAAACTTGTCCCAGTTATTACCTGATATGCTAAAGATGACATTTACTAATTAAATTAGCCAACAATAATCATTTCTGGTGATCAATCAAAGATAGGCAAAATTTGAATTCCTGTGCATGGTTGTCTCTGTTAGACAGAAATTTTCTGTCATCTTCTGAGTAAAACTTAAATATTAAAACAACTATGCTAAAAGTACCTAACATCATTAAAATGTTAAGATAATAAGCCACTATGCAGTAACATAGTACACATGTGGTTCTGTAAGGTATAATACAGTATTATTAGTAATGAAATCTAAAGCCTACATGATTTCATTTTTGCTAAAGTACAAAAGGCATGAATGAATTTTTATTCTAACAAGTACAGTAGAACAATAAGTTTGAACTAAGACAATGGTGTAAAAGAGAAGAGAAATTCAATTTTAAAATCTTTTTTTCACATTTTTTACAGCAAATGTCAAAAATTCCGACCTCCGACAATGCTAAATAATTTGCATAGTCAAATAAACAGTTGGTGCACCCTGTCAAAAACTACCCTCATGTTGTGAATAACACACACATCAAAAAACGTTGTGCAACACCCCGGTTCCCTGATGTTCAGAGATGTCACTAAACCTGCCCAAAGTTGTAAACAACCATGCAAGAGCAGCGCCTGTTAGATGGAGGGTGTCCGACTGCCAATCAATTCCAGTCATTCCACCAGGAAGGAAGTACACAGCTCATATTGTCTGTAGTTCAGCCATGCCTAGACATTCAATACCATGGTTCGATCATGTCCACCACTGTTACTTTGTGCCAGCAAGTGCTCTCAACAAGGACAGTGTCCAGGCATCTCGTAGTGAACCAAAATGATGTTGTTCGGACATGGAGGAGATACAGAGAGACAGGAACTGTCGATGACATGCCTCGCTCAGGCTGACCAAGGGCTACTACTGCAGTGGATGACCGCTACCTATGGATTATGGCTCAGAGGGACTCTGACATCAAAGCCACCATGTTGAATAATGCTTTTAGTGCAGCCACAGGATGTCATGTTATGACTCAAATTGTGCGCAGTAGGCCGCATGATGCACAACTTCAGTCCCGATGTCCATGGTGAGGTCCATCTTTGCAACCACGACACCATGCAATGTGGTACAGATGGGCCCAACAACATGCCGAATGGACCACTCAGGATTGGCATCACATTCTCTTCACTGATGAGCGTGCATATGCCTTCAACCAGACAATCGTTGGAGACATGTTTGGAGGCAACCTGATCAGGCTGAATGCCTTAGACACACTGTCCAACGAGTGAAGCAAGGTGGAGGTTCCCTGCTGTTTTGGGGTGGCATTATGCGGGGCTGATGTACACCACTGTTGGTCATGGAAGGCATCGTAACAGCTGTATGATACATGAATGCCATCCTCTGACCAATAGTGCAGCCATATCATCAGCGTATTGGTGAGGCATTCATTTTTATGGATGACGATTCACACCCCTATCATGCACATCTTGTGAATAACTTCCTTCAGGATAATGACATCACTCAACTAGAGTGGCCAGCATGTTCTCCAGACATGAACCCTATTGAACATGCCTGGGTTAGATTGAAAAGTGATGTTTATGGACGACATGACCCACCAACCACCCTGAGGGATCTGCAGCAAATTGCTGTTGAAGAGTGGGACAATCAGGACAAACAGTGCCTTGATGAACTTGTGGGTAGTATGTCAGGATGAATACAGGCATGCATCAATGCAAGAGGACATGCTACTAGGTATCAGAGGTACCGGTGTGTACAGCAATCTGGACCACCACCTCTGAAGATCTCACTGTATGGTGGTACAACATGTAATGTGTGGTTTTTGTTAGCAATGAAAAGGGCGGCAATGATGTTTATGTTGGTCTCTATTCCAATTTTCTGTAATGGTTCCGGAACTCTTGGAACCAAGGTGATGCAAAACTTTTTTTAATGTGTGTAGTTGTGTCCACAAAGATTCTTGCAGCCAGCCCTCCATGGGTGTCAGCTGAAATCAGGTGATCTGGGGATCACTCTCAGAAACCACCATGCTCAACCCACCTGCAGCTGAACACTTTACTCAAATGTTACATGACTGCGGGAGTAAAATGTGTCAGACCACCATTATTTTGGAACAACATCCTTTGGAATGTGTGAAGAGCAGTGTCTTCCAACACTGTGACCAGTTACACCTGCAAAGATTGCAAGTAAATGTGTTCATTTAATCAAGGAAGCAGAATGGAAGGTCCAGCTGTGAGTCACTGTTGCTGCATCTCAGTCAGTATAAGACAAATACAACTCCCTTGAGGAGCAACAACACATGTTTAAGCACCTCTGGACTCAACAAAGAATTTTGCTGTTGCTTATTTCTGAGTGTGCACCTGTGTGGCAGTTGTTAAACTGGTCAGTCACAAACACTCGGTTGAAGGGAATCTTTGAAAGAAAGCCAATCAGCCTGCTGAATTTTTCACATGTATTGGAAAAATATTGAACAGTAATTCTCAAGTAGTGAATGTCATCCAAAACTGAAGCATTCATGGAAATTAAAGTTTTATTCAATTCTCATGGCATGACTTTATTAGTATAATTCAATAATACTTTTTGACAAAGGATATAATATAATAAAGTATGTAATGAACTTCATCCAACCAATCACTAAATAATACTAATGATGAAACACTCCATCATCAACAAGGAGAAAAGTAATTATCAATAAAGTGAGCAACAAAGTGAAACCCTCACACAGTCAGTCTGTCAATGATAATTCACTGAAGACATTCTTGAATATAATCGATATTTTCATATGCCCACTGGTTACAGTTGTGAACATTAAGTAATTACTGTTTGCCTTGCCCATAAACAGGATGAATTAGGGAAAATTCATGTTTTTGGGTGCTAGTGCTGCCTTCCCATCCACACATAAAAATTTGTTCATGTTGGATAATCTTCTACTTTCAAAGCTTGGATCTTTTGTACATGGTAAGGATTTAAATTATTTTTCTTTGCAAGTTTCCGAACAAGCCAAAGATTAAAATCATGTTTGTGAATATTGCTGTGTTACTATTTATAGGCATTGTCTCAGAAGGACTTTTTTGGGTGCAGGCATTTCCATTTCTTTCAAGTGACAGTCCACAAGGCTTCTATTTTGGATATGTTCAGTATGCCCTATTCTCACGCCCACAGTACTGCATCCCTCTTTCCATAAGCCATGTATGAATGTTGACCAACGTGTTGCTTGTGTACCTGTTTGTGGTTACTGTGATGCAGTACAACTCATGGAAACAAGTGCAATAGAGCACAATAACCACAGCAGCAACTATGCTACTAGACACATGAGACTTGTTAATTACCAGACAAACTTCTACACATTCCTCACATTTCGACTGTCACTTTATGCAAATTGGTTCAAAATGGTACATGTCTAGACTATGGATATTTAAAAGATTTTGCTCAATTTAAAGTTTCCTACCCTGCTCATACTGTTTCTCTTGATCCTGGCTAGGATCTGTTTGTTACATACTGGCTACCCAGTACTTATCCTCAACAGGAAAAATTCTTAGCACTCATGAATGATACAAATAAAAGTACAAGAAAGTATCCCAATGCTAGCTCAAGGAAGACAGTGGCATAAGTTGAGGAACTTTGTAAAGAAAGGGAAGGTCACTCAGAAACCTGTTTTGAGTTTTATTCTTGCAGTATTTGAGATGTCACTAATCTAATCTAGTTTGTCTCCTCTCGTTGCCTCTCCTGCAGCAATCTACAGTCTGTAGATAAAATAGAACTGCAAAAATCTTACTGACTCAACAATTTTATTTACACTAACTTGCACATTTATTCACTTTTAGTTGTTTTCGTTGATAAAATGGCCAGTTTGTTGGATATAAAAAGTAATAAATAACCATGTCAGGCTAGCCTACAGCTCACAATAATTAATTGTCAGTGTGGCATACCTCAATAAATCTATTACCATGCAGCTGAAGCACAGTTTTTCAGCAATGATGATGAGGTCCCATACTCCAGTTCAGCATACAAACACAGCTTTTTAAAATAATATTTCTTATACAAGCTGAAACAAGATGTGGAGTTCTCCATGTATTTTGACATACATTTTATGTCTAGAAGCTGACTAAGACCGCCAGTTTTGGGGCCAAGGTGGCCTTACAAAAACTAGTGTAAGAATAAACTGTTATTTTGTAAACTACATAAAACTTTTAAATCTGACTATGTTAGATTTTATTGCTTTGGGGGGACTGCAAGCTCCAATAGGATTATGACTTACAGAAAACGTTTCTGGTTAGAAATGTATAAAAGTAAATGGATGCTATCATTTTTCTGTGATGTGGATCCTCTTGCCATATTGAAAAATGTAGTAAATTACTTGAAAGTATTAATTAGTAAGTTGAGTAATCAGTGGAATCTGTCACATTTTCCAGAAAATCTAAGCAGCAAAAGTGGGTGCTCAAAGTTCAGAATATAACAGTAATTATGACAAAATCTGTGGTGAAAAATGATACTAGATTGTAACTTCAGATCTAATTATTTTGGAAGTTAATTAGTTTTGGGCAAAATAAAGTATTTTACATGAAAATTGGAATAGTTAACATTACAGTAGTATGTGTCATTAGGTAGAATGTGCCATTTAGCTTACAAAGTTTCCAACATGTAAAATTATAGTGCTAACTGTAATCAACGATAACTTTTAGTAAATGTGCTTGGTAGACCAACTAATGTTACTCATGGAATCAACCTAGCCAAAAGGAATATCTGAACAATAAATTGAAGTGGGGGAAGCTTAATCACACTTTTGGAATATCAGCACATATGTCACATATTATTTATATGACAATGTTGAAAATATAGCAGAAAACTGGAAAAAGGAAAAAAATTTACTATGGGATGAAAAACATTGCAGATGGGTTAGAACTATCTTGCTATGTCCAATATGTTTGTTAGTCATATCCTATTTATTCTGTTGTTCAGAAATGAATTAACCAATGTAAGAGTGGTCCCACATTTTAGTTTCCAAATAAAGTTCTAGTATCTACTTAATTAAAGCATTTGGCATATTTGCAGAAAATTAACATAGGGTGGTTTTCATTGTTTAGTTCTACAAGAACCAAGTTTATGAGATCCTATGTTGCTTTCCCTGTAGGCAATCCTACCAAGTGAGTGGCACAGTGGTCCTGGACTCACATTTGGAGGATGATGGTTCAAACCCACAGCTGGCCATTCAGATTTAGATTTTCCTTGATTCCCTAAACCACTCCAAGCAAATGCTAGAATGGTTCTTTTGAAAGCGCATGATGTATTTCCCTCCCCATCCTTCACACAATACAAGCTCGTGCTCTGTCTCTAATGACCTTGATGTTGATGGCATGTTAAACACGATCTTCCTTCCTTTCTTCTTCAGACAATTCTTTACAGAAGCCATATTGAACAGTAGTAAAAGGTTACTGTCAGAAAACTCTCTCAGAGTTCTCTTATATGCCACCTTCTCAAAAAATGTTAAGAAAATTGGAAGGAAGGAAATGGGCCTATAAATTATGAACTAAATAAAGCACAATTTGCAAAATTTTTTTGTGCTGCAGCTAATAAAAAATCTCCAATTCTTTCGGAACTTCTTTGAACTAATTCAGAAGGTGAGTCAGTTTGTGATTTGAAGAAAAGAGTACTAGCTTATTTTTGGATAATTTAATTCCCTGTCATCTTATAGAATTGTCTTACTAGCCAATGCAGTTAAAGAAAAAGTAGTTAGACACAAGAGATGAATAGTAAGAATATTGTTTGAACAAGATAACTGGTATCTTCATTCATTTTAGAAATCTAACACTAACTTCCTAATACAAATACCAATTTACATCATTTGGTCCTAATATTAAGAATTAATTTAAACTGAATTGTGAATTAGACAACCATAATATAGGACACAATATTAATTTTCATGCAATCTTTGTTCTCTTGTCTAATATTGAGGATAGTGCTCTATATTGTGGTACAAATACATTCAGCAAGCTACCATCAGCCATAAATTAGGGGAGTTTTAAAACCAAAAGAAGTGAAATGTACACCTTATTAGAACACCTGTAAAATGTCTAATTATTTAGATTCAATGACTGAAGTTTATTATTAGCTGCATGACACATAATAATGTTCTTGGGAAGCAAGTCTCCATTCTTACAGCAACTATCATATGTAAACAAATATTCATTTCATTATATAAATATTGTACTAACTGTAGAAGATTAACTGCAACAGCTTAACTTAACAGGGGGAGCAATACTCTTTTTCAAAGTTACATCTTTGCTGCTGTTTTTACTATGTTCATTTTAACATGATTAAGTGTAAATGTGGTATTGCTTTTTATTGACAGTTCACTGTCAGTTTGTTACTAACAAATGTTTCTCTTTGTTAATATGTTCCTTGATTTGTTCCACATCCCTGGAAATTATCCTTCAAGATAGGACCTAAGTAACATTATAAATAGTGAAGTAATTCTTGACATTAGGTTTGAGGCAAGCTGAAGCATCTTCTGTATCTGTTTTCCATACTGATTACAAAATGAATTCAGTACATATGTCCACTTTTAACATGTTCATTTTGATATTTTATTTTCCATTCTCTACATAAATAATCTAATAGCTTTAACATATTTTGTAGGTACAGTTGGTTGTATTACTATACAAAATAAAACCAATTAAACATAAGTGCCATGACATATGGCACATATAATTACACTTCAATAGTTCAAGATTTGTCACCTCTTCAAATTTTGAATTTGTAAAATGGCTTTTGTACTGTAAACTACCAGTGACATATGCACACATGTGGATAGTTCAATAACTATAACTCTTGTCCAATACTGCTGGTTAGAAATATACATATTTTTGTCTCAGAAACTGATGTATTAGTACAGGAATATAGTATACAAGATACCTTTAAAATATACTCACAAAAACAAATGAAGATGTACTAAAATTCATGTAAAATATGAATAAATGCACATGATTAATCATGTAAAATATGCAAATATTTGACTTTGTGATGACTGTTCATTTAAGTTAATACTATAAAAAGAAAAATCTATAGTGGTAGTTACAAGTTTTATAATGAAGTTATGCATTCTCCTCATTGTATACTTTGATACAGCAACATTTCTAGATAAAATAGAATATTATGTACACTTTAATGTCTTGTATGATGTAAACATGCACAAAAGTAAGTAGCTTTATTTATTTAATTTATTTATTTATCCATCTTTAAGCACTTACATGCAACTGATGTCGTCATGAGTAATGTACAATTTACATATTTGCACCTGACTGTTATATTAACAGACCATTTTCTGTTTAGGAAGTATGTAGATAAGACTTTACAACTGTATGTGTAAAAACAGCCTGTAATGATCACAGAAAATGACCCTTATTTCGTGGACCCTTGTAAGATATTAAAATAAAATGAACAATGCCTAAAACAGTTTTGTAGTTTCATTATCAACATCTGCATACACACTCTGCAAACCATCATACCATATGCCACTGCTAGTCATTTCCTTTCCTGTTCCACTTGCAAATAGAACAAGGGAAAAATAATTACCTACAGGCCTCCATGTAAGCCCTAATTATCATATCTTATCTTATCTTTATTTATTTATTTATTTATTTCATGTTCTGTAGATCTCGTATTGTGAGCACGTCACATGAGATGTGGAACGAGTCAAACATAAAAAACAGCAAACTTACAAAAAGATACAAAAACAGTCTTCATTAAATATATAAAAAATGTTCTACATAACTGCATATAGTTAATACAAAGTTTAGAGGAAAAACAGATATTGTACATATAACAGCAGATTTCTTTGCGTGTTAATACAAAATTTCATGTTTTAATTTGGAGAAAAATTGCAAGCACATTTCTTTGTTAACAAGATGGATAATTCTATCTAAATTCTATTTCCCTTTTTGCATCATAAAACTCTCCTAATGTATAAACAGACATATTTAACAAATATTCCTTTAGATTTGCTTTAAAAAGAGATTCATTTTCTCTTAAACATTTTATCTGGTCAGGGAGATGGTTAAAAATTTTTGTTCCTGACCATTTGACACCTGTCTGAACAACTGTCAGGTTCTTAAGTTCACAATGAGGATTTTCTTTCCCTCTTGTATTATATTTGTGATAGTTCTTATTTGATGGAAATTGTGCAGGGTTCTTAATTACAAAACACATCAGTGAATATATGTACTGGGATACAGTGGTCATTATTTGCAGCTTTTTGAAAAGGTTACAGCATGATGTCCTAGGCGGTACTCTGCACATAATTCTAATAGCCCTTTTCTGGGCCACAAAAATTTTCTTTGCCAAAGCTAAATTTCCCCAGAAGATAATTCCGTAACACATAGCGGAGTGAAAATACCCATAGTAAGCGGACTTCATAGTGGTTAAATCTCCAATGGAAGACATCATTCTGATAGCATACATAGCCGAGCTCAATTTTTTTAGGGCCCTTACATGAAACGTATGCTGGCATCAGTAGAATTGTTCTGCAGTCAGTTTCAGATGCCAGCTCTCTAAATCTTGTCAATAGTTTTTCTTGAAAAGATTGTCACCTTGTCTCCAGGGAATCCCATTTCAGTTCCTGAAGCATCTCTGTAATACTTGCGTTTTGCTTGAACCTTCCAGTAACAAATCCAACACCCTGCCTCTGATTTTTTTTTAATTTTTTCCTTTAACCAACCCGGTGCAGATCCCAAACACTCAAACAGTATTCATAAATAGCTCACACTAGTGTTCTATCTGCAAAGTCTATCATAGATGAACCACACTTTGCCAAAATCTCCCAACAAACAAAAGTCAACCATTTGTCTTCCCCACCACAATCCTTACATGCTCATTCCATTTCATATCATTTTGCACAACTATGCACAGATATTTAAAAATCATAATTATGTCAAGCAGGATACTACTTATGCTGTATTCCTACATTATGGGTTTGTTTTGCCTGCTCGTCCGTATTAACTTACATTTTTCTACATAGCTTGATACCATTCATTGCTCCAATTAGAAATTTTTCCTAAGTCATCTTTTATCCTCCTAAAGTCACTCAACAATGACACCTTCCTGTGCACCACAGCATCATCAACAGACAACCTCAGATTGCTGCCCTCCCTGTCTGCCAGTTCTTTTATAAATATAGAAAATAATAGCACTCTTATCACTCTCCCCTGGGCCATTCCTCATGAAGCCCTTGTCTCTGGTCAACACCTACCATAAAGGACAACATTCTAGGTCCTGCTACTTAAGAAGTTTTCAAGCCATTCACATATCTGGGAACCTATTCCATACACTCAAATCTTTGTTAACAGCTTGCAGTGGGACATCATGTCAAATCCTTTTCAAAAACCTAGAAATAGGGAATCTGCCTGTTGCTCTTCATCCATAGTTCACAGAGTGCATGTTGTCAGGCAATGGTAAGCTGAGTTTTTGCATGAGCAGTCCTTCCTAATACTGTGCTGATTCATGAAAAGCAAATTATTGTATTCAAACTCAAAACATGTTCAGGAATTTTGTAGCAAATCAGTGTTAAGGATATTGGTCTGTAATTTTGTGGGCCTGTTCTTTTACTCTTCTTATGTACATGAGTCACCTGTGTTTTTTTCCAGATGCTTGGAACTTTACACTGGGTGGGAGGTTTGTGATAAATGGGCTATGAAGGGCCATTACTATATAGTATTGTTTGTAAAACTGAATTGGGATTCCATCCTGACCTTTGATTTATTTGTTTTCAGTTCTTTCAGTTGTTACTCTACACGAGGGATGCCTTTTACTATGTTGTCCATAAATAAGTCTGTGCAATGGTCAATCTATAGTGTCCAGAATGAGATTTTCACTCTGCAGCGGAGTGCGTGCTGATATGAAACTTCCTGGCAGATTAAAACTGTGTGCCCGACCGAGACTCGAACTCGGGACCTTTGCCTTTCGCGGGCAAGTGCTCTACCATCTGAGCTACCGAAGCATGACTCACGCCCGGTACTCACAGCTTTACTTCTGCCAGTATCTCGTCTCCTACCTTCCAAACTTTACAGAAGCTCTCCTGCGAACCTTGCAGAACTAGCACTCCTGAAAGAAAGGATATAGCGGAGACATGGCTTAGCCACAGCCTGGGGGATGTTTCCAGAATGAGATTTTCACTCTGCAGCGGAGTGCGCGCTGATATGAAACTTCCTGGCAGATTAAAACTGTGTGCCCGACCGAGACTCGAACTCGGGACCTTTGCCTTTCGCGGGCAAGTGCTCTACCATCTGAGCACCGAAGCATGACTCGCGCCCGGTACTCACAGCTTTACTTCTGCCAGTATCTCATCTCCTTCAAACCAAAGGACTCTAATCACCTGTAAGGACAGGGCTGCAAAATTTCAGGCTCTATTGCACCTCATGTGTGAGGCCAGCAGCCTTCCTAACTTCTGATAGCCACGTGTATTAACTGAGGACGGCCCTCAGGACCCATGTGTCAGGCATCATTGGTGTCGAAGTGAGCCACAACTTGCTGACGATTGCACCCTGCACACTTGATAGCCACAGGCAAAACCCCCTCCACATCTCAGATGAGGTCCCATCAGACATGCCGAGTGCATACTGGCTTTCTTTCCAGCCCTGAATACTATCTCCCTAAGAGGCTCCATAATGCAACTAAAATTGAAGGTCCCAATAACTAGAAAACCCCTGCTCACATGTGCCTGCTGAGATCCTGCTGATGGAATAGGCAGTTGTTCACTCACAGGGCAAATAGGGGAAAACAGGTGACTGATCTGCTGGAGTGGGTACACTAGGAGGTAACTTGGCAGCAGAGTCCATGGGTGAAACAAGCAACACCTGAGGTGTCCCATGTGAAGTGTCAAATTCTCCAATGCCCCAAGGCAGCAGCCTGAAGGTGACTAACCATAGCCAGAAGTGCATTCAACTGTTTGTGAACTGCAGTGCATTCCTCCTGCATCTACATGCAGTATGCATACATCCTGTGCATCCTAGGAAGAATAGCTGAAAGAGTAAACTATAAAAGTAGACAAAAACCTGGATATGCATTTTGCTTTCCTCTTGACACGTCACCAATGTATGCTGATGCTTTAATGAGCTGTGTAGTTCACCAGCTGATCCCAAAAATAATAATAGAGTGATGCTGAAAGAAATGTGTTTGGCTGTCAAGAGAACACTGTATGAAGCCTCTAGTGAGTACCATAACAAAAATTTTGAAAGATCTTCCACAAAACCCAAAGAAATTCTGATTGTATAAGAGGCTGTAAGTGGCACCAAAGTTAGTGTCCATTCACTCACAGACTACACAGCAACTGTATTTCTTTACAAAGTAAAACCCAAGATTATTGCCACAATTTAATTCTCATACCACTAAAAAGATAAGAGAAATAGATATTTGTGTCAGTGGCATTGAGGAACACCTGAAACTGTTAAAACTGAACATAATCCCAGGGCCCGATGGAATCCCTATCAGACTCTGTATCGAAAATGTGACTGAGTTAACCCCTCTATTAACTACAATATATAGTACATTCTCCGAACAGGAAAAAATAAATAAATAAAAATAAAACAGTAGCTAGAGAAAAGTACAGGCCATACCCATCTACAACAACGGTAGCATAAGTGATCCACAAAACTACCGTCCAGTATCTGTGACATCCATTTGTTGCAGAAGCTTAGAACATATTCTCAGCTCACAGGCAGACTCATCACATCAATGCCAACCAGCACAGATTTCTTACACATTGATAAACTCATACTTTTCACACACAACATACAGAGCACCATGGATTAAGGCAATCGGCTATCTGCAGTATTTCTTGATTCCCAGCAAGCATTTCCCTCAGAACCTCACTTAAGTGAATAATCAATTATGTGGGGCTTTTATAACTTGATTGAGGATTTTTTGGTAGGGACGACACAGTAAGGTATCTTGGATGGAGTGTTATCAACAGATGTAGAAGTAACTTCAAGTGTGTCCTAGGGACAACGTGTGTTGGCACCCTTGTTGTTCATGTTGTATATTAATGACCTTGGTGACAATGTTAATAACAACCTCAGACTTATGTAGATGATACAATTATCTACAGCTATGTAACTGCCTGAAAGAGGCTGCACAGATATTCATTCAAAGCTTGATAAAGTTTCAAAGTTGTGCAAAAATTGGCAACTTGCTCTAAATGTTCAGAAATGTTGAATTGTGTACTTCAAAAAATTTTGTAACCCATCACTAAAATATCAGTGAGTCACAGTTGGAATTAATAAATGATTCCAAATACATGGGTGTAACAGCTAACAGGGATATGAAACAGAATGATCACATAAGATTAGTCATGTGTAAAGCAGGTAGCAGACTTTGGTTAATTGGTAGAATATTATGAAAATGCAATATGTCTACAAGGAGATTGCTTATAAATCACTCATGGGACCCATCCTACATTATTTCTGAAGTGTGTGGGACCCACACAAAATAGGACTAATGTACACAAAAAGGGCACCATGGCTGTTGCAGGTTTGTTTGACCCATGAGAGAGCATCAGAAAGATATTGAAAGGACTGAACCCACAGACTCTTGAAGATGGCTATTTATAGAGAGATTCTCAATGAAACATATAGTTAATTTTAATTGGATAGATAAAAAATCTACTCAACTAGCCGCTACAGGAAATCACACATGTAAAAAAAGGTTTTACATATGCAAGTTTTGGAGCAAGTGGCTCATTTTTCTGGCAGAATGGTTGAAGGGGAAGGAAGAGGGTGAGGGAAAATAACTGAAAAGGTTTATAAAAAGGGATAAAGTGTGGAAAAGTGACTCATAACCCTGGGTCAGAGGAGACTTTACTGGACAGGATGAGAAGGACCATTCATGTCAGTCTCAAAAAGACAATTGTATTATATTTGTAAGATCACTTCCTGTCAGTCTCATTTTTTATATATTTGTATGCCCTGTTGCCTGCTTCATTTGCTGCATTTTTGTGTTTTATCCTTTCATCAATTAAGTTCAATATCTCCTGTATTATCCAAGGATTTCTATGAAACCTTGACTTTTTACCTATTTGATCATCTGCTACCTTTACTATTTTGTCTCTTACGGCTGCTCATTAATCTTCTACTGTATTCCTTACTCCTGTTCTATTCAACTGCTGCCTAATGCTCCATCTGAAACTCTCAACAATGTCTAGTTCTTTCAACTTATCCAGGTCCCATCTTCTTAATTTTGTACATTTTTGCAATTTCTTCCTTTTTAATCTACAGTTCATAACCAACAAATTGTGGTCAGGGTCCATGTCTGTCCCTGGGAGTGTTTAACAATTTAAGATTTGGTTTCGAAATCTCTGCCTTACCAATATATAATCAATTTGAAACTTTCCAGTGTCTCTACAGCCTTTTTTCATTATTCTTAAACCAAGTTTTAGTGATGATTATGATCTGTGCAAAATTGTACCAGGTGGCTTCCCTTTCATTCCTTTTCCCCAATCCCATTCATCCACTATTTTCCTTGTCTTCCTTTTCCTACTATCAAATTCCTGTCCCCCATCACACATACATTTCTTTAATCTCTTCGTCATCTGTGCAGCTAGTTGAATATAATCTTGCACGATTGTGGTAGGTGTGGGCTTCTTGTCTATACGTTCACTATGCTGTTCATAATAGCTTTCTGATTTTTCTTATCCATTTTTAAACTGTTACCTCTATTTGATTTTGTGTTTATAACATTGTATTAATGGGAACAGAAGTCCTGTTCCTGCTGCCACTGAACTTCACTAACTGCTACTATATCTAATTTGAATCTATCCATTTCCCTTTTTAAATTTTCTGGCCTATCTGCCTGATTAAGGGGTGTAACATTCCATGCTCCAAACTGTAGAATATCAGTTTTGTTTCTCCTGATGATCACATCCTCCTGAGTAGTCCCTGCCCGGAGATCCAAATGGGGGACTAGTTTACCTCCAGAATATTTTACCCAAGAGGATGCCTTCATCTTTTAACCATACAGTAGAGCTACATGCCCTCAGGAAAAACTACAGCTGTAGTTTTCCCTTGCTTTCAGCCATTCACAGTACCAGCACAGCAAGGATCTTTTGGTTGATTTTACAAGGCCAGATCAGTCAGCCATCCAGACTGTTGCTTCCACAACTACTTAAAAAGCTTTGCCCCTGTACAGGAACCTTATGTTTTTCTGGCATCTCAAGAGATACTCATCTGTTGTGGTTGCACCTACAGTACAGCTATCTGCATCACTGAGGCATGCAAGCCACCCCACCAATGGAAAAGTCCACGGTTCACATATGTAAACTATTTACGTTGTAGACTTTTGGAAGACAACTCTCTGTATGTACGATGCAAAATTTGTAATGGATGAAAAATGTGATATTTTATTTATTTATTTTTATGACACTTTATATTATTTGAGACTGGTTAATAATGACACTGTGATGCTCTTTATTTTACTTTGATGTGGCCACTGGCCATGGCCGTGCACCTAAACGTAAAACACTTCTCTTATATTCAGATACGTAATGTTTATGCACCAAATTATAATTAATATTTGTGTAATACTTGTACATTTGTTATTTTCATTACTACACTGATGTCAAGATCAATAAACATGCTTAGATGCATCCATTTTTAAAACACAATGCTCCCACTGGCTGTGGTCATGTGCTTGTACATGATCCAAGCCATTATTGATGTCTAAAGCTTCTTGGTGCTGTTGGCTATGTTGACCTCCAGTTTGATTTTGAGTTGCTAAGAGGCACATGTGGACTGTGATAGTCATTGTGCAAACATTTTACGAAGTATGTATACCCATTTTTAGATTTATTATTGAGATCAGGCACTCTCAGTGCAGGTACATTTAAATTCAAGTAATTAATTTGTGTTAATTTGAACTTTTTATTGTAATTCCATTTTTCTATTCACTGTTCACTGATGACAATGTACTGTTATTTTGTAGCCTCAGTAGGCCAGGCTTGAAAATGAACCACATGGTTTGAAACTAGTCAACAAACATATGTACTGCAACTATTGACAGATTCACTAATAAGAACTTCATGAAGGCATTAAGGAATTTAAATGTTTACATTATCTGTATTGGAAAGACAATAAAACTGAAAACTCACATTTCTTATTATTTTATATGCCAATTCACCATTTCATTCTATATTG
Source organism: Schistocerca nitens (assembly GCF_023898315.1). Taxonomy (NCBI): domain Eukaryota; kingdom Metazoa; phylum Arthropoda; class Insecta; order Orthoptera; family Acrididae; genus Schistocerca; species Schistocerca nitens. Next base: position 931,014,327 of record NC_064617.1, on the reverse strand, counting down.
GTCTAATAACCCATCCATAACATTTTATCACCACATTGGATTGTTGTATTCTGTAAAAGATATATAACGTATCTATATTTGTGAACTGACTTTTTCTTGGTTGTTAATGATCACAATGGTTATGAAGGAAAAGCAGATTTTCTGTTATTTTGGGCTTTCTGAATGGAGATGAAATTATGATTAATAGTTCTACTCTTGCTCTTTTTTCCTGCTGTATAATGAAATGTATAATTATGTTTTTCGCAAACTCCATTGTATGTTAAGAAAAAAATAATGATTATTTGCCAGTGCAAAATAACAATGATAAGAGATTATTCATGTTCACTTTTTCAGAATCAGACAGTTGGTCATTTTTAACCAACAGTGAGTCAGGAGACATTCTTCAGCAGCTTCTTCAGAACAGTGATAATCAGTCAAATCATCAAGAAGTGTTTCATTGTCCATCTTGCAGGAAGATGTACAAATACAAGTCAAATATGACCCGCCACTTTCGCCATGAATGTGGTAAGGAGCCACAGTTTCAGTGTCCCTACTGTCCATATCGTTTGACACAGAAAGGCAATCTTCTGACTCATATTAAAAGAAAACATTCAGATACTCAGGCAAACATACAAGCTTCTCCTGAATTTTTCAATGTTTAAAAAGCACAGACATTTTAAGATAAAAAGTACAGTAATTAGAGACTAAGTCAAAGTAAGCTTCATTAAAATAAAAAATGTGTAATTTACGTTATTCTCTGCTTCACAGACATTGTAAATGAGTATGAATTTAACAATATTAAACTGTTTGAAAAAAATGAAGTTTTACATTCATTCAAGTTTCCCCTTCCTTATAAGTGTGATTGTCTCCAAGTAAGCATATAAGTGGAAAATGATGCTTTTCTTTTATTCTGTCTACTCATAGCACTTAAAATTAAAACCAATTTAAAGAAAACTAGAAGTCTTTAACTTTCATACTGAATTTTCTGTATATTTTTAAACTGATAGCATTGAATTATAGAAAAAAAATTACATAGCTGTTTACAAGCATAATGTGATAGTGAGAATTCTTGAAGGATTTTACAAGGTACACAAATGCTGTAGTAGGCTCCATCCTTCCTATATGATTTAAACTTTGTTTTCTGGAGATGGCCACATGTTATTTGAATGGTCTTCCTTTTCCTATGTGGCATCTTGCTCTCTCTTTTCCCTTTTTCCTGCATTTTTCCTGGTGAAAAACTACTTAAAAGTTTTGAAGACTAGACTTCAGCATTTATTTTTAATTTATCTGGCTGTTGCCATACTCCAGTTGATACTTTTTTCAAGGACTGGTAAGCAGATTCTTCTTCTCCATCTCATTTCTCTTTTTTTAAATTTCCTTGCGTTTTTAAAATTTCTGTTGTTAACTGGATATTGTTTTTCATTCCTTTTCATCTGAATAAATGTAGTACTATTAATACATTAATTCCAATAAAGAGCCCTTAGCAAGTTCTGTCAAAAGGAACTTAATAGGGATACAATTGTACATAGTTATACAGTTGAATTTTGAGAATAACAATGAGAAATAATGTAACTATTGGTTACTTGTACCAAGTATTAATGCAGGATGTATGAATCTGATTATAATGAGAACTATTACTGATCTGTAATGATTACTTCCTTGAGAGACTGATAATGTTTCATAACAATTATTAAATGACTGTTGAACTCTTCAAACATAACTGCATATAGGTACTATGCTAATCATAATGATGAATGATTAATTAATTACATTGCAGAAATATAGGTTACCAAACTTCTAAAGAAGTCAATATGACTTCATTTCAAATTAATCAAGTAACTTTGTTATGTATAATGGATAGAGAACATGAGCCTTCAGAGTTGTAGATATTAGAGAAAAAACTCCTAGAAACTTAGTTTTTGCTCTGTATTCACAAGAAACTGTCAGTGTGTAGCTTAATACTAATCGTGCTTTTACCATCTGAATATAACTTACTAAATTAGCTAGTAAAATATTTCTGCTTTCTCAGCTATATTAAATAACTGCTGCTTATCTCTCATTGGTAGATTGGTATTTAAAAGAACACCCTGGTATTTTTCAAAGAAAATCAGTAGCAGTTATGTATACCTGTTACAGTACACTAATACTAGTCATTTACATTCACAAAAATACTGCTACTTATCACAACAGGAACATTAAGTTTTTGAAACTATATAAATAGATAATTTGTGAAGCCCACAAGCCAGTGTAAGAGATCAAAAACCTTCAAGGAAGACTGCAGAAATGTGTGGTTAGTTGCTTTACATACTATTCTTTCTGAGCAGATATTCTGAATAATTGCTTTTATGTGGCATGTAGCATGTAGCTAACAAGAATTTTCATTTATTTTAATCTAGTGTAGTCAGATAATTTGTAGAAAGAGTTGCTGATGATTCGATCCACTTCCATGGCAGGGCAGTCAGCTTTTCTGACTGTCACTTGGAGGCCCTGGATTCGGTTCACAGCACTACCAGGGATTTTTTCTTGGTGGGGCATCTGGAGCTGCAAGCACTCACTAGGTCAATGAAGGAGCTGCTGAATGAGAAGTACCTCCTCCAACATCTGGAAATTTGACAATAGTTGGTAGTGTGGACCACATGTTCCTCCACACCACACCCAAATGACAATGCTGGCAGATGACATGGTGGCTGTTTGGAATGTATGTAGCATGTAGTCCGTATTGGCTAGTGATTTATAATTTTAATTTTTGTGTGGTTTTTTGGGGGTTCCCAGTTTCTTGCTTTATGTTAGATGGGAACTTGTTGAATAGCCTACCTTTGCACCAAATTATACAGGGTGTTACAAAAAGGTACGGCCAAACTTTCAGGAAACATTCCTCACACACAAAGAAAGAAAATATGTTATGTGGATATGTGTCCGGAAACGCTTACTTTCCATGTTAGAGCTCATTTTTACTACTTCTCTTCAAATCACATTAATCATGGAATGGAAACACACAGCAACAGAATGTACCAGCATTACTTCAAACACTTTGTTACAGGAAATGTTCAAAATGTCCTCCGTTAGCGAGGATACATGCATCCACCCTCCGTCGCATGGAATCCCTGAAGCGCTGATGCAGCCCTGGAGAATGGCGTATTGTATCACAGCCATCCACAATACGAGCACGAAGAGTCTCTACATTTGGTACCGGGGTTGCATAGACAAGAGCTTTCAAATGCCCCCATAAATGAAAGTCAAGAGGGTTGCAGGTCAGGAGAGTGTGGAGGCCATGGAATTGGTCCGCCTCTACCAATCCATTGGTCACCGAATCTGTTGTTGAGAAGTGTATGAACACTTTGACTGAAATGTGCAGGAGCTCCATCGTGCATGAACCACATGTTGTGTCGTACTTGTAAAGGCACATGTTCTAGCAGCACAGGTAGAGTATCCCGTATGAAATCATGATAACGTGCTCCATTGAGTGTAGGTGGAAGAACATGGGGCCCAATCAAGACATCACCAACAATGCCTGCCCAAATGTTCACATAAAATCTGTGTTGATGACGTGATTGCACAATTGCGTGCAGATTCTCGTCAGCCCACACATGTTGATGTGAAAATTTACAATTTGATCACGTTGGAATGAAGCCTCATCCATAAAGAGAACATTTGCACTGAAATGAGGATTGACACATTGTTGGATGAACCATTCGCAGAGTGTACCCGTGGAGGCCAATCAGCTGCTGATAGTGCCTGCACACACTGTACATGGTACGGAAACAACTGGTTCTCCCGTAGCACTCTCCATACAGTGACGTGGTCAACGTTACCTTGTACGGCAGCAACTTCTCTGACGCTGACATTAGGGTTATTGTCAACTGCACGAAGAATTGCCTCATCCATTGCAGGTGTCCTCGTTGTTCTAGGTCTTCCCCAGTCATGAGTCATAGGCTGGAATGTTCTGTGCTCCCTAAGACGCCGATCAATTGCTTCGAACGTCTTCCTGTTGGGACACCTTCGTTCCGGAAATCTGTCTCGATACAAACGTACCGCACCACGGCTATTGCCCTGTGCTAATCCATACATCAAATGGGCATCTGCCAACTCCGCATTTGTAAATATTGCACTGACTACAAAACCACGTTCGTGATGAACACTAACCTGTTGATGCTATGTACTGATGTGCTTGATGCTAATACTGTAGAGCAATGAGTCGCATGTCAACACAAGCACCGAAGTCAACATTACCTTCCTTCAAATGGGCCAACTGGCGGGTAATCAAGGAAGTACATAGTGATGAAACTAAAATGAGCTCTAACATGGAAATTAAGCGTTTCCGGACACATGTCCACATAACATCTTTTCTTTATTTGTGTGTGAGGAATGTTTCCAGAAAGTTTGGCCATACCTTTTTGTAACACCCTGTATAACTCCACTTCGAACATTAAGCAAGGAATCAAAGTTTACATGCAAAGTACTGTTGTGTATTTTATTGTGGCTGTGTAGGTACAGTGCAGCTGAAATTGGTTCTTATTATAATCAGCAAATCATAAAACGTATTATGAAATGAGTATATTATTTACAATGCTGTAACACACCTGCTTCCAATATATTTATGAAAAAATTAATTTAAAATATTTTTAGCACTCAAATGCAGTTCTTCCAAGCAATTAAATGAGATTTTTGTAATATTTCAAGAACTTTCACTTTAAAGAATAAATTCTGCTGGTAATTATTGATTGTGGTAATTCTTCATTCTGTTCAACAGTAGAAGCCCTAGATTTTCCATTTGTTGATTATGTATACGATGTGGAACATGTTGTACACCTTTCAGATACATTCTGACATCCATCTTACATAATTGTTTTCTTTTGTTAACAATTTTGACTTCCAACCTCTCACATAATGGTGATGACAATTGCTGCATTACAACAACTTACAACCCATAACTGCACTCTCTCTTTCGCTTCGGCCTAACACCAACCCTTACATGCATTAATGACAATACATTATTATTTGGATATTGTTACAATTTCTGTTTTTCATAGTTTTCATTGAAAACAAGTTTGTTCAAATAATTTTAATGATTAGAATGACGAAGTGCCTGGTAGCTAGTTGCTTACAGGACAGTTACCACAGCAATAACCAATTAGAGAATGAGTTTGATCACACTCAAGGTCTGTAGAAAAATGGTTACACCTTGTGTCCAGTGCACAGTTGTCATATTGCTCTGCTACCATTGCTGCTGGCTACCAGTCATCTGTGGTCGACAATTCTGGCCCATTACATAATTGCTCTCACACGCTTCAGTTCTCTCTGTAGTAATTTTTTTAATGAAATTCTCTTAGAAAAATAGTGAGACTATTAAGATCTGTTAAACAGAAGACAATACTACAACTAATGGGAAAGTATGAGTGTACTCACTAAGGAACCTCACTGTATTATGTATTGCTTTAACTCTTCTTACATAATTGTTACTGTAAAGTTGAAAGTTAACCCATGAACATAAATATGTAACTATGCAATAAACATTCATTGTGTACGATGTTGCTCAGTAGATAGGTGTATCATATATTTCAACTGGTGAATCTTGGTCTATCACAATGCAATGAGCAATTATTTACTTTACACAATATTCTTAGTACTCATTTCTGTTGAATAATTACTTTATTTGGTTTAGATGCTTTGTCTAAGAAGATGATTTCCTAACACTATAGGCAGTGAATGTATAGTCTTTATGTTAAAACAATGGGAGATGCTTTTGATTACAAAACATGCTGAACTGAGTTTTTTTTATCAGTTCCTCTGTGAACTGACCCGATGTTAACTTATTATCTAGCTATATCCCAAGGAATTTAACTCACAGTATTTCATTCAGTTTATGATGATTAATGTCTACTTATGGTACTAGTAGAGCATTTTTAGTTGTTTGAAATTATAGAATATGAGTCTTTATGAGATAAATGCTTAATATGTTAACTGTGAACCAAGTGCAGTCCTATTCATGTGTAATTTGTATTCTGTTAATGAAGATACCTTGCAGATGTATAATGCTATTTTAGACATACATAATTAATCAAATTAAATGGTTTGAAATCACATGTTAAAAACAGAAAGCAAAGGACAGATCAATATGTCTCAGAAAGCATATCATGTAATATAGTACCCTCTGAATGGGAGTCCCACAGTGATCTGACCTTTTGCCACTGTCTATCTAATATGTCAGTGGCATTCCTTCACCTGTGTGTAAAAAAAAGTAACTTGACAGTGTTTACTGATTATACAAACATGTCAACTATAAAATCTCAAGATTTTAAACATGGCTGAAACAGCAACTGTTGGAATTATTCACAGCAAATGATAACAGCCAAACAGTTGCAGGATATAGATTTATTAATTTTTTTGCTAATGAAGGTGTCTTCCTGCTCAGTTTTATTTTACTTCTGATGAATGTATATTTAGATATACCGAAACCGTGGTCAAGGATTTTAATAAATCTTTATCCTGCAACTGTCTGGCTGTAATCATTTACTGAGATCAACTACAAAACTTAAGAGTGTTATGTGCTAAGCTCATTCTCAATTCTGTATGAACAAATAAGAAAAACTCACTTTACACAAACCACAAGAACATGGAAGGCATAGTTATTGCACATAACTATTAGATTGCAAAGCAAGTATAATCCTGCAAGTTCATGGCTGTTCAGTCTAACGTAACTGATGGAGTAACAGCTTTTTTCATTCTAGTAGCTCTGCTGCTAGTTTTACAAAGATGAATGTAGCTTTAGTTTGCACAGACAGGTAGGAGGAGTTCAACAGCTATTAATGGAATTTCAAACAGTTGTGTCACTTTGTTAGTTTATAGTTTCACTTGTTTGACATCCATGAAGGTTCTCTTCCACAATGGGACCTACAGAATGTAGTGAATAAATGAATATATATGCAACTGGCTGAATGGAAATAGCATATTCTCCTGACACTAAGAAGGAAAAAAATCAGCATTTTGCGTCAGGTCTGAAACTGATTGTCATGAAAGAATGAAAAATATGGTAGCAATCCTGTCTGCAGGCCAACACAGTGAGAGAGATTTTTGAGTGAAAGCAGGCAGGACTCAGCTTTTTGGTTAGCTTATCCGCACGATGGTGCCATTTCAGCTTATTCTCCACCCACACACCCCTGAACTTCACACATGGAGCCCCATCCAGTGTACAGGATTTAAATGAGATAGCAGCAAACACGAAAGAATACATGGCATAATGTTTACATTCTTCTGCCTTTCCTTTTAATTTATTTGCTGATGCAGAGGTTTTTGTGCCAGTATTTACCTTTGTGCCTGCAAAGCATCCCTGTGTAGCGCTACATATGTTCGACGGCAGACGTTAGTTATGGCGGCACCTACCAACATTTTTCAGAACTTCCGCATACTTTGCACCTGATTCTAAGCCGCAGGCGGTTTTTTGGATTACAAAAACCAGAAAAAAAGTGCAGCTTAGATTCGGGTAAATACGGTATGTTCAGCATTCTGCTAGATGCAAAAATGTTGTCTTTTAGTTTTAGAGGCCTCTCTTCTGCAGTCACAAAAGCTAGAATAATTCCCATATTAATTCTCCAAAATGTTTGATGACACAGGAAGAAGAGAGATCAGTCATTAATTAGACATCAGCTGCTTACTTCCATTTTTGTGTATTGGTGTTACAACTACATACTTCAGTCTTTCACGAAATACATCTTGACTCATCAACTGATTACAGAGGCAACTCAAAGATGGCCCTTTCAAGTTATCACAAGATGTTAGTACTGTCACTGAGATACCATTATAATCAGAATAATTACTACTTTTTTTAGTCACAATTGATTTTTGTGATCTGTCTAACATATGAGTTGGCAAAAGTGATGTCTGGCTTTGGAGTATGAATTACACTTCCAAGTAAGCTTATGGAACTGCATTTGATGGACAAATTATTATTATTTATTTATTTATTTTTTTTTTACCTGTGTTTTCAGCTACTGTCAGGAAGAATTCATTTATTTAGTAACCAAGGGTTTGAACCTTGCAATACTGTTTGTTGTGAATTTTTATATGTTGATTAGAGCTAGTCCTTTACTTTAAATTAAGCTCTCTCTCTTCCTATTACATTATATTTTGATTCAGATACTACCCACTGTTTATCATGGTTTCCACTTGAAATGTCTCTGGCCGATTTTACAGGATAACTGACTTCATAAAGTGGGAAGAATATTCTTAGGAAAAGATTAATTTCTCATCCTCTTTGTGTCTTTAGTAAACTTCTTCCCATTTTTCACACTGTTAGTTATTTAATGGGATAGAAAAAAAAATCTGCTTACCAAGCAGCAGCAGAACACATGCATAAAAGGGTTGTAATTTGCAAGATTTGGAACCAGTGGTTTCTTCTTCAGGGAGAAGGGTTGAAGGGGAAGGAAGAGGGGTGAAGGAAAAGGACTGGAGAGGTCTAGGAAAAGGGGTAGATTTTGGTAAAGTCACCCAGAACCACAGGTCTGGGGAGACTTACCACATGAGATGCAAAGGAAAGAAGAGAGAAGCAGTCTTATCTTCTCATCCTGTACAGTAAGTCTCCCCTGAAAGTGGAGAGAAGGAGTCTTTCCTTCTCATCCCCTATAGTAAGTCTCCCCTGGTCCATGGTTCTAGGTGACTTTCCCAGACTCTACCCCTTTTCCTAGACCTCTCCAGTCCTTTTCCTTCACCCCTTTTCCTTCCCTTTCAACCCTTCTGCCTGAAGAAGAAGCCACTGACTATGGAAGCTTGCCAATTACAAGCATCTTTTATGTGTGTGTTCTGCTGCCACTTTCTGAGTAGATTTTTTATCTATCCCACTAAATAATTTTGTCAATAATTGTTGTTTTTGCTGTTAGGTAGTTTCATGTTCTTTGGATCATTTGCATGATAGATCATAATGACATGCAACAAGTCATTTTAGATTTTCATCACAAATTATTTTGAAAAAATGCCAACATTTGGATCATTTATAAGTTTTTCTCTATACATGAAAAAGGAAGAAAGACAAGTGTGAGTTAGTAATTTGTACCTGCAACCTTTTACAAATTAGAACAACAGAAGTTCTTCCTCAGATTTGTCGAGGAGAAATATTTTCATTTATTTTCAAATTTACTTTGATGTCTGTCAGACATTTTCTATCACTGTGTAAGACATCAAAACTTTTGGTTGCAGGATTGTGCATCCCTTGTAGTCTAACCTTCCCTCACATCATTTGTTGATTGTCACTGTCTTTATGGTTAACTCTTTGAATAAGCTTCGAGAGGAGTAAGATTTAATATAAACACTTTACTTATCTTCTTTTCTTGTTGTTGGCTCCAGTTCTTCACATTTAGGGGCTGTTTCTTGAAGCTGAAATTTTTAACATTAAAGGTTTCATCGTTCCCATTGATGTAATAAGTTTTGAAGTAAGCCTGTTCAGCTTTTTTGTTTTCTACACTATACTTTATTCTTTCAATTTTTCTGTATCACACTGTCTTTTGAATTTTCACATTAATAAAAACTAAAATTACATTTTTATTCCACATTACAAAAACACATCCAATCACTTCAGAGGCATGCCCACTACTACTCACTCGGCAGTGATAACAATATTCCAAAGGGTTTACAAATACTCTTGACAAATTAATTTCTATTAATTTATTTTATCATTTTATAAATGAATCCAGAAATAAGCATAAAATAGTACCACATTTTGTAATTAATAATAGAAATTTTAAGTTTGCCAAACATTTTGTAATTTCAAATGTTTCTAAAAGAAAATAATTTCAACTGTAAATTCAGAGCTAGTACATGTCAATTGTAATAAAGAAAATAAAGTAATTTCTTTTTACAGACTTTAGTTTGAAATATAATTCATTGTGTGCAAATTTATATGAAATTCCTTTAGAAAAGCAGCTGAGATGATATTAACCTATTCAAAATTTGAGTATATTGCTGTTGAGGAAAAGTAATGCTAGAGGAAGGGTGTCCCTTTACACTCTTTATGTGCTAAAGTCAATCTTAACGTGGAGTAATTAATGTCATTTTCCATTCTGGAATTGTAATTATGTACATCCTTGATCCTTGTTCCTTTTAAAATGTAGTGGATTATTAAAGAAAAAAGCCATTCATGAGAGGATAAATATACTGTGAAGCAGTAGTCAGAATGTCCACCTCCTTAAACAGATGTGTACAAGATGATCTTTGATGAGCACTACATGTCATTCTTACAGCACATTTTTGAACAATGAAGAATGAAGACTTTCTTTCTTAAATATGAGTTACCCCAGAACATTATTCCATGTGACACTGAATGATGTCAACTTACTAATTTTTGTCTCCCCAAGATTTGCATGGATTCCAAGTGAAAATGTGGCTGAACTAAGTTGTTTTGGGAGTTTCAGAACATGCATTTTCCATTTTAAATTCTTGTCAATATGGACACCTAAGAATTTTGAAGTTTCCACCCTATTTATTATTTCCTCTCCATGACCTGATGAAGCTGTGGGTTCACTGACTGCTCTGAGAGATGGCTGATTGGAACTACAATGTATGAAACATTGGTTCACTTTCTTGGAAGAATGATAAAAATGTATACTTAACCATATACAATCCATTGCCATGGAAGTGTATCAAATGTTTACAACTTCCTTTGAATATTAAAGCAGCACTTGATGCACACAATTACAATATCTTCTCTTGAATTAGTAGTTCAACATTTACAAAAGTTCAGTTCCATCTGACACTTGATTAGCACTGGTGTCCTAACTATATGATGTTGACTTGAATGAAATTTTCACTCTGCAGCGGAGTTTGTGCTGATATGAAACTTACTTGTAGGTTAAAACTGTGTGCTGCACCGAGACTCAAATTGGTATTTGTACCAACAAGCACTGCACTTATATGAGTTTTCATTTCAGTCAGAAACAGCATGTTATACACAAGTGTTCACTGAGCCCACAGCAGTGTTCACCCAGAGCTGGTCAGATTCTGTAGGACCTCCAAAAACACACTATTAGGTGTGTGTAGTTAGTATTCTTATTTCATTCAGGTCACATCTAAGGCTGTAATTTCCGTCTTCAGCCAAGCTGTTCCCTGTTCCACATCCTTTATAATAAACTGATCCTCTTTGTCAGAATCATTGGACAAATTCCCTTTGTCCTCGGTCATCTGGCTAAGGCTAGCTTCACAATACTTGTGACCTGGTGCCCTGTTCCTAACATGACCTGTACCATCTGACCTACACCCCTGGCGTGACTACTGTCTAGCAGTAAGACTCATTTCTTCCTTCTCTCTGTTGGTACAGACCTAGTCTTAGTTTCTTTGATAGGAGTCTGCTGCACCCTACTGTGACCTACAGCTGGATGAGGTTCTTTACTTCAGGTAAAAAGTCAAATTCATTTTATACCATGAGCTCAAATGTAGACAAAAAAAAGCTGAAAAGATGTTCCCTTTCAGGCATCACTTTTAGCCTTTACACAGTTCCCACAATCTTTTCCTACCTTCAACCACTCCAGTTCAAATTTTGTGTAATCTAATTCAGCCTGAATGGCATAAGTCTTAACCTCCTGTTTAGTGATCCTCTTGTCTCTTTCTGCAGAGCCTACAGTTCCATGGAACAGCCTCGTTGAGTTCCCCATTCAGTTCCCCATCAATTTCACCTCAGTGACACCCCAACCCATGAGCAACATGTCTGACCAAGCTACAGCAACATCCATATTCATGCCTTGTGCAGTTTCATCTTGTAACAGACTACTAAAATGTGACACTGCCATGTCATTTATGCAAGAATCTTGTGCAGGTAATATAAAAACATTACTGAATTAGATAAACATTACATTACTAAATATTTTCCACAGAAGGTGATGTTCCCTGTATGCCACTGCCACTATAGCATGTTATTAGATCAGGTACGTTGCGTTTGCTACACAAACAAAAAGTAAACAATGCACTTTGTTTGTTCTATTATCTGGATCGATGAAAAGCTAGCCACTGTATTATACAAATGACACTTTAGAATGACAATACTGCAGTAAATGCTTAGCTTTGTTGTTCTTGGAACTCTGACTATTGACAATATTTGATAATTCAAGTAAAAATTGGTATGCTAAAACTTCCACTGCTGCACTAAAACATATCTTTTAAGTAACTATCACTTTTACAGCAGCTTTTTAATCACTAAAATAACAAAATTTAATGATGGCAGATGTTTACAGCATCAATGTTCAGTGTATTCAACCCATAAAAAAGCATCTTCAGATCATTTGATTTGTTCTACATCTAATATGTTAAGTCGTACTTTGAAACATAGTTTTAATAAACATATCATGAAAAGGATAGATTGCTACTTATTGTATAGTGGAAATGTTGAGTTGCAGACAGGCACAACAAAAAGACTTATTTAGCAGTCTTTTTGTTGTGCCTGTCTGTAACTGAACATTTCCACTTTATATTGAGTATCAATCTATTCTTTTCATAATATTGTCATTATTTCATCCTGAATTTTCCATCGGTTTATATTTTTAATAAAAGTTATAAAATAATTTACATTATTTGCCACATATTAATGTGCACTGGCCATTAACACACACTATTTTTCATAGTTTACAGAAAAATATACGATTTTCTTGTTTGAAATGAAAATATCATACACAAATTCTTCAGAAAATAATAACACTTTTGCACTGGAAGATTAAAGAATGGTCTGCTTTAGTGATCTCAGCTTCTTTCTAAATATGTTTGTGCCTAAATGCTTACTTCAAATTATACATTGATGTTTGGACACAGAGTTTTAAAATGTGTGTAGGAAGCTTACAATTTGCTCTGTGTCATGCTGTATTTGTGCTGGTAATGGAAGGTTTCAGTGGTATGTTAGTTTTTGTATAAGAATTTCTAGGTCTCATAAATGTGTGGCGCCGATGAGGTCAACACCAGCATTGATATGCATTCATCTTTGGCCTCTGAGCATCGTCTTTGGACTCAGCATTGTCTTTGGGCTGTTCGGTCATGATCAGTTCTTTGTGAGCCTTGCATGTATTTAGGTGAATAAATGAACTACTGCTGAATGGGTGTTGTTTAGTGTAACCAACCTGAACTTCTCCCTCACTGTTGAACCCGAGTTGTAACGTCTTCCATTTTCACCGTTTTACTGTGTCCGCGACCTCCGCGTCAGTTATCTTCACGTTATTACATTGACACAGCATTCGAACAATGACTTCAGGCCAGCACCTAATACCGGATTTTGTGATCAACATGCATTGTGTTGCAGGCAATGTACACCAACCAGGATTGCAACACGATGCCTCTCACTCGATGATTCTGCCGATTTCGCTGGACGTTTTTGAGTCTGCAACAATAAATGAGGATAGGACTGCGCATGACTCCGGCTATCAAACGTTCTTTTTCCCGCCACATGTGCCCTTTCTCATTGACTGTGCAGTTACCTCTTACAGATCTCCGTGCAGTGCAGGACCAATGCCGATTTCTGCAAATGCTTCGTCGGACAACCTACTACCGCAAGGGCAACAATTTGCCACGCCGAAATCCATGCAGTACCATGCAGATACCTGCCATGTGGCCAGAACTGCTTCGTCCACAGGTCAACCACCTCTGCATTCAACCACGCCCGCACCTGCCGCAGTTCAGCATCAGCACATTCCTTCCTACTTCGATACCTCATCCTGAAACAGGAACAATTACTTGTTATCTGTGCCTGACCCCCACCTCCGTCCCACCGCTATGTCTCGGTGTTTCGTGCCACGACATTCACCTTATCCACACACCATTTTGAGTGGAGTGACTATGAACAGTGAAAATTCACACACCCCATCCCATATTTGACATCATTTTCCACACTGTGCTTCTGGACAGCCCGCACCTCCGCAGCCTCCCTGCAACACAGGTGGCCCCGGCTCTGATCATACATTGAGCTGCAGATTAACATGCGTTCTCAAAATTTGAACGTTTTCTCACCTGTCGCCCCCGCACCGGCTCCAGTCGAGCTTCCGCTACCGTTCTCGGCACATCTCGGTGCCTCATCTGCATCGGCCTTCCGCGTCACGACGGATCGTGCTAAACCACAATGTGTCACCTTCATGCTACCACCCGAACAGCCGTCGTTGCCACATCCCCTGGAGGCACACTCTCCTGGAATACTACAGCAACAACAGCTCGATTCAGGCAGTGCCACGACGAACTCAACTCAACCTGTTCTTCCTAACATTCTACAATGCTTACCGACGCTGCCGCCATTTAATCCAGACAGAGCTACATCCTGGTTCAAAATTGTGGTCAAAGTGTTCGACCATTACCAACTCGATGAGTCAACCAGGTTTCTGTGCCTCATCACCCACCTGCACGACCAGGAGGACTTGACTGCTGACCTGGTCTATGCTCCGGACTCGTCTACCCAGTACACTCTAGCGAAAAAGACAATTCTACGTCGGCTTGCATGCTCAACTGAGGCATCAATACAGCAAGTGCTCCACATCAAGCAACTAGGCAACGACAAACCTTCCCAGCTCTGGAGACAGCTACGTGCCCTGGTCAGCGCCGATCTACTCTCTAACACTGCTCTCCTTGCCATCTGGTCAGATAAACCATCTCCTCACATCCACTTTGCTCTGGCTCAAAGGTCTCCTGAACCTGTCGAACAAAGAATGACAATTGCTGACAAGCTACACGATGCATCACTGCTCTATTTCGCCAGCCACTGCCTACCTGACATGTCTCAGGTTCAGGTTCATCGTCCTGCACCTGGACGCGGCCGGGGCCGTACTGTGCAGACCGTTCCACTCACTTTGGGAAGCAGTAAACAAGCAACTGGAACGTCACCGGCTCCCCCCATGGTCACACCCCCTCCTGCAACCAAACCTGCTGTGGCCTCCGAACCTCAGCCACCGCCACTGGCAACAAACGTTCTGCAGGAAATGCAACTGCACTACCTGTACTGTTACTTCCACACTTGGTTTGGTGAGGTGGCACGGAACTGCAGACCACCCTGCTGCTTCCCAAACGCCAGTCGCAGATAGGTCCCAGTGCCGCCTCCTGCGCACAACATGACAGGCACCCCACAGTGCTCCACTCTGTCTGGGAACAACCGGATAATTGCTGACGACTTTACATTAAAGACATTTCGTCGGGATACCTTTTCCTAGTGGACACAGGTGCTAATGTTTCGCTACTGCTTACGTCCTTAGCGTCGTCAAACATCTGCCCTCATCATACTTCACAGCAAGCTGTGAATTCAATTAAACTACAATGCTCGGGTTCAACTTCCCATGTCGTCTCACTCTCCGCAAACTGCAAACTCGAGTGGACGTTTTTAGTGTGCGAAATTGACGAACCTATACTAGGCATTGACTTCTTGCAACACCACAAACTTTCAGCGGACCTAGTGCGAAACACCGTGTTTCATCATCTGTCCAAGACTCACTTCCCCTGTGCTCCATCGAGCAAACCCCCTCGTGACACATCGGTCCAGACTCATCTCATCCGTACATGCTTGTCTCTGTCGACAACATTACAAGAAAACATGCACAAGTGCCTTGTCGAGCTTGAACACGTCGCTCGCCTATGCAAGGAAAACTTCAAGCTCTCCCTCCGGCTCCACGAAATACAGCTCCAGCTCTCCGATACAGCAAAGGAATTACAGACACTACTGCAAGGACAAAGGAAGGTCAGTAAGTGTGACGATTGGACACAAGTGTGCATGCGTGACAAGCATCACGTATTCCCGAACTGACGGCTCCTACCCTGCCACTCGCGGACAGCACCTCAAACTATGCAACTTCGGCTCCTGCGAGCCGCCGTATGACCGCCACTGACAACACAAACAGTGCACTCGCGCCAAGCACTTCACCCGCGACCGTGCTGCCACAGGCCACGCCCTCGGACATGGACTCACTAACGGCACACAAACTCTACTGAGCTCACCCGATCACAGTGCCACTGCTTCGGGCCAGCGGCCACCTTGTCGGGTTGACTCCTGGGACACTTTGCCGCCACGGCTTCTGTCGGATCCGCCGAGTGGCTCCGAACACCACGACCACGACTCGCCTGCCCCGCTCATCACACATTGTAAACAAACCGCCTCCCGCACCGCCAGAAACATTTCCGTCGTCACCAACGGCACAGTTCATAAGCTTCGCCTCATACCAGACCCCCTGATCTCCAGTAAACCATGTCAACTTTGTCCCAAGCGCCTCTCCGACCTTAAAAATCAGATACTGAACTACTAAGCTCCGTTATGATTGAACCCTCTGCCAGTAGCTGGTCTACACACATACATATGACACCCAAGAAAGACGGGTCCTGGCGCATATGCGGAGACTACTGTTGACTAAATGCACGAACAATTATGGACACCTACCCCATACCCACCATTGCTGACTTTACCAGTTCCCTCGCAGGTGCCACCACGTTCTCTGTCATTGATTGCAAACGGGCCTACCGCCAGATCCCCGTGGCACCTGAAGACATAGAGAAGACAGCAATCACCACCCCGATCAGGTTATTTCAGTTTCGATTCATGCCCTTCAGTCTGAAAAACGCAACTCAGACCTGGCAACGATTCATAACTAAGTGCTATTCGACCTAAAATTCTGTTTTGCATATCTTGATGACATTCTTGTGTTCAGCTCCTCCATCGAGGACAACATTCGACATGTGCAAACTGTTATGAACACTCTCGCGGCAGCAGGCATCGAGATCAACCAGGACAAAATGCAGCTACATCAACCCGCTGTCACTTTTCTTGGTTTTCGGGTCTTTGCTGATGGCATTTCACCGCCCCCTGAGAAATTACAAACAATACTAAACCTACCCAGACCTTCGTCATTCAAAGAGCTCCAGCACTTTCTGGGGCAGTTAATTATTATCATCGACATCTACCTCGGGCTGCGGAGATTCAGGCTCCACTGACGGATGCCTTGGCAGGCACCAACACTTCTGGATCTCAGCCCGTTCCATGGATCCCTGCTATGACTGACTCTTTCACTGTCCTCAAAAATCTTCAAAAATGGCTCTGAGCACTATGGGACTTAACATCTATGGTCATCAGTCCCCTAGAACTTAGAACTACTTAAACCTAACTAACCTAAGGACAGCACACAACACCCAGTCATCACGAGGCAGAGAAAATCCCTGACCCCGCCGGGAATCGAACCCAGGAACCCGGGCGTGGGAAGCGATAACGCTACCGCACGACCACGAGCTGCGGACAAAAAATCTTCTTGCCAAGGCCTGCACCATCGCGCATCCTCATCCCAATGCACTGCTTTTCATCACCACAGATGCGAGCGATACTGCCATCAGTGCTGTCCTTAGCCAGGCAATTGACAGCCAAACTTCACCTCTGCAGTTCTTCTCGCACAAGCTCACCAATGCACAACGGAAATATTCCGCGTTTGACAGGGAGTTGCTTGTGGTCTTCAAAGCGATCAAGCATTTCAAGACTGACATTGAGGGATGTGCTTTCTATGTTTTAACAGACCACAAACTCCTGGCTGTGGCTATTACAAAACCGCCAGCTGACCCACCTCCTCACCGCTTCAGATACATGGACTTCATATCTCAGTTCACCACCGATGTCAGACACATATAGTTGCTGATTTCCTTTCACGAGTCGACGCCATCCATTCGCTGTTAGACCTCTCTGAACTGCCTAACCTCCAACCCGCCAACGAGGAAACACAAAACCTGATTTCAGACTCTACTTCTTCACTACACTTCGTCCGCACCACCTTCCCTGGCATTTTTGGTGAGATCTGGTGCGATGACAGTATGGGCACGTTACACCCCCTGATCCCAACCATGCTCCATCGAGCTGTCTTCAATGAACTGCATAATTTATCCCACCCCGGTGTTCATGCGTCTGCCTGCCATGTAGTGGAGCACTTTGTGCGGAGAAATGTCAACCAGGACTGCCAGCAATGGGCACGCTCCTGCATCGTGTGCCAATGCTCCAAAGTACACAAGCACACTTCACCCCCCCTCGGCTCCTTTTCGATCCCTCCTGGGCATTTCCAGCATATTCATATTGACATTGTCGGCCCTCACTCCCACTCTAATGGCTTTCGTTATGTTCTTCCATCTATCGACCGAACAACTCGCTGGGTCAAGGCTGTCCCTCTCCCTGATATTATGGCAGAAACTGGTGCTCGAGCTTTTGTCGAGTCATGGGTATCGCGTTTTGGATGTCCAGCTACATATCACGACTGACCAGGGCAGACAACTTGAGTTGGCCCTGTTCAATGGGATTTGTAACATTTGCGGCTTCCGGTGCATCCATACCACAGCATATGATCTGCAAAGTAACAGGCTAGTGGAGCTCTTCAATGCCACGACTCTGTATGGACGGAGGCCCTTCCCCTTGTGCTACTCGGCATTCGTGCAATTTATAAGGAACACCTCAAAGGCACAATAGCCGAGTTTGTATCTGGCCACAACATTGTTCTCCCTGGCAAACTTCTGAGCTCTTCTGCTTCTCTCTCTCAGTCTGACTTACCTTCCTTTGTTGACCACGTCACACGCCAATTCATCAACCTCCATATCTCTCCACCCACCTGCCATTCCCGCCCTTAGGTTCACGTCTCGAAATCTCTGGACAATTGCGAGTACATCATGCTCTGAGATGACACTGTCTGTGCTCCCCTCCAACCTCCATATACCGGCCCGTACTGATTTCTCCGGTGCTCAGCCAACACCTATGACATCCAGATGAAAGATTCAGCTGTCACAGACTTAAGCCTGCTCATGTCGAGCCTTCTTCTACCCTGCTTCAGGCCACGACCACATCACTCACTGTCGTGGCTCACAATGCTCCGACCTCTCCCTCCAGGTCAGACTTACACACTTAATTGAGTGACTTCCAGCTCCAATCATCGAGCTCTCCTCCGACCTTGCCTCCTACTCCAGTCTCATGCACTCTGTCGAGTGACCTCATGCTCCCCTTGTCGAGCTTACCTACAATCACGCCCTTGCCACCGGGCCCTTCGTCGGTCCCTTCGACCTCTCCACCATTGCCTGCCTCTCCCTGTCAAGGTTTCTCATGCCCCCTCATCTTGAATGTGCCCCCCGCTCGAGGTGTTTGTTCCTGTCCCCCTGGACATAATCCATGACATCTCAATAATACTGCACGATTATACACTGTTTGTTGTGTGTTCCTCTTCATCCAGTGCTCATGTCACAACCTCCACCATTCCCTGTCACCTGGTGAAATGTGTTCCCCTCACGCCCGACATCGACCTGGACATGCTTCGTGTGTTTGCCACGCCCACTGGAGATATCGTTGTAGTCGCTCCGTTCCACCTGCAAACCACTGGCCTACCTGTCGCCGCACGACCAGCATGCCCAGTATGATGTCCGGCTCGCTTCGATGACTTCCAGGTTCGGTGTCCGAACCTTCCTTCATGACATCTACCCACACAGCTCCACGATGACGCTGTTGAGCTGACCGTGGTCCGGCTACTGCGGACCACTGCTGCCGACACCTTAGTCCCCCCCTGAGCATTGTCTATGAGCAGTTCTGCCATGGTCAGTTCTTTGTGCGCCTTGCGTGTGTTTAGGTGAATAAATGAACTACTGCTAAATGGGTGTTGTTTGGTGTAACCAACCCGAAATTCTCCCTCAAATGTAAAGGGGAAAAACATTATTTTCAATTTCTTAACTATGGTCAAAATGACACACTTTTCTGGTGATATACTTGTTTCTATGTATTTTCTTCAGCAGTGTTAGTTGTCTCGTAGCTTTTGTTAAATTTTGCAAGAAGCTTCTGCCACAACAAATAACTGATTAAAAGTAAACATGGTACACTATTTTCTTGGTATCCATGTTTGTAGCACTTGCAGGATACACATTGCAAATGTTAAGCTGTTAAGTTTACGTGTATCTTCCAACAAAAGTTTTGTGAATATTTAGGTCTAACATGTTTTCAATGTTTGCTTCTGTCATCTCCTGATCATTGCTAGTTATTTTTATGTTGTTAAGTTCTATTGATTTAGTTTGAGATTCTATCATCTGGTTTTTTGTTACATTTTTTTTAGTCTGTGCTGACTGAACCAGGACTCATTCTCTCTAAAGCATTTTGCCACTCTCTGGATTTTTTTCTGGCACTTTGTATTCAATTTCAGTTTACCTATCATCCACAAATAAAACTGAATGAGCATCAATAATACGTGGTAGAGCATCCATATAGAATAGAACATAGAAACCCTATATCAAACCCTATGGGATCCCTCAGGAAACAGTTTCCCAGAGAAATAATTGCCAGAATTTGATATTACAATTATTTTTTGTTCCCTGTCTGTTAAGTTTGAAGTGAACCACTGTAAAGCACTGTCCCTGACTCCATACATCTGTAATCTGTGTGTGCTGTGTATGGGGATAATGCCACTGGACTGAGCATGGCAATGAAATTTTAAGGAGGATAATTTTGACATTAGTAACTCTTCACTTTGAGGAAGACTTACAGGGTTTGATGAAGATTGTTTAAACATGTTAATACACAATGATTCATGTCAGTGTAAGTGAGAACTGGCAAATGTGATGAACTGTGATCATTTCCCCATTGTGTGAAATTTGCATGCAATGGGGAGGGTTCAAAAATCAGGTGTATGGTTGCCGCATGCTCTAAGCCAAAATCACAAATATCAGTAGGTGGCCATATGAGCACCTTTGCTTGCTTGTCATCAATTGGCTGTTGAACAACACCAAACTTTCCTATCCTGTGTCATTACTGGTGATGATAATCACATTTATGCTATCACACAGAAAAGAAGGGAATGGTTGAGTCCAAACGAAAGATAATGTTATGCATCTGGTGGAACAGTGATGGTGTTGTGTAGTACGAATTGCTTCCCCCCATGAACCATGGACCTTGCCGTTGGTGGGGAGGCTTGCGTGCCTCAGCGATACAGATGGCCGTATCGTAGGTGCAACCACAACGGAGGGGTATCTGTTGAGAGGCCAGACAAACGTGTGGTTCCTGAAGAGGGGCAGCAGCCTTTTCAGTAGTTGCAGGGGCAACAGTCTGGATGCTTGACTGATCTGGCCTTGTAACATTAACCAAAACGGCCTTGCTGTGCTGGTACTGTGAACGGCTGAAAGCAAGGAGAAACTACAGCCGTAATTTTTCCCGAGGACATGCAGCTTTACTGTATGATTAAATGATGATGGCATCCTCTTGGGTAAAATATTCCGGAGGTAAAATAGTCCCCCATTCGGATCTCCGGGCGGGGACTACTCAAGAGGACGTCGTTATCAGGAGAAAGAAAACTGGCGTTCTACGGATCGGAGCGTGGAATGTCAGATCCCTTAATCGGGCAGGTAGGTTAGAAAATTTAAAAAGGGAAATGGATAGGTTAAAGTTAGATATAGTGGGAATTTGATTTGATCCATTATAAATGGTTTGTGAAAGCCTGCGACTGTAGATACAATAGGTTTGTT
Source organism: Schistocerca nitens (assembly GCF_023898315.1). NCBI lineage: Eukaryota > Metazoa > Arthropoda > Insecta > Orthoptera > Acrididae > Schistocerca > Schistocerca nitens. The sequence continues at coordinate 930,992,907 of NC_064617.1, read as the reverse complement.
TATAATTAAATAAATCTTCTGCTACCAGTCACGATTTTTCTTTATTTTACTATTCGCACGCCGCGTTTCGAGAAGTAATTCTCATTTTCAAGTGCGTTTTTTGATGTGTGCTAACACACATCAAAAAACGCACTTGAAAATGAGAATTATTTCTCGAAACGCGTCGCGCGAATAGTAAAATAAAGAAAAATCGTGACTGGTAGCAGAAGATTTATTTAATTATAAACAAACCTATAGTGGGAATTAGTGAAGTTCGGTGGCAGGAGGAACAAGACTTTTGGTCAGGTGATTACAGGGTTATAAATACAAAATCAAATAGGGGTAATTCAGGAGTAGGTTTAATAATGAATAAAAAAATAGGAGTGCGGGTTAGCTACTACAAACAGCATAGTGAACGCATTATTGTGGCCAAGATAGACACAAAGCCCATGCCTACTACAGTAGTACAAGTTTATATGCCAACTAGCTCTGCAGATGATGAAGAAATAGATGAAATGTATGACGAGATAAAAGAAATTATTCACGTAGTGAAGGGAGACGAAAATTTAATAGTCATGGGTGACTGAAATTCGTCAGTAGGAAAAGGGAGAGAAGGAAACATAGTAGGTGAATATGGATTGGGGGGAAGAAATGAAAGAGGAAGCCGCCTTGTAGAATTTTGCACAGAGCATAACTTAATCACAGCTAACACTTGGTTCAAGAATCATAGAAGAAGGTTGTATACCTGGGAGAATCCTGGAGATACTAAAAGGTATCAGATAGACTATATAATGGTAAGACAGAGATTTAGGAACCAGGTTTTAAATTGTAAGACATTTCCAGGGGCAGATGTGGATTCTGACCACAATCTATTGGTTATGAACTGCAGATTGAAACTGAAGAAACTGCAAAAAGGTGGGAATTTAAGGAGATGGGACCTGGATAAACTGAAAGAACCAGAGGTTGTAGAGAGTTTCGGGGAGAGCATAAGGGAACAATTGACAGGAATGGGGGAAAGAAATACAGTAGAAGAAGAATGGGTAGCTCTGAGGGATGAAGTAGTGAAGGCAGCAGACGATCAAGTAGGTAAAAAGACGAGGGCTAATAGAAATCCTTGGGTAACAGAAGAAATATTGAATTTAATTGATGAAAGGAGAAAATATAAAAATGCAGTAAATGAAGCAGGCAAAAAGGAATACAAACATCTCAAAAATGAGATCGACAGGAAGTGCAAAATGGCTAAGCAGGGTTGGCTAGAGGACAAATGTAAGGATGTAGAGGCTTGTCTCACTAGGGGTAAGATAGATACTGCCTACAGGAAAATTAAAGAGACCTTTGGAGAGAAAAGAACAACTTGTATGAATATCAAGAGCTCAGATGGCAACCCAGTTCTAAGCAAAGAAGGGAAGGCAGAAAGGTGGAAGGAGTATATAGAGGGTTTATACAAGGACGATGTACTTGAGGGCAATATTATGGAAATGGAAGAGGATGTAGATGAAGATGAAATGGGAGATATGATACTGCGTGAAGAGTTTGACAGAGCACTGAGAGACCTGAGTCGAAACAAGGCCCCGGGAGTAGACAACATTCCATTAGAACTACTGACAGCCTTGGGAGAGCCAGTCCTGACAAAACTCTACCATCTGGTGAGCAAGATAAATGAGACAGGCGAAACACCCTCAGACTTCAAGAAGAATATAATAATTCCAATCCCAATGAAAGCAGGTGTTGACAGATGTGAAAATTACCGAACTATCAGTTTAATAAGTCACAGCTGCAAAATACTAACGCGAATTCTTTACAGACGAATGGAAAAACTGGTAGAAGCGGACCTTGGGGAAGATCAGTTTGGATTCTGTAGAAATGTTGGAACACGTGAGGCAATACTAACCTTACGACTTCTCTTAGAAGAAAGATTAAGAAAAGGCAAACCTATGTTTCTAGCATTTGTAGACTTAGAGAAAGCTTTTGACAATGTTAACTGGAATACTCTCTTTCAAATTCTGAAGGTGGCAAGGGTAAAATACAGGGAGCAAAAGGCTATTTACAATTTGTACAGAAACCAGATGGCAGTTATAAGAGTTGAGGGGCATGAAAGGGAAGCAGTGGTTGGGAAAGGAGTGAGACAGGGTTGTAGCCTCTCCCCGATGTTATTCAATCTGTATATTGAGCAAGCAGTAAAGGAAACAAAAGAAAAATTCGGAGTAGGTATTAAAATTCATGGAGAAGAAGTAAAAACTTTGAGGTTCGCCAATGACATTGTAATTCTGTCAGAGACAGCAAAGGACTTGGAAGAGCAGTTGAACGGAATGGACAGTGTCTTGAAAGGAGGATATAAGATGAACGTCAACAAAAGCAAAATGAGGATAATGGAATGTAGTCAAATTAAATCGGGTGATGCTGAGGGAATTAGATTAGGAAATGAGACACTTAAAGTAGTAAAGGAGTTTTGCTATTTAGGGAGTAAAATAACTGATGATGGTCGAAGTAGAGAGGATATAAATGTAGACTGGCAATGGCAAGGAAATCGTTTCTGAAGAAGAGAAATTTGTTAACATCGAGTATAGATTTAAGTGTCAGGAAGTCGTTTCTGAAAGTATTTGTATGGAGTGTAGCCATATATGGAAGTGAAACATGGACGATAACCAGTTTGGACAAGAAGAGAATAGAAGCTTTCGAAATGTGGTGCTACAGAAGAATGCTGAAGATAAGGTGGGTAGATCACGTAACTAATGAGGAGGTATTGAATAGAATTGGGGAGAAGAGGAGCTTGTGGCACAACTTGACTAGAAGAAGGGATCGGTTGGTAGGACATGTTTTGAGGCATCAAGGGATCACAAATTTAGCATTGGAGGGCAGTGTGGAGGGTAAAAATCGTAGAGGGAGACCAAGAGATGAATACACTAAGCAGATTCAGAAGGATGTATGTTGCAGTAGGTACTGGGAGATGAAGAAGCTTGCACAGGATAGAGTAGCATGGAGAGCTGCATCAAACCAGTTTGAGGACTGAAGACCACAACAACAGGTGTAACTATCACTGCTGACATTTATTGGCAACAACTGAGATGTCTTGTAGAGGCACTACAAGAGCAATGACTGTGTGAAGTTATTCTACTCCATGTTAATGCCAATGCACATTCTTCTAGACTGACTAAAAACGCTATACAGGACTAGGGTTAGAAAGTCATTCTGCACCCACTTTGTTCACCTGATCTTGCATCATCATATTTTCACCTCCACTCTCCATTGAACAGCCTTCAAGGAAGTTCCTTTCCAGATAAAAGGACAAGTTATTTGCCTCACAACCATATGATTTCTACAGTTTCTAACAAGAGAAGCGGTGCAAAACTGGATTGTGAACTCCACACTTCTCTTACTACAGTTGACTAACTTGAACTGCTTAGCCAATCCTCTTCTTTGGACATGCAGCTACGTTGATCTCCATAACTTCTTCTCCAAAGAAATAATACTGGTTAGACAAGCCAAAAAATTACTATCTCTCTCACTTGAAGTAACTCGGTACTCTCATACTTTCAGTTCAGCTCGGGTGTCTTTTCCTTTCCACAAGTTTCATATAAGCATACAAACTCTTGCAAGTCAACTACACTAATACCCATTAGATACAATTAAATATAATCACAATTGCCTGGTTTTAACAAGCAAATTATTTATAGACGTTCCATGCGTCTTGCTTCCTTCAGAGCTAAGACATGAAGTAAGTTAAAATTCTATAGTCAAATGTTCGTTTTTCTTTTCTTTTTTTTTTTTTTTTTTCAACAATCACATTCACTAACACAGCAAAGAATAGCGCTTAATTACTCCATGTCCTTTCGCAAAGCTTCTTTGGCTCTTGCGGCAAACACTTGTTGGCATTGTTTGACTGCCCCGATTATTGTCTTCTCATTACAAACTTTGAACCTGCACACAGAAACCAGCGGTGCAGTAGATACCTTTCTGTTCTCTTACTTACTTTTAAAATATCTGGTGTTCAAGAAGGTGGAAGGCTGAGTGTTTCTAGAATTTACACCAAAATTCTCGAGTTACTACATATCCCTCCCCTTAGCTCGAACAGGCAAATTTTATACATATTCATTATGTACTTTAATATCTCACATAATGCTAATTTACATTTTAATCAGTATACATTATATTTCCTTTAGTAATTGCATACTTAAAAACAAGCTCTTCTTTTTTCATTTTGATAATAACTATCTGAGCATTTCACCTAATGTACTTTTATATCTAGGAATCATGCGGACAACATTCTTGATTTCCAATCACAAACTCCAGGTGTCATAGACACTTCATTATTTCTTTTTGCATTCTAATTCTCTGTACTATTTTTTCTTTAGTATGTAATAGTTTCATTACCTACAGTAGCTTGTAGTATGGAGGAACTCTGGACAAATGAAATTGTTCTTTCTGACACTCATAAACATAAAACATAATAATGCTAGCGGAATGTAAAAATCAAATTTATGGAGTAATTTCTACAAAATGTGTGATTTCTGCCGTGATACTGTCCTTTTCCCTTTAGTAACAGTACCTATACCTTACATACAGGTTGACCCTGTGAGCGAACTTCCTCCTTCTGTTTTGGTAGGTATGCCCCTCTTAATTCCTATTTTCCTATGGTACAGGTCAATCCCCTTCTTGGTGCCTCTGTCCGCACAGTGTAGGTCAGCCTTTCTCAGGTCTGCCTATCTGCCCTTTGTATCCAATAAATGCTGGGTGTGCCCCCCCCCCCCCCCATTTTATCCTTCCTGAGTAGGACTCATGGTTCATTTCCCAAGTAGACACCTTTATGTACACTATAATTAAATATCCTCTGGAAAATAAAATATAAAATCTATTTCATACTTAACACTCGCTTCCTAATACTTCACTTAATCCCCTAGAGTCCTCCACTAAGCTTCCAGTAGACATCACATTTATACACTCCTGGAAATGGAAAAAAGAACACATTGACACCGGTGTGTCAGACCCACCATACTTGCTCCGGACACTGCGAGAGGGCTGTACAAGCAATGATCACACGCACGGCACAGCGGACACACCAGGAACCGCGGTGTTGGCCGTCGAATGGCGCTAGCTGCGCAGCATTTGTGCACCGCCGCCGTCAGCGTCAGCCAGTTTGCCGTGGCATACGGGGCTCCATCGCAGTCTTTAACACTGGTAGCATGCCGCGACAGCGTGGACGTGAACCGTATGTGCAGTTGACGGACTTTGAGCGAGGGAGTATAGTGGGCATGCGGGAGGCCGGGTGGACGTACCGCCGAATTGCTCAACACGTGGGGCGTGAGGTCTCCACAGTACATCGATATTGTCGCCAGTGGTCGGCAGAAGGTGCACGTGCCCGTCGACCTGGGACCGGACAGCAGCGACGCACGGATGCACGCCAAGACCGTAGGATCCTACGCAGTGCCGTAGGGGACCGCACCGCCACTTACCAGCAAATTAGGGACACTGTTGCTCCTGGGGTATCGGCGAGGACCATTCGCAACCGTCTCCATGAAGCTGGGCTACGGTCCCGCACACCGTTAGGCCGTCTTCCGCTCACGCCCCAACATCGTGCAGCCCGCCTCCAGTGGTGTCGCGACAGGCATGAATGGAGGGACGAATGGAGACGTGTCGTCTTCAGCGATGAGAGTCGCTTCTGCCTTGGTGCCAATGATGGTCGTATGCATGTTTGGCACCGTGCAGGTGAGCGCCACAATCAGGACTGCATACAACTGAGGCACACAGGGCCAACACCCGGCATCATGGTGTGGGGAGCGATCTCCTACACTGGCCGTACACCACTGGTGATCGTCGAGGGGACACTGAATAGTGCACGGTACATCCAAACCGTCATCGAACCCATCGTTCTACAATTCCTAGACCGGCAAGGGAACTTGCTGTTCCAACAGGACAATGCACGTCCGCATGTATCCCGTGCCACCCAACGTGCTCTAGAAGGTGTAAGTCAACTACCCTGGCCAGCAAGATCTCCGGATCTGTCCCCCATTGAGGATGTTTGGGACTGGATGAAGCGTCGTCTCACGCGGTCTGCACGTCCAGCACGAACGCTGGTCCAACTGAGGCGCCAGGTGGAAATGGCATGGCAAGCCGTTCCACAGGACTACATCCAGCATCTCTACGATCGTCTCCATGGGAGAATAGCAGCCTGCATTGCTGTGAAAGGTGGATATACACTGTACTAGTGCCGACATTGTGCATGCTCTGTTGCCTGTGTCTATGTGCCTGTGGTTCTGTCAGTGTGATCATGTGATGTATCTGACCCCAGGAATGTGTCAATAAAGTTTCCCCTTCCTGGGACAATGAATTCACGGTGTTCTTATTTCAATTTCCAGGAGTGTATATACTATTCTGTATATCATTCATTTACTTATGTCATACTTGTCCTCTATCCTAAAAATCATCAGAACAACTGATATTCCTGAAAAATTATCAAAATTAGCTCCTCCTTGGTTTATGCTCATTAATTCCTCCTTGGCTTATGCTCTCCTTAATTACTCACGCTTCCCTCACACTTCCTTCTTATGTATCCCTAATGTAGAATTATCGTAGTTTTCTTTTATATAATAGAGGGAAACATTCCACGTGGGAAAAATAACTGACCTGCCTACACTGTGAAGCTTTCTATGTGGGAATGACCAGCAACAAACTGTCCATTCACATGAATGGACACAGGCAGACAGTGTTTGTTGGTAATGAGGATCACCCTGTGGCTAAACATGCCTTGGTGCACGGCCAGCACATCTTGGCACAGTGTTACACCGTCTGGGTTATCCGGATACTTCCCACTAACACCAACCTGTCAGAACTCCGGAGATGGGAACTTGCCCTTCAGTATATCCTCTCTTCTCGTTATCTGCCAGGCCTCAACCTCTGCTAATTTCAAGTTGCTGCCGCTCATACCTCACCTGTCTTTCAACAACATCTTTGCCTCTGTACTTCTGCCTCGACTGACATCTCTGCCCAAACTCTTTGCCATTACAAATTCACACACACACACACATATCCATCCACACATATGCAGACACAAGCAGACATATTCAAAGACAAAGAGTTTGGGCAGAGATGTCAGTCGAGGCGGAAGTGCAGAGGTAAAGATGTTGTTGAATGACAGGTGAGGTATGAGTGGCGGCAACTTGAAATTAGCGGAGATTGAGGCCTGGTGGGTCATTCAACAACATCTTTGCCTCTGCACTTCCGCCTCAACTGACATCTCTGCCCAAACTCTTTGTCTTTGAATATGTCTGCTTGTGTCTGCAAATGTGTGGATGGATATGTGTGTGTGTGTGTGCGAGTGTATACCCGTCCTTTTTTCCCCCTAAGGTAAGTCTTTCCACTCCCGGGATTGGAATGACTCCTTACCCTCTCCCTTAAAACCCACATCCTTTCATCTTTCCCTCTCCTTCCCTCTTTCCTGACGAAGCAACCGTTGGTTGCGAAGCTAGAATTTTGTGTGTATGTTTGTGTTTGTTTGTGTGTCTATCGACCTGCCAGCGCTTAGAAACACAAACAAACACAAACATACACAAGAAATTCTGCAACCAACAGTTGCTTCATCAGGAAAGAGGGAAGGAGAGGGAAAGATGAAAGGATGTGGGTTTTAAGGGAGAGGGTAAGGAGTCATACCAATCCCGGGAGCGGAAAGACTTACCTTAGGGGGAAAAAAGGACAGGTATACACTCGCACACACACACATATCCATCCGCACATACACAGACACAAGCAGACATATGTAAAGGCAAAGAGTTTGGGCAGAGATGTCAGTCGAGGCGGAAGTACAGAGGCAAAGATGTTGTTGAAAGACAGGTGAGGTATGAGCGGCGGCAAATTGAAATTAGCGGAGATTGAGGCCTGGCGGATAACGAGAAGAGAGGATATATTGAAGGGCAAGTTCCCATCTCCGGAGTTCTGACAGGTTGGTGTTAGTGGGAAGTATCCAGATAACCCGGACGGTGTAACACTGTACCAAGATGTGCTGGCCGTGCTCCAAGGCATGTTTAGCCACAGGGTGATCCTCATTACCAACAAACACTGTCTGCCTGTGTCCATTCATGCGAATGGACAGTTTGTTGCTGGTCATTCCCACATAGAAAGCTTCACAGTGTAGGCAGGTCAGTTAAAACCCACATCCTTTTGTCTTTCCCTCTCCTTCCCTCTTTCCTGACGAAGCAACCGTTGGTTGCGAAAGCTAGAATTTCGTGTGTATGTTTGTGTATCTATCGACCTGCCAGCGCTTTCGTATGGTAAGTCACATCATTTTTGTGTATATATATATATATATATATATATATATATATATATATATATATATATATATATATATTCCCCCCCCCCCCCCCCCGCACGTCCAGGGCCTCGCTGCGATGGAGCATTTCCTTTCACGCCGATCACCTGCCACCCTACCTAAAACCTCTTTCCTCATTACCTTAGCCAGCTTCATCCTGACCCACAACTTCTTCACTTTTGAAGGACAGACATACCAACAATTAAAGGGAACAGCCATGGGTACCAGGATGGCCCCCTCGTACGCCAACCTATTCATGGGTCGCTTAGAGGAAGCCTTCTTGGTTACCCAGGCCTGCCAACCCAAAGTTTGGTACAGATTTATTGATGACATCTTCATGATCTGGACTCACAGTGAAGAATAACTCCAGAATTTCCTCTCCAACCTCAACTCCTTTGGTTCCATCAGATTCACCTGGTCCTACTCCAAATCCCACGCCACTTTCCTTGACGTTGACCTCCATCTGTCCAATGGCCAGCTTCACACGTCCGTCCACATCAAACCCACCAACAAGCAACAGTACCTCCATTATGACAGCTGCCACCCATTCCACATCAAATGGTCCCTTCCCTACAGCTTAGGTCTTCGTGGCAAATGAATCTGCTCCAGTCCGGAATCCCTGAACCATTACACCAACAACCTGACAACAGCTTTCGCATCCTGTAACTACCCTCCCGACCTGGTACAGAAGCAAATAACCAGAGCCACTTCCTCATCCTCTCAAACCCAGAACCTCCCACAGAAGAACCACAAAAGTGCCCCACTTGTGACAGGATACTTTCCGGGACTGGATCAGACTCTGAATGTGGCTCTCCAGCAGGGATATGACTTCCTCAAATCCTGCCCTGAAATGAGATCCATCCTTCATGAAATCCTCCCCACTCCACCAAGAGTTTCTTTCCGCCGTCCACTTAACCTTTGTAACCTCTTAGTTCATCCCTATGAAATCCCCAAACCACCTTTCCTACCCTCTGGCTCCTACCCTTGTAACCGCCCCCAGTGTAAAACCTGTCCCATGCACCCTCCCACCACCACCTACTCCAGTCCTGTAACCTGGAAGGTGTACACGATCAAAGGCAGGGCCACGTGTGAAAGCACCCACGTGATCTACCAACTGACCTGCCTACACTGTGAAGCATTCTATGTGGGAATGACCAGCAACAAACTGTCCATTCGAATGAATGGACACAGGCAGACAGTGTTTGTTGGTAATGAGGATCACCCTGTGGCTAAACATGCCTTGGTGCACGGCCAGCACATCTTGGCACCGTGTTACACTGTCCGGGTTATCTGGATACTTCCCACTAACACCAACCTATCCGAACTCCGGAGATGGGAACTTGCTCTTCAATATATCCTCTCTTCCTGTTATCCACCAGGCCTCTATCTCTGCTAATTTCAAGTTGCCGCCACTCATACCTCACCTGTCATTCAACAACATCTTTGCCTCTGCACTTCCGCCTCGACTGACATCTCTGCCCAAACTCTTTGTCTTTAAATATGTCTGCTTGTGTCTGTATATGTGTGGATGGATATGTGTGTGTGTGCGCGAGTGTATACCCGTCCTTTTTTCCCCCTAAGGTAAGTCTTTCCGCTCCCGGGATTGGAATGACTCCTTACCCCCTCCCTTAAAACCCACATCCTCTCATCTTTCCCTCTCCTTCCCTCTTTCCTGATGAGGCAACAGTTTGTTGCGAAAGCTTGAATTTTGTGTGTATGTTTGTGTGTCTATCGACGTGCCAGCGCTTTCGTTTGGTAAGTCACATCATCTGTGATAAAAAACAGATGATGTGACTTACCGAACGAAAGTGCTGGCAGGTCGATAGACACACAAACATACACACGAAATTCAAGCTTTCGCAACAAACTGTTGCCTCATCAGGAAAGAGGGAAGGAGAGGGAAAGACACATACACATATCCATCCACACATATACAGACACAGGCAGACATACGTAAATGCAAAGAGGTTGGGCAGAGATGTCAGTCAAGGCGGAAGTACAGAGGCAAAGATGTCCTTTGAGAACATTTCTGTTGTCTGTCAGATATTTTATTTCCATGGAATAATTCTCAAAAAAATGTGTAGTCTTCTATTTGAATCCTTTCTTTGTCAAAGTTAGATTCATTAGAGGGAAGTTCAGATCATTTTTCTCTTCTATTGCTGTGTATACTGCTATTATTCTCAAATGTTAATGGATTTTTGACACACAATTTCATTGGCAAAGAATGTACTGTGGGGTTGTGATTAGTATTCCCAATTGCTTAAAGAAACAATGCGAAGTCCAGGTTGCAATATCAACAATAGTGGAAAGTACAGATTGCTAATATCCATAAAGGTGACATGTTGAGTTGCAGACAGGCACAGCAAATGGACTGTTACACATTAAGCTTTTGGCCAAAGCCTGCATCAGAAGAGAAAAAGACATATGCATCCACACAAGCAAGCACACCTCACAAAAACATGGCTGATATCTCTGGCTTCTCATGCCAGACTGAAACAAACACTGTGAGTGGGGGCACCAGTCAGTAGTGGAATGGGGAAAGAGGAGGGACAGCAGGGTACGGGTGGGGAAAAGGAAACAGTGCTGCCTGTCAGGGTGTTTCGGTGATTAAAGGCGGCAGACATGTTTCACTTTAATATCTGCTTCACAACCTGAAGCACCTGGATCCTCCCCTCCACCATCAGCTTTTATGAACTACACAGGTAGGAGTTATCCTTACAACACATTCTCCACTCTCTGAAATCCTCCCGGCCTTAGCCTACAGTAATCTACTATCCCCACATACTCCACCCAACAGTTTCCACTCCCTCTGTCCTATCACCTCCTCCAAACTCACATCCTCTTGCTTGTTGTTCACTGCTCTCTGCCAATGCACCCACTGATATTTACCCCTTCCTTGCTCCTCTCCTTTCCATTACTTTTTTTTCCATTCCCTCCCCCTACACAGCCTCCCTATGCTGCACCAAGGGGCCTCGTCTGCCACCTCTAGTCGCTGCATACTCTGCCAGGCAACATTGTTTCCTCTTCCCCCACTCATACCCTGCTACCCATTCCCCTTCCCCAACATTGTTTCCTCTTCCCCCACTCATACCCTTCTACTCATTCCCCTTCCCCATTCCACTACAAATTGTTGCTCCTGTTCAGTGCATTTGTTCCAGTCTGGCTTGAGCAGGCAGAAATAGTGGTTGTGTGTGTGAGGTCTGCTTGCTTACATGAATGCATGTGAGGTTTTATTTTCTGATGAAGGCTGTGTCCTAAAACTTAATGTGTAACAGTCTGTTCATTATGCCTGTCTTCAACTCTACATGTCATCTTAATGCAGAGAAGTTTATTAAACAGCTTAAGGTGATCTGCTATATAGTTTTTCCAGTTCAAATTTTCATCAATTTGCACATCCAAGAACTTAGAACTTTCTACATTGTTTGTTATCTTTTTTTGTTAACTACATTAATATGAGAGGGAGTATTTTTGACATTGCAAAAGCTAATCTTACTGTGCAAAATCTGTTAATAATTGTAACAAAGGTATCAATTTCCATTTTCCTTGTTCATACTTCTGTTATTGGCTTGATTATAATGCTTGTATCATCTATAAAAGGAGTTTATTCAGGATCCGGATTCAATTAAAGAAAATAAGGATTAAAAAATTAGTTTTTGAACTGAGAAATGTGGGAGTGGAAATATGAGGCTATCACTTCTATGCACTGTAAAAACTACAGTTTACTTTTAAATATAAAATTAGGAGTTTGTACAAAGAATGAGACATTCTACTGATTATTTAGTATACTGAGGTGTTAGATTTCTATAAATGAATGATGCGGCAAGAATATTTCTATATACTTACTTATGAAATATTAAATTCAAAGCCTGTTATATGAATGCCTAACCACACACTATTGTGATTGAGTAAGACCCACTTTGCTACAACCTCATACCCTGATAGAGTAATATTTCATGTGCTTGAGAAGAGTTTATGAAACTGTCATTGTTCATAACATTAATACCAAGAATTTGTTTACTTTTATTTCACAACATAATTGAATGAACCAACTGGCTCACCCATATAACATAATGCACAGTGTGCTATCTTGTGAGACAGGTAGGTGAGCCAGGCCCACGTTGAATCCAGGCAACAGATTAATGACTGAGTGTAGTTTTCAGGTGGCTTCCTGTGCCTGCTCCCCAAATTCTGCCTCAGAGAGAAAGTTTCACAAACACTTAAAATACAGTCATACAGAACAAAATTTAGTGCACATGACTTATTTACTTTGTCAGAAAGGGTGTCCAGCTGCTCAGTTAAATAATGGAAATCAATTTGGCAAATCCTGAATCTGCATACAATACAGGATACATGCAAGGGAAAAGAAAGAGTTTCATTTACTAACTAAGAAATTGCTATGTTTTTGGCACAAAATGACATAACACAGGACCTTTCAGTAACTTGGGAGTTAAATAATGCAGGAATTTGAATTTTTCTATTATACTGCATCTTGATAGTATTTGCCATTCTCTTTTTTCCTTCCGTCATTTCAGAGAAAACACTAGAGAACAGTGATTTTATATGCTTTCTACATAATTCAAATAAAAAAAGCAAGCTCTTTGACAAAACTGTGGCTTAAAGCGGTTTAAAAATGTTTCATTCACTGCAGTAGGTAATCCGTAGGCATTTCAGTGTGTTGTCTGATGGTTCGTTAACAAGATTCTGTATTTACTATAAATGTCTCATACATGTTAATTCCAATAGAAGTATGACAGAATTGTTATTTATTGTTTCAGATGCAGCAAACAAATGGAGCAGTTTTGCCCTGAATACTTTCTGTACAGAAGCACTTAGGAATTTTGATTCCGAAGCTACTACTTCAGAAAACCCACCCCGTTTCACATGCCCTCACTGTGGTAGGTCATATCGATACAAAAGTTCACTGACTTCTCACCTTAGGGTTGAATGTGGGCGTGGACCACAATTTCAGTGTCCTTACTGTCCTCAAAAGACAACACAAGACAGTAGTCTAAGAAGACATATTCGGAAACTTCATCCTGGAGCAAGTCTGGAGATACATTGATACAAAAGAAGATCTATTTAAGTATCAGCTGCCTTAAATAATGTACTTTCTGTTACTTTTACCATGGTAACATGCAATCCAGATCTGAAGCTCTTTGCTGGGCTAACAGAGACCAACACAGCTTTATTATTAGGATCAATAGAATAATATTATCCTAGTTCAGAGGAGTAAGCTATGGGTTCTTAAATCCACAGAAGTCCACTGAACCCAGCTGGGTTTTGACCCACTGCAATGGGAAGGTACAGTTAGTTTCTGTGGCTGGCATTGGCCAATATTGGAGCAATTTTGGCTGTAGTATTTATATTTATCTCAGCATCTGTCTCCAACTCAATACAAATATTTTGGAGAACTAATGATTTCCAAAGGTTCGCAGAGAAGGATTTGAAATAAATCTGATGAGACAGTATGAAGATATTCTCATGTTTAAATACAGAAGTAACTGTAATATTCAAGTGAAAATATACAATTAACTGAGGTGAATGTGATTAGAGTGTTTAATATGATAATTTGGTTCATCAGTAATGCAGCCAGATAAACAAGAAGCAAATGTTTAATGGCTGTTAGATTGAAACAATTGTAGTACAGCTGACAAAAGCACAAAAAGCAGACACACAAATTTTAAATTCTACAGTTATAGGTAACTTCCTTGTGACCTCCTGGAAATACAGATGAAAAAAGTAATGTTAACAAGAAAGATAAAATTAGTGGTGCAAGGTAGAAGTCACTCACAAAAAAGTACCCACAAAGACAAACGTGGTAACTGAAAAGATATTGTTATGTCTGGCTGCTTCTGTGTAACTTCTCTCTCAGTTTGGTGTTCTGAGTGACATTTTCCTCTCCTTCTTACTCTGTTAATCTTAAAGTCTCCCCTATTTTGCCAGCTGTTAATAAATAATACAAGGACGAAATATCTGTTTGGAAGCAGGGGAGTCATTGTTTTCATTTTCCATTTTTATATCTTTAAGATCCACCTTTTTAAGCAAATAGTAAGTGCTACTCTTTTTAATTACAGTATTATTGGATATTTTTAATCTTTATTTTTTTGAATCTAATTCATCAGGCCAACAGGACTATTCATAACTTTCAGTTAATCTTACTAAGAATGAAACAAATATTTTAGTAAATTATAAAATACTGTTGTCTTTATTTTGATGGTAAAAAGTCCTAGAATGTTTTCATAACTGCTGTTCATCAGATTTCTTTCATGTAAGTATGTGAAATATACCTCATATTCATTTAATACTTCTATAACAGTTTTTCATTTGTGTCATAAGGTAGTTACGACTTAATACATAATTTATTAAATGTGTTAGAGTATCTAAAAGGTTTCATACTGTTTCCTGACATAAAGCTGCAAGAAACATATGAACCTCTTATGAAACTGGTGAATTCGCTTACATCAGAAAAAGGAGTGGTTCATTTTTCACCTGCTGCTTGAGAATTAGTGGGGGAACACTTTTCTTTATCTCAAAACAATCACTTACTATAGCAATGTAAGTCCAATAATAAGGAAGTCTACATTTTTTGTATGCTAAGATTTTGTTGAACATATACTTTCTGAACATGGTGTAACAACATCTAAAAAAGAAAAAAAAGCTATATCTTGCAACAAGGTAGTTTACAGCACAAAGTCGTTAAATGATATAGAAACAGTAGTGGGGGCATAACATACTTGATGTTTTCCCATCTAAACACTTAAATGCTTTAATGGCTCCCTTCTGTATAAATACCTGATAACTCACAAAATTTAGAGATCACTATAAGTAAATAATATTGGACTGATGCTTTGCTCAGAATTGATTGTTATATAGATCAATAAGAAGTCATAAAAAATCCAAAAATTATTCTTACACATTCACTAGTCATGTCATATAATGCAAGTATTCTGAACAGCAGAAGTTCTCTCTAAGAAATCTACATGTGCAGTGTCTCACTGCATCAACATTTGTCCTCATGAAACAAAAAGTCAGTAAGGAAACTGTAAAATAAGTAACTCTCCTGAGCCACAAGGAGATTAAAAAATGTGAACAACAAATTCACTGTGCATGCAGGTTAAGCAGAATACAGTGCAGCTGCTGTATAGTACCACAGATTTGCCAATACTAAACGACAGTGGTAGAAACTACTACAGTAATTAGTTAGTTCACTTGGCTGAATAAGTATACCAGTCCATAGGTGACAAAGTTTAACTTCACTCTACCTATCTCACATATAGGCATAGTTGTCTTTAATAATAGTACGCACAGACTCCCTCACAGACCGACAGAGTCTGCAGACATATAACATCCCATCATTGGAAGTGTCAGTTAGATCAGAACACGGCATCTGAGATACAGCAAGCTGGGACCATTCCATATCTTATGACGCCAGAAGAACATCTGTGAATCTACAGTAAAGTGCAGCATTATTCTGTGGTGTTGAGCACACTGACAATCTTCTTTACTCTTTTATTTTTATGACTAGTCTTTCTATTGACTTAGATTTTTCACTTCATGGTGTCCACACTTAAAAATAAAAAGATATTGCATTGAATATGTAGATGAACAAACATAGCACCATACAGTATCACCTACTGCAGAGTCAGTGTGTCCGCCCCACACACTTTGTACTACAGATCGGCATGACACTTTGTTGGAGCACATCGAAATTTTCAATGTGACACTGAAAACCAAGAAAATGCTGCATTGAACTTTCCTATTGCATCGAGGTACGACCATTCAGTGGATAACAGTAGGAAGCTGCAAATATGTCCATTCCTGATAAACCTGAATTATGGCTTGCAATGCTCAATCTGACTTTCTAGTGCAATGGAACTGTAAATGAAGATATCAAATTCATGAGCACCATTAGTGTGCCTGGCAATAAAACTTCAACAATCCAATCAGCACAGCCCAACTGCCATGCAGAAGTATACACATTTTAAACAGTTACTTCTTGAGCGGCTACATCAGTCAGTATGGAACAATGTGTCCAGCAAGTACTGCATAGTGAAAAGAGAGGAGGTAAGTCACCATCAGAATTTTGGCAGCAGCTGTAAAGCTTAGTTGATGACACCGAGTTGCCAGATACAACACTGCAACATGTATGGCGTGTGGCCAGAGACAGTTAGAATGGCTGTGGCGTTTTCTGACGCATGTGATATTTCATCATTGCTCTCAGTAGCCAACAAGGTCTATGCCTCGTTAGATTCAGTGCATACATCATCTGTGATGTTCAAATATAACAGTACAGACCTTGAAGAAGCCACAATGGAATGATGACATCAACAACTGGACATTACTCGACAACTGGGCGAGCTACAAAATCGCATTGACAGCTTACATCAACAGATATCAACATTGCTTGGAGGCAAGGCAGGTACATGGAATAAGAGCAAGGAAGATGGCAGCGTGTTTAAGGAGCTTATCTCCTGGTATCACCATTGCATCAGAGACAAGGTGATGCCGTGCAAATCATTCTGCACTCACACAATTGATGACAGTGGCCAGCGATAGGCACTGCCAGTCACGAGTTTGAGCACCAGTGCCTACCACTGTAAGGTGAGAGTGATCACAGGCAACTACTGGTGGGTAACCTTTCTACTTTACCCTCACTGTCCCATCGACTTTAAGTCACAGATGTTAAATCCGGCCGCACTTATCTAATCGACTCAAGTTCCGGCATCAGTGCATTGCCTGTTGAAGGTGAAATGTGAAGCTTCCTCTATCTCAATCAAAGCTCACAGCAGCAAATCAGACTTCAATAATGACTTATTGAAAATGTCAGATAGACGGAGAACTCAGTTTAAAAGAACGTTTATCGTGGACTTTCATGATTGCTGATGTGTCAGATGCAATATTGGGTGCAGATTTGTTGTTTCTTTATGTAGTTGAAGTAGCTATTGGCTCATTGAGCATCTGTGGGGTACAAAGTGCATTACAGGCACCCTAGGAAGAGGTTCTCTGCCTATGTTCAATGACAGACAGGGGGTGACACCACACGTAGCGTACTGCAAATCCTTGCTATGTGTGCAGGCAGTTAAGCACAACATGGTCCATCACATCTGGACTATGTCTGGTCAGCCAGTGTCTCAGTGCCTGCACTGGTTACTTCCTGATCATTTCACTACTGCAAAGACAGAATTCGGAAAACTATAGTGCTCGGGAATCATCCGTAGATCTGACAGCCCACAGTCATCACCACTCCATCTAGTAAAGAAGAAAGGCAGGAGATGGAGACCATGTGGAGACTACTGGGCACTCAATACCTGTACCATTCCCAATTGTTAACCAATGCCACATATTACTGATTTTATACAAACACTGGCAGGCAACACCATTTTTAGTGTCATCGATTGCCAGAATGCATATCACCGGATGCTGGTCACATCTGCAGATATACTAAAGACGGCTGTGATGACACCATTTGGCTTATTTGAATACCTCTATATGGCATTTGGTTTGAAAAATGAGGTACAAACTTGGCAGTGATTTGTCAACAAAGTACTAAACAGTTTACCGTACTGCTTCACATAACTCAATGACATTCTGGTCTTTTTGGCATCTGATAAATATCACAAACTGCATCTAAAGAATGTTTACCTTGACATTGATGCATACGAGATTTCAGTCAATTAATCAAACTGTTTATTTTGACAATGTCAGGTGGCCTACTCAGTGACAGCAACCCACTACAGGATAAAGTTGCTCTTTTCAAATAGATGGCTTGCCACATCAATTTTCACCAGCTGCACCGGTTCCTTGGAGCAGTGAATTACTACAGACAATATCTGCCTAATACAGTGGCTATACAGGCACCTTTCACGTCAGCACTAGCCAGCAAGGATACAGTGGGCAAACAACATTTGCTGTAGGCACCAGAGATACTGATGGCATTCGATAAGATCAAAGCATATTGGCATATCTGGTTGCTCACTTACAACTGGCAGTTGTTGTGGACGCTAGCCAGTAAGCCATTGCTGCAGTCTATGCCAGCATGTTAAAGGCCACTGGCATCCCCTGGTCTTCTTCTCCCATAAGCTTATGTCATCACAAGTTAAATGGAGTGCTTACAGTATGGAATTGCTGGTAGTTTACAAAGCTGTCAGACATTTCTGGCCATATGTGAAAACCACAGATCACAAGCCAATTACTTTTGCCTTCAGTAGGAACAAAGATGACTGCTCACCATGACAATTTAGATAACTTGAATTCATCACCCAACTTATGACCTGCAGCATATAAAAGTATCTGAGAATGTAGTGCCAGATTTCCTGTGTGTTTGGAATCAATCTCTCAGGCTATTGACTACAAGGAGTTAGCTGCTGGGGAAGAGTCAGATCAGAAACTCACTGAATTCTGTTGTGATAGTTAATGTGGGTTATATCTGCAGGAAATACAACCTGCTAGTGAACATTTCCAAGTTTGGTGCAACACATCACAGGGTAAAACTGAGACATTCTGTACCTGAGAAATTGCAATGACAATTATTTGACAGCATCCATGGGCCGTCTCACTTGGGAATAAATGCCAGTGTCAAACTGATGATGGACATATTCATGTGGCCCAGTGTAAATGCATGCATATAGACCAAAATGGAAAGAGCCAAGTAGTATTGTTGTTCTGTTGGAATGGGTCAAACCTGAGCATGTGTTACCAACTGAAGAGGACATACATGCTAAACACGAAGTGTCACCTTCCACACTACCAGACATGGAAGATACCGTCTCAGTGCTACAAGGGGAACTGGTACAAGCACTGGAGGCTGATGGAGTTCAAGCAACACCTTCAGTGTAAATACCCCCTACATTCCCGGAGCTCTGCTCTACTGGCAGAAGGGATGGGGGAGGGGGGCAATTGTGTGAGTGTCACCGAAAGAACATCTGTAATAATGCAGTGAAGCACAGCATTATTCTGTAATGATGAGCGCATGGACAATCTTTTTTACTCTTTGATTTTTATTACTATTCTTTGTATTGACTTAGATTTTTCAGTTCGCAGTGTTTAAGCTTAAAAATAAAAAGTTACTGCCTAACTACTTTGTTGAATCTCTTTAGCGGACAGAGATATAAACTGGAGTTGGCTGAAAAGGTAACATTTTTAATGTGCTGACCCTAACACTGCACTTAGTTTTACTGGGAAGTTAGGTAATTAAAAGTTATACCTAATTTAAAATTCCACCATCGTACTTAATAGGAAAAACCTCATGAGCCAATATATATTTCTGGATGTTTTGACACCATTAGTTATAAAGACTGGCAGTTTAAATTTCAAATAACATATTTTAAATTTTATGAAACTAATTAATTTATGAGATAATCAGTATTCAGTTTCGGAAGTAGCTACATTTTCCATGGCAGATTTTTTCCTCTTTCCTTAGTACATTCCAACCTTTGATATTATACTCTTGTCAATCTGAATTTGATACACAAGATGACATACTTCATTAACTGAGTCATTATCCAAGATTTTAAATACCTTAACATAATTTTCAATACAATGTTTGTACTCATAAGTCAGGTGTTTCTAGTGCTGATGCCTAAAATGATTCTACAAACTTTTTCTAAATTTCTAGACCAACACATTTTAACAAAACAAACATTCATCAATACTTATAGTCCAACCTGACTGTCAAAATCTTATTTAGAAATTTTTCAAATGACTTTGTAGTTGCTGAAATAACAATTCATTTTATAGACAGTCTGAAAACAGTCAGACATCACTCAAGATCAACAGTCTGCACACAGTCCTGTTCAAGTTAACTAACATGTAACACCCATATTGAGTCTGCTTCTGATGTTTGCTCATGCATTAATAAGACTAGTTAGTCCTTGAAAATACCCATATTGACACGTACAAAAATACAGTAATTTCAAAGTCTAAAGGGCTTCGGTGCTTTCTTAATTCAAGTTTGATAATGTTTTGACTGGACTGTGTAAAAGTTGGTAGGAGGTCTGTACTGTCATTGTCTTTTGAACAAGTGATTGTTGAGAATGACAACTTTCATTAAGGACTGAACTTAATGTATGTCTACCTGATCAGTCTGAGAACAATGACATGAAGTGTAAATATGAACCATTTTCTGTACCACATTTAAAATATATTTTTAGTGATATATTTCAACTACCACTGGTTATTGGACAGTGCTTTATTAACTTATGCTTCAATAACTTTACAAGTACTCTGAGTAATTCTGCCACTGCATTCTTAGTTGCTTGTGGGCACCAACATGACTGTATACACTAATAATCTCACAAAATTGAAAAACTGATCATTGTCTAAGCAATAGAGCCACAGGATAATAAATGTGTGAAAAGTACAACCAAAATTGTGGTATTGTGTACATTTTTGGGCAAATACCATCCCATACTCATTAAGATCTTTAGCTTCATGACTACAGTCTGATGTGCTACCAAACAGTTGATGAAAGAGAGACTATGAAAATCAACTTGAGGTCCTTACAATTTGGTACCACAGTTTTCGGAGCATAATGCAGTGGGAGTATTGTGTTAAAGAATGCTTGAGGTTAAAGACAATGATGTGTGGCAAAAATTATAAACTGATAGTTTGTGAACTTCAGATCAAAACTGAACAGTGGCAGTGAACAGTAAAAACAATTAGTGGCAAAAATAAACAATAATGTGAAGAGGACTGTGTGTTTGATGTGTCTGACAGGAACCAAAATTAATTAAGACACTGTGCAACCAACAATAAACAGATACTACCATATGGAGACAACTTCTTCAAATCAATTATGTGGAGATTGATGACATTCTAGACCGAACAGAAGGCAATGAGGTGAACCAGCTTTGGAATCCAGCAGTACACAAATCAGCCTGGTACAGAAGCACAAATGACCTGATCTAAGAGCTACAAGGAAGGGCAATAAGCTAAGTGTGGGCAGCAGCAACTGCCACTGGGATAATTTAAAGGTAAAGTGTTCTTGTTATTGGATATAATTAACTGTTCACCAAAATGAATGATGAAGGAATAAAAGGCAATGTGCCTGTAAACTGTGAGGGACAGGTGGTAAAAATCAAAAGTAAAACTAATGACAATAGTATGTCTGATGATTGGGAAGAAGAGCTAAGATTTGTATAGAAACAGAATGCAGGAATTCATAGTGAACTTTGTGATAACAGTGGGTTGAGATCAGGGCTAAACCCAACTTTGTATGATGAAGTAAATGCCTGTCAAGTTCTACACAAAATGTCAAAAACTTCACCCAATGATTATTGTAATGTGAAGGAGGAATAGCATAATTCTGATTTGATTGGACAAGTAAATGTCAAATAATGAATTTTGCAATGTAAAGCAATGTGTGCAAGAAACATATGGGACTGAAGGCATTAGGTCAATATTACAGACATTCATGGACAGCCTAAATGCAAAGAAAGACAAATATAGTAGTGACATCAAAAATATTATGAAAAGGAAGCTGCTCACCATATAGCACAGATACTGAGTCGCTGATAGGCTCTGTCACAGATAAAGCTTTCAGCCAGAAAGACCTTCATCAGCAGTAGACGACACATATACACTCCTGGAAATGGAAAAAAGAACACATTGACACCGGTGTGTCAGA
This sequence comes from Schistocerca nitens, assembly GCF_023898315.1. Taxonomy (NCBI): domain Eukaryota; kingdom Metazoa; phylum Arthropoda; class Insecta; order Orthoptera; family Acrididae; genus Schistocerca; species Schistocerca nitens. The sequence continues at coordinate 930,971,002 of NC_064617.1, read as the reverse complement.
CCCACCATACTTGCTCCAGACACTGCGAGAGGGCTGTACAAGCAATGATCACACGCACGGCACAGCGGACACACCAGGAACCGCGGTGTTGGCCGTCGAATGGCGCTAGCTGCGCAGCATTTGTGCACCGCCGTCGTCAGTGTCAGCCAGTTTGCCGTGGCATACGGAGCTCCATCGCAGTCTTTAACACTGGTAGCATGCCGCGACAGCGTGGACGTGAACCGTATGTGCAGTTGACGGACTTTGAGCGAGAGCGTATAGTGGGCATGCGGGAGGCCGGGTGGACGTACTGCCGAATTGCTCAACACGTGGGGTGTGAGGTCTCCACAGTACATCGATGTTGTCGCCAGTGGTCGGCGGAAGGTGCACGTGCCCGTCGACCTGGGACCGGACCGCAGCGACGCACGGATGCATGCCAAGACCGTAGGATCCTACGCAGTGCCGTAGGGGACCGCACCGCCACTTCCCAGCAAATTAGGGATACTGTTGCTCCTGGGGTATCGGCGAGGACCATTCGCAACCGTCTCCATGAAGCTGGGCTACGGTCCCGCACACCGTTAGGCCATCTTCCGCTCACGCCCCAACATCGTGCAGCCCGCCTCCAGTGGTGTCGCGACAGGCATGAATGGAGGGACGAATGGAGACATGTCGTCTTCGGCGATGAGAGTCGCTTCTGCCTTGGTGCCAATGATGGTCGTATGCGTGTTTGGCGCTGTGCAGGTGAGCGCCACAATCAGGACTGCATACGACCGAGGCACACAGGGCCAACACCCGGCATCATGGTGTGGGGAGCGATCTCCTACACTGGCCGTACACCACTGGTGATCGTCGAGGGGACACTGAATAGTGCACGGTACATCCAAACCGTCATTGAACCCATCGTTCTACCATTCCTAGACCGGCATGGGAACCTGCTGTTCCAACAGGACAATGCACGTCCGCATGTATCCCGTGCCACCCAACGTGCTCTAGAAGGTGTAAGTCAACTACCCTGGCCAGCAAGATCTCCGGATCTGTCCCCCATTGAGCATGTTTGGGACTGGATGAAGCGTCGTCTCACGCGGTCTGCACGTCCAGCACGAACGCTGGTCAAACTGAGGGGCCAGGTGGAAATGGCATGGCAAGCCGTTCCACAGGACTCCATCCAGCATCTCTACGATCGTCTCCATGGGAGAGTAGCAGCCTGCATTGCTGCGAAAGGTGGATACACACTGTACTAGTGCCGACATTGTGCATGCTCTGTTGCCTGTGTCTATGTGCCTGTGGTTCTGTCAGTGTGATCATGTGATGTATCTGACCCCAGGAATGTGTCAATAAAGTTTCCCCTTCCTGGGACAATGAATTCACGGTGTTCTTATTTCAATTTCCAGGAGTGTACAAACACACACACACACACACACACACACACACACACACACACACACACACAAACAAATGCAACTCACACATACGACTGCAGTCTCAGGAAACTGAAACCACACTGTGAGCAGCAGTACCTGTGCATGATGGGAGCGGCGACTGGGTGGGGTAAGGAGGAGGCTGGGGCAGGGAGGGGGAGGGTTAATGTGGTAGGCGTGGCGGACAGTAAAGTGCTGCAGGTTAGATGGAAGGCAGGGGAGATGTGGGGAAGTAGTGGAAAAGGAGAGAAGCTGTGATAGTGGAATGGTGGCTGTGTGGTGCTGGAATGGGAACAGTGAAGGGGCTGGATGGGTGAGGACAGTGACTAATGAAGGTTGACGCCAGGAGGGATATGGGAACATAGGATGTATTGCAGTTAAATTTCCCACCTGTGCAGTTCAGAAAAGCTGGTGTTGGTGGGAAGGATCCATAAGGCACAGACTGTGAAGCAGTCACTGAAATGAAGGATGCCATGGCAGCATGCTGACAACAGGGTGGTCCACTTGTTTCTTGGCCACAGTTTGTCAGTGGGCATTCATGCGGATAGGCAACTTGTTGGTTGTCATGACCACATAGAATGCAGCACAGTGGTTGCAGCTTAGCTTGTAGATCACATGACTGGTTTCAAAGGTAACCCTGCCTTTGATGGGATAGGTGATGTTTGTGACTGTACTGGAGTAGGTGGTAATGGGAGGACGTATGGGACAGGTCTTGCATCTAGGTCTATTATAGGGGTACGAGCCATGAGGTAATGGGTTGGGAGCAGGGGTTGTGTAAAGATAGATGAGTATATTGCGTAGGTTCAGTGTACAGCAGAGTACCACTGTGCGAGGGGTGCAGGACATTTCTCATTTCAGGACACGATGAGAGGTAGTCAAAAACCTGGTGGAGAATGTAATTCAGTTGCTCCAGTCCTGGGTCGTACTGAGTTATGAGGGGAATGCTCATCTGGGGCCAGATGGTGGGACTTTGGGAGGTGGTAGGAGACTGGAAAGTTACGGCATGGGAGATTAGTTTTTGTACAGTCTGTGAAGGACATCAAAAAGGAATTTAAGAATGATATTAGTGAGTTGGGTTTGAAAATGAATGAAACTAATAAAAAGATAGACTCCATGAAAATTTGTTTTGAAAATAATGTAGGAAAAATATATTGCTACTTACAGTAAAGAAGACATATTAAGTTGCAGACATGCACAATTAAAACACTTACACAAAGCTTTTGGCCACAGCCTTCATTAGCAAAAGAGAAACACACACTATTCACACACACACACAAGCAAGCACACCTCATGCATACATGACCACTAAGTCCAGCATCCATTCACTTCCGCCAGAACCTCATCTCCTACCCTCCAAACTTCAGAGGTACATCAGCTGTTCATTGAAGAAATAAATTATATAATAAACTTTGGTGTAGTTGAACAAAATAATCTTGTCTTTAATAGGTCCTAAATTACAAAAAGATAAGATAAACAAGTTTATTTTAACTCAACAGGAGGAATTATAGCGACTGTAATAAAGGAAAATGGGGCAGTTGAGTAAGAGGGATAATGTACAACATGGCCTGGATGCACTTATGAGTAGTATCTGCAGTTATAAGTGGTGAGTAAGGTAACTATGTCTGGTCATTGAGTACTAAGCTTGGTCACTCAAATACCAGGCTTTCCTTTTTACTTTCATGTTATAACACAGCACAGTAAGAGAGAGATCTAGAATGTAAACAATAGGATAACTCAAGAGAAAGAAATAACTAAATTTGAAGTAATGAAACAACTAACTTGCACTACCGACAGACATTACTCTGCCAAATTTGCAAAGTGTGAAAATCCCCGTGGGGATTTAAATTCTTTATTATATCAGTGTTATATAGTCATTTTTCTTGCCATTTTGAGGTATACCAGAAACAATGTTACTGGGTGTGGAATAGCCACTATTTTAAATAGTCCATGATATTTTGGAAAAGTTTATTGATTTCTGTCTTTAAATTATAACTAGGATGGAAATCCTTACCTAATACCAGATCATTAACCCATAGTGGTGGTATATTGCCTTTCCATTGGCTTTATTAATCTATTGTTTGCTTATTTTAATAGACTTCCTTTTACCAGATACTGTTTAAAATGCATTGAGGGTAGCCTTTAAACAGCTTTAACAGTGGTTTGCCAATAAAAGTTTCCTCCATAATTTCTACTGGTGGTAGTCCTGTAGACATATGAGGCAATTCATTTAATATCTGGAACTCAGGAGTCAAATAAACCCATGTTGTGTGGTTGTTAGGAAAATATGTTCTATGTAGACATCTAATTTCTTTCATCATGCGTTACAAGGATTTGACTGTGGATGATATTTCGAAATAGCAACATGTTTTACACCTTACCATGGTAAAAATTACCTCATATTATTACTTTTAAAGTGTGAAGAATGCTATGAGGCTTACCCACATCTTTGAAGTAGTCTCCGATACAGTTTATTACTGTATCTGTGCTGGCTTGTTTAATAGGGTTTTATGTGTTTTGACCAACATTCTATTAGTAGAAGAATGTATGTTACTCCTCCCCTATGTGCAGGTAACTCTCTATAAATACTAGCAGCAGTTCAATCATGTAATCTTTTAGGTACTGTGGGATATAACTTATTTTGTACTTAGCTATGATAATTCTTAACCTTCTAACATACTGCACAAGATCACATTAACTTTACTACTTTTCTACTTAAGTTCCTAAAGTAATAAAATTTATTCATGTGAATAATGCATTTGCAAATGTCGAAATGTCCATATTATACCTTCTTCTATGTTCTTAGAAATGCCTAAAACTAGATGCCTTGTTATCTAATCTCCAGAACAAAATATCATCAACAATGGTCCACTGTTCCGGCTAATCTGATAACATCCTTGCATGTGTGTTGCAGAAATCTGGCACTAAAATAGTCATCTGTTTTACTCCCTGCTTTGTTCTTAAGGCAATGGTCCTCCTCTCTTACTGATAAAACTTAAGGTTAAAAAGTTAATCCCAAAAATGACACCAGGCCCTTCACTATGTTTCATTTCACTCGTATTCAAACATAATCTTGACAGTGCATGAGGAACTAGATTCTGAGAAACTTTTATGTAATTTATTTCTGTTTGGAACTCTTGTAGAAAACAAGGCCCACCCCATCAGATGGTTATGCAATAGCCTACTTTCCATTAAAAATGCTAATGTTTGATGGTCAGTGTAAATAATTATTTTTGATCCCCAAGTTAACATCTGGAATTTTTGTATCCTCCAAACAATAGCTATTAACTCCTTCTCTGTAGCTGTGTAATTTAATTCATGTTTGTTACAGCTTCCACTTGCAAAAGTGATGTTTTATGTTCACCAATTTTCGGTTTACATTCTGTCTGGAATAATTCTGGCACAATGCCATATTCTGATGCATCTGTGGCTATTTTAAATGGTTCATACAGTAGATTGGCTCTTTCACTAGTACTTCTGTAGTATTCTTAATTGCTACTGCTACCCCTTCATCTCATATCCATTTAGCTCTCGGCATTCCGGCCCGAAATGCTGGAGTTGGCAGTCATGTGTGTGTGTGTGTGTGTGTGTGTGTGTGTGTGTGTGTGTCTCTCTTCACCAACGAAGGCTGTGGCCGAAAGCTACATGTGAGTGTCTTTTTATTATGCCTGTCTGTAACTTGACATCTCTTCTTGTAAATAGTAATCTATCTTTTCCTACATTGTTGATATAGCTCTTTGTTTGAATAATGATAACATTCAAGGATCATTCATTACTTGACCCTACACATATCAAGGATAAAATCCAGCAAATCAGAGGAATGAGCATAATTGTTTTATGTTCTGGGCAGTTCTTTATCGCCCTTATCCTTTCAGGATCCAGTTCAATGCCATTTACCCCAAACAGATGTCCCATGAACTTCAGTTTTTCGCTGCTAAAACGAGATTCTCATAATTTAATAGTAATAACTTTTTCATAAAATTTCTACAGAGTTTTTGTTAATTAGTTACAATGCTCTTCCCACATTTTGAATACTAATAAGATGTCATCCATGTAGATAATCTGCTGCTATAACAGTTCTTTCCCCAGTTTCATCTAAGGTACCAATAAACATTGAAACTGAAATATCCAGGCCAAAAGGTAACACCCAGAACTGATGTGAATTTCCATGAAACTATAAGGCTTTATAACGTTTTGAATTTTCATGTAATTTTACTTGCCAGTATACAGGTATCAAATCTCTTTAACTGAAATATTTGTCTTGGTTGAAGAAATGAGCAATTCGTTGATGCATGTAGGTCTATATCTTTCAGTGTCTGTATGCTTAATCAGAGTATGTATGCGTAAGACCCAGCACACCCTGCCTGTAGCTTTCCTAGTAACTAACAACAGATTGTCTTAGACACTTATGCTCTGTTCAATTACTTTGTTTTCTGTTATTTTATGTATATCTTCTTGTACTGCAGATCAGAAACATTAAGGTACAGGATAGGGTTTGCAAAAGAAAGGGCTCTCATCTTTTATTTTAAATTTGCAAATGTAATCACCTATTACTCCCAATTTATCAGAGACTATTGACCTATATTTCCACAGAACATTTATAATTCCTTTTCCTGCTCCTTCCGTAAGGGAAGATATTTGATTGTTATCAGTTCGCATATCAACTGCAGGTCATTATCTACTTATTAACTTCACACTTGGAATTAAATGTACATTATTCACCAATACATCTTGTCTATCCATTGCTGGATTCATCTTAAACTGTATTATTGTCCAGCAGTCATCAAATTTCCAAACCAATAATTCTGCAGTCAATATGGAGATAAACTGCTTCAGTTGTAAAAGGCTTTTATTTTTTAAATATCACAACTGGTTCCAGACTAACAGATGCCCATCATCAGGTGTAATATTACTGAAACAAGCAAGACATAATGCTAAAGAAAATATTTTTTCTCAAATGATTGTAAGCATAAGGCAGTGGATACTAATAAGAACTATCTTAGCTAAAATTCTACCTGTGATTGCTCTAGCTGTGGTCAAAAACATAAGAAACATCACGGAACAATAGTAGCTGGAGAATATAGAATGAAAACAGAGCCTGTATTGATAGAAGGGCATAATGCAGAATAACAGGTTGAAACTTATGTTGCATGTTGTGACCCTGAGCACCACAGGACTGGTTAGAGCAGGGGCACCCACCGCAAGCAGGAGCAGAGCATGGAGTGGCACATGCAGAGAAGGGAAGTGAACAGATAAGCTACTAAATCAGCCCTGATTTTCATGGGACAGGGTAGAGCAGAGGTTGCCAGCACAAGCAAGAGCAGGGCACAGAGTGGTGCACATGGAAAAGGGAAGTAAATGGGTAATCTACTAAATTGATGGGGTGATGCAATAGCCATTTCCCAATATGATTAAGAAGTGCCACGAGAGTGACTAGCCTAGCCACTCACATGAAAATGACTGTCTTAAATACAAGATGGAAAGTATGGTATGAGAGTTGTAACTGTTGCTGAAGGTGCATAAAATGTAAAGAGGTATGATAAAGCAAACATCAGATTGACCATTTAAAAAAATTCAAAATTGAAACAGTATACTAAAAGTAATGTGAATGATTGCATAAAGTGTAGGAGGTATAATAAAACAGGGTAAAAGATCAGATAAAATAAGTCATAATAAGGAAAACATACTTTTTTCACATCCATAAATAAAAACACAATGAACAACTCCAAAAACCTTCCTACTTACCAAGAACATGTCATATAGTGAAAAACATTGTTGAGATGCAATAAGACTGCAACCAAGCATAATTAAATAATTATCTGAAGCCAGAAAGGAGAAAAGGTGAAGCTGGACACTGTTTCAAAACAGATAAATTGTTCAGCAGGGTCATGTGTTTAAGTGAGTTTGTTCTTTCAAGAGTATTTCAGTTGCCTTGAGAATACTTAGGACACAGTCTTTATGGTGAATGTGTGAGATGCTAAAATCCATGTTTATGTCTGAAACAGAGTGACAACTATTTTTTAATTGACTGGTCAAAGCTGAATTTTAGTTGCTAAGGTCTTGACACTCTCTGAAAGATATGTTAAAGGAATGGTCAGTCTGGCCTATAGAGACAGACTGGCAGTCCTTGCACTGAATCAGATGGGTACATGATTGGCTATAGTAACTGCACTCTATGGCTTTGTGATGTTGCAGTTGGAGTCCAACTTTAGTGAGGATGTAAAAAGCAGATGTCATCCCTGCTTTCCTAAGCTATTTACTGATTCTATATGATACGGTACCTAGATAAAGGACTCTGCACCGAATTTTTACAAGCATGTCTGCACTAAAGGGTGATAAAGTAATTTGGTAACTGTTGTTAGGAAGGACTTTCAGTTGCTTTTTTTGGATGAATGAATCAATAATATTTGGTTGATAACCATTAGGTAAATTTAACTGTGGGATATGATTGGCACAGTGAAGCATTACACCGAGAGCAGCCATTTTATGCAGTTTTGGGTGATTTGAAGCGCACTGAATGTACACTTAGTCATTGTTTCCATCCTGAAAATACTGAAGTGAACTTTATTGCAGGATTGTTTCCAGACCCAGAAATGGAAATGTGAAGCCACTGTCGTGCTCCAAAGTGGACTGAAGGTTACGATACATTTTATTAAAATTCTGCTAACAGAGCAGTAATTGGGCATTAGTTCCATTATAAATGAGTATAATGTCATCAATATATCTTTTATAACAAAATACTCTTTGAAGGGGTTGAGGATGGGTTGAAAAAAACTGATGTTCAATACAGTTCATGTAAATGTTAGCAATTATGCTTGCAAGAGTGGACTCCTTGGCTAGCCTGTCAATTTGTTGAGATACTATGTTATTAAAGGAGAAATAATTATAACTCAGCATTATTCCAAACATAGTCAATAATTTGTTAATCATTTGTGGGTCTAAGCAGGAATGTTGTTGTAGGTTGAACTCGATGATAGGCATCACTTCTTTAATACGGATATTTGCATACATGCTTGTAATATCCAAGCTTGCTAAGTTACTGTCACTCGTGATCTTTACATTATCGAGGTGTTTAATGAGATCATACCTATTTTTGATAGCATAATCAGTGTAAAAATGATACCGTTTACTAAGAATGATTTTCAGTTCCTTGGCTAGCCGACAATCTGGGGAGTCATTACCATTAATAATTGACCTTAAAGGGGCATGAGGCTTACGGAGTTTCACTACACCTTTGAATGTTGGGGTTCTCACGTTCATTGGAAATACAATTTTTACAAAATGGCCTAAACAAAACATATGTTTCTTTAAAAGCTTTCTTAATATCTGCAAGAAATCTTACCATGGGATTGAAAGGACATATGACAAAATTAGTGGCACAAAGGAGATTCTGTGCTTTCTGTACATAATCAACTTCTTATAAAATTACTTTATATTTCGATAACCAATATATGAGACCTGTTCAAAAAATTCTGGAACTTTGTCCACAAAATTGTTCTATGCTTAACTTTTACTTATTGTATATGGTCTCCTTTGGAATACTGTTCTCCACAATTGATACACTGCTCCCAATGCTGTTTCCACTTCTGGAAACAGTTTTGGTATGCCTCTTGCTGGATCGCATGACGTGCCATCTGTGAATTTTCTTTTATCTTATCTATTGCTGCAAATCTTCATCCTTTCAACAGGATTTTCAACCTTGGTAATAAAAAGAAGTCCATAGGGGCCAGGTCTGGAGTGCATTTTGCTCCAACCAACCATTGCTGAGAAATTACAAATGTTTCAGAATTTTTTGAACAGACCTCGTACACCAAACAGTTCTCGTAAATTAGCATTTTGTACTTTCAGTAGGTCTACATAAATTTGAACTTTTTTATACTTACAGGTATATGCATTTCTTGTTTAATTAAATTACTTTCACTTCCAGTAATACCTACCCTATATACACCAATAAAGGTAGTAGAAGAAAAAGTACTTTACTTCTTATTGTAGAAATTCCTGTGAGATCAATGAAATCTATCTGCCTCAATCTATATAAATGTATATACTTTCTTTCCATATGGTTCTCCAACTATTATTGGTTTTCTTCAATTTCCTCATTTTCACTTGATAAGCACTTCAGGTAGGCATTTTATGGGTAAAGGCTATGGACTTCTCTATATACGAGCATAAGGCTGTAGTGTCATAGTCTGGATTCTGGCCCCTGGTCCAGGGCATTCCACTTTTTTTGCTACCCTGATAGGATAATTCCTTAGTAGTACTCCATTATTGGTCCAAGATATACTCTTAGGTATTTCATTATTAGATTCACTGTTGTTTACATTTGATACTGATAGTTGTGACTGTGTTATTCCTTCTATGCTCTCATGAATGATTTTGATTGTTACCTCTGTTGCTTGTATAGCATAAATTAGTTTCCCACTTTCATGCAAAGTGGTTGGAAAAACTTTTGCTTTCTATATTAGGATTGATATAGTTCTTTATATGGACATCTGCATTACATTCTTTATTTAGTGTATTGAACCCTTCCATGCAGTTCAATAAATAACTAACTGTTGTCTATTCTCTCTACCAAATTTCCTTTTGTGCATAATGGGGTAATCTGCAAACAAAATTTTCACTGGGCATGATTCTTCTATCATGTTATCTAAATATTTAGATCTAGTTAAATGCCATTCAGTGCACTTCTTACAAATACACCAAGGACTAGCATAGTACTGAGGAACTAGTGATTTTAGTGTTAATTTGTCTAGGGTACTAGGTGACCATTGTTTTCCTGTAATTTTTTTCTGGAAATAATCCCAAGACATGAATTCTTCTGAACCAGCAATTCCCCATTTTGTGGCATCACCCAGTAGACAACTGAGCACAAAATATATTTTTGTAGAGTCCTCTCATTTCTTAGGAAATGATCTGGAGTATACTCTTACAAATATGCTCCTAATTGAAATTCTACTAACCAGTCACTTGCTATCCCAGTGTTACCTGTAAATGAGCTTTTGCTAAGTTCACAATGTGTCCTTTCCATTTTCCCCCCACAATTTCTTAAACTCCTTTTGGCTTTATGCTAATCACTCATCAAATTAAGTGTAGTACTAGCAGAATCTACTTGTCTTGTACTACTACTTCCACAAATACCTGTAGCCATTCTTCCAAACTAGCCAAAGCATTCATGTCAATAATAATGTTAACCACTTCTCTACCTTGTTCTAACCCATCTACTCAGTTTCAAGTCTCTGAGATTTGGCTATGTATATCTTTGTGTTCCTGAGTGACTACTTCCTCTATATTTTTGATTTTACCATTTATCTCTTTAAGTTGTTTAGTCACTTTGTTTCTTACTAGGGCTCACTGCTTATTTATTTACAGCTGTAAATCCTTTGCTAAGATAGCTTCTGTACTGGAAATCATAATACCTTTTGTATTAATGTTAGAGTTTAAATCTGTCTTAGGTGATTTCATTATCTTCTCTTACAAACAATGAAAGCCTATTTTCTTCATTTAGACGTCAATTCAAGGAATTGGTAAAACATATGTCATCCACACTTCAGAATCAGATCAACTGCCCCCCTCACCTCCTCCCCCACACACACAAAAAAAAAGAAAAAAAAAATTGGGGCTGACAACAGCTCATCTAATAGGGCACACTCTGCACTACAGCTGCATTGTGTTGGGGTAACTCAATGTCTCGACTAGCCCCTGTGCAGTGGTCAGCCATGTAGTCAGCTAACCAGCCATTGTGTGCATCGGCTGTCCTAGAGATGCCCTTGTAGATCACTGCTACTCATGTAAGCATGGAACCAGCATGTTGAAATCTTCCATTTTTTAGATGTTCTGTTTCTTCACTCTCATGTCAGTATTTGTAATTGTTGATCTGGTTACTATGTTCAACTAATCTCATTTATGACTTCTGTTGTGTGTGCTAAGTCATACTTGTTTCATTTTTATTAAATCATGATTAACTTCATGTTAAATATAGTAGTTATGTTGGGGGACACTAGAGCTTGTCTTTTCCTGTATCTTCTTCATTTTTTCTTCATCTGCTCTAGGCAACATTGTACATTTCTATTTTATTTCATGAAAATATTATTAAAAGGATAGTTGCTACTCATTGTATAGCAGAGATGCTGAGTTACAGATAGACACAACAAAAAGCCTGTCAGAAAGTTAGCTTTCAGCCAACAAGGCCTTTATTGGAAATAGACAACACACACACACACACACACACACACACACACACACACATGACTCGGCTGCTGAGGCCACACTGAGAGCAGCACCGCATGATGAGAGAGGCAACATGGTGGTGGGGGTAATGAGGGAGCTCGGTGAGGAGGGGGTGGGATAGCAAGGTAGAAGTGGGAGACGGTAAAATGCTGCTTGTGGGAGTGTACATGGACGAGATGGAGAGAGGGTGGCAGGTCATATCCCTGCAACAGACCTACATGCAAGACCTGTTCCACACATCCTCCCACCACCACCCACCCCAGTCCATTCACAAGTATCACCTATCACATCAAAGGCAGAGCTACCTGAGAAACCAGTCATGTGATCTACAAACTAAGCTGCAACCACGGTGCTGCATTCTATGAGGCATGGCAACCAACAAGTTGTCTGTCTACATGAATAGCCACTGACAAACTGTGACCAAGAAATAACTGGACCACCCCATTGCTGAGCATGTGGACCAAACAACATTCTTTATTTCAATGACTGCTTCACAGCCTGTGCCTTCTGGATCTTACCTAGCAATACCAGCTTTTCTGTATTGCACAGGTGGGAACTTTCCCTGCAACACATCCTGCATTCCAGTAAACCTCCTGGCCTCAACCTTCGTTAGTCAGTCATGGTCCTTACCCATCAAGCCCCTTCCCTGTTCCCATTCCAGCACTAAATAGCCCTGTATTCCACCAATGCAACCACAGTCTTTCTACTTCTCTCCTTTTCCGCTATGCCCCCTGCCCTGCCTAATCTCCTGACTGCACCCTCTCTATCTCATCCCAGTATGCTCCTTCAAGCAGCACTTAACTGTCCTGCACCCCTATCCTGCTATCCATCCCCCTCCGCACCCCAGCCCCCTCCTTACTGTTACCACCAAGCCTTGTCAGTCGAAAGCTCATTTCCTGACAGTCTTTTTGTTGCACCTATATGCACCTCAGCATCTCCACTATATGGTGAGTAGCAATTACCCTTTTTGTAATTTGTTACATTCCATCCTGCATTTTCAGTTGTGTTATTTCTTAAAAATTCCCTTTTATAACTCAAAATCTCTCTTATCTGCATCCTTCACATTGGGTGCCAAATGAAGTGAAATAGAGGGGCCTCTGATTACAGATTGTAACTAAGTCCACACTTTCAATTGATGTGTCACCCCCGTACTTTAACTTTATGTTATTTAAACTTGACAAGTGCCTTATCATAGTATCCCTAATGTTGTGGACCTGCTATGCAGTGCCACTACACCTGGCCATGTTTCTTTGTCACCATCTGTAGATGGTTGAGGGCTGTAAAGGAGATCATAACTACACTTTTCATTACTGAAATGATGTAAACAGTGTACTCAATTTTTCTCTACATACAACTTCAATGACTATTTCACATGGACAGATCTCAGACAATTTCAACATACATATGTCTTCCTTTGACACATGCCAAAAATTGAGACAGTTATAATGACTGTTCATCACTTGTTTTTTTTCATTGACATCATTGTGGGCCTCTTTTTGCTCCTTGTTCTACAAGGCACCTAAATCATGTGAAACCCACCTTAGCCTTTTCTGACAAGATGTCCTGAAAGCCATGGATCAAGCCAGTCAAGTACACAGCTGGCCATTAAAATTGCTACACCAAGAAGAAATGCAGATGATTAACTGATATTCATTGGACAAATATATTATACTAGAACTGACATGTGATTACATTTTCAAGCAATTTGGGTGCATAGATCCTAAGAAATCGCTACTCAGAACAACAACCTCTGGCCATAATAATGGCCTTGATACGCCTGGGCATTGAGTCAAACAGATGTTGGATGGCGTGTACAGATACAGCTGCCAATGCAGCTTCTACACGATACCACAGTTCGTCAAGAGTAGTGACTGGCATATTGTGATGAGCTAGTTGCTCGGCCACCATTGACCAGACGTTTTCAATTGGTGAGAGATCTGGAGAATGTGCTGGCCAGGACAGCAGTCGAACATTTTCTGTATCCAGAAAGGCCCGTACAGGACCTGCAACATGTGGTCGTGCATTATCCTGCTGAAATGTAGGGTTTCGCAGGGATCAAATGAAGGGTAGAGCCACGCGTCGTAACAAATCTGAAATGTAATGTCCACTGCTCAAAGTGCCGTCAGTGCAAACAAGAGGTGACAGAGACATGTAACCAAGGGCATCCCATACCATCACGCCAGGTGATACGCCAGTATGGCGATGACAAATACAAGCTTCCAATATGCGTTTACCGCAATGTCGCCAAACACGGATGTGACCATCATGATGCTGTAAACAGAACCTGGATTCACCCGAAAAAATGATGTTTTGCCATTGATGCACCCAGGTTTGTTGTTGAGTAGACCATCGCAGGTGCTCCTGTCTATGATGCAGCATCAAGGGTAACCGCAGCCATGGTCTCTGAGCTGATAGTCCATTCTGCTGCAAATGTTGTCGAACTGTTCATGCAGATGGTTGCTGCCTTGCAAACGTCTCCATCTGTTGACTCAAGGATCGAGACATGGCTGCATGATCTGTTACAGCCATGAAGATAAAATGCCTGTCATCTCGACTGCTACTGATACGAGGCCATTGGGATCCCGCACGGCATTCCATATTACCCTCCTGAACCCACCAATTCCATATTCTGCTAACAGTCATTGGATCTCGACCAACGCGAGCAGCAATGTCGCGATACGATAAACCGCAATCACGGTAGGCTACAATCCGACCTTTATCAAAGTTGGAAATGTGATGGTACACATTTCTCACATTTCTCCTCCTTACACAAGGCATCACAACAACATTTTACCAGGCAACGCTGGCCAACTGCTGTTTGTGTATGAGAAATAGGTTGGAAACTTTCCTCATGTCAGCACGTTGTAGGTGTCGCCACTGGTGCCAAACTTGTGTGAATGCTCTGAAAAGCTAATCATTTGCATATCACAGCATCTTCTTCCTCTCAGTTAAATTTTGCATCTGTAGCATGTCATCTTCGTGGTGTAGCAATTTTAATGGCCAGTAGTGTAGATGCAATATTTCTCAATATCCAAAATGGATTTTGTAGTGGACTGTTAAGGCAGCCAGTCCACAGTGAAGTAGCTGAAAGGGCACGCGTCAACTCACACCGTCTGGCATTAAGTCTGGAACAGGATACGTGATGAATGTGATAAAGAAAAGAACGTAGCTACGAGAACACTTAACTTTTATATTGTCCTTTGGTATACAGCATTCTGGATGATACAAGTGAGACTCTATCTGGAGGTACATGCAACGTTACAAATGGTTAATGGCGCCTTGCTAGGTCGTAGCCATTAACTTAGCTGAAGGCTATTCTATCTGCTCGGCAAATGAGCGAAAGGCTTCGTCAGTGTAGTCGCTAGCAAAGTCGTCGTACAACTGGGGCGAGTGCTAGTCAGTCTCTCGAGACCTGCCTTGTGGTGGCGCTCGGTCTGCGATCCTGACAGTGGCGACACACGGGTCCGACATGTACTAATGGACCGCGGCCGATTTAAGCTACCACCTAGCAAGTGTGGTGTCTGGCGGTGACACCACATTCCTCCCCCGCAAATTGGCGAACGGTCGTGTGATAAGGCTTCCGCCCGCCGTGGGGAGGACCCCATGTTGACGTATGCGATGGGGTGGGGAGCCTAACAACAGGCTAGGCTGTGCCACCCGCACCCGGCCATTCGGTCCGAGGGGAGCTAGGAAACGCCTGAAAACCTAGTCCAGGGTGCACGTCAACATGCGGTGTATGCGCCCGTAATGAGACAGGAGGGGCCGAAGGGTCGACCTCCATGTGGTCGGGGCACCCGACGGGCGAAGACGACATCTGGTCCGGAGCGGGCAAGAGTTCCATGGCGGAGGACAGCCGGTCACGGGAAGCGAGCGGCGGCGCGTGACCCAGGGAGGCGCTTGGCGGCTGCCGCGAAGCGTCTACTGCTGCCGAAGAAGAACGAAGAACGTAAAATGACACAAGTTTTGTCTGTTCCTTGTATGTAGCAAGAAGAGTGCACTGTCCTAACACAGGGATAGCTTGACCGGAATAACTCTTGAGCGGAACATTTGCGGCACGCAACGGAGGTGCGCCCAGTTGTTTGTATGTGGCATGATTGAGCAATGAAACTGCAGCTCCGGTATCGAGCTGGAACGGTATCACTTGTCCAGCAAAGTCCAAATCTACAAAAAGTTTATTGTCCTGCCGACGACAAGAGCGACTGTTGTGTGCAACTTTAACAGACACTGGAACAGAATCACGTGCGACGTGACGGGATTTGCGTTGACATCGTCGCACACTCTTTGTGGGACGAACATAGTCACTGTTAACGAGAGGAACACTGGGCGGAGTGGCACTAACTACATGAATGTCCATGGGCAAAGGTTCCCGAGCCTGTGTGTCCTTGATTCGATTCCGGCGTGAAGCAAAGGGCCTGGAATGGTTGTGAGTGTCTGATCTGAGCTTTTTCTGGCAAACACTTTGAACATGCCCTTTATTATTACAGAAAAAGCAAATAGCCTGGCGTGACGGGCAATTCGCACGCGAATGTCTAGTTGCACACCGCGGGCATGATTTCACTGCATTTGCTTGCTTGCGCGGGACACGTGGCGGTGCGGACATGCGCGAAGGCTGTTTACAGGTCCGCGCAGTGCGCCCGGCAGGCCGGTTAATGCGACACACTGCTGGCGAAGTTTCAAATGATTCCTGAGCAAAGTCAAGTGTGTCTTGCCTATCCAATGTGCTATGCACGCGTGGGTTCGTATCCCATCCTCGTCGCCAATGTAGTGGTCTGTTAAGGCAGCCAGTCCACAGTGAAGTAGCCGAAAGGGCACGCGTCAACTCACGCCGTCTGGCGTTAAGTCTGGAACAGGGTATGTGATGAATGTGATAAAGAAAAGAACGTAGCTACGAGAACACTTAACTTTTATATTGTCCTTTGGTATACAGCATTCTGGATGATACAAGTGAGACTCTATCTGGAGGTACATGCAACGTTACAAATGGTTAATGGCGCCTTGCTAGGTTGTAGCCATTAACTTAGCTAAAGGCTATTCTATCTGCTCGGCAAATGAGCGAAAGGCTTCGTCAGTGTAGTCGCTAGCAAAGTCGTCGTACAACTGGGGCGAGTGCTAGTCAGTCTCTCGAGACCTGCCTTGTGGTGGCGCCCAGTCTGCGATCCTGACAGTGGCGACACGCGGGTCCGACATGTACTAATGGACCGCGGCCGATTTAAGCTACCACCTAGCAAGTGTGGTGTCTGGCGGTGACACCACAGATTTGACTCAGTAGCACACCTATGTTTCTTATCAAATGTATGATTGAATGGGATCTCATGCAAAATTTGTCAAGGGACTGAGGATAACTTGGTAGGAAGGATGCAGCATGTTATCTTGGATGGAGAGCCATCAACAGATGTAGAAGTACTTTGGGTATACTCCAGGGGAATGTGTTGGGTCCCTCACTGTTCATTTCTTTATTACTAACCTTGCAGACAATATTAATAGTAACCTCAGATTTTTTTGTATATGATGCAGTTACCCACAATGAAGTACAGTCTGAACAAAGCTTCACAAATATTCATGGAAATTTGATAAGACTTCAAAGTGATGCAAAGATTGGCAACTTGCTTTAAATGCTCAGAAATGTAAAATTGTGCACTTTACAAAACGAATAAACATAGTATGCTATGAATATAATGTCAGTAACTAAACAGTTGGAATCAGTAAGCTCATACAAATACCAGAGTGTAACACTTAGTAGGGAAATGAAATGGAACAATCACATAGGCTCAGCTAAGGGCAAAGCAGGTAGCAAATTTTCATTTATTGGTAGAATATCGGGGAAATGCAATCAGCCCACAAAAGAGATTGTTTATGAATCACTCATGTGACCCATTATAGAATATTGCTTAAATATTTGGGACCCATACAAAAGAGGACTAGCAGGGGATATTGTCTGTATACATAATAAGGCAGCACAAATGGTCACAGGTTTATTTGACCCCCAGGAGTGTCACAAATGTGTTGAAAGAACAGAAATGGCAGACTCTTGGCAAAAGATTGTAAATATCCCAAGAAAATCTACTAACAAAGTCCCCAGAAACAGCTTTAAATTATGACTCTAGGAAGTTACTACAACCACCTGCATATAGAGCCCACTGCGTTTGTGGGGACAATGTTAATGTAATTACAGCACGCACAGAGGCATTTAAACAACCATTCTTCCCTGCTATTTATGTGAATAGAATGATAAAAAGCCCTAATAACTGCTACAGTGGGATATACACTCTGCCATGCACTTCACAGTCTTTCACAGAGTATAGATTTAGATGTGAACATAGGTGTTTCACTGTTCCTTAGTCAATACATTATGTGGTGATTAATGCCTCCCAAGCTATGTCATTCTATTCTTCCTGTTATACATCACTTGATCCTCAAACTATCCTATCAATAGATTGTAAGGAAATGTAAGCACCTTCAATTTTTCTCAGTTCTCATGTATGTCGAAGTTTACTATCTCAATGACTGGGTTTTGTGTGTCAAGAGATGCTTGTACTAAGAAAGCAGATGGAAGCAAAAACAGTTAATGTTATATTCCATGAAGCGTCAGAACTGCAGCCAGATGGCATCAACTTCTTGCCATATTTTGGCTGACACCCAGTCAGCCGTCTTCAGGTAAGTGTTTTGCACTGGACATTGCTAGTTTGCATTTCAAGCTTTATACCAACAATTGACACTGAAAACATGCACAAAGCCAGCCATTGTATGAGCTATGTTGAGTTTCTCACCATCTCCAAATATTTATCCACCTATGGCACACAGGCATACATGTATTGGTAATACTGCCAGAATGTGGGCTTGGTGTTGCTTTTGTGGTCTTCAGGCTGAAGACTGGTTTGATGTATCTCTCCATGCTACTCTATCTTGTATAAGCACCTTCATAGACTTAGAGAAAGCTTTTGACAATGTTGACTGGAATACTCTCTTTCAAATTCTGAAACTTGTAGGGGTAAAATACAGGGAGCGAAAGGCTATTTACAATTTGTACGGAAACCAGATGGCAGTTATACGAGTCGAGGGACATGAAAAGGAAGCAGTAGTTGGGAAGGAAGTGAGACAGGGTTGTAGCCTCTCCCTGATGTTATTCAATCTGTATATTGAGCAAGCAGTAAAGGAAACAAAAGAAAAATTCAGAGTAGGTATTAAAATCCATGGAGAAGAAATAATAACTTTAAGGTTCGCCGACGACATTGTGATTCTGTCAGAGACAGCAAAGGACTTGGAAGAGCAGTTGAAAGGAATGGACAGTGTCTTGAAGGGAGGGTATAAGATGAACATCAACAAAAGCACAACGAGGATAATGGAATGTATTTGAATTAAGTCGGGTGATGCTGAGGGAATTAGATTACGAAATGAGACTCTTAAAGTAGTAAAGGAGTTTTGCTATTTGGGGAGCAAAATAGCTGATGATGGTCGAAGTAGAGAGGATATAATATGTAGGTTGGCAATGGCAAGGAAAGCGTTTCTGAAGAATAGAAATTTGTTAACTTTGAGTATAGATTTAAGTGTCAGGAAGTCTTTTCTGAAAGTATTTGTATGGAGTGTAGCCATGTGTGGAAGTGAAACATGGACGTTAAATAGTTTGGACAAGAAGAGAATAGAAGCTTTCAAAATGCAGTGCTACAGAAGAATGCTGAAGATTAGATGGGTAGATCACATAACTAATGAGGAGGTATTGAACAGGGTTGGGGAGAAGAGTAGTTTGTGGCTCAACTTGACTAGAAGAAGGGATCGGTTGGTAGGACATGTTCTGAGGCATCAAGGGATCACCAATTTAGTATTGGAGGGCAGTGTGGAGGGTAAAAATCGTAGAGTGAGACCAAGAGATGAATACACTAAGCAGATTCAGAAGGATGGCGGTTGCAGTAGGTACTGGGAGATGAAGAAGTTTGCACAGGATAGAGTAGCATGGAGAGCTGCATCAAACCAGTCTCAGGACTGAAGACCACAACAACAACAACATCTTCTAATAACTACTACAACTGATATCCTTCTGAATCTGCTTACTGTATTCATCTCTTGGTCTCCCTCCACGATTGTTACCACCCCATTTCCCTCCAATACTAAATTGGTGATCCCTTGATGTCTCAGAATGTGTCCTATCAACCAATCCCTTCTTTTGGTCATGTTTTGCCACAAATTACTTGTCTCCCAAATTCTATTCAGTACCTCTTCATTTGTTACATGATCTACCCATCTAATCTTCAGCATTCTTCTGTAGCACCACATTTCAAAAGCTTCTATTCTCTTTGTACCTAAACTGTTTATTGTCCATGTTTCACTTCCATACATGGCTATACTCCACACAAATATTTTCAGAAGAAACTTCCCAACACTTAAATCAATACTTGATGTTTACAAATTTATCTTCTTCAGAAATAATTTTCTTGCCATTGCCGATATACATTTTAAATCCTCTCTACTTTAGACATCATCAGTTATTTTGCTGCCCAAATAGCAAAATCACCTACTACTTTCACGTCTCATTACCTAATCTGATTCCATTAGCATTACCTGATTTAATTTGACTACATTTCATTATCCTTGTATTGCTTTTGTTGATGTTCATCTTATATCCTCCTTTCAAGACACTATCCATTCCAGTCATCCACTCTTAAAAGTCCTTTGCTGTCTCTGACAGAATCCAAACTGATCTTTCCTGAGATCTCCTTCCACCAGTTTTTCCGGTCTTCTGTAAAGAATTCATGTTAATATTTTGCAGCTGTGACTTATTAAACTAATTGTTCAGTAATTTTCACACCTGTCAGCAACTGTGTTCTTTGTAATTGGAATTACTACATTTTTCTTGAAGACTGAGGGTATTTCATATGTCTCATCTTTTGCACCAAATGGAAGAATTTTGTCATGGCTGGTTCTCCAGTTGCTAGCAGTAGTTATGACAGAATATTGTCTATTCCTGGGGACTTGTTTTGACTAAGATCTTTCAGAGCTTTGTCAGCTTCTTCTCACCATATCATATCTCCCATCTCACCTTCATCCATACCCTCTTCCCTTTCCATAATACTTCTTTCAAGTTCATCTCTCATGTATAATCTTCTATATACTCCTTCCATCTTTTAGATTTCCCTTCTTTGCTTAGGACTGGTTTACTGTCTGAGCTCTTGATTTTCATACAATTGCCTCTCTTCTCCCCAAAGGTCTCTTTAATTTTCCTGTAGATGGTATCTACCTTTCCCCTAGTGATATATGCTTCTAAATTCTTACATTTGTCCTCTAGCCATTTCTGCTTAACAGTCTGACACTTCCTGACAATATGATTTTTTAGCCTTTCATATTCCCTTTCACCTGCTACATTTGCTGCATTTTTAAATTTTCTCCTTTAATTGTTTAAATCCAATATCTCTTGTGTTATCCACGGATTCCTCCTAGGCCTTGTCTTTTTCACCTAGTTGATCCTCTGCTGCCTTCATTATTTCATCTCTTAATGCTACCCATTCATCTTCCACTGTAGTCCTTTCCATTGTTTTAGTCAACCATTGTACAATGCTCTATCTGAAGATCTCAATAACCTCTGGTTCTTTCAACTTATCCAGATGCCATCTCCTTAATTTCCTACCTTTTTCCAATTTCTTCAGTCTTAATCTACAGTTCATAACCAATAAATTGTGCTCAGAGTTCACAGCTGTCCCTGGAAATGTCTTACAATTTCAAATGTCGTACTGCGATCTCTGTCTTACTACTATATAATCAACATGAAACGTTTCAGTGTCTCCATATCACTTCCACATATTGTCTTCCTTTTATGATTCTTAAACCAAGTGTTAGCAATGATTAAATTATGCTCTGTGCAAAATTTTACCCTGCGGCTTCCTCTTTCATTGCTTTACCACAGTCCATGTTCACCTACTATTTTTCCTTCTCTTTCTTTTCTTGCTATTAAATTCCAGTCCACCATCATGATTAAATTTTAATCTCCTCTAATTATCTGAATAATTTCTTTTATCTTATCATAGATTTCTTCAATCTCCTCATGATCTGCAGAGCTAGTTGGAATGTAAACTTTACCACTGTGATAGGCATGGCCTTTCTGTCATCTTGGCTATGACAATGTGTTCATTGTGCTGTTCATGGTAGCTTCCCTGCATTCCCATTTTCTTGTTCATTATTAAACCTACTCCTGCATTACCCAGATTTGATTATGAATTTATAACTCGGTATTCACCTGACCACAAGTCCTGTTCCTCCTGCCACCAAACTTCACCAACTCCCACTATATCTAACTTCAATCTATCCATCTTCCCCTTTAAATTTTCTAACTTACCTGCCTGATTAAGAGATCTAACATTCGACACTCCAATCCGTAGAATGCCAGTTTTGTTTCTCCTGACGATGACAACCTCCTTAGTAGACAGCCTGGAGATCCGAACGGAAGACTATTTTACCTCTGGAATATTTTACCCAAGAGGACACTACCATTATTTAACCATACAGTTGAGCTGCATGTCCTTGGGAAAAATTATGGCTGAAATTTTCCCCAGCTATAAGCTGTTACCAACCAGTACAGCAAGGCCATTTTGGTTGATTTTACAAGGCCATATCAGTCAATCATCCAGACTGTTGCCCCTGCAACTACTTAAAAGGCTGCTGCCCCTCTTCAGGAACCACAGACTTGTCTGACGTCTCAACAGATACCCCTCCATTGTGGTTGTACCTATGGTATGGCTATCTGCATCACTGAGGCACACGAGGCAATTAACCGATGGCAAGGTCCATGGTTCATGGAGGGAGGGGGAATGTGGGCTCATGGAATTAAATTCTGGGTGTCACGTTAATAAAATTACTAGTCATTAGACATGTCATTCGCCATAAAATGGTTTCTTTCTGAAGATATAAAGGAAATCATTGGTCCTACACATTATAGAAATGGAAGCCACCATGATAAATAATATGATCTTCCACCAAATGGATTTCACCAATTCCTTAATAACTAAATCCCAGAAGGCTCTCATCAATGCCAGAATAATCCATGAAATGTCCTGAGTAGATGCAATGCTCATCTATGGCTGATGTACTGGGCTGCCTAAGGCTAGTGTGGCAGTCATGTTCAGCTCAACTTTTATGCACCGTGCATGTTGCCTGACCAATGTAGACTTTGTCACACTCACAAGGTATTCTGTAAACTGCAGTCCTCCTCAGTTCCAGATTGTTCTTTGCTGGACTGAGAAGAGTACAGTCTTTGTAGATAAGCGGAAGATTATTTTGACATATTGTTTCCTTAAGATTGTGCATGATTTTGACAAAGTATTGCCAAAGTATGGGTGGAACACCCTAGACTTGTACCGCTCTTTCTCATCTTGATCTTGTGGGTGGTCACGCTTCTTCCTCCTTAATGTTGTGCTGATCTGATGAGAGGAATAATCATTATCTTTGAACACAGGCTGAAGGTATTCCAGCTCTTTTGCAAGGCTGTTGCTATCACACACAACATGTGCCCTGTGCACCAAAGTTAAAAGGTTGCTTATAATTTGTGATGGATGGTGGCAGCTTGATGCCTGCAAATACACACCGAGTGGGCTATTACAGTGGTTAGCACACTGGACTTGCATTTGATAGGACGATGGTTCAAATGCATATCCGGCCACCCAGATTTAAGTTTTCTGTGATTTCCCTAAACCACTTAACACCTGTTGTTCCCTAATCCAAGTTTGTGCTCCATTTCTAATGACCTTGTTACTGACAAGCCATTAAACAAACCCAGGCGTAAGAATTAAGATCTTCTGCCACAAAGTCAGATTTTGAACACCAAGCACACACACACTGCAGTCAGAATGAAGACAAACAACATGGCAATCCTTTAATATGTAATACTCAGGTGAAAGTGTGACACTCAATGTGAAATTAATACTAAGAAATGAGTGCAAGCACGTATGATGGTAGCAACTACCACGTTGGCCATTAGCAGCTCATGCTTAACCGCCAAACATGCCAGTGCACAGGCCCAAAACCCAGCAATGAAGCCGAAGCAAACTGAACATTGTCAGCATGCTAAATTCAAATATGTAGTGAACTATCACATTATGTATCTAATCTTTTAATCTCTTGTAGAATTCTAACATATGTAGGATAAGCTGACATATCCACTCCATTAAATAAAAGAGAAGCTGACAATAAAAAGAGGATTTGACCCCTATCGGCAGATATAGATGAAAGTTATGTACATACAAAAACACTGTATGTCTCCATACCATATCAATGTGCAGTGTG
This sequence comes from Schistocerca nitens, assembly GCF_023898315.1. Classification (NCBI taxonomy): domain Eukaryota; kingdom Metazoa; phylum Arthropoda; class Insecta; order Orthoptera; family Acrididae; genus Schistocerca; species Schistocerca nitens. The sequence continues at coordinate 930,947,117 of NC_064617.1, read as the reverse complement.
GGGGCTATTATGTAGGTACTTGGTGAAAGACCACCTGGATATGTTAAAGTTAAAATTTATTAAAAAAATGAAACAGCGGTAATGATATAATCAAAGACTGACTATAAGCATCAGAAAAGACATTAGTTATGAATGCACAGTAAAGTGCAGACAAATGACCATAAAACATCATTCACTTTTTGTACATGATTTTGTTTCACTCTCTCGTATGTAGAAGTTTTGTTACACTGTGCTGCTTGGAGTATGACAGGCTACGAGTTTTTTTTATCGTGTTTCTGAATAAGAGAAGACTTAATAATAGTATTAAGCATTTTTATTAAAATGAAACAGAATTAGGATAAGAATAATTCCTTCAGATTTTATATCATCATAAGAGGCACTGGTGTTCCCTGTAATCGGCTGCCTGCATCTACAATTGAAATTGAGGAAAAGAAGTTTGCGGTCACATTTTCATAAAATTAACAGAAAGAGAAGCTTTCAGAAGATGAGAAATACAATTAAAATATGTATACTGATGGACACAGTAAAATAAATGATGCAAGATAAAGTGAATGAACAATAACACAATTTCATACATGCAGAACATTTCATAATAATGCAATTGTACTAATATTCTCTTTTCATTGCAAGTGAAAAGACAATTACCAATCAATTTCTTTCATTCTTTCCTTTAATTTTTTAAATTATTTTTTTAATTATAATACAGCTGGTGGCCTAAGTGCCACGACTTCAGGACACCAGTTGTAAGTAGGGTTTGCTAAATATTGTTCTAGTAAGAAATTGTTATTAGTCATAAGAACTAATTGTCTGTATTTTCTGTTTGCATGAATCACAATGGGGAGTAAGTAAAGCAAAAAGGCAAAAATTGAGGAGAAATTTTGAAATGAAATAACAGTTGGGCCCAGGTTATGTAAAATTTTACATAGTGAGCTGTTTTGTTCAGCGCAGCAAAGGTGGGATGTCTATGCAAGTTTCTTACATGGCTACACTTGGTAGCACTTCATTTGATATAGATAGAAACATTCTCCTCATTATTCCCTTCCTTGAATTTTACTGTGGAAAATTTACAGGAATTTTTCAGTGTGATACGCATTGTCAGTAAAACATAAAGAATTACAACTATGGCGTGTGTTATACTTATAACACAGAAATAGTTTTCAACAATCACGGTAACAGTCATGACGAATGTCTCACACCAACTAGTCAACAACCAAAGCAAGTAAAACGAAGTACAAAAAAGGAAAGGTATTAATATTTTCTGGCAGTTCTGCCACAGAGCCCCCCTCCCCCCCTGTAACTGTAACTGAAAAAGAACTTTGGCTGTACATTGGGTATTCAAAAAATTTAAAAATTAATTACTAGTTCACAAAGTCATCATCTACACTGATCACAAAGCATTATGTTATTTTCAGGTGTTTAAGCTGTGCCATAACAGAATTACCCATTGGGCCTTGTTTTTACACCAGTTCAGTTATGAAATCAGATGCATTAAGGGCACAGACAATATAGTTGCTGATGCTTTGTCTAGACTCCCTTTAGGGAATGAGTTATCTAACAAAATTTCGAAAAGGAGAGAAAGAGTTTAGAATTATGTACTTGAAAGGTGTGAAAGGGTAAAAACAGATCTTGAAAACTTGCAAAGACATCTGCGGGTATCAAAATCATGATCAAAACTGGAAATTGGTTAAGAGAACATTGGCTAAGAAAGGAGGAGAAAAAATGGAACAGTATTACAAGGTACACAAGGGTATTTTATTCAGGAAACATAAGATGACTCGGAGGATTGGAGATTGGCCAGAACAATGTATTGATACTTTAATTACTTATACACATGAGAGTTTTGGTCATTGTGGAACAACCAAATGCACATAAAAGATCTAGGAAAACATCAATTTTGCAACATAGGAAGAAGAGTCAAGAAGAAGATTGCCAGGTGCGACAGATGTCAAAGAGTGAAGGTAAGTAACCAAACAAGTAGAGGTCAAATGCAAAACACACTACCTAATAGTAATGTAGACCTCATGTTGCTTAATTCTAAGAATGGATTTTGTTATGTTTTTGTGGTGGCTGATGTATTTTCGAAGTTCATAAAGCTGTTTCCTCATAAGAATGCTACCAGTAAGCAAATTGTCTCTAAGTTCAAAAATACATATTTTCATCAGATGGCTATTCCCTAAACAATTTTATCTGATAATGGTTCTCAGTTTACATCACAAGCTTGAAAAGATTTTGTTGATAACACAAAAATAAGGCATATTCTGACTTTGGTGTACCATCCTTAGAGTAACCCTGCAGAAAGATGAGAGAAATTGGAATAATGTTTAGAACTTAGTGTAGTAAGAATCATGCCAGTTGGGTAGATTATGACAGTGATTTTTAGAATATAATGAACAGCTTACAAAATTCTTCAACAGGTTTTTCACTATTTGAAGTGATGCTTAATTGCAGACCATCTAACCTTGGTTCTGAAATTGTTGAGTTTCCACAATTTAAAATTCTGTCACCACAATAGAGGGAATAATGTATTAGGGAGATGATGAAAAAACAAGGGGATAGGAGAAAGCAGACACATGATAGTAAATGGAGATTTTTGAAGTTTGAAGTAGGGGCTCTTGTGTTGGTAAAACCCAAAGAGAAATGCAAAGTGTTGACATTTGAGATAAAGAAATTTTTCAATATTTATATAGGACCACTCGAAATTCATAAAAATCCACATCCTAATGCATGCAGGTTTGTGCACCCTAAATCTAAGAAGTTGTTTGGCTTACATAATATCACTGTACTGAAAGGACATAGGCATGGTCCTAAGCATCTGATTTTTGTTTGTTTATTCTTTTTTCATTGTCATGGATTTAGTGTGTAAGATGATGTTATTTCTAGAGTTCTGTCTTATCTGTTGATTGAGTTAAAAATCTATGACACACTATATAGTTATGTTCTTTAATGGGTTTGTGTTTTAGAATTAGATACATATGTACCATGAGACTAAATAAGTATTCCTTTTACAATTTTGAAATGGGACAATGTTCATAATTTGTATTCAAAACTTAGGAATAGTACATTAGGCATAACCCATGTCTTTTTAGGCAGGGGGTTACCTTCATAGTCTCAGATATTATTGAATTTAGCATATGTTAAAATTCAGGAGTAAGTAAGAAACACTTATTTTTTGTTTTCTCCAAAAAAATTCCTGCTCCAAGATACAGGTCTCCAAAGATGACACTGCCAACACCATTTTGAACATTCAGAAAAAAATTTTAAATGCTGTATCTCTGTAACAGTTCTATATTTTTTAGAGGTTTTTTTTTATTTTGAATTTCTTTTAAATTTACAGAATCCTTTTTTTTTTTTTTTTTTTTTTTCCCAAAAATGCCAGTCCATAAATTTTCAGAGTTTGGGGATTGTAAGAACCTAGACACAATATATCTTTAAGTGAGGCTTATAAAGAAAAGCACACTCTTCTCTTCCCCTGCATGTGTAACTTAAGCTGGATGGATGTATTCACAGTATCAAAATGATACTGAAAGAATGCTGTACTATGACTACGTAGTGTTCTTGTAATAGGGAACGAATTTTATGATTGAGCCCCTGCATCTGCCAGTTACTTTGGAATTAGTAGTTGATTGCCTTAATTGTTTAACAACAGTCCGTTTATGAGGCACACAGTTCAGTTTATAAAGAACGGAGATCATAATATCACTAACTGCTCAATGCGAATACTCCACTGAATGATAGGGAGGATATTATGTGTTCACTGATAACTTTCTCAAAGTCTAACAATTACGATCTATGCATCACAGTTGAGAAGATGGCAGATACACCATCCAATATCACATGCAGCAGCCAATTATGCAGAACAATAGCTTTCTTTATTCAGTGTAAAAGTTTTGACTATAATTGGTGCATTTAAACAATTACTGCAACATGTATGGATTCATCCTCTGGTAACAAATCCATAATTATTACTTGCTAATCAAATTCTGGGACAGCTCTGACATTCAAGGATTTCATTTTACTTAGAGGCAAACATCAAAAACCTTCGAGCAAACTGTTATGAAGCAACAGTTTATAAGTGTGCTTGGCTTCTGCCCTTTCAGCATGAGAATCGAGGAGCTCAACTTCACCACTGTTTAATCTGAAGGGTCACCCATGTTCAGTATTTCCATCAAAACTGAACTCAAAAACAACGTCGCTTTCACTCTCTCCTCTTTGGTGCTTTTCTTAACTTCTGCTCATTTCAGTTTCCCTATTATGATATTACAACTACTATCTGTCCTGCCGGGTTCCACATTTACTTTTGAATGCCATGCTTTCTGCACTCATTGAATAAAGAGATGTTACAATTATTATAGTCCTTGTGCCTCGTTCTCTCTTTAGACAAATGTGCTGTAGCTCCTCTTGCCTCCATCATTTTGCGTGTTGTTTCCCGTTGTCCCAGTCGCTGCTCTGCAGCTTTCTCTGTTTGGCGGGTGCCGGTCACGCAACTAAAAGCTAATTCATATTGGTTATCATGGCACTGTCATGTCAACGCACCATCATATTAAGATGTATTCACACTGTCCATCACATCACGTCAATTAAAGTCACATGATCTCAACTCGCATGGCTGCGCTCAACCATGTTGTTGCAGGAACTTCGAGCTTGACAAGATGATTTTCAACTGTTTTTACATGTGAAGTGCACTTACGCAATGTGGTAGCTCACATACATGGGTGCTAGAGTCCACATTTGTACGAAAATGGCACTTACTGGATTCGAATGGTTAGCAGCTTGCAGGGATACCTTAAATATTAGACAAGGAACCAGGGGCGCCGACTTATAAAGAATATATGGGAGGACTATACTGGGGGTCTTGCCCTGGGAAATTTTCTAAATTTTAGATGAAAAATAGTGAGTTTAAAAGTTTTTTAAAGCATTTTGGAGTCAGATGATCAATGTTAAGGTACGTTTACACTGGGATACATGTATCGCGACATGTATGAGCGACATGCCAATTTGACATGTCGCGATACATCACCTCATACAAAAATTCACGGAACTTGTATGCGGACCCTCGAGCTCATACATGTCGCGTATACATTTTGTATATCGCTTTTTGGCCATATACGCGACATGTATGAGCGACATTTGAAGAACTCGCGCATGCGCAATACTATCATTTCCTGTCGCCTTGTCGACTGCCGCTTATTTCGACGATTAGCGCATGCGTAGTACCAGGCTCTTTGGCGGCTGTTTGAGTTTTGAAGGTGCCGACTGTCGTTTCGACGTTAATGTATCTGCATAGAATATCAAAAAGTGCCATATGCAACATTATTCTTCATGTTTGCGAGGCCATTGTGCAAGTTTTATCCCAAGAAGTGAAGGTAAAAGTTTAATATATATCAGAGTATGTAATACATTATATAATTTTTCATGCATCTGGCACGTATATCAATGTTTTGCTGTTATTCCGGCGGCCTCGCGTGATAATGTTGACAACGGATGCCGACAATCGTGTGAGAGACGTTGGCATTAGCAATCGCGCGACAATGCAAATGTTTTGTCATGAAATCTTCGTTTTACGAGGAATCCCCAGTGGCTAAAAAACGGAGTGTTACTGCCAACTTATCCTCTGGTGGAATCGCTTCCCGAAAGTTTGTGTTGGTTTTGGACACAAGAGGAGCCACAAGTGATAACAAACCGCGGAAATCCTCCATACTCATCCTAACATAATTTCTAAAATATGCGCCATCCTCTAGCGTTAATTCGCGAGAAACTCTCTGTGCCACCATCTACGCTTCCTCCGCCTTTTCTTCCTATCATCTTCCAAAAGAGCAAGTGTATCAGCACATAAAAATGTGAAAACTTCCAAATCGTCGTCGGAAGCTATCGCACAGTGATACATATCAACCAGTGTAAACGCACGCTCATACATGTATGAGGTTGATACTTGTCAACTCATACAAGTCGCGATACATGTCGCAAAGTCGCATATACATGTATCTCATACATGTGCCGATACAAATCGCAGTGTAAACGCACCTTTAGAACACCAAAAACTGGACTCTCGATATCTCGACACTCCGGGAAACTCAACAAGCCTGACACAAATTTTGGCTTTGAAAAAAGAAACAAAACATATACATGCATGGTATTTTCGTAAACAGCTAATTTAATTTACAGTAACAATCTTGCTTATAGACTATTACAGAGCACTGAATATAGCTCTGAAAAGACTGAAATGATATAAATCCTAAATTATCATTAAAAGAATAACACACAAAATATTTCTGTCGCACAGTAATAGCACTTTGATTAATAAATGAAATAGCTAATTTAAGCTTACTTTGAATAAGGCTCAGGTTCATTAAATAAAAGCAATATCTCAAAATTAATGCTTTAATACTGTTAATAAAGGTAATACAGTATGCCTAATACTTTCAGTCAAAAGTAAATTGCGCGTTTCAATTGGGTCTTACACCCTAAAAATATTTAAGTATTTGAAAATAAATAATACTGTACTATAGCAATATGGTAATACAGCATTTATTCAAGATGGCGTAGAGTAAACGTGTAACATATTCAAAGCTGACGAAAACTGATATAAATACGAGACTATTATGTGCGAAATGTGTAAAAAATGGTGGCGATAAGGACAAACTGTGCTACTCTTGCAAAAGTAAATAACTGTAAAGGTATGATTACACGATCAAAAACGAACTGTGTTTTGGTGCCACATGGCAATCACAAACTCGTAACGGACTCAGCATCGAAAGACGAAATAACTAAAGTGTTGCAACAGGATAGAAACGTTCTGTTAGCGAGAATCGGCGAGTTAGAACAAGAACTAAGCAGATATGTAAGCAGCGAAAAGTGGTGCACCGAAAAAGTGCGTCCAACACACACAATTTAAAGTCGCAACTTAAAATTCACTCGTTTTATAATGTATCTGCAACGCCAACGAGATCCAGAAAAAGTGCGTCTAAACAAGTCAGTGCACCTTCAGATAAAGAAACTGTTCTGATGTCAGCTGGTAAAGAGCCAGTGCAATGTGTAAGTGTAACTGAAGGCAGTGTTTACACGGCAATCAGAGGAAACGGATCTGTAGTGAACGATACCAACAGTGTTCCAGAAGATAAAGCACCTGAACATATGAAACAAAGTTACGAGTTAAGGAATGCCGTACGGAATCCGAAAGTTTTAATAGTGAGTGACAGCCAAGGCAGGTACTGCAGAAACATTCTGGAGACAAAACTAGACACAAAATATGACATTCAAAGTTTTATTAAAGCAAATGCTCCTCTCTGTGAAGTTTTTAACCGAACTGACAAATTAGCAGAAGACTTAAACGCGAGTGATACTCTCATCTTAATGGCTGTGTCGAATGATACTGAAGACATTGTGGAAAGCATTGATAACGTGTTACCAAGTGTTATCCAACTCAGTAACAAGACAAATATCATTCTGCATCCAATTCCCCAAAGATTCGACAAAGAATATATAAACGAAAAAATTGACATGGTTAATCATCATTTAGTGCAAACAGTGAACTGTTCAAAATCTTGCAACAAAAGTAGAATATCCATAAACTTTGAAATGGAAAGACTGTCTCGTGATAAATTCACACTTCACGGATTCCACTTGAACAGACAGGGGAAGGAGCAAGTATGCAATAGACTGTCTTTGGTAATTAAAATTAACAATCGTACAAACCAGTTGCATGTATCTCTGAATCGACCAGTCTACCTGAAAAAATCAGTGTTTCACCAAAATAAATACAAATGAAAACCACTGCAATACAAGTGCCTAAAATGAAACAAATGCTACGTAACAAGTGGATTACCATTAGAGGCACAACAGTACACGAAAGGCAGGGCCCAGAATCCAGGGAACCAGCTGGCAAGAAGACACCACCCACACCTCAAATCAAGGAGGATTTTTTACAGCTAACAATACTAGATGTAAAAAAGAGGTAAGTGGTCAAGCAAGACACAATATAGTCCCTGCTTCATACTATAAATTGTTCCATCAGAATGTTCAGTCTCTTTCCAATAAACTGAATGAAATACAAATCTTGTTAAATGATATGAGTGATATTTCCGTTTTATGCTTTACTGAGCACTGGCTAAATAAAGACATGATAGAACTAGCACACCTACCTCAGTTTAAATTAGCTGCCACATTTTGTAGAGATGTACTCAGGCATTGTGGTAGCTGCATATATGCCCGAGAAGATATAGACTTCACTAACATAACCAAATTTGACAGCTTATCTAAAGAAAGAGACATAGAACTCTCAATAGTAGAACTGCCAACTAGCAATTCTGTAATCATCTGTGTATATAGGCCACCAGATGGCGATAAAAAAGTTTTTTATAATCATATGGAAGAGATTTGTGGAGATTTCAATGTTGATTTCTCCAAACCCAGTAAATTTAAAGATGAAATCAAAGACTTACTGAAGTCCTTTAACCTAAAACCAACTATAACCAACCCAACTCGTATAACCAATACTTCTTCAAAAACCATAAATCTGGTGTTTGTAAATACAGATAAATATATCTACAACACACAGACTGCAAACACGGTTTAGTCATCACAATGCCCAAACACTAACAATCGCTATTCCAGGAAACGTGAAAGCCCAGAAAACTAGAGCTTTGTGAAGAAATTTAATAATGAAAACATAGATTACTTTTGTTCTCTCTTGAGAAGAGAAATCTGGACTGATGTTTACAGTTCAAACAACACAGATGACAAGTTTGATAAATTTATGGCCACATACAAACATTTTTTTGAAATAGCCTTTCCTAAACAAATGTCACTTATAAATTTTGTGCACAAACCAAGTAAATGGATCACAACAGGAATAGAAATATCATGACAGAATAAAAGGAACTTATATGAAAACTCAAAGCAAACCACAAATCCTCTATTTATCAACTACTTTAAACAATATAAACAAATACTTAAACAAGTTATAACAAAAGCAAAGAAAATGGAAAATGACAAACAAATAAAAAATTCCAGGAACAAGACTAAAGCAACCTGGAGTATCATAAAAAGAGAAACAGGTCCTACATCATTAGCCCACAAAAATATAGAACTTCATGAAAACAACAATAAAATAATCAACCCCACAATAGTGGCTAATAAATTTAACATCTGCTTTTCTAATGTAGCACACCACGTGATTACCAAACATAACAACTCACAACCAGAGAGCAATACACTCCAGTCAGATAAAAAAATTCTTACAAGAACCCTAGTCATGTCTCCAACAACACCTGAGGAATTATCTGTCATTATAAAAAGGTTACCCAATAAGTATTGAGCAGGTACTGATGAAATACCAGATATTATCATCAAAGCAAGAGTAACGTCTATTGTAGAACCATTAACAGATTTTTCAATTCATCATTCATGAGTGGTATATTCCCGAAAAATCTGAAAATGGCAAAATTGACACCATTGTACAAGAAAGGGGACAAATATGAAGCTGCAAACTATAGACCTGTATCCGTATTGTCAGGCTTTGGTAAAATTCTTGAAAAACTATTTTTTAGAAGGCTGACAGCCTTTCTAAATAAAGAAAACATAATAAGTGATGTGCAACACGAATTCAGAATTGGCAGATCGACACAGTCAGCTATTTATACCTTCTTAAATGAAATTCTAACTGCAGTAGATAATAAGCAACATGTGTCTGGCATATTTCTTGACCTTAGTAAAGCCTTCGATGTAATTGATCATAACACTCTGTTGCAGAAGCTAGGTAATTATGGAATACGAGGCCTGCCAAACAAGTGGATACATGACTGTCAACAGATCACTCAAATGTATCATACTAGCATAATGCTTTACAATCACATGCCACTGTATTTGAAACAGATTCAAAATTTACAAAAGTTTAAAGTGAAACTGAAAGAGTACTTGCTTGACCACTGCTTCTGTTCTGTTTCCGAGTTTTTAGAGTACCAGAAAAGTGTAGTGTAACTGCTCAAATATTCTTAATAAGTCTATCATTTTATTTCATTATATTACATTTGTCATCAATATTCAATATGTATTGAATAATTTTAATTATTTATTCTTTCAAAATAACAATGTGTATGATGTTGTATATACTGTACCAACCTCTCTTGTCCTACATCGTTTGTGTAAAATATGTACCTAAACACAATTTACAGGACCAATAAAGAAATACAAATACAAATACTAAACTAGTGCTAATATTTCGAAACTGAAAATTTAACATTATGAATGTATTTAATTCTCTATTTTATAAAGATTTTTAATATTGCTCTAAATGTCACCTTGAAAGGTGCATATGTCGACCATCTGTTTTACTGAATATGAACTCATTGATTACTGGTCGGATATGCAATTCATCCAAAACATCTCGGTGGGCATGAAGAACAGCCAAGTTGTTCAATCGATTCTGTCCCATTGTTGATTGGAGATATAATTTCAGATGTCTAAGGGCGCTAAATGACTTTTCTGCTGTTGCTGTCGTGATTGGAACTACTTAAAGAAGCTTCATGCACTTCATTACTTCACATGACATTTCTCCAGCTGCAGGGTCTTGTGTAATGTACTTTCTTACATCACTCATATTTTTAAGACCAGTTGTTTTTTTATTAGCGATATCGGCTAACATATTCAGGTGTAAGCACAGTCTCTCAATATCTAGGTCATTTGTTTCACCTCAGCTTACTAAAAGCAAGCACTGTCGTTCAACTACAAAGACCTATGTTAGTCCAGTTGAAGCAAACTGCTCAGTAATGCAGGATTGCTCCATTTCACAAACGTCACTGTAAATATCTTTGTAGTATTCCTTTGGGGTTTTGAAATTGTGTGGTGAGCTGGCTTCATTTCTTTCATACTTCTTTCGTATACTTCGATTCCAAGGGAGCGAAGGATCGTCAACTTGTGAAGTTTTTTTTTTTTTTTTTTTTTTTTTTTTTAAACACAATTCCCAAAAGTATTCAGAACTATCAAACCTTCCATTCATTATACAAATCAAGCCCTCATATATTTTTTCCAGATCAGCAACCCTTAGATGAGGTCACTGAATTTTTTTATTGATATCCCCTACTGGGTTCATTGCATGGCAATAAGACGTAAAAAGAAATAAGTCTTGTATTGTAACATTGACTCAAGGTAACCTGCACATTTGTAACCTGCCTCTGTTTTGTCCTCTGCAGAAAATGTTTCAAAAACTCTACAAGTTCTTCAAAGTTTTTCAACATTCTCAAGATACTAGAAGCTCGCATAGGTCATCGAATCGGGCTAAGGGATCGTAGACCAGCTTGGTTATTGACGCTCTCATAGCATATGCTTCTGAAAAGCCTGATCCTTTTGTTTGATTCCCTTACGAGATAAACAATCGTATTACTTAAACAATGCAATTAACAAAGTGTCGTGCATATAAAGAACCACATATGTGGATAACGACTTTAGATCTATTATGGGAACTATAGCCTCATGAACAAATGTAACATGCGCCCTTATATTTCTCATGAGTACGGTGGTAACCAATACAAGGATTGCCATATCACTGCCAACCACCGGGGATAATGATGTGTGCTCATCAATAGCTATGCTTTTTCGCTGTAGATGGCCACAGTGGTTCGATCTAGTTCGCTAAGGAGTAGATTAACAGTTTATATCGTTACTGTTTTTCCGTTTTCTAATGGTTGACATGTCGTTATCAGTATTGCGTTACTCGATATATGGCGGCCTTTATATTTTTCGGGCAAACTTACATTGCTAATCGTTGTTTCAACGAATATTTTAGGCCATTAGAATGTAAGTTTGCTGCATTGAGCAGATAATCTGTGATCACAAGATTGTTCATATTTGTTCACATTAGTACCATAAGATATAATACAGTATGTTGTGTTGTTCTCTTCCTGCTGATTATTTATGTTGCATTACATCAAGTGACGTATATTTATTCTACAATTTTAACTTTTGGTTTTATAAATGGTTTTGTATCTCCTTATATGTATTAACTTTTAAAGAAAATATGTATTTTGTCAAATCTGATGCAACTGCCAATTTTGGCACCTAAACTGAGCCATTCTTATTCAAAAGAGTGGTTATTAGATGGTAAATGGTTTTCGGTGTTTAGAGTTGATTTTACATATTTTGAGCATGCTGCTCTTGTTGTTTTGTGTTTGACTTTTGAGCACCTATTTTGTCAACGGTGGTTGGCAGTGATATAGCAATCCTTGTATTAGTTACCCTTATACTCATGAGAAATATAAGGGCGCATGGTACATTTGTTCATGAGACTATAGTTCGCATAGTAGATCTAAAGTCGTTATCCACATGTATGGTTCTTTATATGCGCAACACTTTGTTAATCGCATTACTTAAGTAATACTTTGTTTATCTCATACTGTAATTTTCACCTGAACTCTGTCAACTTTGGATTTGTGCATTCAGTAACATAGCGTCATCTATTGGAATTACCATAAATGTGCCTTTTGATGCACTTGTAGTTCGTGTGTAGAACGGCAGATGGCCATTGATACCACTATTCAGTTTCGTCATTATGAAAAATAAGTTTCATTCCCTAAATTTGTGTGAATGGAATCATATTTTAGCGAGTTTATCCCTTCTTACAATTCTGACGATCGTCGTTTTGATGTATATACTTAATTTGTTATTACCATTTGACAAACAATGTTAAGACATTTTCACTTTTATAATTATTTAAATTGGTTATTATCAATTACCATCACTGTATAATTTTTTGTAATGTGATCTATTCTTTATTGCTTGTATTTTACATTACTTTTGTATTTTGCATAGAGGGCGGTTATTGCAACGTGGTGCCACATGTTGTCTTGTTGTAGTGTTGACGAATGATGTGTCACTTCATGATAGAAATCTGCCAAAGACTGTGCTTATACTTATGGCATGTCTCGGTTAGAAAAATGGTATGTTATGACTTTGAATTTAAATTTCAGACATCGGTATATGTTGTAATTGATATAACTATGTTTTATTGTAATTTTTTTGTTTGTTAAAGCAGTTGTTGTTTATGCCCTGTCTCTTGTATTTGTTTTAGCACCAATGATGACTGATATCAATCGAAATCGATTAGCAACAGGATAAATAAATTATGTTTCTGCGACTGGTTGCTACAATCTTTATAATTCCCTTACGGTGTTTATTAAGTCCTTGGCTAAAGCCATAATATCCCTCAGAGACGTAAGATGGCGGATACTGTCTACAACTGCCAAGTCTAAACTGTGAGCAGTGCAGTGCACATACTGTGCTTTTGGTTGTATATCCAAAACTAACCTTTTTAGTCCTTTGAACTTATCTCTCATATTAGAGGCATCATGACAGCACTGTCCTCTTAAGTTATCCGTTGACAAATCAAGATGAGCAAAAAGTATTTTAAAATACTAAACAGAGTTTGTGATTCAGTGTTGGGGGTCTCTTATAAGCCATTAAAGTCTTGTTCGTGAACAGAAGAAAAATGTTCAGTCTTCTTGATTGAAGCCAATACCTTTCTTAACACAGACTTTCCTAGAAAATCAATAATCTCGTTTTGGATATCGTGGGACGCCACATATACTCCGAATGCTCTAACCAATCTTTAAACTCAGCTATGTCACTCTTTCAGAGTTCCAACAACTGAAAAAAACTTGAGTTTACATCTTCGTGCCCTCTAGTTGCTAGTCCTTGTCAGCACAGAAATTTCATGGTAGTAAAAATGGTCTCAACAACTAACCTGCCTTTCTTCATATCACTATCTAACTGTTCATTCAATTGGGAGGCTACACTTCGGTTAGTGATAGAATTTAGTTTCTGAACACCTTCTTTATGCTTAAACATACTTTCATGAAGACGGAATTTTTCCAAAGCCTTTTTCCAGATAAAAAACCTACGGAAGTAAATCCATCTTCTTTTTTTGAAGAAAATTGTAATAGTTTTTAGCATCTGCTTCTTTGCAAGTTTTGCAAAAAACTTTTTGGGTAGATGCTTCATATTCTAGCCATGTATATTTGATCAACGAAGACTCCTGAAACAATCTTCCCTTACCGCATTGTCAAGGTTTCGGCTGCGAATGGTTCTCACCTTAAGACGATGAAGCAATTGGCGACACAAAAATTGTTGGTGTTGACTTGCAGTATCGTCAACTTCCAAGCATGCCTTTTTGGTAACAGATTTATCCATTGCAAACTTAATTCACAATACACTAAGACACTAAAGTAAACGAATAAAATATAGTCGTATAAAATAGTCCAAAAGACATTAAAGTCAGAACACTAAACACATCTGCAGCGTGCAATGAATGAAAGTATCCATACTGAATGACTGTGACAGCAGGGTGGGCTTTATATAGCATGTCGTCGTAGTGTCTCAAAGCGTCAAGGCGAGACAAGGTTGAGGTTCCAGGCACTTCTGCTCCATTCCTTTTGATGTCATCACAGCCACAGCGCTGGCCCGCTGGCGCCAGACTTTACCTCAAGGTTCGTGCACAGGGACAAATTCTGACTGTGCCCACAGCACCATGGCACTATCATGATTCACACCACTCATTTTAATTAACCTGCTTACTACTGTAATAATTATTTGTTTTAAGTTGTTATTGAATGTATTTTAAAAGGTAACTATCGTCAAACAAGGAAAATAAAAAATTCCAACATAATTTTGTGATTTTACAAAGCATAATATAACTAATAATTTTTTTAAATAATCCCCCCTCAAGCGAACTTTTGAGGGGGCTTGGGCCGCCTCAGGCCCCATGGAGTCGGCGCAAAACAACGTAAAAAAGAGTGTAGGTACGAAAAATGCTGTTACATAGTCAGAAATGGAATTTCGCTTACTATACAAGGAGCTTGAGGAAGAGGAATCTGCATTTTATTTTTGCAAAGTCAAAGCACCAGTTTGTTTCATTTGTTACGACTATATGCACCCAGAATTACCAAAAGGAACTGCTATCACTTCCTGTGAAAAACTGGTTTCTTTAAGGTCCAGTTGTCAGTCCAGTTCAAATTTTCGTGCAATAGTCACAGCTCCCTCAAACCTTTACCTTCAAGATTTATCAGTTTTCTTTAAACCTTATATCTGGTTTCAAATACTTCAAATGTCTTTCTTGTACAGGGATTAGCTAGTGAAACCACTTACACACTGACCACTGACACTTGAAAAACTCTTTCACACATAGTCACAGGAAGTACTTAGCAAAAAATAAGCCTGCCACAAACACATATTTAAACAAACAGCCCTAATACATTACTTGGTGCGTATTTCATAGAAAAGCATTTTCCAGTGTTGCAGTGTCTGAAGGTTTCAGTCCATTTCTTTGTGAGACATTACAAATCCCTGCCAACATACAAGTAAATTCTACTTACTTATCAATCTGATTCTACCCAGTACTTTTATCTCTTCAAGTTGCAGCCACATTGCAACACGTTTCATTGTAAAATATTAAGTATCGTATTAGTATGTATACAATACTGCTTTATAAATGTAGTAGAGGGCAAGTAATTTAGACACTAACATTGTACAATTAATCTTCCATCATTTATTATGAAATTTTAAATTGCAACAGAAGAAATAACAAAATGAAACAGTTTATAACAAACATGAAAAATAACAAAGAACTGATACCAGCCACAAAAACCATGATGAAACAAAATATGGAGACCTGTGCATGGTCGTATATTAGGAAGAATTGAGCTTGGCGGTCATGTGATCTGTAACAGATGGGTGATGCCAGTCATCAAAACGTTCTTCCCAAGAAAGAAATTACAATGAAATCCAGGCCTTTAGCTGCTTAGAAGCGTTGATAAATATCAATGGGGACAGTTGAAAACGTGTGCCCCAACTGGGACTCGAACCCAGGACCTCTTGCTTCAGCCCCTGTAGGTCTTGTATCACTCAAATTTATTTTCAAGCCTTCTTTCTGTTCCATTAACTCCCCACTACTCTACTTTGCTTTCATCAGCGGTTAAAAGTCTTGTTTAATGCATGTCTGGACTGAATCACTTAGTACTAATTACAAGGGAACCTCCCCATCGCACCCCCCTCAGATGTAGTTATAAGTTGGCACAGTGGATAGGCCTTGAAAAACTGAACACAGATCAATCGAGAAAACAGGAAGAAGTTGTGTGGTACTATGAAAAACATTCGTAAAATATACAAACTGAGTAGTCCATGCGCAACATATGCAACACCAAGGACAAGATGAGCTGAGGAGTGCCGTGGTCCCGTGGTTAGCGTGAGTAGCTGCGAAACAAGAGGTCATTGGTTCAAGTCTTCCCTCGACTGAAAATTTTACTTTCTTTATTTTCGCAAAATTATAATCTGTCCGTTCGTTCATTAACGTCTCTGTTCACTGTAATAAGTTTAGTATCTGTGTTTTGCGACCGCACTGTTAAACCGTGCGATTAGTAGATGAAAGGACGTGCCTCTCCAATGGGAACCGAAAACATTTGATCGCAGGGTCATAGGTCAACCGATTCGTCCACAGGGAAACACATCTGATATATTCTATACGACACTGGTGACGGCATGTGCGTCACATGACAGGAATATGTTGTCGACCCACCTAACTTGTACACTCAGCGAATGGGTAAAAAGATTCTTCTACCTTGCCCGATTTAGGTTTCCTTGTGGATGTGATAATCACTCCCAAAAAAGTGATGAAAACATAAGAGTTTGTCACATAAACTGAAAATAAAAAATTAAATTTTTTCACTCGAGGGAAGACTTGAACCTAGGACCTCTCGTTCCGCAGCTGCTCTCGCTAACCACGGGACCACGGCGCTCCTAGACTTACAGTCTCCAAGATGTTGCCTATCTTGGCATGGACTACTCAGTTTGTATATTTTACTAATTTTTTTCATAGTTCCACATAACTTCTTCCTGTTTTCTCGATTGATCTGTGTTCAGTTTTTCAAGGCCTATCCACTGTGCCAACTTATAACTAAATCTGAGGGAGGTGCGATGGGGAGGTTCCCTTGTTAGCTCCCTCCATCTCAACCACCTCCCACATCCTTACAATGGTCCTTCACCTCCCCCTCAATGCTAGCTTTATCCTGCCCTGCCATTCTACTTTTTAATCTTACAAAGCTGCTCAACAATGTGTAAAAGGTTTTGTGGTTTTGCTTTTGATGACTTCTTCGATGCACCGTCTTCTGCTGTTGCTGCTGCAGTGTGTGTCTGCCTGGATGACTGCTTTGCTACTTCCATGACCATTTCTCTCCATTCAGCTCTCGTCATCTTCTTTGTGTAACGCTTTGGCATCTGTCTCCAGCTTTTGTCTTTAACATTCCCCTTTTACCTAATGCCAAACTACCAACAAACAATTACGTTTCACGTTTCTTCTTTTCTGATGACTAATTACTCATTTCTAATGTTCCTGTTTTCACGTTATCCGGACATCTAATGCACCATATTTGTAACATTGCTTCATATCCTGCTCTCTTAAGGAGAACACCCTACTGCTACCTGCCAGCAAAAACAAAATAAGACCTAACATTGGTTTTTTATTAGGGCAAGCAATGAATGACAATCCCTATGTGACAGTATACCTAGACCACTTTGACTGATCTGGTATAGTAAGCAATAGGTTTGAGGCTTGTGTGGCAGGTCCTATCTATGGCATTAGCAGCACAGTCATCCTCCATATTTCCACGACCTTTAAACAACCTTGCCTGCAGTACAGCTATTCATGCATTGTTCATCATCACGTTAATTCTGCCTCTCTACAAAAGTGTAAAACTGATGCATGGAAGTGAAGGTTTGCCATTGCTAAAGAAAGTAACAAAGTTCTGGTAAAAATGAAGTAATTTCTTGAGGTGCGTTGACCTCTATAAAATCTTTTTACAAAGTTTCCCAGAAATCACCACTTTCGTGCTGCAGTACTCTGAATCCGTTAGATGGCGGATGTGTTGTTATGCCCATGTGTGTGACGCTTACCCCACTGGTGCAACATCCATTCCAGTTCCAATTTGTAATGAATTGTTCACAATTAGTATAATCACATTTGTGGCATTGAGGCTAATGGTCTTTTTGCCAAACAGGTCTTCCTTATACAATCACAGAATATTTTCCAAAGGGACAACATGGAACTACACAGTCTCGCCCCATTAAAGTCCCGCAATTCAAATTAGTAGCGATGTTAACCAATAGGCTATCGTCGACTTCTGCTTGACTACAAAAGAGAAGTACAGCAGCTGACTTACCATGACCGACAGGATCCCTGTTGTTGAGAAGAATAAGCTTTGCTAAGTGAACTGCGTCCATCTATGCCTCTATCATTGTC
Organism: Schistocerca nitens; assembly: GCF_023898315.1. Taxonomy (NCBI): domain Eukaryota; kingdom Metazoa; phylum Arthropoda; class Insecta; order Orthoptera; family Acrididae; genus Schistocerca; species Schistocerca nitens. The sequence goes on along the minus strand of NC_064617.1, from coordinate 930,928,840 downwards.
ACTGTCCAAATCACAACCTATGTACACATTACTTCATAGTCTCTGGTTCTGTTTGAATAAAACGGAAAGCTTATTTACAAGGTTTGGGCTAGCGACGCTGACGCCCATCCGTCCCGTTTTCCCCTAGAATTCCAAGTCCTAACAATGGCGTTCCTGCCACCCTTCCTTGTCTCTGCCCAACCATCTTTTTGGTGAAATTGAATGTGCTCATGCTTAACTCGTTCTTAGTGACGCCCTAGCACTCGCATCACGGAATTATGTCTTAGTATTAATTTTTAGAACAGTTTTCTGCTTTACTTTAACTGTTTACCGACACAACTATTCTGTCTTTGCCGGAGGGAACTAGTAGAACCAGTCCATCTTTCCCAATGTGGAGGGTTGTCAACCTATAGGTACGTGTTTTGAGTTTTTGACCTCCTCTTCGCGGCCCCTGTGCGAATATCTCTCGGTTATTCACTTAAACCTGCTTTTCAAAACTTTGTTAGGAGGCTTTCTCTTGATGCGTCTGGCAGCTTCCTTGGGCTTTTCATTCTGCAGCGGTATGCACGAGTGTTTTGTAAGCAGTTTCATTTGTAGACGTTCTCTTTAATAATATGTGGAGCTTTACAAAACCTGGAATTACTTTCATTTTTGGGGGACACTGCAGGAGCCTCCACGAAGATTGCGTTCACCACTCGAACAACAAGCAATCGGGCGTCCCCTGGAAACGACCTAGTCGGCCAATCCTGCAAACACCGGAGCACCAAAACCAAAGATGACAAAACTCTCCGAAGAGACTCAAAAAAGGCCTTTATCAAGACCATCACTAGTGACAACTTCCTGCAATATTGAAGGCTTATCTGTAAATAAAGAAATTTTACTATCTGACATGTGCAAACGAAACAACTGTGATGTTTTAGTGTTACAAGAAACACACAGAGCACCAACTAGCCATAGACCAAAAATACAGGGCATGAAATTAGTCCTCGAGAGACCACACGAAAGGTACAGAAGTGCTATATTTGTGAAACCGAACTTAGACGTATGCTCCTGTGCTCTGACCTGCGAAAAAAATATAGAAATTTTAACTATTGAGCTACATTCATGTACTGTAACATCCGTGTACAAACCACCCAGTGTGAGGTTCAAATTTACGGAGCCTAGAAATTTCCATTCAAAAAACATTAAAGTTGTACTAGGAGATTTTAACTGTCACGGTCTCGCATGGGGTTATAAAGAGACAAATGACGATGGCGAAATGCTGGAGACCTGGGCAGACCAGGCTAAACTGAAATTGATACATGACCCAAAGTTGCCTGCATCATTTAACAGTGGAAGATGGAAACGAGGATTTAATCCAGATAACATCTTTGTCTCCGAAAAGGTATTCCTGCAAACTGTAAAGCAAATCGAGGACCCAGTTCCAAGATCGCAACACAGAGCAATAACTTGCTGCATTACTGCAGTAATCAAATCAGATGTAATGCCCTTTAAGAGACGCTTCAATTTCAAATAAGCTCATTGGGAACTTTTTACAGAGGACCTTGATAAGGAGATCTTGGAAATTAAACCAGAGATACAATCATATGAAACTTTTATAGACCTCGCCAAGAAAATCTCTCGACGGCGCATACCTAGAGGGTGCCGCACCCAGTATATCGCTGGACTAAATGGTAGCAGCAAGGAAGCTCTGAAAAAGTATGAAGAACTATACAATAAGGACCCCTTCTCAGAGGAAACGATCCAGGCAGGTGAGGCACTGATGTCTGGTATCTCCGAAGCGAGAAAGGAAAAGTGGTGCAACTTCCTTCAAGAGACGGACATGAAGCACAGCAGTAGGAAGGCATGGAAACTGGTCAAAAGTCTCAACAACGACCCAACAGAACCACAACCAAATTACAGTGAAGTTACACCCGATCAGATAGCTCACCAGCTACTCATGAACGGAAAAACTAAAAGGAATGGCAAAATTAAAAGAAAATTGAACGAGGAGATTAGCTTCCTAGCTCGCCCGTTCTTCATTCAGGAGCTACAAGATGCCATCAATGATTTGAAAAACAATAAGGCCGCTGGCCTCGACGATCTGAGATCTGAGCAAATTAAACATTTTGGACCGGGAGCATGGATCCTAGAGCTAATGAATAACTGTATTACAACAATGCAAATTCCTAAACTGTGGAGGAAAGCTCGGGTTATTGCGTTACTAAAACCAGGGAAAGACCCAGCTGAAGCTAAAAATTTCCGGCCTGTATCACTGCTTTGTCATTTATTTAAAGTGCTGGAGCGAATGGTCCTCAAACGCATAGCTGATTATGTGGACAAAGCCCTCATTAACGAACAAGCTGGATTCCGACCAGGAAAATCATGCTGTGGCCAAATTCTTAATCTCACACAGTACATCGAAGACGGCTATCAGAGAGGAGAAGTAACTGGGGTCGCATTCCTGGATCTCAGTGCTGCATATGACACAGTCAACCATAAGTTGCTTACGCAGAAAGTGTATAATGTCACTAAGGACTACACCCTTTCTATGTTCGTGCAATGTCTGCTACAAAACAGACGCTACTATTTAACCTTACAATCTAAAAACAGCCATTGGAGGACACAGAAAAATGGACTTGCACAGGGTAGTGTCTTGGCTCCAATATTATTTAACATCTATACCAATGATCTTCCCATCAGCCGCCAGACACGAATGTTCATATATGCTGATGATGCAGCAGTGGCCACACAGGATAAAACCTTTGAACAAGTGGAGGAGAATCTCACAGGAGCCTTAACAGAACTTGCTACCTATTACGACGGCAACAATCTCAAACCAAAACCTAGTAAATCTCAAGTATCCGCCTTCCATCTTAGGAACAAACAAGCCAAACGGAAACTCCGAGTCATGTGGCAAGGGGAAGAGCTGAAACATACAAACAGCCCAAAATACCTGGGAGTAACATTGGACAGAGCACTTACATTTAAGCAGCATTGTCACAACACTAAAAAAAAGGTCTGTGCCAGGAACAACATACTGCGGAAGCTAACAGGTTCATCTTGGGGAGCTCAACCACATGTTTTGCGCACCACGGGTCTGGTGCTGAGTATCTCAGCAGCGGAATATGCGGCGCCAGTTTGGAGGAACTCTGCTCACACTAAGCAAGTTGACGTCGCCGTAAACGAAACTGTACGTATTGCCACAGGATGCCTCAAACCATCTCCCACAGACATCATTTACCCCATCATAGGCATAGCACCACCCACTATCCGCAGACAAGTAGCCGCCGAGATCGAAAGATCAAAACAAAAGAATGATCCTCGACACCCGATGCATATGCACCGAAAACAACGTGTCCGGCTGAAATCCCGCAGGAGTTTCATTGAAACTACTGAAGAGCTCGCCACCAAGCCCGCCGCAAGGCGGCTATCTCTTTGGGAAGAAATGGTGCCACACTCCACAATGGAACTACTTGAGGAGGGATCTGCAGGATTTCAACTACCCTTTACAACTTGGAGGTCATTAAACCGGCTGCGCACTGGAGTAACTGGGTGCAAATCAAACCTATTTAAATGGGGTTACAGTGATGGGGACAGGTGTGAATGCGGAGCAATACAGGACTTGGACCACCTACTGATCTGCCCAGATATGCCTATGACATGCACTGAAGATGATATTTTGAAAGTCAATGACAAAGCAATCTACGTTGCTAATTTCTGGGAAGGGAAGATATAATTGGTGCATCCGGACACGGAAGAAGAAGAAACTTTCATTTTCAATTTAAGTCCATATTTTTCAAAGGTTGCGCTCTCTAATCTCAAACTTTCTATTCCGACAATTGAATTCTTTCATAAGCGTTGTACTTCTCTTGCAGAAAAAGACGTTTGGCACCTTAACTCATACTCACCACAGTAACTGTTATCAGAAACTATACTCTTGCGGCAGTGAGACGGTACAGGTCCATTCAATATTCGATGCACATCCTTGAAAACTTGTGAAACACTTTCATCACTTCTCACACCGCGAAATTCATTTTTGTATACTACCGCCACGAGCGATCATATTCCCAAGAGCATGCTACAGAGTTAAACATCGACAGATCATTTGTGGCAGAGATACCTATCTTTCGGAAGTGTGCTGAATTTGTGCAGATGGTGTTGTTAAGTTGGCGAGTGTGTAAATGTAAATATGAAGTTGTTTGTTTTCGAAAGTGTGTGGAAATGCGGGTTCTATGTTTTCGCTGTAATTTAAGTGATTGGTGGAATAGTAATTGTGAAATTTTGATTATTTTTTTTAAAAATTATGAAACCCAATTACAGAGCATTGAGTAATATTCATCAGTCACATTGGAACAAAACGGAACCACAATAGGATTGTAGCAGCACATCAGCTTTTGTGTTGTGTTCTGTCGGTACTGTCAGGTATTACGTTAATCAAGCACTGATAGACTGTAGGTGCGAAGATCTAACTTTGTTCCGGTATTCTATATGACGTTATCTACCTATATACACCCAGCTCGTTCACGTTAATTTTTTATGAAATTCGTTTATGTTATCGTAAGTTGATAAATCTCATTAATGGTATGCTACTGAGTCTCTTGCGTAGCTTCCTGAGCCCAGAGAAAATTTATAACATGGGAAGGGACAAACAGCCTATGTTTCCCATACTCTTTAGCTTTCAATCAAGAATAGGCCTATTTATATGGCATGAGGAGTGATTGCCTAAAGACTAATTGGCAAAATGGAATTTGGGTATCTGTGCTAGCTGCGTATTAAAACTATTGAGTTGTCAGAAGATACTGATAAGAAAACAATGTGGAGACGTCTAACATAGGCCTATACATATAAATATTTTTTTGTGCGTTTAAGTAGGCTATCTTGAATGAGTGCATTGAGAAAGTGTGAAGAACTCTTCAGTGATTGGAATTAAACGTTGCTTATAGTTTAGCGACTTGGATGTTGCACAAGTGGTTACTTTTTGATTTTTCCATTTGCTTCGGTTTTTTTTATACATATAAAAAAAGACCATGAATGTCGAAAACTAATTTATAATCCACTCTCACAAGCAGCAATAACAGCTTGTCATTTATATTCCAAGTAAAGGTCATAGTACCCAACCAAGACTATTGTGCTGTTATCATGGCACCAATAATAAAGCCAGGGAACCTAACTAGTTTGAATTTGTGGGACTTTAATTTTTGACAACTGTTACATATATATATATATATATTTCGAAATTACTAGAGACCAGTGTATTACTGACCAAGAGCAGAGCTAGCTGACTTGTCCTAATGATATGGGTCAAAACTGTGGTAATTTTTTACGTTTTTCTGAGGATAGGAAATCAATAGCAAATGCATTTTGCTGTTCCTTTGCAAAATCTAAGTAGTTTGTCAACAGACCTACTCATAATGGGATGTAGAATTTTTAGATGCTTTTCGTTTATTTGTTACTTATATTGTATACTTAACACTTCATTTGTCTATTAAAACTTTTATTGGAATCCCATACATCTTACAGTGAGACCAAGTCAAAATAAACAATAAGGATGACATTATGGTTGTAGCTATTATGAAAAGAAGGGGCAGATAATCAGTTATTAGCATCTCGCTTAGACAGTGAACTGACATCTCTTAGTTCCACTACGATGGGCAAAGTATAGTCAGGTTGTAAATCATGGCCTGGAGAATTACATGCCTAGTAAGTGGATTAAGGATGGAAAAAGTCATCACTGTTTAATAATGAGATACAGAAACTGCTGAGGAAGCATAGGCTGTTGCACTCTTGGTCCAAACGAGAATGCACAAATGGCAACAAGCAAAAGTTTATAGAGACTCATGTGTCTGTGAAAAGGTCGATGCGCGAAGCATACAACTGCTACCGCTATCATACCTTAGCAGGTTAGCAGAGAACCTGAGCAAAATTCTGGTCCTGTGTAAAATCACTTAGTGGGTCTAAGGCTTCCATCCAGTCACTTGTTGAACAGTCTAGTGCTGCAGTTGGAGATAGCAAAATGAAAGCCAAAGTTATAAATTTCACATTCAAACAATCATTTGTTCAGGAGAATCGTACAAACATACCATTGCTTGACCGTCAGACTGACTCCCTTATAAACGACATCCCCTGCGTAGAGAAACAGCTGAAGGAGTTGAAAACAAATAAGTTGCCATGCTGGATGAAATCCCAATTAGGTGTTTTGAAGAGTACTCTATAGCATTGGCCCCTTACTTAGCTTGCATTAGTCGAGAATGTTTCGCCCCCCTGCAAGGTCCCAAATGACTGGAAAAAACCGCGGGTGACTCCTGTGTATAAGAAGGGCAGAGGAATGGCACCAGAGAAATACAAATCAATATCCCTAAGGTATAATCCGTATCACTTCAGGCAGGGGGGCTACCTTCATAGATTCAGATGTTATTGAATTTAGCACATATTAAAATTCACGATTAAGTAGGAAATGTGTATTTTTTTGTTTTCTCCAAAAAAAATCCTGTACTGATATACAGACCTCCAAAGATGACACTGCGAACACAATTTTGAAGCTGTGAATTTTGAAAAAAAATTTTAAATGCTGTATCTCTGTAACAGTTCTAGATACTTTGTTAGAGTTTTTTTATTTTAAAAGATAACTGATTTATGATTACAATGGTATCCTCCATTTGGACATATCTGTCAAAGTGCTTTTATCGTTACTTTTTTCTTTTTTTTATAATTTACAGAAAAAAAACATTTTTTCAAAATTGCCAATCCAGAAAAGTGAGATTTTTTTCTGTCGATTAGTACCATGTAGTACTATATTCTATGTAAAGGAGAGCTTCCACATTTTAATTTGGACAGTTTTTATTTTAAAAAATCATATTTTTTAACTTTCATGGGTAATGTATGTCTTAACTGAAGTTGTTTCTTACTAATTTCATTGTTACAAAGTTTATTTCTATTGTCTTTGTTGCAGTTACTTCTTATTACTTTCTTTGTTGCAGTTATTTCTTCTCACTTTCATTGTTGCAGATATTTCTTACACTTTCTTGTAGTTTCTTGTCAGTTTCTTTGTCCTGCTTGTTCATTGCTGGTTTTTATATTGTAGTTGTTCAGTGCAAATTTGTTTACTGAAGAGGCTTCTAAGAAATCTCAGACCATCCAGTGAGTTCTGCGTTTTTATGAGGAATTTGCCTGTTGACACAGTTGCAGTTTGTTTTGTGAAAAGGACTGTTTGAAATGCCTTCTGATTGGGGCCACAGAAGAGTGAAGTGTGCTGACTATTTGCATATCCATAAAAAAGTGATATATAAGACAAAAAAAAACAGACTTTATTCAGGTTGGAAATAAGTGTTCTCATATGATGTCAGTCTCAAAGTGAAGATTTTTCCAGTGACGACTTTTCGTGTTCTAAATGTTTTGACAGAATAACAACAATGATAGTATCTGAACAAGGTGAAGCCTCCCATGGTGCAAATGATGCAGATTTTGCATCAGTAGAGGAAGAATTAAATACCTTGAATCAATCAAGTCAGAATTAGCTGTTAGTCCTGTTGAGAAACCGTGGTCAGTGAAGTCGAGTCATAAGCTATATGCATCAAGAAAGTACAGAGAAATTACTAGAGGTATGGATGAATACACTACAGCAAAACTGAACACACTCTTCAAAGTAGGCTAGAAATTCCATCTTCAGAAGAAAATTAACCAAAGCACTCTTGCACCTCTTGCCAGGAATTTTTCACGAATATCAATTCAGCTGTTAAATATTGTGCATCCTACAGTGAAAAGGCGCAAGATTTAATTGTTATCCCAGAGGCATTTTCAAAGAAAACAATTTGAACCATGTTCCATCAGTATCAAAGTTCATGGTAGACAAATCAAGAAATGTGAGGTCTGTAGAAGGAGCCTTTGGAAGACCAGATCCCTATTATGTTCATCCTGTAGAAGCAGCTCAAGTTCAAATAGTGCAGTCATTTTATCTGGAAGATAAATGGGACTGTTCTCACCAGAGTGCCAACAAAAAGGACATCATAACTGTAACAGCTGGAGATCAAAAACATGTGAAAGTGAAGAGGTATATGACTCGCAGTATTAAAGAAACTTTTGCAATTTATAAGAGTGACTATACAACTTCACATATTGGAAGATCAAAATTTTACGCACTTTGACCTAAGTGGGTAGTTCCACACCCACCTCGAGATGCCTGTTTATATGTGCACTGCGCAAAATTTGAACTTTGTGTGGTAACTTTGAAGAACTTACTGGAGCATATGAGATATGGCACCTGGACTGAGCCTGTGAAGTCATTACTAGTTTGACATAAAGCGAGAGACTTGTTTGTTTCAAGGATGTGGTGACTGCCCTGGAAAGGGAGGAATGTCTTAACAGACACTTGGCCTGGAAGAAGTAGCAGATAACTCTGCAGAAATTACATATGCAACACGGGAGGAACATAAACTAATTACAAAAAATGTTGCCTTTGTCAGATTCAATGATGAACTTCGTAAATGGTCAGCGAAAATAGTAACACACCAGCATCTGAAGAAATTGCAAAAACAGCACATTGCTGAAGTGAAAGGGAGTCTACAGGCTGAAGAACTATGTTTAGTGTTTCACTGTGATTTTGCTAAGAACATGTCTGTAATTCACCCATAAGAAGTACAAGGGTGTCATTGGAGTAATGACCAGGTTTTAATTTTTACAGGAGTGACATATTTTCAAAACAAGACCACAAGTGTTGCCGTTATAAGCGATGACAGCACATTCTTTGCTAGCAATGCCCAAAATTATTCAACTGCAAACAGGGGCAGAGAAGATCATCATTATTTCTGATGTTGTCATAGTCATTTTAAAAATCGTTACCAGCTGTTTGAATTGAGTAAGTCACTTGTGCCAACTGACTGGGTATACAGTGCTACTGGTCACGGAAGGGACCTTGTGATGATGTAGGAGGCCTGCTGAAGCACCATGCTACAACACACAATCTTTCCAGACCAAATACAGCTGTGATTAAGAACGCTGAGGATTTTATGAGAGTCGTGAAATCTTACACATCCGCAGCCCTCACTCTTTTGTCCATTGAGGAAATCGTAGAATTCAGTGAGCAGAAAAAAGGAGAATGATCCAAACAAACTACTCCTGTGAAAGGAATGCAGAAGACATATTTTTGCAGTAAAAGTGTTGGGCGAACTCATATTGCACGCACTTTAAAGAGCAAGAAAGAAGAAATATCATTTGTTTGGCTGACACCTCAGAAACAGCAGGATAATATTCAGATTCACAAATGGAGAAGGGGGATGTTTGTGGCATGTGTGTATGACTGTGACTGGTGGATTGCAGAGATTATTGACATCAATTATGAGTTAAACGAAACTGTAGTGAACTTTATGATACCACATGGACCAGCTGCTGGGTATAGGTTTCCAGCTGAAGGACAGCAACAGTGCCATCAGTGCTCACTTCCTATTCACAATGTTTTGAAGATTGTTAGTGCCCCAGTTCCTATTGGTTCAACAGGAAGGCAGCTCTCTATATCAAAGAAAGATACTGAAGCAGTGGAACACATTTTTAGTGCATTGACTGGCTAATTTCAGTACAAAACAGAGTGCACAGGAGTTGTATAAATTGAAACCTTTAAGTCTTTGGACCTTTCACATACATTTTGGAGCCATTTAAAATACTAGAAAAATGAGTCTCTTACTCATCTTTCAAAACTATTACCTTGTTAAATAATTCTAGACTTTTATTTTTGTTAGCCTGTTATGTGATAACGTGGTAATAAAATAGGTTTTACATATGGCAAAAATTTCAATTGTTTATAAAACCTGTTCAACCTAAAAGTGGAAGCTCTCCTCTTCAGGGAATGTTGAACTAATCAACAGGAAAAAAAATCATAATTTTGTGGCTTGGCACTCTTGGGGATGGGGGGGGGGGGACAGAACTTTGGCAGATAAGTCCAAATGGAGGATCTTTGTAATCATAAAGCAATTATCTTTCAAATAAAAAAACCAATAAAATATATAGAACTGTTCCAGAGATACAACATTTTAAATTTTTTTTCCAAAATTCGCATCTTCATAATGGTATAAACAGTGTTATCTTTAGAGGGCTGTATCTCAGAGCAGAAATTTTTTTGGAGAAAACAAAAAAATACATGCTCCTTACTTAGTCCTTCATTTTAACATTCAGTAACATCCGAGACTATGAAGGTAGATTTTTTCCCAGCCTGCCTGAATTGATATGGACTATGCTGTAACATTGATTTGCTGCAGAATCTTTGAACATATTCTCTGTTTGAATATTGTTGTGACTTGACAAGACAGCCAAGTCACTATGAGAGGAAGCCGAAAGGCACGCGTTAAGCTCACGCAGACTGGCGTGAGGTCTGGAACAGGACAATGTCTTGAGAATTGCAATAAAGTACGAAAATCTTGTAATACTTAACTTTAATCCATAATCGGAGAACATCGCTCTTGGTTAGACGTTATTACACTGAATATAAGCTGGTAATGGCGCCTTGCTAGGTCGTAGCAAATGACGTAGCTGAAAGCTAAGCTAACTATCATCTCGGCAAATGAGAGCGTATTGGTCAGTGTAGCTTTGCTAGCAAAGTCGGCTGTACAACTGGGGCGAGTGCCAAGACGTCTCTCTAGACCTGCCGTGTGGTGGCGCTCGGTCTGCAACCACTGACAGTGGCGACACGCGGGTCCGACGTATACTACCGGACCGCAGCTGATTTAAAGGCTACCACCTAGCAAGTTTGGTGTCTGGCGGTGACACCACAAATATAATGAATTTTCTTGGAACTGAAAGCTTATGACCACAAATCAGCATGGTTTCAGAGAGATCCACATGCGAAACTCAGCTTGCCCTTTTCTCGCATGATACACTGCAAACTATGGATGAAGGGCAATAGCCAGACTCCATATATCTAGATTTCCAGGAAGTCTTTGACACGGTGCCCTATTGCAAGCTTATAAAGAGGGTATGAACATATGGAATAGGTTTACAGATATGTGAGTGACTCCAGGACTTCCTAAGTTATAGAATCCAGTAACTTGTTCTCGGCGTATCGTCAGGAGTACCCCAGGGAGGTTTGATGTGATGGGACCACTATTATTCACTGTATATGTTGTGATTTGGTGGACAGGGTGGACAGCAATCTGTGGTTCTTTGCTGGTGATGCTGTGGTGTGTGATAAAGTGTCAAGTTGAGTGACTGTGGGAGGATACGAGGTAACTTAGACAAAATTTCTAGTTAGTGTGAAGTATGCCAGCTAGCTCTAAATGTAGACAAATATAAGTTAACGTGAAAGAGTAGGTAAAGTAAACCCTAATGTGCAGATACAGCATTAGTAGTGCCCTGCTTGATACAGTCACATCATTTAAATATCTGAGCATTATGTTGCAAAGCGATATGAAATGGAATGAGCATGTGAGGCTTGTGGTAGGCAATGCGAATGGTTGTTTTCAGTTTTTTGGGAGAATTCTAGGAAAGTGTGGTTCATTTGTAAAGGAAGCTGCATATAGGACGCTAGTGTGACGTATTCGTACATGGCGTAGTGCTTGAGTGTTTGGGATCCGTACCAGGCCGGATTAAAGGAAGACATTGAAGCAATTCAGAGGTGGGCCGCTAGGTTTGTTACTGATAGTTTTGAACAACACACAAGTGTTACAGAGGAGGTTCAGTAACACAGGTTGGAATCCAAAGGGAAGGCGACATTCACACTGTTGAGAAAATTTAGAGAACCAGCATTTGAAGCTGACCGCAGAACATTCCTACTGCCACCAAGATACTTTTAGCGTAAGCATTGCAAAGAAAAGGTGCAAGAAATTAGGGCTCATACAGAACCATATTGACAGTTGTTTTTCTTCTTTCTGTTTCCAAGTGATGGTACGAGGTACCCTCAGCCACACAATGTAAGGTGAATTGCAGAGTATTGATGTAGATATGGATGAAAGTTGCAGATTTCACTTCTTTATTTATTTATTTGTTGACCAGTTTTGGACAGGGACCCATTTTCAAATCATTCAGATAAAAAGATGGTATTTCCGAAAATACAAGAATCATATAAAAATATTGTGGAATACAAATGAACAGTTTCAGCACATAAAGCACAGTTATGTGTATACACTGTAACTGTTCATTTGCCTTATGATATGTATATATTTTTGACATGATTCTTGTATTTCTGAAATACCATTTTTACCATCTGGATGATTTGGAAATGGGCTCCGGCTGGGAACCAGTCATCAAGTAAATAAAAAAGTGAAATTTATAACTTTGGCCTGTTTTCCCTTGTACTGTACATTGGAATAGTTTCTGGCAGTTTGTTAGTGAGTTATTTTAATGTTGGCAGTTATGGGCAATAGATTCATTTTCGGATATGGAGTTATTAGTGCAGTCTGCTGTATATGGTTGGAGATTTACTTTTATGTGGAAATACGGAAGCGTCCGATCCCACCCGTCTGCTTTGACCCATGACGTCACAAATATGGCGGAAACAAAAACAAACACACACACTTTCCACAAGAAGCCTAATGACACTAACGGGACAAGCACGGGAAATGGGGTGTTTTGGGTGGGGGGCAAACTAAATATAAACAAATTTAGATGCCTTGCGTAGCTACAACGTGTAAGTGAAGACAGCCATGCATGAATACCCACCCACCTACCCAGGGGTCGTAACCCCTGCAACCCATAGAAGATAAAGATGCTTCAGTAGCTGATTAGTGTTTTTTGTCTTTTAAAAAAAAAATCTCACGGGATAGAACAAACAGATCAGAAAGATAAATATAATAAACTAAAACAGAAATTGGAGGAAACAGATAATTAAAATAAGTGTTTTTAAATTAAAATAAAAAAAAATCTCACGAGATAGAACGAACAGATCAGTAAAGTAAATAAAATAAGATAAAACAGAACTGGAGACAGCCACACTCAAACCAAACTCCGTGGCGTCATGACGTCACACACGACAACACCCTTACGTCACGGGTCAAAGCCGACGCGTGGGATCGGACGCTTCTGTCGACCCCTTTTATGTTTTATTTTTTGTTAGTTATAGATGCGACAATGAAGTTCATTAGTAGGTCCCTGCATGCTGCAATGGCAGACAACATTTTGACTGTGATTAAATTGCTACAGTTATTTGGTTAAATTGCCAAGTACGTGAAGTGTTGCTTTTCTGGAGAAGGTATGACATTAATCAAAGTTGCTCACCTTGGACCATGAACCAGTATATGTGGTGATGTCTGCTGAATAGAGTATCTAGAGGGGCTTTGGTTTGAACACTCTAGGCTGGCCATTCGAGAGATTGCGTCATCGACATTTTTGCAATGACTAGTTTACTAGATTTATTTGTTGGCTGATTTTGTTTGGTAAGTATGTTTTTATTTTTTTGTTATATATGTATGGATGTGTGTTCATACTCATAATTGTATGTTTCTTATACATCAAGATTTGGTGTTAATCATATTTTTTGTGAATTTTTTCATTGTGTTGTTGGTAATTATGCTGAATTGTGATTGGTAGCAGTTGTGAAGGTTTTACCTACACTGGTGAAGTTGGGTTTTTAATATTACTTATATACATGAGTTTTGGTTTTGTGGTCCTGTGGACTTAGTTTCAGCTATGTAGGTCAAGTGAAGTGTTAGATACTTTGCTCAATGTGACAAGTTGTGTGTGGCTTTTTGGTACCATAGACATAATTTGAGGTGTATAGGTTAAGTGAAAATTCTGGTACCAAGTTTTGGATTTATGTGTGGTTTCATGGTATTGTGGACATCGCTTGAACCGTATAGGTCGAATGAAATTTCCGATCCAGTTCTTATTAAAGCTTTTTGAATTGTGGTTTTCTTGATTGCTGAGGATTTCATTTGTTTTATTTTTGCTTTAATAAATTTTTTGGTATGTCTTCATTATTAGAATTGTTATATATTTAGTTTGTTCCTGCCCAAATGTCCAAATTTTCACAGTTTTACCTTTAGTTCCATGTTATTTCTGAAATTAAATGTGTTTCATATTATTTTATTGTTTCCACTTCTGTGTAATGAGTGACATCATGGTTACCATATTGTATAAGCTTGAAACAGAGGTGCCTCTTCTGTTTTGCCAAGGAGTTTAAATTTTTCTTGTAGAAAATACTACTGTACAGCTCTGTCGTGGATCTTTATCTTTTAATATTTACTGTATTTTGCTTAATTCTACTTTTCTTTTACCTCTTAGAGAGCTTAAGATTCCAAAATGCACAAGAAATGTAAATCTCAGCAGTGACCAACTTGTTGATTAGCATGTAGAGATACTTTGCAGTAAAATTTCCTCAATTTTGTGTGATAGTGGGTAATATGGCTATGAAGATAAACAATCTTGCCAGTGGGGATTACAGTTGATGATTGAATGTCTCTTTAAGTGTGAACATATTATGTTAGGCTTTACCATGACTGTTATTGATTTCGAATGAAACAACATGTTTGCTGTTACCACTCTCGGTTTGCTTGTATCTACACAATGTTTTAAAGGTTTAAACGTCCACCATCAAGTGGATTTACAAGTTGTAACACAACATACCCATCGTACTAACACAGATCCACCATAATGATGAAGGTTTAAACTTTCAAAACCTGCTGTGGATGTAAACATACAGTGACTGGTGACACAAACTTGTTGTTTCATTCAATTCAGTGTCTCATTTGGATATGCACACTGTGGTTGATATTCCGTGTGAACTATGTGACGTTTCTGTACAGACTGTCAGTAATGAGTGAAAGAAAAATAAGGTAGGTGTTGTGCACTCAGGGAAGACAGTATCAAGTTGTACAGTGCAGAGTCAGTTTAAAGATACTGTGTCATGGAAGCTTGATTTTGGTAGTGATTGAGATCCCAGGAGGACGACTGTTAGATCTGGGTCACCAAACTGATGCAACGCAATTCTTAATACAAATTGCACCTAAAGGCATGAGGTGTAGGCTCAATGCAGTCACACTGTATTAGACCTCAAACATACTGGATTGTTGTTAGGATGTGCTGATGTGTGGAACCAGTGCATGTAAGAGCAGACATAATGTGCCTGGACAATAGCAATAGCTGTTGAAAAATTAAAACAGATTTTCATTTCAGTCATATTTGTGATTTAACACTAGTAATTACTGGTTTTCAAACAATGGAAACACCAGGTAGGTATATTAACAATCTAGGAAAAGACAGATTGCTACTTACCATAAAGAAGACACTCAAGTAGCAGACAGGCACAATTAGAAGACCCTTACATATAGCTTTTGGCCACAGTCTTCATCAGTTAAAGCGAGAGAGAGAGACACACACACACACACACACACACACACACACACACACACACACCTCATGTACACATGACCACCAACTCTGGCATCCATGGCATTATGGCCCGAGATGCTGCAGTTGGTGGTCACGTGTCTGTGAGGTGTGGTTGCTTGTGTGTCTCTCTTTTTACTGATGAATGCTGTGCCAAAAGCTATATGTAAGTGTCTTTTAATTGTGCCTGTCTGCAACTTGATGTGTCTTCGTTATGGTAAGTAGCAATCTGTCTTTTCCTATATTGTCAATTTCTGGTTTTAGTCATTACAGGTGCTCACCTTGAGGTATGATGGGAACAAAAGAAGGTGTGGCAGCTGCTGGCACCACACAGCCACTAAGAGCAGTGACATGTTTTGTAGCAAGACATGAAATGTTTTACAACAAGACGTTACAGGTTTTACATCTACATACATATTCTGCAAGCCACCATACCGTGCATGTCGGAGGGTACCGTGTACTGCTGCTAGTCATTTCCTTTCCTGTTCCACTCGCAAATAGAGTGAGGAAAAATACTGTCTGTGCATCTCCATATGAATGCTAATTTCTTGAATCTTACCTTTGTACTCCTTACACAAAATGTATGTTGGTGGCAGTAGGATCGTTCTGCAGTCAACTTCAAATGCTGATTCTCTAAATTTTGTGAACAGTGTTTCTTGAAAAGAACATTGTCTTCCCTCTATGGATTCTTGTTTGAGCTCCCGAAGCATCTTTCTTAGCACTTGTATGTTGTTTGAGCCTTCTAGTAACAAATCTAGCAAGCCCACCTCTGAATTGCTTCGATGTCTTCCTTTAATCTGATCTGGTGCAGGTCGCAAATACTTAAGTGGTACTGAAGAACAGGTCACACAAGCGTCCTATATGTGGTCTCCTTTACAGATGAACCAGACTGTCCTAAAATTCTACCAGTAAACTGAAGTCGACTATTCCGAACATTACAGGTTTATTTTTCCTACTCATCTGCATTAGATTACATATTCCTACATTTAGAGCCACGTGCCATTCATCACACCAACTAGAAGTTTTGTGTAAGTCAAGTTGTATCCTCCTGCAGTAGTAATAGTAGTAATACTTTTCTGTACATTCACCATCAGTGCAACACACTTTCCCAGTGATGAGCGACTTAATGGACATTGTAGAAGTCTGCATTTTAATTTTGGATTTTCAGGAATCATTCCACCTAGAAAATCACGTTCTCATAATTCTGGAAATGCCTGCTACACAATAGTTTCTTCAACTAAAGAAACAGGAAGAAGACACTCGGTATCATGTTAGGAGAATAGTTGCAAATTCTTTAGCCCTCTGCGGAATGTAATGGGACATTATCATGGATCAAACACCGCCCCTTCGATAGGGTCCCATGACATTTCGTCTTAACAGCCTCCCATAACCTTGTCAGGAGATTTTCATAGTATGCATTTGTGGCAGTTTGCCTCTTTTGGGTTAAAAGGACTCTTAATCACCTTTTCCAGTGATGGCTGAATCTTTGCTTTTTTGGCTGTGATGAATCCACATGCTTCCAGTGGTTACTTTGTTCCCTTGTTGTCATCCTGATTTTGCAGATAAAAAGTCATCTAGATTGACCTGACACAGCTGCCTCTATTCGGCAGGCTCTTTAGAAAGATGTGAGCAGTCACAGAACCCAGTAGGTGACCACCTTTGCTGCCTTAAAAATGTTCTATAATATGTTGAAAACTAGCCCGTGACTGCTTTTCACTTTTACCACTATTGCTTCAATTCTGATGTGCCGACCTTTGAGCACTAGGGTCTGACAGTCATTGTGGTTACTGATTCTTCACAGAGAGATGGTCTGCCACCTCATTCTTCATCATTCACACTTGTTTGACTGCACTGGAAGCATCTGAACTACTTACTCATTGTATTATATGACGATGCGTAGTTGCCATCAACTCAACACGAGTGTTGCAGTGTTGTTTACGTCTAAATGGAGAAAACAAATAACCAGACAATATTCAGTGTTATGTTTGGACTGTGTCATTTTGTTTTGACTCCTCTAGTGGCATTCTACAGTGCTTTGGCATGGAGGATTCATTCTACCCCTATACAAACATCTTTTTTGTGGCAGCTAGTTTTGTTTTGTATTGATCATCATCTGTTTGATCATAGCTATCCTTCTGTTATGGCATCTCTTTGGTGGTGCTCATGTCATTGTTGCTATTTCTTTATTCAGGTAACTACTTAGTGGGCCTTGTGTAGTTCGCTGGACTCCATTCTACCATGGAAACATCTGACGTTGACTAATATCAAATTTGGTTTCTCTGAATCTGTAAGTTGGAATGTCAGCTACTAGACACTGTCATAGATGGTTGGAAGATCCAGATGGGTATCAGGGAAGTAGAAATTGATGACTGTAATTCATTCAGAAGCGAAGGAGCACACTGCTTAAATAGTAGAAACATTGAGTTGTCAGCTGGCACACAAAAAAGAATGAAAACTTTGCTAGAATCCTTTAACAAGTTAGAGTACAGAAACACACACACACACACACACACACACACACACACACACACACACACACCTTTCTGTGCAGCTATGTTGTACCAGATTAACCCACAGTACTGGGATTGTAGTTCAGCATGTGGACTCTGGTGAAGGAATGGGTGAAGGGAGAAAGAGGCCAAAGGAGGGGATGGAGAGGACGTCATTGGAGCTCAGAGGGAGGCAGCAGGTGTATGGCAGGGGAAAGGGTGAGGGAGGAGCACAAGCTAAGAATGCATCAAATGGACACGAGAACTGATGAGTTTGTCCAGTGCATGATGATATGGATTGGGAAGGGGATCAGGACAGAGGAAAGGAAAGCTGTTGGACAGGGTGTGTGTGCAGTGCGTTAACGGAGATTGAGGCAAGAAGGATTACGGGAGCAAAGACGTGCTGTAAGGATAATTCCCAGCTGTGAGTTCAGGAAAGTTGGTGTTAGAGAGAATGATGCAGATGGCACAGGTTGTGAAGTGGCCATTGAACTCAAGTGTGCTGTGCTCAGCGGTGTGTTGTACCACCTGGCCACAGTTTGGCAGTGGCCATTCATTCTGGTGGACTGTGGATTGGTGGTCATGCCCAGATAAAATTATGTGCAGGAATTACCTTAGGGCTGGGATATGGATGGTTGCTTTCACAGGTGGCCCTGCGTATGAGGGAATAGGATAAGCCTGTGACAGTACTAGAGTGGGATCTGCTGGGTGGGCAAATTGGGTAGGTCTTGCACCTGGATTGTCCACAAGGATATGACTTCTGTGGCAAGTGATTTGGAGTGGCAGAGGAATGGATCAGGATGCTCTGTAAATTTGGTGGTTGGTGGAATATCGTTTTAGGAGGGGTTGGAAGTTTTGAGGGTATGCAGACAGATAGTTGAAGCTCTGGTTAAGCAAGTGGTTCAGTTGCTCACATATGCGATGATATTGTGTGATGAGAAGTGCACTTATTTTTAGCTGGTTATTGAGGATGATCGGAATATTATGGTTGTGTGAGGTTATGGCACAGGAAATTTGTTTGCAGAGAAGGTTTGGGGGCTAGTACCTCTCAGTGGAGGCCTTTGTGAGACCTTTAGCATACTGGGCAAAAGGATCCTTGTCACTGCAGATATACCGTCCACAGTTGGCCGGGCTAAATGGGTGTGAAAGGGGTAAATGCCTTGAAATGCAGATACTGTGGGCTTGATATGGACAGAGATATGGATGAAGTCGTCATGAGGTGGAGGTCAGTGGCCAGGAGGGTGGCACATTTGTCTGAGAAGGACCCCTGGTGTAGCAGATGGGAAAGAATGTGTGGAGATTGTGGAAGAATGAAGAGAGCCCTGGATCCAGATCATAAAAGTATCATCAGTGAACCTGAACCAGAGAAGGGCTTTCGGGTTTCAAGAGGCTGGGAAGGTTCCCGTGTATGATTAGTTAACAGGCTGGAATAGGAGGGTGCCATGCAGGTGCCCATAACTGTGCCTCATTTCTGTTTATATATTTTCTTGTGCGTGAGGGTGTAATTGAGAAGGTGAATAAGGAATGAGGTAGTGGGAGGCTGTTGGGAGAGGTAGTGTTTGATAACAGCATGGCCATGGGCATGAAGCATGTTTGCGTATGAGGAGGTGGCCTAAATGGATGAATAGGGATTCAGGTGGTAATGGGATGGGGATGGTCAAGAGTCAGCAAGGGAAGTGTTTTGTGCAAGAGCAGATCAAATATAAACAGAATTTTATTTTTTATTTAAATACATTTATTGAAAAACTCAAAGCAATTATAATTTATTTTTCCACATAGTCTCCTGCTTGGAAATGCATTTGTCCCAGCATATGGGCAGCTTTTTGATACCCTCATCATAAAAAGAACTTTGTTGTGCCACTAGCCAGTTGCACACAAAGTCTTCCACACTCTCTTCATCTTCAAATCGTTGCCCTCCTAGAGCTTCTTTAAGTGACCCGAATAAATGGAAATTGCAGGGTAATAAGTCCGGGCTGTAAGGAGGATGATCGAGTGTAGTCCAGTGTAGCTTGGAGACAGTTAGAGCAGCAGTATGGGGTCACGCATTGTCGTGGAGGAGGATGACCTTTTGAATCGATTGGTCTTGTCTTTTGTGGCGATATGCAACTCTTGCCTTTTTCAAAAGTGCGCAGTAATAAGCAGCATTGCTTCTGTGTCGCTCATGCAAAAAATTGATCAGCAAAATGCCTCGCTGATTGAAAAAAAATGATTGAAAGAACCTTACCAGCTGACAGTCGAGTCTTGGCTTTCACTGGTGCTGCCTCCTTTCCTCCGCCACTCCTTACTGGCTTATTTGGGTTCTGGAGTGTAGTGGTGAACAAGTGTTTCGTTGCAGGTGACTATCCGACTCAAAAATGCATCATCTTCTTACGCAAATCTTGCTGTAAGCCTCTGACAGACCTCCAAATGTCTCAACTTCAGATTTCCGGTGAAAAGTTTATGGACCTATCTGGAACATACTTTACAGATTGGTAGGTTGTTTGTGATGATTGCTTGACAGCTCCCATAACTGATTCTGACTTTTTGTGCAATTTCTGATACTCTTGCCCGTCGATCGTCATCAGTAATGTCTTTAACCTCACAAATGTTTTCGTCTGTAATGCTAGTCCGAGTATGGCAATCGTGTTGCTGAATTTCCACATGTTTTGTCCTTCTTTGAACTTTTTATGCCAGGCAAACACATGCATCCTTGATAATGTTTCATCACTGAACTGTGCAGTCAATCTTTGGCCAATTTCTGGTGCTGTAACTCCTTCACAAGCAAGAAATTTGATAAATATGCATTTTACAATGCAGGGGTGCACCTGTTGCTCAGACATCATGAGCGTTACTGACGAAACAGCAGGAAATATCTAACAGCACGCTCTCCTCATTTCTAACAGTCCCACCTATGCATTGCAGACGTGCAGGGCCAGTCCTACCAGCTGTTGATGTTCGGGAACAAAAATCCCATTTACATTTGATCCTCCCTCATATATATGAGAGGCTAGGATATGGGAAATTGGTTGGAGGTATTGGTCAACAAGAGCAGAGATTCTTTCAGTAGGAAAACAGTAACCAGGTACATTGGAGCTTCCAGCCTTCATGGGTTTGTGGATTTTGGGAATCATGTAGAAGATGGGTGTGCGGGGGTTCATTGGTGTGAGGTGGGAGTTGGATTCACGGGAAAGATTCTGGAATGGGCTTAAGGATTTGAGTAGGAATTTAAGTGGAGTTGGTAGTTGTTTGAAGCCTTCTGTTAGTTAGTCGCTGTGAGCCATCATCCCAGTGGTGCAATTCTTGTCTGCACAAAGGACGATTAAATAAGTGTCTATCTTGGGATTACGAAATACTGTTCTTTCTTCTGTTGAGAGGTTTGTATTCTAGGAAAGGGATCTGGGAAAGGGTGCTGAGACCAAGTTGGAGGCAAGAAATTCCTAGAAGGTGACCAGGGGCAGGTTAGATGGGAGAGGGAGAGAGCCATAGTAGGATAGTGGAATGATCTGAGAGGCAAGATTCAGTGTGAAGGTTAGGTTGGCATTGTTTGGAGGGATTGGTACTAAGGAAGTATTTGCACTGTAGGGACCACTGAGGGAGGTGGCACAGTAGTTAGCACACTGGACTCGCATTCGGGAAGACGACGTTTCAATCCCGCATCCGGCCATCCTGATTTAGTTTTTCTGTGATTTCCCTAAATCACTCCAGGCAAATGTCGGGATGGTTCCTTTGAAAGGACACGGCCGACTTCCTTTCCCGTCCTTCCCTACCTAATCCGATGAGACCGATGACCTCGCAGTTTGGTCTCTTCCCCCCAAAACAACCCAACTATAGGGACCAGGGGGGGGGGGGAGGGGCAGATGAATATCTGATGAATCCAGTATGTTTGAAATTAGGTGTGGGATTGAAGATGATGCTTTTGGGTAGAACTGAACCTGAAACTTCTGTGGGAATTGAAGTTCTTGGTGGATTGGTGGAGAACTGTGTTTTGGGTTTGTTTAGGTTCTAAGTTTCGTGGAAAATTAGGAGGAAGTTTGGGAGGATGTGGCAAATTGAGGAAGATTGCAAGGCATGGTCTGAATGCTACAAGGGGTTGATGGAAAATGGAGGGGGGGGGGGGGGTATGCTAAGATAGCTGTTGATGGATAGCGGTGCTCTGGATGATGTCTGGTTTGTGGAGTGCTCAGCTGCACGGTCATCAGCGCCCATACAAAGTACCAATTTTTACACAGTCCAATCCAGCCACAGTCATGGATTATGATGATGACAATGATGATGAAGACGATGACGATAACACAAACACCCAGTCCTTGGGCAGAGAAAATCCCCAACCCCTGGGAATCGAACCCGGGCAGCAATGCTAGCAACTAGACCATGAGCTGCCAATGTGGTGCTCTGGGGCAGGAGTACAGGATGTCAACAAGTTTGATAATTTATGCAGTTGGTGTCTGGAAAGCTTTTCCATGTGTTGGAGGGCAAGGTTTTCAGTTTGGGATATGTGTGTTATGGGTAGTTGGGACTGCATGGTAACACCACTTTGCCACAGTAGCAGGAACTTGAGGAGGAGGTGGGAATGGTAGTGGGATGCCTGCACCATGATTTGTTTCTGTAGTACCAGGTTTGTGAGGAATAGGGACTGGTGGAATCGAGCAGTATAAAAGACATTGTCAAAGGAGGGATGGGTTCCAAAGAAGGAAACTTATGGTTAGAAAATATTTAAGGAACAGGATTCAGGACTGGTTTTTAGCTAAGAGTATGGATAATGAGCTAACATGGATAGATAGAACAGTAGTCAATTTGGAATGGGATATCGCTAGGAAAACATGAAATACACAAAGGAAGTAGATGAATGAAAGCATTAGACACTTGTAAAGGGAACTGTAGATAACCAGTGCAGATGGTGGAAGATGATGTGCTTAGGGCTGTCAGATAGTTATGTCACTTGAGGAAATTTAATCACACGTAAGCCATCATTGCCCGGGAAAAAAATAAAATAAAAAAAAATAAAATAAAAAAAATAAAACCAGATGTATAGTTGTGATGGAAGTAATGTGTAAGGAGAGGTGGGGCGAAATGGAGATGCACTGTAATAATTTGTTGCTTAGATAACTTTCAACTATAATCCAGCTGACAGGTAGTTCATAAGATAGCATGCGATACAGTCTAAGTGGCCACAACTCATGTTGCAGGGCATCACAGAAGTAATACACCACCATGCTTGTAAGAAAGGCGAAGAGGAAAACATAGGTAAAGATAGGGATGAAGAATACGGGGAGGACAAAGCAGATGTCAATTAGTTATGAAATAGTGGAAGTATTGAGATGTCAACAGCTACACAAAAAAGACTGAAAACTTTTCTGGCTTTCGGACAAATCCTTTGATGAGTTAAACACACACACACGGGTTGGGGGTTTTCTCTGCCTGGGGACTGAGTGTGTTGTCCTCATCATTTCATCATCATCTTTTGTGACAGTGGCTAGATTGGACTGTGTAAAAAAAATTGGACTGTGTAAAAATTGAGACTTTGTACGGGCCCTGACAACCGTGCAGTTGAGCACCTCACAAACCAATCATCACCACCACACACACACACACACACACACACACACACACACACACACACACCTGTGCAAAAATTTTGGTGGCAGCATTGTGCAATCCATTTTTTGCTAAAGACAACAATGTGGAGTTAATGAACATCATTTTTTCTTCTGGTGTTTAATTATATACATCGTTGTTCCTTTTAAAGAGCATGGGATTATTTGCAACAAACCTCATGAGGAAATAAATATATACTGTGAAGCAATAGTGAAAATGCCTAACTCCTTAAACAGATGCCTACACAATGATTGTGAGTGAACACCACATATTATTCTTACAGCATTTTTTGAGCAATGAACACTTCTTAATGGTGAGCTACCCTGGAACATTATTCCATATTCCATTGATGAAAATATCCAAAATATATCAACTTATTGATTTATCTCTCCCCAAAATTTGCAATGGTTCAAAGAGCAAATGTGGCTGAACTAAGTTGTTTTAGGAGTTAAAAATGTTTTTTTTATTTGTTTTATTTATTTATATAGTTTTTTTTTGGGTGGGGGTGGGTGGGGGGGATTAAATTGCCATCAATATGTACACCTGAAATGTTTGAAGTTTCCACGCTAGTTATTATGGCCCCACCATGTGTTAAACCCATCATTGGTGTTGTGCATAAGGATGGGCTGAACTGAATTTGTTCTATTATATTTTTGAAATAGAGAGTGAGATCATTTGCAGAAAACTACTCAGTAATACTTTTAAGAACATCATTTATCACTTCTTCTATTGCTGCATGTGCATTTGGATTGATTGAAGCACTAATGTCATCTTCAAAAAGAACCAATTCTGCTTGTTTTATGTTAGACAGAAAGTCATTTACATGGTGTGAGAAACAATAGTGGACTTGAGGTTGAGCTTTGTGGAGCCCCATAAATGATTTCTCCCCAGTAATAACTATCTCCCTTGCTTACATTGGTTGAATTATTAAGTATAAGTTTCTGCATTCTTTTAGTTAGATAAGACATTATCCAGTGGTTTGCTGTACCATCAGTTCCACAAAACCTCGGTTTATCCAGGAGAAGATTGCAATTCACACATTTCAATGTCTTGAAAGATCACAGAAAATACCAGCTGATGCTATTTTGTTACTTAGTGCTTGTAAAATTTAGTGAGTGAATATGTAAATGGCACTGAGTAAATATTCTGAAATCCAAACTATGATATACTAGGATATTATTGTTGTTTGTGTGATAATGTTCTGGAATACATGGTCTTCTCAGTAAGTTTGGAAAATGACATCAGTAGTGAAACAGGTTGGTAGCTATTGACATCTCCCCTATCAGTTTTCTTACAAAGTGGCTTACCAATTGAATGTTTCAATCTCTCTGAAAAAATGCCCTGAGTTCATGATGCATTACATATTTCAGAAAAGTTGGTGCTTATTATATTGGAACTTTAGTACCCTCCTGGAAAGCCCATTGAATCCAGATCAGCTTTTAGTTTTGAGAGAATATGCAATTTTCTTAATTTCAGAAGAGGGATTGCATGTCTTATTACGTCATCTCTGATCAATCACCGGAACCAGTCACAACCGGTATTGTTTTTTCTGGATCAGTCTAAGGTGAAAAAAGGGCAATTCCTTTGTCAGCATAGAAGGCAGACTTTAGACTGAAATTCATTGGAAGAGTCTGAAGGAGTGTATTTCACAGACAGAGGAGGTTGCTGACGATACCCTTATCCTCTTGATTTTTGTATAATGTTCATCAGCTTGGCAAACTTGTAAAATTAATGGAGGGGTATGGGTGAATTCAAAGCTGAATAATGTGATATGTCATGTTATTGTTCCGTTAACATTTAAGCTTCAAAGAAATGCTCTATGAGAGATACTGCAGGTAAGTCATTATGATTGAAGAAAAGGTTTAACTCTTAAAATTCTGAGACCCTATAGCTAGGCAAGTAAAGGAATAAATTTCTTTCACCCACTTACATCTTCTGTAATCATCATGATGGTAGAACTAGAAGAAATTTACCCTCGTTTTCCATCACACAGTCTGCAGTTGTAGTAGGAAAAGTGCAAAATATGAAAGGTGCACTATTATAAGTCCCTACCAAAAACTGCGCAATGTGCTATGGAGTACAAAACAATGTCCCAGAAAAAATCTTCATTTTCAAATAGCCTTTCAAAATTAGTGTTGCAACTGAAAATCCCTCCAAATGTGACAGCCGTTCTGTAATAAGGGTTCTAGTGGCAAACGATTTCTAAATTCTTGATATTCATCACATACTTTATGCTCTGTATAGACCAAATAAGTGTGGGTATTATGCATTGATATTTGTTATTTAAGAGTGGAGGGACAAATGTTCATGATGATGACAGAAGTGCGCATCCATCAGTAATCATCAAAGAACTGGTGCAAAAAATTGACAGAAATATTGTGAAGATTGAAATCACGCAATATTTCAACTGTTGGACAATTTTCCACAGATTTCTTGGAGTGTTTTGCATGGGATTGTGGCCAAAAAATTACGGTACCACAAGTTCTGTGCTTGTTGAGCTCCAAAACTCATTTTTGAGAACCACAAAACTCAATAGATGTCTGCTTTTCTGGACTTTCTCGTGTGTTATGGTGTGTGGAGAGAAAGCCTACCATACATGAACTTGACCAATGACAAGACACTGAGACAAAACAGAAGTCAGTAGTGTATGGACATTCTGCCAAGAAACCAAAGAAAACACACCAAACTCTTATCAGCTTGAAAAGTTATGGATGCCCCTTTTTGGGGCTCTAATTGAATCTTGTTTATGGATTTTATGAAACATGGAATGATGATCAATTCAGAAGCTTACTGTGAAACAAAAGAAAACTGAAAAGAGTAACTTCAGCCAACCAACACAGTTACAGTCTCTAGATGTGCAATATCATGTTTTGCAAGACTGCTTGGTCACATTCTGTGCGCAAACACTAGAATTGTTACATCAGTTCAAATCGGACATTTTGTGAACATCTACCTGACAGCCCACACTTGGCTCAAAGTGATTTCCACATCTTCAAACACATTAAAGGTTCTTGACTGCCAACAAATTTACTCCGATGAAGAACCGTAAGAGACTGTTACGATCTGACTGCAATGTAAGGGGACAGAATTTTCTGCATATGGAGTTTGACAACTTGTGAAGAGATATGCTTAAATTTGAATGATGATTATGTAGAGGAGTAAAACAAAGGTACAGGTTTAGATTTTTCTGACCAGTTTACTTTAAATTTTCTAGTATTTCGTATGTAGCAATATGACTGATGGGTGTAGCTTAATTGACAGAAATTGAATGAAATTCCTGAGCATTAATTGCTTTCTGGACACGATCGATTTTAGTTAGCGAAACACTACGTATTTAGCATGCCTGTGTCTAAAAAAAGCGATTTCAAGCTCAGTTCTATATAACATTTCAGCAGATGTTAACTCTGTGTGTCACTTCTGCTTCAGAGACATAGATGTGTTAAACACAGTGTTAATTGTTACTTAAGTTGGTAGTGACTAGAAAGCTGATAATACCAGTCAAAGGCATTCAATTTCCATCCATTTAGTTGCTGTCCTCAGCAATCTCATCAAGAATCTGTTTGTAGAATGCATAAAGTATATTCTTATTTCTTAAATTTTTCCATTATGAATTCAAGAAACTGTAGTGTGTGGACATAAATATTTTGACATGTCAGCAGATTCAACATAATTTGCATTAGTATAATGTGTGTGAGGGGTGAATGGCTCTTCTTTGCCAAGAAAATTCTGTGCACTTCCTGGTGTTGGTAATTGCAGTCTTTGCTGCAGCAAAAATCTGAAATAATGTCTGCAAATTAGAGTGTGATACCCCAGGGGCCCCACAGTTCTTTGGTGGGTACATATGATGCGTACATGGGGCCCCCAGCTATTGCAGCCTTTCTTCTCTCCCCGACTGCTCTCCCTTCCCTATACCCACACCTTCCAATCCTAGCTCCTCTCCTGCCTGCATTCTGCCCCTCCCCCTCCACCTTTCTCCCTCGATGTTTCCCTTTATGAGGACCCACCTATGTCCTTGGATCAGCTATTCCTTTTCAATTTTGTGTTTCGTGTTCCCACTTACTCTGTCCCCCCTCAGCCCCACCTCCTTTTTTTTCCTGGTCCCCTTTTGGGTTTGACCCCCCTTTCTAAATTGTGTTTCCATAGTGTTATGAGCCATTTGTGGAAGAACTCCATTCCTATGTAGCCAGTTTGTGTGCTGGAGCTGTTATATGCCCGTCTGGCTGAGCCCCCTGACAGCATGGGGATCACACTTCTGGTACCCGAGCTGTCACAGCTTGTGTATGCCTAGGAAAGATTGCTCTTCTTGTTGGGGTATCATAACTCCTGGCAACGACTGCTTTGCCTGGTGGCACTGGCCACAACTGTATGGCACCCACAGCATGATCCACTGATCAGAGTGGGTGCTACCATGGCAGACGTTCTGCACATGAAGCATGCTCAACTCAATTGTGGTTGCTCTTTTGCAGCCATCTCCTCAGACAGGAATGGCTCTCTCCTTGCTCCTACTTTTTCTTCCCTGGCCTTCCCTTCCCTGGCCAACCCCTGAGAAGAGGGCCAGGTCCACTAACTTGGGGCAAGACTGTTCCCCCATTACTTGGTTTGTTCAAGGCAAGGGGAGACTTTCGTTGCTACCAAACCACTCCTTTTTTGTAAAACATGTTGAAGTTTGGTGAAGTTGACTCAGTAAGAAGCCAACTGGTTCCATACTGATTAAAGCTACTTTTGCCAGTCAGTCACTTCCCTTTGTGCTTGTGAGTGTGTAGGACACATTACAGTGAGCATTACTCATCACCAGTCCTTAAATGTGACCAAGGGCATTATTTTCCACACACAATTCGTTCTTAAATCTGATGAGGAGCTTGAATCTGACGAGTCCATGGAGGTCCTAAGGACAGTCGTGTTGATACCGGTGCTTTTATCATGGCTTTTGAGGGGGTTACGCTTTCGGGAAAAGTCAAATTTATGGTTTACCGTTGTAATGTGAAACCTTGTATCCCACCTCCAATGCACTGTTTCCAATGTCTATGATTTGGTCATATGTCACCATGATGTACAGCAAATCCTGCTTGCGGTGACTATGACCACCCTCTCCATGTGTGAAGTCCTTGCTCCCATCATCTAACTGGATGAATTGTTCTGGCCCACACCCTCTACACTATCCGGATTGCCAGATGTATAAAAAGGAAAGGATAGGAAGATTCAGGAATTCAAAACTCTTGAATGTCTATCTTACTCTGAGGCCTGACACAGATTTGATCATCTCCACCAGGTATTTTTAACATCTTCCTTTGCTGATGTTGCATCCTTTCTGTTTCCTCGGTCCTTCTTACTTCCATCCTGCCTCCCTTCCATTTCCTCCTCCCAGACGGTTCCCATTCCCTCCCTTCATAGAACCGCTCCTTGTGCTCGGGTGGAGAAGAAAACTTCTCTGGCAACTGCTTGGGCTGGGACTCCCTGTAGGAATCCCCCTCTCTGGCATCTCCAAAACAAGAAGCCTGTTACTTTGAGTCAGATGTGAGACCCAACTCTGTGGGCCTCAAGGTTGCTTGTTCTCTCAATCAAAACAAGACATGATTGTCTCAGGTTCTCTTTTGGATCCTGATATTAGCTGTGACTTACTCTCTTCCTGACCACACCTTCACCTTTTCTCTTGCGCTCTGAAGTAGAGGAAGAAGTGCAGATCCCAGGTAAGGCTTCCCCGCCCTCTCCCACTCTGACATCCCAGGGATGTCATTCCTGGATTGGATGTCACTGCATCCTTACACTGAGTTGGCACACTGATGATTCTAGCCCATTCGGCATCGATCTGGACTGTTGTACTACTCTGCTTCCATGGAACTCTAATGGTTGCTGTCACCACCTTCTGGAATTGCAGTGTCTTCTTTCTCTCTACCCTGTAGCTTGTGTTTTATTGCAGGAATTTGTTTTGGGATGCTCGTTCACTGACTTGTCGTATTTTCTCAGCCTTCTTCTGGAACTGGGTCAACCCTTTGCGAGCCTCTGGCTGTGTCTGTATGTTGGTCCACATGGACATTGTTAGTTCCTGGGTTCCTCTTCATACTGTGCTGTAAGCAGTGGCCATTAGGCCCCATTTAGACTCTGCTCTAACAATATGCAATCTTAATCTCCCTCCAGACCAGCCTCCTACACTGCTTGCTCTTCTTGTCCTCCTTCAACAGCTCCCTCCCCCTTTCCTTCTCCTTGGGAATTTTAGCATCCATAGCCCTCTGTGGGGTAGTATTGCAACCACTGACCGGGGCAGGATTGTTGAAGACCTGCCGACAGGGCTTGATCTCTGCCTCCTCAATACGGGAGCCCCCACATACTTTAGTGTGGCACATGGCACTTTCTCAGCTGTTGATATTTCCATCTGTAGCCCTGGATTCTTCCCTTTCATTTAGTGGGCATTTTGTGATGATTTGTGCGACAGTGATCCTGTTCCAATCGGCTTACCTTTTCATTACCATCACTCGCCTGGACTCCCTCTCAAGTGCGTCTTTACTAATGCGGATTGGGATACCTTTTCGTCGACTGCCATCCCATTCACTCTACCACAGAGCAGCACTGATGATTCCGTATGGAATTTGCTCGAAGCCATCCTTTTGTCAGCTGCTTCAGTGACTCCTTCCTCTTTGGGTTCTCCCTGATGGAAGACTGCCCCTAGGTTCACAAAAACTGCTGCAGTTATTAATGACCGCCACTGTGGCTTCCAACGTTACAAATGGCATCTTTCTGGTGACCACCTCTTGGTCTTTAAACAGCTGTGCCTGAGCTGTCATATTCTTAAACACCAAGAACAGATTTGTTGGGAACGATTGTTGCTGCCCTAGGGCCATACACTCCCTCTTCACAGGTATGGGCAATGATCAGGTGCATTTTGGCCACAATCTCTCTACCGGATATCCCAGGAATTTCCGTGAACCAGCTATCACAGCATTTTGCCGGATTTCGCCCAGTACTCATCATCAGTCCACTATCCACCTGCATTCCATCTTCTGAAACATTGCCTGGAATGGTTCCCTTCATCTTTTGTTCCTCACCACCAGCCTTAAAATGCCTCGTTTAGTAAGTGGAAATTTTTTTATTTAATAAAATTGCAGCCAAATAGCCATATACAGTTACTTTGCTTAATATTTTACATTTACATTTTACATATTCATTTATCGATTTCACTCTTTTACTGCACAGTTCTATGTGATATTGTTCACAGGCTTCGTTACACAGTTCACATACACATGTTGCGGTTGGGTCATGATAAGTTTTGTTCTTGCAGATTAGATGATGAAAGCCGTGAATAGAAAGTCTAGTTACGACATGTCACTGTTCGAAGTTTGGTGCTGTCCATGAGCGGTTCGTCATTGCTTCGGTGCCATAAAACTCCGGCCATATTTTTTCTCGTTTGTCCTCCATGATCTTCAGTTGCTTTCTGGAAGCCCTGGTGTGTGGCATCATATATCGAAGTCTGATGTCTTCAATTAGGAATGTCTCTCTCGCTAGCAGGTACACTAGTCTAGATCTTGTTGTCTTTGAGAGACCTAGTGCTCTTTTTAGATAGGTCGATTTTACCTTTTCTAGTGTTTCTAGATTTTTTTCTGTCAGGTGGTCCCATATAACCTCCATCCCATAGGCCAGGATTGGCAAGATTTTTGTGTTGAATAATTTCATGGCTGTTTCTAGACTGAGTAGGCGGATGTTTTTGATGTC
The DNA here is from genome assembly GCF_023898315.1 of Schistocerca nitens. Classification (NCBI taxonomy): domain Eukaryota; kingdom Metazoa; phylum Arthropoda; class Insecta; order Orthoptera; family Acrididae; genus Schistocerca; species Schistocerca nitens. The sequence continues at coordinate 930,897,809 of NC_064617.1, read as the reverse complement.
CTGTATTGCTATTATTGCTTGGGCTGCACATTCTGTTGTATGTTTTGTGAAGCATTTAGCTGTTGGTTGCAATGTCACTCCTAGGTATTTAAAGTCTGATGAGATTTTTATTTTTTGTCCTCTGATACTGATTTCCGCATTATTGGGTGTTTTGCCTCCTTTTCTGAAAATTACCATTTCTGTCTTTGTTATGTTTATGTGTAGTTTGTGTTCACTGCACCATCTGTCTATTTTCTCAATGATTCTCTGCAGCTTCTGTATATCTGTTGAACCTACGGCTATGTCGTCAGCGTATGCATATACATACACATCTTCTTCATTTTCTCCAATTCGGAGTACTTCTTCAGTGGCAAGAATGTACAGCAAAGGGCTCATTGGGTCACCCTGTAAGACTCCGTTCGATTGCAGATGGGGTTCGAAAAAGAGAGGTTGTCTGATATTGTAATTAAGTTGTATTCGAGGATTGATTTGATTATTCTTGCCCATACGCTATCTTCTCCCATTGTGTTTTCCAGTTTTCAGACTATGAGCTCTCTTTCCAATAGGTCAAAGGCTTTGGTAAAGTCTATGAACACTGTGCAGAACATTTGTTTCTTTTGTAGCGCATCATCGATGTTGTTTAGAAGAAGCCTGACTGCCGTAAGTGTTGATCTTCCAGATCTGAAACCCATTTGTTGTTCTGGGAGATGACTGTCCACAGAGGCTTGGATTTTTTGTGTTATTATTTTTGAAAACATCTTGAATTGAGTATTTTCCAGGGCTATGCCTCTGTACTTGTTTGGGTCCATTGGGTTTCCTCTACCTTTGTAGAGAACTTTTATTGTCGAGTGTCTCCATTGTGTCGGAATTCTTCCAAGTTCCAGGCATTTGTTAAACAGTTTGGTCCATATGTGTTGGAGGGCCTCTTTTGCATCTTTTATATGTTCATTATATATATTATCAGGTCCTGCTGCTTTCTTATTCTTCAGTGCTTTTATTACTTCTTTCATATCATCTTCATTTAGGGGATCCCATATATTGTCTTTTTCCTTAGTTTGATGTTGTTTCTCTTTCTTTGGGGGTGTTTTGAGTCCTCGTTTGTTCAGTATCTTACTGAAGTGGTCTTCCCATTCCTTCAGGTCTATATTTGGTGTATGAGCCATTTTTCTTGGTCTTGCTGCTATGTATGGGTCTTTCTCTGCTTCATCCGCTTCTCTTTTTGCCTCACTTTCTATGTATTCTTTTCTCTTCTCTTCTATTAGTTTTTTGTAGATTCTCCTCTCTTCTGCGTACAGTTTGTATGTTTCCTCGTCATGCTGGTTTCTTAGTCTGTGGAGGATTCTTAGAAAAGTGTTCCTTTTGCTGTAGCATTCAGCATCGAACCATAGTTTGGCCATCCTTGTTTTGGGGCTTGTTTGTATCACTGAATTTTTTAGGACGTCTTCTATTTGGTCTGTTGCTTTTTCGCGGTCTCCTTCCTCTATGAAAGTTTCTATTTCTGTTAATTGTTCTTGCTCGTTTGTTAATTTTTCTATATCAATTTTTCTTTGTGTGATTTGGTGGGTCTTTCTTGCTGGCGGTGACGTGACGATATTTAGTAAGTGGAAATTCACCAGTGTTGTTGCTCTCTGCCTTGACATGGCTTGTGGACCGGACCAGGTGCAAACCAAATTTTTCAACACTTATCAGTTGCTAGCCAGAGTTATATACTTGTTCTTTTTAACTTTCTTTGAAGTCAGAGGAGTAGCCGTCTCAGTGGCGAGAAAGTGTCATTATTCCAGTTTTGAAATTTGGTAGCCTAAAATGTCTCTTCAAGTTGACAACTATTGTTCAGTCAGTTTAACCCATGTCCTCTGCAAGTTACTTGAACGTATGGTGAGTTAAATGCTGTATGGGGTCTAGAATCTCTGGGCCGTTTGTATTTGACCCAGGGTGGTTTTTGCTGAGGTCGCCGTACTGCAGATAATTTAGTCCATCTGGAGTCTGCTATCCCAATGACTTTTGCAGTCTTCCGTGATCTGCATAAAGCTTATGATACCACATGGCACCACCACATCCTTGCCACTTTACATGAGTGGGGCCTCCATGGCCCACTCCCAATTTTAATCCAGAATTTTCTTTCATGTCGCACTTTTCAGTCACAAGTTGGTGCCTTCAATAGCACCTCCCACCTGCAGGAGAACGGAGTTCTGCAGGGTTCTGTGTTGAGTGTTCCTCTCTCTGTAGTGGCTGTCAGTGGTCTGGTGGCAGCTGCAGGGCCTGTGGTGTCCCCCTCTTTGTAAGCTGATGATTTTTGCATTAATTTTTGTCTGTCTGCAATGGGCATTGCTGAATGCCAACTGCAGGGATCTATACACCAAGTGCAATCTTGGCCTCCATTTTTCAGCTGCCAAGACCTGCGTTACACATTTGGTTGTCACCATACAGCCCATCCCCATATGGATCTGTACCTTGATGGCCAGTCCCTCAGGTCTTTGATACCCAATTGACATGGCTTCCACATCTTCATCAGCTAAAGCAGACACGTTGATCACAACTCAGTGCTTTTTGATGCCTCATCAACCCCAACTGGGGTGCGGACCACTCTACTCTGCTACATTTCTACAAAGCATTGGTGCAGTCCTGCCACATATGGCTCAGCATCATCTTCTGTGTTGCAGATGCTGGACCCTATACACCATTTTGGGGTATGACTGGCAACTGGTGCCTTTCAGACAATCCCCGTAATCAGTCTTGTAGCATAGGTAGGGGTTCCAACATTGCAAGTTCTGCACCAACAACTGTTGATCGTTTATGTGTTAAGTGTCCACTGCTTCCTGGAGCAACCAAACTGCTGTCTCCTCTTTCCAAATACAGAGATCCGCCTCCCACAATGGCGACCCAGATCTGGGATTAAGATCGTCATCCACATCTGGGAACTCCAGCTTTCCTCTTTTCCACCTGTTTTCCGGGTCCACTCATGTACACTTCCATGGTGCATCTCCAGTCCACAACTCTGTCTTGACCTATTACAAGGTCTGAAAGGTAGCTTATCCTGAGACACTCTGCCGACAATTCTTCTCCATTCTTATCACATTTCGGGATTCAGAAGTAGTCTATACAGATCATAATGGCTCGATAGTTACTGGTCATGCTTACTTTGCTGATGTTCATGTAGGATGTAATGAACTCTTGCACCTTGCTGGATGGCTCTAGCATTTTCACTGTGGAGTAGCCATCTCTCGTGTTCTTGAGCATATCCATTCCTGAACTGGATAGTCTTTCCTCATCTGTTGTGAATCTTTGGACAGTTTACAAGTTCTTGACCAATGTTACCTTTGCCATCCTTGGGTCCTGACTATCCAGGATTCCCTTGTGCCCTTAAATGTTGTGGATGCCTGGTGGTCTTTGTCTGGACTCTGGGTCACATAGGGATCCCAGGGAATGAAGTCACTGTCTGGCTGGCGAAATTGGCCACTGGCAAGCCACCTCTTGAGATGGGTATTCAGGAACTGGACCTTCGATCGGTGTTAAACTGTCAAGCCCTAAGGATTTGAAGTAGGGCATGGCATACTCTGCCTTTGCCAAACATACTATGGGTGTTAAAGGTGACAACTAATTTGTGGAGGTCCTCCATGTGGGCCTCTTGCAAGGACTCCATCATCCTTTGCTGGCTCTGCATTGGCCATACTTGGCTGACTCATGGTCATCTCCGTAGTGAGAATCTGCCCCAATGTTGTTGTGGTGCCTATTTGACAGTGGTCCACATTTTGCTGGGCTGTGCTAATGTAGCTGCCTTACAGTGGTCTCTTAATTTTCCTGATTTGTCAGTCCATTGAGGGTTTGGCAGAGCCCATTGAGCATTTGGCAGGATGCCTTGTTGCCTCCTCTGCCGCAAATGGGCAGCGGCTGTTTGGATTTGGTGCTCCACCCCAGCCCACACTCTGCTGGTTCTTTTGCTCGTCTTTCCCCTTCTCGTGTGTTCTGCTTGATATGGTGTTCTTCCTTTGTTTTCTTGTGCAGGCTCTTCTTTACTGTGCATTTATTTGTTTATTTTTATTTATATGTCTAGTTCTGTAGGACCAAATTGAGGAGTAAACCTCTGAGGACATTGGAATGTGTCAGTACATGAAATTACAACATAAAAGTAATAAAAATAAAATGTTTATGAACCCCAAAAGAGTCAAGCCATAAGTTTATGAAAACACAATCAACAATATAACAAAGGAATCAGCTTAATTTTTCAAGGAACTCCTCAACAGAATAGGAGTGACCCATGGGGAAATTCTTCAGTTTTGATTTGAAAGTGCATGGTTACTGCTAAGATTTTTGAGTTCTTGTGGTTGCTTATTGAAAATGGATGCAGCAGTATACTGCACAAGAGTTAAGGAATTGCGATCCAAATGCAGACTGGGTTTCTGCCTAGTATTAACTGAGTGAAAGCCGCTAATTCTTGGGAAACAGTTGATATTGTTAATAAAAAATGATATTAAAGAATGTATATGTTGAGAGGCCAATGTCAGAATACCTAGACTAGTGAACAGGGGTCGACAAGACGTTCGAAAACTTGAACCACTTATTGCCAGAACTGCCAGTTTCTAAGCCAAAAATATCCTTTGAGAATGGAAAGAATTACCCCAAAATATAATACCATAAGACAATAGTGAATGAAAATAAGTAGACTAATTTTCGTGTCAAATGATCACTTACTTCAGATACCGTTTGAATAGTAAAAATGGCAGCATTAAGACACTGAACAAGATCCTGAACATGGGCTTTCCACGGCAGTTTACTATCTATCTGAATACCTAGAAATTTGAACTGTTCAGTTTCACTAATCATATGCCCATTTTGTAAAATTAAAATGTCAGGTATTATTGACTTGTGTGTTAGAAACTGTAAAAACTGAGTCTTACTGTGATTTAGAATTACTTTATTTTCTACAAGCCATGAACTTCTGTCATTAACTGCACTGTTTGAAACTGAGCCAATGTTGCACACAACATCCTTTACTACCAAACAGAAGTATTTTAGGATTACCTTTAATACTAGAAGGATATAATTTACATAAATAAGGAACAGGAGTGGCCCCAGCACTGATCCCTGGGGCACCCTACATTTGACCATACCCCTCTCAGACCCCACATCAGTGCCATTCTCAACACTGTGAATAATGACCTTTTGCTGTCTGTTGTTAAAGAGATGAATCAGTTGTGAGCTACTCCCCATATTCCATAATAGTCCAACTTCTGAAGCAGTATTTTGTGATCAACATAACCAAACGCCTCAGTTAAAGCAAAAAAGATGCCTAGCATTCGAAACCTTTTGTTTAATACATTCAGTACCTCACGGAGAAAAGAGAATATAGCATTTTCAGTTGTTAAACCACCTCTAAAACCAAACTGTACATTTGATACCAAATTATGCGATATAAAATGAGCAATTATCCTTACATGCACAGCCTTTTCAATAACTTTAGCAAACACTGATGGCTTAGAAATAGGTCTAAAATTGTCTACATATCCCTTTCTCCCATTTTATGAAGTGGCTTTACTACTGAGCACTTTAATCATTTAGGAAACTGACCATTCTTAAAGGAAAAATTACAAATATGGCTAAGTACAGGGCTAACATGTGCAGCACAGTACTTTAATATTCTGCTAGGCACTCCATCATATCCATGAGAGTCTTTTGTCTTCAGTGATTTAATTATTGACTCAATCTTGCCCATGTCTGTATCACTGAGGAGTATTTCAGACACCAATCTTGGAAAGGCATTTTCCAAGGGAGTTATATGATACCCTGTAGAAACTAAGTTATTATTTAATTCACCAGCAATGCTCGGAAAATGACTGTTATTTAAATACTGTACATATATATGACTTACCAATAACAGAAATATTTTTACTACTATGAACTGACTTTATATCGTTGACCTTGTGCTGCTGACCAGACTCTTCCTTCACAATGGTTTTAATTTTATCATGTGAATTAGCTGTTCTATTACTGCACCACATACTCTTTGCCTTCCTAATAACATTTTTAAGCACCTTACAATAGTGTTTGTAATAGGCTACTGTAGCTTGATTGTGATTACTTCTAACATTTTGATGTAATTCCCGCTTTGTTCTATGTTATATCCTTGTCCCATTAGTCAGCCACCCAGGCTGCCTTTTACTGCTAGTACCATGTTTAGAACATTCTAATGGAATGCAACTCTCAAAGAGCATGAGAAATGTGTTAAGGAAAGCTTTATATTTGTCACCTATGTTAAAACCACTATAAACATCTTGCCAATCTTGTTCCTTAACAAGGTTTAAAAAACTCTGTTGCCATTGGATTAGCTTTCCTATATAGTTTGTAATTATATGTGACTTTTTTTTTACTACAAAAACCTTTTAATGTTAAAATTTGTGCATCATGATCTGAAAGGCCACATTCACCCTCTTACTAACAGAATGTGCCCATCTAGTAATGAAGAATGAATAAAAATATTGCCTGTGGCTATGCTTCTGTTTCCCTGCCCCTTGGTAGGAAAAAACACAATCTGCATCAGAACATATGATTTTAGGAGATCTACCAACATCCTTTTTCTTGCACAGTCATATACAGAATTAATATTAAAGTCACCACATGTAACTAGCTTTTGGCACTTCCTATAAAGTGAACCAAGGACCCTCTCTAGCTTGAGCAGAAATGCTCTGAAGTCAGCATTAGGAGACCCGTAAACAGCAACTACAAGTTTAGTTTCACTAAATTTAAGTGCCCCTGCACGACGTTCAAATATCTGTTCAGTGCAGTGCCGTGATATGTCTACGAACTCAAATGGAATACTGTTTTTTACGTGCATGGCCACTCCCTGATTACACAAGAACCTTCTTGAAAAACAGCCAGCTTATCTGTATCCTAGTAAAGGAAGTCTCTGAATTGTCAAATTATTTATGTGGTGCTCCTCTATACCAATACCCATGTCAGAGTCAACATCTATCAGCAGTTTACTAACTTTATTTCTAATACCTCTTATATTTTGATGAAATATGCTAATTTGTTCGCTACTTGGATACCAGATCTCCTCTGAAGGTGATTTCTTTGTTAGAGGGACTGCCTTTAAGCAGATTTACTTACCTGCTGACTTTGTTTTGCTGACTTTTTGGTGACTGGCCTGTTCCAGGAGAGAGGGACTGATGACCTCCTAGTTTGGTCCCTTTAATTAGTAGAGCTACCAGCCATATTGTGGGAGGTGGATTTGTTGTATAAACAATATGTACTACCATCAAACGGGGTGATTTCGGACAGTTTTGTCATTATTTTGATTGTAACTTTCGTATATGTTGTTAGATTAAATTGATTGTTATGGAAGTGGTAGGGTATATGTGTAATGAATAAAATATCCCAGAACCAGAAAGTGTATGTGTAGGTATATTTATCTGAGGCAGTTACCGTAAAGAAGTGTCCGAAGTCACCCCATGGATGGGGGGGATTGCGGACACATGTGATTTTTAAATCTCTGTCCGAAGTTACAGTATATAGAGGGCGAATTTGGACAATTACTGCCTTTTTTAAAAAATTCTACATGCTTTTCATTTGATTTTGGTGACATTTTAAACATTTTAAGGTAGCCCTTTGTTACGAGTAAGTGATACGGAATGATGTAATGAATTTTATGTATTACAGATAAGTTTTTATTTTGCAAGAATTTAAATAAAATTTTTTTACAGCTCTTAACTGAAATATTAGAAACAGACAGAAGCAAACAAAGTAATTTAACTAAAAGGTCAAAATAATTTTCTCACTCATCATTCTAAATTAAGTTGCAAACACTTTAAATAAATGATTGTCTTCGAGTCTAAAGCGCATCTTCTCTCGAAAAATGAATATTCCTCTTTTCACAACTAGTGTGGGAAGTATTCTCAAAATTTGCAATTTTTGTATTGTGTCTTCATCGGAGACATTAGGAAACACAAATATGTTTTTACTGTTCTCGTGTGGGCGCAAGAATTTCACACTTACTTCCCTAGCACCAACATTTGTGGCCACTGCAACATACTGCCTTGTTTCCACATTTATATTTGTACTCTGCAACAAGAAAAGCCTCTTCTTTCAGCAGTAAAACTTTGTTGGATGATGTGTTGTTTTCACTTTCACTACTGCTAGAAGCACTGTCACTTGTTTCAGCACTGTTTTCGTTTCCTTGAAAATCTTGGCCGGTGATTGATTTTCGAGGTTGAATGTCTAGTTTGCGGCGGCGGGAGCTACCAAGGTTATTTGGAAGATAACGAATTTCTTTGAGCATTTCTGCAAAAGTGGAAGACCATGCGTCTGCATTGCTTTGCTGGCTCTCCTCATTATCAGGCAATTTTCATAAGACATGATCTAGATCAAAAGGGATTAAGCCTGTGGTGCGAAATCCACCCTTTATGTTTTCCTTGGAGTTTGCTGAAATCTTAGTTAGTGTCTGCTTCAGAAAAGATGTGAAGGCATCCTTGGAAATGGTCCCACGAGTGTGTTTCTTCCAGTCAGTTAATACAGCACGCCAAGCTGCTTTCATTGGCCTGAAGAAGCTTACATCGAGCGGTTGGAGGAGGTGCGTACTGTTGGGGGGAAGGAGAATGAATGAAATATTGTTCCGCTCACACTCTTCAATAACACGTAAAGACACGTGACTGGATAAGTTGTCTCCAATCATGACTGTTGGCCCGTTTTGCCTCTTCAAATAGGGCAAAGAGATTGTAAAGAACAAGTCTTCAAATATTGGCAGGTCAAACCATCCACTTTTGTTCACTGAAACGGGTTTCTTGTGGTCCACTTTCTTCCCACGTGTCCCACAAATGGTCTGATTTGTAAAGAACGTACGGAGGAAGCAGTTTACCATCAGCACTAGGTGCTATCATTATTGAGACACTAGATTTTGATGAGTCCATCACTTTGTCAGAATGCTTACTCCCTTGTTTTGTAATTATCTGCTGCTTGCCTGGATCATCTGACATATTGGTTTCACCATAGTCGGTCATGTTGCTAGGTGGGAGATTTTCCAGCTTTGCCTTGATATTGGAGAAACACATCTTAACAATCTCTTTGTTCACTTGTGCATGAGCTTGTTTAATAATATTTTCACTTAAGTGAATGGAAAAATCTTCTTACTGTTGTTTGAGGAATAAATGCACCCATTCTTCTACTGGCAAATTATTACGAAATTTCTTCTCTTTTTGGCCAGATTTATCAAGGTAGCCTTTAACTAAATATCTAATATCCAGTTTAGTGAAGGGAAATCCCCAATGTGCAGCCCTCAAGATGCTTTGCTTCAACATTTCTTCTTCTTCTTTCTTTAGCACTGGCTGCCCTCCCATTTTTTTCGGATGTGCTTCCTGCACTTTATTTTGTAGGGTTGGTTTAGGTATACCATACAAATCACACGCTTTTCTGTACGATAATTTACCACTCTGAATATCACAGCTTTATCTAAAAGTTCCGGGTCGTAATTACACCGTACTGTAGCACCTCTCCTGCACTTATACGTTATTGACGTTGTCCGAAATCAATCTACACAGTACACAGTTTTACAAAAACCATCATTATTTTATAACCGTACATGAGAAACTCGACAAACTTGTACAGAAATTGTCTCAATGCTGTTAGCTACTGAGTGCGTCGATAATTACGGTTACAATAACTTCCCGCTCGGCGCAACGATAGAAAGTTTCCACTTTACGATAATGCATGGATTTTTAACACTGAGACTGTTCGTCAATTATTCACCTAGGGAAACAACTGAACCAAAATAAAAGTTGTGGAAAGCGATAAATGCAATCTTGTGCTTAAAATATCTGGCACACGGATGTTAAAATAAGTAACTCTTTGTTTCTATGCAGTGGCAAAGAGCAAATAAGCCATATTGTCTGAATTTGCCCCGGTGTCCGAAATCACCCCGTTTGACGGTGCTCATTTTTTTGTAGCCAATAGAATCACTTTCCCGGCATATTTGTGATCAAGTGAAGTTTGTCATTCCCAAGTTTTCACACTCATGTGGCCAAAGGGGACCACTCGCCGAATAACAGAAGAGAATGAAAACTTACTATCTTTCATGAATGAGTTATGCATGTGTGAATGTGTATGTGTATGTGTTTTGTCTGTATCTGATGAATGACTTAGTTTGATAGCTATTATTATCTAGCAGTTTTTGTTCAGTGTGCCTGTGTGCCGCTCAATACCACATCTATGTGGTCAGTAGCAGTTTGTCCTCTTCACATAGTTGTCAGTACAAATGCTATAAATACGGTATCTATAAGTTTATGAATCTTTGTAAATAACACACCTTCTACAGAAATAACTCACTAATGTTATAACATGTCTCAGAAAAGGCAAAAATGTAGACACTGTTTGCTCAAGCTGCTGACCTCAAAGAACCTTATATCTCTAATAATTCTTTTACCTTGTCTTCTTATTGCTATTTCTGTTGTTATACGTTTTAAGAATAGTTTTCTTCTTAACCGTTTGTTTTAAATAACACTCTTATCCATTGATCTGCTGTTTATTTCCTTTATGATCCTGCTGCCATCATACTAATGTTATGAATAGGCTGACTTGTCTTTCACAGTCTTGCTTAGGAAGCGACTGCAGCTGTAAAGCTAAGACACAGAACTTTTATTTATACGTATGTGTTGCCTGTAGCAAAGTGATTACTTTTTCTTGCTGAATTAATCTGTTTTCAATAATATTATTATATAGTGATGTTATTGTGCTTGTATTTGAATTTCTGTCATATACAGCAGAAAAGTAATTGTAAATTTCCCTTTTTATTAGTTTGTTTCATGAATAAATATTTCATAGATTTGAAAGGGTTCTTGAAATGCTATACACATATATGCATATACACAATAAGGAAGACGCCGAGAGAGAGAGAGAGAGAGAGAGAGAGAGAGAGAGAGAGAGCATAAAACCTACTATTGTGCAAAATATAGGCCTCTTTTCTGTGGTGTGATGTTGTGAGTGTTTTTCTCATTAATGGAAGGTAAATAATATATTTCTCTGTGGTGTGTTTATCGTCATAGTGAATATTGGATTGGTATTTGTTTTTGCAGGTTCATTTGTGTATCATCACCTATGTCATACAAGAAAAGAACTAAATTTATGTAACTTTTTGTGCACTGCAGATATTTCGTTGTATTGTTAAATAAAAACCTTAAATGACCACTTTTTAAGGTCTGAATGAAGTATTGTTGACTAAAAAACTAGCCTATAAGATACATAAATCACAAAATTAGTGCCTCCATGTTGTTGGCTGAGCCAATACAAACTGCAGTATGGATAACAGAATAACAACACAACCAAATGAAGTGGGTTTTACACTATACATATTGTGATCCTAATTTTTTTCTTCTGCAATGATGGTAAAGACTGTAAGATAATGTTTATGAAGTTTTGGAGTGTCATATCATGAATGCCGACACATATTCATTTATAAATTTGTCCCTCGTTTCCCAGTTCCTTCAGTTAGTGAAATGTATAACACCATTTCATTTTGTGGTGTTGCAGATGATAAGGACTGGCAGTGGTCAACATATCCACCTCCGACCAAGCAGTTTCATCAACATCCTCATGGGAGAGAAGCAGAATTATTATCAGGTTATTCAACAACACTCACACTTAAGAAAGATTTCCAACCTGTAAGTTCCCTGTTGCCATCCCAACCTGATCCATTTCCATGCACGCGTTGTGGAAAATTGTACAAATGGCGAACAAATTTACTTCGGCATATAAGGCTCGAATGTGGCAAGGAACCTCAGTTTCAGTGTCCCTTTTGTCCAAAAAAGACAAATCGTAATGACACACTGGTGAGTCATATTAAACTGGTACATCGCATTCCTGTACCAGCACGAAATGCTGATGGAAATTTCTTAGCACCAGAAGATTGCCGCTAGACATGCTTTTGACATTGTTAATATATTTCTAAAAAAGAATTCATCCTAGCAACAATACGAGAATATTTCTCTCATGAATTTTTTGTCTGCAAAATCAAATGGAACGTAATTATTTGCTGCTGTTCGTGTTTCAGAAGATTGGATGTTATTGAAATGGTGTGTGAACAAATATTACAGAGAAGGTTTGAGATCATTGTTTCCATAGTAATATTGTAATTGAATGTGAAGATTATATTGTCATGAATCAGATATTTTATTTTGTGTGTAAAATGTAAAATATCAATAGTCCCCTGTCTCTTATGTATACTTCAATTAATTCTTTGATTTAATTATTTATTAAGCTTTATTTTCACAACATTAGATTTATTAGTAATTTTTTGACCTTGTTGTAAACTAATAAATCAGCTTGTTGAAAATTCCAGACGCAACTATACATACTTCAGAAGTTATGACAATTGCTTTTCATTACAGTTTGATATTTATGTGAACTTTGGAAAGTAGTTGTATGCTGTGTCAAAATTTCTCACTAGTTTCTAAGCTATAACATTTGATGAGAGTGCCTAGATATAGCTATTTTAAATGATGTGCCTAACATATTAGTGTTGTTTTTACATTCTATAACTTGAAACTATCTTCCTCAATTTTGATGTTCTGTATGTTCATACAAGATCCTTTATTTTGTTGTCATTTAGCACACAGCAGATACATCTGTTGCTTGTTGATTTGGTATTAATGATGATTGTAACTTGTGAACTGAAATTTAGCAAAATAAAAGGGGGTTATCATGTATAAATTTTCTGTTCCCAATGTCTATATTGCATTTTCTAGTGATGCCAAAAGTTACACTTCATCACTTTTGGTTGTTTGTAATAAAATGCTAACAGATGACTTATGTGCTTGAAAATTTTTGTAACTTTTAGAGATATGATGTTGATTGAATTTAATATGTGTATTAACAGGCAAATAATGTTGTTTATTTACACTCCATGCATATGATTTTGAGATCTGCTTTTGCTTGTCATTTTGCTGCCCCTGTTTCTTTGCTGCCCCCCCCCCCCTCCCCCCAACACACACACACACACACACACACACAAACAGAGAGAGAGAGAGAGAGAGAGAGAGAGAGAGTTATCACGGCTATACGTACTTGTACCGTTAGCATACAGTGAAGTCATTCATTATTACAGTAACTATTTTTATTGTTTACCATGTGGTGTTTTTGTAGCTGTATGGACAGCAGCAAGCTGACCAATGCATGTATTACCTAATTCCTATTTTTGCTTTCCTTTGTGTTAGTATTTTCCTCTTGTTGGTCAGATAATTTAATTGCCTAATAAACACAGAGCAGAATTTTGCTTATTATTGTTTCTGTGTAAAAAAAGAAAAAACCACTTTGTTTCCCATGAACTCAGCTGAATAATATCGAGGACAGACTCTGATCATTTCTTTCTGCTACATACTTTAGCCTAGACTGTTCAAAGTGAAGTGCCCGTCTGCAGGCAGCTGGGGCTCCCAGTCTGTGGTGATTAGTGCTAGCAGCTATTCAGCCAGATGGTAGTGTATGCTCCATGCTACTCTGGCCTCATGTGCACGGACAGTAGTTGCCGAGTGATGCGCACATGCACAGAGTGCATGCAGTAAGGCTACTTACCAGGTAGCCATCACTAGCTGAACTTGCCTGCGAGCGAACTGAAGGGCACTCCCCTGCACCCGCGCCCCTTGGAGCTGTATTGGAACAACTTACTTTAGAGAATCTTTTTCTTTTTGGGAAGGTTCTAAGGTTTTACTTGTTTTTGGCATAAACTGCTTCAATACATTCATTGTTGGGTCCATGTTTTTGCTCTGTAAATATTGTACTTTAAGATATGAAGTAACTATTTCTGATCTTAGTAAGTAATAACTAACAACATAGGACATGAGATACAAATTACGGAAGGTTTAGTTTGTAAACACATATTAAGTGGCCTGTTAAACAGCTGAGCTTGGTGTATTATGCCACAGCTAGTGTGCCAGGTTAGATCTTTTCTGTTACTAATAATGACTTGCTTAATTTAGAAGGCAAATAAAATGTTAACTTCATTTTATGCACTTAATTCATTGCATCACTATCTGTATCTGGTTTATTGTGATTTGCCTGTCTTAAAAAACTTTTATTGGTTACTAATATGGACTGTGGGTAGGTACTTGTATCTGTGACTAAAACAGTGTATATGGTAAGACCTGTAGAATGTATAGTTGAACTACTAATTTTATGCCTTCCAGTTGTAACTTCTTGAATATACTTTTATAAAGATGTCACAGAGTTTACAACTTCCTTTACTCTTTAACAGCACATACATTAGATTGAAATATGGTACTATTCATCATAATAAAGAGGAACATCTCCAAGTCATGGATGCGAGCTTACTGAGAAAACAGCAATATAAATAAAATTACATTTGCAATTTGAAGTTACAATTCTTCTATATAAAGAATACATCTGTGCTGTATGCTTGGTGCTGTACACACCAGCAGCTTAGTTTGTACTCGGATCCACAGTCATCATGAAGTTATTGAATGAAACCATTTTCCTGCATAAGCTGTTACTTTATTTGAAAGAAACAGTTATATCACACAATTGGTCAGTTATGACACTTTTCAAGTGCGCATAAGTTTAAGTGCATAACACCTACAAATTCAAAAGAAAAAGATATTTTAGCTACCAACCCACCTACAAATTACCCGATTATCTTCTCGTAGATTTGAGAATTGAAACCTCCTATTAACTGTATGATGAGTAGCAATATTCAGTGTAAAATGCCTTTTTGTTACAAGTGTAGAATATGGTAGTGTAGTGCTTAAGCTAGTAGTGGGAGATAAATAGCAGTTGTTTAACAACACAGAGGCAGAAACAGCATTTCCAAAGTAGCAACTTTCCAGCTAACCTTCAACATTGTAAACCATGGTAGTAGTGTACAGCTATGTTTTTAATACAGTGTAATGATGTAGTTTTGGATAACTGGTTGGTGTACAGATTTAAATTTGAACAGCTGAACTCATTCCACTTTTCCAAATGGTTCTGCTTCTTGATTGGATATGTGAAAAACAATCAGTGAACAAATGAAAAAAAATGAAGAGTATGATTGGTACTGAACTTTCCATGTTCTATTAACAAGGGAAAGCTTTAAATGTACATCTGTTAATGCAGTGTTCAACTGCTTCATGTTCAGAAGAAATGAAATAGATGCTGTACAACTATTCAGACTATGTAAATTCCACTTGAAATGTCATTGATAAGTCCAGTCAGAAAGATGGGTGTCTGGACCTGTGGAACAAATGCTAATGTACGCTAACAATGAAAAGTAGTTATTACTAACTTCTTTTGAAAGCTGTATTAACAGTTAACTAACACTAATATACTCTGAAATACATTATTCATATTTGAAAAGCAAATACACTTTGAGCTAGTGGCCACTTCTCAGAAGAAAAAAATACCTGCTAATATCACAAGGACAATATTAAGTACCTCTCTTCTGGTACTGTCTGCTTAAGATTAACATGAGTAGAATGATACCAGATGATGGTGATTATCTGTGTGTTATTACCTTTTTATTACTAACAGACATCGCAAACTCCAAAGCAAGATAACCAGATGATTGAAACAAGTAATGGCTAATAAGGTAAACTTAAGTGTACGTTCAAAATTATGAAGATTACCAATTTTTGTAGCTTTATATCTGTTGTGTATGATAGACTTTCGCATTGTAACCAGGAAACAGAGCTGCATGGTCTATACTACAATTATGCTTGTGCTTTGTATTGTAGTTGTGTAAATTATAAGTTAATAATATTTTCCTCAAATACTCTTAATCTGGGAATGTATATTCCAGAAGTGTTTATAGAGACTGGCTGAGGCGTATATATCTATTGCATACAATATTATTATTCCTGACATTGCAGTACCTTGGAAGACATATCCTTAAGACAATGCAGAGTGGTTGTGCATAACATAAACTGACGTTTTTGTGTGTAACTCATAGCAGCGGTACTTCTAAATGTAATGCGTACCAAACCAAGATTGTTTTCAACTTAGAGCAGATACTGAAAAAAAATTCGTCTTTCCATCAGAGTTTGTTACCAAATTTTCAGACTTGCTGAGAAAGAATTCAAGCAACCTAAAATTTCTCGGAGTTGTTAATTAATCACATGATTTTTTTGCTGCACAATTCACTGATCTTTTACTGTTTGTTTATTGTCATATATTAAGTGTTACATATCCAGAGACACAGACGACTACCTTGGCATATTTAAGGAACAACTGTTGTATTGGACTTTACTGTGCAAACTAGGAAGGTGATTTACACTTTTCAGGTACTCACTTTATTCTAAGAAAATGCAGGAATAATTGGAGAGAATATTGATTTGAAGTTATGTAAGTATTCATATTTACATTTCCATGAAATCTTTAACTGCAACAAATGCTGTTGTTAGTGATTAGGTCATATATGCATTTTATTTTCAAATGCATCAAGGCAGTTTGTAGAATTTTTATCTGATAAAAATGGTACAGAACTGCAGTTATTTCCATCCAGTGATTGCTGTGAAAAATGGTGAAATCTTTCTATAACATACCTGAGTTGGTTACATATTTTGTGTGTCAAACTTAAGATGATACACCATTACTATTAATACTGAGTATTGCCTGAATTATATAAAACTAAAGTAAAGTAATAAGAACAATTGATTCTGTGTTGTCCTAGTGCAGAGAGTGAATGTTGACTTTTTTTGTCAAATATGGACAAATATGATTTCTTCTGCTGCAGCACTATTTTCATTTTGGTTATGCTTGAGGTTGTTGTCTTTTGCAACAACAGAGGGCACAGTTGACATGGATTAGTATTAAGTTTAAAATTTATTTCAGGCATCAAGCTTGAGATTTAAAAAAGTTTACATATATACAGTTTAAGAACTGCACTAGAAGAGTATTTTTTGTGATGTGAGTATAATAGGTTGAATTCTTTTTCAGCTAAAGAATCAAGCAAGTGGCTTCAGCAAGATCGTTCCTCCCACTCATTCCTTCGATTGTCTTCAGAATCTGCTACAAAGTGCTTGACAGAAAATAACTTTCAGAACTTGGAGACAAATTTATACAGTGGGATGAATTCAAATTTTGCAAAACCAACAGGAAATACAGCATTTCAGCAGTCTGATGACATCAGTAATAAGGAACCTGTATTCAGCAACAACTTCAATAGCGCAACAAATCAACAACCTGCTAATTTACAGCTATTTACATTCCAGGATTTTCCTCCATCATTCCCTTGTCCAACTTGTGGCAATGTGTATCGTTACAAATCATCCTTGGCCAGACATGTAAGGCTAGAATGTGGGAAAAATCCTCAATTTCATTGCCCATATTGCCCACACGAAACAAAACATAAAAGCAGTTTGTTGAGTCATATAGAAAGTAGGCACAGGCAGGAGAAAATGTAGGTCACATGTATAGAATAAGTTATTCAGAATATCAGGTTATTACACATAATCAGTCAGTGAAGGTAGGTGATGTGTAAGAAACACTACAGGAACCATCCAGACAGCTTTACTTTTTTTTCATATGAGTATGTCTTTATCTTCACATTTACATGAAATACACTGAGATCTGAAAATTGTTAGTTTGTTTTCTCAACAATCTAAGTGCGTTTGTCCATATACAAAGTGCCTGCCATGTGAAAGCATAGTTCAACTTTGGAAAGTCAGAGCTTAAAAAAAGGGGATGAAATTTAGACATTTGCCAACATTAAAACTGTTGTTGTACTTTTAGTGAGTGTCAAATTTCCAACAATGAAAGAATGGCATGTGACATTATAAGAGTGAACTAGTACTCATCTGAGGGAAATGATATCATTTTTTCAGTCTGCAAACATTTGTGCCAGGAAGCCATTCATGAATGGTGTGAGGAAGGAGTATGATTGATAGATGGTTGGTCTTGAATACACACTTTGACTGAGACTAAAGGAAGCCTGTCATAAAGTGTTATCAGATGGCTGTAGCTTTCATGGCAAATTATTTACAAGGATGTGATAAAGAAAACTTTCAGGTAATGATACATTAAATGATGTGGAGGATTATGCAGACTCCACTTCAGAAAATAATTCTTTAGATAAAACATAATTCTTATTCCCTCTTTTAATATTTTTTTTTTTTTTTTTTGTGGTTCATTATATTTCTTGTTATTTGTGTAAGCACATATTGCAGTCATGTATTTATACCTACATTTATACCCATTTAAATTTTTTTCGTCTTTGTGCTTCATTGTATTTCTTTTATTTGTGCAAGCATTTATGACAGTCTTATGTTTATACCTATAATTATTTGTACAAGCACATATTGCAGTCATATATTTATACCTATAATTATAACTATTACCATTTTTATGTTCTCATGAATTGCAGTATTTGTAAATGATATTTCATAATAAAGTGCAGCATCCCTAACATACATGCAGTAAGCATCTCAAATTACAATTCTTTTTTCCCTTGGAAGATTTGTATCTGTTCGCAAGCACTAGTCCCTTACTCAAATTTCTCTTTTTTGTGAATTTCTGTAATATCTTTATATGTCCAGCTGTCCATCAGTATAATACTATTATCTTGGCATCATGGTGTTTGGAACATTGATGGTATGTAAAAATTGAAACTTTCGAAGAATCAAGGTCTAATTTTTCAATTTTGGCCTGACTAATGTCTTGAGACATTGGTATGCTGGCTTGATGCTCCCATTGAATTTTATGTATGTATGTACATTTTTTTTTTTTTACATTTCTCAATTTAACTGTATACGCTTTTAAACAGCTTTCTGTCAGCAAGTGAAAGCAGTCAGCAACATTCATCAATATATTCTTATTTTGAGTTAGATGTACAGGTAATTTGAGACTTAAGTGGGGTAAAATATACATTTTTGTTTGTTTTTCAGTTGCAAGTTTAATAACTTGGTTATCCAGTATCTGCTGCTTCTTTCACAGTTTTTAAGTATTATCACCAATACTTTTTCTTTCTTTCAAACTTTTTATCCTCTTTTTCCATGGGCATTTGTTTTCTCGTAGACTATCATAAATAAAAGTAAATGTGTTTATGGATATTTCAAACTAATTTTTCAATGACTTTTAGGCCATTAGTATTGTGTTTGTTTATTTGCGATTTTCTCTAGGCATGTCTGTCTGTTGTACCATTGTTTTGATAGGGAAATGTGGTTTAAAATGTTCTGCTGCATGTTAACCAATGCCATTTTTATGTTGTTCCCTAGAATACTTAGGCTGTAAATATTTAATCATAAATAAGTGCATCTGTTGTGCATAAATGGCACAAAAAACCTATTCATGTCAACTTCTTGGCTTAATTCTGCAAACCACTCATTCTCCTCTTTCACCTTACCTTGTAGAAGATTTTAAAAACATTAAATACGCATTTGTATGTGTATGAATAGACACACAAATTTTTCATTACATGTTTTTGAACAGCATATACCACTAGCATTTCTGTTAGTTTTTGCGGTGGAGTATTTGTGTATTCAGCAACATTTTATGTAGACAAATCTTTGTCAATTTTATCAGTACTTAAAAAAAATCCTGTGTCTCAGTGTATTATAATCCACTAAAGGCAACTATTTGAATATTCTTCCTTACATTTAATGTAAAAGTTTTGTGAAAAATATTAAATATGTAGCTGAGGGTATCTGCTTCGAAATTACCCAAAACATTTGAACTAAATACATTTTTTGTTTATTACCAAATGTATTGTTATAGAATCAGCTACTTCATCCCAGTTTTCCAAACTGGTTTCCTGTAATCTTTTGAACTAATGACTAGTATGTAAATATATTTAGTGTGTGTTGGAACCTTTCCCCATATGTTCTCTCTCTCTCTTCTCTCTTCTCTCTCTCTCTCTCTCTCTCTCTCTCTCTCTCTCTGTGTGTGTGTGTGTGTGTGTGTGTGTGTGTGTGTGTGTGTGTGTGTGTGTGTGTGTGTTTTAATTAATTGGTGAAGAAGTGCTATTTAGTTTAATCATGAAACTTTTGCAATGTGATATTCAACACAAAACTGCCAAAATGATGCCTGACTGTCAAAGTCTCACTGTGGCTATCAGCTGGATATTACTGCTCTTCAGTGTTAATGTTTTCTCCACTGATGGAACATTATCAGGATACATAGCTCTTGTGTATTAAAATGACAAAGCAGCTGTAATTGTTATAGTAAAACAGTCAGCATAGTTATTCATCAATACTATGCTAACTGACAGATTAAAACTGTGTACTTGTTAGGTATTTGAAATTACAGCTTTTGCTTTTCATTTGCTAAGACAAAGTTGTGGATTTGAGTACCATCCTGGCAAACAGTTGTAAAGTACATTGGAAATATTTTTAATACTGCACTTTGTATTGTGGAACAAAAGTTTCATTCTAATCCTGCATACTGACTGTCTGTATTAAGTACCTTTATGTGTCTGTGATGTGTATGTCAGTTGTGTACTAGTGTTAAATAGCAGTTCGGTTTTCAGTTTAAATGTTTCCATTTTAGTGTATTTGCAGTAATAGATACTTTTATGTACAACATTTATATGAGTATTCAGTTGTTGTGGAAGGTTGCTTGTATTTACTATGCACGTTTGTGGGTTTCATAAGTCTTTAAGCATGTCACATTTGACAAACTGCTGGAACATTATTTCCTTTCACTGCAACTGATATATGCGTTTTGTTTCAGACAGTGAAAGATTATGGAGTTCCTACTACGAAGGCTGGACGTGTCCCCCCAGCCCACAAAAATTTGGCGAAATTGTGTCAGTGGTCAGTATTAATAGTGAGGAACGAAAGAAATTTAAATGCCCTAATTGCCTGAAAGGTTATTGCTCCAGAGGTACATTGTTGCGACATTTGAAGTTAGAATGTGGGAAAGATCCACAGTTCCATTGTCCTAATTGTAGCTATCAGACAAAACATAAAAGCAATCTCCAAAGACATCTAGCAATACACAGAATAGATTAGGTGAAATGGTAGGGTGCCGTGGAAAATGTGTGTATTTAGAGTGCAGCCAGCTGAGTATCTGATGTAACATACGAAAGACAAATCTTAGCTTAAAATATTTATGTTTGAAAGGTGTTGTAAACTGATTATATGGTAAACCAGCAATTGAATTATGAAATGGGAAGATTTGTTGCACTAATTAACTTCTTTGATCTCTCTCTCTCTCTCTCTTCTCTCTCTCTCTCTCTCTCTCTCTCTCTCATATGTTGAGAAGGAGAATAAAATGACATTAAACAGTATGGACATTTGAAAGCAGTTGTAGGAAAGATGACTTAGATTTGTTTTGAGTATTCTGGAAAAGTGTGTTGTGTACCTGTTTGGGTAACCACGTTTGGAATCTTTAGAGGTAGACCTAGTTGCGGAGTATGAAGGAATTTTGAGTGCAGTGTTAAAATCATAATAAGTTGGTATGGCTCACAGGAGAGAGTAACAGAGAAGCTTAAGGAAGTTAAATGGGAACTGTTGGAGTGAAGATAGTGTTATTATCAGGAAACAGTATTGAGTAAATTTGGAGAACCACTATTTGAGTTTCACAGTGTGACAATACTTATGCCTCTGTTTCTATGCATCTGTTCATGAGAGTAGGTTAAGAGAGATTAGGAGAAATTTGAAAGCATACCAGTAGTAATTCTAGGAACAAACGGGGGGAGGGGGACAATAAGTAATGGTAGTAAATACTCTCTTCCATGCAGCATACAGTGGATTGTGTAGCAAGAATGGATAAAAAAAATCATATTCTGGATAGAAAAATAAAAAAATAAGTTAAATATTAAACACACATACCCTCCGTTTACTCACCACTGATAACTGTATGACATTCATGCACATCTTGTTTATACAACAGCTGATTAAGTGTAGTGTTTCATTGCCTTGTTTTTTCAGTATTGCCAGTGGTAATAACTTCTCAAATAATGTGTGGAACAGCAATGAATGTGCTATTCAAATTGCAAGCTTTGCTGTTTTTATTTTGCTTGAAGAGGCAAATATTAAATTGAGGCTTATTTGAAATTCTAATGCATACTAGCTTTCTAACAGAGAACCTTTAAGCCCCTAGTCATAACACACAGCACACACAAAATAAGTTAAGATTCCAAAATGAAGTGCTATGGTGTCATATTCGAGATTTAGATAGAAATTTACTGGACTTTTATTAGCTCGTGTGTCATTTAGATTCAAAACTTGTAAATTATCTTTGTGTTCAAAATCCATCAATCCAATGAAATATATTGAAGTGGCAGGATATTTTAGTCTCATTTTGTTGTTGTTGTTGTTGTTGTTGTTGTTGCTGCTCATTCCTTGTTTCATACGTAATGTTATTCATGATATGAACTACACAAAATAATTAAAACTGTCCCTAGTATTGTAATAATGGAAGCATTTCATCTGAGATATTAATGAAATGAAAAGAGATTTGTTAATGTATATCCCCAAGTGTTCTCAGAAATGTCAAATGCCTGTCAGAGGTGGATAAACAAAACGGTGTGCAGTGAGTTATGTACACAGTGTTTTTTCAATAATTAAGCATAAGAATGTAAATTGGATAGTTGTGAAGAGAGAATATTGACTGCTTTAGTGAAGGGAATTTGTTTTGGAAATGATTCGTAGTAATAGTCTACATTGTATGCTTAAAACATTTGTTTTGGGCATGCCACTTTTATATTAATGGCACACGCATTAGAGTTTAATAAAGTGACATAAAAATAAGCTTTAGCTTACATAATTCTGTTTTTTTCCCCCCTCTCTCTCTTTGACTTCCTCCTGACCATTGTCTACAACCTATCCCAGCATAACCTGAAAACAGTATTTGAAATCACAGTTTTCATTGTTATTATTTATTACTTTAAGCGTCCATTAGTTTCAGAGATTAGAGATGATAAAACCTGAGGTTTGTATTTTGCAGTTTTATATCCAGTGGTATGAGTCATAACTGTCATATATGTATCGCAATTTAGTTAAAAATATATGATTTTTTTTTTTTAAAGTAATGAAATCTAAGAACACTCCACGTTCAATTTTGTATGTATGCTTGGTTTAAGAAAAGTTGTGTTAAGTGAAATACTGAATGCAAAGCAAATATTAACGTAAGTTCACCAAGAATAAACTATGTATTTCAAGTAATGAAACTCCACCATTTCTCTATTTCCAGTGCTGTAAAGTCATAAATCTTTCCTCCTCTTGGTAACCCCTGAATGAATGCAATTCTGTGAGATTCTATGGCCCTAATTTCTTTGTTTAGGTCTTTAAGCAGGTAAACAATATTTTTCATAGGAACTGATTCTTGCCTGTAGATTTATCCGCTGAATGAACACACAACATGGTTTTGTGTGGATGCACATTTAACATGCAAATTTCCATTGCTTTCTTCAACTTTTATGTATTTAGGTTAATGTTGCAAGAAAATCCTTGGTGTATATGTCTTTATTAGTTTTGAACTTACTTAGCCTGACAAATCAGAGATTTATATTCAAGTATAAACATGCAATATAGAACCTTGGAAAAATATGATGATGCAAAGAGACTGTAAGTTGACATGTAAGTTGTAGATGAATGACACCATTGTGTGGCATGGAGATATTGTTTCGGCTAGACACACTCTACTTATAACAGAACTGACTGGTCCATACGAAATCAGCATGTGGAAATAAACTAAGATCTAATGGAGTGAGACAGCATTTAGGTTGAAAGAAGGGGACAGTTTACATTTTTGCAGACAGAAAAGCAAGAATTGGTGCCTTAGATGTGGAATATTAAAGGGAACTTCCTGTAAACAGTTCTTAAAATGAAACAAACCCACAAGAATGATGAAAAGAAACTTGTTTGTGAAAAAGATTAAACATAAACATTTTGCCCTTTGAACAGGCTACCATTTTTCACTTTTTGTCTTTCTATTATACTCCTACTCCATAGTCTTTTTTTCTCTCAAAAGCATGAGGAATAAATGTAGACTTCTGCAGTCAGCACAGTGTCAGTAATGTTATTCTATATGTATTATTTCATCTTCCTCCATTATTTTTTCTAGTATTGCAGGTAGCCACTTTCAGGGTGATTTTGTGTGTTACTAAAGCAGTGCACCACAGCGTTATGTACATACTGTTGCATCTTCTTGTCTTTGCTGTGATCGAGGTATCATGGAACTCCTATTTTCACCCGTTTATGAGAGCATGAGGTATAGGACCTTAAGTGCTTTGTTGATATTGATTTCCATTTAATTTTATTAGGCAGTACTGGTGAATCAGGTAATAGACACTGCTATAGTATAGCACTGTTCGCAGCAACTGGGTGTGATTGAGATAAGTCATTGTTTTATGTTCCTTTAGCTGCAAAGTACAAAGTTTTGTCTGATGAAACAAATGCATTTGCATTGTATGCCTGTAGGCTGCCTGTTGTTAGCAGCTAGGATAGGAGAAGCTTGTATACATCAGGCTGTTTAAACTATCAGGAAGTCCTTGTCTTCTTTGCAAGGCTAAGACAAAATGCCTGTGCTGGTTTGTGTGATTGATATTCTCATCTAGGGTAAAGATATTTAGTATCAAATGTCATTGTTTGTGATATCCATCGTGGACGCCCATAAATTATTTCTTGGAAATTTCATCTTGGATGACTTCAATCCTTGACTGATATTTTGCTGAGTGTGTCGAGTTCTCACCTCTGTAAAGTAGTGTGAGACATGCCATTACTCTGTCAAATTTAATTCTGATCTTGTGTGTTATGTGTGTGAACAAGACTATATGCTGGAAAACATAAGTTTTTATGTGAAATATTTTTTGAGTTGTTGCGTTATAACACACTCGTATATTTGAAATGTGCCATTCGTTTAAGGCTGTTTACTGCAATTTAACATTTCACTGGTCTTACATTTGTAGGCAAATAAATTTGTCTTTTCTGTCAGTGCTTTAATATAATATTGTGATACTTTTGCACCATCAGGCAAGCTAATAAGTCCCTATGTCTCACTTATTTATATTAATCCACTTTCACAGCTTTCATCTCCAAGAAGCTGCAGTATTTCCATAGAGAACAGCAGATTACCAATTTTGTTACTGGTATGGTAAACTAGTTTGATGACCACCTATCTTAGAAAATGGTCACAGAGCCATGACAGTTGTAGCATGATGGCTATTGATCTGTGTCCTTATTCTTGTCATCCTTGTCTTTGTTTCAAATTGTCATTATTTTATCAGTGGTATTCATATGAAACCTTAGCCTCAGATGATACAAACCACTTTTTGGAATTCGACCTTCCAAGTCTTCAGCATCACATCTCCAGTGAATATTCTTGCTTGGTGTCTGCAGAGCAGAATACTTTTATTTTTGTTCATCAGTAAGGCATGATGTCTAAGATAAACATCCAGTTGAAAACATCCAGTTGACACACATGGCAATGATGGCGATAAGGCTCAGTCCCCTGGCCAACCACAGCAGGAGGTGTGCAGCTCAACAAAAGTCTTGTGGTTATAAAACACCGCATCTGAATTAACATAACAAACTAATACATCTTAAGTGATAAATCATAGAATAACAGCTACACTACAACGGCAGCATACACCTGGTTTGTCCACATTAACTAGTAAATTCAAATTAGAGTTAGTTTAATGATTTTGTGGTTACATATGTGCAACTAAATAACAGAAATTCTCATTTTGTCTTATGTGTTTCACCTTGTTCGTTAAGAAGTATTTTCTGTAGCCTAAAATATATATGTATACAGGGTAGTCAGAAACAGTCTGAAAGGCTTGTAAGGTAGTTGTGCTGAGAAATAATTGTCAAGAAAAAAATTGAATATGTTGCACTGTTTCCGAGTTACTTAGCATTGAAGTTAGCTAATCAAGACATTGCATGTGAAAATTCAAGTGGCTTGCCAGAGATGGTGTCACCAAATGCATTCTTCATTTGGTTTCCTAGAATCGAACAAGAGACTGATACAAAAATTGGACATAGAATGGTAGTAAGAATTGAATGCAAGCCAAAGGGTGGGCATTCCCATGCACTATCATCTATGCTCTGAGAATGACTTGACACTCATTATATTTGGTGGACCGCTTAAATTTGCATGTGCAACAGCGTGCTTGGCTAATTCAAATGCTAATTAAATTGGAAGTGGCATTATGTATTGAACTTTTTTTTTAAGGGTTATTTCTCAGAACAACCTACCCTGCACTACCCTTACAAGCTTTTCAGACTGTTTCTGACCACCCTGTGTACATGCAGCACTTTCCATTAATATATACTAACTTCTCTGTTTAGGCTATAAACTGTTTTGTCACTGTCACATATGTAGCGAAAATTTTCTTCTGCCTCCGACACTATGATAACTTTTGTGCTGGTGAATTTGACAACTTTTTGCTGGTGAAGTTTTTCTGTTTTCAGTACTATAACCAATTGTCATAGCAACTGAGAATTGATGAGTCATCTGCATTGAAGATCAAATTAAAGCTGTAATTACTAAAGTGACTCAGTCACCCTTTCCTCCTGTTTGTATATTTCACCCACAACATGAGTTTCATGATTCTCCTGTCAGGTTACAAACAAGAAAGGGAGACAAAACAGTACTGCACTGGTTGAGTAATATACATAAGCAACTAGACGAAAGCCGCCTGCAGTAATGTCTGAATCTATTAGGGTATTTGGCATCATGATTGAGTCACTGAGCCAAAAGAATATTAATGAAAACAATAAATATGTAACTTTTCAGATTGTTCATGCGGGTTATGTTCAGTTAGGACAACACAAGATAACTTGGGTATGAATATTACATTTTGCTTTTTCATAAAAATTAATGATGTAATTGATTAAAAGGAAAATCTCATCCAGAAATATGAAAAATATACAGAGACAAATGGACTGGCCAGTACTTCCTTAGTGCAGTACAGCTGCCAGTCACAAAACATTTCCCTTGCCAACTCTTAATTTAGGGTTATACTCTTTTTCCCTCTCTCTTCTTTCCTCCCTGAAGGGACAAGTTTCCCAAAGCTAGATTTTATTAATTTTTGTTGGTTTTGTGTAACTGTCAGCAATACTGATCCAAGGTAAGTACTGGCCAGCCCATCTTCCTCTTTGTATTTTTTTCACATAACTGATGTAATGTTCAGTCTGAATGGATATCTATAATTAAAAAGGTGATAAAATAATGATTACAGGCTCTTTTAACAATTACTTGCTCTGGTGTTGTTTTCTTTTAATTTTCAGCAACATTTGAGCATTACATCTTAATCTTGAGGGAACTTCTTTTCTGTCACACATTTATGTAATTCTTTCACCCTTCATATGAAAGAGCAAGGGTGGTTTTTATGTCATTGTTTACTGTTTCCCTTTCCTAATTTTTAATCTGAGTGAGCTGTATTAGTTTTTATTGCTTAAGTACTTCTGAATGTTTTAGCATATTTGGAATCAGTTGTATTATTACACGTGAATGGTGGGAATATGTTGAAATTGGAGAACGTGCAACACCTTCTGATTCTTTTTTGAAAACACATTTTTCATGCAATAGTGAATCCATTATATTTCATATGATTTTTTCTCATTTTTATAGGTACTTTCAGTGTGGGGCCTGTTTTAGATTGGACTACTTCACAAACAAAGATAAATTTGAAGCCATCTGTAGAAGCAACTGATAAAAGAGAAGCGGTGAAATTATTTTTACCAAACCAAATTACAAATGACGAGTTGTTCCTGAACAGCAGTACTGCAGTCACAAAACCAGACCAGCCGCCACTATTTAAAGTAACTTATCATAGTGAGAGTGCAGTAGGTCAGTTTGCTTGCCCTAAGTGCAACAAAACATTTTGTCACATGCGTATTTTTGTAGAACATTTGGCTCTGGAATGTGTTCAGAAACCTCATTTCCAGTGCCCTTACTGCCCCCAAACTATTACAAAGAAAGGCAACCTCAAGAGGCATATAAGGGAAATACATAACTGTGTTTTGTGACTGGAGTCTGTGAACTGTTTACCTTGCTCAATTTGAAGAGTCACTGGATACATATATTTATTTATTTATTTTATTTTTTTACTAGGTAACTTTATCCAAAATTCAGTGTCACTGTCACCGTATATGATTAAGAAGTTGGTACCCCAGTAACGTGTCTTCACATATTGAAGAATAAATGGTTGTCATACGTCATGCAGTAGTTAACTTCAATTTTTTGGATTTGAAAGTATTTCATCCGGCTAAAGTTCTTGTGCGCATGTTTTAAAAATCATGGGATTGTACTTTTGAAGTTAATTATCATTTTTCTGTTTAATTATGACATTTTACAACAAAATATCATTTGTGGTATACTGAATGGACATTTTTGTTAGAGTTATTATCTATAGGAAAGATGCTAGATGATTGTTTTTGTCACCTTTGATTTAAATTTATTCATTTATATATTTTACTTGATCTTAATTTTGAGTATTCAGTGATCAAAGTGTATTTCTACATAATCATTTTGACATCAACCAAAATGATTGGATTAAGATGATTACACATTTGCTCTAAGGCTTATTTGACAAAACATAACCTTTTTACTCATGTGTTATAAAATTTATTGAACATTAGTATTATTGTTGTAAATGTGGGATAGACTGTGTAGTATTCAGCACAAATTATCAGTTCAGTTGAATGTTGCCACAGTTGAAAATTTCATTACATGAAAAAATTGTAATAAGACTGAAATAAATTTTCTGATTGATAATGCAGAAATAATATCCTGAACTGACAGTCATTTCAGGATTATGCATTGTTGTTAAAAAAATTGCTGAAACCTGTTACCTTTTAACTTTTTTCTGAAAGCATACAATGAATACTTATAGAAATCTTCATTAGCCTACAAGTTTTGATCTTTAGAATTTGACACGTTTTTTATGGAGATGGTATGCTGTATATTCAGTTTCTTTATATAGGAGTTAATGATCTATGACTATATACCATCTGCAGACAGAAACAAAACATTGTAGTGATTGGTAAGCAAAGTGGTTGAAAGTTCATCATAATAAAATAAATTATGACTAAAAAGTCATGTTGATGTAGAGATCAACTAATATTATATCAATTTTAAATGGAAATTGAAACTACTTGAAACGAAACAGGGGCATGTACTTGCCAAAGTGAAATAAGAAAAACTGAGCAGTGGCAACAGATAAAAAACCATATATACGTATAGACAAAAAATATGAATCTGCAGCTTTGAGAATTTTAGAGCAATTACTATCTCAGGAGAAGGAGAAAGATAAGAAATCATGTGCTCCCTCCCAATGAAGGCCTATAATTAAAGTTCCAAAGACCAGAGTGTCCCTATGCATGTGTTTAAAATTAGTGTTCAGGCTGTTCTTTTTTGCCCACATCAGTAGTTGGTATGTAAATCCTGCTCTTCTGTTTCCTGTGGCAAAAATAGGATAGGAATCATTCACCCTTAGATGCCACATTGTAAATGGCCTGCAAAATGCAACTTATAAGTCAGAATGTGTTCCGCAGTTGAAAATAAAAAGCTTTATGAACTTCTAAAAATACCTCTGTTTTTCTAGACAAATCCATCTGAGTTTGAGTATTGTATTGTATTATTATAATCATCTGTAGTTTACATCCAGGGTGGGTCCTACAAGAAGTAACAGTCCTTTTATTTCCTGAATGGCTCAATATATCGAAACACTTGTAAGTGAATCATAGTACACAGAGAGGCATACAATTTTGTTAAACGATTAATGTTGTCAATTGTTGAACTGTAGGATGACCTGAGATATGAAATTAATTTTGTTTAATGGCATGGCCTGTTAAAGAAATCACACTTGGATGTGTTTGCACCAAGACAGAGATCTCCGGTTGCTCTCAGTTTTAGCATATTTTTCAAATTACATCACAAAATATTTCAGCATCAACATTAACTGGTGTTATATTACTATTCTCATCCTGTGAGCTTTTGAATGATATTAAAAATAAGAATATAGTGATGTAACACTTGTTGATGTTGATATTAAAATATGCCTTGAAAGTATCTTAGAAACAAACTAAAATTCAGAGCAGCTTGTGGGAGATTGTTGTTGAGGCATAAACCTGTCTTGCAACAGGCTATGTTGTTATGTACAGCATATACTGAACTGTATCCCTAATATGTTCTAATTGCTAAATTCTTATCTGACATTGTATCCGTGTTGTATAAAATAAGGCCAGGTGGAAATATGTCCGTAGCTTTGGTCTGTCTTCTTGCAGCATATACCAATGGAAAATGGCAAGAGAGCCTGATTGGGCTGTGTTTACACTGGACTCTGTCCACCTTGCCTCTCAGTGTTTTGTAGATTTCTCAGATACTTTTACCAAAAGATTCAGAGCCAACATTAATAAGTGCTATATTATTATAATTGTATTATAAAAAATTTTTGAACATTAAAAAAATTACATCACCCAATTAAAAAAAAAAAAAGTTGATGTACAAGTTGACAGCTTTAACCATATAGCAAAATCAGATGCTCCTTTATTCATGGAAAGCTTGTTTCATTATATTAAAATGTTCAGTAAATAAAAGGATGTTCTGTCGTATGTGACTCAACTTTACAGTCGTTACTCCATCCTGGTTTTCCCATTGTTTGATTTCACCCTGTACACTCCTACTTACATTCTGAGATGTATTTGGAAATGTTAACTCCTTTTATGTAAACAACACTATTTGGTGTGGGGGGATTATTTACATTTAAGCAGATGGTGTTATTTATGGTTACTGACAATTTGCAGTTGATGTACTAACATTTTGAGATCACCTACATTAATCCTCTGCAAACCATTGTAAAGTACATGGATTTAACCACATATTAGCATTCTTTCCCATTCCATTCATGATGGATTGCAGGAAGAATGTTTAAATGCTTCAGTAATTCATCTGACCTTGTCATTGAGGTCCATATAGCAGCAGTATGTAGGAGGCTGTAGTATATTCCCAGATTACTCAGTGAATACTGTTCATGACACTAGGCTGTAGTATATTCCTAGATTACTCAATTAATACAGTTCATGACACTTTGTAAGCAGACTTTCACGTGTTAATTGTTTTCTATCTTCAGTTGTTCACCACTTAGAATTTCTCAGCATTTCTCTGTGACACTGTGTGGTGGGCCAGGCAAACTGGTCACCATTCATGATTCCCTTCTCTGTATACATCCAATATAACCTGTCAGTCATATTTGGTGTTGTTCCTAGACAAGTGTGAGGTATATTTTAGAGTGGGTCACATGAATATTTTGTAATCAAGCTTCTCTGTAGGCTGGGTTAGTTTACTCAGTTCTTGTCAATAAACTGACGTCTGTCACTGCTTTACCTTGGACTGCACCTATGTGATCATTCCATTTCACATTCGTAACAAATTGTTCTACCCAGGTATTTGTACTCCATTTTTTTTTTAATTTTCTGAAGTGCACAATTTTACATTTCTGAACATTTAAAGCATGTTGCCAAGTTTTGCACCACTTAGGAATCTCATCAAGATCTGCCTGGATATTAGTACAACTTTTTTCAAATAGTACTTCATTACAGATAACTGCATCATCCACTTAAAGGCCGAGATTACTACTAATGTTGTCTGTCAGGTCATTAATATACTACATGAACAGCAAGGGTCCCAACACATTTCCTCGTGCAACACCTGAAGTTGCTTGTACATGTGTCTATTACTTTCTGTATGAGCTTATATGCTGCACACTACCTACTGAGACAGTCTCAGTACAGTCAAAATTTTTGTTTGGTACTCAGGCAAATGCTTTTCAGAAATAAAAAATACTGCACTCACTGTATTGCCGTTATCCATGACTTTCCGGATGTCTTATGAGAAAAGTGTGAGCTGGGTTTTGCGTGACTGATGTTTACAGAATGTATGCTGATTGGCATGGAGTTTGTGATACATCATTATGGTTTAGCTCAGAATGTGTTTTGAAAATCTATGGTCAGTGGGTGTCATGACAATGGACAGTTGTTTCATTGATCACTTCTGCTACCCTTCTTGCAGATAGATGTGATCTGTGCTTTCTTCCAAACACAAGCGCACGGTTTTTTGTTTGAGGGAACTGTAGTATATTATGGTTAATTAAGGTTCTAACTCATCTGCATATTTTTTATAGGCTATGACAGTGATTCCATCATTCAGTTTTAGGGATTTCAGTTTTTTCTCAATGTTTCCTCTCAGAAGACGAATACAGTGGTAAAAAGTTTGTCAATAATAAGTGTATCACTCTTCTTTCCTGTGGTGCAAGAATTAAACTGGAGCATTCCTCATAGATCTTTCTTCAGCATTTGTGGTTTGGTTTGCTTCCCTCAGTTTTGGTTCCTGTGTTGTCCGTGAGCATCTTAGTAACTTTGGTGTCACTAACAACAGCCTTAACCTGTAACTAAAATTACTTTGGTTTTTGTGAGAGATGATAAGATTCTGCTATAGCAGTTGTTGAAGACTTCACTCTTTGCCATTTATTTCATTTAGCACTCTCTACCTGTATCCTATGCATAGTTTTACACCTATTGTGCGATAGTTACTGTTTCTTTGAGACTTTCTTACAGAGACTGTGTATTATGGCTAGCCCTTGTCCTCATGAACAATTCTACCAGGTATATATCTAACCAGCTACTCTTCTTACTGTTGCTAAATGTACTTTACTGAACGTTTAAATCTTTTTATTTTGTTTTAGTTGCCCATTCATAGCTTGATAATCATTGTTGCTACAACCTGCCTCGTGCTCACTGATACCAGTTTCAATGTTCACAGCCTCAAAAAGGTCAGGTCTTTTTGTTGCCATTAGACCTATTTTCTTCATGAGTGGACTTCTGAGCTATCTGTTCAAGTACATTACTGGCCATTAAAATTGCAACACTGTGAAAGTGGCAAGCAACAAACATCAAATTGGCATGAAGTGTACTACGTTCGTGGACAGCAAATGATTGCACCATTTCAGTGCAGCTGCATGGAATGGATAGGAGTTACACCATCTGTTTTCTGTGTATAGTTATGATTATACAGTATGTTTCACATTCAGATATGACCTTTGAGTGATTGTTGTTTCTGAGAAAACCGTTTTTTGCCCCATGTAAGGGAAGACGCTTTTGGAGTCGCACATTGGAGTTCTTGGTCCGTCAAGACTGTGGTTTGACATTCCATTTTACTGCTACTCGTGTTTGTTAGAGTCTTGTTACTTGTTTGTGTATGGACACAGTGTGTTCAGGTGAACTGTACTCATTGGCGTGCAGGGTCTTACTCGCTCTGCATGACTATCACACTTGAAAGCAGACGTATTGTATTTTTGAGGATCATACACGCAAGGCATGCAACCTGAGTCAGGAAATAGCTAGTTTGCAGCATCATGGGTAGTCAGCATGGTGACCATTGTTTCAGCTTCCCTTGACGTAACACAGAGAGAGGGGTGGTGACAATAGTGCACCCAAGGATAACACTGGACACATTAGTGGCACGACGTCATTTTATCAAATGAGTCTCGGTTCTGTATATAGCATCTTGAGGACACATCCCTGTGTGTAGGTTCTGTGGATAAAAAAACATTGCCAGATTGTGTTTGTCATAGTAACACAGGTTCAGCATCTTGTATAGTGATATAAATACCCTTGGATACTCAACAGAATCACCTCTAGTTTGCATAGCCAGTAATTTCGATAGCAACCATTACATTTCTCTGCATTATCACCAAGACCTCCATGACATTATCTTTCAACAAGGTAATGCAAGACTGCAACTTGCCTGTACTGTTCTGACAACACCTTGATACAGAGGTTGCTGGACTGTTGGGCAGATCTCTCAACTGTCGAAAACATCTGGTCGTCGGTTGCGAAGAGATTGGCATACCACCACTCACCTGCCACTACGATTTATGCATTATTGGCATGTCAAAACAGCACGGAATGTGAGTTGGATTTGACTCGATGATCAACCAGGTTAGACCCCTTGTTACTGTCAGATGTGGCTGTTGCAGCTCTGTGTACTAAATTTTACACCTTGTAAAAAGGTAAACATCACTCAAGGATTAGGTCTAAGGCCTGTACTGACATGTCAACTGCTACCTAAAGGCAGTACAATGAGCGGTCTACGGCTGTGGGACACGTGTGATCAGCATGTCGTTGGTCCCTGCAGCCTTTATTGCCAGTAGATGAATCCTGCTGATGCTGTTGCTCCTTTATTCGAACAGCTCCTCATTTGGCCTCTTGAGGCTGAGTGGACCCCATTCTAGACCCTCCTAACTCATGTTATGGCTGGAGATGGATTGCCACTACAAGGGGTGGTGGAACTAAGTTGTTGGCATCAGAAAGCCAGTAGAACAACACCCTAAGTGAGGTAACAATGGAGCAGTGTGTGGATGCCTTGTAGGCACCCAATGTATCAACACAGAAACATCATTTTAGAACTTTTATTTATTACTCAATAAACTACAGCAGTCATGTTGGTGCTCACAGAAGTCAGCTTTCCCAGGATGTGAGCTGTAGGCAGTGTGTGATGAGGTGCTACTGTCAGCAGCATCACAAGGGTGGTAGAGTGATAATGCCAGCAACACCCAGAAGAGCGCTGACCACAGTAGCGGGTGGCAAGAAGTTTGCCCACACTGGAGAGTAAAAGGATGTCCAGCTGCACTGGACAAGGCGTGAAACCACACTGTGAGTCCAGTGTGGATGAGAAGGCTCAAAGCAGTGTCAGTGCCTGTCTACATCAGCAGAAGCAGGCAGCAAGGGGTTTGCTCACACGACCAGTGGTGTTCATCGGTGGGTGGTTCGTGGCCTCGGGCTCGAACAGTTGACAACCCGTGTAGGGGGCTGGCAGCAGCTGAAGTAGGCCCTGAAGTGATCTGCTGGTTATAGGCTGTTAAGTGTGTAGCATTGGATTTGATACGAGCCACAGCTATCTGATGCAGAGTCAGGAGGTGGTGACTTGTCGATCCGTGTAGGCCCATAGAGCCCTAGATGATCGTAGGTGCCCCATGGGGCTGGTGTGTGGCAGATTGCAATACCTTTGACTAAAAATGACAAGTATCTATAACCCACCAGGGGACTGACAACTTCCCCGGCAGCTTAACGTCACACTATCTTGCACATTCCTGATGGGTGTGAATCCTTCACCGATTTGCCTTTGTGCAGCAGCCCACTTTCATATTGGACTTCATTCGCTTCCCAAGTACACCACTCTGGAGTTGATCTATTGCTGTAAATGTCTCGACCATCGCATGCAACTTACAACAGCACCTTCGTGTGACATCAGTCTGATGAGAAATAAGGCTGCTGGCACTGCTGTCAAGGCTGCAGTCGTCCTGTCTCAGCCTTCTGTCTCTTCCATTCCACTAGATGATTTCCATGTTGCCATCTGTCGGCAGGTGGTGCCACTTTGGCATCATCACTGGTCTCCTCTTCACGGGAACAAGCTCCAGTGAATTAAACCTTTCCCAGTGGCTTGGCTGACCACATCTCGGCCCTCTCACCACGAGGAGTTCATTTTAGCTAGGTTGCGTATTGGGCACTGACTTTTTGGCCATCACCATTTGTTAAGTGGTGGTCCCTCGCCACTTTGTGCTCATTGTCGTCAACCTTTGACAGTGTGGCATTTCCTGACTGAATGCCATCAACTGTTTTATCAAATGACGTGCGGACAGTCGACTGTGTACTCCTTTTTATCCGTTGTAGCAATATGGCGAAGAACATTTAATCTTTGGTTTGAGATTTCCGCTGTGTCTACAGTGTATTTTGTGGACCTTGCTCCAAGAGGAAGACGTTGTTTTTACCTCTCTTTCCTTCCATCAGATGCGCTTAATATGTTAACATCCTTTTCATATTTGTGTTCTAAGATTATGACATTGGTGCTTGTGCCCTAAAACGAAACCAAACCAAAAGTATTTATATGGTCTTGGCTCATCCTTTTTTGCTACAGCATCGGTTTCTATCACAATAGAACCATGGCTCGGACATGAAGCAACCTGATCACTCATGCCGCAGAGGCTTTTGCCTGTCTGTGGCCCCCTGCTTGGTTCCAGCATGTGGTAATCATCTCGATGCCTTGGAGCCAGTACTTACCATAACAGCAGGTAGCCCCTGATATAACTGCATCTGTCTGACTGTGGTCTGACCCACTTCCATGGCCTCTTGCATTAGTTACAGCAGTACCATTACTTTTCTCAGTTGTGCCAAAAAATACACTAAAAAATAATTCTGAAATGGTATCGGTAATCAAACCCAGGTCCTTTGAAACTAAAGGCAGTGACACTAACAGTTCGGCTACTTGTACACCCTGTGTACTCTCAGATAACCTACATATTTGCTCATGTATTCTTCACACTACTGTGTAAAAGCAAAAAAGTAAAATTTCACTATTTGGTATCATTTCTACTGTTGCAATTTTATTGCCCAGCAGTGTAGTTTTCAGAGAAGGCATTTCAAATTGATTTGCAGGTGTCTTTTCACACTGAACATGAAACTGTAACTATCCCAGTCAATTGGTGGATGACTAAATTCTCCTCCAGTGATGACAGTGTGATTGAGAATATATTTATTAGCAAGCTGTGATTTTTGGTTACATATTGGGGAGAGTTTGGTGGTCATATTCACCGTAAACACAATGAAGTAGTTTCATTGGTACAATAGTTCCACACATTTAATTAAATGTGATACACTACTTTATGCAGACAATTTACAAATTTTTTATCCAAGAACTCAGTCAAGAAAGGAAGTGGTAATCAAAAAGAAAGAACTTTAAACAGCTTGCATATGTATTTAAATTATCAGCCATGATATTTCCATGTGAAAGAGTTCTGTGGCTGTGTACTTCAGCATTTTGTCTACCAAAATTGGTTTGATAGAAAGTTGAAAATAATTTTCCTTCTGGTACCATACCTTGACGACTTAGTGCTGTTGTCCAACAGCAATGGGTTATTCATAAGAAATTTCACCAAAATAAATGTAAGAATTGTTTAGATACACTAGTGAAACAATGGCACCACGGTCATGGTGTCAGGCACGAAGGTGATCGTAGATGTGACATTTATTTCCATATTAAACTGGGCGCCTTACTTGATCTAAAACCCAGAATCTTGTCTTTCATTGGCAATTTTCTTACCAACCAAACTGCACGTGCACATCTCACTACTCGAGATACTGGCAGAATTGAAACTGGAGGACAGGTCTGTAGTCATGACTGACTAGCTCAATCAGAAGAGCATTGCCCATGAAAAGCAAAGTTCTGGCTTAGAGGCTGTATCTTTATTTGTCATTTTGATCTGTGTGGTATTTTCAAAATGACACACAAACTACTGCAGAGTGAAAGATTCATTCTGAAAATAATCTCCACTCTCGCGCGCGTGCACATACGCAACTCACACATCATCCGTCCGTGATGGGAGTGGTGACCGGGTGGGGGTAAGGCGGAGGCTGGGCTGGGGATTGGGGGGGGGGGGGTGGTAGGGTAGGGGTGGTGGACAGTGCAGTGCTGCTGGGGAGTGTGCAGGGAAGAGGTGGAGAGAGGATAAGGCAGCTGTATGCAGCTGGGAGGTTAGACGGAAGGCAAGGGGAGAGGTGGGTGAGGGTGGGTTGGGGTGGAAACAAAGAGAAGTAAAAAGACTGGGTGTGATGATGGAATGAGGGCTGTATAGTGCTGGCTGGATAGGTGAGGACAATGGGACAATGACTAATGAAGGTTGAAGCCAGGAGGGTTACAGGAATGTAGGATATATTGCAAGGAAAGTTCTCAGCTGCACAATTCAGAAAAGCTGGTGTTGGTTGGAAGGATCCATGTGGCACAGGCTGTGAAGCAGTCATTGAAATGAAGGACGTCGTATTTGGCAGCATGCTCAGTAACCAGGTGGTCCACTTGTTTCTTGGCTACAGTTTGTTGGTGGCCATTCATGCAGACAGATAGCTTGTTGGTTGTCATGACCACATTGAATGCATTATAGCGGTTGCAGCTTAGCTTGTAGATCACATGACTGGTTTCACAAGTAGTCCTGCCTTTGACGGGTTAGGTGATGTTTGTGACTGGCTGGACCACCACCTACTGTAGTCTGGTCACAAACCTCACCTGTGCTCTCAGTGTGGCTACAGTTGCCTAAGACTGCAGTCAGGCATGTGAGAGTTGCGTTTGCGTAGTGTGTGTGTGTGTGTGTGTGTGTGTGTGTGTGTGAGTGTGTATTTTTTGATGAAGGGCTTATGGGCTGAAAGCTTTATTTGTGACAGTCCTTTTGTTGTTTGTATCCGCGACTCCGCAACTTTCCTTTTCATTATATTGTTAGATTCCATCCTAGATTTTCTATTGTTTGACTTTTTTTCTGGAAGAGCTAGTTTAACAATGTGTACCGAAGAGCTTTTGTGGAGTTTGGAAATTTGGAAAGAGTTAGTGTTAAAATAGAGGCTGTATGGTGGATTGTGAATTGTGCCTAGATAGCTCAGTCGGCAGTAGCTGTGAAAGTTTGTGTGATGATCTGGCACATAGTTCGTTTCAAAGCAGTGCACTTTTTGGGTGATATTAAATCCTGTTACTACCATGTGTTATTGTGATAGATCAAGAGATATTACCAATAACAGTCAATACCATCTTACCATGTGCCAATCATGGTAAGTGCAGGACATCTGGTGACTGTGGTTGCCAGAAGATTTGACAAACATCTCTGAGAGTATATTAGGTATCATAATGTGTGTGTTTTTGGGGATGTTCATCTGCAGATGTACCTCTCTCTAAGATTGTGGTTTTGACAGCAGAATTGACTGGATGCTGCTGCACTCTTTAGTGTTCTGTCAACAAAAATTGCAAAGGGGGGGGGGGGGTTGGTCATTGTAGACTATCACTCTCCTCTGCATCCTGACAAGAGATGATCCTGTATGTCACTGTCAGAGACACTACAGAGTATTCAGTAAATAGCACATTGATAGATGATTATTTGAAACCTAACATACTGCAATTGTTATAGTTCAGACAAAAATATTACTTTGTTGC
Source organism: Schistocerca nitens (assembly GCF_023898315.1). Lineage (NCBI taxonomy): Eukaryota > Metazoa > Arthropoda > Insecta > Orthoptera > Acrididae > Schistocerca > Schistocerca nitens. The sequence continues at coordinate 930,858,956 of NC_064617.1, read as the reverse complement.
TACAAAGTCATGTGCTCAAATCTGACCAGTGCTATCAGTGAGGCTTTTATCTAGTCTTAACCAATATCAGTCTGCTGGGTGGCAAGTGCTATTAATAGTCTAAAATGGTTGTTGCTGAATACATACAGATCATTATTAGGTACTACCAGCAATATGGTACAACAATTGCTGAATATGTACAGAATATTATTTGGTACTAAAAGCAGTATGGTATAACAACTCTTACTCTGCCCTGAATATATAATCTACATTGAAATGTATTTATATCACTGCATAAGTAATTATTTATACTGGCTTATGCTAATGTAATTTTAGTTATAATTTATAAGCCAATTTAAGTGTTAATTAATTAGACCCGTAAAATATACTAAAGACAACCACTTACTATAAAGCTGAATGACGTGTGACACATAGAAACACTAAACAGAAAACAGTATTTACACTAACTGTCGAGCTCTTGCTCTTTCTTGAGCAAAAGTACACACACACACACACACACACACACACACACACACACATACAGAGAGAGAGAGAGAGAGAGAGAGACATGGCAAGAGTGACTTGATTACCATGCATGAGGTGATGAGAGGATAGCAAGTTGGTGTGAAGCAGGGCTTTCAACAGATGAATCACAGCAGCTGTGCAAAAAGATGAAAGAGGTTCAAAGGGTAGAGCATAAAAGAGGTAGAGAGAGGAACAAAGAGGAAAACAAAAGGGAGGAAAGTAGACTAGAGCAGAGGTGAAGGGTGAGTCAGAGGAAGAGAGAGAGAGAGAGTGAGAGAGAGAGAGAGAGAGAGAGAGAGAATATGCCCATTTGTGGGAGAGGGGGAAGGAAGCATGATAGGAGAAGGCAGTACATGATCTGGATGTGGAAGGAATGTTGGGGACAGAAGGGAGAAGGAAACATCTAAGGAGAGGCAATGGGAAACAGGTTAGCAGAGTTTATGCAAGGAAGATTGCAAGCATACTGGAGAGATAATCCCCACCTGTGTAATTCAGAGAAACTAGGGCTGGTAGGGAGTATCCAAATGTCTCCACGGAATGCTGCACAATAATTGTGGTATAGTTGATATATAACTTGGGTTCTTTCAAACATGGCCCTGCCTTTTATAGGTTAGGAATGTCCTGTGACTGGATGGGGTGGGAGGTCATGGGAGGATGCATGGGACAAGTCTTGCAACTGGGTCAACTACAAGGGAATAACCTATGGTATTCAGAACCAGAAGCAGGACTGGAGAAGAGATGGACAGGGATATTCTATATGTTGGATGGATGGTGGAACACTACTTTGGAGGATGTGAGACGGATTTTGGATATGATATCCTTCACTCAGGGCATATGAGAGGTAGTCAGTGGCCTCATGCAGGATGTGGTTGAGCTTTTCAGGGCCTTGGTGATACTGGGTGATCAGAGAAGTGCTGGCTGGTGACTGGTTAACAGGTTGGTTGGTGTCAGAGGAGCTGGTGGCTCAGGAGATTTGTCTGTGGATGAGCTGGAGGAGATATTATCTCTCAGCAAAGGCTCAGGTAAGGTTATCTGTATATTTCGACAGCTCCTGCTTTCTACTGCAAGTGTGATCTCCACAAGTGGCGAGTGTCTAAGGAAGATACTTTTTGTTATGGAGCAGGTGACAGCTGTCAAAGTGGGGGTACTGTTGGTGGTTCACGCAATGGAAATCAACAGGTGTATTTATGGAGCCACCTTTGAGGTGGAAAAATATGTCTACAAAGGTGGCTCATTGAGCTGAGGGGGACCAGGTGAAGTGGATTTGGAAATAGGTGTTGACGTTATGGGGGAAAGAGCAGAGGTTACCGTTTATTTGCATAGCTATGTTGTTTGTTGGGAGTAGGTGTTGAAGTTATGGAAGAAACAGAAAAGGTTACTCTACCTTAAGTCCAGATTATAAAAATGTCATCAATGAATCAGAACCAGTCAAGGGATTTTAGGTATTGAGTAGATAAGGAAGGATTGCTCCAGATGACCTAGAAATAAGTTGTCATAGTATGATACAAGTACCCATGGCAGTACCATGAATTTGTTTACAGGTCTGGCCTTCAAAAGTGAAATATTTGTGGGTCAGGATGTGGTTGGCTAGGATTATCAGAGAGGTGGTGGGTTTAATATTAGGAAGACCTCGAGAAAAGTAGTATTCCATGGCTGTAAGACTGTGGACGTGGGGGATGATATAAGGATATCACATCCACAGTGGTCAACAAGGAATCCGAAGAAAGCAGGACAAGAAGTGAGGAAAGGCAGTGAAGGAGGTGAATGGTGTTTTCAATGTGGGATGGGAGGTTATGAACAGGGTTTGGAGGTGTCGGTCAACAAAGGCAGAAGTTCGTTTCTGTAGGAGCACTGTACCCAGCCACAGTGAGATGACCATTAGGGAGACCTGTGGTGTTGGGTTTGTGGAGTATGTGGAATAGGTAAAAGGCGGGCATTTAGGGGGCTGCTGATGTGAGGAGGGAGGTGCATTCAGGTGTCAGGTTTTGGGATGGACTTTAGGTTGTCTGCTGGGGATTGTGTTCCACTTGTGGGATAGGATCATGGCTGTAAGGTTTGTATGCAGAGGTGTCGGAAAGTTGGTGGAGACCCTTAGCCACGTACTCACTGTGATTCATGATCATTGTGTGGAGCCTTTGTCTGTGAGAAGGATAATAAGGGCTGGATTGGTTTTCAGGTTACAGATAACGATGTGTTCCATAGGAGGAAAGGAAGGTGAGGCCAGTTTAGAAGTGAGGAATTCCTGTATTACTGGCAGAGGGCAGTGTGGAAGAGTGGGAAGAGTGGAGGATCACAATTGGAGGGATGTTGGAACTTATTTAACCAAGGTTCTTTTTGGAGTTTTAGTTGTTGTCAGTGAGGTGTGTGACGAAGAAATGTTTTCACTACATAGAATGAGTAAAGGAAACAAGTCAAACATGGCTGAACACAGGTTTTGTACTAAAGGTAAGGCCTTTAGAAAGTACTGAACTTCTGTAGGGATAAGAATTTTGGTGTAAAGGTTGACGACAGTGTTGCAGATTGGTGTTCAGGAACAGTGTGTTTCATGGAGGGTAGAGGAAGTTTTTGGGGATGTGGAAGGCAGAATGAGTCAGCAAAGCATGGTCAGGGAGCTATGAAGAGTTGACAGGGGGGTGAACAAGAGTGATAGGCTATTTCTTGGCTATAGGCAGTCCCATGTAGGCATAGGACAGGAGTAGCTTGGGCAGCTTCCTCAGATGGTGCTGGGAGCACTGTTTCAACAGTTGAAGGCCAAGAGTTTGTATTTCCAGTGGTTGCAATAAGGAGGTTGTGGTAATGGAGTAAAAGAATTTTGTGAAAGAAGTAGACTGTCAACTATGGTTTGAGCCTGGATTGTAGGATTCTGAAGGACCATATTGGTGAGGGGTTGATGGAACTGAAAAACCTCATCCCGAACTGAAAAACCTCATCCCAACCCTCACATCCTTTCTTCCCCCCTCCTCCCCTCCAGTTCCCCCAATCACTCTTAACCTCTTATAAGCTGTACACTCTGAACACCTTCCATCTTGTCGAAAGATCTGCCTCACATTATCTTGCTATCCTCGTCTCGCCTCATGCATCCATCCCTACTGCCTCCTTACCTCCAAGTACTCAGGCGAATGCCCTCAGTAATGATAATTAAAAGTCCCTCTTGCTACAGGCATGAGTGTTTGCTTGTCTGTGTAGTTGTGTGTCCAAATGTGTGTACTTTAGCTACAGAAAGAGCTGGAGATCAAAAGCTAGTGTAAGTACTGTATTATGTTGTGTGTTTCTCCGTGCCACAGGTCATTCAACTGTAGGTGAGTTGTGGCCTTTCCTTTAATTTATGGATTAATAGGATCCTATTGTTCTGAAGTTTAATTAACACAATATTTGTTATTATGTTTTGATATAAATACACAATATTTAAGTTAAAATATTCTCAAAATTATTATGTTATAAAGACTTATTCTGCTTGTTCACTGCTTCAGTTATGTGTAGTCCCCAGTGTAGTTTTCCAGCACTTGAGTATCACACTCAGGTATTGGCCTTGTTCTGCTGTGATGATGTCCTGTCCCAGCTGTACTAGTTTCTCACAACACTTATACTGTTTGTGAAGGTCACCAGTTGGCTCTTTTCTGAATTTGCTAACATCCCATTTCTCTTTATCCTATTTCTGATGTCTTCTAGGTCCTTCTGTAGTATCTCACAATATTCTATTTTTTTATTTCCTTGTATACTACTGTGTCATCAGAAAATAGTCTTAATTCTAATTTTAACTTTCCCTCAATATCATTTAATAAATCAGAAACAGCATTGGCTGTAACTTACTACCTTGTAGTATGCCTCTCTCTTCCATCACTACCTTTGATGTGGACTCTCCTATCCACATCCCCTGTTTTCTGTGGTGTAAATATCCTGTCACCCAGCATACTATTCATTCAAGACTGAAGCCTTAAAGTTTTGTTAGCAGTACTATGTTATTCACCCTATCTAACACTTTGGAGAGATTGGTGACTATACAGTCAAGTTGTCCTCCCTTTTCAATCACTTCTGATATATCTTGCTGAAATTTTTTGTATGTTTTGTATATTTGTAAGTACATGTCTGCAGTCCTTGTTGACAATGGAAACCAAACACCACATACTGTAACACACCACTAGAGGAGCCAAAAGAAAATGATGCAAACCATTGATAAACTGAAGATGATGTGTTGCTTCCATTCATTTCTTCCAAATCATAATGGATTGTTGCAGCATTGTTCTCTTTCAAATGCCGAATGTTATTACCATAAGATAAACCCACTTTATCAGTGGGCTTCACCATTTTGTTTTGATTCATCTACTGGTGTGCTTTAGTACTGCAGCACAAGATTTTCATTCTGTACCAGAACTGCAGACTTGTACTTCCAAATTAACAAAATATTAATTACAATGGAAGCACTGAGCCCGAATTATAGTGAACAGCGATCTCACTGGGGTGGGGGTTTATTGGGGGTACACAAGAGGTATGGGGTGAGGAGGTGGGGGGAGAGCAGGACAGAGATGGGGAAGATGCTATAGTGCTATGTGTAGGAATATGCTTTGATATGGCAGGGGTAGGGTGTCGTGCTGTGCAGCATAGTATCCAGAGGCTGTGCTGGGGGTTAGAAGGTGAGTGTGAGGCTGGAGGTGGAGTAGAGAAAGAAATAGAGGCAGGTGGAGGCCAGGGGCAAGCAAAGGTTGATGCCAGGGGAGTTAAGGGAATGAAGGATGTGTCACAGGAAGAGTTCTCATCTGTGCAGTTCAGAAAAGGTGGTGTTGGTGAGAAGAATCCATGTGACCTGGGATGTGAAGCAGTCACTGAAGTCAAGCACGCTATGTTGCGCGGCATGCTTGACAGCTGGCTGGTCCAGCTGTCTCTTGGCCACAATTTGGTGGTTGCCATTCATCTGGACAGACAGTTCGTTAGTCTTCATTCCCAGGTAAAATGCTGTGTAATGATTGCAGCTACGTTGGTACACTATACGGCTGCTTTCACAGGTGACCTTTCCTTTGGTGGAGTAGAAAATGCATGAAACAGCACTAAACTATGTGATAGTGGGAGAATTTATGGGACAGGTGTCGCATCTAGTTCTTTTAGACGGACACAGGCCTTGAGATGTGGACTTGAGAACATAGTTGGAATGGGGAGAGAGAAGGATGAGTGGGTGGGAGGAATGGGGTGGATAGTAGAGAGGATATTACTCATTTCAGGACACGATGAGAGATAGTGAAAACCCTGGCGGAGAACGTGATTCAGTTGCTCCAGTCCTGGGTGGTAATGAGTAGTGATGAGGGGCAACTCCTTTGTGACCAATCAGTTGCTATATGAGGGTAGTAAGCGACCTGTGAGACAAGGCCCAGGAGATCTATTTCAGGACAAGGTGTAGAGGGTTTGTGGAAGCCAGGGCAAGACGCTTGCCATTTGGCAAGGGACACTTCATCATTGCAGATCCAGCCACCACTGGTGTCTAAGCTTATTGGTGTGGAAAGAGTAGCAGCAGTTGAAAAGGAGATATTGTTCATGATTGGTAGGTTTGATGTGCATGGTAGTACTGATTGAGCCACCCTTGAGATGTACGTCGGCATTGAGGAAGATGTCTTGTTGGGCTGAGGAGGATCAGGCGTAGCAGTGAGGGAGAAGGTGCTGAGGTTCTGTAGGAATGTAGATAGGATGTTCTCACCCTCGGTTCCAGATCGTGAGGACATCTTCAGTGAATATGAGCTAAGTGAGGGGTTTGGGATTTTGGGTGGCCAGGAAGGATTCCTGTAAATAACACAGGAATAATTTGGCACAGAATGGTTACATGCGGGTGTCCATTGTGTACCATGGATTTTTTTGTAAGTTATGCCTTCGAAGTAATTGTGGATGAAGATATAGTTGGTCATGGTGTCTTTGGGGTTATAGGTTTGGACTCAAGTAATTGGGAAAGGTAGTGTCCCATAGTGGCAGAGTCATGAGCATTGGGGATATCAGTACAGAGGGAGGTGGCATCGACTGTGACAAGCAGAATACCGGGTGATAAAAGGACGGGGATGATGGAGAGTTGCCAGAGGAAATAGTGTCATTTATCTAAAGGGTTAGGGTACAGGTAATAAGCTGGAAGTGTAGGTCCCCAGTTGCAGAGATTCTGTCTGTGGAGACATCATACCCAGGCACTATGGGGTGACCTGCGTACTTAATTTTATTTCTAAAAGTGATAACTACAACTTCATGACTATCTCCTGTACTACCACATCTTTCCACTCATCTGGGAGTACATTATTATTTACATAAAAATCAAATAGCAATTGTAGGTAAGGCACAATGATACAACCTATGACTTTTTGAGTTTCTTAATGTATACCTCACCCCAATTGCCTTTCTTGCACCTGTTGTTTTTATGGCAATGTATGATTCTTTTTTATTAATGTGGAGCTGCTCCACTTCGCTACCTTTCAAGGTTGGTTGCTCAGTGGTGATATTTGAGAGGTAGTTCAGTGAATGGTATCCTTACTTTTAGTTCAGCTTCCAGGAAACGTGTTTGATGGTCCTGAGTGACTGTTGGCCCTGGTTTGTGCTTCAGTCTCTCTTAGATCAGCATTATACTACTTTTAGTGATGTTCTGTGTATTTAGGATGAACTAGTCATCAATTATCAAAGAAAACACATAACTATTTTCTTTGTTTATAGTTGTGTGAATCAGATCTGTACAAAGAGGATACTACAAAACTTATCATTTGTGGGGCTTCCATAACAGTTAAGACAAAAATGCAGATAGGGTGTAGACAAAGAAGAGCAGAATGAGTGATCACAGGACAGTTTGCACACACAAGAGTGTAATGAAAATGCTGAGAAATCTCAACTAATATGCAATGAAAAGAAGACATCAAACATCTTCTAAAAATCTATTTAGAAAATTACAGGAACTAGTTTACAGGATGCGATCTCATTTATCCCATAGGAAGTGAAAAGATAAAATTAACCAAGATGCCAAAAGCAAATAATTACAGTTGCTGTTACAAAACAAGGCAGTTCAAGGTGGCTCATGACAACCTCTTAAGTTTCACCCCACTTCATCCCTGCCTATAAAGTGTCATCATTTACTGGCTGTTCATTTGTCACAATTTGCTATGTCCATGTGTTTGGTTTCATTTTGTTTTGTGAACTCTCTGATCTGCAGATAGTTATTAATGTTACTGAAGAGCAGCTTTCTTTTCATAGCATAGTTGCTAGTCCATATTTTCTTGGTGTCTACCAGGACTTAATGGACATCAGAAAACAAGCTAACTGTGTAATATTTAATGTCTTAAAGTTTTGCAACGAACTTCCACATTGTAAAGAAGCTAGAAAGAACATTAACTTTGCTCAAGAACAAAAATTGATGGCAGACTCATGTAGAGTCTCAGAAACAACAGTGCAACATGTTAGTGGCATCATAACATTTACATCTACATATATACTCTGTAAACCACCAAATGGGTCATGGCAGAGGGCACCTTGTGTGTCTATATCCCTCTGTACAAGCCATAATTTCTCTTATATTTTGCGATCTTTACGCAAAATGTACATTGACAGCAGTAGTATCATTCTGCAGTCAGTCACAAATGCTTGTTCTTTAAATTTTCTCAATAGTGTTTGGTGGAAAGAATGTCATCTTTCCTCCAAATTCCCATTTGAATTCATGAAGCATATCTGTAATACCAGTGTGTTGATTGAACCAGCTGGTAATAAATCTAGCAGCACAATCCTAAATTACTCCATCTGACCTGGTGAGGATCCCAAACACTCAAGTATGGGTCACACTAATGTTGTATATGTGATCTGCTTTATGGGTAAGCCACACTTTCATAGAATTACCCAGAGAAACCGAAATCTATCATTCACCTTCCTTAATGCTGACCTTATGTGCTTGTTCCATTTCATAGCTCATTGCAACATTCTGCCTAGATATTTAATCGACATGATTGTGTTAAACAGCACACCACTAATATTGCATCTGTATGATGAAAGATTGTTTTTTTGTACTCATGTGCATTAGTTTATATTTTTCTATGATTAGAGCAAGCTACCATTCTCCACACCAAATAGAAATTTTAAGTCATCCTGTATCTTCCTACAGTCACCCAATGAAGACACTTTCCTGTGTGCTACACCATCACCAGCAAATAGTTGCAGATTGCTGCTCACCTCATCAGTCATGTCCTTTCTGTATATAGAGAACAAGAGCAGTCCTTTCACACTTTGACGGCATCCTTGTCCTTGTGATATTTGCCATCCCGAACAATTTACTGGATTCTGTTGCTTAAGAAGTCTTCAGGCCATTCATGTGAGAAACTATTCCATATGCTTGGAGCTTCCGTAACAGTGTAAGTAGGGTACTATGTCAAATGCTTTCTGGAAATTTAAAAAAAATGTTAATCAAAATATCCACGGGTGTACTGCCGGTCTACAGTGTCCAACGGGCACAATATTTCGGCGATCATACATGTCGCCATCATCAGGTGAACTGACGGACTGAGCTCCTGTGAACGTGCTGGCACGGAGATCCGTACACTATGGCTGCTCAGGGGGAACTGGGTTCGGTCGCGGCGGCGGCCGATTTAAATACCCTCCGCCCGTGGCGCGCTCACTCCGCCGTCCGTGCCCCGCGCCACGGTCGCGTGGTGGAACAGATTGCGACGGCGTCTGAGATGACGTCGGTGTGATGGCTCTGTCCGCCGTGGTCGTCACAACTATACATTTGCTCGATACGCCGGGAGAAACTTAAAAAAATGTTATCTGCCTGTTGCTCTTTGTCCATGGTCCACAGGATATTATGTGAGAAAAGGGCACTTTAGGTTTTGCGCGAGTGATGCTTTTTAAATCTGTGCTGATTTGGGGACAAAAGTTTTTCTGTCTTGAATAAATTTATCACATTTGAACATATAATATGCCCAAGAATTCTGCAATGAACCAATATTAAGGATATTGGTCTGTAATTTTGCAGGTCCGTTCTTTTACACTGCTTTTATACAGGAGTCACTTGTGTTTCTTTCCAGCCACTTGGGACTTTCCACTGGTCAAGATTTTCATGACAAATGCGAACGAAGTAAGGGTCCAGTGCCGAAGAGTACTCCCTGTAAAACCGAATTAGGATTCCATCCAGACCTGGTGACGTCTTTGTTTTCAACTCTTTTAGTTGCTTCTCAATGCCGGCTATGCCTATTCTGTGCTCTCCATACAGGAATCTTTGTGATAGTCAGACAGTGTTACGTCTGTACGATCCTCCTGTGATGTGTTAAATACAAAATTTAAAACTGCACCTATCCTTTTGCTGTCTTCTATTGTTTCACCAGACTGGCATAGTGACTGAATAGATGCCTTCAACCTGTTTAGTGATATTAAGGAGGACCAGGATTTTTTTGGATTCTGGACAAGATCCTTCACTAATAACTGAGAAACTTGTTGAATGTTTTGCGCAGCAGTATTTTTGTACATGCTTGAATTTCAACTAACATTTGTCTGTTGATGTTTCTGAATTCTTTTTTAAACAAAGAATGTGATACTCTCTGTTTCTTCAGCATTTTTGGAATTTTGTTGTTAAGCTATGACAGGTTCTTTCTGTCCTTAATCCCCTTACTCAGAATGTACTTCTTCAGAGCACAATTCAGTCAGTTAAATTTTGCCCGTAATTCCTGTACATACATTATATTGAAACTAAATAATGCTAATTCATTGTCTAACTAGGATGATAACAACTGATTATCTGCTCTTTACAGCATTAAAACTCTCCTACCCTCCTTGATGCTTTTGTTACCTTTAGTAACTATTGTTGCCATGATAACATCATGGTCACTAATCTCTCTGTCTGTATTGACACTGTTGATAAGGTCAGGCTCGTATGTAGTTACAAGATCTAAAATATTTCCATTGTGTTTGGGTTGTTAAACTAGCTTGTCAGGACAGTTCTTGGAAAACATCTTCAGAATTGCTTCATAACACGTGGAATGTATTTGCAGTTGTGAATATGGACAACCATCAGCTGTGTAATGGAATGACAACAATGAAAATTTGCGCTGGACTGGGACTTGAACTCAGATTTCCTGCTTATCGTGACTGGTCGCCTTAGCCTTAGGCTATCCTAGCATGCTTCATGGTTGTGCCCAAACTTCCATGTGTCATCAACCGTATGTCTACAACCTGCACTCATACAATCATTATGTATGTTCTCACATAGGGGAGATGTTTTAATTAAAAGTCACTTGCCCAGTGTCGGCAGATAAATATATTGTAGTGCCTGCGTTGTTCAGAAGTACGATGCAGTGTTCCTTTCGACATGCTCGTGTGTCCAAAGAAACATTGCATCGTATTTCTTAACAACACAGGCGCTGCAATATCAAACTTCACATGACTGTCTGTACCACCTGCAATGATTGCATAGATGTCCACTCTATATTCAGTAGATTAAAATCACCTGCAACAAATATTTTATGATCAGGGTACATCCACACTACTGAGTGTAAAAATTTTTTTGAATCTTTCTACAACCATTGTTATAGTGAACAGAATTGAACAAAACTGGAGAAGATGTGACAGCCTGTATAGACTGGCTAAATGACTGAGGGTGTCAGCAGCAAGCTGCCTAAGAGCAAACAGGTAGGCAACAAGAAGAGGAGGACAAACAGTGGAGACACAAGTCCAGTGAGTTTAACCAAGTCAAAAAGCCGGAGACAGCGAATCCAGAAAGAGACAACAATGTTTAGCAAGATCAGTACAATAGCACAGTGAAAACTTAACTGGCTGAGCAACTGCACTGCTGGGTTGAAAGAGCAGCTGTGGTTGCTGATATGCCACTGGGACGGACATGTAGCCTGGGCTGGATAGGCGACAGCAGTGTTCTCAGATTATAATAGTGCCTCCAGCGGTTGTGATTGAGGTCTATGCCTTCTGGTGGCTTTCAAACTCGCCGGTCCAGAATACCAGAAATCTATCCCCTGCAATGGGCTCTTAAGGTTCAGGATGATGCTTGGGAAGGTGAACTGGTGGTAGTCGGGGAGTCGCGGCACTGTAGCCCACCAGCTGGAGGAAATAAACATGGCTTCTGGCAACATGCTGGGGACCGACAACTGTGGGGGCAGAGTCTATAATAAGAACTTCACCTTCATGCCTGCATCCATGGGAGTTTCTGCTGGTGCCCTGGAGAGAAAGTTCTAGCCATGCGGATGGGGGATCAGCAAGGTTGAACGTTCCAGCTCTGGCTATGCCACTGACGGTCCAAGTGGGTATCTGTCAGTTGTGGGCTGTGGGGCTAGTAGATGGAGGAGATTACATGGCTGCCACCCATGGAGGGGCTTTGCTGGGCTGTGGTTATGGGAAGTGGTGCCCAGAAATGTGAACGTAGCAGCGGTGGTGGAAGTGCCCATCTTCTTTAACATTTGTGCTTAATCATTCACACCATACAATCCACTTCACTTGTGGAGGACAGGAGAAACAAGTTCTTGATGCTGTGGGAGGTGCAGAACTGTTTGAAAGCAGCCCTATGAATTGGTTTTCACTGTCCAGCACAATGGTGCGGGAATGTACTTTGATGGCTAGGATAGGGATGAGGGCATTGAGGTTGGCTTTAGTGGTGATGGATGCCATTCTGATCACATGTGGGTAGTTAGAGTAAGCGTTCACTACAATGAGCCTGGGCTAGCAAAGTCCAGGTGGTTATTTGTGGCGAGTGGGTCAGTAGACAAGTCGCCTTGCAAGAGCTATCCTGTGATATACCCTTACCCACAGAGGAGATGCAAAACCTGAAGGCACAGGGTAGACAGGATGTTGTCATGATGAGTATCTGCCTCTGCATCAAGTGGGAGAACATTGGAGATGACTTTTAAATGGTGGGAGAGGCGAGCCCAGGCCCAGTGTTCCAGCTCGGAAGATATCTAAAAGTAAGCAGGCCATCCATGGAGCACATAGCATAGGACATACCATTAGACAGGGTTTCGGCATTTGTCCGCAACAATATGGGTAGCTATAATGGGTAATGTACCCAAGGCATACTGTCATTTCATGTCAGTGTGGAGACATGAGATCTTCTCTTGGCCAAATACTAGGTTGGGGCTCGAGGGAAGACAAGAGAGCATCCGCATTTGTGTGATGCACTGTGGTCTTGTATTTAATAGCGTAATTGTAGGAGCTGAAGAAAAGTGCCCAATACTGAAGCTGTTGTGCTGAGCTCTCCAGAGGTCAAGAGTGGGCCCAAAGAATGGTACCAATCTGTAACAAGGGTGAACTTGGTCCTGAATAGGTAAGCATGGAACTTCGTAATGGCAAAGGTGATCACTAGAGCTTCTTTTTCAATTTTCGAGTCTTGGAAGCATAGGCAGTTGGTTACTTGGTACCGTCATTGTTTCTATGCACCAGTTCAGTTCCAGTACCGTAGGGAGAAACATGCGTGACAAAACCCAGTGGACATGTGGAGAAAAGAGCAAATGGTAGGGTGCCAAGTGCAGCAGATACTTCAGCTGTGTGACAGCATGCTCACAGTCATTTCTCTACTGGAACTGAACACCCTTCTTTCGCAACTGGTTGAGTGGAGAAATAATATGGCATGCTTGTGGAAGAAACTTAGATTAATAACTCACCTTTTCCAAAAAGAGCCTGCAGCTGCTGTTAACTTTGGTGTCTGGTAGAGAATCAGTAGCAGAAACTTTGCAGTCAGTGGGCTGGATACCAGTTTTGTTGAGCATGGAAATCTGTGACTTACCCAGGTCAGTTTCCAGTAGAGGTGTGATGGCTGTCCTGGAACGGAACCGTGTCCGAAACAACCATAACCTTGTCAGTGATGGAAAATCCAAACAATGAGAAGGCATCCAGACTGAAAATGCTACCAGTTGGGTGACTTTCAATAGTAACAGAGTTATCAGTGGAACAACCTTTTTGTATGCAGCATTGACTGTGAACTGACCTTGCAGGGGAATCGAACTGTCATCATATACAACCAATGTACAGGAGAATGGGGCCAAGTCAGGGGAACCAAGACAAGCATATGTTTGGAAGTTAAAAGTAACAGTAGCTCACGTGTCCACCAAGAAACAGACTTCCTGCTTTGCAGTTGTGAAGTTGATAAACAACGTAGTGGTCAAAGGATCACCTCGAGTATCTTATTGGGGGCATCTGACTATCCTTACAGTTGACAACAGGCAGTTCAAAGATGCCCATCTTTCCCATAATGGGTGCAGTGTGTCCAGCGATCTGGAGAGTCCACATGTGGGTGCATTGTGGAGCCATCAGGACGAGATGGGAGACTCTGAAGCTCGTGCCAGTGGGGCGTGACAAGTGCTGAGAGGTCATTAATCTGAAATTGATGACTTGCAGCACTACCATTGGGAAAAACACTTACAAGAATTCAGAGGCCACACCCCTCCCACTCCTCGAGACCGCTACATGGTGTTGAGCCATGACGTGTTCATTTGCTGCCTGCATGATATTGAAAGACTGGAAGATTTTCAAAATATTGTCCAACGAAGGGTTGTCTAGTTAGAGGCCTGCAGTGCATACTTCTGGATCTGAAGCCAATTGAATAAAACAATTGACATATGAAGTTTTGCAAGCTGGGTTCGTACAAGTGAAAGTACAAGGTTGACTCATTCCTTCTAAATATGCCGTCCATGGGCAGTATGGCTGACCATATTGCTCATGGTGTGGGTGGAACTCAGCATGTGATGAGACTACATGAAATTGTTGTGAATAATAACTTGACAGCAATGAACAAATCTCCTCAAATGTAAGTTCAACCAGATGCGAGAATGGAACCAATGTCTTTAGTAAGGAAAGTGTTTCTGGGGAAGCCCAAGAAAGGAAGAGTGACCATCATCCAAAATCTAAAAAATGGCAAAGTGCAAATACGTGTCCCAATTCTTTTTGGAATCCTTAAACAGCAGAAGTGCATGTGGGTTGCTCTCTGCTGGAAATTATCACAATCTGGATGTGTTGGGAACAATGAACGTAATGGAACAAGTCAGTTTGCTGCTGCTGCTGCTGCTGCTGCTGTTGAAACTTCTGTTGTAACTGCTGCTGCAGGAGGAGCTGTTGCTATTGCTGTTCCATGAGTTGCATGGGCTTTGCGATCATGGGACACTGCTAACTTTTTATCTCATCGTCAGTTAGAGCGACCAGAATCAAACAAGTCCAGGAATGCCTTGAGAACCTATTGAGACTGACCTAGGGCGTCAACAGTGAGCTACCAAAGAGTAAACACGAGGACAATAGCAAAGAAGTACAGAAAATGGAGACAGCCCAGCTGAATAATAAGTCCAATGAGTAAATCGAGATTGAAAAGCCTAAGACCTAGTGAATTGAAAAGTAAAACAATAATATGTAGTGTGATCATTACAGTAGTGCATTGAAATCACAACTCACTGACTGAGCAGCTGTACTGCTGAGTTTAAAGGGCAGTTGCGGGTGCTGATAGGCCACAAGGATGGGCATGTCTCCATAGCCAGTGCTGCAGCAGCATCAGCAACAGCAGCTGTTGAAGATTATGGTAGTGCTGTCTAGTGGTAATCATCGAGGACCACGCCTTCCCTCAGGCTTTCAAACCGTCCGGGCTGGAATACCAGAGTTTTGGTGGAATCAGGTGGCTGGTGAAAGTGACATGAGTTCACCTAGGTCGGTTACTTGTGTGCAGATAACTTTGTGGTTGGATTCAATTTAACCTCAGCAGGCACAAACTTTTTTTGATTATAGTGGATACTGCTTCTCCAAGGGCTTACAACCTGTCTTTTCAATGTGTGTTCCATGCCTTGATAAATATTTTGGAGGTTTCTGCTTTGGGTTACATCCACCTGTTTGGTCTTGGTGCAATGTGAGTATGACAGCCTTTCTGGACACTGGTAAATTCGTGGACTTTTGTTATAAACACTTAAGAAATTTACTGTTAAAACTTAGGCACATGAAGTGTCTTTACTTTGTTCAGTGTCTAATTTTGCTCTCTGCATATTGACTGGTGGATGTTCAGTCAGTGTCAGAGGGGTGTAATCTACTTCCTAGCCTAAAAAGCCCACATATGCTCCACAAGTACTCTGCTGCCAGAGTAGCTGCTTCCTCTCTGTAGGGCACCCCTGACCTACCAAGGGGCTGCAGAGGCAACATGTGTTCCTTATCAAAACTTTATGTGCTGTGTCCCTCTTGCAGTCTCTAGAATTACCCCCTTACAACTCCTGGATGCCTGTAGTAGGAATTGTGAAACATCGTGTATAAATATGTAGGTGTGCAGAGCAGAGGGTTTCTGCACTGATACCACCTTGGTCAAGGGATCAAAGATGAGTGCAGATGTAGTTTGTGCAATGCAATGCTTTAATGTTGTTGTTGTCATTGTCATACATTGTTCATGTATGTTTTAAGTACTCTAAGGGTATCTAGATATTTGTTTGTATTTTTATTCAAAAGCAGTCATCTCTGTACTGCTTGTTGACCACTCTTGATACAGTGCTCCTTCACCTCACTTTTGGAAACTACACAGAAGGAATAATACTGTAGTTTCAAGTATTCAGCACTAAGCACAGTGTTTATGTTTATTCATTTATTTGCTTTGTAGGTTTTGTGAGTTTTACCAACCTCTGAAAGTACATTTTTTCTCTGTATTCGTGTGTGTGTGTGTGTGTGCGTGCGTGCGTGTGTGTGTGTGTGTGTGTGTGTGTGTGTGACAGAGGGAGAGAGAGAGAGAGAGAGAGAGAGAGAGAGAGAGAGAGAGAGAATGCAAATTAGAACAGATATATTAGATGTGAATGAGTGGGAGTGTGGTGATCAGTTTGGGAAGAGGGGAATTGTGATTATAGGAAAATCGACTGGAAGGAGGTGGTAGAGGCAGGTGGGACCTCTTTTCAGTACAAAATAGGCAGAATTGAGTATTTTGGTTTACTTATCCACATAATGGTTTCACCTCAGTTTTTTATCCATTTGGATGTCTATAAATTTGACAGGTGAGTTTTATGTAGTTGTGAGTGCTGATTGGTCTCTGCTTTTAGAGCCTTTTCTGTTGCATAATATCAATCTTTGGAAAATAGGGCTTAAGATGTATGCTGTAAACCAGTTCAGAGCCTTTTCGATTATTCCCGCTGTTTATGGTATGGATGTGTTTTGGCCTTTATTAGTACACATATGTCATCAGCAAACATTGAAATCCTCCAATGTCCCAGGCAACTCATTTATGTAGGTCAAGAACAGGAGAAGGCAAATCACTGAACTTTCCAGTACACCATTCTGAATTAGCTGAACAAATAGTGAGAAATGTAAAAATGGGATATCAAATTCACCAGTGTCATGTTTAGTTTTGCAAAGAAGGTTTATTTACTTTTAAGTAATCATGTAATTAAGAAAAAAAAAACAGTAATTTGAGGAAAATTTTTTATCTGAATTCTCATTGCCATATGGAGAATGGGAAATGGACAAGTGGGGCATCAAATTGAACAGTGTGAGGGCGAATTTTGCAGAGGGGGGTGGAGGATTACTTCAAAATAACTTGGGTAATTAAGAAAAACTTAATGATTTGAGGGCAAATTGAATAATATGTCTGCCAGTTGTGATGGAAAACTCAGTGAAGACATCAGTCGTGCAGACATTCTACCTCTACATTTATTCGTTTCTGAGGTTGCTTGAACTGCCAAAAGCTTTGTGCTTAGAGTGATGTGGGAACTGAGACAAATTATGTACAGCAAGACTGATGCTGTTCTTGTCACTGCACCAACTGCTGTTGCAGCTAAGAATGTAAATGGGATGACTTGCCATAGTGACTTTAGCCTTTGAAGTGACCAGAATTGTCAAATCACTTCTGTGCCATTGACCGGTGGGCAGCTGGAGAAAGAAGTTGATAAATTCAGTGACGTTCATTGGATCATAACTGATGAATGCTCAATGATTTCAGATGAAACATAAGCTGTGTTTAACAGGCGATGCATAGAAGTCATTGACATCCAAAATGGAAATTTGCTAATGGGAACATTCTCATTGGAAACTTGTTTCAATTGCATCCTGCTCTCGATTCGGGGGTTTTCAAATAGTCATAGTCATACAAGTGTTCTGTTAGCCTTTGATGCCACTTTAATTTCATGGAACTCCATCAGAGTGTTTGACAGCAAGATAATGTCTTCATTGAATTGCTTAATTGGCTTCATGAAGGCAACATCACTTCAGATGACATGGATGTCCTCTACAGCAGAGTTTATCTGAACTTAAGTTGAGACCGGAGAGTGTGAAGCAGTTGCTTCTCATCTATCGAACAAATGCACTATGCATTTGGAATCAGCAAAGTCTGGTAGAACTGGCTGCAAAAGTTTATAAAGTTTGCACCAGTGATACATACTCCAATATGTCAGAGAACCCAAGAAAGGTAGCAGTGAAAAAGCATTGTAAACAACATGCCAATGGCTGTGGAAGGTTTTACTGATAAAATTATTATTCCAGTAGGTGCTGGAGTTATGCTTAAGGTACACATTTCAGTTTGCTATGGTCTCATGGTGGCACATTGGGTGAAATTGATGAGATTCGTTGGTTGCTTCACAAAGGTCAGCAACCAATGGAAGTTATTGTTTGCTTCGATGACATTTCAACTAATGATAAAGTGATTATACAAAACATTTGGCTGTAGTATTATTTATTATTATTATTATTATTATTATTATTATTATTATTCGTTGTGTTGTTCTCACAAGGGGTTGCCTTTCATCCATACCATTTTAGTTTACCTAGTAGAATTTTGTGATCTCAAATTATAAATTTATACAGTTGAAATCAGTTTCTTGTAAGATTCATGGATTACAGGAATTATGTATTTCAGGACATCTAAGTCACTCTAGACAACATTAACCAGCTATATTCCATGTTCATTAGCTTTGAATCGAACACCATTTCCCAATCAACAAGAGATATTTTTACACAATATGCAGTTATTTGGTGTCCACAAATATATGCCCGTCTTTGACATTGAGTAATAGTGATAAAAATGAGGACTGGCAAGTAGTAGTTACATGAACAATTGATTACATTTATTATGAAATTGAAGGCAAAAAATAAAAAAAAAATCAGGAAAGATATAGTTAACATATAAAAAATTAATGGAAACATCCTTTTTTATGTCAAGTAAATCTTAATGGTGCCAGTTTATATTTTGTGCTCTGATTTAATTGTTTCTGAATCACTCATTTTATTGTAGTAGCTTATTTCTTTGTAAATATCCAGTTGCTTTCTTGTTTGGTGATTTATTGTTGATGTTTTCATAGAGTGTTGGGGTACTGTGTAAACTGTAGGCCAGATGTTTCTATGGGCAAAAATGTCAGATCTGAAGTATTTTCATTTCTGCTTAACAAGCCTTCACAATGTTTTTATTTATATGGAGCGGTAAAAGACCACTGTTGTTTTGTAGGAAAAGAGAGCCTTTGTCAAATGAATTAGAGAAAATAGTTGTGATTATCACAAAAATTACCACATGTTTGTATCTATATCACTGTTTTGTTGAGTTTTTCCATCTTAAATGGAGTGTTGGAGTACTGTATTTAATAAACAATGTATTATATAGAAAATGGAAAATACAGGATGCAATAATGACAATATTACAAAAAGGATAGATTACTGCTCACCATACAGCAGAGGTGTTGAATCACTGATAGGCACAACAAAAAAGACTGTTAATGAAGTAAACTTTCGGCCAAAAAAGCCTTCATCGGAATTAGACAACATACGCACACATACTGACGCAAATGCAACTCACACACGACCACAGTCTCTGGTCTCGGCAGCCAGAGGCTTGGGACACATATGTATGTATGTGTGTGTGTGTTTTGTCTAATTCCGATGAAGGCCTTATTTGCCGTAAGCTTACTTGGTTACTTTTTTTGTACCTATCTGTGACTCAGCATCTCAGCTGTATGGTGAGTAGCAATCTATCCTTTTCATAATATTGTCATTAATATAATTTAATTAGACATACTAAGCAGGTTGTTGTTGTTGTGGTCTTCAGTCCTGAGACTGGTTTGATGCAGCTCTCCATGCTACTCTATCCTGTGCAAGCTTCTTCATCTCCCAGTACCTACTGCAACCTACATCCTTCTGAATCTGCTTAGTGTATTTATCTCTTGGTCTCCCACTACGATTTTTACCCTCCACGCTGCCCTCCAATGCTAAATTTGTGATCCCTTGATGCCTCAAAACATGTCCTACCAACCGATCCCTTCTTCTAGTCAAGTTGTGCCACAAACTTCTCTTCTCCCCAATCCTATTCAATACCTCCTCATTAGTTACGTGATCTACCCACCTTATCTTCAGCATTTTTCTGTAGCACCACATTTCGAAAGCTTCTATTCTCTTCTTGTCCAAACTGGTTATCGTCCATGTTTCACTTCCATACATGGCTACACTCCATACAAATACTTTCAGAAACGACTTCCTGACACTTAAATCTATACTCGATGTTAACAAATTTCTCTTCTTCAGAAACGATTTCCTTGCCATTGCCAGTCTACATTTTATATCCTCTCTACTTCGACCATCATCAGTTATTTTACTCCCTAAATAGCAAAACTCCTTTACTACTTTAAGTGTCTCATTTCCTAATCTAATCCCCTCAGCATCACCCGATTTAATTTGACTACATTCCATTATCCTCGTTTTGCTTTTGTTGATGTTCATCTTATATCCTCCTTTCAAGACACTGTCCATTCCGTTCAACTGCTCTTCCAAGTCCTTTGGTGTCTCTGACAGAATTACAATGTCATCGGCAAACCTCAAAGTTTTTACTTCTTCTCCATGAATTTTAATACCTACTCCGAATTTTTCTTTTGTTTCCTTTACTGCTTGCTCAATATACAGATTGAATAACATCGGGGAGAGACTACAACCCTGTCTCACTCCTTTCCCAACCACTGCTTCCCTTTCATGCCCCTCGACTCTTATAACTGCCATCTGGTTTCTGTACAAATTGTAAATAGCCTTTCGCTCCCTGTATTTTACCCCTGCCACCTTCAGAATTTGAAAGCGAGTATTCCAGTTAACGTTGTCAAAAGCTTTCTCTAAGTCTACAAATGCTAGAAACGTAGGTTTCCCTTTTCTTAATCTTTCTTCTAAGATAAGTCGTAAGGTTAGTATTGCCTCACGTGTTCCAACATTTCTACGGAATCCAAACTGATCTTCCCCGAGGTCCGCTTCTACCAGTTTTTCCATTCGTCTGTAAAGAATTTGCGTTAGTATTTTGCAGCTGTGACTTATTAAACTGATAGTTCGGTAATTTTCACATCTGTCAACACCTGCTTTCATTGGGATTGGAATTATTATATTCTTCTTGAAGTCTGGGGGTGTTTCGCCTGTCTCATTTATCTTGCTCACCAGATGGTAGAGTTTTGTCATGACTGGCTCTCCCAAGGCTGTCAGTAGTTCTAATGGAATGTTGTCTACTCCCGGGGCCTTGTTTCGACTCAGGTCTCTCAGTGCTCTGTCAAACTCTTCACGCAGTATCTTATCTCCCATTTCATCTTCATCTACATCCTCTTCCATTTCCATAATATTGTCCTCAAGTACATCGTCCTTGTATAGACCCTCTATATACTGCTTCCACCTTTCTGCCTTCCCTTCTTTGCTTAGAACTGGGTTGCCATCTGAGCTCTTGATATTCATACAAGTGGTTTTCTTCTCTCCAAAGGTCTCCTTAATTTTCCTGTAGGCTGTATCTATCTTACCCGTAGTGAGACAAGCCTCTACATCCTTACATTTGTCCTCTAGCCATCCCTGCTTAGCCATTTTGCACTTCCTGTCGATCTCATTTTTGAGACGTTTGTATTCCCTTTTGCCTGCTTTATTTACTGCATTTTTATATTTTCTCCTTTCATCAATTAAATTCAATATTTCTTCTGTTACCCAAGGATTTCTATTAGCCCTCGTCTTTTTACCTACTTGATCCTCTGCTGCCTTCACTACTTCATCCCTCAGAGCTACCCATTCTTCTTCTACTGTATTTCTTTCCCCCATTCCTGTCAATTGTTCCCTTATGCTCTCCCTGAAACTCTCTACAACCTCTGGTTCTTTCAGTTTATCCAGGTCCCATCTCCTTAAATTCCCACCTTTTTGCAGTTTCTTCAGTTTCAATCTGCAGTTCATAACCAATAGATTGTGGTCAGAATCCACATGTGCCCCTGGAAATGTCTTACAATTTAAAACCTGGTTCCTAAATCTCTGTCTTACCATTATATAATCTATCTGATACCTATTAGTATCTCCAGGATTCTTCCAGGTATACAACCTTCTTTTATGATTCTTGAACCAAGTGTTAGCTATGATTAAGTTATGCTCTGTGCAAAATTCTACAAGGCGGCTTCCTCTTTCATTTCTTCCCCCCAATCCATATTCACCTACTATGTTTCCTTCTCTCCCTTTTCCTACTGACGAATTCCAGTCACCCATGACTATTAAATTTTTGTCTCCCTTCACTACCTGAATAATTTCTTTTATCTCGTCATAAATTTGATCAATTTCTTCATCATCTGCAGAGCTAGTTGGCATATAAACTTGTACTACTGTAGTAGGCATGGGCTTTGTGTCTCTCTTGGCCACAATAATGCGTTCACTATGCTGTTTGTAGTAGCTAACCCGCACTCCTATTTTTTTATTCATTATTAAACCTACTCCTGCATTACCCCTATTTGATTTCGTATTTATAACCCTGTAATCACCTGACCAAAAGTCTTGTTCCTCCTGCCACCGAACTTCACTAATTCCCACTATATCTAACTTTAACCTATCCATTTCCCTTTTTAAATTTTCTAACCTACCTGCCCGATTAAGGGATCTGACATTCCACGCTCCGATCCGTAGAACGCCAGTTTTCTTTCTCCTGATAACGACGTCCTCTTGAGTAGTCCCCGCCCGGAGATCCGAATGGGGGACTATTTTACCTTCGGAATATTTTACCCAAGAGGACGCCATCATCATTTAATCATACAGTAAAGCTGCATGTCCTCGGGAAAAATTACGGCTGTAGTTTCCCCTTGCTTTCAGCCACTAAGCAGGTTAATACCAGTTAATTAGTTTTGGCCAACTCTGTTAACGTTAAAATTTTCCACATCCCTGATTGTCTATCTTCATGATGAGGTCTGTGGAAAGGAAATAAATGAATACATACTGAGTCACTAGGAGAAATATAATTTACATGGAATTTCAAGGAGGAGACTGGTCCCATAATACTTGATGTTTTCTTATTTCCGGGGAAAAACACCTTTTTTTTTCCATGTATATTTTGTCTGTATTATTACAACTCTTCATTTATTCCACAGTAAACATACATTGTAAAGAGAACATACATGTAAATGTAGAAACTGCAGTTAAACCACCTACAAGAATGGAAAGTTGATGCAGCTGTTTTTTATTTGAAACTGATCTGCCCATCTTTCCTCCACCACACTGTTTAATGAGCACCAGTTTTTCTGTGCCTCCATTTTCACGCCATCCCCATTTATAAGATTTCCTGACATCATTATTTCAATACTCCTCTTATGCATGCTGTCCCAAAAACATGATCCTGCATCGTAATATTGGTCTTGTCATATCTCATTTCATGGCAGTTTATAAGGCAGTGCTGATTTGGTTTGTTGTTTCAGCTGAGTGTACTGCTAGTGTTCCTTGAACCCCACCTTGACTGTTCTGAAGGTCTATGCAAAATGCATCATGCCACATTGTTATGAAATGCAGTGTATGTCTGGGCAGTGGAACCTAGTTTGCCTTTTAACATTACAAGCCAGATATGTGATCTTTGTCGGTGGGAATGAAATGTGTTGGATTTCATGTTTAATGGGAATGTCCCTACATTGCTGGCAATTGGTCTAGCATAGGGAGTTAAGTGACTTTTTTTTCCCTTGGTCTCGATCTCTTTCACAATTATTATTATTCTGACTATTCTTTTGGAGTGTTATTTATGGCTGTGGTGTTCTCTCCTTGTTCGATATTGTGGGAGCTTTATGAACCAAAGTTGTTATTGTAGTCTTACTTTGTGACAGATGATGATGGCTCAAGGCATGGAGACATAGTTGGTGTGTGAGGGTTTTCTGTACGTATGTTGGTGAATAGATTTGCCCACTCTTCTCGTAATTATTATCTAAAGAAAAGTATTTGGCCCCTTTTTCTAAACCTCCGTTGTAAATTTTGTATTGAGAGGGGTAGGATTTAAGTTGTTGTTGTTGTGGTCTTCAGTCCTGAGACTGGTTTGATGCAGGCATGTCCTCGGGAAAAATTACGGCTGTAGTTTCCCCTTGCTTTCAGCCATTCGCAGTACCAGCACAGCAAGGCCGTTTTGGTTAATGTTACAAGGCCAGATCAGTCAATTATCCAGACTGTTGCCCCTGCAACTACTGAAAAGGCTGCTGCCCCTCTTCAGGAACCACATGTTTGTCTGGCCTCTCAACAGATACCCCTCCGTTGTGGTTGCACCTACGGTACGGCCATCTGTATCGCTGAGGCACGCAAGCCTCCCCACCAATGGCAAGGTCCATGGTTCATGGGGGGAGGAGGATTTAAGTATTCTAAGAAAGTATTCTAAGAAATTTTATAGTTTTTCTGTTCCATGTTTTTCCATTTTGTGTGACCACACCAGTTGGGTGCCCTCCACATACTGATGTAAATATATTGGCTTAAACATGGTGGTTTGCATTGCTTCTAAATGTTCCATGTGCAAGTTACGGGAGCAAGTAATAGTACCCTGTATTTTGTCATCCTGTCAGTTTGTTAAGATATTTTCCTCAGATAGAAAACTGATTGATGTGAGGGTTCCAAGGAATACAATGATAGGATTATCATGGTTCGTGCAGTGGTGATTGTAGTGTTTGCATTTCTCCACATATTGGCAGAGAATGTGCTTTAGTGGAGTATACACTGTTTTGAAATGTCGTGTCTGATCAAACTATGTCCCAGACTGCAGTTCAAACTAGAACCTTACACTTTGCAATCATTGCTCTGCAAACTGAGCTGCTAGTCAAGCATAGTATCCAAAATGCAAGGTTCTGGGTTCGACGTCTGGCCCCACATAGCAACTTTCAAAACAATATGTACTTTCTGCAGCAAAGCGGAAGATTAATCCTGGAAACAGCCCCAGATTCTGCAGTTTCCTTACTTCCAGTAGTGTTAGTCCAACAAGGTATGCCAATGAGATTCCATGAAGTTTGTAAAATAGAAGAAATACATTGGCAGAAGCAGAACTGTGTGCCTCTTGAGTTGTGCCTGGGTCACTTGGTAGAATATGACGTGTGAACGACAAAGATGCGAGTTGCCAGTTTTAGTCAGTCAGGAAGTTTAAAAAGTCTTCCTATTTTTGGACCCTGTCATTATCCTCATCAGATCACCAAATTAAAGTTTTTTAGCCCAATGCAGATTTGTAAGTGCTGTTCTTTCTTGAAGACATTGTACTTCAATGTTGGTACTTTGGTAAGTGCTCTACATTTTTCACAGAAAACCTCTTTTTCTGCCTCTGGTGAGAATGAAATGGTGACGTGCTCTCCAAATCTAATGTAGTTTGTTATTGTTCACACTTTTGAATAATGTTCAAAATTTAGCTCCTTGGCAAGACTCTTAATAAATCATATCCTCAGACAGACGTTCTTTCGTTAGGTTAATTGCTGTACAATCATCATCATCTTGTTTTGTCTTTATGTACAAAAAATTACCATGCTACATAAACATTTTCAACAGCATTAATTCTGCATGGGGTCAAGCATTAACTGGAAAATAATTGAAGGTGGCAGCAGAAGCAAGTCCTAATCCACAAGATCGTATTTTGAGCTATTCCATCTTACATGCATGGTTAAATACAGAGACAAAAACTGAGAAAACACTAAGACTTAACAGTTTATATAGTTGACAGTGCTTTGTAGCAGAACATGTGAAAGTACTTGTTATCAGCATGTTCAGTATTCGAATATACAACAGATGAACCCCTTCAGTTGTGAAATGAGATACAACAAGGCAAGTATCATGGAGCAGCTGTAATCGTCTGGGATTGTGTAGCTAAGCAGTCTGTTGTAATAAGGATGTAGTGAAACTTCATAAACATGGATGAAAATTTCAATTGAAACCAAGCTTGGGATCCACCTCTCAGTCATTAATGTTTCACTAAACATCTTGTATATCAGGGCTAGAATACACTGAGAATATCTGTAATTTGTTGGGTGAAAGCATGGAAATATGAAACAAATTTGGATCAACGGTTGCAATGGGGGCTAGAAGTTGAACTTGGTTACAAATAAGAATGTGACACCATTAATCCTTTAAGTGGGCACAAAAGACATTTGCTCATTCTCAATGAATTGGACAAATATATCCATCCACAGGTTTCTGTGAGTTTTAGTTCAGTTTGAATGATAAGGTACACAAAAGATGATGATATGTGTTGTTAGTTAAGCCTATTCCACTAAATTATAACTCCTGTCAGTGACAATAATGTGTTCCCAGCTAGTTCTAAAATTTTCTCATTTTGTGCCATCAAGTGGTGGTTCAGTAGTATGCTTTTCATACTTTTTAATGAAATTTTGCAGTGGCAAAAATGAGTTGTTTGTATGAGTCAGAAGTAGAATAGCAGCTTTTAGAAAGTGGCAACAACTTAATAGCTCAGAGTGTTAACAAGACATGGACAGTGAAGAAAATGAAAGTGACACAGATTCAGAATCATCTGACAACCACACAACACTGCAACAGACCTCCACAATATGCTTTTGTGCATGTTAATTCAGGTCACCGTCACTTTTTATTTGCTTTTGTGATTTCTATAAATGTGCCACTATTGCAGTATCATGTGATGACTTGTTTTGAGTGGTTTATAGAGAAGTCTTTGTGCCAAACAGGATCAGACAAAAGAAACTTAATACGTACATCAGTACATAGCTTCCCATCCCAATACAGCAACAAGATTTAGGATTCACGATTGGCAAGAAACAACAGTGATGAACTGAAGACATTGATTAGAATCTTAATTCTTTAGGGGATTTTGCACAAGCCAGAACAAAAACTGCAGTTTTTGAAGACATGAGTCATTTGATGCAAAATTTTTTAGGAAACTTGTGAATGAATCTTTTGCTGAAATTTCTTCATTTTGCAGACAATACATCATATGAGTTCTTAGGTACTGTGAGCAGAAAACTATTCAGTGTTCAGCCGATTATAGAATATTAAAAATGCACTTCAAATGAGTTTATATGTCACAAAGGGGCATTTCTATTGATGAATCTCTGTTGCTCTGCAAAGGAGAGCTTGGGTGGAAGGAATTTATCCCTTTAAAGTTCATCAGATTCGGCTTTCTTTTTTTAATTTTATGAAAAGTGTTCTGGATGTATATGGGACTTTATTGTTTGTATGGGAAAGGGAACAAATTGTGGTAGTCATTATCCCAAAGAGAACACAACATCTCAAATTGTTTTTTGTTTGGTTATATTTACCTCAATGATTGGTACCTTAGTTATGATTTGGATGACAATTGATATGAGTACCAGTATTGGCAGCACAACACAGACAAGACAGAAAGGAATTCCCAGGCTTCATGAAAAATGATAAACTGCATAAGGAGGAACAGTTGACAGAGTACAGAAACAAGCATATGTTGATGAAATATAAGAACTAGAGAGATGTCATAAGGGTCCAGGCATGTTCCATCATGATGCATTTATATAGTGAAACTCAAATAATGTCATAATGCAAAAGCTGTGTGTTTTCATGGATTACAACAAGAATATTGGAAGTGTGAATAGGAGTTTTTTGCAGTTGCAAAGCTACCAGGTGGCCAGAACAGACTGGGAAAAAAATTGTAAACTTTTTCTACATTTCTGTAGAAACTGCATTCTTTGATGTGTAAATTCTTTATAAAAAATCAGAATCAATTTTGTGATCAGTCTTGGCTGGAGTTATCAGTTGACACCCCCTTGAACACCAAATGCAACTTGTCTTAAAACTAGATGTTGAATAAGCATGAGAAGAATACTTACAAAAAAGACATCCCACTGGCATTCAGAATATAAAATTGCTCTTGTGTTAAGTACCATGTTTTAAAATATTTCATGCAGAAAGCAATGTGTAATTAAATAAAAATAAAATAACATTTGCTTCTTTACTTCATTTTATTCAATCCTGATCAATTTTCGTGTAGGATCATAAATTAAAATTCAGAGCTGAAGAAACTTGCATAATATAGACTACTGTGGAGAGCTGCATCAAACCAGTCTTTGGACTAAAGAGCACAACAACAACAGTGCATGTCGTGCACCTGTTGGGGAAATCACCCAATGAAGCAGAGGTGTACTTCCATAAAATGTCCACTGATCAGATTAATACCTCACAATCTGGAGACCAGACAGAGAGCACACTAATGCTGGCTGCTGCTGGTAGGAAACAAAGAAAATATGTTGGTGAGCTTACAAAATAGTGCGCAAAACGGAATTGTCAACTCTCAGCATACCATCCACTTAAAATGGAAGTAAAGATAACTTTTCACTGTATGATTGAAGGGTTGAGAAGTTGACAACCAAAAATGAATTTTTTTGCTTAGATATTATACACTGTGCTTCCTGACTGACTGACAATACACACGCACAGTCACATTGTTCTGAAACCTGACTGTTAGGCTTCAGAGTGTGTGTGTGTGTGTGTGTGTGTGTGTGTGTGTGTGTGTGTGTGCGTGTGCGTGTTTTACATGCTGACAAACCAAAACGTTTATGATTGTATGTTGGTCCACTTGTCAACTGCAACACATCAGTGATCCCTGTTATGTTGATTTGACTAGTACTTGGTAGGTTTCTGGAGGTATGTAGCACCAGATATGTATGCACAGATCACGCAGTTCCTTTGAATTGTGGGTTGGAGGTTTGGATGCTGAGCTGGTTCCCAGTAGCACCCTAGATGTATTGCATTGGATACAGATAATGTGAATTTGGTGACCAAAAATTTGCATGAGTTCACTATCATGTTCCTCAAACCACTGCAACATGATTCTGTTGTGAAATGGACAGTTGTCCTGCTGGAAGATGACATCGCCTTCAGAGAAGACACCAAGCATGAAGAGATGCAGGCAGTGTGGAATACTGTTTATGTAAACACAGCTATTGTGGTGCCTTTGATTATTACCACAGGTCCCATGGAAGCCCAGGTGAATCCCCTCCAAGCAAAATACTACTTCCTCTGTCCCGTGGCTGTGATGCAGTGCACATTTTGAGCAGCCATTCTTCTGAATGGTGGCTTATCTGGACAGGATCGTTCATTTGGTGTCACAAGAAACATGATTCATCGGACTAGGTGACAGATTTTCATTGCTCCATGGTCCAATCTTGATGATCCCATGCCTAGTGCAATCATAATTGACTATGTTGTTGGGTCAATGTGGGAACACCTATGGGTTACCTGCTGCAGAGCTCCATGACCAGCTATGAGTGCCGAATGTTGTACTCTGTAACACTTGTGTCTGCACCAGCATTGTAGTCTGCTTGAGACTGGCTACAGACTGCTGCCTGTCCTGCTTTACAGAGAGGACAAGCCCTCTGACCACCATATTCTATGATGAGGCTTGGGCATCCAACACCTTGTCACCTATGCACAGTTTTGTTGTCCTTCAGTTGCTTTCCAAAGACATTGGCAACAGTCGTATATGAACAGCCAACCAGCTTCGCCATTCTGGAGATGTTCGTTTCCAGGTACTGTGTCAAAGCCACTTATATGTCAGTAGATTTCCCGTGTCATCAGTAGAATGAATCCCCTTTCATCTCTGCTCTGCTTGTATACTTTTGTTACAATGTCATATGCCCGTAATGCCACCAGGCGGCATTCAATTTGGTGGTCATAATGTTTTGAATGATCAGTCTCTCTCTCCACTCCCCCCACCTCTCCCATCCTTTTATGTATGTTTGTGTGTCGGGGGGGGGGGGGGGTCACACTTGTGTTTAGCAACAAGTTCATTCTTGATTACCTTATTACCTTTCTGTTGACTGCACAACTTTACTCCTCTTGTCATTTGTTTCAATCCAGGACTTTCCAACATCCTGTTAAAACCTTCCATTTATCTATTTTTAATGACACTATAACAAACCTTTGTGTGAAAAACTTACTAAAAAATAAATCTACTGTTTCTTCGGACTTCATGTGGAACCATTTATATAGGTGCATGCACATTTTTTTCTTAATCTCCTAAAATTCTTCTGTAGAGTAATAATGTGTTTTTCAGCTTGAGTGTAATAGTAATTAGGGTATGAGATTGTGCCAGAAGAATTATGAAACACTGTTGTAACAAATTTGTTTAATCTTGAAAGGAATATACTCTTGAACATTAAAACATGTATTCATTCCAGATAATCCAAAATATGAGATTTTAGTCTTCAGTTGTGACTAGCAAATCACCCTTGTAATTCTGGCACAACAGTGTTTCTCATTATCACATATGGCCCCAATGAGAAGCGGGGGAGAACATTGCCAACCACTCCAGGAAGAATTGGAGAAAGATAAATTTCTGATCATTGTAAATCAAAGTCTCATCCTGCCTTGCTGCAAGACCAGACATATCAGTTCAGTATCAGTTTGAAAAAAGTCCAGAACATGTAATGGATTTTGAGTAGTAGCAAGTGTGTCCCAAACAATTTGTCATGAAAATTCAAAACACCTTCACAGTTCTCCTAAAACTGAAAATGCTAGATGTCCCTGGATTCTAAAAGCTTCCAGTAGCGTTACATGTTCAGTTCATGATGTTTCTTCTTGTGTTACTTGCCAGTATCAACAAGTACTAAAAATGTGAACGTAGACATTATTCGCAAGTGTCTGAATGTTACCTGTCTAACATCAAAATAAGGCCACAAATCACATACAGACTATACTCTCAGATTAAATACATTTTGTATAGTACATACCTATTATGAAACGGGAGCGCCAGTGTTTCTAGTGATTGATGAAAACAGTTTTCAATAGTTTTGAGTTTTATTTTGTAAGAAATTGTGCTTTATTTCTTCCACCCCCTGAGCGATTTTTTCTACACATCCCTCTTCCCATCCACCTCTTCCCCTCTCTTCACAGCCTTTTGCTTTTCCCCCATCTCCTCTTTAGGTTTTAATTGTAATATTCATTTAACATTTCATTTATCTTTTTCTTTCCACCATTTCATTTTCACTCTTCCCTTACACCTCCTCTGGACTGATGCTAGTGTTTACGGATAAAACATCTTTGACCTCCTACACTTTCTGATGCCTCCTTGTACATCTTTGTTCCCTCTCATTCTCATAAGTGGTGGGCCCTTTCATTGTGAATTCTGAATGATCTGCTGCTCTTCCTTTTTATCCAACTCCCCCCTCTCTCTTTCTCCTTGGCGAGAAAGGAACTAGTAGTCCTGAAAGCTAAGGTTAGTGTTTTAAATTTTAAATGTGTCTGTCAACAGAACTGAAATTAGCCTCCAATTTTAAATATTTAAATCTTCTTTTTTTCATGTAATCATGTTACAATTTGATCCTGATCTAGAACTGTCATTCCTGATTTATGACTTTGCCTGTTACATGTCCACTATGTTACTTCTACAGGGTTAAGTACAATCTCCATGTGTTGCTTTAACTTGAGTTACACATCTTCATGTCTTGACAGACGACATTGGTATTTTAGACTGAATGTTGCTTTATATGCAATGCCTTGAGTTTTTTATGTAAAGTATCAATGATTCAGAAGAGTTCTGAGTACAATTTTAACTCCCATGTAACAAATATGCCAATCACTGTTTCATATTGATCTCAAGATTCTAAGAAGGTGATGTAAATGACAACAATCAACCAAGCATAATAATAAATATCGACAGAGAAGAGCATTGTCATGATTTTGAAGCCAGATTTACTCTACTGTTTCATTTATGGATTTGAAACTTTGATAATTAAACACAAATTATGACAAATAAAGAAATCAATTAGCTATTATTTCAACAATACCTTTCTTCGACATGGAATGTGTCGGTTAGTTTACAAAAATAATATATTTTCATACAGACCATTTAGATGACTGATTTTAATTAATGTGTTTCTAACTTTCGATCTGAGTGTGTTGATTAACTGGAGAACATC
The DNA here is from genome assembly GCF_023898315.1 of Schistocerca nitens. Lineage (NCBI taxonomy): Eukaryota > Metazoa > Arthropoda > Insecta > Orthoptera > Acrididae > Schistocerca > Schistocerca nitens. The sequence continues at coordinate 930,827,412 of NC_064617.1, read as the reverse complement.
TTCATCAACACAGACAGAAAAAAGTGAAATACAATATTATATATGAGGTGCGTCAATAAAGTAATGAGACTGATGTGAAAAAAAATGTTGCTTGCCGTTTTAGTCAAGTTTAGTGTTGTCTCCTTCAAAGTAGTTCCCTTCTGATTGCACACACTTTTTCCAGCGCTTCTGCCATTTATGGTAACATTTCTGGAACTCATCTTCTGTAATATCCTCCAAGACCTTTGTCACAGCTTCTTGGACATCTTGTGTTGTTTGAAAATGGTGTCTCTTGACCACTGTTTTGACTCTTGGAAATAGAAAAAAGTCGCACGGAGCGATATCTGGTGAATAAAGTGGCTGTGGTAGTACTGAAATTTGTTTTGAAGTTAAAAATTGCTGTTCTGACAGAGCAGTATGGGATGGCGCATTATCGTGATGCAGAATCCAATCAGCAATGTTGGCACAGACACAAAGAACTCTTTCACGAACTCTTTCTAAAATTTCGTTATAGTAATTTTGGTTAACTGTTTGTCTAGGAGGCACCCACTCTTTATGAACAATTCCCTTGGAATCAAAGAAGCACACAAGCATGCATTTCACTTTTGACTTTGACATGTGAGCTTTTTTTGGTCTGGGTGATCTCTTTGAGCACCATTGCGAACTTTGGCATTTTGTCTCTGAATCGTACTGAAAAAGCCAACTTTCATCACCAATGATAACACGGCTCAACAATTCTGGATTGATTTCTGTTTGCTCTAACAGATCGGCTGCCACATTTTTCCGTGTTTCTCCCTGTTGTGGTGTGAGATTTTTGGAGACCATTTTTGCACAAATCTTTCTCATACCAAGATCTTTATTATTAGATGAACTGTTTCTCAATTGATGTTCAGTTCTGCAATTATTTTCATGGATAATCTTCGATCAGATCATACGAGTTCACGCACCCTGGCCAAGTTGACATCTGTACATGAGGTTGATGGTCGTCCACTGCGGTCTTCATCTTCAACATTCGTTCTGCCTTCACTAAACATTTTATGCCAACGAAAAACTTGAGCTCTTGACATAACCTCCTCTCCAAAAGCCTTCTGAAGCTTACCGTAAGTTGTTGTCGTGTTTTCACCCAATTTAACGCAAAAAGAAATGGCATACCGTTGCACAACATTATGCGGTTCCATTTCCATGACGAGAGACACAAACACGTGTTAACTTATTACAGCACAACTCACGACTGAGCAGTTGCATCGATGTGCCACTTGGAGTAGAAACAGCTTATAGACCAAGGTCAAAGATATTGTGCCTATGCAAGCCTGCAGGGTTGCCACTTCTTGCAAAGAAAATCAGTCTCATTACTTTATTGTTGCACCTCATACTTAAATATTCTTCTATGGAACAGGAGCTGTGAAGAAACTGATTTGAATTTGTTTTTAAAATTGTTTGTATTCTACTTCTACACTGTTCTACATCTGCATACGTAGTCCACAAGTCAGTGTACGGTGCATGGTGGAGGGTACCCTGTACCACTGCTAGTCATTTCCTTTCCTGTTAGAATTGCAAATAGAGTGAGGGAAATACTTCCATATGAGACCTAATTTCTTGTACCTTATCTTACATGATCCTTAAGCAAAATGTTCGTTGGTGGCAGTAGGATTGTTCAGCAGTCAGCTTCAAATGCTGATTCTCAAAAAGAATGTTGCCTTCCCTCCAGGGATTCCCATTTGAGCACTCAGAGCATCTCCATAGTATGTGCATATTATTCAAACCTACTTACCAGTAGCCCACCTATGAATTTCTTCAGTGTCTTCCTTTACTCTGGCGTGGCACAGATCCCAAACACTCAAGCAGTATTCAAGAATAGTTCACATTAATGTCCTAATGTGGTCTCCTTTACAGATGCACCACACTTTCCTAAAATTCTCCGAACAACCTGAAATCAATCATTCCCCTTCCCTACCACAACCCACATATGCTCGTTCAATTTCATATTGCTTCACAACGTTATGCCCAGATATTTAAGCGACTTGACTGTGTCAAGAAGGACATTACTAATGCTGTATCTGAACTAATGCTCCCATTTTTCGTACACATCCACATTAACTTATTTTTTCTACATTTAGATCTTGCTATTATTCATCACACATACTAGAAATTTTTTCAAGTCATCTTATACTCTTATACAGTCACTGAACTTTGGCATCTTACCTTACACCACAACATGATCAGCAAATAACCACAGATTGTTGTCCACTCTGTGTGTCAGATCATTTACATATATAGAAAATAACAACAGTCCTGTCACACTTGTCTGGGACAGTCCTGATGACACCCTTGTCTCTGATGAACCCTCGTCATCAAGGGCAACATACTGGGTTTTATTACTTAAGAGGTCTTTGAGCCACTCACATATTTGGGAATCCATTCCATATACTGTGGGGCACTGTGTCAAATGCTTTCCAGAAATCTGGAGATATGGAATGTGCCTGTTGCCTGTCATCTTAGTTTGCAATATACCACATGAGAAAAGGGTAAGCTGAGTTTTGCATGAGCAGTGCTTCCTAAAACTGTTCTGATTTGTGGACATAAGCTTCTCGGTCTCAAGAAAATGTATTGCATTTTGACTGAGAATATGTTGAACAATTTTGCAGCAGACTGGCGTAGGAGATATTGGATATTGGTCTGTAATTTTGTGGGTCCGTTCTTTTACCCTTCTCACATACAGGAGTAACCTGTGTGTGTTTTTTTTTTTTTTTTTTTTTTTGCTCCCCCCCCCCCCCCCCCCCCCCCAGTCACTTGGGACTTAGTGCTGGGCCAGAGATTCACAATAAATGCAAGCTAAGTAAGGGGCCAATGCCCTAGAGTACTCCTTGTGAAACCAGATTGGGATTCCATATGGACCTGGTGACTAATTTGTTTTCAACTGTTTCAGTTGTTTCTTTACACTGGGAATGCTTATTGCTGTGTCGTCCACATGGGATTCTGTTTGATGATCAAACAACTGTATGTTTGATTTTCCTGCATGAACAGTTTCATAAACACAAAATTTAAAACCTCTGCTTTCATTTTGCTGTCTTCAACTGCCACGCCAAACTGTTCAACAAGTGTGTTGCAGCCTTAGACCCACTTAGCAATTTTACGTAGGACCAGAATTTTCTTGGATCCCTAGCCAGATATTTTTACCAAATGGTGGCTGTTATTGTGTGTGTAACGCATAAATCTTCTCACAGACGCATTAATCTCTACTATACTTTGTCTGTCGTCATTTGCACATTGTCTTTAGAACCGAGGGTGGAACAGCCTTTGCTTCCCCAGCATTTTCTGAATTTTGTTGTTAAACTGTTAAACCATGGTGCATCTTTTCCATCATTATGCCACTTACAAAGACTGAGTGCGGTAGCACAGTTGTTAGAACACCAGGATTGTATTCCAGAGGATGATGGTTCAAATCTGCATCCGGCTATCTTGATTTAGGTTTTCCACTATTTCCGTAAATTGCTTAAGGTAAATGCCAGGATGGTTCCTTCAAACGGGCACAGACACCTTCCATCTCCATCCTTCCTTAATGTGAGCTTGTGCTCTGTCAATAATGGCCTTATTGTTGGTGGGACACTAAACATTAATCTCCTCATCCACTTATTAGGCACATACGTTCTCCCGATCATGATTTACATTCTATTTAAACTTTGTCAACAATTCCTCCACGCCCGTCTTGCTGGAATTAAGTGATGTCATTTTACTGTATAAGTGAGATGTGGACAACTGTTTATCAGCTCCTTCTAGTGGAAACACTCTCCTAGCTATCTTGACTGGTTTATTAACTTTTGTAAATAAGTTGCTATAATGACATCAATCCCCATCTCTATACCGATACTGTCAATATGGTCCAGCTTGTTTGTAGCTAAAAGGTCGAAGATATTTCCATTGCGTGTGGGCTGCCAAACTAGCTGCTCAAGACAGCTTTCAGAAAGCATGTTGGAAAGTACTTCACAAGACCGTCTGTCTATATCTCTTGCAGTGAATCCATAGACACCCCAGTCTATACTGTTATTTTGCTAGGAACTCGATTGAGTATAGTCAAGGCTCCATAATTAACTGTTTTTGTTGTTTCAGAGTTAGACTATGTTGTTCCTCTGCTTATAGCTCTGTACTGTTATTTTCAAATGTGAACAATTGTTGGTAACGAACTTCATGAGAAAATACATTCATGAGCAATTTAATTAAAGATAACTGCCATGTAGGGTAAGGATACACTCCTGTTATCACGGCAAATTGAGCTGTCTAATATTGGCTGTTGGCCCGACTGTCAAGCACATAATGCACAAAATCTGTTGTATAGGATGTAATGATCTTGTTCTAAATGTTAATGAAGATTGATACATAATCTAGCAGTAATTGCAGTTTACTTTAAAATATTGAATTTACTGCAGTATTTTTAAAGTTATATAAGAGCAGGAAATGAAATGTATTTCATAATTAACTTCAAGAATCAATGCTCTTGGCAGTTGTTGATCATAGTAAATCCATATTTTGCAGAGAACCGTGGATTTTTATTGTTTCCCATACAACATGTGAAACTGATGAGTTTTTGGATAAATTTCAACAGCCAATTTCAGTAATTCTCCCATTTATTCATTCTTGCTCACAGAACATTATTGACATATTTTTCCACTTTGCTTGCTCAACCATAACATTTTGCACCGTCTTTGTCATCCTGGCCACTCAGCAGCATCACTCACAGCTAACTACTTAGCCTTGCACACGTTGTATAGACAAATAAGAACTACAAATTTTCTTATACTGTTACAGTTTTAATGTATTTTGGTTTACAAAGAAGAACTGAATTTTTATAGAAACCTTTAAGTATGGAAATACGTTTTTCATAAATCAATAATAAATTTGAAACACACATTTTTTTTAACACAAAACTTTCCTGTATTAAATTTTGTAGAATGTTTAGTTTTAACAATAATTTGTAAAGTGTACAGATTTCAGTAATGTGGATAAGATATTTTAGTTGCGTTCGTTCACAGAGTTTCCCATGCTTAAGTTTTATTACTCTATACAAAATAGTCTTTAAAATTGTACTGATGGTTTTTAATGCGCTAAATGTTTGTATTTTGAACACTTGGCTACATCATTTCATGATGTTTTCCAAAACCTTCCATAACAACATTCTATGCCTTTTATACAACAATATCATTACATCAACAAATTTCTATCTTTACAAATTATTTAGGAATCGAAAAATGTAATCACAAGATTTCAGTTTGTACAGAATCATAATTTTTCGTAAGAAATGAAATGAAGAACTTTTCTATTGCAGCTCATTAAATCACTTTAAATGGTAATAAACAGTATTTACTATATATGATAGATAAAAACATACTTGTAAATACAGCTGTAATAAAGTTTACAATATATCACGTACTTCACTAGAATCATATATCACTGGACCCTATATGAAATTCTATATCTATTACATTAAACAGTGCATTTGATAATGACTGTGTCGTAGGTGTCTGATGTATTATCTGATGTATGGGACACTCCATCTCTGAGACTGTGAAGACACTCAGACTTTCACATACTGCCATGTCAATTGTGTACTGCGTATATTTCAGCTTGTGTGAAAACTGTTCTGCCAGTGTCAACTGGTGTGAGTGAAATAGTTACTGTTGCAGGCAGAGAGAGAGAGAGAGAGAGAGAGAGAGAGAGAGAAAAGTGAGTGATCTAAAGAGATACATTGTGATCCACGTTGATACAATCAATGGCAAGGTGTGTCTCAAAAAATGTGTTTGGCAATGCAGTTTGATTTCCAACAGGGCATTGTTAGGCATGTGGTGGAAGTATTCTTGTGTGATAATTGTTGACGTGGAATATAATGGGTCCCCTGATATGTCTGCCACACTCTCCACACAGAGAATTGTGCAGAAGCGTATAGTTCATTCATGTGAATTCCTGTATTCAGAAACAGAATCTTGATGCACATCTGCAGGCAGCTGTTGAACAGTCAGTGATGGGGCTGGAAAAATGTCACCTATACTTTGTACTGTATTTATTCAGAATTGTTGAGATCCCTCCCCTCCCACCCTTCCTCCCTTCCCCCCTCCTATGGACTTTCTCTTATTCATGATTGTTGACATGTCACACTTTGCTTTTTTTCTCGGTTCATCTCAGAAAAAATTCATAGCACTTGGTTGTTTACTGCTGCTTGATTATTGCACTACACATGAGAAAAGAGTGCTATATTATCATAAATCACAGCAGCATGTGAGAGGTTGTTCAATTTCATTCCTGTGAAAACAATTCTATGAGTTAGTTTTTTTAATATATCTATCACTTTTCATATGACGAAAAAAAAAATACTTCTGTTTTTCATTTTGCATTGTTTATTTCACATACAAGATATTTCATGTTATTTTGGAAGAATTATTTGCTAAAAATATGTAATTTTTTGTGTGTAAAAACATAACATAGCTTTGTAACGAGTGCCACATCCTATTATTGTTTATAATGGTCTTTTTGGCATTTCACTATTAGTCAAGCACATGTACTTGGTTGAGGATCATTTTGTAGAAAAAGTATCATAGTGTGTATCTTCCAATTTGCTATATTTTAGACAACACATTACACCATGTGAAATGTCTGTAAAGGTTTGATAAAGTTTTTAATCTTGGAAAGGCACAGCTATTTGAAATAAAGGGATGTGATTTAAAAGCATTAGTACTGCTTGCTATTGACGCATCGAATGAAGAAGAATCACAAGCCTTTACTTGCTTTGTACATTATTTATTGACAAAAGTGTCAGAGAATCTTTTTAGTTAATCTCATTAATCAAAATAGAAAATTGTTTGATGTTTTTCATCTCCAGTTTTAATAATGCGCAACAAGGACAGTATTTTAAATTATATTGGATGTCTGTTGCAAGTTTTGGCAAGATCACTGTCAGTTGAAGATATGTCTGCAACTGCAGAATTCCAAAATGAATTGTATTCAACCTGTTGAAATGCTGGCAATTACAGTAAGATAAGCATTGATATCAATTAAGCTGTTACATACAGTACTGAAAGGGACAACCAGTAAATGAAAAATTACAAGTTTGAAAACCACTTTGCCAAGTGAAAACTATTGTCAAAACTAATTTAAACTGCTGCAGAAGAAACAGGTGCAGAAGCAGATGTATCTGTGGAAAAGCTGACGGGAACTGATGTATCTTCTAGCTTTCGAGTTTTAAGTTAATTTATGTTTCATGAAAGGTGCTATGGAACTGTTTCTTGCAGGAAAGTTTGCATTTCTTGCAACTCTTTTGCATGTTGCCATTCTTATCTGGTTGACCTGGCAGGCATTTTTGCTTTTTATTATTTAATGTTAAACTGAGTTCTATCATTTGGAAACATGAAATCATTCCCACTGAAATCCTTCATTGAATTACCCACTGTAGGCATCCCTCTCTCCTTCCCTGTTTAAGGCTTGAAATTCCTCAATAACAGCTGTACATACTTCTAGGACTTTGTTGTGGCATTGCAGTAATTTTGTACGTCTGTATTCTTGTGCCAAAGCACAGGCATTTCCTGTACCAAAGCATTTAAATTCTCTGTAACAATTTCAGCATCATTTTCCCACAAGAGTACTGTACACACAATAAAGAATGCATGTAGTAGCACAGGAGCCAATTGCTTGCTGTCCAGTTTTTGTTGCATTGTTTCAAGCCTGCCACTACCTCACATCATCCACTGTAGGCTGATATGGCAGCTCTGACATACTGAAGTTGGCCGATTGGCAAGGCACTGGATGGGAGTTGCTGTGTCCCAGCTACTTGCAATAATGTGTGAACACCCCCATTTAACGCCTTGGGCAGTCAAAAAGCCAGCAATCTGCTATACAGTGGAAGTCTTAGTGCATGAAACAGCTTAGTGCAAGAACAAATCTGAGAGGAAGGAACTGGAGGCTTACAAATACTGCCAGCTGGGCCCAAGGCATACACAAACTGCATTCGGGTAAGAAAAAATAGTGAGTGACAGATGTATTCAGTACTGAGAATAATAAATTGCAGAAATGCAAAAACTATGAAGGCGGCACAAACTGCAGGCAAAAATGAGATGTCTCCAGTGCTCTGAGTCCACTGAAGTAACAAATTGGAGAATATGAAAACTACTGATTCAGTGCAAGGTGAACTTGAACTGTGTGCAGGGAAGAATATATGTGAGTAACAAAACAGTACTTCGAGTCTTATGGCGTAGCGGCATACTTGCTACTGAGTAACAAATATATATGATACCCACCAGCTCTAGTCATCAGTGAGCTTCATTTTTCAACACTTTTCAGGTCTAGTGGAGTCTAGAACATGCTGTGTTAACACCATGATCGGGGTGAAAAGGGCTGCAATACACTGCTAGGTGGATGTGACTAGTTAAGTTGTCAATGATTGTAAATGTATTGTGAAGCAGTTGGTATGGTTTTTGCTTAAGCAGTTTTGTGCAGAAGTGTATAGTATATAAAACTTGTGCAGTGAGTACTTTCTGTCCAAGTGTTGAATCATTCCAGATTATCTTGAGTGATATTAAAGACAGAAGTACTCAAAGTAAATTAATTTTATAACATTTTGATCTTGAAATTAGCAATCGCACATCTGCCAGCAACTGGCAAAGAAGTTAGGGAAGACCAGCCTTGTACATGGAGTTTCAACAAAGTTCACAATTTGCAGCTTTGTTCCAGTGGCCCCTTGGTTCTGAGTCGAATGGAACGACTGAACCAGAGACTTCGAAGATTCTGTGATGGACTAGATTACAAATTCCTGGACTTGCACTGTAGGTTTCCCCATAATTGAGTCAGGTTTGCACTACATGTTGCAGGCTACTACCCAGGTAGCTGACTCTGTGTATGTGGGATGCTCACAAGGTTTTGTTAGATTAGATGACTCTCCATCCAGTCCAGATAATGAGAGCTGTAGGAAGCCCAGAAATAAGATTGAATGACATACCTCCAACAAGTGAGCATTCAAGTCCTTGTGGTTAACTGCTGAAGCATTCGCAACAAAGCTCCAGAGTTTGAACTGCTCCTAAAAGCAGTGAAGCTCCATAATACTTAGATACAGAAGATGGTTGGAACCTGAAGTTGATAGCAGTGACATTTTTGGGGAAAATTTAGGTGTGTATTGAAATTATAGGATAATGGGAAATGGAGGTGGTGTTTTTGTTGCAGTAGACAAAAAACTCTAATCCACTAAGATAGAAATTGAAACTGTATGTGCAACTGGTCAAGACTCAGTATGAGGGGTGAACATAAAATGGTAATTGGGTCCTTCTGCCACCTACCATACTCATTTTCTGATGTAACCAAAACTTTTAGAGAGAACTTCAGTTCATTGTACATAAATTCCCCAATCATACAGTAATCATTGGTTGGGACTTAAATCATCCAACAGTCGATTGGGAAATTTACAGTTTTGTTAGTGGTGGGTGTGATAAGACATCCTGTGAAAAATTACTAAATGTCTTCTCTGAAAACTATGTATATTTATTCCATAAACTAAATAAAAAAATCATCAGTATCATATCTCAACATGGGAGTTGAAACTTTCAGCACAGGACAGAAGCATGTAGAGGAACTGTGGCTCATGTTTAAAAGAACAGAGTCTTTGCACTTGCTAGATATGTACTCAGTTAAATAGCTCATAATGAGAGGGACCCTTCATGGTATAGTGTCACTGTAAAGAAACTTCTAAAGAAACAGAGGCTACCACATAGTAAGTGTAAAACAAAGCATAGAGCTATAGATAGAGAGCTGATGAATGAAACACGTAAGGAGATCATGAATGAAATGCGTTTAGCTGTCAAGAGAGCAATGGGTGAAACCTTCAGTGACTACTATAGCACAACATTGTCAAATGATCTTTCACAAAACTGGAAGAAATTCTGGTTGTACGTAAAGGTGATTAGTAGCACCAAAGTCAATGCCCAGTCCCTAGTGAATGAAACAGGAACTGAAATTGAGGATAACAGAAAGAAAACTGAAATGCTTAAACCCAGGACAATTGCTCCAGTCAAGTGAAATTTGTGAGTGGATTGAGAACTTTTTGGCAGTGAGGACACAGCATGTTATCTTGGATGGAGAGTCATTATCAATGTAGAAATAACTCCAGGTGTGCCCCAGGGAAGTGTGTTGTGACCCTTGCCATTAATGTTGTTTGTTAATGACTTTACAGACAATAACCCTCAGAATTTTTGCAGATGATATAGTTATCTGTAACAAAGTACTGTCTGAAAGAAACTGCATAAATATTCAGTCTGATCTTGAGAAGATGTCAAAGTGGTGCAAAGATTGGCAACTTGGTGCAAATGCTCAGAAATTTAAAATTGTGCACTTCACAAAACCAAAAAATGAGTATCCTATAATATCAGTGAGTCACATTTGGAATCACCAACTTGTGCAAATAACTGAGTGTTACACTCTGTAACGATCACATAGGCTCAGTCATGGGCAAAGCAGGTGGTAAACTTCAGTGTATTGGTAGAATACTTGGGAAGTGCAAAGGAGATTGCTTAAAAATCACTCGTGCAACCCATTCTAGAATATTACTGAAGTGTGTGGGGCCTGTACCAAATAGGATATTGAATGTATGCAGAGAAGGGCAGCATGAATGGTCACAGGTTTGTTTGATTCATGGGAGAGTGTTACAGAGATGCTGAAGAAACTGATCCGGTAGACTCTTTGAAGGTAGATGTGATTATACTGAGAAAATCTGCTAACAAAATTTCAAGATCTGGCTTTAAATGATGACTCCAGGAATGTACTACAACCACTGTGTATAGCTCACATAGGACTCATAAGGACAATATTAGAATAATTACAGCATGCACAGAGGCATTCAAACAATCATTCTTCCCAACTCCACATGTGAATGGAATGGGAAGAAATCCTAACAACTGGTACAATGGGATGTACCCTCTGCTATCCACTTTCCAGAGTACAGCTTTAAATGTAGATGTAGTTACACCTGCCGAGCATAGTCTATTAGTATTACATTGTACAGAACAGAATTTTTTGTGACATCTTGAAAACTTTGGGTAAATTTGGCTAAAGGTATTAGTTGAGTGTTGTGAGAACAGAGTCGCTAATATTCTATACTTTTTTAAATTATTGATGGAGATGATATGGTTGATGATGAACATCATCACTATCAAACATCTAACCATTCCCGGGTAATTTACAACCTCAAATGTTTTGATCCAACCATGTCTTGTTAGGTTCTGAAACATTTCTTCTTTTGTGGTTTGACTTATAGCTTATGAACATCTTTCGAGTTCTGGTCCCGCCCAGTCTTGTCTTACATTCCTTCCATTTCTTTATATATTTTATTATTTCCATTTTGAGGTTAAGTGTCTTTACTTGTTTTCTTATGTCTTGTCTTCTATTCCTGTTTGGTAAGAAATCTACATTATTTCTGGTATGTTGTTTCATCAGTGTCCAACATTCACTTCCATGAAGCAATGCTGACACTGCTAATGCTTTGTAGATTTCTAGATGTTTCTCCTGTGTGCCATTCCAAAAGTTCAACTCAGTACCAGACACAACACAGAAACCAAAATGTTTGTAGCTTTTGAAACGATATCATGTTGTGATTTATAGATAATGCCACATATCAGTTATGGGAACATGTTGACTAATTCTATGATATTGTTGTTAGTAAGTATCTTGTTCCAGATTAGCTCACTACCTCTGAATGCCATCACTTTGGTCTTCATTGCTGAAATATTCAAATTGTATTTCTGACCTACTTTTGGAAGCATGTGCAGCTCTCATTGGAGATCAGCCTCAGAGTCCACTAAAAACATTTGCTAATCCACAAGGAGTATTATGTTTAGAATGATATCATTAACTGAACAATGTATTGGTCTTTTTTCTGCCATTAATTCATGTCATTATATACACAAATATTAAAAAGAGAAGGTGACAATGGACACATGCATCTAGAACCATGGATGAGATGCTTGTGCAGTAGAGATCAGAAATGAGCTCCGTATACTCCCTTTAATCTCGCAAGCAAGTCGTGTGACATCATTTCTGTACTCACTGTCTCTGTATGCTTGGAGACTTGCCTCAAGAGACTGAGCGATGTGGTGCAGTGGTTGGCACACTGGATTCACGTTCAGGAGGATGACAGTTAAAACTCTTCTCTGGGCATCTTGATTTAGGGTTTCTGTGATTTCCCTAGATCACCTCACACATATGCCAGGATGGTTCCTTTGAAAGGGCAAGGCTGATTTCCTACCCCATCCTTCTCTAATCCGAGTTTCTGCTCCATCTCTAATGACCTTGTTGTCAATGGGATGTTAAACACTAATCTCCTTCAACTCAAGAGTCTCCGCTGCTGCCCATTTAACTGGAAACTTGTCACTTGAGTTGTTGTTGGCCACAAGTTGACTTGTCCCATGTAAAAATAAGAGTGATTTCGCATACTCACAAGTACTACCACTAACTCGTGGTATTACTGCTCGATATGTAACCAGTGTGTGTGACTATTATTGTATACCTACACAATGGCTGAAGGGTTAACAGTGATTGTTGTTCTGTTAAGTGTGTGTGTGTGTGTGTGTGTGTGTGTGTGTGTGTGTGTGTGTGTGTGTGTGCGTGTGTGTGCGTGTGAGGGGGGGGGGGTGAGAGAGAGAGAGAGAAATGTGTACATGTGTATGTTTGTAGCTCTGAAACGCTTGGATTGATTATTTCAGCCAAAGCAGACTTGAGGAGTATCAGCACTGTGAGGGGTTTCTAACCTTTTAGCTTCAACAGAAGTAGAGAGATGGAAAAAACCACATTTTTTTAGTCCCTGCCATGTAGGATGTTCTGCATGGCAATAGTCTTGTGTCAAATTAGTATCAACCTGCTTTGCAGGGCAGGCTCCATGTGAAGGGCACGAAACGTTGTGTAGGGTCAAAGGCACGTTGTGTTAGACTCTGCCTTATTAACCTGCTTTACAAGACAACCCACACGTCAGGCGGGGGGATTTCAAGCCTCTGATGTGTCGGCTGCGTGGCACTACAGACGTTTTGTGGCAGTAGAACCGGTCTGCTTTATTTATCTGTTTTCCAGGAGCTATGTGTGCAAATGGGCATGGTTGGAGGAGTTTTATATGGATAGAGGAGGTGATAGAGAGAGAGGGAGGCAGGAGGGAATGGATAGGAAGTAAGGTGGCAGGAGGGGATAATGTGATACATTTACTACTTGCTATAAGAGAATTAGCACTGTGGGGGCTAGAAACTCACAGCTCTCAGAGGAACTGAGACAAGGGCAAAAAATTTTGTATTCCTGACATGTAGGCTACCATCCACAATAGGTGTGGTTTTTGGGTAGTATCAGCAGGTCTTTCAGGACTACAAGTGTGGATGGGCATGGCTGAGCAGAGAGAGGAGGGATGCTGGGTGGACAGAGAAAGGTGGAGGAGATGATGGACAGACAGACAGAAAAAGGACATAGTGCACACAGAGAGAGGGGAGGAGGGTATGGACAGAGAAAAAGGGGGAGGATGAGGAGAGTGGAGAGGAGTAGAGTGAGGGAAAGAGAGGACATGATCACGGCAACGGGCAGGAGAGTGAGTTGTAAGCGGCAGGTGGATTGTGTAGAGGAATAATGAACAGGTGGGAAAAGGAGAGGGAGGGAGGAGGATATGGACTGGGGAGGGAGATATGGTCAGAGAGATGGGTGGAGGAGATGGACAAAGAGAGGGGGAAGAAGGAAATGGAGAGACAGAGAGAAAGAGAGAGTTGGGAGAAGGAGGCAGACATATAGAGAGAAGAGGATGAGGTGGATGGAGAGATGAGAGGGGGAAGAGGGGACACAGAGAGGGCAGAGGAGGAGATGGTTTAAATGGCTCTGAGCACTATGGGACTTAACTTCTGAGGTCATCAATCCTCTAGAACTTGGAACTACTTAAACCTAACTAACCTAAAGACATTACACACATCCATGCCCGAGGCAGGATTCGAACCTGCGACCGTAGCAGTCGCGCGGTTCCGGACTGTAGCGCCGAGAACCACTCGGCCACCCTGTGTCAAATGCATTCGCCTATGAAGCCACAAGGAAGAGGATGGTTTTGTGTGTGTGTGTGTGTGTGTGTGTGTGTGTGTGTGTGTGTGTGTGTGTAACTATCTCAGAGACTGCTGTAAATTAATTTGTAAATTAATTTTTATATTTAATTTATTTTTGGAGAATAACATTATGTTGATATACACAACACTTTCAACATGTTATCGAGTGTGTAAGGACAGTACAACAAAACATGACGTATGGATGAAACATATTCTCTAAATAGTGCTTAAGTAAAGTATTAAAATACCTTTACTACAGTCTTCAAAAATGTTTCTTATATTAATTATAAAGTACACAAGTTGGACTCTATGTTTACAGTGATACAATGATGACGTAGCTCTGTGCCATTTTCATTTGACTCTGTTTGCACTGGACAAAATTAGTTTGTTTTTCATCTAAATTATGGACTGTAGTATGTAACTTATTCCAGACATCACTCTTCCTCTAATGCAGTGGTCAACAAACCATGCCTCATGGGCTGCATGCGGCCTGAACCCCTTATTCATGTGGCCTGTGGATGACAAGCATATTTTATAATAATATGCATCTAGTAACTAACATCCATATCCAAAAACACTAAGTGTTATTAACAGCACCTTAAGGGTCTAGTCTTCCCATTCACTGACAAAAATACTTACAGAGACTGTAATATTTTAAGCTGTGTTGAATTTTAATTGACACTGGTAAACTCAGCTGTGGACCAAATAAAGTTGACTACTAAACTCATGGGTAGGCCGGTAAGTAGCATGTCCGCAAATGGCATTAGGGGATGTGAGAGGAAGAATGTTTTATTATTTGTCTTCTGACAACTCATAGGCGTGTGTGACTCATATCAGTCAGCTGCTATGGTATAAATTTCCAGCGGAAGTAGTATGGATTCATGAATATGCATCATATAAGACAAAAAAAATTATCACCATGAAGGAATGACCTTTATGGGACACAAATCAGTAGCAGGGATGTACGTTTACAGAAAAGCAAATGATTACAGTTTCAGATAAAATTGATGCTTTATACAAGAGAGAGAGTGTCACAAATTGAACAAGTGGTAATGTGTTGGTCCACCAATAGCCCTTATGCAAGCAGCTATTTGATTTGTCTTTGACTGTTAGAGTTGTTGTAAGTCCTCATGAGGGATATCATGCCAAGCTCCATTCAGTTGGTGCATTAGATTGTCAAAATCCTGAGATGATTGAGGGCTCTGTCCATAATGCTACAAATTTTCTCCATTGAGGAGAGATCCGGCAATCTTTCTGACCAGCATAGGGTTTTGCAAGCACAAAGACAAGCAGTAGAAACTCTTGCCATGTGCCGGTGGGCATTATCTTTCTGAAAGGCAAGTCCACAATGGCTTGCCACAAAGGGCAACAAAATGGGGCTAAAATATCACAAAGGTGTCACTGTGCTGGAAAGGTGTGTTGGATGACAACCAAAGGAGTCCTGCTACGAAAAGAAGTGGCACCCCGCACCATCACTCCTAAATGTCTGGCCATAAGGTAGGCTAGAGACCGGCTGGCATTCCACCACTGTCTGGGGCGACTCCAGATACGTCTTTGCTGGCTGCGGAGCTGAATTCAAAGCAGAACTCATCACTGAAGACAATTTTACACTAGTCAGTGAGATTCCAATCTGAAGACATGTCTGGAGATGTCCCAGACAGTGGTGGGATGCCAGTCTGACTCTAGCCTGCCATACGGCCTGACAACCAGGAATGATGGTCTGGGGTTCCATTTCATTTCATAGCAGGACCCCTTTGGCTGTCGTCTGCAGCACCCTGCACAGCAGTATGTGAACAAAATTCTACCTCCCAGTTTGTTGCCCTTCATACCAAGCCATTCTGGGGTTACAATTCAGCAAGATAATGACTGACCACAAACGGTGAGCGTTTATAGTGCTTATCTTCGTGCTTGCTAATCCAGACCTTGGCCAACAAGGTCACTGGGTCTCTCCCCAGATGACAATGTTTGAAGCATTATGGGCGGGGCCTTCCAACCATCTTAGGACTTTTATGATCTAATGTGCCACTTGGACAGAATTTGGCATGGTATCCCTCAGGATGACTCCAACAGTTCTATCAGTCAATGCCAATCCAAATAATTGCTTGCATTAGGGCCATTGGTGAACCAACGTATTATACCTTGCTCAATTTGTGAATGTCTTTCTCTTGAATATATCATCCAGTTACTCTGAAACTGCAGTCATTTGTTTGTCTCTATGTGTACATCACATCTGCGGATTTCCATCCCATTTGGATGATTCCTTTGTGGTTTTATTTTTTATTTTTTTTAATTTTATTTTTTCCCATAGAGTGTATTTGTAGCAAGGAATATGAAATTAAATGAAGGTGGTTGTAATACAACACAGTGAGTAGATGAAAAATGTCATTCAAAACAAGTAGTAAATCTGTGAGATCATGTCTGATAATGCATAACAGACAGTTACAATGTCACAACTTATGGGTCATTGAGGGTGGCAGCAATCTGAAAAACAGGGCAGTTGACACGAAGTGTTCCATTGATGGCAACTTTCTGTGATCAGTGCATGGAGTTCAGCAGCCAACTTGTCATGCTCTTTGATGGGTAGTCTATTAGGTGCTCATAACATACAAATTTATGCAGGTTTCAAATTAATAATAAGTTCGGTATGTATGTGGCCCAAGGTATTGCCCTACAATGCCAGAATTGGCTCTTTGATGACTGCTGCTTAAATGGAACACATTTGCAATTGTGTGCACTGCGTCATTCAAATTTTGCCTTCAAAACACAGCTTTGTTGAAAGAGATCTGATCCCAACTACTTAACATTTTGCCCTGTCAGTGTTACTTTACAACAGCAGGATTGTGCACTCGACTTCGATACTAAGTCATGACTAGCCTTCTACTCCTGCTCACTTCAGCAAGAGAAAGCAAGTCGATGAGTAAGAAGTGATCACAGTGCCACCATTCTCAGACTCATCATATTCATGGAACTACAACAGGAAGGAAGGAAAACAGTACACCACTGATGCAACAATGGTGCCTTGATTTGTAAAGTATCAACATTAGATTCATATTCACTCTGTTTGTGTTCTGTGTTGTGGTGTGCCATCTAAAATTCTGAAGTGTTTCGTCATACGTACTTTCAGTTATTGTTTGTGGGAGATCCCTTGTTCTGTAAAACTTCCAATAGCTTTATTCTATTTACTCTTTTCTTGCAATAGCAGTACTCTCTTTCAGAGGCGTCGACCTTTTTTTTTTTGGGGGGGGGGGGTTAGGGGGGGGGGGGCAAGAATCATTTTATTAGGTACTACATTTGACAGATAACTTTGCGTTTCCATCTACACGTTTCACACTCCAAACCAGTCCTGTTTGCAGATGACACCAGTGTATTGATTGAAGGTGGAAATAGAAAGGCTCTTAGGCTGTATGCTGAAGTCACAAATGAAAAGATTTCAGAGTGGTTTGTGAGGAATAAGCTACTGATTAACCCTTTTCTTTAAAAAAAAAAAAAAAAAAAAAAAAAAAAAGAGGCCACTATACAATTCCACACATAGCAAAATTAAAAATCCATCAAAACCAAATATTTCTTTGGAAAACCAAAAAATTAAGTGTCACTGAACCAAATTGCTTTGTTTACTTACAAGACAATCTGAAATGGAATTCCTACATCACATTCTTAAATTCTAAGCTATCTAAAATGACCTATGCAATGAGAATTTTATGGAACAACACAAGTGCTGAAGGAGAGAGGTGTATTATGCACGCATACTTTCCCTTTTGAGTTATGACATCATATTCTTGGGAAATTCCCCTCACAGCATAACAACTTTCAAGAAACAAAAAAAAGATTGTGACTATAATTAAAAATGCAAACAGCTGAAAATCATGCAAACTACGATTGGCTGGCGACTAGCCCCTACCCCTAGACTTACTGAAACACCAATCACAATGTCACTTCAGTCGGTACAAAACAAATACATAAATAAAGTTGAAGAAACGTACCTTAATTTTTGAGGGCAAATGTACTCCTGCTCAGATAATTTCTGCATATGAACTCTTCACATATGGCATCAAGGTCGAATTTCATCGATTCATTTCTATGGGCGTTGAGAAGGGCGAGGGCATTAAGATGATCCTGCCTCATTATAGAACAAAGATACGTTTTCACCCTCCGCAGACAAGAAAACGATCACTCAGTGGTGCAGGACGTTACCGGAATCATCAACACTACACGTATGAATTTCACTAGTTCAGGCACTAGTTCAAACAGGTGGTTTTCCTGTTTTAGGTATTTCACTGTGTCATCCAATGAACTAATATTCGCAGAATCACTACTTTGGATAATCTCATGAAACATGCTTCGGTGGAGAAGCAAGCGTGCTTGGTCTATATCTGATTCATAGAAAGATAAAATATCGAATGAATGTTTGTTATCACCAAGAAGAAATTGTTCAATTTGATTTACAAACATGAATGATTGAGTTTTGAACCGTGATTCCAAGAAGCGAATGGATGTATCCATTGTTTCATAATACAATCTTATATATTTGTCACATACTTCAGTGACTGTTTCTACAGATGAATTGATGGAGTCGTCGTATTTCGTAGGGACTTTTCTTCTACGGGCTAATTTTGGGGAATCAACATCCATATCTTGACATTTTGAAGTTACTTCACCCCAGAATGATTCAAAATTGTTTCTCATAAATTTAATAGAAGTTACAAGAGTGGAAATCATCTTAATGGCCTCCTCTAAGTGTAGGGATTTCCTCTGTAGTGCTGTGTTTACGGTATCAATGTGACCAAACAGTTTTAACAAAAGTGATAACATGAAAAAGAAATCATATGTCTGCATATTAATCAAAAAGGCGTTTGCTTTGGCCCCAGTGTCTGATTGTCACTTCTTGAAACATTTAGAAAAAATTCCTGAAGTTCTGTATAGTTGGACAAAATTGAAGACATTGCCAAGTATCTTACGGCCCACCTTGTAGGACAGAGTGGTTTCAAATTTGTACAGGCATCTGCCTTCAGGTGAGCAAAAAGATCTACTCTTTTAGGTGAATCTCTCACAAAACATTCAATGCATTTCGACATTCTGGAACTGCTTTCACAGTGTCTTGTAGTGTTAGATTTAAACAGCGTGCAAGGCTGTGCACAAACATAGCTCTCTTCTCCATTTCCATGAACTTTGCCTGGACACCATTATATAATCCGGCCATGTTAGCTGAACCGTCAAAGCATTGGCCCCTACAATTAGATGTAGGCAAATCAAATCGTCTTAAAATGTTGATAATAATATCAAACAGAGCCTTAGCTGTGGGACTTTGTATTGAGTATAGCCCTAAAAAATATTCTTCTATCTCTAGCAAAGCATCAACAAATCATTATACCGATACTAAATTGCTCTTTGGTGTCTATGTCTGTTGTTTCATCTGCTATTATTGCACAAATACTCTGCACTCTTGATATCCTCCAATAATTTTCTAAGAAGTGTTTGACTTAAAATGACCAAAATTTCGTTTTGCACATCATGAGATGTCCATTTGTAAGTTTTGCGCAGCAGCCATATTAAAAGTAGCTGGTTATCTTCACATCGAAGGCGTAATAAATTGTCAAAGTTACTTGTTTCATCAGTATGCCCACGTATTGCAAGCCCCTGCACTGCTAAATAACGGAGGGAAGATATGATTTTTAGTAAAGAATCTCAGGATTCTTTCGTTTGTGTCAGTTTTTCTTTGGAAATCTGGCTAAATACATTGACATTCGATTTTAAGGATTTGAATTTCAGTACAGCTTCTCTGTGGCAGCCCGATGCTTCATGCGCTTTCAACTTTTCTACCCCTTTCTTCCATTTCGAAAAACCAGTTTCCATTAAAGCTTTTTCCATTTTGTTAGAAAACTGAAAACGATTTTCTTCAAAAATTTGTCTGCAAATTTTGCAAAAAATAACATCTTTTACCTTATTGTAATCGATCCATGCAAATTGCTGTTTCCAAGAGGGCTGATAACACATTGTTTTTTTTCCGGGAACAGTGTTTTTTGTCACCGCCACAGTTCCGTCACTCTTTGTGTCTTTGTTGTCACACACAGCACCACTAACACTGGGTCTAGCTTCACCATCGCCAACACTTGCCACATTGTCACATTTCTTCCTAATTATAAACTTGCCCATTTTAAACTGGACAGTAAGGGACGAAAGATTAACAACTGAACCGAGTCACAATTAGACTAACTGACCACTGGCGATGCCTAGCTCCAGAGTATTTACATTCGCCGCCAACATTAGCTGCGGCCTGCGTAACAGTACTGTGCGCCTAACAAGAAGTAGCCATGTAACAATAGTGTTGATTATTGTCAGGGCTGGCTCTAGGGAGGCGGGGTTTAGGGGGGGGGGGGGGCAATCGTGCCATCACACAGGGCGGCAAATCCATCTTGTGTAAATGAAGGAATGTGAGAATAAATTGGAAATACAAATTATTCATAAAATCAAGGGTCTTATTGAAAATTATCTATGGTACAGAAACTGGGTGCTCCGATTTACGAAAGAAACGTTTCCTCCAACAAAAATGGCTTAAAATGTATTGCACTGTAAACGTATCACTGACTGCTGCTTTGATCTTAAAGACATACTCGCAACAAAGAGATGAATGAGTGTGATATGTGAAAATAAGGCGTCATGTATCAAACATATTGTGGAAAAAGTTGACTATGTCGAAAAAGGGGGTGGGGGTACTTGACATGTTTGCGCAGGGTGGCAAAATCCCTGGAGCCGGTGCTGATTTGTGTGGTGTTGTACCTAGTGATTGTCAATAGAATTTACAAAAATGAATGAAGAGTCTTTGATGTTACCTAGTCCTTCTAGCAATGGTCATCAAATTCGGTGTCACTGTTGCTCATTAGTTTCTTTTACAAGCTGCCAGCAGGCTGCTGTGGGAGGACGTGGAGCTCGTCCTAGCAGCCAAAGTGCTGCGAGCTCATGGTGAGCTTTCATTCCCCGCATACCTCCGTACAGTAAAAGTGTGTGAATAATACAGATGCAGGGGACAAACCCTGTCACGACAGTTTGTCATATGCAGAGGTTGGAGGAATAGCAGAAAGGAATATGCAATAGCTTGTAAAATCTGTATTTTTGTCCTACATAATCATTACATAGTATTATGCAAAAATGTATGTGCAAGTTTTAACAAATTTCCCAGTAAAGGATGAGGAAGGGGGAGAGAGAGAGCAGTGAGAAATGCATGTTTGAATTTGAATGTTGGGGGGGGGGGGGGGGCAAGGCCCCTACTTTGAACTATTGGGCGGGGGGGGGGGCACAAAGTACTCCCCCCCCCCCCCCCCTCCCAAGTTGGCTCCACTGCTCTGTTTACACTTTTTAATCCTTTTTCACAAATGTTAAAAGTCATGTAAGTTTGCCAACTATTTTCTCTGTTTTATATATATTTAACATTTACAAAAAACATTCAAAAGAGTAAACAGAATAAAACACACACACACACACACACACACACACACACACACACACACAGTACAGGCACAACAAAAAGACTCTCACAATTAAAGCTTTCGGCCATTGGCCTTCATCACCAACACACACACACACACACACACACACACACACACACACACACACAGATGCAAACGCAACTCACACACATGATTGCAGTCCCAGGCAACTGAAACCACAATGCAATCAGCAGCACCAGTGCATGATGGGAGTGGTGAGTGGGTGGGATTAAGTAGGAGGCTGGGATCCATACGAGACAGGCTGTGAAGCAGTCATTGAAATGAAGGATATTATGTTTGGCAGTGTGTTCAGCAACAGGGTGGTCCACTTGTTTCTTGGCTTCAGTTTGTCAGTGGCTATTCAAGTGGACAGACAACTTGTTGGTTGTCACGTCTACATAAAATGCAGCACAATGGTTGCAACCTAACTTGTAGACCATATGGCTGGTTTCACAGGTAGCCTTGCGTTTGATGGGATAGGTGATGTTAGTGACTGGACTGGAGTAGGAGGTGGTGGGAGGATGTATGGGACTGGTCTTGCATCTAGGTCTGTTACAGGGGTAAGAGCCATGAGGTAAAGGATTGGGAGCAGGGGTTGCGTAAGGATGGATGAGTGTATTGTGTAGGTTCGGTGGATGGCGGAACATCACTGTGGGAGGGGTGGGAAGGATAGTGGGCAGGATATTTCACATTTCAGGGCACGACAAGAGGTAATCGAAACACTGGCGGAGAATGTAATTCAGTTGCTCCAGTCCTGGGAGGTACTGAGTTACGAGGGGATGCTCCTCTGTGACCTGATGATGGGACTTTGGGAGGTGGTGGGAGACTGGAAAGATAAGGCATGGGAGATTTGCTTTTGTACAAGGTTGAGAGGATAATTACAATCAGTGAAGACTTCAGTGAGACCCTCAGTATATTTCAAGAGGGACTGCTCGTCACTGCAGATGTGAAGACCACGAGTGGCTAGGCTGTATGGAAGGGACTGCTTGGTATGGAACGGGTGGCAGCTGTCCAAGTGGAGGAGGTATTGCTGGTGGTTAGTAGGTTTGATATGGACAGAGGTACTGATGTAGCCATCTTTGAGGTCGAGGTCAACATCTAGGAAGGTTGGTTGTTGGGTTGAGTAGGACCAGGTGAAGCAAATGGGGAGATGTTGAATGTGCTTGGCATACATTTTATAGACTGTGCTCTGTAGGCCTATGCCCCTTTAGCTAAAAGATTTCACTCTCTCTCTTAAATATTGGGCACACTGTTGCTGTGTTCCATTCCTCAAATATGTATCTGTGATCCCAACAAAGATTTTTGTAGCTCATATCTATTTATTAATTCATTTGCTTGTTTTTGATTTATGACTTCACCATTTGACAATATTTTCTATTGTCCTTTTCTTCTATACATGCTTTCTTTAAAAATATTTAACATGTGGCATTAATCTGTTTTCCTTATCAACACACCATAAAGACATGCAATTATTGTTTTGACATTTTATATGAAAACCCAGAGAAATCACATTTGTGAGACATTTGAATGTAAAATGCTTTTCCATGTTACATTTACAGGAAAGGAAGAATACATTCAGAAAATTATTTTGTAAAAGTTCTGATGCATTGCCGCCTATGGCAAAAGAAAGGAAAAAATATAATAAACACTAAGTGGATTTAATAATTATTAGTGTATAACAGATATAACTTGATTGCAATTTAGGCTTGTAAAAAGACATAAATATTGTTATTCATTTTCTGTCATTGCAGTTTCATGTTCAACAGAGTCCACAGATTGGATGAAAGACTCACTGGGCGTTTTAAATTCTTCAGAAGGAACAACAGAGTGTTGGCCACTGCAAAAGGATATTGGAAATAACAGAGAAATTGGAAATGGCAGTGATGAATTTTCATTCCAGCGGTCAAGCAGCAGCACTGAACATTTCCATCAAAAACATAGGTTTGAGGGTTATCAACATTCACTTCAACCAAATGAGGATGAACATCTTGTCATACTGGAAGATAGCACACGAATGCATGCTCCACAATATGCTGCACAGAATTCCAATGACTTCCCAAGTCATGAAACATTTGAGTGCCCTCGGTGTAATTCGAAGTTTATCTCACATCTTAGTTTATCTGAACATCATTGTTCCAGGGGCAGGAAAGTTTCAAAAGAAATGCAGATCTTATGGTATCGTTGTCACCAGTGCTATAGATCCTATGCACGGAAAGGAAGCCTTGCAAGACACTTAAAATTTGAATGTGGCAGGGACCCACAGTTTGAATGCTCAATTTGCCACCAAAGAATTAAACACAAAAGCTCGCTTGTACAGCATATGGCGGTCAAACATGGGCTTACCTCTTCAACTGATAAAACTGGGGAAAATTGATAATAAGAACTTTATTTCATATAATTTATTGCAATTGTAACATTTTAGTAATCAGTGACATACTATTTATGTAATGAAAACTAGTACCCTTATGAGAATATATGATGTTTCAAGAGAAAAAGTAATTGTTATTTTTAGACATGATGCTGAAAATTCTGTGCAACCTAGTTCATGTGTTCAAATTGATATAGCTTATGTTGTTGATATGATGTCTTTACAGCTAAAGTGACATCTTTACCATACACACAGAGACTGGACAATATGTTCCATTTATCTTATCTTTTAGTCAAATTCAGTATTAAGCACCTATTTATGACATTAACTACCGTAAATAGCTACCAAAGTCTATTTTTTCAAAATGCATGTGTGCTGTTTAAAACTTTTTTTTTTTTTTCAATTTGTCACTTTGCTTACTCTGTAATTCTCTCTTGCTTGAAGACTTGGGCCAGTATAATGTTTTCATCTGTTTGGAAGTTTCACAACAATGTATGTTCTACTGTATAGTGAATGGTACATACCTTGTATTAAACATTACAATGCCCTTAAGTATTGTTGTAAAAGAGAATTTTTTTTAAGCCAGCATTATCAAGATTATGTATGCATTCATTACACTTACATCAATCATGTTGAAGAAAACTGCCAGTGGCCAGCATCTTGTTTTTCTCTTGACACTGTAGCATTATGTCTTCTGGTCTGTGGTGTCAACATCACCTTTTGTGGCATTTTATGTCATTATAACTTTGGGCTTCTTTACTTCTGATGGTAATGTCATTGGTTGTTCATAAAGACAGCTAAAGACAGTAACAACTTTGTTCTTCTTAGAAACATGAAAGGCTCTTATTACATCAGGTTGAAAAGTAAATAGTGTGGAATGTACTTTGTGTCTGTTAGGTCTAATTAAATTAGCAAGCAGTTTACCTTGATTTTTCCAGGTAGTACAGACTAGTGTTAGATATATTGCCAACAAATAATGAGCCAAATTGAGAGATGGAAAAAAATTATCACAGGTGATAACTATGTCCATACTTTTCAGATTTGGTCACCAGGGTTTTCTCAGCATTCTCTCTTAAGTTGCATGGCTTTGGTTTCTTCCTCCATACCCAGATACACTTTAATCTTCCAGCAGTAACTTGTTTCACTGTCACAAATTGCTCAGTACTATATTCCATATTTATCAGGTTTTGAAGGCATGGACAGCAAACTCGAAATGTGACCAACTGTTGATCCATGGTCATGCACCATCCTGAGTAGTTCCCCACATCTCAAAAACTTCTCTGATTGGTTCCAGTTTGTCACTTGACATATGTTCACATCAGGCTGCTGCGTTGTCAAAGTGTAACACACTCAGAATAGCATGGAAGCAATTGCAAGACATAATTTTGTTGAACAGTGGTTGGCTATTCTCAACACTTCAGAGGTGACTGATATCTTCATTTCTTGGCTTGTAAACACCAGTCAGGATCAGCACACCAAGAAACTTTTTCATTTAATCACATCTACATCCTCTCAGTCCTTGTAAACAATTTGACTTTCCTTGTTGGTCCACGTACACACTTTCTCAGTGAGGGGTACATGAAAGAAAAAAATAAAACAAGATTCTTCATTATCATAGTTCGAAACCAAATATTTAATAAGTCCCTGTTCTTTTTTCAGTACATTGTTTTTACTATGCCTGCCATACCAGAAATTCCAGCTTGAGGGATTGTAGCCCATATTTCATTCCCATTACAAGAAAACAATAAGAGATGCTCAACAGAATTTGCATTAAATTGTTCTTCTCCATATTTGTAAAGGGATTCTTCATGATGGTGGTCATCATCATCATCATCATCATCATCATCATCATCATCATGTTGTTCTGAGTTTTCGGTGACATCTACCTCATTATCATCATCGCTGAAAAATTCAAATTGACTAGGTGGGTTTCAGATCAGGAGACTGCTTCAATAGTTCTCTTATCTCCTCATCTGATAGTCCTCTTCTTCATAACATTTTCACTTTGTAGAACAGACAACTGAAATAATGCACTGAAATAAACATGTGCTTATCACAAATAGGACTATTGAACATTGAAAGAATAACAAACATGAATCAACAACAGTAAATGACATAACAGACACTGCGCAAATTATGACTAACAAGATGAATCAGAAAATGTCCTAAAATTTCATTAAAGTAAAATATATAGTTATTAATAGAGAAGATGGGCCTATGAGGTCTGACAGTAGTAAAAGGGTTACAGAAGTTCCATATGTTGTTTCTGATAGCCTGTTTCCTTCCAGTTGTTTTCCTATTTCTGTGGTCCGGGTTGACAACCTTTTCCAGAAATACAGAAATATTTGTGTTTTTGACCTGTCTGCTTCCATTTTGCGTGGGAAGTGCCTGTAAATGTTTACAGAAACAATTAAAAATATATATTTTTTGTTGTGAAAAACAATTTTATTGCTTCTTAAAATACATACACTGTAGCATGTTCTTGAACCAATTCTAAAACTTTTTTTTTCATTCTGATGTTGGTACCTCAACAATAGGATTCAACCAATTATTGAGGTGATGAAAATCATTGTGCAGGCACTTCTTGATCTAAGAAAAAATAAAACAAAGTCATTGAAATCAGGTGATATGAGCAGTGAGACATTAATTTGATGTTTTTCTTCATCAGTTAATCACTTGTGTGACAGGCAGTGTGACAGTTTGCATTGTCGTGAGAAAATTCGGTATTTATTTATTTGTCCTCTGAATCATTCTTGTACAAGACCTGCACATGGTGATGCACAAAACACACTTTATGATATGGGACAAATCATAGTATGACATTATGGATGATATGAGGTGAGGTGATGAAAAATTACAAAACATGACTTTACATAGCTGTTATTTATTGCTGTTAGATTAGATTAGATTAGATTAATACTTGTTCCATAGATCATGAATACGACACTTCGTAATGATGTGGAACATGTCAGGTTAATAAAAGATGTCTGTACAAGATATTACATTACACAAAATATTGCATGACACTAATGTTTAAGTTGTTTTTTTTTTCCTTAATTTATATCTAAAAATTCAGCCAATGAGTAGAAGGAGTTGTCATCTAGAAATTCTTTTAATTTATTTTTAAATGTTGGTTGGCTATCTGTCAGCTTTTGATGCTGTTTGGTAGGTGACCAAAGACTTTTGTGGCAGCATAATTTACCCCTTTCTGTGCCAAAGTCAGATTTAACCCTGCATAGTGAAGATCATCCTTTCTCCTGGTGTTATAGCTATGCACACTGCTATTACTTTTGAACTGGGTTGGATTATTAACAACAAATTTCATAAGTGAATATATATGCTGTGAGGTTACTGTGAGGATCCTTAGATCCTTAAATAGATGTCTGCAGGATGACCGTGGGTGGGCTCCAGCAATTATTCTGATTACACGTTTTCGAGCAATGAATACTTTTCTACTCAACGATGAATTACCCCAGAATATGATGCCATACGAAAGCAGTGAATGAAACTAGGCATAGTAAGCTAATTTACTGAGATTATTATCACCAAAATTTGCAATAACCCTAATAGCATACATAGCTGAACTCAGACGTTTCAGCAGACCATCAATGTGTTGCTTCCAGTTTAACCTCTCATCAATGGACACACCTAAAAATTTTGAAAATTCTACCTTAGCTACAGACTTCTGTTCAAAGTCTATATTTATTACTGGAGTTGTGCCATTTACTGTACGGAACTGTATATACTGTGTTTTATCAAAATTTAAAGAGAGTCCGTTTGCTGAGAACCACTTAATAATTTTGTGAAAAACATCATTTACAATTACATCACTTAGTTCTTGGTTTTTGGATGTTATTACTATACTTGTATCATCAGCAAAAAGAACTAACTTTGCATCTTCATCAATGTGGAATGGTAAGTCATTAATGTATATCAAGAACAATAAAGGACCTAAGACCGAATCCTGTGGGACCCCGTACTTGATAGCCGCCCAGTTTGAGGAATCAGCTGTTGTTTTAACATTACATGAACCACTTATTTCAACTTTCTGCATTCTTCCAGTTAAGTATGAATTAAACCATTTGTGCACTGCCCCCCTCAAACCATAATGATTTAGCTTATCTAAAAGAATTCCATGATTTACACAATCAAAGGCCTTTGAGAGATCACCAAAAATACCAATGGGTGATGTCCGGTTATTCAGAGCATTTAATATTTGATCAGTGAAAGCGTATATAGCATTTTCTGTTGAAAAGCCTTTCTGAAAACCAAACTGACATTTTGTTAGTACTTTATTTTTACAAATATGGGAGGCTATCTTGAATACATTACTTTCTCAAAAATTTTTGATAGAGCTGTCAGAAGAGAGATTGGGCAATAGTTGTTGACATCCGACGTATCCCCCTTTTTATGCAATGGTTTTACAATGGCATATTTCAGTCTGTCGGGGAAAACACCCTGCTCCAAAGAGCTATTACATACGTGGCTGAGAATCCTACTTATCTCTGGGGAACAAGCTTTAAGTACCTTGCTGGAAATGCCATCCATTCCGTAAGAGCTTTTACTTTTCAGTGAGTTTATTATTTTACTGATTTCAGAGGGAGAGGTTGGTGGAAATACAGTTGTTTCAAACTACACAGGTATGGCCTCTTCTATTAGTAGCCTTGCCTCTTCTAGTGAAGATCTAGATCCTATTTTCTCCACAACATTTAAAAAATGATTATTGAAAATATTTTCAATTTCTGATTGTTTGTTAGTACACTTGTCATTCAGTTTTATGGCACTAAAGTCTTCCTGTGCTCTTGGTTGCCCTGTTTCCCTTTCAATAATATTCCAAATTCCTTTAATTTTATTATCAGAGTTACTGATCTCAGACATGATACACATGCTTCTGGACTTTTTAATAACTTTTCTTAGTACCGCACAATAGTTTTTATAATATTGAACAATTTCGGGGTCAGTACTCCCTCTTGCTGTTAGATACAGTTCTCTTTTACGGTTGCAAGATATTCTTATTCCTTTAGTTAGTGAAGGTTTTTATATGTTTTCTTGGAATTATGTTTAACTATTTTCTTGGGAAAACAATTTTCAAATACCCTTAAAAATGTATCGTAAAATAAGTTATATTTCAAGTTTGCATCGGGTTCCTTACACACTTCATCCCAGTCTAGCTGCTTTAGGCTTTCCCTAAAGTTTGCAATATTGATATTGTTAATTGAACGCACTGCTTTGAAATTCTGATTTGATATACTGCATGGAGCTATGTCATGTACTGTAACTTGCTGTGCACCATGATCTGAAAGACCATTCTCAACAGGATAAGCGTTTATGTCCTTAAACTTATCTTGGTCTATAAAAAAGTTATCTATCAATATCCTGCTGTTCTTTGTTATTCGAGTAGGAAAATCAATGACGGAGCTCAAATTGAAAGAACTGAGTAATACTACAAGGTCATTTTTCCTATTACACTCTTTCAGGGAATCAACATTGAAATCCCCACAAATGATAATTTGCTTCCCCCTGTCTGACAGATAGCACAACAAAGCATCCAAGTTTTCTAGAAATAGCTGGAAATTCCCTGAGGGGGACCTATACACTGTTACAATTATGAAAGTGCCATCATTTAGTTGTTTTAGGTTTGAGTTCGACTCACACACACCACTTGAACAGAAGTACCTGGACATGTGTACATAATGTAGAATTGACCACTAGATACCATGAGAGGTGGACCCACCAGTATGAAAGCAAATGCGGAAAATTGTGCTGTCAGTAGTCCAACTAGCACAATGACTATGTAATAAAAAGAATGAGGCTCATTGGTCAAGCAGCTCCTGATAGGCCACAAATTTTTGTAGTCAGTGCTAAGTGATGCTTGAGGCTGTGTAAAGAGTGATACCACTGGACAGTGGATGCCTGGAAATAAGTGATTTGTGGACATCCAGTGGAAGGGTTTGGGTTTGGCGAATGCCTGGGAAACGTTACATGCCATTATATGTAATACCAGCAGTGAAGTACGGGAAAGTGGGTATTACAATACGGTTCTTTTTTTTTTTTTTTCATTATTAGTGTGTGGTCCTTTTATTGCGCTCAAGAAAATGCTAAATGTGGAAGGACATGAACACATTTTACAGCATGTGTATTGTGTACAGCAGAGAAACAGTTGGAGGATGATAATTATATCGGCATGTCAGTGCACCCTGTCACAAAGCAGCATCTGTGAGGCAATGGTCTGTGGGAAATAACATTCATTAAATGGATTGGCCTGCCCAGAGTTCTGACTTGAACCCAATGGAACATGTTTAGGATGAGTTAGAATGTCAACTTTGCTCCATATCCCAGTCCACCTTCTCTGGTTTCAGCTCTTGTGGAATTATAGGCTACCATTCCTGCATAGTCATTCAGACACATCTTTGAAAGTGTGTCTAGAAAAATTCAAGCTGTCAAAAAGGCAGAGGGTGGACACACCCTGTATTAATGTCTGCTAACATATGTTGGATACTTTTTATCAAGTAGTATATATGCAAAACAGTTACCTGGTAGTCATAGTTACATATTTCAAGTTATTACAAGCACATGAAACTTCCTGGCAGATTAAAACTGTGTGCCCGACCGAGACTCGAACTCGTCCCGAACTGGTCCCGAGTTCGAGTCTCGGTCGGGCACACAGTTTTAATCTGCCAGGAAGTTTCATATCAGCGCACACTCCGCTGCAGAGAGAAAATCTCATTCTTATTACAAGCACATATTTGGCATAGTTGCATATGGTATAAACAGAATACATTTTTTACACATATATTTTGTATCAGTGTTTATTTCTGATGCAAAAATTAATCCTGCAGTCGATTTCATATTTATTTGCACACGTATCAATTAAAAATTCAGATAAAGTGTGAAAACAATGATCAAGTGAGAAGGTTTTCAGATACATATTAAACAAAGACAGATGCTACCTTTTTTTAAATTTCTGATGGCAGATTGTTGTAAAGCTGATTAAACAGTGAATTTTTAAAGGCAGAGGTCACATTTTTTGAACATGGAGTTTCACTTTCACTCTTGTACCATGATCATGAACGTTCACATACTTATCGGATTTTGCAATGTTACATTTTATAGGCTTATAATTTATAACTTGTAATGTAATTGAATGGATAAAAAATCTACTCACCAAGTGGTGGTGCATTTATGATATGTAGAGACTGCCAAGAGATAAAATGAGTGATTTTTGGAAGAGATGTCTCCAGCTGTCAGTAGGCTTTTTCACTTTGCATTATTTGCACAGCTCTCTTCTGAGTGAGGAGAATGTCTGAGCTATTCAGGGAGTCTCCTCAAAATACAATACCATGTGGCATGACACTATGAAATTGTGTATAGTCAATGGTGTGAACAGTCTTTGGACTTGTGCGGTATGAAAGGATGCATTAGGCATAGTATAATTTATTCAGTTTACTACTAATTTTGCAGTTGTTTTCACTTTCTGTAACCACAGCCCTAAAAACCTTGTTTTTGACATGGCTGATATTTCAGAGCTATGTATTTTCTTATTGGGCATAAATTTCTTGGTTCTTAGGTGAAAGTTCAGGAAAGTGGATTCATTTATGCTGACACTCAGCAGACAATGTCTGCTTGTGTCTGTATATGTGCTGATGGATATGTGTGTGTGTGCGAGTGTATACCTGTCCTTTTCCCCCCTAAGGTAAGTCTTTCCGCTCCCGGGATTGGAATGACTCCTTACCCTCTCCCTTAAAACCCACATCCTTTCGTCTTTCCCTCTCCTTCCCTCTTTCCTGACGAAGCAACCATGGGTTGCGAAAGCTTGAAATTTGTGTATGTGTTTGTGTTTGTTATTGTTTCTATCAACGTACCAACGCTTCTGTTTGGTATGACTGATTTCTGAGCTGCAGTTGTTTTAAAAACAACAAGTCACATATTTTGAAATAATTGAAATGTTTGTAAAAACTTAAAAAGACAACACTTGTAGAAGGTCCAAAAACAGAATAACCTTCACTTTGCATTATCTTGATATTTTGCACACATTTGTGCAGGCTTGATCAATAGTATTTGGCCACAGATTCTGTGAGATCATGTGTAGCAATATTATATGATCATGGAACAAGCTTCTGCACAGTTACAGAGCAGTAATGGCAATATTTTTTTTTTTTTTTTAAGTGTACAAGCGAACAGTACATTGCAGTGAAAGGCAACTGTTTGGAACTCCTCTACAGAGTAAAATGAGTTGACAGCTATGTTTCTTTGGCCTTTTGTGACTGTTCACCGTATCTGTCTGATTGTTTATGTATATGCGGTGTCTTAGGACTAATGGTCAATGTCCGGAGGTATGACAGAAATGATCATTTGAAGCAAAAAGTCTGGTAAACATGGGGTTTAAAATGCATACCTTAAGAACTGTGAGCACTTCATCATCGTTGATACTGTGATTCAAATCTTTTCTGCTACAAGCTCTTTGATTTTGATGTTTTGAGTGGTGATAGTATGTATCAAAAAAAGAAAAGAACCTTAAGAACTGTGAGCACTTCATCATCATTGATACCGTGATTCAAATCTTTTCTGCTACAAGCTCTTTGATTTTGATATTTTGAGTGGTGATAGTATGTATAAAAAAAAAAAAGAAAATAAAGTTCGGTAAACATGGATTCTAATGTGGATATTTTAAGAGTTATGAGCACTTACTCATCTTCTTTACTGTGAAATATATCTCTTCTACTGAACAAATGCTCGCAGCTCTTAAGCTCTTAGGGCCCATTCTTTGTTTCAAATGATGGTTCCTGTCACATCCCTGAAAACTGACCATTCCTCCTGGGACACCCTGCATAAGGAATAAGAGCGTTCCTATCGCACTTCCCTGGAGCACTCCTACTGATACCCACGTTTATAATGAACACTCTCCCCAAATGATGGTTCCTATCACATCCCTGAAAACTGACCATTCCTCCTGGGACACCCTGCATAAGAAATAAGAGCATCCCTATCGCACTTCCCTGGGTCACTCCTGCTGATACCTTTGTTTATAATGAACACTTGCCCTGCTGGACAGTGTATTAGGTTCTGTTACTTCACAAATCTTTGAGCCACTCATATATCTGAGAACCTATTTTGCGCACATAGACCTTTGGTAGTGGTCTGCAGTGATTCACAGTGTCAAATGCTTTCCAAAAATCTTAGACATTCTCTTGCTTGGGATCTGAATCATTAATACATAGGAACGTCTTTAAATCATGTGTAGAAAACATACATATTTGCCCTTCTGGGTAACGAAAGTGCACAGGAACTGCCATTGTTCATATGTTGCCCTTAGTAAGATAGTTTTTAAAAGGAAACGGGTAATAACCATGGGATTTCAATATAACACAGAGAATACCATTAAATCACCATCACAGTGTTACTGAAAATTTCAGAAAGATGTACATTAGAAAACTGATTATGAACTTTCGTACTTTATTTTGCATCATATAATCTCATTTTAACTGAAAAATACTGTAGGTCAACAAACACTGTTTGTATGTGTGCTTGCACTAATGTTTCCAGATATTATGACCACCTCCTTAGTAGCATATTGGTCCCCTTTTTTAATGCCATACAGCAGTGATTCTGCATGTCGTGGATTTGACAACTCCTTGGTAGATTCCAGGAGTCAAATGGCACCAGATGTCTGTACAAAGGTGATGCAATTCCAGTACATTAAAGGTCACTGGTTTGTGGGCATGGAGATGATGCCATATAGCAACCCAGATCTCTGCAGTCAAAGAAATACGTATGATTTGAATACCTTAAAACAAATAGCAGTAGCTAATGAGTATACCAAAAAAGACATGATGCACTCTTATAATAGAATAAATAAAGCAGCACTTGATTAGCACTGGTGCATATACCTCTGACAAAAAAGCATTAAAATAATGTTTTAATATATGTAAATTTCTAAAGTACAACTCCCAGAAGTTCATAGCACTGGAATCTCTTTTTTTGCAAATCACTGATTGAGAGAACAGCTATTGTCAGAGCTGTGCACATGACATTTCATGGTAAAATATCACAGCAGATAAAAAAAATGCTTTGGTTGGTCCAATATCAGTTTTGTGGCTTCCAAGTATCTAATACAGTAAGGTTGAGAATTGGGTGTAATAACGTAAAGAAAAACAAACTTTAAGGGTCAAGGTTATACACGATTGATTGTGGCCATTATTATATATGCCAGATTGGCAGATCCTTCAATGTAAGGATTAGGGAGCACTAGTGATCATAGAATGGGTCCACACTTGGCATTCATTTGTCTGAAATTGGGCACTGACTAGATAACATGGAAAAGAGTACACTCATTCTCCACAAGGCACCAAAGTGGTGCACTCTTTGAGGTGTTGGAAGATCTGTAAACATAGGAAGGATCAGCCAAACAGAGCACTTAAGGAACAAATTGATTTTCCATATTTTGGTCTGTTTGATTGCTTTCTAAAAAAAGTCAGCTCTTCTTTTCTTTTCTCTTGGGAGTCATATTGAGCAAGTAGTACAGCCTAGATAATTATCAGTAGTATCTCTTTCTAGCTTGATTTCTTAGATACTCCACTGATATTCCATTCCATTGTCTGTTTCGCCCCTTATACTTAATCCCCACATTTCATAAGTTGTATTAGTTACATACAACATGTGAAGTGTCTTTCGGTATTGAATAATAACTAGGTCACTTGTTAGTCCCTTCAACAAATACCATTTCTTTGCGAGTTGTGTGTACAAGAAGTTTAAATAAGGATGCTTGATTGACTATTCCTTTCTAAAACATTTTATACCTTAAGTTTTGACTGCCCTTTGCATTCCATATGAGCGTTGTGTTTCACAGTTTTATATCTTAATTGTTTTTAGTCATCTTCTTCTCTGTATTTTCGTGTGTGTCTAAATGTTGTTCTATTTTCCTATATATGAATGCATAAAGCATTCAACATGTGTGCAAATTTGTCTTTTCAACATGTTATTTGACAGACTTTGGCATAGGCCATTTCTGTACAGAACATCACAGTCCAGGGAATGGAGGCTGTGCAAGAACAGGCAACTAGGTGAAGATAGTTGGGGAGTTTAGCAGTTATCTTGAAACATAATGGGTGAAATTTGTTTCGTGGCTAGCATGGGTGAAAAGTTAGAGAGACAGGTAATGGAACTCTAGAAAAATTACGAGGTTCAATGAGTAATCTATGCCTCTTGTGTGGTGCACCTATTCTGTAATGACCCAAGCTCTTTTACCTCAAAGAAACATGTAGTTAACCTGATTTAAAATTTGAGACAATAAATGTTTATACTTAAAAAGTAGCTGATCCCGTGAACTGCCTACATCTTTTATGAACTGGTCCATTTCAAATTTAATTTAACGGAAGTTTCAGTAAGACACTGTGGAACAGCACTTAAAGAGAATAGGTAATTTCAGCTGTCCAAAATACCCCTAAGAGCTGGAGTACAGCACAGGAGCGATGGAAGTGATCATTGGTAGCCGTGCAGCTTTCAACTTGTCAATGGAGTGATCTTTGTGGCAAAAGTTCCTGTAACAGCTTAGCTTTCAACCTGGCAACAGCAGCAGCAACTTCACATTGCAAGGAGCACACAGATGCAACCATGAGCATCAACAACGGGCAGCACTCTACATAAAAGTTAAGTGAACAGCTGTGCAACTGTACTAGTGCATTGTTCTTCAGCCTCACTAGCCATGGCCGATAGCATGAAAGAACTGATGAGCAATCAGGAATGTCCTAAATCACCAGGGGACATGGAATTTGAGAACTGTGGACAGAATTAAATGAAGAAATTAGGGAAATGAAATATAGCATGAGCAGTGATGTTGAAGGGATTGAAATTAGAATTCATAAAGGAGTTAGGAAAACATACAGAATCAGTTGGTGGGATTAATGAGAGAATTTAAGGGGTGGTATCTCACTTAATAGCGCAAACTGAAGCAGCAGAGAGAGATCTGGGGAGTGTAATGTAATAAAATGAAATTTTTTATTATTTTGTGACTATTAGTGTAATGTAATAAAATAAAATATGAGCTGTGTATTAAAAAAGAAACACACATTAATGCAATGGCTCAGCATAAAAGAGAAATAACTAATGTAGGAATATTATTAACAGTGTAATATGTTGTTTAATTTAGCCCGACGTGTATAAGCACTCAGTAACTAGCTCAGTTCTCAGGATGGTTACGTAATCGTCGATAATTAATTGTCCTTTTCTTATTTCCCAACATTGTGGATATTATTCCAGGTTCATGAGAAGTCAAGTACTTACGCACCAGAGAATATTTGCCAAGTCTGTTCAATGAACACTACTGTATTACAAAACTTGTCATGGTTTCGTCTCAATTCCCCGATATAACAAGAATTAGCATCTACAAATGAAATCCTATAATGGAACTGGAATCCTGTGACCAGACCTTTTCTGCCTGGGATGTTATCTCATTATATAAAGAAAATCTGTAAGTAAAATTGTTAAATTATTAGTAGCTGCCTCTGGTCTCGTGGGATCTGAAATAAAGTTAATTGTCCTAACCGACGGCATGTCTAGTAGATGAGAAAAATGTTAAAGATTTTTCTAAGATGGCGCTTATCAATGAAAATTCTTTGTTAAGGTCCATATCTACTTACGGCAGTCTAGGTATCAGACTCACAAGAGATTGACCACATACACAAATTCTTTTGACAAAATAACCATTATATTTTTCGGGTTTTAAGTACAACTTACATTATCAGCTGGTACAGCAAGATGAGCTTAACACAAGAACGTCCTCTTAGGTCAGAATCCAAGCAGATAAGATAAGCGAATGCCAAAGTTCATGCATAGAAGTGCAAGAGTCCATGGAATGACATGTCCATTGTAGTTCTATCTCTTCTTCTTTGGTGTACTTGTCGATTATTTATAAAATTTATCGTAATATTTAGTTTAAATTTTTGAAACAGTACAATGGCCCCCTGGTATGGCTGGGACAAAAGGATGTATCTGAACCAGACATACCACAGTAATGATCAGTTCTTCCACACGATTGTACATGCATGTTTATTCAGTTAGTTTCCAAAATTAGTTTGCACATATTATCTTTTAAAATGTGTGTTTTCTCAAATGGTAAGGGAGAGCAAGTATAATCCCCTTATTTGTGTGACAGAAGTTTCAGTCTGGAAAAATGTTGACTAATCTCACCAGAAAACGACTTATGTTAAGCCCCCCCATTTGGGTTCACAGGCATGGGAAAACCGGGAGTCAAAAACCAGCCCAGGGTCTTCGGACTATTACAACATTTATCCAGTGTCTCAAAAATAAATAAATAAAAAAAAAAATCTGAATATTGTTATTGCTTAAGGACACAGTAATTGAATGTTCCCCAATTGAATTGGGTCAGAGAAAAGGTACAATCAAAGAAAATATAGTGACAGTAGTTACATATTGATATATATTACATAAATTTCTTATATGTTATAATCGGAGTACACTTTTGACTTTTTCGTTGCAGACACACTTTGACTCCTATAATTGGAGCTTGCTACCACAATACATGCACTTATTACGACTCCTATAATTGGAGCTTGCTACCACAATGCATGCACTTATTACATGCAATACACATTGTCAATAGTCGACTCTCCGCAATTGAGGCGCCGGTGTAACGAAGATGGTGGCGCGGGGATGCTGCATGTGACGAATCTGCCTGGTGCCCCCCCCCCCAGCACGTGCAGCGAAGATAGTGGCGCGGGGATGCTGCATGTGACGAATCTGCCTGGCGCCCCCCCCCCCCCCCCCCCCAGCACGTGCAGACAGGTGATTGTTGAGCGGCGGCTGTTGGCCCCCTGTTCAGCTGTTTCGCCTCTGCTGGCAAGCCGTCTCAGGATCGTGTTGGTTGGATGCGCATGAACATGAAATAACCCATACTAGCATTAGTGTTAACTAATTCCGTAACAGATGTTACTGGCTAGGGGGGGAAAGAGAGTTATTAGAAGTTCATTCATTCCATATTCATTCACGAGTGTTTGTTTCAATGTTCTGTAATGGTTTCAATCATCCAAGTAACTTTTAGTCCAGTTTTCGGGACACGATATGTTTTCTGTCAAATTACTTAGAAAATTATACAGTTTATTACTCCGTGACTAGCTAAGTTTGGCACTCTAAGAATGTCCTGTGAACTTTTGTAGTCACTTTACATAAACTCCAACTCTGTACTGTCATCCACAACACGCACGCACACAGTTGTACAACACACACTAAGTTTTCTACCTTGTCAGTATGGTTGGTGTCCAAAGGTAGATTCACTTTGGTTCATACTTACTACCACGTTCCTCATGTAAAACATTTAGCTTCACACAATATTACCATTCATATTATTTCGTGAAGTCATCTTTGCTGCACAGCTATAGTCTTCACACATTAACTATTTAAATTTACTTTTTTTTATATCAGAACAAAATAAATTACTATGTCAGTCATGAAACTCCAATTGTAGAGTCCTTCTCTCCTTAAATTGTTAACTGATAAACAAAATGCACATTGACACATTCTTGATGCGTTTGCTAGTATTTTTTTCTTTTCTTACATAGCACACGCTGATGCTTCTACAACTGACATTGTTTCACATATACTGTCTATTGAAACATTATTTATCCTGTTAAGATTGACATTACATTTTCAGTTTGACAAGTCATGACATTAACATTTTGGCCACATTAGGATTTGATGTTATTTATAAGATTTTGTCATCAACTGTCCTCAACCTTTTGTGCCGAAAGTAGACCTTGGGCCATCTGGACTACCGATCCTCAGGCAGTTACATGTGTGTTATGAGCCATGCATCACAGATCCAGACCCTTAACTATTCTAAATTGTAAGTGAGGAACTGTTTGCCCTAAGACCAGGTCTCAACTTCATGGATACAATCCATGTTTTCGCACTCTTCATTTCCTGATAGACCTCAACCCTAAACGTGGTGTCATGAAGTTACTTTCTCTACATGAGATGCTCTCTTGAGATGCTCTCTTTAGTTCTCAATAGTGCCCCACGGACGCATGCAATTACATGGCTGAAGGCCACTACTGGAAGAAACAAACTATCATGTGGTCTCAATAGTGTTCTTAAGTAATCCTAATATTGTTGTGACTCGCCGATCTTTCAAAGTGCCGCCGCACAGCTACGCGTGTCCTCTACATGCGGCGCTGTCTGCCAGCCATGCAGCAGCAGCGCCACCTAAGCGGCCAGCCAGCCAGCAGCCGCTAGACTAGGACTCAGTTATGATTTGATTGTGAAAGTGTACACATGTCTTACTCTGTTTACTTGATCTGTGACTTTCATGTATTGCGTCTTCCTTGAAATATATTTGTTCAACTTCAAGTTTTAACAATTGGCGACAAGGTAGTGATTTTTCTTTTCCATCGTTGACCCACATGTTTCCATGGCTACTTTAGAGCAACTATTGCAAGGTCTCATAGAACAGCAAACGCTTCTCACAAATGCGATTCGTGATTTCGTTGCGGCATAAAATGCGGGGCGTCTCTCGTCGTTGTCTCTACCTCCTTTTCCTCCTAACTTCGAGACGGCGGAAGACTGGTCTTCATTATGAGAAACATCTTCGACAGCACTTCTTGGCATTTCATGTCGCAGACGAACAAACATGTAAGTCTCAGTTCCTTTCATGGATTTCACCTCAAATGTATCGGTTGTTGTCGCAATTGGCACCTTTGAAAGATCCTGCGTCTTTGTCCTTTGCTGAAATGTGCTCACTTCTGTCTGTCTATTTACAAAAGCAAATGCATGTGGTAGCCTCTCGTGTTGCCTTTTATCGTTGTCAAAAACAACCAAATCAATCCTATCGCGCTTGGGCTGCTGAACTTCACGGCCTCAGTAGAAAGTGTCAATTTGTTACTGAAGTTCACAAAGAATCCTACGCCGATTCCATGGTACGGGATGCTATTATCCAATCGGCGCCCGACAAAGAATTTAGGGAACGTGCCCGTCAGTTGGCAAATCCGACTCTAGATGAAGTCTTATCCATCGCTCAGTCTTTTGAAATTTCTCGTGCTCCTGGAGCGCAAATAGAGGCATGGGGCAACGTCGGGGAAATACAACCTCTGTGCGATTTTCACAAAGTGTGTGGCGTGTCCCCGCCGGCCGACGTGGCCGCAGTACGCTCCCAAGCGCAGCCTCGGCCTAACCGTAAACAAATCTCTAAGAAACTGCAGCAAAACCCACGGCAACTTCCTTCATGTCTGCAGTGTTTTATGAAACATTCACAAGAAGATTGTCCACAACGTTGGGCCATGTGTCACAAATGCAAAAAATAAAGGGTCATGTGTCATCCGTTTGCAAATCTGACCGCATACATGATGTTCATGAACATCAAGCTGATTCTGATTCTGTGTTGTCTGTCAATTGCACTTCTTCCCTTTCAGGGAAGTTATTCCTCACTGTCCAAATACTTGGTTGAGATGTTTGCATGCAGGTGGATGCTAGTTCTGCTGCCACTATCATCAATTCTCAGACGTATCTTCAGTTGTGTTCTCCAATCCTGTCACCTGTCACTAGGAAATTACAGACTTACAATAAACAGAAGATTTCTCTCTTGGGACAATTTGATGCTGAGGTATTTTACAAATCTGTTGTTCGCACTGTTCCCATATTTGTGGTCGACCATAGTAACTCGGAGAATCTTTTTGGTTTCAATGCCTTCCGCGTTTTTGGGTTCTCCATAGATGACTCTGTCCTGGGTTAGGTCATGCAAACTACTTTGAAGCTCATATCATGCTCAAAACCACTGCTCGGTCTAAGTTTTTTCGGGCTCGGCCCATTCCTGTGGCCCTTCGTGATCAGGTCAAACAGGAGCTGGATCATCTCACTGCTTCAGGGGTCTTGCTTCCTGTCACTTCCAGTGAGTGGTCCTCTCCTGTAGTTGTCGTTGCTAAGCCAAATGGTGATATTCGTCTCTGTGGCAATTTCAGAGCCACTGTAAATGCTCAATGCCTTATCGACACTTACCCTATGCGTCGACCTGAAGAATTGTTCACTAAACTTGCTGGAGGCCAGTATATTTCTAAACTTGACCTGTCAGAAGATTATCATCAACTTCCTCTCGATGCTGCTTCCCAGCAGTTTCTGGTCCTTAACACGCCTTTCGGATTCTATCAATACCAACGATTGCCATTCGGGGTTGCCAGCACCCCTGCTCTCTTTCAGCGATTCTTGGAACAGTTATTGCTCACTGTTATAAATTCCAGGACGACATTGTTGTCACTGGCTCCACCACTGACGAACATCTTCAAAATCTCCGCACACTTTTTCATGTCTTACAGACTGCCGTTCTTAAGTGTAATCTTCAGAAATCAAAATTTTTTCAGGCATCTATCATGTACTTGGGGTTTTAACTCTCTCGGGATGGTATTCGTCCACTTCAGCAAACTGTCGCTGCGATCGATGCCTTTCCTCACCCTACATCTGTTAAGGAACTGCAGGCCTTCTTGGGGAAAATAGCATACTATCACAAGTTTTCACCATCTGCTGCTTCGGTGGCTCAGCCGTTGCATCGCCTGTTGCATAAAAACGTGCCTTTTCACTGGTCCGCGTTATGTGATGCGGCTTTCCAGAAATTGAAGACTATGCTGAAACAGGCCCCATGCCTGACTACTTATCGACCTGGCCAACATCTTGTTCTTTCCACAGACACCTCTCAATACGGGGTCGGTGCAGTCCTTGTGCACCATTTTTCTGACGGTTCTGAACAACCCATTACTTATGCCTCCAAAACACTCATGGATGCCCAACAAAAGTATTCTCAAATTGAAAAAGAAGCTTTGGCCATTATTTATCCTTTTCATAAGTTTGGTGTTTTTCTCTGTGGATCCAAATTTAATCTTGTTACAGATCACAAACCACTTGTTTCCTTGTTTCATCCATCAACGTCACTTCCCGACAAGGCTGCACACCGCCTCCAGTGTTGGGCTCTTTACTTGTCTCGTTTCAATTATGAGATTCATTTCCAGCCGACGGCTCAACATGCGAATGCTGATGCACTGTCTCGCCTTCCCATGGGTCCTGATCTGGCATTCGATAGGGACGAACCTTTGTGTTTCCACTTGTATGTTGCCGAGCAGCGGGTTGTGGATGGCTTCCCCATCACCGGGGACAAAATGGCGGCTGCTACGGGTTCTGACCCTACCCTCTCCCGGCTTTTATGCAGTATTCAGAAGGGTTGGCCAGATCCTCCATCTGCTAAGACTTCTTATCCATTGCGGAACTACTACGCTTTGCGCTACCGCCTCACGGCTAGGGATGGTGTTATCCTCCTTTCCACCGTAAATGCTTCCACCGAAAATGCTTCCACCGAAAATGCTTCACCGTGTGTTGTGGTACCTGCATCTTTGCATGCTTCGATCTTTCGCCTCATTCACCAAGGGTACTGGGGTGTCTCTCGCACAAAATCTCTGGCATGCTGTCATGTGTGCTGGCCCGGCATCGACTCTGAAATAGTACACATTGTCACTGCCTGCGGCGTCACAGGCCGCCGCCCCGAAGTCATCTTCATCACTGTGGCCTTCGCCTGAGAAGCTCTGGGAGCGTATTCATGCTGACTTTGCGGGACCTTTTTTAGGTACTTATTGGCTTCTCGTTATTGATGCGTACTCTAACTTTTCTTTCATTGTCCGTTGCACGTCGCCTACCACCGCGGCAACCACCAATGCTCTAGGTCACATTTTCTCTTTGGAAGGCCTTCCCTCTACTCTTGTTACTGATAATGGTCCGCAATTTGCCTCTTCCGGTTTTGCGGATTGTTGTGCCCATCACGGTGTCATACATGTCACAGCCCCTCCGTTCCATCCACAGTCAAACGGTGAGGCTGAACGACTGGTCCGCACATTTAAGGCTCAGATGGGGAAACTCCTGACTTCTTCTGCTGATGATTATGCGCTTCTCCAATTTCTGGCTTCTTACTGTTTCACCCCCATGGGCGACCACAGCCCGGCTGAGCTCTTACATGGCCAACAGCCCTGCATGCTACTTCATCTTCTGCGGCCTTCCACCTCACGGCTGTGGGTGCCTTTGCTTGGCCGGTTCACCACCGACGACCTTGTATGGGTACGGGGATATGGCAGGCAGCCAAAATGGAGTCCTGGCTGCATCTTACGACACTGTGGCCAACGCCTGTATGAAATCCTGATGGACACAGGTGTTGCAGTGCGTCATTCAGACCAACTTCGGCCTCGTGTGCCGGCAAAGCCTGTTCCGGATGCCTCTACACCACATTCGCCTCTACCTGACGCTTGGGATACTGGAATCTCTCATTACTCACAATGCAGTCCTCTCACCATCATATCGGTGCCAGCACAAGAACTGCTGCCACCAGGAGACGTGCCCATGCAGGAACCAGATGTCCCATCATCTGTCGGAGCAACTCTACTCACCTCCTTCTCCTACGGACGTGGACACATCGCCCATGTCTCCTGTTATAACAACCAGACTTGTCGCAACAGGCAGATTGGTGCATGGGGCCCCAGCAGATTCGACCCCCACGTCTCCTGTCATCTCGACCCGTTATCATCGGGGACACTTCCGTCCATACTGGATGCCTTCTCCTCAAGACTTTATGGCCAGTGAAATAACACCTATGGACATTAGTAATCTACAGGCCACCTCCATCAAGACCTGTGCAAAAACTTCGAAGGGGGGAAAAGTGTTGTGACTCGCTGATCTTTCAAAGTGCTGCCGCACAGTTATGCACGTCCTCTACATGCGGCGCTGTCTGCCAGCCATGCAGCAGCAGCGCCACCAAAGCAGCCAGCCAGCCAGAGGCTGCTAGACTCTGACTCAGTTATGATTTGACTGTTAAAAGTGTACACACGTCTTACTCTGTTTAGTTGATCTGTGACTTTCATATATTGCATCTTCCTTGAAATATATTTGTTCAACTTGAAGTTATAACAAATATGCTTGTTTATATTCACACACCGAGAAGTCAATTATTAGTCACTATTTCACATTATTATTTCTCATGTACTCTGGCAAGTTCTTGATCACATAATAGTAAATCACATTTTATTTACTAAAATTGGTTACTCACAAAAGAGAGAGAGAGAGAGAGAGAGAGAGAGAGAGAGAGAGAGCATAAGAAATTCTTATATTAGTATACACACACAAAACTGGCTACTATCTTTTAATTCCTTCAATGCAAGTTATTTGTTGCTACTTCTTTTTGTTTCGAAATTAAGTTCATCCTTCAGACTGAAGGACTTATTACCACCATATCTTGTCTTAAAACTACAAAAATATCAATGATATTGACACATGAATATAAAATTTCTTAATTACTAAAGTATTTTACTATGTAAATTACAAGTCAAGAACAAATGTTCTCTTTCTCAAGTGTCTATCTTTGTCTGTATGTACAATTTTAAGTCATAGTGTGGGTATATAACCCGCGTATCTTTCCTGAGTCAGGATACCCCAGAGTATAGCATCCTTCATTTGGAATTCTTAATATTTTTGTGCAGTCCTGTGTAGATTATTTGCCATTTTCAGTTTACTTTCTTTATTGCTGATGCTTTTGGGTGCACCTTTAACAATACGAGGTCTCCTTCGTGGTATTGTTGCACCTTTTTTAATTGTCGGTCATATTGTCGTTTCCTGAGAGCCGCCTGCTGAATCAAAGCCTGAAACGCCTCTTTTATTTTTTCCTCATGACTTTCTGCTCTTGTCCTTACTGGTATTATAATTTTGTTGATGTCTCTAGCATCAAGTACTAATCTGATGCTCCCATCCTCTTTTCCCACAGCTGGTAAGGCACTACTATAGGGAGAAAGGGATGGTTCAATGATTCCCCAATCCAACATTTTCTATATTTCCCTCCACACAGCTTCACGTTTAGTCCACAGCATGGAATAAGAAGCATGACAAAATGTCTGATGCGGATATACCTGCATATCATATACGTAGTCTTGAATTATTCCAGGTTTTTCCGAAAATGTGCCAGTGTAATCACTCAATAATTTGGAGAGTTCATGCTGCTGCTCATCGG
Source organism: Schistocerca nitens (assembly GCF_023898315.1). Taxonomy (NCBI): domain Eukaryota; kingdom Metazoa; phylum Arthropoda; class Insecta; order Orthoptera; family Acrididae; genus Schistocerca; species Schistocerca nitens. The sequence goes on along the minus strand of NC_064617.1, from coordinate 930,782,472 downwards.
TTAAATATCCTGACTCTTTAACCTTGAATTGAATCTCCTGTCCTATCTGAACGACTTCTTCGTAATACTGCTCATTTGTTTCAGGATACGCCTTTAGTGCTACATTATACTGAATATTGACTATAAAGGGTTCTACTTCTATCTTTTCGAACCACCGACAATACCTATTGTGCCTTGCCATTGTTTTAATCAATGGTAATTGCAAATCCTTGGTAGGCATTCGCAGGAAGCAAAAACCCTGAGGGATGTCGTTTATAACACTCCTTTCCCTCAGGATGTCCCATCCCAGGATGCAAGTTGCAGTTAAATTTTTAACAATGAAGAACGTGCATAATATCGGATCATTTCCTATTTCTATTCCTGCCTGCACCTGGGCCTTGTAACTTTGTGCCTTTCCCTTTAGCGCCCCTGTAATTTTACAATTTTGAACCGGCAACGTAGGCAGTCTTTTACTGTTGTTAATAACATTAAGGAAATCCTCAGACATGACTGACAGAGCCACTCCTGTGTCAATCAAAACTTTAGCAAGTACACCGTTTACTTTCACATGTACTGCAGCCTACCCCGAGTTTGCCTTCGCTTCTATTCGTTGTGGTCAAGTGCCGAAGGCTTATATCGACCCCCTGTAGTTTGTTGGCTGGTTCTGCTTGGTAACTTCTACTATTTGCACATTGTGCTGTCTATTCGCACTATTTGGTGAGGTACTTGGTTTATTAACCCATGTTGGAGTCGCAGTATTCCCTGGCATGGGAATAGCCTTGACGCTATTAATTGGGCTTCCCTGCTCCGGTCTATTTGACTGCGCCAACCAGTTAGCAGTCACATTCTGACGCCACTGGCCACCATGTTTCATATTTTTGGGTTGAAAATTACTTCCGTAATTCTCATCTTTTTTCCTTTTTCGATTCATCGTGTCATTTCTATCCTTATTGGGCGAGCAGTTACCACTCGACATACCAGTTCCTCTATTCCCGTTACCTCCTTTTGTCCATTCTCTCTCTCATAACTATTGCCGCCACATTCATGTCCCCAATTATTATTTCGGCTTTGATTTCCATAACCATTATTTCTAGGTTTATGGTTATTCTTTATTCCCTCACCGTTATTGCTTTGTTGTCATGCATCCTCTTGTATCAAATCTAGAGAATCCATGACCGACATGAATGTCTCTAAATTGTTATCAGGTACGTGTACCAATTCTCTCCTTATTGAGATCGGCAACTTAGATTTCAATATCCTATTAATATACTTTCCAAAGTATTTTCTGAGTGTTCCTTGTTTGAAATTGTACATCTCCGGATTGTATACCTGTTTGTGCAATCCCTCTTGTATACTAGCCGACCAAAATGTGGCCAAAAATTGTTCCTCGAACTCACAAAAAGAATGACTGTTCTCTGCAACTTCAGATGGCTATAATGCGGCATCTCCAGTAATATATGAAATAACACACTGTATCTTTTGCCTTTCCTGCCACAATGCAGGTAACACATTCTTAAAACTTTTTATAAATATTACTGGATGACAGGATTTTTTCTCTTCGGAACATACCTGAAATTGTCTATGTTTCAGTAATGACTCTTCCTGTTTCATTGTGGTCAGAGTGTGTGTATCATTGCGAACAATTACTGGGTTATTTTTACCTGTATTCACTGCTTATGGACTGACAGTTACACTGTTTGCTAGTGGGTTTCCGCACGTGCCTTGATTTGAAGCATAATTTTCGCCCTGCTGTGCATTACATGAATGACTGCAAAAGGGACTAGGGGCGGCACAGTTTATGATTCTATTATCATAGTCATTCACTGGCTTTTCTGTAATCTTGGGTCTTACAGGTTCATGGTTCATGGAGGTACCTTGCTGACTCTTGTGTTCAACATGGTCAAGCATTACAAGCTTCACTTCAGCTTCTACATTTCACTCAATAGTTAAAGAGATTTCCTCGATGCCTTTGGTTAATTGCTTAACTTTGCCATCAAGGGATTCCTGCACCTGTTTGACCTCTGATACCTCTCCGGCCAAAGTATTTACTTTATCATGTAATTCCTGTAAATTTTTCTTCACTTCTGATACCTCAGATTCAACCTTTTCTATCTCACTGTTAACATGTTATAATTTGCATTGATCGCTATCGTCAAGAGCACGATTCAGTTTTTGTATCAACACTTGTTCGCGTTTGACTAACCTCTTGTCCACTGTGGCGATTACGCTAGTCTCAACTTTTTCAAAAAACTCATTCTGGCATTGGATATCCTCCTCACACTCTCTTTTGCTCTGCTGTTCCATTAATCCTAATTTCCGGAATAGCTGTGCAAGCATATCGCTTGGATTGGCAAAGTCGACCTGCACGCAAACACTTTCGTCTGCTTTCTCGCAGCTGATTTCTCTCGCGGTCTCGACATTCTCTTGTCCGCCCAGCAATTGTATATTCGGTTGAGAAATATCAATCTAGAAATATCAATCTGCGATACTGCACTATCATGTGGGATCGTAGCTTGTTCATTTTCATTAGCTCCCGACCCTCCTGCCAATGATCCAGGAATATTCTTTAATTGGGACCACTTTCATAATTCTCAACCTTCACAAGGTTACCATGTTGCTAGCTGATACTAATCAGTTCACACACAAAATTCAGACTATAACTACTCAACACTCCCTACACTAATAGTCACAATTGAAAAACTAGAAGAAAGCTATGTGTACATATTGTTTTAATTGCATACGCCAAGGTGCTACTGACTAGTTTTAATTAGAAACCAGGTTGTGTGCATTCGGTTCCTTACCATACGGTCTAGATCAGATGTAAAGCGGTTGGTCTGCAATTACTCATTCAGTTTTCTATCAGCTTGCCATAGTTCCCGTGCATATGGTACATGAAATGGAAACGTATGCATTAATTACAATTTACTTTTTCTGGTATACATATAGGTAATCAACTACAACAATGGAGATAGGTCGTAGGATTCCAGTTTTGATTTCGGCCCCACATTGGGTGCCAAGTGTAATGTAATAAAATAAAAAGTTTTATTATTTTGTGACTATTAGTGTAATGTAATAAAATAAAATATGAGCCGTGACTTATATAAAAAAGAAACACACATTAATGCAATGGCTCAGCATAAAAGAGAAATAACTAATGTAGGAATATTATTAACAGTGTAATATGTTGTTTAATTTAGCCCAACGTGTATAAGCACTCAGTAAACTAGCTCAGTTCTCAGGGTAGTTACGTAATCATCGATAATTAATTGTCCTTTTGTTATTTACCCAACACTACAGATATTATTCCAGGTTCGTGAGAAGTCGTGTGCTTATTGCACCAGAGAATATTTACCAAGTCTGTTCGATGTACACTACTGCAATACGTAACTTAAGTTTGTAGTTTCGTCTCGATTCCCCCATACAAGATAACAAGAGTAGCATCTACAAATGAAATCCTATAATGGAACTCGAGACCTGTGACAAGACCTTTTCTGCCTGGGATGTTTTCTCGTTATATAAAGAATATCTGTAAGTAAAATCGTTAAATTATTAGTAGCTGCCTCTGGTCTCGTGGGATCTGAAATAAAGTTAATTGTCCTAACCGACGGCATGTCTAGTAGATGAGAAAAATGTTAAAGATTTTTCTAAGATGGCACTTATCAATGAAAATTCTTTGTTAAGGTCCATATCTACTTACGGCAGTCTAGGTATCAGACTCACAACAGATTGACCACATACACAAATTCTTTTGACAAAATAACCATTATATTTTTCGGGTTTTAAGTACAACTTACATTATCAGCTGGTACAGCAAGATGAGCTTAACACAAGAACGTCCTCTTAGGTCCGAATCGAAGCAGATAAGATAAGTGAATGACAAGGGAAAGATAGTTCATGCATAGAAGTGCAAGAGTCCATGGAATAACATGTCCATTGTAGTTCTGTCTCTTCTTCTTTGGCGTACTTGTCAATTATTTATAAAATTTATTGTAATATTTAGTTTACTTTTTTTTTAACCCCAGTCCACCCAGGAGAAACAGTACAGGAGACACAGGAGCAAGAAGCAAGATACAGATGTAAAAAGGGTTCTGACTTGTGTGGATGCTAGGATTAAAGTTTATATGTTTGATGTAAGTACTTGTTTCACAAATGCAATGGAACAATCATACGTATTGGAGAACAAAATAGAAGGGGAAGGGATAGATCATGAGGAACAAACTTTGGAACTGTGCAGCATAATAAATAATGTGGCAATTTGTCTGGCAGGAATACAGATGGGAAAATATTTTGCTCATATTTGGAATGCATGTTTCTTTTCTGGAGAAGGAAACCAATACATAGTTGATTTAATAGCTAACTATAAAGACTTTTGCCGTGGGAAAGGTTGATGATTCAAAAATTAAATTTGTGAAGTTTAATTTTGAAGGATATGTGCAAAACATGGATGAACCAAAATGTGAGTGCATTTTATGACTTTGCCAGATTCAAGACAATGTTATTAGATAAATTTTGAGAGCAGAATAAACAAGTCAAGCTGCAAAATGAATTCTTAAATGAGCCAAAGTATTGATACAAGATGGGTAACATGAAAAGTTTTTGTCAAAAAGAGATGAGTTGGTTGGCGTGCTTGGTTCATTGTCTGGTTGTATTGATAGAGATTTTGACTTTAAGAAATAGCTTGCCAGAGGATGTGCTGTGGGAGTTGATCCACAGCCACACAGATTCAATATAAGATTCTAAGATTCTATTGGTTTTGATGGCAAAATGGATTGTGCTTTGTATTAAAAGCCAAGACTGGCAGAGAAAAATTTTGTTAGAGCCGAATAAATGTAGATGAATGAATGGGAACTGGTGTGAGAGTCAGGAAGAAATAATGGAATGTTTAATGGGAGCAGTCATGTAGAAAGTAATAATGGAGATCCCAGGAAGTAAGAGAAGCTAAGTGCAAGAAACTAATTTGTACTTTGAAGCAGGTCAGTAGATAGGTTTGACAATTTGCGTGGAATAGCACCATGAATAATAGTAGAACATATTTTAGAGGAAAAGAATCCATGACAGTGGTCAGCTTATCACCTGCTATAAGGAAGCTATTTTGGAGGATGATGAGATGCAAGGAGGTTTTAATAAACATGAAAGTAAACTTAAGAATGAAAAGAAATTTAATAATAATAATAGTAAGAGAGGCTTCAACGGCAGTTTTCATGTAGGTGAACTATTTGAAATAACTTGCATAGGATTCACTGCTATGAGTATCTATGAGGCATCGGAGGCAATTTTTCAGAAGGGAGGTGCCTTGTGCAAATCTGACAGATAGTGTGAAAGGTTATGGAATGAGCGTTATTGGTGAGAGAGATTTTATGAATTGAATTCCTGTGTTGGTAAAATAATTGTCAGAAATAAAGGAGGGTCAAGTATTCAGGAATCAGCATAAGGTAATAATGAAACATCAGTGTATTGTGGTAGAAATGAATTATTGAGAAATAATAACTATTAGGTTAATTCATCGGTTGGGTATGTTTGTTACAGTCAAGGTGAAGATGTTGACTTTGAGTTGGTTGAACACTTATGGAAGGATAATGTGAAAGGAATTTTAATTAACTGATTTTTAATAAAATAGTTGAGTATCACAGGATTGATGTTGTCAGCGATCAAAGTTTACATGATGTTAGTTATGTCCTTGAACCATGTTATTTGATGGAAAATGTGCAAATATGCATCTCTCTACAAGATGAGGCTTCTGTGGTTCTTGATGATAATATTAAGTGATGAATTAAGAAAAATAAAGAAGATCATTCTGTATGAGATTAGCTTCCTTATGGTAAAGTAAATAAAATATTGTTCCCTGAGGAGTGGGAAGTGAACAAATTTAACTTGGCAAGGGAGCTGTATGGACAAGGTAATGATGTTGAAATAGAGAAAACATTTAAGGAGGATTTCATTTGGGCTGAGGATATAGAGCCACCCACTGAGGAAGTGTTTAGGAGAGAAAAGGGTGTATGCAGATAAACTGTAGAAGATTTATTGGAAGTAGTTGCATGTAAGAGATGAGCAGAAGAGAATACAGCCAATAACTAACGTAAAAGTAGGAGACAGAAAGCAGTGCTTTGCTGTTGGAGTCAGATATCAGCAATGGCAGTGCAGTTTGTAGATACAATTAGAAATAAAGATTTAGTTGAACTATTTGTGATGTAAGAATAAAGATAATCACAGGAACTTATAGTAAACCAGTAAAGACAGAGATTATTTTAGATTATGAGAGGGATGAAAATAAATTTGTAATGAATTTTTTTACCAAGGGCAGAATTTGACCATAAATATCCTGACTCTCTGTGCATGTACTCGTGCAGCATCAACTATAAGAACAGGTTAATAAAACTTAATCAGAAGGGGAACAGAAAGTGTGTATGGTTCAAAGGATTGCTTCAGTGAAGGGATTTAATGGCACACATTGTCTCAGACATATGCAGTGAGAGCAAAGAGTGTACCATTGACCAGTTTAGAGAGAAAGTAGATGAAATTGAGCCTCTGCATGCTGAGGGCAAAGATGAATTGCAGTTTACTGCAAGTACAAAGGTATCTTTTCCGATAGACCTGGCCTCATTGAGGAGTTTCAGTGCAAAGTAAAAGATATTTGATATGATCCCACAAAAGTGAAGACATATCCAATAGATTTAGCAAATAAGGAATCTGCCAAGATGAAGTTGAGGCAAATGGTAGATTAGGGCATAATCGAGCTGGGAAGGAGTGGTCATTGAAGCCCAATTGTTGTGGTTAAGAAATGAGATGGGTCAGTTCAGACTGGATTGCATACCAGATGCCTTAACAACATAATTGTCAGGGAGTATGATGAGGCTGAGAGTATGGATGAATTAATTCAGAATTTCATGAATATAAAAATGATGTTGAGTATGTGCCTAGCATATAGTTTTTAGTAGGTTCCAACAGCAGAAGAAAGCTGAAGATAGACTGCTTTCTTGTTTGAAGGGTGCACATTCATGTTTAAGGTTGCCCATTTTGTTCTATGTATTTGGTACCTGTATTTATCCGAGTGTTAAATCATGTGCTTGGGAGCAGATTTGATGAGATACTTAACAGTGTATGTTGAAGACATTCTGCATACATCGTGGAATGGTCATTATCAATTGCTGTGGCAAGTTTTTACAGCAATATGCAGAACTGTCGTGACCTCAAAACTCAGTAAATGTGAGTGTGTATGGGCTGAGCTAATGTTCTGAGGGCGCAGTTTGACAACTGAGGGAATGCTGCTGGACAGCATTAAGATCAATGCTATTGATGAGTGCAAGATGTCGTGGAATCACAAACAACTGAAATCTTTTTTTGGACTGTGTGGATATTGTTACAAATTTCTGTATGATTACAGCTTAAATTTGCCAAGTTTATGCAAATTAGTAAAGAAGAACAGCGTATGGATGTACACTGAGGAGTGTGCGAGAGAATCCGTGGTGATCAAAAATAGACTATCAGATAGTAAGCTGTTGTTCAATGCACATATGTTGTTCCCTTTCTGCCTGACAGTTCCTGACTCAGATTGCAGGATAACTGCAGTACTGTGCCAGAAGAAAGTAGTGGATGGCGTCAAGCAGCACTGAAGTATTGTGTTCACAAGTACAGTGCTGTCATACCATGAGAGGGCATATGGGATATCCAAAAACGAGGTTGTGATATACACAATATACCTGCAACAACTTCAGTACATCATTAAGGTGGACATACACTCCCTTATCTACCTATTGATAAGGCACATGGCGTTATTGATGAGGGAGGACATGATGAATATCGGTTGTTGTATATAAAGAGGGTGGAAGAGGAGAAAGAAATTAAGTCCACATGCAAGGATATCATGAGGATGAAGGATGGAAATCCTGCACTGAAATTATAAAAGCTAACTTTGGAAGCAAAGGGTGTAAGAAGATTCTGAAGTGAAGTATTGTAAAACTTATGAAGGTGTTCTCTTCCTCAAGAGAAATCCTTAGGAGGACAACTGGAAGTTATACTTTCCAGAGGGCAGGGTGGAGACACTAATAAATTATATCCACCACAGTTGCTAGCATTATGGTATACAGAAATGCTTATAGATCCTGCAAGAGTATGTCCTGTGTAATAATAAGGCTATGCAGGTGAGCAGACAGTTGGCAGCATGTGATCTGTGCCAATGTGTCAAATACAGTACTATGGCAGGGCACGAATTGGTGCAAAGGTGGGCCAGCTTTTTTCTATTGCTCCCAACTGGAAGGGGAGACCTAAAATATAGGCTTTTGGCTGTGGATATACTTTAAAAGTTTGTCAAGCTGTGTCCTTTTAAGAGAGCCACTAGAAAAATCATGGAAGCTGGAGAAGAACTACCCGAAAAATGTTAAGGTGCCTGAAGCTATTCTCTCTGACAATAGGCCACAATACATACCAGGACTGTGGAATACATTCATAGAATTTCTGGATCTCATTATAGAGCCCAGCAAGTAATCATGCTGAGAGCTATAAGCAGGAATTAGAGCACTTGTATTGCATGTTTTGTTCCCAGTGGCGTGCAAACTCGGTAACCTGTATGCCTGTAATTGAAGACCTCATCTATGTGATAAAAAGCAGTGCAACAACATTCTCCCCATGTGATGCTATGACCAGTGTAAAGCCTTGCCGTTTAATTGCCAAAATAGTTTCATTCCTCCCAGGTGTTGTGATCACTGTGAAAGAAAGGGACAGAATAGTCAAGCAACAGCTGGAAAAGAATGCATCTGAGAGAAAGAGGAGACACGAGGCTAGATACAAGATGACATGCTTTAAGGTGGGGTGACAAAGTTCGTGTAGAAACCAAAAGAGAAATCTGGTGAGATAAGAAGTTATTTATGCTAAATCAAGAGCCAGTTGAAATCCTCAATTCTTTTAATCCAAATGCATGTGGTACCCAAGAAAACATTTGGGCTTGGCAACATAACTAAGGTGGCTCAAGAGGGAGGGGGGGGGGAGGACAAGAGGGGGTGCTCGTCCCCCCCCCCCCCCCTCGAATCTGAGTACAGAGTTTTTATTTATATATTGATTGGATAACCATCAATTCTTTGGGATGTAACAGTTAGTTCTTATGGCATGATGTGTCTCGAAACTGAACATCTCATATGTGTCAAAAATGGCAATCATAAAGTATAACCCCCTTCCCTGGAAGACTTTCTGTAGACTAAAGTTGTACATTGGGAAAATGATTAAAAAGGAAATTCAATGGTTTTATATATTACTTCTTAAAATAGTGTAGCTTTTTATGTATTGATGGGTAATTTGCTTTTAATTGTGATTTTAGTTCGGTGATTGATAGTGTTGTTGATATTTTGTTCCTGTTGATTGTTTATATTGTCATTATGAGGGAGGATGTCAGTGTTTATATTATGAGGGGGGATGTCGGTTTTTATATATTTCTTATTTCACAATGTTTTGATGAGAAATAAAAACAAATAATTTTGAAAGATGTGCTGGCATATTTATTTGTATTGATTTCATAGGTCATAGAAAGGAGTACTTTATTTGATGCAAATATAATGATAACTGAAGTGAATATGACACCTGAAGTGTAAGACTGGAGTGTGAGGGATGGTGTTACTATGAGACAGTTTTGAGTACAGCTTTTGCTTTTTTAATTTTGGGATTCAAGTAGTGGATGTTTAGAAAAAGAAGCTTGATTATATCTCAGTGCTTGGGGAGTTTGTTTTGTGAGGAATGTAGTATCTATAGTTGTTTGGGAACTGTGTTTAAATTGTAAATAGTTATAGAAAGCAAACTGAATACCACTTTGATAAGGTGGAATGTGAATTCCATACAACCAACATAAAAATCATTTGTTTCTGCCATGCGCTAGTGCCAGAGCTATGATTTCACTTTCCTTGTGTGTCACAGTGACAAATGTTTTGTTTGTAAAGATGGGTGAAGCTCCGATCACTGACAAAGGTATCACTGTGAGTGGTTCTGTATCATGTGTCCAGTGTGCTTCGCCTGATTGATTTCTGCTGTAAAACCAGAGGAGGGGTTTGATAATCTTATCCAGTGGGGAGTCAGGAACATGTAAGTTCTGGTTACTACTGTGAGATTTCTTTGCTTCCATTGCTTGATAGTATGAGTCAGGCATGGCGATTGAGAGTGGAAGTGACACATCTCACAACTGACCTTTTGGTGAGGTGTTGGAGTGGCCAAACTTGCCTGGTTTCGCAAACCTTGCATGAAGATCCCTAAAGAAGACAACACAAATTGAGCGTGTGTCAGCTCAGTTTACATTGAGCAAGTTTATGTTGTGCAGTTTATTTTTTGAATTTTGGTGCGATGAATGCAAGTTTCAAAATTTATAAGTCAGATGAGGCATCCAAGCTAAGAGGACAAATTTCGCACTTTAAAAATTTGAAAATGTGGATGATGTCCAAAATGCAGTTTCCAGATATTTTGCTGAAAAACAATAAATTTGCTCAGTAGATGGGAAAAAGTTGTTGATAACAAGGATGATTACATCATGGATTAAAAATAAAAATCTTGTTAACAATGTATCTGTTTGAACTTATGTAAAAATGACATTATGTTCTGGTTGCCATAATATTTGTTTACCTCTTCATGCAGAAGAATGACTGACTATGACGTATGGCAAATATCAGATGTCATATATGGCTACAGTTGCTAGTTGACAATGATGTATGGCACATATCACATGCTATATTTGATTACTCCTTGTAATATAATTGTACTTATACTTTCTGAATTAAGCTACAGCTCTGATGAGCAGAACTGAGTGCAAGCATATTGAAGCTCCAAGAGTACACTGTTTGGTATTTGACAGGGATTTGGATTCTGCTTAGCATGGACGTGGACATGTCACAGTTACTAAAGCTTTGAGTGGTGGCTGCAGGCCACCATTGTAAGTGGAGCCATTATTGAGATATGCACGTCATGTGGCGCCACCCGATGGTGACTTTTTGTCACTGAGCCTGTGGCCTGGGCTCGCAGTGCACTTCATTGTTCAACCCCCCTCCCCATCCCCCAGCAATGTATTTTGGATATGTTTATTTTACCAGAGCCTGAAGCTATATATGTTACCTACATTTCTACATGTTGTATGTCAATATAAAGTCGTGTGTCCAGCACTCACCAAGCACATATGGAAGTTTGTTTTGTTTCTTTCTCAATTATTATCTTGTCTATGTCATAATGCAGAATAATATTTAATTGACTGTAATACATGGCAGGTTTCAGATGCTTCAGTATGATGGCTATTTGTAATACATTTTATCCATACTTTCGTTTCATTCTACAGCTGTAATGAGTAAATTATATGTGTACTGATGTTCCAACAGAACCTTGCACATCCCCAGTTTATGTGTTCATATTTTTAACTGTTTTATTACTATTTGGCGCTCCAATCCACACATGATTAATTTATTCTATAGCCCATGTAAAAACAATTGATATGCAAGGCAGCTACACTGAATATGTTCTGTCTGACAGCAGCCTATTCACCTGATCATGCGATTGCAAACTCATTGTCTGTTACTTTCTGTCAAATAGGATGCACTTTTGTGTTTTAGTCATCCTGGTTGGAACCTTAACTCATAATTAGCAATTGTATCTTTGTTTTGTTTTAGCACTTAGTCATCATGATGCAAAATATATCTGAAACATGTCTCGGAATGTAGACAAAATTCTTGTATCACAGGCTCATAGTGGTAGGATGTTTCTTTTTAGCATATACACGCGCTGACGGTAAATTAGAATTTATGCTTCAGACTGTTTTAGTTCAATTACCATTAAAATTGTGCAATGCTGTTTTTAAATCTGTTTTGCAATATATTTATTAATGGTCATTAATAAAGCCTCCATCTCTTTGTGATTATAGTGTAAATTGCTTGCTAGCACTCTGGTGACTGCTTTATTATTAAGTTGTATTATCTCCCACTGAAATGATTTTGTACATTCATTTATCAAATAAATAACTAATGTACAAGTCATGTGACCTGTTGTACAGTAGTGACACCTAGTGTACCATACTGCAGCAGTGTTAGTTGTTGCTGCAGTACAGTCTAATACGTTTTTTTCATAGTGCCAGCATTCAACGTGTCTGTTACGGTTTGCATGTGGTACTTAAATTTTATATGTATACGATGAAGCTTGTTTGAGTGATTATCATGACTATACCATCGTTACATATGCCGACTCGATGTATTTAGCAAACTGACTGATTTAGGTTTGTGACTTTTGTTTATTCTTAAATTGGTTTTTGATACCTTGTTTTGTGATTCTGGTATATTTTGTATGTCAAGATGCCTCTGTATTTAGTAGGTCTTAATGTGGTTGTTACTGACCAAAATCATGATCCGTAATGGGAATAAAAAATGTATAAACTTCCCAGATGTGTTCCATTGGCATCAGATCATGAGAATGTGGTAGCCAAGGCATCAGTGTCAGTTAACTGTTATGCTCCTCAATTCTCTGTAGCACAATTTTCATCTTGTGACACTGGCAGTTAACCGGTTGGAAGATACCATTACCTTGAGGAAATGTCAAGCATGAAGGGATGCAGATAATCTGCAATAACTTTCTCTTTGTCCACAGCTCCCACGATGTCTTTGATTACAACCACACCTCCCATATTACTGTCCAACCAACCTGTGTGCATAATGTGATGCGTGTTTAGATCTGCCATTCACCTGGATGATGCCATATCTGGTCATAATTGACTTGGTGTGACAAGAAACATTATTCATCCAACCATGTGTCATGTTCCATTGATCCACGATGCCTGCTATCGTAATTAATGATGTTGTTGTGTCAGCAGGGGGACATCTTGGGGACATCTAGTGTGGAGCACGATGTACAACAGTGTGTGCTGAACAGTGTGCTCTGAAACACTTGTGCCTGCACCAACCTTGTTCTGTGTCACCACAGATTTCTGCCTATCCTGCTTTACACGGTAGGCAAGCCTGCAACCTCCACATTACATGATCAGATGTGGACATCCAACAACATGTCACCTAATTATGGTTTCAATCATCCCTCAATCACTTCCCGTAGTTGCTCACGACAGTAGCATGCGAACAGCCAAACAATTTTGCTGTTTCCAAGATGTGTGTTCCCAGGCATCAGGCCACAATAATCAGCTCTTTGTGAATGATCTGTGGAAGATGCTTATGTCAGTTGATTTCTACATCTACATCCATTCTCTGCAAATCACAGTGGTGTGTGCTGGAGGGTGCTTTCCATTGTACCAGTTATTAGGGCTCCCTGTCATTCCATTCACATATGGGCATGGAAGAATTACTGCTTGAATGCCTCTGTATGTACTGTAATTAGTCTAATATTTCCTTTACGATTCCTAGGGAGCGATACATAGGGTGTTGCAGAAGTGGGTGGTTGTAATTAAATTGACAGTGTTCCAAGTGCTGCAGTGTGGGCTATATGCATCACAAGATGCTGAAACATAGGTATGTTCATTAATTGGAGTGCTCACAGAGGTTGCTGAAAAAAATATATATCCCTGTAAATTGATACACCCAGATATTTGTGTGAGTTGATTGATTCCAATTATGAGTCATTGATATTGTAGCCAAAAGATACTATATTTTCTTTTGTTTTGTGAAGGGCACAATTTTACATTTATGAACAATAATGCAAGTTGCTAATATTTACACCACTTTGAAGTATTAAAAAGATTCTTTGAGGTTTTTTGAGAGATCTTTCAGTAATATTCAACAATTGACAGCCACACATGTTTCATTGAGCATCACCATACCTACAGCCCTATGCTTTGTTTTACACCTGCTTTGGAATAGTCTCTGTTTCATTACAATTTTCTTTACATTGACTGTGTGTCATGGATGGTCCTTCCCATCATGATCTGTCCTACAAGGTATATATCTATCAAGTGCATGGTCAACTCTTCTTCTGAACTTGAGCCACAGTTCTTCTGTGTACTCTTGATTAGGTCCAAATGTTTTGAGTCTTTATTGATATGTGATGATGCTGCCTCTTCATCTAATTTGGTGAATATATAAATTCTATGGCTTGATCTAGTTTCTATTTTTTCTTTGCTAAACATTGTTGCTGACTGCCTCTAGGTCACTGATACCAGTTTTAATGCAGAGATGCTTGAAGAGTTCAGGTCTAAGTGTCATCATCAGACCCAATATATTTCCCCATTTGTTGCCCATATCATCACTAGAATGTTTTCCCATGTGTTTGTGCTCTGATTATATATTTCCTTACTGCAACACTCCCACCCCCTCCCCCCAACACAACGTCTCAATGGACAGTGGTCATAATATTTTGGCTCATCAGTGTAATTTCAGTTAACCATTTGACCAATATTCAGAATACACATTCTCCCAGTTATCACTTGTCAAGTTTAGCAGTGTTAATGGTCACGAATCTTGTTGTTGTTGTTGTGGTCTTCAGTCCTGAGACTGGTTTGATGCAGCTCTCCATGCAATACAGTAAAGCTGCATGCCCTCGGAAAAAATTACAGCTGTAGTTTCCCCTTCCTTTCAGCCGTTCGCAGTACCACAACAGTAAGGGCGTTTTTGTTAGCATTACAAGGCCAGATCAGTCAATCATCCAGACTGTTGCCCCTGCAACTACTGAAAAGGCTGCTGCCCCTCTTCAGGAACCACACGTTTGTCTGGCCTCTCAACAGATACCCCTCCATTGTGGTTGCACCTACAGTACGGCTATCTGTATCGTTGAGGCACGCAAGCCTCCTCACCAACGGCAAGGTCCATGGTTCATGGGGGAGGAATATGAATCTTGTGACAAGGAAATGTGTTGAGATGGAGCATATGATTTGACCAGTTATGGAGGTGGGCAGTACAATGAAAAGCATTTCAGCTCAATGGAGCAGTGGTGGATGAGGTGTGCTTCCTCTCAGAAAGTTGCTTCAGAAAATCATAGCTGTCAAGTATAAGTTTACTGATGGACTCTGGAGCAGATTAATATTATGAGTCTCTCTCTGTTGGGGACTGGTTGAATTGTCTTGATGTGCCTACTTATAGACAAGTCTGATAAGGTATTGCAAATAGTGAAGACAGTGATGTAAACTGTCCATATATTCAGTAGTTTAATAGGATGCAAAGCTCATAGAAACTTTAACATTTTGTGTTGTTGGAAACTGTTAGTGTGAAAGTTATGTTTTTGTGTGGTGGGTTTGAAACAGTGTGAAGTATGAAACTGGTTTTCCATGAGAATGAGGGAAGGAGACACAGAATGGGGAAGGAGACACAGAATTTTGATAAGGACAGGGAAATATATCCATGAAAATACATTCTTTTGCTATGTCTCTTGTTGTCTTTTGTTCCACCAATTGTAAACTGATAAGTTTCTTGTCCAACAAATGGAACATGGTGGTGCAAGTTCTGTAATTGTAGTGTCACTTGGTATCAAATGACAGCACCAGTTGCCATCAGTACCAGTTTCTGTCAGCGCCAGCTTTTTACTTTCAGTTATCATGATCAGTTTTGGCCACCAAGATCCATTTCCTAAAAGGGCATCTGGTGCTGTTGTTAGACTCATAGTAAAGTGTTAATTTTTGATGTCTTAGAAGTCATTTTACCACACTGTTTCTTCAGATTAAGTTCAAATGTGGGAACCTCTTCTCAGCTTTGCTTTCTTTCACTGATATTTATTACATGCTTCTGAGTTGTTATGTTTCAGAAGGCTGCAGTATCTGCTCAGATATGGAGTTAGTTGCCTTAATATAGATCCTACCACACTGACTGTTCCATCTGAGTTTGGGACACATACAAATTTTCTCACATTAGGTATTTGGTATTTATCATTATCTCCACTTTTGTCATTCTGTCCTTTTGTAGTGTGAACATTATAGATTTTCTGTCTTTTCATCACAAAAATTCAAATACATATTTAGTTCCTGCAACTGCAGAAGCCTTCTATAGCTCTCCAAATACAACAAAAAAAGAAGTCCTGGTTTATACTTATTCTTACCATGCTAAAAGTACCATAGCCAGCAGTTTAAATCCTTGAAATGTCAGATATTTTGTGAATTAATATTCACCTTTCTCTGGTAGCAGTACATGTGAAACTGTCATAGTAAAAGCTCTGACCATTTTATTCATAATTTGATTTTATGCTTCAGCTTAAAGTTTTTCTTGGATATACTCTACACACTCTTGCTCTGAAGTATATTATCAAGTCCTAGTAGTTATACCAGCAGAATTGCTATGATATATTGCATTATCATATGAAAATCAAGAACAATCCAGCAAAAGTTAATGAAATATTTTTTGATGTAGGATGGGTCTATAATCTTCATTTAATGATTAAACATGGTAGCTTTCCATGGTCAAAAGATATATGTATCACAAACACAATTCTGAGTAATCCTTATTTTCAAGCAAAATCTCATATGCAGATATATCATTCCAAGCTCCAAGTGAGTGTGAATCGTATCCAAGCTACACAGTAAAGAGACATACATAAAACATGCCAAAACCACACCAATTATGTATTTACTGTAATCCAACTATCAAGTGGAACTATACGAATGTTAGAATATAATATTTCACTGGCATGGTTTTATGCAAATCTGTTTATTATTTACTAAACAATCGAAAATCCAGGATGGAATGTAACAATATTATGAAAAAAGAAAGTTGCGACTCACCATATAGCAGAGATGCTGAGTCGCAGATCGGTACAACAAAAAGACTGTCACAAATAAGGTTTTGACCAGTATGGCCTTCGTCAAAAATAGAAAACACACACACACACACACACACACACACACACACACACACACACACACACACACACACACCGACTGCAGTCTCTGGTAACTGAAGCCACACTCAGGCTTCAGTTGCCAGAGACTGCAGTTGTGTGTGTGTGTGAGTTGTGTTTGCATGAGTTTGTGTGTGAGTCTGTCATCTAATTTTGATAAAGGACATGCTGGCCGAAACCTTATTTGTGATGTCTTTTTATTGTGCCTATCTTTGACTCAGCATATCCACTATATGGTGAATAGTAACTTGGTTTTTATAATATTGTTTATTATTTATTGTGTGATGTGAACACCACTCATAATTATATTTTAAAACAGCAGCTCTAGTTATGCCTGTGTGTGTATTTTATTTGTGATTTTTGGTTAAAATGAGAATTATTGAAAACTGCAGTTGCAATAAATAAGAGTTTTTGATAGCCATGATTCGTAAATACCATGTTTAATGACTAAGGAAGTATTTGTTTGACAAAATGAAACAGTATTAATGTTGCATGAAATTGACAACTAAACATTGTGCAATCATTTCTCTGAGCACTTTGGCATTCTTTCTCTTGTATCATTAAAATGACATAGACTTGAGCCCCTGTCTAGCCTTGAGTGTTTAGTCCTTTGTTTGGACACTAATCTATTTAACATGCAATGTGTGGGTGAGGGAAACCAGCAGAAAGTAAGATTATAGAACATCCTTATCAGCCATCCAGTCTATAAATTCTCAGGACTCCAGCATTAATAATCACAGTTGTACCTAAAGGAAATAATGCTCACAATAAACAAATCTTATTGTACTTTCATACTTTCCTGTCTACTTTCGACAAGTTTTCATACCCAAACTTGAACGTGAGCTTTGTGCAGTAGCTACCATGCAGCCATGTACTATGATCATAAATATAACAGCTTTTTTTGGTTGTTCTGTCTTTGAAGTGACTTGTTCTTTTGTGCTATTGTAAAGAACATATTAAGTGAAAAAAATTGCATTTCCTGAAAATTATTTATTATTATTATTATTATTACTATTATCATTAATGTTAATTGTTTTTGTGCCCCGGAGAAACAGTTTATAGTACTTCTTCTTTGTGATAATGAGCTGCCTGTCTTGTCCTACATTCATGAAAATTTGTAACCATAATGGTATCTGCACACGTTAGTTAATGAGAAAGAAATTATAAAAACTTTTTATTTGGAACATAAAATTTCCAGTGCACTCTTTTACTGTTGCACTAGAGAATAGATTTATTCACTTTAAACTCTTTGTTCTCCAGTGTTACTGAGCTTACTTTGCTTGTAGTGATAGTTAACTTAAAATCCATCCCAACATTTTTGTTTCAATATTTCAAAAGGATAGTTGTACTCACCATATAGCGAAGATGCCGAGCCGCAAAAAGGGAAAACAGAAAGACTCGGAAAATTAGCTTTCGGCCAACAAGGCCTTTTGTGAAAAATCGACAAAACACACACACACACACACACACACACACACACACACACACACACACACACACACACACACACACACACACATGGAAACACATCTCACACACACATGACCACAGTCTCTGACAAGTGGAGCCAGCTGCCAGAGACTGTGGTCATGTGTGTGTGAGTTGCATCTGCGTGAGTGTGAGAGTGTGTATGTGTGTGCGTGTTATATATTTTTGACGAAGGCCTTGTTGGCCAAAAGCTAACTTTCTGATAGTTTTTTTGTTGTGCCTTTCTGCAACTCAGCATCTCCGCTATATAGTGGGTAGCAACTATGCTTTTCATAATATTGTTACATTCCATTCTGGGTTTTCCATTGTCCATTGTTTTTGTTAGGTGATGAAGTTATGGAAAACAGTTTATATGAAGTTTAACTTCTTTAATTTGACTTTGAATGCTATAATATTAAATGTAACCATAATTAACTTACAATTAATTTTTATGTTGATATTTACAAGCCTACTGTCTTCTTTGCAGTGAACGTACGTGTAAAAACTATTGTAACATAAAGATATATTCTTATTTGCATTAATGTGTATGCCATATCATGAGTGTGTTTGCTTGGATAAATAAATAAATAAATAAATTAAATAACTAACAACCCCTTTCTGACTTTCAGTGTATGCTTTTTATCTTTTTGTTATTTTCTCAGTTAAAATCCAAGTCCCCTTATGAACAGGCATTTTTGATATATACATCTGGAATTAACACCTTTTCTAGCTATTTCTCAATATCTGCTTATTTCTTGTATGGCCTCTACCCACTTATCATTTTCAGTTTATCTGCAACAATTCTGTTTTTGCACTTTTACATCTGTTGCAGCTTTCCTCCTGAAACAGCTTATAGCTTTAGTTCTTTCTTCGTCCAGTGTACTTTTAATTTTCATTCTTAATAGCCTGAGTATCTGCGAAGCCTTCCCTGTAAATGTCATATCCTCCCACTACATGTTTATAGTTTTTCATGTAACTCCAATTGCTTTAGACAGTATTGTATTCTGTTTTACTTTTATGATAATATCCTCAATGAACCTGGGATCTAGAGCCTCAGGGAAATGTATCTATTGGTCTTTAGTTGCACTTCAAATTTTTGCTTTCAAATATTTCATATCATTACAAGGGCATGAAATGAATGAGTTACACGCACCTGGCCAGGTTTTGCTGTTGGAAATTTAATTTTCTAAAACTCTTTTTAACTACAGGTCTAATGTACCTGTTTATGCCTCATAGTGTATTTTTGGTCATATTGCACTGTGATTTTAAAGACTGTGTGTGTGTGTGTGTGTGTGTGTGTGTGTGTGCGCGCGCGCGCGCAATGACAGAATGAACTTATTCAAGATCCTACTTGTCTCTTTTTACTTTCCTGTTTTTATACTTCCTAATAGAATTGCACTGTTTACTCTTAAATCACATAGCACTCCATTCTGTTTAAGTTATTATACTGATGGAAATGGAAAATGTCATACAATGAAGCAACAACCTGATGTTTATAAAACTATGTGAAGATGTTCATCCCATAATGGCTATTAAGTGATTAAACTTTCATTCTGTTCAGAGCAGTTGTCAATTGCCTATATCAGTATAACATGCAATTCTCACAGGCATGAGTATGCTCTTGTATTCATGGTGGCAAGGAGCGAACAGTCTCTGAATGCTATCTTAAGGAATTTTTTGCCATGCCTAGAACACATGCTGTGTCAGATTGCTGATATCAGAGTACTCATGTATGTATTCCCATCACATTCCCAACCTACTCTACGAGTGACAAATCAGGGGACTAGGGAAGGTAATGAAGTATCAGTACATTCCTCAAGGTGTCTTTGTTCTGAACTGAACTGCTGTGTGGGGCCTTGCATATCCTGTTGGAATGTGCCATTTGCTACCCGGGTCAAGAAGGTTATGATGACAAGTGTTAACCATTCTTACCACACACTGGCTCTTGTTTCAACATTTACCAAATAAGTCTTGCAGTCTTGTTCATCTGCTTCCTGGACTATGATTCCAGGAACTGTAGAGGTATGGGGCTTGAGGATTGTGGCTTCCTGTGACCTTTCACTAACTTGCCTATGGACATGTTGGGATAAATCTGACCACCACTAACCGAAGCAAGACTCATCACTGAACACCATACCAGTTGACTACAGCCTTACACCACGCATGTGGCTGTTGTCTGTCGTATGATGGCAGTAGTAAACTAAATGTAGCAACTCTAAATCTCAACTCAGTTCCCACTAATCTGTTTGTAACCTCCACTGGGATTTCTGCTGTTGTTATCTAGATACTTGTCAGAGCCAGTCGAACAATCCTACAATCTTCTCATGGTGAAGTCCCTCTGGAACAATCTGTGCCTACTAGTTTTGCCATCCTGTCACCTAAGACTCCATCATTGCCACTTGGTCTACAGTCATTGGACTACAGCCAACTGTCTGTGTGATCTATTCGTTTGATGCTCCCACGTCACTCATGTCAATGACTGACCTTTCTAAAACTCCAAAAGATCGTGATAAGCTGCATGTTCATGTCCCATAAGCATGCTGTGCTGTGATATCCACATGAAAATTTCCAATAACCCTAGAAACACACAGCACCATCTTAAGCATACACCATTTGTCATTTGGAATGGCTTTCTTCTGTACTGAAAATAAGCAAATGTAAGGATACTTGAATATCAGTTTGGTAGAATTTGGTCAAGAAGTTCATGGTGCAACACTTTCTGTTTCCATCAGTGTACATATTTATTCTTCAACTGGCTGCAGTAGGTCCTTAAATTATGTATAAGCCCTCTTTATTTTACCATTATATGCTTGTGGTGGTGAATTAAACATATATAAAGATTTGGCTAACTGCTTACTGAGAATGATTGGTTCCATCAGTCACCCTATGAGTAACACAAGCTTCTTGTATCTGGGAATGGGCTGCAAGGAGGACAAATAATATAAATACTCTCCACTCTAGAATGTGTGGTCACTTGTGGAATATGAATAGAATGGATTTGTGTGCTTGCATGCTGCTGATTTGTTACATCAAATGTCACAGTGATTGTGTTATGATACCAAGAACTTTGTGGCAATATGACCAAAACAGAAATGAGAGGTTTATATAGGATGAGGGTAGTAACAGATAAGCAGAAGGGGATGAAAATATGAGCAAAGAAAAGAATCATAATGGAATTTAAAAAATTTGGTGGGCACTAAAAGTTCCGTCTGGTCGGTTTTTTAAGTTGCCCTTCAAAATTTGCTTTACATTTTTTGCAGCTTCTGATGACCTGCATGTTTATACTTGTTCATTCTCATACATTTTTGGAAGGTTGTGGTGTAATTGTAGAATGCTGGACAGTGTTTTGTTTGCGAGCTGTTAAGTAACGAGTGTTCTTGTCAGTTTTGCTTCTAATGATGAAAATTGTGTTACACTTCATTCATCATTCATTCATAAATTGTGTTTCACAAATCCCATCATGAAGAAGAACCTTCAGGGAACGAATCAAAGTATACATTACAGGCAGATGCAACCACTGCAGTCAACCTAATCTACCCTTACTGATAATTATGGGAATTACTTCTAGATTAATTTATATATATTTATGATAAAAGTGGCTTAAATACACAGTGTTTCAAAAAGGTTCATTCACTTACACAAGACCATATCTTCTACATGAATGAAGATAACAACTTGGGGTGAATTTTAAATTGTGCATCAAAACTAAAACTAAAGTTGATCGTTCATGAGGTAGCTGTTAGCTCCCTAGTGCAGCTAGCTCTCTCACTTGCTTATTAATTATCCAACATGTGTCAAACTGAGATGGTGCTAACACAGCAACAAAAGGCATTTTGAATTCTCTGTTTCTGTTGAAGTGATTCAGCTCCAAATGTGTTACACGATTTTAGTTGAGATTATGGCACTACACCTCCTGAAGCTGAAAGCATTCAATGGTGACACCAGCAGTTTCAGGACACTGGTTGTTTATATGCTGATTCAGGGCATATGCACTTGACAAAGTTGTGCACATAGTCCATAGGAGTCTACTTCTCATACTGGCTGAGAGTTAGCCATTCCTGAAGTGTCCGTCTGGTATATTTTGTAACTGAATTGCTCTTGTTATACAAAAGGCCTTGGGTTGCGGTGTTAACACCGTTTACGCTCATTACATATAGCCACCTGAACTGCCTGTTTTCAACTGCAGTCAAGGCAAACTTTCAGTTTTGATGTGTATGTTAAAATGTGTGGCAAGTTTTCTTCATTTGTGTTGAAAATATAGTTTTGTGAAATTTCTACTGTTTTTATTTACTACTTCATTTCAAGCACTTAATTAAATTTTTGAAACCAATGTATCTATTTGCTAGAACAGTTATATACATTTATTACTAACATTAGTGCTAGCCAGAATTTACATCCAAGTGTCCAATTATTCTGAAAAAATATGAAATCAGTGGCCAGTAAGGTGCCTTTTTTTACCTCTTTTTAAATATCTGTGGATTTCCATCTTTCTCCCATACATGTTTTGAGGGTGTGCTGTCTGAGACCTTGTAAATATTTAGAAAAAGTTGTATTTGTTTACCACCAAGAGCTGCTGGTAAAATAAATCTTTATTTGGTATCTGTGTCATTTGAAATAATCATGATGCACCGCTATCATCAGTTATCCAGGATGAGTGTTTTTTGTTATTATTATTATTATTATTATTATTATTATTAATGGTGCTGCAATGAGAGTGATACCATATTTGCTGCTGTAAGACTTTTATGTTGCCAGATGAAGACTTCAGCCAAAACTTGTAGCAAATAAAGGTTTGTTTTATCAGCAGCTCATCATCATACATCGTTTCTCCCTTATTTCTGCAGGCAACCTTTTGTAAACTTTAGCACTAGAATATAAAACTCATTTCTGAACCATAGACAAGGATGCCCCCCCCCCCCCCATGAA
Organism: Schistocerca nitens; assembly: GCF_023898315.1. Lineage (NCBI taxonomy): Eukaryota > Metazoa > Arthropoda > Insecta > Orthoptera > Acrididae > Schistocerca > Schistocerca nitens. The sequence goes on along the minus strand of NC_064617.1, from coordinate 930,759,333 downwards.
CCATGGACCTTGCCGTTGGTGGGGAGGCTTGTGTGCCTCAGCGATACAGATGGCCGTACCGTAGGTCCGTAGGTGCAATCACAACGGAGGGGTATCTGTTGAGAGGCCAGACAAACATGTGGTTCCTGAAGAGGGGCAGCAGCCTTTTCAGTAGTTGCAGGGGCAACAGTCTGGATGATTGACTGATCTGGCCTTGTAACATTAACCAAAACGGCCTTGCTGTGCTGGTACTGCGAATGGCTGAAAGCAAGGGGAAACTACAGCCGTAATTTTTCCCGAGGACATGCAGCTTTACTGTATGATTAAATGATGATGGCGTCCTCTTGGGTAAAATATTCCGGAGGTAAAATAGTCCCCCATTCAGATCTCCGGGCGGGGACTACTCAGGAGGACGTCGTTATCAGGAGAAAGAAAACTGGCGTTCTACGGATCGGAGTGTGGAATGTCAGATCCCTTGATCGGGCAGGTAGGTTAGAAAATTTAAAAAGGGAAATGGATAGGTTAAAGTTAGATATAGTGGGAATTAGTGAAGTTCGGTGGCAGGAGGAACAAGACTTCTGGTCAGGTGATTACAGGGTTATAAATACAAAATCAAATAGGGGTAATGCAGGAGTGGGTTTAATAATGAATAAAAAAATAGGAGTGTGGGTTAGCTACTACAAACAGCATAGTGAACGCATTATTGTGGCCAAGATAGACACAAAGCCCATGCCTACTACAGTAGTACAAGTTTATATGCTAACTAGCTCTGCAGATGATGAAGAAATAGATGAAATGTATGACGAGATAAAAGAAATTATTCAGGTAGTGAAGGGAGACGAAAATTTAATAGTCATGGGTGACTGGAATTCGTCAGTATGAAAAAGGAGAGAAGGAAACATAGTAGGTGAATACGGATTGGCGGGAAGAAATGAAAGAGGAACCGCTTTGTGGAATTTTGCACAGAGCATAACTTAATCATTGCCAACACTTGGTTCAAGAATCATAAAAGAAGGTTGTATACCTGGAAGAATCCTGGCGGTACTAAAAGGTATCAGATAGATTATACAATGGTAAGACAGAGATTTAGGAACCAGGTTTTAAATTGTAAGACATTTCCAGGGGCAGATGTGGATTCTGATCACAATCTATTGGTTATGAACTGCAGATTGAAACTGAAGAAACTGCAAAAAGGTGGGAATTTAAGGAGATGGGACCTGGATAAACTGAAAGAACCAGAGGTTGTAGAGAGTTTCAGGGAGAGCATAAGGGAACAATTGACAGGAATGGGGGAAAGAAATACAGTAGAGGAAGAATGGGTAGCTCTGAGGGATGAAGTAGTGAAGGCAGCAGAGGATCAAGTAGGTAAAAAGACGAGGGCTAATAGAAATCCTTGGGTAACAGAATAAATATTGAATTTAATTGATGAAAGGAGAAAATATAAAAATGCAGTAAATGAAGCAGGGAAAAACGAATACAAACATCTCAAAAATGAGATCGACAGGAAGTGCAAAATGGCTAAGCAGGGATGGCTAGAGGACAAATGTAAGGATGTAGAGGCTTGTCTCACTAGGGTAAGATAGATACTGCCTACAGGAAAATTAAAGACACCTTTGGAGAGAAGAGAACCACTTGTATGAATATCAAGAGCTCAGATGGCAACCCAGTTCTAAGCAAAGAAGGGAAGGCAGAAAGGTGGAAGGAGTATATAGAGGGTCTATACAGGGGCGATGTTCTTGAGGACAATATTATGGAAATGGAAGAGGATGTAGATGAAGACGAAATGGGAGATAAGATACTGCGTGAAGAGTTTGACAGAGCACTGAAAGACCTGAGTCGAAACAAGGCCCTGGGAGTAGACAACATTCCATTAGAACTACTGATGGCCTTGGGAGAGCCAGTCATGACAAAACTCTACCATCTGGTGAGCAAGATGTATGAGACAGGCGAAATACCCTCAGACTTCAAGAAGAATATAATAATTCCAATCCCAAAGAAAGCAGGTGTTGACAGATGTGAAAATTACCGAACTATCAGTTTAATAAGTCACAGCTGCAAAATACTAATGCAAATTCTTTACAGATGAATGGAAAAACTGGTAGAAACGGACCTCGAGGAAGATCAGTTTGGATTCCGTAGAAATGTTGGAACACGTGAGGCAATACTAACCTTACGACTTATCTTAGAAGAAAGATTAAGAAAAGGCAAACCTACGTTTCTAGCGTTTGTAGACTTAGAGAAAGCTTTTGACAATGTTAACTGGAATACTCTCTTTCAAATTCTGCAAGTGGCAGGGGTAAAACACAGGGAGCGAAAGGCTATTTACAATTTGTACAGAAACCAGATGGCAGTTATAAGAGTCGAGGGGCATGAAAGGGAAGCAGTGGTTGGGAAAGGAGTGAGACAGGGTTGTAGCCTCTCCCCGATGTTATTCAATCTGTATATTGAGCAAGCAGTAAAGGAAACAAAAGAAAAATTTGGAGTGGGTATTAAAATTCATGGAGAAGAAGTAAAAACTTTGAGGTTCGCCGATGACATTGTAGTTCTGTCAGAGACAGCAAAGGAGTTGGAAGAGCAGTTGAACGGAATGGACAGTGTCTTGAAAGGAGGATATAAGATGAACATCAACAAAAGCAAAACGAGGATAATGGAATGTAGTCAAATTAAATCGGGTGATGCTGAGGGAATTAGATTAGGAAATGAGACACTTAAAGTAGTAAAGGAGTTTTGCTATTTAGGGAGTAAAATAACTGATGATGGTCGAAGTAGAGAGGATATAAAATGTAGACTGGCAATGGCAAGGAAATCCTTTCTGAAGAAGAGAAATTTGTTAACATCGAGTATAGATTTAAGTGTCAGGAAGTCATTTCCGAAATTATTTGTATGGAGTGTAGCCATGTATGGAAGTGAAACATGGACAATAACTAGTTTGGACAAGAAGAGAATAGGAGCTTTCGAAATGTGGTGCTACAGAAGAATGCTGAAGATAAGGTGGGTAGATCACGTAACTAATGAGGAGGTATTGAATAGGATTGGGGAGAAGAGAAGTTTGTTGCACAACTTGACTAGAAGAAGGGATCGGTTGGTAGGACATGTTTTGAGGCATCAAGGCATCACAAATTTAGCATTGGAGGGCAGCGTGGAGGGTAAAAATCGTAGAGGGAGACCAAGAGATGAATACACTAAGCAGATTCAGAAGGATGTAGGCTGCAGTAGGTACTGGGAGATGAAGAAGCTTGCACAGGATAGAGTAGCATGGAGAGCTGCATCAAACCAGTCTCAGGACTGAAGACCACAACAACAACAACAACAGACAAGGATGCAAAGTTGATATGGAAATTATTTTTACTTCTAGTATTGTAGTTGTGAACCTCACAGTTCAAAATGGTTCAAATGGCTCTAAGCACTATGGGACTTAACATCTGAGGTCATCAACCTCTTAGACTTAGAACTACTTACACCTAACTAACCTAAGGACATCACACACATCCATGCCCGAGGCAGGATTGAAACCTGCTATGAACCTCACAGTTCATCCTAAATTTGCTTGTATTAACCACTTATACTATTAGGCGGTAAATGTGTTGGCAGGAAAGAGTAACAATACCAAGGTCCATAAAGATGCATCTGCAAGATGTCCAGTTATCAGTTTTGTATAATATTCTTTTTTCATCCCGCTGTAGAACAATTTTTTTTTTCAGTTATATCTGCATTGCCCCAGAAGGTTATACCATAGAACGGTACTGTATTGCAAGTCAATACAATGAGAAAGATTTCCTAGTTCAAAGCAGGCAGAAATGAGTGTTTTGCTTGTTTCTCACGTGAATGCCTAGGAATTTCGCACACTAAAAGTTGTGGATTGTTTGAAAATAATGTGTAATCTAAAACCATAGAAAATAGTTATGTGTATACACTGAAGTGAGAAAAGTCATGGGATAGCAATATACAGATGTACATAAGGTTGTAGTATTGTGTACAAAGGTATAAAAGGGCAGTGCATTGGCAGAGCTGTCATTTGTAGCCAGGTGTTTCATGTGAAAAGGTTTCCAAAGTGGTTATGATTGCTCAACAGACTTTGAATGTAGAATGGTATTTGGAGCTAGAAGCATGGGACATTCCATCATGGAATTCATTAGGAAATTCGGTATTCCAAAGTTCACAGTGTCAAAGTGTGTCAACAATACAAAATTTCAAACATTACTTCTAACCACAGAGATCAATATGGCTAACAGCCTTCACTTAATGGCCAAGAGCAATGGCATTTGCATAGAGTTGACAGTGCTAACATACAAGCAACACTGTGTAAAGTAACTGCAGAAATGAATATGGGATATATGATGAATGTATCCATTAGGGCAGTGCAGCAAAATCTACATCTACATCTACATCTATACTCCGCGAGCCACCTTACGGTGTGTGGCGGAGGGTACTTATTGTACCACTATCTGATCCCCCCTTCCCTGTTCCATTCACGAATTGTGCGTGGGAAGAACGACTGCTTGTAAGTCCCCGTATTTGCTCTAATTTCTCGGATCTTTTCGTTGTGATCATTACGCGAGATATATGTGGGCGGTAGTAATATGTTGCCCATCTCTTCCCGGAATGTGCTCTCTCGTAATTTCGATAATAAACCTCTCCGTATTGCGTAACGCCTTTCTTGAAGTGTCCGCCACTGGAGCTTGTTCAGCATCCCCGTAACGCTCTCGCGCTGACTAAATGTCCCCATGACGAATCGCGCTGCTTTTCGCTGGATCGTGTCTATCTCTTCTATTAATCCAACCTGGTAAGGGTCCCATACTGATGAGCAATACTCAAGAATCGGACGAACAAGCGTTTTGTAAGCTACTTCTTTCGTCGATGAGTCACATTTTCTTAGAATTCTTCCTATGAATCTCAACCTGGCACCTGCTTTTTCCACTATTTGTTTTATGTGATCATTCCACTTCAGATCGCTCCGGATAGTAACTCCTAAGTATTTTACGGTCGTTACCGCTTCCAATGATTTACCACCTATGGCATAATCGTACTGGAATGGATTTCTGCCCCTATGTATGCGCATTATATTACATTTATCTACGTTTAGGGAAAGCTGCCAGCTGTCGCACCATTCATTAATCCTCTGCAGGTCTTCCTGGAGTACGTACGAGTCTTCTGATGTTGCTACTTTCTTGTAGACAACCGTGTCATCTGCAAATAGCCTCACGGAGCTACCGATGTTGTCAACTAAGTCATTTATGTATATTGTAAACAATAAAGGTCCTATCACGCTTCCTTGCGGTACTCCCGAAATTACCTCTACATCTGCAGATTTTGAACCGTTAAGAATGACATGTTGTGTTCTTTCTTCTAGGAAATCCTGAATCCAATCACAAACCTGGTCCGATATTCCGTAAGCTCGTATTTTTTTCACTAAACGTAAGTGCGGAACCGTATCAAATGCCTTCCTGAAGTCCAGGAATACGGCATCAATCTGCTCGCCAGTGTCTATGGCACTGTGAATTTCTTGGACAAATAGGGCGAGCTGAGTTTCACATGATCTCTGTTTGCGGAATCCATGTTGGTTATGATGAAGGAGATTTGTATTATCTAAGAACGTCATAATACGAGAACATAAAACATGTTCCATTATTCTACAACAGATTGACGTAAGCGAAATAGGCCTATAATTATTCGCATCTGATTTATGACCCTTCTTGAAAATGGGAACGACCTGCGCTTTCTTCCAGTCGCTAGGTACTTTACGTTCTTCCAGAGATCTACGATAAATTGCTGATAGAAAGGGGGCAAGTTCTTTAGCATAATCACTGTAGAATCTTACGGGTATCTCGTCTGGTCCGGATGCTTTTCCGCTACTAAGTGATAGCAGTTGTTTTTCAATTCCGATATCGTTTATTTCAATATTTTCCATTTTGGCGTCCGTGCGACGGCTGAAGTCAGGGACCGTGTTACGATTTTCCGCAGTGAAACAGTTTCGGAACACTGAATTCAGTATTTCTGCCTTTCTTCGGTCGTCCTCTGTTTCGGTGCCATCGTGGTCAACGAGTGACTGAATAGGGGATTTAGATCCGCTTACCGATTTTACATATGACCAAAACTTTTTAGGGTTCTTGTTTAGATTGTTTGCCAATGTTTTATGTTCGAATTCGTTGAATGCTTCTCTCATTGCTCTCTTTACGCTCTTTTTCGCTTCGTTCAGCTTTTTCTTATCAGCTATGATTCGACTACTCTTAAACCTATGATGAAGCTTTCTTTGTTTCCGTAGTACCTTTCGTACATGATTGTTATACCACGGTGGATCTTTCCCCTCGCTTTGGACCTTAGTCGGTACGAACTTATCTAAGGCGTACTGGACGATGTTTCTGAATTTTTTCCATTTTTGTTCCACATCCTCTTCCTCAGAAATGAATGTTTGATGGTGGTCACTCAGATATTCTGCGATTTGTGCCCTATCACTCTTGTTAAGCAAATATATTTTCCTTCCTTTCTTGGCATTTCTTATTACACTTGTAGTCATTGATGCAACCACTGACTTATGATCACTGATACCCTCTTCTACATTCACGGAGTCGAAAAGTTCCGGTCTATTTGTTGCTATGAGGTCTAAAACGTTAGCTTCACGAGTTGGTTCTCTAACTATCTGCTCGAAGTAATTCTCGGACAAGGCAGTCAGGATAATGTCACAAGAGTCTCTGTCCCTGGCTCCAGTTCTGATTGTGTGACTATCCCATTCTATACCTGGTAGATTGAAGTCTCCCCCTATTACAATAGTATGATCACGAAACTTCTTCACGACGTTCTGCAGGTTCTCTCTGAGGCGCTCAACTACTACGGTTGCTGATGCAGGTGGTCTATAGAAGCATCCGACTATCATATCTGACCCACCTTTGATACTTAACTTAACCCAGATTATTTCACATTCGCATTCGCTAATAACTTCACTGGATATTATTGAATTCTTTACTGCTATAAATACTCCTCCACCATTGGCGTTTATCCTATCCTTGCGGTATATATTCCATTCTGTGTCTAGGATTTCGTTACTGTTCACTTCCGGTTTTAACCAACTTTCCGTTCCTAATACTATATGCGCAATTTGGTGTTAATGGGCGGTGGCAGCAGATGACCAACAGCAGTGCTTTGCTAACAACACGACATCGTCTGTAGTGCTGCTTGTGGGCTCATGACCATATCGGTTGGACCTTAAGTGACTAGAAAACTGTGGCCTAGTCAGATGAATCCTGATTTCAGTTGTTAAGAGCTGATGGTAGGGCTCTAGTGTGGCACAGACCCCATGAGGCCATGAGCCCAAGTTGTTAACAAGGCACTGTGCAAGCCGATTGAGGATCCATAGTGGTGTGGACTGCATTCACATAGTTTGACTGGGTCCTGTGATCCATTTTAACTGATCATTGCCTGAAAATGGCTATGTTCAGCTTCTTGGAGACCATTTGCAGCTATTCATGTACTTCACGTTCCCAAACAGCAATGGAATTTTTATGGATGAGAATGCACCATGTCACTGTGCCACAATTGTTCACAATTGGTTTGAAGAACTTTCTAGACAACTCAAGCGAATTATATAGCAACCCAGATTGCTCACCATGAATCCCATGGAATGTTTATTGGACATAATCGAGTGGCAAGTTCATGCACAAAATCCTGCACTGGTAATGCTTTCACAGCTATGGGCAGCTGTAGAGGCAACAAGGCTCAGTATCTCTTCAGGGGACTTCCAACATCTTGTTGAGTCCATGCCATGTCAATGTGCTGCACTGTTGTTGTTGTGGTCTTCAGTCCTGAGACTGGTTTGATGCAGCTCTCCATGCTACTCTATCCTGTGCAAGCTTCTTCATCTCCCAGTACCTACTGCAACCTACATCCTTCTGAATCTCCTTAGTGTATTGATCTCTTGGTCTCCCTCTACGATTTTTACCCTCCACGCTGCCCCTCCAATGCTAAATTTGTGATCCCTTGATGCCTCAAAACATGTCCTACCAACCGATCCCTTCTTCTAGTCAAGTTGTGCCACAAACTTCTCTTCTGTGCTGCACTACACCAGGCAAAAGGAAGTCCCATACAATATTAGGTGGTATCTCATTGTACAAATTTCAGAGTGAGGAGTTGGTCACATTTCTTACCTTGTAACCTGTTTTAACATGGTTTTCTCTTTAAATTTTTGTCACCTTCTACAACTTTTAGATCTTTTAGAGAGAAAAAAAGTTATTTACTTTTCTTGCCAAGTTTCTGTATTCATGTTTCTTCATTTAAATTTTGGAATGCTCCAATGATGAAAGTAGATAAAATCTAACCTGAGGGGCATCTGAAATTTGTGATAGATTGTTCCTTTTTGATTTTTTTGAGGGTTTATGTTTTGTGCAACTGTTATTAGTGTCAAATATCCCACATCACTGGAACATCATTTAGGCTAGCCTGTTGTTCATATAGGGATATTGAAGTTAATCATTTCTCTTTATGTGTCTGCAGCTGCTAAAGCTAAATATAAAGCAAAATCGTCATTATGTATCTGTGAATTAGCTTCATCATGGTCAAGACTGGTAGTGTGAATTTAAACATATCAAAAGCATGTAATCCCTACATGGAGATCATACTTGCTGTTCTACTCATGGGTATTTTATTTTTCCATCGAGCCAGAATTGTTCATTGACACTGCAGATGGAAAATTCCTGTAAAATTTATTTGCCTCTACTGCATCCTAGACTCAGCTTCTGTTAATCCTTCACTCTCTGATCCAGACCCTACTCTTCTTTGCATTTCTTCAAGTAATTTCTTTATATCCTTTTCAGATTATTTTAATTGATTTGGCTATGGGGTCTTGGTGAAACATTGCATTTTTTAACAACTAGATGATTCATTCTTTTGCCTTGTTTCACAAACTTTATTATTATTGTATAGGTTTGGTGTTACATGCTCATTGTCTAGTACACAGCTGATCCCAAAGCTAGGAACCAAGTGAAGGTAAATCATCAGCTTCTTAATCTATCAGTTCTGACTTCGACTAGAAAAGTTATCTGTGTTGTCAATTTTGACACGATTACATATATATTGTACACAATTTGTTAGGACAGCATTTAGAATGATTATGAATAAACATATATTGGAGTAGAGCAATGTGCACAGGATTGGGAGTTTGTGTCATTATCAATTTATGAATAAAGGCACCAAGTTTCTTCTCCGATGCAGAGGTTGTCTAAAAGGGCTGAATAATTGAAATGAGTTTGCTAATTCATTAGCAAATATGATGATACACACACCTGTTTCTTAATTTTTAATATTCCTAACCGAGTGAGCTTTGCACAGTTCCAGTCTATGTGTAGAACTTCTACATATATTATGTACTTGTGGTTTTTGTCTAAGCAAAATTCAACAAAGGATGAATCTGGCTTCTTTATCTCCTGCTTCGTTGGTGTTCTCTGGGTCTAGTGCAGATGAGACCTCCCAGTCTGTTCAGATGATCTTAGAAACCCCATTTTTCGCAACAGCTGATTGTTAACCTTTTCAATTGAAGAAACATCTACCTGATCTCTGTGGGACATAGGAAAATACAAACCCCATTGCCTTTAAAACAATGCTTATTCATTTTGAAATTTTGTCTATAGAGGATAAACTACACTATTTTGTTTTTGATCTATGTTTATTGTACACTAAGTAATCAGATGGTGTGGCAATGGGCTCACCCTTATACCATTGCTGGCAAAAATGTTCATGGATAAGTGGGAGACTGATTTTCTTAAGAGCAAATCACTGACAAACATGATGTGTATTGGTACAGTTATGTCAATGATTTTATTTTTATGTATTTTTTCACATATCTAGTTCTGTAGGATCAAATTGAGGAGCAAATCTGCATGGTCATGCTATGTGTCAGTACATGAAATTGCAACATAAAAGTAATAACAGATAAAAATAAAATGTTTATGAACTAAAAAAAAAAGTCAAGCCATAAGCTTATGAAACGCAATCAACAGTATAACGTAAGAATCAGCTTATTTTTTCAAGGAACTCCTCAACAGAATAGAAGGAGTAACCCACAAGGAAACTCTTCGGTTTGGATTTGAAAGTGTGTGGATTACTGCTAAGGAGTATTAACTAGCTGCTAATTCTTGGGAATAAGCTGATACTGTCAACAAGAAATGACAGATGATAGTAAAGAATATATATATATATTGAGATGCCAATGTCAAAATATCCAGACTAATGAACAGGGGTCGACAAGAGTGTCATAAACTTTAACAATTTATTGCCCTAACTGCCCATTTCTGAGCCAAAAATATCATTTTAGAATGGGAAGAGTTACCCCAAAATATAATACCGTGTGACATAAAGGAAGGAAAATAAGCAAAGTAGACTAATTTTCATGTCAAACGATCACTTACTTCAGATACCATTCGAGTAGTAAAAATGGTAGAATTAAGTCTTTGAAGAAGATCCTGAATGTAGACTTTTCATGAACACCTAGAAATTTGAACTGTTTAGTTTCACTAATCATATGCCCATTCTGTAAAATTAAAACTCTGGGTATTGCTGATTTGTGTGTTAGAAATTGTAAAAACTGAGTCTTACTGTGATTGAGCATTAGTTTATTTTGTACAAGCCATGAACTTATGTTATGAACTGCATTATTTGAAACAGAGCCAATGTTGCACACAACATCCTTTACTACCAAGCTAGTGTCATCAGCAAGCAGAAATATTTTAGAATTACCTGTAATACTAGAGGGCATGTCATTTATATAAATAAGGAACAGGAGTGATAAATAAGGAACAGGAGTGGCCCCAACACTGATCCCTGGGGCACAACCCCCCCCCCCCCCTTCTCATTTGACTTTACCCCACATTACAGCCTGTCTCAACACTGTGAGTAATGACATTTTGCTGTCTGTTGTTAAAGTAAGAGGTGAACCAATTGTGAACTACTCCCCAAATTCCGTAATGGTCCAATTTCTGGGGCAACATTTTGTGATCAACACAATCAAACGCCTTAGATAATTTAAAAAATATGCTTTGTGTTCAAAACTTTTTGTTTAATCCATTCAGTACCTCACAGAGAAAAGAGAATATAGCATTTTAAGTTGTTGAACCACCTCTAAAACAGAACTGTGCATTTGATAGCAAATTATGTAACATAAAATGATCAATTATCCTTACATACACAGTCTTTTCAATAACTTTAGCAAACATCAATGGCATAGAAAGATGTCTAAAATTGCCTAAATTATTCCTTTCTCCCTTTTTATAAAGCGGCTTTACTACTGAGTACTTCAATCGTTCAAGAAACTGACCAGTCTTAAAAGAAAAATTACAAATATGGGCAAGTACAGGGCTAACATGTGCAGCACAGTACATTAATATTTTGTTAGGCACTCCATCATATCCATGAGTCCTCTTAGTCTTCAATGATTTGATTATTGACTTAATCTCCCCCTTGTCAGTGTCACAGAAGTATTTCAGAAAGGTATTTTCCAAGAGAGATATATGATTCTCTGTAGAAACTAAATTTTTATTTATTTCACCAGCTATGCTCAGAAAGTGATTGTTAAATACTGTACAAATATCTGACTTATCAGTAGCAGAAATATTTTTACTATGAACTGACTTTGTATTGTCAACCTTGTGCTGTTGATCAGACACTTCCTTCACAACTGACAACATGGTTGTAATTTTATCCTGTGAATTTAGCTGCACTATTTGTGTACCACATACTCTTTGCCGTAATAATAACATTTTTAAGCACCTTACAATACTGTTTGTAATGGGTAACTGTAGCTTGATTGTGACTACTTCTAACATTTTGATATAATTCCCACTCTGTTCTACATGATATCCCTATCGCACTAGTCAGCCACTCAGGCTGCCTTTTACTGCTAGTATCATGTTTAGAATGTTATAATGGAAAGCAACTCTCAAAGAGCATAAGAAATGCGTTAAGGAAAGCTTTATATTTGTCATCTATGTAATCAGCACCATAAACATCGCACCACTCTCATTCCTTAACAAGGTTTAAAAAAGTCTCTATTGCCATTGGATTAGCTTTCCTATATAGTTTGTAATTATAAGTGACATTTGTTTGAGTACAAAAGCCTTTTAATGTTAAAATTTGTGCATCATGGTCTGAAAGGCCATTCACCCTTTTACTAACAGAATGCCACTCTAGTAATGAAGAATGAATAAAAATATTGAAATATTGTCTATGGCTGTGCTACTGTTCACCTGCACCCTATTTGGGGGGGGGGGGGGGGGGAAAGGTCTGCATCATGTCATATGTGTTTAGGAGATCTACCATCCTTTTTCTTGCACTACCATATACAAAATTAATATTGAAGTCACCACAAGTAACTAACTTTTGGCACTTCCTATAAAGTGAACAAAGAAACCTCTCTAGCTTGAGCAGAAATGCTCTGAAGTCAGCATTAAGGGACCTGTAAACAACAACAATTACAAGTTTAGTTTTGCTTAATTCAAGTGCCGCTGCACAACATTCAAATATCTGTTCAGTGCAGTGCCGTGATACGTCTGTGGGCTCAAATGGAATACTGTTTTTTACGTACATGGCCACCCCCCCCACTCCGCAAGGAACTCCTTGAAAAACAGCCAGATAATCTGTATCCTGATAAAGGAAGCCTATGAATTGTCAAATTATTTAAGTGGTGCTCCGATATACCAATAATGTCAGAGTCAACATCTATATGCAGTTCATTAACTTTATCTCTAATACCTCTTATGTTTTGATGAAATATACTAATTCCTTCTCTACTTGTATACCCAACCTGCTCTGAAGGTGATTCCTTAGTTGGAAGGACTTCCTTTAAGCAGGTATACGTATCAACTGAATTCAATCTGAAAAGGTGCAGCTCTAACAGCAACTACTACAGGAATTTTTCCATGGTATATGTTCCACCTGACAACTCTTAAAGTTCTTAGAAATTATGAGTCAGTAACATGAGTCAGTACGGAATTAGGGGGTTCCACCATTAATTTCCCAGACATCAGCTTATCATAAATTTAAAATTAACTGGAATGACACCTTTACTGACATATTCATCCCAGATTCCTTTCAATATCCATCAGCCTACAATCATGCAGCATTCCACTATGTGATCTATCATCACTTTTCTGTTTCCATCTCCCAAGAAGACTTTAACCAGGAGCTCAATACATAAAAGCAGTAGCCAGAAATAATGGATTTGAATCGTCACTGATCGCTTTCCCTTCTCTAATCCTCTCCTTTCCACTCCTTTTTGTCCCTTCGCTCCCTCCCCCCATCCTCCCGACACTGCACTGGGTGACATTGTCTGCCACTTATAACCCCTGCAAACTCCACCACGCAGCACTCTTTCCTCTTCCATCACATGTACCGTGCTATCCCTTCCCTTCCCCACTCCACACAGATTGTTAATCCTGTTTGACACTTTTCAGATTCAGTCTATTCTGAGCACCCAGAGATAACACTTGTGTGTGTGTGTGTGTGTGTGTGTGTGTGTCTGCAACTCATCATTTTTATGGTGAGTAGCAATCTATCCTTCCCGTAATTGCTGATATCCCAGACTGGCTATCCATTGTTTGAATTAGAATCTAACATCATTAAAAAAAATTCTCAATAAAAAAACTGGAAAAGTGTGATAGATCCTTACAGTACACAGTGAACAATGTAGACAGACTGAAAAGGAAATGATGTAGTTTGCCTTTTGTAGGTGAAATTTCAAATTTGATAAACAACATTTTGAAGCCAAAGGATTCACTGTGTTTCTCTATGTGCTACAGGCATTAGGCAGATGTTTTTTCAGTTCAAAAGATAAAAAAACCAGCTGTCGTGAAAAGTAGGGTTTCTAAGATCATCTGTCAAGAATGTCAGTCCTGCTGTATTGGATGGACTGGGAGGTCCATTTGTACTAGACCCAGAGAACACCATGGGAGCTAGAGAGTAAAGAAGCCAGATTCATCTTTTGCTGAACATTGCTTGAACAAAAACCGCGAATGCATAATAGATGTAAAAGTCCTACACATAGAGGGAAAGGTGAAAAGCCCGCTCAGTTATAAATACTATAATTTAAGAAACAGATGTGTGTATCCCCACATTTACTATTGAATGAAAAAACTCAGTTCAATTACTCACCCATTTTAGACAATGTTACAACCTCTACACAAGAGAAGAACCTAGATACCTTCATTCATAAACAGATAATGACAGAACTTTCCATTCCTTTGCAAAAACTATGTGTTTATTCATGATTACTGTAACCGAGTGAGGTGGCGCAGTGGTTAGCACACTGGACTCGCATTCGGGAGGACGACGGTTAAATCCCGCGTCCGGCCATCCTGATTTAGGTTTTCCGTGATTTCGCTGAATTGCTCCAGGCAAATGCCGGGATGGTTCCTCTGAAAGGGCACGGCCGACTTCCTTCCCCGTCCTTCCTTAATCCGATGAGACCGATGACCTCAATGTTTGGTCTCTTCCTCCAAACAATCCAATCCAATCCATGATTACTGTAAATGCTGTTCTAATGAATTTTGTATAAGACGTATGTAACCATGTGAAAATTGTCACCAGAGATAATTTTTAAACACGTTTCTTGTTGTGGCCATTTTCACAGCAGCTGTATATAAATTGCAGTTGTTTCAAAGAAAATGCCTTTTGCATGATGTGCATCGAAATTTTTATTTTTATTTATGCAGTCAGACGCGTTTCGCCTTTTTTACAAGGCATCTTCAGTGGGTGTCCTGAAATATTACATGATTTGTCCTTTTCACACATAGGTTTCTTTGAAACAACTGCAATTTATAATTTTTAAAGTTTAAATCAGAACTGATAGATTAAGAAGTTGATGTGTTTGTCTTTGCTTAGTTCCCATCTTTAGGACCAACTGTATACTATAAAATCAGCTTATAACCCAAAACATAGGTCACATAATAGTAATAAAGTTTGTGAAATTGGCTAAAGAAATATTTTGTTTATGCGTTGAACCCGTACTCTTCTATCTTCACTATATTTAATATCTTCTGCTAGCAATCCATTATGCCTTCCTGAGTTACTCTTCTTATATGTTCCATATTTGTCCTATTTTACTATTGGTTTCTCAGTAATCAGTCAGACAGATTCCTACAATTAGAAGATTTATCTTGCACCAGTACTCTGACTGACTGGCTCTACACATTGCATCTCCTCATATTTTTCTAATCCTATATAATTTTTGTATCCATTTTAGGAGGAAATAACATGAGGCAACAAAATTTCAGCATTATTTTGGGATAGATATCTAGTGACTGTGCAGCTATCACTTTGTATGGTTATTTGTGCAATTTCCTCATAATTATTGTTACGGATTTAGTAGAAAACAGCACGTCTATGGTATCTCTATAAGCTGACTTGATAATTTTATATGGCTTGAGTCTTTAATCATGTCTGCCTTGTAGAAATAATTTACTTTTATTTTCCATAGTTACTTTTGCTAGCTCATATTTATTTCATTCCTTATTTGCATGCTTTTGTTTATAAATTCACACTTTCCACAAACACACACACACACACACACACACACACACACACACACACACACAGATATATACAAGGGGCAGTCAAATGAAAATGAGACAGACGATATAATAAGCATGGTGTGGACACATTGGTAAAGTAGTTGTGTGTGTGTGTGTAGAACTGCACTCTATTGGGAATCAGGAATGTTCACCACTGTGCCATTTGTCTGTTAGATGTACCCGAGATGAGGTCAGCAAGTCATGTGTGCATCATACTTCACTATGGAGGCTGGTAAAGAGGAACAGGGAGATGTGCAGTTTTTGACTGTGGAAGGAGTGTCAGGAAGTGAAGTTCATCGCTGAATGCATGCTGTGCATGCCAAACACAGTATATCGCATGCACATGTGTTTCTATTGAATAAATGATTGTGAGAAGGTTGGGTGCCACTGAAAGATAGCAGTCAATCAGAACAGGCTCATCTAGTCATTACCCCTTCTGTCATTGCTGCGGTGGATGTTGCCATCAGAATCAGCTGATGGTCGATGGTGAAAGACATTCAGCTCATGTTGGGCATCAGTCAAAGTACTGCTCACGCCATCATGACAGAGCAGTTGAAGTTCTGGGAAACTTGTGTGCGGTGGATTCCCCACAGCCTGATGGAGGAGCAGAAGTTGAAAGGAATGTTGATGTCACTGTAAGCACCAGTAATGGTATCACAATTAAGGATATTATTTCCTGTCATGCAGTCACAGGATATGGGACATGTTGTCATCATTTTTAACTGGAGAACAAGTGTCAGAGCCAACAGTGGAAGCACATGGGTTCAATCCCATCAAAATACTCTGAAGCCATGGATGCCAACTTTGGGAAAGTCATGATGACCTCTTTATTTGACTTTTGGGAACACCGCATCACAGTTAATGCTCGGTAATATGTGGACACTTTGAAAAAATTGAAGTGTGCCATCAATTCCAAACACCCAGGAATATTGGTACATGGCATCATTCTGTTGGAGGATAATGTCTGCTCACATGTTGCCAAAGTTGTTTCGACTACACTATAGAAGTTCCACTGGGAAGCCCTTATACATCCTCTATACAGTTCCTATCTTTCCCCATGCAATTTCCATATGTTTGGGGCCCTGAAGAAAGACATTGTTGACCATCGATTTGTTTCAGACGAAGAGGTACGGGCCTGGCTACAGTCGTGGTCCTGTACGCAACCACAAACATTTTCTCATGAAAGTATTTGGCATGTTGTCTCACAGTGGGATAAATTTATTAACAGCTGTGGGGATTTATTTTGAAATAATAAACACTTTACTTACCTTTTTTTACATCTGACTCATTTTCATTTGCCTGCCCCTCATACATTGATGGATGCCTTCTTTAAAATGTTGTTTGTGCCATCTTTTTAGCACACTTTATCAATTTGTGTAGCTTACTTCAAAAAATCCAGATAAACAAAGAATTGTGTTCCTACTTTCTAACCAAATATAGATAAATAATATTCTGAGAGATTTGCATGTAAAATGCTTTTACATGTTATGTTATTTTGAAGGAAGGAATTTGTCCAGAAAATGCTTTTGCAGAGGTTGTGGTACATGGCTGGTAGTGGTGAGAGGAATGGTGCTAATGGATTTAATTATTATTAGTATATAACAAAAATAAACTTGATTGCATCTAGATTTTAAGAGAGGAACCTAAATGTTGTTATTCATTTTCTGTCATTGCAGTTTCATGTTCAACAGAGTCTACAATTTGGATGAAAGAATCACTGGATATATTAAATGCTTCAGAAGGGACAATAGAATGTTGGTCACTACAAAAGGATACTGGAGATAACAGAGAAATTGGAAATGGAAGTGATGAATTTTCATTCCAACAATCAAGCAGCACTAGTGAACAACATTTTCATCAGAAAAATAGGTTCAAGAGTTATCAAGATACACTTCAACAAGATGAGCAAGAACATTTTGTCATCTTGGATGCAAACACTCTTGTGCATGCACCACAATACACTGCTCAGAACTCCAACAACCAGGACTATCAGGAATCATTTGAGTGTTCTCAGTGTAATTCAAAGTTTCAATCACATTTGAGTTTATCTGAGCATCATTGTTCTGATGGTGGGAAAGTTTCAAAAGAAATGCAGTCCTTATGGTACCGTTGTCACCAGTGCAATAGATCCTATGCATTGAAAGGAAGCCTTGCAAGACACTTAAAATTTGAATGTGGTAGAGATCCACAGTTTGAATGCTCATTTTGTCACCGAAGAACAAAACGAAAAAGCTCACTTGTGCAGCATATGTTTGTTAAACATGGGGTTCGTTTTTCAATTGATAAATCTTTGGAAAATCTGTAATAAATATGTTACGTCATACCGTTTGTTATAACTCTAACTTCTTATTAATCAGATACATATTACTTATGGAATGAATACTGATACCGTTATGAAAATATCATGTTTTAAGAGATAATATAATTATTAGTTTTACATATGAATGCTGAAAATTTCATGCTAAATAGATGATGTGAGCGAATTAATATGGTTAACCTAGAAAAATGCATGATGACACAGTGCTGTCTTGTAAATTATTTATCCACAACCACCTCCACAGTGGAAAATTTTTTACAGTTGCAACATAACATGACATTCATGTCTTCAGATATGAATGAATAACATGATCAAGTCAAAAACATAAGAAACATTTGACAAAGGCATTCAGTACCACAGCAATGGCTTAATCAGCGGGAAGTGAAATATTCACTTGTTGTTGACTTACGCCATTGCTATACTACTGAATGACATGTGTCATAAACATTTTTCTAAGTGTATTGATGCTGTTAACAGTTGCTAGAAAAAAAAATTAATATAGCTAAGGTAGTGACACTAATACATGGCAGCCAAAGTGACAGCAAAATAATATGTACAGATACAGAAAAGTATGTTACATCTAAGTGATTTTTTAATTAAATTGTGTACAGTTTTGTTCATTCCAGTAATTACTAGGAATTTCTACCAAATTCAAAATTTCGTGAATGAATAATTCATAATTTTGCTTTGACTCTGTGTTGTTTCCTTTAGTATGTTGCCTTGTGTACTCTGTAACTAATGTTTTGTAATTATGTGACTGATAATATCTCTTAGAGCAGGAATCAGCAAACTTTGGGGATCTGTGACCTGATTCACATACTTACTTAAGCTAATGGATCGCTTATCACATGAAAGCAGTATTCCTAGCACAAAAAGTCAAATCTATAGCACCCGTGAGGTTAATGTTGATGGGGTAAAACACTTATATGAATGGCATCCCTTTCCTGATACACCGTGCCAGCAAATTTTGCCTCAGTAGATATAGTTTTTGAGAGTACGTTTATCTTGTGTTCACCTGGAATTTCTTCTGCAGCCAGACTGAAACTGATTGCAGGTCAGATATAGCCTGTGAGCCATTTGTTGTCCACCAGTGTCTTAGAGGAAAAATAAATTTTGCGAATAGAAACCTATTAATGTTGAAGATCTGATTACATTGTTCTCTGATGTCTGTCTGAATCAGCATTCCAAATAAATTACCAACATCTCTCTTATCCATCTTAGACTACATGCCATGCATTTGCCTTTCTCTCTTTAATGGTTTAACCTCAGAGGGAAGAACCTTTGGTTTTATACGTGTTAAGGCATTTCTTTTCTTTGTATGTCTATTGAATTATGTTGGTTTCACTTATATTTTCTATTCTGTCAGCTTCTCATGAACAGCTTTCTTCTTTTTTTACTTTCTTTTTTCTGTGTCTCTCTTGTGTCCATTGTTCGTTTCATGTATGCTCTCTTCCAGTGGTGTAGAGCTCTTCCATAAATCTTCATTTGGCATCTGCCTTTACCATGTCTAGATTTTTGTCCTTTCTACCAAATTACTGAAGAGATCTTTTCTTACAACTCTGCTTTTTCGATGACCAAACAACTATTTGTGTTTCTGAAAATCATCTTTTGTGGCATTCATATTTGTGCATGTGTATGTTGGTGCATGATAAGTGTAATGTGCTATCTACAATTTAGAAAAATACAAAAGAAATGTACTTTTGTATAACAAGTTACTTCAGTGTTATGACTCAGTGTGAAAGCCGTACATTAGCACAAAATGACAAATATTTTTGTTAAAACTGCAAATTGCTTTTGTATATGAGTATAAATGGTAATGAGATGTTAAAAATTTAGTGGATGGCTTATGATATTATACAAAGAGACATCTCATCTCCTAACTTTCAGAAACTTTATCAGTATTTATTATAGTTGTATCTTCTTAATAATGCCTCATCATCATTATCATCACCACCAGTGTTCTGCCCAAAGGCAGGTTTTCACATGGCAACTCTCCATTCTCTGCTGCCTTCTGCCATCCTCTTCAACTCCATGTAATTTTCACTTCTCCTCCACCAAACTAAACCTTCCAAAGTGACTGTTATCAAGAATTCCTGTCATAATAATACATAAAAAACTGAATTTATTTCTACTACAGTCAACTGTGTCATAAAAATACCAACTACAAATATATCCAGAATGAGTAAATAAACAGAGGTATGGTTTTTGCTTCTGTGGTAAATTTTCAGGTGCCCCGAGCAATTTTTAACATTTATAGATTCTGAAGTGTGATTTTTGTATGGAGCTTCTCCTCTCTCTCTCTCTCTCTCTCTCTCCCTCTCCCTCTCCCTCTCCCTCCCTCCCTCCCTCCCTCCCTCCCTCCCTCCCTCCCTCCCTCCCCCTCGAGCCTTCCCCCCTCTCTATCTCTCTTTCGAAAAGAAAAGGGAAAGGGGGGGGGGGGGAGATGGAATGAGGGTATGTGCGCTGGCACCTGGTACCAGGCACCAGTATCATCTTCAAAGAGGACTTCAGTGACAGAACACGTATGAAACATAATCAAATAATAAGGTGACAGCATTGAAAACCACTGTCCCATCTTCAGGAGCAGAGGTCTTATAAATGTCTACCCCCTACCATACCAAATGTAATAGAAACGCAAAACTCAGTTACACTTCATGTGTTTCCATTTGCACTTAAAGACCGTCATTCTGTGCCATGCTGTTGTAGCAATCAGCCAAATTGCTCATGAAGCTATTTAGACTTCTATGTTTTATATGCTGGCTGAAAAAACAGGTATAGTTTTTGTTTGTGGTTATGTAACCAAGCTGTTAGAAAAGCAGTGTGTTTGTATCCTGAAAGGTATCCTGATCATGCAAAGACCTCATGATCTGTTTTTGAAAACTTTATGAAAAAAGTTTAACAGGCTGAAAGTATGAAGAGTGAAAAAAACTAACAAAGAAGAACTACAACAAATCAGAGAAAAGCATCTAATATTTTAGCAGCAGAAACACACAATCCATATATCACTACAAGAAAACTTGAGTGTGCAAGTGGAATCGGTTAACAGTGTGTTCCACAGTGAATACTGCATTCTAATGCACTTAAATCTTTCCGCATGTTGGACCATCAACAGCTTCATGGCAATGGCACATGAAACTGATTGCAGTTATCTGAATAGGATCCACCAAAACTGTGAAATGATAGTGTGTTTCTATGTAGGAGTTTGTTTTATTGATGAAGCATCATTTCCAAACCATAATCAAATCAATATTCCCAACATTCACAACTGGTAAACTGTAAACTGATGATGGCTGGTAGAGGTGGATAAACAATGGCCATGGTCTTACAACATGTGTCAGGGTTTCAAGAGTCTCATCATCGCTTCCTATTCATCGATGAGGTTCTAAATAGCCCCAGATATATATAGTTTTTAACAATATTCTGCCAGTCATTAGAAGATATCTCAGTCTATGTAACACAATTCATGTGATACTGACATGCCTGATGTCCCACCCATTCTGCACAGATAACTATAGGCCTTCTTAAGAGAACATTTGGAGATTATTTCATCACATGTTAAGGTAACACTGAATGGCCTGCTTCCTCACCAAACTTAACACCCCTTTTGGGGAAAATTAAAGCAAGATGTTTATGTGGAAACACTGATACTCACAAAGACATAAAATGCCTTATGATGCAGATCTGTGCAGGAATAAGTCCAGATAAAATTCTAATGTGTTGTATTGTCTGTCCCTAATCATCCTATGTTGTGTCAGTCTTTGATCAACTTAACATTTGTAGTACTTGCTATGACAGTCATAATAAGAAACACACAAAAACCGTACCTGATTTACATGTTTGGTACAGTATAAGTATGGACATGTATAAAAAGAACCTATACCTTCATTAAAAGAGAACATGTGCATACATGTGGAACACAATGTAAGGGAAAAAAAAACCAAATTTAATATCTCCTACTTGGCTTCCTTGTTCATAAGATCATCCACACTATGGTAACAGTTGCTTTTCAAGTATCCTTCAATGTTTGCTCCTGTGGATTCTAACTTGCAGTCCTTTGGACTTTGATTTTATTTTATTTCTAAACTTCAAAGCCATGTAATATGAAGTATTTTCTAATAATGTTAGTCTTTGGCAAGGTACCATGTGATCTTGTTTATGCCTTTTTTCTGAAGCATGTGAAAATGAATTTCCTTCAAACTGATGTGGGTTTTTTAGATCAAAGAGAAGTGTTTCATCTATAAACATAGAAGGAATTGTCAATAAGTCAAGGCTTGCAAATAAAGGTTTGTTTGATCGTCTGTTGTTTGTTCCAGTCATAGCTCTGACAATTTTTTTCTGTAGCTTGAACACCCTGAACAGGTTTTCTTTTTCAAAACCCCAAAAAATTATGCCTTATCTCACAGCTGATTTAAAATATGTATAGTGCACAATTTTCTTAACAACTAAGTCAGTTACTGTATTTAGAACCATCATTGTGTAAACAAAACTACTTAACTGCATCAGTAAGCAGTCCATGACAAGTTTTTGTTTTATAGTCACTTCAAGAAATTTAACAGATTCTGCACTGATAAGTTCTCTGCCTTCATAACTTAGCTGTGTTATACATTCAATAATTTGTTTGGTCCTGAGGTTTACACTTTGTGTTTTTTGTTAGGTTTACTTTCATAGCATTGTTATGTCTCCAATTTTCTAATTCTTGAAGAATTTGTTTTGTTTCCTGTGCTGATTCTTCAGTGTTTTTACAGCAGACTACTGCTGTTGAGCCATCTGCATACAGAATTGTATCTGAAGTTACCTTACCTGTCATGTCATTTGTATGATACAAAAACAGTAACGAGCATGTAGTATAGACCACCTTCTTGTAATTCCTTCCACCTAGAGCAGGCTTTCTTATCCTACCCTCTGTTTTATATTTTTGGGATAGGATGAGAATCAACTTAAAGATTTTTCATAGAAGCTGTAAGAAGCAGCTGCTTATGGTGTTCCTTATCAAATGCTTTAATGAGGTCACAGAAGATACCGAATATGCACTCCTTGTTATTGAGGCATTTGCTTATTTTAGTGATGAGGTCATTAAAAGTATGCACAGTGCTTTGCCCCTTTCTAAATTCATATTGATTATTAAGAATGATGTTACATTTTTTAAATGTATTTTACTAATTGGCTGCACACTGTTCATTTAGATATTTTAGGTAAAAATTGGTAGTATTGATACTGGGCAAAAATTTTGTATCTCCTCTTGTCTGCCCTTTTTGTGGATAGATCCAACTTCCACATATTTCAGCCTGTCCGGAAAGCAGCCCTCATCAAACGATTGATTTATTATGTGACATAGTTGGGGTGCAATATTATTACATCCTGCCTTTATTATTTTTGTTGAAATTTTATCTCATTCCACAGATTTAAGATTTTTTTAGGGATTTTATAACGTTAGCCACTTCATAGCACGATACATGAGTAAATTTGAATTCTCATGATCTGTGTAGCATTATATTGGGATGTATGTGTGGAGAAGGGAGATCATCAGTTTTATTTTAAATTGTAAAGTACATTCTTCATATATATATATATATATGTGTGTGTCTAGAGTTTGTAATCATTTACTCATCAATTTCTAATTTAGGATTAAAACTTTTCATTGTTTCAGCATCTATTTCAATCTTGATAATCTGTCATACAGCTTTTGATTTATTTGTGTCTTTTACTATGTATTTACTGTTTCCCATTTGTTTTGCCTGTTTAATGACTCTGCCAAAAATTATTTTTTATATGTTTACATACCCGACAAACTGTACATCACTGTTGTTCTTTACTTCCACATGCAGTTTCCCTTTTTTGATACTGCAGATCCCGATGTCTTCAGTTACCAACACCTTTTTTTTTTTTTTTTTTTTTTTTTTAAATTTTCTTACCGTTTTTTCTCGTGTGCTGTTATAAAGGGGAAACATTCATTGAAAACACAATCATGAATTCTGGCATAAAAGCAGTTTATTTTGTGGTTACTGAATACCGGTTGATGAACAACTAGGGAGTTTTATTTAGTCTCAAGACAAATGTATGCACTTTTCACTGGCTTTAGTTCCTGATTTGTTTCATTTTTACAGTTTTATCAAAATTTGACAATGAGATAAAAAGGGCTGAATATTCCTAATTCTAAGGTGAACTTTTCTGTAGCACCATAGTTGATACTGCTCATTATATTGTCTATACATGTTGCAGTAGATGCTGTTACCGTACTGTACTCGCTAAAGATTAATATTAGGCCATTTGTAGGTAGCAAGTCCTTCAGAGAAATGGCAAACCTGTCATCATCTCTTACATCTATGTTGAAGTCATCACAAATTATGATTTCTTTACATAACATTTTACATAACATACATAGTGACTTACAGTCTCCCTATTGGAACACAACCATCAGTTTATGGAATTCAGCTCCAACGTATCTGTTTAGTCCTATAGATAATGATGATGCACAGGTACTAGCACTGTTCAAACATTATCCTTAGGCAGAAACAGGTGATAAAAGGAAATGGGAAATAACCCTAAGCTGTTTGTATAATGCAAGAACACAGTTAAACGAGCATCAAAATGTCATTGAAATTTTCAGTGAAGGTATACAGTAGAAAATTAATTATGGACTTCTGTACTTTATTTTCCATCATATAATATCATTCTGTCTAAAAAATATTGGTGATTAAACTAGTAATGTACATTGTATGATAGCAATTACAATCATTTTTAGAAAAAGGCCATGCAAAGCATGCAAAAACAATTTCAAATGTCTAGGCAATTTCACCTATATATCTCTGTACCTATCCAAATCAAAAATGTACATCATAAAAAAATAGTTAAGAGTGGGTAACAAATACTGGTCTATCTATATCCGAATCCCGCTCCAGCTATTGCCGGGTCTGGGTGCTGACGAGTCCTCTCCATTTGGCTCAGTCCTCCGACCACTTTTCTTCCTCCACTTGCTGCCAGGTCACACCTCTCCTTTCAACAGATATTCTCACTCCCATTTTCCACCGTGTTCTTGGGCGCCCTCTAGGTCTTTTCCCATCCATCTTTAGTTCTTCCATAATTTTGGGGAGTCTCTGCCCATGCATCCTCTTAACATGCCCATACCATCTTAATCTCTTTCTTTCAATTTCTTCTCTCATACTTTCTTGTTTGAGGTCCTTTCTAACCTCTACATTCCTTACTCTGCCCATTCTTGTTTTTCCCTTAACTGCTCTGAGAAATTTCATTTCCCCTGCTTGTAGTCTGCTCCAGTCCCTTTCTTTCATTGTCCATGTTTCTCCACCATAGGTGACAATAGGGAAGTAATAATTCTTATACATCAGGAGTTTTGCTCTTTCTGAAACTTCATTATTCCAAATCAAATGTTTTATTGTTTGGTAGAAATTGCCTCCCTTCTGTAACCTTCTATTAATTTCGTTAGTTATTCTTCCATCCCTAGATATTTCACTCCCTAAATAAGTGAAACTTTCTACCACTTTGAGGGGTTCTCCATTCAAGGTAATATTTCCATTGATTCCTTTCTCTCTTCCAAATACCATTACTTCACTCTTACCTTTATTTATTTTTAATCCATACCTTTTCATTATTTCCTTCCACGCATCAAGCTGTAACTGTACATCTACCTCTTTATCATCCCATATTACCATATCATCTGCAAAAATCACCTTTTTGTCTTTTTCTTTTACTATATCTTTAACTGCCCTATTCATTCCCTCCATCACAACATTAAAAAGCGCAGGAGATAGAATACTTCCTTGCTTAAGTCCTTGTCTTATTTCGAAGTATTCAGAGTTCCCCAATGGTGTTCTAATTCTACAATTGTGGCCTCTGTACATTGTCTTTATAACATTAATGTATCCATCTTCTATATCTATCTTCTTCAGTTCTTCCCAGAGTCTTTCCCTGTCAACTGAGTCATATGCCTTTTCTATGTCTATAAAAACCATTATCACCCTTTTGTTATACTCCCAACTTTTTTCCATCAGTTGATGGATAGAAAATATCAGGTCGATTGTGCTCCTTCCTTTCCTAAACCCATGCTGTTCTTCACTCAGCTCCTTTTCTATCTTTTCACTTATTCGATTTAGTAAAATTCTTTCAAAAATCTTGGCTGTACGACTCATGAGGGTTATTCCTCTGTAGTTTTTACAAAGTCTTTTATTGCCTTTCTTGAAGATGGAAACAATGTCTCCTGTTCTCCAGTCGCCAGTTATTTTACTATTTCTCCACACGCTTGATAGTACTCTATACAGCCACTGCATTCCCACTGGACCTGCTGCTCTTATCATGTCCACTGATACTTCATCAGGTCCTGGGGCTTTCCCCCTATTCATCTTCTTCACAGCTTTTTCCATTTCTTCCTGTGTAATTTGTCCTAATTCTGCTTCCCAACTTCTCTCAATTTCTCCATTATTTGTTGTTTCCTCATGTACCTGCTCCTCAGCGTTTAACAACTTCTTAAAATGTTCTTTCCAGAGATCTTTTATATTCCCTGGATCTTCAATAATGGTACCGTCCTCTGTTTCCATCTTTACTGGTACTTCAGAAGCCTTCCTTTTATATTTCATCATTTTATAGAACATTTTCTTATTGCTCTTCACATTTTCTTCAAGTTTTTTTTGTAAACTCTTCCCATGCCTTTTTCTTTGCTGTTTCCACTATTTCTTTGCTTTTCTTCTTTTCCTCTATATATCTTTTATGGTCTTCGTCATTTTTAGTTTTCCACCATTTTCTCCAAGCTCCATTTTTTCTTCTAACTGCTTGGATTTTGGTATCATCCCACCAACTTGTCTGTCTTATTTTTTCCTTTCCAGATGTTCTGCCACATACTTTTTGTGCTGCTTCGACTAAAGTGTCTTTGAATAAACTCCATTCTTTTTCTAAATCGCAGAAAACTTCTTTTGGAAATTTTTGTATTATTAATTCTCTGTACTTCTCAGCACATTCACTCTCCTTCAATTTCCAATCCTGTATCCTCATCACTTTCTTCTGTTTTCTATTTTTCACACACTGATTCATTTTCCATTGTCCCACCAGTAATCTATGCTCTCCATCTGCACTCACACTTGGAATTACCTTCACATTTGTTACTTTCTCTCCCCATTCCCTATCTACTAGAATATAATCAATTACACTCTTCGTTCTTCCATCCCAACTGTATCTGGTGATAACATGACTTTCTCTCTTCATAAACCAGCTGTTTGCTATTTTCATTCCATTCCTCTGGCACAAATCCAGGAGTCTTTCCCCTTCTTCATTTCTGCTTCCATATCCAAAACATCCCAATGCTTGCTCAAATCCCTTTCTGTCTTTGCCTACCTGTGCATTAAAATCTCCCATCACTATATTAGCACTCTCTATATGGTTTTCTAACACATTTTCAAAGTCCATCTTCTTTTCTTTGCTACATCCCACTTGAGGTGCATAAATCTGGATTTTACTTTTAGTGTTTCTTTATGGAATCTCAGGTTTAAGATTATGATCCTGTCTGATATATATCTCACATTTTCAATACAGCTTTGTACATTCTTATTCACCATCACTGCCACACCATTTCTTCCAGACCTGTTATTCCCACTCCAGTACAGTTTTCCTCCTCCTCTCAAATTCTTCTCACCTTTTCCCTTCCACTTTGTTTCACTTAATCCCAAAATATCTAACTTCCTCTCTGTCAGTACATCTGTCATTTCTTCCATTTTCCCATTGAGGGTTAATATATTTAGGGTGCCAATATTTAGGTTATTTTTTAGTCCAGTTGGTTTCATCTTCTTGTACTGATGAATATCATCAGGTCTCCCATCATTTGCACCAGTACTTGAAGAAGCAGTGGGGTCAAATCCTGAGTGGTTTGTTCCGAGGCTCATCTGTGTTTTGAAAGCAATATATGAAGACTTTCCTACTGGCTTGCTAGGCCTAACGCAAGGAAGGATTTTCTGTTAGGGTTGTCTCCCTTAGCCTTTGGAGTTTCTCCTCCACCACAAGGCAGTAGTTCCCTTCTCATTTAATCCCCAGAAAGGAGGGTTGCCTCATCTGCCAGCTACGCCGTTCCGAAGTCTTCCTTCTCCGCCGTCGCTGCCATTAAGGTCTTCACCCGTAACCCTGGGCATGGGTTACGTGTTATACCCCACGGGATACAAATACTGGTGTCCATATCCAAACATACAGATTGGAACCAGTTAAGAAATGTGCCCTACTGACTGTTAATAATCGAAAAAGACTTGCCAGTTTCGTTTGAAGTTCATGAGCTGTCCGCCTAAATACCTACAGTGTGGTGTACAGCAACTTTCCTAAGAAGCTCACATCTGGTGGAAAAAGAATATTACATGGTTAAAGGATTATCGAATAAAGAAATTTTATAAGTATTGTTCTTTGCATGAAAATTTTGCTATTTAGGGAATATGTGATCCCAGATGTTTTATATTCTTGATGCACTTTCTGTTACCCTACACAGTGTAATACTACAAGGTCAAATAAAATTGAAAGCAAACTCAAATATGTTCATTTGTGATACTTCAAATTATATGTAGAGTGAAGCAAGTAATTTCCCTTTCATCAAATAAGTATACTATTATTAAAGTTAATTGTTTTTTACCATAAAGAAACAAGTTTTAGCAGGTTCTACTTTGTGCTAATGGCTTCTTTTACATTATTGAGAATTCACATTCCTGCTGTAGTCTGTACATGCAAAATAAGGAAAAAGAAAAGGAAAAAAGTGCTTTTGTAGTTTTATTTTTTAATTCAGTGTCAGATTGTATTCTCTTTCCTGTTGCTTATACATCCTGATAATTTTGAATTCTTTACTTTTTAATTCTACAGCTGGCAATTCATTCATGAATGTTAAATGTTTTTTATGCTTAAATGTATATTAATATTTTGTTGCCTGGATGTGTGTTAATGTAAAAAAATAATTACTTCTCTTAGCATCTTTTGGCTCTAAAGCACTGTGCTGGAGTAACTGGAGGGATCATGCATTATTGTTGTTATTGGTTTTATTAAAAAAACATTTAATTCTACCCCTCTTTCCTGACTCATTTCATGGAATAGAAGAAGCAGTAGTGTGAGAGTAGACATATACACGATACACAAAAGTAGTTTTGTGCAATGAATAGATATATCAAGAAGGCGAATACTGTAGTTCAGCCTTAACACTAGGGTACTTCATTAGAGAACAAATGTACCATTTGTATACACAATATTTCTAATGTATGTTGCAGATTTAAGTGAAGCATACATAAAATATTTTTGTAATATTCCAAGATTAGAGTTTTTGTTTTTAAAAAACTTGAAAATCATGTATGTATGGAAAAGTTAAAATTGTCCTAATTGGTGCTTCTCATCAAAATGTCAAGAGCAGATTTTGTAAATTGAGAAGATATAGCATTAGTTGATTTGAATCTATCTATCGAACAGAAAGTGGTAAGTAAAAAAGTTTCAGTACCACTCAGAGAGTTTACATAATTTATACAGTGAAGGAAACTTTGATCTGTTGACTTAAACCACTTGGGAAGAAAGATGTTATATCTCGATTTTCACGTAATGCTGGTAATTTCAGTTTTAATTCTCTACCAAACCTATTCACTTCAGTCAAATTAAATGCAGATGAAATCCTACAAATCTGTTTGAAAGAAGGTAAAAAATAGTCCACAACTGAAATTTTGGCTATGTTTATTAAGTTTTTTATGTGTTACATGAAATGTTCTCAGATAGAAATGAATAGAATTATAATGTAAGATATGAACTTTTGTATGTCTTTTGCTTTGGCATCAGCAACAATAGCCCTGTATAAAAACTAATACCATGTTGCCTGTAAATGTTCACTGAATGATGTACGATCACATAGGCTCAGTTTTGGGTATAGCAGGTAGCAGCCTAGGTTTAATGGTAGAATACTAGGGAAATGCAGTTAGTGTACAAAGGAGATTGCTTACAAATCAATTTTGTGATCCATCCTAGAATATTGTTCAAGTGTGTGGGACTCATACCTAACTAGGACTAGCAGGGGATACTGAATGTATACAGGGAAAGGCAGCACAAATGGTCAGAACTTTGTTTGACCCACGGGAGTGTGTCACTGAGATGTTGAAGGAATTGAACTGGTAGACTCTTGAAGATATACAGAAACTATCCTGAGAAAGCCTACTGACAAGGTTTCAATAACTGGCTTCAAATGTTGACTCCAGGAATATATTAGAACATCTTACACATTGCTCCAATAGGACTCATGAGGATAAGATGAGATTAATTACAGCACACTCAGAGCCATTTAAACAGTCATTCTTCCTGCACTTCATAAATGAACAGAATGGAAAATAGTGCCCTAATAACTGGTACAGTGGGATGCACCCTCTGCTATGCACTTCACTGTGGTTTGCAGAATATGGATGTAGATGCAGATGTATGGTGCAATAAACTTGCTTCAGTTTACAATGGCATACCTTGTGTCATTTCATTGGCTTAATTCTTGTGAAAACTTGAATACCATTGAGAGAGAAAGTATAAGAAAATTACATTGGATACAGGCTGACAGAGAATAGTTACCATGTGACCATATATATAATCTCATAAATGGCTAGTATCTGTGTTAAATAATATCTTCTACATAGGAAAGAAAGGGTTGCTCAACCTAAACAGATGTAACCAGATGTTGTCATTGAAAAGAGTGTCAGAAGTATGTTAAAAATGGTGTGATTTGGTGTAATTTCTGACAAGCACAAAAGGTCTGGAAAAACATCATTCCTCAGCAGCTGACACTCAATTTTTCACAGGAGTGCATTCCTTAGTACATATGTCCATATGATATGATACTCAAAAGCATATTGTAGAACATGGAAATTGCTGCAATATTGTTTAATGTCCCTTCAGCCCTCATTTTACTGTAAGTATGACTTGTCCAAAATTATAATATTTGTAATTATGCATTCCATTGTCTGTGCTCTTTATTCCATTGTTAGTTTGGATGTTAAAGACATAGGATTGATTAACCCTCAAAAATGTACCAGGAGTACAGCAAATTCCATTGAATCATTAACCCAACCAAAACCAAATCTTTAGCAATAACACAGTGGCATCCAGAAATTCAATATGAAAGCATTACACTGACACTTTTCATAGATGAGCCTGTTAAAAGAAAAGAAAAAAAATCCTTGAAGTCTATGTTTATGTGCTGCTCCATGACTCTGCTGTCAATATCTTGATTCTTTGCTTTTGTGTAACTTTTTGTGTTTTTTCAGTAAATGTGTTTTTTTTTTTTTTGCGTATCCGGGTGTAATTATAAAGTTAATAAAATGTTTTCTTGCCTTTAAAATAATATTTTTCATCAGGTTATGGGCCCAGTACATGTGTAAAGGCAATTAACATAGTTTAATTAAAACAATATTTGAAATGTGCCTATGTCTGTAAAGAAACATGATTGCTAGTGGCGATTATATGTCAGGGCAGCCTCCAGTTCTTTACATTGACAATTCTAGTGCAGTGAAGTTAGCAAAAAATCCAGAATATCATCGACGTTCTAAACATATAAAGGTCTGACATTTCTATGTTCGTGAAAGATATCTGAATGGTGAGATTTTCTTGGAACACATTGATAAGCTTGAAGGACCTGAGGACTGGGCCAAATGGAAATGGCATATTTCTATGGTGTTGTGTTCATATGGACTAGAAGATATTATTAAT
This sequence comes from Schistocerca nitens, assembly GCF_023898315.1. Lineage (NCBI taxonomy): Eukaryota > Metazoa > Arthropoda > Insecta > Orthoptera > Acrididae > Schistocerca > Schistocerca nitens. Next base: position 930,727,797 of record NC_064617.1, on the reverse strand, counting down.
GGTACGCGTGAACGTGTAGAGTTGCCGCAAGATGCGACAAGTGCACAAAAAGAAGCGTATGTGGAATGGCACTAGGACGACGCAAAGGAAGCAAGTCTTATAGCAAGTGCACTCAGTAAACCTGTTGCAGAACTCGTCTTAACGTGCAAGAATGCTAAAGAAATCTGGGACAAATTGCACCCGATTTGAACGTAGCAGTACTCAGCGTTTGAATATGTTGATTGAAACATTTTTCCGTGTTAAACATGATGAAACGGAAGATATTAGAGCACATGTGGCCAAACTGCAAAAGTTATTTGTGGACCTGAACGATGAATCAGCAAAAAATGAAGAAATACACAGAAGAAATTCTGCAAAGATTTCGAATGGCAGAATGCAATACAGTCCCAACTCCTATTGGATGTGAGGACAATAATCAAAACGAAGAAGTTTCGTCATCTGTACCCTACTGTGAAGCAATTGGTTGTCTCATGTACCTTTCAACAGTAACTCGTCCAGACATCACTTTTGCAGTCAATAAAGCTGCTCGAGCTATGGAGAAACTGACCACTGAAGACTGGAATAGTGTAAAGCGCATTTTCCGGTATTTGAAAGGGACCTTAAATTTTGGAATTGTATATAATAAAAAAGAAGGGTTAAAGATTTACGCTGATGCAGATTTCGCAGGTGATAACCGGATAAGGCGCTTGACAACTGGAGTTCTTGCAAAGTACTCAGGTGGTGCAGTGTCATGGACAAGTCAGTTGCAGAAAGTAGTGGCCACATCCACAACCGAGGCGGAAATAATTGCAGCTAGTGAAGGAGCGAAAGAGTTAGTTTGGTTACGTTGTCTGCTATCAGAAGTAGTGGAAATGTCAGGGCAGCCTCCAGTTCTTTACATTGACAATTCTAGTGCATTGAAGTTAGCAAAAAATCCAGAATATCATCGACGTTCTAAACATATAAAGGTCTGACATTTCTATGTTCATGAAAGATATCTGAATGGTGAGATTTTCTTGGAACACATTGATGGACACAACCAGTTGGCAGATATTTTGACAAAACCCCTTGAACGAGTTCCATTTAATTTTCTATGTTCAGAAATTGGCATGCAAGAGACAAAGCAATAATTTCATTTTTTTTTCTTTTGGAGGAAGTGTTAAAAGTTAATAAAATGTTTTCTTGCCTTTAAAATAATATTTTTCGTCAGTGCCATTTGTCTACCAGTGGTCTCATAACACCTATTGTTGCAGTACCAAATTTTTAACTTGTCTCATTCCTTGCAATCCAGAATTTCCACATGCACGCAGTTGTAGCATTATGTTCTGTGTTGGGTGCAGTAATAAAGTTTAGAATTCTTCATAAATGCCGGCCGCGGTGGTCTCGCGGTTCTAGGCGCGCAGTCCGGAACCGCGCGACTGCTACGGTCACAGGTTCGAATCCTACCTTGGGCATGGATGTGTGTGATGTCCTTAGGTTAGTTAGGTTTAAGTAGTTCTAAGTTCTAGGGGACTGATGACCACAGCTGTTAAGTCCCATAGTGCTCAGAGCTATTTGCACCATCTTCATAACTGCTTGTCAGTTATCACAGTTTGAAAACTTAGTTTGCCTTTGTGCTGAATGTTGGTTTTAGTGCCATAATAAACCTTGTTGAATGATGTACAGACTAATGACAGTGATGTAGTGCTTGCATGACTTCTTAGTGGTCTTGTTGTTCTTGAGGTCACATACCAGGTACATGGTAAAAGACCAGCATTCCATTGGCCACACAAAATTAAAGAAATATTGCAATCAGTAAAAAATTGCCTAGGTGTGTGCAACATAGTATGTGAATGTGGCCAAAATTGCACTGGAAAGATGATCTGCACTGTGTCTAGCTCTGTACTTAAAAAAAAAAAAAAAAAAAAAAAAATCTTATGCTTCAACAATGTAGGAAAAAAACAGTTTGCTACTTATCGTAAAGAAGACAAGTCAAGTTACAGACAGGCACAATTAAAAGACTCACATGTAGCTTTTGGTCACAGCCTTCATCAGTAAAGACACACACACACACACACACACACACACACACACACACACACACACAAAAGCAAACACACCTCACACAGACATGACTGTCAACTCCAGCATTCTGACCTGAGATGCTGGAGTTGGCAGTCATGTGTGCATGAGATGTGCTTACTTGTGTGTGTGAGTGTGAATATTATGCGTGTGTCTCTCTCTTTACTGATGAAGGCTGTGGCCAAAAGCTACATGTGAGTGTCTTTTAATCATGCCTGTTTGCAACCTGACTTGTCTTCTTTACGGTAAGTAGCAATCTGTGTTATCCTACATTGTTGATATTCCTACCTAGAGTTTCCATTGTTTGATTAAATTATGCTTCCTCTTACTAGGGCTGTGGTGGTCAGTAGTCAAATAACTTCATTGAAGGCAAACTTATGACTGGAAAGTACAAAGTACACACACTTTTTATCTCCAGAATACCACAGATATCTATATAACTGCCATTCCAGTTCAAAAGACTGTAATTTACAATCAAATTAACCAAACAGTTTTACAATTAACTAGGACACGAACAGATTTTTATACGTGTTCTAACAGCTTGTGTTACTACCTATTGGTCTCTGCAAGCTGTGGGAAGCTAAATTGTGAACTTGAATATGAATCTGAACAAAAGAAGTGATAAAAATTTGGTTGTGTACTAGTACATTTAATAGTCACAGTGGTTATAAGTGGGAGGGGCAGGTGTCAGTCACTTCATTATAAAATGAAGTGTTCACACAGAACCAAAGTTGAAATATTGATTTCAGAGGTAGAGGATGGTGTTGGGGGCAATTCCATTTTCATTTTGGCCCACATTTGTAGCCTGGAGGTAAAGTGAGGGCTTAACTTCTCTACTGATTGCTTCTTGTGTGTTTACATGCAAATCCCTCTCTGGGTGATATCACTCTACTAGTAGCAAACCGGGTCATTTCTGCATGAGAGATACACACATTATTTCTGGCAAACAGTCAGCTCCCGATGAGGAAGATTGTGAAAATCTTTCAAAACTTGATATTTAACTCAAACATGACAAATCTTGAAAACAACAAATTTTATTCTTCATAATTATTCATTGTCCATTCTTATGAGTCATCATCTGATTCATGCCTTTGGGTTCTAACCATTTCTTTATTCTGCTTATCTGTTTCCTTTCATACCGTTTGATGGGTCTGTGGCATACTCTTTGGAAAGTTGGAGTGGTGCTTGCCTCATCCAAACGATATCTTAAGCTGATCTGGTACTTATTAATGCCTCCAGTTCTCTTCTGCCACTATAAGTTCTTTGCATGTTCCAGCTACAACACTTGAATATGGTGGTGAGAGATTTTGTGTTATACAAAAGACAGTGAGCAGTGCACCAATAAGGAGAAGAGATACTGAGGTAAAACACTAGGCACTGGTTAACATCTGAGACAGGTACTTTGCCACACTCTTATCACAATTACAGAGTACTAGGGTCCTGAGTAAACTTTATAGCTCCATTGCTGTTTTCTGGATAACTGTTTACATCTTTCCATGTTCATATAATTTTTAATTTTGTGTATGGAACAAAGAAATATGAGTGACAAGCTATTTTTAAGTTCTGAAATTTATGCCAGACCAACAAAAAGAGTCCAGAGTTACTATTTTGTAAGAGGTAGGGTTGCAGTCCTCAGTCCAAAAACCGGATTGATGCAGCCCTTCCTATAAATATATCCTGTGCATATGCCTTCGTATCTGCTCAACTGCTCCAACCTACGTCCATTTGGCCCTGCTTACTGTATTCAGGCCTTGATCTTCTGTTACAGTTGACCACCTTTCCCCTCCTCCCCTCACACACTTTCCCCCAATACCAAATTACCTATTTCTTGATGTCCTGAGATGGGTCCTGTCAGTCTGTCTGTTCTTAGAGACATGTTGTGCTGTAAAATTGACTTCTTAAATCTGAATTTTATATTCATTGTTCACAGACACATTTATCTTTTTCAGAATAGCTTTTCTTGCTATTGCCAATCTGAATTTTACCTCCTCTTTAATTTTTCTGTTGTCAGTTAGTTTACTGTCTAAATATTAAAACTCAGTAACTACGTTTACTGACTCATCCTAACCTAATTTCTTCAGCATCGCCTGACTTAATTCAGTGTCACTCTTTTATCCTTATTTTATTTTTATTGATGTGCATTGTATAACATCTTTTCAGGAGATTATATATCATATTCAAATGACCTTGCAATCTTGCCTTCTCTGATAAAATTACAATATCATCAGCAAACCATGAAGTTTTATTTCTTCTCCCAGAATTTGAATACCTTTTCCAGATTTATTCAAGTTTCTTTTATCATGTCTGAAACATACAGATTGGTAGTTTACAAGCCCATTTCATTCCTTTCTTCACTACTGTCCCCCTTTCGTATCCTTTAACCCTTATAACTCTTGTCTAGTTTGTGTACAAGTTTTCAGTAGCCTTTCAGTTCCTGTACTAAAAATTTTTGCTATCTAAAAATGCTATTCATATGGGTTTGCCTTAGTTTGTTGAAAGAAGGCAAAATGTGCATCTTGAAAGAGATTGAGATCTTGCCAAACAGTTTGAATTCACAAAGGTTTTTTAAAAACTTTAAGTTGTATCTGGAAACAGAAAATGTAAAGCAGGGCACCTCACCTTCAAAAATATGAAATAGCTGGGTGAAGATACATTTATAACAATTACACACTGATGTTTAATATATAAATACAGTATGATAACTGAGAACGAAGTACCATATAGCTGGGTGAATGTACATATATAACAGAATTACAAAATTTGGTTAATGTTACGAAGATGTTTAACATCTAAAGACATTGTGATCAATGGGAACAAAGCCTGAAGTTAAGACAAAATGAAAAGAGAGTACAGAAATTTGGAATTTGTTAGCTTATGTATTGGCAGTTGGCTTCATAGTGTTGCACGAGTGTCCAGACAGTATTTATTCAACATGAGGTGTCTCCTAGTTGACATACTCTGTATGGCAGAAATCTGATTATGTCGAGTGGTGGAAGTCTGGTTAAGTTACACAGGTGTACAAAGACTGGTAACTTGTTATAAGTAAAGCAAAGCTGCTTATGAACTTGTTGCAGTGATTTCCTACTGATGAACCTGCTTAAGTACTTATGGCAGTCACACTGTTAGGGCAAGAGATTAATAGATTTACACTGAAGAAAGAAAGAATCAGGAAATTAAACTACTGAGTGCTATAAGCTGAAGCAAGAATCATTTACAAGGCCCTATAGCTCCCACAATTCATGAAATTCTTTACCTCAGTTACAAGTAAGCTTAATAGAAATGAAGCTGATAAAATTACAAATAGGCAGAATGGGTGGCCAGTACTGAACTTCCACAGTTATTGTCGATAGACATCCAAAATAGAGAAAACTGTAGATTGTTTAATATGGCCAGAGGCAGTTGGTATGTACACATCTCAGTTCTTCCAACTGGATCTATGAAGGGGTCTTTGCTGAGAAGTTAATTTAGTAGTAGTAGTAGTAGTAGTTGTTGTAATAGCTTTATTCATCTTTAGATCTCTTTTTATAAGGACATGTCAAAGTATTTACAAATTTAGATCAATTTAAAATAAGCTAATTCGTATACACATATAATTACAATTAGAGACAGTCATTAGATTTACTCCTGGTATACAATACTTTTTTTTTTTTACAAATAACTTATTAAATAATGTAATGCCACACTGATCACTCATATCTCACTATCAGTCACTGCACACACTATACACACACTGTTTCATAACATTTCACTCACTACACACACACACACACACACACACACACACACACACACATACATACTGGTGATCTCTGTGCCATTTTCTGTACCGCAACTTCCCATTTGCATTCCTGAAAAACTGAGTCAGAATCCCTCCATAATGAGTGAGATGTTGAATTCAGAAAGAGGATGAGGTGTTAGTATTGTGCTATGCATATCTTGGGGATAAGTATTTCTAGGAAGGAAAAAACATAAACTGAAGGTGTTATGTGGAATGTTGGGTATTTTATAATCATTGTTATTATTATTATTATTATTATTTATTTGTATAACTTTTTTATCAAACCCCTGCTCTGTTTTATCTGAGTAATCCTTCAATGTATAAAATGTGTTGCATAACAGGTACTTTTTAGCTACCTTTTTAAATAACTGTATTCTTGCTGTTTCTTTAATCTCTTTTTTGGTAATTTATTGTACAGTTTTATTCCTTGGTAGAAAATGCTGTTTTGAGTTTTATGTTTATTTTTTCTTGGTAAAAGTAAATTGAGTCTATCTCTTGGTGCATGGTCATGGACAGAGCTGATTGTGTTGTAATTGCCAATGTTATTTTTGATGTGTACAACTGACTGGTGATTGTATTCACATGGAGCAGTTAACATCCCCATTGTTTTGAATAGATCTTTACAATGAGCTCAACTAGTACTTTTGGTTATTATTCTTATGGCTCTTTTCTAGAGTTTGAAAACTGTGTTCACATTTTGTGCATATGTTCCCCAAAAAAGAATGCCATAGCTAAGAACTGAATGTACATATGAATAATATGTAACTAAAAGACACTGCATGTTACACACTGATGATAGGATTCTAAGGGCATGACATGCTGATGACATTCTGTTTGCAAGTACCTATGTGTGTTCACACCACTTCAACTGAGAATTAATATTCATTCCTAGAAATTTTGCATTTGTTGCACAGTCTATAGAGGTGCCATCTACATTTAATTTAACATTTTCATTTTTCCTCTTAAAACTGAAATTCATGGCATTAGTTTTCTTTATGTTCAATGTCACTTTATTGCTTATTGACCAATCATAAACTTCCTTGAGAGTTTCATTTGCTTTCTTGGCAAAGAGTTCTCTTGTTTTCTCAGTGACTATAATATTGCTGTCATCAGCGAAGAGAATTTTTTCACCCTGAGTAAAACTACTGGAAAAGTCATTGATGTATATCAGGAACAGTATTGGTCCTAATATGCTACCTTCCTGAACCCCTATATTAATGTCTTTTGTTTCTGATAAGTGTTTTACTAAATGTTTAGATCTATTTGAAGTATGTGTTATCTTTACTCTTTGTAACCTATCTGTTAGGTATGATCGAAACCAGTCATTAGCTACCCCTCTTATTCCTAATGCTTCTAATATATTTAATAGAATCTTGTGGCCAACTGTATCAAACACCTTAGAAAGCTCCAAAAATATGCCTGTGAGACACTCATCTTTATCAAGAGCATCAAGTACAATTTTTGTGAATTCTACTATGGCTGACTCCATATTTTTGCCACTTTGGAAACCAAACTGTGATTCACTTAAAAGATTGTATTTATTCAGGTAATTCATTAATCTGTCTTTCATAATTGCTTCTATTATTTTTGAGAATGGTGCAGCAGGGAAATGGACCGGTAATTTTCTATATCTTCTGCAGTTCCTTTCTTAAGTAAAGGTACAACTCTTGCCTGTTGTAACTGCTCTGGAAATGTCCCTGATGTGAAGGATTCATTTTTATATTTATTAAGGGGCCTTGTATAATCCCTATGCATTGTTTCAGTACACACATTGGTACTTCATCTAACCCTACTGAGTTTTTATTTTTTAGTTCTTGAACAGTTGTATTGACTCCATTCTCTATGGTTGGAAGTAACATCATTGTACTTAGTGCAACATTATTTATAGGTGTTATATTTGTTTTGGGGAATTTTTGCTGTAACTTCTCTGCAATACTTGAAAAATGCTCATTTACGTAGTTAGCTAAGTGTTGTGGATCATTTATTACCTCATCCCCCTCCCTTAGCAGTATGTTATTCTGCATTTGTGTGCCTCTCCCCATTTCCTTTTTAATAACATCCCAGACTGCTTTGCTTTTATTCTTTGCATTATATTTTATTTTGTCATTAAATGACTTTTTTGCAGCAGTCAGCGCCTTCCTATAGATCTTTTTATATCTATGATAGAAATTTAAGAATTCTGGATCATTGCAAAACTTTTTCATGGAACTGAGGTGTTTAAGTGTTTAGGAGGACTTCTTCATACCTGCTGTTATCCATCTGTTTTTGTGAGATGTTGATACAGACATGCATACTTTTGGAAATGCCTCTTCAGAGTTCAGTTTAAACAATTTGGGGAATTTAGAGAATTTGATATTCACATTGGTTTCCTTATACTCTTCATACCAGCTTTGTTTTTATAGTTCTTTTGAAAAAAAAAAAATTATTTTTATTTATGGTAGATATCGTTTGTAGACTTGTAGTTTTCACATTTTTTTTCCCTTCTGCCATATGTTTTCCCCCTTCTCCTATAATATTCTGTTGCAATTTGACGTCATTCTGACCAGTGGCGTTGTTTCTACAGCATTTTGAAAGTTTAACTTTAATTATGATCACCCTGTATATATTTTCAGTGTTCACAAAAGTTATGATATAAGCTTGTTGAAGATGAGACTCTTTGCCATTTTACCAATGAATTCTAATCTATTCTCCTCTGTTCATTCTTAAACATTTCTACTGGTTTATGGAGTTCCAAAAATGTATACACCATGGCTCAAGTAATTCAGAGTCTCATATGGGTAACAGAACAGCCATGGCTGAATGTAACACACAAAACCGGTTTCAGCATTGTTACAGGGTAGCTTATAACCATCAGTCTTGTTTCTTACTGTTCTTTGACTGCAGATATTCTGACTAGAAAATCAGAAATTAGAAATTCTCCACTTTGCAGCAGACCGAAATGAATGCTGTAAAAATGTTTTATTTGTAGGACTAACTAAGTGTGATGGGCTGGACTTTATAATGAACAATGTCTACTATCTCAGTTACGCAATTAATTAGCTTGATGTTCCATGGATCATTTGTATGATTAATCCAAATGATGTGGATTGAGTTGTTACATTGAGTTTTGGACAACACTTTTGATGCGAAAGCAAAAGGCCTATCTTTATCACAAATTCTGTGCGAAAGCACTGCACCGATTCCGTAAGAGGAAGTGTCAGCTTGCAATAAGCACTCCGTCTTCAGGCCATGAGTGGCCAGCCGGGACCATCGGACCACCATGTCATCCTCAGAGGAGGATGTGGATAGGAGGGGCATGGGGTCAGCACACCGCTCTCCCAGTCGTTATGATGGTATTCTTGACTGAAGCCGCTACTATTCGATCGAGTAGCTCCTCAAATGGCATCACGAGACTGAGTGCACCCCGAAAAATGGCAACAGTGCATGGCGACCTGGATGGTCACCCATCCAAGTGCCGACCACACCCGACAGCGCTTAACTTCAGTGATCTCACGGGAACCGGTGTATCCACTGCAGCAAGGCTGTTTCCCGTCAACTTGCAATACAACAGGTTTTTCAGGATCAACGTGAACTAAGCATCGATCACTGAGCAATGCATCTTTAAGTTTTTGAAAGCTACATGGCACTCATCTGTCCAGACAAAGGGGACATTCTTGTGACACAAGTGATGCTACAGAGCTGCGATTTGTGCAGCATTTGGTATGAACTGAATATAATAGTTCATTTTCCCTAAAACTGACTGCAATTCTGTGAGATTGCAAGGAACTGGCAAGTCATGTATGAGTAAAAAATGGGACTGCAGATGATGTACACCTCGACTGTTCATAACATGACCAAGATACCGCGACTCAGGTTTAAAAAAATCACACCTGTCCAGTTGACACTTTAGTCCTGCATCATGTAACACACAAAACAAAGCATGTACATTTGCAATGTGTTCATTGGGTGTAAATCTGCTACTAGAATATCATCCAAATAGTTTGAACAGTTTGGCACTTGTGCAGTCAGCTGCTCCAAATACTGTTGGGAAATGGCGGGTGCAAAAGCACTGCCAAAAGGCAAACACAAATATTTAAAGAAGCCCAAATGAGCATTTACTACACACACTTTTTGAGATTCTTCATCAAGCGGTATCTGAAGATACATGCCGCGCAAATCAATTTTTGAAAAGTAGCATCCAACACATAATATGTCCATAAGATCCTCTGGGCATGACAGTGAATACGTGTCAATGACTTTTTGTGGGTTGACTGTGGAATTAAAGTCAACACAGAGATGAATGCAACCTGAAGGTTTGGGGAGAAAAACCAGTGGACTTGCCCCCTGATATGGGCGCAATAACTTCACTATCTTGCAACACGGCACTAGTTCAGCAGCGACTTTGTCCCATAATGCAGTGGGAACAGTTCTGGCTCAGCAAAATTTCAGCTGAGCATTGTCTTTCAGCATAATATGTGCAACAAAATTGTTAGCTTTGCCTAAACCTTCAGAAAAGAGTTCTGGGAATTCTTCTAGCAAGTTAGCTACACTGTCTTTTGCACTGAATGCAGACACTGACAACACATTGTCCTGAATGCTAAAGACAAACAAGTCAAAAGAATCAAGATCAAATATGTTCTCACACTCTCATGATTGTAGCACTGTAAAAGTCACTGTTCGCATATGGGAGCCATACATGGCAGGCAAAGTACATGTTCTGAGAACGGGAATGTCTTGTCCATTATAGCTGTTAGTTGTGTGCTAGTTTGAGACAGGCACTAGTTTGAGAAAGGCATGAGAAGCCTAACAGTTCATATGGGCGATGATTGAGCAATGTGACAGAGGCACCCGTGTCCAAATGAAATTTCCCACACTTCCCACAAGTAAGTAAGGGAACCAAAAGTTTGTTTGACTGATGTATCACTGTAGAAACTGCACGCTTGCTAGTTGCAGACTTGGAATATGCCACATTAATGACATGGGCCTTGTGACGAGAGTTTTGTGAGTGGGCTGAATTCTTATGTTTGTTCTGTTGCAAACATACAGATTGCACATGTCCTTTCCTACCACAAGCTTAACACTGAGCTTGTCGGGAGGGGCAGTCTTGGTATTTGTGCCGTGTATAACAAAGAGGGCAAGACTTAATTCTGTTCACCGGTGTAGCTACCTGTTTAGCAGATTGCTTAAGTGGCGTGAAAGGATGTTTACTTGGCATGGCTAGCACACTCTGCTACTAAGGGACTCAACTCGACAAATAGCTGGCTTGTAAAATGTATGAGCTGACAAGGCACCGGAATCATACTGATCTAACATTTGCACTACCTGCTGAAATGATTGATCAGACTGTTTCAAAATTTGTTCTCTGATTTGACGTCAGGCACATTGTACACGATCGCAGCATGCAACATAACATCTGAACATAATGCACCACAAGCACATTTGAATTTACATTTCCTTGTCATACCCTGCAAATCTGTTAGCCACTCGGGATAAATTTGTTGTGACCATGTTTTGCAATTGAAGAACTGATACCTAGCTGCTACCACATTGACTTGTTGGTCATAATAGTTTGTTAGGTCATAAGCAAGTTTACTCGGAGTGGCGTTAGGAAAGAGCTTTTGAATTAATCTGAACACTCCACTTCCTACCGTGGATACTAGGTATGGAAGTTTCACAGTACCTGCAACATTGTGGGCGAGTAAATGTGCCTCAAACTGTTGTAACCACTTGACTCATTCCTCTCTTGGTCACAAAACGGTCGAAAAGGTGGTATAGTAGCTGTAGTAGGCGGTGCTTGTTCTGTAAGGCGTGCAGCGTTGGCAAGTAGCTGCTGCACCGTGTTGAGCAGGGTAAAAATCTGGTTCATCTGAAACTGAAACATCTGCATTATCTGTGTTGCGTCTAATGCTTGCAGCTATGGTGTGTGAGCAGGGGGCGGGACAGGATTGGTTGGAAGACAAAAATGCAAAAAATATACAAGGCAAATGACAAGAAATTGTTAAACCAAAGTGAGTGCCTCTTCAAAGTAAAGACAAGAGGGAACTAATGTGCGAGCACATAAAAAAAAGACAGAAGTCCGTGGCCAGCAGGCACCTAGTTCGGTTGATGACTCATCGCCAGTTGTTGTGTCTTGCCCACTCTTTGCTTATGGGCGTGTAAAGGATGTTGCATTCTCAGAATGTGATACAACAATTCAAACAAATAACATTATTAGTTTTATTTCTAGAAAGCAAATTGACAATACTTAACTTTGATTACAGCAAATGTCACTAGCGAGAGGCAGCTTGAAAACAGTCAAGTTCTTGCTATACACAAAGTCCATGTATGAACTTGATACGGATCACGACAATCTGATAGCAAAGCACTTAAGTCCGTTGCAGACAGGGCCAATCTGAGCAGCCAAGACTAGCAGGAGTGGCGTTTATATTCACTTCTTCCAGGTTTCGTTCTTGGTGCGGCGCGGTCCAATTCCGTGCACCATTGGCCGACATTTCCTCACTGTCATACTCTGGTCTTGCATACTGCTTCTTCATTCCAGCGCTTGTGGTTATGCCAGAACACACCAGTAAACAGTTGAAAGAACTGCTATGAAACTAAAATCTATTAAATGTTCTTGGATGATAGACCAAGATTTAGCTTACATGTCTTTCACACCTAGCAAATTATAAAGACAGGAATTGTCTGTAGGCATTGTCACAGCATTATTAACATCTATGATGTGGTTTCACTGTTCACAAAGGTGCCTCTGGTGGACTCACTACACCTCATTGGCAATATGTTTGGTGCAGACATCGCAGCGCTGTTTGAGCACACTCTCTCCTCTACATATTTTATATTTAACAACGAATTTTACGAACAATCTGATGGTGTCGCCATGGGGGGTCCTTTGTCTCCCCTGGTGGCCAATCTTTTTATGGAGGATTTTGAGGAGAGAGCACTCAACTCTGCCACTTTTAAACCGACAGTATTTTGGCGGTACGTTGACGACACTTTTATAGTGTGGCCTCATGGTCTGGACTGTCTCCAAGAACTTTTACGTCACATGAACTCCATACATGAAAACATAAAGTTTACCATGGAGATAGAGAGAGATGGTTGATGCCATTTTTAGACGTCTTGGTGCGACGGAAGAGTGACGGCACACTTGGTCACTCGGTGTACAGAAAGCCCACTCATACAGACCTGTATCTACAAGCTACTAGTTGCCACAATCCAGCACAAACAATGGGCGTTCTCAAAACCTTGGTCCACCGTGCCCATACTATCTCTGACGCCGACAGTCTTCAAGCAGAACTGGAACACCTGCAAAAAGTATTTTTGAAGAATGGCTTTTCACCTAGGCAAGTGAACAGAGTGATGAAGACCTACAAACGACGGAACAAGGAAGGGAAGAGGCCTTCAGGTCGACTGTTTATCTACCATTTATTGGGAATATTTCTTCACAGATAGGCAGAATATTGAGAAAGTATCAAGTGAGAGTCATCTTTCGCCCTCCTTCCAAAATTTCATCACTGGTGGGATCCGTTAAAGACGACCTGGGCCTGCGTAAACCAGGTGTTTACAAAATTCCGTGTGAATGCGGCAAATATATATAGGGCAAACAACACGAACTGTGCAGGAACGCATTGTGGAACACCAACGGCATACTCGCCTTCTCCAACCCACCAAGTCCGCAATCGCCGAACATTGTATTTCCACAGACCATTCCATGAATTACAACGACACAAAAATTTTGGCCCATACATCAAACTTTTGGAGCTCGATTATCAATGAATCTGTGGAAATAGAATTGTCTGACAACGAGACTCTCATCAATCGAGATAGAGGTTATCAGCTGAACTCTGCTTGGAATCCTGTTATAGAGAAACTTCGTAGTCGACGTAGTTATCTGCATAAAGATGGAAATCGACCTGACACCGATACGCCAGGCTTTCACAGTGGAGGGCGCGAGGCGCAGCGCACGGAGCCGTTATGAACCTGCGCGCTGAGCAGCGCATGCGCAATGTCACCTCAGAAGGCTTTAAATAGCGGAGCTCAGCGCGTACTCGCCAGTACTACTACAGTGGCATTCACCTGAAGATGGCCAGAAGACTCTGCGCCGAAATATCGTGGCAGGAAGTTATTGATATCCGGCAGTTCTCCCATGTTTTTATGAAACAATCTATGATATTTATGCAAAACTGTCTGGCTTCAACCTCTGTCACTCCATTTGAACCAAACTTAAAGGATATGGTGTGTTGTCAGAAGACTGGTCAGTTTCTCCTGCTTGTGACAGGGGCACAGAAGTGCGTCATGCACATCATAAAGGACTGCTTTCTGTAGGAAATCACTGTATGACATACTCTCATCTTTATTATCTGTCGTAAACCTTAGGTACCTCTAACGCTTATGTTATTTTACTGAAAAACTGTAACAGTTACAATATTAACTCTACTGTGTGTTGACACTGCTCTCAGTTTTTTGACCTCCCAGGCATGAGCAGAAGATCGTAATGGTGATTGTGGCTCTTAGTACTTAAAAAATAGCCAAAGGAGGTAGCCCAAAGATTGGTGAATTTTTGTCCAAACTTCCAAATTGATATATTGCACAAACAATAATTTATCTGACACCTTAAAATTGAAATTCTTACAACCTGGCCTTTGTAAGCATGCTACCCAGCTGGAGACCATTCCAGTGGGCTATTGGCTGCCTACCAATGGTACAAACATTACTGGAAAGAAAAGAATGTTCATGTCTCCGTGGTTAGACAGGTAGTGATCGTGTGCCTTTGTTAACATATTCTCTTGTGGAATTGCTACCATGAAGATTTAGATGAATTTTACATTAGGAAAGACATAAGAAATGTAAAAGGCCCTACACATGTGTGATATATTGCTGGTAATCTCTACAGTGGTATTGCATGCAATGGGTCACTTGCTTTGACCCTGCCACACATGAATGATCACGATTTATGAACCAGTATTTTGATCACATCTATGTCATGAAATTCTTCTATGGAAATTGAACTGCTGTGTTTAGCATCAATGGTCATTGATACCTGAAAAAGAAATACTGTTGACCATACTAATCTTCTTGTGTAACATTTTGATAAGGTAAAGAAATCTGCTTCAGTTGTAAATGATATGTTATTAATACAACTAGTTTTGGAGACAAGTGCTCCACTATTGGCTCCTATGCATCATATTGCTTGTCAAGTCATGGGTGTAGGATGTACAGACCAGTTAATTGCAAAAGATTTCAGTTGCACATATGTGACATTAGGATGTGCCGGAGCTCTGAGAGAAACGCTTTTCATGAGAACTGTATGCTACACACTAAAGAAGTGCTTAGACCTAAATTATCTGCTACTTACCTTAAAGAACTTGTTGAAAGTTTCTGCAGGTTGGGACTATCTTTGATCATTTTAAAGAAATTTCCTCGTGTTCATGTTTTTATTTTCATTTTTATATTATTTTTTTTACAGTGTTTCAAATAGTTGTCAACTTAGAATGACTCTCCATTGTAGAGTGAACATTTCATTCTAGAAACATCCCCCAGGCTGTGGCTAAGCCATGTCTCTGCAATATCCTTTCTTTCAGGAGCGCTAGTTCTGCAATGTTCGCAGGAGAGCTTGTGTAAAGTTTGGAAGGTAGGAGACGAGGTACTGGCAGAAGTAAAGCTGTGAGGACGGGGCGTGAGTTGTACTTGGGTAGCTCAGTTGGTAGAGCACTTGCCCGCAAAAGGCAAAGGTCCCTAGTTCGAGCCTCGGTCCGGCACACAGTTTTAATCTGCCAGGAAGTTTCATAGTTGTTATCTTGTTTGAAGAATTTATTTTTCTCAAAAATACCTAGATTTTGACTATGATTTTCATTTGTTGCTATAAAATGCAATTTGTTATGTGATTGAATCATGTAATTAATTATTTATGTCTCTTGATACTTACTTTTTGAAAATATAATATGATTTGGAGAGATAAAAAATCTATTCACCAAGAGGTGGCAGGAGAACAGGCATATAAAAGTATTAAAATTTGCAAGCTTTTGGAGCTAGTGACTCCTTCTAGCAGAAGAGTTGAAGGGGAAAAAAGAGGGATGAATAGAAAAGACTAGCAAGGTCTGAGAAATAGGGAGAGTTTGGAAAAGCCATCCAGAACCCCAGGTCAGGAGAGATTTATTGGACAGGATGAGAATGAAAGACTGACTGTTGGGAACTGCACCAGATGAGGTTTGAAAACCTGAGAGCTTAGAAGTGGAATATAAAGTAATAAGGAAGACAAAACAGCATGCAAGAATTAATAAGAGCATAAGATGATGAGTGTTATATGTGCTAGAGGTGGGGGTAGGAAAAAACAGCCAGAACAGAAAATAAAACATATATAAAACTAAAAGGGAGTGAAGATAGGAATAGTTACTGGGAAGAAATGCTTAAACTTAAGAAATTAACACAAATTAATGGCAAGTGTGTGGTGAAGACCAATGTAATGCCAGTTCCCACCTCTGGAGTTCTAAGAAGCTTGTGGCGAAACAGGCACTGAGATCACATACCCTGCAATGGTATATTGTGTGTTGCCAGTGTATATCCTCTGTCTATGTCTGTCCTTCCTGACTGACAGCTTGGTGATAAGTCACACCAATGTAAAAGTCTGAATCGTGCTTACATAAGACCTGATACGTGACATGTCGTTTCACAGGTGGCACACCCTTTGATAGTGTGTGTTTTGCCAGTTGCAAGTCTGGTATAGATGGTCATAGGAGGGTGCATAGCTCAAGTCCAACAACAGTCTCAGTCAAAGGGGTAGGAGCCATAGAGTATGGAAAGGGGTGTAGAGGGAACATAGAGTCTGACCAAGGTGTTGCAGAGATTGGGAGGCTGACGAAAAGCAGTTATAGCAGTGGTGGTCAAAATGAGAGATTGAGAACACTGCCACATGTAAGGCACCCTCCCCTACTAAATTATCTGAATTATCAAAGGGTTTTACTTTCAGCACTAAACCTCCATTTAATCGTGCTGCTTTGGTGAAGGATGTACTTTTATTTACACACAGTCTCAGCTGGAAATGTCACTTTATACGCCAGTCCCAAAACCTTTCTAACAACAAACCTGACATTGAACACTGCTTTGTTGAACCCTGATTTGAACAGTTCTGACCATGATCCCCACTTAATCCACTACTACTACCTCAAAATCACAACTGAAAAGCCTTCCAAAAGTTCCAAACAGCCAGCATTACTTTACAACACTTTCTCAAGTCCATACAACATGACCCTAACATGTCCTCTCCAGAATTCCAGGCTCCTCGTTCTCTAAAAACTGATGACTCTTTTATTATTCTTCCAATGAACAAGGGATCTACCACTGTGATACTTGACCAACACTTGTATGTAAGCAAGGGTCCACAGCAGCTGAACAACACCTCTGTATACAGCATCTGCCATCGAGATCCCTTCCCAGTGATACAAACTGACCTACAGTCTCCCCTTAAAACCTCAAGTCCCTCACAAAGAAGCAACACCTCAATCCACAAAGCTTCTACTCCACTCAAAACACACATGCCTGTCTTTTATCTCTTTCCTGAGATCCACAAACCTTCAAACCTTGGCTATCCCATAGTTGCTGGCTTCAGAGCATCCACTAAATGTATATCTGTCTTAGTTGATCAACACATGCAACATATGGTACAACAATGTCCTTCGTATATTAAAGATGCTAATCATATCCAGGTTAGCTCTTTCTTACGCCAACCTTCTCGTGGCTCACTTGGAAGGGGCTTTCCGAGGACCCATAAGCCTTCAGTCCCAGGTCTAGTTTAGACACATTAATGACGTCTTTGCCATATGGACTCATGATGAGACTGCTGTTAAAATTTTTGGAATATCTAAAAACATTCCCCCAATTCCGTTTCACACGATCCTGTTCTGAATCCCATGTGACTTTCCTTGATGTTGGTCTCATCCTCACCCAGGATCAGCTACATACTTCTATTCACTTTAAGCCTACTAACAAACAACAGTACTTACATTTTCATAGTTGTCATCCTTTCCATGTCAACCCCCCCCCCCCCCCCCCCCCCCATACACCATAGGCATTCAGGGCAAATGTACTTGTTGAAATGCAGACTATTCACAGAAATACATAAGCATTCTTATGTCAGTCTTTCCTGAACGTAATTACCCCCACCACCCCACCAGCCTAGTTCAAAAGCAGGTTTTCCAGGCCATCACATCCAGTCCAGGTACTGATGATCACTGTGAAAAACAACTAAGGAGTACACCTCATGTCACTCGCTATTAACCTGGTCTTGAATGTATTAATTAGCTACTTTGACAAGGCTATGGCTTCCTAAAAATCACGCCCCGAAGTGAGGTTCATTCTGCCCGGCATTTTGCCCACCACATCTAGAATACCCTGTCATGCTCTGCCCTCCTCCCTCCCCCCTCCATTCTCTAAAATATCCTGGTCAGACCCTATGCTCCTTCTGTACCCATTTCCATACCCTGTGGCTCCTACCCCTGTGATTGGCCCCCTGTAAGACTTGCCCTATGCACCCTCCTACCACCACATATACCAGCCCTGTAAGTGGCAAAACTCATACTATCAAAGGGAGTGCCAGCATTGTAATCACACACCATTTGTCAGACAATTCAGACTTTTACTTTGGTTTGACTACCACCAAGTTATCAGTCAGGATGAATGGACATAGTCAGAGGGTATACACTGGCAACACATAATATCCTGTTGCAAAGCATGCTCTACAACATGACAGCCATGATCTCAGTATCTCAGACAGTTGTTCCTCAGGCTTTTGCAGGTGGGAATCAGCATTACATTTCTTTGGCTCTCACCACTCCCTTGGCCTTAATTTATGTTAATTTCTTCAGTCTCAACATTTCTTCTCAGTAACTATTCCTTTCTTCCCTCCTCCTTAGTTGTCTGTATCCTTATTTTCTGATCTGATTGCTTTTCCCCCACCCCACCTCTATGACAAACATTGTACTCAGCTTTCTGCTCTTATTGACTCTTGTATGATGTTTTGTCACCACTCAGGTCTTGCTTATTACTCTATCTTCCATCTCCAAGCTCTCAGGTTTTCAAATCTCGTCTTGTGCTGTCCCCAACAATCAGTCTTTCCGTCTCGTCTGACCCAGTGTGCTGGATGACTTTTCCAAACTCTTCCCATTTCCTAAACCTTTTCTTCATCCTTCTCTGCTACATCTTGCTACTAGCATGTGTGGGTGTAAGTATGCTGAGTGTAGTACCACCATGCATATGTACTTAAATAGACCATAAAATGTATCAACGCTGGTCGGCCACTAGAGGCTGTCTGTAGGAAGCGTGCACACAGCATGGTCTCTGCTGTGCTGCCTACCAGTGACATACAGAGCACTACTGATTCACGCTCACTATATTCTTGTAGTTTGTACCACTCACATCATTTGTTCTGTGTATCACGTATGTTGCACCTTCTGTATGATTCTTTTGTCTTTTTATGTGTGAAGTCATGAGAGGCTTATTTCTGTTATTGTTCAGAGGTTTTTGAATAAAGCCATATTTGTGTTACTCGGATTGGTTTCATGTATTACTTGGTTACTACACGATTGGCAGCGGTGACTGTGCCGTGCGCATGCTTCCTGTGGGTGGCCTCTAGGGACTGGCCCACACTGATACTGTTGGCAGTTGATTTAGCCGGAAGAAGGCTGTGAAAACTTATAGATTTTAATACCTCTATATGTGTGTTTTCATGCTGCTGCTTGGTGAGTAGATTTTCTATCTACACAGTTACATTATATTTAAAAAAAACTGAAAATTGATTATTGTTGTTGAAACTTACTTTGCACAATATTCTGACTCAGTATATTGTACTGGATTTGGAAGCATTTAATCTACATGTAAAAGTTATTTTTTTAGGACATTTGTTTTCAAAGTAGCCTGTGACTATGTTTCAAAATACTTTTTGCCCCCCTCTTGCTAACATGAGATGTATTGTATACATTTTTATGGCATGAAATTTGCAAATGCATCTGGTAGTTCTCAAATCCCTTTCCATTTATTAGTCTAGTTTTCTAACAAGTATGTGAATAGCATCTTTGCAAACTTCATGTATTTCCAAAATGTTATCAACAGCACCTCTGTTGATTCCCCCTTGTAGTAAATTGTATGAGGGTGAAAGAGATTGTGTTAAATAGCAAGAGACTTCAGTATAGCTGTAGAATAGTTATAGTATTCTAAAAACTTGAATTATAAGCTTCTCTGAATATTACCTCATTTTTTCAGAACTTATGTCAAGTTATTTAATGAAAAACTCATACTCACTAACTAGAGCCAGTATATTGTGTGTATCACTATTAATTTCCAAGGAATTTATATTTCTGCAGCATAAGCTTAAAAACACTGATCACTGCAAAATCAAAGAGTATCAATGTTTTTATATTTGAATTCCATCTTAATGTAAGTAACAACTCCTCCTTCACCTTCATTTTTCTGATTGATACGTGCTTCTTGATTAACTGTAGATTATAATGAAAAGTCTTTATTCCATGTGGGTATAGTGGAAGAACAGAAAGAAAAAGAAAAACCATGGTACACAATGACACTTAATAATTAGACAAACAAGTCACAGGCATACTACCACACGTAGGTGTTATGTCACATGCAGTTTATCATATTTCCTTAGAATTATGAGCAGTCAGTGCTCTGTCAATGTGCTCTTCAATTTTCCCACAGATATGCAATCTGCATACAGATTGTGCAACCTGGCAATTGATCATCTTTTCTTCACGTGTGTGGGGCACTTTAGCTTTGGTCAGAGCACACCCACTTACACATTAATGTTAGGGCCCTTTGTCCTTGGCACTCGACTGTCAAACTACAATTTACTGGGATTAACTGAAGCCTCTGATACTGATTCACCAACTCAGAACCAAACTGTCACCTTTCAGCCTAACCTAGGTCTCGGGCTACGCTACAGATCAGTATGTTACAACTATGATTTAATGTTCATATTCATTGTCTTCACTAACTCACAACCAAATTCTCAATGTTCATTCTAACCCTTACCTCAGTCTGTGCTGAGGATCAGTCTATCATCACAGTTTACATTATGAAAAATAATATAGATGACAAAAAATATTGCCAGCATTTTCTTATCTTCCTGTTTGTTGATGTGTCACATGCCAGAACATGTTGCATCCTGGGATGAAGCTGACTTCCAGTATTAGTTGGTTCTGATGACCCAGTTAAGCATGATCTCTAGAGACAATGAGTTTAGAAGGAGTTTCTCACCAACTTACAAAGAAATCAACAAGTGTGGCAGGTTTCCACGCTGTTGTGCTCTCGCCCCATTTGGGGGTAGAGGATAAAGGCATCATCCAACTCCTTTTGTTGGCTGTCAGCTTTATTCCCCGCATCAGGAAACATTAAAATATACAGTTTGCCTCATAGTTTAATAAATTATCTGTAAGTTAGTAATTGAGTTTGACTAAAAATATGGCTTGTAGGTTACAGAGTAAACTGACAAATACACAACTGATGGAATGGAAGAGCTAAATCATCTCACCTCCTCTATCCTTCTCTCCGTGCCAAGGCATGGAGTGGGCTATTTGAAATCTGAAAGATCATTACAGAGACATGATTCTTTTTAGCCAATTGCTTGACAAGCTGTTTTTGGGGCAGAGGGATTCCTAGTTGGGAATAAATGGGAGGTGATTACCAGTTATGGGATTTGCCTCACAACAAGGAAATCTGACAACCTTGGCCAGACCAGGGGAACTGGAACTATTTTTAATTCTAAACATGGCTGCAAAACAGCAACTGTGTAATTCTGAATAGACTGAAAAATCAGCCAACCAGTTGCAAATAAAGTTTTATCATCCCCTGACCATGATCTCAATATTTGGAAAAATATCTTCTTCAGAAGATACATAAGGTACATGCTATCTTGTGACACCTACTGCATCATGTGATGTAATAAGGCCAATACTTCTGAAGAAGATACTTTTACAAACATTGAAACCATGATCAAGGGATAGTAAAACTTTATTTGCAACAGGTTGGCTGATTTTGCAATCTATACTATTTTTAATCTGTTTCTGGAATGTTGTTGTCCATTGTCCCAAACAAAAATTTAAAAATGAGGTTGTGTGTCCAGTCATGTATTCCCTGAGGCACTCACTTGGCTGGGTGAATGAGATAGTCATGCTTGAGAGACTGACTGTAAGTCTGAAGCACTTTTTCTGTGTTGTTTTTAATGTTTTTTGTATGTACAACTTTGTTCAAAATTATAGGTATTCTACCATTAGATGCATAAAAAGAAAGAAAAGCATGGCACTGTAGTTGTATGAGCTATAGAAGCAAGGAGAGTACCACATAATTCATTTATTCCTAGGACCATCAAATTGTGTGCAATTTAATTATATTTATTTCACAAGAGTATTTGTACAAAGGCTTCACATGTTGAATTGCACTCTCCTGACACACAGTAACTGCTCTTAAGTAAACACTCACAACTACCATTGTCTCCTGCCCCACTCTGCTGTCTACACAGGTACCAGGTAAGTTATATTATGTTCACTGTAACAATATCGAGGAATCATATAAAAGCTTCATTATCTGCAGTCAATTGTTTCTAATTGTATTCAGTCATCTTGCTACAATGTATGAGTAGCAACTGACAGATCTGAAGTGAGGAAAATGAACAAGAAATGCTAATCTGAAATTTACATGTTGATCATAATCACTTGTATTGATGTTTAATTGTTTTGAGTTATTCATTTTTTGCACATATAAATGACATATTTGCCAAGTCTGTGTTGTCAAAAGCCTTAGCAGATTATCGTGGAAGGAGGTGTTGCTTGCTTGCAGATATCCAGATTATTTTGTTGTGACCAGGCCTGTCAGTGCACTCGCTGTGAATTTCTTAGTGTGATCTTTTGTGTTTGAAGTGGAAACATGCTCTGAACATTATGGTAATTAAGCTTATTGAAGAACCAACCCCATTGCTGGTTTCGCTGCAGACACAAGTGAAGCATCACTTTATATAGGATGACTTGGTGCGATAAGTGAAGATCTTTGTCTCACAGTTGCTGCCATTCCACATTGCTGACTGGCCACCAATGGAACATCTTTTTATGAACAGTCTATGACCAATTGCACTGATGTGGATGGCCTCACTTCGAGTGAATGTGTTTCATATTATGATAGAGTGTATTTGTTGATAGTATTCCTTCCCTAATTGTTTTATAATAATCAGATGGAAACATATTATGTGGCATCTGCCCAAACACACAGGAGAGGGATTTGGTGTTGTGCTGATTGGCTGGCACAACGAATTTTGGTTGATAGAAAGTTAATATATCTTGTGTGTTATTGTAGATTACTGTTATTTATGTAGATTTTCCTTTGGAAAATATCTTGTTAATAAAGACCAATTTCTCTTACTTGTCTTTGCATATTTGTGTATACTTAAAAGTGTGTGTGTGTGTGTGTGTGTGTGTGTGTGTGTGTGTGTGTGTGAGATAGAGAGAGAGAGAGAGAGAGCAGTTATTTTAAAATTTTAGTTACACTATTTTTAAACCAAAGATGGTTATAACTCTGTCTTTGAACATTAATAAACCATCCACATGTAGTTGCTTTACTTACAACCACCAATTATTAATGTGCTGACTGTCTTCTTTCTTCATAAAATTTTGAGTAACAATTATTGTTGTTGTTGTTATGCTCTTTTAACATACAACATTTCTGACTGAGTTCATGAATAGCAAAAACAACATTTTTCTGAATGTATCTTGCAGAGTTGTTAAGATGGATGTTTAAATAAATTTTTTTCTCTCCATGTTTTTCCTATAAATATACATTTTTATTTTTTACTGTGAAGTAGCTGTTGGATCACCTTTTGTAAAATATGATATATTACTCAACAACTGTAATAACAATGATATTCACAGAGTAACAGCTAGAAGTGGCTGTAATTGCTTGATAGTAATTACAGCACTTATCCACTTTAGCACAAATATATGTTCCAATATTATATCACACAGTTAATGACTTTGTTACTGTGCTTTCCAGGACTTCTACAGTCTTCAAGATTCTTCCATACAGTGCCGGGACAACGAACAAGAATTACAAGTCTTCTAAAATATCAGTGTACAAATTGTGGTAAATTGTATCAGCATAAAACAACACTGAACAGACATGTTAAGTTAGAATGTGGTATAGAGCCACAGTTCCCATGTCCATACTGCCCTCATAGATCGAAACAAAAGAATCATTTGGTGAAGCATATTGCTGCTTGGCATAAGAACTATTAACTTTTAGCTTGTATTTTTTTATATAGAGTGTAGAACATTTGTTCGGCTTTCAGCAGAGGTTAGGAACATATAATATTCATCCTGTATACTTTCTGAATCATTGTTGGAAGAAAACAAGTTGTTTCAAATAATTAACAACAGTTAGCATCAGTTTTCTCACCGATTTGTGAAAAATTGTTTATAAGAAATGTTCTGCTGTTAGACTGCAAGACTTGGGGGTCAGTGATGGCCATAGCATGCAGGTGTGAAGCATAAATCTGGACTCTTGAACGCTAATCAAATAGAGGAAAGATTCTTTTGAAGATTTTCAGATGATGTGATTCAGACACGGAAATTTGCCTTTCACATGTATTACTTTTACTGGCTGGGCTGTCCAGGCACAATTCCCAACTCATCCTCATAACCTCAATTTTGCCAGTACTTCCCTCCTATTTTCAAAAAATCACAGAAACTTTCCTGCTTATCTTGAAGAACTGACAGTATTGGAAGAAAAGTAAGAGTGAGGTACTGACAGAAGTGAAGCTTTGCGGGTGGGTCATTAGCTGTGCTTTGAACTGCTCAATCAGTTAGAGCATTGTCTACAAAAGGCAATGTTCCTGTTTTGAAATCTGATCCTGCACACAATATTAATCTGCCAGAACATTTCAAAAAAATTCACATGCCACTTAGAATGAGAGATCCATTTTGGAAAGAACGCATAGGCTGTGGATAAACAATCTCTGTGCAGTGTCCTTTCTTCGCAAAGTGCTAGTTCTGACAAGATTTGCAGGAGAATTTATGTTAGGCTTTGAATGTAGGAGAGATGTTGTGGCAGCAGTGAAGCTGTGAGGGCAAGCCTTGAGCTCTTACTAGATAACTCAGTTGGTTAAAGTACTGTCTGGGAAAGGCAAAGTTCTCGGTTTCAGTCCCTGTCCGGCATGCAGTTTAAATCTGCCAGGAAGCTTCAAAACAGTGCACAGTTTGTTACAGAGTGAAAGGTTCATTCTGAATCATGAATTACAAGTATATTCAACAATGGCAGATGTTGACAAATGCAGGGTTACATAACAGGAATGATGGAACACCATGAGTGCTTATTGCACAGCCATGCTTCTAGTTGTGATTTACTGTATCAACTGTGATCCTTTAGCTTTAGCCAGTGTGTTAGGAACTGATTGTGGTAGAGAGATAAGAACAGTGTACCTTCAATTGTATTTGCATACTAATTTTTGTATGTTTGGAAAATATAATTATACTTTTTTTAAATATATAGTATGCATGCTTCTAATTAGAGTCTGAGATGCCATAAATCAGTATTGCCAATGAAATCCTAAAACTTAATGCCATTGAACACAGGTAACTCATTTCAGAATTGTAATTTATAGAAATTACACCAACAATTATAATAATAATAGTGTACTGGTAGATGTTACATGTATAAGGCTATAACTTTAGCTCGAAGTGAAGCTCGAAGTGATAGAAAGTGGTGAAATGTAAGGAAAAATGAAGGGGACATGTGGGTATGAACTGAATTTTTGTCAGTTGTCCTCATATGTTCACCTGGGTTTATTTTTTCAACCTACAAATGTTTACTCTCCTCCACTATCCACACACCTGCCTGAGTGGTGCTTCCATTTTGCCCTGAAATCTTGGGAAGCTTTGTATGAGTTGAGTTGTCCTTTACTGTATGTTTCAAATTCTCCTTATAGGATTGATAGCATCAAGATGGTGCACTTACAATACTGATTTTAATTTGAGGAAAGGCGGAAAGTCACTTACAGTGTGAAGTGCAGGTGTCTGGGGGACAACAGTCATCTGATTTTTGTTTGAAAAGTTAGGAAATTGCAAAGATGAGTTGAGCAGGCATGATAAGATGGTGAAGAAAGCATAAACTTCCTTGCCTCAACTGTTGTCTCTTTTCACAAATTTGTCTACAATATTTTCAAAATTCTTGCCTAAAATGATGGTTGGTTGTTTCACCTCAAGGAAAATTGATTATTTCACCTTGAGGAAAAATATAGGTGCGCATAATTTCACTTACATTGAGGGAAACTGTGTGCATTACTTTGACAGTGGAAAATGCAGATTCTTGGCAAACCCACTGGGATGGCTGAACTTTTGTCTCAATGCAGTAACTGTACACCCAACACTCATCTCTTTTAATAATACTTTGCATAAATGTTTTATCATCATGAGTCTGTGCAAGGAGGTCCTTGGAATGTCCAGTCAATGACCCCCTGCTTGTTCGCCATCAAATTATAAGATTTATCCAGAAAATACTGTCACTACACCCATGAAAACCAAATTATTGATAGAACGGAACACTGCATCAAAATACCTCAAAGTAGGGCCCTCATCTGTCAATACATTTTTGACAGTGAGATTTCCAAGTGTTATAGGCATCCTATAAAGGCCTAGGTTGGTATGTCTTTTAGGGCATGTATAACTGGAGCTTTCACATTGTTGATGGTCAAATGCTGTCCTTTCAATCATGACTTCCGCCAGGGAAACGAAAAAAATCTGCTGGAGTGAGGTTGGGACTATAGGGGAGTTGGTGTGGTGTTGTCACCTCGTTTTTGACCAGATAATCCCTCACAAACAAGGCAGTGTGGTTAGGTGCATTGTCTTGTTGGAGCTAACAGGAAATGAATGTGTGTGGTCTGATGTATGTGATCTTCTTTTTTTCAAACTTTTGAACACTTCCACGTCAAAGGAAACATTGAGTTTCCTGGTAGGTACAAACTCATGGTGGATGATAACACTAGCATCAAAACAGACAATGAGCATTGCCTTCACTTCGGATCTGCTCATAAGTGTGCACAAGTTATAGTATTGTACAAAAAAAGTTGGGTTATTTCTATATAATTCAAGTAGTTCACAAACAAGGGCTCTGTTGGGCTAATGGTTGTCAGTCAGAACTTTTGGCACCAGTTTCACCCACATATTTTCTTCTGCAATTTTTTGGTGACACACTAATTGGCTGTGGTTTTGGATGTATCTATAGAGCTTGAGCTATCAGATGGACATAAATTCTAAACTTTGTGTGTGAACATAAGTCACAATGTTTTTACCTTTTGATGGTGAAGGGTGTCCAAAGCAAGTTTGACAGACATTCAGTTCCAAATGTTTATTCTATCACTGGAAACTTTTCAGCAGTGGACTTCCCAAATTTCTTACAGAATTTGGTTGCATTCCACACTTCAGGTGAACACTACATTGGGGCCATACTCTCAGTGAGTTCAGAGGAAACTGGGGTTGGTCGTATGGGAAGATAACAACTCCCAGCAACTTGTCCAGGCAGCTGCCAACCCTCCAACCAATAGAAGAGTCCAAATAGAAATGGTGATGTTACATCCCAGACAATCCTTCTAAGAACAGACTTTGCTGCAACATGATATATGTTCAATCTTTTGCTAAATCTCATGGCCAGTTTATATTCCAACCTCATCATCATCATAATTATTTTCAACATCATGGTTTTCACCTGCTGCCTGATGTATCTTGGAACTGTTCTTGCCACCTTTCTAAAGGTTGGCCAGTATTTTCCTTTCTTCTGCAATTGTATTCAAGAGCAAGCATCGTGACTCTCTTGTCTACCTTAAATTGATGTATTTTTATAGCTTCTGTAACTGACTCCATGTTTGACTCATATCTAATATCAATATTATTCTTATGATCTAGGCCTGAGTTAAGCGCAACATAGTGGAGAAACCTACTTCAGATTGTTAAGTTTGTCGTATTTGATCAAAAACTAGAGGGCAGTTTTCAGATCCATACAACAATAGCAAAAGAGCTACAACTTGGTGCAGTTTGAGCAGAGTTTCATTTTGAAGATTATGTTTCAGTCTTCATTGCAGTGTGTCACAGAAATGGCCCAATCTTTAAAGCTTCATTCAACATTGTCTGATTGTGTATACTTAACTTCATATCCCAGATATTTAAATCCTCTTATCTGCATGATTATTGGTCCATTAATTACAATTTTAGCTCTTATTGGTTCTAATCCTCAAACTGCTACTACTTTAGTGTCAACTGTGGAAATTCTCATACCACACATAGTGCAAACCTGTCTTGTTTTATGTAGTGCTATCTGTATATCATATTCAGCATGGCCTATCATTACCTGATTGTCAACAAAAGGTCAAGTTGTTAAATTTATTTTGGTAATAATAAAACTATCATTTATGGTTTTGAGCCAATTCTAATGTCAATATAAACATAAAAAATGTGGGGGAAACTGGACACCATTGCCTAAGTCCTTGTTAGTGCTTCATGAGATTGATTCACATTTCAGAGGATGTATATTTTTCTTACTATCCATGTGCTGGGACTGATCAACTGAGATTAAGTGCACGTGTTTTCCAACAGATGACAGTTGACATGCACAAGGCATTTGATTTTCAGAATTGAGTACAACTGTGGAGATTGAGTTTCTTTGTGGTAGAAGTTCATCTTCAGTTGACTGTTCAGAGGGCATTACAAGGAGCATAAAGAAAAGGAGATGAAGTCAAAAGATTTCTTTAGAGGATATCATAGTCACTCTTCACTGAAGAAATATTTATTTCACAACTGCAGTTTAAGCCTTTGAGTCATTTTTACACGGTACTGCAAAATATTTTACTTCATCTGATGCCAGACTTCAAAATTGTTTTATATGGAAACATGTCACGCAAATAAAAAAAAAAAATTATATATATACAAAGATGATGTGACTTACCAAATGAAAGTGCTGGCAGGTCAACAGACACACAAACAAACACAAACATATACACAGAATTCAAGCTTTCGCAACAAACTGTTGCCTCATCAGGAAAGAGGGAAGGAGAGGGAAAGACGAAAGGATGTGGGTTTTAAGGGAGAGGGTAAGGAGTCATTCCAATCCCGGGAGCGGAAAGACTTACCTTAGGGGGAAAAAAGGACGGGTATACACTCGCACACACACACACATATCCATCCACACATATACAGACACAAGCAGAGATATATATATATATATATATATATATATATATATATATATATATATATATATATATATATATATATAACAGAGGGAAACATTCCACGTGGAAAAAATATATCTAAAAAGAAAGATGATGAGACTTACCAAACAAAAGCGCTGGCAGGTCGATAGACACACAAACAAACACAAATATACACACAAAATTCAAGCTTTCGCAACAAACCGTTGCCTCATCAGGAAAGAGGGAAGGAGGGGGAAAGACGAAAGGATGTGGGTTTTAAGGGAGAGGGTAAGGAGTCATTCCAATCCCGGGAGCGGAATGGATTGGAATGACTCCTTACCCTCTCCCTTAAAACCCACATCCTTTCGTCTTTCCCTCTCCTTCCCTCTTTCCTGATGAGGCAACAGTTTGTTGCGAAAGCTTGAATTTTGTGTGTATATTTGTGTGTGTTTGTGTGTCTATCGACCTGCCAGCGCTTTTGTTTGGTAAGTCTCATCATCTTTCTTTTTATATATATATATATATATATATATATATATATATATATATATATATATATATATATATATATATATATATACAAAGTTTGCCAAGGTAACCCCATTCCCGATGTCCAGGCGGAGCTTCAAGGAATCCTCAGAACCTTAGGCCCCCTGCAAAACCTTTCACCTGACTCCATCAACCTCCTGAGCCCACCGACACCCCGCACCCCAACCTTCTACCTTCTTCCTAAAATCCACAAACCCAATCATCCCGGCCGCCCCATTGTAGCTGGTTACCAAGCCCCCACAGAACGTATCTCTGCCTACGTAGATCAACACCTTCAACCCATTACATGCAGTCTCCCATCCTTCATCAAAGACACCAACCACTTCCTTGAACGCCTGGAATCCTTACCCAATCTGTTACCCCCGGAAACCATCCTTGTAACCATTGATGCCACTTCCTTATACACAAATATTCCGCACGTCCAGGGCCTCGCTGCGATGGAGCATTTCCTTTCACGCCGATCACCTGCCACCCTACCTAAAACCTCTTTCCTCATTACCTTAGCCAGCTTCATCCTGACCCACAACTTCTTCACTTTTGAAGGCCAGACATACCAACAATTAAAGGGAACAGCCATGGGTACCAGGATGGCCCCCTCGTACGCCAACCTATTCATGGGTCGCTTAGAGGAAGCCTTCTTGGTTACCCAGGTCTGCCAACCCAAAGTTTGGTACAGATCTATTGATGACATCTTCATGATCTGGACTCACAGTGAAGAAGAACTCCAGAATTTCCTCTCCAACCTCAACTCCTTTGGTTCCATCAGATTCACCTGGTCCTACTCCAAATCCCATGCCACTTTCCTTGACGTTGACCTCCACCTGTCCAATGGCCAACTTCACACGTCTGTCCACATCAAACCCACCAACAAGCAACAGTACCTCCATTATGACAGCTGCCACCCATTCCACATCAAACGGTCCCTTCCCTACAGCCTAGGTCTTCGTGGGAAACGAATCTGCTCCAGTCCGGAATCCCTGAAACATTACACCAACAACCTGACAACAGCTTTCGCATCCCGCAACTACCCTCCCGGCCTGGTACAGAAGCAAATAACCAGAGCCACTTCCTCATCCCCTCAAACCCAGAATCCCCCACAGAAGAACCACAAAAGTGCCCCACTTGTGACAGGATACTTTCCGGGACTGGACCAGACTCTGAATGTGGCTCTCCAGCAGGGATACAACTTCCTCAAATCCTGCCCTGAAATGAGATCCATCCTTCATGAAATCCTCCCCACTCCGCCAAGAGTGTCTTTCCGCCGTCCACCTAACCTTCGTAACCTGTTAGTTCATCCCTATGAAATCCCCAAACCACCTTCCCTACCCTCTGGCTCCTATCCTTGTAACCGCCCCCGGTGCAAAACCTGTCCCATGCACCCTCCCACCACCACCTACTCCAGTCCTGTAACCCGGAAGGTGTACACGATCAAAGGCAGAGCCACGTGTGAAAGCACCCACGTGATTTACCAACTGACCTGCCTACACTGTGATGCATTCTATGTGGGAATGACCAGCAACAAACTGTCCATTCGCATGAATGGACACAGGCAGACAGTGTTTGTTGGTAATGAGGATCACCCTGTGGCTAAACATGCCTTGGTGCACAGCCAGCACATCTTGGCACAGTGTTACACCGTCCGGGTTATCTGGATACTTCCCACCAACACCAACCTATCCGAACTCCGGAAATGGGAACTTGCCCTTCAGTATATCCTCTCTTCTCGTTATCCGCCAGGCCTCAATCTCCGCTAATTTCAAGTTGCCGCCACTCATACCTCACCTGTCTCTCAACAACTTCTTTGCCTCTACTCTTCCACCTCGACTGACATCTCTGCCCAAACTCTTTGTCTTTAAATATGTCTGCTTGTGTCTGTATGTGTGGATGGATATGTGTGTGTGTGCGAGTGTATACCTGTCCTTTTTTCCCCCTAAGGTAAGTCTTTCCGCTCCCGGGATTGGAATGACTCCTTACCCTCTCCCTTAAAACCCACATCCTTTCGTCTTTCCCTCTCCTTCCCTCTTTCCTGATGAGGCAACAGTTTGTTGCGAAAGCTTGAATTTTGTGTGTATATTTGTGTTTGTTTGTGTGTCTATCGACCTGCCAGCGCTTTTGTTTGGTAAGTCTCATCATCTTTCTTTTTATATATATACTGCTTGTGTCTGTATGTGTGGATGGATATGTGTGTGTGTGCGAGTGTATACCTGTCCTTTTTTCCCCCTAAGGTAAGTCTTTCCGCTCCCGGGATTGGAATGACTCCTTACCCTCTCCCTTAAAACCCACATCCTTTCATCTTTCCCTCTCCTTCCCTCTTTCCTGACGAAGCAACCGTTGGTTGCGAAAGCTAGAATTTTGTGTGTATATTTGTGTTTTTTTGTGTGTCTATCGACCTGCCAGCGCTTTTGTTTGGTAAGTCCCATCATCTTTCTTTTTAGATATATTTTTTCCACGTGGAATGCTTCCCTCTGTTATATATATATATATATATATATATATATATATATATATATATATATATATATATATATATATATGGTTATAATAGACACAAGCCATGTCTGTATATGTGTGGATGGATATGTGTGTGTGTGTGTGCGAGTGTATACCCGTCCTTTTTTCCCCCAAAGGTAGGTCTTTCCGCTCCCGGGATTGGAATGACTCCCTACCCTCTCCCTTAAAACCCACATCCTTTCGTCTTTCCCTCTCCTTCCCTCTTTCCTGACGAAGCAACCGTTGGTTGCGAAAGCTTGAATTTTGTGTGTATGTTTGTGTTTGTTTGTGTGTCTATTGACCTGCCAGCGCTTTCGTTTGGTAAGTCACATCATCTTTGTTTTCATATGTAAACAGTATGTTATAACATTGATTTCTAGCAGTTTGAGTGAAGGATGTTAACATTGGTAACATTTGAAGTAATTTATATCATTTAAAAATGTACAATGCTACGCATCTGATGTTCGGTTTTTCTACAGTGAAAATGTTTATTTTTTATGATGACATGTATATATGTCAGAAGATTTTAAAGTCTGACTTGTGCTGAAGAAAAATCTTTTGCAATACTATTTGAAAATGGTCCAAAGGCCAAAATAACAATTGTGAAATAAATAAGTTCTTGTCAATGGTGAATATGATGTCCTTCAAAATATTCTACATGACCATGAACCCCAACCCTGAGAAGTTAATTTGAAGCCAAAAGACATAATTATGAATTTTAAATCTTACATCTAAAAGTACATATATAATCAGAAAGCCACTGTCAAGTTTATGGCAGAGGATACTTGTTTCCAGTCTTAGAGAGTGTGTTACTTTGTGATGGGGGGAGGGAAACATCACTCTGTACATGTACATGCCTTATCTATCTTATCTTATTCTCATGATCCCTACTTGAGATATCCTTGTGGAAGCAGAATTGACACAGTCTTCCTATTTTGTGATGTGATTTGTATTTCAGGGTGATAAACAGTGACGTCATCAACACCCACAATCTTCCTTAAATACTATTCTCTAAATTTATCCAACAGGGATTTGTGAGAGCAGTGTCACTTTTCGTCCAGAATTGCCCATTTAATTTAGTGCAGTTGCCTGGTTAGATGTAAGAGAGGGACTGATGGCCCTAATCTTGCCAGGTTAAATAAGTAAATAAATAAATATAATAGCCCAATGAAATATGAGCTTGTAGACATAATTGTCATCATCCAATTGATTGTGGTACCAACACTATCAGATAATTTGTTTCTGTATATTGAAATTATTAAAAAACCAGTGTTTCCTTGTGGCATACCAAATGTTACTTTTGTTTCTGCTGAACATGCACCATCTAGAATAACATACTAGGTTCTGCTAGTAAAAAATGTTTTGTTCTAGTCATAACTATGAATACACTTTACACAGCCATATGCAGGTTATTAGAAAATGGTGTGGTACAGTATTGAATGCCTTTCAAAAATCTACCTGTTCACATGCATCTGTAATTTGCAAGAAATTGTTTATAAACAAAGCAAGCTATTTTTCAAGGATTTTGCTGAATCCATGTTCATTTTTTGATAGAAGCTGCTCATCTTCCATGAATGTCATTATGTTACAGCATAGAAGCAGGCATGACATTTTTCCAGTCACACAGAACTGTTCAGTGTGCAGAAGAAAATTGACAAATATGAACTGTGAGGGGGATTGGTTTTGCGGGGGTTGAAGGGACCAGACTTACAAAAGGCCATCAGTCTATGAACTAGGAAAGGGGCTAATTTCCCAATGTGTTCCTTGTAAATAGTAATAAGAATTTCTTCAGGGTATGGTGCTTTGTTCACTTTGAGTTGTTGTAATCATTTGTTTTTTCAATACCTTACATTGTGTGTGTGTGTGTGTGTGTGTGTACGGTGGTCAGATACCGGTATGGTTTTTTTCGTGTGTGTGTGTGTGTGTGTGTGTGTGTGTGTGTGTACGGTGGTCAGATACCGGTATGGTTTTTTTCGTGTGTGTGTGTGTGTGTGTGTGTGTGTGTGTGTACGGTGGTCAGATACTGGTATGGTTGTGTTTTTATTCTGTGAA
Source organism: Schistocerca nitens (assembly GCF_023898315.1). Taxonomy (NCBI): domain Eukaryota; kingdom Metazoa; phylum Arthropoda; class Insecta; order Orthoptera; family Acrididae; genus Schistocerca; species Schistocerca nitens. Next base: position 930,693,685 of record NC_064617.1, on the reverse strand, counting down.
TACATTTTTAATTGGGGAATTATTTAATATTTCAAGTTTCTGTCTGTTACTTTCAGTTTCAACACCAATTCCATCCATGAGAAATACATGCATTTGATTTGAAGAGAAAGAAGTTGTTGTTATATAGAGATTAGGCAGGAAACTTAACTGCAGTTTGATGCCAAAGGTCTCTTCCATTTGATAGGAAGATAGTACTGAAATACAGTCACTTGTCAGTCATAGAAAATTTGAGAATTTATGACTGGTAGAGAAGGCAGTCAAAAGTCACACACTGGTAGAATTAGAAATGTAGATGGGACAAAATTAGATAGGGTGAGGGATAAAGAAGATAAGAGAAAAAGAAAAGAAAATAAAAATCAACAACAGGAACTACAAAGCATAAAAACAAGACAAAAGGGGAAAAAATTTAAAGTCAATACAGTGTTGACTACAAGAAGATCGGGAGACATAGAAAAATACAGAAGAGATAAACAAAAGCTGACAACAAGCAGAATATGAGACTCTAGGACATAGACGAGATTTAAGATAATATTTCTGTATCTACTTATTATCATCTTTTCTATATATTTCCCTTTCAGCTCCTAAAAATGTTGGACTCATAGAATTCTGATATGTTAAATGTGTGCTGGACACAATAGAAACTCAAACCTTTGCCTTTTACAGGCAGTGCAGATCTGCCTCTAGTGCTCCAGTTATACAAATGTTTGTCTTCTAATTTATTAACTATACAGGAATATGATGACAAGCATATTCATACTTGAATATATTGTATTGAAGATGTGTATCTTTGGTTTCCAACCAAGGTGTCAACTTTTTTGAACTCACATAAAAAAATGTATCATCTGTACATCACACCAAATGGTGGGTCATAGTAGTAAGAGGATGCCTGACTGGACATCGAGATTTAGGTTTCATATGATTTCCCTAGATCACTTGAGAGAAGTTCTTACATGATTCATTGGATAAGAACGAGACCAATTTCCTTCACCATACTTTCCAATTGAACTTGTGCTCCATGTCTACTGACCTTATCTAATGACCTCATCATCAACAGGATGTTAGATCCTTCCATCCCTCACAATTTTGAAGATCTCAGAAATGAAGTAGATACTGTCCAAGTTGAGAGTGTGAACAGACACATCGGGAAAAAAAGTTTTAAGGAAGTCTTTTTGTTTCCTTTGTGGCTGAAGGAGAGTAGGTCTCATCCCATTACCATCTTTCTTGCTACTACGTTTTAGCAGGTAAAAATAATGTTCTTTGTTCAATGGAGAAACTATTAAGATAACAATATGTCTTGCATTTGATAGCAGGAAGAGTAAGATAGTTTACAACGAACAGCAGAACCCTTTGCGAAGTAGCTGTAACTGTCAAAATGTATACCATTTCATATAATTATTATGAGCTTTAGCAGCTACTTCAGAGTTATAGTTTCCCTCTCCTGTACTGATACTAAAATGACTAGTGTTGCTATTTAGTTGAGACATATGCGTATTGGTGTTGTTGCAACAAGAAAATTGACAACAGTGCAGATCTTAATAGAGGAACCATTTTTAGACTTTCTTTAATTTCTGTTGTTAACTACAGGTGAATCTTGGCTCGTTTCGTGATCAAAACGTTGGCTGATTCCTTCCCATGCCCTTTAGAACAGGTAATAATCCATCTTTGCTTACCTCACAGTTGGCTGGACATTAAATCCTGTGAGAATGAGCATGCCATGATATACGTAGGTAGGTTGTGTTTTTTCCTAGATAGATACACTTGGCACTGTATCAAGAACAGCAGAACATGCACAACAGACAAGGCTGATGTGCAATAATTTCCTTTCATTCCTTTTCATTTACATTGAATTTCAGCACAATTTGTTGCTTTATCAGTTATATTATTTATATTTAATGGTGCAAGTATGAGATACTTGTTATTTGAATTTGATGTTATGTTACATCATCCTAGTAATCTACATTTAATTATTTAACTTCTCAGATGAGCACCATGATTGTTTCCTCTGAGTGATTTTTTGAAGATGCTTTATATTGTATTACGTTTTAAGTGGACTTTCGTTCATATTCTAAAAAGATTCTTCATTTTTAGATTATAGTATGTCTCTTGTATTTGAAATTTTATATCAATGTGGTGCTGCAATAATTCATGGTCATTGCTGTGAAGCAGAGCAAATTATTCCTATTCATTTCTTTTAAATGTAGATTGATTATAATTCCTGAGGGCTTATGCACTGCCTGTCAGTTCCTCTGGTAGGTATAATGTTTGGCTTACATATCAAATAAAAACTATTCAAAAAATTTAGGTCTCCAATCAAGTATTAAACTATGAATTTCATTTTTGTATATGTAAATATGCAACTTTGTAAAGACCAAACAAATATGAAAGGCAGCTCAGTACCAAAACTTCCTGTTACTGTTTTTATGCCAAGATTAAATATTTACATATTTGTCTCACATTGCCTAATACTTGCCAAATACATTGTTACAATGTTTTAAATGAGCACTTGAGTGACAATTTCACATGTATATAAATGTATGCTGATTAATTAATTGATGGATACAATTAATTGCATGACAACATTTCCTCAGTGAGTGCTGGCACTGTATCATTCACACATAGCGTAACTCAATACTGAAAGTATAAATGATATTAAAGAGTTTCTAAATAAATACGAACAGTATCCGTTCATTGGAATTTCATACTCTTTACATCAAATTGAGGAGAACTTTTGAAGACTGAGTCAAAATACGTATTAAAAGTGCGAAGTAACTACAAGCAGCTGCTGCTACTACCACTACTACAAGAATTAAGAACAATTAATAACAATCTACTTCCAGGTTAGTTTTGCAGCATTATCTAGCTGATAACATAGGAAATTGCAGAGAAATAAATACCAAAAAATATTTATAGGATTTCATGCTATGCAGACATTGGTTTGTGTTGAAGAAATATGAAATCCACTGGAATTAGAAACAATTCAAAATTATGTCACTTCATGTCTATTTTGTCTCCTGACATGTGTTGTAAGCAATACATAATCTTGTTGCTTGTTTTTCAGTGATGAAATATTGTTAATTTTTAAACTGGGCTGGTATATTTGAATTTTAATATATTAAATATTATAGATGAAAGATGTTGAAATATTTTGACCATTTTGAAGTAGTTATAACAGATACCTAGTCTGCTTGCAACAGATGAATCAATCACCTAAAATTGCAGGTTATCATATTAGGTATCAAATAGATTACATGCTGTTCAAAGTAAATTACATTAAGCAAAGCAAGTTCAGTAATTCCTACTCACACTATTACATGTATCATTTAACTGTTAAATCTAGTTTCAATGTTAAGTTAACGAAGAACCAAAGTGCAGTCAAGAAAGAAATGAGAAAATGCGTCACAAAAGCAGTACATAATGTATTAGGATTTCCTGCCCTATCCTCAGCTTATCCTATCCTATTTTATTAATGTTTTATATGTATATATTATTTCTATGTGTTTCTTGTGTTCCGATAGTGTTGTACGAAATGGTGTGTGGAAAAATAAATAAATAAATCATACAAGACAATAAAACAGACCTAATTAGATATATTATGACCTATACAAAGGAGTCTGACATATAATCACTAAATACCACACCATAGAAGATAATGTGGAAGAAATAAGCAAGGAAGTAGATGGAGACCTTGCATATGCAATAAAAGAAGATTAAATAAGTATAGAACTTGTACATTCATGTTCCATGTGCCATTAGGAATGATTTCTTTCATATACGTCAGTGTATGGGATACATGTAAATGATTTAATTGAGTGTACGGCTACATGCTGACTATTCACTCAAAGGCTTTATTTATAAATAAATAATTTTTGGATACTTCTCATATTATTATTAGCATGATATACTGTAATTAACCAACTAAAGTAAACATCTTTATCTTATCCATTATTACTGAAATAACCATGATTGTGGTAATTAACATGAATTTATATAGACATTCATATTTTTTAATGTTTTTTGGTCATACTACTAGAGAAACATATTAAAATTTAGCAACAAATTTAAATATATTTGTCCTCTGTATTACACATAACTATGGCCGGTCTAAGCAACACAAGCCACTTGAGACCCCAGGCTGAAAAATTTGCATATAGTGTGTATCACAATTAGTAGCAGAAACTGACTTTGGTGCAATTTTTCATGGGCAAAGTGTCAAGTGGGGAGGGGTGGCGGGACAGGGGGGGAGGGGGGTGTTGCCAAATGATAAGTCACTTGTTTGGAAAATTTTTCTCAAACTGGCCCTGCATATAACTGTGTTTAAATGAAGATAATTTTCTGTTGGGAAGATAGGATAGTATAGAAGAAAAGATTATTCTCTATGAATAAAACTTGTTCTGTTTTATGTCAGATTCTGTGTTATGGGGGAAATAACTAACAAATTTTTGTGACAACAAACTGAACATTCCCTGAGCCACTGACAGCTTAAGTGATAAGTAAATGAAAGTAATTTTTTGTTGTTGTGGGATTAACTGTTGTTTTCATAATGCCATGCATTATTTATAAATAATTTCATTAGTGAATAATGTTGTGAAGATGTAGATAGAATGCCTAAATTCTTGAAGAGGTACTTGTAAGAATAAATCCAGATTCATGAGTTTGTTGCTAATGGGGTGTTATCTTTTTTCTTTGCTGAATATTTCTATTTGAGAAGGAAGACTGTGTTTGCAGAGAATCACTTTCTATTTCTTTGAAACACATTAGACACAATTACTTCTGCCCCTGTAATGGGTTTAACTGTAATACTTTTCATTCATCTGCCAAAACACCAACCCTCATTGAACAAGTCATTGAGAGATGCGGGACTAGACCTCAAATTGAAACCTGTGGAAATCTATTGGTGATATTTCTAATTTCCCTAGAGTATTATGTGCTTCCTGCACTGTTTTAATTATTTAATGTGACTTTTTGCCTCCTTTTTGTTAATTATGGTTCAAAATAGCTGTTAGTGGCAACATTCAAAATAGCTGTTAATGACAACATAAATCTTTTTCTTGGAGAATATAGTGAGCCACATCATCATAAGCTTAGGTTAGATCACAAAAGTAGCAGTTGGTAATTTTTTAAAAAAAATTTAGAGCTTGAATATTACGTGCATAAATATAGAAATGGCATACCAGTTGAACAACTCTCCTGGATTTAAAATTGTGACGTAATAAGTATATTATTTCTACTTAAGTATGACACAGATCTTGGACACATTACTTCATTTCTTGTTACATTTCTTACAAAAAGTACGTAAGAATGGCAATTTTAATCTCTCTGGACAAATGCAATTTTATATTCTTGCATTACGTATGTCACTAATGGTGTGATGTAGGAAGTTAGAAATGCTAACCATATCTCTAATCAGTATTCCATTGATACTGTGCAAAGGTTTTTTAGAACTTCTACATTCTGTCAGTTTCTCAAAAAAATGTCAATGCTTCTTTCAATTACTTAATTTTTATGGAGTGACATTTCCAGTAAACCTCAAATTAAAGTATTAGACTAAGTTTTCTCTACTACATTTAGGAAATTATAATTAAAAATATTTTCCACTTGTGATTTTCCATCTGCAGTATGACCATTCAGATTAAAATGAAACCCCTATTTTACATTTTTGTGCACTCCAGACTTATAAAGCGCAGAATTGAGGAAGATGAAGAATTGAGGAAAATGTTAAACACCCTTACCCAAAATATTATAAAAAACACATGTAATTGGCATGTATGATTGAAAATCACAACCCTGTCCAATACTTTGTATAAAATCTGTCTTAGTGAAGGAAATTAAATGTACAATACAATGTTTATACAATAATTTGTGGTAATGAATTTCATCAGTTCTTAAAAAGTCACAGATATGTAACAGCAAGTAAAAACTCATCAAAAAATTGAAATTGGTACCTAGTTACAAGGTAATCCAGCTGTTTTTCAACTTGCTATGACTACAAATTAAATGCTCAAAACACACATTTTTGAGAGGTCATCCTTTGCGCTCACCGAGAAGGAATCAAACATTGCTGAACATGCTGAATTAAAACGAGAACATCACAGCAGCTAAGTGGTTAAACCATAAATACCGACATCTGCTTGGTTACATACTTTGCCACAATTGCTGTTATTGTTTAATGCTTTTCTTGTGAGCCATACTTCATATGCTCAATGTTAAGGCATTATTTTAGGATTAATGAGAGAAACAGAGACTTGAAGAAATGCGTTTACTTTCCCAGTTGATGTTACAAACTTAGTAGAAGTAAGTTCAGTGAATTAGTAGAAGTAAGTTCAGTGAATTTCTGTATACTGTATAAGATGTAAATTTGCAAGAAAGCTCAGGTGCTACATTTTCAATTCATACCCTCTAACACTGCTGCCAGTCTTTACGATGTACAGTGGTACAAAGTATATACATGAGTAGTGTATGTAGTTGTTGCAACTGCATCATGTCATATTGGAATATAGAAGTCTTTAAAATGTGCTATCGCAAACCCTTGTTCTATTTCTGTGTGACAACTCTGTCATAGCACATCATCTGCATGAAAGGTAAATTTTCAGCACTTCATAAAATGCTTCCACCCGTACCTGCACTCCTATCACTGAAGGGCCACTCCCCTCTCCACACATCCAGTAGGTGAGCTCATTTTACACGTGTTACTGTAGTGTGGTGGCTGTGCTGGTTATTGGGTGACTTAACAAGTCGCCAGTCAATAACAGTTCACCAGCCACAATTGGGCAACATTTCCTAAATTATGACCGAGCAGTGTCTGAATTTAAAAGGTTGACGATTGATATTGTTGATGAATACAGTACATAAGAAATAAATGCAAAAAGATGAGACTGAGTTATAAATGGCAAAAAGAAAAAAAAAAAAGGTGGCGGCTGAACCCCTTTCATCACATATTTGTTCAGCCAGGCACACTTCACATCGACTGTCTTGTTCTTCTATTACCACTGCAAACCTAGCAGTAGTTGTATCATAATTGTACAATGAAGCTAAATGCCGCAAGTTGTGTCGGCAACACCGATCATGGATTGCATCAGCATTTCCTCTTCCATATCTCCCCTCTCCACAACAGCCTAAAATATTCCCTTAATTCCACCACCATCCTTGGTGCGAACCATCTGTCTTTTGAACCACTTATCACTTGTTCAGTCACATCAAATGTCAGTGGGAAGCCAATGGGACAAAGTCAAGCAAGAAATTGAGTAAGAACTTGAGATAAACCCTGCCTAGGAAGAAATGTAAAATCAGGGAATTTTTAGCATTGGTCTTATGGGATCTTCGCAGGGTCTATGAATTTATGGTGTAGAATCATGTAAAATATAAAAGCAGAGAATGTAAATTGAAGTTCCACTGTAATGGCAACACTGTCTTCTATAATTTCTGGTTTTATTGTCTCTTGCTTTACTACATTTCACGTATTTTTGATTTTATTACCAGCATAATTAAGTCTAGTATTGATGTGTATATTTTTTCATTATTTGTATTAATATTTATATTTTTTCATTATTTGTATTAATATTTTGCAGTATGTTTTATTGGCTGCAACTGATATAGGTTTTTTATATGTCCTGTTGATTATATAAATTTCTGTTATGTTTGCTAGATTTTTTTACTTCCTTTATTTACAGTTATTAGCATAAAAACCACATGTGTTTAATGTCACATTAGCGTCTCCTTCTATGCCTCTCTTATTCTTCCTATTTTTTATTGTTCTTCAACATTTCAATGTGGTGACATTAATAAGTGTTTCTCTTTTTGCATGGAGCTGTTTGATACTACATTGTTTATTTTCATTATTTGTCAGTCATGTATGACAAGGGAGAAACAATATTTTTTTCACTGTGAAATCCAACAATGGAAACAGGATAGATTGCTACTCACCATAAAGATGGCCCACTGAATTGCAGACAGGCCCAACGGAAACACTGTTACACATTACTGCTTTCGACTGAAGCTTCCTTCAGGAAAAATAAATAAATCAATAAAAAGAAAAGAAAAAAAATGTGACCACCTTGACAGCATCTCTGACCAAGCTGCTGCTGCTGCTGCTGCTGCTGGTGGTGGTAGCAGTCTGTGCACATGAGATGTGCTTGCTTTTGACTGTCATATGTGTGTTTGTTTTCTTTGCTGAAGAAGGCTTTGGCTGAAAGCTCTTTCATTGTGCCTGTCTGCAACTCAGTGGGTTATCTTTACAGTGCATAGTAATGTATCCTTTTCCTGATATTGTTTTTCAATGTGAGCATTGCCTACTAAATTTATCAGTATTAATTAGTAGCTTATGCACATGAGTTGGGAAGTTCACTACTGAAATCCAATTGCAGCTGTCAAATAACATTATTTGATTGTTCATTCTGTCAGAATCTATCAAGCCTTGTGTCTGTGTATGTGCGGATGGATATGTGTGTGTGTGCGAATGTATACCTGTCCTTTTTTCCCCCAAGGTAAGTCTTTCCGCTCCCGGGATTGGAATGACTCCTTACCCTCTCCCTTAAAACCCACATCCTTTCATCTTTCCCTCTCCTTCCCTCTTTCCTGACGAAGCAACCGTTGGTTGCGAAAGCTTGAAATTTGTGTGTATGTTTGTGTTTGTTTGTGTGTCTATCGACCTGCCAGCGCTTTCGTTCGGTAAGTCACATCATCTTTGTTTTTAGGTATATTTTTCCCACGTGGAATGTTTCCCTCTCCCTCTCTCTCTCTCTCTCTCTCTCTCTCTCTCTCTCTATATATATATATATATATATATATATATATATATATATATATATATATATGCTATTAAGTAAAAGATCATTTAAGTATATTTAACATAGCATTCCTTTGGTCAAATCATGTCAGCACCATACTGTAGGGCACTTCAATATAAGCCATTTTTTTAACTCATTTTTAAAAATTCTACCAGTAAGCTGTTTCAGGTTGTTTGGCAGAGAATTATAAAATATTTCTCCCTTAATCAATGGGGTATTTGTTGTTGGATTCAATCTTCTGCTCACCATATGAAAGTCTGATTTGTGTCCTGTATCGTAATCATCTATTCCATATTCCTGTTTGTCACTTTTTTGTCTTTTTTCACTAATAATATTGATTGAAACATATATACTGCACAGATAGTCATAATATTAAAATTAATAAACAATTTTTGCATGAAGTTCTGGGTCTTACTTTTGCCATAGTTCTTATTACTCTTTTCTGCAATACAAATACCCCTTCTATATTGTATTGGCTGCACCCACCTCACAATACAATTCCATAACATAGATGGGGATACACCAACCCAAAATACGTTATTTTTATTGCTTCAGTATCTAGATATTTAACTAATTTAACTAAATACAGACTAGATGTTATTTTACCACAGATATGATCTATTTGCTGATTCCACAAAGGTCTGTCATCTATATCTATTCCCAGAAATTTACGTTCTGAACAGGTATTTTCCTGAATGTCCTCATTTACAACAGTATTTTTATATGAGCCACTTGTCTTAAAATAAATTAAATTAGTTTTTTTTAATATTGACCCTCAGGTTTTCTTTTTCAACAAAATTCTGTACCACTGAATTTAGGCCATCATTACTATGTGCCCAGCAAACCCCAGAGGTGTCATCAGCATACATAGTAATACAATGACTGGTGTCTAATACTTTTGGAAAATCATTCACGTAGCAAATAAACAAGAAGGGGCCCAAGATAGAGCCTCATGGCACACCAAAATTTATATTTCTTATCTTTGATCTTCTTTTTTTGATTACCTTTCCATTATCACACACAACTTCTGTGCATTGTTGTCTATCTTTAAGGTAAGATTCTATTAAAATCAACAGTTTCCCACTGACACCATTACAAGCGAGTTTACTTAAAAGAGCACCATAATGGACTCTGTGAAATGCTTTGGAAAGATCTAAAAACACTCCTCCCGTTTTGTAACCTTCATTTATTTTCTCCATCAGACAGTGTACAAACTGTACTGCTGCAGATATGGTGCTCTGACCACTTCCAAAGCCATGTTGGAAATCTCCTATTGAGTTATTCATATCATAGTGCTCGATTAAGATTTCTAGCATTATTTTTTCAATTAATTTACCAAACACTGAGTTTAAGGCAACTGGTCTGTAGTTCTGTTGTTGCTTTCTTCCCCCTTTTTTATATAAAGGTTTAACTATAGCAAGTTTCAGTTTCTTCGGAAACACACCTTCTTCACGTACACAATTTATTAGATGGACTAATGGTCTGGCTAACTCACCCTCACATTTTTTCATTAGAAAAGGAGAAAATTCATCCAATCCAGCTGATCTTTTATTTTTTAGGCTATCAGTTAGCTGTGTTACGTCCTTGATGGTTACTGTAGGTAGCTTACAAGAGTCCCGTTCCTTTTGCTTATCATATTTAAACTGCCTCTCCTGTTTGATGCAAGTATCATTTTCTATAGCATCTATAAAGTAATCATTAAATATATTGCTAACTATATAAGGATCAGAAAAAGTATCATTATGTATACTTAACTCTATATTATTAATTTTAGTTTTTGAATCAGTGTTCCTCATATCATTAACTACTGCCCAGCATGACTTTGAGACGCAATCAGAATTTCTGGTCTGTTTGCTAATATGTTCTACTTTCCTTCTCCGTACTTCCTTGTGATAGTCATATTTATATTTTTTAAAAGCCTCTTTATATAAATCAAGACTGGTTTCTCTGTGTAGCTTATACATATACTCCATTCCTTCTTGGAGTCTTTTCATTTTTTCATCCAGTTTTACACATTTGACTACTGGTGTTTTATTTTTATTTACATTGATCTTCTTTGCTGGGATAGTAATATCTATGTGTCTAGTTAAAATTTTTACAAATACTTCCCATTTGCTGTCAACTCCCCTTTTTCTATAAACTGATTCCCAAGATTCTTGACCCAAAGTTTTCTTTACCAAGGTGATGTTGTATTTAGAGAATAATCTTCTATTCTCATATTTTTTGTTTTGTTTAAGTTTATCAAGACAACCAATCACTAACAATTGTCCTAGATGATCAGATATGTGCCCGTTTACAGTCTGTGCTGACACAACATTTTCATAATTGGTCATTACATGATCTATGGAACTGCTGCTTGACTCAGTTATTCTAGTGGGCACATGACCAAGTAGATCTTTAATACGAGGGTCGGTCAAAAAGTAATGCCTCCCATTTTTTTTCTACTTAAAGAAATTAAGTTAAGTGAAAAATTTGAATTTGGCGCCATTCCTCAAACCTTCTTCTGCAATCCACTGCAGTAGTAACTTTCTGTGTCAACAGGTGGCAGCACAGCAGAAGTTTGTAAGATGGCCGACATCGATGTTCATTTGAGACAGCGTTGTGTGATTGAATTCTTGAATGCAGAAGGTGAAACGCCCATACGCATTCATGAAAGACTGAAGAAGGTGTATGGTGTTGTGACAGTGGATGTCAGCACTGTTAGACGATGGGTTCGTCGTTGTAAGGAAGCTGAAGGGCAAACACCGTTGACTGACGAAAAGCGGAGCGGCAGGCCGGTGAGTGCAGTGACTCCACACAACATTCAGCAAGTTGATGACATCATTCATGGTGACCGTCGGGTGACTGCAGATGAAGTGTGTCGCATTATTTCTCTTAGTAAAGGCAGTGTGATCACGATTATTAAACAATTGGGGTACTCAAAAGTTTGTGCACGGTGGGTTCCAAGAATGTTAACCGATTAGAATAAAGAGGCAAGGAAAACAATAGCCTCCCAGCACTTGCAGCGCTTCCGTTTGGAGGGAGATGAGTTTCTGAAAAAAATTGTGACCGGGGACGAAACATGGGTGCATTTTTTTGAACCCGAATCAAAGAGGCAGTCAATGGAGTGGCGTCACACAAGCTCGCCGAGGAAGAAAAAATTCAAAACTGTGCGATCGGCAGGGAAAGTTATGGCAACAGTTTTCTGGGATACAGAGGGTGTGATTCTGGTTGATTTTTTGGAGCAGGGATGCACAATAAATTCTGTTCAATACGTCACAACCCTCAAAAAACTTAAAGCACGTCTTCAGCGAGTTCGCCCAACAAAATCAATGGCAGATGTTCTTCTTTTGCATGACAATGCAAGACCACACACCAGTCGTCACACCTCTGACGAGATTGTCAAAATTGGATGGGAAGTTTTGCCTCATCCCCCATACAGCCCTGACCTGGCACCATCAGACTTCCATCTGTTCGGGCCACTAAAAGAAGCTCATCGTGGGATTCATTTTGAAGATGAGGAGGCCGTCAAAACACCCGTGCGTCAATGGCTTAGGAAGCAGAGCTGTGATTTTTACCGTGCTGGGATACATGCCCTTGTTCAAAGATGGACCAAAACTGTAGAGATGGGCGGAGATTACATTGAAAAATGACAAAATGATCCTCAATGTTGTGGTTTTCAACCTATGTAATTGCATTTAAATTTCCTGACAGTTAAACGTAGAAAAAAAAATAGGAGGCATTACTTTTTGACTGACCCTCGTATCATAGGATTGTATGCAGTCTTGTAAACCTTTGAATTCTTGTCTGTTGCTTAGTGTGTTTATATTAAAGTCTCCTAACATTATAATATTTACTGTATTGCCACCCTAGCTTAGCTTCCCCAATACACTATCCAGTGCTTACAGGAAAACCTTGAGATTACCAGAAGGGGCTCGATATATACCTACCACAATAAGTGGGACGGATACAATCATTAACTTAACTATCACCGCTTCAAAATCTTTCTCAATACAATAATCATTAACCCATGATAAATTTTCTACCGAACTTATTAGGTTACATTTCCCTACATAAGTAGCAACTCCCCCCTCCTTTATGTTCTGTTCTACAGAAAAACAATGTAAGATTATACTCCTGTAACTTATAATATTGAATATTATGGTTAGTTTTTTGATGCTCTGTAACCACGATTACATGTGGAGCTAGATCTGTAACTAAGGCCTCAAATACATCGATTTTGTTACCCAAGCCCTCAACATTATAATGTAAAAATGATACATTAGTACAATCATGAGAGGATATATCGTTGTCAAGGTTAATATTATCACACAAATTGAAAGTTTCTAAATTAGGAACACTGAGGGACTTTGTTCTCCTAAAAAATCAACAGTCTTGACATTGCAGTGAGGAATTATTTCCATTTGCTTGCTCTGCAGGCATATATAATTATCACTACCGTCTTTCATGTGTACGACATCTGAGGTACAAGGTAGCAGATTTGAATTATTGCTTTTTGTTTCCTCAATAGCTCTGTTGATGTCAGTTGCTAGAGTATTCTTACCCAGACAATTAAGATGTAGTCCATGTACAGTGAAGCTGGTTCTTTGATAACGGTTAAGGTCCAGTAGTCTCACATTTTTTAACTTGGAGCAGAAATGTTTTAATTTTTTATTTGTAGATTGGATTTCTCGGTTCACACACGACCATTCTAACTGAGAACTTTTTAGTGGTCATCTTTATACAGAAACAATCTCGAAGTTGAACTAATGGATATAATGCATAACCTTGGCTAAGATTGCTATAGGTGTTAGTGAAAGAGGTGGTAGATAAAGAGTAATTAATGTAAGGCTTGAAGAGCAACAGGAGAATGTGCAGAATAGTACAAGTCAAAGTCTGCTTGAATGTAAAACAGAAGTTCAAATTGAATAATATGGATGGGAAGATACGCTCAGTCTTCTCAAACTTGTAGCATCTCAGTCAAACTCTCAGGCTCCTTTTAAATCTCAACTCTCTATAGCACTAATCAGTCCACGAGAAAATGTCATTCAATCTTTCACTATAGACTCTGTTCATCATGAAGAAACTTCGGAGATGTGGGGTGAGTTGAACTATACACTAACAGACTAACCTTATTTGTGACCTATCAAGACAATAATTTCAGTAATTTTTTTGGCATATCAGTAGCAGAAGCACCATTGTTTTATAAGCTGTGCCATGCCAAGAATATGATTAATTATTTATACAAGAGATGCTCAGGATCAACCATGTATACAACCAGAAGTTTCAGAAATGATGTTAGTTCTTGAAAGAGCACATGCACAGAATGGAAGGGCAATTCTTGTGAAACCAGGTCTCCAGTTCAGCAGTATTCATCACACAGAAGAAGATAGCAGACACATTATGCCTGTGGAGTTTAGTGACATTATGGATAATTCTCTGTACTGTCCTCAATACAAGGACTTCCCTTCCTCTTCTCCCAATAACTCTTATAGACATAAATATGAAGTAGTGCTACAAACAATGTCAGAAACATAAGGTGTATTTGTTTTAACTTGAGACAGCTAAAAAAAAATTGTGTTATTTGGAAAACAAATGTTCTAGGTGAAAAGTTAATATAACTAACGGGGCCAGAGGGGGAGGGGGGGGGGGGGGAGAGGACATCTGACTGTGCTACAACTGGCTGACCTCTAACTCCTTCTGCTGTATGGGCTGGGTCAACTTCATATTTTCAAATGGAACCCCCCCACCCCCATTTTATAGGATATTCAGATTCTAAACCAATAAATATATACAGTTTACTCAAGCCAGTGTTTCCCATTCATGGTAGATGCCTAGTAATCAACAAATAACAAGTGTGTCTGCTTTTGCAATTAAGAAGCACACATTTGATTTTACATTTCATTTACAATGTAAATGTAAACTTTTGTGCAGATGTTACTTGAAGGTTGTACAGTGCAAATAATGTGGCTAGGCATTGACATTTGTGGCAAGTAAGCTACTTGTATAGTAATATAGTCTTCTGTTCCCTTTAAGGATGATCGTGGTGAGTCAACAAACCATTGGAATGCTTGATTTTGGTGGCCACCCTCAAACCCCGCCATAACAGTGACTGATTTAGGTGTGTGTTTCCATCCTACCACCGTAATTCTCGCACTGGGCACTGCACGATTACTGACAGAATACAAACCCAACCATTGTAATAATGTAAAATGTCTGTGAAGTGATAGTGAGAGGCACACCTGTCCTGGTTACTCACAAAATCGACCACCCCAGTGGTTCGAGGCAAGGGGTGTCACAAAAATCGATCACCCCAATGGTGAAAGGCAAGGTGACTCACTGAAATCAAGCACCTCAATGGTGAGAGATGAGGGGAAACATCAAACAGAAAACTATTACATCAGTATTGTTGTTCCTGGAACATGCTAAAAGTAGCTTGTAACCAGAAACTGAAATGGCAAACCATATTGTACTGTACAGTCAAATTTGCAATGCTGAAGTAAATTTCAAATCTATATATCACCCATAAGGACACAAAGGATGAAAACTGAAAACCATATGTAGGTTTCGATATAGAATTCAAATATGCAATGAAAATGAGGTGTTCCCATTTGAAAATATAAAAGTTGACCCTGCCCATGCAGAAGGGTTAACTAGGAGGTGGCCAGTTGTAGCTCAGACAGATGTTCCTTTTACTAATATTAACTTTTTATCTAGAACAGTTTTTTCATATGATGCATTGTTTTTGAGATATTGAGTTGCCTCAACTTAAAACAAACTGGGAAAGAAAATGTCCCATTTGGCACTGAAATCTGACCATATGCCTATGAACTAATTTCTGATCATCTATAATGATTGAATCTAACTTTGATTTCTGTGGCCAAAAAGCTTGAACATATCATAAAATCTTCATTAATTGACACTTGAGTCAAGTAAATTGCTGTTACAAATTATATGAACACAGTCATTCATAAAAAAATTTTATTCTTTTTGGTAAATGAAGCTGTATTTTGTGAATAACTTTCATCTCCTCACAGAAGTTATTTTTATTATGCCAAGTATTCAAGCTTAGAAACTACATGTAAATTACCTAACACAGTTGTTAGTAATTAATTCTCATTTTCAAACAATTCTATCCAATACATCCCTTAGGTTAGAGGATGTTTTGGTAATAGTGATCATATTGTTCCATCCACACCCGTCAGTTTGACTCTTTATGTTCCAGCTTTTTAACTGTATACCTTGGTTGACATTATGGACAAGCATGTAAACTACTACAGAATCATGAAGAATGGCAATCAGTGTGAGAGATATCAGCATTGTTTTCATGTGGGATGTTGCAATACAACCTACATCTGGAATGGTGCTGAACACTTCTGGAGGTGCAGTGGCCAACATCCATACAATATTCATTGTCAATAGTTGGATAAATAAATAAAAACACTGTCACAACTGCTATACAATACTGGATAAAGAACAGCTTATCTTGAAACTTTGAGCTGATTTTATTGTAGTGCAAGAATATTTAGCAATTTTATGAGCTCCAGTAAGCAGTGATAATGTTAGGGGTTAGACTTGAAGATTGGATTACATTCAAGTCTTCCAAATCAGTGAAAGATGCTGCAAGTCTGATAGGGTTTTTTCATTCATTCATCAAGTTTCATAGATCCCATCAAAAACAAGAACCTTCAAGGATGTAGAAAGAGTGAAGGTACATATTAAAAAAGACAAATAAATATTATAAACTCAATCTGTATACTGTATTAACAGTTAACTGTCACTGTATTAATTAGATCTGTTCTTGCTTATATTATCTAAATGCTAAATTGAGTAAATTAGAAAGGAAGCTGCTACTTTGACAAAAGTTGCTGTCTCCTCATTGTACTATATAGCTCCTGTAGCTGTCGATGCTGTTACTAGCTTAATTATTGGATTACAGTGGTATTTCTGAAAGTAATATTTTTCTACATCTGTAAATACTAAGTTCTATTTTCAGTACATAACTACTTATCGTACAGCTTTATAAAAAACAATACTACATGTCACGTAGGTAACAAACTTTTCAATTCTTGAATCTAGACATTCAGAAAATTTTCATAAATAGTGGCCAATGAGATATTTTTGTAGTTTTGTTTTGAATTGCCAAGGATAGACAAGGAGGTAAAGTCTACATGAAAATTATTTGTGTGTCTTGTAATCTGACTGTGTAAATCATAGATCAAATTAAATTGACTATCGTTATCACCAATAAAAAGCATGAAGGAGTAAATGTATTTGGAACTGATGTAAGAATTCCAAGATTCTTATAAATGCTTCTGAAATATGTTCAGTGATCTACATTACACAATATTGTTACTACTCACTTTTTCTGCATAAACACATTATTTATTTTTGTACACTGCTCCAGCATATAATTCCATAAGACAACATGGATTGGATATATACAAAATAAGCCAACACTATTATATTTTGGTCAATGCAATGAGAGATGATTCTAAGAGCATAACATGCTGAACTCTAGCCATCTCCAATAGCTTCAAAGATTTGGGTACTAAGGACAAAAGCACAAGGCAGTGCAAGAAGTCCAGAAATAGTCCTATTGCACAGGGCATACATTTTTATGGTGGAATTGTTTGCTGCTGTGAGACACAGTGTTTTCGCCATCCTGCAATCTCTTTGCACGGTTCTAGGACAAACTGATAAATCCGACCCAGTGTCGACTAGGTACTTCTGCCCCCACCCCTTCTGTCACATACAGACTCTGTGATATAGTACTGCACGCGGGTGCACCCAGGCCGGTCACAGCCGGCATTTGGGTGTGAGCGAGAGGCACGGCACTCGGTCACTTCATTGCCGAATTAGGTGCGGTACCGTCAGACTCTGACATCGGCGGGGTACTGTGAAAATGGCTTCTGCCGTGTTACCGACTGTGCGAGCCACACCACTCGTCACCTCGTCTGCTGGCACTGGCGATGCCTGCTGCCCTCTCGGTGTGAGCGTGCCAACTGGTCGACCAGTGTGATGAGTGCTGCCACCAGGGTGGCCAATTTCTGATGAGGTGCTGCAGGTCAGTGTTCATTGCCGGGGCTGTGGGAGGCTCGTGTTGCTGCGGAGTGAAGGTGGCCAGTGGGGGTAAGGGGCCATTGGCAGCTGCGGATGCCACGCTCGGCACCACTGCCGGCGCATCGTGCACCCTGACCACCGGTCCCGGCAGCTCCCAATTGCGTGTCGGTCTGCATCGTTGCTATGACTGCTTGCACCTGAGCGGGGAAGCTGCACACCCAGATAGCATGCAACAGTGAATCTGGGACCGTATCTGACTGTGAAAGGCTCTGTAGGTGGTGCAGAAACAACAAAGGCCTCTGGTCACTGCATTCTTCTTGGCACAACAGTTGCTGTGTTCACTGGCTACTTGGATGACAAAATTCAGTGTATTAACTCTTCGCTAAGCTGCTCATGGGAGAACTTCATCATTGGGGCAGTTATTGTGTCCCGTACTTTGGCTTTGTGATTCTGGTCCAGGTGCCTAATGACATGTCCAAATTTTGCTAGTTCACACGTGATATTATTGCTTAGGAAAACCATCTCCACTCGGCTAAACCACATGAACGGGTCACGGGGCCGAAAGGGGGGCAACTTAACCGACACACGCCCAGTGCTGGTTGCTGCACCAGCAGCAGCAGATGGCAGCAGTGCGGTGCTGTTTTGCATATGCAAATTTTCATGGACTGGCTCTGGGTAGGCAGAGTCTGTGCACGTGTTTCGTGTCTGCAGCTCATTTTCCAGTAACTGATTACATGCCAACACCTCCTCTAGTGCCTTTGCAGATCCTCCGTGGTCACAATTATCCTACTGCTCTAAGTCCTCACACAAGAGTGGACACACTGAAATCATTGAGACACGAGCAAAGGAAATATACACAAAAGGAATAATGTTCAAGACCCAAATGTTGTCTGCATGGACTATGGATGAGCATAGAAACACTCAAAAGTGAACCCACTTGCAATTCCTGGTCACTCATGCCAATTGAGTCTATCATCACGTGTTTTTGTCTACCAATAACCATGTCAAAGCCACCACTGAACCATGCAATGAGTGGTTTTTCCCACTTTCAGAACTGTCGTACTGTGAGCTGTGCGAGACCTAGGTGAACAGCTCGACCACTGATCCCCGGAGGGTACACACTTCTCAGTGGTCAAACATGGAGTGCAGCCTAATGGTCACAGAAAGACAGTGAATGCACGACCAGCTGAGCATGTGAATGGCCTCCCATCTCAAGGATATCATTTAATTTGCAGGCGTAAGAAACATGGCGAATGAGAGACAGCTGTCCAGCTTGTGTATGTGATGGTGGGGAGCATGTGTTGAGTTCAGTCCACATGGATTGCAGCCCACGAGATCAAAGAACAGTGTGGACATCTGTGTAATATCAGCTGCTATCTCACACTGCTGTCTCTCTTTATGTTCTGCATGCTTGTGGGTGGAGCATCATTGCCAAGCTTTGGCCTAATGGTACTTCTGTACGGGAGCAGGCAAATGTCGGCCCACTGGCTGTGTCATAAACAATTGCTGTGCTGCCATCTGCAGATGTGGAAATGGTTCCCACAACAAGTGACTAAGATGGTGTCTTTTTTCATTATACGTAGACTGGTCACGGTTCCCAGAGACCTAAGTTCTGCAATTGTGTTCTGATTATCTCAAGTAGAAGATTTTGATGTTCAATGATAGCTACGTTCTTTTATGATATTGGAAAGTCATGGGTGGAATACGAGCAGTGGAACAGATGAAGATAACCATTAATATGTTGGAGATGTTAAGTGGTGGTGAACATAAAATAAGAAAATGAACACAGTAACTCCTGCTTTCAGTCAGACCACATTTCTTGAACAGTGTTTCTGTGTTTGCGTTCTCTGAAGTAGAATGGAAGTTAATAAACTATTACATTCCAGTTGTTAGTGGTCCTACCTGCTGTGTTACACATTCTCCCCTTTATATTCAAATTCTGCTTAATATCCTTTCATATGACAAGTGACTAAGATGGTGTCTTCTTTTCATTATGCTTATAGTGGCCACAGTTCACAGAGACCTAAGTTCTGCCATTGTGCTCTGACTATATCAAATAGAAGATCTTGATTTTCAATGATAACAACATTCTTTTTATGATATTGGACAGTTGTGGGTGGAATACAAGCAATAGAATGGATACAGATAATCGTTGCCATATTGGAGATGTTGAGTGGTGGTGAACATAAAATAAGAAAATGTACACAGTAACGTAGGATAACTCCTGCTTCCAGTCAGCCCACAGTTCTTGAACAGTGTTTCTGTGTTTGCATCAGCGTGTTTGCATTCTCTGAAGTAGAATGGAAGTTAATAAACTATTACATTCCAGTTGTTGTTAGTGGACTTACCTGCTGTGTTATGCATTCTCTGCGGGGTAAATTGTTATCTTTACTCATTCCATCGACTGCATTCTTTATACTCAAATTCTGCTTGAGATCCTTTCATGTAGTGAGCTCCTCCAGTAATTCTGTCTTGTTTCATGAACATTATCCATTTGATATGTTACTGTAAGCTAAAAACTTCTAATGGCAGTTATAAAGAGAGAAATTAGTGTGAGCAGTGCAGTGCTTTATTGTGTGTTATTCAAGTGGAGGTAGTGCTACCCATCTTTTCCTCTAAGCTGAGAACTGGCACACCCAGCCATTTAGAAGAGAACACTCAATTTAATGTGGAATTACAACAACAATGCTACATGGTACACAAGGCCTGTAAATTCTGTACCGTGAAAGGGGGGGGGGGGGGACATGTTGGTTTCAGAATTATATATCTACCCATATTAGTTTTCTTTTTGGTATTAATTATAAGGATTTGACTAAATTTATTTTCTTGTTTTATTCATAAATGTTTCAGTATAACTAAAGATAAGTTTGCTACTGAGATGACTATGTTATTGTCATGTTGTGTTATGCTGTAAACGTGAGTTTACTAAACAGTTGCAGTTCATGCAGTAAGTACCCCTAACAACACAGCTCGTAGCACATAAAGAAGATGACATGGTTTGTCATTTAAATATTGTGCGTAAAGTGGAATAAAAAACTTGGCCTAATGAAGCTTTAGCAGGAAGTTTATAGTTTTGCTGCTACAGGAACAATTATTTTTTACCTAGTGCACAGATAATTCTTTTTAATGTTTTCCTTCAGTATTCTGCATAATGAATTCTTTACTTACTAAAGAGATTATAAGCTTATTTGGCATTTTGTGGCATTAGATCATCATGTATTTCGTATTATTGATGGCTCAAAGCATTGAGAAATATTTCCAAAAGTCTATATCATACTTAGGCCTGATTTACTCATTAATAACTTAATGTCTCAAATTTCAGGTGCAGAAACAGCCCTAGAGAGATGTTACATAAAAAGCCATTTTCAGGACTTACAGCAGTTTCTTCCTGTATTTAGATGTGAAGAATGTGGGAAATCGTACAGGCATCAGAAAAGCTTATCAAGGCACAAGAGACTGGAATGTGGAAAGCAACCTTCATTCTTTTGTCCTAGTTGTTCTTATGTTACAAGCCAAAGATCTAATCTTCTGAGACATATACATTCTTTACATGCAAATAACTGAATTTATACTACTTTATATTATGCAGCTGTATATGTATGTGTAAAAGAGAGCATGTTTATGTTCACATGTGCACACATTTGTGTTTGCAGTGTTTTCATTATTCAATTATCAATTTTACCACATGTTAATGATAAAAAAAGTTTTTATGTGGAATTATTATTCATTATTTCAATATATGGGGTAAATCAGAATTTCACTGACAAACTTTCGGAGATTGTTCAGGGACACCTTATGAATATTTTGGAATAAAGGACCCAAAGTCTCCATCAGCTTGTTGCAGAGTAATAATGAAATTATGATTTATTCAATTTGTTACCACAATCCTGTAATCCTGAATACCCAAAATGGAAAATACACAATACGGAGTAATGCAACAACCTCCAAATGTGAGGCAATTTCTGTCACAGTGGGATCAGCTCAGCATAGTGTGTTGTGCCCCTCTTCCACTACACTCAGTGAACCCATAATGTATATTGGCCAAATCTTCAACAATGAACCTATCCATACTGCTTTATATCACTGTTAACATATGACTAACACTGCAGGTAAACAAACCTGAGACAGAACCATGCAGTACGGAATGCAAGCTTGAGGGCAAAGAGCCAAGCAGGCATTATTGTTGTCAACAGCAAGTACTGTGACTGAATGGAACAAGCTCATTTCCAAACACGAGACACAGTGCATACCATCAATATTTGCAATGTTGTGCACTGTTTTCAGTGCAATACAGAAACAAAGCTAATTGCGGAAAGATGCCAAATGAAATGTGATTAACTCTGTAATGAGCCACACTAAGACCATGGGTCCCCTGTACCAAAACATTCAGATGATATCCCTGAACAACATCTGAAACTTTGTCAGTGAAGTTTTGGTTCACCGTATTATAGGTAATATTATAGGTAGTTTTTGATTTAATAGAGATACTTTAAATAACTTTTTGTATTGTTATTAAGATTGGTAGCCATCATTAGAGTGTTAATATTGTTGCAGTTCATGTTACTTGACTCTTACTGAATGCAAACATTTGATGTAGTACAAATTGTTTAGATATGTAGAATTACTGTATATGATGATGCAATAATATAAGCATTATTTGCAAACTGATCATGGATTGTTTTTATGGAGTAAATCGTACTATTCCATATAATACAATGTGTCATTGCTGTGTAAAAAGTATAGTATGCCACACTGAATAAAAATGCAGGAGTATAAAGATGATGAAAATAACAGCTGTGGAAAATTTGACTAATGAAGGTCAATGTTGTATTGTCATATCTAGAAACTGGTGTAAAGAAAGGGCACTCAGTAATAAGGGCATGTGTCATGAGACAAGCTACAAAAATCATTCACTATTTAGTCATTGAGTGTTCATGTTTTAAAAATTCCATGAGAGAGAAAGTAAGTCCCAAGAGCAACAGGCTCCTGGGGCTGAATTTTATTTGGTACCAGCAGGAAAATTTGGTTGAGAGAACTAAATGTCTTAGATTTTAAACCATTTTATAGAAAACTCTTCATGTAACTTGTCAGCAAAATCCACAACTTTCACTTGTCTTTGAAGTGCAAAACAAATGAAACTTTTCTTTGTAGGAAGATAACAACTTTCGGTATATTGTAAGGTACAGTTTGCATTCTGTAGGAGTTGATTGGGACTATAAAATGTTGACAGTAAAATATTTATTCTGCACAGTCATATTTGCAAACTGTCACAAATGATAACTAGTTTCTATCACTAATGAACATCTTCAGATCTAACAGTAATACAATCAAACATTAAGTATCTATTGAAATAGCCAAATATATGAAAATATTTAAAACTGTACCTGGTTAATAACAAGTTGGGAAATTCAAACTTTCTTCTTCCCTCCTTCTCTCTCTCTCTCTCTCTGTCTCTCTCTCTCTCTCTCTCTCTCTCTCTCTCCCTCCCTCCCTCTCGCTCTCTCTTTTTTTAAAAAAGAGCACACACTGATTAATTGTAAAATAAGAGGAACAGTACTACAGCTGTACAGCACGTCTGTAATAACATTCAGTCATTTTACTAATCCCATTCTGCAGTTTACAGATCTATGTGTCATGGATGATGGATAGGGACGGTGGGGAGAGGGGGACGAGGCGGGAAGTAGAAAGGGAAGTGGTATTAAAATGTAACAAAGATATTGTCTAAAACATATGTTTCACAAATATTATGAAAACAAAAGTTGCTACTCACCATATAGCAGAGATGCTGAATCACAGATAGGCACAACAACAAGACTGTCACAAATAAAGCTTTTGGTTAGTAAGGCCTTTGTCAACAATAGGCAACAGAAACACACACACACACACACAAACACACACACACACACACACACACACACACACGTGCACGAGTCGTGTGTGTGAGATAAGTTCGCGGGAGTGTGTATGTATGCCTGTTGTCTGTTGTTGATGGAGGCCTTACTAGCCAAAAGCTTTATTTGTGACAGTCCTTTTGTTGTCCCTATCTGTGATTCAGCATCTCTTCTATATGGTGAGTAGAAACTTTCCTTTTCATAATATTGTTACATTCCATCCTGGACTTTCCATTGTTTCACAAATATTTTAGACATGAAACCAATAAGGACATTACCAGTTGCTAAACTTACTCTGCTTGATGATAAATTTTACCATTAAAAGTATAATAATCATAATCTGAAGATGAAAACAAACAGTTTGTAATCAACATTTAATAATTTTCATTGGGTGCATTATCCAAATAGCTTAACAGTTTTAAACTAATTTTAGCACATTTTTTAGGCAATATCTTTCTTACATTTTAATAGTTTCTTAGCCACTATCCCTCTCAGCCCCCCCTTCCCCCTCCCCCAACCATTATCCATGACACATGGATCTGCATGACACAGAGTGGGATTAGTAAAACTATGGATACCACTGAATGTTATTACAAGTCTGCTATAGAACTCTTCCTGTTATTTTACAGCTAATGACTGTTCTTTTACAGACAATGTGTTATCCATTGTCATTTGTTTGTTGGGAAAACCAGTAGCAGAAGAAATTTGTAAAGCTTTGAAACCTTACATGGAAGCAAAAGCATTCCAGTAGTTAATTATAAAAAACAATACAAGGACTGAAGGTAACCACTCATCATATAGTTGAAACATTGAGTGGTTGGCAGACTTGTAAACAAGACCGAAATTGTTGCTGACTTTTCAGGCAATGTCCTTCATCAGAGCTATTTAATACCTAACACATACAAGTGTAAGGTAACCACTCATCATATAATTGAGGCATTGAGTGGTTGACAAACTTGTAAACAAGACTGAAAATTTTGCAGAGTTTTCACGTAATATCCTTGATCAGAGCTATTTAATGCCAAACACATACATGCATCACACATCCAACACCCACATACTTGTCTGTAGTGTCATATGAAAATAGATATCCTTCTAGTTGATGAATATGTATGAGAGGAAATGGCTATCTCAAGGCCTATATCAGGATGTGTGATCTATCTTATGTCACTTAAACATCAGTCAATAGAACTGAGTTTGGTCTCTTAATAACAAATAACAAGTTATAAGTCATGTTGGAAAACAGAAATAGACCTCTTATTTACAAGGACAGTGCTTTAACATAAAACTTATCAAGTGTGCCTCGTAACTTACAATTCCAGTAGAGTGAGATACCTTAACTCTAAAGGCTTGCTGATAACCATGGCCTACTTCATGATACTTTTTATTGCTTCTTCTTTCTTCTAACCTCCTTCTGTCATCAAGTTGGATTCCATTCTGCCAGTTTTGCTATAACTTAAATTCTGTTGCTGCTCTTTCTTATGGTTCTGTCACTTTACTTTCATCCATTCCAAAGCTTGTGTGTAGTCTGGCTTTCCTCCTTACTCAATAAATATTTCTTGTCAGTTCTGTTCACAGCACACCAGAGCATCAGAATGTTTTTTTAATGTTTGTTTTTCTCTTCTTTTCTGGCAAGATATTATAACAATGATTTCTTGTAGCAAACTTATTGCAAATCATTTTTGTTATGTTTCAGAACTATTAACTTACAATTGCACTGCCATATTATTTATGATTTTTTTTTTTAATTGTGGTAAAATCTAGAATCATTCTTGAAACATAGCTTCATGAGCATTTCATGTAAATGTATTTATCTTTTTTTGAAACAACTTTTTTTCAAATTTCTTATATTAATATTATTTTTATGCTTTGTTTGCCCTCTACTCTTCCAATGCCTTTACTGCTTTGTATTCTGATAGTTCACACCTGAATGAGTCCAATTAAGTTTGTTTATTTATTTGTCTTTATTCATCCAAGGATCGTCTGTCAAAGATACAGGAATTGCCAAGGCAATACAGTGGCAATCAACAGCTCAAAATATATACCCACATAGAATAGATAATATGCTCTATGGGGATAAGAGAGGTGGTCTGTGAGTATTGCACAGGTGATTGACCATGGCCCTGATTGAGGAACTATTCCAGCATTTGCCTAAATGGTTTAGGACAACCAAGGGAAAGCCAAATGAGGATGGCTAGACATGTTCCTCAATTTGCATACAATTTGTTTCAAGTAACTTATATTATGACACAGTGTTTCGTTCTTCATCACCACACACCCTAAAAACACATGTTGATGACTCCTGGACTGTGAAGATGCTGCTGTGCCCTGTGCACAAAATCCAGTCTGTTGAGAAAGCTGACTCTATGTGTGCACACATATTCAACTATGATCCTCAGTCCACATAAAAAACTGTGTTAGGACACCCCCCAACCCCCAGAGTGAAGTTTTGAGTGTTAAACTCAGAGAATGACAAGAAATAACTATAGTGCATATTACATATAGACACATTATTTCCTTGTGAAAGCAGTAAACCATAATCATGTACTGAAATGCAACAGAGTGGGGGAGTTGTCCCTTATGATTGCTACCCAGTACTCTGTGTCCTCTGAGTAATCTTTAATTGTGTAGTATACAATACTTATGAAGAACATTTTTAGCTGCCTTTTTAAACAGATGAATTTTAGTAATCTTGTGGCTTCAATTACCAGAGACTGCAGTCATGTGCACATGAGTTATATTTGTGTGTGTGTGTGTGTGTGTCCTCTATTTTTGACAAAGACCTTGTTGGTGGAAATCTTATTTGTGACAGTCTTTTTGGTGTGCCTATCTGTGACTCAGCATCTCTGCTATATGGTGAGTAGCAACTTTCCTTTTCGTAATATTTTTAGTAATCGTTTTCATTTTCGTTGACAATTTATTATTCATTTTATTCCCTAATATAAAATGTTGTTTCAAGATTTTTTTGTGGGTAAATGTAAGTTCAAACTGACTTTTGTTCCATGATTATGTACAAAGCTATTAATGAAATAATGGTTTTCCTGATATGCACCATAAACTGGTAGATGAAATCATTTGGTATAGTAAGGACGCCTAATTTTTAAGTAGTTCCTTACAATGAGCTCGATTACAACTTCTAGTTATTATTCTTATTTCCCTTTTTTGCTGTTTAAAAACTGTCTCCATCTGCCAGAAAAGAATCCCATAACTAAGATATGAGTGTATGTAGGCACAGTATGTAACCACAAGACACTGGCTGTTACAGACCGATGCTAAAATGCGAGGAGCATAATGTACTGATGACATTATTTTTCCAGTATCTTTGTGTGTTCATTCCATGGTAAGACAATCAATGCTAATACCTAAAATATTTTTATTTGTTACACACTCCATGGATGTATCATCTATGCTTAATCTGACAGAGTCATTTCCCGTCTTTACATTAAAGTGCGTACTGTTTGTTTTCTTTCCTGCTGAACTTCTCAAGGCTGGAGACGAAATCCTCTGTTTCAAAATCCACAAGCTAATCGAGCAAATTTGGGAAAAACATGAAATACCAGAGGAATGGAAGGTAGCTGTGATATGCCCCATATATAAAAAGAAAGACAAATCCGTATGTGACAACTACAGGGGCATAGCGCTACTCAACACCTGTTATAAGATCTTCTCCAACTGCCTATTAGAACGAATAAAACCTATAGCAACAGACATAATTGGAGAATACCAAGGAGGTTTACAGGCAGGGCGATCAACCATGGACCAGATTTTTGTCCTAAAACAGGTCTGTGAAATAATGTACGAATACGGACGAGAGATACATCTCCTGTTTGTAGACTTCAAGAAGGCTTACGACAGTATACATAGACCTAGCCTGATTAGAACTATGACAGAGTTTGGTATACCAAAGAAGTTGGTCAAACTGGTAGAGGTATGCCTAAATGACACAAAACTTAAGGTTAAGGTAGGCAATCAAATGACAGAAAGCTTCCAAGTTGTAACAGGATTACGCCAAGGAGATGGGCTATCACCTGTCCTCTTCAACCTGGCACTTGAGAAGGTAATGCGGGATTTCAACAAAGAAAACATCAAGGGCATTCAAATTGGTAATGAACACATTACATATCTGGCCTATGCAGACGACATTGCACTATTAGCATGCACACAAGAAGATCTGAAGAGAAGTATCCAGACCTTGGAGTTATTGGCGGCTAGGATCGGTCTACAAATTAGCTCTGAAAAGACAGAGTATATGACCATAGGAAGAAAGATCCAGAACTCTCAAGATTTAATTGTGAACAACACCAGGTATAAACATGTGAAAGAGTTCAAATACCTTGGATCATTTTTTACAGAAGTAACATCAACTGAAGCAGAGATAAAAGCATGACTGCAGGCGAGAAACAGATACTATCACTCTCTAGACCCTATATTAAAATGTAGAAGTGTCTTGCAACAACTAAAGCTACGGTTGTATAAGACATTAATAATGCCAGTAGTACTTTATGGTTCTCAAACCTGGAGCACTCGAAAACAAGACCTTAAGCGACTGCTAACATTTGAAAGGAAAGTCCTCAGGAAAATATTTGGACCAGTCAGAGATCAGACTACTGGAGAATGGAGAAGACGCCATTACACTGAATTAGAAGAGCTGTACAAGGAGCCTAACATCTTGGGAGTGATGAGAAGCAAAAGACTGCAATGGGCTGGACATGTTGTTAGAATGGAGGCAACAAGATGGCCCAAAATCACAATGGAATGGATCCCGTCAGGCAGCAGACCAGTGGGAAGACCTAGAAAGAGGTGGATCGATGGAGTGAGAGAAGACCTGTTGCAGCTGGGAGTCACGGAAAACTGGAGACAGATAGCAGAAGACAGAGACGGATGGAGAGCTCTAACAGTGGTGGCGCGCGGTCCTCTGGGCCTGATCGCGTGAAGAAGAAGACTGTTTGTTTTCTTTATGTTCAACATTAATTTATTACATACTGCCCAGTTGTGAACATCCTTGAGGGTTTCATTTGCTTTCTCTAACAGGAGATCTGGCATTTTATCAGTGACTATGATGTTGTTGTTACCAGCAAGGAGAACTTTACCTTGTAGAATTCCTCATATGCTGTGATTGTGTAATTTTTCTGTGTTTATTTCATGTTTTCAGATTTTGTGAATAAACAGTCTTGAGAGTGAAATTTATGAATGGAATGGTAAACTTATTGCAGATAGATGGTGAGCTCTTATTGTCCATTTTAGCAGTGGTGTCCAGCGATAGTAAAAGAGTTGTATAAGACCAATTTTGAACTTTTCTTTTGAACAATTCTACTTGTGTTCTAGAATGTCATGACCATATACAGTAATGTATCCTAGTTCACATCATAACAAACAGTTTTTGGGTCTCTAAAGTTAGCTATAATTATGAAAAAATTACGGTGTTATTATTTTGCGAAAAATGTATAACATGAATTTTGAAATGGTATTTCTGTTCACATATACAGGGTGGTCCATTGGTAGTGACCAGGCAAAATATCTCATGAAATAAGCATCAAACGAAAAAACTACAATGAACAAAACTCATCTAGCTTGAAGGGGGAAACCAGATGGCACTGTGGTTGGCCCACTAGATGGCACTGCCATAGTTCAAACGGATATCAACTGCGTTTTTTAAATAGGAACCCCCAGTTTTTATTACATTCGTGTAGTACCTAGAGAAATATGAATGTTTTAGTTGGACCACTTTTTTCGCTTTGTGATATATGGAGCTGTAATAGTCACAAATGTATAAGTACGTGGTATCACGTAACATTCCGCCAATGCAGACATTTGCTTCTTGATACATTACCCGTGTTAAAACAGACCATTTACCAATTGTGAAAAAGGTCAATATTGTGTTGATGTATGGCTATTATGATCAAAATGCCTAATGGGTGTGTGCTATGTATGCTGCTCAGTATCTTGGATGACTTCGTCCAAGTGTCCGGAACATCCAAGTGTCCGGACCGTTCGCTGGATAGTTACGTTATTTAAGGAAACAGGAAGTGTTCAGCCACATGTGAAACATCAACCACAACCTGCAACAAATAATGATGCCCAAGTAGGTGTTTTAGCTGCTGTTGCAGCTAATCCGCACATCAGTAGCAGACAAATTGCGTGAGAATCGGGAATCTCAAAATCGTCGGTGTTGAGAATGCTACATCAACATTGATTGAACCTGTACCATATTTCTGTGCACCAGGAATTGCATGGCGACGACTTTGAACATGTGAGTACAGTTCTGCCACTGGGCACGAGAGAAATTACGGGACGATGACAGATTTTTTGCACGCATACTATTTAGCGGCGAAGTGTCATTCACCAACAGCTGTAACTTAAACAGGCATAACATGCACTATTGAGCAATGGAAAATCCATGATGGCTGCGACAAGTGGAACATCAGCAACCTGGGCAGGTTAATGTATGGTGCAGCATTATGGGAGGAAGGATAATTTGCCCCCGTTTCATTGATGGCAATCTAAATAGTGCAATGTATTCTGATTTCCTACGTAATGTTGTACCGATGTTACTACAAGATGTTTCACTGCATGACAGAATGGCGATGCACTTCCAACACGATGAATGTCTGGCACATAGTTCGAGTGCGGTTGAAGTGGAATTGAATAGCATATTTCATGACAGGTGGATTGGTCGTCGAAGCACCATACCATGGCCCGCACGTTCACTGGATCTAACATCCCAGATTTCTTTCTGTGGGGAAAGTTGAAGGATATTTGCTATCGTGATCCACCGACAACGCCTGACAACATGCGTCAGTGCATTGTCAATGCATGTGCGAACATTAAGGAAGGCGAAGTACTCGCTGTTGAGAGGAATGTTGTTACATGTATTGCCAAATGCATTAAGGTTCCTATTTTTAAAAAATGCAGTAGATATCCGTTTGAACTATGGCAGTGCCATCTAGCGGGCCAACCCCCCTGCAAGCTAGACAAGTTTCGTTCTTTGTAGTTTTTGTGTTTGACGCTTATTTCGTGAGATATTTGGCCTGGTCACGATCAATGGACCACCCTGTAGACAATAATACATGTTTCTTTTCTGAGCCTTCTTTATAGTTGAAGTGTATGCATAAGAACTCCTCCTATTAGTTGAGCACATTATATGACCATCACCTAGTTAGTTGCATATTAACGTTACTTTACAGATTTAAATAATAAAAAGCTTTTCAGAACTTGTGACCCCAAACATGCATATGTGTATGTGATAACTACAGTATACAGTATATTTATTCAGCACCAGTTATTATGATTTGTCAATGTTTTTGTGTTACCATGCAGTCAAAATCTCCTTCCATCATTTAATTCTCCATTTTGCTTGTTGCTGTAACTTCAGGTACCAGTAGGGGATAATATGCAGTTGCAGCACTGTATATGACCTTAAAAATAATTTATACTTGTGATGTAAGTATTTGATACACGCAGCATATACAATTAGTGAAAAATATTTCCAAGATTTTTGTTATTTTTGTTTGCACTACACATAACATATTTGTCCCATTTTTATATTATGTTATAATATGTTAAATAATAGTAAATATAATTCTACAATTCCAGGTTCCACTTACTCAAGACCGTATTGGACCGACCGTGGTTCTTACCCATGTCAGGTGTGTGGTAAATCATATACCTATTATAGCAATTTATATCGACACACAGAATTTGAGTGTGGCAAAGAACCACGATTTGCCTGCAGCAGGTGCCCATTTAAATCAAAGCAGAAAAACAATCTGAAAAATCATATGTTGTCTAGACATAGTAATGAGTTAACATACCCAAACGATTATTGCTGATCATATGCTGTTGACTACTGGAGTGTGACTGCATGTATGGAACAGAAATTTCATGTTTGTGTGTTGTTCAAGAACCCAAAAAACCTGAAAAATGATTGATAAATATTTTGTTAAAAATGTATGCAATTCGTGTAAAAATGTTGAATTTTATGGAAAATATGTGTTATTGCACATAGTCCTCTAGTAAAGAATTTTTTTGTTTGAAATACATATATATATCTTTGACACAGAGGATTTCAAATATTATATCACAAAAAACTGTGGATTGAGAAATTGTTATATTGCTCTTAACGTTACAACTAGAATTTAATGGAGAAAATTAGATTTCTAATCTAGATTTGTGTCATTTATAGAGACAGTTAAATTGGTCCCACTCAGTTGAAGTCAGGATGACCATCCACTGTTTTTGGAAACAGAAACCGACATGTATCACTTAGCTTAACTTTTTGGAATGTGTTTTTTGCCCCCAGAGATCTAACTAGTAAAAGAAGAAGCAAAAGAAGTAAACAAGACTTTTCTGTACTGATGTGTAAATGGACATTCTTATATTGTGATGTTCCAGTGATATATTCTTTAGCTTCTTATTGTTAGTTGATATTTTGTGTTTGTTCTATATTTTATTGTCTTATCCTGGTAAAACCAATGAAAAGACACTATATTTATTAAATGTCACAACAGTTGAATAAAGAGGAATGAGACCTGAGAAATGCGGCATTACAATTTCATCTGTGTTACACTTTGTGATGTTACTGTTTGCTGGTACTTAAAACTAACTGTTTTTTTGGAAAAACAGAATAAAATTGGATTTATGGGTTGGAATACAAACAATGTAAGTAATAGTAGTAATATTAGTACTATTAATAGAACCATGTGTGTGTGTGTGTGTGTGTGTGTGTGTGTATATATATGGACATGCATGTGTTCATTTGTGGGTGCCTACGCATGCAGATGCCCTCTTGTATGTACATATATGCCCATTCTTATTAGTTTTGTAGCTCCAACAAAATGATATGCCCCCCAGAGGTTTATGTTATTCTCCAAGGAAACTATCCATCAAGAATGATGTAAACATCATATATTGGTTGCATTGACACTAGTCGTGTCTGCGGAGAGTGGCATAAACTTCTGGATGCCATTCAAACACCTGCAACTACAGCACTAGAAGTTTTATTACATAATTTCTTGCCAGGTCTATAATAAAACTTACATCACTGGATTTCAAACAGTGGAAACTCCACATAGGCATATCATTGATGTATGAAAAATAGATTGCTACTTACCATAAAGAAGACATGTTAAGTCGCAGTTTGGCACAGCTGAAAGACACTTACACAAAGCTCGTGGCTACAGCCTTCATCAGTAAAAGAGAAGCAGAGGGACACACACACCATTTATACACAAAAGCAGGTACACCTCACCCTAGATTTGTGTCATTTATAGAGGCAATGATTGCTTGTATGTATGAATGGTGTGTGTCTCTATGTTCCTCTTTTACTGATGAAGGCTGTGGCCCAAATCTTTTTGGAAGCGTCTTTTAATTGTGTCTGTCTGCAATTTAACATGTCTTCTTTATGGTATGTAGTTATCTATATTTTCATAAATTGTTTATATCACTGAATTTACTTTGTACAGACCTACTATTCTGGTGGGAAAAAAATAGCATAATTCCACTTAAAAAAACAAAGCTGATGCCTGTATCTTAGGAATTGATGAAGTTGTGAAAATGAGAGTCGTTTTTCCTTGTATGTTGTTTACTGTTCATTTAGATGAAAAGGGATTACAAATATCAACTTAATGAGTCAAAAGCAATTTAATGTGAAATATACATTAATCTGTAGCAATTCTCATAATTATCAATTTATCAATAGATGTAGATTGACACTAGTCTGATTTTATTGTTAATATAGCCTACATAAGCTGCCTGCTGTGGCTAACTTCTGCTAATTAATACATAACTTGACTTGATTCATGAACTTGAAAGCTCTGCTTCATGATGGAGTTTAGGGAACATGGTATGATGAGTGAATGAATGAATAAGATCGTGCTTATTAGAGGCACTGTTTGTGTGGATTGGACGGGTATGAAGGAAGGAATCATCTACAGTCTTGGTGAAAGAACCATCTCTACAATATTTACTTTTGGAAACCTTGGAAACCCTAAATCAGACTGAACTAGATGGAGATTTAAATTCTCGCCTCCCCAAAAATGAGTCCAGAACCTTACTCAGTGTAACACCTCACTCAGTAATAATGAACAAAGCTTAACATTTTGCAGAATAGAATAATTGTCATATTAAAATGCAGTTACATTACTGACCACCCTTATGCCATAGTTATGGATAAGGCTGTGTATATCACAGTAGAAGTACACCACTAAACCAAATATTCACATTGTGATGTACACTAAAAGACCAGGATAACACAGTCTTGCTTGTATGTAGTAATACACACAGACATAGTGTAGAACAATGATCCATCAATGAAACTCTACAAATTGCAGCAATATGAAAAACAAAGAAATTAAGTCTTCTGTAAAGTTAATCAGACAATGGAAAATCTAGGATGGAATGCAAGAATGTTATGGAAGGAAAATTTCTACTCACCATATAGCGGAGATGCTGAGTCACAGATAGGCACAACAAAAAGACTGTCACAATTAAAACTTTCAGCTGTTAAAGCCTTTGTCAATGATAGACAAGCATAAACACACACACACACACACACACACACACACACACACACACACGGGGTTCAGTTGCCTGAGACTACAGTTGTGTGTATAAGTTGCGTTTGCGTGCTCGTGCACATGTGTGTGTGTGTGTGTGTGTGTGTGTCTATCATTGATGAAGGCCTTAATGGCTGAAAGCTTTAATTGTGACAGTATTTTTGTTGTGCCTATCTGTGACTCAGCATCTCCGCTATATGGTGAGCAGCAACTTTCCTTCTCATAATACTGTAAAGTCAACCAGAATAGGTAAAAATTGTAAAAAGCCTGGAATTACTGCCATGTACCACAAAACATCCAAAGAAAACCCAGATGCAAGAATAATAGCAAGAACAACTCAAATTAATATTTATTTATGGTTGTAAAAGTGCCACTCATTCCAGAGGGTAGTAGTTGATATTTTCTCATTGTGCATTACTTGTTGTAATCATGCTTTATCAACTTTTGATCAAATAAGGTGAGATGATTTTTTAATTACTAATAAGATAAAAAACGTTCATTTCTATTTAATAATGGAAGTCCCAGATATGGAAACAGATTGTTGGATTGTGCAGATAATGCGAAAGCTATGCTTAGGTCATTTTTCTACACACTCATTTCAATGCTTGAATGAAACATTTGTTATGCAAGGAAACAACAGAAATATTTTGTGCTGTAAATGTGCAATTACTGGAAGCTTGAATAACTCTCATATAAATAATGTATTGTGTGATGTGTGCAAGCTGTATTTTACTGTACACGTATACAACTATCATGTTATTCTTTGTTAGATTTATGCATACTTTACTCAAAACTTTCTGCTTTCATTTTTGTATATTGATAAGAGAATTACTCATCAAATCAGTGTCTGCTTTACTTTGTATCTATATTGTTTTGTAATGTGCATATATATCTACCATGTTGTTCTTTATTTCCTCTGTGCATCTTGTACTCAAAACTTTCTGCTTCATATGTGTTTAGTTATGAGTCTTCTTTTTATTAAATCAACATCCTTACATCATTGCTGAAACTGTTTAATGAAATGTATGTAATTAAATATGTATATTTAAGGCTGTAACTGCAATCTTTTCAACATCAAGACTTTGAATTGGCCATTATTGTACAATGTTGGTTCTATTTTTTCAGACCTTTTATTCAATTTACATGCCATTGTTAATTTCCTTAGCTTATTGAAAGTAATTATTGTAAGTAGAGTGCCTTTCACAATAATGTATACTCATAATGCAAAATTTAGGTATAGGAATTATGGAATGTTAAAGTAAATCACTTTTCTTAAATTGTGTTACCTGTATTTACACTGTGTGCATCACTTTTGCAATGATTTTCATGTTTCTTGCTTTCCTTGCTTTTGACTGTGTGAAAGGAAAAGTATAATGAGCTAAGTAACAGCACAATTGTACAATTTCAGGTTCTTCAGCTTCAAAAAACCATTGGACAGAGCGTGGTTTCTACCCATGTCAACTGTGTGGTAAATCATACAGCTATTACAGTAATTTTTATCGACACACTACATTTGAGTGTGGTAAAGAACCACGATTTGCCTGCCCCAGATGCCCATACAAATCAAAGCGGAGAAGCAGCCTTAAACAACACTTCTTAGCTAGACACTATAGTGAGTTAACAGCACCAAATGAGAACTTCTGATGCTGTGCAGATGGTAAACTTGGAACTCTTCTTTTATCATGGTTCCTATTCTCAAATGAAGTGGGATCTGCCATGTATTTTGTTAAATGTGTGCATATTCTGTGTTTATCGATTGTTTGGCAAAAAAAAAAAAAAAAAAGTTGTTTACATGTGATTTTTTTATGTTTATGTAATATTTACTTCCTTGCATAGAGTTAATAAATATATAATACTGAAATAAAACTGTGAGTTAAGAGTTTGTTTCGTTCTTAAAGTTACAATACAAAACTATTATGGAGGAAGATGAAATTTTCAGTTTATATTTGCTCACCTAATTAGAGAATTTAATTGTTCCTGGTCACTTGAATTCAGGATGATTGCAAACTTTTCAGAAACTGAGACTGGCTGTTATTTTTCAGCTAAAATTTTGAGATGAGGTGTTTTCTAGTGAACAATCTAGACACACAAGCACCACTGAAGTCAAGCAAGACTTCATTTCATAGCAGTGAAAATGGATATTCTGGGGCTGTGATGCTCCAGTTAAATGTTCACATGTTACTTGCTGCAAGATTTTGTTTTGTTTCTTTATAGGAAACAAAATTTTCTCTCAATTTCCAGTGAAACAAGAAGGATGGTATCAACTTAAATACCACAAACATTTAGCAAAGTGGCATGTAAATAAAGAACACTTCTTAGCAGTTTTCTTTATTCTTTGCCATATTGTGCTTTTGTGTGTGATTTTTAAATTTTTTTGTATGAAAGAGGAAAAAATAGTATACTGAAGCATTCACTGCTTTGCCATATTGTACTTTTGTGAACTGATTTTTAAATTTTTTTGTATGAAAGGGGGAAAAATAGTATACTGAAGCATGCACTGAAATTAACCACATTTGGTGACGTAAATATTTGCAGTAGTCCTAATTATATAATGTATTTTATTGGAGAGTTAAAAAGATAACTATGCAACTTTAAATTCAAATAGATGTCTACCAGTTGCAAACTAATTAACGACATAGGACTAATTCATTCCTCTATTCATTCATTGTGTTTATACATCTCATGAAGAAGCAGAATGGAGACTCCTCAAACACACAGAAAGGTGAAGCTACCCATTTCTTTCAGTGTTTTTGTCCCTGCAGGAAAATTACACCATAACTTTGAGGAAATCTTAAAAACTGTGACGTGTGACATACTTTATGCCTCAGTTGATGAACATTAAAAATTTTGTAAGCAGTATTGGAAAGTACATTCATGCAGGTGCTGGGACCAGAAAACAGTGATTTTTATGATGATATCAGCATTCACAAAAATAAAAAAATAAATAAATTCAAAAATTTATTTCTGAGATGGACATATTACACTGACTTAGCAAATGTCATGGGATAGTGGGGCACAGATGGTGCAGGTGTGTTGTATGCACATTACACGCCTTGTGTGCCAGCTACAGTTGTACAGAAGACCTCCTGAAAAGTGGTTGTGAAAGTGATTTGTGTAACATGCGGCATCATCGTGAGCTGACACCATTTAAAAAGGGTATGGTGGTTGGTGCCTGACAGATCTGAATTCTGATTTCGGCAGTGGTGCAGGAATTTGGCTTCACACGTTCAACTGTGTTCATGGTGTATCTTGAATGGCTGAATGAGACTGTCACAGTCCATGGCTGAATGAACTCGTTGTGGTCCACAACTGATAAACTACCCACTATCCAGCCACCTTCTATGAATATGTCCAGCGACATCTGAGACAGATTGTCAATACTGACTAAAGGGCAACAATGCAACAAATAATGGCTCAACTCAATGCAGGACATGCTAGACACATCTCCCAGTAGATAATCAGCAGGAATAGGGGTTACACAGCTTATTGAGCCAGTGCCGCATGCGGGTGCCACAGTTAACCCAACGCCATTGGACACAGTGACTTGGCATAATCCATATGACTTCAGACAGGGGGGTTACTTTCATAGTCTCAAATGTTATTGAATTTAGCATATGTTAAAATTCAAGAGTAAGTAAGAAGCACATATTTTTTTGTTTTCTCCAAAACAGTTCCTGCCCTGAGATACAGGCCTCTGAAGACGACACTGCGAACAACATTTTGAAGATGCAAATTTTGGAAATTTTTTTTAAAATGCTGTATCTCTGCAACAGTTCTCGATATTTTGTTACAGTTTTTTTTATTTGAAAGACAATTGATTTATGATTATGATGGTATCCTCCATTTGGACATATCTGTAAAAGTTCTTTTACTGTCGCCTTTTGATTTTTTTTTTTTTTACAATTTACAGAAAAAAATTTTTTTCACTAATGCCAATCCAGAAAAGTTAATTTTTTGTTGATTAGTACCATGTAGTACTATATTCTCTTTAAAGGAGACCTTCTGCTTTTAAGTTGGACATGTTTTATTTTAAATTTTTTTTTTTTTTTCCAAGGGCGACGTATGTCTTCACTGAAGTTGTTTCTTACTAATTACTTTGTTACAATGTTTATTTCTATTGTCTCTGTTGCAGTTACTTCTTATTACTTTCTTTGTTGCAGTTATTTCCTTTCACTTTCATTGTTGCAGCTATTTCTTACACTTGGTTGTAGTTTCCTATCAGTTTCTTTGTCAGGGTTTGCAGGTTTCTGTATTGTAGTTGTTCAGCACTAATTTATTTACTAAAATGGTTTCTAAAAATCTGAGACCATCCAGTGAGTTCTGTGTTTTCGTGAGGAATTTGTCAGTTGATACAGTTGCAGTGTGTTTTGTGAAAAGGACTGTTTGAAATGTCTTCTGACTGGGGCCACAGGAGAGTGAAGTGTGCTTACTATTTGCATATCCATAAAAGAGTGATAAGATAAACAAAAAACAGACTTTATTCAGGTTGGGAATAAGTGTTCTCATTTGAAGACTCTATTTCAAAGTGAAGATGTTTCCAGTGATGACTTTTTGTGTTCTAAATATTTTGATGGAATAACAAAATGATGGTATCTGAATAAGGTGAAGCCGCCCTTGGTGAAGATGGTGCAGATTTTGCATCAATAGAGGAAGAATTAAATGCCCTGATCAGTCAAGTACAGAGGTAGGTGTTAGTCCTGATAAGAAACTGTGGTCAGTCAAGTCGAATCATAAGCTCTACGCATCAATAAAGTGCAGAGAAATTACTAAAGCTATGGATAAATACACTAAAGAAAAACTGACCACACTCTTCAAAGTAGAAATTCCATCTTCAGAAGAAAATGAACCAAAGTACTCTTGCACCTCTTGCCAGGAATTTTTCACAAATATCAATTCAGCTGTTGAATATTGTGCATCATTCAGTGAAAAGACGCAAGATTTTACTATTATCCCAGAGACATTTTCAAAGAAAACAATTTTGAACCATATTGCATCAGTATCAAAGTTCATGGTAGACAAATCAAGAAATGTGAGGTCTGTAGAAGGAGTATTTGGAAGACCAGACCTCTATTATGGTCATCCTGTAGAAGCAGCTCAAGTTCAAATAGTGCAGTCATTTTATCTGAAAGATAAACGGGACTGTTCTCGCCAAGTGCCAACAAAAAAGACACTGTAACTGTAATAGTTGAAGGTCAAAACATTGTGAAAGAGAAGAGGTACATGACACACTGTATTAAAGAAGATTTTGTAGTTTATAATAGCAACTGTGCAACTTCACATATTGGAAGATCAAAATTTTATGACCTAATTGGGTAGTTCCACACCCACCTAGAGATGTCTGTTTACATGTGTACAGCGTGAATTTTGAACTTTTTGTGGTAATTTTAAAGAACTTGCTGTAGCATGTGACATATGACACCTTGGTTGGGTGTGTGAAGTCATTAGTAGTCTGTAACATAAAGTGAGAGACTTGTTTGTTTCAAGAATATGGTGACTGCCATGGAAAAGGAGGACTGTCCTTACAGACACTTGGCCTGGAAGAAGTAGCAGATAACTCTACAGAAATGACATATGAGACATGGGAGAAAAAAAAAAAAAGAATTAAGAAAACTGTTGCCTTTGACAGTTTCCTTGATGAACTTTGTAAATGGTTGGTGAAAGCAGTAACACACCAGCATCTGAAGAAATTGCAACAGCACATTGCACAAGTGAAAGGGTGTGTACAGGCTGAAGAACTATGTTTAGTGCTTCACTGTGATTTTGCTGAGAACTGGTCTCCAATTCTCGCGCAAGAAGTACAATGGTATCATTGGAGTAATGACCAGGTTTCAGTTTTCAGGGGAGTGACATATTTTCAAAACAAGACCACAAATTTTGCAGTTATAAGTGACGACACAGGACATGAATCAGCACATGCTTTGCTAGCAATGCACAAAATTCTCAAAATTCTTCACCTGCAAACAGGGACAGAGAAGATCATCATTATTTTTGACGGTGCTCCTAGTCATTTTAAAAATCGTTACCAGCTGTTTGAATTCAGTAAGTCGCTTGTGCCAGCTGACTGGGTATACTGTGCTACTGGTCTCAGAAAGGGGCCTTGTGATGATGTAAGGAGGCCTGCTGAAGGACCATGCTATAAAACATAATCTTTCCAGACCAAATACAGTTGTGATTCAGAATGCTGAGCAGAAAAGAGAAGAATGGTCCAAACAAATTACTCCTGTGAAAGGAATTCAGAAGACATTTTTGTACTCAAAGTCACAGGCAAACTCTTATTGCACGCACTTTAAAGAGCAAGAAAGAAGAAATTTCATTAGTTTGGCCAACACGTCAGAAACAGCAGGATAATATTCAGATTCACAACCTGATAAGGGGGATGTTTGTGGCATGTGTGTTTGACTGTGACTGGTGGATTGCAGAGATTATAAATACCAGTTATGAACTAAACGGAATTGTAGTGAACTTTATGGTACCACATGGACCAGCTGCTGGGTATAGGTTTCCAGCTGAAGGACAGCAACAACGTCATCAGTGCTCACTTCCTGTTCACAATGTTTTGAAGATTGTTAGTGCTCCAGTTCCCATTGGTTCAATGGGAAGGCATCACCCTATATCAAAGGAAGATACTGAAGCAGTGGAACACATTTTTAGTTCATTGACTGGCTAATTTCAGCACAAAACAGAGTGCACAGGAGTTGTTTAAATTGAAACCTTTAAGTCTTTTGACCTTTGACATACATTTTGGAACCATTTAAAATGCTTGAAAAATGAGTCTCCTACTCTTCTTTCAGAACTAAAATTATGTTAAATAAGGTCAGATTTTGATTTTTATGAGCCTGTTATGTGATAATGTGGCAATAAAACAGGTTTTATGTATGGCAAAAATTTCAATTGTTTATAAAACCTGTTCAACCTAAAAGTGGAAGTTCTCCTTTTCAGGGAATGTAGAGCTAATCACAGAAAAAAAAAAAAAAATCAAAATTTTATGGATTGGCATTTTTGGAAAAAAAAAAATTCCATAAATTATACCGAGCGAGGTGGCGCAGTGGTTAGCACACTGGACTCGCATTCGGGAGGATGACGGTTCAATCCCGTCTCCGGCCATCCTGATTTAGGTTTTCCGTGATTTCCCTAAATCGCTTCAGGCAAATGCCGGGATGGATCCTTTGAAAGGGCACGGCCGATTTCCTTCCCCATCCTTCCCTAACCCGAGCTTGCGCTCCGTCTCTAATGACCTCGTTGTCGACGGGACGTTAAACACTAATCTCCTCCTCCTCCATAAATTATAAGAAACATTCAAAACATTACAGTAAAAGAACTTTGGCAGATAAGTCCAAATGGAGGATTTCTTTGTAATCATAAAGCAATTATCTTTCAAATAAAAAAAAAAAAAAAAAAAAAAACAAAAAAAAAAAAAACAACAAAGTATATAGAACTGTTCCAGAGATACAGCATTTAAAAATTTATCCCAAAATTCGCATCTTCAAAACGGTAGGCGCAGTGTCATAGTTGGAGGGCTGTATCTCGTAGCAGAAATTTTTTTGGAGAAAACAAAAAAATATGGGTTCCTTACTTAGTCCTTCATTTTAACGTATGCTACGTTCAGTAACATCTGAGACTATGAAGGTAAATTTTTTTCTTAGTCTGCCTGAATTGATATGCCATGTGCATTTGCCACCAATCACCAGAGATGGACACTGGAACAATGGTGTAATGTGATGTGGTCAGATGAATCACAATTTCAACTGCACTATACCGATGGTAGGTACCATCGCAGACCGCATGAATCGATGGATCCCACCTGCCGAGAAGGTATGGTCCAAGGTGGTGGTGGTGTGTCTGTTGTGGTCTGGGCTGAATTTTCCTGGTATGTAAAGGGCCCCCTAGTTGTTCTGGAAGGTAATTTGAACTCTTTGCAATATGTCAAGCTGCTAGGGAACCATCTCCACCCATTTTTGGGCTTCCAACACCCTGACAGTTCTGCAGTGATTCAAGAATATAAAGTGTTACCACATCCCTCCCATCTCACCCAGGAATGGTTCCAGGGACATGCAGGGAGGTCCAAAGATTGAGACGGCCATCTTGGAGCCCAGATTTGAACCCTACCAAGAGTATCTGAAATGTCATGGAACACAGACTCCATGCTAGGGATCCTGCACCCACAAACAGACCAGAACTGCCTGCCGCACTGCAAGCAATTTGGTGTCAGCTGCTACCAGTGGAGAACCAGGGCCTGTAGGCTCAATTCCATGGCATCTCACTGCAGTCTGCAGAGCCAGAGGAGGCCCCAAGCGATATTAGGTGCCTATTCCGTGGCATTTGCTAAGTCAGTGTAAAATAAAGAAGTAAAGAGGATTCCCATTGTTAAGTATGCATTTATTGAGAACAATTTAACTACCTCACATTGTTATCCTATGCACAGTCATGGTGGAAATAGTTTGTCACTGCATTCCACATATACAATGTCATGTGAGTAATTGTATTCTTTAGATAATTGTACTGATTTCACTGGTACCACAATTTACATCTACATCTACACTCTGCAAGCCACTTGACGGTGTGTGGCGGAGGTTACCTTGAGTAACTCTATCGGTTCTCCCTTCTATTCAAGTCTCGTGTTGTTCATGGAAAGAAAGATTGTCGGTATGCCTCTGTGTGGGCTCTAATCTCTCTGATTTTATCCTCATGGTCTCTTCGCGAAATATGTGTAGGAGGGAGAAATATACTGCTTGTCTCTTCGGTGAAGGTATGTTCTTGAAACTTCAACAAAAGCCGGTATTGAGCTCTTGCAGAGTCTTCCACTGGAGTTTATCTATCATCTCTGTAATGCTTTCGCGATTACTAAATGATCCTGTAACGAAGCATGCTACTCTCTGTTGGATCTTCTCTATCTCTTCTATCAACCCTATCTGGTACAGATCCCACATTGGTGAGCAGTATTCAAGCAGTGGGCAAACAAGTGTACTGTAACCTACTTCCTTTGTTTTTGGACTGCAATT
The DNA here is from genome assembly GCF_023898315.1 of Schistocerca nitens. Taxonomy (NCBI): domain Eukaryota; kingdom Metazoa; phylum Arthropoda; class Insecta; order Orthoptera; family Acrididae; genus Schistocerca; species Schistocerca nitens. Next base: position 930,650,417 of record NC_064617.1, on the reverse strand, counting down.
CCTTAGGATTCTTCCACTGAACCTCAGTATGGCATCTGCTTTACTGATGATTAATTTTATATGGTTATTCCATTTTAAATCACTCCTAATGCCTACTCCCAGATAATTTATGGAATTAACTGCTTCCAGTTGCTGACCTGCTATAATGTAGCTAAATGGTGAAGGATCTTCTTTTTATGTATTTGCAGCACATTACACTCATCTATATTGAGATTCAATTGCCATTCCCTGCACCATGCGTCAATTCATTGCAGATTCTCCTGCATTTCAGTACAATTTTCCATTGTTACAACCTCTTGATATACTGCAGCATCATCCGCAAAAAGCCTCAGTGAACTTCTGATGTTCTCCACAAGGTCATTTATATATACTGTGAATAGCAACGGTCCTACGACACTCTCCTGCGGCACACCTGAAATCACTCTTACTTCGAAAGACTTCTCTCCATTGAGAATGACATGCCACGTTCTGTTATCTAGGAACTCTTCAATCCAATCACAAAATTGGTCTGATGGTCCATATGCTCTTACTTTGTTCATTAAACGACTGTGGGAAACTCTATCGGTTTCACACGATCGTCTTTTTCGAAACCCATGCTGATTCCTACAGAGTAGATTTCTAGTCTCCACAAAAGTCATTATACTCGAACATAGTAAGTGTTCCAAAATTCTACAACTGATCAACATTAGAGATATAGGTATATAGTCCTGCACATCTATTCGAAGTCCCTTCTTGAAAATGGGGATGACCTCTGCCCTTTTCCAATCTTTTGGAACGCTACACTCTTCTAGAGACCTACGGTACACCGCTCCAAGAAGGGGGCAAGTTCCTTCACGTACTCTGTGTAAAATCGAACTGGTATCCCATCAGGTCCAGTGGCCTTTCCTCTTTTGAGTGATTTTAATTGTTTTTCTATCCCTCTGTCATCTGTGCGACAATCTAGAGAAGGAACTACAGTGCAGTCTTCCTCTGTGAAACAGCTTTGTAAAAAGACATTTAGTATTTCAGCCTTTAGTCTGTCATCCTCTGTTTCAGTACCATTTTGGTCACAGAGTGTCTGGACATATTGTTTTGATCCACCTACCGCTTTGACATAAGACCAAAATTTCTTAGGATTTTCTGCCAAGCCAGTACATAGAACTTTACTTTCGAATTCGTTGGATGCCTCTTGCATAGCCCTCCTCACACTACATTTTGCTTCATGTAATTTTTGTCTGTCTGCAAGGCTTTGGCTATGTTTATGTTTGCTGTGAAGTTCCCTTTGCTTCCGCAGCAGTTTTCTAACTCGATTGTTGTACCATGGTGGCTCCTTTCCATCTCTTATGATCTTGTTTGGCACATACTCATCTAATGCATATTGTATGATGGTTTTGAACTTTGTCCACTGATCCTCAACACTATCTGTACTTGAGATAAAACTTTTGTGTTGAGCTGTCAAGTACTCTGAAATCTGATTTTTGTCACTTTTGCTAAAGAGAAAAATCTTCCTACCTTTTTTAATATTTGTATTTATGGATGAAATCACCGATGCTGTAACTGCTTTATGATCGCTGATTCCCTGTTCTGCATTAACTGTTTCAAATAGTTCGAGTCTGTTTGTCACCAGAAGGTCTAATATGTTATCACCACGAGTCGGTTCTCTGTTTAATTGCTCAAGGTAGTTTTAAGATAGTGCACTTAAAATTTCACTGGATTCTTTGTCCCTGCCACCCACTATAAATGTTTCAGTCTCCCAGTCTATATCTGGTAAATTAAAATCTCTACCCAAAACTATAACATGGTCGGGAAATCTACTCAAAATTTTCCTTCAGGTGTTCTGCCACAACAGCTGCTGAACCAGGGGGCCTATAGTGACATCCAATTACCATGTTTGAGCCTGCTTTAACCGTGACCTTCACCCAAATTATTTCACATTTCGGATCTCCGGCAATTTCCTTCAATACTATTGCACTTTTTATCGCTATAAACACACCTCCCCCTTCACTGTCCGGCCTGTCTCTGCGGTATACATTCCAATCTGAGTTTAGAATTTCATTACTGTTTACATTTGGTTTCAGCCAACTTTCACTCCCTAGTACTATGTGGGCATTGTGACCGTTTATTAATGAGACCAGTTCTGGGACTTTTATATAGACGCTCCTGCAGTTTACTATTACCACATTAATATTGTCATTCCCTGTAGCCTACTGCTACCTTGTCGCATCTCAGGAGGCATCTTGTCTGGCCTAGGGAGGGAATTCTATAACCTAAAAAACCCACATGTGCACTCCACACGTACTCCGCTACCCTTGTAGCCACTTCCTGCGTATAATACATGCCTGACGTATTCATGGGGACCCTACATATCTCCATCCGATAGCAGAGGTCGAGAAATTTGCACCCCAGATGTGCAGAATTGCTTGAGCCTCTGGTTTAAGCCTTCCACTCGGCTCCAAACCAGAGGACCACGATCGGTTCTGGGAAAGACACTACAAATAGCTCAGATTCCAGCCTGCGAGTCAGGCTTTCCTTCTTCAAAAACTCGGCCAACCACATGTATGAACTGAGGATGACCTATGAACCCAGACGGCAGGAGTCATTGGTGCCAACATGAGCAACAATCTGCAGTCGAGTGCACCCAGTGCTCTCTATTGCCGCCGGCAGGGCCTCCTCCACATCTCGGATGAGACTCCCCAGCAAGCAGACAGAGTGAACACTGGCCTTCTTCCCCAACCTTTCTGCTATTTCCCTAAGGGGCTCCATCACCCGCCTAACATTGGAGCTTCGAATCACTAATAAACCCCTCCCCCTGTGTGACTGCTCGGACGTTGCTGAAGGAGCGGCCACATGTCCACTCACAGGTAGAGCGGGTGATGCCACACGGCCAGCCTCCACATTGACCCTCCGCCTCGTGCGACACGAATGCCGTTGATCCCGTCACTCCCCTTGGGAAGAGGGTGATCCAACCGCGCCCGGTACCCACGAAGATGTCTCGACAGCAGGGACTGTGGGTGAAGCATGTAATGCCTGGCGTGTACCATGCGACGCACCATACTCCCCACTGCCGCTCACTCCGAGGCAGCAGCCTGAAGACAGCTGACCGCGGCCATCAGCATGTTCAGCTGTTCGCGAACAGTGGCCAGCTCCTCCTCCATCTGTACACAGCAGTCACACATCCTATCCATCATGAGAAGTCAACAAAATACTGTAGAGAGATAAGAAATCAACTTTTAACTAGACTGCTAATTCACTAACGGTGGCTAATAGCTGTCAAAAGTGTGGTTACTAGACACTTCTTGTTGGAAACAATGAAAATAAGCGCTAACTGTCTCTGGACTGTATTCAAAACAAACACGAAATCTATGGAACACTATTACTAGAACTCGAAAATTAAAGCTTCCTAAAAGGAAAAACACATGGAAAAAGAAGTAAAAAGTAAGAAAAACATAGTTAATACTCAAATTTACGTAGCTTGCTGCACAGGAGATGTGAAGCATATGGCAGTTACGACAACACTGGCAGTACTGGCACTACAGCTGACTAAAGGGAATTAAAAGAACAGGAAAAAGCGCTTTGAAATGGGCACCACTTGGTGGCCAACCTTCACTTTCCTATGGTTTTGCAGCTGTAGGCAGGGAGGCAAATTGTGAAGCAAAGTAAATGCAATAGTTTATTGTTTTAAAGCAGAGAATAGGTACTACACTGCAGTCACTATTTGTGTCTCAAGAAACAACTTTTTCAGTCTGCAGCAGAGTGTGCACTATTTTGAAAATTCTGGACACTTTAAAACTGTGTGCCACACTTTGGACGCAAACCTGGAATCCTGTCTTTTATGAAGTTTCAAACCTCCACACATTCTTCTGTGGAGTGAAATATTCATTTGGGAAACAACTAGTAGGCTGTTGCTAGGAAATTTCTCCATAGTACCCTTCCTTCCAGCAGTGTTAGTCCAGTGACATACGCAAGGGAAGTTCTGTGGAGTTTAGAAAGTTAAACAAAGATACTAGCAGAGTTGAAGCTGTGCAGCTGAGATGGCCTGGGTTGCTCAGCCAGTAAGAGAGTTGCTTGCAAAGGGTGGGCTTGCAGGTCGTAATTCCAGTTCAGTACACAGTTTTAAATTGCTGATGTAATGGGGAGCAGTAGTATCAAGACATTTTGACTCTGAATTATGCATAGTAATTCTGGCATCCAACACACATCTTAAACCAGTTGGCTAAAATCGTGATTTGAAAAATAAAGATTTGAAAAATTTACAGTTCCAGTAAACTCAAAATTTCAAAAAATAAACTTTAAGTTCAGAAAGGATTTTTTTCTTAGAAGATAATGAGGGAAACAATTGCCAAATTGAAACTTGTGTATGTGATGCCAACCAGACTGAAAACATTTGACAGTCACTCTAAAAGTTTTTGAGGAAGTAATGCATTATCTATTTCCTCGAAATGCATCTTCATTTTTTTACAGTATTTTCACTCAAGCTGTCACATTTATTCATTTATTTTTACGGTTATATAAGGTTCCAAAATAAACCACTTCTTGTTTTGTTGCAGTCCACATTTAAGTCATTGGATTTGCTTAATGCTGTCTCGAACATTCCAACACCTATCCACAACTTTTCCTTCTCTTCTGCTCTCAATCTTTTTCCTTCTACCTTTGGAACTTTTTTACCTTGGTAAGCTTACGGCATCTTCATTTTTTTTAAACATATTGTGCTAGTCTCATTTTATTGCTTGTTTACATCAATTTCTTCTAGATCAGTGGTTCTCAAAGTGTGTGCCAGGGTGCAGTGGTGCACCCTAGAACATTTATGGGTGTGCCCTGTAATATTTTAGGAAAACATATGGCCAAATATAAGTGAACATATAGCTACTCAAAATTATCCATTTCACAACAGGGATAATACAGAATGAGTCCTTAAGTTTTGTCGAATAGTTCAGTTTGGTTTAGGAAATAAGGTGGCTTATTCTCCTTGTAGTATCAACAGTATTTGAAACATTTCATGCCAACTGTCTTCTCTCTTCCATTGCTACTAATCTTAGCTATCTATTAGTAGCAGCTGTTTGGGAACTGGGCAAAGGTATTTCAGAATAATGAGTGATGATAAAGCCATTGCTGGCCCATCAAGGTCATGCTTCACACCACTGAGAAGTGTAAGGAATTATAGGGAAAATGTAATTCACAGTGGGGTGAGAAAAGTAATTATTCAGATGGCAGAATTCTGGGGTTTGGAGAAACAGAATAGTCAGATAATTGTCACATTGCTACAATCATAATAATATGTAGTGGTGGGAGTGATTAATTCATTTAATAATGAATGTAACTGTATTTATAAATGTAACACTTATCCGTGGTAAAGTTTGGTGTTGCCAACATAGTAACTTATTTGATATATTGTAAAAAACTTGCTGTCCAAGACTGCAACCATGGACTGCAAGTTTCTTACAACATAATGCTTCATGGTCATTCAATGCCTCAAATGCCATATCCTTGCACTAGAACTGCATTACAAAAGTCTTACCTTAATTTCACAAGTTTTGATAGAAAGAACCCGCTTTTAGCAAACCCTTTCTACTTTGTGTGTAAAATATAACTGTCTTAGTCGCTGATTGGTACCAGGCCAACAGGCATCCTTGGATGACAAGCAGTGGTCGTGAAATTTCCTAACCATCCCCCCTCTCTGCACCCATCGCCCTATAGGTGCCCTGCAAATTATTTTTGCACATCTCATACCACGAACTCTCTCCATAACCTAACGGTACAACATTTGCATTGCTCTTATAGTTTGTAAATAAATATTGAGTTAATCCACAATGTTGTCAAGCGTTAATGGATTTATGGTCAGATCCAAACGTTCAGAATCAGGAGAAAACGGTGAAAAAATATTTGATGACTGACAGATTTTTCCGACGGGAACTCTTACAGATCGTGTCGTGCTTTTGTTTCAATGTTGATTTGCCTATGGACGTTTTTCTTTAATGATGGTAGCCGAGCTGAAATTGAGCCTTGTGCGCTATGCATGTGATCACAACTTGTCCGTAGAATTCGGAAGGTTTCGCATACTTCCCAGTGATTGTGAACCTATTCCACCTAACTCCGAGTGGTGCTGCAGCAGCACTTAGGAAGTGAATTGCATATTATTATTATTGGCCATTATGACCTATTTAGGTACCACGACATTGTATCAAAAAATTATAAATAACATCCGCAACCAGTCATACTATAATAATATTTTATTGAAAATGTGTACCCTTCTATTGTCAATAAAATATTATTGAAAAGAGACACTGAGAGAGGAAATTATCTGTGATAGCTGCTTATTGTTTGACCTCGTGCTGTCCGTGACTAAAGGAATTTCATTTCATGTTCTTTGCTACAGATGAGTAGCACATGGGAACATGATCGCCATTGTTCATGAAGCCTTGCTACTTTTGAGCGTCATTACCACTGCAATTTAGTGATCCAGCTGATTGGTGACAGAATCTTCCAGCAAGGTTAATGGAACTTGAAAATTATCATTGGCAACACTGTTAACCCATGGAAGCACAACAATCCAGGCCCAGAAGGAAAACACGTTTCCATTGTTCTGCGCTTGACGTTATCGCAGTGCTCTCAGGTGACATGTCAGTGAGGTGGTGTTAGCGCATGGGGGCTCATTTTTTGTGTACAGCATACTGCTTATTTTCAAAGCGCTAGAAGTGAATCTTATATGTAGAATACAATAGAATAAAATGGACAAATTTCTGAAAAACAAGCATGCCATCGGAGAATCCGATTCTGGAAGTGAACAAACACTAAGTTCAAGTAAAAAAGCAAAATGGCGTGCTACTCGTAAGCACAATGAGAGCTACGTAAGCTATGGTTTCACTTGGACTGGAAGTAGAGATTGTCTTTTCCCACTATGTATATGGGTATAAAATGGCAAATGAATCCCTAGTTCCTAGTAAACCGAGCAAACTTTTTAAAATAATGCATTCACATTTGCAAGATAAACCTGTAAGCTATTTCAGGAAACTCTGAACAGCAGACAAGGCAGCAAATTCTTTTAAAAGTGTAATGTCTGTTTCTGATAAAGATCTGATTGCTTCCTATCCTATGAAAATAAGCAAGACTCCTTTATCGAATGATACAGTTCACAGGTGTATTACAGAAATGTCTACTGATACTGAGAAAAATAAATGCAGTAATAAACTCAAGCACTCAAACTTTACACTGCAAGTCGGTGAATCAACAGATATTACCAACCAAACGCAACTCTTAGTATTAGCCCTATCATTAATCTAGATCAGATAGTAAATCAGTTCCTTTTATGCAAAGAAGTACGTGTGTCTACTAAAGGCGAGGAAGTTTTCAACATTTTAAATGATTATCTTAATAAGTGGTAGTTAACACGTAAGTCATGTGTAGGCATTTGTACAGGTGGCTATGTTAAAGGCCTAATTCCTTTTGTAGAAACACAAAATGAGGATGTTATCATAACTCACTGCTTTCTTCATAAGGAGGCATTAATAGCAAAAACATTGATAGAAAAATTGAGAGAAGTCTTAGAGTAAGTTTTTCATATGGTAATTTTACTAAAACAGCACCTGTCAAAACCCGTTTATTCGAAAAACGTTGTATCGATATGGAGTCAGAACACAGACGCTTGCATTTACACACAGGAGTCAGGTGGTTAACAGAAGAAGAAGAACTGACAGCTATATCTACTGATCATGGACTGATGATTAAGTACAAGAAATTGTCTCTTGAAGGCTTTTGAATTTCTATAAAAGAAGAATATGTGTCGATATCTAAAAAGGCTTTGACCATTTTTTTCTTCAGTTTTCGACGTCATATCTAAGTGAATTAGGATTTTCTGTCCTCATCCCAATTAGATGTAAAAAAAGAGGAACTCTTTTATGTATTGATGGGGAAATGAGAATTTGTCTTTCAAATTTATGTCCAAACATTGAAGAAATCGCGAGGACACATCAGGCTCCTGTTTCTTGTTAAACACTAGAAAGAGTAGACGTAAGGTACGTTTGATTTGTATTGTATTATTACTTTTCTCTATAACTTGAATTAATCTGTAGTTTTATTGCATTATTTCATTTCATAATGTTTCACTTACTAGTTCTCTTGCCATTCGTCTTGGCAGGTAGAAGGTGATGCGGCGCTCGGCCGTCGCATTTGGGTGACAATCGTGCTTCGTGAATCACATTTTTTATACAAAAATTATTTGTTCACATTGTGATAATGTATGCTTTTTTATTATTGTAAGTTGTATTTTCTCTAGTATGGACGCGAAATTCGAAATAACATGACTTAACTGTTATTTTATCACGGTAATTATTTTCTGTATTGACTGTCATAGAATATTCCTCAGAAATGTGTATATAGTGCGCCCACCATTATTCACAGCCTTTTAAATGCGCCCGAAACTCAAAAAGTTTGAGAATCACTGTTCTAGATCATGTACTTTTCCAAACCAGTTGGGTTTACCTTTAAATTTTTGAAAGTGTTGTACATGCTTCCTTGTCTTTCTGTTAGGACTCGTTCTTTAGATGTGCTCTGCTGTCTATTACATTATTTATAGTGCCACGCGGGATTAGCCAAACACGGATGTGACCATCATGATGCTGTAAACAAAACTTGGATTCATCTGAAAAAATGACGTTTTGCCATTCGTGCACCAGGTTCGTCATTGAGTACACCATCGCAGGCGCTCCTGTCTGTGATGCAGCGTCAAGAGTAACAACAGCCATGGTCTCCGAGCTGATAGTCCATGCTGCTGCAAACGTCGTCGAACTGTTTGTGCAGATGGTTGTTGTCTTGCGAACGTCCCCAACTGTTGACTCAGGGATCGATACGTGGCTGCACGATCCGTTACAGCCATGCGGATAAGATGCCTATCATCTCGACTGCTAGTGATACGAGGCCGTTGGGATCCAGCATGGCGTTCCGTATTACCTTCTTGAACCCACTGATTCCATATTCTGCTAACAGTCATTGGATCTCAACCAACGCGAGCAGCAATGTCGCGATACAATAAACCGCAATCGCGATAGGCTACAATCCGACTTTGTCTGACCTTTATCAAAGTCGGAAACATGATGGTACGCATTTCTCCTCCTTACACGAGGCAACACAATAACGTTTCACCAGGCAACGCCAGTCAACTGCTGTTTGTGTATGAGAAATCAGTTGGAAAGTTTCCTCATGTCAGCACATTATAGGTGTCGCCACCGGCACCAACCTTGTGTGAATGCTCTGAAAAGCTAATCATTTGCATATCACAGCATCATCTTTCTGTCGCTTAAATTTTGCGTCTGTAGCACGTAATCTTCATGGTGTAGCAATTTTAATGGCCAGTAGTGTAGTAGTTTCCACAATGAAACATTGTCTCAAAATATGGTAGAAAACCCAAAGAGATTCTGGGCGTATGTAAAGTACACCAGTGGCAAAAAACAGTTAATACTGTCAGTGCGTGATAGCGATGGAAATGTTACCGATGATGGGTGCCACTAAAGCGGAGTTACTAAATACAGTTTTCCGTAATTCCTTCACGAAAGGAGACGAAGTAAATATTCCAGAATTCGAAACCATAACAGTTGTTAGTATGAGTGACATAAAAGTAGATATCTTACGTGTCACGAAACAACACAAATGACTTAAGAAAGGCAAGTCTTCCAGTCCAGATGGTATACCAATGATGTTCCTTTCTGAGTATAGACACACAATAACACCTTTCTTAGCAATCATATACAACCACTCACTTGACTAAAGGTCTGTTCCTAAAGACTGGAAAGTAGCACAGGTCACACCAATGTTCAAGAATGGAAATAGAAGTAATCCATTGAATTACAAACCCGTATCACTGACCTCAATTTGCAGTAGGATTTTGGAGCATGTACTGTTCTCGGACATTATGAATCACCTGGAAGAAAATGACTTATTGATGCATAACCAACACGGATTCAGAAAATATTGTTCTTGTGTAATGCAACTAGCTCTTTATTCCCATGAAGTAATGAGTGCTGTCGACAAGGGATCTCAGATCGATTCCATATTCCTAGATTTCCAGAAGGCTTTTGATACCGTTCCTCACAAGCGACTATTCATCAAATTGTGTGCATATGGATTATTGTCCGAGTTACATGACTGGATTCGTGATTTCCTCTCAGAGAGCTCACAGTTCGTAAGACGGTAAATCATCGAGTAAAACAAAGTGATATCTGGCGTTCCGCAAGGTAGTGTCATAGGCCCTCTGCTGTTCCTGATTTACATACATGATCTAGGCGATAATCTGAGCAGGCCCCTTAGACTGTTTGCAGATGACGCTGTAGTTTACCGTCTAGTAAAATCATCAGACGATCAATTCCAATTACAAAACGATCTAGAGAGAATTCCTGTATGGTGCGAAAAGTGGCAATTGGCACTAAACAAAGAAAAGTGCGAGGTCATCCACATGGGTACTAAACGAAATCCGATAAATTTTGGGTATACGACAAATTGCACAGATATAAGGGCTGCCAATTCGATTAAATACCTAGGAATTATAATTACGAGCAACTTAAATTGGAAAGACCACATAGATAATATTGTGGGGAAGGTGAAACAAAGACTGCACTTTGTTGGCAGAACACTTAGAATATGCGACAAACCCACTAAAGAGACAGCCTATATTACATGTGTCCATCCTCTGCTGGAATATTGCTGCACGCTGTGGGATCCTTACCAGGTGGGATTGATGGAGGACGTGGAAAAAGTGCAAAGAAGGGAAGCTCGTTTCGTGTTATCGCTCAATAGGGGTGAGGATGTCACTGATATGATACGCGGGTTGAGGTGGCAGTCAGTGAAACAAAGGCTTTTTTTTTTTTTTTTGCGGCGAGATCTATTTACGAAATTTCAATCACCAACTTTCTTCTCTGAATGCGAAAATATTTCGTTGACACCCACCTACGTAGGGAGAAATGACCATCATAATAAAATAAGAGAAATCAGAGCTCGAACGGAAAGATTTAGGTGTTCCTTTTTCCCATGCGCCTTTCTAGAGTAGAATGGTAGAGAAGTAACATGAAAATGGTTAGATGAACCCTTTGCCAGGCATTTAAGTGTGAATTGCAGAGTAACCATGTAGATGTAGATGTTGATATGCAGCAAGGGAAGTTCAAAATGGCTCTGAGCACTATGGGACTTAACATCTGAGGTCATCAGTCCCCTAGAACTTAGAACTACTTAAACCTAACTAACCTAAGGACATCACACACATCCAAGCGCGGTTCCAGACTGAAGCGCCTAGAACCGCTCGGCCACTCCGGCCGGCCAAGGGAAGTCAAACGGCGTTCAGAATAACGACACTTCAACCATTTTAAGCAAACTGTTGAAGAATTTGTAGTACAGCTCCTGAATTTACCTGCCTCCAGGGAAGTTCTCACGCTGAAATTATTGTTGGGAACGAGAGCTAGCTGAAACCTGAAATGGAAGGCTCTGAGATATTTTACGAGTTGTGTAACATATATAGGAAAGTCAGATTAGCGGTCATAGCAGGCGAAGTGTTCACTGCAGTGAAGTTATCTGGTCTCGTATAACAGGTGTAGGTGAAACCAAGTTAATTAACTTTTTATATCTGGGATTCACAGACATGTAGAACTTTATAAAAGACACCATATTTACGCCATTGACTGTAACAGTTTCTTTATTTCACGATTGCAGTTTCGGTCTTAGGCCATTATCAAGTGCAGATTCTTGTGGCTTTACGCCATGTCAACTTAAAATGACACATTAATTGTTGCTTGTTTTTACCAGCCACCTGATTCTGCTGTGACAGCTTTACATTCATTCGAAGAAAGTTTATGGTCAATAGCATGTAAATACCTGGATCATTCAGCAGTAGTAGGAGGCGACTTTAATCTGCCTAATACAGATTGGGAAGCATCATTTACAATTAATTTTACATTTTTCTACTACTGTAAACGTAAACGCCCAAATATTGTTCCAAATGCTCGGTAGTAAGATTGTGTCTTCGATCACTCGAAACATTTTTATTAGCAGAAAAGGACCTTTCTACAACTAAGGTAACTGGACAGTATTTGAATTTGGGTACTATGTTGGCACTTATTGCTTCTGGTAAGGTTCACCCGTCCCATTAATAAAACTATCAATTTGGCACAATGGTTCAAAGCCTGGGTTATTGTTTAAAATGTTTTAAAACTTTTCCTTAAGTTTTCTTGAGACTACCTCCAGCATTGAGGAGTTACTAGAATAATTTTATTGATTAACTGAATAGATTCATTCAACACCAATTCTTGAGTTTCAAGCCCTTTAACACTTACAGGTATATGGGAAAAATGAGTGCTAATCTCAGCAATATCTTTTTTAATATTGGAATCATTAAAAGCTTCCTTGCAATGGCAAACTGCCAAATCCTCTGCACTATCGAAGTCGTTTACTATGCCTTTAATGGCCTTTAAACGTTTATTGTAAAACAAACACAGCTTTGACCCACATATCCCAACGAGTTGCCACTGGTTCGGGAGGTATGGCACATTTGTAGGTCTTGATGCAAGAAGGAACCCTTCGAAACACTTTCTTTATGGATGAAATCAATTTATTTATATTCACAAATATGGAAAGTACTTCTTCAGCAATGTGATGTAGTCCATGAGCAAGGCACGTCACATGAATCAAATTTGGGATAAAATACTCGGATGGCTTTCCCTGCTTTGATCATACAAGGAGCAGCATCTGAAATAAGTACAAACACAGTTTCAACCACAGAAGATTCTGGAAATATTTTTCTAATACCCTCATTCATAAACCTGGTGATCGTAGAACGATTTTCTTTTTCAAGTTTTTTGTAGGCCACTAATAGGAAGAAGAAGGCTCTACTTTTAAAGCATCAACAATTAAAATTGCAATGTAATGGGCACAAGATTCTGTAGTTTCGCCAGTTGAAATCCAGCTAATGCTGACTGTGAGTTCATTGCGTATTTCGTCCGGAACATTTATGTAAATTATCGGTATGTAATTTTTACACAATGTTGATTCAACCGGTATATTTTGATTTAAGCAATATTTGGCAGGGAGCCTTCGAGGATAGGGTTCGTAAGTTTGCGAAGAGGAATATTGCTTGCAACGAATCCTTCACATAGACCAGTGTTAAACCAACATTTTTGGTTACCTTTGGACAAATCGCTGCTACTGCAACTTGCTGTGGTCAGAAGTTGTTGTCGTGGTCATTTCTTTTGCATTCCTGTGATACTGAAGGCTTGTCTTGACAAGCTGGTCTATTTGAAACTTTTTTTTTTTTTTTTGCACGATATGTTTTTCTCACAAACTCTACAATTTAAAACAATTCCATCACATGTAAATGTTCCACGATGGTCAGCTATCCACGAAATGACATTTCTTTTTTCGGGCGGCAGGGCTTACAACACGTTAACACACTACACGTCGTAAACATGTTCAACTGTGCACAAGTAAGTAGAACGCAAAGCTGAAACAATGGACGTGCGACTAAAAGCTTGTGTAGTTTTAATTGTTGCTGTTGGATACGGTATGACAGCGAGGAGATTAACTGGGGGCGCGGGCGCAGGAGCGTTGACTCCGTCTGCTTGTTCTGTTCCTCTTCTGCAATGATTTCGCTAGGCAGTGGCCTCTCGGTTAGCCATTGCAGGCAGTTCTAGGTTACAGCCAATCTGTGAGAAACAAAACTAGATTGACCTAGAAACCGCTCGTCTAAATTTTTAAAATATTGTAAACAGAGTGAAACTATGTATCGTCACTAGTTTCTACTTAAAATATGCAATAACCAGTGGAAAGGAGCCAAATATGCAAATGCATATGCAACACGCAAATACATATAATCTGGTCTCTAGTAATGAAACATGATGAAAAATTAAAAGTTCAAGATTATTGGTTCTCAGTGCATTGACTACGTGCTGATGTGGTTACAAAACACAGAAATTTTATTTGATGGTCATGGTATGAAGAAATTCTACAGATTCGACCCGTAATTTTTTAATGAAAGTTGGTGAAATGATGGATGATTACATGCAGGATGAAACCAAAAAGTTATGAATTTGTTTGCCTGGATTGCTTAATCTGATATTAGAGCTGTTTTCAAAGTGAAGGAGAGTTTGAACACCACAGTATTTTACTATGCATGGATCTATTGCAGGTAGTGTGTACCTGCTTTCCTTTGATCTTTGAACGGACTTAATCAGCCAGTCAGTTTAACAGGGTCTCTGAATTACAGTGCAACTTGGGCATTTTTCCCACATAAAAGTCATTGCCAGAAGTAAAAAATTATATTTGACCAAAAAAAAAAAAAAGGATGGAGAGATTACGTAACAAATATAAAACCTTATCACAAAAAACTGTAACAGCCACATTTTTGGATGACTGATTTATTTTGCTGTAAATGTTCGCCAGCATGACACCATCGTCAGATGGTAGCAAGGATTTCTTGTACAAATTTTACATTCTTGTCTCAAGGAAAAGCTTTTTGCTATACACTGCAGCGCAGGGGTCTGCAACCTCGATATGCAGCATGCCGAACATGAGCTTTTTGTGCAATTCTTTATAAAACAGACCTTCCAAATATCAATTTGCTAGGGAAGTATATGAGTAACCCCACCGCCCATGCTGCTAGTGAAATGTTGCATAAAGTTTGACCCTTGACTCTGATATTCCATGTACAACACAACAATCTGGCAATGCAAATAACTGGTGATATTTGATTTGGGGTTTGCTGCAGTTAATTATAGATTCAAATAACTGATTTATTTGCTGATTACTGAAGGTTGTTCTTGTATAATACTAAAACTGAGCGAGATCCTAACTATCAAAATCAATTATTGGATTCTAAATTTTTGAAAACACTCTTCTTTACTGTTTTGAGATATAGGAGAAGGAGTGGAAGGAAGAGGTCTCCCATTTCATTACCATAACTTCTTGATATTTATTCTCCAACAAAATTTGTTGTCAACGGTCCCCATAAGTTTAAAATTGACAGACATAGTCATAAAACATTAAAAGGAAAGAAATTGATGTCTTGTAGTGTCAATGCATACTAAATCATTGTGTCACCTACGCAATAGATGAAGTACCCTGATCCGTCCTTACACGCACATAGTCTCAACCTTTTGCCACGAGAGTCTTATCCCTCTGGATATGTCTTACGAAACCACACAGGACATACTATTCCAGTCCTGTTATAGACACTTCCCACCCTATCAGAGGCAGGTCTTTGCGTGAAAAGAGTCATGTTATTCACTACTTTTGCCATAACTTGTGCATAGACCACCACATAACTGGCTGCCCAATGGACGGCGAGTATCCAGCTGTGGCCAGGAGGAGAGTTGATCACCCAGAGGCAGATTATGCTGCTGAACACAACACGCTTGACTTCAAAGGCTGCTTCACAACCTGCGCTATCTGGATGTCTGACCACCCCCTCCCCGTCCCATCCACCCTTTTCTCTGAATTGCTTAGCTGGCAGCTTTTCTTACAACATGTCATTTGATCCTGCAATCCTCCTAGGCTCAATCTCCACTAGCCTCTTGTCACAACTGTCTTTATGTCCATCCCAACCCCACTTTCTCACTTCACTCAAGAAATCTTGAGCTCTCTCTTTCTCCATTCTGTTCACTTCTCCCATTCCATTTCTCTACTTCATTGTGTGCATCATACAATTCTCCTTTCCTGTTCCAAGGCAGACTACTCAGTGCCAGATTTTTCTCCTGTTTTCTTATTACCTTTCACACCCAGCCCTCAGGCTTCTTGTTGGTTGATTTGGGGGAAGGGACCAAACAGCTAGGTCATCGGCCACATTGGATTAGGGAGGGATGGGAAAGGAAGACAGCCGTGCCCTTTCAAAGGAACCATTCCGGCATTTGCCTGAAGTGATTTAGGGAAATCATGGAGAACCTAAACCAGGAATTCCGGATACGGAATCCTCCCGAATGTGAGTCCAGTGTGCTGACCACCGTGCCACCTTGCTTGGTCTCAGTCTTTTTTTCCATCACTTTTCTCCTCTCACCCACTCTGCATTACAGCTCTATCTGCATTATCCACGGAACAGTGTGGTCATATGTGTTTTGTGTATTCTCTATCTCGAAAGAAGAACTTTGCTTGAAATTTTATCAATCTTTCCAACCTTGTTTATATGATTATTGACTGCTCAACAGTTCAGTTGTATGGTGTGTGGCTATCTTTATCCATTCACTTTTTTAATACTTTTACATGATTATACTAATTTTTACAAGTATGTTTTGCGTTACTCTGTAAATAGAAGTGTTGTGCTTGTCCACAACATTGAGGGCCATTTCACTTAGAACCTGTGGAAGATATTATTTCTGAGATTATATGGAAGAAACAAGAGTATCTAATCTAGGCTCTTTCTTGACAACAATATGGAAAGGATAGACTGTTACCACATTTAGGAGTCCCTGAGTCACAGCCAGGCACAATAAGAAAGAACACTAATAATTGGATTGTGGAGTATGTATGTAGATGTAGATGTACTGACAGCTTTTGTGAACCTAAGATGTTTAGCTGGGGTAAGAAGGAAACATGGGGCAGGGAGGGCAAGGCATAGCTAGATAGGGGTCGGGAAGATACTAGTGCTGCCTGTGAGAACATGCCAGTATTTGGTGGGCTCAGGATAGAGCTGCTAGGTGCAGTGTTAGGTGGCTGTATTGGGGGAGGGGATATGAAGAAGAGAGAAGTATAGAAGAGGAAAGGACTTGAAGGTGCAATTGAGGGATAGAAAGTGTGTGTTTACAGGAGCTGGGATAGGGAAGGAGATAAGGAGGTGTAGGACAGTGATTCGCAAATGCTACGGGAATGAAGAATATGTTGTAAGGAGAGTTCCCACCTACACAGTTCAGAAATGCTGGTGTTGGTGGGAACAATGTGTGGCACAGGATGTGAAGCAGTTATTAAAGTGAAACACATCGTGCTAGGTGGCATGTTCAGTATCTGGCTGGTCCAGCTATCTCTTGGCTACAGTTTGTGTATAGCCAAATGGACAGCTTGTTAGTTGTCCTGCCCACATAGAATTCAGCGCAGTGGTTGTACTTAAGTTTGTAGATCACATGGCTGCTTTCATAGGTGGCCCTGCCTATGATGCAGTATGAGATGCCAGTGAAAGGACTGGATTAGGGGGGTAGTGGCAGTATGTATGAGACAGGTCTTTCATGTGGGTCTATTGCAGGAATATGTACAATGATGTAAGGGTTTGGGAACAGGGGTGGAATACGGCCAGACAAGGGTATCGCTTAGGTTACCTGGGCAGCAGAATATGACTGTGGGAGGGGTGGGGAGGATGTTTCTCATTTCTGGGCTCAGTGAGAGATACTTGAAACCCTGGCAGAGAATGTGATTCAGTTGCTCTTGTTCTGGGTGGTACCGAGTCACAGGGGCCTAGACTGTGGGTATTTTGGGGATCGTAGGTGACGGGTGAGAAGGGTGTGTACGCCCTGGGACAACCGGGAAATGCGGGGAAAACCCCTGAAATTTTTTCATGTGGGTGAAAATTGGAAAAAACCTAGAAATTTTTTAGAATTCCATGAATTTTTCATTGTGTTAGTTTTCAGTTAAATTTTTGTACTTTTGGCTGGTAAGAACTGATACTTTAATGAAGAATTTTACTTTAGCCTGCAAATGCAAAATAATACTGCAACAACAAAACATAAATGAGAGAAAGAAAACCAAAATAAACTTAAGTTGCAAAGTAAATGTGCCATGTCCAACAACAAAACACGGTGCACACACAATTGTCTGCCAACACGAAAATGTGTCAAAGGCTTTAGGACAAGGGCTCTGCAATACTTTATAACAACAAATTGATTCCAATGCCTGTGATGTCACAACGGTTTACATTAGGTTCATTTGAGCAGTTGCTAGCAAGCTTGTGCACATGTGCAGTTGAGCCGCGTATGAACAGTACTGGTACTTGCTTACAGTTATGGCTACTTGAAGTACGGCTGTTAGCTGTATCAACAGTAGCAGTTACCAGCAAGACACTAGTCGGAAAAATTCTTCTGGCAAGCCAGATTTGTGCATTTGCAGAGCAGTCATGTGCCACGTGTTTAGGTTTAGTGATTTTGCTGTTTCTTCTTCGTTAACAACTCTCATGTCAAATGAAAACAAAATGGATTTCTGTGGCCGAGAGCTAGCAAATGAATTAAAATACATTCACATGCTTATGGAAGGCTAAAATATGTTATTAGTTTTAGTTTTCTGGTTTTATTTTATTTCCGAGTTTTTGGCAGTCAAGCATTAATTGCCTTGCAAAACACTCAAGTATTTTTGTCGATTTGCTGAAGAAATTTGGGTTTTATTAATCTTTTCCACAGAGGCAGTCAGTTTATTTGAAAGGAAGTGTTTCATTCCACAGTATCACCTAGTGCCAACTGTTTGCTGAATTGCAAGTGCCTGTTTTCATTTCCTGCACATATGATGTTGTGCCATAATAAAGAACCAAACATGAGGTAATGTAGCACTGGTACTCCTAGAAAATCTGCATACCAGAAACCACAATGAAAAGCTTAATATCAGGTTGGGGCTTACTTCTTTGTGAATCTGGACTTTCATGCAATAACAACTCTTTAACAATATGCAGCTTATCAAAACAGTGATAGATGACCCAGTTCACAAAACCAAACTCCAAAAATAAAGGAACTGTTAAAAATTGGGTAGGTTTAATAATATGCCCAGTGACTTGTGTAGGTGGCACCTGTCAAAGAGGAAGTATTGATGGTAGTTCATAGGTTTGATGCAAAAAGAGGTACTAATGTAGCCATCTCTGGAGTGAAGGTCGATATCAAGAAAGTTGGCTTGTTGGACTGAGGTGGACCAGGTAAAACAAATGGAGGAGAAGGTGTTGAGATTCTGGAGCAGTGTGGATAGAGTGTCCTCACCCTCGGTCAGGATCTTGAAGATGTCATCAGTGAATCTGAACCAGGTGATGAGGGGCTTGGGTTTCTGTATGGTTAGGTAGGATTCCTCTTGGTGGTTCATGAATAGGTCAGCATAAGATGTTGGTATGAGGGTGCCCATTGTTGCACTGCAGATTTATTTGCAAGTGATACCTTCAAAGGAGAAGAAATTATGGGTCTGGAGTCAGTCAGGCATAGGGAAAGGTAGTGTCCAATGATGCCAAGGCCATGGGCCAAACTGTTGCCAAGAGACAGCTGGACATCCAGTTAGTGAACATGCTGCCAAACATGTTATGCTTCACTTTAATAACTGCTTCACAGCCTGTGCCATCCATTCTTCCCACCAACACCAGTTTTCTAAATAGTGCAGGTGGGTACTCTGCTTACAACATACCCTTCATTCCCATAAGCCCCTAGCCTCAACTGTCACTAGCCCTTGTCCTCCGTTTCCATATCCCCTTCCCTGCACCCACTCCGGCACATGCATGCCTTTTATTCCACCAAAACATTTACAAGTCCTTTCCTCTTCTCTACTTCTCTTCTCCCCCCCCCTTCCCCCCTTCCCCCTCCAATACAGCCACCCAATGCTCCACCTGCCAGACCTATCGTGTCTGCACTGCATCCAATCTGTGCATGCTCCTACAGGCAGCAATAGCGTATTTTCCTACCACTACCCAGTTACCCCTCCCCCTCCCTGCCCCATGCCTCTTTCTTAACCCCTCTCCCTGCCCCCACCTACCCCTTGTTGACTACTTTTCATGTCAGACGTAGTCACAGCCACAGCTGGGCCCTAGTGCCCGATGACAATGGCCTTGTATTGTGAGTTGTGTGAAAGTGTGAAAGCTCTGCTTCTTGAGGACTGTCCAAAAGCTGTCAGTATTTTTAAGTATTCTTTTTCATTGTGACTGTCTGTGACTCAATGCCACTCACCAAATGCATGAAGTGTTGAGCTGTAGAAGTGCACATAAACTAGGAAACGAATAAAGTGGTTGGGTGAATGTGGATGAGCTGATGGGTAGGGAGAGAGCCAGACAGTAGGGTAAGATGATCATAATATGGGGCAGAGTGAATTTTACCAGATACAGGTAGACTGATTTCTTGTTACATATGATAATTGATAGGATTATATGTCAAACCAGTTGAAATAGATCACAAGGAAAATGGTTTGGAGGAAGGTAGAGAAGGGTTGTATATCTACATCTCTGCTCTGTAAGCCATCTTACAATGTGTAAAAGAAACTATTTTGAGTACATATTTTTCCCCTTTACCTGTTCCATTCATGAATGATCCAAAAGAAGAACTGTTGGTGACAAAGGCCAAAAGTGAAAAAAGTTTTGTAATGAAAGCAGACTAAATGAGACTCTGATCAAATTTAACTTGCTAAGTGTGCTGCTGGGTCTCAGCATCCCAACAATAAGGAAATACATAATATAGAAGATGGGTTAGCTTTCTCTGGATACCAGCACACTAAGGCACTTGTTTAAAATCTTTTTCAGTGAATCCAGACACAATGCGTGTAAAGCAAGGGAAGAAAAGTGAGAAGAAGCATGACAGCTCAGAGGTCATCACTGTTATAACATACAAAGTTAAGCACACAGAAGGGGAGGAGAAAACAAAATGAAACTTCATGGGTTAAGAGGTTATATGATGGTATGTCAGAAATTATAATATTAAGTCAAGCTTACAAAGAACATGGCTGTATGTGCCCACTTATCAGTAAGACATTGCATCCCCTTCGACCTGGATGCATGGAGTGGTTCAGTTGGGAAGGGTGTCACATAGCTGTTGTGTTCTCTCTTGAAGCAAGCTGACCCACAACTGTTCTAACTGGTCTGTGATATCCTGGATACAGGCACTGGGATGAAGTTGATGTCTGAGTTGGTCTCACACATATTCTATCAGGGACAGAGCTGGGGCTCTTACTTGCCACAGGTGTACCCCTATGTCATGCAGATAGTTCATAGAGCATGTGCATGTGTGTGTGTGTGCTTGTGTTTGTGTGTGTACAAGCATTATCCTGTTGAAAACTGGCACCACAAGCCTGTCACATGAGGACACAAGATGTCAGTGATGTACTGTAGTGCTGTCAGAGTTCCCTCAATCACTACCAGTCATGACATGATGGCTACCCACGCCATAACACTGGGAGTATCATTGCAGTGCCTCTGCAAAACATTGGGAGACTGGAACCTCCCCCTAGACCACCACGATAATAGTCATCAAGGTTAGTGGATAACAGCCATTCACCACTGAACACAGTGCTGTGCCACTTATCAGGAGTCCATGTTTCTCTCTCATGGCAGTGCTCCACACTACCCACTCATGGCACCACTCCAATGCAGCCATTTGTGTTGTGGTGTAAACGGCAGCCTATGTGCTGGACCATAATTCCCTAGTCCAGATGATGCTAGTCTCTGACCAATTGTGTGGGGTGACACAGAATCTTGCAAGGAGTTCATTACGTGTTCTCAAATGGCAGGCACAGATGTGAACAGGTTGTGATGCATTTGGTGCTCAATGTGGCAATCTTTTCTTGTTGTTGGCATACGTGGTTGACCGGAACCTTGATGACAAGTATGCCTACCCTCATGTTCTCATGCAGTCCACAATTGGGCCACTGTCACATCCAAATGACCCAAAAATCTGGATATTGCATACTAATTGGACCAGCTATCCAAATAGAGACCCATAATGAGGCCCCTTTCAAATTCTGTCAGGTGCTGATAATGCTGTCTCACATGAATATGTGGTGTCTTCATGTTCTTCACGGTAATTGCTTAACATCTGATGCTGTTCATGCCTCTTATGTACCCTACCAGGTCTGGTAACAACACTAAATATCAAGAACACTAATGCACTCTGGTGGCCATTCTACCTGCCACACAAAACTACAACCCTAATCAGTTAGATCCCTACCATGTACACATACAAAGTTACACTGACATTTGACCATATCATCTGAGTGCTCCACATTTTTCTTTTTCAGATAATATATTCCCCTGAGAAGCTCATGGTTTAAGGGTTGAATATGTGCTAGTGTCTCAATGTGCAAAGGTGATGAAAATCATATTATCTTCAAATGTGCAGTATCACAACCAGGAAGTAACTTTCTGTAAGTGATTCAATAAATTAGAACATAAATTTCCCATTAGTATTGCAACTATCCTTCTATTAGAAATTGCAACTACTTACTGAATAATCCAATTTTTTAAGAGATAATAAATCTGCATACATATTTGAATATATCTGCCCATGGAGTCCAGCATTATTATGACTTGGAGATGTTATTTAATACTTATCCTATGGTGTATGAGGGTTCTAAAATTATCAGACATTTGATTTCAGAACAAATTATTGCGCTAGTAATGTTATTTAGTTATTTGCTATCGATAATCAAAAAGAACTGAATTTGTTGGGATGTGCCAAGTGTGTAACTGCAATCTGCTATCAGCCTTTATGTGCTTGGTTGCTCAGTGGATAAGTGCCACATTACAAATAGAAAAGTCTGGAGTTCAGTGTCCTCTGTATCCCAGGACTTTTTCTGTCACCTGTTGCTTCTTTAGCCCCGTTCAATGATCTGTTGATGTGAAAAGAAAGAACTGTCTAGTTGCATCACGTTTCAGAGTTCATGTTAAGCTGCATGTCCTCATGTAACTACTTGGGTATGTCATTTATAGGTAGGAAGGATGCAAGGGCCTAACACCTATAGGGCCGTGCCTAGTGTAGCACTATACTTTCGAATCCATTCTTGAGGTTGATGAAAACTTTACCTTTTATTATGTGCTCTGTACCTCTTCACACAAAATATTGTAATCATCAGAAGGATTACTTATTAATAAGGTTATGGCTGTGTAGCATGTGTGCCAAATGTCTTTCTTCCCCCCCCCCCCTCTCTCTCTCTCCTTTTAAATGGGTCCCTCTGAACTAGAGTTATGAGTAATCTGTCCTCTCCTCCCTCACTATTCATCTATGTTGCAATAACTAATTTGTCTTTCCTCCCAAGAAAAGCTAGGAGAGCAGTTATCTTTTTATGTGTTTCAGTTGACTGTACCAGGTAAGCATTGGGTGATCAAGTGAGAATATATTGCATAGTAATTTCATGGAGAATCAGATTATTTAATTCCACTTTATCAATCTGTCAACTGAAAAACATGCCTCATTTAACTTTCTGGATTTCAGGTACTGGGCATGACATTATGTTACCACAGGAATCACAGCGATTCCCATGCCACCAATGCCATAATGTCTACTGTTATCAAAGCAGTCTTGCTCGCCACATTAAATTTGAGTGCGGCAAAGTGGCACAAATACAGTGCCCATTTTGCTCATATAGATCCAGGTATAGAGCTGACATGACAAAGCATATTCGATTCAAGCACCGTATACCTGAAGAAGAGGTCAAACTGTTAAAACTTCTGTATATCTGATACTTTCTTTTTACTGGTTTAATATTTTTAATGACTTAAGCACTTTTTAAAATGGAAAAAAACTGATAGATAATAGTATGAACTGCACAACCTAATGAGGAATCTGTGTTCATACTGTCCAATGAGATGTGAAAATTTAGTTAAATTTCTGATTGTAAATTCCATTTTCCTCAACACCTAATTGAGATGTTTTGCTGATCGCAGAAATTTTATGGCAGGAAATATTATTTATCTGAAGAATTTGAAGGTAGTGTTTGTTGTTCATGTTTGTTCACTGCAGATGTCCTGGTTCCACCACTCTCCTTTATTTTTTTTTTTTAATGCTAAATTCTTTATTAAATCCCATAGGTTAACTGTCATTCCTATAAATCCATGGCTGTTATATTACAATAGCAAGAAAAGTTTTATAAAATGTCTTTCTTTGAATGTTTTAAAGAGTCCTGAATAAAAAGAATTTTGAATAAAAAAAAGGTGATTTTATAGTGTTATTGTAATTAATAAACAACTTCATGCCTCTACAGATAAACTATTTTGATAACTCAGACCATTTTTTCACACTAATTGTGTAAAAAGTAATGGAATAGTTACAAATTAACAATAAATAAGTTTAAAGCAAAAACTGATCTTACATAGAAACATACTCTTTGCTTCCCACATCTCTCAGTTTTCATTCCTAAAATTTAAATTAATTTTCAGTCAGTTAATTTCTTATCATCACCATCTACATTGGTTTTGTAGCTATTGTCATTCTATTCCCCTCTGCACCATCTTAATACAGGATTCACATTCATTTATATGTACATTGTGGTCAATAAATCCCACCAAGTTGAAGAGATTACAGGACTGTGGAATGAGGCAGATTAACTGAGAGTTTGTGAGTAGTACTAACCTACTCACAATGTTAATTGTAGGAATTATTTCTATATCTGTCTTTATCATGCAAAGTAGCTGAATGAAACAGGTTGCATAAAATTGCTTCTTGAAAGTGAACAATTTCAGTTCATGCCAGGAAAACACACAATGAAATTATTTTCATATGATGTATGCACAGTATCCGGTAGCTGTTCTTAAAATTTCTTGGCTTACAATCAGCATCACCATATGGGAATTCTGCCATGAAGTATAAACAAGATGTAAATATGGCAATACTACACACATCCTCCATATACAGCTACAACATCAATTTGTTACCAACAAATAAATCTATCCAGGTACGTTTGTATTGTTTTGAGAATTGAATACATGTAAAGAAATACACTTTGTCACTCCCTGACAAGTTGCTGTCAAACTACACATGCCAACGGCTGGGATTTCTTGTCCATTGTAGGCAAACAAAATAGAAGTATGCTGCTATAGTGGTGAGCTACTGATCCGGGTGTAAGTGTTTTCATTAATCAGGAAAAGAGAAGTACTAGTCTACAACTGCTACTTAATTGTCTCATATTCCATTTTTAACTGAACAGAATGTTTGTTTGCTTGTTGGGGTATTGCATCAGAAGCTTTCCATGATGTGGAAGTACTTGGTTTGGCTCACACCTGAGAGAGTAGTTTCTCCTGTACTGTGAACACTTGTTGACATGAATCTGTGGTCACCGGGCACTAGCACGACAGTGACTGTCACTCTTGCCTTCCATGCCTCATAAACATACAGTCTGAAGGTGACCTCCTGTCCATGCTGAAAGCAACTAGCATTACAACAAGGACAGTCTTTCTGATCATGCCTCGAAAGTAATTGAGGACATGATTTTTTCCCAGAGCTTTGTAACACAAGCCATGTATAAGGGGTGTTCAAAAAGAAACAAGCTGGAGGGATAATTACAGAAACCAGTACCTCTTTGTTAGAAGTATTGACCCTGGCTGTTGAGACACTTGTCCCACTGTGACACAAGGTGGTGAATGGCTGTCTCATAAAATTCTCGGGACTGCAATGTGAACCATTTCCGTATGTACAGCTGGACGTCGTCGTCTACATGAGTGCAAGAAAGGTTATGCTGACATTCTTCTTTGACCAAGATGGCCTCCATACAGTCCGGACCTCTCTCCCTGTGATTGTGCCATTTTTGGTCCCCTTAAAAAGGCTCTGAGGGGCAGACAATTCATCTCGGATGACGATGCCCAGCTGTACGTGCGGAACTGATTCGCATTGCAGGCCCGGGAATTTTATGAGACAGCCATTCACTGCCTTGTGTCACTGAGGGACAAGTGTCTCAACGGCTAGGGTCAATACTGATAACATACAGGTACTGGTTTCTGCAATTATGCCCCTTATACTATGATAGTGTAAGTTTTTACTTCTTCTGTTCTTACTGTTTGTCTGAGCACTGTACTTAAGTACTTAAACACTATTCTGTACATGAGACTGACTGTCTGTTGAGCAAATAAAATACATGGAGCTTCAAAATTAGCCTCTGCTGAGTCTATATTTGTTTGAGAGTCCACTATAGACAGTACTGTTTTTAAATCAGGTTAAGACTGTTTTAGGATTGCAGCACAAATGCATGCATCTGGTACATTCTGTGTAATGGCATCATGCAATGTGGTTTCACTGCACTGAATTCTACATGAACATTTAAAGTTACAGTGCCTGGTGAGATCTCTGAGTTCTGGTGTTCCCTGTTTGACTGTCTGAGCAGGCTGCTGCTTCAGCTGAAAACATTTCAACTGAGCAGCTACTATATGGATTTGATAGTCATAATATTCATCTAGCAGTTTCACAGGGCCATTGTAAGTGACTTTCTCAGGAACAGTTTCAGTGCACAGTTTCATACAAAGTTGATACACTGTGGGACCAACAGTGGACAAAAAGCAAGCACTACGCTCTGTACCTGTTATTCTGTAGGAACCGAAGGGTGCCACTAATTTGATTCTGTAGACCAACCATTCTTCATCTTGGGCATGGTATGAGTGAAATTTTGGAGCAACTACTGGCAGTGGTGCTGCATGCTGTAAGTAATGATGCCAATTGGCTGACAGTGAGGAGCAGTTGTTCAATCTGCTGCACCTGAAACTGTGCAATTTCAGTTAGAGACATTTCCTGTCAGGTCTGAGATATGGTGAAATGTTGTAGGACACACAATACAATTGACTAGAAGCTTAACATAAAAATTGAGAAAAAAAGATGTATGCAACAGGCAGGCAGCTGGCTTGCATTATGAGCTAGTTAAATGCCACACGTCATCACCATTTGTTGTGACCAAATGAAAATACTTTCATCCAACTACAACTGTGTATTCTTTGATTGCCCTGGGAGAAGACTCATTGAACTAGAACACATGAAATATTAGCTCATTTTATTACATTAATGAGTAAAATATATACATAACTTTGCCACAGGAATACTGGATAATTTCCAATTGTCATTGACCATGAAAGCATCACTTGATGCAATAAGTAACAAACTGTTCTCTCGAGGTACAATGTTCAAACAATGGAAAATCCAGGATGGAATGTAACAGAAGGTGTGGTCTTAATGAGTGCTTTACTGCAGCGATGCATTGCTAATATGTGTGATATTGATTCAGCTTGCCAAAATTGGTGTGGCACCACAGTCTCTGGGTGATACCACAACAGTGATTTACAAAGGCACAGTCAAAAGTTTCTGAAGTCATGTCCACAAGTGGTACCGGGATTAGGTACCTAGAAAAGTGATAGGTAATGGATAAGATGTACTTATTATTCTGCATAAGAAGTGGAAATGGGTCAACAATAACCAAGACAACAGATTGAAATGGACTGTAGCAACTGGAAGAGTTTGTAAAGGAATTTTGGTCCTCAGTGGAGGCACTCTCTGCGCACAAATCATACAATTCTGTATATATTTATGAACATCAGTTTGCCCACCTCTCCACCAAAAGCAGGAGGCTATCCTAACATTTGTGTTTCATCACACATTATGGCAGGCCTGTAAACTGTCATGGCACTGCGCCATAATGTGCTGTTGCAATTCTTTTGGTATTACTACCCGATTATCCATGGTGTTTTATGGTACAAGATACCTTCTTCTGTAGTGAAATCCAGGTGGGAGGCATACCGGTGGCATTCTATACCTCTTTGCTGTGGATCTTTTAGTTCTTCTACTGAAACAACATCTGTCTCAACAACCCTGACTTTGCAGCTTAGTCCATTAGTTTTCTATTGTAGGTGACCTGGCTTGTGGTGTACATCGTAATTACTTACTCCTTGGCACTGCAGCCCATGTAGGGTCTTGGCCTTTCTGATGATCATAGCCCAATCCTGACGATTTTCTACTTATTTCCTCCATCTCATGACTCCAATCTTTCTCAAATCATTTTCCACATCCTCCATCTGTCATTTCCGAGGTCTCCCATTGCTCCTTTTGCCACCTGGATTTCCTGTGTACACCTTTTTGACAGCTTGATACTCCAACATTCGCTCTACATGGCCTAGCCATCTCAGTCTGTTACACTTAATTTCAGTCACAAAGTCAGGATTTCTGTACATTTCTTCCAATTCCTTGTCTCTCCTTATCCTCTATTGTCCCATCTCATACACAGCTCCAAAAACCTTTCTTAATATTTTGCTCTCCCATCTTTTCAAGAGCTCTTCTTCTGCTACAGTCATTGTCCATGTTTCTGAGAGCCATACATTACCACCAGTCTTATGACTGTTCGATAGACAGTCACCTTCAATTTTCTGCTCAAGCTACGTGACTGAAGGATCTTGATCAGGGCCCAGTAAGATCTATTTCCTGCAGCAGTCCTAGATTTTATTTCTTCTCTTATGCTGCTATCCTCCATAACCAGCACTCCCAGCTATTGGAACTTCTCACATCTCTCATAATTGCCCCTGTTCAACTAAATATATTTCTCTTTAACAACAGCATTTTTCCTGGAAGCAAAGAGATATTGTGTTTTTGTGTTGTTTACTCTAAGTCCCAAATGTTCTGCCTCCTTTTCCAGTCTGTCAAAGCCTTCTTCCATTTCTTTCAAACTTCAAGACGGCATACACACATCATTGGTATAAGCTAGATTTTGATGCATACAGTTCAACAGAGTGCCATCTTGGTTATCAATCTCCACCTTTCACATTTTGCATCACTCTCTCCAACACTATGTTGAAGAGTAGTGTGGGTAATACATCACCCTGTTTTAACCCTTGGTTGACCTCAAATTCATTAGAAAGTTTTCCTTCTACTTTTATGTGGCATTTTGTGCTGGTGAGGGTCATTTGTACCAGTCTGATAAGTTTACTTGGGAATTCCATCTTCATTAAAGTG
Organism: Schistocerca nitens; assembly: GCF_023898315.1. Classification (NCBI taxonomy): domain Eukaryota; kingdom Metazoa; phylum Arthropoda; class Insecta; order Orthoptera; family Acrididae; genus Schistocerca; species Schistocerca nitens. Next base: position 930,621,855 of record NC_064617.1, on the reverse strand, counting down.
TAATATAGCTTTTTCCTTATCATAGGCCTGTTTAAAGTCTGCAAAAAGCTGGTGTACACCCACATTATATTCGTAACACTTTTCCATTATTTTACTTATAATGAAGATCTGGTCAGTTGTTGATCTGCCGTGTCGAAAACCACAGTGGCAGTCTCTGAGTACTTCGTCTAGTCACCCTTTCTTCTAAACCTAAAACTACTTCTGCAGTTTCTTGTAGAGCCTCTTTAATCATATGTCACTTCCCTTCAATGCTTTCCAGAGCTTGGCTTTGTTTAGTCTCACACGTCTTCTGCAGTTCTGTTTCATACTTTTTGGATACTCCCTTCTCTTTCAATTTGTATCTCTGTGGAGCTTTTCTCTTCCCTCTCAATCTATGGATGGCTATGTGTTGTATGTATTTCCGTCTTACCATATAATGATCTGAATCGCAGTCAGCCCCCCTGCAGCTATCGACTTCAACGATGTCAGACGCATGTCCGCTGTTGATTACCACATGGCCAATTTGATTAAAAGTAGTGCCATCTCGTGAGTGCCATGTGGTTTTCCCTATGTTCTTTCTCTGGAGCCATGTGCTCTTCACTACCATTGCATTCCCCATGGCAAAGTCTATAAGTCTTTGTCCATTTTAATTCGACACCTCATGCAGGCTCTCATTTCCTACTGTTTCTCTAAAAGTTTCTTCTTTTCCCACTTTTGCATTGTAGTTGCCCATCACTATCTTTGCATCATTCCTTGGTATGCCTTCTATTTGTGGTTTCAGTTGACCATAAAACTCATCTTTCACTTCATCCTCATTATCTTCTGTGGGTGCATTCACACATATTAGAGTGATATTGAAGAAGTGGGCCTTCATTCTCAAATACACATCCTTCCATTTATAGGGTTAAAATTTATGACTGCTGCTTTATACTTATTGTCTACAAGAAAGCCAGTACCACCTACTATACCACTGTCTCTTCCACTACACATAGTTGTGTAATTGCCACTTCTTACGATACCCTTTCATTTCCATCTGATCTCTTGAATTGCTGCTACTCCTATACAGTATTTCTCCATCTCTTGTTTGAGTCCATGTAGAGCTCCTGGTTTGTTCCAAGTTATTACATTCAAAGCAGCAAAGTATATATCATTTTTTCTTTCACAGTGTCCTTTTCCTTGCATGGGTCGTTAATCAGTATCATCAGTCCGGCTGTTCCTATCTTTGATTTTCATAACAATATGTTTTTTCCAATATGGGGTTGTTAGCCCCATGATCAATCCCCAACCTGGAGGGCCTGGATTTGTATCGGGTTTACTCCCTTAGGGAGACTGGCTTTACCATGCCTCTAGAGCCCTCACTGCCCTATGTTGTAGGAAACTGAAAATGATGAGGAAAAAGGCATTTTGTGTTTTGTAGTAATATACAATTTCTCCATACTCTTCATTTAGTTACATTAAAAGCAATTGCCATTGATGATGTAATAATATATGTGATTTTAGAAAATTTATTAGTCACACCACCAGCTTCATGACATGTTCTGTGCATGCATATTTAACACATAGTGCTGCTTTGTGTACTGAACAATTAATCCCATGCATATTGTCTATTGATTGTTATAATTTTTAGTTCTTTCATCATCAACTAAATCTTTAAATTATTTCTGCATGCTGTTGTAATGCTGTTTTTTTAGCAAATGTGCAGTACCTGTCAAAAAATAAAACAAGGCAGTTATAATTAAACTGACAGTGTTCCAAGTGTTGCGGTGCAGACTACGTACATTGCAGGACACTGAAGCGTCATAGGTGTGTTCATTTATCAGTGTGCTTGTGGAGTATGCTGAAAAAAAAATTATAGTTCCACTATCTGCCAACAGTTGAAAATGTGGTGCTGTAAGCAGCTAGAATGGGTGTGGGTATAGAAAAAGAGGAGGAATGATCAAACACATGATAACTTTGTCTCTGGCACATTTATTAGGATACAGTCACAAATTGCAATATGTGTTCAATATGGTCTCCCAACTTGGCAACATGCTGCATCCTTAATACAACATGGTTGACAGTTGCCTGCACCATTTCTGGTACAATCAGAGTGATAGGCCATCATATGCTGTCCTTCAGATCAGGAAGAGTTTGGATGCACCGTGATAGAAATGATTTTTCTGATATCCCCACATCCAGTAGTCACATGGATATAGGTCAGGGGATCTGGAAGGCCACACATCTTGAAATTGCCTAGAGATGATGCAGTCGCTACTGAAGATTTCTTGAAGTAAATCTTTCACCTGGCTAGTGACATGTGGTGTTGCTCCATCTGGCATGAAAATAGTGGTGTGGATAAAGCTGCATTCTTGCAAAGCTGAAGTCACATGTCGCATAAGGAGGTCATTATAACTTGCAGGTGTTTCTGTACACCTAACTAGCCCACAAGATGTCAGTTCCTTGAAGAAAAATGCACTGAGAATGAAGGAGTCTGTTAAATCACACCACACAGTCACAAAAGCTGAGTGCAGTGGATGTCCCTCCACCACATGTGGTGGACTAGAACCCCATATGTGACAGTTCTGTGCATTCAGGACGCCATGCAAAGTAAAATGTGCCCCTTCCATCCAAAGAATATTTCCTGGCCACATGTCTTCTATCTGCATTTGTGCTGAAAAACAGCAAATTCACAGCTTTGTAGTCCATCTTGGGTCTATGTTTCATGCACATTCTGAGACTTGTAGGGATACCTGAGTAAAATGGACCGCAAAATATTTTAAATTGTTGACCAGGGAGAGACAATTCCCATGACGCAGCGGACTTTGAGCTGTGTGCTGCAACTGCCATGGGAATGGGATGCTTCCCCCTCCTTGCTGCACCACCTAGTTCAACAGTTTCTTCAAATTTCTTGAACATATTCTTTAGCTCATTTATTGCCATGAGGCCTCTTCACAGCTGTTTCTGTCAGCAATATTCCCACAAAGCAGCACTGTTGTTGCTGCCATTCTGATTTCTTTACCAGCAGTGCACAGTCATTCTTCTCAGTAAGCATTTCATTTTAAATGAAATACCTCAGCCTTAACCCTTTACACCAGCAATCCCTTCACAAATGAAATTGACATGCATAGCCAAGAGACAAACAGCTTACTGATGTCAAAACAGGAAACATTTGACAGACTGAGTGCTTAAAGAGCTATATTTTCATCTGGTGGCAGAAAATGGAACTATTAATTTTTCAGCATACTTCATGAGTGTACCAATTCATGAATATACCTATGATATTTTAGCATCCTGTGATGTATACAGCCCACACTGTGTCACTCAGAATGCTACCAGCTTAATTATAACCACCCAGTAAAAACTGAGAGTACTCATCCTTTTCCTCTGTGATTCTCATTCATTTTTAAAGGATTGCTCTGATAGATTGCCAGATTGCCTCTTTTTGTACATTCACTGGACCTTTGGACTTGCGTTATACTATAAACAAATAGCAATGGATAAACAGTGCTTACACCATGATTTTGTACAACTGAAGAATTCACTCCAACCAAAATAAGCTGCATCAAATGCAGGATGAAAGTGTTGCATTGCACTTCTAAATGAAATGCCTCACTGTACCAAGAAGGACAGAGAAAAGTCGAGACATAGTGGGTCATGCCGAGACAGGCCAAGCCCAGGACAGCATGTGGGCAGCACACTGTGCACATGTGAAGTTTTGCACATGGTGGCCGACCATGATTTATACTGTTAGGCACATCTTATTTAGCCTAACCAGCTGTGCATCATTGCCAGAGAGAGCCTCGGTCATTGGATATACAGTTGTTTTCTTGCTTTGAGCTTCGACAAAGAACACATTCTCAATGAGGGTCTGTTGTCTTTATCTACCCACATTGTGAAGTTGATTATTGAGTTCAAATCATAAGATCTATATAAAGTTTCCAGATCATTCTTCTTATCACTGCAACTAACTAACTATTCCCAGGTGTTATTCATCCCCCATCCTTGCTTCTTTCCGATTTTATCCTCATTTGTTCAGGGGGTATCAAGAGTCAAAGTGCTATAGGAAAAAGATCTAAGAAAGAGTTAAATTTTCTATATGTACTGTTTGCTTTACAAATCTCTACCCAGCATACCTCCCATAATTTTTCTCCTAACAGTGTCATTGAGTCATTGTTGATGATCTTGAATACAATGCTTTTTATGATCTGTATCTAATTTGTCACGAGACCTACAATTTATTATTAATATTTGACTGCCACGGTAAGTTAAACTATTAACTATTGTTTCAATAGCTAAATTATTGAATGTTGATAGGTCTAAGAGTAAATTGTCAATAGCTGTTACCACTATGTCGGCGCTGATGACCTCGGTGTTGAGCGCCCATAAGCCCCAACACACACACCACTATGTCCTTCTATTGTTGCAAGGAATTTTACTGTGAAAAGTAATCTAAATTTGGACACTAGCAATTCTAGATCTCTGTAAACTGCACTACCTGACATACGTAGTGATTTACATGATAGATAGGTATAATCTTATGAAAACTGTCTCTGGCTGCTTTATGAAGCTTCAGATATTTTCTTCTGGTAGCCAGTAAAATGTTGGTTCTACAAAATTGTGCATTTTCCAATTCACTGTTATGGCACAGCATTCAAAGAGTAATTCAACACATTATTCAATAACCTAGTGGGTCTGAGACTTAACATTGTTTTTTGCGTTTGTAACCACTCTCCTATTCTTTTTGTTTGTTCTACAGTTGTGCAATATTAGATTGTTAACTCTCAATTTCATTAATGTTCTGGCAAGCACAATAATTCCAACCATGCTTTCATTTTTCCTGAAGGGTTATGGGAAGTTCATCCTTTTTATTAATTAAGCCTCTGATGTTTTGGTGAAAGACACTAAACACATTTTTGTTAAATCCTATGTTTTGTAATGAGTGAGGGATGATACATCAATCATGCCCATGTAAATGTCCCTCTTCCCTGAGTGATTTTCCAAGCTCTGTATTGACACTTTCCACAGGTCACCCCTTTCCAGGGCTTATCATACTGGTCAAAGTGTGAAACCTGTTAACATTAGTACAAAGAATATTCCACAATAGTCCTGATGTTATCCTTAGATGTATAATTAATGTTCCAGTCCAAACTGTTTGCATTTTAATGTGATAAGTTTCTCCATTAAAACTAAACTCCATTTGAACAGGCCTTATAGGGCCCAGTGGTACCGACTGACCATTGTTTCTTCCTCAGCTGATAGGTGCACTGTATGTGGATGTGGAGAGGCATGTGGTCACCACACTGCTGTCCCAGCCTTTGTCAGTTTTGTGACTGGAGCCTCTACTTGTTACTCATGTAGCTTGTCATTTAGCCTCACAAGGGCTTAGTGCACCCTGCTTGCCAAAAGTGCTCAGTAGATCTTGATAGTCACACTTCCAAATGATAACCAACTCAGAGAGTACTTATCTTCGGTGATCTGAGGGGAACCAGTGTTCCACTGCAGCAAGGTCATTGGCAGTTTCTCCAGTAGGCTTGATGATAATGCCTGCATCATGTAAGCTCCCACTACTGCCTAATCATCTGTTCCTCACAATTGCATGTTTAAGAATTAATATAATCCAGATAAGTCCGCAGCTGGTGGTCTTGCAGTAGTGTTCTCGCTTCCCGTGCAAGGGATCCTGGATTTGATTACCGTTGGGATCAGGCATTTTCCCTGCCTTGAGATGACTGGGTGTTGTTTTGTCATCTTCATCATCATCATTCATCCCCATTATGGTCAGAGGAAGGCAATGGCAAACCACCTCCACTTGGACCTTGCCTAGTCGACGGTGCAGGTCTCCTGCATTGTCCCCTATGCTTCTCGGAGTATGGGACCTCATCATCATAATCCAGATTGGAAAGGTTAGAGGATGGGCACCAGTTACAAGAATTTATGATTATTGCTGATAGAACTTCAAATAATAAATTATTTATTTTCATATAGCACCACAAATTTTCGCATATATATATATATATATAAATATAACAGAGGGAAACATTCCACGTGGAAAAAATATATCTAAAAAGAAAGATGTGAGACTTACCAAACAAAAGCGCTGGCAGGTCGACAGACACAAAAACAAACACAAATATACACACAAAATTCAAGCTTTCGCAACAAACTGTTGCCTCATCAGGAAAGAGGGAAGGAGAGGGAAAGACGAAAGGATGTGGGTTTTAAGGGAGAGGGTAAGGAGTCATTCCAATCCCGGGAGCGGAAAGACTTACCTTAGGGGGAAAAAAGGACAGGTATACACTCGCACACACACACATATCCATCCACACATACAGACACAAGCAGACATATTTCTGCTTGTGTCTGTATGTGTGGATGGATATGTGTGTGTGTGCGAGTGTATACCTGTCCTTTTTTCCCCCTAAGGTAAGTCTTTCCGCTCCCGGGATTGGAATGACTCCTTACCCTCTCCCTTAAAACCCACATCCTTTCGTCTTTCCCTCTCCTTCCCTCTTTCCTGATGAGGCAACAGTTTGTTGCGAAAGCTTGAATTTTGTGTGTATATTTGTGTTTGTTTTTGTGTCTGTCGACCTGCCAGCGCTTTTGTTTGGTAAGTCTCACATCTTTCTTTTTAGATATATATATATATATATATATATATATATATATATATATATATATATATATATATATATATATATAATAGAGGGAAACATTCCACGTAGGATATATATATATATATACAAAATTCAAGCTTTCGCAACAAACTGTTGCCTCATCAAGAAAGAGGGAAGGAGAGGGAAAGACGAAAGGATGTGGGTTTTAAGGGAGAGGGTAAGGAGTCATTCCAATCCCGGGAGCGGAAAGACTTACCCTAGGGGGAAAAAAGGACGGGTATACACTCGCACACACACATATATCCATCCACACATATACAGACACAAGCAGACATATTTAAAGACAAAGCTTGCTTGTGTCTGTATATGTGTGGATGGATATGTGTGTGTGTGCGAGTATATACCCGTCCTTTTTTCCCCCTAAGGTAAGTCTTTCCGCTCCCGGGATTGGAATGACTCCTTACCCTCTCCCTTAAAACCCACATCCTTTCGTCTTTCCCTCTCCTTCCCTCTTTCTTGATGAGGCAACAGTTTGTTGCGAAAGCTTGAATTTTGTGTGTATGTTTGTGTTTCTATCGACGTGCCAGTGCTTTCGTTTGGTAAGTCACATCATCTTTGTTTTTAGATATATTTTTTCCCACGTGGAATGTTTCCTTCTATAAAAAAATACACCACAAGTGATTAATGCAGTGGCCTCTGCCATTTTCATTTCCTTTTATCCATTGATACATTTGATGAATGCACAAGCAAGAATATGTCTTATTGATGCAGAAGTGAACTAGATAGTTCCTTCTCTGCACAGGCTAAATGATGTGGTTTAGAGCCTTTACATCTCTGCACATTGTTACATAACAAACCTCACATATCTCCAGAATCTGGAAAAAAAATCACAGCATATTTGGTGTAGTAGCCACCAGAAAGATCGCGGGAGGCGCACATTGGCACGGCGCGTCACGGACGGTAGTGGCCGCAAGTAGAGTCCCGTCCACCAGAGGGCACGCGAGAATTCGGACGCGACCTCTGCCGGCGTAACAACAAGAACAACAACAACAACTCCGGCAGCATGGGCCGTGCCCAGTGAGTTAACATCGGGCATGCCTAGGACACAGTCCCGGTCTACGCTAAGTGAAGTGCGACGTAACGTGATCAGTGTTACTACACAATTGGCGACGAGTAGGGTCGTTCTTTCGCATGTTGCTTCGTTGTTCCGGTTTCGCAGTTTCTCCACGTCATGGAGGATTTGGTGCGGGTTTTGGTTGCGCAGCAGACGGAGCTCATGGCCACCATGAAACAACTGCTTCCGGCGTTGCTCTCCACGCCGTCTGCTCCGGCGCAGTTCCCTCCTCCCTTTCCCCCATATGACGAGATGGCGGAGGATTGGGACGCATATGAACATCGCCTTCGGCAGCATTTCCAGGCGTTTCATGTTGCCGATGCGGAGGTATGTCGTGCTCTCTTCTTGTCTTGGATATCTCCCTCGCTGTATCAAGTTTTGCGGCAGCTAGCGCCGTTGCAGGAACCCTCGTCCTTGTCTTTTGATGCATTGTGTTCATTGCTGTCTTCATATTATCGCCGCCGCATGCATGTTGTGGCGGCTAGGGTTGAGTTCTATCAGTGCAAGAAACAGCCCCATCAGTCTTACCGGGCGTGGGCCGCTACCCTGCACGGTCTTAGTCGCAAGTGTCATTTTGTCACGGAGCAGTCGTGAGAGTCGTATGTCCACGTTATGGTACGCGACATCATTGTTCGTTCGGCCCCTGATAGGGAGGTCCGGCAACGGGCCCTGCAGTTAGAAGACCCTTCCCTCGAGGAAGTCCTGTCCATTGCTCAATCGTATGAACTCTCTCATGCAGCAGGTCAACAGCTGGAAGCGTGGTGCGACGTCGCGGATGTTGAGGGCGGCGCGGCCGCGTCCACTGTGTCCGGGGTGGATGACGTGCGAGCGGTACAATCCGGCCATTACGGCCGCTCCCGCACGGTGTGTAAACAGAATTCCGGCCGCCGGCCCCTGTTGCCGTACTGTGCGTCGTGCTATATACATCATGATCGGTCAGCGTGCCGCCAGCATTCGGCTGTTTGTCGCAAATGTAATAAAAAAGGTCACATTGCTAAAGTTTGCCGCTCAGCCTCAAAAGAATCGAAGAAAGCAAGTACAGAGGACATGGGCGTTGACATTCAGGAGGTTTCATCGGGCCAGGCTCCCGACCCATCGGCACGCAAACTCTTTATCGAGGTGTCGGTTCGGTCGCGCCAGTTACAACTGCAAGTAGATACGGGCGCGGCAGTTTCGTTGTTGAATGCACAAACTTATTCTGACCTTGGATCGCCCCAGTTCGCACCAGTTTACCGTCGTCTACGCGGTTATGGTAAACAGTTCATTCCCCTACTGGGTCAATTCACTACCGACGTGACTTACAAATCAGTCACTCGGCCTATTACTTTTATTGTTGTCAGTGATGCGAGCTCCGCTAACCTTTTTGGCCTGGATGCCTTTCAAGCTTTCGGTTTTTCTATCGCTGACACCATACAGTTGGTCTCCGAGGACGTTCCCTATCACTCATTGGAATCTTTGATCTCAGACTTTCCAGATATTTTTGAGGAGGGCCTGGGGCGTGTTTCTGATTTTGAAGCTCACTTAACATTCAAGGTGTCGGCTCGCCCGCGTTTTCTATGCGCGAGGCAGATCCCCTTGACTCTCCGCCCTCAGGTAAAGGAAGAGCTAGACCGGCTGACAGCCCTAGGGGTCGTTCTTCCCATTTCTTCCAGTGAGTGGGCTTCGCCCCCTCATTATTGTCAAGAAGCCCTCGGGAAAATTACGTCTTTGTGGCGATTCCAAGGCCACCATTAATTCCCAATTGGTGGTGGACACCTATCCTTTGCCTCGTGCTGATGAATTGTTCTCCGCCGTGGCGGGAGGCCAATATTTTTCGAAAATCGGTCTGTCGGAGGCTTATCATCAGATACCACTTGATGAGGACTCCAAACGGCTTGCGGTCGTCAACACCCCGTTTGGCCTTTACCAATACCAGTGGTTGGCCTTTGGAATATCCAGTGCCCCGGCGATATTCCAGCGTTATCTTGAGCACGTCACGTCGACAATCCCTCATTGTATTAATTACCTGTATGACATAATTGTCACAGGCCGCAGCACGAAGGAACACTTGCGCAACCTTCCCACCCTCTTTCTCAAATTCAGGTCTGTGGGCTTGCGTTGCAATCTGCATAAGTCAGACTTCTTCCAACCGTCCATTGAGTATGTGGGCTACACCATCTCTCGGCACGGCATCCAGCCACTAGGAAGTTTGGTCCAAGGTATCGTCGACCTTCCTCGGCCTGCTTCACTGAAAGAGTTACAAGCTTTTTTAGGCAAGATAGCCTATTACCACCGGTTCATTCCCAGGGCTTCCACTATAGCCCACCCCCTGTACTGCCTTCTGCACAAGGGTGTTCCTGTTGATTGGTCGCCTGCATGCGAGCGAGCGTTCACCTCGTTGAAGGGCCTCCTCACGTCAGCCCCTTGTTTGGCTACTTTTGATCCCCATAAGCCGTTGGTCCTGGCTACAGATGCTTGGCAGTATGGGGTGGGGGCGGTCCTGGCCCATCGCAACGCAGATGGTTCCGAGCAACCACTGGCGTTTGCATCGAAAACACTTAGTCCCGCGCAGGCCCATTACTCCCAGGTGGAAAAAGAGGCTTTGGCCATTGTCTACGCTGTTACCAAGTTTCACCCTTTCTTGTATGGCACGAAGTTTCAGTTAATCACTGACCATAAGCCGTTAATATCGTTATTTGGCCCCGCCTCTCAGATTCCGGATAGGGCGGCCCACAGACTACAGCGCTGGGCCTTGTTCCTCTCTAAGTACCATTATGACATTCATTTTCGCCCTACAGGACAGCATGCCAACGCCGACGCTCTTTGCCGTCTTCCGGTGGGCCGGGATCCTATGTTCGATCGAGAGGAGATTATGTGTTTTCTTTTGGATGTGGCATCCCGCCAAGCGGTTGATGGCTTCCCGATCACTAGTTCTCGAGTCGCCAGGGAAACGGCGGCTGACCCGGTTCTCCGGCAAGTAGTTCACCTCATTCAGCAGGGGTGGTCATCCCGCACTCCGGGCCGGGCCTCGGACCCTCATCGTAATTATTTTCTTCTATGAGACCACCTCTCGGTCTTGGAAGGAGTTCTCCTTCTGGCTACTGATGATACAGCTCCTTGCGTGGTTGTTCCTGCAAGTTTACGAAGGGACGTCCTTACGTTATTACATGCGGGGCACTGGGGTGTTTCCCGTACTAAAACCTTGGCTCGCAGACATGTGTACTGGCCCGGTATTGACAGAGAAATTGAGCACTTGGTGGCCGCCTGTTCCCAGTGTGTGAGCCAACAAGCATCTCCCAGGGCAGCGTTCTCTTCATGGCCGCCGGCAACCCAAGCATGGGAACGTGTTCACATCGATTTTGCGGGCCCGTGTCTCAATGGCTTTTGGCTCATTGTCATTGATGCTTATTCCCGATTCCCATATGTGGTTTGCTGCTCCTCAACCACTTCAGAAGTTGCAATCCAGGCACTAGCAAAAATCTTTTCTGTGGAAGGTCTGCCAATCACCCTGGTCTCGGACAATGGACCGCAGTTTATTTCGCAGACCTTCCAGGATTTTTGTAGGCGCTTCGGTATTCGGCACGTTTGCTCTCCCCCCTTCCATCCACAATCGAATGGGGAAGCCGAGCGCATGGTGCGCACATTTAAGACGCAGATGAAAAAGTATGTGCACGAATTTCCTGCAGAGGAAGCATTGACGTTTTTCTTGATGGCATACCGGACCACACCAATGGGAGAACGCAGCCCCGCAGAGCTCCTCCATGGGCGTCAACCTAGGACTCTGCTGCACCTCCTCCGGCCTGGTCCTCACCAGTCTTCACAAAATGGAGTACCTGGCTTTCCACTGGGTATGTCGGTCTGGGCCTGTGGGTTTGGTCACAATCCACGTTGGATACCGGCGGTGGTCCTGTGCCGAAATGGCCGCCGGCTCTATAACTTGCAGGCGGGGGACCGGGTGGTACGTCGTCACCAAAATCAGCTACGTCCACGTTCGGGCACCCACCCTCCGACCTCTCGGACACAGGCTTCCCCATTGCCGGCACCTGTATTCGTTTCACAGGGAACGTTACCTCCTCTCCCCACTGTGACTCTGCCGCACTGCGGTGGTTCTCAGCCTTGGCAGCCTCCAGTAGCTCCAGCACCAGTATCGCCATCGTTCGAGATGCCCCAGCGAGAGCCCTCCCCCCTAGCAGGCCCGGTTTCTCAGGAGGCTAGTTCACCTGTGGTCGTCCCTTCCCCTTCGTCCCCACCACTGGATCTTGCCCCTCCCGAGGTGGAACAGGATCCGGAGTTCGACAGCTTGTCGCCCGTTCTGTCCCAGGCTCCGTTTGTGGGATGACGGGGGCCTCTTCGTGTGGGTCACTTCCAGCCGTATTCGAAGGTTCCGGCTCGAGGGTTGGCAGATCCCCTCAACTCCGGCCATCCAATGGATGTGGAGGTCATCGCTCCTGTTCGACGCTCCACCTTCCGACGCAGTGGATCACAGTGGCTTCACCCCCTGAAGGAGGAGGAGTGTAGTAGCCACCAGAAAGATCGCGGGAGGTGCACATTGGCACGGCGCGTCACGGACGGTAGTGGCCACAAGTAGAGTCCCGTCCACCAGAGGGCACGCGAGAATTCGGACGCGACCTCTGCCGGCGTAACAACAAGAACAACAACAACAACTCCGGCAGCATGGGCCGTGCCCAGTGAGTTAACAACGGGCATGCCTAGGACACAGTCCCGGTCTACGCTAAGTGAAGTGCGACGTAACGTGAACAGTGTTACTACATTTGGTGAGAGACAAAACACCATAAAAGTAAAAGAAGAGAGGGAAAGGAATCAGATGGGAAAAAATTGCCATAAAATAGTAAATATAAGGAAAATTTTGTTTATGCATGGTATTCAGTGAGCCAAGCAAAATTATTACATATGTGTCATAGTATCATGTTTATGATCATTACAATTAAATGTAAAAAAAATATGTTAGGAGTATCATGTTAATGTGAAGTAAAACATGCATATACAGTGGCAACAAAATTTAGATTTATCATAAAAGTAAAATTGTATATGCTTATTGAAATATAAATGAAAGTATCAAGTAAATGGAACTTTGTTTTGGAGGGTAGTGTGCAAAAGAACTATGTAAGTAGTTGTCAATGTTTATAGTAAGCAATCAGTGTGAATATGTTGCAGCCTAAGTGACATGTTTATCACATGACAATCACACAGCAAGAAACAAATAATTGAATAATGCATAAAACTGACTATCAAATCATCAGACAGGATGAAGTCAATTTAACTTTGTTACAGATTGATGTAACATTAATTAGCAACAATGGCAAAACTTATAGTTGAATTGTCCAAAACTACAATATGGCCTAAACTATCAAGTGAATTGAAAACACACATGTGAATGTAAACATGAAAAATATTTGCAAAATAAGCTGAAAACGTAAGGAAATTCTTAAAACTACTGTACAAATGAGAAACATCCTATATTAAATTGTAATAGAATTAAGTAAGAACAAATTAGTTGACAAAATTATGAGATTAAAAGTCCTATCTCAAAATGAAATACCAGAAATGTTTGTGGCAAGTGCTCAGTGTACTAGTAAACAGTTCATCTGATTTACTACAATATTTGGAGGGTAGTGTGCATGTTAACTGATACACTTGTTTTAATCAGAGCACTAGATTTCTAATAAATATTTTTTTTCTGAACACAACATTTGTTTTTATGCAGTTCAACCTTTATGTTGAAGTGAATGACAAATGCATAATTCATGTTGGTTTATGACATGACACATTGACAGCTGACCTGTATGTGGACTTGGCAAAGTGGAGGGAGAAAAGTGGGTGAATGATGACAGCTCCTGATTGCTGATGCTGCCAAGGGATGCATGGTGTCATGGCTCATCTGATTGTTGGTGCTGTTAAAGAGGATACCAAAGTTGGAAAACACTTGCGATGACAGCTCTGGTCATGTGCTTCTCTCATTTACAAGAAAATGAATGTTACCAGTGGTAATTTATAAACACAACAAATGTAGTTGCTCTTTCTTATAATTTTTTCTGCTAAAGCACTTGTTTGAAGAAGTCTATACACACAGAGAATGTTATTCATATAAAACGCACTGCTGTGATGTCTCCATTGCATCAATTACGGTCTGTAAGATGAAAGCATAGCACACACAAGAAATGTTCTGCCTATATATTCTTCCTGTATCCAGAAAATCCTTAACAGGGGAAACAATCACTGTTAAATATGATTGTCTATTTAAATGAAAAACTCTACACACATGATTCCATATCGTCATTTTTGTGGTGCAGTTTAATATTTTCAATGTGCTGTAATCCGCAAAATTTTCCTGAACTGATGTACTCCACTTCATCACAGTTATGGTGTACAATTCTTTTTATTTATTTATTTTATTCTGAAGGAGCCCATGTGGTAATGATTTTATTTCTTAATAGCTTTAAAAGATTGTTCCTTTGGCTATGAATGAAAAAAAGCACATGATGCTGGTGTAATCTTTAGTTTCACTTGTAATATCTTACCTGTTTGTAACAATGAACCTGTTAAGAACACATTTATTTTGTTCAGTCAGCCACTTGGAGCTTGCCACCATATATACTATATATTATTTAATTTATTTATCTTCTGAGAGCATTTGCTGTAATTTGTCGTGAGATGAATATTTAATGTGTCTCACATTGTATCTGCATTAAATAGTTTTATATCACATTTTACTGAAATAATTACTGTTATTTTACTCTTAAATCAAACATTAATATTTGTCATCTTTGAAAACCAACTGAGATGCTATGTAGATGCATGTCTCTGCTTACAAAGATTGGCTTTATTCATATGGCCTAACATTAGTTGCAACGTTTTGTATTGAGAGATTTCACCTTTCTGTTGGTATGTCATATTCTGTTCAAAAATATTGGCTGGCTTCTGATAAAAAAACTGTATTGGTGGCATACTGATGCTGCCTTGATTCAATTTGCAAAATACTGTTTCAAAGTATTTGAATTTTTCAAACCAGTTTTTATGGAGTTTTTCGCAGCATGCATAAAAAAAATCTTTGAAGTTCTTGCATAATATGTTATTCTGGATTCAGAGCTGGACAATAACTAGAAATTAAGCTTTGCTTTATGCTATGATTCCTCAAGAAACTTTTTCATAATTTTGATCAAAACTGTGAGGTGCTATTGCTGCGAATTCATTCTAGTTTGATAACATGTAGAAAATACTAATTTTTTGAGTGTTACATGACCCTTAGATTTTTGTCATGATAAGTGTAATATTACCTTTACATTTGGCAACATCCATAAAAATTAACTAAAAGCATTTGGCCAGGCTTGTCACATATTATGCAATGCATTTATCCTTTATGCTGCTCAGCTGAAACCTTCCTGTGCTGATGCACATCACATTTTCAGTATTATTCAAACTCAATTTGCCATGGTATTAAATATACAATGATGTGGCAATTGTTTTAGATTATTTCCTTGGGTCAAAATATTAGTAACTCTGTTTAAATCTCTTGAACATATTTAACAAGATCATCTACTGCATGTTGTGGTACACATAATTCCAGTGGTCAGAATTAAAAACTGGTATAGGACTAAAAAATTCCAACTTTGCAGGCATTGTTGGTGTACCTGCAACAATATTAAAGAAGAGTGCATGAAACCTAATTGAAATACTCACACACTAATGTGACTGCTCACTTCAGGCAGGCACTTGCCATGATGTATTGAAAACATCAAAAGTTATTCCAGTATTTGGAAAAGGTGGGAAAGATAATGTAAATAACTACAGACCCATCACAATTTCCTCCTGCAACCTTAAAGTGTTAGAAAATGTTATGTATGACAAACTTATGAATTTATAAATAAGAACAACATGGATTAAGAAATAAGAGGTCAACAACAACTGCTGTTTACGAGTACATCAATTTCATCCCAAACCTGATGGACAAAAAACAGGAATTAATAGGAGTATTTATTGATGTGTCAAAAGCTCTTGACATGGTGGATCATAAAATTGTGCTATGAAAGCTTGAAAGATGTGGCATTCAAGGTCTGTCCAGCAATTGGATCAGTTCCTTCCTGACTAATCATAAGTAGACAGTGTGCATCAAGGTGAACACTTATCTGACTATAAACAGATTAAATGTGGAGTATCCCAAGTATCAGTAATGGGGCTCCTTGTGTACATAAATGATCTAAACTTAAATGTTGACGCACATGAAACAATCATATCTGCAGATGCCACCACAACTCTACTAAAAGGACACAGCAGTGAACAGCTACAGGAGTCAGTAAACATGGCCATAAAACAACTTAGCAGCTGGGCACAGAATAATCAGCTTGTAATAGACAGCAAAAGAACCATTGCAGTGAAATTCTACAATGCTCCTGGCAAGGACATGTTTATCCCATCTGTCTCTATCAATGACCAACTAGCCGGTAACAGTACTGAAATCAATTTCTTAGGACTTTAGCTGCAGAGCAACGTAAAATGGAATAAGCATATTGAGTATCTCAATGCAGAACTGAGCAAAATATGTTACCTTCTATGCCCACTAAAATCTTGCTGTAGTGAGAAAACAGGAATGAATGCATAAAAACTACCTGTGATATACATATTCACTTTACCAGACAAAAGAGAAACTTACATATAACCCAAATCAGCACAGATCTGTGCCAAAAAGGTACTTTTCACAGGGGAGTTAAGCCTTAACTAGACTTGTCCAGTGCCTTATGCATAAGCTGCTTCTGCTTTGTAGACAACAGGACCAGTAAATACAATACAATACAGTACATTCACTGATAAAAATATTGTGCTGTTTTAGATAATAATCATTAATATTTCCTCCAGTAGGTTCAGATATATATATGTGTCTTTTAATATTTTGTCGGCCTCTTGTTCTGCTCAAATATTGCATCACAATTTCTTGACAAACTTCTATCCTGCAACAACATTGATTCAATTAATGCTCATATCTTGCTGCAATAAATGTGCAGTTTTCATCACTTCCTTGTCATTTGTAAGTTGTGAGATGTGTTTGGAACTTGGCCTGGTAGATAGGAAATCTCATAGTCAATTTCTTGTAAAGTTAACACTCAGTGTGTCAGATAGTTGTGTATGAAGTGACTGCTTGGTAAAAGAGATAAAGCTTTGTGATCTATCAAGACAATGGTTTTTCTTCCAAGAGCAAAACTTTTGAATTCCTCAGACAATTGTGAAGGCTTCACATTTGATAACTGTATACTGCTTTTCCCAGAGCTATAAGAATCAATTTGTTAATGCAGTTGTTGGAAGTTCTTTTTGACCATTTGTTCCATACATTTGGTACACCTCAATATCCATGGTGTAATTTCTGCTTTCCATCTGATGAATAC
Organism: Schistocerca nitens; assembly: GCF_023898315.1. Lineage (NCBI taxonomy): Eukaryota > Metazoa > Arthropoda > Insecta > Orthoptera > Acrididae > Schistocerca > Schistocerca nitens. The sequence continues at coordinate 930,604,798 of NC_064617.1, read as the reverse complement.
ATTTTTTGATGAATCAGGATGGTGCAATAATTTAGTTTGACATAAGTTTGATTAGGTAAGATGGAAATGGCTTTGCTGTTCCTCCTACCATTTGCAAAAATTTGCCTCCTTCAATAGTTTTCACAGTGAAGGCACTGACAGACAACTATCTACAACAAGCGGTGTGTTAGCAAAACGGAGACGTACAGGTGAGTATAAATAGGTGTTGTTTTCTAACGAGAGGAATTCAAGTGGGGTAGCTCTCTGGGACAGTGAGGCATGTCACACCGCCGAGCTACACACAGCAACAGATTAACATAATAGGACCAGCCTTCCATCTGGTAGCGTCAATTTCAGGAGTCACACAACTGAATGTTACGCAGCCACAGCTGTACTGGCCATAAACCACTTTAGAGATTTTCCAAGGTAGAATCTGACCTTTTTTTTAAATCAAACTCTGTAGCCAGGTTTGCTGAGATCCATAAACCAGTTCATTTTAGAGCAAGAGGGACGCTTATCAGCCGAACAGCTTGTTCAACATGTCGCTCAGTATAGGGAAAGGCAACGGCAAATAACGATCATTTTGAGCACCTCTGTGCCAAGTGTCATCACAGCCTTAACTTTGTTATGTGTTGTTTTCTTTCTTATCAGGCGGAGAGCCAATTCCCAGAGGGATCCGAGGGTAGTCCAAGTCCCAGTAGACTGGCTACCAAGGGCGTAGGTAAGTGGATGAACGAGTGTTCTGCGGAGTGGTCATCCATTAAGGATTTTTTTTAAATGTTTTTCCCCTCTTGTCATGTGCTTAGGAGAACTGGACCATGTCTAAGTTTTCTAATAGTAAGTAGGCATGTCGTAAGCTCCAATCCAAACAAGTTTTAGAGTTAGTTAAAGGACGACCCAGGGACCGGGCCTTTCCAAACAGGGGAATAATGTAGCGGTGCCACCGTTTAGGATAGGGAAAGTTAGTTTTGTGCGATATTCAGAGCACGAGTTACAGCCAGGTGTGGGCCAGGCTGCAGTAAGTTATGCATACCAGCAGTTGCAAAGGCAAATAGAGGCCACGGGGGTGTAGAACTGCCAGAGAGGCAGCACACAGCAGTTTCCATGGTGCAAGTCACAGTCAGAAGAGGGCCACCGGCCAACACAAGTCTTATGCGTATGTGACGCGAAGCGGTGTGTTAGTGAAACAGAGGCATGCAGACGAGTATAAATAGATGTTGTTTTCTAGCGAAAGGCATTCAGGTGTGGCAGCTCTCCGGGACGGTGAGGCATGTCACACCGCCAGGCTGCAGGCAGCAACAGATGGGGCGATAGTGTCCCTGTCCATGGCTGGTCATTGGTTCAACTCTCTGAGGCTGACACGGGATCCACAGCCAGCCAGCGGTGGGCCACTCTTCGGTTCGCTACCGCGGGCAGTCATCTTGGCTCCCGACACACTCCGGAGACTTCCGAGGCAAGGGCCCGCAGATTCGGACACCGGATCATGGGCGGTCATTACCGTTGCATTCTCTGCTATGCCAGCTAGGAAGAAGCAACAGCAGGGCTGGCCTACAGCTCCCAGCAGAGCAGTGCGGAGTCAATGGGGACGGTGACCGCTGAGTTGGCTGCTAGCACAGCCATCCTGACATCATCAGAACTCAGGGGCCGGCCAAGGCCGGCACGACACAGTTTGCATTGCGGTGTGTTAGCAAAACGGAGACGTACAGGTGAGTATAAATAGGTGTTGTTTTCTAACGAGAGGAATTCAAGTGGGGTAGCTCTATGGGACAGTGAGGCATGTCACACCGCCGAGCTACACACAGCAACAGATTAACATAATAGGACCAACCTTCCATCTGGTAGCGTCAATTTCAGGAGTCACACAACTGAATGTTACGCAGCCACAGCTGTACTGGCCATAAACCACTTTAGAGATTTTCCAAGGTAGAATCTGACCTTTTTAAATCAAACTCTGTAGCCAGGTTTGTTGAGATCCATAAACCAGTTCATTTTAGAGCAAGAGGGACGCTTATCAGCTGAACAGCTTGTTCAACATATCGCTCAGTATAGGGAAAGGCAACAGCAAATAACGATGTGTAGTGATGCTAGGTGTTGGAATACCCAAGGTTGCCACAAGTTTCCCCAACTGCAATTCTGTGATATTTCCCTGATTTTCAGACAAGTTTTAAATATTCCCCTGAAAAATTTTGAGATCTCAATGGTAAGTTAAGACATAAGTTTAAAATCTGTCTCTCTGGCTATGGTACAAGAAACAATATTGCAAATGAAGAAATATTTAAAAAAGCTTGCTATTGTGGGGTCCTGTGACGCAGACTGAGGTGAATGGAATACTGTAGTGGAAGCAAATAAATCATTTTGAAAGTTTTCACTGAGTTTTAAAATGGCACCTCCTGGCACTCACCCACTACATTTGGTGTCTTCCCGCTACATTTGGTCATCCTGATACATTCAGTGGCAGAAGCCTCCACAGCTCAGTGATGGGTCAAAACCACAAGCCATTTTTGTGGGTGTCTGTAATGGATCGGGCCTGGCAATCTGAAGCTATTTAATTCCCACTAATGTGCAGGCCCTGCCTGTTGTATCTAGCTGCACAGATCTGCCCACAGGCCAGGTCTGTTTGAGTGTGTAGTAATGCAGTGGATTTTCACAGTTTATCCATTGACCCAAGACTGTGGTGCTCCTAAGCTGGCCAGAGGCCACGGGCGATGGATTTTAGGAATTGTGGCTGTATCACTACAAGTATGTTGTACAGTGTGGCATTTTGTAGACATTTTATTTGTTCTAGTACATTTTGGCACTTCAAAAGTAATTTATGTTACAAAGTATGGACAATAAGAGGAAGAAAATGGTGTCAGTTACTGGCAGTTCATACGCTATGCAGGCATGTATTTCTCGAAATAAAAATCACACAGTACATGTAAAATAATAGATATAACTCAGAGGTAATTACCAACAATAATGAACATAGTAGAACCAACATTTTATTGGTGGTCACCTGCAGTGTTGGTTTACAGAATTCTTTCCCACCATATGCTAGTTTCAAGAGGCCTTCTTTCTTCTGAGGTTTTTTCTGAAATCAGTGAAGGTTTTTAAATCTGTCTTGTGAATCGAAGGAAATGTGTATTTTTATCACAAAATGTGTTTCGTTTTATTGAAATAAAATAACATCAGTGGTCGTAATGAAACACAAATACTATTTGGCTCGTTCTCTCCATCTAAAAACTGTTTATTACAAGAGATGTTGATGTCAGTACATAAGATTTTTGCTTACATCAGGAAATGTCATCTGATAGTAAGCTTTTTTAAATATTTCTTCATTTGCACTATTGTTTCTTGTACCATAGCCAGAGAGACAGATTTTAAACTTATGTCTTAACTTACCATTGAGATCTCAAAATTTTTCAGGGAAATATTTAAAACTTGTCTGAAAATCAGGGAAATATCACAGAATTGCAGTTGGGGAAACTTGTGGCAACCTTGGGTATTCCAACACCTAGCATCACTACACAATATCCATGTCATACCTATTCCACACCTGCTCCCAACCCATTGCCTCATGGCTCATATCTCTGCAACAGACTTAGATTCAAGACCTGTCCAATACATACATCCACCCACCACCACTGACTCCAATCCAGTCACAGGCATCTCCTATCCCAACAGAGGCAGGGCTACCTGTGATAGTAGTCATGCGATCGACAAACTAAGCTGCGACTACCGTGCTGCATTCTACATGAGCATGACAACTAACAAGTTGTCTGCACACATGACTGGCCACCAGCAAACTGTGGTAAAGAGACAACTCGACTACAGAGTTGCTGAACGTGCTGACCAGCACAACATGCTTCACTTCAGCTTCTGCTTCACAGCCTGTGCCGTCTGGATCGTTCCTACCAACACCAGCTTTTATAAACTGCATAGCAAGGAACTCTCCTGCAATATATCATACATTCCCATAACGCCCCAGACCTCAACCTTCGCTAGTCCCTGGCCTTCACCCACCTATCCCCTGCCGTGCTCCTGCTCTAGCACTATACAGCCTTCTAATCTATGAATGTACTCACCAGTCTTTTTCCCCTCTCTTCTCCGCTCACCACTCCGTAACCACCCTCCCCTCCCACCAAACCACTGGACTTCACCTGACAGCCCTACCCTGTCCCATCATTTTCCTGCATGTTCCCACAGGCAGCACTACCCTCCACTACCCCTACCATGTTATCCCTCACCCACCTCCTCCTTACCGCAGCCTCTTCCTTATTTCCACCACCTAGATTGCTCTACCATCAGGTGCAGTTGCTCACTGTCCAGCCTTGGTGGTCAGAGACAGTGGTCAGATGTGCGTGAGGTGTGCTTGCGTGAATGAGTGTGTATTTTCTGCATGAGAAGAAGACCTTTTGCCCAAAGCTCATGTGTACAGCAGTCTTTATGTTGTGCCTGTGTGCAACTCATCTCCTCTAAAAGGTGAGTAGGATTCTATCTGTTTCATAATGTTGTCTTTATCCCATCCTGAACTTTTCATTGTTTGAGCTACATAATCCCATGTACAGCATCTTGTCACAAACATGTCTGCAATGTTATACATGAGTTTTGTTCCTGTTTAGTTTAAGCTTTCCAAAGAGAACACAGACTTTCATTTCACGTTTAACAATGTATATTACAAAAGGTTTTTAATTCATTTGGTAATCAATGTATTTTATTCCTATCAACAACAAGGCCTCCTGTTTTAAGATATCTCTGAGATGTGCAGTTTGTTTTCATTGAAATAACTCATGAGCAATGAAAACATTGATTTTCACATTTTCTAAAATTCAAAGTTTTATGGAATAACATAATATGAAAAAGGTAGTCATGTGACTGGTATTGCAAAAATTTATAAAATTCAGTATCACATTAGTTATAAATGGCTGGCATTGCAGACTTCAGAATCCAAGTTGATCTACCATGCTACACAGGGATAAAATATATGACTGAGTGGTTATACACAACATGTACAGAAACGGAACTGCAGTTATATGAGTTAAGAATGTTGAAGGAAAGAAGTGGGTGAGAAGGGAGGCTGGTTTGTATACTATGCCTATCAGTATCAGTTGCAAAGCGATTTAGAAAAGATTGCTGTATGGTGTGGCAAGTGGCAGTTGATGCTAAATAATGAAAAGTGTGAGGTGATCCACATGAGTTCCAAAAGAAATCCATTGGAATTTGATTACTCGATAAATAGTACAATTCTCAAGGCTGTCAATTCAACTAAGTACCTGGGTGTTAAAATTATGAACAACTTCAGTTGGAAAGACCACATAGATAATATTGTGGGGAAGGCCAGCCAAAGGTTGCGTTTCATTGGCAGGACACTTAGAAGATTCAACAAGTCCACTAAAGAGACAGCTTACACTACACTTGTTCGTCCTCTGTTAGAATATTTCTGCGCGGTGTGGGATCCTTACCAGGTGGGATTGATGGAGGACATCGAAAGGGTGCAAAAAAGGTCAACTCATTTTGTATTATCACGTAATAGGGGAGAGAGTGTGGCACATATGATACACAAGTTGGGATGGAAGTCATTAAAGCAAAGACGTTTTTCGTCGCGGCGAGATCTATTTACGAAATTTCAGTCACCAACTTTCTCTTCCGAATGCGAAAATATTTTGTTGAGCCCAACCTACATAGGTAGGAATGATCATCAAAATAAAATAAGAGAAATCAGAGCTCGAACAGAAAGGTTTAGGTGTTCATTTTCCCCGCACGCTGTTCGGGAGTGGAATGGTAGAGAGATAGTATGATTGTGGTTCGATGAACCCTCTGCTGAGCACTTAAATGTGAATTGCAGAGTAATCATGTAGATGTAGATGTAGATGTAGATGTAGATGTTACACAATATGTATATTTAGCACACAGTAAAGGGAACCAAGGAGAAATTTGGAGAAGGAAATGAAGTTCAGGATTCTGTCCAGTGACATTGTAATTCTAGCAGACACAGCAAATGACTTGGAAGAGGAGCTGCATGGGATGGATAGTATCTTGAAAAGAGGTTATAAGATGAACATAAAAAAAAAGCAAATCAAGGATAATGGAATATTGTTGAGTTAAACCAGGTGATACTGAAGGAATTTTGTTAAGAAATGAGACACTAAAAGTAGAGATGAGCTTTGCTATTTGGGCAGCAAAATAAAAGAGGATGGCCAAAGCAGGGATGATATAAAATGGAGACTGGCTATAACATGATATGTTAAGTTTTAGGGTGGGTTTACCATTGATATTTGTTTGGAGTGTAGTGTTGTATGGAAGTGAAATGTCAATGATATGCATTTCAGACAAAAAGAGAAACAAGATTTTGAAGTGTAGGGCTACAGAACTATGCTGAAGACTAGATGTGCAAACTGTGTCATCACTGATGAGGTGCTGAATTTAATTGAGGAAATAAGAAATGCATGGCACAACTTGAGTAAAACAAGGGATCAATTGATAGGACAGATTCTGGGACAGCAAAGAATTGTCAGTTTGGTAATGGACAGAAGTTATGCAGGGAGACCAAGGGCTGAATAAAGAAAACAGGTTCAAATGGATGTAGGTTACAGTAGTTTTTAGGAGATGAAGAGGCTTACACAAACCAGCCTTTGGACTGAAGACCACAACAACAATATCATCAGGCTCACTGTGACCATCATCTGGGAGGTCAATATTATTTGTTTCACCAAATTTATTCATTTCATGCCTAATAACACTCCAAATTATCCTTGCCTTATACTTAGTATTTTGATGTCATAGTGAAGAATTCTTCAATTTTGCAATTCTGTGAATAATAACTTTTTAAATTCTTGATTGGATCCAGTCTTTCAATTAAATAAATCCCACTCTTCCTAGTCTATAATGCTTTGATCTCAGACATTGGACACCATTTTTTGTAGCTTCCACTGTAAAATGTCCTGTTTCGTATGTCTATAATTTGCCACAAATGCTTTGGCCATTTATTTTCTGGGTTGATAAAAACATTTGCAACTTCCCTTGTACATTTTATCAGTCTATAGTAGAATTATTTGCGTTAATTATTTCAGTAGTTGAGAACTTTGATAGCTCAGACATAACTGATAAATTTGTTTATTTACTTGATGAAACTTTCATGATAAAGGATTTCTTTAGCAGCAATACATAAGATTAATGTAACCTGTGGAGCAAGGGAAAAGAAATAATTTTTCTAGCCTATCTTATGCCCTAAAATAACAGAATAGTGAGACCACTGGATACTGCTCTCATTCAGGTGATTCCGATACACTGTCAAATTGTGTTTAATGTCAAGAGGTGTTACCTATTTTGGTTATGTTTGCCATCAGGCTTTGGGGGATAACAAGCATTCAGTGTTTGACACTGAAGGCATCCACACATTTACCATTTGTAGCAATTTATTTATGTTCAAGAATTTTGTGCTGCTGATTGGTATTCAAAATATAGTGAACTTCGTAATTATTATAGTATATAATTTGTTTCATTGATATGATGACCAGAAAATGTTTAATTACATTAATTATTGCTTGAAGCAAGCTATAGTTCACTTACTTCTATGTATTTCAGGTACGAGCCATCAGAGTCAGTCATATCAGCAACCACAGCTATTCCCATGCCAACAGTGTCATAATGTTTACCATTACCAAAGAAATCTTTCACGGCATATTAGGCTTGAATGTGGAAAGCCAGCACAAATAGAATGTCCGTATTGCAAGTACAGGTCAAAACATAGAGCTGACATGATGAGACATGTTAGAATAAGGCATTGTGTGCCAGTTACACATTTCAAGGGGAAAGGAGTGCCTTAACTGGAATTTTTGTTACATGGTTGGTTGTTGGCATATAATTAAATGTTGTGTAATAAAACATTAATGCTAAGACTACAGTGAAAAACTGATAGTTTGTATGCAAATCTGATATGTGATACTAATGTCTCAATTTTAATATAATCTTGAAAATAGAAATTGTGCTCCAATAAATTCAGACTAAAAACAAAAAACAAAATTAATTATTTTTAAAGTCCTTAGTTAAATATAATATTTTCTCAGTTAATTTTATAAATTTGTCTTATAATTTTCCTCACAAGAGGGATCTAAGTGAGCTTTGTGTTTCACTTGTAAAATTGGTCAAACAACCACATGTCTTAGAAAGTGAAAGGAGTTACTTCAAATAAACATACGAGTGTAATTGAAATATGTCACACAGATCTGTCTGCATTCTGATTTTGGATTAACTGACTTCATTATGTTGCTAAAAATTAAATTTGCAAATGCACTTCTCATGTTTGCTGACAGATAACAATGTGCAGGTTCCATAATGTTCCACTGAACCAACTGTTCAACATCAGCAGGTGTCGGCAATTGCTGTTGTCACTGCTGCAAGATGCAACTGGTGATAATTGTGCAATGGCATTGACATGTATTGTGGCCTTGAGCAGGAATTATGCACGCACAAAGAACTACTCACAGCTGGACAAAAGGTATGTACATAGTGGCCATTTCCGCAAACTGAATGGAGGCCTTCTGTCTGTGCACAGGTGGCACTGACACTGCTTCAGTGGTTAAAAACTGAATTAAATCTCTGCAATGCACTTCATTGGGTATGGAATCAAAGGTTCTTGTTTCTGCCATTTTACTTAATGGCAGCCAGTGCTGGATCCCAGACAGTGCTAAGCTGAAGTCTCACATCCATGTTGCTAAGATTGTCTGCTGTACAGATATGGCCACCTAGATAATACAGTCACTGGATGATGATGCTGAGGATAACACATGTCTTCTTGTAAGGCAGGAAATGCCTCATTTTAGGCAGTGCTCTGCTACTGCTGATTTGGTCAGTTGGGCCAGGTACATATGTTGACAGTGTTCGATGCAACATTCTTGCACAGCACGACTCGTCTGCCCGATGTAAGATTTCCCAACCTGACATGAGATCTTACATGTGCCATGTTTCCTAAGGCCAAGCACAATCATCTTTGACTGAACATAACAAATTCCTCTATTTTGCAACTGGATGAGGAAAGCATGTAATGTAATGTCTGCTGAGGATCCTTTCGATTCTTGAAGATGTGCCACAAAGTAATGGTAAGAAGCCAATGCAAAGGGTGGCTCCACACTTAGTTTGCATTCCTACACTGAACTTGGTTTAGTCATAATGCATGTGTGTTTTCACTGGTGAAATTTATGAATTCGTTACCATCTGTAAAAGACAACTTTCATTTTAGAAAATGTGGCATATGTAAGATCCCATGCCAGTGTGAGAAATCTTACAATGAGCAAAAACACCATACAGTGCAAGAACACTGTGCTGAACACCATGACCTGGGCAATGCCTTTGAATCAAGCATTGGCTGCCATTAAATTAAAATGGAAGAAACCAGAACCATTGATTTCTGACTCAATGAAGTGCATTGCAGAAGGTTAACTCAGTTTGTAACCACACCAGCATCCAGTGCTGTTAATGCCATCTGCGCATATGCAGAAGGCCTCCCTTCAGCTCCCAGAAGAGGCCACTATGAACGACTGCTAGCAGTGAGTGGTTCTCTGTACTTGAATAATTCCAGCTAATAGTCCCAAGAAATTTCAGTACCACTGCTCAAGTATCACTAGTAACCTTTGCAGTATTAAAAACACATGGTTCGATGAAATGTTGTGGAACTTTCACAACCAAGAATCGCATTTGCATCAGATCCATCAGGGAAGTCTTAGAGGGCATGCCTCATTAAATTTGTCTGCTACCTTTCTTGGATCTGAGACACTGTTATTTTCTTTTATAGGTAAATGGTTTTGATGATAATCACTCTGTTCCAGTTTCTTATCTGATAAACTTTTGTAGTGCCTCTGACATATTTTTTGTCTTTGAAATATAGTTATCATTATTATCAACTAAAATAATCAATGTTTGAAAATATAATTTAATATGGTCTGATAAAAAAATCAACTCACCTCATCCCATACAGTGTCTCCCTTGTCCCCAGTTTTGGGTGACTTCACCATAAACCCCCCCACCCCGCCTCTTTTCTCTTTTCGTAAATCTCACCAGCCTTCTTTCTTTCCCTTCAACGCTTCTGCCAGAAGAAGGAGCCGCTGCCCCAAAGGTTTGCGCATCTTCATATCTTTTATATGTGTTTTCTTCAGCTGCTCTTGGGGGAGCAGATTTTTTGTCTACTCATACTATATCATCATTATTATGTATTTTAGCTACATTCACTGTCTTGTTGAATACTTGGTTATATTTTTTGTGTTATTTCTAAATTCTGGTGTTGTGTTATTGTGTTTAATGACTGGAGAATTTTATGTTTCTACTTATAGTTATGATATATTATGTTATCAAATATTTATTATTATCTATTTGAATGGTCCTGTTTTTCACTGGAAATTCTATTTTAAAGAGATGTAGATACGCATTGTGGTGCTGTCAAGAATATTGTTTACTTTAGTTTTGCTGAAGATTCCTACTATGTTTCCCTTAATAGCGTACAATTAAATATTCTGTTGTTATCATCACTGAACAACGTTCAGTGATTTTAGTTTTTAGTACCCACCATCTTTCAGTGTGTAGCTTAAATGACTAAATTGAATCTCTATGGCCACTGTATCACATATTTATTATTTTGCTGCTGTAGTCAAGGTCACAAAGTCTTCTAAAAATTTCGTCAACTGCAAATTTACATTTAGCAGTCATTCTAGTTGAAGATTTGATTATCGCTGTCTTTCTATCACATTTTATATCATTAAGCAGTCTTTCAAAGTATGCAGTTAACTTTTTCCAGTCTCCACAGAAATTTATAAAGTGTTACAACTAAGATATTAAAACACGAATTATCAACTACACATATTCATAGTGTTTGATTTGAGGCAGTTTATCAGTAATTTTCTACTACCGTAAATTCTAAATAATCTTCCATGAAAATGTTGTTCCATGACATTTAACATTGTTTCTACTATATCAACTGGTGAGGGTTTATCCAGAAATTACAGGTGACATAATCTATAACAATCTTCCAACTTTAAGCTCTCGGGTTTTCAAATCTTGTCCAGTGCAGTCCTCAACAATCAGTCTTTCCTTCTCATCCCGGCCAGTAAGTCTCCCCTGACCTGGGGTTCTGAGTGACCTCTCCAGTCCTTTGCTTTCACCCCTCCTCCTTCAGCACTTCTGCCAGGAGAAGGAGCCACTGGCTCTGGAAGCTGGTAAAAGTTAAATGTCCCCCTGCCACCACTTGGTGAGGAGACTTTTTAACTATCCAGTTGACATAATCTGTTCTTTGACTAATCAATATTCAGTTACACTTAGGGTTGACTGCATAAAGCAGCTGATCTTAGATTAGTACAAAAAAGGAACTCAGTTCAAACTGAACTCAGAAACCCATGTTGAGTAAATCTCAGATTATTTTGCCGTGCTCTAAGATCAATGTTGACTACAAAATTTTAACAGTCAAGTGGTTCAATTGCATTCATATGTTCACAACCTAATGTTACTACTGAAGAACAGATTTCATGTTGCACAAATACTTGTTAAAAAGTGGGTAGCTAATAAAGAAGTTTTTGTTAACATTCACACAGTGCAGACGCTTAATATATTTTTTTCAATATACAGGTTAATGTTAAGAAGATTATCCAAGGTGTAAGTAATGATTATAGGTAAAAAAGAGGAAACTCATAATTATTGTGAAAAAACTTAAAGATATTTCATAGATACTTAGCAGCAGAAAGGAAAAATGAACAAGTAGAAGTGAATAGTTACTTATATGCAGTTCAATAGTAACCAATAATGGTTAAACATCTGTTACAAAAATGATCTCTAGTCTTCAATAACAGTATCTACACAATTCACATTAAATTTTAAACCACCAAAGAAGTGCTAAAAGTACTATGACAACCGCATACTCATTGATAAATGAAAACTGTAAGAACATAAGTCAATCAGGAAAGTATTACTACCGGATGTTGTCTCTTAGTGCCTCAGTTGTTACATGATGGACTATGGTTTACAAGTTCTGGTCTTCCATTCCAGATCTGTCCCAGGACTGTCATGTGTTTTTGAATCCACATTAAAATGTTGATCTCCAAGTTTGTGAATGGGTCAGTCTGTTCAAATGTCTAGAAAGATGAGGGTCCAGCGCCTCCAAAATAACCTTGCTTAGTAAATCATTGTGGTGGTCAAACCAAGCTTTGGGTTGACAACTCAACCTAAACAGAAAAGACAAGTATGTACCTTTGCCACTCTCAGCATCGATAATTTCTTGAGTGTTGAGTGTAGAACCTATGAACTAATGAGGCTTTTGTCCAAACAGAAAGTCACCTAAATCCATGACCAATTCTCTGTAATGTGTATGTTTGCTTCATGTTCCACAAACTCTTGAAACCATGACATGATGCAAATATCATCCACAATTTGCATTCACAGTGAAATCAGTGACCTGACAATTGATGTGAGGTGGCCATGAATTATTAGTCCCCAAACAAAGTAACCTTTATGGTATCTATATTTATTATAAAGTCATGTTCTGTAGGGATATTGATATGTTTTTCAGTAATAGATAGACTGATTCATGATGCCTGTTTATGTATATAATTTATAATTACAGTTATGACAAATGTGTAATACAGGGTGATTACAAATGATTCATTTGGTTTTGGATGAATGTATTTCATGAAGTATTACATACAAAATAAAATGATAATTAAATAGACACCCTAGCTGCAAACAGGTGTTGATATACTTCACTGGGGACATGTTGAAAATGTGTGCCCCGACCGGGACTCGAACCTGGGATCTCCTGCTTACATGGCAGACGCTCTATCCATCTGAGCCACCGAGGGCACAAAGGATAGTGCGTCTGCAGGGACTTATCCTTGCACGCTCCCTGTGAAATCCACATTCCCAACATGTCCACACCACTACATTTGTAGTGCGCCTAATAGATGTTTGCCCATCATACTCATTACTCGTGGCAGATTAATCTACCAAGTCCCGTACGAGTTCGGGCATAGCATGTGCGTTCACACAAGAAGGTCAATGGCCAGGAAGCCATATTTTAACTATATATGACGGTAGTATCTGTTCCCGAAAGAACACATACCGTGGATGACCATGCAGCTTTGCTAGAAATGAAATGATAATTAAATAGACACCCTAGCTGCAAACAGGCGTTGATATACTTCACTGGGGACATGTTGAAAATGTGTGCCCCGACCGGGACTCGAACCCGGGATCTCCTGCTTACATGGCAGATGCTCTATCCATCTGAGCCACCGAGGGGACAGAGGATAGTGCGTCTGCAGGGACTTATCCCTTGCACGCTCCCCGTGGGATCCACATTCCCAACATGTCCACACCACTACATTCGTAGTGCGCCTAATAGATGTTTGCCCATCATACTCATTACTCGTGGCATGTAAGCAGGAGATCCCGGGTTCGAGTCCCGGTCGGGGCACACATTTTCAACATGTCCCCAGTGAAGTATATCAATGCCTGTTTGCAGCTAGGGTGTCTATTTAATTATCATTTCATTTCTAGCAAAGCTGCATGGTCATCCACGGTATGTGTTCTTTCGGGAACAGATACTACCGTCATATATACATACAAAATAGTTACAATGTATGATAAAGCATATTCTCAAGTCTCTTAAACATCATTACAAACGTTGTATGTGCTCTCCTCATATTACACAACACACATCTACGTGGTAGTCAAGTTCAACCCTTACATGTTTGAACATGTCCCTAGAAAAAGTCACAAACTGTAAGGCCTGGAAACCTTGGGGGTCACCTGAAGAGTGCCAAATCATCCTGCGCAAATTGCCCAGCACAGCTGTTTGGAAGTTCCTTGTTCAGATGGTGATACACTTATCTTGCCAATAAGGTGGAGCTCTGTCACGATGGAATATGAAGTGTGGGTTATCAGGCCAGTCTCAGAAACAACCAGTTTTGTAACATATGTAGGTACATCAAACCTGTCACAGTTTCCCCAGGGAAAAAGTAAGGAGCAAAAACAGGGTATGTGTGTGAGTTGTGTTTGCATGAGTATGTATGTGTGTGTGTTTGTCGTCTGATTTTGATGAAGGCCTTACTTGTTGAAAGCTAAATTTGTGACAGACTTTTTGTTGTGCCTATCTGCGACTCTGCATCTCTGTTATGTGGGGAGTAGCAACTTTCTTTTTCACAATATTGTTACAGTCCATCCAGGATTTTCCATTGTTTGGCTTCTGACATAATCGCTTCCAGAGAATCTTCCACGCAGTTGTCTGAGGAATGCCCAATTCATAACTTGCACGACGTGTGGATTACTTTGGGCTATGAAGGAACACATCTCGGATGCTCTCCACTGTTTCCTCTGTAACAGGTCATCATCTGGAGTTTTTTCCTTTACAGAGGCAGCCTGTGTCCTTGAACTGTTGATACCATTGCAGAACACTTTGGTGGGTTGGTGGCTGTGGTGTTCAGAACATGCACTGCAGGGGAGTGACAGAGTCTGTCTTCTCATATTGCAACACACACAAAATGCTTTCTGTTGATTAGTTGCCATCTTGCAAATTGTTATCACCCTGTCACCTGGTGAACCCAAATGGAATCTGCAGTGACATAAACAAAACTTTGAAGTATGGTCTATCGATTGGTTATTAGTGCAAACAGGTGGTCATTGTGTATTGAAGCTATAAGATGTCAAAACCTGATGAATCTTTTGTAATGACCCTGTATAGATATTCTTACCTGTTTAATGTTCAGTTGGCATTTGGAGCAAAATCTCATGGTAATGATGAGAACAACATGTTGATCAGCTACAGAGGGGGTGGTTTCTGGCAACAATAGCAGTTGAGTAAGTAGCCTTAACAACTCCAGAAAGCAGTGAAGTTTGAGCAGAATCTATTTTGGGCCAGGTGGTCTAGTGTAAAGTGCATGTGCAGAAACTGAAAGGTCACTGTATTGAATCCCAGCCAAACAAAGGATTTTTCAGTGTGCCTTTGAACCTAGCATTCATATCTTAGTGATGTGGAGATCCACCAAAAATGACACTAGGTTCTGCTTCAATATTATACTGAAGATCCCCTTTCCCCAGTTGGATGACTGGTGTGGTTTTTAGAAAAAAATTGTGATGTTTCTACCACTCATTTTCCTCCATCTTCACAATGCATAATTTTCAGTAATATATATTGTGTATCTATGATCTGTGATTGAGTTCTGTGGTCCAGGAATTATAATGTTATTGATAGCTAATTTTACAGTGTTGGCAACTGTGTCTTGTGCCATTTCAGATCAACACAGAACTTCATTCAGTTGATCCAATTTTAGTGTTATACAATACAGCAAATTCTTGAACTAGGTTGACTTTCTGAACAAAGATCAAAATTCTGTCACTAATTAGTCAAATTTATACAAACAGACAATAGACTATTAATATTTAGTTCAAGATTCACTTATTCAAACTGCGATAATTTGTTTTCCAGGTGCTATACAGTGTGGTGTAATAGTTTTAACTCAGTGCATCACATATTTGCAGATGATATCTTTAATTAATTATAGCTGTTTTTGCTGGCCTATTTTCTTTAAAAAGGTTTTCTTGCAGTTACGGGGCTGGTCAATGCCATCAGAAGCTGCATAGTTCCCTGCCGCCGTTGGATAAGCAGCTGCAGCAGCAAGTCGTATACTCCTAGCTCACTCATTTCTTACATAGTTTAATTCTTAATTTCTTTGCGTGTTTTTGGTACTTGCATTGTTTGATACATAAATTTCGGGCGTATTATAGTATTTGAGAGTTGTAGCATCGCGTTTTAGTACCTGAATAGTGTAAATTCGCGTAGTCGTTTGCCTTCTGTTTTTGTTTTGAACGGCCAGTGTCGGTTGGTCACAGTCAGTGTGCTCCCTGCCGCCGTTGGATAAGCAGCTGCAGCAGCAAGTCGTATACTCCTAACTCACTCATTTGTTACATAGTTTAATTAATTTCTTTGCATGTTTTTGGTACTTGCATTGTTTAATTCATAAATTTCCGGCGTATTATTGTATTTGAGAGTTGTAGCATCGCGTTTTAGTACCTGAACAGTGTAAAATCGCGTAGTCTCCTTCCGCTGTCGAGCAGTGTCAGCAGTGCGCAAGTAGCAGCATTACTGCATTTACTAGGCAATCTTGTATTTTAATAACTGTTTAAATTTTGTCGATTGGTTTGCGCTCTCTGTAGATTAGTTCAGACGTTCTTTGCAAAACAGTTTTTAGCATGGATAGGGACTGCAACTGCTGTGTTCGGATGCAGGCTGAGTTGGCATCCCTTCGCTCCCAGCTTCAGGCAGTGTTGGCTTCGGTCACACAGCTTGAGGCTGTTGCCAATGGGCATCACTGTGGGGGCCCGGATGGGGGTTTGTCGGGGACGGCCAGCTCGTCCCACGCATCCCCCGATCGGACTAAGACTGTGGTTGCCCGGGATACTGCCCACATTGAGGCTGATACCTCACCTGTGGTAGAGTGGGAGGTCGTCTCAAGGTGTGGCAGGGGGCGAAAGACATTCTGGAGGGCTGAACAGAAGGCCTCTCCAGTTTGTCTGACGAACCGGTTTCAGGCTCTGTCTCAGGCTGATACTGATCTTCGGTCTGACATGGCTGCTTGTCCTGTTCCAGAGGTTGCCCCTCAGTCTGCAAGATCCGGGCGGTCGCAGAGGGTGGGCTTACTGGTAGTTGGGAGCTCCAACGTCAGGCACGTAATGGGGCCCCTTAGGGAAATGGCAGCAAAAGAGGGGAAGAAAACCAATGTGCACTCTGTGTGCATACCAGGGGGAGTCATTCCAGATGTGGAAAGGGTCCTTCCGGATGCCATGAAGGGTACAGGGTGCACCCATCTGCAGGTGGTCACTCATGTCGGCACCAATGATGTGTGTCGCTATGGATCGGAGGAAATCCTCTCTGGCTTCCGGCGGCTATCTGATTTGGTGAAGACTGCCAGTCTCGCTAGCGGGATGAAAGCAGAGCTCACCATCTGCAGCATTGTCGACAGGACTGACTGCGGACCTTTGGTACAGAGCCGAGTGGAGGGTCTGAATCAGAGGCTGAGATGGTTCTGCGACCATGTGGGCTGCAGATTCCTCGACTTGCGCCATAGGGTGGTGGGGTTTCGGGTTCCGCTGGATAGGTCAGGAGTCCACTACACGCAACAAGCGGCTACACGGGTAGCAGGGGTTGTGTGGCGTGGGCTGGGCAGTTTTTTAGGTTAGATGGCCTTGGGCAAGTACAGAAAGGGCAACAGCCTCAACGGGTGCGGGGCAAAGTCAGGACATGCGGGGACCAAGCAGCAATCGGTATTGTAATTGTCAACCGTCGAAGCTGCGTTGGTAAAGTACCGGAACTTCAAGCGCTGATAGAAAGCACCGAAGCTGAAATCGTTATAGGTACAGAAAGCTGGCTTAAGCCAGAGATAAATTCTGCCGAAATTTTTACAAAGGTACAGATGGTGTTTAGGAAGGATAGATTGCATGCAACCGGTGGCGGAGTGTTCGTCGCTGTTAGTAGTAGTTTATCCTGTAGTGAAGTAGAAGTGGATAGTTCCTGTGAATTATTATGGGTGGAGGTTACACTCAACAACCGAGCTAGGTTAATAATTGGCTCCTTTTACCGACATCCCGACTCAGCAGCATTAGTGGCAGAACAACTGAGAGAAAATTTGGAATACATTTCACATAAATTTCCTCAGCATGTTATAGTCTTAGGTGGAGATTTCAATTTACCAGATATAGACTGGGACACTCAGATGTTTAGGATGGGTGGTAGGGACAGAGCATCGAGTGACATTATACTGAGTGCACTATCCGAAAATTACCTCGAGCAATTAACAGAGAACTGACTCGTGGAGATAACATCTTGGACCTACTGATAACAAACAGACCCGAACTTTTCACTCTGTAAGTGCAGAACAGGGAATCAGTGATCATAAGGCCGTTGCAGCATCCCTGAATATGGAAGTTAATAGGAATATAAAAAAAGGGAGGAAGGTTTATCTGTTTAGCAAGAGTAATAGAAGGCAGATTTCAGACTACCTAACAGATCAAAACGAAAATTTCTGTTCCGACACTGACAATGTTGAGTGTTTATGGAAAAAGTTCAAGGCAATCGTCAAATGCGTTTTAGACAGGCACGTGCCGAGTAAAACTGTGAGGGACGGGAAAAACCCACCGTGGTACAACAACGAAGTTAGGAAACTACTGCGAAAGCAAAGAGAGCTTCACTCAAAGTTTAAATGCAGCCAAAACCTCTCAGACAAACAGAAGCTAAACGATGTCAAAGTTAGCGTAAGGAGGGCTATGCGAGAAGCGTTCAGTGAATTCGAAAGTAAAATTCTATGTACCGACTTGACAGAAAATCCTAGGAAGTTCTGCTCTTATGTTAAATCAGTAAGTGGCTCGAAACAGCATATCCAGACACTCCGGGATGATGATGGCATTGAAACAGAGGATGATACGCGTAAAGCTGAAATACTAAACACCTTTTTCCAAAGCTGTTTCACAGCGGAAGACCGCACTGCAGTTCCTTCTCTAAATCCTCACACAAACGAAAAAATGGCTGACATCGAAATAAGTGTCCAAGGAATAGAAAAGCAACTGGAATCACTCAACAGAGGAAAGTCCACTGGACCTGACGGGATACCAATTCGATTCTACACAGAGTACGCGAAAGAACTTGCCCCCCTTCTAACAGCCATGTACCGCAAGTCTCTAGAGGAACGGAGGGTTCCAAATGATTGGAAAAGAGCACAGGTAGTCCCAGTCTTCAAGAAGGGTCGTCGAGCAGATGCGCAAAACTATAGACCTATATCTCTGACGTCGATCTGTTGTAGAATTTTAGAACATGTTTTTTGCTCGAGTATCATGTCGTTTTTGGAAACCCAGAATCTACTATGTAGGAATCAACATGGATTCCGGAAACAGCGATCGTGTGAGACCCAACTCGCGTTATTTGTTCATGAGACCCAGAAAATATTAGATACAGGCTCCCAGGTAGATGCTATTTTTCTTGACTTCCGGAAGGCGTTCGATACAGTTCCGCACTGTCGCCTGATAAACAAAGTATGAGCCTACGGAATATCAGACCAGCTGTGTGGCTGGATTGAAGAGTTTTTAGCAAACAGAACACAGCATGTTGTTATCAATGGAGAGACGTCTACAGACGTTAAAGTAACCTCTGGCGTGCCACAGGGGAGTGTTATGGGACCATTGATTTTCACAATATATATAAATGACCTAGTAGATAGTGTCGGAAGTTCCATGCGGCTTTTCGCGGATGATGCTGTAGTATACAGAGAAGTTGCAGCATTAGAAAATTGTAGCGAAATGCAGGAAGATCTGCAGCGGATAGGCACTTGGTGCAGGGAGTGGCAACTGTCCCTTAACATAGACAAATGTAATGTATTGCGAATACATAGAAAGAAGGATCGTTTATTGTATGATTATATGATAGCGGAACAAACACTGGTAGCAGTTACTTCTGTAAAATATCTGGGAGTATGCGTGTGGAACGATTTGAAGTGGAATGATCATATAAAATTAATTGTTGGTAAGGTGGGTACCAGGTTGAGATTCATTGGGAGAGTGCTTAGAAAATGTAGTCCATCAACAAAGGAGGTGGCTTACAAAACACTCGTTCGACCTATACTTGAGTATTGCTCATCAATGTGGGATCCGTACCAGATCGGGTTGACGGAGGAGATAGAGAAGATCCAAAGAAGAGCGGCGTGTTTCATCACAGGGTTATTTGGTAACCGTGATAGCGTTATGGAGATGTTTAATAAACTCAAGTGGCAGACTCTGCAAGAGAGGCGCTCTGCATCGCGGTGTAGCTTGCTCGCCAGGTTTCGAGAGGGTGCGTTTCTGGATGAGGTATCGAATATATTGCTTCCCCCTACTTATACCTCCCGAGGAGATCACGAATGTAAAATTAGAGAGATTAGAGCGCGCACGGAGGCTTTCAGACAGTTGTTCTTCCCGCGAACCATATGCGACTGGAACAGGAAAGGGAGGTAATGACAGTGGCATGTAAAGTGCCCTCCGCCACACACCGTTGGGTGGCTTGCGGAGTGTAAATGTAGATGTAGATGTAGATGTAGAGTTGGTGATATATTCTGTATTTGCCGCAATACGTTTCCGTTGCCACAGTACGTTTCCATTTGATTATTTAGAATAGCTTTGTGTTATTAACTTTTTACAAGGCCATTTAGACAAGGACATTACTTACTGTGGAATCCAGATATGCATACCATTCATGTTTGGAAACTGTTTGCATATACAATGCCTGACAAAAAAAAGTGAAGCATCCAGAAGACATGGTCAGATGCAATTGTTACTTCTTACACATACAAGGAAGGATTGCCATATTGTGCACCAAGCATATTGTAACCCCTTCACATCCTCAACTGCAAATCCAAGAATGGACTCTGTCCTACATTCTTTGTCATCCTGCACCATTGGTTGGATACTAGCATGAGCTGGACTAGGAAAATACTGTCCCGTGCTTAGGCTGAAGTTTCAGGTAGGGTATATAAGGGGCATGAACAGCATCAGATCATTGTGAAGAGCACCGAGATGCCATATACTCATGTTGGGCAGTGTTGTGAGCACTTGACAGATATTGGGAGGAGCCTTATTATGTGCCTTCGTTTGGCTAGCTGGTCAAATCGTACAATATCTAGATTTGGGTGTAACAGTGGCTTGGTGATCACTGCATGGGAACATGAGAGCACGCATCATCAGTATTCCAGTTGACCACATCTGACCACTAAAAGCAAGGATTGCCGTATTTTGCACTGAGCACATTGTAAAACATTCCCATCGATTTCCATCTGAGAACAAGTAATGGACTCCCTCTAACATTCTGTGTCATCCTGCACCATTAGTCAGACACTAACAGCAGCTGGACTAGGGATTTACCATCTCAAGTGATGTCTGCTGTTAACAGCACAACACAAACAGCTGTGTTTGGAGTGGTTCCATGACGGGGAAATCGTGGAGTGCCGATAAGTGCTGTCGTATTATGTTTAGTGATTGAAATTACCCTGGATGACCGTTGTTGGTGAGTATGGCGGTGACCTGGTGAGAGGTCACATTCTTACACAGTTTTGGAGAGATGCAGCAGTGCATCTCCATGTGCCACCCATGGTGAACTGTCGGTTATGACTTCAGGGCATTCATGGCAGTGAGCACATCATGAATTGCGGGAAAGTCACAAAAGAAGAGAATCGAAGGATTTCCCATGTGATGCTACAGAACTATGTGGAATGGTAAGATATGAAATGAGAATGTTCTCCGCAGAACCACCAAGGAGAGGAACAGATGGAAAACAGTGACCAGAAGAAGGGCGATGGGAGCTGTAGAAGATGAAAATGATAGGCAAAGACAGCGATTAGAATATTTCCAACATGTAATTTAGGGTTTTGGGTACGGGAGCTACTTTGAGACAAATAAGTTGGCACAGAAAAGAATTCGTGGAGGGCGCCCTCAAACCATTCAAAAGAATGAGTAAAAAAAAAGGTGGGTGGGGGAGGGGGGGGGGGGGGACACTGATCGTAAGGTACGAGTTTGCTGTAAACCAAATATAAGTGATGTTTGGCAACTGCTCATGGTGATTTGTAATGCAATGCTCTTGCTCTCCATTATTTCCCACAGCCCCCATAGGAGACATATACAGGAACCTACTGTCAAATAATATCGTTCGTGTATAGCAACCCACAGATACCTGTAACAATGCACTACTAAATAATTTTGCTATAATAGTTTGAGGAAACCTCTTCGGACCTAAGAGTCCTCCATGTAACCCACAGGTGGAACGACATGTGCACAGCTTGAGTCCGGTTCTGAATAATCCCCACAAGCAGAACAATCATGAAACAAGTCTCTGTGTGTCCATCTTTTCAGCAATGGTTGCAGGACTCAGCTGTTCGATACAGGATGTTAAATTAAACACCTTTCAGCCGTCTATTTTCCAAACTTATTTTATTTGGCTACCAGTTTCGGCTATTTACTAAACCATCTTCAGGCCCCTGACAGACGTGTAGGAAGAGTCCACCTCGGTTCTGTTCAAAAGAGAGGCCAGCAATACTGGTTTTAATAGATTTCTGCTTGCTATAGCGATCACTTCAACCATCATCTGATGACTGTCGGCAGATGATGGTGAATGTATTCCTGTGCAGGAATCTATAGATGTAAAGCAATGAATGCCCTTGGTACGTAAAGTGCCCTCCGCCACACACCGTTGAGTGGCTCGCAGAGTATAAACGTAGATGTAGATGTAGATTGAAGAAACTGTGAGGTCACAATGCTACATTATGGACATCCTGCATTCTCATGTTTCACTTCCTACATGACAGTATCATGCTGCTATTTTTCTGCAGGACATTACTTGTCCACATTTGTACATGTCACTATGAACTGTGTGGATGAGGTCTGGGTACTTCTGTGACTAGTAAGATCCTCAGGTCTGCCCCAGTAGAATACGTGTGTGACCACCTCAGATGTCAGCTCCATCCGAGTGCTAGTAGCCAGGATATGAACGATCAGTTACAACAATGGTTATCCAAATGGCTTCAGGAGAAGACAGAATGCTTTATGACACCCATCCCAACCAAATCAGTGCATGCATCCAGGCCCAGAGGAGTGCAGTGTCGTGGTTATTAAGTGGACACATGCTGAAAATTTTTCCCCCTTGATTTCATAATAACTGAAACAAGTTCACATACCCACTTAACCTATGAAGTTTCATTTCATTTTCCCCTCTCCTTCTGGATGCTTCCCCATTTTTTGTTAAGGAATATAGTAGAAAGCTGTTCATTTGCAGCACTAACCTCTTTGTTGACACATGCAAAGACGGCAAGTTGTAGCAGTACAGAATGTTTACATAGGTACCATTTGTGTGGCTCACATAACTCAAGTACTCTGTGGGGATCCCAATGCCATTGATATCGCTGACCAAAGAGCCTCAGCTGTGAAGTGTGATATCTGCAAGACTAAGATAGGAGGACAGTTTGGTTTATAACATTGTGCTGCATAGTACTGCTGTATTGTATTTGATCAGAATAAAGTATTATTAATCATAATTCATTTGTCTATGTTATTAGTGTGTCTCCCCACATACATGGTGGAGTTCTACAAAATTGGTGACTTGTGAGCTACGCAAAAACACGTAGGGCAGAATTTAGCTCACCTTGTTCTACTATGCATTAGCAGTGCATCCATCCTTTGCTATGGCAGACATGTTGACTGCTTCAACTGATGATGCTATATGGATTCTGCCTCACTACATGCATTGTGAGTTCTATCAGCACTTTAATTGAAAAACAGCAATTAAACTGGAGCTGTGTTTGTGTGTGCAAGCACCACAGCCTGACGAGATTGCAACTGCCATCCCACAATAATGGTTGCCGTTGTCTGATTTATTACTAAACTTTGCACAAGAGACAGCATCATATACGTTGCACCCTCAGTACTTCGTGTTCAGCTTTTCTGACCGACTTTGGGCCGACTGCATCAAGTGCGCCAGCTGCACCATTATCCCACCTGCCAACAATGCTGCCCCAGATGATGTAAGACACTAGTCATTACCAGGTGTCATTGTGTGTTCAGCATCTGCACCATAAGTGTTTCAGAAGACTTCTGCTACCATACCGCTTTACGCATTTTATGAACTTTAGCAAGCAAACACTGCACTTGTCCTCCAAAGACTTTCTAACCTACTTAAACTGAACTCATTGTGTGTTGAACAATTGGCCCACCGGTTTGCATCATCAGAATCTGTGTTTCTATCGTTGGAATCCTGGACAACATCTGCAGATTTGCCACATTGATGTGTCACCTGGCTTAGCGTGATGACTTCATTTGTGATGTCATCGCCATGCCCCCTGTGCATAACAAATACGTAATAGATAAGCCTGCCTTACTGCAACACCTGGCCTGCACACCAGAACAACAGTTACAACAGGTCATATATGACAAACAGTTATTTGATAAATCTTCAGCAGTGGTTGTTCTGAAGTTTCTGGTCATATACTCACTGGGATGATAATTTTACTTATGCTCCTTCTGTTAGGTCTTAACCTAATGCTGTCATCTGGCTTTGTAAAGTTCCATTACCCCCTAGTTGATCATGAGTTTTATTTCCTTCCTTACTGATTCCCTCTTGACCACAGTATGAGGTAAGACGAATGGTGGTGCTGACTATGAACTTAACTAGATACAGACCTCTTGTTGGACACCCACTCTGGACCCTCTGGACTGTTAAACTTCCTCCACACCTGCACAAGAAGCTGAACTGCTAGACTGAAAATTCAGCCTAGCGGATATATTGTTCACAGTGCTACAACATTGGCACCATATAAACTTCAATGACACCATACCATCATAGCACTTCAAAGTACGGTGACCCGAGCTGCCCCAAATGGTGCTGAGAACAGGTGACAGGGATGTGACTGCCACAACCCAGGGTGTGGCCCAGTGGGCTGCACATGACACTATTTCTGCAGCACACAACATTACGACACCTTGCACCATTGGCACTACAACACAGCTGTGCCAGTACCAAGTGCAAATCAGTGATACCACACTCAACTGCCAGCACTCCTGTGCGTTTCCAAATGCCAAAAGCAGACTGGTATAGGTGCCATGGCCCATGCACAGATGACAAGCTGCCTTCACAGGCACCGTGTCAGTGGATGTGACATGATATAATTATATATTTTTTAAAATTTAGGTAATAATTGAATTTTTGAAGCTGTGTGGGGAGGGTGGCAGACCGAACTGCTCCTATTGTTATGTTTACCTGTAACACTATCAATTGTCATTGATATGCCTTGAGCTGTTTCTTGTTTTGTGGAGGTGGAAAGTATCTAATGGCATCCAGTTTCCCATAATCTGGCAAGATCGTTTGAGGCAAAATAATGTAATTTAATCCTTTCTTTTCTGAATTTGGACTTTTCAAGTTTGCAGTTACCCCAAACTTAGAAAATTTGTAAATACCTGTGCTGTTATATGTAGATGCTCTTCCCAGGTGGAATTTGCAGTCAAATGGTCACCTACATATACCGTAACTTGGCAAAACAGCTCCAATCCGAATACCTTATCCAGGGTTCCAGTAAAGATACTAGCAGTCTTGTTTAAGCCAAAAGGTAACACACAAAATTCATAACTCCTCCCCCCACATACAAATACTGTGTACTTTTTGCTCTCTTGGTGCAAGACTATTTGCCAGTAGGACACTTTAAGGTCGATTGTGGTAAGATATCAAATGCTATGAAACTTCAGCAGTGGTTGTTCTGAAGTTTCTGGTCATATATTCACTGGGATGATAATTTTACTTATGCTCCTTCTGTTAGGTCTTAACCTAATGCTGCCATCTGGCTTTGTAAGGTTCCATTACCCCCTAGTTGATCATGAGTTTTATTTCCTTCCTTACTGATTCCCTTTTGACCACAGTATGAGGTAAGACGAATAACAAAATGTTTCATGGTGACAGACATCCATCTTGTAGTCATAGTCTTTTCTCAAACACATGAGGATGTTGTTGGATGAGTACACTTAACTCCTTCCTTTGTGCTCCAGATAAACAAGTAGACTTACTGACCTTTGCCCATATTGCCAATACATGTATGTTCTCTCTGTTAAAGTGTTCATGTTCTTTCTTTCATAAAGTAATAATGTCTCAGGATACAACAATTGAATTTTTACATTACCATCTCCTCTGCGGCTGTTATGAGTTGTCCCTCAAAAAATCTACTGATTTCTCATGCTCATCCAGTATGGAAAAATACTTACCATTACCTACATCAGTTTGTACTTTTAATGGTCAGAAAGCACCCATGCCCATTCAACAACTGACAATCACTTTTTCCTGCTATCAGAAAGGTACATTCTATAATGAGTCTTTGAATATTAAGAGTGTACAAGCCTATAATTTTATTCCCTTTGATCAGTTCCCAGCTGTAGTCAATATACAACAGTTTTGTACTGGTAAAGTTGGTGTACCAATATCTTTTCTAATTTCATTGAACAAACTTTGTGAAATAATGTTAGTTGATGCCCATGTATATAGTACAATGGGTACTGTGACAATGCCTATTTTAGCCATTATCATGGCCTGCATTATTTATTCTGCTTTTTTAATATCACTTTCGCCTTCCATACATAATTCCTCCGTAATATCACTATCCTGGTCATAGTGTATAAAACATTTTGTAAATAAGTGCATGGGCCCCACTCCTTTCTTCATTGTGCAACTGGGAGCTTATTGCAACCAGCTCCTGTTTTCCTGTGGAGGGGTAGGGGGGTGGGGGT
This sequence comes from Schistocerca nitens, assembly GCF_023898315.1. Taxonomy (NCBI): domain Eukaryota; kingdom Metazoa; phylum Arthropoda; class Insecta; order Orthoptera; family Acrididae; genus Schistocerca; species Schistocerca nitens. The sequence goes on along the minus strand of NC_064617.1, from coordinate 930,578,536 downwards.
GTGATGGAGTAATTTCGTCACTTTGCATTCCTATACTATATGCACAGTATGATCAAAGTTTCTCCAGTTTGTATCCTACACAGATTGCAAATCAGTTTCCCTTACTCCTTGTCTTCTCTTCTGTATATGTCTCTTGTTTCCTTGTCTGCAACTATTGTTACTTATGATAGGGTGCCTCCTGTTGTTGGTATGTCCTGGCCAATTGCCGTATTGATTTTTATTTGTGTTGGCAGTGGACCCTGAAATCCGGTGTGTGGACCTTGTTGTTCCATAGGTATTGAGTCCTGGTAATCTGGATCATGTTCTCTCCTATCTCTTTTTGGTACCCGTAGTTTCCTCTATTACCATTGTCCTTACTTTCGTTACTTTGCTGAAGCACATAAGAATGCCAAACATGCTGGTTGTTTCCACTGTTATTGTTATAGTTAAAGTGGTTTCCATTACACAATATATCAGAGTCTATAATCATGCTCTCAGCTGGAGGTTGCCCTCTTCATAAATGAGATCAATCGAGTCGAGAATAGACAGGAAGCACTCGAGATTATTCTCTGGTATTGTCACCAATTTTTCCTTGATATGTGGTGGCAGCTGACTCTTGGGTATCTTTATGATGTTAACAGATGAGATTGGATTTGTCCAGCAACACTTCTTATTAATATATTTTTGAACATATTGACACAGTCCTCCCTGTTTACTGTTAAATGGCTGAAGGTTGAAACATCTCACAATGCAATGTCTGTAGTATAGCAGTTGACCAGAATTGATCTACAAATATGTGCTCAAATTGTTTGTATGTGTGGCAATACTCAGCCATGTCAGTAGCCCAAAGTAAAGCCTCACCTTGCGTATAGCCTACTATGATCTCTTGTGCTTCCATCCAATTATGTGGCAGCATGATCTGGAACGCCCTTTTGAATATGACAGGGTTTGATTTCATGCACTCATTTGAAGATATTGGAAATTGGCTATACCTGATTAGGCCTTCAACTGCTAAATTAGAGGACAAACATGGTGGTGTGCTCACAGGCTGTGGCACTGTCTCCAGCTGCACTCAGTTGTACACAACATATGACAGAGCTGTATTTGGTACTGGTTGCTGCAAATTATATTACCTTTCTTCACCACCAGGTGTAGACACAGGTTTATGTGTGCAAGCGTTCCTGCTTCGTGACATATCTATTTGACTTTGATTGTTGGTTGTGGTCAGCTCCTTTGAGCTACCGCTACCATACACAACCTCTTTATGTACTCGCTTTTCTGCTGTTGTAATATCTGAGTCAATTTTAGCAATTATTTTTCTTTCCTTCTGTGTCATTATTCTTCCATGACATCTACATATGTTTTATGCTCTTGCACAAACTTTTGTGCAAGTGTAGTGTCACTATCTAATAAACCAACCTTAGCTCTTTCATTTAGTTTCTTCATATCCTTGTACATATATTCCTGGTGTTTTTTAAAAAATGTATTTGTTTCCTAGTTTCAAATGCTCCACCTCTCCTGGTAATTTTGTACTTCATCTGGCAAATCTTTGCAAATTGACTGCAATTCCATGACATTGTCTTGCACAAACTTCATGGTTTCTGAAATTTCGGTCAGTGCAGTTTGTAAATGATTCTGAACTTTGTATCATGTTGAGCCTGATCTTTAATCATGGAAAAGAACTACTGATATAGCTTCTTTAAGTCTGTGGACAAGACTGTGCATAAATTTCTCACAAAATCTCTGAACAGGTCCACATGTAACTTCATGCTCAAATTGTCAGACTTCTCTGTTAAGTCATTGTAAAAGTCTGTGCACAAACTGTGCATGTACATATTTAGGTCACAAATAGTTTTTAATATTTCTTGCATTTCAGACATTGATGACATGCTAGTGCCTTGTGTATCTCTCAGATTTTGTTCACTTGTAATCGGGTTCTGTTCATGTGACATTGAACAGAATCAATGCTAGCACATCTTCAGCTATTATCTTGGCAAAAAATGCTTGCTGGGGTCGTTTGTGAGTTGATTTCATCTACTATGAATAATGTTATGTCACCTATTAGTACATTTTCCTCCCCTATATGAGTTGAGTTTAAATAAAATTCATGACTATTCTGCTGATATCCGACATATTGTGGTTCATTAGCATTTGTCATTTGGCTACGCATCGTGCTATATTTCATGCCAGCTTAATAATTGGATGGTTCATACCTTTGCTGCAAACTGATTGTCTGCATATTTTTCACAGTTTACCTCGAGTGTATTATTAGGATAATTTTCCTCTGTAGCTTTCTTTACATCCTTGCTTTTGCTACTCATATCTTTCATCCACAATAGTTGCAAACATGACACACAGAAACAATGTACAATTAGTACATTGACAATGTATGCAATGTAACACTTTTATCTACTCACTAATATGTGCAAGCAGTAGTGCCCAGTCACTGGTAGACAGATGAAGTGGGAGCAGTGTGATTAATTTTTTAAATTTAATTTGTGTAAATAATGGTAAGTCTCTGAAGATATGTGGGAAGGGCAGCAGGCCAAACAACTGAAATTGTTAAGTACATCTTAACACTACCAATGCTCATTACTGTCTTGTAGAATAATGTCCGCAGAAGATATCATTTTCCCTCATTTCTTCTTCTTTTGTGGCCTTCCTCTTACTAGATAAATAAATTTATTTTGACAATGCTCCATCGATAAGGCATCATCTTTGTGATATAAAATTTTTGTATAAGGTATCTTAACACATGTAGGTTTTTCCTCCTACTAAATAAAACCCCACTCCAAACTTTTTAATAAACACTCTATTGAAAACTTCTTGATACAAATTTACACTTTTTGCTTCGCACAAAAGATGGAGCATCTCCATAAAACATCATACCATGGAGGCTTCCGAAACAAAAGAAGTGATTAATAAAAGAAAACTGTTAACAAATAAACATTACAAAAACTGAAATTACTGAGATAACATTGATTCTATACAACATGTAGTATAATATTGTTAGGTTTATCTTCCAATAAATCATGATAGAGAGAGAGAGAGAAAAAATTAAAAAAAAATTACGGTCTTCCAGGTATCCCACTTTACAAACTGCCTATTGGCTTCTGTCTCGGGTTCTTCGGCCGACGTTCATGTAATGATCTTTCTGACGTTTCGCCAGCACGAGTGGCTGGCATTGTCAAAGCTTCACCCTCCATTGCCGGTGGTGAACTGGAGGCGAGCTCGCGGCCGCAGGCTATATGTACCTGGCGCGCCAACGTCCGAGGGCTTCTCCGCGGTCATTTCCGGTGCGGTTCTCCTCTTGCTACCTGCGACGGTCGTTCGCTGCAGTACGGGAAGCCAGGATCCGTTTACCTTAAGGCTTTCCTCTTTCTTGTTGAAACTGTTCGCGTGTTTTTGGATTTCTACAGCTTCTCTGAACAAGCGCGTGTGATAGTGCTTCTCTACAGCCAGAACTTCCGTGTCGGCGAATTTTATAACGTGGTCGGTCTCATTCAGTGCGTGCTCTGCCACGGCCAATTTCTCCACCTGCCCCAACCTGCAGTGTCGCTTATGCTCTTTGATCCTGGTATTAATGGATCGTCCAGTCATTCCGACATAAACTTTTCCGCAAGTGCAAGGTATGCGGTATATTCCCGACATTGAAGGAGGACGATCCATTAATACCAGGATCAAAGAGCATAAGCGACATTGCAGGTTGGGGCAGGTGGAGAAATCGGCCGTGGCAGAGCACGCACTGAATGAGACCGACCACGTTATAAAATTCGCCGACACGGAAGTTCTGGCTGTAGAGAAGCACTATCACACGCGCTTGTTCAGAGAAGCTGTAGAAATCCAAAAACACGCGAACAGTTTCAACAAGAAAGAGGAAAGCCTTAAGGTAAACGGATCCTGGCTTCCCGTACTGCAGCGAACGACCGTCGCAGGTAGCAAGAGGAGAACCGCACCGGAAATGACCGCGGAGAAGCCCTCGGACGTTGGCGCGCCAGGTACATATAGCCTGCGGCCGCGAGCTCGCCTCCAGTTCACCACCGGCAATGGAGGGTGAAGCTTTGACAATGCCAGCCACTCGTGCTGGCGAAACGTCAGAAAGATCATTACATGAACGTCGGCCGAAGAACCCGAGACAGAAGCCAATAGGCAGTTTGTCAACAAGTGGCCACGAAAGCCTTAACAATTTTGTATCCCACTTTACATACACTACAAGATGCACATCTTTGGCAAAGCAAGATCAGTCGCTTGGCAGACTATATCCTTGATCACAACTCATGCGCATACTTTCTCATGGACACTTGTTAAGATGTTAGTATGGTGCCCAAAGACATGTTCACAAAGTAATGAGTCACCATCAATAAAACTCCAAACTGCCAATGACTCTGTGATCTTGGTACATGGAAAGGTTGATCATGTGTTACAGCTCAACAAAAATCTTCACTGCCCATGGACCTTCCTTGCCAGCAACATAAGCGACCCAGTGTGTGTTGGGGATTGACTTTCTCCGGTATTTTTATCTTTCGTCAGAACTCGAGCAACTGACTCTCATACACCACATGACCTGATACCTCACCCCATAACTTTTCACCTCAGTAATGCCTCGGCCTGTGCGCTCATCCATGAATTCTGGTGGATCAGTCACAATATCAATGAAGAATGCTTGGCTAATCATTCAAGAATGTGTGACAAGCATTGAAATATTTGAAATGTATTCAGAGTTGTGAATACAAACAACCTTTGTCTGTATAAGGGAATGATAACGATGAAAATTTGTGCCCAACTGGGAATCGAAACCAGATTTACCACTTTATGTCAATAGTTGCCGTAACTGCTTTGGCTATCAGTGCATGACTCGTGGCCAGACCCAAACCTCTATATGTCATCATTCCTATGTCACAACCTCTACTTGTACACACATTATGTAGTACCCTTACAGAGGAGGATATTTTAACTGAAAGTCACTGCCTGGTATCAGTGGATGAATATGATATTGGAGTGCTTGTGATGTTAAGAAGAACTATGCAATGTTCCTTCAAACATGTGTGCATATGAATATTGACTAAAGTAAATTTGTGACTCAAAGGTAGCAGTGTTATGGGAAAGTGTTACTGGCATGCAGCCTGTCAGACCTGAAAAGGCACTGCATGTACCTATGAAACAGGTAACACAGTGAGCAAGTGGCTGCCACCAAAGGTCTTCCAAAGTCATGTATTCTGAGATGTTTTTCTGCAGTACACTGCCAAATTTGCTGAGCAATGTGATACTTTCTTCAAATTGAATATGAAAAGTAGTGTTTCAAAAAAGCTTCATTCTTTGCATTTCTGAAGCTCTCACTTACTGCTTCTGCCTTCTGCAGACACTGTTCATGTTTCCCTTTGTCCTTCATTTGGAATCTGGTAATCAATTTTAAAGCTAACACATGTTAAGCAAATAAATTTTCTGGAAATTGGGAAAACATCGTCTGTAGGGCTAGTCCTTATAATGGGCTGCAATCCTCTTTCCCCAGAAATTTTACTTCATTCTCAGTTATGTGCTGGTTTCTACAGTAATGACTCATGTATGTAAATCACAGACTGATGTCTTTTTTGACAGTAGCAGTCACTTTCTTGTGAAAATTATGATGGCTTCATCAAGTGAAGCTCTAATAACCAGTCATAACACTCGCCAAAAGAAAGACTTGCACAACAGAATACGATTTTCCTTTGATTGCATTGTGATATTATGTGTAGTTGCACTATTCTGAACTGTTTTTCTATATCTGTCTTGAATTATTGTTGTGTAAATTTCAGTTAAGGTGCAACTGAATTTTGTTATTAGCCATAAATACCATTAAAAAGTAAATGTTTTAGGAAGTGACTGAAGAATCCAAAAAATCATTGAAAACACCTCTGAAAGTTGTCTGAGGTTCTGTCTCACACAATATCCTTGTTACTCACTTTTGCTGAATAGCTAGTTTTTTGCTTCAGTGAGATAGCCCCAGAAAATAAATCCTATATGAAGACAGGATATGAGTATGTGCAACTCCAGCTAACTCTTCTAGCATTCTTATCTACAAGTCAACACAGTGAGAACTCTTTCTCTAAGTACAAATCATATCAAACTGTCCTTGAATAGTTTATGTATGTACTAGCCTGGTGGAGCGTACAGCAACTAGACGATGACAGAACACCCTTAACTGTGCACCACTCTCAGCCAACTCAACCACTGGTCTTTTCCCCTCCTCTGCTCGGGGATCCCCCCCCTGCTGCCGACTCCAGACTAGTCCTGCCATCATCTAGTCCCTGCACGTAGTGCCGGCCAGACAGTGCTGACTCCTCCTGCCCCCTCCCCATCCCTACTCTGCTATGCCCCCCTTCCCCACCTCTCTCCAGATTGATGGCTCTGTTTGACACAATTGCATTCTGGCCACAGATAGCTGGCATGTGTGCCTGAGGTGTGGTTGCTTGTGTGAATTTGTGTGTGTTCTCCTTTCTGAAGAAGATTTTGGCCGAGGACTCAAATGTGTAACTGTCTTTTCATTTCGCCTGCCTGCAACTCAATGTGTCATGTTTTCATTATAATGTTGATATTCGAACCTGGACTTTCCATTGTTTGATTTTGGCTAACAGCTTTTCTTCCATCCCACAACCTAGTGACATTTTCCTTTGTTACTATTCTCTAAAGCATTACTCTACTTAGTGCCCATTCTTTCTCTGTTTCCCATTGCTTTTTCATCACCTTCCAAACCACACATGCTCTTACATCTGAGCTACACTGTATCAAAAGTCTCGTCTATGCAAAACACACAGCCAGATGATTGTGCGAATTTTTGAAGCAGCATCTCATGCCCCAAATTCTTTTCTCCAAGAATTACAATTATTCCTATTGATCATACTTCATCCCTAATCTTCGCGTATTTTCGCATGTTATTTTTCACACCTACTTGTGCCACACAAACTTTTGAACCCAGACCTAGACAATTGCCCCTTCTCTTCCCTTACCCCAACACACACATACTTCCGTACCTCATCTGTTCCAGCCTTTTTCCCATGTTTTTGTATGTATTTGTGCTTTCACCCAATATCCCTGCTAATGAATTTTTCAAAGATCCTTGAGAAAATGGTATACAGGAGAACCTGAACAGCCATAGCATTCTCAGTCAGTGTCAATTTGGTTTCCAGCGAGGCCTATCAATTGATGATGTTATTTTCTCTTTCACTGATCAAATTCTTGAATCTCTTAACAGAAAATTGGTACCAATTGGAATCCTATGTGACCTGTCCAAAGCTTTTGACTGTGTCAACCATGAAATTCTCCTAAATAAAGCAGACTACTATGGGTCAAGTGGAATAATGGGAACATGGATTAGATCCTACCTTACACATGCGAAACAAAGGGTAATAATTACCGACAGTAATGGAATCCCAGCTTTATCCAAGTGGGGCATAGTCAACACTGGAGTGCCTCAAGGCTCGGTACTGGGACCCTTAAGGTTTCTTATATTTATAAATGACCTGCCACACCACACCATGTCAGTGAGCAAATTCACCCTATTTGCTGACGATACTTCTCTTCTAGTTGATGGGAAACATCTGCGAACAATGCATTTGTTGACATTCTGAAATGGTTTAACTGTAATGGACTCTCTCTGAATATAAAAGAAACTAATTATGTACTGTTTCATATGGCACATAAAGAACCAGGGGATATTAATACAGCATGTAGTTGACAACAAATAAAGCAAGTCAACTCAGCTAAGTTCCTGGGTGTGTACATAGATTGCAAACTAAATTGTTCCAACCATATCCTACATCTAGAAAAAAGGCTACATTTTTCAACATTTGCCTTATGCATAATTCCATCAACCACACATAAGGAGACCATAAGAGCTGCATACTTTGGACATTTCCATGCACTTTTGTCTTACTGAATCATCTTTTGGGGCAACCAAGTCACTCATGCAGGAATCTGTTTAGGAAACTACAATGCTATCTCAATACATATACTGCCTTGTATGTTTCATTAATAAAAACCACTATCTCTTCAAAACCAATAGTGAATATCATGGTCACAACACAAGGTCAAAAGATGACTTTCATAGTAACCAGTCAAACTATACCCTTGTACAGAAAGGAGTAAATTATAAGGGCATCAAAATTTACAATATTCTGCCCAGTGTCATCAAAAGTCTTGTACCTGATCACTGAAGTTCAATAGCAAACAGAAGGAATACCTAATACAAAAGTCATTTTATTCAGTTAGTGAATTTTTTTAGTGCATGGGAGCAAGATTTTATTATACAACTAAGTTAGCCATTCAATGACAGCATAAATGTAAACTTCTTGTTATTGTAGTGTTATATTGTTGCTCAAATACTTCGATATTGTTAATTTGAATGTGTATATATAAGTGTTAATTCTGATGTATGTAATACGTTTTTACGTCTTGTAGTGTACCATGTTGTTACTATGAGTCTTGTCATGAATTAACCATATTGTGTGCTGCTGTATTGTCTAATGGCTTTGAACGACAATTTAAGTGCAAAGTAAATATAATAACTTCCATTTCTTTTATGAGATGACTTACTTGACATGCTTAGCTGACTTTCCTTGCTGGTCAGCCTGCTGCTGCAAACTCTCTTTTCCTTTCTTCTCTGAAGTATGTTGCTAGGTACATGAATTTCTTAAGATTTGCTTCAACTAATGACATATATTTGAACTTCAGACATTTTACAAATCCCACTCTTCATATAAATATATATACTGCTTCATAAGCCTCTCATGTTCTCCAAATATTAGAAACAAACCAATTTACATATAAGAGAAAGTTGGCTTAAGCACCGTGTCCATTCTCAACATGGATCTTAATACATATCTTCCCTTCAACCAGGCTAAGACAAGAGTTTTTCTCAACTGTTCTCGTTATTATAACAATGGTCACTGACACAGTTAACACAGAATAACATAGAAGCTCCATGGTTCTTCTGTATGCTTTCACTAAAACTTCCATGGATCGCCCAACAAATACTTGTTGTTGCCGTTCGACTGCCACGACTACATTCTCCTTGCAATTGAATTTCAAACCTGCACACACAAACATGTGACACACAGTAGATAGGTTTCTATCATCCCGCACTCACTTCTAAAATATCATGTGTTCGAGATGGTAGAAGGCTTAGTGGTTCTAGAATTTACACCGAAATTCTTGAATCACTACAACTGTTAACATTGTAAAAATACTGATTTGTCCCATATCCTTGCAACTCCATTGCTATCAGGATCAACAGAACTCGCAATAAAATAAAATAATAAAATCCCTGGTTAAAACCCAGTCCTGCATCCTGTTACTTAAATGCTGCCTAAACCAAGGAATCTCCCCCCATCTCTGAAATTGAATCCCTTGCTCTGCAGCACCTGGAAGAGTGTTTCAGACACCACTTCCATAAGTTATCTAGCCTGCTGACATCCTACTGCCCCCTTATGGCACCACTACCAAGCAAATACCCTAACCACAGTGTTACTCCTCGTTAACCCTTACTGCACCCACACCAAGTTTAGTTTATCTTTTCAACTTGTCATGTTTGCCAAACTCCCTACCATGACTCCTCTAAACCCTGAGCTGAAACCATCCCAGAACACTGTTGTTAAACTTTCCACCAAAAATCCTCAGCTGCATAGAAGTTTCAGGCCTATACAATGGCCTCCCCTTCAGCCCTACATGCAAATTTAACTATGTTGGACTTGTCAAAGACCTACTCGCCTTCTCCTGATCTGTGCAATGGAAACACTTATTTGCCACCAGTCCCTCCAATCAAAGCCAACCTATTCCCAACATTGAGCTCTGACTCTCCCAGTTCATACCACCATTCACCTGTTTCTCTTCAACACGGTGTGCCACCTTCCTTGATATTGACCTCTTCCTCTCTGTTGCCTCTGCCCACATCTCTGTCCCCATTAAACCGACTAACCACCAACAGTGCCTGCATTTTGACAGCTGCCAATCCACCCACCAAAAAATCCCTCCCATGCAGTCTGGCCTCCATGGGATGGCATATCTGCAGTGACAAGAATTCCCTTACACAGTATGCTGACAATCTCACCAAGGCCTTCACAGACAGGCACTATTTCCCAGACCTAATACACAAACAGATTTACATTACCATATTCCCACACACCACCTAACACCCTGTAATCTCCCCCCTCCTTCCTTCTTCCATCTATTATCCACATTAAACAATGCCCAGGCCAATTAATTAATAAGCAGAGTCATTTATGAAGATTTGAGGGGAGCGAAGATTACAATAAACTTTCAAGTTTACTTAGCTTGTCATTTTGAGAATGGCTCCAGTTCTTCTTGTCTAGGGGTCTGATTCTTGAAGCTCAAAATCTAACATCAGGTCCTCATGGTTGTGTGGGGCGGCGGATAATTTATATGATTGCTATATATATGTTTGAATGTAAAATCAGTTCCTATTATTTAGAATGTTATTTATGCTGTCTTTCGCCGTTCTCAACACTGGCTCTCTAATTACACTTTAGCAACCAGAAAGTGATTTAACAAAACGTGAAGCCTGTAATTAGAATTCCTAGTGCCCACTTCATCTGAGAATACAATTATAGCTGCAGATTATAGCTCTGAGGAATTAGGAGATTGTCCAGGATTTATAATCAAAAACGATATTCCAAAATAGTTGAGTATATTCTGAAAGTCACAGATGAAAAACACAAGTATCCATACAACCTAACTAACAGAGCAGTTCAGAGTCTAATGCGCTGATGCAACTATAAATGTCCGAATTAAATGTTAAAATGAATGCTCGCCATAATTTGATGAAAATATTTCATCAAACGCCACGCTAAATAATTGGTAGAATGTCTGTCCCGCGACGGCACGTGAAAATACGACAATACGCAAACTGAAGCTAGATAATGAAAATCATCTTAGAATTAACACTTCACTTGAAAATGATTTCCTGGTTACGCGCATCTCGAGTAACTGAATACGGCATCCGAGGCTGTTTGTAGCAGTGATACCGGCGCGACGCGACTCCCGACACAGATGGCGTGTTATTCAGCGTCTGGAGAGAACTGGGGCCTTCCTTCCTGCACCTGCACAATTGAATGAGGAAGATATCCTCGACTGGGGAGCGAAGTACTAGCGCACAAGGCACTTCACCTTCTTTCATGACGGTTTGGCTAGGAAAATTACTTGGCTTTATCGTGCTGCTTGACACTTTGTGCTTTTTTTTTTTTTTTTTTTTTTTTTTTTTTTTTTTTTTTTTTTTTTTTTTTGAAAGAAAGGTGAAAGGATAGTCAGAGGAACAGTAAGAGACGCTGAAAACGAACGGCCTAAATGGCTGGCCGGTACGCTCGGATGACTCCCGCCGAGTTGTGATGATGCTCTCTTCATGATTTGCTACGTAGGTTCCAGACGTAGGAAGGTACCTGGCCCGTCACGTGTGTTTCTGCTAGCCCTGCGAATAATTGCCATTCGTCTGGCGTAAAGATGGGGTATTTGTCAATTAGGGTTAACTCCTCCTTGGTCATGAAATTTAGCCACTGGAGCTCATACTTGCTAAAGCGGTGGGGGCGATGGGGGAGGGGGGGTGGGCTAGTACCTGGTGAGTAGAGGGGGTACGGTTGCTCGAATGGGAATGACCCGTCCTGTAGAGAGGCCGCAATGTTCTTTAGGCGCGCAGCGTTCTTATATATAAAGCCGCGGTGCGGACGCTAAGGGAACGCCTGATCAAATCGGCTCTCCCGACTAGCCGCTGGGCTAGTTATGCACCACATTAAGTTACCGAATAAATCATAGCTTCTCTGGCTGATGGCCGATGAAGCTCTTAATTTAAATGTACATTCAGCACGCAGGTAAGTATTGATAATAAAATTTTGACGTGGCTAAGTTAGATATTTTGGGCGAGAGAATTAATTTAATTACACTGCACGCAGTAGATGAGCTCTGAACTGGTTCTTTGGAGATACGCTATCGCTATAATTTTATAGGTATTCAAATGAATCTTTTCACATCTTCATAGCTATAACGGATCTCCAACCTACTTAAATATAAACATCCTAGCCTTATTTATTAGCCTACTTAATCTATCTTGCTTCCTTAAGTTTTGAAACGAAAACCAGAAAATCATGAATTTCCACTAAAATCTTAATTTGTGAAATCCAAAGTACTGTTTTTATTAAATTATTATGAAAGATGAATCTAAATATAAATTTTGAAGTCTCTAGCTCTTTTCTGTTGCGCCAATGATTTTTACAGAAAAACGTCCAAATTTCGAAAATGGCTAAAGTTATCGAACTGACATTCAACACACATTAATTTAGTATTACTTCTGACATTATAGAAAAGTTTTAGGTTATTTGCTTGATTTTTAAAGTATTGCGCAACATTTATGACGTCAGAGCTAGTTAAAGCAGACTGGCTGGCTCTGAGCACTATGGGACTCAACTGCTGAGGTACAGCAGACTGGCTGGTACACAATGGAAAGACTGATATGAATTTACTACAGCGTGAGTAGGCTGCTTCCCTACAGTTGGTTTGAACTAAATAAATTGGAAGATTGTTGTTGCAGAAGTTTTTTTTTTTTATGTAAATGTATTTCCCCCTCATTTTCTCACATTTTAGTATATCATACTGTATTTTGATTTTTCACATTAACAAAGCCCAAATTACATTGTTCGCATCTATTATACAAACATACATCTGATCACATCAGAGGAAAGCTTATGACTTTCTCACTCTGTGGAAATAACAAAATTCCAAAGAATTTACAATTTTTCTTAACAACTTAACAAATGAATTCCTACTAGTTGTCATTGCATTATTAATTTCAACTATTATTTCATAAATGATTCCAGAAATAAACATAGTAAACAGTACAGGATTGCATAATTAATAACAGAAATTTTAAGTGTGTGAATAATTGATAATTTCAAATGTTTCTAAAAAAAATTTTAACTATACATTCAGAAGTAGTACTTATTGATTGTAACATCAAAACTAAAATATTTTATAAAGTAATACCTTTTCATAAATTTTAGCTTGAAATATAATATACTGTGTATAAAATTATATGAAAGTTTTCAGAAAAGCAACTGAAATAATATTGACCTGTCTGAAATGTGAAGAAAAATAATATTGGTATCAAAAACTGCTATACCACCAAAGACTGGTACATCTGAACTACATCCTGCATTAGGGCTTTGATTATCTATCACCATGCCCTGAAATAAGGAACATCCTACCAAGATCCTTTCCACTCCTCTTGAAGTGGTGTTACATCATCCACCCAACCTGCACAACATCCTAATCCATCCCTATGCCAGTCCCAGTCCCACACCTTGCCACAAGGATCATATCTCTGTAGAAGACCCATGTGCAAGACCTGTCCAATCCACTCACCCACCATTTCCGACACGTCATGTCACAGGCTTAACCTACATAATCAAAGGTGACCTGTGAAAGGAGACATGCCATATACCAGATCTACAGCAACCATTGTGCAGCTTTTTACATTGGATTACCAACAAGTTGCCCTATGTGATGAATGGCCACTGCCAAATTGTGGCCAAAAGCAAAGTATACCACTCTGTGGCACAACATGCAGCTGAACATAAAATGCTTGATTTCAATGGCTGCTTCACAACATGACCCATCAGAATCCTGCCCTCCACCACCAGGTTTTCTCAATTCCCAAAATCATCCTGGCCTCAACCAACAGTAACCTACTGTACCCACAATCTTTGCCCAACACTTTCTGCCCCTCTTGTCTTATCACCTCTCCCCTAGTTCATGTCCCCTTACACTCATTGTGCGCCATTCCTTTGTCAATGCACCCGCCCATCTTTTCCCTTCCTCAGCAACTCTCCCTGCCTTCTCCCCATTTCCTCCACCTCCCTCTCCCACAGCCTCCCAGCACTATACCTGAGAGCCTTGTTCTGCCATCATCTACCCCCTGCACATTCCAATGGCAGTGCTGACTCCTCTTCCTTCTTCCTTATCCTGCTGTCCCTTCCCCTGCCCAGCTCACTCCAGATTGCTGCTTCCCTTCGACACAGTTGCTTTCTGGTGGGAGTGGCCAGAGATAGAGTGGTCTTGTGTGTGAGAGATGTGCTTCTTTGTGTGAATGTGTGTGTATTTTTATTTCTGAAGAAGGCTTTGACAAAAGCTCAAATGCTTAACAGTCTTTTCATTGTGCCTGTCTGTAACTCAACATGTCCTCTTTACAGTGAGTTGCACTCTATCCTTTTCATGATACTGTTGATATTCCAAAGTGGATTTTCCATTTTTTAATCTGATATGTACTTAAAAAAGTGTTAGGGTGGTCTCTGATATCTACCCATGTAGGTCCTGCATATGTGTTCTTGAAGGTTTGCACTATTCATTTGCCATTTCATTAGCTGAGGGGGAAATGAGCTCAGTGTCATATAGTATATGATTTCCAAGGTTTTGGGTTTGCAGATGAGTTAATTTTGTGATTTTGTTTTAACAATAATTTTACAACTTCCCCAGTTGTCTTAGTCAAGTGTCTAAAGGAAATTTAAAATCAGCTGTAAAAATGTTATACTTGAGGAGAGTGTTGTAAGATAATGCCCTTCACCAAGAATATGACTTAGTAGGGACTTATCTATAACTTTGTGGCCTTAATCGTGATGATTTTTGTCAATATATTGATAGTGGCCTTCATTGTGGATGAAGACATTTAGCTTGAGTTGAAACTTCCCCAGTTGTCTTAGTCAAGTGTCCAATGGAAATTTAAAACCAACTGAAAAACTATGCCAAACTGTAAAATGATATACAGGAGGAGAATGTGGTAAGGTAGCTCCCTTCACCAAAAATATGACCTAGTAGACACTCATCTATGAATTCCAATATTATCAAACTGAATAAAGCACCAAATCCAATGTTTTATTTAATTCATGTCAGAAGACATATTAATGCTCTTTCCCTCTTTGCACACAGAAGAGTGGTGAAGGGTATTGTCCACAAAATTTTCCACACTCGTTTCTTGTGATTTGCCCTTTCTTTCATCCTGAATTTCTGTGAGACCATTTTATTTTTTGATAGCATGGGAAAATGATTGCTAGGGCATTGCGGTGTGTATGTTCACAGCTTCAGTGGAGTCAAACCTGCGAGTGATGGAATCTGTGTGTGATACTTGATGGAGACAATTAGGAAGTAGTCAAAATATTGTGCAAAGAAAATTATAACATTATTTCAGCTGCAAATTCACGGTTTTGCAAAATCATCATTTTACCCAAGAAAGTGTGAAAGATTAAATCACGTAGTAGATGACACTTTTAGTGGTTGTGACTGATTGGGAATGATATGCTAATAGGTATAAGCCCTGGTATCCAGAACAATAGAACTTTATTAAATCAATGAACAACACAACAATAGTCTTTAGGGAATAACTTGGCACAGGCTTAGAGCCCGTCACTATAAATTGGAATTCCTAGTAATAGTTATAGGTGACCACAGACAGTGGGAGAATAAAGTCTCACTGGGCAGAGAGCTTGGAGATGATGATGGAAGTGATTTCCCAGAAGGCAATGTGAAGGAGGCACTTGGTGATGATGAGATGGATTGATATGCAGCCTGCAACATGCCCCTTGGTCTTTTGTTGTAGATGACACCTGTAGTAGGTGGTGTTCCGAGAGGCAGTGGCTCGGAAGTGATGATGCGGGTGGATTCCTGTGAGCAATGCGGAGTAGACACTCAAAGTGATAGCCCTGTATTATGATACCCAGCCTTTGATGCACTCCTTGATCTTTGGCTGTGGACAAAGTCTGTAGCTGGTGATGTCCCATGAGCACTACCTCAGAAATTATGATGTAGGTGATGCCCTGCAAAACAGTGTACAGGAGGCACTTGGCAAGGGCCCAGCAGTTCAATACACATGCAGTACAGTGTTCTTCCAGTAATCAGTTGTAGTCTCTGAATAGAGGAACCATGATGTGCACTGGTATTAATCCTGGAGTGAGTAGTGTGCTCAGTAAAGAGAGCTTCATGTTGAGGGACCACAGATAGTTGGTGCTTGGCCACGGAATATCTCCTGATGTGCAGTGCCATTGATCAGACAAGTTATGACCTGTATAGCTGGCTCACAGATGGATATAAGGATCAGCACATGGAGGTATGTGCTGTGTCATCAATGTACAAGTAGTGGCAGCGCCACATTTGGCGAGAATTGTGCCACCAGGAACTTCCTGGAGACTCAGAGGGAAAACAATCCTGCATTTTTATATGTATGGCTGATTGATTGCCTGTGACCAACAGAGCCTGTGTAGCATAGTGAGCAGATGAGGAATGTGACCACATACTGTACAAGACTGTATGAGTGGTAGCTGGACTGTAGTCGCGAGCCATACAATACAGTACCATTGTTGGTGCAAACCGATTGCTAAACTGGACAAGACACGAAAATGCCTTGATCGTGATGCTTGTTGCCAGTACACTGATAGTAGCCTCCATTGTGGATGAAGCTATTTGCATTATAAAGTGAAACTTCAGCAATGAATCCAATTTCACAAGCCACTTGAGAATGAAAAGTAGCTATGTGTAGTCTATTTTCAGGTGCTTCCCTAGTATGCCAGGATGGGCCACAATGAGAAAGAAAGTATAGCTTCATCTTCCATGTTGCAAACTGTGTTGCATTCAATCTCGGCCCTGTTCTATGGCCAGGATTATAATCGTGTTCAACCCCGAGGAGTTATAAAGTAGAAGCAGAATCTGTGCATGTGGGAGAAAAGGGTTGACTACACAATTTTCTGTGCATTATATGCCAAGTAACAGGACTCTGCTAACTAGTGCTAACCAATTCCAGATGGCTGAGGACATGTCAAGCCAGATGTGTTTGATATCATTTTATGTAAGAGGGGCCATTTACTTTGATATGTGGAATGTAACAGTGAGGACAGGAATCTATGAAGATATACGAGGTGTGGCTAGAAAAAAAACGGACTAGTACTGGTGAAACAATAAAACGAATGCAAGAAGGCTGAAAGTCACGTGGCCTGTCATGTGACTCTCGCTCCGCCTACTGCTCAAGTTTCATCTGCCTCCTGCACTCAGTCTGCCCGTGGCGTCTGTTTTAAGTAGTTGATGTTTTGTCTGTGCGTCGGAAAATGTTGAGTGTACAGAAAGAACAGCGTGTTAACATCAAATTTTGTTTCAAACTAGGAAAATCTGCAAGTGAAACGTTTGTAATGTTACAACAAGTGTACGGCGATGATTGTTTATCGCGAACACAAGTGTTTGAGTGGTTTAAACGATTTAAAGATGGCCGCGAAGACACCAGTGATGACACTCGCACTGGCAGACCATTGTCAGCAAAAACTGATGCAAACATTGAAAAAATCGGTAAACTTGTTCAACAAGATCGCCGTTTAACAATCAGAGCAGTGTCTGAGTTAACAAGAGTTGACAAGGAAAGTGTCGAACAGTCTTCATTCAATTTAATTCCTACTGTAAACTTTGAAACTAGGGTATGTAAATACTATGAGACTGTTATTGATAATATCTTTGTAGATAAACCTAGGGAAAAAAGTCATATCACAATACCAATAGTAAGTGGACTTCCTGATCATGACATGCAGCAATGGTAAATGTTGAAACTTGTCAGGATATAAAATCTATCAAATCTGAGTGCAGGAGTGTAATAAATCAGTCAAAAATTGAGACTTTTAGGAGACTGCTCAAAGACATGAGCTTGATAGATGTTTACAATACTTCTGACTCAAATGGAAAATACAAAGCTTTCATTAATAAAGCTACATCCTCATTTGAAAATTGTTTCCCCCTAAAGGTAGCTCAAACCAGACAGAATCAAACAATGGATTATACAATAAATGAAGGTATCATGTGGGAAAAAAAGGGAATTGTATCTACCATCTAGGAACAGCTCTGATGTTAGCACTATAATGCATTACAAGGAAAACTATAAAATACTGAAGCAAGTAATCCATAAATCTAAGCAGCTTTATTGAGAGAAACAGAAAATTACATCAGGCAACAAAATAAAAACTGAATTGGATGTAGTGAAGACAGAGACAGGTGGTGCCAGAAAGAAAGAAGAACAGATAGCTCTAAAAATAAATGAGACATTGGTAACAAGTGCATGTAGTGTTGCAATCCTCTTAAACAAGTACTTTGTTACTGACAGCTTGGTGTTATCAGGTTCAGTAAACAGTGCAATGGGATATCTGAGACCAATCTCTACTGATGACTTAAGTAAAATGGAAATGACATTCACTTCTCCCAAAAAAGTAGCATCCATCATGAAATCCTTAAAATCAAAGTATTCTAGTGGTTATATAATGTATCAAGGAAGTTAATCTAAGAGTGCTCATGTGAGTTGAGTTCTATCTTAAATTATTTGTGTTATCAATTTCTTATCAGCAGAACATTTCCAGGGATAAGCGATAGTATCAAACTATTGACCAATTTTGCTTTCTTCTGGCTTCTTCAAAAATATTTGGAAAGTTTGCATTCAATGGTCTTCTTGAGCATCTGACTGCAAATAATATATTGTCCAAGTCACAGCCAGGTTTCCGTAAGGATTCTAATATATAGAAGGCTATTTACATGTCCAGTGAGAATGTACTTAATTCATTGGATAACAAATTAGAGGCTACTGGCATTTTCTGTGACCTATCAAAAGTCTTTGACTGTAGGAATCACAGAATTCTTTTAAGTAAATTAGAACAACACTGGCAGTGCTGCAAACTGGTTTGAATATTACCTACTAACAGGGAACAATGGGTGTCACAAAATACCTGTAGAATAAACAATCAATCTTCATCTGATTGGGAATTAATTACATGTGGTGTTCCACAAGGTTCCATCTTGGTTCTGTTGCTTTTCCGCCTATACATTAATGCCTCTTGTCTATTACATTGCCAGATGCTAAATTTGCTTTGTTTGTATATGATACAAAATTGTAATAAATAGCAAGTCAAGTACAGATTTAGAAATGGCTGCTAATTGGGGTTTCACTGTCATTGAACTTTGAAAAGACTCAGTATATGTAGCTCAGAACCTGTAAGAAATTTCCTTCCTGAATAACATATGAGGGTGTGCAGACAGTATAGGTTGACAGTGTTAAATTTCTGGGATTACAACTCAATAACAAATTCAGTTGGGTAGGGCATAGCACAGCACTGCTGAAGCACCTAAACAAGTCTGTGTGCTATGTGCTGCTATGTGAATGATGTCAAAGGTATGAGATATAAATATAAAAAAAACTTGCATGCTTTGCTTACTTTCATTCTATTATCTCATATGGGATCATATACTGGAGTAACTTTGTCGAATTGAGCAAAAGTTTTTAGTGTGCAAAACTGTGTAATAAGACTCATTTATGGTGTAAATTCAAGTATATTATATAGAAACCTGTGCAAGGAACTGGGTATTCTAACCACTACCTGTCATTATACTTATTCCTTAATGAAATTTGTTGCAAATAATGTGTTCCTATTTCCAACCAGTAGCTCAAAGCATAGTATCAATACTAGGAATGAGAACTATGTATATAAAGTAATATTTCCTCACAGAAACTATCCAACATCTTCAGGTGGTTCAACCATGCTGGTAGCTAGGTGTTACTGATGGTATCAGCATGCCAATGCCCTGTATATAGAACATGCATGTGAAGAATGCACAGATGCAGAAATCACACATGCACAATGATTTGCAGATATATTACGCCATACTAAAACGCCCTCTGCCAAAAATCACAGAGCGGTTCTCCTGCACATATGCTGTACGCTACATTTACTAACAATGTGGCCAGATGTCAGTGACTAAAAAACTATACTACACCAATGTTATGATGGGTCTGATATTGAAAAAATCTTAATTTTCTCATTGTGATTTAAAATCAGCCAATGCAGGATTCCTGGCTGTGGTCAGTTGAAATCCCTGTTGATGAGATTATCGGCTTATGAATATGAATTGTTTTCTTAATGATGCAATCCCAAAAAGATGATGCCAGGGATAAAACTTCCATCTTTTCATAAATCATGCAATGTCCTGTATTCAGACAGTGTTCTGCAGTTGTCGACTTTTCTGGTTGTGTAGGCGTGTATGACGCTGATGTTCATCGCAGCGTTCTTGTACTGTGCAACATGTCTGGCCTATAAATGCTGCCCCACATTGATAAGGAATCTTGTACACACCACCTTTCCTCAGGCCAAGATCATCCTTAACTGAAGCCAACAGGTTCCTCAGTTTTGCAGGTGATCAAAAAATACACTTGGTCATATCTTCTGAGAACTCTTCCAGTTCTTGATGACAAGGAATAAAATATGGCAAAAAGGTCAAAGTGATGTGGCAAAAAGGTCAAAGTGATGGGTGTCTATATATCTTCATTCTGATCCATAGATTGAACTCACTTGGGCCTGAATGCATTACATATCTGTCTCTCATAATAAACATTTTGTCGGAACACTGTCTTCAAATGTTATAATTCACTCGACAGGATTTCAGGATCAGATACCATACGCGCTCTATGAACTAATGTAACACAGAAAAAAAGAGGGTTTGAGTGCATGGATGATACATTTGTGGTGTGGCCACATGGACTTGATACTCTACCTATGTTTCTTCAGCATTTAAATTCGCTCCATCTGAATATACATTTCACAATCGGAGTGGAAAAATATGGTGTGATAAATTTATTAAAAGTGTATAACCATGTTTCATTTGGACAGCATATTCATTCCGTAAATATTAGCAGTTCCACTTCACTGTAATACATTTACATATCTTGACAGTCTCCTGGCAGATGATCAGAGAAGTGAGTACTATATTTAAGTGTTCAATGTTTTTCATGTTATGCTTTCTGACATGTTCTGAACCCACAAGAATCATCTCATTGCTAGGTCTATGGAAGGAAAACAGAATCTAATATCTAATCTAGCTTAATCTTAGTCCACTGCAGGATATAAGCCTCCTCCATATATTGCTGTTGTCTCCTCTTCGTTTTTGAGCCAACTGGTACCATTGTGTTCCAGCCATCAGCACCACATCATCAGAACATCAGTTTTGGGGTCTTCCAAAGTCTCTGTTATGGTTCCATGGTCTCCAGTGACCAATTATGGGGGTCCACCTTCCATAATTTTGATGGGCTATGTGTCTGACACACTGCAACTTCACACGTGCAATTCTGTCTAGGATGTCCATTACTTTTGCTTTTGATTCCTGATTGAATCCTATCCCTAAGGCTGATTCCTAGCGTTTGTTGTTCCACGGCTTGTTATGTTTTCTGTAGTGTAGGAGCATATGCCTTTGTCAGAGTCATAGGTTTGGACTGTAGCTTCGAACTTGTATAATGCACATATTATAGATCTTAAGCTTCAGGTTATTTGGGACATACTGTCAGTCAGTAAAAATCTTAGTTTTCAGAATGCTGCCCAGCTCAGTCCTTTTCTGCAAGGAATTTCTGCATTTTGGTTATTTTCCTCTTGTTTAATCTCATGACCAAGTTAGGCGTTTCAGTAACATCACATAAGCACACTTGCATGACTGATATAAATGCAGCCCAAAAGGTGTATCACTCACAGTGACTTGATTCCTCATTTGAATGAAGCTGGAGATTCAAATCTCGTAAGTCTATTTTAGTACAGCACTTGTCTTTCTGTAGCCTGGCAAATAATTCATCAGACTTTCCATCAATGTCTTCATATATATTTTGCATACCTCTGTGAAGTTCATGGAAAAGGATATGTCCCATTGTAACAGTTATTAGAATTTTCCCTGTTCCACTCACGTATGGAGCATGGGGAGAACAACTGTTTGAATGCCTCCAAGCATGCTGTAATTAATCCAATCTTGTCATCACAATACCTGTGGGAGTGACATTTAATGCCAGTTCTTGAAACATTGTGAGTAGGCTTTCTCAGGATAGTTTACTTCCATCTTCAAGAGTCCGCCAGTTCAGTTTCTTCAGCATCTCTGTGACACTCAACCATGGATCCAAGAAACCTCTGTATGTGTTCAGCATTCCCTGTTAGTTTTATTTGATCAGTATTCTATGATTGGTCACACAAGTGACGTGTAAGCAATTCCCTTGGTAGACTGATTGCATTTCCCAAGTATTCTATAAATAAACTGAAGTCTTACACTGTTTTACTCCTGACTAAGCCTTTGTTCTTGTTCCACTTCATATCCTTACAAAGTGTTACACCCAGGTATTGGTATGATGTTTATACATAAACTAATTCCAATATTATGGTCATAGTGTACTACATTATTTCATTTTGTAAAGTGCACAATTTCACATTTCTGAACATTTAAAGCAAGTCTTCAATCTTTGGACCACTTTAAAATCTTACCAGGATCTGACTAAATATTTATGCTGCTTCTTTCAGAGAGTTCTTCATTACAGATAATGAATCATCTGAAAAATGTCTGAGGTTACTACTAATATTGTCTGCATGGTCATTAATATACACCATGAACAGCACACATTCCAAGGGCACACCTGAAGTTATTTCTACACGAATTTATGGTTCCCCATCCAAGATAACTTGCTACATTTTCTCTACCAAAAAGTCCTCAATCCAGTCACAAATTTCACTTGAAACCTCATACGATCCAACCTTCAATAATAAGCGTGGATTTCACTTGATACCCCATATGATCCAACCTTCGATAATAAGTATAGATGTGGTACTTAGTCAAATGCTCTTCTGAAATCAAGAAATATTGCAACTTCAAGACAGCCTTGTATAATATTGTGCCCTGCCCAAAACATAATAACATACTATTTTCTTTTTCTGTCAAAGTATTAAGATTTAATGATATAATTTAAGCACTAAGTCAATGAACTGCACTGGAAGTCAGCGAATATGTACACCCAGAATAATGTGAGCAGTGTATCATTATTATCTGTGTTTTGTTCTATATAAGAATGTGTGCCCGTCTTTTTTCTCTCCTCTTCTTCTTTAATCGTGCGCCTTTCCGACAGCATCTTACACTGTCAGGCTCCTATTTTCTTCCATTTTGTTAAAATGAACTAAACTTGTATTCCTGTTAGGAATTTATTTAATCATTCTATTATTATCACCAACTGCGACTACTGATAGGATCTTATTATTTATGCTTTATTCTTTCGCTCCAGAGTTGAGCTAAGATTATTGTAATTTCCAAGTATTTCGCCAAAATATGGCACAATTCTTTGTTATGTTCAAAACTGTGAGAATTATTCACAAAATGTTAGATTTCAGTACAAAAAACTTATTATGTTAAATAATAATTTAGAATAATAGAAGCCAACCTCAGGAAAGATCAGTTTGGATTCCGTAGAAATGTTGAAACACGTGAGGCAATACTGACCCTACGACTTATCTTAGAAAATAGATTAAGGAAAGGCAAACCTACATTTCTAGCATTTGTAGACTTAGAGAAAGTTTTTGACAACGTTGATTGGAATACTCTCTTTCAAATTCTGAAGGTGGCAGGGGTAAAATACAGGGAGCGAAAGGCTGCTATTAACAATTTGTACCGAAATCAGATGGCAGTTATAAGAGTCAAGGGGCATGAAAGGGAAGCAGTGGTTGGGAAGGGAGTGAGACAGGGTTGTAGGCTATCTCTGATGTTATTTAGTCTGTATATTGAGCAACCAGTAAAGGAAACAAAAGAAAAATTCGGAGTAGGAATTAAAATACATGGAGAAGAAATAAAAACTTTGAGGTTTGCCGATGACATTGTAATTCTGTCAGAGACAGCAAAGGACCTGGAAGAGCAGCTGCATGGAATGAACAGTGTCTTGAAAGGCAGATATAAGATGAACATCAACAAAAGCAAAACGAGGATAATGGAATGTAGTCGAATTAAATCAGGTGATGCTGCGGGGATTAGATTAGGAAATGATGCGCTTAAAGTAGTAAAGGAGTTTTGCTATTTGGGGGAGCAAAATAACTGATGCTGTTTGAAGTAGAGAGGATATAAAATGTAGACTGGGAATGGCAAGGAAAGCATTTCTGAAGAACAGAAATTTGTTAACATCAAGTATAGATATAACTGTCAGGAAGTTGTTTCTGGAAGTATTTGTATGGAGTGTAGCCTTGTACGGAAGTGAAATGTGGATGATAAATACTTTAGACAAGAAGAAAATAGAAGGTTTCTAAATGTGGTGCTACAGAACAATGCTGAAGATTAAATGGGTAGATCACATAACTAATGAGGAGGTACTGAATAGAATTGGAGAGAAGAGAAATTTATGGCACAACTTGACTAGAAGAAGGGATTGGTTGGTAGGGCATATTCTGAGGCATCTAGGGATCACCAGACCAAGAGATGAATACACTAAGCAGTAGCAGTAGGTACTTGGAGATGAAGAAACTTGCATAGGATAGAGTAGGATGGAGAACTGCATCAACCATCCTCTGGACTGAAGATCACAAGAACAACAGCAATAATTTTTTAATTTAACATTTCTATTTTCATTTTGTAGTAGCAATCACAAATTCTGAATTTATAAATTGTAAATTTTTTAAAATTACATTTTTTTCTTACCATGGCGACGCGATACTCATGAGATTAAATTAAATCATTCTGAATGTCATGCGAGGTGAGAAGCTAGTTAGAAATTTCCTTGAGATTATAGAAACACAGATTAAATGCTTTTCAGCATGTTACTAGTTTACTGACCTTCACTTCAAGCAATAAAAGGTAAAAAAGAGTAGGATAAACTAAAAAGTGGCATGTATGAAATACTTAATTCATTTACTTTTAGTTCATGATTAGAAGTGATACCTCTAATTAATCCATGTACTAATAGTTGTGTGTGATATTTAAGTAATAAAAATAACCAATCTCATGCTCATATTTAAAAATAAAAAACATCAAGAATATTGGGGATACATTAAGTTGAAGAAATTCTGCTTGATAATCAAATATATATTCAATTACTGAATTATTACAAATATATGAATATACTTTAGCTTATTTTACATCCATTACAATTCACGCTAGCTGAAGCATAAATTTCCATAATTTCATAATCATATCCACCCATATTTATAAAATAGTGTAGTTAAAGCTTTAGTACACTTGATCCAAAGCTTTCAGTGAGAAAAGTGGGAGTTGGGTTTCACGTGATCATTGTTTTTAAAAGTCATTCTGATTGGCATGAAGAAAGTCATTCTGTTTGAGACATCTCATTATGTTTGAACCCAGAATATGTTCTATTATTCTACAACAAATCAGTGTCAAGGATACTGAATGGTAATTAGTGGATCACTTCTTCTACCCTTCTCCTAAATGGGTGTGATCTGTGCTTTCTTCCAGCTATTTGGCACAACTTTTCATTTGTGGAATCTGTGATAGATTAGGGTTAAAAGAGGGGCTAACTCAGCCAAAAATTCAGCAGAGAATCGAAAATGTATCCAATTGGGCCCTGGAGATTTGTGGTAATGATTTCAGCTGTTGCTCAATGCCACTGACTAACACTTACTCTTCTGGGTTTTCCTTTGTAAAGCGATATTTGAAAACAGAGTTAAGCATTTCTGCTCTTGGTTTGCTACTTCCTGTTTCAGTTCCTGCCTCTTCCCTGTGTGATGGGACGCTAACTTCAGTAACACTAACAACCTTTCGTTCGACCAAAATTTCTTTGTGTTTTATGAAAGATCATTTGACAGTATTGTGCTACGGTAGTCATTGAAGGCTTCATGCTCTCTTGACAGCCAAATGCTTTTCATTGAACATCTCTCTATCTACGGCCCTATACTTTGTTTTACACCTATTTCGCAGTTGTCTGTGTTTCTTTAGAAGTCTCTTTAAAATGACTGCATTTGAATAAAACACTCACTACCCTGATCATTTTTCAGGAGGTTGTCAAAGCATGTGAATACATTACAGTGAAGCAGAACTGCTAATATTTATAGAATGAATACACTGTCAGAATGAAACATAGTTCTTTCAATAAATTTATCATACAAAAATTACCTAATCTTGACTGTTGTGACCAAGTGATGTCAAAACTGAAATCTAACAGACCTTTTTATTTAAGATATTCTAAGGATCCCTGTAAGATATTCTTCAAATTCTGTTTAAACTGTGCTTTATCTGAAAGCGAGTTTTTAGTGGTTGCTGGCAATTTATTGAAAATGTGTGGTTGTGAATACTGGACCCCTTTTTGGAACAAAGTAAGTGATTTTAGGTCTTTATGTTGATTGTTTTTATTCCTTGGTTGGAAAAGAGACATATAACTTGCAAAAAAATTCATTAAGGAATAAATATACTGAGAAGCAGTGGTATAATAATTAGTTCCTCTGCATGCTCCGGTCCTGTGCTAACAGTTTCAAGGACTCACGGAGATATGTCACTATTGCTTTTTATCTAGTTTATTGAAAATATATATCTTTCTATTTGTTTTATTTGGTTGCCCTTTGTGTACTTTGGTGATCGCTGTTGACACAACTGCCTCATGATCACTGATACTAGTGTCAATATGGACAACCTCAAAGAGGTCAGGTATATTTATTGCTAACGGATATAATATGTTTCTACCCTGAAGGGGGTTCTGAACTTTCTGTTCTGAGTAGTTTTCAGAGAAGGCATGTAGTAATGTTTCACATGATGTCTTCTCACACATATCACTTACAAAACTGTAATTTTCTCAGTTGATTGTTGGATGAATAAAATCTCTGCCAGGGGTTACAGTGTGAGTGGGGAACATAAGCACAAGTGAACTGAGGTTTCCTCTAAAGTTTTTAGTCACACAAGGAGGTGAGTCTGGTAGTCAGTAGAAGGATCCAATTACAACGTTATGCTCACTACTGGTATTGAGTCTTGCCCAAACAATCTCACATGCAACCTCAATTTCTATCTCAGTGGATTTGAGTTTCTTGTCTACTGTGACAAATACAGCACCTCCATGCCCCACTAGCCTGTCCTTTCGAGGGAGGAGGAGGAGGAGATTAGTGTTTAATGTCCCATCAGTGATGAGCTCAATAGAGATGGTGTTCTTTTGATATACATTTAAATTTTCCCCAAAAATCTCAGTGCTGTCAACTTCAGGTTTTAACTTCAGAATGGGAAAGAGTTGATTACTGTCCATGAATTATGTACATTGTACATTCATAAGGTCCTTTTTGGTTTCCTAATAACTGAACAATATGAGCTTGATGATCCCAATAGATATCAAGCAGTCCAATTCCACCATCAATATCTCAGTGATATAAAGGGTGTGTTGGGAGCAGAAAAAATTATACACTGTCGATGGTTATAAACTGCTGTTAACTTTAAATGCAACTCTCTAACTTGATTCAGATTGAAAAAGCTCTGCAATTTTTTCTCACACAGATTATCAAAAGTGTCAAACCGTGTTGTGTCTGACACCAGACTGACTTGTTAATTATGGAGAATCCAAAAACATGAAATGCAAAACAGCTGTCAACTCCGGCTGTCAATTCTTTGTTTGAAGTGAACCTTTGTCCACCGAGAAAAATTTTCAGTTTTGGGAAGAGATGGAAGTCTGACAGAGCCATATCAGGTGAATAAGGCAGGTGTGGCAACAATTCATACCTTTAGTTCATGTAATTTTGCCATGGCAATGGTGCATGTGTGCGGGTGCGCATTGTCTTGATGGAAGATGACTTTCTTCCTTGCTAAACTTGCCGTTTTTCTCATATCTTTTGTTGCAGTTTGTCCAGGAGGTTAGCATAGTATTCTCCAGTAATTTAATGCCCAATGGGGAGATAACCTACAAACAGAATCCCCTTTGCATCCCAGAACACAGATGCTGTGACCTTTCCCACTGAAGGAATTGCCTTTGCTTCCTTTGGTGGCGGATAATCAGCATGTTTCCACTGCTTTGACTGTTGTTTTGTCTCTGGGGTGTAGCAGTGCACCCAAGTTTCATCTATGATCACAAACCGTCACAAAAAATCTAGTTTGTTTCTCCTAAAATGGGCCAAACATTGTTCCGGTATGTCCATTCTCATGCGTTTTTGATCCAGCATCAAGAATCACAGCACCCATCTTGCAGATAATTTTCTCATTTCTAATTCTTCAGTTAAAATGTGATATACCCTTTTAGATGACATCTGGCTGGTATGAGCAATTTCACACACTTTCAATCGGCGAACCTCCATGACCATTTTGTTTACTTTTGCAATGATTTCTGGATTAGTGAAACATCTTTCCCAACCACTGCATGGGTCATCATCTAAGCTGTCCCAGCCAAGTTTGAATTCATTTGTCCACTTGGCAACAGTTGAATATGAAGGAGCAGAGTCCCCCAGTGTATTCTGGAAATTGGCAAAATGTCCTTTGCTTTTATACCTTTCTTTATGAAATACTTAACCACTGCTCAAATCTCAATTTTTTTCATATATTGGTGTTAGACTAATAACTGCTTACACATCGTCATTTCTGCATTTTCTTCACCCACACTGTATCAGTGAATTTAACCTGAAGGATACTTAGTACACAGGTTGTTTAAAAAATACTGTCTGCTACAACATAGTGTTTGTCATAGCATACAGGGCATCTGAAACTATGGGGTCAAAAATATACTGACTGTAGAGGACCCTAAACTGGGTATTTGGAGATTCCAAACCAGTGGTCAGATATTAATGTTTCAGTTAATACGACGTCTTGAAAGGGCAATGTGTATGATGTACATGCTTGTAAATTTGTAATATTTTACAACAAACAACCACCTGACACTACAGTATTAGTGGTGCTGCTGTGGAAAGCACTACACAATCATCAGTGTTGAGTGCATAGGACACTGTACACAGTACACAATTGGTTGCTGATTTACTGAATTAATTGCAAACATGCATTTAAGGTATGATGTAGAAGGGCATAGTGTGCAGAAACCAAACAAATTACAGAGAATATGTTACAACAGATATAATCTAAAATGAAAAAAAATTATTGCCATGGAAATTTATGAGAAACTAAGTTGTTGGAGCCAGGCAAAGCTCGTTAGAGTTATCAAAAAATAACTGTTCACACAGTTGACTGTGAGAAAATTGGTTTCAATCATATGAGAGATGATTCATGAATAACTGCCCATCAACATGCCAAGGTAATGAACCCTTCTAACAATGAAATGTGGAGTGTGCTAATAGAGCAATAATTACCCCCTATCATTAACATGTGCCAACACTGGGGCCAAATGAGACTGAGCCTGGAATTCTGTTGTGTCAATGGATACATTGTAACCCATGCACTGAGACTGATAGACATAACTTTTGAATGGTCACAACTAGATGAAGTTATTTCTATAAGGTCTCAGTTGTTTATATCAATAACAATTAAATATTAATTTCTGACTATTATTATAGCAAAGTTATGAGTTTACTGTACACTTCCACCTGTGCAGTTTTTTCACTAAGGATATGGGAGACCTGCTACATTTCATTTCAAAACATACCATCAAATTTCTTTGTTGGCACCATTTTAGACAGAACATCAACTGGACAGTCAACTTGTTTGCAAGTAGATGTTACTATCCAAATGTATTCAGTATATTATTGATGATCATTTTTGTTCCCTATTATTTCAGAAGTGTTTGTTAATATAATCAACCTATAGTTTGATATACATTAAGAAAAGCTTGTACTGAATAGTGTTTCTTTCAAAATTGTTTGCTATTCATGTTCTTGTTCTGGAGGAAAAAAGATTAAGACTAATTTAAATTTCTGAATTTCAGGTACAGGAGCCACCACTATTCTTATGTTCCCAGTGTCATAAATGCTATCAGTACAGAAGAAGTCTTATTCGTCATGTCAGATTGGAATGTGGTAAACCTGCACAGATAGCTTGTCCGCTATGCAAGTACAGGTGCAAACATAAAGCAGATATGATAAAGCATATTCGAAACAAACATCAAGTATCCACACTACAGTCTTCCTCACAACTGGATAATCTAATGAATTTGTAATTCAGTCATGGAATAGTTCAAAGTGAAATAACAGAAGGGAGAGAAAATAATAAAAACAAAGTGTAAGCCCTCTTTGTAGCTTTTCTTGCAGTTAGGTCTAGTTCATCTTCAGCCATGTATCACTGTCAGCATCTCATTCATTTTTTTATGCTGTATTTTGAGTGTTTGTAGAGTTCGTGTTGTACCTAATGATAGAAGAAATTTTGAAACAAGACTTTTTAATATTTTTCATTACATGATTTTTCTGATAATTTAAACAAAATAATAGAGATTTTTTTTCCTGCTTAGTTTTTGAAAATAGTAAGCAGTGTATGATTATTATTGTCGTGGACATAGTCTTCCAGTAGGAAACTGACTGTTTCTGTTAAGAGACTTTAAGTAAGCTTCAGTTTTATTTGAAAGAAGGAAATATGAAATATGGTTGACCAGGTTTCTTTCATCACCAATATGTCTTACTCACCAGTAAATAACATATTTTCTGTTTTTGCAAGGGAAGGAATAAAGATAACAATTCACCATAAAG
Organism: Schistocerca nitens; assembly: GCF_023898315.1. Classification (NCBI taxonomy): domain Eukaryota; kingdom Metazoa; phylum Arthropoda; class Insecta; order Orthoptera; family Acrididae; genus Schistocerca; species Schistocerca nitens. The sequence continues at coordinate 930,548,135 of NC_064617.1, read as the reverse complement.
TTGAGACACTTAGAAGTCAGGTTCATAAACAAGATAGAAAATGTCCTTAAGCATTTTGATAGTGCCCTTCCTCAGAGCTAACAGACTAATCGAAACACATACATATATGAATACATGCTACTTTGTCCAAACACTGCAATGGTTTGTGGCCAGTTGCACTACAAACCCAAAACAATGTAGCTGTGTGAGTACCTGGATTCTTCTATAGCATATCCCAGCCGACAAGTCAGAACAATGCTTTTAATAAAATAAATTCTTTTGTTCCTACACAATGATAATGTTCTCTGATAATTTCATGTGTACTTGTGTGAATGTGAAGTATTCACTACTAAATTACTGGAAAAAAAGTTTTGCTCCACACTAATCAGTTGCTTAGCATAAGTTTTCTTGATCAGCAACCCCTTCCTGAGAACTCTTTTGACCACAGGCAGTTGAAACATGTAATCATCTGTGCAACAATGATAACAGTAAACCTGCACTGTCAGGGCAGTTCACTAAAGTTAACTGTATCTCCACTTGTGTAACGAACAATGCTCCTTCTGTATTTTATTTAGCCTGCCAACATGCCTTGTAGGCTCATTTCAAGCTTAGCCTTGCATGGATTATCACTTTACTCCAAGAAGTGTTTTTATGTTAGCTGTAATGCACCAGAAGAGTTTGACATAGGGCAGAACTTAGTAAAAGTATGCTGAAAATCCAGTCTGCAGTCCACCTCAGTGGGAGAGATTTCTGAGTGAAAATCAGATAGAAATTAAGTTTTTGAATAGCTTATCCACATTCTGGTGCCACCTGATATTATCCATATGGTTAACCAGGGACATTGATCATGGAGCCTTGACAGTGTATGATCATTTATCTCTATTTCTGGAACTTGTATGTAATTTCTATTTCGAGAATGAAATTTCAGATTGCAGTGGACTGTACACTGATTTGAAACTTGTTGGCAGGTTAAAACTGTATGCTGGACTAGGACTCAAATGCGGGTGCTTTGCCTTTAGTGGGCTAGTGCTCTACCAATTGAGCTATCCCATCATGACACATGACTTGTCACAGCTTTATTTCCAACAATACATCTCTCCTACCTTCCAAAATTAACAGAAATTATCCTGCATACCTTTCAGGAGTAGCACGCACGGAAGAAAGGACACTGCACTGAAATGGCTCAGTCACAGCTTTAGGGAATGTTTCCAGAATGAATTTTCAATCTGCTATGGAGTTTGTAAAATTTCAAATCAACTTACACTCTGCTGTGCAGAATCTGGAAACATTTGCACAGGCTGTGAATAAGCCAATTATACATGACTTCATCCACTAAAGGCCATAGCTGAATTTTACCATCTACAATATTAGCTACCTTGACAAGATCACAGAAAATGCCAATAGGGTAACATTTATTGTTTAATTGTACTAGAATTTGTGAGATCATATATTGCCTTCTCAGCAGAGCAGCATTTACAAAAGCTAATTTCAGCTGTTGTCCAAAGGTTTTCCTCAGAAAGATGGTTCAGTATTGTTGTAAGCTACTTTCTCAAAAAGTTTTTGAGCACATGGGAAGGAGTGAGCTTAGTATATAGTTAGCAGTCACTTTGAAACAGAACATCGTGGGGTCATCCTACTTGTTCTTATACCACTCTTAACATCAATGTATTTATTTCTCCTTTATTTAATCTCATTTTGGTGATAGCAGATATACAATGGTTACACAAAATTGCTATATTCTCAGTCATACTTTATTTCATTGAACTTTATTATACTCAATTGCTAATGAGACTATTGTTAGTTAGTTCATCTGTAAATGTTTTATTTAAAAGTATATTTAAGATTATAGTAATAGTTTGTACAAAATATACAGCAGTGAAATTTTCAGTGACCAACTAACGTTTTACTTCTACACTGATATAGCTCATTTAAAAGCCCTCAGTCTCCTCTTTTCAATAAAAGTTTTACTTTTCTAAAAAGTTCATATGTAAAAAGTTATTAATATTGAAAAATTATATGTTTAAATATTAAACAGTGATTATTTTAAAGTATCAGTACCACTTTTTCATAATGCAGATTTTTCTTATTCCAAAAATGCCTACACTCACTAGAATAACTTATTAGTTGGTTATTATTCAGTTTGGAAAATTTTTCCTTCTAGAATCTTTATAGTGGGCATTGGGAAATCCCTGCAGAATTAGAAATTATTTACATATAATAGTACCTATACTTTGGTCTTTTTCTGGTTATGTGGCTTAGAGTTAAACAGAATTGCTCTTCTGACTATTGTATTTTTGTGTCATATGATTTTGCGTCTTGTATTTAGTATTAAAAATGTAACACCAAATTTTGATTTTTAAAATATGTGCATCCATGAGTCAGTCCACAGTAAAATTCATTATGATACAGTGTAAACAGGTAGATAAAATGTCTATTCGCCATGCAACAGTAGAAGAAAACACATGTAAAAGTTATGGAAATGTAATGTTGCAAATTTCTGTACGTTTTACATTTTTTTCTCCTGCCACCACCTGAGTAGATTTTTTAGTATATCTTATTTTCAGAAATTGATTATGTTTCATTGTCAAGATGTAAACTTTGTGTTATGTGGTAGTCAGTGAGTATCAATCATTTCATTATCAACATGTAGTCAGTCAGTCCATTTATCTGTTGTTATCAGTTTGGAAGATTGGAAATTTGTGGTAAGTTCCTATGGGACCAAACTGCTGAGGTCATCAGTCCCTAGACACAATACTTAATCTGTCTTAAACTAACTTACGCTAAGGACAACACATACCCATGGCTGAGGGAGGACTCAGACCTTTGATGGGGCGATGGGGGGGGGGGGGGGGGGGGGCAGCCGCATGCACCATGGCAAAGGCACCTTAGACCATGCAACTCATTGTCAGTCAGATGTTTCGTGTTCACTTATCAAAAGTCAACTATTGTGTGATTAAGCCATCAAAAATGTACGTATGTTATCTAAATAGTGTGAATCGAAATATTAAGCTGCCACTAGTAAACTATGTCATATAGTGCCCTTGAATGCAGATGCTCACTTTGTTTCTGTACTGTTTAAGAGTGGCAGTATAATGTGAAAACAAATTTTAATACTTTAGCTGAGAGATTATCGTGGACAGAAGAATTACTACTTTTTAGTCACCTAATCATTTTTTGTGATAGCTCTAACAAGCTGTGTTGGTAAAACTGATGTCTGGAGATGGAGTATACATAGTTTCTCAAGTAAGTTTATTTGATCTGCTTTCCATGGACCAGTCTGTGCCACTATGTGTCAGCTACTGTTAGGAAGAATTCATTGAATTTAGTAGCCAATGATTTCAATTTCATATCATTTGTGTCCCCGATGAACCTAGGACCTTGTTGAGGTGGTGTGGCTTGCTTGCTTGGTTGTATGATATAGATAGCCATACTGTAGGTGTAATCACAATGGAGTGATGTCTGTGGAGAGGACATACAAACCTATTTTCCTAAGAAGGGAAGCAGCCTTTTCAGTAGTTGCAAGAGCAACAGTCTTGATGTTTGACTGATCTGGCCTTATAAAACTTGTCAAAATGGCCTTGATAAGCTGGTATTGAGAGTGGCTGAAAGCAACACAGCCAATATTTTTCCTGTAGGAACAAAGCTATACTGCTTGTTTGGATGGTGATTTCATTCTCTTGAGGAAAATATTCCAGAGGTACAACAGGCCCTCATTAGGATCTCCTGGTGGGGACTGCATAAGAGGATATCATCATCAGGAAAAACAAAACTGGTATTCCACAGCTCGAATCATGGAATGTTAGATCACTTAATTGTTAGAGAGTAATTGGGTAGGTATGTTAGAGTTTTAAAGAGAAAATGGATACACTGAAGTTCAATATAGTGAGCATTAGTGAAGTGTGTTGGTTGCAAGAACAGGATGTCTACTCCGGTGAATGCAGAATTATAAATACAAAATCAAGTAGAGGTAATGAGTTAATAGATCTAATATTGAATAAGAAAATAGTAATGTGGTTAAGCTTCCATGCATACCATGGTGAACACTTTATTGTACTGAAGACAGATATGAGGCCAACATGCACCACAGTAGTACAGAATTTGTATGTCAAATGGGGGGAATGGGGAGATGCTACCCACAAAGGAGGTGGCTTACAAAATCCTCATTCGACAAGTGTTTGAATACTGCTCATCACTCTGGCTTCTGTACTGGATAGGATTTAAATAGGAAATAGAGAAGACCAAAAAAGAACAGTGTGTTTCATTATAGGTTCATTTAGTAACTGCAAACGCCTCACAGAGCTGCTCAGCCAACTCAAGTGGCAAACAGTGCAAGAGATGCTTTTCGCAGTACAGTTTAGTTTACTGTTAAAGTACTGAGGACATACATTCCTAGAATAATCTACTATGTATTGCTTCATGCTATGTATATCTCACAAAAAGACCATGAAGGTAAAATTAGAGAGATTTGAGCTCACACGGAGGCTTACTATCAAACTCTGTTCCTGTGAACCATTTGTTACTGGAACAGGAAAGTGGGGAAGTGTGGGATAAGATGATTTTTGAAGCACACGTGTAGATGTAGATATAGGTCTAAGTGAAAACAAGGCCCTGGAATAGATGGCATTCACTCAGGATTATTGAAAACCTTGGGAGAGCCAGCGACGAAAAATTATTCCCTCCTGTGTATAAGATATATGGAACAGAAGAAATTTCGCAGACTTTGCAAAGAATGTTATAATTCCAGTTTCACAACAGGCAGGTGCTGAGTGCTGACAGGTGTGAATGTTACTTAATTATTCCTTCATTAAGTCATGCCTGCAGTGTACTGACACAACAGAAGACCACACAGAAGATCAGTTTGGGTTCTGACAAAATGTGAAAACACGTGAGGCAATGCAGAACTTATGACTTATCTTCGACAGTAGGTTGAAGATAGAAAAACCTATGTTTATAGCGCTTGTATACTTAGAGCCGATATTTACTGGGGAACACTCTTTGAAATACTGAAAGTACCAAGTGTGACATACTGTGGCTATTGGAGGTTGAGTAATCAAATGCAAATATAAATTGTACTTCAAGTGACAAAAACTTTTTTAACAAGTGTATGTCATGTAAATTTTTAATCAATATTTGTTTTTAAATTGACTACATAATACCAGATTTGTCTATCCTCCACACAACTGGGGTGTTGATCTGCTGATAGCTTGGCTGGATAATTAGTAGTGTCAAATGGCAGGACTAGATTTTCTGAATGTAAGTTTTAAATTTGTTAATTTAAAAACTTTCCTCATATCTTGACATTACAAATTAAAATGTTTTGCATGTCAAAATGTAACAAAATAATGGGGTAAATGGTGACAAGTTTATATACCAAAAAATAATACAGGACCAGTAACCTGGGTAGCTTCACAGCTCCAGCTTATATAGCCAGCAATAATGTACTTGAATGAGTAAATGGTCTTACAATTACAAATTGGTGAGTTACTTAATCTTACGTACATCATCGTGTCACAAACATATCTACAATGTTGTATGTAAGTTTTATGTCTGTTTACTTTAAGCTTTTCACATATAACCTTGACTTTTAATTCATGCTGAACAGTGTATATTACAAAAGGTTTATTAATTCATTTGGTAATTCACATGTTTGATTCCTATTAATGACATAGCTTCTGGTTTTAAAATCTATCTGAACTGTACAGTTACTTCTTGTCAAAATGGCTCACAAATGATGAAAACATGAATCTTCACAGTTGGTTTACAGTGTAGCCTTCAAAGTGGTAAACTATGTGTTCTAATGTATAGTAATTATTGATATTGTGTTGAACAATGCAATTTGGAAGAGACAACTGATACAGCAAAAATTTACAAAATCTTATATACTAACAGTGAATGGTTATATCAACATGTACAAAAACCAAACCTAAGTTATATGAGTCGAAGGACATAAAAGGAAAGTAGTGGCTGAGAAGTGAGACAGTTTTGTTGGCTGTCCCCAATGTTATTCAATCTATAAATTGAGCAAGCAGTAAAAGAAACCAAGGAGATATTTGGAGAAGGAAATGAAGTTCAGTGAAAGGAAATAATACTTTGATGTTTGATAAGACACTCCATGAGGCATCAAGGAATCATCAGTTTGGTGATGGAGAAAAGTGAGAGGCATAAAAATTGTACAAGCTGACCAAGGGCTGAATACAGTAAGCAGGTTGAAATGGATGTAGGTTACAGTAGGTGTTAGTTGATAAAGAGTCTTGCACATGATAGGGTAGCAGGAGAGCTGTATCAAACAATCCTATAATAAGTTATTCAACTTTGATAGATGATTTACTTCATTTATTATCAGATGGTTGTCTTTTACAGAGGTGCAGAGTCTTTATTTTCTGTGATGAACTCTTTTCTTCAGGTAAATTTCTTGTGGATATCAATTTTTGCTCTGTTCTTAATTATAACATCTATAATTGTAGTACTGCACTTGTTTTTGCAAATATTTTAAGAAAGCGTAAGGTACATGTAATTTCTCTAGTGTTTTTTAATTAAAAAAAAACAGAAATTAATAATGTAAATGACGATTGTTTGACTCATTTCACATCTCATATCATGTGCTCATGAATTGAGACCAACAGAACATGAAATAAAGTATTAAAAATAAATAAATTTATACTGAAGACAACAACAAGAACAATATTATTTTTCTCACTGTGAATAATGTCATCCAGGAGTTCAATATCATTTGCCTTTCCAAGTTTATTCATTGCATGCCTGATGATGCTCCAAATTATACTTGCTTTGTACTTAGTATTTTGATATCACTCTGAAGATTTTTTGATTTTGCAATACTGATTATAGTGATTTTTTAATGTTTGATTAGTGCCAGTTCTGTTACTTATATAACTCTCTCTGTTCCCAGTATAAAATATTTTGGTATCAGACATTGGGTATTATTTTTCCTAGCTTGCACTGTAAAATGTCCTCTTTCTATGTTTGCGATTTGCCGCAATGCCATGCCGATTTTGTCTGCATTGATAATAACATGAGCCACTTTCCTTGCATATTTTACCATTCTATATTACATTTATTTGTATTAATTATGGTAGTATTTAAATTTTAAACAGCGTATTTTATCTTTTAGTTGGTTCAGTGATGATTCTTGTGTTCTATTTATTTCCCCCCTTTTTTTACAAGCTAATTTTCTTATGACAGGTAATCCTGACAATATATCCAATTCTGTTTATGAAGAAAGTAAAATTGTGCACATTGCCTTTCCCATTGAAAGTTTTACACCCAGACCTCTTGAGAAACATTATATTTGAAGATACTTATCCTATTATCATGCAGAGAGTGGTGCATAACTTTGAGCTTCCTACGTTTGACTTATTGTTCTTTGGAGACTGTTTGCCCAGTGCAGTCAGACAGTTTATTTTCATACATTGTTAATGTATAGTTATCTGCGTTTGTGTTAGTGGTAATGTAATATACCATGCTCATGCTGCCACTGCTTGCTGTAGTGTATCAAATATTTCTTCCAAGTTTTGTTCTTTAAGATAACTGATTTTAAAACTAGAACAGAATTTTTAATTAATTATGGTTTACTTAAAAAAGTAGTTTCTTCCTCTGCTAGCAAGAATACTGTAAGTTTGAAATTTGTGAACCTCTGTAGAATACAAATAGTTTGTGAACAGAATTTTGTTGAATAAATAAGCTAATACCAAATTTTCTGGGGAGAAAAATGCAAACCACAAGAAATAACCTTCAGATGAGGCATCTGTATTGCATCTGTGAAATTGGTACATTACATTAATCCTTGTTCCATAGATCATGAATACGACATTTTGTAATGTTGTGAGACATGTCACTTTAACATAAATATTCTTTACATGAATTAATTAATTAATTTTTATTTATTTATTTATTTTTTTACAGTTACTACTTCATATCTAAAAATTCATCTATTGAGTAGAAGGAGTTGTCACTCAAAATTCTTTTAATTTGCTTTAAAATGTTGGTTCGCTATCTGTCAAATTTTTAATGCTATTTGGCAAATGACCAAAGATTTTTGTGGCAACATAGTTCACCTCTTTCTGTGCCAAAGTGAGATTCAATCCAGAATAGTCATGATCATCCTTCCTTCTAGTGTTTCAGCTATGCACTTTGCTGTTATTGTTAAACTGGAATGGGTTATTAATGACAAATGTCATAAGTGAATATATGTATTGCGAAGGTACTGTGAATATCTTGAGTTCCTTAAATAAATATCGCGAGGTGATCTTGGGTGGGTTCCAGCTGTTATTCTGATTACACACTTTTGTGCAATGAATACTTTCTCTCTTAATGATAAATTGCCCCAAAATATGATGCCATTGAAAGCAGTGAATGAAAATAGGCATAATAGGCTAATTTACTGAAAAATTGTCAGTAACTCTAATAGCATAAGTAGCCAACCTAACCGTTTCAGCAGATCATCAATGTGTTTCTTCCAGTTCAATTTCTCATCAATGCACGCACCAGAAATTTTGAATATTCTGCCTTAGCAATGGACACCTCTGTTCATAGTCTACATTTATCAATGGTGTTATGCCATTTACTGTACAGAATTGTATAAATTGTGTTTTCTCAAAATTTAGTGAGAGTCTGTTTGCAGAGAACCACTTAATGATTTTCTGAAAGACATTATTTACAATTTCCACAGCTGATTCTTGCTTGTTGGGTGTGATTACTGTAGTTGTATCATCAGCAAAAAGAACGAGCTTTGCCTCTTCATGAATATGTAGTGGCAAGTCATAAATATATATTAGGAACAATGAGGGGCCATTCTTGATACCTCCCCAGTTAGAGGACTCTGATGGTTTCTGCAGACTATATGTACTGTTGATTTCAACCTTCTGCATTCTTCCACTTAAATATGAATTCAACCATTTGTGCACTGTCCCACTCATGTCACAATACTTAAGCTTATCATGAAGAATCTCATGATTCATGCAATCAAAAGCCATTGAGAAATAAAAAAATATCCCAATGGGTGGTGTTTGGTTATTCAGTGCATTCAATATTTGATCAGTGAAAGAATACATAGCATTTTCTGTCTAAAAGCCTTTCTGAGAACCAAATTGACATTTTATTAGTACTTCATTTTCACAAATATGTGATGCTACTCTTGAATACATTACTGTTTCAAGAATTTTGGATAAAGCTGTCAGAAGTGAGACTGGGCAGTAGTTGTTAGCATCAGACCTATCCCCTTTTTTATGAAATGGTTTAACAATAATATCTGAAAAACATGTCTTGTTTCAGTGAACTACTACATATGTGGCTGAGAATCCTATTTATTTGTTGGGAACAAGCTTTTTAGTACTCTGTTGGAAATGCCATCAATTCCATGTGAGCTTATACTTTTGAGTGAATTTATTATTTTCCTAGTTTCAATAGGAAAGGTCGGTTGAATTTCAATTTCATCAAATTGCGTAGGTATTGCCTCTTCCATATACTGCCTTGCATTTTCTAATGAAAAGCTGGATCCTATTTTCTCTACAACAATTAAAAATGGTTGTTAAAATGTTTTCTACTTCTGACTTCTTGTTAAAAAACTTTACATTGAGCTTGATAGAAATACAGATTTCCTGTGCCCTCGGTTGCCCTGCTACCATTTTAACAATATTCGACACCACTCAAGAAGCAAACCAATGAAAATAAGCAAGGAGTGAAGCACCGGAAGAAAAATAACAGGCAATAAATATGCATCTGAAGGAAGAGCTCCTTAATAAACAATGAATTGATCAGAATGGTATTGTCAAGAGGCAGGATTATTAAATAAAATGATAACTGTCAAAAGAAGATACGATCATGAGGCATGAGAACAGATAGAGAAGAGAGCAACAAGAAAAGGATTGTGTGTGTAGCCATTTTCATCCCTAGAGGCAGGTATTTCTTCTTCTAGAACTGAAGAAGATGAGATTTTCACAATATGTTGTATAATAGTTGTGGCTCCTTTTTCTGGCAGAAGGTTTGAAGGGGAAAAAAACCTTTTGCAAGAAGGAGGAGCCACTGGCTCAGAACTCTTGTGCAGTTGCACATCCTCTATGTGTTTTTTCCTGCTGTCATTTGATAAGGAATTTTTTTAATCCATCCATATCACATCAAGATTTGTATCTTGTATCATGACATCATAATCTTAATTGGCAAGAGCTCAAAATGTCTCATTATTACATTTACATATATTTTTCAGACTATGGAAACTCTAAGTTATTGTTATTTATATTTATGTATGTTGTTAAAAAAGACCAAACTGTCAGCCTTTCTTTTCTGACTCCTATCCCACTTTCAGCATGAAAAGACAACTCATTTGAGAACAGTCATTGTTGCCTTTTGTCTCACCTAGTCCAGCTGGCTAACCCTTTGTTCTCTTTTACAAGAGAACAGAATATGTGCTTCAGAAAGTTAATAATTTAGTCACTAATAACACGAGTAAAGGATTCTACACACCAAAAGAATGGTAGAAGCATTGAATCATTGATAGGAATTAAAAATGCCTTGAAAACTCGGTAGATTATGAATGAATCCTTTAAAATTTTACATTCTGTCAGCACGTTTCTTACCATAAAAATTTATTCATATTTTCTCAGATGTATATCTGTTAATGTCTTGTAAGCACAGCTAATACACATGTTCACTATGTAGATTTATATTGTCTCTGTAACTGGCCTTTAAAAGCTCAGAGATAACAAATAAATTTGTTTATTTCCATGGTACTTTTATGATTAAGAAATTCGTCAGCAACAATACATAACATTAGTTTAACCTATTGAGCAAGGGCAAAACAATATTCTAAATCACAGAATAATGAGGTCTCAGTACATCACTCTCAGTCATGTAATTCTGATTGCCCTGTCAGCTTCTATTAAATGTCAAGACATGTTAGCTATTTCAGTTATGTTTGACATCTTGCTTTGGATGATAACAAGTGTACAATGTTTTAAACTGAAGGCATTTACATATTTAACATTTATAGTAATTTAGTTATAGTCAAGAATTTTGTATTGCTAATTGTTAATCAAAATATAGTGAGCTTCATAATTATTTAATGTATAATTTGTGCCATTGTTATGTGAGGAGCATTGATATGTGAGAAGAAAATGTTTGCTTAATGTGGCAATTCCCTATTTATGCAGAATTTTATGGTTCACTCACTTCTATGTATTTCAGGCATGATCCTTCAGATTCAGTCATCTCAGCAACCACAGCTATTCGCATGCCACCAATGTCATATTGTGTACCATTAACAAAGGAACCATACACGGCATATTAGGTTTGAATGGGAATGCCAGCACAAATAAAATGCCCATGTTTAAAACATTAGTCAAGACATAGATCTGACGTGATGAGACATGTCAGAACAAAGTACTGTGTGTCAGTTGCATGTTTAAAAGTGTAAGGAGTGCCTTAATTGGAATTTTTGTTACATGACTGATTGTTAGTTTTTGGCATGTGGTTATTTGTAAAGTATTACTACCTGAGATTAAGTGAAAAATTGATAAAGTTAGTATGTAAATGTGTTATGTAATAGTAGAGTCTCAGTTCTAATATGGGCTTGAAAACAGAAATAATGCTCCAATAAATTCAGATTGAAAAAAAAAAAAGAAAGAAAGAAATTCATTAGTTTTACTGTCCATACCTAAACCTAATATTTTCTCATATAATTTCATAAGTTAGTTTCATTATTTTTTCCCTGGAGGAATTTGAATGATGTTTGTGTTTCCCTTGTAAGACTGGTGAAACAATCATGTCTCTGAAAAAGTGAAATGAATTATCAAAAATAAACATGCAAATATAATGTTGAAATATAATATTAAAAAAAAATTAAGATTTGAAAGGATTTTACTGAGGTAAGTGAGAATAATTTCTGCTTTCTTACATTAACCAAAATTAAAACCTTCATGAATAATACACACTATCACCAGTAAGATGTATTTAGTGACTTATATCTACAGTTATATGTTTTGCATTTATTAGGAGTTTTTCTTTATGTATCTTTCATATCTAGAAATGGCTTGTTTGTGTCATTATTTATCATTACCAGTTCTTTTATAAAATGAATATTGCTGGTGCTCATATAGTAACAAATGATGTCATGAAGCAACATTTCAAACACGTTTTCAAAGGATTTTTCTGAACATGTTCAAGGAGTTCTTGCACTGATGGCTCAGAATTGCAAAGCAAAATTTGTGTAATATCTAATTAGACAATTGAAAATTGGCTGCATGTTTAGAACTAGAATGATTTGGAGATTGCAAATCAATAGTCTGATTGCATTAAAGTTGTTAGATGTTCGAATACTCACCATTCTTCTTTTAACTTCTTTACAACACAATCAGCTGTCCTAACATGTGAAGCTCATTAGATAGTCATTTTTATTCCTAAACTGGAGAAAATTTGCAAGCAAGTACAGAACATATTTGATTTATCCCAAATTCCTTAAAATCCTCTTTCATATTGGAATATACATAAGTCATAATCAATGAATGACTATCCTTAATCATGACAACAGGTTCATTGTTGCAAGAATGGGTTTCAATGGAAAGATCTTGTTTCTTATAATTCCATGACATGCTGGCAAATGAAGCAGACTGAATAGAAACCCTCTTACTGCCATTGACCCATCCAGTGCCCTGTGGATCCCAGCACTTTGCACTATCATTCTGAATCTAGAAAACTAGGAATGGAATTTTGTACTACCTGTGCACCAGAAAGAAAACTTTCAAACATGTCTTTTATTCCCAGACTGAAACAGTGTGTTTTAGGCATGGGGGAAATGCTATTTCAATAATGTGAAGCCTTGCACAATATCATGGAAATAATGGGGAAATATAAGTGAATCAATTTCAATGTTAGTAAGAGTTCCTGATGTTTTCTGATGAAAAGTGATAAAATGTTGGAAAGTGTCATCACCATCAACATTGTTTATTGGTCCATTCTGATCCATTACATGGGGTGGTTAAGGGGGGGAGGGGGGGGGGGAAAGAAAAATGAAAAACATAAAATAAATAACAAACAACTGAGCTTAAATGGTACAATCTATCCATTGCTAGAAATCTAATTTATAAATGCTTTTTTTTATAATTCAAGTCTTCCGTTGCTGTGTAAAAGAGCACTATTCCATCAGCAATGACTGAATTTTATGCTTAATGGAATTTTTAGGTATTTCTGTTTTAAATAACAAGATAGGCTATTGAAAAATGTAACTGTTATTGTGAAATAATTGTTTCATAAAATACTGTTGTAGATTTAGACATGTAGATATTACAGGAGTTTCATGGATTGTGGCTATGAACACATTTGTTATGTCATAGTTCTCAATTATGTTTAAAAGATGTTCATTTGCAAACAGGACAGATTCATATGTGTAAAGGCTTGACAGGCTCATTAGTCTCTGCTGAATGAAACTCATCCTTTAAAGAAAGTTTCTAAATACTTGTACATAGAACTTGATGTAGACTTTGATTTGCTAAAATCATGTTAACTTTTTGGCTACAAAGTTTTTCACAATGGAGTCATTGCATAAGAATTTCTTGGGTCACTTGCCATGTCAGATTCAGATAAGATACCAAGCTTTTCATCTTCATCAGGGACTAAAACTGACTGTCATGAACTGGCAAGGTTCCTTCTTTTATACCTACAGAATGGCATCCTATTAGCTGGATTCTGTTATGAATGGCACAGACAGAGATGGTGAGCTCTATGTCCATAGATTTTGCTAGTGCTCGCTGTCTAATGTTGTTTGCAGCGCCATCCATTGCATCAGGTGGTGAACTGCGAGAAGTATTCCTCTGTGTTTTTTCCTTGTCAAGCGCACACTTCCATGCATTGCTAAGTGTGTCTCTATTGAAGTTATTTTCACAAAGTAGCTTCTCTGATCACAGAGCCCAATTGTTTGAAGCATGGGCAAGCATTCTTGTTTGTTCAAAATATTTTTGTGCTTATTTAACAGGCTGTGCTATGCCACTGTTGGTTTATCAAAATGCCTGTATTTAAGGTAACAGTGGTGCTTGAGCACTGAAAGACCTAAGTCGAAACAAGGCCCCGGAAGTAGACAACATTCCATTAGAACTACTGACAGTCTTGGGAGAGCCAGTCCTGACAAAACTCTACCATCTGGTGAGCAAGATGTATGAGACAGGCGAAATTCCCTCAGGCTTCAAGAAGAACATAATAATTCCAATCCCAAAGAAAACAGGTGTTGACAGATGCGAAACTTACTGAACTATCAGTTTAAAAAGTCACAGCTGCAAAATACTAATGCGAATTCTTTACAGACGAATGGAAAAACTGGTAGAAGTCGATCTCGGGGAAGATCAGTTTGGATTTCATAGAAATGTTGGAACATGTGAGGTAATACTGACCTTACGACTTATCTTAGAAGATCGATTAAGGAAAGGCAAACCTACATTTCTAGCATTTGCAGGGGTAAAATACAGGGAGTGAAAGGCTATTTACAATTTGTACAGAAAGCAGATGGCAGTTATAAGAGTCGAGGGACATGAAAGGGAAGCAGTGGTTGGGAAGGGAGTGAGACAGGATTGTAGCCTCTCCCAAATGCTATTCAATCTGTATATTGAGCAAGCAGTAAAGGAAACAAAAGAAAAGTTTGGAGTGGGTATTAAAATCCATGGAGAAGAAATAAAAACTTTGAGGTTTGTCGATGACATTGTAATTCTGTCAGAGACAGCAAAGGACTTCATAGAGCAGTTGAATGGAATGGACAGTGTCTTGAAAGGAGGGTATAAGATGAACATCAACAAAAGCAAAATGAGGATAATGGAATGTAGTCGAATTAAGTCGGGTGATGCTGCGGGAATTAGATTAGGAAATGAGACACTTAAAGTAGTAAAGGAGTTTTGTTATTTGGGGAGCAAAGTAACTGATGATGGTCGAAGTAGAGAGGATATAAAATGTAGACTGGCAATGGCAAGGAAAGCGTTTCTGAAGAAGAGAAATTTGTTAACATCGAGTATAGATTTAAGTGTCAGGAAGTCATTTCTGAGAGTATTTATATGGAGTGTAGCCATGTATGGGAGTGAAACATGGAAGATAAATAGTTTAGACAAGAAGAGAACAGAAGCTTTCAAAATGTGGTGCTACAGAAGAATGCTGAAGATTATATGGGTAGATCACATAACTAAAGAGGAGGTATTGAATAGAATTGGGGAGAAGAGGAGTTTGTGGCACAACTTTACTAGAAGAAGGGATCGGTTGGTAGGACATGTTCTGAGGCATCAAGGGATCACCAATTTAGTACTGGAGGGCAGCGTGGAGGGTAAAAATTGTAGAGGGAGACCAAGAGATGAATACACTAAGCAGATTCAGAAGGATGTAGGCTGCAGTAGATACTTGGAGATGAAGAGGCTTGCACAGGATAGAGTAGCATGGAGAGCTGCATCAAACCAGTCTCAGGACTGAAGACCACAACAACAACAACAACAACAACCGTGGTGCTTGGTGCACTGATCAGCAACTGTCTGTATAGACTGGCCCACATATCTCTTGCCACACTCACAAGAAATGTTATAAATTTCCAGTGCTCTTAGGGGATGATTATCTTTAACAGGTCACAAAATTTCTTCAGTTTTTCAGTGATGCATCTTGGTGTTTTTATGTATGCTAATTTTGTGGTAATATTTTTTATTAGCATAGCTTCAAAGCCTCGTATAAAAAATATTCATGTAACTATTGGTGGGAAAACTGATTTGTGATATTGCACAATAGTTATTTCTCCACTATAGCTTGTGTCATGTAGTACGGTGCTTCCACACATAGAGATGGAGCGGTAACAAAGCATGGAGGGATAAGAACTGCTCATGTGTAGCAGTAGAGAGCAGGCAAAGTCCATATTGATGAACTGCATTGCTGCGGACAACTGTCAGGCTCATTTCCCTATGGTACATTGTATTTTATGTTCAGAACATCATATTATATGTTCAGATCTATGAGGGGAATAGTAAATATTTAAACCAATTTCAATCAGTCATCATGAGATAAATATTAATTTACGTCTTGATGATTTTGCGTCCACTGCTCCATAGATTTACCCTGAATGATGTCGGGAGGCAAGAACAGTTGACACAGCTTTGTGAAGACATGAAGTACAATTTTTCTCAAAATGACAATTGTCTAACAACAAGCTTTGTGAAGACATGAAGTACAATTTTTCTCAAAATGACAATTGTCTAACAACAAGATAATTATCATTTATTATAATTTGAACTGTATTATAAGTAAAAAATTTAATACACAAAAAATTAAATTCAAGCACAAAACAAAATCATTATATTTGCTTGACTACTGCTCCAACTTAATAGAATTTTTAAAAATGTGTAAGATGTGTGTGTGTGTGTGTGTGTGTGTGTGTGTGTGTGTGTGTGTGTGCACGCGCACATGTGTGTGACTATAATTAAGTGTAATCACTGTGCGTAAAAAAGAATTTGTGGTAGAAAAGACTAATGTAAAATACTATCCTAAAAATGACCAGTGAGTTGTCTAATTTTTTGCCGTTAATGGGCATTATGAGTGTAAACTAACTCATTTGACATTACAATGAGAGGCCACATTGATAATCCATTGAACAAGCAGATAACCATATGTGAATAACTCCAGGGAATGCTGACCAATAACATCAGAAACCATCGGTATCTCGACAAGTATCAGTTACAGTCATTTTAGGGCCTTACCCAGTTTGTGCCTTGAAAATAAGAGAGGTTTACAGGTAGAAATATCAGACTTCCAACGAATTTATCCAGCTGCATTCTCGCATGTTATAAGAGCATACAATGTGGTGGAAGAAGCTTAACTTCTCCTTGGGCAATATGTTGAACATTATAATCTGCATAATTCAAAGAATACAAAGCCCTAATCAAAAAGCCTAGGAAGTTCTCAGTATTATGTATGCAACTGATATGTTGACAAACACATTTTTTAAACCACAAGTCTTTAAAACTAAGAACTATTATTACTTTGTTCCAAAGTCTACATCGTAATACCATCATTACTTCTATCCGAGTCTGTTTCTGAACAATCTGATAGTAAATTTAGGATGATAGGTTCAAGGCTTATATCCATCATCACTTCCCTGTCAAATTCTTCTTTCTGAAGCTTTTCAGTATGATGCACAGGCTGTGCCCATGCTACAGGTGGAATGTTTTCTGTTGCCTCATGCACAAGAGATTCAGAGTATGTTATCATGAATGTTTTATTTTTTTCTCCCACATAGCCTTAACCCTTTGCCCAAATTAATTCCATGGGGCTACAATGACAGTGGCATGTGGGCAAATGCAAAACTGTGTGACCCCATTAACGTGCAAGGAAGTTTGTTTGTTCTGTCACATGACTTGTGTAAATTAATGAGCTGTAGGAGATCAGCATGAGTCTGGTTTGTACTGTGCTTAATATTTTTATTTTTAAGCCAGGGAAAAATGTTCACTTTTCTGATGATCGTACTTGGTGTTTTCTCTGTAACAGTTCAATTATAAGTGGCAATGACCGACTTCAAAGCAATGTATAACAAGACTTGTAAATCATGTCACAAAACTGACAACATTCATTTCCAAATAGTAATTACTGCTGTTTTTCTTACACCTAAATACAAGTTTATTCTCAGAATCAAAACCAGAAAAAGAGTCAGCATACAGAATAGTTCTCCATGAACCTACTATTATGAGAACTTTAAAACTGCCGGTACCATCACTCGTTTTCCAATAGATCTTCCTGGAGTGATTGTAATTGACATGTTTCATCAAGGTAATACACTGTTCAACTACCTCCTTCTCTTTATCGTGAATCTTTATATGGGATGTATTTCGTGCTGCACCTATGTCACTTCTTTGAACTAAAAATTCTCTTCTTAACATATCTTGAACTAGCATCTTTTAAAACATTGATGAAGCATTTACCACTGAAGCCAATTTTCTCCTGCATAATTGTAACACTTTTTGTGATGTTGGGCATTCATCATTCACATGGAGCACTTTAAAACTTCATTGTTAAAACCATCCCTTTGTGTTACAGGTTTTTTGCAATTTTGATGCTTTCCAGGCAACATGAATCCAACTTTTTATATGGGTCCTACAGCTCTCATACTTTCATTTACAATTCTGTTTGCAGTTCTCTTGATGACACCACATGGTTCTGGAGTCCTTCCTTGTGTCTTCAAATGTCAACAGTAGGAGACCTGCTTCCAAATTCACATTTGAAAAAGTTATGAATGCCGTAAATAATACCCCTCACCTACTTGTGAAGCACTTGATGTTTATTGTCATTGCCTGACTTTTTTATAATCATAATATAACATGCGCAGATACCGATTCACAGCTATACTGCTACAATAAAAAAGGGAAAAAACTGACAGTGCAATGAATAATTCGGTTGTCGTGAAGTATAGCAGCAGTGCAGCATGTAGGAATGAGATTCTTGCTGCCTAGCTGTAACTCACTGCAAGCCGCTCAGAAACAGAATGAATATTATTGGCTGCCAGTGAATAGTGGAGGGGCCGCCTTCCTACTTTAATTGGAATCTAGTGGGACTGGGGCGCACCGGCCTGCACGCTGACAGCATCAATGGAGAATCACTGGTACAATGCAGATATATACAACAGGGATGACTGACAACACAGACCATATGGCAAAATACCAAGACCCGTGAGCAAATCCAAATTAGCTACCAAGACGTAGCAACTATCAGCAACCAGAGCAACGATAAATAGGTAAATGATCGTGAGTGCTTACAGAACTGCAGTCTGACCCTCTGCACTGCCAGCTTTATAGGATCACCACTAGAAGGAATGTGGGATTTCAGGCACTGCATGGGGGAACAGCAATGTGGGGGATGACTGTGGAGAAGATGGAGGTTGTGGTGATTTCCCAATCTCCAGCGAGATGCCAGCAGTGTCCTGGAGCACAAATAACACTCATAAGGTGGAGGAATGTGTGAGGGTGAGGACTCCAACTCAAAGTGACCCACCACTGTAGGTGTAGGCAGGAGGCAGCGTTGGAGTTGGTTCTTGTGCCAATGCTCCAAACGCAATAGTAGTGCCCATGAATGGTCACTACTGTAGCCAGCATCCATGAGGGTTTTGTCCCATAGGAACATGCCCAAGCAGCTGAAGCTGGAAGGCATTTCCAGCAAGACAGGTCTGGTGTTGCTTGGGTTGATGTGCCAGGACATGGAGGAGGTGACCATAGAGGAGTTCTGGTGGTCTGCAGTCACAGACAGGGGTGAACCTGTAGGTGCTCAGGAACATCATGAGTGCCGCTGTCATGTTACATGCACCCACAGCCTTCAACATTTGTTGCTTAAATGTGTGCACCATCCACTGCGCTTCATCATTGAAGGAGGGGTGAAGTGGTGGGCTATACAGGTGTTTGATGCCATTGGCAGTGCAGAACTATTCAAAGGCCATAGCTGTGAATTGGGGCCCATTGTCAGTTATGATGGTGTGGGGAAAGCTTTCATTCCTGACAATCTGCAGAAGGGCATTGAGTGTAGCAGCCTTGGTGGTAGACACCAATGCTGACCACATAGGGGTATTTTGAATAAGCATACATGACAATGAGCCACATAGAGTCGAGGAAGGGGCCAGCAAAGTGGAGGTGAATTTGATCTTAAGGGTGACAGGGAGTAAGCCAGGGGGTGAAACACTGAAGTGGAGCAGCCTGATGGTGAGCACATGTAGAAAAGTGATGAACCATAGCCTCTACATGGACAAATGATAAGAGAGGTGAGCCCAGGTCCGGAGCTTGGGATCAGCTGACTTCAAAAAATAGATGGGCCACCCATGGAGTACACAGTGTATGACACGCAACAAGATAAGGTTACAGTGCATGTCCGCTGTAGTATGAGTAGTGGTAATGGGAAATCCATCCAGGGTGTGTTGTTGTTCCATTTTCATGTGAAAACAGGAGATCTCCAGTTGGACAAATGCTGGGTCTGATCCTGAGGGTAAATGCGAGAGAGCATCCGCATTTACATGTTGTGCAGTAGGCTTGTACTTGATGGTGTAATTGTAGGTATTAAGGAAAAGAGCCTTTGGGACATCCACTCTGAAAGCTGAGAGTGTGGCCAAAAGAGTGCTACTAACAGTTTATTGTCTGTAACGATGGTAAACCAGGTCCCAAATAGGTACACATGGAATTTCATCATGCCAAAGATGATCCCTATCTCGTCTTTCTTGATCTGGGAGTAATTGCGTTGGGCAGGCACCAGCATTTTGTATCCATAAGTGATCAGTTGCTCTGTAATGTCATCAATACGGTGTGACAGCACTGCACCAATGCTGTAGAGAGAAGCATCCGCAGTCAAAATTAGGGGCATGCCGGGGAACACAGGTAAGGCAGGGAGCAGAACATAGCATATGCTTCAGCTGTGTGAAGGCCAGCTCATAGGATGCCGACCTGTGAAATAGAATGCCTTTCTTTCGCTTCTGGTTGAGGGGATGCATAATGTGTGATGCTTGCAGAAGAAACATAGAATACAATCATTCACTTTCCCCAAAAAATCGTGCAGCTCCTCGAGGTTTTGGGGACATGGGAGAGAGTCACTATCAGAAACATTACAGTCAGTGGGCTGAATCCCCCTTTTGGTGAGCAATTCGCCTAAGTAGTGAACTTGTTCCTGAAAAAATTAGCATTTGTGCTGATGGCACTTGAGTCCTGGATCATGCAACATAGTAAAAAGGGTATATAGGTTATGCAGGTGGTCTTGGAGCATAGTACCCATGACAATTAAGTCATCAAGGCAATTTGTACAAGCTGGGATGGACATGGTTAACTGCTTCAGGTAGCTCTGGAAGATCACTGAAGTAGAAGAGACCCCAAAAGGCAAATGCTCGTATTTGTGTATACCAATTGGTGTATTGATGAAAACTGTGTGTTGTGATTCCTCATCTAGTGGAATCTATAAATAAGCATCAGCAAGGTTTATTTTAGGAAAAGATTCACCTCCAACAAGCTCTGAAAGGAAGTCCTCTTGATGTAGCATGGGGTAGGTTTCCACCAGAGCCTGGGCATTGATAGTTGACTTAAGATCTGCACAAAGCTGGAGGGAGCCATTTGACTTCTGGCCCAAGAACTAGTTTTGACTGGTTCTATGACCCCAGTATCATCAAGGTGATCAAGTTAGAGCTTAATGCCCAGCTGTAAGGAGACTGGAATAGGGCGTGATCAACAGAAATGGGGCACCGCATCTGGACATAAAGAAATGTATGCTTCAAAATTGTTGGTGCACCCTAGGTGAGGCTCAAATAGAAACATGAAAGAGGCAGAAAGGTCATCAATTTCTTGGAGTTTGAGATGACCTGAACTTTTTCCATGATGGAGAGCCCAAACATTAAGGAAGCATCCAGGCCAAAAATATTGCCAGCTGAATGACTGTTGACAACATACAGTGTTTGTGGCTGCATAACCATCTTGTATGTTGCCATAGTGGTGAACTGACCTCTGAGGAGAGAAGAGCTGTCACCATATGCAACCAGCTTAGAAGAGGGTGGGACCAACATCTGTTAACCCAGATGAGTGTATGTCAGGAGATTAAACAGGAAAACCATCGCTCCCGTGCCAACTTGGAAACAAACATCTTGATGATCATCATTAGGTCAATAAACAATTTGGGGGTGCAAGGATTGCCCTGGGGAATGATGGCCTGAAGTTCATGCACTGTCCCATGATGCAAGTTAGGAATGGGGTTTGACTGACCTGATGCCTGATGACAGACAGTTTGGAGATGTCCATCCTCTCCATAATGAGTGCAGTGCTCCCAGTGACCAGGGCAGCCTGCTGTTCCACAAGCTGTACAAGTTTTGCATCCATAATACATTGTTAACCTTTTACATCGTTTCCAATTCTAGTAACCAGAAATGACCGAGACTGGGGTGCACCAATCAACAGGCTGACGGTGTCAAGGGGAAATCGCCAGTACAATGCAGCAACACATGCCACATTGTGAAATACCAGGACCAGAGAGCAAAACCAAATTGGATACTAAGACTTAGCAACTATTAACAGCCAGAGCAATGATGGAATAGATAAATGATCACAAGTGCTGTCGGAGCCTGACTGCAACCTGAGACCCTGCACTGCTGGCTTTATAGGACCACCATGAGCACCTGTTGGCCATGTCCATACTTTCTGGTGGGCTGTCAAAATTGTCAGACTGGGATACCAGAGTTTACATTGCCTGTGCCACCTTTTTTGAACAGAGGAGTTGTTTTAGCTGTTTTTAAGCTACCAGGGAAACACCCAGTTGAGAAGAATGTATTTACTATATACGTTAGTGTTTTTATTGCATAATCAGAGGACATTCTGAGTACATAACCTTCTACATCACCCAGTCCATCGAAACATTTGTTTTTGAGTGACATTAGTATCAGCTTCATCTCCATGTATGTTACTTGTCAAAGGAACAGAGACTTAAGAATAGCATTTAATAATTTGCAAGACTTACAGATCAGTCTGCATACTAATTTAGGATTAACTGGTTTTGCTGTGTTGTTAAAAATTAAATTTTCAAATACGCTGCTAGGGTTTGCTGTCAGATAACATTGTGCAAGTCCCACAATACTTCAATGAAGCAACTGTTCAACATCATCATTTGTTGGTAGTTGCTATTGTCACTGCCGCAAGATGTGACTGGTGACACCACATGACAGCATTGAAATTCATTGTGGCCACAATCTTATGTGTGGAGAACCACTCACAGCTGGATGAAAGAATAGTTCAGTAGGGCCCTCTGTTGAGAGCTGAAGAAAGGCTTTCCATGCATGCACAGGGGGCAGTGATGGTTCTGTAAGATGCTGCTGTGGTTAAAAGTTGAATTAATTCTCTGCAATGCACTGTGCCAGGTCAGAAACTGGATGTTTTTGTGTCTCCCATTTTAATTTAATGACAGCTAGTGCAGGATTCCAGGCTATGCTTAGATGAAATCTCATGTCCCTCAAGATAAGACTGTCGACTGTACAGACATGTATGGTCTCTTGACTGTACCATCATTGCTATCTGCACATACATGGAAAGCTTTCCTTCAGCTCCCAGCAGAAGACACTACAAGTGATTCTCTTATCCAGATGTGAGCAGTTCTCTGTGCATGTGTAATTCCTGTTCATGGCCCCAATAAGTTTTAGTGCCACAACATGAGTATTGCCACCTGCATATTGTAACAGTGATGACAGCAGCTATTACCAAACTTTGATGTCATGTTGATTTGATCAAATATTGTGGGAGTTGTTCAGTGTTATCCAGTGATAAATCTGAGAACTGTGTTTGCAACAGATCCACTAGGAAGGCCAGAAAGTCACACCTCATTTAAGTTGTCAGCTATTTATGTTGGATCTGAGAGTCTATCGTTTTCTATTTGCATAAATACTTTTTAGTCATGACCATTCTGTGCCAGTGTCTGACCTGGTAATCTTTTGGACAGCTTTTGTCTTATTTTTTGAGTTTGAAATATAGTTACAATGACTGTCAACAAAAATAATAAACATTTGAAAATATAATATAACAGGAATGGATAAAACAAATAATTGCTTAAAAATGTAATATAATAGGGAGAGATAAAACAGTCAACACACTCAGTCTTTCCTTCTCATCCTGTTCAATAACTTTCCCCTGACCTGGGTTCCGGGCAACTTTTCCATAACTCTCCCCTTTCCTAAACCTTTCCCATCCTTTTCCTTTACCCCTCTTCCTTTCTCTTCATCCCTTCTGCCAGAAGAAGGGAGCACTGGTCCCAAAAGCCTTTATCTTTTAGATGTGTTTTCTTCTGCTGCCACTTGGTGCATAGGTTTTTTTTGTGTGATATTAAGTTGTCATTATATTATTATTATTATTATTTGCTTTTACGGCCTCATTGCACCACTTTAGTCAATCATTCCTGTTCCTCTTCTTCAGTAAGTGCATGTTTCATTCTTTCTTAACTGCCCAGTATCTTTTCATTTGTTGTGATCTTTCCTTTCTTTCCTCATCTGTAAATACCCTTTCCAGTGTGTGTCATTTGTCTACTTTTGGTTTAAATCTTATTTTCTTGTCTTCCAGTTTCTTGAGAATTTCTGCCTTATTTTGCTGATCATCCAAGGTTATATCTAGTTCTCCCTTATCCTCTTTAATTTCCTTAATCCATCCTACTTGTCATTATTACATATTTTGGCAACTTTCTCTATCTTGTTGAATGTTTAGTTATATTTTTTACCACAATTTTTTAATTCTAGTGTAGTTTTATTGGTTTTAATGAATGGAGAATTTTTTCTTTGTTACTGATAGTTATAATATGTTTTGTTATGAAACATTTATTTTTAACTATCTTAATCCTCCTCCTTTTCATTGGAAATGTTATAAAAAAGTAATGTAGATATGCATTGTGAAGCTGTCAAAAATGCTATTTAATTCAGGTTTGCTGAAGATATCATTCCATGTTGTCTGCCCTGATAGCTGAGTGGTCAGCGTGACGGATTGCCGTCCTACGGGCCTAGGTTCGATTCCCGGCTGCGTTGGGGTTTTCTCCCCTCAGGACTGGGTGTTGTGTTGTCTTCATCATCATTTCATCCCTATCTGGCATGCAAGTTGCTCAATGTGGTGTCGAATGTAATAAGACCTGCACCAAGGCGGCCAGACCTGCCCCGTAAGTGCCCTCCCGGCCAATGATGCCAAATGCTCATTTCCATTTTCCATCATTCTATGTTAGCATACAATTAAATATTGTGATGTTGCTGTCACTGAACACTTCAAGAATTTTGTAGTTTTCAGTGTCCACTTTCTTTCTATGTTTAGTTTAAATGGTCAAGATCGCCATGGCAACTTTAGCCTATTTCTGTTATTTTGCTGTTGTTGTTTAGGTCACACAGTCTTCTAAATATTTGGTCAACTGCAAATTTACTTTCAGCAGTAATTTTAGTTGAAGAGTTGACTGTTGACATAAACCCCAAAATTATTAAATAAATGTTTCAAGAAGGCTGCATTTACATCTTCACAGATTACCACTGTCTTTCTGTGACATTTTATATAATTAAGCAGCCCTTGAAAAAATGCTATGAACATTTTCCATTCTCCAGATGGACATATATAAGGTGTTACAACTAAGATATTTAAATCTACCAAATAAACTGCACACAATACATAGTCTTTGAGTTGAGACAGTTTTAATAGTTTTCTAGTGCTGTAAGTTTGAAGTAATTTCTCACAAAAACAGCTATTCCACCACATTTTCTATTGTTTCTTGTATAACCTTTGATGAGATTGTATTCAAAATTAAGTTGACACAGTCTGGTCTTTGTCTAACCAGTGTTCAGTATTCATAGGATTAACTATATAAAACAGTTTTTCCTAGATTGGTACAAAAAATGAACTTGGGTCAGAGTGAACTTGGAAATACACATTGTGTACATGTTAATCTCAGATTATTTCACAGTGAACTAAGATCAACTTTGACCAGGAAAATTTTACCAATTAAGCAGCTCAATTGCATTCATATGTTCACAACATAATGATACTACAGAAAAACAAATTTCATTTTGCACAAATACTTAAAAAAAAAAAGAAAAAGAAATAGAATGGGTAGCTAATGAAGAGGCTTTTGTTAACACTCCAACAATTCTGAAGTGCAATATATTTCTTTCAGTAAACAGGGTAAGGTTGAGGAGAATATCTATGATGTAAATAATGATTGCAGATAACAAGAGAAAAACTCATAATTATTGTGAAAAAGTTTAAAGATATTTCATAGCAGCAGAAAGAAAAATTCAAAAAATCTGAAGTGAACATTTACATACATGCAGTTCAACAGTAACCAATAATGATTGAACATTTCTTACAAAACTGCTCCCTAGTCTTCAATAACAGTATCTACACTACTGATATTACATATTTATCTACCAAACATGTGCTTAAATTACCATGACCACTGCATACTCATTGATAAATAAAAACAGTAAGAACATGTAAGTCAACCAGGAAAGTGTTGTTTATCAACTCATTATTACCAGATGATGTATCTCAGAGCCTCAGTTGTTACATGACGGACTATGGTTACAAAGTTCTGGTGTTCCATTCCAGGTCAGTCCCAGGATTGTCCCATGGTTTGTAATACACAGTAAAGCATAGATCCCCAAGTTTGTGGATGGGTCAGTCTGTTCAAAAGTCTAGGATGGTAAGGGTGTAGAACCTACAAAAGAACCATGCCCAGTAAATCACTATGGTGGTCAAACCAAGCTTCAGGTTGATGACAACTCTGCCTAAATAGAAATGCAAATATGAACCTCTGCCCCTCACAGCATCAATAGTTCCTTTAGTGTTGAATAGCAATGGCTTTAAAAGGTACAAATTACAGAGACTTTTGTCCACACAGAAAGCTACCTAAATCCTTGGCCAATACTGTGTAATATGTATGTTTCCATCATGTTGCGCAAACTCTTGAAACCATGACTCAATTCCACTGTCACCTACAATCAGTGACCTAACAGCTAATGGCAGGTGGCCATAAATTATCAATTCCCAAAAAGTAATAAATTCATCTACTGTAGGGTTATTGATATGGTTTTCAGTAATAGACAGGCAGATTCATGAGGAACATTTATGTATATAATTAATAACAACAGTAATGACAAGTGTGTCATACCTGTATGGGGTATGCAAATAGAATAACTAATTCACAGGATAAAATTAAAACCGTATGGTCAGTTGTGAAGGAAGTGTCAGGTCAGCAGCACAAGGTTGATGATTTAAAGTCAGTTCTTAGTAAAAATATTTCTGTTACTTATAAATCAGGCATAAGTACAGTATTTCACAATCATTTTCTGAGTATTGCTGGTGAATTAAATAAAAATTTACTTTCTACAGGGAGGGGGGTGGTGTTGTGCCCCAGGGATCAGTGTTGGGGGCACTCCTGTTCCTTATTTATGTAAATTATATGCCCTCTAGTATTACAGGTAAGTATGAAATATTTCTGTTTGCTGATGATCTTGGTGGTAAGGGATATTGTGTGCCTGGTTTCAAATAGTGTAGTTCATGACCTAAGTTCATGGCTTGTAGAAAATAAATTAATGCTAAATCACAGCAAGACTCAGTTTTTACACTTTCTAACACACAGTTCAACAAAACCTGACATTTTAAGTTTACAGAATGGTCATATGATTAGTGAAATTGAACAGTTCAAATTTCTAGGTGTTCAGATAGATAGTAAACTGTCGTAGAAAGCCCACATTCAGGATCTTGTTCAAAGACTTAATGCTGCCATTTTTACTATTCGAACGATATCTGAAGTAAGTGATCTTTCGACACAAAGATTAGTGTACTTTGCTTATTTTTGTTCTCTTATGTCATATGTATTATATTTTGCAGTAACTCTTCCTATTCTAAAAGGATATTTTGGCTCAGAAATGGGCAGTTCGGGCAACAAGTGGTGTAAGTTCACGAACCTCTTGTCGACCCCTGTTCACGAGTCTGGGTATTTTGACATTGGCCTCTTAGTATATATATTCCATACTGTCATTTCTTGTTAACAATATTAGCTTATTCCCAAGAATGAGCAGCTTTCACTCAGTTAATACCTGGCAGAAATCAGACCAGCATTTGGGTCGGACTTCCTTAACTCTTGTGCAGAAAGGTGTGCCGTATACTGCTGCATCCATTTTTAATATGCTACCACTCAAATTCAAAAATCTTAGCAGTAATCCATGTGCCTTCAAATCAAAACTGAAGAATTTCCTCATGGGTCACTCCTTTTATTCTGTCAAGAAGTTCCTTGCAAAATTAAGCTGATTCTTGTTGTATTGTTGATTGCGTTTATTTATGGATTGAATTTTTTCAGGTTCATAAACATTTTATTTTTATTTGTTATTACTTTTATGTTGTAATTACATGTACTGACATGTTCCATGACCTTGATAAATAAATAAATATATTCTTATCTGTTCCATAATCATTGGCATTTGGAGCAAAGTCTGATGGTGATGATAAAAGCAACAAGCTGATTACTTACAGAGGAGATTGTTTCTGGCAGGAATAGCAATTGAGTAAATAGTCTTAGCAGCTCCACAAAGCAGCAAAACTCGACCACAGTCTATGTCGGGTCTGGTAATCTAGCATGAAGTGCATGCCTGGAAACTGAAAGGTAACTGGATTAAATCCCAGTTAGACAAGGAATTTTTCAGTTTGCCTTTTAAAATACTATTCACCTCTCATTGATGTGAAGATTGCCCAGAAATAACCTATGGTTTGTATTCCATATTAAACTGTAGGTCCCCTTTCTCCTGTTGGATAACTGGGATGGTTTAGGGACATGCAATTTGCTGAAATTGTGTCCAACTGAAAGACTGGCTCCAGGTCATTCAGTCACATGGAATTATTATCACCAGAATATATATAAATCATGTCCTTCTTTATCTGCACATATTATAAATTAGTCTCCCACCATGTTTTTCCGTCTGTATGTGAAGGCTCATTTCAGGAAGTACTGCAGGAATATTGATACAGTTTTACTAATAGACAGACTGTTTCACAAGGAAGATGTCTGTATATTATTTATTACCACTATGCCAGACAAGTCGTCTGGCTGTGGATATATGGTGCTACTCATGTGAAGTTGCGGGTCTGTATATAATTTATTACCACTATGCCAGACAAGTCGTCTGGCTGTGGATATATGGTGCTACTCATGTGAAGTTGCAGAAGGTCGCCATTTGGTCGCATAATGTGTGGAAAGCATGTTGTGTGAGTTATGATGGGAGTTAACTGGGTTACACCAAAGGTTTCATGACTGTTCTCCAAGGCCTATTCCAGTGTACTGTCTTTGAGAAAAGCAAAGTCCAGAGATTGAATGTGCCCATGCTGTTGTCACACATCTATTATCTCTGGTGGTTTGATGGGTACTTCAATGTACCAAGATCTTATTTTCATAGAGAAATCTATTGCAATGCTTGAATGCAATGCCTATCAACTTCAAGAATATTTCAGTAGAGTTAACTGTAATTGAATTTTTATTTACTAATTTGATGTGCTATTGCGCATTATGATACTCACAATCACTGTTAACATTACTGTGTCTTTCATTTAGCTATTAAGATCTACCATATTTTTAATGTAATTGTTTCTATACCTATTAATGTGTATTTTGTCTGACACCAGATATCCTCTTGCAAGAGGTACTTTTATGTATTCCTTTTGTATTATTTGTAATAATTCTGACACATCCTACATCCATGCGAATGCCTTGCAGTATTGGATTTATGGGATATAAATAAATAAAACAGCAAATACAGAGGTATGATAATGCTAATAACAGCTCACACACTAGCATATGTGCATGTCGTTCTCTTATGCTTTATCAGTAAATTTAACATGAAGGACTCTTAGAAAACATTTAGCATTTTTCAGAGTATACAGGATTTCTGAAACCATTGGGATCAAAAGTATACTGACTAGAGGATACTAAGTTGAGTATTTTGAGATACGGAATGAATGGTCAGAAATTAATGTCTCAGGTGATATAAGGTCTTAAATGAGCAATTTGTGTAGGGTACGTTTTGATTATGTGAGAGAAGGTTGATCAATAATTGCCCATCAACCTGCTAGGTAATGAATCCTTCAAACAATCCAATATGGAAAGTGCTACTGGAGCAGTAATTATACCCTGTCCTAAAAATGGGCAAGCACTTGGATCCAATGGGTCTGAGTCCCGAATTCAGTTCTGTCAATGGATTTTATTGTAACGCAGACATTGAGACTGACTGATATATGTCAGTAAGCTATGTTTAGCTTAAGTTATTGCTTTAAGGTGTGAGTTGCTTATATCAATAAAAACTAAATATTCATTTCGTAACTACACTGGTGCCCAAAACTAAAGCAAAAAACAGATATTTTGCAAGGTTGTATTTATTTTGCCTCAAAACAGTATAAACTGGTAATAGTAAAGTACAAACAATGTAAAGAATACAGAACATAAACAACTGCAACATGAATAATGGTAGACAAAAATTGTTCTTCATTTTTTTCCAACTTAACAGATTTACACACACATTCTGACAACTGGTTAATATGCTCAGTGTGGAATGTGAGCACTTCTGGCAGAAATACAGGCCTGACAATGATGGAGCATGCTGTCAATTATCTCATCAGTTGCATGCTCAGGCAATAACACCCAGTCTTCCTGCAGAGCTGCTCGCCGTCTTGGAGAGTGGTTCATGGATGCTGACATGATGCAAGCCATCGCCCTAATGCATCCCAGACATGCTCTATGGGATTCAAATTGGGAGAATGAGCAGGCCACGCCATGTATGCAGTATCTTCCATTTCCAAGAAAACATCAACCACCTGTGCTCTATGAGGTCGAGCATTATTGACCATCACTATGAAGTATTGGCACACGGCACCTTGCAACACTGCAAATGAGGTCCCAAGATTTCATCACAATACCTGTCAGCAGTTAAAACCATACAACTTCAGGAAGAGGGGTTTGAGTGGTCAACATGATCCCTGCCCATAATGTTTGCATCCCGAAGACATTTTCCATGTTCCCTCCAGATGCAAATCCATCCAGACTAAATTGGTTCACATCTGTGAAAACAACATCGACTCACTGTTCAACTGCCCAGGTGGCATGACTCCCCTCTAGACATTCCTTCTGTGAAGGTGGCATCAGAGGTTGACATACAGCAGGTCTCCGACAATAAAGGCCACTCTGTGAAAGACTTCTGCACATCATTTGCCTTGATTCAACACATCCTGTGATGGTGCGAGCTCACATGCCAGTAGCAGTGCAGTACTAATACAGTACTGTTGTGCCCTTACAGCCAAATAATACTGTCTTCTGTCTTCACAAGCGGTCAAACTCTGCTCTGGTCTTTGGGTCACAGTTTCAGTCTGTATACACTGCCGCCACATCTGAGAAACAACAGAATGATTTACCCTAAGCCATCGGGCCATGTCAGTTTGCAACTGTCCTGCTTCCTTTCTTTCTCTGGTCCTCCACCATAGATAGTCTGGTAGGCATCTTCTCTGTGCCATACTGCACTGTCTGTGATCTTTGTACACAGTAATTGTCGATGTGGGGCTACCTGGCAAATACTACCTTGTTTCGTAGGTGCCCTGACATCATCATTGGTATGGTTATGTCTTGACCAGAATGCCATCTTCCATGCAGAATACAACTGTACGGACATCTTGTTGACAGTTTGTATGATTATATCATGAATTACACAGGATTGGGAAATAGCGGTTTGTTGCTTTAATTTTGGACACCAGTGTATTTTTATATCCTGTCAGTTTACTATAAACTACCACCTATATAATTTTCACACAAAGCATTTGGGACACTTTCTAGATTTCATTTGAAAACATGCTGTAAATTATAAGGGGCAGCCAAATGAAAACAAGCCTGATGCTAAAAAAGTAAATAAACAGCTCACTATCTCAGAAGCAGTTGCCATGACTGTTAATACATTTATCTCACTGTAAGATAAGATGGTCAATGTCTTCAAGGAAAAATGTTTGGCAGTGCCTACAGAACTATGATTTACACAGGAGTGCCAACACACTGCAAAGGTTGTTTTGAGTATGCTGAGGAAGTTTTGCTGGGAAGCCCTTGTACATTCTCCATACAGTATCGATCTCTCCCCATGTGATTTCCATATTTTTGGAGCCCTGAAGAATTACATTCATGGCTGTTGATTTGGTTCACATGAAGAGGTGCAAGTCTCAGTGTAATCATGGTTCTGTAAGTAATTCCAAACATTTTTCCGTGAAGGCAGTGACTGTCTTGTCTCACATTTAT
Source organism: Schistocerca nitens (assembly GCF_023898315.1). NCBI lineage: Eukaryota > Metazoa > Arthropoda > Insecta > Orthoptera > Acrididae > Schistocerca > Schistocerca nitens. The sequence continues at coordinate 930,516,368 of NC_064617.1, read as the reverse complement.
TTATAGATATGGTGATAACTTTTCAAATAATGAACAGTTTATTTACTTCTTTTCCATGTGTCTTGTTTTCATCAGACTGCCCTCTATATTTCAAACAACAGAAACTCCAGGTAGGAATACCAACAATGTAGGAAAAGACAGATTGCTACTTGCCATAAAGAAGACACATCATGTTGCAGACAGACACAATTAAAAGATACTCATATAAAGCTTTTGGCCACAGCCTTCGTCAGTAAGAGTCACACACACACACCATTCATACACACAACCAAGCACACTTCATGTACAGATGCCTACCTCATGAACACACGACTGTCCATATGATAGCTGCATTCTGGCCTGAGATGCTAGAGTTGGCAGTCATGTATGTGTGTGTGTGTGTGTGTGTGTGTGTGTGTGTGTGTGTGTGTGAATGGTTTGTGTTTCTCTTACTGATGAAGGCCCAAAGCTCTATGTGAGTATCTTTTAATTGTGCCTGTCTGCAACTTGACGTGTGTTCTTTATACATCTGTCTTTTCCTACATTGTTGCCCTTACATTTTGTTGATACAACTGCAGACAAAAAGTCAACTGGAAAATCAGTTTGTATGTGAGTAGATGTCACTATACAAAGATGTTTAGTATGTTATTGATGATCATTTTATTTCCTATTATTTCAAATATCTCTGTTGAGATAATGAATCTATAGGTTGATAGACATTAAGAAAAAGCTTGTACTAAATAGTGCTTCTTTGAACATTATTTGCTATTAATGTACTTATTTCAAAGAAAAATGAAGATTAATTTAAATTTCTGAATTTCAGGTATTGGTCACAAGCACACATTGGTACAGGAGCCACCATTATTCATATGTCCCCAGTGTCATAAGAGTTATCGTTACAGAACAAGTCTTATTCGTCATATCAGACTTGAATGTGGAAAACCTGCACAGGTAGCTTGTCCGTTATGCATGTACAGATGCAAACATAAAGCAGATATGCTGAAGCATATTCGAAAAAAACATCAAGTATCAACATTACAGTCTTCTTCACAACTGGACGATCTACTGAATCAATAAATGGATCATGGAACAGTTCAACGTGAAATAACAGAAGGGAGAGAAAATAATAAAAGTAAAAAGTAAACTCTCTTCATAGTTTTTCTTGCAGCTGGATCAAGTTTATCTTCAGGTGCTTACCACTGTCAACACCGCACATATATATTTTAGTGCTGTATTTGCTTTATATTAAGTGTCTGTAGAATGAGTTTTGTAGCTAATGATAAAAGAAACTTTGAAACATGGCTTTTGAATATGTTTCTTTACATGGTATTTCTGATAAGTAATACAAAACAATAAAGATTTTTCTCATGTTCAAAAACATAAAACAATAAAGATTTTCCTCATATTCAGTGTTTGGATCACAAGGAAACAACATAAGATTTGTACTGTCCTGGACATAGTCTCCTAGCAGGAAACTGGCTGTTTCCATCAAGATATATTAAGTAAGCTTCAGTTTTACTTGAAAGAATGAAGTGTGAGATAGGGCTGCCTATCTCAAAATGGCGCTGACTGAACAGTGTAATGACACATCGCATGCGTACAAAAATAGTAAAAACAACAGTTCATTGTGTAAACAGTGTAAAAAGCATGTTATGAAAGGAATCTTATGTGCAAAGTGCAACTATTGGCTTCATGAAAAGTGCGCTAGAGTGAACCTAAAATTCGTAAGTGACAATCTGCCATGGTCTTGCTCTGACTGTTTGCAGTGTGAAACAGCCGAGCTTGTAAGTACAACGATTCTCGTGTGCAAATTTCAGTGAAAAAAGATGCAAATTCACTTGGAAAACAGTTACGTACAAGAGAAAGGACAAACTCAAAAATACCGGTATCTCACCAAAACAGGATGACGAAAATGAATTTCTTCTTTTTGGCGACTCCATACTGAAAAATGTGGTAGTTCCAAACTGCGATATTGATGTTCGCCGTGGCATTCAACCTCAAAAGCTCACAAAACATTTTAAAAATATCAACAAGCATGATTCTAACTCCAGAAATAATAGTGGTCCTGGGTTTCCTTCATCACCAAAATGTGCTACTCACCAGTAAATGAAGGTAACAACTCACCATAAAGTTGAGACATTGGAGAGTTGACAGGCTCATAAACAAGACTTAAATCATCCTTATGCATTTGGATAAAGTCCTTCCTCAGAGATAACGGTCTAACACACACACACACACACACACAAATATATATATATATATATATATATATATATATATATATATATATATATATACACACACAGAGATGCTTACTACATTGTCCGGGCACTGGAGGCTGTTTGTGAATAACTGGAGTACAAATCCAAAACAATGTAGTTGTGTGAGAACTGGTATTCTTCTATGGCTAACCCCTGCCGATAATATGGAACAATGCTTTTAATAAAATAACCTTGTTTGTTTCAGCCCAGTAATAGGGCCAATGTTTTCTGATAATTTCTAATGTACACTATTTTAAAGATTCAGTTTCAAATCCTTGTAAAATAACAATCACTCCTCAGAATGACATCAAATGTGAACAGAATATTATCAAAGAAGGGGAAACGATATGGAAAGGAAAAATAATTAATGATTATTTTCCAACTAGATGGTGCTCTAAGCATCATAATGTGAATAGGTTGGTTACAAGTAACAGATGCATCACAATACAACATCTATGGTGTGAGTTTCACAGGAACCAACCATACTGTGTAATGTGGATGATGGCACCAGTTCGGCATTCACAGTTGTGACACTGTTAGGTAAACCAATCCACCAAGGAAAGGCTGTACCATGTTGAAGGCCAAAAGTTTCTGAAATGAAATCAGGTTTAATTTCATGAGGTGAAAAACCATAAAAAATGCAGCAATGAAATTGGTTGTTAACTGTCATGAGACTGTTGCAAGAGGTGTTCAACATGCTGTCCACCGATTTCAGCCACAGTTGAAACCAAGAAACAGCATGTTCTACAGCAGATCAGAGTGTCTCAGAATGTTCCATGGCCATTCATTGCCCACTTCCATATGAGCAAGAAATTCTAGAGCAAATGTCTCTCTTACTGGCAGGTCGACATGTAGCAACTGCTAAACATGGGCAATATCCTATGTGTAGCAGTGTGGGGTGTTTTGTTGTATTTTATGCACTGATCCAAAGTTTGGCCAATTCTCTGTGCACTGCATGTTCCTCACCATGATGTCAGAGTTGTTTTTCTGCATCTGCCACACCGCATTTCAAATGAACATGTCTTTATGAATTTCATAAACTTTTCTCCAGACCCTTGGCAGACATCAGACCAACACTGTTTTTCATACCCTTGAGTGTCCGGAACTTCTGTAGAGCTGCTGGTGCACACCCACTGTTTTTCAAAAGAGCATTACAAGCAGTGCATGATCACTCACTGAGACAGTTATGGAGAGCATCTCAGATGCAAACAGAGAACAGTCATGTACCTTGCATTTTATTTTGCATATTCTGCCACTTACTGTGTCATCTAGTGGAAAAATTTTCATTCAAGATGTTTTGTTTCCATAATGTTTCCCCCTTCTTTGATAATATTTCATTCAGATTTGATGTCATTTTGAGTAATGGTTCTCGTTTTTACAGTGTTGGTCTTTCTCAATGCTCATTCAAGCACAGGTAATCAAAACATATAATGACAGTAACAATAAACCTGAACTCTTAGTGCTGCTCAGTAAAGTGAGTTGTGTCTCCAGTAAAAGAAAGTACCCCTTCTGTATACTGTTCCAACTGACAACGTGCTTCAAAGGGGTATTTCAAGCTTAGACTTGCGCATGTTATCACTTTATGGCCAGAAGTGTTTTCACTTTAGCTGCAATGCCCCAGAAGATTATGACATAGGGTAGAATTCAGTAAAAGTATGCTAAAAATCCAGTCTGCAGGTCAAATAAGGAAGCTGTTTTCACAATATGCAAAGTGTGATGTACTGGATGTAAGCTTGCTGCATCAATATCAGAACATGAAGTGTGGAATGGATTTAAACTGTGGAGGGAAAAGGTTTGTTTGTGATCATGTTAGTGACACAATTATTGAAAGGCTTTTAAGGAATGGAACAATCCATCAGCTTTGTGTATGTCCTACTGACTACAGTGAGGAAAGTAAACTGGACAAGAAAGAAGAAAGAAAAGACAACAACTAAAGATATTTGATGCTGTAAATATGACTCCAAACCTAGTCGTTATTATGCCTGATCTGAAATTTATCACCTTAATGTACAAGCCCTGCATAATAAGATTGACAAAAGTCATGTACTGTTAATCGATGAACTAAAAGATACCTCAGTGTTACGCATTTCTGAACACTGGCCTTTCAGAATTAATTCAGAATACAAAAATTAATAACTTCACTTTATCTTCTTACTACTACAGGGAAAAACAGCAAGCGGGAGGGGGGGGGGGGGGAGGCAATTTACATAAATGAAAATATAGATTGTATTACCCTACGTGACTTGACTAGAGCAAATGTTGAAAATGGTTATGAAAGTGCAGCTATAAAAATTATTCAGTTCAACCAGGTTATTGGTACAGTTTACCAATCACCATCTGAAAATTTTGAACTTTTCTTAAACCTAAATAAAGTAAATAAAATGGATTGTGAGTTGATAACGTGTGGCAACTTCAATATTGATTTCCTCACGAACAGTAGAAACAGAGAGGCCCTTTTGAACTTTGCAACATCCTATAATTTAATGGCTGAAGTAAAAGCTGCTACCTGTGAAACAGCTTTAGACCAATTTCTGTTCAAGAAAGGTTCACACAGCACTTCACTACAAATTTTCAGTGCAAGTTTTAGTGGCCATCTTACTCAGATAATAAGCTTAAAAATGAAAGGCAGTATTATTAACAACATGTCTTTAAGAACAACATGTAGAAGGTATAATTAGGATAAAGTAAACTACTTCCAACAGCTTATTAAAGGAAGAAAAATGGTCACAGGTTTACAAAATCAATGATGTAAATGATAAATTCAGCACCTTTATTGAGACATTAGCCCATTTCTTTCAAATCACATTCACAATGAAAACTGTAACTGTAATGGGGAATTCTAGAATAAACAGCTGAATCATAAAGGTAATCAGGGTTTTGTGTCAGAAGAAAAGACTACTTCACGAAATATGTAAAACAAAAAATTCCTCACTAGAAATACACTTGTACTACAGAAAATACTCCAAAATACTAAGACAACTAATAAAAGCAGTAAAAATAATACAGAATGATGAATACAATTATAATTCAGCTAATAAAGTGAAGGCAATGTGGAGTGTTACAAAAACAAAGCAATCTGTTGAATACAGACCATTCTGCAAAAATATAACACTAACACAAAAAAATAAAAAAGTAACAAACCCCTTAAAAGTAGCCAAAACATTTAACAATATTTTTCACAAGTGTTACTGATAATATGACACAACTTGCATAAGACTACCCAAGCCAATGAATATAAAATAAGTGCTTGTAGAGGGTCAGTGTATAAGGGGCATTCAAAAAGCAATGAGCTGGAGGCATAATTACAGAAACCAGTACCTGTCTGTTAGAAGTATTGACCCTAGTTCTTGAGACACTTGTCTCACTGTGACACAAGGTGGTGAATGGCTGTCTCATAAAATTCCTGGGGTTGCGATGTTAACCAGTTCCACACAAACAGCTGGATGTTGTTGTCTGAGGTGAATCGTTCACCCCTCACAGCCTTTTAAAGGGGATCAAAAATGTAACCACAGGGAGAGAGTTCCGGACTGTATGGAGGGTGGCCGAGAACCTCCCATTTGAATTTCTGGGTCATTTTGATTTGATCACTTGGCGAAGGGTGGGCAATGTTTGCAAGTAATGCTGGGTGTTCACTGTTGTCCCATGCTACAGGAAGTGAATCAGAAGGAGGCCATCTTCGTCAAACAATCTGATGATTCACATCGGACGACGATGTCCAGCTGTACCTGCGGAACTGGTTAACATTGTAGCCAGGGTATTTTATGAGACAGCCATTCACCACCTTGTGTCACAGTGGGACAGGTGTCTCAACAGCCAGGGTCTATACTTCTAAAATACAGGTACTGGTTTCTGTAATTATTCCTCTGGCTCGTTTCTTTTTGAATGCCCCTTATACTTCTGTTCTTTTTCACAAAGTGAAGTATCTAATGCAATAAAAGGACCAGAAAATTCCAACTCTGCAGGCATTGATGGTATCCCTGCAACAATCTTAAAGAAGAGTGCATCAAACGTAAATGAAATATCTACACACTTATGCGACTGCACCCTTCAGGCAGGCATTTTCTCTCATGTACTGAAAACATCTTAAGTCATTCTAGTATATAAAAAAGGTGAGAAAGATAATGTAAATAATAACAGACCCATGACAATTTTCTCCTGCATTTCAAAAGTATTAGAGAAGTACAACAAACTTATGAAATTTGTAAATACAAACAATATCCTATATTATGAACAACATGGATTCAGAAATAAATGGTCAATGACACCTACTATTTATGAGTGGATTAATTCCATATTAAGTCTGACAGACAAGAAACAGGAATCAATAGAAGTACTTATTAATCTGTCAAAAGCTTTTGACATGGTGGACCACAAGCAAAGCATGAAAAATATGGCATTTGAGATCTGTCCAATAACTGGATCAGTTCCTTCCCGAGCAGTCATAAGCAAGCAGTGTGCATCACATGAATATTACCTAAAAACTGTATTTGAACACTTATGAGACTATAAACAAATTAAATATGTTGTACTGCAAGGATAAGGGGGGACTCTTTCTGTTCCTTCTGTATATAAATAATATTAAATGTGGATGCACATAAAACAAACATATTGGCAGATAACACTACAATTTTATTAAAACAAGACTGCAATGAACAATTACAGCAGTCGGTAAACACTGTCACAAAACAACTTAGCAGCTGGGCACAGAATAATCAGCTTGTAAAAAAAAATTCTTAGGACTTTGGCTGAAGAACATTGTAAAAATATTGTTTCAAATAAATGTAACAGATAAGGACTACAGACTGCAATAAAAACTAGTACTGAGGTCAAAACCTTTGGAAATCTCTAAAGTCACATTTACAGCATCACTACTTTTAACTCATTGAAGAATATTTAAATTTATGACGTTTGCTATAGAAATACTTAACGTATAAGGTGTATTATTGTAACCTTCAATAAGTATGCCTAGAAATCACTTTCAGAAGTGTACTTATAACTTGACTTGTCAATTGTCTTAAGCAAATGGTGCTTTTGCAGACAACAGGATGAATAAATACAACACAACACAACATAGTGAGAGAGATTTCTGAGCACAAAGCAAGCAGAAATGAACTTTTGGATTAGCTTATCCACAAGCTAGTGTTACCTATTTTATTATCCATGTGTTTGTGCAGGAACTTCACTCATGGTGCCTCATCCAGTGTTTGATCATTTTAAGTAATTTTTATTTCCAGAGTAAAATTTCACTTTTCAGTTGACTGCACACTGATCTGAAACTTCCTGGGAGATTAAAAAGGTGTGCTGGACCGGGACCCAAAATGTAGAACCTTTGCCTTTCGTGGGCAAGTGCTCTACCGACTAAGCTATCCAATCATGACTCTCAACTTGCCCTCACAGCTTTATTTCCACCAGTATCTCTTTCCTGCCTTCCAAAATTCTTGGAATTATCCTGCAGACTGTGGTCAACTAGACACATTCAAGAAAGAATATTGTGGAAGATTGGCTTAGTCAGTCTTTGGTATAGTTTACAAAATGAATTTTCATTCTGAAGCAGAGTATGTTTGATTTGAAAATTCCAGGCACAATTAAAACTGTATGCTGGACTTGGAAATGAAGCTGGGACCATTCCCTTTTGTGGGCAAGTACTCTAGCAGCTGTGTTATTCAAGCACAAATCATTACCTGCCCTCATAGTGTAATTTCCCCCAGTAACTTGTCTTCTACCTTTCAAACTTCATAGAAGTTCTTCTGCATACCTTCCAGGACTAGCACTTCTAGAAGAAAGAATATTGCAGAGAAGTGGCTTAGTTACAGCTAAAGGGAATGTTTCCAGATTGAGCTTTCATTCTGCAGTGGTGTTTATAAAATTTCAAATCAGCTTACACTCTGCTGCAGAGTGAAAATTAGTTCTGGGAACATTTGCACAGGTTGTGGATAAGCCAGTAAGATATGTGACTCCATCCACAAAAGGTCATACCACTTTAGTCTTCCTAATCTACAATATGGAAGACAGTGGCAAGATCACAGAAAGTGTCAACAGGGCAATTTTTATTGTTTAATTCTACTAGAATTTATGAGATCATATATTGCCTTCTCAATAGAGCAGCCTTTAAAAAAGCTAAGCTGAGCAGTTGTCAAAAGGTTGTTCCCAAAAAGATGGTTCAGTATTCAATTGTGACCTACTTTCTCAAAAATTTTTGAGAACGCGGAAAGGAGTGAGATTACTCTACAATTGAACTTTATTATTCAATATACAATTTCCTCATTACTAATAAGAATATTAAATGTTCCAGATAGTTCAAATCTTAACTAGTCATTATTTCCAAAATTTAATACCACAGTTTTCCATCCCATATTTTTCTGATCCCAAATATGTCTACTTTCTCTGCAATAACTTATTACCCGAATGAAATTTTCACCCTGCAATGGAGTGTGTGCTGATATGAAACTTCCTGGCAGATTGAAACTGTATGCCAGACCGAGATTCGAAATTGAGACCTTTGCCTTTCACGGGCAAGCGCTCTACCATCTGACCTACCCAAGCACGACTCAAGACCTGTCCTCACAGCTTTAATTCCACCAGTACCTCATCTTGACAGATTGTGAGTTGTGCTTGGGCAGCTCAGATGGTAGAACACTTGCCCCCAGAACGCAAAGTGCCTGAGTTCGAGTCTGGATCTGGCACACAGTTTCAATCTGCCAGGAGGCTTAATAACTCATTAATTTGTTAATTATTCAATTTGGAAAATTCCACCTTCTAGGAGCTTTCTGATGGGCTGTGGAAAATCCCTACATAATCACAAATTAATTACATAAAATAGTACCTATAATTTTGCTTTCTATCTGGTTATACAGTTTATAGTTAAACAAACTTGCTGTTTTGTCTATTGTACTTCCGTGTTGTAGGATTTTACTATCTAGTATGTCAGCATTAAAAGGTGTTGTTGTTGTTGTTGTTGTTGTCTTCAGTCCTGAGACTGGTTTGATGCAGCTCTGCATTAAAAGTATAACACCAAATTTTAATTTTTAATATTATGTGCATCCATGAGTTAGTTTGTGGTTAGCTACCAAAATGTAAACATCAGTGTTATATAAGTGGATGGCTAAAATATCTACTCACAAAGTGGTGAGAGGGGAGAAGGTGTATAAAAGTTATGGAAATGTCACATTGCACCTTTTGCTAATTCTTCTTCTTCTGGTGCCATTTGGTGAGTAGATTTTTAATCTATCTAATGATGTTCTATTTTCAGGAACTGATTATTTTTTCATTGATAAAATTTAAATCTTGTGTTACAGACAGTTGGTGGGTATGAATCATTTCATTAACAACATGTAATCATCCAGTCAATTTATGTGTCACTGTCAGATGGTTCGTGGTCTTTTATCAAAATGCCGACTACTGTGTGATTTAGCCTCCAAAAATACACATCTCTTATCTAAATAGTATGAATCTAAATGTGAAGCTGCCATTAGTGAACTGTCTAATATAGTGCCTTTGAATGTAGATGCCCAACTGGCTTATATGAAGCTATTGTTTGTGACAAAAGCTATCATCATACTGTGAGACTGATTATAAATAAACATGAGCAGACTGAAAATTAATTATTGCACTGAAAGAATATATGATGAGAATTCAAATAGTTAAAGAATATGAAAGTATATCTGTGATGAAGGACTGGAATTCTACAGTAGGAAAATGAACAGAAGGAAAACAACTAAGAGAACATAGAGGGGAGGGGGGGAATAAATGAAAGAGAAAGCTTCCTGGTAGAATACCGCACCAACAACCAACACTTGGTGTAAGAAGCATGGTTGTACACATAAAAGAGACCTGGAGACACAGAAGATGCTGAAGACTTGATGGTTGGCTTGAATAACCAAAGAGGAGGTACTGAACTGAATTGCGAAATAAGAAATATATGGTGCAATTTGAGTAAAACAAGGGATTAGTTGATTGAACACATTCTGAGGCATCAAGAAATCATCAGTTTCATAATAGAGAAAAGTGAGAGGCATAAAAGTTGTACAGGGTGACCAAGCGCTGAATACAGTAAGGATGTTCAAATGAATGTAGGTTACAGTAGTTATTAAGAAATGAAGAGTATTACACAGGATAGAGTATCTTGGAGAGCTGTATCAAACTTGTCTCCAGACTGAAGGCCACAACAACAACAACAACATTTGACATTTGGGAGTTCAGTGTCATTTGCCTCATCGAGTTTATTCATTTAATGCCTAATAATGCTCCAAATTATCCTTGCCTTACACTCCAAGTGTTCTGATGTCATGCTGAAGAATTTTCAGTGCAGCTTACAGTCTTTTTTTTAAATTCTTGATTAGAGCCAGTCCTTCATATTAAATAAATCTCTCTCTTCATAATATAAAATATTTTGATTTCTTTTGTTGGCCACTATTTTTCTAGCTCCCATTGAAAAATGTTCTGTTTCTATGTTTATGATGTGTAACAATACCTTTTTCATTTTTTTAAAAGTTGATCATAACATTTGCCATTCTCTTTACATATTTTACCACTCTATAGTAGATTTATTTTTATTAATTATAATAATATTTAGATCTTAAACAGTCAGTTTTATGTTGTAGTTGGTACTCTGATGACTTTTGTATTCTATTTATTTTCTCTTTCTGTATAAGTTTGAGGGAATAGGATATAGTTGTAGGTAAACAACTAGAATTCTCTCAGGTACAGGTTTATTAGCACTTCGCTTCTACACAGATACCGTTAGCGGCCAACATCCTCCCAACTCCCAAAGCCCTCTCCTCAAAGATAGCACACTTATACACTGAAAAAATATTGATATTTATGGTGCTCTACGCCACATAGCCCCCCCCCCCCCTCCGCGCAGTATGGAGTAGGTCCCTGTGAATGGGGGGGGGGGGGGGGTGAGAAGTTAGGAAGGTAACGTACAGTTCTTCCATGTCAGGCGTGGAAGCGGTCGACTGGTAGGAGATCGGGAGGTGAAACCCGGTACGTCAACGGCGAAGTCAGCAAGCGACGTCCTGTCCTGGAGTGGAGGTGTAGCACTTCGTCAGCAGGCAGGCGGAGAATCACCTTGCCAGAAGGCCTAACAAAGGCACGTAAATTGCCACACACAGCACTTGTGCTCAATTTAAAGCAGCGCACCACATGAGTTTCTGCACTTCCTCTCTCAACATTGTCATACGTGAGTACCACACACACCGTATCGCCATCTATGACAACAGATAATTTATGTATGTCATCAGGGTATACATGTGTTGTGAATTCTTGGGTGGCATCTGTACGAGCAATGGTAGGGAGGCAGGGAGGTGTGGGAAAGCCATGGCAGGGGGAAGCATCTGCAAAGAGGGGGGTGGCAGGTGCACTGGACTGCACAGGCGACAACCTCGGGCGATCACCTGACAGACGACGGAGCATGACCAAAGGCAACGAGGAGCCAGCGTGGATTGAATGGCATGACAAAGAGCTGTCACATGAAGATGGTAACACAGTGGTAGAATCCGAGTGGTTGGCAGTTCGACTGCAAGGGCTGTGAGGAGTGAAACCTCGAAAAGATTGGCCACTCGAATTAGATGAACGCGGAGAAGAAGCAGTGCTTGGCAGAGAAGCACACTGTGGAGAATCAATACCCAAATGTATGGTATGAGAAGATGGATGGCCGCTCGAAGCAGGAGTGGGAGAAATAGGGGCAGAATCAGGGAGGTTCACCTGAGGCTCAATGAAAGCTGGTTTCACTCGGTTGAGTGAGATCGTGGTTACAGAGTCTTTTATGAGGAGATCCATGTTATTCTCGGAGCATTTGACGTCCTTGTAAGGACCTGTCTAGGGCGACTGAAGCGGGGCTTTGATTGAGTCGTCTCTGAGTAACACATACTCACAAGAGTCTAGCGTGCATGGTATGTAACGCGCGGCGGTGTACGAGAAGCCAGAGGTGGCGGCTGAATTTTGCTGCAGTGCAAGCACACTCACTCGAGAAGTGAAGGGAGTTCTGAGGGCCATGGAAGTGGGATGGGAGTGACTAATTCTCCAGGCAAAACCAGAGGCTGGCCACACACAAACTCGGCTACGGAACCCTTGAGGTCTTCCTTGAAAGTCGCACGAAGACCAAGAAGCATGAAGGGCAGTGCTTCTGTCCATAGTGAGTCACGGAAACGCAAGGCAGACTTTAAGGTGTGATGCCATCGCTGGACAAGCCCATTGCTTTGGGGGTGGTATGTAGAAGTATGAATTTTGACAATACCACACATTTTACATAAGTCGGAGAAAACTGAAGACTCGAATTGTCATCCCTGGTCAGTGGTGAGGTAAACAGGTGAGCCAAATCTAGAGATCCATGAATCTAAGAATGCTCAACTTACTGTCTCAGAGGTAATGTTCGGACTAGGCAGAGCCTCAGCCCTCCGAGTCATCCTGTCAATAGCTGTAAACAAGTAATGAATACCCTCGGGAGGGAGGGCAAAGGGTCTACGAGGTCCACATGAACATGGTGAAACCGGGCTGGCAGTTGGGCAAAACAGCCAAGGGGTGGGGAAGTGTGCCTGGAAACTTTGTTCTGTTGACACAACATGCATGCCCTGGCCCAAGACTGACAGTCGCAGCGCATGTCTCTCCAGACAAACTGTTCAGATACCAGACAGGTGGAAGCTTTGACACCGGGGTGTGCTAATGTGTGTAATTTGTCAAAGACCTGGCGTTGAAGGGGCTTAGGAATGAATGGCCGCAACGTACCAGTTGATTCATCACACCGCACTAAGTCAGATATGCCAGGGAAAGTAGAGCGTACCGGTTGGAGAGAGGAGCTGCAGTCCGAAATTAACTGCATGGTATCGGGGTCTGCCGATTGCAACCGAGGTAGGTGTGACAGCACCAATGCGTGAGAGAAAATCAGCAACCACATTATCTGCTCCTCGGATGTAGTGAATGTCATTTGTAAATTGCAAGATGTAATCGATGTGACGAAAGTGTCATGGGGGCGGATCAGCCGCAGGATATTTTATGGCAGGAACCAACGGCTTGTGATCAGTGAGAACATAGAAATCTCGTCCCTCAACATCAGTTCTGAAGTGTCTTATGGCCTCGTAAACTGCAAGTTATTCTCTGTCGAATGCTGAGTATTTCTTCTGCGCGTTGTTTAGCTTTTTTGAGAAAAACTGCAGGGGGGTCGTAACATCATTGTATGTCTGACTCAGTACTGCGCCGACAGCATTGTCACTAGCATCAGTAGTGATAAACATTGTGGCGTCCGCATGTGGGTGAGCAATAGTGGCAGTGGAGGCCAACAGCAGTTTGAGTTCGTTAAATGCCTTGTCCACGTCTGGTGTCCATGGGACCTGGCGGGTGCCAGAAGTTTGTGGGCCAGCAAGAGCATCTGTGAGAAGAGCCTGCACCACAGAAGCGGCTGGCAAATGTTTATGGTAATAATTAACTGTTCTGATGAACCTGCATAATTCTCTATAGGTCTGGGGGTGTGGCATCTCGATAGCAGGCTTGATCTTGTCCTGCGGTGGTGTCAGACCGTCCTACAACACAACATAACTTAGGAATGTGACGGATGACTGGTGAAATTGGGCCTTTTTATTGTTCAGTTCAGTACCAGCGGCTGCTAAAATATCTGTCACGACTTGAACAGGCTCCTCACTCTGTTCCAAAGTAGAACCAAAAACCAATATGTTGTCCATGTATACGAAACAAAAGTCTAGATGGGATAAAATTTGATTGATGAAATGCTGCCACGTTTGGGGGGCATTTTTCAACCCAAACGGCATAAATTTGTATTGAAACAGCCAGAAGGGAGTGGTTATGGCAGTCTTTTCAATATCCTCTGGAGCCATATGAATCTGATGAAATGCGTACTTACAGTCCAAAACGGAGAAGTACTTTGCACCTGCGAGCGCATGATTGAAGTCTGCAATGTATGGGACTGGGTATTTATCAATGATGGTGTGGGCATTTAAACACCTATAGTCTCTGACCATACACCAAGTACCATCTTTCTTTTGGTCAAACAGGATAGGACTAGCCAAGCAACTGGAAGAAGGTTCAATTACTCCCTTTTGTAATAGATCATCTAATTCTTCTTTTGCAATTTTCATAAATTCCGGCTTGAGGCGACGTTGGCGTTGCGATATGGGCGGCCCATCAGTTAGACGTAACCGATGTACTGTGCTATTAGTGACTACTGCAATACGTGGTTCGGCATGACAGTCAGATGTCCATGAAGCGGAGCAGGCAGTGGCGGATGGGCAAAGCTGTGGTGCTGAGGGCATGGAAGTACAGGTGTGCCAACCGCTCGTAGGCTGCGTAAAGGCTGCATGCGTGTTAACATGAGCGAGGTTGGTACACTGGTTCTTGGTAACAGATTGTGCTGCTACAAGTGCTGTAGGCACGAGTGGGTGTGGTCGAACAGCAGATGGCCATAGTTCATTACCACAAGCTTGGGAAGTTAACTGTCCATTCGGAACACAAGGAACATGAGCACTCAGGCATGCACTGTCATTACAAGAGGGGGTGCTGACACAGTTTACAAAGTTCACTACATTGTCGTTAACGAGTGTGGGCATGGGAACACCAGATTGGCATGGACTGACCTTGTCTGTATCCGACGAGTCGTCTGCTTGTAGTGTCGCGAGGCGTTGTTGTGTGGAGGCCAACTCGTGGTGTATGTTGCAGAGATGTAGCAGCGTTTCCATACGTTCCATCCACAACTTCAAAGACTTGGCGCACTCCACTAGCCACTTGTTTGTCCAAGATTGCAGCTCCAAGGATAGGTTTAAACACTTCTTAGCACAGCACACATGTTTGGTGTTAGCCGAACTGTCACTCGGTGGAGCGAAAGGAATATGTTTGTTTAGTGGGGGGTAAAACACAGTATTTTGCACAAACTCTAGCAACAACTCATAGTGCTTGAGGAAATCAATTCCAAGAATATGTTCTTCAATTGTTGACACTAAAAACGTCCACTCCAGCTTGCACTCGGGCGAAAGTTTCACTGTATACAGAGTAGAACCCGAACACTATAGGGTAGACAAGTGCACTGCACAAAGTAGTGTTTTGTGTGGTTGCACTTTATTGGTTGCTAGGCGAACTGGCAGCAAAGAGACGTCTGCGCCAGTGTCTACCAGAAAATGTACACCTGATTGTAAATCGTGAACATAGACTCGACCACACTTACTGTTGTTGACCGAAATGGAATGCAATGTTGGATGGTGCCTGTTGTTTACATCGCAGGAGGTGGCACCACAGCCTACCTGTGGTTGGAGTTTAGGTAAGAACATGGTGACTGGCATTTGCAAGCTTGCTCCCCAAATCTTGTGTGGAAGAAACAGTAAGGTTGGGTGGGCCTGTGCTCCTGTGGGTAGTTGCTAGGTGACGGAGTATGTGACCCAGAGTCTTCCACAGAGGCTGATGCACTGTTGTTGCGGGGAGTTGAAGATGCAGGCGGGGCAGCTAGTTTAACAAACTTATTATTAGCAGCGCCAGACAAGGGCAAGGTGTCAGGAAGCTTCTTAGTGCAGTCACGTCCAGAATGCAGTGCACGGAGCTCACATTGCCTGGTGGAGTATGCTCTGTCGGCGGCGCGTAAACGTTCATTTACTGGCCTATCATCATACGCAGAGATTGCAGTCTGGACAGGCAAAGGCAGCTTTTCTGTCCAGATTTCGGTGAGCGTGTCATCAGGCATAACATGCTCATCGACGAGAAGATGGATGCACCGCCACAGCTGGGACGGAGACCTGTCGCCGAGACACTCTTCGTAGATGAGCTGTCACACATTTTCTCTCCTGGTTTTCGAGACACGCTCCAGTATCATCTGTTTTGCCACAGCATACTTCCGTGCTAGGAGGGGTGCTTTGACCAGATCGTAAATTAAATTGACGTGGTCATGAAGATGGTTCATGAGGCAGGCGAAGTGTGCGTCGTCATCCAAAGCACAGACACTGAATGTTTGCTCAACCAGGTTAAACGAGAACTCTGGGTGAGCGGGTTTGAAGTCTGGTAGTTTCGGCAGATTTGGCACTGCAGTCACTGCGGAGATGCGCCTATTTCTTCGGATGGAAGTAGAGCATGCAGAAGATAGCGAGTCCAAATTATTGGCGTCCCGTAATGCGAGTATCGTGAAATTCACTAGATGCCAGGGGCATCTGGTACAAGTCCCACACACTTGAGCAATTTTCTTGAACAAGTGATTTGAAAGCAATCTCCTTTGTAGATCAACTGCGTTTCCACACTATTCTGCCGATAAACTGAAGTTTACCACCTGCTTTACCTATGACTGAACCTATGTGATCATTCCAGGTCATATCCCTACAAAGTGTTCCTCCCAGGTATTTGTATGAGTTAGCTGATTCTAACAGTGACTCATTGCTATTATAGTAACGGGAAACTACTTTTTTTTTTTCATTTTATGAAGTGCAAAATTTTATCCCTTTGAACAGTTGAAGCAAACTGCCAATCACTGCACCACTTTGAAATCTTATCAAGTTCTGACTGAGTACCTACGCAGCTGCTTTCAGATAGTTCTTCATTATAGATAACTGCATCATCTGCAAAAAGACTGATTTTACTATTTATATTGTCTACATGGTCGTTAGTATACAACAATAACATCAAGGATCCCAACACGCATCCCTGGGTCACAGTCAAAATTACTTCTGCATCTGACTAGAACTCTCCTTTTAAGATTACTTGGTGTGTCCTCCCTACCAAAACGTCCTCAATCATCACAAATTTCACTTCATATCCCATATGACTGTACTTTTGACAATAAGCGTAGGTATGGTACTGAGTGAAATGCTTTTTGGAAATCAAGAAATAGAGCATCTACCTGATTGCCTTGATCCAAAGTTTTCAGTATGACATGTAAGAAAAGTGCAAGCTGGGTTTCACATGTTCAATTTTTTTGAAAACCATGCTCATTGGCATTGAGGAGGTCATTCTGTTTGAGATACCTCATTAAGTTTGAGCTCAGAATATGTTCTGAGATTCTACAACAAATTGATGTCAAGGATTTAGATGGTCGTTTTGTGCATCACTTCTACTACCCTTCTTGTAGAAGGATGTGAGTTAAGCCTTTTTCTAAGAACTGACTATTCTTTTTTTGTTTCAAGGAGTCTATGATAGCTTACAATTACAAGATGGGCTAACTCAGATGCAAATTCAGTATAGAATCTAACAGGGATTCCATTGGGTCCTCGAGCTTTGCTCAGTTTCAACAATTTCAGCTGTTTCTCAACACCACTGACACTAATAATTATTTAATTCATCTTTTCAGTTGAATGAGGATTAAATTGGGGCAATTCTTCCGGGTTTTCTGATGTAAAAGGACATTTGAAAATAGATATAAGCATTTCAGCTTTTGCTTTGCAATCCTCAGTTTCAGTTCCTGTCTCATTGACTAGGGACTGGACACTAACTTTGGTGTCATTGTTAATGAACAGAATTTCTTTGGGTTCCGTAAAAGATCACCAATGATATTCTGCTATGGTAGTCATTGAAGGCCTCACACATTGCTCTATTGATAACCAAACACATTTCATTCAGAATCTCTCTATCTACAGCCTTACACTTTGTTTTACACCTTTTATGCAGTAATCTCTGTTTCTTTAGAAGTTTCTGTACAGCGACTGTAGTGCGAGGTTCCCTCCCACTATGAACTGTTGTACTGGGTACATATCTATCCAGAGCATGGTTAACTATTCTTTAATCTTGAGCCAGAGTTCCTCTACATTCTCCTGCCCTTTGATGAAAGTTTCAAGTTCCTCATTCAGGTATGACACTACTGATTTTTTTTATCTAGTTTACTGAACATATGTACCTTTCTGCTTGCTGTAGGTATCCTTCGTACTTTGGTAATCATTGTTGTCACAACCGAGTTATGGTCACTGATACCAGTTTTGATGTGTGCATCCTCAAAGAGGTCAGATCTATTTGTTGCCATTAGATCCAATATATTACCATAATGAATGGGGTTTCTAACTATTGTTCTAGGTAGTTTTCAGAGAAGGCATTTCAAATATTTCACAGGATGTGTTATCACACCCACCACTAACAAAACTATAATTTTCCCATTTAAGTGTTTGATAATCAAAGTCCCCACCAATGATTACAGTATGATTGGGGAACTTACGTACAAGTGAACTGAGGTTTCACTAACTCTTTTCATTACAATTGGAGATGAGTCTGGTGGGTGATAGAAGGATCCAATTGTCATTTATGCCAACCCCTGATACTGAGTCTTGCTGAAACAATCTCATATGCAGCTCCAATTTCTACTTTGGTGGATTTGAGTTTCTTGTCTACTGTGACAGAAACGCCACCTCCATTACCCATTTGCCTATTATTTTGTTACACACTTGAATTTTCACAAAATATGTCACTGCTATCAATTTCAGGTTTCAACTTTCTGTACCTAGTGTTAGTGAGCTCCACTGTTTTTCATGAGTGCTTCAAACTCTGGCACACTTTGGGAATGCTCTGGCAGTTAACTAATAGGATTTTAATACCCTCACCTGTGGGAGGGTATCTCACACTGATACTTCTGTTTTTCCTACAGCTATCATTATATGGATTGAACGGAGAGCAGCCTAATCTAAAAAACCATTGTGTGCACCCCACACACAATCAGCTACCTGAGTAGCAGCCTCTGATGTGTAGTGCACACTTGATCCATTTAGGCGGACCCTACAGTTATCAACTCTATGGTGCAAGTCCAGGACATCAAAGCCTAGCTTGTCACAGAACTTTTGGAGTCTCTGGTTCAGTCCTTCCACTCGACTCAGAACCAAAAGGCCGTGATCAGTTCTGGGGACAATGCTGCAAATTGTGAGTTCATTAGGACTCCATGCAGAAGGCTGGTCTTCTCAACCTTCTATGGAAGTCACTGGAATGACCCAAGAGTAACCTCGGAACCCAGATGACAGGTATAATTTGTTCCACAATGTGCAACAATCTGCAGTTGGTTGCACCCTGTTCCCTCAATGACTACTGGAATATCCTCTTTAACATCTTGAATGAGGCCACCAGGCATACTTACTGAGTGCACCTGGTGTCTTTTTCCTGTCTCTTGCTGCTGTTTCCATAAGGTGTACCATCATTCGCCATACATTTGAAATGCTGATGATTATTGGACCCTATGCTTTTGCCAGATGAGGCACTGCACATGATGTCATGCTGTTAACAAAGGCACTTGTGTTGGTCATTTGCTGCCATAGCTCATTAACCCCAAATTTAGTTGCACTGCCATAATGGATAAGTTTGCCATACATCCCACACTGATTTCTACAGTTATTTCATGTAATGTTGCTTGTCAGTTAGCACTGACAACTCCACGCAGATGCCAATACATTGTCTGTGGCGAGGTAATGCTTGAAATTTGGTATTGTAGGCACACCCTTGACACTGTGGATCTTGGAATATTGAATTCCCTAAATATTTTTGAAATAGAATGGTCCATGCTTCTAGCTCCAACTACATCCCCCTTTCCAGGCCTGTTATGTGGCCATAATCATGCCGGGAAACTATCCACATGAATCACCAGAGTACAAATGTAAATCTTGTATGCAGGTCACACGAACACACACACACACACACACACACACACACACACACACACACACCTGTGCAGCTAAATTGTGTGTTGTGTCTTCAGCCAGTTTGTATCTTCACAGGTGTGTTTATGTGTGTGTATGTTTCGGTAAATGGTTTCCATTAATTTCATATTGTTTATGTTCTGCCAGAACTTTCCTTATCATAACAATTTATTCATATTGTCCCATGTGTACCAGGGGTTCTGTCTTGTAATTCCAGCCACTATGCATATTCAGTATGCAAATTTATACCATCTCTGTAACTGGCCTTTGGTAGCACAGAAATAACAGTTAAATTTGTTTAGTTTCATGATTAAGAATTTCAGTAGCAGCAAAGCATAAAATTAGTGTAATCTGTGAAGCAAGGGAAAAACAATAATGAATAAAAAATGAATGTCCTGAATCATGGCAACAGAATCATTGTTGCGAGACTCTGTTTTGATGGGAAGATTTTGATTGTTGTAATTTCATGACAATTTGAGGAAGTGAAGCAGTCTGGACAGAAACCTCCTCACACTCAATGACTTATTCAATGCCATGTGAATCCCAATTCTCTGCACTATAACTCCAAATCTAGAGGAACTTTACACCACCTTGCGTAACAGAAAAAAAACTTTCAAACATGTTTTTAATCCGTAAACTAAAGTAGTGTGTTTCAGAAAAAAATTTAGGTAAATAAATTTCATTGTTACCAGGAATGCCTCATGTTTTATGATGAAAAGCTGAGAAGTGGCGAAACTGTAGAAAGTTCATCAACAACATTTCTTGGTCCATTTGATGCATGACATTCTTCATGAGAACATTGTGTATAGGACAAGAAGAAGGAAAATATATACGTGTGTGTGTTTCAATGGTTACTGACCAGTCACATTTGCTGCCCCAGAAACATCAATGTGAGTTCTCTGTAATGACCCTCATGATTCTGACCTCCTGTCGGAAGATGTCATCACTGCAGAGAAACTCTTTGCCTTTACAAATGTCTGCTTGTGTCTGTGTATGTGCAGATGTATATGTGCGTGTGTGCAAGTGTATACCTGTCCTTTTCCCACCTAAGGTAAGTCTTTCCGCTCCCAGGATTGGAATGACTCCTTACCCTCTCCCTTAAAACCCACATCCTTTCGTCTTTCCCTCTCCTTCCCTCTTTCCTGATGAAGCAACCATTGGTTGCGAAAGCTTGAATTTTGTGTGTATGTTTGTGTTTGTTTGTGTATCTATCAACCTATATATATATATATAGAGGGAAACATTCTACGTGGGAAAAATATATCTAAAAACAAAGATGATGTGACTTACCGAACGAAAGCGCTGGCAGGTCGAATCCCGGGAGCGGAAAGACTTACCTTAGGGGGAAAAAAGGACGGGTATACTCTCGCACACACACACATGTCCACCCATCCTTCATCAAAGACACCAACCACTTTCTCGAATGCCTGGAATCCTTACCCAATCTGTTACCCCCGGAAACCATCCTTGTAACCATTGATGCCACTTCCTTATACACAAATATTCCGCACGTCCAGGGCCTCGCTGCGATGGAGCATTTCCTTTCACGCCGATCACCTGCCACCCTACCTAAAACCTCTTTCCTCATCACCTTAGCCAGCTTCATCCTGACCCACAACTTCTTCACTTTTGAAGGCCAGACATACCAACAATTAAAGGGAACAGCCGTGGGTACCAGGATGGCCCCCTCGTACGCCAACCTATTCATGGGTCGCTTAGAGGAAGCCTTCTTGGTTACCCAGGCCTGCCAACCCAAAGTTTGGTACAGATTTATTGATGACATCTTCATGATCTGGACTCACAGTGAAGAAGAGCTCCAGAATTTCCTCTCCAACCTCAACTCCTTTGGTTCCATCAGATTCACCTGGTCCTACTCCAAATCCCATGCTACTTTCCTTGATGTTGACCTCCACCTGTCCAATGGCCAGCTTCACACGTCCGTCCACATCAAACCCACCAACAAGCAACAGTACCTCCATTATGACAGCTGCCACCCATTCCACATCAAACGGTCCCTTCCCTACAGCCTAGGTCGTCGTGGGAAACGAATCTGCTCCAGTCCGGAATCCCTGAACCATTACACCCACAACCTGACAACAGCTTTCGCATCTCGCAACTACCCTCCCGACCGGGTACAGAAGCAAATAACCAGAGCCACCTCCTCATCCCCTCGAACCCAGAATCCCCCACAGAAGAACCACAAAAGTGCCCCACTTGTGACAGGATACTTTCCAGGACTGGACCAGACTCTGAATGTGGCTCTCCAGCAGAGATACGACTTCCTCAAATCCTGCCCTGAAATGAGATCCATCCTTCATGAAATCCTCCCCACTCCACCAAGAGTGTCTTTCCGCCGTCCACCTAACCTTCGTAACCTGTTAGTTCATCCCTATGAAATCCCCAAACCACCTTCCCTACCCTCTGGCTCCTATCCTTGTAACCGCCCCCGGTGTAAAACCTGTCCCATGCACCCTCCCACCACCACCTACTCCAGTCCTGTAACCTGGAAGGTGTACACGATCAAAGGCAGAGCCACATGTGAAAGCACCCACGTGATTTACCAACTGACCTGCCTACACTGTGATGCATTCTATGTGGGAATGACCAGCAACAAACTGTCCATTCGCATGAATGGACACAGGCAGACAGTGTTTGTTGGTAATGAGGATCACCCTGTGGCTAAACATGCCTTGGTGCACGGTGTAACGTTCCCTGGCATTTTCACGTTATTAAACAACAAGAGTGTATTTGTACCATATACGCCGCTCTGGGCAAGTTGTATATATCGTAATTATTGAACAAAAATATTACTGAATGTGGTATAAAATACATTAGTTATTCTCATTATATTTTTTGTTGTAATATTTCTCTGTATTTAGGATAGGAATTTTTCTGTATTTATTATGTGAATGTAAAATGTGTCAGTATTTGCGGTATCAGAGATATAAAAATTTGCCAGAAGAGAATAATATCGTCAATTTACAAAGAAATGTTAATAGTCGGGAAATGCTATATAAGGACTAAACATTATGTATTCTTGGGTCTTCTCTGTTGAGACGTTATCGAGGTGGGTCGCTGTGAAGAGGCTTTTAACGAATGTGTAGACTTCTTTTGTCTCTGTCTGGACTTAGCCGCCATTAGACGATGCGTTACGAATTAATGTGAGTTGAATTGTTGTTTGAGCTAAATATATCAGTATTTATCAGAAGTGTGAATTATTTATGTAAATTAGCTTGCCCACGTCATCTATAAAATTTCTTTAAGAATTTTTCAGCATTTTTTAGCGGTGTTGCTGGGCTGTGCCGCGACCAACAATCGCAGATCTGAAGAGGCGGCACATTTAAAAAATTATCAAACCCGTAAATCGGGAACAGATGCATAAAAATCAATAGTGAATTAAGAAATTGTTTTCCTTTTCAGTGATCCTGTGGCTGATAAAATTTGAATTAATTATACGTTTGTGCATTCGTAGGCGGATAGTTAATGTTAGTTAACATTGAAATTTAAACAGTTCGGTTCTTTAAAATAACTCAAATGCATAGTAAAGTAGGTTTGATCAGTGATAAAGATCGGCTTGGCAATAATTAAAACATTTTCTGCTGATAGAGATAATCTTGTGTTCTATGGCTAGTGCCGGGATAAAATTCAGTAAAAATATTTAACAAAAAAAAAACCCACTGCATCTGGAAAGTGTATGTCAAGGCCGAATGATTTAAAGGACTCAATTCTCAACTAAATATTCTTAACCAGTTCATATGAGTTCACGTAAATATTTTTTCTTTAAATGTACGTAATTCTTAAGAAAGTCAAATTTTTTATTACCACACGAAAATAAGAGAGTGGTTCTACAACAAAGTTCGCACGAAAGAAAATTAACTTAAAAGCAAAAGATAAAATTTATTATTATTCTTTAACGAAAAATCAATCAATTCCATTCATATTCCGACGATTTCGTAAAATTGGCGCCCAACGTGGGGCTCGAATATGCAGTGGCCACTAAATACCCGTGAGATAACTAGGGAATTAATATAGTCGAACTTTGTTGCAGAACATTTAATAATTTTTCTATGTATTGTATGTATTTCATAACCAATATTGTGTGGTAATACCTGTGTATGATTTTTTGCATGAGAACACTATGTACCCAGAGGCAAGCTGAAGAAGAGAGCTCAATATTTCGAAAAATTAATTACCTGCCACAATATCAGGGGGCAGCTGCACCCAAGATAGATCACCAAAAGGTAAAGCTACAGTGTAGTTGTCCTGTGGGTAGTAAAGTAGCCTCAGTGCAGTGTTCTCGGATCATTAGTGGTGTGCTTGTTGTTAGTACTTTGTTTTAAAATAACAGGACATTTAGGTAGTTAGTCATTGTAGTATATAGTAAGTGTGTATTAGTTAATGTCCATTTCTTGTGTGATTATGTCAGTGAAACCTGAGTGTTAGGATATTTAGTTCAGATTTTATTTCTTTTGTTTACTATGGTTAGATTGCGTAGTCAGAAAGATATCAACATGGATAATGAGCAACAGTCAGTAAGTAGTGATACCGAGTTGGAAAGTGGAACACAAAGTAATGTTAGTGACGTAGTTCAGGAAGTACAATGTGAGAATCTGGGGGCAGAAGGGCAAGAAATGTTGCCACTGCCACCCAGTGATTCAGTTGATAGCGAAAATTCTGTGCCACCCGCAAGCACTGGACACGGACCA
The DNA here is from genome assembly GCF_023898315.1 of Schistocerca nitens. NCBI lineage: Eukaryota > Metazoa > Arthropoda > Insecta > Orthoptera > Acrididae > Schistocerca > Schistocerca nitens. Next base: position 930,491,837 of record NC_064617.1, on the reverse strand, counting down.
GAGAGTGGTGAGGTGTCAGAAGTGCAATCATTAAGAGTTATGGTCGAGCGCATGCTCAATTTCCAGGTTGAATTCGTACGTATGCAAGCAGAGCGTGATAAAGAACGTGATGCCAAACAAGCAGAGCGCGATAGAGAACGTGATGCTAAACAAGCAGAGCGTGACCGACGCCTGCATGAGAGGGACTTACAGTTGATGCAAACTTTAGAAGTTATGCAAAGTGAGATTGTCAGTTTCAAACAAAAATATGAAACCATACCCAAAACGGTGCAAGAATTAAGCGAAAGGGTAGATAGTATTCAAGTGGCTAACGCCAATATCGTAGAGGAAATCAGTGTCCTGACTGATAGGGTCGAACAACTAGAACTGGACACAACTCAAGTAATTGAGGACAAAGTGATTGAACAAGTGCACAAAGTAGAACGTAAATTCACAAAGGAAATAGATCAGAAAGTGCACGCCGCAATTGAGGCCAGAGATGTGGACTCAAAAGCGGAAGTACAGAATCTTAAAAAGATTGTGCAAAAAGACATTCCGCTGTGGCAGCGGAGTGTGGACCGTCGTCTTGCCGAGATGGAGCTTAGCCTGCGGCAGGACGAGACACAGGCGTACGTCACGCCAGCCAGGTCCAACAATGATAGGCATATAAATACAGTAGTAAAAAATTGCGACTGCGAGACAGAACAGGCAACCACTGTAAGCGAAACAAATAAATGTCATTCCAAAGTAGTGATTGAAGAAAGCCTGATTAGGAACCGACAGTTTCAGATCTTTACAACGGAGAAGAAATCTGTTCACCCTGTAGTGTTTATCAAGGGATTTAGAAACATTTTGCCTAGCGTTTGGAGTCATACCCAGAAAATACAGTTCGTTATGTCTTACATACAAGGAGATGCTGCATTATGGGCAACCGAAGCAGCTGACAGTTGTGATACATATGAGCAATTCGAAAAGGCATTCTTGGCCAAATATTGGTCAACATGTATTCAAGAGAGATTACGGAAGGAGGTATATAATCCAGAGCCGTATTCTCCACGACTAGGCAATTTGCGAAAATATTTTGAGAAGTACATTAATAAGACCCGTTACTGGGACGAACAGATTTCATCTCGGGATTTGATCAGACTTTTGAAATCACACTTGCCGATACATGTAAAGGAAAAGCTTATACACGTGCCTGAAAATGATATGGAACATTTCTTGTCTGTTCTGGACTCAATTGACCTGATTCAGGAGGACGTTAAGGCAGCCTCTGAACAGGCTAGAAGTAACGGAAATGGTTATAGAAATGGTAGAAATAACACGCCTCCACCAAGTAATGGAAACGGCGGAGGTAATAATAGGAGACAAGAGTATGCACAAAACGGAAATAGAGGTAGAGACCGGAACGGCAATAGTCCGCCGGTGAATAATGACCGGAAGAGGAGGTTTGATGACCGGTATGAAACAGGCCCACCAAGCAATCATAGATGGAAAAATGCCAGGGGGCCGTACAACACTAATACTTATAATGATGCAAACCGAACTTGGCCACAGAACCAGAGGCCCAGTCCGGACCGGCAAAACAGTGAAAGATACGACAATAACCGACCGCCACCACAAAATGCGCCAATTGCGCAACCGTGGCGGCCGACGCAACACAACGTGCACATAGTGGAGGTCAGTGACACAGAGCAGCCACATCCATCCACTAGCACTAATTCAACAAACTAGATGCAGCCGAGATACGCTCTCCATCGTCGGCTGAGGTTTGGAGTGAGAGCAGCCCGACACAGAACAAGACACCAAACAAAATCTGTATCCTTAGGTATAATGACGGGGTACAGATGGGAGATGAATTAATAACTGAACCATCCACGTGCATAAAGGAGCACAAAGACAAGGTACAAGCGATAATAGAGATCAAAATTAACAATATTGATGTGCAAGCGGTCATAGATACAGGTGCTACTGTCAGTGTTATGAGTATGGACTTATTCAAAGTACTGGGGAAGGAAAGGCGTATGCTGACTTTTCCCGTGAATAATTGTAGAGTCACTGGAGCCATAAGTGCACAGCGACAAATAATTAAACTCCAAGTGCGGGTAGAGATGTATATAGGGGAAGAAGCCATAGCGTGCTCATTCCTGGTAGTAAAGGGTTTAAAGGTAGCCTGCATTTTGGGGGTAGATTTTTTGAGAGAAAGGGACGCAATAATCGACCTTTCTCGGGGAAAATTAAGTTTGATGAATGCTGGTAGGAGAATAGAATTGTCCATGCTCAGATCTGAAGAGGTACCTGTACCTAATTGTAACGCTATTAACATAAAATGTAGGAATCAGTCGATACTACATTTAGACAATCATTGTCTAGGACAGAATCTCTATTATCCTGACGTACAATGTGATCAATCAAAAGCAAATATGGACGCATTAGTATACAAAGTATCACAGTCCGAAAATTTGAATTCTATGCAACAGCAGGATTTGGTACAGTTATTATTTAATTATGCAGAGGTATTTTCAGAACGACCAGGAATTGTTAAGGGATATCAGTACAAGATCGAGGTAAAGCCTCACAAAACTTACTGTCGAGCCTCATACTCCATTCCTTGGTCCAAGAAGGAAATAGTAGCAAAAGAAATCAGAAAACTGATTGAGTGGGGAATAACAGAACCGTCTTTGTCCCCTTATAGTAGTCCTTTGGTGGTGGTAGCAAAAGCTGACGGACAGGCACGGTTAGTACTAGATGCAAGAGACATAAATGAAATTATTGTACCTGTCAGGACTCATCCGGAAAACCTTGATGAGCAAATTCAAAAATTCCATGGAGTGCAATATTTGACATCTATTGATATGAGAAGTTCATTCTGGCAAATCCTGCTTACACCCGAGTCGAGAAAATATACTGCATTTATATTTGGGGGAAGGAGCTACCAATTTAGGGTACTACCTTTCGGCCTAAATGTAAGTGCAGGAGTTTTCATAACAGCCCTCGACGCGGTTTTGGGTCCGGATTTGCTGCAAAGGGTAACAGTGTATGTAGACGATCTGGTGATTGCCACTGCCACCTGGGAGGAGCACGTAGAACTACTGAGTAAAGTCTTGAAAGATTTAAGCAAGCGGGAGTAACAGCGAATCTTGATAAATCCAAATTTGGACGTAATCAGATTAAATTTCTAGGTCACATAATAACACCACAAGGCATCAAACCTGACAGCAAAAAACTTGATGCAATTCGTGGGTTTCCTAGTCTGAGAACTAAGAAACAACTCAAAGCATTTATAGGTCTAGCATCTTTTTTTAGACGGTTTGTTCCAAACCAATTAATGAATAACGAATCTTTATTGAGCCTGTTGCGTAAAAATACGCACTGGGTGTGGACAGAAGAATGTCAGCGCGCATTTGACGCTATCAAAAATGCCTTGGTGAACGCAAACATACTGCGACACCCAGACATGACAAAAGATTTTTGTATAGCGACAGATTCGTGTTCATACGGTCTGGGCGCGTGTTTATTTCAGTGGGACAGGAGCAACGACCCCACAACAATCAATGTAATCGGGTTTGCCAGCCGCACACTAAACAGCTGCGAGAGAGCATATTCTGCTACCGAATTAGAGGCTCTTGCAGTGGTTTGGGCGGTAAAGAAATTTAACTATTTCATATATGGTAAAGAAGTCAAAGTATTCAGTGACCACCAGGCTTTGAGCTATCTAATGACTTGCAAATTATACCATACCCGCTTGCTAAGATGGAGGTTAGCATTACAGGAATATAAAATTAAAATCATGTACCTAAAAGGACAAGATAATGTTGTAGCAGACGCTTTGTCGAGGCTTCCACTAGGGCAATCCTCAATGTCAAATATTTTGGAACAATCGGAGGAATATCGAATACTCTTAGTACAAGATAAGGTACATAGGAGGGACTTTTTACATATGTGTAAGAATATGTCTATATTGCAGGAAACTGATCCGACTTGGCGAGATATCATTAACAAAATTAAAGAAGGAACCAATCTTAAAAGTGTTCAGAATTTCAAAATAGTAGATAATATCCTATATTATAAAACAGGTGTGTCAAATGACCATGGAGTCATGTGTATACCACAACAGGCTATCCCAGCTGTAGTGTGGCACACGCATTTGGCATGGGGTCACCCTGGGATAGGCAAAACAATAAGGATTTTATCCAGATTCTGTTATTTTAAGGGGATAAGCCAGCAGACTCGCACCATTATCAGGACTTGTCCTCTGTGCCAAAAAGCTAAGTCTCAAAATAAGTCCACAAGGTTTGAACTGCATCCTATAGTGCCTCATCGACCACTTCAGTTAGTATCTATAGACATAGCAGGACCCTACCCACGAGCCAGGGGTGGATTGAAGTACATTTTAGCGATGTATGACCTTTTCTCAAAATATTTAAAAATATACTGCCTTAAATCAGCCACTGCTCGTGGAATAGTTAAATGGTTAGGGAAAGAATATTTTACACAAGTAGGTAAGCCTTAAGCGATAATATCGGATAATGCTTCCTATTTTACAGGCCTTACCTGGAAAAACTATTTACATGAACAAGATATAAAGCACATACTAATTTCCCGCTTTCACCCACAAGCAAGTTTAGTAGAGATAACATTTGGAGAGTTAAATAAATTTTTCAGGTTATACATTGCATATAAACACACAAGATGGCCAGATCTGTTACCTAAGTTTGTAGAAATTCACAACGCAACTCCGCATGCTTCTACGGGGTATCCACCAAACGAGATATTAATGAATAATAATAGAGTATTGAATGAGTGGCTGGCACCTTTGCCTAAGGTCCCAGTCATTCCTGAGCCTAAGGAAGAGAAGATAAGAAAAGCAGGGTGCAACCTTACCAGGTGCGCTCAGAAAAGGAAAGAAAAATATAATCGACATGTGACGAATAATCAAAAATTTAGTGTTGGGGACTTGGTCTCTTACGCAATCATCCTAAGTCCTCGGCATCCTTGAAACAGAATAGCAAGTGGCAATTGGTGTACAATGGACCTTTTAAAGTAGTAAGTGTGCCACATGAGTGTAGCTATCTCTTAGCAGATCCCCACTCAGGGAGAGTACGGGGACTGTATCCGCGTAAGGATGTAAAAGCATTCCTACAGTAAAAGACTAATAGTCCTATGTGGACACCACTCTTTTGTAAATAATGAACATTAATAGTGTGTGTACTAGTGTAGAAGTGTTTAGTTATAAGTATATGATTGATTTTCTCATGTGTATGGATATTTATGTTATGTACTCTTTTAATTTGTGTTATCTAAACCATGCTCTAAATGTTTGCACAGATAATCTGATTAGTGCAATTATTTGTAGTGTTAAGCTGTGACAAAGTTCAGTCAAGAAGAACATTTTAGTAAGGATTAGTTAGTGTACTACATAATTTCCAATATGTGTGTCAAATTTGAAATATTTCTTGGCACAATCTTTTCTATTATGTGTATGTATGTATATATGTGTAGCTGTCAGATTGTCAGACTCGAACCCAGAATAATATCAGTAATATGAGGCCCTGAGAACTTTATTATCTCACCAATATTATCAGAGAAAATAATGCACCCAATAGTGACCCGAGGGCACCACGGGAGGCAAACTTGTTGCAAATTTATGTAACGCAAAGTTACGCACAAAGAAGCTTCAATTGAAGCATGTGCATATTCAATCAGTTAAAAGGAGCTAGCCAGATACAGTCCAAGTCAATTTTTGCCTACAGAGACTACACTGTAGTTACGTAGGACGTTGATAGTAAAGTGTGACATGAGTACAAAGGAGTTATTGAACAATATGCCTGAATCCGGCTGGAATGCACAAATAAAATCTAATCGAACACGAATATAGATGACTTTGGGCAAACTAATACTGAATTTTGAATATTTGTTACCATGTACGCAAACCTCACACCTTGGTAAAGAGTTACAAATGTGCTGTTACAAACAAAATTGAGCAGCGGACATTGTAAATAAAAATAAAGGAACTTTAACAAAAGTGCAGTATTGTGCGGCAGAGACAGACAGTGACTGTTAAACCTGCAGCAATACGTCACGGAGTAGTTGTGTATAAGTAATAAAAAACTGTATCATCGCCGTGTGTGCAAGTGGACAAGGAACTAGCACGACACGAACAGTGAGCCGAAAACGGACGGTGGATCAACTTAGTGTCAAACTTTAACTCTTTGTGTGTCAAGGGACGCTAGGAAAGTGCATTGACTACAGAAATACATTTTGATTTTGTCCTAAGGTGAAAACTTGCGTGTGACTAATGACAAGTCATGACATGGTGAAGAATATTGTGTGCCCATAAAACGTGTTACTGTGACAACGATACATTGTGCAAACCAGACTAGTGAAGGCCTACTGAGTAATAACTGCCACTAACTGTGTACGTTCTTTCCCACAGCAGGAAAAATGCCTATAAGGATAGTACACTGTTTGTGAACTTGTTGCATGTTTCCTGGAGCACTGCAAGAAGACGTCGCACGGGCGAGCTGATATCCAACGCGCATCCGGCTACATCAGCTATGCAGCGACCGCAGCAGCCCGTAGCAGACCAGCAGCCACGCCCCTCCACGCCGTAGCTGTCAACGCCGGGGGCGGTGACCTACACGGAGTCAGCGCGCCGTGCCGAGCGCCGCCCAACAATCACTCCGCACCGCTCACCAAATACAACATTATTGACTTTTTTGAAATGTTCACATAAACTGAATAACATGTCAATGACTTCATTTCGATAAACATTGAACATTTACTATGTATGTCCGTGAGTGATATATCCTAGGACAAGTGACCTTGTAGTGTATCACAAGAATAATAGTATCACACACAAAAAACCTTCCGTTGAACTGTATGTGACTGTGATATTGTGTAATTGTATAACCCCGTTTGTGACAAACTGCTAATTTAATTCAAATGAATAACTGTTAAAAAGACAATAGTGACTATAAACCAACTGGGATGGCTGGGCTCCGGCACAGTTTTGCCCAGGTTTCCTGTTTGCCTACGCCCAAATGGGGGAGCCATGAACTTATATAACCCTGGGACTAAATAGAAGAGCCATTCCGTAAAACATACAGAAGTGTAAAGAACGTTACTGGCACTATTGTGTCGAAGTGTAAAAACTCTTTGCCAAATGCTGCCAGGGGGCAATGTAACGTTCCCTGGCATTTTCACGTTATTAAACAACAAGAGTGTATTTGTACCATATACGCCGCTCTGGGCAAGTTGTATATATCGTAATTATTGAACAAAAATATTACTGAATGTGGTATAAAATACATTAGTTATTCTCATTATATTTTTTGTTGTAATATTTCTCTGTATTTAGGATAGGAATTTTTCTGTATTTATTATGTGAATGTAAAATGTGTCAGTATTTGCGGTATCAGAGATATAAAAATTTGCCAGAAGAGAATAATATCGTCAATTTACAAAGAAATGTTAATAGTCGGGAAATGCTATATAAGGACTAAACATTATGTATTCTTGGGTCTTCTCTGTTGAGACGTTATCGAGGTGGGTCGCTGTGAAGAGGCTTTTAACGAATGTGTAGACTTCTTTTGTCTCTGTCTGGACTTAGCCGCCATTAGACGATGCGTTACGAATTAATGTGAGTTGAATTGTTGTTTGAGCTAAATATATCAGTATTTATCAGAAGTGTGAATTATTTATGTAAATTAGCTTGCCCACGTCATCTATAAAATTTCTTTAAGAATTTTTCAGCATTTTTTAGCGGTGTTGCTGGGCTGTGCCGCGACCAACAATCGCAGATCTGAAGAGGCGGCACATTTAAAAAATTATCAAACCCGTAAATCGGGAACAGATGCATAAAAATCAATAGTGAATTAAGAAATTGTTTTCCTTTTCAGTGATCCTGTGGCTGATAAAATTTGAATTAATTATACGTTTGTGCATTCGTAGGCGGATAGTTAATGTTAGTTAACATTGAAATTTAAACAGTTCGGTTCTTTAAAATAACTCAAATGCATAGTAAAGTAGGTTTGATCAGTGATAAAGATCGGCTTGGCAATAATTAAAACATTTTCTGCTGATAGAGATAATCTTGTGTTCTATGGCTAGTGCCGGGATAAAATTCAGTAAAAATATTTAACAAAAAAAAAACCCACTGCATCTGGAAAGTGTATGTCAACGCCGAATGATTTAAAGGACTCAATTCTCAACTAAATATTCTTAACCAGTTCATATGAGTTCACGTAAATATTTTTTCTTTAAATGTACGTAATTCTTAAGAAAGTCAAATTTTTTATTACCACACGAAAATAAGAGAGTGGTTCTACAACAAAGTTCGCACGAAAGAAAATTAACTTAAAAGCAAAAGATAAAATTTATTATTATTCTTTAACGAAAAATCAATCAATTCCATTCATATTCCGACGATTTCGTAAAAACGGCCAGCACATCTTGACACGGTGTTACACTGTCCAGGTTATCTGGATACTTCCCACCAACACCAACCTATCCGAACTCCGGAGATGGGAACTTGCTCTTCAATATATCCTCTCTTCCCGTTACCCACCAGGCCTCAATCTCCGCTAATTTCAAGTTGCCGCCACTCATACCTCACCTGTCATTCAACATCATCTTTGCCTCTTCAATTCCGCCTCGACTGACATCTCTGCCCAAACTCTTTGCCTTTAAATATGTCTGCTTGTGAGATGTCTGCTTGAGTCTGTATATGTGCGGATGGACATGTGTGTGTGTGCGAGTGTATACCCGTCCTTTTTTCCCCCTAAGGTAAGTCTTTCCGCTCCCGGGATTGGAATGACTCCTTACTCTCTCCCTTAAAACCCACATCCTTTCGTCTTTCCCTCTCCTTCCCTCTTTCCTGATGAGGCAACAGTTTGTAGCGAAAGCTTGAATTTTGTGTGTATGTTTGTGTTTGTTTGTGTGTCTATCGACCTGCCAGCGCTTTCGTTCGGTAAGTCACATCATCTTTGTTTTTAGATATATTTTTCCCACGTGGAATGTTTCCCTCTATTTTATATATATATATATATATATATATATATATATATATATATATATATATAGGGAAACATTCCACGTGGGAAAAATATATCTAAAAACAAAGATGATGTGACTTACCAAACGAAAGCGCTGGCACGTCGATAGACACACAAACATACACATAAAATTCAAGCTTTCGCAACAAACTGTTGCCTCCTCAGGAAAGAGGGAAGGAGAGGGAAAGACGAAAGGATGTGGGTTTTAAGGGAGAGGGTAAGGAGTCATTCCAATCCCGGGAGCGGGAAGACTTACCTTAGGGGGAAAAAAGGACCGGTATACACTCGCACACACACACATATCCATCCACACATATACAGACACAAGCAGACATTGGACATTGGTAAGTCTTTAAATATGTCTGCTTGTGTCTGTATATGTGTGGATGGATATGTGTGTGTGTGTGTGTGCGAGTGTATACCCGTCCTTTTTTCCGTTTTTCCCCCTAAGGTAAGTCTTTCCGCTCCCGGGATTGGAATGACTCCTTACCCTCTCCCTTAAAACCCACATCCTTTCGTCTTTCCCTCTCCTTCCCTCTTTCCTGATGAGGCAACAGTTTGTAGCGAAAGCTTGAATTTTGTGTGTATGTTTGTGTTTGTTTGTGTGTCTATCGACGTGCCAGCGCTTTCGTTTGGTAAGTCACATCATCTTTGTTTTTTATATATATATATATATATATATATATATATATATATATATATATATATATATATATATATATATATATATATATATATATTAAAAACAAAGATTCCATGACTTACCAAATGGGAAAGCGCTGGTAGATAGGCACAATAAAAAAACACACACATAAAATTTCAAGCTTTTGCAACCCACGGTTGCTTCGTCAGGAAAGAGGGAAGGAGAGGGAAAGATGAAAGGATGTGGGTTTTAAGGGAGAGGGTAAGGAGTCATTCCAATCCCGGGAGCGGAAAGACTTACCTTAGGGGAAAAAAGGACAGGTATACACTCGCACACACACACATATCTATCCACACATATACAGACACAAGCAGACATATTTAAAGGCTTTAAATATGTCTGCTTGTGTCTGTATATGTGTGGATGGATATGTGTGTGTGTGTGCGAGTGTATACCTGTCCTTTTTTTCCCCTAAGGTAAGTCTTTCCGCTCCTGGGATTGGAATGACTCCTTACCCTCTCCTTCCCTCTTCCCTGACGAAGCAACCGTGGGTTGCGAAAGCTTGAAATTTTGTGTGTGTGTTTGTGTGTTTTTTCATTGTGCCTATCTACCAGCGCTTTCCCGTTTGGTAAGTGATGGAATCTTTGTTTTTAATATGTTCTTCTGCCATAAGTACTTCTCATTTTTGACCATGAATGCAATGCTGATTTTTATTGGATTTCCTCTTCAGATGCAGGCAGCTACAGTGGCATGACATTAGCATAATGCATGAAAGGAAATGAAAACTTACGTGGTTTTGCACTAATAAGAATCCTCATGCTTCATATTTTCATAAAAACTATTATACAGATAATACAATGTCTACTACAGACTTCTCACAAGAATACGTCTTCTCCCTATGAGGACTAAAGACAGAGTCTATTAAATAATTGACAAAAAAATTGAATGAAATTTCCATCATTTGTCATTCAACTTTCAGCGTAGCAAATTACACTTTTTCTGATGCTTATAGCAGTCGCGCTAGTATTTATTATCATTGGTTTTTCATTTTTGTTGTAGTGTGTTGGGGCTTTTCCTTATGTATCTATACAATTGCCCCCACACTGTGCGGTGACATGCAATGGAGGCGCACGGTGGTTTGAATACATTTGTACAGCTTTAAATTTTGGTAAAAGGGGTACAATGACCTTTATTTGTCGGCGTATTTTTCTTTTGATATTGGGTTGGAGATGTCAGCTTGTCTTGCTTACACCTTATGTTACAGGAAATATGTTTCTTACATACGTAATGATAATTCATTAAGTATTTACATGAGAGTGCTGCAAGAGCGGACACTTGTCCTTTTGGCAACATTGTCAGTCTCTATGTGCATGTGCACAAAATATATTTGTTGTCTGTGAAAGAGCCGTTAATGCTCCACGCATTATTGTGTACGGTTGTTTGTGCTTCCACTCGCACTTTTAATGTCATTTTCACACTGAATGTCATATTGTCTGTTGAATAATTTTGCTGTGGCATTGTTTTCTATTGTGAGAGTGGTGCATGTGCATTTACTCTTCAAGAACCAATGCTGTGGCAGATAATTCACCTTTGATATTGCCTGGGAAGAAACTTTCTCCATCGTATCCACATTTTCAGTGGGGTGAATACTGCACATCAACACCCGACATCGAGGTAAGTGATGCTTGCATAATTGTAGTTTGCTGGTTAATATATCAGACATTGTGTAGCATAACATTACCAAAATTGTTTCATTGCATTATTGCACATGCATTTGGATACCACTACATATTTTGTCATTCACTTTGTCATGAGAATCATTTTAATCTTTGAGGTTTTGTTAGTTTTTCAAGTTCATCTTTTCCAGATGGCTCGATATACACTTAAAATTCACATAAACATTTTGACATAACAATGCATATTACAGTGGCTTACATCTAAGGCTGACATTCCACCCATTATTTGTATTAAATGTAGAAAATTCTTAAATACTAAAACATTACAAAATTCCTTTTTCAGTTACATTTACTGCTTGATATAGTTTGTTTGTTAACTCAAAAAAAATCTTTTGTTCATAAATACATATAACTTATTTCTATTTCATTACATTGTGTTACTATATATGCATTTAGTGCATCCACATTTTATTTTGCAGTCACGCATACATTAGTTATGAGAGTTTAATATTTTCCTAGGGAGAAATAGAAAAAAATGCATCAGGATTCTACATTACACGTTGCTGGCTTAACTACACTTTGGCACCGCCTCCTGTGTTAGCCAGGGAATAAGGAATACTATTCTATGGGTTTATGGATTACTAGAGAAATGCTGTTCGTCATTTCTTAAATCACTTATCAAGGAACTCCTTTTTCATGGAACCGAAACTTATTAATGACTCATGCACTATATACCATAGCGTTGCTTATATTTGTTTACGTGTAGCCTTGTGTTCATATTGTAGAAGATATTGCACTACCTTATGCTTCTCTCTTTACAATTACGTGGAAATGCCATCATTTACATTCACATGTGACGCGATTGGAATTGATTAGTTTTATTTGAGGTTGCATGCCTCCTTGTTTATGTGCACTTCATAGTCAGTGATTATGGGTAAATGTTTTGTAGTTGCAGTGTGAAGATGAATATTCTAATTGTCCCTTTGCTTGATGGCCAAGACATACACATAGACATGCTAATAACTAAATCATTTCCTTGAGGTGTGGCCCGTTTTTTCATTTGGTACCTATAACACCCGTCGTATCTCCCTTCTTCTGCACTGTGTCGATGCACTGTCCACTGCAATATATAAAAGAAAAACTTATAACTAACTTAAAAACTAATTGTGTTTTGAAGCTCACAGGCCACTCATATACTCAGTCATCACATTCGTTTGCAGACGTTTTTCACATTTCATTCTTATTTGTTTATATATTTATTCACTTGCATATTTATTATTTTTATTCATTTTTCCTGCAAAGAAAGTTACTTTGATGTCTCGTACGGTATCTTATCTTTTGTTAGCTAACATGTCCCGTATGTTTCATCATTAGGATTTGTTTTAATCCTAATTACAATGTATAATCTTAGTGTTGATGCAACTTCGCGTGTCGATATATTATATTCTTCCATTCCCTGATAGTAAATATAGTTGTTACGTGTTATTATTTATTTTGAAATTGAGTTTGATACTTGTGCAGCTTCGAATTTCTATTTGGTTGTGCCATGATTTAGCCTGTTGCACTTGCGCGAGGTGAATGTCTCTTCCCTAGTACTGCATTGTTGAGTGCGCAGTTGACTCATACACTGCTCCAGTTTGCATTTAGCTTTCCGTGAAGCTGTGTTTTTTGCCTACAAAACAATAAAATTACTTACGTCTATACATATTCCATTCAAAAATACACATAATACAATTTTTTTTTACTTATAAAACTATGACATTACTTACCTGCTTACTGCTTGCACTTGTTCTTCTGGTGTATTTTTCATCAATTCTGTTTCATGTTGGTATAGATCACGTTTTATGTCTCCTTGCTCATCGAATCGTATGAAACATGTTTGAAAATCTGATTTGCCCGCATCGCTCATAAGGGTTCTAGTATGGGGCTCAACTAAGACCAATGCGGGTTTTCCTGTGGTGTAGTCTGATCTACTTCTGTGCACAGAACAATTTCTGTCAGTGGTACTGTGTGACTGTTTCTCCAGTTTGTATCATTACCAGCTCGCGACATACTTTCTCATGTGTGCATATGGCTGTTGTGAAATGTTGCCATATTGTGATTTTGTTGCACAAAGCTTGGTTGCATTATGGTGTGTGGCATGTTATTGTTGTTGCTATGCGCCGGTCATTGGTGTGGCTGACTGTTTTTATTTACATGTTTTATTTACATGCGGTGCATAATTTTGAGAGAAGGGATTGAAATTAGTTTGCAGATGGTAACCGTTCCCATTATACAGAAAGTTTTGTTTAAATCTTTTGTTCTTGCCATTTCCATTCCCGTATCCATTACCACATTTAATGTATCCTTACGGTTGCGCGTGCCAACTTTGCTGTATGTTCGCATCTGGCTTTTTGTGTTGACTATTCGAGTTATGTTATTGTGGTGTTTGGCTGTCTGATGCTCTATTTGTTAGTACTCTCTCCTCATATATTAGGTGGTTTGAGTCTAAAATGGATAGAAAATATTCTGTCATGCTCAGGTGTAGTAACTAATTTTTCATGAATGCGTGATGGCAAATGACTTTTTAAATTTTTAAAACATCAACATGAGAAATAGGATTCATCCAATAACGTGTTTTGTTGAGATACTTCTCAAAATACCCTCACAAGCTACCATATTTGCTATTAAAAGGGGCGGTGTTAAAAACCTCTATATGGCTTCTGACCAGTATTTGTCAAGAAATGCCCGTTCAAATTGTAAATATGTGGCACAACACTCACCTACCTTGGTTGCCCACAAAAGTGCATCACCTTGCGTGTACCCAACAACAAACCTGATCTTTTGTGCTTCCATCCAATTTCCATGGAAAATCTATAAGATGGTTTTCATCTTATCTCAAAAACAGATACCAAAGGGTGGTGATACATCAAAAGGGAGAGAAAACTTGCTCTAGCTGGAAAGAAATTCAAGCAGGTGTGCCCCAGGGCTTGATATTAGGACCACTTCTGTTCTTATATTACATAAATGACATGCCTAGCAAAGTAAATACAGATACAATACTTTACGCAGATGACTCAACTGCTGTAGTCTGCTGCAAAAACACTGACAAATTAGTAAGGACCACGAAACAAACTCTACAAGAACTTGAACAATGGATAAAAAATAATGCTATGAAATTAAATCTTGAAAATACCCAAATCATACACTTCAGGACCAAACAAACTACTGAATGTATATCACAAATAGAATATTCAGGTAAAGAACTGACCACAGTTGATTCTGTAAAATTTCTTGGGATAACTTTAAATAAAAACTTGCAATGGACCGATCATATGGACAGTTTACTGAAGAGATTAAATAGTTTAGTTTATGCAATGAGGGTACTACACAAAGTAACGGATTTAACAGTGAAGAAAATTGAATACCATGCGTATTTCATAACAATTATAAGATACGGAATAATATTTTGGGGTGCTGTAAAGACAAACCTCCTTCGAATCTTTTTTTTAAAAAAAAAATAAATAATAATAATAATAATAATAATCAGAGCAATGACAGGAACCAATAGTAGACATTCATGCAAACCACTATTCAAAACTGGACTTCATGACAATCCCTTCCATCTTCATATATGAAATACTTCTCTTTGAACAGAAAAACTCACATCTGTTTGAAGGAAATACATTCACACATGCCTATGAAACTAGACATAAATTGAAATACATGCTACCTTGTCACCGACTCACAGTATATGAAAATACTCCATATTACATGGCTCTGAAGATCAGAAATAAGATAAGGTCAATATTTGGGGAATCCACATTGGAGACCATTGGCACATACCTAAAAAGCAAATGTTATTTTAGTCTAGAAGAATTTCTTAATGAATAAAAAGCAATGTTATAGTTTAGAAGAATTTATAAATAGGAATAGGGAGTAAAGATGCAAGTACAAATGGTATACTTTCGAAGCCATATAGATACAAAGTATACACGTTCATGATTATATATAGAATTATAGGGCGGTTTGTATCCCGTTCAGTACATCCATACTTCATATAGGTGTGTGAAGGCAATAGTAATGATTCAATGAGTTACGAAAAGATTTAAAATATAATGTTGTATTTTTATTATAATAAGCAATGTATGTATGACGTATTTCCTGTAGTATATAAAATACTGTAACAACTTAGGTTAAAGACTGATGAGTCACCAATGTTCTCAATCGAATGATTGTATAAAAACATGTTATGTGACAATAAAGTATCTTATCGTAGGAAACACATGTTGAAAACCACTAATAAATACTAAAGGGTTCATCCTCTTACCTTCACTCATAAACATTGGGAATTGACGGTGTCTTAATAGACCTTCCTCAGCAAATATAGTGGACAAGCTGTTTGCATTTTGGGCTGTGTTTACATAGATGTCATAATTATTTACATTCCTTGTAGGTACTGGTTCTGGTGTTGTGCCATGTAAACTTACACTCTGCAGTCTGTCATTACTACTGGCATTGTTTGTAGGGTTTGCAATGACCTGTGTGCATACATTACTTTGGTTTTCTGTGGCTGGCTCTTTGTTTATGTGTTCAACTTGTGTCTCTGTAACACTTTCACGTAAGTTGTTGCGTATCCTGTGCTCCGTAGCTTGCAAATTGGTGTTCACTTTGTCGATAATGTCATTTTACTTTTGCTGAAACAGTTTTTCAACTACATCATTGATTAATCTACATTCCTCCACTACTTTCTCCGCTGCGGTACTGGTTTTGTCCAAAGTACCTGCTTCAGCTTGTGAAATTACATCAGATAAATTTTCACTGATTTTGTCTCTTTCCTTTTTGGCACGGACTGATTCAGTTTCAAGTGATGCTACTTTTCAAGTGAGTTCGTCAATAGCTACTGGTATACTTTCATAATCCTTATGCAGTTTGTTCACTATGGTAACTATGTTCTTTACTGTGGAAGTTAATTGTGTTTGTCTGTGTGTGTCTTTAATCACTTTTACTTGCTGCTCTACTGTATCATTCTGCTCATTAAGAGTGTCTAATTTCAATTTTATTTCCGTAATACCATTGTTTACTTCAAAAAGTACATCTTGCTTTAGCTGTTTTTCCATGTCTTTAAATTTTACATTCATTTCTTCATGAAAATTCCTTGTCAAGTCACTGATCTGTTGTGAGACTGTATCCTGAAAATCTTTTAAAAATTGTTTCTACTTTTGTTTTATGTTGTTTATGTCTTGTGTGACTATGATAAGGCTTTGCGACAAAATGTCAAATTTTGCATTTATGTCCGTTCGCAAATTGGTGTTTGTATTTTTTATGTGTGCATGCAAATTGGTGTAACTGGGGTTCACACTATCGAGTTTTTGAAGTACCGCAGCAAGTGCATCATTTTGGTTGCCATCTAATGTACTTTGGTTGTTAATAACTGTACTTTGTAAATTGGCATTTGGATTTTGTATGATGAGTGATGGTAAAGTGTCGTCTAAAATCATGTTATCTTCGCTTTCCATGTTTTCCTGTGTGAGCAGAATGTTGCTCGCGGACATACATGATGTAGTTTCATCTATTGTCATCAGCGTAACATCAAAGTTAAAACTCTGTGAAAGCTCACGAGCATTTGTTACTTTGGTTATGTTCATCTCTGATCTACTTAATACATCTAAGTGTGGAAGACATGGCGCTGGTACTTCAGATGTTCTATCTGCAATTGCATGCCATCTTGGCTCATTGCGTTTTCGCCATTGTCAACAATAATGGAAACTGATTTTTGTACCATTTTGATTGAATATTAAAACTAAAATTTTGAAAAACACAAAATAGAAATATAGTATTTTTGGAAACTTAAACATACAATTTACGTGTTGTCGAGCATTAATTGGCTACTTTTGTGAAGCATGAAATGTTGTGACACAAGAACTTCAAACTTTTCTCTCACTAATCATTTTGGATGGATGAGAAGCTGCCTGTACATTACTTTTTCTAAAATTTTTGAGAATGCTGGCAAAAGTGAAATTGGTCTGTAGGTTGATGGTATCTCTTTATCCCCTTTCTTGAATAGAGGCTTAACATCTGCATATTTTAGCCAACCAGGATATGTCCCAGTTATAATTATTGTAGCTGTTGATGTCAGTTGTTCTGTTGAAATAAAGTGGAACTTGCATACCCGGCAACCACATTTGCAACAGATTCACCAGGAGAGCCTGAAAAGTCACACCTCATTAAATGTATCAGCTACATCAGAGAGTCCATTATTTTCTATTATTAGATACATATTTCTGATGATATACTTTCTGTGCCAGTTTGCAACTTAGTAACCTTTTGTACAGCTTTTGTTTTATTTTTGAGTTTGAAATGTAGTTATTATCATCATTTAAAATAATCAGTGTTCAAAAATATACTACAATAGGAATGGATAAAAAAATCTACTCACTTAGTCTTACATTTTCATCCCATCCAGAGTTCTGGGCAACTTTACCATAACTCTTTGCATATCCAAAACCTCACCAGTCATTTTCATTCAGTTCCCTTCCTTTCCCTTCAACCCTTCAGCCAGAAGAAGGAGCCACAAGCTCCAAAAGTTTGAAAATTTTATCTGTCCATATTATATTATCATTATTACATATTTTGGCTACACTCACCATCTTGTTAAATATTTGGTTTTATTTTTTCATGTAATTTCTAAATTCTACTGTAGTTTTACTTTGTTTAGTCAGTGAGGGCTTTATTTTCTTCCTACTGAGAGTTATAATATTCTATATTATCAAATATTTATTTATAACTATTTTAATCTTCATAAGCAATATTCATTACTTTGGCTGTTGCAGTTAAATAAAAATTTTCTCAACTGCAAATTTACTTTCAGCAGAAATTCTAGTAAGAGCTGACACTCAATATAAACCCAAAATTATTGACTAAATGTTTCAAGAAGTCTACATCTCCTCAGATTACCACTTTCTTCCTATCACATTTTATTTCATTAAGTGGCCTTTGGAAATATGATATGAAAATTTTCCATTCCCTGTGGGGAGACCTATTAAGTGTTATAACCAAGATATTAAAATGTACCAAATCAACTACATACAAGGACAACACGTAGGGTTGATTGTGTAAAGCATTTGATCTTAGATTAGTACAAAAAAGAACTCAAATCAAGCTCAACTCGAAAATCTGTGTTGCGTAAACTTTAATCTCAGATTATCTCACCCTGCACTAAAATCACCTTCAACTAGGAACATTTTGCTAGTCAAGTCAGGTTAAATTACAGTCATCAGTTCACAACCTAGTGACACTACAGCTTTCATTCTGCACAAATACAAATTTAAAAGGATGTAGCTATAAGGAAATTTTTGTTAATGCTCTCACACTACAGTATATACAGAGAGGTTAAGGAGCATATCATCAATGTAAGTAATGCTTGCAGACAATTTTAGTTGAGTCATAATTAATGTGAGAATGTTTAAGGATATTTTATAGATAGTGGAAGAAAGGAAAATTCAGACTACTTGAATTGAACTGTTATACACACAATGGTGAGAAAGTCTGAAAAGCTTGTAAGGGTGTTACAGGGTAGGATGTGCTGAGAAATAATTGTTAAGAAAAAAATTCAATACATTGTGCTGTGTCAGAGTTAATTAACATTGCAGTTAACAAATCAGGTTGTTGCACGTGCAAATTCAAGTGGCCCGACTGATACAATTAGTGTCAGTTGTTCTCATAGCAAAGATGGTAGCATACAAGACTGCTGAGCCTTTGCCTCAGGTTCAGTCCTTACTACCATCCCATGTCCACTTTCTGGATTGCTCTCATTTGTTTTTAGGAAACAAAACAAAGAATATATCTGGCAGGCCACTTGAATTTGCACATGCAACAGCCCCACTGGCTAACTTTGATAATAATTAATTTGGAAATGACACAACATATCATTTTTTTTCTTAACAGTCATTTCCCAGCACAACCTACTCTAACAAGATTTTCAGGCTTTATACAACCACCCTGTATATGCCGTTCAACAGTAATCAATAATGACTGAACATATCTTACAAAAATGCTTTCTAGGCTTCAGTAGCAGTAACTACACAATTCCCATTAAATTTTTAGTGACTGAACATGTGCTTGAATTGCTATGACAACTGCAGGCTCATTGACAAATAAAAATATTAAGAACACATAAGTCAGTTAGGAAAGTCTCCATTTTCGGTTAATTATTACCAGATGTTGTTTCTTGGTGCATAAATGGTTACATGCCAACTGTGGTATCAGAGATATGATGTTCCATTCCAGGTCAGTCTCACATTAAACTGCAAGTCTCCCAGTACCTGGATGGGTCATACCATTCAAAGGTCTGTGGAAGGTAAGGGAACAGCACCACCAAAAGAACCATGAGCAGTATATCACTGAGGTGAGCAAACCAAGCTTTGCATTAATGACAGCTCTACACAGAGATCACCAAAAAGAGTGTGTGTGTTTATGTGTGTAGTGAGTGAAGTGTTATGAAACAATGTGTGTATAGTGTTTGCAGTGAGATATGAGTAAACAGTGTGGCATTACATTATTTAATAAGTTATTTGTAAAGGAAGTATTGTATACCAGGAGTAAATCTAACTACAAGTCTGTAAATGTATGTGTATATGAATTAACTTATTTTAAATTGGTTTAAACTTGTAAATACTTTGACATGTCTTATATCCTTGTAAAAAGAGATCTATAGATGAATAAAGCTGCTACTGCTACTACTACTACATAAACAAAAAATGAAAAAGTGTACCTCTGCTAACCTCTGTATCAATAATTTCTTGCCATTGTCACCCGCTGTTTGTGTTCACAGGCAAATCAACCACCTAACTGTTAATGCCAGGTGCCCATGAATAATTAGTTGCTGAACGAAAAATTCTTTATGATCTCTATACATATTATAAATTCCTGCTCTGTATTTTCTGTCTGTATGTTCAGTCTAATCTCATGAACTACTGTAGGGACACTAATACCATTTTCAGTAATAGATAGACTGAGTCATGAGGAATGTTTGTGTATATAATTTATAATTATGGTAATGGAAAGTGTGCAATGTATGTATTCTTATCTCATCCATATTCAGTAGACATATGGAGCATAATCTCTTAGTAATGATGAGAACTATGAGCTGATCAGCTACAGATGAGGTGGTATCTGGCAGGAACAGTAGTTAAGTAAACAGCTGCAGCAATCCCAGAAAGCAGTGAAGCTTGACCAGTCTATGTCTAGCTGGTGGTCTAGCAGTTATGTGCATGCCTGGAAACCAAAAGGTCGCAGGATTGAATCAAAGCCATAGAAGGGATTTTTCTGTCTGCCGTTAACCTAGAATTCATCTCTAAGTGATGTGGAGATTCACCAGAAACAATGCTTGGTTCTGATTCCATATTAAACTGCAGGTGCCCTTTCCCTAGGTGGATAACTGGGGCAGTTTAGGGACACGCAAGTAGCTGAAATGGCATCTAGTTGAAATACTAGCACCAGGTCATGAAGCCACATGTAATTATTATTACCAGAATCTATGCAAATCTTCTTCTTTTGTATCTGTACAGATTATAAATTAAAGTCCCCCCACTGTGTTTTTCTGTACAGCGAAGGGTAATCTCAGGAACTATTTTAGGTGTTTTGATATGATTTTCAGTAACAGATAGACTGTTTCACAAGAAAGGGCTTTGCATATAATGTATTTTCACTATGCCAGACAAGTCAGAAACATAACAACTCATTTTTCTTATGACGGCAAAGCTAATTTGGAGTGCATGATTAACTGTTATGTCATTATGTAGGCCTTATATAAGTAATTTCACCTTTTGAACCCTATAACGTAATTTTCAACAACTTCATGCCAAAGTACTCACTAATATTACTTCCATCCATTGGTAGGAGCATGTATGGTCAATCGTTAAGTTGCAATTTTGGTTTTTCATTTACAAACAATCAAGTAACAAAAGGTATGCCAAATACATGTAAATATGATGTTTTAAACCTGTAAAAACTCTGTTTATCATACTGTTAGCTTACAATGCTACTGCTTAACATAACAACATCTAATTACCTCATATTTTTTGTAATGCATAAAATGAAATCAGATGAACAATGTAAACAAAGTCTTTATTTGGCGTGCTGTATTATACGTTGAAAATCTGTTCATACTAAAAAATAATGTACTCATATTTGAAACAGGAAACATGGTAGGAATATTTGGGCGAATGAAGTTTCAGTGTAATTAACAAAAATGTAATCAGCATTGTTTATTTGTATCATTTCACTTATTTTTCCAATAGAATGAGAGATCTGTAATCATCTTTGTATCTTACTCTATGTTTCAATTGTAACCACCAGATGGTGACATTTCTTGTAATCATCAGCAACTTCTGTAATTGTAATTAGGAAATTTATGATACACAACAATACATTAGTTTTAGGAGGAGTATATAAGATCTCTAAGAAATTATGTGGGAGGTCCAGTAGAATGTAAGATCTTGAGCAGCACTGTGTGATGTAATGAATTGTATGCCTGGAGCAATAACTGATTTTTCACATCTTTTGAAAATCATGGTTTCTTTGGCCCATCTTGATTCGAGAAACAGACAGCAGGAGTCATCTGCAGTAAATCACTGGAATTAAGATAAGTCCTGGACAACATTTATTATCTTGAACAAACTGAGTTACACCCACCCACCTTTAAGAACACTTATTTCAACTACCACTGACAAAATTAATATTTTGTTAAGATATTTACTTTGAATTAACTTTTTTTGGCAGCATTCATCCCGAGAAAGGCAGTTACACTACAAGTCGTCTCACTATAGGTACTTAGTGCTACTCATGCGAAGCCAGGGCAGGCCACTAGTTGGTTATAAAGATAATTACGACAGCACTATGTTTTGAAAGCATACCAACTGAATACACCACATGCTGTTTTCTTAGTGTTCTAGGCTACTGTGGTAGGCAGCTTTCTGTGTTTAGAAGCACCATGCACTGAGAATTATATTGTTTCTTTTCGTTTATTTTTACAGATATATGACTATTTCTTTGTTTTTCAGCTTTGAAGTTTCAGGAAGAAATTTGTGAAGTTTATTTCACTCTTTTTCCTCCAATAACACAGTATGTCTGTAATATGTGATTACTATCTGCACTCCAAGTGTGATAATTTTGTTGATAGCTAATGTAGCACTGCTACCAATAGTTTTACAAATCAACACTGAACTTCATTCAGCTGATTCAAATTTAGTGTTATACAACATTGAAAATTCTTGAGTATGGTACATTAATTTTCTGAACTAAGATCAAAATTCATCTCCAGTTTGTGATGGTTATACAATCAGACCATAAAATATTGTACTTCAAGATTCACTAATTCAGACTGCAGTAATTTATTTTCCAGATGCTAAACATTATGGTACAGTAGTTTTAATACTGTGGAACACTTATTTGTAGATGAGATCTTTTGTTAATTCTAACAGTTTTTGACTAAACATTTAGGTTACCAGAATATTTCATAGCAGGTGATATAACATTTTTTGTCATTTGTCCTGCATTTGCCACAACACATTTCCATGTGATTATGTAGGGGAGCTTTACGTTATGCCAATGGCCTTGCCGCAGTGGTAACACCAATTCCCATCAGATCACCGAAGTTTAGCACTGTCAGGCTGGGCTAACCCTTGGATGGGTGACCATCTGGTCTGCGAAGCGCTGTTTGCAAGCGGGGTGCACTCAGCCGCTGTGAGGCAAACTGAGAAGTTTCTTGATTGAGAAGTAGTGGGTCTGGTCTCGTAAACTAATGTACAGTCAGGAGAGCCATGTGCTGACCACATGCCCCTCCATGTCCACATCCCCTCCGTATCCACATCCAGTGACGCCTGTGAGCTGAGGATGACACGACAGCTGGTCGGTAGCGTACCTTCCGAGGCCTGTTCGGACAGAGTTCAGTTTTAGTTTTATGTTATGACTTTTTTTTCAAGGCCATTTAGATAAAGATCATGCAGAGTGTGAAATCTTCAATCAACACCATTGATATGGACAGAAAATTCATGTTTGGAAAATGTTTGCCGCATTTCTGCACTATCTTGCAAGTGTAGGGTGACCTGGGGAGAGGTTATTCTCTTCCAATGTTTTGGAGATGCACAGCAGTGTAACTCCTGGTGTTATTTGGGAGCTATTGACTATTACTTCAGGTCACAGCTGGTACTGATTGAGGTAAATCTGTTGGCACAAGAGTACATCATGGACATCCTACAACCTTGTGTGTTACTCCTCGTTTGATGGTGTCATGGTCCCATTTTTCAATATGACAGTGCTCGTCCACATGTGGCAAGTGTCTTTATGAACTGTGTGCATGATGTTGAGGTACTCCTGCGGCCAGCAAGATCCTCACAGCTATCCCCCATAGAAAATGTATGAAATCAGCTCTAATGTCAATTCCACCCCTGCGCCAGTTCCCAGCATGTCAAGAACCAATTACAGCAGTTGTGGGCCAGATTGCCTCAGGAGAGTATACAGTGGCTTTATGACACCTACCCAATCAAACCAAACCCGTGCGTGCACCGTAGCCAGAGTGATGCACCGTTTTACTGAAAAAAGGGCATTTACTGCCAAGTTCTTTGTAAATCTGACTTGATTTTTTAATCAGTGAAATAAGATCACCTATCCTATCAACCCAAGAAGTTTCATTTTGTTTTCTTGTGCTCTTCTGGGAGCCTTCCCATTTTTTGTCCTTTACTTTCTGACAGACTACTAATGTTTTATTCATGTACTGGTATGCATCATTTAATCCATCAAACAGTATGTAAACAGTAAATCATAAATTATGTTAACGGCATTTTTTACAAATTATATAGGACATAGACATGAGTATTTTGATGATTGAACTAATATAGTAATATATACCGTTATTCAGTACAGTCATTCATTCACCTCATCAAAAAGGAGAAAATTCAGGGATGTGAAACAAGTCAAGATTTACATTAAAAAAGACAATCAGGTCATACAAACACAAACTGTAGACTGTATCAACAATAATACTACTTACTACTGATTGTGATTGTTGTTGTTGTGGTCTTCAGTCCAAAGACTTATTGGATGCAGCTCCCCATGCTACTCTATCCTGTGCGAGCCTCCTCATCTCTGAAAAACTATTGCAACCTATTGGTTCTACTCCAACCAAACTGTGAACAGGGCACACTTTGTACAGCCATAGTGATTCTTTCCCAGCACCATAAAAGTATAGATTAGTCTAATAGTAATTTAAAACCAATAGAAGGGTTATGCCAAACTGTAAAAAGGTTACACACGAGGAGAATGTTGTAAGACAGCAGCACCCTTCACCAAAAATATGACTTAGCAGGCACCGAGTTTCATTGAGTGCTGAATCCCATACTTTATTTCATTTATGTCAGAAAACATATTAATGTGCTCTCTCTTTGCTCATAGCAGAGTAGTAATGGGTACTGCCTATGACATTTTTCATACTTGTAATTTTGTTGTGATTTGCCACAGCCTGTTGGGTGGTCCTAAATTTCTGTGTGTGAGACGATTTCCTTCCTTGATAGCGCCAGGAAATGATTGCTAGGGCAGCATGCAGTAATGAGTCTCAGTTTCAAAGGAGTCCAAACTGCAAGTGATGAAACCTATGTGCAATATCTGATGAAGACAATTAGAGAAGCTGATGAAATACTGGAGAAAGATAATTATATCATTAGCTCAGCTCCAAATCCATAATCTTGCAAAATAATCTGTTTAACCAAGAAAGTGTGAAAGATTACATCACTTCATATCTGCCACTGTTGGTGCTATCGTTGAGAACTGACACGACGTGAACTGCAACCCATTGTCAGTGAAACCGTGCAAAGCCATTAATCATATTATTTGTCAATACACTGATAGAGGCCTACAGTGTGGATGACACCATTTGGCTTATGAAGTGAAACTTCAGCAATGTATCCAACTTCAAAAGCCACTCAACAGTCAGTACTAACTATGTAAGGTCTGTGTGCTGGTGAACCCATGGCGTGCCACAGTGGGCCGCAGTGATAGGAAGGTATAGCACCATCTGTCATGTTGCTTACTTCAGTTATTATTCTGAGGCATTCAGTCACATTGCAGTGTGGCTAGGGCTATAATCAAGGTCATTCCTGAGGATCTGTGGTAAAACAGAATCTGTGCACATGGGAGAAGGGGGATGATAAATAAATTATCCGTATGTTGTATACCAAGGAACAGGTCTCTGTTAACTCATTCTAACCTATTCCACAGTACTGAGAACATGTCAAATCAAATGTGTCTGATGCCATTTACAACCTTATGTAAGAGGGGGCCATTTTACCTGCCTGTGGAATATAGACAGTCGTGACAGTGGAATCCACAAAGGTGTGCAACAATTCCGATTTTACCTGGCAATAGCAAGCTTCAGATACCCCTCTGGCTATCTGCAGTTAGGTTTTTCACAGTTTCCTCAAACTTCTTGATAAGAATGCTGCTATGATTTCTTTGGAAAGGTACAACTGACTTCTTTCGCCGTCTTAAGCAAATTCAAATATCTGTACTGTTTCTAATTTTTAATGGCACAGTCAACCCTAAACTTACTTTCTTCTATGATTTCCTCTTTGGACCAATACCTTGTGGTCAGGGATGATGTGGAATTTGGTGCCATACAAAACAGAACTTATAGATAAGGACTCTTTTTGGGTTTCTGTTTACTTGTCAGTGAAGCTATCACTAAACAGGAAACATCTCACCATTTCATCACTGTGACTTCTTCACTGTTTGAAACACAATAATGCGTACTTGTCATTCAAAACTTGTTTTTAATAATTTGTAATATGCAGATGAAACTGAGTATTACGTAGTGTAAAATAAGGGAAAGACAACCACTCATCTATAGTTGACAGATGTGTGGTGCATAGATATAGAAAAACAGTATTCACACTAGCTTTCGAAGTCTTGCCATCCTTAAAGTAAAAGTACACACATTCACAGATACACAATGTCCATGGCAAGACTGATTACTGATTATCAATTATTGAGAGCAGTTGCTTGGGCTGATGGAAGGGGGAGGGCTAGGGAAGGACGCACAAGACAAGGAGTGAGTAGTAGAATAGTGCGAGGCAGGTCTTTTGGTATGTGGCTCAGCATCTCCACAAGACAGAATGAGTTCAGAAGGTAGAGAATATAGTGAGGGGGAGGGGGGAGATGAGAGGAAGGTGGAGGTGGAGAGGGAGACAGGGAGGGGAGAGAAAAGCCCAAGTTTTCTAGGACAAGTTTCTCTGAACTATGCAGGTGGGAACTGTCTCTCCACCACATCCTGACCTCTTGCAATCCCCTGGCCTTATCTCCATCTTCCTCTCCTTTACTCCCTCCCCCATTTCCTTAGCTCTATATCTGTTATATGTTCTACCCTCTGAACTCCTTTCTTCTTGTTGTGCAGCCACTGAGTCATCTGTCAAAAGACCTACCTCTCTTCATCCCGTTACCCCTGTGCATCTTTCCCTACACCCTCTCCACCGCCATCAGCCCATGAAAGTGCTCTCAATAATCAATAACCAGTTTTGTTGCAGCTGCAGGAGTGTGTGTCTGGGAGTCTGTCTGGTTATGTTTGTGAATGTATGTACTTTTGCTGTAAAAAGATCAAGAACTTGAATGCTAATGTAAATACTGTTTTCTGTTAACTATGTCTATGCACCAGTCCTGTTCACTATAGGTGAGTGGTTGCCTTTCCCATATTTTATGTATTATTCCATCCAGGAATGTTGGATATTATATCATAATTTTCTTAGGGCCTTTGTCTCACTTCAATGTGGGGTCGGCCTTATTACTATGGATTTGGCGATGTTAGTGTCAGAGGGTGGCCAGATGCCCCTCCTGTCACCATCCCACACCCCCTGGAACGGAATTAGAGTACCGCATCTAGTGTAAGCCATGAAATAGTGCAAACATTTTTAAAAGTCTGCGAGTCGTGTAAGTGAGGCGGGACGTGGGGACCAGCCTGGTATTCACCTATTGTGATGTGGAAAACCACCTAAAAACCACATCCAGGCTGGCGGCACACCAACCCTCATCGTTAATCCACCAGGCGGATTTGATCTGGGGCCAACGAGCATACCCAAGTCCAGGAAGCAGCGCATTAGCGCTCTTGGCTAACCTGGCGGGTCATGTTGGCTATTATATAATATCTAATAGAGTGTGATGAATAATCTGTATCTCACAGGGAGCGTATTATATTTCAACCTGGTTGATAGTGTCTATCTTCTGCTTCTTCTGACTATCTGGAGCCCCTTAGGAAAATAGCGGAAAGGTTGGGGAAGAAGGCCAGTGTTCACTCTGTCTGCTTGCCGGGGGGTCTCATCCGAGATGTGCAGGAGGCCCTGCTGGCGGCGATAGAGAGCACTGGCTGCACCCGACTGCAAATTGTTGCTCATGTCGGCACCAATGACTCCTGCCGTCTGGGTTCAGAGGTCATCCTCAGTTCGTACAGGCGGTTGGCGGAATTGGTGAAGGCGGAAAGCCTCGCTCGCGGGGTGGAATCAGAGCTAACTATTTGTAGTATCGGTCCCAGAACCGATCGCGGTCCTCTGGTTTGGAGCCGAGTGGAAGGCTTAAACCAGAGGCTCAGACGATTATGCGGAGATGTGGGGTGCAAATTTCTCGACCTCCGCTATCGGGTGGAGAAATGTAGGGTCCCCCTGAATAGGTCAGGCGTGCACTACACTCCGGAAGCAGCTACAAGGGTAGCAGAGTATGTGTGGAGTGCACATGGGGGTTGTTTAGGTTAGAGAATTCCCTCCCTAGGCCCGACAAGATGCCTCCTGAGACGCGGCAAGGTAGGAGTAGGCAAAATGCAACAGGGAATAACAATATTAATGTGCTAATAGTAAACTGCAGGAGTGTCTATAGAAAGGTCCCAGAACTGCTCTCATTAATAAACGGTCACAACGCCCATATAGTACTAGGGACAGAAAGTTGGCTGAAACCAGACGTAAACAGTAATGAAATCCTAAACTCAGATTGGAATATATACCGCAGAGACAGGATGGACAGTGAAGGGGGAGGCGTGTTTATAGCAATAGCATTGAAGGAAATTGACGGAGATCCGAAATGTGAAATAATTTGTGTGAAGGTCACAGTTAAAGCAGGCTCAGACATGGTAATTGGATGTCTCTATAGGCCCTCTGGCTCAGCAGCTGTTGTGGCTGAGCACCTGAAGGATAATTTAGAAAATATTTCGAGTAGATTTCCCCACCAGGTTATAGTTCTGGGTGGAGATTTTAATTTGCCGGATATAGACTGGGAGACTCAAACGTTCATAACGGGTGGCAGGGACAAAGAATCCAGTGAACGTTTTTTAAGTGCTTTATCTGAAAACTACCTTGAGCAGTTAAACAGAGAACCAACTCGTGGCAATAACATATTAGACCTTCTGGTGACAAACAGACCCGAACTTAACAGAACCAACTGAGCCCACATTTACTGGCAGACTATCTGCCACTTGTTAATCCAAGGTGAGTGGCCACTCCATACACCTAGCTTGTACAATATGCAGAAAGCATGTTGGTTATGTTCAAACAGGGTAGTGAACTGGGTTCATACTTATGAAATTGCCCTCCACAGCCCTATTCTGGTGTACTGTCTTGTGTGGAAAGCAACAGTACTGGTGCTGAACATGCCCCTGCTGTTGTCACACACCTATTATCTCTGGTCTAATTTTCATGGAGGAATCTATCAATATTCTGAAGCACAATTAGGTATCAATCACACAGTAAATATAAAGGTATAATAGGACTATGGTTGGAGTCACCAACAATGTGAAGCAAGTCTAGTCTTCTTCTGTGTTCCTATGTCACGCAATCTCCAACAACCAATCAGCAAGCATCAAACGTGATTGTAATGAGTTATTAAGTGAATTTTTATTCAATTTGTTGTGAGTTGTCCACACTGGTGGTGGTGGTGAGCAACAAATTCTCCAATAGCAAGCCACAGACATAATTTTGCAGTACACACACTTTCTTCAAGTGCGAAGCATATGTCTGCATGTTCCGCAACTGTTGGCTGCAACCAATAACAATGCGAACCACCTCATTGCCTTTGCCTGCACAACCAACCACTGTTCATCATTCAGACTATAACAACAGTTTACACATTGACGTATGTGCATTTTCTTCACCCAAGCATTATCTGTGAATTTAAATGAAGGACTTTTAGCAAACATAATGTTTAAAAAAACACTGCCTGCTTGACATTTAGTGTTTTCAGAGTATACTGGGTGTCCAAAAAGTTTTGGATCAAAAGTATACAGATTGCAGAGGATCATAAACTGAGTATTTTGAGATACAGAACCAAGGGCCAGAAATTAATGTTTCAGGTGATAAGAGGTCTTGAATTAACAATGCGTTTGAGATACATGCCTGTAAACTTGTTATTTTTCACAACAAATAACTGCCTAGCTCTTCAACATTGGTGGTGCTACCATGAAAAGCATTACACAGTTGTCCATGATGAGTGCTCTGTGTAACTTACTGCAGTATACAGTACACCACTAGTTGCTGAAGAAGTGGCATAAAATGGCTCTGAGCACTATGGGACTTAACATCTATGGTCATCAGTCAAGTGTCATAATTGCAAATATGCATTTAATGCATGGTGTAGAAGAATGTAGTGCTAAGAAAGCACAATAAATGTGCAGAGAATATCTAACAACAGGTATCATTCAAAAATGGAAAAATATTATCACCATGGAAATTTATGAGATACTGCATTGCTGATGCCACAGAAAGGTCTCCAAAGTTCTCAAAAGAACTGTTCATGTAGCAGAATTTGAGAAAATGTGTTTTGATTATGTTAGAGAAGGTTAATTAATAACTGCCCATCAACATTTGCCTTTACAAATGTCTGCTTGTGTCTGTGTATATGCGGATGGATATGTGTGTGTGTGTGAGTGTAACCCGTCCTTTTTTTCCCCCTAAGGTAAGTCTTTCCGCTCCCGGGATTGGAATGACTCCTTACCCTCTCCCTTAAAACCCACTTCCTTTCATCTTTCCCTCTCCTTCCCTCTTTCCTGACGAAGCAACCGTTTGTTGCGAAAGCTAGAATTTTGTGTGTATGTTTGTGTTTGTTTGTGTGTCTATCGACCTGCCAGCGCTTTTGTTTGGTAAGTCTCATCACTTTCTTTCTTTTTAGATATATTTTTTCCACGTGGAATGTTTCCCTCTGTTATATTACTATACAAAGATATTCAGAATATTACTGATGATCATTTTTGTCCCCTATACTTACAAATAACTCTGTTAAGATCGTCAACCTACAGTTTGATAGACATTAAGGAATAGCTTGTACTTAATAGTGTTTATCTCAATATTATTTGCAATTTCTATTCTTGTTTTGAAGAAAAAATCAAGACTAATTTAAATTTTTGAATTTCAGGTACTGGTCACGAGTACACATTGGTACAGGAGCCACCACTATTCTCATGTCCCCAATGTCATAATGGTTATCGTTACAGAAAAAATCTTATTCGTCACATAAGACTTGAATGTGGAAAACCTGCACAGATAGCTTGTCCATTTTGCGTGTACAGATGCAAACATAAAGCAGATATGATAAAGCATATTCGAAACAAACATCAAGTACCAACATTGCAGACCTCTTCACAACTCAATGACCTAATGAATCAATAAATGGGTGATTGAACATTTAAAAGTGAAGTATCAGAAGGGAAAGAAAATAACAAAAGTAAAATGTAAGCTCTCTTCATGTTCTTTTTTCTTTTCTTTTTTTTTTCCTTGCAAGTAGATCAAGTTTATATTCAGATGCTTACCACTGTCAACATCTCATGTATTTTTCAATGCTGTATATGTTTTATTTGAAGTGTTCATAGAATCAGTGGTGTCGCTAATGATAGAAGAAACTTTGAAACAAAGCTTTTAATGTTTTTTATTACTTGATATTTCTGTTAAGTATGACAAAAAATAAACATCTTTCTCATGCTCAGCATTTTGAACATATGAAAACAATTATGATTATTGCTGTCCTGGACATAGTCCTCCAGCAGGAAACTGGTTGTTTCCATTAAGACACAACACTAAGTGTCAGTTTTATTTGAAAGAACAAAGTGTGAAACAGGATTGTTTGGGTTTCCTTCATTATCAAGATGTCTTACGCTCCAGTAAATAGCATATTTCCTAATCTAATAATAAACGGAGTAAAGATAACAACTCACCGTATAGTTGAGACATTGAGAAGTCAACAGGCTGATAAACAAGCATTTAGATAGTGGCCTTCCTCAGAGGTAGCAGACTAAAAGGAACATAAACAGATGCATACTACATTAACCCAGTGGAGACTATTTGTGGTCAATTGGTCTTTCAACATAAAACAACATAGTAGTGCAAGCACATGAATTCTTCTATAAAACGTCTGTGCTGATAATATAGATCAGTACTTTTAATGAATGTGAAATATACACTACAAAATTAGTAGCTGGTGCTTTCTTGATCAGAAACTCCTTTCACAAAACTCTTTTGACCCTAGATAACTGCAACATACAACCATTGTGCAATGGAGGTAACAATAAAGCTGCTGCTTAGTAAAGTGTGCTGTGACTCCAATCACTAACAAGCAACACACCTTCTGAACACTGATTAGGCTTTCAACATCCTTGAAGGGTCATTCCAGCTTAGACTTACATGCATTCTCACTTTACAGCTAGAACTGATATCATCAAGAAAAGTTCCTTACCAAATTCTTGTTCACACTGCGGCAGGGCAGGTTAGAATTAGTTGCGTAATTGTTTGTTCACTGTCTCTCACTGTACTGTTCACTACAAAAGTTTCACCTACCTCAGTACGGCGTCATATCACCAGTCTGTTTCTCTGCATATGTAGATACTGTTCAGACAATGTTAAAAGCAGTGTTGAAGAAAAACACCATCAATACTTACGTTTGCAAAGTTCACGTAAACTCTGGTAGCAAGCTATCCTGTAATATCTTTTAACAAATTTCAGGTGGAGGGCAGTTGCTTCATGACTTTAGAAAAATGGCAAAATTCTTCAATGAGTTCTTTTATTTCTTTGCCATCAGCCTGTATTTAATTAATGAATAATATCACTGTCCTCAACTCACAGTCCATACAACTCAGTAAACACACAGGGCAGCCAGGAATGTACTTAAATCTGACCCAAATTACTGCAAGATTTACAGTCATTACTGTGGTACAATATACGAGTTTCACTTTTGGCCCTTTTCAGTGCATTTATATTAACAGAAATTGCTTGCCAAACATTCCAGAGATGAATATGAAACATGCCATTTCTTCCAGGACCTATAACTACTTGCAATGAGCGGGAAATGCTTAACTCTGATTGGTTGTTCAAAATGACCAGCCAATCGAAACAATCCTTCGAGTTCTTTCTCACGCTAAAAACTGTCCTATGCCAATCAACATTCACAGATGCATTTACATAACGTCATCATGCAAATATTAATAAAACATTTAACAAAATCAAACGAAAAGAAAACCAATCTCGAAATAACTTTAGAAAATTATTACTCTGCAAATGGCTATTCTGGCTGCCTTCTTACAAAAGCAAGTACCCTTGGACATACGTCATTAGCACAGTGGGGAAATTACATTTTTCATTGCTCCTTGCTTGCTTAACACTTTCCCATGACACAGTTACATAATGTTTAACATGAGATAATGCTGAATTTTTTCGTATGTCCCACATACACACTCTCACTCATTCTCATTCACTCACACAACAACACATTAAATAAATACTGATCTTTTATGAATTTTATATTATGAAAATGAAAAATAGCTAGTAGCTAACATTTTTAATTATGAAAATTCAAAAAAATTGACCTAACATTTTGTGAACATCAGTAATGATTCCAAATGATACTAAAAGACAAATTGTTATGAATCCTAACTGACTTTAATCTTACAAGTGTTGCTTTGGCGTGTTTTAGGTAATTTTCTCTAACTCTGAAAGTAGGCCAACTAGAAAGCTGCGATTTATACACAATCCTCTTTTTAATAACAAAGGGCAGTATATTGACTTTTAACTAAATCAAATTATATTTAATATAGTTTATTTAGATTCTTAGGGGCTTGAATATTCTGTCGCTCAAATTGATACAGGTACCACTTCCCATGGCTAGGCTAGCAACATGTGCAAGTGAGTCATGCTAAGATACAAACAGCTGTTTCTGTCATTGCCTACAGCTCCAAAGCTATGAGGCGTACTGCAAAGTAGTTTACTGCAGTAATGCTATTGCGTATTGACTCGTGATGTTAAACACCCCCTAAGAAGCTAAAACTTCTCTTGAGTTTGTTTCATGGTTCTTATTGAACACTAGTTAGTAATAAATGCTACACCGACACTGTCAAATCTAAATGGTTCTTACTAAAATCTATTTGAACTGAAGTCTTTCTCAAAAGAACAAAATATCTAAAATTATGTTATAACATTATATACAATTACATCAATAGTCAATGGCTAGGGCTTGATGGCACACAGTAAATTCTTATACAAAAAATTTTCAATTATTTTCTCCCACAATCCAATGTTACAACATTTTCTCTCAATTTAAATTTACAAAACATTCATTTAAGGGAATTTTTACGTAAGTTCTTGAAACAACAACCTCTTTTCTAATCAAACTTTTACATTTTCCACATAATATTTAACCAAAAACAATAATTCTATTTGATCACTTAAGTAGTGTCCAAAACCATTACTGAAATATAATTCAGGCACTACGAATGGTGTCCTTTCTTAAACTGTACATAGCGATGTGGGGGTTATCTCTAATTTTAACACTGTTTTAATAACAAATTGGGGGTTTTGACTACTTTCATAGATGAAGGAAATGAGTATGGATCACAAACACTTACACCTTGATCACGTAAGGGCTCGTCACTGGGATACAGCATCCAGCTTTGTCTCAGCATCGGGTTCTCTCTCAGTACCATATCCGGTTCTGTTACCTTTTTCGTACCTGCAATATACAGTATGTCTAAGCATCCACCCTTGGTATTTACATCCTAACCTAACACACATATTTATCCCTAATAAATAATATTTCTCAAAGCTTGACTTTCAAATTCAAAAGTAAAATTTTTTTTCAAAATTTTTCCAAAGTTTTCTACAGTAACATTTCCTTTACATTTAGTAGTAATTAACTCAGTGAAAAATGAATTAACTTACCTAAAATTGGTACTACTACTGAAATCTTTTTTTCCAAAATCTGTATTAAGCATCAAGCAAGTTAATGTTACAAATATTGCTGATTCAAAATTTTACACTTTCTTCCTTAACCTTCTTTCAGAAAATATTACTGTTCGACTTTACACAAATGAGCTATTATACACCAAGAAAAAATACAACATCATTAAATATACTGAAAAATTATTTCTGCCACTATCTGTGGCTCTGAAAATCATAACTCTGAACACATCTTACATACTACTATATACATAGAATACATATTTTATAGAAAATATTAAACATTACTCCTGCCGACTCTGTGGCTCTGCATATACACCTTCTACACTAGCCAACTACTGTGGCTCTTCATTATCTCATATACCAAAATCCAAAGAGTATACACATTATTGAAATTCTCAGAATACACTTTAGCCCACCTCTGTGGCTTTCAAAACACATCAAAAAAAAAAAATCTTTTTACTTACTTAGTAGGCAATTCTCTGTCACCTTTAACACATTTCCTACAACAACATCTTTACCACTTACAAAAACTTCTGAAAACCCTTCATATTACTATATTGCCTTTCAGTTCACTTTCGTTAGTCTCTCTTTCTGGTTAGTGTTTTAGTCATCTTACTCACACCAAGACTGTCAATTGCGATAGGGAAGAAGGAAAGAAGATAGCCAAAGTTCTGAATGATGAAGAGGAAGGTTGACAACACGAAAAGAAAACGAAATAGTATTGCCAACAACTCGGGATGCCTGGTGTTCATCAACCACTTGACAATGCAAAGAATCCTTGCCCCCTGAGGCTTCCTAGTTATTGCTATTTAATTGATCCTTCAATATGTATTTCTTTAAATCAATAATGTTTCTTAAGCCCAGTAATTTGTGTGACTTAACATATTCCAATCTGCAGGCATTTGCATGAGGTTTGGCTATGATTCTAAAAGGTCCCACATATTCATCAGTAATTTTTTTAGTTTCAGATGTAAGTTTCTTAGACTTTTCTTTGGTTTCTAGGTCACCAATCTAGAAACTAATTGGATTTGTTCTGGCATCATGTCTCCTTTTCCTTTCCAAAGTCTTTTTCCTAACACTGGCACATGCTATTTTCTTTTTCTGCTCCATAGCTACCTCAGTAAGAGTCAGTAATTCTACTAGGTCAAAGAGGAGATTATTAGGTCTAATTCCACCCATTAATTCTACTGGTGCAAAACCCGTGGCTTCATGTTTCAATTTGCTAATCACTTCTTCAAAATACTCTCAAGTAATTAGCCCAAGCACAGTGCTTCTTGTGACAGTATGTTCTATAGAGACAGTTAAGCTCTTTCATGATCCTTTCACACATGTTTCCCTGTGGAAAATACGCCAAAATTTTAATGTGTTCTATGTTTGTCTTCTTCAAACATACCTCAAAACGCTTAGAAATAAATTGCAGCCCATTATCTCACAAAATTGCTTTCGGCACGTCAATGTTTACAAAATAGCCTTTTTCCAATTTACTCACTATTACTTTGTAATTTGCCTTCTTAATAGGATAAAACCTCACATACTTTGAAAATCCCTCCACCAACACAAACACATATTCGCAACCTCCCCAGAAACTGGCAAAGGCTGAAAAGATCCACTGCTACTAAATCTAATTTGTTCTGAGGTTCCACAGAGTACATCTTTCCCAGTACATCTGTTATTTGCTCGAGCCTTTTGACATCTGTCACAGTATTCTAGCCTCTTTTACACTTTATGCCAAATGTTATCAAAAATTACAACTTCACTTAATTTAGCAATACACTTACAGGCTCTGTAATGTCCATATTTCCCATGTATAGGATCAGTTAACAAATCTACATGTTGTTCCAGGAAGCAAATATGCCAATCTTCATTCGCATTCTTTCGGTATCTAAAAAGAATATCCTTGTGTACCTAGTAATATTCAGCTAACTTTGGAAACTCAGGGTGACCTATCCTGCTTTTTACCAATTTCAGATTATCGTCCTGATTCTATTCCTGTCTGAGATTCTTACAGATGCACTTAATTTGGTCCCTCTTCCTGCAGCTGAATGACTGCAAGCAAAATTTCATCACAATCACTGTTCCTTAATGGATCTACCCCCTGCTCTTGTTCCATTACACTTCTAGATAACGCATCTGCCACAATGTTCTCAGAACACTTTATATACTTCATCTCATAATCAAATTGCTGTAAATACATAGACCACCTCCTCAGTCTCCCGAGCTTGAGCAGACAAGTATCTAAATATGTTAAAGCACTATGATCAGTGAAAATTATGACTTAATGTGCCAAGAGGTATTGCTCAAATTCTTGCAATCCAAAAATTAACGTCTAAAGCTTCCAGTTCAGAAATGCTATAATTTTTCTCTGCTTGTTGCAGCGATCGACTTGCAAATGTGATCATTTTGTGGACCTGCTGTTCTCCCACTGTTTCGATCTGGAATAATTCTACCCCCAAACCATAACCACATGCATCTGACCCCGGCCAAAAAGGTTTTGAAAAGTTGGGATGGTTCAAAATCTGACTGTTGACTAGTGCTTCTTTAAGTTCTTCGAATGTGGTTTGACACTCCTGGGTCCCTTATAGGGTACGTTTTTCTTTAAAAGTTCTCTCAGACAATGTGCACTGAATAATTGCCCAGATACAAATTTGCGATAAAACCCAAAAAGTCCAAACATTCCTTTTAACTCTTTACGTATGGTTGGTGCTGCATAATCTCTAATAACCTTTAATTTTCCTGGATCAGGCATAATTCCTTCACCACTACCTATATGTCCCAGAAATTTAATTTTTTTCTTAACAAATTCTGTTTTATCCAGTTTCAGTTTCATTCCCCCCTTTTTAATTGCCTCTAACATCTTGTCTAACAATAGGCAGTGCTCTTCCCAAGTAGGAGTCAAAATTAACACATTGTCCACATAAACTGTAATTCTCCTTAACAAATGGTCACCTAGAACCTGGGACATCACCCTAACAAATGCACAAACACTGATATTTAAACCAAAAGGCACTACCTTATACTGGTAACACCTTCCCTCAAATAGGAAAGCTGTTTACTTCCGAGATTCTTTAGCCAACGGGTGGCTCCAGTAACCACACGTTACATCCATGGATGTGAAAAATTTTGCACCTTTAAATAATTCTATGTTTTCAGGCCTATCACTTTCTGGTAATATAATTTTATTTAACACTCTGGCATCCAAAACAAGCCTAATGAAACCATCCTTCTTAGGGTCTACAACCAATGGGTTATTATATACACTAATCATTTTTTCTATTATTCCCCATTCGATCATGTTCTGTATCAAATCTCGAACGGCTTCCTTATGCACTTCTGGAATGGCAAATGGTTTTCGGATAAAAATGTGCATCCTCTTTCACAGTTAAATAGCACTCATAGTTCTGAACTAATCCGGGTTGGTCTGAAAACACTTCACAATGGTTGTTCAAAATTCGTCTCAGATCACCTCTTTGTACGTCAGTCAAATCCTTTAATTCTTCCAATTTTTCATTGATCCTAATTCTGACATTTTCTATCTCAGAAGGCTCTACTTCCTTTCTTTCGCCACATTCATTATAGCACCGAGTGAGGTGGCGCAGTGGTTAGACACTGGACTCGCATTCGGGAGGACGACGGTTCAATCCCGCGTCCGGCCATCCTGATTTAGGTTTTCCGTGATTTCCCTAAATCATTCCAGGCAAATGCCGGGATGGTTCCTCTGAAAGGGCACGGCCGACTTCCTTCCCTAATCCGATGAGACCGATGACCACGCTGTCTGGTCTCCTTCCCCAAAAACAACCAACAACCAACATTCATTATAGCCCTCGATTACCTCTGTGGTCCTACAGAATCTTATTGGAATATCATTTGGTTCATGTCTTTTACCTATGAAGGGAATATCTACTAGTTTTTCAT
Source organism: Schistocerca nitens (assembly GCF_023898315.1). NCBI lineage: Eukaryota > Metazoa > Arthropoda > Insecta > Orthoptera > Acrididae > Schistocerca > Schistocerca nitens. The sequence continues at coordinate 930,453,349 of NC_064617.1, read as the reverse complement.
GTACTCTAATAATCACATCATTTCTCCCAAAATTAACCCAGCCTTCATATTTGAGTAAGAAATCGACACCTAGCAACATTTCAACACTGGGTCCATTAACAATCAAAAAAATTAATTCTATTTATACTCCACTTACTATGATTGGTAACAATATTTCCTGTTTAACCACCTTCTTGCTTTTCCCAGTGGCCACCACAATTTTAAGCCCATTCACAGGCATTATAACAATTTGCTTACTTTTAGGGAGAGCATTCACAAAATTCTGGGACACTACACAAACTTCAGAACCAGTATCTATTAAACAAGGAATCTTTTCTCTAAACATAGTGACTTCAAAGATGTTGTTTGCAGTAGCCACCAGAAAGATCACGGGAGGCGCACATCGGCACGGCGCGTCACGGACGGTAGTTGCCGCAAGTAGAGTCCCGTCCACCAGAGGGCACACGAGAATTCGGACGCGACATCTGCTGGCGTAACAACAACAACAACTCAGGCAGCACGGGCTGTGCCCAGTCAGTTAACATCGGGCATGCCTAGGACACAGTCCCCATCTACCCTAAGTGAAGTGCGATGTAAATGTGAACAGTGTTACTACACAATTGGCGACGAGTAGGGTCGTTCTTTCACGTGTTGCGTCGTTGTTCCAGTTTCGCAGCTTCTCCACGGTATGGAGGATTTAGTGCGGGTTTTGGTTGAGCAGCAGATGGAGCTCATGGCCACCATGAAACAACTGCTTCCGGCGTTGCTCTCCACACCGTCTGCTCCAGCGCCGTTCCCTTCTCCCTTTCCCCCGTATGACGAGACGGCGGAGGATTGGGATGCATATGAACATCGCCTTCGGCAGCATTTCCTGGCGTTTCATGTTGCCAATGCAGAGGTATGTCGTGCTCTCTTCTTGTCTTGGATATCTCCCTTGCTGTATCAAGTTTTGCGGCAGCTAGCGCCGTTGCAGGAACCCTCGTCCTTGTCTTTTGACGCATTGTGTTCATTGCTGTCTTCATATTATCGTCGCCGCACACATGTTGTGGCGGCTAGGCTCGAGTTCTATCAATGCAAGAAACAGCCCCATCAGTCTTACCGGGCATGGGCCGCTACCCTGCACAGTCTTAGTCGCAAGTGTCATTTTGTCACGGAGCAGTCGCGAGAGTCATATGCCCACGTTATGGTACGCGACGTCATTGTTCGTTCGGCCCCTGATAGGGAGGTCTGGCAATGGGCCCTGCAGTTAGAAGACCCTTCCCTCGAGGAAGTCCTGTCCATTGCTCAATCGTATGAAGTCTCTCACGCCGCAGGTCAACAGCTGGAAGCGTGGTGCGACGTCGCGGCGGTTCAGGGCGGCGCGGCCGCGTCCACTGTGTCCGGGGTGGACGACGTGCAAGCGGTACAATCCAGCCGTTACGGCCGCTCCTGCACGGCGCGTAAACAGAATTCCGGCCGCTGGCCCCTGTTGCAGTCCTGTGGGTCGTGCTATATACATCATGATCGGTCAGAGTGCCCCCAGCGTTGGGCCGTTTGTCGAAAATGTAATAAAAAAGGTCACATTGCTAAAGTTTGCTGCTCAGCCTCAAAAGAATCGAAGGAAGCAGGTACAGAGGACATGGACGTTGACATTCAGGAAGTTTCATCGGGCCAGGCTCCCGACGCATCGGCACGCAAACTCTTTATCGAGGTGTCGGTTTGGTCACACCGTTTACAAATGCAAGTACATATGGGCGCGGCAGTTTCTTTGTTGAATGCACAAACTTATTCCGACCTTGGATCGCCCCAGTTGGCGCCAGTTTACCGGCGTCTACGCGGTTATGGTAAACAGTTCATTCCCCTACTGGGTCAATTCACTACCGACGTGACTTACAAATCAGTCACTCGGCCTATTACTTTTATTGTTGTCAGTGATGCGAGCTCCGCTAACCTTTTTGGCCTGGATGCCTTTCAAGCTTTCGGTTTTTCTATCGCTGACACCATAAGCTCACTTAACGTTGAAGGCGTCGGCTCGCCCGCGTTTTCTACGCGCGAGGCAGATTCCCTTGGCCTCCGCCCTCAGGTAAAGGAAGAGCTAGACTGGCTGACAGCCCTAGGGGTCGTTCTTCCCATTTCTTCTAGTGAGCGGGCTTCGCCCCTCATTATTGTAAGGAAGCCCTCGGGAAAATTACGTCTTTGTGGCGATTTCAAGGCCACCATTAATTCCCAATTGGTGGTGGACACCTATCCTTTGCCTCGTGCTGATGAATTGTTCTCCGCCGTGGTGGGAGGCCAATATTTTTCGAAAATCAAACTTTCGGAGGCTTATCATCAGATACCACTTGATGAGGACTCCAAACGGCTGGCGGTCGTCAACACCCCGTTTGGCCTTTACCAATACCAACGGTTGGCCTTCGGAATATCCAGTGCCCCGGCGATATTCCAGCATTATCTTGAGCACGTCACGTCGACAATCCCTCATTGTATTAATTACCTGGATGACATAATTGTCACAGGCCGCAGCACGAAGGAACACTTGCGCAACCTTCGCACCCTCTTTCTCAAATTCAGGTCTGTGGGCTTGCGTTGCAACCTGCATAAATCAGACTTCTTCCAACCGTCCATTGAGTATGTGGGCTACACCATCTCTCGGCACGGCATCCAGCCACTAGGAAGTTTGGTCCAAGGTATCGTCGACCTTCCTCGGCCTGCTTCGCTGAAAAAGTTACAAGCTTTTTTAGGCAAGATAGCCTATTACCACCAGTTCATTCCCAGGGCTTCCACCGTAGCCCACCACCTGTACTGCTTTCTGTGCAAGGGTGTTCCTTTTGATTAATCGCTTGCATGCGAGCGTGCGTTCACCTCGTTGAAGGGCCTCCTCACGTCAGCGCCTTGTTTGGCTGCTTTTGATCCCCATAAGCCGTTGGTCCTGGCTACAGATGCTTCGCAGTCAACCACTGGCGTTTGCGTCTAAAACTCTTAGTCGCACGCAGGCCCATTACTCCCAGGTGGAAAAAGAGGCTTTGGCCATTGTCTACGCTGTTACCAAGTTTCACCCTTTCTTGTATGGCACGAAGTTTCAGTTAATCACTGACCATATGCCATTAATATCGTTATTTGGCCCCGCCTCTCATATTCCGGATAGGGTGGCCCACAGACTACAGCGCTGGGCCTTGTTCCTCTCTAAGTTCCATTATGACATTCATTTTCGGCCTACCGGACAGCATGCCAACGCCGACGCTCTTTCCCGTCTTCCGGTGGGCCTGGATCCTACGTTCGATCGAGAGGAGATTATGTGTTTTCATTTGGATGTGGCTTCCTGATCACTAGTTCTTGAGTCGCCAGGGAAACGGCAGCTGACCCGGTTCTCCGGCAAGTAGTTCGCCTCATTCAGCAGGGGTGGTCATCCCGCCCTCCGGGCCTGGCCTCGAACCCTCTTCGTAATTATTTTATTCTACGAGACCGCCTCTCGGTCTTGGAAGGAGTTCTCCTTCTGGCTACCGATGATACAGCTCCTCGCGTGGTTGTTCCTGCAAGTTTACAAAGGGACGTCCTCACGTTATTACATGCGGGGCACTGGGGTGTTACCCGTACTAAAACCTTGGCTCGCAGACATGTGTACTGGCCCGGTATTGACAGAGAAATTGAGCACTTGGTGGCCGCCTGTTCCCAGTGTGCGAGCCAACAGGCATCTCCCAGGGCAGCGTTCTCTGCATGGCCGCCGGTAACCAAAGCATGGGAACGTGTTCACATCAATTTTGCGGGCCCGTTTCTCAATGGCTTTTGGCTCATTGTCATTGATGCTTATTCCCGATTCCCATATGTGGTTTGCTGCTCCTCAACCACTTCAGAAGTTGCAATCCAGGCACTAGCAAAAATCTTTTCTGTGGAAGGTCTGCCAATCACCCTGGTCTCGGACAATGGACCGCAGTTTATTTCACAGACCTTCCAGGATTTTTGTAGGCGCTTCGGTATTCGGCACGTTTGCTCTCCCCCCTTTCATCCACAATCGAATGGGGAAGCGGAGCACATGGTGCGCACATTTAAGATGCAGATGAAAAAGTATGTGCACGAATTTCCTGCGGAGGAATTCGGCACGTTTGCTCTCCCCCCTTCCATCCACAATTGAATGGGGAAGCCGAGCACATGGTGCGCACATTTAAGACGCAGATGACAAAGTATGTGCACGAATTTCCTGCGGAGGAAGCATTGACGTTTTTCCTGACGGCATACCGGACCACACCAATTGGAGAAAGCAGCCCCGCAGAGCTCATCCATGGGCATCAACCTAGGACTCTGCTCCACCTCCTCCGGCCTGGTCCTCACCAGTCTTCGCAAAACGGAGTACCTGGCTTTCCACTGGGTATGTCGGTCTGGACCCGTGGGTTTGGTCACAATCCACGTTGGATACCGGCGGTGGTCCTGCGCCGAAATGGTCACCAGCTCTCTACCTTGCAGGCGGGGGACCGGGTGGTACGTCGTCACCAAAATCAGCTACGTCCACGTTTGGGCACCCACCCTCCGACCTGTCGGACACCGGCTTCCCCATTGCCGGCACCCGTGTTGGTTTCACAGGGGACATTAGCACCTCTCCCCGCTGTGACTCTGCTGCACTGCGATGGTTATCAGCCTTGGCAGCCTCCAGTAGCTCCAGCACCGGCATCGCCATCATTCGAGATGCCCCAGCGAGAGCCGACCCCCCTCGCAGGCCCGGTTTCTCAGGAGGCTGGTTCACCTGTGGTCGTCCCTTCCCCATCATCCCCGCCACTGGGTCTTGCCCCTCCTGAGGTGGAACAGGATCCAGAGTTCGACAGCTTGTCGCCCGTTCTGTCCTGGGCTCCGGTGGTGGGACGACGGGGGCCTCTTCGTGTGGGTCACTTCCAGCCGTATTCGAAGGTTCCGGCTCGAGGGTTGGCAGATCCCCTCGACAACAGCCTTCCAATGGATGTGGAGGTCATCGCTCCTGCCTGATGCTCCACCTTCTGACGCAGTGGATCACAGGGGCTTCACCCCCCGAAGGAGGAGGAGTGCAGTAGCCACCAGAAAGATCGTGGGAGGCGCACATTGGAACGGCGCGTCACGGACGGTAGTTGCCGCAAGTAGAGTCCCGTCCACCAGAGGGCACGCGAGAATTCGGACACGACATCTGCTGGCGTAACAACAACAACAACTCAGGCAGCACGGACTGTGCCCAGTCAGTTAACATCGGGCATGCCTAGGACACAGTCCCCGTCTACGCTAAGTGAAGTGCGACGTAAACGTGAACAGTGTTACTACATTGTTGTTGTTGTTGTGGTCTTCAGTCCTGAGACTGGTTTGATGCAGCTCTCCATGCTACTCTATCCTGTGCAAGCTTCTTCATCTTCCAGTACCTACTGCAACCTACGTCCTTCTGAATCTGCTTAGTGTATTCATCTCTTGGTCTCCCTCTATGATTTTTACCCTCCACACTAACCTCCAATGCCAAATTTGTGATCCCTTGATGCCTCAGAACATGTCCTACCAACCGGTCCCTTCTTCTTGTCAAGTTGTGCCACAAACTCCACTTCTCCCCAATTCTATTCAATACCTCCTCATTAGTTATGTGATCTACCCATGTAATCTTCAGCATTCTTCTGTAGCAGGACATTTCGAAAGCTTCTATTCTCTTCTTGTCCAAACTATTTATTGTCCATGTTTCACTTCCATTCATGGCTACACTCCATACAAATACTTTCAGAAACGACTTCCTGACAGTTAATTCTATACTTGATGTTAACAAATTTCTCTTCTTCAGAAACGCTTTCCTTGCCATTGCCAGTCTACATTTTATATCCTCTCTACTTCGACCATCATCAATTATTTTGCTCCCCAAATAGCAAAACTCGTTTACTTTAAGTGTCTCATTTCTTAATCTAATTCCCTCAGCATCACCCGACTCAATTCGACTACATTCCATTATCCTCGTTTTGCTTTTGTTGATGTTCATCTTATATCCTGCTTTCAAGACACTGTCCATTCCGTTCAACTGCTCTTCCAGGTCCTTTGCTGTCTCTGACAGAATTACGATGCCGTCAGCAACCTCAAAGTTTTTATTTCTTCTCCATGGATTTTAATTCCTACTCCAAATTTTTATTTTGTTTCCTTTACTGCTTGCTCAATATACAGATTGAATAACATCAGGGATAGGCTACAACCCTGTCTCACTCCCTTCCCAACCACTGCTTCCCTTTCATGCCCCTCAACTCTTATAACTGCCATCTGCTTTCTGCACAAATTGTAAATAGCCTTTCGCTCCCTGTATTTTACCCCTGCCACTTTTAGAATTTGAAAGAGAGTATTCCAGTCAACATTGTCAAAAGCTTTCTCTAAGTCTACAAATGCTAGAAACGTAGGTTTGCCTTTCCTTAATCTTTCTTCTAAGATAAGTCATAAGGTCAGTATTGCCTCACGTGTTCCAATATTTCTACGGAATCCAAACTGATCTTCCCCAAGGTAGGCTACTACTAGTTTTTCCATTTGTCTGTAAAGAATTCACGTTAGTATTTTGCAGCTGTGGCTTATTAAACTGATAGTTCGGCAATTTTCACATCTGTCAACACCTGCTTTCTTTGGGATTGGAATTATAAGTCTGAGAGTATTTTGCCTGTCTCATACCTCTTGCTCACCAGATGGTAGAGTTTTTTCACGACAGGCTCTCCAAAGGCTGTCAGTAGTTCTAATGGAATGTTGTCTACTCCCGGGGCCTTGTTTCGACTCAGGTCTTTCAGTGCTCTGTCAAACTCTTCACACAGTATTGCATCTCCCATTTCATCTTCGTCTACATTCTCTTCCATTTCCAGAATATTGTCCTCAAGTACGTCACCCTTGTATAGACCTTATATATACTCCTTCCACCTTTCTGCTTTCCCTTCTTTGCTTAGAACTGGGTTTCCCTCAAAGCTCTTGATATTCATGCAAGTGGTTCTCTTTTCCCCAAAGGTCTCTTTAATTTTCCTGTAGGCAGTATCTATCTTACCCCTAGTGAGATAAGCCTCTACATCCTTACATTTGTCCTCTAGCCATCCCTGCTTAGCCATTTTGCACTTCCTGTCGATCTCATTTTTGAGATGTTTGTATTCCTTTTTGCCTGCTTCATTTACTGCATTTTTATATTTTCTCCTTTCATCAATTAAATTCAATATTTCTTCTGTTACTGAAGGATTTCTACTAGCCCACGTCTTTTTACCTACTTGATCCTCTGCTGCCTTCACTACTTCATCCTTCAGAGCTACCCATTCTTCTTCTACTGTATTTCTTTCCTCCATTTGTGACAATTGTTCCCTTATGGTCTCCCTAAAACTCTGATCAACCTCTGGTTTAATCAGTTTGTCCAGATCCCAACTCCTTAAATTCCCACCTTTTTGGAGTTTCTTCAGTTTTAATCTACAGTTCATAACCAATAGATTGTGGTCAGAGTCCACATCTGCCCCTGGATATGTCTTACAATTTAATACCTGGTTCCTAAATCTCTGTCTTACCATTATATAATCTATATGATACCTTCTAGTATTTCCAGGATTCTTCCATGTGTACAACCTTGTTTTATGATTCTTGAACCAAGTGTTAGCTATGATTAAGTTATGCTCTGTGCAAAATTCTACCAGACGGCTTCCTCTTTCATTTCTTTCCCCCAATCCATATTCACCTACTATGTTTCCTTCTCTCCCTTCTCCTAGTCTCGAATTCCAGTCAACCATGACTATTAAATTTTCGTCTCCCTTGACTACCTGAATAATTTCTTTTATCTCATCATACATTTCATCAATTTCTTCATCATCTGCAGAGCTAGTTGGCATATGAACTTGTGCTATTGTAGTAGGTGTGAGCTTCGTGTCTATCTTGGCCACAATAATGCGTTCACTAGGCTGTTTGTAGTAGCTTACCCGCACTCCTATTTTTTTATTCATTATTAAACCTACTCCTGCATTACTCTTGTTTGATTTTGTATTTATAACCCTGTATTCACCTGACCAAAAGTCTTGTTCCTCCTGCCACCGAACTTCACTAATTCCCACTATATCTAACTTTAACCTATCCATTTCCCTCTTTAAATTTTCTAACCTACCTGCCAGATTAAGGGATCTGACAGATCTGATAGATACTGCCTACCGAAAAATTAAAGAGACATTTGGAGAAAGGAGAACCACTTGTATGAATATCAAGAGCTTTGATGGAAACCCAGTTCTAAGCAAAGAAGGGAAAGCAGAAAGGTGGAAGGAGTATATATAAGGTCTATACAAGGGTGACGTACTTGAGGACAATATTCTGGAAATGGAAGAGAATGTAGATGAAGATGAAATGGGAGATGCAATACTGCGTGAAGATTTTGACAGAGCACTGAAAGACCTGAGTCGAAACAAGGCCCCCGGAGTAGACAACATTCCATTAGAACAACTGACAGCCTTGGGAGAGCCAGTCCTGACAAAACTCTACCATCTGGTGAGCAAGAGGTATGAGACAGGAGAAATACCATCAGACTTCAAGAAGAATATAATAGTTCCAATCCCAAAGAAAGCAGGTGTTGACAGATGCGAAAATTACCGAACTATCAGTTTAATAATTCACAGCTGCAAAATACTAACGTGAATTCTTTACAGACGAATGGAAAAACTAGCAGAGCCACCTCTCCCCTGATATCTGCCTCTATAACTGTTCGCATGCTGTATGCCTATTCTGTTTACGTTAACTTCAGATCTTTTGTTATTTTGTCTAGCGGGAGGCCTAAAATCTCTCCTCTTTTAAAATATTTTCCACCTTTTCCAATAATGGATAAACCTATTGATATCATCTCGAGGAGCTGATTTGATTTTATTCCTCCAGTACAATGGTAGCTTTTTCTCTACTCGCATAATGATCTGCTCTGTTTCCACTTTTGCATTTAAATATGACAAGGTAGTCACCCACTTTTCTACAAATCTTTTAATATTATCTCTCTTGGGGTCATACTTTTCCGCAGACCAAAATTTATTCAAAACTTCCATTTGCTTCCTCTTTCCCAAATATTCTTCAAAAAATGCCTGTTTGAACTCTACTAATTTATCATATTTATGGGAAGCCAAATTTCCCCAGACTCTTGCCTCCCCCATTAAATTTTAAGTAATGAAACCTATCTTTTGCTTGTCATTCCACATTTAGGTAACACATCTTCAAAATCACTCCAAAATTCTTTAGGGTGAACTTTCTTATTTGGATCAAATTTCAAGAATTGGCGATGCATAACATAGGCAATTTCTGACGTTTTTACAACACCATTAGATGCTACACAAACGTTATTGTTATTACCATTCTGTTCAATTTTTGTTAGTCTACTTTCATGGGTACACATCTGCTCATTTACCTCTTTAGTAAACTGACTAATGTTAGTTTCAATATTAGTGATTTTATTAGACACTTGCACCCCAAATCTTGCACACACGTCTTTCCCTTCCTTAATTTGAGTTTCCAATATCACATGACTATCCTCACAGTGTCTTTCTACTTTGTGAACCTGTTCATTAACTTTGTTTAATTCTAATTTTATTTTCTCTTTAATTTGTTTGCTATCCTCAGCAACTTGCTCAATTCGAGAATTTCAACACCCAATTTATTTATTTTATAGTCAATATAAGAACTTAATGACATTTTAATTTGTTATCCATTCCACTTATTTTACTTTTAAGATCTGACCCCATTTCTTTCATTTTCGTGTTCATATCACATCCCATTTCCTTGACATGCATCAAAATATTTGTTAACTTTCCGGAAACACTATCCTTAGGAACACAAGTAACAAATACTGGTTCTGGCTTTATTTCAGTAACAGTGACTGGCCTATATTTAGCATCAGCTTCTACCGCGCTCTGTTCATTTTCTATACCATAACTAGAATGAACTGAATCTGGCAAACCACTAATTATCCTCTGTTTGTGACACATCAAAACTGAAATTACCAATTCTTGAATCATCTATGTAGTCTTCTTTATCCACTCTCTCCCTTACTACTTTCTGGTCCTTACTCTCCACCATTCTGTAAAGTTTCTTGACATACACAAACAAAACTCTAAGTAGAACACTACTTATCTTATGCCTCATCCAGCGACTGCACGGTGAGCTGGAACTGCGGGTCCGTACGCCAAGTTCTGCCTACTAGTCCACAATGTGGGCCATCGCTTCCGCTACGGCTACCAACTGCTCCAGATGCCGGTCGGCTGCTGCAGCAATGCCACCTCTCGGAGTTTAGTGGTTGCTGATGTTGTCTGCCACCACGTTCCACTTGCTGATGTTTCTTTATGATAGTTTATTTGCACACATATCTATTGTCCTAATATAGTTACTTTTACACACGTGTGTGAAAACTTCATGAGTTCAATTGACACCGCTGCTTTTACAAAGTTCTTACACATCCAAACTTCACTATTGTTTTTCCCAGCCAATAAAGCACCAATTGCGGCAGGGTGGGTTAGAATTATTTGCATAAATGTTTGTTTACTCTCTATCGTCGTACTGTTCACTACAAAAGTTCCACCTACCTCAGTACGGTGTCAGATCACCAGTCTGTTTCTCTGCATATGTAGATACTGTTCAGACAATGTTAAAAGCAGCATTGAAGAAAAACACCATCAATACTTACGTTTGCAAAGTTCATGTAAACTCTGGTAGCAAGCTATCCTGTAATATCTTATAACAAATTTCGGGTGGAGGGCGATTGTTTCATGACTTTAGAAAAATGGCAAAATTCTGCAATGAGTTCTTTTATTTCTTTAGGTTCAAAATAAACACTTGCCATCAGCCCGTATTTAGTTAATGAATAATATCACTGTCCTCAGCTCAGAGTTCATACAATCCAGTAAACACACAAGGCAACCAGGAATGTACTTAAGTCCGACCCGAATTATTACATGATTTACAGTCATTACTCTGCTACAATATACAAGTTTCACTTTCGGTCTTTTTCAGTGCATTTCTATTAACAGAAATTGCTTGCCAAACATTCTAGAGACGAATATGAAACATGCCATTTCTTCCAGCACCTATAAATACTTGCAATGAGCGAGAAATGCTTAACACTGATTGGTTGTTCAAAATGACCAGCCAATCGAAACAATCCTTCGAGTTCTTTCTCATGCTAAAAATTGTCCTATGCCAATCAACATTCACAGATGCATTTACGTAACTTCATCATGCAAATATTAATAAAACATTTAACAAAATCAAACAAAGAGAAAACTAATCTCGAAATAACTTTAGAAAATTATTACTCTGCAAATGGCTATTCTGGCTGCCTTCTTACAAAAGCAAGTACCCTTGGACATACGTCATTAGCATGGTGGGGAAATTACATTTTTCATTGCTCCTTGCTTGCTTAACACTTTCCCATGGCACAGTTATGTAATGTTTAACACGAGATAATGCTGAATTTTTTGTATGTCCCACATACACATTCTCACTCATTCTCATTCACTCACACAACAACACATTAAATAAATACTGATCTTTTCTGATTTTTATATTATGAAAATGAAAAATAGCAAACGTTTTTAACTATGAAAATTCAAGCAAATTGACCTAACATTTAGTGAACTTCAGTAATGATTCCAAATGATACTAAAAGACAAACTGTTATGAATCCTAACTGACTATAATACTACAAGTGTCATTTGTGGTGTTTTAGGTAATTTTCTTTAACTCTGAAAGTATGCTAGCTAGAAAGCTGAGATTTTTACACAATCTTCTATTTAATAAGAAAGGTCAGTATATTGACTTTCAACTAAATTGAATAATATTTAATATAGTTTATTTAGATTCTTAGGGGCTTGAATATTCTGTTGCTTAAATTGACACAGGTACCACTTCCCACGGCTAAGCTAGCGACAGGTGCGAATTAGTCACACTAAGATACAAGCGGCTGTTTCTGTCACCGCCAACAGCTCCAAAGTTATGAGCCATACTGCAAAGTAGTTTACTGCAATAATGCTATTGCGTATCGACTCGTGACGTTACGACACTGCAACAACATCAAAACAGTAAGCCACTATCATGAGACACATAACATTGGATATCTGCCTTATAGTGGCTGCCCACAGTCAACAACACAAGTTGATAACCACTACCCACAAATAAAAATTTGTAGGAGAATGTATCAGAACTGTGTACTGCCTTCTTAGAGACAGTTGGGAGAACTCTTTTGACCAAGGTATTATAGAACCATCTTCACATGATCAATCTGACCTCTAGCCATTGACTACAAATGACAGTATGAATTCTCCAGCCCTGAGGTGATAGAAGACAGGGAAGGGAATACCTTGAATGGAATCTGGCTGAATGGCATCAGGTTCTCTTCACTGGAGAGTGCATGATTTTTCTGTCACCTGATAAGCATCATAGAAGGCTATGGAAGTTGCCAGGTACCAATACATGTTTCAAGCATGCTGTCCAACAGGTTCAGTCAGGAGGTGTGTCAGTCATGCTTGGCACTAGTATCATGTGCTGCTTCTCATCACAGTATTTGGACAGTATCTTTCAACCTACAATCTTCCAGTCCTACAGTCAACAGTTTGTCTTTCTAGATGATTACCGATGACACACTACACCCATCTCATGAACACCTTCTTCCAGGAGGCAGGAATCAACCAAATGGAATGGCCTGTGTTGTCATCAATCTTACTGAACATGCTTGAGAGCAGTTGAGACTTGCAGTGCATCATTGTTGGAACTCATCTCACATACTGGATGACATCAGGAGAGTCATGGTCAAAGAGTGAGACTTGTTTCGATAGCAACTTCTTGATCATCTAGTAGACAGGATGGGATGCAAACAAGGATCCAAGCATGTAACATTGGCAGGTGGAGCAACAATGTATTGAATACTACACAACAACAAATTTTGATGTCATAGGTGTGCAAAGCTGTACACTTTTAAACAGACTGCCTTTATTTATAGATTTATTTTTTCTTTCCACAGTAAAGTCATGTTTTAAGTTTCATGATGTTTGTTTTCCTATTCCCTGCTCCCCTTGAATCTGTATCCACACACATTTGCATAATGCTGGTACTGCAAAACTCTTTTTGGGATGTCTATATAAAGAGCAGAAAAATAGGGTACTAAAAAAGCTGCAATAAACAAAAATGAGGAAAGGCAACCACTCATCTGAAGCTGTTTGATATATAGAACAAAGACATGCATAATAGTACAGTGAAAACACTAGTTTTCATGCTACCACTCTGTTTCCAGAAATAGTAGGAGGATCATGGAAGGGGAGAAGGGCAGGGCGGTGGCAAGTCACTCAGAAGCCAGAGTCATATGGTCACACTTTGTCTGAGGGAAAAAAAGAAGACAAAGATAAAAGAGAATATATCCTTCAGCTTCACTTCTTCCCCTACTCTAACAAGATGGACCACTGTTAACCTGTATGAACTGCTTCTACCCCCGCCCCCTCTTGCCCAAACATCTTCCAACTATTTCTTCTTTTATACCCTCTAGAAATAATTTCTGTTTCTAAACGTTAGTAGTTGTGTCCTTATTTATCTTCATGGTTGTGTACTGGCTGCAGTGGGAGATACACCTCCTAAGAGTAAGTATTGGCCTGACAGTCCTGACCACTTGTACATTTGTGGAAGATGTGTTAACATTATTATTAAAAATATATTGGTATAGGAAAAGGATGAAGCTGACATCGGTGAAGCAATGTTGGTTGATAGAGCACTGATGGACCATACTTCACTCCCTCAGAATTATTAACATCTTTTGCTGAACCAGTCACAACAAAGCTGTTACACTTGATGTTCAGGATATACATGGTCCAGTCACATAAGTGAGACCACCACCTGTGTTCAATGTCAGCATGTAATAACCATTCACAGGTAGCAGCACTAGCATTGGAGGGTATATAAAGCATGTCAGGGGTTATGTGCAAAACACTGCAGTTGTTGTCATAATGTGGAAATGGAGCAATTTATTTATGTTCAAAAGAGCATGATCATTGGCTTTTAAACCTAGGGTGGAAGCATTTCCAAAATTGCTAAATCCATAAACTGTTCATGTGCCGCATGGTAAACTGGTGCTATCCAAAACCAGTGCCGAGGCAACTATGGTGCACTGTGGGCCATAGATGACAGGAGTGAATGACAGCTGCAGAGATGTGTATGAGTGAACAGATGTCCAACTGTTGAGCAAATGACTGCCCAAATGAACCAAAGAGCTACCAACAGTGTCTCCTCAATGACCAATCAGCAAACGGGCATCTGCTTCATATAACTGTGCTGACTGCTGTTCATCAGCAATGAAGTCAGGAATCTGGTCACCAGTACCACAGCTGGATATACAATGAATGGTCACAGGTGGCTTTTTCGGATGAATCATGTTTTACGCTCCATCTGACAGATGGCTATCACCATGTATAGTGTGAAGCGCCTGAAAGCAAATACCCTGAAACAATCATTGGTATGCTCCAGGACACAGGAGGGAGCATTATGATCGGGGGAATGCTTTTGTGGCATTTCTGGTAATCATCTCATCCCTCTGGAAGGCACAGTGGATCAACACAAATATGCATCTATCCTTAGGGACCACATCCATCCCTACATGTCACTTTTTTTGCCCTGGCAGGATGGCATTTACCAGCAGGACAATGCAACCTGTCACGCATCTCTCAGTGTATGTGTGGGGTTTGAAGAGCACTAGGATGAGTTTACAGTACTTCCCTGGCCACCAAATTCCCTGGATTTAAATCCAGTTCAGAATCTGTAGGACCACATCGATCAGGCTGTTTGTGCCATGGATCCTAAATCAAGAAACCTAGCACAGCTGGCCATGGCACTGGAGTTGGCTTGGTTCTACACCTGCCAGTCCCTTCCACAACCTCATTGACTCCCTGCAAGTCTCTCAGCAGTCCACACCATGAAAGGTGTTTATTCGGGCTTTCGACTGGTGGTCACATTAATGTGACTGGACGGTGTAGGAGAGAAGTGAAATATCCCCAGATTTCAAGAAAAAAGCAATTTTTCCAATACAAAAGAAGGCAGGCGCCAAAAGACATGAGGACTACCAAATGATCAGTATAATAAATCATACCATCAGTATAATAAATCATGATTGCAAAATATTGACACAAATTATCTATAGTTGAATGGAATGAATGATAGCAGTTAACCTGGGCAAAGTTGTATTTGGGCTCAGAGGTAGGTAGAAATTTGCAAGGTAGTTCTGCCCCTATAATTTATCTTAGGAGAAGAAAGAAAGACCTACATTCATTATATTTGTATTTTTAGAAAAAGTATTTGACAATTTTGACAAGAGTACACATTTAAGTCGAAGTAGTAGTGGTGGTAGTAGTAGTAGTTTTGGCGGTGGCGGTGGCGGTGGTGGTGGTGGTGGTGGTGGCGGTGGCGGCAGCGGTAGTCAGTCTGCAGAGTGGTTTGTTACAGTTCTCCTTGCTGAAGATATCAGGGATGAAATACAGGGATTGAATGATTATCTATATCTTCCACAGAAACCAGGTTGTAGTTATAAGAGTCAAAGCACAGTAATTGAAAAGTGAATGAGACAAATTTGAACCAAACTCTATGTTATTAATTTGTATGTAGAGCAAGTCTAAAGGTAACCAAAGTACATTTGGAAAAGGTATCATGTAAAATGAAAAACGTTTTGCAGTTTATCAGTGACATAATAATGTTTTCAGGTACAGCAAAAGACTTGGAAGAACAACTGAATTGAATGTATAGTGTCTTGAAAAGACAAAATGAGATCTTCTTTTGAGGCCTTCATCCCATCATACATGAGCCACTGTATTCTTGATTTGACAAATTCATTTTACTTAACTTTGTGGCCAGATGCCCTTACTGCCATCATAGACGTCAGTAAACCTAAGGGTAGGAATTTATGTGCAGCATAGACAACATTCCACTAGAACTACTGATGGCCTCGGGAGAGCCAGTCATGACAAAACTCTACCATCTAGTGAGCACGATGTATGAGACAGGCGAAATACCCTCAGACTTCAAGAAGAATATAATAATTCCAATCCCAAAGAAAGCAGGTGTTGACAGATGTGAAAATTACCGAACTATCAGTTTAATAAGTCACAGCTGCAAAATACTAACGCGAATTCTTTACAGACGAATAGAAAAACTGGTAGAAGCCGACCTCGGGGAAGATCAGTTTGGATTCCGTAGAAATGGAACACGTGAGGCAATACTAACCTTACGACTTATCTTAGAAGCTAGATTAAGAAAAGGCAAACCTACGTTTCTAGCATTTGTAGACTTAGAGAAAGCTTTTGACAATGTTGACTGGAATACTCTCTTTCAAATTCTGAAGGTGGCAGGGGTAAAATACAGGGAGCGAAAGGCTATTTACAATTTGTACAGAAACCAGATGGCAGTTATAAGAGTCGAGGGGCATGAAAGGGAAGCAGTGGTTGGGAAAGGAGTGAGACAGGGTTGTAGCCTCTCCCCGATGTTATTCAATCTGTATATTGAGCAAGCAGTAAAGGAAACAAAAGAAAAATTCGGAGTAGGTATTAAAATTCATGGAGAAGAAGTAAAAACTTTGAGGTTCGCCGATGACATTGTAATTCTGTCAGAGACAGCAAAGGACTTGGAAGAGCAGTTGAACGGAATGGACAGTGTCTTGAAAGGAGGATATAAGATGAACATCAACAAAAGCAAAACGAGGATAATGGAATGTAGTCAAATTAAATCGGGTGATGCTGAGGGAATTAGATTAGGAAATGAGACACTTAAAGTAGTAAAGGAGTTTTGCTATTTAGGGAGTAAAATAACCGATGATGGTCGAAGTAGAGAGGATATAAAATGTAGACTGGCAATGGCAAGGAAAGCGTTTCTCAAGAAGAGAAATTTGTTAACATCGAGTATAGATTTAGGTGTCAGGAAGTCGTTTCTGAAAGTATTTGTATGGAGTGTAGCCATGTATGGAAGTGAGACATGGACGATAACTAGTTTGGACAAGAAGAGAATAGAAGCTTTCGAAATGTGGTGCTACAGAAGAATGCTGAAGATAAGGTGGGTAGATCACGTAACTAATGAGGAGGTATTGAATAGGATTGGGGAGAAGCGAAGTTTGTGGCACAACTTGACTAAAAGAAGGGATCGGTTGGTAGGACATGTTTTGAGGCATCAAGGGATCACAAATTTAGCATTGGAGGGCAGCGTGGAGGGTAAAAATCGTAGAGGGAGACCAAGAGATCAATACACTAAGCAGATTCAGAAGGATGTAGGTTGCAGTAGGTACTGGGAGATGAAGAAGCTGGCACAGGATAGAGTAGCATGGAGAGCTGCATCAAACCAGTCTCAGGACTGAAGACCACAACAACAACAACATTTGTCTATGAATCATGTTAACTTTTTTTTGTGTGTTATTGTGTTTTAACTATTTCTATATAGTACAGTCTGAATGGGAGACTGGGAAAATGCCCAGCGTTTGCCTACATTAGTGTAGAAATCTGCCTGTAAACCACACTCAAGCTGACCAGTGTAACAGACCAGTGGTTGTTAATCCGCCATGTTGATTCGTTCTGAGTCTTTTCAACTACTTGTCTCACAAGCTAGTGCACTATGCAGTTCTTTTCTTTCTGTCTGTTTCTTCATTGATTTTCTTCTGCAGTTCTGTGCACGTATCACATGACACCTCTCAAATTCCTTTGATAAAAACTTTATTCGGTTTTTTATTGCAGAGGGTGATCAGTCCCCTTACCGAACACACAGAGGTACCATGCCAGCATGCATTAAGTTATACAAGCAGGTAAAAGAGAATCTGAGATGAACATCAATCAAAGTAAAACAAAGGTAATGAAACTTCTGGACTGAGAGGCCATGGTCAATGTATAAAATTTCTACCTAACGTTTCGTCTCCATCTGTGGGAGACATCTTCTGAGGTCATCCGGCTACTGAGACTGAGGCTCCAGGTACTCTCGTATTTATAGAGCGCATAGGGGGCACCACCATTCATCACGTGGTGCCGACGGTATGCCTATCTTTGGAAGGCGTCATCATTCTCGATTAAGAGTAATCGATTGTCACTCTGCTGGCGCAACGTGGACATCCATATTTTGTCTAACTTTAAAACTTCCTCTTTTCTATTAAAATTGTTATGGTGTTTGTGAATCTCTATTGCTTCTCTATACATGTGTGTATTATAATGAGATGTTCATGCTAGAACGCTTGTCTCATTAAATTTAATTTCGTGGTTCCCATCTCGAAAAACATGCTCAGCTATGGCTGATTTTTCGGTGTGTCCTAAGCGACAATTTCTTTTATGTTCGGCTATGTGGGTGTTTACACTTCTCTTTGTCGTTCCAATAGATACTTGTCCACAACTGCATGGAATTTTGTATACCCCAGGAGTTTCTAGGGGGTGTCGGGCGTCTTTTGTAGTTCTTAAATATTTCTTAATCTTCTTGGTGGGTCTGAAGATTGTTTCGATCCAATACTTGGCCAGAACTTTCCTGATACGGTCCGTGACTTTATTAATGAATGGTAGGAAAACTTTTCCAGTAGGTGACCATTGTTGCTCTGGACTTCTGGCTTTTTTTCTTCTTTGATGGAGGGCTCGGTCAATTTCCTTGCTGGTATATCCATTTTTCATGAAGACTGACTGTAAGTGATTTAGTTCATCTTGTAAGTAAACCGGCTTGCAGATTTTGTTGGCTCTGTCCATCAAGGTTTTCATGACACCTCTTTTTTGCCTAGGATGATGGTTTGATTCCTTGTGGAGGTATCGATCCATATGAGTGTTCTTTCTATGTACCTTGTGGCCCAGTGTCCCATCCACCTGTTTAATTATCAACACATCCAATTGCAGTAGCCGGACGACCTCAGAAGATGTCTCCTGCAGATGGAGGCAAAATGTTAGGTGGAAATTTTATACAATGACCTCAGCCTCTCAGCCTGGCAGTTTCAACTGAAGGCAACACCGGCCGTGAAAGCCTACATTGTATGATTAAAGGTAATGAAGTTTAGTCTAATGCAGTTATGTGATGCTAAGAGAATTAATTTGGAAACAGGTCACTAGAAGCAGCTGAAGATTATTGATACTGGGACTGCAAAATATGTGACAATGATACAAGTAAAGAGGATAGAAAAGAGACTGTCAGTAACAAAAAAGGTTTTCTAGAACAAAATGAAGTGTTAATGTCAAATATAAATTTACGAGTTAGGAAGTCTTTTCTGATAGTATTTGTCTGGACTGTAGCTTTGAATGGAAATGAAAAATTGACAACAAACAGTACAGATGAGAACAGAATAGAAGCTTTTGAAATGGGACACTACAGAAAACTGCTGGTGATTAGATGGGTAGATGGGATAACAAATGAAGAGGTACTGAATTGAATCAGGGAGAAAATCGCTTTATGCCACAACATTCAAAAGCAACAGACACGTTCACAGAACACATACTGAGATATAAAGAAATAGTTAATTTGATAATGGAGGGAAGTGTGATGAGTAAAAATTGTAGGGGGAAACCAAGGCTTGACGACAGTAAATAGGTTCGAGTGTATGTTGGTTGCTGTAGGTACACTGAGATGAAAGATTATGGGAAAGATTAGTGTAGAGAGCTACAACAAACTAGTCAACAGACTGAAGACCACAAATACAACACGTAATAGCAGTATCAGCTATGAAGTCTTCTGGTAATACAAATACATAAAATGAGGTATGTTCATGATTGTTTTGATTACTGTGCACTGCTGTTAAGAATGCTTACTGTAGCCAGCTTTGATGAGTTCTAAAGTACCTTCTGCAAGAGCTATCTTAACATTTATAAAAATGAAAATATAAAATGTATACAGTTTAAAAAGTTATTTCAGAGACATAATGTTTTTATTCTCTGTGTTATACCAAACAGGGCATCAACAAGAATTCCATGAACAGTTTCACAGAAAATATTTTATGCCATACAAGTAATAGTGACAAGGGTTAATCATGATTCTTCTTTTGTAATAATGAAAAATCTATCTTGTTAGTGAATAGCATGTTGAAGGGCAACAGCGGCTTATGGATGGTCACCATGATCTTTTCCAACTTTAGTCGATAAAACAAGACCTGTTGATGTAGCGGTTGCTAAGTTTTAGGAAACGTATATGTAGTTGGGAAGCAATTTTAGCACTGCTGCTAATAATAAAGGACAGAATAATTGCTTAGGTTTCTGCAGCCAGAGTCAGTTGACTTAAAAGTTTTCTGGGTATGATACCATGTCATATTACAAAACAACTGATACTGCTGAAACTAACATTTTGGCCATGGGTTACAGTGGCCGTCTTCTAGATCTACTGGTTTGTTTTTGCTGTCCAGAGCCACTTATATTTTGTAATGACTGCTCATTTATCATGACTTTAAGTCATAATTCTTTTAAAAAAAGTTGTAAATAATTGTCACATGAGTTGGAAGGAGTGGACAGTTTATTGTAATGGGATACTGTGGTGGAGGGAGCGGGACCTACTGTTGTTTATTGCTCCTTGTAGAGTGTACCATGATTGGTAGTCATTGGTGAATGAGGTGTGGATTCCTGTTTTCCTTCTGCTGCACGATGGCAGTTATTCACTGGTAATGCTCGCATCTCAGGTTGTTAGTGTGACCTGTTGGGCTCTAATGGTTACCAATTATGGCATGTATTGCAAGAATCAACAGACAACAGCAGATCTCCACTCCCTCCACAGGAACCTATTACAATAATATTCCAACTCTTTCCACCTCATGTGACCAATTACATCAAAGATTTTTTTATTATTATTATTACGTAATGTCACGCTTTGATCCTCGAGATACTAGAAGGTATCAGATAGATTATATAATGGTAAGACAGAGATTTAGGAACCAGGTTTTAAATTGTAAGACATTTCCAGGGGCAGATGTGGACTCTGACCACAATCAGTTGGTTATGAACTGTAGATTAAAACTGAAGAAACTGCAAAAAGGTGAGAATTTAAGGAGATGGGACCTGGATAAACTGACTAAACCAGAGGTTGCACAGAGTTTCAGGGAGAGCATAAGGGAACAATTGACAGGAATGGGGGAAAGAAATACAGTAGAAGAAGAATGGATAGCTCTGAGGGATGAAGTAGTGAAGGCAGCAGAGGATCAAGTAGGTAAAAAGACGAGGGCTAGTAGAAATCCTTGGATAACAGAAGATATATTGAATTTAATTGATGAAAGGAGAAAATATAAAAATGCAGTAAATGAAGCAGGAAAAATGAATACAAACTTCTCATAAATGGGATCGATAGGAAGTGCAAAATGGCTAAGCAAGGATGGCTAGAGGACAAATGTAAGGATGTAGAGGCTTATCCCATTAGGGGTAAGATAGATACTGCCTACAGGAAAATTAAAGAGACCTTTGGGGAAAAGAGAACCACTTGCATGAATATCAAGAGCTTTGATGGAAACCCAGTTCTAAGCAAAGAAGGGAAAGCAGAAAGGTGGAAGGAGTATATATAAGGTCTATACAAGGGTGACGTAGTTGAGGACAATATTCTGGAAATGGAAGAGAATGTAGATGAAGATGAAATGGGCGTGAAGAGTTTGACAGAGCACTGAAAGACCTGAGTCGAAACAAGGCCCCGGGAGTAGACAACATTCCATTAGAACTACTGACAGCCTTTGGAGAGCCTGCCCTGAAAAAACTCTACCATCTGGTGAGCAAGATGTATGAGACAGGCGAAATACCCTGAGACTTCAAGAAGAATATTATAATTCCAATCCCAAAGAAAGCAGGTGTTGACATATGTGAAAATTACCAAACTATCAGTTTAATAAGTCACAGCTGCAAAATACTAACGCGAATTCTTTACAGATGAATGGAAAAACTGGTAGAAGCCGACCTCGGCGAAGATAAGTTTGGATTCCGCAGAAATGTTGGAACATGTGAGGTAATACTGACCCTACGACTTATCTTAGAAAATAGATTAAGGAAAGGCAAACCTACATTTCTGGCATTTGTAGACTTAGAGAAAGCTTTTGACAATGTTGACTGGAATACTATCTTTCAAATTCTAAAGGTGGCAGGGGTAAAATACAGGGAGCAAAAGGCTATTTACAATTTGTACAGAAACCAGATGGCAGTTGTGAGAGTCGAGGGGCATGAAAGGGAAGCAGTAGTTGGGAAGGGAGTGAGACAGGGTTGTAGCCTCTAGCCGATGTTATTCAATCTGTATATTGAGCAAGCAGTAAAGGAAACAAAAGAAAAATTCGGAGTAGGTATTGAAGTCCATGGAGAAGAAATAAAAACTTTGAGGTTCGCCGATGACGTAATTCTGTCAGAGACAGCAAAGGACTTGGAAGAGCTGTTGAACAGAATGGACAGTGTCTTGAAAGGAGGGTATATGATGAACATCAACAAAAGCAAAACGAGGATAATGGAATGTAGTCGAATTAAGTCAGGTGATGCTGAGGGAATTAGATTAGGAAATGAGACACTTAAAGTAGTAAAGGAGTTTTGCTATTTGGGGAGCAAATTAACTGATGATGGTCGAAGTAGAGAAGATATAAAATGTAGATTGGCAATGGCAAGGAAAGCGTTTCTGAAGAAGAGAAATTTGTTAACATCGGGTATAGATTTAAGTGTGAGGAAGCCGTTTCTGAAAGTATTTGTATGGAGTGTAGCCATGTATGGAAGTGAATCATGGACGATAAATAATTTGGACAAGAAGAGAATAGAAGCTTTTGAAATGTGGTGCTACAGAAGAATGCTGAAAATTAGGTGGGTAGATCACATAACTAATGAGGAGGTATTGAATAGAATTGGGGAGAAGAGGAGTTTGTGGCACAACTTGACAAGAAGAAGGGACCGGTTGGTAGGACAAGTTCTGAGGCATCAAGGGATCACAAATTTAGCATTGGAGGGCAGCGTGGAGGGTAATAATCATAGAGGGAGACCGAGAGACGAATACACTAAGCAGATTCAGAAGGATGTGGGTTGCAGTAAGTACTGGGAGATGAAGAAGCTTGCACAGGATAGAGTAGCATGGAGAGCTGCATCAAACCAGTCTCAGGACTGAAGACAACAACAACAACAATGTCACGCTCAATGAGCAGTGATGACAAAATATCAGTGACACTCAATAGCAAATCTCCACAGCAGACCAAGAAGAAGGCCTCTGTAACCATGGCAGAAATGTTGGTTTCACCAGTAATAGTTGTTTTATTATGAGGCAGTACCATACCCAGTAAACAATTCATGTAAATAGAGGACAGATTTAGCAAAGCAGAGGAAACACATGTTGTATTTATAGATCTGAAGAAGGCTTCTGACAATGGCAAATGCAATAAAATGTTTTTGTTCGTTGGCACTGTGATAATATCTACAGGATAGTAGCAAACCAGGTTAGTCAGCTGTAATGAAATGGCACAGGACACTACGATCAGTAAAGTTGTAAGGCAGTCTTTCTTATCATCACTGCTGATATTAAATTTGTACAATGAAGATGCAGTGGGAGGAGTAAAAAGGCTATCTCAATGTGGGATTGTTTGTCACAGATATAAAATCGGCATGATATGGTTCACTAGTGACAAAGCAGTTGTCATCGAAAAAGAACAAGACTTGAGTTGGGTGCTTAATTAATGAGGCATGTACTAGCTCCTGGTAATAACAGACTTGGAAACAAAAAGAAAACTAAGGCAGACATGCTGGGTGACTAAATGTTAAACATGGACAACAGACTTTTGAAGAAGTGGATAAATTTTGCTATCCCAGAAGTGAAAAAATTAAATAACAGTTTGCAAGGAAGCCACAGTAGGGAATAATGTACAAAACAAACAAACTCTCTGTGAATAAAAACAACTGCTAACATCAAAAAATTAAGCTAGAGGCCAAAAATAGATTCATGAGAAGTTATGTGAGGATTAAGTAAAAATGTTTCAGAGAGGGTTGTGAAATTGTTTAAGTCAATGACAACCCTGGATGCCCTAGTACATCATGATAATGTAAAGAAAATGGTTCTGCAAAATTGTTGAATCACCATCAGAGGGTTGCTGATGATATTGACCTATCCTTTGAGACATGCCAAGTAATTTTTGTGGATGTTTTTGGCATGAAACATGTACAGAAAAGTTTGTTCCAAAATTGTTGCATTTTGACCAAAAACAACGTCTTGTAGACATTGCTCAGGAATTGCTAAATGAAGCTGACAACTATCAAGAACTTCTAAGGGAGGTTACAAAAGGTGATGAAACATGAGTATGACACCAAACCAAGGCTCATTCATCCCAATGGAAACTGCCTGAAGGGCCGAAACTGAAAAAATTTGACAATTTCGATCATGTTCTACTCACTGTTTTCTTTGATTACAGTGGTATAGTGCATCTTGAGTTGTTGTTTTATGGTCACACAACCAATAAGGAATACCACCTGGAAGTTATGCTGTGCTTGCATCAAGCAATCCAAAGAAAATGACCAGGATTGTTGCAAAATCACTCTTGGAAATTGCATCACGATAATGCTCCCACTCACACCTCAGTATTTGTTCATGGTTTTTTGGGAAAAAACAAAACCTTTATGCTGCCTCAGCAACCATATTCACAAGACATGACCCTCTGTGACTTCTTTCTATTCCAGAGGTTGCCCCTCAGTCTGCAAGATCCGGCCGATGGAGAGGGTGCGCTTACTGGTAGTTGGGAGCTCCAACATCAGGCACGTAATGGGGCCCCTTAGGGATAGGGCTGCAAGAGAGGGGAAGAAAACCAATGTGCACTCCATGTGCATACCGCGGGGAGTCATTCCAGATGTGGAAAGAGTCCTTCCGGATGCCATGAAGGGTACAGGGTGCACCCATCTGCAGGTGGTCACTCATGTCAGCACCAATGATGTGTGTCACTATGGATTGGAGGAAATCCCCTCTGGCTTCTGGCAGCTGTCTGATTTGGTGAAGACTGCCAGTCTCACTAGTGGGATGAAAGCAGAGCTCACCATCTGCAGCATTGTCGACAGGGCTGAGTGTGGACCTTTGGTACAGAGCCGAGTGGAGGGCTGAATCAGAGGCTGAGACGGTTCTGTGACCATGTGGGCTGCAGATTCCTCGACTTGCGCCATAGGGTGGTGGGATTTCGGGTTCTGCTGGATAGGTCAGGAGTCCACTACACACAGCAGGCAGTTACACGGGTAGCAGGGGTTGTGTGGCATGGACTGGGCGGTGTTTTAGGTTAGATGTCCTCGGGCAAGTACAAAAAGGGCAACAGCCTCAAAGGGTGTGGGGCAAAGTCAGGACATGCGGGGCCCAAGCAGCAATTGGTATTGTAATTGTAAACTGTCAAAGCTGCGTTGGTAAAGTACTGGAACTTCAAGTGCTGACAGAAAGCACCGAAGCTGAAATCGTTATAGGTATGGAAAGCTGGCTGAAGCCAGAGATAAATTATCCCAAAATTTTTACAAAGGCACAGACGGTATTTAGAAAGGATAGATTGCGTGCAATCGGTGGTGGTGTGTTTGTCACTGTTAGCAGCAGTTTATCCTGTAGTGAAATAGAAGTGGACAGTTCCTGTGAATTATTATGGGTGGAGGTTATACTCAACAACTGAGCTAGGTTAATAATTGGCTCCTTTTACCAACCTGCCAACTCAGCAGCATTAGTGGCAGAACAACTGAGAGAAAATCTGGAATACATTTCACATAAATTTCCTCAGCATGTTATAGTCTTAGTTGGAGATTTCCATTTACCGGATATAGACTGGGACACTCAGATGTTTAGGACGGGTGGGACGGAGCATCGAATGACATTATACTGAGTGCACTATCCGATAATTACCTCGAGCAATTAAACAGAGAACTGACTCGTGGAGATAACATCTTGGACCTACTGATAACAAACAGACCCGAACTTTTCAACTCTGTAAGTGCAGAACAGGGATCAGTGATCATAAGGCCATTGCAGCATCCCTGAATATGGAAGTAAATAGGAATATAAAAAATGGGAGGATGGTTTATCTGTTTAGCGAGAGTAATAGGAGGCAGATTTCACACTATCTAACAGATCAAAATGAAAATTTCTGTTCCGACACCGACAATGTTGAGTGTTTATGGAAAAAGTTCAAGGCAATCGTAAAATGTGTTTTAGACTGGTAATGCCGAGTAAAACTGTGAGGGATGGGAAAAACCCACCATGGTTCAACAACAAAGTTAGGAAACTACTGCCAAAGCAAAGAGAGCTTCACTGCAAATTTAAACGGAGCCAAAACCTCTCAGACAAACAGAAGCTAAACGATCTCAAAGTTAGCAAAAGGAGGGCTATGCGTGAAATGTTCAGTGAATTCGAAAGTAAAATTCTATGTACCAACTTGACAGAAAATCCTAGGAAGTTCTGGTCTTATGTTAAATCAATAAGTGGATCAAAACAGCATATCCAGACACTCCGGGATTATAATGGCACTGAAACAGAGGATGACGCGTAAGGCTGAAATACTAAACACCTTTTTCCAAAGCTGTTTCACAGAGGAAGACTGCACTGCAGTTCCTTCTCTAAATCCTCACACGAACAAAAAAATGGCTGACATCGAAATAACGGTCCAAGGAATAGAAAAGCAACTGCAAACACTCAACAGAGGAAAGTCCACTGGACCTGACGGGATACCAATTCGATTCTACACAGAGTACGTGAAAGAACTTGCCCCCCCTTCTAACAGCCATGTACCGCAAGTCTCTAGAGGAATGGAAGGTTCCAAATGATTGGAAAAGAGCACAGGTAGTTCTGGTTTTCAAGAAGGGTCGTCAAGCAGATGTGCAAAACTATAGGCCTATATCTCTGACATCGATCTGTTGTAGAATTTTAGAACATGTTTTTTGCTCGTGTATCATGTCATTTCTGGAAACCCAGAATTTACTCTGTAGGAATCAAGATGGATTCCAGAAACAGTGATCGCGTGAGACCCAACTCACTTTATTTGTTCATGAGACCCAGAAAATATTAGATACAGGCTCCCAGGTAGATGCCATTTTCCTTGACTTCCGGAAGGCGTTCGATACTGTTCCACACTGTTGCCTGATAAACAAAGTAAGAGCCTACGGAATATCAGACCAGCTGTGTGGCTGGATTGAAGAGTTTTTAGCAAACAGAACACAGCATGTTGTTCTCAATGGATATACATCTACAGATGTTAAAGCAACCTCTCGCGTGCCACAGGGGAGTATTATGGGACCATTGCTTTCACAATATATATAAATGACCTAGTAGATAGTGTCAGAAGTTCCATGCGGCTTTTCACGGATGATGCTGTAGTGTACAGAGAAGTTGTAGCATTAGAAAATTGCAGCGAAAAGCAGGAAGATCTGCAGCGGATAGGCACTTGGTGCAGGGAGTGGCAACTGACCCTTAACATAGACAAATGTAATGTATTGCGAATACATAGAAAGAAGGATCCTTTATTGTATGATTATATGATAGCGGAACAAACACTGGTAGCAGTTACTTCTGTAAAATATCTGGGAGTATGCATGTGGAATGATTTGAAGTGGAATGATCATATAAAATTAGTTGTTGGTAAGGCGGGTGCCAGCTTGAGATTCATTGGGAGAGTCCTTAGAAAATGTAGTCCATCAACAAAGGAGGTGGCTTACAAGACACTCGTTCGACCTAGACTTGAGTATTGCTCATCAGTGTGGGATCTGTACCAGGTCAGGTTGACAGAGGAGATAGAGAAGATCCAAAGAAGAGTGGCGTATTTTCTCACAGGGTTATTTGGTAAGCGTGATAGTGTTACAGAGATGTTTAGTAAACTCAAGTGGGAGACTCTGCAGGAGAGGCGCTCTGCATCGCGGTGTAGCTTGCTGTCCAGGTTTCGAGAGGTTGCGTTTCTGGATGAGGTATCGAATATATTGCTTCCCCCTACTTTACCTCCCGAGGAGATCACAAATGTAATTGGGTGGCTAGCGGAGTATAAATGCAGATGTAGATGCAATGTAGATGTAGAATAGAACAATGAAAGGACGTCATTTTGTCACCACTGATGAGATAAAAACAGAATTTATGAAGGAGCTGAACACCATAACAAAAAGTGAGTACCAGATGTGCTTCCAAGATTGAAAAAAGTGCTACCACAAATGTATTGTATCTGATGGGGATTACTCTGAAGGGGACAAAGTTGATGTTGATGAACAACTAAAGATTCTTTAAGAAAAACAAAAATTCCACACCTTGTGTGAGGAAGATCATCAATAAGGCCTATAGGAGTTGCAGCAGCTTTGCTGAGATAGAGTGGATAGCTGGCAAATGCCAGGAATGGAGAACTATGTCAAACTAATCTTTCAAGAACAATTTTTGTGCCATGGAACAAGCTTTTCTAAAACATCTGAATTGAATCCATTTTACCTGGAACTCTGGGCACTCCAGAACTCAGGTCATCACACCATCTTCAGAATAACAGTCTTAAAAATACTGACAAGTGGCTTGTTTCATGAGGTGCAGGGTAGGAAGAGGTGATAGTCGATGGATGTGAAATTACTCTCATTCATCCTCATTCACAAATCATGTTCCAGAAAACCCCATCACGAAGGGGAGCATTTGTGGATGTGGAACAAGTCAAGTTATAGATATGTTAAGAGGGAGAAGCAAAAACAGTTGCCCATAATGTTCTCTCTTTGTTTACTTTAAAATGTTTCACAGCCATCTGTCCAATGGAGCATATAATGTGATTCATCAGAAGAGGCTACCTGTCACCACTTAGTGGGTGTTCAGTTCCAGTATTGGGGTGCAAATTACAGCCTTTGTCACTGGTGAACAGCTGTCAGCATAGCTGCGCATACCAGGCACCTCTGCAGAGTCCCGTACACAGCAACGTGCACTGAACGGTCTTTAATCAGACATTGTTGGTGGCCCAAAGGATCAAATGGGCAGTCAATTGCTCATCTATTCAACCATACACATTATCCCAGCCCTCATTCATCCGTGTCATCTATGACCCGAGGTACACCTCAGCTGCCTCAGTGATGGTTTTGGATAGTGCCTTTTTGCCATGCACAGTATACTTTAATTTCCGGCAGCACATGAACAGTTTACAAACTTAGCCATTTTGGATATGCTTCCACAATTGGTCTGTAAACCAATGATCATGCTTTTCTGTACATCAGTTAAATCACTGTTTCCACATTAAGCTGACAATGCACTGCTTTCCATGTCCCCCTGACAAGCTTTATATATCCTCCACTGCTAATACCCCTATCTGCTGTCTGTGAGTGGTTATTGCACGCCGAAGCTGAATATAGGCAGTGGTCTCATTAATGTGACTGGACCTTGTAACAAACATTAACACTCACCACGTAGCTAACAGAACTTGTGAATCCATAAATCTACACTACTGGCCATTAAAATTGCTACACCATGAAGATGAAGTGCTACAGATGCGAAATTTAACCGACAGGAAGAAGATGCTGTGATATGCAAATGATTAGATTTTCAGAGCATTCACACAAGGTTGGCGCCGGTGGCAACACCTACAACGTGCTGACATGAGGAAGGTTTCCAACCGATTTCTCATACACAAACAGCAGTTGACCGGCATTGCCTGGTGAAATGTTGTTGTGATGCCTCGTGTAAGGAGGAGAAATGCGTACCATCACGTTTCCGAATTTGATAAAAGTCGGATTGTAGCCTGTCGCAATTGCGGTTTATTGTATCGCGACATTGCTGCTCGCATTGGTCGAGATCCAATGACTGTTAGCAGAATATGGAATCGGTGGGTTCAGGAAGGTAATACGGAATGCCATGCTGGATCCCAATGGCCTCACATCACTAGCAGTCGAAATGACAGGCATCTTATCCGCATGGCTGTAACGGATCGTGCAGCCATGTCTCAATCCCAGAGTCAACAGATGGGGATATTTGAAAGACAACAACCATCTGCATGTACAGTTCGACGACAATTGCAGCAGCATAGACTATCAGCTCAGAGACCATGGCTGCGGTTACCCTTGACGCTGCATCACAGACAGGAGCGCCTGCAATGGTGTACTCAATGACGAACCTGGGTGCACGAATGGCAAAATGTCATTTTTTCGGATGAATCCAGGTTCTGTTTACAGCATAATGATGGTCGCATCCGTGTTTGGCAAGATTGTGGTGAATGCACATTGGAAGCGTGTATTCTTCATCGCCATACTGGCGTATCACCCGGCGTGATGGTATGGGGTGCCATTGGTTACACGTCTCGGTCAACTCTTGTTCGCATTGATGGCACTTTGAACAGTGGACGTTACATTTCAGATGTGTTACGACCTGTGGCTCTACCCTTCATTCGATCCCTGTGAAACCCAACATTTCAGTAGGATAATGCACGACTGCATGTTGCAGGTCCCATATGGGCGTTTCTGGATACAGAAAATGTTCGACTGCTTCCCTGGCCAGCACATTCTTCAGATCTCTCACCAATTGAAAACATCTGGTCAGTGGTGGCCGAGCAACTGGCTCGTCACAATACGCCAGTCACTACTCCTGATGAACTGTGGTATCGCGTTGAAGCTGCATGGGGAGCTGTACCTGTACACGCCATCCAAGCTCTGTTTGATTCAATGCCCAGGCGTATGAAGGCCATTATAACGGCCAGAGTTGGTTGTTATAGGTACTGATTTCTCAGGATCTAAGCACCCACACTGCGTGAAAATGCAATCTCATGTCAGTTCTAGTATAATATATTTGTCCAATTAATACCCGTTTATTATCTGCATTTCTTCTTGGTGTAGCAATTTTAATGGCCAGTAGTGTAGATATTCAGGTAATTTGTAAAAACAGTAGTTTTTGACATATGTGCTCAATATTCATTTGTTGTTGTTTTGTGGTCTTCAGTCCTGAGACTGGTTTGATGCAGCTCTCCATGCTACTCTATCCTGTGCAAGCCTCTTCATCTCCCAGTACCTACTGCAACATACATCCTTCTGAATCTGTTTAGTGTATTCATCTCTTGGTCTCCCCCTATGATTTTTACCCTTCTTGCTGCCCTCCAGTACTAAATTGGTGATCCCTTGATGCCTCAAAACATGTCCTACCAACCGATCCCTTCTTCTAGTCACGTTGTGCCACAAACTTCTCTTCTCCCTAATCCTATTCAATACTTCCTCATTAGTTATGTGATCTACCCATTCAGCATTTTTCTGGAGCAGCACATTTCGAAAGCTTCTATTCTCTTCTTGTCCAAACTATTCATCGTCCATGTTTCAATTCCATACATGGATACACTCCATACAAATACTTTCAGAAATGACTTCCTGACACTTAAATCTATACTTGATGTTAACAAATTTCTCTTCTTCAGAAACGCTTTCCTTGCCATTGCCAGTCTACATTTTATATCCACTACTTCGACCATCATCAGTTATTTTGCTCCCCAAATAGCAAAACTCCTTTACTACTTACGTGTTTCATTTCCTAATCTAATTCCCTCAGCATCACCCGACTTAATGTGACTACATTCCATTATCCTCACTTTGCTTTTGTTGGTGTTAATCTTATATCCTCCTTTCAAGACAATATCCATTCCATTCAACTGCTCTTCCAAGTCCTTTGCTGTCTCTGACAGAATTACAATGTCATCGGCGAACCTCAAAGTTTTCATTTCTTCTCCATAGATTTTAATACATACTCCAAATTTTTCTTTTGTTTCCTTTACTGCTTGCACAATATACAGATTGAATAACATCGGGGATAGGCTACAGCCCTGTCTCACTCCCTTCCCCACCACTGCTTCCCTTTCATGCCCCTCGATTCTTATAATTGCCATCTGGTTTCTGTACAAATTGTAAATAGCCTTTTGCTCCCTGTATTTTACCCCTGCCACCTTCAGAGTTTGAAAGAGAGTATTCCAGTCAACATTGTCAAAAGCTTTCCGTAAGTCTACAAATGCTAGAAACGTAGGTTTGCCCTTCCTTAATCTAGCTTCTATGATGAGTCGTAGGGTCAGTATTGCCTCACATGTTCCAACATTTCTACGGAATCCAAACTGATCTTCCCTGAGGTCAGCTTCTACTAGTTTTTCCATTCTTCTGTAAAGAATTCGCATTAGTATTTTGCAGCTGTGACTTATTAAACTGATAGTTCGGTAATTTTCACATCTGTCAACACCTGCTTTCTTTGGGTTTGGAATTATAATATTCTTCTTGAAGTCTGAGGGTATTTCGCCTGTTTCATATGTCTTGCTCACCAGATGGTAGAGTTTTGTCAGGTCTGGCTCTCACAAGGCCGTCAGTAGTTTCAATGGAATGTTGTCTACTCCGGGGGCCTTGTTTCAACTCAGGTCTTTCAGTGCTCTGTCAAACTCTTCACGCAGTATCGTATCTCCCATTCCATATTCATCTACATCCTCTTCCATTTCCATAATATTGTCCTCAAGTACATTGCCGTTGTATAGATCTCCTATATATTCCTTCCACCTTTCTGATTTCCCTTCTTTGCTTAGAACTGGGTTTCCATCTGAGCTCTTGATGTTCATGCAAGTGTTTCATCTCCAAAGGTCTCTTTAATTTTCCTGTAGGCAGTATCTATCTTACCCCTAGTGAGATAAGCCTCTACATCCTTACATTTGTCCTCTAGCCATCCCTGCTTAGCCATTCTGCACTTCCTGTCGATCTCATTTTTGCCTGCTTCATTTACTGCATTTTTATATTTTCTCCTTTCATCAATTAAATTCAATATATCTTCTGTTACCCAAGGATTTCTACTAGCCCTTCATTTAATTGGTAACAATATCCAATGTTTTCATTTAGGTCAGATGGGAGTTATTGAATATCTTACCAGCAGAGAACACAGCTCCATCCTGAACCTTGAGCATGGGGGAAAACCCTACATGAAAATTATTTTTGTGTCTTGTATTGCAATTTTTTGAATCACAGTTCAGCTGAAACTGATTTTTATTATCAGCAACAACAGCTATTAAGAAGTAAATGTATTGGGAAGTGTATGCTAAATTTCCAAGATCCTTAAAAAGGCTTCTGCAAGATGCACAATTTTCTACTTTACACAATACGCTCATTTCTCCTGAACAAACAGTTAACTTTACATGCTTTGCCCCACAAGATAATTCCATAAGACAACAGGGAGTAAAAGTATACCAAATAACTCAACATTCTTGTCTCTAGGTCCACACAAGAGTGAGAGATTTTTCTGAGGGCATAAAACACTAAACAGAGCTTCTGTATTAGTTTTTCTATCTGTTGATTTCACTTCCACTTGTTATGTAACTTGAAACCAAAGAATTTTATACAGTATATTGAATTTAGTGTCTGAGCATTAATGTCTACTTCTGGTGCTGGCAGATCATTCTTGTCATTATAAATCATGTAACATGAGTTTTTGACAGATGAAGAGCTAAACTGTTAGCTGTGAACCACATATAGTTGTGTTCAAGTATGTTTTGTGCTGTGTCTCTAAGACTGAGTTGATACTGACTTACCCAGTATGTTGTAAAGGGACATACAGTTTGGATGGCTTTTGAAGTTGGGGGTAGGACAGTGTAGAAATATTGAGTTGAATGACTGCATAAACTCAGCTGTAGGTAATACAAATGGGAGGCTTTGGTTAAGTGAAGAAGTGGTATTTACAACACTGGGAGCCTACGATCTGACCACTTACATTGACAACCATACACTGCAAACCCTTTGTAGTGCATGACAGAGTGTATACCATGTTGTACTATGTATTATGGTTTCTTTCTGTTCCATTTATGTATGGAGTGCTGGCATAATGACTGCTTAAATGCCTCTGTGTGCACCTTAACCACCCTAACTATGTATTCGTGGTCCCTCTGTAGGTAGGGTGTTGCCATATGGGTGATGTGTATCTTGAAGTGTCTGCCCAGTCAGATTTTTCAGAATATTACAGTAATGTTTTGTATACTGACTGCATTTTCCTAGCATCCACCAGTTAAATGAAGTCTGCCACGTGCTCTAACTATGACAAAGCAAATTTCCAAGATGAAGATGTCTTGCTTTAACATGCATTTGATGAGGTCATTCCCAACAGGGGTAGATGACTGCAGCAAGACTGCTACCAACATTGTTTCCCTGGCTGCACATAATAACGATATTTACATGCAGGCTTAGTAAGTGGCCTATCTTGAAGGACAAATAGCAACCCTAAAACTCACTAATACGAAAACAGTTAATGGACACATCCAAGTTAGGTATCTTAGAATAATAAACACCATATCCACCACAATGTTTACAAAAAGTCCACAACAGGAACTAAGAGACAAATTTTCCTGTAAAGACATCTCTAACTGCAGTAGCCACCAGAAGTATCACGGGAGGCACACATCGGCACGGCGCGTCACGGACGGTAGTTGCCGCAAGTAGAGTCCCGTCAACCAGAGGGCACGTGAGAATTCGGACGCGACCTCTGCCGGCATAACAACAACAACTCCGGCAGCATGGGCCGTGCCCAGTCAGTTAACATCGGGCACGCCTAGGACACAGTCCCGGTCTACGCTAAGTGAAGTGCGACGTAAACGTGAACAGTGTTACTACACTAACTTCTACAGGTTTTCAATGTAATATACTTAAATACTATTGTACACAGTCATATCATCAACAAATTTAAACTTCATAGAAATTCCACCACTCTTAATAAAAACAGACACAGTGTCATCTTTAGATGATTTACACATCAGACAAGTACACACATACACACATAGATTTATCAATACAAAATTTGCCACATATGTGTCTACCTTGAAACTTTAGAATATGTTGCCATAAAAGTTCAATATGCAATTAATTATGGCGTGAAACTTTTTCCATCCTAGTAACAAATGTACATAATGTAGAAAAACATGAACAAATGCAACATTTAGCCTTGATTTGATTGTATACCAAAATTTTATGGTAATATAACCTAAGTTTCCACACAGACTGATATATGTCAATTTTTTTTATTGATAACCTATGCATGTGCATACTTATCGCAGGTGTAAATTATCTAAAGCTAACACTGTATCTGTTTTTAATAGGAGTCATGAAATTTC
Organism: Schistocerca nitens; assembly: GCF_023898315.1. NCBI lineage: Eukaryota > Metazoa > Arthropoda > Insecta > Orthoptera > Acrididae > Schistocerca > Schistocerca nitens. The sequence goes on along the minus strand of NC_064617.1, from coordinate 930,418,446 downwards.
TATGAAGTCTAAATTTTTTGATGATGTGACTTGTGTATAATGTTATTTAAGAATAGTCTATCAAGAACCTGTAGGGCCATTGATAACACTCATGCACGTGCCATGTGCAGCGCTAGAACAGCCTCACTGTCTGTTTGGGACAATGACTCTGGCGGCTGAAATTATTCTAAGTCCATTATCATTTACTTGCATCATCCAGTTTGCACTTTCCTGTTTAAGTAACTGCACTGACATTGTTACTCACTGCCGTGTGGGGTAGACACGCAGTCTGAGGCGCCTTGCCACTGTTCGCACGGCTTCCCCATCGGAGGTTCAAGTCCTCCCTCAGGTGTGTGTGTGTGTGTGTGTGTTTCCTTAGTGTTAGTTAGTTTATGTTAGGTTAAGTAGTGTGCAAACCTAGGGACGAATGACCTCAGCAGTTTGGTCCCATAGGAACTTACCAACATTGTTACTCATTCGCCAAGATGCCTTGCAGCCAAGTGCATCATGTGTTTCATAGATGTTGTAGTGCTTCGAGAATTTACGCGTAAATTCTAGAACCACTTGGCCTTCCTCTGTCTCGAACACACGATATTTTAAAAAGAAGTGTGAGAGAGATGAATCTGACTTACTGCACATTGCATGTTTGTGTGTGCAGGTCTAAAAACAGTCACGAGCAAAATGTGGCTGCAGCGGCCGAATGGTGGCCAACAAGTACCTGCTGCACGATCCATAGAGTTTCAGTGTATGTGTAGAGAAGAACAAGGAGTATTCTGTGATTTTAGTGATTGGGATGATTGTTAAGGATAAATGAAGAAATGAGGTTAGACTTTCAAGTAATTCATGTGTTGGACTTGCTAGAAGCAAGACATTTTCATGAATTACAAGTGGTTCTTAAACCAATTTGCTTATCAATGTTAATTAATGCGTTTCTAAAGCTCGAAATAAGAGTGAAATATGAGAAGACGGAGGTATTTACATGTGAAATGTGAGAATGTTATTCTGCATAGTCCGAAACATTGTTAATTAGTGAAAACATAAAATTTGTATATTTAATCAGCAAGTTCTATCATCAAAAAGCATTACAGTGTGGTGACCGGTGAAATGGACTCGAAAAAATGGGAATTTTGAGGAAAAATCGAAGAAGATATGATATATTGCCATAGCAACCAGATATAACAAGACAAGAGAACTGTTTCATGTAACTGGATTAAGTCCAAAAATGAAATGGAAAAATTTGTGGATGCAACAAAAGGGAAGACATAAGGAAGTAATAACATTAAAAGAATGAAAAGAAGGCCTCAGCATATTAGACTAAGAACAGATACAACGAGAATAATTCAAGTAAGAAGATCCAGTGGGGGGAATATACAACTCACACACACATCGCAGTGATGCTGATGCGGAAACAACATCCGATGCCACCGGCACCAGTTGCGGTTCACTTGTGCTGACCTGTTTACACAGCTGCCTACCGACGCCAACATCGACACCAATGCCTGACGCCGCCGGTTTGCTGTTCACCGGTGCTGACTTGCCGTCACATCCGCATACCTATGTCACGAGAATTCTACGCTGGGTGAGTGCAAAATAGAACTTTAGTACCTTAGCAAGAAGGGATACAAACAGTAGAGTGACTTTTATTGGTGTAGTTATTATACTTAGAGTTAATTCGTTAAATGATTACTAGATCTAAAACTAATAGGAATATGGATAATACACAGAGAATTGGGGAGACTTCAGAACCAGTCATGGCTGTGATAGTGAGTAAGGAAGTGCCAGACTGGTCTGAATTAGTAAATTTAATCAAAGCCCAAAGTGCAGATTCAGCAGCTTTAAGAAAGGAACTAAATGCGGCCTTAAATGCTCAAAGTCTTAAGTTAGATTCAGTGAATACTCAATTAAATAATAAACTGGATGTTCAGAATGAAACTTTAGGATTGTTAAGTGCTAAGGTAGATTCACAAAGTAAAGACTTTAGTAATTTATGTGAAGGTATGGGAAATTTGAAGACTGAATTTGGTGCTTTAGCTACTAAAGTAGAAAATCTCAAGACAGATTTGAAAGGTGAACTAACTAGTTCTTTAAGCAGTCACTTAAATCAACTGTTCATTTACTTTAATCAGACACAGAATGATCAACTTCAGGATTTGACATAGAAGTTAGAATCGTTTCAAAATGTATGTAATGCTACATTTGATGCTGCAAAGCAGAGATTGCATACTTTGAAAGAAAATGTTGAAAAGCAGGATAAGTTAATACCAATAGCCCAATCACAAATTGGAGGTGTTACCACATGAGTAGATAAGTAGAAAGAAATTTTAAGGAGAAACTAGCAACCTTGGACATAATAAATATAGGTAGTCTGGAGGAACAGGTAGAAGAGGTGATAGTCCGAAAAGTTGCCACGGGAGTAGCCTTCGACAACATATCTCCCATTTTTTCTTTGGAACAAGAGAGGTATGTATGAACTATAGAAAGAATTCAAACTTATCCTAGATAAAGCAGATAATAGGGTGACTTCTCCTAACATGGTATTGACTAGTGAGGGAATGATTGATCTACAATGGGGATCCAATTCAGGGTTACTTAGGCAATTCCCTAAGTTTAAGCCAGATGGTAAAGTACATCCTACTCATTTTCTGAAAAGATTTAACCAAGCTTTGCTGAAGAACTGGTAAGGTTCGAAGCAGATTGAATTTGCTGTTGGGTACCTTTTAGGGGAAGCCTCAGAGTGGGGTACTGTAAATATAAAGAACTATTCTTCTTGGGGAGACTTCCAGAAGAAATTTAAGGAAAAATACTGGTTCACTAGTGTGCAGGAAAAACTGATATCAGATTTGTGGGACCCGAAGTATTACAGCAATACATGGGGAACAAGCAGAAAGTATTTCAACTGGCATTTAACACAGGCAAAGTATTTAGATAAGCCAATGGAAGAAGAGGGGTTAGTGAGAATTTTAATAAGACGATTACCCATTTACACGAGAAAGATATATTATGTAGTGGGTGGAAAACAGTAGAAGAATTGTTGTCCTTTGTGGACACACTTGGTGCCTTAAATAAAGACCACAATAAGAGTGTACACCAAAGTGAAAATCAGAATTACAAAATGAACAGTAATAATAATTTTAAAAGACATGAGGCCAGCGTAACTGGAATACACCAGTGCAACACAAATAATGGCAATGATAATTATCAGAAGAAGAAGCATCCAACTTCGAATTTAGGTCCAGTAACTTCGCAGGAATTTGTGCCAAGTAATAATAGAGCACAAAGTGGTAACGTAGTACCTCCATTTGGTAACCAGCCAGTGATTACTAATAATGAGGAGAACGCAGTGCGATATGGATACAGGACTGGGGCCCAGGTCATAGAGATACACTAGGCGGACTGGTTCGCACAAAATACCTAGAAAAGAATGGTTGTTACTGGAAGGAACGAGACTACCAATAATCCACAACCAGTAATTGCGGGAACTGTGGAAACTTTTGAAGTTAACATATTTATAGACTTAGGGAGTGAGGTGTCACTCATTTCTAGCACGTTCTTTAACACATTACAGACTGAACATTACTTGTCACTGTTACCAGTAACTGGAGTTTACATAGTCGGTATAGTTGGGACGAAAAGTAAGGTTGTGAAACACGAAACCCAAGTGAACTGCCACATTGGAAATATCCCATTTCGTCAAACACTTTTAATAGTAGAAAATATTAATATGGATGTGTTATTTGGCTTAGACTTGTTTTTACAATTTAATGTCATATTGAATTTTGAGGAAAATCTTCTTTGTTTGGTAAAGATGACAGTAGATGTTGGATACCATTTGTGACCGATAATTACGTTGCAAAACAAACAACTGAGTGTCTATGTTTACGATTAACTGCTACAGCACAATTGTCACCAGAGATCAATAATGTAGAGCACGTATCACACCGAGCTGACATACAAAACAAAGTAATATTAACCAGTGAACAAAAACAAGATTCATATTAAATTATAATGGCATATGAAGTAGTATTTTCCGATCGTCCAGGTAATATCAGTGATTACATATGAAAGTTTAAAATCAAAGATGACACTCCATTTTTCTGTAAGTCATATCCAATACTGGTAACTTTGAAAGAAGCAGTTAAGAAGGAAATTGACAAAATGGCTGACAACAATACAATAGAATGTAGTTCTAGTGTTATGAATACCCCTTTAGTAGTGGTAAAAAAGCTTACAGGAGGTGTGCGATTAGTGCTAGATGGGCATACATTGAATAAGCATAATGAGAAAGCTGTAGGACCTCAATACAAAGTCGATGTCCTAGTTCTAGTAGAACAACATCTTCAAAGCTCTGCCCTAAAGCAAGAAACATATATTTTTTTCCAAAAATATGAAGGCCGTTACCGAGCACAAACAGTAGTCCATCCCAAGACATTAGTTTTAGTGGATCCAACAGCTGGATCAGAAAAGGGAAAATACAATGTAAAAGACATAAAGCTGTATATCCCCCAGGGATGTTAATGTTCTTTGTTAACAGGCAGAGTGGCAACTGTCAGATCCCAAGTTGTTTTCGGTGTTTCTTCCAAAATAGTTTCCTGCGCTGAATTCCCTTCAAATCTTAAATTATTCTGTAATCTATTCGTGAATCCTTAAACTATCCTATAATTTTAGTACTGAGAAAAGTGTATATGACAACAAAATAAAAAACAATTTAAGAGAATCACAGATAAACAGTGATCTCTAAACGAAATGAACAGAATAGAATATTATATTTGTGGAAAAAGGTAATATCGTGTAACTAACTGAACAACCATTATACTGTAGTGTATGGATTTTCTATTTTGTATAAAATATTTTATACCTTTTATGAAATGTGATGTAGACGGGAGGGTTTGTATTGATTTTTAAAGGGATTGGTAGTGTAAATAAGAGCATGATTTACACCAACAGATAAATCATGGCTAACACAGAACACACATCACACCTTTCAAACAACCCTCACAAACAAGTGTGACTGGTTCTACACCATTTGCCATTTCCATAGGGGTGCTAAGATTTTCTTCAGGGACCTCAAGGGTGAAGGTGGGAATGTCCATTCTGTAGGAGACAATTTAACACCATACCTCCTCCAGCTTCTCACTCAAGTACCGGCAAGGTAGGGATCCTGGGGCAGGGGTGTGGGAAGGGTTTTCTGTCTTTGGGGGCTATCTTCTTTCTCTTCTTCGATTTTAGCAACCATTTCTATTTTTCCCTTTCTTACTTCTTTTTTGAGGACCTAACTATTTTTCCCTCTTTCCATATTCATATACTACTATCGCAAAAGTCCTTCCTAGTCTCCATGGTTTCCAATAACCTACAACTTATTTTCATATAAGTAGGCTGAAGAATCTGAACACACATACACAGTTACACTTACACACAAAGAAATACATATACTGAACAATGAAGTCACAGATCAGAAGGACGTAAGAACTGCCAAGGGTTGTAGGGGAGAAGATATATGTATATCTAGAACAATAATGAAGATTCCATATCACATATGTACATAAGTATAGATAACTATGATGATCTTACAATGAATATACGTAAGCTGGAAACATGAGTAATGAAGGAGAACGCAAGCCAGATTGGAGTAGATTAGATTAGATTAGATTAATACTAGCTCCATGGATCAAGAATACGATATTTCGTAATGATGTGGAACGAGTCAAATTTTCCAATACATCACATAATTAAGTTAATTTAACAACATAATTAAGTTAATACAACAACTTTTTTTCCCTTAATTTATATCTAAAAATTCCTCTATGGAGTAGAAGGAGTTGTCATTCAGAAATTCTTTTAATTTCTTCTTAAATACTGGTTGGTTATCTGTCAGACTTTTGATACTATTTGGTAAGTGACCAAAGACTTTAGTGGCAGTATAATTCACCTCTTTCTGTGCCAAAGTTAGATTTAATCTTGAATAGTGAAGATCATCCTTTCTCCTAGTATTGTAGTTATGCACTCTGCTATTACTTTTGAATTGGGTTTGGTTGTTAATAACAAATTTCGTAAGAGAGTATATATACTGAGAAGCTACTGTGAATATCCTTAGATCCTTAAATAAATGTCAGCAGGATGATCTTGGGTGGACTTCAGCTATTATTCTGATTACACACTTTTGTACAATAAATACTTTATTCCTCAGTGATGAATTACCCCAAAATATGATGCCATATGCAAGCAATGAGTGAAAATAGGCATAGTAAGCTAATTTACTAAGATGTTTATCACCAAAATTTGCAATGACCCTTATTGCATAAGTAGCTGAACTCCAACGTTTCAGCAGATCATCAATGTGTTTCTTCCAATTTAATGTCTCATCAATGGACACACCTAAATTTTTTTAATATTCTACCTTAGCTATATGCTTCTGATTAAGGTCTATATTTATTGATGGCGTCATACCATTCACTGAACGGAACTGTATGTACTGTGTCTTATCAAAATTCAGTGACAGTCTGTTTACAAGGAACCACTTAGTAATTTTCTGAAAGACATTATTGACAATTTCATCAGTTAATTCTTGTTTGTCAGGTGTGATTACTATACTTGTATCATCAGCAAAGAGAACTAACTTTGCCTCTTCATGAATACAAAATGGCAAGTCATTAATATATATTAAGAACAACAAAGGACACAAGACCGACCCTTGTGGAACCCCATTCTTGATAGTTCCCCAGTTTGAGGAATGTGCTGATATCTGCATATTATGAGAACTGCTTATTTCAACTTTCTGCACTCTTCCAGTTAGGTACGAATTAAACCATTTGTGCACTGTCCCACTCATGCCACAATACTTGAGCTTGTCTAGCAGAATTTCATGATTTACACAATCAAAAGCCTTTGAGAGATCACAAAAAATCCCAATGGGTGGTGTTCGGTTATTCAGATCATTCAAAATTTGATTGGTGAAAACATATATGGCATTTTCTGTTGAAAAACCTTTCTGGAAACCAAACTGACATTTTGTTAGTACTTCATTTTCACAGATATGTGAACCTACTTTTGAATACATTACTTTCTCAAAAAATTTGGATAAAGCTGTTAGAAGGGAGATTGGACGGTAATTGTTGACATCAGATCTATCCCCTTTTTTATGCAAAGGTATAACAATAGCACATTTCAGTCTATCAGGGAAAATGCCCTGTTCCAGAGGGCATTACACAGGTGGCTGAGAATCTTACTTATCTGTTGAGAACAAGCTTTTAGTGTTTTGATGGAAATGCCATCAATTCCATGTGAGTTTTTGCTTTTAAGCAAGTTCATTATTTTCCTAATTTCAGAGGGAGAAATGGGTGAGATTTCAATTGTATCAAATTGTATAGGTATGGCCTCTTCCATTAACTGCCTGGCATCTTCTAATGGACACCTGGATCCTACTATATCCACAACATTTAGAAAATGATTATTAAAAATATTTTCAACTTCTGACTTTTTGTTCGTAAAGTTTTCATTCAATTTGATGGTAATACTGTCTTCCTGTGCTCTTGGTTGACCTGTTTCTCTTTTAATAATATTCCAAATTGTTTTAATTTTATTATCAGAGTTGCTGATTTCAGACATGATACACATACTTCTGGATTTTTTAATAACTTTTCTTAATATAGGACAGAAGTTTTTATAATGTTTGATAGTTTCTGGGTCACTACTCTTTCTTGCTGTCAGATACATTTCCCTTTTCCAGTTACAAGATATTTTTATACCCTTAGTAAGCCATGGTTTGTTACATGGTTTCTTAAGAGTATATTTAACTATTTTCTTGGGGAAGCAGTTTTCTAATGCATTTACATAAGTGTCATGAAATAAATTATATTTTAAATTGGCATCAGGTTCATGGTACACCTCATCCCAGTCTAACTGCTGTAGGCTTTCCCTGAAATTTGCAATTGTTAAATCGTTGACTGAACGTACTACTTTGGAGGACTGTTTAGTACTGCTGAATGGAGCTATGTCATATATTGTAACTAGCTGTGCACCATGATCAGAAAGACCATTCTCAACAGGCTGAGCATTTATCTGGTTAAACTTATCTTGGTCTATAAAGAAGTCTAATTGATAGAACCGAGTAATACTTCAAGGTCATTTTTCCTATTACCATCTTTCAGAGAATCTACATTGAAGTCCCCACAAATAATAATTTTCTTCCCCCTGTCTGACAGATAGCATAACAAGGAGTCAAAATTTTTCAGAAATAGATGAAAATTTCCCGATGGGAACCTATACACAGTTACAATTATAAATGTGCCTTTATTTTATTTAAGCTCACAGGCACATGCTTCTATATGTTTCTCTACACAAAACTTTTTTGTTTCTATACTTTTTGCACAATGATAACTTTTGAAATATATGGCAACTCCTCCTCTCTCCATATTTTCTCTAATTACACGTGCAGAGAGCTTATACCCACTTACATTTACCTTATCCATATCAGTAACAATGTGATGCTCAGACAGGCATAGTATATCTATTTCATCCTCAGCCTCTAAATCTTCTAAACAAACCAGAAGCTCATCTATTTTATTCTTTAAACTCCCAATATTTTGATGAAATATACTTACATTATTTTTAATTATACTTTTATGAGAACCTTTCCTTAACATTTGCAGTACTCTCCTGTCTGAGTTTCTCATTGTGCTTAGGCCTAGTTCCTATACAAGTGGTCACATGGTGTTCAGAGAGGCAGATTATGTCAACTGGATTGGGTGACTTTAATTCATCTATGCAATTACCTAGGACTGAGATACAACTTGGTGGAGATAAAATTTCTGGTGATTGGTGAAAATTTATAATTGACAGGTGAGATTGGTGATCCAATTTGCTAGAACTGTGCTGTTTGATTTCTTTCCCAAACTGAAGATTTGTTTCAATCCCGACCTCTCGTAGAACTTGACATCTTTCTGTCTAACCTATCCTAAAAAAGGTGCTGCTCCAACACCTGTAACCACTGGTATTTTGCCATTCATGGCAGTGCCTCCCCCCCTTAAATTTCCTGCTATTACCCCAGCCAGTTTACCCTTCCCTTTCCTGTTGAGATGCTTATTTAAGAAAAGTCAGTGTAGTGAATACTCAGATAAATTGATAAATAGTAGGATAGTGGGGCTTGAACAAAATAGGTAGACATAGTATCTACCATGAATTGAATAATATTTGTAGACATAGTATCTACTAAGATTATAGAAGCTGAAAAGTAGAGGAGGACTCTAGGTATTAAATGAGGTACTAAGAAGTGAGAGTGAAGTGTAAAATAGATTTTTATTTTACCAGGAAATATTTAATTATAGTGTACATAAAGATGTATACTAGGGCAATGAAACATTAGGCCTACTCATAAAGGATAAGAGGGACGTACCCGGCATTTGCTAAGGATATATGGCAGGCATACCTACATAGAGATATGACGACCTGTGGCCTGATGAATAGGAATGTTTTATAAAGGGGCATATCTACCAGAATGGAAAGAGAAAATGCACTCATAGGATCAACCCACATGTAAGCTAAAGGTGCTGACCCTATGGGAAAAGGACAGTATCATGACAGAAGTCACACATTTAATAGAAATTATTCTGTTAAGTTTGACTTCTATATATCACTAGCATTATTATGTTTTATGTGAATTTACAAGTGTCGAAAAGAACACTTTCAGTTGCCCAAAGTTCCTCCAGACTACAAACTACTATAAATAATGATACTAGTACGCACTAAGGGAAAAAATAGTACAAGGAATTAGAATTAAGAATAAAGTACTCAAGTATCATGAACACGTGGAGCTTACAATTGGAAACTAAAGGTTTAATTCTCACGATTCCTAGATATATGAAAACGAACTCCAACATTGATAGAAATGTTCATGTTTTATAATTAAAGTAAAATGAAAAAAAATAATAAGAAAAAGGGTATTCACGGTTATGAAAAGAACAAGGTATACTGTTGAAATATGAATTGTTATTATATGTGATAATGACTGTATAGAAAATATTGCGTGTTCAATCTGAGGGGGGGAATATGTAGTGCTTCAAGAATTTCTGCATAAACTATAGAACCTCTTGGCTTTTCTCCTTCTCGAACACACAATATTTTAAACAGAAGTGTGAGAGAGAGGAGTCTGACCTACTGCACATTGCATGTTTTTGTGTGCAGGTGTAAAAACGGTCATGAGCAAAATGTGGACGCGGCAGCCGAATGGCGGCCGACAAGTACCTTCTGTATGATCCATAGAGTTTCAGTGTATGTGTAGAGAAGAACAAGGAGTGTTTATGTATTATTCTGTGCTTTCATGGACTGTGATGATTGTTAAGGACAAATGAAGAAATGAGGTTAGACTTGCAAGTAATTCATGTTTTGGACTTGCTAGAAGCAAGACATGTTCATAAATTATGTGGTTGTTAAACCAATGCTATTGTAAATGTATTTAATCGAGTCTAATGTGAGACGAATCGGTTGACTTGCAAACTTTCGAATATTTATGGGAGAAATGGTGAATTTGTTCTTTGTGGAAGTTGACATATACGAAGACTAAACTAAAAGCATGCTGCGAATATCCACTTATTTCATGAGTAGAGAGAGAGAGAGAGAGAGAGAGAGAGAGAGAGAGAGAGAGAGAGAGAGAGAGAGAGAGAGAGAGTGAGAGAGAGAGAGTCTGAGAAATTCCCTTAACCAGCTTTATTCTTTGGAGAAAAAGTTTTTGGAGATTGATGTGGCTGACTATCCAGAGAAGAAGATCAGCTGTGCGAACCAAGTAAGTCAACTGATGTGAGAGAGGTGTGAAGTTGGCAAACCAGCTCCCCATCACTTCTTGTCGTCAAAAGCGTTAGAACGTCCAACCATCTGTAAGACTGTTTTAGGTGTGGAGATGGACTGGAATATGAATGTTGTTACTGCTAAGATTATTGATGATCTACAAGTTCCTCCAGTGTTTTGTGGTGGCCATGGTGATTTTGCACTGACTGGTGTAAATGTTGATATGAAGTTTCCATGAAGACTGATATATTAGGCAATTTTGTATTGATAGTCCTGCATGTGTGTGTATACTCATTGTTTGACACTGTATCTGTTTTTATTAGGGTTCATGGAATTTCTGTTAAGTTTAAACTTGTTGGTGATATGACCCTGTATAATAATATGAGGGTCATTCAATAATTAAAGAGACAAGTTGGTCTGGGGTAAAAACTGTTAGTAGGGAAAGTTTGGTACTTTTACAGCTTTAAGTTGGCATCACTGGGATGAGCCCTGATCAGCTTATGTGTAAACATTGTTTTGTTTATAACCTCAAAAATACATTTCAATATGGCGAGTCTGTCTGACACGTCCACATTAGTTGAACAATGTTCTGTTATTCATTTTTACTTGCTGAAGGCAAGAACCCAGTGAATATATACTGTAGAATGTCTAAAGGTTATGGTGAAGGTTGTGTGAATTGTGCAAATTTTTACAAGTGGGTAGAGTAGTTCAAAAATGGTCGCAACAAAGTGACTATGAACACTGTTCTGGCCAACCAGTTGCAGTTTCATCTCCCTCACTCGAAAGTCAAATTGATGACATTATTCGTACCGACCACTGTGTGACTGTGGAAATGGTAGCTGATAAGGTTCAAATTAGTACTGGTGCAGTTCATAACATTATCTGTAAGGCATGGCATTGTTGCTGCACGTTGGCTACTGGTGCGGCTGACTGTATCTGTTTACATTTGGCATATGGCCTTGTGATGGTGGTTTGTAATTCGATCGTGTATTGAGATTACTCCAGTTGTTTTGAAAATTTCTTTTAAATTGTTTGTTTTTTCCATTCCCGTCAGCATACTTGTTACCTCTGGGTCTGTAACTTTGCTGTTGTGTACCATCCCTGCTGTATGTTTCGATCACATTTCACTGACTGATTTACATAACTATGTTGTTGTTGTGCCTGATTTTCTGTTGCTCTATTCAGTACAGGTCTTTCCCCATAAATTAAGTCAATAGAATCGAACACTGACAGGAAATATTCAGTGTCATGCCCTGGTGCTGTGACTAATTTTTCTCTGATAGTAAACAACTTTTCAAAATTTTTAACACATCTACCTGTGATATTGGGTTCATCCAGTAGCATGTCTCCTTCAGGTATTTTTCAAAGTATCCGCATAGGCTACCGTATTTGCCATTGAGTGGTGTGAGGTTGAAAACCTTGCATTTGAGTCTTTCTTGTACTGCCTCAAACCAGTATTTGTCAAGGTAAGCTCGTTCAAATTGGATATAAGTGCTGTAACATTCAGCCACTTCAGTTGCCCGTAAAAGAACTTCACCTTGCATATATCCCATGACAAATCTGATTTTCTGTGCTTCTATCCAGTTGCGTGGGAATACATGATGAAAAGCACTAATAAATACTACTGGGTTCATTCTTTTACTTTCAGCAGTGAATGCAGGAAACTGTCAATGTCTCAGCAAACCTTCATCTGCAAAAATAGTTAATAGACATGTGGCATTTTCAGTTGTATTTATGTTGTTATTGTAGTTACCTGTAATTCCAGTTGTTAATTGTTCAGGTGTTGGAATTGTGGGTAAGTTTACATTTTGCACTCTACAAATGTCACTGGTACCTGATACAGGACTCAATTTGTGGATAAATACTGACAGGTTGTGGTTTGTTCACTGTAGCCTGTGTATTATTTACATGCTTATTTTGAGATCTGGTAATATTTTCTTCTAAAAGATTGCCGATCCTATCTTCTGTGGCTTGTAGATTAATGTTTACCTTTGTCACTATTTCATTTTCTTTTTTCTGAATAGCCTTTTCTACTACATCAATGTATAACATACAATCAGTTACTAACTTCTCTGCAGTGGTATTACTCTTATGTAAAGTACCTGCTTCAGCTTTACTAATGACGTCACTTAGATTTTCATTGATCTTCTCTCTCTCCTTCTTACCACATGCTGAGTCAACTTCTAATGTTGCTACCTTTAACATACGCTCTTCTACAGCTAGAGGTATACCTTCATAGTGTTTGTTTAGTTTGTTAACAACAGTAGTTAGCTTTTTTACTGTCGAACACAGCTGGTTTCGTGTGGCTACAATATTTGTGTTTGCGTCTGTGATTTTCTTTATCTTTTGCTCTACTAGATCATGATGGTCATTAAAAGAATATACCTTCTGTTTTAACTCCATAATGTTACTGTTAACTTCAGAAAGTACTTCATGCTTTACTTGTTTTTTCACATCATTCAAGTTTTTGTCAATTTCAGTGCAAAAATTTTTGGCTAAGTCAGTGAATTTCTGTGAGACTGTGTCTTGCAAATTCTTGAATACTTATTATTGTTCTTGTTTCATTGTATTTAGATCTTGTGTAACAATGTTTTGTTGCTGTTCTACCATGTTCATATCATGTGTCAAATTAACAATTTTGGTGTTTATATCTTGTTCCACGTCACTGAAATTTGAGTTGCTACTATCTAATTTTGTGTTTATGTTAGATAATAACTGCCATAGCACTGCATCAGTTGTATTACAGTGGTTGCTGTCAGCTGAACTTTCCAAATTAATGTTTGTGTTGTGAACAAGTGATGTTTGTAACATGTTGTCAAGATTCATATTTGTATCGCTCTCCAATGTTTCATTCATGAGCGGTATACCACTCTGGGAGATACGTGACATTGTCTTGTCAATTGTAAACATTGTGTCATCAATGGAGTGTCACTATCATTTGTCACACCTGCAACAGTCATCTCTGACCTACTTAAACTTCCTATGGTAGGCATGTATGGCACCTGAACTTCAATTGTTTGATCATGCAATTCGACACCATCATTGCTGATTGTGTTTTTGCTATTGCTATCAACAGTGGACATATATTTTTCTGCCATGTTGTATGAATATGCAAAAATAAAAATTTTTACAAAAAATGTTAAAATTTCATATGCTAATTATTATACTTGACAAATATAATTTACACCATGTCAAAGCATGTTTTACATCTGTTATGATACGCAAACTATCATGTCGCATTTCTTTCTGTTTTATTGACAATGCATATCACACTGAAAAATTCCTGTAAATTTTCCACAGTAAAATTCAAGGAAAAGAATAATGAGGAAAAGGTTTCTATCTACATCAAAAGAGGTGCTACCAAGCATAACAATGCAAGAAACTTGCGCACCTGTCCTACCTTTGCTGCGCTGATGAAAACAGCTTACTATGGAAAATTTTACATAACCTGTGTCCAATTCTTATTTCTTTCCAAAATTTTCTCCTCAATTTTTGTCATTTTGCTTTACTTGCTCCCCATTATGATTCATGCTAACAGAAAATACAGACAATTAGCTTTTATGACTAATAACAATGTCATAGAAATTTCTTACTATAACAATAGTTAACAATGTCTACTTACAACTGGTGCCCTGAAGTCATGGCACTTGGGTTGCCAGTTTTATTGTACTAATAAATAAAAATATAAATGGAAAACATTTAAAGTATAGTACAATTGCATTATTAGTAAATTTTCTGCTTGTACAAAATTGTGCTGTGTGGACTTCCTTTCTTACATTTCAATTGTAGATGCAGGCAACCAACTCCAAGGACACCAGTGTGTCTCAAAAAATGAAGAAAATCCTCCCAAATTGGCTCCAATTCACTTCAATAAAAATACTTAGTACTGTTGTTTTAAGTCTTCTCTTATTCAGAATCACATATAATACATAACACTCGTAGCACATTATACTCTGAGCAATACATCCTCCTACATACGAGAGAGTGAAACAAAGTCATGTACAAAGAAAAGCGAATGATGTTTTTCGCCCATTTGTCTGTGCCTTACTGCACATTCATAATTAATGTCTTTGAAAATGCTTACGGTCGATCGCTGTATCTTTTTTTAAAAAATAAATTTTAGCTTTACCATATTCGGGGGTCTTTCGTCATGTATCTACACACCTCCTGACATTAAAACATCAAATGAACAAATAAGCCCAATAATAAGTGACTATTACTTGAAACAATAACAAAAGTAAGCAGTTCACAAATACAAAAAATAAGTTTTAATTACAGAAAACAAACTTACATGAGATTTCAATATTGCCCTTCATGACAGTAGAAAAATAAAAGTACTCATTAACTTTTGCACTAAAACTTTCCCAAGACATGTGATCAGCTGGAGTGGTTGTATGCATCCTATTACATAACTTGTGCATGAAACAGCAGTATATAGTCACACTCACAATCAGTATCAGTATAGCAAGCATGGTCAAAGTCACTGCAAGAACAATTACGCTAAGTAAAATATGATAGTGAGGTGGCATCAGCTGCCAACATTGACAGTGACCACCAGCATTGCCACAAAAAACAATGAACAAAGTGTCTCTTTGTAAATGATTATCTTTGTTGTCTGGTTTGGTACCACTCTTGTGCCTCTCACAATGGTGTAAAGTGTACTCTGATTACAATTCGTGTAAAAGAGTTACTAAAGTGTTAAAGTTTATAATTCAGGGCTTCAGTACTTGAATATCATTCACACTCTTCACAACCCGAATTCCTTCATTGGTGACCCACAACAAAAGCTTCTTTTGTCCAAACCCAGTGAACACACCATGTGGTTTATCACAGAGATAGTCTATATTGAAATGCATAAGAAGCTATTAGGGCCTTTGCCTAGTTCAGATGCTGTAATTGAGGATTGCATAGTGCACTAAACTATATGGTTTCACTTAGGTTAAAAAATGACTGACTTCCACATCTATTCTCTCATGGGCTAAAGCCACACGGCAGTATTCAACGTAGCCCTACACGGCAGTATTCACCGTAACCTTTGACTGACCTGACAGACATTTCTTTGATGGAAGAATATCACAGGGTTAAGTTCACTTGTGCTACAGAACCTGCACTCAGTACCAATAAACACTGACAGCAAATTATTGCAACAACAGCAAAAACTGATGTAGAGTAATAAAATTTTGGGAATACGTTTGTCTAGGTAACATATTTAAGTGATTAACATTGCAAGATCACAGGTTATTGTAAGTGCAAGATAAGCCATTGAAAATATGAAATACTGGTACATTAATAACTGGTGTAACTGCCAGTCTGTTGAATGCAAGCATGCAAATGTCCATGCATCGTGTTGTACAGGTGCCAGACGTCAGTTTGTGAAATTGACTTCCACGCCTGTTGAACTTGGTTGTTCAGTGCAGGGATGGTTAATGTTGTTTGGTGAATGATGCTGGTGTTGTCATCTGATGATGTCCAATATGTGCTCAATTGGAGAGGGATGTGGTGATCGAGCAGGCTGAGGCAACAGGCCGACATTCTGTACAGCGTGTTGAGTTACAACAGCAGTTTATGGGCAAAAGTTATCCTGCTGAAAAACATCCCCTGAAATATTATTCATGAATGGCAGCATGACAGTATGAATCAGCTGACTGATGTACAATTTTGCAGTCAGGTTTCATGGGATAACCAAGAGAGTGCTCCTGCTGTTGTACTTAATCACGTGCCACACCATAACTCCGGGTGTAGGTCCATTGTGTCTAGCATACAGACGGGTTGGTTGCAGACCTCAACTGGTATCCTTCTATCAAACACACAGCCATCACTGGCACTGAAGCAGAACCAGTTTTCATAATAAAACACAATAAACCTCCATCCTGCCCTTCAATGAGCCCACACTTGGCACCACTGAATTTGCAAGTAGTGGTGGTTTGAGGCCAGTGGAATGCACACTACAGGGCATCTGGCTCAGAGCTCTTCTCAAAGTAACCAAGTTGTAACAGTTCAGTGTGTCATTGTGGTGCCAACTGCTGCTACAGGTGCAGTACAATGCGCCAGAGCCATACACTAAACATGATGGTCTTCCTTCTTGGTAATGCCACGTGATCATCCAGAGCCCAGTCTCCTTGCGACTGTACATTCTCGCTGCTGCCAACAATCAACTACCATGGCTACATTCTGGCCAAGCCTTTCACCAGTCACAGAAGGAACATCCACCTTCTCATAGCCCAGTTACATGACCTTGTGCAAACTATGTTAGTCAGAACATCCACTTTCTCATAGCCCAATTACATGACCTTGTTCAAACTAAGTTAGATGTTGATAACGGTATCTTTTTCACCTTAAAGGCATTCCTTACTAACATCAACACATCACGTACAATCTGAAAGTTAACTAAAGCTCATGACTGTTACAATGTGTATTTAAAGCAAACCTTAATTGCGTCCTCCTAGTGGCACTACTAGCACCACTCTTATGCGACTGGTCCAAAATTTGAATAGACACCATCTTTCAGATGTAGAAACATGCCTACCATCTTTCATTTACATCCACAACTCCTTCTTGGTGTTACCATTTTTTTTTCATCAGTGTACTGGTGTGACAGCATTGCGTTGCTCCTTCCATTTTGATATGTGCTACTGTGCCAGACATGCAGACGACAAATTCATTTTTAACTGTTGGTGGAGCTCGGCCGGTTGACCCACACCGGAAGATTTCCAGGGCTGCTACTGCAATGCGACCAATCGATGGAGTTACACTCACCAATACTGCTGGGTCAACAATGTTGGTGCCTTACCAAACCATTACACTGTATGATGCATTCCTCCAAAGCTTCCACACTTCTCAGATTAATAAAATATTCAGTTTGTGATTGTCAAATCAGTGATTTGTTCATGAGACCCAGAAAATATTAGATACAGGCTCCCAGGTAGATGCTATTTTCCTTGACTTCCAGAAGGCGTTCGATACAGTTCTGCACAGTCGCCTGATAAACAAAGTAAGAGCCTACGGAATATCAGACCAGCTGTGTGGCTGGATTGAAGAGTTTTTAGCAAACAGAACACAGAATTTCCGAATGAGATTTTCACTCTGCAGCAGAGTGTGCACTGATATGAAACTTCCTGGCAGATTAAAACTGTGTGCCCGACCGAGACTCGAACTCGGGACCTTTGCCTTTCGCGGGCAAGTGCTCTACCATCTGAGCTACCGAAGCATGACTCACGCCCGGTACTCACAGAAGGTAGGAGACGAGATACTGGCAGAAGTAAAGCTGTGAGTACCGGGCGTGAGTCGTGCTTCGGTAGCTCAGATGGTAGAGCGCTTGCCCACGAAAGGCAAAGGTCGCGAGTTCGAGTCTCGGTCGGGCACACAGTTTTAATCTGCCAGGAAGTTTCAGAACACAGAATGTTGTTATCAATGGAGAGACGTCTACTACATTAAAGTAACCTCTGGTGTGCCACAGGGGAGTGTTATGGGACCATTGCTTTTCACAATATATATAAATGACCTAGTAGATAGTGTCGGAAGTTCCATGCGGCTTTTCACAGATGATGCTGTAGTATACAGAGAAGTTGCAGCATTAGAAAATTGTAGTGAAATGCAGGAAGATCTGCAGCGGATAGGCACTTGGTGCAGGGAGTGGCAACTGACCCTTAACATAGACAAATGTAATGTATTGCGAATACATAGAAAGAAGGATCCTTTATTGTATGATTACATGATAGCAGAACAAACACTGGTAGCAGTTACTTCTGTAAAATATCTGGGAGTATGCATGCGGAATGATTTGAAGTGGAATGATCATATAAAATTAATTGTTGGTAAGGCGGGTACCAGGTTGAGATTCATTGGGAGAGTCCTTAGAAAATGTAGTCCATCAACAAAGGAGGTGGGTTACAAAACACTCGTTCGACCTATACTTGAGTATTGCTCATCAGTGTGGAATCCGTACCAGATCGGGTTGACAGAGGAGATAGAGAAGATCCAAAGAAGAGCGGCGCGTTTCGTCACAGGGTTATTTGGTAACCGTGATAGAGTTATGGAGATGTTTAGCAAACTCAAGTGGCAGACTCTGCAAGAGAGGCGCTCTGCATCGCGGTGTAGCTTGCTGTCCAGGTTTTGAGAGGGTGCGTTTCTGGATGAGGTATCGAATATATTGCTTCTCCCTACTTATACCTCCTGAGGAGATCACGAATGTAAAATTAGAGAGATTTGAGCGCAAACCATACGCGACTGGAACAGAAAAGGGAGGTAATGACAGTGGCATGTAAAGTGCCCTCCGCCACACACCGTTGGGTGGCTTGCGGAGTATAAATGTAGATGTAGATGTAGATCAATGTCAACATTGTCAACGATGCTGCAAAGAACATTGATTTACTGTGCCACATAGGTGAGCATACAGCTAACGTCAGTAATGTAATTCTCTCATCATCACCTTTCAACAAGTTTGAAGCAGCAAAGGATGCATTGCTGCAAAGACTTGGTAAATCACCCAAACAGCAAATCCAACAGGCTATCTACTGTGAATAACTTACACTCAGCAATTTTTTTGTGCGTTGATGTGGCTGACAACTACTGAATATACCCAATCATTTCCAACACTTGCTGACACATCATACATGGAGCAGCAGCACCAATTTTGTGCTTCCCTGCAGCAGGTGCCACCTGAACAGTATTGAGCACACCGGATAATCACTCTTTGGTGACTGAAATACACTGTACCCAGCTGACCAAGGGGTGCTGGTCACAATCCACCTCTCGGAATACAGACAGTGGCCAACAGATTGCTCACAGCTGTCAGTTCCATGCACACTTTGGTACCACTTCATGCAAGTGCATTCTTACTTGCAGACACCCAAATGCTGCCCATAACTTTTGCTAGGCATCAGAGGTTGCAATGGCAATAAAGCCTACTGTAGAACCACCAGCGTGAACTAAACGAGCTTGGTCCCTCTGTCTGCCATCAGCAGTGGTTGATGTATTTACAAGACCGGCATACCAACCAGCATTTCCTGGTAGAGTCTAGCTCCAAACTCAACATTATTATGGTCCGCTCTTCTATTCCACTGAGCACAGATATTTCACGTCACCTCCAGGTGCTGAACAGGTCAATCATTACAACATATGGTACTACAGTAGGAACACTGATTTTGGCAATGGACTGAACTTCAGGTTGGCGTTCCTGCAGGTGGATGTGAATGAATGCTGTTGGCAGTGGATTTTCTTTGCCACTTTCATTTATCTCTGTATTTGCAAAACACAGTGCTCTCTTGTCAACTGCCTGCTTTTTGCATCCTGAACCCAACACACTCCAAACACCCATGCAGGAGATTCACTTGTTACCTTTATCACTCAGACAGCAAGTAGAGACAACAAATAAATTGTACTGTGCCACCAGAGAAGAATGTCTCACTTTACAAGAAGAGAAATCATCATTACAGTCATCACTACATCAGCAACATTCTCAGCTAGCAGACACCAAACATCATCTCCTATCATTTTTACCTCCAACTACTGACAATGAGAAGAGCTTAACTTCACAGGACTTCAACCTCATGAACATTCCATGTTACACAGAGGACCTATACATCAGAGTACAGAACTTCATTTGCAACCCTGGAGACAACAACGAGTATACTCATTACGAGTATACTCACCTCAACGTGTTACAGGTCCAGTCTTTACTGAATTTAGATTCAACACACACTTCTAATAATGCAAAGACATGCTGCTTCCCGAAAGACACAGTGAACACCAACCAACACTGCATAAAGCTGTTAGAATCATTGCAGACTGCTCTGCCTTCCCACTGCGTTTTCTCCTTTCTGTGCCTACAAATCTCATACAGGTCAGTGACAGTGAAAGAGATGACTGTTACTTCCCATGTGAGTATTTTTGTGTCCCAGCCCCTAAACCACCATGGCATTAAGGGTATCATGGTCCACCAAATAAAAACCACTGAGGGACCTCCTGTCTCCTAGAAGACATGGCACATTATCTCGGATAAGTTACTCATCACTTAACCAGGTGTAGATGAACTGCTGACTAAGGGCGTTATCAGCCCCTTGAGCAGCTCTTGGGCTTCACCAATCTATTTGGCCCACAGAAAGGACAGCACATTTTATATGCACAGGGACTAAAGGCCTCTCAATGTCAGAAACATCGCTTTTCGATATCCGGTACCCAACAGCCAAGATTTTTCCAATTCAGTATTGGGTGCTTCAGTTTTCAGTGTCATGGTCTGCAAGAAGGCATACTTGCAAATACCAATGGCGAAAGAGGGCATTCCTAAAACAGCTATTGTTACCCCTTCACAGTTATTTGAATTTTTCTACATGCCATTCGGACTGCAAAATGCAGCAGAAATGTGGCAGAGATTCACTGGTTTCATACTGCACAAACTCCCATTTGGTTTCCTCACCTGGATGATGTACTCATTTTTCCTTCTTCACCATACAGACAAAAAGATCGGCTTCAACACATTTGTAACACCCTGGAATGGTTAAGCATAACAGTGAAAACCAAAAAATGCCTTTAGAACAAAGGGAGCAACATTTCTAGGTCACTCAAATCTTCAGAAGGGACCAGACCAACAAATGAAGGACTGAATTAGTTCAGATAACATCTAGGGCTTCAACTTACAAGGAACTTTGTAGATTGGAGTATGATCAATTCTATTAGAGTCACATTCCCCGGGAAGCAGCTATCTGAGCTCATCTCAGTGACATCGTTTCCAGTATGAACAGTAATGGAAACTGAACAGTTCCAGGGTCAAAGGATATGTTGCGAGTTTTTGAATCTATAAAATGGTCATTACTGAAAGCTGTGAGGTTCGCCCACTCCTTGCCCACGTTCCACCTATCTCTGCTGACACTAATGACACCATTATCAGCACAGTTTTACAACAAACAGTGAATAGTATACAGCAACCACTACATATTTTCTCCTACAAGTTAAAAGTATTCCACTGGTTGTGGTTGACATACACCCATGGGTTACTTGCACTTTATGAGATGGTGAAATACTTCAGGGGAGACATAGCAGGCTGACCTCTCACTCTTTTCATGGATCAGCATCCACTGGTCCATGCAACCCTAGTTTCTCTCTGCTGCTTACAACATCTCAGTTTTGTCGGTCGGTTTTCAACAGATATATCCAACATGTAGAAGGGGAGAAAACATAGTGGCAGACTACATAATTCACATAATTATCCTCACTGCGATCATTGATTTCGGTGATTTTGATGCAGCACATGAACAAGATGGACAGTTAGGAGGATTCTTAAAGGACCCCAACACGAGCTTTCAGTCCCAACACATTAAAAGATATCTGGCTCTATTGTACAGTTATCGCATGACACATCACAGGGCAGACAATGACTCTTGGTCCCGATGTTCAGGAAAATTATCTTTGTCAGCTTGCACAATCTGTCCCACCCAGCAATTTGCCCTACCTCAAGACTGACTATGAACACTTTGTCTGGTTTGGTTGCTAAGGCAAACTGCAGGAAACTGTTGTGTGTCTGCATTCTGAGCCAGCACAGCAAAATCAGAAGCCATGCATTCTCATTACATGGCACCTTTAAACTGTGAAAGGGCATTTCCAGTATGTTAACCTGGATTTAGTAGGACCTTTACCAGAATCCAGTGTCTGCAAACACAGGCTATCAACTATCAGCTGTACAACTCTTTGGGTAGCGGCCACTCCACTATGGGATATAATGGCAGAAACTGTGGCACAGGTGTTCACAGACTTGCGGATATCTTGCTTTGGATGCCTGTTGTGAATTATGACTGACCAAGGAGTTTGAATTGATCCTCTCTGCAGAGCTGGGCAAACTGTGTGGCAAGCAACGCTTTCATACAACTGCTTACCACCCACAAAGCAATTGGTTACTGGAAAGATGGCACCACACCCTCAGGGCCACTTTGATGTGCAACACACAATGGGTTGATGTTTTGCAATGGGTATTACTGGGTGTTTGCACTGCATACAAGGATGATCTCAAGTCCTTCCTCACAGAGGTTTTATATGGCGAATGGTTCACATGTTGGCAGACTTCCTCTTACCTCCACTGCCTGTGCCCACGTCAGACTTACCATCACTGGAGCACAAAGTTAAATGGCTCATTGCTACCTTCTGCATACCACTCCCACCATGCACCCTGCGTAAGGCCAGTTTTTGTGCACAGAGTGTTATGGAACAGCACTCATGTCATGCTACATGATGACAGTTTATGCAGCATTATAGCATCAGTATTCCTGGCCCTAAAAAGCCCTCCAACATGAAGAACAGACATTTTAATCCTAGCGAAAGAGAAGCCAAGAAGCCACTGACAGTATTGGTCCAACATCCAAACCGGCTTTGGTGCTGGATGACAACTACATTGATTATCTGTCTTTCCACTATAAGGAACCTGGCTCTGTTTCCAACACCACTGCTGAGGAGCTGCAAGCCAATACCATTGCTTCACCAGCTGAGATTGAAGGCCACCAACCAGTCTCAGGCATCACTGATGACGACCATCCCTGCTTCGGCTTTGGGTGACATCTCCACTCACCAGCATTTCTACAAGACTACGTGCTGGATTAGGACCTCCATCCTTCTCACTTTCCTAAAGCTCCAGACAGAGGGGAAGACTCTGCGGTGGCATCGACTGCCAACATCGACAGTGACCATCTGTATTGACAAAAAACAGTGAATAGCTGTGTGTCTTTGGAAATGATTGTCTTTGTTGTCCAGTCTGCTAGTGTTCTCATGTCTCATGCTATAGTGTAAAGTGAACTCTCATTACAAGAGTTAGTAAAGTGTTGACGTGTATAATTTGTGGCTTCTGTCCTTGAATACCATTCATACTCATCATCACCTGAAAGCCTAGTGAGATTATTGCTGCTCTAGTGCCATCAACTATTCTAAGGACTTGAATAATTCAGTGTTGTTATTATTCAAATGAACTGATAACATAGGATGTGAACTGTTTAAAAGCCTGTCTGTTATCACTGCCTTTTCTTCTCCTAATAAGTGTTTCAAAATAGAATATCTTCTCTCTATGACCGCATTTCCATGGAATACTGTAAAAGAAGCCTAACAAGTTTTGGAACATTTGGATATTTTATGGATGATGAGTCTTGTTTTGACATGTGCTGCTGCCAGTAACTATCAGTACCTTTCTTATCTAAAGCTGAGTCATCTTTTTAAACTGCTTCCATTCATAAGTAATCTTGCTGGACATGAAACATCATCATTTTTACAACCTTCAACATGTCACAGCAGCTTCTGCTCTTTATTCTTTCTCTGAGGTCAAAAAACCTAAATTTTTCAGTGGTACACTTGATAAGCACGTCTTTTCCATCACACGTTTGCTGGCTCCGATGTAATGTTCCTGGGTATTCTTCAGAAACTACAGCTTGTCATGTCCTTTCAGTTTCACTAAGCTCTTTGGTTACTTGCCCACTAACAACTAGTCACTCAAGAGGAAGCAGGTTACCCAATGTAAGGGGTTCATTATGAAGAACTTCAGAAACACTCAATTTTTCTCAAATTAGAAACATTCAAAACATGAGCCAAAAAGGCTTGAAGTATGTTTTCTGTTTCAGCATGCAACATGTGAATCAAAAGTGTTTGGCTTTGAAAACATTGTGTGAACTTACTGAATAGTTCTGCAGATAAAATGAAGTTCCTCTTTCATTCAAGCTTGCCTTTTTTTTTTTATTTTTTTTTTATTTTTTTTATTTTATTTTTTTTTTTTTTTTTAAAAAGCATTCACAGTGGTGTTGTAGGATTTGGAGTGAACAGTAGCGGAATTCTTTTTTGGAAGTGTTTGTTTAAGAAAGAAGTACTCAATACATCCCACCATTTCAAAATAAAATTAGCCGAAGGTCCTAAAATATGCCGCCTTGTAGTTGTCCGGTTCAAAAATTTCTGATGTGGAATGTTACACTTATACAAAGTTTCCTCAAATTCTTCCAAGTGAATAGGCCAACCATCAAAATTATGGTAAAAATTGGCCAGAAATTTGGATGCTTTTTCACCTAAACACTCCAAAGCCTTTATTAGACATTACACACTGTATGAATGTTGCATGTTCTCATGTTTATAAGTTGTCTGCCTCAACTCTCTTGAATGTCACTATCTAAAACCTTAAACAATTTTTTATTGACATAAGATCAATCTGATCCCAGCATAAGGCATTAATTTAGGGACAAGTTGCCTTTAGAAAGCTCTTCACATAATTTCTGATGTAACATTTCACCATCTGCTTTGCTGATAAATAAACTTCTTACATGACACGTTGTTACCGGTATGCACCACTTACCCTTGACAAAAATTTAATCACTGTTTTGAATATTTTAGGTTTGACATGGGTAGTTTCATCTAAACTCAATGAACAATCTTCCCGGGAAGATGGTGGCAGTCCATCAGTTATTAGGTGTATCATTTTCTCAGGTGAAAGTGACTAATGTTCAGGGAACATCATATTAAAAATATTACAAACATCATCTGATGAATCCACAGAGTAATTGGAAAAACACTGATCTCACTACTCAAATCAATTCAGTGGTGGTGGAAAAGTCCTTGGTTACTTAACAAATGTATTGTTGAAGGTTGTGTCTGATCTTAAAGTTCTAAATGTAACTGATATGGTTCCCATTTAATTTCAAAGTTGCACTTATGTTTTGTTGAAAGTGAGTAGTTAAGAACTGTCTTGAAACACCTTGTCTAAAAGCTAATATGGCAAGAACACAACGAAAAATAGCTCACTTTCACCAGTTTTTCTCCCTAACATGCAGACACTTTAATTTTCAACAACTTTCCCACCCTGAAAAGATTATTTTCAAAACTGAACAGAGTATAACAGCAGCAGTTTGGTTACTACAGCAAAATTAAAATCTGAAACAAAAACAGAAGCAGTTGTAGTAGAGGAATATTTCACGCTAATAACAGTTGAGTAAAATATAAAAAAAAAAAAAATGCTCAAAAAATAAAAAGGAACAATCTAGCTGAAATTTCGTAAGTCCTTTTGGTTAGATGTGATCTACTTTCATCAATGGAGCCATGGAAACAAAAGCAAAGAGCTTAATTTCTTCATAAAAAAGCAGAAAAGGTTGAAAAAGGTGACACAAATTTAAAAAGATGACAAAAGGTGACAATCTTAAAAAAACGGTGACTAAAAGTGAGTAAGGTGACTGTAACAGCCAGTATAAGGGTAAGATGAGCAGTGAGGTGCAGGGTCATGAAGCATTAGAAACTGATTGATACGGTTGCCATAGTGCAGTTAATTGTGAATGTCTTTGATCTTACTATGCGCTTCGTCAAGGTGCAGGCTGCCGATAACTGAAACTCAGCTTGGATGTCACACACACTGATGACATCATAACTGACAACTTCAATTCTGCTTGGGCAGCTTTTACTCACTTGCCAGCAACTTCAGATGGAGTCAGTTGATGTGGGAATGGGTGCACCCAGTGCTGCGAGGTGAATGCTCTACATCTTACTTCTATGACTCTTAATGAATTATCAGAGGTGTACATTTAAAGACAATAACTCTACTGTACTAATTCCAATTATGTGGCAAAAGTGTAGGGCACTCACACCTGACTAGTAACACTTCATATATGGGTCAAGAATGATCAAACACAACAAAATAATTAAGAAAGTTTTTGATAATCTAATTGAAAGCTTAAAAGTAATAGTACTCTGCATAGCTTTCTGCTACTGGTCAATACGGTTACAAGCTTGAATCAAATTGTGATCATTACCACAAGTGCTTATGATTTGTACTCTCTCTCTCTCTCTCTCTCTCTCTCTCTCTCTGTGTGTGTGTGTGTGTGTGTGTGTGTGTGTGTGTGTGTGTGTGTGTGTGTGTGCCTATATATGTTTTGTTTTTTTTTTTTTCTTTTAAATTTGTTCTGGTTCATTGTCCTCCAATTGTAGGTATCACTGATATGAGCAATAAACTGCTTAATAACCTTAACCATGAAAATCGTATTACTGATAACTCTCTGTTGAATATTATGTAATATTACTAAATTTTCAGAAGATTTAATAGTGTTCTTCTTCTCCTAGTTCTCTAACTTGTTTCTTACATTTATCGAGGACTTGTTAGTTAATGTTCCAAAAACAGTTATAAGTATATTATTGATGTTGTTACGGTCTTCAGTCCAGAGACTGGTTTGATGCATCTCTCCATGCTACTCTATCCTGTGCAATCTTCTTCATTTCCCAGTACCTACTGCAACCTACATCCTTCTGCATAGTGTATTCATCTCTTGGTCTCCCTCTACGATTTTTACCTTCCATTCTACCCTCCAATACTAAACTGGTGATCTCTTGATGCCTCAGAACATGTCCTGCCAAGTGATCCCTTCTTCTAGCCAAGTTGTACCACAAATTCCTCTTCTCCCCAAATCTATTCAGTACCTCCTAATTAGTTATGTGATATACCCATCTAATCTTCATCATTCTTCTGCAGCACCACATTTCGAAAGCTTCTATTCTCTTCTTGTCTCAACTATTTATTGTCCATGTTTCACTTCCATACGTGGCTACACTCCATACAAATACTTTCAGAAACGACTTCCTGACGCTTATGGAGTCTATACTTGATGTTAACAAATTTCACTTCTTCAGAAACGCTTTCCTTGCCATTGCCAGTCTACATTTTATATCCTCTCTACTCTGACCATCATCAGTTATTTTGCTCCCAAACAGCAAAACTCATCGACTACTGTAAGTGTCTCCCTCAGCATCACCCGATTTAATTCGACTACATTCCATTATCCTTCTTTTGCTTTTCTTGATGTTCATCTTATATCCTCCTTTCAAGACACTGTCCATTCCGTTCAACTGCTCTTCCAGATCCTTTGCTGTCTCTGACAGAATTACGATGTCGTCAGCAAACCTCAAAAGTTTTTATTTCTTCTCCATGGATTTTAATTCCTACTCCAAATTTTTATTTTGTTTCCTTTACTGCTTGCTCAATATACAGATTGAATAACATCAGGGATAGGCTACAACCCTGTCTCACTCCCTTCCCAACCACTGCTTCCCTTTCATGTCCCTCGACTCTTATAACTGCCATCTGGTTTCTGTTCAAATTGTAAATAACCTTTCGCTCCATGTAATTAACCCCTGCCACCTTCAGAATTTGGAAGAGAGTATTCCAGTCAACATTGCCATAAGGTTTCTCTAAGTCTACAAATGCTAGAAACGTAGGTTTACCTTTCCTTAATCTATCTTCTAAGACAAATTGTAAGGTCAGTATTGCCTCATGTGTGCCAACATTTCTACGGAATCCAAACTGATCTTCCTCAAGGTTGGCTTCTACCAATTTTTCAATTCGTCTGTAAGGAATTTGTGTTAGTATTTTGCAAAAATGGTTCAAATGGCTCTGAGCACTATGGGACTCAACTGCTGTGGTCATAAGTCAGTATTTTGCAGCTGTGGCTTATTAAACTGATAGTTCAGTAATTTTCACGTCTGTCAACACCTGTGTTCTTTGGGATTGGATTTATTATATTCTTCTTGAAGGCTGAGGGTATTTTGTTTGTTTAAGACATCTTGTTCACCAGATGGTAGAGTTTTGTCAGGGCTGGCTCTCCCAAACTATCAGTAGTTCTAATGGAATGCTGTCTATTCCCAGGGCCTTGTTTCGACTTAGGCCTTTCAGTGCTCTGACAAGCTCTTCACACAGTATCATATCTCCCATTTCATCTTCATCTACATCCTCTTCCATTTCCATAACACTGTCCTCAAGTACATCACCCTTATATACATCCTCTATATACTCCTTCCACCTTTCTGCTTTCCATTCTTTGCTTAGAACTGGGTTTCCATCCGAGCTCTTGATATTCATACAAGTGGTTCTCTTTTCTCCGAAGGTATCTTTAATTTTCCTGCAGGCAGTATCTATCTTACCCCTACTGATATATGCCTCTACATCCTTACATTTGTCCTCCACCCATCCCTGCTTAGCCACTTTGCACTTCATGTCGATCTCATTTTTGAGACGTTTGTATTCCTTTTTGCCTGCTTCATTTACTGCATTTTTATATTTTCTCCTTTCATCAATTAAATTCAATATTTATTCTGTTACCCAAAGATTTCTACTAGCCCTCATCTTTTTACCTACTTGATCCTCTGCTGCCTTCACTATTTCATCTCTCAAAGCTACCCATTCTACTTCTACTGTATTTCTTTCCCTCATTCTTGTCAATCGTTCCCTAATGCTCTCTCTGAAACTCTCTACAACCTCTCGTTCTTTCAGTTGATTCAGGTCCCATCTCCTTAAATTCCTACCTTTTTACAGTTTCTTCGGTTTTAATCTACAGTATATTATTATCAAAATCAAATCACACTCGTTTGCATCTAATGAGAATCTTGTGAGGTAAAAGATCTAAGATGCAATCACTTTCTGTTTCCAGCTTGTGTTTTAGTGTTAATCCAACTGCAGTACCATGAGACTCCTAGATCCCATATTATATGGTTGACAGGAATTGACTCAATAAGATTCATGAGTTCATGTATGCTCTGCAATTGCTCTTATGCCTTTACATGTTTCTACACATCATGTAGTTTGCTGGCTGTCTCTCCTGTGTTCATCTGCATCTACATCTACATACTACTGAGCAAGCCACAATATGATGCATTGCAGAGCATACCTTGTACGACTACTATTCATTTCTTTTCCTGGTCTGTTCACAGATGGAACAAGGGAAAATGACTGTCTACATGCCTCCATACAAGCTGTAATTTGTCTTATTTTGCCTTCATGGTTCTTATACGAAATCTATACTACTGGCCATTAAAACTGCTACACCACAAAGATGATGTGCTACAGACGCGAAATCTAACCGACAAGGAAGAAGATGCTGTGATGTGCAAATGATTAGCTTTTCAGAGCATTCACACAAGGTTGGCGCCGGTGGCGACACCTACAACGTGCTGACATGAGAAAATTTTCCAACTGATTTCTCATACACAAACAGCAGTTGACCAATGTTGCCTGATGAAACATTGTTGTAATGCCTCATGTAAGGAGGATAAATGCGTATGGTAATGTTTCCGACTTTGATAAAGGTCGAATTGTAGCCTATCGTGATTGCGGTTTATTGTATCGCAACATTTCTGCTCGCATTGGTCGAGATCCAATGACTGTTAGCAGAATATGAAATCGGTGGGTTCAGGAGGGTAATACAGAATGCCGTGCTGGATCCCAATGGCCTCGTATTACTGGCAGTTGAGATGACAGGCATCTTATCCGCATGGCTGTAACGGATCGTGCAGCCATGTCTCGATCTCTGAGTCAACAGATGGGGATGTTTGCAAGACACCAACCTTCTGCATGAATAGTTTGACAATTTTTGCAGCAGTATGGACTTATCAGCTCAGAGACCATGGCTGCGGTTACCCTTGACGCTGCATCACAGGCAGGAGCGCCTGCGATGGTGTACTCAGTGACGAATCTGGGTGCACGAATGGCAAAACATCATTTTTTCAGATGAATCCAGGTTCTGTTTACAGCTTCATGATGGTCGCATCCGAGTTTGGCGACATCGCGGAGAATGCACATTGGAAGTGAGTATTCGTCATCCCCGTACTGGCGTATCACCCAGCGTGATGGTATGAGGTGCCATTGGTTTCACGTCTCGGTCACCTCTTGTTCGCATTGACAGCACTATGAACAGTGGACATTACATTTCAGATGTGTTACGACCTGTGGCTCTACCCTTCATTCGATCCGTGCGAAACACTACATTTCAGCAGGATAATGCATGACCGCATGTTGCAGGTCCTGTACGGGCCTTTATGGATACAGAAAATGTTCGACTGCTGCCCTAGCCAGCACATTCTCCAGATCTCTCACCAATTGAAAACGTCTGGTGAATGATGGCCGAGCAACTGGCTCGTCACAATACGCCAGTCACTACTCTTAATGAACTGTGGTATCATGTTGAAGCTATATGGGCAGCTGTACCTGTACACGCCATCCAATCTCTGTTTGTCTCAATGCCCAGGTGTATTAAGGCCGTTATTACGGCCAGAGGTGGTTGTTCTGGGCACTAATTTCTCAGGATCTATGCACTCAAATTGCTTGAAAATGTAATCACATGTCAGTTCTAGTGTAATATATTTGTCCAATGAATACCCGTTTATCATCTGCATTTCTTCTTGGTGTAGCAATTTTAATGGCCAGTAGTGTACATTGGCAGTAGCAGAATCATTCTGTAGTCAGCCGCATAAGCTGGTTCCTTAAATTGTCTTAATAGTGTTTTGTGTAAAGAATGTTGTCTTCCATCAGGGATTTCATTTGAGTTCACTATGCATCTCTATAATATGTATTGATTGAACCCCCCCCCCCCTCCCCCCTTCCCCATTTTGAGTGGAGGTGGGAGGGGGTGTGGAGTGTGTCATCAGTCTTCTGATTATTTGATGTGACCTGCTCTGAATTCCTCCATTTGCCAACCTCTTCATCCCACAGTAACACTTGCATCCTACAGTCTCAATCATTTGTTGCATGTATTGAAATCTCTGTCTTCCTCTTTCCCTCTTCTTTTAAATTTCTTCCAGTTCACTGTCGTCCAATTGTAGGTATCACTGATATGAGCAATAAACTGCTTAATAACCTTACCCATGACGATCACATTACTGATGACTCTCTATTGCATATTGCGTAATATTACTAAATTTTCAGGAGATTTTGTAGTGTTCTTTTTTTCCTAGTTCTCTAACTTGTTTCTTGCATTAATTGAGGCTTTGGTAGTTAAAGTTTTAACTATATTATTATCAAAATCAAATCACACTCGTTTGCATCTAATGAGAATCTCGTGAGGTAGAAGATCTAAGATGCAATCACTTTCTGTTTCCAGCTTGTGTTTTAGTTGTAATCCAACTGCGGTACCATGAGACTCCTACATACCATATTATATGGTTGACAGGAACTGACTCAAGAAGATTCATGATTTCAAGTATGCTCTGTAATTGCTCTTATGTCTTTACATGCTTCTACACATGTGGGATTGCTGGTTGTCTCTGCTGTGTTCGTAAGCATCTACATCTACATACTACAGTGCAAGCCACAATATGACACATGGCAGAGCATACCTTGTACCACTACTAGTCATTCCTTTTCCTGTTCTGGAACAAGGGAAAATGACTGTTTACATGCCTCCATACAAGCTGTAATTTGTCTTCTTTTGTTTTCATGGGCCTTATACGAAATACACATTGGCAGTACCAGAATCATTTTGTAGTCTGCTGCATATGCCAGCTCTTTAAACTGTCTCAATAGTGTTTTGTATAAAGAATGTTGTCTTCCCTCCAGGGATTTCATTTGAGTTCACTAAGCATCTCTGTAATATGTATTGATTGAAATCCCCCCCACCGTCTGTTTTTGGGTGGAGTTGGGGGGTGGAGGGGTTGGGGGGTGGAGTGTGGGAGAGGGTCATCAGTCTTCTGATTGTTTGATGTGACCTGCCATGAATTCCTCCATTTGCCAACCTCTTCATCCCACAGTAACACTTGCACCCTACAGTCTCAGTCATCTGTTGCATGTATTCCAATCTCTGTCTTCCCCCAACAGGTTTTCTCTCTACAACACCCTCTAATACCACGGAAGTTATTCCGTGATGTTGTAATACACGTCTTATCATCCTATCTCCTCTCCTTGTCACTATGTTCCATATGTTTCTTTCCTCACCGATTATGCTCCTCATTCCTCATGTTATGAGTCCACCAAATTTTCAAATGTAGCACCACTTCTCAAACACTTCAAATCTCTTCTTTTTTGGTTGTCCCACAGTCCATGATCCACTACCATACTATGCTGTGCTGCAGATGTAAATTCTAAAAAATTACTTCTTCAAATTGAAGCCAATGTTAGATACTAGCAGACTTCTCTTGTCCAGGAATGCTCTCTTTGCCTGTGTTAATCGGCTTTTTATGTTATCCTTGCTTCAGCTGGCAAATGTTACTTTGCTTCAATCATAGCAGAATTCCTTCACTACTTCTACTTTATGATCCCCAATTGTGATATTAAGGTAATCGCTAATCTCATTTCTACTACTTCTCATTTCTTTCATTTTCTTTGGTTTGTTCTCAATCAGTACTATATACTCATTAAGCTGCTGATTCCATTAAATACATCTGCTAATTCCTCTTTACTTCCACTGAGAATAGCAGACTACTGCTTTTTTGCTTGCATGTTAGCACTCATACTACACTTAGAGAATGGTTTCCTTTCCTCCCTGCTTTCTCATGTTCATGTGACATGCTTAACATATATTTTAACATCAGTCATATCATCTGTCTCATTTAACAGCGTACCGTATGTATTTGGGCGTCATACATGTGTTACTTTTCCCTGCTGTCCTATGTTAGTAGGCTCTAAATAACACTATATTGTTTGCAGAAGAGTATGGTTTCAGCTATAGAAACATATGAATGTGGAAAGAGAGGTGATATAACAGGTACTCCTCTTGAGAAAGAAAGAAAGGAAAATGAGGAGTGGGTTTGCCAGGATCAAAGAGAGAAAGACAGAATTCCATGCCCCCCTCCACTCCAGGATCCCCTTCCTGATGGGTTCTCCACCAAGATGCCAGAGGATGAAGAAATATTTCAGCACATCCTACGAACAGACTTGTCCCAGCTTCATCCGTACAGGCAATGAAAGTTGATCCTAACATACCCCTATGATTAGCATGAAGATAGGAAGAAACAACACATCCTAAATCCATTGAGCAGTCATTGTTATTAGTATGTCTATCTGTTGTCACTACCTCCCCAAGCTGTTATTGGATTATGGTATGTAACCACTCATATTTCAAAAGTCATGTAGACTCAATTATTATTTTTTATGAAAGGGACAGAAAAGATACTAAAATTCCCCAAAGAAAACATATAAATCAACCTTTCACAAAATACATGAAATTTTTGCAGAACATTTGTTATGTTTTATTGCATGTGTGTGTGTGTGTGTGTGTGTGTGTGTGTGTGTGTGTGTGTGTGTGTGTGATTGAGTACATATAATCACACTTTAAAAGAACTTTTAAATCTTTATATCCCATTTAATCACCACTTTCTAACATATGTGTTTCATGCCTAGATTTTTATTATTACCGTCTCCCTTCTAGGTCTATATACAATCATCATAAGTCATATTTACCGCTGGGTCAAGACAGTAAGAGACCAACTTATGTTAAAAACAACAG
The DNA here is from genome assembly GCF_023898315.1 of Schistocerca nitens. Lineage (NCBI taxonomy): Eukaryota > Metazoa > Arthropoda > Insecta > Orthoptera > Acrididae > Schistocerca > Schistocerca nitens. Next base: position 930,384,490 of record NC_064617.1, on the reverse strand, counting down.
GATAGCAAGAGTAGAAGAAATTGCTCATGGGAAAACAAAATGTGGAATTCTGAAAAATGTAACTCAGACACCAAATTTATGTCACCCATTGAATCTGCAAAAATTGTAGCTTTCTTGAGGATATGAATTTCTTTAACATGTCCATCTTATATAATCCCTCTCTGCACCAGCCTCTGGCTCTACTAAACATACTGCTTTGGATGAGATATGTCTAGTACCTTGAAGGGTTCCATGTAGTGTGGAAAGAACTTACTTGTTTCCTTTTCCAAATTAGATCTAGCTTGGAAATCCTTAAATAATACTGAGTCATCAGTATGAATTACAGATGTATTAACAATCTCATTTTATCTCTTCACTCTTGTAACACAATGTATTACTAAGACAGAACTGTACTACTTGAGTGGTAGTGTTTAACTGGCTTACTGTAACAGGTGACCCATAACAGCTGAATGCATGATTCACTTTGCTTTTAAAAATGTAACCCAAAACATCTTTTCTTATAGAAGGTGGCTATGTTGTCTAAGGTAAGTAAATAAAACTAAACAAATGTAAAGAAGATATTTTGATAACACTCATAAAATAAAAAAATTATGCACATTAGTGTGCCAGATTGACATCACATCTGTAGTGATCAATGATGTCCCAGACTAATTCCTAATACCTTCTCCCGAGTTGGGAGAATAGATACTTCTTAAGTATTTAAGTTAGTGTTTGGGGCACTAATTACGTCACCTAATTCTTCTTGTTATAAAACCTGTACTCAGCCTCACATATCAGGGATTCGATTAGGTATACACTCAAATTCTTGATTTGACCATTCCTCTTTTAGCTGCATCATGTTATTTACCTCTTTAAAGTGTTCTAGAACCTCCTTCCTGACCAAATTGCACTGTTTTTCTATCTCAACTTGTAACTCCTTAGGTAAATTTAATAAGGTCTCTTCTATATTAGATCTCTTATTTAATTTTGTAGCTACCTCCTCCTCTTGTCTTTTTAAATTTGATAATGCTTGGCCTCGAGCTGTAATACTAATAGACACCTTGGCCAACCTTCCCCCCCCCCCCCAACCCCCCCTGTTGAGCCTTAATAAGTGGCACTATTTCCTCCAGGTTCCGAGTTTAAACTGGCATGCAACTTTAACAACAACAAATATATCCTCATCTGTATTTAAACAATGTCTCTTAGATTGTACCCTGACCAACCCAAAGGCAGTGAAACATGTCTTTACAATTTTTCACAGAATGTACTACTAAAATAAACTCTGGTTGGTGTCATTTGCTGCTCACTTAATCCAGCATACAGCTAACTGCACAGCACTCCCTGTGTGTCATGTGTGGGTTAGGCAATGTAGTGATGAGTCATTGTAAAGTCATTGTAATGACTCATCGCTATGTTGCATTGTCCCCAAAGTGGGGCTACACTGTTGTCATGCTGATCAGCCATCACACGTCATTGCTACAACTGAAATTTCGAAATCACACAGCAAAGTTCGTCCATGTTGTTACAAAATGTTTTTCCACTCATGTGTCAAAGGTTATTGAAGCATGCGAATATCTTTCGCTATTGGCCTCATTCCAATAATCAACTAACATTTTTTCATCAACTCTTGATATCAACTAATACTTCTTTGATTTTAGCCAAATTAAACTGATCCCCTTGTAAATGTTAAAATTAATTCAGCCAACACCACTGTGTGTGCCTGCTTACATTTCCTTGGTTGTTGACTTGGGTTGCTCTGGGAAATGTTGAATGTTGTTGTTGTTGTCGTGGTCTTCAGTCCTGAGACTGGTTTGATGCAGCTCTCCATGCTACTCTATCCTGTGCAAGCTTCTTCATCTCCCAGTACCTACTGCAACCTACATCCTTCTGAATCTGCTTAGTGTATTCATCTCTTGGTCTCCCCCTACGATTTTTACCCTCCACGCTGACCTCCAATACTAAATTGGTGATCCCTTGATGCCACAGAACATGTCCTACCAACCGATCCCTTCTTCTGGTAAAGTTGTGCCACAAACTCCTCTTCTCCCCAATCCTATTCAGTACCTCCTCATTAGTTATGTGATATACCCATCTAATCTTCAGCATTCTTCTGTAGCACCACATTTCGAAAGCTTCTATTCTCTTCTTGTCTAAACTATTTACCATCCATATTTCACTTCCATACATGGCTACACTCCATACAAATACTTTCAGAAATGACTTCCTGACACTTAAATCTATACTCGATGTTACCAAATTTCTCTTCTTCAGAAACGCTTTCCTTGCCATTGCCAGTCTACATTTTATATCCTCTCTACTTCGACCATCATCAGTTATTTTGCTCCCCAAATAGCAAAACTCCTTTACTACTTTAAGTGTCTCATTTCCTAATCTAATACCCTCAACATCACCCGACTTAATTTGAGTACATTCCATTATCCTCGTTTTGCTTTTGTTGATGTTCATCTTATATCCTCCCTTCAAGACACCATCCATTCCGTTCAACTGCTCTTCCAAGTCCTTTGCTGTCTCTGACAGAATTACAATGTCATCGGCGAACCTCAAAGTGTTTATTTCTTCTCCATGGATTTTAATACCTACTCCGAATTTTTCTTTTGCTTCCTTTACTGCTTGCTCAATATACAGATTGAATAACATCGGGGAGAGGCTACAACCCTGTCTTACTCCCTTCCCAACCACTGCTTCCCTTTCATGTCCCTCGACTCTTATAACTGCCATCTGGTTTCTGTACAAGTTGTAAATAGCCTTTCGCTCCCTGTATTTTACCCCTGCCACCTTTAGAATTTGAAAGAGAGTATTCCAGTCAACAGTGTCAAAAGCTTTCTCTAAGTCTACAAATGCTAGAAACGTAGGTTTGCCTTTCCTTAATCTTTCTTCTAAGATAAGTCGTAAGGTCAGTATTGCCTCACGTGTTCCAGTATTTCTACGGAATCCAAACTGATCTTCCCCGATGCCGGCTTCTACTAGTTTTTCCATTCGTCTGTAAAGAATTCGTGTTAGTATTTTGCAGCTGTGGCTCATTAAACTGATTGTTCGGTAATTCTCACATCTGTCAACACCTGCTTTCTTTGGGATTGGAATTATTATATTCTTCTTGAAGTCTGAGGGTATTTCGCCTGTTTCATACATCTTGCTCACCAGATGGTAGAGTTTTGTCAGGACTGGCTCTCCCAAGGCCGTCAATAATTCCAATGGAATGTTGTCTACTCCGGGGGCCTTGTTTCGACTCAGGTCTTTCAGTGCTCTGTCAAACTCTTCACGCAGTATCGTATCTCCCATTTCATCTTCATCTACATCCTCTTCCATTTCCATAATATTGTCCTCAAGTACATCGCCCTTGTATAGACCCTCTATGTTGAATATCCTTCCATTATTTTTCTCTAAATTCTCATTATTAGTATTAAAGCTCTAGTCTCTTTGTGTTGTTGTAATCTTCAGTCCAAAGACTGCTTCGATGCAACTCTCCATGCTACTCTATCCTGTGCAACCCTCTTCATCTCTTTCATCTCTGAGTAAGTACTGCAACCTACATCCTTCTGAATCTGCTTAGTGTATTCACCTCTTGGCCTCCCTCTACGATTTTTACCAGCCATGCATCCCTCAAATACTAAATTAGTGTTCCCTTGATCTCAGAACGTGTCCTGCCAAGCGATCCCTTCTTCTAGTCAAGTTCTACCACAAATTCCTCTTCTCCCCAATTTTATTCAGTACCTCCTCATTAGTTACATGATCTACCCACCTAATCTTTAGCATTTTCTGTAGCACCACATTTCAAAAGCTTCTATCCCTTTCTTGTCTACACTGTTTATTGTCCATGTTTCGCTTCCATACATGGCTACACTCTATACAAATACTTTCAGAAACGACTTCCTGACACTTATATCTGCACTTGGGGTTAACAAATTTCTCTTCTTCAGAAACGCTTTCCTTACTGTTGCCAGTCTACATTTTATATCCTCTCTGCTTCAACAATCATCAGTTATTTTGCTGCCCAAGTAGCAAAACACTAAAGTGACTCACTTCCTAATTTAATTCCCTCAGCATCACCTCATTTAATTCGACTACATTATGCTCGTTTTGCTTTTGTTGATGTTCATCTTATATCCTTCTTTCAAGACACTGTCCATTCCGCTCAACTTTTCTTCCAAGTCTTTTGCTGTCTCTGACAGAACTGCCATGTCATCAGCAAACCTCAAGGTCTTTATTTCTTCTCCTTGGATTTTAATTCCTTTTCTTTTATTTCCTTTACTGCTTACTCTATATACAGATTGAATTACACTGGGATAGGCTACAGCCCTGTCTCACTCCCTTCTCAATAACTGCTTTCTTTTTGTGCCCCTTGACTCTATAACTGCCATCTGGTTTCTGTACAAATTGTAAACAGCATTACGCTCCCTGTATTTTATCCCTGACACCTTCAGAATTTGAAAGAGAGTGTTCCAGTCAACACTGTCTAATGTTTTCTCTAAGTCTACAAATCCTAGATATGTAGGTTTGCCTTTGCTTAAACTACCTTCTAAGATAAGTCATAGGTTCAGATTGCCTTGCGTATTTCTACATTTCTACGGAATCCAAACTGATCTTCCCTGAGAGCGGCTTCTACGAGTTTTTCCATTCATGTGTAAAGAATTTTTGTCAGTATTTTGTGAACGTGACTTATTATACTGATAGTTCGCTAATTTTCACATTGAAACTTCCTGGCAGATTAAAACTGTGTGCCCGACCGAGACTCGAACTCGGGACATTTGCCTTTCGCGGGCAAGTGCTCTACCATCTGAGCTACCGAAGCACGACTCACGCCCGGCCTCACAGCTTTACTTCTGCCAGTATCTCGTCTCCTACCTTCCAAACTTTACAGAAGCTCTCCTGCGAACCTTGCAGAACTAGCACTCCTGAAAGAAAGGATATTGCGGAGACATGGCTTAGCCACAGCCTGGAGGATGTTTCCAGAATGAGATTTTCACTCTGCAGTGGAGTGTGCGCTAATATGAAACTTCCTGGCAGATTAAAACTGTGTGCCTGACCGAGACTCGAACTCGGGACCTTTGCCTTTCGCGGGCAAGTGCTCTACCATCTGAGCTACCCAAGCACGACTCACGCCCGGCTTCACAGCTTTACTTCTGCCAGTATCTCGTCTCCTACCTTCCAAACTTTACAGAAGCTCAGATGGTAGAGCACTTGCCCGCGAAAGGCCAAGGTCCCGAGTTCGAGTCTCGGTCGGGCACACAGTTTTAATCTGCCAGGAAGTTTCATATCAGCGCACACTCCGCTGCAGAGTGAAAATCTCATTCTGGAAACATCCTCCAGGCTGTGGCTAAGCCATGTCTCCGCAACATCCTTTATTTCAGGAGTGCTAGTTCTGCAAGGTTCGCAGGAGAGCTTCTGTAAAGTCCGGAAGGTAGGAGACGATATACTGGCAGAAGTAAAGCTGTGAGGCCAGGCGTGAGTCGTGCTTCGGTAGCTCAGATGGTAGAGCACTTGCCCGCGAAAGGCAAAGGTCCCGAGTTCGAGTCTCGGTCGGGCACACAGTTTTAATCTGCCAGGAAGTTTCATATCAGCGCACACTCCGCTGCAGAGTGAAAATCTCATTCTGGAAACAATTTTCACATTGTCAGTGCCTGCTTTCCTTGGACTTGGAATTATTATATCCTTCTTGAAGTACAAGGGTATTTTGGCTGTCTCATACATCTTGCTCATCAGATGATAGAGTTTTGTCATGTCTGGCTCTCCCAAGGCTATAAGTAGTTCTAATGGAATGTTGTCTACTCGCGGGGCCTTGTTTCGACTTAGATCTTTCAGTGCTCTGTCAAACTCTTCATGCAGTTCATATCTCCCATTTCATCTTCATCTGTGTCCTCTTCCATTTCCATAATATTTCCCTCAAGTACATTGTCCTTGTGTAGGCCCTCTATATACTCCTTCTACCTTTCTGCTTTCCCTTCTTTGCTTAGGACTGGTTTTCCATCTGAACTCTTGATATTCATACAGGTGGTTCTCTTTTCTCCAAAGGTCTCTTTCATTTTCCTGTAGACAACATCTATCTTACCACTAGTGATATATGCTTCTACATCCTTACATTTGTCCTCTGGCCATTCCTGCTTAGCCATTTTGCACTTCTCATTTGTCTCATTTTTGAGACCTGTGTATTCCTTTTCACCTGCTTCATTTACTCATTTTTTATATTTTCTCCTTTCATAAATTAAATTCAATATCTCTTGTGTTACCCAATGATTTCTACTAGCCCTTGTCTTTTTACATACTTAATCCTCTACTGCCTTCACTATTTCATCTTTCCAAGCTACCCATTCTTCTTCTATTGTATTCCTTTCCCTTGGTATTGTCAATTATTCCCTCATTCTCCCTCTGAAACTCTCTACAACCTTTGGTTCTTTCAGTTTATACATGTCCCATCTCCTTAAATTCCTACTTTTTTGCAATTTCTTCAGTTTTAATCTTTAGTTCATAACCAATAAATTGTGGGCAGAGTCCACATCTGCCCCTGGAAATATCTTACAATTTAAAATCTTGTTCCTAGATCTCTGTCTTACTATTATATAATCAATATGAAACATTCCAGTGTCTCCAGGTCTCTTCCACACATACAACCTTCTTTCATGATTCTTAAACCAAGTGTTAGTGATGATTAGGAGATGCTCTGCTCAAATTCCACCAGGACGCTTCCTCTTTCATTCTTTATACACAGGCCATATTCATCTACTACTTTTGCTTTTCCTCCTATCAAATTCTAGTTCCCCATGACTATTAAATTTTCATCTCCCTTAACTATCTGAATAATTTCTTTTATCTCATCATACATTTCTTCAATCTCTTCATCATATGCAGAGCGAGTTGGCATATAAATTTGCTCTACTGTGGTAGGCGTGGGCTTTATGTCTATCTTGGCTACAGTAACATGTAAAAAATATGCTGCTTGTAGTAGCTCATCCATATTCCTATTTTTTTAGTCATTATTAAACCTACTCCTGCATTACTCTTGTTTGATTTTGTATTTATAACCCTGTATTCACCTGACCAGAAGTCCTGTTCTTCCTGCCACTGAACTTCACTAATTCCCACTGCATCTAACTTAAACTTACCCGTTTCCCTTTTTAAATTTTCTAACCTACCTGCCCGATTTGACATTCCGTGCTCTGGTCGATAGAACATGTTTTGTTTCTCGTGCTAACAATGTCCTCCTGAGTAGTCCCCACCCGGAGATCCGAATGGGGGACTATTTTACCTCCGGAATATTTTATCCAGGAGGACACCATCATCATTTAACCATACAGTAAAGCTGCATGCCCTCGGGAAAAATTATGGCTGTAGTTTCCCCTTCCTTTCAGCCATTCGCAGTACCACCATAGTGTTGCTGTTTTGGTTGATGTTACAAGGCCACTTCAGTCAATCATCCAGACTGTTGCCCCTGCAACTACTGAAAAGGCTGCTGCCCCTCTTCAGGAACCACACATTTGTTTGGCCTCTCAACAGATACCCTTCCATTGTGGTTGCACCTATGGTACGGCTATCTGTATCGCCGAGCCTCCCAACCGAGGTAAGGTCCATGGTTCATCTTAGCACCTTTAATTTGTTCCCTGCCACGGTTGTCAAATTTAGCATAATGCATGAATGGTGTCAGTTATGATGTGTTCCATGGCATGGACAATCTGTCACCTGCTGATTGTATGCCAACTTTTACCTTACAAGTACATTGTGGTCACCATTATTGAAGTTATCTGCTGTAGTGGTCTGCACTAGATTTTAATATGTGACTTCTGCACCTTTTGCAGCAGGAATGTGCCGAACGAGAGCTCCAATTTCTTCAAGCTACTAACATGACTTAATCAGTTTTGTGATAACTCTTCTGTATTATAATCACAATGTTTCCACTGTAAAGTTTCATTTACAATTGCAGTTAAAAGACTGCTCACAATAGACTGTGACATGTATTTGTGTACTCTTTTGACATTAGAGAATGATTGTTCCCATGTATAATATACAACTGTTCTGGTGTTAACATTATTGCCTGTGCCCTTTGCTCTGTCACTTTCAAACATCACCAACTTGTAATGCCAAAGCATAAGCAGACCTCCACAGCAAACAGAGGTACACACTTGCTGTCGGGCCTTGTCTATGTTTGGAACTGAAATCTTTTCAGCAAATCCTCACATAAGGCAAACCAGAGCACAAACAATAGGATGTTCCACTCTTGACAACTACCTAAACAGTATTTACAGTTTCCATGAAAATCTTTCATTGGCCAAAATGTTTAGAAGTTGAACATGTTATTGCACAGAACTGACGTATTCTGTTTTTCTTTCCAGCAGTTCAAATACAGTGTGTACATTCATTATTAAGTTCATATTTTTGGAAAGCAGTGTAAATCTTAAGTTGCTTGATTTAGAATCTTTCACACTAGTAGTTTGTGAACATTATAAGTTATATTAGAAGACACATTCTGTTATAGTTAAGTTAATTAACAGATACTACAGTTAAGTGAGTGCCGAGTTCTTGTTGTAAATGGAAATAATTAACTTTATACATTATATCATGCCTAATTTTCATGGCTCATAAATAATGAAAATTCTTTGGCACAGAAAGGGGTGAATTATGCTGCCATAAAAAACTTTGATTATTTACAAAATAGCATTAAAAGTCTGACAGATAGCCCACCAACATTTAAAAGTGAATTAAAGGAATTTCTGAATGACAACCCCTTCTACTCAACGGATGAATTTTTAGACACGATGTAGAAACTGTAGTATGAAAACTTATGTTAAACTGACACATTCCACATCATTACAAAATGACATATTCATGATCTATGGAACAGGTATTAATGTAATGTAGGGTACACTGGACTCCTAGCAAAGGCACTCAGTATACATCGATAACAAAACAGAGCAGGAAGAAAGGAGTTTTGCTGCTACGTAGTAGCCATGGGAGATGTGTAGATGAGATGGTAGAGGACAGATTAGGAACAGATCACCAGGCCACAAGCATTGTGAAGCCAAGCCATGTGACGGAGGACATAGGGAATATATGCTAAGATTTTGGCAAAGAGGATCAGGTTCTTGTAGTAGGATGGAGCAGGAACAGATTGGCTAAGGACAGTAATTACAGTATTAGGTGTGACCTGGATGAAATAGGAGTAGTAACTACACGCAGAGATGTGAGTTTTGTGGAGGTTCTGCAGTGCCAAGACCAGTCCTGGGTTAACACTGCTGTAAGCTGTGTGAACAATGTGTTGAGCAGGCTGCTGCTGACTGAAATGAAATCTCATATGAGTGCAGTGCCTGTTGCTACAATTGGGAGATAGGGATATACTAGACATGGCCTAGTAGGTGAGAGAAAGATAGGTTGGCTGTGCTTCTACAATTGGGAGATAGGGATATACTAGACATGGCCTAGTAGGTGAGAGAAAGATAGGTTGGCTGTGCTTATTGCAGATGGTATATCTCCCCCCCCCCCCTCCCCCTCCATCACATAACGCAAGATGCCTATGGTTACTGGTGGAAGAGAGGCACCTTTTTTAGGTTAGAATCAGGATTCAGGCACCCTAATTTGCAAGTGTTCAGAATAACACAAAATGCTTAAGAATGCACAGTAAAGTACAGTTAGCTTATTTCATCAAAATATTAGAGGATTGAGTAACAAGGTAAAAAGCTTGTTTGCTTGGAAAATGCAGACAGCTTTGAAAAGATAAGGCATCCTGTGCCTATCTCAGCATAACATAACCACAGAGTTAGATAAATTATGTATAAAAGATTACAGAGTAGCAGCTCACTGATTTAGAAATAATATGGGAAAAGGGGGAGTTGTTACATATATTAAGACAGGATGCATGTTCAAAAATAATGGGACAAGTAGAGTTTGCAGTTGTCAGCACATAGAAATGTGTGCTTGTGAATTAACACTAAAAAATGGTTCAATTTTAATTGTAACTGTATATAGATTCCCACTGGGAAATTTTGATCTGTTTACTAAGAATCTGGCTTTCTTCCTGCGCTGTCTGTCAGAAAGTAGTGAGCAGTTAACTGTCTGTGTTGACTTCAATGCAGATTTTCTAAGGGATCCAGATAAGAAAAATTGTCTGGAAATCATAACTGTATCCTAGAATTTGATCTCAGTAGCTCACTTTCCAACACAGTTGGATAAAGGCACTAGGACTCTAATTGATAATGTTTTCCTTAGTGAAGTTCAAAGTAAGAAAGTAACTGTTTTCCCAGTAACAAATTAAACTTTCTCTGATGATGCACAGTTAGTTAGGATAAATAACATAGTGCCTTACCATATGGATACTCCTCACTGAAAATAAGAATAATTGAGGATTCCAGGACGAATGTTTTTATGAATAGTTTACAAAATTCATATCATTATTTGAAAATAGCTTTCCACATAAGCTAATCAAAAAGGACAATAAACACCTATGTAAAAAACCATGGATTACAAGAGGGATTAAAGTATCTTATGAAAGGAAAAGGGAAAATCAGTAATTCCAACAACAGCCCTCAGGCTATCTGGAATACAGTGAAGCAAGAGATAGGACAAGGAGCCACAGAACAAGATAACATCACTACAGAACTGAATGGAGGGGATATAAATGAGTCACAGGTAGCAAATTAATATAATAGTCATTTGTTGATTGATTGCTTTATTCCTCCATAGAACAATACACATTGTATGGATGTCGTCAAATGTTTGTACAATATTCCTTATTAAAATAAATGTTCCTCTTACATTATTTATAGCTCTTATACATAGTTCTACTTTTCTAATCATATCACAAAATTGTTACATAGTATGATGTGTATGAACATTAAGTTACAATCTACGATTATTTTAAACATTCATTTACGGTGTTGTAGCTATTATTTAGTAAATATTTTTTTAAGATTTGGCTAAAGGTTGGGGGAGGGGGGATTTATTTGCATCTTTTATTTCTTGTGGATATCTATTGTACAATTTTATTCCATAATATAATACACTATTTTGAGTTCTTGACTTGTTTCTTCTGTTTAGCTCTCTGGATTTGGTTCCTTGGTCATCCATTTTGCTGTTTGTTGTGTACAGATTAAGATTTTTTCTTATATGCACTGTGTTGTGATAGATGTATTCACATGGAAATGTCAGAAATTTTAGCTTTTTGAACAATTATTTACAGTGTACCTTGTTACAACTATTTGTTACTATTCATACAGCTCTTTCCTGTATATTAAAAATAGTCTGTATGTTCCCAGCATTCCCCAAAACATTATTCCATAACAGAGGACTGAATGCATATATCCAAAGTAGGCACTTTGAGATTGAAATGTTGCACATAAATGCATGGATTCGCAGGGCATAACATGCTGAGGATAGCTTGTTTGCCAAAATCCTCACATGTACTGTCCATTTCAACTGAAAATCTACATTTATCCCCAAGAATTTGATATCAGTTACACAATTTAGTATATCATTATTTACTTTCGTTATAGTATCACTGGTTTTTTTATTTAGTTGGAAGGTTATATATTTTGTCTTTCTCACATTTAAAGTTACTCTATGCTTTAATGGTCAGTTGTGGATATTTCTGAGAGCTTTATTGGAGTTTTCTGCTAACTGAGTTGAATTTTTGTTTGTGATCACTACGGTGGTGTCATCAGCAAATAGTATTTTTTCTCCATATCTGACACTCTAAGGGAAGTCGTTTATATAATAAGGAAGATGACTGGACCCAATACATTTCCCTGGCGGACACCTATATTAATATATTTCAGATCTGGTAAGTGTTTTAGTATTAGTCTTTTAGAAATATGTGAGATTTCAACTCTTTGAACCTTTCCAGGTATGACTTAAACTAGTTCTGTGCCGTACCCCATATTCCTAATATTTCTAACTTGCGTAGTAAAATTCTGCAGTCAGCTGTGCCAAATGCCTATGTTAGATACAAAAAAATGCCTGTTGCATTCTCACCCTTGTCTAGTGCTTTAAATACAACTTTGGTAAACTGTGCTGTAGCTGACTGCGCACATTTTGCGGGCACGAAACCAAATTGTTCTTTGCATAGAAAGTTGTATTTATTCAAGTACTTTATTAGTCTATTTTTTATGGTTTCTACTGTTTTGGAAATGCAAGATAATAAAGAAATTGGTCTGTGGTTTTCTTGGATTACCATTTCTCAGTATTGGTGTTATTTTTGCTTAAAGCAACTAGATCTGAAAATTAATTAATTATTACTGATAAGGATTTTTTTACATTGTTTACACACTTCTTAAAGACTCTGACTGCGATGATATCTAACCCTATAGATTTTTCACTGTTTAGTTGGTGTATTACCTATGCCACCTCTGTCTCTGTTGTTGGAAAGAGCACCATTGAGTGGGTGGCTGGCCCTAGTGGTGTAGAACATTTGTGCCTGGAAATTTCTCTTGCAGTTTATTAGTAATGCCACTGAAGTATTCATTCACAAAATTTGCTAGTTCCTTTGTGTTGCTGATTTGAACATTTTTGTTTTCAATCTGTGTTTCCAGGTGCTTTGGTTCAACATTTGTTGTCCCTTGTTTATGTTCCAGATAGCTTTACTTTTGTTATCTGCTTCAGTAATGTTTTACCATTTGCAAGTTTTTTTGCAGCTGCCAATACCTTTCTATGTTGTTGTGGTCTTCAATCCTGAGACTGGTTTGATGCAGCTCTCCATGCTACTCTATCCTGTGCAGGCTTCTTCATCTCGCAGTACTTCCTGCAACCTACATCCTTCTGAATCTGCTTAGTGTATTCATCTCTTGGTCTCCCTCAACGATTTTTACCCTCCACGCTGCCCTCCAATGCAAAATTTGTGATCCCTTGATGCCTCAGAACATGTCCTACCAACCGGTCCCTTCTTCTTGTCAAGTTGAGCCACAAACCCCTCTTCTCCCCAATTCTATTCAATACCTCCTCATTAGTTATGTGATCTACCCACCTAATCTTCAGCATTCTTCTGTAGCACCACATTTCGAAAGCTTCTATTCTCTTCTTGTCCAAACTATTTATTGTCCATGTTTCACTTCCATTCATGGCTACACTCCATACAAATACTTTCAGAAATGACTTCCTGACACTTAAATCTATACTCGATGTTACCAAATTTCTCTTCTTCAGAAACGCTTTCCTTGCCATTGCCAGTCTACATTTTATATCCTCTCTACTTCGACCATCATCAGTTATTTTGCTCCCCAAATAGCAAAACTCCTTTACTACTTTAAGTGTCTCATTTCCTAATCTAATACCCTCAACATCACCCGACTTAATTTGAGTACATTCCATTATCCTCGTTTTGCTTTTGTTGATGTTCATCTTATATCCTCCCTTCAAGACACCATCCATTCCGTTCAACTGCTCTTCCAAGTCCTTTGCTGTCTCTGACAGAATTACAATGTCATCGGCGAACCTCAAAGTGTTTATTTCTTCTCCATGGATTTTAATACCTACTCCGAATTTTTCTTTTGCTTCCTTTACTGCTTGCTCAATATACAGATTGAATAACATCGGGGAGAAGCTACAACCCTGTCTTACTCCCTTCCCAACCACTGCTTCCCTTTCATGCCCCTCGACTCTTATGACTGCCATCTGGTTTCTGTACAAATTGTAAATAACCTTTTGCTCCCTGTATTTTACCCCTGACACCTTCAAAATTTGAAAGAGAGTATTCCAGTCAACATTATCAAAAGCTTTCTCTAAGTCTACAAATGCTAGAAATGTAGATTTGCCTTTCCTTAATCTATTTTCTAAGATAAGTCGTAGGGTCAGTATTGCCTCACATGTTCCAATATTTCTGCGGAATCCAAACTGATCTTCCCCGAGGTCGGCTTCTACTAGTTTTTCCATTCGTCTGTAAAGAATTCACGATAGTATTTTGCAGCTGTGGCTTATTCAACTGATTGTTCGGTAATTTCACATCTGTCAACACCTACTTTCTTTGGGATTGGAATTAGTATATTCTTCTTGAAGTCTGAGGGTATTTCGCCTATCTCATACACCTTGCTCACCAGATGGTAGAGTTTTGTCAGGACTGGCTCTCCCAAGGCTGTCAGTAGTTCTAATGGCATGTTGTCTACTCCTGGGGCCTTATTTCGACTCAGATCTTTCAGTGCTCTGTCAAACTCTTCACGTAGTATTGTATCTCCCATTTCGTCTTCATCTACATTCTCTTCCATTTCCAGAATATTGTCCTCAAGTACGTTGCCCTTGTATAGATCCTCTATATATTCCTTCCACCTTTCTGCTTTCCCTTCTTTGCTTAGATCTGGGTTTCCATCTGAGCTCTTGATATTCATACAAGTGGTTCTCTTTTCTCCAAAGGTCTCTTTAATTTTCCTGTAGGCAGTATCTGTCTTACCGCTAGTGAGATAAGCCTCTACATCCTTACATTTGTCCTCTACCCATCCCTGCTTAGCCATTTTGCACTTCCTGTCGATCTCATTTTTGAGACGTTTGTATTCCCTTTTGCCTGCTTCATTTACTCCATTTTTATATTTTCTCCTTTCATCAATTAAATTCAATATTTCTTCTTTTACCCAAGGATTTCTACTAGCCCTTGTCTTTTTACCTACTTGATCCTCTGCTGCCTTCACTACTTCATCCCTCCGAGCTACCCATTCTTCTTCTACTGTATTTCTTTCCCCCATCTGTGACAATTGTTCCCTTATGCTCTCCCTGAAACTCGGTACAACCCCTGGTTTAATCAGTTTATCCAGGTCCCATCTCCTTAAATTCCCACCTTTTTGCAGTTTCTTCAGTTTCAATCTACAGTTCATAACCAACAGATTGTGGTCAGAGTCCACATCTGCCCCTGAAAATGTCTTACAATTTAATACCTGGTTCCTAAATCGCTGTCTTACCATTACATAATCTATTCTTCCATTTGTACAACCTTCTTTTATGATTCTTGAACCAAGTGTTAGCTATGATTAAGTTATGCTCTGTGCAAAATTCTACCAGATGGCTTCCTCTCTCATTTCTTAGCCCCAATCCATATTCACCTACTACATTTCCTTCTCTCCCTTTTCCTACTCTCGAATTCCAGTCACCCATCACTATTGAATTTTCGTCTCCCTTCACTACATGAATAATTTCTTTTATCTCATCATACATTTCATCAATTTCTTCATCATCTGCAGAGCTAGTTGGCATATAAACTTGAACTACTGTAGTTGGTGTGGGCTTCGTGTCTATCTTGGCCACAATAATGCGTTCACTATGCTCTTTGTAGTAGCTTACCCGCACTCCTATTTTTTTATTCATTATTAAACCTACTCCTGCATAACCCCTATTTGATATTGTATTTATAACCCTGTATTGACCTGACCAAAAGCCTTGTTCCTCCTGCCACTGAAGTTCACTAATTCCCACTATATCTAACTTTAACCTATCCATTTCCCTTTTTAAGTTTTCTAACCCACCTGCCCGATTAAGGGATCCGACATTCCACGCTCTGATCCGCAGAATGCCAGTTTTCTTTCTCCTGATAACGACGTCCTCTTGAGTTGTCCCGGCCCGGAGATCCGAATGGGGGACTATTTTACCTCCGGAATATTTTACCCAAGAGTACACCATCATCATTTAATCATACAGTAAAGCTGCATGCCCTTGGGAAAAATTAAGGCTGTAGTTTCCCCTTCTTTTCAGCCATTCACAGTACCAGCACAGTGTTGCTGTTTTGGTTGATGTTACAAGGCCACTTCAGTCAATTATCCAGACTGTTGCCCCTGCAACTACTGAAAAGGCTGCTGCCCCTCTTCAGGAACCACACGTTTGTCTGGCCTCTCAACAGATACCCCTCCGTTGTGGTTGCACCTACGGTACGGCCATCTGTATCGCTGAGGAACGCAAGCCTCCCCACCAACGGCACGGTCCATGGTTCTATATGTTCTGTAATTTTTGTAAAATTTTGTAGAAAACATAGGCATATAAGCACAGCAGTATGTGGAAAAAGTAACTCTCATTAAAATTCCATTGCTTGAATGTACCACCAACTTCTCCTTCTGAAATTAAGAAACCCATCATTCTCAGAAAAGTAGAAGTTCATCTGGTTTTAATGGTGTTTCCAGTAGAGTATAAAAGATTTGTTCCCATCCAGTAAGCCTTGTCTTATATGAACATCTCTTATATGAACATCAGTAACTCAAGACATTTTTCCAGAGAGGGACTGAAATATGCCATTGTTTAACCCTTCTATAAGAATGTAGGTAAGAAAGATATCAATAACTACCAACCTGTTTCACTGCTGACATCATTTTCCAAAATCTTTGAGAAGATTATATATCCTAGAACTGTATCTCACCTCAGCAACTATAATATCCTCAGAAAACCACAGTTTGGATCTCAGAAGAGTTGCTCTATAGATAGTGCCAGTCAGATGTTCACTTGCCAAATTTTACAAGAATTAGATAATAAAGTAGTGCTGGTTCATGTTTTCTGCGACTTACCTAAGGCGACTCACCATATGAATCACAGTATTCTCCTAGATAAATGGAACTTCTATAGGATGGAGGGTATAGTCAACCAATGGAAAATGTCATATCTAACCAAAAGAATGTAGGAAGTTATACTTAGTAACTAACCAGTATAGTTCGGGGATGTAATTCTGAATAGGGAGTAATCACATACAGAGTTTCCCTAGGCTCAGTCTTATGTCCACTATTGTTCCCCATATATGTAAACAACTTCCATCTGCTAAACAACAAGCACGTTGTGTTCTTTTATTTAGGTGATACTAACATTGTAATCACTCCAAGAATACATACAGAAACAGAAGAAATGGTAAACTGTATTATTAAAAGTATCATTGACTGGACTGCTGCAAATGGACTCATCCTCAATTTTAAAATGACACAACACATTCATTTCTGCACATCTAAGGTTACTACACCACTGAAGAGTGTAACACACGGTTAGCAAATAATAAATAGGGAGGAAACATAAAAATTCTTAGGTGTCCATATTGAAGCACATTTAAACTGGAAAAAGAACATTTTGGAACTCCGAAAACAACTTAGTTCAGCCACATTTGCACTTAGAATCATTGAAAATTTTGGGGAGGGGCAAATCAGTAAGTTAACATATTTTCATTCCATAATGTCATATGGAATAATGTCCTGGAGTAACTCATCATTAAGAAAAAAGTCTTCATTGTTCAAAAACATGTTGCAAGAATAATACATGGTGCATGCCCACAATCATCTTGTAGACTTGTAGGTATCTGTTTAAGGAGTTGGGCATTCTAACTACTGCTTCACAGCATATTTATTCCCTCATGAAGTTGGTTGTAAATAATCCACTGTAGTTCAAAGGGGACAATGATGCACATAGTTACAATAGCAGAAGGAAAAAGTCATCCATTACACTACATTAAAGGTGTCTTCAGCACAAAAAGGGGTGTACAATGCTGCAACAACAATTTTTTGATCACTTACCCGGTGATGTAAAAAGTCTGATGGACAGCAAAGTAAAATTTGAAAACAAACTGAAAAAGTTTCTGCTTGACAATGGCTATTATGCAGAAGAATTTCTATTATTGTGATGTGATTTACAAATGTCTGCTCGTGTCTGTGTATCTGCGGATGGATATGTGTGTGTGTGCGAGTGTATACCTGTCCTTTTTTCCCCCAAGGTAAGTCTTTCCGCTCCCGGGATTGGAATGACTCCTTACCCTCTCCCTTAAAACCCACATCCTTTCATCTTTCCCACTCCTTCCCTCTTTCCTGATGAAGCAACCGTTGGTTGCGAAAGCTAGAATTTTGTGTGTATGTTTGTGTGTCTGTTGACCTGCCAGCACTTTCATTTGGTAACTCACAACATCTTTGTTTTTAGATATATTATTGTGATGTGATATATATAAAGAAAAAGCCCTTATAAATTTTCAGATGTGAATGTAAAATGCCTCGTTCCACATTATTATGATTTATCATACAAAATGATCCACAGAAGGTGAAACTAACTAACGAACAAACTAACTAACCAAACCATGAAAGAGACTACTTACAAAATTCTTGTTTGGTGTTCAATAGAATATTGCTCAAGTGTGTAGGAGTCCTACAATTCAGATTAACAGGGGTTGTTGAGTGTACAAAAATCAGAACTGTGCAAATGGGACCAAGGTTTTCTGACTGAAGAGAGGGTATATGGAATGTTGACAAACTCTGACTGACAGGTAACTGAAGTAAGATGCTGCGTATGAAATAAATAAACGTAGGCCTACTTCAAAAATTACTTGAACCTTTCAGGGCAAAACCTGTTTAAGTATGACCAGTTTTATAATTATGTTGTGATTTTAGTTTCTCCTTGCATTGATGCATTTATTTTTCTCTACTTTTGACTATTGTTCTGTATCTTTCCCACAATTATGGTTGTGTCATAATTGTAATTACTAATAAATAATGTTACTTTTATGACTGTGGCTTCGCAAGTTCTTAACTAGAAAAAATTGAAATATCTAGTTGTAACAACAGGTTATGGGTCCGGATCCAGGTTTTACAGTGTGACAGTAAGTGGAAAAGTGGTACGTAATCCACTATCATTGCATAGATAACAGAAAAGTATAGCACACAACTATTTCATGGCATGAGCTTCAACTGGAAATTTAGGATTGAAACTCTTTTAAATGAAGTGGCATTATCGAGTTTTCTGGAAGGGCCCTACACAGAAATGGTGGAATATAGTCAAGATGACACAACTGAACAATATGCACAGAAGAATGTTCTGTGAGAACCTCAATAAAGTGGCAGGAAGTGTTTCATTGTTTTAAAATATGCTACAGAGTGGCTATTACTCATTTTAACATGAAAATCAGCAGATTTAGGTGTAACAATGGTTGTGAATACATTTAAAATGAAATGATGAAATTCTTCAAATAAAGGGAATGAATTTGAGTTTACCACATGGTACACACCTCAGCAAAATGGAGTGGCATAGTGACTAAACTGTACTATCATTGAAAATGCTCATAGTATGATTCTTGGATGCAAACTTGAACAGCAATTTTCGTCAAAATCTGTAGTGCCAGACGTCTTTATCATTAACTGTAGTCCTACTTCATCTTTATATGGAGAAATTCCTGGAATGCTTTCGTGTGACAGTAAGTCAAACTTCAAACAACTATGTGTGTTTGTGTGTGCAGTGTCACTTGCACATTCTGAAGCAATTAATGACAAATCTGACAATGGGTCATAAAGTGTTTTATGGCTGTCCTAGTGTATGTAAGATACACATGTTGTGCTGTGGGGCAATCTGTATGGTTGGAAATGAAGCACACACTTCGTACGCTGCCATCACGGTGTAGAAATCTTTATTGTTAAAAGGTGACTGGTTTCAACAGTCTTATGCTGCCATCATCTGACCTTAAGGAACTTGTTATAACAGTGCCACATTACATGAAGTCAAAGCACAAAAGGGGCTCAACACATATACATATTTTGATATTTTATCAACTGTGTGTTTTTTTTTATCAAGATATGTATCTGTGTGCTTTGACTTCATATAATATAACATGCCACTTTTATAAAAAGTTACATAATTAAGATAATATGATGGCAGAATAAGACTCTTTAAACTAGGCATCTCAGTGCAACAAAAGTTTCTATACTGCGATAACGGCGTACAAAGTGTATGCTTCACTTCCACTGGCTCAATGGTAATAGATTATGGTATCCCAAAAACATAAAATTTTATTTGATACAATTTTTGAAGAAAAATTTTCATTTGAAGGCAGAAGAAGTGGTGACTGGAGCTTGAAGGAAACTGTTCAGATGACCAACATAATGGAGAAAACAGCAGAACATCAATGATACCAGGGTGAAAATAACTTTGTGGAAACAGAACAAACTGCCCAAGATAAGTCAGAGCCCATGACTTCAGATATGAAGGAAACAGAACCCCTGTTGAAAAGCAATACAATAACAAGAAAACATAGATACTTTGGACAGCTATGCAGTGTTAGCTTTGCATCCAGCAGAACTGGTGGGAAACTAACATCAGAATTTTGAAGACATGAAGGACTGGCATAATAAGGAAGAATGTAAAAAAGCAGTACAGCAAAATTTGGACACTCTGTCATCCACAGGGGGGAAAAATGGAAAATAATGAAAGTCCAAGAAATGGCAAGATGGTAGCAAACCCAAACAAGATAAGAAGTAAGTGTTTCATGTCAGTGAAAATACCGTGAACAAAAATGTAACACATATGTGAAGGAGAATGTTAAAAATGCCTTAAAAACCAAAACCTGTGAGTAGTGATAATAATTTAATACTGTTGACAGTAGTACATTAAAGCATGAGAACTGTTCATGCTCCTAGCAAACAAAGCGGAGAGAAAAACTGTATTGTTACAGTGGCTTAAATGTGTTTGTTCTTAATAGAAAGTTCTGTTATTAGGCTTGCAAAAGATGGTTTTAACCCATAAGACTTGTATAACTGCAACTGTGCATGACACCCTAAAATAAAGAAGACAACATGGATACTACTCCATGTTCTTGGAGAGCCTGCTTTATCAGCTATTAGGAGGCAGATATGTGAGTCACTATCTCCAACAAAAGACAGCAGATAGCAGAAGTGTTTTCAGATGCAAATTGAAAATGTTCTTCCTTAATGACCCCTTCTATACCACATAGGAATTCTTCAATAGAAATAATCAGCAATTTTTACAGAAATAACCCATGTAGATGGCCCCCATGCAGCAATATAAATATTTTTCCATCTTTTGAGATATACACATGTGTTCTATGCTTTCTTGCATTTGTCTGTTCTTTTATGTATTGTTCTATGTTCAAGCCATTCAGACGCCAAGTGCCACAAAGCAACCACTTCCAACACAGGAGGAGATGCACCAGCCCGGATCAATCTGCCTGTCAGATTTATGAGGGGGACTGGTATACTGGAAAAAAGGATTTGTGTTTTAGGCAGTTTTCCACATCCACAGTGGTAAATAATGTGTTGGTTTCCAAATCCTCTAAGTTACGTTGCATGCAAACACTTTGAAAAATACTGCCAAATTGCACTAGGTGCATTCAGAAGAGGCAGTATGTGGATTCGTCCTGGGGCTGAAGGGGAAGCTGGCAGTAGCTTTAAAATAGCTTTGGAAGTCACGACACCACTGAATAATAACCTGTATAGCGGTATGGCTTTCTCTCTGCTTCATTGGAGAAGTGCCAAACTGGCCGTCACCTCGCACTGGCTGGATAAAGGGCACCAGAATGAATGAACATATATGTTCACTGTTTGTCTGTTAAACGTTACCAGTAACTGACTAAATAAGAAATGGAATACATAGTTGTGGCAGCAGCTATTAACAGAAACCTTGTGGCTAAGTATCTTCTTGAATAATTTAAAATAGTTGTGGAAACTCACACAGTTTATGAATAAGTAAGTCATACATGGAGACTACATCTATTACAGAAAACAGAAATGAGGACAGGCAATTAAAGTACATGGATATTGATTACCATACAATTTTATATTGAATGAAGGGCTGCAGGATGTTCAGTTTATCAGCTCCAAGCAACAAGTAAAAAGAGTTTTGAATGTACAATTCAATAGACTATCTCAAGATTTGGATAATGAAATTGGGGTCGGCCTATTTGATGCATTGACTGTTTGTGGTTGTAATCTATCACTATGTAGCCTCTGTGTCATTTTTGAAACTTTGAGTCAAGTTATTAAACCGAAAAGGGGGGGGGGAGAGAGAGTGAATAAAGTTTATAGGGTACAAATTAAGAATTATATTGTGCCTAATTTTGTCTTTCCTATGAAATACGTTTTTTTTTTCTCTGGCATTGGTTGTTATTCTGTGTTCTGTCCGAAACAGTAGTCGTTATGTAACTGCAATTGCTAATAACTTGCTCTTACTTGTCAAACTGCGTCTTCCTGGTTCTTAACTAAGAAATATTCATACACATTTTTAGTTGTAACAACTGCGACTATTCTCCAGTCTGCTTCTTACAATGCGATCAAGAAGGCAAGTTAGACTCAACACAGCTTGCACAAAACAAAAGTATTTAAACATACGTTCCACCTACGCCCCATCCACAAATTATACGCAACGAAATATGTTGTACTTTATTATCAGCATTGTTGATAGTTGGGCATGCTGTTTCTTTTTAAATGATTAACAGCGAATAACGACCCTCGGTCGTAAACTATTTTCACCTTTTCAAATAATGTAAATATGGTACTTCTATGTAATTTCGTCTACGACATAAGCAAAATCATATTGGGAAACTGAAGCACACTCTATAACTAAATTAGAACAGTGAAATTCTGCATACAAAACCGTGGAAGGTAGTAGGCGTTGCACTTATTGACAAGGTGTTCTCAGAAATACGCCAACACATATGCATTGTGTAAATAACATAAATGATAATACTAGACTGCAATACCTACGACTCCATTAATACAAAGTTTATGACTGCAAGGTTATTTTCCGAGTATTCAAATCTCCCGCGCGCTTTGTGTTGGGCATGTACCAATCATTACAATGTTGTTTGGTGTAAATGTTTGCGTTGTGCTTTTGTTTAAAATAAAGTGAGCGGAGGTTTCCGAAGACGCTCAAGATGATTTGAAGCTTACGCGGATAAATGCAAGGTACTATCATCCGTCGAATAATCTGCATTATTTGTATACGAATTCAGGATACATGAAAAGTGTATAATTTTCTTCTGAATTATGAACTGTGCCTACACAATTAGCTATGTGACCATTATATGCGGATTAATAAATTGTCAATATAATTATTGTCGTTTTAATTCCAAAGGGATCTTGTGTTCGTGAAATTGGCTAAATCCTTTGTGCGCCAAATTTAATGAACCTTTTTTCCCCATTTGCGTCAATAACTGCTATGAATTCATTAGAAAAGCGTATTTCATTTCGAATGCACCGTGGATGAACAACAATTAAAAAGACCCCGAAGCGTCTGTGTGGAGAAGCACAGTCGATAAATACTTTACAGCTAACCGCTAAAAACTACCTGTGGGTGTTAGAAGCCGACGTACCACTTAAACAGCGGAAAAGTGTAGCCTATATAGTACTCCATGGTGTCCAATTGGATAACAGGCTAAAAATGGAGTCAACACAGAGACTAGTAAAGCGGCTCCTCAGATATTTTTTAGATTTGGAAGAATCCTTTATTATGTTTATTCGAAGAAGAACATACCAGTAAATGCAGATACAGCAAGAGCGAGCAGCTATAATATTAATTAAAACAAGACGTTTAATGCGAAAAATGTAGGACTTCTTACTTACTTAAAAGTAGAGAAGAGCTAATAGTAAAACCAAGTTGAAGATGAAAAACTCCGGTAGTTTTTAGAAACTGAGAACGATGTGAAAACAATAGTATTACCAATGAAAACACACAAAGCAACATTTGTGTAATATTCTACAATATTATAGAATATTGCAGTAGTGCTGTGTGTGTTTTCGTTCATTAAGCATAAAATATTCTACCAAGAACGGATGGAACAGCCAGTCAATGAAAACAATAGTGTTAGACTTCCCCAGCCCAAAATATAAAACTGCTCTGTTTGTAAACATACAATGAAGTTCAGAAAACTATTCATTATTTAAATAGCACAAAATTTCTTGATATTTGGCATTTTGGTGATTTTAAACGTGTATGTTGTACTTTTATTCATCAATACATTTTCTTTGTGTTTGGAGTTAACATACTTTACAGTAAGGTTTAATCCTCAGATATTTGTGTTAAAAACAATACCTGGAAGTTGTCTACTTTCCCTACGCCCAGTCTTCTTTAAAGTGTAGCATCAAATTTTGGGGGAAACATCAGTGTAGTTTAAAGCTCCCTTGTGTGTGAACAAGAATTAAAAAAAAGAAAAAAAATTCTTTGTTAAGAAAAAGATAGTGTGTAATGCACTGTACATAACGATTATCCTCATTCCATATATTGTAGACTTTATATTAATTATGAAGGAGGTGTTTATAACACCAAGCTGCCTCCACAGAATAGCTAGCATCAACATACACACTAAGGTTGGTTTGAAATTGCATTACATGAATCATTATGAGATTAAGACTTCAAACTTTTAACTGTGGATCAGTTGTATGTATCACTGGCTATCATCTGAGCTGTATCTGCTAAGGTTCAGTTTGGACCCTGGACCAGTACATATGCTTGTGTCACCAGCAAACATTACAGTTTTTGAATGCTTTTAAAGTCACTTGAAGAACATTTACATGGCTAAGAAACAAGAGTTGACCATAGTTCTGTGCCTGAGAGACAGTCTGAGTGACTCTCAACTTTGTGTTTTGAATTATTCCATCCGTGCAAGAGTTATTCCATTGTCTCCATAATACTGTAGTTTGCTACATAGAATAGTGTGCTGAAATTGAAAGGTATTTCATGTATTAAACTGTAAAATATGTAACTCTGCTGGGCACACTTTCAGTGAGATGTCTGAATGTCTGTGGAGGGGTGGCTGCACATTCTTTCTCAAGATATGAAACTAAAGAAGGTAGTGATGTACACTTTGATTTGGAGCAAAGAACATTCTAGCCTCTCCCAGAGGTGTTCCAGTAGGTTCAGGCCAGGACTCTGGACAGGCCAGTCCTTATTAAGAATATTACTGCACACAAATCACTTCCTCACAGTTGCTGCTCTAAGACATTGTGCCTTGTCATGGTGATACAAACGATCACTGTTCTTTTCTGTATACAGTACACAGTGCTGTAAAATGTGTTCATATCTTCCTGCAATTAGCATTTTATTAAATGCTATAAGGGGACCACACCCTAACCATGAAAACACCCCCTTACCAAAACACCACCTCTTCTGTACTTCACTGTTGGCTCTGCACATGAAGGCAGGTAATGACCTACCGGCATTCACAAATCAAATTTTTAGTTTTCAGTCTTCCATGATGCAGTGGCATCATTTACGCCATGCTAAGCATTGTTTATTTGACTACAGAAATGTGGGGCTTATAAGGAGCTGCTCAACCATCAAACCCCAATCTTTTAAACTCCCTTTGCACAGTCATTGTGCTAGCTGGACTGCTTGCAGCACTGTGTAATTCACGAGTGAATTCCCTCTGCTGATTTTGTGCAGTTTTTTGACAACCACCTTCCACAATGCTTGACAGTCCCCATCTGTCAATATATGTGGCCTGCCTGGTCTTGGTTAAGTTGTGGTCATACCTTCACTTTTCCACTTCACAGTCACATAACCAACAGCTGATCAGGGCAGGTTTAGAAAGGTTGAAGTTTTCCTGATGGATGTTGTACTCAGGTGACATCCAGTGATTAGTCCACACTCAAAGTCACTGAGCTCCCTTGATTGACTCATTCTTTTGTTATCGTGTCTCTGCTGACATCGTAATACTCTGACTTCCTTTATACTAAAAAGTCTGCCTCTTGTGACATCTAGGGATCAGAGCCATATTAGTTAGGGGTCTGTAAATACTTTTTATCAGATAGTGCAGGGTTTTCCAAACTGTGTTCTGTGGAACACTGGTGTTCTGCAGAAAGTGAATAAGTGCTCTGCTAAAAACTGTGAATAACATGGCAGTATTTTTTCAACATTTTAATAGTACTAATACTAAATATTTTTAAAAATTTATTGTGATTTCTGTGTTATTAGTTATGATTTAAAATTGAAGTAGGCCTAGTCATTGAATAAAACAAAAGATTTTTTTTAAAAACATTTTCGGTTGAATGAATTGTACATGATGTGACTACATTCAAAAATTTTAGAAACAGAATTGTTGTGAAGATCATGTTGTCATTTAATTGAGTTTAACAAAATTGACTGACATCAGCACCACGTCTGTATCAGGCTGAAAATTTTTTCCATGATGAATGCAAGACACAAAAGTAATTTTCTGCAGACTTTGTCTAGGGCACACAGTAGTTATATGCATTCCGTTGTAAAAGTTTTTAAGTTACTGACATAAACGGCAAAGAATATGAAGTTTGAAAATTGAAGTTTTATCACATTATATTCAGTACTGCTACATATTACTTCATTATCTAGATTCAAGAATTGAAACTACTTCAACAGTGTTACAAGTAATGGTTTCATTGTAAACTGGTGTCTATTTTATACCAAATTTTAAATTCTTAGAAACTTTGGAACTGAGTGAGACAGTTTTTGTGCACCCTTACACAAAACAACTACATGAGTCAGCTAAAACTAGCTAGTTAAAACAGTGTCTTTGTAGTTTGATGCAATGTTCCTTAGGACATGCGTCATGTCTGAAGTTACAAACACAGCTGATGATTGTAGGTGTATTAAATGATGGAATGTATGTGCAAATTGCGAATACAGTATCATAACAGCTACACAATTTACTGGAAACATATGATCATTTGTGCCAGACAGGCCTCGAACCCAGATTTCCTGCTTGTTGCGAGCAGTTGCCTAACCACTTTGGCTATCCAAACATACTTCCAAAACTTACCCGTATCTCCATATAATTAGCAATAAATAAACCAGCAGCTGTATTTTCATCTCTGATTTATTCCAGACACAACTGCTTTTGGCATTCCAGCATGGCTTCACCAGGCTCTCTACGGCGAAAAACTGGCTGAGCTTATATTGCCAGACAAACTATCAATGCAAAAGCAAACCAGTATTTGCACATGACAGGACCAAGCCACTTAGAAGGTAAACAACATATCCAAAGGCAAAAGTAGGTCTTCCGTCATTGGGTGTGCTGTTTACTTTCTAACAAGGGAAACTCCCCATTGCAACCCCCTCAGATTTAGTGGTAAGATGGCCCACCAGATAGCCTGACATAAACTGAACCCAGATCAAGCATGAAAACTGGAAGAAGGTGTACTGAACTGTGGGGGAAAAAAATAAAAATAAATAAATAAGTAAATCAATGAAAAATAGCAACAGTGAACGATCAAAGCTCAAGATGTGCAACATTGAGCAATTTGAGTAGCCACAGTGTTGTGGTTATGTGTTGGTCGAAAGGGGGAGATCTATGTTCAGATCTCCCTCATGCCCCATCTTTTTTCCTCCTCCTTGTCTTCTGTCATGATTTTACTTCTTTGTGACTTATAACTGCCTACAATGACACAATCAACACTGCACTTTTTAAGAGAGTTCATTTTTTTCATCTGCTTCCCATTGAACCTGTTTAGATGAGCTGAATTTGTACACGGACAAGTATGATCCCCTAAGAGCAGTACCTGGGAAATTGCAACTGCACAGTGATCTTTTGATGATGGCCATTTGAAAATATTAGCAGAACCAAGAGATGTCATAAAGGAGATGGGTATATCTTGCAGCTCATGAGAGACACTTATTGCCTGTCCCATCCACCACTGATTGTCATAACACAAGAAATGTAGTGGCTTACTACCAAGTCTGCTAAGGGATACTGTGGTCTCTGCAGTTTCATGCTGGAGATTAAATCTTGTTGCAAGATGTTTACAGAGACCTCCTACCCCATCATGTGCACTTTTTCCATTACCTATTGCTGAAAATACCCATTTTTTGCCTTAATTCTTATACTACAGTGTTGACCAAGCTCATAAAGCTGAAAGTGGTTTTTCAAATGAGATGCTGAACCATCAGTCACATACACATTTAGGAAATGCTTGGCTTCTAGGTGCTATGTCATCAGTTATCATGCTGACAGCACTGTCTTGAATGAGATCATCACTGACAACAGCAAAACTGTGTGAGCAACACATGTGAATATTAATACCTGTGATGTGTGCCAATGGTAACTTTAAATTTCATTCTGCAAAGCAACAAACCAGTTCTCAGCAAAGTCGAAATGAAAAACTAATGAGTCAGTATTCTGTGATGTGGCTGACTTTACTTCTGCTGTGGCCTGTCTCTGAATCCTCCGAATATGATGGTGAGCTATTCCTTTCATGACCCAGTGCTGAACCTCTGTAACAAACTTCTCCGCTTCTCTTACTGATCTTCTCACATATCTTTTTACTTTTTCACCATTTTCACTAACAGAGATGACAGCCAGGTTAGGACTTTGCCTGCTGCAGTCTTCGACATCATTTAGGTAATATTTCAGAGCAACAGTAATTGTATGTGTATCATCTTGCAACAGATGCCCACAGCAAGAATCTGGACATGCACAAATACCTTTTTCGTTCTTTATTTTATGTGCATTTGAAATCAAATAATTGAGGAAGTGGGTACGTATTTTTGTATTTGCTGCTTAGAGTAGCTACCTGGTATTCTACCTACTTAGTATAAATGGCTGCTGAGATAGCAGTATTTAGGTTTTGAAACCACACTTCACATTTTGTGCACATATCAGTATCTTCAGGTTCTGCACCAAGTGCATCTACATTATACACTTCACAAAGTTTTGAAGATGTTGCTTGTGTAAAACTTGTTTCAATTTCTTCCACTTTTCTTTTTACGTACTGTTTTCTTCTTGTGCTTCTTACCTTTCCTGGGTGTTTAAGAGGGGATATAATTGAGGCTACAGCTGAAATGCTAACATTCAGTGCATCAAAACCATCACACCCAGGAATATAAACAGCTGCACTCTCTTCTTCAGTTTCACATTCGCTTGATGGTGATTGTTCAGGTAGGTTGTCCCTAAATTTCTTCTCGTAGTGAGTGTAGCAATTCCTGCACAATGGATGTGATGCTAACACCTTTATTTAGCGACCAAGATGTTTCTGCAATCCCTCTGACAGCTTTCCAACAAATGTGAAGTGTTTTGCACTTTTCTTAAACACACCTTCTTGTGTCTTTTTTATTATAGTCCACACACCTTACTCTTTCACTTTTTCTTCACTGACAATGTATCGAACAAAGAAGTTCAAACCACACACAAAACTTGATGCAGAATGGGTTATGTGCAAATTCTCCCTCGTTTGTTATATACAGAAGAACACAGGATAGTCTTGCCTACATGCATATTGTACACTAGAAATTCAGTGATGTGAAATATGCAAAATTTTGAAAATTTTTTAACACTTTACACAGAAAAATATTGCCCACTGTGTTTGCACTGACTATTAACATATTAACAAAAAAATATTTTGAGTAATTCTCAAAAGCTTTTGAATAGGGGTTTTCGAGTAAATAATTCATAAAAATAACTTTTTACGTTTTTAGTAATAAATATTTTTATAATAGAGATAGCTGGAGCAGAGAAGATACTTTTAATGATTACCTCACTAGTATCTGGTAATATGACAGAAAAGATAGCGTTCTGTGACTTTACAAATTAGAAAAATCTTTGTAATTGGATAAATTAACTTAAATTATGTATTTCCGTCGTAAATTTGTAAGTTAAAGGAGGCTCATAAGTGTGCAGGTTTCAACTAAATTTCGTACACTAAGAAGGAGCTTTAAAGCAAAACATCTGCCAGACCTCCAGTGCTTCTGACTTATTAGTTATATTTTTTTCTCTACTTTTTAAAGAGTTATTTACAAAATATACATTTTTCAAAGGGCTGTACCATTTACAAAAATTAAGGTAAAGCGAAAATACTTTATTTCTTAACACTTATGGTGTAGAGGTCTAATATACAGGATGTTACAAAAAGGTACGGCCAAACTTTCAGGAAACATTCCTCACACACAAATAAAGAAAAGATGTTATGTGGACATGTGTCCGGAAATGCTTAATTTCCATGTTAGAGCTCATTTTAGTTTCGTCAGTATGTACTGTACTTCCTCGATTCACCGCCAGTTGGCCCAGTTGAAGGAAGGTAATGTTGACTTCGGTGCTTGTGTTGACATGCGACTCATTGCTCTACAGTACTAGCATCAAGCACATCAGTACGTAGCATCAACAGGTTAGTGTTAATCATGAATGTGGTTTTGCAGTCAGTGCAATGTTTACAAATGCGGAGTTGGCAGATGCCCATTTGATGTATGGATTAGCACGGGGCAATAGCCATGGCACGGTACGTTTGTATCGAGACAGATTTCCAGAACGAAGGTGTCCCAACAGGAAGACGTTCAAAGCAATTGATCGGCATCTTAGGGAGCACAGAACATTCCAGCCTATGACTCGTGACTGGGGAAGACCTAGAACGACACCTGCAACGGACGAGGCAATTTTTCGTGCAGTTGACAATAACCCTAATGTCAGCGTCAGAGAAGTTGCTGCTGTACAAGGTAACGTTGACCACGTTACTGTATGGAGAGTGCTATGGGAGAACCAGTCGTTTCCGTACCATGTACAGCATGTGCAGGCACTATCAGCAGCTGATTGGCCTCCACGGGTACACTTCTGCGAATGGTTCATCCAACAATGTGTCAATCCTCATTTCAGTGCAAATGTTCTCTTGACGGATGAGGCTTCATTCCACGTGATCAAATAGAAAATTTTCACAATCAACATGTGTGGGCTGACGAGAATCCGCACGCAATTGTGCAATCACGTCATCAACACAGATTTTCTGTGAACGTTTGGGCAGGCATTGTTGGTGGTGTCTTGATTGGGCTCCATGTTCTTCCACCTACGCTCAATGGAGCACGTTATCATGATTTCATACGGGATACTCTACCTGTGCTACTAGAACATGTGCCTTTACAAGTACGACACAACAAGTGGGTCATGCACGATGGAGCTCCTGCACATTTCAGTAGAAGTGTCCGTACGCTTCTCAACAACAGATTCGGTGACTGATGGATTGGTAGAGGCGGACCAATTCCATGGCCTCCACGCTCTCCTGACCTCAACCCTCTTGACTTTCATTTATGGGGGATTTGAAAGCTCTTGTCTACGCAACCCCGGTACCAAATGTAGAGACTCTTCATGCTCGTATTGTGGATGGCTGTGATACAATATGCCATTCTCCAGGGCTGCATCAGCGCATCAGGGATTCCATGCGACGGAGGGTGGATGCATGTATCCTCGCTAACGGAGAACATTTTGAACATTTCCTGTAACAAAGTGTTTGAAGTCACGCTGGTACGTTCTGTTGCTGTGTGTTTCCATTCCATGATTAATGTGATTTGAAGAGAAGTAATAAAATGAGCTCTAACATGGAAAGTAAGCATTTCCGGACACATGTCCACACAACATATTTTCTTTCTTTGTGTGTGAGGAATGTTTCCTGAAAGTTTGGCTGTACCTTTTTTAACACCCTGTATATTTTTTCCAGACAAATTCATGACCATGAGTTAATATGGCCTGTATGATTTGAGATGAAATCACCCACCAGAATTTTGGTATGATATTATGTTTATAGGTGTACTCGAGAGTGCTTAATAGAGTACTCACTTTAAATATCAGCATGGTGGAAACCATGTTCTTTTTAGAATTATCGAGGCTGTGGCATCCATCCGGAGAAAGTAAATTCTTTATACTAACTGACAGGGAAGGTACAGAAGTCACCAAAAATGACATGTTAATTCTTGAAGAACCTTAATACCACCTCGTGTTCTTCATTTGAAAGTAACAGATACAGCTCTCACCACGAGAATATTTCCTTAATCACATCTTACATAGTGTGATACTTTGACTCACACTTGTAGTCGTAGTACGCTTTTACAGTTATAACAATTAACAGAAGCTAGCAAAAAGATTTAAATTTCAGAATGAGGTTTAGGCTGTGACAAGGGTGCTGGAAGCAACTAATGGTGGAGAAGGTGCTCACCTCCTTCAACTTGAGAAAAACAAATGGCCTCTACTATGAAGTCTGAATGCTCTGCATTTCATTGTTCAGCCTATGTAATGTGTGTAAATGCTCCCAAGCATCTTAATTGGCCACTTACTTCCATATCCCACAGTTCTTATTCACAATAAGCACTATGATGATGAAAATGCCAGTTGAACAAGAGTGTCCTCAGAGATTTAGAATGTATATACACAAAACTGTATAAACATACAGCATCTGTAGCAACAAAAAGAGATATATACACAGTCAGGACATAGATTTTAAATTCTTACACCACTATTAGAACCATGATCAGAAAAAACAAGCAAAAAAATACATTTTCAGTTCAAACCCTTCTCGCAGCAGATGATGGCAGGCTTTGCCACAGCTTTTGTCATCATGTTTGACAGCATTTGATCTGAAGATACGTGCTCCACAGTGTCTTAGGCTGCCTCTATTTTTTTCTCTTATGAAGTGGCATCTTGTGTCTGTATATTAGGTTCACCTCATGTAGCCAACAGAGTCAGATAAGTCGATTGCTGCTTTGTTGTCACATAATAGTTTGATAGGCTTCTTCTTGGAGTTTGGAGGTATTTAATTGCCTAATCTCTGAAGCCACAGAGCCTCCTGACATGCTGAGGTCAGGGCCATATATTCTGTCTCAGTTGTGGATAAGACTACAGTTGGCTGTTTCTTTCTCTGCCAGGATATTACTGCTCCTTGAGATTTAAACATACACCCAGTTGACTTTCTGTCTTCAGAATCTCTAGCCTAGTCTGCATCACAGTAATCTGTTATTCAGCAGTCCTCTGCTTTAGAAAATAATAGCCTCATATCATTGGTGTCTTTCAGGTATCCAAAGATTCTTTTGACTGCTTGCATGCTTGGATTGTTACAAAAACAACTGACAATTCCTATTGATTAAGCTAGGTCTGGCCTTGGTCCTAACCGAGCCAACATTAAACTTCTAGTTAATGCAGAAAAGGGAAGATGGAAAAAATGGCACATAATGACAAGGAAAATGCCGGAATTATGGCAGAAGCATTTAGTAAACTTTTGAATTGTGAAGAACCCCAGGAACCTTTTTAGCAGTTAATACACACACACCCATCAAGACTCCACCTGATCTCATATATCCTCCAACAATCCAAGAGGTGGAAATGGCACTCAGAGAGATGAAAAATTATAAGGCATGTGGAGAAGACCAAGTTTTTGCAGAAATGTGGAAATATGCCAGTGATACAGTTCGAACATCCTTACACATAGCCCTAACAAAAATCTATAACAGAAAAGTTTCCCGAACATTGGACCACAGCCATAATCCACCCACTCCACAAAAAAGGAGATAAAAGCAACCCAGATAATTACAGAGGTATCTCTCTCTTAGACTGCACATACAAGATTTTCTCCAAAATCCTGTACAAGAGGATCAAAGAGCAACTAGAGGAAGAATTAGGTGAATGCCAAGGAGGCTTCAGACCTTGGAGAAGCTGTGCAGAACAGATCTTCACCTTAAAATTAGCCATAGCATATTACAAGAAATGAAATAAACCTCTTGTAATAACCTTCGTGGACTTTAAAAATGCATATAACTGTGTCCATAGACCTTCAATGTTAAAAATCTTAAGAAATTTTGGGCTTCATACAAAATTAATCAAATTGATAGAACTCGCCTTTAACAACACTGTATCAAAAGTCAAGTTCAGGAGGGAACTCTCTGAGCCATTCATTATAAAAACAGGTTTAAGACAAGGAGATTGCTTGACACCCGTGCTGTTCATCTGTGCTTTAGAATACATAATGAGGGAATGGTACAAGACTAACCCAAATAACATCCAAATTGGAAGACCCAAAGACTACATAAGTTTAAATTGTCTAGGATTTGCTGATGACCTTGCTCCAACAGTATTCAGGAAACCAAACAACAAGTTATCTCTCTACAGGAAATAGCACAGAAAATTGGTCTTGGAATATCCTTTGAAAAAACATGTTAACTGACCCACCACTCATAAACAAAATTGCCATAGGAAACCAAGAAATCAAAATTGTAGATAAATTTAAATATCTGGGAGAAATCATAACATATAACCTCAATGAAAAGCCAACATGGCATAACAGAATAAACAAATTGACTAGAGCACAATATATCACCAAGAACACCTACAACAAAAAGTGCCTGTCAATAGCAACAAAATTAAAACACTACAAAACAGCCACTCAACCAGAAATAACATATCCAAGTGAAACCATCTTCAAAACAACTAACACTGCACAAATAGACAAAATACTCAAAACAGAGAGAAGAATCATCAGAATGTGCATCAACAAATCGTACCAGAAAGATGGACACTGGAGAGTAGCCACAAATGAAACAGTCTACAAGGAAATAGAACCAGTAATGAGTAGAATCAGGAAGAAATGCATTTCATTTTTCGGACATCTAATCAGAACACCAGAGAACAGGATCATCAGGAGAATAATAGAAAAATTGTGGAATAGTAAGTGTAACATTAAGTGGATTACAGAAATCAACGAAGATATGGATGAGCTACAGATTACATTGGAAGACATAAGAAACAAATCTGACAAAATCAGGAAACTCACAGACAAACAAACCAGACTGCAAACGAGAATCAACAAACAGACAATAGGAAGGGTGATTTCCGATGAAGAAAGAAGGATGAGACTCGAGAGAATGAAAAAGTACTGGGCTGACAGGAAACTGAAAAATTCTTTGTATAAAGTTGGCAAGAGTGGTCCATGGGAGGCCATAAAATGTAAATAATAAATAAAAATAATAAACTTCTAGTTGCTTCACAATAGGGTGTGTTCTTCATAGCTTCTTGCTCCTGTCCTGTTTTTGGACTCATGTCATGAGTGAGCAATTGATTACTCCAGTAATTTAGATATTGGGTTACACTCTTTCATATTAAATCTGTTGAGAATCTGCTCCACATAGTGTGTCTATTCTATCCACAGGTAACCTTTGCAGTTCCTACTAATTCAGGTACCTAAGCAATTTGTAACTTCACCAAGATCTTTCAGCATAAATTTTTCTCTTAAACTGTTTTGAATACTTCTTTCTGTTTTGAATTGTTACTGAAAATTAACATACCATCCAAATGAACAGCAACTATTGAACTGATTTTTGTAATAGACACGAAGGTCAGCTGTTGATTTTTTGAACTTTAAATTCAACAATGAACTGTCTGATTACAAGTTCCTGCAGTGACCACCTGCCTTAATCCATATACTGCCTTTTTTTAGTCTTTTGATACCAGCATCTTTCACCGTCTTTGTAACAGGGTCTACTTCTGGAATTTTCTTGTAAGTCACCCTGTAAGAAAGCTGTGACAACATCTAGATGATCAGTGTTAAGATCATGTTTAGCAGCCATAGCAAATAAATATCTTAATGAATTATGTCTTACAGTTAGTTTGTGTGTTTCATTGTAATCCAAGCCTTGCTACTGAGCACAACCTTTTATTACTAGCCGTACTTCATAGTGTACAATGTGACCTTTCAAATCTTTCTTTGTTTGACACACCCATTTCGCAGTTACTGGTTTCTCACTGAAGGTGAAACAGCAAACTCACTTGTGTGGTCCTCTTTGTGGGTCAGTAACTCTTCTTGTATTGCTTTCAGCCAGTTTTCAGCAGTGTCTGACATCATTGCTTCTTCCAATGACAAAGGACCAGTATCGGATGACTATTTAGACTGATAAGTTACAAAGTCATGTAGCTTCTTTGCATCAGAATTTTGGATGACTTTCGTATTGACTCAAGTTGCTGCGGTTGCTTATTATCATTATTTGTATTATCCTGGCTGGGTTCCTCATTGCAGCTAGGTTTCTTTGAACTACTACTTGATGTGGTAGTCTCAGGTTTGGGTTCAAATCTTTCGATTTCAATCTTTTCATTTTGTTTTTCTGTCAGTCGGAGAAACACTCGATTTAGTTCCTGCGACTCAGTTGCTTCTTTGTACTATTTAGAAGTACCTTTGTCAAAAATAATGTCCTTCATTTTTATGATTTTATGGCAGTTTGGTTAAAAAAGCCTGTATGCTCTGATTATTCACAGTATCCTAACAAGATACATTCAATACAATTTTGGCCCATTTTCATTGATTGGTT
The DNA here is from genome assembly GCF_023898315.1 of Schistocerca nitens. Taxonomy (NCBI): domain Eukaryota; kingdom Metazoa; phylum Arthropoda; class Insecta; order Orthoptera; family Acrididae; genus Schistocerca; species Schistocerca nitens. The sequence goes on along the minus strand of NC_064617.1, from coordinate 930,348,790 downwards.
TTCGGAACGTGAACACAGCCTTGCTTCAAAATATTCTGTGGTGTTGAAGATCCAGTTTCTTGTTTGTCCAAGCTTCTTTCGGTGTCATGCAGTTTAGTGCCTTAGGCTGCGTTCACAGTGGCACCAACAACGGTCGTCAGATACCATCGCCAGAGGTCGCCCGATAATATCGGCCAACCGCGTGGTCATAGTGCTTCCGATCTTCTTCATCAGATTTTGTTGGGGTCAAGGAGGGTAGTTTAGGTTATAATCCATTCTATGTACACTATGTGATCAAAAGTATCTGGACACCTGGTTGAAAATGACTTACAAGTTTGTGGTACCCTCCATCAGTAATGCTGGAATTTAGTATGGTGTTGGCCCACCCTTAGCCTTGATGACAGCTTCCACTCTTGCAGGCATACGTTCAGTCAGGTGCTGGAAGATTTCTTGGGGAATGGAAGCCCATTCGTCACGGAGTGCTGCACTGAGGAGAGGTATCGATGTCAGTTGATGAGGCCTGGCATGAAGTCGGCATTCCAACATATCCCAAAGGTTTTCTATAGGATTCTGGTCAGAACTCTGCGCAGGCCAGTCCATTACAGGGATGTTATTGTCGTGTAACCACTGCACCACAGGCCGTGCATTATGAACAAGTGCTTGTCGTATTGAAAAATGCCTGAATTGCTCTTCAAGAGTGGGAAGCAAGAAGGTGCTTAAAACATCATTGTAGGCCTCTGCTATGATAGTGTCATAAAAAAAACCTCCATGTAAATAACAACCACACCATAACACCACTGCCTCCGAATTTCATTGTTGGCACTACACATGCTGGCAGATGATGTTCACCGGGCATTCTCCATATCAACACCCTGCCATCGGATCGCCACATTGTGTACCATTATTCGTCACTCCACACAATGTTTTTCCATTGTTCATTTGTCCAGTGTTTACCCTCCTTACACAAAGTGAGGTGTCGTTTTTGCATTTACTGGCATGATGTGTGGCCTATGAGCAGCAGCTCGACCATGAAATCCAAGTTCTCTGACCTCCCACCTAACTGTCATAGTACTTGCAGTGGATTCCATTGCAGTTTGGAATTCCTGTGTGAAGGTCTGGATAGATGTCTGCCTATTACATATTATGATCTTCAGACGTATGACACAAGTGACACCCAATCACCTGACCACGTTCAAAGTCCGTGAGTTCTGCGAAGCACCCCATTCTGCTCTTTCACGATGTCTAATGACTACTGAGGTCACTGATATGGAGTACCTAACAGTAGGTGGCAGCACAATGCACCTAATATGAAAAAGTATGTTTTCGCCAGTGTCCGGGTACTTTTGATCATATAGTGTATGAAGTAGGTTAGATTTTAAGCTCTTAGGATGGAGTGGATACCACAATGCCACTGTGCTTAGAAACAACTGCTGCATAGAGGGTTCTGCTGTTAAAGAGACACTGGATGCCTGTGAATGAGCTTTCCTGCCTTGTAAAGAATGTGGTGAGAACTAGAAACTCTGTCCTCAATTATTGGAATAACCAGACAAGTTTTATGACTATGTCAAGATGATGGGTGAAACGTTCTGTTACATACTTGAAATAAGTCGTGGTGACTCTGAAAAGCGAGTTATAAGCATTCAGTTTCTCTGTATTTATTTAAATTTGTGCAGATGTACGTCAATTAACTTTCAATGAATGTCATTTAGCACACGAGTGAAAGACAAGCATAAAGCGTAACATAAGATACCCTGAAAACCTAAAGCACTTAAAAGTGGAAATCGGTACCATACACCACACTTGCAAATGACTTCATATTAACAGAATCGCTACCCCACTGGCATAAAGTGCCAGTAAGCAGTAATAATAATTTGTAGACTACTGATGTCAACCTACCACAGAAAAGATTCAATACAGTAGCAGTAAGCATTTGAAATACGCCATCCTTTTCACTTCAACAAATTAATTTTTGAGGTTATAACCTGTGCCTCAAATTTCCAATAAAGATTTTGCCTATTTGAGGTTTTGAATAAACCTGCGATTTAAGTCAATACATTCCTAACTATGTCCCCATTATCATATTTTCATCCTCAGGATGCCACAAACTCACTCTTTCTTGGGCTAATCTTACGTTTCCTACACTCCATATTTTGTGTGCGAGAACGTCGGTTGATTAGTAAGTAAACAAAATGATTTGAATTTCACCAATTGTCGTCCGAAGTCTGTATGTTCAGGAGATAAGGTTGGCTATGTGTGACTGCACATGTAGCTGTGTACTGATTTGAAAAGATTGGCCATCTCTGGCTGATGTCAGTCGTTGGTGGAATCCACTGATATTGGAGCAATTGTGATCGCAGCCTTTGTCGGAAATCTGTTAATTAAATAGACTGCAGCGGAGGCTGCTTCTGCCCTGAATTTATTTGACAAATTTGCTTCGAAGGACACACATTTCACTTTTTCTACTACTGTACAGTTATAATGCTCAGATTATCCTTTTTTTCTGGTGTATGTGGCGCTGTAGTCTGATGTTGGATCCCTACTTGTCTGTAAAAGTTTTATCAGTTTCTCTTTCACACTAGATTTATAAACTTTTGAATCAGCAGTGGACCTGATTTTGCTTCAAAAGTTAGATCATTTATTTGGTTGGTCTTGTCGATTACATACCATTTGTTAATGACGCACTAGCAACCACATTTTTGGATGTGTTGTGAATACGACAGCCTTGTTTGTTAAATAAAATGGAATGACCTTTTTCTACTATTTTACCAACAGATAGTAAATTTGTGCTTAGCTGAGGCACATACGGGATATCTCTACTTTAATTTTGTCTTTCTTGTTGCCCTTGAAAACATCTACAAATGCAGATCCTTTTCCTTTTACAGGTAAGTTATCATTCTTTGCTGTTACAACTCGCGAGCCTGTCACCATTTTACACTTATTTTCATCACATGGATATTTAGACATGTGCTCTGATGCACCTATGTCTGCATACCATTCTGTACAGCATCTTTCCAGGCAGTTACGTTTGAAAGGAACATCTGGTTTCTCACTGTCTTGGCCAAAGTTTTTGCATTGTTTTATGCTGATACTTGTTGCAGTTGTAGTGCCTTGCAACTTACTCGTCTTCTTGGTGACTCGAAGAACAGTATCGCTTGTCGATGGTTTATTACAGGTGTCGTTTATTTCTTGCAGTAATATATTTTTTATTGAGTCTCCTGAGTTTGGCAAGTTTGAATTTTCTTAAGTCACAGTCATACATTTATATTCGTCTGGTAATCATGCAAGTAGGAATACACTGAATCCATCCTTTTTCAATTTCAAAGCTCAAGCTATTTAATTTTTATTACGTGGAAATTATGTTTGACATGTATTCTTCAACTGATGAATGATTTTCTAGTCTGATTTGTCAGCAGTGTCTTTAGTAAACTTATTCGTCAGAAGGGGCCAGAGTCTTCATAGACTTCCTTTAGCTTGTCCCAGGCTTCCTTAGCTGTAGACATATCTTGCAAACGAACATATGTCAAAAGGATGAACGAAGAGTATAATTGTTGCTCTTGCTGAGCAGACATTATTTACAGCCATTATTGTGGAACTGACGCTATCCCATAATTGTTCATGTTCTAGATACTTTCGTGTAGCAAGCTGCCACATACTATAGTTCCCTCTTCCCATCAGTTACTCAATCGGAGGCAGTGAATTTGTGTATTTGCAGAACTCATTGTATTAGTATTACGTGGTTCCAAATTGCTGAGCGGTGCTGCTAATTTCCGCTATCCGATGATCTGGTATTCTTTTTAATATTATGATAGACTCGCCCATAGTCTGTTAGCAGAACAATTTTCTGGTGGTATCAACTGTGAGATTTATTGTACACATTAATACATTACAATGAAAACAATCAATTATTGACATTCTTTTTTAATATTACAATAGACTTGGCCCATAATCTGTTAGCAGAACAATTTTCTGGTGATATCAGCTGTAAGATTTATTGCACACATTAATACATTTAAACAACGAAAACAATCAATTATTGACAAAATTATTTAATTGGATGGATTACATAAAAGAAAAAGAAAAAAGAAACTACTCATCGAGTGGTGGCAGAACACACACATAAATTGGCAAGCTTTTGGAGCCAGTGACTCCTTCTTCAGGCAGAAATGTTGAAGGGGGAGGAAGAAGGCTGAAGGAAATGACTGGAGAGATCTAGGACAAGGGGAAGATTTCGGAAAAGTCACTGAGAACTGCGGGTCACGGAAGAACGAGATGAGAAGGAAAGACTGATTGATTGTTGGGGACTGCATTGGACAAGATTTAAAAACCTGAGAGCTTGAAGGTGGAAGACGGGTAATATGCAGACAGATTACTGCTTAAACATCATGCATGCATGCTAAGTGCATTGTACATAACAGAGGTGGAGGTGAGCGGTGAAAAATAGACGGGAAGGACACTGAAAATTGTAGAAACTAATGCAGTGCGAAGCAAAGAGTGGTTACAGTGAAGAAATTCTGAGATGGAAGAAATTAATGTAAATTAAGGCCAGGTGGTGGCGAGAACCAAGGAAATGTTGCAGTGCTAGTTCCCACCTGCGGAGTTCTGAGAAACTGGTGTCTGGGAAAGAATCCAGATGACATGCATCGTGAAACAGGTGCCAAGGTCACTAATGTCATATTGTAGAGCATGCTCTGCAACAGGATATTATGAGTTGCCAGTATAGACCCTCTGCCTATACCCGTTCATCCTAATTGATAATTTGATAGTAGTTGTGCCGATGTAGAAGGCCGAACAGTGTTTACATAATGGCTGGTATATGCAGCAGGTGGCTCTCCCTGTGACAGTATATGTTTTGGCAGTTACAGGACTGTTATACGTGGTGGTAGGAGGGAGCAAGCAAGTCTTGCAGAGAACACCATCACAGGGATAGGAGCCATAGGGTAGGGAAATGGGTGCAGGAGGAGCATAGGGTCTGACAAGAATATTGCAGAGATTGGGAGGGCGACGGAAAGCTGTTCTAGATGTGGTGGGCAGAATTTTAGACAGAATAGATCTCATTTCAGGGCATGATTTTAGGAAGTCATGGCCCTGTTGAAGTAGCTGATTAACACATTCCAGACTAGGATAATACAGAGTCACCAATGGCATGCCAATTACAATTCTCTGTTATGTGTGTGCTCTGCCACTGCTTGGTGAGTAGATTTTTTATCTGTCCAATTATATAACATTAAACACACACGAACTATAGTATTGTACAGTCCACAGCATCCTCAGCAATGCGAAAGATATATAAACAATGAAAGTACAGATTCTAAATTCTCGCAAGTAAAAACAATTTTAATCTACACTTGAAAACACTTTTCCTGTTGTTTCAGTCATTTTATTTCCAGTATCAGATTGTCAAAGAATTAAATAGCTGTGATTTTTCTTCCATGTTCACTAGCAGGAAATGAAAAGCATTCTTTTCCTTTCCTTCTTATATTGCATTGATACTTATTACTCTCAGATTGCAATATATTTTTCACAACAGATGTCACAAGTGAATAATTTGACCGTAAAGCTATGTTTAATATTCTCAGTTGTGTAGAAAAAGACTTCTGCAAAAACCATGTGTGCGAATGTTGCACATAATTAAAATTTCCTAATTTTGTGTGAAGAATATGAAGAATACTTTTTACACAAGTGAGCTGTAACTCCATAATATAAGGGGCAATCAAAAAGTTACCATTTCAGGACACTGCTGCAGTTTGCCTGCACCCTAGCATGACTCCAATGTGAGTATAAAGCACAGAATGTAGGCAAGGGATTAGTGTGGCATTCGTGTCTTTCTGACAATTGTGCAGTAAATGTGGACTGTGGCAAAATTACTACCAAATGCACCCAAACACAACCAACACACAGTTGTTATTTTCTTGGCCACCAAATGACAAACACCAGTAGACATCCAGCAGAGAATGAACAATGTGTATAGGGCAGGATGTCTGTCGTAAACCACCACTGTGAAGTAGTGCAACAAGTTCCATGATGGTCATGATTCAACATAGGCTGCCAGTTGATCTAGGAGAGATCAGAAGTTATGCTAACTCAACTGGGAGTCATTCAAGCACCTACCCAATAGTCCTGATCTTTCATCACTTGAAGGGTCAGTGATTCCTGTTGGACGAGGAAGCAGAGCGGACAGTTACAGACTTCTTCATGGAGCAGGACACGGTTTATTACCAATCAGGTATCTTCAGTCTTTTGTGTTGTTGTGATAATCCACTGAGTGCTCACAGTGATTTTGCCTGATTGGCGTATTTATTCTGAACTATATGACCTTCAAACAGAAACACTTGATCATCCTGTTTAGTATCCCATATGACTTCAATTAATGAATATATGCAAAATATGTTAAATTACTGATTTATATGTCCAAAAAGTTGTCAATAATTCTTATTCTAAAAGTAGCTGAGCCTTTACGATTTAGCAAGTTTGCTAAATGGTATTTCCAGTTTTCATCAGTATACAGCGCCCAAAATCTTAGGGCTTCCTACCATGTACTAAATAGTTTATTAGGATAGGTTGTGTATTTTGACAGTACAAAACTGGATGAGTTGTGGTTTTTCAATATTTGAAGCAGAAATTTTCTTGTGGACTGGGACAAGAAAGTAATGATTGACAAATCACATAAAAGGTAAGAGCTGACCTGGAGAAGACAATACCGGTATTTGTGTTTAATCCACAACTCGAGGTCACGTATAGCCAGCTGAAGGGCCAACCGACAAGGGTAACAACAAACAGCCGCGTAGTAGCATTGCAAAAAGCTACCGGCTGTCCTGGATGTCCTTTCAGCAACTTTACTATAGGTGTTCCTAAGCCATGAAGACTTAATCAGCATGTCAGAAAATCACCATAAGTACTCGAGTCTACCTCTTTGTGGACTTCTATCTGCTTCTCCCCCAAACTCATAAGATCAACTCAGTCTCGTGTAATGTGGACACACAGCAGGAGTGCAGCAAAATTATGAGAAATGCAATCTTCCATTCTACATCTCATTACGTACAGGGGTTGGACAAAAATATGGAAACACTATGAGAAATGCATGCTTTAACATAAATACAGATGCTAGTCAAGCCTGCAGCTTGTGCTGTCGTTTTTGACCAAGAACTGCATCTGTCTAGTGACCTCATTACATTGCAACTTTCAGTTGTGTTCAGAACAGTGTTGTGCATAGTTGTGAATGCATTATGACGGAGCCAAGTGAAGTCGAACGTGGGCAAATTGTTAGTGCTCATATGGTGAGTGCTTCTGGAACAAAGGTAGCTGAAATGCTTAATCTTCAAGAGGCTCTGTATAGAAGATAAACTGCATACGAGGGGATACCCAAAAAAGACCAAAAAAGAACTGGAATAACATTGCCATGGGTGGAGCTTGTGTAGTACTCATTCCTGCTACTAGACTTGTATAGCGCAACTCATTGCCGTTCAGTGCTGCCTGTATTGTCAACTTGGCTTGTTCTGTTCATTTGCAGTGACTCTGTTTTTGCTTGGACTGTTTTGTTCTTATTTTGTTTTTTATAATGGCAAGTTCAAATGAACAAAGTGCAGATGTGGAATTTTGTTTTCTACCTGATAAAAAAGCCGCTGAAACTGTTTTGATGTTGAAAATAGCTTGTCAAGGTGACACTATGGGAAAAACTCAAGTGTACGAGTGGTTTGCTCGATTTAAAAATAGCTACATGTTGATTAATGACAAATGACGTTCTGGATGTCCATCAACTTCCCGAATTGACGACCATCGACAGACAGTTGATTAACTGTCAGAGATTATTGGGTTACCTTGGAGTTCGGTTCAGCAGATTTGCAGCAGACAGGAGACTGGTTCTTCCACCATGACAGTGCACTTGCACACACAGCTATCTCTGTTAGTTTTTGGCTAAAAATGGCATGGTTCCACTGCCCCATGCACCTTACTCGTTTTATCTGGTTCTATGCGATATTTTCTTATTTCCACGTATGAAAAGGGGCATGAAAGGACACTGATTTGACAAAATTGAAGAAGTTGAGAAAAAAATGAGGGTGGAGCTGTCAGCCATTTCTAAAGATGACTACAAAAAATGTTTCAAACAGTGAAAGCACTGGTGGGACAAATGTATTAGCTGTAATGGAGAGTATTTTGAAGGGGATAAGACTGTTTTGTAAACAATTTGAAAATATATAGCTTTTAAAAAATAATTCCGGTTGTTTTGGGTACCCCCTCGTACATCTAAAGAGGAAAAACTTCATACATTAAGTCACAATGTGGACGAAAGTATTTGTTGAGTGATCACGACAGATAGTGATTGAGGGAGACTGTGACAAAAAATTAGAGGACAGCAGGTGCAAAACTCACTGCAGTGCTGAATGTTGCACTCAAGAACCTTGTCAGCTCTGAAACAACGTGAAGGTACCTCCATAACCAGGAAATTTCATGGTGAGCTGGAATTCCAAAACCAGTCATCTGTGATACAAATGCCTATATCAGGAAAACATGGTGGCAAAGTCATAAAACTTGGACTACGGAGTGGTCAGATGAGGCTTGTGTTCCACTTTTTCCAACTTCTGGCCAAGTTTATGTCCCAAGAGTGAAACATGGCAAGGATTTGGTGATGATTTGGGTAGCCATGTCTTTGTGTTCCATGTCCCCGTGTTTACTCTGCAAAGGTTGCATTACTCCCAAGGATTCTGTGACCGTTTTAGCTAATGTTCTGTTCCAAGACAACAGAGCCCTTGTTCACACAGCTCGCATTGAGTGTGAGGGTGAGTTGTCACATCTCCCCTGGCCAGCACAGTCACAATATCTCAAAATTATTGACCCTTTGTGGTCTACTTTGAAGAGTAGGGTGTGTGATCACTATCCATCTCCATCATCATTACCTGAACTTGCCACTATTTTGCTGGAACAATGGTGTAAGGTTCATTTGAAAACCGCACATTCCGAATGACTGGAAGTTATTTTGAATGCTAACAGTTTTATTACACCGTATTAGACATGGTAACTTTCTGTGTTTTTTGTGTTTCTGTATTTTTGCTCAGCCCCTTTACTTTCGTACTTCCCAGCTCAGTGAAGCATGAGATACAATATTTACAAGGCTGTGCTGAAAAGTAATGCCTCCAAATTTATATTTGTTTCTCGGTACTGGATGATGCATTACATGTAATGTGTATGTGTATTACTCGGTTGACTTTCTCACTTCACTGATGCAAACTGCAACCCTGTGCTGGTAGGGGGCTCCCAACTGCATTGTGTAACGTAGATGGTAGATATGTGAGAACAAGCATGCTGTAATCAGGTTTCTAAGTGCAGAAAGTGAGCCTCCAATTGAAATCCATAGAAGAATGAAAACCATACACGTTAATGATCGTAATGATCAGTAATGTGCGATGTTGAATTGTTCGTGATCGTAATGAAGGAAAAGATGGTGCTAACCTAAACATGTGTGACAGAGCTCGGAGTGGACGATTGTGTATGGGAACCAATGAGACTCAGTGGAATTGGATTGATGAAATTATCAGAGAAACATCACCTGATAATTCAGACACAGCTCCTCAGACAAGTATAGCATATTACGAGAGCGTGTACAGGCCATCATTGCAGAACTGAGGTACAGCTGGTGCCTTGAATGCTCTCTCCTGACATGAATCAAAGGAAATTGGACATCTTTCAACAATTTCTTTTGCATTTTTAGCATGAAGGTGATGGTTACTGTAACAAAGTTGTGACAGGTGATGAAAGCTGGATTCACCATTTGGACCTCAAAAATAACAGACCATCATGGAATTCTGCCACAAAGCATCACCGACACCAAAAATATTCTATACCATGACATCAGCAGGCAAAGTTGTGCTCACAGTGTTGTGGGATGTTCAAGGTGGGGTGCATTTGGAATTTACCACCATAACTAACAAGGTACTGCAAAACCCTTGGAAAACTGAAAGCACGAATGGTTTGGTCACAAATGGTACATCCTCTCCTTTATCATGACATTGCTCGTATACACAAGACCCCTACAACATCTGGAACAATACAACGCCTCGGGTTCACTATCATCGATCATTCTCCATACAGTCTCGACTTGGTGCCATTCAGTTTTCATTTGTTTCAAAATCTTAAAGAACATCTTCGAAGACTTCACTTTGATTAGGGATGAAGCAGTGCAAGCAAAGGTGAGTTTGTGGGACCATCAACAAAGTCAGATATTTTATGGTGACTGCATCAACAAATTGGTCTCTCATTGGGAGAAATGTTTTCATCACCAGGGTGACTATGTTGAGAAGTAAATATTTGACATGAAGAATAAAGATGCAGAATATTAATAAAGTTAATTTTATTAAAAAGCCTTTAAGAATTTTCACATACAAATTTGGAAGCATTACTTTTCAGCACGACTTCATATTGTGCCTTTCCTAATCCATTAATGGACAATTTGATGGGTGTAAAACTGTTCATATGCTTCTGGGTAATACTAAATCTCGTTGATTTAACCATAATATGGAATGAAGTATTAGGCCCTATGTTCTGTGACTCATTGTGGAATTGACACTCTTTGTATTTTAAGTGTAAGTCTGCATGTGAAGCAAAACTTTCCTGTAGCTTTGTTCACTGGAGAGCATTGAACATTTTGGTATGCAGTTATGGTAAATTATGTCTGTTAATCCAACTGCTAAAAGTCGAGGCTAATTAATAGTAAACAAAATTGATTGCACAGTAGTTTACAAGTGACATTGTGGATGACCTACACTTCGTTAGGAGCCTCCAGACTCCCACTGTGATGCTTGCTTCTGACAACTGGGCTCACTGTGCCATAAATTGTTGTGGATGGTTGACAGTAGATACTCAAAACATGTGATTGATTCCAGTGATGTATAGTGGTGCTGTAAACGTACAGTATCTGGTATTTCCACCTGTTAAGAAACTTAACATTCAATTTGCTAGTTCTACATTTACTTTCTGTGGCTGTATGGCAAAGAATACTTTTTATTCTAAAATATGTTTCCTTCACTTACTATTCATGAATGGTTTGAAAGCAGAATTATTTTTTAATGTGTCTGTGTGAACTGTCGTCAGTCTAATATAATTTTCATGATCTGTATGCAGTTGATGTGAATATTGCTGAAAAATGTTCACAGTTTCCAGTTTGGAATCCATCTGTCGTAAATTTTAAACAGGCTGTGGTGAGATATACTGAATCTTTTTGTTAGTGTCTGTCAGTTAAAAATTTTCAGCAATTCTGTTACATTCACTCGGTAGTTAAATGTATCAGAACCCATTTGTGGTCTCCTCCTTTGTGGACACTCATTGTCTCCTGCTAGACTGACCTGACATAAATCCCTCGTACTCATCCATTATTTCAGTATCGACTGTACACATATTTCTTAAATGAACTCTTTGCAGTCACACTGCTGCTTCTCAGCATCTCACCAATAAATTGAAGCCTTTTATTTACTTAACCTGTCACTGAGATTATGTGATTGCTATAATTCTTATACACTGAAGATCCAAAGAAACTGGTACATCTACCTAATATCATGTAGGACTCCCACAAGCAAGCACAAGTGCTGCAACATGACATGGCATGGACTCAGCTAATGTCTGAAGTAGTGTTGCAGGGAATTGACACCACGAATCCTGCAGGGCTGTCATAAATCTGTAAGAGTACGAGTGGCTGGAGATCTCTTATGAACAGCATGTTGCAAGGCATCCCAGATATGCTCAGTAATGTTCATGTCTGTGGAGTTTGGTGGCCAGCGGAAGTGTTTAAATTCAGAAGAGTGCTCCTGAAGCCACTCTGTAGCAATTCTGGATGTGTGGGGTGACATATTGTCCTGCTGGAATTGTCCAAGTCTGCCGGAATGCACAATGGACACAAATGGGTACAGGTGATCAGTCAGAGTCATATCTAGACATATCAGGGGTCCGTATCACTCCAACTGCACATGCCCTGCACCATTACACAGCTTACACCAGTTTGAACAGCCCCCTATTGACATGCAGGGTCTGTGGATTCAGAGATTATTTCCATCCCCATACACGTCCATTTACTTGATACTATTTGAAACAAGACTTGCCCTACCAGGTAACATGTTTCCAATCATCAACAACAGTCCAATGTCAGTGTTGAAGGGCCCAGGCGAGATGTAAAGCTTTGTGTCATGCAGTCATCAAGGATACGTGAGTGGGCCTTCGACTGCAAAAGCCCGTATCGGTGATGTTTCATTGAAAGGTTTGCATGCTGACACTTGTTGATAGCCCAGCATTGAAATCTGCAGCAATTTGCAGAAGGGTTGTACGTGTCTCATGTTGAATGATTCTCTTCAGTCATCGTTGATCCTGATCTTGTAGGATCTTTTTCCAGCCACAGTGATGTTTAATTCCTGATATTCACACTACACTTGTGAAATGGTTATACGAGAAAATCCCCACTTCATTGCTACCTTGGAGATACTGTGTCCCATCATGCGTGCAATGACTATAACACCGTGTTCAAACTGACTTAAATCTTAATAACTTGTCATTGTAGCAGCAGTAACCAATCTAACAGCTGCGCCAGGTGCTTCTTGTCTTATATAAGCATTGCCGGCCACAGCTTTGTACTCTGCCTGTTTACATATTTCTGTATTTGCAAACGCATTCCTATACCAGTTTCTTTGGTGCTTCAGTGTATGTGTCCATTGTTATTTATAGGTATTTATGTGTGACATGTTTGGCTGCAGTTATGATTCATTAAACACAATGACTGTAAGGTTACTAAGTTGTAACAAGTGCACAACTTTATGTACTGCTACATTAAGAGTCAGTTGCCAGTTTTTGCACTGCACTGATTTTTCATCAAGAACAAACTGATCTTGCTCACAAATATAAGATCACCTGCAAAAAATCAGAAACTACCAGTATTATCATCTACAAGACCTGATATACACTGCTGGCCACCGTAAATGCAACACCAAGAAAGACAAGAGGTAGCACAACAAAATTTATTTTGTAGATAACATGTTGACCAAGTATCAAATGATTACGTTTACAGATGTCTGTGACATGTGGTTCCTGCCAGAATCAGTAGCCAGAGTAGCCGCCATTGTTGGAGATCACCGCTGCCACACGTCTCGACATTGAGTCAAAGAGACGTTGGATGTGTTCCTGGGGTACAGCAGCCCAAGCAGCTTCCACACGTTGCCAAAGATCATCTGGTGTGGCAGCTGGGGATGTAATCTTGGTCACTCGTTGAGCAACCATGGACCACATGTTTTCTATCGGCGAAAGATCCGGAGAGCGAGCCGGCCAGGGAAGCAATTCCATCTGGTTATTGATGAAGAACCTTTGGACAATGCGTGCCACGTGTGGTCGCGCATTATCCTGTTGAAATATGGCTGTGGCCGAGCCCTGAAGGTAAGGAAGGACAACTGGCTCCAGCACCTCGGATATGTAGCGCCGGCTATTTAAAGTACCGGCAATGCGTACTAGAGGCATGCGAGAGTAATATCCAATACCGCCCAATACCATAATACCCGGTGCAAGACCAGTGTGGCGGTGCATAATGCAGCTGTCCAGCATCCTCTCTCCACGGTGTCTCCACACTTGAATCCGACCATCGTGGTGCTGCAGACAGAAGCGTGCCTCGTCAGTAAAGACAACGTCATTCCATTCTGCTGTCCACATCCGTCTGTCATCACACCATTGGCGACGGAGACGTCTGTGGTTCTGCGTCAATGGTAGACGAAGCAATGGACGTCTTGCGGACACACCACTCTGCTGTAAACGGCTTCGAATGGTACGCGCAGACACTGGATGATGCGTTACAGACGCAATGTGCTGTGCTATGGTTCGGGATGTCACTGAGCGATCCGTCACTGCCATGCGCACAATTTGCCTATCAGCACGTGCAGTGGTGCACCGAGGTGAATGCGATCGACCACGTCGGTCCGTCGTACCCTCCTGCATCCAACGGTCACATATCCGCATTACAGTTGTTTGGTTTCGTCCAACACGACTAGCGATTTCTCTGTATGATAATCCACAATCTCGGTAAGCCACTATCCTTCCTCTGTCGAACTCGGATACTTGATCAAAAGATGTTCGCTGTTGTCTACGAGGCATAACTGATCGTCTTGTGAAACAACCACAAGGTAAACACACGTGCCGAACGTACACTCGTCAAAATCGCCAAGCCTTAAATGGCGCTATGAGGTGATGTGCGTCTGCGCTGAAATTCTAATCAGTTGCATATCTCATCGCAGTAAACTCATGGTGTAAATTTCACTTGATTCGGATGCTTCCTTCAGGGTGTTGCATTTACGGTGGCTAGCAGTGTATAACATGAATACAGTGATCTTATTATACTTCAGTGGTTCGCACAAGATACAATGTCTGCATCAGTAGATGAACTCTCCATTCAGGAATACTTTCTCCCACTTGTAAAGGTGATTTCAGTCAAATTGCAAACCTAGTTGCTTTCCTAATACAGTCAGATTTTTTCAGTAAGTATTGTCATAGTACTCAAGCCCAAACTTTTTGAAATTGTAGAAATAGCAATTTCACGTTATTACGTCTATGCCAGTTCATGTGTTGAATACGCAATATTGGTTTTGCCATGATCATTGTTTTCAGAATTCTCACTCATTTTCATGGGGAATCGTATTTTGCTGCACATACTCAGAACACTTAGTAGGTCCAACATATCTTCTAAAGAAAGTACAGGGTGTTCAATTCATCTGATGACCGCCTGTGTGGTGTAGTAGACGCTGGGCAGGGGGCGCTCCGTTGCTGCACTATGACATGAATACATTTAAAATTAAGCAAATAAATTTTGTGCTCTTCCATGTCGTGCAAGGAGATGCTGGAACTACCTGCCATTATTTTCCATTCATTTATGACATCCTCTCAAGAAATTATTAATCACATAATGTAATTCTTTCTGAGATATTGAATTAATTGATTCACGGATATTATCCTTGAGTTCCTCTATTGTGTGAGGATTTGTTGTGTACACTTGGGCCTTCAGCACACTCCACAAACAAAAGACGAACAGAGTTAAATCAGGACTTCTAGCAGGCCAGGTATTGTTACTAATTACTCTTTTATTGAACACATTGTCAATTGCAAGCAAAGGAACATTGGTCATAAGAGCCCTTGCTGAATCCTGTAGAAAAAATGTGAAGCTTCATTGTATTTCACTCAGTTTATTAAAAAATGATCGCAAAATGTTTTCCACATATCTTTCACTTGTAACTGTGTCATTAAAAGAAATTGGGGCTATTATTCTGTTACCATTAACTGTGCACTACATCCCTATTTTCTGATCATGAAGGGGTTCCTCATGAAGCACAACAAGTCTTATCTGTCCTCCATTGTCGACAGCTTCAGGAATTAACATACCCGTGTAAATGGAACCAAGCCTCATCTGAAAATAGAATGAGGTAAGGATCCATTTTACTGTGATACACTTGTTTTAAAACCAATTCGCAAAACTTAAGCCTGTACACAGGAACACCAGGTCGAAGTTCTTGTACTACTGATACTTTATAGTATCTTATCACAAGCAGCTTAGCACCTCTTTGCACAGAGGTGCACAATATTTGTGTTTGCTGTGAAAGACGTCTAAGAGCCTTTTTAGGGGAATTTTCCTGGCGGTATGCAGTGTCATTGAGACGAGCTTTTGTGAGAACTGTACCTTGTTTACGCTTCTTGTCTTGAACACTTCCCATTTCGCAAAATGTTTTCACTACTTTGTGGACTGCATCACAACTCAGATCTTGAACACCTGGAAACTTCTGTTCGATAAATCTCTGAACATTATGAGCAGACTCTGCACGCACATACGAATCATAAATAAACACTTGTTGTAGAATTGAATAATGTGCTCTTGCCACTGGTGCATTCGCAAACTTCACTGTTACATTCGTGATGCCTGTTTCACCGCTTGAATGTCACTAGCCAACAAGGTGCATATGTCAGTATGGCTTTCAGGCTAAAACCCACAAAAAAGGAGGGGGGGTGGCATTGCATGGTCCTGTGGGATCCATTTGACAGGCAGACGCGACTTCCATGGCCGGCCTGAAATACCCAAGGCAGGTGGTCATTAGATAAATGAAACACCTTATACTTCGAATACCAGATTGCATCTGTCACGAAGTTGGTTGGTTGGTTGGTTGATTGATTTGGGGGAGGGTACCAAACAGCAAGGTCATCGACCCCATGAGATTAGGGAAGGATGGGGAAGGAAGTCGGCCGTGCCCTTTCAAAGGAACCAACTCGGCATTTGCATGAAGCGATTTAAGGAAATCACGCCAAACCTAAATCAGGATGACGGATGCGGGTTTGAGCCATCATCCTCCTGAATGCGAGTCCAGTTTGCTAACGACTGCGCCACCTCGCTCAGTGTCACAAAGTAGGGGAGAGAGTATCACAGATATGTGCTGGCAATCATTAAAACAAAGGTGTTTTTCATTGCTGCAAGTTGTTCTTCATTTAGTGAGTTAATTTTATGGAATTTCAATCACCAACTTTCTTTTATGAATGCCAAAATATTTTGTTGACTGCTATTTACACAAGGAAAATCACCATCATTATAAAATAAGAGAAATTGTATCTCACATGGACAGAATTTGGTTTTCACATGCTGTTGGAGAATATAAAGGTAGAGAAACAGTCTGAAAGTAGTTCTGTGTATCCTCTGCTAATCACTCAGGTCTAAATTGTGCAGTAATCAAGTAGAAGTAGATGTTGTGGTGGCAGGTGAAATGTGGTAGTAGTCTTGTGGCTCAGTTCTGCCGTGACCTTTTTTGAGTGTGTGTGTGTAAATAGATACGTAGCAATGTAATGACAAAGAATACTGTGCCAATCAACAGTATCCAGTTGAAAGCAGCAGTTTCTACAGCTGTATACATACTCTGCACACCAGTGTACAGTGCGTGGTGGAGGATACCCTGTACCACTACTAGTCATTTCCTTTCCTGTTCCATTTGCACATAGAGTGAGGGAAGAATCATTCCGCAGTCACCTTCAAATTCCAGTTCTCTAAATTTTCTCAAGAGTGTTCCTTGAAAAGAACATTGTCTTCCCTCCAGGGATTTTCATTCAAGTTCCAGAAGCACATCCATAATACTTGCATGTTGTTTGAACCTTCGAGTCACAGATCTAGCAGCCCACCTCTGAATTGTTTCAATGTCTTCCTTTAATTTGACCTGGTGCGGATCTTAAAAGACTCGAGCAGTACTCAAGAATATGTCACACTAGCATCCTGTATGCGATCTCCTTTACAGATGAAACACAGTTTCCCAAAATTCTCCCATTAAAACGAAGATGACCATTCACTTTCCTGGCCACAATCCTCACATGCTTGTTCCATTTCATGTCACTTTTCCAATGTTGCACCCAGATTTTTAAACAATGTGACTGTGTCAAGTGGGACACTACCTTTTGTATCCCACCTGGAAAGCGGCGTGTGGGTCTGCTCCTGTAAACTGAAGGGTAGGCCAAATGTAGGAAGCGAGTAGTAACAGGAAAAGGTTAAATGCTTAGGTATTGCATATAGGTTATAACTCTTTTACTGGTGTACAATTGATAATACTTAACTTTGGCGAAGATGAGCACTTGGGTGCGAAGCTGTACATCAATCAAATCTAACAGCTACTAGTAGTTTAACTAACTATCATTGAAGTAACAAAGTCTGTAATGGCTAGCCCCCTATGAAGTAGAAGCTAAGTTGCTTGGGTGTCGGCTCGGAATCAAATGGGCTGAATCTGGAGAGGCGCTCGTAGAGTTGCACAGCGCCAGCTAGAGGGTGCTGTCGTCGATGTTGGTGTCATAGTGCCAACCTACAAACTTGCACCTCTGCCGTGGCACCATAGCTATTGATACGACACTACCCTGTATCCGACTATTACGTGTTTGTTTTTCCTACCCATCACATTAACTTAAATTTCTCTACGTTTATAGCTGACTGCCATTCATCACACCAGCCAGAAATTTTGCGTAATGCATCCTGTATAGTCCTACAGTCGCTCAACTTTTTTCAACAGCTTCCTGTATACCACAGAATCATTAGTAAACAACCCACCCTGTCTGCCAGATCATTTATGTGTATAGAAAATAATACCTATCACACTTCCTGGGGCACTCTTGACAATATCCTTGTCCCAGATGAATACTTGCCCTTGAGGACAGCATACTAGGTTCTGTTACTTAAGAAGTCTTTGAGCCACTCACATATCTGGGAACCTATTCCATATGCTCATGCCTTTGCAACTGTCTGAAGGGAAACACTGTGTCAAACATTTTCAGAAATGTAAAAATATGGAATCTGCTTTGTTCCCTTTCTCATAGGATATAATGTGAGAAAAGGGCAAGCTGAGTTTTGCAGGAATGATACTTTCTGAAACTGTGCAGATTTGTGCACAGAAGCTTTTTGGTCACAAGGAAATTTATGATATTCGAACGCAGAATATGTTCGAGACTTCTGCAGCAAACCATTGTTAAAGATATTAGTCTGTAATTTTGCAGGTGCATTCTTTTACCCTTCTTATAAATAGGAGCCACCTCTGCTTTATGAAGTTCCTTGGAACTTTGCCCTTTTTGTGATAAATGCAAACTAGGTAAGGGGACACAGCGTTAGAGTACTCTTTGTAAAAACAAATTGGGATTCCATCTGGACCTGGTTGTTTGTCTATGCCAGCAGTGCTTATTATTGTGTTTTCTGTACAGGACTCTGTGTGATAGTCAAATGACAATATGTCTGTACAATTCTCCTGCATGAACAATTTCTTACATGCAAAATTTAAAACTTCTGCTTTTGTTTTGCTAACTTGTACTGCCACACCAAACTGGTTAATGAGCGACTGGATGAAAGCCTTAGATCCCCTTTGTGATTTTACATAATACCAGAATTTTCTCTGGTTGTCAGCCAGATCTTTTGCTTAGGTATGACGGTGTTAGTTGTATGCTTTGCACATAGATATTTTCACAGATGCACAAATCTCAACTAACCTTTGTCTGTCTTCATTTGCTTGTTAGCTTTTGAACCGAGAGTGCAAGAGCCTTTATTTCCTCAGCATTTTCTGAATTTTGTTGTTAAATCACAGTGTGTCTTTTCCATCCCTCATTTGCTTACTAGGCATGTATTTCACCAGAGCATGATTTACAAACATCGCTCATAATTCCTCCATGTCCGTCATACCGGGAATGAAATCAATTCATTGTCTATATGAGCATCGAACAACTACTTATGTGCTCTTTCTAGGATAAACATTCTCTTAGACTTCTTAACACATTTGGAAACTTCAGGAACCATAGTCACTATGAAGACATCATGATCATCAACCCCCGTCTCTATACTGACACAATTGATAGGGTCCAGCCTGTTTGTTGCTACGAGTTCTAAGATATTTCCATTCACTGTGGGCTGCCTAACTATCCGCTCAAGACAGTTTTCGGAAAATGTGTTGAAAAGTAGTTTGCAAGATTGTCCATCTGTATCTGCTGCAATGAATCCATAAACATCTCAGTCTATTCTCGGTAGGTTAAAGTCACCTCCAACTAGTATTGCATGATCTGGGTATTTATGCACTACTGAGCATAGATTTTCTTCAAATGATTCTAGAACTGTCATAGTGGAATCGAGTGGTCAGTAAAAACATCCAACAATTAACTTGGTTTCACCTGAACTCAGTTTCGATTTCAATAGAGACAATATTTTTGTCAACTGCAGTGAACAGTCCCTCTCCTACAGTGTTTAATCTATCTTTCTGATACACATTCCATGTTTCACTAAATATCGGAGAGCTTTCTACTTTGGGTTTCAGCCAGCTTTCGGTCCCAAGAATAATTTGAACATGGAGACTTTCATGGGGGGCAGTATCTGAGAACAAATACTTCAAAAATTTAATGATAAAATTTTTACAGTTGAAGTGTCTTTACTCTGAATGTGGTCTGATTTCGCTATCTATGTATCAACTGGTGAGTGTTTATCAGAATACCCCAAAATTTCTGCCTAACCTAAAAAACCCAGTTTCGCAGTAAGTACATCAGATGCAGTTGTTGGTGAGGACAGCATCATATACTGCCAATAGCATCTAGATTTTCCGGAGGATAGGTACATGCACACATGCAGGAAAACAAGTTATGTGCCTCCCAGTCTGTTGCAATCCTTTCAATGTGATGTCACCTTGGTGGTTTGCATATCAGTTTCACTACGTATGTATTCTATCAGCTTTTCTTTTGGCAACACTAGATGGAGTGTACCCCCAGTCCTGACTTTATCACCACTGGTGAATCAGAGGGAATCAGACTCAGGACCTTCTCTTTAGTAGACACTGATGCTAACCTCTAGACAGCATAGGTGGCCAGTGTGGTTCATGAGTGTTTGTTCACACTAGTGGAACCCACAGGAGTGGGCGCACAAATGATCTGGTCATTTTGCCCTGTATGACCAATGTTGATCAAATTACAATAGCTGTTCTCATATTAAACATTTGTGTTATTTGATGTTTGTCATTTGGTGCAACTGCATAGCTACTTTGGCTGTCAGTGGTCTTGCAAATGTGGGATGTCGCAGATACAGCTGGTCATTTCCAAAATCTTGTCACTTATATGTTCCCGTAGCAATGTTCCCAATGAACACCGTGAGGTGTCGAGAGAATACCAGATGCTGTGCTGGCAGCTCATTTTAAGTAACAAGTGAGAGAAAAGCAGGCCTGTACATGTTCTATAGCTGTTAACTTAAACTAAACTCGTGCCCAAACTGCTTCTTGATGTGCAATTATAAATTATATGAGAAAACGGCAGGCATAAATTTTTGGCAGCTACTGCAGAACTATTAATCAAAGCTGCTGTGTAGGTTCAAAATTAAGCAAATGTCGCCAATTGCCACTATTCATTGTCAGATATGCCTTGTTGTTATACGAATGCTTGGTGTCTATTATTTTGGACATTTCTGAAACAACAGACACCATGTGGAATCCACAGCTGTGTTGCATATTATGTAACTGAAGATGGAATCAAGAGAAAGAAAAGCAAAGGAAAGGGACTGATATCATCTTGTGCAGAATCAGCGGCAGTGAGTGAAAATTCATGCCGGACCAGACTATAACCCAGGATCTCCTGCTTACTAGGCAGTTGTGTTAACCGCTACGCTATCTGGGCACCATGTTTATCGCACATGCCTGAACTATCTTAAAGTGCTAGCCAGCTGACTCATATTCCCACCTAGTGCTACCTATCCGCAGTCTGTGTCCACGCCTTCCTTGCTTGTTGAATAAAAAGTTTTTGGGTTTCCAACTGGGACAAGTATTTTAAAATTTCATGAGCTTTTGGCCATTGTCAAGTGGTATGTCTGTCAGTGGGCTGCTGGTATGCCCCTTATGTGCACTAGCTGTCAGCTGTGATGTCACTGGTGCCTGCAGCATTGCCATAAATGAGCATATTTTGACTCGGCATTCGATCCACCCAGTTCAACTGCACGATCGCTGGATCCCACTTCGTGCCTAGCTGCAAGCCACCATCTCTATTTGGGGTGTTATTGATGATTTTTATTTCAATAGCTTCTTGAGCCTCCAACGGATGTTTTGTCTGGTTTTATCCGGTGTCCATTTTCTAAAATGTGCTCAGCTGAAGCCAATTTCTCTGGGTAGTGTAGGCAACAAAACCTGTCATCCTCCTTCCTGCATTGTTCCACAATGCGTACTTTTTGTCTGACATAAGACTGGTCACAGTCGCAAGGTATCTTGTAGACCCCAGGCGTTCTGAGACCTGCTGCATCTTTAACTGGTCTCAGTGAAGGATGGATGCTCATCAGAGGCCTGAAGATCCAGTTGATCTTGTGTTGTTTCAGCAGGTGGCTTATCTTGCCTGACATGGAACCTCAAAATGACAAGAAAGCAAGTTTCTTTTCCTGCTCCTCATCGGTGGTTTGATTGTGAGTGTTGCATGAAGTCACTTCATTTATTTGATGGATGTTATAGCCATTGTTCTTGAAGACCTTGCGTAGGTGGTTCAGTTCTTGGGGCATGTTATCAGCATCTAATATCATTCTTGCACAGTGCACCAAAGTTTGAAAAACAATGCAGTTCTGAGCTGGGTGATGATGGCTTATTGGCATGCGAGTACAGATCAGTGGATGGGTTTTCTGTGGACACTGTGGCCATGGCATCCATTTAGTTTGAGGTGGACAAGAACGTTGAGGAAGGGCAATGCATGGTCCGCTTTAGAAAACAGACATCGGATAAAATTTGACAAAACATCCATCGTGGCTTGCACAAACGGCTTCTGGGATTGTGTAATTAAAGAAGCCACAAAAAATAAAAATCACCAATAACACCCTTAATGGAGAAAGTGGCTTGCAGCTCAGCATGGTGTGGGATCCAGCGATCGTGCGGTTGAAGTGGGCTCATTGAACAACAAGTCAGCCTATGCCAGTATATGGCAATGCCATTTCAAAAGACATGGGAATTGCACAAAAAATAACAGTAAACTAAATTTTTATGAAACAGAATGTCATTAATTGACCTTGACTTTACTCCACATTGAAGTGATTCATTCTGGAAATGAATGACCATTTGTTGTGGTGCAGCTGCACTGTTGGACAGTTTGTGTGTAATATCAGAAGTTTCCAGATGTGAAGTGTCAGGTAGCAAATAACTGTTTCGAATAATTGGTTTCGCAGTGGTATATACTGATGAAATTCTCTAAGATTTCCAATTGGGTCAGGTGGTTTAAATTCACGAGTGTTCAGCCAAGTACTCTTTGGCCATGGTCAAGTGGTGACTGCCAGATGATTGCTGCTGCTGTTGGCATTCAAGGAGTTCTGGGCTGAAAGCGCATGGATTTTAAACCACTTGATGTGGCTGGAAGCCCGAGACAATTTTAGGACCAATAATTTTATTCAGTTGTATATCTTTTAATTATTGTTCAGTGCTGTTTTGAGTTAAACGCCATGTTGCACAGTTTACAAATTTTGAAATGGCAGAGTTAGTGGAGCAATGATTCTGCATTAAATTTTGCATGAAACTCAAGAAATCCTCTACAGAGGCACACCAAATGATGCAGGAAACCTACGGAGATGACTGCTTAAGCCATACTTGGTGATATGAATTATTCACATGGTTTAAAAATGGCCAGACAGAAGTCAAAGATGGCCCTTACTCAGGATGCCATTCGATGTCTGCGGGTCAATTCATACCAAGTGGTCCAAGAAAAAAATATATATATTTGCTGGGTGAATTCCCCAATATTTAGTAGTCACATAAATATTTTTTTAAAAATTTATTGTTTATTATTTTGAAATGGTGGCCATATTTGTTCCAGGTTGCATGCGTTTTTTCGTATTTGCAAGAATCTACATTTTTTACGATTCAGTAGTGGATTGTCCTAAGCCTTTCAAAAAAAACGCATTAGGTCAACACACTCTGGGCTACAAATTAACATCATTGTCACTTAGCTGAATGTATTCTTTAATATATTTTTAATAGTTCAAAGTTATCAGCCACAAATTAAATAAACTCAATTTTTGAACAGTAGTAGATGCTTGCAAATGTAGATGCTTGCAAATGTAGATGCTTGCGAAACGCATGCGGCCTGGAACAAATATGCCCGCCATTTCAAAGTAATAAACAATAATTTTTTTGAAAATATTTTTGTTTCTACTAAATATTGGGGAATTCACCGAGCAAATATAAAATTTTTCTGAGATGGTCAAGCAACCAGTGATGGACCACTTGGTATGGATTGACCCAGCCTTTGAAACTGATGAAAGTCGAAACGTGTTAGGTTGCTGAAAAATAAAAGTGCGGTCAAGATATAAATAAACTTATGAAAAGTACATATGAAACAATGGAGGTGACACGAGATGAGCAGTATGACACAATAAAATTTTGTGTTCATTTAAACCATGTAGCCAAAGCCATTGAAAAGCTGCAGCAAGCATCGGTGAAGATGCATTATATTGTGCAACAGTGTTTAGGTGGTTCGAGTACTTCAAAGAAGACCAATGGGCCTGATGTTTCAGCTTGTGCTGTGACTGAAGTCAACATCAACACAGCTGCTGTGATTGTCTGTGAGGATCAGCAGATAACATTACATAATGTCAGTAAAGTGTAGGGACTCTCATATGGCAACATCTTTACGATTATGCTTGATCATCTCCATATGACCTGCATTCCTGCCCATTGTGTGCCACATCTGTTGACTCTCAAACACAAGGTTGCACGAATGGAGATGTGCTGTGTGGCACTGTGTCTCTTTGCTGACAGAGGGGATGTATTTCTGGAATCAGTTACTACTAGTGATGAGTCATGGCTGCATCATTACGAACCTGAAGGAAAAGGAGCCAGCACAGAGTGAAAGTCACCAGGTTCTCCAACACCAAACTAAGCAAAAGTTGTTCCATCAGCAGGGAAAATGATGGTGATCACATTTTTGACTGTCATAGAATGATTTACCAGCATGCAGTTCCCCCTCACACTACTGTTACAGCAGCATACTACATGCTAGTATTGTCTAAACAGAGGAGATAAATTTCGAGGAAACAACCAGAACTTTCGTGGTCTTAATCATGCAGCGTCTGGCTCAATTCCAAATTACATGGGTACTGCATCTGCCTTATAGCCCCGATCTTACATGCGGTGATTTTTTTATTCCTATCACTAAAGATAAAACTTCAGGGCATTCAGTTTGAGAACTCAGAAGCAATACTCAAGAAAAATGAGGTGATTCTCAAGGACCTGACAAAGAATGGCTTGCATCATATGTTTGAGGACTGGCAGAGATGCTACTAAAAGTACATTCAAGTGGGAGGAGTGTCCTTTGAAAAAGATCATATAAACATTGAAATGGAGTGATAAACATCTATGAAAAAAAAAAAAATCAGTCTCAGTCTCTGTTGAACAGCCCTCATATAAGAGTTACTGTTCACAATGTGTAGAAATTGTCTGGCAGAAGATCTGTGAGACTGTACGCAGATGTTGCTGCCTTATGTAGTAATGTCACAAAATGAGAAAAATGTGCTAGAGAAATACTGGAATAACTGCTGAGAATCAACAATTATTGCAGAGACTGGCAGGTGGCTGTCAATGTGCATAAACTTAATGTATTGCACATAAAAGAGCAAAACATACCTGTTATTTTACAGAAAACAGTAACTGCTGTAAAAGATTTAGCAGTATCTGTCCAGAGCAGCCCAAAGTGAAACAACAACATAAAAGTAGTTGTGGGAAAAGCAGATGTGAGGTTGAGATTCATTACAAGAGTGCCAAAGAAATGGAATTCATCCACATAAGAATTGGTTAACATAACACTTATTTGATTGATACTTGAGTATTGCCCATTGATCTGCAGCCTTTATCGGAAGGATTGATAGAGGAAATAGAGAAGATACTGGGAAAGGTAGTGAAATGTGCACTTTTTTTAACCTGCCAGGAAGATTCAAAACAGTGCACATTCCCTTGCAGAGTGAAAGATTCATTCCGGAAACAACCATCTTGGCTTTGTCTAAGTCCTTTCTCTGCAATGTCCTTTCTTCCAAGAACACTGGTCCTTCAAGGTGTGCAAGAGACCTTATGCAAGTATGGAAAGTAGGAGAGAAATACTAGTAGAGTGAAAGATTTGAGGATGGGGTGTGAATCACACTTGGAAAGCTCACTCATTAAAGGCACTGGTCATGAAATGCAATGTGTTGTGTTTTGGTCTGTGTTGGGCACACAGTTTCAGTGTGCCAGGAATTCTCAAAACAGTGTATACTCTACTGTAGAGTGAAATAATTCATTCTGGAAATAATACCTTAGAGTGTGTAGAGAGTGATTAAGTCATTTCATTGTTATATCCTTCCTTGCAGTAATGCTAATATCACATGTTATACAGGAGAGCTTCTGTGAAGTTTTGAAAGTAGGTGGGGTGTATCGGCAGAAATGAAGCTGTGGGGACAGATTGTGAATTGTACATTGATACACAGTTGGTAGGAACATTCACCATAAAGGAGAGATATCTTTACTTTACATTTGAAAACACTTGTGGTACCTGTCACACATTTTATTTCCCTGGGCAGATTCACAAAGAGTTTTATATCTGTACATTTCACTCCATACTGTGCTAAAGTTACATTCATTAAAGGGTAATGCAGATAATTTTTTCTTCTTGCATTGTACTTGCAAATATCTCTGCTACTCTCTAACTGTGATAGATTGTTGATGACGAACTTCGAAAGTGACTAGATGTAGTGTGAGGCTGTGGTTAATATTTCTAGCTGGTTAAACAGATGCCTGAAAAATGTACACGTTTGCTCCCCGCATGTAATTCCAATTACTTTCTTTTGTGCTATGAATATGTTTTGCTTAAGTAATGAGTTACCATAGAATATTATCCCATAAGACATCAGTGAATGAAACTAAGCAAAAATACTTTATGTTACTAACTTGCACAGGATTAGCCTAAATAATTTATTGGGTTTCAAAGCCCTGTTTATTTAGAAGTATATGATGTACAAGGATGGTGGTACATGAAAAGATAGATACACTCTCAAGTTTCTACTGCATGGCTTCCTGCTCCGGCGAGAGGACCCTCCAATGTGTGGTGCTTGGGGCGTCCAGGTCACTGTGCGCCACGTTTTATTGGATTGCGTTTTATTTTCTGACCAGCGGGTCGCGGCTGACTTGCCAGCGGACCTGCCGTCTCTTTTAGGCAACACTCGGACGAATGTGGTTAAAGTTTTAAAGTTCTGTGCCCTGTCAAATGTTTTTACAAAGATTTTAGGGAGAGGATTTTAATTTGCTCACTGTGTGACAAGCTCGCCCATATTTTATGTAAGTGGCCAGCCAATAACAATTTCCTGTGACATTCTTGTTGCTATGTTTCCCCTTTCCTTAGGTTTTACTTTCTTATGTAGCATTTTCCTTCTTTTCCTGCTTTCTTTGAGTGTGTGCTTTAGTTTTCTTAGGTCTGTCCACATTCGTTTCTTTTAATGTGTGTCAGGGCGCTGATGACCTCGGTGTTGAGCGCCCATAAGCCCCAACACACCACCACCACCATCATTCTGCAAATGTTCAATGTGTGCACTCTTGATCACTCGGCACACATCCAAACAGTAATCCAGTTCCATCTGTATGTTCACTGACATGTTTATGATACAGCAGCAGTGATGCAATCCAGTAGTTCTTGCAGCATTCTTTGCATCGAGGGTATGTAAATTTTGTCCTTAACATAATCCCCCAGGTAGAAATCACGTGACATGAGATCTGGTGACCTGGGCCTTCATGGCAGCAAGGAACACCACCCAGACCAGCACACCCTCTCCAGCAATGTGGTCAATTTCTGTTGAGAAAGGCACAGACAATTTTGCTCCAGGTAGCTGGAGCCCCATCTTGTTGAAAGATGGAGATCAAGGACTCAGCAGTCAGTTGTGGTAACAACCTGAGCTCTCTGTCTCACACACTCCACAATTACCTCTGAGACATGCGGTCACCATGTTCTTCCCCCTGTACACAGATAACCAGTATCACAAAACTGAGACAAAATCAATGCAGAAAAGCTCTGGTGAGCAGGTGTAGTTTCTCTGAATTTTCATGCAAATTCATGTTGAAAGCTCATAAATGATGAACACTTTGCATCTTCTAACACGCAAAAACTCTTCTCCTGCATTGCTGACAAGTTGTAGAGTGCCATAACACGCCTGCCATCTTACATACACATGAGCCACAAGATGGGCTTTTTACCTTGGTGAGTGTATCTATCTTTTCATGTATTACCCAACTTTGTACATCATATACTTGTCAATAAACAGTGGTTTGAAACCTGTTGAATCATTTGGGCATATCCCCCAAGTTTACAATTACTATTATGGCAAAAGTAACTGAACCCAAATGCTTTAGTGGTCTAATAAGTGGTACTCCCAGTTTAAGTTTTCATTGATATTCTCCCATAACAACTTAGAACTTCCTGTTGTTGTTGTGGTCTTCAGTCCTGAGACTGATTTGATGCAGCTCTCCACGCTAATCTATCCTGTGCAAGCTCCTTCATCTCCCAGTACCTACTGCAACCTACATCCTTCTGAATCTGCTTAGTGTATTCATCTCTTGGTCTCCCTCTACGATTTTTACCCTCCACGCTGCCCTCCAATGCTAAATTTGTGATCCCTTGATGCCTCAAAACATGTCCTACCAACCGATCCCTTCTTCTAGTCAAGTTGTGCCACAAACTCCTCTTCTCCCCAATCCTATTCAGTACCTCCTCATTAGTTACGTGATCTACCCACCTAATCTTCAACATTCTTCTGTAGCACCACATTTCGAAAGCTTCTATTCTCTTCTTGTCGAAACTGTTTATTGTCCATGTTTCACTTCCATACATGGCTACACTCCATACAAATACTTTCAGAAACGACTTCCTGACACTTAAATCAATACTCGATGTTAACAAATTTCTCTTCTTCAGAAACGATTTACTTGCCATTGCCAGTCTACATTTTATATCCTCTCTACTACAACTATCATCAGTTATTTTTCTCCCCAAATAGCAAAACTCCTTTACTACTTTAAGTGTCTCATTTCCTAATCTAATTCCCTCAGCATCACCTGACTTAATTCGACTACATTCCATTATCCTTGTTTTGCTTTTGCTGATGTTCATCTTATATCCTCCTTTCAAGACAATATCCATTCCGTTCAACTGCTCTTCCAAGTGCTTTGCTGTCTCTGACAGAATTACAATGTCATCGGCGAACCTCAAAGTTTTTATTTCTTCTCCCTGGATTTTAATACCTACTCCAAATTTTTCTTTTGTTTCCTTTACTGCTTGCTCAATATACAGATTGAATAACATCGGGGAGAGGCTACAACCCTATCTCACTCCCTTCCCAACCACTTCTTTCCTTTCATGCCCCTCGATTCTTAACTGCCATCTGGTTTCTGTACAAATTGTAAATAGCCTTTTGCTCCCTGTATTTTACCCCTGCCACCTTCAGAATTTGAACGAGAGTATTCCACTTAACGTTGTCAAAAGCTTTCTCTAAGTCTACAAATGCTAGAAACGTAGGTTTGCCTTTCCTTAATCTTTCTTCTAAGGTAAGTCGTAAGGTCAGAATGGCCTCACGTGTTCCAACATTTCTACGGAATCCAAACTGATCTTCCCCGAGGTCTGCTTCTACCAGTTTTTCCATTTGTCTGTAAAGAATTCGCGTTAGTATTTTGCAGCCGTGACTTATTAAACTGATAGTTCGGTAATTTTCACATCTGTCAACGCCTGCTTTCTTTGGGATTGGAATTATTATATTCTTCTTGAAGTCTGAGGGTATTTCGCCTGTCTCATACATCTTGCTCACCAGATGGTAGAGTTTTGTCAGGACTGGCTCTCCCAAGGCCGTCAGTAGTTCTAATGAAATGTTGTCTACTCCCGGGGCCTTGTTTCGACTCAGGTCTTTCAGTGCTCTGTCAAACTCTTCACGCAGTATCGTATCTCCCATTTCATCTTCATCTACATCCTCTTCCATTTCCATAATATTGTCCTCAAGTACATCACCCTTGTATAGACCCTCTATATACTCCTTCCACCTTTCTGCTTTCCCCTCTTTGCTTAGAACTGGGTTTCCATCTGAGCTCTTGATATTCATACAAGTGGCTCTCTTTTTCTCCAAAGGTCTCTTGTAGGCTGTATCTATCTTACCCCTAGTGAGATAAGCCTCTACATCCTTACATTTGTCCTCTAGCCATACCTGCTTAGCCATTTTGCACTTCCTGTCGATCTCATTTTTGAGACGTTTGTATTCCTTTTTGCCTGCTTCATTTACTGCATTTTTATATTTTCTCCTTTCATCAATTAAATTCAATATTTCTTCTGTTATCCAAGGATTTCTACTAGCCCTAGTCTTTTTACTTACTTGATCCTCTGCTGCCTTCACTACTTCATCCCTCAGAGCTACCCATTCGTCTTCTACTGTATTTCTTTCCCCCATTCCTGTCAATTGTAGAACTTTCTAGCCTTTTATTATTTCTTATTGGAAGAATTTTCAAAAAGATAAGAAATTAAGTGGATGGGACCTAGATAAGTTGAAATAACCAGAAAGAGATTCAGAGGGAGCGTTAGGTAACAACTGACTAAAACAGGGGAAGGGAATACAGTAGAAGATGAAAGGGTGGCTTGATGAGATGAAATAGTGAATACAGCAAAGGATTCACTAAGTAAAAAGACAAGGCCTAATAGAAATCTGTGGATATCACAGGAGATATTGAATTTAACCAATGGAAGAGGAAAATATAAAAATGCACAAATGAAATAGGCAAAAGGCAATACAAAGTCTAAAAAATGTGCAAAACAACTAAGCAGGAAAAGCTAGAGGACAAGTACTAGCCTGTAGAAGCATCTAAACTTGGACAAAGATACATATCACATATAGAAAAATTAAACAAGGCTTTGGAGAAAGAGAAGCAAGTATTAGAATATTGAGCGCTCAGGCGGAAAACCAGTACTGAGCAAAGAAGGGAGAGCTAAATGTTGGAAACAATATATAGGGGTACTATATGAGGGAAATGAGCTTGAGGGCAATATTATAGAAAGGGAAGAGGAATTAGATGAAGATGAGACAGGAGGTATGATACTGTGAGAAGAATTTGACAAAACACTGAAATACCTATGTTGAAACAAGACCTCTGGAGTAGACAACATGCCCTCAGTACTATTGACATCTTTTGGGAGAACTGTGAAAAAACTATTCCACCTAGTATGCAAGATATGTGAGGCAGGCAAAATACCCTCAGACTTCAAGAAGGATGTAATGTGTTCCAACTCCAAAGAAAGCAGCTGCTTACGGGTTTAATTATTCCTGAACTATCTGTTTAACACATTGACTATCATGTGCTGGCTGTGATCACAGTGGAGGTTAACGAATGACACCATTTGCCTGCTGGTAGCTACATGCTCTACTCTGTTTAGCACAGTGTCCTGCATTAATTTTTTAAATTTTTATTTTTTTTATTGAGCTCATACAGATATACAGGAAATTAGGTGCAGCATCTTGTTCAAGATTTTGAACTTTGTGTTTTGCAACTTTACACAGCATCCAAAGATTAAAGTAACAGCGGAGTGTGTGGCCACTGGCAAGCATGTGGTGTCAGGCATGAACCTCTGCAGTGTCTGCCTTCGGCCTCATGACAGTTAACGTGTTAATAAGTCATGATTGCAAAACACTGACACATTATTTTCAGAAGAACGGAGAAACTGATAGAAGTGGACCTCAGGGAAAGATCAGTTTGGGTTCTGGTGAAGTGTGGGAATATGAGAGGTAATACTGACCCTATGACTTAGGCGATAACTTAAAGAAAGGCATGAAGTAGTTGAGAAAAGAGTGAGACAGGGCTGTAGCCTATCCCTAATGTTGTTCAATCTTTACATTGAGCAAGCAGCAAAGAAAACCAGACAAAAATTTGTACAAAGAATTAAAGTTTAAGGAGGAGAAATAACAACTTTGAGGTTTGTTGATTCCATCTTAATTGTGTCATAGACAGTAAAGGACCCAGAAAGGCAGTTGAATGGAATGGACAGTGTCTGGAGAGGAGGATATGAGATGAATATCACAAAGCAATGGTGGTGGAACGTAGTTGAATTAAACCAGGCAATGCTGAGGGAATTAGATTAGGAAATGAGACTTTAATAGTACTAGATGAGTTTCGCTATTTGGGCATCAGGATAACTGATAGTACCTGAAATATGTAGATTGGTAATGGCAAGACAATTAGTTATGAGGAACACAAACTTGTTAACATCGACTAAAAGTGTTAGGATATCTTTTCTGAAAGAGTTTGTCTGGAGTGTACCTTGTATGGAAGTGAAACATGGCTGATAAGCAGTTCAGGCAAGGAGAGAATAGAAGCTTTTGAAATGTGGTGCCACATAAGAATGCAGAAGATTATGTGGGTAGATCATGTAAGTAATGAGAAGGTACTGAACAGAATTGGGGAGAAAAGAAATTTGTGGCTCAACTTGACTAAAAGAAGGTTCAGTTGATTGGACACTATTTGGGACATTAAGGAATGATAAATTTAGTATTGGAAAAGAAGAGGCTTGCAAAAGATAGACTAGCATGGAAAGCTGCATCAAGCCAGTCTTTGGACTGAAGAAGAAGATGGCAACAAAAGCAACAATAATAACACAATTAAATAGTAAGTGGGCTATTTTGAATAGTGCAAAACTGGATGAGCTGAATTTTTCCAAAGCTTTATGCAAAACTAACAGTATCTTTCACAGTAACATCCTCTATTGATACTTCTTTACCCGGTTTCACGCCAATGTTTACATTATCTGTTAACAGGTCTCATTTTACTTCCTAAACCAAATAAAATAGCAGATGATTAACATAAAGCATAACTTTCTGTTGTTGTTGTTGTTGTTGTGTGTGTGTGTGTGTGTGTGTGTGTGTGTGTGTGTGTTTTAATGAGAAGTAAACCAGGCATGTTCTAAAC
The DNA here is from genome assembly GCF_023898315.1 of Schistocerca nitens. Classification (NCBI taxonomy): domain Eukaryota; kingdom Metazoa; phylum Arthropoda; class Insecta; order Orthoptera; family Acrididae; genus Schistocerca; species Schistocerca nitens. The sequence continues at coordinate 930,316,367 of NC_064617.1, read as the reverse complement.
TATGAATTCTAGAATAGAAAAACTTAACTTCATTAGTATCAACAATGTAGGAAAAGGCAGACAGGCACAATTAAAAGACATTTATATAAATCTTTCAGCCAAAGCCTTCATCAGTAAAAGAGAGACAATACCTACCATTCATACACACAAGCAAACATACTTCATGTGCGCATGACTGACAACTCCAGCATCTCAGACCAGAATGGCTCTCTTTTACTGATGATGAAAGCTGTGGCCGAAAGCTTTATGTAAGTGTTTTTTAACTGTGCCTATCTGCAACTTAATGTGCCTTCTTTACAGTAAGTAGCAATTTGTCTTTTCCTACATTGTTGATATTCCTACTTGGAGTTTCTATTGTTAGGATTGACACAGTCAGATACCTTTGATAAGTCACAGAAGGTCCCAGATGCTGATATGTTATCATTTGACTATTTAATTATGTACTCAGTAAATGTTTAAATATCTGGCATTCAATCAGTAAAATTGCTCTGTTGAAATCCAAATTGTGATTGGCAGAGTATCCCACTATTGAGATTGGCAGAGAGTATCCCATTAATACGCAGGTGGATGACAACACTGGAGTACACAACCTCAAACTTTTAAAAGATGATGTAAGGAGTGATAGTGGGTGGTATTATTAAAATCTGTGGATTCAACCTTCTTATAGAGAGGCCCAACAACAGCATATTCCAGTCTGTCTGTGGAAACTCCGTGAGTTAATGGCGCGTTATGTAAGTGACTAAGAACATAGCATATTACGGAGCCACAACCTGGCACTGTGTTGTTGGAGGTATTATCCATACCACATGAGCTTTTACTTTTTACAGTCATTATGTTTTTTTCCTTATTGCAGATAGGGATGTGAGATTAATTGTGTTGTGTATTACTTTTTTGGTGTGCTGTTTCGCTTTCACTTCTGAACTACTTGCACCAGTTTTCTCACATATTTTTAAAAGTTGGCTATGAAAAATATCTGCTACACATCTTGTCTTTTACAATGCTCCCATTGTCTTTAAAACAAATGATGGCATCTTCTACGGCTTCTTTCTTCGTCTCTCTTTTATCAATATTCCATAATTGTTTGATCTCTCAATTGCAGACAAGATATGTATACTCCTTGGTTTTTTTATAACTGTTTATAATATGCTAGAGTACTGTTTATAATATGAAAGTACTTCTGGATCACTATTTCTTCTGATTATCGTTCTATATTGTGAAGAGGCTCTGATACATGTAGCTGTCTGGGGTTTTCTTGATGATGTCTCATTATTACACTTAATTATCTTTTTAGGAAAATTACCTTAAAAAATGGATACAAAATCATTAAGAAATATGTTGAACTTAGAGCTACAATTAGGCTCTTTATAAACTTCACCCCAATGAATTTTTAAGCTTTTTTAAAAATCATCAGTAGTTTTGTCATCAATCAGCCTCATTGTCTTCTTTGAGTGTTTCAGAACAATAGATGGAACAAAGTTGTGTAATATGGCTAACTATGTGTATTGTGATCTGGCAATCAATTTACAACTGAGTGTACATGCATCTCTCTATCTTCCTCTATGAATCCATTAGCTATAAGGCTACTTCAAACTTCAGCAACTCAGGTAGGGAAATTTATGACTGATAATAAATTATAAGTGGCTAATAGCAACTCTAGTTCACATTTCCTGTGAGATTCCTTCAAGAAATTTACATTAAGATCACTACAAATTAACAGTTACTTCCTTCTGTCTGGCAGAGACCACACAGTTTTAATCTGCTGGTAAGCTTGCTAGCAGTTGATATTAAAATTATTTCAACTGACATTTGTTAACCAAACTACAATTCGTACACTCTGCTGCAGCATAGTAATGCACTGCATTAGGAAAGCAATGCTGCATCAAATGCTACGAAGATTGACTCTTACAGATACTCGGTGAGGAACAGACAAAGTCATCTGTGTGCTGACTTTGTTACCACGAGACTTCAGCAGAATGATTCAAGAATACAGATCTTAAGCTTCTTACCGAACAAATCTGTACAATATTGATTGCTAACTAAAAACCCGTCATTGCTCAGGTATTCATTTTTCCAGTTTCCTGTTAGGAACAAAAACAGAAAATGAACTGTGTTGTAGTATATTATCCTGAACAGTGTCCGTTCACTGGGTGCACCTGCTTCATATGGAATATGTCGATACTGTCTCAAAATGTGTTGTGAATAGATTTATTAGTAGAAAAGAAGTAATAAATTTAAATTTCTTATGCAGTGTGACAGTTTTTCATGCATCTCAGTGTTTATGAACTATGTGAAATAGCATGATATAATTTTTTAGGTGCATTTAGCTGCATATATGGATACTGTCTGTGAAATTTATTGTGAGCGCAGTTTATAACACAGAAGTAATAAATTTATACATCAAGCATGACGAGGAAGTTTTTACGCATCTTACACTAAGCAGATTCAGAAGGATGTAGGTTGCAGTAGGTACTGGGAGATGAAGAAGCTTGCACAGGATAGAGTAGCATGGAGAGCTGCATCAAACCAGTCTCAGGACTGAAGACCACAACAACAACAACAACAACAACATTGTTTATGACATCATATCTCCTGAACTATGTTAGGTAGAGGGTTCATACCCTGACAGTGATTGTTGCCAGATGGAAGGGATGTGTGCACAAAGTATGGTTGGAAATGGTCCAGTGGTTTAGGAAGAGCTGTGGAAAACACACACACACACGTCCATTTCTATATTATGTATGGATTACATCAACAACAGAAGTGCAATGTTTTTTGCAGCAAATAGGTATGAATTTTTGAATGGACTATGTCAGTGCAGTACAATACAGTTATAACAGACTGAAGTTAATTTATTTATTCTGAAGAACGTAGGTTGCTATGTACATTATCGTCTTCTTTGAGTTATGTACATTATCTAATAACATGAATTAGCATTCATGTTAACTACAGCTTCGTGTAACTCAGTGAATCGCACAAACAGTATAGTAATAAAAGTACTAGTAGACAGAATGACTAGCCAGGAGATTAAATTCTAATTATTGCCTGTAAACAGGTGTTAAAGCAGAAAAAACAGCCTAACTTTCCAAACTGTTAGATCCTCGCTAATGGAGAAAAGAGGGATAGGCTGGGGAAGATTGAAAAGGCTCTCTTCTCTTGTCTCCTGTTGTCCCCATTGTTTGGGGGGGAGTGACCTGCCCTCCGACATACGTCAACCGACAATGAGAAGAGACCTAGCTTGGGTTACATGCCAAGTCTTATTTAATAACCAAGTGTTATTTGGATTTTGATCTGTGATACAGGTCATATTCAGGCCAACATAACTGAAAGAAGAAAACTTGGGATTACTACTTTTTTAGGCTAAGATCAGTGTCCAATCACCCAACATTGATTGAAATTAAGCTTAATGAGAAGCTCCGACAGGCAGGTACTAGAGATGTTAAAATATCACAAAATTCTCATAACAGTACAGTGAAAAATAATGTTACTATGTCACAAGATCCTCATAAAAGCACACTGAAAAATAATGTTAGTATATTGCATCAGAATATCAGGGGATTAAAAAACAAAGTAGATGAGCATCTTCTTTTTTGGAAGATTTAGAAACTGAGGGTGGAATTAATGTACAATGCCTGTCTGAACATCATATAGTCACAGGTATGAAAATGGCAAATGTAGGTGGATATAAGCTTTCAGCACATGTAAGTAGAGACACTATGGAGAGAGGAGGAGTTGCTGTTGTGACTCGCCGATCTTTCAAAGTGCCGCCGCGCAGTTACGAGCGTCCTTTACATGCGGCGCTGTCTGCCAGCCATGCAGCAGCGGCGCCACCTAAGCGACCAGCCAGCCAGTGGCCGCTAGACTCGGACTCAGTTATGATTTGACTTTTAAAGTGTACACACGTCTTCCTCTGTTTACTTGATCTGTGACTTTCATGTATTGCATCGTCCTTGAAATATATTTGTTCAACTTGAAGTCATAACAGTTGCCATATATGTTAAAATCTGTCATCGTGTGAAAAATTTGGAAACTAAAAATTTTTGTGTAAAGCAACATATAGAAGTGTGTACATGCAAGCTTAAGCTTAAACTAAATAATGGTACTTTTATAATTGCAGCTGTGTATAGGTCCCCATTGGGAAATTTTCAGGTATTTTTGAAAAACTTGGATTCTTTGTTGTGCTATCTATCAGACAGAGGGCAGCAAATTATTGGGATTTCAACGTAGATTTCCTGAAAGAGTCTGATAGAAAGACCTTGAAGTATTACTTGGTTCTTTCAATTTGACATCAGTTATTGATTTTCCTACAGCTCACTGATAGATAATGTTTTTGTAGACCAAGATAAATTTAATCAAATAAAAACTTTTCCTGTTAAGAATGGTCTGTCTGATGCACAGCTAGTTACAGTACATGACATAGCCCCCTAAAGTAATGCAAAACAGTCCTCCAAAATAGTGCATTCAATTTAACAATTGAAAATTTTAGGGAAAGCTTGCAACAGTTAGACTGGGACGAAGTGTACAGTGAACCTGAAGCTAATTTAAAATTTAACCTATTTCATGATACCTTTGTTAGTATATTGAAAACAGTTTTCCAAAGAAAAGAGTGAAATGCAAGTGTAAGACCCCATCTAAAATGCCATGACTTACTAAAGGGATAAAAATATCTTGTAAACAGAAAAGGTTGGTTGGTTGGTTTGGGGAAGGAGACCAGACAGCGAGGTCATCGGTCTCATCGGATTAGGGAAGGACGGGGAAGGAAGTCGGCCGTGCCCTTTGAAAGGAACCATCCCGGCATTTGCCTGGAGAGATTTAGGGAAATCACGGAAAACCTAAATCAGGATGGCCGGACGCGGGATTGAACCGTCGTCCTCCCGAATGCGAGTCCAGTGTCTAACCACTGCGCCACCTCGCTCGGTTTAACAGAAAGGGAAATGTATCTTATAGTTAGGAGGAGTAATGATAATGAAATAGTGAAACATTATAAAAACTGCTGCACTGTATTAAGAAAAGTTATTAAAAAGTCCAGAAGTATGTGCATTATGTCTGAGATTAGCACATCTGCTAATAAAATAAAAACAATTTGTAATATTGTTAAAAGGGAAACAGATCAACTGAGAGCACAGGAAGACTGTATTTCTCTCAAACTCAACAAAAATTTTGTTAACCAGAAGTCAGATGTAGAAAATATTTTTAACAAACATGTTTAAATTTTGTAGAGAAAATAGGATCCAGCTATTCATTAGAAAATGCAAGGCAGTATATGGAAGAGGCAATGCCAATGCAGTTTGATAAAATTGAAATTCAACCTATCACTCCTACTGAAATTAGGAAAATAATAAATTCTTTCCAAAGTAATAGCTCACATGGAATTGACGGCATTTCCAACATAGTACTAAAATCTTGTTCCCAGCAGATAAGTAGGATTCTCAGTCACATATGTAGTAGCTCACTGAAACAGGACATTTTTTCCAGATAGATTGAAATATGCTATTGCTAAATCATTGCATAAAAAGGAGGATAGGTCTGATGCTAACAACTACTGCCCACTCTCACTTCTGACACGTTTATCCAAAATTCTTGAAAAAGTAATGTATTCAAGAGTAGCGTCACCTATTTGTAAAAAGTAAGAAATTTTCAGTTTGGTTTTCAGAGAGGCTTTTCAATAAAGAATGTTAAATGCTGTGATCTCTCAAAGGCTTTTGATTGTGTGAATCACGAAATTCTTCTAGATAAGCTTAAGTATTGTGGTATGAGTGAGACAGTGCACAAATGGTTTAGTTCATATTTAACTGGAAGAATGCAGAAGGTTGAAATTAACAGTACAGATAGTCTGCAAAAATCAGCAGAGTTCTTTAACTGGGGAGATATCAAGAGTGGTGTCCCACAGGGTTCGGTCATGGGTCCCTTATTGTTCTTAGGCCTAATATATATCAATGACTTGCCACTCTATATTCATGAAGATGCAAAGCTAGTTCTTTTTGCTGATGATACAAGTATAGTAATGACACCCAACAAACAAGAATCAGCTGAGGTAATTGTAAATAGTGTCTTTCAAAAAATTATTAAGTGGTTCTCTGCAAATGGACTGTCTCTAAATTTTGAGAAAACACACTGTATACAATTCTGTACAGTAAATGGCATAACACCATTGATAAATATAGACTATGAACGGAAGTCTGTTGCTAAAGCAGAATATTCAAAATATCTGGGTGTGTGCCTTGATGAGAAATTTAATTGGAAGAAACATATCAATGATCTGCTGAAATGGTTACATTCCGCTATTTACGCTGTTAGGGTTATTGCAAATTTTGTTGATAAACATGTCAGTAAATTAGCCTACTATATCTGTTTTCATTCACTACTTTCATATGGCATCATATTTTGGGGTAATTTATCATTAACAGAAAAGGTATTCATTTCACAAAAACGTGTGAACAGAATAATAGCTGGAGCCCACCCAAGATCACCTTGCAGACATTTATTTAAGGAACTTGAGATAACCACAGTACCTCCGTAATACATATGTTGTTGTTGTTGTGGTCTTCAGTCCTGAGACTGGTTTGATGCAGCTCTCCATGCTACTCTATCCTGTGCAAGCTTCTTCATCTCCCAGTATCTACTGCAACCTACATCCTTCTGAATCTGCTTAGTGTATTCATCTCTTGGTCTCCCTCTACGATTTTTACCCTCCACGCTGCCCTCCAATGCTAAATTTGTGATCCCTTGATGCCTCAAAACATGTCCTACCAACCGATCCCTTCTTCTAGTCAAGTTGTGCCACAAACTTCTCTTCTCCCCAATCCTATTCAATACCTCCTCATTAGTTACGTGATCTACCCACCTTATCTTCAGCATTCTTCTGTAGCACCACATTTCGAAAGCTTCTATTCTCTTCTTGTCCAAACTGGTTATCGTCCATGTTTCACTTCCATACATGGCAACACTCCATACAAATACTTTCAAAAACGACTTCCTGACACTTAAATCTATACTCGATGTTAACAAATTTCTCTTCTTCAGAAACGATTTCCTTGCCATTGCCAGTCTACATTTTATATCCTCTCTACTTCGACCATCATCAGTTATTTTACTCCCTAAATAGCAAAACTCCTTTACTACTTTAAGTGTCTCATTTCCTAATCTAATCCCCTTAGCATCACCCGATTTAATTTGACTACATTCCATTATCCTCGTTTTGCTTTTGTTGATGTTCATCTTATATCCTCCTTTCAAGACACTGTCCATTCCGTTCAACTGCTCTTCCAAGTCCTTTGCTGTCTCTGACAGAATTACAATGTCATCGGCGAACCTCAAAGTTTTTACTTCTTCTCCATGAATTTTAATACCTACTCCGAATTTTTCTTTTGTTTCCTTTACTGCTTGCTCAATATACAGATTGAATAACATCGGGGAGAGGCTACAACCCTGTCTCACTCCTTTCCCAACCACTGCTTCCCTTTCATGCCCCTCGACTCTTATAACTGCCATCTGGTTTCTGTACAAATTGTAAATAGCCTTTCGCTCCCTGTATTTTACCCCTGCCACCTTCAGAATTTGAACGAGAGTATTCCACTTAACGTTGTCAAAAGCTTTCTCTAAGTCTACAAATGCTAGAAACGTAGGTTTGCCTTTTCTTAATCTTTCTTCTAAGATAAGTCGTAAGGTTAGTATTGCCTCACGTGTTCCAACATTTCTACGGAATCCAAACTGATCTTCCCCGAGGTCCGCTTCTACCAGTTTCTCCATTCGTCTGTAAAGAATTCGCGTTAGTATTTTGCAGCTGTGATTTATTAAACTGATAGTTCGGTAATTTTCACATCTGTCAACACCTGCTTTCTTTGGGATTGGAATTATTATATTCTTCTTGAAGTCTGAGGGTATTTCGCCTGTCTCATACATCTTGCTCACCAGATGGTAGAGTTTTGTCATGACTGGCTCTCCCAAGGCCATCAGTAGTTCTAATGGAATGTTGTCTACTCCCGGGGCCTTGTTTCGACTCAGGTCTTTCAGTGCTCTGTCAAACTCTTCACGCAGTATCTTATCTCCCATTTCGTCTTCATCTACATCCTCTTCCATTTCCATAAAATTGTCCTCAAGTACATCGCCCTTGTATAAACCCTCTATATACTCCTTCCACCTTTCTGCCTTCCCTTCTTTGCTTAGAACTGGGTTGCCATCTGAGCTCTTGATATTCATACAAGTGGTTCTCTTCTCTCCAAAGGTCTCTTTAATTTTCCTGTAGGCAGTATCTATCTTACCCCTATTGAGACAAGCCTCTACATCCTTACATTTGTCCTCTAGCCATCCCTGCTTAGCCATTTTGCACTTTCTGTCGATCTCATTTTTGAGACGTTTGTATTCCCTTTTGCCTGCTTCATGTACTGCATTTTTATATTTTCTCCTTTCATCAATTAAATTCAATATTTCTTCTGTTACCCAAGGATTTCTATTAGCCCTCGTCTTTTTACCTACTTGATCCTCTGCTGCCTTTACTACTTCATCCCTCAGAGCTACCCATTCTTCTTCTACTGTATTTCTTTCCCCCATTCCTGTCAATTGTTCCCTTATGCTCTCCCTGAAACTCTGTACAACCTGTGGTTCTTTCAGTTTATCCAGGTCCCATCTCCTTAAATTCCCACCTTTTTGCAGTTTCTTCAGTTTCAATCTGCAGTTCATAACCAATAGATTGTGGTCAGAATCCACATCTGCCCCTGGAAATGCCTTACAATTTAAAACCTGGTTCCTAAATCTCTGTCTTACCATTATATAATCTATCTGATACCTATTAGTATCTCCAGGATTCTTCCAGGTATACAACCTTCTTTTATGATTCTTGAACCAAGTGTTAGCTATGATTAAGTTATGCTCTGTGCAAAATTCTACAAGGCGGCTTCCTGTTTCATTTCTTCCCCCCCAATCCATATTCACCTACTATGTTTCCTTCTCTCCCTTTTCCTACTGACGAATTCCAGTCACCCATGACTATTAAATTTTCGTCTCCCTTAACTACCTGAATAAGCAGGGAAGCAGTGGTTGGGAAGGGAGTAAGACAGGGTTGTAGCTTCTCCCCGATGTTATTCAATCTGTATATTGAGCAAGCAGTAAAGGAAACAAAAGAAAAATTCGGAGTAGGTATTAAAATTCATGGAGAAGAAGTAAAAACTTTGAGGTTCGCCGATGACATTGTAATTCTGTCAGAGACAGCAAAGGACTTGGAAGAGCAGTTGAACGGAATGGACAGTGTCTTGAAAGGAGGATATAAGATGAACATCAACAAAAGCAAAACGAGGATAATGGAATGTGGTCAAATTAAATCGGGTGATGCTGAGGGGATTAGATTAGGAAATGAGACACTTAAAGTAGTAAAGGAGTTTTGCTATTTAGGGAGTAAAATAACTGATGATGGTCGAAGTAGAGAGGATATAAAATGTAGACTGGCAATGGCAAGGAAATCATTTCTGAAGAAGAGAAATTTGTTAACATCGGGTATAGATTTAAGTGTCAGGAAGTCGTTTCTGAAAGTATTTGTATGGAGTGTAGCCATGTATGGAAGTGAAACATGGACGATAACCAGTTTGGACAAGAAGAGAATAGAAGCTTTCGAAATGTGGTGCTACAGAAGAATGCTGAAGATAAGGTGGGTAGATCACGTAACTAATGAGGAGGTATTGAACAGGATTGGGGAGAAGAGAAGTTTGTGGCACAACTTGACTAGAAGAAGGGATCGGTTGGTAGGACATGTTTTGAGGCATCAAGGGATCACAAATTTAGCATTGGAGGGCAGCGTGGAGGGTAAAAATCGTAGAGGGAGACCAAGAGATCAATACACTAGGCAGATTCAGAAGGATGTAGGTTGCAGTAGGTACTGGGAGATGAAGAAGCTTGCACAGGATAGAGTAGCATGGAGAGCTGCATCAAACCAGTCTCAGGACTGAAGACCACAACAACAACAACAACATTTCATCAATTTCTTCATCATCTGCAGAGCTAGTTGGCATATAAACTTGTACTACTGTAGTAGGCATGGGCTTCGTGTCTATCTTGGCCACAATAATGCGTTCACTATGCTGTTTGTAGTAGCTAACCCGCACTCCTATTTTTTTATTCATTATTAAACCTACTCCTGCATTACCCCTATTTGATTTTGTATTTATAACCCTGTAATCACCTGACCAAAAGTCTTGTTCCTCCTGCCACCGAACTTCACTAATTCCCACTATATCTAACTTTAACCTATCCATTTCCCTTTTTAAATTTTCTATCCTACCTGCCCGATTAAGGGATCTGACATTCCACGCTCCGATCCGTAGAATGCCAGTTTTCTTTCTCCTGATAACGACATCCTCTTGAGTAGTCCCCGCCCGGAGATCCGAATGGGGGACTATTTTACCTCCGGAATATTTTACCCAAGAGGACGCCATCATCATTTAATCATACAGTAAAGCTGCATGTCCTCGGGAAAAATTACGGCTGTAGTTTCCCCTTGCTTTCAGCCGTTCGCAGTACCAGCACAGCAAGGCCGTTTTGGTTAATGTTACAAGGCCAGATCAGTCAATCATCCAGACTGTTGCCCCTGCAACTACTGAAAAGGCTGCTGCCCCTCTTCAGGAACCACATGTTTGTCTGGCCTCTCAACAGATACCCCTCCGTTGTGGTTGCACCTACGGTACGGCCATCTGTATCGCTGAGGCACGCAAGCCTCCCCACCAACGGCAAGGTCCATGGTTCATGGGGGAAGGCAATACATATATTCATTTATTAAATTTGTTGTTAATAACCCATCCCAATTCAAAAATAACGGTGAAGTACATAGCTACAACACTAAATGAAAGGATGATATTCATTATTCTGGGTTAAATCTGACTTTGGCACAGAAAGGGGTGAATTATACTGCCACAATAAATTTTTGTCATTTGCCAAAAAGCATTAAAAGTTTGACAGATAGCCAACCAACATCCAAAAACAAATTAAAAGAGTTTCTGAATGACAGCTCCTTCTAGTCAATAGATGAATTTTTAGATTTGAAGTAGTAACTGTAAAAAATAAATAAATAAATTATTTTGTGTGAAGAAAACTTATGTTAAAGTGACATGTTCCACATCATTACAAATGTTGTATTCATGATCTATGGAACAAGTATTAATGTATGTATGTACTGGGTGTGAAGGTACAAAACGACTTTAACGTGATGTTAAATAGATACAAACATTCGAAGTGTAAAACTGAAAGTTATGCTGTCAGTCGCATGAAAACAGTACTTTTTTCAGCATCCTCCTGTTAGTAAATGATGTCTCCATGGTAATATATAATTTGAAAATAGGCAAAAGAAAGACTAAAAATACATCTGCTTAAAATATGACAATTTGTACATACAAATTATTACACTACCTTTTTGTCACCTGTGAACTTCTACATTTTTATGTGTATTAATTGTCACAGTTTAATATCAGTGGTTTTAGTCTTTCTTTTGTTTATGTAACATAAAATAAAGGACAGGAAACTACTTGTCTGTAGAAGACTGGTGCATGGTGCGCAGAGACATGCAGTAGAAAACAGTTAACACTATCTTTCCAGCTCTTGCTCTTTTGCTTCATACGCACAACCACACAGACATGGGCTGCCTACCATGAGTGTGTATGTCTTGGTGTCTTTGTGGTTGTGTCTGTGAATGTGTACTCTCACTATGAAAAAAGCAAGAGCTAAAAAATTAGGCTTTTGTTTTCTATTACATGTTTCTGTGCACCATGCACCAGTCCTCTACAGGTAAATGTTTGTCTTTCCCTTACTTTGCATATTTTTCCAGCCAGGAATTTCCATTATTGCTATATTTTTCTTATATTATTACTTTAAAATCTTAACTTATCACGAAGGTGGTTTGTACTGAAAAGAGGGCAATGGAATATGCACTTATTGTTTGTTACATGACTGACAGCAGAACTTTCCTCATAGATTCATCTGTACAATTTCTGCTGTTTTCCATGTATCCTCACTTTGTTCACAAGCAGCTCTTTGCACAAGTACATACAAGCTAATTAATGATATTTTGTTTTTATATTTCCACTGTCTGAATCTTCTTGTATTATATTACTATACTTTAGTCCTACCCCACACATTTTTCTTTTCATTTTTTATTGGTTATGTGGAACTAAAGATAACCTATGTTATGGGCAGAAGCTGTTAATACAAATAAAATGTAAAACATGACTAAGAAATTGTCTTTTGTTGTTTGTAATTATTTTGGTTTTGGTTCCCAGTCACTTCATGTCTCTAATTATGACCTTACTTATTGACTTCAGATATACTGATTATTCATCAATGTTTGCTCTCAGCTTTCATTAATATCCTAGATATGAATGCTGTGTCAGACAAATTCGAACCAGCTCTACTAGCTGTTCAGTTGTGGGTACAGCAAGTGGTAGACTTTGGTTTGTGGTAGAATACTGGGGAAGTGCAGTCAGTGTGCAAAGGAGATTGCTTACAAATCACTCACACAACCAGTTCTAGAATATTGCTCAAGTGTGTGGGACCTGTACCAAATAGAATAACAGAGGATATTGAACGTATACAGAGAAGGACAGCATGAATGGTCACAGGTTTGTTTGATCAGGGGAGTGTGCCACAGAGGTACTGAAGGGACTGAACTGAAACTCTTCTGAGAAAGTCTGTTAACAAAGTTTCAAGTACTGACTTTAAATTATGACTCTAGGACTGTACTAAAACTCTCTGTGTATTAATTTCATAGGGATCGTGAGGATAAGATCAGAATAATTATTGTACACACAGAGGCATTCAAACAACCATTCTCCCCATGCTCCATACATGAATGGAACAGGAAGAAACCCTAATAACTGGTACAATGGGATGTTCCCTGTGACATGCACTTCACTATACTTTGCAGAGTATAGATGCAGATCCCCGGGTCAAGGGAGACTTACTAGACGGGATGAGAAGGAAAGAGTCTTTTCTTCTCATCCCGTCTCTGGTGGGTCTCCCTTGACCTGGATCTCTGGATGACTTTCCCATAACTCTCTCCATTTCATAAACCTCACCAGTCCTTTTGCTTCATCGTTGCTCCTTCTCCTTCAGCCCTTCTGCCAAAAGAAGGAGCCATGGACTCCAAAGCTTGCACATTTCCTTAAATTTTATATATGTTTTCCCCTGCTGCCATTTGGTGAGTAGATTTTTTTTATCTCTCCTGTTATACAGAGTGAGCACAAAGTCTTGCCCTGATTATACAAATTTATAACATAATAACTGTTTGACATAATAAGTTACATTTGATGCCATTACATAGGTTAGAGTTACTAGTTCTTTTAAGACCACTTACGTTAGTAAACCTCAACGTGTGCTCACTTGGTAGCTCGGAGAATGTCAAGGCGGTATTCTCCAGGTGTTTTGTAAAGTGTTCTGTCACAGTACCCACACAGCTTGTATCCTATCCTTCAGTTCATCGATGTCAGCAACTGGTGTGACGAAGATTCTGTCCTTGATATAGCCCCAGAAAAAAAAGTCAAGGGGCATAATGTCTGGAGAACGGGGTGGCCTGGGTGTTGGACTGTTCCTTCCAATCCACCAACCTGGACATTACTCCCCTCTCCAATTGTTACATCCCTAGACTTTTTTTTCTGGGGCTATATCAAGGATAGAGTCTTCGCCACACCATTTGTCGACGTTGACGAACTGAAGGCTAGGATACAAGCTGCTGTGGGTACTGTGACAGAAGACATGAGACATGTTACGAAACACCTGGTGGGAACTGGAGTATCGTCTCGACATTCTCCAAGCTACCAAGTGAGCACACGTTGAGGTTTACTAACGTAAGTGGTCTTAAAAGAACTAGTAACTCTAACCTATGTAACGACATCAAATGTAAATTATTATGTCAAACGGTTATTCTGTAAGAAATTGTTATAATTAGGGCAAGACTTTGTGCTCACCCTGTATTATAGTTAATATATAAAGGACTACACTATAAGTGAATAGTGCTTTAAATAACAATGAAGTGGAACACCATCATTGCAGGCTTAGGGGTACAATTACTCACTGGATCTGAAGGATATAAAATAATGGTATTGAAGTGATAGCTTCATAACTGTTTTAAAATAGATAGGGTACCTTGACACCTGGATTGATCATTCATAAATTGTAATTCGCAAATGAGACATTATATTATGTATCGTTTTAACTTTATCTCAGCTGGACCCTAAGAAATTGTATCCAAGGTGTTTCTTTACTAACAGATCATTTTTTCTCATTTAAAATTGCATAATATGACTGTTTATCAGATTAAGACTTAAAAAATATCAGTTGTGTACGATTTGTAAACCTGTTCAGTTATCACCTGAGTGGTGTTTGAATTGTCCTAATAACTTCATCTCAGTCGCTGAAATGATGTCAAATAGAAAGACTTAAGCACATGGGTGAACAACCCTAAAAGGGGTCTCCTGGCCAGTAAGGCCATACAGTCATTTTATTTTAAGTCATTGAAAGATTGACCCTTGTGCAACCCCACATGTTATGCTCCTCCATCCTTAGCTTCATGTTTGTGACACAGTCTGTCAATGAGACCTTCTGCTCTATGTTCTGAAGATAGGAATAAAGCTCTGTATAGGGAAAGTATAATCATCATTTTCCCTTCCACTTGCTGCTGTCTATTGTTTTTGATTGGCTAAAGTTGCATCACATGACATTTACAGTCACATTGGGCCCTTCTGCTACACGTGTGTTGTAGCTGTGCTTTTGGCTGCACTTTACAAAGGCAGAAGGGAAGGAATCTTTATAGCGTTCCTGCTGAATTGAGAGATGCAACAATAAAAATGTTTGTGCATTAACATAACCATCTTAAGATTTAAGATGTATCAGCAAGTGTATCATGCAAGAAAGAGCTGCAGTGTTTTTACTTGCACAAAATTCTTGACCAGAATTGCTGCATAATGATGTGAGCTTAGATTATAGGTGCAGTGCTGCAGATGGTTGAAATACTCAAGTAAAGAAGATTATATATAACTAGGTAACATATCCGATTATTGTTTCATTTCAAAATAAATTTAAATTGTTGAAGAGTGTTTGATGCTTTTCTCATTTGTTTACTTGTGTTTAGTGAACGGTTACAGCAAACAATGAAATGAAACAAGCTACAATGAACAATTTCAAATGCAAACAGTATGAAGCAGTGTTTGTGAAACTAATGAAAATTAAATGTTACTATGTTCAAGTATGTGCGTCCTTTGTGAACAGTACATTTCCTGACATTATAAATGTGATGGTAATTTCTGTGAAAAAATAAGGATCTTTTGCAGCATAAATGGTTCAATTAAAATTTAACTGGAATAATGCAGATGGTTGAAATTAACAATACAGACAGTCTGCAAAAATCAGCAGAGTCCTCTTACTGGGGAGATATAAAGAATGGTGTTCCACATGGTTCAGTCTTGTGTCCCTTATTGTTCTTAATATGTATTAATGACATGCCACTCAAAATTCATGAAGAAATCACTTCCAACAGACAAGAATTAGCTGAGGAAATTGTAAATAATGTCTTTCAGAAAATTATTAACTGGTTCTCTGCAAATGGACTGTCACCAAATTGTGAGGAAACCCAATATATGCAGTTGTGTACAGTAAATTGCATAATACCATTGATAAATATAGACTTTAAATAGAAGTCTGTTGCTAAGGCATAATATTCAAAATTTCTGGGTGTGTGTATTGATGAGAAATTGAATTGGAAGAAACACGTTGATGACCTGCTGAAACATTCGAGTTTAGCTACTTATGCTATTAGGGTTATTGCAAATTTTGCCAATAAAGATGTCAGTAAATTAGCCCCATATTTTCATTCACTGCTTTCATATGGTATCATATTTTGAGATTACTCATCATTAAGAGAAAAAGTATTCATTGCACAAAAGCATGTAATCAGAATAATGGCTGGAGCTCGCCCAAGATCACTTTGCAGACATTTAAATAAGGAACTAGGGATTTTACAGTACCTTCAGAATATGTAATTTCACTTATGATATTTGTTATTAATAACCCATCCCAGTTAAAAAATAATATCAAAGTGCATAGCTAGAACACCTGAAGAAAGGATGAGCTTCACTATTCTGGGTTAAATCCGCCTTTGGCACAGAAACAGGTGAATTATGTCAGCCCAAAAACCTCTGGTTACTTACCAAATAGCATTAACAAGTCTGGCAGATAGCCAATCTGCATTTAAAAACAAATTAAAAGAATTTCTGAAGGACAACTCCTCCTACTCAGTAGATGAATTTAAATATGAAGGATTAATTTAAAAAATGAAGAATAAGAAGAAAGGAAGAGAATTGCATCACGTAAAGAAAGCTTATGTTAAACTGACACTTACCACATCATTACGAAATGTTGTTCACTAATGTAATTCAATGTAATAATTGCTGTTTTTTGGTCAGCTCATTATTTAATAGTTTATATTGAAATATATAATGATGCCTTCCCCCCCGCCCCCCCCCCCCTCCCCATGAACCATGGACCTTGCCGTTGGTGGGGAGGCTTGCGTGCCTCAACAATACAGATAGCCGTACCGTAGGTGCAACCACAACGGAGGGGTATCTATTGAGAGGCCAGACAAACGTGTGGTTCCTGAAGAGGGGCAGCAGCCTTTTCAGTAGTTGCAGGGGCAACAGTCTGGATGATTGACTGATCTGGCCCTGTAACACTAACCAAAACGGCCTTGCTGTTTTGGTACTGCGAACGCCTGAAAGCAAGGGGAAACTACAGCCGTAATTTTTCCCGAGGGCATGCAGCTTTACTGTATGGTTAAATGATGATGGCGTCCTCTTAGGTAAAATATTCCGGAGGTAAAATAGTCCCCTATTTGGATCTCTGGGCGGGGACTACTCAAGAGGACGTCGTCACCAGGAGAAAGAAAACTGGCGTTCTACGGATCGGAGCGTGGAATGTCAGGTCCCTTAATCGGGCAGGTAGGTTAGGAAATTTAAAAAAGGAAATGGATAGGTTAAAGTTAGATATAGTGGGAATTAGTGAAGTTCGGTGGCAGGAGGAACAAGACTTTTGGTCAGGCGAATACAGGATCATAAATACAAAATGAAATAGGGGTAATGCAGGAGTAGCTTTAATAATGAATAGGAAAATAGGAGTGCGAGTAAGCTACTACAAACAGCATAGTGAACGCATTATTGTGGCCAAGATAGACACGAAGCCCACGCCTGCTACAGTAGTGCAAGTTTATATGCCAACTAGCTCTGCAGATGATGAAGAAATTGAGGAAATGTATGATGAGATAAAAGAAATTATTCAGGTAGTGAAGGGAGACGAAAATATAATACTCATGGGTGAATGGAATTCGACAGTAGGAAAAGGAAGAGAAGGAAACATAGTAGGTGAATATGGATTGGTGCTAAGAAATGAAAGAGGAAGCCGCCTGGTAGAATTTTGCACAGAGCATAACTTAATCATATCTAACACTTGGTTCAAGAATCATGAAAGAAGGTTGTATACATGGAAGAACCCTAGAGATTCTAAAAGGTTTCAGATAGATTATATAATGGTAAGACAGAGATTTAGGAACCAGATTTTAAATTGTAAGACATTTCCAGGGGCAGATGTGGACTCTGACCACAATCTATTGGTTATGAACTGTAGATTAAAACTAAAGAAACTGCAAAAAGGTGGGAATTTAAGGAGATGGGACCTGGATAAACTGAAAGAACCACAGGTTGTACAGAGTTTCAGGGAGAGCATAAGGGAACAATTGACAGGAATGGGGGAAAGAAATACAGTAGAAGAAGAATGGGTAGCTTCGAGGAATGAAATAGTGAAGGCAGCAGAGGATCAAGTAGGTAAAAAGACGAGGGCTAGTAGAAATCCTTGGGTAACAGAAGAGATACTGAATTTACTTGATGAAAGGAGAAAATACAAAAATGCAGTAAGTGAAGCAGGCAAAAAGGAATACAAACGTCTCAAAAATGAGATCGACAGGAAGTGCAAAATGGCTAAGCAGGCATGGCTGGAGGACAAATGTAAGGATGTAGAGGCTTATCTTAAGAGGGGTAAGACAGATACTGCCTACAGGAAAATTAAAGAGACCTTTGGAGAAAAGAGAACCACTTGCATTAATATCAAGAGCTCAGATGGAAACCCAGTTCTAAGCAAAGAAGGGAAAGCAGTAAGGTGGAAGGAGTATATAGAGGGTCTATACAGGGGCGATGTTCTTGAGGACAACATTATGGAAATGGAAGAGGAGGTAGATGAAGATGAAATGGGAGATATGATACTGCATGAAGAGTTTGACAGAGCACTGAAAGGCCTGAGTCGAAACAAGGCCCCGGGAGTAGACAACATTCCATTAGAACTACTGACAGCCTTGGGAGAGCCAGGCCTAACAAAACTCTACCATCTGGTGAATAAGATGTATAAGACAGGCGAAATTCCCTAAGACTTCAAGAAGAATGTAGTAATTCCAATCCCAAAGAAAGCAGGTGTTGACAGATGTGAAAATTACCGAACTATCAGTTTAATAAGTCACAGCTGCAAAATACTAATGCGAATTCTTTACAGACGAATGGAAAAACTGGTAGAAGCTGGCCTCGGGGAAGATCAGTTTGGATTCCGTAGAAATGTTGTAACACGTGAGGCCATACTGACCCTACGACTTATCTTAGAAGAAAGATTAAGAAAAGGCAAACCTACGTTTCTAGCATTTGTAGACTTAGAGAAAGCTTTTGACAATGTTGACTGGAATACTCTCTTTCAAATTCTGAAGGTGGCAGGGGTAAGATACAGGGAGCGAAAGGCTATTTGCAATTTGTACAAAAACCAGATGGCAGTTATAAGAGTCGAGGGACATGAAAGGGAAGCAGTGGTTGGGAAGGGAATGAGACAGGGTTGTAGCCTCTCCCCCATGATATTCAATCTGTATATTGAGCAAGCAGTAAAGGAAACAAAATAAAAGTTCGGAGTAGGTATTAAAATCCATGGAGAAGAAATAAAAACTTTGAGGTTAGCCGATGACATTGTAATTCTGTCAGAGACAGCAAAGGACTTGGAAGAACAGTTGAACGGAATGGACAGTATCCTGAAAGGAGGGTATAAGAGGAACATCAACAATAGCAAAACGAGGATAATGGAATGTAGTCGCATTAAGTCGGGTGATGCTGAGGGAATTAGATTAGGAAATGAGACACTTAAAGTAGTAAAGGAGTTTTGCTATTTGGGGAGGAAAATAACAGATGATGGTCGAAGTAGAGAGGATATAAAATGTACACTGGCAATGGCAAGGCAAGCGTTTCTGAAGAAGAGAAATTTGTTAACATCGAGTATAGATTTAAGTGTCAGGAAGTCGTTTTTGAAAGTATTTGTATGGAGTGTAGCCATGTATGGAAGTGAAGCATGGACGATAAATAGTTTAGACAAGAAGAGAATAGAAGCTTTCGTAATGTGGTGCTACAGAAGAATGCTGAAGATTAGATGGGTAGATCACATAACCAATGAGGAGATATTGAATAGAATTGGGGAGAAGAGGAGTTTGTGGCACAACTTGACTAGAAGAAGGGATCGGTTGGTAGGACATGTTCTGAGACATCAAGGTATCACCAATTTGGTACTGGAGGCCAGCGTGGAGGGTAAAAATCGTAGAGGGAGACCAAGAGATGAATACACTAAGCAGATTCAGAAGGATGTAGGCTGCAGTAGGTACTGGGAGATGAAGAAACTTGCACAGGATAGAGTAGCATGGAGAGCTGCATCAAACCAGTCTCAGGACTGAAGACCACAACAACAACAACAACAATGATGCCTTATACTCAAGCGACAAGGAACAAAAATTACATGCTTTATGGACAGTTTTGTTACTACTTTCTTTCCTACCCTCCTCTTTAATTTATCTGTTGCAACATTTTCTTCAAAAATTTCAGAACCTAAGTACAGTGATCTGAGCATGACATAATGTCTTAGTTACACTGTACTTGAGATATGCATATGTGAGCTGTCAGACAGTAGGTAAGAATGGCGTGAATGCTTGGGTGATACATCTGTATGTATGTTACTGGTCATTGTATGCCCATTATCCTTAAGATATTTATATTTTCCACAGTAATTCCTTCAGTAAAAATCCCTTGACAAAAATACAATATTACTGTACACACAGTATATAATGTGCTGTGATTCTGTCTCTGCAGTAAATGAGAGCTTATAAAAGCAGTATAATAAGAAACTTTGCAGGAGAAATACTTTTAATCTGGTCTCTTGTATAAGTGTGGCTGCAGAAGAACTATGGTTTCTGTACCAGTAAAAGGTTTGACAGAAGTAGTTTATTTTAATATTTATTAAAGAAAAGTGCCGTAGAACTCTGATGTTAGTCCTTCCACCACTGATTTTCCCTCGTAAAAAGATTTTGAGGATTCTAGATTATCTCTTTGAAATTATTTAAAGCACCACTTGGTATATGAGTGTGCTGCTGTAACAGGCCTTCTGAATCTATCACTGTCACTGTTAATAGGTGGCAACAGCAAGGAAACGGGTGCGTCCTCTCTAGTAAACACATTTTGCTACATGTTCTGCTTACATTTTTTGTTGGTGAGTATTTGAGATGTTCTTTTGAAGCTTGTACTCTACCTTAGCAACACATGAGATTGTGGAGCATGCTGCTCTAGTAAAGATGACTAAACATACTGTAGCAACCAGTGCATGAGCAGCAGCGCATTGGGCTCAAAATGTTGGCCACTGGAAGGTTGGCCATATTTTCCCTATACAGAGCCTTAGCTAAGACTCCATCCATGCAAAACAAAAGGAAGGCCATTAATTCTGTAACATTTTGTTTGGCATGTAGAATTTTGTGATCCACACAACTGAAGGCTTTAGTAAGTTCAAAAAATATAATTTTCATTGTCTAACTGTGCCACGACTGTATCTGTGAAGTAATGAAATGAGTGTATGGCATTGTTGGCCAGGAGGCCCCATTCGGGGAAGTTCGGCTTCTGAGTGTGAGTCTTATTTCAGTTGACGCCATATTGGGTGACTGTGTGCCGGTGATGAGGATGAAATGATATCTTTTATTGCTTTCTCTTGGTATAATTCTTCACAAAAGCTAAAGTGATAGTTAATAATGTCTGCTCAGTTAAGTGAGTTAGTATTTTATCATAGGTTACTTTCTCAAACACTTTTGAAAGATTTGGAAGGAGTGAAATAGATCTGTGACTAGAATTGGTTTGTTTATCTCTAGTTCTATATATGGACGTTACTACAACATATTTAAGTCTGATATGATAATTAAATGGACACCCTAGCTGCAAACAGGCGTTGATGTACTTCATTGGGGACATGTTGAAAATGTGTGCCCCGACTGGGACTCGAACCCGGGATCTCCTGCTTACATGGCAGACACTCTATCCATCTGAGCCACCACGGCACAGAGGATAGTGCGTCTACAGGGACTTATCCCTTGCACGCTCCCCGTGAGATCCACATTCCCAACATGACCACACCACTACATTCGTAGTGCGCCTAATAGATGTTTGCCCATCATACTCATTACTCGTGGCAGATTAATCCACCAAGTCTCGTACGAGCTCGGGCATAGCGTGTGCATTCGCACAAGAAGGTCAGTGGCCGGGAAGCCATATTTTAACTATGTATGACGGTAGTATCTGTTCCCGAAAGAACAGTTACCATGGATGACCATGCAGCTTTGCTAGAAATGAAATGATAATTAAATGGACACCCTAGCTGCAAACAGGCGTTGATGAACTTCATTGGGGACATGTTGAAAATGTGTGCCCCGACCGGGACTCGAACCCGGGATCTCCTGCTTACATGGCAGAAGCTCTATCCATCTGAGCCACCGCGGGCACAGAGGATAGTGCATCTACAGGGACTTATCCCTTGCACGCTCTCCGTGAGATCCACATTCCCAACATGTCCACACCACTACATTCGTAGTGTGCCCGCGGTGTGGATCTCACGGGGAGCGTGCAAGGGATAAGTCCCTGTAGACGCACTATCCTCTGAGCCCGCGGTGGCTCAGATGGATAGAGCGTCTGCCATGTAAGCAGGAGATCCCGGGTTCGAGTCCCAGTCGGGGCACACATTTTCAACATGTCCCCAATGAAGTACATCAATGCCTGTTTGCAGCTAGGGTGTCCATTTAATTATCATTTAATTTCTAGCAAAGCTGCATGGTCATCCACGGTAACTGTTCTTTTGGGAACAGATACTACCGTCATGTATATTTAAGTCTGTTGGGAAATATACCCAGAGTCATTGACTATTGACTGGTTACAGAGATAATTTGAGGGTAATCCTATCAAAATCTTAGTGTTCATTGCCAGGAGAATTACTACATTTTAGTGACCTGGTGAATTTTGCAATCTGCTTTGGGGTCGCATTTTTGAAACTAATGTATCTTGGTCGTGCATCAAGTGTCTGCACCAGTAAATATAATGCATCTGCGTTTGATTGTTTAGTAAAGTGTGTAACATTTGCTGCCACTGTTAAGAAGTAATCATTGAATTTTGTGGCCAATGATATGGAAGTGTCACTATTATTGCGAGAGAGATTTTCTGGGGACTCAATTTCATCTGGATCACTATTTAATTTTATTTCTTGTTTAATGTTCCAAATTATTCCTTCCTTATTCTGGGAGTGTCTTATATTTTAGCATGTACATTAGTTTCATTTTTATAATAACAGAGTGGATGATTGAACAAGTCTGGTGACAGTGGAGTTTCAACTGTAGGCTGTAGCTTGTCCTCTGAACTAGGTAGAGCTCTCTCTCTCTCTCTCTCTCTCTCTCTCTTTCTCTTTGTAGCCTAAAATACTACAATCCTGAGAGCTTTGCATCTCTCATCTTTGTATTCATTCAATTTTACCATTGTTTATTTTAGAAGAAAACAAGATCCAGAGTGCTGTAGGAATATGTATAAGAAGAGTTCAATTTATGTCTGTTTCATAAAACTGTCCTCAGCTTATTCTCTTAAATGCTCTTGTGATCGAGTCATTGCTTGAAACTATGTAATACAATTCTTTTATTTTGTGATCTGTACCTATGTGCTTAGTATATTCTAAGTGTGATTTGAGCATATATCCATCAAGATTAATCTGTTCAGTTTTGATTATTTCCATGTCAAGTCCTCATATCAAAGCATTCAGATGGAAACTATGCCTTGTATGATCAACCAAGCAAGGGGGCAATCCATCAATCACACCCATTCATCGGCATCATTCTTGCCTGTGTGATTTTCAAAGCTCTTCATTAAAATGTTCCACAGAACACTTTGTCCACAACTTGCCCTGCCCAATGAGTGATATAATCCTCACACTAGTGTGTCTTTTATAGGTTTTACTTTTGCTGCCTCCCAACTTGTATGCTAATGGTAATTGAAAACAACGGCTCACATGATCTAGCCTCTCCTTGTTAATTCGTCGTGTACTCGTATGTTATTGGTGTACATTTCAGCATAATACCAATGTTTCAGGTGGAACTGTCAAGTGATCTGATGTACTCCTAGTATGTTAAGACTTAGACTGTTTGCTGTGCTGCATAAGACTTCTAGTGTTGTGAAACAATATGGCTCCCAAGCAGACAAAAAGTACTTGAGGATGAGGATGTGTTGCACAAGTGTCCTGTTAACTTTGCCCTTTTTTTATATTGGAACCCTCTTAATGAATCCCAGTGAGGTATTTGCCTTTCTCACTAATTCAGTTTTACATAACCAGAAACAATCACACCGAGATGTTTAAATAATGACACTGACCTAGTGATTTTTCCCTTTTGCCATACTGAGATTCTATAGATGCCTTTCATGTATTTATATGCACTGCCTTAAATTTACTCATGTTTAAATTGTGTTACCAGTTCTCATATGACGTGCTGAAGTTTTACAAATCCTCCTTAATACTGTAACAGATCTTAAGAGATTACCTATCTATAAATGAAAGCACACTCTACAAACTATCTTAGAAACATGTCAGCAAAATTGACGTGAGCCTACTATGAATGGTCAAGTACACTCAGTGTTCAGTGTGGTTCCAGTAATAAGTTCCTTTCTAGAACTATATATTAAATTGTTCTGTAGAGTAATTGCTCAGTCTATTGATTTCCCAGATCAATTATTCTGAAATTGCATAACATACTGTTTAACAAGTAGTACGAAAATGTATCAGAAAAAGGCTTGGAAAACTCAAGAAATGCGACATCTGCTTGACTACCCTTACATATAAAATATATAGTTGCATCATATTTTATGATATCTGAAACACGTATGTCCATGTTTGATAGCAATGTCATTAGTCAGTAATTTCTCTACCACATGTGTGGTTTCTCAGTCTCTCTGATCACAAGTTAATGCTTACCTTGTATGCCAGTGTGTCTGTTGTTTCCCTGTAATCCCCACTTTGCAGTTTTCTGCTGGTAAATTTTTTCTTTTGGTTGGCACATATTTATCCAATATCCTTACATGTACTGCTTTCTTGTGTCTCCATTTTTTGCACTTCTTTTATTTAAATATGTCTCTTGTGTGTTTGTTGCCATTTTCCAAGGTTTTTCCCTTCTGTTGTTGTTGGTGATGTCTCCATCTCCGACCACCCACTCTTGCTCCTAATAGACCATCAGCTGGTTACTACCCAGCAGTGTTGAATGTCATGTAAACCACTCAGGTATTTGAATCTCATATGTTTTATTTCCTTTTATGTTTTATGTCCTGTCTTAAGGATCTTATGTTATTCTACTGTTATTCTTAATTATCTGTACTTTCTGTACCACTGCTGTCTTCATTCTTATTTTACAATTTTTTCTTTCTTGCTGAAGGATCATTGATTTCACATACTTCATATTCTACATCTACAACTACGTAGATACTCTGCAAGCAACTGTACAGTGCATGTGGAGGGCACTCAATACCACTAATAGTCATTTCCTTTCCTGTTCCATTCCAAAATAGAGCGAAGGAAGAATGACTGTCTATATGATCTGTACGAGGTCTAATTTCTCACATTATATCTTCGTGGTGCTTACGCACAGTGTAAATTGGCGTCAGTATAATCATTCAGCAGTCAGCTTCAGTATGCTGATTCTCTAAATTTTCTCAATAATATTCCTTGAAGAGAACATTGCATTCCCTCCAGAGATTTCTATTTGAGTTCACAAGCATTTCCGTAACACATATGTGCTGGTTGAAACTACCTGTAAGAAATCTAGCAGCCTGCTTGTGAATTGTTTAGATGTCTTCCATTAATCTGACCTAGTATGGATCTCAAACACTCAAGCAATACTCTAGAACAGATCGCACCAGCATCCTATATGTGTCTCCTTTGACACACTTTCCTAAAATTCTCCCAATAAACTGAAGTTGACCATTCACCTTTCCTTTCGCAGTCCTCACCTACTCATTCCATTTCACATCGCTTTGCAATGCTAGGTCCAGATATTTAAACAATGTGGCTGTGTCAAGCAGAACACTACTAATGCCATATCTGAATATTATGGATTTGTTTTTCCTACTCATCCATATTAATTTACATTTTTCTACATTTAGAGCTAGCTGCCATTCAAAACACCAACTAAAAATTTTATCAAAGCCATCTTGTATCCTCCTACAGTCACTGAACATCGACACCTTACTATACCCCATAGCATCGTCAGCAAACAACTACAGATTGCCACCCACCCTGTATATGTATATGGGGAACATCAGCAGTCCTATCACACTTCCCTGGGGCACTCCTGACAATACCTTTTTCTCTGATGAACACACACCATCAAGGACAACATACTGGTTACCATAACTTAAAAAGTCTTCAAGCCACTCACATATATGTGAACTTATTCCATACACTTGTACCGTCATTAACAGCCTGCAATGGGGCACTGTTTCAAATGCTTTTCGGAAATCTAGACATGTGGAATCTGCCTGGTGCCCTTCATACATAGTTCACAGTATATCATGCCAGAAAACGGCAAGCTGAGTTTAACACAAGCGATGCTTTCTAAAACCATGTTGATTTGTGGACATAACCATGTTATAACTTGTGTATAATGTTAGACGACTGTTCATCAACTACAAGAGATAGAGAACAGTGGTCAGTCATTTAAGCAGGTCTACAATTTGCTTGGTTTCTGGACAAAGTCTTTCCTCAGAATTAATAAATCCACAACAAGTTGTTGTGCTGTAGCCCAGTAGGACCTTGTTTGATAGCTTCTCAGTTTCCAGAATGAATCTTTAGTTCTGTAGCAGTGTGTATGGTGTTTTCCAAACTTCCTGGCAGATTAAAACTATGCGCTGGACCCGGACTTGAACCCAAAATCAATCCTTTTGTGAGCAGGCTCTTAGCAACTGACCTATAAAGGCACAAATTGTGTCCTACCCTCACAACTTCATTTCTTATGGTGCCTCTCTTCTGCTCTCCAATTATAACAGAGGCTCCACTGAGAGTCAAATATGCATTCTGGAGGCAACCCTTGGGCTGCGGCTTAGCTGTTTCAAGACATATCCTTCCTTCTAGGAGTGCTAGTACAACAAGGTACACAAGCATTCTGCTAAATTTGAAAAATAGGTGAGGGTCACTGGTAGACTGTAGCTGTGATGGTAGGTTGACAGTCATGGCTAGATGGCTCAGTTGATCACAACATCACCTGCAAGGTTCTGAGTTCAAGTTCCAGCCTGGCAAACAGTTTTTATTCTTCTAGGAAGTTTTCCTTAGTCGTTTGTTTGTACATCCTATGTTCCTGTTCATTGCTCAGCACCTTTGATATTTTGCAAGCTGTAATCTGTCCTCATACACTAATTATATTCCATCCTTAATTTTCCATTGCTGATACTTTAATTTTTTTGGTTGCTATTAGTCCTCCTGTGTCACATACATTTGTTTCAAATTTTCATCCCATCATAATGTTGTAGATAGCTTTCAGCTTTCACAGTTTTCGATTTCTTGTTTAATGAGCGTTTGTGTTATAGATTTGTTGTGAACATCCTGAAGATAGCAACAATTGCTTTGTTCAGCAGAGAGAGGCCTGCCAGTAAGTAATTTTTAACAACATGTTTGCCTCCTAACAGTTAAGAAGCATCACACGGTGGACAGAGTCTTTGTAGCTAAATCTGTTACAATTTAACAGATAAAATACATCCCAGCTTTTGTTCCACAATGACTAAGAGACTGTGAGATTATATGTGACAGGTGATTCATGGAACTAACTATTGTAACTGATTGTCAAAAATAAATGGAATGCTTTAAAAACTACAATGGGAATTCTTTTGTAAGTTGTTCCCTACAACCCAGATATTATCAACCAATGCCTTAGGTTAGAGGGAGTAACTTGTAACTACATGCTAGGAATATGTCGTAGAAAAAAGAACCTATGACAAAGGTGTCATAGGTAATGAGAGGAAAAGTGAAGGAACTTATAAGAGAGAAATACACTATGTGATCAAAAGTATCTGGACATCCTGAAAACCATATGTTTTTCATATTAGGTGCATTGTGCTGCCACCTACTGCCAGGTACTCCATATCAACGACCTCAGCAGTCATTGGACATCATGAGAGAGCAGAATGGGGCACTCCGTGGAACTCACGGACTTCGAATGTGGTCAGGTGATTGGGTGTCTCTTGTGTCATATATCTGTACACGAGATTTCTACACTCCTAAACATACCTGGGTCCACTGTTTCCGATGTGATAGTGAAGTGGAAATGTGAAGAGACTCATACAGCACAAAAGCATACAGGCTAACCTTGCCTCTTGACTGAGAGAGACCGCCGACATTTGAGGATTGTCATAATGTGTAATAGGCAGACATCTATCCAGACCATCACGCAGGAATTCCAAACTGCATCAGGATCCACTGTAAGTACTATGACAGTTAGGCAGGAGGTGAGAAAACTTGGATTTCGTGGTCGAGCTGCTGCTCATAAGCCACACATCAGACTGGTAAATTCCAAATCACACCTCGCTTGCTGTAAGGAGCATAAACATTGGACAATTGAACATTGGAAAAACATTGTGTGGAGTGGAGAATCATGTTGCACAATGTGGCGATCCAATGGCAGGGTGTGGGTATGGCAAATGCCCGATGAACGCCATCTGCCAGCATGTGTAGTGCCAACAGTAAAATTCGGAGGCAGTGGTGTTATGGTGTGGTCATGTTTATCATGGAGGGGCTCGTACACCTTGTTGTATTGTGTGGCACTATCACAGCATAGCCCTACATTGATGTTTTAAGCATCTTCTTGCCTCCCACTGTTGAAGAGCAATTCGGGGATGGCAACTGCATTTTTCAACACGATCGAGCAGGTGCTCTGTTTGTAATGCACGGCCTGTTTCCAGCACCTGATTGAACGTATGCCTATGAGAGTGGAAGCTGTCATCAAGACTAAGGGTGGGCCAGCACCATATTGAATTCCAGCATTACTGATGGAGGGTGCCATGAACATGTAAGTCATTTTCAGCCAGGTGTTCAGATACTTTTGATCACATAGTGTATAATGCACTGTTGATAATACATATATTCTGTTTCAGAAGGATGATGGTAGTGTTGATAAATAAATGGTAGAGATCTCACAACTAAAGTACTGCCATTGAACAAAGAATGACATAAGCCCATGTGAACATACACTACACACTATGAGAGTGGCACTGACTGATTTGAAACGTGTTACTTATGGAAATTTTGTAACATTCAGAATGCAGATGATAGTGATTTGAGTTGCAGATGATAGTGATTGAGTATTGAGAAGTATTTTTCAGTGCAAACAATTGTTAAAATTATGGTGATAACTGAACTGATCACCTGTGTCTAATTCTTATGAATGAAATTCGTGTTGCATTGCTCTAAGATTTCCTGGATCCATTAAATCAACACATAGTGGAAAAGTTAAAAAGTGACATGTATATCTTTAACTGTTCTTCATAGCTGCATTACATTAAAATAATTATTACCCTTAAACACTTGTGATGTTGACGTTTCATTCCATTTTTATGTGTTAAAACACTGTGTTTGATACATTTGTGCCAGATGTCTCATCTTAGTTGCATAATTGAGCATTTGATGCATGAAGACATTTCTGGCAATAACTTGATCTTTTGACATAATGAATTGTACCATCTTATACTAAATATCTGCGACAGACAAATATTGACTTTTGATTGTTTATTTTTATTTGTTCTCATAAACTGAATTTTTCTAACTTATAAAAAAAAAAAAATGAAAACTAAAAATGTACTCAATGTCACTACAGTAAACGAACTGACAATTTAGAAAAATCATACAACTGTTTTATTTTTCTGTTGTAAGTCTGAAATCATTATACCAAAGACTGACTACAGAGCTCGTTAAAAAAAATTAATAATAATAATGCTGTTTTTTTAGTTCCTAAGCATTTGAAAATACTGATTAATGAAAAGTTTTACACTTGCCTTCCTTTTTTTTTTTACAAATTATTCTTATCCAATTTTGACTATCCCCATGCCTAGAGGTTTTCTGATATTACAAACTTTTTTTAAGTTGTAAATCTAGTTAAGACTGTGTAAGATTTACTTCTCTAAATTTGGAATGGGAGTACAAAGATAGCAACACGAATAGGAAGGTTGTTGTAGAATGCTTGAAATTGAATGCTGCTTTTGTGACAACTAAATGGAAATGGTGAAACACGAAAATATGTTTTTTTAACTGGATAAGTAGCATTTCTGGGTTAAGGAGCATGAGAATTACCATCTTTTTTTCAAGTTCCTGACATTTAACTGTGAGGTTCTGAGCTTTTCTGTTTACCATTTTTCATCTCTTGTGGGCATAATGTTATATTGATTACATACAGTTGAGAACCACAGCCTCAGTAAATTCTCAGAAACATAACAACATGTCCCCAAAGGCTTTTCAGTGAGAGTAAATATTTTTATTTTAGGCTGCACCGCCAAACAGTTTCATTTGTGCCATTGACAAGCAAACACAAATTAGAATATTCTTACATTAGTTTCAATCAAAAATAAGAGCACAAACTGTTTCTGCATGGTCTGCATGAGTAATAAGCATTTTTACAGACTTGCTAATATTTGAGTGACATATATTTATCACCACTGTGCACAGGAATGTGATGATAAACACTTCACTCAAGATTACTGTCTGATGATAAATTAAATTGAGAGACGATACCACAGAACTGATGAAGTACCTAAAGAAATCCTTATTTCCAGTGCAAATCTTATTAGATGCAGATGATACAAAAACACAAAGGCTACCAAACTTTATTAACTTGCATTCCATAATGGCACAAGTGATCATTTTTTGGAATAATTAATCAAGTCATGCTAAAGTTTCCAAGCCTGTAATACGAATTATATGAATTATTTGTGATGTTGTCTTAAGAATATCATGTAGAAACCAGTCCAAGGAACTGTGGTATATCCCCTGCTTCCCTATATATTAATTCCTTAATAAAATTTGTTGTAAACAGTACGAGTGCTTTACATTTATCAAACCAACAACTCAGTTCATGGAATCTATACTAAAACTTAATACTTAACTCGAAGTGAAGTTCTAAACTGAACACATAAAGCTGCTCAGTATTACAGTCAGGTAAAGTGCCTCCTTTGGGACAGCCATATACCAAACAAGATAAAATTAACTATCTTCAGTGCCTAAATAGATAAATAAGAACAATCTACATAAACATTTAAAGTCAGTTTATTTGGTTTAAAAAAGTGCTCCTTGTTCAACAACGCACATTTTCAATGAATTGCCAGCAGCCATAAAAGGTTTAGCTACTTACAGAGTTCAGTTTAAGGGGAACCTAAAAGTTTTATTGTTGGGCAACCACTTCTACTGCATTGATGGATTTCTTCATAGAACCAATTGATGTATTCGTTAATTTTATCAGTATACGGAACAGTTTGGTCTTAAAGTCAGTGAATCAAAAACTGTAGCCATAAAGGTAAGCAGACAAGGAAGACAAACTAAGCTACACCTGAATGAAACACCCCTGGAGAATGTGTAACATTTCCCATGTTTGGACAGTTTGATAGACTGTAAAAATTTGACTCAAAGTGAAGTTCTAAACTGAACATGTAAAGCTGCCCAGTATTACAGTCAGCTAAAGTGTTTCCTTTGGGACAGCCAGATATCATGCAAGGTAAAATTAACTATCGTCAGTGCCCGCTACATTCCCAGTTCGTCCTACTCACCGAGACCTGTGCTCTGACAGATAGAGGGAGAGAGAGAGAGAGAGAGAGAGAGAGAGAGAGAGAGAGAGAAACGAAATCCAAGATGCTGAAATGAAGCTTGTTGGATCTATACTGAGATGAACAAGAAAGGAATAAGTGTAAAACTCAGTATACCAGAAAAACTGCAGCAATCTACATTAAGATGGTGTGATGTGTGAAACGGGTAGAAAAAAAACAGGATATGAGTGGGAAAAGTCAAGTTGGGCGGCGAAGGAGAAGATGGATCAACATGGGAAGGAGGTCGTTGCTGAAAGAGGTCTTCTTTGAGGAAAGATCTTCTTTGAGGTAGGGTCCATGAGAAAGAGCTGTACAAGGATAGAAAAAGTTGGAAGAGGCTCATTGCCCGCCTCTGAGAAACTGGAGCTGCGACCTGAGGATGATGATGACGATGAAATAATGTGTGGTTTTAAATCTCACTTCTGCAAATCTTCAGTGTACTAATGCAATATAATCAATGTAAGTAAGTGTTGTAAACAGATTTTCAGATCTATGGTGTGTGGGTACAATAGCCTAAGAATGATGTTATACAGCTTAATTTAGTGTATGTTTATATGTATTCTTGTGTGAAACAAGTTTGACATTACCTCTTATATGAAAATATCTTTTAAGTTGTTTTTCCACATCAATCATGACCATTTTACTTGTAATCTATGAAAGAAACATCAGCATTCCTCTTTTATGTACATATGTGATGCATCCTGACACAATAAGGAGTAGTCAGTTTGGTTATGGGGTAAAAACTATAGAGGGAGTTCAAGGGTTGACTATAAATAGTAGTTTCAAAGGGATGGAGAGCTACATGACAGAAATCTTCAGACTAAAATTCATAGCAAGAACATTCTTGTTTTTCTGACTTGGTCTCTGTACTTAAGGATCTCTCGCAATGGGTCTGTGGAACAAAAAATTTATGTGACCCACGAGCACATATACACTACCTGATCAAAAGTATCTGGACATCTATCAGTGACCATTAATATGGTGTGTATCATGCCTTTGCTTTTGTGACTACTTGAACTCTGCTAGGGACACTTTCAGTGAGGTTTCTGGATGTCTGTAGAGGAATTGCAGCCCATATTCCTTCAAGTGTTGAAACCAGAGAAGATAGTGAATCTGGGATCTGGAACTAAATCAGCATTCTAACTCATCCCAGAGGTGTTTCATTTGGTTCTGGCCAGGATTCTGAGCAGGCCAGTCCATTTCAGGAACGTTAGTATCCATAAACCATTGCCTCATAGACGTTGCTTTATGACAGAGTACATTGTCGTGCTGATACATACAGTAGTCTCCGAACTGTTGCTCTACTGTACGCAGTGCACAACGCTGTAAAATGTGTTCATGTCATTCCACATTTAGCATTTTCATAAGCGCAATAAGGAAATTCACTCTAACAATGAAAAACACCACCACACTGTTGCACCACCACCTCCATACTTCACCGCTGGCAGTACGCATAAAGACTGGTAATGCTCTTTAGGCATTCGCCAAACCCAAACTCTTCCATTGGATTGTCGTAGGGTATAACATGATCCATCATTCCGAATCACTCATTTCCGGTCTTCACTGTTCCAGTGGCATTGCTTTTACTACCACCTGAGGCGTCCCTTAGCATTGACTACAGAAATTTGTGGCTTATGAAGAGTTTCTCTATCATTGTACCGTATTCTTTTATATTTCATATGCACAGTTGTTGTACTAGCTGGACTGTGGTAGCACTTCATAATTCGAAAGTGATTCCTTCCATTGATTTCATGCGATTTTTTAAAACCACGCTGTGCAATGCTCGGTGGTCCCTGTCCATCAGTATGTTACATCTATCTGGTCGTAATCACATTACCAACAGTCAACTTGGGCAGCATTAGAAGGGTTGAAAAGTCAGTGATGGCTTTTTACTCAGGTGACATCTAATGACTAGTCCATGTTTGAAGTCACAGAGCTTTCCTGACCCATCCATTCTGTTGTTACTACTTCTCTACAAACAACACGATATTTCCCATTCATTTTACATTGGTAGGTCTGCCTTTCAAGACATCTAGTGGTCAATTCTACACTACATAGTGATACCGGGATACTTCGGATTACATAGTGTATATACATACGTTTCATTGGTCAAGCAGACTTATGTACAACAATTTAAGATTTTATTTTTTATGTGCACCTTGTGTAAGGATGTTTCAAACCATGTGACAATAATGCCAATGCCAATATCAGTCAGTAGTGAATTATAAAATAAAAATGTTTGTTCGTACTCAACAGTCGTTGCTGAAAGTGACTTGTTTCAGCTACTACCGTCATTGTATCTGTAGTTGTGAAGAATCAGAGGTTTAGTGTATACATTAGCTGTTTACAAAAGTAAAAATTCACCCAACAATACATAGAAATCATCTAACACAGTTCAGTGGTATTTGCAGTAAGCTGCCACACTGCTCAAATGTTTACAGAAATAGAAGTACTAGCTGAGAGTTGGCACTGATGGGGAATATGTTGCCTCTGCTTTTTAGGTCATATGCATGTGAAATGACGGATAGCATTTAAAATGGCAAAGTTAAATTATAGAATATGTATCAGAGGATACAATCCCAATTGGGCAGATGATCTTTAGATCTTGTTTTGAACATGTTTTTCACAGTCTTATGAATGAGCCTCATAGTGTGTTGACAGTGAGATAAGTGAAAGCATGGAAGTGTACAGAATGCCAGCAGAATATACGTAAAACATACTGGAAACTTTGAAATTGTTTCCTGTAGAAACAAATATCCTGAAATAGTGTTAAATGAACAGAGTCATTTTGGTCTAACTTGCTGTTTAAATTTGTCTGGTTTTGCTAGTTGGATGGCATCTTCTGTTGTATGGTACACTTAAAGTTATTAAACAGGAACAATTTTTTATAATCACAGCAGAAAATTAACCCAAATTGTGTTAAAAAAGTTTTATGCAAATGATGGACCCATGATTTAAAATACATTATGAGTACTTGCTGTTGTTGTAGCTATTGTTGTTATATTTAGGTATGTATTGGTGCCAACTGAAATGCTAATTTTATGGTTGTGGAATCACACTCATTGGAATCATGTTTCATAATTTAACTCGTAATGTTTGTAGTTTCAAATGTTTGCTGTCATTTTATATGTGTATAACATGAAAAACAAAAGCAGCATATTCACTGCTAGCGCCACCTTTTGCCTTGCACTTGTATTTCTGAAACCTTTTGGGCAAAGTTGGCAGTTGACCCCCACTTTGGTATAGTTTTTTTGTGAGTTTTAAATATTAATAGGTTAGTTTTTAGTTCTGTCTCCTGGTATTGTATATGTAACACTTCCCATTCTTATGTTACTTAGATCTTAATTATGTGACGGTAGTAGCAGAAACGTATCACTAATGCAGTAAATAAAAAAAATACCTGAAGCAATCTGCATTGTATTTTAAAAAAAAAGAAAAAGAAAAAACAGTCGTAATGCCCACAGACTTGGGGTTAAGCCAGGGAACTTGTCTTCATAAGGAGTTGAGGGTATCAGTCATGTTTGACAATGCTGATTAGAAAACCACAACTGATGCCATTATCTTTCTCAGATAGATTTATTACTTACAGTCTAATAGCCTTTATGCCATCAAGATATTCATTTGAGCTTTAAAATGTCCAATATATGTTATTTCTGTCTAGCATCTGCAGAGTTGTTAATTATACTAGGCTGAATGGAAGCAATTTGTACCACCTTTCAGAGTTTTTTGATTTGATACTATAGAACACCAGGAAAGGTGGGATTGCTCATTGTCGGTGCTTTTATTTCATGAGCAGCAAGTGAACGTGCTGTAGACTGAACGTAAAACTGTCGCAAGACTGTGAAAGAGGTGGATGAGAAAAATATTTGTCAAAAGCTATGTTTAAAGGACAGCTCTCAATGAGTGCATAATATGGACATTGGAAAAGACAGAAATGAAGCCATTAGAGGCTTTTGAAATTTGGAGCTACAAGAAACTATTCAATAGAATGTGGATTGATCGAGTAAGAACTGAAGAATTCTTGTCACTAGTCAATGTGGGGGATGGGGGCAAGGGGGTGGGGGCACAACACAACATGGTACAGGAGATAATAAATGAAAGAAAGAGAATGGTTAGACATTTATTAGGGCATATTGATATGTGACTCGTGGAGAGCAGTTTTAAAACATTGCCCTCTTCATAAGAGTCCACCTTTTTGTTACTGCATCACTAATAAGCATTGAGATAGCTATTGGGAAAAAAAGGAAATCAAGTTAACAAAGTCAAATGTCTATAAGTAAAAGGTCCCTAGCTCACCAGAAAAGAAACTGGAAATAGAGAAAATAGGTGTTTACTTTTGGGTTAGATTTTCTCAATAACCTGTGGCTTAAAAACATTATATTACGGAATACATTAACTTTAAGAGAAAGTGTTTGGCTATTCTTATAATTTTTATAATTTGTCTGCACTTTTTTTCTTTGTTTTTGACTGTCTTGTATCCAAACTATAAACACTTCTCTCCATGTGGTCTCATTGAATGGTTGTAAGTAACCTTCCAATGTTTTCTTCTTGATTTTTCATC
Organism: Schistocerca nitens; assembly: GCF_023898315.1. Lineage (NCBI taxonomy): Eukaryota > Metazoa > Arthropoda > Insecta > Orthoptera > Acrididae > Schistocerca > Schistocerca nitens. The sequence continues at coordinate 930,280,604 of NC_064617.1, read as the reverse complement.
TCTTCTGGGACAACATACAACTTTCGATGATTTGTAATACTGCAGCTGGTTTTCAGTTCAGTCTGGTTTTGAGCTAATGGGTTCTTGCTTAATATGAGTAAAACTCAAAAGATTGTATTTAGTTTAAGAGATCTGCCAGTAGCAGACTTCATGGATAGTGTTAAGTTCTTAGGTATTGTTAGAAATAGTAAATTGACTTGGGAGCCACATATTAAATACATTAGCGCAGGGCTGTCTAGAGTGGTGTATTTGTTAAGGAATTTAAAAAACCATGTACCTGCGGCCTATGTAAGATCAGCCTACTTCGCTTTTTTACAAAGCATTATATCTTATGGGCTTTTAATATGGGGAAATAGCTCATACCTTCAAGACATTTTGGTACTTCAGAAGAAAGTAATTCGAATTATAACAAACAGTGATAAACTGGCCCTCTGCAAACCACTGTTTATCAACTTAAAAATATTAACTGTTATAAACATGTATATTTACACTGCCCTACTGCATATAAAGAGCAACTTATCAGAATACCAGTGTAGAAGAGATGTACACTCTCATGGAACCAGAAATAGTAGCCATCTTGACGTACCTTACTACAGATTATCCAAGTCACTGAACAGCTATGAAGCGGTGGGTAAGAAGATGTTTAACAAACTGCCACTAGAATGGGTAGAAGCTCCATTTGATTTATTTAAAGACAAATTATTCAGTTGGTTAGCTGCAAATCCTTGCTACTCACTTCAGGAATTTTATAACTGTAAAATATCATAGGGGTACCGGTTTAGAGAGTTCAGCATAATTTCTTTAACTGAGTAATTTATAATGCAATGCTTTTCATATTATTTGATTTTAAATATTGTATTATATGGAAAACCAATGGTGATATATTGATCTTCAACCCATGTATATATGCTGTATAACTTGTTTTTATGTAACTTGACTTTGTCAATTGCTGTAATAGCTAAATGACAATAAAATTTCATTCAATTCAATTCAATTCAGTAAATTGTAGCGTACTAATTGGTGAAATGTATTTTGAAGGAAATTTTGTGTGTTTGTCAGCACTTGTTGTATGATATTTTCAATGATTAACATGCATTTCAATTTGTACTAGATGTGATATAATGCAATTATCTCACAGAAACTTATGTTCTAATTTCATTTTAGGTGCATGGTTCAGTAACACAGGAAGCACAGCAGTGTGGCACAGTTCTGCATCAAGGTCAGCCGTCACAATTAATAGTGCTATAACAGATAACAGAAATCAAGGCTTTTCTTGTTTAATTTGTGGTAAAAACTATGTTTGGAGGGCCAATATGCAACGCCATATGCGTCACGAATGTGGAAAGCAGCCAACTTTACCGTGTCCTATGTGTCCATACCAATCCAAGTACAAGTACCACCTCTTGCGTCACATAAACCTCCGGCACAAGGACACAAATGTATTTCCATATAACCTTTTTGATTCCTCTCTTATGAATGGCCTTAAACGTGAATAAAGCATTAAATCGTATTTCATGATTCCAATATATAAGTGGAATAAATGAAGGAAAATTACATTATTTTAATTGTTTAGGAACATTATCATTCAGATTATTAGTATTTTGATTGACCTGCTATCTTACAATACATCCTTGTTCTGCACTGTAAAAAACCACTAGAAAATAACTTTTCTCACTGTTTTCGTAGTGTAGCTCTGTTTAAAGTCTCTGTTTGTAGTTTGCAAATTTTTCTAATTTAGAATACCTACATCTTACATTTAATTTATGTATCCTTAAATGCGAACATTTAAAGAGTTACCAAACTCCTTCATATGTTGCGTAACATGAAAATATCTCGTGGATTTTTAAATGAAACTAAGCAATGAAAACATTGTTGGATTTTCTACACTTTTGTGTTTTAAAACATACATTTTTATTAATCATACCCTGAAAACAATTAAAATAATTGTTCGGATTTGGTGGTATAGTGAGAGAGTGGAGTTTATTTCATTTAGATATTAATATGCCTTAAAATGGGTAGCTGAAAAAGTTTTACACTTGTAGGCATTATCATAAATAGTAAGTGCCTGGAATGGTTACTAAAAATGCTTTTGAATGTGTTTGGTAATACCAGGCTCCGTTTACTGTTTTGAATGGCACTACCTCTTTCACTTGCCAAAGTTGTTTGTTCCTGTATGAATAGAAAGTAAATGAGAAGTAAATTTTATTAGAAATATCAGTGAGTCTGATTTTTTTAATGTGATAGTATTGTTTCATTCTTGTGTAAGAAATGTGGATGGAATGTGATCACAAAGGAGTATTTGTAAATATTGGTGTTAAAACTATATTGATTGTGAACTTGTTTACATGTCCCTAAAAACGTTTCCCCCAGAAATGCTATTATCATTGAATCATGGAAAGAACTGATATAATAACTAAAGAAGATTATTTATGATGGTTCTTTATAGCTTTATTGGGACAGTGTCAGTGACAAGTGATTCTGATTGTCTATAATATAGATGTCTTGAAGAACCTTCAAGTTTTTGCAGATGTTTCAATAGTCTCATTTGCTGTTATATTCTTAGAGAACTGACATTTATATGTTGTCTTGTGCGCATTTTATTCGCAATTTTTTAGTGTCTGGCAGCTTGTTTCTCAAAATGTTTCTGAAATGTAACTTTTTCCAATAAAGAACCATTCATGTTCATGCGGTTTGTCCTTTGTGAATTATCTTATTCCCATTACATTACATCAAACTATTGCAGCTGAAAGTGTTACGGTTGGATGTTCTTTCTTTCTAATATTTGTACATTCACAGTTTCTGAGCATGATACTGCAATTGTTGTAAGAAAGCCAAATCAGTTTCTAAGAAAAGAAAATTTTTTTACAAGGAAACTGAAAGAATATTGGAATATAGATGAAAACAACTTTTTTATGTTAATAGAAGCGAATGTACTTAAAGATAGATATTGAATCTTCATGTTTTTCGTTCACTATGCCTGCTTGACATTTGCATCTGTTTTCAGCTTCTGCTTCCTTGATGGCTCTTTGATTGCTTAGTTATAGATTGTTAGACAATGACTTACTATTATTATTTGAATAGTTAGGTAACTAATAGTAATTGTGTTATTAAAAAAAGAATAAAGATGTTTTGTTTGACTTTTTTAAAATTAATTTATATGTTTTTCATGATCATTAATAATATGCACATTTTTAAATGTTTTATACAGCTGTCCATGACATATATTGAAATGTATTTGCAATGTTGATATTCAATTTTTGACCTTTCTTTACTAAAAGTTTAACTTACTGCATTACTCATTATGAAATTTAATCATGTACTATAGTGAAATAGACTTGTGTGGAGCAGTTACACATTCCTAACCATAATTTAAAATATTTCATTGTTTATATGGCATTGGGACAGTTTAATCATTTCCTGTTGTTTCAGATACAGTATAAAGAAGTGTGTCCTCATGTTTCAAATACAGTACAAAGACATTTAAAAAAAAGCTCAACGCACCATCAGAATATTTGAAATGTTCAGAAATGCTTTATTGAGCTGTTCCAGTAGAACAAGCAATACACATGAAGGTTTTCTTCTGTGCTTGCTTGCTTTTCAGGAGTTGACTGGATGGGTTCCTAAAATATAAAAAACTGATTCGTTGCTTGTGTGTATGTCTTTGTTGGCTTGGCATGTGCATGTGGAATTTAGGGGTATTTGGTTAGAGTCTGTTTTCCTTCTTAAAATTCTTTATTCTTTCATTTATTGTCTTCACTATGCTATTTTTTCTCAGTATGCTTGCTTTTTAGGTATTGGATACAAACTTTATAGTAAGACCATTTCTGTCCACATAATTTTTTTAAAAAATGTTGTACCTATCAGTGTGAAGTACTCAAAATGATCTAACTTGCAAGTGCATGTGTGTTTCATTACTGGCAAAAGGTTGTTCAGTGGTCTGAAGGAAAATGAGAAATAAAGCTGCTGCTTTGCATATTTTTATAGACATTACCATACCATCTAATTGTTATAAATCATTGTGTTTAATTTTTGCCATAATTTGATTTCGCTTCAGGTATTCTTCTTCTTTTCTCTCTCTCTCCTTTTTTTTTTTTTTTTTTTTTTTTTTTTTTTTTTTTTTTTTTTTATTTTTTTTTTTTAGCATTCTGGTTCAGTATTTGGTGAAATTGAATGTTCACAGGTTAGTTATCTGTGACATGCATGATAATGTCCTGTAATACATTTCACTTAAATTGTGCCCTCTGTTAGAAATTAATTTTCCTGTTATTTTCTGTTATATATTCACGACTTGAATTGTATGAAAATTTGATTTTAACTGGGTATGCCAATGTGAAACTAGCATCCATTTATATAACCAAAGAAAAATAAGTACTATCCATAAAATCCCAATAATTCAGAAATGACTTGGTTATACATAACTGCAAGAAACAGATGTGTTTATTCATGCAACTACTTTGAATATGGAGTAATTATTGTGAGCATTTTTGATTACAACTTCAATCATTACACAGGATTTGTAAATGCTCGCTTGTGTACTATGTGATGACAAAGGGTCGGGTTTCTAACTGCCTGCAGCTATTGTAATTTCATGAAAATGAGGTTCTTGCTGTAAAAGAAAGTAATCTCATTGCATTTCTCATCTCTCAACTTAAAATTAGTTGAAATTATTTTTCTGTAATGAACATAAAATAATTGTGTTCCACTGCTTGTTTTCATAAAGAGATTCAGTTGTCAGCTGACTAAGACAAAGGCCACTACTAGGTAAACAAAGAAAATGTAGCAGCAACGAATTCAGCTGACTTAGGTGACCCACGTTTCGTTGATATTCTCCTCCACTCCACCTCCCCTTACACTCCTCCCTTTGATGTATACAAGAGAAGATGAAGCACTGGACAGATTTTTTAGGGATTTAAGTGTGAAAACATTGCTGATGCTGTGTTCATTGTTTCACAGTATGATAATAGCAAATTGAATGCATTGTGTGTGTGTCGTGTACATCATGGTACTAGTAAGCCACTTTTTCATTTTTGTGCACTTTTTCTCATTATCCTTTTCTTGCTAGACTGCTTATTGTACTGCAGCTGTGACTTGGATCATAATCTCTTTTGCTCTTGCCATGACCTTGGACATGACGGTATTTTTTTCCTATTTTAGCTCAAGTTCAGTTTCTTCAATCACTCTTTCTATGTCAATCCCTTCTCACCTGCATTAGTTTTTCTCACATAGCTATCAAGGACATAAACAAGTATATTCTCACAACTTCTTCTTCCAACTGCCCTATTGTCCCTTCGATAGTTTCATCTTCTCTTATCCCCTTTGAATTTTTTAAATTTTATATTTAAAGAGGGAAGACTACCTTTGTCATCTCTCTGTTAATTCTTGACAAGACATTAAAGGAAAGTTATTTACTAATATAGAATGTTGCCCTCTATTATTATATAACATTCTTTTCTTCTTCGCAGATGGATCGCGTAGGACCACACGTAATCAACATTTGTTGGCCTTCATTTTCGCCCAGTATTCCTTCATAAGCAACGAGTGGGCTAGCTTTCATTGCGTAGACCACATATGTTGGTTATTTTGTCTCTCTTCTTCCTCAAAACCCCGTGTGTTTGTGATTTTTCTGATTTTATTTCTGTCATGTAGATTTGGAGACCCTAATTCTCTCAGGTCTTTTTCCGTCTGTTTGTACCAGTTCAGTCTTTTAGTTTTGTTCTTTAAAAATGTATGGATTTTGTGTGTTAACCTGTTTGAGTCCATTCTTTCTAAATGCCCCATGAATTGGATTCTTCTCATGCGCATTGTGTCTGTTATTTTGGAGATATTTTTATATATTTCTGCATTGGGTTTTGGATAATGCACACCATCTTTAGTTCTTGGTCCTAGGATTTTCCTCATTATTTTACATTCTTTCACTTCTAATTACCCTTTTGGTGTTCTGTGTTGAAGGTTTAGTGTCTCAGATGCATAGAGAGCTTCGGGTTTAATTACTGTTGTGTAGTGTCGTATTTTGCAGTTCCACGAGAGACTCTTTTGGTTGTACATGTTTTTTGTTAACTGAAACACCGTCTCCATTTTCTGGACTCTTGATTTGACAGATTTCTTTTCATTAAAATTTTATGCAATCCATTCACCTAAATATTTAAATTCTTTTACTCCAGAGATGTAGTTATTACCAATTTTGAGATCAGAAGGTGCATCTTTGATGTCAGTCATAAATTTTGTTTTTTCAAATGAAATTTTTAATCCTATTTTTGCTGCCTGCTCTTGTAATACTTCTAGCTGTTTCTGTGCATCGGTAATGTCTTGTGCGATCAGTGCCATGTCATCAGCAAATGCTAAACAGTCTGAATTATATGCTCTTACATCTTGGGCACAGTCTGTGTGCTGGTGCACCTGCACCTGCTTTTCTCCATTCTCCAACAACTTTTTCAAGAGCACAATTGAAGAGCACTGGGGACAGTACATCTCCTTGTCATACTCCTGTGTCTATTTCAAATTCTGTGCTCAATTCTCCCATAAATTTTATTTTGGATTTGGTCTCTGCGAGTGTTTCTTTTATGATGTTTGTTGTCTTTTGATCTAGTCCAAATTCTGCTAATACTTTAAAAAGCAATTCTCGGTCTATAACATTCTTTTATTCCTTTTCATTTTCAATATATTTTGGTTTTGTGGGCTTTTGGGGTCGAATGTACACTTATCTTTCTTATGTTTGCATTTTCATTTTAGAGGTCGCTCTCTCATGTTTTTTTCTGTAATACTCTCTTCTGTTTTTCATAATACTCTTTTCTGTTTTTGCATTAGCACTAGGTTCAATATTTGAGATACTTGCTTCACATGCAGGATGATAGAAAGTTCAAATCCCTGTTAGGCCTTCCAATATTCAGGCTTTCTGTGATATCCCCAAAATCAGTTAACATGAATGTCAGAGCAATTACCAAAACACCAAAGCCTATGTCCTCACTCGTTTTGTCCTGTACAACTTTGTGCTCCATTTCTAAAAATAAGAAAATAAATTTTTTTTCCTGGCAATGTGTATTTGGTACAAATAATTAAGTTTTGACTTCATATTAGCTACATAACTACAACAACAAACAGAGAGAGAGAGAGAGACTGAAAATATTGTTAAGCTTTCAGATGTTGTGGTTCAGACATGTTTGCTGCATTAGTTAGCTCAAAAAAAGGACGTTGTCCAAAAGCTTGATTACATTTTATGTACATCACAACCATTCAAGGTCTCTACTATGTTGTGACTTGTTATATTTACTCCTATAATTATTCTTAATGATGTATTATTAAATACAAGTGCTTATTTATTGTTGCTTTTTGCTTTACTCAGAAATGGACAAAATTTTATTTTTTGGTAGAATGTGTGCATTAAATGTGAGGCTGTATTCTTTACACGGAACTGTTGTTTTATTAACATTAGTTGTATATTGTGCAATAATCACTTACTGAAATTAAATGCATTATTTTTAGCAAATTTGCGATCACCACAGATGTTAATAATCAAGCCATTAATGTAGTGGAAAACTAACCAGGTGTTTAATGTTCTTGAGCTTGCTTACCAACTAACATAGCATAGTGCATTCTACCTGTCAAGAAATCTTTTTGTTAGTTGTACTGTACCAAAGAAATGCTTTTGTATAAGACTTATATGCAATACTAACAGTGTTGAGCTGAAAGACAGCTACTCTCCTTTAGCACAATATGGTGAATGGCTAAATTATATGCAAAAGGTAGAGGTGATTGCTTAGGTTTCTGACGTCTCCATGGTGTAGGTAGTAGAAAGTTTGAACATGTAGATGGAAACATGTTTCTCATGCTGTGGGTTTCCAGTACTGAGTTTTCATCATTTCTTATTTTCATGCTTATCCTACTTTTCAGTCCTTAATATCGAAGGTGAGTGACAGTCTGTCCACTGAATTATGAATTTTATGTGAAGTATGAGATGGAAAACTAGTCAGAGAAACAGTTTTTGTCATATGGGTAACTCGCTTTTTACAAACTGTTTTTTATAAATGTGTGGTGTACAGCAAGAGCACTTATCTTTAATCAAGTATGTAAACAAAAAAGTTGTGAATTTCAGAAAAAAAATTATGTGTAATAGTGTATTGAAGGTCATACAGGAAATGCCTATTTTGTTGTTAACAGATATTGTTAGTCAATACCACTACTACCAATTCTGAGGAACCTGGTGAAATGCAAAATCATTGATAGTGAGTGAACAACATGAAATCCTTTAATTAACATTAAATAATTACCATCTTTATGACTAATGTAAATATCCAGTTGTTTAACATGTTTCCACTTTAAATTTTGATGTTCTGTATTTTTTTTATTTTTGATAAGTGGTAGAATGAGTTGTAATTTTATGCTATTATTTCTTTTTCTTTTCCTTTTTTTCACATACAGCTTACACACTTCCATCATCTACTGGCAGCTACAGCTTTTTCAGAGACAGAAGTGTGCCTGCAAATACTTTCATCCCCGGCCAGCTAGAAGCATTTGAGTGTCCCAAGTGCAAGAAACTATACAAATACAGAAGAAATATGCAGTCACATTTGAAGATGGAGTGTGGAAAAGACCCACAGTTTCAGTGTCCATTGTGCTTTAAATTATATCGACAGAAATCTAAATTGAATATCCATTTTCGAATTAAGCATAGTGATATGCAGCTATGAAGAGGTGTTCTTTCTGATTTCTTTTCCCCCTTTGTGTACTAACTGCTTCATATAGTGTTAGTGAAATGTAGATGAAATCATTCATACTCTGAAACTTGAAATGGTTGACTTTCACTTTCAGCAGAACATTTGATGGTCAGATGCTCTTTTATTTAAGCTTTGAAGCTTCTAGAAAATAGGGTCCTTTTGCCTTCCCCTGGCTTAATATTTTTACTTCTGCACTTCCTTTAATTAAATATTGTTCATTACCCTTACATATAATAATATTATTCTCGATACCTAGAAACTACTGGATGTTTTTTTACTTCCAGCGCTACGTGTTGTTAATGTATTCAATTACTTGTATAATAACCTCTGCCAATTATAGCTTTCCGATATTTCAGCTAAGCTCCTTCTAAATATTAGGAGAAAATATTGAGTGCATCTCAGTTGTCACATATAATGCAGTATTGTGAATACAAGATAAACAGAAATATGAGTAAAAACATACAGACTGAATGTCATACTACATTAAGTGCCATATAAAGGTACAACCTATTCCCCTATTTTGATTCCCTTCTTCTTATGCCTGATTTTATGTTCTACATCATTCCAACACATTCTTCTTATTCCTAACCCTGAAAAATGAAATGCCTGCTGTCAAAGTTTGAGTTTTTCCCCACTGGTCATGCTATTGAATTTAGTTCAGCATCTTGTTTTGGTCAATAATTAGTTTGATATAGTCTTGCAGTGCGTGAAGTTGCAGTTTTTATCATCATTTCTGAATCTGTATTCTCATCCCTCAAGAGAAATATTTGTAAGGTTGCAATGCTGAACAAATATGGTAACTTAAATCTACAGTATAGATTGTAGCAGATTGTAAAATAACATCATGGACAGTGCTAGCAGCTTATGATACAGTCTTTAATGTGCTTGAGACTCACCGGAGATTTTATCTCGAGGCATAGTCATTCCGACAACATAATTTAGTGAATCAGAGAAGACTTTGATGTAGTTCTCTTTACATATTTCCAATATCTTTGTTGATAAATAACATTACAGAGATCACAATTGCATAGCACAGATTATAAAAACAAACTGGAAGCAACATTTTCATTCCATTCATTTGTTGTCAGTTGAATTTGTATGAGGTTTCCTTTTACGCATTTGGTTTTTTATTATCAGCAAAAAGTAACCTGCGATTTAGCTAATAATAAGAATTATTGTTAATGATACTCACCTCCACAGCTAATATGTGCTTGTGTGAGCCAGTAACTCAAGAGGTAGCCATTTTGTTCCTGTTCACAGAAGATATTTTCATCACCAGCCTTTGGCTGACGAGGATATACCAGTGAACACTGCCATATGACTGTGTCTTTTACTGTTACTGAACTGGTCATCTAAAACTTACAATTCAGTGAAGATCTCAAATTTCTTTACTGAATGCTTGTTACAAAAGTAACCAAAAAATCAGGAACCCTGAGCTTCTCAATTACTGGACCATTTTTGATGTAGTAGTTGTTGTTAGTTATGTGCAGATTGAGGAAGTATTAAATACGAAGCATGTACTCTTCTACACTAGAAGTCACTGTCACCGTAGAAGCTGCATTGCAATGTGACAGTCAACAATGCCATCATTTCTTATAGTGTCAGTGTAACTACTCTTTCCTTTCTTTGTAGCTATGGTACTAAACATCTTTTCAAATCAGTGGTGACAAGGTTATAACCTAGACAAATACAGTTTTAGGCACTTCTTCACACACTTTTAATATTTATGAACAGCGCTATGAGAACCATTGTATGTTAATTATCTTTGTACGCATCACATTGCATTTTTACTCTATTTAGTTATAGATGATGGTGCTATTATGGTTTGTTTTTGGTTTTCCCACTGATGATTCCATTTACACACAGTATTTCGATAGTGATACTACTCTTTTCAGTTTTATTATAAGAATGTGTTTTATTACTTGGCACTGACAGAACATTGTATGCTAGGTACGTTCCTTTGCCCGGTATTCCATTGATTGCAGGCCATAAGTGAGAGGGCAAGAGCTTAGATTTGATATGAATGAGAAATGAAACTTTGTCAAAGTCTTGGTTTAAATTGCCCATAAAAATGAATGTATGCTTTATTCCCCATGTGAGCCACAGCAGAGAAAGAGAGAGAACTACACGCATTTAATGACAGTGACTGACAATTACATGAAAATATATGTTTGTAAATAACTAACAATACTAGAAAATTGAAATCTGAAAACCACAGTGTGAGAGAGAGAGAGATTCTAATCCTCCTGTAAAGAGAAACAATGTGGCGATATAGTATGCAAATAAAAGTGAATACAGTTAGTTGGTTGAAGCTGTTGAGTGAGATACACTTACCAGAAACTAACAGATGGGTGTGCCTTGTGAAATTAACCTAAAGAATACATGGAGATTTGTCCAGCCGGTAAGTTGAGTGTCAAAAGGGCAGTCAAATGTTGTCTGCAACAGTGCTAGCTATTATCTAAGGGTGACAGGTATAAGGGGCATTTAAAAAGAAACGAGCTGGAGGCATAATTACAGAAACCAGTGTGTGTATGTTAGAAGTATTGACCCTGGCTGTTGAGACACCTGTCCCACTGTGACACAAGGCGGTGAATGACTGTCTCATAAAATTCCTGGGGCTGCGATGTTAACCAGTTCCGCACGTACAGCTTGATGCCATGTCGGAGGTGAATCGTTTGCCCCTCAGAGCCTTTTTAAGGGGACCAAAAATTGTGTGATCACAGGGAGAGAAGTCTGGACTGCATGGAGGGTAGCTGAGAACCTCCCATTTGAATTTATGCAGGAGTGCTGTGACTGTGTTGTCTGAGTGAGACTTTGCATTGTCGTGGAGCAGAATGACCCCATGGGTGAGACTGCCTGGTCGTTTTGATTTGATCGCTCGGTGAAGGGTGGTCTAGGCTTGTGAGTAACGCTTGGGCATTCACTGTTGTCCTGTGCTGGAGTTTTTGAATCAGAAGGGGCCATCTACATCAAAGAAGAACGTCAGCACAACCTTTGCTGCGCTGGTGTGGATGGCCTTGGCTTTTTTTTTTTTTTTTTGGTGGTAGTGACCCCAGATGCTTCTACTGGAGACTTTATCATTTTGATTCTGGTTCGAAGTGATGACACCGTGACTCATCTCCAGCCACCACTCGTGCCAGGAACGCATTCCCTTCCTGAGCATAGTGCTGCACATGAGCAAGACAGTGGGCCATTCGACACGCTTCTGGTGTGTTTGAAGACTGTGGGGCACACACTTTGCGCATATGCAGTCATTCCTTCATGATGGTGTGAAGACTTTCCAATGCTCAATCCGACCACAGCGGCTAAGGCTTTCACTGTCACTCTGTGGTCCTGGGTAATGAGTGCATCCACCAGCTGGACGATGTCATCAGTAATGCAGTGTAGTGCTCCAGACTGTGCATCATCGGCTAATGACACCCGTCCTTCCCTGAAGCGCTTGTGTCACGCCTTGACTCTTGCAAGGGACATGCAGTGTTCATCGTACACTTGTGACATTCTTCGATGGATATCTGTTCCCCCTACTCCTTCTGCTGCCAGAAAACAAACGACACCTCTTTGCTCTTCTTTTGACTCCTCCATGTCACTGTTTGCAGTGTGACAGGCAGTATTGAACAATTGATGCATGCTGCTGCTAGCTCTGAATAGTCACGTGACATGCATTCATGCCCTCTAGCATCGGGCTGTGAACTTCCACGCTCTGGTCAGAACTACACCTTGTTGCACATGCCACAATATTACCCTCCTGTCACCAGTTTGTGCATTCCAGATTCTGGTTTGTTTCTTTTTGAGTGCCCCTTATACTTACAAAAGTTAGAAAAATACAAAACAAGTGGTCTAGGTAATCAGCTGGTATGGAATTAAAGTTTTGGAAACTGCCGTTTCTGACGAGAAGTATGCACAAGGAGGAGGAGGAGGAGGACGATGAGGATGAGGTGATGCACAGTAGCAAGGAGCAGTGTACTAGATGAAGTGCCTGCCAATAGTATCATTCTGCTCCATCTATCTGTAGTTTGCACTTAAGACAGAGCACAGAATTGTTAGTGTTGATTTTCGTGTGAGTAAGGGAATGCTGAGACTGTTTGAGCTATTGTAGTTTTCATTAGTAGTAATGCGAAACAATTGCAACAAGTTTTACATTTGTAATCAATGGCAGCAGTTTTCAGAGTATACAAATTTTTTGAGAGGGAGTCAGAAGCAGAACATTTTCCACATGTTGTCCATGCCCCATTGATGCCAGTTGCCAGCGGAGAAAACAGGTTGGTGTTTACGTTGTGCGACAGTGACACAGTGCAGACAGGATGTGGCACAAAGTATTCTCTCTCTCTCTCTCTCTCTCTCTCTCTCTCTCTCTCTCTCTCTCCCTCCCTCCCTCTGTCATCCTTCCCTCCTCCACTCTCTTTCGCTCTGCAGAACATATAATTCCCCCGACTTTTAACTTGCGCACCACTCTAGCTGAGAGACATGCCTAGTGACTAGATCTGTCATATCAATTAATTATGTGCCTCCTGCATTTTCGTGAATTGACAGGAACAGGCACAGTGAGAAACTTGCCCAGCTCAAGTGTGTACACCATTCCATGTATTGTGTACTTAAGACCATTAGTGACATTACAATCAAAGCAGATAGTTACATACATTTTTAAAGCAATGATCTGACAACTGTATGATGAAGGAAGACTCATAATTACTATGAGTGAAGTCAGGAATATTTCCTGTTTAAATCCTTAGATTCTTTTGGTTGTGTTGCCTATCTTTGGATGTATCTCCTTTCCTGCAAAAACGTTGGAAAGGCCACATATAAATATTCAGATCATTGATCTTTGAACTGCAGTATGCAATACCATAGTTTACCCGTAACCATGTGAACAATAATGTGATTGAAACTTATGCAGATATCGCTCCTCATAAAATAATTGTTTATTCTCATTTGGTTTTTTTACCACCAAAAGAATCTATTTTTCATGCTAGGTTTGCCAAAGATTCCCTCATCATGAATGTTTGTAAGAGCTTCTCAATATTTGTAAAATAATTTCTCCATTTTTATTAACGGATTTGCATTAATTGTAAATGCTTAAAATTAACAGCAGATATTGGATGATTATGTCGTCCCTTTTTTTTTAAGAATTTACACAAGTTAATGGCATTCATAACGGACAAGAGCGTTTATTTTGAGATATGTCTACACTCCCATAATAGAAGTGCGAAACCAGTGGATTGTCAATACAGACAAGTTACCTACATGACCTAGATGTTGAAAATGCAGTCTTAATATGTAGCATAAATCATTATTTACAGCGGTAAGCATCTGATTTTGAAATAGCGTTACTTGTAGCAATACTGATTTCGTTGTAGCTTAACATGCCTTACGGCTGGTAGTTTGGCCCAGTTTGCAAGCCTAAAACCTGAGTACAGAGCAGCGTCCAGCAGTACTACTATTTTAACTCCTCCTACATCCTTTACATGGGAAGTTCACTTCATTTATCATTATCATGTGCATAAGCCATTTTAAATCTACTATTCCATGCACTACAGCCTTCAGTTATATTAATCAGTGTTGCTCCTGCATGTCATTTACTCACTGTTTATTCATGTCAGTCTTTTCTCATCTCTTGGAATCCAGCAAACTACTTTGTTGGTCCATCTACAATCCATTCACAAAGCTACATGTCCGGCCCAACTCCATTTGATTTTCATCACAGCCATAATTATGACTTCCATTCCCATTTGCTTCCATATGCTGCAGTAATTATTTACACTGCTGCCAGTTTCCCAAATCATTTTTATTCCTACTCTTGCTCTACTGTTACTTGACCTAATACGTTTAATTCTATTATGCCCATATTGTTTTCTAGTTTCATATGCTATGTTAGTGTCCTGACAATCCACATGCCCACCCTAATTAGCGTTCTCTTTTCCTGTGATATCTGCTTCCAAGGACATCAGCAGTTCAGAAATTTTGCACCTTAAGACCATAATTGTCATCACGATAGCTCCTCCCAAGTAATCCTTACCTGGAGATCCAAATGAAGGTCTATTTTCATATGAAATATTTCACCCAGGAGGAAGCCATTATTATGGTTATAGCAGAAAACTAATCTAGCAGAGGTGGATAATCTGGTTGTTTTTCATTGCCTTCAGCACCAAAGTACTCCAGCCATTAAAGCAAGATAAATCACACTTACTGATAGTGTTACAGTGCCATAGCAATCCTGTTGATTTCTGTAAACTGGAGAAACTGTCACTTTCCTCTAGGGTAAAGCCTCTCTGTGTACCTTCCTCAACCTGCGTGGATATGTTTGTGTGTAAATCTGAAAATGATGGTCAAGAAATGTCTTGGTGTATTTACAGTTTGTGCATTTTACATATACAGTTATTTATGCCCACTGCTATGCCACTCTGTGATCATCCCCACTCATTGTCTTGCATAACTACCTTGCATTAGCCTACTGTTGACAACTAACCATGGACTACAGTCATTGACAACCTGTCAAAAGCAAACCTAAATATCTTTATGTTATTCCTAGACCTTGCATGATGTTTCCTCGAAAGATATGACCAACAATCCCAAAAAGGCTCAAGCAAGGGAGAAGTCGAATTCCTGGTAACCAGAAGCAGCAAAACAGTAATTGATGACGTGGGTCATAGTCTGAATGCTTATTGTTTCACTAGGTACATTCAGTTTTCAGTTTATTAGCGTCCTTGTAGTACATCATCAAAATGATGCAGGACTTGTCAATAAACATTACAATTTAAAATACATGTACAGGGCTATTACAAATGATTGAAGCGATTTCATAAATTCACTGTAGCTCCATTCATTGACATATGGTCACGACACACTACAGATACGTAGAAAAACTCATAAAGTTTTGTTCGGCTGAAGCCGCACTTCAGGTTTCTGCCGCCAGAGCGCTCGAGAGCGCAGTGAGACAAAAGGACGACAGGAGCCAAGAAAGCGTATGTCGTGCTTGAGATGCACTCACATCAGTCAGTCATAACAGTGCAACGACACTTCAGGACGAAGTTCAACAAAGATCCACCAACTGCTAACTCCATTCGGGGATGGTATGCGCAGTTTAAAGCTTCTGGATGCCTCTGTAAGGGGAAATCAACGGGTCGGCCTGCAGTGAGCGAAGAAACGGTTGAACGCGTGCGGGCAAGTTTCACGCGTAGCCCGCGGAAGTCGACGAAAAAAGCAAGCAGGGAGCTAAACGTACCACAGCTGACGGTTTGGAAAATCTTACGGAAAAGGCTAAAGCAGAAGCCTTACCGTTTACAATTGCTACAAGCCCTGGCACCCGATGACAAAGTCAAATGCTTTGAATTTTCGGCGCGGTTGCAACAGCTCATGGAAGAGGATGTGTTCAGTGCGAAACTTGTTTTCAGTGATGAAGCAACATTTTTTCTTAATGGTGAAGTGGGAACAGACACAATGTGCGAATGTGGGCGGTAGAGAATCCTCACGCATTCGTGCAGCAAATTCGCAATTCATCAAAAGTTAACGTGTTTTGTGCAATCTCATGGTTTAAAGTTTACGGCCCCTTTTTCTTCTGCGAAAAAAACGTTACAGGACACGTGTATCTGGACATGCTGGAAAATTGGCTCATGCCACAACTGGAGACCGACAGCGCCGACTTCATCTTTCAACAGGATGGTGCTCCACCGCACTTCCATCATGATTTTCGGCATTTCTTAAACAGGAGATTGGAAAACCGATGGATCGGTCGTGGTGGAGATCATGATCAGCAATTCATGTCATGGCCTCCACGCTCTCCCGACTTAACCCCATGCGATTTCTTTCTGTGGGGTTATGTGAAAGATTCAGTGTTTAAACCTCCTCTACCAAGAAACGTGCCAGAACTGCGAGCTTGCATCAACGATGCTTTTGAACTCATTGATGGGGACATGCTACGCCGAGTGTGGGAGGAACTTGATTATCGGCTTGATGTCTGCCGAATCACTAAAGGGGTACATATCGAACATTTGTGAATGCCTAAAAAAACTTTTTGAGTTTTTGTATGTGTGTGCAAAGCATTGTGAAAATATCTCAAATAATAAAGTTATTGTAGAGCTGTGAAATCGCCTCAATCATTTGTAATAACCCTGTACATGAAAATTTATAATTGAATTTACTTGTCACTTAAACATTACAATTTTAATAGAACTATAAGAACATTAACATAAAAATATACAAGTAGGATAACAACATACAAAAAAATAAAAGCTAGTGATTCTCACATCAAAGATTACTTCCATTCTTACATTAACACTGTTTCACACTTTCATAGAAACAGCAAGTATTTAAATATGAGCAATTACACATATTTACTATGCCAGGGAAATATTAACCGCACTTTTATTGTCAATGATTCATAAACTCTTCAATACTGTAAAAACTATTGCTCAATAACATGTTTTTTAATTTTCTTTTAAATATGTGCAGTTTTGGTATTATTTTTAGTTCTTTGGGAAGAGCACTGTAGAGGATTTTGGGTTGGTGTAGTACACTTTTGTGATACATAGCTGTTTTATGAATTTCTCTGCGGAAATCATTTCTATTCCTCATTTCGTAGTTGTGAAATTCACTGTTTAATGTAGAAAATTCCTCATTATCTTTTAAGAAACATATGCTTTCATATATGTATAAGGATGGTAGTGTCATGATTTTTAATTCTTCGAATGCATGCCTACAAGAGTCTCTATATCCTATACCTCTTATAATTCTGACTGCCTTCTTTTGTAGTCTAAATGAATGTTTTGTTAGACTGTTGTTCCCCCAAAACTGTACACCGTATCTTAATAAACTTAGAGGAAAAAGTGACATTAGCAACAGACGAAGCAGACAGCAGATGAAAACAGACTCATTGTGAATGCCAAAAAAACAACGTGGATCAACTTCAGAACACAAAGGTGGTTTATGAACAGATCAAAGTTACCTGCAGGTGTTCGATATACACTTAATATTATGAAGGATTTTTTGTGAAATTCTACTTCCATATGCTGCTCTAGGCAAAATTTATGAATGTCTGTGCTCTTAACACCTCCCACCTGCCCCCCCCCCCCCCATGAACCATGGACCTTGCTGTTGGTAGGGAGGCTTGTGTGCCTCAGCGATACAGACAGCCGTGCAGTAGGTGCAACCACAACGGAGGTGTATCTGTTGAGACGCCAAACGTGTGGTTCCTAATAGCATTTGTGAGACCACATCTGAAAAAAGTTTAATATTGTAAATAATATACAATTAGATAATTGCAAGATCAAATACAAATATTCTGTCATGCAATAGTGTCAATGTCAGTTGTGTAAATCTAAATGTACACATTCAAATATGTAACACAAGGACAATTCAATTTAAGGACTGTAAAATTACTAAGAGACACAATGTATATCCCATACCTACCTTCAGGCACATTTAAAAGTGAAAATCAAGTGGCATTGTTATGATGGATTGATGATTTATTGCACATTTTGATCTAATACCAGCTGCAGGAAGTCAAAATTTTGAAAGGAGATCTGTGACAAAATTTTTTTCCCGTTGTAATTGTGTATTTTGTTTTATATTTATGAAATTTATGAAATCATGTATTGTACTAGTAAACTCATGATCATCTTGAATAGTGGTGGTCATTTTTGTATTCAAAGAACTGAAGGCAAGGGCATACCCAGCATCTGAACTGGAGGGGGGGGGGGGGGGGCAGGTCATACTAGTCTCAGGAAACAAGGACTCGAGACAACATACAGCACTTCTTATTAAATAAAACAGTAAACCAGTGAAAAACTGCTTTTAATAAACATTTTAAATACAAGAATGCACTTTTATAATCTGAGAAAACTGCGAATATCTTCTGCCCCCCCCCCCCCCCCCCCCCCGCCCTCCCCCTGCCTCTCGCTGGGTACGCCCATGACTGAAGGAGACTGTTTTGGGATTTATGTGGTGTGAAATAACAATAGTTGCACAGCGACAATAATCTGTACTGTAACTAAGGAAAGAAATAGTGGTTCCTTGGAGGAAGAAAATTGCAAATGATACATTGTGGCAGTAAATGGCAAACACACTAGGCAATTGGTTGATTTTCTTTTCTCATAATCAGCCAGTTTATGTGCAGAAAGTGAATACTGCAAAATTTGGCTACAGTTAGAAATAAATATCAATTTGAGCAAATAAATTTCGGCATTGTTTGAAATAGGCTATGTTTTGCACTCTAAATGAATATGTTTTGTTTAGAGGAACATAAAATAATAAAATACCTTGTGATTTCACTGCATTAAAGCAGTTACTGTAGACACAAAGTATAATGCTTGAAACATTATCAGTTGCTAAATGTTTTTAGAGTGAAAATTGCATACAGAAAGTATAAAAGAGAAATCCAGGAGAATTGGCATTAATCAGTGTGCATGATTCACAACATTATATGTTCAGTGTCATGAATCATAGACACTGATTCCACATTCACCACTGTAGTCCCTTCTTTTAAGTTTGTAGTGCAAAACCAAAGTGTTACCTCTTTGACATAAGCAAAATTATGCATGATGTATAAGCCAAGGTAACACTGTGCACCCAGCAAAAAGGTATGTCTACATTCCTTCGATTTAAGTATTATATGTAACAATCATAAACATAAGCACAAGAAAGACAATAGTGTTTCGCTCACAAACAGTCTTAATTCTGTATACTACATAATTTGTTTTGAAGATGCTAAAGAGAATGCAGGAGAGGTCAGATGTAATATGAACTATAAGACAAGACAATAGAAACCTATAGCAAATAGTTGAAGATGCAAAATTTAATTAAGGCTGTAACTGTTCAGTTGGTAGACAGAAGGCAGACATTTATTTTTATTAGTTGACTGTGGAATGGCAGTATGTGTACAGCGTGTATTACAGGTAGTCTGTGACACAGACTGCAAAGTCAAAGTGAATACAAGACCCAGCAGAATCAGATCCCTCACACCAGTCACACTGAGAATCGCGACTTTTGACACTAGAGAGGAATTATGTCATCATCTCTTAACATCCATTTGATCATGGTACCTACATTATCTGTCACTTTTGGGTACTTGTTTTTCATACTTGCATTGTTTAATACATTTTCTGTCAATCCTTAGTCACCAACTAGATAATTTCTATCACCTTAGTAAATACTGCAACTAAATAAAAGATAGTTTGTCTGCCATAATTACTTTACTCCTTTTATTCTTTAAACATTTTCATTGGTGATTTTGTGTGGTGCTTTCTTTCTGTCAGTGCTGGCCGCGGTGGTCTAGCGGTTCTAGGCGCGCAGTCCGGAACCGCGTGACTGCTACGGTCGCAGGTTCGAATCCTGCCTCGGGCATGGATGTGTGTGATGTCCTTAGGTTAGTTAGGTTTAAGTAGTTCTACGTTCTAGGGGACTGATGACCACAGATGTTTTAAGTCCCATAGTGCTCAGAACCATTTGAACCATTTTTTTCTTCCTGTCAGTGGTGTGGTAGAATTGTATGTTGCTATCTTATACAGTCGTTCAAGCTCCATTATTGACATTTTCATGTACTTTTCACGGTATTGCCCATATGTCCTAAAGAACATGCTGTTTCCATATGCTAAAATTACTGTTCAGGATAATTGAATGTTGTGTTATCTCAGGTTGTCTTTGTGTGATTGATTAATGGTGTGCTTCCATGTTTTCTGATGAGTTATTATTTCCTGTTTCTGTACAATATTTTGATGACTGACCCAACCATCTTCTTCAAGTGCTACAAGTTTTGCTGTTACATGTACCCACTATCTGGACTCGAACCAGACTATGAATCGTTGTTGGTCTCATGCTGCCATTTATAGCAGAGTTGGGTTCCTGAAGCCTAGTATGCCCTTTGTTACTCTTTTATTTTTTGGAGCTCACACTGATACTGTGGGAAACACCTAATTCTCTTAGGATTTCCCAACTGTGGTTGATGTGATGGTTGGCGATGTTTTAATAAATTGAGTGCCATACCCCAAGTGTATTTAAATTGAAACATCTGCCCCTGTTTATGAGGTTTTCTGACAGTTTTGTTTTGATAGACTCCTTAATTATCCTGGATCAGAAACTTGCTGTTTGGAGCACGATACTTGTCTCACCATATTTCATTTCATGATTATAGTAGAGGCAGTTCTCAGTGACAGCTGACATGCTTGGTTTTTTAATCAAGTGTGTTTCTGATGTTCTTTGCATCTCTCCTTGACTACTCTGACAGTCTGCCCCACGTAAGACGTGCTACACTCACATGGAATGCTGTACTCACTTGGCTTTCAGAGAGCTGGGCCTTCTTTAACATTACAAAACATACGTTTAATCTTAGTTGGAGGGAGCAAAATACATTGAGTGCCAAGTTTCCATAGGAGTCTATTGATCTTTTCGGATATTGGGATAGCATAAGATAGATGGGAAAACCTATGCACATTGACTCAGTCTCCATGCCTCTAGCCATCACCATCTGTCACAAAGAAATTCAGTGCTGAAGACTGCTCCATATAGCTCAATCAATTTCAGACAATTGCAGTCTTGCAGAAAAATTAAAACACCAACGAATAGCGTTCCAAAGGAATGGATACTTAGATCATCAAATTGAATGGGTGATACAGTGAAAATCAAGAGAGAAAAAGATTCAGACTGAGACTGGGCAAGATAAGCTAAAAATCACGTGATATATTTATGCTGTCTCAATATCTGGAAAGATCGGTAGACTCCTACAGTGTATTTCATTCCCTCCAACTGAGATTAAGATTATTCTTTGTCATGTTAAAGAGAATATAGGTCCCCGAAAACTGAGTGTGTGTCACATTCCATGCAGCATGTCTTGTATGGTGCAGATTTTGATCAATCAAGGAGGAATGCAAGGAACATCAGCAACACACATGACTCAAACAACCAAGCAAATCAGCTGTCGCTGAGCACTGTCTTGAAATGACACCTGATGGAGCAGTATTGAGGTGCAGATACTAATTTTTTGGGACAGTGCAATTAAGGAGTATATCACAACAAAGAGGTCAGAAAACCTCATATACTAGGCTGGAGGTTTCATTTTAAATAATTCTTGGGACCTGGCACTCAGTTAATTGAAATCTCATGGCTATCACATCCACCAGCATTGGAAAACACTAAGAGAACTTGCATTTCACAGAATATTGGTATGAGCTCTGAGAAACAAAAGGGTATCAAAGAGCATAGAGGGCATCAAGAGTCAATCACATCTATGAATAGCAGCTTGAAAACAGTAGTATTTCACAATCTGGCTGGAGTCCAGATAGCAAGTACATATAACAAAAGAGCAAAAGTTGTCCAGACAGCAAGTACACGTAACAGCAACAATTGCAGCACCTAAAGAGAACAGCTGGGTCAGTGTTAAAAATACACTCCTGGAAATGGAAAAAAGAACACATTGACACCGGTGTGTCAGACCCACCATACTTGCTCCGGACACTGCGAGAGGGCTGTACAAGCAATGATCACACGCACGGCACAGCGGACACACCAGGAACCGTGGTGTTGGCCGTCGAATGGCGCTAGCTGCGCAGCATTTGTGCACCGCCGCCGTCAGTGTCAGCCAGTTTGCCGTGGCATACGGAGCTCCATCGTAGTCTTTAACACTGGTAGCATGCCGCGACAGCGTGGACGTGAACCGTATGTGCAGTTGACGGACTTTGAGCGAGGGCGTATAGTGGGCATGCGGGAGGCCAGGTGGACGTACCGCCGAATTGCTCAACACGTGGGGCGTGAGGTCTCCACAGTACATCGATGTTGTCGCCAGTGGTCGGTGGAAGGTGCACGTGCCCGTCGACCTGGGACCGGACCGCAGCGACGCACGGATGCACGCCAAGACCGTAGGATCCTACGCAGTGCCGTAGGGGACCGCACCGCCACTTCCCAGCAAATTAGGGACACTGTTGCTCCTGGGGTATCGGCGAGGACCATTCGCAACCGTCTCCATGAAGCTGGGCTACGGTCCCGCACACCGTTAGACCGTCTTCCGCTCACGCCCCAACATCGTGCAGCCCGCCTCCAGTGGTGTCGCGACAGGCGTGAATGGAGGGACGAATGGAGACGTGTTGTCTTCAGCGATGAGAGTCGCTTCTGCCTTGGTGCCAATGATGGTCGTATGCGTGTTTGGCGCCGTGCAGGTGAGCGCCACAATCAGGACTGCATACGACCGAGGCAACAGGGCCAACACCCGGCATCATGGTGTGGGGAGCGATCTCCTACACTGGCCGTACTCCACTGGTGATCGTCGAGGGGACACTGAATAGTGCACGGTACATCCAAACCGTCATCGAACCCATCGTTCTACCATTCCTAGACCGGCAAGGGAACTTGCTGTTCCAACAGGTCAATGCACGTCCGCATGTATCCCGTGCCACCCAACGTGCTCTAGAAGGTGTAAGTCAACTACCCTGGCTAGCAAGATCTCCGGATCTGTCCCCCATTGAGCATGTTGGACTGGGTGAAGCGTCGTCTCACGCGGTCTGCACGTCCAGCACGAACGCTGGTCCAACTGAGGCGCCAGGTGGAAATGGCATGGCAAGCCGTTCCACAGGACTACATCCAGCATCTCTACGATCGTCTCCATGGGAGAATAGCAGCCTGCATTGCTGCGAAAGGTGGATATACACTGTACTAGTGCCGACATTGTGCATGCTCTGTTGCCTGTGTCTATGTGCCTGTGGTTCTGTCAGTGTGATCATGTGATGTATCTGACCCCAGGAATGTGTCAATGAAGTTTCCCCTTCCTGGGACAATGAAGTCACGGTGTTCTTATTTCAATTTCCAGGAGTGTATTATGCAGAAGATATTAACAACAACTGAGCAGAACACCCAGAAGTGCACTATTAACTGAATATTGTTTCATCACAGCACAGATGGGAAGAAAGTACCATATAAAATTGGCACTGGGGATGCTTCAAAAATAAAAGAAGTGAAACATTTATGGCTAACAAACTGCCGTTTATTTATTTGCAGAGACAGACATTATATACCAAGAAAATATTAATTAAAAAAGTGTACATTGCATGGGAGGGAGGGGTTAGGGACGTAATGGAAGTCATGGTAAACCTGGACAGATGTGGCTGTCAACAGAATAAGGAAAATGAGGTCACAGTATTTGAGGAAGGAGTTGGAAGTACAAGATCTGAAGAGGAAAATTGAGAGAGAGACTCAGATGATGGGGAGGAGACTAATTGTGGTTTATGCCAGGTGGAATGGAGAGATGGACGCTATGCAGGGTAGACAGTTACCACCTATTTAGTACAGAGGAACCTCAATTTCTTGGGTGTCATTCATGGTGGTAGATGGCATGTTAATAAGTCTCTCTGACCTCTGCACAGCTAGTATATAACCCAGCAACTTTCCAATATATGACTGTTTTTCGCAGGACGGGAAATATGAGTGACTGGATAACAGAAGTTCACTAGACACTCACTAATCTGGCCATTTCTTGCATATAAGTGTGCCAGATTATTGAGTGTATCTGAAATTTGTTTTAAAAACATAAAAGATATAATTTATTAAATCTAAAGACCTGCTTAAGGTTTAGCATAAAGAGTTTCCTGTTAGAAGACATGATACTGAACTGCAAAGAATGCCACAGTACTGGATATTTATAACATTGTTTAACATTGTAATTCACTAACAAGATTGTTGCACATGATAGTTCGTTGTTGTGCACCATTTGGATATAGGCTGGATTACTGATAGCCGGATTAGCGAGAGTTTAGTGTAGTTAATAAGCAAGTGTGCAGGATAGATCTTGCATTTCAAATATCAACAGGGGAATGACCCTTTTGGAGCAAAGGTAACTGAGTTGCAGTAGGGCTGGACCGGAATATTTGGATGTTTGTATAAGCAATGAAGTACTGCTTTGGGTAAGGAGGATAAGATTTTGAGTACATCTTATCCCTCACCACATATCAATCAGTCATATAGGTATGATTGCTTCATTTTTGTTTATTGTTTTACATTTATCTTTGCCATTGAAGCCCATACTGCACTTATCTTATTTTTTATTTAAAGGTAAGAGAGAGCCTGTTTGTAGATAGCCACTTAACTTTTTTTTCTTTTTTTGTTGTGTTCAACCAGATCTTGCCAAGAATGAAAAGCCAATCACACAGGACACATGGCTGCATCCAGATGAACTCACCAAATGTTTTCAGACGATTTACAAAAATTTTCTCTCAGTTTCACCCTGCTTTCTCAATTTTATCCAATTACAGCATGTAGTATAGTTTGCACACTGCTTAACTAAAACTTGACTCACAAAATCATGAATGTCATTACAGTACCATATTTTTGTGAATTATATCATTGTTGAAATTTCCTCGTGGTTCAAATCTGTGTGCTGGACTGAGACCCAAAATCGATATATTTGCGTTTTGCAAGCAACTGCTCTACCAACTGAGGTACCCAAGCACAACTCACAACCAGTCCTCGTGAATTTACTTCTGTCAGTACCTCATCTCCTGCCTTCATTCAGGAAACATCTCCCAGGTTGTGGCTAAGCCTGTCTCCACAGTGTCCTTTCTTCTAGGAGTGCTAGACATACAAGTTTCACAGAGGGTAGCAGATCCAGAAATAGAGCTTTGAGTACATGTTGAGTCGTGCTTTGGTAGCTCAATCAGTAGAGTTAGTTCCTTAGTTAGTTAGTTACATGTTCCATAGTCAATTGAACGAGTCTTTTATTGGGAAGATGGGGAACAAATCAGTTAAAAAGATATGTATTGATGATTGGTGTTAATGTTAATCAACACATAATTTAGTCCATCCACTCATGCAACTACATTTAAAAATAAGTTATTTCGTATTTATTTACAACTGGCTACCAGTTTTTAAGTAGAAATTTGTTAATAGAATAGAGGCAGTTGTCCAGGGGAAATGATTTTAAGGTAGATATAAAACTTGCATTGCAGCCTGTCAAACATTTTATGTTATTGGGCAAAAGATCAAAATCTTTTGCTGCTGCTTATTAAACTCCTTTTTGAGCCATTGATGGCATTAATAATAGGCAATAAATGTCATTTTTCCCTCTGTTTTTGTAGGTAAGGACATCACTGTTTGTCTCAATCTGTGATGAATTATTTATGATGAATTTCATTAGTGAATATACGTATTGTGATGGTGCAGTTAAAATGCTCAGCTCCTTGATGAGGTACCTACATGACTTCTGTAGGTAAACACCGTATATTATGCTTATTGCTCACTTTTCTGCAATCAATACTTTTTTTCAGAGTGATGAGTCACTCCAGAAAATTATTCCGTAAGACATTGTTGAGTGGAAATAAGCAAAATATTTAGGAGGTTGATTCGTTTGTCTCCAAGATTAGCAATTATCTGAAGATCAAAAGTAGCTGAAAGTAACTGTTTGAGAAGCTCAGTAATATGCTTCTTCCCGGTTCAAGTTTTCGTCAATATGTACACGCAAAAATTTGGAGCATTCTACCCTATTTATTGACTCCTGCTTATATGCTACTTCAGTTGTTGGTATTATTCTGTTTGTTGTACGGAACTGAATATAGGTGTTTTTGTTTCAATATTTAGGGAGAGTCCATGTTATGAGAACCACTTTATAATCCTTAGGAAAATATTATTTACCATCTCTTCTTGTTACTTTTTCTAATGGGATTTATTATAACACTAGTATTGTCAGGGAGAAGCAACAATTCTGCTTGTTGAATGTTGAGTGGAACTCATTCACATATACAGGGTGGTCCATTGATAGTGACCGGGCCAAATATCTCATGAAATAAGCGTCAAACAAAAAATTACAAAGAATGAAACTTATTACATATTCGTGTAGTATGTAATGAAATATGAATGTTTTAGTTGAACCACTTTTTTCACTTTGTCATAGATGGTGCTCTAATAATCACAAACGTATAAATACGTGGTATCATGTAACATTCCACCAGTGCAGGTGGTATTTGCTTCGTGATGCATTACCCATGTTAAAATGGACCGTTTACCAATTTCAGGAAAGGTCGATATCATGTTGATTTATGGCTATTGTGATCAAAATGCCCAATGGGCGTGTGCTATGTATGCTGCTCGGTATCCTGGACGACATCATCCAAGTGTCCTGATCGTTTGCCGAATAGTTACGTTATTTAAGGAAACAGGAAGTGTTCAGCCACATGTGAAACATCAGCCACAACCTGCAACGATGCCCAAGTAGGTGTTTTAGCTGTTGTCGCAGCTAATCTGCACATCAGTTGCAGAAAAATAGCATGAGAATCAGGGATCTCAAAAACGTCGGTGTTGAGAATGCTACATCAACATCGATTGCACCCATACCATATTTCTATGCACCAGAAATTGCATGGCGACGACTTTGAATGTCGTGTACAGTTCTGCCACTGGGCACAAGAGAAATTACGAGACGATGACAGATTTTTTGCATACGTTCTATTTAGCGACGAAGCGTCATTCACCAACAGCGGTAACATAAACCGGCATAATATGCACTATTGGGCAACAGAAAATCAATGATGGTTGACTTTGTGTCCAACTTTTACATATTTTGTAGCTCCTCCCTTTTCCGTGTTAACTCTAGATGAAAATGATACAAGTCTGTAATCCCTGATATTTAGCTTCTTCGTCCCTGTGGTTATGTTGCACTCAGACAGGCACAGAATATCTGTCACTTCAGAATTTTCCACATCTTCTAGGGATGCAATAAACTCATCTACCTTAGTTTTCAACCCTCCAATGTTCTGTTGAAACAAATTATTTTTATTTTTCTGGTAATTGTCACAGGTATTATGGTCTTCCAATGCTCCAATTTATCTTGGTATTCTCTGTCTGCAACCCGACTCTAACCTAAAAATGTGCTCCTTTGATTCCAGTTGTCACAGGGCTTTTGTCTTGTGTGCTTGTGGCTCCCATTACACTTTCTGCAAGGTGCTCGGCTAATTTTCCCTTCTCCTGTTATTCAGTTGCATGATTATTGTATCCCCATCTCCCGATCACAGGAACAGGCAGGGCACAGACATGAGACTTTGTTTCAGTGTAAAGCAATTTACTCAGCTCTTTGTTCAGTGGCTAACAGCTATGTTAGCCAAGTACTGGTCATTTCACTGCAAAATGACTACAGACACTATACAAGTGTTCGCTGTTGTTGCTCCTATTTCCTCCAGGTCACCTTTAATATATATTCTAATTTGATAGCCAGGCAGTTTCCTGCTCCTCCTACTATAAGTA
This sequence comes from Schistocerca nitens, assembly GCF_023898315.1. Taxonomy (NCBI): domain Eukaryota; kingdom Metazoa; phylum Arthropoda; class Insecta; order Orthoptera; family Acrididae; genus Schistocerca; species Schistocerca nitens. The sequence continues at coordinate 930,252,690 of NC_064617.1, read as the reverse complement.
CCTTACCCTCTCTATTGAAATCACTGCACAATGCCCCTATGTTCATCATCACCTAGCTAAGCTTGGCACTAGGTGTTAAGATGCTTATGATCTCTGTACAATGCCCCTATATTCATCATCACCTAGCTAAGCTTGGCACTAGGTGTTAAGATGCTTGTGACCTGGTATTCTACTCCTAGCTTTTCCTGTAGCAGTTGACCTACAACTCTCCCATGATGACTCCCAAGCAGCAAGACTCTTTTCTTTCTATGTGTCTATTCTACTGACTTAGCCTTTATGTCATTCCTCCAAACCTGTTGCACCTTACTAAGCACAAGAACTGGTTGAGGCTGTTCTCCTACTTCAGGTAACAAGTCAAAATGATTGCTAACTGGAATTTGAAATGTGATTTCCAGGGTTTACTCCATTTACCTGTTACTTATCACCATCTCCCATTGTCTTTTTTTGCCTTCAACCTGTGTAATCCAAAATATGCCATTTCTAATCCTATCTAGAGGGCACAAATATTTATTCCGTGTTCCACTATTTTCTTGTCTCAACTTGTAACCTACAATTTCTTGGAAGAGCCTCGTCTGACACTTCCTTAGCTGCATTCTTCCCAGTGAAACACCAACCCACAACCTTGACATGTTCCCCCATACCAATTAAGTGACTACAAAACCCTATTTGTCACACATAATATTACTCTTCCAGTATACTAAAAACCTCTTCAACACACACAAAGTGCAATAAATTAAATTTTAGTAACAACTTATCTTTCAGTGAATTATGCAACTGACTTCTAGACATCAGGCAGACACAGAATTACTTGACAGATGTTCATTGAACATAGGTAGTACAAGACACGAAATGAATGAAAATTAAAAAAGCACAATATTTTCTAACAATAACCTTAGACCAACACTACCAGGATATTATGTAAAGTACTGTAATGAACCCAAAACAACATTTAAAAATTAAACAGCAGTCAGACGTTAACACTAGCTCATAAACATGCCACCTATATTCACTGAACATAGGTTTCAAATCACGAAAGAAGTGAAATGAATGAAAACTCTAAAAAGCAGCTGCCCAAGTAAGGCAAAGATCCTGAATTCAAATCTTGATCTGGTACACATTTTCAATCTGGCAGGAAGTTTCATATCAGGGCACACTCTGCTGCAGAATCAAAATTTCATTTTGAGAACATACCCCAGGCTATGTCTAAGCAAGGTCTCTGCAGTATTGTTTCTTCCAGGAATGCAAGTTCTTTAAGTTTTGCAAGAGAACATCTGCCAAGTCTGTGAGGACATGTTATGAGTTGTGTTTGGATAGCTCAGTTGGTACAGCATTTGCCTAAGAATGGCAAAAGTCGTGAGTTTGAGTCTCAGTCTGACACACAATTTTAATCTGCCAGGATGTTTTCTATCAGTACATGTTCTACTGCAGAGTGAAAAAATTCATTTTAATGGTTGTTTTTCAAATCAATTGCTTTGGAAAACTATTCATAATATGTCCAAACTTTAGTAGAGTGCAGTCAAGAAAATGGGCACCATTTCAATATAAAATATTGCATTTTCAATGAAAATATATCATTAATGTTAAATAGGATTCTTCAAATAACAATCACATCACTATATTAGATAGTAGTTAATTGTCACATTTTAGTTTCTTCCTTTGTTACTGATTGTGGACATATTTAATAAGTCTGCATAGGGACTGAGGTTTTAAACAAGATCTCATGCTGTTATTAATGAACTCAATACATCTAGTGACAGATGCATCATGTAAGAAATGACTGCAAAGAAAATTTCCATAATTGCTATCAAAGAACAGAACAGTTTGTGCTTACCAAGCAGACACACAGACTATCATCAAAGAATCTAGGTTTCTGTCCAAGATGTTTCCAAGCTAGCCCAAGCTGTTGTCAGGGATGTGATTATCTGTTCCTTCGGTGTCAGCTTTTTTTATAAGAACAATATAATTTTATTTCTGTTTCTATCTGGGAAGATATCCTCCTGTTTCCCTGGGAAGCTAGATCGTGTTCTCTTTTTGTTATAATGTTTGTCAGTCCTTTTCACTATGTGAAGTATAAATGATTGCAAAAACATACTTGACCTCTTAACAACAAATAACCATGATCAAATAAGGAACATCATGACAGATCAGGGATTGGTGACCATAAGGTTTTTGTAGCTAGACTGAATGCTGTAACATTCAAAACCACCAAAAATAAATGCAGAATATGTCTATTAAAAAAAGCCAATCTAAGTTCGCTTGGCACCTTCCTTAGAAACAGTGTCCACCCCCTCCAATCTGGCTATGTAAGTGTAGATCAGATGTAGTTTAAATTCAAAGAAACAGCATTGCCATCAGTTGAGAGAGATATACCAAATAAATTAATAAGAGGTGGTACTGATCCCTCATGGTACAGAAAACTACTGCAGAAGCAACGAAGAAACCATGCCAAATTTAAAAGAATGCAAAATCCCCAAGATTGGCAAAGTTTTACAAAAGCTAAAAATTTAGCTTGAACTTCAGTGTGAGACACTTTTAATAGTTTCCACAATGAATCTCTGCCTCAAAATCTGCCAGCAAATGGAGAGAGATTCTGGTTGTATGTAAAGTACACCTGTTTCAAGATGCAGTCAATACCTTTACTGCATGATAGCAGTGGTGATGTTATTGATGACACCACAACTGAAGCAGAGTTACAAACACAGTGTTCCAAAATTCCTTCACAAAAGAAAATGAAGTAAATATTCCAGATTCGAATCAAGAACTACTGCCAACATGAGGAACTTAGATATTTTTGGTTTAGCAAAGCAGCTTAAAACTTTTAAGAAATACAAGGCTTCTGGTCCAGATTTATGTCAGTCAGGTTCCTTTTAGAGTATGCTGACCCAATAGCTCTGTACTTAGGAATCGTATTCAAACGCTCGCTTGTAGAAAGATGTGTACCCAAAGACTGGAAAGTTGCACAAGTCACACCAATACCCAAGAAAGGAAAATGGTGTAATCTGCCGAATTACAGTCTCATGTCACTAATGTTGATTTGCGGCAGGGTTTCGGAACATATACCGTGCTCAAACATTATGAACTGCCTTGAAGAAAATGATTTATTGACAAATAGCTAACACAGATTCAGAAAATATCATTCTTGTGAATCACAACTAGCTCTTTATTCTCATGAAGTAATGACTGCTAGTGGGATGTCAAATTGGTCTCATATTTTTAGATTTCCAGAAGGCTTTTGATATCGTTGCTCAAAAGTGACTTCTGATTAAATTGCATGCCTATAGAGTATCATATCAGTTATGTGACTGTATTCGTGTTTTCCTTTCAGAAAGGTCACAATTCATAATAATTGATGTAAAGTCGTCAAGTAAAACATAAGTAAAACATAAGTAATAGCGGGCATTCGTCGTGACCTATATAAACAATTAAGAGATAATCTGAGCATTCCCTAAGAGTATTTGCAAATGATAATGTCATTTACTATCGTGTAAAGTCATCAGATGATCAAAATGAATTGAAAAATGATTTAGACAAGATATCTACATGGTGAAAAAAGTGGAAATTAACTCTAAATCATGAGAAGTGTGAAGTCATCCACATGAGGACTAAAAAGAACGCCCTAATTTTCAATTACACGATAAATCACACAAATCTAAAGGCTGTAAACTAAACTAAATACTTAGGGTTTACAGTTTTTTGAATGGTCACATAGGTAATGTTGTGGTGAAAGCAAACCAAAGACTGTGATTTATTAGCAGAACATGTAGAAGATGTAACATGTTTACTAAAGGAACTGCTTACACCACACTTGTCCGCCCTCATCTGGAGTACTGCTGTATGGTGTGGGATCTGCAGCACATGGGATTGATGGAGGACATAGAAAAAGTTCAAAGAAGGGCAGCTCTTTTTGTAGTATCACGAAATAGGGAGAGAGTGTGACAGGTATGATACATGATTTAGGGTGGCAGTCAATAAAACAGAGATGTTTTTGCTGAGGCAGGACCTTCTCATGAAATTTCAATCACCAACTTTCTCCTCAGAGTGTCAAAACATTTTGTTGAGGTCCACCTACAAAGGGTGAAATGATCATCATAATTAAATAAGAGAAATCAGAACTTGAGTGGAAAGATTTAAGTGTTCATTTGACCTGTGAGCTGTTCGAGAGGGGAACGGAAGAGAATTAGCTTAAAGATGGTTCAATGAACCCTCTGCCAGGCACTAATTTTCAGAGTAATCTTGTAGAGCTAGATGTAGAATTACAGTAGTTAGTTGATTTTATTCCATTTGAAGACTAATGGTGACCTTTCCTCTTCTTTCTACAACACTGAGTAACATTGTCCTCTGGAAGCAGACATTATTAATTACTCATCATTTCTTTAGTTCCCCCTGTGAATCAAAGGAAGTAATGACGAATCACAGGCCTTCTTTACAACTCTTTGATATCCTTGGCAAATCTTGAATAGTCTACACAGGATCAATGCTGCACCCTGCAAGACAGCTCCTTTCACTTGGTAACATTAATACAACTTATATTTTGAATGATGTAGCACGTTGGTCTTGGATTGTGGTCACTGTAATTTAGATTTTCTGTACATTCCCTAAATGACTTCACCTGATTATTGGCATGGTTCCTGAATCAAACCCTCAGGCGTTTATCATCCTCATCCAATTTGAGCTTCTGCTATGCTATAGTGATCTCGGCAGTGATACAATAAATAACCTGTTGCTTTGTGTTTTGTTGTCTTTTGTTTGAAAGATCAATATTTCAGCGACAATGGAGACTTCTGTGATAGATAAAATTCTTTTTGAAATGCTTTGTTATCTGGTAATAATCACATAAAATTTAACTCTTGAGCAGGTCCCCATTTTCATAATACAAGCGGGTACATGGTGTACTTTGTTCACATGTAAATAATAGCTGTCTTTATGTTACCAAGATAAACACGCATGAGCAAAATCATAGTTTAATCTTAGTTTGAGTCCACAGCCATAAAATAAACTTACGTATATGAGCTAATGCACTGTTTAAACAAACATTAATGAAATAAACTCTCATTTTATCATTCCGTTGCCACAGATAGGTGTTATTCCACAATAATGATCCACATGAAGCACTAAGCAGTGCAGTTGCGTCAGACACCAGCCAAATAGTTATTCAATTATTAGCTGGAAATTTGACAACCAGATTTGTCACTGTGTTAGCTGAAGCAATAATGAAGGCATAGGTATGGGCTTGCAATTGTGAAACAACAATGGAGCAGTGCAAAACAATTTCATTTGTGGTTGGCACACTTTATACAAGGCATACTTTTTCTAGGATTACAGTGGAAATTACATTTTTGCTCTCATCTTTCATCTTTAGATCATAAAAAGAAAGCATAGTTCACTCACAGGCATATCGAGAAAACCACATTGTCAATGGAGATGTGTGAGGAATGTCATGCATATAATGTAAGAGCTCTATATATGCATAAATTTCTAAGTGTGATGCTCCCCACTTATCTCCATTGACAATCTGATGCTTATAAATTGACGACTGCTTTCTCTTATGATCTGAAGATGGCGTTGATAGCCAGAACTCCGCCTGAAACTTTATGTGTTTGTGACAGACCATAAAAACTTTTAAAAAGAGTACTGATATCTGATTTGCAAGCAAAAAGTATGTTGCTTTTGTATTTGTGTTTTAATAAAGTGTTGTTTTGAGTTCCTAATTGTGGCTAGTTACCATTCTTGAAGAGTCTTTGTTATTTTGTAACAAGTAATCATCTAAATAGTGGCATGAAAGAACTATTTCTTAGCACAATGATACTTCTTTGCAGGTCACATTTTCTCATTGAACATTCCATGCTGTGATTCTGTGGCACCATTGAGAGCAATATCCTACCAGCAGAGCTCACAGTGGAAAAACACGTGGAAAACAGTTCCAAAGTCTAGGCAGCCAGGGGAATTTGTGTGTCGTATGTGTGGCAAAGTGTACAGGTATCAGCGGAATTTGGCAAGTCACATCAAACATGAATGTGGAAAGGAACCTCAATTTCGCTGTCCATATTGTACATTACGTTACACTCAGAATGGTGCATTAAGGAGTCACATTAGAAGATACCATCAAGCAGATTGCAACATAAGATGATAGTGTACTGCTGGACGTGATGGTTGCAATGCCATGGACAGATACTGATATACTGCAACACACCATTTTACTCTTTGCAAACCAAATCTAGTATCTTTGTCATCTAATTTGTGTGCCACATTTTGTTCAGAGACTTCTTAGTACTCTCATATCTTCTTTCTGTGTACTCATAAATGTTGTGAGCAATAAATTCTTTTCTTGCCGTGTGGCTTATTAGACATCCAACAATTTTCACATTCAGTGCTGACATTCACAATTTTTTTGTTACCTGTTCTAGCCAGTGTCAAGTGATAGAGCCTAATCAACATTAATTCTATATTTCACTAATTTTTCTGTTTCCAATACATAATGGATATCTTTTGCAACGATGCTTCGTTTGGCTGCACCTAACTTTTATGAATTTACAACCAGTTCGGTTACATTTTTTTTGTATTTCTTCTGTTGTTTTTCTCTATCAGATGCATTATCTTATTCTAAATTATCATTTTTTTCATATGATGTTTACTTAGATCCTTATAAGTAATTTATGTTGGGGAAACTTCACTTTATTTGAAGCAATTTGTTCTAATTCTGTTAAGTGGCTCATCACTTCAGGTTTCCACTTTCTTATTGATATTCTATGTGCTATGTTGTGATCTTATTCCCTGTGTACCTTAATCATTCTGAGCTCTCAATTACGTTTCTAAATTAGTTATCAGGTGGCATTTAAAGTATCTTCATAATGTTTTAAAATTTTGCATGTTGTTCAGTAATTAAGTGAGACTAAATGAAATTTCAGAAATTTGAAGCATGTACTGAAAGAGCAATTCAATAATGTCCAATATTTTTTTTATATCCCATTCTACAATACAATATTTTGAGTGAACAATTCTTATCTGCTTCTTTTCTATTATCTTATAATTGTGATGTCTGCATGAAAGAACAATTAACAATGGTAGTAGTATGTCCACCCCTTGTACCTGTTGTCATTTTGTGTTACGTACATTGGCAGCATTCTGTCACGTTATATGTAGTTTATGTTGTATGTAAATAAATACTGCTGTGCCTATAACTAAGTGCCATACTTTTCTTCTGATATACCAATCTGATCACTGACGTCACACAACGTTAATTGCCCATCATCCATATTTTGCACTTTCTTGGTATTTTTACCTGTATGTGCAGTCTTGCAGCCATGTTCACTTTGCAGAAATTTAGAGAAGTGTGGCTGTATTTGGAATTAGCTACCCAATTCCTAAGTGTTGAAAATGAGGGTGCAATTTTTTATAAATCTTCAACAAGCTTGAATTCATTTATTTTTGCAGTATACCACCCAACCAAACATTTTTCTGAATGCACAGTATTATGCTTTATCAATTTGAACACCACACACACACACACACACACACACACACACACACACACACACACAACTCAACTACTGTAAAATGCTGAACTTATTATAATATTTCATAGATCAATTTGACATTTCAATTACATTACTGTGCAATGTCTATCATACAACGAAAACAAATCTTAATTCATTTCAATGCTGTCCCTGTGCCAGACGAAGACTGTACCTATTGCACTCGTATATCTTAAGTAAAATGTCATATCACACAATGCCTGCTCACGTACTTCTAACTTGATTTGTTGTTCAAGTGTCCATAGTCGATGTAAGTTACTGATCATCAACAGAAATAGAAATATAACTAATATTACTACACAGGAGAAGATAATTCTGTTGTATCCATGAGCTACTATCATTGAGATCCTTTCATAAATTCTGAACTAATCTTCCCTAAATTTGACATATTTACTTTTTTAACTGTGTGAAAATAAGTTCTACAACTTGTAGAATGTGTATTTTGGCAGAGGTGCTGTAAAAACAGGTAAATTGTGAGATAAATTTTATCTAAGAAGTTACACCAGTTTTCATACACTTGGATCCACAGCCATCCAACAGATTAAAATAATTCATGGTTTTACTGACATTTTATATTATCTGAACAACATACTATGTGCTTGACTATTGGCTAATTTTAACTTATGGTCATTTTGAAGTGTAAATGTTTATATAAGTCTGCAAGGCCTTCATGGCCACTGTCATTAACGACAGAATCTTTCAAGGTGTTAGGCCACGTCACACTCATCTTCAGCTTCTTCATTACTTGATGTTTGGATTCCTCTGCTGCAATCTTCTTCCAGATTTCACTGATGTCCCTGGATGGCTGAACACTCAGTAGAGGGATCACAACATGGAGTAGTGAAGTCAAGGAGGACTGACGAAGCCTAATGACTCAGAAGATTTTTATCATCAGTAAATGTTAATGTTTTTGTTGTTTGTTGTTGTGGACTTCAGTTCAGTGACTAGTATGATGTAATTCTACTTGCTAGTCTATCCTGTGCAAACCTCTTCATTTCTGCATGACTACTATAACCTACATGCCATTTGACCCTGCTTACTGTATTCAAATATTGGTCTCCCTGAACTATATTTACCCCCACATTTCCCTTCTTTACCAAAAGGACAATTTTTTTTCATGTCTCAGAATGTGTCCTACCAATCATTTTCTTCTTTTATTTAGGTTGTGCCATAAATTTCGTTTTTCCCTCTTTCTTTGTAGTATTTCCTCATTATTTATTTAATCGCCCCTTGTAATCTTCAGCATTCTTCTGTAGCACCTCATTTCAAAAGTTTATAGTCTCTTCTTATCTGAACTGTTGATCACCCACATTTCACTTCCGCACAAGACTATATTCCAGACAGATAATTTCAGAAAATACTTCCTAACACTTAAATTTACTTGTGTGGGCTCCACTCTGAACTGATGAAGATGTGAGAAGGGAGACTTGCAGGGTCCTCGATAGAGCCACAATGATGAAGAAAAATGCCTTGATGGCAGAATGCGGGGCTATATATGCCCTGATGAGGACAATGATAGTCGTCCTAGCAGTAGACAAACTTCTAGTGTCAGAGGATTTAGATGCTACTACAATACCAAAACATAAAACGAACTGAAGAAAGATGCTATGCCAGCTGTGACAAGGAAGATCATCTCACTCCTCGTCAACTCAAGATAGGTCAGAGATATGGTCAGAATACTGTTCCCAATAATACTGGTACCACTATGGCCTTGTAGCCATCTGAAAATACACAAAGAGGGAATTTCACAACATCTGATAGTGAAAACTATAAATTTGCCATTGTATGGCATAGCCAAACACCTGGCACAGGTATTAAAACCTCTCATGGGTCACTATCTACACTGTCTACACCATGTCAAGAACTCAGTGGAGTACGTGATAGTGTTTCAAGAGAGACGTCAGAGGAAGGTGATCTCCTAGGCAGCTTCAACATCACATTTCTCTTCAGATGGGTATTATTAGTACATTCCAAGGTATTATAGTTGATAATATGTAGGAAGAGCTGTGAGCTGCATGTCAGGGGAAGGCAACAGCTGTGTGTGGAAAGCCACTTGCAGGAATGACAGTGCACGCTACTGCTACTATCCATCAGATGATAGGTATCTCCAATGTAGGCCTACAGTGGCCAGATTCAGCTTATGTTTGTGTCACTGCTACTGCTGGCTGCAGTGTCAGTTTTGTCTCTGTCACCTCTTTCATTGTTGCTGGTACCATTTTCAGTGTTATTACTACTATTATCATGTAAATTAATACCAAATTGTTCTGTCATCTTGTCAAGAATTGAGACCCCCCCTTCATATTTACATGTGTGAGTGCAATGTGAAGTCCAGAAAAAGTCTACTGTAGCCCATTTGAATTCAAATGCATTTAAGTCTGGATGGTAAAGAGGTAATCTAATCACTGAATGTCCGTGTTTGGTGAGCAGAGAATCAGTTTTAAACATTTGAAATCTTTCATGTTCTGATTAGTACATATCATCATGAAATGGAAAACTTCTTCATGAAATCCAATTAATCATCTCCTCTTTCCATAAAGAAGAGGTTTGAGATGGATTTAGTTGAATATCATAATAAGAAGCAGTATCAATCACCAACACAAAGTTTGGTGAGAGATTGCGGATTAATGTGCTTCTGATCCATTTAGCAAAATTTTTGAAATTCAATTATTGTGATAATCAGATCATTTTGTTATGAACTTAATTAATTAATTGTTTTTGGTACGAATGCTTTATCACCACCAGCATGCACAATGATAGCTCACATTCCCTTGGAAGCTGTAAACCTTCATTTTTATCATCAATCCAAGGGTGGTGTAAGTAAGCTTTTGTTTTATCATCACTCTAAGAACGACGATTATTATGTGATGATTGTATTCAAGTCTCATCCACATTTACTGTATAGTAAATGCCCCACTGTTTTTTAAATTCTTTATAGCCTATACTGTAATAATTTTTGTGAATGTCTAACTTTTAAGTTAATAATTTTCACCTCTTTTCTCTCTCTCTCTCTCTCTCTCTCTCTCTCTCTCTCTCTCTCTCTCCATCTAAATCAGTGACAATCTTTTGTGGGTTTGAGTTGCTGCCTGAGTAATTTACATTACACAACTGCACAGCTCTGACTATGTAGGATTTTTCTACCACTGTTATTTTTCATCACCAAATAATGCACTGAATCACTGAATAAAATGTACACTACTGACTCATTTTTTTCTGAATGGAGTGCAACATGTGATGTGAACGGTACATCAGTCACTACATTGCTGAACCTGCTCCGTCTCCCACCACACAAAACCAGCATGTGGCTACTGCACAATCTGATATCAAAACTCATGCTGCATTTCACCAACTATACTCAAGTGTCACTGACAGCAACATGATGAAACTGTTTAGACAAGTGTCACCAGCACCTACTTCCAGTGTGGTGGAAAATTCAATGAAAAGCAGCAGTCATCACTTATCTATATATGGAACACTTCAAGGAAACAGCTCTCAAACTGTGCACTTGGTACCAAAGGCATTAAGATATACGTGGACAACACATTTGTAGTTTGACGTCATAGTGAGAAAATCATACAAAAATTCCTGTGCCACTATAACAACATAGACAACTGTGTCAGGTGGAAGAAAATGGATGCCTGCTGTTCCTAGACTGCCTGATAAAAAGGAACCCTGATGACAGGCTGGTACATTTTGCCCCCCCCCCCCCCCCCCCCACACACACACACATATAGCCCTGTAGACAGCCACCAATAGCTGCCACCATTCAGCAGAACACAAATTTGTGCTCACCACTCTGGTAAACAAAGCACGCTGTTCTGGCACGCGGGGCATAAACTGTATGCAACAAGGAAGGTTTGCATATCAAGTTACGGCATTTGCATAAAACCTTTCACACAAATGGCTATTCAGAGACACACATAAGTGTGTTGTCCACCTAAGCAAGAAGAAGAAAGAAAATAATCCAGTAGAAGAAACCAAGCACTTTATTCCTTCTGTATGCAGGGCTGCCTCAGCCAAGATTCCCAGCGTAATGGAGAAGCACAACATAAAAACCATTTTCCGCTGAACAGTTAAACTCAATAATATTCTTGGGTCAATCAAAGACCAGATAGGGCATTTATGAGTGTGGCATACAGTACAACAGCCAGACACAGCGTGGCATTTTGCAGTGCTGTATAGAGCATTTGAGGAGCATTCATCTCAGTCAAACTGACAAGTCCGCAGTGGCAGAGCACAGCATCAATGAATGCCATATGTTTGTTTTTTAACATTAAAGGCATTGTGCCACTCCAAATGGGTTCCAGGATTCAGTCATCAAAGGGGCAGTAGAAATAAGTGTACTTCACAATCTTGTTAATTGGAATGGCAGTTTCCAACTGAGCTCTGCATAAGATACGGTGTTAGTAAATGCATATCAGGAATGCTCTGATATGAAATCAGCAGAGGCAGCAGGCAGAATAGACAACGAGCACCAGAATTCTATTCCCAGGCATCCCTTCATCCTGCTTGGAGCCCCATTGTGTTCAGCTGTGACATCCCTTCCAGAGGCCAGTGACTGGCCCACCCGTCAGGCCGTCAGCAAAGGAGTCTGTCATCCAGCAGCTGTAAAGGAATGAAGTGCACTTTAACCTAGCACTTTGGCTGAAGGTGATGAATAAGAAACTCCCCGCAACTTGACTGATAACCTGACAATATTTCATCTGTGAAATTTGCCAAGAATGCCTGGATTTCCATTTATATTCTATGTTAACAAATTTTGGTTTTTCAGAAATGGTTTTCTTCCTGTTGACAGTCTGCATTTTATATCCTCTCTAATTCAGCCATAATCATTTATTTTGCTACCCAAATATCAAATACTCATCTACTGATTTTAATATCTTATTTTCTAATCTATTTCCCTTACCATAGCCTGATTTAATTTGACTACATTCTGTTACACATGTTGTACGTTTGTTGATGTTCGTGTTCTAACCTCTTTTCAAGGCACTATCCATTCCATTCAGGTGTTCTTCCAAATCCTTTTCCATCCCTGGATGAATTACCATGTCATTGGAAAGCCTCAAAGTCTATATTTCTTCTCTCTGATCTTTCATCCCCTTTTCAAATTTTTAATTGGTTTCCTTTACTGTATGCTCAGTGTGGAGATGAATAACACCGGGAAAAAGCTGCAACCCTGTCTTACTCCCTTCTCAACTACTGCATCTCTTTCATGTCCTTCAGCTCTTGTAACTGAAACTAGGTTACTGTACAAATTGTAGATAGCCTTTTGCTCCCCATATTTTATTCCTGCTACCTTCATAATTTCAAAGAATGAGTTAAAGTCTACAATGTGTAAGGCTTTTCCTGACTCTACAAATTCTATAAAGAGATGTATGTCATAGAGTTGCTATTGCCTCGCATGTTCCTAAATTTTACAAAAGTGAATATTACTTACCAAAATGCTGTGTAGGTACTGTGGAGGACAGAATAATGGTGGGACAAATTACTTATCCATTCTACAAGACGTGTTCAAGAAGTCTTCCACGTATCTCAAAGCACTTCTCAGTGTGTTGGAGTGTGTGTTGTTTTGCACGTTGTTGTTGTTGTGGTCTTCAGTCCTGAGACTGGTTTGATGCAGCTCTCCATGCTACTTTATCCTGTGCAAGCTTCTTCATCTCCCAGTACCTACAGCAACCTGCATCCTTCTGAATCTGCTTAGTGTATACATCTCTTGGTCTCACTCTATGATTTTTACCCTCCTTGCCCTCCAATACTAAATTGGTGATCCCTTGATGCCTCAGAATATGTCCTACCAACCGATCCCTTCTTCTAGTCACGTTGTGCCACAAACTCCACTTCTCCACAATTCTAATCAGCACCTCCTCATTAGTTATGTGATCTACCCATTTAATCTTCAGCATTCTTCTGTAACTCCATGTTTCGAAAGCTCCTATTCTCTTCTTGTCTAAACTATTTACTGTCCATGCTTCACTTCCATACATGGCTGCACTCCATACAGATACTTTCAGAAACGACTTCGTGACACTTAAATCTGTACTCGATGTTAACAAATTTCTCTTCCTCAGAAACGCTTTCCTTGCCATTGCCAGTCTACATTTTATATCCTCTCTACTTTGACCATCATCAGTTATTTTGCTCCCCAAATAGCAAAACTCCTTTACTACTTTAAGTGTCTCATTTCCTAATCTAATTCCCTCAGCATCACCCGACTTAATTCGACTACATTCCGTTATCCTCGTTTTGCTTTTGTTGATGTTCATCTTATAACCTCCTTTCAAGACACTGTCCATTCCGTTCAACTGCTCTTCCAAGTCTTTGCTGTCTCTGACAGAATTACAATGTCATCAGCGAACCTCAAAGTTTTTATTTCTTCTCCGTGGAACTTAATACCTACTCCAAATTTTTCTTTTGTTTCCTTTACTGCTTGCTCAATATGCAGATTGAATAACATCGGGGAGAGGCTACAACCCTGTCTCCCTCCCTTTCCAATCACTACTTCCCTTTCATGCCCCTCGACTCTTATAACTGCCATCTGGTTTCTGTACAAATTGTAAATAGCCTTTTGCTCCCTGTATTTTACCCCTGCCACCTTTAGAATTTGAAAGAGAGTATTCCAGTCAACATTGTCAAAAGCTTTCTCTAAGTCTACAAATGCTAGAAACGTAGGTTTGCCTTTTCTTAATCTTTCTTCTAAGGTAAGTCGTAAGGTCAGTATGGCCTCACGTGTTCCAACATTTCTACGCAATCCAAACTGATCCTCCCCCAGGTCGGCTTCTACCAGTTTTTCCATTCGTCTGTAAAAAATTCGCGTTAGTATTTTGCAGCTGTGACTTATTAAACTGGTAGTTCGTGTTTTGCACATTGGACATCATCTTGGCGGGCTTTAATGCAGGCAACAGCATCGGTAATGTGAGCGGCACGTTCTTCACATGAGTCCACATCCATAGAATATGCATCGTTCTTTAACCAGCCTCATAAACAGAAATCTAATGTGGTTAGATGAGGTGAAGTAGCAGGCCAGTTAATGGGTCTGCCATGACCAGTGCATCATTGAGGAAACGTCTTGTTGAGATACTTATCTGGTCAGTGAATCGGTGGTCCCTCATGTTGTAGGACCATTGGCCATCATTGCTCTAATGTCATGTCATCCAGAAGCGCAGGTAGGTCTTCCGTCAGAAAATGTGCCTATGCTGCAGCTGTCATGCGATTTGGTAGGAACACAGTCCCTAACACCAGTTCATGAGTCATACCACACCAGACATTCACTGAGAACCTAGCTTAGAATCTTATTTCCCTATGCCATATGGGCTCTCCATCACCCTTTTATGATAAATGCGGTTGTTCATGATATCACTGCATGTAAATGTAGCCTCATCTGTAAATAAAATGTTTACACTATGTCTCTGCCAACCAATCACAAAATTGTTGTCTTCTTACTGAGTCACCTGTATGGAGATGTTGCATATCCTGCACGTGGATTGAGTACAAGTCCTCAGAATGTAATGTACGCCACACTCGCGTTTGTGGAGTATTGAGGTGATGGCTAATGTGCCGTGTACTGGGGGTGAGACTCCATTGTACCATTGCAATAATGTCGTCCCTTTCCTCAACTGACAGGACAGCCTCATTTTTTGATGTTACATGTACACTGGGTCGTGTTCCAGATTCACCTAAGGTTTGAAAAACCCTGGGAACTTCCCTGGCACAGGGGTTTGTCGATCGGAGAAATGTGTCTGCCATTCTGTCACAGGCGCAGGGACACTGCTGTTACAGTACCTGTACACAAACAACATTTCTCTGTATTGTGCACGGATGAAAGTAAGAGGCATGTTGGTATTCATGGACACAATGGACTCACTCAATTAAAGTACACCCAAGCGCGATACACACATGACTCTATGACTGCTAACTAGTCCATCCAATGATTGCACACTGGGTATGCTTGCAGCAGTTGCCTCAGTGTGACATCACACTGTTGCCATCTGTTGGAAAACCCTTACACCACTCTTAGGGTGGATCAATCATCTGTCACACCAATCTGTACACCATAGTGTTTACACAGCATTTTGGTAGGTGATATTCACAATTGTCTTCATAATCATTCTTAGATGGTGTAGTCTCCAACCCACTCCACTTCCGTATTGATTGAAAATTGGACACATGTTCACTGGATTTTTCTTGATTTATTGTCACATGTAGTATCACCTCACAAATTATGTGACATTCCTCATGAATCACATTGTGTATATACTACATATACAGTGTGAGTCACATAAGGTGTAACACCCCTTTTACACTGAAGTGCCAGAGAAACTGGTATAGGCACACTTATTCAAATACAGAGATATGTAAACAGACAGAACACGGTGCTGCAGTCAGCGATGCCGATATAAGACAACGAGTGTCTGGTGCAGTAGTTAGATCAGTTATTGCTGCTAGAATGGCAGGTTATCAATATTTAAGTGAGTTGAACGTGGTGTTATAGTCAGTGCACGAGTGACGGGACACAGCATTTGTGAGGTAGCGGTGAAGTGAGGATTTTCCCATATGACCATTTCACGAGTGTACCGTGAATATCAGGAATCTGATAAAACATCAAATCTCTGACACCCCTGCAGCTGGAAAAAGATCCTGCAAGCGCGGGACCGACGATGACTGAAGAAAATTGTTCAACGTGACAGAAATGCATCCCTTCTGCAAATTGCTGCGGATTTCAATGGTGGGCCATCAACAAGTGTCAGCGTGCAAACCATTCAACGAAATATCCTCAATATGGTCTTTCGGAGCCTAAGGGCCATTCATATACCCTTGATGACAGCATGACACAAAGCTTTACATCTCATCTGGGCCCGTCAACACCAACATTGGACTGTTGACGACTGGAAACATGTTTCCTGGTTGGACAAGTCTCGTTTATAACTGTATCGAGCGGATGGGTGTGTACGGGTATGGAGACAACCTCGAGAGTCCGTGGATGCTGCATGTCAACAAAGGGCTGTTCAAGCTGGTGGAGGCTCTGTAATGGTGTGGGGCATGTGCAGCTGGAGTGATATGGAACCCATGATAAGTCTAGATACCACTCTGACAGTTGACACTTATGTAAGCATTCTTTCTGATCACCTGCATCCATTCGTATCCATTGTGCATTCCGACAGACTCGAGCAATTCCAGTATGACGATGCGACACTCCACACATCCAGAATTGCTACAGAGTGGCTCCAGGTACAGTCTTCCGAGTTTAAACACTTCCGCTGGCTACCAAATTCCCCAGACGTGAACATTATTGAGCATATCTGGGATGCCTTGCAACGTGCTGTTCACAAGATATCTCCACCCACACATACTCTTACTGATTTATGGACAGACCTGCAGAATTCATGGTGTCAATTCCCTCCAGCACTACTTCAGACATTAGTTGAGTCCATGCCATGTCATCAGGCAGGTGTATAAGTTTCTGTGGCTCTTCCGTGTGCTTCTTTAACGGTTGCACGTATTGAATTGGCAGTTTTCAGCAAATGTTGGAGTGTAGAGGGTCATGTATTTTGTTTTGTTAATATTTTTATTGCTGGTATCAATGGCGATATTGAAGCAAGTACTTTTCTTAAATGGAACCATTTACTTTTTATAACTATATTCAACAGATTTTGAGAAGACAATGACAATGATGTAGCATTTATTAATATTGATGTTGAAACCTGTCGTAAAAAATTCAAGAAATGTTGTTGAATTAGAGAGCGTGACGGCCAGAGTCAACATTATCAATGCAAACACCACCAAGTAGAGCTCTTGTGCTACGCTGTGTCAGAATGTCAACACATTAGCCTGTTTACTTGTCTACACTGCAAGCTGCTCATTTCTCCTTCAGCATACACTGCTTGCGCTCATGTACACCAGTGAGGGTAAGTCATATACTACTTTTATATGGTGAATGTAAAACAAATGCTGTAGAAAAGTACAGCGGTGTAGTGCTATCTATCAGTATCACTAGTGTCCGATGCACCAGACAACTGCACAAACTATTAAGACACTAGTGTTGTCAGCCTGTTTGAATTTCAAAAAGAGAACAAGAAAGAAGAGTGCAACAGACAGAGAACACAAAGAAGATGTTCTGCCTACGGAGCTAACGAGTCCGCACAGTGGCATGAGACATATTGCCAAGGAATGTGGAATCAGCCAGATGACTGTCATTCACATCCTGCATCAACAGAATTTACCTCCCTATCATCTGTCACCACATCAGGCACTCAACAACCATGATTCTGAACGTCCTACAGAATTTTGTCAGTTTGCCCTTCAGAAACTGAGAGATGACCCTGTGTTTTTCCAACACTTGAGCTTTACCAACAAAATAACATTTACTAACCATGTTCAATGTAAATTTGCATTACATTCACTACTGAGCAGCCGAAAATCCACACTGACTTTGTCAGATGCAACATCACCAGCGGTAAATGTATGGTGTGGCATAGTAGGAAATTACATTGTGGGACATTACTTCATCTCAGACATTCTAAATGGACATATGTACACACAATTTCTGACTAACATTCTGCCAATTCTTCTAGAAGAGGCACCACCAGATATTCAGCAGTGTATGTGAGTCTAACAGGACAGTTGTCCAGCTAACTAGTCCCATGTTGCATCGCAAATACTGAATGGTAACTTCCCTGGACATTGGATAGGACAAAATTCTGTTGTCAAACGGCCTGCGATGTCCCCCGATTTGACTCCTCTTGATTTCTTTCTTTGGAGAGCAGTCTTTTATGAATTCCAACTACACCAGTGCGTGCTCTACCATATCATCCACTGTAATTACATCTTTTCATCATTCTTTTGAATGGTGATTGCAAATGTGCCTTTCAGTCCATGGTCAACAGTTTGAACACATGCTTAAATAAAGGATAAGTTATTTTTTTGGGAGACAAAATTTGTGTTATGTGATTTGGATGGTTACCAAATCATTATTAGTAAACGGTTTATTTCATTTAGATGTGTATGAAATTGCACTACAATGTCAAATAAGTTGACAGCATTTGTTGCCCGTAGCTGGTAACACTCTCATTGCATGCTTATATTTAGCACAAATTGACATTTCATTAAGAATATTATTTATTTTGCTGTGTATAGGTGCTCACAAAAGTGTTTTTAATAAAATGTGTAGTTCAACGAATGTATCCCATGTGATATGATTTAGAGCATTGTTGGTAGAGACAGTGTCTGACAGCATGTATTTTAACTCCAAGAAGCGCACAGCCTCGTACAGGAAAAGAGAGGTCAAATCTTGCTTCTAACTGTTGGATATTTAATACAGTAGTTGCTTTTTGCAACGTATAAGACCACTTTATTTTTGAAGAATGAACAATTGATTTCTCTGTCTGAGGCCATGTATATCTGGGATACACAAATGTGAAATAGTTTTCCTAAGCTCTTTGTGATATGCTAGATTCTAGCCTATGTTATATTCCCAAATACAACATTCGCAGGTGAACCTGGATCTAGGTTGTAAGTTGGTTCAAGGGGAAGTAAAGCTTTATTCTTATAGCACAGGCTTACCTTATGGTATACAATTACGCAGTCTGGTCCAAGATGCCTACTTGACAGTGTTTGCACTGCAAATGCTGTTTCCAGCCACCATACTCTCACATTCTAGGATTTTTCGATTTTCTTGTGACAGGTTTCAACATCAACATTAACAAATGCTATATCACTGTAATTGCACTCTCAGGAGCTATCGAATGCAGTTATAAGAAGTATGCAGTTCCATTAAAAACAAAAATGCTTATTTTCACATCTGAGTTCATACCAGCATTAAAAACATAAACCAAACAAAAACATATGTGTCCCCCAGTGCTCTAACATCTGCCGAAAACTGTGTTTCAGTATGTGTAACTGTTCATATGAAATAAAAGGGGTGTTAGTCCTGTGTGTGTGTGTGGGGTGGGGGGGGGGGGAGGGGGGTGTTATTAGCAGATTGTATCTGAGTATGATCTACTAATACCAGGATCAACATGTTTTGTCATTTCTATTAAGTTTTATGCTTTTTGGACAATCATATGATCATATGTACATTTACTCTTGTTAATGACCATTAGTTTTAATTGGCCTGTAATGATGAAAAAAGCATCTTTTTCAAATAATATACTGCCTCAGCAGACCCATGATGTCTTTAGAGTTTATACTGTACACTGAAGCAAGATTTGAAACTAGATACATGCCCTTCACAAGCAATATCCATCAATTGAGCCTTTCCCGCACACTTTACAGAATATCTGAATTCCACACAGGCTGTTATGCAGTAGTGAGGCTGCAGTGATACTTGATTAGCCGGTAGTTGTCATACATGCTCATCAGAATGTATATTCCAAAGGGAGCAGAAGATGTCAGCCTCATTAGCAACACTGAACACTCCGCTGTATCCTTTCTCTAAGTGGTTCTTGGTTTCTGAGAGAGTTCATTGATGTTTGAAGGAAATGGGGAGAAGCAGGTGGCAAGTTCAACCTTTGAGTGAGACAACATGGCATACTCACATAAAGTGCATGCAAATACCAGATATCTGAGTACAAGTACCAATATGGCACATATTGTTAAACTGTCACATGTAATTACCACAATATGACTCCTCATAATTCATTACAGAGATGCTCTAAATTGGTCACACGAATTATTGTATTCATAAAAATCGTGTTAACTTGAAGGCTGATATTACTGTGAATTAAAAGAAGCCAACTGAAATGAGTTGATGCATTGTCATAATACTTGTAAACTGTATTGGGTGTAACTCCTGGTAACATGTATCATTCAGGTGTCAGACTGTTACATTGCAGAAATTACACTCACATATTTTGCAAGTTTAGCTTCTTTACTGCTTCGTGTAGCCCTAATTATTAAACTTTTTCAAAATAACTTCAACTCACTTCATAAATCCCTCCTACTTTAAAACCATTCAGAAACATAATTTGCAAGTTTTCCTTGGGTGAGGGGGAGGAGACATTTCAGGATTTATTCATCCAGAAAAATTTTTCACCATCCCATATCACACACCTTTAAAAAAAGTGATTACTAGTTTTGCGCCATTCATCTCATATTTGGAGCCACTAAAAACTACGCGAGACAGTATAACTTCTGAAGTCATCTGTAGAGGAACTATCAACTTGCTCTGACTCCCAACGGGCAGCACTAAGTATCTACAGCTGGACGATTTGTCTGGCATAGTGGTAACTTTGTTTACAGACCACTATGTAGAATTATGAGTAAAATTCAGATAAAAATGTTAAGTAAGTGAAATGTTGTCCCTTTCATACAACTTGAACTGTTAAAAAGCACACGCCAGGGAAGTTCTCAGAAGGCACGAATGTTATCTGTATCATATTTAATTGGTATTTAGAGTAATGATCGAGCTGCGAGCAACTGTGCTGCCCATTCCACCTGACTGTAGTGCCAGTTTAGCGCAAGCTGCAGCCAGTTGCTTCCTCAAACATTATCTCTATACCAAAAAATGTGTTCATATCAGCATAATATCAGATACATTCAGCTTTGCAGGTCATTAGGAAGTCGGTGGTAGTGTGCACCATCCCTCCTGGTAGCAACTGATTGTACTGGCCTTTCAGTAGCAGTGGCACATGCTGGCCTCCTGTTAGCAGTAACATGTGCCAGCCTCCTGGTAGCTGTAGCTCCCACTGGCCTCTCGGTAACAGTAGCTTGCCTTGGTCTGGCTTTGCAAGCAGGTAGCCTAATTCCTATCACTGGTGGATGGCAGTGGCGTGGTTTTTACAGTGGTGAAAGACTTTAATTCATCCACAAAATATTTATACATTATATATACAAACCTTAAGGCTGACTTACAACTCTCCACCCATCCACTGCCTACTACCATACTCCTGAAATTCGGTGAACTATTTCGGTACATAATAGAGATGTAGACAGTGTTCTCCAACCCATGAAAACAATTCCTTAAGTACTGACCCACTACCCACCCTTGAGCTGTACTGAATGGTTAAAATGCTGGACACATAATTACAGGAATTGGGTTTTGAATCCTCGTACAATCAACCTGATTAAGCTTTTCTGTGTCCAGTCTGTATCTCTTCAGGTAGATTCCAATATAGTTATTCTTTAAGAAGGTTGTAGTCAAGTTTGTGTTCACTATGGTCCATAAGAATTACTAAGACATCTGTAATAAGTTGTAATGATACAATACTGACACATAACCAAGAGTTTTATTATGTCATTGTGTATATACACAAATATTTGGTTTGATTCACAGCAGGCTGCAAACATAAATAATATAATTGAGAAAAATATGTAGTGTTAAAAACTGCAATTAATCTTAATTTGCAGCCAACAGTAGAAGTTTATCTAATCAATCTCTGAAAATAGATCTGTCGTCATTTAAAAATTCTGTAATTGAAGGACATCATTTTTGTACAAGGACGGCATGTAAATTCTTTTCAAGGAATCTAGTTTCATGTTGTCGAAGTTATACTGTTTTAATCTGTTAGAAATTTTCATGGGCTCTTATTATGGAGTTTTAATCCGTGAGAAGAAAACATGAAATTTTGATAATAATTCAGGGTGAAGGAGACCACTCACCGAATAGCAGAAGCTTTGAGTCATCAACAGCAACACAAAAAAGAGAGAGAAAAGTTGTCAACTTCCAGAATAAATCCTTTGGCGAGCTAGAACCTTTTGTCGAGCTAGAATACAAAAGAATACACGCGAGCGCATGCACACACACACACTCACACAGAAACATTCCTCTCACATAGTACTGACTGAACACACAATCAGGACACACTCTGATTGTGTGTCTAGCCAGCATAATGCAAGGGCACAGATGTGTGTGCTTGTGTAAGAGTGTGTGAAGTGTGTGTGTGTGTGTGTGTGTGTGTGTGTGTGTGTGTGTGTGTGCGCGCGCGTGCGTGTGTGTGTGCGTGGGTACATGAGTGCGTGTGTGCGTGGGCACATGCGTGCACATCCCCTATGCGTACGCACCCTACCTCAACAAAGTATTTATCCCAATAGCTAGCAATTTTCCTTACTCTTTTGTGTGTGCCTGTCGATGACTCTGCTTCTGATATTTGTTGAGTGGTCTTCTTTACTCCTAAATTATTTACATTCTGCCAGAACTTTCCATCTATATTTGAACATGAATTTTTCTTTGTTTCTAGTCTCATAACCATGTTAAAAGTGGTTTCCTATAAATAATTCTGGACCGTTATATATGAAATTATATAGTTCATACATGTAAATGCAGGAGATAGTTTAAGTATTTAGATCCCGAACTAGTGGCTGGCATGAGTACTTTGACTTCATGTTACACATATTTCAGGTAACAGTTTTTTGTAGTATGAATATTCTGTTTAAACTACTTGGCTTCTACCAAACAGGAAGTCTGTATCTTACAGCATACCCAACGTAAAAGTGTTAAACAACTTTAATTGTGGCCAACGCAGACTGTTTACTTATTAGCAAATTAGGTTATGTGTGAAATATTTTTTGCAAATATTCCCAGGGATTTCATGAATTTTCCTCCCAAAGATCCTGATTTATATGTGTAATTTGAAAATTATTTGATTTTGGCTGTGTGGTTTTAAACTTTGTTGTGTCTTTTTCAAGTTTAATTTTAATTTATTGAAATTAAACCAGTGCTGTAAGTTGTTTAGAGTATTGGTGAATTTTTGTGGAATTTGTTCTGTGGTTTCATTTTCAGTGAGTGCAGATGTGACATCTGCCAATAAAATTGAACGGGAAGTTATATTTAGGAGTGAATCATGTACATGATATAAAACAGGATTATATCTAAAGTGGAACTTTCTGGCCTGTGAAATAATTGTCTGGTCCGAGAAATAATTCCCTGTACCTCTGTACCTGGCGTTACAACTTTCCCACTGTTAAAAAAAGATTGAACAGTTTCAAAGCATTTCATATCTGCCCAATTTACAGAGCAGTGGGAAGTGATTTAAACAACCAAATGGCTTCTTAAAGGCATGGATAATTGCTGTGACATTTTGGAATTTGCCCAAAGGTAGTAAATTTTTCTCTAAAGAAATTGTTATTGACACATGTCGTACTAATCGATGATGAAACTAGCGTTGCCGAGTATTCATTTTGCTTTTCTATTAGAAAAAAGTAATAATAAAAAAACTATGGAAAATCCAGGATCAAATGTAACAATATTATGAAAAAGATAGTAGCTACTCATCATATAGCGGAGATGCTGAGTCGCACATAGCCACAACAAAAAGACTTGTCAGAAAATGAGAGATTTTTTTTTTCATTTTATGCTCAGTTTTATAATGCTTGTTTCATTTGTTTTTGGCAGTTAGAATAACAATGCAGGATTGTCATAAATTCCTAAAATCAAAGCAAAATATTCTTGTATTGTCAAATGCAAAGTTGTAAGCCCTGGGTAGAATACAAGAAAAGGAAGGAGTAAAAGTGACAGTTCACTGTACTGTTTAGACATCGAGTGGTTGAGAGACATGTAAAAAAGACTAAGCTTTTAGTCTTCGTCTGTTCTCAAAGCTAACTAACAAAAAAACAAATATGTATGTACACTTGACAGCACAAGAAATGGTTGTTGCTGAAATATAAATTACGCGCCATGTTACACAGAAGACAGTCACATTATCAGGTATTTAGATCTGATCATAAAAGTAAAGAACACTTGTAGTCATGGGTGCAGTAGAAGGGTTAACACCTTTTTTTGACACTAGCATGAGGACACAACCTCTAAGATCATGCAAGAAAACTGCCATGTCATTCACAGCATTGTAGATCTAGTAAGGGCACTTCATTTCATGATGTGGAGTCAAAAGCTCTAAGACGTATCTAAATGTTGGCAGCTGTTGCGTAATGCATTCGTAGCTCAATGGCACAGTCAATGGTCTAGGAGGCAACTGCCTGGTGACATGTTATGGTTCATATCTGGCTTAGTGCAATTTTTTTTGTTACTCCTTTAATTTGTTTAATGAGTAGAAATCATTACATTAATAGAACAAACAGTTCACTGTTCTTATTAAGGTAGTTTCAGCCCTCAAAAGGGCACAGCATGTAGCTTCTTTATTATGTAATAGCTAATCTGACGGCCTTCAACATCAGTAACCATCTATAATCTGCAAGGGAGTTTATGAGGTTGGCAATAAATCTCTCATTTTCTTCCACCTCCTCCCAGGTGCCTATGATGACTTTCCAAAGTTCATTATAGGTTCTTGGTGCAGGGTCAGGTCAATTTTCTCACATGGTCTGTTTCGTCTCTGCTCGTATTGGGGGGTTTTCAATAGGGTTTAGGTCGGTGCAGAAGGAAGCCTGTCGGGAAATCTCACTCTGTTCTGCAAACCACTCCTGCACCATCACTGATCTGTATGTATAGGAGACTGGTGCTGCTGGAAATATTACTCCCTCATGATATTGTCATTGCACTGATGGGACCATATTACTCATAGTATGGGTATATTAGGCAGCATCAAGTCGACCATCTATTCTGAAAAGTATTCCAAGTCCATGGTAACATCCAGGCCGAAACTGCCAGAGACCCAGGGCTACTGTGGGATACCCCATGGATGTATTTGGGGTCAAAACAAGCACATTGTGGCCTGTATACTTTTATGCACCATCATTTGTTCAAGACAGTATAATTAGTCAGAAAATATTGCATTCTGCCAATCATAATGGATATTGTCCTTGGCAGATGCTAATCATTAGGGGTGATGATCATCACAGTCTCTCCTTGATGGTCACATATTTTCTAAAATAGACCAGCCTCCTGCAACCAGTGCTGAACTGTATGCACCAACCTGGGAAATTCAATACTATGTCTGAACTGCACAGCATTTAAAAAAAAGATTTCCATGATGTGTTGACAAGCTAATTATTCTGGACAGATGTTACATACCAAAGTCTAGGTCCGACAAATCTTCTGGATTCTTCAGTATCGTCTTCTTCAGTAACATCTTATGTATTGTTATGCAGGGTACTCAGAAATGCCATACCACAGCCCAGCCTCTAACACCATCGAATTTCCTTCCTCCACAAGAGCGAAGACATTTCCACAAATAGCTTTTTAAAAAAGAAGCATGTGCATTAATAAGATGACTTGATGGAATGCAATGTGGTGCAGATATCTGATCTTTCGTGTATTCTGTCATTGGCTATTATAGAGTGAATCATGCACTTGCAGATCTGACTCACCACAACAGACTGTCAGTCTATTACTGTGTAATATCAATTCTCATATACAATGCCAAATAGAGTAATAAACTTAATTTTCTGGCTTCATGGAGATCATTCTCCAACAGAGGTGACTGTCATTGATAAATAGCCAAAAGTCTGTCTAGTCTTCTGTGGGAAAGTAGCTGCACATCATCAAAATGTATTTTGTGCGATACAATGGATTATTTTGTAGACAGCAGATTGTTGAACCAAAATAATGTGTCTCTTATGGCAGGAGGAAAAAAATTCATATGGATTCAAAAATGAAGCACTTTAAATACGAAGTCTGCACATTGTTTATTCAGCTGCAGTGACCATTAATGAACTTATATATATTCAGTTAATGTGCACTATAGATATAGGTAATACTAGCATATTCTATATGCAGAAAAGCTTTTTGTCCCTTCTTGTAACAGATCTGGAATAGTGGCAAGATCAGTTTCCTGTGATTTTGTAAGTAATATTTCCTCATGTGTGTTCCCAAGGTTAACAGAAAATTATTGCATGTTGCATTTCATTAATGTCAGTACTTTATCAGACTTTAACTCTGGCTGCAATTTCTACTCTCCAGTTTTTGTGCTGTCAACATGTGTACATGAAGACACAGCCATTCATGCCTCCCTCCCTTGCCTGCGTGCACAAACACACACACACACACACACACACACACACACACAATACACAGTCCTGGCAGCCTCGTCCTCCCAGGCCTCAGCCATTCTTCCCTTCACTGTCTACTTCCTCATCTCAGCTGTCTGTATCTGGTGGTGTGTGTGTGTGTGTGTGTGTGTGTGTGTGTGTGCGTGCGCGCGCGGCGGGGGGTGGGAATAAGCAAACACGCCCGCCCATGGTATGGTATTCCATCTTTTCTGAAGTAGCTATGAACTGAAATAAAAGCTGCTGTAAACCGTTACTGTGAACCAGTTATTTGACACGTTTCTGAAGTTTTGCCTTAATGGTTGTTTGACAAAGCCCACAAGTCATTGGTACTAGCTGGTAGTGATAATGCCTCATTTACCAAGTCACTGTAAGCCACATGTCTTCAGTAAATGGATAGTGCTGTGAGGAAGGAAGCAAGGTCATGGTTTAGTGTCCAGTCAATATTGTGGTTCAAAAGTATCAATAAGTGAAGAGATACGTCCAGTTTTCATTGGGGTGTAGTGTTGTGGTGTGTTGATAGAGAGATATGTCTTTGTTCTGCTGTGACACCCTCTAAAGTAGTGGTTCCTATTAGCACTATACACAATTCATATTTATCTTTTATGTAAGTATTTTTATTTAACTGGATCCCCCTGTCTGTGACACAAGATCATGGAACACGTCATAAAAGATAGTAACTTTTAGAGAACCTAAAATATAGAGGGAGTTTACTGTGAATTGCAATTTGCAGTGGTGAAACCTTTGTTTCCCAGCATAAGCCTGTAATCTTGCTTTAATACACTTCGAAATGCCTGCTAAATTATGACCATTAACCTTTGATGCCTCATGCTATGATATGTTCAGGAGTACAGGCGATAATGTACATTTACATGATTCAGTGCGCTCTTACTTTTGCTTCCCTATCCTATTCTACACATGAGTGTTGTACTGGGAGGACAGCTGCCTCTAGGCAAATGGATAAACCCAAATACTGAGGTTAGGTCCCTACTTTTCTTCAGTGTGGTGTGTGTGTCAAGAATAAATTTTTATAGTGTAAATAACTATGATGAGTACATGTGTAATGTATTGTTGTTTTCTGTTGTCATGAATAATTGTGGAAGTGAAATGATAGGAAGGCAGTGGCTGTGATTGATTGTTGAGAGTTTGCAGTTTTAACCCACAACATCTGAAGAAAAAGAAGTTGTTCTAGTCTCTTAGATAAAATAATGAACAATAGTTGGAGTGTTTTTAGAACATTCTATTGAGACATATGGATTAATATGTAACTAGTTAATTAATTGTTTCTCTTGTAGTTCCGTGCCTCTTCTTCAATGTTCCATGGATCATTGTCATTGTCAACCATTTGATATAGGTAAAGGCCACCCTTAGACTTCTCAGTCTATTATTTCTTCATTTATTTGTATTGAAATTGCTCCTGCAGCTGTCTAAAGACATTTATCCATCTTCTATTAGCCCATCTTTTCGTCTTTATTTGAATCCAGTAAAGTATTTCCTTAGTTCATCAACCATGCACTTGCCCAGCTACACGTCAACCCCCACCTCCATTTCATTTACTACAATGAAAATTAAATAGAGGTTCCTTTAAATAACTGTCAATATATGCAGCCCCAACTCATCAGTTTCATAATAATTATTAGTAAATTGCCATTTCAAAATTTGTTTTCTGTTGTCTTCTGCATTTTTTTCATACCACAAAGAAGTAAGTAAAGTGTTTTCTAATTTGTCTTCACATTGTAGATTTGATATCCTGGCTTGTGTTTAAATGACCACACAAAAGATCAGGAGGATGCAATGGGAACTTGAAAAAATATTTTAGGACTGATTTTCATTGTGAGTTTAAGACATTATAGGTTTTAATATATGAAGGATGACAGTTGAACATCTAAGGAATGACAGTAAAATTTAGAACTCATATTTGTTCATTACCACACTCCGTACCAGAGACTGTCATATTTAGATCATAATCAAACAAAACGAGCTGTGACTCAAACACTGAATTGTTTGTATCAGATTTCAAGATGTGTTCCACAGTACATTATCATGCTGCTGTAGAATTAAAAGAAATGCACATCATTTAAGAGAAGCATTGGGATAATTGTGCTTGTGTGTATACCTTATTAAGGCCCTTGTATGATAGATCAGTAGTTTCAGGGAAATGAGTTACTGCAACGAAGAAGAGAGGATGTAATAATACGAGATTCAGCGAAGAGTGTAAGATTTCAACTACCAAAATAATGTTGAACACAAGATCTTTTTGCTTATGTTCAACATTATTAAGCTCTGTACTGAGTAAGTCAGAACCAGAAGGTTATGATCACTCCTGATGATCATCACTAGAAAAAGAAATAAAGAAATAAGCTGACACATTCAGTGAGAACCGGCAGTACAATTAAGAGTGGCTTAGAAGGAACTAAGATTGCCAAAAGAGCCGTTATAGAGGACATCAGGAGCAAAAATAAATATTTTTAATCTGTCTCATTTCATTTTTCCATTCATCTGTTTTTATTGGTGTCAAATTTACATGCAGTGAAACCTGGCTTTTACACTTATTAAGGGAATTTTTAAAAAATGGTATTAAAGCTAGGAAAATGTAAAATGTAGGAAATTACTTTTTAAGCAGTAAGTTGTACATATACAACCCCCCCCCCTCCAATTACACACACACACACACACACATACACACACACACTTGCATTTTCATTGTTTATATAGGATGTATATACATAATATGCATCATAATACCTGTTAGAGTTTTGTTTATTATCTAATAAAGATTTCTGTTGAATGGGCCATAATAAATATGGAGACAAACTGCTTCAGTTGTAAAAGGCTTTCATTTTCCAAATATCACAACCAGTTCTGATTAGCAAATGCTCATCATTAGGTGTAATGTAACTGAAAATGAGCAAGAGTTAATGCTATGGAAAAATCGTTTACAAATGCTTGGAAGCAGAAAGCAATGGGTAATATGAAGGGCTGTTAGTTAAATTATACTTGCAGCTTGGACTAGTTGCAGTGAAAAGTATAAGAAATGTTGCAGAACAGCGGTGACTGGGAAACCAAGAGCAGAAACGGTCTATACAAGGTGACAAGCATAACACAGAATAACAGGTTGAAACTTACATCACGTGTTGCGACACTGGGTGCTACAGCAGAGGTTACCACCTCAAGAACAGCAGGGCATGGATTACCACACATGGAGAAGGAAAACAAATAGGTAAGCTACTAAATAGGTGGGGTGGTGCTATAAACATCTATTAGGGTGCCTAGAAAGTGTCGCGAAAGTGACTACACTGGCCGTTCACATCAAACTGACAATCTTAGGTATAAGCTGAGAAACTATACTATTAAATGATGTAAAATCAAACAATGGAACAATGACAATTTTTAAAAAGGGATAGGTTGCAACTCACCGTATAACACAAATGTTGAATCACAGATTGGCACAACAAAAAGAGTTTCAAATAAGTAAGCTTTCGGCCATAAAGGCCTTATCTGATTAGATACTTCACTCATGCCGACACAACTCAACAACTCATATGCACATGATCACAGTCTCTGGCTGCCAAGGCTTGACTGTCGTCATATGTATGTGATTTGTGTTTGCGTGCGTGTGTGTGTGTGTGTGTGTGTGTGTGTGTGTGTGTGTGTTGTGTGTGTGTGTGTGTGTCGTCTGACTCAGATGAAGGCCTTTTTAGCTAAAAGCTTACTTGTTGGAGTCTTTTTGTTGTGCCTATCTGCTACGCAACAGCTCTGCTAGATGGCAAGTAGCAATCTATCCTTTTCATTATATTGTCACAAAATGATGTAACTAACACCAAGGCACATAAAATGTAAAAAGTTATGATTAAACAAATAATGAAATGACCATTTAAAAAAAATACAAA
Source organism: Schistocerca nitens (assembly GCF_023898315.1). NCBI lineage: Eukaryota > Metazoa > Arthropoda > Insecta > Orthoptera > Acrididae > Schistocerca > Schistocerca nitens. The sequence goes on along the minus strand of NC_064617.1, from coordinate 930,222,401 downwards.
GTTGAAAAAGTATACTTTAAAGTAACGTGAATGATGTTGAAGACACATAAAATGTAGAAGTTGTTATGTAATTGGATAGATAAAAAATCTACTCACCAAGCAGTGGCAGAACACACACATAAAAGAACATAATTAGGCAAGCTTTCAGAGCCAGTGGCTCCTTCTTCACACAGAAGGGTTGAAGGGGTGGGAAGATGGGTGGAGGAAAAGGACATGAGAGATCTAGGAAAAAGGGTAGATTTTTGGAAAGTCACCAAGAACCACAGGTCAGGGGAGGCTTACCAGACAGGATGAGAAGGAAGGACTAGTTGTTGGTGACTGCACTGGATGAGATTTGAAAACCTGAGAGCTTAAAGGTGGAATGCAGGGTAATATGCAAGATAGAGATTACTGCAGAAACATCATGCACGAGTTAATAAGAGTGAAAAGCTAAGTGCATTGTATGTAACAGAGGTGGGAGGGGAGCAGCGAAAAATGAAAGATAAGGAAAACTAAAAGGAGTGGAGAAAGTAATAGTTACCGTGAAGAAATTCTGAGACAGAAGAAAGTAACGTATATTAAGGCCAGGTTGGTCGTGAGAACCAAGGACCCTAACTCACAAGACATATACTGTAAAAGGGAGAGCCACCTCCGAAACGACATGTTGTATACAAGCTGTTATGTAAACACTGTTTGGCCTTTTACACCAGCATGACTACTCCCAAATTATCAGTTAGGATGAATGGGCATAGAAGAGGGTGTATATTGACAACAAGCAATATCCTGTTGCAGAGCATACTCTGCAACATGACAATCATGACTATGGTGCCTGTTTCACCACACGCACCATCTGGGTTCGAACTTTTGATTAAAACTGAAGAAAGTGCAAAACAGGTAGAAATTTAATAAGGTGGATAAACTGAAAAAACCATAGATTGTAGATATTTTCAGAGATAGCATTAGGGAATGATTGACAAGAACATGGGAAAGAAATACAACAGAAGAAGATTGGGTAGCTTTGACAGATGAAATAGTGAAGGCAGCAGAGGATCAAGTAGGTAAAAAGACGAGGGATAGTAGAAATCCTCGGGTAACAGAAGAGATACTGAATTTAACTGATGAATGGAGAAAATATAAAAATGCAGTAGATGAAGCAAGTGAAAAGGAATACAAATGTCTCAAAAACGAGATTGACAGAAAGTGCAAAATGGCTAAGCAAGGATGGCCAGAGGACAAATGTAAGGATGTAGAAGCATATATCACTAGAGGTAAGATAGAAGCTGCGTACAGGAAAATTAGAGAGACCTTTGGAGAAAATAGAACCAACTGTATGAACATCAAGAGCTCAGATGGAAAACCAGTCCTAAGCAAAGAAGTCAAAGCAGAAAGGTGGAATGAGTATATAGAGGGTCTATACAAGGGCGTTGTACTTGAGGACAATATTATGGAAATGGAAGAGGCTGTAGATGAAGATGAAGTGGCAGACATGATACTGCATGAAGAGTTAGACAGAGCACTGAAAGACCTAAGTCGAAACAATGCCCCGGGAATAGACAACATTCCGTCAGAACTAATGTTAGCCTTGGGTGAGCCAGCCATGACAAAACTCTTTCATTTGGTGAGCAAGATCTGTGAGAGAGGCGAAATACCCTCAGACTTCAAGAAGAATATAATAATTCCAATCCCAAAGAAAGCAGGTGTTGACAGATGTAAAAATTACCGAACTATCAGTTTAATAAGTCACAGTTGCAAAATACTAACACAAATTCTCACAGACAAATGGAAAAGCTGGTAGAAGCCAACCCTGGGGAAGATCAATTTGGATTTGTAAGAGATCTTGGAATGCATGAGGCAATACTGACCCTACGACTTATCTTAGAAGATAGATTAAGGAAAGGCAAACCTCGTTTCTGGCATTTGTAGATTTAGAGAAACCTTTTGACATTGTTGACTAGAATACTCTCTTTCAAATTCTGAAAAAGGGTAGTGGTTGAGAAAGGTGTGAGACAGGGTTGTAGGCTGTTCCTGATGTTATTCAATCGGTATATTGATAACTGATGATTGTTGAAGTAGAGAGGATATGAAATGTAGACTGGCTATGGCAAGGAAAGTGTTTCCAAAGAAGAAAGATTTGTTAACATCGAGGATAGAATTAAGTGTCAGAAGTCCATTATGAAAGTATTTGTGTGGAGTGTAGCCATGTATGGAAGTGAAACATGGACAGTAAATAGTTTAGACAAGAAGAGACTAGGAGCTTTCGAAACATGGAGTTACAGAAGAATGCTGAAGTTTATATGGGTACATCCTGTAAATAATGATGAGGTACTGAAAATAGTATTAGTGTGAAGAGGAATTTGTGGCACAACTTGACTAGAAGAAGGGATCGGTTAGTACAACACATTCTGAGGCATAAAGGGATCACCAGTTTAAGTTGGAGGATAGTGCAGAGGGTAAAAATCATAGAGGGAGATCAAGAGGTGAATACACTAAACAGCTTCATAAGGATGTAGGTTGCAGCAGTTGCTCATAGATGAAGGGTCTAGCACAGGATAGAGTAGCATGGAGAGCTGCATCAAACCAGTCTCTGGACTGGACTACTCCTTCCTTCACTCCATTTTAGTTTTCTACATCTTTCATTTTCTTACCCATCTAATTTTTGGTGCCCCCTTCCCATATCTGTTACATACAATGCACTTAGCTTTTCACTCTTATTAACTTGTGCACAATGTTTAAGGAGTAATCTCTGTCCTGTATATTACCTTGTCTTCCACCTTTAAGCTCTCAGGTTTTCAAATCTCATCCAGTGCAATCCCCAATAATCAGTCTTTCCTTCTCATCCCATGTGGTAAGTCTGCACCTACCTGTGGTTCCGGGTGCTTTTCCCAAAATGTACCTCTTTTCCTAGACCTCTCCAGTCCTTTACCTTCACCCATCTTCCTTCCCCTTCACCCCTCTTGCGTAATTATAATCTTCTTTTATGTTTGTGTTCTACTGCTGCTTGGTGAGTAGATTTTTGTATGTGTCCAAATACATAATTTTTTTGTCAAAAATTGATTGTTTTTGTTGTTACATAAGTTATAATAAGATAGACTAATGGATTACAAAACACATTGTAATAAGAAAACCACTTTTTTCAAGTCTGTAAATAAAAACACAGTGGACATTCTTAAAAACTTTCCTAAGTACTAAGAATGTGTCATTTAGTAAACAAACATGTAGTTGAGATCCAGTAAGACTACAACCAAACATAATGGAACAATTATCTGAAGCCAGAAATGGGGAATTGTGAAGCAAGATGCTGTTTCAAAAATTAAAAATTTCTCCCTATGGCCATCGGTTTACGTGATGTTTGTTCCTTCAAAGTATGCACTGCGTCATTGCTTTTATTTATAGATGTGAAAAAAATGGTTTTCTAATTATAATGCATTTTATGTAATCCCTTAGTCTACCTTAGTATACCTTCTACATTTTATGTGCCTTCAACATCATTCCATTACTTTATTGTATATTTTTTTACCTTTGCATTTTTTAGTTTGTCTAATGATACCTATTTACATTTTATTTGAGTTTGGCATCATTTACTTTTTCAGCTTGTATCTAAGATTGTCAGTCTGATGTTAATGGCCAAGCTAGTCATTTTCATCATGCTCCCTAATCATCCTAATAGATGGCTGTAGCATCAGCTTCCTTCATCAGCACCATTAGATGCCTTCCCTTGCTGCCTGCAAAATGACTTTCTCAACAGAAGACACCCCACTGATTTAGCAGCTTACCTATTTACTTCCCTTCTCCATGTGCCCTGCTCCATGCACTGGTCTTACTTGTGGTGGCCACCTCTGCTCTACCCAGTCCACTAGCATTGGGGGTTGCAACATGCAGTATAAGCTTCAACGTATCATTCTGTATTGTGGCTGTCCCCATATACAGGCTGTTTCTATTCTTGGTTCCCCTGTCATCACTCTTCTGCAATGTTTCTTATATTTTTCACTGCAACTAGCCCAACCACAGGTAGAATTTTAGCTAATGTAGCTCTTAATAGCATCCATTGCCTAATACTTACAAGCATTTGGAAACAGTTTTTCCTTATTGTTATCTCTTGGCCTTTTTCTGTAACATCATACGTGGTAATGGTCATATGTTAGCCCAAAACCGGTTGTGATATTGGAGAAATGAAAGTCCTTTACAAATGAAGCAGTTTACCTTCATATTTGGTAATAAAGATTTTCTGAATTTGGTGCTGTGTTTAGCTGCCAATGTGTCATGTCCCAACATTTTAGTGCAACAAATCACACCAAAAATAACATGTTTTGGTGAGAGGTAGATAGCAGATAACTGAGCAGCCACCATGTCAATTTAATGATTTACGAAGTTAATTCTACATTTACCTGTCTTTTATTTATACTTGTGTAGTACAAAAATACGCAGTTTAAATGTTTCACCACATTACAGACCTCTCCAAAACACATCATGTTCAGTGCAGTTTGTTCTGCAAAAGTGTTGGGAAAATGTGACATTGACAAATGAACATAGTATTGTGAACTTATCCTGCCATTCTAAATTGTGTTATGAAAAAGGCATGAAATATTGCAGAGTGCGTTGAAATTGTCGTGGTTTTCAGTCCGGAGACTGGCTTGATGCAGCTGTCCATGCTACTCTATCCTGTGCAAGCTTATTCATCTCCAAGTAACTGCTGCAACCTACATCCTTCTGAATCTGCTTAGTGCATTCGTCTCTTGGAGAGAGAGTGCGTTAAATATCTGAATCTGAATATAGAGGTCAGGATATGCTACATAACAATCTCTCACCACAAACTTTATTTCACATTCATTGAGTGGCTTCACATTTTCACAACCAAATTGTCACCTTAGAACTCAACCTAGACTTTGGGCTATGCTACAAATCAGTCTTGTCACCACAATCCAGAGGGAGAGAGTACCATATGGGAGTGTATCATCCCATTTTATCAGTTCCCTTAATATTTGTGCCCAGCGTTAATGTAAGGCAAACTTTATGGTGGTTTCCACCATGGAACTTTATGGTGGCTTCCACCATGGCAACTTTTGTCTTTGAAGGCAAGCATTTTATTTGGAAGGGCACTGAAAAAAGACTACTTTCATCACCATTGAAGATGTTGCTCAGTTTGTACTGCTTTACAAGTTCTTGTAATTTACAACTTTGGTATTGACTAACTGTTTTTATGTTTACACTGTTTCCTCCACAACATACAGTTTTTTACAATACATTATACTGCCTTTTGAACCTCTTGACCCACATGTTAGATGTGGAGAAGTTCTTGATTTCAAGCATACTGGCCTTGTTCAGCACCTTGTTGTGTAAAATCAAGCCGTTTATGGGGCTGTTGGAAATATATGCTGTCTGAAACCAGTTCTTCATAATTTCTTTGACTGTTGCTGTGGCTGAGCGGTTCTAGGAGCTTTAGTCTGGAACCGTGCTGCTGCTATGGTTGAAGGTTCGATCCTGCCTCGGGCATGGATGTGTGTGCTGTCCTTAGGTTAGTTAGGTTTAAGTAGTTCTATGTCTAGGTGACTTGAGGTGGGAGCGTACACCTGAACAAACTGTATTTTGTACCTATTTGACACCTTCAGGACCATTCAAGCTGTCCTGCTGGAAGTTCCTTCTAAGACAGATACTCTATCAGCAATATTCTTGTTGATTAAGAACCCAACTCCATTGAGTTTTCCTTCTGGGTCGCCACAAAAGTAAAAGAAGTTGCCAGACTGCAAACGGAGACAGCCTTCCCCTTTTCGGCGTACTTCGCTTAAACCAACAATACTCCAGTTGATTTTTGTAAGCTCTTTCTCGATCTCTTCTAGTCTGTCGTTGCCTATTAGAGAGCGACAGTTATATGTACAGACTTGAAGAGTCTGTATCTTCTTCTCAGCACCACTTGGTGTTTGGGACATCAAAGTTGCTCCCACCCGGAGATCCGACTGTGGGGCTATTACTCCGGAAAATTTAACATTAATGTCACACAACATAACTCGAAGGTGAGAAGCATAATCGCCACGCTTGCTTCAGAACGGATTGGCGATATAATTTCCAGGCCGCCCCTGACATGGGGTACAGACACCTTTGGTAGGCTGCATTGCCTTTGTTGACTTTGAAAAGGCATTTGACTCCGTTAGCCATGTAGCTGTCCTCCAAGCTTTGAGTGAGCAAGGAGTGGGAGCAGCATACACTGAAGTGCTCAGGAAAATCTACGAGAATTCTTCGGCTTATGTTAACATCGGCGAATCAACTAAAGAATTCTGCATCATGAGGGGTGTCAAGCAAGGCGATCCCATCTTCCCAAAACTGTTCTCTGCTGTATTGGAAATGGCTATGTCAAAGCTGAGCTGGGAAGGTAAGGGAATTAGAGTTAATGGAAGAAGGCTTACCAACTTGTGATTTGCTGATGATATTGCCTTACTGGCCAAAGACTTCGCAGAGCTCCAAAACTTAGTTACAGATCTTGCATAGGAATGTCAGCTGGTTGGCTTGAACATGATCATTTCCAAAACAAAAGTAATGTCCAACAAATGGGTCCCAGCTGGAGATGTGAAAGTCAAGGACAGTCTACTAGAAGAGGTCAGTGAATATGTCTACCTTGGCCAGATTATAAATATGAAGGGAGACATAAGGCCAGAAATCTATTGACGCATCAAGCTTGGCTGGCAAGCATTTGGGAAGAATTCAAAAGTATTCAGATCAAAAATGCCAGTAAATTTGAAGAAAGCAGTATTTGATCAATGCATTCTTCCTGTGATGACGTATGGCTGCGAGACATGGACACTGAACTCATTTACAAAAGGGAAACTTAGGACAGCACAGAGAGCCATGGAGAGATCAATGCTGGGCTATACAAGAAAGGACAGGAAAAGGGCAGATGACATCCGGTCTGTGACGAAGGTTAATGACATCTTGGAGACAGTAGGTTCCTTGAAATGGCAGTGGGCTGGCCACGTCGCAAGAAGAAAAGACAACAGATGGACGAAGCTAGTACTGGAGAGGAGTCCGAGAGAGCACCGGAGGCCTAGAGGAAGACCACCAGACAGATGGGACAAAGACATCAAGAAGACCGCTGGTAACACCTGGCAGAGAACTGCCCAAGACCGTCCCACTTGGAGAAGACTTCTGAAAGCCTACCTGAATCCACGACTCAAAGAGGCCACATCATCTAATGATTGAATGGCTGATGATGATGATGATGATGTCTAGGTGACTGATGACCTCAGATGTTAAATCCCATAGTGCTTAGAGCCATTTGAATCATAATTTCTTCCATCTCCACATATTTATTGTAATTGGCATATTTGATCTTTTGGCCCTCTGTCACTTGCACTTTTCAAAACAGAGTCTTTGTTTCTTACAATGTTATTCAGCATAGACTAAAGTATCCCTACAATCTCTGCTAATACAAGGCATATTGCATGATGAACTACAATCCTTTCAAGAATTTTTACTTTCTCTTGTACCAAAAGGGTTTTCTTATCTAGTTTTGTAATATTTTCCATCTAAGAACTGCCACAGAAAGCTCTAAACTTCTACTTGAAAGAAGCAACTAAAAACATACCACTTCAGTCACTTACGCAATGCTGTGAACAGTGCTACAAGGTACACACAATTAACCTTTGACATTGTGGTTGATACGAGCAGCTGTGTCAATTGAAATCAACTCACCTCAATCTAGAGTGACAGCCATGTCAGCACGGCGAACATAGTTAGCCTGAGTGAGCAGATGTCACTGTGTTCAGTGCATATATAAACCATGAACAAAACTGTATTATTAGTTACAAATACTTGGAACTAACCACATAACATTTGCAAACAATACTTGAAGGCCAACACCATGGCAGCATCATTCACATAAATTTCTTCTCCGTAAATGCTGTTTCATGAAGCATAAATCATGGGAAAATTCTGAATATGTTAGCACAAAAACAGTTGCAAATGAACATTGTGAACATACAAAATTTGATGAGAAGTGATAAAAATGTTATAAACAATGAGAAAATGTTAATCCTAGGAATGTAACAGTGAGGTTATACAGTGGTATGTATTTTGGAAGCAAATAGTTCCTTTTTGGGCACCTTGTTGAATGCAGGAATCAATCTAAATCCACAGTCTGTGCTCTCTCCAGATAGAGGACATGACGAAACTGTTTTAATTTAATACAAATGCAAAAGTACCTTAGTTTATCCATACAGACCAACCATTTTTACTGGCTGAAACTATAAAATTTGATAAATTTGTCTTACAGGGAACTGAAAGAATGGGGGAGTCCAGTGGTAGATGTGCTATTAAGCAAGAATACATGATGGTAATGATCATGATTATGGTGATGTTGTTGTTGATGATGATGATGACGATGCCATGCTTGTAGGTAATTTAACACAGAACCGTACTTAGTCAAGTTCTATTGGAGAAACCTAGTACTGCCTGAAGAACATCTCTCTGAAGATGTGTGTAACTTGGCAAATTACTGTCTGAGTCGAGTTATTTTGAGTGGAGGGAAACTTTCTTGAAAAGGTAGATAATGTTCAGATAGATTTATATTATTTGTCTATAGCCATAGAATTGTTCTTAGAAGTTTTTGAGGAGGCCCTTGAAGGAATATCTTGTACGCTTTCCCACAGGGAATGCTATGTGAATGATATTTTTCATTGGGTACTTGTGTGAGAAGTACTAACTATGAAGAATTCATAGGTACTTGAACAAAATTCTTTGTAATATCCACTTCATCACTGAATATTACCAAATGTGGGACTATGTTTCCTTGATATGTTTCTATAGCCTACAGGAAGACAACAAACACTGGAAAGCAGATAAATGGTCATCCCATGTATGACCTGCTGCGAAAGAAAACATTTTGACCATAACAGCTCAGAGACAAAGATACTCTGTGAAAGGAATTTGGCTTGTTAAAGAAAATTCTTGTGGCTAGTGAACCATGGCAAATTGGTGCCCTAGTGTCAGAACTTGAAATGACGACAGGAAACAAGCCATGGGCAACTAGTGTTCTTTACATCTGTAAGAAACATTAGTGACACCATAGGTAAATTACTATGCAACCCAAAGATCGTCTGGAAAATCAGGAAGTCTAAGGGAAATAGAATTCATTGTTAAGTCAGGGAATTCTGAAAGAATCTGGGGGGAAGGTGAACCATTTGTTAATAGAAAGAAATGTAATGAGTCATTTTGTTATGCATTTTTCTTAGATTTTGCTTTGGAAATAGTTGTGGAGTCACATAAGGAAAGGTGAAGTCCACTGACTTCTTGTAATGTTTGTTGCTACCTCTAATCACTTGTTTTTCTTCAAGAATCTTTGTTTTTGTCCATGGGTTCTCGGGCTCCCATTTCCCTTACTATGACTGTGAGTGTGAATGTAATGTGCAAATAAAAATCTGTCACATAGCTGTGAATTTGTTATTTAGACAGAAGTAAAGTAGTTTACAGTTTGAAGCACATTCTTGTGAAGATTTCTCATATACCCCAGAATACCACTCAATGTTGGCAAACTATGCAGTTCCACAGATGCCTCCCAACATCATTTTCCAGCAGGATGGTGCTTCCCCCCCCCCCCCCCCCCCCTCCCTCTAATATCATGGGTACGGGCGGAGTTGTTACCACATTTTTCATTAGAAGTTTTCTGAGCATTGGATCAGAAGGGAGGGGGTCCCATTGCCTGGCCCCCTCGGTCTCAGAGTCTGACGCTATAGTGCGTGGGGGTTTGTCAAGGACGGAGTATCATTTTGACATTCATTGAGCTATAAACAGAGCTTGTATTGAACTCTGCCAACATGCATAAAAATGTTTGAGGTCCTTTGTAAAATGTTTGACAAATAAAGTTATTAACCTTAATATGTATTGAAATACAAACAAATTTTTTTGTATACCTGTAACCCAGAGACTGTATTATGAGTACCTCAAAGTATAAGTTCCAATTTGTGATAACAGAGTTATGAATATCATAACATTATGCATATTATCCTGTAATGACTTTACACTACCTCCATCAATCATTAATGATAAAATAATGGAGACTGTGTATCTAGTATGAATGTTTTCATTGCTGTTTAACTTAGCAGTAAAATTTTTTTAATTGACCTGCAGTAACTGTGTCATTATATTGTGATTAAATGTTATTTTGTGAACAACACAGAAATCTCGGTTTCATATACACAAAAAGCTCCCTATTATATGCATTTTTTCATTGGTTGACTTACAACGCTTGCACCACTGGAGTGGTAGTGTTCCATGGATTTTTGGATCCTGTTTGAGTTTATTTGTTGCAGATGTCACCTCCAGTTGTTTTAGTAGTTACATATTTAATTTGTGATGGGTTCCATTTTATGTTACTTCATCACAACTTCATTCTTTTCGTGATCCTATTTGGCGTTAGCATTTGTTTGTCTCAAATATTTCATTTCTCAGGCCATTAGTCTTTGTTGTCCATGCTTCACAGTCATAGCACAGCACAGTTTTTTGAAGGTCTTAGAAAGGCATCTTCTGATTTGCGTCTGGACTAGGGAAGTTTTCATTGCATTATTAATGACTCCCTTTGTTTCTGTGTATCTGATGACTTTTTCAACTAGGTTTGCTTCTTCCAGGAAGGGTAGTTTACAGCCTAAATATGTGAATGTGTTCACACCTATAGAAGCTAATGGTTGTACTTTCAAAACCATTGGTTGAGCTAATTAACGGATACATAATGCAGCATACATTAAAATGTGACATGTAGCGTCTTTTGTAAATACAGTATATACATAGCACTTTCCGGTGAAAACAAGCATATTTTTGTTTATGCATGATTTTTCATTACCCATGTAGTTTTGGGTAATGGTTGCTTGCTATATTTTGTATTCAGTTCTACTTGAACTTGGAATAGTCACTAACATGTTACCTGACAAAATAAAAAGTTTTATGTGTTGCTGCACAATATTTCAATAACTAACCCAGCTGTCTTCTTTAGATGCTACATATTTTACTGTTATGTGTACTCACTGCCTGGACTCGAACCATACTGAAAACTGTTGTTGGCCTCACACCACTATTTATAACTGAGTTCAATTCCTGATGAACGCTGCCCCATTTGATGTTCTGTTGTTTTTCAGAGCTTGCACTGATATTCCATGAGATGCAAATTCTCTCTCTATTTTTCAACCTTGCTGGATGTGATGGTCAGTGTAGTGCAAACACAAACTTTCTGGGACAGCATAATTAAGGAGTCTTATTGAAATAAATATACAAGAAAACCTAATAAACAAGAACAGAAGTTTCAATTTAAGTAACGGTTGGGTGCCGCAGTTTATTAAAATCTCACCACCCATGACATCCAACAGCGTTGAAAAACACTGAGATATTTTGCATTTCACAGAATATCAGTGCAAGCTCTGAAAAAGAGTAGAGCATCAAAGGATGTACTGGTTATTGGGAATTGATCTCTACTATACATAGTGGCATGAGACCAACAATAGTTCACAGTCTGGATGGAGACCAGCCAGTGAGTACATATAAAACCAAAACTCACAGCACCTGAAGAAGACAGGCAAAATACCAAAGCAAACTATTAATTTTGACTGTTCCATTACTGTTGCTTCCAGCCTTCTTCTCAATCTAAACCCAAAGATAGATGTAAAGCAGTTATCAGTTACTTCAGTAGTCACCACAATTCAGTAGTCACAAATTAATGTAAAACAAATGATAGGAAAAACATGACAGTCTGAAGCTGTACCTCAGTCGCCGTGATTTCCCAAAAGACCAAATGTGAAGTTCTGTTGTTACGTGGAAGAAGTTCTCAAAAGCAGAAGCCTTTAACTCCGAGAAAATCCATTTATGTCCCTTCTGTCATTAAAGATTACTCAAACATTGCAGCAGATATTAATGCTAGTGTATGTTAAACTGCACAGTGTATAGTTTATTTTGATAACAACTACACCCCTGTTTCCCAACAAAAAATCAATGCAGAGTGTGGAGATTGATGTAAGGAGCATAGTACAAAGACTGAACTCATTTTCAAACTATTGCTCTTTTATAGCATAAGCACATACTATCGCACCCAAAAGCACATGCTCAAGACCTTATTATTATTTTTCCATCCCGAAAATGTATTATTGCAGTAAAATAGAATCTGCATAGATTAATTTTTTAATCAGTGTTTGTAGCTTGCTGCTTTGTTAAGTTTTTTGCTGTTTATACCATTCAGTAATGAAAACTTGTGGAATGACAATGCGACTTTACTTAACATAGTTTGCAGTCATTTTCAAGAGAATCTCACTGCTTCAAATCACTCCTTACACTTCCTTTGCGTCCAGCCTTTGCATAAACTAATCTCACTACCCAACTTCAAATTGTGTGAACACTACTCCAGATCAAACGATGGACATGGTGGGGTTGCCATCTTCATCAAACAACACATTGAATATAGCCCACTTCCTACCCTAAAGGAAATAGGAACAGATAAGATCTTTGAATGTGCAGCCATAAAGCTTACGGATCTAAATCTAATTGTAGCTACAATCTACCGTCCCCCCTCCAGTAGTATTAATGATTTTCTGTTAAAAATGGACTTGTTTTTATCCAAAATAAGTCAGTGGAAACAGGAGGTGATTATATGTGGTGACTTTAATATAGACTTTCTCACCCACAACAGAAACAGGGAAACATTGATTAACATTGCAAAAACTTATAATCTGCATGGCCTTGTAAACGAGCCCACTAGAATAACACCTACATCCAAGACAGCTCTAGATCAAATTTTTGCAAATAGAAATAAACTTAACCCAACTCTAGAAGTATACAATGCAGGATTCAGTGACCACCAAGCTGTCATTCTAAAGGTCGATGTTAGCAAAGATACCTCAAACCCAGCCCCACCTAAAACTTTACGAAGGTTTTTCACCCAAGAGAACTTGAACAAGCTAAATGCCCTCCTTAGTAAAGAAAAGTGGACAGAGATGTACACAGTCAAAGATGTCAACACGAAATTCAACATATTTCTTGACAAAATGATCCACCACTTTGAAGAGGCCTTTCCGCAAAAACCAGTAAGAATAAATAATAATAGAAACAAGAGTTGGATTACACCAGCTATAAAAATCTCTTGCAAACATAAAAGAATACTCCACATGTTATGTAAACAAAGTAGTGACTCCCCCCAACTAACAGAATACTATAAAAACTACACATGTATCCTAAGAAGAGTGATAAGACAAGCAAAAAGGATGCAGAATGATGAGTACATTGACAAATCGAGCAATAAAGTAATAGCAATGTGGAATATCATAAAAAGGGAAAGAGGGGAAATGAAAGCTTCACATACGAACATAGAAATCAAACTCCACAATGAATATATACCTAATCCCGAAGTAGTGGTGAACTCATTCAACAATTTCTTTACAAGCATAGCTGAAAAACTGGTCCAAAATAATCCTAACACAAATTACCAACCAGCAAACAAAAAATATCACACATGTGCAGAGTCAATTTTCATTACCAAAGTCACTGAAAATGATGTTGCAAAAGCCCTCAGAGAGTTAAAAAATTCATATTCAGCTGGAATTGATGGTATCCCAGCAGTTGTAATCAAAAATTGTGAACACACAATTGCTGAACCATTAACTCACCTCTGTGACTGTTCTTTCCAGGCAGGTATCTTCCCTGAAGCTCTGAAACTTTCTAAAGTAATTCCTGTCTTCAAAAAAGGTGATAATAAAGATATGAATAACTACAGGCCTATCTCAATCTCATCCTGCTTTTCTAAAGTTTTTGAAAAAATAATGTCCAAAAAAATGATGGACTTCATTGAAAAAAAAGGTTTACTAAGTTTAGCTCAACATGGGTTCAGAAGCAACAAATCTACAGAAACTGCAGTATATGATTGCATAAATACGCTTTTAGAACTGTTAGATAGAAAACAACCCACAACAGGCATATTTCTGGATCTGTCAAAGGCTTTTGACACTGTTGACCACAAAATATTACTGGAAAAATTAGAACACTACGGTATCAGAGGAATTGCAAACAACTGGATTCCTACATTCCTAACCAATCGGACGCAGAGAGTCAGCATGAAATATACTAATAGACAAAGCAACTCAATAACCGAAATACTATCAAGTAATAAAACTGTAAAGCAAGGTGTTCCACAGGGCTCAGTATTGGGACCCCTACTTTTCCTCCTGTATATTAATGACTTGAGCCTGAATGTTGATGCACACAAAACAATAATTTTTGCTGATGACACAACTGTACTCCTCAAAGGGGAGAATACAGAGGCGGTGCAAAAAGCTGTGAACGTGGCTACTGATCAACTCAGCAATTGGGCAAAAATCAACAGATTAACCATCAACACCAAAAAGACAGCTTCCATGAATTTCCACACAACACAAAATGCAAATTACTCTCAGCCATCTGTCACTATAAATAACCAGTCAATAGATACCAACACTGTTTTCAAATTCCTAGGTCTGTGGGTTCAAGATAACTTGAAATGGAATACACATACAGGAAAGGTAAATGCCAGGATCTGTACTGGCTGTTATGCATTGAGTGTGCTGAAAACATGTACTAGCCTGAAAACATTAACCAGTGCATACTACGCTTATATACAAGCCCACCTAAAATATGGTGTAATATTCTGGGGAAATGCTCCAACTGCTCTGAGCACATTCAGAATCCAGAAGAGAGCATTAAGGATTATTAATGGGAGCAAACCCAGAGACTCCTGCAAACCCATCTTCAGAAAGTTAGAAATCCTAACACTGCCTTGCCTCTACATTCTTGAGACTCTAAAATTCTTCAGAAAACATATAGTGCCAACTGACCCCAGAGTCGTAAAAAATAATCAAATACATGAACACAACACCAGGAAAAACGCAAACCTGCATGTTATACGAACAAATACTCAACTGTGTCAAAAGGGAGTTTTCCACATGGGCCTCCAACTGTTCGACAATCTTCCCACTAATATTAAGTCCATTGAAGATAACATAGAATTTAGCAAAGCCGTGAAGTCATATTTGTTGTGTCACTGTTTTTACTCTGTAAATGAATACTTAGACAAGTAATCTTGCTGTTTGTGCTAAATTGAAAACATTGAGCAATATAATACATTAGAATACTATAGGCTTACATTAATACATGTTAACAATGTTAAATGACATTTTCCGACATCTGCAACACACTGTGTACCAACAGATCACATGGAATAAATAAATAAATAAATAAATAAATAAACATTCATTTTGCTAGACAAGACTCCTGATAAGATTGCACCACATATGTTCACCATATATAAATATGCTTGCCTGCTGTCACTCATGAGTTAGATTTTGTAGTTTTACCATGAATCCAAAGTGCTCTGACCTTTTTTTAAGTAACCCTCTTTGAACCACTACAATTATCTACTGCTGATCTCTCTGAAGTTAATTATTTATTGACACAAAAATTAATACAAATGTTGAATGTATTGTAAGCATGTATCCAAGTGTAATCACTGAAACTGACAATGATATTCAAAGAGATGTAATAGTACTTCATGGGCTTACTTTGTGTTTTTTCATGACTGATATCCTTTACATTTGTTACAATAGTATGTCATGTATTTTTAATAATTAGGAAAATAAATAATATGGTAAAAGTGAACAAGAACAACTAAGGTGCATGTAAGGCGTAACACCTCAAGCCTGCTTCATAGATATCATGTTTTGCATGCCAGAATTAAGTAAGGCTTCAACAGATTCCAGTTTAGTTCTTGCACATTCTTTCTTTCAGACTCAATTAGATACAAGGGACTTCTTGATTGTGATTTATAATATGAGTAGTTTATTAGATTAGATTAGATTAGATTAATACTAGTTCCATGGATCATGAATACGATCTTTCGTAATGATGTGGAACGAGTCAAATTTTCCAATACATGACATAATTAAGTTAATTTAACAACATACTTAAGTTAATATAACAACTTTTTTATTTTTTGTGTTTTTTTTTTCTCTTAATTTATATCTAAAAATTCCTCTATGGAGTAGAAGGAGTTGTCATTCAGAAATTCTTTTAATTTCTTCTTAAATACTTGTTGGTTATCTGTCAGACTTTTGATACTATTTGGTAAGTGACCAAAGACTTTAGTGCCAGTATAATTCACCCCTTTCTGTGCCAAAGTTAGATTTAATCTTGAATAGTGAAGATCATCCTTTCTCCTAGTATTGTAGTTATGCACACTGCTATTACTTTTGAATTGGGTTTGGTTAATAATAACAAATTTCATAAGAGAGTATATATACTGAGAAGCTACTGTGAATATCCCTAGATCCTTAAATAAATGTCTGCAGGATGATCTTGGGTGGACTCCAGCTATTATTCTGATTACACGCTTTTGTGCAATAAATACTTTATTCCTCAGTGATGAATTACCCCAAAATACGATGCCATACGAAAGCAATGAGTGAAAATAGGCATAGTAAGCTAATTTACTAAGATGTTTATCACCAAAATTTGCAATGACCCTTATTGCATAAGTAGCTGAACTCAAACGTTTCAGCAGATCATCAATGTGTTTCTTCCAATTTAATCGCTCATCAATGGACACGCATAAAAATTTGGAATATTCCACCTTAGCTATATGCTTCTGATTAAGGTCTATATTTATTAATGGCGTCATACCATTCACTGTACGGAACTGTATGTACTGTGTCTTATCAAAATTCAGTGAGAGTCCGTTTACAAGGAACCACTTAGTAATTTTCTGAAAGACAGTATTGACAATTTCATCAGTTAATTCTTGTTTGTCAGGTGTGATTACTATACTTGTATCATCAGCAAAGAGAACTAAGTTTGCCTCTTCATGAATATAGAATGGAAAGTCATAAATATATATTAAGAACAACAAAGGACCCAAGACTGACCCTTGTGGAACCCCATTCTTGATAGTTCCCCAGTTTAAGGAATGTGCTGATCTTTGCATATTATGAGAACTACTTATTTCAACTTTCTACACTCTTCCAGTTAGGTACGAATTAAACCATTTGTGCACTGTCCCACTCATGCCACAATACTTGAGCTTGTCTAGCAGAATTTCATGATTTACACAATCAAAAGCCTTTGAGAGATCACAAAAAATCCCAATGGGTGGTGTTCGGTTATTCAGATCATTCAAAATTTGATTGGTGAACGCATATATGGCATTTTCTGTTGAAAAGCCTTTCTAGAAACCAAACTGACATTTTGTTAGTACTTCATTTTGACAGATATGTGAAGCTACTCTTGAATACATTACTTTCTCAAAAATTTTGGATAAAGCTGTTAGAAGGAGATTGGACGGTAATTGTTGACATCAGATCTATCCCCCTTTTTATGCAAAGGTATAACAATAGCATATTTCAGTCTATCAGGGAAAAATGCCCTACTCCAGAGAGCTATTACACAGGTGGCCGAGAATCTTACTTATCAGTTGAGAACAAGCTTTTAATATTTAGCTGGAAATGCCATCAATTCCATGTGAGTTTTTGCTTTTAAGCAAGTTTATTATTTTCCTAATTTCAGAGGGAGAAGTGGGTGAGATTTCTATTGTATCAAATTGCATAGGTATGGCCTCTTCCATTAACAGCCTATCATCTTCTAATGACCACCTGGATCCTACTATATCCACAACATTTAGAAAATGATTATTAAAAATATTTTCAACTTCTGACTTTTTGTTCGTAAAGTTTTCATTCAATTTGATGGTAATACTGTCTTCCTGTGCTCTTGGTTGACCTGTTTCTCTTTTAATAATATTCCAAATTGTTTTAATTTTATTATCAGAGTTGCTGATTTCAGACATGATACACATACTTCTGGATTTTTTAATAACTTTTCTTAATATAGGACAGAAGTTTTTATAATGTTTGATAGTTTCTGGGTCACTACTCTTTCTTGCTGTCAGATACATTTCCCTTTTCCAGTTACAAGATATTTTTATACCCTTAGTAAGCCATGGTTTGTTACATGGTTTCTTAAGAGTATATTTAACTATTTTCTTGGGGAAGCAGTTTTCTAATGCATTTACATAAGTGTCATGAAATAAATTATATTTTAAATTGGCATCAGGTTCTCGGTACACCTCATCCCAGTCTAACTGCTGTAGGCTTTCCCTGAAATTTCCAATTGTTAAATCGTTGACTGAACGTACTACTTTGGAGGACTGTTTAGTATTGCTGAATGGAGCTAAGTCATATATTGCAACTAGCTGTGCACCATGATCAGAAAGACCATTCTCAACAGGCTGAGCATTTATCTGGTTAAACTTATCTTGGTCTATAAAGAAGTCAAATTGAAAGAACCGAGTAATACTTCAAGGTCATTTTTCCTATTACCCTCTTTCAGAGAATCTACATTGAAGTCCCCACAAATAATAATTTTCTTCCCCCTGTCTGACAGATAGCATAACAAGGAGTCCAAATTTTTCAGAAATAGATGAACATTTCCTGATGGGGACCTGTATATAGTTACAATTATAAATGTACCTTTATTTAATTTAAGCTCACAGGCACATGCTTCTATATGTTTCTCTACACAAAACTTTTTTGTTTCTATACTTTTTGCACAATGATAACTTTTGACATATATGGCAACTCCTCCTTTCTCCATATTTTCTCTCATTACATGTGCAGAGAGCTTATATCCCCTTACATTTACCTTATCCATATCAGTAACAATGTGATGCTCAGACAGGCATAGTATATCTATTTCATCCTCAGCTTCTAAATCTTCTAAGCAAACCAGAAGCTCATCTATTTTATTCTTTAAACTCCCAATATTGTGATGAAATATACTTACATTATTTTTAATTATACTTTTATGAGATCCTTTCCTTATTCTAACATTTGCAGTACTCTCCTGTCTGAGTTTCTCATTGTGCTTAGGCCTAGTTCCTATACCAGTGGTCACATGGTGTTCAGAGAGGCAGATTATGTCAACTGGGTTGGGTGACTTTAATTCATCAATGCAATTACCTAGGACTGAGATACAACTTGGTGGAGATAAAATTTCTGGTGATTGGTGAAAATTTATAATTGATAGCTGTGATTGGTGATCCAATGTGCTAAAATTGTGCTGTTTAATTTCTTTCCTAAACTGAAGATTTGTTTCAATCCTGAGCTCTCGTAGAACTTGACATCTTTCTGTCTTACCTATCCTAAAAAAGGTGCTGCTCCAACACCTGTAACCACTGGTATTTTACCATTCATGGCAGTGCCTCCCCCCCTTAAATTTCCTGCTATTACCCCAGCCAGTTTCCCCTTCCCTTTCCTGTTGAGATGTAGGCCGTGCCTGGTATAATCCCACCTACTGAGAGAATCAACAGGAACCACACCAATATGAGCCCCCGTACCCGACCCAAGCAGCCGTTCCAACTCCAAATTAACTCTCCCAACAGAAGAGTTCAAATGAGGCCGGTCATGGCGTCTCAGGACAGATACAAACTCAACATTGGTGTGTCTCGATGCCGACGCAATCTTTACCAGGTCACACTCTATACTGTACCCAGGATCTCTGTCGATGCTGTTCCCTGGCCCTCCCACAATAACCACGGTGTCTTCCCTGGTAAATCCTTTACAGAGTGATCCTAAATCCTCTGTCACCTGATCCAGACTAGCACTTGGTTTGAAAAAATTTGTGACCTGGTATTCTGGTCCTAATTCCTCCTGCAGAAGTTGGCCTACACCTCTGGCATGAGAACTGCCTAAAAACAAAACTTTCTTCCTTTTCGATGACTTTCCTACATTCTTTTTCAATTTACTATTGAAAGTTTGTTGTGTCCTGTCTACATCTACCTCTGCTTGAGGCTCATCAGTTTCTAACTGAAGCAACAGGTCAACCTTATTTTTGACATTCACCACAAAACTGTCAGACTTAGTTCTAGGCCTGTTCCTTCTGCTACCTGTTGCCACTTCCCACCTCCTTTCCTTACAGTAATGCCTACAGATCTGTCACTTCTGATTCAAATGAAGAAAAACACACACACACACTATATTCATCAAGTTTATTTAAAACACACAATTAAATTCAGAACTGGAACATTTAAAAAGATTCAGAATTAAGATGAAGTTGGACTCATGAGAAGCAGTTTTCAAAGTAGTGCCAAAATCAGTCTAATGTTCAAGATGTAACAAACCTAAACAATGCAATATACTTTTTGCCATTTTCCAAACCACCTGGAACGCGAGAGCATATTCTGAAATGCTTTGTATTTCTTTCTAAGAACTGATGAATTATAATTGTAGTTCCTCCTGACTTCTGTGTTAATGTTGCCTAATACTTATGCAAGTTAAGTGTCTGCATATGTGAGTTGACCTGTAGCCAAGTACCAGTACCATCAGTGTATTAAATATTCTGTTTTTTGTGCCTATATTTTTGTATGAGTCTTCTTCTAACATATGTATTGGCTAAATAGCAAGATGTGTGATTCAAAACATACAATTTACAGAGAGCAACTCTAAGATTGAATCTTGCAGTGGTAAACTAACAATTGAAATTTCTATCAGGTTATCTGTTTTGACTGTTATGCACAAGGAGCTGTGGAACAAAGCACAGTGTCATAAAATGTTTTATGTATTGCAAATCTCAGATAATACATAGATTATTATTCTTTTGCATTTCAGAGGTTTTTGTGTAGATAGTAGTAGACAGTAGTTTTCTCTCTTCTTAGAAGGGTAAAATATGTTCGTCATTGTCAATGTAGGGCAGTAAAGTAGACACATATAGAAATATGTTCACAGTTTTTCTGATACATATATACTTTTGTCAAACTGATAAGTTAAAGATCATAAAAACACATTTATAAATAAGAAACAACCATTGTCAATAAATAATATCTTTTTTTTTTTTTTAATTTAGACTTGCTGATGCTTTAAACTTAATATATTTCATGGAGCCTGTCATTGAAATAGTGAGGTATGTCTGCAACTTCAAGACAAACCAATATGTATAAATGAAAAAAACAACAACATATATATCAGTTGATTATGCAAATATAACATTCTTCAAATTTTAGTTCATTTTACTCATTATGCCAAAGAGAGAGATGAGGTGATTTTTTTATATATATCATTGCTGTTGCCTTACTATTAGAACTTTCCTCATACAAGTACATGTTATGTATAATCCACAGTCACATTTCACACCTTTTGTTACAAATATGTTGGGATCTTTGTGCTGTTTCTCTGTTATATTCCACTTCATACTGTAATCTTTCTGTTACATTCTTTTAAGGAAAGAAGAAAAAGTGTTTTGTCATCATATGTTAGATATGTAACTGGAGGCAATTTCGTATACAATGTTAAATTAAAATATCGTTTGATATTACTTGTGACAATGTTCATCATTATGCTACTGTTTTGTTTTTAATCACAAGTTAGAATCCATTCAGTGTTAAAATTAATATAAGTGCATAAATAAATTATTGCTAAAACTGTGATAACCACTCAAAGAAGAATGATGACACACATTCTAGAGGTAAGAAAGAAGCAGGAAATGGTAATTGAAATGATTCATTTTGCTTGCAGATCAGAGCATCAGTTCCAGTCATAGTTATATGGTTTTGCTTTTAACAAGTTCATGCAATGATAGTTATTCTCAGATGGCCTCTTCAGTTTCAAATTTTAATTTACAGATGAATTCAGTAGTTATCAGCCAGACCTTGTACCACTCTTCCTGTGTGACTGAATCTTCACAAGGATTTAAAGTCACTTAGTCTTGTACAAAAAGGTGTGCATTATTCAGGAACACACATTTTCAATAAATTGCCAGCAGCCATAAAAATCTTAACAACCAATGAAATTCAGTTTAAGAGAAGCCTAAAGGATTTATTGGTGGCCAACTCCTTCTACTCCATTGATGAATTTCTTAGTAAAACCAACTGATTTGTATATAAGTACAACATAACTTCTGCACAATTTCAGTGCAGTAATGTGTTCATTGAAAATTTGTGTGTGTGTGTGTGTGTGTGTGTTAGTATAATCTAACTTCTGCACCATTTCAGTGCAGTAATGTGTTCATTGTAAATAAGTATTACAGTAGTTGTATTACCTTATAAATAAATAAAAAACTTTTTTATTTTAAATTCAGTGCATTAGTATTTGTAAAATTACTCTTAGTGTTCATTAAAAAATGACGATCATTCCACTTGGGACCTGTGGAATGGTACATTAGCTTATTTGTTTTAATTGTAAATATTTGTCATGTATTGTTGTTTTTCTGACATGTTCCACATCCTGGAGGACCTCCTCACTACGGATCAATTGGAATGAAAGTAAATCTAATCTAATCTAATCTCTACTGTATCATTCGGTACTCATTTTTTGTTGAATAATTTCTCTTGACATACACTTTTCAAATGACATGAGAGAGACCAGGGAATGTGAGGAATAAAAGCTGCTACTTGAGAAGAGCAAAGAAAACAGTTGTTACAATGTGATTACATTTTTGATACGGATTTGAGAGAAGAGTACTTTGATTACTATTATATTCTGAAAACTGTTTTTGAATTTGTACAATAAAAGTCCCTATGTGTCTACAAAGCTCATCAAGTCCAAATACTGTGAAATGAGATATGATGAAGTGTTGTGGAAGGGAGGTATTTATCAGTGTGGTGTATCAAAGCTTTAGCTGTATTTTGTGAGCCTGTGTGACGAATAATTCTTGTGTTTCTCATTATGGATGAGTACAGAATTAAAGTAACAGCACTGGGGTGCCTACTAAACTAAGTGTCTTTGTCCAATTGCCGAACATCAGTTATTGCATGCCACCAACTCATTTTCTTCAGTAGTCAAAAATCTGTAATGAAAATTTTTCTGTGCTCAGGATTTGAACAAGCTACCTCCAGGTTTAGTGATTTTTCCACTAGAACATGTTAACAGCCTCAACTATGTAGGCAGGTGCATCTATAAAAAAAAATACAATGAATTGAGGGACGATAAATCAACTATAAGATGCGGTAGTGCCAAGACAGTTATGGATTACATGCAGACATTTGTCTTTTTCCTGCAACTTCTATATTATTTTTAATGTTCACCTGTAGCAATTCTATTTATTCTGAAACTGTCATTTTATTTGTGTTGATCAAGTAATGTTTTTATTTCCCAACTTTAAGAGATTCCATAGTCATAGCCCATTCTCTATCTGGTTCATTAGACAACCCACATGAAAACCCCAGCTATTTTGTAATAGGTCATCTGTGCATTTATTTTTCCTTATCTATTGACTGAAAAAAATAATGGTTAGGTTTTGATCTAGTGTATGAGATTTTGTGCTTGGTGTTTAACACGTCATATAACAAATGACCTGTTTCCATGAAAATACGGGGTGTCCCAGAAGGAAACATCAATGTTCAGGGATATGACAGAAATGATTGTTTGAAACAAAAGTCTTCATATTGATGTATGCTCTGTTGCAAATGCTTTCTAAGATGGAACACGTTTAATGTACATTGTTATTTATTTTCTTTGTTATTCAGTACACTGTCAAGTCTACACATGTTCAACAGTTTGTAAACATTGCAACATGCATTTTACAAAGTGTCATTTGAAAAGACATATTTTAAACCATTCACCTCTAGACATTGTCACACATGTCACATTACAGCTGTTGTAAATTAACAATAAGTGTTCAAATATCCCACTGTCAATTTCTGTCCATATGTGCACTCTTGGGAGAACATATTGTATTATTTTTCTGAGTATGTGTGCACATTCTCTAATAAAGCCAGTAGCACCTATGATGCGAACAAGCAGTTCATCTTGCATAATCACATTTCGTTTGTATACCTCAGACTTCAACCAACCTCACAAACAAAAATCTGATTGTTGAAAGCAATGAGGTAAGCCACATTAGAATAAAATATCATGGGTAAATCTCATATGTATGCATCACAAGCTCAAAAACAAATATGCATTAAATGTGTTCTATCCCAGGAACCATTTGGAATAGAGCCTATGTCTGTGTGAAGTTTTTTGCTTCAAACGAGTGTCACTGTCATATCTGTGGATTCTGACACACTGTATGATTCAAGTGAATATGCAAAGTACCTTATTTTCATATTTTTATGTTTTATTTAAATTTTATTTTTATTGTTTCCAAACATATGCTATTATATGAGATTAAGGGGCTTAATATATATATTTTTTAATTTATTCATTTTTTTGAGTCAGTAATCCAGATTTGTCATTTATTTGTCCATCATCTTCTGTACATCGCAATATGAAGAAGTATCTTTGTGATTAGGAAATGTGAATTTGCTTTTCAAAACCACTTTCATTATAAATATCTGTCTTTAATGATAGACGATTTATTAGGCATCAGTCAACAGCATTTGGTTTCCTCTTATAGTCCTTAGTCATTAGAAGAGTGAACATATTGTTTTTATTTTTAAAAAAATAATTTAAACATTTTCATTGGTATGATTATCTATTTTTATTTAATACTCTGGGCCTGAGATTTGTCCCAGTAAAAAAAAGAAAAAAAGGGGGTTGGGGACACTATCTTCTGTCACTGCCTTCTTCTCAAACACCTTTAATTGTTCAAAACAACTGATTTTAGCCAGAGAAGTGTGTAATGTATCTTTTTTTGCCATAATAATATTTGATTATGTTTACAGAGCATAATGTAGTGCTAAACAGGTGCATGCAGTTTAGAATGTTTTTTTTTTTTTCATTCATCCTTTGATCACTGTTTAGAGAGAAATTGAATACTTCAATACACATGTATAATTACAGTTACAGAGTAAATTATAATTTAAGCACATTTATTATTGTACAATATTTTGAAAACATAATCAAAACAAAAGTTTTATTTTTAATTTAATTTACTAGGTATCAGCACCCAGTTTCACTTTGAAACATAAGAAAAATTTCATGTGTACTTTTTATTGACACAGTATAAGCAGCACATTTCTCAAGTTGTTGCCATAGTACTGTAATTTCCTCGTAACACATTTGAACTAGTCTTCAGATATTTCTTAACACTGTGCAAACATGTTGTTTTCAAGTGCTCTTTTAATTTTTCTTTGAAATTTGATAGTGGTTTTATATTTTTTAAACTACATTGTATTTTGTTGTATAATAAGCATCCAGATTTAGTAGAATCTTATCAACCTGTTGTAGTCAAATACTGTTCTTGTGGTAATCATCTTTAACTCTTGTGTTGTAATTGTGTAGTTCTCTGTGTACCATTGGTGTATAATTTAATTTGAGATAAAGAGTTTTTAATTGCATACATAGAGGGGACTGACAAAATTTTAAATTCTTTGAGTTTGATTTTACATGTCTCACTTGGTGGTAGCCTTTCACTATGTTTCATTGCCCCACACCCCCCTTCCCTGCCATGTGCACATTTGCTGTCATATCCTGTATTGTTATGCAGTGGGAATGAATTAGTCTAATGTACATCTTTAATGGCATGTCTGCCTCTACTGTGTGGGACTTTTCTTCATTTTTTAAAATACAGTGCTGTTTATTTTTGAGCAGATATTTTCTATATGTTGGTGAGATACTCTGCCTTTTGCGAGACACTGTTGGTTTGTTTTACTTTTCCCAGACATGTTTTAACACTGTTCATGCTATCATCAGTAGTTATATTTATTTTCCAGCCAGACTTACAAGTGGCATTTTGGTAGATCTGTAATTACCACAGATCTTTTCCGTAAGATGTTTCCACATCATAAATCAGTCTGTAGTCAATTTCAGGAACTTGCTACAATCAACTTCTGATCATTGTCCCCCTTGGTCTTATGTGGCTACAATCAACTTCTGATCATTGTGCCACTTGGTCTTAGGTGTGGTTCCTCTTCATTTGTTGTTCTCTTTGGAAGTACTTCCTTGTAGATTGTTTTCTTTCCATTTATAAATATGTAGATTGTTTTCATCTAAATATTCATTTGCTCCTTCTATGTCCATGTTAGTTCTTGTTTCTAAATCATTTACTGAGCTACAGCTTTTAATGTGGGATTCACCATCTGCAAGCATGATTACATTTTCTTTTACTGGTGCTGACTTATCACTCACGTACACTATAAACGTTTGTGGACAGACTATCAAGCTTTGTGCTACTCCATGCTTTGCCATTGATAATCTGGGTAAAAAGTTTCCACCACATTGTTTAACATCTGTCTTGATGCTACACTTTTTTCTCTGTTTTCTACAAATGAATCTATTTGACTGGCTTCATTCCTGTTGATAGTATATCTTGGCAGTTTTTCTAACAAAGCAGTGTTGCATACACAGTCAAAGGTTTTGAGAGGTTCAGGATTATGCTAAAAACTTTCTTCTGTTCTCCTGATTCCCTAATTATGTATTGTATTTTATTGTATCCTTGTTGATCCACTCAACCATTCAGTGTACAGAAGTGTGGAACACAATATGAGACAAGTTAAGCAGATGATATGAGAACATATGCAGACACAGCATTGTTCCTTATAGTGTACATCTCACTGAAGATTTATTGTATATGTATTCATAACAATATAAGAATAAGTTCAAATACTAACACTGATCGTAATCACACAGCAAAAATTCATTAATGGACAATAGGCTATATTTCTATTAAAATGGTTTAATTTTGAAAGATAATCAAAATATATAATATAATTTGTGATAGAACACATTTAACTAAATCTTGTATGCTGTAGAAACAATGTTTTGTTAGAAGTCCTCTAAAAGTTTTTTAAAAATTTTGTTGGTTCTTGAACACTTTCTATTTCTTTTGGAAGATGCTTGTACAGTTTGATTCCCATTCATTTATTATGATGATTTTGCAGTTTAGTGTAAAGGGAAAGTATATACATATAATGGCCTGGTGCTTCCTGTCGGAAGATTCAAGGGGCATCCTGGAGACATTTTCGCCGATGGCTCAGAAATCCGATACGAGAGTCAACTTGACGCCCACAAGCGAGGCATATATGAGTCGCTCCAGCAGCAGGGTTAGTCATAAGCTCATGTCTGCACAATCGTTTTGCAGCTAAGTTGTTAAGCCATACTTGGTCGTGCATCTTGCTTCCATCTGCAGTCAGTTTCCTCCATTTGCTGCAATCGTCAGCGAGTTGCTCCCTCTTGTCTCTATCAATATTAAATGCGCCCGTATCATGTTTGACACAATCCATAAAGCATAGTGAAGGTCTTCCACGAGATCTCTTTGCTCCTGCTATTTCACTGACTAATGTGTGCTGGGGCAGATGGGAGTGATCCATATGATGCAGATGTCCTGACCATGGCAGGTGATGTTGCTTGAGCGTAGCAGTGATACTCTTGTTTTGCAGTTTTCAGTGCCGTCTCATTTGTCACATGATCCTTCTATGATACTCCCAAGATGCTTCATAAGCACTGCAAGTGAGAGGCGTTGAGCTTTCGTTCCTGTTTGGCATACGATGTGCAAGTCTCAGCTCCATACATGAGATTACTCAGCACACATGATTGATACACAATAATTTTTGTCGACAATGTAAGATGTTTGTTGTCCCATACTCATGTGTGAAACTTTTCAAAACTGCTGGCAGCCTTTCCTATTCTTGCATTTATCTCATCATCCAGGGAGAGATCTTCTGACATTATTGAACCAAGATACCAGATTTTATCGACTACCCTCAACAAAGAGCCGTCCAGTTTGATGACAGGCAGATCTGTGGATCCTTGTGCCATGATAACCATCTTCCATATGTTTATAGACATGGAGAAGAGCTTGCATGCAGTAGAGAATTTATCCATAAGCACTTGCAGATCATCTTGAGTGTGCACTACAAATGCAGCATTGTCAGCAAATAAAAGGCTGTTTACAAGCAAATCTTCTCGGAAGTGCTTGGATCTGACTAGAGGAATGTTGTAGAACTTTCCATCAGCTCAGGTATACAGATGAATGCTCCGGTTAGTTTCACCAAAAGCAACTTTGAGGAGTGCTGAGAAAAAAATATTGTACAGAGTGGTAGCCAATAAGCAGCCTTGACAAGCACCTCTTTTCACAGAAAACTCGTCAGATGCGATTCTGTCGAAGACCACAGCACCTTCCATATCTTCGTGAAAAGCCTTGGTCATCTTTAAGAGCTTTGGAGGACACCCTATCTTCAAAAGTACTGCATACAGCCCTTCTCTGCTGACTGTGTCAAAAGCCTTATTTAGGTTGATAAAGGCAATGAACAGAGACATTTTCTGCTCATGGTACATTTCCTGAATTTGCCAAAGTATGAAACCCACATTGTTCCTCAGGGTGTATGTGCTTTGCAAGCTTCTGAAGTCTAGCCAACACCACATGGGCAAATGTCTTTCCAGGTATATTCAGAAGTGAGATTCCATGGTGACAGTTACAATTGCTGCAATCACCTTTACCTTTGTATAAAGTAACAATAGTGGCATTGCGCATGTCTTGCGGCACAGTATCCTCAGCCAACATTTCAGCAAGAGGTTAAAAAGCAGTGGAAAAACTGGCTGAAGTTTTACAATTTCTGTGGAGATGTTGTCTTTCCCAGGGTACTTCACACAGTTGAGCTGTGCAGTTGCTCTTTGAAGCTCCTCCATAGTAGGTGTAGCATCCAAGTCACGGTAAGGTGTCATCTGAGGAATTTCATCCATTGCAGTTCGATTAATGTTGATGGGATGTGAGTAGAGGCTGGAGTAATGTTCTACCCAACAGTGCAAGTGACAATTTCGATCTGAGATGACTTTTCCATCTATCTCCTTGAGTGGTACACTCTTTTTTTGGGATGGGTCCATTGGCCCGTTTGATGCCCGAGTACACACCACCAATGTTGCCAGCATTGAAACACTCCTGTAGGCCAGGGCAAAGTTACACCCAATAGGAGTTGATGCAGTTGCGGACAGTGTGTTCAACAGCTGCCTTTGCTTTGCTTAGCTCCCTGCATGTAGAATTGCATGGGTTTTTATGCCAGATGACAGTGGCCTGATGCTTAACCTCAAAGAGAGGTTTCAGGACATCTACCTTCTTGATGAACCAATCCAGAGTTTGCTTCCAGATTACCAAACACATTTCCAGCCGTAATGCTAAGAAGTGATTTTATCTTCTGCCAGTCTTCAGAAATAGGAGCGGCTTGGTCCCAGTGATCCACCTCTTTTCATATCTCATCACTAAATACTTCTACTGCAGCAGTGTTTCTTGTTTGGCAAAGATTAATTTTTGTTTTGGAAGATGTTCTGGCAGAGTGAAACTTTTTAGTCACAAAGTGCACTTTTGTCACTACTAGTGCATGATGTTGTGAAACGCAGAGTCATAATGCATTTTTAGATCTCATTCGGGTTTCTGGTACAATGCAGCAAGTCATCGTGGACAGTCTGGGGCTAGTAACATCTTTGCCCTTCCAGAAAAAAAAAATGTAATTTTTTTCCAATATTGAGCCTTCTTCTGGTAGCCTGGTTTCCTGCAGTGCTTTTATAGCGATATTGAGTCTGACTAGCTCTAAGTCGATAGCAACCATTTTGTGTCACTCTTGTGAGCTTCCACAGGTGTCTTGGAAGCCTAGCAGAATAGTGTGGATGTTCCATGTACCGATGCGTAATGAAATATCTTTACTTTTATTTTATGTTTATTTTTTGTAGCAGTGGGTGTCGATATTATGGTGACGACTTCTAGCAGTGCTAGTCTTCCATACACCCAGTGGATCAATTGACACCAGGATGGGCCAGTATCTAACTGATTGGGGGCTGCCCAGCTTGAATTGGGCTGTGACTGGCCAGTGGACCTACGATGAGCCCTCCCACTGTTAATAGCAGCCCCTGGCACCCACTCCTACACCCATTGGAGTGAGCTTATGACCGGTAACTGATGCTATCAGTGTTGTTTTCACATGGATGGAGTGTCCTCTCCATGGATGCTACTGCACCTGGGACGCAGATTTTAGGTGACTGCGAGCTTACCCATACTCGTGCCACCCTCTCGGCCTAGCTGACTGGTTCCACAGGAGCAAAAATATGCGACGTACAGAGTCAGGTTGGCTGCAGGCAATTGCCGTGCATTTCCTGTTAGACCGTACTTGCTCCTACTGGAAGTGCTGATTCCAGGTTTCAATTTGGAGTTGTCCCTCTCCTATAGGGATGGCTTGCCATTGCTAACGAAGTCCGTATCTCCAAAGACAAGAGATGGGAAACAGGATAGGTTAAGAGGAAAGAAAGGGTGTTGTGAGACACACTTTGTCTGGCTTGTCTGGAGAGGTCTGTCCGGCTTGGGAGGCCCTACCGGTAGCTATGCTACAGCCGACATGGCCCTCTGCTTCCCTGGAGCATGCAAACCTCTCACCCACACAGAGTCTCTAAGGCAGTGTCTCCTGAGAGGGAAAGGGGAAGTAGTCTTACAGTTTTTTGATCTTGTGTTGTAGTGATGACTGTCCAGATTCCCATAGTCTATTGATGATTTGATCAATAGAACATAAGAGTTCAAATATATACTGACTAGGGAGTGGTAGTATGTATAATTTTTTAATTTTCAGGTTTCTCTTTCCTGTGTATACAGGATAATTCTAATTTTGTGTCATGAAGCTTGCCACTGCTTCTTTTGTGGACTTTCCTTTCCTTAATCCATTCTGTGCTTCATCCAGAATATTTTGTTGTTCTTTGAATTTTACAACACTCTGTGTGATAGCTGTTTCTACAATTTTTGATATTGTCAGTGTAATTGTTATATGTCTGTAGTTTCCAGGATCCCTCTTGTCACCAACTTTATAAATTGGCACTATTTCATTCTTTTTCAGACATATTGGGAACAGAACATTCTCTGTTACCAAGTTTACCAGGAATGTCAGAGGCTTTGCTTGGTACTGTGAACAGTGGTGATTACTTTTGCAAATATTCCATCTGTGTCCACTGTATCTTTGTTTTTCATTGAACTGATTATGTTTGTAACTTCAGTATCATCTGTTTGCAGATCGAATAAGCATTTTGTTATTTCCGGTGGAACTATACTCTTACTAGCCACTGCATCATTTTGCTTTATTAGGTTTGGAACTGTGTTTACATACTGTAATAATGATTTAAAGTGGAACACACTTAATGTTAGCCTGTCTGTTCTTTCCCTTGTGCTTTAAGCACTCTTTTATTTTATACATATCTCTCATTTTATGCATTCCTCTTTGTTATTGTGAATGACCAGACTGTTTGATGAGGTCCCAATTTGAGGTTTATAATATCTTGATTTTAGTTGCCTCATCAACCTGCTGTATTCTTTCTTCTTATGACTATAGATTTCATAGTCTGCTTGACTATTACATTTCCTGTCTTTCATATTAATATTTTAAATCTTCTCTGGCATTCATGACTTGTCTGGTGATAAATTTCTTACTGTGTGTTACATTTATCTTTCTGCAGACCTTTGGACAATCTGTGTTTATGTAATGGCTGAAGGTTGAAATTATACCTTTCCAGTTCTCTTCGACATCTTTGTTATATGAAGCCTTCCAATCTTCTGATCTGAGTACCATTTCCAGTATATTGAAGTTTCCAGCATTTGCAAGTGTTCACTCTACAACTAGATTTCCAGTTTTGATTTTCGTATTCTGTAGCTTAATTACTGACCTTTGTGAACTGAAATGAGTGGGTTAATTGTGTCTACTTTGAGTTTATTTTAATATATGTTTGTAAAAACATTATCTAGTATTGTTGCTGATAATTCAGCACTCTGTGTTGGGTTATTTACATGCAAATTCATATGATACGCGTGTACATCACATTGTATCTAAACCAAAGATGATGTGACTTACCAAATGAAAGTGCTGGCAGGTCGACAGACACACAAACAAACACAAACATACACACAAAATTCAAGCTTTCGCAACAAACTGTTGCCTCATCAGGAAAGAGGGAAGGAGAGGGAAAGACGAAAGGATGTGGGTTTTAAGGGAGAGGGTAAGGAGTCATTCCAATCCCGGGAGCGGAAAGATTTACCTTAGGGGGAAAAAAGGACGGGTATACACTCGCACACACACACATATCCATCCACACATATACAGACACAAGCAGACATATTTGGTCTTTAAATATGTCTGCTTGTGTCTGTATATGTGTGGATGGATATGTGTGTGTATGCGAGTGTATACCCGTCCTTTTTTCCCCCTAAGGTAAGTCTTTCCGCTCCCGGGATTGGAATGACTCCTTACCCTCTCCCTTAAAACCCACATCCTTTCGTCTTTCCCTCTCCTTCCCTCTTTCCTGATGAGGCAACAGTTTGTTGCGAAAGCTTGAATTTTGTGTGTATGTTTGTGTTTGTTTGTGTGTCTGTCGACCTGCCAGCACTTTCATTTGGTAAGTCACATCATCTTTGTTTTTAGATACATTTTTCCTACGTGGAATGTTTCCCTCTATTATAACCTGTACATCACATTGGAAAGATTTAGTACTGTTGCTCTGCTTCAGTGTATTTACATTTAAGTCACAGTTGATATTAAGTATGGAAATTCTCTAAACGCTTTTTCAGCTAGTGCCTGAAGTTCATTTAGGAAGTTTTTTTATCTTAGATCTTGGAGACTGATGTAGTGTAAGGTGGGGTAAATCTGACCTAGTAATTTCTAGTGGCTGTAAAGCGCTTATCCAAGGTCAGATCTTGACGTTATATACGTTAAATTATAGGTAATATAAAGGAGCAACTGTTTGCAAAATATTTTTGTTATACCATCAATAATTTTTGAGATATACACATTTTAAGAAATGTCCATTTTTGAAATTTGCAAAAATGGTGGGGGTAAATCTGACCCTCTATTTATTTGGCTGATTTTGCACAGAAATAGTTCTAAATGAATGGTTTTTTTTGGGAAATAATTGTAAGCAATTATGTTTTTTACATAAATGAACAAAATGTATTCAAAAAATAACAATGTTTAGAGTACTAAATGTACTGAAAGTTAAATGAATGTGAATTTTAATTGAAAAAAGATGATTTCATTGCACAGCGGTGCAACAGCAATGTCGATCTCAGAATGTTAAAATCACAAGTGACAGCTGGTAAAGACATTCCCATTTGCATTGCAGCAACTGCTCGGTGAATATCGTTTTGATTGCATTTTGTCATTTTTCGTTTGTAATTTCGTACCATTTTCCTAAAAATAAACAAAAATCCACGTTGTTTCCATAAATAAGTAATTCCATACACATAAACGATAAAAAATATGCAGTCGGATTTACCCCTCCATTTAGCGGTCGGATTTACCCCACCATGCCATTTTTCATTTAACACACATAGAAACAATTTACACGAAATTTCCAACACAAAACAATACATACACTGAATAGGTCACTAAATGCAGTACAAAATCACTTACCGTTTGTTTTGCAATCGTTTTATTTAATAACGTAAATCTAGTGATGGAATTTGCACAAAAATTAAATTGA
Organism: Schistocerca nitens; assembly: GCF_023898315.1. Taxonomy (NCBI): domain Eukaryota; kingdom Metazoa; phylum Arthropoda; class Insecta; order Orthoptera; family Acrididae; genus Schistocerca; species Schistocerca nitens. The sequence continues at coordinate 930,189,072 of NC_064617.1, read as the reverse complement.
AATAATGAAAAACACACTTGTTGTCTTTTGAGTGTCTAAATGGCAAATGCGGCAAAGCTGTCAAGGTGACGTTTTTGTTATTTTGAATGCTCTGTATGGTAACACTAATGCGAACTCGCTCCGGCTTTGCCATTTCTCACAAATAGAGGGCAGTCGGGTTTACCCATCCGGTTGGATTTACCCCACCTTACTCTATATCTACCACTAGACATTTGTCCTCTTGAAAATTTGTTGGAATTGCTGCTGCTTCAAAACACAATTCTCTAGCATTTGTAATTAGTCTTAAAACACATTCACCTATACTACTGTCCTCATATGATGCTATCCCACAACTTTTATGTTCAGTCCCACAAAAATATAGCACTTCTTATAAACCTGTAAATTTTACATTTTTATTTAATTTTCAGCCAGTCCATGCTCAGTCAGTATGAAAATATTTAGCACTTCAAAACAAGGAAAACTTCTGTCTCCACTGTTCTTTTGGAAGTATACTGAACATTTTTATGAAATTTTCAGAAATCAAAATTAGTTTCAATTCTTTTCTATGTTCTATATCATTTTCTAGATATCAGAATTCCCGGTCTTTCAGTTGTGCAGCTTCCATATTCCTTAGGTCTTTCTTTCTTGTGACTTTGTAACTGATACTTTGGGAATAAATAATCTTTCAGATGACTTGGTTACCTCATGTTTCTTCTAGCTTGGCATGTTGAATTTCATTCTTCTGCTGAGGTGGTTGGTACTGATGCTGAAGTGATTGCAATTGCTGTTGGTGAAATTGGTACTGATCCTGGTGAGGTTGTCGCAGATGCTGTTTTTCTGCTGTGGGAGTGATTAGTGCTGCTGCTTGAGTTGTTTTTGCCATGGAGGTTGCAGGTTTTGCAACAGTGTGATTCTGCACTCGCTGAGACAACATTATTGACAAATGTAACACTTTCATTGTTGCACTGATTGCCATCTTGATATCCTCTTTGTAATTTGCATGATACAGATCGCTGTCAATTTCTCAAATAATGTCTTTCTTGTTTTCTGTTACTCTGAACCAGTGGTCAATTGAACATGTTCATACAATGTGTGAAGTTGTGATCTACCAAACTGCTATGTAATAGGCTCCAGTAACTCTTGTTTCTGCAGTAACTTGATGCATATAACTGTGGCAATAAAAAAAAGAATTCAGCATTAAGTTTTCAAGAGACCTAACAGTCTTTAGTTTCTTTCAGTTTGGCTAACTGAGTAATTTTCACACTGTGCTTCCTAATATTATCGAAGCCAACTTTCATTACCAGCATAGTGGAAGAGAGATATGCATTTCTGCACTGTACTTCAAGCTACTGAAGTTCCTGGGATTGTTCCATGCCACTTATTTGTTGGAATTTTGCCTCCTATAATTTACAAAGCCATCTCGTTTTTAAGAGATGTCCAGTGACTTTGCCATTATTTCTGCAATAATCATCATCATCATCACCACCCATTTACAGTATTGGATATTTCCTGTTCTGCAACTGCAGAATACTCTTCAGTCCATCAATGATGTGGTCTTCCTAATTCTTTCATTCCTTGGGATTGATACTAAAGCACTTTACATGCCAGCTATAGATCAGAATAACATGTTGCTTCCTGTTTGATTGGTATGTTAGTACATCATGTACTATTTCATCAATATTGATATCACTTTGTTAAAACCTGATTTCTGTTTGTTTCCTCATTTGTTTATCAAAGTTTCTTTTTACTATCCTGTTACAACAAATGGAATAATAAAAAGAAACTTTGTTATGTTCTTCTATACATCTCCACTTTACACAGTTACATAAAGACAGAAGGAAGTTCTATTTGTTAGGTGACACATTTCATCATAGCCCCCCCCCCCCCCACAGGAAGAAGAGAGATAAAAGTTGGCTCCATCATGTTTTTCCCTTCAAGCTGTTACCCAGTATGTTGTTAGGGAAATAATATTATCATCATATGTTGCTTATTTCCTGTCTCTGTTGGATAATACTGTAGATAAATTCTGAAATAATTGTAAAAGTTTTTATACTGCCAAAACTGGGAGACTATTATCTTAAATTATAACACGACATCCTGTAGGATTTCACGAATACTCGTGTTAGTATTTTTATTACGTATATCCAGGAAATTCTCTAATAGTAGCAAAATAGTGTCTGAATAGATTTATTTTTTCAGTCAATTTGTGCAACTTCCTATTTGATTAAATTTTATACTTCATATACAACTCATTAATGAGACATTGTGCACTCACCAAAAAGTTTTCAACCATCAGGAAGCCACATTACCTTACATATTTTGCAGTCATCTGTTATATTTTGTAGCAGTATTGTTCATTATCTTCCCACCATTTCATCTCATCCCTTAAACTGATGGTGTCGCCATGGCATCATGGATGGGTGTGCGTGGATATCTTGTTCATTGTGTATGTGGGAGTGTTTGTTTAGGCTAAGAAAAAAGTGGTAGAGTGAAAGCTAGTGGTATTTTGAGCTCCTTACTATACATCAGTCAGCTACGTTTTGGTGATTGCCTTCTGTCAGGTTTGTTTGCACATTATGTTCTGGTGGACTGAAACATGTGCAACGACCATTTCCATCAAGGCACCCGACATGGAGTGCCACATAATATCTGAGTTCAGTCTCTGAACTTCCCACATTATAGCTACAGATACTATTTTATTTTTTATGATGAGATAGTGACTGCAAAATTCTGCTTGGGTTGTGTGAGTACACTTTAGATTATGTAGTGAACACTTTATGAGAGTTATCATTTGTCAGAATCATTTTTGGGATGCAGTCTTTCATTTAAGTCTGTTATGTGCATTACAGTGACTGCCACTGTGAATGGAAACCCTCTGAGAGGTTTTGCCTGATCAGAAATATTGAATATAACCTTTGCTGTGCATATGTGCAATGTTCCAACCCACGGATTCGCTTATGTCACCCGCTGGTCACGGTGTATGTTTCAGATTTAATATTACAGAATTACTTTTTTATTGTTTTACCATGCTGTGGAGACACATGTGTAAAACATCTGCAGCTTTACTGTGGTGCGTGAGGTCAATAGTGCAAAGCTTAACAGATTAGTGAGACTCCTACAAGAGTGACTGCAACAGTGAGTCCCTCATTGGGTAGGTTGTGAGATGACACATATTGCTTCTATTGTTTCATTTACATACCTGGCATATGTTGAAAGTATCATACTGCTTATCATTGTGAGCTACAATAGTGTCCCTCGTAAATTTACCCAAGGAGAGAAAGCAATGTCTTCTCATCACAAAAGAATATGCACAGCATGACCCGAGAGAGCTTACAACAAAGAATTTCATATTTTCTGTCAAATCACTTGAGTGAGCTGGTGTTATACTTACAGTGCTGATCTCTCATGTGGAAGGAGCGGCACTGAAATCCTAGACTGAGCACACTGTTGTAAGTTTTCCATGTTTTGCATGAGCTTCTTGATGCAATTGCCAAGATGATGCCTTGTCTTCTGGTGCACAGTCTTTATTGACTTCACTGTTGGCAAGATATTCAAGTCCAGCTGCAAATTGAAGGAAAATAATTAATAATATGAGAATAGAGTAGAAAACATCTCCTCAACCAAAGATTGGTTTGAGCACTACGGTGCTTTACTAAGCATATTTCTTTTGTAGGTGGTATGCCGATACATTGCTCGTAGTTTTGAATTGACTCAACCAGTCAGTTATAGAAGGTCTATAGTTTAATATGGACTCTGAATTGCAATGCAACTTGGCATTTTCACATTGATGAGCCCACGCCAGATGTGACAGAAATGATAAGTGACAAAAAAAAAAAAAAAAAAAAGCCTTGGACTGACTGAGGATCAAATCCTGGATTTTTAGATTTGTAATCAGCCACACATCCAATTAGCACTGAAAGATTATTATTCACTAAATAGAAGAAATGCTTGAAATGTGATAGTCACATAGAAAAGGGCAGTAACATGCTAAAATTCTTTTTTCAGAGCTAACACAACTCTTAACTTTCCTTCATTTGGACAATTTGCAGTCTGTTGGTTTGAGTAGTGAAGATATGCCATCTGGAGATTTTAGTGGCCAGTGTGTGACTAGCTTCGTTATTTTTGTCTGAAATTATTTTACAATAACAAAAAAGGTGATACAACTGTGAAAATTTGGATGGCTAAATGGAGGCTAGGAATATCTGCTAGGTTTTGCCTTAGTTTCCTAATTCACATCATTTTAATTCCACAAATCACATGATTTGCCCATCAAGAGATGCTGTTATGCAATACGAGAATAGACAGTAACTTTCTTCAGCTGTGCCATGGTTAATCAGCAATTGCGCTCTAGTTTGTGCTATATCTAAACATCAGGCTACTTGTAGTGGAGACAGTTGTTGCAGTCTTGATATGTCTCCTGCGTAGTGTATTGTGCACGTGATCATAATCAGTGAACAATAGATGCAGTCAAGTGTGTAAATTATGCCCAATGTAAAAACTTGGAATTTTTATATCGTTATTCATTTTAAATCAGTAATTATGAAATAATATGTACAGTAGATACACTGATAAAGTGATTGTGTGTGTGTGTGTGTGTGTGTGTGTGTGTGAGAGAGAGAGAGAGAGAGAATATTTGTACTGTTATAAAACATAACTTATGATATGCAAAATTGTAGACATGAGAACTTAAATTAAATCTAATTACAAAATATTGTATCTGATATAATTCCGTTCCTCCATTATGATGAATGCACTATGTTAATTTATTTAAATTCAAACACTCATGAAGTAAACAGGTTGATTTTACAAAGGGATTTATTTTGATTGTCTCTTAATGTGTTAGCGTGTATATTGCTACTGGCAAGATTAGAGGGTCAATAGCCTCAGTATTGCCATGAGCTTTACAAATAATGCTTGGTATTGTCAGATACTTCATACCAAAGTAAAAGTTAAAAATTAAGATATGAGACCAGAATATTAAGACATATTTGCTGTTCAGGAACTGTATTCACTGGGTCATTTAGATTAACGGTCACTGATATAAATTCACCTCTCAACTTATCTGAGGCTCTGCATGACATTATCAGTATGACGTATTTATGCCAGCCATTCCGGTAGTCTACTATTATTGTGCCACATTGCAGTAATATTTATACACAGTACCACAAGCAGATCTATGTCATCAACATCTTGTAGAATTCTAATTTGTAAGACTTTGATGTTAACACTATTTTAAAGAACCTCTCATTTCTAATTTTCATTAAAAAATACAAGGGGAATTTTCCATCACTAATTGTTTTCTCTCATTTCTCTTATAAATGTTATATTAATTCTAATATTGTGTTTCTTCTTCAAATATTTATAGGTTCTACACACGCACATCTGAATGACAGGAGTTTACGTACGCATCCAGGAAGATGGTCATCTGCTTTTGTAGACATCAGTGGAAGACGGAAACGATCAGTTTTGTTGAAAGATCTGAGCTTTGAAGCAGCAGAACTTCTTCACCAAAATAGCAATCCAAAAGGAAAAGGGATATATCCTTGTAGAGGTTGTGGAAAAGTCTATCGCTGGTACCAAAATCTTGTAGTACATCAAAGAATTGAATGTGGTAAGGAGCCTCAATTCCAGTGTCCGTATTGTCCGAGCCGGACTACTCAGAAAAGCAGCTTGATCACTCATATCAAACGAAGACACCCAGACAATCAGTACCAAGTGACTAGTAGTGACATGGAGTTATTCTAAAAGCATTTGCTTCATTTATGTTTTAAATATAATGATTTCAAATTTTTGTGAAAAGTTCTAGTGCTTAAGATTCTCAAATTCAAGTCACAATTAAGGTCATAGGAGGATGAAACATGCTCCTCAACATGTTTGTTTGTTTTGGCAATATAGATTGTTCTCACATAGTGTCCTAGCTTATCTTTTTCGAAAAAAAAAGAAATTGATGACACATAGCTAGCGAGAAAAATTATTGTAGTTATATGATTGCAGAATTTTTTTGTAAGAATCCCAAGAAGATTTTCCAAGCTTAGCCACATTTTCATGACATGTTAGATAACGGAATAAAAACATAGATTTTTCTTGAATATTATGAGAAGCACGTACTCAGACAGTTAGAGAAAAAAAGAAAAATTTCAGCGGAACCATTTATGTGAGAGGTATGTAATCATTTTAGGTAAGGGAGCAAAAGATGACTGTTCATGAAATAAGCATGAAATCATTAATTGATTCCAGTACTCAGAATTTACTTAGAGTGTTTTGCATCAGGTAATGAAGGCCCCTGTTGACTGTCCAAAAAGTTACTGTAAGATGAACTCTATACATAATGTTTAAAAAAAAAAAAAACATGTTCTCAGTGGCAGTGGAATTTTTAATTGATGATATCTTATTGCACAACATTAAAAAGATTGATAATAATTTCACTTAGAATATTAAAGGTAGATTAATCAGATAAAATGCAGTAACAACGTTGTTGTCCGGAGTGTGAAAGTCATTAATAGACCCAAAACAGCATAGCACTAAGGAAATGAATTCCGTTTTGTGGTAGTAATTCCCTCTTTTTGTACTGAGGTGTTGCGTGTTGTGAATGTACACCAGAAGTACAAACAATTAGTAAAGAGTATACTCAAATGTACTCCATTGTATTGTGGTTTACTTTGTTTTATGAAAATGAAATTCTGGGACTAATCTTACTGACATCTGATCGATTTGCTAGTGAACAGAAAGTACATTTTTTTAGTCTGGTGGAAAGATGTTGCTTCAGAATATAAGCAACATATTCCAAAACAAATATTCCACAAGCGTTTCAACGACCGTAACCTAACACAAAGAAGTTTCTTCAGAGCAAATTAGGTACCAAATACACAAGGTATGTAATTCCTTTTTGTTGCTTCCATTCTGCAATTTCCATTATTGAAATAATTTTTTTTTATTTTTTTTAATTTTATTTTTTTTTTTAATTTTTTTTTTTTTAATTTTTTTTTTTTGTATATTTTAAGGTGATGGATAGTATGTAACACACTTCCTACAGAAATAATCATCTATGGAACTGCATATTTGAGATGTTTGTTAATTAAAGACATTTTACCATTTCTGTGGTAATAATATTTATCAATAGTATCAACCTTGTAGCATATGTAGCTGTAATTTTGCAGTCCTTACTGTCGCAAATTTTAAAAGTTTCTGAAATTTGAGTGTAAAATCCAGAAATGGTATTGAAATATCATAAGCTGTGAAATTTCTTGAAAATTTGTTGAAAATTGTTCTAATATGAATAATTTTGTATTACATGAAGGCACATTTAAAATAAAAATTGATTACCCTTAGCTAAAATGAATTAATGGAACTAAGTATACAAGTTAAAAAACCACTGTTTCTGCAACTGGTTCTTGATCAAAACATTTATGTACACAGAATACTGTTGCTATTTCTTGTTAACATAATACCCTCTTCTGTGTTTACTTAATACCAGCCATAATGAACACTGCAATGGCAAAACAATCGCTGCCTTGTATATGGTGCCACAAAATCATTGTTTTATGCTCGACAGGCATTTTGCAGTCCACACTGTGGACAGATGTGGCAGAATGATTCTGTTGGCTAATGCATCACATGGTATACTGTCTCTTTTTATTACACACTGTTCCACCACCCGCATACTTCTATGTTCATATTCATGCTTATGTGCTCATTCTCCAGCAAGATTAGTAATTTTTCAGAAATGAAAATCCATTGTGTGAAATATAATTGATATAAAGCAGTGGTCAGTTTGAAAGTTGAGCTAAACTCGACAGTGCCATTTTTATTTTATTTTATATTATTTTATTTTTTTATTTTTTTTAAGGAATGATACTATAGAAGAAGGTAATATGCCCTTGCCTTTTTTCAGCGTGTGATTCAACCAATTGACACTCATGAACAATCAGATTAGAGATAACTACCCTGTTTATAGATAGCACACCTGCCACCAAGGTGAAAGTTCAGCATGTCACATCACTAGAATGGTGTCAAACTTTATACTGGCCATTGTCATGAAAGTCTTGTGCATCATGAACATGACTTGCAACATCACTGCATTTATCATGGGCAGATCATGAGTGTCCAGCTCATAAGAAACTCTGTTTCAGAGGCCATACAGGTGCTAAACTTTACACAAGGCAGTGTGTTGAGGATGCACTGTGACTAAGTTTACCTTAATTTGGGGGACAACCTAATTGCCACAGTTCTCTGCTATGAGATATAGTGTGTTGCCAACAGTACTGTGAATTTTAAAATGTTCCTGGTGAGATGAATGTTTATAGAAATATCAGACTTGCAGCTGATTTTCTTCTATTTCTTCATCTTCTTTCTGAAACATTATGTAGGTCATTCACAGAACCTCCTCCAAGCTTCTCTTTCCTCCCACACTGTATCATTCAGCATTTCCTCCCATTGCAGTTCTCTGCAGTTCACACCATTCTTCACCTGGTTTCTCCATCTTGTTTGTAGCCTTTCAAATGGTCTCTTACAGATTTTATCTATTCTAGAACTCTTAATTAACTGCACTCCATAATATTTTAACTGTTCACTTTGCCAGTCATAGTCAGAGGAGGCAGCAAAGACTTATGAAGACATTCCCACAGTTGCACAGTTTATTAATGGACTGTGAGTATTTCATGCATGCATTAAGATCATGATGGCAGATTGACCGTGCTACCCAGCGGACAATGTCCTGTCCTTGGGATTTGCAGAACTAAGTTGTCTTCAGAGTTGTTGCTCATTGCAGCCATGGATGTACTCTGTTGTCTTTAATTAGAGCAAATACAGAGTTAAAACGGTTTCAAACATTATACACCTAGTGGCCACTATCACAGTTAATTATGTTTTCCCCGTCCATATTTCCACAGATTCTTTAATAATGGAGGCCCAAAACATATGACTGTGGCCAAAAGTTTTGTTTTATCATACTCCATTGAATGCCCAATGGAGATACAGTGTTCAGCAATAACGGACTTGCTTGACTGAAAAAGGTGAGGTCAGTGTTCTTCTACAGTGCACATGATCTGACATGTATAAGCCATACCAAGCTGGCAAGGAATTTTATAAAGTCCAGCATTCTGCTGTAACAAATTGTCCTTCATTGATCCCAGAAGGTCTGGAATCTTGGATGGTGCATGGAAAAGCATTCTCATCAGAAATATACCTAGGATTCTTGCTACCTTCAACAAAATATTGCCAACAAAGGGGAAAAAAGCTAGAGATTTTGCTGATATGATTTCCTCTGTATCCACATAATGGTTCTTGATTTTAACTAATAGTGTCCTGTTAATCTGCTGAGTAGAATATCCATTTTCCCCAAACATTATCAACTACACAGGCTGTAACAGCCAATAGATGTGCCACATTTTAAAGAATCACTTGCCAGTTCAGTGCTGGTTAACAGACTACTGACTTTATGGTATGGAGGCCACCACCCCACACATGTATCTCTGCTCCCTGCATGTCATGGGGCACAGACATTACCATGGATACAGGAACACTGCCATTGGATGCTTGATGGATGGAAAATGGTTGCCTGTACTGATATGCTGCATTTTGATATACACTGATGGAAAATGAATAAAACTACTATTATTACTACTACTACTACTACTAGAGTACACCAAAACTTATATGGTACAATTCATCCTGCATAACAGTAGGTATGTGATCAAGGTATTTTCACATGGAGAATGCTTATATGGGATGAAATGGGGCCATTGATAAATCTGCCATTGTCTCTCACCAGCAAAAGATACACAGACCTACTAATTGGTCACATGCATCTATTTGTTTGTCCACATCATTCCATAGGCAGTGCCTCACCCCATAACTCCCAAATAATGTCACAGTGGTTTGAGGAACTGTCCAAGACATGAGCTGGTTTTGTGCCCTATCTCCCCCTCCCCTATCGAGTCTTCCCACCTCAATGCTGTTGAGCTCATTGCGATGTTCCACTGCTTCTGTACCATTATATTGGGTGGCGAAGTAAAGTCTGATCGAGAGTTAAGACTTCCCATTATTCAATCTTGCTCTCCTTACTATTTCAGCATACTTAACAACCTTCCATTTCTCAAAGTGCTGCAGTTAAAACTGGAAGTTATGAATACAATAAATACAACATCTAATTCTCAAAATAAATATGATGCTTCTGATGATCAACATATTATATATTGCACTCTTATGTACAGTGACTTTTAATCTGAACTTCACAATTACGTTGAAAAGGCTAAGTCCACAAATGGTCTGTCTTATTTAACAGACTCCAACTGATTTATTTATTTATTTAATCGTATGGCTAGGGCCCCCCGTCAGGCAGGCCTTTCGCCAGGTGCCGGTCTTTCAATTTGATGCCACTTCGGCAACCTGCAGTCGATGAGGATGATAGGATAATGATGAGGACAACACAACACCCAGTCCCTGGGCGGAGAAAATTCCCCAACCCAGCCGGGAATCGAACCCGTGCCCAGAGGATTGACAATCCATCACGCTGACCATTCAGCTACCGGGGATGGACACTCCAACTGAGTAAATGTATAACAAGTTTTTTTTTGTCCTTATGATTTCGCAAATAGTGTCATGACCACTCTTCCTCAATGGCTTGCACTGTATTTCCTAAGCAGGACTCGATGACACAGAATAAACCACCCCAACAACACGTGCTGCAAATGTGTTACAATAATTATCATTGTCCTGGCTTACAGATATACTGTGTCCAACCATTTCATGATACATATACCTAAATAAAACATATATCCAAACAGTAGATTATTGAATTCATTATGAAAATTATGTGATCATCATTCATCAATTTGAAAATAGCTTGTGTAACCTGTCACTTCAGCAAAGTGATATGTTACTCTACAGATGTGAAGGTGAATGATGTCATCACTACTATGAAATGTTGACCAAACAGTAAGCATTCAGAGTTCAGAACTAGTTTTAACCTTTTCACTAAAAATATTAGCAGCTTGTACATACATAGAGTGGGGTAGTGCAGTGGGTAGCATGCTTGACTCTGATTCGGAAGGATGATGGTTTTAACCTACATCTGATCATCCTGATTTAGGTTTTCTATGATTCCCCAAATTGCTTAAGGCAACTGCTGGGATGGTTCCTTCAAAAGGGAATTCCTTCTCCATCTATACTGACCTTGTTGTCAATGGGATGTTAAAATACTAATGTTCTCCTCCTCCTCCTCATCTTGTATATATTTGGCGCATAATCAATGTTGCGGCTTTATTTCATTTGTAATAAATATATTTCTTCTTCTTCTTCTTCTTCTTTTTCGTAGCATTTATCCCGTGCTAGCAGAACCTGCTTGTTGAGACATCTGCCTTCATTTGGTTCTTTATATGGTCCATTCATCGTGTCTTGCGTCTGCCACGAGGTCGTTGGCCATTTACATCAAGGTGCATAGCTGTTCTTGCCACCGAGTCTGCTTTATTGTACATGACATGTCTGTATGATCTTAACCTGCTTTCCCGTAGATTGTGTGAGATGGGTGCAACTCCAAGTCATCATCAAATGTCTGTGTTTGTTGCATGATCAAATTGGGTAAGCCCAAGGGACCATCAGAGCATATGCATTTCCATCGCATGGAAGCCTACTCGTGCTCCATTGTCATTGGCCAACACTGCAACCCATAAAGTGCAAATGGGTATATACAGTCCTGTAAACCTATGACTTAAGATATAAAGGCATACGTCAATCACTCAGGACACTGGTCACCTGGCCTCCTTTCATCCAGGCTGTGTTAACATGGGCACAGACATTCAGTAGACTTTTACCATCACAGTATATGAGTAAGCCAAGATATTTGAATTGCTCCACTTTCTTCAGGTCCTCTTCACTAACTTTGATGGTCCCATCAGCTTGTATACGACACTCCATGTATCTTGTCTTCTTGATATTCATTTGGATGCTAAATTTACCAAATCATTGATTCCATTGCTGTGCCTTTTCCTGGAGGTCTTCGTGGTGTTCACTTGCCCGTAAAACATTGTCAGCATATAGGAGTGATCAAGGATGGGGTGACAGTAGCTCGTATGTCACAGTTTCCATACAGTAGATTAACAGTAGAGGTGACAGTGGTGAACCTTATACATAAATTGAAGGTAGAGAGGGGGAGAAAGGAAAGGAAAGGAGGGGGATCACTGCTGTTAGCTGCATGGCAACAGTACGCAGAATCGGATAAGTACTGAACCTTGATGTACTCTGACATTGATAGTAAAAATGGTGTGATGTTCCCACTGCACATCAGACATTGCTGGAGACATTTTGATACAGCAGTTGGACCCATCGAACATATGCTTCAGGACATCAAAATAAAAATATTGGTTTTCTGGATGCATACCACATAAGACATGCCCTGTGGGGTCCTCACTTAAATCTAGACTTCTGACTCTTTCAGTGGACAGTAGACTTCTTGCTGTTTGGCACCAAGCATCTACATAAAATAGCATACTTGAAATTATGCAGCATACACTACTAATAAACCTTACTTCTTCCACAGATAATAAATTTCATAACACTTTGTGTAAAACACTTTCATAGAATAATGCTCTACTCAAATACATATCTCTTTTCAAATACTTCCAACAATAAAAATAAGAGCCACAATATGTTTTGGTACATCCACTCATATACCAACTCCCCTGACACAAACTGTGCTCAAGGCTTTCGCCAGCAGGCGCAATGCAGTTTAAGTATCTTTCAAAGTTAGATTTCCGAGTATCACACACTTTAGTACACTCCCATGAAAAAGTAATGTTTGCTTAAAATGTACTTCATTAAGATTTTGTTACTTCAGAAACTTCCATCATCAGGGCACCAATAACCTCCTCCTATTCCTTCCTCTACCTACCTGTCTGTGCTACGGTATCCATGCTTGGCTTTTGTACCTCCTCAGAGATTGCTTCCTTAGTCTTAGTTAGTTCATCCCAAATTTTCTGTAGTTATCTGTCTGTTCTGCCTGTTTCAGCCTTAGAATGAGGTGTATCTACTGACGATTACTTCTTTTCTCGTACCTCCAAACTAACAAGTGAAGTGGGTGAAATAGTGGCTACATCCAAATCTTTCTTTTGCTCCAGCATTCTAAACCTTACTTATATGCCTGAGAATTGATTGTATATTGTGTTAAATTCCTGCTCAGTTAGTTCTTTTAATTATTTCAAGTCCTTGTTCACTTCTCTAAATTGCTGATTCACTTCATTTCAAATTAAATCATGCTGTTTCAATATTTCCGAAGTTAGCTATTCTGGTAAGGTGGACAATGAAATTTGCAATTGCAGTATACTATGTTTTATTTCTTGCTTTTCCATACATGACTCATTGATACACTGTTCTAATGTGGTTTTTGTCATTTTTATTTCATTTTTTAAAATTTGGTTTTAGATTTCTCTGACATCATGTCTGTCATTTTTTATTTCATTTCTTAATTCTGTTGTAGTATTCTCTAGTGCAGGGCTTCCCAACGTGTGGTCCGCGGACCCCTTAGGGGTCCGCCAGCTCTTTCTAGGGGGTCTGTGGCCACCCTTCACCAAATCGTGTAAAATAATGAGTAAAACTATTGAATAAGAATGTGAAAAACAAATTCATCACTTTTTTTTCGTGTGAAAAACATGTGTACTTTTACTTCAGGTCGTATTCCCAAGCAGCCTTTGCGGTTCCTAAGTGAGAATGCATACACAGTTTAGTGCCGGAGAATGCGGCTTCTCTGATCGACTGTTTCGCAACAATATGGGGGTCATTTGTGCGCCGGCTCTCAGTGGTAGGTGCACTGAAACCTTTTACGCATGCGCGGAGCGAGCTTTGTCGACCAGTCACAGCACTCGCTGGCACGTATGTGGCCCCAGGCATCATTAAATGTTAAACTTGCTTTGTCAGTGCACTACCTATTTCATAAGTCGATTTTTGATCTTCAAGTTGTTTTCATTCATCTCTAAAGCAAAGACTATTGATACTTTGGGGGGGGGGGGGGGGGGGGGGAGTCATTGGGAACATGGAACTTGCATTAAGAAGCTTTCAGTTCCCATGGGTTTCGCTCTGAAATTTAAAGTTACTGTGCTATTGACTGACTAGGGGTCCGCCATGGATTTTCGACTGAAGAAGGGCTCCACCTGCTGAAAAGGTTGGGAAGCCCTGCTCTAGTGGAAGGGTTCCCAGACTTTTCTTCTGATGGAGAATCCTGGTGCTTTGATGGAACATATTGTTTATTTTGAAGATTAATAAGATTTTAAAAAGTGAGAAAAATTTGTTTTATGAAGTTATTACTTCAATTTTAAATCCTAATCAGTAACACAGAAACCATAATAAAAATTTTAAACGTAATTAGTATCCTCAAAAATGTCAGAAAAAATACCACATTGTTAATAGCTTTTCACAGAGCACTTACTCACTTCCCACAGAATGCCATTGTTGTGCAGAACATCAGTGTTTTGTGGAACACAGATCAGGAAACCATGCTTTAGTGTTGTGTTTTTGTTTGCCTGAGAGTGGCAGTTAACTCTTTTATAACATTAGTCAGTTGCTCACTAAATGATCTGTACTAGCCCAGGACTTCCACACCCATTTTTCTTGTTGCCACAGACATACAGAGTCTACAGTAGAACATGTTTAATTTTTTTTATTGATTCCTTTTGACTCATGTGGAGCATAGGGCTGCAACAAAGGATTGTCATATTGTTCTGTCTTCTGCTAGTATTTTCACTTCTACCCGTCCTATTCCTTGCTGTTGACCTTCTGCTCCAACTGATCATCTCCATGTCATTTTGGCCCTGCCTTGTCTCTGTCGTTCCTGTGGGATCCAATAAAATTGCTTCCTTCCCAATATGTTCATTTCATCTCCTAAGTGTATGTCCTAACCATCTCCACTTCCTACTTCTTATTTGCAGCTCAATTGGCTTCCAGTTGGTTTTTTTCCAGGGTGTTTTGTTAGAGATAACATTTGGCCACCGTATCCCCAGGACGTTCCTCAGACATCTGTTGTTGAATGTCTGCAGCTGATGGATCAGCTGTTTTGTGACTTTCTATGTCCCATATCCACATAGAAGCACAGATTTTATATTACTTTCAAATATCCACAATTTGGTCCTCAATAATTATTTCCTTCGATTCCCAGATAGAGAACAGTTGTAAAAGCGGCTTTGGCTTTGTTGATGTGGCTATTGATGTTCTCTGTTGCACCACCATATGGTGTAATCATGTTTCCAAAGCAGCAAAACTTATCCACCTTTTCAGTTATCTGGCTTCCAAGTTAAGCTCTGCGATGTTGTTATCATTTTCCCGCATATCTTTTGTTTTTTGGGCATTAATTTTCAAACTGACTTTCTTCGTCACAGATTTCAGATCTTCTAATTTCTCTTCCATGTTGTGGCTGTGGGACAGAAAGCAAATGTCATCTGTAAGATCTAAGTGTTCTACATGTGTTCCATTGCTCCATTTTATTCCTTTCCTTGTACCATTACCAGATTCAGTACTATGTTAAATAGTAATGGTGAGAGCATGCAGCCTTTTTTAATTCCTGTTTTCACTGCTATTGAATCTGAAAGCAGACCTTGATGTTGAACTTGGTACATGTAGTTTTCATTCACGCACTTGACAAGAGCAATTATTTTCTTGAAAACTCCAAAAGTTTGCAGTGAGCTCCATATTTTTATTCTACGCCTTTGCAAAGTCTACAAACAGCATGTAAAGCAGTGACTGATATTCATATGAATGAAACTATTATTCTGAAGGTATTTGTCTGGTAATGCAAGAACAACCTTTCCTGTATCCCACTTGTTCTCTTCTTATTTTCTTGTCTACATATGCTTTTCTCCTATATAGGATTATTCACAAGAGGATCTTGGTTGGGATTGACCATAGGGCGATGCCTCTTCAATTACCACCAACTGATAAGTCTTCTTTCTTGGAGAGCTTGATGAGCATACCTCGGTTCCAATCATTTGGTACTTTTTCATTCATCCATATGGCTGTCAGGAATGGATGTAAAATTTCTGCTATTATAGAGTTTAAAGTAACTCTGGATTGATGTACAGGCCCAGAGTTGTTCCATTATTTGTTGGACTGCCACCTGGTGAAACCCATGACACTTTGTGACACAATTTATGGGTGTAAATAGAATCTCCAATGATCATTTTAAACATACTGCACAAATCTATGAGAGAATGTCACCCAGGAATCTGCTCCATCTCTTGGCTGTCATTCCCAATTTTTGCATCAAAGTCACCCATCAGCAGGGGAATATCTCTTTTTTCATACTTTTGCAGTGTTTATTGCAGTTCGCTATAAAACTTGTCTTTCTCTTCATCCTCTGACACTTCTGTTGTTGTGTGACATGGTATCTGGTCTTATACTCATTGCAAAGCAAGCAAGTATGATTCTCTCTGTAATTGGGTGGCACTCTATCAAAGACTGGTTTGCTCTCCGGTCTAGTATTAACATCACTCCTTCACAATGGGTTTCATGCTTTCTTCCAAAATAGAGGAGGGTATGTCCTTCCTTTATTCTTCTTTCTCCAAATCCAGTTATTCTTGTTTCACTAAATTCTGAAATTTCCAATCTGTATCGTTCCATTTCTTGTACTGTACCACTTCCATTTGTTTACCTGTTTGCCACACTGTTCTCACATTCCAGAGCCCTATTCATGTCACATTTTTCATTTCTGAGGTTGTCATCTTTAAATCCATCTGATTGTTGTTATTCTCTGTTGCAGTTTCTGTGATATGCTGATTTCAAGTTCACTGGTTATCGATCCATATACCATAGCTCAATGGTAGGGCTGCTCCCTTGACTGCAGTCAAGCTCACAGGAGGTTTCTGTCAGGGTTCTCTCCCTTAGCCTTTGAGGGTTTTCCCTCTATGCAAGGCAGCAGCTACTGGGCTTGGTACGCCCCGAGCCTGGTGAGTGTTCCCCTACCCGCCACCTGGGGAGGCACATGATGGGGGACCAGTGACCCTTCACAGGCATGTTTAATTAATCTCAGCTTAATATTGTAACAAGGCTAGCTATGCCACTTTAGTACACCCTCAAACTCTGGTACCAAAACCACTTGCATCTCCCCCCCCCCCCCCTGCCCCTCTCCCCCCCCCCCCACTGCCCCTCTCCCGCCACCCTCAAAAAAAATTTTAAAAAATTGACACACGTAAATGTCAATGGGGAGCTGGATTGGTGTGTGTGTTATGGTACATCACTGAAAATGGATGTACCATTGATTCTGTTGCAGCTACCGTCTGTTGAGCCATAGTGGCGATCCACGACTGCTGTTGTGGACTGGTTGTGAGATTGTGATTCTTCAGTTTCTCCTGGCGTATTTCTTGCTCGAACAGTCCACAGATGTACTGCTGGTCCATAGTGCCCGTTGGACACTATGGACCGACAGTACACCTGTGGACTGTTCTTTTTTAGTTGTGAGATTATTACAATCAAAACCATTTGTAGTTGTAGTCGAAATCTTCCCACATCTGGACTGGTTATTTTCTTCTCCATCATAATTTTAGTTGAAGGATTTAATAATAGTTCATAGACTACCCAAACCTCTTCAAAATTCGTGAGTCCCAGTGGTAGCAATAGAATTCGCATTGCTGCATAATCTTGCTGTTGATCTTCGGTACTGTTGACAACCAATATCAACTTCTGCAAATCTGCATACTCAAGTACTGTTCACTATCCTTGTTCTTCCTAAGTTTTATTTACTCCCAGCCATATTTCTTCTTGGTTGTTGTCAACAAACACCACATGTGATGTTTCCCTGGTTCTTTACTGTGATATCAGGTGGTGAAGTAAAGTCTCATTGGGAGCTAATACTACCTATTATTCAATCTTGCACACCTTACTATTCCAATACACTCACCAACCTTTTCCAATTGAACTTAGTTTTTCTAAGTGTTGCTCAAAGTGCTGAAAGTTAGGAGTAAAAATGCAACATCCAGTTCTCAAAATAAATACGATCCGTTTGATAATCAAGATATTGTAAAGTATACTCTTGTGCTCAGTGACAGTTTTAATTATAAAGTTGTTTTTTTACATTTAGAGCATCGCCATTACATTGGAAATGATGCTCCGCAAATGGTCTGTCTTATTTAACAGATTCCAATCGAGTGAACGTAGAACATAATCTCTCTTACTCTTCGTCTATAGCTCGTAACGTATCTCCAAGGCAGGACTCGACAACATGGAATAAATCACCTGACCAGCAGGTATCATGACTGTGGTACAATGATCATCATAGTCCCAGTTTGCAAATATACTGCATCCATCCATTTCATGATACATGTGTATAAATAAAATATATATCCAAACAGCTGAATATTAAATTCATTACAAAAATAAACTTTTTGTAGTGGCAATCACCATTTGTCAGTTTGAAAACTGTTTGTGCAGCACATCGCTTCATCAAAGTGATATATTGCACTACACCATCTGGAATCCTATCAACATTGTGCATCTTGGATCCTGCGCTGATTAATTTCTGTATCTATGTCGTGGACATTAAGCAACCACAGATCACTTTCATTGTCTCAAAGAGTCAGTTTCAAGACACATCACCATTGTTATGAGGGCAAAAAGGAGTGATGTTTTAGTAGATTTATGTATCTAATTCAGTTTCTTATATATGTTAGGTCATCTACAATTAATGTAGAAAGGTAGCTTGTTAAATTTATGATGAAGAAAAGGTGTGATGCAACAATATATCTTTGGCTCTGTAGTCTGTTGGCTGACTGAATTGCTCTGTTAAACATTTTTAGCCTAATAACATAATTACTGAAATAAAAAAAATAGCAATGACAACTGTGCTTTTAAAATACATGTTGATAATAGTAGATAGAAAAATATGTGTGGGAAATCCATAATGAGAAACTGGCATGAATGAAGTTAAAATGCTACAAGTAATCAATTAATCTGCAAATTCATCTGCAAGAAATGTGAGAAAGAAATGATAGCACAGTCATGAGCAGTTGCTATAATGAATTGATTGATTTTTATTGGTACAGTTTTATCATACAGCAAAAACTTTACAGCTGACATTGGACATGTCAAAATGAGGATACAGTTATGAATATAATAGAGGGAAACATTCCACTTGGGAAAAATATATCTAAAAACAAAGATGATGAGACTTACCAAACAAAAGTGCTGGCAGGTCGATAGACACACAAACAAACACAAACATACACACAAAATTCTAGCTTTCGCAACCAACGGTTGCTTCGTCAGGAAAGAGGGAAGGAGAGGGAAAGACGGAAGGATGTGGGTTTTAAGGGAGAGGGGTAAGGAGTCATTCCAATCCCGGGAGCGGAAAGACTTACCTTAGGGGGAAAAAAGGACGGGTATACTCTCGCACACACACACATATCCATATGCACATACACAGACACAAATGTCTGCATGTGTCTGTGTATGTGCGGATGGATATGTGTGTGTGTGCGAGTGTATACCCGTCCTTTTTTCCCCCTAAGGTAAGTCTTTCTGCTCCCGGGATTGGAATGACTCCTTACCCTCTCCCTTAAAACCCACATCCTTTCGTCTTTCCCTCTCCTTCCCTCTTTCCTGACGAAGCAACCGTTGGTTGCGAAAGCTAGAATTTTGTGTGTATTTTTGTGTTTGTTTGTGTGTCTATCGACCTGCCAGCGCTTTTGTTCGGTAAGTTTCATCACTTTTGTTTTTTGAGGATACAGCTATATTTAGTAAGAGCAAAAGAAGGGATGAAAGTAAGTAGGCAGATATTCTTGTAATCTAAGTTTATCAGTAACTGTTGAAAGGCAGGTCAAAATAAGGTGACAGTAATACCGTTACATAATATCAACAAAGTAGTATGCAAATTAAAATTAGTACCTATTCATACAACTGCCAATAGCCTTGCCACAGTGGTAACACTGGTTCCCTTCATATCACCTAAGTTAAGCACTGTGCAGCTTGGCTAGCACTTGGATGGGTTACCATCTGTGTCTGCTGAGTGTTGTTGGCAAATGGGGTGCACTAAGCCCTTGTGAGCCCAATTGAGGAGCTGTTGAGAAGTAGCAGCTCCAATCATGATAGCTGACAATGGCCATGAGAGTGGTGTGCTAAACACGTGACCCTCCATATCCGCATCCAGTGACAATTATTGGCCGACGATGACGTGGTGGTCAGTTGATACCCTTGGGCCTTCTGAGGCCTGTTCAGAATGAGAGAGTATTCATACAATTAAATTTTTAAGTTTTAGTAAAGCTATGATTAACCACATCATAAGCAGCTTGCTAACATTGAGCTGTGTTCTTCACTGCTTTGCCCTCTCCCCCCCCCCCCCCCCCCCCCTGCCTTGTCCCCCCACCCGGAAACCTTACAATTTAGAATCATTTCTCAAATTACGACTCAGGTTATTTAGTCACTTAGTATAATTAATTGATAACATGTTCCCACAATCATGTGTTTATATCTGAATTACATCCGCCAATAAAACTTTGATCTTTTCTGCACAACCCAAGCATTTTCATAGGAAATTTGCTTGCTCTTATTAACATATACTCAGTTTTGTCACAATGGGACCATTCAATGATTCCTTTCAAAAGTAATCACCATAGGAATTAAGACATTTATCCCACTATGAGACAAGACAGTAAATTCCTGTTTCATAAAACGCATTCATCTGTGAATGAATCCACAATAACACCCACTCTCGCACTTCCTCATCCGACTTACACACATCTTTCTTGAGGTTGCCAAAGATGTGAAAATCTCATGATGAAGATCTGGGCTACATGGAAAATGTTGCTTTTTGTGTCGCAACCAAATCACTGAAGTGTAGCCTTCATCTGGTTGGCATTGTGGGGGCAGTGGATGTCATGCAACAGGATGTTTCCTTCCGACAACATTTCTGAGCATTTTGACTTTATGTTGCAGCACAATTTCTGCAAAGTCTCTTCATAGGCTGCACATTCATTGTAGTTCCACACTCAAGGAACACGAGCGGAGGAAGGGTCCTGTTGCACAATGATACCTCCGTACTGCCAATCAGAGGCGTGGTTGGGAAACAATGCAGTATCCTCCACACAGCCTGGATCTTTCACCATGTGATTTTCACATCTTCAGCTATGTGAAGAAAGACTTGCATGGGCATTGGTTTCAGTTGTATGAGGAAGTGCAAGAGTGGGTGTGGTTGTGGATCCGTCAGCAGCCAACCACATTCTACAAAACAGGAACTAATCATTGCCTCTTCCAGTGGGATAAATGTCTTAACATGTGTGGTGACTCTTTTTGAATGGAACCATTCCATGGTTCTGTTGTGGTGGGTGTTTGGCCTTCATTTGACTGCCTCTTGTAAGTGATACAAAGCAGTTAACACTAGCTATGAACCACACCGTATAGTATATCTAAAAACAAAGATGATGTGACTTACCAAACGAAAGCGCTGGCACGTCGATAGACACACAAACAAACACAAACATACACACAAAATTCAAGCTTTCGCAACAAACTGTTGCCTCATCAGGAAAGAGAGAAGGAGAGGGAAAGACGAAAGGATGTGGGTTTTAAGGGAGAGGGTAAGGAGTCATTCCAGTCCCGGGAGTGGAAAGGTATAATGTCTGCTTGTGTCTGTATATGTGTGGATGGATATGTGTGTGTGTGCGAGTGTATACCCGTCCTTTTTTCCCCCTAAGGTAAGTCTGTCCGCTCCCGGGATTGGAATGACTCCTTACCCTCTCCCTTAAAACCCACATCCTTTCGTCTTTCCCTCTCCTTCCCTCTTTCCTGATGAGGCAACAGTTTGTTGCGAAAGCTTGAATTTTGTGTGTATGTTTATGTTTGTTTGTGTGTCTATCGACGTGCCAGCGCTTTCGTTTGGTAAGTCACATCATCTTTGTTTTGAGATATATTTTTTCCCACGTGGAATGTTTCCTTCTATTATATACACCGTATAGTATCCGTGATAGTGGATCCTCTGTTGTATTACTGGTAATATTAAGCTTATTTATTTTCAGCAATTTGTGTTCTGACAATTTCTGTCTTCTGTTGTTCCATTCACCTCCAGTGTCACATTATCCATTGATATTCAGCCATTGCCTAGCCTTGTTGACCCATCTATTTCTTTGAAAATGCAACTTAAATAACAAGACTTTCTGTTTCAGGATTCCACTTGTTAAAAGCTTTGTGTGCTATTATCATGTACCTCCAATACACTACTTTGTAAAGTGACTAGAGCAGATATGCTATCTGAAATGGTACACGCATTTTTTGTCCTTTTTTATTTTGGCATCATGTCGGATAGAAGATATATTACTCAGCTTCCATCTGATGGTGGTATTTTGATTCCTCTGCTTCAGTCACTCTTACTGGGTGGCAATTCTTCTGGAAAGCCTGGAATTCTTGGGGAATTATGTTTTACCTGGAAAAATCAGAGAAATCTCAGTGAATTTCAGAAATTTTGTAAAATCTTAGGGAATTCTGTGTTTTTAACCTGACATTGGAGTTCAGTTTTATTGAACTTTATAAATCATTCAGAAGGATGTAGGTTGCAGTAGGTACTGGGAGATGAAGAAGCTTGCACAGGATAGAGTAGCATGGAGAGCTGCATCAAACCAGTCTCAGGACTGAAGACCACAACAACAACAAATCATAAATTTTAAAATAATTAATACTTTATGTCCTAGTGTGTTAATTATTTGAACATGAGCCCTTATAAATTATCAGTCTTTAAAAACTGTGGTTAAACTACAGCCGAGAGGAAAGAAAAGTCATTATTGTGAGATGCTCAACAGCCCCCGCACCTGCCCCTCCACCCCCCCCCCCCCCTCCCACTTATTATCAATTTCTCAGGAACATCTTCTGACACCATATTCCTCCCCATATCTAGACTTCTCAGGAGTTTTTTCCAAAGTCTGAGTTGCCACCCAGTCATAGATAACTAATCTTTTCTGATCATTGAACAGACTTAGACACATAAAATTCATGTACAATGGAAAAACTTTTTTATAATAAAGAGGCGTATTACTGAGATTCTTATTTTGTTGGTAATACTCTGCTTGACAAAGAAAACTAGGCAAAGAAATACAGGTTGTCTGTAAACCATAAGTTATCTTTACTGTTTAAGACTTTAATACCTTTAAAACTATAGTAGATACTAACAAATGGTTTCCAACATGTGATAAGATAACTCATAACATTTTGTTTCCTCATTCTTACATATTAATTTTTGATAATTTTTAGGCAGAATTTCCTTTCTCTCTATGTACGATTCAAGATCTCCACAGTGACATGTCCTAAGACATTGCAAATGCATGCCTACAAATCCTATAGGACTCTAAACTTGATCCAGTACAGCAGTTTCTTTACAAAACCCCACAGGAAGAAGTCTAGTGGTATGAGGTCAGGGGATCGTGGTGAACTGGACCATCTTGTCCAACCCATCAATCCAGAAACATTTCATCTAGAAATTTCTGGACATTTAGGGACCAATGTGGTGGTGCCCCATCCTCCTGAAACATGACATCAGGTTCTAATTGTTCTATATCATGTTCAAAAAATTTTGTTCACTTGGGTATCGGACCACATACTAAGCTTTCTCTTTTGAGGTCCACATTTTATCAGGTTTTCAAGTTCTGAGTTATCACATGTTGGAAACCATTTTTAATATCTAATATAGATGTAAATTTATTAAAGCATTAAATTGTGAAGATAATTTATGGACATCCTGTACTTGCAGAGTGTGAATAAATCTTCAGAAGATTTTAAAACTGCTGCCAAGGAAACCAAAAGTGGTACAAGTAAACCTTCCTGAACACTGCAACGAAATCAACGATACACATATTTAGAGCCGGTACTATGAGTTAAAATAAGAGTTTCTATGTGTAACTACCCCATCAGATCAAGGGGTTGTTCGTGTATTTCTGAGGTATTACCTAGCTAGCTTCTTATATCGAAATCCACAATTCATTCATATGTACTGTCAGGGTAGAATGAAGAGCTAAATGCTGACTGAATATGAGCTGTACATAATCAGTTCTTATACTTATCCTTTTACTTGACAACTTCTTCTACTTTTTAAGAAGCATTTCGGAATCTGTAATAATATTTGTTTGCATGTGTGTGGTGTGTGTGTTTGAGAGAGAGAGAGAGAGAGAGAAGAGAGACATTTTATGTATCTAAGTGTACGTATTTTTAAAAGGGTTGTTCAGATAAACATGTCAGTATACTGCGTATTTTTCACTGAGAAAGTGTAATGTAATCGTAAAACTGTTTTGTTCAGTATTATAGCAGGAGGACAAAACTATAATCTACGGAACATGCAAATAACTAAATTGAACTGTGTTCACCATGGCTGTGTGCATTTGAGTGCCTATGTGATTGTGCATAAATGTGTGTACTGATACTAGAGAAAAGAACCATAGCTTGAAAGCTAGTAAAATATTGTTTTTGTTGCATGTTTCTGTGCATCACACATTAGTCACCTATAGGTGATTGGTTACCTTTTCTTTATTTTATGTATTATCCATCTAGGAATTTCTATTCTTATTATGTATCACCAATTCAACTATATTCCACCCCATTCCTCTTTACCTTTGTTACTGTTATTTTTAATTTATCTACAGCTAATTTGTCCATCCTTTGTTGCTTATATGTCTGCACTTTCTTCTGCCCTGCTGTGTCCCTACTACAAGACAGCTACATGCAAACCTGCAACTCCCACGGTTGGCCACACTTGAGGCATCTTATGCTGCAGTAGGCACTCGAAGCCAAACAATGACATGCACTTGTCCCACATGTTGGCAGATGTTCTGAAGAACAGTAATGTGGATTCTTTCCCAGCCACTGCAATATAGGCCAAGTCCATTGCCAGCTGAACACGCTTCCATGGCCAGGGACCAGGAATCATTGTCGACACATCTCTGCCCTCCAGGCACAACAAAATTACTTCTCAGGTGCTCTGCACCTTTCTGAGCTCACCAGGCGCAATATATTTGCAGCCCAAGGATTATATCCCTGGTGCTCCCACATCTGTCTAAGCACTCCAGGCACAATCACTTTACATCTATATTGTTCCCACAGCTACCTATGCCTTCCAGGCACCATCATCTTATATCCCTAGTGTTCCGTATACCTACCTATGCCGTCCGGGCACAACAGTTTCTTTCCCACTTGCTCCCACACTCATCTGTGTCCTTCAGCCACAACTAGTGTACTTCTCATTAGCTCCTGCGATGTGCCCTGTGGGTGCCACTATCCTATTTTCCAGGTGCTCATGCACTTCTTTCTGCCCTTCGGGTGTGGTTTTCCTATGTTCTTACCATGGTGCTCTTGCACCCTTATCAGACATCTGTATGCAGTGTCTCTCTTACTGTGTTTGGTATCCTTGTATATTCACACCTGGGCCGCCAACACTACCCTTGCAATTTGCCCAGGATCCCAATCTCTTCACATGGGTGCTAGACACACCTGACACACCTTCCTCAGAACTAATGATGTAATTGGCCCTCACCCTATGTTTCCCAACAGTATCTCCTTCGTTTTCTGGGGGAGGGGAAGGAGGCCCGATCATCGCATATGAATTCACCATCTCTTTCCTGGGGCAAAGGATACTGCGTCCCTCCTAGAAGACAGCAATCTGCAAACCTCCAACATGCTTGTGTCATGCAAGTGACCATGTTCAGGCATCATTTGCTGCAACATGCACAAGTGTCTGAAACCAAACAATGATCCACGCTTGTCACACATTTTGGTAAATGTTCTGGACAACAACATCAGTAACGACAGCAACGTGGTGATTTGTTGTCCACAGTGTCTCTGGTAGCTGCCATGAGGGATGCCAGTTCCTTTGCCAGCAGAGCATTCTTCCACTACCACAGTACTGTGAATGCAGGCACTATCTTCCTACGACATGTCATGTGCTTGCCAGCTGTTTGCATAGTATCTGCATGCTGCGACCGTATTTAGGCTGGTGCTCAACCACACATCAGCAGTTTGCTCTCAGCAGTTGAACCAATTATTCCTTTGAGCTTTCTGGGCCAGGTACCACCTGCATCCACATTTCATCAGTGAGAGTCTGGCTAAGGAACCATTGTCAGACAGTCATTGTACAGTATCTTCTAATTCGTACCGAACTTAGGTCACACATCAGATTTTGGGTGAGTACCAACTGTTAACTCCAAATCATTCAAGGTGAATGGACTTGAACCTTATTGTGCTTTCATCTGCCCATGACATACCTTCCTCTACAGTAAATGCCTTCATAACACACACTGTCCATCCTCCATTACACAGTTTGAACATGTGCTATTGTAACAAGCCACAATGCTAATAGTGCCTTATTGCAGTTCCCTTATCTTGTTGCGACAGCCCGTTTTTGAACATATCATTCCAGTGCTGTTTTGAACACTTCACTAGCAACTCATGCTGCGCAACTTGACTGTAAGCTGACCATACTTATTTATTTATAATTGCACTGTATGTTTGCAAGTGTTTATTTACTGTCTCAATTTGCAATTGAACATGCCTGTTTATAAGTGCGCCATCTAGCCCTTACAGGATTATTTTGTTGTCCATCTGCCTGTCCAACTGTTAAGAATCCTTTTTCTCAGGAATGGTTAGACATGTCAAGTTCAAATTTATGACTCATACTAAGGTCTATTGTCCTTTAGCAGTGTAAAAATTTTGAGTTCTAAGTCAGTGCAATCAAAAGATATGGCCACTTATGTCACATTTTTTGATACTCAAAAACTCACTTATAAAACCTATGGGGTATTTCCTGTTGACATAGAATGGTGAAATTTGGCAAGATGCAAGGTTTCACAGTACAATTAAAGGAAAAATCTGTAATTATATAACATGAAAAAATATTTTTTTTTTGTCTTTTTCGTATGTCCATCTGTTTGTCTGACCATCTGTTATGACGCCTTTTTCTTTTGAACAGATTCGCATATTGTACTTAACTGTACGGGCCCGTGGTGTTGTAACAGTTTTAAGCTTCTGAGCCAGTACAGTCAAAAGATATTAACATTTATGTCACATATTTTGATACTTGCAAACTCAGTAATCAAAACCTATAGGGTGCTTCCAGAGGATGTAAAATCATGATATTTGGCAACAAGCAAAGTTTCACATTACAAGTAAAATAAAGAAATCTGAAGATGATTAAATTGCCATTACATAAAAATATTTTTTTACCATTAGAACATGCATTGTATTTATCATCTGTCAAAAGCATAATAGGTGAACATTAGCAAATATAAAATATAACTTGTAGTCATGTTTTAGTAAATAAACACAAAGTATTTTATTAAATCTTATAGATCTACATAAATAAACTGAAGTTCCCTACTTGCTTCGTTTTGTGTGTCTGGGCTAATCTGAGTAACTACTGTGGAGTTTTTGATACTGTCTTGGAATTCCCAACCAGTCAGTATCTATATCGAAAATGGGCAAAAATTGTTGATATTCTTGATTCCCTAGCTGGATGAACCATATAGAAAACCTGAGTAAACAAGTCCTACTTGCACTTGGCCAACTTTATTTAACCATTTTTTCAGTTACTCCTTGTGGTTGTGTACATGATGAGTATATTGCTACTAGAAAAAGAGCAAGAGCTCGAAAGCTAGAGTCAGTTCATTTCAAGTGGACCAGGGGCCCATACTCATCCATTTCCAAACCCAATGAAATTTCATAGGGAAGTTCCACTATGTCTCGCATGGATATGTACCAAGTTCCATCTCAATATCTCCTTTGGTTCCATTTCTACAGCCTATTATAGATTGGGGTCCCAAGTTTGCACCAGCTACACGTGTGCCAAAGTGCGAGTTTTGGATCACTTTTAATAAAGGCGCTTTTAACTTTAAAAACCCTGCTTTTTTATACATCAACATCTTTTTGTGCTGAATAAAATTACATTGATGATTAGATTTTTAAATAGACCTGCTGACAGCTGTACTACTTCAAAAATGGCATAAAATTCATTGTGTAACTTAGAGAGCCCATCTTCAGCCAGCCATAAATTGTAATTTTATGGATGGATTCAGTCAAGAACTGCCCTGCTGTCTTCTTGTGATGTTTCTACAATAGCTTCTGTCCTCCTCTACCACAATACATGCACATGCAAAATTGATGAAAACATTCTGGGTGCCAAATTTTGGGTATTTTTTGGGGTTCCATATACCAACTGTATGTCTTAAATAATACCATCTTAGTATATATATAGTTAAGGCTATCTGAATATTGTTTTATGCCTTACGGACTGAAAAATGCCACCCAAACCTGACAATACTTTACTGATTCTCTACTTTTCCTGATGTCATTCTGCTATGCATTTCTGGATGACATCCTTATCTTTTCCTCTTCTGGTGACGAACATGAGAAACACCTATCACATGTGTTACAGGTCCTCACAGAGAATGTTGTCAAAATTAATCATAAAAACTCATCTTCGCCACGCAAGTGTCTCTTTCCTAGGTTATATGGTTATCACCTCGGGCATTTGCCAAACTTCCGATCGTGTTTCCTTCATATCTGATCTATTGCTACCTGAAACCTGGTGTGATCTTCACAGGTTTCTAGGTATGGTAAAATTTTTCAGGCGCCATGCACCCCATGCTGCCTCACTTCAAGCCCCTCTCACAGATGCTTTAGCTGGCAAGAAAACTTCTGCATCATGTAGAGTGAACTGGTCTGATGCTATGTTACAAGCTTTTGAAAATCTCAAGATCACACTCTCCAATGCTGTCACATTTGCACACCCTATCGCCAAAGTGTGCATCTCTACTATCAGGATGCTAGTGATTCCTCTTTCGGTCTCATGCTTCAGCAACATATAGGCGACATCTCACAGCTTCTGCCTTTCTTCTCCAAGAAATTGTCCTTCTTCCAGTGTAAATGGTCTGCTTTTGACAGGAAGCTATACACCCTAATACTTCCAAGAAGACATTAAAGGTTGCAAGATTACTATTATTATGGACCACCGACCCCTCATGGACGCATTACATAATCCTGCCATTGATCCTTCCCATCATTGTTTTCGACATACGGACCTCATTTGTCAGTGCTCTGTAGATGCCTTCTATTTCAAAGCTACTGGCACTATCATCGAGGACTACATCTCGAGAAGTAACTCCATTACTTTGCCACTTGATCTAGATGAATTGGCTCACTTACAGCAACAAGATCCTGATGGCATGCTGTGTCCCATAGTTCCTTCTGCCCTGCGATGCACAGTTTTCAGTGCCATTCATGACTTAGCCCATCTGGGTACCAGTGCCACTACTCACCTTTTTACCAAGCGTTTTGCCTGGCCAAACATCAAAAGTAACTGCCGCACTGGGGTGTGCACAGGCATTCTCTGCCGACATAGCAAGGTCGGTCGATGTGCACTACCTCCTCTCAGACACTTCGACACCCCAAAAGGAACATTTTCGCCATGTACATGTCAATCTTATTGGATCCCTCACTCCTTCAGAAAGTTTCAAATACCTTTGCCCTTCATACAGAGTACGTCAAGGACTCTAATCCTCTTCCCCCCTTCACCCTACCCACATTAGTCGAGTGTATTCACTCAAATATCTCACGCGTTCACATGCCTCCTCCCCATGCACACACACTCTGCACTTTTACCAACTCTGCAGTTTTTCTTTCATAGCAACCACACCACCTGCAACTATGTCATGCTCATTTGTGACTCGGTTTGTACAACTTTGCAGCACCCTTATTTGGGCCCTCACAAGATACTATCATGCTCTAACAACACCTTTACTATTCTCCTCAATGGTCAGCCACAAAATGTATCCTTACACAAGCTAAAACTGGCCTGGTCAGTTGAAGACAACCATAGTGCACAACCCGCCACCCGGGACTTATTTTCACCAGCACTGCCTAGTGTCACAACAGTCTCTGTCAATGTCTCATCATTCGACCCTGGAGATCTTTTGATCCAGATCTGTGATGATACCCCTCCCCACTCCTTCAATGAACCCATTGCTGCCCCATTACCCTTCTGAAGCACTACCCTTTATCCCCTACTGCAGATGAGGCCAATGATACTGTCTACATTGACTGCACCAGCCAGCTTACCATTACGATCTTTCTTCTCACCCCGTCCCCAGTCTACACCCCCTCCCCCACCCCCCTGTGCAGGTTATCGCCTCTACCCTCCTTTTTGTCACTGAGATCATGTGCTTTCTTCCTACGACTTCCCCTATGCTCTACACTACCGGAAGGGTGGGGGAGGGGGGGTCAGTTCGTCTCTGTGGCTGCAGTCGACGCAATAAAGAGCAATAAAACAAATGATGATGTCGATGAAATTTCACCCAAAGGTTTTTGTAAATCCATCCATGAATAAGTTTTATTAAACATTATTTGAGACTTTGTAGAAAACATTGTTGAATATGTTGCCAAGGCAGTGTTAGAACATTGTTTCAATCTTGCTGCATCTAGAAACAGTATACTTTAAGCTTCAATGGTTGTATGGTAAAATTTTAGATACATGCCTACTCATGAATGAAATAACCCCCAGAAGGTTTTCTAAATTCATTACTGAAATTCCTTTCATGACTTTATTTAAGGCACTATTCAAAACACTGTTAAAACATTGGCAGAATGTTCCTACACAATTGTTGAAGGAATATGTATTTTCTTTGAACTATCAGTTCCTCTGTACTGTTGATCTTGTGATTAGAAAGTGTTGTGACTTGAGCTAATTTGTTTTTTTGTTTGTTTTGTGATATGAACCAAGAAGTGCCTGATGCTTATTTTTTAATTGTCGAGATGGCACTGACTGCTGTAAGCCTTCATCATTTTATCATGATAAAGGTCAGCTTAAGACAGTGTCATTGGGCAATGAGCTGTTAAATTTGTGTGTAACTGAAGAAATTTTATTCATTGGAGAAATACCAAATGACGTAGTGAAGCTGTCAGAGCACTGATCTCTTATTCGTGGGTGTGGAACTGCTCGGACCTGCCATTGTGATTTGAGTTTTCCATGGTTTTCCTGGATTGCTAAGGCAAATACTGGAATTGTTGACCATGGCTGACTATGTGCCCTATCCCTGTAGGCTATCTCTCATATCGTCTTAAAGCATGTTATGTATGCTGTGTGCTATATATTGACTCATTGATCGACATTGTATTACTTTCACAAATCCTATATCATTGTAAGATGATCCTTGGATAAATAAATAAATAAAACTCAGATCTGGATTTGAATTTGCAGAAGATGCCCAAATTTGTTCTTACGATAACATCCTGTTAATGATAAAACTTCAGTTTCCGCAAAACACCTACTGTAGTCCATTTGGGAAAAACAAACGTAAAGTTAAGGAGGCTTTACATACAGTTGACATTTTTCGTGTTGAAAAGTTGAAACTGTTGACCAATAAAGTTTTCAAGCCTGGCCGGAAGCTTTGTCCCAGATGCAGACAAGAATTTGCTCAAAGCAGTTACAGCATCAAGATGAGCAAGAACCAATGTCTGCTGATTATATGGATGCAGTTGATGCTTATACACAGTGAATACTTCATTGGGTTCCCTTGGAGATTTGCCTTTAAAGCTTCAATGAATTAGCAAAAAGGATTCAATAGGTTACATAAGGCAGAAAGCTCAGAAAGTGCCAAGATTCACTACCAGCTGCTGGTGTGATCTCCTCTGATGTGGAGCAACTAATGGCAAAACAATGTTAGAAACATAAGGATATAGGCATTTTAATGAATGAACTGAAAATTAAAGTGCATCATTGCAATGAAGTTCAACTGATTAGGTGATTAGGCCTACATAGCAGTTAGAGAGGATGGTGAAAAAGTTCATTAACAGAAATACTTACTACTTTGTAACTTGAAAGAAATATTCGTAGCCCATTGTAAACTACATGGCAGTGAATTGGGCTTCTCAAAATGATGTGACCTCAGGCCAAAGTGGTGTATTACAGTTGGTGCTCCTGGTACACACTTAGTTTTGTGTGTGTGTGTGTGTGTGTGTGTGTGTGTGTGTGTAATAGATTAAAATGCCAAACTGATGTTGACTGCAACACCTATCAAGGATGATGACTACAAGGAACTAATCAAAAAAAGTGTGCTGCAACACTGTGAACAATGCCCGGAAAATGTGAGCTGGAGGCTTATTTCATAGGTGATTCCAAAAAATATGGCCCAGGAGAAAAGATAGAATAGAAACAGAGGGTTCATACTAACATGGGTACACTAAAGACGTATCGTGAAATTGTAAAAGAATTTATAGAGGGAGTTCGTTTCTGGGGCACGTGAAAGAAAATCTTGCAGATAGTGAAGTGACCATTTTCATGGATTTTGCTGAGAAATATTCATTTGTCATTCAATATGCTGTTCTAGGTTTTCATAGAGAGAACAGCCAAGCCACATTACATTCCTTTGCAGTTTACTTTGGTGGTAAAGAACTACAGAATATAAGCGTCTGTATTATTAGTATTTCTTTGTGATGATCTATTGTAGTTCATGCAATCATAATAATGCTGATTAAATATTTGAGGTTACTGTTAGGAGAAATGAAGCACATTCACTAATTTACTGAAATTTAGTGCTGTCCAATAAAAAAAATTGCAAGCATTTTTTTCAACATTTGTAAAAAAAATCACTTTGGTATCTCTGTTGAGTGGAATTTGTTTAGAACCAGCCAGCTCTTGCTCGTGGCATGGAACTGCTATGAAGGTGCAGCACTATAAAGACACTTTGCAGAAACTGCAATGCACCATAAAGTCAAAACATGCAGGAATGCTGTTGGATGGCATCATTCTGTTGCACAATAATGGTCACCATCTCATTGCCAATTGGACTAATGCTACGCTTCAGTGGTTTAGTTTGGACACAGTGCAACAACACCCATACAGCCTCGATCTCACTGTGAGATTTTCACATCTTTGATAACCTGAGCAAAAGACGACATCAGTTTCAGTCGGACAAGGAAGATTAAGAGTGGGTGCGGTTGTGGGTCCATCAGTGGCCGACCACATTCTACGAAACAGGAATTGATCAACTCGTCTCCCAGTGGGATAAATGCCTTAGCCCATGTGGTGATTACTTTCTATTGGAAGCATTTGCTG
Organism: Schistocerca nitens; assembly: GCF_023898315.1. Taxonomy (NCBI): domain Eukaryota; kingdom Metazoa; phylum Arthropoda; class Insecta; order Orthoptera; family Acrididae; genus Schistocerca; species Schistocerca nitens. The sequence goes on along the minus strand of NC_064617.1, from coordinate 930,156,047 downwards.
GGCCTGTTGTGATAAGTCTTCGGTTTTCATTTGACTGCCCCACATACATTTAAGACACTGCTAATTCCTTCACCAGTTTTCTGCAGTTCCTGTCCTGTTACCACCAGAGTCCTTGTTGATCACTGTGGGTGTGTCACCCCAATACTCCAACATCCCCCATGTCCATGACCTTGCACCCATAGAACGCTGCCATTCCTAATGTCCTGATACCAAACCCTCCAACTCTTTCTCAATTCTTCTAGCCAACTACATTCTGAAGCACAGTTATTTCACTTTTGAGGCCAAATCTAAAGCATTCTATCTCCCACCAGACCTTCAGAATATCCTTGTCCATCCCTATTCTAGTCCCACTCCCAAGCCTGCATTCCATATGTAATGCCCTTTTGATCAATCCAGATGCAGGACCTGTCCCATACACCCATTCATCAACTCCTAACACTGTCCAAACATTTCCTAGTCAATAAAAGCCAGGGCCACATGTGAAAGCAACCGTGTTATACACTGAAGTGCCAAAGAAACTGGTATAGGCATGCACATTCAAATTCAGAGAAATGTAAACATGCAGAATATGCCACTGCAGTTGGGAACACCTATATAAGACAACAAGTTGTCTTACATAGTTGTTAGTGTACCATGAATATCAGGAATCTGGTAAAACATCAAATCTCTGACATCGCAGCAACTGGAAAAAGCTCCTGTGAGAATGGGACCATCGATGACTGAAGAGAATCATTCAGTATGACTGAGGTGCAAACCTTCCGCAAATTGCTACATATTTCAATGCTACACCATCAACAAGTGCCAGCATGCAAACCATTCAACGAAACATCATTGATATGATCTTTTGGAGCCAAAGGCCCACTCGTGTATCTCGTGTACCCTTGATGACTGCATGACACAAAGCTTTACACATCACCTGGGTCCATCAACACCAACATTGGACTGTTGATGACTGAAAACATGTTACCTGGTTGGATGAGTCTCATTTCAAATTGTATTGAGCAGATGGATGTGTACAGGTATGGAGAAAACCTCATGAATCCGTGGACCCTGCATGTCAGCAGGGGACTGTTCAAGCTGGTCGAGGCTCTGTAATGGTGTGGGGTGTGTGCAGTTGGAGTGATATGGGACCCATGATAAGTCTAGATACCACTCTGACAGGTGAAACGTATGTAAGCATCCTGTCTGCTCACCTGCATCCATTCATGACCATTGTGCATTCTGACAGACTTCAGCAATTCCAGCAGGACAATGCGACACCTGACATGTCCAGAATTGCTACAGAGTGGGTCCAGGAACACTCTTCTGAGTTTAAACACTCCTGCTGGCCACCAAACTCTGCACACATGTACATTTTGAGCGTATCTGAGATTCCTTGCAACATGCTGTTCAGAAGAGTTCCCCACCCCCTCATACTCTTATGGATTTGTGGACAGACTTGTAGGATTCTTGGTGTCAATTCCTTCCAGCACTACTTCAGACATTAGTTGAGTCCATACCATTTCATATTGCAGCACTTCTGCATGCTCATGGGGGACCTATGCGATATTAGGCAGGCATACCAAAACTGTATTGAACATTTAGTCATATCATAATGAATAATTCTTCAAACCTCTCATTTGAATTTTAACAAAAGCTTGTGATGCACAGACAGGAGAAATGATGCTGCTGTTTGATGAAGCTATAATATTTATAACATATAACTGTGCCCACAAAATAACTGGAAGACCTCGGACATGTCATGAAGGATTAGGAACATTGAGAGTGCACTATTTACCTGTTGGTTAATTAGCTATGGTAAACATCAGTGCATGGAATGCTTCGCATGCATAACAGGAAAAGTAGCAAGTAGTTTTCATGGTAACTGAAGATGTAAAATTTGATATCTCTTAGAGATACTTGTTATGTAGCGGTAAAATCAGTCAACAAAGAATAGCAAACTCTTGGTGAATGAGGTTGTTTTCTGAATAGCCTCCTTGCATGAAATGGTTTTTAGTGTCTTTCTCTTATGGATGTAATACCTAATTCACAACTGGTATTATTTTAATTATCTTTCATATGTGTGAGATATTTCTACAATCTGATATGTCAATGAAAAAGTTACAGATTAAAATTTGCTCATTTAATTCAAAATATTATAGTTTTAAGTGCACATGCAGCATCCTGTGTTACATAAGTCAGTATAGTTCCTCAGACAAGTGTATTGCCAAGTTCATTAGAGATCCAAGAAGATAGAAATACTTCTCTATTCAGTACAAATTGTAGGACATTTAGTTGGTTGTGCCGTACAAAAGTACACTCACCAGCAGAATAGTGGGTTCTTTGTTTTCCGCGAGGAGGTTGAGTGGAACTGTAACATATAAGATATTAGTTCACTTTATTACAATACAGACATGAAGATTTACTTAACTTTGTACAATCCATTTCCACAAGAATTTGCTGAGTATTTGTAACTGTCTCTGAATATTAAAGTATCACTTGATACAGACAATTTTGAAAGCCTCTTCACATGAAGAATAACTGACGTAATGTTCACGTTAAGTTCTACCTAAGATGTTTAATACACTGGTGGCTTTTCTAAGCCGATGCTATCATCTTGACTGTTGATTGTGAACTGAGCCGAGCATTCCTCTGCTCAATCGAAAGAAGACCATAGATTGTGGTGGTATAACAAAGCTGTAGGAGACATGGCTGCATAAATGTTTCTTATTTCATTTGTTGGTGTGGCATGCAGTGACTATACTCTTCTGTGGTTTCATTGTGAGGTGCCAACCTCGCTTTGGCTACCTGTTCTTCAGATGACACCACACATTTAAGGAAGGGAAAGAGTGAGGGGGAGGAGGAGGAGGAGGAAGAGGAGATGACTCCTAAACTTGACCATCTTTCTTTCAGAACTGTACAGAAATATTTATGTACACGATATCTCATCATAACATCCACGTACAAGGCTTTGATTTCTAATAAACATCTAATACAGAATTGGTTTTCAAGTACGTTTATTCTGTTTTCCTTTTTGATTCCTTCTAAAGGAATAATACAAGCCTAAAATTTTTAATGCAAGGAATTTAAGTGCTTTATTTTTCGTGTGTTGTTGCTACGGAAAATGTGAATAATATGTATCTCAATGAAGAATCCAATGCTACAGTGAAATTGTTATGGTTCACAATGCCACTATCATCACTTCTTTTATTCACAATTCATTCGACTAAATAGTAATTTACAATTATGGCACAGGTTCTTTTAGGAGAAAAACAGTTTCTTAGTAAGTATCCAGAGAATGTTTCAGCTGATAATGTGAATTAATGTTTGTTTACACTGTAGTTGTAATGTCCTACAGCTCTGTACTTTATACTCTATGCAGGACATATTGAACAACACTTGAACATCATTAAATTATTTTTCTTAGACTTTAATATATTCACTATTTGTATATCCTTTCTTGTTCTTCCTTTTTTCCTCCATTTCCCTTGAAGAAATTTTGTAATCTTTAAAACTTTGTCTGCATTTTTGGCCATAAATCTTTCCATATTAATACAAGAATATTTCAAACACGTCATATTTCACCTTTCTTTATGTTATAACTGTATAAAATATTGCTCTTTTGCTTTTTAATCATTTTACGTTTCTCAAAGTGTGGGTAACCTGACAAGTAAACTGTTCTGATGATGTAGCTTTTTCACTTTGTGCGTATAATATATTTATTTCCACCTTTAGCAGTAGTATAAATTCACAGTTACAATATGTTTCTGTTGTGATCAATGTTAAGTTCTATGACAGACAACCTTTCAGTATGAGATACAAATGCCACTAACAAGTACAACATGTTTAGCACAAGCCATTTACTGGTCCACTCCCAATGAGATATGTGGAACCACGTTGCTCCAACTCCCACTCATGCAGTGTGAAGCAGAAACAAATTAACACTTTTGTAATTATTTCCATATCATAGTTCACAGAATATATTTTATAAACAAATACTTAACTTACTTTGCTCAGCTGGTACGGACAGCAGTGTAACCAAAATTCTTTTAAACTACAATATTTGTATGAATAACACCAACAAAAATATCTTACAGAATTATAGCATGTCCTTGTGTATCACTGGAAGTTAATTTTTTGATTTCCCATTGAGTTAAGAAATTTCTTTTATACCTTTTCTGATGTTTCACATTTGTTCTTAATTCTAATTTATCTTTTGTTTAAATATTTGTAGGTTCTGCACAAATACACCTAAATGACAGGAGCTTTCGTTCACATCCAGGAAGGTGGTCTTCTGCATTTGTGGATGTTGCTGGGAGACGACAACGATCAGTTTTATTGAAAGACTTAGATTTTGAAGCAGCAAAACTTCTTTATCAAGATAACAATCGAAAAGGAGCAGGATTGTATCCCTGCAGAGGATGTGGAAAAGTGTATCGTTGGTATCGAAATCTTTCTGTACATCAAAAACTGGAATGTGGGAAAGAGCCACAGTTTCATTGTCCATACTGCATAGTCAGGACAACCCAGAAGAGCAGCTTGATTAGGCATATCAGACAAAGGCACTCAGAGAGTCAACAACAAATGATCAATAGTGTCACTGAGTTCTCCTAGAATTTCATAGATTTATCCTTAAAAATGAATATTTCTTTGACTGATTTTCCCTTAAATGACTACTATTGCTTATAACATTATGGCTGAAATTGTACAACAGTTATACCACAAACCAAATAAGAAAGAAAATTTCATATTATCTTACCATGTAAACATTTACAGAGTGACATAAGTTAAAAAATTATTCAAACCAATGTTGTCCCTTAGAATGCAGTGCCTGTAAGGAGAAGAATTTATATGATAAATGAAAAGTACCAGTTTGCTTTTGTTCTACAATATTACTTTTATTGTGTTAACCGGTTTTCGGCTTATAAGGCCATCTTCAGACATTTACTGAGTATTGTCACCAAAGAAGTTACAATGTTTGCAAACAACATTGGAAGAGAAATAACACATCTAGACTGATGCAGAAACATGCTGTAAGTAACATCTTTGGCAGTTTTGTGGTAATGTAATGAAGTAAAAACTTGAACAGTAAATAAATAAAAATGAAGTAGATAGGAAAAACTTTTAACACAAAATAGGAATAGCATGTCTGTGTAACAATTTCTATTAGTAAACAAAACTAATAAAATAAAATAAAATCAGTACTTGACAAGGCTACATCAGGAGGTATAAAACATGGAGAATGATACACAAACCAATTAAAACAAGAAACAATTATCAATTTAACTACAGAATACATAAGGAACTGAAGCAATATCAGTAAGATAAACAGAAATAAATAAATGCCAGAAAATAGAGGCATTTGAGGGAACATACCGTAAATGCAATCTTTGAGAATGTGGTGTTACTGCATTTCAACATTAACATCATATTCAAAACTGCAGATATATAACAGTTTGCATTAAATAAATGAACCAAGTAAAATATAAACAATATTTGATGAGACAACTACAAGAGATGTTAAACATGGACAGTACTACAAGTACCAGTTAAAAGAAAGCCTTAACAATTGAAACTACAGTCTATATGGAATACTTAGATAATTTCAATAAAGCAAACGAACTTAATGAATACAGGAAAATGGGAATATGTAGGAACAGACAGTGTGGGAAGTAATGAACAACAGAGAAGATGTTATGAAGTTTAGGAGAGAGGAGGTATTGAGCTGTGTCTGGTCACTTAGGATTAAATCTGGACTGTGAGCAAGATGTTTGTTAATTTCCAGGGCTCCCAGCAGGTTGAGTTTATGGCCTTTGTGAAGTGAATTACATAGGACACTGGCTGGTAGTTGTGACCCTCACTCAGTACGTGGTGAGCAAATGCGGAGTCAGAATTCTGCAACCTCCAGCCCAGTTGTTATGTCTCTACCTGACTGATTGATTTAAAATTTGTCACAATCAGAACAGGTAATTTTCTATACCCCATTATTGGCTAATAACTGGATCTTATCTTTGCTATTAAAAATACACTGGACTGTTGTGCTCTTAACATAGTAGGAAAGCCTATACTTGCAGGCTTTTAGTGCTTTGGCTACAATCTGTGATACCTCACCTAGATATGGTAGTGTACACCATTTCTTGCAGACAGTGGATGGGGAAGCAGGTGGGGCATAGAGGAGGGGTATAATTTTCCATTTTTGTTTCACAGCACAACACCTTCCCTCTCCTAAATTTCATATAATCATCTCTGTTGTTCATTATTTTTCACACAGTCTGTTTCTACATATTTCCATTTTCCTGTATTCATTAAGTTCTTTTGTTTTGTTGAAGTTGTCTATGTATTCCATATAGACTGTAGTTTCAATTGTTAAGGCTTTCTTTTAACTGGTACTTGCATTACTGTCCATGTTTAACACCTCTTGTAGTTGTGATTACTTGGTTCATTTATTTAATGCAAACTGTTTTGAATATAATGTTAATGTTAAAATGCAGTACCACCACACTCTCAAAGATTGTATTTGTGGTATGTTGTCTAACAAGGGGAGGCCGCCAATTGTGAAATTCAGATTCGATTCATACTGCGCATAATAAAAGCTCATGGCCAGAGGTGTAATGTGGCAAAGCACCAAGATGCACTTTTCAGCCGTTGTCGAGAAAATCGACAGTTAAAAGAAACCGTTGCGGTGAAATACTCTCTATGATTAATAATTTTCCACAACGTCGTGGCGCAGCGGTAAGTGCTCGGGTCCGTAATCCGAAGGTCGCCGGATCGAATCTCGCGCCATGCAATTTTTTTTTTATTGTTAGTTTTTTGTAATTCAAATATATAAAAACTATTAATGAATTGCTTATGCTTGTTGGTGAAGGCGGATCGCACTCCAATTGTACCGCCTCCATTTTTCCGTTTTTTTAACAGGGTGTACCGAAGCTCTCCCGTCCGCACTGATTTTCGACGATGTTATAAGTTGCGCTAGGGACCGCATCTACCTTCTTTCGAAGTTAGCAGGCGACTACGCTGTTATGCGGCGGCTCATTTCGGCCCATTCAACATCTGTCCTTCAAGTGTAACGAGCGAGTAACAGAGTTTATATTTCATACCTGCCACAGCGAATTTGTGTTCGTGGGGTCTCTATCCTAATTCGAACGTTTGACTTACGCTATATGTATTCGTTTCGGAATATCGTTTCTACGTCTTCCATTAACTATACGTCGTTAACATTATGAAGACAATTAATAACATTTGTGAAATACAACTTTCTTTGCGGAAAACATAATGATGTTCGAAGTCGCCAGTTTTTCCACGACAAAGGACTTTCAACAACTTATTTTATGCATAATTGTTGTAACTGATTGCCGGGAATTATATAAGCGCTCGGGTTTGTAATCCGAAGGTCGCCGGATCGAATCTCGCACCATGCAAATTTTTTTTTTTTTTTTAGTATTTGTTTTTTGTAATTATTGTGTGTGTGTGTATATATATATATATATATATATATATATATATATATATATATATATATATATATATATATATATATATATACTAAAAAAAAAAGTTGCATGGTGCGAGATTCGATCCGGCGACCTTCGGATTACAAACCCGAGCGCTTACCGCTGCGCCACGACGCTGTGGAAAATTATTAATCGTAGAGAGTATTTCACCGCAACGGTTTCTTTTAACTGTCGATTTTCTCGACAACGGTTGAGAAGTGCATCTTCGTGCTTTGCCACATTACACCTCTGGCCATGAGCTTTTATTATGCGCAGTATGAATCGAATCTGAATTTCACAATTGGCGGCCTCCCCTTGTAAAACGACTCTCTTTTCTTGAATTTATTTATTTCTGCTTATCTTACTGATATTGTTTAAGTTCCTTATATATTCTGTAGTTACGTTGATAATTGTTTCTTCTTTTAATTGGTTTGTGTATCACTCTGCATGTTTTATACCTCCTGATGTAGCCTTGTCAAGTACTAATTTTATTTTATTTTATTAGTTTTGTTTATTAATAGAAACTGTTATGTAGGTATGCTGCTCCCATTTTGTATCTACTCCATTTTTATTTATTTACTGTTCAATTTTTTACTTCTTCATTACATTACCACCACACTGTTAAAGATGTTACTTACTGTATGTTTCTGCTTCAGTCTAGATGTGTTATTTCTCTTCCAAGGTTGTTTGCAAACATTGTAATTTCTTTGGTGACAATACTCAGTAAATGTCTAAAGATGGCCTTATAAGCCAAAAACCGGTTTACACAATAAAAGTAATATTGTAGAACAAAAGCAAACTGGTGCTTCACATTTATAATGTTGTTCTACCAAGAATTGACAGTAGATACTGTTAACAGAATTTATGTGAACTATTGATGGAAAGGTCACCAGATATGTCAGTTCCCAAGGGTATGTTACTTATCTACCATTCTGATGTACTGCTTAACGTATTTGCTGAACATGTAAGAATAAATGTGGGCTGGTGCTCCCCCCCCCCCCCCCATACAGACATGATGTAAATTACTTTTTATTTTCCATGTTATTTTCATTCAGAGCAATACGTACCTTTCTTTCTCATTACATTTTCCTTTAGTAGGCCCTTTTTCAGCACTTTCCACTGTTGGGCATAACACTAATATATGTTTCTCTGCTTGCCTGACTTACTAAATTATTACTATATATGTTTGGCAACAGATAGTAAATTATTTCTTCTTTTTTTGTTACTCTCTCTCTCCCTCCCTCCCTCCCTCCCTCCCTCCCTCCCTCCCTCCCTCCCCCTCCCTCCTCCCTCCTCCCTCCTCCCTCCTCCCCTCACTCCCCCACCCCTCCTGCACACTCTGCTGTCCCTTAAAAGCCTGCAACACATATATGAAACACACCAGCTTCAGATACACACCTTCCTACTGTATTAGCAAGTGCATTATACATGCATATATTCCTGGTGTAATTCTCTTATAATCTTCATTTTATAAAATAGCATGTCTTCCTTCCCTATGATACTGTATTTTGTTTCATTGTGCACTTCTTAATTTGCGTAATATATTCCTGCTGTTTACTTATGTATTTGGATTTCACTTTTTAAATCAGTAATATACCATAATAACTTAAGCTTTTCACATGTAACTTCTTCAGAATATGTACACATTTTACTGATATTGTAAAGATTAGGAAAAGAAAAGTTATAGATCCTGTGTTTAGATCTGAGTTATCACTCATTCTGTGGCTGGTTTCATAAATTATTCACGATTGGTATTGTATACCAGTGTGGAAAAATTGAAAGAATTACTTTCATTAATAGTAATTTCTACTTTTTTAATATTTGTGAGATTATCATAAATTGTAAATTAAATGTTTCTCCTGCTGATACAATTGTTCCAGTTTTATATGTTGTAACCGACTATACTTACTCTGTTATTCATCCAAACATGTTTCATTCAATTGTTTCAATTTTTTTCAGTGATGTTTTGCAAAACACGAACTTACTTCCTTCTTATCCTTTGTGGCTTTCTAAGTCAGCATATCCTTCTGAACAGTGATTATAATTCACGTGGGAAAATCAGAGGCTATTTAATCCAGTCCTTATTCTTGTTTAGAAGGCTTGAGTTGAGATAGTGCTGAGTCTGTGTATAGTCTATTGCAAAATAAAAGTATTATATGATTGTATTACAATGAAGCTGTAGATATGTAAAGGAGATAACATAAGGAACTGGCTACGGATCTGAATTTCTGTAACTGTTTACCCCAGGAAAATTTACAGGTTAACATATGATTAATGTAATGTTGACTAGGGTGTTTAGAATTCATATCAGCCACTACCTGCACTCTTCCTTGTGTGTATGCAACGTGGCTGTTTACTTCCTTAGATAGTTAATCTATTTATGTGATCTTATTATAAGATGGAAGCAGAAGAATTGTTGCTCAGCATATTCTGTGTACCAGTTCTCAGAATTTATCTACCAATATTTTGTGAGAATGTCATGTTTCTTCTACTAATTCTTGGTCAAATTCCCTGAGTATCTGTGTCATACTTTTATATGGGCTATATCATTCTATTAAATCTTACCAGTGTATCTCTGAATTTCTTTGGTGTCTTCAATCAAGCTGACCTAATACAGACCACATCCATTCAAGCAATATTTTATAATAGATTTCACATAAGTCTTGTAAGCAACTTCCTTCACAGATACACTGCAGTTTCTCAATGTTATAATTTGATACTCTTAGGTACTTTGTATTGTTCGTACACATTACTTTGTATTTATTTATATTTAAGTTGTGTAGCCAACCTGTAAGCAAAGGGGAAATACTGGCATTTTGTTTATCCTTATATCCTGCAGCATTGTTAATTTAATGTAGACCACAACATTATTAGTAAATAATCTGAATGTGCTGCTGACTCTGTTGGAAGAGCATGTTCAGTGTTTGTTTAGCTTCTGTTAAATGGCTGTCCACACAACCCCCATCCCCAGTACAACGTACTGGATCTGTCACCCAGAAATTTTTAAGTCAGTGACATGTTTTATGATACATGCCAAATGATTTTACCTCCATTATCACGTGACCATTTAATGACACATCTTACAAACTTATAAAGATATGATATATTTGTTCACCAGAGCTCTTATTTGGAGGTTTTATATGTGAAAAAAGTGAACTTAGGTTTGTTCCTGTCACATTTCCTAAACCCGTGATACATGCTGATTCTTTGAGAGAAACTTTGTTTCCGTGATGAATTTCATTACGTTCAAAATTAGATTATTCTCTAGGCTCCATCAACAGACAGATATTAGGGGTATTTATCAGCAGTTCTATATTATTATATCCTTTTTATAAGCGTCAGTGACCAACACTATTTTCCTGTTATATTGGACTGTTCTGCATGTGAGTGATTATCCACAGAGACATATAATATACTGGTACTTGGAACAAAGAATGTGTCATTGCCATTGCAACTGTTCCAGGAGGCATAGCCTGAATTACATTTTCATCTGGCCCTAAACACTATTAAACAGCTGGTCTGAGATTTGGCAATAGCATGTTTACAATTCGGAGACAGCTAAGTGACAGCATTCTGCAATAAGGAAGTGTAGTATTGGAACATGGAACTATGAGCTGTTATAGAAAGGGAAGGATGTAGGTTCCACTACTTTCTGGACAGTCTGCTTCCTGGGGTCACAACAGATGGGACTGTGCGACAGGTTACCCAGTGTCCTGTTATTGCAATCGGACTTTGTTAGTCTGTTAGTTAAGCTAGGGTTCCACTGCTCTGTCCACTAAAACATTGTGTGATTTTTCGATTCTTGTTAAATGCTCAGTGGCATACCAACAAGAATGATATCAGCTTCCATAGAAGATTTAGTTCTATAATCCTAATTTTGCGATAAATTTAATCTCCTTTCATTTTTCTATATTGGTCCATTTGTTGCCTTTATTGCATCTCTGTAAACACAGATTGGTCGTGCATCTCACTTGTCCGCTCAGGGCTGTAAACACACAAAAATGCTATCCTATAGCATACCTGCAGTGTGTCCTCGAGATCGCACTCCCTTTCTTACGGTGGCACACTACTTTGATCCTGCCTCTGCTACCCTTCAACAAGTCATTTCGTTTGTACAACGCTGCTAATTTTCTATCTCAACAACCGTGCTGGGCACATTTGGTTCAATAGCAGTGATGTAAAACAAATCTTCATTCCGCAGAAGAAGTCAGGCCCAACTTATGCACTAAGAATCAAAACTATTAATAGCTTCTATTTGCAGTTTCACTGCTAAATATGCTGATAAAAAGACTAATGAGCATAATAATTGCTCTAGCATCAAAACACATTAGAAACTGATCGTTCCAAGTCAAAGACATGGATACATATATGGGTAATTTTAATGTCCACTTACTTTTCATAGGCTTCAGGGTACAGCTCTCAGTGCAGTGATGTCAGACTGTATCCTACCTGCTCCTATCTCATGCCCAAGCAAAGTTCCTCAAGAAAGTTTCAAGTTCAGTGTTGGGAATATTTAAGACTTCAGCAAAATAAAAGTCAGCAACTCAACAAACAATTCTGAACACTATATTCTCCACAGTTCTGAACAAGTGTGTTACACTGTTACTGGCTGTTATTAGTTGATGTCCCAGCAAGTTTCTGAAGTTACTGCCCTTTCCACTATGACTAACACATACGTTGCAGAAAATTGCTTACAGCTTTATGGATGGATCTCTTCCCTGTGGAGCCTGCATGCCATGAACCGATGTCTCTTGTGTTTCTGGCCAGAGTTTCCCAACCTGATAGCTAATGTTTCACCAGTGGTGGTGGATGACGATAGCATGCTGGACCAAGTTGTCAGATGCCAAGATCGATGTTGACAGCCCTCTGAGGTGTCTGCTGTCACCCTAAGTTGCTCACCTTGTAAAGGGCAGCTATCACTGTCAACATTTTACCTGCATTTCCTCAGCAGCCCTGCCATTAGTGACAAATGAAGCAACAAGTCCTCCAATCCTTCCCCCAATGAGGGATGTTCCTATTGCTAAGGTCATTCTGCCTCTTTCTTTAATATGGTTAATCTTTATTTGGTTAAGAAAATAAGCTCAATTCTGTATTTACAAGTTTAGATCAAGTCTCTATATTTCCTGTCTTTGTCAGTGTTAAACTTGTCATTATAAGAACCCCACAGCTACTCCAGAAACACACTATTTGAAACTTCATTGCTAATCCTCCCCCAATGACAGGTTTCTTGCTCATCACTGGGGCCACACTTCCTCCTCCCCCTTCCACCTGCCCTGCACTTTGGTTCACAATGCCATAGCAACAAAGGCATCCAGTTTTTGTGATGCTGATGCCTTATAGCACAACATTACTAAAATTTTCAATAAAATTCATTTGGCCATGACACATAATCATTACCAATGGTTCACATATTCTGGCATTCCACATTATAGTACTGTAAGTTCTAGTGGTGTCATGATCCATTACAAACCTCTAATTTGTGTGTTGCTCATAAAATGTACAAATAAGAAAGAATCACATCAGTATGCATCATTGTGTGCGTTTTCTTTAGTCTTAAGACTGATCTGATGCACCTCTCCATGCTAGTCTATCTAGTGTAAACTTCTTCATCTCTACATAAATCCTACAACGTATGTGTGTTTGAGCCTGTGTACTATAGTCAAGTGCTGGCCTCCCTCTACAATTATTACCCCCACATTTCCCACCATTACCAGATGATAATTTACTGATACCTTGGGATGCTTCCTATCAATCAGCCCTGCTTTTAGTCAAGTTGTGCCATAAATTTTCTTCTCTCCATTCCAGTTTAGTACATCCTCATTAGTTATATGAGTTACACATCTTAATCTTCATCATTATGCTGCTGCTCCACATGTATATGGAATAATGAAATTGCTATACTTTGTTGTATATAAAAACTTCTCATTGCAGTTTTGTCCAAAGGACCTGTGATTTTTTTTCTTTTTTTTTCATTTAAATAATTTTCTTGTTTTTAAAATATATTTACAGCATTGGTTACTCAAGCCCCAAGTAGTTTAATATGTTATGCTATAGATGCTCATTTGTCTTCACAATACTATATCTTAACATGCTGACATTCATCTATATAGACTTGCACATTTTTTAAAAGTAATTCCATGTTGTTCTCTAGATTGCATTGCTTTAGGAAGCCGATGACAGTAAAATGAATACTGTACTATAATTGATAATAGTTACTGATTCTGAATAAAATCTTTTTCTGTTGCTTGTAGCTGCAAATAGTTCTCTTGGTAATAAGACCTGCGTTCTTTACTTATAAGAGAGTAATCGTATTAAAATGTTGCTTTCAGATGGGTACACATTTCTCACATACGTACTATTTATTTACTTATTTATTTATTTTTATTTGTGTAGGGTGGTTAAAAAACGATTAAAGAGTTACAGAGAAAATGATAGAGAAAATCTACATGGAAATACTATGAGCATGTTACAATTTCTTTAAAAATTCACAATGGTTCCAAATGTTGTATTTTGTGATGAGAAGTAATGATACTAATGGTAACAGACTGGTGATTCTTCTATCAGGCAGAATAACACACAGCAGTCTCTCTCTGCTAGTTTCTGTATGCAGATAATTCACTATGTACCCTTGCCGGCAGGCAGATGTCATTGCTAACACAAGTTGAAATTACTCTGATGTGAGGCCAGCTGTCAGATGATGCTGAAACTAAAATTACCCTGATTAATAGGTTACTTTGGATCAGGAGACCATTTCAGTAAGTTGTGCTGAAAAATGCAGTGCTGCGCAGTGATTCACTTTGGGCTTCTAGATTTGATAACGTGATAAGGTAAAAGTGAAATTGAGTGCACCATAGGGACACTTTGCCATCGATCTCAGCAATTAAATTGGCTCCAATAAGTTTAAACACTGTCAGGAACCTGCTTTTTTATAACCTTCTGGAATACCCCTGAGGTACCGCTAGCAAAGAAATAATTGATTGAACAATAAAAACAAAACAAAAAAAAAAGCATGGTATGAGTGTTGCAGATCCTCAAATGAAACTGTGTGAAGTAGCAGAGGCTATAGGTATGTAAAGGTGTATCAATAGGAATGCAGTTAATGTTTATGTGATATGTTGACGATGAGAAAATTGTCAGTGACATGGTTGCCATCATTCTTGACAGTGGACAGCGGTCAGGTGCGGCATTCAGTTTTGACGCAGTGTTTGAGGAATTTAAGTGAAATCTGAAAAACTTTTTTCTGGAGTTGTTACCATCAATAAAACCTGGGTTCATCATTATGCCACAGAAACCATCTAACATTCAAAATGACTTTTTTTGGTGAATGTGCTCCAAAGTAGGTGAAGATGTCTCATTGGGATGCAAGGGGCAACCTATTCACAGACATCTTAGAAAAGTGACAAATGGACAGTACTACAGTGACATATTGCACTACTTTGTCAAGAAATTGAAGAAAATATGACGCTATTTAGTGTTGTTTCAAACTATAATGTACCAACACATTTGTCTGGAGTTGTTGCTGTGAAGCTGCTTGAATTGCATTATGAATTAAAGTCCCCCCAACGCACACACAAAATTGTGCAGCTGACCTGGCTCTGCAACTTTTTCTTGTTGCCAAACACACTAGCTCACAGGCATGGAATTGTGGTCAAGTGAGGAGGTCATCATTGTCAAGACAGAGGTATTTTGTAGAGAGCTTAGTAATTTTTATGTTTTTGAAAGTGTCTAGAAAAATGACTCGAGCACTGTGAAAAGTGTGTATCACTAAAATGGGATTGTCCTGAAAAATAAACAGCTTGTATTTAAAAAAAGTTATCTTCAGTCATAACGTGGATACTTATTGAATTGAACCCATCTGTGACAGTGATTTGTACTGCGACATGTTGACGATTGGCCTGAATTGAAGGTATCCTTGAGGTTGAAGTTACCCATTTGTGCTTCCCTGAAACTCCTAGATATTGTATAATATCAGTGGAAAAATATCCTAAAAACACTGATCCACTATCACCTTCAAGTTAAATTGTGTAACAAAATTCTTTTCATTTTTCTTTCTGCCCCCGTGGCATTTACTGATGCAAAATGCTCAACAACTGTTAAAAATATGTATTGGGCTCTAGCTGTCAGCTTCGGTGTACTGTATATGTGGACAGAAGCACCTTATGACTTGCCCACCTGGTGCACCACTTTTCAAGAATTTCTAGTGCTCTTGGTGTATTGGCTCCTAAGGCACGTGAGGTTTGATATGACTCTGTAGAAGGTTTGTCTACCTAATAAATATAGTGATCTGTTGGTGGTGCCAACATAGCTGCCTGGTTTTTCACATCATACAAACCAAATATGGTAGCTACCAAAACAGCTAAAAGAACAATGGAAAAAGTAGTGATAGATACATAAATTTAAAACTATTCTTTGCCCAGTTTTGAATTTTTTTAGAAACTTTACTTTCACATTGAAAAAATTGAAGACATATTTATCAGCTCATAATGATGATGATGGAACACTGAACTCTGGATGATATGCTCTGGAGCTGACTTCCAGCCAGTGTCTCAGAAATAGATTGCTCATATATTGTTGTTGCCACAACTTGAGGATGCCCTTACTCTGAAGCATCTTAATTTATTCTCTAGTTTTCTAGGCATTTTTCATAGTAGACCTCTCAGGAGATCTAAGTCACTGACAGTGTTATTTTCAACATTATCCACTACTTCACAGAGTCAGCTGCAAGATACCCTTTTATTAAAGTTGCATACCTGTGTACCTGTAAGACTAATAGTGCATCAGGCAGTTGCCAAAATAAATCCAATATTAACTATTGCATATTGATGCTGCTCTGAACATACTCTTTAGAACTTACCAGGCACCAGTGGAAGATCATAGCAGATATTGCCTTTCTATTACTTAAAACTAACCTAAGGAGATTGAAGAGAGGAAATATGTTGCAGCAGTTGATCCATAGTTACAGCTGTCAGATTTGTTCTCACTGTCTGTCTGTGTAGAAGGTTTTGCAGCCCCCGTGGCCCTTTGTCACATTAACATTCTTCTCAGTTTTGTATTTTTACACTTTTAACTTGGTGTCGGAAATGTACTTCAACTGAGGGCAATGATTTTATACTCCAATAAATGTGTTGTTTTCCATTACAATTATGCTATAATAAAGAAAAACGGGTAACACTATGTTGAAGCATAGGTGGCTTCATCCTATACAGGGGTCTCCTAACACAGAAAATGCTCAGTGTTTCTCTGCAGCTTGCATTGCTTGATGTGAGACCTTTACAAAGAGGCTTTAGGACACTTCTCTCACAATGTAGGTCCTTTGTTCCTCTGCCTGGCCTGGTATTTTGGGCAATGAAAACTGGTCACTAATTAAAAGCCTGAGAGTCTCCACTTTGCCAATTAAACTGGTTTTCTTTGGGAGGATACCAATTTAAAATTATAAGCCTCATATTCTAATCAAACCATTTGAAAATTTGATATATTAAAAGTTTTGTTAAAAAATAACAATAATTGTTTGGTCACAAGGTAATTAGATATGCAAGCTTGACACAGATACTGCAGTGTAATCAGCGCACTGCCAGATTAGATTTTAGAAACTACAAAATTCTGCTGTATTCTCTGTCTGAAGAGTAGTCTTAAATAGAAACTGATTGATATCTGAACCACATTTCCAGATGTTAATTGTGATGTATAACTTTGTCATCTTATTTTATTGTTCATCAGCTATTACTAGATAGTCAAAATGAGGAGTCATAATAATACTAAATAAACAAAAAGAACTATATCTGTAAATTATTTTCTTGTTTGACATGTATGGTATAAATTCTTCAGTTTTGAAGAAATTTTGGCATTTTGTTGTCCTTTTCTATCAAAATCCTACAGATACATTTACTATCATGAAATGCCACCCACAAACAAGCATAATTTGTGTCATGAACAAGTACTGAAATTTGAACATGCTAGGAAAAGTGACCTATAAACCAATAGAAAAAAACTTCATAATTTTTTTGTTGTTCAGTTCTTTGTTGCATTTCATGAATCATCACAAGTGCTTTTGGGCCACGAATACAATTGCATGCTTATAATAATAATAATAATAATAATAATAATAATTTTGTACAGTTCAGTGGCCTGGTGCAAGTCATTCAAGTGGACACCCTTTGGTGACTTGCATGCCCCTAACCTACCCCAACTATCCAACCAGAGAAAGGGGCTTACAATTTAATAGGGAATCCAAACTAAATGCAATTTCTGGTGGGTCCTCACATTATTGTGAGGTGAAGGCTAGGTGAAAATGCAGACTGAAAAATCCATTGTCCTACTGAGATTCAGTCCCTTGCCCTCTCGGTGTCCAAGCATATTTGGATAGTGTGACTTATTCTTCCATCATGTACAACTGTAGTATTAGGGATGAAAATACAGTAAAAATACTGGTAAAAATATTAAAAATACTAAGTCTGAGATAGTCGCTCATAATTTCTGAAGTTCAGCATCTAGAATAGTGAAAAAGGATAGAAGTCATTATCCTTCTCTGTTAGCATAAATTGTCAGTGAATATATTTAGCTACACCTCTTGATGTTCTAATATGTGTACACGTTATTCACAATTCTGGTAAAATGAAGCTACATGTATAAAATAAATACAGCCTCCCAGTTCTTTAAAGTTATGTTCTTCTGTCATCTTATCAGGTAAACTATCTTACAGCAGCAAAATGTAGTTTATTTCTAATCAAGGAAAGTCATCAATCCACAACAAAAGCTACTTCTTTTATAAATGCTTCTCTCTGTTGATATTAACAGGCACAAGCTATTAATATCTAATAGTTTACTCTATACATTGAAGATCTTATGATGAAGCCTAATACGGTAGTGCGGCGTACCCAGATTTGATGCATGCAGTCTTTGTGATCAAGTTTATATTCAAGTGTAGATGGTGACTATACTGGGCTATTTTGTAAAAGGCATCTATGACTTTATATATTTACTCCTAACTGCAGATAAGATTTCATTTCAACTCTGGATACCAGATATAACTTGACAATTTATGCTTAAGAATATGAAAACCAAAACTTTTTTCACTCGAAAGAAAGAAGGAGACAGTAGAAAGGTTTATTGTTTCATTTAATGAATTAAGACTGTCTTTATGAACCCAATAGAAAATTATTTGGAATCTGCTCACTACAAAATGCATTGGAATAGGACAAGCTATAATAGGAAAAACTTGTTGACCTGGAGAGTGCATCATTATACACTAGTTCATTTTTAAAGATAAAACAGTGGAGTTAAATTAACAGCTGAATTTCATCATCCAGTTTATGTCTGTTTAAATAAGCTTTGTGTCTTTTCACATGATTGAAACATCCTGTACTGACATTTTTAGCATTTGCAGAAGCAATAGTTTCCTCTGGATCATCATGCACCATCGCTACAAGAGGTGTATTAAAGGTAGAGAGGATGATGTTCAGACCTAAAGCAATATAAAAATCATACCAGTACTTATCAAACAATGGAAACTCCAGGTAGGGATATCAACAATGTAGGAAAAGACAGATTGCTACTTACCTTAAAGAAGACATGTTAAGTTGCAGATAGGCATGATTAAAAGACACTTACGTAGAGCTTTCAGCCACAGCCTTCATCAGTAAAGAAAAGCACACACGATTCACACACACAATCAAGCACACACGACTGCCAATTCCAGCATCTCAGGCCGGAATGCATTCTGGCTTGAGATGATGGTGTTGGCAGTCGTGTGTGCTTGGGGTGTGCTTGCATGTGGGTGTGAATGGTACGTGTGTCTCCTTTACTGGTGAAGGCTGTTGCCAAAAACTCTATGTGAGTGTATTTTAATTGTACCTGTCTGAAACTTGACACATCTTCTTTATGGTAAGTAGCATTTTAGTACTTATCCATTTGTAGATTTCCAACTTTCCAAATTCTCTTCACAGTGCTTCATACATGTAATAATATGAAATTTACTGTCATAGCATTCCTTTTGAAGAACTTAAGTGATAATAATTTTGTTGTTGTTATGAAATTGCTGATTTCAGCTGCTGTGTCATGCTTAGTTTGATTACAGTTGTCACATGAAGATACCATATCCTTTCCTTCAATTCTTGAAAATAGTCTGTTCATTTGTACCAGAAACAGTTGAATTGTGCTTGAAAACTGTGTATTGCCGAGTTTCACTGGTTTTTGTGTACTGAGGAACAAAATGTGAGTCTTCTT
This sequence comes from Schistocerca nitens, assembly GCF_023898315.1. Classification (NCBI taxonomy): domain Eukaryota; kingdom Metazoa; phylum Arthropoda; class Insecta; order Orthoptera; family Acrididae; genus Schistocerca; species Schistocerca nitens. Next base: position 930,136,356 of record NC_064617.1, on the reverse strand, counting down.
TTCTACTGAATACTTGGTTACCTAGTCATTTTACATCAGAAAATTCTGTCTTTATTAAATTTTAATGATCCAAAACACTACATACCGTTGAAGAAATCATGGAAAATCACTGTTGGTAACTACTGTAAAGTGAGAAATTTATTATTAAAGACCTATATAATAATATGCCCTGAAACCAAAACTGTTATTATGCACTACTTATACTGTACACAGATGAATGCAACATTTTATATAATTTATGCATTGTGCATCTCACAAACCAAAAGATATACCTCCTTTTACAGAACAAAGCATAGGTTAGGCAAATCTGAGACTGTGCTTGCCTCATAATTGTTGTAATTTGAATTATATTGTAATTTTAGTTGACAGAAAAATACCTGTAATTACCTGTGATGAGGTATTTGGAACTCAGGAGATTTTCATTGCCACTATCAATTTCTTTAGAACTTTCAGTGCTAATGTTTTACCACTTATTTTAGTTTGCCATTACCAGTAATCAAAATTATATGAAGCTTTTGAAGTTAGTGAAAACAGAACCATAAACATGTCGGTGAACAAAGGAACCCTTTGTCATTTCCAAGTGCCATTTGTTTGTTGTCAGTGCCAAGCACATTACCTGAATTGTTCATGTAACTTCATGAAAGTTAACATGAAGATAAGGAATAAAAAGTAGTGAAAACCTGTAGGAGAACTAACAATGAATCATGTATGCACTCCATGCAATGCAGCATTAATTTCTGTATCATGAGCTGACAGAGTTGGGAGTCTGATCATAGTGTTCTTCATTTTTGTTTTGTTTCTCCCTTACCATTCGCTGTTAGTTCGTAGATCTTCAAAAGGAGAATGTAATAAAATTTTGTGGCAGATTAAAACTTTATGTTGGCTAGAACTCAAACCCAAAACCACAACATTCACATGCAGTGCTCCTACTCATTGCGCCATGCAGGTGAGACTCACAATTAATGCTGCCAGTTTTTGTACTGCCAATATCTCTCTGCGACATTCCAGATTTATCAGAAGTCCTGCTGCCCACCATGCTGAACTAAGACTTCTGAAATAAATTTTTAATTTGCCAGGAAGTTTCGGAACAATTCACACTCCACACTATAGTTATGGAACTGTAGACCAACAGAATTAATTGCTTAATTGGTAAGTGAATGCAATTTAATCTACTGTATGCACATGAATATCACATTGACCAATAAATGTAGAAGCCAAAGAATTCAAAAAATGTTGTTGTGGAATCTTAATGGATCTACAATGATAAAACTGATGAAAAACATTGTTGAACAGCTGGGGAGTAACAAATTTTTAAAAAATCACATGTTAGGTAGAAGCTATATCTGAAACTGTAATGTTCACTGGGTAAATTGATCCGTGAAAACAAAAGCAGTGAAATTCACTGACACGACTTTTAATGCAAGGGTTTGTACACAATTCTTGACTTACAGTTAACATTAATCATGTCACACATGCTGTACACATGTATCATTTGTTTGTGATTGAGTGGACAACTTGTCTGCATGCTTTATTTTATCATAATATACTCTTATTGAAGTTACAGTTTGTTTCTGATTTATTTCTGTTGTATTTGCAAAAGAATTTCTTTTTTTCTAAACCTGAATTATTCAACAAGGTCAGCACCAGGACAGTGTGTTATCCAGCTTCATATAATCCATGATTTATACGTAATCTTAACCCTTTAGTATATGTTTTTACTTTACTTGGCCTTTATGTGACACCAGTGTATTTTTATTTCCAGTGATGAATGACTTGTGGCTGCCTGAGACATTAATGACAAGCAGCTCTGTGTCTGGAGTTTACTCTGATGTATTCGACTACAACTCAAAGAGGTACAGGTGCACACAATGTAGTAAAACTTACATGTGGAAGACTACTTTGGCAAGACATGTAAAATATGAATGTGGCAAACCTCCACAGTTTCAGTGTCCTTTTTGCCAGAAAAGAAGTCATAGGAAGAGCAATATTGAACAGCACATCCGGTGTCACCACAGAATGTAATGAATTGTTTCAGGATTGATAAATGTTGAGGAATGAAAATAAAGAAATGAGTGTATTTCTACTTAAAATTTTAATGTACACTGAAAATATAAGATTGATGTCAGTGATTTGTAATATAAATAAATTCTCTATTAGAAAGTTATTTTCTTTCTGTTAGGGACTAATAATTCATGAATACAGAGAGCTCCAGAGACAATTTTATGAACAATGCACATACTAGATCATGTATTTATAAAAATATGTGATCTAGACAGTTCTTTGTTCGTAAAATTATGAAAAAGATCACTATTTTCTCTTGGTGACACAGAGCCACCTCTCTGTATTAAAGACTGTGTGAAAATTCAGTTGTTGAACATGGGGTATTGCAGTCATGCTATTCTTCATTGTACCGGAATATAACTTTAACTGTTATTCAATCATTTATTCATAATGTAGTTGCTGAATACAGCATGCATTATTTCATAAGATAATTTAACAAATATGTATATTTTAGCAATCAAAAATAAAAAAAATTATCTTAAACCACTAAAAACAGAGCTTTTAATTGCCATCTACAAAGTTAATTATTTAGTTGTTGATTCATCCATAGATCATTTGCAAAATATCATATACGAATTCTTTACTGACAGAGGAAACAATTTTTAATTCATGCATACATCAATATTATCTATGTAGGTCAAGATGAGCATTGTTGTTTTATTAATTTTTATAATGTGTACAGTGTTTTTTACATGTATTTCCAAAGAAATTATCACTGGTCACTGCCCACATTACACACACATCCCCCCCTCTCTCTCTCCCTCCCCCCTCCCTCTCTCCCCCCTCTCCCCCTCCCTTCGTCCACTCTCTCTCCCTCAGCTGGCATGAGGACCGAACCTTCAAGATACTGCCACCATTCTATTTAATTCTTCATGTTGTCTCTTTGGAACATCTGAAAAGCTAAGTCAGAAGATCGCCAATGTGATGTTGAGGTCAAGAAAATTGGAAGAGTTTAGGATTATTCATTGCAGATATTGGCTATAGGATTCTACAGTAAGAATCATTAAACTATGACATTTTACTGTAGAGTGACAGGTGCAATACCTACTCTGTGTTGTCTAAATAATCATTGTCGTTCTAGCACAAATTATTTAAGAGGTATGATTGAAATGAATTTTTAAATATTTTTATTCTACTTGTCTCTTTAATTTCCATGGGGAATTTATTGTATAATTTTCTCTGGTAGAAAATGCTTTTTAGTGGTTTCTGTTTATTTGTTAATGGAAGTTTAGTCTGGCTCTTTTTCCATATGCTGCTGTCTGTGAGAGTTGTTCTTTTTGATGTCCACAACAGATTGGTGGATGTACTCACATGGTGCAGTTAGAATTCTCAGCTGTTTAAACAAATTCTTACAAGAATCTCAGTTGCTATGTCACTTTTAATGACCCTTTCCTGTAGTTGATGACTGTGTGTCCATGTTTTGTGTATGTGACACCCAAAAAATTATTCTATAGCTAAAAATGGAGTGTATGTAGGAATAGCATGTAACTATAAGACATTGTACATTACACATTGATGAAAGGACTGTTAAGCAAACTGGATACCTTTTTCAGTTTGTTTCAAATTTAATTTTTCAGTCTGTCAGACATTTTATATTGCTTGACAAGTGATCAGAAATTTTGGTGACACCACTGTGTACCTCTCTTTGTGACAATCTTAATGTGGTGTAATGAATGTTGTTTTCCTTCTGGGATTGTAATATTGTACACCATTGTTAATTTTGAACTGCACTGGATTATTTACAACAAACTTCATAAGGGAATAAATATACTGTGAAGCAGTTGTCAGGAGGCCTAACTCCTTTAACAGATGTCTGCCAGATGGTCATTGGTATTATTCTTACAGCAAAGTCTTGAGCAATGAACACTTTCTTTCTTAAAGTTGAGTTGCTCCAGAACATATTCCATGTGACATTACTGAAAGAAAATACGTAAAATATGCCAGCTTACCTATTTGTCACTCCCCAATTTCTGCAATGATTTGAAATGTAAATGTGGCTTAATTAAGTTGTCTTAGGAGTTCCAAAATGTGTTTGGATGTGTCAGCTGACATTCAGTATTAGTTATTAGAGTTTTATATTTGCTATAGAGTCTATGAAATTATAATGCACATTTAATTTTACGGAAATGTTTTTCTGCTTTAAACAGAAATGTATGCTGTTTGTTTTCTTTATGCTCAGTGTAAGTTTATTGCTTGATGACACATTGCAAACATTGTGGTGTTTTCTCTGTTATATGCAATCATAATGATAATAACAATAATAATAATTTTATTGTCATTAGGCCATTACAGCAGTACAAAATGTCACATATATAATACAATGCAGTTGTTAATTCAGAAGTACAATAGGTTAATTATTAACAGTATGGTACTATATTACACTAAATAAATTCCTTTATATTATAGAACAGATAGGCAATGAATCAGTCACGCAGTATTTGTTTGAACTTTTGTTCAGATAGTTCATGTAAATTTTGTGAAAACGTATTAAAAAATTTGGCCCTATAAGCTCATAACCATTAACTGATTTTCACAGTTTGTGATACGGAGTATCAATGGATCTATTGATTCTTGTGTTGTAATAACTTACATATTCTCATCATTTTTTTCTCCATGTTGACCATTGTCTGGAAAGTCATTGGTGTCCATAAAAAACAATATTGGGCTTGATCTGCTGCTTGATAAACTGCTTTGTTTATTATATGTTTCACTAAGAATTTTCAAACAATGGAAAATCCAGGATGGAATGTAAAAATATTAGGAAGGAAAGTTGCCACTCACCATATAGCGGAGATGCCAAGTTGCGATAGGCACAATGAAAAGATTCACACAATTACAGCTTGCACTTTAGTGTGATTTCAGTTATCTGAGACTGCAGACATGTGTGCAAGTTGCGTTTGCATGAGTTTAAGTGTGTGTGTGTGTGTGTGTGTGGCCACGCGCGCACACGGCGGCACATGTGTGTATGTGTGTCTATTGTTGACAAAGGCCTTAATGGCCAAAAGCTATAATTGTGTGAATTTTTTTGTTGTGCCTGTTGCAACTCAGGATCTCTGCTATATGGTGAGTGGCAACTTTCCTTCCTAATATTGTCACTAAGAATTTTGCTTTATCTGCAAACTGTGGCACCCCTATTCTTTGTTCTCTTTTTCCCCGATGGCATTTCCTCTTATTTCTAATGATTATTTTTTAAAAGAATGTGATGGTCAGTAGTATCAAAGGCCTTTCGATGGATCTAAAACTATACACAACACCTTCATCCTTATCTAGTGCATCAACTACCACGTTTGCAAACTCTACTAATGCTGGTTTTTCACTAATACTACTCCGGAAACTCCATTGAAAATATTATATTTATTCAAATAATTCATTAGCCTAACAATATTATCTGAAGGAAAGTTGCTATTCACCATATTGTGGAGGTGCTGAATCGCAAATAGGCACAACGAAAAGATTTTCACACTTAAAGCTTTTGTCCAATGGCCTTTGTCAACAATAGAAACCAATACACACACACACACACACACACACTCAAGCAAATGCAACTGACACACACGACTGCAGTCTCAGGCAACTGAAACAACACTATGAGCAGCGGCACCAGTGCATGATGGGAGTGGCGACTGGGTGGGGGAAAGAAGGAGGCTGTGGCAGGGAGGGGGATGGTGAACAGTGAAGTGCTGCAGGTTGTGTGGCGGGCAGGGGGGAGGTGGGGAGGGGGGTGGGAAGTAGTGAAAAAAGAGAGAAATAAATAAAAAAAGACTGGGTGTAGTGGTGGAATGACGACTGTTTAGTTCTGGAATGGGAGCAGGGAAGGGACTACAGATGGGTGAGGACAGCGACTAATGATGGTTGAGGCCAGGAGGCTTACAGGAACGTAGGATGTATTGCAGGGAAAGTTCCCACCTGCACAATTCAGAAAAGCTGGTGTTAGTGGGAAGGATCAATATGGCACAGGTTGTGAAGCAGTCATTGAAAAGGAGGGTATCATGTTTGGCAGTGTGTTCAGCAACAGGGTGGCCAACTTGTTCCTTGGCCACAGTTTGTCAGTTGCCATTCATATGGACAGACAGATTGTTGGTTGTCATGCCCACGTAGAATGCAGCACGGTGGTTGCAGCTTAGTTTGTCTACAAGCCTACAGCTACAGCCTACAAGCCTACAGCTTGCTGCATCTAATATGCAACCACTGTGTTGCTTTCTGTGTAGGCATGTAGGACCCGAGTCCAGGAAGCAGCACATTAATGCCCTCGGCTAACCTTTAACCTGGTGGATTTCATGGGAAGTTAACTAAGGGTAGAAAATATTTTAAAGAAGCAGGAAGTTGTTGCTGGCGCATAAACAAAAATGTTTGATCATGAATAGGCATGAATGACAGTAAGTAAACAAGCACAGTCATACAATGCAGTCATTAATAGACACATACAGTGGACTAACAGTCAAATTGGGCATTTAGTCAGTAATGGACACTGTGGTAGAAACAGCGCTGGAGTTAAATGTCCAAAAAGAGACCATCACTGTTTGAGCAGGAAGTTTTAATACCGTACTTATTAGCATGGTGGGCCACAACAACAATGCACATTCAAATTGTGCAACAGAGAGCAACTGGTGTATATTTTCAAGGCAGACAGTGAGGGGAGGAATAAGTACAGATGTACTGAAGAATACAGAAAGGACAAATGAGTTGTAGGTAAGCAGGGAAAGACAGTAACAAAGGTTGTGGGATGGAAAGAAGCTGAATCGATAATGTATAACAATAATGGAAATTCTTGGATGGAACAATACATATAATAAGGCCAACCACTGTCTAAAGCAGACTGATGAATGATGCACATAACAGAAAACATTATTCATACTAGCTTTGGAGCACTTGTTCCTTTTCTAATAAAAGTACAGACACACACAGACATGCAAAGAAAAACTCTCGCAGCTATGGTAAGACCAATTATTGGTTATTGCTTATTGAGAGTAGTTGCCTGGGAGTATGGTGTTGGGGAGAAGATGAGAATGAATCCACAAGGCTAGGAGGGCAGCTGATGACTCACTGGCTCCACGACAAGAGGAAAGAAGTTCAGAAAAGACGAAGAAAGAGAGATATCTTCCACATGGGGAGGGGGCAGGAGGAAGAGTGGCGGGAGAAAGCAGTACGTGATGTGGATGTGGAGGGAGTGGTATCAACAGCAGAGAGAAAGGAAAAGGTAAGGTGATGCAGTGGGAAACAGGTTAGCGGAGGTTGAGGCCAGTGGTTTGTGAAAGTGTAGGATAAGCTAACTAGACACTTCCAACTTATGGAGTTCAGAGAAAGTTGTGCTGGTTGGTAATATCCAAATGGCATGCTAAGTGAAGCAGCTGTTGAAGTCATTTGCGCTGTGGTGTACACAATGTTCGGCAACTGGATGGTCAAATTTTCAGTTTGCCACAGTTTGGTGGTGGCCATTCATGCGAGTAGACACAGGGTTACTTGTCATTCTCACAAAGAATGCTGTACAGTAAATACAGCATAGCTGATTTATAACAAGGTTCTTTTGATACATGGCCCTGCCTCTTGTTGGGTTGGTAATGCTTGTGCTGTCTGCAATAGGAGGTGACAGAAGGGGGGGAGGGGGAGACTGCTTTGGATGATGTGGGTAGGATTTTTGGTAGTATTCCCTCATCACAGACATAGTCACAAGCCTAGTGAAGGATGTGGAGCTTTTCGAGGCCCTTCAGAGGATTGTTGGTCACTGACTGGTTAGTAGGTTTACTGGTGTCAGAGGAGAAGATGGCATGGCAGATCTGTTTATGGATGGTCTGGAAAGGATATTGTCTGTCAGTAAAGTCTCTGATAAGGTTATAAGTATATTTCAGTAGCTCCTGATTACCATATGTGGCTTATAAGGTTGGTGAGGCTGTTAGGAAGTGATCTTCTGGCATGGAGCAAGTGACAGATGTCAAAGTTGATGTAATGTTGGTGTTTGGTGTGCTTGAACAAACACATTTATGGTGCCATCCGCGAGATGAAGATTCAGATCTAGAAATGTGGCTCGTTAAGTTGAGAAGTACCAGGTGAAGCAGATTTTGGAGTAGGTTTTGAGGTTGTGGATGAAAGAGCAAAGGCCATGAGTCTTGATCATGAAAATGTCATCAGTGAATCTCAACCAGACAAGGGGTTTTAGGTGTTGAATGGATAGTAAGGATTCCTACAGATGATACATAAATAAGTTGGTGCGGTATCCCTTCAGCATCCACAATTTATTATGGATTTGGCCTTTGAAAGTAGGTCAAGTTGTGGATGGCAAAGAGGATTAGGAAAGACGTGGTAGTTTTGGTATCAGGACAATATTGGGAATGGTAATGTTACATTGCTGCAAGGCCATGGGCAAGGGAATGCTAGTGTGCGAGGACACCACAGCCAGTGATCAACAAAGAGTCTGGTCTTAATGGGGCAGGAACTGTTGAAAGACAGTGAAGGAAAAGGAAATGACCAGAGTCTTGAATGTAGTATGGGAGTGTACGGATAATAATATGGAGGTATTGACCAACAAAGACAGTATGCACCCAATAAAAAGCAGTACCATTTGTGAAAGCAGCTATGTTATATATCAGCTACGCTGCTGAACTGTACAGATGGGAAGTGTCTTTCCAGCGCATCCTGCACTCTCGGAGTACCCCTGGCCTAAACCTCTGCTAACCTGTTTCCCACTGCCTCACCTTAACTTTTCCTTTCTCTCTTCTATCCGAGATCAAGCACTGCCATCTCCCACAACTCTGCCTGACCATGGCCATTTTCTCTCTCTCTCTGTCTGCCCCCCTTCTCCCTCCTTTCCTCCCTCTCCCTTCCTCCCTCCCCCCTCTCCCTCTCACTATACCTCTTATACACTTTTCTCTCTGAACTTCTTTATCTTGTTGTCCAGCCACAGAGTCATCTGTGAAAAGACGTAGCTCATACTATCCTGTTACCCCCTCCTTGCCTCATGCATACTTCCCTACCCATTTCCCACCTTCATCTACCAAGGCAAATGTTCCCAAGAATCAGTCTTCAGTCCTTAACCAATGCAACTTTTATGCTTATTAATTGCAGAAATGCTTAGATATTTTGAGATCTTTTACATGTACAACACGGTGTCCATTTGTAACAAAATAATGATTTCTAAAGAGTTCCAAAACTGAGAAGGCTATGTACATATACAATGAGAATATAGTTAATTCATTAAACAATAAATTAAAGCCTGCTGGTCTATTTTGTTACCTGTCAAAGGCTTTTGACTCTGTAAATCACAGTATCCTTTTAAATAAATCACAGTAAAGCCTAAGCTAAAAATGTTCGCATTTAAAATTAGAATATTACAGTGTAAGAGGAAATGCTGCAAAATGGTTCAAATCTTAAATCTCTTCTAGGAAAAAAAGGTTGTCAATAAGAATGACACATGTATTAAACTATCAGGCACCATCCACCTGTGGAGCCCTACAAGGTTCCACTTAAGGGCCCTTATTTTTTGTATATATCAACGATTTTTTGTCATTAATGTTACCAGATGCCAAGTTTTGTTGATACAAATATCGCAATAAATATCCAATCTAGAATAGTCTATGGAAGGTTGTTTAATGAAAATTTGATGGACATTAATGAATGGTTCCTAGCCAATACTTCATCACCAAACTTTGAAAGACTACACTAAACGCAGTTTTTAATTTGTGAGAGGTTTCCTGCTGGTATATGCCTAAAATATAACAACAGACAGATAGAAGAAGTTGACAGTGTTGAATTCTTGACTTACATCTTGGTAATAAATTCATTTGGGCAGGACATACCACAGAAATGCTGAAGCGTCCAAACATATCTCTCTTTGCAGTGTGAATGTTGATGGACACAGAGGATATAAAAATAAAAGAGTCGCCATACTTTGCTTGGTTTCATTCCATACTGTCATAAGGGGTCATATTTTTGGGATAACTCATCGAACCAAGTCCAAAAATATGTAATAAGAATTATCATTAAATGACATGAGCTCAAGAACATGCTGCGGAGGCTTGTTTAGGAAACTAGGAATACTAACTACTGCTTCTCAATATATTTATACCTTACTGAAATTTGTCATTAAATTATATCTCTTTTTCAGCCCAACAGACAAGTTTTTGGAATCAATACTAGAAGTAAGAATAATCGTCACAAAGATTTAAAGTCGTTCACTTTGGTCCAGAAATATGTCCATTATTTAGAAACACACATTTTCAGTTACTTACCAGCAGCCATAAAAAGCTTAAGTACTAATAAAGTTCAGTTTAAGAGGAGCCTAAAGGATTTATTGGTGGCCAATTTCTTCTAATCCATTTGTGAATTTCTTAGCAGAGCCGACTGATTTGAATATGTTACTAATTAACTGGTGTGCAAGACTTAAGCATGAATGTAAATTTCACATGATGTGTCACTGCCAAGTAAGATAACTTGATGTAACTCAGGCTGTTCATAAAAAGAAGTGCTACAATATAGTACAGGAGATAACTGAAAGAAGTGAGAGAAACAAAAGTGACACTTTTTTTCAAAGATACAATCAGACTGAAGTACCATGATTGCAATGGCCCACTGGACCTTACAAAAGGCGTGACATGGTTCTTAATAGGATATAAGATCACAATGGATGGCAGTGCATCCTCTGCAACATGCTTGTTGGCCATAAGGTTGGTGATGAGTTCTTGTGGTAGGTTCCTCCATCAGAGTGGTTGTCTACTGCTGGATGGCTTTCAGTACATGTGGATGTGCTGCAGTACATTTCACCAACACTTCATACGTCTGGTCAGTGTGATTCAAGTCATGGGAACGAGCAGGCCAGTCCATTTACCAAATTTCCTGTGATTCCAAGAGCTCCTCCTCTTGCACTGTTCGAGGTGGTCATCCATAAAAATGAAGTCAGGGCCTAATGCACCCTTGAAAAAATGCACATGGGAAAGGAGTGCAATGTCATAATAATACTGACTGGTGAGTGTACTGTGTTCAAAGATATAAGATGGTGCCAAAAGCTAAAGGATGGACTGACAAGGAATAGGATCACATGCTCTTCTTGGATGAGAGGCAATTCAATGTGCATTGGGATTCTGGACATATCCTGTTTATGGTGAGAGGTGGGAACTGGAGCATTGTCAAACTAGATCGTTTAGGTGGTACAGTTCTGGTTACGGTGTGGGGGGGCATAATATTGCACGGGTCTACTGATCGCCAAATCTTTGAACAGGGTACATCCACTGATCAGCAATATTATGAGACTGGACTTCTTCCCCATGTGCCCTTTTCTGGGGGAGGGGGGGGGGGGGGGGGGGGGAGCATTAGGCCCTGACTTCATGTTAATGGATGACAGTGCCCAACTCCAACTGCACCAAATGGTAAATGGTACAGATAGAGGACCTCTTGGAATGACAGGATATTCCCCAAATGTAGCAATCTGCATGTATTGCAGCACATCCTCTACAAGCAGCAGTTGTCAGCTGTGCTGGTGGAAGAATGGAATGCCCTACCACAAGAACTCCTTACCAACCTTGAGGCCAGCATGGGAGCACATAGGAGAGCATGCATAGCTGTCTGTTGTGATTACACACCCATTTAAGAATCATGGCCCACCTTTTCTGCCTTTTGTAATGTTCAGGGAACTATCATAAATTGTGATAGCTTCAGTGTAATTATTGTCTTGGAATAAAAGTGTTATTTCTGTTGGTCTTGTTGCATATTTCTTTCAGGTACGATTTTGGTACTGTACTGTGGCAGTTTTTTTCTATGTATGGTACAAGTTTCATCAAGCTGTGTTACTTGGCAGTGACACATCATGCAGAAGTCAATTTTGTCCATAATGTTTGCCCACTAGTGTAATATCAAACCGTGCAAGTATTACGTGCACTCTGACTTCTGTACAGATTCAGTGCAGTAATGGGATCACATTAATTAAGTGTTGTAAAACAATTTTTCTATTCGATGATGCATGGCTACCAAGGCCTAAGAAATATTTTGTGCACCTCACTGTATTTAACATTTACATATTTTGTGATTAATTTGTTATTACCTGGCTTCTGTACAAATTCAGTGCAGTAATGTGATCTTTGTAAATAAGTGTTGTTAAATGATTTTTATATACAGTAATGTACGGCTACTATAGCCATGTCAGTGTATTTAACATTTGCATGCTTTGTGACATGTTTGTTATTACATTTTAAATGAAAATATATTGACTTGTTCCACAACCATGAGAAATGTTTAACATTAACATATCTGGTTTTGTTCCTAAATATTTATTGTATATTCTTGTTTTATGATATGTTCTACATCCTGAAGGATCTCCTCACTTTGGAAAAAAGTGCATGTAATCCAAGGTGATGCTGATGTTTTCATTATTCTTGTTGCACTGTTAACCACTGTGACTTGCCATTTTCATCACTAACAGTAGTAAGGTCATGTCTGAGTTTTAACTGTATTCCCTTTTCAATATATATAGTCATCTCCCCCCTCCCTCCCTTTAAGGATGTCCTACAATAATAGTTTGCCTGCTCATATGAAGATAAGGTTATATGTTAATGCTTTCACTAGTCAGCTTAACCAGTCACCCATTCTCAGTTCTGTTCAAGTACATGCTGCCTTATGAAGCCCCATCTGTCAATTGTCCCAAGTGGTGTCCATACAACATGCCCAAAGTCAGCCATTGTTTGCTTCATCCTCAGCCCTGCATTAATATGCTTTACAGCATTTAAAAAAAGTGCATGTTGGTGCCACAAGTCTGGGAAGCTGTCTTCCCAGGATGTATTCACACATTTCATCCCAGTGATCATTATTAAAAATAATAAGTTCATGGCTATAATGGACTCCTGTAAGTCAATTGCAAAAGCATTTTAAAACTTTTACAAACTGAGTGCATTGGAATTGCATAGCTCATGTGTGATACATTTTCTGCAAACTCACTTAAAAAGGAAGTTTTGTATTAATCTGCTTATTTTTGAAATTGTTTTAATTGCAAAGCATTGTTTTCTGTGTCTGGCCCTTATATTTACTTGCATTAATAACTTAAGAAAATTGTACCTTAATGAAATATCATCCTATGTTGCCTTGTATATGAACTCTGCAGTTACTTTTTTGTGTAGTTGAGTGTTCGTACCAAAACAAACTGGATGCAACACATAGTTTGTGTTTTCTTACTGATGCAAATTTTAAATCTGTTAACTGATAATTTTGATGAGTTTCTTTGGAAACTTAATAAAAAAAGTGAATTGTTAGCCTTTGTCTTGAATTCTATACATAAAAGACTGTAATGACTTTTCGTAATGTTTTCTATGTGAATGAAAGATTACTGTAATTAAGTATATGCTGTTCAATGTACATCTAAATCTTGTAGCTCCATTTAGGGATGCAGAGACTATTAGTTCTATTTTGGTGAATGAATGTATTTAAAAGTATTCAGTACATAGGTTCTATAATGATAATTGTTACCTACATGAAACTGTAATAACAAAGGTAGAAAAAAAAGTAATTATCAAGGGTAGCAGCAGTAAGTATACACAGATAGTCACAAATCATTCTTTTGATTCCAGAGCTTCCTTGATCACGGGAAAGAAATACCACAGGTCCTGCAAATAAGATAATTATGAATTATTTTACATAATTGCTCAGGACTACTGAAGTGTCTTCCTAATCTTCTGTTATGTAATCTTGTACCCTCCAACACATTGTTGTCTTTCACCAGATGCAAGAGCATCTAAACAACACTAGTGGACAAAGACATTGAAGGTATGAATTGCTCAGGACTAATTAAGTAAGTCTTCTTAATCTTCTGTTATGTAATCTTTTACCCTCCAACACATTGCTGTCTTTCACCAAATGCAAGAGCATCTAAACAGAACTAGTGGATAGAGACATTGAAGGTACGAAGGAAGGAAATGGTTAAGTAATACAAAAGGAACTTCCAACATTGTCTACAGAAAGTTTATGGAGTAAGACAATTCTCCAACAGTTGAACAGTGCTATACTAATTCTAAAAATATTAAGGTATCCTCAACTTGTAGGTTGATTTGAGCACCACAGTCCTGTACTAGGTATGGTCCTGTTGGAGTTGGAATGCTATTGTCTTCTTTTGTCTTGGAACTGATTTACCCAGCCATTTATTAGGCCACTTACAGTTTAAAATTGGCTTTGAACTGCAGAGCACCATGGTGTTTCTTACATTAACAAATCATTGCCAGAAGTGAGAGAAGCAATAGTTGGCAGAAAAGAAGTTTGTGGTTTGACTTCAGGGCCTTTGGATTTGTAGGGTGGCATCTACCTGCTGTGTCACCAATCCACTTTAACTTCACAAGAAAGGAGTCAGACAAGATAGAAAAAGCTGCAGGTCTATCAGCCTCCTCTACATAATGCGTAAGACCTATACTAACAATAAAACGAAAACTACCATGTCTGTCTGTTTGAACACACTAACCTCCAAAATTTCTAGATGAATTTTCATGAAGTTTTCAAAGGGTAAATTGAGCATAGCTTGGAGCAAAGAACCGGTAGATGGTGCTAGCTTTTTTACTCTGCAACGGATGTATATTTGGAATGTACCATTAGCAACAGAATCAAGCACTGCAGTCTTATCCTTATGGATACTAACTAACAGCAGATTCACTTGGCTAGGATTTTCAGATTGACTGAGTTTGCTTTAAACATAACAGCATTGATTTGCTTCTATCAATAGGTTTTATTTATATTTTACTTCTTTCCTAGGAATGTTTTTTACTTCAGTGACAGAATTATTCTCAGAAGTTTACGTCAGTGACAGAACTAAGCACCACAATCTTATCTTTACAAATACAAACTAACATTTAATTTACTTGTCTAGGATATATGAATTTACTGGTTTCGTTATGGATACTAAAAACTTAATGAGGCTGCTTTGCTTCTTTTGTTGGTTTTATTTATATTCTTTGCTAGGAAAAGTGTGTTTATTAAGTTTCCTTTGTAATTTATGCATTTACTCATTACATTTCCATTTCATTACAAATAAATACGCTTGTAAAATGGTTGAATCTTTGTGAATACACAAGGATGGCTAAAAGACTGAGAATTACGCTGTCTCAAGAATCGAATGAGATCTGTAAGGCAATACTTGCTGTAGCTCAAGAACACCAGCCTTTAACTCGCTCTTTGGAACTCATCGAGTCTTAAAGTTACTTCTTTACAATGAAACATTGTAGAAGTGGGGATTTTGATGCAAGTTTTTATATCCCAAATTGTACTTATTCCTACCAATTTACAATTTTGCTTTAAACTTGTGCACAATGCCTGGTGAGCTTATGTTATGCCGTAAACAACGCACAAGACCAGATGTTGCATGTTGCGGGTGTGTACCTTTGTGTCAGTTGCTTTTTGCATTTCCAGCCCTGTGTGGTTCTCTCCTATATTAGTGAAGCAGACAAGCTTTTTATTTATGTCCCCAATCATACTACTTCAGATGTTGTATACAAAGAAACTTTATAAGTCAAAGACTAAATTCCATGCATATGAAGTCTTAGGCACACAGAAAGATGAGAAATGTGCAAAAATTTCGCGACTGGAAGTTGTGGGCAAAGTGTATTTATTGTACTCCACTGACAAATTTCATGAGTTTATTTTTTTGTTTGCAGACAATTACAACAGGCTCCTATTTTTTTAAGTATAGTATTTTCAGTAATAAAAAACAGGAGTCAGGCAAAATGACTTAGTTTTATTCAAAGAATCACAATATGAAATAAAAAGTGGGTGTTCTCATTAGAAATGATGAAGCTCACCTCATTTTTGCCCCCAGAAATGCCATCTAAATAAAACTAATATGGATTGCTCGTGACTAGTCGTATCAGAAATTCTTTAGGATGTATATTTCTCAAATATATATATTTATAAAAATAAAAATTCCAAGATAGAAACTATGAACAAAAATGCAGATGATTGATAGATTGCAATATAAACATTTAACAGTTAAAAGAATATTGCGACTGTGTGTATGTGTGTGTGTGTGTGTGTGTGTGTGTGTGTGTGTGTGTGTGTTTTCCTGAGTTATTGGTATAGAGCTCAGTTTGCTATAGTGACTGACACTCCTGATAATTCTTTATTAGTCCTGCAGTCAGCAGAAACACCTAACACAATAACATTCCTCAATGATTTTACTGTACCATGCCAATTTGCAATTAGATTCCATATTTTGTTTATGTTTGTTTTTATTTTCCATGCCATTATCTCCATTTAAGTCTAATACACAAATCAGATGCATCCATATTTGCATTTGATACAGTCTTAGAATCTTCAGTATACATACATGTAATGATACTTTGGAAGTCAAAACACATATTGTAATATAGTTTTCAGTATATTTACTGACTGAAAATTGATAGATTCTTTGGAGCATTTGAAAGCAAAAATGTATGTGACAAGTTGCTTATTAATATACCATCCACTTGAAAAGAGTAAGTGATTACAACATTTTTTGAAATCAAGTCACACGATCCAGTTGTGGGATCTCAAATACCTATCCTGTAAATGTAACTAGGGATATTCCCATGGTGAAAGAGCTTCCTTATTGTTGGCATTTGGAATTGTCTGCTGAATGTTCATTCAATACACCATGATAGCAGCAGCAGGTTGCATATTATACGAGGGGTGTTTTGTAAGTGAGCTCCATTTTCTCGTAGACACTAGTAGTTTGCGTGCATACTGCAATGAGCGCATGCATCATGTATCGGCATGACTCGGCAACAACTGTGCTCAGTATCAGCTCTGTAGCTAACTTGTACGGTTCTGTTCTGTGCTTTTGAAATGTTTAAGACTATCAACTTGCCCGCCACGTGTGAGGTTCCCTCAGTGAATGGCTTTTGTCAGCAAGGTACCTGTCTCCTGCAGAAATTCATCAACGGATTTGCAGAGTGTATGGTGATACTGTTATGAGTGGAAGCAAAGTGCGTAAGTGGTTACAAGAATTCAAAGATGGCCGTGAAAATGTCCATGATGAGGAACGCTCTGATCACCATTCTTTGATTACAGATGAATTGGTGACTTCAGTTGAGGCAATGATTCGTGAGAACAGGTGCTTCACAATAACAGGTCTCTCAAACGAATTTCCTGACATGGCAAAATCAGTGCTTTACAACATTGCTTCTGAACACTTAAAGTTTAGGAAACTGTGCTCCCGTTGGATCCCGAAACTCCTAACAGAGGACCACAAAAACCAAAGATTTGTGTGTGCAATGAAGTTCTTGACTCATTATCACAAAGAAGGTGATGAGTTCTTGAGTCAGATCGTATTTGGAGACGAAACATGGGTTTCACATATCACGCCCGAATTGAAGTAACAGAGCATGGAATGGAGACACACACACACACACACACGCACGCACCTGTAAAGGTGAAGGCCAAACAGACTCTGTCCCAGCACAAAATCGTGGCGTCAGTGTTTTGGGATAGGCATGGTGTTTTGTTGGTTGACTGTATGTAATGAGGAACCACTATCAATGCAGAAGCATACTGCCAAACCCTGAGAAAGCTACGCAGAGCAATTCAAAACAAAAGACATGGCATGCTGACAAAGTGAATTGACCTTCTCCATAACAATGCAAGACCTCACGCTGCAGGTCAGACCCCCGATTTATTGGACAGTTTTGGCTGTGAAGTTTTAGACCACCCACCTTACAGTCCTGATCTTGCGCCAACCGAGTACCATCTGTTCCTCTACCTCAAACAACACCTCACTGGCAACCATTACAATGATGAAGACAATGTGAAAATGACAGTGAACTCTTGGTTATCAGAGCAGGTGACAAATTTTTATGAAGAGGGTATTTTAAAATTGGTTGAAAGGTATGATCCATGTTTGAACAAACTTGGCATCTATGTCGAAAAATAGAGTGAAGTATAAACTTTCTGAAAATAAATTTACTTTTTTGAAATAATCTTTCATTGTGTACTTATGTTCAAATTGACCTTACTTAAAAAACATGCCTCATAGTACTGGCAGCCTCTCCGGTCATTGTGTTTCTTCCCACTCTTCCTTCCATGAGTTATATGCCCTCACTTTATGTTCAAGTATATGGTCACAGGCAATGGAATTACAGATAAGTAAGCGGCCATTGTGTGTTAGAGTTCTTTATGAGGAGGTCCACATGTTCATTTTGTTGGAGGCCTTCATGCAACTGAATCCAGAGAAATTTCACCAAAGTTCCATACTGGTGCCACTTGTTTACCATCTGCATCAAGTCTGTGAGAAGAATGTTATTATCAGTCTGTATTGCTGAGGTGTTGAGAGCTGATAGTACAATTAATTAACCAGATATCCATATATTAGATACCTCTCCAATGGTAATACTTCTTTAAGTTGTATTCTGAACAAAGAGGAACAATGATCTGTGTTTTTCATTACTGTCAATGTTTTAGTTAAGTTGATGATTCTATCTAGTCTGCATATCCAAGCAAGAGTAATAGCACTCGAAAATGTGAAACAAGAAATAGTAATTCTGCCATCCAGTAAAGGCAATGCTATAATCTTACTGTCATATATGAATTACAACAGTATGATTTTTGATCTGTTGAATGATGTTGCCAAGAGACAAATAGACATAAGTGTCAACACTGAAATTCAAACAGAAGGTGATGACTTCCCTCACTGTGTTAGGACTGCACCTGATGATATTAAGGATCTTAGAAAATGAGGAGCTTTGCCACTACAACTGTGGAAGTAGGAAACATTCTTGTAAGAGCAATAGATAGTAATATCTGGCACTTCTGATGAACCATGGACCTTGCTGAATAGGATGGTTTGCGTGCCTTAATGTTCAAAATGTTCAAATGTGTGTGAAATCTTATGGGACTTAACTGCTAAAGTCATCAGTCCCTAAGCTTATACACTACTTAACCTAACACACACACCCATGCCCGAGGGAGGACTCGAACCTCCGCCGGGACCGTGCCTTAATGATATAGATAGCCATGCCATAGGTGCAACCACAACAGAGGGGTATCTTTGGAGGGGTAAGGCTAACCTCTGTTTTCTGAAGAGGGACAGCAATCACTTCAGTAGTTGAATGGGAAACAATCTGGATGTGCCGTCCTCTTAGCATTAGCCAACATGGCCTTGCCATGCTGGTACTGCAATTGACTGAAACCAAGGGGAAATTGCAATTATTTTTTTATGGAGAGCATGCATCTCTACTGTGTGGCTTAATAATGATGGCATCCTCTTGGACAAAATACTCTGGAGGTAAAATAGTCCCCCATCCTCATCAGATCTCCGGGTGGGAACTACTGAGAAGGATTTAATTGTCAGATCAAACAAAACTGTTGTTCTGCAGGTTGCAGCATGGAATGTTAGCTCCCTCAGGAAACTGCAAAAAGATAGAAATATAAGGAAATGGACCTGGATAAACTGAAACAACCAGGGGTTGTTGAAAGTCTTGGAGGGGGTTTAGGCAAAATTGGACTGAAACAGAAGAAAAAAATGTTTAAAAGGGGAAAGGATAACTTTGAGAAATGAAATAGTGAAGGCAACAGAGGATAACAAAGGTGAAAGGACAAGCACAAGTAGAAATCCTTGTACAACAGAGAAGAAATACGAGAAAATATAAAAATGAAGCAGCCAAGAAGGAATACAGACATCTAAAACCTGAGATTGACAGAAGATACAAAATGGTAAGCAGGAATTACTAGAGGAAAAATACAAGACTGTAGATGCATGACTCAGAAAAAGATAAATGACACCTGCAGGAAAATTAAAGAGACTTATGAAGGAAAGAATAGTGGCTGTAGGAATATCAAGAGCTCAAATTGTGTGCCAGTGCTAACCAAACAAGGAAAGGTGAAAAGAATGTGTAGAGGATCTGTACAAGGGAAGTAAACATAAGGACAGTATTGTAAAAAGAGCAGAGGAATAGGTATAACAATATCAGAGAAGGAAAGTTGCTACTAACCATGTAGCGGAGATGCTGAGTTGCGATAGGCACAACAAAAAGATTCACACAATTACAGCTGTCAGCCATTAAGCCTTTGTCAGCAGTAGATACACACACACAAACACACTCACGCAAACACAACTTGCACACACGTCTGCAGTCTCAGATAGCTGAAACTACACTGTGAGCAGCAGCACCAGTGCATGATGGGAGTGGCGACTGGACGGGGGTAAGGAGGAGGCTGGGGCAGGGAGGGGGATGGATAGTATGGTGGGAGTGGTGGACAGTGAAGTGTTGCAGTTTAGATGGAGGGCAGGAGAGAAGGTGCGGAGGGGGGAGGTGGTAAGTAGTGGAAAGGAGAGAAATAAAAAGAAATTAAAAGACTGGGTGTGGCGGTAAAATGACGGCTGTGTAGTGCTGGAATGGGGACAGGAAGGTGGCTGCCTGGGTGAGGACAGTGACTAATGAAGGTTGGTACTGAGTTACGAGGGGAATGCTCCTCTGTGGCCTGACTGTGGGACTTTGCGAGGTGGTGGGAGACTGGAAAGATAAGGCACAGGAGATTTGTTTTCATACAAGGATGGGAGGATAATTACGGTCAGTGAAGGCTTCAGTGAGACCCTCAGTATATTTAGAGAGGGACTGCTCGTCACTGCAGATGCGACGACCACGGGTGGCTAGGCTGTACAGAAGGGACTTCTTGGTATGAAACGGGTGGCAGCTGTCGAAGTGGAGGTATTGCTGGTGGTTAGTAGGTTTGATATGGATGGAGGTACTGATGTAGCCATCTTTGAGGTGTAAGTCAACATCTAGGAAGGTGGCTCTTTTGGTTGAGTAGGCCCAGGTGAAGCAAACAGGGGACAAGTTGTTGAGGTTCTGGAGGAATGTGAATAAGGTGTCCCCACCTTCAGTCCAGATAGCAAAGACGTCATCAATGAATCTGAACCAGGTGAGGGGTTTAGGATTCTGCGTTTTTCAGAAGGATTCCTCTAGATGGCCCATGAATAGGTTAGCATAGGATGGTGCCATGCGGGTCCCCATTGCCCTACTACGGATTTGTTTGTAGCTAATGCCTTCAAAGGAGAAGTAATTGTGGGTAAGGATGTAGTTGATCATGGAGACTAGGAAGGAGGTTGTTTGTTTGGAATCCATAGGGTGTCTGGAAGGGAAGTGTTCAATAGCAGTAAGTCCAGGGGCATTAAGAATGTTAGTGTACAGGGAGGCAGCATCAATAGTGACGAGCAGGGCACCTTGTGGTAAAGGGACAGGAACTGTGGAGAGTCACTTGAGGAAATGGTTGGAATCTTTTATATAGGAGGATAGGTTCTGGGTAATGGGTTGAAGGTGTTGGTCTACGAGAGCAGAGATTCTCTCAGTGGGGGCACAGTAACCGGCCACAATGAGGCCTCCTTGGTGGTTTGGTTTATGGACTTTAGGAAGCATGTAGAAGGTGGGAGTGCGGGGAGTGGTAGGGGTAAGTAGAAAGATGGACTCTGGGGAGAGTTTCTGGGATGGGCCTAAGGATTTGAGTAGTGACTGGAGATCCTGCTGGATTACTGGAATAGGATCACTGTGGTATCGTTTGTAGGTGGAAGCATTTGACAGCTGACGGAGTCCTTCTGCCACATAATCGTTGCGGTTCAAAACAATGGTGGTGGAGCCTTTGTCAGCAGGTAGGATTATAGGGTCGGGATCAGTTTTTAGATGGTGGACTGCAGTTCTTTCTGCAGGTGTAAGGTTAGTTTGCTTGTTGAGGGATTTGGGGTATGATGTTGAGGCAAGGTTTGAAGTTAAGAAATTCTGGAAAGTTAACAGGGGGTGGTTTGGAGGCAGTGGGGGAGGATCTCAGTTGGATGGAGGAGTGAACTGAGTTAGGCAAGGTTCAATATTGGTCTTAGGTTGAGTCTGATTGGTCGGGTTGGTGGCGAAAAAGTGTTTCCACTGTAGGGACTGGGAGAAGGAGAGAAGGTCTTTAACTAATCCTGCATGGTTGAATTTGGGAGTGGGGCAAAAGGCGAGGCCTTTGGATAGGACTGATATTTCTGTGGGACTAAGGCTTCTGGAGGAAAGGTTCATAACTGTGTTGCGGGTCTTTTTCGGTGGGAGGGACTTTTGGAGGGTGGGGTAAGTGTAACAGGTCTGCGAGACAGGGTTTTGTCAACCACTCCCACCATACTATCCCTCCCCCTCCTCCTCCCTGCCCCAGCCTCCTCCTTACCCCCGCCCAGACACCACTCCCATCTTGCACTGGTGCTACTGCTCACAGTGTAGTTTCAGCTCTCTGAGACTGCAGACGTGTGTACAAGTTGCATTTGCGTGTGTGTGTGTGTGTGTGTGTGTGTGTGTGTGTGTGTACTGCTGACAAAGGCCTTAAAGGACGAAAGCTATAACTGTGTGAATCTTTTTGTTGTGCCTATCGCGACTCAGCATCTCCGCTATATGGTGAGTAGCAACTTTCCGTCTCTGGTATTGTTATATTCCATCCTGGATTTTCCATTGTTTACGATGGGAGATATGATATTGTGAGAAGAATTTGACAGAGCATTGAAAGACCTTAGTGAAAACATGACCCAGGAGTAGACATCATTCTTTCATAATTATTAAGATCCATGGGAGAACCAGCCCTGATAAAACTATTCCACCTAGTGCATAAGATGTTTGAGGTGGGTAAAATACCCCCAAACTTTAAGAAGAATCTAAAAATTCCATTCTCAAAGAAAGCAGATGCTAACAGGTGTGAACATATTAGACCATGAGTTTAATAAGTTGTGGTTGAAAAATATTGGCACACATTACGTGAAGAAGAATGGAAGAATGGGAAAACTGGTAGTAGCTGTCCTTGAGGAAGACCAGTTGTCAGCTCCAGAGAAATGTAGAATACATGAGGCAATATTTGACCCTGCATCTTATCCTAGAAGATGGTTGAATAGAGACAAACTTAAATTTGTAGCATTTGTAGATTTAGACAAAATTTTCTTGAAATTTTGAAATTACCAGAGATAAAGTACAGTTGGCAAAACGTAATTTACAACCTGCACAGAAACCAGACTGCAGTCCGGCGTGAAAGAGAAGCAGTAGTTGAGAAAGCATGAGACAGGGTTGTAGTCTATCTCCGATGTTATTGAGTGTGTACAGTGAGCAAGCAATAAAGAAAACCAAGGGGAAATTAAAGAAAGAGAATTAAAGTTCAGGAAGAAGGAATAAAAGCTTTGAGATTGCCGATGATGTAGTAATTGTGTCAAAGGCAGCAAAGGACTTAGAAGAACAGTTTAACAGAATGGATAGTGTCTCTAAAAGGGTTTATAAGATGAAGATCACAAAAGTAAAACAGTGGTTATATACTGTAGCTGAATTCAATCAGATGATGCTGAGGAAATTAAATTAGGAAAGGAGACACTAAAACAAGTAGATGAGTTTAGCTGTCTGGGGAGAAAAATAACTTAAAATGGTTGAAATAGACAGCATACAAAATATAGATTGGGAATAGCATGAAAACCATTTCTGAAAAGAAAAATTTTCTAAATCTACTATAAATTTAAAAGTCCAAAAGCGTTTTCTGAATTTACTTGTCATGAATGTTGCATTGTATGTAAGTGTAACATGGACAGTAAACAATTTAAACAAAAAGAGATTAGAAGCTTCTGTGATGTGGTTCTATAGAAGAATGCTGAAGATGAACTCATAGATGGAATAACTCATAAGAAGGTATTGAACTGAATTGGGGATAAGAGAAACTTATTGCACAATTTGAATAAAAAAGGAATTTGTTGGTAGGACACATTCTGTGGAATCAAGGAATAGTCAGCTTGGTGGTAGATGGAAGTGTGGGGGTAAAAATTGTAAAGGGAGATCTAGGCAAGAAAACAGTCAGCAGATTCAGATGGATGAATGTTGTCGTAGTTATACAGAAATTAAGAAGCTTGCACACGATGGACTAGTGTGGAGAGCCGCATCAAGTCAGTCTTCAAACTGAAGTACAAAACAACATTCATACACCAACTATCAGAATGTCAGATCAGCTTTCTCAGCAACTATCTAGAGAAATGCAAACACCAAGTTTGCAGGCTCTGTCGAATTTGTACACTGCCTCAGTCAGTGGCGGGTAATGGATATTGTTATACCATACATGTGTAATTTTTTAACTGGTAAGAATTCCATACAAACTCTGTAGCTCCATTAAATGCTTGGTTGAACCCAGATATGAGTTTTGAAACTAGTCCATGAATACCGTGTTCTAGAAAACCTTTACATGGAACATTTGGAGGTAAATATGCTATAGTCTAATAAGTTTAAGCCAAGTGTGCGCCAGTTGGTATGTGGACAAAACATTGTATGAAGTCTATATGAACATCAAAATCTTCACACTTTCTTGGTGTGTCTAAATGGTGCCCAGCCTAGTAAACAAATTCGTGTTGGAACTTGCAAAAGAAGGCCTATCATCTTCTCTTGACGTGTCAGTTAAGAGAAAAGTGGATAGATCTCTGGACCTTAGCATGTATAGAAAAACAATATTCACCAACTTGTGTCATTTTGAGGACTCTGGTCTATAATATTATGTGAAGTTAATAATGACATAGCTTGCTTATGCCTCTTTGAAGAACTTGGGTTTCTTATACTCACTTCCCTGTTCATTTACTGCTTCATGGTTTTTGTTGTTGATAAAAAAAAGCTGATTCAGCTGAACTTTGATTTGCAGTAACACAATACAAGATAGAAAAATAATTGTCATTATTGGATTATGCTCTCTTGTCTAATTTCAGAGTGGAACTATATACTCCGGTACAAAGGTATTCAGCAGGCTCCCATCTGACATATAATTGATATTAAAAAAACAAATTTTTGTCTCACTGACACACAATATCACCTTTGTAAATTTAAACAGCATAATTTTCACATTTTCCACAATTAGCAATAAAATCTGGCCTCGAGCTCCAAGATTTTCACTTCAAATTTCATTTGAAAGTGGAAACTTCTTCTTTCTTCCTTTGTTCTGAAAATAATGGGAGATATGTTGTCTCATCACTTGTCATCTTTGTACTGAATTTCTGCACCTTCTTGAGAATAAGTGGAAATTTTCTCTTGAAGATGAGATACCGCTTGGTGTCATTTTCTGTTTGTTTGGCCCCTTAAATTCGCAAGTTTGAATTGTCTGAGGACATGTTTTGTTTCGGAATCACTACTTTCCTAAATTGGTGTATCAATATCATATGAAGAAAACTTCTAAAGTAACTCCCTTATCTCCTTATCTTCCAATTTTCTTGCCATGTCCTGTCATGCTAAAACATGAGGCTGTAAACCTGACAGAACTTACAAGTACAAAGTATTTTAAACAAAAATTTTTGATATTTTGTGCTTCTAAACATTCATTAACATAAATAGATTTGCGATGAAAGTGAGGAAAAATATGAGGACCAAATTATTACAGTAAACATTCTAAATCAAGCACAGAATGATCCACATCAAACTACAGACAACCAAATAATGTGAGCATTGTAAGTATTGAAATTCAAACTGCTCTAGAACCACAGGTAAAACATCTGTAAAAGTTATGCGATATGTAACAATGTACCATACTAAGAATAAATGGGATGCAAATGGTCAACAGTCTCCTAACTGAAGAGAATATTTTATGACCCCCACTCTTAAAAAAAAGAGGTCCTGTCAGATCATAAAAGGTTGAAAACATACCTCACGAACCATTCCTCTATATATTACCTCACTATCTAAACAAATGACTGCAAACTCCTATTGCCTACATGGCAAATAGCAATTTTCATTTTACAGCTACATGACATGCCTCCATTGTTACAAATGCAGTTAATTATTTTCTTTGAGAAATAACAATATAATCAAGTTATATTAAGCTATCTAGAAGTTAAACAACATATGTTTAGTATAACAGGGGAAAGAGGAGCCTTTTTTCCAAAATTTATTAAGTTTCATTTAGCTGGTGTATATGCAGATCATATTAATCAATATAGTGATGGTCTATTCTTAACGTAATTGGTTATGTATGCCAGTAGTTTTCTTTTTGTTTAGTTTTATTTACTTATTTATTTGTTGTTAGGCAGCACATGTTGAAATAGACAATTTTACATTTCACGTTTTACACACATTTAATATTTTGTCATCTTATTGCTAGAAATTTGCTTAGTACTGTCAAATTGATGTGGAATACTTGGGGCAGGTAAGACACAATACACACTCTACACTATACAATTCTGTAGTTGAAACTTCCTGGAAGATTAAAACTGTCTGCCGGACCGAGACTCGAACACGGGACCTTTGCCTTTTGCAGGCAAGTGCTGTATCAGATAGAGCACTTGCCTGTGACAGACAAAGGCCCTGAGTTCGAGTCTCGGTCTGGCACACAGTTTTAATCTACCAGGTAGAGCACTTGCCTGCGAAAGGCAAAGGTCCCGAGTTCGAGTCTTGGTCCGGCACACAGTTTTAATCTGCCAGGAAGTTTCATATCAGGACACACTCCACTGCAGAGTGAAAAGCTCATTCTGGAATTCTGTAGTTTTTTGCATGCACTTTAACAGTTTCAGGAGTACAAAATATTGAATTTTTATTTCCTTCTTAGCTTAATTATTACCGTAAGAGATGGGTTTGAACAATACATGGAGATGTGGAGATTTACTGTGTTCATTCAAATTCATTAACACTGTAACGCTTATCTTCTGACAATTTATGGAGATGCTCCTTGAAAGTATCATTTGGTAAATCTCTTATTGATGATGGTAGCTTGTTATATAGCTTCATTCTGATGTGTTTAAAACTGCTTCAGATCTGGCTCAGCCTAGTAAATTCTTACATAGCATTTATTTTTATGGATAGGTGTTCTGCAAAGTAAAATTAGTTAGTTAGTTAGTTTTGTGAAAAGAAGACTTGTTTTAACATAAAGGGAAGGTACAGTCAAGATGCAAGATGTTGAGCTCTTTAAAATGCTTTTGACATGGTTCTCCACTTTTAATTCTTGTGATTGATGTTATAGCTTTCTTCTGCCACAGGAACACTCTTTGTGCATCAAGAGAATTGTCCCACAGTTCTATTGCAAATGAGACTGAAAGAAGGCATAACAGGAAGATAGTTGTTTACCAACTAGTGTTTTTAATTTGCTTCACAGAAAGATTACTCTAGATAATTTGGTACATAATTGTTCGGTGTGGCTGTTCCAAGTCAGTTTGGGATCCAGATGGATTCCAAGAAGTCAAATGGAGTCACATTTACTTGCTTTTTCATTTAGCTTGTGCAGGAAGAATACTTTCAGTCTTGCTATTGTTTAGTATAAGCTTGTTATGTTGTGCCGTATGGCAGGCTTTTGATGCATTGATTTTGTATTTTCCATCACCTCCTCCAAGTTTTTATCCACAATAATCAGGGTCATGTCATCAACATATATTATGGACTTGTGAGACATGAAAATAGGCAAGTCATTCATGTAAATCAGAAAAAGGAATGTCCAAGCACTGATCCTTGTGGTACACCTCTAACAACTGGTAGGGCATTTGATTGAGTTATTTTCCACAACCATCTGAGTTCTGTTAATCAAGTAAGGTCTAATTAGTGCCAGTTTGTTATTCTGGATACCATACACACTAGTTTATTTATGAGTATTTCATGAAACACACTGTCACATGCTATGTTCAGATCTAACAGTAAGACATGGCTGACGGACTTTTTCTCAGAGCCATAAAGAATATCAGTAACAAGAATTTCTAGTGCATTTACTGCAGACAAACCTGGTCTAAAACCAAAGAGTGAAGTGAAAAGTAGATTGTGATCCACAAAATAGCTGCAAAGTTGTAATTTAGTACAACATTCTGTTACCTTGGATATTGAACAGTAACTTTCAGGTCTATTTTTGTCGTTGAGATAACAATAGTAGCCTTCAGGACCTCAGGAAAGTTTCCAGTCTTAAAAGAATTATTGATCAGAAAGTTAAGAAAGACAACATTAATGTCAGGTGACTGTTTCAGGATGATGTTTGAGATGCCACAGCAATCCTCACTGTAAGAGATACATAGGTTTGAGGCTATTTGTGTACAGTCTGGCAGGTGGCCTGCTTCCACTTAAAATATAAGTTATTTGAGTCAGGTATGTTATGGAAACTACTTCCAGTAGAGTCAGGTATGTTATGGAAAGTAATTCCAGAAGTTGCATCATCTGATGTGGAGGTGGCAGGAGCTTCCCACTTAGTGCTATTTACAAAGTACACATTTACTATCCGTGTCAATATTGGAATTTATTGCCTGTTTTTGTGTTTCCGTGCAACCGTGTTTATTACCACCAGGCAGCTTTACATTTGTTGTTAGAATTTTCTGTGAAAGCATCTTCGGCTCTCTGCTTTGCTGTCTGTATTTCTGTGCTGTATTTCTTCCTGGCTTCTTTGTACCTCTGTTTTGGTTCTAGGTTACCAATTTTAGCCATTTTGTGTGGGACAACAACAATGTTTCACTGACTGCAATTTAGGTGGAAACCAGTTGTTCCACTTTTTTGTTTGGTGCTCTATCTGTTTTCACCTTTTTGGTTATGTGTGGACAACAGCTTTGAAATAAGTTCATTAGTACGTTCTCACAATTATATAGACCTAAGTTCTGATAATTGTTGTTGTAGCTGTGTCATATTGTCTTGATATAACAGTCTGATCCTCTTAAGGTGTTTTTGTTGCTGAATAGGATAGTTTCCACAGTTGACCATCAGCCATGGGCCATGGTGGTCAGATAATGTTGGATCTGTCACTCCAAGCTGATATTCATCTTTGACCAGATTGGAGGTTTTGTTATCCGAGCATGCATCTAATGGGGTTGGCTTGTCATTCACACTGTCCAAGTTGTTGGACCTTAACATGTTTTGAAAATGGGTGACAGTTGATGTTTTACGCTCCAATACTAATATCACCAATATGACAATGAAAATAATCATTTATTGATACTACAATGTAAATGGATAGATAAAAATACACTCCTGGAAATGGAAAAAAGAACACATTGACACCGGTGTGTCAGATCCACCATACTTGCTCCGGACACTGTGAGAGGGCTGTACAAGCAATGATCACACGCACGGCACAGCGGACACACCAGGAACCGCGGTGTTGGCCATCGAATGGTGCTAGCTGCGCAGCATTTGTGCACCGCCGCCGTCAGTGTCAGCCAGTTTGCCGTGGCATACGGAGCTCCATCGCAGTCTTTAACACTGGTAGCATGCCGCGACAGCGTGGACGTGAACCGTATGTGCAGTTGACGGACTTTGAGCGAGGGCGTATAGTGGGCATGTGGGAGGCCGGGTGGACGTACCGCCGAATTGCTCAACACGTGGGGCGTGAGGTCTCCACAGTACATCGATGTTGTCGCCAGTGGTCGGCGGAAGGTGCACGTGCCCGTCGACCTGGGACCGGACCGCAGCGACGCACGGATGCACGCCAAGACCGTAGGATCCTACGCAGTGCCGTAGGGGACCGCACCACCACTTCCCAGCAAATTAGGGACACTGTTGCTCCTGGGGTATCGGCGAGGACCATTCGCAACCGTCTCCATGAAGCTGGGCTACGGTCCCGCACACCATTAGGCCGTCTTCCGCTCACGCCCCAACATCGTGCAGCCCGCCTCCAGTGGTGTCGCGACAGGCGTGAATGGAGGGACGAATGGAGACGTGTCGTCTTCAGCGATGAGAGTCGCTTCTGCCTTGGTGCCAATGATGGTCGTATGCGTGTTTGGCGCCGTGCAGGTGAGCGCCACAATCAGGACTGCATACAACCGAGGCACACAGGGCCAACACCCGGCATCATGGTGTGGGGAGCGATCTCCTACACTGGCCGTACACCACTGGTGATCGTCGAGGGGACACTGAATAGTGCACGGTACATCCAAACCATCATCGAACCCATCGTTCTACCATTCCTAGACCGGCCAGGGAACTTGCTGTTCCAACAGGAAAATGCACGTCCGCATGTATTCCGTGCCACCCAACATGCTCTAGAAGGTGTAAGTCAACTACCCTGGCCAGCAAGATCTCCGGATCTGTCCCCCATTGAGCATGTTTGGGACTGGATGAAGCGTCGTCTCACGCGGTCTGCACGTCCAGCATGAACGCTGGTCCAACTGAGGCGCCAGGTGGAAATGGCATGGCAAGCCGTTCCACAGGACTACATCCAGCATCTCTACGATCGTCTCCATGGGAGAATAGCAGCCTGCATTGCTGCGAAAGGTGGATATACACTGTACTAGTGCCGACATTGTGCATGCTCTGTTGCCTGTGTCTATGTGCTTGTGGTTCTGTCAGTGTGATCATGTGATGTATCTGACCCCAGGAATGTGTCAATAAAGTTTCCCCTTCCTGGGACAATGAATTCACGGTGTTCTTATTTCAATTTCCAGGAGTGTATCTACTCACCCACCGCCGGCAGACGAACATACACAGAAAAGAATGTAATGTTTACAACCTTTTGGAGCCAGTGGCTCCTTCATCTGGTAGGAGAGTTGAGGGGGAAGGAAGATGGGTGAAGGAAAAGGACTGGAGAGGTTTAGGGAAATGGATACAGTTCAGGAAAGTCACTGTGA
Source organism: Schistocerca nitens (assembly GCF_023898315.1). NCBI lineage: Eukaryota > Metazoa > Arthropoda > Insecta > Orthoptera > Acrididae > Schistocerca > Schistocerca nitens. The sequence goes on along the minus strand of NC_064617.1, from coordinate 930,105,833 downwards.
GCTCTGGACCAGGGGAGAGTTACCAGATGGGAGAGAAGGAAAAACTGATTGTTGGGGACTGCACCAGACGAGATTTGAAAACCTGAGAGCTTGAAGGTGGAAGACAGGGTAATATGCAACACAGATATTACTACTAAAACAATGTGCATGAATTAATAAGACTGAAAAGCTAAGTGCATTGTATGTAACAGTTGTGGGAGGGGGGGATGGAAAGCGAGTAAATGAAAGGTGTAGAAAACTGAAATGGCATGAAGAAAGGAGTATGTACTGTGAAGAAATGCTGAGATGGAAGGAATTAATTTAAATTAAGGCCAGGTGGGTGGCAAAAACCAAGGACATGTTTTAGGGCTAGTTCCCACCTATGGAGCTCTGAGAAAGTGATGCCTGGGGGAAGAATCCAGATGGCACGTGGGGTGAAACAGCCAATGAGGTCATGATCGTCATGTTATACAGCATTCCCTGCAACAGGATATTGTGTGTTTCCTGTATACATCCTCTGCCTATGCCCATTCATCCTGACTGATAACTGGGTGATAGTCATGCCGATGTAAAAGGCTGAACAGTGTTTACATAACAGCTGGTATATGACATGTGTCATTTTACAGGTGGCTGTCCCTTTGTTAGTATATGTTTTCTCAGTTACAGGGCTGGAGTAGGTGGTGGTAGGAGGGTGCATAGGACAAGTCTTGCAGCGGGGATGGTCACAGGGGTTGGAGCCATAGGGTAGGGTGATGGGGTGTAGAAGGAGCATAGGGTCTGTCAGGGATACTGCAGAGATTGGGAGTTATATGAAAAGCTATTCTAAGTATTGTGGGCAAAATCTCAGACAGAATGGATCTCATTTCAGAGCATGGTTTTAGGAAGTCATGGCCTTGTCAAAGTAGCTGATTGATACATCCAAGACCAGGATAATAATGGGTGACAAGTGGTGTGCTGCAAAGTTGTTTTTTGCAGGGATGAGCAGTACCAGAATTGTGTGTGATGACCCAGAAAATCTGCTTTAGACCTAGGCTGTTCGGATAGTTACATCCAGTGAAGGCTGATGTGAGAGTGGTGGTGAATTACTATAAAGAGTCTGCATCCAAACAAATACGTTTGCCTGAATGCCAAGGCTATATAGGATGGAACGTTTGACATGGAAAGGATGGCAGCTGTCAAAATGTAGGTACTGTTGTTTGTTAGTAGGTTTGAAGTGGATAGAAGTGTGTAGCTGGCCTTCGGTGAGGATGATATCAACATGTTGACTGTACCCCTTTCCGTAAACCTCTCCAGTCATTTTCTTTCGCCCCTCTTCCTTCCACTTCAACTCTTCTGCGAGAAGAAGGAGCGACCAGCTCCAAAACCTTGTAAACATTAAAGCCTTTTGTGTGTGTGTTCCCCTGCTGCAGCTCGGTGAGTAGATTTTTTATCTATCCATTTACGTTAATGTCATCGTTGTATGTTATCTTGTGGTGCTTGTATTGTGCCAGCAGATATTCATTCAGAGTCTCCATTTGATCGCTAAACTGATTCATATCAGAGGTTGGGGTGCGATAAAAAGAGATAAGCAATAACTATGGTTTAGGAAATAATACTACAACAATTTCAAAAAGCTGATCAACTTTTTGTGTTATATATTCAGTATTAGAGTTTTTGTTCACAAAAATAGCAGCTCATCTATTTTTACTTTTGCTTCTATGATATGAATTTGCTAATTCATATCCATCTGGAATATAAAGAGCAGTCTCAGCAGGTGTGAGCCATTGTTAATTTACACAAAAAATGTGATATGGGTTTAAGTTCAGGAATACATATGTTTCATCTGTTTTGTTTCTGATTGACTGATCACTGAGATGCATAATTAAAATTCTGTTGTTGGTAGGGATAGGTAAAGAACTTAATGCATCTGTATTTACAATTTCGGTAGTACTGGATGTGGCATAGTAGTTCATAAAATGTCTCTGCTGCAGCTACTCACATCCCTGCTTCTGGTAGATGAATTAGTGGCTGCACTATTCTTCGTCTTGGCTGCTGATATGGCTGTATTTGCAGTTCTTGACAGTCCACTCCTGTTGCAGTTTGTTGAAGTGGTTGGTGCTGTTGGTTCAGTAGTGGATTCTACGTATGGTTCATACCGTCACAGTTCACTGACTGTCTTTTGGGAGTTACTTTTAATTACTTCAGTAATCCTCTTTCCTGACACGCACTTTCCTTTACTATTCAAGTGAAGTCCATGTGTTGTGAAATAAGCTCTATCAAGTGGGTTGACATCTATTAATTTGACATTACTGAACATTTATTCTATGAATTTCATTGTTTACAAGTGGTTCAAAAATGGTTCAAATGGCTCTGAGCACTATGGGACTCAACTGCTGAGGTTATTAGTCCCCTAGAACTTAGAACTAGTTAAACCTAACTAACCTAAGGACATCACAAACATCCATGCCCAAGGCAGGATTCGAACCTGCGACCGTAGCGGTCTTGCGGTTCCAGACTGCAGCGCCTGTAACCGCACGGCCACTTCGGCCGGCATTTACAAGTGAGCATTCCATCAGGTCACATCTGTGGCTGAAGTTTACGAGTATGATGTTTGCATTAATTAGAAGTAATAGAAGCCTCAAGAGCTGTTTAAACATGTTCACAGCTCTATATTTGTAAATGTCATTTGCTCCACCACAAATCATTATGCTGCTCTGTGTAGTCATTTTTCACAATATTTCTGGTTACTTCTTTGAAATCAGCATCTGGCTTAATTCTAATTGTTATTGCTATTGAATTACTAATACTTCTAAGTTCTTGAGAAAGTCCTTTCACATGGTTGTCTCCATTTACATTAATTCCTGTTTCTTTCTTCTTCCCAGTGCATCGTTTATTTTCATTTACACTTTTTGTATCTCTCTTTGGGTCATTTTTTGTAGAGACATTTTTATTACCAGTAATCATATTGATCATTTGTCATGTTTTCACAGTATTGTTGACTTTTCATGGAGGAAAAACACTTTTATCATTGTTCATTTCTTTTCCTTGAGCTCAAGAGCAGTGAATTTATTTGTGACTCTTTATATATTCACACTTTTAATTTTGTTTTGCTTAACATTTGGTGAGACACTATTCATAGGTTGACACCATATGTCACTGTTTACATCCAAATTGCTCAAATGACAATTATCTTTAAGAGGCAGTTGCTTCTTTAAATTTGCACATTCTTCACTCAGAGCACTGTAATTCTTTTTTAAGGTGTCAACTTCATTCTGAAGTTCTTTTATTAACTCATCTTTGTCCCTCAAAACCTTTCTAATGTCTCGTTGGCATGTTTCTGTAATTCACTCTTGACATGACCAAATGAAATCATTTGTTATAAATTTTATAGACACCTTTGAGCAGTTCTCGCAGAATAAAAGTTACATATTGGGCACCAAATACCTTTTACAACTTTTCTTAATATACTTCACACTTATTACTAGTATTAATTATATTTTTTCGTGATTGTTCTCAGTAACAACATTAATCTGTGCTATCTCACCTGTGTCTGTATTATAAGCATTAATATCACCCCTTGGCACCATCTTTAAAGCACAATGCAGATCCTTCAGATGATCGCTTGGCAAGTGCCATCATAGTTAGTAGTGTGTCAGGGAAGGCAGGAGTGGTCCATACAATGTAAGTCTCCTAATCACTGCAGGCAATGTTCCTTCAAAGTCGCAGTGATTCTCAGTAGCTTCGCAGTAATCAGGACCACTTCATTTATAACATGGTCTCTCCAAGTTATGTTAGGTACTTAGCTTACATTTTTGTTTAGCATACAGTGTCCAAGTCTCAGCACCATAAAAGAGGATGATTTCTTGGTAGATTAGCATTTTTGTGGCTTGTGGTAGTGTTTGTTGTGCCATGCTTTTATGTGAAACTTCCTGAATGTTTTTGTTACTTAGCCAATTCTCTCTCTCATTTTGTCATTTAAAGAGAGACCTTCTGACATCAGTTGGCTGAGGTAGCAGAATTTATTGCATCCATTCAACAAGGAACCATCCAAACTTATGGTAGGCATATCCATGCATCCTTGTGCCATGATCACAGTCTTCCTTACATTCACAGACATTGCCAAAGTATTATATATTGGTTCCTTGAGAAAACTGATGTGCTGAAACCCCTCCTTGGTTTTAAGTATTAGGCAACTGTCAACTGGCACTTGAATGCTTGCAACACTACTCACAGGGATCTAAGCAAAGCAAAGGCAATATTGTAATAAGTGTTTGCCCATGTGGTGCAGGGAACCCTGAAGGAGCAGGTAGAGGAGAAGGAAATTAGTGGGTAATGTCCCATCAACACCAAGGTCATTAGAGATGGAGCACAAGCTCAGATTAGGGAAGTATGGGAAAGGGAAGCAGCCATGCCTTTTGAAGGAACTATCACGCCATTTGTCTTAAGCTATTTAGGGAAATTACGGAAACATTAAATCAGGATTGCCGGATATGGGTTTGAACCATTGTCACTCCGAATGCAAGTCCAGTGGGCTACCCACAAGGCACACTGGAGAAGCTTTCTGTGCATGTGTACCCTTGAATCTAAATGTGGGTTTTGACCTCATCTATCTACTGTTGATATTATCTTCACACTATGAAAAATTTGGAAGAGTTCCATCAGAAGACCCCATTGATACTTACTTTCATGGACCTAAACAAGGCATCTGACACCGTCAACAGAAACAGACTGTATACTTTACTAGTGAAGATAGGGTGTCTTCCAAAACTCCTCGTGATTTCCCTAAATTGCTCCAGGCAAATGCCGGGATGGTTCCTTCGAAAGGGCACGGCCGACTTCCTTCCCCAATCCGATGAGACCAATGACCTCGCTGTTTGGTCTCCTCCCCAAAACAACCCAACCCCAACCCCAAAACTCCTGAAGGAGATCAGGGCTTTCCATGACAATATGGAGGATGCTGTGATATTTGTTGATAGCACAACTGATCTGTATGCCGTGCAAAGAGGAGCTCATCAAGACATGTGCTGTTCCCTACCTTGTTTGTTATATTCTTCTCAGTACTTCTCAATGTTGCTTTCAGTGAACCAAACCTGGGCAATCACCTACATGCGAGGGCTGATGGGAAACTATACATCATCTCACTAGTCAGAGCCAAGCGCCATTTTGAGGACTTAGTTACAAGCAACCTTTTATTCACTGGTGGTGCAGCATTCATAGCACACAATCATACAGTCTTTAAAGACATGGAAAAATTTGCTCCCCTGTACAAGTTCTTCTCTATGCCTGTTAATGTAAGGAAGACTGTGATTATGGCACAAAGATACATGGGTATGCCTGCCATAAATTTGGATGGCTCTTTGTTGAATGTAGACAACAAATTCTGCTACCTCGGCTACCTAATTTCAGAAGATCCCTCTCTGGATGACAAAATGAACACAAAAATTAGCAAAGTGACAAATACTTTCAGGGAGTTCCACACAAGAGTATGGAATAACAAACACCTTGCAGTGTCTACAAAAATATTCATCTATCAAGCAGTATGGTGAGCATTGTCCTCTTGTATGGTACTTAGACTTGTATATTGTTTACAAAACAAAAGTGTAACCTCAATACCTAGATGTGATAAATGAAATGGTCCTGAATACTGCAAAGCTACCAAGTGTCACCACCACTCTCAAGGAACATTACCTGCAATGGCTAGGTCACTTACATTGTGTGGACAACTCCCGCCTTCCCTGACACTCACTAAGTGTGATAGCGCTTGCCAAGAGACCACCTGGAGGACCTGCATTGTGCTTTAAAGACAGTGCAAAGGGTGATATTAATGCTGATAATACAGACTGCAACAGTTGCGAAGACCTCACCAAAGAATGCAGCAGATAAAGGAAACTTATCAAAGACAACAGAAAGTTTCTCAAAGGCACCTGGATCAACAACTTAGCTATCAAACATGTATGTAGACAAGTGCCTACATGAATTTATTGAACCCTGCTATTGAGGTGATATACACTTGCCATACCAGTGGGCATCAAGTGGGCTATTGCATCAAACTCCTGAGTCTCCAATGAAAGTGGTTGCCTAGTGCTACTTTAATCTTCCTCTGGATTGATTGATTGAATTGGTAATGTATACATCGACGTTTTCTATATTCCTGCCTGATGCTACTTGAATCTACCACTGGACTGACTGAATTGGTAATTTATATATTGATGTGTTCTATGTTCCTGAAGGTTTTCTGTCTCGGTATATACGAAATGTGAAGAATGAAAGAACTCACACACTGTCAGAGAAGAGAGCTTCATCAAAAAACTACAAAACCTTGAAATAGTTTCTCAAAGGAATGGGTACTCAGCTCGACAGACTGACTGGGATTCACTGACAAATTAATGGAAAGCAAGAAGGAAAGAAAAATAAGGGGTCATGTACCTATGCTGTGTTGGCCCATCTCCAGTAAAATTGGTTGAATTTTATGTAAATATGGCATCCAGTATCACCAGCAAGCGTATAAGAAATCTGCTTTATTAAGTTAAATATGGTCTCGAACTATGAAAACCTTGAGCATACCCCATTCTGTGCCAGTGTGACATACTATTTTTGCAACAGACATTTAGAGTAACATAGACACGTTTAAGAAACATCAGCAACACTCCTGACTGGGGAAAAAAAAAAAAAAAAAAAAAAAAAAAAAAAAAAAAAAAAAACTGCTGTGAGTGTCAACTTTAATGATAATGATAGAAGTTGAAGAAATAAATTAAATTTGATGATTTAAGAAAGAGGAAATAGGTGAAGGCATGAATTGAAGATCGTATTATGGAAGGCATTGGACTAGGGCAGTCATGCAGCTGTGTTATATGTACTGCTACAGTGGTGTGTAATGGCTAGCAAGACTGCCTAGTAAGCAGGAGACCTTATTTCAAATCCTGTGCGAGGCACAAATTTTTATTCATTTCTTCAGCTTCTGTCATTATTGTAGATAAGGTTGAGACTCACATGTCTCAAGGAAAATTTAATTAGATCAGATCTATAGATCAACTATGCCTGAGTACAGGCAGGATTTCCCCATTAGTTGCAAAGCTGTGGTGCTATTCCAATACCAGATAGCCTTGGCAATACTGACAATTTAAGAAACAGAAAATAGACTGAAGGCGTGAAATGAAGTTTGTGTTGGGATGGGCATTGGACTAGAGTAATCCATGCAGCTGTGTTACCTAATGCTGCTATGGTGGTGTGTAGTGGCTAGCACATCTGCCTAGTCTGCAGGATTTCTGGGTCAAGCCCTGGCTGTGGCACAAATTTTAATCCATTTCTACAGCTTCCATTGTTATCATAGATAAAGTTGAGACTCATATGTCTCAAGGAAAATTTAATTACATCAGATCTATACAGCACTCAAGGAGTAAATATACTGAAGAGTGAGTGTATAGATTTAGAGATGATTCTCCTAGACCTGTCGTGATTTCATTTTATTCTACTGCACTTTTTCCCATCTTTAACAACTAAGATTGGTATTATCATTTCTTCTATCAGAGTATGTATAGTTTTCCAATGCTTTATTTTATTTTTCTGCTATTATCAGTGTTTCATTACCGTATCCTTCCACCTATTTCTTTGAAGTACTTCTCTCATCTTTCTGCACCAATGCCTCTCTTCTGATCCAGGAGAGTGACGTATCTCCTCATTGTTATCTAGATACCGCACTGTTTCTTTTTGTTGTTTCCTTTTCCAGTCTAGTTATAAACAAAATTTTACACTCCAAAAGTAGTGTGTTCAACCACATTTTCGAATTTGTGTTCAGTTGGCCATGCCCTGGTAGCTATTGTTTCAGTGGCAGTAATTAAGTGCTCCCCTTGCATCATTAATATTGTGAATACCCATTTCCTGGAGTCATTTGGATCACAAAAATATTTTTAATCAAGCAAATGTACAGCAAGATTAGACTCTTACTATCTACCAGATGAAGAGAAATTTCAGTTCACCTCACTTGCCCAAAACATTATTATAAGAACTATATTCAAACCTCAATACTATAAAAAATTTTACTTCAGCACATAATTCAGAATATAGTATTTGATTGAACACAAATATTCCTAAAGCTTGGTGAGAGAGAAGCCCATAAAGCACCAATCACCAATTTCATCTTGTATGGGAATAATATCAATTTTGTAAAGTGTGAGCTGCAATTTATCACTGATTAGTCATTACTGGGCTTATAAATATATCTACAAATGGTAGTTATGAACTTTTATTTATCACCATGAAAAAATTAAGTTGTGTGATTAATTTTTGTTTGTTTGCAAGTACATGTCTACAGCTCTGTTAGACATTTAAATCCTCATTCTGCAGTATCGTAGCACACTGCTATAGTAGCCAAAACAAAATGACACATCATTAATAAAGTGGAGATGGGTCATGTCATTTTGCTCTAGCCCATCTTCCAGTGTGCTATAGAGCAGGGATGCAGTGATTTAAATGTGTACCAGGACTGCAACACGTACCAGTAAACACAAACAATTATGAGGGTGGTTTGGAAAGTTCTCAGAATCGCCATGAGATGTCAGCACTAGCGCAACGAGTTGTTCACGTGATATTCATTGGACTGTTGCCTGTAAACATGTGTCACGTCAGTGATCTTGGAAGAGAGCTGTGGTGGTGATGTGTCTCTGTTGTGGTTCCCGTGTAGTGATTTGCAGAGATGGAAAAAATTGAGATTCGAGCAGTGATTAAGTACTTCATAAAGAAAGGTATGACAGCAAAGGACATTCATGCCAATTTCCAGAATACACTGGGGGACTCTGATCCTTCATATTCAACTGTTGTCATGTGGACAAATGAATTTAAATTTGGTCAGGAGAACTTAGATGATGATCCACACACAGGTCGGCCAAGATGTGTCACTACTCCAGAAATCATTGCAAAAGTGCACAAAATGGTCATGGAGGATCACCAACTGAAATTACTCACACTTGCCTGATGTCATCTGAAAGGGTATATCACATTTTTAACTGAAGAGTTAGAAATGAAAAAATTATCTGCAAGATGGGTGGCGCAATTCTTGACACTGGATCAAAAATGCATGAGAATGGACATATCGGAACAATGTTTGGCCCGTTTTAGAAGAAACGAACAAGAGTTTTTGCACCAGTCTGTGACCACAGATGAGACTTGTGTGCACTTCTATACCCCAGAGACAAAACAACAGTGGAAACATGCTGATTCTCTGCCACCAAAGATAGCAGAGACAATTCCTTCAGTGGGAAAGGTCATGGCATCAATGTTGTGGAATACAAAGGGGATTCTGTGAGTACATTATCTCCCTACTGGGCAAACAATTACTGGAGAATACTATGCTAACCTCCTGAACAAATTGCAACAAAGGACAGGATAAAAAAGGCCAAGTTTAGCAAGGAAGAGTCATCTTCCATCAAGACAATTTGCGCCCACACACATGTGCCATCGCCATGACTAAAGTACCTGAACTAAGGTATGAATTGTTGCCACACCCACCTTATTCACCTGATATGGCTCCATCAGACTTCCATCTCTTCCCAAAACTGATAATTTTTCTTGGTGGATGAAGGTTCTCTTAAAATGAAGAATTGATAGCTGGAGTTGACAACCATTTTGTAGGCCTGGAGGAAACTCATTTGCGAGATGGGATCAAGGCACTGGAACATCATCGGACAAAATGCATTAATTTACAAGGAGGCTACTTTGAAAAAAAAAAAAAAAAAAAAAAAAAAAAGAAGTTTCAGTGATGCAAGTACTTTTTTCTATTCTGTTCTGAGAACTTTTCAAACCACCCTTGTAATTAAGTTCCTTTAATTTTTTTCTAAGAGATCTGGTGGGTATTATCAATGCATTGTCATTTTTTAATCTCATTTAGTTTATATTCTTCAGTAGTTAATTAATGAAACAAATTTGTTTATATAATTATGTTTTGTTATAAATAAAATTATCTGTTTTGTAGTGTTCTGCTTGATTGTGTTAGTTGTACTGCAATATCAAAATCCATTATAAAATTTTATGAGTTTTCCTACAATAAAGATCTAATGAATACATGTGTGATTGAACATTCTTGTTAGTATAGAATCCGAAGTGCCTTAATAAAGTTAATATTCTCCAATAAGGCAATAAAGATTATGTCACTTTTTAGCTCCAGAGACAGATGCTATGCTTTTTGTTATTTCAGTGTCTGAGTCACACCTTTGGGATGATGCTTCATATGCAGAGGAGTCAATGCTAGCCACATGTCAATCATCTGCTAATATAAACTGGAGAACTCCTTCAGGGTGCAAAGAAGCAACTGTGTCTCCGCTGTTATCAAGAGAAACATTATCTTCACTAGCAAATGATCAGCATTTGCATCCTTGCACATTATGTGGGAAAATGTACAAAAGAAAAGATAGTTTGAAACGTCATCAAACATATGAGTGTGGTAAACCACCACAGTTCCAGTGCCCTTTTTGTATAATGAAATGCCACCAGAAATTCAATGTTGTTGCACATGTTAGAGCACGCCACGGGCATCGTGACTTCAGTACAAGTGATCTTCCTAGCTAATAATTAAATAATGAAGAATGATTATTAACATCTGAATTTTAGTATAAAAATGTATTGATGTTTTTAATCAGGCATCTGTGAGTGTCAGCACTGTGTATGTACCTTGACTGTATTTGTTTTTCTAGGAAACGAGACAGGCAGTTAATAGAATATTCATAAATTATTTATGTGCATGGACAGGATATTTATGTGTTTAGTCACTAACAGAATGCAAAACCTTAGTTTCAGAATAAAGGTGTGCTGGCATGATAACCATCATACATTTTGCCCAGCTACATCTGAATGTCTTAACTAAACTCTACTCTCTTTTTATTAGTACTCACATTGCACCATTTCCACAAGTGAACACCCTACCTATATCGTGCTGTTTTGGTTGGTATCTTGCTGTATCACAGGCATGAAGCAAATCTTTACACCAGTACTTTGTCTCAAAGGAAATTAGAGGTATTACCTTTATGACGAATGTGAATAGAATTTCATGATCATTGTGTCTCTACACTTGGCATTTCTGTAACAACATACAAAACACTTGATAATTATAAGGGGCATTCAAATGAAACCTGGTCACTAGCGTAAAGTAACAGTAACAACTTTATTAACTAAAAATGGAGTTATACAGAGTACACATACTCAAAAATAGTCACCAAAACTGTTGACACATTTATCCCATTGTGACATTTGCTGGTCAGTTCCATCCTCGAAGAAGGTAGTGGGCTGCTGTTGGATGCAGGCCTGGACCCAGTGACCCGCTTCATCGTCCATTGTGCATTGATATCCACAAATAGCTTGTTTTAGAGGTCCAAACACCAATGGATCTTATCCGTGGTGGTTCTGCGGTTTTTCAAGACTAAAGCGTAACACCCACAACCGTTTTGGGTGTGATGACACAATGAGTCTGTCCAGGATGAGCATCATCTTCCAGTGACTTGCGCCCTTCAAGGAATCATTTGTGCCATTCCACAACACTTGAACAACTCAGACTGTACTCACCATGCACAGCCTTCATCCGTCGATACGTTTCACAGCCTGCAACTCCCTCTGCCACCAAAAATCGAATCGCTCCTTGTTGTTACTGCTTACTCGCCTGTATGTTCAGTAGTGGACGATAACTTGTGTGACTACCTTCTCTTTGGCGTGAAACCACACGGGCACTATGCAACATCAAACAGTGCGCACGCGTCATTCACTCTATTAAAAGATGGTGCCACCATAACCGCAGTTATGTGGTGCCACCTTACATGTAAGCCAAAGGTAGACACACTGACCAGGTTTCATTTGAATGAACCTGATATAACTGGTGTATTTTATATAAATGTTATTTTATATGATTGGAAATATTCAGCTGTCATGTACAAAATATGTAACGACCCATTGGAAACTAAATCATTTAAGAAGTGAAGGTAACAACTCATGAAAACTTTGCTAGCTTGCAGGCAAATTCATTTTTGAGACACACACACACACCCAATTTTCCAAGCTGACTACATTGTGTCAGCAATGCAAATCGACTGGAGGTGAGAAGCTGTGTTGGTGGGTGAGTGGAGATAGTAGGCAGGGAATGGGGAGGATTGGGAAAGAGTGGTGTCAGCTGGGAGGAAGAGGCAGCAGGTTCATAGGTTGAAAGTGTGGCACTAATGAGCTTGTTCGGGCCACAGTCAGCGGAAGTTGTGTACAGCACACAGTGACATGGGCCTTTGCTTGGGGAGAGGGGTTGTATAGAACAGAGGAAGGAGAGACTGCAGGGAAGAAGGTGTGGATGTAGAATGAATAAAGTTATGGTGGAGGTTGGTGTAAGGCATGGGCTAGTGGAGACTGATGCTCAGAGGATTATGGTATAGAATGGTGTTGAGGTGTTGAAGGTAAGATACAGATGGCATGGGTTGTGGAGCAGCCATTGAAATCAAGTGTATTTTTCTCAGCAGTGTGTTCTGCCACTGGGTAGCCAACTCTGCTCTTGACCATAATTTGGCAGTGGCCATTAGGAGGACAGCTGGTTGGTGTTCATGCCACATAAAATGCTGTGCAGAAATTACAATAGAGCTGGTAAGTGACATTAGTCTTTCACAAGTGGCCCTCCTCTGAAAGCGTGTGTGTGAGTGTACTCTAGAACTCTGAGAAAGTATTAGTCTGAAAACTAGAAAAGTTCTCATTCTTATTTATGTGCCTTTCTACGAATCAGTGCCTCTACTACTTAGTGAGTTGTCCACATTACTCCTTAAATTATTAACTACCTTTTTGCTCATTCATAAGTAAATAGTAATGAAATACATTTTCCTTAATTTCATTACTCATGATTCTGTAAATTTACACCTGATAAATATTTTATTGAGTACATTTTATGCAGTTTGATCATCATCTGATTTAAAATATTAAACTGCTTACACAATGTGCTGTGAGATGAACACTGGAAAAATGCAACTTAAAGCTACAATCCATCTAAGAATCAGACTTTTTCTGTATCCCTAACGATACTTTAGCTATAATCTTTCCACATATGTTTGAGTTACTTAACTACAATATGTTTGTCAATTTTGTTTTTTAAAAAAAGTGAAGCACCCAGAAGGGGAGGATGAAATGAAGTGAAAGTTCATATGCTGAGGGTGTATGTAATGATATTTCAGTGATTACAAAATTGAGTCAAATTTACAAAGAACTTGGCAGTATGACCCCATTTATTGGTATAGTGTTGCACTGCTTCTGACCTGGATGCATGCACTAATTCAGTTGCCTCTCCCAAGGCAAGCTGGCCCCAAAACTGTTGTAACTGGTCCTAGATATGGTGTTGATGTACAAGCTTATCTCATATAAGTTCTATTGCAGACATATCTTGGTTCTTGCTGACCACTGGAATACCTCAACCTGACATAGACAGCTCATAGAGACCCTTGCCATGTGTGAATGAGCACTGTTGATAAATTGCACCATGATACTGGCACAAGAGAGCTAACACATGAGGACTCAGGATGTCCACGACGTACTGTTGTTCGGTCAGAATTCTCTCTGTCACAACAAAAAAAGACACCACAACACCAGAAGTAACACATCATGGTGCCTCTCCAAAATATTCAAAGAAGGTCCCCTCCCCCATAGGTCACCGCCATATTTGCAGGCTATGAGCATCCAGGGTTGGTTGGTTGGTTGCTTGGGGAAGGAGACCAGACAGCGTGGTCATCGGTCTCATCGGATTAGGGAAGGATGGGGAAGGAAGTCGGCCGTGCCCTTTCAGAGGAACCATCCCGGCATGTGCCTGGAGTGATTTAGGGAAATCACGGAAAACCTAAATCAGGATGGCCGGACGCGGGATTGAACCGTCGTCCTCCCGAATGCAAGTCCAGAGTCTAACCACTGCGCCACCTCGCTCGGTGAGCATCCAGGGTAGTGCATAAGAGCGATTCATTAGGGAACACACTGCAATGCTATTCATTAGTAGCCAATGGTTCCTGGTCATAACACCAATCAAAATGCAGCCATTTGTGTTGTGGTGTTAACAGCAACCTATGCAGGGAAGGGTAATTCCCAAGTCCGACTGCTGCTAATCTCCAACTATTGGAATCAGAATGGCATAGAATGTTGCAAGGAATCCAGTACTTGTTCTTGTATGGCAGGTGTGTTAGTGCGCAGTTGATTCTCCTCCATTGTGGTGGTCAGATGTGGCCATCCGGAACCTTGATGACAATTATGCCTGCCGTCACATTCCCATGCAGTCCAGCATTGGGCCACAGACGCATCCGAATGCCCCATAAATCTTGATATTGTGTGATTTGAACTACTAGACTAATGGATACCCACAATGAGGCCCCTTTCAAACTCTGTCATGTGCTGAATACACTGCCTTACATGAATATGCAGCATCTCCTTGCTTCTCAACAGTGATCACTCAACATCTGATGCTGTCTAACCCCTTATATACCATACCGGGCCTGGTAATAATACTAAACAGAAACAACAGGAATGCACTACGGCGGTTGTTCTACCTCTCACAGGGAATTGCAACACCTGGCAATGGTGTGTATGTGTACAAAGTTACATTGGCATCTGATCATGTCTTCAGAGTGCTTTACTTTTCTTTGTCAAGCAGTGTAATATTATAAGTAGAATCTTCAAATATTTTGACAGTATTAGAACTTTTTTGGGGGGCATTGAAATGATTTGGACATTTGTTAGACATTTTACTTGTATTAGGTTATTAATATCATTATTCTACATTTCTTGACTGTTTGGCTTGTGAGGTAAAAATTATTTATCTCATCTAAGCATATTTTCTCCTACAAACCTACAGCAAATCAAAAAAGAATCTGTACATATTTTTGTCAATCTCAGCGGTACTATTAGAGAAACAAAATGGATGATTCTGTACTTACAATCAGAATCACATTACTGAAAAAAATTTCTAATAAAAAGGCTGATAATAAAAACATTTCGCAGTAGATTCCTGGAATATAATTTTGTAAAAAGATTGCTGTACCCCTTTGGCAGGATATACAATACATGTTACAGTAGAATCCATAGCTGCAGTAAAACTAATATACAGGACATTATTATTTAAATGGACAAATTCGGTATGTACCCATCTTCTACATTAATAACTTGTCACAGCTATTTAATAAAGTCAGGCTCCCAGAACTAATATTGGTATATACACAGTGAATGGGATTCCTGTGTTGTATGTAAAATAAGGGAAAGACAACCACTCACCTACAAGAGGGTGGGGGGGGGGGGGGGGGAGAAGAAAGAGTGGTTGAAAAGTGGTGAGAGAAAGAGAGAGTGTCCTCACATGGGGATGGGGAAGAAGAAGTAGTGGGAGAAGGCAGTGTAGAATCTGGATGGAGAAGTGGTGTGGACTAAGAGAAAAGGTAAGGTGAGGCAGTGAAGTGAGAACAGGTTAGTGGAGGTATAAGCCGGGGGATTGCAAAAGTTCCCAATACTCTGGGAAGCCAATTCCCATCTGCGTAGTTCAGAGAAACTTGTGTCAGAAGGGAGTATTCAAATGACTTATTTAGTGAAGCAACTGTTGAAGTCAATTGGGTTGTGGTGCACAGCATTTTTTCAGCAACTGTATGGTCAAGTTTGCAGTTCGCCTGGCAGTTGTGTAGACAGTCAGTTTCATTGTCATGCCCACACAGAATGCTGTACAGTAATTGCAATGTACTTGATATATAACATAGATGCTTTCACACATGACTCTGCCTTATATTGGAAGTGCTTGCAATTGGACTGTGGTAGTAAATGGAGGGTGAGTGTATGGGACAGGACTTGCACCTAGGCTGACCAAAAGGGAATGTCCCAAGGGTTCCAGGATTGGAATAGGAGTGCACGAGGATATTCTGTAGGTTGGGTTGAAGGCAAATCACTGCTTTGGAGGATGTGGGTAAGGTTTCGGGTAGGATATCCCTCTCCTCAGGGCATGACAAGATGTAGTTGAAGCCCTCATCGAGGATGTGGTTGAGCTTCTCACGGCCAGCATGATAATGGGTGATCAGAGGAGTGCTGGTTGGTGCTGGTGAACTGGTTTACTGGTGTCAGAGGAGCAGATGGCTCAGCACATAAGTTTATGGATGAGCTGGATAGCATAATGTCTGTCAGCAAAGGCTCTGGTAAGGTTATCAGTATATTTCGACAACTCCTGCTTTCCACTGCAGATGTGGCACTAGGTTGACGGGTTTGTAGGAAGAAGGTTGTTTATTAGAAAGTACTGAGAAATGTGCAGAGCCAGAGTTTTGGCAGAAAGATTGACAACACTGTTACAGGATGAGTTTTCATGAGCTGTGTGTTTCTTGGAGGGTGGAAAAACTTTTTGGAGATGTGGAAGGTGGAGTAAGTCAGTCAGCAAGGTGTGTTTGGGGACGGGAGCTATGAGGAGCTGATCGGGAGGGAGGAATCAGGGTGGTAGCCTTCTTCTTGGCTATAGATAGTCCCATGAGGTCAGAAGACAGGTGTAGCTGGGACAGCTTCCTCAGATGGTGCTGGGATGCTGTTCCAACTGTTGAAGGACAAGAGTTTCTACTGTAGTGATGGCATTCAGCACAGAGTAAAAGGATTTTGCAAAAAGAATAAAGGCTGTCAAACATGTTTTGATAGGATTGTATGATTATCAAGGAACAGATTGATGAGGATGAGGGACTGATGGAATTGGGAAAGGTGAAGGTTATTATGGTAAGATGGATGACAACTTGAGATGCCAGTTTTAATGGTAAGCCTGTTAACTAGGATACCATGCACCAGACAGGATTTTAGAAGGAGAATGTGTGATTGGAGTTTTGCAAGTGCAAAGGAGAGTTTTTGGAATTGGCAAAAGCAGAATGAGCTGGATTTTATGGCTGGATAGTTGAGGGACAAAAGGAGTGGCTGAAAAATTGTTAAAAAGTTCAAAAATAAGGAGCTGAAAAGTGTTTTAATGTATAGAGAGTTATGTAGGAAGTTCAGAAAATGTTTTAATGTAGCAGGTGGTATCGTGTGCACCCATAATTAAATAAGTTCAATTGCAAATTGATATGTATAACAGTAAAAAACACATGTAGTCTTAAATAAACACATGTGATCATACAATGAAATTGTAAATAAACATGCTCAGTCGGCTAGCAGTCAAATTGGGCAATACATACCGGCAGAGGAGAATATGTTAAAAGCTGCATTGAAATTAAATGTTCAAAAAGGGGTGTTGCAATTAGAGTAGAGAGTTGTGATGCTATTTATAGTGTAGTGGGACATTACAAGAGTGGGCATTCAGTTTGTGCAACAGGTGGCCAGTGTGTGTTTTGAAGGCTGGTACTGTATGGTAGAAGGAAGTGTAGAAATATTAAGAGATAAGGAATGGACGAGTTGTAAATATGTAAAGAGAGACAGCCACAAAGTACAAGTGTACTGGAAGCAAGAGAGCTGAGTCAGCAATGACTAACAGTTTTTGTGTATTCCTGTGTAAGATTTCTATATCTACATGGACAGTAAATGCTGACAGATATGATTTTTCATTCTTTAATCATCTGTACAGACTAATTTTGCTAAATCCTGCTACAAGACACGTGACAGGCTGACAATTTACGTACATCTAAAAATAATATCGACTGTTTCTTCTACAAATTTCTTGAATTACCAGAATACTTGCAGCATATTATAACAGTTCAGATTTGTCATCTCACTTGATATAATTTATTTTGAAAATGAAGGTCAGCCATCAAAAATAATGTTTTTGCATAAAGAAATATTAAATGCAGAAAATGCATCTCCCAGTACAGATAATGGAAATATGTAAACAAAACACCAAAGTGGCACTAGCCCTTTAAACAATAGGTTGGGATAAAAGCAGCTGAGAAATTCTGATGAGGTAGAAATGACAAGGAAGGGGAGTAGCTGGGAGAGGGAGGAGAGAGGAGGTAGTGAGGTCACCAGGGTACACGGAATCTGTACGGCATAATAAACAAATTAGAAAAGGATGAACAAAGTGACATGTGTTGGTTGGTGAGATTGAAGTAAAAGGTTGGTAATCACTGCACCAGTGCCAGACTGAAGAGGAGGGGAGATAGCCTGTCTTTGAGGCCAGTCCTGGATCCTTTATAATAATATTAACTAAAAAGGAACAGTAAAAGTAATGAACAGAAGCTGATTGATGATAAAACTAAAAGGCAACAAGTGAAAGGTGTGCAGGCTTAGTTGAAGAAGTTTGAGTAGTTTCATTCCTCAGCCAGAATTCAGACTGCCTAGCCAATGCAGCTTGTCTCTGCCACCAGTTCTGTTGTGTACATATAAACAGCTCTTTTGGGAAAAAAAGCATCAGTATTGAGGAACTGCCCCTGAAGTGTCTCTACCACTGAATAACACTGAATAATCTGTAGTATCAGGAAGATGTGTATAGCCTGACCACTGCATTTGACCTTGCACCTTAAGGATCTGCAGCATTTTACTTACACACTATTAGTACGTGGCAACGGCCTTGCCGCAGTGGATACACCGGTTCCCGTGAGATCACCGAAGTTAAGTGCTGTTGGGCGTGGCTGGCACTTGGATGGGTGACCATCCAGCCGCCATGTGCTGTTGCCATTTTTCGGGGTGCACTCAGCCTCGTGATGCGAATTGAGGAGCTACTCGACCGACTAGTAGCGGCTCCGGTCAAAGAAAACCATCATAACGACCGGGAGAGCGGTGTGCTGACCACACGCCCCTCCTATCCGCATCCTCAACTGAGGATGACACGGTGGTCGGATGGTCCCGATGGGCCACTTGTGGCCTGAAGACGGAGTGCATTAGTACCTGATAGTTCCATTCAGACTTGTAATCTTCCTGATAAACATCGCAGTGAACCACCTTAGGAAGATGATAACTCATATCAGTGTTTTAACAGAAACAGTTCTTCAATCTTTCCCTGAAGTTCTTACATCTGACTGACTTGGTTCCAGAAAGTTTTTCAATGCTTTCAACAGGGTTGCAGTAAGAGAAGTGCTATATCACAAGCCCTATGTTTACTTGAAATTCTTAACACTGTTGTTATCCTCCGGAATATAGTGTATTTTACAGAATATAGTGTATTTTATAATTGTAAATATAACCATAGTATTAAGTCTGACATTTGCAAAAGCCATCATTATGATGGCTCCATGCAAAGAAAATGTAAATAAATAAATAAGATGTTAATGGATCTACTGATGCTGTACTTCACAGACAGGAGTATTTCTGGGAAGACTGCACAAGATTCATGACACTCCTACTTAAAATATCTAATGATGTGAATGGATGTTACGATTTAGACTCATTTGCAACCCTTGGGCACTTCCTAGTATCTCACACCACAGATCACAGATATTTTGTGTTGGTAATCATCTTCTGACTTTTGTGTGTTTAAGTCTATCATAATCCTAGATTTTGTTATACTTCTGAAGACCTCACTGAATTTATGTCAGCCTGCAACTTATAACGCAAGAGCTTTATTAGTATTCTAAAAGTGCTGTTCATTTCCTCTATCATTTGAAACCTGATAATGGCCAGTCACACCTTTCCAAACCTCTACTGATGTGCTATCTTTTTTACCAGTATTCCTTATCAGTATGATCTGTCCCATCTCATTGCTCACCAGTTAGCAAACATCCTTACATGAACTGATTTTGTCTTCACTGATATCTTATTTACCTTCTAGACATGACTTACTAACTGATCAGGTATACGGATATACACTAAGTGACTGAATGTTTCCAGACACCTATAGTGGACATTAATATGGATGTGTCCACCCTTTGCCTTTATGACAGATTGAATTCTGCTGGGGTCACTTTCAGTGAGATGTTGGAATGTCCATGGAGGAATGACAGTTAATTTTTCCACAAGAGTCAAAACCAGAGAAGATAATGATGTTGTACACTGGAATCTGGAGTGTAATCAACATTCTAACTCACCAAAGGCATTGTATTGAGTTCAGGTCAGGATTCTGCACAGGCCAGACCCTTTCAGGCTCAACTTATCCACAAACCGTTGCCTCACAGGTGCTTCTTTATGACAGGGTGCATTGTCATGCTGGTACAAACAGTCATCCTCTCCAAGCTGTTTCTCTACTGTACTCAGAACACAGTGCTGAAAAAATGTTGGAATCCTTCCACATTCAATGTTTTCTTAAACTCAATAAGGGGCGACACTCCAGTCATGAAAAATACACCCACACCACAACACTACCTCCTCCTTACTTTACTATTGGCACTACACATGGTGGCCAGTAAAGTTTTCCAGGCATTTGCCAAACCCAAACCTTTCCATCAGATTGCCACGTGGTATAAGGTATTTCATCACCCCAAATTGCTCAATTCCATTCATCTTCTGTCCAGTGGCATCGCTCTTTGCAAAACCTCTAGTGCCCCCCTTAGCACTGATTACCCAAAATGTGTGGCTTATGAGGAGATAGAAGATGAGGTACTGGCAGAAGTAAAATTGTGAGGATGGGTCATGTATCGTGCTTGGATAGCTCAGTTGGTAGAGCACTTGCCACGTGAAAGGCAAAGATCCTGAGTTCGAGTCTGGGTCCAGCACACAGTTTTAATCTGCAGGACGTTTCATATGAGAAACAGCTCAATGATTGTACCCTAGTCCTTTTAACTCCCTGCAAGAAGTTATTGTACTAGATGAACTGATGGTAGCATTTTGGAGCTCCTGTGTGATTCCTTCTGCTGATTTCATACAATTTTTTGTACAATCACCCTCCACAGTGCTTGGCAGCCCCATCTGTCAATACATTCAGTCTGCCAGTCTTGGTTAAGTTGTGGTTGTTCCTTCATGTTTCCACTTAAAATCATATCACCAACAGTCAATTTTGGCAGCTTTAGAATGGTTGAAATATCCTGATGAATTTGTTATTCAGGTGACATTCAGCGACTAGTCCATGTTCCAAGTCACAGTGCTTCCCTGAGCGACCAGCACTGCTATTACTACTTCTCTGCTGACAAAACAATACTCCACCTCCATTTATACTGTGAGGCTTTTCTCTCCTGACATGTAGTGGTCAGTTCAGCATTATGTAGGGATGTCCAAATACTTTTGATCAGAAAGCGTAGAGATAAGGAGTACTCCCACTTGTGCCAGTCTTAGAAACTACTTGTTTGTAGTTCAGGGACCATCAGTGTCCACCGAACGAGGTGGCGCAGTGGTTAGCACACTGGACTTGCATTCGGGAGGACGACGGTTC
This sequence comes from Schistocerca nitens, assembly GCF_023898315.1. Lineage (NCBI taxonomy): Eukaryota > Metazoa > Arthropoda > Insecta > Orthoptera > Acrididae > Schistocerca > Schistocerca nitens. The sequence continues at coordinate 930,084,658 of NC_064617.1, read as the reverse complement.
AATCCCGTCTCCGGCCATCCTGATTTAGGTTTTCCGTGATTTCCCTAAATCGTTTCAGGCAAATGCCGGGATGGTTCCTTTGAAAGGGCACGACCGATTTCCTTCCCAATCATTCCCTAACCCGAGCTTGCGCTCCGTCTCTAATGACCTCGTTGTCGACGGGACATTAAACACTAATCTGCTCCTCCTCCATCAGTGTCCCATCTAGTTATGACGTAATTCTCACTCTTGATGAAATTTAAATATCTTATTTCTGATTTGATAGGAGCTCACATTTTTGAGCACTCATTGGAAAAAACTAAAAAAAAAAATTATCATGAATCTCCCGGCCCATGACAGAGAGGCATAAAAATGACTGTTGCCTCTGTTCACCATACATTTTGCATATGTGTGGGGTGCCACAACATATTAACCTTGCTGACTATCAGCTGTGGTCTTGCACAGGTGATCTTTGGAACTGTGGATGCACTTTATTGGGTTCTAAGGGTGGGTCTTGTATGGACATGTTCTTTTATTGCAGTTATTCATGTAATAAAGAGTGTACTATCTCATATTTTGACATGTTATCTGTCACCCCGATTCTATCTCAGGTTAGGGTTCCACATTGATGACCCTCGACAACTGCGCCAGTTCGGATACTAGTCATTAACAATGCAGCCATTGTACAACCAGTATGTGCTGCAGTTCGCAAGACAAGATAAAGATTTCAGTGTTGAAGTGTACAGTGCTTTGCAGTTGACTCTTCAGCAACCCACATTCATCAAACATGAAAGTACACTCCTCAGTGCAGTGCTCAGAACAACAGACAATAATGTCAGACAATGGCATACTACAAATAATTTTCTGTGTGAGCTCATTTCTCCTCCAGCTATTCGTGAAAATCTGGAACATACTGAGCCACAACAATCCAAATGGTCAGATTCACAGTTGCTCACTGTGGCCCATGAGTCTTTCACACTTTGTGCAAAAATTGTTCAACTTGGTGCTAATGCAGCTGGCTTTACAGACGTCGGACATTCCTACCGTGCTCCCCTGTGCTTTGATCAGATATGGAAAATTTATCTCTCATACCCTTACAGATGACACCATGGTAATCAGCGTGACTGTCTACTGATTTTGCCTCCATCCACTCTAGTGCTCGTCCTACACTTCTACCATTTCCCCACACTAACCCAATACCTGGTTCATGATAGTTGAAAGCATCCTTCGCAGTATGATGTCACTATTGACGGTGTTAAATTTATTGCACTGCTCAGTAACTTAAGAGAGTATGCAGATGTGATAAGTAACATTACCCTTAAGTACCCTCAAGGATGTTGCATCAAAATCAGCTCTTCTTCAACACCTCTCATGGGCACTGAAATGACAGCTACAGTAAGTGGTTTATAATGAACAATTGGAGAACAAGACTTTGTTACAGCTTTGGCATAGATTATGCATGCAGTTGAGTATCAATTGATGTCAGACCACAGACTTTATACGTTATGGGTTGTCAACTTCCTTTGCAAGTGCATTTCTCCATGATCGTCATGGACATGACTCATAGGTTATCAGGCTCAAATTAGCAGACAGAATCTTCAGTGCACTCCAACATGGATAGTGCATCAAAACTGTCAACAATAATGGTGTCACACATGGACTGCAGCACCAGCCTCAGCATGCCCACCCCCTCGCTGCAGCCAAGCCTGGCTGACTGCGACTCATCTCCACCAATTATAATATCATAGCCCCTGCCCTGGCCAGTGACCTTTATGCAGACACAACCACCTCTCACCCACTTGGCAATGGCACCCCACATGCCACCACACCTGTGCAGGACTGGCTTTAAAGTTTTCACAAGCAGTTTGATGACACTGCACGTAACTATTGCCCCTCCTGCAACTACCCAAGAGAGTTGCGTGGTCCACGATAGGCACACTGGGGCATGGAGGGTGTTCAAGTCACCTAATTTCACAGTGTGACAATGAATGCTCTCTCATGCCACTGTCACAGAATGGCAGCAAGCTTTACATACTTGACCACTTTTGCCAACAACATTGATTCCTTATCGATTCAGTGCTGCATCTTCAGTGCCCCCCTTACATTACACAGCAGTTCTGCTATAGAACTCCATGTGGCCAATGACTGTGCTAACACCATCTATGACACTGAGTCTCACACACTGGGTCTCAAAGATGTGATCTCATGGAACTTCCCCATTGTGGACCTCACCGAACTTGTATTTAATGCTGATTTTCTTTGCCATTTCTGACAGATACCGCATCTGACTTGCGGGAAATTGAGTCTCTGATACAGTAGCTGCTCTGTTGCTGGTGCCATTGGCCACGTCCTTGCAGCAGCATAGCACACCCTCACCACGTCTCTTCAGATGACACACAATGTTGCTCTTCAGTGAGTGTTCATCATTTTTATCTACAAGACTGCATTGCATCACTTGTCATAATCCAACAACTCCAATTACTCCACTTCAAGACATGACTGGATTCACTATGCATACACCAGGAAATGACACCATATGACAAGCAAACCACAAGACATCGGAGGAATTCACCACAGTGGAAATGGAATGGTATACAAGATAACCACAATGTCAGTTCCTCATTTACAAGGCAGCAATCACCACACCTTTTGGCTTATTCAAGTTCCTGTTTATGCCATAACTCAAGCAAACTTGGCAGCAGTTTATTGATGGCATTTTGTTTAAACTCCCTTTCTGCTATGCCTTACTAGACAACATCCTCATTCTTTTCCCAGAGAAGGATGCGCGTAAATTGCATCTTCAACAAGTTTTTGATGCGCTCACTGATAACGGTGTTGTGATTGTTGAAGAAAAATGCCAACTCTGACAAACTGAGGTCATCTTTCTCAAGCATGTCATCAATACTACCTGTATTTGTCCTACACTACAACGAACAGAAGTCAGTTGCTGCCACCACAGGGCTTCCGAGAGTTACATAAATTCTTAGGGATGGTTAATTTATAACACTGTCACCTTCCACATGCAACCACCATTCAGGCCCTGCTCATGGGTGTTCTCATGGGCAAGAATACTACCAGTAAATGTAAGCTGCTGTGGATCCCCAGCAAGCCTCTGACCAACTTCACTCAACTCACTATTACATATCATGCAAGTGAGTTCACCACTGGCATGGTTCTCCAGTGGGAAATGGCAGGTGTATAGCAACTACTTTGATTTTTCTCACATAAAGTGACTGCTTCACAGTGTAAGTGGCCATCCTACAGCTATGCACTTCTAGTGGTTTATGAAGCAGTTAATCAGTTCTCCATTTACATATACAAACATACTCCAAAAGCCACCATACAGTGCATGGCAGAGGGCACTCTCTACCACTACTATTCATTTCCTTCCCTGTCCCACTTGCAGATAGAGCGAGGGAGAAACAACTGTCTACATACCACTGGATGAGCCCTAGTTCATATCATATTTTATCTTTGTGGCTCTTATCCAAAATATGCAGGGTATAACAAAAACGTATGGCACAAATTGCAAAACAAATTCCTCATATGTAGATGAAGAAATTTGTTATATGAACATGTGTCTGTAAACACCTTGTATCCATGTTACAATTCATTTTCCTCAACTCATTTATCATGGGAAACACACACACAAACAGAGCACACCAGCATACCACCGGCAGCTCTTTCTCACAGGAGATGTTCGATATGCCCTCCATGGGCATTGATATATTCATCAGCCTGCCATCATAGTGAATCTCGGATACACTGATGTATCCATGGAGTACTGGTGGTTTCACAGCTTTAGATAAAATGGGCACAGAAACTCTTAAATCTTGTATTGGACTTCCATACACAAGAACTTTCAAATGTCCTGACAAATAAATGTCCATTGGGTTTAGGTCTTAAGAGTGTGGAGTCCAGCCACCTGGTACATCTCTACTTATCCATATGTCACTGAATCTGTTATTTAGAAGCCAGCAGATGTCAACACTAAAATGAGGAGGTGCTTGAAGTACATGATTTGTCACGCAGCTACAGGCACATCTGCTAGCAGATCAGGTAGAACATTCTCTACAAAATTATGATACCTTTGTCTGTTGAGCCTGGGTGGAAGAAAGTGAGGCCTTACCAGTCACCAAAAATGTTGGCTCAAACATTGACAGAAAATCTTTGTTGGTGACTTCCTTCAACAGCTAGTTGAGGACTGATACCTACCCATAAATGCTGACTGTGAAAGTTTACAATCTGATATTGAAATGATGCATCATCAGTGAACAGCACCATTTCACTAAAATTAGAGTTGACACTTTGTTGAATAAACCATTCACAGAAGAGTACCTATGCAGGAAAATCAGCTGCTGATAGTGCCTGCTCACACTGTAAATGGTATGGATACATCTGGTCCTTGTGTAACACTCATCAGACAGTTATGTGATTAACATTCAGTGTTGCAACTACTTCTCTTGTACTGAAACTAGGGTTATCATCAACTGCATTAAGAATTGCTGCCTCCTGTTGTGGTGTCCTCACCCTAAGTCTCCCCCAGTCATATCAGGCTCAAATGCCCCATGTTCCATAAGTTGATGATCAATGGCTTCAAACGTTTTCCTGTAGGGGCACCTTTGTGCAGGAAATCTTTCCTGGTACAAATGATGTTATTGCCATTGCTGTTAGCTAATCCATACATCAAATGGGCCTCTGCTATCTCTATATTTGTGTATCCTACCACTGCATGAACAAAGTCTGTGATTAATTCTATGTAGTAAACTGTTTGCTTGCAATAGTGGCCTGATAGCTGGAACTGTTGATGTTACCTGTAAACAAGCAAAGACATACATTGCATGACAACAGGAATATGTAAAACAAAACACTGGCAGTGTACAATGGAACCAGACATCATGAAGAGTGCATATTCCCCTTGATTCTAACGCTCTGTTCTTGTGTGTTTCCCTTGATTAATGAGTTGGGAAAAATGAATTGTGACATGGAAACAAAGCATTTCCAGACCCGTGTTCAAAAAACATAACATGTGATGAATGTATCCTGCAATTTGTGGTATACATTTTTGTTACCTTCTGTATGTTGGTGGCAGTAGGATTATTCTGCAGTCAGCTTCAAATGCCAGTTCTCTAAATTTTCTCAGTAGTTTTCCTCGAAAAAAGTCACCTTCCCTCCAGGGATTCACATTTGGGTTCCTGAAGCACCTCTGTAACACATGCATGGTGTTTGAACCTACTGGTAACAAATCTACCAGCCCACCTCTGATGACTTCAATATCTTTACTCTGACCTGGTGTGGATTCCAAAAACTCAAGCAGTAGTCAAGAATACATTGCATTAGCATCCTTTATGCAGTCTCCTTTACAGACGAACCTCACTTCCCTAAAATTTTCCCAATAAACCAAAGTCTACCATTTTCCTTCCTTATCTCAGTCCTCCTGTGATTGTTCCATTTCATATCACTTTGGAAAGTTACACCCAAGTATTTAAGCAATGACCAAAGTCTACCATTTTCCTTCCTTATCTCAGTCCTCCTGTGATTGTTCCATTTCATATCACTTTGGAAAGTTACACACAAGTATTTAAGCAATGTGTTTGTTTCAAGCAGGACACTACTAATGTTGTATCTAAATGTGATGGGTTTGTTTTTCCTACTTATCTGCATTAAATTACCTTTTTCTACATCTCAGAGCCAGCTGCCATTCATTACACTAACAAGAAATTTTGTCTGAGTCATTATGTATCATCTTACAGTCACTTGTCTGCCACACCTTTCCATACACCACAGCATCATCAGTAAACAACTACAAATCACTGCCCATCCTGTCCTCCAGATCATTAATGTATGTAGAAAATAATAGTCATCCTATCACACTTCCCTGGGGCACTCCTGATGATACCCTTGTTTCAGATGAATACTTGCCATTGAGGACAACATACTGGGTTCTATTACTCGAGAAGTCTTAACAGTTTGCAATATTGTACTGTGACAGTTGCTTTTCTGAAAAATAGTTGCCCTTCATCCATAATTTGCAGTATATCATGTGAGAAAATGGCATTCTGTGTTTCACACAAGTGATTCTTTTTAAAATGATCCTGGTTCATGGACATAAGCTTTTTGATGTCTAGGAAGTTTATTACATTTGAACTCAGAATATGTTCTGGAAACCATGTTGAGGATATTGGTCTGTAATTTTGCAGGTCTGCTCTTTTATTCTTTTTATTTACAGGAATCACCTGCATTTTTTCCAGTCACTTGGGAATTTGTGCTGAGTGAGAGATTCATGACAAATGCAAGCTAAGTAAGGGGCCAATGACACAGAGTATTCTTTTTGAAACTGAATTGGGATTCCATCTGGATCTGGCAACTTATTTGTTTTAAACTCTTTCAGTTGTTTTTCTATGCCATAGATACTTATTACTATGTCATAGATGATGTAGAAAGCAGACTGTAGTCATTTGTATGGACCACTAATCACTAGTTGGCTCATATGAAGTCCTTTGATAGACACGTGCCCTAAGCGATTCTGCCACCTGGACTATATTCCACAGTTAAGGACCAATGTCTGAAACTTGATGAGTGTGGATAATGTTGTTGTGGACTATCTTTTTTTACTTGATGGGTGTGGATAATGTTGTTGTGGACTATCTTTCACATATCAACATAATCTCCACACCAATTGCCTATATAAAGTTAGTGGAGGCATGGATGCAGGACCAGCAACTACAAGACCTCCTCCACAATCCCACCACTAACCTCAAACTTGGACATTACCTGATACCAGACACGATCAAGCAGATCTTGTGTGATGTGTTATAAAACCAAATTCACCCCCTCATCCCTCAGCACCTTCAGAAAATCATCATCGACTAACTGCACACTTCTCACATCCTGGCATCCAACTGTCTTATCACAGATCACTTCATGTGGCTGAATGTTAAGAAAGATTGCAAAGAGTGCACATGTGCATGCATGACATCTCAATGGAGTAAAATGGGGCATCACACACAACCACTTGTTGGCCAGTTCAAGATTCCAAATGGATTTTTCCAACATGTGCATCTTGATCTGGTAGGACATCTCCCTGAGTCCAACAGCAATCAAGATATTCTTTCGATTAATGACCACTTAACATAGTGGGTAAAGGTTGTATCTCTCAGGGACAGCATGGCATATTCAACAGATCAGGCTTCCATTGATATGCAGCTTTCTTAGTTTCAATGTGTGGTATCTACACTACCAATCAACATTGGCAAAACGAATCAGCCTTGTTTGAGTGAAATATGCAGTCTTTGCAGTACTCATCAGTACTGAATGTCTGCCTACCATCCAAAGAGCAATGGCATCCTTGAACAGTGCCACTATACTTTGAAAACAGCATTCATGTGCTACGGAGGCCAATAGACTGAAGCCGTGAAGCCCATCCATGGTTGCTGTCAGGTGTATGCCTGGCACATGTGATTTAGGGGCTTCTCTGGCAGTGAACCTGTATCACATAACACGCTTCTTACGAGCTGATTTTGTGCTTCAATAACTATCTGTCACAACCACAGGTCTATCCAAACACATCACATGTGTGAAATGCCATATGTTAAAAAGTCACTTCTAAAAGTATGTATTTGAAGTGGTGCCTTATTTGGATGTGAAATATGAATGATAAACATTACATACAAGAAGAGAATGAAATTTATTGAAATATTATCTTACTGAAGACTTCTAAAGATTAGATGACTAAATTGGGTATCCAGTGAAGAGGTAATGAATTGAGTTGGAAAGATAGGATCTTTACAATATAACTTGAGTAAAAGTTGGCATATGTTGATAGTACACATCCTGAGGCATCAAGGAATATCTATTTGGTAATAGCAAGAAGTGTGAAGGGGAAACATTGCAGATGGGACCAAGGAATAATGACAGTAAGTAAATGGATGCAGTTGCAATGGTTAAGCAGATATCAAAAGACTTGCATAAGACAGACTATTGCAGAGAGCTGCATCAAACCAGTCTTTAGACTGAACACAACAGCATCAACTACAAACTTTTTCTGTATTGGTAGAATTAAAGGGATTTGTAAAATAAATGATGGTTATTTGCCAGTCGTGTGGATCATTATTGCGAACTCTCATCATGATAATATGGAATGACTCTGTTTTACAACTGTAGTACATCTTCTCAGCAGAAAATGTGGCAATATGCTGATCATTTTCAATACTTCATATGGTTCTTTTTCTATGATTTATACTGAACTATGTTCAGTCTCTCTCTCTCTCTCTCTCTCTCTCTCTCTCTCTCTCTCCTTCTCTCTCTATCTCCTTCTCTCTCTCTCTCTCTCTCTCTCTCTCTCTCTCTCTCTCTCTCTCTCTCTCACACACACACACACACACACACACACACACGCTCTCCCTACCCCCCCTCCCCCCCCACCCCACCCCAATCTTTCTGTTAAACACATGTACATTCATTTTACTACATATTTGGGAAATTTTCTATAGAGTATAAGGAGTTATTATGCAGATATTAGTTCGGTTTGTGTTTCAAGCTAATTTTATTATCCATTAAATTCCATACATCACTTGGTAAATGGTCAAAGTTTTTTGTGACTGGGTACTTCACTCTTTTCTGTGTCACACTAAGGTTGATTGATGGATGGTGTAAATCATTTCTGCTTTTAGTATAATTTTTGTGAATGTGACCCTTGTTTTCAAACTGTCACTGACTGATGACCACAGAAGTCATATTGGAGTAAATGTACTATGAAGTTGTTGCCAGCAAGACTATCTGTTTAAAGAGCTACCTGCAATAGGATCTGGTGTGGACGTTACTGTACTACATTTCCCTTAAACCTCCTCCCTCCATATTGGTAATAAAGAGACACAGAAAGAACATGTGTTATGTGTGACATGATGCTTTTTACATTACAAACATGTAAATTCCCAGATGTGGGCAATAAACAGAAATGAACACGGGTAACCAATCCACTAGACACTTCACTAGCTTTTGTATGAGCTGCATGCATGTTGAGACTGCATGCATGTGCATACTGACACACGCACTCTCTCTCTCTCTCTCTATCTCTCTCTCTCTCTCTCTCTCTCACACACACACACACACACACACACACACATGGAGGAAGGGGTACGTTTGAGTCTATGTATGTATCTGTGCTTGCTGGAAGGTTGTGTAATTACCAATAATGTGATGTGTGTATACATTATGGTTTTCCTCCATCCCAATTTTTTTAAAAAACTGTCCTGTTGTTTCCAAAGATATGTTGGAAACAAGTGAAATGTTCCAGATCTTCATCTTATAGAGCATACCTCCCCTTCTTTTCCATACTGAACCTGTAGCATAATTTCTTTCAATAAAATGGGTAAATTTTCCTTGTTTTATTTCAGTTATTCTTTGAGTTCAAGAAGTGTTAGCATTACACTTCATCCAGTCTTAAAATTAAGCTGTAACTTGAGGGTGTAGTGGTCCCATCAACATTGGGATGTGTTTGGATTTCAGTATCCAGTTGCAGCACTATCATTGTTTATGTATATTATGTGATATGTTACAGTTTGATACATAGGTGGATCCCGTACTTACAGCTGAACTTTTTATAAATGGCAATGAATGAGAATCTTGATGGTACAGTTTCTGAACAGAACTTAGCTTTTGACATTGACGATGGACCAACATTGGACCAACATTCTAGCCCTTTTGAAACAAAACAGATATGAAGTTGCTGTTCATAATAAACTGTCAAGGCTTAAAATGGACAGCTACATATTGGTGAAAACAGTCTCTTTTCATCGGTACAGTACCTTTACATCTGTACAGCAACAGTTGAAACTGTTATTCTATATTAGAAAATGATGTCTGTGTACAGGTAGTGCTGAATTGTTTACTTGGTCTGGTAGATCACAGGCTGCTCTAGTTGACAAGAAGATGAGGACAAATAACTTGCAACACAAGAGATAAATCTGCTTTTCAGTTAGATTCTTTAATTGTTATTTATACTGATAAAAGTATCACAGATCTTGTCACAAATCTACTCCATCAAATACAGTTCAAACATAATGTCTTGCCACATCAAACCTGTGTGTGAAGGAAGTGTTATTACAGTTAAACATATAAAAAAATGAAGAAAATAAGACTGTGAATAATATTGTCAGATTTCCACTTAACTGTGACTTAAGTATATGTAATATTAATATAAAAATATTTTTGACAGTATAGTACTTGCTAACTTAAGTCTCTTTATCTCTGTACAGCAACAGTTGAAACTGTTATTCTGTATTAACAATTGATGTCTGTGTACAGGTAGTGCTGAATGGTTTACATGGCCTGGTGGATCACAGGCTGCTCCAGTTGACAAGAAAGGGCCATTCACATGTCCAGTTTGTCTTCGAATTTACCGTCGCTCACGTTCTCTATGGCGCCATCAACGTTATGAGTGTAATATGCCAGCTCAGTTCCTATGTCCATTATGTCCATACAGAGCCAAACATAAGTGTAGTCTAAAGCTTCATCTTAACAAGAAACATCACATGCCTTCAGAAAATACCACTGATGTGAACTACTTGCAGAAGTAATCTGATAGCTATAAATTTTGAAAATTCTGTGCTTTCTTTTTGCTGAGAGACATTTCTGAAATATGTTGTGGAGTTGTTATTGGAATTAAAATAATGCATTTTAACATAAATTTCATAAAGGCAGTAGTCCTGTAGTGGATAGGGTTTTATATGTGCATTTTTTTGCTGTTGTAGTAATATTAAATGGGCTTAAAATGATCATAAATGGATAATAACAAAATTATAAGTGCCAGAGGTGTCTTTACTTACCAGATGCTGGACAGAAATGATTGCAGCAGTGTGCACCAACCACCAGCATAAAACAAAATATACAAAGAGTTTTATTGAACGTCAGATTTTTTGAAATTTTAAATAATTCTTTTGCCCGAAGAAAAGAGAATTACATTAAGAGGAAAACAAAGTATGGAATATATTAAAGGTCACTCCAAACTCTTCATTATGTAATACAGCGTCCATTTGAAATGCTACTGTATAAAGACCTCCTCTCGACTTCTCTGTGCTTTACGGTCTTCAGTGACATACATCTGTGGTCTTAGATGTGTTCTAAATTTATGAATTTATAAAAATGTAGCCCTGATGATACAGCTGATTGATGAATTGTATTTAGGATATTTTTGTGCAACAAGGGAATATATTGTTCTTGTTTTGATAGTGTGTGTTTCCTCTTATGCTTGTTGCCAGTAACCTGAGAGACTTGCCTGCTGCCAGTGTTGGTGATATATTGATTGGCAAAATATGCATTTAAACAGACCCTTTTATCATTAATCCAAAGGTTGTAAGAATGAGAATGATTAATGCTGAAGGCATTACAAGTGACAAGTGACCAAATAAAGGAATTCTGCTGTGAAATTCATGTAATTTCTTTCTAAATCTCATGCCCTTTTCCTTGATGCTGGTTATCACCAATTAATGTAAAGTCCATTAGTAATCAGAAAGAGGTTCACTTTAATTGTTGTCATGCTTTACACATTACATATTCTATTTTGTACACTGGACTCTCACTAATCCGGCCCTCAATAGGCCAGCCTCCCAGTAATCCGGCACACATACAAAAACACGTGCACAAGAATTATCATGTGCATAAATGCTTTGTTAAACAATATTTTATATACTGTATTTCAAATTTTAGCTTTCTTTACAGTTTCAGAAACATGTCTTATAAAAGGAAACATGTTACACTGGACCTCAAGCAGAAACTCGAAATTTTAGGTAAGTTAAATCGAGGTTCTTCACAGAAAGCCATTGCTGATGAGTTCAATGTTGGACAAGCAATTATTTATGACATCAAAAAGAAAGAAGATGTTATTCAACACTACTGAGCACAAATGGATAGTGAGTTGGGAAAAAGGAAGCTTATGCTAAAGAGTGAGATTGATGAACTCGACGTAGCTCTTTATAGATGCTTCATACAACACCGCAGTAAAGGAATTTCAGTCAGTGGCCAGATTATAAAGGAAAAAGCAGCTGCATTTAACAGACAACTTGGTAGTAGTAACTTGTTTGCAGTGAGCAAAGTTTGGCTATCAAACTGGAAAAAACAACATGGCATTTGGCAGCTGACAATCACCATGGAAAGTGGATGCTGATGATTTTGGAAGATAAAAGAGGAAGAAGATTTACCTGCTGATGACTTGTATAATGCTGATGAAACAGGACTCTTTTACAAGATACTTCCTTCAAAAACATTAGCTGCCAAGAAAGAGAAGGAAGCTTGCAAGCAACAGAAACAGTGTGTAATATTAATGGCGTATTGTAATGCAAATGGGAGTCATAAACTACCGCTTATAGTGACTGGAAAGTCCCAACATCCACATTGTTTTGAACACACAAACATAAATACTCTACCAGTGCAGTATTGCGATCAGAAGAAAGCGTGAATGGACAGACAAATATTTTCTCGGTGGTTCCATGGAACGTTTGTACCAGCATTGAGAAAAGAGCTAAGGGAGAAAAAGCTCCCACTGAAAGCTATTGATATAATTGACAATGCTGCCAGTCATCCTTCAGATGTTTCTCTAAAGTCTGATGGTATACAAGCACACTTTCTCCCATGCAATGTGACAGCCCTAATTCAGCCCATGGACCAGGGAATTTTGGAATCAATTAAACCTCATTTTCGGCATTCACCTCATGTCTCCTTGCTGAACAAAAGTGAAAAGACTATCGAGACTATGCTGAAGACATGGAAAGCAATTAACATATGTGATGTTGTTTTTCAAGTAGCTGAAGCATAGGATAAAGTGGAGAGTGCTACCATAATGAAGAGCTGGAGAAAATTGTGGCCATCCATTGATGCCGAGTTGGATCCAATAGTGAGTGACAACGATGAGCCAGTCAATTTGGAATTATCAATTACTTTTTTACACTGACATGTTCCACATCCTTCCAGGAGGAGAAGAAATTAATGATGAAGCTGTTACTAAGTTGCTGAACGAGGAAAATATAATATGGACCAAACCTTTAACAGATGAATAAATAATCAAAAGCATGCAAGAAAGTAATGATGAAAGTGATGAAGAAGAGGACACAGGAGGAAAGAGCATGAAGATTTCTCACACTTCTCGTGCTGAAGCTGCCGAGGTATTCCTGGAGTACATTATGCAACAACCAGACACATGCAGTACCGATGTAATGTTTGTAAAGTGGTTGTGTGATAAAGCATGCCATTGTCGTGTATCATCATTGCGACAGTTAAAAATTAGGGACATGTGTCATAGTGAGTGACATGACTGTATAATTATGTACAGTATACACTCAAGGATGAAGATTTCTTTGAAAATTAGTGTATTTTTAGATTTAATAAAGTATATCCTCTGTGTTTTAAAAGTTTATCCTTCTGTTTAATAAAGTATAGTACACTATATCCCCTATGTTTTCAAAATAAAAAACAAAATAAATGAATAAAAAAAATTTCACACACTCAATAATCAAGCGCCTCCACTAATCTGGCACGCATATTAACCAGGAATGGCCGGATTAGAGAGAGTCTAGTGTACTCCCAGGACATGAGAAACTGGTTATCCTTTCTATTAGCACATGATCACTTGATGATATATAGAGGGAAACATTCCACGTGGGAAAAATATATCTAAAAACACAGATGATGTGACTTACCGAACAAAAGTGCTGGCAGGTCAATAGACACACAAACAAACACAAACATACACATGAAATTCAAGCTTTCGCAACAAACTGTTGCCTCATCAGGAAAGAGGGAAGGAGAGGGAAAGACGAAAGGATGTGGGTTTTAAGGGAGAGGGTAAGGAGTCATTCCAATCCCGGGAGCGGAAAGACTCACCTTACTTACTGTCCTTTTTTCCCCCTAAGGTAAGTCTTTCTGCTCCTGGGATTGGAATGACTCCTTACCCTCTCCCTTAAAACCCACATCCTTTCGTCTTTCCCTCTCCTTCCCTCTTTCCTGATGAGGCAACAGTTTGTTGTGAAAGCTTGAATTTCGTGTGTATGTTTGTGTTTGTTTGTGTGTCTATCGACCTGCCAGCACTTTCGTTCGGTAAGTCACATCATCTGTGTTTTTATATATATATAATTCTTTTGTTTATATATATATATATATATATATATATATATATATATATATATATATATATATATATATATATATATATATATATAATTTTTTTTTTTTTTTTTTTTTTTTTACATGGGATGCTAGTCGTCCTTACTACTTGCAAAAGGGGAAAAGACAACTTTGTTTAAAACAACTTTGCCAGAACTATAAATATTTTTGTTTGGGAAATGTGATCCTCTGCCAATATTTTTTTTAAAATTTCAAATTCCAAAAGCTACAGATTCAATTATGATTTCAAATTTCTCTATCTGTCAACCATGTTCAAGTTGTATGTTTGGTTGCCTGGTGACTATAAACACCAATCAAGATCAGCAATTCTAATTGGCCTTGTTCAGTGAACTATGCAGTCTTTGCAGTACTCATCAGTACTGAATGTCTGCCTACCACCCACAGAGCAATGGCATCCTTGAAAACAGTATTCATACTTTGAAAACAGTATATACCTTTAAAACAGTATTCATGTGCTACGGAGGCCAATAGACTGAAGCCGTGAAGCCCTGCCATGGTTGTGGTTGCTGTCAGGTGTGTGACTGGCACGCAACTGTGATTTAGGGGTTTCTCTAGCAGTGAACCTATATCACATAACACTCTTCTTACCAGCTGATTTTGTGCTTCAATAACTATCTGTCACAGCCACAGTTCTATCCAACCACATCACATGTGTGAAATGCCACATGTTAAAAAGTCATTTCTGAAAGTACGTATTTGGAATGGTGCCCTATTTGGAACTGAAATGTGGATGATTGACGTAACAGACAAGAAGAGAATGAAAATTATTGAAACATGATCTTACAGAAGAGTGCTAAAGATTAGATGGCTAGATTGGGTATCCAGTGAAGAGGTAATGAACTGAGTTAGAAAGAAAATATCTTTATGATATAACTTGAGTAAAAGATGGCATAGGTTGACAGTACACGTCTTGAAGCATCAAGAAATATATGTTTGGCAATAGAAAGAGGTATGAGGGGCAAACTTTGCTGAGAGGACCAAGGCATAATGACAGTAAGCAAGTTTAAATGGATGCAGTTGCAGTGGTTAAGCAGACATCAAAAGACGTGCATAGGGTAGACTACTGCGGAGAGCTGCACCAAACCAGTCTTTAGACTGAAGACCACAACACCATCAACAACAAACTTTTTCTGTATTGGTAGAATTAAAGGGATTTGTAAAATGAGTGATGGTTATTTGCCTATTGCGTGGATCATGATTGCGAACCCTCATCACAATATGGAATGACTCTGTTTTACAACTGTAGTACATCTTCTCAGCAGAAAATGTGGCAACATGCTGATCATTTTCATTACCTCATATGCTTCTTTGTCTCTCTCTCTCTCTCTCTCTCTCTCTCTCTCTCTCTCTCTCTCTTCACACCTCTGCCCTCCTCCCCCGTCTTTCTGTTAAACACATTCACACCCACACACACACATTCATTTAACTACATATTTAGGAATTCTTCTATAGAGTATAAGGAGTTACTATGCAGATACTAGATCAGTTTGTGTTTCAAGTTCATATTATTTCCATTAAATTCCATACTTCACTAGGTACATGGTCCAAGTTTTTTTATGGCTGAATACTTCACTCTTTTCTGTGTCACACTAAAGTTGACTGATGGATGGTGTAAATCATTTCTTCTTTTAGTATCATTTTTGTGAAAGTGTCCCTTGTTTTCAATCTGTGATTTACTGATGACCATAAAGGTCATGTTGGAGTAAATGTACTATGAAGTTGTCAGCATGCCTATGTGTTTGAAGAGCTACCTGCAAGAGGATCTGGTATGGACGTCACTATACTAGTATTCTCTCAAACCTCCTCCCTCTATAATGGTAATTTAAAGAGACACACAAAGAACAAGCATTATATCTGACATGATGCTATTTACATTACAAACATGTAAATTTTCAGATGTGGGCAATAAACAAAAATGAACACAGGCAACCAATCACTAGACATTTCACTAGCTTTCATATGAGCTGCATGTTGAGTGCGCATGCATGTGCATGCCAGCACATGTACTCACACACACACACACACACACACACACACACACACACACACACATTTGGAAAGGGTATGTTTGAGTCTATGTATGTATCTATGCTTACTGGAAGGTTGTGTAACTTCCAATAATGTAATGTGTGTATACATTAGGGTTTTCATGTATCCCAATTTTTTAGAAACAGTCCTGTTGTTTCCAAACATATTTTGAAAACAGTGAAATGTTCCAGATCTTCATCTTATAGGGCACACCTCCCCTTTTTTCCATACTGATCCTGTAGCATAATTTATTTCAGAAAACTGGGTAAATTTTCCTTGTTTCATTTCAGTTATTCCATGAGTTTAAGAAGCATTAGCATTACTCTTCATTCCATCTTAAAATTAAGCTGTAACTGGAGGGTGCAGTGGTCCCGTCAACAATGGGACTTGTTTGGATTTCAGTATCCAGTTGCAGCACTATCATTGTTTGTGTATATTATGTGATGTGTTACAGTTTAATATGTAGAGGGATCCAGTACTTACAGCTATGCTTTTTATAAATGGTAATGAATTGTTTTGTTTGTAAGAGCAATGTGAACAGCAAATTATTGCAAGATTTTTCATTTGTAAAGTATAGGGTGAGAATCTTGATAGTAAAGTTTCTGGGCAATACTTAGCGTTTGACATTCTGGAAGGACCAATGTTATAACCACTATGAAACCAAACACACAGGAAGTTGCTGTTCAAAATAAACTATCAAGACTTAAAACTGATAGCTACATATCAGTGAAAACAGTCCCTTTTCGCCTGTACAGTCCCTTTACATCTTTACAGCAGTTGTTATTCTATATTAAAAAATGATATTTGTGTACAGGTAGTGCTGAATGGTTTACTTGGCCTGGTAGATCACAGGCTGCTGTAGTTGACAAGAAGATGATGACAAACTACTTGCAACACAAGAGATACATCTGCATTTCAATTAGGTTCTTTAATTGTTATTTATACTGATAAAAGTATCACAGATCTTGTCACAATGCTACTCCATCAAATACAGTTCAAAACATAAAGTCTTGTCACATCAAACCTGTGTGTGAAGGATGTGTTATTAAAACTTCACATATAAAGATAAAGAATGAAGAAAATAAGACTGTCACAAATATTGTCACATTTCCACTTAACAGGGACTTAAAATATATATGTAATATTAACATAAAAATATTTTTCACAGTATAGTACATGCTAACTCAAGTCTCCTTATGTCTGTTTAAAGCTTCATCTTAACAATAAACATCACATGCCTTCAAAAAATACCATTGATGTGAACTACTTGCAGAAGTAATCTGATATCTATAATATTTTGAAAATTCTGTACTTTCTTTTTCCTGAGAGAATTTTCTGAAATACGTTGTGCAGTTGTTATTGCAATTAAAATAATGCATTTTACACAAATTTCATAAAGGCAATAGTCCTGCAGTGGATAGGTTTTTATATATGTACAGCAGGGTCCCACTACTCCGAACCCTGGTAATCCGATCGTTCAGTTAATTTAAACATGAAAAAAGTTAGTCTAAGTATGGAAAACTGTGCAGTAAAGTGCTGTAGATACACACTATTTTAATTTACACAGTACAGTAAACATGTATTAGAAAAATTGACAAAAAACATTAGGTTTAAACAAGGCATAACAATGAAATAAAAGCTGTCAAATTTACTAAAATAGAGCAGTCATTTTATCCCTACTTTTTAGATGAAAAAAACT
Source organism: Schistocerca nitens (assembly GCF_023898315.1). Taxonomy (NCBI): domain Eukaryota; kingdom Metazoa; phylum Arthropoda; class Insecta; order Orthoptera; family Acrididae; genus Schistocerca; species Schistocerca nitens. The sequence continues at coordinate 930,066,777 of NC_064617.1, read as the reverse complement.
GAGTCATTGTTTTTTGACATAATGAAGACAATCTGTTATATGATGAATAGTTGTGCCATTGTCTCACAAACATCAAAGCAGCAGGTGTAGCAGTGGGCTGTTGCTTCAAAGGGCGAGATCAAGGGCTTCTACTGCATCACTGTGTGGCACCAGCTCTCCTTTGTTGCTTTCAGGCTCATTGTCACTTCTGTCACAGCAGTCCACTTTTTCCTGGTCTTGAGTAACAGCAGCAACTAAATCAGCATCAGTAAAGTTCTCCACACATGCCCCATCTGCTGCCATCCACTCACCTATGTTTCCTTCACTAACTTCTTCACACCCAGGGACTGTCTGTATCATTTGTAGCAGATTTACCTCTTCATTTTCAACTAAGTTTTCCTGAAATTCAAGAGATGTCAACAGTTTTCTCCACGATTTTCACAGAGTATTTTCTGAAATATTCTGCCATGCCTCAGCGGCCCAATAAACAACATCCTTCACATTGGTCATTTTTATTTTGTCCACAAAAGGAATGCTATCATCTTGGATCAGAATTCTTAAAAATTGTTTTCTATAAATCAGTTTTAATGTTTGCATGATGCCATGGTCCACTGGCTGTAGAAGTGGTGTAACATTCGGTGACAAAAACTTTGCCACAATTTCTCCATCACATAATTCCTCAGTGGTGGGGTGAGATGGTGCATTATCAGTCAAAAAGATTGCACAGGGAGACAAATGATTTTCCTTAGAAAACCATGGAACAGAGGGAACAAACTGGCCATGAAACCACTCTTTGCTTTTTTCTGGTTGCGGTAATATATGGGCAGGAACTTAATGTTGCAGTTTTTAAAAGCTCTGGGCCTAGCAGATTTGCTGATCAGCATTAGAGGCAGCTTGTGATTAGCAGCAGCATTGCTGCACGCTAATGAAGTCACACAATCTTTGCACATTTTAAAACCATGGGCATGGTCTTCTGCTTTTGATGCCAGGTTTTTTGTTGGCAATGCCCTAAAATTAAAGCCAGTCTCACCAGCGTTATAAATTTGTTGGGGAGAATACTTCCCGTCTCTTATCATTTTTTCAAACTCACCCAAGTATTCCTTCATTGCACCATGGTCAGAAAAAATGTCTCTCCAGTAACTGTTAGCTGATGGATTCCATGATTTTTTTTTTTGAATCTGTCCAACCAACCCATACTCACATTAAAAGACTCATCACCATTCATTAAGTTGTTCAGATAAACAGCCTACTCCTGAGCCAGTGCTCCAATCAAAGGAGTTTTTTTTCTGTTGTAGTAATTTTAAATGGACTTAAAATGAAAGTCATAAATGGATAATAACAAAATTAGAAGTGCCAGAGGAGTCTTTACTTACCAGATGCTGGACAGAAATGATTGCAGCAGTGTGCACCAACCACCAGCGTAAAACAAAATTTAAAAAAGCATTTTATTGAACGTCTGATTTTTGGAATTTTTAAATAACTCCTTTGTGTGAAGAGAGGAAAATTACATTAACAGGAAATCAAAGTATGGCATACATTAAATGTCACTCCAAACACTTCATTATGTAATACAGCATCCATTTGAAATCTGCCGCTGTATAAAGGTCTCCTCTAGACTTTTCTGTACTTTACGGTTTTCAGTGACATAAATCTGTGCTCTTACATGTATTCTAAATTTATGTATTTATAAAAACATAGCCCTTATGATGCAGCTGATTGATGAATTTCATATAGGATATTTTTGTGCAACAAGGGAATATATTGTTCTTGTTTTGATAGTGTGTGTTTCCTCTTATGCTTGTTGCCAGTAACCTGAGAGACCTGCCTGCTGCCAGTGTTGATGGTATATTGATTGGCAAAATATGCATTTAAACAGATCCTTTTATCATTAATCCTAAGGATGTAAGAATGGGAATGATTAATGCTGAAGGCATTACAGTTGACAAAATAAAGGAATTCTTCTGTGAAATTCACGTAACCTCTCTCTAAATCACATGCCCTTTTCCTTGATGTTGATTATCACCAATAATGTAAAGTCCATTAGTGATCAGAAAGAGGTTCACTTTAATTGCTGTCATGCTTTACACATAATATATTCTTTTTATACTCCCAGGACATGAGAAACTGGCTATCCTTTCTGTTAGAACATGACGATAGCCATTTTTTAATGTGAGAAGCTAGTTGTCTTTCCTACAAGCAATGAGGAAAAAGACAGCTTTGTTTTGAGAAGTATAATCCTCTGCCAACAATTTTTCAACAATTTTAGATTCCAAAAGCTAGGGATTCAATTATGGCATCAAATTTATGTATCTGTCAGCCATGTTGCAGTTGTATGTGTTAGTTACAGCAACAGATATGTAAACTCTCCTCTCCCGTCTCTAATACTTTGAATATGAAATAGTGTGTACTTGGTTATGATATTATATAAAGGAGCCATTGAACAACAACAGGCACATTGAACAGGACAAAGTCCTTCATCAGACGAAGAACCACAACACACACACATACTCATACATGCACAACTCATACACACAGAACTGTGTTGTCCCCACAGTTCTGTCTCTGTACCACCTGATTGTCACTGTTTATGTTACCCCACCTATACAACATACTCAAGCCTATGGCCTTGCCACCACTGAACACATCTTTCTCAATGTGAGACTCACTCCAAACCCACAATCTGCTTCCTGACCACTATGACCAACTACTTCCTCATGTACAATTACTTCTCCTTTGAAGGCATCACCTACAAACAAAGTCACTGATCATGGGCACCTGAACAGCATCTTCTTATTCTTGAGCCACATAGGGAAATCCTTTCCAGCCGCCCAGAATCCTAAACCCCTTACTTGGTTCAGATTCATTGATGACATCTTCATGGTTCATACCAGGAGTGAGAACACACTATCCACACTCCTACAGAACGTCACTACCTGCTCCGCCAATCCATTTCAACTCTCCTCCTCAGTCCAACAACCCACCTCCCTATGTTGACTTCCACCTCGTAGATGGTTCCATCAGTACATACATCCACATCAAACCAAACAGCCCCCAACCTATATCTCTGTTTTGACAGCTGACAGCATTTGCACATGAGGAAGCCTCTTCCATTCTGCATAGCCTCCCACGGTTGTAGCATTTACAGTGGTGACCAGTCCCCTTCTAAATATGCCGATGGCTCCACTGAGGCCTTTACAGACCAAAATTGTCCTCCCCATCTTGTCAAAAAACAGATATCCCATGTCTTGTCTTCACAGTCTCCTACCAACCTCACATACACACTGACCAGCTACAAAGAAGCACCCTCCTCATGACTCAGTATCAGACAGAACTGGTGCAACTAATTCACATTCAACTACCTCTGTTTGTGCCCTTAGCGAGAAATATCCTCCCCACCCCTCCCATAGTGGTATTCCACCAGCCACCCAATCTACACAATATCCTTGTCCATCCCTATTCTACCCATGCTCCTAACTCCTTGCCTCATGGCTCATACCTCTGTAAAAGACCTAGTTACAAGACGTGTACCATATGTCCCATCACTACCGCCTACTCCATTCCTCTCAAAAGCATTTCCTACCACTTTCTGAGGTAGGGCTGCCTGTGAAAGCAGCCATGTAGTCTACTGACTTAGCGGCAACAACTGTGCAAAATTCGAAGAGGGCATGACCAGTAACTAGCTTTGGTCAAGAGACTGCTAGACCATCAAATTCTGAGCATGTCGCATAATGGGTTGTACTTGACTTCATTAGCTGTTTCATAGTCCATGCAATCTGGATCCTCCCTGCAACACCGGCTTTTCTGAACTGCACAAGTGGAAACTCTCCCTATAACATATTCTTTATTCTCATAGTACCCCTGGCCTCAACATTTGCTAATTCGTGTCCTCAAACTGTCTGTACCTCCTTCCCAACTTCAACTCTAATATCACATGTACCTTCTACCCTCTGACTCGTATGTGTATGTGTAGTCCTTACCTCTTCGCCCTTCTCACTTTCACCCTAAACACAGCTCTCCCCATGCTGTTCCTAGCATTCCACCATCCTGTCCCTGCCTTGCCCCTACAAGTTCCCAGAGGCAGTGCCACAGCTTCTTCCCTCACCCCTACCCTGCTCCCTCCCCTTCCACAACTCACATCTCTGTGTATCACTGCTATCCATCCTAGACAAGATTGCTACTTGCCCCAGTGATGGGTGCCACATCAACCGGAGATGACAATATGTGTGAGTTGTTTGTGTATAATTATGTATCTTTGTTTACCTTTCTGATGAAGGACTTTATCTGATAGCTAAACTCTAACAGTCTACTATTGAGTATGCTTGTGTACTAGTGATGGGGAGCTCGTGAATGAGTCGTTCAAATGAACGCTTCACTCCAGTGAAGTGTGAACTAACCACTCAATTTCAATGAACTGGTACTTCAAACTCTTCACAGATAGCACACTCCACACTTTTTTCTAGTTCACTCACTCTCTTCCCCTCTCCCATTACGTCAGCACTGCATCACTCATTCTCCCTTCACTTCTATGCTCCCTCTACTGCCTGTCGACGAATCGTGCGGCGAAATACACTCAGAACAACAGTTGCACTTTACTTTCCCATCACCTAAATCGGCGAAGAAACCCCAAATTTGACTACTTTTACGCGATCGCAAGTTGCTAGCCATTCTACAAGCGTGAACAGACACAAAAACTGCTTTCCGAATAAAATAAAGAGGGTTTTTACCTGAAATCGTACCAATGACTACAGGTGACAGTTTACGTTTTGAATTTAGATGGTTATTATTCTCAACAAAAATAAAATCAACTAGAAAACTTCTGAATAATTACTTAACGTAGGTATATAGACTTTGTGACAGCGGTAAACATAGTCATTCTATTTTTGATTAAATTTTAAAAGGAACATAAAATTGGACTGCATTTCGTTGGTAGCCCTAGTTTTCAGTCCATGAATACAACAAATAAGGTTTCACTTGGAAGATAAAGATTTTTTTGGGCGCTTCATGAGAAAATGTCGAGCAAGATTAAACATAATACCTTCTTTATATGTGACAGGCTTCTCTATTTATCTTTCCTTTGTCCCCTTTGACCATGCTCTACTTAGTTAACCCAGACGCTGTAAGAGCGTAAAATATTGCGTGCACATTACTGCGTAGTTTGGCCATCTGTTGGTAAAATTATGAAGTATTATGAAGCTTTATTGTACGAGCGAGGCGAAGCAAGCGAAGCTGCGGCTGAGCGGCGAACTGGGCAACTTCACCAGGCTTCCGTACTTCATAAATGAACTACTTCATTTGAACACTTCACGGCAAAGAGTGAAATGAATGAAGTAGTTCAGGAGAATGAACGAGTTCGACCCATCTCTATTGTGTACTGTTCAACAGCTCCTCTGTATGGTAACAATCAATCCTAATATTTGTATTGTTTGTTATTACATTGATTGACTGTGCCATCAGTTCTTGGTAAACTATTTTATACATTGTGAATGTAAACACTCACAGCACTTTAATGTAATATTCTACAGTATTTCTTATCTCCTTTTTCAAAAAGCTTTTTGGTTGCCAGGGCCTCAAAAGCTACGAAGATTAATGTGTGTAACTGTGAAGTGTTTTTGGATCAAAGCTTTTAAATCAGTGCATCTACGGGATATCTCATTTCATTTCTGTTGGAATTGTGTGAACAATATATTTTGTGTGAGATGGCAGCAGAGTGCATCATGTGGAATATAACAGACCTCTCTGGTGCTATTGTACACTCTGAGTTTTATGTGTGTAATATAATATTCTTTGGTTGTTGTGTTTGATGTATTTTACCTGGAAGTGCAAATATAGTTACTGGCACCAAATGTCTTTTACTCACTATTATTTATTCAACTGTCTCGACTCTAATAGTTTATGGGCCCAGTGATGCATATGGAATAAGTCTATACATCATATAATAGTGAGAAAATATTGGAAAAGTTCCAATTAGTGCACTTGCTTGAAGTATGAGTTATCCATACAAGATGAACACAACTCTTTTGTATTATTTTTTGGTATTATTCTTTACATCAAGAAAGATCAATGTTACTGTTAAAATGAGCACGACACAAATTTTGCAGATTTAAAGACTTATGGGTCGTGAAAATTATGCAACGTGGAAATTTGCAATAGAAGCATATTTACATTTGCACAATCTATGGTATGTGGTGGATGGGACAATGAAATCCACAGATCAGAATTATTCAAGTAAAGTAAGGATAGGAAAGCAAAATCAACATTTATATCACTTGTTGACCCAGTGAAATATGTTCACGTTGAAAAAGCAGTGAGAGCAAAAAAAATCTGGAACAAATTATGAAGTGCATTTGAGGATGGAGCTCTTACAAGGAAAGTAGGATTATTATGTGAGTTAATTACCACTCAGCTGGATAAATGCAATAGTGTAGACGAATACATCAACAAAATAGTAGCCACGTCAAACTGACTGAGAAACATTGGGTATGAGATCACTGATGAATGGATAGGGACACTACTGTTGGCAGGACTGCCCAAAAGGTATGCACCTATGAATATGGGGCTGGAAAGCTCAGGTATATCAGTCACAGGTCAAAGTGCTTAAGTGAAAATCCTACAGGATGTAAAGAGTACTTCAAGCTATCATGTGCTGGAGAAGGAAACTGCATCTGCTCTTTATTCAAAAGACAAGAGGAAGAGATCAGTGAGGTGCTGTAGATGTCAGAAGAAGGGGCATATTGCATCTCAGTGCAGAGACAAAGTAAATCCAAAGTCAGACACGCAGCAAAAGAGGTATGTTGCTGATAGCCCAGAGAGAGGGACCAATAATAAAGGTAAGGTACTCTCATGTTTCTATTCTAATTGGAGATGTGGGGAATCATCAACTGGAACGGATTTTAGACTCAGATACATAGTGCATATTGTTAAAGACAAATCTCTTCCTTGTGATGTTAAAGATAAGACATGTGGAAATATCTACTGTTGATGGCAGCAAGCTCCAGTGTCATTTCGCTGGGAAACTAGCCCTACATGTAAGTGTAAATGGTGAACCCGATATGGTTACAGCAAACGATGTTCATTATGTGAAAAATGTTGTGACTAACCTACTGTCGGTAGGGGAAATTGTCGAGAAGGGAAATACAGTCATTTTTGACATGCACGGAGCAAGAATAATCAACAAAAATTGTGAAGTTATAACTACAGCAAGTAACGAAAGGGGTATATTTAAGTTGGATACCACGGGCAGTAAATGTAGAAATGTTAGTCATTCAGTATACTCAGTGGAAGGTTTTTTATGGCACCACAGACTTGGACACTGAAATACAAAGAGTATGTCTCTAATAAGGGATATGGTAAAGGGAAATCAGAATTATAGCGTATCCAAGGACCCTTGTGAGATATGCACAAAAGATAAACAAGCAAGGCTATCTTTTACGGCCAGTAAAAGTAAATCTGCAGAGGTCTTACAGCTGATCCATAGAGGTGTATGTGGCCTGATGGAGAGTGAATCCATGGTTGGGAGTTATTACTTTCTTATGTTTATTGATGATTATTCCTGATATACTCATGTTTACTTTCTTAATTCCAAAGACCAAGTGAGTGACATTTTTAAGGAATATTGTAATATTGTTGAAAGGTGGATGGGAAAGAATATCATCAGGTCTGTTAACAGGAGAGAATATATTAACCAGAAACTGAAGACACTTCTGGCAAAAATGTGAATCAGCCATCAAACTACCATCTCACACTGGGGTTGCTGAGAGGGCTGATAGGACCATTGTCGAAAAAGCAAGGAGCATGATAACTGATGCTGGATTACCAAAAGATTTTTGGCAGAGTCAGTATCAACTGCCATGTATTTGAGCAATAGATCACCTACAATAGCATTAAGGAATAGAACTCCCTATGACATATGGGTAGGAAGGAAACCTGACCTAAGTAAGATAAGGATTTTTGGGTATGATGCAGTGGCACACGTCCCAAAACAGCTGAGAAGAAAATGGGACCCAAAAGCTAAAACATATATTTTTGTAGGCTATTGTGAGAATCCAAAGGGCTACCGATTAATGGATCCATTGAATAAACGGATAGTTACAAGCAGAAATGTAGTACTCTTTCAAAATACAAAGGACTCTGAAGAGGGCAAGACTACTAAGTTAACTGCACCTAGTTCCGAGAGTGAAACCTTATGTGAAGAAAGATAAAGTGAAGAACAGGAAGAGGATAGTCAAAGGCAAATGAAAATATTTATGATGACAATGAGTTTGAGGATGAACAAAATGAAGAGAAACATGTAAGGCATTCTTCTCATGTACCAAAACTGAAAGAATATGCAGATTTTGAGATGTATGGAGCCCAGTCTTTGAAAGATGAGTCAGCAACAGCACAAGAAGGAATGAGCGGCCCAAACTCTCAAGAATGGAAAGAAGCTGTGGAGAGTGAATTGGAATATTTATCTCAGAACGAAATCTTTGAATGGCCAGCAGGTAAGAAACCATTACAGGCAAGATGGGTATTCACTTTGAAGAGCACTGAAAATTCATCACCAAGATATAAAGCACAACTTGTAATAAAAGGATATTCACAAAAAGAAGGGGTAGATTACAAAGAAACTTTTTCACCTGTAGTGAAATATGGCTCATTGAGATACCTTTTAGCCTTGGCAGCAAAACAAAATTTAACAGTTCATCTTTGGATGTAAAAACAGCATATTTAAATGGGAAATTGGAGGAGGAGATATATGTCATTCCACCAAGAGAAGCCATGAAAACCAGATCAGAAAAGGAAAAATTTGGTGTTTGCGAAAAAGTATTTATGGACTTAAACAGAGTGGACATTGCTGAAATTGATGTCTACATAAAACTCTAATAAAGAAGAATATGAAGCAATCTAAGGCAGATCCCAGTATATATTATAAAGGGGAAGAGAAGGGATAATAATAATGGCAAAATGGGTGGATGACTTCTTTATCTGGACTGAAAATGAAAGCCAAATGAGGATTTTTAAGGAACAGCTGCAAACCAAGTTTAAGCTGCATGATTTGGGAGAAGTTAAACATTATTTAGGTATGCAGATCACTAAGGATGAGGACAGACAAGAATTGAGCTTAAATCAGTCATCATATACAGAAAAAATCTTTATGAAATTTGGCATGAGTGACTCTAAACCCCTAACTACTCCAATGGAAGTAGGAATAAAGTTAAATATAAATGAGACATATGTGGAATGTGATAAGAATGTTTCATATTTAGAAGCAGTAGGGAGTCTGTTATATTTGTCTCAAACCTCATGACCCGACATTGCATTTGCCACCAATGCAGTGAGCAGAAATTGCAGAGATCCAAAGAAAAAGCACTGGAAAGCTGTGAAAAGGATATTCCAATATCTAAGAGGAACTTCAAACCATGAATTAAGGTACCATAGAGAAGGTAATGCAAAACTAGAAGGCTACAGTGATGCGGATGGGGAGAGTGAATTGGGAGATAGGCACTCCACTACTGGCTGCTGCTTTAAATTAATGGGGGACTTCATTTCATGGTCCTGTCAAAAGCAAAAAACTGTTGCATTGAGTACCGTAGAGGCTGAGTATATGGCGAAATCTTACACCACACAGGAAGCACTGTGGCTAAGAACATTAATATGCAAAATAGAAACCAATTTAATGGTGGGACCTATTATGATCTTCTGTGATAATAAAGGAGGTTTTAACCTAGCTAAAAATGATGTCACTAGTGCTAGGACAAAACGTATTGATATAAGGCACCATTTTATTCGGGACCACATAGAGCGACAAAACATTGCTGTGGATTACCTCTGCACAGAAGACATGTTGGCTTGACCTTCTGGGAAAACCGTAGGACAAAGAGAAGAATGGAAAGATTGTAGGGCTATCTTGTTTATCTTGTGAAGGCAAACGTCAATATATATGTTCAAAGATGGGTGTTGGAATTGTGTGAACAATATATTTCATGTGAGATGGTGGCGAAGTGCATCATGTGGAATATATTAGACCTCTCTGGTGTTACGCTCTGAGTTTTATCTAAGTAATATAATGTCCCTTGGTTGTTGTGTTCAATTTATTTAACCTGAAAATGCAAATATAGTTACTGTCACTAAATGTCTTTTACTCAATATTATTTTTCAACTGAGTCGACTCTAATAATTTTGGAAGATGGCAGTTGTTAATGTTTGATTATGGACTAACAAGACGAATTACTTCAGTGGAAAAGCCATTAGAAACTATTGAACTTAGATAAAATATGTGACGCATTAAGTAATGAACTATATAACAAATTACAGTGATTGTTCTGAGAAGAAAATAAATTGGACTATAAACTTTGGTAACATGTTCTAAGTGAGTGGTTGAACAAAATAATTTTGTCTTTTAACAGGTCTAGTATTACAAGCAGGTGAGATACAAAAGTGAAATTAAGCAGGTAAGTGAAGCAGTTGTGACTATATAACACAAAAAGGTTTAGCATGGCAAGTGAAGCTACATGAGCTGAAATATAGGAAAAATGGAGCATTTCAATAGGAGGAGTTATTTACAACATAATCTGGCTGGGATTATCAATAGTATCTGCAGCTAGAATGTCTTAGAAGTGGCAAATAAGGACTATTAATTTCCATTATTTCAAGATACTTCATCTTTCTCCCTTTATTAATGTGATGTAGTTCTTCATGTTATATCTTGTAACTGTAGCCTTCCTTAAGTAGGCAGACTGCAAAACTAGAGTCTCCTTTTCTAAGTTCCCAACTTCTATGGTGTTTCTTCAATTAATGTGAATATTGCTCTACCAGACTGACCTATACAGAATTTGCCACAACTACAAGTAATTTTGTGTGTTTCACTCTTTTCCTAAGCTGAAATGCTGTCTTTACAATTGGGCAAAAAGTGACCGATAGTATTGAGCACATAAAATGGTGTTTTAAAGTTTCCATATTTAAGCTTTCTGGCCACATCCAGGGATACTTTTCCTAAAAATGGAATCATGTGCCATTTATTGAGATCTTGAGATAGTAGGTTGAGAACAGAGTGAAGAAGAGAAGGCCTGTTATTTCTGTTTTTTATGCATTACAGAGTCCATTAAGACATGAATGTAGCCATAGTTTGATGCTGTTTGTCTGGTTGTATTTAATTCAATTTGTAAGTTGTCATCACTCATGGGGATAGATATTATGCAATGTATCATGGAATGAAAGGCAGGATGTTTATTGGTCGCTGGGTGTTGAGAATTGGTAGATATTACATCTGTGATGGTAGGTTTCCTATAAATCTTGAAATTATGAGCAGTATTCGATTTCAATAATTTATCGGGTTACCCCTAAACTTCATTGTCGATTTGATACTATTATATTTAGAATTTACCTGCTTGAGAAATGTTTGAAGTTTTCTGGTAGTACCCACCCACACATCAACATACCTAAACCAGCATCCAACCTAGGAAGAGAGTGGGCTATTTTCCAAGGACTGTGTTTTACAGTTGCACATAAAGAACTCAGCAAGGGCTGAACTGAGAGAGGATACCATAGGTAGATCATCCAACTGTTTATATGTCTTGCCATTGAAAGGGAAATAATTTTGTGTTAGGTAGCTAACTGTATGTCATCTAAGACAACTGGTTTGTCTAGTCTGTTAGAATGTTTAGGACTGCACCTGTGTGAAAGAACACCATCGAAGTTGTAAAATTAGAAAAGGAGACTCTCCTTTTGGAGACCACTGTGTAAAGAAGCCCATAGTTATAAGGTACAACGTTTTCTGCTGTTTAGCTGTGCTTACTCTTGTCCGCCTTTTTTGTCTTTCTTTCTAAAGTCACTGTGTACTTATCATGTTTCGTGTGTGTAAAAATGATTTTATTATGGACTTTTGCATAAGATTCAGCAAGAATATTATTTTATTTTACCTATATGCAGAGCTGTGTAAAAAATTTTCACATATATGTTTCAGTTCTATTCTTTTTAGTTTTCGTCAAATAACCTAATCTTGAAAGCTATATTCAAAGTTGGCAAGTATTAGTTGTAAGATTTTCTTGGTCAGTCATGAGCATAATTTGAATAGTTAAATGACCCATCTTAAATATGAGTGAAACTAAATAAAGCTACAAGTGGTACTTAGCTATGGCCAAATATATATTCTGATGTTTGATTGAAAAAGTAAACAATTTTGGTGAGAACACAATGAGTGTGGTCACTATGTCACTCTTTGCTAAGTTGGTTGCATGTGCAGCACCACAAGCTCACTAACTTATTCTATTTGCATTTCGATGCTCAAGCAAAATTTTGGTGCAAGATTTCATAGAAAAATCCATTTCTGTACACAATATCAGATCTGATAGCATCATTGAAACCAGTTTGGCTGTCACCTTTTCACTGTTGTTTCATAAAACTATAATCAACAGAAAAAAGTGGAAGCATGTTTCTTTTCTGTGACCCTTGAATAGGTATAGATGGAGGAATAGAAATTGATTAATAATTGTTTCAATAATTGGAAAAATTGATTGGAAAGAATAGTTGAAAGAAATTTGAAGCTAAATTATGAATCTGTACACAATCCTGGGTGAACTTTAACTGATACTAATATCAACAGACTTTCAATATCAATAAATTCGAGGTCAATATTCATAATTTGCATTATGTATGGCTTCACATTAATTCCATTGTGTTTAGTCTTGATTGTGACAGTGTCGATACTGGATTACTTCTCCAGATATCACGTAAATTCTTCTTGTCTGCTCCAAACCTCTTGATGCAGGATCTCAGCGGCGAGTGAAATGATGAACAGATAGGAGTGGACATCTTAAATAAATATGTGAATAAATTTTGCTTTTCTTGTAACTTTTTATAACACTTTCAATGTATGGTTGAAATACACGTTTTTAACAATGCTGGTATGATGGACCCAAGCATACGTCTGTACACTACCACAGGAATTAATAAATTGAAGAGTGTAATTCTTATCTTTCTTCATACAGATATTTAATGATGTATCAAAGAATTATCCTTGTCACAAAACAACTCGTTAATTTATCTTTGTCGGTGTCTATAACCCATTCAGTTTACATACAACTTACATATAAGAAAAGAAAAGAAGGAAATAATAATGTGATTCAGTACACCCTTTAGATTTTCTAGGTGAAATAGATGTATACAAACTGCAAACTTAAACATTGAAATAAATGTGTAAAATATTTATTTTGTTCTACATGTGATATGATTATCAATGAATCAGTAAGTGTATTTGTTGCTAGTGCTGTATGAAATTTTGTGGTTCATTGTTAATTTTGCTAAAAAGAGAAGAAATTACTCCACAACTTTGGATAAATACAAAGACTTGGTCAATTAAATGTGGCCAGTGTGTTATATTTGTTAATATCAGAAGCTGCAGCAAAGAAAATTTCTTTTTCTCTATGAATATATCAGATCACACAATTTATTTACAATAAGAAATGCAGCACTTTTAATTTGTTTAGATTTCAAGCATATCAATATCACAAATTCCTAAAATCAAAAAAGTATCCAACAAAGCAAACTTAGGGAGGGCTGGTAATTGGTATTGGTGTCAAAATAATGATATCTACATGTTTCAAAATATAAAATACGCATATACAAAACACAGAGAGAGAGAGAGATTTTTGGGGGAGGGAGAAGGAGAGAACAGGTATTGGATGATTAGATGTATGAATGATTAATGAATGTGTCCATAGCTATACTCACTGAGGCACTACAAGACATAGATACTCATATAAACAGGTACATTAATGGAACATAGGTGTCTATCAGTAAGAAATTTAATTGTATACAAATTCCACTGGTTCATACAGTAGTAGAATTTCTGGAATACAGAATGAGGCAAGTTTTCAAAAAATAAAATTACATTAAAACCCATTAAATAAACATATTTATAGTTAAAACAGTTCATTTGTATGAATTCACTATTATGAATCATTACTTGCAATGTCACCCTAAATAAAAACTACATTATTCACAGATACAATGTCATTCCTATCAGATACCAAGCTGAGTGATTTGTTCAAATCTAGGGTATGACAGGACTAATTTAAATGGTTCGCAATATGGTGCCCAAGAAGTTAGATGTCTACTTATTGGACATGCCTTGTTAATAATTAAGAGAAATCAGTGTATAGTTGTGTGGTTTGATATCTCTATTAATGAAGCAGCAGGCTAATAGTTCAAATGCCCAAAGTTCATTCCTTAATTATTCCAAGTTTTCTGATCCTTGATTACTATTTGTACAAAATTTAATATTTGTGAAAAATAACAGAACAGTTCTACGTTGCTTTATAATAACTCCCATAATGTGTTCAATATGGCTTAGTGGGTCACTGTTAAACTTCAAACAGAATGGTTCAGAATTTGATTCCTGGTTATTCATAGATCTTTTTTCCTGTCATTTACACATACTTTCACCTCTGAAAGTGCTTTACATATGTGTAGGACAGGTTATAGGAAATGGAGGAGCAACAGTTTTCCGCTGAAAATAAGATCATTCATGGTGAAGCAATGTTGTGCTTAAATCAGCATTCAAGTTTCTTTTGTGTTCATTCAATTTACCTGTTCTTACAACTGTATAATTTAAGAATTTATTAATCCATGTTTAACTGAAATTGTACACAGAACCAGGATTCTGTACTGAATTTGCAGCAGAGTTAACCCTTCTTTTAACCTTAATGTACCAAAAATCCATCGAACAAAAAACTGCGCCCAGTGGTTGGAGGAAAACACAAATTACAAAATGGTTCAAATGGCTCTGAGCACTATGGGACTCAACTTCTGAGGTCATTAGTCCCCTAGAACTTAGAACTAATTAAACCTAACTAACCTAAGGACATCACAAACATCCATGCCCGAGGCAGGATTCGAACCTGCGACCATAGCGGTCTTGCGGTTCCAGACTGCAGTGCCTTTAACCACACGGCCACTTCGGCCGGCAAACAAATTACACCATTCCACAAGGACAGCAGAACTGATCTACAAAATTACTGTCCAATATCCTTGATATTCATTTGTTGTAGAATCATAGAACATATTCTGAGTTCAAATGTAATGAGTTATGTCAAACAGAAGGAGCTCCTCCACGCCAATCAGCAAACTTACAGAAACATTGATCGTGTGAAACCCAACTTGCACTTTTCCGCGTGACATCCTGAAAACCATGGTTCAAGGTAGTCAGGTAGCTGCAGTGTTTCTTGACTTCTAAAAGAAATTTGACTCAGTGTGACACATATGCTTATTATTGAAAGGGCAATCAAGATTCGTGACTGGATTGAGGACTTTTTCATGTGGAAGATACAGCATGTTTTCTTGGATGGAGAGTAATTGACAGATGTAAAAATAAAATTAAGTGTGCACCAGGGAAGTGTATTAGGATGCTAGCTATTCATGTTGTGTGGTAATGGCCATCCAGACGATATTAAAAGTAAACTCGGATGTTTTGTAGATGATGCAATTACCTATAATGAATTACTGCAATTACCTATAATGAAGTACTGTCTGAAAAAAACTGCACAAATATTCAGTCAGATCTTGATAATATTTAAAAGTGGTGCAAAGATTGGCAGCTTGCTTTAAATCTTGAGAAATATACATATTTGTAAGTCATAAAATGAAAAAAACATAATATCCTATTATTACAATGTCAATGAGACACAGTTGAATCAGTCAACTTATGCATATATCTGGGGGTAATAATTCGTTGGGATATGAAGTGGAATAATCACATAGGCTCAGTCATAGGTAAAGCAGGTGGAAGACAATGGTTCATTGGTAGGATACTAGGGAAATGCAATCAGCCTACAAAGGAGATTGCATACAAAACATTCGTGCAGCCTTTCCTCAAATGTTGCTCAAGTGTGTGTGATCTGTACCAAATGGGACTAATAGGGGAAATTAATGTATACAAAAAAAAGGTAGCACAAATGACTACATGTTTGTTTGATCACGGGAGAGTGTCACAGAGATGCTGAAAGAACTGCACTCGCATACCTGTGAAGACAGACATAAATCATCCTGCAAATAGTTAGTGGTGTTTGGTGGTGGTGTTTAGTGTTTAACGACCCGTCGACTCCGAGGTCATTAGAGACGGAGTGCAAGCTCAGGTTAGGGAAGGATTGGGAAGGAAATTGGCTGTGCCCTTTCAAAGGAACCATCCCGGCATTTGCCTGAAATGATTTAGGGAAATCACGGAAAACCAAAATCAGGATGGCTGGAGACGGGATTGAACCGTCGTCCTCCCAAATGCGAATCCAGTGTGCTAACCACTGCACCACCTCGCTCGGTCAAATAGTTAGTGCTTTAGGTGGTTAGTCTAAGAATATACTACATCCCCCTGAATATTACTCACATGGGGACTGTGAAGACAAAATTAGACTAATTTTAGTGTACACAGAGGTATTTAAGCAATCGTTCCATTCTTCCTGCACTGCATACGAGAATGGAACTGGGGAAAAGCCTTAATAATTGGTACAATGGAAAGATCCCTCTGCCATACACTTCATAGTGGTTTGCAGAGTAGATGTAGATTTTGGAATAATAAATCTTATCCTCTGGCAGCATTTGGGGACCACCAATAATTTAACTTGCAAGCACATTGCCAATCAAGGCCACAAATGTGCGTAACTCATAAGGCCACAATAACCACAAGCTTGCTTCTGTGGCAGAATATGTCCCAAGTCATTGATTGATAACACGGATACCATAAGGACAGTCCTACCCATTGAACATAATATTTTACTGTTCTACAAGGAATACCATCACAGCCATCATAATTATTCATTTTTATTGCCCTGATCAATTTTGTAGTCTCTTAAAACTTTCAAAGTTGTTTTCTATCTTCGGAAGTTTCTATCTAATGCATCTGTATTAAATTTTTTATAAGTGGTGACAGTGGGAAGTTATCACTGAATTTGTTGCCTAAAAGTTTCAATGTGGCACAATTTTAGACAGAATTATTTTTCTGGGGGCTCAGTGTAATTTAGATCACAGTTTTCATTTGTTTAATAATGTTCTGGATTCCTTTTGTCTTATTCTTGGGGTATTTATTTTAAAAGCAGAGTCCACCTGTTTCTCTTTTGTAATAAAAAGACTCAGTATTTTATAAAACTGATGGTGATGGAGTTTCTGTTGTTGACTATGGCTTACCTTGTGAGTTAGATAGATCTCTCTTCCTAGCACAAGATACTGAAATACCAGGAGTTATCCATTCCTTACTCCTGCTTCTGTTCAATTTTCTCCTGCTTTGTTTTAGGGGGAAACAAGACTCAAAGTGCTGTAGAAATATGGTAAAGAAAGAATTGAATATATATACTCGTATAACAAATGTCAACTGAGCTTAATGCAGAATGAATTATTTGATACAAACCAGAAAATTAATTGAATTATCTTCTCCTTCATCTTACAGTCTTCCACAATATGCAATTAATTATCATTCATCATCCCTCCAGGACCACTCCTTGCTACATTCTGTTTTCTTTGTTCTATATAGCTATTAAAGAATAAATATGTACTTTCAAAACCTATTAGTTCTATGTATATCCAGTGGCTGTCCTATGAATGGCAATAGCTATCTGGTTTTAGAGAACCTATTATATACATCTAACCTATTATATACACCAATCACATTTATATTTTTTTATAGTGACAAACCTTCAGTTGCAACAGTCTTACCTCTAGAAACAAATGTTAATGACACCTTTCCATCTGTGGTTGCAGTTTGCTTTTGCCCTCAATTTAAGAAGTTTTCCCTGTTGATGAACAATGTCTGCACACAGGTAGTACTGAATGGCGTTCTTGGCCTGGGGCATCACTGTCTTCAGAACTTGATAAGGATGGACCATTCCCATGCCCAGCATGCCAAAGAATTTACCGCCGACGGAGGTCACTGTGGCGTCATCAACGTTATGAGTGTAACAAGCCAGCCCAGTTTCATTGCCCTTTCTGTTCTTATAGTGCTAAACAGAAATGTAGTGTAAAACTTCATGTTAGTAAGAAGCACAGCGTACCTGATGAAAATGCTTTCCGTATAAATTACATACAAGACTCTTTGGATGATATGTAATATTATAAAATAATTCTATTTTGTAACTTAAAAATCAAATCTTTAGAATATTCTATCACATAATTGTAAAAATGCTACTAACTATGAATTTGTGTAAGAAAATTTGTTGGCCATGAGTTATTACTTTGAAATAAGGTGATGAAAAATTGTGTAACATCTTTTTGTATGGTACTAAATTTTCATATTTGTTTCATGAAGGTAAATATGTTTTTCTTCTTCCAGTGCAAAATGTTTATAGCTCTTAAAGATAAAACTGTTTGAAATTAAACTGCTTGGTAGAGAAATAAAATACTTCATCATTTTGTTCTTTTTTTTAGCTTTATAATGTCGTGTAGTAAAAATATTGTTCTACTACAACATAACTACCCATAACTAATATTATTATAGATGAGACAAAAATGAAATATCCCACATTATTTCATTAACTGGGTGATGAACATAATTTTTTTCACATACTGTTGTATCATTCAATTATAACAATTCATGTGGGCCAAAATAGTTCACAGGTGAGCAGCACCTCTGCTGTTGCTCCACCTATCCCCAAAGTCAGTTCATTGTAGGATATGTCTTTCTTCTTCTTAAGTGACTAATTTCAGTTTCCAGGCCTCACTAAGGATGTAGCTATTATCATAAATGATCCGCAGTTCCCTTACTGGAATCTTGATAAAGTCTTTAATGACACAGTCCCAGAAGTTAGATGTCTGTTGAGATTATAATAAGGGAACCACAGATCAGTTGCGTTACTGGCTACATCCTTAATAAGGTATGGGAAAATGCAATTAGTCTGATTACAAAGAGCAAGGAGATATACCACTGCTAACTGACTTTGAGGGCAGATGGAGGAACAGGGAGATGCCACCAGCACACAACCTTTGTACGAACCTAGGCCGGAGCAGTGTGTCAGCGGAAGGAGTGGAGGAGAAGATGCTGGATGAAGACAGTGGCTAGAATGGCAGATTTGGAGAGGGGAGGAAATAAAAGCACCACAGCAGCCTCCAAGTTGTCAGTTCATCAACACTTCTGATGATGGGAACGTGTTGCTCGCCGAATAATTTGCTCACTCACATTGAAAGACACAAATGTGCTCCCAGTCTAGTGTTCACAGTGGAATTATGTACTCCGCTGCAAAGGTATTCGACAAGCTCCCATCTAACATGAGGCAAAAAATGTGGAATTCTGATCAATGCAAAGGAAAATTAAACTATACCTTGTTAGTTGCTTATTCTACAAATGAATGGGTATACTGAGAAACCCTAAATGTCCATTTCTTGACAAAATTGAGTTATGTATGGTTTTGCACTTTAAACATGTGGGCCGATTGTGACGTAGAGAAATGCCAAACATTCTGGCATTTTCTCTGTTGTTATGCAGCCATTTTATCACAAATACAAAAGACATGGGCTTCCTCAAAAATTTTAAGTTGTCAGCACTGTTTTAAACTGCAGGAATAATTAATATTGCCTCTTACTCTTTGATTTAATCGATTTCTATTGTTATTTGTGGTAAAATGTCAGACAGTGCTGATGCTGGTGACAAATGTCAGGAAGTAATGAGAAAAGGAAGAAAGCAGTGGAGTTTCCAAAACATACAGCCATAAAATGAGCAAGAGTGAGAAATGAAGCATATATAAATTGGAAAGAGATTTCAACCAAAGCAACATGGTTATGACTGCAGGTGAGCTCTAACCTGAAACTTAGTATTGCTTCAAAACTAAGGTTTAATTATCACACTAAATGTAATAATGTAGAACATTCAATTCAATTGACTATGTAATTATATTTCAAGTTGCCAGATGAAATGAAAGATAACTAAGATAATGGAGGGCCACAAGATAGAATTATACACTAAATCTATTGACTTCCAGACAAAAAATGAGATAATTTCCAAGAATGATTGCCTCTCAAATGTACGGGCCACTAACGATATATATTGAATCGTGCAACTCGATATTGATCACACAATTCTGGTGGCATGAGCTACATGTATTGTTTACATCATTCACTAGAGCAATGACAAAAGATGAAATTTTACTAAGTTGCAATTAATTACAAAGGAAAGTACACTGAAGTGCCAAAGAAACTGGTATAGGCATGCATATTCAAATACAAAGATATGTAAACAGACAGAATATGGCGTTGCGGTTGGCAATGTCAGTATAAGACAACAAGTGTCTGCACGGTCATTAGATTGGTTACTGCTGCGACAACAGCAAGTTACCAAGATTTAAGTCAGTTTGAACACGGTGTTATAGTCGGGGCAGGAGCGATGGGACACAGCATCTCCGAGGTGCGGATTTTCCTGTACGACCATTTTGTGAGCATACCGTGAATAGCAGGAATCCAGTAAAACATCAAATCCCCAACATTACTGCGGCCAGGAAAAGATCCTGCAAGAACGGAACCGACAATGACTGAAGAAACTCGTTCAGCATGACAGAACTGCAACCCTTCTGCAAATTGCTGCAGATTTCAATGCCGGGCCACCAACATGTGTCAGCGTGTGACACTTCATCAGGACAATGTGACACCCCACACATCTAGAATTGCTACAGAGTGGCTCCAGGGACACTCTTCTGAGTTTAAACACTTCTGCTGGCCACCAAACTCCCCAGATATGAACATTATTGAGCGTATCTGGGATGCCTTGTAACGTGCTGGTCAGGAGAGATCTCCACCCTCTCATACTCTTATGGCTTTATGGACAGCCCTGCTGGATTCATGGTGTCAACTCTTTCCAGTACTACTTCAAACATTAGTCAAGCCCATGCCATGTCACGTTGTGGCACTTATGCATGCTTGCGGGAGCCCTACAAGATATTAGGCAGGTGTACCAGTTTATTTGGCTCTTCAGTGTAATAACTTTACTTACTTACTTTACTTGTCAACCATGTTTTCTTCATGCACTATTCCTCATTTTATATAAACTGTCAGCAACAATCTTTTTTCCAATAACTCTGATATGCTCTTGCTGTGCCAATCAGAAATATCAGAAGAGTATCAGGAAAGACACTTTTTCCATGTACCAGTATGAGAACGGGATATGATTATCAGTTGAATGCAATAACTGTCCCCATCAAATTCCACATAGAGATATATTTCACAGTAAGTCATATATGTGTACACAGCTTTCGACACAGAACAGAACTAAAAACTAACATGGAGGATCGGCAGAACAATAAGAGCCCAAAGATGGTGTTAATCATGGTCGATATGACCTATCAATGCCACACAACCCCCCCCCCCCCCGAACAACCCACCCCCACCCCCACCCCCACCCCTCCCCCCTCCCTCGCAGTATGGAGTACCACCTGTGAGGCTTGAGTGGAGGTCATGTGGGCGTCGGCATCAGTAGTAGTCATGTGAGGTGGCAGGCGCACGACCAGGCTTTCCATCTCAGTCGAGGCAGAGTGCGGAGGAGGAGTGATTGGCGGCAGCTCCACCTTGTAGTCAGTCAACCAGCAGTGGCAGATGATGCGTCGGCCAGCCCAAGAGCAGGCGTGTGGAACAGCCTATGTCATGATGCAGGCGCATCCACCGCAGATCGAGCCATCCAACGAGATGAACGCGCCGATTTCTGACAGGTTGCACTCACGGGGGTGGGACAGGCTATGCACCACACTGACATTTAACTGCCCGTCGGATGGCGAGCCCGTGGTGTCTGTTAGGAGCACAAGCACACGATCCTCGAAGGTGATGATCGACGTGTCGTCCACACGTGTGGTGGCACGTTGCAGCACAGGTTGAATGTGGGAGAGCGAGTCTCCACAGACAGTGAAGTGGATGTGGAATCCACTCATGGGGCGGATGGCGATGTGCCTGGAAAGCCTGTGAAGGCAACGATGAATCATGTGTTGGAGAAAACAGCGCCGTGGGATAAGACAAAGCATTTTTAGGCTCCATGGCAGAAAAGCCGTCAGGAGGGTCCAATTGAGATGGCAGAGGCGTGTCAAAGTCCACAAAAGCAGGTTTGAGCCTGTGCAGTGAAACAGTTTGAGGTGATCTTTAACCATAATGTCGAACATTGTCTCGCCCCGCCAGAGTACTTTAAAGGGGCGGAAGTAGGATGATTGCAGGGGTTGTCTAATGGAATCATCCCTGAGCATAACATGGGAGCAAGTGTTGAGTGCGGTTGGCACGTAAGTGTCTGGCAGGGAATGGCTGATAGGCGGTTGTAGCTGTGCATGTTTGAAGTGAGTGCGCATGCGACAAATGAAATCTGGGGAACGGGGAAAATCCTCGGGTGCTTGAGGCAGGATACGTTCCCCTGGTAGGACTGGGTTCTCCTTGAAAACGAATTCAGAGATGGTTCCCTGTAAGTCAGGTTTAAAGGTCGAACATAGACCCAGTAACACGAATGGAAATGCCTCAGACCAGAGGCAGTCATGGCACCTGAGGGCAGTTTTGAGGGTGCGGTGCCACCATTCAACTAACCTGTTGCTTTGCAGGTGGTAGGCTGTTGTATGAATTTTTTTAATACTGCAGATGTTACATAAATGGTGAACAGGGCAGACTCAAACTGCCGAGCTGGGTCAGTGGTGATAGTGGTCAGGCAACCGAACCTGGCAATCCATGAGGAGACGAAACACTTGGCCATGGTTTCAGCGGTGATGTTGGGTAAAGGAAAAGCTTCCACCCAGCAAGACATGCAGTCGATTGTGGAGAGAATATATCTGTGGCCCTCTGAAGGTGGTAATGGAACAATAAGATCGATATTCATATGACAAAGTCGTCTTTGTGGAATGTCTAAGCTCCCTAGTCGAGGGGTGGTGTGGCATCCGATATTGTTGCGTTGACAGGGGATGCAGCTGCGTGCCTAGGTCGGACAGTCCCGTTTAATATTTTTCCAAATGAAACACTCGGATACGAACTGTGTAGTGGCGCATACGCCAGGGTGAGTGAGGTTACGCAAGGCATCGAAGGCTTGCCGGTGCAAAGTGGGTGGGAGCAAGGGCCACGGGTGCCGGTAGAAGAATCACACCACACATCATCCAAAACTCCGGGGAACTTGGCTTGTTTGAGGATCCGTGAGGAGAGCTTGAGATTCCTCGTCGGAGGCCTGGAGAGTGGCCAGGTTGGATAAGTCGATGATGCGTGAGACAGTATTGATCTGTGAGAAAAAATCAGCGGGGATGTTTTCTGTGCCTTTGATGAAGCGAACGTCTGTTGTGAATTGACAGACTAAACCGAAGTGGCAGAAATGCTGAGGGGGTGGGTCCTCAGGAGGGTTGCATAAAGCATCTGATAATAGTTTGTGATTGGTGAGAATGAAGAAAGAGCGCCCCTTGACATCGGGGTGAAAGCGTTTGACGGCTTCATAGACCACTAGAAGTTCCCTATCAAAAGAGGAATATTTCTTCTGAGCTGTAGACAGTGTTTTAGAGAGGAAATGAAGGGCAGAAATCATGTCAACCTTGCGCTGCTGTAGTACTGCCCCCACCGTGATGTCACTAGTGTCCATAGTGATGAACAACTCGGCCGACGGGTTGGGACGGGCGAGTGTCACGGCGTGAGCTAAGGAAGTTCTCAGAGCCTTGAAAGCCTCCAGCACAGGTTCAGTCCAACAAACTTGTTTAAGGCCTGAAGTCTGTTTGCCCAGCAGTGAGTCTGTCAGTGGGGCCTGCATGGCAGGTGTAGAAGGCAGATGCTGACGGCAGTAATTTATTGTACCCAAGAAATGTCGGAGTTCTTTGTAAGTAGCCGGAAGTGGCAGTGATGTGATGGACTGCACGCGGAATTTGGGAGGCTGTACTCCATATGTGGAGACGGTGTAACCCAATAATGTGACAGAGGAATTGGCGCAATTGGTATTTGTCCTTGTTGACCTTGACGCTGTTGGAGTTCAAGGTATGGAGGACCTTGTATAAATGATTTTTGTGTTCCCCAGCCGAGTTGCTGAAAATGAGTATGTCATTCAGATATGCAAAGCAAGACTCAAACTGTCATCAGATTGAGTCGATGAAACATTGCCATGTTTGTGTCTCGTTTTTCAGGATGAACGACATGAAGTTGTATTGGAACAAACTGAGCGGTGTGATAATAGCTGTCTTTGGAATGTATTCCTGTGCTACGGGAATCTGGTGACAGGCACGTTTACAGTTAATCACACTGAAGATTGCGGCACCTGGTAAGATATGAGTGAAATCATTTTTTTTCGGCATGGGGTAATTGTCCATGGCAGTATGAGCATTTAAGCATCTGTAATAATTGCACATTCGAGAAGAACCGTCGTGTTTGGGGACGAGGTGAATTGATGAAGACCAATCGCTATCCGACGGTTGTCGAATACCTGCCTCCAAAAGTTTGTTAATTTGCTGCCTGACTGCGCGCAACTTAATGGGGTTGAGGCATCTAACCCTGGGCCTAATAGGAAAGCCAGCAGTGGTAATTATCTTGTGTGTCGTTCCGTGAGTGACTGAAAAACTGAGAACTACACACGAGACTGAGTAACGTCCTGGCGTGAAGTTTTTGGATGAGTTGGGCACGATGAGGGGTAACCGTTGTGCGGATAGGAAAAGGCAGCATGAAAGTCACATGCCTATTACATGAGCATGGTGTGGGCTTGGTTGGAGGGGTCGGCTGTGTGCACAGCATGGAGCGGGTCGGGACGCGTAGCGACTGTCTGTTGTCAGCCTTGCCTTGGGTATCCGGGTGGGCGAGAGAGGTGTTGGTGTCACAAGGGGAACAGCGATGGCCGCTGAGTTGCATGGTTGGCCCACGAGAGAGGGGTAATGTTCATCAACATGTGGGGCAGCTGCCTGCATGGTGGGTGTGGTCGTATCACATGTGCAACTGTCATTAGAAGCACTGTTTGAAACACATGTCACTGAACATGGCGAGCATGTCGGAGGTGCGGTGTCTACCGGATGCGAATCGTCATACGCAATTAATGTTTTTGGACTAACCTGTTGAGTCTGAGCTGGTGTCTGCTGGAGTAACAAGGTTAGGTGGCGGCACTGTGGGCTGCAGTTTCAGCAGCGAAGTACAAGCCACGATGAGCTCATTGTAAGTGTGTTCTATTCGTTGTTTCAGATCGTCATTTTCCCAGCAGAGTTGTTCCGTTGAGTCGTATTCTGACAGTAGGTCAGTGACATAGGTCACAATGTCACCTGTGAGGGCAGAGCACTCGCATACTAACTCACATTTTGTGAGAGAAATATAATGTGGAACATAAGTGCGGGAGCACAGTATCTGAGTGTTAATGGGATGGTGTAGCACTGAGAGCTGAACCACGTTTGGAGAGAGTTTGTAATGGGACAACAAATCTATACTGAGAATTGGTTCATCTGTGTCGGCAATGCAGAAAGTCCACGGAAAACACAGAGAAGGAGATAGGTGCACCATAACTTTGATGGAGCATGAGGTTTGTAACGTTCATGCATTGACAGCTTGTAGAAGTGACTTTGTCAGTGAAATGACATTGAGACCCATCGATGTAGGTATGATAGATACGCCAGCACCAGTGTCGAATAGCAAAACAAGCCACGACAAAATGCCAGTCACGTATAAACAACCGTTCGGCGGACGCTTGGACGGAGTGCATGTATGGGGATGCCTGTGATGTTCCCTGCAGGACTCGGCATCTTTTAGGTCCTGCTGTCAGCTTGGGTGTTGGCAAGGCAACTGGCACTTCTTAGCATTATCGCCAAAAACCTTGTGGTATCAGCAGTACAGATGAGCCGGATGTGGTGCTGGTGGTGACTGCAGCAGCGGAGGTGGCTTGTCCTCGTTGATTTGTTCTGGCATGTATACCGGCACATATGGTGCGTGGGCAATCCTGGAATGTTCGTACAGTGGACAGAATGAGTGGATACTGCCAGGTGGTGTAGAAAGCGCAGACTTGGAGTGAGCTCTGCCGCTGCCAGCAGACAGCCGGCAAACAGGAGCAGTTGTGCCGACCAGCGGTGAGTGGTGAGCTAGTTGGTGTTGTCTTAGCAATGCATACAGTTGGTCTGCAATGTGGAGACGAGAGCTGATTGATTGAAAGAGTGTGGTAGCAGGTGAATCTGTAGGTTGGTAGGCGATTTGGCGGACCATACCGCCCACAGAGTGACGTTCAGCATTGTATGCTCACTCACAAGCAACCGTAGGCGGCGCCAGAGTTGTGATGGAGTTCAGTCCCCCTAGTGTTCCTTGTACAAGATCTTGATGATTAATTCTTGTGGTGAGTATGCGAGTTGGTCCATGATCGTATTCTTCGCGAATTCGTACTTCAGTGGTGGCTGTGGCGAGAGGAGTAGGTTGCAAATTAAGTCTGAGTGATCATGGAGGTGCGTGATGAAACACAGGAATTTAGAGTTGTCTTTGGACACATGATTCAACTCGAAAAGATGCTCAAGAAGCGCACACCATGATACAGGGTTGTCCTCATATAAAGAAGGCAGCTTTGGCAGCCAACTAGGGGGAGGGGACGAAGGCAGCTTCAGTGTCTCTTGGAAAACCGGCCGGTCCGTGGTAGGAGAGGCCGTACAGCAGACCGGCACAGTAGGCATAGGTGTGTTACTGGCAAGCACGTCCGTAGCAATGGTAGGTTGCATTGTCCTTGACATGTCCCGGAAACACGACGCGCAAAACGGCTGGCACGGTCGGTACCGGGGGAATGAGTGGTTGCGCAATACATGCGGTGGTCCCGTAAACTGGACCGGCGATTGCAGGTGCTGAATTGAATTGACCCACCGTGGACATAACGTGAAAAGCCGGTGCAGCAGACACAGGCGGTGCGGGGGGAGGAGTCGGTAACTCGTATGACCAAAGTTTAAGTTCTTCTTGAGTGATCATGGAGAATTGTGCGCACTAAAAAGTTCTTGATTAGTTTGCCAATGAGCAAAACCGGAACAGGTCATAGTTGATAGTGGTTGCATGCATTTTGTAATAATGGCAGTGCTGCACACAGCACAACAGTAACTGTTGTTGCGGTCCGTTCAGAGTCAGAGTATGTGTGTGAATGTAGATCACTTTAAGCATTATACAATTGATCAGTAGGTACACAGTTCTTAATATTATTCACTTCACACTTCATATGTTGCCGACATGGAACCTGAGTGCATTGTTTGTGTAAGCGGCATAGCACTCGACCTTTGCAGAGCGACAAAGTTTGAAGTTAATGTGGCTGGAGATCATGAATCACTGTGAATTAATGTAGAACCAGTCATTGGTGAAGGAATGAAGACGTCCAGCGATCGTTGTTGTGCTTCCAAATCTTTGAACAAAACATTGGATGAGGTAGCCATGGCATCGTGCACATAACCTGTTGATTTACAACACCCGGCATGGAAGTCGTGGAAGACGTAGAAACTTCAGAGTCATTATTGGTTGAACGCAATAACTATCCCGATTAAATTCCATACAGAGATATGTTCTGCAGTAAGTCATGTATGTGAACACAGCTTGCGATACAGAACTAAAAACTAACATGGAGGCTCGGCAGAGCAATAAGAGTCCAAATATGGTGTTAATCGTGGTCGATAAGACCTATCGATGCCACACATGCAACGTCAAGATGTGGAAATACAGATACTGGAGAAGGTAGAGTTCGTCCCTATCTCCTAGATGCCCCCCTATTTCCTGGATGTCCCCCCAATCTCCTGGATGCCACTCTCTTTTCATTGACAGTTTTACAGATTTTCACAAGTGATTGACGCTCTGTTTGTGGACAGATGGATCATCCAATGACACAAGTTCATGCTGATATTCTTCTCTCTTTAAGGTGTTATATGACAAAGCTTTCTGTTATCACTTTCGTGCCTGGCAAAGCTTTATCAGAGAGACTAAAGTTTTCTTCCCACTTGAATAAACTCAAACTATAAAGCACTTGTAGGATTTTCTTTCAATGTTGCCAAATAACCTAATATGTTCAACTTCATTTTTCAACAGTCATCCTCCCTGGTATTTTCTTGTTGCTATATGTGATACGTCTATTTTGACAACCTTGTTTTGTCCATCAATGGGAACACTCTCATTCATGACTGTAATGTAACAGACTTCTCAGCAGAAATCATAGTAGCTGCACATGCTGTTCATGGACAACTTTGTTTCAGAAAGTACCATTTGTAGATATAGTCTTTTATCCACCAAGGAACTTCTTTCTCACAGATGTTCTCTTGTGGCATAAGCATAGTACATTTGCAAAGGAAAAATCAGCTTCCACAACTTTCTTGTGAAGTTGAATCCATGACAATCTACAAAATTCCTGCTATCCTCATTTGGAAGCAATCAAAAGTTTCAACAAAATTTCATACAAAATTCCAGACTGCATAAACAAGGAATTACATTTTGCCATATGAGACTATTGGCACTCAAAAGTGCAATGCTTCCACTTATTGTTATTTACAACCAAAAACAATAAACTATGTTCCTCTGGTAAGGCACTAAACATTTACCTTAGTTCACATCACCAGAGTCAAGTGGCTAACAATGAGTTCCACATTTTATATATGTCATTAGGGGCCCACAAATTCAATAGGCAATCATTCTTGGAAATTACCAGAAATGAACAGGAGGGATTCCCTCAAAGCCTCATAGAAGTAAAATAAGAGGCAAGAAAGGAGCCTAGTAATGATACTGAGGTTGGGATGAAGAAAAAGGACAGTCATATGCTTATTTCTTATCAGGGTCTGAATGTAAGATTCATATTTATAAAACTGCTTTCCAAAATGTTTACGGTGCCAGCAGTGATTGAATAAGGCACCGGTGCAGTTTGTTGAGAGAAGGTAAATCTCCATAAGATAAGAGGTGAAAATATCCAACTTGAAATGCAAAACCAAAGTTAATTGAAATAAAAATCAGTTCATTTCCAGTCAAGAAATCACATTATACCAGTGGTGATTATGTGGCTGTAGTTCAAAAAATTAAACTGAACATTTGAGTTAACTATCAATTTAATTTGAAAAATTTCCATGAACATTTTAATTTAAAATTCAGGCAACCACAAGGGGACACATGTTGCACATGTGAGGAGCTCAGTGAAAAATCAAAAATCTATCTCTGGATGATGATGATGCTAAAAGAGCAGCAACAGCTGAGTTAGTAGTGCACAAGCTAATAAATTCTTCAAGAAATTATATGCAGTTAAAGAGAAGGTGAGACAGATTTTCCCATTACAGACCTCAAATTTGACTTTGGAAGAATCCACAGTTGCTTCTGGTACCATTCTAAGAATGTTTTACTTTTCTCAGCTTCCAGTAAATGTTATTAATGTGCTTGGCTTATGGAGTGAAAGTGCCAGGTTTCACCTCTGTCATTGAGGAAAAGCACAAAAAAGCCCCAATTATGTCTGTTCATTTCCTTTTGATCACATAAATGAAATTGTTGGACACCATATTAAACACCTACACTTATTCTCTGACTATTGTGGAGGACAAAATAAAAACCATCTAATGGTGAGATTTCATTTAATGCTTGCAGCACATGGAAGATTTCAGTTTAACATCCATTACTTTCCCATAAGAGGCCACTGTTACCTTCCTTTAGACAGAGATTTTAGTATGGTAAAAGGAAAATTAGAAATGGGTATAGGATATATTTGCTGAAAGAATATTCAACATTAATAAAGTGAAAATATCAATAGCAGAAATCCCAAATTTTAAGAAGTTGTGGCCAAACGTCTACTGAAAGAATCTTATTTCCATTGAAACTCAAGGAAGGGCTATACAAAGAAACAACAAACAGCACTTTCATGTAACACAATTCATGCAGTTCTGCTATTTCACATGGAAATCTCGGTGTTGTTAAAATGAGGCCATTCATTGATGGATCAGATGAACACATATTCCAGCTGACTGACCCATCAGTAATTCCATAAAGCCCTGTAAGTCAGGCTTGTCAATATCATCTGCCTATAAATGAGAAAAAATGCATGGCCTAAGGCAGTTTCTATCAATCCTACCAAAATAGGAAATCATCCAGAATTTCTACTCTGACATATACAATTGGCCAACATGTGTCAAAGAATGAACCACATGTGGAGCATAATTCCAAAGAGAATGAAAAGCAGGCATAATTTGTTTCATCCACACTGTGAGCAGCAACACCAGTGCATGAAGGGAGTTGGTTCTGGGTGGGTGTAAGGAGGAGGCTGGGGTGGGGAGAGGCAGCGATAGTATGGTGGGTGTGGTGGACAATGAGGTGCTGCAGGTTAGATGGTGGACAAGGAAGAGAGGCAGGGGGAGGGGGGGGGGTGGATGGGGGGAAGGAGTGGAAAAGGAGAGAAATAAAAAGACTGGGTGTGATGGTGGAATGACAGCTGTGTAGTACTGGAATGGGAACAGGGAAGAGGCTGGATGCTCCTATGTGGCTGGATAGTGGGACTTTGGGAATTTGTGAGATTCTGGAGGAATATGGATAGGGTGTTCCCACCCTTGATCCAGATCGCAAAAACCCAGAATCCTGAACCCCTCAACTGGTTCAGATTAATTCATGACATCTTTGCGATATGAATTGAGGGTGAGAACACCCTATCCACCTGTAGTCGTCACATCTGCAGTGACGAGTGGTCCCTCTTGAAATATGCCGAGGGTCTCACTGAAGCCTTCACAGACTGTAATTATCCTCCTAAACTGATACAAAAACACATCTCCCGTGCCATATCTTTCCATGCTCCCACCACCTTCAAAAGTCTCACTGTCCAGCCACAGAGGAACATTTCCCTTGTAACTCAGTGCCACCCAGCACTGGAGAAACTGAATTACATTCTCTAACAGGGTTTCAACTACCTCACATTGTGCCCTGAAATGAGAAATGTCCTGCCCACTGTCCTTCCCTTCCCTGTTGGTGAACACACTGCCTAACATGACATCCTTCACTTCAATGACTGCTTCACAGCCTGCGCCATATCGATCGTTCCCACCAGCACCATCTTTTCTGAACTGCACAGGAGGGGACTTTCCCAGCAATTCATCCTACATACCCATAAATCTCCTGGCCTCAACCTCTGTTAGTCACTGTCCTCGCCCATCTGGCCCCTTCCCTGTTCCCATTCCAGCACTACACAGCTGTCTTTTTACTTCTCTCCTTTTCCACTACTTCCCCCCTCCCCCACCTCCCCATCTCTCCCCTGTGCACCATCAACCCACAGTGCTGCACTGTCTGCCACCCCCACCATACTGTCTCTCCCCTCCCTGCTGCTGCCTCCCCTTTACACCCACCCAGTTACCACTCCGATCACGCACTGACGCTGCTGCTCGCAGTGTAGTTTCAGTTGCCTGAGACTGCAGTCGTGCATGTGAGTTGCCTTTACGTGAGTATGTGTGTGTGTGTGTGTGTGTGTGTGTGTGTGTGTGTGTGTGTGTTTATCTATTGTTGACAAAGACCTTAATGGCCAAAATCTTTATTTGTGACAGTCTGTTTGTTGTGTCTATCTGCAGCTCAGCATCTCCGCTTTTTGGTGAGTAGCAACTTTCCTTTTCATAATATTGTTAAGTAATAATTTATGTTTATTTATTACAAAATATTTAGAAAGCCCATAATACACTAAAAAAACTTTAACTTAATGGCAACAAATCCATCAAGGTTTTGTACAAGGCATTGGCATTCTTCCTTCTACATTCATTTTAAAGGAAAATGAGAATAAAACAGAATTTCAGCATAATTTTATGGCCTTGAATGATTTTTGCATCTCCTGAAAAGTTTAGTTTATTTGTACATGTGGGGTTTCTTAATATTCCCATTCAAATTATCTGATTATGTAGAGTCAAAGATTGAAAAGTTCTGTTAACTACTCGAGAAGAAGCAGTATTCACTGTAAAGCTATATCACAAGGGGTAGTGTATTGTAAATGAGACTTTGTATTTACTGCTGTAAATAATTATTTTCTATTACGGTTATTTAATACATAGGGTTATTGAAAATTTTGATGATAAACATATCTTTAAATTAGCCTACTATGCCTACTTTCATTCAATGCTTTCATATGGCATTTATTTTGGGGTAATTCATCATTAACAGAAAAAGTATTCACTGCGAAAAAGCATGTAATCAGAATAATAGCTGGAGCCCACCCAAGATCACCTTGCAGACATTTACTAAAGGAACTCGGGATATTCACAGTACCTTCACAATACATATATTCACTTATGAAATTTGTTATTAATAATCCATCTCAATTCAAAAATAACAGGGAAGTGCACAGCCACAACACTAGAAGAAAGGATGATCTTCACTATTCTGGGCTAAATCTGACTTTGGCACAGAAAGGAGCGAATTATGCTGCCACAAAAATCTTTGGTCATTTGTCAGACTTATAAACTTGAAGTCAATTCATGAGGCAGATGGCATTAGTGGTATCACACTGCTTGTGAAAGAATCTGAATCTTTCATAAATCCCATCATAAAGTTTAATCCTTAGGAATGTGGTGTGAGTCAAATTATACATTCTTTGGCAGAAACAGTCACTGCAGGCTACTTGTGCAAAATAACTACTAGCTAATGACAGCTAGTGTTAAACATACTAACATTGTTAATTATGGCATTTACTTCCAAAGTACATTAGTAGCAACACTGAAAAAAGTCACTGCTCTTCCTTTTCTGCTACTCAGCTGTTATGTTTATTTAATAATTTAAACTGAGGATTTATGTACATGGAACATTTTCATCTGTCTATATATTCATAAAGTTGAAGTTGGTTTCATGTGCATGATAGTGTTAACTGGAATTTACATGCGTGAGCTCAAAAATTCTGATTAGTTATAGAACAAATGGTTAACTACTCCTTTATTCTAATTTTGAATACCTGAAGACTTCCGATTTCCTGCTCAGTGTCTGCCAGCAACCTGCTAAAGACTTTTGCAACAGATTACAAAACTCTGTTCTGAGCCCTAGATAGAGATATGTAGCCTACATGGAAATTATTTTTACTTCTAGCATTGCACAAATTACCACAAATTCACTGTTGTTATTAACCACAAATGTGCATGTAAAAATTCCAGGATCCCTGAGGAGACATCTTTAATATGTTTGCTTATTAGCTTTAGATAATAATCTCACTGCACACTTTTGCAAAATAAATACTTTTTTGATCTTATGTGCATTATTACAGAATGCTATGCCACAGGACAGTACTGGGTGAAAACATGTAAAATATAATAGCAATTCCATCCACAAGTCAACAATGTGAGTTTTCAAAATACAAAGCACACAAAACCAACTTATCCATGTACTGGTGTTAACTCAGATATGTTATCCATCTGGGTATCTAGAAATTTAGTGTGTGCCCATTGCGCTCTGTAACTGGTGCCTGTAAGTTGTTTTAATTTGTTTGGAATTACATTATATAAGTTTAGCAGAGTAAGATCTGGGAATAAGGGGTCTCGTCAACTGATCTTGTGGTCCTGAAAAGTCTGCATCAGATGCTCATGCAAACTGTTGGAAAAAAGTACTGTTACACCATCAGGCCTGATTATACAAGTTTTTGTAAGATTGAGTTTTATACTGCCTACTGTGAACCAGTTATAAATCTCACGAACTTTGTGTGATCATTTAGAGCTGGTACTGACTGCACAGTATTCAACAGTGGAGATGGACATAATATGTTTACTATTAACAGTAGCTCCCACAAAAGGCAACCACTCATCTACAGATTACTGATGCATGGAATATCGACATCTGTAGCAGATCATAAAAGTGCTCCAGCTTTAGAGTTTTCACTCATTCAACAGTTACCTACACACCGACTTATACATTTTAAGAGGGAGTAGTATTCATCAAAATAAATCCAATAAACATAGCTCTAGAAACACATACTTTCTGAGATCTGAATATTTGTTCATAAGAGGAGCTCAGCATGATATCTGTTCATTACACTTATTGATAAGAGGTGCTCAACATGGCAATGCATACCTCTGGCCTTCATCTTAAGGGAATACCTCTGCCCCTCGGCTTAAGGGATTGCATACTCCTTGAAGTGGACCCAGTAGTTTTTGTACACGCAGGACTGCACTGAAAACATGATCATGTACTTTGTGCAGAGTACTGAATGGAGAGGCCTAGACCATTTCTTTCAAGTGTCCTCATAATCACAAGTCTGGTGGAGTGAGGGCTGGGAATAAGGGCCTCGTTGTTTCATTTTGTGGTCCTGAAAAGTTTTCATCAGACATTCATGCAAACTGTTGCAAAAATGTGCTTGTGCACCATCTGGCATGATTTAATATCCTCACCAATAGCTGATAGCGTAAGCATTTTTTACTTGGTGTCCCATTGCAGATTGTTAATAAAGGTACAAGCATATGGAATAAGTTCAAAGAAATATGAGTGCCTCAAAGACTTCTTAAATAATAGAATCCAGTATGTTGTCCTCAATGGCAAATTTTCCTTAGAGTCAAGGGGATCATCAGGAGTGTACCAGGGAATTGTGATAGGGCCACTGTTGTTCTCTGTACATGCAAATGATTTGGCAGCGATCTGTGGTTGTTTGCTGATGATGCCATCGAAGTTGATTGACCATAGGAAGATACAAGATGTCTTATACAAAATTTCCAGTTGGTTTGATGAATGGCAGCTAGCCCTAAATGTGGAAAAATATATGTTAATGTGAATGAGTAAGAAGATAAAACCTGTAATGTTCGGATACAGTATTACTAGTGTACTGCTTGACACAGTCAACTCATTTAAATATCTGGGCATAACATTGCAAAGTGATATGAAGTGGAATTAACATGTGAAAACTGTGATAGGGTATACAAATGGTTGACTTCAGTTTGTTGAGAGAATTTTAAGAAAGAGTGGTTCATCCGTAAAGGAGGCCACATATAGGACACTGGTGTGACATATTCTTGAGTACTGTTTGAGTGTTGCATTTGAAGCTGACTGCCAAACGATTTTACTGCTGCCAACATACATTGTGTGTAAGGACTATGAAGATAAGATTCAAGAAATTAGGGGTCATTTGGAGGCATACAGATAGTCATTTTCCCGTCACTGTGTTTGTGAGGGAAACAGGAGGGGAAATGACAAGTAGTCAGTACAGGGTACCTCTGCCACCCACAGTATGGTGGCCTGCAGAGTATCTGTGTAGATGTAGATGTAGATATCAATTGCAGTTCTGAGGCACAAAAAGCTCAAAGTTGATGATCATGGAAATGGATGTGTGCAGCATGTCATGTGGGCCAAACGGATCATAGCAACAGGGCCAGGCAGGTAGCTACGATTCAGTCTAGTATATTCCATCGCATGAACTACTATCAATCACACCATTTTGATTATTGGACTTTGACCGTTCATCGTTCCTGGACTTTCTTATTCTCTGCTATCAAGAAACTTGGTTTTGCTTATGGATTGCGCATTTGTATCAGGAGCTGACAAGAAACGTGAATCACATATATAGTGTTGGTGGACATGGCACATCCTCCAGCAAAGTAGGCAACATGTTAATGAGATTGCCCTGATAAAAGTCCTGATTTAATCTCTGTGGTAGCACACATGGCCCTATTAATGTACTGCCAAGAACTCCTGCCATACACTGATTCAGAAATTGTTCTTCTGAAATTTAAAGGGCATTTTCGTGAATCCACACATGCTGATTATGCAAATTCACAACACCATCTCTTGTCAAAAATCTTAGCTGATAACAGCAGATCTGCACAAAACTTTTGCAAGAGCCATTGACAAACTGCAGTCAGTCATGGTGATCTTGTGGCGTTTGGGCCTGGACACACTGAAGAGGATTTGGATATGTAGTAGTTCATGAAGTGTCACCCAGAGAAGACAATCACTTATACTTTCTGTTGCTGCTAATTGTTTCATACTGATTCCCAGATGTCCTTCTCTTTCTAAGGTGTATGCCCTGAGCAAAGTCTTTCATTGTTAACATTTTGGGAAGCTAGAGAACTTGCTTCCCCATAACAGCTGCACAGTTTATCAGATGCTACTCTGTGATGATATTTTTAGTGTACAGGTCACAGGGTCATAGATTATTTCCACTTGCTAAACCATAAAAAATCTTATCCTTCACCCCACTTGTGGAGCTCCCATTGCTAGCAAATAGTGTGAAAGAGAAAAGAAAATGCTCTGATCCATACATACATATAAATAGCACAGTAATAGTAAACACAAAAATGATGTCATTTGCATAAGTAACTAAGGCACCACAGTATATACTTAGAGTTGTGAGTAATTTACTGCACAATATCACACAGTAACATGACCGAAACCAAATTAAAACATGCAAAAATAATGCAGACCATCTAATCTTCAGACTAATGCTTATCCAGAGTACTGTGAAACAGAAAGAAATCAAAACACTCTCTGAGTTCAATGGCTGATCTCTTTTCAACAACTTAACATATTTTAGCCCCTCCTCTGAATGAGTATTCAGATTTCAGATAGTAGATACTTCTCGCTCCATGTTCACTGGACTGGTTTCATTATGTACAACACACTATATAGAGCCTAGAGAAAGGGTGAAACTTCAAAAGCTAGCACAGTTTTCTGATGTGTGTGCAAGTGCCAGCCTTCAGTCATCTGCAGGTGACTAATTACCTTTCTTGACAGTGGCATGCCAACCATTTCTATAGAGGAGGAGCAAGCAAACCCATTTACTGATTTTGCTTTTCAGCAAAACAGTGAAGAATATGTGTATGCCAGAAGTGTGAGAAGGTATGTTAGGTAGTCAGCACTATGTTGTTCTACAGGGAAAAACAACTCATTAATATTAATATGGAACCCATTTTATAGGCTGTGCTCATGAAAACAAATTGTTTCTTTAATTTTTTAAAAGATATCATTTATCTGGGAAGACATCGGTCCTGCTTTGTTTTCAGACCATTTATGAAAAGGAGTTCATATTTACTGTACACTGCAATATAAATTGGCCAGAGAGAAACCTTTTGTTGTTTTGTTGTTATTACTATTTTACAAACGCTGTCTATCACATCTTAATTTTTTTTAAAAAAAATGAAAAAACCGTAATTTGTTTGAAAAAGATGAAGGCATTTATTTTATTTTTATTTAGACTAAAAACTTTTACAAATAATTTCCAAATGTAGTTTTCCTTTCAACAGTTCGGCAAACAAATTCTCTCATGGCATCCATAAGATTAGTTTTTCCAGCCCTGTCTTGATGAACATGGAGGAGGAGTAGATGGGTGAGTCTCAACTGAGTCATTGTTGATCTGAGACAAGTTTTAAGTCATCTCAAGGTGCTGAATGACCTCTCAGAGGATTCTGATGATACCAATACTGTCAGAATCAGACTGATGAGGTGAATAACTTCCTGAAAGAGTTCTTTAACCCTATCAGGTTCAGCAGTAAGTTTTCTTCCAATAGAGGATACATTATGTGGTTGTATCAATATTATGAAAAGGAAAGTTGCCACTCACCATATAGTGGAGATGCTGAGTCACATATAAGCACAACAAAAAGACGCACACAATTGAAGCTTTCAGCCATTAAGGCCTTCATCAACAAAAGATGACAGACACACATACACACCCACATGCACATTCACACAAATGCAACTCACACATGTAACCAAATGTGTGAGTTGCGTTTGTGTGAGTGCATGTGGGTGTGTATGTGTGTGTCATCTTTTGTTGAAGAAGTCCTTAATGGCCAATAGCTTTTTGTGAGAGTCTTTTTGTTGTGCCTATCTGTGACTCACCATCTCCGTTATATGGCAACTTTTCTTCTCATAATATTGTTATATGGCTACATACCAGTCATAATGGTTCACAGCATTTCAAGCTGTGCATGAAACCTGTCCAGGTTAAAGTCTGTTGTATGTACTCCAAGCAATTCTTCCAAATATAGTGTAGATGGAGGATGTGTTTGGGAGGATGTAATAAGTATCTCTTCAAGATGGGGTAGTCAATTTAGACCCTCTTGGTCAAATCTTTGATCAATCTTATTCAGAAGGAGATCAAGAATTTCAAACAAATCTTTCCTAAATTTTCCTTCTTGAGAAAATCCTTTGGTAACAGACAGTGTTTCTGTGCACTGCAATTTCACTGGTTTTTTTCTTGGCTGTGAGATGTTTGGGTCTACTTGCCACTGATATGGATAGCCAGGTGAGTTCTGAATGTTCCAGTGTAGATCCAGGCACCGTTTTGTCACTCTTGCATTGAGGTTTGGTGCCCCCTTTAACTCAAAAGCATTTCCACTGCATCAGAAATAACTCACATCTTTCTGCAAATACTTTTGGGTATGCTGTAGCTCCCCCCGCCCCCTTTCCAATAAAAGAGAAGTGAGAAATATGATTACGTTTACGTCTTCAATCAACTACTGAGAACAATCAGTATTGAGGTAGGAGATAAATGACATATAATAATTACATACCTTTCACCATAAAGATTCACTCATATCACTTCAAAAATGCAAATCAAATGTGTTTGTCTTTATCTCTTTATAGAAAACTGTGGAAAAATCACTAGCTAGATGGTACATGTTTCACATTTGTTACCAGAGCAACAGTGGATAGTGATGTAGCTACCACATGAAGGCATAGTAGTCATGAAGGGAGGAAAAAAGGGGGAGTGTTAGAATACTGTCTTTCCTCAGATTTAGGTTATCACATTGTTTTTATTTTCTTAAATGTTGGATTGTTGATAGAGTCTGGTGGGCATTGTTGTAGTGGTGAGCCAGGTCAGGTGTACCGACTGTTGTTTGGGGACTGTTGGGCTGTGTTTGTAATTTTCAATAGGACTGCATGTGGCTTGTGCCTGCATGACTGCAAGACTAAACTGATCAAAAAAAGCTTTGTACCACCTGCAGATCTTTGAACATGTGTGGACTTAGATTCAAGGGGAACCGAACGTTAAGTAATGTGGTTGGTGGCAGTACTTGTTTTAAACAGTTTGTTATTACACAAATGCAGAGAATAAGTGTTAAAAATGTAAAAGCACAGCAAAACCAAATTTTTCCATCCAAAATTTCTGCCGTAAGTCTGGCACTCCTCCCCAGCTTCAGTGCACTGGCCACTCTGTAGTTGCCTGAATGACATAGCCAGTCCTGAGGGCCCAATCAGTCTCAACTAATGTTCAAAAGTGCTATGCAGAATTTTTTAAATATGCATGCAGAGACTGTCCCCCATTTGGAGTCACAGACTGTAAAGTGGAATGAAGGAAGAGGACAGAATATAGTAGGTGTTAGAAGATGTTTTAGTTAAAAGCAAAAATCGCTGCCAGCAAAAATACTGATCCCATATTCCTTCACAGCAGCATAGTTTATTCACTGGCTCTGCCTATATATCAAATAAAAGTCCAAGTGAATTTGGGGGGGGGGGGGGGGGATGAGGACAGAAACTATATCTTGACTCCCCCTCCATTGATACACCTTTGCCTCTTGATCTTTGTTGGTTGTTTCCATCCTGAAATTGCCATTATTGTGAAGTTAATGATAGCTCAATTAATAGAAGAGACAGAGGAAATTCAAAGAGGGACAATGAAAAGTGTGATGAATTTATTCATTTAGTAAAAGAAAATCACATGATCAACAATCCCTGGAAGGGGTATTGCAGGAAATACACATTGTGTAGAGGGTTAACAACTTCAAGAGCATACTCTTCAAGTTGGTTGGAGTGTCCCCCCTTAAAGTATTTGCTATCAACCTAGCCAGTATATCCTTCCCTATTCTATTGAGATGCAGGCCATGAGAAGTAAAGCGCCACCTACCAATAGTGTCAACAGGAACCAAACCAATCCCTGACCCAGCACCAGCCCGAAGCAGTCGATCCAACTCCATATTGACCCTCTTCGCAGAGCTGTTCAACTGGGGTCGAAGAGACACTCTGAGCAACGCTCTTAGATTGTTTTCAGATGATGCTCCCATTTACCATCTAGTAAGATATGTGTATGGTGAAAAAATTGCAAGTGACTCTAAATAAAGAAATGAGGTTATCCAAATTAGTCTAAAAGGAATCCATTGAATTTCAAGTACATAGTAAATCACACAAATCTAAAAGATGTCAATGCAACTAAATACTTAGGGATTACAGTTATGAATAACTTAAATTGGAATGATCACGTAGATAATGTTGTGGGCAAGGTGAACCAAGACTGCCATTTATTGGCAGAATGCTTTGAAGATGTAACAAGTCTACTGAAGAAACACCCTACACTACATTTTTCCGGAGTACTGCTGTGAGGCATAGGATATGTATCAGACAGGTTTGACCAGAGGACATTGAAAAAGCTCAGGAAAAAGGCAGTTCATTCTGTATTATCAAAAAATAGGGTGAGAGTGTCATGCATATGGCACTCAAGTTGGGCTGGCTCATTAGAACAAAGACATTGCCTGAAATTTTGATTATCAACTTTCTCCTCCAAATACAAAATTATTTTGTTGGTTCCCACCTATACAAGGAGAAATGATCATTGTAATAAAATAAGAGAAACCACACAGAAAGATTTAACTGTTTGCTTTTCCCACATAGTGTTTGAGAGGGGAACAGTGCAGAAACAGTCTGAAAAATGAACCCTCTGCCAGCCACTTAAATGTGAACTGCAGACTAGTCACATAAATGCAGATGTAGAAACACAGTCATGTCACAGATACCAGATCTTATTGACTAGTTGGTGTGGTAGCTCTTTGAATAATGTGTGGAAATAGTGGTCATGAAAAAACCTCATGTAGTTTTCAGGACACCATAAGCAAATTTTTAAGTGTCACCAGATAATTAGGGGGCATTAATGACATTACATACAAGTAACTGGAGAGGTAGTGTTTGAAGAGACATTGTGACTTTTTGTCAAATGGTACCCATTGACCTACCAGTGTAGTTAAACTCACAAATATATATTCGTATGATAAAATTTTTTACCCAAAGTATTTGGCCAGCAAGTGGAGGAGAACTGGTGACAGACCACAATAAAGAGAATCAGTACCAATATCCAAAATGAAACCAAAACCCACTCCACAATGTATTTAGAAGAAAAACAATTGACACTGCTGATGATGACCCATGGTTTGGATGTAGACGAAAAGCTCATTCATATAGCATGAATCATTTCAACCGCCTTTTGCAGACTTCAGGTGAAGAATCACAATTATCTTTTGCTAATTTTCAGTAATAGTGTGTAATGTTTCACACTGTAATTATTATTAATTTCATTTTTCATGATAGAGATTTTCATAAATAATAAAGTTAATGATCAATAACCTTTGCCTTTATTGGCATTTATTCATTAACATATATAATGATGGATGATTATCCAAAAGCTAATGCTCTAAAATAGTTATAGTTCATATAAAAATATTAATTTGCTGCTGCAAAGTTCTTTCACAGAATTCTAGCTGGAAACATCGTGCAGGCTTTCACTAAGCATTAACAAATTACTGTTCACTGAATGGCAAGTTCTGTTCAGTCTAAAATTCTTAACATCTGTTGTGTACCAAGACTTACTTACTATGAACAACAATACTGTATCACTACCTCATTCTCCTAATCAAGAATTTTTCAACTCTGTCTATGGCCCTACTCCCTCTGTATGTCCTGTTTGTGTATGTATTCTAAGTTAGAGTGTAGTAGTATCAATACACCAAAAATTATATACACAGCTTTATTATGTATACAGGTGAACATTAGTAAAACCGACAAACTGCAGTGATGGGTTCCTGACTGGATATGGAGATCAAAATGTCATATGAACATGTACCAATAAATGGACATTCTGCTTGCAATGACAACAAATTGTCCCAGAACATAGAACAGAGGTGCAGCACATTCACATCACAACAGATTTTCAAAGTGGCCTCCATGGGATTGTAGGTGATATATACAATCATGCTTTGGCTTACACCTTGTTGGTGGGCCAAGGTCCTGGAGCATGTACTAGGGTTCATCTCAGTAACCTGTGAAACCTGGTCCTCCAATTCTGGTGTACACACAGTCCACTGCCTGCCTGGATGTTTGTTTGTCTGACAGGACCCACAATCACAAAAATGGCCAGAAAGGGCTTGAAATGTTGTGTGATGTGGTTGGTGTCTGTGAGGGTTCTTGTTCTGGTATAGCCCTGCAACACTTGACAGTTTCCATCTGCTTGGTCATACACAAACACCATCTTGGCTTGTTCTCTACATGAATACCATTCTGATGATTACATTACACTGCATCATCACACAGCGTGCAACACAAAACAAACACACAGCACATGCTCAGAAGAACTGTCATTTGTCAGTACAATCTATCATGGCAACAATGCATTTCCAGACACATGTTCATAGGACCTTTCTTCCTCCAATTCCAGTGAGTAAACCATCCCTACAGTCTGTCAGTTTTATTAATGTTCACACTGTTGTTTATGCTAACATAATTTTAGTTAATAACATGGCTTAATTAACCCACTTTTGATTGTGCCTCTTAGTAAATAATATTTTTTAATTATTAAGTAACTAGGTACTACTTTGTGGAGCAGAGTGTAATGAGTATTAAAAATTACACTTTATATAAATACAGAAATTTGTAGCTAAAAATGACTTTCAAATTATTCTCCAAACAGGAATCATGGAACTGTAAACCAGTATAGGTCAATATCTTAGCAAAAGAGGACAAGTAAGGCCAACATTTTTAGAATTTAAATGTCAAGCTCTTCTATAAAATAAAAATTCCTTAACAAAACTAAGAGTACCATAGGGATCAAAAGTAAATTGCCAAAAAGAAATGTGTATTTATTTATTCTAGAAGTGATGCCAAAGCTAGTGAAGATGCTTCACTTTGCTATGTTTCAAGTTATTAATAATAAAGTATTACTAGTATTAGAATTTTCATGTGTAAACTATTTTGTATAACAGTATTCAATATGTTATTATGTTGATTTTGAACAGTGTTGCTGGATGTATTGAGACTCTGCCTTTCTTTATAGTACAAACTGTGATTATGTCTCATTTTGGACTTAATAAAAAAAATACAAAATACTAATGTAAATCTAATTTTTCCTGTTAAACACTGCACTGCAAACATGTGGACAGTTCTGCTAAACAGAAAATATATTGTAGCAAAGTGCAATGCATAATAATGACATTAACAAAAGAGGAAGTCAAATTCTTGATAAAATTTCAAACATTGTTAATAAATGTACCACTTTCATTTAAGTCAGGCACTTTGCATTTCTTAGTAAGTAATGGAGGAGTGGCTATCTACCTGAGAACAAATAACCTAGTAGAATCTTACGAAAA
The DNA here is from genome assembly GCF_023898315.1 of Schistocerca nitens. Classification (NCBI taxonomy): domain Eukaryota; kingdom Metazoa; phylum Arthropoda; class Insecta; order Orthoptera; family Acrididae; genus Schistocerca; species Schistocerca nitens. The sequence continues at coordinate 930,023,638 of NC_064617.1, read as the reverse complement.
TATCACTTGGGTAAAAGAGTATTCCACTGATTTGCACTGTGAAATTGTAGCAATTAAGTTAAAATTCTTGTCTGTTGTATACTTATCTTAGCATTGTATAGATCACCAAATGGAAATTTTGAATTATTTCTTAATTCCCTTGATACAGTATTATGTAAATTAATGTCCAAGCAAGAGCATATAAATGTTATATTATTAGGGGGTATTACTGTCAACACGTTACAAGATTCCCAAGAAAGCAAATGCTTCAAAGACTGTATCTATTCTTAAGGTGCAAAAGATCTGTTGGGAGACATGCCCTCTAGAATCACTCCATCTAGTATAAGCTCTATAGACCATGTTATTACTAATTGTGAAAATATTGCCACAGCTGCTGTTGTAAATGGTCACATCTCTGACCATCTAGGCCAGCTATTAGTTCTAAAGGGAGATCCTTGTATAAAACCAAAGAAAATTTATGAATACAAAAGGAATCTCTCTGTTATCAACATTGCCAAACTGAGAGAGAGCCTTGGTTATGAATCTTGGCATCTAGTATTCCAAGCCAAAGGAGTGAATAATAAATGGGATGCCTTTCTAGATACATTATCCTACCATCTAAATAACACTATTCCCATCAGAAAGATAAATATTAACAAGAATAAGGCAAGACAGTCAAGGCCCGTGGAATTTGATAATACTACCAAAGAACTGAAAGAAAAAAATGGAAGAAATGTATCTGATACAAAGAGAGACCAAAAACAATGAGCACAGGGATAAATACAAACAATACAAGTACCAGTTTCGCAAGCAAGTCAAAAGATTGAAGGCTGAAAAGATAAACTCGAAAATACAAAATTCAAATTGTATCTCCAAGACCTGCTGGTCAATAGTAAATGAAATTAGAGACAGTAAAACAAAAGTAAAAGGTAATATCAACATACAGATATCTAATAACAATATTGATGTCACCAATCCTCAAGAGATCAGTAACATTTTTAATGACTATTTCATAGATATCATAGAATCTGACTTTTGTACCACAGATAAAGTACGTGTTGGAAGTCTTGCTGAGGATAATTCTGAAGCTAATCGTCTCCATGAACTTGAAATCAAGGATATTTTGCAGCTCATCAGAGAATGTAAAAACAAAAAATCCGCTGGATGGGATGAAATTTCTCCATTTTTAACTAAACAGTGCGAAAACAATCTAGTGTATCCCTTGGTGCATCTAATAAATAGTGTCTTAAAAGAAGGAGTGTTTCCTGACATACTAGAATTAGCCATTGTTAAACCTCTCTACAAAAAAGGTGATAAACAACTGGTAGAAAATTACAGACCACTCGCCTTAACTTCCGTTTTTAGCAAGTAAATTGAAAAAATAATTCTGAAATATATGTTAGAGCATTATAATAAGCACAACATCCTGGGAGATTTTCAGTATGGTTTCAGAAGTGGTCGTAGCACCATGACTGCAACACTTCAATTTATGCTGAAAGCTCTTGACAAAATTGATGAAGGCATGCAAGTAGCTGGAGTTTTCCTAGACCTATCAGAGGCTTTTGATAGGGTTGATCATAAGGTACTTCTGTCAAAACTGACCAGAGATGGCATAAGTGGAAAATTATTGCACCTCATCACATCATATTTAAAAAACAGAAGACAGTGTACCTCTATCTCACACAATAGTGGAGAAACATTAAAAAGTTATACATCAAGGGTCAGGAGTATTAAATTTGGTGTACCTCAGGGATCGATAATTGGTCTCTTCCTCTTTATATGTTACGTCAATGACATCCCAACGATAATAAAAAATGAAACCTTCATTACAATGTATGCAGATGACACTTCAGGCCTTTGTTGGGGAAATGATATTCTTAATCTTGGCATGGAGGTAAAAAAATTTATAGATATTGCAAAGGAAAAGTTTGAAAATGACAATCTAAAAGTCAACTTACAAAAAACAAATATAATCCCCTTCAATGTTGGTGATTTGCAAACTTGTATTGATTCTCAAGATAGCAATATCGTAGGGAAAATCTGCAGTGAGTGTAAATTCCTAGGTATATGCATAGATAGCAAACTACTATGGACACAACAAATTGACAACGTATGTGCAAGGCTATCATCTAGCCTGTATATTTTAAAAAGAATAGCGCCATATGTCAATACCAAACAATGAAGATAATGTATTTTGGTTTAATACATCCATTTCTAGCATATGGTCTTGCACTGTGGGGTGGGGCTTCCAAAACTCATGTAGACCGAGTATTTAAACTCCAGAAAAGAGCTTTGAGAATATTAGGTTAAAAATATGCTTGAACATCATGTAAGGAATTGTTAATAGAATTTAAAATTCTGACTATCTATACAATGTATATGTTTGAAACAATAGTATTAACTGAAGAAGATAAGATAGATACCTGTTGTAATGCAGAAATTCATGATCACAATACTAGAAAAGTACAAAATTACCATATGATACACAGAAGACTGAAAAAAACTGCAAACAGTCCATATATTAATGGAGCAAAATACTTCAGTGCACTGCCAAATGAACTGAAGGTAATAACTGGAGAGACATTCAAAAAACATCTAAAGTCGTGGCTCATTGAGGAGCGCTTCTATAGCCTACTGTAGAAACTAAAATCTAAAGTATTATTATGCAAATAATTTGGACTACATTCTTAAGTTCCTATTATAAAGTAAAATTAGATTGTATACTGTTGTATTGTACTACCAATTGCTATGCATGTAATTACATGTTTCATGCAAATAAATTGCAAATTACAAATTACAAATTTGTTGGCCAATAATCTGTTCTTCTTTTGACTAAAGTAAATATAATGAAGAGCAATAGTAGGCAGTTTTCATTTTTGTATAGTAGTTATGGATATTACTAATAATTTTATCAGCACTGTATCATCTACAATAAATTTGTTTAGATGAGTTGTTAAAATGCCTAACTCTGTTATGTGCCATCAACAAAGGAGATGCATTCGTAAAGAGTATGTGTCCTTGTTAGCAGATATGTTGAGGGTTTCAATGTAAAAAATTGTCACTAACTGGAAAAATCACTGAAACTGAATGAATGGGGTCAGTGGGGCTGAAATCAACAAAGATACAATGACTTGAAATAATATAAATGAAAAACATTCAGAAATGCAATGTAGTGGAAACAACCATGTTTTGAATCCATATCTCATACTTGTTGTTAGCAGTTGACAGACTGAGAATTAACCCAAAACCATCAATGTCACTCTCACTTGCCATGACACATTCATGACACTGGTGATTGAGCATTTTTGAGTAGGATTTTAGTTGGCATGTTTGTCTTCTTTTGGAAAACAACACAGCAACAATTCTGTATGTCCTGGATTCAAAAAGTCCATACTATGTTTCCAGAGACAAAAGACATCAGATGCTTATGCACAGGAATTGTATTTCCCATAAAGTGCTTGCCAGGGGTTTGTGGATGCAGAGCTGGCACCTGATGACATCTCAGATGTGTTTCGTGGGATTCAGTCAAGGTGAATCTGATGATGCAGATATCAAAATAAGTTCACTACCATGCTCCTCAAACCACTGCAGCAAGATCCCAGCTTTGTGACATGGGCAGTTATCCTGCTGAAAGATGCTATCACTGCTGGGAAAAACATCAAGAATGAAGGGAAATTTGTAGTCGGGTACCTTTCAAAAGGTCATTACTAACAGCAGAACATGGAGCTCCACACCTACAAAGGGCCAAGCCACACAGAAACTTGACAGTAGCTGTATGGAGGCATGTAGTGTGGTCCAGTGAGTTACAGTTCTGCCACTTTTGAAATGATGAAAGGCATCGAGTGCACCAGCACCCAAATGAGGCATTTAACCTACTACCACAAGTCCTATGGAAGCTCAGATAAATGACCTACACAGCATAATAGTGCCCCCACTAACCAACATTTGTGGCATGGTGCACGTTTTGAGCTGGCATTTCCCCAATGACAGCATATCTTGACGTGCCAATCAACCTGACATAACGAGAACATTGTTTATCGAACCAGAATATTTACAACAATTCACTGTCCAATGTTGGTAATTACAAGCTCCCTGCAGTTGTAAGTGATGATGTCGTTGGGTCAGCATGGCAAAACATAGCAGTAATCTGCTATGGAGCCCCATTTTCAACAATGTGCACTGAACAGTGTGCTGCTTGGCGCACGTACCAACACTGTGCGCTTATCATCAGTCTGCCACATATCACCACCTATCCTGCTGTACAGAGTAGGCAAGTCTCCAAAGTCCATGTTCTGGGATGAGGCATGGATGTTCAATACCTTCTTGCCTTCTCATGGTGTCAAAATGTTTAAGCCCTTTCCATAGATGGTCATAACAATTGCACATTAACAGCTGAACTAGCTTCACTATTCCCTTTGTTAAAGTCATGTTTGTCACTGGATTTCTCCATTTGTATTCCATATCATCACTAGAATGATTTGCCATTTGTCTCTATTCCACTTGTATACTTTCCTTATTGCTTCACATGTCACCAACACCACCAGGGGCATTCAGTCTCGCAGTCGGCAGCGACTGTAGTCTTTGGCTCATCAGTGTATATGATAACAGAACATGATTCACCAGATAGAGGAGGTACTGAGCAACAGACAGACAAGTGTAAACAGGTGATTACTGTCTGGATTTTATGGAAAAATCCTTTCTCCAGAGACCCTTAAAAAAAAAAAAAAAAAAAAAAAAAAAACATACAGACATAAACTTCCATACTTCCTTCTTCAGAGACCTAGCAAAAACATACAAACATGAACTTCTATACTTATTCAAACCTGAAAAACTTTGTGTGTGTTTCTTAGTTGTCTGAAGAAGCACTTTGTCTAAAATCATTGCTGCAACTAACTCTAAATGCTATTCAAAATTTTTTGTATTTAACAAGTAGTAATCTGCTCTCATAAACTCATTTATATTCTTTTCTGGATTATGTAGCAGAAGCAATGCTTTGTGGAATAACAGAGCTTATTAGCTCGAGTGCCACCCAGGAGGGAATACTGTTGTAAATCATTTGTAATGTTCCACTTGGTTTTTTTGACTGACTTAACACAAACTGACACAAATGTGTAAGCTCCTCACCCCAGGGGACATAACAATAATACCATGCATCACCACCTCTAGCCATGATGACACCTCACTTTGTCTAGGAACAAAGTCCACACATTTCTTCGAGTATTCCGTATTCAGTTAAAGTAACTCATTGATGATTAGGTCCTGTAGAGCTGTCAGACTACAGGGATGTTGGCTGCTATATTTCACTTGCTATTCCACTTATTCCCAAAGATTTTGTTAGGATTAGGGTTGAGTGATGTAGCAACCAGACAAAGTGCAAGAGGGTACCTTAGTGCCAAATCAGGACAGTATGTGTGCAATTGTGTGAAAACAGCTTCTGTCATCTCAGAAGACAAGAGTGTCCACATACATCATGAAGATGTAGAAGAAAAGGCAACACTTGGTCATCAAGAATTTTGAAATCAGTGTCTGTGTTCATGTAATGTAATGAATAGGTCCAGGTCATGGATGAAACATCACAAAACTACAGCCTTCACACACTGTAGGTGAAATGCCTCGTTGAACCATTGGCACATACAATGCATTGCTTCATTTAAAAAGAGCCAAAAATTGTAACTCATCAGACCACACTACATGCCTCCACACAGCTACTGTGCATTTTCTGTGTTTTTTAGCCTATTGGAAATGTGCAGCTTCACGAACACTAGCCTTTTGTGAGGTAGCCGACTCTCAATGTCTGTTGCATGTAGTACACTTTGCAATGTTCATTCAGAAAATGGTTGAAATGGGCCTGCATTCACTAGCAACAGCAATTCCTGTCAGGTTTTTAAACCAAAATTGACGAGTTGTGATATTCATGTCCGGTCCCTGTCAGTTAGAATATTTTTCTGTGAAACATAGCTGCAAATGGTACATCATTTCTCATAGACAAATTGGACAGTCTGTTTTTATACATCAACAAATTGCAAACTTCATTTATGTTATGGTCATGGGCGCATCTAAATGCAGCATCTTCTTGTCAATCTATTTTGTTTCCGCATTGACCTATCTCACTGCACTGTCTCCTTAAAACAGACTGGCACATACACAAGATTTCACTGCCACAGCTTATGTCAGCAGTGGAGTGTCACATGACCATGTGACACCAGTTCTGCACTCCAAAGTGATCAGTGTACTCTTCTAAGGGGGAGGGTAATATTTTATCCGAAGAGATTTTCTTCTAAACTCTAAACCATGTTTTTCTATTGATCAGTTCACAGTAGCTGCACATTTTCCATTGAACATTCATAGATTCTGCTGTCAGGTACAGACGGAAGTAGTGACAGCTGTTATTTAAAGAAATCAAATATTGTGTTGTTACCTACCAAATAAATTTATGATTAGGGACTGTTCATATTCATTTCTGGTGTATCCTCCTATTACCCACTCTCATATTCTGTCTGATTATTAAAGAGTGACTGTGTGACATCATCAAAAACGCGTTTATTTCCATGCATGTTTGTGGCCACATCCCTCAGCTCCAATGTGCGTTATGGCAATAGTCCTATTGCAGGTTGTATACTATTGCCTTCCTCTAAACTGACTTACACAGGTAGTTATAGCGGACCTACAGATTAGCAGATACTCTTTACTACAGTAAAACTAGGCATTTTCCACACAAACAAACACTGTAGTAGTATGGAATTAGTTGTATTTTCAGTTAAAGATATTAAACTTGTTGATGAAAAATGTCTGCACACAGGTAATACTGACTGGCGCACTTGGCCTGATGAATCACTGTCCTCTGAACTTGACAAGGAAGGACCATTCACTTGCCCAGCATGTCAACGAACATACCAACTGAGGAGGTCCCTGTGGCGACATCAGCGTTATGAGTGTAATAAGCCAGCCCAGTTCCATTGCCCTTTCTGTAGATACAGTGCTAAGCAAAAAAGTACAGTAAAAATTCACATAGCCAAAAAGCACCATTCAGATGATGAATACTTGACAGGAATATTTTCCAGAATATAAAGATAAAACTTTTTGAAAACAAACTGCTACATTATAATTACCCAAATTAATCAGTACATATTTTATTTAAATATTTGGAAGTGAATGTAATAGTTTGTACTGCAACAACATAGTTATTTGTAAGCACTCAAATTCAGGATGAGACCAAAAATGGTATACTTCATCATAATTTTCTTAATCAACTCATGTACATGTTATTATTATTATGGTTTATTGCTACATTGTTTAATGGTAACATAAATGAATTTCAAAAAATTCATAAATCGTAAGAAGTTATTTGTGTATGCTACAATTCCTGTTCAAATAATCATGAAATGTTTCAGGAAGGTAGTGCATAACAGACTGATTTCTTTTGTTTGTTTTATTTAGTTTTTTTTTTATTTACTTTAATTTTGACACTTCCTGGAAGATTAAAACTGTGTGCTGGACCAAGGTTCGAACTCAGGCACATAGTTTTAATCTGCCAGGAAGTTTCACTCAGCACATACTCCGCTTCAGAGTAAAAATCTCCTTCTAGTTTAATTTTGTCTTTTATTTTATTATGCTTCCACATTCCTGGACATCCTTGGCAGAATCTGCAGATCATGATTCATTTAAATGCAGTTCAGTTCATTATTCACCATTGACTACTTGCAGCAGAATAGGTTCAGATAAATATACAATTAATAGCAATTTTTATAGAGAATTATTTTAGAAATGTTCTTAAAAACTAATGTCAATAATATTTATTTAAAATTGTTCTGCTAGCTTGTAAAATGAGACTTTCCATAATCAATCACAAATATTGTAGAGTATGGACCAAGGAGATATTGGAAGTTTATTAAAAAAATTTTAAGGATGTTATTTTATGTGAGTTTGTAGTCTTTGTTGGTCTACATTCTGATATATTGAAGTGCAATTTCCTTCGAATGTTGTGAAGGTGTAGATTCTCTCTGGTATCAAACTCATTTAAGTTGCTTTTAACATAAAGCAATGCGTTACAGATGTATAGTTCTACAATAGTCAGTATCTTGAGATTTATAAAGAGGAGTGGGCAGTATTACTTAGATTTCATTCTGTTTGTTATACTGATTACTTATTTTTTAATTTTCAGGATTTCACTAACATAACAGCATGGCACAGGAAATATGTGACTGAAACAGGCCCAATATGCCACCTTCAGATACTCATTAGTAATTGCATCTGTCTGTTTCCACATGAGATCGCACACTATTGCTGTTCTCTTACAGACTTGGTTTATATGTTCCTCCCAGTTTGATTTGGAATCATTGTGAAAGGTTAACAATTTTTCTAATTACTTTTGTAACCTTATATAACCTCAGAATTATTTCCTGGGTTTTATCAGGATTACATAGGAGTTCATTAGAGTAAAACCAATATAGTGTTAATCCTAATATTGCTCTGTTGTGTGATGCAATTCTGGGCTGCCATGGTGTGTACTGACAGTGTCAAAACATCTGCATAATACACTAATGAATTAACTCTTACATGGTAGGCAAATCATTAATTGCAATTGCTATGGAAATGCACCAAGAAACAAGCCCCAGTAGCACTTCAGTCTGAACCTCTGTCAGTGAAGAACACCTGTTATGTAAGAACTGTCACTTGTTGCTTAAATAGGGCTTGATTACAGCTAAAAATGGGTTGTTTTGCTAGTGGAGTGTTAAAGGGTATACATTCAAAAGGTCTGCTGGCATCACAAGGTACAACAGACACCAGATCCTTATTTTCAAACACAGTTAACGTCTTCGAGTATCCATAATTGAAACGGAGGACTTGAGGCATCAGCTAATATAATATAGGTTAAAAAATGATGAAATTCCTCCAGCTGTATTAAGGTGTTGGTTTTATTGGAAACTAGTTTCGATGTTGTTACAGCATCATCTTCAGGCCCTAAATACAATATACCATACATAAACAACCTATGCAACAACAGTAATTTATGAGTAATTATGCAAAACAATTCTATTATAACCATGTTACATAATGGATAATTTTAGTGAAACTAATTATGTTTTTGGTCATTTCCATTAAAATGACATCACTCTGGACATTAGCCATTTATGTGGTATCGCTAAATACAAATGAAGCTGTATATCCACAATCATTTTATTATAGGTTAATATCAGGTATTAAAAAATGGGAGTATATAAAAGCTTAAGTGACAAGCTGTTATTCTAATGGATAATAATATAGGTGTGGAACATTGTATTTTTTTTTTAATAATGAACTATAAAAAGGAGAACATACACATTGCCAATCAGACATATGTTAGGTAAACAACATTGTTTGCTAGTAGTGAACGGTGGGCAAGGTAGACTAGAATTACGTTTGAAAAATTCTGTCCTGTCGTCATACTAAAGTAACAGTGGCATAATTTACTTAGACAACTTCGAGTAACTTGCCCTCCTTAGGCAGATTTTATACTTGGTACATTATCAACTTCCGTTATTAGAGTCAGTTTATCTTAATCAGTAAATTGGTCTTATAGTCAAAATAATTGTGCTTCCAACTTTCATGCTCATTTCTCGTAAAGCAGTGGGAAGCCGATATACTTTAACTACCAATTCTATACAACAACTGAATTATAAAGATAAGTAAAATGAATGAGTCCCCATGTTGTAGTAGTGATTGGCCATAGTAAATAGAGATTAAGCACATCATTGATCATAATTAACTCGAATTGACACTTGATAAGATCACATACTTAATACAAGAGTTACACATCGTGTATTTTACTGAGTGGCTGTGTTTGTGTGTATTTATTAGAGGAACAACAAATAGGTTACATATGTGACCGTTTATTTCAACTGACACTACCTAGATTGCTTCTATTTAGAGAATTGCCATGTACCTGATCGTACTTTTGACCATGTAAACTTACTGGAATTGATTATTTTAGACCCTGGTCATAGCCTTTGATGAGACATCGACATAGAAATTATTTCAACAATGTGTTAACTTATACTTTTATTGGAATGAATAGTTTTTAAATTGATTAGCATGTATTTTACACTATTGACTGCCTTGTATCAACTGGGTTTCACACCATATTTTTGGCCCCTTACCATTTCTTTCATGATTTTAGGAATGAAGTTGTCTAAGTAAATTACGCCACTGTTACTTTAGTATGACGACAGTACAGAATTTTGCAAATGTAATTCTAGTCTACCTTGCCCACCGTTCACTACTAGTAAACAATGAAGATTACCTAACATATGTCTGATTGGCAATGCATATGTTCTCCTTTTTATAGTTCATTATTTTAAAAAAATTTACAATGTTCCATGCCTGTATTATTATCTGTTAGAATGACAGCTTGTCGCTTAAGCTTTTATATACTCCCATTTTTTAATACCTGATATTAACCTATAATAAAATGATTGTGCATATACAGCTTCATTTGTTTTTAGTGATACCACATAAATGGCTAATGTCCATATAATAAAATGATTGTGCGTATACAGCTTTATTTGTTTTTAGTGATACCACATAAATGGCTAATGTCCAGAGTGATGGCATTTTAACAGAAATGACCAAAACTATAATTAGTTTCATTAAAATTATCCATTATGTAATATGGTTATAATAGAATTGTTTTTCATAATAACTCATAAATTACTGTTGTTGCATTGGTTGTTTATGTATGGTATGTTGTATTTAGGGCCTGAAGATGATGTTGTAACAACATCGAAACTAGTTGCCAATAAAACCCATACCTTAATACAGCTGGAGGCATTTCATCATTTTTTAACAGTTAGCATTTGGTTAACAGTTTCATTGACAGCAGTAGTAAAATTTTACAATATTGGGATCCAACCTGTCTGACAGATATGAGTTCATGGTTTTCAAAATGCACTGGTGTGCAAAACTCATGGATGAAAGTAACTTTTGCATGATGTGTCACTGTCAAGTAACATACCTCGATGAGACCTGGACCATGTATAGAAAGAACTGCTACAGTATAGTACAGAAGGTACCCGAAAGAAATACACAATAATAATGACACTTTCATTCAATGACAATAATTATGCTGAAGGCATCATGATTTGTGGTGATTCCCTTGACATTACAAAAGGCAGGAAATTGTCATTAACAGAGTGTGTGATCACCACAGACAGCAATGCATACTCTATGATGTGCTCCTATGCTGTGTTGGCCACAAGGTCAGTTCTTGCGGTAGGACATTCCATTCTTCCTCCAGCACTGTTGACAGCTGTTGGATGGTCATTGGTGCAGGTGAGTGTGCTGCAATAGGTCTCCCCAATGCATCTCATGTGTACTCAGAGGGATTTAAGTTGTAGGCCATCCATTCACCAAATATCCTTTCATGCCAAGAGCTGCTCCATGTATGCAGTTTGATGTGGTCCCATATTGTCAGCCATAAAAATGAAGTCAGGGCCCAATGTATCCCTGAAAAGATGCACATTTGGAAGGAGCACAGTGCCACAATAGTGTTGCCACTGAGTGTAGCATGTTCAGAGATCTGTGGATCAGTAAGCTGATGCAATATTATGCCTCCCAAGACCATAATACCTGGACCACTGAAACCATTACATTTGACAATGTTCCTGGGTTCATTATGCACCCTCATTTGGTGAGAAGTGGCAACATGTAATACACCCACAACCATTGGCGAACATGATCTTTTTGATGATCCAGATGCAATAGTGTGGGGAAGCATAATGTTGCATTGGCATACTAACCTCCAGATCTCTGAACATGGTATATTCACTGATCAGTCTTACTGTGACACTGTAATCTTTATCCGTGTGTCTTTTTCAAAGGTGCATTCAGCCCTGATGTCAATTTTATGGGTGACAATATGTCACTGCATTGAACTGAGCAGGTGGAGGAGCTATCAGAACGAGATGATATTATGTGAATGGACTGGCCTGCCCATTCCCTGTATTTAAATCTCATCAAGCACATGTGGGATGGTTTGGGGAGACATATTGCAGCATATACACATGCACAAATGACCATCTAGCAGTTGTCAACTGAGTTGGTGGAGAAATGGGATGCTCTACCACAAGAACTCCTTACCAACTGTGTGGTCAGCATTGGAACGCATTGCAAGGCAAGCATTGTCTCCAGGGGACCATTATAAATCATGGTGACTTCAGTGTAGTTACTGTCTTTTAATAAAGGTGCAATTTCTATTCATGTTATTGTGTACTTCTCTCAGTTACCTTCTGAACTATACTGCAGCAGTTACTTCTACATGTGATCCTCGTTTCTTCGATATATGTTATTTGACAGTGATACATAATGAGAAAGTTACTTATATCAATATGTTTTTTGTATACCAGTGCAGTTATTTAGCATGTTGTACATTATACATTCAAAAACTTTGGATAAAATTGGCGCAACTGAAATTGTTCAGTAGTTTTGTGGTGGGTGTGTATCTCCATTTTTAATGACTAAGATAACTTTAGCAGTTTTGAGTGCACCAGGAAAAGTTACATGTGCTGCATTCTATGTAGGCATGACAATCAACAAGCTGTCTCTCCACATGAATGGCCACTAACAAACTGTGGCCAAGAAACAAGTGGACCACCCTGTTATTGAGCATGCTGCCAAACATGATATCCTTCGTTTTAATGACTGCTTCACAGCCTCTGCCTTATGGATCCTTCCCATCAACGCCAGCTTTTCTGAATTACACAGATGGGAACTTTCCCTGCAATGCATCCTACATACCCTTAACCCTCCTGGCCTCAACCTCTGTTAGTCACTGTCCTCACCCATCCAGCCCCTTCCCTGTTCCCATTCCAGCACTACACAGCCGTCATTCCACCATCACAACCAGTCTTTTTATTTCTCTCTTTTCCTGCTACAACCCTCCAACCCCCCCTGTGTGCCTCTCCCTTGCCCTGCATCTAACCTGCAGCACTTCACCATCTGCCATGCCCACCATACTGTCCCTCCCCTCCCTGCTCCAGCCTCTCCTTTACACCCACCCAGTTACCACTCCCATCATGCACTGGTGCTGCTGCTCAAGTGTGATTTCAATTGCCTGAGACTACAGTCATGTGTGCGAGTTGCATTTTCGTGTGTGTGTGTGTGTGTGTGTGTGTGTGTGTGTGTGTGTGTGTGTGTCTGTTGTCTATTGTTGATGAAGGCCTTAATGGCTGAAAGCTTTAATTGTGAGAGTCTTTTTGTTATGCCTATCTGTGACTCAGCATCTCCGCTATATGGTGAGTAGCAACTTTCCTTTTCATACTTTTGTATGAAAATGAAATTGTCGCAAACCTGTTGAGAGGTGTCATCTAGGGCAAATGGGACACATCTCTTTGGAGAGTAAAAGAGCTGTGAGGGGAAGGGGAAAAGTGGCTAAGGGGTGAGAAAGGGGAACCTTTGCCATCAGGGCTCAGGCTCAGGCAGGCTGGAGTTGGAGCTGGTGCCAAGCAGCCATCACATGATGAGACATCTGTGTTGACAGAGACCTCATGCGGGAATGTAGGCAGGTCAATAGGAGCAGGCTCTTCCACAGCATTGTCTGCATTGGTCCACACTGGCTTTGGTCAGTGAACTGAAATGGTGAGAGGTCGCTCATGTTGGAGGATGTCAAATGTGTTCGTTGTATGCGCTAACACTTTATGAGGGCTGGAATATGGGTATTGTAAAGCTGTGTACACTGACTCATTGAGTAACATCACACAAATACACTTGCTTAGTTCCATGTGGATAAACATGGCCAAAGTGGAGTGAGAACCAGGAGGCGGCACATGCTGTCACGAAATATGAGAGTGCACCTGCTCTACTAGGGGAGGGAGTTCAGTGTCTGCAAAGCAGAGGCAAGTTGTCACTGAACTGGGCCAGAAGGACCAATAGTTCGCCATACAATATTTTAGTCAGGAATGCCTTGAGGTCCTCCTTGAAGGATCGTGGATACCCAGGAGAACTCAAGATAATGCATCAGCCCATGAGGAGATGTGGCACATGAGAGTGACTTTTAAGGTCCAAGGCAACCGTTTCATGAGGCCGTTACTTTGGGGGTGGTAGGCAGTAGTCTATAATCACACCATCCTGCCGAATTTGCATAATTTCAAAAAAAGAATAGATTCAAACTGTCAGCCTCGACCTGTTGTAACATAGGATGGATAGCCGAAGCGAGAAATCCAGGTGGCTAAGAAACAACGAGCAACAGAGTCTGCAGAAACATCCACCATAGAGGTAGCATCCACCCAACAGGTCGATGTCCGAAGCAATGTGGGGGTAAATCAAACCTGCCAGTCCAGGGTTGCACATGCCTGCCAACCTTGAGCATTGGTGTGCAACACATGATCGTGTCCAGTTGAGGCATTGAGCTTTAATTCCAGGCCACACGAAGTGTTCAGTGGTAAGCCTGGTCATGGCCTTGGTGCCTGGGTAGGTGAAGTTGTGTATGGCATCGAAAATCTACCATCCCGCTGATGATGGGATGAGTGGGTGGGGTGAACCAGTTGAGACATAACACTGGACTGGTATGCTTGACCCACGGAGTGTGTGAGGCTCAATCGTAATAGCCATGGAATTGTCCATTAGTAATCTTGTGATTTCTGCATCATGATGTTGTGCTCGAGTGAGTGCGTCAAATTCAATGACACTATCTATGGCAGAGACATGGTAGAGATAAGTCAATGACACTATCTATGGTTGAGATGTGGGAGAGATAATCGGTCATGACATTGTCTGTTCCCCGTATGTAGTACAAGTTGTTTGTGTATTGGGCAATAAGGTCCATGTGGTGATACCAGCAGGGACGGGGGTCTGCAGGTGGGTTGTGTAAATCATCTGCGAGGAGGTAGTGATTAGTGAAGACCGTAACATCTCTATCCTCAATGTCTTCACGGAAATAACATCTAGCCTTGTACACAGTAAGTAGTTTCTGGCAGGGCAATAACTTTATTGAGTAGAAACAAAAGGGTTGTACTTCGTCTCCAACGTGCTGTTGCAGGATGGCCCCACTCGAAGAATCGCTGGCAGCCATGGTGATGGAGATTTTGTCATCCGTGACTGGATGAGCTAAAGTGACAGCTTGCATGAGGGCCTGTTCCAAATGTGCAAATGCGTGCTCCATTTCCTCAGTCCATGGTACTTTGTGTGTGCCTGTTGTATGTGTGCCTGACAGAGAATCTGCCAATGGTGTTTGTAGTGACGTAGCCTTAAGGATGTAGTGACAGAAGAAGTTAATCATCCCCAAAAAATGTAGCAAGTCATAGTATATTTCAGGTGAGGGTAGCTGACTAACCAGTGCAATTCTGTCTGAGGTGGGTCTAATACCCGCAGCTGACCGAAGTGCATCAGAGTTGCATTTTGTCTTTGTTGATTACCACACCATTATTGGATAGGATATGAAACACTACCTTGAGATGATTTTCGTGTACTTCTGCGGATGATGAAAAACTTATAATATTGTCCAAATATGTATAGCAAAACGGAAGCACAAGAAGAAGGGAGTCTAAGAAGCATTGCCATGTCTGCACTACATTCTTTAAACCATATGGCATGTAGTGATACTTGAAAAGGCCATAGGGCACGATGATAGCAGTTTTATGTATTTCATCAGAGTGCACTGGGATTTGATGATATGCTTTCTTGCAACCTACCATGATGAAGTTCTTAGAACCACTCAGTTGTTGTGCAAAGTCCTGTATATGGAAAACTCGGTAACTGTCCAAAATGGTTCTATCATTTAATCTACGGTAATTAATTTAGTTTATGGTAATCTCCACAGAGCCTTAATGAACCGTCTTTGTTTTGGAGTGAGTCGAATTGGTGATGACCAATCGATGGATGAGGGGTGAACAATCGCTGCAGTTAAAAGTTCCTCAATAACAGACTTAGTGGTCTTTAGTTTATGAGGGGGTCAGTCTCTGAGCTTTATGTCTAACAGGGGGGCCTTCGATTTATGACACGCACCATTGGTGACAGCCAAACACTTCACAAGTGTGGGTGGGGCTCACACTGTACACTAGCTGAGGCAGGAACACTGATCTTAATATCATCCGTTGCATGGTGGTCGGTGTCAGCAGCAGGTGGTGAGGCTGAATGGGTGGCGCCTCGAAGGCTGGAGATCTCGCATCTGGTGAGGTAGAGGGTGTGAGTAGTATCCTCAATGAGTCATTGTAACATGGTTTGAAATACAATGTCACAAGTTACACTTGTGAGTTTAGCTGTAAGCAAAACACGCTCGGCTGTCAAAGAGCTAAGAGAACCATTATGAGAAGGCAGGGGTTGCACTCGGGAGGCAGCTACAAGAGAAATAATCGTATCAGTAGGTAGATGATGCATGTATTGTCCAATGTATTGATAGAAAACGAGTTGTGGCATAGGAAATCAATGCCTCTCCCTGGGTAACTAAGTTCTGCTACTTGAAACGTCCATGTAAACTGCAGAGAGGTGGATAATTTTGATGTGAGTGGAGCTGTACAGAGCATGTTGATGTTTGAATCATTTGCAGTCTGTAGTAATGTAGGCAATGGTCACAGATTTGGAGGTGCAAGTGATGGAGGAATGACACTTGTGTCAGCCCCACTGTCATTCAAAAACCTTTGATTAGTGGTAGCATCATGAACATAGAGGCATCTGCCATTGGGTCGGGTGATGTGTGCTGATTGCTCATGAATGTGGTATCATGTATGTTTTGTGTGAGATGAGGTGCCTGATGCATCTTGCGTTATGTCTTTTCCACCGTGTGTGGTGAGCAACAGTTGTGGGCATGAAGCTAGCATAAGGGACAACGTAGATGCAGTTGAGTGGCTGTAGTCGTACTGGAGGTTGCTGCTACACTAGACTGCATGTTATACTCACCCTCTTCTTTGCTAAAAATCTGATTAACTGAGCTGCTAATTTTATAGCAGAAAATGGAATCACCACTCTCCCAGTAGACATGTACAGCAAACTACCAAATACCTGTGTTTATATTATTCATCTCGCGGCTTATTTATAGTTAAGAGAGTTTTTTAATATGAAGGAGATGACCAAAAGTATCTGTGAGTGATTAAATGGTGTTGCCTATGAACTGTGATTTCAGCAGACAAGTGATGTGGATGTAGTGAACAAAGTATTGTGGTAGAAGAAGAGTGTGAAGACAAGCTGACCAAGGAACCATTGTTACATATAGTGGAGTAATGAAATACACTGATCTCTTCTTAGAATATGCAGGACAAAATTCATTGCTCGTACTGATGTTTTGATTCTCCAGAAAATGAAAAAGATCATCAGGAAAAAAATTTAAAAAATTGGATGATTATTTTTCTGAAAATGGACTGAAAGTAAGTGACACAAAATTCAGTGTCTACAGAGAGTAATTTTTTAAATAAGTCATCAGTTTTCAGCAAACGTCATGCACTGGGCTTTCAAATGTGGCAAGTAGCATGTTTTGAAAGTATAGTAAATAACAGTTTCCGGTAATATACATCTGTCCTTTGAATTATTCTCATTTTTCAGTTATCCATGCTGTATCAGGTCCACATTAACCCTGATAATAGGGAGCACACTGTATATAATTTTGAAGCATTGTTCTAGGGATAGTGCACTGTTTAGCAGATTTTCCAATGGACATTCTATTCATGTGAACCAGTGATACCCCTTCTTTTAAATTTTCTTTAGTAACTGTGGTATTTTAACCCCTTCTTACTTTTTGGCATCTAAAATAAAATAAAAATATCATTGCAGACTTTTAATTTGGACATTTTAATGTGTATTGGTTCAAAGAAATTGAATCAGAAAGCATAAAAACCAAATTGTTGTATCGTCAGTCATACCAACATATAATGGATACTGATGCCCGATAGTACCACAATATGTCACCAAAGACAGTATTCTAACAATGTAGCCAACTCTACTCCATTACCAAACACAAAATTCCCTAATTACCAAACACAAAATTCCCTATAGTTAGCTATAACAATGAAAATAATCAGTTATTGATTATATAATACAAAATGTTAGATAAAAAATCTACTCACCAAGCTGTGGCAGGGGAACATACGCACAAAAGTATTTAACTTTTACAAGCTTTCAGAGCAGTTCCCAACAATCAGTCTTTCCTTCTCATCCTGTCCAGTAATTCTTCCCTGACCCGGGGTGCTGGGTGATGTTTCTGAACTGTACGGTTTTCCTTAAACCTCTCCAGTCCTTTTCTTTCACCCCTCATCCTTCCCCTTGAACTCTTCTCCCAGAAAAAGAGGAGCCACTGGCTCCAAAAGCTTGTAAAAGTTAAATCTTTTTGTGTGTGTGTACCCCTGCTGCCTATAGTTAGTTAGTTAGTTTCATATTCCTTGGATCATTTGCATGATAAATCATAATAATTTTATCTTGAAACTCTTTCATTAGTCTGTGTTTGTATACAAAAACAACAACATCGGATTGTGGGTCTGTCTTGATGCAAACACTTTTATTGTTTATTTATTCCCCAAACTAGTTTCATTGACAAATATCAGCATCATCAGTTGGTTTTGTAATTGTTTTACAATATTTTAAAGGTATGCTATTTCTACATGTTTTAGAATCAAAGAACCCATTGATGATGGCAATATTTGTCAATGAAACTGTTTTGCAGGATGAATAAATAAATAAATAGCAAATGTGTTTTGCATCAAGGCAGACCCATAATCCCATGTTGTTGTTTTTATAAATCATAATGATCTGGAATGAATCATTTTATATTCATATAACAAATTTCTTATAAATCCAACTACAGGCTAATAATTGACAATTTTTGGAAATGAAAAAGAAGACATTCAAATGTGAGTACCCACCACCTATTACACATTACAATAATAGAAACACTTCTATGGAATAGAAGGAGTTGTCAAGGGGAAACTTTTTTACATTATTTTCAAATTTTACTTTGTTGTCTGTTAGGCATTTTATATCAGTGGACAAGTGCCGAAAAACTTTGGTTACAGCAATGTGCACATCTTTTTCTGCTAAATACAACCTTAAAGTGGTGTAATGAATGTCATTTTGCTACTGGATTTGTAGTTATACCCATCGCTGTTCCTTTTGAACAGTGGTGGGTTCTTCACAACAAATTTCGTGAGGGTATAAATATAATGTGAATCAATAGTCAAAATGCGTAACTCCTTAAACAGATGTCTACAAGATGATAGTTGGTGAGCACCATATACTATTATTACAGCATGGTTGTGAAATGAAGGCTGTCTTTCTTAAAGATGAATTACACTAGAACATTGTTCCATATGACATTACTGAATGAAAATATGCAAAATATTTCAACTTGCTGATTTGAATCTCCCCAAGATTTGCAATGATTCTAAGTGAAAATGTGGCTGAACTAAGTTGTTTTAGGGGTTCCAAAATGCCCTTTTTTCAGTTTAAATTCTCATCAATATGGTCATATAAGAACCCTGAAGTTTCCACTGTTTTTATTATTTCCTCACTACATGTTATACTTATCATTAATGTAGTACTTCTAAATGTGCAAACCCTAGATATGCAGAACCAAATATGGTGTGTCTTTTTAAAAATGAGGGTACGGCTATTAACAGAAAATCAGTCAGTGATAACTTTTAAAACAACTGTTTACCATTTCTTCAGTTGCTGTATGTATTCTTGGACTGATTACAATATTAGTGTCATCTACAAAAAGAACTAATTCTGCTCATTGTATGTTACATGGACGTCCATTTCCTTATCAGATGCTGTATGTATGCTTGGACTGATTACAATATTAGTGTCATCTACAAAAAGAACTAATTCTGCTTATTGTATGTTGCTACATGGAAGTTCATTTCCATGTATGAGGAACAATTGCAGTGGACCAAAGACTGAGCTTTGGGGGACCCAGTACATGACTTCTCCCCAGTCAGAATAATGTACCCAGACTATATCGGTTGAATTACTAACCATAACTTACTGCATTCTTTTTGTTAGATATGACATTATCCATTGGGTGGCTGTACCATTACTCCCATAAAACCACAGTTTATTCAGGAGAATATTGTGACTGACACAGTCAGATGCCTTAGTCAAGTTACAGAAAATATCAGCCAGCACTGTTTTGTTACTTAATGCTTGTAAAAGTTGATGAGTGAATGTGTAAATGGCATTCTCAGTTGAGCAACTCTTCTCCTAATTTGCGATTTACTGAGGATATTATTGTTCCTCAGGTGAGATACTATTCTAGAAAGCCCCACGTTCTCAAAAATATTGGAAATTGATGTCAAAGATTTAATAATTTTACTTATATCACAAGAGGTTGTTAGGTGAAACTTAATCTGACTAAATTTTTTCAAAACAGACTCTTTCATGTACTGCCTGGCTTTTTCTTTTGAACTGTTCTCACCAATTTTTTCCGCTACACTTAAGAAATGGTTGTTAAATGCATTAGATACTTGTGTACTGTTGGTTAGGATGGTCTCATTCTCTTTAATTGTAATACTATCTACCCCAGTGGTTACTTTTCCTGTTTCCCTGCTAACAAC
The DNA here is from genome assembly GCF_023898315.1 of Schistocerca nitens. Lineage (NCBI taxonomy): Eukaryota > Metazoa > Arthropoda > Insecta > Orthoptera > Acrididae > Schistocerca > Schistocerca nitens. Next base: position 930,003,152 of record NC_064617.1, on the reverse strand, counting down.
GTTCCATATTAATTTTATTTTATTGCCGGAGTTGTTAATTTCTCCTCTAACATACGTATTTCTTGATTTCCTTACAACTTTTCTCAGAATGTTACAATAATTTTTGTAGTGTAAAACAACTTCTGGATCTTTACTAGTTTTTGCTGCCTCATATAATTTTCTTTTTCTTTCTAAAGACACTTTAATATCTGTAGTAATCCAAGGTTTCTTTGAAAAGTGTGTGGAATACATTTAGTAATTTTCTTTGAAAAACAATGTTAAAAAGGGATATAAATTTATCAAGAAATATGTTGCATTGATCATTAGCATTTGGCTCATTATATACATCTCCCCAATTAACACAGCCATCCTGATTTAGGTTTTCCGTGAATTCCCTAAATCGATCCAGTCAAATGCCGGTATGGTTCCTCCCGTCATTCCCTGATCCGACGAGACCGATGACCTCACAGTTTGGTCTCTTCCCCTCAAACAGCCCAACCCAACCCCAACTAACATTTCTTAAGCTTTCTCTGAAGTGCTCTACAGATACCGGGTTGAGTGACCTCACACTTTTATTTAATGGTTTCCGAACTGTACACCCTGTTAGGTTTTGTAAGTTAATCAGTTGTGCATTAAGGTCTGACAATCCATTTACCAGAGGGAAAGAATGTGTTTGTTTTACATCATCTTTCTCTACAAATACATTATCTATTAGTGTGCTACTGTCTTGAGCTATATGTGTAGGGAAATTGATCACTGATTCTAAGTTATATGTTGTTAATAACACTTCTAGTTCACTTTTCCTATCAGAATTACTTAGAATGTTTACATTATTATCACCACAGATTAATAACTTCTTCTTTTTGTCTGACAGACAGCCTAATAGGGATTCAAACTCTTTTATGAACAGCTCCCAGTCTCCTAATGGGTACCCGTACACTGTTGCTAATATCAGTACTACATTATCTAGCTTAAGTTCACATGCACAAACCTCAAAGTGCTGATCAACACAAAATTTGCTAACTTCTACAGATTTGCATATATACCCTTGTTTTATGAAAATGGCCACTCCTCCTTTATCCATCCTAGATCTACAAGTGTAAGAAGCTAAATTATACCCACTTATACTGACACTATCCATACCCACAGTTACATTATGTTCAGACAGACAGAGTATATCAATCTCATTCTTATTTTTGAGATCATATAAACACACTAATACCTCATCTTCTTTATTTTTTATTCTCCTGATATTTTGACGAAGTAAGTTGGTACTGCCCTTAGCTTTACCTCTGTTTACTGTACATGAAGTTTCTCTTATTCTATTTATCTTGATTGTCATCTGTCTGTACTTTGGATTTAACCTAAAAAACCTGTCTGCCTGGACTCATTAACCACAAGGATCACCCCTTGTGGGACTGTGGACCCCCTTACAATTTCTGCTAATAGAGAAGCTAACTTAGTTTTCCCCATCCAATTCAGGTGCAGGCCATATGTAGTGTATCCCCACCTACCAATAGCATTTACTGGAACAACACTTATGTAAGATTTTTCCGGTGTCAGGAGCATCCTGTTCAGCTCAGTGTTAACACTCCTTACAGCAATGTTTACCCAGGGCTGATCATGGTGCTGAAAGACCTCCATGAACCCCATATTTGTGTGCTCAGTTTCTGCTCCTATTTTCACTCCTAATACTGTATCTTGGATTCATAGCCAGGCTGTTTGCTGCTCCCCAAACTATAATTACCTGATCTTCCTCCTCAAAGTCCCTGCATAACTAACCTAAGTTTTCTGTCACCTGGCTAAGGCTAGCACTTAGTTTCATAAAATGTGTGACCTGGAACCCTGCACCTAATTTCTCCTGAAGCTGCTGGCCCACACCGCTCCCACCACTGCTGCTTATAAGCAGAATTCTTCTTTTCCTATTCTGGTTTGATCCCGGCTTGTCTTTTTTCTTTAAGCCAATATTCTGCTTCAACCTACTTTTAACTACATCTGGATGAGGCCCTTCCTCCACTTCAGATAGCAACATCATGTCATATTTCTATTAGAGATACAAAAAATTTTTAGCTTGAAAACATAAAAGTAGCTGTCACTTGTTGACTAGAAATATCAGAATTTTAACTTTTATTTTCTCCTTAATTACAATAGCAAATTTATTCCTAACATGTGCCTGTAGTTTGTATTGTGTACGAATTGTGATGGTACGTTAACTTTTAATCCAACATGTTTCCTTCATTCTGCATACACTTGTGTCTGTATATGTGTGGATGGATATGTGTGTGTGTGTGCGAGTGTATACCCGTCCTTTTTTCCCCCTAAGGTAAGTCTTTCTGCTCCCGGGATTGGAATGACTCCTTACCCTCTCCCTTAAAATCCACATCCTTTCGTCTTTCCCTCTCCTTCCCTCTTTCCTGATGAGGCAACAGTTTGTTGCGAAAGCTTGAATTTTGTGTGTATGTTTGTGTTTGTTTGTGTGTCTGTCGACCTGCCAGCACTTTCATTTGGTAAGTCACATCATCTTTATTTTAGATATATTTTTCCTACGTGGAATGTTTCCCTCTATTATAACCATATCATTAATTTGAACCCAACAATCATGTTTGTTATTGTCGCTGTTGCATTTCGAAATCTTTCCTGTCGTCTTATTTTCTCTTTATGAAAATATGTCTGCTTGTGTCTGTATATGTGTGGATGGATATGTGTGTGTGTGCGAGTGTATACCCGTCCCTTTTTCTCCCTAAGGTAAGTCTTTCCGCTCCCGGGATTGGAATGACTCCTTACCCTCTCCCTTAAAACCCACATCCTTTCGTCTTTCCCTCTCCTTCCCTCTTTCCTGATGAGGCAACAGTTTGTTGCGAAAGCTTGAATTTTGTGTGTATGTTTGTGTTTGTTTTTGTGTGTCTGTCGACCTGCCAGCACTTTCATTTGGTAAGTCACATCATCTTTATTTTAGATATATTTTTCCTACGTGGAATGTTTCCCTCTATTATAACCATATATATATATATATATATATATATATATATATATATATATATATATATATATATATATATATATATATATATATATATATAGGGGGGGGAAACATTCCACGTGGGAAAACAAAGATGATGTGACTTACCAAACGAAAGTGCTGGCACGTCGATAGACACACAAACAAACACAAACATACACACAACATTCAAGCTTTCGCAACAAACTGTTGCCTCATCAGGAAAGAGGGAAGGAGAGGGAAAGACGAAAGGATGTGGGTTTTAAGGGGGAGGGTAAGGAGTCATTCCAATCCCGGGAGCGGAAAGACTTACCTTAGGGGGAAAAAAGGACGGGTATACACTCGCACACACACACATATCCATCCACACATATACAGACACAAGCAGACATTTTTTTGGGAAACCAGGAGATTGGATAGTTTTTTGAGGTGAAGGGTGGCATGTTGTTCTAATTTGCGGTTGGCCTGTAGGAGGATGCTCTGAACAGCCGGTGTGGAAGTGGGAGAGGAAAGATTGAGGACTTTTATTAAGGATAGGTGTTGACGGGTGTGTTCATTGGCTGAGTTGATGTGTAGGTGAAGGATTAGGTGGGTGAGGGCAATGGATTGTTCAGTTTGGAACTGGTATAGGGAGTGATGGAAAGAAGGGTTGCAGCCAGAGATGGGAACTTTAAGTGTGAGGCCTTTGGGGGTAATGCCAAATGTCAGACAAGCCTGAGAAAATAAAATATGCGAGCGTAATCTGGCTAGGGTGAAGGCATGTTTGCGGAGGGAATGTAAATAAAACTTAATGGGGTCATTGTGGGGGTGTTGTGAGGGTGCCATGGTATTAGAAGGAGGAAAGTGTAACATGAGGTTGAGATGAAAATGAAAATAACTGGAGAAAGTAACTGGAGATCTGTTGTGAAAAAATTAAAATAACTAGAGAAAGTAACTGGAGATCTGTTGTGAAAAAAGGCGAAAAAGTGTTGGTTAAAGTTGGGCTATGTTGATCCTGTGGTGAACTTGGGTTGGTAGAGAACGATGTGCACATAGGTTAGGTGGTTGTGTTGCCGCCAAAACACGTTAAAGGATGGAGAGATTCAGGAAAATTTCGAAAAAACGGCGTGTAAATGTGTTAAAAAGAGTGGTTTTGTGGTGGCAGATTATGAAAATGAGGCTAACAATAGTCTGGTGAAGAAATAATGACGTTAAAACCTGAGGGAAGCGGCTAAAAATTAACAGTGATGTGGGAAGAACGGAAATGGAAATAAAGCGAAAGTTATCAGAACTAGACGAAAAGGTTGTTTAATAGCAAAAATGAACTGTTTGTGGACTAGAAACGGTGGATTTCATAGCAACGGTAGTGTTGAAAGCGGAAAAAAATTTTTGGTTATGGTTTGGAAGTGGGTGACGTATTATTGAGTCTATATAGGCGGGATAAAATTGTATAGTAGATTACGGTAAAAAGGAGAAGGTGAATACAAAGTGAAACTACTGGCACAAACAAAAAGCGAAAATAAGATGACAGAAAAGATTTTGAAATACAACAGTGACAATAACAAACGTAATTGTTGGGTTCAAATTAATGATATAAATTAATAGAGGGAAACATTCCACGTAGGAAAAATATATCTAAAAACAAAGATGATGTGACTTACCAAACGAAAGTGCTGGCACGTCGATAGACACACAAACAAACACAAACATACACACAAAATTCAAGCTTTCGCAACAAACTGTTGCCTCATCAGGAAAGAGGGAAGGAGAGGGAAAGACGAAAGGATGTGGGTTTTAAGGGAGAGGGTAAGGAGTCATTCCAATCCCAGGAGCGGAAAGACTTACCTTAGGGGGAAAAAAGGACGGGCATACACTCGCACACACACACATATCCATCCACACATATACAGACACAAGCAGACATATTTAAATTTGGAAAATAACGAAGTGTTGCAATTTTTTCAGTACACTTGCTTACTCCATAATGTCCCCATACTTCATGTGTGTGTCTTATAGATTCGTCGATATAATCTTCAGGAATACACACACACCACTTATCAGATTTTTCATGTTTTGTGTGAAAGAAATTGCCCGTGTACTCCTGATACCATCTACTTACCTTTCCACCTTCATCTTGCTTAAGGTTTTGCATGACTTTACTCCATCTGTGATCTTGCTGTTGTATAATTTTCATTTGCTTACAAAACTTATGGTAATCAGACTGTTGTGCTGTACCTTACATTAACAATATTCTGATTTCTGCATCCTGCTCTGTTAATTTGCCAAATTCCTCTGAACTTTGTGATAACCTGGACAAGGCATATGCAGTAACTTTATAACTTCCTTTAATATAAATAATCTCAACATTTAATTCTTGTAAATATAGGTACCATCTAGCTAATCAATGGTGTAATAATTTACATGTTAAAAGAAATGACAGTGACTGATGGTCACAGTAATCTTTGGTATTCTTGCCCCACAAAAAATATTCAAACTTTTTAAAAGCACATATTACAGCTAAACTTTCCAATTCTGACACAGAATAAGATCTTTCTACTTCTGATAATGTGCGACTAGCAAAACTGATGACCTTGGGTACTTCCTTTGCCTTCTTCCTCTCGCATCTGGAACAAGCATGCTCACAGCCCTTGAGATGAGGCATCAGTGCACAGACAAAAATCCTTGGGCATGTCTGGTTGGCTAAGAATGTTTGCATTGACTAATGCCTGCTGCATGTTATTAAAATCCTCTTGATACTTATCATTTCATAACCAAAGGCTATATTTTGTAACAAGTTGAACAATGCGTCACTGTTCATCAGTTGCTGTGGTACAAATTTACGAAAGACGGAGGCTAGTCCTAAAAATGCTTTGTTGTTTTTTGTTCCTTGGAGCTGGACAATTGCATGTGGCATCAAGTTTTTTTGGATCAGGTGATATACCTTGTTCTGACACAACATGTTCTAAAAATTTGACTTGCTCCCTACCAAAATTACACTTTTTTAAATTGGCTGTTATTCCGTAATCTGCAAATCATTGAAGCACCTGTTCAATGAGCCTGTTATGTTCTAACCAAGTGGGTGTAGCTATTAGCATATCGTCTATATAAACAGTGACTTTGCTAAGCAATTCTGGTCCCAAAACCTTGTCCAATGCAGATATAAACACTCCTGTGCTAACATTCAGTCCAAAAGGTAGAACACAGAATTTGTAACTTCTGCCACCTCAAACAAATGCAGTATATTTTTGACTTTCTTCATGGAAGTTTATTTGCCAGTAGGACATCTTCAGATTGAGTATACTGAAATATTTTGTATTGTAAAACTTCAGAAGTTGTTCATCCAAGTTGCCTGATCTTATGTATACTGGCACTATAACCTTATTGATGCCACTAACACCGAGAACTAATCTTACAGAACCATCTGGTTTTATTACTGGTAATATAGGACTACAATAGGGTGAAAATTAAGGTTGTATAATTCACCATTTAATCATATGATTGATCTCTTCCCTTACTGCCTCTTGGTTTGTCCACGTCATTACGCAAAATGTCTCATGTGGATAGACTTCAAATTTATATTCATAGACTTTCATTACTCCTGACTCCTTACTGAAAACATTTGCATACTTACATACCAAGTTAGAAAGTTCTTGTCATTGCATATCATTTAGTACCTGTGATTCACTTGGTTTCTGCTCTGCCATATCATAAGTAACATCAGTGTTTGCTTCTTGTTCAGTATCAGATTTGTCTGTGAAATATACAGCTGGAACGGAATATTGTTTTACAACTTTTGACTCTGGTTTGTTTTTGTTACTTTCATCAGGTGTTTTGACTAAATCAATAGAAAAGATCTGATCTTTTACAAAAAACTGGCATTTCCATTATTGCATATTTGGTCAGGAAATGTTGGGAACTAGCTGCTCTTCTTCAATTCAAAAATACATTTGACATTAGGTTGGTAGTTGAACCTGTATCTAAAATTAACTGTGTGTCAATATTAAATATTTTCACATTAATGATTACTCATATTTGTTCCTGCTTGACTTTATCTATTATATGTAACTCATGCTGATACAAATCATCCTTGATGTCGCCTTGTTTGTCAAACCTTATGAAACATTTTTGTACTTTTGCTTTGCCCCCACTCCCTGAGAGGTCAATAGCCTGGGGCTAAACTACGACTGGTTGCTGTTTTCCGATGGTGTAGTGTGACTTAATTCGTTACATGGAGAAATTTCATTTAATTTTACTGTGCGGGTACTTCACCAATTGTCATCATTAGCTGCTGTGCAGTTATTTTGCTGCCCAGAGGCCAGCTGAGGTAGAGCGTAAGGCATGGCATTGTTGCCGCGCATCGGCCACTGCTGTGACTGTTTCTATTCATATTCAGCATAGGGTCTTGTGATGGTGAATTGTAATTCATTTGTGCATCGAAATTACCCCTGCTGTTTTGGAAATTTCTTTTAAATTGATGGTTTTCTCCGTTCCCGTTATTGTACTCATTACCTCTGGGTATGTAATTTTACTGCTGTGTGTACCAACCTTACTGTATGTTTAAATGACATTTTACTGACTGAATTACATAACTATGTTGTTGTTGTTCCCGATTTTCTGTTGCCCTATTGGGTACAGGTCTTTCCTCATAGATTAAGTCGATAGAATAGAATCACACACTGACAGAAAATATTCAGTGTTGTGCTCTGGCATTGAGACTAATTTCTCTCTAATGCGCAATGGTAAATGACTTTTCATAATTTTAACACATCTACCTGTGATATTGGGTTCGTCCATTAGCTTGTCTTGTCCAGGTATTTTTCAGTGTCCAAGTAGACTACCGTATTTGCCATTGAGTTGTGCAGGGTTGAAAACCTCACATCTGAGTCTTTCTTACACTGCCTCAGACCAGTATTTGTTGAGGAAAGCTCATTCAAATTGGATATAAGTGCTGCAATGTTTGGCTACTTCAGTTGCTCATAAAAGCACATCACCTTGCGTGTATCCCATGACAAGTCCGATATTCTGTGCTTCCATCCAATTGCTATCACCTGCTGTGGGACTCATGACAATTTGTGTATAAATACCAACAGGGTTGTGTATTATCTACATGCATATTTCGAGGTCCGGTAATATTTTCTTCTAAAAGATTGCGAATCCTATCTTCCGCGGCTTGTAGGTTAATGTTTACCTTGTTCATGATTTCATTTTCTTTTCTCTGAATAGCCTTTTCTACTGCATCTGTATGTATCTTACAATCTGTTACTAGCTTCTCTGCAATGATATTACCCTTATCTAGCATACCTGATGTGGCTTGACTAATGATATCACTCTGATTTTCATCGATCCTGTCTCTCTCCTTCTTAGCATATACTGAGTCAACTTCTAATGTTGCTACCCTTAAAGTAAACTCTTCCACAGCTAGAGGTACACCTTCATAGTCTTTATTTAGTTTGTTAACGACAATGGTTACATCTTTTTCAGTCAAAACCAACTGGTTTTGTGTGGCTTCAATATTTGTGTTTGCGTCTGTGATTTTGTTTACTTGTTGCTTTACTAGATCGTGATGGTCATTAAAAGAATCTACCTTCTGTTTTAACTCCGTAATGTTACTCTTAACTTCAGAAAGTACTTCTGCTTTACCTATGTTTTCATATCATTCAAATTTTGTTGATTTCAGTGCAAACATTTTTTCATGCTTTACCTATGTTTTCATATCATTCAAATTGTGTCGATTTCAGTGCAAAAATTTTTGGCTAAGTCATCCAACTTCTGTGAGACCTTGTCTTGTAAATCCTTGAATACTTGTTTTTGTTCTTACTTCATTGTATTTAGATCTTGTGTAAAAGTGTTTTGTTGCTGTTTTATGGTGTTCATATCTTGTGTGACGGTGTTCAGATTCTGTGTCAAATTATGAATTTTGGGACTCATATCTTGTTTCATATCACCGAAATTGGTGGTCATATTGTGTTTCATATCATCAAATTTCACATTTATTTAGATAATAACTGCCATAGTAGTTCTTCAGTTGTACTACTGTGATTGCTGTCAGCTGTACTTTCTAAGTTAATGTTTGTGTTATACACAAGTGGTTTTTGTAACATGTTGTCTAAATTCATTTTAGAATCACTCGCAAATTTTTCATTCATGAGCAGTATGTTGCTCTGGGAGGTGGGTAATATTGTCTTGTCAGTAAACAGTGTATCATCAAGGTTATTCTGCTGTGGAGTGTCGCTATCATTTTTCACACCAACGACACTCATCTCTGATCTATTTAAACTGCAGAAGGCATGTATGATGCCTGAATTTCAATTTTTCAGTGCAAACTATTGCACTGCATTTTTTTGTGTTTTTCTGACAATATGTATCACATTTAAAAATTTCCATAAATTTTTTGCAAATACAATTCAAGGAAGGTAATAATGAGGTTTCTATCTACTTGAAAAGAGGTGTTCTCAAGCATAATCATGCAAGCAACTTGTGTAGCTATCCTATCTTTGCTCCATCAAACCAAACAGCTTACTAAGGAACATTTTGCATGACCTTTGTCCAATTGTTATTCATTTCAAAAATTTTCTGCTCAGTTTTTGCCTTTTTGCAATAGCTGCTCCTTTTCAAAATTCATGCAAACAGAAAATACAAACAATTAGTTTTTATGACCAATAACAATGTTACAGAAATTTCTTACAATAACAATAATCAACAAACCCTACTCACAACCGGTGCCCTGAAGTCCTGGCACACAGGCCACAAGTTGTGATGTAATAAAAAAATGAATAAATAAATATTACTGAATATGCACATGAAAACGCTCTTTAAACTGATACAACATGATTGCGCTACTAGAAATGTTCCGCAGGACATCGGACTTTGTTTCTTACTTCTTTAATTGTAGCTGCAGGCAGTGGACTCCGGGAATACCGACTCCTATTGTAATAAAGAAAATCTTCCTTATATGTTCCTTCACTTACTTCAATAAATAAAAAATACTTGGTACTGTTTTTCCATATAATATTATTCACGCACACATGTGATACATAGAGCTCGCAATACTTCATATCTAAAATTGCACATCTTCATCTTCCTTCTACCTACGAGAGAGTGCAAGAGTAAAAAACAAAATCATGTACAAATAATTGAATGAAGTCCCTTCGTTTGTCTGCACTCCACCACGCATTCACAATTAATGTCTCTGCCAACTCTTACGTTCAATCGGTGTTTCTTTTTTTATATAAATACCACCTTAACAATATTCTGGGGGCTTTCATCATGAACCTACACATGCAGCCTCTGATGGGGGCTCTCAGCGCCACTGTGGTGATGTGAACCGGTGTTGCGAGGGGTTGGAGGCAAAGACCTACGCCGGGAATGGCACCATGGAAGAAGAACAAAAAGACTGCTCATGAGTGTGGGTAATGGATAAATAGGTGTCTAAAGAGGGATCTGTCAGCTTCAGAAGATCAGCCCGTAAGGTATCATCTGGGTCATGGACAAGAGTCATATCACAAGTGAGTGGCAAACCACAAGACTGCTTGCAATGGGGGCTGACACAGAAAAAATGACAGTCTCGGGAGAGACCTTACAGCATAACAATCCGTTCCCTGTATGACTGCGAGGGAAGCTTCTGACAACAGAAAAACTTGTGATGTGCCATCACCACATGGACCTGAGAGTCAAAATAATCAAAGAGGCTAGAAGTCAACACCTGGTAGTAGAGAGCATGAGGTTCTGCATCGGGATGCAACAGTTGCAGAAGGTGATACATTTCCAGTCCCACATAGGCAAGAAAAAATGCACATGCTGAACATCACCAGAGACATCATGAGCAGTAAAGTGTTGCTCCAGATGAGCCATGTAATTGCCACAAGGCTCAATGGATTTTCCGAACTTGGAAAATGCAGGGGGCACGGCACGGAGCCCTAGAAGTGGGGAACTGGAGTGGGACCCCTACATCAGCACTCCGAAAGGGGGGAGGGGTGGACTTTGCCTGTAAATGCTGATTGTCACCTACATATATAATAACATACAATAATAAAACAATTCTACAATGTCAAGATGTTTGTCGACTGTAACAAGTCCATGTGCAAGAGATCGGCCAGCTAGAAGAGGCGTCTGGCCATGGCTGCCGGGGTGGCAGCTCTATATTCTTCCAAGCGGTGCATTGAACTGCCCTTTGCCGGCAGTGCACTGCCCTATAAAGCCCATTTGGCAGATGTATCTGCCAGAACTATTTGCGATCACATGCCTGGCATATCAAAGTAGTTCCTGGGCTAGCTGTGACCTCTGCTGAAGCTGTTCTCCAGGCTCCATGAACGGGTAGTGGACCATGGTGGCCATTGATGGAGACCTGGTGTTGTGTTGGGGCCACTGGTAAATATCTGTTTTGACAACACAGACAACGTAGGTTTTCTTGATGAATATACACCTTATGATGCAGGCATCCCTTGTTGATTGGATGTGAAGTGGGAGGCCAATGCAGTAGACACTACGATGTATGAAGTGGGCGGCCAACAACAATAGTTGAAAACAATTCTGATACCTCTGATGATGGAATATGTGTACCGGTACTGTTGTTGCCAAGATTTAATGGTAGCAACTTTCAGAGATGGTAGCATGGAACAAAACAGGAAAAAATGTCTAGAAAACATGGATTCTAAAATGCATACCTGCTATGAGCATTTGTTCATCATTGATACTGTGAAACACATATCTTCATTTGAAAAATTGCCCAGAGCTCTTTTGGTCCATACTACTTTGTCCAAAAATATGGAAATCAAAGAGCTTGCAGTAGAAGAGATGTATTTCACAGTATCAATGATCTAGCACTCATAGCTCTTTAGATATTGGTATCCATTTTTTTGTTTATTAGACTTTTTTGCTTGTTTTGGTCCATACTACCATCACTGGAATTTGCCTACCCTATAATCTTAGCAGCAGCACTGGTACATGAATTCCAGTGTCAGAGGTATCAGAACATCTTAGCAACAGTACTGGTACATTAATTCCACTGTCAGAGGTATCAAAACAAGTTTTGCTTATAACTTGGGACTCAGTCTTTTCCAGAACAAGGGGCCTTACCTCAAATGGACACATTTGCCATGCTCATCATCCCTGAAAGTTTGCAACAACATCATGGAATCACCCTGTATATCTGCCGCTTACAGCTTACGTCACAGATTTCAATTACCTCCTCTGTAATAATACTGATATCCTGCATTCCCATTTCATATCTGCATTTGTCCACGTTTCTTTCTATATTTTTTCACATTTTATGTTTTTTCATATTTTATGTGCAAATGTACAAGAATATTTGTGGTCTTATTGATTACCCTACTAAGTTTCTGTGGCACTCAACATTGATTCAGATTCTCCCCATTAAGCCAGAGAGAAACTATGAATTGTCTGCAAGGTCATGTATTTCTTTCCTTTTTCCAGATGTGAATCCAGAAAAAAAAACATCAGTCAACACACAATGCAAACTGGTGACTCTAACCATTATATACACACTAAAATACACACATGGAATGTGGTGGAGGACAGAATGATAACATTTAATGTCTTAAATACTGCTTTATGTTTACTGATATTTTTTTATTTTTACAAAATCTAACTCCATGACCACCTAGCAATGATGACACACATTTGTACTGTCTCGTATGTTGGTGACACAGAATACAGTGAAGCTGTCAAAGTTTCATATACATTCTGAAGATACAAGATGTATGTAACAGATGCAAATAATCTTCAGAATACAGATCAACTGCAGCCCACCTCCACAGAGGTTTTTGCTACTGATATAGGCAACTGACATCAAGATGCTACTGATATAGGCAATTGGCATCAAGATAAAACATATGCTCGTGAGAGGCATTCTGATCATTTTGCTACACTAAATGCATTCCAAGCATGAGACACTGTATTGATGAAAGGTGAAGTATCTGAAATCTATTTTTGCGAAGTATGGATTACATTTCTCGAAGCAACCACGGGAACCCTTTACCTGTTAGCCAATAATTCTGGTGTGGGTTCACAATTGTTGCAAGCATTGTAGATAGATTTGAGTTTTGCAGTATGTGTTGCTTTACTGCACAGAGAAGCAATATAACTGCCAACCTACAATATAAGCATCGCTTTAGTATATTATAAACCTCTAAATTTTTTTCAGAGGTGAAGGCTGTTGCATTAGAGGCATTTTCCGTAGCGGAGAAGTTTTTGTTGCAAAAATCAGAGGGATTATGCTGCAGGCAGTATATTACTTCCTCCCACATCTGTCTTGCGAAATGACCACAACAGGGAATTTTGGATGTTCAACAGCCATTCTTTTCATGTGAGTACAGCTGGATGGGTGTTAATGTACTCTCCACCACACACTGTAAGGTGACATGAGGGTATTACAAATCTGATTTCTTTGTACAGTCCCCACAAAGACACTAAGATTGTCTCAGGAAATTTTTGTATTTTAAATGCCACTGAAGTTCCTAAAAAACATATGTATCATGCAGTGCATTATCAAGCAACTACGAGTGATGAGTTACTGGGGGTTGGGATCTACTCAACTCTATCTGATATACAGACACCACACTAAACACAGTAGAATGAAAGGCACAGTAGCAAGGTTTTCTGAGATCATTGGTCTGTATAACTACATATTTGCCTTCATCTATATTCTCACCACCAAACAACTATTGTTTTATTACTTATTATCTTACTGTCATCAGCAGTTCTATTTCTTTAATTCTTATATTACACAGGAGAGCAGAGGGTACTTGGCATAGATTTTCTGTCCATAATAATATGAAATGCCTATTTAGATAAGTTTAAAGAGGTTAGTATCTAAATGTGCATCTTGTTATTCCCTAGGTGTTAAAAATATATGGTGATGTAATGAATAGACATAGGTAGATCACCATTAAAGAACTTACTTTGAGGTTACTGTAGCAGATGTAAGAGATGCCACTCTACAATAAATCCTATGTCAAAATCGTTTCACTCTGGAATAGCATGTTGGGAAAATGAAAAATGCTATAACTTTTTACATGTCTCACTGCTTTGTGTGTAATATTATTAGGCGATACAGATATCAAATTATTAGATCTATTTTCCATTCCAGCTATCTCTCTTATCTTATTCATATGGCCTCTATGCAAGATTTACAATGACTGGAGTGGAATTATCGTGCAGCCTACCTCAAACGCACATTCCCTAAAATCATCCAGCAGAGTTTTGTGAGAATTGTTATCACTCTTCCAATGAATCCTATTTTACTGCTAACATGAGAGACAAACCCAGGGACTGCACATGCCTATGTCCAAACAACTATCATACTGAAATGTGAAACAGACAAATGCTTGCAACACATGTTCCAGTCTTGTCAGTCATCATTTTTTTTCTTTTTTAAATATGGCTGGAGTTTCAAGTGGGAAACACTCCCTGAAAATCACTGGAAACTGCCAATTTCATGGTCGTGGAATGAATTTTAAGAAATAATGACTCATTACTGAAAATATTCTCAGGATTTACAGAGTTACATAATTAAATATTTAATATTGTTTTTTTAAGACTGGTTGCATTCACCTTTGCTGCTGGCTATTTCTGAGAGCATGTCACTCTAGCCACTCTAATCTGAACCATTGGCTTTCTCTGGTATACAGGCACTGCTGGTGGGTGGGGGTCCTTTAGAAACAAAATAGTGCTAGAGTGCGTAAGTTCTGTGATCTGCACCAGTCTTACCTCTACCATGTGGAATACCTGACAATTGGTGGCTGGTGCCACGGAGAGCTGCCAAGACCATATCGTCTAGCATTACCTATCATGCACAGGGCTGCTTTGACTTTTGCTGGTGGTCAAGGTGGGTGATGTCTTCCTATCTCTCTCTCTCTCTCTCTCTCTCTCTCTCTCTCTCTCTCTCTCTCTCTCTAACAAAGTAACAAAGTGGGATGCTCTAACAAGATGCTGTTATGATATAAATGCACAAAGTAAGGAGGTGTTGGCTGCCTCAGAGAAAAATGGCTTTCGCTGAGAGTGAGCAGCCATGAGATTACAACCTTTGGGCTGCAGTGGTGACACTATAGTTGAGACAGCATAAGAAGATCCCTGACAACTCACAGTACAGTTGCCGTTTTTCAGCTGCAAAGCACAAACAGCTGCAGGTTAAAACAGTAACTGTCTATAGGGCTGTGACATCACTGAGGTGTTTCCTTAGAGATGTTTACAAAATTGCATAACGTTATCAGTTATGGTAGGCGCATGAAGCTGTCACACTCAGCCCAATGCAGCTGCCATGGATCAACTTACTCTGACTCAACTATAGGCTGGTTATTGGGAAGAGGCTTGTGTGACTCTAGTTCCTTGTAAGCTCAGTATGTAGCAGGAGTTTATTTGTTGCACTGTGATAAATGTTCAGAATCATTTTTATGTGCATCTTTGGAATACTGGAGAAGAAAGTCAGTCAAAATTTAAATAACAATAGTAGAGTGTCATGCATCGGAGTGCTTACAGAAAATACAATTGTTTTTTAATGCATTTTAATACTTCAGGAGCAAGTTTTACGTGGACTTGTGACTTTTCGCCATCTTTATTTCTTCGTTAATTGTCCTCGGTGTCATATTGGCTGAAAAATAGGGAGTGGAAGTGCAGTACTGTTTACTGCACATGATGTAACCAATAGGTGCACATTTGCCTTTCACGTTATTTACTTTCACTTTTCACAACCCACCACATACACATTTAATATGGCCAGTGCACAATTGTTTAACTTTCAATAAGCCTCATTAATAGTTTCCAGGTGATCCTCCACATACTACTACAATAGTTTACTACTGAACATCTACGAGCAGTAAAAAACGTGACCTCAAAGTTCACAGCTCTTGAAGAATAGAAAGGTGTCTATGGAGCAGATACAGTCATTATTTTAACACATGGCCTAATTTTGTAACACTTATTTCACTGATGCATTGTCGTTGTTCTAACCAACACAGGTTTCTCATCTTAACCTCAGCCGTAACTGATAGCCTCATGACCAAAAATCGGGCCCTTATATATCATCATAATAATAGGCCCTGAAACTACACATTGTTCAATGCTTAATTTACAGAAATTACAATTAAAACTTAACTCATTAAATTAGCTGAATACATTGAAGAATTGGTTCTTTTTAACAGTTTCTTCTGCTACAAGAGTCAGGTCGAATTATTAGTTTAAAAGATGAAATTAACAAATATAAGTAGAGCTGCGAAGGCATGCAGTCGTCGAGATGCTCGTCACTGATGATATGGTGGATGGCCTCATTAGGAGGGAGAGAAAGGCATTCAATAAGCAAAGTTTTTGCCGTCGCATCCTTGAGTGAGGCTTGTGGCTAGAATCTGTTCCAACTGCAGGCCCAGAGGCAGGCGTGGCGAGGTCATAATGGCCATTGCTGGTATAATAATGGGCAGAAGGCGGTCACAAAACAACCAAGGGGGGGCTGATCCCAAAACCAGTGCAGAAGAAATGGCCAGTGCCGTTAAGGAGCGGGTGGAAAGTGATCTTGATGCAACTACGGAGTGATGGTCATAGCAACCGGCAAGCATAAGAATGTGCAACCCCATGCATATGAGCTTTCAGAGTACAGCTCTTGAACTGCATCTGCACATCGAACCAGCCAGAAGGCGACTGCTTAACTGGAGGAATGAAACACAGTGTCCTCCACACGATTATCATTCACTAAGTCGGAGAGCGAAGTGCGCTGTCTGGGTGGCAGGCCTTGCTGTGTAGTAGCATTTGACGGTAGCCCTGTTGGGCCGGCAATGGTTAAGTGGCCACTGGCATGGCCGGGGCCAGAAAATTGTTCACTATTAACCAACTGAACTTTAGGAACACTATTAAAAGCACAACTGATAGGGTGCAATGCACTTGCACAAAACAACACTGGTAGATCCATTGTTTTCAAGACAATGTGGGCTGACACACACAGTATGTTATTGGTGAAAGCAAGCACAAAGCGACGTTGAAGACAGGGTCAACACTGTGGGTATTATGTGGTGTAGAACCGTAATACCACACTTGTAGAGTCAAAATGAAAATTTATTTTGGCACTGAACAGAGCGAATACAGTAGTGGACATTGAACATGGCGCGAGAGAACAAAGACAGAAAGCAAAGCCAAAGAGAATATTCAAAGAAGTGTCACTTCATGTCAGAGATGCCACAGGTTTTTAAAAACCAGTTTTTTTTTCCTTTATTGTTATTTCAGTACCTTTACAATAAAGGTAGGTCGGCAGCGGCCTATCTACACTGCTCTTTGGCCATGGTGAACACATACAGGAAACAGAAAGACAGAAAAACAAACAAACATGGTGGACAAAAATGGGAGACAGACATAGTAAAAATAAATGAAGCCATTAATGAGCATACTGATTGGATAAAAAATTTTCATCACTGTACACAACAGGGAAGAAGGAGTTTACACACCTGAATTGAGGAGCACAAACAGAGAGACACTGAAGCACTGGAAGTGTGGGACTGGAATTAAGTTGTAGAGGATCGGTGTGGGGGAGGGGAGGCGGATGCGACATGTGAGGCGGAGCACATGGCTTACCAGGATTTGAAGGGATTTGTACAAGGTAGGAGGGGCGGCGATCCAGGCGAGATGGGCTTGGCAGAGAATAGGGTAGATGAGGGATTTATAGGTGTGGAAGGCAATGGAGGGGTCCAGACCCCATGTGCGGCCAGAAAGGAGCTTGAGGAGGCGGAGTCGGGAGCATGCCTTGGCTTGGATCCTCTGGAGATGGGGGGTACAGGAGAGGCGACGGTCAAGGGTGACACCAAGGTACTTGAGAGTGGGGGTGAGGTTGATAGGATGGCCATAGATTGTGAGATAGAAATCGAAGAGATGGAAGGAAGGGGTCTTGGACAGATTGTCCTTAAGCAGCCACTGGTTAAACCAAGCGGTGAACCGGTCAAGATGGGATTGGAGAAGGTGCTGAGAGCGTTGCAGGGTGGGGACAAGAGCAAGGAAGCGGTGTCATCAGCATACTGGAGAAGGTGTAAATGAGGTGCAGGTGGCGGCATGTCTGCCATGTAAAGAAGGTAGAGAAGGGGGGAGAGGATGGATCCTTGGGGCAGACCAGTGGAGGGGTAGAAGGTGTAGGAATCTGTGTTATGGATAGTGACATAGGAAGGATGGTGTGAAAGAAGGGAGGTGATCAGACAGATGTAGTTAATAGGAAGGGCAAAGGTTTGGAGCTTGAAGAGGAGGCCAGAATGCCATACACGGTCATAGGCACATTCAAGGTCAAGGGAGAGGAAGATGGCAGAGCAACGGGAGTTGAGTTGTTCAGAGAGGAGGTGAGTGAAGTGAAGGAGAAGGTCATCGGCAGAGAAGGATGGCCGAAAGCCACATAGGTAGCGGGAAGGAGGTGGTGCTGGTGGAGATGCTGGTGGATGCATTGAGTGAGGATGGATTTCAAGACCTTGCTGAAGACCAAGGTAAGGCTGATGGGATGGTAGGAGGAGACAGCAGATGGCAGTTTATCAGGTTTCAAGAACATCAGGATCCAGGAGGTATTCCACAGGTCGGTGTAGAAGACGGTCGACCAGACCACATTATATAGCCCGGCCAGGGTGGAGAGGAAGGAGGCGGGAGCTTCAAGGAGGTGACAATAGCTAACACGGTCATGACCGGGAACAGTGTTGCGTTTCGTGCAGAGTGTAGAAATGATATCTTGAGTAGTGATCAGGGCATTGAGTTCAGTGTGTGTAATGTTGTCCAAGTATAGAAAGCCAGGAGCAAGTGGAGGGGCAGAGGTGGCAGTTTGATCGCGGACATCAGGGAAGAGGGAGTAATCAAACTGGGGATTGTCAGGGAGGGTAAAGATATCAGAGAGGTAAGAAGCAAAATTGTTGGCCTTACTGAGGTTGTCAGGAAAGGGATGGTCATCATGAAGGAGAGGGTAGGAGGGGTGCAGTTTAGATCCGGTAAGGCGGCGGAAGGCTGACCAGTACTTAAATGAGTTGATAGGTAGGGTAGCATTAAGATGGGTGCATGTCTGTCAACAGTCCCAGCATTTCTTGGCCGCGAGCAAGTTTCGGATACATCGTTGGAGTTGCTGGCGGCATCGTAGTGTGTCCCAGTCACGCATGTGATGGAAGGCATGGTATAGACGGTGGGATTCTTGGAGGACAAGGATGGCCTGTAGGGTTAAAGTGGGACAGCGTGGGTGGATGGCGACGGTAGGGATGTGGGCCTCCACGGCCTCAGACAAGGTCTGCTGGAGAAAGGAGGCAGCATGGGTAACGTCATCAGGGTGGTGGTAAGCAAGGGGGTGGCTATCAAGCCGGGTGGTGAGGTTATCCCGGTGGCATCGTAGTGTGTCCCAGTCATGCGTGTGATGGAAGGCATGGCATAGATGGCAGGATTCATGGAGGAGGAGGATGGCCTGTTGGGTTAAAGTGGGACAGTGTGGGTGGATGGCAACAGTAGGGATGTGGGCCTCCATGGCCTCAGACAAGGTCTGCTGGAGAAAGGAGGCAGCACGGGTAATGTCATCAGGGTGGTGGTAGGCAAGGGGGTGGCTATCGAGTCGGGTGGTGAGGTTATCCCAGTAGGCATTCTAGTTGGCACGGGAATAGTCATGGACATATTTCAGGGGAGGGTCGATGCGAGGTTCGGGATGGAGGTGATGACCATCTGATACGGTGAGGAGGATAGGGAGATGGGCACTGCCAATAGGGGTCAAGGACGTCTACTGCTATGCGGCCAACGAGGTTAGGAGAGGCCAGGACAACATTGGGAGTGGTATTGGATTCAGGGCAGGTGTGTTGAGGAATGGGAATGAGGTCACCTTGGAGAGTGGAGAGGAACCAATGCCATCGCTGTAGCTAGGCAGCAGAATGACTATGGATGTTGAGGTTGGTGGCAATCATGTAGGAGGAGAAGGTATGGTCGATGTGGGAAAGGAAGTCAAAAGGAATAGGGGCTGACGGGCGGACATAGATGGTGGCGCAGGTAATGGTAAGACTGGGGAAGAAGAGACTGAGGATCAGGTGTTCCATAGGGTCAGGAAGGAGGGGTTGGAGCTGAACAGGGATCTGGCGGTGGTGGCCAATGGCGATTCCGACACGCACTATTGGGTGGGGATTATCGGAGCAGTGAAGGAGGTAGGGCAATGTGTGGACAGGATGTTGAGGGTGGAGAAACGTTTTGTTCAGGAGGAAGGCATCCACGCGGTGGGTTGTGAGGGTATGCATGAGAAAGTTCTTGTTAAGGGGAAGGGAGCGAATGTTGTTGAACAGGATATGGTGCTGTCGTGCCATAACAGGAACTTAGATGAGGGTGTCGAGATGGGGGAAGGTGAAGTGGGCATGGTTATGGGAGTAGGTGGCATAGGTATTTAGGTGGAAAATGGAGCGGGTGGCGAGGGATATCTGCTGGAGGCTGTGGGGACATTGGAAAGAATGGACGTTTTGGAGGATTATGGTAATGAACCTGATGATGTCCTCGGCAGTGGGGAGGGGGGGGGACGAATGTAGTTGCCAGGAGGGGTGGGGGCATCCAGAGGACGGGTAGGGATGGTGAGTTCAGGAGTGGGGGGTGGAGGTCGGGCCTTGTACTTCTGGGAGTAGGTGTGTTGAGGAAGGTTGCAGGTGTTTCAGGAAGGAGGGGACTGGAGGTTGGGACACTGCCAGAAAAAGTGTGCCTCATTGTAGCACAAACACCTCTGGCAGCGGATGGATTTGGGGGGGGGGGGGGGGGGGAGAGGTCAAACTTGTAGCAGTGAGGAAACAGGAGGGCACCCTCCTTTAGGAGAAGGTCTATAAAGGGAGCGTGCTAGGAGAACACCCGCATATGGCAGGTGGGACTGGCAGGATTGTAGATACAGCGGACAGCACACACGTCTAAGTAGGAGTGTGCCTTAAGCTCCGTCAACACCTCCTCCTCTGTGATCGGCGGACTAAGCTGAGTGATCACGGCAGTGAGTGTCGGCGGGAGGCGAGGTGGTTGGGGGTGGTGGAAGGAGGAAGTGGGCTGGGCAGAGGTGAGGGTGGCCTTGGGACCGAAGTGGATAATTGGGATATGGGCAAGGATATCAGTGTGGAGGGTAGGGCCGGTGGATTTGATGAGGATGGAGTCACATTGTGGGACAAGTATGGAGTTGGGGGAAGTAGGATAGCACTTACGGAGTAGGGGAGTGAGGCTGCAGGCTTCCAGGAGGTGGGTGTCAGAGTGGGAGAGGATGTAGGTGTGGGTAGGTTGAGACGAAGTGGTAGAAGAAGCTGGAGGGGGAGGGGTGAGATCCATGAGATCTTCAGGTGAGGGTGAGGGAGGGAGCGCAGGGGTTTTCTTGGGGCTTGTGGATTGGGTGGGGATGGTGTTGGGGCATTTCTTGGGAGCAGGGTGGGAGGCGGATTGGGGACTGGAGTTACAGGCAGGTGGTGGGTGATGGAAGGCCCCATTGCTGTAGGTGGTGGTTGTGGTGATGTCGGTGGCAGAGAAGCTGCAGTATGTACTGTGGCCCCACGTGCCACAACCTCCGCTGGGGTTGCGAATGCGGGAATGGCAGGGGAAGGTGGAAGGGGAGGGAAGGGATCAGTCCATGTAGAGGGAATAGGTGTGGCTGCAGGGGTGGAAGGAAGAGAGAACGGAGTGGGGGTAGGGATGGACATGAGGGGTGAGATGGACACGCGAGGGTTAGCCTGTGCACACCACCTAATGGTGGTAGCTGAAGCAGAGGGAGAAGTGTAGATGACAGAGGTGGTGGGATTGGACATGGTAGAAGAGACTGAAATGCAAAAGATGAAGATGAAGAGGAAGACTAACACGAAGACACAAACAATGACAGTGTCCAGGAGGAGACGACAGCAGCAGTGCAGCAACAGCAGCAGTGAGCACCAGGAGATGGCTACACGGCGACCGGGCAGCGGCAGTGAGCACCGGGAGGCAGCGGCAACAGCAGTGAGCACAGAGAGGCAGTGACCAGGTGGCGGCAATGGCAGCGACCACTGAGAGGTGACGATCAGGTGGCGGCAGCAGCAGCGAGCACCAGGAGGCGGCGATCAGGCGGTGGGCTCCGGGATGCGGCGGCAATGGTAGAGAGCACTGGGAGGCAGCGACCAGGCCGCGGCAGTGAACTCCAGGTGGCGAGGACTGGACGGTGGGCAGCAGGCAGCAGTGACGGCATGCAGATGGATGGAAAGATGACAGCACTGGCTGGGGCCCTTCCAAATCAACAATACACCCTGAGTGTAGCCCAGGCAGTGTAATTCCTCGACTCAGAACTGAGGGAATCCAACCAGTTGATTGATCCATCACTAGTTTATAGCCTTCTGCATTGGGAGGTAGAACATTAGGCAGAGAAATATGCCCTAGACCACAGCCTAATGCCCTGAAAACAAAAATCACGAAGGACTCAAATGCTGGCAAAGCATTGTATAATCTTGTCTAATTATTCAATTGGAACTACCAAGGAAACCTTGTTTTAACGGAGTCACAGTGAGTAAATCTCACCAGAGCTCCATAACAACAACACAATTAGGTTATGGATATCACTCCCAGTGAACTTTATAAAATTAAACTTATCGATTTGCCAATATGCAGCCATGACAATGAAGAAGAAGCCTAGTTCAATCATGCGGTATTTATCATGCACCAAATACTGGCCACAGCAAATGAAATTACCTCATAAACTGAACTGGCTGAGGACTGAGTTGCTGAGGTCCATTACTGTGCTATTATGTGCGAATGTTGTTGTTGTGATCTACAGTCCAGAGACTGGTTTGATGCAGCTCTCCATGCTACTCTATCCTGTGCAAGCTTCTTCATCTCCCCGTACCTACTGCAACCTACATCATTCTGAATTTGCTTAGTGTATTCATCTCTTGGTCTCCCTCTACAATTTTTACCCTCCACGCTGCCCTCCAATACTAAATTTGTGATCCCTTGATGCCTCAGAACATGTCCTACCAACCGATCCCTTCTTCTACTCAAGTTGTGCCACAAACTTCTCTTCTCCCCAATCCTTTCAATACCTCCTCATTAGTTATGTGATCTACCCATCTAATCTTCAGCATTCTTCTGTAGCACCACATTTCGAAAGCTTCTATTCTCTTCTTGTCCAAACTACGAGGGCAGTTCAATAAGTAATGCAACACATTTTTTTTCTCGGCCAATTTTGGTTGAAAAAACCGGAAATTTCTTGTGGAAAATTTTCAAACATTCCCGCTTCGTCTCGTGTAGTTTCATTGACTTCCGACAGGTGGCAGCGCTGTACGGAGCTGTTAAAATGGCGTCTGTAACGGATGTGCGTTGCAAACAACGGGCAGTGATCGAGTTTCTTTTGGCGGAAAACCAGGGCATCTCAGATATTCATATGCGCTTGCAGAATGTCTACGGTGATCTGGCAGTGGACAAAAGCACGGTGAGTCGTTGGGCAAAGCGTGTGTCATCATCGCCGCAAGGTCAAGCAAGACTGTCTGATCTACCGCGTGCGGGCCGGCCGTGCACAGCTGTGACTCCTGCAATGGCGGAGCGTGCGAACACACTCGTTCGAGATGATCGACGGATCACCATCAAACAACTCAGTGCTCAACTTGACATCTCTGTTGGTAATGCTGTCACAATTGTTCACCAGTTGGGATATTCAAAGGTTTGTTCCCGCTGGGTCCCTCGTTGTCTAACTGAACACCATAAAGAGCAAAGGAGAACCATCTGTGCGGAATTGCTTGCTTGTCATGTGGCTGAAGGTGACAATTTCTTGTCAAAGATTCTTACAGGCGATGAAACATGGGTTCATCACTTCGAACCTGAAACAAAACGGCAATCAATGGAGTGGCGCCACACCCACTCCCCTACCAAGAAAAAGTTTAAAGCCATACCCTCAGCCGGTAAAGTCATGGTTACATTCTTCTGGGACGCTGAAGGGGTTATTCTGTTCGATGTCCTTCCCCATGGTCAAACGATCAACTCTGAAGTGTATTGTGCTACTCTTCAGAAATTGAAGAAACGACTTCAGCATGTTCGTAGGCACAAAAATCAGAACGAACTTCTCCTTCTTCATGACAACGCAAGACCTCACACAAGTCTTCGCACCCGAGAGGAGCTCACAAAACTTCAGTGGACTCTTCTTCCTCATGCACCCTACAGCCCCGATCTCGCACCGTCGGATTTCCATATGTTTGGCCCAATGAAGGACGCAATCCGTGGGAGGCACTACGCGGATGATGAAGAAGTTATTGATGCAGTACGACGTTGGCTCCTACATCGACCAGTGGAATGGTACCGTGCAGGCATACAGGCCCTCATTTCAAGGTGGCGTAAGGCCGTAGCATTGAATGGAGATTACGTTAAAAAATAGTGTTGTGTAGCTAAAAGATTGGGGAATAACCTGGTGTATTTCAATGCTGAATAAAACAACCCCTGTTTCAGAAAAAAAATGTGTTGCATTACTTATTGAACTGCCCTCGTAGTTATCGTCCATGTTTCACTTCCATACATGGCTACACTCCATACAAATACTTTCAGAAACGACTTCCTGACACTTAAATCTATACTTGATGTTAACAAATTTCTCTTCTCCAGAAACGCTTTCCTTGACATTTCCAGTCTACATTTTATATCCTCTCTACTTCAACCATCATCAGTTATTTTTCTCCCCAAATAGCAAAACTCCTTTACTACTTTAAGTGTCTCATTTCCTAATCTGATTCCCTCAGCATCACCCGACTTAATTCGACTACATTCAATTATCATTGTTTTGCTTTTGTTGATGTTCATCGTATATCCTCCTTTCAATACACTATACATTCCGTTCAACCGCTCTTCTAAGTCCTTTGCTGTCTGTGACAGAATTACAATGTCATCGGCGAACCTCAAAGTTTTTATTTCTTGTCCATGGATTTTAATTCCTACTCCGAATTTTTATTTTGTTTCCTTCACTGCTTGCTCAATATACAGATTGAATAACATCGGGGAGAGGCTACAACCCTGTCTCACAACTTTCTCAACCACTACTTCCCTTTTGTACCCCTTGACTCTTATAACTGCCATCTGGTTTCTGTAAACATTGTAAATAGCCTTTCGATCCCTGTATTTTACCCCTGCCACCTTCAGAATTTGAAAGAGAGTATTCCAGTCAACACTGTCAAAAGCTTTCTCTAAGTCTACAAATGCTAGAAACGTAGGTTTGCCTTTCCTTAATCTAGCTTCTAAGATAAGTCGTTGGGTCAGTATTGCCTCACGTGTTCCTATATTACTATGGAAACCAAAGTGATCTTCCCCGAGGTCGGCTTCTACCACTTTTTCCATTCGTCTGTAAAGAATTCGCGTAAGTATTTTGCATCCGTGACTTATTAAACTGATTGTTCGGTAATTTTCACATCTGTCAGCACTTGATTTCTTTGGGATTGGAATTATTATATTCTTCTTGAAGTCTGAGGGTATTTCGCCTGTTTCTTACTTCTTGCTCACCAGATGGTAGAGTTTTGACAGGACTGGCTCTCCTAAGGCCGTCAGTGGTTCTAATGGATTATTGTCTACTCCTTAGGCCTTGTTTCGACTCAGGTCTTTCAGTGCTCTGTCAAACTCATCACGCAGTGTAGTATCTCCCATTTCATCTTCATCTACATCCTCTTCCATGTCCATAATATTGTCCTCCCTTGTGTAGACCCTCTACCCTTCCACCTTTCTGCTTTCCCTTCTTTGCTTGGAACTGGGTTTCCATCAGAGGTCTTGATATTCATATAAGTGGTTCTCTTTTCTCCAAAGGTCTGTTTAATTTTCCTGTAGGCAGTATCTATCTTACCCCTAGTGAGATAAGCCTCTACATCCTTACATTTGTCTGTGCGAATGAGCGAATGATATAACGTTTTATCACATTACAAATGGCTCTGAGCACTATGGGACTCAACTGCTGAGGTCATTAGTCCCCTAGAACTTAGAACTAGTTAAACCTAACTAAGCTAAGGACATCACAAACATCCATGCCCGAGGCAGGATTCGAACCTGCGACCGTAGCGGTCTTGCGGTTCCAGACTGCAGCGCCTTTGACCGCACGGCCACTTCGGCCGGCTTATCACATTACAGAAACGAATTTGAAGACACAGACATCAATATTTATTTACATTTGTCTTGAATGGTTAGGGGAAGTTCGGGTTAACTGGACATGTATTTTTTTTTTCTCATCCTGCAGTAGGTTGTCTTCCATGTCCACTGCTGAAGCACTGGAACCGAGTGAAGATATCGCTGGGACATATGCTCTCATGGTGCCGATTTCTTGGAGAATTCTATGGGAGTTTGTAATCGTGACATCACTTACCAACACGATTAAGACCAGCTCTTATTGTAACTATGACGTTAGTCTGTTGTACAGATAGGGGAAGGTGGGGGAATTACACGCATGTGGGTAATCTCACGCAGGCTGATTTATGCAGTTCGAATGGCGCAAGCTGTTCCCAGTTGGTGCTACACCCTGCTGGCAGGAGTAACAACTACTACGCGGCTTATGCCAGCCATTTTCCAGTGGCATTGTTGGAGCAGTGAAGTATTGTTTATTTTCGGTGTGTCTCGTGTAATTTTGGTCACCTGTATTTTGCAAGGTAAGTGCTAGTACAAGTTGCTTTAATGTAATTCTTGCGTATCAACTACTAACCCTATATGAAACCTTTAATTTAATTGTAGATTTGTCCCGCTATTTGAATTAGGTGCAGAGTTATGCTTAGGTTAGTCATCGAACTTACAGTGGGGTAATGCCACGCAGCTGTTGAAGTGCTTGGTACTCCCCCTTGCAGGTTATATTTTCAATACTAACGAGTTTTTTTTAAATTTCCGATGGGTAGGTACTATAAAAGAAAAAACCAGAAAGCAAAATGGACGCAAGAGGAACTTTGTAAGGCTCTTGATGCCATCAAATCTGGAAGAAAAATAAGAGAAGTATCAAGAGCTTTCGGGATTGATGAAGCTACTCTGTGAACGAGAATGAACGTTAAAAATACCGAGGGTCCAAAACTTGGAAGAAACCCAACATTTTCGACAGAATAGGAAAATGAGATTAGGGATCATGTAATTACAATGGCATTACATGCATCCAGCTGCGAAAGATTGCATTTGGTTAGCTCTATTTTTAAAAAGAAACCCAAGTATTAGCATGAGAAAACCTGAAGTAACTAACATTAACAGAATACAGGCATTTAATGAAGAAGAGGTTAATGCACATTTTAAAAATTTAGATCATGTCTTTGATAAATATAAATTTAAAGAGGGGCGACTGTTCAACGTCGGTGAAACGGGCATAAATACTGTATAACAGACCGAGAGAATTTTTGCTCCTAAAGGTGTTAAACAAATAGGTGGGGCCACGTCTTGGGAAAGGGGTAAAACCGTGGCGATTTCAGAACATGTCTGTTTAGTTTGTAGAGAGTTTGGGAAGGATGGAGAACTATGGTACCGATGTATTTCTTGTAGCAGATGGAGTCATGAAGAATGTAGTGGCTGGAACACTCCAAAAGGTTCCAAGTGCGATCTTTGCTGTACAGTATGAGAAAATGAACTCTTTTCACTTAAAAAAATGTAAAAAACGAAAATTATAAGAGATATTTGTAGAATTACATTATTTCGTTCTTAAATATACTGTTTACTATTTGTAGTAACTAATAAACAAATAAAAATAGCAAGTATTGTACATTTTTATGGTCTGTTTGTTTTACGTGTTATTACCCAGTACTTTTGCGTGTAATTACCCTCAGGGGTGGGGAATACCACGCATTTGCACTTTTTTTTATTTTAATGTTCAAAATTAAGGTACTGTTTATAACTATTTATAGACGATTGGAATATGTGGAGAAATGTTCAGTGTATGGTATGTACTTATTTTCGTAAGTTTTAAAGACGTAACGAATGGTTCACATCGATTTTTCCTTAGGTGCGTGAATTTCCCCCACTCTCCCCCTACATAAGAAAAAGTTCCAATACGCTACGCAAAAGTTAAAAGCCAATGATAATAAACACTAGCGCGACCGCTGTAAGCGTCGGAAAAGATGTATTTTGCTACGCCGGAAGGAGAATGACAAATGGTGGAAATTTCATTCAATTTTTTTTTTTTGGTCAAATATTTACAGACTCTGTCTTTAGTTCTCGTAGGGAGAAGACGTATTCTGTGAGAAGTTTGTAATAAACATTGTATTATCTGAATAATAATTTTTACGAAAATATGAAATGTGAGGATTCTTATCAGTGCAAATCACGAAAGTTTTCATTTCCTTCCGCCCATTATGCTAACTTCATATCACTGTAGCTCGCCGCATCTGAAGAGGAAGTCCGATAAAAATCACCATTGCAATCACGGTCAAAAATGAGAAGTACTTATAGCGGAAGAAGAAATATATATATAACTAATTTACAGAAATCTCACGGCGTAGAGAACGCAAAAATCGACGTAAGTTCACACTATTACTGACTTCCAGTTTACAAGAGTTATAAATTATGACCGAAAGATAGACCATTCGATTCAACTCATTCACTTCAAAATTTATAAAAATCAAATTTGGTACGATTGTAATTAATTTGTATTATTTTTATATATATTTGCACACTGTTCCAGAGAGACGTTTTTATCAAATTTTGTCGGCCAAAGGCCCTTTCTACCTCTGCATTGGACCATGGTATAACCAAAAGTATAACAGCCAGATCTGAGAGTTCTCGGAAAGGATTTAAGCTGTTGGCATCTCTGTATAAGCTAATTTCATTCCAGAACGCCACAGTATTGTTGAAATGTATCCATTGGACAGCAGTGAGCTTGGACCACTGAAAACCAATTTTTGTTACTGTACTGTCCGAGAAGCCCATTTTTTTAGCCAGCGATATGTTTAGTTCTTTTATCACTCTGAAGCATTCTCTTGGAGCAATTAAGGATACTTTTTGCAACACTTTTACATTTTGGAGCACGTGGCATTGCAGCTCAGAAGCAAGGGAAACAAGAAAATGTTCAAATCTTTTCCTTATGGCATTCTCAACGTCAGATGAAATTTTGTTCGAAGCAGTCATATCCTGCAGTAAAATTTCGACTTCATCACCTAAGTATAGTCTTGCCGACTTATATTTGGGGACATCTGCTGTTAAAAGATCGCCTCTACACCCTGGTTCAACAATGCGCCTTACGAACCCACTGATTAGTAGAACAACATCGTTTAGGAGCCGTGATTGGTTTGCAGAATTTGTCTGAAATTCCTTATTTTCCAGGTTTCTGAAAAGAAAGATAAATTTTATTTACATCATCGCTGTACATATTATGGAGGACTTGGGCAGTATAGCACTTCTCATGAAGCGCTGCTATCTCAAAGTGTGTTTTCAGTTCTAGCCACTGAGACAAAGCACGAGCAACAGCCTCTAAAATAGACATCCAGCGTGTATTGCACTTCTGAAGTATTTTCAATCGATTAGCTCCATCATGTATTGCACTGAATAACCTTCTATGAGCAATATGATGAGATGAAGACTTTGAAAACCAAGAATACCTCTCTGACAACAAAAATTCCACATTCTGGGGCAAAGTTTCAACTGTAGCAGAAGATACTTCTAGCTGCACGGAATGGCATACACAAGGAATTAAGAGAAGATGAGGAACGTCTCTTTTCAAATTGTGATACACACCTTTATTGATGCCTACCATATCTGCTACATTGTCGGTACACAAACCGCGCATTAAATGAATGTCCAAGCCATACGCATTAATTAAAGATTTCAAACCACTGCGTTGCCTTCCCCTTACTCTAACACTCCCAAGAATGTGGAAACAATGCGACCTTTGGCCTGAGAAAAGTGTATCACAAACGCTGCTAACAATTTATTGGCGCTGTCTGTAGATTCATCCAGAAGTACACTGAAATATCTATCATTTATGTCCTTATTCAGACTGGTCTTCAAATGTGGGTAAAAAATGTTTTTAATCACACCACTAAACTTGCTTCTATGCAAACACATCTGAGAGACATGGTCAGCACCTATAAAACACCTTTTTGAAAGGCTGCAGACGTGATCACAGATCTTATTGCAGAATAGTTACCACAAATAAAAATAATGCAGCTTCTGCAACAGAAACTTCACTGGCCTGCCTACCTACATGTGCATCTAGTTTCAACTGCGATTGTGAAGAAAAGGGTGCCGCAGCTTTTACATGCTTTTTGTTTCTTGAATGATTCAATAAATCTGATAAATGCGAATTTAAATTGCAATGACAAACTTGACATCGCACACTAGAAGGATTGACGGGGATCTCAAGAAGCTAGTCTTTCAATTGTTTGCTGCTGAGCCACTCTTTTCCAACCTTTTGGGTGTATATTTTATCCTTTTGCTTCGACATTTTGATGAGACAAGTAATAAAAAAGTAAAGAAAATAACTGATTACAATTTGATTAACTGCATCATAGACATTAGCAACTCAACACTATGCACTGTACTGACTTCGGTCCACAATAACTTGTAACTACAATGCTCAAAGCAAACAACTAAGACGGGAAAGGATTACTCTGTTATGTTGAGGCAGGGGAAACACTATATCAGAATCTGGCACTTAAGAGATAGCTGGAACCAGTTTTGGATTTGTCACACTAAATATAATTTCAAATCGTATATTGGAAAGACTGAATTAAATGGAAAAATACTGTAGCAGACATCAACTCACAAATACGTTAAAAAATCCGTTGGGTGCTATATGCAAAATTTCATCCACTGACAGTGTGTAAAATCCATCAAATTTAGCGAAAATTCCGCAAACTTGGCAACCCTGCTTGCTCGGAGTCTCAACACTGAACCCTCTGGCGCACTGGACGCTCGACTATCGATAGTACCTATTGCGACATGTGTGAGGCAAAGACATATTGTTCTCCTGGGTAATTTGACCGCTTATGTATCGGAGGAATCAGCGTACCAGACATAATCAACATCTTCAGAGTTTCTGCTGCTCTGTTCCAATGTCTGGCATTTGACTCAACGCTGTACTATGTTGAATTCATGTTTTTTTGGAACTGTTTTGATCTTCCGTCTTTCGCTGCTGCACCTCTCTGTTGTTTAACTGGTGTACTGTTATTAACAGTCTGTTAAGGGCAGCTGGTTTTTTGTTTCTTTCTACCTGTTTCTGTTTCCCTTGCTACAATCTCAGAATATGGCCAGAATTGCGCAAGATGTTTAACTTCTTTTTGCTGATATTATCTGATGTCCAATATTCTCTGCATTGTCATCTGCAGGTTTTCTAGCACCTTCTGCCTGTGAATCGTCGGCTGTTTGTCGCTAACTTGGTAGTTGTGTGTCCATTGCATTTGATAGCAAAAAAAAAAAAAAAAAAAAAAAAAATTGTAAATATGTTTGAATTGAAATGCTCAATACCACTGACACTAAAGTCTTTCAAGATGTTGAAGACAGTAAAAGCCAAAGGATATGCTACCCCTATGAGGCTGCAGTGACTCATATGGTAATTTTGGGGGCTATTGTTGGTGTTCCTGAGAAGTTACTCATTATATTCATTTAACAGCAAATTTCTGTTGTTAACTGAACCAGTCCACCTAACCCCAGTTTTTATTGGTCCACTTCACTTAATCGAAAATCTTCCGAATAGTGAGGATATGACTCTATGCACAGCCTGTATGTCATGGAGTATCATAAAGCAATAACCATTGAATTTGACTTAAAGAAACAAAATTTGTACTATTGGTTATTAAAATTTTAGGAGAATTACTTAGGTGCAAGAAAAAATTACTTTTACCTCTGGATTTCACATTTTTATGCAAATCTGCAAAATTAGCTAACATACACTGATAAGCCAAAACTTTATGACCACTGCGCACCGCATCATTGGGCTGCATCTGGTGGCGTTGTGGGCAGGAGACGCGATGGCAAATGTATGTAAATGGAACAGACACAGAAGGAGGATCACTCTAGCGAAGATATGGGTTGTAAATGGGAAATGCATCACGGCAAGCGACTTTGACAAAGGCTACATTATTATTACTCAGAGCCTGTGACAAGTATCTCAAAAACTGCGAAGCTGGTCGAATTTTCATCTGCTGGTCGCATGCTACTGTTATGAGTACCTATGGAAACAGATAGAAGGACAATGAAAATGCCACTAGGCCTTAAATGGTCCGACGTCTATAACTCTTCGCAGAACGTGGGGTTCAGGGGCTTGTCTGCTCGGTAAAGTAGGATAGATGGTGATCTGTGGCGTCTCTGCCGAAAGAGCACAATGCTGGTGCACACAAAAGTGTTCTGGAGCACACTGTTCATCGTTCATTGTTGAACACAGAGTTCCGCAGCAGACCGGCCCTACATGTTTACATTTTGACTCAACGACATCGTCAATTACTATTGCAATGGGCAAGGGACCATCGGTATTCAACTGTCGATCAATGGACCTTGTTGGCTCTTTGGATGAATCACATTTGTCTTCACTATGTCAGTGGTCGTCTCTAGAAAACCTGTCACTGAGGTGAATGGGGACTCGAAACTTACAGCTCGCCACGGACGCCTGCTGGTAGGAACAATATTATGTTATGGGAGACATTCTCCTAGGCTTGTATGGGACCTGTGGTAGTAACCGAAGACACGCTGACAGCTGCAAACCACCTGCATCCCTTCTTGCTTGATGTCTTCCCCGACGCCGATGTTTTCTTTCAGCAGTATAATTGTCCATGTCTCGGAGCCAGAACTATGCTACAGTGGTTTGAGGAGCATTATAGTAAACTCATGTTGATGTCTGGGTGACCAAATTCACCGGATGTAAATGCTATGGAACCCATTTGGATCGGTAATGGTTGTCATCACCACGTACGCGAATCAGTGCTCTTTATTTGCGCGAATTACATGACCTATACGTAGACATGTAATGCCACATATTCCAAAAATCTACCAAAGAAATGTCAGATCCCTGATACGCAGTAATGCGTTTCGTTCCAAAGAAGGACAAACAAGCTAATAAGGAGGGTGTTCATAATGTTTTGGCTTGTCAGTGTACAGCTGTCATATAAGTTCAGATAACACCGCTAACTAACAACTTTATGATACAAAAAATTATTTTCCCTCTTGAATCGTTAATTAATGTGACGGGCCGATTAACCTCGAGGTTCAGTTAACCCCAACCTTTCCTATATATGTCTGTCACATTATAATTTACTTTCACTTTTGTATCAGAACGTAAAACCAGTAAATCTTGAAAGTGTACCTTATGTAGAAACAAAGCAGCTGTTTAATAGGTGAATGTCATCTAAAACCAAATAAATAAATATATATTTCCTAAGTGGTGAATTCTTCCGTCTGATGTTTTCGATAATTATACCGCTTTACCTATAAGTAAAACAGAGTCCACTTTTTAAAGTATTAGATTCGACGCCAGTCGATAATCATACAATGGATATTTCTATTCTGCGCGAAATATTTGGATGAATCATGTATGAAGTTCTGCGGTGACCCACAGCCACCTCAGAAATAGAGGGGGCCGTGGTTGACATTCCGCTGTATTCGTAGCTATCTTTGGCTTTTATTCATTTGTTTAATTGTGCCTTGTCGTGACATTGTGTTTGTAAACAGGATGAATGAGGATGCGCTAGACGGAACAGTGCAAAAAGTCGATTTTTTATGTTTGTATTCCTGATACGCCGCAATATGCGTAGAATTGTTTGATTTTTTTAATATTATATGAACCGGTAATAATGACCAAAACAGCAACGGACTAGTAACGTGAATCGCAGCAAAATCAAAAACGTTTTATTTAGCATACCCGCGTTCTTGTGTGAACTCTATTTAATTTAAAGGTTTGGAAACCGACCAACGCCGCCAGTAAGCCGTCGTAAGTGTGATAAGCGTAAGTTGGTACGATAAGCAGCTGTCAGTATTGAAAATTTAAATCCTTCTTTTATTCATGTTATTCTTCGTATTTGGTATCAAAGTGTCCATATAAAAATCTATTGGCATGCTTTATGTAAGTAATGAGAACACTCACACAGAAATTTAATCTATTCATTATTTTAAGAGAACTCGCGTTCCTACCTTGTAATACCTAACATAAGTGTCATACCATCCCAGCCTTTGATTGACCTTAATGCTTCGTATTCTTGAGGGGAATGTATTGTTTTTACAGCTGAACGGATTATTAATTACAAGCATTCGATGACGCTTGTGATACACAGTTTTTAGGAAAGCATTGGAATAGAAGGAATAGGGCGAAAAAAACAAATATAGTGCCGGGATAACTGACTATATAGCCATTTGAGACAATTTCAGGTCAAATAAAGGAAACAATGTAAGATTTTTAGTACCAGTGTGTATGCATCCATGAGTGCATAGAGATGAAAGTTGCAGTACCAATACATTTATAATGGTGATGTTAGAAGTACAAATACACAGACCTCAGCAGTTTGGTCTCGTAAGAACTTACCACAGATTTCCAAAGCAAGGGGCCGTCACACCATTTTCTGTATGTTAAATTAGTACACTAGTTTGTGGGATATTAATGTAGTTTCAGCTGACGTGCCTTCACACCACTTAGTTGTTTATGTGTAAGTCCAATACAGTTCGCACATTTCATGTCTCCTGTGTTTTCTTTTATTCATGTCAATAGCTTAGCTGTCATATTGAGCTCACTTTGATATTTGTTCTAGTCATAATATTTGAGATAGCCTAGCTACATACACTGTGTAAACAGTCATGACGTAAATTTATTATATTTTCCATAATATATGAACACTTTGATTCTGTCATATATTGCTGTGGGAAGGACTGCAGCACTCAGTCAGTATTTATGTTATCAATTTTATCTATCATTATTTATCTATTTTGGATGTTTCCATATTCATCTACTGCAAGTGCGCACTTGGGTTGTTCACTAGGCCCAAACAGTTAGTTTTTGTATTTGTTCACAATGCTCCCATTTTCTTACTTATTGTGTCATAGTTACCAACCAAATATGAGCACAGTGTATGGATACTTGATCTGTGAACAGTATGAAGAGACTCTAAATTGGTAATAGAGAATGAAATAAATTTTCAAGATAAATAGTTGTTGATTGATGAATACTCTTCTACAGTACTACAGTAAAACATGTAAATTGGCTAGCTATATCTTGTTTATCACTTTCATGACTTATCTTAAATGTAGTATAAGACTTTAGTTGAATGTTTTGTTTCTTGTGTAGTGGATTTGTTTACATGTCAGAAAAAAAGAAGAAAGGTAGCTACTGTGTGTGTGTGTGTGTGTGTGTGTGTGTGTGTGTGTGTGTGAGAACGTAAGTAAAAATATTTTCTATACTTTGCACTATACACTGAAATCTGTGTAAGGATGGTAGCATGCCATGAGTAAATTTATCTTCTTGTTTATTGTCCTATATTGTGTTAATGTTGGTGTATACAATGTTATTTTGAATTACCCATGTCAGAGAGGTTGTTCCCTTCATGTTTTCCCAGAACACTTGAAACAGTCATTGCATGCTATTGAAAAAAGGTGAAGATTTTTCATTCATTTGTTTATAAATATGCTAGATAGATGAAAACTTAGATTGGCACCTATTGTAGTGCATAATCGATGCTCTGTATAACTGTGTGTTACCATTTTGAGAAATAGGTGTACATGTTACATCACTAGATGGAATATTTATACACAAAGTTTGGGTCGACAGAAGCGTCCGATCCCACGCGTCGGCTTTGACCCGTTACGTAAGGGTGTTGTCATGTGTGACGTCATGATGGCGCGGAGTTTGGTTTGAGTGTGGCTGTCTCCAGTTCTGTTTTATCTTATTTTATTTACTTTTCTGATCTGTTAGTTCTATCTCGTGAGATTTTTTTTTAAATTTAAAAAATATTATTTGTTTCCTCCAATTTCTGTTTTAGTTTATTATATTTATCTTTCTGATCTGTTCGTTCTATCCCATGAGATTTTTTTTTTTAAAGACGAAAAACACTAATCAGCTACTGAAGCATCTTTATCTTCTATGGGTTGCAGGGGTTACGACCCCTGGGGAGGTGGGTGGGTATTCATGCGTGGCTGTCTTCACTTACACGTTGTAGCTACGCAAGGCGTCTAAATTTGTTTATATTTAGTTTGCCCCCCACCCAAAACACCCCATTTCCCGCGCTTGTCCCGTTAGTGTCATTAGGCTTCTTGTGGAAAGTGTGTGTGTTTGTTTTTGTTTCCACCATATTTGTGACGTCATGGGTCAAAGCAGACGGGCGGGATCGGACGCTTCCGTATTTCCCAAAGTTTATACGACCTCTGTTTTATCTGTCCTTTTTCTTAATGTAGAAGACTTTCTTTCACTGCTGATAAAACAAACAGTTAATGGTACAATCGGAAGTGTTTATGAGTATTAGTTACCGTGTATTAATTGTCAAGAGTGGTGTGCGAGGTATGTTATCCAAGAAACAATCATACTTGTACAAATGTAATATTGTGAAAACATGGCAAAATAGAATGTGTGGTGGAAGAAACATACACAATATATATAGCTTTTGGCAGATGCATATGAAGCCACTAATCCTTAATACCAAATGCAGAGCTCTCCTCTTATTATGTTGTCAGTATTTTGATTATTAGGCCTAAAAGAATTATTTTATTTCATTTTTTTCCTTTCAGTCACGTATTACGCTTTAAAGTGAAATTTAATCTTTGTAGATATTTTTATTCAGAATTAGAAAATTAATTTGTTAAATTAGTGCTGTTTGTGATTTTATTTTGATTAATATTCATACATGAGTAATTTTGTATACAACTTTTACAAACTGATTAAAGTTTGTCTAGTTATTTGATGCATTTTACTACTGAGCTTGTTTGTTTAGTCATACTTGAAAATTGTGGAAGATAACATGAAAATTTTATAAAAGCACTGACTTCCAAAAATTGCAGCTGAAATGTAGTCAAAAGACTAGTTCAGAACAAATATGTTTTACAAATGGTCAGATGCAAACAATAAGGAACTGCTTTTGGTGGCACAGTTTTTTTTAGGTTCTTTTTTTGTTTGGGTATTTCATAGTTTGATGGTATTTTTCATTATTTTCGAAGCACCCGACAGTTCTATTGCTAGATGCATGACTTAATGAGTTGTTGATGTGTGTTACTAGTATCAAAAATTGTTTTTATTCTGTCCTTCAGATTTGCTGATGTATTATTTTGCAGTTTTCTGCCAAGTCAGTTGTTTCACTTTCATATCGGCTCTTTATCTTTCACAATGCATGGGAGATCTGTTTCTGTACAATGTTGGAAGGTTGGCTTCAATTTGTGAAGGCTTCCGTCAGACACTTGGTATATTTGCAGAGGGACTGTTCATCACTACTGATATGATGACCATGGGTGGCCATGCTATACGGAAGGGAATTCTTGGCATGGAATGGGTGGCAGCTGTTGAAGTGGAAATATTGATGGTGGTATGTAGGTTTGATGTGGATGAAAGGTCTGATGTCGCCATCCTTGAGGTGGAGGTAAACATCAAGGAAGGTGGATTGCTGAGTTGAGAAGAACAAGGTGAAGCGAATGGGGGAGAAATTGTTGAGGTTATGGAGGACTATGGATAGGGTGTCCTCACCCTTGGTCCAAATCATGAAGACATCACCAGTGAATCTGAGCCGGTCATGGCTTTGGGATTCTGGGTGGTTAGAAGTGATTCATATAGATGGCCCAGGAATAGGTTGGCATATGATGGCACCATGCGGGTGCCCATTGCTGTACCATTGATTTGTTTGTAGGCGATGTCTTTAAATGAGAAAAAATTGTGGGTGATGATATAGTTGGTAATTTGACCATGAAGGTGGTTGTAGGTTGGAATTAGTCAGGCATTGGGAAAAGTAATATTCCATAGAGGCCAGGCCACAGACATTTTGGATGTTAGTGTAGTGTAGAGGGAGGTGCATTAACAGTGATGAGCAGGGTGCTGTGGGTAAAGGAACAGGAATTGGGGAGAGTTGGTGGAAAATATGGTTGACTTTTTTTGTACAGGCAGGTAGGCTACATGTGATTGGCTGAAGGTCTTGGTCCACAAGAACAGATATTCTCAAAGTGGGAGCACAGTAACTGGTCAAATGAGGCATCCTGTGAGGTTGGAGAGAGAGAGAGAGAGAGAGAGAGAGAGAGAGAGAGAGAGACTCACAGGATAGGCCAGCTGATTTGAGGAAGGACTGGAGATCCTGTTGGAGTTGTGGAATGTGGTCATTGTGGCAGGGTTTGTAGATGGACGAATCTGACAATGGGTGGAGTCCCTCTGTCAGGTAGC
The DNA here is from genome assembly GCF_023898315.1 of Schistocerca nitens. NCBI lineage: Eukaryota > Metazoa > Arthropoda > Insecta > Orthoptera > Acrididae > Schistocerca > Schistocerca nitens. Next base: position 929,964,990 of record NC_064617.1, on the reverse strand, counting down.
CTCTGCAGTTCAAACTACAGTGTGGAGTCTTTGTTGCTGAACAGGATTATAAGGTTGGGATCAGTTTTTAGGTGGTGGATTTCAGCCCTTTCTGCAGATGTAATGTTATTTTCTGTGTTGAGGGATTTGGGAAATGATGGTAAGGCAAGATTCGAGGTTAAGTAATGCTGGGAAGCTAATGGGCTGATTTAAGGGCAGTGGGGGGTGGATCACAGTTGGCTGGAGGAGTGAATTGAGCCAGACGGGGTTTGATATTAGTTTTGGATTGAGTCTAATTGAGAGGGTTGTTGGTGAAAAGGGGGAGAAGAGAAGCTGTTTAACAAGTCCAGCATGGCTGAATTTGGGAGTGGGGAAAAGGTAAGGCCTTTGTAAAGGACTGATACTTCTGTGCATATAAGGCCTTTGGAGGAAAGATCCCAGACTGGGTTTTGAGTTTGTTTAGGTTCTGGATTCTATGAGGTGCTGAGAGTGAGTTTCTGAGGGTGTAGTAAATTAAGTAGGTCTGCGAGGCGGGGTTTGTCGTCTGTGAGGGATGCAGGAGAGGCTGGAGGCTCTCATAAAAGTGGTGTAGTCTGTGGTGGGAGTAGGAATGAACAATGTGGAGAGTTTTTTGAGGTGGCATTGTGCATGCTGCTCCAGTTACTTTAAGGAATTTAATGTGAGAGATTGAATGCAGAAATTTGGACTTGCAGTGCAGGAGAGTTTTACAGGTGGAGGTGCTGCAAGAGGTATGGGTCTGTTTTACATGGATTTGCTGGACTGGGTTGGTGAGGGCTATGCACTTAATGAATTTGATCAGGTAGAGGTCAGGAGAAGGAGGGTTTGCAGCCAGAGGTGGGTAATTTGCTGGTCACACAATTGTTGGGGATTCCGTGACCTAGACAACAACACAGGAACATTATGTAGGACTTGGATATGGCTAGGAATAGGGAAAATTTTCTGTTTTGGTATAGTTGGCAGGAACAAGGAACCATAGTGGAGGTAAAAACATGTAAAACACACGGGAAAAACTCACAAAAAGGATGGAATGAGTGAAATACATGGAAAAAAAAATGGAACCTGGGGGATAGGCTCATTTATGAAGGGCGGAAAAAAACAAAAATCAAAGTGAAAACACAATGAGAACGAAGTGAAAAATAATTTAAAAGACAGTAATGGTGGAATGCAGGTTGGAGTGTAGATGGATAAGGTGAGGTTATTATATGTGTGCTGTAATAAGAGGGGCAGAGGGGGGGGGCAGGGGGTTGGTAAAAACAGGGTTCAACAAGTTCTTGTGGCACAGGAAGGTGTGGAAAATAACATGGAAAAATAAGTGAGGGTGAGGGAAGAAGTGTGATCAGTTTGAAGTTTTGGGAATAATTATATTGGTGGGAAGAATGTGGGACACGAAATGTCACACCAACAATCCATGCAGTCTTGTAGCCATGTATTGTATGCGGACGAGAGCATTGATGCATTGTGGCTCATAAGACAGCCTGTGTGCAGTTTCCAAGGCAACAGTTAAAAACACACAAGATAAAGAAAAGGATGGACACTGAGTAAAGTTAGCCGGCCGGTGTGACCATGCGGTTCTAGGCGCTTCAGTCTGGAACCGCGTGACTGCTACGGTCGCAGGTTCGAATCCTGCCTCGGGCATAGATGTGTGTGATGTCTTTAGGTTAGTTAGGTTTAAGTAGTTCTAAGTTCTAGGGGACTGATGACCACAGATGTTAAGTCCCATAGTGCTCAGAGCCACTGAGTAAAGTTACATGATGGGGAAAACTAACAAACGCAAACAGTGCTCGGTTGTGGGATGGAAGAAAAGCAATTAGGAAAAATCAATCAATGGTAAGTCCAGGATGGAATAACAACAATATTATGTAAATGTTAGATAACTGCTCACCATATAGAGAAGACATTGGGTCGCAAACTGGGATGTTGAAAGGCTGCTGTAAATTAAAGCTTGCAGCCAAATGCCTTACTCCAGAACAGTAAATGCGCACACATAACCACTGGCTCTGGCCACTATGGTTGAACTGCTGACAGCAGTTGCAAGTGATGGGAGCAACAATCTGGTGTGGGTGAGGAGGGGGGGGGGGGGTGCAGCAGGGGGGTAGGGATTTTAGGGTAGGGGTGGGAGAAGGTGTAGAGTTGCCTGTGTGAGTATGTAGGAATGTGGTGAGGACAGGGTAGAGCTCTTAGGTGCAGTTGGAAAGATTGTGAGGAGGGTGTGGGGGAGAGCAGAAAAGAGAAGGGGGAAAAGACTGCTGGGTGCTCGTGACTCAGTACTGCCCAGGACTGGAACAACTGAATCACATTCTCCACCAGGGTTTTGCTACCTCTTGTCTTGCCATGAGATGAGAAACCTTCTACCCAGTATCCTTCCCACCCCTCCCAAGTGATATCCCCCCCCCCCCTCCCTCAGAATGTACACAATAACAATAACCTCATCTGTCTTTACTCTACTCGTGCTGTCAAATCCTTGCCTCATGGCTCATAGCTCGTATTCCTGCATTAGACCTAGATGCGAGACCTGTCCCATATGTCCCCCTACCACCACCTTCTCTAGTCCAGTCACAGGTATCTCCTATCCCATCAAAGGAAAGACATCCTGTGGAAGCAGCCATGTGATTTCCTAACTAAGCTGCAACCACTGCGCTGCATTCTACGTGTGCATGACAAACATAAGGTTGTCTGTCTGCACGAATGTCCATTGACAATCTGTGGTCAAGAGACAGCTGGACCACTATGTTGCTGAACATACTGTCCAGCACACTGTGCTTCACTTCAGTGACAGCTTCACAGCCTGTGCCATCTGGATCCTTCCTATCCCCACCAGCTTTTCTAAATTGCACAGGTTGGAATTCTCCCTGCAATATAACGTATGTTTCTTTAACCCACGTGGCCTCAATCATTGCTGGTCCTTGTTGTCCACCTACTCTCTTCCCTGCTCCCACTTCTTCACTAAATGTCCTCCAGTTCTGCCAATGCACCCGCTAGTGTTTTCCTCTTTCTCCACTTCTCTGCCCCCCCCTTTCCCCTTGCCTGCTCTTAGAGCCCTATCCTGCCCCCACACAGTCCCTGCATGCTCGCACAAGCAGCACTATGTCTTCCCTCACCCATACTCTCCTATCCCTCCCATTCCCTGTCCTATGCCTTGTCCTTATACCCACCACCTTCACCAGATTGCTGCTTCTGTCAGTTGCAGCTACTGTCCACAGTCTAGCCACAGTGGCCATATGTGTGCACGTTTTGTGAATGTGTGTGAACGCTGAAATTCATAGCAGTCTTTTCTTTGTGCCTGTCTCTATAATGAGTAGCAATCTGCCCTTTTTATAATATTGTGGTTAGACCTTAATGCATGATTCTTAATTGGATCAATTCTACAGGCCTAAAAGTAACTATTTTAGTTCTCCAACCTTGAGGCTGTTTGCAAACAAAGCTGCTGTTTATTGGAAGGTGACAGTATCAAACAACTGTTGAAAAATGCTTTTAAGACCTGCTGAGGTATGGTGCAAGGACTGCTAATGGACCATGAATGTAAATAAATGTAACATACTGGATGTAAATAGGTAGTGGGATCCCCTACTTTTTGATTACACTATTGACAATAAAACAGTGGAAACAATAAGAACCTATTAGTAACTGTCCTAAGCAACCTAAAGTGGAATGACTGCATGAAAGCTGTACGAGAAGCAAGTACTAGACTGAGATTCAGTTGGAGTTCTTAAGGAAATGTAATTCAACCATGAAAGAAGTCTTACAAAATACTCGTTTGAAAATTTCATAAGTGTTGTTCATCAGTCTGTGACCCTTACCACATAGAATTAATGCAAGAGATTAAGAAAGCCAAACAGAAAGTTATGTTTTTTTTCTCCAGGGTAATTTAGTAAGCATTATGGAGATGCTAATCAAACTCATTTTGCAGACACTAAAGGTGAAGTGTTGTTTATGATGGAGAAGTTTACTGTTAAAATCTGAGACTGTACATTCCAAGAAGAGTCTGGTAACACATTACTTTCTCCGCCATATGTCTCATTAAATGATCACGACAATCAAATCACGCAAATTGGAGCTCGTTTGGAGGCTTTATCTGTAGTCATTCTTCCCACACATCATACATGAATGGGACAGGAAATGGGGAAAATGATAGTCTTGCCATAAGTACCCTTCCAATGAGGAAGCTTGTGGAGTGAGATGTAGGCACAAAAATACTTTGTATGATTGACAACTAACATCTTCCATAGGGATCGTCACAGATTTTGCAATTTTCTCAATTACTATCCAGAATGTTTAGCCTTACTCTTGGTAATCTATGCAAATAATGAAAATCAGTTTCAGTTGATAGAAGTGCATTTCAGAAAGAGTTGTGTTAAAATCTAACTTGCCTCTACAAGAGTATTTTTCTTTGCTATCTATGTGGGACATGGTCTGGCAAGGACTGAGGCCAAAATAATTTGTGGGAGTGTGGTTGTGTTGTAAGAATACCCATTCACTTTATTCAGAGAACCTGGATCCATAAGACATATGTTGTGAATATTTATTGAAGTCAAGCAAATTGTGCTCAGCAATGTGTTTTGACTCTGGACAGTCAACTCTCCTTTAGCCCCAGTTGGGAGACGATCGTTCGTTCGGGTGAGCACACAGTCAGCCATCATGTGTGCACAATCGGCTCTACAGGCACGAGTGCTTTCACAGGTGGCCATGCCTGTGACATTATTATCCGAAAGTCAAGTGAAAAATTCAGTATTGCTTATATACCTAATGTTCTTCCCACTGCCTCAACTATAAGGTGAAAGATTGTAGTCAAGAAATGTGATAGTTTTGAAACTGTTTAACAGAACATATATTTATTAGTGTCCATTGTTGAATCCAATATTTTCCTTTTATTAAAAGAAGAAAGACAACTTGTGATTGTATGAGGGCAGTTTAAAAAGTAACAGGAAAGTGTGAGTATTGAATGCAATTAACACATCGAGCATTTGAAGCTCCTGGGATGTGAAGATACATGCTTTGAGAAAGTTCGGCATATGCTGGTAGATGATATGACAAACTGAATAGAAAAGGAGCTTTAACAAAATGGCCATATACCTAGCCCACCGTAGAAGAACAGTGAACAGTAATATGGTTTTTTTGGTAGGAGGGTGTAAAATCTTAGCAGATCCATAGAAGGATGTTGGAAAGGTATGGAAGTAGTTGCATTTGTGACAGAAGTGTGTGTGAATGGGTAGATGCCTTTAAAAGTGGACGTACATCTGTCACAGATGAGCAACAATTTGGTCATCCCAGTACGGCCATTATTGACAAAAATGTAGGATGTGCTGACACTATTAGTTGTGAGAACTGGTGTATTTCTGTAGAAGCTTCAGCCAGGCAAATGAGTGTCAGTGTCACATCCACTCATTCCATTATTAGTGAGGTTCTTAAGTACAGTTTTTTGTGCACGCGATAGGTGGCTAAGATGCTCATTGGTGAACACAAGATGATGTGTGTTCAGGCTGCCACATCATTTGTGGCACTATATAATGTTGAAGGGCACGACTTCCTGACATGTATCATTAGAGGAGATTAAACATGAGTGCATCACTGTGAACTGGAAAGCAAAAGACAGTCTTGGTGACACACATCTTCTCCAGCCAAGAAGAAATTCAAGTCTCAGCCCTCTGTCAGAAAGGTCCTTTTCACCCTCTTCTGGGATATGATTGGGTTGATTTTCTAGCACTCGCATCAAAGGGGTGAAAAGTGCACAGTGCCCAGTACAGTGGCATGTTGGAGAATGAGAGAAAGCCATTATGGAGCCATCACAGAGGACATCTGTATAGACACGTTCACTGTTCATGACCATGTGCGTCCGCTCACCGCCGCTGCAACTCTTGCCATTATTCGGAGATTGATATTTCATGTCATACTGCATCGCCGTCAGCCCTGATCTTGCTCCTTCAGATTACCACACATTTGGATGCCTGAAGGCCACCACCAGAGGACAGTGATTTGAAAGTGATGATGAGGTTAAAGAAGTGGTGAACTCTTGGTTGCGGGCACAACCAAAAACTTTTTATTTGAACTGAATAGAAAAGTTGGTGCAACGGTATGAGAAGTGTATTGAAAAGGAGGGTAATTATGTTGAAAAATGACATCTTGTTTGTACCTGTAAGTGAAATATGTGCTTTGCAGGAAATAGTTTGCTGTTATTTTTTGAATCACCCTTGTAATACTAAGAGCAAACATAACCTCTAAAAATCTTCAAAGGTTTATCATTAGCGTGGAAAGGGGATGGGGATGTATGTGTGTGTGTGTGTGTGTGTGTGTGTGTAGCACCTATGTCACTGAAAAGCATCTTCACATGGACTCGCAAATTTAAAGATGGTAGATTATTGTATCAGCAATTGAAAATTGCAATACTATAATATTTCTTAAAATTTAGCAGGTCTGTTCTATTGTACTTAAATGCACGCAGTTGACTTCCATTCACGTCTCAGAGCCCTCTCATGATGTGATCCATGAGATATGCCACATACAACGTAAAAAAGAGGGTCACTGTATTTGATCAACATCTTCAACAATCTCTCGCCTGATATAAAGCAAGAAAGTAGGAATACTAATAAATGCAATTCAAAATATTAATCACTACTACCACCGCCATTGATGCAGCTGCTGCTGCTACTACTACTACTACTACTACTACTACTACTACAAGTTCTGAGAGACTATAGATTCAAGAATTTAAAGCATAATAAAGAAGCAGTGTTCATTGTAAAGAGGCCTAATGCATGTTTCTACAAGTGTGTGTGACTGCTGTTTTATAATAAATATCCAATTAACCAACGTTAATTTTATGGGGAATGAAAACGTGGAACAATGTTCACTCAGACTTGTGTTTATCCTACACTGGAAGCTATCAATCAGTTTCAACTGTAATACATATAAAAACTGATTGTGTTCTTTGGTACTGCTGATGTTCATGAGCTCCTTACCAGTTTGGTTAGAAAAGTAATTAGATTTCAGGTAGACATTATTAAAAATTTCTTTCAGAAGTGGGTCAAGATGCTCCATTATATTGAACTTTGTCGCTTTTAAGATAGTTAAATAATAAATCTCAGCAGGCTCTTTTTGATTGTGAACTAACTTTTTGTCTCTGGCTTTGCCACTGTGGACATGTGTCACATATATTGCACACCTGTGTGTCTGACTCTCTGATGTTTTACACCATACTGCTCCAGAGAGGATGTTACATTTTTCTGTGGTATTCAGCTGTGTTACCTGAGCTTTGATTCCAAAACACATTGAAAGAAATATTGGCCTTCTGCATTTCTGATTCTCGCAGCCTGATTGAGACACTGAACAACACGAGTAAGAGAGAAATTGCACCTCATGCTTTTAAGGTGTTCAGAGTCAACTAAATACAGGAAACAAATTACCAGTAGATGGTTTTAAATCATTTTAGACAATTTTTATGTGTCAATCCCTTTTGATCCCCATTCCCCTCCCTAGGGGTAGCAGGGATATGTTACTCCCACACTACTTTGCACAAAAAAATGAGTCAGATATGTACCAAATTTTGTTGTACTAGTTTCATCAAAATCATCAGGAAAAATTAAAATCTTTCTCCTACTCTACTTTCATTCTTCTATTTATCTCTCCCTTCTTCTACCAGCTTCATAACAACCTATTCCTCCTCTATCTTCCTCCTCAAACTCTCCCTCTCCCAACTGCCTCCTCCTGTCTCCATTCCATCTGTCTCATTTTCCCCCACCTCCCTGCGCATCTCCTCTTTCCCCCCCCTCCTCCCTGCGCATCTCCTCTTTTTTCCCCTCCTCCCTGCGTATCTCCTCTTTTTTCCCCCTCCTCCCCATGCATCTCCTCTTTTTTCCCCCTCCTCCCTGTGCATCTCCTCTTTTTTCCCTCTCCTCCCCGTGCATCTCCGCATTTTTCCCTCTCCTCCCCGTGCATCTCTGCTTTTTTCTCTCCTCCCCGTGCATCTCCTCTTTTTCCCCCTCCTCCCTGCGTATCTCCTCTTTTTTCCCCCTCCTCCCCGTGCATCTCCTCTTTTTCCCCCTCTTCCCCGTGCATCTCCTCTTTTTTCCCCCCTCCTCCCCGTGCATCTCCTCTTTTCCCCCCCCTCCTCCCCGTGCATCTCCTCTTTTTCCCCCCTCCTCCCCGTGCATCTCCTCTTTTTTCCCCTCTCCTTCCCGGCGATCTCCTCTTTTTTCCCCCTCCTCCCCGTGCACCTCCTCTTTTTCCCCCTCTCCCTGTCAATCTACTCTCCCACCTCTCTCCATTCATCCTCTCCTTTCCTCTGACGTCTGTCCAACTACATCTCTCCTGCCCCCTCTCCTCCCGCAAGGGGTATTACATCTTTTGTGAATATGAGCTAGACCACCATGTTTCACTCCCCTCCATATAATTAACCCTTCAGGCACTGGGAACTACTTCAGGCTCTTGCCTTGGCACATGGGCTCATCCCTAGGCTGTGATTCAGTTCACATCCAGGTGTCCCTATACCTGAATTTTCTACAAAGATCTCATCAGCATCTTCAACCACCTTTGGTTCCAAGATGCCTTCCCCTCACAGTGGTGAGATAGCATAGTTGTCACAATCATTAAGCCAGACTAGAACCGAAGGTCTCTCAATAGTTACTGGCTGATTAGCCTGCCCAATATACTCTGCAAGCTACTTGAAAGCATGATTCCCACAGATTATGGTTTGTTCTCATATCATGGGGCCTCTTGTCTCCCTGTCAGTGTGGTGCCGGGAGGGATGATCTGCAACTGACCATCTGCTTAGGTTGGAAACAGTAATGTGACAGGTGTTTTCTAAATCCCAATACTTTGTCGCAGTCTTTTTTGACCTGCATGAAGCGTATGACACTACTTGGTATCATCTCATTTTACACACCCTCCATGACTGAGGTTTTTGAAGCACTGCTGGTTTTTATCCATCATTTTATATCCCACTGGTTGTTCTGTGTTAGAGTCAGCACTTCATGCAGCTCTCCATGCTTCCTAGAGAATGGCATCCCATAGGGCTTGTGTTGAGTATAACTCTTTTCCCCATCACCATTAATCAGTTAGTGACCTCTGTTGGGCCAAGGGTCGCGTCTGTGATATACATAAAGGATTTTTGCATTTTGTACAGCTCCCACTTGGTAACCTCTGCTGAGTTCCAATACCAAAGTGCCATCTGGCAGGCTCCTGCATGGGCTCTTTTCCATGGTTTCCAGTTCTCTCCTACAGTAACGTGGTCATCTATTCCTGCCATCATACCACTTTTCTTCTTCACCTGGATCTCTACTTAGGTACTCAGCACATAGGTGTTGTATCATAGTTCTGTTTCTTGGGACTCCTTTTTGGTAAAAAGCTGACCTGGCTCCCCCATATTCGTCACATGAAGGCTAGTTGTATGCGGGAGCTTAACCCTCTCTGCTTCCGGACCTACACATCTTGGGGTGTGGAACATGCTACTATTGAATGATGAAATCTTCTCGGGTTGTCAGCCGAGTGGCGGCGTCATCTTGCCAGAACGTTTCGTATCGATCATCTTCAGGTGAAGTACTTCTCTTGTTTGTATTTACTGGCTCTGGTTTCTTCCTGACTGGACTATGAATGCAAGGTTTGTAATGTGGCAGCTCCTTCAGCTGTAAAACTGCTATACTCAGTCCGTCATCATGACATGCATTTGGCCACTGGTGCCTCTTGGACTAATCTAGCAGAAAGTCTTCTTGCTGAAGAGGGGATCTTCCCCCTTCAGATTAGATGGTACCAACTCTTGGAATCCTATGCAATTGCCATTTGATAATTCCTTGATCGTCCCACTTATCCCATTCTCTCTCATACAGTTGGTGTCATCATCCTAATACCCGTCCTTGGGTGGGGCTACCAACTGGAATACACTTCTCTTTCCTTTGCCCAGATGTACATTTCCCTCCTTGGATTGTGCTACCTGTGTTTTCCCATGCATTCCCCCTTGGATGATGCCCAGGCCACAAATTAGGACTGATCTCTTCCAAGATCCTAAAGTATCCAGCAGCTGTTACGTCCAGTTCTTAAAGACTTCCAGAGTGCTACCATCTTTTACAATGACAGCTCTAAGACTGTGGGTCAGACAAGATAAGGTTTTATATCTCCTGCTGGTAAGGAACGCCATTCGCTGTTGGGAACACGTAGTGTGTTTGCAGCAGAGCTGACAGCTGTTAGCAGAGCCCCCCATTTTATTAAATGGGCGTCTCTTGACTGTGTTTTAATATGCACTGTCTCAATGAGTAGCTTCCAGGCTTTTGACCAAACTATTATTGCCGACCTTTAGTCTCTTTTCTTCTTCTTTTCCTCTAGCCAAAACCACTTCATTCTTTGACTGTGTTGGTGTTTCCTTTGTTATGTCCATATTTTCCCCAGTCTCTTCCTTTCTTTTACTTCAAATTTTGTGTTCATAATTTTGTTTCTGAATTTGTATCATTTCTTTATTGACTCCTGCTTGTTTCAGGTCTTCTTCTATTTCATGAAACCAGTTGGTCTCTTCTCTTCTTCTTTTTTTTTTAAAAAAAGCTGTTGACTACATCAAAAATCCTCTTTGTGAGTCTGGTGTTGTTCATTCTGTATATGTGCCCAAAGAATGTTAGCCTACATTTTCTGATTATATCGGTGAGTCTGTCTGTGTGTTCGTACAGTTCTTTGGTTGGCCTCTTCATTCATACACCATCTCTATGTACTGCTCCAAAATTCTTACAACCAATTGTATGTTCTATCTTTTCTCTCTGTGATGCCTGATGCCCCAATTGTGGTCATTTCTGTTGCACAGAGGACTTCTGGTAGTACAACTGTAGTGTAGTGCCTGAGTTTCACCTGTCTTGAGATGCTTCTTTTGTTGTAGTGCATCCATATAAGTTTGTACACTTTCTGAAGTTTTTCTGTTTGTTCAGTATTGGATGCCTTGTTTGAGCCTCCTATTTGTACGTATTCTCAAAGATACTTGAATTTTTCCACTCTGTTAACCAATCCGTATTTTGTGTGCATGGCTTGTGTATTGTTATCCTTTCTTTCCACATATTAAGTTTTCTCATATATCTGTGGCCCCGTTTTGGCACAGACTTCATGCAAATATTCCAGGGCTTCTTGCGCTGCTTCACTGTTGTTGCTGTGTATTGCCAAGTCATCTGCACAAGCTAGGCATTTCATTATTGTCTTGTTTGCACATGTTCTTCCTAACTGAATTACTTTCACTTTTTCTTCCCACTGCAGGATAATTTTGTCCAGGACTATGTTGAATAGAAGTGGTGAGAGACCATCTCCTTGTCCGACCCCTGTATGTATCTCAAATGGCTCTGAAATTTCTCCCTTAAATTTTATTTTGGATGTGGTGTCTGTGAGCATCTGTTCTATCAGTGCCCTAGGTTTTCTGTCTAGTCCATATTCTTTTAGTGTGTTAAAGAGAGTCTGCCTGACAATGCAGTCATAGGCCTTCCTAAAGTCCACAAGTGTAACTACAGTGTTGTTTGCAAGTTCCAAATTTGTTCAGTACAGAATCTTCCCTTTCTGAACCCTGCCTGGTATTCACCTATCTTTGTATACCATTGTATCTTTGTATACCCTTGTGGTTCTAGTCTGTTCAGTAACACCTTGGACAGAAATTGATAATGAGATACCTCTGTAATTAGTAGGGTCTGTCCTGTCTCCCTTTTTGTGGAGTGGGTGAATCAGTGAGCATTTCCATTCCATGGAATTTTTTCTGTACTCCATATTTCCAAGAGAATTTTATGAATTTTCTTTGTAATATTTTGGTCTGCAAGTTTCCAGATCCCAGCGATAATGCCATCTTCCCCTGGGGCTCTGTTGTTCTTTAGTTGTTTTATAACCACTTCTACCTCTGTGATTGTAGGCGGCTTTGAGTCTGGGTTTGGTCATGTTCCTGTGAAGTGTGATTTTTCTTTGGGCTTCTCACAGTTGAGGAGTGTATCAAAATATCCTTTAGGGTCATTCCATGTCAATTCAACCAATTTGAGGAAATGTTCCAACTGATAGTCTCAGATGTGGCTGAAATTTAGCACACCAATGCTACCAAGTGTGGAACACTCATGTACAAAATTATAAGTTCCCTTGCCAATTAGTTCCAGAATTAGGGCTTGTGAAAGAAGGTGGTGTGACCCGGAAATTGCAACCCGCATCTGGCAATCTATCTTCAGACCCAACTTCAGGTCTTAATAACTTTGGAACTATTCTGCACAGTCCAGTGAAATTTTTACAACCCAGTAACATCCATTTAGAGAACACACTCTATGAATCAAAACACCAGCAACATATTTCTGAGGGAAAATAAAAAATACCAAAATGTGATTTTAAAAAAAAAGTAATATGTTAAAAGGTACATATTGTAGGTGCCCGCTGTGCCAAATATAATTCACTCAAAAAGGGTATAAATTTTTTTTGTGGTAAGCTTAATGTGGTGTAAACACACACAGAACTCATCTTGCCCATATCAGTCACGCAAACAGAGTTACATGCACACGAAAATACAAAAATTTGAAACATTACCTAAAAACATGGATTTTCTAAGTGTGGTAGCACAAAAGGGACAAGTGATATCCAAGCCAAATTTCAAACACTGCATAAGTAGATCATAATATAATATGTGGCAAAATTTCAACTTGTTATTGCAAGGCAATTGTGTACAACAAAAGTTGACAGAGATGTATTTGGTTACGTTTGTTTTAACACGATTTAACAAGTAATAGTGATGATGCAGACAGCTTTTTTCAGATAAAGCTGCAGCAATTGTTGGGAACCATTAGGCAACAGAAAGTTAAACAATGGTAGTTTTCAGGTACAGTATGAGTCATTGTTAGGCAGGAACAACAGAGGAAACAAGCAAGAATTACAGGTTACTCATGTTTTTAAGATTCTAGTTTAGACTGGTCAGTACTGTTGGGGAAAGTCAGTATGGAGGCAGAAGAGTGTACTAGTGGTGCTTTTGTTCAAACAAGTTGCAGTATTGGTAGAGCACAAGCATCTGAATGTCATAAAACAACATGTGGAACAAAACGTTGCATTCACTTTGTACTGTATGATCTGGATGAATCGGACCAAGATTTGTTGCTATGGAGATTCGGGATACAGCCTGTGGGCACAAGAAGTACAGTTCCAGGAAAATTTAGTGTTTGTTATCATCATATGAAAGTGCTTGTGGATAAGTATTCTTTCCTACAAAGCAGTTGTTTTGATCCATTTTGGATTCATAAAAAGACAGTGAAGTATAGCCTCAGAGAAATTGATATAAAATCAGTATTGAAAGTGAATCAGTGCATGGGACTTAACAAGAAACCATTACAAAAGTTATGTTCCAGGTGTGTTACACTGCTAAAAATGAAGAATATTCTGATAATTTACATGACAATGACCAGCAGTATCAGCCACCTACAACCACAGCGGATGAGCAATTAAATACTTCAGTGACTGCTCTTGATTTGTCTCCCATGAAGACACACAAAGTTGGGAAAAGATGCAGGCCCAGCTATAAAACCACAAGAAGCTCAAATGGAATTAAAACACAAAATAGCTGACACACTAATGGTGGAAGAGGAAGAACTATCTGCTCCAAAGGAACAGAAATCATGCCAGAAATGCTCTCATTTGGACAAAATTGTGCACGATTTGAAAGAAAAATGTGCCATATACACACGGCAGAAAAAAGTAGCTATTCTTACCCTTGACTTCACCGCAAAGGAATTCAATGTTTATACATATATGGTAAAGCAAGCTAGGAAATTAAAAGCAACCCAAGGAGTGCTTCCACAACTTCAGCAGGCTCAGGGTAAGCAATTGAGTTTCTTATAAACAATGGACACACATGGATCGCACAAGTCTTGAAGCAGAGCAAAGTACAGTGGAAGATTTTGTTGAAATGTGTTGTCAAAAAACGGACACTCTGACACCACACAGCTTCACAGCAACAACACAATCGGCTTATCTCCAGTTTTGTAAGGATAATTTGAAACGAGATTAAATTATAGTAATACTAGACTTTTCTGAAAATGATGCATTTATAGTTCAAGATGCCATCCAAGGATATCATTGGGACAATGAAATTGTTAATAAGTTCGTTATTTGTCAGTATAGCTGGCTGATACTCAGACAGCTGGTTATTAGTAACTATACATCTCATTTAAGTTAAAGAAAGTTGAAATATGATGATTTGCAAAAAATTGTGTTATCCCGTAAGTGTGCTGCGAGTTATTCTACAGCACGCGTACGGGATAACACAATTTTTTGCAAATCATCGTATTTCAACTTTCTTTAATTTAAATGAGATGTATAGTTACTAATAATCAGCTGTCTGAGTATCAGCCAGCTATACTGACAAATAACGAACTTATTAACAATTTCATTTTTCAGAGACTGAGTCCCATACAGCTTTCAATGTATAAGAACTTTAACTTTCGTCCCTTAATCTCTCAGCGATGACGTCACAAACCTTAGACGTACATCGCGAACCAGGGGCTCAAGGATGCAACAAATGGATAAATAATTAATAAACACTGTCCATAATGATGATCTAGCAACAGCATGATGTCCTGTGCAATCGCACGGAGGCCAGTTGTAGGGGGTGGGTTGGTGGGTCCTACCCGTACGTGCGTGCTGTGAGTTATTCTACATCACGCGTATGGGATAACACCATTTTTTGAAAATCATTATATTTCAACTTTCTTTAACTTAAATGAGATGTATAGTTACTAATAATCAGCTGTCGGAGTGTCAGCCAGCTATACTGACAAATAACGAACTTATTAAGTTTCATTTTTCAGAGACTAAGTCCCATACGGCAACTCTCCAGCCATTTGCGATTTACTATAGAGGTGAATCAGGTGATGTGTCTGTCATGAACCTGTGCGTTTTTAGTGACTGTTTAATTCTTGATGCCATTGCAATTGATGCCCACTTTCGCACTGTCATGGCATATGTGAAAAACAAGCTGCCTCACATACATTTTGCTAAATACTTCAGTGATGGGGCAGCTAGTCAGTACAAAAACTGTAAAAATCTCAAAAATGTATGCATGCATTACCATGATTTTCAGATTCACACAGAATGGAATTTTTTCGCAACAAGTCATGGTAAAAATGTACGTGATGGTATTGGTGCTACCATTAAGCGCATGGCATCACGAGCTAGGCTGCAGCATCCTACAGAAGGTCACATTCTAACACCTCTTCAGTTATTTACCTGGGTACAGAAAAATATCTCTGGCATACAGTCATTCTCTGTTTCGAAAGATGAGTTGAAATCAGTCAAAAAGTTGCTAAAAAGCAGACTAGAACACATTAAAACTGTTGCAGCCACAAGGAGCCATCATCACTTCTCGTCAGCAGACTCTGACAATGTGCAGATGAGCAGACTGTCCAGTTATAACTATAGGTTCATGCACAATATGTGTCTTCACAGAGTGTCTGATTCAGGATTCAGACGCAAAAGCAGCAATGTACAACCATGTTGCTATGTTATTGCTGTTTATGATGACAAATGGTATTTAGGATGAGTCGTAGAGTGCTGTGAAGCAGAAGGTGATGTATTTGTGAACGTCATGGCGCCAGCAGGACCAGCAAGATCATTTCATTGGCCATGTTTGGCAGACAACTGTTGGATTCCTTTTGAACATATTCTTACGACAGTTCCAGTTCCTGCAACAGTGTCAGGAAGACAGTACAATTTGCCACTCAATGTACAGAGTACAGTAGCTAAAGTGTGGGAGAACTTCTGTTTGAAGCACAATTGACTGGTTTTTAGCAGTTAAGGTGCAGTGAACATTAATGATAGGTTGTGTTAATCTGTCTATATGT
This sequence comes from Schistocerca nitens, assembly GCF_023898315.1. Lineage (NCBI taxonomy): Eukaryota > Metazoa > Arthropoda > Insecta > Orthoptera > Acrididae > Schistocerca > Schistocerca nitens. The sequence continues at coordinate 929,949,187 of NC_064617.1, read as the reverse complement.
TGTTGCTTAGTGATTAAACAGTTGTAGGATGTGTTTTTACAAAATTGTGTTGTGGAACAATGGCCACATCACCAAATACACCTGTCAGCTTCAATTGTACACAAATGTCTTGCAATAACATGCTGAAATTTTGGGATATATATCATTATGGTCTACTTATGCAGTGTTTGAAATTTGGCTTGGATACCACTTGTACCTTTTGTGCTACCACACTTAGAAAATCCATGTTTTTCAGGTAATTTTTCAAATTTTTGTATTTTTGTGTGCATGTAACTCTGTTTGTGTGACTGATATGGGCATGATGAGTTTTCTGTGTGTATTTAGGCCACATTAAGCTTACTACAAAAAAAATTATACCCTTTTTGAGTGAATTATATTTGACATAGAGGGCACCTCCAATATGTACCTTTTAATGTATTACGATTTTTTAATCACAATTTGGAATTTTTTATTTTCCCTCAGAAAATGTTATTGGTGTTATTGGTGTGTTCTCTAAATGGATGTTACTGGGTCGTAAAAATTTCACTGGACTGTGTGGAATAGTTCCAAAGTTATTAAGACCTGAAGTTGGATATGAAGATAGATTGCCAAATGCGGGTTGCAATTTCCGGGTCACGCCACCTTCTTTCACAAGCCATAATCCTGAACTAATTGGCAGAGTAAACTAATACTTTGTACACGAGTGTTCCACACATGGTAGAATTAGTGTACTGAATTTCAGTCAAATCTGAGACTATGAGCTGGAGCCCCTGGTTGAACTAACATGGAATGACCCTTTAAGAATATTGCAGTTTTCTTTAGCGTTTGTTTCTAGACATCTATTTGTTCTTCTGAAGAAGACATTAGAGGATGGTAACCCATTGTATTTTCCCAGAATGTTCTGTAGAAATTTCTCATATTATTTTTCTTTAAGTCTTCCTCGATTTCATTTAGTATATTTTTGCCGTATGCCCTTTTCACTGCTCTAATATCTTTTGAGGATTGCTTTTGGACTTTGTGAAAATCCTGCAATGTCCGAGGACATGCAACAATGTCCTCGGGCATGGCAGGACTATCAACAAAGAAATAAAGCAGGTGAACGTCACAGAGTAGTTACAGGTTTATTTGGCCCGGTGGAGAGAGTTACAGTAATGCTGAAAAAATGAAATGGCAGACTTTTGAAGATGGACGTAAACTATCTCAATAAAGTACTAACAAAGGTTAAAAGAACCGACTTTAAATGATGACTATAGGGATATACTACAACCCCTACATGTCACTCACATAGGTATAATGAGGGTAAGATTTGAATATTTACAGCACGCGCAGAGATGTTCATCCAGTCATTCTTCCTGCGCTACATACGTAAATGTAATCCTGATGACTGGTACAATGATGTGCCCTCTGCCACGCAGTTTGTGGTGGTTTGCAGAGTATGGATGTAAATGTAGGTGTAGGTGATCCAGAATCAATTTATATTTAACACATTGAAGGAAATTAATGCTCTCCACATGTAACTTCTAAATGTTGGTTTCACAGTGTTTTAGATAATTGCCTTGATTTTATTTTAGTACGTACTGAAGGTTCAAAGTAAGGAGCACGTTAGTTGTTAAACTGTTTTCCCTGACCACCTTTTCAGGGTTTTGCTTACAAATTTAATGTGCTTCAAGATATGTTTAATTTATGTTGCACAAAACTGTATACTATCATGAATTATTTGTAAAAGACGAGGCATCATGGACCTTCAGAGAAAAAATACAAAATACACTTACGCTGCTGCAGTAGGAGGGGAAATGTCTCTCATTCTGTTGGGTATCAGGGCATGTGGGAAAATGAGCAAGCTCCAGGTAACATAGTGTGACAGTCTGTGCCGTTCTCCTGCAACCTGTCGTATTAGTGTTGAGTCAAAGAAGTATTCAACTGTACAGAGTTGAAGAAAGTATCGGTCTTTGAGCAGATTACCAAGTCCGCTTACCAAGTCTGTGGTCATAAATGAGCATACACTTCAACAAACAATGGAAAATCCAGGATGGAATATAACAATATTATGAAAAGGATGGATGCTACTCACTGCACTGCGGAGATGCTGAGTCGCCGATAGACAAGAAGACTCTTGGAAAGTGAGCTTTTGGCCAATAAGGCTTTCATTGAAAATAGACAAAACACACACACACACACACACACACACACACACACACACACCTGCTAAAGCCAGTTTGCGACCATCAGCTCATGATGAGAGAGGCAACTGGGTAGTGGGGGTAAGGAGGTGGCTGGGGTGGGGTGGGGTGGGGTGGGGTGGGGGAATGATAGCAAGCTAGGGGTGGAGGATGGTAACATGCTGCTTGTGGGAGCATACAGGGACAAGGTGGAGAGAGGGTAGGGCAGCTAGGTGCTGTTGGGAAGTTAGGAGGAGGGCAGGGGAGGGGGGGGGGGTAGCAGGAAAGGAGAGAAGTAAAAAGACTGAGGGTGCATTGGTGGAATAGATGGCTGTGTAGTGTTGGAATGGGAAAGGAAGGGACTAGAAGGGTAGGGACAATGTCTAATGAAGGTTGAGGCCAGGAGGGTTACGAGAATGTGGGATACTCCTTGCGAGTTACCACCTGTGCAGTTCAGAAAAGATAGTTTTGATGGGAAGGACCCAGATGGCACACGCTGTGAAGCAGTCACTGAAATGAAGAATGTCATGTTGGATGGCATGTTCAGCAATGGGCTGCTCCAGCTGTTTCTTGGCCGCAGTTTGTTGCTGGCCATTCATGTGGACAGGCAGCTTGTTCGATGCCATGCCCATGTACAGTGCAGCACAGTGGCTGCTGCAGCTTTGGTTGTAGGTCACATGACATGTTTCACAGGTAGCCGTTTGTTTGATGGAATAGGTGATACTTGTGACCGGATTGCAGTAGGTGATCGTGGGAGGATGTAGGGGACGGGTCTTGCATCTAGGTCTATTACAGGAATACGAGAGATAAGGTTGGGAGCAGGGGTTGTGTAGGGATGGATGAGGATATTTTGTAGGTTCGGTGGGTGGCGGAATACCACTATGGGAGGAGTGGGAAGGATTTTATTTGGTTTTCGTCTTTCACTATTGGCCTGCTCCCACAGATTTAACCTTATTTCCCCTTACTGCATCCGTTTCATACTTTTTGTGATTTTTTCCGACTTTGTTTTTGGCTGTACTTTTCCAAATTTCTTCAGGTGTAATTCTTTGTTATTTGCATATGTTTTTATCCACTGCCATGGATCGTTGCTCCTTACATCTGTGTCAATACAGAAAAGTTTCCTTATCACAGCCAGAACCCAGTCCGACATTCTGTTCCTGTCCTGTTACTTGGCTAATTGAATACCCACAGATGGCCTTACCATCAAATTACCCATCTCTGGCTGCCACCTGTCCTTCCACAATGACCTCCATCTGTTCAGATTCCATCAGTCCTTAACCCCCACCAACATAGTCCTGCAAAACCATATCATCCAAGCCCAAACCTGCTTGCAGTACCTTCTCTCCATCCACAATATTCTCCTACTGTGCAATCCCAAATTCCTGGAACCCATAACACAAATTGGAACTCTTGCCCTCCAGGAACTAAAGCAACATGAACAACGCCACCTCAGAAAGCTCTCTACCCTGCTCACTTCCTACTGCCACCTTGGAGTACCAACATACACCACCTCTACAACCACCTCCAAACCTCCCTCACGTCCCCTCATAGCTGACAAACCCTGTCTCACAGACCTACTACTTTTACCCCACCCTCCAAAACTCCCTCCCACCACTAAACAGAATCCAGAACCAAAACAGACCTGTAACACAGTTATGAACCTTTCCTTCAGAAGCCTTAGTCCCACAGAAATATCAGTCCTTTCCAAAGGCCTCACCTTTTGCCCCACTCCCAAATTCAGTCATGCAGGACTTGTTAAAGACCTTCTCTCCTCCTCCCAGTCCCTACAGTGGAAACACATTTTCGCTATCAACCCTACCAATCAGACTGCCTGACTCGGTTCACTTCTTCTTCCAACCGTGATCCACACCCACTACCCCCAAATCACCCCCTGTTAACTTCGCAGAATTTCTTAACCTTGAACCTTGCCTCACCATCATTCTTCCCCAAATCCTTCAACATGCAAACTAACCTTACATCCACAGAAAGAACCACAGTCAACCATCTAAAAATTGATCCTGACATTATAATCCTACAAGGATTACCTGGCAGAAGGACTCTGCCAGCTGTCAAGTACATCCACTTACAAACCATGCCACAATGACCCCATTCCAGAAATCCAGCAGTGTCTCCAGTCACTCCTCAAATCCTTTGGCCCATTCCAGAACCTCTCCCCAGAGTCCATATCTCTGCTCACCCCTACCACTCGCCACACTCCTACCTTCTACATACTTTCTAATGTCCATAATCGCAACCAGGATGCCTCATTGTGGCATGTTACTGTGCTCCCACTGTTCTCGTAGACCAACACCTTCAATCTATTACCCGTAACCTACCCTCCTACATAAAAGATAACAACCATTTCATCCACCCACTCTCTTCAGTTCCTGTCCCTTTACCACACAGTGCCCTGCTCGTCACTGTTGAAGTCACCTCCCTTTACACTAACATCCCTAATGCCCATGGCCTTACCACTATCGAACTCTACCTTTCTCAATGTCTGACCGATTCCAAACCAACAATTTCCTTCCTAGTTGCCATGACGAACTATATCCTCACCCAAAATTACTTCTCCTTTGAAGGAATTACATACAGAAAAATCCAGAGTACGGCTATGGGCACCCGCATGGCACCATCCTATGATAACCTATTCATGGGCCATCTAGATGAATCCTTCCTAAATGCCCAGAATCCTAAACCCCCTCACCTGGTTCAGGTTCATTGATGACATCTTCGTGATCTGGAGTGAGGGTGGACACCTTGTCCATATTCCTCCAGAACCACAACACATTCTCTCCCATTCGCTTCACCTGGTCCTACTCAACCCAACAAGCCACCTTCCTCGACGTTGACCACCATGTCAAAGATGGCTACATCAGTACCTCTGTCCATATCAAATCTACTGACCATCAGCAATACCTCCACTTTGACAAGTGCCACCCATTCCATACCAAGAGGTCCCTTCTTCCATACAGTGCAGCCACCATTGGCCGTTGCATTTGTAGTGACTAGCAGTCCCCCTCAAAATATACCGAGGGTCTCACTGAGGCCTTCACAGACCAATTACCCTCCCAACCTTGTACAGAAACAGATCTCCTGTGCCTTACCTTTCCAGTCGCCCACCACCTCCAAAAGTGCCACCATCCGGCGACAGAGGAGCATTCCCCTCACGACTCAGTACCACCCAGGACTGGAGCAACTGAATTATATTGCCCACCAGGGTTTTGCTATCTCTTATCGTGCCCTGAAATGAGAAATGTTCTCCCACTATTCGTCCCACCCCTCTCAAAGTGTTATTCTGCCTCCCACCGATCCTACACAGTATACTTGCACAACCCTAGACAGTCCCAGTTCCCAACCTCTTGCCTCATGGCTCATATCACTGTAGTAGACCTAGATGCAAGACATGTCCCGTACATCGTCCCAGCACCGCCTGCTGCAATCTGGTCACAAACATCACCTATTCCATCAAACGCAGGGTTACCTGTGATACCAGTCATGTGATCTACAAGGTAAGCTGTAACCAATGTGCTGCATTCTACATAGGCTTGACAACCACCAAGCTGTGTGTCTGCATGAGTGGCCACTGACAAACTGTGGCCTAGAAACAGCTGAGTCACCCATTTGCTGAGCATGTTGTCAAAAATGATGTTCTTCATTTCAATGATTGCTTCATAGCCTGTGCCATAAGTATCCTTCCCACCAACACCAGCTTTTCTGAATTGTGCTGGTAATAACTCTTCTTGCAGTAAATCCTATGTTCACCTAATCTTCCTGGCCTCAATCTTCGTTAGTCATTGTCCTTACCCATCTAACCCCTTCCTTGTTCCCATTCCAGCACTACACATCCATCTATTCCACCAATGCACTCTCAGTCCTTTTATGTCTCTTCTTTTCCAATACCCCCCTGCCCTCCGCCTAACCTCCAGACTGCACCTAGGTTCCCTATCCTGTTTCCACCTCGTCCCTGTATGTTCCCACAAGCAATACTTTACCGTCTCGCACTCCTACCATCTATCCCTTCCCTCCCTGCCCCGGCCTCCTCCTTATCCACACCACCTGGTTGCCTCTCCCGTTATGTGCTCCTGCTCACTTTGGCTTTAGTTGCCAGAGACTATGGTCATGTGCCTTTGTGTGTGTGTGTGTGTGTGTGTGTGTGTGTGTGTGTGTGTGTGTGTGTATTTTCGAAGAAGGATGAGTCTTCTTTTTGTACCTATCGGCGACTCAGCATATCTGTTATATGGTGAGTAGCATACACGTGGAATAGTTGAATTCATTAACATTTACCTAGTAGTGTGCAACACCCCCATTTGTCGTGATGACAGTGGTAATGTGTTGTCACATGGGCTCAGTGAGACTGATGAAAGCATTTGAGAGATATCCTGATGACGTCCCATCAAAAGGCTCCCACAGCTCATTTAGATTAGGCTGAACTGTGTCCATGGCAGGCACTTCTAGCTTGGTGGCATCCCAGATGTGTTCTGTGATATTGAGATCATTCTTGCACCCAACAAAGACAAAAATCGAGTCAAAATTTTAGTTAAAAACATTAATTATTTGGATTGTGTATGTCATGTCATCATGGTTCTTGCCAAATGATAAGAAGTGTCTTTGAGCAGGAAGATTCACATAAATAATTAGTGACTTATCTTGTTGAACTGGAAGGGAAGGCAATTGTTGGTCATAACACACAAGAGTTCAGACAGACTTCATGACACTTCGCTTCTGGCCCTATGACTGAACACTGGTTTTTGCAGTTGCAGCCGTGATCACTTTTATAATTTCTTGACAATCAATAAAAAGTTTTCTTCTTCTTTAAGACTTATGATATAATTCATTGTCATAATCAAAATTATTTTGCTGAATATTCACATCAAAATTTACAAGGCATTTTAAATTAATATGGTTACCATGATTATTTATTGTTGTTATTTTCCTTTTTTCATGGAATTACCAGACTTTTCGCATAAGACTTTTCACGTAAAATGTTTTTCTTATATCTTTTATTATTTGTTTATGTAATTAAAATATAAATTAGTGTGAACATTCTTCCAGTAATCTTTTCAAAATTAATGTCTCTTATGCTTACATTAATCGTGTAATGTTAACAGTTGTGTTTGACATATCCTTATCATTGTTTCATCTGGTTAATTATTTGTTTATGGAATACTGAATCTGAACAAGAGAAAAATTACAGAAAAATGGGAGTGATTGAATATACTATGAAGCAATATACGAACTGTAAGATTAGGTACGTAAAATGAAGGACACAACTAAATCATATTGTTCCGTTCATGAATCTCTCTCCTTTACTTTTAAATCGGGTAGTAAGCTCCTATATCATTTGCTAGTGAGAGATGATGGCAGACATATCTGGAACTCATTTCTATCTCATGTAACCATCAAACACACACACAAGAATGTCCTCCTCATTGTGCCTTGTTAGCCTGCAAATCATTGAGGAAATAATGTTCAGCCAATGGTGGCATATAGTGTACTGTGACCCTCCATTCCAGTCTTTTTCCCATTGGTGGCATATAGTGTACTGTGACCATCCATTCCAAACAGTCTTTTTCCATACTTTGACCATCTAATGGAGGCTTCCTTGTATCCGTGCCAATTTGTGTACCCTGTGAAGGTAAATGCAGTGAGCAGAGGTGCATGTGAATTGATGTATTCAGTAGTCTGTAGTGAGGCTGTGGTTCTGGATGGCATGGCTGTTCTTTTATTGTTATTATGCAGCTTTGAATTGGTGATTGATTTACAGCACTGTGGTGTGCCATGAACTATTGCAACCCACAAAAACTGACTGGTGATGCTGGTTTTTCCCAAATCTGTTGATAGAGTGTCATGTGAAATATCAAGTGCCTGTTTGACTTCAAAGATGGTTTTGATATATGAAATTGCCCTCTGCCCTCACAATCCTATTCTGTATCCCATAACTGTCCTGTTTCTAAACACTCTAACGTTATGCAACTACAGTGTCCTGGGTATTTTCCTTGTTGTAGCTATCCATTTGTGTTCATCTTTCCATTTTCCTTGTCATGATCCATTCTTGCCTCATGTTAACTTTTTCTTCCAATCTCTGTTTTTCCTGTCAAGTGAGTTGGCACAGTGTTTAAGACGCAGGACTCACATTTAGGTCATCATTTCCTGCCTGGCCATCCAGTTTGGGTTTACTGTGATTTCCCTTAATCACTTGAGGCAAATGCCAATGTCATCTCTCATGTAGCAAGGTGGTAGTGCTTGCGTAATACTCAGAATGAGCACATAGTACCATGCCATGAGACGCCCATGAACAAACCCAGAGTGTCAACCTAATTGGCAGGCAGAAAATCCAAAAGTGAGGTCAGGGACAAATACAGGGGTAAAAGAGCATTACAGTTCAAGGTAATAACAACAGGAAGTGCAAGCGACCATATACTGAGTAAAGGAGAATCAGACTAGGACTAGCGTGTGGCCAACTCTGAACTCTGCATGACGGAACGAGGTAAGTTAAGACTCCAGAGTATGAGAGACTTGTGGTGCTTATAGTGGAGACACAGATCAATCCGACTCTCAACTGTGAACAACTCATCATCTGACATGTCTGAGTCTGGCGGGGGTACCAAGTTCCCCGCCCCCTCCCCTCCACTTTTAAGACACACTTAGAGCCAAAAATGACCAGGCCTGCTGAGTCAGGGGTGAGATTTGATGGCGATCTGTGCCAGGAGTTCCACCTGGGCACTTTCTGCTGGGACATCATGGGTGATGATACACTGATAGTCCGTCCAAGGCTGATGGTTGAGGATCGATAAGAACTGGAAGGCCATCCTCTGCTGGTGAATGCTTGCTGATATCGTGACGCTGCCCTCGAACCGGGGGCACATGGCACCGGGTGTAATATGTCGAAGAGATTGCGAGGCTAACCATTCTGCACCTCAGCCAGACTGCAATGTTTGATTGGAATCATTCAGTAAGATATCGAAAAACTGGACAGGGCATCCTCTCTAGGAGACTCAGAAACTTTTTTTCCCCCAGTAATGAATTGAAGATCCTGACCAACGTCTTGACCACTGTGTTGGATGCTGGTGCTGAATACCATTTTGGTGACAGAATTATTCAAATTCCTTTGATACAAACTGGTGAGCATTGTTTGAGAAAAGGGTGTGTGGAACACCCTAGATAGCGTAAAGGGTGGCTAAGGCCCAAATTGTAGCTTGCAGTGTTGTGGAAGACAACCTAGCAATGTATGGCAAATTGGACAGGGTTCTACCACTAACAACCACATGGACCCCAAGAAGGAACCAATGAAATCCATGTGCACCTCACCCCGTGCTCTTTGGCAGGGATCGTGAAGATAATTTTTGCTGATGGGCTGCCGGGTTGTGGGCTCAAGCTGAACAGGCTGCGGGCTTTCAAAATAGTAATGAAATGATGTGGTGTGATGGCCCTCAACTACGTACCCTCTTACTCAGAGTTGAAATATTGAAAGTTTTGGCTGGTTGTGTTGTCTAGGGGCTGGGGTATGTAGTTGCCACATTACAAGCCAAATACTGCTGAGTCTACAGTAAAAAATATGAATATACACAAGAATCGAATGGTTGAAGGTTCCTATCACTTGGCAATTGCGAATTTTGAATGTAACTATACATTTATACATGAAAGATTGCAGTTAAATAAATTCTCAGGTACTATTTTAATGACTTTAAATGACAAAGTGCAATAGCAGAAGTACCTTTAAGAATGCCCTTTATTACGGTAGAACACTTATTGGTGTTGATGGAACACCAATTAAATAAAATAAAAGTCGAATAACAGAAGGAACAATAGATTCTTACTTCACGTAATTAGTTATGAGCAACAACATAGCTTGCGAGGTATTCACTTCTAAATGCATACTACGTTTTCAATGTAGAAGCCACAGAAATCTCACAAGTGCACAGGTCGGCACTACAAAACATTTCTATCTCTCGCGACCACGGCTCTCCCTGTGTCCTGTGCGACTGTCCCTCACGCCGCACTGTTCAGGACACCCTATGCAATTTGTTTTCACAAAATTCATCTCCTTTTTAACTTCTTTTTGAACCACTGAATCTTTCCATTCATCACCATTCACACACTCATTCATTACACATCCATAACTTACATCATTCCCCTCAAATTTATTCCCATTACTTTTACTAAGATCTCTCACAAATCTATGCTTCCACCATTTGCACCTGCTTTTATTGAGAGAGCCACCTATATAGCCTTCTTCCTTAACATACTCCCTATTACATATTTGTTGCCTTTCTCCAAACCTATCAACATTTCTACCATTACCATTATCTCCAGTCCTTTTCATCGCTTGTTCATATCACCATCCCTGGACCTGAGATGTGGCGAATGTCAGTTTCCCGACCAATTGTTATGCGATTGCACTTCGCACAAATTTCCCCTGTCAAATCTGCGTTCTTTACTTGGGTCCCATTCACGGAAGTTATCACTCATGTTCGTTTTCCGATGATTCTGCTCATTCCAACTACTGTTTCCCTGAGAATTCCTTTGATTTCTCTCACGATTATTATTTTGGCGATGTTTATCTGGATTCCCATTTTGATAACTATCACCCGGTTTGCTCTGAGGTTTGAACTTCAAAGCCCTCTCTAATTTTTTTACAAATTCTAGAAATTCGTCCATGGAATCACATGGACTATGGACAAGGCCCCACTGCAAATTTTCAGGTAGTCACCTTTTTAACATGGTGATTTGCATTGAAACCCCCAACAGATATTTCACATGCATGAACTTGCCAAGGTGGCACTTGCAAAAATCTCTCATCGTCCCATTACCATACCTGTAACTCGGCCTGTTTAAAAATTCATTTTGGATTCGCGTATGTTTTGCCTCACTCCAAAATTTATTCAAAAAACACTTTTCAAACTATTCGTATGATTTGCGTGAACTACATTTAACATTTGCCCAAGACTGTGGGTCTCCCTCCAAATGCCGTTTAAATTATTTTATTTTCGCTTCGTCTGACTTGCCGTGAACACGCAGCCAAGAAATTTACTGGGTGATATCTTCCGTCGTCTGTGTAACATTTCACATATCTGGTATTTGCCCACGGGATATTTATAACCGGTGTGGCCTGTTGGGAGGCTAACGTATTTAAATCACTTTTTATCTGTTGCATTTGTTTTTTAAATTCATTTTCGCTAGTGATACTGGACTCTATGTTATCTTTAATTTTGCCCACTTCTTTCTCCCCCTTGCCCCCAAATTCCATCTGTATCTTATCCATTTTTCCCCAAGATCTTTTTTCCACTGATTCGATTTTAGATTTTACTATTACAACTTCATCTGTAATTTTCCTCATAGCCACTCGGACACATTTTAATTTATCATCAGTTGCTTTTTCAAGGTTACCCATAATTTTTTCAACTTCCTCTTTCATAGCGGAACCTATTTCAGGTCACATTATACCCATATCTGTTCAATTTGTACTGATATTATTTGCCATTCCCTGGATCATTTGCATTAGCTGAGACATCATATCTCCCCCACATTCATTCCCCTTGCCTGATTTCCTTATACTTTTGCACTCTGATTTTGGACTAACTGCCTCTCTTCCATTTCCAGAATTACACATACTAGGTGACTGTTTTATATTTGCGAGATCTATAAGTGGAGCTTGAACTTCAGAGTTAAACACTATCTCACTATTTGCGCAGACACTTATCTGATCTGAGATGGTTCCCTCTGCCATGGTGATGCCTTCATTTGTAGTGGAAGTCGACATTGAAGACTGCTCGGGAGTACTCGAAGACTCAACTTATTTAGACTCTGAGCCCCCACACAAATTGCCTTTAACGCGATAGATTAGGACCTCTATCGATAGCGTGTGTTAGGTGTGAAAATTACTGCATATGCATAATTTCACTATTTCCAGAAACCTAATTGCGGGGGTGGGGGACGATCTCACACTGTGTTTAGTGAGAGGTTCACTCTATAGAAATCTCTGCTGGTTTTGCAAAGGTTTTTACATTTCGCATAGTACACTGAATAAGAGGGAACAAAGGAATTACCACTTTGCAGGACACAAATCCCAGACGAGAAACCTCCAATTGCGGGATTTCAAATAGAAAATGATGTGATGAGTGTTGTGGCCCTCAATTACGTACCCTCAGACTCAGAGTTGAAATACTGTAAGACACTTATTGGTGTTGATGGTCCAGCAATAAAATAAAATAAAAGTTGAATAACAGGGAAACAATAGATGCCTACTTCACGTAATTAGTTATGAACAACAACATAGCTTGCGAGATATTCACTTCTAAACACATACTACGTCTTCACTGCAGAAGCCATGGAAATCTCACAAGTGCACAAGTTGGCACTACAAAATATTTGTATCTCCCACAGCCACGCGCAAAACTCCACTCTCCAACGTAGTTCCTGCGACCGCTGTTGCACCTTCCTGTCCAGCACTCCCTCGTGTCCTCTCCAGAACTCCCCTGTCCTCTGTCGAAACGATGCTCCTCCCCCACTCCCATACAGTCTCTTCATGTTTCCTTTTTGGAACAATCGCTGTGATTGGCTAGAGTGCTGCCGCCCTGTCTCCAAGCCAATGCATACTCACAAATATAATGAAACACATTCTAAATACTGGATTTACATTTATATAACTTGAAATTAAATTAATATTCCTATGGTTGTACCATAAACACGCTCTAACACACATTATTAAATACATAAACAAATTAAATAAACGTATATCACAGGAATAGAACTGAAGTAAGCCAGTGGCCTAATGTCTATGTGCTTTCTAAAACACAGTAAATAATTGACCAATTTCTTCATGAATAATATATATCAGATATAAACAAAGACATAGATGAATAAATATATTTGTAAGCATGCTGCTACCGTTTTTTTCGTGTAACTGTGGAGTAGTTATGCCCTGACGCGATCAATAGTAATCGGCCACTTTGACCTACAATAACTCATGTACTATTCAAGTTACATGCCTGTAATTTATACCAATTTAGGCTTACACTAATAGCTTTCTAAAGACACATCAATCAACAAAATCGGATGAACCGTTCAGATTTTGGAAATTCGTTGCTGGGTGTTACTTGTATAATTCATCATCAGATACTAAACTTTAAACTAGTAAATATATTGAAAATCTGATTACACCATCAGAATCGTCATGCAAATAATGGTAATGTACATGTTTCTTTTTGAGGTATCATGATTCCTCTGGCTACTATTAATTTCTATATGAACTGTGAAATTTCAGCCAGTATGGTTTTACGAAGTCCGCCATCTTTGGCACTCTATGGCATACATATCTCCTTCATCGACTCAAAGCCCATTCCACGACAGAGCTGGACCACGTGCTGGGGCTACCCCTCTTGCTACGGCTAATGTACAGCACCACAAGGTTGCTGACGAGCCCCGACTTGCCGAGCGGCCCATGCGGCCACACCAACTCAGAGCTTAGAATATTTTCAGGCCTCCACAACTCGCCCGTTACCTCACAAGGCATACACTGTGTGTTTGATGGTGGAGTTAATTGCAGGCCAGTAGGTGCATTGCCAGGTGACCACTTTCATTTATGAGTCCAGTGCTTTCATTCACGACATCAGTCAATGATGTGGTAGCAACGTCTACAGAATGTTTTAACACAAGGATGGTGGAATAACATTTCTGATCTTCCGTAGCTCACCGTGAGACACTGTCGAGAATGTGAAGCCCATCTGGAATGTTGGGTCTGACCCTGCAGGAAAGCACTCTATCCATCCCTTGTGGACCACCATAATGGCTCTGCTTAGGAATGGATCCTTGCTCACGACTGCCACAACCTCCCACACTGTCAACAGAAATTTGTTCAGGATATCCTAATGGCTGTGGTTCATTGTCAAACAAATTATCACCTTCTTGTCAAAGTCAGTGTTGAGACCGTGACAAAGTGTCTCCTTTTGCATGCTGGGAGATGAGCCAGTATTGAATATCATAAGAATAACTGCTCAGAAACAAGACCCAATCCTGTAAATGCTGTGCTAATGTGCCCAGGAGCTTGTATTGGGGACAAAACAGGGAGATGAGCTGCTAACAGGCTGTCAGAACGTGAAATTTAGTGCTGCACAAGAACTTGAGGAACTTTTTTGCACCAGATATGATTATGAAGGCATCCTTCTTGATCTGTAAAATATTGCTCCGTGTTGCTGACAAAGTCTTTTTAGGTGAACACAGCCAAAGTCCAAGGCTGGGTTGAACATTGCCAAATGCTGAGCAAAGGTGTTGTTTCAGTGTCTGAAATGCCACCTGACATGCCTCCCATCACTCCTTTCTTACAAAGCTGGTTCAGTGAATGGCAAAGGTGAGCAGCCTGTGTAAATTTTGTGTAGTAATTGCTACAGCATGCTCTGCTGTAGGGATTATACCTTCCGTACATAACACATGCCCTAAGTACTGCACTCTAGAAGCAAAAAACATTTCTCAATCTTGCATCATAGTGCATTACCACAGTCACTGAAAAACTGCCTACAAATTTTACAAATGCTAAGTTCGATAGTAGGAAAAGGGAGAGAAGAAAACATAGTAGGTGAATATGGATTGGGGGTAAGAAATGAAAGAGGAAGCCGCCTGGAAGAATTTTGCACAGAGCATAACTTACTCATAGCTAACACATGGTTCAAGAATCATGAAAGAAGGTTGTATACATGGAAGAAACCTGGAGAAACTAGAGGGTATCAGATAGATTATATAATGTTAAGTCAGAGATTTAGGAACCAGGTTTTAAATTGTAAGACATTTCCAGGGGCAGTTGTGGACTCTGACTACAATCTATTGGTTATGAACTGTATATTAAAACTAAAGAACCTGCAAAAAGGTGGGAATTTAAGGAGATGGGACCTGGATAAACTGACTAAACCAGAGGTTGTACAGTTTCACGGAGAGCATAAGGGAACAATTGGCAGGAATGGGGGAAAGAAATGCAGTAGAAGAAGAATGGGTAGCTCTGAGGGATGAAGTAGTGAAGGCAGCAGAGGATCAAGTAGGTAAAAAGACGAGGGCTAGTAGAAATCCTTGGGCAACATAAGAAATATTGAATTCAATTGATGAAAGGAGAAAATATAAAAATGCAGTAAATGAAGCAGGCAAAAAGGAATACAAACGTCTCAAAAATGAAATTGACAGGAAGTGCAAAATGGCTAAGCAGGGATGGCTAGAGGACAAATCTAAGGATGTAGAGGCTTATCTCACTAGGGGTAATATACAGGGTGTTACAAAAAGGTACGGCCAAACTTTCAGGAAACATTCCTCACAGATAAATAAAGAAAAGATGTTATGTGGACATGTGTCTGGAAATGCTTAATTTCCTTGTTAGAGCTCATTTTAGTTTCGTCAGTATGTACTGTACTTCCTCGATTCACCGCCACTTGGCCCAATTGAAGGAAGGTAATGTTGACTTCGGTGCTTGTGTTGACATGCGACTCATTGCTCTACAGTACTAGCATCGAGCACATCAGTACGTAGCATCACCAGGTTAGTGTTCATCACGAACGTGGTTTTGCAGTCAGTGCAATATTTACAAATGTGGGTTTGGCAGATGCCCATTTGATGTATGGATTAGCACGGGGCAATAGCCGTGGCGTGATACGTTTGTATCGAGACAGATTTCGAGAACGAAGGTGTCCCAACAGGAAGACGTTCGAAGCAATTGATTGGCGTCTTAGGGAGCACGGAACATTCCAGCCTATGACTCGCGACTGGGGAAGATCTAGAACGACGAAGACACCTGCAATGGACGTGGCAATTCTTCGTGCAGTTGACGATAACCCTAATGTCAGCGTCAGAGAAGTTGCTGCTGTACAAGATAACGTTGACCACGTCACTGTATGGAGAGTGCTATGGGAGAACCAGTTGTTTATGTACCATGTACAGCGTGTGCAGGCACTATCAGCAGCTGATTGGCCTCCACGGGTACACTTCTGCGAATGGTTCATCCAACAATGTGTCAATCCTCATTTCAGTGCAAATGTTCTCTTTACGGATGAGGCTTCATTCCAACGTGATCAGATTGTAAATTTTCACAGTCAACATGTGTGGGCTGACAGAATCTGCACGCAATTGTGCAATCACGTCATCAATACAGATTTTCTGTGAATGTTTGGGCAGGCATTGTTGGTGATGTCTTGATTGGGCCCCATGTTCTTCCACCTATACTCAATTGAGCACGTTATCATGATTTCATACGGGATACTCTACCTGTGCTGCTAGAACATGTGCCTTTACAAGTACGACACAACATGTGGTTCATGCACGATGGAGCTCCTGCACATTTCAGTCGAAGTGTTCGTACGCTTCTCAGCAAGAGATTCAGTGACCGATGGATTGGTAGAAGTGAACCAATTCCATGGCCTCCACACTCTCCTGACCTCAACCCTCTTGACTTTTATTTATGGGGGCATTTGAAAGCTCTTGTCCACGCAACCCCGGTACCAAATGTAGACACTCTTCGTGCTCGTATTGTGGACAGCTGTGATACAATACGCCATTCTCCAGGGCTGCATCAGGGATTCCATGCGACAGAGGGTGGATGCATGTATCCTCGCTAACGGAGGACATTTTGAACATTTCCTGTAACAAAGTGTTTGAAGTCACGCTGGTACGTTCTGTTGCTGTGTGTTTCCATTCCATGATTAATGTGATTTGAAGAGAAGTAATAAAATGAGCTCTAACATGGAAAGTAAGCGTTTCTGGACACATGTCCACATAACATATTTTCTTTCTTTGTGTGTGAGGAATGTTTCCTGAAAGTTTGGCCGTACCTTTTTGTGACACCCTGTAGATACTGCCTACAGGAAAATTAAAGAGACCTTTGTAGAAAAGAGAACCCTGTGTATGGACATCAAGAGCTCAGATGGAAACCCAGTTCTAAGCAAAGAAGGGAAAGCAGAAAGGTGGAAGGAGTATGTAGAGGGTCTATACAAGGGCGATGTACTTGACGACAATATTATGGAAATGGAAGAGGATGTAGACGAAGATGAAATGGGAGATATGATACTGCGTGAAGAGTTTGACGGAGCACTGAAAGACCTGAGTCGAAACAAGGCCCCGGGAGTAGACAACATTCCATTAGAACTACAGATAGCTTTGGGAGAGCCAGGAGTAACAAATGTACCATCTAGTGAGCAAGATGTGTGAGACAGGCGAAATACCCTCAAACTTCAAGAAGAATATAATAATTCCAATCCCAAAGAAAGCAGCTGTTGACAGATGTGAAAATTACCGAACTGTCAGTTTAATAAGCCACGGCTGCAAAATACTAACACAAATTCTCTACAGACGAATGGAAAAACTGGTAGAAGCCGACCTCAGGTAAGATCAGTTTGGATTCCGTAGAACTGTTGGAACATGTGAGGCAATACTGACCCTACGACTTATCTTAGAAAATAGATTAAGGGAAGGCAAACATACATTTCTAGCATTTGTAGATTTAGAGAAAGCTTTTGACAGTGTTGACTGGAATACTCTCTTTCAAATTCTAAAGGTGGTAGGGGTAAAATACAGGGAGCGAAAGGCTATTTGCAATTTGTACAGAAGCCAGATGACAGTTATAAGGAAACAAAATAAAAATTCGGAGTAGGAATTAAAATCCATGGAGAAGAAATAAAAACTTTGAGGTATGCCAATGACATTGTAATTCTGTCAGAGACAGCAAAGGACCTGGAAGAGCAGCTGAACGGAATGGACAGTGTCTTGAAAGGAGGATATAAGATGAACATCAACAAAAGCAAAACGAGGATAATGGAATGTAGTCGAATTAAATCTGGTGATGCTGCAGGAATTAGATTAGGAAATGAGACACTTAAAGTAGTAAAGGAGTTTTGCTATTTGGGGAGCAAAATAACTGATGATGGTTGAAGTAGAGCGGATATAAAATGTAGACTGGCAATGGCAAGGAAAGCGTTTCTGAAGAAGAAAAATTTGTTAACATCAAGTATTGATTTAAATGTCAGGAAGTCGTTTCTGAAAGTATTTGTATGGAGTGTAACTATGTATGGAAGTGAAACATGGACGATAAAGTTTGGACAAGAAGATAATAGAAGCTTTCAAAATGTGGTGCTACAGAAGAATGCTGACGATTAGATGGGTAGGTCACATAACTAATGAGGAGGTATTGAATAGAATTGAGGAGAAGAGGAGTTTGTGGCACAACTTGAGTAGAAGAAGGGATCAGTTTGTAGGACATGTTCTGAGGCATCAAGGTATCACCAATTTAGTATTGGAGGGCAGTGTGGAGGGTAAAAATCGTAGAGGGAGACCAAGAGATGAATACACTAAGCAGATTCAGATGGATGTAGGCTGCAGTAGGTACTGGGAGATGAAGCTTGCACAGGATAGAGTAGCATGGAGAGCTGCATCAAACCAGTCTCAGGACTGAAGACCACAACAACAACAGCAACAACAACAACAACAGCAAGTTCTCTGGGAGCCAGTAGCTCAAATGTCATCCAAATAGTTGACGTAACATTGGGAATGTTTAATAAGTTGCTTAAGAAGACACTGGAATATTTGTGAAGCTGAAGTTAACCCCCATCCGCAAATGATTAAACTGGTACACCCGAAAGAAGTATTTAATACTAAAATCCACTGAGACTCAGCATCCAGTGCCAACTGCAGCTATACATTTCTGAGCTCAATTTGGAAACAATACTGACTGCTGGCCAACTTAGTCATTAATTTGACAGAATGGGGTATATTACAAAAATCTTTTCACTTTGTGCATCGATTCTGTGCTTAAAATTGCAACAAAGGTGAACATTGCCAATGGGTTTTTTGATGATGAACATGGGGGTGGCTCATTGGCTTGATGGAATCAGTGACACCACACAACAGAGATTCATTCCATCTGTTGAGTTCCATCTTTGCATTATCTCGCATAGCGAATGGCATGGGGCAGGCTAGACAGCCTAGGAACTGCCAATGGTTTTATTGTAATGTGGGTCTCAGAAGTGGTGGCTCTACCTAGATTCTTACCAATATGTTGATCGTATAACTGCAGCAATGCCGCCAAGTGTTGAAATGGCTTTATGTGCAGAAAAGGTTAACTTCATCAGCTACATCAAAACCAAATATAGCGGAAGCATCAAGTGAGAAAGTATTTTCTGCCAACTGTGAATTTAAAATAAAAAACTTGTTGGTGTCCCAACATTTTCATATTTGGCCACAACCAGTAGTTGTTCCTGCAAGAGAGTCTGCTGCTTCTAAAATATACCACTTGGCACTGAGTGCACTGTAAAGGGGGCCACCACATCCATTGAAAAGTATCTAAATTGGTCAGACTGGCTGAGGCACGTGTGTTTAACTATCTTGTTGTCCACTATAATATTGTGCTGCACGGCTGCCGATGTGCATGTGGAGTCAATTGCGAACACGTAGATGTTGTCCAGCAGATGTTTTCCACACAAAACTGTTGAATGTCTTGGTGTATGGCAGATTTGACAAGTTGCAAAGAAAAGTGGGCATTGTCTCCTCTCATGTAAAGACCAGAAATCTGGGGAAGATTGCTGTGCCTGCAGGGGTGAGTACGGCTCTGTGAAAGTACGGTACTCTGTGCCTGATGTGAACTTAGTGGAAAACTCATGTGGAAGAGGCTGACAATGGTCCCATGTGGTCCCTATATTTTTAGCAGACCTACACCGGGACACCGGATTACCCATTCCAGTACTATGCCCATCTCAGCGATGTGGTTACTGAAGCCTGAATAACTTCCGATGGGCACCTGTCCCACTAGTGTGGCTTGTCAAGTTTTGCCTCCTGCCAATCTTCTGAAAACACATTTTGCGATGCTGCAGTCAACTCCTCAGACTCTGAAATATGTGGTACTTTGTCCAATGTTTGATCTGAATGCATTAAGGCTTTAGTGTATGCAGCCCTTGTTGGCACCAGCCACACCACTATTTCATGAATTAGGTAGTCGCCGTAGCAGTTGCTACAGTGTTTACACTGAGAGCTACATCTACATGCTAACACCTGTAAGTTGCCTGTTCACATCGCCTAATACTGCCCAGGACATTTATCGTATTGATTACACTACAAGTAGTCACTTACCATGTGTACTTGTTGACTGTCTTAGTGCATTAACAATTGACACAATTCTGCAAGTTCTACCTTTTCAGAGCAGGTAAGGGGTTGCAATTTTTGTACCATCTGATACAAAGTATTACTACTACTACTACTACTACTACTACAACTGGATAGCAATGAAGTGCTCTGATCATTAGGCAGAAAACATCTTAAATAATTTTCCCACCTTTCTGTGATCTCCTCTAAACCTACTACAAATAGGGCCGGTGACGGAGACTGTACTACCTGTGCTTTTGTTGCTGGCTGCATAACTAGCAAATAGGTGAGCTCCTGCATTTGCAATTGTTGTTGCTGCTGTTCCAACTGTTTTTGTCATTGCTGTTGTTTCAGCTGCTTGTCCTGCAGCTGCATTTGTTGTCCCCAACCCTCAAAAAATGCCGTATCCATGATGACCACAATATATGACTCTTAATATAAAAACTAATATACACGCAATAGCAAGTTCTTTTCACCAAATGTTATGTCTCTCATAGCGAGATGGTAGCATTCGCATAAAGCTTGGAATGCACCATATTACCGCAACATGTGGCTCCGTGAACAAAAAGGGGATAATTAACCTAATAAGTGAGCAGAGAGTCTGAATGTGCAGCCAGGTACAAAAATGGAACTAAGAGAGTGCGATAGCATGGGGTAATAACAACATGAGATGCAAGCAAATGTATATCAAGTAAACAAGAATTGGACTAGTCGTCTTTCCACTGTCCCAATGATCTCTGATAGATGATGAATAGTCAGTGTATAATCTTATGGGGCTACCGTCTGGGCCAGATGCCTTCCTGGCATCTAAGGATCTTAACTGTTTTACATTCCCAGATACACTATGTCAGCCATCCTTTCGTTTGTTCGATAATTGAAAGGGGGAATGGTGCTGCAGTCCTCTGTCATAAATGAGTTTTTGAAATCTAGGTTTAGAATTTCGGCCTTCTGTTTATCATCATGCGTTACATTACCCATACTGTCAGCAAGAGAAGATATTGAATTCTTTGTAGCGTTCATAGATTTTATGTACACCCAAAATTTTTTGGGCCTATTTTTAGAATCTGCTGATAAAATATTGCTTTCAAATTCGTTAAAAGAATCTCTCATTGACCTTTTGACAGCTGCTTTCATTTTGCATAATTTCTGTTTGTCAGTGGGGCAGTGACTATGTTTAAAAGGACTGTGCAAAATTCTCTGATTTCTCAGTAACTTCCTAATATATTTGTTGTACCAAGGTGGATCCTTTTCCTCCCCTATATTTTTTCTAGGCACATACTTCTCTAGCACGTGGTGGACGATACCTTTACATTCTGACCAAAGATGCTCAATATGTTTGTGTCTCATGGTAGTCTCTATTATTTGTTAAACAGATTGTAGAATGCCATCTGCACATGAGAGTGTGGTCACGTAGACACACGCGCACACACACACACACACACACTACATGTAACACCAAAATATTATTTTAACGGTGCAATAAATTAATTCTATTAGTTCTTGCTTTAGGAGCAGTAGTAGTTTTTGTACATTCTTGCTTCGTGTGCACTTTAAGTAGTTTAAAAATTCTGCCATTGAATAGTAGCAATGGTCTAATAAGAATCCTTTAGGGATTTATAACTCAGTAAAATGAGGAAATGTGGGAGATCATTGGGAATTTGTGTAGCCCCATTTTTAGTGGAGATTTCAAAGACTGATGTCCTTACTGACTGCACATCTAGTTTTTCTTTTCACCTGGTATAATGTCCATTTATATTAAAGTTTTTATTTACCTCTTTTAAAGTTTTTTTTACATATTTACATGTTTGTTGAATTATTATGTAGGGGAGTGGGGGGGGATGGAAGATTTTGAAAGAGGGGTGTGCAGGAATGTGTTTGTCGTGCATTGCACATTGATCTTGTAGTTCTTTTTTGGATCAAGAAGATGACTGTGCTCCCTCAGAATATAATCCCATACTGTAGAATGTTGTAGAAATGAGCATTGTGCAACTCAAACAAGGTGGAAGCTTGCTTTGTATGCAAGGAAGTACAACCTGCAGCATGCTTTCTTCACCATCACATTTGCATTTGTTATGTGTGTCTAACATTTAAATTCATGTTGAAGCCAAATGCCTAAAATTTTTTGTTTCCAGTTAGCATGTGATTTTGCTGGAGTTCTTAGTTACAGAGACTTTTCCCTTATGAATGGAAGTTTAGAAAAGTTGTATTATATGTATTCATTAGTAGCTTATTTCCTTCAAACTAGTCATTTAGCTGGTCTGTAGCTGTATTTATGTTTGCTTGTAATTATCTTGGGGTTTTCCCCATAAGAAGGATTCTAATGTCATCTGCATACAAGATTCTTTTTTTGCGATTCAGTACTGAAATCCAAGTGTTTTATGCACATAAGGAAAAGGATAGGCCCAAGAATGAATCTTTGAGGGACACCACACTGTGTTTTTCCTGCCTATGAAAAATATGTTCTGGTGCTGTCATTTAGCTCATGTGATATTACTGCTTTCTTAAGTATGAGGAGAACTATTTTAATGGCGGGCCTCTAATTAATTAGTTTTGGAGCTTTTCCAATAGGATTTTGTGGTCCAAGATTTAAAGATCTTCATTTATATCTAAGAAAATGCCAGCAGCATATATATATATATATATATATATATATATATATATATATATATATATATATATATATTTTTTTTTTTTAAAGAATCTTCTGTAAAAATTACAGATGGCACTAATAGATTTATTTTTCCAGAAACCATGCAGGGCATTAGTGTGAGGATTTTGTACTTGTCCAGGAATTCATTAATCAGTTATACATGATCCTTTCAGTGATTTCTGCAAAAACCTGATGATAAAGAGACTGGTCTATAGTTTCTTAAATGTGCTTTGTCACATTTTTACGAACAGGGATCACTTTGCCAATTTTAATAGTCAGGAAATGCTCCTGTCGAAAAGGACAAGTTGATTATATTTGATTATAATACATTCCTTCATGATGGAATCAAGAATACCATCAATTTCCGAGGACTTTTAAGGTTTACTATATGAATGATTTTATTCGGGGTTGTTTCATAGAGACTGTTTGAGGGGAGGCAAGAATTTGCTTTGTTCTGTTCATAGTTGTTTGGCCTATCTCTCATATTAGTGATGATGGTGATTATTATTATTATTTTATTTTTTTATTTTTTGTATTGGCTGCATAGTTCTGCCTGAAGAGATTTGCCGTCTGTTGGGGGTCAGTAACACTCTTATTTTCATAGTTCAGCATGACTTTTTCCCTTTTACTATTTCCTTTCTGTTTTATTACTTTCCAGATAGTTGTCTTTTGTTTTCTGACTCTGATATAAACTTATCATTGTGCATTATTTTTGCCTGACACATGGCTTTTCTATATACCTAAATTTATTTTGTAATATAACTGTTAAGGATAGGGGTACGTTGTGGATTTTTCTGTGATTACACAATTCTCTTTCTGTGTTGCTTGAAATTTTTTTGCCTCTTGTTATCAGTGTCTTTGTTTTTAGATCTGTGTTCCTTACTACCTATTTTTCGAGTGGAAATGATGTTTCAAAATAATACTTGAAAATGTCAGAGGACTTTTCAAATTTTTGTTGGTATCGTACATCTGAGAAATATCTTCCCACCTTTCTATTGACAGTAAGTGAGTGAATGTTTCTGAGATCTATGTGTTGAACATTCTTGCAGTCATAGGTCTTTTATGGTTTCAGCTGTGCAGTAAGTAGCCTAAGAGGATTACCATTTGTGCTTCATGATCATAAAATCTGCATTTATGCATTTTGCAATATAGGTTGTGTTTACAAGTGTTAGGTCCAGAGTTGTAGGAGTAGTTTTTGTAATTCTTGTTGGGGGCTGTAATTGTTTTAAATCAAAAGTATTTGTTAGGTTGAGTAACATTTCCTTTATCCCACTTGTTCAAAGAAAATTAATTTTGAAATCTCCACATTGTACTATTGATTCTTTGACATGTATCATATTTAGTAATGTGTAAAGTTTAATGATTGTGACTCAACGTTACCAATTGGAGAGTGATGGATACACATGGCAACTGTATTTTCACCACTTATTTCTAAGACCGTTGCTTTAAAGCCTCTTTCTGCATACTTTTAGTTAAAATAGCAGTACCTCCATTATTTCTGATTTATTCTACAGAAGCAGTTTGCAAGTGTGAAGCCTGGTATCAGAAATGAAGCAATTGGTTCTGCCTTTAACCAGTGTTCCAAGAGACGTAGAACACTGATAAATCGAAGTTCACTATTTAGCAAAACCTCAGAGTAAGTTTTCTAATGGCATTTTATTACATCATTCACCTCAGCTTTGGAGAGATTCTGTCCATAAACAATCAACTGTGCAGATGCTTGGAGTCGCCTTTTGTCTCATTGACTTCAAAGTGCTTTATGCCCCCAGCATATCCATCCATGTGTCTGCCACATTTGTGCTCTTGTTTTGGTTTCTTGCACCCCATCATTCCCAAAGACTTTTTCTCTTGCTCAGGATCATTGGCTCCTTCCATGTTATCATTATTATCGTAAACAGCTTCCAAAGGCTACCTTAGCAGTTAACTACTGTTAATTATTGTCACCTATATTTGTGCTCAAGAGAATGAAAAAATGAAAATCTACTTCTTTAGGGAGTGGGACATGGTGGGAGATAAACTTTGCTGCTTTTTTCCAGTTATTTTATTTAATTAGTTACTACTTAAAATGTAAGTGGTTACACTGGTAGTTGTGAAATACTCATATTTTCAGAACAGTTAAAACATACCTACTGTGAATTTTATTACCAATCTGATAATTTACAGAAAGGATGCCTAATGTGTTGTGCTTTCAGCAGATTAGTTTTTAATATGGAAGTCCCAATTAATTGCCTTATGCCTGAAGCCAGCTCATTACAGTTTTTGCATCAGAAAATAGAACTCCACTTTTGAACCAGTATAGCTTGTCTGGAGATGTACGTAGAATGAATATGTGTAAACTTTTCAATTGAGAGGTTTTGTAAAGTTTTTACTTCCTGTTTTTAATTTTCTGAATTTCGACAGTGTGATGCCATTTATATTATAATTTGGATTTGGCAAGGTTACTGGGTCTCACTTTTTTAAATAGAAGTTTACTTTGCTGGTCTGAGGGGGTTGAAGGAAAGATTCCAGCAAGCTCTGAACATTTTGAAGTATATTGCCCACTGAACTTGGGAAATAGACGAACTGTGTCTACTTTGGTGTTACAGGGCTTTTGTGTCATGGAAGTTAGCATACTCATGCACAGTTTATGCATTGCTTATTCATCATATTTAAAAATTAGGTTTAATGGGCCATGAGGCAGTTGCAATGGCTATAGAATTAGCATTCGTAATCAAAAGCATGCTGTTCAATACAGTAGTCGAGATACTGACCTCGTATCCAGGAGGATGGAGCTTGCTCTCTTTGGCCATTCAGATTTAGGCTTTCTGCAGGCTTTCTATATCATTTGAGGTAGATGTCAGGACAGGATAGTTCCTCCAGCAAGGCCTCAGCCAACCACCTGTCTAGTCCGCATAAGAACATACTTATGATTGAATATAATAGAGGGAAACATTCCACGTGGGAAAAATATATCTAAAAACACAGATGATGTGACTTACCGAACGAAAGTGCTGGCAGGTCGATAGACACACAAACAAACACAAACATACACACAAAATTCAAGCTTTCGCAACAAACTGTTGCCTCATCAGGAAAGAGGGAAGGAGAGGGAAAGACGAAAGGATGTGGGTTTTAAGGGAGAGGGTAAGGAGTCATTCCAATCCCCGGAGCGGAAAGACTTACCTTAGGGGGAAAAAAGGAAAAAAGGACAGGTATACACTCGCGCACACACACACATATCCATCTGCACATACACAGACACAAGCAGACATTTGTAAAGGCAAAGAGTTTGGGCAGAGATGTCAGTCGGGCGGAAGTAAAGAGGCAAAGATGTTGTTGAAAGACAGGTGAGGTATGAGCGGCGGCAAATTGAAATTAGCGGAGATCGGATAACGAGAAGAGAGGATATACTGAAGGGGTTCCCATCTCCGGAGTTCTGACAGGTTGGTGTTAGTGGGAAGTATCCAGATAACCCGGACGGTGTAACACTGTGCCAAGATGTGCTGGCCGTGCAATTTCAATTTGCCGCCGCTCATACCTCACCTGTCTTTCAACAACATCTTTGCCTCTTTACTTCCGCCCGACTGACATCTCTGCCCAAACTCTTTGCCTTTACAAATGTCTGCTTGTGTCTGTGTATGTGCGGATGGATATGTGTGTGTGTGCGAGTGTATACCTGTCCTTTTTTCCTTTTTTCCCCCTAAGGTAAGTCTTTCCGCTCCGGGGATTGGAATGACTCCTTACCCTGTCCCTTAAAACCCACATCCTTTCGTCTTTCCCTCTCCTTCCCTCTTTCCTGATGAGGCAACAGTTTGTTGTGAAAGCTTGAATTTTGTGTGTATGTTTGTGTTTGTTTGTGTGTCTATCGACCTGCCAGCACTTTCGTTCGGTAAGTCACATCATCTGTGTTTTTAGATATAAGAACATACTTACATATTCTACATCTACATTTATACTCCGCAAGTCACCCAACAATGTATATTTGAGCAATTTATTTTCATTGTTTTATGACAGCATAGCCTATACGATTGTGAAGTGAGCCCTGAATGAATGAATGAATAAATAAATAGGTTCCTTATCAGCCTTTGCACAGAGGCCTTTTAAGCTTAATGTTAAATCAGAAGGCAGCTCCTCATCATTCAGTGAGCGTACAAAAAATATTGTCTCGCTTATGAGGAAGTAGTTGAGTTGCCTCTCCTTAAAGTGCCAGATTTATTTTGCAACTATTGATTACATGTTTATTGAAATCAAACTCTCCAGTGCCAGTTACACTGCAATTATGATCATACCTTTAATTTTGTGACCATACTGTCTTTGGCTTAGCCATTTGAGAATGATTTGTAATTGAGTCGAAACTGATTGTGAGAGTAAAACTACAACATAACTAGCAACTAATTCCAGTGATCACATAAAATATATTTTGTACAACAGTCATTTGTTTACCATACTGTTAACTGCCAGTTTGTGCAATGAAGTTTTAGTACTTGTCCAAGAAGAACAGATTGATTGGAATTCATGTGAGCAATAAGCTGCATGCATCTCCTGCATAAGTTGTAATAGCATTTACCCACATTCTGTTAGGTTCTTTTCTTGATCTTTTGTTATTTCTTGAAATCTACCAGAGAATTTCAGTGATCCATTGGCCTTTTATTGTCTGGCAGTGGGATTGTTGTTATTTAACCTGACCCAAACATGAACTGTGTGTTACAAAAAACAAGAAAAAATTAAAAAATCCAGAAACCCAACAAAACCTAAATATAATTAATTATGAAAATTTAATTAACATACAAAATGTTACAGAGTTAGCCTTGCACAAACTAAAGACCAATCATATTTATTGAAGGCAACTATTGACTGTCACAAGAATTTATTTTTCTTAATATTGTGTTTTAACTTTTCTTGCAATAAAACAAACATTTAAAAAACACTTACACAAAAAGAAACCTTGCCTTGATGTAGAATCATAATGACTGTAAAGTACAATTTAGTTTAAATGCATAAACTTTTTTCTCTTCATCTATTTCTTGGGTCTTTTCTCTCCTAAATTATCTCCCAATTTTTATCTGGCAATCCTATAGACAGAAAAGATTCTATCAAAGCATGCAATGCTGACAGAGCAAGAAATGAGATATTAATAAAGTATTTGCAAGAATGTCTTACTGTTTTGAATAAATTAATTGTAGGAATTTAAATTGAACTATTTGATTGACAATACAAAGAAACTAATAAAAACCATGAAAACTTAATTTACCCACTGGATTGATTGATTTTTTTTTTTTTTTTTAAAATCTGGGTGGTCCTAAACCCTGCTGCCAACTTTGTTCAATTTTCAATGCAGTTATGATTGTGTTTTTCATGCTGTTCCTTGATCCATTTGTTTGTTATCCTGTCTCACCCAGTAATTTGAACAACTGTATCTTTAAGTAACCCTTGATTTTTGTATAGATTTCACACTAAAATACCATTTTTCACTACCTTACATCAGATCAGGTATTGTGTGATTATTACAAATTTTCCATTTCAGACAAATCAAAGCTTAACTTTGAATACCCAATTTACTTTACTAATGAATTTTTACTCTTTTGTGTATTTCTTTTGTTGTGCCTCCAGATATTATCTTCATAAACATACGGGGTATCTTGTAATATTGATCCTACAGATAATGGACAACTTCAGGCTGCAGTTAAATTGAAGTGATGAGTGTTAAAGGGACACTTAGTCCATTGAGGCCAATTTTCAGTAAAACAAACAAAACTGTCTCGTTCTGAAAATATTGGCAAATTGTTCATTTGGATGGTACTTTTCTGTGGAACCAGCATTCAGAGAAATGCTTGATGAGAAAACTTAATTTTGGTTCAAGTTCTCTGTTTTATAGACCTTTTAGAAGATCAAGGACTACTGCCTTATTAACATGCCACAAAGAAATAGTCAATTTTCTTTGTTTTTTCTGGTGAATTATAGGAAAGCAAAGGTTTTTATGAGAAACCAACATTGTTCAAGGAAAACAGAATGTTTTTTATGTGAACAGATAATTGAAAGTATAAGAGAGAGACCTCAAGACAAACGAAAAACATTCAAGAAGGAGTGTTGTCGTTTAATCACTGTACTCAGGTGCTTGGCTATCTCGAGTTGGCCATCATATGGTGATTTCCTGAAATATTTCTATTGCTTTTTCTGAGACTTGTTTTTTAAATCTTCAAGTTTTCTTGAAAAGCAGAGATGCTGACTGTCACAAATTACCTTTCAGCCAGTATGGCCTTTGTCAAAAATAGATGACACACACACACAAAATTGCAGTCTCTAGCAACTGAAGCCACGCAGTGGGCAGCAGCACCAGTGTGAGTATATTGTGTAGGTTTGGTGGATGAAGGAATACCACTGTGGGAGGGGTGGGAAGGATAGTGGGCAGGACATGTCTCATTTCAGGGCATGACGAGAGATAGTCAAAACCCTGGTGGAGAACGTAACTCAGTTGCTCCAGCCCTGGGTGGTACTGAGTTATGAGGAGAATGCTCCTCTGTGGGCAGACGGTGAGACTTTGGGAGCTGGTGGGTGACTGGAAAGATAAGGCACAGGAGATAATTTTCTTCTTCTTCTTCTTCTTCTTCTTCTTCTTCTTCTTCTTCTTACAAGGTTGGGAGGACAATTACATTCTGTGAAGTCTTCAGTAAGGTTTAGAATTCTGGGTTTTTAGGAAGGATTCCTCTTCATGGCCCATGAATAGGTTGGCATAGGACGGTGCCATGCGGGTGTCCATAAATTTGGGATTGCACAGCAGGAGATTTTTGCAGATGGAGATAAGGTATTGTAAGGAGGTAAGGTATTGCAAGGAGGTTTGGGCTATGTTGATATGGTTTTGCAGGACTATGTTGGTGAGGACTACTGATTGGCAGAATCTGAATCCAGCTGCCACCCCTCCTTCCACAGTGACCTTCATCTTTTCAGATTCCGCCTATCTGTAGCCCTCGCCAACATAGTCCTGCAAAACCATATCAACTAAGCCCAAACCTCCTTGCAGTACCTTCTCTCCATCCGCAAAATTCTGTGATAGACCTAGATGCAAGGACATGTCCCATACGTCCTCTTAGCACCACCTACTGCAATCTGGTCACAAACATCACCTATTCCATAAAACACAGGGCTACCTGTGATACCAGTCATGTGATCTACAAGCTAAGCTTTAACCAATGTGCTGCATTCTACGTAGGCTTGACAACCAACAAGCTATCTGTCTGCATGAGTGGCCACCGACAAACTGTGGCCTAGAAACAGCCGGGCCACCCTGTTGCTGAGCATGCTGCCCAAAATGATGTTCTTCATTTCAATGATTGCTTCATAGCCTGTACCATATGAATCCTCCCCACCAACGCCAGCTTTTGTGAATTGCGCAGGTGGGAACTTTCCCTGCAATATATCCTACGTTCCCGTAATCCTCCTGGCCTCAACCTTTGTTAGTCATTGCCCTCACCCACCCAGCCCCTTACCTGCTCCCATTCCAGCACTACACAGTGCTCATTCCACCATCGGACCCAGTCTTTTTTTACTTCTCTCCTTTTCCGCTCCCCCCTCCTCTCTACTGCCCTTGGTCTAACCTCCCGACTGCATATAGCTGCCCTACCCTCTCTCCACCTTGTCCCTGTGCACTTCCCAGCAGCACTTCACTATTCCCCACCCCCATCCTACTATCCCTCCCCCTCCACACCCCCAACCTTCTCCTTACCCCCACCCAGTCGCCTCTCCCATCATGCACTGGTAGTGCTGCTCACAGTGTGGCTTCAGTTGCCAGAGACTGCAGTCATGTGTGTGTGTGTGTGTGTGTGTGTGTGTGTGTGTTGCATTTGCACAAGTGTGTGTGTGTATGTGTGTGTGTGTCTTCTATTTTTGACAAAGGTCATGCTGGCTGAAAGCTAATTTGTTACAGTCTTTCTGTTGTGCCTATCTGCGAATGAGCATCTCCGCTACTTGGTGATTAGTAACTTTCCTTTTCAAAATATTGTTACATTCTAATCTGGATTTTCCATTGTTTGATTCAAGTTTTCCTGGGTTTATAGTGACTTTTTCACTGGTGTAGCTGCACCGGTAGGCAGACAAATGATGATGTCACTGGATGCCTTCTTGTTGAGGAAGAAGCTGTGTTTTTCCTCTGACTTACGAGCTCTGATTTACGAGCTTCAACCACTTCTTTTGAGTCATATCTGTATGTGAAAATCATTAGACCAAAGATTTCCCCTGCACAGATTTTGACTACCACTGTCTTTCTGCAGAAAAACTATGTTTTTTGTAGTAGCCTCAAATTAAATTCAGTCACCTTGCAGAGTGAAAAAATTCTGTCCATCTTCCTCATTTTTCTCTTTGCCATGGAGAAATCAGGATCACAGGGGAGAAAACTGGATGCCAGACAGGAAACAAGTGACTGATTCTTTGGAATCAATTTATATCCGCCGAAGCAGGAAGTAGATGAACCAAATCATTATTTTAGTTTTGGCTGAAACAGTTGTCTGAATGCATGTGAAGTGCAATGAATTTTTGGAAATCTGATGAGTAAAGTCCATCAAGAAGGAACATACTTCATTTGGGGATTTTTTTTATTTGTTTCCTCGTATTATACATAAAAATAACCATGGTTAGTAACTGTGGTTAGTTTTTATATTATGGATGTTGAAGACACTGGCAGTTAGTTGCCTCAGGTAGAAAAGCTCCTACACTGGTATTTTCGGCAGTTGGACATTGTCCATGAAAAAAGAACACGAAGCTGGGACATATGCATCTTTTTTGTCTTTGGCATTTTACGCTTTAGCCATAAACACATTGTAAAATTTCTTGTTTTTTAATTTGTGAAGTAAAAGTTCTGCAGCAGCTCTCCTTCTTACATTTCCAGAAAGATGCAGAGATTTTATTTTCACTTCATGTTTTTCACAAGTGCATCTTGTAGTTGCCCAAACATAGAACTGAAATTCTCGGGAAAATATGTCATATAAGATCTGTTACATACTCCTTTCACTTCTAGATGAAGTATTTTGAACAAACCAAACATTGTTTTTATGCATAGCTCAGCATTCAAAAATGCTGACATGTTCCTGCTCTAGTGTGTCTATTTTGTGGGAAAACTTAGCAGTGTACTGATGAATCACTCTTCTCGTTTCAGCAGCTCAAATGAAACTGACATGTTTGACTCGTTTGACTATGGGAGTTTTTCCTTTCAAGCAGAGAGCCCTCAGATGTCAAACTTTTTGTTGGAGATGACGAAAATTGATAAACATGCCTTCAAAGATACCTTTACTCATGAGACATCTTGCAATATGTGGCACTTCCACTGATGAGTCCTTTTGAAAGCTCTTTCATCTTTTGTGCTCCGACATTGCACGATCGGGTGTGGATCCCTGAGGCCTTGTAGACAGACATCTTGTTTGTTCTTGATTGCAAAGTTTGTGTGAAAAGCTTTCAGAATGCTGTTTCGTTCATCCCCTTTATGTTCCAAAAAACGTCCTTGCACCTCAAAAATGAAAGCATGATTCAAATCATTCTAAATGATTTTTCAATATTGTATAGCATGAGAATGAACAACATTTTTGTGATTGCATTTTTACTTAAGAGCAAGGCGGTCCAACTTTTTGCTGGTACAAGGTCATTTTTGTGGATGACGCACCCTTCACCATGCAGTTTGACCATTTTTATTTTTTCCCTGGCATAAGCAGTTGGGTCGGCTTTTTTTCACCCACAAGACAAGCTACATAATAAATCACTATCACATGTAGCTGTATCCCTCATGTACTCGATGTGAAACACAGTGTGTGCAAACATTAGTACTTCTGTGGTGACAGACTTGATCGAACTGAAAGTCAAATAACTATGCTGGTGGAGGGGGGAGGATGAGATATGTGCCAACATGCAACAACCTCTAGAATATCATGAGGTAACATGCCAGGTGACCGCGCCATCGCTTGCATGTTAAAGTGGCCAGTGTCTGGACTATTGCTCTTTTAATTTATTAACTTCAGAAACTTGTGCTTATCAGCCTCCAATATGTCTCTAAAAGTGGTGGACAATGGTCCTTTCAGCGTGAAACAATGAAGCTGCCCATGCCGAACCCAAAAATGCAAACAAATCATAACGAAAATCGAAGAAACATGGACTAATGCCCTTCATTCACTAATTCACTTATTTTTTGTATTTTTTAATCAAATAGGATATATAGTTTGTAAATTGTCTCTCTTAGTTTATTTTCTGCCCCTGTTCACCATAAAATACTAATGATAATGTGTGTCCAAAATATGTTAGAGCTGCCACGGACATTTTATAGCACTGAATGGAAAGTGTACGAAAATGTTCTGAGGTGCCATATGTGAATATGTATATCAAAATTATTAAAGTCCTGAATCTAAGTGAAAGTACAAACTCAAAAGTCCAGCACCCATGGCAAGGTTTTAACACAGCCCATAAAATTTACAGGCCACTGGACTTGCGAAAATTGCCAAGCCCATAGAATTTACAGGGTACAGTGTTTTCGTTGAGTATCAGCTCTTTGATGCTATTCTGACGGCTTTGGATGGTGATATGGGCTTCCTAGGATCTTAGCTCGGGCTTGTGTTCAGAGATGGCATGAGAAGTATCTTTCTCTCAGTGATGTTTGAGGAATAATGTATCTTCACACCAACGTTGGCGCGCAGCGCTTTATTCGTGTCAACGCCGGCACATGGCCAATTGTCGGTTGTGAATGGTGTTCGAAATGGCACAGAGAGTACTATAAGATTGGGAAATAAGTGACTTACTCATGATGGAAGGGGTTTTATATGATACAGAGAGTGCAGAAGAGGATGAGGAAGAGAATGACATTTTTGAAGATACGTGAATTACCACTTATACATTACGTGGTTATGTTACTATTTATGCCGTTTTATGCATTTTGTTAGGCTTTGCTGCGACCACACTATCACAGGCTATGTTATTCTTTTCAGTTGATGATCTGAACAAAAGTAGCTCGTCAGAAGGGGCTGGAAGCGATGATGAATTTCAGTACGCACAACTTGATGTTTCTGTCGCTGAAGCTGACATCTGGAGTACAGCTGATTTTTTACCGTCTTTGCCTATCAACACAACGCCAAGAAAAATACTTGCAGACATCAATTCTGCAAGTTCGGTATTCAACTGTTCTAAAGTGTTTCTAATGGACGGAGATATCAGAGACTTGAAAGCACAAACATGTCCATATGCAGCGCAAACAGTTATAAAGAAACGTAGTACAAATCAACTGAAACCTCATTCATTATTGTGTTCATGGAAGCCAGTTACATTGACTAAAATGAGTTTCTTGGGCCTCATTTTCCATATGTGCATTTCCAGAAGGCCAAGAATGGCAGTTCACTGGTGCTCTAATCCAATTGTAAGTTGCAATTTCTGTTCGCATATAATGAGTCGTTTGCGGTATATTCAGATACATTCTTTACTACAGCTCACTGACAATCATAAGAGAAAAAAAAGCCAGGAGAAGAAGGATTTCATCCACTCTTCAAAATCCTTCCTTACTACAACAGGCTGAGGGAATGTTGTATTCAAGCATGTCGTCCATCAGAAAAACTTACAATAGATGAAGGTATAGTTGCAACTAAACTACAGAAGGGAGAAATGACATACAGGCATAGAGGTAATATGTTGGCAATGAAATGGAAGGACAAGAGGGATGTGTATTCATTATCAACTAGACATAGGTACACACACAAAAAAGAATGGTACATTTGTACTGAAGCCACTTCTAGTTCTAGATTACAATTGCAACAAGGTTGGGGGTCGATCTTGCAGAACAATGCTTACAGTAAAATATATTTCGACGCAGGGCAGTAAAATGGTGGAGGGAACTGTATTTTCACCTGCTGCTTATTGGAGTGTCAAATTCATTCTTGTTGTACAATTCGGTGCACCAGAAGAAAATGACAATCACTGACTTTTTTTATAACACTTGCAGCTGAGTTCAGTCAGGAGGAAGCGCAACAAGTCACTGGTACAAATATAAAAAGTGTGGAACTGTGGGCAGATTATTACAAAGGCATTTTCTGCAGCACATACCATAAACATCCAAGAAGCGTGTTGCATGTGTGTGCCATGTATGCAGCTCTAAGAGCAAGAAAGGAACTGGAAAAGCTTCCTGCAAAATAACGCGGTATCAATGTGAGCAGTGTGATGTCACATTGTGTATGGGACGTTGTTTGAAAATATTCCACACAAAGAAACATTATGATTTGGTGTGAGAATTGAGTTGAGGAATATAAAGAGTGGATATAAATAAAATATTTTCACTTTATAAATTTTTTGCTGTATTTTATTTGAATATATGACATTTTTATATTTACAAAAACATGGCAGTTAATTATGTGATTATCTTCAAAACCCTATTAAATACAACATAAACATCTCAACATAATTTAAAAGTAGAACGAAGTAGAATTTAAATGATGAGCTATTTGTCAAAGTATATTAACAAATGCCACCACAGCAGGTCTCTAAATGTTGATAAAGTTGTCTGGTTTCTGGAGCTTGGGTACACAGAATAGGGCTGGAACTGAGAGTGCTAAGTTTATTAGCATAGATCACACAGTAAAATTTCTGAATGTCTGCGCGGTTTTACTCTCCAAAAGCAAAGTTTGGAAATGTGTTGTAAATGTCTGTTTCTTTCTCTGCTTGTCACTGTTATCCAAAAATATTCCAAGTACACAGTTTTGTCACTGTAATCAGATCAGAAATGACTAACGTGAATTTGGTATAACTGTAGTTCTACCACAGACTATCTCCTCGACCATAGGAAAGGTGATTATTGCTGAAACACCTGTTATATTGGATTTTCTCCACACCAGCTTAATCTCATGCTTAAAACTGCTCATATTACATCCTATAATGAACATAGAAATCAAACAAAGATTGAAAAATTTTGACCCAGTTCCAAGAGATTTGGAATCAAAATATTAAATTAGATAGCCAAGTAAAAGAAAACTTAGGCCACCCACCATATGCTGCGTTTCTCTAAAAGTGGGAAGTGGTTGGATACTACAAGAAATCACCAGTAATCTCCAATTGATTGTAATTTTTTGAAACTCTGCTCGAAAATCGTGTTGTAACTGGGGATCACACCACTATTTGGGTATTACAAATAGTCAGTGTTACACCCCTCAAGGGGCTCACCATTCTTTGATAAGTACTTGCTTAGTTACTAAGGGGCCCCAGGCTTTGCAGCACTACTCCTCTTTCTGTGCTGCAAACTTACATTTTGACTACCTCCTACCTCTTGGACTTTCCGCCAGATGGTCATTTTTGCACAGACCCTGCCTGGACTTTGTTAACAATTTCAGCCTTGATTTTTAGTTTCACTCCTGGCACTTTCTTTACTTTCCATTAACAATTATATCGTCCCTGTTATTGGGTTTGACCTGCCATCTTTTCCAAGTTTTACAGAAGTGTGTGTCATGCAGGGAAGGTCACCCAGTGCGGTGTACGCTCTGCCTCTGCTGCCCCTTCACCTGGACACCTTTCCTTGCTGTTGTTATAGTATGCCCAACACCCAGCACAGTATCCATCCCATTGTCGGGGGTCATCAGGTACCTGCACAATGGTAGCCCCCGACCACACAGGTATCGCACTGTTGGTGCCTACGCTGCACACTCCCCATGTATGCCATGGAGTACGTGCCTGTCATGACTGGGACATGGGGCCTCCCGACAATGAATTACTGGCCAGGTAGCCATTGCTGCAACTGGGTGGCACCCATGGGACGAGCCCCCGTTCAGAGTGGGTGGCACTAAGGTGGATGGATAGCTCGCGCATGAAGCGACTTAAACTTTCTTTTCGCTGGTGGTCAAGTGGCTCCAGCAATCTCTTCAAATGGAAAGACCACATATGATGCAACAAAGTATGATCCCAATACGTTCCCTTCACTGGCCATGCCATAGGAGGAATGCAAGACTAAAATACAATACCTAGTCTGTACCAGCCCCAGTGGGAAACCTTTCTGACCACAGAGCCTTTATTTTTCATGGAACACATTGAAGACAAATACGGGGAGTTGCAACCATCTCGAAGATGAAGAGACGTCCCCTCTTGATTAAAACGTCATCTTCTGCCCAGTCACAGGCTCTGCCCTCATGTGAAAGTTGGGTGACATTCTCGTGACGGTCACTTCCCACAAGAGTCTCAAAATGAGCTGTGGGTCAGCTTAGAGCGATGGGGTGTGCACTTCATCCATCACGTCCTTAGGGGACCAAGGGAAAACAGAGTTGCTACCATGGCCTTCTTGGCTTTTGGGGGTGATATGTTGCATAAGGAGGCCAAGGTGATGTTCTACCGATGTGATGTGAAACCCTATGCTCTTCCTCCTATGAGGTGCTTCAGGTGTACGAAGTTCGGATATATGTCTTTCCAGTGCACCACTACACCTGTCTATTCGAATTGTATCCGCTGCACGCGAATGTTCCTTATTGCCCTCGCTGCATCTGTGTAAACTGCAGTGAGCGCTCCATTTTTAAGTGTGAGAAGGAAATCCATGAGTAAAAGACCTTGGACAAGCTCGCATTTCAAGAGGCCAGAAAATAGTAGCGAGTATCTTAATCCCATACAAATGACACAGTCTTACTGTACATCTGCAATGTCGTCGCCTTCTTTGTTGTTAGTGCCTTCGTCTATTGTGCTTCTTACAGTGGACACTGAGCTGCCCACTGATACCTGCATCCCAGGCAGTCAAGGGCCATTCTGGTGCCTCCACTGCACCTACTTCGAGAACATTGGCTCCCCTCCCGCCGGGGACACCAATCCCCATCCCCAGCCGGAAATGCCTCATCCTCCTCCAGCTTTTCTAGCTAATCTAGCTAGGAAGGGATCCCTTGGGGCTTCCTTCCATGGTTCCTGCTGGTCCACAGCAGGACGCCAGCTGTTGGCTGGAGGTTGAAGGAACCACAAGCTGCTGCCATTGGACTTCTCATTCTTCCTCTGTCCCTGAAACCAGTTCCAGGACACCTTCCCAGTTCTCGTCTTCTAAGGTGAAGGACAACAAGAAGTCCTCTGAGATGAAGGAAACTCCAGTGGTCCCCATGCCACTGGACTCTCCATGTACTTCTTCTGTGCCCAAGGTGGAGATTCTGGTTGCCTCTGAGGCACATGATGTGCTGTCACCGCCAGACACCACACTTGCTAGGTGGTAGCCTTTAAATCGGCCGTGGTCCGTTAGTATACGTCGGACCCGCGTGTCGCCACTATCAGTGATTGCAGACCGAGCACCGCCACACGGCAGGTCTAGAGAGACTTCCTAGCACTCGCCCCAGTTGTACAACCGACTTTGCTAGCGATGGTTCACTGACAAAATACACTCTCATTTGCCGAGACGATAGTTAGCATAGCCTTCAGCTACGCCATTTGCTACGACCTAGCAAGGCGCCATTACCAGTTACTATTGATATTTTAAATAATGTACCGTCAAGCGCGACATTCACCATTAATGGATTACAGTTAAGTATTCCACCAGCTATGTCCGTTTTTTCTAAAGTCTAATTTCCTTGTCCTGTTCCAGACCTCACACCAGCCTGCGTGAGCTAAAGCGCGTGCCTTTCGGCTTCCTCTACGAACACTGTGTTGGCTCTCCTGCCAACACACAACACATGATCTCCCCAGATGTGCCGCAGAATGTATGTCAGTGGATCCCCTGACATCTCAGCCGATTGCAGCACTTGCCCCTGCTCCGCACCCCTCCTGGTCACTTCATGCCCCCACAGTATTCAATCAGTCTGATCCTCCAATGGAATTGTAACAGGTTTTTTCCACCACCTGGCTGAGCTATGGAAGCTTGTAAGTGGTTACACAGCATTCTGTATCAACATCCAGGAGATGTGGTTTTCAGCAACTGGAAACCCTGCCCTTCATGCCTACCGAGGTTATTTTAAGAATCATACTGGCTGTGAGAGGGTACTTGTACCATCTATCCACTGGAGGATCCATGATGATTATGTGGTAGTGACCACGTCCTCATTTTTGTGTCCCTCCCCAGTATTACTCCCCTGGACACACACCCAGGTGGGCTCTCTGTAATGCTGACTGGGATGGGTTCCATTGCAAGACAGTATCAGTGGGGCTGTCCAGCATATAGTGGCAGCCATTCTTTTGGCAGCCAATCAAGCCATCCCCTTTTCCTTAGGATCCCTCCGTTGGAAGCCAGTACCCTCATGGACCCCAGAGATTGCTGCAGCCATTAGAGATTGTAGGCAGGCTTTCCAATGCCATAAGTGGCACCCTTCATTGGAGCACATCATTGTATTGCCTTTAAATGGCTCTGTGCCTGCATATGATACCTCATAAACCGACAAAAGCAAGAACCCTGGAACGGTAAGTTTCCACCATTATATCATGTACCTCTCCAGCACTGGTATGAACTAAGATCAGACATGTCTATAGCTTCCTGTCCCCTAAGGTGTACCAAGTATTTCCTTAGATGGTTCCATTTATACTGATCCAGATGTTGCCGTTGAACATTTTGCTGAACATTATGCTTGTGCATCTGTGTCTGAGAACTACTGTCCCACCATTTGGCTCATTAAACAGCAAGTGGAATGGAGGCACTGATCTTGTACTACCCACTATGTGGAGGCATTCAGTGAATGGGAACTCTCCAGGGCCATAGCCCATTGCCCAGATAAGGCGCCAGGGCCAGACTTTATCCACTACCAAATGCTGAAACATCTCTCATTGAATTGTCAGCATCACATCCTTGCCCTCTTCAATCAGATCTGGAACAAGCGTGAGTTCCCATCTCAGTGCTGAGAAAGCGCTGTAGTTCCGGTACTGAAACTTGGTGAGACACCTCTGGAGGTGAACAGTTATCACCCAGTCAGCCTTACTGATGTTCCCTGTACGTTGCTTGAATGCATGGTGAACAAGTGGCTGTGTTGGCTCCTTGAGTCCGGGGCCTTTTGGCTGCATCTCAAGATGGTTTTTGTAAAGGCGGCTCCACTGCTGAAACTTTTCTGGTTCAAATGTGTGCTTCCTTCAGTACCCCCCCCCCCCCCCCCCCCCAAATATCCAAGAGACTGAGGTCTTGCTGGGCTCTGTACTGGTGTCCTCCTCTTTTCTGCTACCCGTCAGTAGTCTAGTGGCATCTGTGGGGTCTTCGGTGTCTCCCTCCTTACATGCCAATGATTTTTGCTTTTATTATTGCTCCTCTAGTATGGGTGTTGCTGAGTGTCGCCTACAGGGTGCCGTACAAAAGGCGCAGTCATGGGCCCTCACCCATGGCTTTTGGTTTTCAGCCACCAAGACTTGTGACATGCACTTCTGTCCCACCAACACCCAGAGCTTTACATAGACGATCAGTTACTTCTTGTTGTTGAGACACAACACTTTTTGAGACTGGTCTTAGGCTCCTGGCTGACAGGGCTTCCCCACTTTTGCCAACTTACGGAAAGTACTGGCAACACCTCAATACACTTCACTGGCTTGTGCCCTGACCTCGGATTTGTCTCAAAGTAGCCTTTGGTCCAAAAATTTCTGCTGACCCCACAGTTTTTCACTTTCTGTTCTTGGCTGCCCTTGAGACATATCCAGGGTCAGAAGTGGTATTCACAGATATCTCAACAGTTGACAGACAAACAGGCTTGCATATGCACAAGATGATGCAGTGAACTCCACTTTCTGCCAAACGGCTGCAATGTCTTCACTGCTGAATTGATGGTCATTCACGCCCTTGGCCATGTTCGTTCTTGCACTAGCAAGCACGGTTACTGCTATCCAGGATCTTGTTTCTGACCTCCATCTAGCTCTACAGCCAGTTGTTTTTATTTGGACTCTTGGTCATATTGGGATTTCAGGAAATGAACAAGCTGACCGTTGGGCCAAACTGGCCACCAGGATGCCACTCCTGGAAATGGGCGTCCCAGAACCGGACCCAAGCCATGCCATCGATTACTGGAAGTCTGGAGCTCAGAATGGTCTGCCCTGATCTCCCCAAGCAAAGTGAGGACAGCTAAGGAGATCACGGCCACATGGCAGTCTTCCCTGCGTGCTTCTCGCTGGGAATCCACCATCCTCTGTTGACTCTGCATTGGCCACACTTGGCTGACCGTGGCTGCATTCTCTGGCATGAAGTCCCCACTGGTGATGTGGAGCCCACCTAACGGTGGTCCACTTACTTATGGACTGCCCCAAATGTGGTTGCTTTGAGGGAGCATCTTAATCTTCCTGACATGCTATATCTGGTGCCAGCAGATGACACCAAAGCGAGTGATCTGCTGTTATATATTGCACATGAAGATGGCTCTTTTGGCCTCATAGACCACCTGAGGTGTTTGCAACCACTTGTGTCTCATTGTATAGCATCCTATGTCCCTCTGTAAGACAGTGCTTAGGCACTGCAGATTTGTCAGGTTGTAACAACCACTTATGGAGATGATGTTCAACACACCTGTAATTGACAGTAAGAATAGTTTGGCCAGTGTATATTTTACTGCACTCACGTGTTATTTTGTAAATTCCAGGCTCTCTCAAACCTAAATCATCCTTACCAGAGCCAAGAAGTGCTCAGATCTTAGGTGGTGGACAGAATACACATCTGATTTCAAGTTTCATCAAAACCCTACCTATCTTGGCAGACAAGTTCCCAGCATATGGAAGGAAAGCCACAGAACTAAAAGCGTCTACAGGTGGCTTAGGTAGTGGTCCAAACTCTAAAG
Source organism: Schistocerca nitens (assembly GCF_023898315.1). NCBI lineage: Eukaryota > Metazoa > Arthropoda > Insecta > Orthoptera > Acrididae > Schistocerca > Schistocerca nitens. The sequence continues at coordinate 929,907,626 of NC_064617.1, read as the reverse complement.
CACGTTGAATCTGTCTGCCTGTATAGCTGCTATGATTAAGGACATCTTTAAGATGCTACAGCTCTTGTCGTAAATTACAGTATCCGAGATAGCACATGCTCTTTTGACTGATTTCCGTGGGACTCCTGTATGTTGAAACAGTGGATGACAGCTGGTAGCTTGTAAATACCTATCAGTACATGTCGGTTTTCAATAAACTCTGTGTCCAAGAGTTCCATCATCTTTTTTATAAACCAGTACATGCAAAAAGGATAACTTCACACCTTTTCAGTTTCCATCGTGAACTTAATTTTTGGGCGAAGACAATGAAATGTTCCAATAACTGGTGCAAATAATCTATTCCATGTGGCCAATCAAGAAACATATTGTCAACATAAAAAAAGTAAAAAAAAAGAGAGCTTCAAAAATATGTTTTCAGAGCCATACCCTCCATAAAAAAAATTAGTGACTATGGGGAATAAAGGATTGCCCATTATCACACCGGCAGTCTGTTCAAAATATTTGTCATGAAATAAAAAATAGAAGGATGTCAGTACATGATACCAGAGATTCATCATTTCCATATCTAGATTTCAGTAATGAAAATCAATGACTCCTCAAGAGGGGCCCGAGTAAAAAGACACCACATTGAATCTGACGAACTAATTTATTTGAAATGGAAAATAATCACAAAATATATTGCATCCAAAACGAAATATCAAATTAATCTAATATGAAACAAGACAAATTAATCAATTAGTCTGTCAACTAAAATACACTCAAATGAACTTAAAACTAAAATACACTTTATATAACTATGGATTACGTCCACGAAACTGTTACACAAGTTGCTTCTCGTATACACCAGCAATTTTGAAGTTAACCATACAAAGTAACTTCATCACATGTGATGAATTTAATGCATGTTAGTTTTTGAAATCTTTACATGGTTAATGGTTCACCTATATACTATCTACATACACTTCCAGCATTGTAGTGAATGTCCAGTTGATATTATAGCTCTTCGCAAAATCTGCAATACATTTCTGTCCTCGTGAGTTCATTAACAAAAACAGTACCACAACATCCAAACATTGTAACATTGTAACATTTAGGATAAGGCCAATACTAATACTCATCATACATACCCAAGTTTCTTCTGCTTTTTGTTTACACAATAACAGCCACCATTTAACATGCAGCAAGACTTTGTGACTTCTGTGGCTCATATTTCACACAATGGCAAAATTTCCGTAAGTAGCAGACACTCAACAACACATCTCTCTCTCTCTCTCTCTCTCTCTCTCTCTCTCTCTCTCTCTCTCTCTCTCTCTCATTCTCTCCCGACACTGTGCTTGCTCGTCCTTCAACTACACCCGCAGATTTGCTCTCTGTGGAGCAAATATTACCATGAGACTGCTTCCTGCATAATTCCACACAAACAGTACTACACACTCTTTGGTGTTCCTTTGCCTATACTTGCTAATCTACACACACACTGCCTCAGTGGCAACCTACTTTTAGTTCCAAGTCTGCACTGAATAGGAAACTACTTCTAAACAAACAACTGGTACTATGACAGGTGCCCACAGCACAAAAGAATCATCATATTACACTACATAACACTGATGTTCACCAAATTAAACACGCTATGTGATTACTATCATCAATGCACATACCTATAACCACCTGGCTACTACAATAGCATTCAAGATTTATGTTTTTCCATTATGTATAATCAAACAAGGTAACTTTGTATTCACAGCTTCCACATAATGTGAACAAAAATAATTAATTCAAAAATCAGATCACTCAGAAGTAGTTTTAGTTGTCCACCACAAAGAACCAAAGCATCACATCAAATCACATGTGTGTGTATTAAAGTATGACCTACACTATCTGATCAAAAGTAACTGAATATATGTTAGTAGCCATTCATATGGTGTATGCCACCTTTTGCTTTATGACAGTTTGAAGTCTGCTGGGGACACTCAATAAGGTGCCTGAATCTCTGTGAAGGAATGACTGTTCATTCCACATCAAGAGCCGAAACAAGAGAAGTTAGTGATTTTGGATACTGAGATCTGGAGCAAAATCAGCTTTTTAACTTGTTCGAGAGGTGTCCCATTGGGTTCAGATCGGAGCTGTGGCAGGTTATTTCATTTCAGGAATGTTATTGTCCATAAACCATTGCCTCACAGGTGCTCCTCTATGACAGAGTGCATTTTCATGCCGATACAATCACTCATCATCTCACCATTTTTTAACATTTTTTTTAAAAACTAACATGAAAAGCAACCCCATACTGTAACACTACTCTTCCTCTGTACTTCACTTTTGACATAACACTTGAGGGGAGGTATCTTTCTCCAGACAGTCGCCAAACTGAAGCATCAGATTGCAACAGGGTATAGCATGATTTGTCACTCCAAATCGCATTCTTCTAGTCATTCACTGTCCATTGGTGTTGCTCTTTACACAACCTCGAGTGTCACTTAGTACCAACTGCAGAAATATGCTGCTAATGAGGAGCTGCTTGATGATTGTACCCCATTATTTTTAACAACCTACACACAGCCGTTGTCTTAGCTGGACTGCTGGTAGGACTTTGGAACGCTTGAGTAATTTGTTCTGCTGATTTCATGTAATTTTTTTTTACAAGCCCCCTCCATTAGGCTCAGTGGTTCATATGTCAGTATGAGGGATCTGCCTGGTCTTGGTTTAGCTGTTGTTGTTCCTTTGTATTTTCACTTCATTGTCATCACCAACAGATGACTTTTGCAGCTTTAGAAGGGTTGAAATGTCCTAGAGGGATTTGTTGCTCAGGTGACAGCCAATGTACAGTCCACATTCGAAGTCAGTGAGCTCTCCTGACTGAACAATTTTGCTGTTATTACTTCTATAATGACAACACGGTACACTCCACCTCCTTTTATACTGGTGGATCGTATCGTGAGCCCTCTCTACTACGCTGCAAAAGTTACCTCCATAAGACACCGTTAAAGTGTGGCTAATGGCTGTAATTTACTTTGTAGAGCTGGCCATGACATCTCCTTTGTTGATACTGCTGAGTACCTATTGATGTGGTCTCATTGTCTAGGTGATGATTCCTTTGCTGCTCTGGGTGCAAGAAAAGGTGCAGGTTTTTGATTATCACTGGAGTAACGAAATCACGACACAGGATTCCACGGCAAAAAAAAATAAAATAAAAAAAAAAAATATTTATTGCCAGAACTTCGATACTACTACACTCGACTGCAGCCAAAACTCAAGTGGCCGAAAACCCGTTGGTGTCAAAAGATCACAGTCATAGCTACAAAGAACATACTATTTCAATATCGATTATTGATTGAAACACATATCCTAATATCATATTAAGCAAATGCTTTTTAACCCAACTTTAATTAGTGTATAATATAACAAAACGAGGTCTATATGTCAGTTCCATTACAATCTGCCTCTCATGACATATAGTGGTCAGTTCCATCCTACATAGGGGCATCTATATACTTGTTATTAGATAGTGGTTATCTAACTAATCGAAATAGCAAAAACCATCAAATCATTCCAGGTACAACATTTGATGTCGTTTGGATTACCACAGGTAAAGTATGCAAAACTCATGTCAAAAATAGTGAAAAAAAGTATAAAAGAAATAGCAATAATGTCAAAAAGGCAAACATTTTGTCTCATTGTGAAGGTTTTCATCAACCAATACACACACATTGAGCCTTCCAATTGCACTTAAACACTTCATAGTAAACATCAAAATCGGGGACATCACTAATCGGTGTGGTTTGTGGTACAGAAGAATATGATTGTATAGTTCAAGATTTGTTAGCTGTAGGAAGATGAAACTTGAAAGAAAGAAAGAAAAAGTTTCACCAACCAAGAGTGCATGGCTACCAGCAAATCATGTAGTAGCAAAACTACTACTAGCACACTGTGCACTGCTTCGGTAATAGAACTTTATGTGACAGAGATAGAAAAAGATGAAACCTGAAACGAAATTTCACAAGCTCCTGTGTACTTGAATCACTGTTCTATTTCTTTAAATCAATCACATGACACAAACCATATGGTATGTAGAATATTTTAAGCAGTAGATGTTTTCATGTGGTTTTGCTACTATTCTAGAGGATCCATGATGCAACTGCATAAATTTACTACTAGGAATTTTGTACTCAGCTGTTCGGTCTCCGTCATCTAATAGGTTTCGCATTGTCCGATGCTAAAAATTCTTCTACTTGTTCTGTGTGTGTATTCATATTATTTGCTGACAATAAAACAGCCACCTCACAAGTGCCAGCTATCTTTTGGACAAGTTACAGTTTTCCAGTAGCAGTGTAGAAGCACTATTTACTTCTTGCACTGGCAGATAGTGTGCTTCCTTGCCACCCTTACCTGACTGCAAATTTCAATTCCATTGTTCCTTATTCTGCTCCATCATGGCAGTGTTGTAAAAGAACCCCCATGGCCTCTCATACCCAATTCTGTCTCTTTTTTGGAAAAGCAGGCACCTCACATTTACGTTTTCACTATACTCAATGTTTTGCATTTCCTCTTCCTCAGCTGTTCTTTCTGCCTAGTCCAAGTACTGAGTGAACTTGTCAGTACTGTTGCAAGGTGCTGAAATTAATCTTTCACACCAGTAAACATGTAACTTGATCTCCAACTCAGACACTACAACCTTGGGTTCCTATTTGTCTGGCTAATGAATTCACACCAAACTTTGTTCTCTTTGTTTCATGACCAGTCTGTTTACTGAAGGCAACCTTGTATTTGGCCAAAACTTTGAATTTTAGCATTAGTTCTCCTTACCAACGTACAGACTATCCTTACAAGTGATCCCTTACATAGGAAATTTTCTGTGTATCAGTCCATCATCTAGACAATACATCTTTAATCTTACAGAGGATGATGCATGAAAGATCAGGATCAAAATGCCAAAACTGCCTGCTTGCAATGAATGCAATAATAGATTGTCCTGGCCACTTGCTACTTAATGCTTTATTTCTTGGAGGCAGGTTTTGTGCCTCCTTTATACCTCTTGTCAGATTACTATTTAACAGTCACATTAAGCTCTGCAGTTACCACTTATACATTGTTAAATTTGTATCGTATTTCATTTTGGACTGCGAAGCTATTTCATTATAAATCTGTGCATGCTGATTATTACATTCCCTGCTTACAGCACTTAAATTTGGCAAAGCTGTCCAGTTTTGGATACTGTGTTTGTATGTTTGTTGATGCTGATTTTTGGACATCCGATCTACTTTTCTGCCACATACTTTTCTAAACTTCCAGATCTTTCTAGACAAAGCTTCTGTACTGGATCTCTGTCAGCTTTTAAGTCACTTTTTTTTACAGTGTTAAGCTCTGATCAAGAAATCAGTGCATGTGCTGTTCGAATTTTTCGTCTGTACTTTTACTAATAGCCACTTGATTTGTCTCCAGTTTAGAAAAAAAAAAATCATTTCTCAATTCAGCATTAGTTGAACTTATTTCCTCCTTGTGGATTAGCAAGGACTCATTATTACTAGCAATACTGGGATTAGTTAAATCTGTTTTAGAATTTAAATTTGAGTCTAAATTGGATATACTAGAATTAGTTACAAAAATTGTGTCATTCATTTCCTGCAAGAGGTTTAGTATTTCAGCTGTAGTTGTCCCTCCCTGCTTCCTGTACTTAGTAAGTTTGTCCTCATATTCAGCTTTCGGTAGCTCCATAGTTGCTTAATGATTGCAGTTTTCCAGGTGGTGAAAGATTGATGAACACATGTCAAATAATGTACATCACATAGCAGTAATTAATTTTTGCTCTCTTTTATTTAAAATAAATGCACCAGGCAGACAAACTACATTCATAGGGAACATGTCATAAAGTTCTCTATTGGTATACTAACAATATAGGGTCCATGCAGCTTCTTATAGGCCAAGTGGATTCACATTTTACCCAGCTCGGCACTGACTGACATAACACCTGACTATTACATTTTGATATTTCACTACAAAATCATCAAAGTAAAAATACATTTTAACCTAGTGCATGATATTTATGATGAAAATTATTCTCTGACTTACTGGTAGTGACACATAGATGTTGGCAATTTGACTGACTTACAACATGTTGTTTATGCACTGGTAACCAAACTGGGACTGACTGTGATGCTGTCTGTACTCCATGTCTGTTTATAGACAAGTGTAATGTGAAAAATCATAAAATGTTGAATTGCGGCACTAATATATTTTGAATAATTAACTTAAAATGTAGCAAAATTGGGCAACACAAAGATGTAATAGGCAAGGAAACAAGTCTATTTAATTATGAGCTGTGTTACTAGAAAATAGCAAAAGAAAGGTACTACTTTATAAGGATGATTTCTATTTTTGGACAAATTCCCATAGCCCACTAAAAAGTTTCAGGAAAGTAAAAGAAAAAAAAAAATCCAAATTGAATAATTAACAAACTAACAACTTATTATGTGAAAGTTATTATGTGAAAGTTTGGAAATAGAAAAGTCTGGGCTACAGAACTGTTGTACTGATTTCTGAAAAGAATCACTGTTTAAGATGGTACATTATGAAATATGAACATTTCGATTATAAATAAATTCATGACACATGAAGTTATTGGAAAAATTAAGACATTTGTTGAAAATAGGGGAATGAGGACTTTTAACTGAGCTGTGTTACTTTATAAACAAACACCTATTTGCAGACTGAAAATTTCATCTTCCTATGGTTTGTTTTTATAGTAAATCCTAAATATTTAGTTAAAGAAAATATTTCTGTCGCAACCAAAAGTATTACTATTATCAGTGGTATCAAAACTGTTCAGTGAATAATAAATGTCAGCGAAATATAGCACGAATAAGAAATTAGCTATTTTTTCTTAACAAAACAAAATCAAATAAAACAAAAAAAAATTGTATTGTTGTCAGAGGTGATATAAGAATTACATCACCCCTGTTAACTGGATAATCCAATGGAAAAAAATTATGTACATAAATGCATAGTACAGGCAGTGCATATCAAATTGCAACAATTTATTATATTAAAATTTTGTAATGACCAATAACAATTCTATCATATAAAAGTTGTAGGAAAGTTCTTGTAGAATGTAAATATTTTTGGATTAAAGGAGACCACTCACTGAAAAGCAGAAACATTGAATTGACAATGGGCACCCACAAAAGAAATATAATTTGTTAGCTTTTGGAGTTATCCTTTGACGACCTAGAATAAAACACATGCACAAGCAGGCGGGTGCCCAAACACACACACACACACACACACACACACACACACACACACACACACACACACACAAACAAATGTCTCCACATGGTGCCTGCTGAATCCTCACTGGCAACATATAGGGGTGTGTGTGTGTGTGTGTGTGTGTGTGTGTGTGTGTGTGTTTTATACTGATGTTACACTAATAATTTTAAATTTTCAGTAAATTTTAATAATTTGGCAAATTCCTGTATATTAAAATGTTTTCTTTTTTCATTTAGAAAATAGAAACATTGTTTTCTAGTTTGTATATTTTGTGAAAAAAAAACCTACACTTTCATCGCATTTATGTTCTCATTACACAGTTGAGTACATTTCTACAGGAATCCATTCCATAACTTGATCCCAAGCATCTACTAGCCCTTGCAAAAAGTGCTTTTTAGTCCTTTTTGGCACTGCCATTACATTATTCAGTATCGATTTTTTTCAGTTACATGAAAAACAAACAAAAAAGACTTACATTAGCAATCAGTGTTATAAATCTGCAACATACCTGTTGTTGTTGTGGTCTTCAGTTCTGAGACTGGTTTGATGCAGCTCTGCATGCTACTCTATCCTGTGCAAGCTCCTTCATCTCCCAGTACCTACTGCAACCTACATCCTTCTGAATCTGCTTAGTGTATTCATCTCTTGGTCTCCCTCTACGATTTTTACCCTCCACGCTGCCCTCCAATGCTAAATTTGTGATCCCTTGATGCCTTAAAACATGTCCTACCAACCGATCCCTTCTTCTAGTCAAGTTGTGCCACAAACTTCTCTTCTTCCCAATCCTATTCTATACCTCCTCATTAGTTACGTGATCTACCCACCTTATCTTCAGCATTCTTCTGTAGCACCACATTTTGAAAGCTTCTATTTTCTTCTTGTGCAAACTTTATCGTCCATGTTTCACTTCCATACATGGCTACACTCCATACAAATACTTTCAGAAACGACTTCCTGACACTTAAATCTATACTCGATGTTAACAAATTTCTCTTCTTCAGAAACGATTTCCTTGCCATTGCCATTCCGTTCAACTGCTCTTCCAAGTCCTTTGCTGTCTCTGACAGAATTACAATGTCATCGGCGAACCTCAAAGTTTTTACTTCTTGTCCCTAAATTTTAATACCTACTCCAAATTTTTCTTTTGTTTCCTTTACTGCTTGCTCAATATACAGATTGAATAACATTGGGGAGAGGCTACAACCCTGTCTCACTCCTTTCCCAACCACTGCTTCCCTTTCATGCCCCTCGACTCTTATAACTGCCATCTGGTTTCTGTACAAGTTGAAAATAGCCTTTCGCTCCCTGTATTTTACCCCTGCCACCTTCAGAATTCAAAAGAGAGTATTCCAGTTAACGTTGTCAAAAGCTTTCTCTAAGTCTACAAATGCTAGAAACGTAGGTTTGCCTTTTCTTAATCTTTCTTCTAAGATAAGTCATAAGGTTAGTATTGCCTCATGTGTTCCAACATTTCTACGGAATCCAAACTGATCTTCCCCGAGGTCCGCTTCTACCAGTTTTTCCATTCGTCTGTGAAGAATTCCCGTTAGTATTTTGCAGCTGTGACTTATTAAACTGATAGTTCGGTAATTTTCACATCTGTCAACACCTGCTTTCTTTGGGATTGGAATTATTATATTCTTCTTGAAGTCTGTGGGTATTTCGCCTGTCTCATACATCTTGCTCACCAGATGGTAGAGTTTTGTCATGACTGGCTCTCCCAAGGCCATCAGTAGTTCTAATGGAATGTTGTCTACTCCCGGGGCCTTGTTTCGACTCAGGTTTTTCAGTGCTCTGTCAAACTCTTCATGCAGTATCTTATCTCCCATTTCATCTTCATCTACATCCTCTTCCATTCCCATAATATTGTCCTCAAGTAAATCGCCCTTGTATAAACTCTCTATATACTCCTTCCACCTTTCTGCCTTCCCTTCTTTGCTTAGAACTGGGTTGCCATCTGAGCTCTTGATATTCATACAAGTGGTTCTCTTCTCTCCAAAGGTCTCTTTAATTTTCCTGTAGGCAGTATCTATCTTACCGCTAGTGAGACAAGCCTCTACATCCTTACATTTGTCCTCTAGCCATCCCTGCTTAGCCATTTTGCACTTCCTGTCGATCTCATTTTTGAGACGTTTGTATTTCTTTTTGCCTGCTTCATTTACTGCATTTTTATATTTTCTCCTTTCATCAATTAAATTCAATATTTCTTCTGCTGCCTTCACTACTTCATTCCTGAAAGCTACCCATTCTTCTTCTACTGTATTTCTTTCCCCCATTCCTGTCAATTGTTCCCTTATGCTCTCCCTGAAACTCTCTACAACCTCTGGTTCTTTCAGTTTATCCAGGTCCCAATTCCCACCTTTTTGCAGTTTCTTCAGTTTCAATCTGCAGTTCATAACCAATAGATTGTGGTCAGAATCCACATCTGTCCCTGGAAATGTCTTACAATTTAAAACCTGGTTCCTAAATCTCTGTCTTACGATTATATAATCTATCTGATACCTTTTAGTATCTCCAGGATTCTTCCATGTATACAACCTTCTTTTATGATTCTTGAACCAAGTGTTAGCTATGATTAAGTCATGCTCTGTGCAAAATTCTACAAGGCAGCTTCCTCTTTCATTTCTTCCCCCCCAATCCATATTCTCCTACTATGTTTCCTTCTCTCCCTTTTCCTACTGACGAATTCCAGTCACCCATGACTATTAAATTTTCGTCTCCCTTCACTACCTGAATAATTTCTTTTATCTTGTCATACATTTCATCTATTTCTTCATCATCTGCAGAGCTAGTTGGCATATAAACTTGTACTACTGTAGTAGGCATGGGCTTTGTGTCTATCTTGGCCACAATAATGCGTTCACTATGCTGTTTGTAGTAGCTAACCCGCACTCCTATTTTTTTATTCATTATTAAACCTACTCCTGCATTACCCCTATTTGATTTTGTATTTATAACCCTGTATTCACCTGACCAAAAGTCTTGTTCCTCCTGCCACCGAACTTCACTAATTCCCACTATATCTAACTTTAACCTATCCATTTCCCTTTTTAAATTTTCTAACCTACCTGCCCGATTAAGGGATCTGACATTTCACGCTCCGATCCGTAGAACGCCAGTTTTCTTTCTCCTGATAACGACGTCCTCTTGAGTAGTCCCCACCCGGAGATCCGAATGGGGGACTATTTTACCTCCGGAATATTTTACCCAAGAGGACGCCATCATCATTTAATCATACAGTAAAGCTGCATTTCCTCGGGAAAAATTACGGCTGTAGTTTCCCCTTGCTTTCAGCCGTTCGCAGTACCAGCACAGCAAGGCCATTTTGGTTAATGTTACAAGGTCAGATCAGTCCATCATCCAGACTGTTGCCCCAGCAACTACTGAAAAGGCTGCTGCCTCTCTTCAGGAACCACATGCTTGTCTGGCCTCTCAACAGATACCCCTCCATTGTGGTTGCACCTACGGTACGGCCATCTGTATCGCTGAGGCTCGCAAGCCTCCCCACCAACGGCAAGGTCCATGGTTCATGGGGGGGAACATACCTGTAGAAAATTCAAATCATTACAACAAACGGAGAATAGTTACTATATTTTTCAACTCAGCATGATGACCTTAAAATTGAGCAGATGGAGGCTATACTGAAGACCTAAACAAGTTAGGTAATATCTAAAATTCAGCTACTTTTAGTATTATTGAAATATGTTGTTAATTTCTGTCATTTTTTCCCTAGTTACTCAGATTAATTATCCATAAAACTAGTTTTTCATAACACATTATTATCTGAAATCATTAGTACAAAACAAAACAGAACGATGAAAAATTTACATAACACAGTAGCTAAACATTTCAGCATTTTGAAAACATATTCACAGCAGTATACACCTTATGAACTATGAAATATTTAAGCTTTCAGTTGGCATTTGAAAATAATTTTATGGGACACTTTAAACATTACCATTACTTTTCTGAATTAACTTATTTTATTTTGCGTTAATACATGTGGCAAAGTCTTTATCGTTCGTATGCCTGTGCTATGAGCATCTTCCTTTCCTTTCTGTTGAGTGCACCATTTGTCCATCTGGTGCTGATGTTCACCGTAGTTGTGTCATCCTGAATGTTCCATTTGTTGTTGTGCAGAATGCTATTGTAGGTTGTGAATTATCTGTTATTCCTGCTATATGGTCTGCCCAGTTTAACCTTCTCTTCTTTAGCACATCAAAGATATTACAGTGTTCGCACAGCTCTCTGAATTCCTCATTTTCTTCTTTTAGTCCATTCCATATTATTTTAAACATGTTCAAATCCAAGAATAGTCCTTCGCATTTTTCTTTTGAATATTATTAGTTTTATTCTTTTTCTTTTTTAAATATAAATGCTTGGTGCCCTCATTATGTTACCATTTAATATTCAATTGATACAAGCAGATTTTGAAGTTAGTACTCAGTGCTCTTTTCTTTAAGATTTTGCTAAAACCAAAAATGTGTTTCGTTTGCTGCTACTAGATGGGCATCTGATCCATTATTGTTAATAAAAGGACTCCCTAAGTACTTGAAGAAATCAACTGTCTTGAAAGGTGCATCACTTCATATTTTCTTACGTATGACCAGATATTTTGTCTTCTCTTCATTAACAAGTACAATAAACTCGCAGTTATCCGCTGGCAGATTATATGCTTCGCAGAATATCCATGCCCTTTTTCTTCTACTTTTTTTCCTGCTGAATATTTTTCTTTACCCGAGGAGTGGTTGCAGGTGAGCGATACTCTCATATTAGAATGCAAGTGTTGTGAGCGGCACTTTGAATTTCGCCGCGCCACACTCGTTCCCTCAGATAAAAAAATCCCGTCGCAGCGGTATGAGCGCTCGATGGCAGAGAAACTACTAAAATTGTAGCTCTTTTTTTGTTTTCTATTCGTTTCTTAATTGTCTCTTGATAGCCGAAGCTTAAGGCAGACGTGATCTGGAAGACGTAAAAACAAAATACGTATTATCTAGTCTTTATCTGATTTTAATGTGTAGACATATTGTGAAAGTTGTTAAGAAATTTGGAGGATGGAAGTAGCAAAGTAAATTAAATTGCATACAGTATGAAGATGATTTTAATTGGTATAAATTAGTGATTCCTGGACGATTTCAAGATTTCGGAGCAGACTTTTCACGCAGAATTGAAGGAGATTTTTGAAGACCTGGACGCCGCACGAAAGAAGACATGTTAACCTGGTAAAGAATGAACTCAAAGCTACCTTCTCTGTTCTTTTTTCAAAAATTTTTGTAGTGGAAATTGGTTTAACTTTTGCTCAAAAACGCCACAAGGACCACCCCAACAATAGCTTTTCCGAATAACGAAGTCCAATAGCTTTTCTGTAATACGAAGTCCGAATTGCATTTCATTCTTTCCTTTTTGCACGGTCATATACGATTTTAAAACCCCCTTTTTATTCACCATTTCTTCCCACATTTTCAACCTTTTTTCTTTTCTTCTCTCTTTTCTTTTTTTATTAACCACTACAGTGTGGTAAACAGTGTGTGGTTTAAACACTGCAAGTGCTGGACTGTAATTTTTGCAGAAGATAGTCAGTGTTTTATGTTAGTACTCGACAATGTCTGAAAAGTGAAAATGTGTCATGTTAAAAATACAACATAAATTGGAAATAATACACAAACTCAAAGAAGGTAGTATTGGTATGCATAATCTGGCATTGATTTACAATGTGAGTGAAACCACGATTCATAATATTCAGAAAAATAAAGACAAAATAATTCAATTTGCTAGCAGTTCTGACTCATCTACAGATTTGTCAAAGTGGAACTCTATGAAAATATCTACATACGTGCAGCTGGATAAAATCACATTGAAATGGTTTCAGCAGGAAAGAGCAGATAGCATGCGAGTATCTGGCTCAATACATGCCAAACAGGTCGTTTTCCTTCAAACCTATGGGGATTGAAGGAGATTTTAATACATCTTCTGGCGGGTTAACAAGATTTAAACAGCGTCATGGTATCTGGGAGATTGCTGTCCAAAGAGAAAAGTGAAGTGGGAACAATAAGATTGCTTCTGAATTTTGTAATGATTTTCAGGAGTTTATTGCATGAGAAAATTTAGAGCTGGAGTATGGACAGTATGGACAAAACTGGGTTGTTTTGGAATTGTTACCAGTAAATACTGTAGCTTTTGAGACAGATTGTAGAGCACCTGGTTATAAATCAAGCAAGGAAAGTATAACTGTGTTGTCTTGTGCTAGTGTTATGGTGTCCCATAAAGTTAGGTTTGTTGTAACAGTTGAAGCTAAAAAACCAGACCTTTTCAAAGGTACAGAAATGCAGTATTACATATCCATTATTTTCCCCAGAAATGGGCCTGAATGGACTGCACAATATTTCAAAGATTGCTTTGTGCCATAGGTGTGAGGACATTTGCTGTTGAAGGGTCTACCTGCAAGGGCTATACTGATACTAGACAATGCACCACCACATCCAAACAAAAATATTCTGAAACTGGATGACGGGATGATATTTGTAAAATATTTACCTGCTAAGGTGACAGCCAGTGGATTGGGGTGTCATCACTGCCATGAAGAAAATTTATGGAGGTAGTCTGCTGCAAAAACTTACTGATGAGGGCAGCAATCTTCATCAACATTTTGGAAACAATTAACTATGCTAGACGCAATTTATAAAATGTATAAAGTAAAAAATATTTCCGATTGGTTTGACGTCAACCGCAAAGAGTAAGGTCATGAGATGTTGCGTAACAATGCTATTGTTCAATGAGTACAATCGAAATCCAAGGAAGTTGATGTCAGTGACGAAGTTGACAACATTCCTGTAATTCCAGAAACAGCAGTCAGTCATGCGTCAGCACTTCGAAGGGCTGAAGGGTTAGTGGACTACCCAGAACAGCAAGAAGATGCTCCCCTTTCTGACAAGCTTGTGATGTGTAAAATTCGTAGTGCGTTATGTAAAAGACAAGCTACCTCACTGAGACAGAAATCGATTCTAGACTATTTTGTTGTTCTAGACTATTTTGTTTCAAAAATATGAAATTGGCTTGACTCTATTCTTTGTACATACTGTATTCTCGCATGTACTATGATGAATAAAGTAGTATTTATTATAAACATTACTAAAGCGATTTTAATTGTGATTACAGTGTACTTTAACTGTGGGTTATCTGTGGAATTTGATTAGCTTTGGATTTCAAGTTCCTGTTTACTGCAGATAATCGAGAGCTCACTGTAATCTTTTTTTATCAGTAATTTTATAATAATTTTGCATCGTTTTGACTAATTCTTCTTATTAATGCTACATCGTCTGCATAGGCAACCCTGCAGTTGGATCCCTTGTGGATTAGTTTTAGTAAATTATCTATTGATTTTCTCCAAGACAGGGTTAAATAAAATAGGTGAAATGACATCCCCTTGTCTTAGTTCAGTGTACACCTCAGAATTTTCTGTTGTCACTACAGATGCCTTTATATGACATAAAGTTTCATCTACACGCATTTTAACTAATCCAATTAACTTCGAAGGTATTTCAGGTTCCCTCATTCTATTTAAGAGTGTCTATCGGTATATTTATCTTAAGTGTTTTTGAAATTTAGAAATATGATGCTGCCTTAGGTTGTAGCTGTGGCAGAAAATCTGACGCATTATGTGGGACACCTCAGATGTCGCTTTTTTCGCCCACATGCTCTGCTGGCGTGTTCGCATACATCAAGGCAGAGGGACAATGTGAACACTTGTACACTTGTAGTCTACCCTCACCCATTCACCGTGTGAGTGGACAGGTGACCACTCCTTCTGCAGGATCTAAGCAGGCAGGCATATCGGGTGGGGGGGGGGGGGGGAAGTGGTTTGCTAGTTATCAGGAATTCCAGTGTTAGTCACATTATGGACCCCTTAGGGAAATAATGTTCAGGGCCACAAAGAAATGTTGTCCATATATCTGTCGGGGAGCCTCATCCAAGGGTGGAGGAGACCCTGCTGCTATGAGGGGTGGCTGAGGAGGAACAATGTGGGTATGATAGGGGTTGGATAGTGGTGGCCCGAGGCAGCAGTAGGATGTCAGCAGGTTGGATAATTTGTGGAGGTGGTGTCTGGAATGCTCCACTATGATGAACTTTACTAAAACACACACTTAAATATAAACAAATGAAATTAATATCACTTTAACTTGACACGTGGCTTTAACATAACTCTCAAATACTTACACTAATGGCACTAAATTTATTTGAAACCTTCTCTCTACTGCTGCTGTATAAATTTGTCATTCTTTTGCATACTTACTGTTCTGTTCAGTTCTGCAATAATGCTACGTGCTGCAATCTGCAAGTTGGGGCACACACTGGCATCAATGATGTCTGTTGCTTGGGTTCTAAGGTCATTCTCAGCTCATATGGGGAGCTGGCAGAAGTGGTGAAGACTGCTGCCCTCACATGTGAGAACAAGTAGAGCTCACAATTTGCAGCATTGTTCCCAAATCGATCAGGGTCCTTTGGTTTGGAGCCAATTGGAGGATCTCAGCTAAAGGCTCTGTCAGTTCTGTAATGGTAATGGCTGCAGATTTCTGGATCTGCTTTAGGGAGTGGAGAGTTCTAAGACTCACCATGGTAGGCCACGGAAGCAGCTACTCTGGTAACAGAGTGCTTACGGAGTACATAAGAGGATTTTTTAGTCTAGACAGTAGTTTCAGGTCCTCTGATGAACACTCACCCATCAGTATGCAGGGAGCAAATTAATTGTAAATACAGAGTAATGATACTTTGACTGTCAAAACACTAAGGGCAAATTTTCAAAGAATTTGTAACAAAATTCCTTAATTTACTGCCCTCTAAGAAAGTAGCTATACAGTATACTACAATGTGTACATTATACAACAGATAGTGTGGAAGTATGGATTAAACAGACTGAAGATTGTATAAGCATTGTATCCATAACTTTGATATGTGTCACGTAGCACAGATCAACCTATAAAAGCACTTTTGCAAATATGATAAAGATCAAAAGTCAGAGAGTAAATAGTTTTCATAGAGTAAAAATTTTTCTGTAATTCATGTAATATCCTTCAGATCAATAAGTACCTTGTACTACACACTTTCTAAAGCAGCCTATGTCATTCCTCGTGGTTCAGGCAACCTCCATACTAAATTTCATAGAAACTGGTCAAGGATACAGGGTACTTTTCTGGCTCAGTATTATGTAAAAATTAACACGTATTTCTTTCAGGCACTGTATATAATGTATATGTTTTACAGATTTTTTGTAGATATCCGGTAATAGTGCACACCTTTTAAACAAATTAGAAGTATTTTGAATATTTTTGAACCTTCTGAGGGTTATTAAAAAAATTTTAAAAGAATTATGCAATTTTTTCCCAAAATGCTTCCTGAAATTGAGGTACCATTTAATCCAATGTTACACATTTGAAGGAGACCAAATTTTTACCAGTATGTATGACATGATGGCCAAAGTACTAGATCTATTTAATTCCACCTATTATGTATATTACAAGGATAGAAAAAACAACACAGCTTACATTTTAATTTTTATATTTTTTTCCTAATAAAAATGTTATTTTTTCTATAATTTAGTTGATTCTGCAATAAAGCTTAGGCCTACTACATAAGTATGGACTATTGCAAGTTACAGAGAAAATTTTGAGCTATGCTTTATAAGCTTTAGGAAATATTTGTACCTGAATTCTGAAAAATACAACTTGCAGGAAATTGCGAATGAAGATATGAGTCCAATTAAACTGTGCCTCAGAACATTTCTGAAGCGTAGTCTTCATCCTGCAGCATTTCATCATCTTCAAGCTTCATCTTGGCATCCCTTTTAGCACTTTGTTGTTAACTTAAAAAGCTAATCTTTCAGCTTCATGCACCCATTGTCTGTCACGAGCAAGCAATTGATCATCCATATTAGAGCCACATTTTATGACTAAATTTCTCAGGACTTCCAGCCTACCTATCACTCCATCATTGAAACATATCACTGCATCTAGTGCACCAACTTTTAATATATGTAGTCCTAAAGAAACATTCTTGGGTAATCTTTCCCATATGCAATGGTTGAAACTTTCATTTGTATTCTGAGTGCCCCCATGAAGACATGTACTAAGCAAAACTGCGTCACTCAGGTCTGAAAATTGGTTTTATTTCATTCATAACAGGCTCAGGAAGAGAATGCTTATGATGGTATATTTGACCACTTTTTGATAACCACACCAAGAATCTGCTTCTTTAGGGCGAAGTCCGTGAACAGGGTGATCATCTGTGGACAACTTATTAAAAGTACATGGCCCATACAGCTTTTCTCATTGCTGTAACATCATTCAGAGGCACAGTTTGTCTAATGGCCAGTCCATAATAACTCTGAAGGAGGCCTGTTTCAGTTTCTGTCAATCTGCCTTGGCCAGACAGAGATTTTCCATCAGATAGCAACTTTCCTTTCATTTCTCTTCGTAGTGTCCTCAATGTGCACCCATCCTCCTTTGCACATGTTCACAACACTCCAGTTTTGTTACCAAGGTATCACCATAAACATTAAACTCATTGATTTTATTGTAAGCTTTAGAGCTAGGCACTAAGCAGACACTGACCTCTGAAATATTTTTAGAGCTCCATCACACTCCCATAGCTCCACTGTAACCATCATAATTCTTAGAACACTGATGTTCAATATGTCCTTCTGTGTTACCATGGCAGGTGTGGCAGTACTTAGATAAGCACTCAATCTCAACAACTTTTCCATTCTCCAGAGAAGTAGCACTTACAATACCATTCAAGGAACGATGTCCTCAACGTTGCCATGTCCCATCAAGTGCAACAGTAATGTCCCTGGTTCCACTAATATTTACAGATTCTTCTACTGCATGATTCATAGATGCTTTAGACACAACTGTCAAGGCACCTAAAAGTATTTTTGTGTACTTGCTGAACCTACTGGGAGGAGGAGGAAGGCCCATCAAACCACAAAACGTTTGAGCAGGGTTTTTTCATTTTCCTATTGCATGCATTGCATACACTAACTTCAAATTCACATCATATGAATTAAGCACAGTGTTTGAAGTCATTTTCGAGATAGATTTATTGTAGGATCTATACAGAACAACTAATTTTGACACTAAACCCTTCGTGCTACTTTGTTGTTCAGTTATTTCCAGACAGCCTACACCATCACATTGTTTACATTTCGCCACATCCTTTATCAAAGAAGATAAGATTCTGACACCACCAACAACAGATCCACTACAAACAGCATCATTGTTAACACAAAAATTTGAATCACCAGGAGGCATGCCTTGTGGGAGTTTCTTCCCTGAAGAACTGATACATAAGTTACTTTCAACAGTGTGGCTTGCTTTGTTTGTGAAATGGTTGGAATTTCCTTCTATTGAATTTCATGATGCGTGGCATAGTTTGTATTTATTGCACACTAAAGGATATGTACTTCCACAAATATATGTAGCACTTGGGCAACAAACATTCAGTAATGTGTGAACAAACTGCTTCAACGTAACAAAACTAAATACTAGCAAAGATAATCATTTCCAGGCACTAGAAACCTGCACTGTTACCAACATATACAATGTATCATACGTATAATTGCTGGAAACAGAAAGTTCAGTTATTTTCAAAATAATACTGGTTTCTGTAACAGAAATAAAGGGGGCGTGGCGGCGTACATGACCGTAAATTTAAAATTTGGTATAGAAAGATCATTTTTCATTTGAAACCCTTTAATGTATATATCAATGTAATGAGGGAAGTCTATAGAATTTAATAAAGTCATAAAAAAATTTCGATTTTTCGACCATTTGTAAGTACCCTCTATCCATAAGCTGGTTGGTTAGTTTTAAAAACTTAACAAACGGAGTTGCTTTTGCATTTGCATTTATTATATTAGTAAGGATAAAAATGATCAGATTCTGGTTTAATGAAGCCTATATGGTGCCCCAAACTATGCACAAATTACCTGCAAAAACTCCATGAAAATTCATCTAGTAGTTTTCAAGAAGTGTGTTCAGTCAGACAGACACATGAAAGTTTCACAGGTTTCTTAGCAGTATAGATATACAAAAATTATCTGACGGACATGATGAACGACTATTTGTGGCTGTTTGCTGATGATGCTGTGGTGTACAGGGAAGTGTTATCATTGAGTGACTGTAGGAAGATACTAGATGGCTTAGGCAAAATTTCTTGTTGGCATGATGAATATCAGCTTGTTCTAAAATCTAGAAAAATATGAGTTAATGCAGATAAGTAGGGGAAAAATTCTGTAATATTCAAATACAGTGTAGTAATGTGCTTCACGACACATTCACATCAGTTAAACATCTAGGAGTATAATGTTGTGAAGTGATATGAAATGGAATGAGCACATGACAGTAGTAGGGAAAGTGAGTAGTCTACTTCAATAACCTTGGAGAATTTAACTTGGTGGGACTAAAATAAGACATCAAAGCAATTCAGAGGCGAGCTACTAGACATGTTACCAGTACGTCTGACCAACACACAGATATTACGGAGATGCTTAATGATCTCAAAGGAGAATCCCTAGAGGGAAGACAACATTGGTTTTGTGGAGCACTATTGAGGAAATTTGCTGAACCAACATTTGAAACTGACTGCAGAATGATTCTATTGCTGCCAACATAAAAATTTTGCTTAATAATCATGAAGATAAGAGAAATTAGGGCTCATATGGAGGCATATTGGCAGTAGTTTTCCCCTCACTCTGTTTGCTAGTGGAACAGCAAAAGAAATGCCTAGTAATGGTACAAGTTATCATCTGCCATGCACCATATGGTGGCTTGTGAAGTATGCATGTAGATGTAGATTGTTCTTAAATATCTGCCGTAGAAGTGTGGCTTTCCAGTCTGCAGGTATGGATTCTGTCTTCCATATTTGGATCACATAGACGTTCTTTCACAGTAAATACTTTCGTTTTTACACAATCATATTTTAACCCTTATCAATATCTGTTCTGTAATTCTTTATTTTGGTACTTACTACTTGCTAGTTAATGAAGCCTGTTCACAACAATTAACTACCACAAAGTCAGGGTTCATAACCAGTACCTATAACAATTCCTATATCACATAATACCTCTCACATTCTTCTTTATTAACTTCATTATTCTTCATATACTTCACTAAAACATATACTTTATGCATTCCTTATAACTTTACTAATACCTTGTCACTTAATATACCCCGTACTCAATTAAGTACATCATTTACATCATGCCACGGAATAAACCATCCCATGTACAAACATGATAAGAGTTCTGTTGTCATCGTGGCTTGCAGATACACTGTGTCCATTCATTCCCGAATACATGCACATAAATAAAACACACATCCAGACAGCACACTATACAAATTCACTACTTATATAAACTTTTTATGGTGGCAGTTATCATCTGTTGGTTTGGTAAATGTTTGTGTCACACATAACTTCACCATTGGTATGTTACACTACACTACAGATGCCTCACCTTAGGTGAATGATGTCATCA
Source organism: Schistocerca nitens (assembly GCF_023898315.1). Classification (NCBI taxonomy): domain Eukaryota; kingdom Metazoa; phylum Arthropoda; class Insecta; order Orthoptera; family Acrididae; genus Schistocerca; species Schistocerca nitens. The sequence continues at coordinate 929,886,835 of NC_064617.1, read as the reverse complement.
CTATTCTAAAACCCAAATAAGCAACAAACATTTAAAGTTCAAAACTAGTTTTAACCTTCTTAACTAAAATTATCAACAGCTTGTGTCCGTTTGATGCTTGATCACAGCTGTAATTGTATCTCATTTGCAATAAATGTACTTATCCATGTTTATTACTTGTGAAGTGCCTCACAATGAATTATAAACCTTTAATCATAGGCATGTATTTGTTATTCCCTCACATTAAGTCTCTTTACACCTCCACAAGGCAATCATTCTGTTACTATGAATATGAAATTTCAGGCAACAGATATTTACACCAGTATGCATCATTACATAGCTTTACAATATCTCCTTATTTTATAATCTTGCAATAATGACAACACACACACACACACACACACACACACACACACACACACACACACACACACACACACACACACACACACACACCTAATGGTCCATAATAATAATAATAATAATAATAATATTAACTTCAGTCATTACACAGAAATTAATGACACATACAACACAGAACAAAATTATAAATGAAGAACAAAAAGGCTGCTGCAAAGGAGCACGAGGATGTAAAGAGCAACTGATAATAGATACAGAGGTGACATATCAAGCTAAAACTAAACAAAGGTCACTTAACTACGCATACATTGATTACCAAAAAGCTTCTGATAGTGTACCCCACTCATGGTTGCCACAGATATTGGAAATATACAAAGTAGATCCTAAATTGATACAGTTCCTAAACATAGTAATGAAAAATTGGAAAACCACACTTAATATCCAAACAAATTCAAATAATATCACATCACAGCCAATACAGATTAAGCGTGGAATATACCAAGGAGATTCATTAAGTCCTTTCTGGTTCTACCTTGCTCTGAACCCACTATCCAACATGCTAAATAATACAAATTACGGATACAATATCACTGGAACATACCCACACAAAATCACACATTTGCTATACATGGATGATCTAAAACTACTGACAGCAACAAATCAACAACTCAACCAATTACTAAAGGTAACAGAAGTATTCAGCAATGATATAAATATGGCTTTTGGAACAGACAAATGTAAGAAAAATAGCATAGTCAAGGAAAAACACACTAAATAGGAAGATTACATATTGGATAACCACAGCGACTGCATAGAAGCGATGGAAAAAAAACCAGATGCCTATAAATATCTAGGATACAAACAAAAAATAGGAATAGATAATACAAATATTAAAGAAGAACTAAAAGAAAATATATAGACAAAGACTAACAAAAATACTGAAAACAGAATTGACAGCAAGAAACAAGACAAAAGCTATAAATACCTATGCTATACCAATATTGACCTACTCATTTGGAGTAGTGAAATGGAGTAACACAGACCTAGAAGCACTCAATACACTTACACGATCACAGTGCCACAAATATAGAATACATCACATACATTCAGAAACAGAAAGATTCACATTAAGCAGAAAGGAAGGAGGAAGGGGATTTATCGACATTAAAAACCTACATTATGGACAGGTAGACAATTTAAGAAAATTCTTTATAGAATGAGCAGAAACTAGCAAAATACACAAAGTAATCACTCATATAAATACATCGGCTACACCACTGCAATTTCATAACCACTTCTACAACCCTTTAGATCACATAACATCAACAGACACGAAGAAAGTAAATTGGATAAAGAAAACACTACATGGCAAGTACCCGTATCATCTAACACAGCCACACGTCGATCAAGACGCATCCAACACATGGCTAAGAAAAGGCAATGTATACAGTGAGACGGAAGGATTCATGATTGCAATACAGGATAAAACAATAAACACCAGGTATTACAGCAAGCATATTATTAAAGATCCCAATACCACAACAGATAAATGCAGACTTTGCAAACAACAAATAGAAACAGTAGATCACACCACAAGCGGGTGTACAATACTAGCAAATACAGAATACCCCAGAAGACATGGCAATGTAGCAAAAATAATACATCAACAGCTTGCCTTACAACCTAAACTTATAAAACAACACATTCCCACGTACAAGTATGCACCACAAAATGTACTGGAGAATGATGAATACAAAGTTTACTGGAACAGAACCATTATAACAGATAAAACAACACCACATAACAAACCTGACATCATACTCACCAATAAAAAGAAGAAATTAACACAACTAATCGAAATATCCGTACCCAATACAACAAATATACAAAAGAAAACAGGAGAAAAAATTGAAAAATACATCCAACTGACTGAGGAAGTCAAGGACATGTGGCATCCGGATAAAGTTGACATTATACCAATTATACTACCAACTAAAGGAGTCATACCACACAATATCCACCAGTACATCAATGCAATACAGCTACATCCAAACTTATATATACAACTACAGAAATCCGTAATTATTGATACATGTTCAATTACCCGAAAGTTCCTAAATGCAATATAACGTATACCGTACAGTTAAAAGAAAGTCACGTTTGATCAAGGTCCGCGTCACTTTCCATTTTTAACCAGACATAACGTCTGAGAAAAGAAAGAAAGAAAGAATAATAATAATAATAATAATAATAATAATAATGATAATTGGCACAGGGTTTTCAGTACACAAATCTGTCATAGACATCATAAATTTGAATTCAGTATCAGAAGGAATTGCCACAATAATCAGGAAATAAACGATACATAATATCAATGCACATGCACCTCCAAATGATCACAACAAGAAGAGACCACAAGAAGTCAAAGACTTTTGGGAAGACATGGAAGAAATGACAAGCAAAATACCAGAAAGACACGTCAAAATTGTACTAAGAGATTTCAATGAACAACTAGTGAAAGAGTAGTAGTACAAGTAAATCACAGGCCTACATACAGCACACAAGTGCACAAACAAGAACGGAGAGCAATTCATAAAGTACTGTCAAGATTTTAACTTAAAAGTTGTGTTGACACAATTTCGGAAACCAAGACGAACACTCGCAATGTGGAAAACGCCCAAAAACATGTGGGGAGAATTCCAAATAGACACATAGCCATAACAAGTAAAAATGCAAGTAAAATTTTAAATGTGAGAAATCGCAAAAGATTCTTCGAATCTAACCATCATTTGCTACAAGTGAAGATTAGGCCAATTCCAAGGAATAGAAAGACAACACAGAACAAAATTATGAGACCAGATCCAGAATACATTAAGATAAACAAAGACATAATTATTGAAGATATTAATCAGAATACAACAGAGAATTGGCCAGACCTGGCAAAGGCAAGTCAGAAGACAATGTGTTGGTGTCAGCCTCCCAGGAAACGCAAACATAGATGGCGGAATGCAACTTGTGATGAGGCAGTTGAACGAAGAGTTAAGGCATGGAGGAAGTTTAACAGCATCAGAACAACAGAAACATGGCAGGATTTCCACAAAGTCCAAAAGCAGTCCTTGAAAGATATTAGAGCAGTGTAAAGGGCATATGACAAACATATACTAAATGAAATCGAGGAAGACTTAAAGAAAAATAATATGAGGAATTTCTACAGAACATTCTGGGAAAATATAATGGGTTATCATCCTCCAAATATCTACTTCAGAAGAACAAATAGATCTCTAGAAACAACACCAAAGAAAATTGCAATATTCTTAAAGGATACTATGATACATTCCTCAACTGTGAGAAGCCCAAAGAAAAATTACACTTCACGGAAACATGACCAAACCCAGGCTCAAAGCCGCCTACAATCACAGAGGTAGAGGTGGTTATAAAACAACTAAAGAACAACAGAGCCCCAGGGGAAGATGGCATTATCACTGAGATCTGGAAACTTGCAGACCAAAATATTACAAAGAAAATTCATAAAATTCTCTTGGAAATATGGAGTACAGAAAAAATTCCATGGAATGGAAATGTGCACTGATTCACCCACTCCACAAAAAGGGAGACAGGACAGACCCTATTAATTACAGAGGGATCTCATTACAAATTTCTATCCAATGTGTTACTGAACAGACTGGAACCACAAGGGTATACAAAGATAGGTGAATACCAGGCAGGGTTCAGAAAGGGAAGATCCTGTATTGAACAAATTTGGAACCTGCGAACAACACTGTAGTTATATTTGTGGACTTTAGGAAGGCCTATGACTCCATTCTCAGGCAGACTCTTTAACACACTAAAAGAATATGGACTAGACAGAAAACCTAGGGCACTAATAGAACAGATGCTCACAGACACCACATCCAAAATAAAATTTAAGGGAGAAATTTCAGAGCCATTTGAGATACATACAGGGGTCAGACAAGGAGATGGTATCTGACCATTTCTATTCAACATAGTCCTGGACAAAATTATCTAGCAGTGGGAAGAAAAAGTAAAAGTAATTCAGTTAGGAAGAACACGTGCAAGCAAGACAATGATAAAATGCCTAGCTTGTGCAGATGGCTTGGCAATACTCAGCAACAACAGTGAAGCAGCGCAAGAAGCCCTGGAATATTTGCATGAAGTCTGTGCCAAAACGGGGTCACAGATATATGAGAAAACTTAATATGTGGAAAGAAAGGATAACAATACACAAGCCATGCACACAAAATACGGATTGGTTAACGGAGTGGAAAAATTCAAGTATCTTGGAGAATAGGTACAAATAGGAGGCTCAAACAAGGCATCCAATACGGAACAAACAGAAAAACTTCAGAAAGTGTACAAACTTTTACAGATGCACTACAATATGCTTATTCAAAGTCCAAGCCTCTAATACCAAACAAATACCCATGTCCCGTTTTCCCACTACTAATGCACTCAGACTTAATTCTATAATACCACTGTCAATAATTTTCTTTATTTGTTCTTGTACTGCAATGCAAAGACACATACACTGAAGAGCCAAATAAACTGGAACACCTGCCTAATATCATGTAGGGCCCCTGCGAGCATGCAGAAGTGCCGCAACATGATGTGGCATGGACTCAACTAATTTATGAAGTAGTGCTGGAGGGAATTGACACCATGAATCCTGCAGGGCAGTCCACAAATCCATAAGTGTAAAAGGGTATGAAGATCTCTTCTGAACAGCATGATGCAAGGCATCCCAGATATGTTCAATAATGTTCATGTTTGGGGAGTTTGGTGGACAGCGGAAGTGTTTAAACTCAGAAGTGTGTTCCAGGAGCGACTTTGTAGCAATTTTAGATGTGTGGAATGTCACGTTTTCCTGCTGGAATTGCCCAAGTCCATTTGAATGCACAATGGACATGAATGGATGCAGGTGAGCAGACAGGATGCTTACATATGTGTCACCTCTTGGAGTCATATCTAGGTATATCAGGGATCCCATATCACTCTAACTGCATATGCCCTACACCTTTACAGAGCATCCACCAGCATGAACAGTCCCCTACTGATGTGCAGGGTCCACTGATTCATGAGGTTATCTCCATAACCATACATGTCCATCCACTTGATGCAGTTTGGAATGAGATGCATCTGTCCAGGCAATATGTTTCCAGTCATCAATAGTCCAGTGTCGGTGTTGATGGGCCCAGTTGAGGTGTAAAGCTTTGTGTCGGGCACTTATCAAGGGTACATGAGTGGGCTTTTGGCTCTGAAAGCCCATGTTTATGATGTTTTGTTGAATGATTCACACGCTTACACTTGTTGATGACCCAGCATTGAATTCTGCAGCAGTTTGCGGATGGGTTGCACTTCCGTTGAACGATTCTCTTTGATCATTGATGGTCCTGTTATTGCAAGATCTTGTTCCAGTCACAGTGATGTTAGAGATTTGATGTCTTACTGGATTCCTGATATTCACGATACACTCATGAAATGGTCATATGGGAAAATCCCCGCTTCATCGCTACCTCGGAGATGCTGTGTCCCATCACTCATGTGCCGACTGTAACACCAGGTTCAAACTTGTTTAAATCTTGATAGCCTGCCATTGTAGCAGCAGTAACCGATCTAACAACTGCGCCAGACATTTGTTGTCTTATATAGGAATTGCCGACTGCAGTGCTGTTTTCTACCTGTTTACATATATCTGTATTTGAATACACATGTCTATACCAGTCTCTTTGTCACTTCAGTGTAGGAATAGCATATGATTTGAAAAAAAAAGGAGGGAGAGGGGGAGAGAGACAGAAGAAAAAAAACTGTTACCATCTTTTATCTGAAACATAAAATCTCTCCCACTTTATCCAAAAATATTTATTGATACTTCAGTAATGTTTCCTGTAGTTCATCTTTGTGTACCTGGGTTAATATGCTAGGTTCCTATGACTCAACTAATGTGTTTTCCAATGGTGCATCCTGTGATGTGAGTTATCTATTGTGAGTGGTCTATCCATTGCTACTGTATTGGGTGAAGCTACCGAGTTAACATAACTTACTTCTTCCAGTTCTTCCTTGAAATCTACAGACTTCTTCTTGAAGTACATTTGCCGTTTATCTTCTTGGCATACTACTCAGTTCATGTTAAAAACATGTGAGGCCTTATTTTCTATTGGTCATTCTAAACTATACACTACCTCTAAATTAAGATTTGATACAACTAGTAAAATGATTAATGGTTGATGGTAACCTGGTTTCTTCTTTAATTATCTTTTCGTTGCTCTTGGTTATTTCAACCACTTAAACTGTGGTTACAGATTGTGTTGGACAGCTATATTTGTGACATATATTTAACATTAACTCTTGCAATGTCAAAGAAACCAAGAGTCTAAATGAATATCTACTTCCCCATCAAAAATTTTTCCCAGTATAATAGGTTTTATCTGCTCCTCTTCCTCTTGATTTCCTCCTTCCAGCAATCACTCACGCATCTACTTAAAGCTGGTTAAGGCTACTAACTTTTTTACATGAGGGCCTATTGTTCCATTGTCAGGTCCTGGTTCCGGCTCTAGAATGTTCTGGTTTACAGATGACTAGTTCAAACTCAAATGGTCTGATGGTATGTAAGTACATGTTATGTTTATATTATTTGTAGAAAGCATTGGTGATGGGTTACTGCTTGGATTGCGCAACTATTGTTATTATGTTTCCTTATTTTACAGTATTTACTTTTGTTGGAATTGGGGTGGATGACAGTTTCCTTCATTGTTATCTGCATGATGATTACCTCCAAATATATAATCCCCACATTCTTTAACACATCCAAACCTTCAACAAATGTCAACAAGTCATTAACTGATGACCATCCTCAGTAGCAAATCTCTTTCGTTGCATGAAAGCTAATCTATGCATTAAAACCTTAATGAAGTAACTGTCTTCTGTCAAATCATCAAAGTATTTATACCTTGTTAGGTGCCACTCAGTATAAATATATTGCAAGTTTCGCAACTATTATTATAATACCATGGGTCAAGAAGCTCAAGTGTCAGTTTTTCTTGAGTGCTGAAAGACCAGTACTTCTTTTTAAACTTTATCTGATAATTGATCATCAATGTAAATTCTTCCAAATGATCAGTTTGCCACTCAGCTGTGTTACTCTCTTAATAACTTGGGCAAAATCTACCATCTTCAAATCATCCCACTGCTTTGGTGAAGATTTAGGAAATACTTTTTAAATGTATGTGGGCTAAACTTCCCCATCCAGTTTAAGTTTAGGGAATTGTTTGGACAGATTAATCCGATTTCCCAACTGAAACTCCTCTATCAGCTCTGCTGACAGCACCAATAATCCCACTAAACATTTTTGTTTGATTCCTCCTTGGTCTTACTTAATTTGTCCCAAATTTTCTGCAGTTAACTCAGTGTTCTATCTGCTTCTGCATTAGAATGAGGTGTACCTACAGATGACACAGTATTTTCCTATACTTTATTCTTGATTATTTTCCTATACTTTATTCTTGATTAAATGTACTACATGCTCCTCCAAGGTGGCAAGTGTAGAGTCTGAAATAGCCACCACATTTGAATGTTTGCTTTGTTGTAATACTCTTAACCTTACTTGTGCTACTGATGATATTTGTTTGTGTGCTACATTAAACTCCTGCACAATTAATTCTTTTAATTGTTTTAAGTCCTTGCCCACATCCCTAAATTGCTCATTCTATTCATTATGAACTAAATATCACTGTGGTTTTATTATTTCAGAATTTAACTGCTCTGTTAAGGTGAAAAGTGCTGTCAGCAGTTGCAAAATTTTATTTTGAATTTGTAGTTTTTCCTTATATGACTCACTGATTTGCTGCTTGAGTGAGGTGTTTGTTTATTTGAGTGTGGTGTTTGTTGCTTTTATTTCATTTTTTAATTCTAATTTTCTAATCCCTATACTAGCATTTAACTTCTCTGTGTCAGTACTTAATTGGGTACTAAATATAACTTATCTGTGTCAGTACTTAATTGGGCACTAAATGTCTTAAACCATTGAAGTATTTCTGTGTCTGTATGTCTTGTCATCACCAGCATAGCCACAATGATACATGTTTATTTAAACTTAGTTTAATACTTTAACAACACCAGCCATGATACTGTAGTATATCCATAAACTCTCATTATAAAACCACTCGCTGCTTACCCCACAACACAGACAACACCACCAAAGCAAAACAAAAAAATTCAAAATTAATCAACTCAGATATTATACAGTTCACCAGCTCACTGAAATATCACTGCGACGAGATGCCAGTGAGAAGCTGAATTGGTGTGTTGGTGGGACTGCATTATCGAAAGTGAGTTCACTGCTGATGCAGCCATTGCTGTAGGTTGATTAGCCGTAGTTGCAATCTGTGATGGCTGCTATAAACTCATAGTGGGAGTAATAAAATTGAAGCCCTCCATAGTCATAGTCAAAATTCTTGTGACTCATGAACTGATTAGTTTCTTCTCTGTTGCATTTGTAGTCAAAGGATTTAATAATTGTTCATTGACTACTCAAGTGTCTTCAAAATTTTTGTCACAGTGCTATCAATTGCATGACCTTGGTTGTTAACCTCTGTTGCTAAGGACAACAGCTATCAGTTCCAGCAAATCTTCATACAGAAACTACCAGTCTTCTTCACCCATTCAGATTTCCGGTTACTGTACTTATTCTTCATCAGTTTCAAGTACTCTCAGCTGTAATTGTTCTGGGTCGCTGTCACCAGTTGCCACATGCGATGTTCCGTTGCTTCTTTTTAGTGCTATTGACTGGCAAGAGAAGACTATGATTTACAGTTTTGCTCATTTTGTTAGTCTCACATCCAATCTCCCAAGGCAGCACACAGTGCCTCAGAATACACTGCTGAATTAGCAAGTACTGCGAATGTAATAAGGTTTCTGTCATCGTCCCAGCATGCATTAATGCTGCATCCATCCATCCATTCCAGAATACGCTCACCTAAATAAAACACTCATCCAAACAGCAGGCTATACTAGTTCATTATTTAAATAAACTTCTTGTGGTGCTGATCATCATTCATTGTTTCAGTGAATGTTTGTGTGACACATCATGTCACTAGAGTGATATGCTACACTACAGAATAGAGACCTGTTTACACTTCACTAGTATGTCTCGCAATGCTTTACAGGGAATGTTGCTCCTTGTTATGTGGCCAGCAGGAATTTTCTATGCTTGTAACTAAACAATCAGGTAATTTGTAAAAGGAGTGGCTAATGAGGTGTGTTTTTTTAATTTTGTTTTGAATTGATAAGGATCCCCAATGCCTTGCTTTATATTAGATGAGAGATTTTTGGATACCTACAGAGTATAAACTCCACTTTGAACCCTATACAGTGAGTCACCATGTACACAGAAATGTTTTTGTCTGTTGTGATTGTGCAATCCACTTTCAATTGAAACTGGTTTTTACTATCAGAAACAAAACATTAAGGAGTAAATATACTTGAAAGTATGTACAAGAATTCAGTGGCTCTTTTAAAATGCCTCTGGAAAATGTGCAGCCATCTTTTTTACACAGTATCCTTTCAACATGTTTCTGCTGAATGAATGTTTGCTTTCGGTGCACTGCCCCTGAAGGTAATTCCACAAGATAACAAGAAGTGAAAATATGCACAATAACCCAAGACTGTTAGGTCAACATAATGAGAGACAATTCCAAGAGCAAAATATGCTGAACTGAACCTCTTGATTAGTTTAATGGTGTGTTAATGCCATTCTAGCTTGTTATCCAGTTGAACCTTGAATTTGCCAGACTTTATTTCATGTAGTGTAAGATCTTTAATGTGTACTTCTGGTGCTAGCAGGTGTTTATTTATTGTTTAAAGTGGCATGCTATGTGTCTTTACGAGCTTAAGACATAAACTGTTTGCTGTGAACCAGTTATAACCCAGCTCACACATCTTACGAGCTGTATTCAGTAAGGATGCTTTATGTACTAACATTGAAGAAAACAAATCCATTTGCTGTAGGTCTAGAAATTTTGCCACTGGTAACTTTTGGGTATGCAATTGGATTATTGTTATTATTGTTATTATAAATTCCATTTTCAACATGAATCACCTTATTTCACCTTTGATATGATCACAGTAGTGCTGTACATTTCATCTTTGATACAATGTATTGTTAAGTTACCCGGTTTATGTAAGAGACTGGTGTCTTGAAATCACAATAGGCTACCTGTGAAGCATTTAAACACTTCTCTCAAGAAGGGGTGGGGGACCCATAATAGATTAAAATGTTAGTCCTCAGCTGTTCTTGGAGATGACTGCTGTTTGTAGCAGCTGTAGGGTTTGTAAATAAAATAATTTTCTGACAGTGTTTTCCCAAATATTAATCCAGTTACTTTTCTGTTGGACATGTGCATTTAGAATGGAGAGTGTGAACAAAGAATTTTGTGGTGCTGTACAAAACATATTTTCCGAAAATTAATTATAGAAAACAGTGGGACAGTCTACCTGAAACAGGAACTTACTGGGCCCAATTTTTTTTGATTGCTAAGTTTAGAGATAGGAATCTTCAGTCAATTATATCTAATGAAAACACTGAGCTCTGAAGAGAATGAGGTGGACATGTGCGAGAAATTTGGAAGTAGTTTGGACTTATGAAAAATCAGGCAATAGAACAAAATCATCATGTTCTATCTTCCATAACTGCTTCACTGTAGATCTCAGTGCATTTAATGTGTTCAACCACTGAAATGAGAAAAAAGTAATAAATATCAAATGATCACGGAATTTAAACATGCATTTGCAGGACCTGATGGTGTAGCCATCAGATTCTATATTGAATATACAGAAGAAATTACTTTTCTGGTAGCAACATTTTACCATAGGTCACTGAAACATTGGAGTATGCCATGAGATCGGGCAAAAATGTGGTAGAACAACTCTTATGTAGGAATCAACATGATTTCTGCAAGCACCAGATTGTCTGAAACAGTTTGCTCCGCTCATTTATGATATCCATAAGGCAGCAGATAACAGAGTACAGGTTGATGCCCCACTTTCTTGAGTTTCAGAAAGCCTTTGATAGTTCTCACTGTTGCTTTGTAAACAAAATACTTGCATTTGAAATATCTTAAAGATGTGTGATAATATTTAAATGTACTTGTGAAGAGAACACAATATGTTCTTATTGAAAAGGTGCGTAATCACAAGCATCTATCACTACAGGTCCTACAGAGAATGTTAAGAAAGGTAGGAAGATATATCTGCTCAGCAAGGGTGATAGGATACAAATTTCGGAATATCTCAACAATCAGCATCAAATATATGATGGTGAGGACAAAGATGTGGAGAACAAATGGAAAAAAAATTCAAAGGCATCGTTCAATATGCCCGAGACAAGTATGTTCTGAGTAAGGTTTTAAGGCATGGGGAAGATACTCCATGGTTTAATAGCTGTGTTAGGAAAGCGCTGCGTAAACAAAGAGCACTTCATCTCAGATTCAAGAGAAATAAAAACCTAGCTGACAAACAAAAGCTGAATGAAGCAAAAAAGAGCGTAAAGAGAGCAATGAGAGAAGCGTTCAATGATTTTGAAAGTAAGACATTGTCAACTGACCTGAGTGAAAACCCTAATAGATTTTGGTCGTATGTAAAATCAGTAAGTGGGTCAAAACCATCTATTCATTCTCTTAGCGACTACACCAGCACCGAAATGGAAGATAACAGAGAGAAGGCCGAAATACTAAATTCAGTCTTCTGAAGCTGTTTCACTGCGGAAGATCGTAACACTGTCCCTCCTTTCAATCATCGTACAAATATCTAAATGGCAGATATTGAGATATTCGATTGTGGAGTTGAAAAACAGCTACAATGGCGTAGTAGTGGAAAGGCTTCAGGACCAGATGAGATACCTATAAGATTCTATAAAAATTATGCAAAAGAACTTGCTCCCCTTCTAGCAGTAATTTATCGTAGATCGCTTGAGCAACTAAAGGTACCTAATGACTTGGAGAAAAGCACAGGTCATTCCCATTTTTAAGAAAGGCCATAAGACAGATCCATGCAGTTATAGGCCTATATTGTTGATGTCAATCTGTCGTAGAATTATGAGACATGTTTTATGCTCAATTTTAAGACGTTCTTGAAAAATGAACATCTCCTCTATAAAAATCAACATGGATTCCGCAAACAGAGATCCTGCAAAACTCAGCTCGCTCTGTTCCATCATGAAAGCCACAGTGCAGTGGACAATGATGCTCAAGTTGATGCCATGTTTCTCGATTTCTGTAAGGCATTTGACACCATCCCGCATTGCCATTTAATGAAAAAAATATGAGCTTATGGAGTATCAGAGTGGACCAGCGATTGGATTCAAGACTTTCTTGCAGGTAGAAAGAACTCAGTACGTCGCTCTTAATGGAACTAAATTGTCAGATGTAAAGGTAATATCCGAAGTACCACAGGGAAGTGTGATAGGACCGTTGCTGTTCACAATACATATAAATGATCCAGTAGAAAGTATTGGATGCTCTTTAAGGTTATTCGCAGATGATGCAGTTGTTTATACCAGAGTAGCAACACCAGAAGATAGTAAGAATTTGTAGAACGACCTGCAAAGATTTGATGAATGTTGCAGACTTGGCAGTTGAACTTGAGCATAAATAAATGTAAAATATTGTCCATACATAGGAAAAGAAATCCTTTACTTTACAGCGACACTATTGATGACAAACAGCTGGAGACAGCATCTGCCGTAAAATATCTAGGCGTAACTATCCAAAGCAACCTTAAATGTAATGACCATATAAAACAGGTAGTGGGAAAAGCAGACGCCAGATTCAGATTCATTGGAAGAATCTTAAGGAAATGTAACTCATCCACGGAAGAAGTGGCCTTTAAAGCACTTGTTCACCCGATTCTTGAATATTGTTTATCTGGGATCCCTATCAGGTAGGACTGATAGAGGAGATAGAGAAGATCCAACGAAGAGCAGCGCGTTTCATCACGGAATTGTTTAGCTGGCTAGAGAGCGTTACAGATATAGAAAACAAGAGAGGCGTTGTGCATCACGTAGAGATTTACTATTGAAATTTCGGGACAGCACTTTTCAGGAAGAGTCGACAACTTATTACATCTCGCATAGTGACCATGAGGAGAAAATTCGAGAAATTAGAGCCAATACAGATACTTACTGACAATTCTTCCCATGCACTATTCGCAAGTGGAACGGGGTTAGAGGGATCAGATAGTGGTTCCGAAAATACCCTCCGCCACACACCACTACGTAGGTGGCTTGCAGAGTATGATGTAGATGTAGATGAAGCAAAGGCAGCATTTAGTCTACCTTAAGGTAATGTGAGGTCTGGTGACCTGGGAGGCCAAAAACAATGAAAAAGATCTTGTTGTCCACCTTTTGCCAATCCTACATTGTGGGATTGTTTTGTTAAGGTAACGCTGCACCTAAGGGTGAAAGTGAGACAGATACTGTCAGCATAAAAATGAAGTCATTGGAATCTTTGTGAAGTTGAGGAAACTGCCAATTTTGCAGCATGTCCAGATGTGACATTGCTGCCACAGAAAGGAAGGCCCATGAGCTTTGTGAACAGAAAAGGCACAAGACACATTCATTTTCAGTGAGTTTTTTTTATGTTTGACAATGACGCCAGGATTTTGTGACCCCCAAATTCATTCGTGATGGCAATTTACTTTGCTCAATAGATGAAATTTTGATTCATCTGAAAAGATGAGTCATTTGGAAACAGTGTCTTCTGCCACATCCTGGACAACTGAAATGCAAAATTCATACTTTCTGTTATGGTCACCGGGAAGTCATTTTTGCAGTACCTGCAATTTTAGACTTCATATGCGGGCATTGTTTCACAAAATGCCACACTATTGTTTGAACAAGGTGAAGTTCCTAGCCTGCCTGTTTTGTGGGCTTCTGGGGCTCCATGTGAACGCATCTTGGACATGCTCGACATTTTCATCAGAAGTGCATGACTGACCACAGCTCTTCCTTTTGCATATGCAACCACCTTCCAAGAATTTTGTATTTCAGCTATAAACCTGCTTGTGCAGAGGTGCCTTTTTGCTGAATCGACAGCAGAATGCATGTTGCACTTGTACAGTGGATTGACTGTGCCCACATGCCAACATACAAAATGATTCCTCGTGTTGTGTAATTGCTATGTTGCTACAAATAAACAGCGCAACTCTGTCAAAACTTTGAACCTTCCTTTATACAGTCATCTGGAAAAGGCTGAGATGAGGGTAACAAATCCACTAGTATTAAGTCACATACAGTAAATAATAGAAAAATAGAAACAGTGAAACAATTTAAATACTTAGAAGAAATTATAACATACAGCTTAAATAAACAACCAGCTTAGCAAGAAAGACTAATAAAATGCTCAAGGCTCAAAAACTAACATGTTCTACATACAATAAAATGTATTCATCAGTCAAAACAAAATTAAAGCACTACAAAACAATGGTTCAGCTAGAGGTAAGGTGTGCAAGTGAAACTCTTATTAAAGTCACTTGGAAAGATAGAATTGACAAAATCCTATCAGCAGACAGAAGAATAGCTAGAGTAGAGAGAAATAAAAAAAAAAATAAATAAATAAAAAAATAGAAAAGTACAATGGACGATAGTGGTGTACAGGAAAGTGGAGCCTATTACGGCTACTATATGTAAGAAGAGTATTTCTTTCTTTGCCCATGTCATGATGACACCAAAAACAAGATTAATGTGAAGAATTATAGAGAAACTCTGGAATCTAAAACAAGGAAGGTGGATCAAGGAAGAATCATGGACGCTCCTGCTGGTGGGGAGGCTTGCGTGCCTTATCAATACAGATAGCTCTACCACAGGTGCAAGCACAACGGAGGGGTATCTGTTGAAAGGCCAGACAAACATGTGGTTCCTGAAGAGGGGCAGCAGCCTTTTCAGTAGTTTCAGGGGCAACATTCTGGATGATTGACTGATCTGGCCGTGTAATATTAACCAAAACAACTTTGCTGTGCTGGTACTGCAAATGGCTGAAAGTAAGGGGAAACTACAGCCATATTTTTTCACGAGGGCATGCAGCTCTACTGTATGGTTAATGATGATGGCGTCCTCTTGGGTAAAATATTCTGGGTGTAAAATAGTCCCCCATTTGGCTCTCTGAGCTAGTAGAAATCCTTGGGCAACAGAAGAGATATTTAACTTAATTGATGAAAGGAGAAAATATAAAAATGCAGTAGGCAAAAAGGAATACAAACGTCTCAAAAATGAGATTGACAGGAGGTGCAAAATGGCTAAGCAGCGTTTAGTGTATCTGGGATTGTAAAACAGTTAAGATCCTTAGGCACCAGGAAGGCATCTGGCCCAGATGGTATCCCCATAAGATTATATGTTGACTATGCTACAAATATAGCACCGTTCTTATCCATCATATATCAGAGATCATTGGAACAATGGAATGTTACATGGGACTGGAAGAAGGCCCAGGTCATAGCAATGTATTAAAAGGGGTAGAAAATCGGATGCACATAATTACCGGCCAATTTCACTGACATTGATTTGTTGTAGAACCATGGAACATATTTTGCGTTCAGACATAATGACCTTTCTAGACTCTGAGAAGCTCATCTGCAGAAACCGGCACAGTTTTAGGAAACAGCGGTCATTCGAGACACAGCTGGCCCTCTTTGTGCATGATATACAACAGGCTCTAGATACCGGCTCCCAGGTTGATTCCATATTTCTCGACTTTTGAAAGGTGTTCGACTCTGTTCTGTACTGTCACTGGCTCCAAAAAGTGCACGCTTATTGTCTATCTGATAACATACGCAGGTGGATAGAACGTTTTCTAACAGACAGAGAGCAGTATGTTGTCGTGAATGGGGTGACTTCAACAGAAACAAACGTAACTTCAGGTGTGCCCCAGGCCAGCGTAATAAGTCTGCTGCTTTTTACGATTTACATAAATGATCTGGTTGATGGTATTGACAGCGGAATTAGACTGTTTGCCGATGATGCTGTAGTCTACAGGAAAACAGTACTACATGAAAGTTGTGAACAAATCAATGAGGATTTGCAGAAAATAAATATGTGGTGTGATGACTGGCAGTTATCTCTCAATATTAGTAAGTGTAACCTAATGCGTATAACAAGGCAAAAATCCCCTTTAATGTACAAGTACAAAATAAATGACCAGTCTGTGGAAGCGGTAACATCCGTCCAGTATCTGGGTGTGACTGTTATAAATGATCTCAAATGGAATGATCAGATTACACAAGTAACGGGCAAGGATAACTCTAGATGCAATTTATTGGTAGAATCCTAAAGCGATTCAGTCCTTCAACAAAGGAAATTACTTATAATACATTAGTTCGTCAAGTCTTAGAGTATTGTTCATCTGTCTGCGACCCTTACCAGTTGGATCTGATTCAAGAGATTGAGAAGGTCCAAAGAAGGACGGCAAGATTCGTGACTTGTACATTTAGTCATTACGAGAGTGTTACAAATCTCATAGAAAGTTTGAAGTGGGACACACTTGCAGATAGACGACACACTAAATGGAAGGGGCTGCTCACTAAATTCCGAAATCTGATCTTCGCCGAGGATGTAGAGCGTATATTATTACCACTAAATTTCAAATCGCACAGTGATCACCATTCAGAGATAAGGGAAAGTAGAGCTCATACTGAGGAGTTCAGACAGTCGTTTTACCTTCGCACAACCCGCGAGTGGAACAGAGGGGGGGAAATGTGACTTCAACATGAATTGTGCCCTCCACCACACACCACTTGGTGGCTAGTAGAGTATATATGTAGATGTAGATGGTTAGAGGACAAATGTAAGGATGTAGAGGCATATATAACTAGCGGCAAGATAAATACTGCCTACAGGAAAATCAATGAGACCATTTTTGAAAAGAGAACAGCTGGTATGAATATCAAGAGCTCAGATAGAAAACCAGTTCTAAGCAGAGAAGGGAAGGCAGAAAGTTGGAAGGAGTATACAGAGGGTCTATACAAGGGTGATGTACTGGAGGGCAATATTATAGAAATGGAAGAGGACATAGATGAAGATGAAATGGGAGGTATGATACTGTGTGAAGAATTTGACAGAGCACTGAAAGACCTAAGTTAAAACAAGACGCTGGTAGTAGACAACATTCCACTAGAACTACTGATAGCCTTGGGAGAATCAGCCCTGACAAAACTCTAGCATCCGGTGAGCAAGACATATGAGACAGGCGAAATACCCTTGGATTTCAAGAAGAATACAATAATTCCAGTCCCAAACAAAGCAGGTGTTAACAGGTGTGAAAATTACTGAACTATCAGTTTAATAAGCGACGGATGCAAAATACTAGAACAAATTCTTTACAGACGAATAGAAAAACTGGTGGAAACCGACCTCGGGGAGGATCAGTTTGGATTCCGTAGAAATATTATAACTTGTGAGGCAATACTGACCCTACAACTTATCTCAGAAGATCGATTAAGGAAAGGCAAACCTTCGTTTCTAGCATTTTTAGACTTAGAGAAAGCTTTTGACAATGTTGACTGGACTACTCTCATTCAAATTCTGAAGGTAGCAGGGGTTAAATACAGGGAACGAAAGACTATTTACAATTTGAACAGAAACCAGATGTCAGTTATAAGAGTTGAGGAGCATGAAAGGTAAGCAGTGGTTGGGAAGTGAGTGAGACAGTCTTGTAGCCCATCCCCAATGTTATTCAATCTGTATATTGAGCAAGCAGTAAAGGAAACAAAAGAAAAATTCGGAGTAGGAATTAAAATCCATGGAGAAGAAATAAAAACTTTGAGGTTTGTCGATGACATTGTAATTCTGTCAGAGACAGCAAATGTCCTGGAAGAGCAGTTGAATGGAATGGACATTGTATTGAAAGGAGGATATAAGATTAATATCAACAAAAGCAAAATAAGGATAATGGAATTAAATCAGGTGGTGCTGAGGGAATTAGATTAGGAAATGAGACACTTAAAGTAGTAGATGAGTTTTGCTATTTGGTGGGTAAAATAAGTGATGATGGTTGAAGTAGAGAGGATATAAAATGTAGACTGACAATGACAAGGGAAGCATTTCTGAAGAAGAGAAATTTGTTAACTTCTAGATAAGCTTAAGTATTGTGGTACAAGTGGGACAGTGTACAAATGATATAGTTCATACTTAACTGGAAGAATGCAGAAGGTTGGAATTAACAGTGTAGATAGTCTGTAAAATCCAGCAGAGTCCTCTAACTGGGGAGGTAACAAGAATGGGGTCCCACAGGGTTCAGTCTTGGTTCCCTTCTTGTTCTTAGTATATATATTAACGATTTGCCACTCTATATTCATGAAGATGCAAGGCTAGTTCTTTTTGCTGTTTATCCAAGTATAGTAATCACACCCAACAAGCAAGAATCAGCCGAGGAAATTGCAAATAATGTCTTTCACAAAATTATTAAGTGGTTCTCTGAAAATGGACTCTCACTAAATTTTGAGAAAACACAGTTTATACAATTCTGTACAGTAAATGGCATAATACCATTGATAATAGATTATGAGCAGAAGTCTGTTGCTAAGGCAGAATACTAAAAATTTCTGGATGTGTGCATTGATGAGAAATTGAACTGGAAGAAACACGTTGTTTCAGCTACTTATGCTTTTAGGGCTATTGGAAACACACCTTTTCAGCTACTTATGCTTTTAGGGCTATTGGAGAATTTGGTAATAAATGTATCAGTAAATTAGCCTACTATGCCTATTTTCATTCGCTGCCTTCATATGGCATCATATTTTGGGGCAATTCGTTACTAAGAGAGAAAATATTTATTGCACAAAAGTGTGTAATCAGAATAATAGCTGGAGCCCACCCAAGATCACCTTGCAGACATTTATTTAAGGAACTTGGGATATTCACAGTACCTTCGCAATACATGTATTCACTTATGAAATTTGTTATTAATAACCCATTCCAATTCAAAAATAACAGCGAAGTGCATAGCTACAATACTTGAAGAAAGAATGATCTTCACTATTCTGGATTAAATCTCACTTTGGCACAGAAAGTGGTGAATTATACTGCCACAAAGATCTTTAGTCATTTGCCAAATAGTATTAGTAGTCCAACAGATAGCCAAGCAACATATAAAAGCAATTTAAAAGAATTTCTGAATGACAACTCCTTCTACTCAATAGATGAATTCTTAAATATGAGGTTTTAACTTAAGAAAAAGGTAAAGAAAACTTACGTTTAAGTGACACATTCCACATTATTACAAAATGTCGTATTCATAATCTGTGGAACAAGGATTAATGTATATATGTCTCGAGTATAGATTTAAGTGTCAGAAAGTCTTTTCAGAAAGTACGAGTATAGATTTAAGTGTCAGAAAGTCTTTTCAGAAAGTATATTTATGGAGTTTAGCCATGTATGTAAGTGAAACATGGATGATTAATAGTGTAGACAAGAAGAGAATATAAGCTTTCAAAATGTGGTGCTACAGAAGAATGCTGAAGATAAGATGGGTAGATCACATAACTAATGAGGAGGAGGTACTGAATAGAACTGGGGAGAAGAGAAATTTGTGGCACAGCTTGACTAGAAGAAGGGATCAGTTGGTAGGACATGTTCTGAGGCATCAAGGGATCACCGATTTAGTATTGGAGGGCAGTGGGGAGGGTAAAAATCATAGAGGGAGACCAAGAGATGAATACACGAAGCAGATTAAGAAGGATGAAGTTGCAGTAGGTACTTGGAGATGAAGTAGTTTGCGCAGGATGGAGTAGTGTGGAAGGCTGCATCAAATCATTCTCTGGACTTGAAGACCACAACAACAACAACAACAACAACAACACTGAAGAACTAGAAATAAGCCTGGGTAGTCTGCAAAACAAAGCAGAAAATTTCAAGAAACTGAAAAACAAAAAAAAAAATAGGATTTAAACCAAAAATAGACAAATCACACAGTGAAAAAGATATTTACAGATGAGGAAAGATGGAAAAAATCAGAATTCACTAAAAAAATATTGGGCAGTTTGAAAACAGAGAAACAAGTGCTTATCGAAGAACATGAGCAATAAATGATTGACCTACTGTAGTCCAGTGAGTCCATAACAGTAAATAATAATAATAATAAATCCCGTGGAGGCCTGGGAAAAGAATAGGCCTCCGGTATGTTCTGCCAGTCGTAAAAGGCGACGAAAAGAACAAACCACTAATAGGGCTAACCCCCCTTTTAGTGTGATGAGTTGGTTCAGGACAGAACTAAAGAAGCCTCGGACAAGCGCCGTCATGGTCGGGGATGACGCTTGAACCCTGTGGCCGCCCACAATGGTAACGACACTGCTAGCCAACTGGAAAATGATTTAAATCCAAATAGAGGTGTTTTGCAGGATATGCTTCCTGCAACCACCCTAGAAGGAAAACATAGGCAGAGGATGAGATGGTCAGATGAAGTTAATCGACACCTCATGTTCTGTTATTACCAAGCAACAAACCTAGGAACCAACACAACTGGATACAGATCACAAGTGTACACACCATTTATTACCAGTTACCCAGAATTAAAATTTTTAACAGAACAACGACTAGCGGATCAGATCCGTGTAATAATCAAAAATAACAAGATACCCCAGTCAGAATTAGAAAACATCAAACAACAAGTACAACAAATACTGGAACAAAATAATGTGCAATCAGAAGAAGAAGAAGAAGAAGAAGAAGAAGAAGAAGAAAATACAGTAATGGACTCAAACATCCCAGAGCAAACAAACAAAGAACAACATGCATCAATTAAACAATCAGAGGAAAACGAAATCTTACGACAGCCACCAGCACAAGCACAAATAGAACACAAAGTGACACACATGTTAGATACAGAAGAAAAATTTCAGCTGACATATGTAGAATACAAAGACACAAATACAGACATTAGACCATTCTTGCATAGACCGCCAAATAACCCACAAGTTGAAACAACAATAAAAACTATCAACACAATCATACACAACAAAATAAATGAAAACACAACTATGGAAGAGTTACAACTACTGGTTTATATAGGAGCACTCACTACACTAAATATACACACTAGGCAGAGATCAGAACCAACCAACACACAGAAGAAACCCACAAAACCAGCAAGGCAACACAGGCTACAGATCAGAATAGAAAAACTGAGAAAGGACATCGGACAGCTAACACAATTTATAAGAAATGAAATGTCAGAAAAAAAAACGAAAAAGGTTAGGTAAAATCTCACAACAAGAAGCGATAGAGCAATTAGATGAGAAGAAGCAGAAATTACAAGCATTGGCCAAACGACTTAGGAGATACAAAAAAAGTGAAAATAGAAGGAAACAAAACCAAACATTCAACACAAACCAAAAGAAATTTTACCAGACAATAGATAACACACACATTAAAATAGACAATCCACCAAACATAACAGACATGGAACACTTCTGGAGCAACATATGGTCAAACCCGGCACAACATAACAGGCATGCACGGTGGATACAAGCAGAAACAGACACATACAAGATGATACCACAAATGCCTGAAGTGATAATTTTGCAACATGAAGTCACCCAAGCTATTAATTCTACTCACAATTGGAAAGCCCCTGGAAAAGATAAAATAGGAAATTTCTGGCTAAAGAAGTTCACCTCAACACATTCACATCTAACTAAATTATTTAACAGTTACATTGCAGACCCATACACATTCCCTGATACACTTACACATGGAATAACTTATCTGAAACCTAAAGATCAAGCAGACACAGCAAACCCAGCTAAATATCGCCCCATAACATGCCTACCAACAATATACAAAATATTAACTTCAGTCATTACACAGAAATTAATGACACATACAACACAGAACAAAATTATAAATGAAGAACAAAAAGGCTGTTGCAAAGGAGCACGAGGATGTAAAGAGCAACTGATAATAGATGCAGAGGTGACATATCAAGCTAAAACTAAACAAAGGTCGCTACACTACGCATACATTGATTACCAAAAAGCTTTTGATAGTGTACCCCACTCATGGTTACTACAATTATTGGAAATATACAAAGTAGATCCTAAATTGATACAGTTCCTAAACATAGTAATGAAAAATTGGAAAACCACACTTAATATCCAAACAAATTCAAATAATATCACATCACAGCCAATACAGATTAAGCGTGGAATATACCAAGGAGATTCATTAAGTCCTTTCTGGTTCTGCCTTGCTCTGAACCCACTATCCAACATGCTAAATAATACAAATTATGGATGCAATATCTCTGGAACATACCCACACAAAATCACACATTTGCTATACATGGATGATCTAAAACTACTGGCAGCAACAAATCAACAACTCAACCAATTACTAAAGATAACAGAAGTATTCAGCAATGATATAAATATGGCTTTTGGAACAGACAAATGTAAGAAAAATAGCATAGTCAAGGGAAAACACACTAAACGAGAAGATTACATATTGGATAACCACAGCGACTGCACAGAAGCGATGGAAAAAACAGATGCCTATAAATATCTAGGATACAGACAAAAAATAGGAATAGATAATACAAATATTAAAGAAGAACTAAAAGAAAAATATAGACAAAGACTAACAAAAATACTGAAAACAGAATTGACAGCAAGAAACAAGACAAAAGCTATAAATACCTATGCTATACCAATATTGACCTACTCATTTGGAGTAGTAAAATGGAGTAACACAGACCTAGAAGCACTCAATACACTTACACGATCACAATGCCACAAATATAGAATACATCACATACATTCAGCAACAGAAAGATTCACATTAAGCAGAAAGGAAGGAGGAAGGGGATTTATCGACATTAAAAACCTACATTATGGACAGGTAGACAATTTAAGAAAATTCTTTATAGAACAAGCAGAAACTAGCAAAATACACAAAGCAATCACTCATATAAATACATCGGCTACACCACTGCAATTTCATAACCACTTCTACAACCCTTTAGATCACATAACATCAACAGATACGAAGAAAGTAAATTGGAAAAAGAAAACACTACATGGCAAGCACCCGTATCATCTAACACAGCCACACATCGATCAAGACGCATCCAACACATGGCTAAGAAAAGGCAATATATACAGTGAGATGGAAGGATTCATGATTGCAATACAGGATCAAACAATAAACACCAGATATTACAGCAAACATATTATTAAAGATCCCAATACCACAACAGATAAATGCAGACTTTGCAAACAACAAATAGAAACAGTAGATCACATCACAAGTGGATGTACAATACTAGCAAATACAGAATACATCAGAAGACATGACAATGTAGCAAAAATAATACATCAACAACTTGCCATACAACATAAACTAATAAAAGAACACATTCCCACATACAAGTGTATGCACCACAAAATGTACTGGAGAATGATGAATACAAAGTTTACTGGAACAGAACCATTATAACAGATAAAACAACACCACATAACAAACCTGACATCATACTCACCAATAAAAAGAAGAAATTAACACAACTAATCGAAATATTCATACCCAATACAACAAATATAGAGAAGAAAACAGGAGAAAAAATTGAAAAATACATCCATCTGGCTGAGGAAGTCAAGGACATGTGGCATCAGGATAAAGTTGACATTATACCAATTATACTATCAACTACAGGAGTCATACCACACAATATCCACCAGTACATAAACACAATACAGCTACATCCAAATGTATATATACAACTACAGAAATCCGTAATTATTGATACATGTTCAATTACCCGAAAGTTCCTAAATGCAATGTAACATATACCGTACAGTTAATAGGAAGTCACGCTTGATCAAGGTCCGCGTCACTTTCCATTTTTAACCAGACATAACGTCTGAGAAAGGAAAGAAATAATAATAATAATATCTCTTGTAATGACAACAGTGCTGAAATTGAGAGAAATTTGGGCACTTAACAGAGGAGTACCGAAAGACTTCCTTCTTGTGTACCATCCAGAAATGGAATGTGAGGGGATACTAGTACACTGCATACTCTGTCAAACACAGTATGGTGGCTTTTGGTGGAGTATATGGTAGATAGAGGTGTAGAGATAATGATTGAATTATTCTTGCTGATTCAAAATAAACTAGTGCTATATTCTGAGAAAATTCTCTTTGAATTTATAATTTTTCTCACGTGTAATTTTTTATTTTAGGTCTTTGGGATAATCCCTGTGTAAATTCTCTTTCAGGATATGTTACCATGGTTTTCTTGTTGTTTATACAGGTGGATCACAGCAAGTGAATGCTCTTGGTTGCTCAACTGTTTTCCTTGGTAGGGTTTTCAGAGGGCACCTTTCAGAAAAAGTTGCTAATTATGATGATGCAGTGTTAAATGGCATTGTGACTGCACTGGAGAGGATTCACAAGCTTTGCAATACGAGGTTTCTCATCTGCTCTGACCTGCACAGTGTTCTACAAGTGGTCCACCAAATGTATTCCGTAGACCAGTTAATTCAGGTTGCCCATGACTCCTTCTAGCTGCTACTACACTGTGGCAAGGAGATGATCTTTCACTAGGTTCATGGACAAGTTTGGACATAGGGAAACAACATAGCTGACAAAGCACCCAAAGAAGCATATCAGGATGGTGTTGTATGTCAATGTGCTGTTCCCTTGCTCGCCATCGTCTCATGTCTTACACATGAATTGTGTATCAGAGGGAAACTGAATGGTTGGAGGTAGCAGAAAACAAACTGTAGTGACTCAGATCGACCACACATGCATGGCGGACTTCATACCAACCACACTAATGGAAAAAAAGTGCTGCTCACGAGACTGTGTGTAGGACATAGCTTTTAACACAGTTTCTTCCTTTGGCAGGAGGCTCCACCACTCTGTGATGTTTGTTGTGTGCCACTGTTGGTTCAGCATGTTATGGCTATGTATGTCTTGCATACTGACATCAGAGCAGCCTTCGGTTAATCTGAAGATCAGCCCACCACACTCGGCAACACTAAAATTTTGTAAACTGTTGGGCCCCATCCCCAAATTGCTGGGAGGGGAGGCAGTCTTTTATATGGTCTCATAAACTAAGCTATTAGGCATCATCCAAATGAGAACTAATTACATATGGTGTTCCGCAATGTCTTGTCTTTGGGCCCTCACTTTTTATAGTGCACATTAATGGCATTTGAACATTCACATTACCAGAATCCCATATGTTTTTAGACAATGCAAATATTGCTATCAACAGTGAATCAAATGTGGTTTTGGAAAAGGCTGATAATGAAATGTTTGAGTACATTAATAAATGGTTTATAGTCAGTTCACTGTTATTAAACATTAGGACACAAACCTTCACAATGTACACTCATGCTCATAAATTAAGGATAATTGCAGAATGTGGTGCCACACAACATGGCACTACACAAAACTGGCGCTAATAGCATAGGCACATAGGAAACACACACGACACAGATCTGTAAGTCCATGGTATTGGTGATAAGTCGAGAAAACCATCCCGAAACACATTTGCTACAAAACGTCACTGTTTCCTGCGCATGTACCCCGATGTCAGTATGGGAAATGATCACCATGCACATATACACAGGCCACACAATGGGTTGGCATACTCTGGATCAGATGGTCAAGCAGCTGTTGGGACTATACGTGGACTCATCCCTGAACATAGCCTGGGACCACTGTTCCAATGACCACTTACTGTTTTCTTGACACCAGGCTTTACGGGCTCTCCCGTGACCAGGGGTCAGTGGAATGCACCTTGGAAGTCTCCAGGCAAATAAACCATGTCTGTTGAGTTGTCTGTACATTGTGTGTCTGGAAACAATTGTTCCAGTGGCTGCAGTAAGGTCCCAAGCAAGGCTACCTGCAGTACTATGTGGCCGTCTGTGGGCACTGATGGTGAGATGTTGGTCGTCTTGTGGTGTTTTACACCATGGACGTCCCGTACTGCAGTGCCTGGACACGTTTTCTGTCTACAGGAATCGTTGCCATAATCTTGAGATCACACGTTGTGGCACACGGAAGGTCCGTGTGACGACCTGCTGTGTTTGACAAGCCACCAGTTGCCCAAGTATTCTACCCCTCATAACGTCATCAATATGTATTCTTTGCGCCATTTTCAACATGCAGTCACCATTAGCATGTCTAAAAACGTCTGCATACTTACTGGCTGTACCGTACTCTGACATGCACCTCTGCGTCTGTGGACTGCTGCCAGCGCCACCGTGCGATGACATTAGGTCAGATGCACCGCATGGTCATACCCCGAGGTGATTTAAACCCGCAAACTGCCCACCAGAGCGTTATTTCACCATGTATCAGCATTATCCTGAATTTATGAGCACGAGTGTAGATTTCAGAACCCGCAAAAAATTTCCACCTAAATTTATGTAAGATATGAGGAGTTGCTGATAGAAGTGGTTGACAGTGTTAAATTTTTGGGATTAAAATTTGATGATAAATTAATTTGGAAATAACATAAAAATAATTGCTGCAATCTGGAAACGCATTTTTATTTGCAATGCAGTGTTTTAAGACATAGGCAGTGTGTAAAAATCTGGCATACTTTGCTTACTTTCATTCCATAATGTCATGTGGTACCATATTTTGGGGTAATTCATCAATCCAAACTGGAGTTCCAAGATCCAGAAGTGTTCTGTGAATCCAAGAACATCTTGCAGAAGCTTGTTCAAGGAACTGGGAATCCTAACTACTCTCTTTCAGAATATTTGTTCCTTAACGAGATTTGTCATAAGTACAGGGCTATTACAAATGATTGAAGCGATTTCATAAATTCACTGTAGCTCCATTCATTGACATATGGTCACGACACACTACAGATATGTAGAAAAACTCATAAAGTTTTGTTAGGCTGAAGCCGCACTTCAGGTTTCTGCCGCCAGAGCGTTCGAGAGCGCAGTGAGACAAAATGGCGACAGGAGCCGAGAAATCGTATGTCGTGCTTGAAATGCACTCACATCAGTCAGTCATAACAGTGCAACGACACTTCAGGATGAAGTTCAACAAAGATCCACCAACTGCTAACTCCATTCGGCGATGATATGCGCAGTTTAAAGCTTCTGGATGCCTCTGTAAGGGGAAATCAACGGGTCGACCTGCAGCGAAGAAACGGTTGAACGCGTGCGGGCAAGTTTCACGCGTAGCCCGCGGAAGTCGACGAATAAAGGAAGCAGGGAGCTAAACGTACCACAACCGACGGTTTGGAAAATCTTACGGAAAAGGCTAAAGCAGAAGCCTTACCGTTTACAATTGCTACAAGCCCTGACACCCAATGACAAAGTCAAACGCTTTGAATTTTCGGCGTGGTTGCAATAGCTCATGGAAGAGGATGCGTTTCAGTGCTAATCTTGTTTTCAGTGATGAAGCAACATTTTTTTCTTAATGGTGAAGTGAACAGACACAATGTGCGAATCTGGGCGGTAGAGAATCCTCACGCATTCGTGCAGCAAATTCGCAGTTCACCAAAAGTTAACGTGTTTTGTGCAATCTCATGGTTTAAAGTTTACGGCCCCTTTTCCTTCTGCGAAAAAAACGTTACAGGACACGTGTATCTGGACATGCTGGAAAATTGGCTCATGCCACAACTGGAGACCGACAGCGCCATCTTTCAACAGGATGGTGCTCCACCGCACTTCCATCATGATGTTCGGCATTTCTTAAACAGGAGATTGGAAAACCGATGGATCGGTCGTGGTGGAGATCATGATCAGCAATTCATGTCATGGCCTCCACGCTCTCCCGACTTAACCCCATGCGATTTCTTTCTGTGGGGTTATGTTAATGATTCAGTGTTTAAACCTCCTCTACCAAGAAACGTGCCAGAACTGCGAGCTCGCATCAACAATGCTTTCGAACTCATTGAT
This sequence comes from Schistocerca nitens, assembly GCF_023898315.1. Taxonomy (NCBI): domain Eukaryota; kingdom Metazoa; phylum Arthropoda; class Insecta; order Orthoptera; family Acrididae; genus Schistocerca; species Schistocerca nitens. The sequence goes on along the minus strand of NC_064617.1, from coordinate 929,858,570 downwards.
GGGGACATGCTGCGCCGAGTGTGGGAGGAACTTGATTATCGGCTTGATGTCTGCCGAATCACTAAAGGGGCACATATCGAACATTTGTGAATGCCTGAAAAAACTTTTTGAGTTTTTGTATGTGTGTGCAAAGCATTGTGAAAATATCTCAAATAATAAAGTTATTGTAGAGCTGTGAAATCGCTTCAATCATTTGTAATAACCCTGTGGTATATCTCTATTTCAAACCAACAGCTCAGTTCACAGAATCCATACTAGGCCAGGAATAATATTTTCTTGTTAAGGCCTTAAAGACATTCGCTTTAGCCCAGAAAAGTGTCAATTATTCTGGAGTGCACAGTTTCAAACGTTGTACAGCAACCATAAAATGTATAGCTATTTAAAAAGTTCAGTTTAAGAACAGTCTAAATTTTTTATTGGTAACCAATTGCTTCTACTTTATTGATTTACATCTTAACAGAACCAGCTGATGTACTTATTATTAACTTCATCTGGTGACATGAATACTGTATTATACATGATTTCAGCATAGCTTCAGTCCAGTAATGTGATCTGTGTAAGTAAGCCTTTAAACAGCTTTTTTTTATAACTGTGTTTATCTGCAATAGCCTAGAAATTATCTCATGCATTTTACATCTGTATGTTTAACTGCCTGTCATACACTTCTAAGCTACTGTGCAAATGAAAAAAAGTGCACAATTTTTGTGTAGTTCTATATCCTTGAGAACCTTTTCTTTGAATTATCTCTGAAAGGAACATTAGTATATCAGTTCTTTGTGAATATGCGTTACATAGTTTTGTTTTTCTGACATATTTCACAATCTTGAGTTTCTTCCCCCTGTGGATCTACAAAATGAACAGTGTTTCTAATCTAATCAGTTTTCTATTTTATATACTATACCTTGGCATCATGTTGTATTACGAATTAGTAAAAACACATCCGTCTTAATTGGTCATGTAACATGTTCTTTACAACTCGAAGTTATGAGACTGTGTGGATGGTGTGCCAGAATACTACAGTTAGTGGCACAGTGACAAAAAAGGCCAGAGATCTGCATTTTAGTCTCAATCGGGCATGCTTTATTATCTTGATGCAAATGTTGGTTGCAGCATGTAAAGAGTAAAACAATTGTCTTCCATGCATTTATTTTATTTGTTGAAGGTTCATATGTACCATACTGAATTCATGTAAAATGATAGTGATAGATGCCATACCAAAGTTAATTAAGTTCATTTATTGAAAATATGTTGATATTATCACAAGACTGCTTTTTCAAATTGCGTGTTACTATAATGTTTGTGCTCATAAGTGCATTAAATGATGTTTAATTAGCACAAGTTGCTTTCTGTCTTTCAGGGATATTTGCACTGCACAGGATATCATCCTTGGGTATAAATCTGACAGCAAATATTCTAGGATCATCTGCAGCGTTATTCAGATGCAATGTCTGTGGTAGAGCATATCGACACCGTGAAAATCTGACAAGACATCAACGAGTGGAGTGTGGCAAAGAAGCACATATGCATTGTAGGCACTGCCAATACAAAACAAAACACAAACATGACTTACTTAGACACCAAAGGAATAGGCATGCTGATTTCCGTCCCTTGCAGTCATGAAATGAAATGTAATTATGATTGCAAATAATGGTGCTTTTTTTCCGCTCTCGAATGGTCAAACATTTGAGGAGATCATAAGAGAATATTTTTATCTTTTGTTTATGATACTGTGTTACAACTATATGTGTAAAGTTTTATTTTATTCCATCACTGCTGATGGTTCATGATCTCACATTTTGGAAAAGTGTTGTACAATTGTTTTTGAATGTACACAAGGAACAGTTTCTCACTTGAATGTTTTGGTATGAAAATGGTGTATATGAAGTTGTTGAAATTTTATAAGAAAATGTTATTTAATTATTTAAATATTTATTTTGTATTAAGTTGTAATCCTGCAGTTAGATAAAATAGCAGACAGATTACGTGTATGAGGAGGTGTCTTGTTATTGTGCCTACCGAATCTTTGTCATACCATTCTGTGACACTAAATATTTGTACAATTTATGATTTGTGACCTGGGCATGTATGTGGTTCTTCAGTTGATCTTGACTCTGCTTGTGTAGAGACTCCATAATTCTTATAAGGAGGAGGAGGAGGAGGAGAATGAGATGTGGTATTAGAACTCTGTGTGAAGTATGTTTGATCCACAATCAGTATCAGGATAGACAAGAAAATATTCATGCAATGAAATGTATAATTTGTTCTGCATTACTTTTGTGTAAAATCCAATATTGTTTCTTTTTATGCTCTAGTTTTTGTAAATAGAAAATCTGTGCAGGTGGACAGCATAGACATAGCAACTCACATAGGACCTTACTGAGTGCTGTTCAAGCCACATTTCTAGCTGATGATTGGGTTGAAGACACATGCTACTATATTTATATTAATTTTTCTATATTTTTTGATAGAAATCTTCATTTTGTAGTCTGTTTATGTCCTTCAAATGTTTGTTACGTTCAATCTATTTTTAACATTTTGTTTTGACTACTCTTGTGTGACAATCTATAGCAGTCATATTTCTTGCAGCTGACACATACTTTGATTTTGAAACTTCATATTTTGTGATTCATTGTGTTAAATATGAAAGCTGTGTACTGCACTGGAGTCAGAAATAAATAATTAAGTTAAAAAGGTAAAATTACTAAGTAAGTTGGAGAAATCAAGATTTGCTGTTCATAGTGGTGTTAAAGGCAATGATTTGTGTACTAATTAGATAACTAACTAACTAACTCACTCACTGATCATACCGGACTTGAGAGTCCATTACTGCAGCAATGATTTGTGTACTAGATACCTTAATCTGTACCATTTTTATGTGGGCCTCCATCTGAAAACCAGTTGTGTGAAGAATTTTCAAAATAGGTTATATAATCCTAAAATGAATTTAAAAGGCACTTGCATGTTTTAGACACTCCTTTGTTTTAGAGTGCAGTAAATTCCATTAATTCCTAATAGGCTGCTGCTGTTGTACTTTGTGCAGTGAACAAAATTTAAAGTGCTGTAGTATTTAATTTGTTGGTCATATTTTTGCATTTTTGTGGAGAAATTCAAATTGAATACGTTAAAGTTGAAGTGTAATGTATTCTCATCAGTTCCAAACTGCAACTCTTGTAAATAATTTTCCTGGTTGTAAGATTACAGTGTGTGAGCTTTTGATGGGTTGCTTTACGAGGTCATGGAATATTTAGAAGGAAACTAGAAGAGTCCATACATCATAAATGAGGTTTCTTCACTTTAGGTAAGACGAGCTGACTGCATCTGAAATGTATGTGTAAGACTCAGATTAGGTGTAAGTACTGTGCTGGAAGAAATTGAAGCACATCAGATAAAATGATGAAATTAAGTTGAAAGAATGGCTGCTAATAGATATCCAAAAGTAATATGTAATTACAAATCCATAGGGAAATGTAGCAAAGGAAGACCACAGAAAAGGTGGAACAGTCGTAAGAAGATGAATTCCCGATGATGATGATGATGATGATGATGATGATGATGAGTTTTAATAATAGCATGTCACATATACTGGTCACGTGGTAATATGTTGTCCCTCTCTTTAACTTTCAACTGCTGACACAAAACTTTTCGTTATAAACAATGGTAAATTATATCAAAGTTTTTCAAATGTGTTTTATTTTGTTTTCAAGCTGAAGATGAATTAAACATGACATTACATTTCTTCGTTATTCACTGATCTGCAGTAATTTATTTTATTTGTGCACTGGAAGCCTGGTGATAATAATAGCAACAGGCTACAAGTAATATAAGGTGTGGTGTTGTTTTCCTTTTGTATTGTGGGAAATAATTTTTATAGTGGCATCAAAAGTGTGACTGAGGCCACCACATGATACCAGAGCTTTTATAGGAAGTTATAGAAAATTTTGACTCAGAACATTTGAGTATTAAGACATGTTCAAAAATTATGAAATACTTATCAGAGTGTTAGTTCTGAGAGTTCTGCGTTATCATTGTTTGCTAAATTATTATTCAGGGACATTTGAGGTAAATGTTTACTTCATGTATGTAAACTGTGCAGCTTTAATTGTAGGGTGCTCTGTAAAAAACTCATGTCACGATGGTTGGTTTCTCTTTGCCTGCAGTGCATTGCTTATTTTTCTTTCCATCAAAAAGTGTTTTGTTCCCTGTGACAGAAATATATGGCTATGGCAAATCACGTTAGTGGTGGACAGCAGCGCGGTATTAGGCCTACTTGTAATATTTATATCTTCTTGCCCGTTTTGTGCAGAAACCTGACATGCACCACACTTTACAGAAATATCTTGAACGAAAATACAGAAATACTTGAGAGCAACTTTGTAAACTGTATATATATCCACACTTGCATCAAGCTGTTTGCCACTATTACAATAATGCTAATTCCCAGGTGTAAACAATAAATAAAAATGAGGAAGGGGAACCTCTCATCTGCACATGATTGATGTGCGACGCACAGGCAAACATAACATTGCATGAATATTGCTTTTCTTGTTTCATTTTTTGCTACATTTATTGACTTTGTTCTGAGAGCTGTTGTTTGCTGTTTACATGGTTGTCCATGAATATGTGTTGTCTAGTTTTAACTATATATTCAGTGTGCTGTTATTTGGCTGTTGCTACTATTCTGGTCTTTCTCAGTGTTAGTCACCATCAACATAGTGAGGTAACTTGCTCATTGCAATTATAATTATGTGTTGGGAATAATAAAAAGCAGAACAAAACTCACTCTTCATCTACATAATTACCTGTTACTCCCTTTTTATAGTAGAGCTGTTTGTGTATTGTTAACGACTGTAGGAGTCAGCTAAATGAAGCACTGAAGAACTGATACCCTTCTTCACAGTTTGCCCACATTCTGTTTTTGTAGTTTTTGCAGGGAGTGATTACATTATCAGACTTTTAATAAAGTTTCACTGCCAGATAGCAAAAGAGGCTTTCAATGTCAGGCAAGCAGTGTCATTATAGAAATTTGTATTTCTTATTTTATTGTGTTTAAAGCTTTCATTTGAAGGAGATCATATAAGCCCACATCATTCTTAACTGTTGCAGTATGGCTCAGCCTCACGCGGCCACCTGGAAATTATTTCTGTGAAAGATGTGGTCGCAGATACACTTGCGAGTATACCCTTCGGAGGCATTTACGTGTGGAGTGTGGGAAAGAAGCTGCACAGCAGTGCCCCCTTTGCCCTACACGGACAAAACATCGCCACAGTTTAATGCGACATCTTTTCAGATGTCATCCTGGTGATTTTGTGTAATGCTGCGTAGGGATGGAGGTTTTATTAAAGATCAGACTTGTTTTAGATTTTTGTATTGATTCATCACAAATACACATATTCTAGAGTGATGTGTACTTAAGAAGGTGGCTGCTAAGGTGATGCTTAATAGTAAGTGGCAGTGTACTAAATGGCACAGGGGCCATTAGTGTTGTTCTGTTGCAACTGTCTGAAGTTTGCGCTTCAGGAAATAAGTAGAATTTTGGCATTGGCTTTTGTTTTAGTGTAGGTAAGATAAGGTATTCAGCCATTGCAGTGTTCATTGTGAGTGATGTAAACATATGAAATATTTTCTGAACAAGCACTAGCCCTAGTTTTTTGATGATTTAAATTGTTTAAGAGAGAATCAGAAGCAGTTGTTCTCTTGTGGAGAACTGCAAGTTACCAACGGAGAAAACAGCTGAACACCTTGATTGTGTGGAGTGTGACAAAGACACAGAGTACACTGGTGACATGACAAAGTACTCCTCTCTCTCTCTCTCTCTCTCTCTCTCTTTATCTCTCTCTCTCTCTCTCTCTCTTCACAGAATGTATCACATGGCCACCTTCTAACTTGCACACCACAATAATGCCGCCTGAGAACAGAAACTTCAAAGTAACATAGAAATTTTTCTCGCTGCAATTGCAATTCTTGAAAAAGACAGTGATGATAAATTATTACTGATAAAAATATTTTTATACTTAGTTTGCAGGACATTAAGAAGTACAGCAAATTAAAATCTTCATTTATACTCCATAAACCAGGAATATAGCTCATAACCTGAAATACTAGCAAGTGAGAGAAAAATTCTATAAGATGTAAGTGTGAAACTAAATTGTAGGTGCTCATCACTCATAGATTCAGTGTGTTCCATTTTAAAAGTTGTAGACTAGGTGTTACATATATAACCATACATACTGCAATAATGTTAGTAACAAGTTGAGTGTTACATGTAATATTTATCTTGGTTGATGTGATATAAAAAACCAGTGGTGTGTAACACAAGTTTATTTTTAATTAAAACAAATGCAAAAGTAACTTTGTTTCTGAGTTATATTGACGCAACTTCCAGTGTCAGACTTATTTTATTTGATATTTTAATTTCGTACATCAAATTCCACATTTTTATCTGTGCTATTTTTCATTCATTCATTCATTCATTCATTCATTCATTCATTGTGTTTCATAAATCTCATCATAAAGGGAAACTTCAGGGTTTCTGTATGGGTCCAGGTGTATATAAAAAAGGTGATTCGGCTTTCAGAAAGTGCAGTAATGTTTAACTGTCATTACACTGTCATAAACTATTTGTGTTTACTCAACTTTGCAGAAAGCTGCTGTGGTCTCTGTATTGAATATATGCGTTTTGTCTCCTACTGCTATTCTAACACCTGCATGGTCATGCAGGTAGGTATTGTGGAACAACAAGTATCTACATGACATAAGAATAAAGGCTTGTTTACAGTGAAGAATTCTGGTCATCTAACAACAATGGTTAAGTCTAGAATGAAGATAATCAGATAATTTGTAGCACAGCCAATAAGTTATGCTTTTGATTGCCTTCTGAATTAATGCGAGATCCGAATTTCGTACATTGTATTGGATTGGAACATAATGATGACTTTGGCATCAGAATTCAGACCCACACTCTCCGTCCACAGGCATGTCAGATTTTCGATTGTGTGACGTTTAATTTTTATCATAAGGTTATTGGTTCAAAAACTACAGCTTGCACATGAAAATCAATAAATTTCTGTGTACTAGTTTTCGGAGAGATAGTGTCGTGATTAGGGATGGGGGTGTGGGGTGGAGGGCGGTGGGAGGGGGTGTACTCAGAAGGGGGACAAATATAAAATCTGTCATAAGTAAGAGGACAATATGAAGTGAATTGCTTGCATTTAAATTGATATGTAAAGGCATATGAAATATTAAATAAAAATACGTGTTACAACTAGGGAATTGTTTAAAGAAACATGAATGTTGTATGATGGAGTAATTTTTACCTCTGTAATAGAAATGAAAAAAGTAGTCTGTGCCATAGCTAAAGGCTTTATAACTGAATGTACAGCAATGTTGCAGATCTGTGTTAATGGCAGGTCAACATAATCTATATTAAAAAAGTTATAGGTATTAGATGTAAGTTTCCCGCAGCTATCACCTTACCTGATGTTTATGAAATATATGCAAGGAATTATAGACAATGTAATAGCTGGAAACAGGGAATAATAGTATGTCCTGGTAATTGACAACAAACGCAGCTCTTACATTATCGAGGTGTGGAAAAACTTTAAGAATAGTATAAATACACTAATTTGTTGTGAAACAAAATTATCACAAAATTTCTGGTTATATAATGGAAACTTCTAAGGTTTACATGTTGTGGAGTTGTTGTTTGTATACCCAGTTGCGTAAACAGTTTTGGAGCAGGTTTAACGATGTATGGAAAATATTACATTCTGTGCAACAAGTTTGTGTTTCCAAATGAATGTTCTTCCCAAAACATAATAACTTATGAATGAATAAAGATATGGAAAGTAAGCCAACTGTTTGACCGCTTCATTGGGTCTAGAACAACAGTTGCTGATGTTACGTTTAACACAATACTTGCAGAATTCCAAAATACTTGTTGTGACAGGTCTTTGCCTTAAGAGTGACAAAGTTTGTATCAAATCTATAGTGACTTTTACAGGTGATGTGCTATGGCAGCCTCTAGTAAGTGTTACTGTTCTGTTACACATTTTGTATAATTCCAAAAAATATGCACAAATGTTTAGAGCAACTATACACCTTTTATCTCACCATTGCCTGCAGGAATACATCACTTGCACATGCCATAAATGCAGTACAAGGAGTAAATGGGGAAATGACCTGTCAAACCCATTAGTGATTTAAATAAAAGAGTGACTGAATGAGAACTTAATGTTATTTATGCATAATAAATATGAGATTTATAGATAATCAGCATGCCTAAATTCAAAGCTTTGAGCAGTGTATTGCACATATTGCCTTTCTCCCACCTTTGTATGAAATTGCATACTTTCATGTACAGATCTATACTTGCTGTATTTTTCTAAGGTAAGGGGTAGTCGATTTCTCGCCTGTTACGTAAATGTTAGGGAATGAGCTGTTAATTGTATACTTCATGACATATCACAAAACTCTCCAAAAGTATTTTGTGATTTGCATACAGAAAATACTAGTTTGTGAAATTTTGCTGGATAAATATTTTTATGCTGTTGGTCATTTGATTGATGGACTGTATAGCAGGAAGAGAGGAACAAAGAAAAATTGGGGTTTAATGTCGCATCGGTGACAAGCTTAACAGAGATGAGGCACAAGCTCGGACAGGGTAAGTAGTGGGAAGAAATTTGGCAGTGTCAACTTCAAAAGAACCAGCACATCAGTAATCTGAAATTATTGAGGAAAACGATGGAAAACCGGAATCTGAAGGGCTGAGCGGCAATTTGAACTGCTGTCATTCGGAATGCTGAGCCACCTTGCTCAGTGTCCATTAGGAAGTCCTTTGTAGAATCTGGGTTATGACTTATGCCAAGATTTGTTGGAGGAGGTTCTAACTTTTCTTGAATATAATTGTAACATTATAAGGAGACGCGTGACAGGCCAGTAGTTACATTCGTGACACAAAATGCAAAGTACTGCAGATAGTCATACATAAAAGAGGGAAAAAAATTTTATCTACATTTTGGAAATGTGTGTCCTGTTCTTAGGGAGGAAACAATCCTAGTTTGAGAAGGTCTCATCTGTTGTGAAGACAAGGGGTAATTAAGATGGAGGAAGATGTCCTAGACAATATAGAATATTTTGTACCATTTTGGAAACTTTGAACACGTGAGTTAGCAGTGAAGCTGGCCTAATTACTAATATACAAATTTACACATTCCTTATCATAGGACTTAAAAAATAGGATAACAACACTTTTCTTGTAGAGGAACTTCATGGAAATGACATGTTACCTTTATGATTGACTACAATAGCTGTGTGAGTAGAATGCGTTTTTTGTATTTTTCTTGAAATATTTAACCAACTGCACGAGAGTTCTTGCTTTTTGTAAGGTTATTATATATCTTAATTTTGGTAGAACACATGAAACCTTGAAAATATTATGTATTAGTGGTACTATTTCTTACATGTATTGTACTGCGCTTTTCATTTAAACTACCATTCTTAGCATGTGATTATGAAACTTGATGTATGTGTACTATCAAGCATTATTTACTCATTTTCTTAAATAATGTTACTAATCTTGATCTTTGATTGCCTCCTCTGTTCTATATCGTTTTGATTTTGGTATTAATAATTTTGTATATAATGTGCATGGATTTTAAATTTTTTTGCAGGTGTTCTCAAAATGTGCAGTACTTCTTTCGAAAGTTAACATCAGTTGCTCATCCCTGTGTGTTGTAACTATTTGTTGCAGTTCTCCCTTTGTGGTATTTTAATTTCATTTGTCATCTACTGTTTCTTTTATGATCTGTTGTTTCTTTTTTGTTGTATTCATTCACACTTGACACATCTGTTGTTTCTTTTTTGTTGTATTCATTCACACTTTACACTTACACTTTGGAAATAGATTTTTCCATGGAGACAAATATAGATTTTTTCACAGAGACAAACATATGTAGAGTTACATTAAACAACTCTGCTCTCCCCCTCCTCTCCTCTCCCACCATCCGTATGCCTTAACATTAAAAACTGTTCAATTAAGGTGTCACTGTGCTACCGAAGTCTATGTCGAAAGTCTGCCACTGTGTTAACCCTGTAAGTTGTAAGTAATGTACATGTCACTTACTTGTCTCTGCAAATATTATCATTGTAGTCAGGGTAAACTATTACTGGTCTTTTTTGGTTGACAAGTAACACGTTTGTGTTTTAAAGTTTTCCCAATAGTATCTGAAACATAGGCATGTGGCTTTCACTGGGGCTTTATAAATACTTATTTGAAACATGTTTATGTTATACCAGTATAAAAGATAGTGCTTCATTGTGTGGTCTTACTTTGAATTATTTGTAGCTTTTTTAACGTATATGACAAGTCATTTTCACTCTTTGATTCTCCAATAAATGGCTACTTATTTATAATTCCCTGCACTACACAACTGTTTTCCCATTTTTAAATGGTGTTCAATTAGGGGTCAGTACATCAGATTTGGGTTGTTATTTCTGGCGAATTTTATCCAGTATTAAGGTTTTTGAATAAAGTCTTGTTGGGTTTTTATCTGTGTCAAGTGGTTGTATGTCCATGAGCTCTCAGCCAAGTCTTCCTCTGCTATTGGAAAGTGGTACCTGATGGCTGGTCAGTTGCTGCTCTTATCCATGACCATGTATAAGCATGATGCTGCCTGTAACATCAGCAGTACGCAGTCCATCACGATAGAAGGCATGTGGCATTACAACCAGTACCATAGCTATGAACAAATGAGGACAGTATTCACACGACAGTTAGTTCCTGCCTGACAGTGGCCGAGAAGCTCTCCACCAGAAGCTCGGGGATGTATAACCACTAAATGTGGATGGAAGGCCAAGATGATTTTATTCAGACATAACGTCGTGAGATCATGCATTTGTATATGAAAGTTATTTGTTTCATTTTTAACCACCTAATTGTTAAGAATATTACATTACATTTGTCGCTCAATTTGTCTTTATTCATCATGTTTGAGTTATCACAATCTTTCTCTGTGCTATCAATTTTAATAAAATTGTTGAACTGAAAAGGATACTTCTTTGATACCAGTAACTGCAGGCATTTAGCAGCTGTTTTTGTGGTTTTCTCTCCTTCTGTTTTAGCAGGTTTGGTTACTGAAAAGAAAATAGGTTGATAACTGAAGGTATGGATGCTTGAAGAAACATTTCTTTCCTGAAGGAATGCTCTGTGAATATGGGAGTGTCTGCAGATGTCATGAAGAGCAGCAGTCATATTGTTTCTTGTGAGGGGCAATACACTAGATTGAAGAGCTGTTACATTTTTTGTAACTAGGTTTTTCAGCCCCTTGTTGTAGTATAGTGATTAATTGACTAGACTAAGAATGAATTGTGGTGCAGAACTGTTAACAAAGGCAAGATAAAATATTTTTGTCCATTTTGTAATGTATCAAATAATGGTTTAGGTAAGTGCAAAGTAAAAATAATTTTCATATAACAACATTTTGCCCCATGTGCAGTTCTAGACAGGTGACTTAGTAATTCTGGATACTAGAAAGAAAGCAGCAAGGCTGGTGAACTGAGTCAAAAATGGTAGACTCCAAAGTAACGCTGTAGTAAAAAAAAATGTTGACAAGTCTAAGTAGAACTTTGGATTTTGAAGTCCGTTGGAATGGAAGAAAGTATAGTTAACTGTAAATACATATTGTGGTGCTATATATTTATGTTATATTTGGTACAGGAAGGGCACTACCTAATCAGTAGTACCTTTCACTATAACAGAGGACTGGTCGCTGTTGATTTATAAATTGATGAAGCAGAATTGAAACTAGACTGAGAGCAACAGTGAAATGGAGAATATCCCACAAGAAAACAGCTGTAATTGTGGTAAAATATTGGGAGAAAGAGCTTTGAACTAAACAAGATGTTATAATCATAGCTAAGCCTTTAACATACAGCACAGATTTGCCTTCAAAATTCAGAGAACTTCTGCAAAAAGACACTAGCATAACTAAGTGGTAGATCAAGAATATGTAGTGCTTTGTTTATAATGATCTCATCATTTCTGAGTCTGTGAGATGAATAATTGGTTTTAAGTTTTTACTTGTGAGAAAATGAAATATCTTCCTGTCATGAAAATGAAAGCTCTCCCTGTCATGACTAACTTTGTTAAATGTAAGTGGCCATTGCTGTAGAGTTTCTCAAAGCAGAATATTTTATTATTGAGTGCTAATAAATAATTTTAATTAGCATAGATTGCATTCTGTCTTTCAGGGATATTTTCGCTTCACAAGATTCCCTCTCTGGGTGTAAATATTGCTGCAAATATTCTAGGACCAACAGCAGTTCTATTCGAATGCAACGTCTGTGGCCGAGCATACCGTCACCGTGAGACTTTGACAAGACACCAACGTGTGGAATGTGGCAAAGAGGCACACCTGCATTGTAGTCAGTGCCATTACAAAACTAAACACAAACATGATTTGGTTAGGCATCAGAGAGCCAGGCATGGTGTCTTTCATCATTACCAGTTGTGAGCGTTATTTGGAGCTATTTGAATAAAAAAATAACAAAATGTCAGAGAAGTATAAAAGATTGCTTTTGTTTACTTGAATATGTATTAAAACTGGAAGTCCAATGTTTTCTTTCATTTAAATATTGTTTTTATTTGGTGATCTCACTTTTCAGTATTCAGTTTTATTTCATAAAATGCAGTATTTGAAGTTAAAAGTTGTACATGAAGCTAACTGTTAGTAGGCTGCTTGTCAAGTGGGATGGAAACAAGGTTGCATCAAGCAAAATACAGTCAATGGCATTAAACACCATGTTGTTCAGCGATTCATCTAGTTGTTTATTATCAGTACATAATGCTATCAACAAAAATAATCAATTTTTGAAAATATATGTATAAGATAAATAAAAAATCTACCCACCAAGAGATGGAAGGAGGACACACAAATAAAAGGTGTTACAGTTTGCTAACTTTTGGAGACAGTGGCTCCTTGTTCTGGCAGATGGGTTGGAGGGGAAAGAAGAGGGGTGAAGGGAAAGGATGGGTGAGGTTTAGGAAAAAAGGGTAGAGTTTGGAAAAGTCGCCCAGAACCTGGGTCAAGTGGGATTTGCCATACAGGATAGGAAGGAAATTCTATCCTTCTCATCAAGTCCATTAACTCCCTCACTGGCAGTTACTAGAACAGAATATCATTTATTATCTCTACCAGTCTTGTACCCCAACCCACATACTGCACCATACCCTTTTACTTAGTTTTGAATGGTTTCTCTGAGTCTTGCCCCTGCGGTATTGTTCTTCTCTCAGGCTAAAGTCCATATCCAATGTAAATTGTTGGTACTTGTATGGCTGCATTACAGGATGAAGCACATGTAGTGGTGTGTACTTCTAAAATTAAAAGTATCGTATAGTACAACAGCTGTAGAAGCATTTGAATATTTTTGAGAATGTATCCTCCTGATATAATCATCAGTTACAGAGCTACATATTACTGGTTGAGAGGGTGCGGCAGATAACTCAGGACAAAATTAGAAACAAATTTCAATTAAAGTGTTGGAGAGCTGCATAAAATCTGTAAAAGTCAGATGAGGTGCTGAGGCAATCGGATCATGTTGTTCTCAGTGTCCTGCAAGCTGTGGTATTAAGGGCAGTAACTCTTCATTTGTGGATAGACGCTATGCATAAAAAAACCTAGATTCAGGGCATCCAGAAGTAATATTGTCAAACAACCCTGCAGAGAACTGCTAAAGTTCATAATTCAAACATCTAGCACATTTCAGGTTACTTCAGTTACATTTTCAGATATTGTTGAATCCAGTTATTTTGGAGTGTGCATAACACTTTTCCCATTTTCTTTTACATCCTGTATTACTGTGTATGGTTGGAATTGATATAACGTTCATTGTTAACACCTACTGACTTAGTATGAAATAAGTTTCGTGCGCCAAGTAATTTTTGTCAATGCTAAAAATGTGTATAATAAAACTAAACAACTGGTAACCCATGTGGGATGTAGTGACTCCAGTTTGCCCAAGTTCTCAAAACCATTGCACTGTCCAGAAAATCGAAATCCCAAACCTGTATTACAGATGGCGCTCCGACTTGGCAAAGTCTGCTGTATGACCAGTGAGTAGCAGAGGTTATGATGATAATTTATTTTAGAACTGGTGAGGACTTATATATACAGTACATTACACTTGATTCATAATTACAGCATTTTATCTTGTATATTACTTTTAATATTCTTTACATTCAGTACTGCTTAAATGACATGACAGGTGCAGCAATGGAAATATGGGTACACATATTTAAGGAGATGGAAAAAAAAAATTCTTACTTGGTGATGCTGTATTTAGTCATGATGTGGAAGTATCTGTGAATGCAATGCACTAGAGCAACAGCTCCATCTTTTCAAGTATGCAGAACTATTCAATTTTATCTGTCTTTGTCTTCAGCCATATGTTGTGGTACGACTGTTAGTCTACAGGTCTTGCATTCAAATCACGCTACTTCAGATTTGAACTGAACTAAATATACACTCCTGGAAATGGAAAAAAGAACACATTGACACCGGTGTGTCAGACCCACCATACTTGCTCCGGACACTGCGAGAGGGCTGTACAAGCAATGATCACACGCACGGCACAGCGGACACACCAGGAACCACGGTGTTGGCCGTCGAATGGCGCTAGCTGCGCAGCATTTCTGCACCGCCGCCGTCAGTGTCAGCCAGTTTGCCGTGGCATACGGAGCTCCATCGCAGTCTTTAACACTGGTAGCATGCCACAACAGCGTGGACGTGAACCGTATGTGCCGTTGACGGACTTTGAGCGAGGGCGTATAGTGGGCATGCGGGAGGCCGGGTGGACGTACCGCCGAATTGCTCAACACGTGGGGCGTGAGGTCTCCACAGTACATCGATGTTGTCGCCAGTGGTCGGTGGAAGGTGCACGTGCCCGTCGACCTGGGACCGGACCGCAGCGACGCACGGATGCACGCCAAGACCGTAGGATCCTACGCAGTGCCGTAGGGGACCGCACCGCCACTTCCCAGCAAATTAGGGACACTGTTGCTCCTGGGGTATCGGCGAGGACCATTCACAACCGTCTCCATGAAGCTGGGCTACGGTCCCGCACACCGTTAAGCCGTCTTCTGCTCACGCCCCAACATCGTGCAGCCCGCCTCCAGTGGTGTCGCGACAGGCGTGAATGGAGGGACGAATGGAGACGTGTCGTCTTCAGCGATGAGAGTCGTTTCTGCCTTGGTGCCAATGATGGTCGTATGCGTGTTTGGCGCCGTGCAGGTGAGCGCCACAATCAGGACTGCATACGACCGAGGCACACAGGGCCAACACCCGGCATCATGGTGTGGGGAGCGATCTCCTACACTGGCCGTACACCACTGGTGATCGTCGAGGGGACACTGAATAGTGCACGGTACATCCAAACCGTCATCGAACCCATCGTTCTACCATTCCTAGACCGGCAAGGGAACTTGCTGTTCCAACAGGACAATGCACGTCCGCATGTATCCCGTGCCACCCAACGTGCTCTAGAAGGTGTAAGTCAACTACCCTGGCCAGCAAGATCTCCGGATCTGTCCCCCATTGAGCATGTTTGGGACTGGATGAAGCGTCGTCTCACGCGGTCCGCACGTCCAGCACGAACGCTGGTCCAACTGAGGCGCCAGGTGGAAATGGCATGGCAAGCCGTTCCACAGGACTACATCCAGCATCTCTACGATCGTCTCCATGGGAGAATAGCAGCCTGCATTGCTGTGAAAGGTGGATATACACTCTACTAGTGCCGACATTGTGCATGCTCTGTTGCCTGTGTCTATGTGCCTGTGGTTCTGTCAGTGTGATCATGTGATGTATCTGACCCCAGGAATGTGTCAATAAAGTTTCCCTTTCCTGGGACAATGAATTCACGGTGTTCTTATTTCAATTTCCAGGAGTGTAGATTGCAGTGTTGAAGTCTTAACAAAACAAATGTATATTTCCCCTGTTCATAATGGAATGAATAACAGTTGTGTAAATTAAAATACGTAGAATACATTTTTCCCCAGCTGCAATCTAGGGATGTAAATTAGTAACAGTAGTTACAGTGAAAAAATCTGCAAGGCAAAGGATGTAAGTTACAAATGCTTAACTCCGCAGTAATGCTGTAGGACAAAAACAAGAAGAGTAAATTAATTTGGTATTCTGAAATCATTTCCAAACCATGATGATAAGGTAAATTGTAAATACTTATGGTACTATCATATATTTGCACAACTTTGATGCTTTTACACAGACAGCTAGCAGAAAAGTATGAGGACATGTGTTTACATCAAAAGATGCCAATTGCTGCCCTTCTGGGAGAATGTAAGACATCACACCATTCACGTACAGGAGGTAACAATGAATAACAGATATAATTACTACAAGGAATGAGACACCCTTGTTTTATAAGTAAGGGAAACAGACTCTAAACCAGTGCAAGAATAATAGTTAAGTAGGGAATGCTCCACAAGAAGACAATTACAATGGTGGTAAAAAATTGGTGAAAAGAATTCAAATAAATAAGGTGCTATAATCATATAAAGCTTAAACCAACAGCATAGATTTACCTTTAAAATGCAGAGAACATACGAAAAAAAGGCCTTTGGTAACTACATGGTAGTTTAAGAAAAATAAACGCTTTATTTATTTTGCTCTCAAAATTTCTGTGTGCTGTGATGAAACTGATTTTGAATTGTCACTTGTAGTTTAATGTGACAGTGCCTGCTCATTACATTATATAATCCACACTGCTGTCTCAGATAAGAGAGATGATGTGCATCTTCATGTTTTCGTGGCATAAAGACTGTTCCATAAAATTTCGGGTCTGCAGCCGCATAAATTTAATTTCTTCTTTTAATATTTCGGCTGAATACCGTCCAGCCATCTTCATAGTGAGCCGAGGTGATTAATGCTCCAGCACTTGCTCTACCTTTTTAATCTCGAGTACCGAACCACTGCGTGTGCAGCCCAGAGCGTTAGTCACCTCAGCTCACTCTGAAGATGGCTGGACGGTATTCAGCCGAAATATTAGAAAAAGAAGCAGAATTTATGTGGCTGCATGTCCAAAAATGGAGCAAGAAAGATGATGATATGTGCTGTAATTATTATAACTTGCTATAATCTTTAATGGAATGATAATATTAATTTTTAAAACTTCTTGAACAATGCTCAATGGAGTAATTTAATAATAGTGAGTTTTGTGTCACACTTTTTTGATGATGTCTTTCTGTTGTTTCATAACATCAGATATTTTATTAAAAGTAAGTAGACATTGCTATGAGATTGTGTTGAGTTTTTCAAGGTAGGCAGCTTTTGAAAAGAATTCCTTCTTTACCGTAAAATATTTTTGTTGAATGTTTTGTAAGTATTTTTAATTGGCATAGACTGCATTCTGTCTTTCAGGGATATTTTCACTTCACCAGATTCCACCTGTGGATATAAACATCGCTGCAAATATTCTAGGATCTACAGCAGTTCTATTCAGATGTGACGCCTGTGGCCGTGTGTACCGTCATCGCGACACTCTGACAAGGCATCAGCGTGTGGAGTGTGGCAAAGAGGCTCACCTCCACTGTAGCCACTGTCATTACAAAACTAAATACAAACATAACTTGGTTAGGCACCAAGGAAATAGACATGCTGACATCCATCCTTGCCACTTGTGAAACTTGATTTTGAGTATTGTAACTTTTTTATTTTTGATCAGTAAAATATCAGATAGTGGTTGAAATATAGCCTTTCCTTTCTTCTGATATTAAATGTGGAAGTATAATGTTTTATTTCACGGCACCAATGTTTCTATATAATGATAATGCCCATTGCAGACTTTTGGTTCACAGATTGCAGAAATTGAAGTGAAAGAGCTAACTTATAGCAAGCTGGTTTACATGAAAGCCAAAAAGAAGGATAGATAAAGTAAAACACTATAAACCCAGAAAAATATCACACTTTTCAGCTAGCCTTCCAGTATATTATTACCAGTACTTAGTACTGTTATTATTAATTTCAATCTGAGATAAAAAAAATTGCTGATATTGTTGTGTAATTGAACATAGCTTTGAAATGTATGACACTGACAGTGATTGACCATCATTAAATGATATGACAGCTACATTCTCCATTTGCTGTTAATGGTTTGACTTACTGAAATATATTACTACTGTAAATCAACATTTATTATTTCTATCCTCTTTCCACCTCTTCTCAAACAATGTGTATTGTACCCTTCTACACTCCACTGAATGATATCACTGTAATTTACCCCTCTGTATTGTGCATTTCATAAAATAAATGCGTATCCAGTACACATTCTTTCTGCTTGAATGATTACATTTCAAAGAAATACATCTTCATGTCGAAATGTTTTGAAAGAAACCTAAAATTTTAGTTATTGCACATAGTAACAAGCGTCACAGATTGACTTTCTTCCAAACTATAACTCCTGATACAATTTTCATTATATTCATTCTCATGCTGAGTATGAAGTTGTCAATTTTATGATGTATGATAACAAAAACAATTCTCCCTAAGTTTTATGGGTACAATACAATGCCAGAAAGGGGTCAGAGATACGGGTGTATATCTATTCAACAATCTTTCAGAGTGTAGTGAATGTGTTGTGTGTTATTTGATGAAATTAAGACTGATGGAGAGAATTCTCTATTGGGTAACTCTTATTCCACGGAAGAGATCCTTCACGGGGACTCTTCTGTGTAATGTAGTTCTAATTGACATTTCAGTATTATAGTATTGAATTTCTTTACTTATTATTGTATTGTATTTGACTTGAATGAAATGTGTGAGGGATTATGGTGTCTTTAAGTATGCTTTCACCTTGTTGTTGTTCTTGTTGTGGTCTTCAGTCCAGAGACTGTTTTGATGCAGCTCTACATGCTACTGTATCATGTGCAAGCTTCTTCATCTCCCAGTACCTGCTGCAACCTACATCCTTCTGAATCTGCTTAGTGTATTCATCTCTTGGTCTCCCTCTATGATTTTTACCCTCCACACTGACCTCCAATACTAAATTGGTGACCCCTTGATGCCTCAGAACATGTCCTACCAACCAATCCCTTCTTCTAGTCACATTCTGCCACAAATTCCTCTTCTCACCAATTCTATTCAGTACCTCCTCCTCATTAGTAATGTGATCTACCCATCTAATCTTCAGCATTCTTCTGTGGCACCACATTTTGAAAACTTCTATTCTCTTCTAATCTAAACAATTTATCGTCCATGTTTCACTTCCAAACATGGCTACACTCTATGCAAATACTTTCAAAAATGACTTCCTCACACTTAAATCTATACTCGATGTTAACAAGTTTCTCTTCTTCAGACATGTTTTCCTTGCCATTGCCAGTCTGCATTTTATATCCTCTCTACTTCGACCATCATCAGTTATTATGCTCCCCAAATAGCAAAACTCCTTTACTACTTTAAGTGTCTCATTTCCTAATCTAATTCCCTCAGCATCACCCGACTTAATTCAACTACATCCTTGTTTTGCTTTTGTTGTTGTTCGTCTTATATCCTCCTTTCAAGACACTGTCCATTCAGTTCAACTGATCTTCCAAGTCCTTTGCTGTCTCTGACAGAATTACAATGTCATCGGCGAACCTCAAACTTTTTATTTCTTCTCCATGGAATTTCAGCATACTTAGAAGTATCAAATTTCAAGTAACAGCTACATATCTCTTGTTTTCTTGTTAAAATTTACTTTCTTTGGCAAAACAAAGTGGAGTTTGCACAATGTCATCTCGCTAACATCCTGATACACTTGCAGTTGTGACAGAATCTTGAAACAGTGGTTTTAGTGGAGGAAGTGCAGTCAAGTCAGGTCAAAAGTTTATGAAACATTACATTTTCAGTAGAAAAACAAATGTGTAATTTCTTAACGCATCTCATTGCAAGGTCACACTAATTCTCATTTCAGTCTCATTGACAAAGGCTATGGCTTAAAATTTAGTTGTGAAATTGTGATAATCTTTCCTGTGTGTCTGCCTGCGGCTCAGTGGTCGTCTTTCAAGGGAGTTGCTACCTATCCTCATTATTGTCGATTCTCAGAGTATTCGCACAAGTTATCTGTTGCATAGATCAATCACCGCAGTCTCATTTCATCAACATGCTGTCTGTGACTCGTGAATAGCAGAGCAGATTTCTGCGATGGGCCAAAACCGCAGGCCATTTCTGCGGGTATGTCTAACGGATTGGGCCTGCCGATGTGAAGTCTGTCATTTCCCACAAATGTTCAGGCCCTGCTTGTTGGATCTAGTCTCACTGATCTGCCCACAGGCCGGATCTGTTTATGTGTGGCGTAATGCAGTGGATTTTCATGGTTTATCCATGGACCCAGGACTGCGGTGCTCCTCAGCAGGACAGAGACCACAGGCAATGGATTTCAGAAATTGCGACTCGCACCATAGTTATACTGTGCAGTGCAGCATTTTATAGACATTTTATTTATTCTAATACATTTTGGCACTTAGAAAGTACTTTATTTATTAGAAGGTAAGGGTGATAAGGAGAAGAGAGTTGTGGGAGTCACTGCCAGTTTGTATGCTATGTACTCATATACTGTATTTCTCAATAGAAAAATCACACAATAGGTGTAAAGTAATAAACATTACACACTGGTAATAACCAACAATAATAAACATAGTAGAACCTACATTTTATCGGTGGTCATCTGTAATGTTTGTTAACATTGCATTTGTAACAAGTAAAACTTGCTGTCTCTTGAAAACCAATCACTCAGAAGTATCAAATTTCAAGTAACATCTACGTATCTCTTGTTTTATTGTTAAAATTTACTTTCTTTGGCAAAACAAAGTGGAGTTTGTACAATGTCATCTCGCTAACATCCTGACACCCTTGCATTTGTGACAGAATCTTGAAACAGTGGTTTATTAAATGAGGAAGTGCAGTCAAGTCAGGTCAAAAATTTATGAAACATCACATTTTCAGTAGAAAAACAAATGTGTGATTTCTTAACTTATCTCATTGCAAAGCCACACTAATTATCATTTCAGTAGCTATCGAAGACCTAGAAAAGTTACATCATTCAATTAAATAAGTCTGCTGTTACCCATAATGTGGTAGATTCTACATCCTTAGTAGAAAAATACTCAAATGTTTCTGTACTATCATTTGCCAAAATCTCATTTAAATAACGTGGACCATTTATGAGGCATGAGGGAAGCTGTGAATATTTTATTATCGCATTTGGTTGGTACAGTCTCAAGGTTGGGCCTCGACAAACATGCAGATGGGCTGCAGCCATCAAAGAATCAACTGGGAATATCCATGACCCATCAGGAAAATACTTTTTTTGTGTGGCATCTTGCCTTTGAAGATGCAACAACTTTTGATTGTTGCAGAAATGTTGTCAACAAACAACTTTCCGTCTTCAGCCATGTTTCAACTCTTGCAGTGATCTGGTTGTATATAATGGTGAAACCAAGCAAGGTGAAATTCAATGCTGAATGACGGAGGTTTGAGGCCATTTAAGGCCCATAACACATCAGAATTCCAAGCGTACTGCACAGTATGCAGCAAGTCTTTTGCTCTCAGCAACTTGGGAAGATGACTTAAATCCGCCATGTGGAAGGAGCTAAGCACTTCAAGGCAGTCGTGGCAGTCAAGAAGACAGTGGACATTTGTATTTTTAGTCATTACTTGGTAAGTGAAGTTCTACGACTGTTAAGTGATGCATAGACTCTTAAAGGCTGCCCAGCATCTCACTGATCTTAATATGATTTTATTTTCAATGACTGTATTGTTTTTGACCCTGCCATTTTGATAATGGAATAGGCCTTTAAAAGGGTATTCCAATAATGCTTTAAAACATAGCATGGGGAACAGGAACATTGGGCAAGCTGGAAAACCTAGCCAACAGAGGGGCACTCAAAAGAAACCAACATACTTTGGCATTTTCAACATACCCTTGTGCAGCTTAATGTAACCTATCCTTTTCTAATGTCAAGTTTTGGCATCATTATGGAAACTTGCCTGTGATTTTTCAGTGAAGGAGGAGGATCGGCAAGGTACACCTTGCCGCCCTGCTTTCCCAATGTTTATGTTCTTCTTGCTTCCTCTTTAGATGAGGCAATTTCATTGATCTCTTCTTCATTGTGCTTGCGTTATGAAACCAGACATACCCATCTAGTGACAACCACTGTTCTTCCCCTGATAGTACATAACTGTGAACTCTCCTGGTTGAGGTTGGAGAATCCCAATTCTCAGTTTTTGCTCCCACCTCCCAATTTTCAGTTTTTGCTCCCACCTCCCAATTTTAAGTTTTTGCTCCCACCTCCCAATTATTCCATTATTTCTCCTGATTTTTAGCTAATGGTCATCAAGCCCAAAATGGTTGTTTTGAAAACCCATCTTTCAGTTTTTGGCCAGTTGTGGAAAGTCCTTTGCTTATTAGTCTGTTTAATCGATGTACTTCTCAGAGTTTGTAGAAATCAGGAAGTCATGTGTGATGTGTTATAGATTGTACTTCCTCCTCTTTCCTCTTTCCTGGCGCATATTGTTAAATGTATACTCATATTGCACAGATTCGTGCTCTGTCTGGACTTGGGGTTTGTGTATTGTCACTGTGTGAGTACTGCAAAGTAAGTGGTTTTCCCACTAAATCTGGTGGTTTTGAGTGACTGTGTAATGGTTAGTGGGAATTATGGTAGATTGCAAACATATTGGGGTGATTTTACAGTAAAATTACTTTTAAAAATCACTTGATCCATTCAACATACAGAAAATAGCACTATTTAATTTATTAACATTTACTATCTCTTGAATTTATATCATGTAAACATTTATAATACACTGTATTCTGTCTTTGTACCTGTATTGTTGTGTATTCCAGTAGTAATAAATCTGCAGCTGAATGCATTGTGCATACCTACAGTGCCAGTGTTAATGTGGTGTTTTATACATCACTGGATATCGTTTTAGTGCTAAACATAGGGAAAGTAAAGGCATAGTATGATGTGCTGAATACCTAGGCGATAGTAAACTTGCAAACTGGTTAGAAGGAAATTTGGTGATGACACAAGAGCATCTTGCAATTTTGTTGTAGTACTATGTTAGCACCTTATGCTGACATATAAGCCATAGTGGAAGATAACACAAGACAGCTGCCACACCCTAGATAATGATCCCTTTCAAAACCATGAAAGAATCTTTAGAAATGAATCAAGCTGAGGCTTCCCTTGCATTGTTTGCCATTGTGCAATCATATCATGTGGTCACATGAGTGAGTTGTACATGACTAAACTCAGACAATGATGTTGCCAGAAAACTTCAAATACGTAGGACAAAGTATAGTGCAGTTATAAATATGATTTTGTGAAAAACTTGCAAGATATTGGTGACAGCATGTATAACACTGTAATTAATGAATCAACTGACATTAGTGTGTCCAAACATTTAGGAATAACAATGATATATTAAGCAATCATTTCAACATTTTTGAAATCAGCTGACATCAGACATTTTCATTCTGTTTTCTTGGAGCAATTTTGCAACAATTTCCATGCACTATTACATGAAGGAAAGATATATTGATTGCATTTTATAATCTTTATCTATGTGATTGGCCCGCAATTCACATGTAAGTGTGTGGTAGAGGGTTTGTCATACCATTTTCAAATTATTTCTTTACCAGACTGTCTCAAATAGCATGCAGAAGAAATGAACACCTAAATATTTCTGTTCACACTCTGTTTTATTTTATTATGATGACGCTTTCTCCATATGTAGATGGGGCTCAACAAAATATTTCCACATTCAGAGGAGAAAGTTGGTGATTGAAATTTTTAACAGCTCTCGTCACAACAAAAAACGCCTTTGTTTTAATGATTGCCACCCCAGGTCATGTATCATTTCTGTGACACTCTCTCCTCTTTCACAATAGTACAAAACAAACTTCCCTTCTTTGGACTTTTCTCTATCAATCCTGTCTGGTAACGATCCCGTACCGTGCAGCAGTACTCTAGTAGAGGACAGACAAGTGTAGTGTAGGCAGTCACTTCAATGGACTTGCTGCATCTTCTAAGTGTCTGCCACCAAAGCGCAGTCTTTGCTTCACATTCCCCATACATTATGTATATGGTCTTTCCAATTAAAGTTGTTCGTAATTGTAATTACTAGGTACTTAATTGAATTTACAGCCTTGAGATTCGTGTGAGTTATCACACTTCATCACACTTTTCTTTATTTACAGTCAGTTTCCACTTTTTGCACAATTCAGATATTTTGTCTTTATATCACATAGTGGGAAAAGTGATGTTTCAAACCACCAAGAAAATGTTAAGTTTGTGGGGGAAAAAATGGAATTTGATGTTAGAATTACTTACATCATTTACAATTTGCCAATTAATTGCACTGACAATGCAAGTGAACATTTTCAGAAAAGTGTTGTCAGATAGCAATATAATGAAAAAATATAGCTCTGCAAGAACAAAATTGTCACAATCACAGAAGAAGTGGTCAAAAAACACCCCAGCCTAATTTCGCAGTTGAACTACGCTACAGACAACAGGTGTGGAATTGATACTTTGGTTAGTTCCAGTATTTTTATATCCATTACAGAGCTTTTTGACCTCACAGGAAAAGACTCACATCATTTGTCTTGAAACCGTACTGAAAATGACCAGCAGTTTTTGATCATTTGTACCTCCTGATGTTTTTAAACTGCATCTCCTGATGTTTAGTTGTAAAGTTTGGCAGATATGTAGTGTCACAAGGATCATGTCATTGTCTTATTTGGATATTTGATTATTTTAAGGGTGCTGATACTTCTGGATCAAACACCCTGTCACCTAGCAGTATAACTGGGGATAATGAAAATGCTCCCTTTATACGTAATAAGATTGTGGTGACTTGTGAATCGGGAAGCTTGCAGTTGAAGTCAGTTTGTCGACCTCCCAGCTATTGCAGCCTGGCCTTACCTCCACCGCTGCCACTAACGCTACATCAACTAACAGTCGTATTGTCACCTCCACCACTGCCGATAACACTGTGTTGGCTAACAGTTGTACTTCACAGTGTCTGATTCAGGATGATGTTACAAGGGCACAAGTATTATGGACTTTGCAGGCCCTCAAAAATCATGTGTTCTTTTCTACCACAGGAAGTTGGACTGCTTTGTTTCTGGTCATGTTCCCTAACAATAATGTAGCTAGTAAGATGCAGCTTGGGCAACCCAAGATATCATACAGTATTGTTCACGGTTTAGCTCTGCACTTTAGGAAAAATATTTTTGAAGATCTTGAAGGAGACATTCCTTTGTAATCTTATTTGATCAAAGCCTTAACAAGGCATTTGCAGCAAATGGTTATTACTCTCATATATTGGCACAAAGTTAACAATCAAGCTGAAATGCACTGTTTTTCATCTGTATGTTAGGTCATATCACTGCTGCTGATATATTGGATGATTCTATGATAGAAATTCCTGATCTGAATCTTACCAACATGCTTCAGTTATCAATGGATGGTCCTAATATCAATTGAGCATTCTTGAAGAATTTGTGTCTTGATCTGAAGAGTATTCATGGGGTCAGTGCATCAACTTTTGGGACAGTGCATCAACTTTTATTGATATGAGATCTTGTGGTCTTCATACAATTCATCGCAGTTTCAAGACTGCAGCCTTAAAGACTAACTAGGATGTTGTACCTTTTCTGAGATTGATGTATAATGTAAGTGCAAGAAGAGATGACTATAAAAGATTTAATAAACCCAAAAATTCGACCTTTCCTAAACATTTTGCTCCAGTAAAATATTTTTCTCCATGCGCTGGCTGAAAAATGAGGATGCGTTGACTGGCGTGTAAAAATTATCCTCTTTCTGAAGATTTATGCGGACCAAGGAAAGGAGCACAAGATTAAAATAGATACAGCCGGTGAGAGATGTTGAAGTACCTTGAAGATCCTCTGCTGCTGGCTAAAACATCTTTTTTTAGCTTCGTTTTGGGGCAGGTCATGCCCGTTTTGAGGGAATTCCAATGTGTGGCCCCCATGGCACCTTTCCAATACAGTGCTTTGTCATTTCTATTTGTTGATATGAAGTCCTTAGTTATTAAGGTTGAAGTATTGTCTGCTGCAAAATCAGTGTGTTATATGAAACTTGATAATAAAGCTAATCTTATCTCTGCAATAGACATGAACTTAGGTCATACTGTGCAGTCTGAGCTCAGAAAAGTAAAAGTGCCTGCCAAAGATATTTTAACTTTCAGGACTGGGTGCAGCAACTTTCTAATCATCCTAAAGTCATCTTTGAAGTACAGTATTCGTAGATACATAAGCTTTTGTGATAAATAGTGGCCCAAGAACTAGCAAGACTTGAATCTTGAATGCCTTGCAGAAATTCTCTTCACAGAATTGGATAAGTGCTAAGGACTGAGATGAAATTGAGAAAGAATTTGTGCAACTTTTTGGTAAGGATGTATTTTTAGTTCTCTGTGCAAACTGCAAGAGGACTGAGATGGGAACTGATCACATGTGGTGGGACTTATTTGATGGTGATACCACCTGTCAGCATTCTTAAAGCTTTCTTCAAAAGATTCTCTTTCTGAGCCATGTTCAAGTCTTTGTAGAGCAAGGTTTTTCCATTAATAAAGAGTGTATGAGAGTCAGCCAAGCCAAGTCATTGATAGCCATATGTCAAGTGTATGATGACCTGGCGATGTCTTCAAGATTGTCGTTAACAAGAGAATAATTCTAAACTATCACAGTGCTTGAGATCAGTATGGTGAGGCTTTAAAGCAGAAGCAACATGAAGAAATTAAAGGACAGGAGGCCAAAAAGTCACAGATACTGGCGAAAAGGGCCACTGTACTAGGTGGAATTGATGAAGCGATTTGAACTGGTTGTTTGAAAAAATACAGAATATTATTATTTGGTAGAGAAAAGTCACTAAATTTACCCTAGTGCTGTTCTTATTTTTTTAAACTTTATTGTTATGTTATATTACATTTTTTTTATGTTTGTCTGGTCTGTTGCATTATCTTTCCAGGAAAGTTCATAAATCCTATATGACAGGATGAAGGTGTTACCAATGTATGAAACCTAATGGGAAAGGTGACTGAAAAGACCTCTGTCTACATTTTGATGGTCAGTTTGCCCGGAGTGTCAGGATATAAATGTGTGTTTTATACACTGTAATTTATGTCCATTTTTTCCAAACCTCCTTGTAATATTTAGTGCCAGAAACTTGACCGCAGCAGACAGCCATAACAATCTATGCTGATTTAGGGAAATAATGGCCAAGCAGCTTATGTGCCAGATGTTTACTGCTCACAAGGAAAAGAAAATTCATAAATAAATTAGTTAAAAAACATGTTACAATCTGTTTCCAAAAAGTATTTCAAGCCATGTATCTAAAAACATTTGTTACTCCAGTTCTATCAGTTGTGAAGGAACCTCTCAACCATTTTGTGGAGGAACCTCTTACTTTCCGGCCTTTTCAGGCACGTGTCGTTACCCATACCACTGCTTCATTCTGTCAGTATCTATCTCAACCTTCCAATTCAACTGAAGTTCAATGCAAGAGTGTAGGTTTGTGTCCTAATGCAACACACACTTCTAATGTGTAAGGAGGGTGCGTGACAACTGATAATCCTCTGTGGAAAGAAAGATGTATTCTGAAGAATAGTTTTTAATGTCATCTCTGCTGCAATATTTGCCCTCAGCCCATCATTTGAAAACTGACTTATACAGTTTGAGACAAAACTTAAAAACAGGATAGCAGTAAATCAATAATGTCAATGCACAGGTGAATTGCCATTTCCAGGTAACATGTTACAAAGATCTGTACTAAAGTTATGATTTGAATTGTTAAAATTTTTCTTTTCTTTCTTAACAACTTTCCAGATACATTTGGAAACATACGTATTTGATGGAAGGTAATTTCAAGCACAAATTTAAAATTTCCTAACTCTCTATCATTTAAGACTAATTATAATGCCTGAATCCTTTGATTGCTCATTTTAGACGGTGTATTTTCTCACAACTTAAAATTTGTTTGAATTTTACCTGAAAGGACTGAAAGTGGCACCTAATTTGCTGAAAATTTCTGAATTTCCACAACACCTAATGAAAAGGCAAAATGCCCTCACATATGTTTAAAAGGTTTGATTCCATAGAAAATGTGTTTTATCTTTAAAAGAATTGATGGGCTTAATATAAACATCTTAAAATCAAAGTATTTGACACAATGTAGGAGATTTTGGAGTGATAAATTGTAATTAAATGTTGGGTTCTGCCATAAAAGTTTCTTTTAAATTATGAGTTCATAATATGCCACTGTCATAGCTATTAGACGAAAAACAGTTTTAGCCAAGTAGAATTTTCTGTGTACACTTTAATTCTTTGCTGTGATACATTTGTGTTTTTAAGGGTACATCATAGGCTTTGTAGTGCTTCAAGAATTTCGGGGTAAATTCTAGAAACAGTTGGCTTCCAACATCTCGAACACCTGATATTTTAATGATGAGGTTGAGAGAGCCTTTTTATTGCTTCACACATATCTGTGTGTGCAGGAGGGACAGCTGTCAATTGGCCCCGACAAGTGGTTGCCAGCAGCACCTTGGAATTGATATCAAAAAGTCAAAGAGTGTTCGTATAATGTTCCGTGGTTTGTGGTGTCATGAGGATTGTTACAGAGACACATGAAGCGTCTATTTTATAGAGACCCTTACTTCATGTCTTGGCTTTGCATAGGCAGCACGTATGTAATTGTATGGGTGTTTTGTCGATTCTGACATTTATCTTGGAACCAGATGGTTTGCTGGAGCTTGTACAGAATAATTGTTACTTTAGGTATGAGAGTTGAAAAAAATATTATTGTTGAATTGAAAAGATTCTACGCGTACATGATTTATTTCAAGAATAGAGAGTTGGTTAGTATTATTCACTTTAACGTGATACAATCTTTGGAGAAGAATTAAACAGGGAGAGCGACGTAGCTGATGAGCCAAAGGAGAGGGTCGGCTGCACGCACAATGTATGAGTCAACTGGAAGAGACATGCAAGTCGTGCAACCCAACACAGCACTGTCTCTTGTCATCCAAGAAACGCTTCCCTTAGCTCAAACACACGATATTTTACACATATTCATCAAGTACATTAATATCTATCATGACACTAATTTATATTTCAATCAATATACAATATATCTCTTTTAGGCCTTGTGTACTAAATACCTAGATTTTCTTTTTCTTGTTTCTGTTCATTTCAACAATAACTATCTGAGCATTTCACCCGATGTTGGAGTTAGTACTTTTACATCTAGTAATAACGCGGACAACATTTTTGATTTCCAGTCAAAAACACCAGGTTGCATAGACTTTTAATTGCCTCATTCTTTGGTATAATTCTCTAAACTATCTTTTCTTTAGTACTTATCAGTCTCATTTTCTACAGTAACTTGTATTCTGGAGGAAACTCTGGAGAGAAAAAACGAACATGTTGTTTCCAACACTCGTAACTCCTAATAACGCTGTCGATGTAAAGAAACCAAACTTACCAGAATAATCTCTATAAAATTGTGTGACTTCTGTCATGATAATGTACTTCCCTTTAGGCACAGTACCTATACTTTACCTCCGGGTTGATCCTATGGATGCACTACCTCCTTCCATTTTGGTAGGTACGTCCGTTTCTTATTCCTGTATTCTATGGTACAGGTCAATCCCCTTCTTGGTGCCCCTGCCCGCACAGTATAGGTCAGCCTCTCTTCGGTCTGCCTATCTTCCCTTTTCTTCATTCAATAAAAGGTGGGTGTAACCCCCCTTATCCTTTGTGAGCAGGCCCCATGATTTATTGCCCTAGTATACATCTTTATGTATACTGTTGCTAAATATTACCTGGCAAAATTCAATTGTACTTCACACTTCACTCTTACCTCTGGGTACCTTATTTGATCCCCTAGAGTCCTCCACTTCTTTTCAACTTCTACACTTTCAGCAGACCTCATGTTGTTGTTGTTGTTGTGGTCTTCAGTCCTGAGACTGGTTTGATGCAGCTCTCCATGCTACTCTATTCTGTGCAAGCTTCTTCATCTCCCAGTACCTACTGCAGCATACATCCTCCTGAATCTGCTTAGTGTATTGATCTCTTGGTCTCCCTCTACGATTTTTACCCTCCACACTGCCCTCCAATGCTAAATTTGTGATCCCTTGATGCCTTAAAACATGTCCTACCAACCGATCCCTTCTTCTAGTCAAGTTGTGCCACAAACTTCTCTTCTCCCCAATCCTATTCAATACCTCCTCATTAGTTACGTGATCTACCCACCTTATCTTCAGCATTCTTCTGTAGCACCACATTTCGAAAGCTTCTATTCTCTTCTTGTCCAAACTGGTTATCGTCCATGTTTCACTTCCATACATGGCTACACTCCATACAAATACTTTCAGAAACGACTTCCTGACACTTAAATCTATACTCATATTTATATATAATTCACTATATCATACCTTTCTTTATTCTAGACTTGTACCACTATCCTACAAATCAGCCGAACAGATATTCGACTGATATTTCTAAATAATTATCACCATTAGTTCCTCACTGGCTTCTGCTCATTAGTTCTTCATTTCTCACACTTCCTTGTGCTGCGATATAGAACCATCTCTGTTCTTATACCTGTGTATAAATATATAAGAAGCGATAAAAGATAAAAAAGGGACAATGCAGAATCGTCATATATCAACCATACAATATGTGCATCTATGATGCAGAACCATCATATATTAACGATACAATATGTGCATCTACCCAGATGTACATATGTCTTTATTCCCCTTTAACCCTTGGTAGTTCTGACATCGCTTTAGGTTTCTAGCCCATAATTTTCATGTTTGTGTCTAAGTGTAATCTTGTGTGTATGTCGATGTTTGTTCGTGCAGCCTGATTATTCGGCCTACTTATTTGAAATAAGTTGAAGGTTATAGGAAACCATGGAGAATGAGAAGGACTTCAGTGATAGAAGTATATGCATATGGAAAGAGGGACAGACGGTACTCAGATGAGAAGTCATCTGAATATTTAGTTTCATTCTGTCTCTGATTAAAGTCAATGAGTAGTTGATTAACATGAGTATTCAAAGAACTAGTGAGTTCACTCTTTAAATCTAACTTGAGATTTCGTACCTTATTATTTAAAGAGTCAAATTCAGTCTTTAACAAAACTATATTAACTGCTTGATTGTTCACGGTTTCGCTTTGGTAACTTTAAAATTTCACACTGAGCATCTGATTTGATGTTTAATTGTGTATTTACTGAATCTAACTTAAGACTTTGATCACTTAGTTCTTGTCTTAAAGAAGCATTTTGATCATTTAAATCTTGTCTTTGAGCATTTAGTTCTTTTCGTAAAGCTGCTGAATCTGCTATCTGCTCTCTGGGCTTTAAGTAAATTCACTACCTCAGACCAGTCTGGCGCCTCCTTACTCACTGTCATAGCCATGGCTGGTTCTGGTTTCTTTTGTTTTTTGAATGCTATCCATATCCCTATTGATTTTTGACCTAATGATCATCTAACAAAACTTCTCCTCGAAATGTACTAGCTACAGTACTACAGTCTTTGAACAGTCCCCCCCCCCCTCCCCCCCCCTCCCCCAACTCTCTTTCTCGCTACTCAACAATTATTGTTGTTCGCTCACCTGGTGTAGAGTTTTATGCTGCATCGGCGAGCAGGTGTAGGATCGCACAGACGCGAGCAGACGCGAAGTCAGCAACCATGAACGGCAGCCATTGCAGTCAGCAACACTGGCGGCTTACTGCATCAGCGTCGGCGACTGATTACTGCATCGGTGTCTGCTGGTTACTGCGTCGACGTCAGATGGTTACTGTGTCGACATTGGTGGCTGGTTACTGCATTGGCATCAGTGGCTGGTTACTGCATCGGCTGGTTACTGCGTCGAATTCGGTGGCTGGTTACTGCATGTGTAAAAATTGCTTCCTCCCCACACACAAATCTTCTTAATCGAAAAGTTGAGATCTTCCCTCTGTTCTTTTGAAATTATTACCTTCTTCTGTCTTATATTGTGTTGCATTTGCAACTTTCTTCCTTTGGTTCAGTAGACACAATGCAATTACCCGAAACAGTTTCTCAGTCTTGTTATGCCTGGTTGCTACGGAAACTCAAATATCTTCTTCCCTTTTTGGTTTACAATTTCCCTTTTCCTTTGAGTCCTGTCACTTGGTCACCATGTTCTAACACTTTCTTGGACAACAAGAGACAGTGCTGTGTTGGGTTGCACGACTTGCATGTCTCTTCCAGTTGACTCATACATTGTGCATGCAGCCGATCCTCTTCTTTGGGTCATCAGCTATGTCACTCTCGCCCTTTAATTCTTCTCCGAAGACAGTATCACGTTAAAGGGAATAATATGAACCAACTCTCTACTCTTGAAATAAAACATGTACTCGTATAACCTTTTCAGTTTAACAACAATATATTTTCAACTCTCATCCCCAAAGTAACAGTTGTTCTGTACAAGCTCCAGCAAGCCATCTGGCTCCAAGATAAATGTCAGAATTGACAAAACACCCACACTATTACATATGTGCTGCCTCATGCAGAGCCAAGCCATGAAGTAAGAGTCTCTTTAAAATACACGCTTCATGTGTCTCTGTAACAATCCTCATGACACCACAAACCACGGAACATTATACAAACACTCTTTGACTTTTTGATATAAATTCCAAGGCGCTGCTGGTAACCACTTGTCGAGACCGCTCGTCTGATGCAGCTCCTGGCTTCTCGTGACAGCTGTCCCTCCTGCACACACAGATATGTGTGGCACAGTAAAAAGGCTCTCCCACCCTTGTCATTAAAATATTGGGTGTTCCAGGTGGTGGAGAGCCAAAAGTTTCTAGAATTAACCCGGAAATTCTTGAAGCAATACAACATACAGGTGTGTGTTAATATTAGTTTGCATTTGAAGAGGACTGATATGTTTATAGTAGTTTTACCTGAATGTTTTAGAATGTAATGTTCACCATGTGTGTATTTAAGAATTGAATAAATGAACTAAAAAAATAAACTAACAGTAACAGAAGAAAAGTTCTTGAATAAAATGTTTTTGTCTACATTTTTTCTGATTTAATGTCAGCAATTGTGGGATTGCTATTAATTCAAAGTTACAGTTAACTCATCAATAAATACAAAAATTCTTCATCTAAAAGTAGCTTCCATTTACACAACTTAAATGTTTACTTACCCTTCAGATCATAAATCCTGTAAAGTAGTCAACTTGCTGTTCATTCAAAACTAGAGGGTTAATAACACTTTTACAAATACAGAAGTTGTTACATTTTTATTGTCAACTTATGTCTTTACTTACTCTTGAGATCTCAATATTTGTCAGGGAAAAGTGCTAAAACTTATGTGGAAATCAGGGAATTTCACTTGGGGATGCTCGTGGTAACCCTGTAACACATTTTCTCATAAGTTACTACCTATTGCTTTGTATAAAGCTCTGAAATGAAACAGAAATATTTGGACCAAGTGGCGACACTTTGAAGTGATGTGATCTACTGTCAAACAACAATGCAATGTATTTTATTTGCCAATAAGCTGTGTCAAATCCATTGTGTTGATATATTTTGTCTCTGTGAACTTAGTTAATAAGTCCCTATTAACTCTTCTTGCATTGAGTACTAATCACACTGATCCACCGGGTTTTTTAACGACTACCAATGCACTGATATAACAACTATTAGAAGTTTCTCTAATGTCCCATGCAATCCACTTGTTAATTTCCTGTCTTACTTAAACTTTTTTTACTACCAATATTGGGTAGTGAAAAAAATGGTTTGTGAGGTTATACCTTTTGTGTACATTCAAAATATTTAATGAGTCCTGGTGTCACTGAGAAAATGTCTTCGTATTTACGTAGCGGTGCTGTCACATCTACCTTCTCATTGATTCCATGTCCTGAGGATTTGTTAATATTAGCTACCATCTCCTCTTTATTTATCTGCTTATTATAATCATATATATGGACTTTGTCATGTTTGTCTAAAGTTATTTGTGTTATAAGTGTTATTTTAGAATCCTGCGACATAACTGTTCCAAAAGGGAGTGTCACTAATTCTGCATCTTTCCCATAAATGGATGTTATTATCCCTTTTCTTGAAATCTAATAACACTCCTTGCTCTGTACCTAGACTTATTGGGACATTTAATCTTGAAATAAATGACATGGAGTATTTAAATGTTTATTTCTCAAGACTAAATCACACTATCATTTCTGATTGTATTGGTTTGCCATTGGTTCCTGTGACTCCAACTACTGGAAATGCTGGAAAGTGCTGCAGTATGTCATTCTGTTCTAGAAAGCTTTGGTCTGTATGTGCACATTGCTACCTGAATCTGAAATGATATTTGTTGGTACATTTTCTAATGTACCTTTTAGTTTAGGTCAAATATATTCCCTAATTGGCTGTTCAGTTTCCTCTAACAAGTCATCATCCGTACTAATCGCATTGTTGTGGTTTAGAGGGTGTGAGTTTATTTGATGTGGTTCATTTTTGTGTACCTCTGGAGACTGAGCCCATCCCTGGAATCTTACTGGTTTTCCCTCTCTGTAATATTAGTATTACTGTCAAAAGTGCTACTGAATTGGGCCTCTCTCAAGGACTCCATCCTCCTTTGCCGGCTGTTCATTGGCCGTAATTGGCCAACACGTGGCCATCTCCTCCATCGTAGGGATCTGTCCCACTGTCGCCGTACTGGCTATGTGACTGGACTGTACTAACTTAGCTGTCCTGTGATGGACTTTCAATCTTCCTGATGCACTATGCCTGTGTTAGCGGATGATGCCTTGGTGGCTGACCTGGCTTTACAATTTATTCATGGAGGGGTTTTTACCATTCTCTCTTAAGGGAGGGCACCTTGGCGTTGTCTTCACATTGAGGTATTGGTAGGACCATAGTCTTCTCTGGGTATTGTGTGTGGTGTGCCTCTGGTCATTGGCAGTGGGCATGTCCCCCAACGCACTTTCTGCCCTTTGTGGCCTCCGCCTCGGATGGGGCACCTCGCCAGCTTTTCTTCCCCCCCCCCACCCCCCCGCCCCCCCACCCCAGTTTTCTTTTTCATTGTTCTTTTCTCTAGGATTTGTTGACTTCAGTAGGTCTTAAGGTTTTCATTCCTTGAGTTTTGCACATATACCCTTCTTTGGGGTGTAGTTTTGTTGACTTGCCTGTTCCCAGTAAGAGGGTAATACGACCTCATAGTCTGCTCCATTTAATCGTTAAACCAACCGACCTACCTACCTATTGAATTGGTCCCTATTATTGCCATTATCCCTGCACCTTTGTCTTGCACCACCACTTCTGGTATTCCTTGGTCCTGTGTCTCCATTATTGTTATTTTCATTTGTGTTATTGTGCATTACCTTATAGTTGGTATCCCACCTACCTGACTGGCAATCTATCTGATCATTGTATTCTTGTAGGTTCCTTACCCTTCCCCAGTTACTGGTTTATCCCGTACTTTCCACGGTAGATGATTTAGAATTTCCTTTAAGAGATGTTTGTCTCTAACTGGGTTGTCTAAGTACTTAGATTTGTTCAGACGGTACTCGACAAAATCCAGTCATTGCTGTTGTACGGTTTTGGTCCTCAAAACTCCACATGAAGTTTTTTCTTGGCTCCCTTGTTCCAGTATTTGATTGAAATGCGACCTCAACACTGTAGTTTATTTTAAAGTTATCCAATTTTAACATACCCTATTCTGCTGCGTCTCATTTTAGGTGATGTATAGAGGATAGGCAAAGTAATGTGAACAGTGTTAGTATTTGGATGGTTGTGTTTGACGGCCAACAACACAGATAAGGCGTGTGCTGCGCTGGACTGTGCGTATTCAGTACAGACTAGGCATAAGTGCAGATTGTTTTCGAGTAGTGCACACTTCGTACTTGCATTCAGAGATCGAGATCGACGTGAAATGAAAGACCTAACAGAGTTCCAAAGAGGGCAGATTGTGGGGTCCTGATGAGCTGGAGCATCAGTAATCAAGATAGCCAACTTATTGAATGTTGCAAGAGCAACTGTTTCAACAGTCATGACAGTCTACACGAAACATGGAAATACATCATCCTGTAAACATAATACTGGGCACAAATCAAAACTAAATGACTAATATCATCGTCATTGCACACTAACATGAATTGTGTCAAAACAGCACAAAAGTATGGTGGCTATCGCGACTGCAGAGCTCAGTAGCCACCTTTGACCCACCGTATCTATCAACACTGTCCGCCAAGAACTCCATAAAGTGATTATTCATGAACAAGCTGCTCTCTCAAAACAATTAGTGATGGCAACCAACATAAAAAATCGTAAAACATGGTGTCAGGAGTGTAAATCCTGGATGGCTGATCAATGGAAACATGTCATATGGTCGACAACAATTTTGTTATTTCCAGCATCAGGCCGGGTTTATGTCTGGAGAAAACAACAAGAAGCCTACAATCCTGATTGCTTGACTCCCAACAGTTAAGAATGGAGGTGGAAGTGTGATGGTGTGGGCAGCCATATAATGCTATTCTGCTGGTCTCATCATTAGTCTCAAAGGCTGTGTTACATCCTGTGATTATGTGAACATTTTAGGTAATTCAAATGTTGTTCCCCAACAATGATGCCATAATTCAGGATGATAGCGCACCCATTCAAACAGCCAGCACAGTACAATCTTCGTATGAGGAGCATGCAACCAAATTGAAGCATCTTCCCAGGCCAGCACAGTCCCCAGACTTGAACATTATAGAATCCTTGTTGGCGGTATTGGAGCATAGACTCTGGAGCAGATTTCTGCCTGCCTTGTCACTACAGGAGTTAGAAGAGGTTCTGATCGAAGAGTGGCATAACATTTCACTAAGGACTATCCAATCATTGTATGCCAGTATTGCAAGAAGAATCACAGCTGTATCACAGGCAAATGGGGGTCCAACCCTTTAATAATAAACCGTTTCCAAGTAAGTACAGGTGTTCACATTATTTTGCCTATCTCCTGTACTACAAAACTTATTTATGAGCCCAGTTGTTTGGTAGCATTCCATGAAATGCTTCCAAGAATAAAATAGGGTGTAAATCACCAGATGGTGTGGATTTAGGGAAGTTATGGTTTATATCTTTACTAAATATATTTGTTAAAATCTTCCATTTGAATTATAATTTAATTTGATTTTAGTTGACTCTTTCTCATGTCTATCTGTCTGTCTCTCATTATGACCTCTGCAGTCTACATTTCGTGCACAGTTACTTAAAGAAATAGCAGTTACTTGTCTATTATTAATAATTAATGAAAAGTATGTTCCTTACTATTTGATGTTGAAGTCAGTGCTAATGGTACTGTAGGGAATGATAAAATGGGATAGTCTCATTTAAAACTGATTGTGATCCTGTACATCATTCTCCCTAGATTTCTTTTTGTTTTCTGGCCTTTAGAGAACAAAAAGAAATCTAGGGGGAATGATGTACAGAATCACAATCAGTTTTAAATGAGACAATCCCATTTTATCATTCACTACAGTACAGTACAGTATAAAAATGTAGTAAATGAAGCAGGCAAAAAGGAATACAAATGTCTCAAAAATGAGATCGACAGGAAGTGCAAAATGGCAAAGCAGGGATGACTATAGGACAAAAGTAAGTATGTAGAGGCTTATCTCACTAGGGGTAATATAGATACTGCCTACAGGAAAATTAAAGATACCTTTGGAGAAAAGAGAACCACTTGTATGGATATCAAGAGCTCAGGTGGAAACCCAGTTCTAAGCAAAGAAGGGAAAGCAGAAAGGTGGAAGGAGTATATAGAGGGTCTATCAAGGGCGATGTACTTGAGGACAATATTATGGAAATGGAAGAGGATGTAGACGAGGATGAAATGGGAGATATGATACTGCGTGAAGAGTTTGACAGAGCACTGAAAGACCTGAGTCGAAACAAGGCCCCGGGAGTAGACAACATTCCATTAGAACTACTGATAGCCTTGGGAGAGCCAGTCCCGACAAAACTCTACCATCTGGTGAGCAAGATGTATGAGACAGGTGAAATACCCTCAGACTTCAAGAAGAAGATAATAATTCCAATCCCAAAGAAAGCAGGTGTTGACGGATGTGAAAATTACCGAACTATCAGTTTAATAAGTTACAGCTGCAAAATACTAACGTGAACTCTTTACAGACAAATGGAAAAACTGGTAGAAGCCAACTTCGGCGAAGATCAGTTTGGATTCCGTAGAAATATTGGAACAGGACAGGCAATACTGACCCTGCGACTTATCTTAGAAGAAAGATTAAAGAAAGGCAAACCTACGTTTCTAGCATTTGTAGCTTTTGAAAATCTTGAATGGAATACTGTCTTTCAAATTCTGAAGGTGGCAGGGGTAAAATACAGGGAGCGAAAGGCTATTTACAATTTGTACAGAAACCAGATGGCAGTTATAAGAGTCGAGTGGCATGAAAGGGAAGCAGTGGTTGGGAAGTGAGTGAGACAGGGTTGTAGCCTCTCCCCGATGTTATTCAATCTGGATATTGAGCAAGCAGTAAAGGAAACAAAAGAAAAATTTGGAGTAGGTATTAAAATCCATGGAGAAGAAATAAAAATTTTGAAGTTCACCGATGACATTGTAATTCTGTCAGAGACAGCAAAGGACTTGGAAGAGCAGTTGAACGGAAAGGACAGTGTCTTGAAAGGAGGATATAAGATGAACATCAACAAAAGCAAAACGAGGCTAATGGAATGTGGTCGAATTAAGTCAGGTGATGCTGCAGGAATTAGATTAGGAAATGAGACACTTAAAGTAGTAAAGGAGTTTTGCTATTTGGGGAGCAAAATAACTGATGATGGTCGAAGTAGAGAGGATATAAAATGTAGACTGGCAATGGCAAGGAAAGCGTTTCTGAAGAAGAGAAATTTGTTAACTTCTAGTATAGATTTAAGTGTCAGGAAGTCGTTTCTGAAAGTATTTGTATGGAGTGTAGCAATGTATGAAAGTGAAACGTGGACGATAAATAGTTTGGACAAGAAGAGAATAGAAGCTTTCGAAATGTGGTGCTACAGAAGAATGCTGAAGATTAGATGGGTAGATCACATAACTAATGTGGAGGTATTGAATAGAATTGGGGAGAAGATAAGTTTGTGGCACAACTTGATAAGAAGAAGGGACCAGTTGGTAGGACATGTTCTGAGGCATTAAGGGATCACCAATTTAGCATTTGAGGGCAGTGTGGAGGGTAAAAATTGTAGAGGGATACCAAGAGATGAATACACTAAGCACATTCAGAAGGATGTAGGTTGCAGTAAGTACTGGGAGATGAAGAATCTTGCACAGGATAGAGTAGCATGGAGAGCTGCATCAAACCAGTCTCAGGACTGAAGACCACAACAACAACAACATTGTAGCCTTTGTATTGTGGACACTAACTCACTGCTCAGCATTGATGTCGGATCTGCACATGTGTTTACCACTTTCTCTAAACTAGTTTTTGTTACTAATAGCTCCATTTCTAAAATGTTAATTCTTTCAAGCAACTTGGCCTGTGTTGATTTAACGGTATGTGTGTGTCCCAATTTGCCATCTAGTTTGTCTTCTACTATTTTTAATCATTTATCCATTTCTTCAACATGTCTGAATCCCATTTCAAATCTATGTTCTAATCTATCCATCTTTTCCCTGATGAGACATTTTTTCTCGTATTTTGTTGAATCTAGTATCTACCTGATTGAATCTGGTTTCAGTTGTTGTATTGTGTTTTCCATGAATGTTTAGTGTGTTAATCGATTATCAATAAGACCCATGTTCACTATAGGTATTGCTACTCATCAGTCAACAACAAAATATCCTTTTATTTTTATGTACTATTTTGAAATATATATCTATTATTTCTCTTTAGTAATCCCTGCGCCAAATATTGTGAACTGTTTTTTGAAGTTTAAGTAGCGTGCATTATTAATTACCATAAAAAACAAAATATTTGTGTAATACTATTTGAAGTCACTAAACGGCTAAGTGCATATTTCATGATTGGTTTCTGCACAAGTTATACTGAACTCACTGAAGTGAAATTTAATAAGTGTTCATTTCTATTCATACAGTATAACTGTGTGTGACCCGCCAGATATTCGGCTTCGTTTGGTGGTGGCTGCTGCTGCTACTGCATACGGCTGATCAGTTGTCAGAGAAGTGTGCTGCAAGTCTAATGGCTTTGGATGATAATTTACGTGTGAAGTAAATATACTAACTTCCACTTCTTTTAAGAGTTGGCTTACTTGACATGCTCGGCTGACTTTCCTTGCTGGTTAGCCTGTTGCTGCTAACTCTGTTTCAATTTCCTCTTTGAAGTATGCTGTTAGGTACAGGAATTTCTTAACACTCTTTCTACGTATAAAAATAAGTAAACATACCAATTTCATTTGCTTCAACTAACGGCATATATTTGAACTTCAGACATATTACAAATCTCACTCTTCATATAAATAGATACTGCTTTGTAAGCCTCTCGTGTCTCTAAATGTTATAAACAAACTAATTTACATATCAGAAAAAGTTGACTTAAACACCGTGCCCTGTCTCAACATGATCTATATTAAACATCTTCCCTTCAACAAGGCTAAGAAAAAAGTTTTTCTCAAGAGTACCTTCTCAACTGTTGAGATGGTGGAGAGCCAAGTGGTTATAGAATTTACCCCGAAATTCTCGAGGCATTACATAGGGAGACCTGTGGTGTTGGGTTTGTGATGTGGAATTTTGGGAGTAGGTAATTACTGCCTTCTCCCACTACTCCTGCGACCCTTTCCCCCGTACAGGCTCTCTCTCTCTCTCTCTCTCTCTCTCTCTCTCTCTCTCTCTCTCCCTCCCCCCCCTCCCTCTCTCCCCCCCTCCCTCCCTCCCTCCTCCCTCCCTCTCTCTCTCTCCCCCCTCCCTCTCTCCCCCCTCCCTCCCTCCCTCCTCCCTCTCTCCCTCTCCCCCCCTCCCTCCCTCCCTCCTCCCTCTCTCCCTCTCTCCCCTTCTCTCTCCCCTCCCCCCATCTCTCTTCCTCCCTCCCTGCCTCCCTCCCTGCCTCCCTCCCTGCCTCCCTCCCTGCCTCCCTCCCTCCCTCCCTCCCTCCCTCCCTCCCTCCCTCCCTCCCTCCCTCCCTCCCTCCCTCCTCTCCCTTCACCCTATCTCCACACACTCCCGTCTACTCCCCCTCGCTTCCTTGTCCACCCCTCTCTCTTAACTCTCTTCGCTCCCTGCCTTCGACCTGATCTCCCTCTTCCTCTCCTTTCCCCCATTCCCCCTCCTTACCTTTTACATGCTTTATCTTCTAAACTCCTTTCATCTTGTTACGCAGTTGCTGACTGATCTGCAATATCAAGTGTCAGTCTCATTGTAGCATGTGCATTTGGATGCGCGCGCTTTTACTAGAGAAAGAGCGAGAGCTCGAAAGCTAGTATAAATAGTTCTCTGTTGGGTGTTCTTATGTTCCACTCATTAGTTAGCTATAAGTGAGTGGTTTCCTTTGTTTCTTTTGTGTAAAGATTTACCTTTGTAATTCAGAGAAAATCTGCAAGAAGACACCAAGGTAACTCCACAGTACACTAAGAATAGTGAGTGTTTTGTTTGTTTTGCTCTCAGAATTTTTTTGTTTGCTATGATGGAATTGATCTAAAATTTTCACTTTTAACTATAATTAAAGGTCTTGCTATTTTTATTATCTCATCCCATAACATGATGTCAAGTAAGAAAAGTGATGATGTGCACTGAAATTTTTATAATTTTCTAGCATGCTCCTTAGAAGTATGATTAGCATAATTTTTAAAACATCTTAAACAATCCTCAGCAGAGATCTTCCATAGGAGTGAATTTGTGTGGTTCATATTGATGTGACTTACCAAATGAAAGTGCTGGCAGGTCGATAGACACACAAACAAACACAAACACACACACAAAATTCAAGCTTTCGCAACAAACTGTTGCCTCATCAGGAAAGAGGGGAAGGAGAGGGAAAGACGAAAGGATGTGGGTTTTAAGGGAGAGGGTAAGGAGTCATTCCAATCCTGGGAGCGGAAAGACTTACCTTAGGGGGAAAAAAGGACGGGTATACACTCGCACACACACACACATATCCATCCACACATATACAGACACAAGCAGACATCTCACAAGCAGACATATTTAAAGACAAAGAGTTTGGGCAGAGATGTCAGTCGAGGCAGAAGTGAAGAGGCAAAGATGATGTTGAATAACAGGTGAGGTATGAGTGGCGGCAACTTGAAATTAGCGGAGATTGAGTCCTGGTGGGTAACGGGAAGAGAGGATATATTGAAGAGCAAGTTCCCATCTCCGGAGTTCGGATAGGTTGGTGTTGGTGGGAAGTATCCAGATAACCCGGACGGTGTAACACTGTGCCATGATGTGCTGGCCGTGCACCAAGGCATGTTTAGCCACAGGGTGATCCTCATTACCAACAAACACTGTCTGCCTGTGTCCATTCATGCGAATGGACAGTTTGTTGCTGGTCATTCCCACATAGAATGCAGTGTAGGCAGGTCAGTTGGTAAATCACGTGGGTGCTTTCACATGTGGCTCTGCCTTTGATCGTGTACACCTTCCGGGTTACAGGACTGGAGTAGGTGGTGGTGGGAGGGTGCATGGGACAGGTTTTACACGGGGGCGGTTACAAGGATAGGAGCCAGATGGTAGGGAAGGTGGTTTGGGGATTTCATAGGGATGAACTAACAGGTTACGAAGGTTAGGTGGACAGCGGAAAGACACTCTTGGTGGAGCGGGGAGGATTTCATGAAGGATGGATCTCATTTCAGGGCAGGATTTGAGGAAGTTGTATCCCTGCTGGAGAGCCACATTCAGAGTCTGGTCCAGTCCCGGAAAGTATCCTGTCACAAGTGGGGCACTTTTGTCGTTCTTCTGTGGGGGATTCTGGGTTCGAGGGGATGAGGAGGTGGCTCTGGTTATTTGCTTCTGTACCAGGTCGGGAGGGTAGTTGCGAGATGCGAAAGCTGTTGTCAGGTTGTGGGTGTAATGGTTCAGGGATTCCGGACTGGAGCAGATTCGTTTGCCACGAAGACCTAGGCTGTAGGGAAGGGACCGTTTGATGTGGAATGGGTGGCAGCTGTCATAATGGAGGTACTGTTGCTTGTTGGTGGGCTTAATGTGGACGGACGTGTGAAGCTGGCCATTGGACAGGTGGAGGTCAACGTCAAGGAAAGTGGCATGGGATTTGGAGTAGGACCAGGTGAATCTGATGTTTCATGGTATGTCGACTTTGTTCAAAGTAAGTAGACATTGCTGTGACATTGTGTAAAGTTTCTCAAAGCAGGTGGCAATTTAGAAACTGTTTTATTGTGAAATATTTTATTCATGATTACGAATTAATGTTTTTAGTTATCATAGATTGCATTCTATCTTTCAGGAATAGTTTCAGTGCACCAGATTCCATCTGTGGGTATAAATGTCGCTGCAAATATTGCAGGATCATCAGCTGGTCGGTACGACTGTAACATCTTTGGCGGAGCATACCGTCATCGTGAGAACCTGTCAAGGCATCAGCATGTGGAAAATGGCAAAGAGGCACACCTGCACTGTAACCACTTCCATTACAGAACTAAATACAAAGATAACTTGATTAGGCACCAGGGAGTCAGGCATGCTAACATCCATCCTTCCCAGTTATGAAATTTGAGTTTGAGTTTGGCATTTGGAGCTTCATGACTGAAAAATTAGTAAATTAGTAAAATATTAGCACAAGGCTAAATATTTCCTTTCATTATCTGAATGCCGTTTCTGTTCAGTGACATCCTTTCTCAGTGACACGTTACATTTTATTCATTAAAAAAAAAAAAAAAGAAATGCAAATGTTATGTGTGAAGCTAATAGTTACAATAAGCTGGTTTTCAAGATTAAAACAGAAATATACCATGTAAAATAACTCCAAGTCTCATAAAACAGCATGCTGTTTAACAAGACTTTTAGTTACCTGTTATTGTACATAGTATTATTGTTACCAAATTTGATTTGTGGGATACCT
The DNA here is from genome assembly GCF_023898315.1 of Schistocerca nitens. Classification (NCBI taxonomy): domain Eukaryota; kingdom Metazoa; phylum Arthropoda; class Insecta; order Orthoptera; family Acrididae; genus Schistocerca; species Schistocerca nitens. Next base: position 929,814,495 of record NC_064617.1, on the reverse strand, counting down.
GCCTGTCCTTCTATGAATCATCACTGGTTTTATTGTACCCTTATATTGTATGCATTTTATTAAAGCTTGTGGAGGTCTATAGAATTGTTGATCTTGTGTAGTTTACTCACATTTTGTGTTTTTAGCATTATAGTGCAGTGTTATGAGCAATGGGACAGTTATATAGTTAGAGGTCATAAATATGACTGTGTCTGAGGATATGTTACACACAATTAGAATATGCTGTACACAGTTACGTGAACATTAGTGAGTGTTTGCTAAATACAGATTAGTGTTTCTCCTCTGACCATAATTTTTTTTAATTTTTTTTTTTGGCTCAATTCACTGAAAACTATTTTGTACAGAAAGTTGGTGTTTTTTTTTTTTTGAGAGGCCAAGTTGTGGTGGGCCACATCAAACAAGTTTGAAATGTCTGCCCCCCCCACCCCCCCACCCTGCCCTCCTGCCCACTGCCTTCCTCCATATAGAATGTTTGTGCATATCCCATGTACAGTCCTCGTACTTGTAGGATTTCAGTGCAGAAAAGGAACTGTTTATTGTCTAAAGAGAGTTTCAGAAACCATTTCTCACATGTGGTAACAGCCATTAAAGATTTTACTTTTCTAAACAAATAGCTCTTTGACACAATTTTATTAATCACATTGCTTTTGTAAAAAATAGTGCAGATTCATTGTATTTGTTTTTGTATCAGGTTTGAAATAGCCAGTTTTGTTAAATCATGATTGTGGGAGCAGCATCAAAAATGAATCTGCAGTCTTCAGGGGTCTGCCATTCATCACCTAAAAAGGAGTTGGAGGCATTGGTACAAAAAACTATTAAACAATCTGTCAGAGGATAGTAGACGTATTTATGTATGGAGGTTGACTAATACAAAGAATTGTTTGTTCTGCAACTACCTTTAGTCTGTGGAGGAGATCCATCACAGTTTTCTTTGTTACGTAATTCATATTAACAGTTTGCTATTACAATGTGTAATCACTTTTCATTGCTGTGTTGCATTTCACTTAAATAAATTGTAAATATTGTACTTTTTTCCACGCCCCAGAGACTTCTTCACTTGGAATCCATGGATTATGAGTCAAGCAATGAATTCAGTTACGTTGCTGATGAGCAGATGATTCGGATGTGGTTGAGAAGTGTGACATATAGAACTATATTTCTTTTCTTCGTAATGTAAAAGCAGTGGGCCTGCAGGTTCTTGCCACAATTGATATCCGGTTTAAAATGCTGCAGTCATGAAGTTGTCTCTAAAAATAGAAAATAGACACTAGCTTATTGTTGCCTGCACTTTCCTTTGTATTGTATATTAACTCCCAGCCAACATGTATGCCCAGTTTTGGGAAAAATTGAAGGTACATGGTAACTTTCACAACTGAGAATGTATTGAATTGTAATCATAAACTGCACAATAGCAAACACATTTATAATGATTATTTTTATACATGAGTAAGTACTCTATTTCTTTTGCTGCATTGATTTTTCCAAATATCTGCCTTGCATTCTTCAAGTCAGATCATATATCAGTGAAATGCTCTTATTACTATTAATTTTTTATGAACTTTTTTCTTTTTGAGGTGTGTTTTCAGCAGAGGTGCCTGTGAGTTTGAGAGATTTATTTAATGACAGTTTCCTTCCACATCTCCTAATTAATGTTTTTCTTGATCAAATGGCTCACCATTGTACTAAGTGTTTAAGATTATGAATGGTATGTGCGCAAAATGTCAGGTGGAGTTCAGTTTTTAACTTGTACTAATGTGCTGTTTCTAGATAACGCATTGTGGGTGATTACATTCAAAGATTATGCTACTAGTAGTACTTAGGGTTGTCTCTCAATTAATAGGACATACAAAAAAAAGTTACTGAATGTTCCTCTTTAATCTTAAATACTTGATGAATCTATTCCATTTGGTTAAAAAATAATTTTGATGATCTGCTTGTTTGTGGTTTTCAAGTCCCGAAACAGATATAAAATATTTACATAAAAAATAACTTGCTGTCTGTTGCTATATTAGAGCACTCTTATGCTAAGAATTTTTGTGCATAAATATAATGGAAGGGATTTCCCTTTCCTCAGATATTAAATTGAGAAAGTGTAGACTAAACACAGACAGTATTATACAACAGCACCTTTTCCTTAAGCTTAGATGACATTCTCTTTACATAATCCCTCCTTTGTACATGATATTTTATGTTAATTATGTATCTTCAAAGTGAGAAACTATTTTGCTTTTAAAACTTTCTCTTTAATGTGAAGAAATTCGTCAAGCTGCAAGGAAAACAAGACAAAGTACTTTCATATTTGTCATAATTGATTTCAAAGGTAGCTACACAGTTCAATGTTAATTTGTATGTATTTAAGTGAAATAAGCACTGTAAAAAAGATGTCATTTGCATTGTCCACTCAAGAGGGTCGGAACATAAATATTGGAAACTATTTATTCACAACCGATACAAAAGAGTTACATGTTTGCACCTGTTACTGTCCCTCAAAGTAATCACCGGCGTTGTGTAGAACCCTTTGCCAGCAGTGTGGAAGGCGTAGTGTACTGTTAGCGGAGCCTGATCTGTTGATGGTGCGAATGGAGCGGTCTGCTGCCTGTTGAATCTCTGGAACAGTTCTGAAGCTATTGCCACGAAGTTGGAATCAAATCAAAGTCACAAGGACTTATGTGTGGGGAGTATGGTGGACGGTACAGTACTTCCCAGTCCCATCAACCGAACAGAACAGCCACAGCTTGCGCTGTATCGCCCTTGCATTGTCATGCAAAATGATGGGTCAGTTGTGCAGAAAGTGTCTCTGCTTCTTTTGCAAAGCTGGTCGCAGGTGATGCTCCAGAAACGAACAGAAGTACTGTGCATTAAAAGTGGCATTTGCTTCAGAACTGTTCCAGAGATTCGACAGGCAGTAGATCGCTCCATTCGCACCATCAACAGAACAGGCTCTGCTAATGGTATACTACGGCTTCCACATCACTGGCAATGGGTTATACACAACGCTGGTGACTACTTGGAAGGACACTAATAGGTGCAAACATGTAACTCTTTTGTGTTGGTTGTGAATAAATAGATGCCACTATTTAAGTTCCGACCCTCGTACATACCAGGTTTTCAATTATTGCATAGGGTAACTATAGTGTGAGATTTACATTTCCAGAACACAAAAAGAATAAATTTTTTGTTGTATATGCATATTTTGGTGTGAATGAGAAGAGGCAGTTTGAGATTAGTTTTTAACTTACAATGATGTTATTTGAACTGCCACATGAAGATCACAAAAGTCCATGTTGTTCTTTACTGTTGCAGTATGGCTCAGCCTCTCTCGGCCACCAGGGAAGCATTTCTGTGAACGGTGTGGTCGCAGATATACTTGCGAGTATACACTTCGGAGACACTTACGTGTGGAGTGTGGGAAAGAGGCTGCACAGCAGTGCCCCCTTTGTCCTAGACGGACAAAACATCGCCACAGTTTAATGCGACATCTTTTTAGCTGTCATCCCGGTGCATTTGCTTAAAGTTGTGTAGGGGTGATTTTTTATTTTAAGATCAAACTTTTCTTCTCCATGTTCTTTTTTTCACCATAAATATGCAGATCATTTAAGTCACTTCAAGCAGTTGTATTAACATGGTATTCAAATATGATCAGAGATGCCTCTCTGTGTATTTTGTTGAGTTTTTGAAGTGAACAATAACTCTTATGTGTTTGAATAGTTACATTTTGCTTTTGTGATACCATATTGTTTTATGATTTTCATCTATACATTATATGCCACAGACTACCAGGGTAGCTGCTATCCCATAAAAGATTACATGTATAGAAACTGGAAAGAATTATATTAAAAAGTGAGTTTAAAAACTTGGCTGAAAATCTTTATTAATATAAATTCACTGTGAGACATTTCAGAGATTGCATTCCTATTATATTTGTAAGCATTGAGAATGTCACATAGCCTACAATATGCATCTGGACTAGTACGATGTAGAAGGTGTGGGAAGCACACTTTTACTTACAAAAGATATTAAATAGGTAAAAAAGGTTGTACTTTAGGATGATGTTTTAAGCAGCAATTCATAATGAAGGACTTTTTTGTCTCTATAAATATGGTTGTAAACAATGAATACACCACTTCTAATTTTATTCTTTGATGAGGTGCCCATCAAATAACCAGTTCCCAATTTATAAAATTACAACTAAAGGTGGCACCACATTACGTAGAAGGTAGTAGTATTTGTACCACGCAAGAATTAAACATTTGTGAAATGAGAAGCGTGCAGTTTGGGCAAAATGATAGTTTCTTTACAAAATACAGCATGTCATTTCTAATGATTTCCCTGTTAAGACATGTACTTTGTGATGACCTACTATGCTGATAACTCCATTATTTTGTATAATATTCTGATGACTGACCTCACCAACATGGGCTACATGTAGTTAACACAGGCAGTTGAACTTGGCTGCTGATATTGGCGTGTTAGCAAAAACGTATCATCCCAGTTTGATTGGACTTCAGGTAGTGAGATGTCCAAGATAGTAGCTGTCAGCAAGTGGTAAGAACAACAAGATAACTCTTAGAAACATTTTGCAGAATAATGAAAATATCAGAATGTTGTGACACCCAGGAGTACATCTATTATGACACATTCTGCAATTTAACAACTGAAAATCCAGTATTGAATACTGATAATATTATGAAAAGGTTAGATTGCTATTCGCCATATTGTGGAGATATTGAGTTGCAGAGGCACAACACAAAGATGTTAACAAGTAAGCTTCTTCCAAATTAGACAACACACACACACACTCACTCACTCACTCACAACTCAAAACCACATGACCACACGACTACTGTCTCTTGCTGCTGAGGCCAGACTCTGTTGGTAACACACCAGTATCAGCAGCCAAGTTCAGCTCCATGTTATGAGCCATAGTGGACCCATCAGATCACATTATGCATGCAGATTCTTGAGTCTCACAGAATAGTGGTCATGTTTGTGTGACTTGCATTTGCGTTAATGGATTGTTGTCTTATTCGTAAGAAGGCCTTTCAACAGTGTTTTTGTTGTGCCAATCTGTGACTCAACATCTCAGCTGTATGGTGAGTAATATTCTGTCCTTTTCATAATGATGACATTCTGAAATTTTTATTTTTTATTAGGATACCTAAGCACACACAGTATATATATTTATGTTAAACTGAAAGTATCAAACAATGTGATTAATAGAGTAAAAATGAGTTGCGGTACAATGTAGGCTGCTGCAAACTGGTTTAAATTTAGAACTTGTAAGCACTGAGTTATGTTTTAAATACTCAAATGCAATACTAAGAAAGCACATTTTAAATTACAAATAAATAGCAAATGATTGACTAAACTTCATCTGGTGTGTAATGATGTCAATAGGAACACTGAATGTTAGATGGTTCTGTGTATCTATTGAGTGGTCTACACACCAGCTGTAAAACATTGTCACCTTGATGCCTGTCACCAATTTATGCATCATGTAACATGAGCATGTGCAGAAGCAGTTAGTTTTTGGATGTTTTGTGAGCTTTTTATTCATAATGACAATTAAAATATATATGTGAAGTGTTCTTATGGGGAAAACAATGTTGAATGGTTTGTCACTCAGACCTTTGGGGGAGGGGGCGACCACTACTATACATTGTTCATCAAAGGCAACGTTGTTTTCTAAACTTTCCAAAGCAATTTCTCTGTCCTCCCTCTGTGTTTGGTGGCAGTATTATAATTTTGTTTTGTGAAGGCAAGTACTGGTCTGCTATGCTCTCAATTTCAGTATTGCACATATTTGACAATGTGAGTTCAAATTAAACATAAAAAGATCCTTAAGATTTTCTTTGATGATAGACCACCTAAGGAAAAATACTAAAGGACAATGAAGAGAATATTATATTCAGTTGTGTTAGTTTGTTGTACTTACTAGTTTAGGACCTGTAATTCCTCCAGTCTTTACTTTCCTCTGTTCTGTTCCTGTTTCGTTAATATGTTCCCAATGATTTGAGACTGAATTCTCTCTTCTGTCACTTCATATGTCATTTAGATTTGAAGCAAGATAATTTTTGGTTGCTGAGGGATAGCGGCCTTGGCGACCAATGTTTCAGATATGTGTGAAAATCAAATGGCAATGTTGTTTTAAAAAATACTAATGGTCTGGAAGAATCACATTAAGGAATTAAATTAAATAATTTTGCAAGAGTTTGCTATATTCTAATGTTTGACCTGTGTTATATGAATATTGGACTGCGACTTGTAAATGGACGAGCAAAATGTGTTTGTACAAGAGTATAAAAGTAGTGATAATTTATGAATATAGAATTATTCCTATTCTTTTTCTGTATGTTCTGATAGTTTGCGCCAGCCGGATAACACCTAAATGACAGGACATGTTTTACAAACCGAGGTAACTAATTTGTAAGAAATTTCCTTTCTTGTGGGAGATATAGCCATTGTCCATTGCTCAGAGAATACTATTTTTGCTCATGGGGGTGAAATTGTGATTCTCACTGCAGCTTGTATTATTGCACTGGGAACTGTAGCTGTGTTTTAATGCGGTCTGCATCGTTGCAGGAAGGCAGTGGGAGTCATGATAGGATAGGTGTTACATACATCCAGAGTGCATACTTTCAGAATTATATTAACATTACTTTTGATAGAAATTGCTTTGTCTCAGGTGCAATGTTTGTGTATTATTTTTGATAAATGTGGAGTAAACAGTTTGCACTTATGCAACATTTAATAACATTGTTGGTGAATTTGAATATATTGCAATTTTACGTGTTCAGGAGTCAGGATAGTATGAAAGCTTTCACGACCGGATGACATACCTTCTGGTAAACCTTCCGGGATGTAAGGTCGTGGTCCATGAAACTCTTCAGCTCCTCTGAAGATGTCCAGCGCAGCTCTGGACGAAACGTTAGGAGCTGAAGAGTTTCACGGACCACGACCTTACGTCCCGGAAGGTTTACCAGAAGACATGATAGGATAGGTGTTACATTCATCAACAGTTCATACTTTCAGAATTATATTAACAATTACTTTTGATAGAAATTGCTGTGTCTCAGGTGTAATGTTTGTGTATTATTTTTGATAAATGTGGAGTAAACAGTTTGCACTTACGCAACATTTAATAACATTGTTGGTGAATTTGAATGTATTGCAATTTTACATGTTCAGTTGTTCGTTATCAATTTAAAAATTCTAAGTTTAATTTTGTTCATGTGGAGGCAATGGTTATGAGGTCTGTATAACTAAATTTAGTGTTTAGTCAGAATCAAATAAATTAATACTATGTTCTGACATGTTTAAAGACATGTGACAAATTATATGGCAGATAGTCTGAAGGCAATTTACTTTTTAATGGTTGTTTTATGAGTGTTGACAGCCATTGAGAGTTGACACTAGCAGTCAACTTACAGCTCTTTGACAAAAGTATATGGGTCTTATATTACCAAAGATGTATCTAGTAGGTTAATTTCTGATGTATAGGTTCATTTCCAAAAGGAAGAGTGATATGAGTTTGGTACATGAAGAGCTACTGGTATTGAAATTGCTTGTGCAGAAAGTATAATGTTAGAAAGATGTTGAGGTTTAGAGATCATCTATTGAATACTGAACAGTGAAATCAGAGACGAAGCTGTTACATAACACTACAGTTGTTTCTGTATTGTTCCAATTCGTAGAACATGTTGGACTAGTACATTTTCTATACACACAGTTTTGATGGTATTAATTTGTAACGCAACAAATATTAAAGGTTGCAGCTGAAATGCAGCAGCATTATTATTGCAAGTTAGTTAATTAGTTATTTAGTTAGTTAGGTTTACATGTTCTATGGATCATTTTGCATGATATATCATAATGATGTGGAATGAGTCATTTGGCAGAAATTAAGAAAATGAAACACATCTGCTGTAAAATCTGAAGAGTATGAACATTGTTGATGAATCCATAAAATAAGTATTGAAGTGTTGAGTTCAATACTTGGGTGTATAAGTTGACGTGGAGACAACAACATAAATTTGATTTAATTTTCATCATTTAATTGATTTTTACCCATCATATTAAAACTTTGTTTGTCATGTTTACATTGTGATTAATATATTCCATAGAAGTGTGGGAATTGCAACTGTGTAACTACAACACTTCACTAAAAGGGCAGATTTGCTTAACATATTAACAGTTATCTTAGTTTTGTAATTTGTTTGAATATTTTCTTTCGTTGTTTTAATTAATTACTGGACACCATCAAAAACTGCAATTCAATACATTTTATTTGTGTTATTGTTCAGGCATTTCCTTACATTACAGCCTGTATGGAGCCTGTCAGATGCCACTTTCTGTATCTTACCAAAAAAGTTAAATCTTTGAACAACTTCATTGGGAATTTGTAATCATTCTTTTGAAACATTGTTTTCTCATAGTATGTAAAACTTGGGTTTTATCTAACAGCATGATGAAAAAGTGTAAAAGATCAACATCATTATAATCATAAATTGCACACAAATTGTTCTGATCCATCACTGAAAGGCACGCACAATAATGATAAAAGAAGACAAAAAATGATGCAGCAGATACTGCTTATACACAATTTGAAAGATACCTGTTTTCAAAATAATATGTTGAAGTAATTTTACATGTAGAAATAGTGTCAACATGAAAAGTTGTCAGGCTTTGATAAATCTTTTCATATAGGCTATAAGGTTGAGGAGAAAAAGGCAGAAAGGACGACATGTAGATGATTTAAAAGAGGAACATCACAAATGAGCTTGTAATTTATGAAGTTTTCTGTGTTTAATTGATGGATAATATATTGTGAGATTCCATTGAAAGATGGTCTGAGCTGCTGAGGTGTAATGCCATGTACTTTTTATTCACAAAATTAATTTCTTATTAACAGCTGTATTCTTGATAATCATAATATATTCAAATATAATGCAGTTCATGGTTGGTAAACTCCAGTATTGGATTCCAAAGCAAAGCTACCATGAAATTGTAGATGTTACACAAGTATTTGTTCAGAATGTATATACTATCTGGTATATTACACATTCTGATAGCACAATGATATGGTGATGTCACACTTGCCCACCTTTTTGCACTTGTCTGCTTGTATAATTTAAAAAACAAGGACTCGTGCTCACCTTGTGTTGTTGTTGATCATATGTTGGAACATAATTAGTGTCAGACTCATGAAATTGCATAATCGGGCCTTTTCCTAGGTGCCATGAAATCATTTTTATTTCCTTATGTGTTATTTAAGTGGCCAGATTCATCTGTGCTATGGCATATGTGACATCACTGTACTGACAATGAGTGAATACTTGTCACATCAATGATTATATGACGTGTTCTCTGAGGCCCCATGACGACAAAATAAATGGTGCTTGAATGTGTGATAATCATGAACATAGATGTTGATAAGAAGCAGATGGTATGAATAAAGGAAAGAAATATTTCTGCATATCCATCTGGATTATCAATTCCATTGATCTGGGCTGTGTTTTGATGACCACTGCAGACATCATCATCATCATCATCATCATCATCATCATTTGCTGTTACTGAGTCTAAGACATACAAAAATGACTGTGCTGACCTTGAAATAGTATGTAGGAGATTGAAATTGTCACACACGTTGGTCAGTTGGAAGTATATTTTTCAAAACCTAGTTTCCAACAGATATGTTAACGAAAAATAAGACTCATCATATTTAACACCTTATATATGGAGTCTGGCTAATGTACTGCACTAGAAAGAGTTGGTTGTATTTGAGAATCAAAGAAGAGGAGAAGGGAGAGAGAAGTAGCTGAAATTCTGATCCCTCCAACATATTTTGGGTTTGCAGTAGATCTCTCAACTATGAGGATAAATAAAAGTGTAATTATTTTGATTAAGGTGTGCATAATTCCTTTTACAATCCTAGAAAAGGCAGAGGTAGTTTCCACCTAATCATTTTGTGTTTGAAGCTTGAAATCTTTAGAACTTCATGTTACATTCAGTGCCACAACCTATGGGTGACATTGGACAGACTGTCATCTTTTTGTGTCCTCTATATTCTTTGAAACATTCGGTTTTATAATTGCGTGACATATTATCAAGCAAAATACCTTGCAAGAGCTCAATATTGTGGTATCATATGACAGTGTACTGTCACACTTTTTTGTCAATGGTAACCAGTTTTGTTTGGTTGCAGAGCTGCTTCATATCAATAGCAGTTGCAGCCACTCAGTTTCTGGTTGCTGTACACATAGTTCATAGGGCACTAAGTCCATAGTTACTTATTATGATGTCCAAACGGATCTGAAACTGATTTCTTGCTCTGCAATTAATGTTTATCTGATGATTTTCTGTAATTAAACAAATCCAATTATCATTGAGGAAAAAATGTGACAGCAGATTCTAATACAAGAAACAGTAAATTTTATTTTTGTAAGATTTGCTGTTTTGTTGCTGTATAATGAAATCTTGAATCCATTTTCCAACTTCTTATCCCATCTCTCTCAAAACATGGAGTTTATTATTTTTGAGTACAAGCTGTGTAAATTTCAGTTTTTGTGTATTTAAGGTAAAACTAGTTCCCAAATAGAGTTTATTTCTCGAAGTATAATTTTCACATTACTACAGTTTGTCTCAGTTTTTTCAAAAGAACTTTATGCCCAGCTTTTATTTCGCACTTTTTAAAATATACTCTAAAGTTTTTCTGATATTGCTTGACACAGAGTGAAATATTCTCATTCACATAATCAGTGGTCAGTTCGAAAGTTACTGCCACAACATGTAGTACCCATGAATGCTGTTGACATTACATTACTTTTGTCATTCCAAAAAATATTTTGATGAAGAAAGTTAGACTTCATCATTGTACAATTTTTTTATTTTTATTTTTTTATTTTTTTAATATTACACCTGATGAGTCTGCACTTCCAACTTATGATACAGTTGTTACTAGGTTTCTGTATATATATATTTATAAGGTACATAGAATTTATCTGGAGATCCTGACAGAATATGCAAAAGTTTTTATTTACAATATGTATTTGCAGCTGAAAAACAGTTTCCATACCATTTAGAATTCTGTCTTCTAAGCCTTACATCGGATTATCTTTTCTTTTATAGTTATTTGTGGTAGCACTGAAGAAATATTTGTGGTCTAAAGTATTGTAATGTCATCACTAGACTGTGTTGTTGCTTGCTGTCTTGACATGACCAGAGAGATGTGATGGTTTTTATTATACTTTGTGTTATGCAATAACATATGTATTTTTAAGATAGTGGTTCATCTGAAGGTAGTCAGGTTTGTGGTTTGCTTTATATATTCTCAGTCTGCCTGTGTTTTTAACAGAACTTCTTTTCATGGAGGCTTTTTAATGCCTTAACAATTGTAGGTTTGCCAGTGGCAGAAGATAACTCTTCTGAAAGGCAGGCCACAGCCACACAGTGGCGTAGTTACACGTGCGCAGAATGTGGACGGTCATATCGACATTTCAGGAATCTGGTTGCTCACCAACGTCGCGAGTGTGGCTTGAAGCCTCAACTGCAATGCCAGTTTTGTTCAATGTGCACTAAACGCAAGGAAAACCTTAAGAGACACATTCTCAGTGTTCATTTTGATAAAGTACAAGAACTGAACATTACGCATGCTTCATCAGCGGACAGTTGTGGTTAATGGCACAGCAGAATTGAAGTGTATAAACATAAACGACATTGTAAGTAAACAATATATATATGTTGTTAAGTTCTTATGATAGTTTTTATTTTATGGAGTTTCTTCTTTTGTGCCGAAAAGACTGTGCTTGTTTGTTTGGTATTCTCAGAACCTTGTGATTGACAGCTAGGAATATGACAGAGTAGTCTCAGTTACCACACCGCTACTGGTATGCTGCAGATTTTGCATATGCACCACTGTGTCAGCGTCTTGTGTCCCAAATTATGAAATGGCTGAAAGTAGAAGTCAAAACTGTTTGAGAATCTGGTTGATCCAAAACTACTATCACAATAGCAACCACAGTGTCATTGTTTAGTGTTAGGCCATGAACCTACTTCTGGTCTGTTACAGAAAAAACCCAGCCACACAATACTTTGATCACTGAAGTTTCAGCTTTGATTGTATGAACTGTTTTCTCCTTTATTACACCCGCATACCAGTTTTAATTTGATGGAAGCTTGAAACGCACTAGGGAATGTATATTCCAATTTTGTTGTTTGTAGAACTAACAAGGGAACCTCCCCATCACACACCCCTCAGATTTAGTTATAAGTTGGCACAGTGGATAGGCCTTGAAAAACTGAACACAGATCAATCAAGAAAACAGGAAGAAGTTGTGTGGAACTGTGAAAAAAATAAGCAAAATATACAAACTGAGAAATCCATGGGTAACATATGCAACATCAAGGAGCGTGTAAGCCCAGGAACACCGTGGTCCCGTGGTTAGCGTGAACAGCTGCAGAACGAGAGGTCCTTGGTTCAAGCACTCCCTCCAGTGAGAATTTTAATTTTTTATTTTCAGACAATTATTATCTCCTTGACAGCTATACAGGACAGAAGGATCAGGCATTGTACAATTTTAGTGTGGGAGAAGACGTGATTACCATTCCTCCAGGGTGTACACCTCTTGTGCAACCAATAGATGTGTTTGGTTTTCAGCAAGTGAAATACTTTATGAAAAGATTCTATGATTTTTCGAAGCTGCACAAGTACACAGAGCAGTATTGTTTACGTGATCGTGTGTCAATTATCAAAGTTCAGGCACTCACACATAATCATCTTCGCTCTCCAAAATTCCAGGACATGTTCAGATTTGCTTGGACATATGCAGGATTTGACGGTCTACACACGGAAAAATTTGAAAACGTTAAAAACACAGGGAAAACTGTGCGACTGTGAACTGTTGCATTCATTTGTTGCAGTTTATGTGACAAACTCTTATGTTTTCATCACTTTTTTGGGAGTGATTATTTCATCCACAAGAAAACCTAATTCGGGCAAGGTAGAAGAATCTTTTTACCCGTTCGCCAAGTGTACAAGTTAGGTGGGTCGACAACATATTCCTGTCATGTGACACACATGCCGTCACCAGTGTCCTATAGACGTGTTTTCCTGTGGAGGAATCGGTTGACCTATGACCTTGCGATCAAATGTGTTCAGTTCCCATTGGAGAGGCATGTCATTTCGTCTACTAATCGCCCGGTTTTGCGGTGCGCTCGCAAAACACAGACACTAAACTTATTACAGTGAACAGAGACATCAATGAACGAACGGACAGATCATAACTTTGCGAAAATAAAATTTTTACTCGAGGGAAGACTTGAACCTAGGACCTCCCAATCCGCAGATGCTGACGCTAATGACGGGACCACGGCGCTCCTGAGCTCATGCTGTCCTTAACGTTGCCTATCTTGCGCATGGACTACTCAGTTTGTATATTTTTCTTATTTTTTTCATAGTTCCACACAACTTCTTCCTGTTTTCTCGATTGGTCTGTGTTCAGTTTTTCAAGGCCTATCCACTGTGCCAACTTATAACTAAATCTGAGGGGGGTGCGATGGGGAGGTTCCCTTGTAAGTACGAAAGCCAAATAGTGCCTTTACTTTTTTCCATTTCTGCGTTCATCCTGTGTAGTTAGATAACTGCATTCTGCAGCATGGCCCTCAGAAAGTGTCAAAGAAAAATTGTTGAGCTAGTATCTCCATAAAGAGAAAACAAATAATCTCGTACTTTTCAACAGTGAGTGGTAATTGGATACTGCTCAACATACTACTATGTCAATCACAAATAATTTAACTATTCACATGTTGTATCTCTAAATGTACACTTGATTTATTATTTTTTGTTTTGTGTAACAGAATTATTTTGGATTATTGTGTTAGAAATTGCTCTTTCTTTTTGTATGCCATGCTAAAAATTACAGTGATTTAATCCCTTGGTTAATTGGTTTTTCCCTCTTTTTCCTTTTCCTTTGCTGTTGCTATTTATCAATACATTTTGGGCTATTCATTGACCTAGCAGATAAAAGTGGACCTGACAGTACAGTAATGATATCATGGTGGAGGGATTCACTTACATTCAGAAACATTGTGTGTTTTTCTCATTTTTTCTTTCTCCATTATGAAAATTCTTGTGCTTGGTTTATGCCATAATTGATATGTTAATTACACAGATTACTAGAATGTTTATGTCTTTGCCCACATATTTTGTTACTCTGTTGATAAATTCTTCTGATAAATGTTTGCATAAAGAAGACCGTTTATGTTAGTCACATTTTATATACATCCTTTTAGTTCAATTTTTAGGATTTTTGTTTTGTGGGGAAGTGTACAACTCTATGCTGATCATTGTCAAATTTTAGCGACAATCCACCTTTGGTAATTTGACTGTTTATGGGCGATATTTTTTGCCCCATAGAGGCTTTGGCTGGGAAGTGGGACAGAATAGAAATGAAAATTATTTTTTTGGATTTACTTTGTGAATTCCCTAACGATGCGCAGGAACAGAGGCTTATGTGGCACTTGTGTAGAGACTTCCCAGACTATTGGCTTATTGAATTACGTTCATTTAAATGTTGGGGTAATTTGAAATAAATACAAATAAATGAGACATTCATATATCAACAAAAATTTAAGGAAAGGATATAATTATGTACATGAGGCTGCATCGAAACACACACACACACACACACACACACACACACACACACAAGCAAAGCGGCTAAATCAGTTTCACAGCAACTGATGCACAGCATGCAGTATTCTTGGATAAGATCACAGACACTCTTATTTACCAGGTGAATGAACATCATCAAACTGTAGCCAGATGCCAACTTGATCACCCAGTTAAGCATATCTTGCTGAAAACAATACAGTGGACTCCAGTGGTTCATTCACAAACTGTTCCATCTGCATCCTCTAGCACTTGGAAGTTTCTTATGTGAATTGCAAAAGTGGGAACCCTCCATTCTATATCTGTTGATTTCCCACAAATCCCTTGGTATGGTTTCTGCTAATCTCCTTCCTCCAACTGCCCCACCCCATCTCGTGTTCCTATCCCATTCCTGTTTATATGTCAATGCCACTCCCAAACATTGCCGGCACCTTTTCTACTCCGCTCTTACCTTTCTTTTCTGAGTGGTCCAGTGGTAAGGTGCCACATCTCAGATCCAGAGGTATCAATCTCAACCCATGGTTAGTTGTAGGATTTTTATCTGTCATTTATCACTTTGTCAATCTCTGGCAATGTTTGTTAATGTGAAAAATGCTAAGTTTCATCATTGTTCAGAGACTCTGTGTGTGTGTGTGTGTGTGTGTGTGTGTGTGTGTGTGTGTGTGTGAGGGGAGGGGGGGGGGCGTGTGTGCTTAACGTTCTGATCACATTTTATTCCAAAATTCACTGTTCAGTCACAACTGGAATTTCATCATTTAAATAAATTTCACAGTTCTTAATAGAGAGTTTCGTAAATAATAAAGTCAATGCCCAATAACCTTTCTGGCAGTTAATCAGTAATGAGCACACCTTTGGGTAATGGTCTAAAACATAATGTGATGAAACAGTTACACTCAACACAAAAATAATAATTCATTGTAATGCAGTTCTTCCTAGAATCCAGCCAGTAAATGTTATGTCATCTATTGTCTCCCTACAACTGATTTTATGCATATGTCCCATTTCATATCACATCATAATATGACCCATAGATATTTTATCAACGTGGCTGAGTTCAGTGATGCTCTTGTTGGAGTGAAAGAGGGTCTACTCTTGTAAAGAAATATTCAACAGATATCAGCAACATATATATGTTTTGTATTAATTACGTTGTTACTTGGTGTATATTGATCCCAATTTCTTGATGGGCAACCAATGTTTGCTCATGATACCCCATAATTATCCAGTTTTGCTTTCTTTTTAAATTTGAAAATAGGAGAATTATTGAGAATAGAATGTTGTTTAAATGTTTGCAAGTGTACTTCTCTTTTTTGTAGCCAATTTACTGGCTCTTATAGTTTGTTCCTTATTCTCCTCTCCGTTTTGAAGAGTGTAAATAAATTTAAAAAACCAAAACAGGAAATAGTGAATGTAGTATAGTATTTAATTTCCTTAATTATTAATTAAAGGTATGTACTAATTACTGAATAAAGACTCTAAACATAAATTAAAAATATGGGTGTCTGTCATGTTAAGTTATAAGGTAAAAGAAAGAGCTTGATATTAGTGGAGAAAGTCAGTGACAAAAATGACTTACTGCCAGATGCTGAATCAAACATCACCTCCATCATAATCAGAACCTTGAGGCAGGTTAATAGAAAGGAATTAGTACAGAAAAATTATATATTAAAAATATTATATTTGGGGTTGAAACCTATTTGTTCATGTCAACTCCCATTCCGTAGACAAATATTTGTATATAAGATTTTATCATATTTTTATGAAAAATGATTTAGATTATTGTAGATGAAGGAAAGTATTTTTTTTCTTGTATGTATTTACCTATAATTGGGTAAATGGGCCCATGCACAAAAAAATAATTATGTTAACAGCCTGTAAACTAGCTTGCTCACATTGTATGTGATCAGAATGATATGTCAGTTGTGTAATTATCAGATATTTATATATAAACCATACAGTTGAGAAGGAAGTTCAGGTATTAATGGAGTACATCCAGGTGTTCAGCCGAGTTTGTATTTCTATTTTCACAGTATTTTGATTTCCAACCCAGTCATCTTCTTCAGATGATACGAGATATGCTGTTATGTGTATTCACTGCCTGGATTCCAACCAACCTGTGAGCTGTTGTTGGTTTCATGCCACTATAACTGATTGTGCGTTTCAGTTTGACTCTCGACACTCTTTACATGCCTTGATGCCCTTTTATTTTTCAGAGCCTGCAACGATTTTCTGTGAAATGCACATTCTCTCAGTGTTTCCATGCTCTGGTGGATGTGATGGATGGAGAGATTGTAATAAATTTAATGCTGGATCCCAAACTCTGTTTAAATTGAAACTTCCAATGTGTTTATTGGATTTTCTGAAAGCTTTATTTGATAGATTCCTTAACTTCACTATCCCAGAAACTTGGTAATTGGATCACAATAGTCACCTCATTATATGTCATTTCATTATTATATTGTATTACTTGTTGGTGGCAGCTGATTTGCTTGGTTGTGTTAGTTGAGTGTGTCACTGATATTCCTTGCGTCTCTGCTAGACAGTTCTAATATTGTGACTCTTCAAGCTTTCCCGGTGGATGTGTTGTAAATAGTTTTCACGGGTTTGCCGCCATATCACGTTGTGCAAATTCCACAATATTTCCTCGGAGCAACTGTCAGACATCTTCAGGTGGTTCAACTTTGCTCGTGGCTAGGTACAGCTGACGGTATCAGCACACCGATGTCCCGTTTTTAGAATACGTGTGCGAAGAATGCGCAGCTGCGGAAATCGCACATGCGCAGTGATTTGCCCTATTCAAACTCCTTCTGCTGAAAATCTCAGAGCTGCTCTCCCGCACGTGCACTGTTTACTGCGTTTGTCAACAGTGCGGCCAGACGTTACTCACCAACAGCCGTACTGTGCCAGTGTTAAGACGGGCCTGTTATCGAAGACTCTTGATTTTCGCATTGTGATTTAGTAGCAGCCAATGCAGGGTTCCAGGCTGTGCTCAGTTGAAATCCCGTATCCTTGTTGATGAGATTATGGATGTATGGTTATGTATTGCTTCCTTAATGACGCAGTCCCAGAAAGATGATGCCGGGGATAAAACTTCCATCTTTTCATAAATCATAAGATGTCCTGTATTCAGGCAGTGTTCCGCAATTGCTGACTTTTCTGGTGGACGAAGGTGTGTATGACACTGATGTCCATTGCAGGGTTCTTGTACTGTGCGGCATGTCTGGCCTATATACGCTGCCCCACACTGACAAGGGATCTTGTACACACCATATTTCCTCAGTCCAAGGTCATCCTTAACTGAACCCAACAGGTTTCTCAGTTTTGCAGATGGTTGAAAAACATACTTAAAACTGTATGTTTCAAGGACTCTTCTGATTCTTGACGACATGGCACCAAAATACAGCAAAAAGGCCGAAGTGGTGGGTGTCTTCGTATCTTCATTCTGCTTCATAGATTGAACTCGCCTGGGCCTGAATGCGTTATGTATATGTCTCTAAGAATAACCATTTTGTCGGAACACTGTCTTCAAATGTTGTATTTCACTCGACAGGCTCTCAGGATCAGATACCACATGTGCTCTATGAACTAACTTACGTAATGCACTACCGCATTGTGCAGGATGATGACAGCTTGTGGCCTGCAAATATAGATCTGTATGCGTTGGCTTGCGGTAGACGCTGTGTCCGAAGGTTACATCTGCTTTCCTTTGTACCAAGACATCAAGAAAATGTAAAGTACCATCTTTTTCCACTTCCTTTGTGAAGTTTATATTCGGATGGAGCGAATTCAGATGCTGAAGAAACATAGGTAGGCTATCAAGTCCATGTGGCCACACCACAAATGTATCATCCACATACTGCAGAAAACAGGAGGGTTTGAGAGTGGCTGACTGTAGTGCTTTTTCTTCAGAGTTCTCCATAAAATAATTGGCCACCAAAGGAGACAGAGGGCTTCCCATTATGACACTGTCCACTTGTTCAAAATATTGGTCTTGAAATAAGAAGTATGTTGAAGTAAGCAAGTGTTTGCATAATGATACTATGTCCTGCTCAAACTTGTTGCTAATGAGCTACAAAAAGTCCTGCAAGGGCACCTTTGTACATAAAGACACAACTTCGAAACTTAGTAATTGATCCGATGATTGCAATCTACGGGTGTTCAGGCGACCTATGAAATATTTCAGAGTTTCGAATGTGATGGTCGTGCTTTCCTACGAGAGGTCCCAATTGTGATGTCAGGTATTTGGCAACAAAGTGAGTATGTGCTCCTATGTTACTTACAATGGGACAGGGAGGCACCCCATTCTTATAGGTCTCGGGTGGGCCATAGAGTCTAGGAGGAACTGCAGCCTGTTGATGCAAACCCTTAGCGGCTATCACTGAATTGAGCTCTTCCTGATGAGTTCCACAGTTTTCCTCTGGATCCTACCCGTTGGATCACTTTTTAATTTTCTATATGTAGGATCGTCGAGCAGATTGTATATCTTGGTGTTATATTGTGTGCGTGAGAGAAGCACAGTAGCATTTCCTTTGTCAGCAGGTAAGATGATGATGTCTTGGTCTTCTCTCAATTCTCTTTAGAGCATTTCTTTCAGCTGAGGTAGTGTTAAACTTGGACCTTTTAGATGAAGCTTGAGTCAAGATGCGGCATACTTCCTATTCATTATTAAACCTACTCCTGCATTACCCCTATTTTATTTTGTATTTATAACCCTGTATTCACCTGACCAAAAGTCTTGTTCCTCCTGCCACAGAACTTCACTAATTCCCACTATATCTAACTTTAACCTATCCATTTCCCTTTTCAAATTTTCTAACCTACCTGCCCGATTAAGGGACCTGACATTCCACGCTCGATCCGTAGAACGCCAGTTTTCTTTCTCCTGATAACGACATCCTCTTGAGTAGTCCCCGCCCGGAGATCCGAATGGGGGACTATTTTACCTCCGGAATATTTTACCCAAGAGGACGCCATCATCATTTAATCATACAGTAAAGCTGCATGCCCTCGGGAAAAATTACGGCCGTAGTTTCCCCTTGCTTTCAGCCGTTCGCAGTACCAGCACAGCAAGGCCGTTTTGGTTATTGTTACAAGGCCAGATCAGTCAATCATCCAGGCTGTTGCCCTTGCAACTACTGAAAAGGCTGCTGCCCCTCTTCAGGAACCACCCGTTTGTCTGGCCTCTCAACAGATACCCCTCCGTTGTGGTTGTACCTACGGTACGGCTATCTGTATCGCTGAGGCACGCAAGCCTCCCCACCAACGGCAAGGTCCATGGCTCATGGGGGGGGGGGGGGGTGTAAATATAAGCATCCCAAATGAATACTAGTCATTATGTGTTTCACGTGATGCCCACTGTCAACAGAAAACATTAGTTTGTTCCTCGTTACTAGCAAAATGTGTTTTTTCTTGTTGACATTTTTTATGCCCATTCTATATTATTTCCTGTAATTAGTCTAATATGATATTTGGCTTAATGTCACTTCTTCACAGGGATGGCAAAACACAAGGAATAAATTGTACTCCAGTAACGTCTATTGGTAGCAAACAAACAGCTCAACATAGGTGGCATACATGACAGAACAAGTTGGACGAGGAACACATTCAAACAAAAGTTTGCTGATATGACAAGTAGAACACTGTAGCTGTGTGTTTTTAAATCTCTGAACATAGTAGAACATTAGCAGAACATTAATGCTTTTGAGAAATGAAACACCAAGTCAGTAAATTTTGAAAAAGTACTCTCACAGGCTACATTAGTTCTACATTGTTACCTCTCCCTTTCATGTTAATACATGCTTTTAAACTGAATATCATACTTACTACTTTTGGAATTATTCCACTGAATGGGCACATACAATTCCCATGTTGTTAGTAAAGGGAAAAACAGAAATTTGGATGGGGGAGGGGGGGGGGGGTGAAGAAAGTCAGAGACCCTGGACATTACGTGAAGTGAAGTGTGATGAGCACTATTTGTGTGGGAAAACTCTATCTACATCATTCAAAATCGAAACTGCAAGCATCTCGAGAATTGAAGAGAAATTCCGCTTTATGCAAGACACCCTTTAAATGGTTGTAATATTATCCAATCACGTTTCAACACTGTAATGGAATTATTTGTTTATTTACTTTCTGAAAAATTATTATTGCATGTTAACGTATTGTGTAGGTTATATGAATTTTTTGTTAAAGGTTATTTAAACTTGCAAAAAAAAGTTATCATTAAGTAACAAATATTTTTCTGTAGTTTGTGTGAGGTATATAGCTGAAGGCCAGCCACTTTGGCCGAGTGGTTCTAGGCGCTTCAGTCCGCAACCGTGCTGCTGCTACGGTCACAGGTTCGAATCCTGCCTTGGGCATGGATGTGTGTGATGTCCTTAGGTTAGTTAGGTTTAAGTGGTTCTAAGTCTAGGGGACTGATGACCTCAGCTGTTAAGTCCCATAGTGCTTAGAGCCAATATAGCTGAAGGCATGTCACAAATTGTGGCATTATTTGTCCACATGTGCTTTACTGAAAGATTTAGGTCTGGGATATTAAATTTGGAAATGAAATGAAATGATCGTATGGCATTGTTGGCCGGGAGGCCCCATTCGGGGGAGTTCGGCCACCGTATTGCAAGTCCTTTTTAGGTGATACCACATCGATGACTTGCGAGTCGATGATGATGAAAATGATGATGAAGGACACACAATACCCAGTCCCCTGCTGGAAATCGAACCCGGGCTTCCTGTGTGGTAGGCGACAATGCTACTGCTACCCCACAATTTGGAAATAATACAGTTATATACAGAGTGATCCATCTGAAGTTTCGGATGAGATTATCTCAAAAACTTAACATTGGGTAAAAATAGAGGGTAAGACAAGTTCGTAAGCTCAAAGGTGGGTAAAAATAGAGGGTAAGACAAGTTCGTAAGCTCAAAGGTGGACATCACCTTGGGTGGGGCGGGGAGCAACTTTTAAATCTTAAATGGAAACCCCCATTTTTTATTGCAGATTCGGATTCTCCATAAAAAAGTAATCAAGTTTTGTCTGAAACATTTTTTCAAACCATTGACAGATGGCGCTGAAATTGAGAAAAATTAAAATTGGGGAAGAACTCCGATTTATTTAGAATGATACAAGAAGGACGCATCAAATTGATACAAAATGTGCACCAGTTCTTTCATTATGCCAAATAAAACTTTTTATTTTTTACAAAATGTATCCCATCCGCCACAGTTTTTGATGGATGGAGGTGGAATGGTATTAAAATCTCATTAGAGAACTCTTCACAATTGCATTACTCACCTGACTGTGGAGCATCCGTGGCCAAACTGTGAACTATGGCTCAGTATAAAGGTTGGTGCAATGTGATCAGGTGTCACTTCACTTTCAAACTGTGAACCGTAAACATCAACTGACGAAAGTAAATTATTCTTTAGTGAAACATGGCTCACTATCCTTCTACAGAGATTGTTGATATGATGTTAATTTTAGATGAATGCCATAACAATTATTCTGCAGCTGTGCAATTGTATGCAGATCGTTTCCCAAACAGACGACATCCAAGTGAAAGCACTATTTGAAATTGCACTCAACGAGCTCAAAATGGATAAATGCACCGTCCACCTCGTCTTCGTAAATACAATGAAAATGATGCTCGTACCCTTACGGTTCTCGCCTGTATTCAACTGGATCCCAAAATGAGTAGTTGTGCGTTTCAGAGACAAACTGGAATACCGAAATCAACTGTTTTGAGGATTTTGAAGGCACATAAATATCATGCGTGTCATATCACGCTGACACAGACATTAATGCCCAAATATATGCAAATATGCGTGCATTTCTGCTAATGGGCCTTGGAAATGATAGAGTTGTCAATGATTTTTTTAAATACGTCATGTTCACCGATGAAGCCATATTCAAAAACAATGGCGAATTAAATTGTCATGATTGTCATTATTGGTCCCCTGTCAATCCACACTTGCACAGACCCATTGACAATCAACACAAATGGTCGTTAATGGTCTGGTGTGGAATTTGAAATGGTTACTTGATTAGACCATATTTGTTTTGATCGAAATGTTACGGGGTAATCTTATTTACAACTTCTCCGCGATCATTTGTTGGAGCTAATGGACGATGTTGGTTTAGAAAATAGGCAACGAATGTGGTTCCAACAGGACGGAGCAGCTCCCCATTATGCTAAAAATGTGCAGAACATTTTAAATTTATGGTGCCCTGGTCGGTGGATATGATGCGGCCGACCAATTCAGTGGCCTCAACATTCATCAGACCTAACATCTCCTAATTTTTTCTTGTGGGGTCATTTAAAAAATATTGTTATGACAGACAGCCCACAACCCGAAACAATATGGAGCAACACATTTTAAGAGCATGTGTAGCCATACCACGGGACGTGCTGCTCAAAACTGTGGACAACTTTTGCAGACGATTGACTTTATGCATTGAAGCAAATGGGGATAATTTTGAACAATTTCTTCGTGGTTAATTTCATTAATTAAGCACCCCAAAGTGTGAGAGGCAAGGGGACTCACACTAATGGAGCACCCCATGGGAACACCATTCTTCTACATTCATGTCGTCATTCCAGGGTAACGCTAAAAGTAGGATACAGTAGATTTTGTACAAAAATAGCTTAATTTGGCATAATGAAAGAATTGGTGCATACTTTTTATCAATTTGATGCGTCATTCTCGGATAATTCTAAATAAATCAGAGTTCTTCCCCAATCTTACTGTTTTCTTGATTTCAGCGCCATCTGTCAATGGTTTAAAAACTGTTTCAGACAAAACTTGATTACTTTTTTATCAAAAATCTGATTCTGCAATAAAAAAAATGGGGTTTCCATGTAAGATTTAAAAGTTGCCCCCACCCCACCCAAGGGGGTGGGGTCTGGAGGTCATGTGTAGTATCATTTGATGTCCCTCTTTGAGGTTACAAACTTGTCTTACCCACTATTTTTACCCGACATATAGTTTTCAAGATAATCTCATCCAAAATTTCAGATGGGCCATCCTGTACATTTCTTCACATACCTCATATGAAACTATTAGTTTTATGTACTGGTAGTTTTATACGTACCATACATTCTACAGCTTGTTATCTGCAGACAACAATACATTTTCTATATTCCTGTTTTCATCCATTTCATGCTGAGTAGTACTATATATCGCATTATTTAGCATCTTGATTACTGTTCTTTTTATGGTGTAGGCTTGCTTCCCTTGTTTAATGTGTGTTAAAATGTTTTAATTACATTTGCTGTTCTTTCATGCTGTTATGCATGCACACTGTTTCTGTCACCATTTCACATGTTGTTTCACTGTGTGTTGTTCATTTGTTTTGTTTGGAGGGTGTCACCCAATTTCAAAGTGTTTTGACATTTGAGATGTGTAGCTTTTGTGTGTGTCGGTGTGTGTGTGTGTGTGTGTGTGTGTGTGTGTGTGTAGTATTTTATCGGATAGTGACGTGTACTCATTTAGTAATTTCATTTCTTGACTTATTGGTTTTTGAATGTGATAATTCTCATCTATTGTCAATTTTTAGTACAAGCTCATTTTAAAAAAATTTAATCAGTTTTCATGTTTGTGGGGTGGTGATATTGGGCTATTAACCCATTATGTACCAAATTAATTTTTTCAAAAAGAATACAAAACATGTCCATAACCATAACCATGTGTGTGTGTGTAGTATTTTATCGGATAGTGACGTGTACTCATTTAGTAATTTCATTTCTTGACTTATTGGTTTTTGAATGTGATAATTCTCATCTATTGTCAATTTTTAGTACAAGCTCATTTTAAAAAAATTTAATCAGTTTTCATGTTTGTGGGGTGGTGATATTGGGCTATTAACCCATTATGTACCAAATTAATTTTTTCAAAAAGAATACAAAACATGTCCATAACCATAACTAGACAGATGCCTTTAACTAAAAACTATCAATACTTTTCTTTTCACACTTCTCACTTTCTCCCAAAAATGCGTTGCGATATGGCAATGCTGGGCCATACACAGGAAAATAATACTCCAACGCATTTTTCATTCCATACTAGCTTTTACCGTGTACAGACATGAGAAAGTTCATTATAAACATGACATATGAACATACAGTAATATTTTACATGTGTTTTGGTACCTTTTTTAAAAATTTTAAATGGTAATTTTATGCATAGTCCAGTTTCACACTTTGAGCATGCAGTTTGACCGATTGTGGAGCAATTTTCACCAGCACATCTCCTTTTCTTCTCAATTGGAACTGGCCAAAGGTTAAGTCCATCTTAACATAGATTTTCATAAGGTGTGTCTTGTAAAGCACACTTGCATTCTGGGCCTTTGGATTTTTCTCCATAGTGGTTGCAGTAGTAGATGGCAATGTGGCAGTGAAATTCTAAGTGAGATATGATATGGTGGGCAATTCTATGTAGCTGCCATGCATTATGCACGCACACATCAACCAACTATGTAAAGATGCCACTCCACCATTTTTTACCACGATTCCCAATTAAATAAAGGTTTACATTCAGGTCCATTCGGCCCTTGCCTCCCATTGATCTGTTCTACTCTTTGATAACACAGGGCTGGTTAACACAGATTTTCTTTTTGTGTTCTCTCGAATAACTCTGCACCAATGAAACAGCACTCTTTCCATATGATGTCGATGCAACATTTACAACAGCATTATCTAACCATTTGGTGACAATTACACCAGTATCCTCCATTTTGATAGAAGTAACATATCCTCTTGGCCTTTTCTTCAGAACACTTGCTTTCAAGTGGGCAGTTTTTCGAAATTCTGTTCTCACAGATAGTTCCTGTTACAGAGGACCCATGAGATTTCAGTTCTGCTGACATTGGAAATCCAGTAAATAAATTATCAAAATAAAATGGACACCTGTTTCGAACTCATGAATCATAGTCACAAGTGGAGCTGCCGATTTTCCAAATCTTGCTTCACACTCTTGAACTGTTTGTGAATTTTTACCCTGATATATTTCGAAATTTATTAGGTAACCTGCTTGTGCGCATAAAGACCAAACCTTGTATCCAAATCACAATGGTTTTCTCCTTTATAAACTGCTTACAGCCATGACGTCCAAAGTACGCTATTGTACTTTCATCAGATGAAAGATTCTGCTTGGGATGGAAATGTTTTAGCATATTTGCTTTCAGATGGTCTGTAATGGGATGTAATTTCCACATTTTATCCCCCTCACTTCCTTTTTTCTGACTGTCCTCAAAGTGAAGAAACTGCAGTATCTGTTGAAAGCAATTTCTTCGCATAGCATTTGAGACCATTTCATTCTTTAGATCACCATCATTACTCCAAAATGATTGTACACATGGGTGATAGTTGTATCTAGTTACAAGTAAAAGACCAATAAAGACTTTCAACTCTTCCTCAGTAATGTTAGTATTAGGCTTCCCAAGAAATAAAGCATACTTTCCTGACTCATCACAATTATGTTGTAATAGAGTGTCATTGAAAAATTTCTCAAATTGTTCATTGGGTGGCATTCCAAAACAATCCTGGTAATTAGCGGGAGGAAATACTGCAGCAATTGATTCAGATTTGTCTTCCACCCATTTGAAATTTGCGTTCTTGTTGAATGATGGAATTGTACATGTAGACCTCGTTGACTGAACACATTGTAACTTCACTGAAGGCTTGCAAGATGGTTTGTTTATAATATCTCCATTATTAGTACTCACAGTTCGTTGAGAACATTCTAAAACTTCAGCCAAAATTTTGTCATCTATTCGAATTTCTGCTTCCATGTTTTGTTGTGATTTCATTTATTCAATAGCTCAATACGGCTGCCACTTTTCATAACTATTTCACAATTACCTTTTAACTGTTCACGGCACACATTATCTGGTAACCCACCTTCTTCATCTCCCTCATCCTCTTCTCTGCTAACATCTCCATATTCGGGTTCAGGGAGTTGTAAATACAATGCTGTTGGCTCGTCATCTTCACCCATAATTTCCCCGAAGTAATCAAGGGCTTCTTTCAGTGAAATGGGCCTAAAATAACGTGAAAACGGAGAGAAAGTTATCCATCTATTGTAATCAAGCTTCAGTTCTAAATAAACTATTCAAAACACCTTAAAATATGTAATAGCGTACCAAAAATGTCAACAATAGGGAGAAGCTCTTTATGACCTAGCATTGCCATATGGCAACAAAAATACAATATACCATAAAACTACTTTTAAAATAGTTTTTTTTTTTTTGGGAAATGACAATACTAAAATAAGCACACATGTATCAACAAGAATCTCCAATAGGTATAATTACTGCATTGAATACGTAAATAATTCAAAAGTAACTTTTACCTTGTCATATACGAGGGATCATCTTTCTCCGACATCGCGCTGATTTTCCAAGTCTTCTCACACTGGTGGCAAAGCAACAACTGACCCAAGCTTGTACCAGATGCCTGCTCAAGTTTCCAACAATGTAATTCTGATGCGATTATCTGTGACGCAACAAGCGTGTAGCGCCAATTCGCAGAAACGACGACGCTTGCGCTGCGTTGCCATATGGCAGTGCTGGGATGATTTGGGTTAAGTGAGCAGCAAATGTTGTTCTGAGATGTTCTGTATATCTCGTTCTAAAAGTTCTACATGTTTGGCTCACATATACAGATTGACAGCAATTACAAATTAATTGGCAGATACAAGATTGGCTGCATTTATCATGTTACTGGTTTGTCTTCCAAGTCTGTTCTGTATTGTGTTGTTAGTTCAGCATGGTAGCTTGAGTCCTTGTTTCTTCAGTATGTTATCTACACTGTGTGTGACTTTCTTGTTTATATCATTATGTCTCATTTGTTACCTACTGTATGCTGATTTGTTGTGTTGTATGTTTTTGTGTTGTGTGCATGTTTCCTGATTATGAGTTATCTGCGTCTGTATTTTGTTATTTATTTTAGCTACTGTCTGTGGATTATAGCCATTGTCTTGTGCAGTTTGCTTTGTTGTGGTTGCTCATCGGTGTTCCATTCATTGTGTTTTTTTTGTGATATGCAGTGATTGGATTATTTGTTGATAACTGTGCTGGTGTTTGTGGGCTTCCTGTATATTGTGAATTCATGTTCGTTGTTTCTGTTGTGTATCCAAGGTCTGAGAAAACACCTGTTGAAAGACCATAGAAAGCATATATACAGATATCAAATGATTCTTTTGGCTACATCATCATGTGCTGCACTTCCTCTTCCTACACCCTGTCTCACACCACCTACCTTCTCAGCTGCACAATCTTCTTATTATTTACATTGCCCTCACATTTATCACTTTCATAGCTACCCAGTGGCTGTTGTTGCCTAGGTTGATACGTCTTTTAAGGCATCTAAGTATGGTCCTCATTGTTCCACATCCTGTATGTGATCTCTTGTTTTTTATATTTGTAATTCCTTCTTTACTCCTAGTTTTGTTTTCTGTCTCTTGTGTACTCTTTTATTCTCCTAAGAAACTTCATTTCTGTAAATAGTTCTTTTTGTTTCATTGGAAGCTGTATATTACTTCTGTTTAACAGATTAGGAATGGATATGGTTTTGTAAAATATTGTCTTTGTCACTGTTCTTTGTGTTTTTAAAATTTTGTAAACTGTGCTGTGAATGTAACTGAACTCTTTCTCACTGCATTATCAGTGTCTCCATCTTAAAAAATACATAGTTTTTAACTTCACCCTTCCTATTTGATTAATTATTTTCAGTTACTGTAGTACTGGTTCTGTAAATGCTGCAAATTTAGTACTGTTAAGAGACAGGACTCAGTTTTTGTTGTATTGGGATTTAGTTTTCTGTCAAGACATTCATATTAGTGTTGTCCATAGTTTCCTTAAATTTCTGGGGGCAAATGCTGGGAAGCAGAATGACTGCTGCAATTGAACCAAAAAACTCATATAGTCTACAATAAAATTTTGAGTTCAGTTTATGATTTATGGCTATAAATGTTGTATATGTTGCTCCTACTTACATGACAGTGATACTGTGATAGAAGATGCAGATTAATCGCTGATGGAAGCAGAGTAGAGTCAAGTCGGGGGGAGTTAATGGAGACAGAATAGAAAGAAGGACTGACAATAAACTTGAGTGATTCAAGGCCTGCGGGGACCGAGGCTACTCAACAGAAAACCAGAGTCAGTGGTGGATCGTACTGATGTCATGGCACCAGGTCTAGAGAAAAATGTTTTCTTGCGTCACTGACTGCAACTTTAACAGAGTTTTGAGAGAAAATTAGTAAATATACTAAACAAAATAATGGTCAGATCAGCTCCAGTGTTAAACTGGAAGTGGCAAATTTGCACAAGATGTCATAAGCAATTTGGTAAGTGTAGGTTGTAATGGGAACAGCAAGTATAGCTAAAATATAGCAAATAGTAGATAAAGTGGGTACTGATCTGGATAAAGTGAATAAGGAGTGTGATGCAGAGCACAAGGAAGTGTTAAGTCAAATAAAAGAAGGCAGTGACAAGTAAATATAGTCTTATTGAGTATAATGAAAATGCTGGAGAGGAGAGCGGGGGGGGGGGGTTAAAAGGTTACAAAGATAAATAGAAAAAAAAATTATATCCTGTAGCTCAGAAGGAAGAGAGGACTCCATCCATCCTGTTCCTTGGTCTTCGCCTGACATGAGTTGTAGTTGCGAATGTTATATCCTTTTATTTCCATCAATGATTCCTCTTTTTCTTTTGTTCTTTCCCTATCTTTATAAGATATTTCTTATTCACTTTCCAAAGTAACTGTGTTACCTATGTCTGTGAAATGTTACCTGTGTCTCAATATGCAAAAACTACAGTCCAGTGAAAGAGTCATCTCATTAAACTGGAAATCGCAGGCAGTACAGAACTTGCATGTAACTGAAATATACTGTGAATATTCGTGTGTGTACTGTTTGTGTCCATTAGGTAATCACATGTCATGTACATTGTACTGTTAAAGAGCTAGAATAGCAATGGCTTATTCTGCATGGACCACAATATGTTTTATTGATAACCAGATGTGTCTCATAACCCAACTTCAGAATCTGAACAGTACTAAAGTGGCCATTGTTTCATGTACCTGCAATACATAAGAGGGAAACTGCTGAACTTTGTGGATAACAAAATGCTATGACTGAATGTATGGATATACAGTTAGTGTATCAAAAGGAGGGTTCACTATAGAAAACTAAAATTATGTTATCTTCAAAAGATGAAATTAAGGTACTGCTGATGGGCACATGTTAAAATACATTACAAAATTTGACAACAATTGCAGCACTCGTGGAATTGTATAGGGAGGACTAACTTTACCTCAAAGCAGCAGATTTCCTTTTTTTTCCCCCATAATGGAGGCACAATAATAGTAGTGTCATATATGTGGTTGGACTGTGGTGATGACTACCTACACAAACAAGCTTAGTGCCATAGTATACTGTATTGCTGTGGTCCACCATGATGTTTCAATTGCTAAAAAGAGCATATAGCATTAGCTGCAGCCACTGTTTTGGAAAAATTACTTAGGACTAAAGTTCACTCTTAGTACTATGTTTCACCAAGATACTATCTGCTTTGCAATATATTCAAGCAAAACATTAACTAAACACTTTGTTGTGAGCAATTTCCAAGCTTCCGTCACGGCATAACACTCACCATTTCATCAGTAGCACCCATGTTAACCGTACTTGTTACCGATACACTGCACATTGATTGAAACTGTTAAAAGCAAGACTGACCGTCATCTTGGTCAATTTGTGACACTGAACTGTGAATTCTGATGAATACATACTGCTAGGCAGGTGCATATTCACTCCACTTTTTCAGCATTGCAACATGAAGAAGCTGTTAATTGTTATTAATGATGGCTTCAAGAGAACTGTTTTGTGATGGTGTGTGCTAGATTTATGTCGATATTTGTAGTCTCAGTGTGGCACGTGTTTTAACTTACAATGAATCTTCACTTCACTGAATGCTCTGAAAAAGAGAAAGAAATTTCATTCTTATATTACTGTAAGTCATACACAAGATAAAGCTCATTCTCTGATATTCATTTATGGTTTTGCAGTTTTCTTATATGAAGACTGCGGAAAAATGGGCTAACTCTCAAACGTAAAAGCTTAGAGATAAGTGTTGCCATCTGTTGCTGGGTATGGGAACTATCAAAATTAACATTTCTCTCATGCCTAAATATCCTAATGTGATATTTAGGGGTGAGACCGGTGTGAATTTTGATAGTTCCCGTAGCCAGCAACAGATGGCAACACTTATCTCTAAGCTTTTACGTTTGAGGGTTATCCCGTTTGGCCATGTGTGTCTTCATATATAGCATGCATTAACGCAACAATGGAAAAAGGGTCTCCATCTCATTTGTTTTAGCTGTGTGCCTCCACATTTTCAGGGATATGTAAACAGCTGTTGTTTATTACTTTAGTTCATCTACACCTACATGACTACTCTGCATTTCACACAAGTGCTTCACAGAGGTTATGTTTAGCAATAAAGAAAAGAGTTTCATTGCAATATCATTCAGTAGAAAAGTGCATTTAGTCGCCCCTAACGCATAGTTCAGTAAGCAAGAGCTGTAAAAATAATGTAGGAAAATAGAATATATATTTCTATACACAATTTCATGCTATTCAGTTTATTTCCTGTAAAGCAAAAGTATCTTAACCACATTATATTATGTGAGTTACCAGTGAACTAAAATATGTTGTGACTTAAAACTGGATTCAGTGATATGATTTGGTGCCAGTTTTGTGACTTAGTATATTTTTTCTATTGATTCAAGCAAGCAGTTTTACAAGGGTTGTCCAATGTTGTGTAAACCATACATTTTCGCTCCACCCTGCCCCAACACATTCATTCATATAATTTACTGGGACTACTTCCAGTCATGTCCTGAATTGTATATAACGTATGTTTTGTGAAAGACTGCTGTAAGTGTGGACACTCAAATATTTACAGCATGATGACCTCTGCCTAGTTTGTTGTCTGTGTTGGATGTCACTGATATGATTTGTAATTCATGTTTAATACAAAATTTCAAGATTGGAGATTGGAAAATAATTCAAAAATAGATTCAGAAAGTATGATCATATCTGAAATATGTTTCTGCAGAATCTCTTAGAACCTGTATAAATAACATCTAGAAAATGTAAAAACAAGGCAATGTTATATGAATGTGGTGAATTGTGGTTCATATTAAAAAAAAGTAAGAAAGAAAGGAGAAAAGAAAATGTGGTAGTGAGAATAATTTGCCAGTCTCTATGTTATACAGATTTTAAACTTGTGTTTTCACAGAGAATCACTACAAAAATTAAAACAACTTTAGTCTAATGTAAAATTATTTGTTCCAGGAATACTGCTACTGAAAGATTGGCTGCCACTGCATGCTGCAGCATGGAGGTACGGGATTGATCAACGCCCAAAGTTTCAGCATGTGTGTCCCAGGTGTAAGAAACAATATAAGTTTCAAACGTCTCTTGCCCGTCACCTTAAATATGAATGTGGTAAAGAACCAACTTTTTCATGCCCAGTGTGTCCGTACAGAGCAAAACAAAAGGCACCAATGCAGAGACATGTCTTGCATGTTCATGGCTTAACATATTGACCATTTCCAAGTAGAAAATCTAGTATTTACACTGGAAAATTAACTGTGGTTTGTTTTATTATTTGTGAAAGAAGAGTAGTGATCAAGATTTTCATCGTGGTATGAATGCAGAAAATTGTTATATTTTTAGTCGATACTCCTTAGTATAATTTTTGCAGATAGAGGTATGGTGTGAAAGACCACCACCTAAACAGTGTGTCTGGTGTGTCTGTTGTGTGTTTGTTTTTGTTACATACAGCATTTGTATATTGTCTAGTGTTCTCAACGTAGTTATGAAGTGCGTCGAAACTCACTCATGGAAACAAATATTATTAACACATGGGTGTGAGTCAGCAACATAGCCTTAGGGTTTTATTGTGTAAATGAGAGTTTCATCCCCACATGTCCAACTATAATATAGATTTTTTTTCTATTCTTAATTGTTTTGTGATCTGATTTAATTTAACAGTTAGGTTTGTCACAATTAGTTTTTTTTAATTCCTTTTCCTAATGATGCCAATTTTTATGTATTTGTGTTATTTTCTTTAATTTTAAGTAAGTTTATTTACTGGATTGGGCTCTTGACTGGCTTTTTTCAATCCTGGTGATTCACTCCTGCCAGCAGCAGCTATTCCCCCCATCCTCTCTCTTATTCACCTGTCTAAACCAAAAATACTTGATAGATGAAATAGTGTGTCTATTTCTGTCCACTGTTTATACCAATACTAAATGGTATTTTTAGTGTGACTTTCTGATATGTGTGTTAACAGTAAGAATGGAATACTAATATTTTTTGTGGACGCTTTAAAGCTGACAGCAAATTTCACCCAAGTTACCCAGCAAGTGATGTTTATCATGTCTTATTGCGTGATTTCAAAACTTGTTGACTCTCCTGATATTGGAATCCTGGAACACCCTACTGTCATGACTGATTATTTTAAACTAAACATACCGCAGTGTCAAAATGCTTGCTTACATAGTTCTCATAAGCTGATGTTTAGATGTCATGAGGTGCCCAACCTGCATTTGTTGCCTCAAAGTTGTACTGTTCTCAGCAGTGGCTTGTATTTCTTAACCTTAAATTTTACTATAGGCTGTGAAACTCTTGTTGTCATCTTTAATATTGGGATTAGCCCACCTGAAACTGCCTGAATGGGAACTACAGCTGTTAATTTTGTACTACTTTGTACAAGTCACTTGAAACTTATCAAAATAAACCTTTGCTCTATGTGAAGTGGGACAGGATACTGTGAATTATTTAAATTACAAGTATTACATTTTACTACGTGATTATGCAGAAATAAAAACTATGTTGTAGCTGCCATTCCAAGAAACAGAGAAAGCGTTATCCCTTTATTGGATGTATGATGTATAGTGTCAAAGTGAGTTTGTGAAGACATCGTTAGATTAGAGAGATCTCCATAGTTTTATTTTGACATTTTGATAATATTGGTTGTCAAGATTGGTGCAGGTATGTACATGTGGAGAATCATGTTAAAAAAAGATTCCTGCCACCAGAAAGTACATTATAATATTAAGGATATTTGTTTTTGCAATGTCATTTATATGATCTGAAATAGCAGACTTAAGAGCTGTATGGAGACTGCCACAAATATTTATAGTCTAAGTTTGTACAATAATGTTAGACTTACTTTTTGTTATGTTATTTGCCATAAAAACATGGTCGAGTCAAAACCAGGAAATTAAAGAAACTATTAAACATATACATATTTATTTTAATTAGTGCTATAAATAATAGTAATGATGATAATAATATTAATAAAGTTAAGTGGTCAAAGAAATTTTTGAGCATTAATATCAAATCATATCAGTTTATTTCTCTGAACATCCATCTATTGTACTGTGTTCAAAATACCGGAAAAAAAAAACATAAAATTGCATCTTGTTCTAAGTGTAGAGGACAAAACAGTTTTATAACACCAACAGTATAAATTGAGGAACTCTCATTATCTTAATTTTAAGCATGAATTGCAACTATACTGTTAGAAAAAGGTCATCGTCTGAAAATGTCACACACTCTCCAATTTGAGACCTTTGAGTAAAATGTTCTTCTTGATTCTCTGATGTCAATCAAATAATTTGATATGTATATTAATCATAAATATAATGTGATTTGGAAATAAATGTTTGTTTACGTAGAGGTAGGTAACATATGTTAATAGAAGATGGCAATTAATTTCTTATGTATATTTTTGTGTGAATTAGAAATACTGTGACAAGATAAGAAGTTTTTTTATCTTTGAGTCGAACATTAATTATTTGGAGTTCACCTAAAGCACTGAAGACTCGTAAGTGATCTTAGCAGTTTTTAACATAGACTGATTTTCTCATGTTACTTTATTGATAACTGGAGCAGTAGTGTTTTAATGTATGAAATATGAAAATTATATTTGACCATCATATCAAATGATCTTTTTATTTCAGTGACTTTCTGTTAACACTTTCTCCATGCGATGTAATCATTACAGCTCTTTGAACTCTCTCATCTCACTTTCTTTGAATGTTCGGCTTTCTGAACACAGAGCCAAATTAGATGAGTATATCTAATCTCTACTGAAAAGTGTAAAGTATGAAAACTGAAAAGTTGAAATTTGAAGTAATACAGATTTCAGGTGTCTACCTGTTTGCTATCAAGACTGTAACACATTCAGCACAATTGTGAAACAGTGATAATCCCTAATGGAAGTATGGTCAGTGAGCAACATTTATGCACTGGATCTGCTGTAGGTGTTAAACTTAAGTTAATTATTGTACTGAATATTTTGTTCTGTTTTCAGTGTGAAGCATACATAAACACAAAATCTTTTAAATGTCAAAGTTGGAATAGTTTAGATAACAGCAACAAATTGGTTATTTTTTTAAACAATATTATGTTAACTTTTTCATAAGTTTCTTTTTAAATTTTGCTCTGGAGCTAAACATCTAGATTTCTGACTCCCATATGCATTTAACGTGCTATAGTGTGTGCCAATTTTCATATATAAATATGTATTATTCTGTTCTCTTATTAGCTGTTTCGTTGCTTTTGTTCAGTTTGCTTTTTCCACACTTTGGTAATAATTGCAACCACATTAGCTGGTTACTGCCCTAGGGATACTCCTATTGGGAAGTGACTGGTATTTTTAAATTTTTGGCTTTCATTGTTGTGTTTGTTTATTTATTGTTTTATTTATCAGCAGGATGATGTATATTTGTGTGTGAGACATTCCCTTATTGCCGTAAAAGAAGAATGGCTAGGTTTTCCGTAAATTCATTCAGTAACTATTAATTTCAGTAGTGTTTCAGTTTCAGTTCACTTCATTAAAACATCATTCCCAATGTTTTAAACAATACACTTGGTCACATAAAAGAAAAGAGAAAGAAAAAATGAATTACGTTCCTGAATATTTTCAAGGGTTGGTTTCAGTAAACTTGCAAAAAAGTGATTTACAGCAAAGTATATGTTTGCAAGTCAACTGGCATTTACAGCAAAGAATATGTTTATAATCTACCAGTATGAATAATTTAAATATGAAATCATTGGTTTGCTCCAATAAAAATTTATCAACATGTTCTAAATTGTTATTGAAATTATTGTGAGCTTTAACTGTTGTTAAAAATATTGCAAAATTCATTTGTGTTACAAAAATTGCAGTACCATCAAAAAATTATCATAAAATTCAAAATTTCAAAAAAATTCAAAATTTCAACTGCACATGACTTACAGTGATAAACTTTGTCCAGCAAATGTAGACAAACTGGCATTTACCAAATGCAGTATATATTACATCAAACTGAAGAAGATATAAGTGCTGCCTTTTGGAACCAAGTATTCATTAATCAGGTTTACGAGAAATGCATTTTTCAAGTCTTCAGTAACAAAATTATCCAGGACATGGGTCATAAGAGAGATGGCAGATGAGGACATGAAGGAAATAAACAGTTGTGGTGACATGTCATAGTTTTTGTATTTATTATATTTTTGTATTATTCAAGGTTGTTGAACAACACATGATAATTAAGACAGCAGTCAATCTCGCTCAAAGTTCTTTGTTTCCTGCTACATTCCAAAATTCTTCTTACCCAAATAATATTACTTTCCATTTTTTAGATTGCAGGATTGGCTTGCTCCATCTCTAGAAGGAAAAGATAACATATGTAGAACAATAATAATAACTGTGGTAAACTTCATATCTATCTGTTTATAACAGTTTTCATTAAATCACGTCTGAGTAGCACAGAACATCTATATAAGGTAGACAAATAAAAAATCAAATTCTTCTCTCGCATAAAATATACTTAAACTTTTCCAGAATCCAACACTTTATTTTAAAAATTCTGTAACTACTTTATCTGTCTTCTCATCTGGTAAAAATAAAATATATCTCTAGATAAAAATAATATTCAACATCTCAATAAATCAGTACATTACTTCCATTAATATATAACTTTTAATGTGAGTGAACAACACCAACTCTCATACAACTTTTATTATCTTCAAAGTTGGCTGACAAAGTCTCAATGACATATCAATAAATAATGAACTAAGATTTCCCAAATTCATTAACATAATGTTATGAATTCATGATATGTCTCTCAGAAAAAGTAGGAACAATGTGATGAATTGTTATGCTCCAAAAACATCAAGATACACAGAGACAATATGTGATTGTCGCTCTGAAGGATGATAACGTAATGTGTGTTGGCTTGTGACCATTTGACAGTGCGACCCGTCTTCAAAGGCATCACACATTCTTCATGTGATCAGCCGTTACATGGAAACAGAAAAATACAATTTCTCTAATCACAAAAGATACATACATGTAATTAAAAAGATAATAATAATTATTTGAATAAAATGTGTTGAACATATGTGTAATCAGCGATTGTGAAAATTCTTCGTCTTCTTCTTCTTGCATTATGGTCTCAGTAAGACCACGGGTAGCCCCTTTGTGGACTGCATTTTCCTCTTCTTTTCCCAGAACCTCTTCATTCTTTCTCTTCTTCCCTCCCGCTCTTCTTCCGAGATCTTCTGATTCCATTTCTCTTGTTGGCTCCACTGGTGACACTCTGATCTTTTCCTGTATTCTTCTTTGTCATTGATCTCCGGCATATTGGTCATTGTATATTTGTTCCTTCAATTTTCCTTTCCTTCGACCTTGATCCCCAATTCCAACCAGTCCTTCTGAAGTTCAACAACCCACTTGGTTCCTGTCTTTCCCCATATCCTCCCCTTTGTTTGCCACACTCTTTTCGTCATTCAGTCCATACTCATCCTACATGTCCAGCAAACCTTGATCTTTTGGGTCTGATTTCCCCGGATATTGTTCTCATGTTCTGGTACAATTCTTCCCTACGTCTTCTTTGCATCCACCTCTCTTCACCTCTTTTGGGACCATGTATTTTTCTCAGTATTTTTCTCTCTTCTTTCTTTAGTTGATCTGTCCCATTTCTTCCTAGTGTCATCGTCTCAGTAGCATATAATACTGCATTCCTTACCGTTGCCTTGTAGTGGCTTATCTTTTCCTCTGTGGATATATTCTTTTTATTATATATCTCTCTCGTCATGCAGAAGGCTGACCTCATCTTCTTTATCCTCTCTGTTATTCCCTCCTTGCTCCTGTTCCTTCCTGTTATAAATTCTCCCAGGTATTTAAATTTGTCCACCATTTGCACAGTGCCTTCCGGTGTTTCCCAGTCTGCAGTGGTATTCAATGTCTTTGTCTTGTTATAGGCGATCCTCAGTCCCACCTTTCTGGCTACCTTACTTAAGTTGTCGAGTTGTGTCTTTGTGTCTTTTTCCGTCTTGCTTACTATTGCTATGTCATCTGGAAAGGCTAGACAGTCCACTTGAGCCCTGTTGTCCTTTTTGTCCCCCACATGGGTCTTTGGTATTCCCAATTCCTCGTTTATTGCTCTCCACTGCCTGATCACTTCGTCCAGTGCTATATTGAACAACAGTGATGACAATCCATCTTCCTGTTTAACACCAGTCTTGATCTCAAATTCTTCTGACAGCACCCCTCTGAATTCGACCCTTGCTTTTGTGTCTGTCAGAATTTCTTTTATGAGTTCTTGTGTAGTTCCATCAAGTCCTCTGTTCTTCAGGATCCTAACAAGAGTCTGTCTGTCGATGGAGTCATATGCCTTCGTGAAGTCCACGAAGGTTATTACTGTCTTTTTGTTTTTTAATGCCCTATGTTCTATCAGTTGCTTCATGATAAATATCTGTTCTATACAACTTCTTCCCTTCCTGAATCCCACTTGGTAGTCACCAAGTGTACTTTCTGCCTGTTCATTTACTCTCTTGAGCAATAGTTTTGACAGCACCTTGTATCCGACCTCTAGTAGTGATATTCCTCTATAGTTGTTTGCATCTCTCTTGTCCCCCTTCTTATGTCTTGGTACTACAATTGCATTCTTCCATCCTTGTGGCAACTTCTTTGTTCACCAGATCTGCTGAATTATGTTGGTCATGTTGTCTATTGCTTTATTGCCTCCCCACTTTTTTATCATCTGGGCTGCTATACCATCTTCTCCAGTTGCCTTATTAGTCTTTAGATCGCTTATAGCTTGTGCGACTTCATCCCTGGTTGGAGGATGTGACTCTCTCTCTTGTGTGTCAGTCCCCAGTTCCAGCTCTTCTTGAGGTGGTTCACAGTTCAGCAGGTCGTGAAAGTGCTCTGCAAAAATCTGACAGTTCTCCTTCACACTGACAGCCAGCTCCCCTTTCTTATCTCTTATAAACAGTTCTCTACCCTTGTATCCAATCAGACTCTTTTTGAATTTCCCAAAAGAGTGTCTGCTGTTGTTTTCCCTGAAGTTGGTCTCAATCTCATCCAGTTCCTGCTTCATCTTTTGTCTTCTGGTCCGTCTTATTGTTCGGGCAGCTTCCTTTCTTGCTCCTAAGGAAACTTCCCATTTTTCCGGGTCCTTCTTGCTGCTCCAGTCTCTCCAGGCTTTCCTCTGAGTCTCTACTGCTTCCTCACATTCCTTGTTCCACCACCAGTGCTTCCTTTCCCCATAGTTCAGCCTGTTTCACCATATTTCGTTTCATGTCGTCCCATTCATTGAATGATTCAATTCCTTCCTCATATCTGGATTGATTGTGTCTTAATTTGCCTCTGTATACGTTTATGTTTTCTGTTCTTCTATTCGTGTGTGGCAGTCTGTCCCTGTCTGGAATCCAAAGGCACTTAACTTCTATAAGATAGTGATCCGATTCTATTCTTGTGTTCTTTCTGACCTTTGTGTTCATGATCTCTTTAGCATTTGTCCAGCTGATTGCTATGTGGTCGATTTGTTATTCCCAAAGGTGGGTGCATGGATTTGCCCATGTCTTTTTCTTACACGGTTTGGCCCTGAAGTGTATTGTCATCAATCTCATTTTGTGTTCTCGACACAGTTCAATTAGTCTTTCCCCATTTTTATTTGTCTGCTGGTGTGCAGGGTACTCGCCCACTGCTCCTTTATGTTGCTTCTTTCTTCCAATCTGTACATTGTAATCTCCGACGAGTATCTTTACATGTCTATACGGTATGTTTTTCAGTGTATCATCTAGCTCTTCCCAGAAACTATCTGCAACTTTCTTGTCTTTCCTGTTTTTGTCATTTGTAGGTGCATGTGCATTTATTATTGTATACTTTTTGTTCTCTGCTTGAAATGTCAGTGTTGATATCCTTTCTGACCTGCTCTTCATTTCAGTTATGCCATCCTCATTTCTCTTGTCTACTATGAACCCTGTACCAAAGCATCTAGGTGCATGTCTTTCTTTTCCCACTTTAACTCCTGGTTTCCCCTTCAGTATTATGAAGCCTTCTGACTTCACTGTATCTTCATCAGTGTATCTTGTTTCTTGCATTGCTGATATTTCAATGCTTCTCTCTTTCATCTCATTTATTACCTGTTTAAGTTTACCAGTCTTAATCATTGTCTGTACATTTATGGTTCCAATTCTGAAAGTCTTTTAAGTTTTAATCTTCTTTTAGGTTCTTGGGAGCTCCGACTCTTCCATTATGCACTTTTTGGCAGGTCCCCCAGAATCCGAATGCCTGCTTGCGTTGACCTTGCTCAACGGGTCCCCCTAGGGTAATCTCGATTCCATAGTGCAATCCATTCCATGAGCTAAAAAATTTTTTTGATGGGACAGCTCATGTCCGTCCAGTTATACGACTGTAGTTGTTAGCCCCAGAAGATGGGTTCAGGTCGCCCCTGACATGGGGACACAGACGCCTTTGGTAGCTGCCCCTAACATGGAGTACAGCCACTACCTGATTTGTTTCAGTGGCTCTTCCACTCTCTCTGCCGTTGGGAAGCGACGTTCCTTTTCCGCCTTCGAGACTGTTGACTGGGCTTCGCTAGGCTAGGTAGGAGCCCTAACTGGATGCTACCATCCGGAGCCAGATGGACCAGGTTTTTTTACGAGGTTGTTACTCCTCCCCCTCCTCCTTCCCATGGCTTGTGAGATGGGGCACTGGGCTTGGAACCGGCAATGGCAGAGTTCGATTGCGAAAATTGAGAGTCACAAATAAATTTCTGATATCTTGCCACATATTAATTGATTCCTTCCTCCCTTTATTTGATTATAGGCTCATTTATTGATGTCCCATTCATTAATAACCATGTTACTGATACTTAGTGTTTTTTGAATGTACATCAAGCTTGACACCCCCCAGGGGGCTCACATCTCTTTTGTGAGTACGTGCTTGGCCACCACGGGGCCCCAGCCCTTGCAGTGCTACTTCCCTTTCTATGCTGCAAGTCTATCTTTCTCCTATTCTGGTTTTTCCTCTCTACCTTTCTGTTGGATGGTCTTCTTGGTGCCAATTGTGCTTGGACCTGGTTTGTGTTTTGGAACTTCATTTTCTTACCTTCTACAACATTTCGTTATTAATTGTATGGTCCCCTTGTTGCTGGATTTCCCTTGCTACTTCTTTTCTAAATTTCACAGAAGTGCACGTCATGCATGGAAGGCTGCCCAGTGCGGTGTATATTCCAAAATTTTGCCTTTTTCTCTTTCTACCCTTCTTTCTTGTAATGGCTACCACCCAGTAGTCACACCATTGTGCTGGGGAGGGGGTGGGGGGGGGGGAGGGGGAGGTCGCATTGTCAAGTGGGTAGCCCCACACAGGGATCACACTGTTGGTGCCTGATTTGCTGAAAGCTCCCCACACAAGCCTTGTGCCCCCTCCCCCCCCCCCCCCCCCCCCCCCACAATCTGGGTCAGTGGCATGAAACCTTTCTCTGTTCACCAGACTGCACCGTTTTAAAACGTGAAAAGAAAATCGAGGAATACAAGACCCTTGACCACCTCACATATCAAGAGGCCAAGAAGAAATGCAGTCACCTACTTTGTATGCATGTAACAGTGAAATCTCCTACTACTATGAAACAATGAAATCTCCTACTACTATGATGACATTGCCTTCTTTAGTGACTGCGCCATCACCCTCTGTGTCGTCTATGTCAGGCCTCGGGCTGTCCTACTGCTTCTCCCACACACCCCTTAGGAATCATCGACTCCCTATCCTCTGGAGATGACAGTCCCCAGAGAAGCAGCATCCTACTCCAGCACCCCTTACCAGGAAGGCGTCCTTTGGGACACTCCCTTCCCAGAGCTCTACTGCCCTGCAGCTGGATGCCAACAGGTGGCTGTAGGAGCCAAAAGTTGCAGGTTGTAGGACTTGATGTTCCTCCTTTGTCCCAGAATATGGGGCAGACAAGTCCTTGCAGAAGTCTAAATCATCTAAGGACAGAAAGTTGTCCTCCAAAAGCAGGGAGATTCTGATAGCTCCCATGCCATTACACTTCACATGTTCCACCTCTGTATCCAAGGCAGTATTCCTGTTGGCACCTATAGCTCCAGCACCCCCCCCCCCCCCCCGCTTCCCCCCCCCTCCCGCCCCCCCCCCCCCACACACACACACACATGCCTTGATTCGAAACAAATGTGTATTGATTGAATATCTTCATAGCCAGTGGCAACAGGCAGCACTGAGGCATGGCGTGCCTCCTCGGTCCCTTCACACCCCAACAGGATACTGGTAGCATGATGCAATGGGACTGTAGCAGTTTTTTTCACCAAGTGAGTGAACTGCATCATCTTTTATTCACTTCCCCTGTTTTTTGTGTGATCCTCCAGGAAACTTGTTTCCCCAGCAATGAGGACCCCTCCCCTCCATGGCGGTGGGGGCTATTTTAAGAATTGCACTGACAATGAAAGAGCATCAGGTGGTGTTTGCGTGTACATTCTGTACTCTGTCTACAGCAAACAAGTGCCTCTCAACAAGACTTTGGAAGCTGTGACTGTTCATGTGAAGAAGTCTGTAGAATTTACCTTCTAATACCTGACAATGAAACGTCCCAGAATGTTTTGTCTGCGTGGTTTTCTCAGTCCCCCCCCCCTCCACCCCCTCCTCTTTCCACCCTTCCTAATACTGGGTTACTTCAATGCCCATAACCCTTTGTCAAGTGGAACAATGACACTGGCCGTGGTAAAGTTGTTGAAAACTTTCTCGTTGAGCTCAGTCTGTGACTTTTGAATACTGATGTTACCATACACTTCAGTGTGACATATGGGTCATATTCGGCCGCTGACCTTTCTATTTGTAGCCCAGGCCTTCTCCCATCCATCCATTGGAGAGTCCATGATCACATTTGCAACAGTGATCATTTTCCGATTGTTTTGACCCTCCTCGAAAGTCTCTCTCCAAAGCTGACATGGTGCTTTCACAACAGCCATTGCCCTCAGCACAACTGCAGCCATTCTATTTGCAGCTGAGACTTAGCGATCCCCTCTTCCTTGGGTGCCCCTGTTGGAAGACAGTATCTTTGTTGGAAGACAGTATCTTGGTGGACCTCTGAAATCGCTGCAACCATTGGCGATTGCAGGCAAGTTCTCCAGTGTAAAATAATAATAATAATAATAATAAAAGAAAAGAAAAGAAAAGAATAGGCCTCCGGTATGTTCTGCCAGTCGTAAAAGGCGACGAAAAGAACAAACCACTAATATGACTAACCCCCTTTTAGTGTGATGAGTTGGTTCAGGACAGAACTAAAGAAGCCTCGGACAAATGCCGTCATGGTCGGGGACGACGCGTGAACCCTATGCCCGCCCACAATGGTAACAACACTGCTAGCCAACTGGAAAATGATTTAAATCCAAATAGAGGTGTTTTGCAGGATATGCTTCCTGCAACCACCCTAGAAGGAAAACAAAGGCAGAGGATGAGATGGTCCGATGAAGTTAATCGACACCTCATGTTCTGTTATTACCAAGCAACAAACCTAGGAACCAACACAACTGGATACAGATCACAAGTATACACAACATTTATTACCAGATACCCAGAATTAAAATTTTTAATAGAACGACGACTAGCTGATCAGATCCATGTAATAATCAAAAATAACAGGATACCCCAGTCAGAATTAGAAAACATCAAACAACAAGTACAACAAATACTGGAACAAAATAATGTGCAATCAGAAGAAGAAGAAGAAGAAAATACAGTAATGGACTCAAACATCCCAGAGCAAACAAACAAAGAACAACATGCATCAATTAAACAATCAGAGGAAAACAAAATCTTACGACAGCCGCCAGAACAAGCACAAATAGAACACAAAGTGACACACATGTTAGATATAGAAGAAAAATTTCAGCTGACATATATAGAATACAAAGACACAAATACAGACATTAGACCATTCTTGCATAGACTGCCAAGTAACCCACAAGTCGAAACAACAATAAAAACTATCAACACAATCATACACAACAAAATAAATGAAAACACAACTATGGAAGAGTTACAACTACTGGTTTATATAGGAGCACTCACTACACTAAATATACACACTAGGCAGAGATCAGAACCAACCAACACACAGAAGAAACCCACAAAACCAGCATGGCAACACAGGCTACAGATCAGAATAGAAAAACTGAGAAAGGACATCGGACAGCTAACACAATTTATAAGAAATGAAATGTCAGAAAAAAAACGAAAAAAGTTAGGTAAAATCTCACAACAAGAAGCGATAGAGCAATTAGATGAGAAGAATCAGAAATTACAAGCATTGGCCAAACGACTTAGAAGATACAAAAAAAGTGAAAATAGAAGGAA
This sequence comes from Schistocerca nitens, assembly GCF_023898315.1. Classification (NCBI taxonomy): domain Eukaryota; kingdom Metazoa; phylum Arthropoda; class Insecta; order Orthoptera; family Acrididae; genus Schistocerca; species Schistocerca nitens. The sequence goes on along the minus strand of NC_064617.1, from coordinate 929,770,117 downwards.
ACAAAACCAAACATTCAACACAAACCAAAAGAAATTTTACCAGACAATAGATAACACACACATTAAAATAGACAATCCACCAAACATAACAGACATGGAACACTTCTGGAGCAACATATGGTCAAACCCGGTACAACATAACAGGCATGCACGGTGGATACAAGCAGAAACAGACACATACAAGATGATACCACAAATGCCTGAAGTGATAATTTTGCAACATGAAGTCACCCAAGCTATTAATTCTACTCACAATTGGAAAGCCCCTGGAAAAGATAAAATAGGAAATTTCTGGCTAAAGAAGTTCACCTCAACACATTCACATCTAACTAAATTATTTAACAGTTACATTGCAGATCCATACACATTCCCTGATACACTTACACATGGAATAACTTATCTGAAACCTAAAGATCAAGCAGACACAGCAAACCCAGCTAAATATCGCCCCATAACATGCCTACCAACAATATACAAAATATTAACTTCAGTCATTACACAGAAATTAATGACACATACAACACAGAACAAAATTATAAATGAAGAACAAAAAGGCTGTTGCAACTGATAATAGATGCAGAGGTGACATATCAAGCTAAAACTAAACAAAGGTCACTACACTACGCATACATTGATTACCAAAAAGCTTTTGATAGTGTACCCCACTCATGGTTACTACAAATATTGGAAATATACAAAGTAGATCCTAAATTGATACAGTTCCTAAACATAGTAATGAAAAATTGGAAAACCACACTTAATATCCAAACAAATTCAAATAATATCACATCACAGCCAATACAGATTAAGCGTGGAATATACCAAGGAGATTCATTAAGTCCTTTCTGGTTCTGCCTTGCTCTGAACCCACTATCCAACATGCTAAATAATACAAATTATGGATACAATATCACAGGAACATACCCACACAAAATCACACATTTGCTATACATGGATGATCTAAAACTACTGGCAGCAACAAATCAACAACTCAACCAATTACTAAAGATAACAGAAGTATTCAGCAATGATATAAATATGGCTTTTGGAACAGACAAATGTAAGAAAAATAGCATAGTCAAGGGAAAACACACTAAACGAGAAGATTACATATTGGATAACCACAGTGACTGCATAGAAGCGATGGAAAAAACAGACGCCTATAAATATCTAGGATACAGACAAAAAATAGGAATAGATAATACAAATATTAAAGAAGAACTAAAAGAAAAATATAGACAAAGACTAACAAAAATACTGAAAACAGAATTGACAGCAAGAAACAAGACAAAAGCTATAAATACCTATGCTATACCAATATTGACCTACTCATTTGGAGTAGTAAAATGGAGTAACACAGACCTAGAAGCACTCAATACACTTACACGATAACAGTGCCACAAATGTAGAATACATCACATACATTCAGCAACAGAAAGATTCACATTAAGCAGAAAGGAAGGAGGAAGAGGATTTATTGACATAAAAAACCTACATTATGGACAGGTAGACAATTTAAGAAAATTCTTTATAGAACGAGCGGAAATCAGCAAAATACACAAAGCAATCACTCATATAAATACATCTGCTACACCACTGCAATTTCATAACCACTTCTACAACCCTTTAGATCACATAACATCAACAGATACGAAGAAAGTAAATTGGAAAAAGAAAACACTACATGGCAAGCACCCGTATCATCTAACACAGCCACACGTCGATCAAGACGCATCCAACACATGGCTAAGAAAAGGCAATGTATACAGTGAGACGGAAGGATTCATGATTGCAATACAGGATAAAACAATAAACACCAGGTATTACAGCAAGCATATTATTAAAGATCCCAATACCACAACAGATAAATGCAGACTTTGCAAACAACAAATAGAAACAGTAGATCACATCACAAGCGGATGTACAATACTAGCAAATACAGAATACCCCAGAAGACATGACAATGTTGCAAAAATAATTCATCAACAGCTTGCCTTACAACATAAACTTATAAAACAACACGTTCCTACATACAAGTATGCACCACAAAATGTACTGGAGAATGATGAATACAAATTATACTGGAACAGAACCATTATAACAGATAAAACAACACCACATAACAAACCTGACATCATACTCACCAATAAAAAGAAGAAATTAACACAACTAATCGAAATATCCATACCCAATACAACAAATATACAAAAGAAAACAGGAGAAAAAATTGAAAAATACATCCAACTGGCTGAGGAAGTCAAGGACATGTGGCATCAGGATAAAGTTGACATCATACCAATTATATTATCAACTACAGGAGTCATACCACACAATATCCACCAGTACATCAACACAATACAGCTACATCCAAACTTATATATACAACTACAGAAATCCGTAATTATTGATACATGTTCAATTACCCGAAAGTTCCTAAACGCAATGTAGCATATACCGTACAATTAAAAGGAAGTGACGCTTGATCAAGGTCCGCGTCACTTTCATTTCGAACCAGACCTAAGGTCTGAGAAAGGAAAGAAATAATAATAATAATCCATCATGGAAGCAATTCATTGCCTTTAAATGGCTCCATGCTCAGGTCCACCACCTCGTAAAATGACAGAAACAAGGATGCTGGGTGCAGGGTGTGGAAACCATTGGACCACATAGCCCCCCTTCGCAGGTTTGGGTGAGGATTTGATGCCTCTATGGATACCAGTAGGCCATGGGTGTACCTGGTATCTCTATGAATGATGATGCCTACACTGATCCAGACACTGTTGCCAAACATTCTGCTTTTCATTATGCATGGGCCTCTGCACCTGATAATTGTCAGCCTGTATTTTGTACCCTCGTCGTCTGTAGCGTGTAGAGTGACTTCCTACACCATTTCCTGTATGTCTTGTGGAACCTTATAATGCTCCATTCAGTGAGTGGGAATTCATCAGTGCCCTAACCCTTTGCCCTGACATGGGTCCAGGGCCAGACTGCATCCACAGCCAAACACTCAATCAATCATCGATAATGGATTAACTTCTCACGGTCAGGGTTCATAGTCGTGTAGAACATTTTAAAGGAGATTATATTTGCTGTTGACAGTAGAAATTATTTATTTCACAATTGCAATTTTGGCTTTGGGCCATTTTCAATTGGGACTTCAAAAGATTTTGCGTACTGTATTTCTGCAATGAAAAGGCTCGTTTTTGACGATGTCGTGTATAGATGTCGGAGAATTTGAAAGTTCGACATGTGCTGAAGCAAAATCTTTTGCAGTGCCATTTGAAAATGGCTCAAAACCCAAAATTGCAACTGCGAAACAAATAATTTCTACAGTTATCAGCAAATATGATGTCCTTTAAAAAGTTCTACATGACTGCGAACCGTGACCACCTTATTGGTGAATTGCCAGCATCACATCCTTGCCTTTTCAACCATAACAGGATGACTTCCCTAATCAGTGGCCAGAAAGTGTGATTGTATCATCCCCTCGATATGGACAGTTATCGCCCAATTAACATCACCAATGTTCTCACGAATGTTCTCTGCAAGTTGCTCGATTGTATGGTGATGTGATGGCTGTGTCGGTACGTTGTGTCAGGCGTCTTCAGGTGCCATCCGAGAGCAGTTTTCACCAAGGCCATTCTCCTGTTGACAGTTTGGTATGCCTAGAGTCTGATACTCTGTCAGCTTATGCCTGGTACTGACATCTTATTGCTGTCTTCCTTTGGCTGACATAGGACTTAAAAGATGACATGTCATCACCACATCCCTTCTATCCTCCATGTGTGGGTCTCCAGGGTCAACTCCTGATTTTTGTCTCAAACTTCTTGCCTTACTATACTTTCTGGGTTCGACAGTATTGCCCATATACAAGAAAATAGGGTCCCCAAGACTCTGTATAGCGTGTGCCCCTTTTTATAATGGGTATCAATGGTCTAGCTTCAGCTGTGGGGTCTGCAGTGTCACCTTCCTCGTATGCTGATGACTTTTGCATCCACTATTGCTCCTGAACTGTAGGTGTTGTTGAATGCCAACTGCCGGGTGCTGTTCAAAATGCGCAGTCCTCGGCTGTCACCCATGGCTTCTGGTTTTCTGCTGCAAAGATGTGTCGTGCACTTCTGTTGCTGTCGTTCTGTCTATCCCCAACCTGAAATCTACTCCAAAGACCAAATGCTCAGTGTGGTGTAGTCTTATCATTTTTTCGGACTGGTCATCAGTGCCTGGTTAATGTGGCTTCCTCATCTTCCCCAACTTAAGCAAATGTGCTGGTCACACCTTAACACTCATCACTGTCTCGGTTACACCAACTGCGGTGAAGACTGTTCTACACTTTTGGCCTCTAAAAGGCTCTGATTCTTTCACATCCTGATTATGGAAGCCTGGCATCATCTTCAGCGTTTCAGACACTGGCTGGACCCGATATACCATTATGGTTTCCAACTTGCAACAGGTAGCTTTTGGACTAGCCCTGTGAACAGCCTGGTCACAGAGCTGGCGTCTATCCCATATAGATCGGCCGTCATCAGCTACTGCTCAACTGAGCATCTGAACTACCGTGTACTTTTTCCTGTTAAGGAGATTGACCTCCCATAACAGAGGTCATGGTTTGGCATCATGATTGCAGTTCACATACAAAATCTCTGCCCTGAACTCCATCTTTCTCCACTGTTGCTTCGTGTCAGGGAGCAATCACATGCACTCCCAGGGTGTGTAACCCATCCTCAGATCTGCCTTGGCCTCTCCTATGGACTAAAAGACTCTATAGACCCTTTGGTTTCTCATAACCTGTTCCTGGATGTCCTCAGTGCATTTCCAGGCTCAGACATGGTGTATACTAATGGTTCTAAAGTCAGTGGGTGAACCAGTTTTGCCTACACTTATGCAAGATGCAGTGAACTACACCTATGCTGAGTGGATGCAGTGTACTGACTGTGGAATTGGTGACCATTGCTCGAGGCCTGAACCACATTCATTCTTGCACTGGCAAGCTGTTCTTAATCAGCAGTGACTCCGTGAGTAGTCTTCAGGCTGTCGACCAACTCATTGGTTGTCATTATCCAGGATCTCCTGTATAATCTCCACCATGCTGGATGGTCAGACATCTTTGTATGGGCCCCTGGTCACATTAGGATTCTTGGGAATGAACATGCTGACTGGATGGCTAAATTGGCTACCAGGATGTCAACTTTGGAGGTGGGGGTAGCAGAACCAGACCTTCGGTTGACTCCATGCTGACAGTTGTTGGAGACTAGGAATCAATTGTCACATCATTGGCACAAAGTCAACTGCCATATCTTCCCTAACTTTAAGCCTTTTTCTTTTCTGTTAAAATTATTGTGATGTTTATAAATCTCTATGGCTTTTCTGTACGTACATGCATAATAATGCTATGTCATAACTAGCATGCTTTTCTCACTACATTTTAATTCATGATCACCATCTTCAAAAACATGTTCTGCTACAGCCGATTTGTCAGTGATTCCCAGGTGACAGTTTCGTTTTCGTTCGGTTAGGCGGATATTAACACTTCTTTTCATTGTTCCAATATAAACTTCAGTAGGGGATCCAGTAGTACTCACTATTGGTCTCAGTGGGACAGAAGGCATATGCACCTTAGGTAGCCCGTAAAATCTAGGAGGGTATGCTTTCTTTTTTTTGCAAGGGTATTTTTTATCATCTGTAGGAATGGAAGACTTTTTTTATTAAATGATTGGTAGCTGTTAACACTTTTATTGTAGGATCCTTTTTCAACTTTTTATAAGTGGTAGGCTCCAAAACATCACTGATCTTCGTATGGTTGCCTTCACTCTTCAAGTGCTATTGGAGTGCTATTGGATCCACTCCTCAAGAGTTGGCTAGACATCTCACCTTCTATTTACAACTGTATATTGGAAAAACTAACCATCATATTAAGAAGTCTATGCACTTTATTGAAAAATTGAAGGAGATTACTGTCAGCCCAAGTAATGTTCTTGTCAGTTTTGATTTGGTATCCCTGTTCACCATGGTTCTGATTAACGAAGCTCTTTCTTACGTGGCTGATAAGTTTCCCACTGTTACAGTATCTTTGTTTTGACATTCCCTATCCATGATTATTTTCAGTATAATTATGAGTTCTGTGAGCAGATTGAAGGAGTGACAATGGAAAGCCCTCTAAGTCCAGTTGCTAATCTTTTTATGGAATTTTTTGAACAGCAGGCGCTGCAGTCAGCCAATAAAAGTCCTCTGAAGTGGTATTGATGTTGTGGATGATGCTTTTGTGATATCACAGTGAAGAGGAATTGAATGGTTTCTTGGTGCATTTAAATAGTGTCAGAGAGCAATGGACAGCTTAATTTTTTGAATGTTTCAGTAATTAAAAGGGCAGATTGGACCTTAGGTCATAAAGTATATAGGAAAGATACACGTACCGACCATTACCTCCATAACAATTTGAACCATCATCCCAGGCAGAAGAGAGGTGTTATTAAAACTTTGATGGACAAGGCTAATGAAATCTGTGAGCCAGTTTATTTGCATGAGAAACTAGATCATTTGCAAACAGCTTGTAAGATAAATGGATACACTGATAATGAGATAGGCTGAGCACTCCATCGCAGAAGAAAAGTGTCCAAAAACATGGAACAACAACAACAACAACAGCAACCAATGACTGGGAAAATTTTTCTTCCATTTATCCACAATATTATGGACCGTATTGGGAAAGTTATGGCCCAAGTTTTCCAAGTTGAAACAATCTTTAGACACACCAAGAAGATTTATAAACACCACAATAATTTTAACAGAAAAGAAGAAGCCTTAAAGTTAGATAAGATATGGCTGCTAACTTTGACTGTCAGAGATAGTTTCACTGGTGACAGCATGTGACAAGTGATGGCACCCTCTATGCACTCTACATAAACGGGACCTCCACAGTCCAGGAGCCAGTTGTTGACTCGCCTTGGAAGATGTTGCCTGCAGCTAGCAACGAAACATCAGGAAGAATTTCTACTGTTCAACCGTGGCATCTTAGCCCAGAAGTTTTAATTAATTAGAGAATCTACTGTCCTGGCCACCTTTTGGTGAAACTTTAAATATATTGATGCAAAACACTGGTGCTAGCAGACGACACCATAGCAGTTGATTTGGTTTAATTTTTTACTTGTGAGTTTAGTTTTTCGTCCTCTCTGTGTCATACAGACAGCACATTAGCCTCATTGGCTGCGTGAGGGATTGGAGGGATGCCCCCATCACCTGCTCCGAACCGAGGGTCCTACAGCTGCCCTTGGTCAGTGGTCCATCCTAGCTCATGCCCTTTTCACCTTTTTAAATCATGTTATTCTTTCACATCTATTGTCGGTTGACAGACTTGATGTAATTGTTCTCTTTCCTGAGATTTTATCTTGTCCATGTAGCTAGTTTACTTGTGGTTATAGAGGGTATGGCAGCACCATTCAGGTGCAGAGGACTTGTTTCTAGCTGCATAATGTGTCACTGGGTCTCCAGCTGCTTCCTAGACAGGGAAACTCTTCCACCTTCACCCTTTTACCCCTCTCTCACTTCTACTTGTTTCTGACTCTTTATTCTCAGATACAGTCGAGCCCATTGTGATTTGTCTTTTGTGTCCTTCCTCTCTGATTCCCAGATTGTCACACAAAGGATTAAGGGAGTGGTGACCTCATGGTTTGGTTCCTTTAACCCCACCCACCCATCCATCCACACGTCCATCCATCCATCCATCCATCCATCCATCCATCCATCCATCCATCAACCTTAACACTATTTGCTGTAAGTAGCAGCCTTAAATTAAAGATATGGTGAAGTTATATGAAGTTATGGTTGAGATACCACAAATGAAGTTCGTGTGAATATGAGTTCACAGTTCACTGGTACATGACTGCTTGGTGATGAAACATGTTTCTTACACATTACGTTCGCAGCAAGTATGACAAACATTCATCAAGATCTGCATGTTGCTTCCTGTCAAGCTGGATGTTTTGAGGGCACATAGTGTACCAGTATCATTTTAGCTCCTATCGATTCCATCCTCATAACGTGTGCAGGAAGAATGATTTTTGTCTTCTTCTGCATAAGTACAAATTTTTCTGGTATTACCGTCGTGGATATTATTATCTGAACTGTATGTGGAAGAAGGTAGTTTGGAAAATTCAATTATTTTGTGTTGTTTTCCAAATATCACAGATTGTTGTTTCACCAACATTGTAAATCAGTGCCAGATTCTACTTATCAGTGTTGCCTTCTTCAAGTTTGTGTATTATTTACAGTTTCTGCTGTATCATGATAACAACACATTTTTGCTTTTAAGACTGTGTGTAGCAATAACAGAAACCAAATGACTACAGTATCCACCGCAACAGTACAGTCCAGCACTTGATGTGTTTGAACAGCACATCGTTTACTACACTCGTGTTGTAACATGGACATTATCCTTCCAGGTAGAAGAAAAATTTTCAGCATCCAGCAGCTAAAAAAAAGGAAGGAAGAAAGTTGGGAGAAATAGGCCACATATAATCCGCTCGCAGCTAATAGTGAGTTTACTACATACCTGAGTACACAAAAAGTTTTATTTTCTCTTTTACTGGTGTTTTTGGTGTGTTTTGTAAGATGCAGTTTATGCAGAGTTGCCAGTCAATTACAATCCTAGCTTGAATCCCTATTCAACAGTTTTTGATAGAACTGGACTGTAATGACAACTGAACTTACTTCAGAAAAGTTAACTGACAATTTCTCAACAAGATCGCCATATGCATCCAAATCCGCCACTGTTTTCAGTTTATTGTCAGTAAATCCTTCTTCAAAGTAATGATTAATTTGTTAATTATGTAATTAATTATTCATTGAAGTGGTTCATGCAAATACACTGTCAGCAGTATGTCTAATTGCTGTTTTTGTGGTTATTATTATGTATAGACAAATAATGTTGAATTGTTGCTATCAAACGTTTTCACAGTTTTGAAGGGGGAAGATGAGTCTTAACATTCTGTTGATGGTTCATCATCAGGGTGAAGTACAAGCTTTAATTGGGGAAGAAAATCAGCAACATCCTTTTCAAGGAACATTCTCAGCATTTAATGTAAAGGATATTAGAAACCACAGAAAATTTAGATTGGGATGATTGGACAAGGATTAGAAACTCCTGTCCTCCTGAATGCCAGTCTGGTCTCATATCCACTGTGGCAATTCACTCGATACAATTACTTTTTGGGAGTTCAGGGAATTCATTCTGGATATGACATCCATTAATACATGAGAATGCAAGCACAGTCTCGTATACACAATGGCTCTTCACTCAGTAAAACTACTTGCAGAGGGGTCAGAGAATTATTTCTGGGTGTGGTATTCATTAATGCATGGAGAATTGTTTCTTGACATTTTCCCAGTGGACAGGATATACCATCATCTTTCTGGTGTGCATGTTGCATGTTAAAATTTCTTCTTCTGATATATTTGCAGACAACCTTGCAGCCATCTTCAGTGGGAGTGAATGATAGAATTACAACCACTTGGCACAATTCTTTGGGATAAATGTGCCTACATCAAAGATAAGACTGTCAGTGTCAGTCACAGACAAAACTTTATGCTTCTAAGAATGAAACATAGAAGGTGTCAAGTCAGTAAATCCACAGTGCTATTGAATTATGTGGTTAATTATTAAAATGGATTGCATGTGTTAGAATACCATGAGGTGAAGACTCAGAAGAATAATTATTCTGATTGCGCAATTTTGGTTTTGCGCAAAGTATGTTTAATGTGTGTGCAGTGCCCTCAGAATGTGAAAGAAGAAGGGTCAGTCCCAGCAAAACATGACAAGGTATCAGTGTAGGACACCATACAGATGACCCTGCAACACCAAATAATGTAAAATCAAGTTGTTCAATAAACAAAACCCACTGATGGTGGCACAGAGGTGCCAAAACATGTTTGGGTAACAAGAAAATACAGTGTTTTGCATAAAAGGCGGAACCCATATCCAATAATTTTAACTGCGAACACAGAAAAAAATACAAGAACTGCAAAATCCAAAAGATGAATAATTTTCTATTGGTTAATATGAATTTTTAAATGTGAAAATTTGATTACTATATATTAATGGATTGAGACTAATTGCTGTTAAGGGAATGATCTTTCCTAAAATGTAATTTGTCTCAATAATCAATAGGTAAGTCTTGGACGCACATAGAGAATTGAGACTTTGTTGCGATTCTGAGAAGGGGAGATTCTTGTTCATCAGGAGTTTTTAAATATGGCTTGTCCATCATGTTTTTGTATGGAATTTATTTTTGGAAAAGAATTTGGGTACCTTTGCAGTCAGTGTCAACAAACATTAACTAATGAATAAGTAATGCTGTAATTTATTACCTATTTTTTCCATTAACGGCTTATAAATTTTACATATGTTCGCACAGTTTTTCCTTTTAATTTGTTTTCATTTTTACAAATTTGAGGTGTAGTGATGCTAATTTTTATTTTATAGACTATCATTATAAAAGAAAATGCAGTAATCTTGTTGATGTTATTATAACACAAATCTGGATGCTATTTACAAGAATCAATGTATTAAATGTGATTGCATATATCGTGAGAAACCACATTGTAGATATAAGCTACAAGCGCAATAATTATTGTTACAATGTTGGCATTTCTTTTGAGATTTAATTTTCATTTCTGTTATTTTATAGGTGCTGCAGTTTCCAAAATTAATTTCTAATTAAATTCCTTATTTATCTCCTTTATACAAAGCATACAGGCATCATTAAGTATATTAGACCCATATACGTGCCATTATTCAGTCACAAATGTATTCACACTTGAGCGCATTCCAGCGTTTCTAAAATATGTATTTAAATTATTTGTAGTTATCTGTGGATCAAAATGTTGGAGCTATAATGTCAGATACTGATTTTGTGTAATGATAAATGCATTTCACTTGGTCGTTTAGGCTGTAGTAACAGGAGAAACAGGAAAATCTTGTTCCTGACGGACTGCATTTACATTTCAGAATTCGGTATAGTGTTGTTAGTGTTGAATATAAAATTTGAAATAAGTGCCACACAGACTATATTATTTGAGGCTTATAGCATGCTTATGTATCCATTATACAGTAGGAGAATACCTCCAGGTGTTCTGTGATGGTGTAATACAGGATAATCAATTTTGTAGGCCAGATGCTAACTGTTCCACACATACAAAGCTGGGCTGCTCCAGACAGCAATTGGAATCAGCAGTATTCATGCCCTAATTGCTTCAAAGTATATCGCTGGATGATCTCATTGCGCAGACATATGAGATTAGAATGTGGAAAAGAGGGAAACCTTTGTTGCTCCATCTGCAGTCGTCGCTTCAAGCATAAGCATCACCTTGTTAATCACTTAGGTGTTCACAGACGCAGGTGGGAATAGCCACTTCTTGTTTATGCTGACAGAGAACCCCACACATTCTCTGCTCTATTCTTCTTTTTTGTTCTTTGTATCTTTGTATTATCGTTTCTTACAAGTAGCTTTGATGTTATGTATCATTTCTGACATTTACATCCAGTGTGCCTTGAGTAATAACTTCTGTATCATTTCACTCAATTGATACTGTGAAAGCAATGAACCAGTGGTTTTTTTTAAAGATAATTAAAAGAAAGAGAGCGGCTTACACTTCGAACAAATACTTGACTGAGACGATTCAAATCACAGTTTGTATGAAACAAGGAGTCATCATTCCTTTCACAGATATTCAACATATTAAATGTACATGTTTAAAACTCAAGTAAAGCTTTTGTTAGTATTAGAAAATTTATAGAATTTTACTGACATTTAGTTTTTCATTTAGGGATTACATGGCCAGTGGAAGCAGTTAACTGGTCTGAAAATTGTGTGGAAGGCTCTGATGAAAGAATTGGTTTAGAGGCAAGATTTGTGTGCAATAACTGCGGAAAATATTATCACCTGAATACTTCTCTCCAACGCCATCTGCGTGTAGAATGTGGACAAGAAGGAAGACATGCATGTTTCTCATGTGGTCGCAAATTTAAGCATAGGTTTACTCTCGCAACACATGTAAGAAGAAACATCTGTGACAGATTCAGGAACTTACAGTGAAATAAGAGCAATTTTGACTGTAAAAGGATTTTACAGTGTGATTGCAAGCATTTCAATAAATCAATATCGCATATGAGGCATTTTGTTGAGTCAGTTTGTGTATTATTTTCGTAGTTAAGCACATCATTTTACTTACCATTGATTGAGAGCAAAGTATGCTGTACATATATAAATTAAACCTTATTCTTCAGAAAGTGTAAATTATTCATCACTGTTTAATTGTAACTGATGAACTCCTGTGATTTTGGATAAATGAATTTGGAAGAGAAGTGTGATATTGTTGAACACACAAGAAAATGTGAGAATAACCCTAATCTTCTGATATTCAACCATCGCACTTCAATAACAACTGTTTTTTCTTTTATGAATGTCATACAAGTTCACACAACAGTAGAATGCTAAACATGATGACATGATCACAAACCAAACATTCTTGTTTGTATGTTTCTTTAATATGTTGTTGATTACTTACCACCAAGGATATCATTGAATCATCTGCAGCAATGGCCAGTCGCAATGAATGTGCACTCATTCACACTTTCTATTGCAGACCTTCCATCAAAAAACTTAACAATTCAAATGTATAAAATCATAGAGGTGTAGCTATGATCAGCTGCTTTTTCTGACAACATTAATAGCAAACTATCACTATTGATCTGAATCTGATTGTTACATGGTAAAGGTACTTATTATGATACAGCATTTGCCATCAAAATGAGCATAAGTAAATGTCTTTCAGAGTCAGTGGGAAGGCTACAACTTCTAGGAATACTATTCTGCTGTTATTTGATCATCACTATGAACTAATAAGTAGATATACTCATTGCTGTCAAAAGATGACAGGTAATATGTAGCATATTAATTGAAGCTTATTATCATCAACCTCCACTGGTGTGTTTTTACAAACAGAATACAAATATTTAGATAATTCATGGGAACTGCTTAAAAGATACAATTTTAATTTAGTTTTCAATTTATGAAGTATCCTACCACTTCTTTGTGTGCAACTTGCTAAAGCCTCTTCATTAGAATAAAGCTTGTTTGTTTGTGCATAGTTCTTATGAAAATAATCTTCATAAATTGTATTGTGTTAATCTATGACATTTAATTTGAAATGAACTATGTTGTTTGTTATGAGTAACATTGATGAGCATATTTGTCAGACACACATTTAAAAATCCCAAGATTCATGAAAATATTTCTGCACCATGCTTGATTATTTACTGTACATAATGTTCTTATCAACAATGTTACAAGAAGGATAGATTGCTACTCACCATATAGAGGGTAGAATAGTGGGTAGGATATTCCTCATTGCAGGGCATGACGAGAGAGAATTGAAATTGTGGCAGAGAATGTGATTCAGTTTCTCCAGTCCTGGGCAGTACTGAGTCACGAGAGGAATGCTCCTTTGTGGCCAGACGGTGGCTATGTGGGGGGTAGTTGGTGACAGGAGAGACAAGACACAGGGGTTCTGTTTCTGTAAAAGTTGGTGGGTAACTTTGGTCTGTGAATGCCCCTGTGAGACCTTTGGTGTACTTGGAGAGGGGCTGCTAATCACTGCAGATGTGACAAAAGTGAGTGCCTTGGCCTAGCCATTATCCTTCCCAACTTCCCCATAGCGGTATTCTGCCAACCACCAAATGTTTGCAATATCCTTGTCCACCCGTACTCCACCTGTACTCCCAGCACCTTGCCCCATGGCTCATATCCCTGCAATACACCTAGATGATAGACCTGTCCCATACAATCCCCCCCCCCCCTCCACCACCACCACCACCACCACCACCACCTAGTCCAATCCTGTCACAGACGTCTCCTGTCCTACTAAAGGCAGGGCTACCTGTGATACTAGTCTTGTGGTCTACAAACTTAGCTCTAATCACTATGTGTAGAAAGCTGTCAGTCTGCATTAATAGCTGCCGATGAACTGTGGCCAAGACACAGCTGGACCACCTGAATGCTAAACATGTGGCCCAATGCAATGTGCTTCTCAGTGACTGCTTCACAGCCTACACCATTTAGATCCTTCCTACCAACACCAGCTTTTCTGAACTGTGCAAATGGGTACTCTCCCAGCAATATATCCTGTGTTGTTGTAACCCTTCTCCACTCTGGTCTCAACCTTTGCTAGTCCCTGTCCTCCACTTACCTATCCCCTTCCCTGCTCCCACTCCAGCACAATACAGCCTTCTATTTCACCAACACTCTCACTAGTGCTTTTCCCTCTCTCTACTTTTGCACTCCCCCCTCCCCCTGCCCCCTCCCCCTCCCGCACACCCTTCCCCACTTCTCCACTCCCCCCCTCTCCCTCCCGCACCCCCATCCCCATCCAGACCTTCCGACTGCAGATAGTAGCCCCTATTCTGTCCCCTTGATGTGCCTTTATACTCCCACAGGCAGCACTATCCTTTCTCCCATGCCACCTTGTTATCCTTTCCCCCAAGCCAGCCGGCCGGTGTGGCCGAGTGGTTCTAGGCGCTTCAGTCTGGAACCGCGCGACCGCTACGGTCGCAGGTTCGAATCCTGCCTTGGGAATTGATGTGTGTTATGTCCTTAGGTTAGTTAGGTTTAAGTAGTTCTAAGTTCTAGGGGACAGATGACCTCAGACTTTAAGTCCCATAGTGCTCAGAGCCATTTGAACCAACCCCCAAGCCACCCTGCTATCCTTCCCTTCCCACACCATTTCTCCTCCTTACCCCCTCAGTCAAATAGCTGCTCGCATCAGGTACAGCTACGACTCAGTCTGGCCACAGCGGCCAGAGATAGTGGTGGCCAGAGAAAGTGGTCATGTGTGTGAGAGTTGTGCTTGTGTGACTGTGTGTGTGTTTTCTGCTTCAGAAGCAAGTCTTTTGGCTGAAAGCTAAAAATGTATAGCTGTCTTTTTACTGTGCCTGTTTGCAACTCGTTGTTTCCTGTACGAGACAAGTAGCAGTCTATCCTTTTCGATAATATAATGTAAATGGATACATAAAAAAAAAATCTACTCACCAAGCAGTGGCAAGGGAACTGTACCCCTTTCCTTAAACCTCTCCAGTCCTTTCCCTTCATCCCTCTTGCTTCCCCTTTGACTCTTCTGCCAGAAGAAGGAGCCACTGGTTCCAAAAGCTTGTAAACATTAAATCCTTATGTGTGTGTTCCCCTGCCGCCGCTTGGTGAGTAGATTTTTTATCTATCCATTTACATTATAGTCTGTCCTTGTCATAATATTGTTGTTGTTCCATCCTGGAATTTCCATTGTTTAATATTCTTATTACTTATTTTTGTAGAATAAATTTTTTGTGCCCATTGCATCATTGTCCCCAGAAGGTAATTTTGCAATATACCAATGAGTGAAAAATTTAAGAATATGCTAATATATTTATCAGATAGTCCACACAATGAAAAATATTTCCCACATGCAGATCATTTTTTCAGGTTATAGATATGATGGTTTCATTTTAATTTGTTATCTACTCGAACACAAAAAAATTTAACACATTGAATTTCTTCTCGTAAAACAATAACAGTGCTTAGCACAAATAAATTTTATTGTCAGATAGGATGTGTGTAATTTTTGTGAGATTTAATGATACACTGGTTTACTGTAAACTTCTTACTATGATTGTAGCCTGGTATAGTTGAATTCAAGATTTTTATGCATCGTCAGTGGGCAGTGTACTATTTTTTATTTTTTAAAATGTTTACTGTTGACTCTGCAAGTACTCTGTGTAAGTCAAGAACATTAGCAGATGAAATGTGGTATCATATTGAATGCTAAACTACATTTTCTTCCAAGTCAAGAATAGTCTTACCGATTTGTTGCAGCATGTCCCTAGGACAAAATGTTTTCCATTTTGAATGCAATACTTCAACCATGCAAATAGATTGCCATTGGTATGGACATCACCTAGGTTATCTAGCAAAATTTTGTGATGATAACTCTTATAAACACTTCATCTGAAGATGAAATATGGCATCCATTGTAAAAGAGCCTATTTGGACACAAGCTGAAAAGTGGTCTGTTTTTACTAAAAGTCACATGTGCAAAGCATTTTTTAATCCTTGAGCATGTGCGCTGTTCTCTATAACATAAACAGGTGTGTGATGTACTTTGTATACATGTCAAGAATAGCTGTCTGTTTTTTACCAAGGTAATCATGTATGAGGAATATCAGAATTCATCTTAGTTACTTTATTCAAACCAAATCACTTTTTAATTAAATAATAATAAAATAAACTTTCATTATATCACCCTGTTGCCTCAAACAAGTGTTTCCCACGGTAATGGCCAGCTCTAATCATTAAACAGAAAAGATGCATTTGATCGCAGCCAACCGTTTATTCGATTGCTAATTATCTCGTAAACAGTTTCCTTGTTATGGGGTCGTGCTGCTATTTACATTACTACTGCTCTCTGGGGCATATGACAACACATCACATTGTTAGTTGAAGCAATAATGAAGGAATACATATGAGCTCACAGTTGTAAAACAACAGTGGAGCGGTACAAGACTGTGTTATTTGTAGTTGGTGCAGCACTCTTCATACTTAGGCATGCCGCTCAAGTGTTAAAAAGGAGTTGAAAAGAGTTACATTTTTGTTTTAAGAAAAGGTACCTCCTGATCTCAGTTTTCACCCTCCATGGTCTTGTCATTAACCAAAAAACTGTGCTAATGAGTAAAACCAAATGGACGTACGTAGTCATTGTCCAAAACATATTATAAAAACTTTATACTTTCTTAACTTGAAGTCTGGTATACTTTCTGTCTATCAGACATTTTTTGCACATTTTGATGCTGCTTTATCAAGTCTGTTCAAAAATGTTTGAATTAGTTGTGTATTGTGTGTGTGTCTGATGTGTTTGATATGTAAAATATTATCATGTTTGTTCTCATCCTGGCACTTGACTGTCCAATGACAATGATATTAACATGATGTGTACTGGGTACACTTTATTTATTCTATATTATATTCCTTTACAAGGAGACAGAATGGCTGGCCGATACTTGTCTTCATGTTACAAAATTCCAGTACTGCCAAAAGACAGGTGTGGTTTGGAATCTGAATGACTTGCTCTTCCTTTCTAACCTTCCCCAACCAAACTCTCTTTCATCCTTTAAAAAAAAAAAAAAAAAAAAAAATGCAGTTCCAAGAACTAGATATAATTTTTGTGCTTTTTGTATGTGCCTACTGGCAGTTCTTGACTAATGCCTCCTGAAGAAAAGGATTGGCAAGATATTTTGTCTTGTGTTTTTGTTTTCCTCGTCTGAACTTTCCTTTTGATATGAGATTGTATGTCTGAGATGGCAACTCTGTTAGCTGTAAAAATTCATCATCTGCCATGTAGTGATGTTCTTTTGAGTCTGAAAAAATGTATCTTAGTGGTAATTAGATTCTGTACTATGAAATGAATGCTTTTTGTGGTTAATTATAATAATTAATTTTGTTGTATAAATGAAAAGCACAAAAATATGGATGTTCTAGAGTATACTTTTTTTACCACATCCTGTGGAATATCTGCATTTTTGTGCATTTATTCATAAGAATGAAATTGTTCTACAAAGCAGTGATGGGAGAATCAATTAACCATTAATTTTATTTAAAATATTTTTGTGGAATACTGTATATTTTATGTATGTCATAGTTTATTGAAGTAAATAAAAAAAAATATATGCCAGAATGGACTGTTACAGGCACAATAACTTCTCTGTAGATTTAAAGGATAAATGCTCTCTTTAAAGTTTAAATTAGATTTATAACTGTGTAATTTAGTATTTGTTCCAACAATAACATGGTCACACACATACTGCTCATTGCTGCCTTCCATTTACTAAATGTTGTATAACTGATGTAGAAGGTTAAAGCTGATCTCTATTTTATACTGTTAATGCCGTGCACATATCGTCAGGAATATAAGGTACTGGCAACAGTTGCCAGCTAAATAATGTACTGATGCAATGATTAAGACACAGAATTCATAGTCAGGAAGAGTATTGCTGAAATTGATGTCTGATTTTAAAAAATGAGTTTTTTATGTAGTTTTCTTAAAATACTTAAGGTGAATGTTGGAATGATTCCTTAAGAAATATCATGGTCAGTTTTTGGCCCCATCCTTGATCCGTGCCCAGCTTGTCACATATGCTGTCTCTAAAGAACTCATTGACTTTAAACTCTAACTTTCCTGCCTTTCATCCTTCAACATCATCATCTTTTGGGTATTTGGAACTACATACCTGCTATCTATGGATCTCTTTCCTTTGTAGAAACTCTTGGCTTATTAAGTTAATTAATGAAAAACCACCCCAGTTGCTGTTGAGAACTTCATTGAGACTGTTGCCAGTTTCAGCATGTATGTTAGACAATTTTCAAGAGTTTTTCAAACATTATGATGCAGAGAAACGATGTCCAAATGAGAAAAGTACAAGCCAGATGGGTTTAAAATGTTAAGTGCCCAGTAGTATCATAAGAAACATAAGAGTGTCAAGAATCTGATTCTCACATGTTTCTACTGATATCCTTGGACATATAACATTTTAAATCCACCTGTCTTGTACCTGTCTTATTTGGAAGTTTTTTCTCTTCAGCATAATTTTTCAGAGGCACTTGAACATAGTCTTCGGGAGAATTGATTGTGTTTATACATGAGAATTGTTTCTATTACTGCAGCAGACTATGTTAACTATGGAGTGTTGTAGTCTAAAGGAACTAGGGATAACCTGATGGAGCTTTTAATGCATTGGCTTCCCATTGCTTTACTAGAAAAATCTGACATTGAGACTAGAGTATTGCGTTTTACTGGCTTGTTAAAACCAAGAAGTTAGTTGAGAAAAAGTGAATGTGAGTATTTCTTGATTAAATCACCTTAACATTGTGGAATAATAATAAAAAAAGGTTTACATGTAATAATATGCTATTTTAAATGATGTTGTTATTTTTTCCAAACCAAAGACCACTTAGTGTTTCCGGATAACTACTGTGACCTCGGTCCATCTGTACGAGCTTACTGTTGTCTAACTGTGGTCTCCCTTTACAATTTTACGTGCCCAAACTTCCTTCCACGAACCAGTTAATTATTCCTTGATGCTTCAGGGTGTGTCCTATCATTAAATTTCTTTTCTTCTTGAATCAGTTCATTATCTTGTCATTAGCTATCCTCTCTACCCATTACAATGTAAACATTCTTCTGTGCAACCACATTCCAAAAGCTTTTAACTTCCACATAATGCTGTACTCCTATCATATATTTTAGAAAATGATTTAACACTGAAATTTATATTCAGTATTAATTTTTATTCAGAATAATTTGGCATGCTTTTGCCAGGCTACATTTTATATCTCCTTTCTCTTATACCCTCATCAGTTTTTATGTTGCACAAATAGCAAAACTCTTCTACAAATCCTAGAGTCAGATTTTTAATCAAGTTTCCCTAGTATCATTAGACTAAATTACATCATCTGTTTTTTATTGATATTCATGTTATCGCCTGTTTTCAAGTCATCATCCATTCCATTCAACAGATCTTTTGAGTCCTAAGCCATCTCTGACAGAATTACAATGTCATCAACAATCTTAAAACTTGAATTTCTTCTCTCTGAACTCAAATTCCTCTTCCAGCTTTTTCCTCCCTTTCTGTTACCATACTTTTGTTGTTCTTTTTGATCCTGTCTAGATTCCTCCTAGGCTTAACTAGACCTTTATGATTTTACTTTCCTATATTTGTCTTGTTTCTACATTTTACATACTCTCATTCTTATCAAATTTTCCGGTGTTTTGCGATAACAGGAGGGTCATACCAGATCCCCCAACCAAATTATGATTAGACAATAGCTTTACACATGGTTTGCAGTTTAATGTGTTTTTGTGTGATTTTTATTATGTATTTAAATAGGGATACTTGATTATTGTTTATACATGAATACCTTGAAGATAAAAAAAAAATAGTTTAATAACACAAGTAAGTTTGCTGATGTTTTGAGCAGCACTAGTTACAGGTTTGTAAGTAAAAACTCTTCTCTGAAATACAAGCAGTTGTCCAAAATTATCTGTTTCACCTTGTTTATAAATCAAGTTTAAAATGATATTGAACTAACTTTTCTGACAGATGTGCTGCATTAATAGGAACTGATTCAAAGGGATACTCAAGTGTTACTGCACCCTTTGTTATTGTTCCCAAGGTAATATTATGAACCAGGAGAGTGCAGTGGATTGAAGACAGTTGCTTCACACTTAAAATCTTCTCCTACATATTTTGCATGTAACCATTTATTCTAGCATTTTACATCCCATCATTAACCACAGAGCAACCAGTCACTGGGTTGTGTGTTACTTGTATAGTTCCCAAAGTGTTCAGAAAATTTAAAAAAAAAATTGTTTCTATCAGTGAAATATATAGAGTTCTTAATGTGTGGAACTACTGATAAAAACATGCAGTGGCTAAAAATCGTATGTCCTTCTGACTGCTTGTTTGTTATGTGACCAAATTGTTTGTTTTTTTGTTTTATTATTGGTGGGAGCTGATTGATTCCAAGTTGCTTACAATTCTTGATTGGTCATTTAGGCCTGAGTGCTCTTCTAATTTTGATGTATACAGCCCTTTTATCTCGTACACACCTTTGTTACTCATTTTCTTTTGTGGCTTCAAATAATTTTTTTATTCTTTAGATAATGTTTTAAACAGTATTGTGTTGCATGATGGGAAAAAGGCTTGCATTGAAAATTTCTAGCAGACTAAAACTATGTAGACCAATTGCCTGAAAAAAGGCAGATATTTCAGGTTCAAGTTTCAGTCCGTGCTGCATAGTGAAAATTCATTCTAGAAAGCTTTCACTGCTTGAAATGTGTTGCAGGCAAATTTTGAATGCCCATCTTACTTGCGTGTATTTTGTATGTTCGGTGATTTGTATTACAGCAACATGCCCCTTAATGAAGTCCAATGAACAATGTAAATAGTTTCTTTTCTTTCACTATCTTGTTGAGCTCCATATAAAATAAGTTTTAACTAACTTAATGTTACCTATTAGGATATATTGTAAGCAGTTCACTGTTGTAAGTAAGTAAAGTGCTTTTCACTACTTAAATGTGTCACAAATGTGTTGTTATGAAACCTACTTGTGTTAATGTATTTTCTTTGTGCGACAGTGATCACTGTAATTTACATTGTAGTCACATGTTGATAGAAATAGAGTAATGAACAATATGCCAGTTATAAATTAAGTAAATAATTTTTACATTTTCTGCAGAGTCATATCGAAGAGAAATGAAATTTCGAGGAAAAGCACTGCTGCCTTCAAATATCTACATGAAGCTTCTCACAACTGGTGTATCTGCATCTACTGCATATCAGCATCAAACAGTAGCCAGCTTTACTTGTTCACGCTGTGGTAATTCCTATGCGAGACCTCACAGTTTGAACAGGCACCTGCGATTTGAGTGTGGTGTCGAGCCTAAGTTTGAGTGCCCTATTTGCCATAAGAAGTCAAAACACAAACATAATCTTTTGTTACACATGCGGACACATCAGAATCGTTAAAAAGTTTGTTATATCTACAAAATTTTTAAAATTATAACTTACCTCATATGCTTTTTGTTGTTAAAATTACTGCTCTCTGAATAAGCAGTAAGAATTTGGAAATAAATATGTAGCTGGTGCAGATATTAAATCAAATGTAGGTACGGATTAGAAGAAAAGTTGTAAGTTGAAAGCAGATGTATGGATAGCCGGTAAAACTACTAGTACTCAGCAGAATAAAAATTGAAACTATTAGTGCCAAATTGTGATTGCAAGTATATATTAAACATAGGAGATTGTGAAAAAGAAACAGAAGTAAATGAAAGAAACAGGTAAGAAAAGGAGTTATGAAAAGGCATTCAAGAAAGAGCTGAAGAACAAAAGGTAAAGACAGACACTACACTTTGGTCACTCAGTGCCATATTGTAAAAGTCTGCTACACTGTTGAAGTTATAATACTCTTTTGACTTTGACGTGTGTGTTCCAGCTTTTGTGCCATTCAAAATGTTGTGTATTATTAACATTGTACTTACAACATTGTCAACAGAATCTGTGAATTGTGTGTTTATCGTAGCATATTTTTCAGTAAAAATTTATAAATAAATTATATTTAAGTGTGTATTGTACAAATCTCTGTATAATTTGCATCTATTGATAAAATAGCCTTTGTAGCAAATTATGCCTTTCTACTTTATAGGTTTTGCTCTTTATTGTTTCTGCCTGTTTAAATAGTTGGCAGTGTTGATCTGAAAGCATTTTAATAATGTATGTGAAATTGATTAATGTGATGATTATATTTAAAGAAAGGAAAATATGTCTTTCTCCTAAGGGAATGATATTCATAGCCCATTGGTAGTGTTTTCATATATAGATAGGAAATATATGGAGCTACAGGTAAAATTTTGGTAATTTCAAATTTCGCTTTTAAAATATTGTTTAATGTTCTAATCAGCAATGTGTGGTTTCACACTGTTGTGATAAAGAATCCCACTTAATGACTCTTGCATATGAAATTGCATATGTATGGGATACCTACCAGGTTTGTTACCACACCAAATACTTCTTTATAGGCAGAATATGTTATTCTGGGTACAGAGTTATTCGCAGTAATTTGAGGTGTGATTCAGGGAAATGTAATAGGATCATTACTCACCATCTCATATATTAATTATGTAGTGGATACTATTAGTTGCAATCCCAAACTTTTTGCTGTTGACAACATGTCGTTGACTTCTGCATCAGAATATAAAACTCCATTCTGAACACTAGTGCAAGATGCATAGTCCATTAGGAAATCATTTCTACTTCTATGTACGGTGGTTGTGAATCACTTTGTTGATTGTAAATTCACTCGTGTTACTAAACACAAGTACCATTAGGGAGTATACGTATTAGCATGGAAGTGTAAGAATTCTTAGGTCCCTGAAGAGGTCTCTGTAAGATGTTCAATTAGCAACTACACAACATGTATATTACACACTTCTATAGAATAAATACTTTTTGCTCCTTAGCTGCAATGCTCAGAAGATTGTGCCGTAGGATGGAACTGAATGAAATTATACTAACAATCCTGTCGGTGATTCAAAGCAATGAAAAATATTCTAAGTGCAAAGCAGGCAGAACTGAACCATTTGCTGATTCTAACTCAGTTTATTATCCATCAGCATGCCCAGGAACTTCACACGTAGAGTCCCGTCCAGAGTATACCCATTGATCTCTACTCTAGTACCTGTATGTCGTTATGATTTGTTTGGAGTTGTACAATGTGAGATTTTATAAGGGACATGATGATGTCGGAGAACCAGTTGTAAGCTTGTTCCATTATTCTTCTGGTTGTGTCTGTATGGGTGGGGTTTTGGTCCTTTAACAATGTACTTGTGTTATCAGCAAACTTTAGATTTTTTGAAGCATCCTCCAGTGTTGAGGGTAAATTATTTATGTAGACTAAGAACAGGAGTGGGCTGAGCAGCTGGACATTGCAGCTACCCATATTTGATGTTCCTACACTTCGAATTTAAACTTATCCCTTTTTTCAAATGTGACCCTTTCCTTCAATGCCATACCATTTTAGTTTCTGTAGCAGAATTTTGTGATCTACTCAAAGATCTTAGCAGGATCACAGAAAATACCAGCAGGGTAATTTTTATTGTTCAGTTCTTCTAGAATCGAGTTCATGAGCTCATATATTGCCTTTTCAGAAGAGAAACCAAACTGAGCTATTGTTAAGAGATTATTTGCAGAGAATTGATTCAGTAATCTGTTGAACTTACTTTCTCAAAAAATTTTGAAAACTTGGGAAGGAGGCATATCACAGTATAATCAGAGGTCAGTACATTTCTCCACTTTTGTATATTGGTCTTACTGCTGCATACTTCAATCCTTCACTAAATACACCTTGACTCATTGATTGGTTGCAAATGTACTCAAGGATGGTGCTGCCAAGTCAGTACATGATTTCAGTGCTTAAGGTGATGTAGCATCATAGCCAGAAGAGTTACTGCTTTTTACTGACCTAATGATTTTTGTGATCTTCCTATTAAGTCAGTTGGAAAGCTGGTATTTTTTTGTCCTCATGTTTACAGCTACTGTTATGAAAAATTCATTGAATTTAGTAGTCAGTGATTTAAATTTAACTGTCATCATTCAGGAGCTCAGTATCGTGTACCCTGCAGAGTTTGTTTAGTGACTAAAAGCTCTCCATATTGACCTTGCTACATCCTTGTAATTTTGAATTTTTAGTGTGTAGTGTTTTAGTTTTTGCCATTTTTATGGCATGCAGAAGAATTTTGTAATTCTGCTTTTAGTGCAATTTGAAGTCTTGATTAGAGCTAATCATTTGCATTAAATGAAGCCCTTCCTCCATAATACATGACAGTTTGATATCAGTTGTTGGCCACCCTTTTTCTCAGCTTCCACTGTAAATATCCCTGACCTGCTGTAAAACAAAACTGGATTTATAATGTTGTAAAAATATTCTTAGAAAGGGATTAAATTTCTCATATACTGTATATCCTTGTTAACTTCTTCCCAATTTGTAAATTATCTTTAAATAGTGTAGTCAGGATTTACACTTTTGTGAAATGTTTCTTTTCTTTCTTAGTTAAATGCTTTATAGCTGCCATTTAACCATCAAGTTCAGCTAAAGCATTTATTATGAGGGTCGCATCTGTTCATTAAAGACAATGAAATTCAGAAATAAACGCTCAGTTACTGTTGCGCTGTGTACTTCTATTCTTGTTGGGAATGTTACTGTGGCAGCCACACTAAAGGTGGACATCACTAACTTGAGATGCCTTTGAAGAGAAATACCTAGGATGAAATTGATACTGAAATCTCCACAGACACACACTTCCAAGTTATTTATACTAAGCCTTGTTAGTACCCCATTTAATTTCTCAATAAAGTAAAAACCTGCTGGGGGCTTCCAGATCAGTAAAAAGATTATATACTGGTCATACTATGTCCCGATCCTGACATATGCATCCAAAACCTGGGTCATGAAAGGAAGAGAGAAAAGCAAAGTACAAGCTAGTGAGATGAAATTCTTGAGGAACAGTATCGGAGTGACAAAGACTGACAGGTAAAGAAATGAGAGGATCAGAGAGTAAATGAAGGTGGAACCGTTACAGGATGGAACAGAGAAATCAAGGCTGAGATGGTATGTGCATCTTAAATGAATGGAGGAGAAGAAGATACCCAGGAGGATACACGAGATGAAACTGAAAGGAAAGAAGCCAAGAGGAAGACTGAGAGACAGATGGCTGAAAGGAGTGGAGGAATTAATCCAAAGGAAAGGAGAAGACTGGACAAAGGTGAAGGAAGGCAGAGAGATGGTGGCAAGACAAAAGACGATGGAGAGGCTTATGCTCCAAACAGACTTGGCCAGAGGCTGGAAACTGTCCAGGATGATGAGGATGACCTGGAACAATCAGCATAATTAAAAATAGTTCCAGTCCCCAGGTCCTGACAAGGGGTTTTGGGAGTTTTCTCTTGTTTGTACAGCAGATGCCACCATTGGTAATCTCTCCCCTATTTCATTTACTCTCAATTTGGAATCCCTCTGCCCCACTGCTAGCTAGCCTGGTATTTGGTTGAAAAGATCTGAGATTTTTTAATGGGCTGATTCTTAAACTGCCCAGTCTATCCCTTGTTAAAAAAAAAAAGTTTCAACAGTCATAAATTCATCTTGCTCAAAGAAATTTGCACAGATATGTGTTTATACAAAAAAAAGGGTCACCTTTTAATCATATTGCAAGTATGTATGTTCTTGTGATTTGTAGAATTAGATGACTTTGAAAGTATACAAAGGAGGACACAGACACAGGTGTTTTTTGTACAGAATGCTTCTTTGTCTTAAATTATTAACTTACACTGTTTCCTAATAGGGCAAGTATGTGTTATTGTTCTTCGAAATCTCAGTTGTATTCTGTTTTATAATACAGAATCCCAAGCCACCATTCTTTTGACAGAGTGGACAATATATTCTGACAGTGAAGTTCTATAGTGTTGCCACTGTTTTAACTTGTATTCATTACTCTACTTCTTGGTACATTACAAGCATTACAACAGAAAGCCTCTCACTGATTCTGTCTAAATTAACAACAGAGATTATAGCATTTCAAATAGTAAGATAACTAAAGCAGTCATATACACAGACATTCAAGAGCCATTTATATCCACAGGCTATAATATGGCACTTTAAGTGTAGCCACCATCCTTGGCTAAACATATATTTATCTACATCATCATTTCATGCTTAGAAGACAGCTTTGTCAAGATCTGAACCTGTACTAAATTTACACACACACACACACACACACACACACACACACACACACACACAACCACTAGTGTCTCCAGGAGCTTGGGTCTCAATGCAACTGTGTCTGAATTGAGCAGCTGTCTAGCTAGGGTAGGTGGGTAGTGGGGGGGATAGAAGAGGTATGGGGCAGGGATGGGAAGAGATAGTATGGGGGGGGTGGGGTGGCAGGGGGGGGGGGAGATGCTAATACTGTCTGTGGGAGTATGCAAGGATGTGCTGCCAGGTCCAGTACTGGGAGGCTGCTGCTGAGGGGAGAGGCCGGCCACTGGCCGAGCGGTTCTAGGCGCTTCAGTCTAGAACCGCACGACTGCTATGGCCGCAGCTTCGAATCCTGCCTCGGGCATGGACATGTGTGATGTCCTTAGGTTTAAGTAGTTCTAACTTCTAGGGGACTGATGACCTCAGATGTTAAGTCCCATAGGGCTCAGAGCCATTTGAACAAGAGGAGGGAGGGGACTGGAGACAAGAAGAGAAGGGGCCAGGACCATGTACATGCATTGGCGGGATAGAAGGCTTATAAAATACTGGAGTGGGAGTGGGGCAGAGGGTAGACAAGACAGGGTCTAGTGAAGGTTGAGGCCAGCGGTTTTATAGGAACAAATGATGTGTTCCAGGAAGAGTTCCCACCAGTGCAGTTCAGAAAAGTTGATGTTGGTGGGAAGTATCCATATGGCACAGCCTGTGAAGCAGTCGTGAAAGTGAAGTACATTGTGTTAGGTGGCATGCTTGGCAAGAGGGTGGCCCAGCGGTCTCTTGGCTACAGTTTGGTGGTGGCCATTCATGCAGACAGATGGCTTGTTAGTAGCCATGCCCACATACAGTGTGGTACAGTGGCTGCAGCTCCGTTTGTAGATGGCATGCTTGCTTTCACAGGTGGCTCTGCCTTTGACAGGATAGGAGATGCCTGTGTGAGGACTAGAGTTGGTGGAAATGGGAGGATTTATGAGAAATATCTTGCTTCTATGTATATTTTAGGGATATGAGCCTTGGGGTTGGGAGGAGGAGTGGAGTAGGGATGGCCAAGGATAAAGTGTAGGTTTGGTGTGTGGCGGAATACCATTTTGTGAGTGTGGGTAAGATTGTGTGGAGGCTTTTTCTAATTTCAGGCCATAATGAGAGGTAGTCAAAACTGTGTCGGAGAATGTTATCCAGTTGCTCCAGTCCTGGTGGCACTGTGTGACAAGAGGAGTGGTCCTTTGTAGCTGGACGGTGAGTGTGTGGACGGGTAGGTGACTGGGGAGACAAAGTATGGGAAATCTGTTTCTGGCCAAGGTTGGGAGGGTAATTATGGTCGGTGAAGGCCTCAGTGAGACCCTTGGCATATTTGGAGAGGAGCTCTTTGTCACGACAGATGCAACGACCATGGGTGGCTAGGCTGTGTGGATGAGATGTCTTGAGTGTCTGCAGTCAAAGAGGAAGGACATTAGACTCTCGCTAATCCGGCCCCCGGTTGTCGAACCTCTCAGAATCCGGCACACATACAAAAACACATGCACAATAAATCATCGACCAAAAAAATGCTTAGTTACACAATGCTTTATATAAGTTAAATTGAGGTGGTAACTTGCTTGCAATGACCGAAGGTTGGCTATCAAACTGGAAAAAATGACAAGGCATTCGACAGCTGATAGTCACTGGGGAAAGTCGCTCAGCTAACCATAAGGATGCTGATGAAGAAGATAATAGAGGAAGAAGATTTAACTGCTGATTCCTTGTATAATGCTGATGGAACAGGACTCTTTTACAAGATGCTTCCTTCAAAAACATTAGCTGCCAAGAACAAGAAGGAACCTCATGGTTACAAACAACAGAAACAACGTGTAACATTAATGGTGTGTTGTAATGCAAATGTGAGTCATAAACTAATGCTTATGGTGAACGGAAAATCCCAACATCCACATTGTTTTCAACACACTGACATAAATTCTCTACCAGTGCAGTATTGCACTCGGAGGAAAGCGTGGGTGGACAGACAAATATTCTCTCGGTGGTTCCATGAAATGTTTTTACGAGCAGTGGGAAAAAAGCTAAAGAAGAAAAAGCTTCCACTGAAAGCTATCTTTATAACTGACACTGCTCCCACTTACTTCAGATGTTTTTCTAAAGTCCAATGGTATACATGTACAAGCACTCTTTCTCCCACCCAATGTGGTAGCCCTAATTCAGCCCTTGGGCCATGGAATTTTGGAATCAATTAAACATCATTATTGACATTCACTTCTCGTCTCCTTGCTGAATGAAAGTGAAAACGACTCTATTGAGACAATGCTGAAGGTGTGGAAAGCAATTAACATAAGTGATGTTTTTGAAGCAGCCAAAGCATGGGATTCTGAGTTGGATCCAGTAGTGTGTGGCAGCGATGTGCCAGTCAATTCAGAATTATCCATTACTTTGTACACTGACATGTAGCACAACTTTCCAGGAGGAGGAGAAATTGATGATGAACATGATACTAACTGGCTGAATGAAGAAAACTATGGTATGGACCAAACTTTAACAGATGAAGAAATAATCAAAAGAGTGCAAGAAAGTAATGATGAAAGTGATGAAGAAGAGGACACAGGAGGGGACAGTATGAAGATTTCTCACACTGCTGGTGCTGAAGCTGTCAAGGTCTTCCTGGAGTACATTATGCAACAACCATATACAGGCAGTACCGATGTAATGCTTCTAAAGCGGTTGCGTGATAAAGCATGCCACCGTTGCGTATCATGATTGCGACAGTTAAAAATTAGGGACATGTTTCATAGTGAGTGATACGACTATAATTATGTACAGTATACACTCGAGGACTAAGTTTTCTTTGAAAATTAATGTATTTTTGGATTTAATAAAAGTATATCCTCTATGTTTTAAAACTGTATCCTTAATTTTAATAAGGTACAGTACACTGTATCCCATATATTTTCAAAATAAATAAAAAACAAAATAAATGAATAAAACAAATTTCAGACACTCAATAATGCGGCACTTCTGCTAATCCGGCACCCATATGTGCCAGGAATGGAGGAGGAGATTAGTGTTTAACGTCCCGTCGACAACGAGGTCATTAGATACGGAGCGCAAGCTCGGGTTAGGGAAGGATGGGGAAGGAAATCGGCCGTGCCCTTTCAAAGGAACCATCCCGGCATTTGCCTGTAGCGATTTAGGGAAATCACGGAAAACCTAAATCAGCATGGCCGGAGACGGGATTGAACCGTCGTCCTCCCGAATGCGAGTCCAGTGTGCTAACCACTGCGCCACCTCGCTCGGTGCCAGGAATGGTCAGATTAGCGAGACTCTAGTGTATTGTTGGTGATTGGCAGTTTTGATGTTGACAGAGGTGCAGATGTAGCCATCCTTCAGGTAGAGATAGACATGAGGGATGTGGAGGACCAGGTAGAGTAAATAGGTGAGACGGTGTAGAGGTTTTGGAGGAATGTGATTGATTGTCCTCGCCATCAGTCCAGATCATGAAGGTGTCCTCAGTGAATCTGAACTAGGTGAGGGGTTTGGGATTCTGGATGATTAGAATCCGTTGGTTAGAAAGGATTGCTCTAGATGGCCTATGAATAGGTTAACATGCCGGTTACCATTGCTGTACCATGAATTTGTTATCCTCACCTATGGTTTCTGATGCATTCCACGTGTGCCAATACAGAAAAATTTCCATATTCCTAGGCAGAACCGTATTCCCGCATTGTATCCTAGCTCATGGGATTCCCCCAAATGGCCTGACCATCAAAATACACATCACCAACTGCAGTCCCTCCTCCCACAATGACCCCTAGCTGTTCAAATTACATCAGTCCATAACCCTCACCAACCTAGTCCTGCAAAACCATATAACTCAGGCTCAGACCTTCTTGTTCTACCTTCTCGCCATCTGTAAAATTCTCCCCTCTGCAATATCAGACTGCTGCATCCCATCTCTCAGATTGAAACCTTTGTGCTCCAGAAAGTGGTGCAGCAAGCACAAGGCCACTTCAAAAAACTCTTGAATCACTTCGCCTAATACTCCCACATTGGACTACAACCATCCATCACCACTGCAAGAGCCTCCATCAAACCTCTCCCACAGTTACTCTTAGCCACTGAACTGTTTGTAGACATACGAGGTCTTCCATACCCTCAGAAGCTCTCTCCTTTCACCCTACAGAACCTGTAGTCTAAAGAGCCCTGTAACACAATCATGAACCTGTCCTCCGAAAGCCTCTTTCTCACAGAAATATCAATCCTTTCCAAAGACCTTGTTTTGCCCTGCTTCCAAATTCATTGATGCTGGGCTTGTTAAAGGTCTTCCCTACTTCTCCCAATCCCTACAGTGGAAACATTTTTTTCACCAATATCACTATCAGACTCAATCCAGAATCAACATTGAATCATGACTGATTCAATTTACGCTATCCCCACTGCCTCCAAAGTGTTAGCTTACAGAATTTCCTAACTTTGAATCTTGCCTCACTGTCTTTCCCAATACCCTCATTTCTGCAGAAAGTGTCACACTTCACCGTATCAAAACTGATCCTGACCTTATAATCCTACCTGTTGACAAAGGTTCCACCACTTCAGCTATGAACCACAGGAATTACCGGACAGAGGGACTCCCATCAGTTTCGGATACATCCACATACAAACCCTGACACAGTATTCCCATTCCAGAAATCCAGCAGGATCGCCATTCCCTTCTCAAATCCTGAGTTCCATCCCAGATCCTCTCCCCTGGTTCTATATCTTTCCTCACAATCACCATTTCCTGCACCACCACCTCCTGAGTGCTTCCTAAAATACATAAATGTAATCACCCAGAACAACCCATTGCTGCCAGTTTCTGAGCCTGCACAGAGAGAATCAACTCCCTTGTGGACCAGCACCTTCAGGCTATTGCCTGTAACATACCATCATACAAAAAAAGACACCAATCATTTTCCACAGTTCCTTTACCACCTAGTGCCCTGCTTGTCACTGTGTGTACCACATCCATCTACACCTTTGGTTCCCAACCTTTTCTTTCTGGTGCCCCCCTTTGCAATCCCCAGAATGTGTATATACCTGTGTGTGTGTGTGTGTGTGTGTGTGTGTGTGTTGATATTGTTTTGAGTAACACCTTTTACATCTATGAAGTCACAAGAAAAATTCAGAACATCAATGAAACAGTTTAAATTGTTTTTCTTTAAGCAGCTCTCAAATGTTTGGTTTCACATTCTCCACATTCAGGTGACTCCGGTGTTTTGTTTTCACAAGGCAAGCGTCAGGAATCCAGTCTCAGACAGATATGTAGATGAGAACTGTGTGAGAACTTTTAAGGTTTCCTTTGCCACTGCTGGATAAACAGTAAGCAAACTGGCCCAAAATTCTCCCAACCACATTTTTGAAACTATTCTTTAGCATTCATATCACATTTCAGTTCAGTTGCATCAGGAAGTGCATGCCCATCAATTGTGTATGTTGATCTTGCTAATTTTCACTGCCAGTTTCTGTAGACAAATGAGGAAATTAAAGTTCCTGAAGCTATTCCAGGTGTTCACCGATGATAACTCACAAGTTGTTGACATTGCTCTGTTGTCTATTTTAGAAGTTCATTGAATTGAGGGAATGATAAGAGTAAATAATGGGAGCAACCAGACAACAATTCCCATAGCTGTGTCCTTTCCAAGAAAGCCCTCATGGCATCATTGACATCCATTATTGTGTTGTTTCCATCTTGGAGTTTCAAATTCAGATTATGAGTGTTAGCTGAAAAGTAATGCCTCTGATTTTTTAATATGGAAACTCTTAAAGCTTTTTAAATAAGACAAATTTTATTAAAATCCTATGTCTTCACTCTTCACATCTTCATATTTGCAGCCTTCTGGGACTAGAGGGCTCCAAATGGTAGCATATAACATGGTGGTATGTAATGTACATAAGTCAGCACATGAGAAACGACATGCTGTAATCATGTTTAGAATTCAAAGAGTTTGTCCACACATGGAGCACCCTCTCCTTCAGTCTGACAATGCCAGACCACACACGAGCACAGTGAAATCTGCAACACTCAGTGCCTTGGGTTCACTATCATTGATTGTCTTCTGTACGGTCCCGACTTGGCCCCCCCTGACTTTCATCAGTTTCCAAAACTTAAAGAACACCTTCAAAAACTTCACTTCCATAGTCATGAAGCAGTGAAAGTGCAAGCACAGGTAAGGTTGTGGGTCTGTCTACAAAGTCATACATTCTACAGTGACAGAATAAACTAACTTGTCTCTCGTTGGAATAAGCGTGTTCCTCACCAGGGTGACTATGTTGAGAAATATATATGTAGACATGAAAAATAAAGAGTTAGAATGTTGAAACTTCCTGGCAGATTAAAACTGTGTGCCCGACCGAGACTCGAACTCGGGACCTTTGCCTTTCGCGGGCAAGTGGTAGAGCACTTGCCCGCGAAAGGCAAAGGTCCCGAGTTCGAGTCTCGGTCGGGCACACAGTTTTAATCTGCCAGGAAGTTTCACATCAGCGCACACTCCGCTGCAGAGTGAAAATCTCATTCAGTTAGAATGTTAATAACATAAATCTGTCACTGGTGAATGAATGATGTAGTTCAGCTTTTCCTTGACTCAAAAGTAGTAGTTTTACCCTTGATTTCAATTCATACAGCCTGCTAAGCACATTGCCCTTTGAAAACCACCAGACTCATGTGTGAAAGATCAAAGACTCAGAAAAAGACTTTTCATGGCATTTGACTTAATTTTACTAACTACATTGACACCCTATTTCGGCTCAGTGTTCAGTTTCTCAGGTAGAGTTAAACAAGGCAGGGCTTGTTTGTGGATCATACAGTGAGAGCCAATATAACTAGGATTTTTTCCTTGTCAATACTTTGGGATCCAGGACATGAACCTAACATGGCTGATGGCCTGTCACAAGGAATTCCCATAACTCTGTCCCAAGACAAACCATTTCCAACTAAGATTTAATTAACAGCAGAAACAACACCAGGACATTTTGATGCTGTTTCCAAGTTTTTAGAAAACAATAGTTCTTCCATTATTTTCTTAATGTCCATGTATTGACAGCATACTATTAAGTGACGTCGTTGAGCTACATCAGTAGAATCATCACAGTGCAAGGCAAAAAGTGGAGACAAGGGCCATTTCTTACATCCTACATTGCATACAGTTGTTTGAAAGAGGTATATTGTCCATTTCATTTACTATCTACTCCAAAACCATTTCTCGTTGCTTTAAGACTGGGAGGTCTGATTTACAACTCACTGACATAATGAGACTTACTGTTTTTGCTATTACGAGAGAAATTTCATATGATGTTAGATAACCTTCTGATGTTCCTGCTGGAAGACACCAGAAGAGTCCAGTTTCATGTGATTTAAAGATTTCCTTCTTCCTACAAAAATCTCTCGATTTATTTTTCATTGTGGGTAAGCTGTTGTTAGATGATGATCTAGATGCACAGGTCACAATGAGTCATTACTGACAAACAACACACTATGACAGTTGGACTTTGCCTTTTTCAGTAAACATGAATCCATACTTCATATATGAATGCGTGCTTTTGCAACAATGTGTACCAATGAAATTCTCTTGGGCTTCCACCCATGTCATATGGTTTAAAATCCAAAAGTTTTGGCCAAGTGCTCCTTGGCCACTCTCAAGTGGTGCCTGTCAAATGATTGCTGCTGTCATCCTAATATAGCCATGCTGCTTTCAGTGAAATCAGTGGTGCTCGGTCCAGTGCCATATATGGTACTGTTTTCATTGTGCGATTGCCGCACCGGCTTCAACCTGCCAGCTCCAAGCTGTCCTTTGGTGCATTTCGCAGTCTTTATTGAGTTTGTTGTCAGAAATTTTTATTCCAACCGCTTCTTTTGTGGTGCTGTCCCAGAAGCTGTTATAGTGTGTGTAATAACAGTTGCCTTCTGATCTCTACATTGTCTTTTGCAGACATCATTAGTTGTCGAATTTTTGCTGGGGCTCTGATTACTAAATTGATTTTGTGCCTCTATATGAGCCAACTAATCTTTGGTGTTATTGAGCCACAGAATGGCAAAAATGGAAGCTGCTTCATGTTCTCCTTGGGAGCCTTCTGCTTACATTTCTTTTACAAGATGCTTATGAAATCTGGAGGTTGTTGCAGCCATTTTTGTTGAATACTTTTCACAAGTGCCTCAGTTCTTTCAGAACATTTTCATCATCTGAAACAGCTTCTGCTCAGTGCACTGAGATTCTCAGAACAGAACTTTACTGCAAAAGGTGGTGATAGCTGGTAGCATGCAGACATTGTTCCATGTGGGGGGATTTCTGGTAAGTACTGTGGTTGAAACAACCATTTTCTTTGCCATGGCTGAGGACGTGCAATCTGTCGCTGCCTCCACCATGAACTTGATATCATCATGGGTACTTCTGATACGGGCCAAGAGATCTCCTGGCATTTTGTGTCCTTGAGACCAGACAACAAACATGTTGATGTAATGATAAAAGCAACTAGGCTTTGCAGGAGGTCATGCCCAGGGTGATGTCCTCAATGTACTCCATAAACAGAGTAGCTATAAATGGAGCTAATGGGCTTACTATCACGATGCCATCAATCTGGTTTAAATATTCTCCATCATACAAAAAGTACGATGACTTCAGTGTATTTAAGCCATCCCACAACAGTGTTATAAAATTACTGGGAGAGCAGATCTAAAGAATCTTTGATGGGAACATGCATGAACTATGGAACCTCATCAAAGATAGCTATCATGTCTCCTTTTCCAAGAAGCAAGCATATAATTAAATTGATGAAGTCAATTGTATTCTTGACATGGTACACACAATGACCAACATGCGGAGTAAGGAGGCTGTTCAGATGTTTTACAGAACTGTGAGTTAGTGATCCAGTGATACTCATCATGGGACAAAATGGTTTGCTCTTCTTTTGAACCTTTGGAATGCCAAACAATGTAGGTGACCCAAGTGCCTCAGGGAGTCGCTCTCAGCTTTGGCTTGGGTTAAATTGATGCAGCTACAGTAGCACAACATATGTCATCACTGAGGAACACCACTGAAAGCCAGAAAGGGAAATTCAACCAGCTTTCACAGCAGCACCAGCATGGAGTAGAAAGTACAACAGCAGAGTGCGCTGTTAGTGCATAACAAAAGAGTGCACCATTATCAACATGATGATGAGAAACAGTGTTGCAGGTGCTACGTTATCTCTTATGAAGGGACTTAACTTTGCACCATCATGATGTGAAACAGCAAAAGAAATACATTGAGAAACAAGCCACTTTCTTTCAACACCCAGGCTGCTAACCTTGTACATGACAAGAGTTGAGTGTAATGGCCGGAGTGAACTTTGCAGTGATCCTTTCACTGTAGTTCTGCCAGCAGACAAGGGAAATTCAGCCATCATTATGTAACAAGCTGCTTATGACATGTAGATCCTATTGATGCTGCAGGAGGTGACATATCAATTTTTAAGGGACCCAACATCCAGAATACTGAGGAAAATGTTGATGCTCCTTAAGTGGTCTTCGTTGGAAGAGAATGTCATTGAAAAGCTCCTCCTTCAGGCCCCTCAATCATCTACATTTTATAGGCTTCTGAAGGTTCATAAGAAGAGTACACCTTGACATCCCATCGTGAGCACCATTGGATCACCATTCACAGGCTCGCAAAACGTCTGACAGCCTCCTTACTCCACAAATTGATCATAGTGTGCAACCACATCAAGAATAAGGACAACTTCATCAGTTGAATTATATGCTTGCATTTTTGAGGAGGAGATTTGATGGTTGGATTTGATATGGCGCCATTGTACACATGAGTGTGCTCCCTGCCGCCGTTGGATAAGCAGCTGCAGCAGCAAGTCGTATACCCCTAGCTTACTTATTTGTTACATAGTTTAATTCTTAATTTCTTTGCATGTTTTTGGGTACTTGCATTGTTTAATTCATAAATTTCGGGCGTATTATAGTATTTGAGAGTTGTAGCATCGCGCTTGCGTGTGAGTTTCGTATCGGAGGTGTAATTTCGTTTTAGTTACTGTAATCGTAAATTCAGGCAGATTGTAGCGCAGTCGTTAGGCATTTGTACAGGTTAGTTAATACATTCTTTGCGTGTTTCCCTTGCGTTATCTAGGCACTGACTCGTGTTTCAGTAACTGTTGTTCAACATCGATTAGAATGGACAGGGACTGTGATTGCTGTGTTCAGATGAGGGCTGAGTTGGCATCCCTTCGCTCACAGCTGCAAGCGGCGCTGACTTTGGTCGCGCAGCTTGAGGCTGTTGCCAATGGGCACCACTGTGGGGAGCCGGACTTGGGTATCACGGGGATGTCAACCTCGTCCCTTCTGTCCCCAGATCGGTCTGCCACTGTGGTTGCCCTGGTTGCTGCCCGCAGTGGGGCTGAGCCCTCGCCTGTGGTCGATTGGGAGGTCGTTCCAAGGCATGGCAGGCAGCGAAAGACGTCCATGGAGGCTGATCAGAAAGCCTCCCTGGTGCGTCTGACAAACAGGTTTCAGGCACTGTCTCTGGCTGAGCCAGATGCAGCTGCCTGCCCTGTTTCAGAGGATGATTCTCAGTCTTCAAGGTCCGGGCAATCACAGAGGGTGGGCTTATTGGTAGCTGGGAGCTCCAATGTTAGGCGCGTAATGGGGCCCCTTAGGGATATGGCGGCTAAGGAGGGGAAGAAATCCAGTGTGCACTCCGTGTGCATTCCGGGTGGAGTCATTCCTGATGTGGAAAGGGTTGTTCCGGATGCCATGAAGAGCACAGGGTGCAGCCAGCTGCAGGTGGTGGCACATGTCGGCACTAATGACGTGTGTCGCTTTGGATCTGAGGAAATTCTCTCTGGATTCCAGTGGCTATCTGATTTGGTGAAGGCT
This sequence comes from Schistocerca nitens, assembly GCF_023898315.1. Taxonomy (NCBI): domain Eukaryota; kingdom Metazoa; phylum Arthropoda; class Insecta; order Orthoptera; family Acrididae; genus Schistocerca; species Schistocerca nitens. The sequence continues at coordinate 929,732,872 of NC_064617.1, read as the reverse complement.
GCCGTTCTTGCTTATGAGATGATGGCAGAGCTCACCATCTGCAGCATCGTTGACAGAACCGACTGCGGACCTTTGGTGCAGAGCTGGGTGGAGGGTCTGAATCAGAGGCTCAGGCGGTTTTGTGACCGTGTTGGCTGCAGATTCCTTGACTTGCGCCATAGGGTGGTGGGGTTTCGGGTTCCGCTGAATAGGTCAGGAGTTCACTACACTCAGCTGGCGGCTACACGGGTAGCGGAGGCTGTGTGGCGTGGACTGGGCGGTTTTTTAGGTTAGAAGGCCTCGGGAAAGTACGGGGTGGGCTGCTATCTCAAAGGGTGCATGGCAAATACAGGACGTGCTTGGATCAAGGAACAGTCGGAATTGTAGTTGTAAATTGTTTTAGTTGTGCTGGGAAAGTCCCTGAGCTTCAAGCGCTAATAGAAAGCACAGAAGCTGAAATCGTTATAGGTACAGAAAGCTGGCTAAAGCCTGAAATAAGTTCTGCAGAAATTTTTACGAAGTCTCAGTTCGTGTTCAGGAAAGATAGATTAGGCAGAATTAGTGGTGGAGTGTTTTTGTCTATCAGTAGTGGTTTATCTTGTAGTGAAGTCGAAGTAGATACTCCGTGCGAATTGGTATGGGTGGAGGTTATACTTAACAGCCGAACTAAGTTAATAATTGGCTCCTTCTACCGACCCCCAGACTCCGATGATATAGTTACGGAACAGTTCACAGAGAATTTGAGTCTCGTAACAAATAAATACCCCACTCATACGGTTATAGTTGGTGGGGACTTCAACCTTCCCTTGATATGTTGGCAAAAATACTTGTTCAAAACCGGTGGTAGGCAGAAAACATCTTCCGAGATTGTCCTAAATGCTTTCTCCGAAAAATTTTTCGAGCAGTTAGTCCACGAACCCACGCGAATTGTAAATGGTTGCGAAAACACACTTGACCTCTTAGCCACAAACAATCCAGAGCTGATAGAGAGCATCATGACTGATACAGGGATTAGTGATCACAAGGTCGTTGTAGCTAGGCTCAATACCGTTTCTTCCAAATCCACTAGAAACAAACGCAAAATAATTTTATTTAAAAAAGCGGATAAAGTGTCACTAGAAGCCTTACTAAGAGACAATCTCCATTCCTTCCGAACTGACTATGCAAATGTAGACGAGATGTGGCTCAAATTCAAAGATATAGTAGCAACAGCAATTGAGAGATTCATACCTCATAAATTGGTAAGAGATGGAACTGATCCCCCATGGTACACAAAACAGGTCCGAACGCTGTTGCAGAGGCAAAGGAAAAAGCATGCGAAGTTCAGAAGAACGCGAAATCCCGAAGATTGGCTAAAATTTACTGACGCGCGAAATTTGGCACGGACTTCAATGCGAGATGCCTTTAATAGGTTCCACAACAAAACATTGTCTTGAAATTTGGTAGAAAATCCAAAGGAATTCTGGTCGTATGTAAAGTACACAAGCAGCAAGATGCAGTCAATACCTTCGCTGCGCAGTGCCGATGGTACTGTTACCGACGACTGTGCCGCTAAAGCGGAGTTATTGAACGCAGTTTTCCGAAATTCCTTCACCAGGGAAGACGAATGGAATATTCCAGAATTTGAAACATGAACAGCTGCTAGCATGAGTTTCTTAGAAGTAGATACCTTAGGGGTTGCGAAGCAACTCAAATCGCTTGATACGGGGAAGTCTTCAGGTCCAGATTGTATACCGATTAGGTTCCTTTCAGATTACGCTGATACAATAGCTCCCTACTTAGCAATCATATACAACCGTTCGCTCACCCATAGATATGTACCTACAGATTGGAAAATTGTGCAGGTCGCACCAGTGTTTAAGAAGGGTAGAAGGAGTAATCCATCGAACTACAGACCTATATCATTGACGTCGGTTTGCAGTAGGGTTTTGGAGCATATATACTGTATTCAAACATTATGAATCACCTCGAAGGAAACGATCTATTGATACGAAATCAGCATGGTTTCAGGAAACATCGTTCTTGAGCAACACAGCTAGCTCTTTATTCGCACGAAGTAATGGCCGCTATCGACAGAGGATCTCAAGTTGATTCCGTATTTCTAGATTTCCGGAAAGCTTTTGACACCGTTCCTCACAAGCAACTTCTAATCAAGCTGTGGGCCTATGGGGTATCATCTCAGTTGTGCGACTGGATTCGTGATTTCCTGTCAGGAAGGTCACAGTTCGTAGTAATAGATGGCAAATCATCGAGTAAAACTGAAGTGATATCAGGTGTTCCCCAGGGAAGCGTCCTGGGACCTCTGCTATTCCTGATCTACATAAATGACCTGGGTGACAATCTGAGCAGTTCTCTTAGGTTGTTCGAAGATGATGCTGTAATTTACCATCCAGTAACGTCATCCGAAGACCAGTATCAGTTGCAAAGCGATTTAGAAAAGATTGCTGTATGGTGTGGCAGGTGGCAGTTGACACTAAATAACGAAAAGTGTGAGGTGATCCACATGAGTTCCAAAAGAAATCCATTGGAATTTGATTACTCGATAAATAGTACAATTCTCAAGGCTGTCAATTCAACTAAGTACCTGGGTGTTAAAATTATGAACAACTTCAGTTGGAAAGACCACATAGATAATATTGTGGGGAAGGCGAGCCAAAGGTTGTGTTTCATTGGCAGGACACTTAGAAGATGCAACAAGTCCACTAAAAAGACAGCTTACACTACACTCGTTCGTCCTCTGTTAGAATATTGCTGCGCGGTGTGGGATCCTTACCAGGTGGGATTGGCGGAGGACATCGAAAGGGTGCAAAAAAGGCAGCTCGTTTTGTATTATCACATAGTAGGGGAGAGAGTGTGGCAGATATGATATGCGAATTGGGTTGGAAGTCATTACAGCAAAGACGTTTTTTGTCGCGGCGAGATCTATTTACGAAATTTCAGTCACCAACTTTCTCTTCCGAATGCGAAAATATTTTGTTGGGCCCAATGTACATAGCTAGGAATGATCATCAAAATAAAATAAGAGAAATCAGAGCTCTAACAGAAAGGTTTAGGTGTTCGTTTTTCCCGCGCGCTGTTCGGGAGTGGAATGGTAGAGAGATAGTTTGATTGTGGTTCGACGAATCCTCTGCCAAGCACTTAAATGTGAATTTCAGAGTAGTCATGTAGATTTAGATGCATTACTATCAAAGATTCTATACATCTTTTCTCCCAGTTATCTGACAACAGTGTTGTGGATTTATTTAAGAACATGCACATCACCTTTTTTTTTTTTTTTTTTTTTTTTTTTTTTTTTTTTTTTTTTTTTTTTTTTTGGAGAATATTTTAACCAAATCCAGTTATAGCCAATCTGTTTATGGAGTACTTCGAGGACATTGCACTATTCATGTTCCTGCAAAGCATTATGTCGATGACATGTTCACTGTCTTGTCTCATGAACGTGAAATGCTGGGAGAATTCTTAGAACACAACAGCAGCAGCCATGTCAACTTCAAGTTCATGGTGGATGTAGAGACAGATGGTACCTTGCCTTTTCTTGATGTCCTTGTCCATCATAAAGAAAATGGATGTCTCAGTCACAGCGACTGCCGGGAACCCACCCGCACGGACTGATGTGTGCATGCAATCAGCTATCACCATCCTTGTGCACTGAGCAGAAGCCATTTCAGAAACTGAAAAACTTCTGAATGAACTGAGCCACTTACGAAAAGTATTCAAACAAAACAGCTGCAACAACCACCAGATATTGCAAGACATCTTGCCAAAGAAACATAAGCAGAAGCCCCCGAGGAGGACAGGAAGAAGCTTGAGTTTTTGCTGTTCCATGGCTCAATAACAGGAAAGGTTAGCTAGCTTCTAAAGATGCATAAACCAATTTGGTCTTCAGGGCCCCAGCAAAAATTCGGCAATTAATGAGGCCTCTGAAAAACAATGTAGGTGTCAGAATGCCAGAAGTATATAAAATACTATGTGGATATTTCCAATTTTATATCAGACAGACTGCATTATACTGAACAGCACCTTGTAGAACATGAGAAATGTTTTCACCTATGATATCCAGAGAAACCGGCAGTGTCAGAACATGCTCAAGAAATGGAAAGCTTATTGTAGTCGCTGTGATAGCTAGTATTAACGGACTATAATAGTTTCTGGGACAGCATCATGAAAGAAGTGATCGAGATAAAAATTTCTCACAACATGCACAACAAAGACTGTGGCATGCAGCTAAGCACAGGCTTGAGCCAGCCATCAGCAGGTTGTAGCAGGCATGGCAAGCAAACAACAAAAATATTACCATATATGGCGCTGGAATGAGCACCAGTGGTGTCACTGTTGGCAGTGTGGCTATATAAAGATGACAGCAGCAATCTTGTTGAAGTCACCACTTGACAGTGGCTGAGGAGCACTTGGCCAAAAGCTGATGGATTTTAAACAACTTGACATAGATTGAAGCCTGAGAGAATTTTATTTTACTTCATATAATCTTCATATTACAATCTTCTTTTAGCAGACATTTTCACGCAGTATACAAAAGCATTAAAAATTCTGTTTGCTTCTATAGAGCACAACAGGCATAATATTAACGTTTGTTAAGATATTAATAATAAGAATGCAATAACTAAGTGATGAGCAAGACTAAGTTGTTGGTGGCAACTGTAAAGGAAAAGATGCACTTGCGAACTGTAATAAGAATACAAAATTTTTGACTTGCATGAGTGCGTGTTTCTACCTACTGCTGAGCTGATTGTGCTCCCTCCTCTCTGTAAATCTTTCACATTGCCCCCACCCATCCACCACCCAGGTTAGGAACTCTTGATCTCTACCTAACATCCTCAATACCCATGACCTTGCTGCTATTGAGCACTATGTTCTCCAATGCGAAACTGCCTTCAGACCTACGACCTCCTTTGTGGTCACCATGACCAAATATGTTCTCACCCACAATTACTTCTGCTTTAATGTATCTCCAAACAGATCCCTGGTACAACAATGGGCACCCACATGGTACAATCCTATGCTAACCTACTTATGGGCCATCTAGAGGAATCCTTCCAAACCACCCAGAATCGCAAACCTCTCACCTGATTCAGATTCTTTGATGACATCTTTATGATCTGGACTGAGGATGAAGGCACCTTATCCATATTCCTCCAGAATCTCAATACCTTCTCCCCCATTCACTTCATCTTGCCCTCCTTAGACCAACAATCCACATTCCTCAATGTCAATCTCCATCTCAAGGCTGGCTTCATCATTAACTCAATTCACATCAAACCTACCAACCACCAACAATACCTCACTTTGACAGCTGCCACCCATTCCATACCAAGCAATTCCTTTCATACAGTCTAGCCACCTGTGGTTATAACATTTTTAATGATGAGCAGTCACTCTCCAAACAAGCCAAATGTCTCATTGAGGCCTTCATAGTCCATAATTACCCTCCCAACTCCGTCCAGAAATGTATCTCCCAGAACATGTCTTGCCAGTCACATACCCACCGTTCAGCCACAAACAGCCTGTGATTCAGTACCATCCAGGACTGGAGCAACTGGATCACATTCTGTGCCAGTGTTTCGACTACTCTCATCGGGTCATGAAATTAGAACTATCCCTGTCTGTGCCTATTCCACCCCTGCTCCCAACCCCATGCCTCAAGGCTCATATCCCTACAGTAGACCTCGATGCAATAATTGTCCCATACATACACTACCACCTACTCTGGCCCTGTCAGAGGCATCTTCTACCCCATCAAGCAGGGATGTAATCTACAAGCACCAGTGTGCTGTGTTCTACATGGGCGTGACTGTTAACGAGCCGTCTGTCAACACGAATGGCCACTGCAAGGCTGTGGCCAAGATACTGCTGGACCAACATGTTGCTGAGCATGACGCACAACACAGTTGCTTTATTTTAATGGCTACTTTAAAGGCTGTGCCATCTGAACACTTCCCACCAACTCCAGCTTTTCTGAACTGCAGAGATGGTAACTCTTCCTGTAAAATATCTTCATTTCCATAACCGCCCTGGCCTAAACCTCCATTAGCCCAGTCCTCCACCTGTCTATCCCCTTCCCTGCTCCCACTTCAGTACTACATATGCCAATGCATGTACATAATCCTTCCCGTTTCTCTACTTCTCTCTGGTCCTCCCTCTCTCTACAGCAGCCTCCCAATGCTGCACCTGACAGCCCCTGTCCTGTTAAATGCTCCCACAGGCAGCACCAGCATCTTTCTCTACCCCTACCCCTTTGCTACTGTCCTCACACTCCCTACCCCACACATCTTCTACACCCCTTCTACGTACCCCAGCTAGATGCTCACCTCAGACGCTTTTGCGGTCAGGGTTTATCACCCAGAGATACCTGTGTGTGTGTGTGTGTGTGTGTTTTCTACATTGTTGAAAGACCTAGCCCGAAAGCTTAACATTTCTAGCATTCCCTTCCATTGTGCCTGTTAGTGAATGTCTCCTCTACACGGTGAATAGCAATCTAACCTTTCCATATTGTTGTTATTCCTTCCTGGACAATCAGAGAGAGTGTTTCTTCAAACTTACAAAATATAGAAATCACAGAGTGTGCCAAGTTAGGCTCTAGTGAGGGTAGACCAGCCATTCTCACCAGCCAAAATCCTGCAGCTGTGTTTATCACAGAGCATCACCCTTGCAAGCAATAATTTTTAAAATTTTGGGTGACTGAAGCAGCATTTGACTGGTGAATGGTGTGCAACCATTGTATATCAGCATTATTCTACTATTATATGGGTGGTCAGGTACTGCATAGATTTATGCTATGAGTGCACAACCGCCATTGTATATTGTCATAAAATATGCTTGGAAAAGCATTGTGGTTAATTTTATAAGTAATTATGTCAACTATTAAACTGAAGATTTTATTATTGATTCATTGTAGGGACATTGCCCCATAACAATGAAGTAAAAAAGTTAGAATCTATAAACCTAACTAATAACTTTGAAAAGAAGATAATTTTTGATATGATAATATTGACTGAAGCTCTGTAAAATGAGTATTCATTAACAGCCTTGCAAGCTAGTATCGGGCATTGTGCCTGTTTCACAGTAACAGAAAGTAAAACAGAACTATATAACAAATAGATATTACATAAAATTATTCATAACTAGTCTAAAGTACTGTCAATCTTATAAAGTACTTGCATTAAATACATTCATACTGTGCAAGATACACTACACATTCATATTTATCATCATAGTTCAAGTACATGTCAAGAGTGTGCTAAAACACAAACATGTCTGTTGAAGATAAATCTAGTAGCAGAGAAGTCAGTAGAGCTTCAAAGGAGTTAATAATTTGTTTAAGCTACAGTAAAAAACAAACTAAAAACATACACTGGTTCAGTAACAAAAGTCTCAACTTGAAAAATATAGAACATGTGACATAATGTTCAAAGAAATTTTGGGCTTGCAGCTGATTGTCATCAACTACATTCCATGATATTTCGACTGGGCACTTGTCAGTCATCCTCATGTGTCTCGTCAGAGACTGACAATTAAGCCCTCCATTTTGCAGTACGTAGTGTGCTGTGAGTATTCTTGCATGCATCAATATCATATTGACAGATGGCCCACACTGCCCAGTGGCTATGCCCTTGCTGGTGGAACTTTTGAACTCAGCTTCCTCAGCATTAACATTTGTGATGGCTGTTGGCGTACTGTGTCATCTGTGATTTGATCAAATCCTGGAGATAACAGGGTTCCATGCATGATTCAGCTGTTAGCCACTGTCACGGTTGACCAGATTTTCTGCCATATGTATTTCCATGGGCCTTTAATAGTGGCATCCCAAAAACATGTTGTTGCATCCAAAATTATTGTTTTATCATACCCTGCTGAAAGTCCGGTAGACATTTGAGAACTACCTGGAAAGTAACAGATGTTTTGAAATAAAAAATTAACAATTTAGGAAACAAAATTTGATTATATAAATTTTAAAGGTACACTCTTAAGCTATTTTTCTCCATATCACCAGTGAAATTGAGGCACCTTTTATATGGTGGCACAAGTTTTTCAATACTCTCTCTGTAGAAATTTGCCACCTGCAATTGCAATCACTGCTTTATACCGGCATGCAGTTCAGCATGTATCAAAACATTGTGTAGCAAGCCATGTTTTCATTGCTGGGAAGAGGTGGTAGTCACTCGGTGTCAAATCGAGGCTGTATGGTGGATGATCAAACACCTCCCGTGGCAACCCCATAGGAGCTCTCGAGTATGATTGGCCATGTGTGGTCTTGCGTTGTCACGAAAAAACAAAAACTTTTGTGCTAAGTTTTTCCCGACGCTTGTGTTGTATCACCCACCTTAACCTTGTCAGTGTTTGACAGTATCTCTCTGAGTTAATTTTTGCACCATGTTCAAAGAAATAATGAGAATCACTCCCTTAGAGTCTCTCAAAACACAGTAGCAATGATCTTTCTTTCTGACAGTGTTTGCAAACACTTCCTCGGTTTCTTTGGAGAATTTGTGTTCCACAAGGTTGTGCATGTGTGTGGGGGAGGTGGGGTGGGGGTCACACGTGTGTGCTCACTTACTAGAAAAAGAACAAGAGTTCGAAAGATAGTGTTATTGGTCAGTGGTTGCTTTTCCCTTATTTTATGTGTCTTTCCATCCAATAATTTTCATTATAGTTATATAAATTATAGAATACTCTGATTCTTGACCGATGTAGCTGCTGCTAGAAGTTTCCTCAATAGGCAATGTACATCTCTGATCACACTCCCTATATCAACTAATCAGAGTTTCCATCATCTGGCTGTTTGCGAGCCTGTTTGGGCTTCAATTCAAGATGAGCAGGGATTGAAAGAATAAGCCTTTAGCAAGAAAAAATATTTTGACTTTGACATAAAAACAAAACAGTAAACAAAATAATGACAACCTTTTAAAAATGCTATTTTTGCAAATCTGTGAAATTATAATCTGCTGATGGATAAAATTTAGTATTGTGTTGTGCCATCTTCTGCTAGGTAACATTCTTGGATCCTCCTCTGTGTACCGAGCGAGGTGGCGCAGTGGTTAGCACACTGGACTCGCATTCGGGAGGACGACGGTTCAATCCCGTCTCCAGCCATCCTGATTTAGGTGTTCCGTGATTTCCCTAAATCGTTTCAGACGAATGCCAGGATGGTTCCTTTGAAAGGGCACGGCCGATTTCCTTCCCCATCCTTCCCTAACCCGAGCTTGCGCTCCGTCTCTAATGACCTCGTTGTTGACGGGACGTTAAACAACACTAACCTAACCTCCTCTGTGTGCTGTCCACAAGTTGAGCCAGATGTTGCCGGTCAGACCTGTTGCACTCTTCAGTCAGCCCACTTGAGGTCATCCAGTGAGTGAGGAACGTTACTGTTATGATGAAATTTCTACTGCTCCGTCGCATGCTTATCAGGCACCATAGGTCATTCCATTTGGTTGACACATGCCTTCTGGACAAAAGTGTTCAGAATTTGGAGGTGGTGTGCTAGAGTGTTATCTTCTTGAAAAACAAACCTATCACTGGAATGTTGGCTGTAGGGCTGATCATGTCCCCTTACTGCACAGCCTTCAAATCACCCGTAATGTCATTGAGACATACGTGCTGTATGTTTAAAAAAGACTGACCTACCCTCCAGTTAAAGGGACTAGATACCCGGGATGTGCATTGATATTTCGCCGTCTTCTCCCTTTTCTGCAAAGTCAGGCAAATCCTGCTTTTGCCAGGGAAAAGAAAGAAAGAGAGAGAGAGAGCGCTTGGGGGAGAGGGGGGGGGGGGGGCTGTTGTACCACCTCAACATGAAATAAATGAGGCACCTCTTATTACTAAGGAACTATCTGTTGCAGTGTACTAGCATGTAACTTCTTTTTCAACATTGTGCTGTGTCTCTACATTGTGAAAAGTTTCACAAAAATTCGACTCGGTGCCAGGATGCACAGTTTACTGCAGATATGTCCTTATATTCCACTTCAGCATGTTGTGTATGTGTTTTGACACAAAAGGAACAAGTTTGATACTGTGAAAGTATTTAATTACCAAATATGCACAGTTAGTGGTGATTACCTTAACCCTCGAGTGGGCACACCTCTGTATACAGTGCGCAAACAAAAACTAAAATGATTTTGCATGGTTCCATTTTTGGTTCACAACTGCAGACCCATACCCATTCCGTCATTATTGCTTCAGGTAACACAATGATAATTTGTGTTGTCGTACGTCCAAGTGAGCAGCAGTAAAATAAAATACAAAGTGAGCTAGGCAGAAAAAATTTAAGATCTGTGCAAAAAGAAAAGATCCTGATTATGAGCTAGCAGCCTAATGCCACATTGAGGCAGTTGTCTACAAGATAATTAGTGATCGAATAAGCAGCTGGATGGGATCTGATGCCACTGCACTGCTTAATGCTTCGAGTGGGTCATTACTGTCCCTGTAACACATGTCCTTGGCAATAGGGTGTTGTACTGAAAATTTATTCCATTACTGTTTAATAAAACAGTGCTGTAACTCATATTATGTAAGTTTATTTTCTTGTTGTTTAAATAAACTAAGATTAAACTGTGAGCTTGATCATACATGCCTCAGCTTGGCAACATAGATGAAGTTATTCTATACATGTGTACAAAGTGCACCACGCACCCGCTCGTGTTATGAAAAACGGAGCACCCGCTCAAGGGTTAAAGCCAGTATCTATTCATAGGAAGACTATTTAAAAGAGTTTTGACACAGATCAGAAACAAACAACTGGAGTCTCTGAATAATGTGAATGATAGAGAAAAAGACTAAGGAAGAAGTTAAGATTACAGTAACTGCAATTAAAAATGGGCAAGCAGTAGGTACAGACACAATACCAGGAAAAATATGGAATTGTTTGAACCAAGAAGGAATAAGAGAGATACCAAAAATATTGTTGCCATTGTCGTCAGTCTGAAGACAAGTGTGATGCATTTATCCTTGTTGGTCTATCCTGTGCAAGACTCTTCATCTCTGCCTAACTGTTGTAGTGTATTTCTTCTTGAACCAGCTTACTGTAAGGAAGCCTTGGTCTCCCTGTACAGTTCCTCCCCCCCCCCCCCCCCCCCCCCCACACACACACACACACACACACTCCCCTCCATTACCAAATTGACTGTTTGCTGATGCAGCAGGATATGTCCTATCAAATGATCCCATCTTTTATCAAGTTGCACTACAAAAGGTTTTTTTTTTAATTCATTTCAGTTTCTCTTCTTTAGTTACTCATTTGATCTTCAGCAGTCTTCTTTGAGACCATATTTCGAGAGCTTCTATTCTGTTCTTGTCTCAGCTGTTTATCACCCACATTTCGCTTCCATTCAAGGCTAAAGTTCCGATGATTACTTTCAGAATATACTTGCTAACTTATAAAATTATATTTTATATTGACAAATTTCTCTTTTTCACAAATGCTTTTCTTGGTATTGCCAGTCTACGTTAAATAGCCTCTGTACTTCTGTGACCTCAATTATTTTGCTGCCCAAATAGGAAAGAGCATGTACTACTTTTAGTGTGTCATTGCCTAATTTGATTCCCTCAGCACAGTTTGATTTAATTTGACTGCATTCTGTTACTCTCGTTGTACATTAGTTAACATCATCTTATAATCTATTTTCAGTATGTTATCCATTCCATGTTGTGAATCTTCAAAGTTATTTGGCATCTCTGGCACATGCAAATCTCTAAGTTTTAATTTCTTCTCCCTGAAGTCTAATCGCTTTTCAAATTTCTCCTTCATTTCTTTTACTCCTTGTCCAGCACACAAATTGAATAACATTTCGGACAGGCTACAACCATGTCACGCTCTTCTCAGTTACTGCTTCCTTCTCATGTCCTTTGACCACAACTGCAGCCAATTTTCCGTACACATTGTAGATAACCTTTTGTTTCCTGTGTTTTCTCCCTGCTACTATCAGAATTACCAAGAGCGTATTTCAGTCAACACTGGCAAAAGCTTTTTCTAAACATGTAAAAGCTATAATTGTATGTTTGCCTTTCTTCAGTGTGTCTTCTAAGATGAGTTATCAGACCACTGTGGACAACATGTCCTTGCATTTTGCAGGAAACCAAACTGACCTTCCGTGAGGTTGGCTTCTACCAATCTTTCCATTCTTCTGTAGATAATTCATTTCAGTAATTTGCAGTTGTGACTCATTAAACTGATGATTCAGCAGTATTCACATCAATCAGCACCCACTTTCTTTGTAATAGGAACTGTTAAATGTTCCTTAAAGTCTTTGCTTGTCATCTCACTGTCTTAACATTCTTAAAGGTGATTCTCACAACCAATCAATTATGGTCAAGAGTCCACATGCAACCAAGGCAATTATTGTAGTTTAAAATTTGGTTTTGAAAGCTCTGTCTTACCATTATCTAATCTATCTGAAACCTTCCAGTGTCTCCAGGACAGGTAACCAATAAATGGAGTGAGCCCAGGGCAATTAGCTTCATTTCACATGTGGCCAAAGTTAAGAATTATGAATAAAGGCCTGGAAAAGGTAAAGGCCTTTGGCTAAGGTGCGGTTTGGTTTTGAAGGTATACAGGCATGAGAGATGCAATAGAACTCTTTCAAATTTTGGGAGAGATGCTTATTGAGAAGAGAAAAGCCTTATACATGTGTTTTATAGACTTGGGAAAGGAATTCGACTATGTGACTTGGGATAAGCTTGCAGCTATAATATGGGACTAGGACAGAAGCAGCTGGTACATAAATTCTTTATATTGAAAGGAAAAAGTATCAGTGAAGGTTAGAGTAAGAACTATCAACTGGACTGAATTAGGAAAAAGAGTAAGACGTGCTGTCTGTGTCCTATAGTTTTCAATGTCTTCTTAAAAAATATGATTGAGCTATGACCATTAGATAACAATGGGGTTAAAATTATAGGAAGAAGGATATGTTATTTGAGATTTGTAGATGACATCTACATCAACTTAGTACTTCACAAGCCACTGTACAAAGCTTAGAGGAGGGTACATCTTATCAATAATATCAGTTTTCTTTCCTATTCCAGTTAACTATTGGGCAAAAAGAAAATGATGGCTAAATTCTTCTGTTTGTGCCCTAATCTCTCCATCTTCTTTTCATGAATCCTACTCAAGATGTACATTGCTAGCAGCATAATGGTCACAGAGTCGTCTTCGAATAAAGGTTATCTAAATTTATCCAACAGCATTTTGCAATACCTGTGTAGTATAGAGCATTATTCTGCAATTGGTCACACTACCATCTTGTACGTGATTTCAGATGCATCATGATATCCCATAATGTTTCCAAGAAATTTTAAGTCCTTCCCTCTGTAATACTGATTTTATGTTATCCTACCATTTAAAATCACTTCTTACCACTAAATACTTATCCAGTGTGACAAGCTCAAAATGTTCTTGTTGTTGGCATTATCCTACATTTACAAGGGACTTTTCATAAATAATGCACAGATTGTTATTACTGTGGATTGTTTGATGCAACAACAAAAAATATGTAAGATATAGTTGGGAGCTTGTGGAAGAAGCACAGGTTTTTGATTTTTCACTGTGTGCTCTAACGTAAAATTGGCGAGAGGTAGACACGGGCTCTGCAGGGGTCTCGGCTACTGTGACTGTTGAAGCCCAGAGGTCATACACCAGATCGAAAATTTATTTGGTAAAAACCCAACAGAAATCCACAGCACATTAAGTTACATTTGTGGTGAGTTTACAGTGAACCATAGTACACTTTCACATAGGATTAATCATTCTCTGGTGGTCATATGAGCATAGGCAATAAACCAAGACCCAGAAGGCCAGAAACATCAATTCATGCACGAAGTGTGAAACATGTGGCCGATGCTCTTAAAGAAGATCACTTTATGACTTCTGATGGACTCTCTGAAGCCATGGAGCTCCCCCAACATCAGTATTCCGTTTTCTGATAAACTGTTTGACTGCTGAAGAGAAATAGAAATGCCTGGACATTGCAATCTTACCCAAACAACGATTCGACCGTGAAGGCCAAGGAGCCTTGTGTCAAATTGTTGCTATTGAAATGTGAAAGAGTTGAAATCGCAGGCCAATGAGTGTAGAACTTCAGATTCTCCAAGCCCAAAAAACTTTTGCTGCGGTCAGTTAAAGCTCAAGCAAATGATAATTGCATATGATCACCAAGGAATCATCATGATAGATAGAGTCCCATGTGGAACAAGTGTCACAGCAGTGTATTATCATAACTTCACACAAAACCTGCACAGAAAAATGTACAAAACCCAACCTCAGTACCGAGCGAGGTGGCGCAGTGGTTAGACACTGGACTCGCATTCGGGAGGACGACGGTTCAATCCCGCGTCCGGCCATCCTGATTTAGGTTTTCCGTGATTTCCCTAAATCACTCCAGGCAAATGCCGGGATGGTTCCTCTGAAAGGGCACGGCCGACTTCCTTCCCCATCCTTCCCTAATCCGATGAGACCGATGACCACGCTCTCTGGTCTCCTTCCCCAAAACCAACCAACCAACCTCAGTTGCTCAAGGCTGGGCCATCCATTCTCCACGATAATGCTCACCCATGTATTGGAAATGTTGTAACCCAAAAACTGGCAAAATATGGATGGGGAGTGTTGCCGTATCCTCCAACAGCCCAGAAATGAGTCCACCAGACTTCAACTTGCTCTCAAAGTTGAAAAAACCTATGCATGGATGTCGTTATCTTTCACTGGAAGAGCTTTCTACCATCATTACCCGAACCATTCGACTGATGAACAGAAATGGTGTGCAGGATGGAATAAGAGAGCTTCCAAGACATTGGGATTCAGTCATAGAGAAGCAGGAGACTATGTTGAAGGATCGGTTAGACCATCAGTGAGAGTGCACCTCTAATTCCTGCTACTAATAAGGCGAGTACACCATTCGTTTGTTGCATATTTTTATGAGCTTCAAACAGGAGTGACTTATTTTCCGTTACCTGTGTAGTTACTAGTTTATTTTTGTAATTTCTTCTGTGTTCGAGTGCTTACTAGGCACAACCTTTCATTTCAATAACAGTGTAGTGTACAGTACCGCCGTTGCCATCGACCGTTGTATTGACCCTCGTATCGTACAGGCTTTTGTTTGTTACGTTAGAACAGCTCAGCGTCAGTTAGACCATCAGTGAGAGAGCACTTCGATTTCCCGCTGCTAATAAGATTAGTATTTCGTTAGTTTGTTATATATTTTTGAGTGCTTCAAACAGGAGCGACTGCAGTAATGGATAGGAGCTGTGATTGTTGTGTACAGATGCGAGCTGAGTTGCCAACCCTTTGCTCGCAGCTCCAGGCTGTGTTGGCTTCCGTCACACAGCTTGAGGCTGCTGCCAAGGGGTGGCACTGTGGGGGATTGAGTGCGGGGATGCGAGGGTCGTCGAGCACGCCCCAAATGTCCCCCATTCGGTCCACTGCTGTGGCCGCCCCGGTTGCTGCCTGCATGGAGGTTGACCCGTCACCTGTGGTCGAGTGGGATATCATTCCAAAGTCTGGCAGGGAGCGAAAAACTTTCAGAGGGGCCAATCGTAGGGCGTCCCAGGTTCGTTTGACGGACAGGTATTGGGCGTTATCTGTGGCTGACAATGTCTCTGAGCCGGATGCAGCCGTCCACCTTGTTCCAGAGGAAACTTCTCAGCCCGCAAGGTCTGGGCATTCACAGAGGGTGGGTTTGCTGGTAGTTGGGAGCTTCAACATTTGGCGCATAATGGGGTCCCTTAGGAACATGGCTGTCAAGGAGAGGAAGGAAGCCAGTGTGCACACTGTGTGCATTCCGGGGGGAATCATTCTGAATGTGGAAAGGGTGCTTCCAGATGCCATGAAGACTACAGGGTGCAGCCAACTGCAGGTGGTGGCTCATGTCAGTACTAATTACGTGTGTCGCTTTGGATCGGAGCAGATTCTGTCTGGTCTTGAGTGGCTAGCAGAATCAGTAAAGACTGCCAGTCTTGCTTCCAAGATTAAGGTGGAGCTCACCATCTGCAGCATCGTCGGCGACTGAGGTCCTTTGGTGCAGAGCTGAGTGGAGGGTCTGAATCAGAGGCTTAGGCAGTTCTGTGACCGTATAGGCTGCAGATTCCTTGACTTGCGTCATCTGGTGGTGTGCTTCCGGGTTCCACTTAATAGGTCAGGAGTCCACTACACACAGGAGGTGGCTACACGGGTAGCGGGGGCTGTGTGGAAGGGACTGGGCAGTTTTTTAGATTAGAGGGTCTCTGGGAACCACTGAAGGGGCGTTCGTCTAAAAGGGGGCAGGTAAAACACAGTAAGGTAGTTGTAGAAACGATTAGTATTATAGTTGTAAATTGTCGTAGCTATGTTGGGAAAGAACCAGAACTCCAAGCCCTAATAGAAAGCACTGAAGCTCAAATAGTTGTAGGGACAGAGAGCTGGCTAAAGCTGGAAATAAATTCAGCCGAAATTTTTTCCAATGATCTAACAGTGTTCAGAAAGGATAGATTAAATACAGTTGGTGGTGGAGTATTTATTGCTATTGGAGGTATTTGCCTTATAGCGAAATTGAAGTAGATAGTTCATGTTAAATAGTATGGGTAGAGGTTTTTTCTGACAATCGGACTAAAATATTAATTGGATCATTTTACCAACCTCGCAACTCAGAAGATATAGTTGCTGAACAGTTCAAAGAAAACTTGAGTCTCATTTCAAATAAGTACCCCACTCATACAATTATAGTCAGTGGTAACTTCAATCTCGATATGCTGGAAAAATTATACATTTAAAGCCAGTGGCAGGCATAAAATGTCATGCAAAATTGTACTGAATGCTTTCTCAGAAAATTATTTTGAACAATTTGTTCATGAGCCTACTCGAAGCGTAAATGGTTGCGAAAGCATACTTGACCTTTTAGGAACAAATAATCGTGGACAAATATTGAGTATTGTGACGAATACAGGGATTAGCGACCACAAGGCAGTTGCTGCTAGGCTGAATACTGTAACATCTAAAACCGTAAAAAAGAAACGCAAAATATATCTATTTAAAAAAGCTGATAAAAATGCTCTTAATGCCTTTTTAAGAGACAGTCTTCACTCCTTCCTGATCTGATCATGTAAGTGTAGAAAAGTTGTGGAATGTTTTCAAAGAGATAGTGTCGACAGCAATTGAGAGATATATACCACATAAATTAATAAGTGATGGTACTGACCCCCCATGGTACACAAAATGGGTCAGATCGTTTTAACAGAAGCTCGAAACATAGCACATACTTCAATTTCTACAATGAAATTCTGTCTCGAAATCTGGCAGAAAACCCAAAGAGATTCTGGTCATACATAAAGCACACCAGTGGCAAGACGCAATCAGTACCTTCACGGTGCGATAACAACGGTGAAGTCACTGATAACAGTGCCACTAAAACAGAGTTATTAAACTCGGTTTTCCGGAATTCCTTCACCAAAGAAGATGAAGTAAACATTCCTGTATTCCAATCAAGAAAAACTGCCAATATGAGAAACATGGAAGTAGATATCCTCAGTGTAACAAAGCAGCTTAAATCACTTAGTAAAGGCAAGGCCTCCGGTCCAGATTGTATACCAGTCAGGTTCCTCTCAGAGTATGCTGATAAAATAGCTCCATATTTAACAATTATATACAACCACTCACTCACAGAAAGATCTGTACCTACAGACTGGAAAATTGCTCAAGTCACACCAGCACCCAAAAAGGGAAGTAGGAGTAATCCGCTGAATTACAGGCCTATATCACTAATGTCGATTTGCAGTAGGGTTTTGGAACATACACTGTATTCGAACATTATGAAGTACTTCGAAGAAAACAATTTATTGACACATAGTCAGCACGGATTCAGTCAATATCGTTCTTGTGAAACGCAACTAGCTCTTTATACTCATGAAATAATACGTGCTATCGACAGGGGATGTCAAATTGCTTGCATATTTTTAGATTTCCAGAAGGCTTTTGAAATTGTTCCTCACATGCATCTTCTAACCAAACTGCATGCCTACGGAGTATTGCCTCAGTTGTGCGACAGAAAGGTCACAATTCATAGTAATAGATGGAAAGTCATCGAGGAAAACAGAAGTAATATCCGGCGTTTTCCAAGGAAGTGTTATTGCCCCTCTATTGTTCCTGATCTATATTAATGACCTAGGGGACAATCTGAGTACCCGTCTTAGATTGTTTGCAGATGATGCTGTCATTTACCGTCTTGTAAATTCATCAGATGATCAAAATGACTTGCAAAATGATTTAGATAAATATCTGTATGGTGCGAAAAGTGGCAATTGACCCTGAATAAAGAAAAGTGTGAAGTTATTCACATGAGTACTGAAAGAAATCCGCTAAATTTTGATTACGCGATAAGTCACCCAAATCTGAAGGCTGTAAATTCAACTAAATACTTAGGGACTACAATTACAAATAACCGAAATTGGAACGATCACATAGATAATATTGTGGGAAGAGCAAACCAAAGACTGCAATTCATTGGCAGAACACTTAGAAGGTGCAACAGGTCTACTAGAGAAACGGCTTACACTACGCTTGCCCGCCCTATTCTGGAGTATTGCTGTGCAGTGTGGGATCCGCATCAGATGGGACTGACAGAGGACATCGGAAAAGTACAAAGAATGGCACCTCCTATTGTATTATCACAAAATAGGGGAGATAGTGTCACAGACATGATAAGCAAATTGAAGTGGCAATCATTAAAACAAAGGTGTTTTTCATTGCGACGGCATCTTCTCATGAAATTTCAATCACCAGTTTTCTCCTCTGATTGCGAAAACACCCACCTACATAGGGAGAAATGATCATCATGATAAAATAAGAGAAATCAGGGCTCCCACAGAAAAATTTAAGTGCCCCTTTTTCCTTCGTGCCGTTCAAGAGTGGAACAGTAGAGAGACAGCTTGAAGGTATTTCATTGAACCCTCTGCCAGGCACTTTATTGTGAATAGCAGAGTAATCACGTAGATGTAGATGGAGACTGTGTGTGAGAAAAAAATTAGTATGCATTATTTATGATGTGTCCACATGTAATGAGATATACGAATCATTATATAAATTGGAAATTTGGTCCAAATCCTCCTGTAGTTCCTTGTGATCATCAAAGAGTAGTACTTTATGTACACAATCACATTGTCACTGAACAGTCTAATAAAGCAATTGATGCTGTCTGATAAATCATTTGTATTAGTGTAAACACTAGTCTCTTTTCTGCAGTGTTGCCCACGTATGCGTTTGACACATCTATTGAAACATAACACCCCCCTCCCAGTCTCTGTGTCCACCTCTTCTCACTCTGTCTGCGCACCACAGCCTTCCACCACTATCAGTCCATCCCCTCCTCCCCACTCTTTCTGTTTCTTCATCTCGTCTTCCTCCTCTCTCCGTTCCTTTCCTGCTCCGTCCATCGCAACCCGTCCTCAGCCATGCTCATCAGCATGTGGAGCCTCTGCAGTCCAGTTCAACTTGCCCAACTCGCCTGTCATGCAGGGCATGCTAGACATTAGGGGATATGAAAATCGTTCATTTGCCCCTGAATTAGGGGCTGCCATGCAAAGCAGCTTGGTGAAGCAGGCTGAAACTACTCCAACACAACACCCCTGTCATGCAGAGCAGCCTACACAGTGGGGCTCAGAAAACTGTTTTTTTGCCGTTGACAAGTAGGGTGTCACAAAGTAGGCTGTCCTACTAAGCAGTTGATTTAGTCGCCCAAAACAGTTCCCGCACAACGTGCCTGTTTTGCAGGGCAGCATATACACCATGGGCTGGGAAAACCGCACTGTTACTATTGGATCTAGGAAGTTATAAACCCCACAGTACTGATACTCATGAGGGACACACACTATTGCACTTCTTTGTGGAATACCTGATGTTATTTTCCTCTCTGTGAAACAAGTCACCATCCAGCATGTAACAAACTGTGCCCAGTCAAATATTCCTCCAGCCAATCACATATTTGCGAAGATATTCTGTATCATCATATCTTGGTTAGTAGTGAACGATGTGGAACAGTGTCGAATGTGTTAATGGAAATCTAGGAAGATGTACTGTACCTGTTTACCTGACACTATTATTTGCAAGGTGTCACACATAAATAAAGCAAACTGTGTTTTATATGAATGTCTTTTACCTGAATCCATAATGACTGCTAAAAAGAGACACTTTTTCTTCCCTGCACCTTCCTAATTTTAGAGCTTAGAATATGCTCTATAATCCCACAATAGACAGACATTAGTGATATTGGCCTCAATTGTGCATCCAGTCTGTAACCTTTTTTGTAAGCAAGAGTTTCCTTTCCTGTGCTCAGTTCTAGTCACGTGTGATTATTCACTGTGCAAGTGATTCTTGATAAATATGAGCTAAGAAAAGAGCTAATTCCATGGTGTATTGAATATGAAATCGAACTAGAACCCTATCATGGCCACGTGCTAAAACAGTATCACTCATTTATGTGCTTGTGTGGCTATCAGATATTGGTTTGGTAGTGTCCTTTTCTATGAATAATTCTTTTTAAATGGAGAATTTAAAATTTCTGAATTTTGTGTGGCAACACCAGATGGATCCACAAGAGACTGAATTGAAGACTTGAATCCATTAATTCACTTCACAAAGGACCAGAACTTTCTTGGATTTTGTGATAAATCTTTTGACGGGACCTGACTGTAAAAGTTGTTCTAGGCTTCATCCAGGGCTCTTCTTATAGATACATGAGTTGCCATGAAATTTTATCTATCACTGTCTGTACAGTGTCTCTTGTAGTGAGAGTGTAGAAGTCTCTGTTTTCTCAGCATTCTAAAGCATTCTACAAATGTTACCTTTAAACTAAGGTGGGTCCTCACTGTTTTTTATTACTATGATTATCCAGGATGCAGTTTATAATGTCTCTTAACTACAACCACAATATTCCCCCATTTGCCAGACGTGAACTGTGTGATGTCAGATTGTGTTGTTATAAATAAGTTGACAGTGACACACTATCAGCAAACACACGTTTTCTTAGTTTCCTAGATGAAATTTTTTCCCTTGCTAACCATTGTTCCTGTAATAGCCTAATGGTCACCAATCCCTCTCCCACTGCTGACACTTTTGGAAACATCAAGTCTGTTTGTAATTAGATTGGCTGGATTATTTCTTTCACATGTCAGTAGTCGTATTAGTTGTTCAAGGCAGCTGTCAGATAAAGTTTTCAGTATTACTTTCTTTCTAGCAATGAATGAAAAAGAATTACAGGGAATAGCTAAAGGTATGAGATGTATAAAGATAATATTTACAAATGAAACAAAAGTGATGCCACCAGGAGGAAGTAAAAAGGTGTAGATAACACTGAATGGAAAAACATTACAGCACCAGCTAAGCTTTGAATACCCAGGAACTAGGGTAGAATCTGAACAGAAGTAGCATGGAAATTAAAGGAGGGTAGCAGTGGAAAAATAGGTATTTTGAAGAAAAGGGTAGTTTTGTGCACCAATAAGGACAAATATTTGAGGAAAACACTGATCAAGTGTGTTGTAAGGAGAGTCCTCCTGTATGGTAGTGAAATGAGGAAGAATGATATAGCAAGGCTTGAAGCTTTTGAGATGTGGATGTGGCAGAGAGTGTAAAAAATAAGTTGAATGGGTAGGTGAAAAGTGAGAAAATATGTAGAACATATCTTAAGAAAGAAGGGTGTGGATGAAAGCAGGTGCAAGAGTGGAACAGATTTCAGATTCTGGATGATATGCTGAGCTGCAGCACATACAACATTCATCCAAAAAGTTATGCGACTGATTTTATTCCTGCTGTGTAATCAACATCAACACAGTAACTAAGGTGGCAGCATGAACTAACAACTGAAAACAACAGGTGTGGATTTGAGCAGTTAGTTGTGAGGATGCAGTGTTAAGTTGTGGATGTGTGGCTATAGTGTGCCAAGACTGTTCTGTAACAAATCACAATGTAGCAACATCTCTAAATAAAGTGTTTAAGACATTCTCTAGAATGTTTTGAAGAAGTGAGAAGCTCGTGCAAAGTTTGTCCCACACACCTTGACTCCTGAAGAAAAATAACGATGTGTGGACACCTGCCATGACTTGATTGAAATACAAAATGTGGTCAATCCTTTTCTGCAAAAAAGAATCATGTGTCATGAGACTTCGTGTTATCAATACGAACCTACCAAAAGATGACAAAGTGTAGAAATTCATATGAAGGGTCAACAATTTGGTGACAACCAATTCAAGCCAGTGTGGTGCCCAAGTCGAACAACATCACAAAGAAGGATTTTTCACATAGCTTCACATGTTTTTATGAGTGTTCTGTGCATTGTACTCCCTTTTTTTTGGGTGGGGGGGGGGGGGGAAGGAGAGGGGGGAGAGAGAGAGAGATGTATTAAAGAAGTATTAAGAAGGCAAAGGTGGACCACTAGAAATGGAGACACAGAGGACCTGCTAACACAGCAGAACATGGATGATGATGTGATTATGGTGGGGGTGATGATACATGCATTCATTCACTCCACTTCTCACACCATATTTAGATGTCATTTTCAGTGAGGTCACACAGGAAATTTGCCTGTCTTTGTCTTATGCAGAGTGCAAACTGTTCATCCCCTTCATCAACTTGATCTTCTTTGATAGAACTAGCATAAGGACACTATTCAAGGCTAAAAAACAGTCACACTTATGTTCTTGGTGAAATGTTATACTAACTCCACTGTAAGAATCATATTCAGCATTCCATATTTTTCCCATCAGTGTCAAAATTGTTAATTCAATAAATCAACACACAGGGTATGTGCTTTGCCACAGATGGAGACCAAGAGATGAATACTGTATGCAGATTCAGAAGGATATATGTTGCAGTAGTTATTCAGAGTTGAAGCATCTGGCACATGATAGAGTAGCATCGAGGGCTGCTTCAAACCAGTCTTAAGACTGAAGACCACAAGAACTAGAAGAAGACATAAAGTTTTAAATATTGCCTTGAAAAAATAGTTATTTCTTGTTTGTTTCCAAGTACATGTCTGCATGCCTGATGCACATTGAATTCCCCATTCCAATGTATCCTGGAATGCTGCTAGAGGAGCTGAAACAAAATGATGCATCCCATTCATAATCTGAAATTTCTGTGGTAATCCATTTTCAGAAGCAGTCGAAATGTTGCTTCTGCATCAAGCAAATCCAGATAACTTCTGTAGCAGTCTGAATTGTCCTGGCACAGCCGAAAATTTTCGCTGCTCTCAGAAAGAAATTATCCTACAATATTCTGTGTGCTACATTACTGTGGAACAGGGATTACAGTGTGTACCAGTACTGTGGACAAATACCTGCAAATTACACGTCTTTAGTTTTTCGGGGTGATAGCTAAAACTGTATGATCACCCCTCGTAAAATTTAGGATGACTGAAGTAAAGAGGATATAAAATGTAAGCACATAAAATGTAAACTAACAAAAAAGAAAAATAAGTTAGCATAGAACATTAATTAGTCTGTCCTGAAAGGATGTGCTTGGAGTGTAGCCTTGTAAAGAAGTGAAATGTGAGTAACGAACAGTACAGACAAAAAGAGAATAGGAGTTTTTAAAAGTGGTGTTATGAAGGAGTGCAGAAGATTAGATGTATAGATCAGATTACCTGTGAAGAGATACTGAAATGTATGTGGAAAAAAATAAATTGATACCACAACTTAAAAATGTTACGCCAGTTTTACTTAGTAATAAAAACTGGCAGTTGCAGAAACATTACACTGAATGTCAGTACTCCTTATATCTAGTCACATCTGTACAAGAAAAAATAATATCAAAGAAATGAAGGGGAACATTTGTAAGCATATAAGAAACATGCCAACATACATGTTTATGCAATGAGGGGTTCCTCTGTATAGCAACCAAAAGAAAAAGATTACAAGAAAGGGGGGTATGCAGAATATTAAGCATGTAACATACCGTGAATGTGGGATCGAAACATACACAGGAGGGTAGAAAAAGAAAGAAATACACTCCTGGAAATTGAAATAAGAACACCGTGAATTCATTGTCCCAGGAAGGGGAAACTTTATTGACACATTCCTGGGGTCAGATACATCACATGATCACACTGACAGAACCACAGGCACATAGACACAGGCAACAGAGCATGCACAATGTCGGCACTAGTACAGTGTATATCCACCTTTCGCAGCAATGCAGGCTGCTATTCTCCCATGGAGACGATCGTAGAGATGCTGGATGTAGTCCTGTGGAACGGCTTGCCATGCCATTTCCACCTGGCGCCTCAGTTGGACCAGCGTTCGTGCTGGACGTGCAGACCGCGTGAGACGACGCTTCATCCAGTCCCAAACATGCTCAATGGGGGACAGATCCGGAGATCTTGCTGGCCAGGGTAGTTGACTTACACCTTCTAGAGCACGTTGGGTGGCACGGGATACATGCGGATGTGCATTGTCCTGTTGGAACAGCAAGTTCCCTTGCCGGTCTAGGAATGGTAGAACGATGGGTTCGATGACGGTTTGGATGTACCGTGCACTATTCAGTGTCCCCTCGACGATCACCAGTGGTGTACGGCCAGTGTAGGAGATCGCTCCCCACACCATGATGCCGGGTGTTGGCCCTGTGTGCCTCGGTCGTATGCAGTCCTGATTGTGGCGCTCACCTGCACGGCGCCAAACACGCATACGACCATCATTGGAACCAAGGCAGAAGCGACTCTCATCGCTGAAGACGACTCGTCTCCATTCGTCCCTCCATTCACGCCTGTCGCGACACCACTGGAGGCGGGCTGCACGATGTTGGGGCGTGAGCGGAAGACGGCCTAACGGTGTGCGGGACCGTAGCCCAGCTTCATGGAGACGGTTGCGAATGGTCCTCGCCGATACCCCAGGAGCAACAGTGTCCCTAATTTGCTGGGAAGTGGCGGTGCGGTCCCCTACGGCACTGCGTAGGATCCTACGGTCTTGGCGTGCATCCGTGCGTCGCTGCGGTCCGGTCCCAGGTCGACGGGCACGTGAACCTTCCGCCGACCACTGGCGACAGCATCGATGTACTGTGGAGACCTCACGACCCACGTGTTGAGCAATTTGGTGGTACGTCCACCCGGCCTCCCGCATGCCCACTATACGCCCTCGCTCAAAGTCCGTCAACTGCACATACGGTTCACGTCCACGCTGTCGCGGCATGCTACCAGTGTTAAAGACTGCGATGGAGCTCCGTATGCCACGGCAAACTGGCTGACACTGACAGCGGCGGTGCACAAATGCTGCGCAGCTAGCGCCATTCGACGGCCAACAACGCGGTTCCTGGTGTGTCCGCTGTGCCGTGCGTGTGATCATTGCTTGTACAGCCCTCTCGCAGTGTCCGGAGCAAGTATGGTGGGTCTGACACACCGGTGTCAATGTGTTCTTTTTTCCATTTCCAGGAGTGTAAAAGCATTACACATTTTTCAATGAAGTATTATTTTGAAAGCTATAGATCTCAACCATTGGACTCTTTGTCTTTGTATGTAGCTTTCCAGGGTGTTGCTGGGCTTACGGACCATGAGAGTGATGAATTTATTTATTTTTGTTGACTGGAGTTCACTGCCTCTTATTAATTTTTGGTAGATGTTGCACGTTTGATTTTTAAAATTATTGCAATTTAAACTGTTTGTACATTTTCAAGGAGAATACAATGAAAATGTTGTGCTTCAGCACATGATCAATATTTTTAAAATTTGACATGTACTGAAGTACAAAATTTGTCTCATGTTCCACTTGGAAATGGCTTAATGGCCTGAATTGCATGTAGTTAGTATTATAAATAAATAATATTAATATTCAGTGGTGAGAATGATACATTCCAAAAAATAAAAGTGGTCATTTTATTACCCAATACTGTTACAGGAGAGAGAATTGAAAGCAGAGCAGGACAAGCAATAATCGTGGATATAAATAAAAGTGATCAGGAATTAGTAACATAGATGTTACACAAAACATTTAGATTTTTTTCTGTGTTTTGACTGACTTTTGTTGACAAATTATGGCCACAAATGTGAATTTCAAGCCATTTGGGATAACCAAACTATAAGAGTTGATCCCAAAAAATAATGCATTAGGGCAAACCCAAAATTAATGAGAATTTCTTTCCTGCATTTGGAACAGTGGTTGCGATAAGATGTTCCATTAAGTATGTACTATACATTGTTTTGAGTCAGATGACCAACTATCATCCCCATGGAGTTGTCAACTTGGATTGCTTGTTTTTGCTTCATGTGTGAGAAAAGACAGGACAAGATGCTTGTGATTTTCATTAGTACCAAGTTTTCTAGATATGACCCAGAAAAAAAGTAATAATCAAGCCAGTTGAAGTCTGCTTTGTCATGTCCAAAGAAAGCAATGTAGATGAGAACCACCATGAAAACAATATTGAATTGTAAGGATTTCAACTTGAATACAGCAACCAGCCACAAAAATTGTATAAAAGGTTTATTCACATTGAATCAATACTTAGGAATTTTCAATCTGCAGCAAGGTGTATGTTGATTCGAAACATCCTGGCAGATTAAAATTGTGTTCCAGGCTGGGACTCAAACATGGGACCTTTGCCTTTTATGAGCAAATGCTCTATCGACTGAGCTATCCAAGGACAGCTCGTGACACTTCCTTGTAGAACTATACAGAATTAAAAAAGATTATGTAAGTTTCTACATGACCGTCTCTGTTGGGAAAGCATTGGTAGATACCCTCAGCCCATTAGTGTGTTACCATATTTTGGAATGAGTCAGTTTTTAGGTAGTTTCATTAGAGACTCTTCTTGGAGACTGAGATGTGGTGGCACATACACATGATCTACATCTACATATGTACTCCACAAGCCATCATGTGTGCATAACAGAGGGTACCTTGTACCACTGTAGTCATTCCTTTTCCTGTTCCACTGAAAGGTGGAGTGAAGGAAGAAAACTCTCAATATCCTTCCGACACATCACTTATACATTGAAGCATCAAAGTAATTGGTACATGCATGCGTATTCAGATACAGAGATATGTAAACAGGCAGAGTATGACACTGCGGTCGTCAATGCCTGTATGAGACAGCAAGTGTCTGGTGCAGTGGTGAGATGGGGTATTGCTGCTACAATGGCAGGTTATCGACATTTAAGTGAATTTGAACATGGTGTTATAGTTGGAGCATGAGTGATGGGACACAGAATCTCCGAGGTACCAATGAAATGAGGATTTTCCCGTATGACCATTTCCCGAATGGACCATGACTACCAGGAATCTGGTAAAACATCAAATCTCCAACATCATTGCATCCAGAAAAAGATCCTGCAAGAATGGGACCAATGACAACAGAAGAGAATCTTTCAACATGACAGAAGTGCAAACCTTCCGCAAATTGCTGCTGATTTCAATGCTGGGCCTTCAAGAAGTGCAGCGTGTGAACCATTCAATGAAACATCATCGACATGGCCTCTCGGAGCCGATGGCCCACTTTTACACGTACATAAGCATTCTGTCTGCTCATCTGTACCCATTCATGTCTATTATGCATTCTGGCGGACTAGGGCGATTCCAGCATGATAATGCGACACCCCATGCATACAGAATTGCTACACAGTGGCTCCAGGAACACTCATCTGAGTTTAAACACTTCCACTGGCCACCAAACTCCCCAGGCATGAACGTTATTGAGCATATCTGGGATGTCTTGCAACGTGCTCTCCGGAAGAGATGTCCACCCCCTTGTACTGTTACGAATTTATGGACAGCCCTGCAGGATTCATGGTACCAATTGCCTCCAGCACTACTTCAGACATTAGCAGGGGCACTTCTGACAGTACCTACATCTCTCATGCACATGTGCCATACAGGACAATGTACTGGTTTTATTACTTAGAGACTTCTTAAGCCACTCACAAATCTGCGAACATGTTCTGTATGTTCAGATTTTTGTTAATAGTCTACAGTATGAGATTGTGCCAGATACTTTCCAGGAATCTAAGAATAAGGAACTTGCTTGTTGCTCCTCATTCTTGCTTCAGAGGATATTGTGCAACATGTCAGAGAAACAAAAGTGCATAACACATATTTCATAAATGAAGTGATATGCCAGTGTGCCTTCCATAGATACAAAGAGTGGTCATCAAGGATGCAGGACAAGAAATATTGTGCTCTTTTAATGTACACACTCATTAAAATTCTCACCTAAATAATTTAAATAAATAGATGGTGAAGTGGATCAGACATTCTAGACTATTGCAGCCAGTCATCATTTTAAAAAAAAATTGCAAAGCTTACTTACGCAGATTGGTTTACTGCACTGAATCTGTGCCATTGTCAGATATTACATAGGCATTTATATTATGTATGATGTGGTTAATTTAAATTATATGAATTATTTCTGTTTAGAAACTCCCTAGGATCATCTTAAGCTGTACTTTTTATCATTGTTGGTAAGGTATTGCAAGTGTGTATATCTGAATAACCGACACCCTTCAGGAACAAAGTGAGTGCACAGCTTGGATGTATATAGTGGTGCACTTGAGATTAAATGTCAAGTTAGATATAGCCGGTCCAGATATTTACACCAGGTATTCATAAAATGTAAGTGCTTTCAATAATAACACACACACAAGATAATCAAGAACCAAACATATAAACAGCCGTGGACACCAACTTGCAAACACAGAATGGTTGAAGTAATTCATCAGCTAGATCCATATCATAAAATGATTTTATTGGAAAAGCAGGATATATTAATATTATAAAATATATGAGGATAAAAGTTGATGTGTGAAATCTTTGGTGTGTTGCAAGTGTTCTTAAAAAAATTGCAGTAGAAAAAAAATAGGGGAAAAAATAGTTGATATGCTGCGTTTTGCGGATGACATTGCTGTCCTAGCAGAAAATGAGGAAGAATTACAAGTAGTGTTGGAGGAAATGGAAAACACTCTTGCTATACGGTACAACATGAAAATTAATAAGTCAAAAACAAAAATCTTAGTTGCAAGCAAACAAAATAATCAAGCAATTACGAATATAAGGCTGAATGGAGAGAAGCTGAAAGAAATACAAGACTTTGTCTACTTGGGAAGCAGAATAACATCAGATGGTCGTAGTAGGAAAGATGTAATAAGTAGAATAAATCAGGCAAAGACTGCATTCTATAAAAGGAAAGGACTCCTCACATCAAATATGATAAGTCTGTCGTTAAGGAAGCGGTTAATAAAGACCTTTGTTGGGAGTGTGCTTCTCTACGGCAGCGAAACCTGGACACTTGGAGAGGACGAAAGAAGAAGGATTGAAGGATTCGTCTGTCGTTAAGGAAGCGGTTAATAAAGACCTTTGTTGGGAGTGTGCTTCTCTACGGCAGCGAAACCTGGACACTTGGAGAGGACGAAAGAAGAAGGATTGAAGGATTCGAAATGTGGTGTCTGCGAAGGATGTTAAAAATTCCATGGACGGCCAGGATGACAAATGAAGAAGTCCTGCAGAGAGCGGAGGAAGTTCCAGTTCTTTGGAAGACGGTCAAGAAGAGGAGAGATATATGGATGGGACACATTCTGAGACTTGAAAGTCTTCTCCACACTATAACGGAAGGCATTGTGGAGGGCAAAAGGGCAAGATGCAGACCTAGAAGAAAATACATAAGCCAGATAATGCAGGACCTAGGATGCGGAAGTTTCACGGAATTGAAGAGGCTGGCCGACAATCGCACTGAATGGAGAGCTGCTGCAAATCAATCTTAGGATTGGCAACTTAAGAAGAGAAGAAGTAGAATGGAGAAGAAATACATGTGTAGTGAATTATATAACAGAAAATAACATTCTTTGTATTACTGAAATGTACCCTGTGCTGAGAAAGTAACTACTACACTCTATTATCAATGTATAACAGTGTAGCTCTGTTATTAATAGACATTAAGTCATGGACTGCCTGCGACTGTAACTTCTAGGTTAGTAATTATTAATATATCTAAAAACAAAGATGATGAGACTTACCAAACAAAAGCACTGGCAGGTCGATAGACACACAAACATACACACAAAATTCAAGCTTTCGCAACAAACGGTTGCTTCATCAGGAAAGAGGGAAGGAGAAGGAAAGACGAAAGGATGTGGGTTTTAAGGGAGAGGGTAAGGAGTCATTCCAATCCCGGGAGCGGAAAGACTTACCTTAGGGGGAAAAAAGGACAGGTATACACTCGCGCACACACACACACACCTGTCCTTTTTTCCCCCTAAGGTAAGTCTTTGGAATGACTCCTTACCCTCTCCCTTAAAACCCACATCCTTTTGTCTTTCCCTCTCCTGCCCTCTTTCCTGATGAAGCAACCGTTTGTTGCGAAAGCTTGAATTTTGTGTGTATGTTTGTGTTTGTTTGTGTGTCTATCGACCTGCCAGTGCTTTTGTTTGGTAAGTCTCATCATCTTTGTTTTTAGATATATTTTTCCCACGTGGAATGTTTCCCTCTATTATATTCATATTAGTAATTATTAATTAATACTATTCTGCCATCAGTCTCAAATTTTATTTTCTAATTGCTGTATAACACATTTTGAGCTACAACTCCTTTTCTAGCCTCTGCCCAGGAACTAGGTGTTTGTGTTGTCCTCATCATTTCATCATCATCATCATCATCATCATCATTTGTGAGAGTCTACATTGGATTGTGAGAAGAAAATGGACTGTGTAAAAACTTGGACTTTGTACGGGCACTGAAGACCGCGCAGTTGAGTGCCCCACATCATCATCATCATCATCATCATCACTGTCATCATCATCCTTTTCTAGGACTGTGTAGGTATTTTGGGTATTACATGTGCTTCTGTTTTCCAACTGCATTTGACCACATGACTTTTGTCTTCTGAACTGGTGAAACATTTCCCCAGTTGCACTTATATTTTGAAAATATTTAAAATGTTTATTGCAGTATTATTTTTATAAAGTACTACAGTAGCACTTGAGTGTAGTTAAACAGCTTCAAAATGTAAGTGCAAATGTGAAAGTATTTTACCACTGCAGAAGATGAAAGTAATGTGGTCAAATGTAGTACAAAAACTGAAGCAGATGTAATGCCCAGCATATCCATACAGCCCTTGAAAATGCAATTGTAGCTCTAAAACATGTTGGACAGTAATTGGGAACTAAAATTTGTGACTGATGACAGTATATTATTAATTAATAATCCATATTGTAGCTTTGTGTCTGTGTGGTTTAGGTTTCTAGTTTTGACAATGCAAGTAAACTTTGTTAATGGTAATTTGCGTGTGTGAGTTTCTACATAGCAGTAATCTCAAAATTCTTTTAGTAAAATTATGTTTCTGCAGGACACAAAACAATATAATGATAAAATTCGTGTGTTGTCATCCCAATGAAACTTCCAGAACACTGCAGGAGTTCACACATCAACTTGAGTTGAAATTGGCATTTATTTTCCAGGACATGTGAAGTGGAAGATGAATTGGGCAAAGAAAAAAGCCATGACTCAGCAGGAGATGGTTTTTGTAATAAAAGCTAAACCATTAGTGTTTACTTCAGTAACACAGATTTATTTTGACATGTCTATCTTTCAAAACTGCCTCTTTAAGTCTGGTGCAATAAATGTCAAAATTATTGGTGGCTGAATGGATTTGTATGCCTCATTGACTTCAAATTATTTATGCATTTGGTCACATTTACTGCCTTTATTTGATTTCTGTTTGTGAAATACTGGGCAGTCAGTACACCAAAGAAAATCAGTTTCTAAATATTTGATAGTGAAGACTTGCAGATGGAGTTCATCCACTGGCTGCCCACTTTTTCCAATTGCTCATGCACTGGCTGCCCACTTTTTTCCAATTGCTTCCAGGCCTTTGTTTGTGAAAGCGGCTTGTCCAAACCTTTACTAATAAAAAATCTCAACAATTTTTTTTTATTTCGAAGTCATACTTTGAGCTAGACATTATCCTTTCTGTTGAATTTTAAAACAAAGGTCATAATTTTTTCATATTTTTCCCTGGCTGCCATAGAAATCTAACTATTTTTCAACCAATTCTCCCCATTAAAAGTTCTGAAACAATACACACAGTCACTTTACAGTGCTGTACTAGATTCCAGTGTGTACTGTAATTCAATTTTTATCTATTAATCACAGAACTTGGTGTCAGGGGCTACCTACCTCCCTGAAACTGCCTCTACAGAGTGTGGTTCCATCCCAAAGTAGTCCGCTGATTTCATTGTTCCTTACATACGACCTCAACATAAAAGTAACTAGAGTCTTTGAATTATTAACCCTTTAACATATTGATTTCTTTTGCAAATTATGTTAAAAAATTATTAATGAAAAAATCTTTTAGTGGTTGATGTTGCGTAGACATATAAACATAGCTTATAATGCTCAAAATAATGAGTTACAAAGTTTTGAAGATCACCATTAATAAAATCCCAGGTATTATAGTCGTACACCGGAAGTTGCCCAAAGTATTCTGAAACTTAGTCGTCTTTTTAATTTCTGTTTAGATATGAAGTCAAACCATATATTTCACAACGGCATCCTGTTCCTGTGAACAGAAATCTTGGTGGACCTGACTGAAGCATAATAGATGTATTTATATTGTACTATTAGCAAGAACTTTTCAGTCATCTGGAAAATTGTCATCACTTTCAGTCTCTGAAGAAGTAACGTCACATTCTTCTTCTGTTTCTGAGCAATTAATTTCTCTGTCAAACTCAGGACCAAAGCAACTATCCATTTTTGTAAGCACTGCCCAACAACGAAACAGGGCAGAGGTTGAAAGTGCGTGTTTTGTTGTTGAGTATCCAAAGCTGCAGATGGTAAAGGTGATATCTAATGCCAAAATCTCAAACAAAACATGGCTGTCAGGCTGCAAACTGTAGGATAGGATGCTCTCTAATCACCAGAAACTTAACTACCAGCACTGAAATGGATATAAGTGAGGTTTTATTTCTTGAAAGGACCATTCTTAAATTGCCCAGGTATACTCGTGATTTTAAGTTTCTGTCACAATAATAGTAACAAGATGACTTGGGACTTGATGTTAAGGGGTTAAGGATCCATTTGTCTTAGTGTATGAATGCCTGAAAGTTTTTCAATCTTGAGATATGTTTATACACTGTGACCAGTTTTATCAAAATTTAACAACTCATTGGCATCGGATGGTCAATTTACTAGAGAGATGATCTTTTGCTACACTCGAAAGCAAAATTTATGTATCTCTGGTGCAGTTTCATGGAAAATTATGTGCAGAAATGTAAGCAGTGGAAGGAAGGAAGAAAGGAATGGATGATATTTATTGTGAAAGAAACCTTTAATAAAGGTAAAAATTTGGTAAGAACACAGATTTGCAATGTCAGCCATGTTTCTTTTGTGCCAGATCTAGCATATAACATTTTTGGATGGAGTGCAGGAAATGTTCATGATAAACTACTAGCCCACTGCCACTGGCTGGCTGGTTTTCAAGATAATTGTCAAAGGTTAAGAACACAATTAAAGACAGAAAAGCAGTTATGCTCCAGTACTTCTTGACAGATAGTTCCTATACAGTATGAGAAGTCTCATTTATTTTTATTTAAGGTTCTGGCAAATAAGAGAAGAATCCCTTTGTTCCTGAAGAGGTTGTTGTGTGGTGTTCATTCATTAACTTTACATAACATTCTTACAGCACACTTTTCTAGAATAAATACCCAAAATGTTAAACCACAGGACAGGAAAGAGTGATTATGTGTAAACAATATTTCAGCAAATCCACATGCAGCTCAACTTAATGAAAGATTTTTATGCAGACAGTTTCATTTAGTGTGTACCCACTCAAGAGTGCATCCAGTATCTGAAAGTTGAGTGGTACAACTCTGTTAGTTTTAAGATTTCACAACAGATGTCTCTGGCTTTTGTCTGACTGATGTCTGTCTGTCTTTGTTGTAGGGCAGGATGCAAGTTCAATTTGCAAAATAAACTTTTCTTGTTAGGTCATCTCTATTTCTGGTACTTGGGACTATTTTTATTTGTTTGAAATTACACAAAATGAGTTTTAGTCCATTTTAGTGGGTAGCTGTTTGCTGCGAACCATTGTAAGCTTGTTTCAATGTTATTCTTGCTGTGTCTGGTATGGAAATGCTTATGGCCTCTGTTAATTTACATGTATCATCAGCGAATGTTATATTTTTTACACTCATTTTTACTTCTTTTAGGCACAATCGAAAAACATGATTTCAACTTTACAGGTTTTGATGATACAGTGGCGATCATCAGAATCAATACACCATAGGCAGCATATGGTGAACAAAGCATTCATGAACATGCATTGCCATACTCATGTCATGAATGATATGTTTGCTGTATGCTGCTTCTGAAGCTGGATTCTGAAGATGGTCATCATTAACAGTTGTCTGTATTCAGTCTGTTTCATTGCCAGTCACATTTTCAAAGGGCCCTCCAGTGTCTGTGGTAAATTACTTTTGTTCTCACTGTATGAGATTTTGGATATGATCCAGGGTTTTGGCATACGGACAGCTAATGAAACTCTATTCTATCACCTCTCCTCCCATTCTCATCCGGTTTAGGGTGATTTGTGACTACTGGGTCAAGTATTGATTGCTAGTGTGCGTTAGCAGCCTCAGCTATGTAGGTAGGAAATGTTATTGAATGAAGTTGACAATTAATACTTCTGCAAGTTGTATAATAAATTTTATAATTCCAGCTCTTTTTCCACCTTGTAAGGATACAGAATAGAGGTCATAAATGATATGACAGTGTAAGTGGTAGGAGTTAGTCGTCCAAGTCAGTTGAGTATGGAAAAAACCAGCCACCACCAATAGTGCAACAACAATAATTCTAGGGCACACCAACTTTCTTTGGAAAGCCGTTGAAGCTACAAGACTTCATTAAAAAATTCAGCTGATGAACTGACAGCATGATATAGTGTACAGCTTTTGTTCTGCTTGGTGTGTGTATGTCTGGAAGTGAGAGTTGAATCTGTGTTATTTGATTATTGTGACAAATTCTCATGTTGTTGAGACACAGGAGTTTTAAAACTGATTATTAAATCAACTCAGATGTCAAAATAAACATAGAACTTCCAACCTCCAACTAATTTGAGGTATCTTTATTATCGCAGAAACCATATTTATCTCCCAACTCTTCTCTACATTTTTACCTTCGTAAAAACAATTGAAAACTTTTAAAACATGTGTTTGATTTAGCTGTTTGAATAAAAACATTATTTTGAAACATTATAGCATATTAGAATTGTCCCCCCTCCAATTTGCCCATCCATACTATTGATCTTTCCTGTTGACTGTCATGTGCAAAACCTGATTGCACGTGAATTGGAGTTGTGTGACACAGACTGCCAGTGATTCTCAAAACATGGTTCTTAAATAAATGCCAGTGCTGAATGACATCAATTGGGATATTGTGAAACAGAAATAAATTCTCTCTTTAAATGTAACTGCTAACCCACAGTGTATTAATTTTCAGCAATAAATACAAAATTTTTGACAAGTTGCCAAAGTAAATTTCATGAAAGAGCATAAAGTCAAGAGATGTTTGAATAATCTATAGAAAAAATTACAATAATTTATGTTAGGTGTCTTCTTTGTGATAAGTTTGTTGGCACTGTACATGGAAGTGTGTTACATTTCATTCATTCATCATGTTCCACATATTTTATAATCAAGGTAACATTCAGCAATGTGAAATGAGTGAAGTGATACAGAGACTAACAGATGTCAGGAACTAATTCTAAGGATTGAGTTAATGATAAAGTATCACTAAACTGCAAAATGCTATTTGTGGTTATAATAGCTAAAAATGTTATAGAATTGCCTTATTTAGTTCTTCTTGTTAACAAAAAAATTGCTATCCTAAAACTTAAATGACCTTTTTGGTTATGAAAAACTTATAGTAATCAACATGCTCGAAGAAATTAGCCTTTTTTAAAACAGTAATCTAAATAACAGGTTGACTTATTTCCATAATTACTAATAAGTACTATTAATATAAGTCATACACTACTGGCCATTAAAATTTCTACACCGAGAAGAAATGCAGATAATAAACGGGTATTCATTGGACAAATATATTATACTAGAACTGACATGTGATTACATTTTCATGCAATTTGGATGCATAGCTCCTGAGAAATTGGTACCCAGAACAACCACCTCTGGCCGTAATAACGGCCTTGATACGCCTGGGCATTGAGTCAAACAGAGCTTGGATGGCATGTACAGGTACAGCTGAACATGCAGCTTCAACACGATACCACAGTTCACCAAGAGTAGTGATTGGCGTATTGTGACAAGCCAGTTGTCGGCCACCATTGACCAGACGTTTTCAGTTGGTGAGAGATCTGGAGAATGTGCTGGCCAGGGCAGCTGTCGAACATTTTCTGTATCCAGGAAGGCCCGTACAGAACCTGCAACATGCGGTCGTGTGTTATCCTGCTGAAATGTAGGGTTTTGCAGGGATCGAATGAAGGGTAGAGCCACGGGTCGTAACACATCTGAAATGTAACATCCACTGTTCAAAGTGCCGTCAATGCGAACAAGAAGTGATCTAAACGTGTTACCAATGGCACCCCATACCATCATGCCGGGTGATATGCCAGTATGGCGATGGCGAATACTCACTTCCAATTTGCGTTCACCGCGATGTCGCCAAACACGGATGTGACCATCATGATGCTGTACACAGAACCTGGATTCATCCGAAAAAATGACGTTTTGCCATTCGTGTACCCAGGTTCATCGTCGAGTACACCATCGCAGGCGCTCCTGTCTGTGATGCAGCGTCAAGGGTAACCGCAGCCATGGTCTCCTAGCTGATAGTCCATGCTGCTGCAAATGTCATCGAACTGTTCTTGCAGATGGTTGTTGTCTTGCAAACATCCCCATCTGTAGACTCAGGGATCGAGACATGCCTGCACGATCCGTTACAGCCATGCAGATAAGATGCCTGTCATCTCGACTGCTAGTGATACGAGGCCGTTGGGATCCAGCACGGCGTTCCGCATAACCCTCCTGAACCCACCGATTCCATATTCTGCTAACAGTCATTGGCTCTCAACCAACGCGAGCAGCAATGTCTAAATACAATAAACCGCAATCGCGATAGGCTACAATCAGACCTTTTATCAAAGTTGGAAACATGATGGTACGCATTTCTCCTCCTTACACAAGGCATCACAACAACGTTTCACTAGGCAACACCAGTCAACTGCTGTTTGTGTATGAGAAATCGGTTGGAAACTTTCCTCATGTCAGCATGTTGCAGGTGTCGCCACTGGCGCCAACCTTGTGTGAATGCTCTGAAAAATCACAGCATCTTCTTCCTGTTGGTTAAATTTTGTGTCTATAACACATCATATTTGTGGTGTAGCAATTTTAATGGCCAGTAGTGTAATTTTTCTTTTCAAAATACTTAGATCTCCAGTTTAATAGTTCATGTCTTCTGGCAGTTTGTTAAAGACTTTTGCACCAGAATGCAGAATCCCACTTTGAAAGTTAGTCAAGAAGATGAAAGCTGGTGTGGAAATTATTTTTGTGTTTTGTATTATTTTTGTGTTTATTTCATTTCAGTGGCTACTTTCTTCTTTTCCTCATTCAGCTAACAAAATGGGAAGGTTATTGAATTTTTGGTGATGACAAAGTCTTGGTCAAGTAATTGTCCATTTCCAGATTTTTAAAATTTTATTTTATTTTTGTCAATACAACTTGCCATGATTTCCTCTGTTGTATTGATCTCATTATCTGAAAAGAAAACATCCACATATAAAAAGCACACTTGCAAGGTACCAGCTGCAGAAGTCGATCCTGTGCAAAAATTTGGGTCACAATTCTGGTAGTATGGAGTTATGACCTTTTGGAAGTGCAATCTTTAAATTGTTGTGTCCATCTAATGTCCAAGCAGGATGTACTATAGAGTGGATTAACAACCAGAACCCTCCCATTCATGTGATGTTGAAGATAAGGAAAGAGGAGGTTGGTGGTGGTGGACACATCTGCCCAATGTATTTTGAAATCTTGTTTGAAAACACGTTATTCTATGTGGAAAATAGGTAAATAGTATGAGTATGTAATATGTCATCCTGATGTACAAATACATTCGATTTTATTTTAAGCGTGTTCTCAATTCGATATTTTGCAGAAATATACATGCCTTAAAATCAAAGTGAATAAATCCAAGCAGCTGAAGAATACTTATGAAATGAAGTTAATGATTTTTTATGTACAGTTTGAGTGTGCCCGTCATGTTGCAGAACAGTGTATAAGCTGCTTAAGTACTTCACTTTAATAGTGCAAGCTTTAAAATTCATAGAAAATAATACATAAAAGCATTGTTAACAATTAAATAGTGCTACTCTACTTCTTTAATGTCACACTTATTCATTTCATTCATTTGCATTGCATTTGTGAATCAAAGCATAAAACTATTCAGAACAAAGAGATCTCTGGCACTAGCTACAGCTTAGAAGAAAGCATGCTATGAATGCCAAAACAATGTTTCATAAACTTCTTACCCGTTTCACTGTGCAGTACTTCGCACTTGGGCATGAAGCGGTTGCAGTGGGGCGAATGAGTGACAACCTGTGTGCATGCATGTTTAAAAGCTGTATGTTCAGAAAGTTATAAACACTTACTATTACAATTATGGCCTAAATTTCCAATGCATTTGATTTCTAGGGCTGATAGCTTACAAGTGCCCTTTTTCTCCTTGAAATATGAGGTCACGTTGGTGCTGTTTCCCTGCCAGTCTGACACTTACACCCAGTGCCATAATTATTTGTTCTGTATATTCTGATATGTATCTTTCCCTACTATTTCTGCGCTATTTGGCTCCATCCAGTGCCAAGGAAATTATTTTGTGATGTCTTAATGTACACCCATCATCCTAACCCCTTTTCTAGCGTTTTCCATATGTTCCTTTCCTTGGACACACACTTGCGCATACACATACACATGTGTAAATTTACACCTATCAGTGTGTTACAAATTATTGCTGACAACACATTCTCATACTCTCTTCATCACCTGCGCAATGAGAGGTAAATATTTTATTGTATTTGCAGTAATTATATTTCAATAGACTAATGCAAATACCATGTTTCCTTTTTATTTCATGTAGAGTTAACAGGCATCGTGACAATGTGGTATCACCTTTTTCACTTGACGTGGACCTTTGCATTGTTGATTAGCATGATGTTTTAGCCAATGGTCAGTGTTACAAGAAAATGACAGTTGTGTTTTCAAGATCTTTGCTGAACTTTATGAAAGAATTTAAAAAAGTGAAACAATGACTTTCATTGTAATCAAACCCTCTAATGTAATGTAAAGAAAAACCTGTCATATGTCAAAGGAAGCAGAAGAGGAACGTATTGTATTATTAACAGCACTATCTACAGTCAGAAGATTAACAAGCTTTGAGTATAAACAAATTATTCAAAAATTAAATAATATGAAGGTGTATAATTTTATTTATGTTTATATTTCTTTCCAGCTAAAAACTGAAAGTTACCTGCTGCTGACTGACACAAAGTGAAAGATGAGATACAGTTATTGAAAATCATGCAGTCAGAGAGTATAATATGAATCTATATTGTAATTGCAAACAGCAGTCATTTGAAGGAAGAATTGCTGAATATTTTCAATGAAAATTTTTTTTCTAAGAAGCCTTCTATTCTCTATGTTGTAATATTTAATGAAAAGCTACAAATGATTTGGTTTTTGCATATTAATATGAATGATTGCAGAGAAATTAATAAGGGAAGATGATACAATTAAACACTGATGCTGAAATAATCTACAAGCAAAGCTGATTGTTAAATAATTTGTCAATTCTAATTAATGATTTAGTAAGAGGAAAACAGACACTTGCTGTGAATTTACAGTGTAGCTTGTAACTAAGTGGGTAAGTGCCAGTCAAGAGAGGTTGGAGTGCCGTAGGAATTTTTCTGTCACTTAATCACTTCTTTCAGTTCCGGTGATGCTTTGCTTATGTGAAAAAAGTCAAGTTGAGCCATGTTTTGGTGTCCCATGTTCAACTGTGTGGCCTCCTATAACAAACTGGGTAAATCAGTTCAAAGGTTGTAGGAAGGCAATGCCATACCACCTTCATTAGAGCAATACCTATTAAATCCCTGCAGTGTTAAAATCTCCAGGTTAATGACAAATTTATGTACAAACCTACTTATAGAATTACAGTTGTTATGATGTGAATTTTTTCTTTCTGAGTGAAATTGAGAGTTTTTGCCTATATTGATGCACACAAATTATTTTTGAGGTTGATGTCATGGGCGAAGTAGGAAGTGAAAATATTTTCTGCATGCATAATATACCTTCAACAGTAAAATGGAGAATAAATGTGTAATTTGCTGTTTTTGTTCCTTTGGAAAATGAGAACAGTTGCAGGAATTGCAGAAACCTCTTATAATCTGTACTTTCAAGGGTTACCTTATCTTAACTTCAGTCTGTTTTTTAATAGGTTCAGATACTAATGAATAAATTAATACCTGAAACCAGACTATGATAATTATGTAAGGTTTTAGACTAATTTTGTTTGTTGCAGTGACACTTTTTTATGTTGCCTTAGTGTCTGTGGAAAGCAAATTATTTTTCATTGTTGGTGGCCACAGTATACATAACTTACCAGTTCCTAGCATTAGTTAAATGCACAGCTTCAGTCTAATTTCTCTCTGTATGTGTGCATCTCTGTGTGAGCGTGCTTATGATAATGATACAGCGCTGTAGCTGATTTGTTACTCTGATGTTCTTCATGTGATCATGGCCGATATCATGAGAAGATGCTCACTAAATCCAGGAAATATATTTTCTATAGGAAGAAACAGAATTATCTTTTCCGCATGCTGTTATATAAGAAGCCATCAAATGAAATGAGACAAAGGGAAAAAATTAGGTAAACCATTTATTATTTCAAAGGTAATCACATTAATTGTTAATACACGAATCCCACTGTGAGACAAGATGGTCAATGCCTTAATGGCAAAATTTTTGCGGTTGCCTATAGAACCATGATTGTAGCAGGTGTCTGCTCTTGGTCCAAAGTAAATCAACAGCCACAAATATGGGGAGGCACACACGTTGTCAAGGGTGTTTCGAGTACTGTAGAAGTTTTGGTAGGAACCCTTACAACTTCTCCACACAGTCCAGTTCTCACATCAAGTTATTTCC
Source organism: Schistocerca nitens (assembly GCF_023898315.1). Taxonomy (NCBI): domain Eukaryota; kingdom Metazoa; phylum Arthropoda; class Insecta; order Orthoptera; family Acrididae; genus Schistocerca; species Schistocerca nitens. The sequence goes on along the minus strand of NC_064617.1, from coordinate 929,691,764 downwards.
ATATTTTTGGAGCCCTGAAGAAAGGCATTCATGGCTGTTGATTTGCTTCGGATGAAGAGGTGCACACCTGGCTACAGTCATAGTTCCATATGCAACCACAAGTATTTTTCCATTAAGGCAGTGACTGTCTTGTCTCCACTGTGCAATAAATGTATTAAACAGTTATGGTGATTATTTTTGAAATAATTAACAGTTCACTTACTTTTTTCTGCCTGTCTTGTTTTCAGTTGTAGATTGTTTAGTGATTTCTGAGAACAGTAATTATGCTTAACACTAGTTTCAGATGCCATCATGTGCTTGTAGTTTCTAGGTTAGGAAACTACACATGAATTTAAACACTGGAAAATCCAGGATGGAATGTAACAATATTATGAAAAGGGTAGTTACTACTCACCATACAGCAGAGATGCTGAATCGCACATAGGCACTCTGCAACTCAGCATCTCAACTATGCATGAATTTATATATCCTGACCATTGGAAAATGGGTTTGTCACTTTTACCACAAGTTAAATCACGGAATGTCATACATTTTCTACATTTGTAAGCAGTGCATAGTATTAAAGCCTGAAACTAATTAATGACATACTATATGTAAAAACAAAGATGATGTGACTTACCAAACGAAAGCGCTGGCAGGTCGATAGACACACAAACAAACACAAACACACACACATTTCGAAATCTTTTCTGTCGTCTTATTTTCTCTTTCTGTTTTTGCCAGTAATCACCTGTCATTCAACATCATCTTTGCCTCTTCACTTCCGCCTCGACTGACATCTCTGCCCAAACCCTTTGTCTTTAAATATGTCTGCTTGTGTCTGTATATGTGTGGATGGATATGTGCGTGTGTGCAAGTGTATACCTGTCCTTTTTTCCCCCCTAAGGTAAGTCCTTCCGCTCCCGGGATTGGAATGACTCCTTACCCTCTCCCTTAAAACCCACATCCTTTCGTCTTTCCCTCTCCTTCCCCTCTTTCCTGATGAGGCAACAGTTTGTTGCGAAAGCTTGAATTTTGTGTGTGTGTGTGTGTTTGTGTTTGTTTGTGTGTCTATCGACCTGCCAGCGCTTTCGTTCGGTAAGTCACATCATCTTTGTTTTTACATATATTTTTCCCACGTGGAATGTTTCCCTCTATTATATTAATGACATACTATGCTTCACAAAATACTGTTCATGTTTGCTTGCCTGCTCTTTTCACATCTAAGATACAGAGTATGTCAAACTAGAATGGCGGGTTGTTAAAACATCTGAATGGCAACAGGCGGGACTTACTTACAGACTGGGACATCATTAATAATCGTTTGTAGCATGGTGATCATTTTTATTTGACTCTCTTTCTTACACAGTGAATAGATACAGGTAGAATGAAACCAGTTAGCCACCTGAGTGAGTTTGATTTAATTTGCTGCATGCAGAGATTGATGTGCAGGAAGTCAAAGAGTAACTGCAAAATGTTATTCCTTAATATTTTTTGAAATATCCTTGTTTATATATAACCTGTTTTATGAAATAAAGCCAAGTCCTGATAAAACATACCATTCATAAATGAAACCATGTTCGTCAGACCTAATAATTTGTAACGTAAGTTAATGCAGGTGAGTAGGAAAACAATCCTGTAATGTTTGAAGATAGTATCTGTTGTGTGCTGCTTGAGATAGTCATGCTGATTAAATATGTGGGTAAAATTTTGCAAAGTGATATAAAATGGAATGAGTATGTGTAGACAGTAATAGGAAAGGGAAATGGCCATCTTCAGTTTATTTCAAGAATTTTAGGAACGTGTAGCTAATCCATAAAGGACACTGTGTATAGAACACCAGTGTGACACCAATTCTTGAATACTACTCAAGTGTCAGGGATGCCTGCCAAATCAAATTACAGGAAGATATTGAAACGATTCAAAAGCATGCTGCTAGATTTGTTACCAGTAAGTGCAGTCAGCATGTGAGTGCTATGGATATGCTTTATGAATTCAACTGGGAATCCCTGGCAGGAAAACTACATTCTGTTCATGGAACACTATTGAGAAAATTTAGAGAACCGGCATTTGCAGGTAACTGCAGAACGATTGTACTGCTGCCAGTGTACATTTCGTGTTAGGACTGTGAAGACAAAATAAAATAGATTAAAGCTTGTATGGAAGTTTATAGACAATCATTTATCCCTCATTCCATTTGCGAGTGGAACAGGAAAGGAAATAAGTATTAGTGGTACAAGGTAACCATTGCCGTGCACCATATGGTGGTTTGTGGAGTATGTATATACATGTAGCTTTAGAGAAAAATGACAGTGGAAGAGGGAATTGGAAAAGAGCAGCAGATTACTCAGATCCTACACTGAAAGGCATCCGTCTGTTGTGAGGAGAAAGGGGAAAAAGATATAATGAAAGTTGTCAGAGAGAGATCAAAGATAGCAAATTTGTAAGTAATGTTCCAGCTTCAGATCCGAGATAAAAGAAGGGACAGTGCAAACAAAAGATGGACAAAAGAAGAAGAAAATATAAAAATGGAGTGAACCATGCAATTAAGGAATAGGAATGGAGAGGGAAAATACATTGTAAAAAGTAGGCTTACTATTGTCTAGCTTAAATGTGTCTTTCTCAGTGCTAGAAATTTCTCCTCCTGACTGCAATACTGGGCAGCAGTTCAATCTCTCTGCAATTTAACATTTTTCCTCAATTGAATTTCTACATTGATGCCCGTAACTGACTTTTTCATGTCTTGAAATTATTTGACTAGTACTTTTTACAGTATTTTTATAATTAAAATTTAACTTCATTATTATTTATGTTAAAATTTATGGGAAGGGAATGTGTTGTGTGTAATATTCTAGTTTTATTACAACATAATTATTACATATACAACACCATTCAGCAACTTAGTACTTTGTAAGACCTTGCTATACAGAGCACCTGTAATTTAATTTTTTAATTGTTCCACCAAAGGAGGCTGGAATGGAGAAGAAGCTGTCTGGCTTTCATCAACATCAGGATTCCATTGTCTTCGCTGTGGAAAGAAGTACATGAGTAAACGGTCCTTATGTCGACACTTGAAATATGAATGCAGCACTGAACCTAAATTTGCATGTGAAATTTGTGGCCTAAAGTATCGTAGAAGATACATGCTTTCAACTCACTTTCGTATGGCACATGGAAGTGATACCACTCTGGCAAAAGAGCCTCTAGAGATGTTCTCAGTATAGTGGAAAAAGTTTCATTTAGAACAGAGAAAAAAAAGTCCTCTGTCGCTAATAACACTCAGGCTCATCATGTGATTGATTTTTCTGTCACTTTGGAATTTTCAGTGAATGTTTTTGTGACCTTGAGAGTCACTTTCATTTTGTTTCTTGGTTTGATTATTGCCCTGCAACACAAGTATCAAATCTTCATTATGTGTGAATAATTTTTGCATATGATTCATTCTCAATTTGTTTCAGTTATTTGCCTTGTAAATTTAACAATAGAAGATAAGCATAAGTTTGTGTTTTCAATATGCAGACAGTTAGAGCATGTGAAAGAAATTTTGGCTACACGCAGTATTCTCCATATATGACTAAAAATAGATTTACATTTAATTTTCAAGCATTTAAAAAGAAATAATAAAAACAATTATGTTAATTTTCAGTAATTCAGTAATTGATTGCATCCTGAAACAGCATTGTAGAAGATGAAACTGTTAGATTCCTAAATTAATAATGTATGTTCTGTAGTCATTTAAAGACTGATATTATTTGATTGGGTTTTGTCTCAGAGATCTTGTGTTTGAACATCACCAAGAAACAAGAAACCTAAGTAAAAGACAAACAATAAGAGGGACCATTCGAAAAGTGCATTAATAAATTCATATTAAAAAAGAAATGAAGATTCAATAACAAAATTTTAAGTTTTCCATTGGATGTTATAAAGGGATGAACAGACTCTGTGAGAAGCATGTTGTTAATTGATGTGTAACATCCTAAGGTATAGCTTTCATGTGTATTTTTTGTATAATGGTTGTATTTAAATGTCAGATTTTGTAATAAAATAATTTGTAAGAACATTTTCCTTGAGTATACAGTAATTTGTGGTATATATTTGTTACCTTATTCAGATGTCTTACATATTTTAAACGTGTTCTTATTCATCACAGTTATTTACAGGTTACTGTGAGATACACATTACAGCAGACGCCATATATATCTTTCATAAGTCAGACATGAGTGAGGTAGCTCAGTCTTTTTTTCAGAAGTTTCCATTTTTTAGCACCTAGGAGCATTTCAGTAACTGACAATGTAGGCCTGAAAGCCACTCAGAAGTCAATGGGAAGAGGAAACAAATATAAATTAATTTCAAAATCTGCACGAGGTCTGATTCAGATCCTTTGAATTCATTTAAAATACTGCTCCATTCCCAAAATTATACTGCATACATTTGGGATTAACTTTGATATCAATCACAAAATTGGAAAGGTAGAGTGTGGGGGAGAAATATGTGTGAGAGAAATTAAAAAAGAGAGAATATGATAATGAGATAGGATAGAATGGCAAAAATGAGAAAAAAGGAAAGGAAGATTTTGGCTTAACTTCCTGTCAACAATAAGGTCACAAGAGATGGAGAGCAAAGAAGGATGGTGAAGAAAGTGATCCATGTCATTTTCAAATGATTTATAGTAGCATTTGTTCTGAACCACTGTTCTCCAGAAAAAAAATCCAGTGTCTTACCAATGCAGCGCCTTGTTCAGTGAAAATAATAAATGGAGAGGGCAGGTAAATGGGAATGGGATGAGGAATAATGATAGTAATAGTAATAATAATAATAATAACAATAAAAATAATAATAGTTGTAAATTATAACAACATTCATTTTGCATTGATTGATTGTTTCATTGGTTCTTGGTAGAGTATTTTATACATTATGAATGGAACATGCACAACACTGGTATAATATTCTACAATATTTATTATGTGTTGCATGAACCAATTTTCAGCTGTTATGATATCATCAGATACAAAGGCAAGTATGTGGTGCAGTGAAATTATGTTGGATCAGAGAGTTTAAACGATTGCATTTCCATTTCCAGAGATGAAAAATATTAATATTAGAATTATGACTAAAACAAGAGGGGTTTTTTCAACGTAAATGCAATGTAAGATTATTTAACTAAGATAAAGTATTAAACTTTGTATTCTGTCGTATGGCAGGTCTTGTCATGGGGAAGGCCTTGTCAGAGAGGTCCACCGCAGGAGCGTCTAGGGAAGTAATTCCAGTGATGGTTTCCCATTGCCTTCCACTGATGATGATAAAATGATAATGAGGACAACACAACACCCAGTCCCTGAGCAGAGAAAACCTCCGACCCAGCCAGGAATCGAATCCAGGCCCTTTAGCGTGACAGACTGCCGTGCTGACCACTCAGCTATAGGGACGGACAAGATAAAATATGTATTACATTAATTTATGGACTACAGACAAATTACAATAGTTTCCGCCCCTGGTAGCTGAGTGGTCAGCGCGACGAAATGTCATACCTAACAATCCGGGTTCGATTCTCAGCTGGGTCAGAGATTTTCTCCACTCAGAGACTGGATGTTGTGTTGTCCTTATCATCATCATTTCGTCCCCATCGATATGCAAGTCACCGAAGTGGTGTCAACTCGAAAGACTTGCACCAGATGAACAGTCTATCTGACGGGAGGCCCTAGCCACGAGACATTTTATTACAAGAGTTATACATAGAAGAAAATAATTAATAATAAACTTTGGTGACATATTTCAAAGATATGGCAGAACAGAATAATCTTGTCTTTTATAGATCCTAAACTACAAACAGATAAGATATAATAGTGATATAAATCAGGTGAGTGAAGCAGCTATGATTATAGAAAGTAAAATATTTTTAACACAACAAAAGAAATTATAGTAACTGAAATAAAAGAAAATGGGCCATGGGAGTAAGGGGGATAATTTACAACTTGGCCTGGGTGGGTTATGAGTAGTACATGCAGTTAGAAGTGGTGAGTAAGGGAACTGTGTCTGGTCATTCAGTACTAAGCTTGGTTGATGTACATGTGTTTATTCATTTTCATTATTTTAAGATGGTGCATCTATCTTCCTTTATGTGATGTAATACTTCACATTTTGCCTTGTAACTGTGGCCTTCTGTAAGCAGGTGGTCTGCAAAAGCATCTCCCTTTCTAAGTTTCCAAATTCTGTGCTATTCCTTCAAGCAGATACATACTGCCCTTCCAGACTGAACCATATAGAATTTACCACACTTACAAGTAATTTCATATATTACTCTCTTTTCAAAGCTGGAGTGCTGTCTTTAGTGTTGGGAAAAAAGTGTCTAACAGTGTTATGCACATAAAATGACGGTCTTACATTCCTGGTTTTAAGCTTTGTGACTATGTCCAGAAAGGCCTTTCCTAAGTATGGAGATGTACACCATTTATTGCATCTCACTGGATTACTTTTACTAATTATGGGATTGTACACCATTTATTGCATCTCACTGGCTGTAGTCACAAAGCTTAACACCAGGAATGTAAAAACATTATTTTATATGCACAGCACTGTTCGACTGACTTTTTGCCCAAAGGTAATGGCAGCACTCCAGCTTTGGAAAAGAGTGAAGTATATAAAATTACTTGCATTTGTTGCAAATTCTATTTAGGTCAGTCTGGCAGGGCAATATGTACCTGCCTGAAGGTACATCAGAAAATTTGGGAACTTAGAAAAGAAGACTCTTTTGCAGACAGCCTGTTTAAAGAAGGCCATAGTTACAAGGTGAAACATATCCACAAAGGAATGAAGATGAACTGTCTTGAACTACTGGAAATTAATAAACACATGTCCATCAACCCAAGCTTAGTACTGAATGACCAGACAGTTCCCTTCCTTGCCACTTCTAAGTGCATATACTACTTATAATCCCATCCAGGCCATGTTGTAAATTATCCTTCTTACTCATATGCCCCATTTTCTTTTATTTAAGTTATGATAATTACTCTTGCTGTGTTAAAAAAATTTACTTTGTATAATCACAGCTCCTGCACTCACCTGCTTAATATCAGTAGTACATATTATATGTTTGTAAAGTAGGACCTATAAAGACAAGATTATTTTGTTCAGCCAACTCTTTGCAATATGTCACCAAAGTCTATTGTTCAATTATTTTCTTCTGTGTACAACTCTTGTAATTTGTCTACATATATATTTCATTAGTTAATGTGTCACATATTTTATTTTAGTTAAATAATCTACATCACATTTACACTGAAATAATCCCTCTTGTTTCATTCCTAATTCTAACATTAACATTCTTCATCTCTGGAGATGGAGATACTCTGTAGATGCACTAGTTTAAACTCCTTGATCCAACAAAATTCCACTGTACCACATACCTGATGATGGCATAGCAGTCAAAATGTGGTTTGTGTAACAAATAATAAATATAGCAGAAAATTACACTAGTATCATATGCGTTTCATTCATAACATTCATTTTATTGCTGTTAGACCATTACAGAACAAACTTTGTTATCTTAATGCATGCAAAAGTAACAACAATATAGAAAGGATAGATTGCTACTCATTACGTAGAGGTAGTGCTCTGGTGCAGATAGACACACTGAAAAAGACTTCTGAAATATTAAGCATTCATTGAACAAGTGAAAAATGTGGAAGATATTTTCATGTAAGAAGCAAAACCAAAACTTGTCACAAATATTTAAATGTAAATGCACTGAGGGGCATAAGATAATTCTGAGGCTATATAATAGCTACAAAACATTAATCAGAAAGCAGTTTACAACATATATTTACATGACATAACTGCTGAGGATGTGCAGAAGTTAGATTTTACCTAACACTCAAAATATTTTATTATTATTCATTCTGCAAAGAGATCTGTTGATGGATTACAAGGCATTGGTAACCAATAAATACAAAATTGTTAAGGCTTTCATGGCCACTTGCTGACAAACTGCCTATTGGCTTATGTCTCGAGTTCTTCGGCTGAACATTCATCTGATGATTTTACTGATGTTTCGCTAGGACAAATGGCTGGCATTGTCAAAGCTTCATCTTCTGTTGCTGGTTGTGAACTGGGACCGAGCTCGTGGCTGCAGACAATATGTACCTGGCTCGCCAACATCCAAGGGCTTTTCCGCGATCATTTCCGGTGCGCTTCTAGTCTTGTTACCTGTGACGGTCATTCGCTGCAGTGCGGGAAGCCAGGATCTGTTCACCTTAAGGCTTTCTTCTTTCTAGTTGAAGCTATTCCCGTGTTTTTGTATTTCTATAGCCCCTCGGAACAAGCGAGTGTGATAGTGCTTCTCTGCAGCCAGAACTTCCGTGTCGGCAAATTTTATTACATGGTTGGTCTCACACAGTGTGTGCTCTGCCATGTCCAATTTCTCCAACTGCTCCAACCTTAGAAGTGTATCAGAGCCAAACACTTGGTGAAATGACAAACCAGAAAAAGAAATGTTGGGTACGGCCTTTCTGCCATACATTCCCAGAGAGACTGACAGAACTGGCCATATAATGTGGAAACATGGCGTAAAGACGATTTTCAAACTGAAAAAGAAGATCAAAGAGTGTCTTAGATCAGCAAAGGAGAAAAGGGACCCACTTGCAAAGTCAGGAATATACTGCATACCATGCACATGCGGAAAAGTTCATGTCAGAATGACTGGATGAACAATCAACACCAGAATCAAAGAACATAAGTGGCATTGCAGGTTGGAGCAGGTGGAGAAAGTGACCGTGATAGAGCCCACACTGTGTGAGACTGACCACACAGTAAAATTCGCCGACACAGAAGTTCTGGCTGTAGAGAAGCACTATCACACCCGCTTGTTCAGAGAGGCTATAGAAATACGAAAACACTGGAATAGCTTCAACTAGAAAGCAGAAAGCCTTAAGGTGAATGGATCCTGGCTTCCCATACTGCAGCGAACAACTGTTGCAGGTAGCAAGAGGAGAAATGCACCGGAAATGATCACAGAGAAGCCCTCCGATGTTGGCACACCAGGTACATATTGTCTGTGGCTGCGAGCTCAGTCCCAGTTCACCGCCAGCAATGGAGGGTGAAGCTTTGACAATGCCAGCCACTCGTCCTGGTGAAATGTCAGTAAAATCAGACGAACATCAGCTGAAGAACCCGATACGGAAGCCAATAGGCAGTGTGTCAATCAATAAATCCTTTGTAGTATTGATTCCAAGTATGGTAAGATATACACTGTAAGACAAGTGCCTCATGAATGAATCATCCGAATGGAACAGAAATCAATAGATGTGGTGTACAATTGTACATGTACAGACAACCAAATGGTTACAGTTTCAAAAAATTACATGATTCATTCAAAACAAAGAACTTCACAAATTGAGCAAGTCAATAACATGTTGATTACCATTGGCCCTTATGCAAGCATTTATTTGGCTTGACATTGATTGATGGTGCAGGTTGTGAAACAGCTATTGAAATCTGGATCCTCCCTTCCACCAGCAGCTTTTCTAAACTATGCAGGTGTGAGTTGTCCTTAAAACACATTCTCTACTCCCAAAACCATCCTGGCCTCAAGGTACAGTAACCTACTATCGCACACCCTCAGCCCAACATTTTCTGCCCCTTCTGTCCTATCACCTCCTCCTAACTCATGTCCCCTCAGCCTCGTTGTGCACTGCTGTCTGTCAGTGAACCCACCAATCTGCTGCCCTCTGTGCTCCTCTCCTTTCTGTTCCCCTTTTCTTTCCATCCTTCCCTCCCCCGCAGCTTCCCAATGCTGCACCAGGCAGCCTTGTCTGACACCTCTACTTCGTCCATGTTCCATCAGCCATCACTGTTTCCTCTTCCCCGATCTGTATCCTGCTATCCTTTCCTGTTCCCCACTCTACTAGAGACTGTTGCTCCTGTTCAATGCATTTCAGTCTGGTCTGAGCAGCCAGATATAGTGGTCATGTGTGTGAGGTATGCTTGCTTGTGTGAATACGTTTGTGTTTTTCTATTGTAATGAAGGCCTTGACCAAAAGCTTACAGTGTAACTGTTGTTTCATTGTAACAGTTATTTCAATCTGCCTGTTGAAACTCAGCGTGTCTTCTTTATGGTGAGTAGCAATCAGTCATTTCCATAATTGTTGATGTATTTAGGATACTGTATGTGAAAAATGCAAGTTGTGTTTTATGTAATTTTTCATAACTGTTGCTGGTTTTCACTGGGAAGGTTAATTTATTCAAATAGGAATTATTTTTTAACTGAGTATAAATTATTTGTATTACTGTTGCATATTTCTGTCAGGAATTCGACTGAGTCGAGGTCAAAACTGAGTCTAACTGTGAAGTTATTTGGACATTAGTAACTGGCCTAGGTGAACTCAGGTTAATCATTGTATGTTTTTATCAGCCACCTGATTCCAAGTGTATATATTCATTGCAGGTGGTACAAACAGTCAGTCTTTTGAAGTAATAATAATCAAATTTTCTGAAATCTGTTTTTTGAAGCTAATTTGACAACCCACATGCAATGAAAATATTTTAGACCTTTTAACTACAGATAGGCCTGACTTTAATGATGGTCACTGAGTAGAGACAGGAATTAGAGGTCATGATGTCATCATAGTGATGATGGTTATTAGTGTTAATAAACCCACCAAGAAGGCTAGATGCTTTTTTATGCTGGAAAGAGCAGATAACCAGTTGTTAGCATTCTGCTCAAACAATAAATGGACATCATTTATACCCATCTGGAGAAATTACGGGCAAAGTTTAAACAGATTGAAAATCAAGCTCTGGATAAGTATGTGCTGAATAAGCATATTAAGGATGGAGAAGATCTAATACAGTTTAATAACAAAATTTGGAAAATGCCAAGGAAACAGAGATAATAGCACTCTTGGTTCACGAAATAATGAGCAAATTTCAACAACAAAATTAGTAAAAATTCGTGAGTCTATAAAAATATTGATGCATGAAGCATACGACAAATTCCTCTGCAATTCCTTGGTGAAAAATTTTGCCAAAAACCCGAGAAAATTCTGGTCCTACATAAAATTGAAATCTTCTGTCCATGCTTTTGTAAACCAGCCTTCCTAATCATCAAGAATCACAAACCCCTCACCTGGTTCAGATTCATGATGACATCTTCATGAATGGACTGGGTAGGGTACCCTCACACTTTACTCCAGAACCTTCTCTCTCATTTACTTCAACTGGTCCTCATCAGTCCAACAAGCCACCTTCCTTGATGTCAACCTCAACCTCAAGGATGGCTACATTAGTACCTCAGTTCACATCAAACCACCAACCACAAAGAATATCTCCACTTCAACAGCTGCCAACCATTCCATACCAAGAAGTCCCTTCCATATACCCTAATCACCTATTGCCATCACATCTGTAGTGGTGAGCAATGCCTCTCCAAATATGCCAAGCATCTGAGGCAGGCCTTCACAGTTTGAAATTACTGTCACAACCTTGTCCAGAAACAGATCTCTCATACCTTGTTTGACGCATTCACAGTGCAGCCACAAAGGAGAACTCCTATCATGACTCAGTACCTCTCTGAACTGGAGCAACATTCTCTGCCAGGATTTTGATTACATCTCAGCCTGTTCTGAAATGAGAAATACTCTCCCTACTATCCTTCTGCCTACACAGTGCACCTACAAGTCCTTTCCTCCTGCATTCTCCCTTCCATTTCTGCCCCCCCCCCCCCCGCCCCCCCCCCCAGCATAGCCACCCAATGCTGCATCAACCAGCCCTATCATGACCACATTCCTGCATATGCCCATGGAAATCACTTAACATCTTCCTCCACCCCTACCCTTTTATCACTTACCTTTCCCAACATATACTTTCTCCTTACCTCCACCACCCACCCCAGCAGATGGTTAGATGGTTGTTCATGTCAGGTGCAGCTGCAGTTGGACCTAGCTGCCCAGAGACACTAGCCATGCCTGTGTGTGAGTTGTTGTTTTTGTGTGTGTATGAGAGAGTTCTATTTCTGAAGAAGGACTTTATACTTTACCTGAAAGCTTAAATATTTATAGTATTCTTTTCGTTGTATGCCTCTCTGTGACTCAATGCCTCATCTATATATTGAGTAGCAATCTACCATACCATATTGTTGTTAGTCCATCTTGGACATTCCATTGTTTGATTTTAATGATGGTAAAATAATGGACACACAAAATTAAAAACCATTATTTTTAACATCAGTTTGCTGCAGAATTCTTGAGCACAGCCTGAGCTATGAGGGTTGTACCAAAAGTAAGGTTCCCAATGCGCTACAGCCTCAAGGCAAGGTGCTAGGCTAAATCCGACAACAGTGCCATGCACAGTGGTTCCCCCACTTTCGAGCCCACCCATCCATGATTTGCTACGTCGCTCAGTGTTGGCTTGGCAGCTGTCAGAGATGGAAGTGTTGATAACCGCTCCCACCAAGTGCGAGGTACGAGGAGTACTCGGAAGTTTCTCCATGCAAGGAAGTTACCACCTGTGGAGATTCATCAGCAACTGACTTAGGTTTATGGTGAAGAGTGCATGTCCGTTCAGCACGACTACAAATGGTGCAGGGCTTTTGCTGAGGGTTGCACGTAAGTTCACGATGAAGAACGGAGTGGAAGACCGCCAGTTTCAGATGTGATTGTCCAGGAGATCAACAGTGAGCTGCTCAAAGATCGGAGGGTCACTGTCCGTGAACTTGTTGATCGCATTCTTGAAGCTTCACACAGCGCAATTGAAAGAACTTGAACAGAAACGTTGGATTATCGCAAGGTATGTGCTCACTGGGTCCCCCAGATGCTGACTGACAGACACGAGCAACACCTTGACTGTGCTCACAAGTTTCTTCAACAATGTGAGGGGGAAGGCAACAAGGAGAAGTTGTTGGAATCTGTCGTCACGGGAGATGAAATGTGGGTATTTCATTACACCCCCAAAACAAAACAACAATCTCATCAGTGACGTCACTCCGGTTCACAGCCACCAAAGAAATTCAAACAAAATGCAGTTGGCAGGAAAGGTTATGGCGACTGTGTTTTGGGCTCTGAAGGGGGTATTCCAAATCGATTTCATGCAACCTGGGATGACAATAAACTCAGACAGATATCGTGAAACACTGACCAAACTCCAGCAAGCAATCCAGAATCACCAGAGAGGACAACTGATGGAGGGAGTAGTGCTTCTTCATGACAACGCTCAACCCCACATCGCTAGCCAAACACAGGAGCTTTTGAAGAAATTTGGGTGGACTGTTATGCCCCATCCCCCACACAGCCCAGACCTAGCCCCCAGTGATTATCACCTCTTCCCCAAGCTAAAGGAACACTTAGGGGGCAAACGCTTCAAGAGTGACAATGAAGTCCGATCAGTGGTCACATACTTTCTCAACAGGTTGGCGGGAGACTTCTTCGACTTAGAAATACAATAGCTGGAGCACCAGCTTCAAAAGTGTATCGAAAGAAATGGAGACCATGTTGAAAAATAGACAACAGTGTAAGCTTTTCAATGACGTATAAATTAATAACAATAAACAATGTCTTCTATTTGTAAAAAATATGGTAACTTTAATTTTGATACAATCCTTGTAGAAAATAATAAATGTTCTTGACAAGAAAAAGCTTCCATCCACAAATAAGCATGGATTTAGAATGCATTGCTTATGTAAAATTCAGCTTGCCATTTTCTCACACTATATCCTGTGAACAAAGGATGAACAACAACAGGAAGGTTAAATATTCCTAGATTTCTCAAATGCATGTGACACAGTGCCCCACTGCAGACCTTTAATGAAGGTCCGTGTTTACAGTATAGGTTTCCAGATATGGATATGAGACTTGTCAAATAATAGAACCCAGCACATTGTCCAGGATAGCAGCTGTTTATTGAAGACATGAGTGTCCTAAGGAGAACCCGGGGAAGTGTAGTGGGTCCATCCTTGGTCTCTGTATACATAAGTGACCTGACAGGTAGGGTGAGCAGCAACCTGTGACTGTTTGCTTGTAATGGTGTAGTGTACACAGGAAGGTGTCGTCATTCAGGATACAGGATGACTTACATCTACATCAATACTCCACAAACCATATTCAAGTGCCTGCCAGAGAGTTCATCGAACCATCTTCACAATTCTCTATTATTCCAGTCTCGTATAGCGCGTGGAAAGAACGAACACCTATATCTTTCCCTATGAGCTCTGATTTCCCTTATTTCATCATGGTGATCATTTCTCCATATGTAGGTCGGCGTCAACAAAATATTTTCGCATTTGGAGGAGAAAGTTGGTGATAGGAATTTCATGAGAAGATTTCTCTGCAACGAAAAATGCCTTTTTATTAATGATGTCCTGCATCATTTCAGTGACACTCTCTCCCCTATATCATGATAATACAAAATGTGCTGTCCTTCTTTGAACTTTCTCAGTATAATCCATCAGTCTTGTCTGGTAAGGATCCCACACCACGCAGCAGTATTTTAAAAGAGGATGGAAGAGTGTACTGTAGGCAGTCTCTTTAATAGATCTGTTACATTTTCTAAGTGTCCCACCAATAAAATGCAGTCTTTGGGTAGCCTTCTCCACAACATTTTCTGTGTGTTCCTTCCAATTTAAGTTGTTCATAATTGTAAATCCTAGTTATTTAGTTGAATTTACAGCCTTTAGATTTGACTGATTTACTGTGTAACCGAAGTTTAATGGATAGCACTCATGTGGATGACTTCAACTTTTCGTTATTTAGGGCCAATTGAAAACTTTGGCACCATACAGATATCTTTTCTAAACCATTTTTCAATTTGTTTTGATCTTCTGGTGACTTTACTAGTCGGTAAATGACAGTGTCATCTGCAAACGACCTAAGACAGCTGCTCAGATTGTCTCCCAAATCATTTATATAGATAAGGAACAGCAAAGGGTCTCTACCTTGGGGAATGCCAGAAATCACTTCTGTTTTACGCAATGACTTTCTGTCAATTACTACGAACTGTGACCTCTCTGACAGGAAATCACGAATCCAGTCACATAACAGAGATGACATTCCATAAGCACGCAATATCACTGTAAGCCGCTTGTGTGGTTCAGTGTAAAAAGCCTTCTGGAAGTCAAGAAATATGGAATCAATTTGAGATTCCTAGTCAATAGCACTCAACACTTCATATGAGTAAAGAGCTAGTTGTGTTTCACAAGAATAATGTTTTCTAAATCCTTATTGACTGTCTGTCAATAGACGACTGCTTTCTTCAAAATAATTCATAATATTCAAATACAATATATGTTCCAAAATCTTGCTGCATATTGATGTTAATGATATGGGCCTGTAATTTAATGGATTACTCCTACTACCTTTCTTGAATATTAGTATGACCTGTGCAACTTACCAGGTTTTCCATACAGATCTTTTTCGTGTGAACAGTTGCATATGATTGTTAAGTATGGAGCTATTGCATCAGCATACTCTGAAGGAACCTAATTGGTATACAGTCAGGATCAGAAGATGTGTTTTTATTAGGTGATTTAAGTTGCCTCACTCCTCCGAGGATATCTACTTCAATGTTACTCATGTTGGCAGCTGTTCTGATTCGAATTCTGGAATATTTGCTTCATTTTCTTTTGTGAAGGCATTTTGGAAGGCTGTGTTTAGTAACTCTGCTTTGGCAGCACTTTCTTCTATAGTATCTCCATTGCTATCACACAGACAGAATTTATATTTGGAGTGACAAATGGCAACATAATCTAAATGTAGAAAAGTGTAAGTTAATTCAGATGAACAAGAAACACAATAAAGTATTAGTGTCGTGCTGTTGCTGTTCAACACAATCACATCAATTAAATATGTAGGCATAACATTGCAAAACTATATGTAGTGGAATGAGCACATAAAGTCAGTAGTAGAGTAGGCAAATGGTCACCTTTGGTTTATTGGGAGAATTCTAGTAAAGTGTGGCTCATTAATAAAGGAGACAGCATACAGGACACAAATGAAACCCATTGTTGAGTATATTTTGAGTGTTTAGGATCTATATCAGGTCAGATTAAAGGAAAACTTTGAAGCAATTCAGAGGCTTGCTGCTAGATTGTTACCAATAGGTTTAATCATCATATGAGTGTTTCGGAGATGCTTCATTAACTCAAATGGGAATCGCTGGAGGGAAGGCAACACTATTTTTGCAAAACTCTATTGAGAAAATTTAGAGAACCGAGATTTGTGGCTCAATGCAGAGCGATTCTATTGCCGCCAATGTACATTTTGTGTAAGGACCCCGAAGACAAGGTAAGAGAAATTAGGGCTTATACAGAAGCATATAGATAGTCATTTTTCACAAGTTTCATTTGCAAGTTGATCAGTCATATCCATCTTTATTGAATAAATCCTCATAATGCATACAAGAGAAGGTACTATTAATTGTACAATATTTTGAATTATTTTTCCTGTTCCACCATCCATAAGTGGGGCATTGTAAAAATGAATTGAGCGATCATTAATCTAGTTATCACTTTATAATCTCTACAATATCAGTAAATAAGAATGAAGAATATTTGTAGATTCTGCCATGAAATATGTGTCTTTGAAATTTATTTTTGCAAAATATTAGCTGTTTTTCACTAACAACAGTTTGAAAGTGATAGATTGCTACTCACCACATAGAAGGGGAATTGAGTGTCAGATATGCACACTGAAAAAGACTGCTAGATATTATTCATATATTAAACTTAGTCCTTCATCAGACACAGACAAAACAAAACACACACTTATTCTCACAGGCATAACTCTCATCATACCCATGGCCAAAGTTTGGAGTCTGACAGCAGATAAGTTGTGCATGTGTGTGTCTTCATGTCCTAAGGTTTGGGGATGACAGTGGCCTTGTGTATGTATTGTGCATGTATGAATGTGTACGAGTTTTCTTTCCGTCTATTTCTGGTTAAAAAGTAAGTTCAATGGCCGAACAATATTTAGCAGATTTTTTCAATGTGCCTGTCTGTAAGTCAAGCCTCCTTTATGTGGCCGGTAGCTATGCATCCCTTTAAAATTGTTGTTATTATATCCCAGATTTTTCATCTTTTTTAAAATTTCCAGTATTTTGTTGCATTCTCTTGTCAGTAAAACAAGACTAAGAATATATAAACTGTTCTTCTGTCTTGTCAAATCACAACAATATTTTAATACTCTGTCATCATAAGTGAAATCACCACGTCTGATTGTGAAATGTCTTTTGCATATATTAATGAATTTGGTTGTTGTTAACTTAATTTTAATTAATGCATTTATAATAACTGTTAAGCTATTTTAGTTCTTGTATCATAGTGATGACAATATGTTATTTTGGTGCAGGAGATGTGTCATCATTATGTGGTCTCCGCTTTTATTGCCATCAGTGTGGTCGTACATACAAGCACAAGGATAAGTTGAGACGCCACTTACGTCTGGAGTGTGGAGTGCCACGACGCTTTACATGCTTTGCATGTTCAAGAAGCTTTAAGCACAAGCATCACCTTACTCACCATCAGCGCCAAAGCAAATGTGCTTCATTAATCAGAAGTTCTTTGCTTAGTGATGAAACATAGAAACTGATTTCATGAAGGATATTTGGTTGAATACCTTAATCATTTGGCTTCTGAATCACCCACACTCATTTGTTGTTGATGCTGTAGAGTTCTTATTGTTAGTTTGTTTATTTATTTCTCTCTCTCTCTGTCTCTGTCTCTGTCTCTGTCTCTGTCTCTCTCTCTCTCTCTCTCTCTCTCTCTCTCTCTCTCTCTCTGTGTGTGTGTGTGTGTGTGTGTGTGTGTGTGTGTGTTTTATGACAAAAACCTTTACATGAAACAGTCACTACTTCAAAAGAAGTTACGTTTTGCATATTCAAAGGTTTGGCTATTGCTCACCAGGCAATGTAAATTTATATATGTTTATGTAGATATAAAAATTTGAATATTGGTTTATTAATGTAAGTATGATTCCATAGTTTGCACTGCACAGTCTGGTATGAGGCATTTGGAAGTCAGTGTTATAGCTAGAGCATTACTTGTAGAGCAACTGGTTACAAGGAACACTTTGAATACCTTCTTTGATATCTGTGGTTCTTGCCTTTTTGTCTCATCGATATAGTTCCAGCAGTTTGAATAGTTTAGATGTAAAAAATTTCCTTTGTTAGAGCCATTATTAATCTAATTTTGTATCTGTGGTCTCTTTGGGATTGTTATGTTGTGAATTGAAGAATATTTATAGATTCTAGCATGAAACACATTCTCTTTTTTCCTTCAATATATTATTCATTTTTCTTTGCATATCTACCAATTCAAATTTTTCAGGATTTCCTTTGCATTCGTGCACCAATCAAACATTCCTGTGACTACTTGGACTGTCTTTCATACAATCAAATTCAATTTAATTGGATGGATTAAAAAAATACTCACCAAATGGTGGCAGGAGAACACACATATAAAAGGTAATATGTATGCAAACTTTCAGAGCCAGTGGCTCTTTCTTCTGGCAGAAGTGTTGAAGGGGAAGGAAGAGGGGTGAAGGAAAAGGACTGGCAAGGTGTAGGAAAAGGGGCAGAGTTTGGAAAATTCACCCAGAACCCTGGCCCAGGGGAGACTTACCAAATGGGAAAGTTTGTTCTCCTGCTGCTGCTTGGTGGGTAGATTTCTCTGTATCCACTTACATTATATTTTCAAAAATTGATTATTTTCGTTGATGTAATATCAAATCTGAAATACTTGTCCATCATAATCAGAATTATCATATTTAGTGACATAGTGATTTGTATAATATCTTTAAGGATTTTATGAATGTGAATTCCCTGCATTTTCCAGCACAAAGGTTTTATCACTTGTGGGAGGTTTTTGGGTAAGAGTAATCACTCTGGATTTTCAAAGATCTTTATTTGGGAAATTATTATTTTTGAAATGTCATTGAAATATATTCATTAATATTACTGTTACTGATTTAACTACTGAATATCCTAGTGCTGAAAATATGTTATGTTGATGCAGGAGAGACATCATCAGTATGTGGCCTCCGCTTTTATTGCCATCAGTGTGGTCGTACTTACCAGCACAAGGATACATTGAGACGCCACTTACGTCTGGAGTGTGGAGTGCCACGACACTTTACATGCTTTGCATGTTCAAGAAACTTTAAGCACAAGCATCACCTTACTGACCATCAACGCAAAAGCAAATGTGCTAAGTTAATCCAAAGTTCTTTGCCAGATGATGAAATTTAGAGACTGATTTGTTGAAAGACGTTTCCTTGGATACATTAATCAAAGTTCCAAGTAATGCTTAAAGTCCTTCTACTGGTGTTTGCTGCATCCTTCAAAGGATTTTAACGGGTCTCACTTGCTGAAGCTTTAAAACCCTCACACATGCACAGAAAGAGACTTTAGAGGTAAGTGTGGCATCATGAGAAAGTTTAACAAGTTTCAGTGGCAACCAAAATTTTTTTGTGTGTGAAGTTAGATGTTTATTCACAGACTTCCAAAATGTTGGCATTATGTGTCCTATCCTCATCCATATACATCCCCAAATATTAATTCCCCACTTCTCTACTAATTGGAGCACCATCTAATACAAGGATTTCTGTTTACGGCAGTCCGTAAATTGTAGTGTGAACTACTTTTGAATCATTGCTATGCCAGTGACCATTGGACACTTCTGTATCATTTCCATTGGTGTTTCTATCACAGTATACCAGATGACAGGGCCACATAAAGATCCATGAGAACATCTTTTTGTTACTGCACCTTTTTGGGCTGTAGTAGAGAGAGCCATGCCAATTAATGCTCCATAGATTGCAAGAATAAATGAACTTTATTTACACTCCAAAACTGAAAACAATAACAAAGCTATTTGGATGTGAATCTGCCCTGCTTGGTTCCAGTCCTCCATTTCTCTCTGATGTTGCACTGGGAAAGTTCTTACAAGGGCACATCAGTGCAGCCATATCATTAGAGATGGTGGTCCACGAGAGAGGTCCTTATGAGACAGAAGCTAGTAGTCAGTCAAGAGATAGCATAGCTGCATGGATGATGCAAAGAGATGAGCTTGGCCGGATGGGTCATCAGAGCTATGGTGAGTTGTGCACTGATGGGGTGCAGGAGGGGCTGTCGTTAGGGCCATTGTGGTAAGCTCAGATGAGACCCTGAGTGAACACTGAATGAAGCTTGGAGGATACAGTTGTGCTGCGGCAAAAGACTGCTGTAGGCCCTCAGCCCAGGGAGACTCCTGATGTGAACTGGTGCAGAGCAGCTGGGCAGTGTCCTTTACAGCCAGTAGGTGGAAGAGTACTGTGGTGGCAATCAGTAGGCCTGTAACCTGTGGAGGAAAATTGCTGTGTGCAATGGCAGTGTTGATTGCGACAACTCTCACACTGGTAGTGGTGAAGTCGGCACCATTTGGTACCACGGTTGCTGCAGGAGATGCAGCTGATAACAACACGATATGCCTATTTTATTGTTGTACTGTTTTCTGCGATCTCCTGCCATGGTGTTGCCAGAGGCCACAGAGGTGACAGCCTACAGTGCATGCCTGTGTTGCTTGGAGGTGAATCCCAGGTGGATACAACACATTTGAATATTGGTAAATGGTTTTTTTTTTTTTATCAATGTAAATATGATAGGATATTTTACTTAATATTTTACAGCACAGTCTGCTAAGAGACACTCCGAAACAAGTGTTATTGACAGTGTAAAAGCAGCTGGTTACAATAAACATTTTGAAATATATGACCTTTTTATCTTGTGTAGATATAATTACTGAAACTTGAATGTTTAAGAAATCAGGGACAGTGTGTGGTAACTATTTTTATTTCTCAGACTACGGTTATGCACATCATAATATGAGTTTTAATTTTCAAACATAATCTGTGTGTAAATCAAAAAGAACATATTCTGTAAATGGAAATGTACAAAATAGATTTACAAAAGATGTAATAGAAAAATGCTGTCAGTGTGCATAAAATATTTGTATTGCTTACTTTTGTTAAATAAATATTTTATCAATTTGTTACTGTTTCCTGAGTTATGAATAAAACATCACTAATTTCAAGCAATTTTATTCACCCTGGTTCATTATTATTATCCTGCATTTTCAAATGACTCAAAGTCTCTATCTGGAGAAACTGATTAATTTTTTCTAAGTATTCTGCTCACTTGATGTTTCATTTTCCCATGCAGTATTCTAAATATTGTTATAGTCACCCAAATGGGATTAGTCATTATCTGGATTTCAACCTCTGGCCGACTCATTTACATGGCATTTTGTACTCAGTTACTGTTACAACACATGCATGTGGTTGGATAAATGTGAAGGAGGCTACTCATCTCATACATTCAATTTCACATCATGTTCCACGAATCCAGTCATGATAGGGACATTTCAGACATGTGAAATGAGACAAGTTATGCGTTAATGAACAGAAGCAGCCCACTTCTGTGAATTATCTCTCTTTCCTAGCACTTATATTACAATACAGGGTCAACTGTTTTCACAGTTTGGAAAATTCATTTCATTATATTTTGCTTTGCAGCCAGATGCCCTACCTGCCACTCCAGTTGTCAGTTAATCTAAGAGAGGAAAGTCATGCACTATCTGTCTGTGAATTGTGTAAACCTCATTCTGTGTATTATTGTATTTTAACTGTTTTTATATTGTATTTTCTGAGATGGAAATTGTTGACTAGTCTGCCATTTGCCTAAATCAAATTGGAAAACTGCCTAGAACCCACACTCGGGTCACCTGGTGTACAGACCAATGCTCATTAACTCACACCATGAATTCAATCTAGGTATGACCTGTCATGCCATATAGTAAGCTAGGGCACTGTGTGTTAAGCTATACAAGCAGGACTTTTGTGAAGTATTCTAACAGCAAACTACAACTAGTGCTAATATACTCGCACAATAATTGTGGGAATTATTTCTAAAACACAATGGATATATGTTATGAAAAGAATAGTTGCTACTCACCATATAGCAGAGATACTGAGTTGCAGATAGGCACACCAAAAAGACTGTCACAAAGCAAGCTTTTGGCCAACAAGGCCTTTGTCAACAATTGACAAACACACACACACACACATATGTACCTGTAAGATTGTGTGTGTGAGAGTTGTGTTTGCATGAGTGTCTGTGTGTTTCTGTCATCTATTGTTGACAAAGACCTTGTTGGCTGAAATCTTAAGCTGAAATCTTATTTTCTGACAGTCTTTTTGTTGTGCCCATCTGCGACTCAACGTCTCTACTATATGGTGAGTAACAATTAACTTTTTCACAATATTGCCACATTGTATATATATTTTTATGAGAAAATCAACAGCTTTTTTTAAGTAGCCACTGCTCTTCCTGTTATTCCTCTCCACTGCTGTTTTTATATACTACTTCATTTTAAGGATTGATGTAACTTTACTGATTTTAGATAAAGCTATTGGCTTATGCCTAGGGCTTTAATATGTTATCAATAAAGAACATTAATAGTGTTAAGTATGTGCATTAAGAATTAATAAATTGTATTTCTTACTTGGCAGGTAAACTAAGAAGGAAAAAACGGGTCTGCTTTTTCCTAAATGTAATTCTGATATGAGAATAGTACTGTCTACTCTGAAAATAAGATAAGAAGACAGAGTTTCTACAGTAATTATCTTTTACTGAAATTATACAAATCATAATTAAGCTGGAAACAACATTTTTTAATAATCAAAAAACAGTGCTCTCAGGAGGAAACACACATAAAAGTTATGAAAATGTGCAAGCTTGCCGGCCGAAGTGGCCGTGCGGTTAAAGGCGCTGCAGTCTGGAACCGCAAGACCGCTACGGTCGCAGGTTCGAATCCTGCCTCGGGCATGGATGTTTGTGATGTCCTTAGGTTAGTTAGGTTTAAGTAGTTCTAAGTTCTAGGGGACTAATGACCTCAGCAGTTGAGTCCCATAGTGCTCAGAGCCATTTGAACCATTTTTTTGTGCAAGCTTTCAGAGCCAGTGGTTCCTTGTTCTGGCAAAAGGGTTGTAGGAAAAGGGCTGGTGAGATTTAAGCAATGGGAAGAGTTGCAGAAAAGTCACTCAGAACCCATTCTCAGGGGAGACTTTCCACATGGGTAGGTGTCATCCCATGCTGCAAGTCTCTCCCGACCCAGAGTTCTGGGCCACTTTTCTGTAACTCTCCCTATTTCCTAAACCATATCAGCCCTTTTCCTTCATCCCTCTTTCTTTCCCTTCAACCTTTCTGCCAGAAGAGGGAGCCACTGACTCCAAAAACTTGCACATTTCATAACTTTTATATGTGTATCATCCTGTCACCACTTGGTGAGTAGAATTTTTTATATGTCCAATTATATTTTCAAAAATTGATTATTTTTGTTGATAAAACGGTACTTTCAATGTAGGAAATCAAGCATCCTCAAAGCTATCTCTGTGGAATTTTGTTTTCAGTCCTGGTTCAGCAAACAGTTTTAATCTGCCAGGAAGTTTCAGAGGCAACAAATACACTTCTGTAGTGTGAAGGTTCATTCTGGAAATAATCTCTGGTCTGCAGCTTTGCTGTTTCTATGTGATATCCTTCCTTTTGGGATTGCTAATTCAGCAAGGTATGCAAGAAAGCTTCCAGGAAGTTCAGGAAATGGAAAGAAATGGCTGTACTGAAGCTCCACGAGTCATTCCAGAATAGCTCAGTTAGTAAGAGCATTGCTTGTTAAAACAAGGTTCTGAATGTGAGTCCCAGTCTGGCATACAGTTTTAATTTACCACAAAGTTTTGAAACAGTACACACTCTGCACTGGAGTGAAACATTCATTATGGCACCTGACCCACACCAATGTTTATTAACAAATGTACCATCATATGAGGATAAAAAACATTGTGACTGGATTGAGAATTTCTTGATAGGGAGGGAGCAGTGTCATCATGGATAGAGAGTCATCAACAGAAGCAGAGATAAACTTCAGGTGTGTCCAAGGGAAGTGTGTTGGGACCATAATGTTGAAGTTATATATTAATGGTGTGGCAGACAATAGTAACCTCAGACTTTTTGCAAATGAAATAGTTATCATTAATAAAGTACTTTGTGGAAGATAGCTACAATTATCCAGTTAGATCTTGATGAGATTTCAAAGTAGTATAAAGACTGGCAACTTGCTTTCAGTGTTGAGAAAAGTAAAATATTGAATGTCACAAAATGCAGAAAAGTAGTATCATATGAGTGCAATATCAGTGAATCACAAATGGAAGCACCGACACATACAGATACTTGGGTGCATCAGTCTGTGGTGGTATGATACGGAATGATCTCATAGAAGCAACTGTAGTTAAAGCAGGTAGTAGACTTGGTTCATTGGAAAAATACTGGTAAAATGCAGATGGTCACAAAGGAGATCACCTACAAAACACTTGTGCAGTCCATTTTAGAATATTGCTCAAATGTGTTGTACCCCTACCAAATAAGAGTAATACTGGATACTGAACATATTCATAGAAGGGGAGGATAAATGGGCACAGATTTGTTTGCTTCATGTGAGGGTGTCACAGAAACCTTAAGGCAATAGCGCAGTGTCATGTGTCTGAACCTGAATTGCCGAACACTTGAGAACAGACACGTATTATCCCATAAAAGTTTAAAGGGCTAGTATTAAGTGAGTAATCTAGAAATATATTTCTGGTCCCTCTGTATTTATTCACATAGAGACAGTGAAGTTGAGATTCAGTATGGTTACTTTGTGCACTGAAGTGCTAAAGCGGTCATTCTTCCTGTGTTTCATATGCCATTGTAAACAAGAAAAAAATCCTAACACGATATTCAGTGCTAGGTACCCTTTGCCATAGATTTCACAGTTGTTTACAGAGTGCTTTCATAGATGTAGAAGGAAGCTATTTGTTTGTTGAATTTCTGAAGAACTCTAATGGCACGGAAAAGTTTGTTCTTTTTGAAATCCCTCAGTACTTTCCTGGTACAAATGGTGATCTGATGTTGGTCTTCTCACACCTGTGGATAATATGTCTAATGTATAACAGTGTCATGTGACAAATACTAACAATACTAGGAAAAGTATAGATTGCCACTCATCATAAAGATGTCCTGTTGAGTTTCAGACAAGCATAACAAACAGTCTGTCACACATTATAAGTTTCAGCCAAAGCCTTCTTGAACAAAGAAGAATGAACACTCACACAAGCAAGCACACTTCAAGCAGACACGACTGCAACTACCGACATTTCAGTCAAAGCTGCTGGTGATAGCAGTCATGTGCATGAAGCATGCTTGCTTTTGTGAATGTGTGTGTTTTCTTTGCTGAAGAATGATTTGGCCAAAAGCTATAATGTCTAACAGTATTTTTGTTGTGCCTGTGTGCAACTCAATGGGTCATCTTTATTGTGAGTAGTAATATATACTTTTCCCAATATTGTTGATATTCCAATCTGGATCTTCCATTATGTGACAAATTCTGATTACCATGCTTCAAAATTATTTACTTGACTAATCTTGAGAGTATGATGAATAATTATGCATCAGTGATCTGTTAATTTCTTAATTTATTTTTCATTTTACCTCTTCAATGGCGTATTTACCTGTTTAATGTGTAAAATAGTCATACGTACCTATACAGATCTATTTTACTTCCAACTTCTTGTTTTACTTTGTCAATCGGAAAGCGAATTTTTCTCACCTTCCTGTTTTGAATATTCCATGTGGTCATAGTAACTCTGTTTCTTTATATTTTTGTGATTCCTTGTACATGGTGATCCCTTGTATATGGTGATTCCTTGTATATGATATATTCTTATATTTTCATTTTCCATTTGCTTCAGCCATTGCTCATCATGTGACGTGGTGATTATCACATGAACACAAATTCAGTTTTAACTTCTTGTATAAACGTATTTTATAAACTCACATTGGAAAGACAACTTTACCACCTGCATGATAAACAAGTTAATTTAATACATATTTCTGCCAAAACCTTTTCCAACTAGAAAAAGATACACCTCGTACTGTACTGAAGTTATTCCAAGCTGTAATTGTTTGCAACTGACTGACAACAACAGTACTCTACTGATAGTGCACAAAACAAAATTATTGTTGCATTACATCAATTCTAAGGTACAACTCAAGAATATTCATTTATGTATCCCCGTGTTACTTTTCGCATGTAACCCCTGGCTGTATTCAACACATCCACATTTCATTGTGCTACTGAGCATGACTCATAGACTGAATGAGAACTTGAACATTCCATGGATCTCTCTTTCATTCCAACTCTGCAGATGCTCTACCGGTGTACTGTAAGGTTAACACCTGTCATAGAATGGAAGCAGCTGGTAGTTTGTTTTATTCACAATGTCATTGTTGTTGTTGACAGTAAATTCTCTTGCTCTATGTAAAGTATACACTATTCTGTTTGTAATGAGTCAAAATTATGTGCCACACTGGGACTCAAAACATAGTCGCTTCCCACATAGGGCAGAAGGAGAAGGGAGAAGTTGACGATTTTAGTCATTCTATGGCATGCCCTCATGTGACGTAATTGGTATTGAATTGTCTAGAAAAAGTAAGGATGTGGGTTGGAATAATGGTCTAGTAAACAGTTTTAACTTGTTACACCCAATCAAGATAGCATATATACTGCTTAGAGTAAAATTTCCATTTTCATCTATGCTTTTTTTTTTTAATTTGTTGCTACTGGAATGTTCCAGTGTCTATAGTCACTGATTGATGAAATCATAATACATATTTCTTCATATATTTTCTCATGTTACCAGATTTTTTATTTTTTAATGTGAGGCCGAAAGTGCAGGGGGTCAGGTCCATATGTAGGAGGATAAGAGTGGAGAAACTTCAGGATAAGGAAATCAGGCATAAGTACATAACAGCGATCTCAGAAAGGTACCAGTTAGTTGAATGTAGTCAATTACAGTCATTGGAAAAGGAATGGACAAGGTACAGGGACACAGTACTAGAAGTGGCTAAAGAATGTCTTGGAACAGTAGTGTGTAAAAGTAGGATGAAGCAAACAGCTTGGTGGAATGACACAGTCAGGGCAGCCTGTAAATGGAAAAAGAAAGCGTATCAAAAATGGCTACATACTAGAACTCAGGTAGACAGAGAAAGTTATGTTGAAGAAAGAAACAAAGCCGAACAGATAATTGCAGCATCCAAAAAGAAATCTTGGGAAGACTTTGGAAACAGGTTGGAGACTATGGGTCAAGCTGCTGGAAAACCATTCTGGAGTGTAATTAGCAGTCTTCGAAAGGGAGGTAAGAAGGAAATGACAAGTATTTTGGACAGGTCAGGAAAACTGCTGGTGAATCCTGTGGATGCCTTGGGCAGATGGGGGGAATATTTTGAAGAGTTGCTCAATGTAGGTGAAAATATGATCAGTAATGTTTCAGATTTCGAGGTAGAATGGGATAGGAATGATGATGGAAGTAGGACCACATTTGAGGAAGCGGAGAAAATGGTCAATAGATTGCAGAGCAATAAAGCAGCTGGGGTGGATAAAATTAAGTCAGAACTCATCAAATACAGTGGAATGTCAGGTCTTAAATGGCTACACAGGATAATTGAAATGGCCTGGGAGTTGGGACAGGTTCCATCAGACTGGACAAAAGCAGTAATCACACCAATCTTTAAACATGGAAACAGAAAAGATTGTAACAACTGCAGAGGTATCTCTTTAATCAGCGTTGTGGTTAAAATATTCTCAGGTATTGTTGAAAGGAAAGTGCGAGTATTAGTTGAGGACCAATTGGATGAAAATCAGTGTGGGTTTAGGCCTCTTAGAGGTTGTCAGGACCAGATCTTTAGCTTACGGCAAATAATGGAAAAGTGTTATGAGTGGAACATGGAATTGTATCTATGCTATATAGATCTAGAAAAGGCATATGACCGGGTTCCTAGGAGGAAGCTATTGTCTGTTCTACGAGATTATGGAATAGGAGGCAAACTTTTGCAAGCAATTAAAGGTCTTTACATGGATAGTCAGGCAGCAGTTACAGTTGAAGGTAAATTGAGTTCATGGTTCAGAGTAGTTTCAGGGGTAAGACAAGGCTGCAACCTGTCTCCACTGTTGTTAATATTATTTATGGATCATAAGTTGAAAACAATAGACTGGCTGGGTGAGATTAAGATATGTGAACACAAAATAAGCAGCCTTGCATATGCGGATGACTTAGTTGTGATGGCAGATTCGATTGAAAGTTTGCAAAGTAATATTTCAGAGCTAGATCAGAAATGTAAGGACTATGGTATGAAGATTAGCATCTCCAAAACGAAAGTAATGTCAGTGGGAAAGAAATATAAACGGATTGAGTGCCAAATAAGAGGAACAAAGTTAGAACAGGTGGACGGTTTCAAGTACTTAGGATGCATATTCTCACAGGATGGCAACATAGTGAAAGAACTGGAAGCGAGGTGTAGCAAAGCTAATGCAGTGAGCACTCAGTTACGATCTACTCTCTTCTGCAAGAAGGAAGTCAGTACCAAGACTAAGTTATCTGTGCACCGTTCAATCTTTCGACCAACTTTGTTGTATGGGAGCGAAAGCTGGGTGGATTCAGGTTACCTTATCAACAAGGTTGAGGTTACGGATATGAAAGTAGCTAGGATGATTGCAGGTACTAGTAGATGGGAACAATGGCAGGAGGGTGTCCACAATGAGGAAATCAAAGAAAAACTGGGAATGAACTCTATAGATATAGCAGTCTGGGCGAACAGGCTTAGATGGTGGGGTCATGTTACATGCATGGGAGCAGCAAGGTTACCCAAGAGACTCATGGGTTCAGCAGTAGAGGGTAGGAGGAGTCGGGGCAGACCAAGGAGAAGGTACTTGGATTCGGTTAAGAATGATTTTGAAGTAACAGGTTTAACATCAGAAGAGGCACCAATGTTAGGACTGAATAGGGGATCATGGAGGAATTTTATAAGGGGGCTATGCTCCAGACTGAACGCTGAAAGGCATAATCAGTCTTAAATGATGATGATGATGATGATGATTTAATGTTTTTTTAATGCACATGCAATGCACATTGGATGGCGTCAAAATGATGTAACAAGTGTGGGAAAGTATTCAGTACTGTCTAATAAGTTACAGTTAGCAAATTATAATAATACTTGCTGGGTACCTGACATTGCCTAGGTATGTATTTATTCTAGTTTTCTATTAGTTCTTTTCCTATGTCCCCCTCTCTCTCTGTCCATTCCTCCTCTATCCCCTGTTCATCTTCTCATTCGCCTCTCTGACTATCTCCTCTTCCCCCCTCTAAGTCAATTTCCTCCTCCCTCTCTCTCTGTCCTCCTCCCCCCCCCTCTCCTCC
The DNA here is from genome assembly GCF_023898315.1 of Schistocerca nitens. Classification (NCBI taxonomy): domain Eukaryota; kingdom Metazoa; phylum Arthropoda; class Insecta; order Orthoptera; family Acrididae; genus Schistocerca; species Schistocerca nitens. Next base: position 929,662,488 of record NC_064617.1, on the reverse strand, counting down.
TCTCCCACTCAAAGTTCATTTCCTCACCGCAGTCTCTCACTCTCTGTCCATTCCCTCCTCTACCCCCTCTGTCGATCTCCTGCTCCCCCCTCTCTCTGTATTTCTTCTCCTTCCCCTCTTTCTGTTCATCTCTTCCTCTTTCTTTTCTCTGTCCATCGCCTCCTTCCTCCTCTCTATCTGTCCATTTGCTCCTCACCCCTCTCTCTGCCCCTCTCCTCCCCCCCCCCCTCTCTCTGTCCATCTCCTACTCTTTCCTTTCTCTATCCATCTCCTCCTTCCTCCTCTGTCTGTTAATCTCCCCCTCACCCCTTCTCTCTCCATGTTATCACCCACACCACAGTAGGTGTTTTTCATTCATCTCAATGTTTATGATGCCATACCTCATGAACTGTGCATTGTACAATGATAAAGTTTTAAAGATACATTCAGTGATACATGTGAATACTGTCTGCAAAACATGTTGCGAATAAAGTTAATAGTAAAGAATTAATACGTTAAAATGTCATGCCTGATGCAGCAGATTTGATGCATGAACAGTGAAAATGTAATAAGCGATAAACTTTTTTCCTGTTATCATCCTCCGTATTGCTACTCAGGCCAGAGGGGAATCCAAATCCCTGTTGCATACTAAATGCATGGCTGGAAATGGCCCAGCCTGTGCCAGTTTCATCAAATAAGGGAAGGGAATGATGTTGGAATTCTCACCAAAGATTCCCAGGGATTTTCCTCATCGTGATCAACTGATTTGGGTCTTGGGACTGTCTAGGAAACTGTTGGGAGATTGATGATTTCCGGGGCACTGCTTGGTCCCACTGGTGGGGGAATTGGTGCCACTTGTAGTTCAGACAGAGACAATGTTTGGCCTCCCTGATCATCTAAGAATGCTCAACCTTCACTGATTACATGGCAAGGGGGATCTCTAGCATAGGTGGGAGGTGGATGTGGCTAAGGGGGTGGTGGTAGTTGCACCTCCATTCACTCCCATCACTAGTGACTGTGCACCCCTGTTGCTACCTAAAATGAGGGTGGAGGTTGTAGCAGTAGCAGACAGTTTGTTGTCCAGGCATGATTGTGTGAGTCACGTCCAGTCAGAGGCAGAGGCTAGAGCTGATTGCACAGGCTGAATATGTGCTCTTGACCAGCCACAACTTAAACACTTGCTGGCCTCCATTGCCATTGACAACACCCAAGGTTCTTGACACACAGTAATAAGGCTGTGTGCCTGGGTGGTGGGCCCACTTAGTTGGGTGCAGCAAATCAAAGAGGGCACAGAGTCTGTGCCCATGTAATATGTCCATTTTGGACCAGTAGGTTGCAAGGAAGCTGGTGAGTTATTCCTGTGAGTTGGCTACTGTCATTATCTTATGAATGTGCATTTTGAAGGCCCTGAGCAGCCACTCAGCCTCCCAATTGGATGCTGAATGGAAAGGTTGTCAGTATCATTGCATTTATAAAAATCTTGGAATGCAGATGCCATGCATTGATGGCTATTGGTGGGAACTGGGGTGGAAGGTGGACACATGCTTGGCAGTTCCAGGCCACATGTTTCATGATGGCATCAACCCTGGGCCAGCACATGACAATGTGCTATTGCCTTCAGTTTGCATGTGCCCCAACGTGTAGTGTGCAGGAGCATCAGTATGCTGAGACAGAAAGTGGGCAGAACTACCGTCTGGCATCCAAATAGATTGTCCCTGGGTGACAATAAGACCACATCAGTTTTGTTGAGCTGGTGTCACAACAAAAATTTTGTGCACCATGATGGGTCCGTGCCCTTAGGCAGGCACTCCAGCCAACCCTGCTGTAAAGCATATAATGCCCTGCAGAGCAGCAGATTACAGCCTGTTTCTGTTGCTACTTCAAACACTGGTTGTTGTCTCAGGCAAAATACATGGCAAGTGGGAAGTGCATCTATTCTTGAGTGCTGTGTGGTTGACCATAATGGATATCATCATTGCATTTACTATGAAAAACTGCCCACCATTGCAGCCTCTGTGCTGTCTTGCTGTGAAATTTTGAGTCAGGAGCAAATAGTCAAAGAGAGAGCTAGTGATTGGTGATTAGGTGAAATTTACTGCCGCAGAGATATACATGAAATATCTTGAGGCTCTATGTGATAACCAACACTTCATTCTCTGTTTTTGAGTAATTCTACTGTATCACATTTATAGTTTTGTATGCAAATGCATGGGCTGTTCTGTGCCATTGGGGCATTTATAGGCAAGCACTGCACCAATGCTGCAATCTGAGACACCAGTGGTTAGCATTAAGCATTCACCAAGATTGATGATTGCTAAGCAAGGGGTCAACCTAAGGTACTTTTTAAATTGCAAGAAAGCTTTGTGGCATGCCTTTGACCATGTGAATTTAACTCCAAATTTACACAATTGATTAAGTGGGTAGAAAATATGGACTGCAGTGGGAATGAATTTAAAATAATAGTTAACTTTAGAGAATGAAATTTTCACTCTGCAGCAGAGTGTTTGTTGATATGAAACTACCTGGCAGATTAAAACTGTGTGCCGGACTGTGACTCGAATTCGGGACCTTTGCCTTTCACAGGCAAGTGCTCTATGAACTGAGCTACCCAAGCATGAATCACGACCTGTCCTCGCAGCTTCAGTTCTGCCAGTACCTCGTCTCATACCTACAAAACTTCACAGAAGCTCTCCTGCATGTCTGCAGGAATGAGTGTAGTTCCTTGAGGTTCTTAGGGACTATTAAGTGATTGACTGTGTCCAGATTTTCCTATGTGGGCATGAGCCCTTCTTTACTTAATATATGCCTCACATACTTTACACTTGATGCAAAGAAACTACATTTGTTGAGGGAACAATGAAGGATATGGGTTTGATGATGCTCAAACAACATCTGTATATTTTTCAGGTGTTTCTTCTGCATATCTGTGGTAGTTATCAAGTTACCTAGATAATTAACACAATAAGTTGCTCAAGGTATCTCTGGAATATTGTGGGAGTGCTTGCAGCCCAAATGGCAGTCAGTTATAACTGTACATGACAAACAGCATATGAATCAGTAAAAACTGCTTTGCCTTATCATCTACAGATGATTGAAATCAGTAAGATCTATTTTTTTTAAAAATGGAACTCTACCAATTTTGCTAACAATTCCTCTGGCCTATGAATTGGATACATATCTACATTGCTTGAGCATTAATGGTGGACTTAAAATCATCACAAATTCTAAGCAATCCATTTGGCTTCTTAACTACTACCACAATGTTGTCCACTAGATAGATGATACTGGGGATATTAATCCCATACCTTGCAATCTATCTAGTTCCAGTTTAATTTGACTGTGCATAGCAAAACGTACTGGATGTACTCTATAAAACTTAGACACTGTTGTTTGCTTTAAGGATGCATGGGCTTGGAACACTGTTACACAATGAAATGTAGGTTCAAACTGTTGCTTGTATTGCACACACAACATATCAAGCTGTCTGAATGGTGTCACAGTTGAAATTAGATTCACTTGGTCTTGCATTAGGAAACCAGATGTACAAAAGTGTCTAAGTCAGAACTGTTAGTTGTCGTCCAGAGTTAGTTGCCAAGTGACATTTGTATACTTCCTTGGACTGTGATCAATTGTATTCCACCACTTTGTGCTGAGGATATGGCAGCAGTGGGGAACTGGTGTGCAGGTAAGTGTCCATGTCCATATTAACCAGAGATGAGTCTGCACCTGTGTCCAGCTGGATTTTTACCATTGCCCTATTAATTCCCTGCTGCAACACAAGCTTTTGCATCCTATCTGCTGCCGCTATTGGTAGTGGCAAAATAGCATGCAACACACTGTTGGCTGTTGTTTTCACCAATTGACCAAGGCAGGCACTTGATAAATGCCTCTGTCTGCAGCAAGCAAAACAGGCGATGCCAAGGAATGGGAAGTGACATCTTTGATGCCTCGGGCTGTAGTCTGGACATGGTTTGATTGCTCTAACTTTTCTGTGGCTCTTTGAGAATGACGCGGAGGAAACTTTTATGAGCTTCCGCCCATTTTGGTACATGCTGATAGTGAACAAAGCGTTTTAGTATGTGGGTGTCTGCCAGTCATGAGGGTGATGGATTGCTAACTACTGCTCAAACTACTGGATCCCACTTTGGCAGACTATTAGATAATCAGCTGTTCATTAAATTGGATGATGACACTGACTGGTTGTCATCAGTTGCTCATAGAACATAACTACAACTACTGCTACTAAGGAAGTCAACATCAGAAAATCGTGAAAGATAGATTGTATTGTTGGTGTTACTTCATGAGCTATGGTGATTTTCAACAATATGCTCATTATGGAATAATGAACTCACACAAGCACTAATGGAAAAAAAGAAACTTTATCTGACTGGGATTAATGGGAAGAAAATAGAAGTCGTGATACTGTATAAGAAGCAGAGGGTGATAGTTCATACACTTGCTAGATGAGCAAACAGATAGCTGGGAAAGCACTCTTAAAAGAATAGAATATGATTTAACTAAGGCTCAGATGGTTGGGCTCAAAACTTTGAAAAATTTGTGTAGTGAAATCAATGATGAAAAAAGATAGATATAATGCCAGGAAAGAAATGATTGCAGTATTACAAGCAGCTATTAGTCAAGGAATATGAGGTCTCTGTACTATGCCAACACTGTGCAATCACAGTGACAGACATAGAGTGTTGCTTAAAGAAGGCCAGGAAAAGAAGGCTACAGGAACAGACGGAATAAATCTAGAACTTGTAAAATATGCCAGTATTAAATAGAGACAGTTATTTGTGGAGTTGCTGAATGATATTTGGTGCTTGGGAAAAATTCCAGAGGAATGGGAGGTAGCAAGGATTATAAATATGTATGAGAAGGGAGATAAAAAGGAATTTTCAGATCACAGGCATATATCCATTTTAAGTGCTACTCATAAAATCAATTTGTCTATCATTAAACGGAAATGGCAGAAACACTCTTACCAAGGGAGCAATGCAGCTCTCATAATGTGCAGATGGAACTTTTGTTTTGGAACAACTGATAGAACAGAGATGAGAGTTCAACAAGCCACTATTTCTGCTCTTCCCAGGGACTAAAACAAGGATATGGTCTCTCACCAATCCTTATACACATCAAAAAAGTTCTAGGCGAATGGAATTCTAAAACAAGGAAGGAAACAAATGTATTAACATTATTTTAATATAATTGACTGGATTTTAGAAAAGCTGAGTAATCCCAAACACCTCTTGAATACTCATCAAACATAAAATCTTAAGACATTTGTTGCATTCTGTGGTTCATAATTATTGTGGCTATTCATATGCCAAAATGTTTACTGTCTGTTGAAACAGTAAAATACAACAGAATTACATGTGTGCCTATCCTGAAGCACAATAAAAGAAGCATCACTGTGGTACATGGGCAAGAGAAATTGTACCTTTCAACATATTAAGATATTTGTTTATCCTAAAAGGATAATGTATTAAAATTACAGAAAAAATTTGTCTTGATTCATTGATCAGAATCGTGTATAGGGAAGGACTATACATTGCAAAAAAGATAACATGTCATGACATGTTTCAAGGCCAACATTCCCATTCTCCAAGTTTAAATTAGATGTAAATCCTTTTGGTTCAGAATGAATGAGTAAGGAACAAGCTGTCAAGTTATTTTTGCTATGAAATGGTACGTATTGGTTCTGACACTTAGTTCAATTTTGCACTTCCCTTTTAACATTTGGTGTTTTATAAAAAAATAATGTAAAACTAATAATTTGTTATATTGTTTACACCACAAAATCTGATGATGGGCAGAGCTTGAAATATGTCATTTGGAATAAATGCACCAGAAAACAACTAGAATGAGATTTTCATTCTGTAGCAGAGTGTGCGCTGATATGAAACTTCCTGGCAGATTAAAACTGTGTGCCGGACCGAGACTCGAACTCGGGACCTTTGCATTTCGCAGGCAAGTGCTCTTCCATCTGAGCTACCCAAGAACGACTCACGACCTGTCCTCACAATTTCAATTCTGCCAGTACTTCGTCTCCTACCTTCCAAATTTCACACAAGCTCTTCTGCGAAGTTTGGAAGGTAGGAGACGAGGTACCATCTGCCACGGCAAGCAATATATTTCAGTGAAACTGGAAACAGGATGTAGAATGACCAATGAAGAGATGGAAATAATAGGTTTGTTAAATTCCTTTTGTTTCGGAACAGGCCAACACCCACTCCTTGAAATGGGTGAAGAAACTCAAGGTTGCATCAGATGACTCTAAAACCTTTGTACTAACTTCTCTTCAGGTGTTAGGCATATAACAAAACATCACAGATTAACAATTCTGCATACAGTGCACCACACTATTTACAGGGTAAATCATACATGCATGTTAAGTCTTGCAAGTTGGCAGCCTATGTTGTGTTTGTTTGCTCATGTTGCTCAACACATTAATTAAATTTTAGCATAGTTGCAAACAAGTGGGTTTGGTGATCATGATAGTCAGTCAGCAAATCAAAAACAGAGATCTGAGAGTGGGCGTAGGTGTTTACACCATTCCATACAATTTATTGTTGGAAGATATTAAGAGTGCACTCCGACTTTCAGGCACAGTTATTTTACTTGCCTTGCAGTGAAGAAAACATGACATAAGCAGTATTCCCAACTCTCATTTGCCTCATTGAAGCAAGCAGATGGTTGAGAGGAAGATAATGATACTGCAGCTGCAATCTACCATTGGCTTTGCTATAGTCTTAAGAGAAATTTCCGTTGTTGCTGTCATTGCTGCTCGAATTCCCACTGCTTTTCTTGCTGTTGCTCCAGTTGTTATTGCTGCAGCTGCTTCAGAAACTCATGATGCATGCTACACAGTGAATAACAGCACAATAAAGTTTATGATCACTCACACTGATGGTGACGCATAGACCTGTGAAACAAGTAGTTCCCGTGGTTGATGAAGGCAGAGTTCACAAAATGAATGGCTAGCTAGAAGTGAAGTCCAGGGTGTAGTGAAAGTTCTAAGCATGTGCTAACAGTTTTTGGAACAATCCAATTTGAAAAACATTAACACAGACAAGGTCAATCGCTCTACTATCAGTTATGCATGTTGGAGGCTTCAGTGAAGACTGAGAAATTCAAGTCACGTGTGAGGCTGCAGTATTTAATGGACACTGTCATTTCAGTGGATGGGCTCATGTAATGTACACGTGGCAGCAATGCCCTCTGCAGGAGCAAGCTGTGGCCATAAGGTGATGCTCAGGCTGGACACGGAATCTGCATCACTGTCCGCTGCTAGAGAGTATGAAAGGCATAATATAAAAATAGCCAGTATTTGTATCAAGAAAGCAACATCTTCAACACAGTCCTCCTGGTATATAAATACGTTATTAGTTAAAGTTTGTTTGGCGTTTTAAAAGAATGTATTTTAGCAAATTAAGCAAATTCATAAAAGGCTTGTCATCAATCATGTAGGTAAAGTACATATTTGTATGACAGCAGCTACAACAGTGATCCTTTGTCCTTATAACTATTGTTGAAATTAAAGAATTACAAACCTGTACAAGCATAGATTATACTTCCATCAAGCTGTTGGATACCTGCTGTGATAAAATATGCAAAGGTTTGTCACATATTAGCAACATGTTCCTTCAACAAGGAGTAGTTCCAGAAATAATGAAGTGTGCTGTTGTTAAACCTCTTTATAATATGGGTGTAGCGGCACTATCGTTTGGGATAGGAAAAGTTAGTTTTGGTGCAATATTTCTGAGCGTGCAAGCTACAGCCAGGTGCGGGCCTGTTTACAGTGAGTTATGCTCACCAGCAGTTGTGAAGTGAAATAGAGGCCACAGGGGCATGGAACCACTGGAAAAAGTACACACAGTGGTTGGTTTGTGGGATTAAAGGGACCAGACTGCTACGGTCATCAGTCCCTTTACACACAGTGGTTTTCAAGGTGCAAGTCACAGGCAGAAGGGGCCCACTGGCAGACTTAAGTGTTATGAGTATGTGACATGGAGTGGTGCATTCAGAAAAACATAGGCGCACAGCCGCATATAAACGGGTATCAATTCACTAACAAAGCATTCAAGTGTGGCAGCTCTCCTGGACGGTTGGGCTTGTCACACCACTGGCTACACACAGCAGCAGATGGGGCGCGAGCATTCCAGTCCATGGCGGGTCACTGGTTCAACCCTCTGAGGCCGATCGGGGTCCACAGCCAGCCAGCGACAGTCCACTCCATGGCAGTCATATTGGCTCCCAACACACGCCAGAGGCTTCCTGAGGCGAGGGCCGCAGATTCGGATGCCGGATCGTGGGCACTTCTTATCACCGCGATCTTAACCATGATGGCGAAGCAGAAATGCAGCAGGCCTCCTGCAGCTCACACGAAGTGGCACTGAGGTGATGGGGATACGGGCTACTGAGTCGGCTGCCAGCACATCCTGACAACATCACAACTTTGCGGCTGTACAAGTCCGACATACAGCAGTGCGTGCACGGGCCACTGAGGCAGCCATTCTGCACCAAGCTGTTTCGCGGACAGCAAAATGGTGTCCTCAGCATTGCAGGGGCCAGTGACACAGACCTAGCGGATTGCGGTACTGTAGTTGTAAACAATAAATCACTTGGAAAGCTCGGACCAATCTTAATATGGTGCCTTCTACCTCTTCCCGCTACATTTGGTGTTTGTGTTACATTCGTTGTCAGAAGTTGCCACTACATTTGGTGTCAGAATAGCGGACATCGTCTGTACAGTATGATGTTTGAGCCCACCACCTGCATTACAGTCACAGAATGTGGTGAGTTTTGACCAGTTTTCTTTTGAGTGTTGGATGTTTTCTTTCTTTTTTGTGTTTTTGAGTATGGCTCATGGCATGCCATTTTAGATGTTTTGCATAGGCATATTATTATTATTATTTGTCAGAATAAGTGTTCGTGTGTTTGGGGCAGTACCATCAAGTTAAAGTCTAAAACCAAATTAACATCAAGATGCAATGGCCTTTATCAAGACCACCCCTTGTGACGATCTCGATAAATATTGAGGGATTCTCTAGTCATAAGAGTGTTTTATTAGCAGACATGTGCTATAAGCATAAATGTGACGTATTGTTGGTGCAGGAAACACACCAGGGAGCCACCAGCCACAGACCTAAAATAGCATGAATGGATTTGGCCAGTGAAAGACCTCATGACAAGTATGGTAGTGCGATTTTCATCAGACCCGGGCTCAATGTAACATCAGCCGCAATGACAGAAGTAAATAATATTGAAGTACTTACCATTTGCGCCCAGAAGTTCTCTGTGACATCTGTGTACAAACCGCCAGATGTGGACTTTGTTTTACATGAACTAAACAATTTTACATATGACCATATTAATTTTGTCATGGGCAATTTCAACTGCCATGGTGAAGCATGGGGCTATAATGAGACTGATGAGAATGGTGTACAGCTTGAATCCTGGGCTGACACTAATGACCTACAACTCATTCATGACCCAAAACAGCCAGCATCGTTCAACAGCAGAAGATGGAGAAGGGGATTTAATCCTGACAACAACTTTGTGAGTGGGAAGTTGGCAGCACAGTGCATGAAGCTTGTTGAAGATCCTATCCCAAGTACACAACACAGACCCGCCATTTGTGTTGTGAATGCCATGGTTAAACCAGAGGAGGTGCCTTTCCGAAGACAGTTTAATTTCAAAAAGGCAGACTGGCAGAAATTTAAAGAGCAATTAGACGAAGAGATTGAGAAAATCCCTCCTCGATCAGATGAGTATGGTAGATTTATCGATCTTGTGAAAGGGATCTCAAGAAAAAACATCCCAAGGGGTTGCCGTACCCAGTACATCCAGGGTCTGACTGGCAGCAGCAAGGTACCAAAAGCTGTTCACTCAGGACCCCTTCAGCAAAGATACGATGGAGGCTGGGGAGGAACTAATGCAGGCTATTGTTGAGGATAAGAGGTCATGGTGGTGCAAACTAGTCGAAAATCTTGACATGAAACAAAACAGCAGACGTGCATGGAAATTACTGAAAAACTTAAGTGGGGACCCAACCGACCACCAGCAGAAGAACAACGGGGTAACAGCAAATCAGATTGCTAGCCAACTTCTGAAGAATGGGAAAACCTAAGGGAAAAGAGAAAGGGAAAGAGTTATACCCCAAGAACAAAAAGATTACGGACTCCTCAATGCTTCATTCAGAGCAACCAAACTGGAAGACGCCATTCAGAGTATGAAACTGAATAAGGCCGCTGGAACTGATGACGTTAGAACGGAGCAGATAAAACAGTTTAGGCCCAAAGCTCGAAACTGGTTACTACAAATGATGAACATCTGTATTAAAGAGCTGAATATTCCAAAACTATGGCGGCAGGCGAGAGTGGTGGCTTTACTAAAACCTGGCAAGGAGATAAAGGACCACAAAAGTTACAGACCAGTGTCACTTCTATGCCATCTCTATAAGATACTGGAGCGGATGATTCTCAACCGGGTGGCAGAAACTATAGATGGAAAGCTCATAAAGGAACAAGCCAGTTTCAGACCAGGAAGATCTTGTTGTGGGCAAATACTTAATCTGACACAAGATATAGAAGATGGGTTTGAAAAAAAATTAATAACTGGAGCAGCTTTCATAGATCTTACTGCTGCATATGACACGGTATACCACAGAAAACTATTGCGCAAATTATATCACCTCACAGGGGACTGTAGGTTGACAATGGTTATTGGTAGTCTTCTGCAGAATCGAAGATTTTATGTCTCCCTAAATGGTAAGAACAGTAGATGGCGACTGCAGAAGAATGGCTTACCACAAGGAAGTGTACTTTCTCCCATCCTTTATAATGTGTACACTAATGACCAACCTATACCTCAAGATGCAAGACTGTTCGTATATGCTGATGACACAGCTGTGGTGGTCCAGGGGTCCAATTTTGATGCAACATCTGGAAATCTCTCTAGAGCGCTTGAAGAACTGGCTCAATACTATGACGCCAATCACCTCAAGCCAAACCCTGACAAAACCCAAGTATGTGCTTTCCATCTGTACAATGGAGATGCTGGAGTTGAGCTCGACGTTACATGGCAAGGTAAGAAGCTAAAGCACTGTCCAACATCTAAATACCTTGGGGTTGTACTTGACAGAACGCTTTCCTTCAAGCAGCATTGCCAAAACACCAAGGCTAAAGTCTGCACCAGGAATAACAAATTATGAATGGGGAGCTCAACCATTAGTACTGAGAACATCAGCACTTGCTCTGTGTGTTTCTGCAGCAGACTATGCAGTGCCAGTATGGGAAGCATCTGCACATGCTAAACAGGTTGATGTAAGTGTAAATGAGACAATGCGAATTGTTACAGGCTGTCTCAGACCCACACCAATGGGTAATTTGTACCTACTTGCTGGAATTGCCCCATCCAAGATCAGAAGGCAGGTGGCAGCAGACGCTGAGAGAACAAAGAAGAAAACAGATTTTCAACACCCACTGAATGGGCACGTCACTCAGGCTCGGAGGCTTAAGTCTAGAAATAGCTTTATTGCAAGAACCAAGATCCTTGACGGTTCACAGGAAGATAATAGAGTCCGTAAATGGGAGAATGAACAAACCGCACTGCAGATAATACCAAAAGAGCAAATGGCACCTGGAAACAAACTTCCCTATACAATGTGGAGAACACTAAATAGGCTGAGGGGTGGTGTACCCAGATGCAAAACTAATCTGTGCAAGTGGGGACTGCTGACTTACGATGACGACGTTCTTTGCGGATGCAGAGAGATACAAGACGAGGCACATCTGCTCATGTGCCAACTACTGCCAGAGCCCTGCAGTTTTAGTGACCTGCTACAAGCCAACGGCAAATCCGTAGTGGTGGCTAACTATTGGAAAAATAAAATTTGATCTGTACATGGAAAAGTAAAGTAAAGTAAAGTAAAGGGCAGTAAGATGTTGTTTTTCGTGGCATTAGTGACAGTGGAGTTAGTAGAGATGGACAATCGTTAAACAGCAGAGAGGGCCCAAGACCCACCTAAGGGAGCTCCCATTTAATTTCAATGGTACAAATACGTATGCAGAGGTGGAATGTTCAGTGGTAGGACCCGTAGGAACTAAAATGTTTAAGATTTTGTTGGACACAGGGGCACAAGTGTCAGTAGCTACTAAGAGTTTAATGGGATGAAGGGAAGACCCACCACATTATAGGCTGCATGGAGTGGGGGATAAGGTCACACCTTTGGGGTCAGTGACAGTTGACTTTCGTATAGGGAAAGTCTGATTTGGTGCATGCATGGAGGTGCTACCATGGGTAAGCGAGGGCTACAACATGATCCTAGGAATAGATTTCTTGCATCAACATCACGCCAAAATTGACCTTGGACAACGAACTGTGGAACTTGGTGGAATGTTATTTAAGCTAGGGGAAACCGTTGTCAATGCAGAGCTGTCGTAAGGGGTGTTCAACGCAATGAGCAAACCAATTGAACTGTGTACATTAGCAATAAGGCTTAATTTGCATGAGTGTGTGTCTGGTGGCACCGGGAAGTTACTTTGGGTAAGTGTAGAGGCAAATCCACCCATGGGTACAGTATGTTTTATTGAACCATTGGAGGATAATGAAGTTTTGGGTCCATTGGTTTGTTTTGTGAAGCGTAGTATTGTACGTATACAGGAGGGGAATGACGGGTGAGTAGCTCCCATGAACGTGGATAATTTTAGTGCAGTAGAAATGAATTTTTAGTATCAAATTTGGATGTGCTAGATGACGAAGACGTGTTCGAGAGGTAGGCAAAACGATAAACCACTAACTACTGATAGAAGTGCATTTCATGACAAAATTAAGCATTTGAAAGGAGGAGAAAGAGAGCATATGGAATTATTGTGGGAATTTAAGGATTTCTTTTTTCTGCAAGGGCCATTGCCAGCAACTCCATTAGTTCAACATAGGATACCAACAGGGAATGAAGCACCTGTTTACTGTAAACCATACAGAATACTGAGGTATTTGCAGCTGATTGTGGAGGATTTCATTGATCAGCAGTTTGTGGACGGTATTATAGAGCATAGTAATAGTTGCTGGGGAACGGGCATTGTAGTTGTGCGTAAAAACATCAAAGGATGGAACTAAGAAATACAAGTTCTGTTGTGACTACCGATACCTCAATAAGAAGACAGTAATGGATGCATACCCCATTCCAAACATATCGGACACTGGATCACTTAGGACGGTGCTAGTACTTTTCTACAATGGATTTGACAAGTGTTTATCATCAGTTAGAGGTGGCTCCAGTGGATTGTCCAAAAACTGTGTTCTCTATTCCAATATATCAGAATGCCACTCGGTTTGAAAAACGCTCCAGCAACATTTCAGAGGTTGCTAGACAGTGTCTTGAGGAGTTTGAAACCATGGCAGTGTCTTGTCTATTTGGATGACATTATAGTGTTTTTGAGTAGTATGGAGCAACATAGACAGCGGTTAAGGGAAGTCTTTAAGAGGTTAAGAACAGGTCATTTGACGTTGAGCCTGGGGAAGTGTCATTTTGCTTTAGAAGAAGTAAAATATTTCTGTCATATTATCAGTAAGGACGGAGTGCGAACAGATCCGAGGTTGGTATAGGTTGTAAGGGATTTTCGGGAACCGAAAACAGTTAAGAAAGTGCAATCATTCATCAAAATTTGCAATTACTATTGAAAGTTCATGAAGGGTTTCGCAGATTTAGCACAGCAATTGATGCAATTGTTACAGAAGTGTGTGAGCACACTGGACTCACATTCAGGAGGACAACGGTTCAATCCCGCGTCTGGCCATCCTGATTTAGGTTTTCCATGATTTCCCTAAATCGCTCCGGGCAAATGCCGGGATGGTTCCTTTGAAAGGGCATGGCCAACTTCCTTCCTCTTCCTTCCCTAATCCGATGAGACCGATGACCTCGCTGTCTGGTCTCCTCCCCCAAAAACAACCCAACAACAGAAGGGTGTGAAATTTGAGTGGACAGAAGAGTGTCAGAAAGTGTTTGACAAACTGAAAGAAGTGTTCCAGAATGAGATTTTCACTATGCAGCAGAGCATGCGCTGATATGAAACTTCCTGGCAGATTAAAACTGTGTGCCGGACCGAGACTTGATCTCGGGACCTTTGTTTTTCGCGGTCAAGTGCTCTACCATCCGAGCTACCCAAGTACAACAAATGCCCCACCCTCACAGCTTTACTTCCGCCAGTACCTCGTCTCCTACTTTCCAAACTTCACAGGAGCTCTCCTGTGAACTTTGCAGAGCTAGCACTCCTTCCTACCAGGAGTCCAAGTCCCAGTGGATTGGATACCGAGGGCATGAGATGAGTAGGGGTTGATCGATCAGTGGTCATCCAGTAAGGAATTTTTACGTTTTGTTTCATGTCATGTGTTTTAAGGGGAACCAGACCACATTTAAGTTTTCTAAAAGTAAGGAAATATGTCTTTGGTGCCAACCCAAACAAGTTAAGCATTAGTTAAAGGTTGACCCGGGGACCGAGTCTTTTTGAAGCGGGGAATAATGTAGCGGCACTATCGTTTGGGATAGGAAAAGTCAGTTTTGGTGCAATATTTCTGAGCGCGCAAGTTACAGCCAGGCATGGGCCTGTTTCCAGTGGGTTATGCTCACAAGCAGTTGCAAAGTAAAATAGAGGCCACAGAGGTTTAGAACCACTGGAAAAAGTACACATAATGGTTTGCATGGTGCAAGTCACAGGCAGAAGGGAGCCACTGGCCAACCTAAGTATTCCGCGCCAAGCCATTTCACGGACAGCAAAGTGGCGTCCTCACTATTACGGGACCCGGTGACACAGACTGATGAGAACGCAGCACTGTGTTGGAAACAATAAATCACTTGGAAAGCTCAGATGAGTCTTACGGTGCCTTCTACCTCTTCCCACTACATTTGGTGTTTCTCTTACATTCGGTGTCAGAAGTTGCCACTGCTTGGGAAGTGTATCAAGTTATTGACCCATCTCACTGTTAAACATTTTCTGAAGTTCTTCAAAAAGTTATACACAACAAGATACTAATGCACCCCTGAAACTTAAACATCAGCCAAAATTTTGGTTCTCAGAAAGGGATTTATATACATTAAGCAATATCCTCATTCACCAGTGATGTGCTAGAATCTCTCAACAGTACAAATTTGCCAGTTGGTGTCTTTTATGATCTCTCAAAGGTCTTTGATTGTGTAGACCACAAATTACTGCTAGAGAAGGGCAGTCATTGGGATCAGAGGACAGGAGTGCAACTAGCTAGAATTATTCCTTGAATTATGGTAGAAGAAGATAAATATTTAGGAATGAAGGAGACCTCTCACCAAATAGCAGAGGTGTTGAGTCATCACACACACACACACACACACACACACACACACACACACACAAACACAAACACACACACACCTCTGTGCACCTACATCTTGCTGGCTGGACACACAATCAAGGTAAAAGATAGTTATTACTGATTCCCCAAATGCCACATCTCAAGATATGGTTGCTTCCAAGAGGAGAATAACACAGAATGGGCTTCCTCAGGGTTCAGTGCTTCAGTTCACTGTTCACGACATATGTGAATGACCTGGCTCTGTCCATCAGCAAAAAATATAATTTCACAGTGTTTGTAGATGATACAAGCATTGTCACAGATAACACATCAGTTACAAAATTGGAGCCTGGTGCCAAGGACATATTTGGGGGAAAATACTGGTTTGTTCACAATTAAATTCTTTTTTGTTACTCTAAAAAAGTCGGTATTTATTCATTTATGTGCAAATTACAAGCCTTATGTGAGGTAGTTTGGCTTAAAGATCAGGTAATAAAGCTAGTCACTGCAGTGTCTCAAAATCAGCATATTTTGGCTCTTTTCATTCAGTAACGTGTTATGGCATAATATTCCTGGGCAAGATGCCAGTGAGTGTGTGTATATATATATAGTCCATAATCCTCTCAAACAATTTTATGTAATGACTACAGTATCTCAGTATACATTACTCCTGATACGTTTTTATCATAAATGACGTAGCTCAGTATGAAAAGAAGTTGCCAACACCATGTCCATAAAACAAGACGGAAAGACAATCTCCATTCTAAGTTGAAGCATTTAGTACTCCTACAGAAAGTGATGAAGCACGCTGGTACTAAAAGTTTCAATTTACTGACAAGGCACAAGAAATAATATATCCTCATTTGTGAATGTATGCTTTCCCGGCTTATACAGCTGGTGAAGAGTTCTCGTGCTTCCACCCGTGTGGCGGGGTCTTCAAACCGCGACGTTTCGATGAGTGACATACTCATCATCTTCTGGCGAAGTTTAATACTAATTTAAGGAAGTACTTGCTTGACACCCTATTTTACACTGTAGATGAATTATTTTGCAGTAGCAAATAATATATTTTATGTGATAGTTCATTTTCTATGCAATAATGGAAATTCCTGCTAATTGTCTGTGACAATGCATAAGTGGTATGTCTAAGAAGTTCGATGAATGGTATCATATCTGAACAGCAACTTGGCACATGTGTGCGTGCATGTGCATTGGTATTTAGAGACCTGATGAGAATCAATACACAGCATGCACTGCATGTGATTGGCTGTGTAAACAGACTGCGACCAGTCAAACAGAGTCAGTGTAAGGGCAAGTGTCACAGCAAAATGGAGCAGTAAACATCAAGTTCTGCTACAAATTGGGAAAGACTGCAACGGAGACACATGGAATGTAGGTGCAGGTGTATGAGAAAGAAGCCATAAGCAGAAAATTTGTTTATGGATGGTTTAAACGCTTCTGTAAAGGAAAGGAAACAACTGAGGATGAGCCACGTTCAGGTTGGCCATCTACAAGCAGAACCCCATAAAAGATTGAGAAAATGCAACAAATGGTGGCACAGGTTTGGAAATGGACTCTCAGATTGATTGTGGAGGAATTGGGCATTACCAAGGACATGGTACACACCGATGTATCCTTCTTGGGTTATCAGCCGAGTGGTGGTGTCGTCTTGTCGCAACTTTGCCAGAAGATGATGGGTACGGAACTCATTGAAATGTTGTGACAAGACGACACAACCACTCGGCTGATAACCTGAAAAGAATTCATCAGTGGAATTCGCTGAGAAAGACTGCAATCGCATATGGTGCACACCATCGTCTCCGATGATTTGGGTAAGCAGAAGATCTTCTTCCGATTTGTGCCGCACAAGCTCACAGATGAGCAGAAAGCAAAGTGGATGGAAATGCTGGTGATTTGATTTTCATGTGTGACCAGGATCCTTTGCTTCTGAACACCATCGTCATGGGAGATGAGACCTGGTGCTACTAGTTCGATTCAGAATCAAAACGGTGTGCCACTTCTTGTGGAACAAAATTGTCATAAAGTACCTATTCTGGAAATTGTGCACCATATGGGTGCTGAAGCAGATGACTCCAGAATACAAAGGAAAGTCATGGAGAGCAGATTTGAATTTTCTGCAGTGGTACCATGAAGGCAGCTACAGGTTTCTGGATAGAATCATCAAAGGTGATGAGCTGTAGGTTGCACACAGTACCTCAGAAACTGTGCAGTAGTCAATGCATTGGCATCACAGTGGCTCTCCCTGCAAGATGAATTTCAAGCAGACTGTGTCAGCATGGAAAGTGCTGTGCTCAGTGTTCTGGAACAGACAGGGAGTTCTCCTCATTGAATTCTTAAATGGGGGTAAGACAATGAATGCAAATGTTACTGTGAAACAATGTGATAATTGTGATGGGTCATTCAGAACAAGCAGTGCTTAGTGCCAGTGTTGTCTTGCTCCATGATAATGCTTGGTCACACCCAGCTCAACAGACAACAGAGCTCCTGTTAACATTCATCTGGAAGTTATTTGATCATCCACCCTGTTCCAGAACCTCAAGAAATTCTTGTTTGACCAGAGTTAGCATTTTCAGACTGACAGAGAGGCAGAGATGACTGTGAAGCAAACGTTCCAGGCAGCAGATTTCTACAACACTGGGGAACAAAAGTTGATCTCACTGTATAAAATATTCGCATAGTAGAATCTTTCTGTAACCAGCTTCAAATGCCATTTTTCTATTTCTCAACAGTGCTTCATGAAAAGGACATTGTTTCCCATTTGAATCCATAAAGCATGTGCGTAATACTTGCATGCTAATAGAATCTACCGGTAAAACGTTTTGCAGCCTGCCTCTGAATTGCATCAATATCTTCCTTTCATCCAACATGGTTGAGATCCCAAACACTCAACCATTACTCAAGAATGAGTTGCACTAGTGTTCTACATATGGTCTTCTTTACCGATGAACCACATTTTTCTGAAAGTCTCCAATAAACTGAAGTCAACCATTCCCCTTCCCTAATACTGTCCTTACATGCTCGTTCCATTTCATATTACTTTGCGATATTATGACAAGATGTTTGATCAGTGTGACTGTGTTGAATAGCATACAACTAACACTGTATTCAAACATTATGAAATGTTTTTGCTACTCATGTGCATTAACTTACATTTTTCTACATTTAGAGCAACTTGTCATTCAACAGACCAACTAGAAATTTAATCAAAGTCATCATTTATCATCCTACAGTCACTGAGATAAGTGGAAAAACAGAACACCAGGCAACTGATTTAAAGCAACTACAGAAAAACAAAATATATCAGTTTATTAATAAAACCAAGGAACAAATTATCAAGTTAAGAAAAAGAGAAAAAAGTTATCAAAACTGTAAAAATTGAATAAACAGAGAAATTTCTCTCCTTTCCGCTACTTACCTCCTCCCCCCTCCGTACCTTCTCTCCTGCACTCTGTCTAAACTGCAACACTTCACTGACTGCCACTCCCACCATACTATCCCTCCCCCTCCCCGCCCCAGCCTCGTCCTTAACCCCACCCAGTCACCACTCCCATCATGCACTGGTGCTGTTGTTCACAGTGTGGTTTCAGCTCCCTGAGGCTGCAGACATGTGTGCAAGTTGTGTTTGCGTAAGTGTGTGTGTGTGTGTGTGCGTGTGTGTATGTGTGTCTACTGCTGACAAAGGCCTTAATGACCGAAAGCTATAATTGTGTGAATCTGTTGTGCCTATCGCGACTCAGCATCTCCGCTATATGGTGAGTACCAACTTTCCTTCTCTGGTATTGTTACAATACACATCTTAAGTACATCACCTGATCCAACTTTTGTTATGTAGAAAAATATTTAATATTGCAAACTTTATTTTTCATTAATTTTAAGTAATGTTAATTATATTATTGGTAAACATAACTGTTATCATTATTACTTAATTATATAAAATATATGTTTGACTGGTTCGGGCAGACATAGAATCACTGTTATATTTATGATGTTTTCATAATATCAAATAGAAGTAAAAACACCACACGACTATATACCATGTAAAGTTATGTAATGAATATTAGTAACATACTTGGAAAAGTAATTAAATTTTTATGATTCGCAACTGTTAAAAATGTATGTTGGAAAACTGAAACTAAATTGATGCTTTTTTTCTTAACTCTGACTAGAAAATCTGTGTTAACATTTTATGAAGGATGCCATGGTGTGTTCCAATGAGATTGTAATTACTTTTAGCAGTTATAATCTCATAAAGAAATCTTTTGTCGCTAGTACTTGCATTACTTGTAACAGTTAAGAATATACAAATACTTTGGCAGCTGCACCCACCAGATCAGTGCAAGGTTAGTTCATGATATGAGCTGTCAAATTGTATATGTTCATACACATATGTTAAAACTGTTAAGGTTTTGTGGTTTAACCTGAAAAATTTCATGTTAATATATAATGAAAAGTATTGTGGTGAATTCCAAAACAGCACATAAGCAACCTAAATGAACTGATGAACGTATCTAAAAGCCAAAATCTGACCAAATTAATTTTTGTTTTAAGAAAAACAAAGATATCCAATAACATCTTTAACATATTTTGTATTATTTTCAAGTGTGCATGTTCAAAATGTCCTAACATTCTGCACTCATAATTGTAGTCAAAACATGTATTTGGACTTCTATTATCTTTGAGCTGGTTTGTCTCAAATATGAAACAAACTTTTCCTGATAAAAAATTAGTTCTTTTCAGTGATGCAAAGAAAAATCAAATCCAAGATGGCCCTTTTGCAATATAGCCCTTTGGAAATCAGACAAAATTGATGAGCAAATGTTTTGAACTACCTTTAGTCTTGCATAAGTCTGTAATTCTTTGAGTAATCAGTATGTCATGTGCACAGTTTTACAACTTGACAGTTGCCTGCAAATGGGGAAAAAAATCAGCATCAGAAAGTCATTCTGTCAAAAGATACATGCTGCCAATATGTGATCAAAATTTGTCATGACAAGACAAATCAGCTACTGTGACAGCAAATAGTGATAAATCTGCTGTACACTCAGTACATGTTCAGCAACTAGGCTGTTGTACCTCAAAAGCTGAGCAGAACTACCATGTTTGAGCTTGGAAGTCCCATTAGATAACAAGCATCAGTAAAGCTAACTTGGTGATCTATTTGCATCTTTTGCAACATGAAAATTCTGGCTCCTGACCTTGCCATACTACTTGTCAAGCTGTAATTTTGTGTGGCTTCATGGATGACCTGCATGTATACTCTGTAAAAAGTTTGTCAAAATTGAAGAGGGTTGAGTGTGGATCACTAGGTCACTTGTCACGAAATGACCCAATAGAGATCAAGGAATCATTTACAGATCACACTCATCAGTAGGTGATGATTTAGAACATATATTAAGCAGACCATGGAGGCTGGGGGCTTAGGTTTGAAAATAATCCAGGGCAACAGAATAAGGTTAACAAAACCCTTTTTTGTAAAGCTGCGAGCATTTGCAGAAAGGGTAGTGAAAGTCTGAATCCACTGCCTAAACCATTTGTGAGGAAACATAAACCAGTAATAGAACTGATGTAATGGGAAAGGGCTATACAATTAAGAAGAAGAATGTTCATGAAGTACAAAAATATAAACATGCCTTGCTGATAGAAGGACTACAATTAGATCATTTAAGGAGAACAGGCAAGCAGTGAAGTTAGTTTGTGAAGTGAATGGAATTAGGTGCACAATGAAATGAATAAATAATTTTGTTTGGAAGCTGGCAAAAGAATGAATTGTGGGAATTTGCAGAAGCTGGAAGGAAGGATCCTAGAAAACAGGAGTAGTAAAAGAAGGTGAAGAGACCTTATATGTTTTTGAAGAAGTGGTAGCAGGAAGAAGCTGGTATCAGTTAGTAAATAGACACGTGGGAGAGATGAGTGGTGATGCTGAGATCAAGGTAGAGAAAGATATTGATGATGCTGAAATGGGAAGAGACAACTCAAATGTTTTAATTTGTTCTTAGTTGAGAGATTATCAAGCTAGAGGCTTAAAGCCATAGAGGCAATCTTGCTGATGAATGTGTAATCTCTGGTGAAGGAGAAGGTTTTGAAAGACCTGAAGTTATGCATCAGTCGTTGAAAGAGCCTGAATCAAAATGTACTGGCGAAAAATCAGGACAACCAATAAAAGAGGTAGAAAAAGTCTCAGGGGAGTTCCATTCTTTGCAATGTTGGGTGACCAACAATCACCAGGTGACAAAATAATTGGGAATACTACTTCAAGTTCTTTTCTTGTCAATCTTCCACTTGTGTCAGCCTGAAATTTATCCTTCTTCTTTAATTTTCTTCTTTTCCTTGGGGGTTTGCTGCAAAGATGCTAAGTAGTGTATTTTGCAATCAGAAATTAAGAAAGT
This sequence comes from Schistocerca nitens, assembly GCF_023898315.1. Taxonomy (NCBI): domain Eukaryota; kingdom Metazoa; phylum Arthropoda; class Insecta; order Orthoptera; family Acrididae; genus Schistocerca; species Schistocerca nitens. Next base: position 929,640,772 of record NC_064617.1, on the reverse strand, counting down.
AATAGGAATTTTGTAAAATGAATAATAAAAATTTTATGAAACACAGAAGTAGAGAGAAGGTAAGAATGAGAAGATGTTTATGCAGATATTTTGAGAAATATTACTGTGATCATATACCAATGTTTTGGTGATAGATGGTGATAAGTGTGGTAAGGGTAGCAAAAGTTTTTCCATAAAATAAGTAGTGATGAATGCAGGAAGTAATTTTTTGAAATAGTGACAAAAAGTAGTACTTCTATCAGATGTTGGATTGGAGCTTCCAGGATAAAGTAGGTACATATTAACAGTTTCTGTGGTATCAAGAAACAAAGTTATTCAGAAGAACAAAAACATTCAACAACATTGTGACAATTTTTGTAAATAATATTTATGTATTTATATGTACAGTGTACTTTTGCTGTAGCTGAAAGCTTGTAAAGATGGAGACATCTGGAAAACAATATTGTCTGTCCACCATAGATGTTACTATGTACAAAGTTAAGGAGAGAAACATATGGCAATTGGTAACTGTCATAATCTGTTTCTGTATATGTATAATTTTATTTTATTCAGTTTTTTGCAGAATTTTGTGTAATGCTTAAGGCAAATATCTTTTATTAATTAAATAAGAGTCAAAATGCTTTCATTAGCATTCAGATTTCGCTAAAGTGTTTCTGAATTCTGTCTTTGAGAATAGTTTTTCATATCAGTTCAATTTTGGCTGCTACTTATGAGTGCCAGAAAGTACAATACACTGTTAATTCTCTTTTTCTGAGAGAAAGATTAGGGGTTTCAATTTGTCATTTCAAAAGTTGCAAAAAAGGGACTAGATAAGTGAGAAATTAGCAGGCATACATCATGTTGCTGAACGACGTTATGCTACCGGCAGAGGTGGAATGTCAGTAGACTCTTACCAATCAGCCAACAGCCTTGGAGGGATTTGGATTAACGCTAATGTCAGTTGCTCTCTCTCCTTTTCTGTAAGCATCTTATCAATACTATCTTCTATTCCATAGAAGAATTTTTATTTATATAATATGTGAAAGGTGATGGGAAAAATGTGTAAATAATCATCATGTAGCTATATCTGATTTTATTTATTTATTTATTCAGTCATCATTTCACAGTGATATAGGATTTTCCATCATAATACAGTGAAATTAAATAGTGCAAAATATACATACCAGTGTGCATAAAATAGACAAGGTGTGTGAAAAATGTAATGAAACTGACAATGCTGTGAGCAATCTGGCAATGCTGTGTGTTCTACTTTTATGGCCCTTCCAGATGCTTAATCCAAGTTTCAGCTTTGTACAGGCATCACATGATTTTTCAGAGCACCATCAGTGAATTTTTATTTTTGTTATGTGTTACAATAATGGAACAGTTAAATTTACAGAAACTTTTTGGGGATGCCATGAATGTGACTTTTGAAAAGTTGAAACAGATCTATGAAGAACATTCCTTATCAAGAGCACAAGTTTTATACTGGCACAAATTATTTTTGGAAGGCTGAGATGAACCCCTCTCATGGACACCTTCAACTTAAAAAACTGACAAAAATGTCTTGTGACATCAGACTAATGTTTAACAATAAGAATAACGGATAGCTGTTAAACACTTGCATTGTACATCAAATTTTGAGTAACGTTTAGCACTTGCAGAAAGGTTTGTACCAGAATGGTGTCAAAAAAACTCACAATTGAACAGAAGGACAATCAAAGAAATGTGTTCATTGTTCTTCTTGAGAGGATTGCCAACAACCATGAATATTCAGTCGTATGATCACAGTTGATGAATCCTGGATTTTTGAGTATGATCCTGAGACAAGAAAATCAAAGATCAAGACAATGCTGATTTACAGTAGGATGTTGTAAATAAAGAATTTGTTCCTCCACAATATACTGTCAACCAAGTATTTAATAAAGATGTCCTTCAAAGGCTCAGGAAAAGTGTGAATTGAATGAAACCGGACATCGCAGACAAGTTGATGCTGCATCATGACAATGCCTCATGCCACTCAGCCACTTCCATCATGGAATATTTGACATCAAAAGCCATTCCTGTTGCTCCACAGCCACCCTATTTACCTGATCTGAGTCCTTCTAAGTTTTTGCTTGTCCTGAAATTCAAAAGGATGCGAGCAACATGTTAAAGGCCCTGCCAATTGAAGCCTTTCAGCACTGTAACAAGACTGTAAACAATAACTCTGCTGGTGTATAGCTGCCCAAGGGGACTGCTGTGAAGAGGACAGTATTGCTTGAAAAACATGAAAACTTTGTTAGATAAAGAACCAGCCCTGTTATTTTTCTCACATACCTTGCATAGGTTTGTTTGTATAAGGGTAGGAGAGGTGTTTAGTCTTGTCTTTCTGGAGAAACTATCCTGCCATTTGCCTGAAAAAAAATTAGGACTATCATGGAAAACTTAATCATGACGTCTGTATAGAACAAACTCCTCCATCTCAAATATGAAGTGGGTGTTTTAAAAATTTGTTTGGTCCCTGTTACACAGTGTTCTTTGATTTACACACAATTTGCACAAGATAACTTATAATATAAAACATAGTTTTGCATTGAACTGACAAAAACACTAGTGACACCTGCTGGTGGCCCCTGGACCCATGGCTGGTTTAGGGACCAAGCGATGCATGCCACCACTTGGGACACCAAAACTGAGAAGGGTGCAAGAAGCGCCACAGCTGTAAGATTTCTATACAGGGCATATCACAGATAACAGCAGTTGCTTGAGGCACCACACTGAGAGGGGCACCCAATTGCTAGGAGTGTGTATCACAATTAATAGCAAAAACTGACACACAAGAAAGTGTATGAGGGGAAAAGGGGGAGGGGGGAAGGAGGGAGGAAGGGCGTCAAATGCTGAGTCATTTGTGTGGATAAATGATTATCTTGGACTGGTCCTGCCTGGAGCATGAACGCACGAATGCATAATAAGAATGTAAAATGACTCATTAAATATCATTACAATTAATCTTACAAGTGGACCATGGAACATAAAACTAACTAATTTACTAACCCCTATAAATTGGAGTGCTAGTCATGCTCTACTTCAAATATTATTTGTGGATAGTAAGTGATTTGTGTACCAACTTTGGTTTAAGTTATTCCTCATATTTCTCACTTATGGTTTAGCCCTCAGGGGCTCAGTATTCATTTGCTGGGTATGGGCTTGGCAACGCCGGGGTTCCTGGGCTGTGGACTGATGTGTACTACCAGTCCTCTGTCACTGTAACGTCTGGGCATGCTTCAGCATGCCACAGGGACCAGGGATCTCAGTTTCACTTTCTGGATCATGAGGATGGTATAAAACTCTCTCTCTCTCTCTCTGTCTTTTTTAAGCAAAAAAAAGACACCTTAGGTGTGCCATGCACTGATGAGGTGGAATAGTGGGTGACCTCTGGGGACCTGCCACACTTCATTTGTATAAGGCTTCTACATCTACATCTACATTTATACTCCGCAAGCCAACCAATGGTGTGTGGCGGAGGGCACTTTACGTGCCACTGTCATTCTCTCCCTTACCCAGGCAAGCGTAGTCCCATCTGAGTGGACCCTTATTCCCCTTATTTCCATCTGGGAGTACTCACACCCATTCATCCACACAAATGAAGGAGGCTAGTCTCTGTGCTAATCATATTGTATTTAGCAACTAGACTCAGGGAGTGATAAATCAGAATGTGTTTGTAGTGCTCAAGAGGAAGAAGGGGACTTTTGAAAAAAAATATCCCCTTCTCTATTCATAACAACTTAGAAGGGCTTGCTGGCACCTTAAAGTCCATTGATTCGTTACAAAATGGTTCTTTATTGGTCAAGACTAACAGGCAAAAGCAGGTGAAATTTCTTAGGAAATCAGAAAAATTGCGCGACTATGACGTAATTGTTGAGTTCCGTAACTCCCACAAATCAAGCAACATTGTGGTCACACATCATGATATTATGTACATAGACATCTTGGAACTTAAACAAGAATGGCCATCACAGCAGATAGTGGATGTGGAGCAAAGGACATGAAGAAATAATGGAGAAATTGAGAAAACCAGAACCTTCATTGTGACCTTTAATCCTCTGATGCTGCCTGAACACATTATGGCAGTGTTCCTCTGACTTACATTATGGCAGGGTTCCTCTGACTTAGGCTTAGACCTTACATATCTAACCCTGTGTTGTGCTACAGATGCCAGCAATTTGGCCATACAGTGCTGAGCTGTAGATGTGAAGGGACCTGTGGGAATTGTGGAAAGGCAGCCCATGAATTCTGGGCTGACTGCCCATCTCTAGCAGTACGCATTAATTACTCAGGGAGCCACTCAGCCTGGCACCATGACTGGCCCTGTTTTTGCTGAGGGGCACAAAATTCAGCAAATAAAAGTGACCAAATGGATCCTCTATGCAGAAACCAAGAAAGACCGTAAGGCAACAAAATCCCCTGTTTTTTGCAGTTTGTATTCTTCCACGGTACAAAAAACCGTTCCTAAGGTGGACACTTAAGATGCAGATGACATCCAGCAGAACATTATCCACTACCAGCAGCTGTACTTGCTCATGAACATGCCAAAGCAAAGTGAGTAAAAGCATAAAGATCCAGGCAGCTGTAAGAGAAGATACCTGAAACATTTTTGCAGTGAGCATTGAGAAGGCACACACAAGCAGAGTGCTTCTCATCGCCCTCTTTCCCCATCAGCCTCGAAGGGAAAGGGAGCAGGGAAAGGGTCGCAACATTTGGGTCAAAAGCTGTCCCAGACACTATCAGACATCATTCTGGCACATCTGGCTGCTGAGGAGGACATCATGGATTTTGATGCCTCGACACCAGCCCCAGGCAAGCTCCTCCACTCCCTCTTGCTCTACAAGTGACTCACTACTCTGGTGCAAAGATAGGGGTAAATCAAAACCACACTGCTGAAATGACTCCCATACTCAGTAGAATATGAATGGATACAGGAGGGGCTGAGACTCCTCATACAGGATAGACCTTTTTGCCTCTGTCTCCAAGAGACTAGTGCACCTGTACTTGTGGACTATTACCTGTACAGAAGAGACAACCTTCTTGTGACATGGTGAAAGGTGAGGTAGCAGTTTTCATGAAGGACACATGCAACCAACAGGATATCTTTTTTAGATAATAAATCACATTTGTACCAAATTTGTTTGAACTTGCTCCAGGCATTACAGAGTTTTTTTTAAATTAAGGATGGGGCCCCTCCACGCCCACACCAACATGGTGACCAAACCAAAAGTTCTACTGTCACCTCCGTAAACATGTTAGTTTTTGAATCAGGCGTCACAGGATGCAGGCTGTGATGTTATCCATGCATCTGGGTAAGATTACTCATTAACATGGTCCATCAGGAGATAGAAGTGGTCGAAAACGATTGAAGGGTAGCGGTTGTAAGGGCAGAGGAAAAAAAGTGCCAAGGCCAGCGCCAAGGGAACAAAACCTCTGCAACAGTAGGACGGGTAGTAAGGGCAGTAGCGGCTTGCTAGCTACGACAGAGCATGCAAGGTGAGGGAAGGTTAGCGTGAGGTATCGTGCATGGTTACCTATGTGCTGCGTGGTCGTTAGCTGGATCAGTCCGGGTGCTGCGGCTGGGCTCACTTGTAGTCTCCTGGGCTGGCCGCAGTGGCTTCATCCCTGTAACATAAGAGTCTGGGGCGGCAACGCATGCGTTGCTGTTAGGCCCTCTGCTGCGCTTTGTCGTCAGTGACTTGGTGCAGCTTCATCAGGCTGGTGCAGAACAGTGGCGATCGGCTACCGTTCAGTGTCCTCCTCTACTGCACGGCGCAGGACTTCTGCATTGCGGCTTCGAGCAGCTCCGCTTGTTCAGTGAGCTGCGCCGCTTCAGCGTCGGAGAAATGTATGCCATTCGCTCTCGCTGTCGCGATGATGGTCGCTCCCGCAGCGGTCAGCGTCGCCACCGGTTCCGCTGGGGCGGCGGTTTTCTTCTTCGCACCTTTCACCTGCGGTGCCGCTGGGATAGGTGCACGAACATCCTTCTGCGAGGTCGCAGGAGTGTTCGCAGGTGCGACTGCTCTGAGGCCTTGGGCGAAGACTGCTCGCAGTTGCCTCAAGGCCTCTTCATTCTCTGCAGCCACGGCGGCTGTGAAGGCAGCCCTCTCCGCCGCCATGATGGCTTTGAGGGCTGCTGTGGCCTCCTATACGGCGGTGCCGAGTTCGAGGTCACATTTCTTCACGGGAGACCGAGCTGCGTCCTGGCTGCCCGTTTCCGAGCGGTCGTCCCTGCCCCTGGCAGCTGGATCTGCTACTGCGCTGTCCCTCAGCTGTGCCGGGCTGTTCTGCGCCCTACGCCATTTCCGACATCGTCTTTGCTTCTGCCGCTGCGTCAGTGCGGCCGCGGCCGCCTCGCCGCCCCCGGCATGGTTGCGGCTTGAGAAAGCTGCACAACCGCGCCTACTGGCGACGTGCGGGCCGCCATACCGGACACAAGTCGGTAGAACGTTGCTGCCGCGGTTGCAGGCACGGCTGTCGTGCTCGCCTGAGCACTTGACGCACTGCGCCACGTTGCGGCAATACTTCGCAACATGGCCCTCGCCCTGGCACCTGAAGCACTGGGGCAGAGGGTCCCTGGTGGTCGGGAGAGCCTCCGTCATAACCGGGAAGCCCAGCAGCTTCCCCAAGTCGAAGATGTCGCTCCCGCCGTCGACCATTTGCACGGTCATGGCATAGAGCGGTGCCCTCTTCCTGTTGGTCCGTTTGTGCAACCTTGTGGCTGCATTACCAAACCCGGCTCACAGCAGCCCTTCCTGGACCGCTGCCTCGTCACAGCACCAAGGTAACCCCATGAGGACTGCCTTGGTCGTCGTCATCCTTCCTACGGAAGGTGCCTTCTCGCGTGCCGGCGGCACGTCGACGATGTGGTCGGCCACTGCGACCTCGATCGCCCTGTGGTCGGCCACGTTTGCAGCTCGAACGCAGATCAGCGAGTCTGTATCGACAGACTCGTAGACCACCTCGTTCCGAGCGCAATTCGTGATGGTGTTGAACAGCGCTGTCCACCCGCCTTTGCACTTGATGTACAAAGGGGGAACAGGCCGCGACTCGTCTTCTCGGGAGTTCCTTCCATGGTCGGCAGACTCGGTGAGTTGCACAACCGAAGGACCCTTCGTAGCGGCAGGTTTCCTCTGCGCACCCTTCTTTCCCATTCTGCGAGGTGCGGAACACGACAATTTGCACGCGTTGTGAAAACAACGCACGACAATTTGCTCTCTGCGGTGCCCACAGCACAGAAAAACCTCTTCACGAGCTCTCAACGGCCGAATAAGTGAAGCGCGTAACAGCAGCGATGCGCTCGCCTCGCCAGCGCTCTTTCATGCACCCATACAAATAGGAGTGTTAATTGTGTCTTACCACTACAGTATATTTTCCTAACTAGTAAGTTCGATTAAAATTTATCCCTGTGTTCCACAGGTATTCTGGCATGTAACTCTTTTCTTCCCCTACCACCACCCCTAATTTCCAGGACTGCTAGGGGTACCACAATGCCATAGCAATATCGAGACAATAAGTTGTGGAAACAGAAGTATTCCAGAACTATGTTCAATGTGTCATGTGTCACACCTTCCCACTGTCACCCTGACTCCTAAAGGTTAAATTTTGTTGGTACTGTATTTAGGTAGCATAACTGCCACAAAACTATAGATTCAACACCCTCATCTCAAATTCAAGATTAAATTTTTCCAGATATATGTACCAAATTTAATTTTAGAGTTATGCTTACATGTCACCACTTTCTCACTCCAACCTTACAGCTACAGATATCTTACTCCCACATTAATTGTCTCCTGGTACTAAAAATAAGTAATATGTGTATTAAAAGAAAAAAGTTCTGCATTCTGCCTTGAAATGGATCATTCAGGCCCAACCAACGACCATGTCATCCTCTGCCAATCATGTCACCAAATACGGTTCTCTCATTACAATATACAAATCAGAGATGATAATCATGGGATGTTGAGTAATAAAAGAATTTCACATTAAAATCCACTTGTTCCTGGGAAAAGTTTCTTCAACAGTTGCCTATTAATATAAAGCAAGCCCACAGAAATCTTTTTAAGGACAGATTGAAACAGATATTAATTCAGATATGTTTATCAAATTAAAAAGAGAGAGAACTGCTTGTCAGTACTTACTATCAAGAGGTGAGAGAACTTTTTTAAATATATGTATTGATACTATTGGAATTTCATCTTCTGTAGGTAAGCACTGGCAGCCATTCTGTGTCAGTAATTTTATAGTTCTCTCAAGAGAATTTGCTTTTAATACTCTACACTTAAAAGATGTTTATACTCATTTAAAATATTCCTAAACATTGTTATGTGTACTAATGTTTTTGGTGTATACTCAGATACAGTATATTAGAGGTAGTAAAAATTTATGTAATGGTATTTAATGTGCAATGTGCAACTTCTTTTATGCATGTCTGTTATATGTCTGGTGTGATTTCATTAACACAAATGTACAAAAATGATGATGTTGAAGACAGCAAGTTGTTAAATGCAAATAAAGATTGTCATTATTCTAACAACAAAACATACCGCGTGTGGATCCAAGGAAGAAGGAAATCTTGGAGATCATGACTCCCTCCCCCTGCCTCCTCCCCTCACAGATAACATTTTGCTAAAAGTATTTATATTTTTCATATACTGTATTAATTTTCACATTCTTCAGTTGACTTGGGAGATTACAGCATCATGTGAACTAAAAGTCTTGAACGTGACAAACAGTTCTAAAAAAATTACATGGTTTGTATTTTTTAGTTGTGTTTCTGAGAGTTCGATGATGTGCATTTGTTTCCACATTGACTAGCTGTAGAAATATTCCAGCCAGAAAAAGATCACCATTTCCAGGCTAACTACACCTGCTGCAAAACAAATATGAGATAGAATCAGTAAAGCACAGGAAGCTGAGGGAAGGAAAGACAGAAGGAGAAAGATGGTTCTCCAAGAAAAAATAACAGAAACACTGACTTTCTTGAAAAACCACTGATGTAAAGAAACTATATAAAATGTTTTAATACAGTAATAATAATAATAATAATAATAATAATAATAATAATAATATATTGTTGGTACAGTTTTGAATATGGCTGTCTCTCTGTAACCATATATAAGTTCCCACAAACAAATACTACAGCCAACTGGTTGCAAATAATTTTTGATACATTGACCTAGGTTTCAACACCTATGAGAATGTCTTCATCAGAATGAAATTTTAACAAACATCAAAAATACATAGAAAAATAAGTTTGACAGAAACATTAACAAAGATGAAAGTGTCATACTATAAATGTTACTTACGTAAAGTTACATGGAGAACAGGCAATAGTAAAAATAATGAGCAGACATGCTCAACTCAAAAATTTAAAATGTTCCACAGTTTGTTACGTATAAATTGTAATGAACAATGTGAGACTGATTGGCCCTGTGGCTTATGTTGCTGCCACAAAAACAGGATACAAGTTGTGCCACCTATTGGTTGTGTGCAGTGACATATGCCAGTTTGAGACATTACAACAGAAATAATTAAATTAAACAACAGTTAATTATTAAAAAACAAAAATTCAAAGGATGAGGGCTTAATAAATTTTTAAAGTACAAAGGAGTTAAGTAAATGAAGTGCAACTGAAAGCCATGTATCAGGCTTTACAGAAATGACCATTACATAAAGTATAGCTGCAGAGTAAAAAAAAAAAAGGGCTCTGAGCCTCTCTGAGCACTTTGGGACTTAACTTCTGAGGTGATCAGTCCCTTAGAATTTAGAACTACTTAAACCTAACTTAACCTAAGGACATCATACACATCCATGCCCGAGGCAGGATTTGAACCTGTGACCGCAGCAGTCGCGCAGTTCCAGACTGTAGCACCTAGAACCGCTCGACCACCCCAGCTGGCAGTTGAGAGACAGATTAATGAGCTTAATGTACAAGCACAGAAGATTGGCCTCCAAATTTCATTTGAGAAAACCAAGTTTATAATGAACATAAATTCACCATCAAGGGAGCTTGTAGTGGGTCAAGGCAAAATTAAGCCTTTGTATCACACATGAACAAAATAGAACTGGCATTCCATTTAACCAAAAACATCTGCAACAAAAGATCAGTATCGTTCAATGCAAAGTTAAGGCATTACTGCAGTGTTATCCATCCGGAGGTCTTGTACGCTTCTGAAAGCCTAGTAATGAACCAAAAAAGACCTAATTGAAAAACTGGAGGCCAAAGAAAGGAAGATTTTGAGAAAGATCTTAGGTCCCATCAAAGAGAATGGGGAATATAGAAGACGTCATAATCATGAAGTGTATTCCCACATAGAGAAGATAATCGATACCATCCGGAAAAGAAGGATTATGTTTTATGGATATATGACCCAAATGAGCCCTGGAAGACTCGCCAATCATAAGATTACCTATTTTCAGGAGAAGAAAACAAAATGAGCCTGGTTCACAGAGGTGGAGAAAGATCTTAAAGAAGTGGGTCTCACACATGATGACATCTTGGAGCATATCCCACTCAAGGAGAAACTTACGGTGTGGCAGGATATCCAAGAAAAGCCAAAACTTAAAACAGGAAAGGCTTGGGCACAGGAGAGGAAGGAGCAACACCGAGAGTGAATGCGGGAGCACTGGGCAAACATCAGAACACGTAAAGCAAGACTGTTGAAATAACGTGGTCCAAAAATGGCGTATACAAAATGAATGAATCTGCATGATGGAAACTTTTAGTAGTACATGTCTGTATGAGATTTGAAGAAAGATATGTTTTGTAACTAGGGGAAGGAAAGAAAAGCAAAAAATATATGAATCAAATTTTTGTGAATAGTGCATTATAGCCATTGAAAACTTTTTTGTTACGTTATTGCAACTGTTTGCTAAAGTTGACCCATCATTCTTAGCAATATGCTTGAAAATTTCCAGCTCTTTGAGTATGTTGTGCCAGTGACCTTTCTTTTCTCTATGTAAAATGGAAATCTCTTCAACACTTTTCAGTCTGTGACCAGAAATTAACAAGTCATCAGCAAAAGAGGGATTATGTACATTAGTACCTCTTTTTTCCAATAAATGTTCCTTATACTTGACTGGAAGATTTCCAGTTTGTCCTATATACTAGAAAAGACACGTATCGCAAGTGATTTTATAAACCCCTGGACTGAGTATAGGAGCAACTTTGGACTTAAGATTATGAATAAGATCTTTCTGCACATTATTGATAAGAAATTGGACCTAAAAATGGAACTGAATTTTTTTTTGTATACTTATTACTGTGAGAAACAGCACTGATGCCTAAAGTAGTAACTTTAGCACCAGTTTTCACTCAGATGATATTTTCAGGTAACGATGGATTGTAAACATTACTGACCGCAATAGTTTTTATTAAATTCATCTCATCATTAACCTTGTCTGGTGACAAAGGTACAGAAACTGCATGATGAATGATTGAATGGAAAAATGCTTTTTTATGGGAATGAGGATGCACTGAATTAGCAGGCACAATCTGATCTGTATCAGTGGCTTTTCAGAAAATATCCAAGGGAAGTGTGTTGTCATCTATGACAATACCGAGGTCCTAGCAATGTAGCTGGTGAACCTCATTTTCTAATTCACAAGTGCAGCTGGTTCTTTTGTGAAGACAATTAAAAATTCCAAGCAGTTGCTCAATACCTTCCCAGGAACAACTGTATATAATTAACATGTCATCTATGTACCAAGAATATCACAAAATACCCAGACCAATATGTGAAAAATTATTGAAAATATTTTACTTTAAGCAGGGAATGCAATTTTGGAGCTGTGGATTCATATTAACAATTTTTTGGAGCTATATGAGGATCCAACATCCATGATCCAAAAAGAAATTTGCCTCACTATTAATAGTGCTATGCATTTGTTCAAGACTTATCATAAGAAACAACTTATTAATATAAATCCATAGACCCAAAAATTGCATTCCCAGTTTAAGGTACATAAAACTCAACACACATTTCGTCCGATTGTGAACAGTATGAACTGGGCTTATCATGAGTTAGCATGGTTTCTTCACAATAAAATGAGAAAGTCCTTTGCTTTTTGAAATAATTATTCTGTCATAAGTAGTCAAAACCTAGTCAGTAAAACCAAACATTTGCAGTGTGATCACGACACTAAATTGTTTTAACTAGATATTATGAACCTAGACTAATGTATCGATTTAAACAACTATTGATATCATTGAAAAAAAGAAAACTATGTACTTTTAAAAAATATATTTTTGAGGAGCAAATCACTGACCTAATTTGTTTGCTAAGATTAGTGATGAAATACAACTATTTTGCTTTCAACGGCAAACTATACCAGCTGAGCAGCGTGGTAATGGGTAATCCACTGGTAGGCATCTTGGCCAATATTTTCATCAATTCGCTAGAAGAAAAATTCTTCAATAATTTTTCAGCTACTGATCTGAGTATTTTGTCATATTTTCAGTATGTAGACAACATTTTGATCATATTCAGTGGTTCCCAGGAAGGTGTTGAGCAATTGCTTGGAATTTTTAATAGTCTTCACAATAATCAGCTTCATATGTGAATTAGAAAATAATGAATGTCAGCTACATTACTTGGACCTTAGTACTGCCATTGACTACAGCAGACTTGCCTTAAACATATTCCAAAAGCCACTAATATAGATCAGATTGTACTCACTAGTTCAGTGCATCATCATTATCATAGAAAAGCATTTTTCTATTTAGCCATTCATCATGCAGTTTCTATACTTTTGTCACCAGTCAAGTTTAATGATGAGATAAATGCAATAAAAACTATTGCAGTCAGTAACGGTTACAGTCTCTCGTTACTTGAAAATATCTTCTGAGCGAAAACTGGTGCTAAAATGACCACTTTAGGCATCAGTGCTGTTTCTGACAGTAATAAGTATATTTAAAAAATTTAAGTTCCATTTTTAGGTCCAATTTCTTATAGAATTCATCACGTAATTAAAAAATATGGCTACAAAGTTGCCTTTTCTACTAACAATAACGTGCACAAACATCTTATTCACCATCGTAAGTCCGCAGTTGTTCCTATACATAGTTCAGGAGTTTATAAAATCGCTTGAAATACATGTCCTCTTTATTATACAGGACAGACTGGAAATTTCTCCAGTGTCAGGTATAAGGAACATTTATTGGGAAAAAGACGTACTAATGTACATAATTCGTTTTTTGCTGATGATTTGTTAATTTCCAGTCACAAATTGAAAAGTGTTGAAGAGATTTCCACTTTACATAAAGGAAGGTCACAGGCTCAACATACTCAGAAAGCTGGAGATTTTCGAGCATTTTGCTAAAAATGATGGCCTCATCTTTAACAGGCAGTTACAATAACGTAACAAAAGTTTTTTCAGTGGCTTTAATCCACTACTTGCAAAATTTTGATTCATTTATTTTTTGCTTTGTTTGCCTTTCTCTAGTTCCAAAACATATCTTTATTCAAATTTCATACAGACATGTACTACTAAAAGTTTCCTTCATGCAGATGTTGTTTTTTCTTCTTTCCTTTTTTTTTACTGTGCTGCTGTTTTCGTAAATATTCTGCAATATTCTGTACTTTATGTTACAGTCATATCTGTAAAACCTGTTACATGGTTCACAGTTGTCTTAAGTTCTCAAAAAACTTTCAATTTTTGTTTTTTTATAATTAACTGTTGTTTAATTTGATTATTTCTGTTGTAATGTCTCAAATTGGCTAATGTCTCTGTCCACACCCCATAGGTTGTGCAACATGTATCCTGTTTTCATGGCAGCAAAGTAAGCCACAGGGCCAATCAGTTTCATGTTGTTCATTACAAGGTATACGTAACAAAGTGTGGAACATTTTTAATTTTTGAGCTGAGCATGTCTGCTCATTATTTTTACTATTGCCTGTTCGCCATGTAACTCTACATAAGTAATCTTTATAGTATGACATTTTCATCTTTGTTAATGTTTCTGTTAAACTTATTTATCCATGTATTTTATATGTTTGTTAAAATTTCATTCTGATGAAGACATCCGTAGTGGCATCGAAACCTAGGTCAATGTATTAAAACTATGGGAATCGGATTTGTAGTAAGGATATAGAAAACTTAATTCCCATATATGTCGTAGCTCGTATATATTTACACTTGACACTACGTCCGTACAGAGTGATATATAACAAAGAACTGACTAAAGTGCTTGACAGAGCACTTAGAGTTCACGGATATTAAGTTTCGTGGTCAATACGAACTATCGACGCCACACAGCCACTCCCCATCCCCCACCCCACAGTACAGAGTACTACAGATGTCCAAGGTTGAGGGCGTGCAGGTGTCGACGTCAGTGGAAATTGTGCGCGTAGGCAAGTGCACTACAGGTACTTCCATCTCAAACAAGATGGTTTGTGCAGGTGGAGTGGCGAGAGGCAGGTCCACTTCATAGTCAGTCAGCCACCGTGGCCGGATGAGATGGCAGCTGGCCCGGGAGTAAGCGGGCGGGACGGTTGACGGCGTGGTGGAGGCATGTGTGGCTCTTAAGTGAATCGAGCTGTCCATAGAAATGAAAGCACATAGAAATGCTCAGTCACACTCGCATGGTAGTGTGAGGTTGTGTGCAATGTTGACATGTAAGCGACCGTCCGATGGCGGGACATCGGTATCTGTCAAAAGAATGAGCACTCGGTCGTCGAACGTCACTATAGAAACGTCCTTCACTTAGTGCGGGGACACACAGCAGAACAAACTGATAGTAGATGTGTGTGTCTCCGACATTTGAGGTAAGGGCGCGAAACCTGCACAGGGTGAAACGGGGCGAGGTCGGGGAACCAGCGAACGGTGGCGAACAGTTTTCAGCGGAGAGGTGTGTGCTGATGTTGATGGGAACACATCTTCATTCTCAATCGAGAATGGGGGCCAAGATAAGGAGGTTGAAGGAGGCTGCCTAACCACATCATTACGCAGCATGACATGGGAGCAGTCGGATAGTGCGGTGGGAACATAAGTCTCAGGCGGTGAGTGACTGATGGGCAGGTGCAAACGCGTTTGTTGAAAATGCATGCGCATCCGACTAATGAAATCTGATGAGGGGGGAAGTTCCTCGCTAACATGGGGAAAAATAAGTTCCCACAGTAGGACCGGATTCTTGCCGAATACATATTCAGATATAGTCCCCTGTAGGTCAGGTTTATAGGTCAATCGTAGACCAAGTAGCATGCATGGAAGAGCTTCCAACCAGAGACAATCATGGCATCGAAGAGCCATCTTCAGGGTGCGGTGCCATCTCTCTACCAACCCATTGCTTTGTTGGTGATAGGCAATAGTGTGTATTTTTTTAATACTGCAGATATTGCAGAGGATGGTGAAAAGGGAGGACTCGAACTGTCGACCCTGATCGTTGGTGATAGTGGTCAGGCACTCAAATCGAGCGATCCACAGGCCAATGAAAGCCTTGGCTACCATCTCAGCAGTAATTTTAGGGAGAGGAACAGCCTCAACCCAGCAAGACAAATGGTCAATAGTTGATAAGATATATCTATGAGCCTCTGAAGGAGGAAGAGGCCCGATCAGATCAATATGTACGTGACGGGATCGTCCTGCGGGAATGTTGAACTTGCCTAGAGGCAGGGAGGTGTTGTGGCGACACAGCTGCGTGCCCAGGTTTGACAGTCTCATTAGATATTCTTGCAACGTTCTAACACGAGACGTGTGGTGGCTCAAACGCCCAGGTGGGCTAGGTTATGCAGGGCGTCGAAAACCTGTCGGCGCAGCCCGGGTGGAAGCAAAGGGTGTAGGGTGCCAGTCAAAGAATCACACCACACCTCATCAGAAATGCCAGGAAATTTAGCCTTTGTGAAAACAAGTGATGTTTGTGGTCCTCGTAGGAGAGCCTGAGAATCTTCATCAGAAGCTTGCTGCACCCTTGATGTAACAGATGTCTGTTGTGAATTGAGAAACCAGATCAAAGTAGCGGTAACATCGAGGGGGTGGGTCCTCAGGTGGGTTGCAGAATGCTTCTGCCATTGGTTTGTGATAGATGTGGACGAAAAATGAATGTCCCTTGATTCGCGGCAGATATGTTTGATTGCCCATAAACACCAAGGAGCTCTCTATCGAATGCAGAATATTTTCTCTGAGTCGTAAATAGTTTCTTAGAGAAGAAATGAAGGGAAGAAACCACGTCGCCCTTGCATTGTTGCAACACTGCCCCCACCGCAATGTCGCTGGCGTCCGTAGTGATGAATGACTCGGCCGAAGGGTCGGGGTGGGCAAATGTCACAGTGTGAGTTAAAGAAGTCTTCAGAGCCTTGAAGGCATCTAGCATTGGAGCAATCCAAGAGATGGGTTTGATACCGGAAGTTTGTTTGCCTGATAGCGTGTCCGTCAGGGGTGCCTGAACAGTCGCGGCGGAAGGCAGATGGCAACGATAGTAATTGATGGTGCCGATGAAATGGCTTGTCTCTCTTGACCTTGACACCATTGGAGTTCAAGGTCTGGAGGACCATAGGCAGATTATTTTCATGTTCCTCTGCTGAGCTGCTGATAATGAGAATGTCATCCAGATAAGCAAACCAAAACTCGAACTATTGCAAGATAGAGACAATGAAACATTGCCACGTTTGCGCCGCATTCTTTAGGCCGAACGGCATGAAGTGATATTGGAATAAACTGAGCGGCATGATAATAGCCGTCTTAGGAATGTCTTACGGCGCCACGGGAATCTGGTGGTATGCACATTTACAGTCAATAACACTGAAAATTGTGGCGCCCGATAACATGAGTGAAGTCATTGATGTTCAGTGCTGGGTAATTGTCCATGATGGTACAAGTGTTTAAGTGTCTGTAATCGCCGCACATTCGAAAAGATCCATCATGTTTGGGTACGAGGTGGATTGGTGAAGAGCAGTTGCTGTCTGAAGGTTGCAGAACACCTGCCGCCAACAGTTCATTAATCCACTGCTGGTCTGCGTGCAACTTGATAGGGTTGAGGCGTCAGATCTTATGCCTAAAAGGATGACTGGCAGTGGTAACTATCTTCTGTGTCGTTCCATCAGTGACGGAAGAGACTGATAACTGCACACAACATTGGTTAATGTCCTGGCGCCGAGTCTTTGGATGAGTTGGGCGCGACGAGGCATAGTCATTAGCGTGAGTGGGGAAAGGTAGCACAAAAGCCACATGTGTCTTACGGGATCATGGCATGCGCTTGTGTGGAGGGGGTGAGTGCGCGCACAGCGCCGAGCGAAGGGGAACAGGCGGCAACTGTCCACATTTAACCTTGCACTGGACAAGTGACGTGGGCAAGAGCAGCACTGGCGTCACAAATTGGGGGCACAATGGTCGCTGGGTTATGTGGTCAGTGAGTGGGAGAGGGGGAATGTTTACCAACACGCGCGGTAGCTGTCAGAGAGGTGGGCATGGTCACAGTGCACACGCGATTGTCATTAGCAGCACTGTTTGAAACACACGGCGAGCACAATGTGGGGCGTTGGAACGTCACATGCAAGTAAAGTTTGTGGACTAACCTGCTGAGAGTTCGAGCTAGGCCCAGCCAAGCAATCTTGTTTAGGTCGCAGCACCGTGGAGTGCAGTTACAGAAGCGAGGTACGAGCCACGATGAGCTCGCTGTAAGTGAATGAGATGTGTTGTTTCAGCTTCTCGTTGTCCTGGCGGAGATCATCGCCAAGTCGTATTCTGACAGTAGGTTGGTAAAGCAGGTCACAATGTTGCCCATGACGGCGGAGCACTCGCGTATGATATCGTATGTTGCGATGGAAACAGAGCGTTGGACATAGGTGCAGGTGCACGGTATGTGAGTGTTTGTAGGATGGTGGAGCATTGAACCCTGTATGATGTTCAGAGATAGTTCACAATGACAAAAAATCCATACTGAGGATCGGTTCATCGATGTCAGCAGTGTAGAACGTCCACAGAAAATGTAGAGAAGGAGATGAGGTCACCGCAACCTTTACTGAGAGTGAGGTAGGTAACTTCGACGCGTTGACGGCTCGTAGAAGTGACTTTGTCTGTGTAGAAGCAGGTGGAGCCATCAAAGTAGGTATGATCGACACGTCAGCACCAGTGTCGACCAGAAAAGCTAGACCTGATGCAATGTCAGTCACATAGAAGTGACCAATCGGCCGGGCGGATGAGTGAACGGAGTGTAGTGTAAGAGGACGCCTGTTAGGTTCCCCACAGAACTCGACTTTTCTTAGTTCATGCTGTCGGCGTTTGGGTGTGTGCATGGCAACCTGAACTTCTTGACATCATCACAGAACACTTTGTGGTACCAGCAGAAAGGGTGAGGAGGAGGTGGAGACTGTGACAGTGGGGGCAGCTTGTCCTTGTTGATTTGTTCCGGTAAATTGACCAGTACATAAGGTGCGTGGGTGATCCTGGAGTGTTCGGACAGTGGAGAGAGTGAACCGATGCTGCCAGGAGAAGTGGACGAGGTGACAGCTGAGCAAGCATGCTGGCCAAAGGTCGGTATGTGGGGAAGGGGGGGGGGGGGGGGAGGAGGGGGGGGGCCTGTGCCGACCAACATTGTGGAATGAACCGGCTGATGTTGTTGCAACAGCGAATACAACTGGTCAGCAGTGTGTTGGCGGGAGCCGATGGACTCAAACGAGTGTGGTAACAGATGGATCTGTAGATCGGTAGGTAGTTTAGCAGACCACACAGCCAATAGCGTGACATCAGGCATGGTATCCTCGTTCATGAGCAATCGAAGGCGGCGCCAGTGTTGTGAGGGGGGTGCATTCCCCCAGGTGCTCCTCGCAGAGAATCTTGATTATTAACTCTTGTGGCAAGCACGTAAGTCGTTCCATTATAGTCTTCTTTGCAAACTCATATTTTGGTGCAGGCAGTGAAAGGAGCAGGTCACAAAGTAAATTCGAGTGGTCGTTGGGGTGTGTGATGAGGCAGAGAAACTTCGAGTTGTCATCAGACACGTGATGTAACCCGAACAGATGCTCGACAAGTGCAAACCACAGTGCCGGGTTGTCGTCGTATAAGGGCAGTAGCTTCGGCAGGCGGCCAGGAGGGGATGACTACGGTGGTTTCAGTGTCTCCTGGGGTAGCAGCTGAATTGAGGTTAAGTCAGAGGCCGGCACGGTAGGCCCAGATTTAAACCAGGCTAGTGAATCTGTTGTAGCAGCAGCTGGCATAGTTGACTGTGTGTCACAAAAACACGGCGTGGCAGGCATGGACGGTACCATGGAAATGGGCAGATCGATGACACAAGGGGGGCCCAGAAACTGGACCGTGAGTGACGAGTGATGGATAGAAATGACCCACTTCTAAAACAGGGCGAGAGACTGGCACGGCAGACACAGGCGGTGCTGTGGGAGCAGCAGGCGGTTGAATGACTGGGAATGGGGACCCCACAAGTGAGGGCTGGTGGGAGGGGGGGGGGGGCGGTGTTTGAAAATGCCACACGCACGGAAACTATCTGATGTATAACATGACTGTAGTGCATGTGGCGGGCCACTGAGACGAGGTAAGGGGTCAATGTTACGCAAAACACCGAATTGAGCACGTAAATTAGACACAATTGGAATACCACGTGCAGGGAACGGATCCGGCACAGTTTGTAGTAATGGCGGCATTGCACATGGCCCAAGAGTAACTGATGTAGCATGCCAGTGGGTGGCTAAACACGTGTTCGAATGGAGAACACTTTTTTCTTGAAACACTCGATTTGAAGAGACACAATTTGAAGTATTGTTCCCTTCACATTTCACTGTCGGATGGTCATAATCTGGTGACGTGAAGCCTGGGTCCATTGTTTGCTCTAACAGCATAGTTGTCAACCATTGAAAACTATTGAGGTTAGCACACGGCATTGGTTGAGAATGCAAATCACTGTGTGTAAATGATGAATACGCCGTTGGTGAAGAAATGACGAAACTCGGTGAGTGGAGTTGTGCTTCCACATCTTCGAACAAGGCATTGTTTGGCATGGTCATTGTGTAGTGCATATAACCTGTTGCATAAACACCGGCGCGGAAGACGCGAAACACGAACGAACTGCAGGGTCACCACTATGGGAACAGGATTGGTAATCGGGATATAGAAAACTTAATTCCCATATATGTTGTAGCTTGTATATATTTACACTTGACACTGCGTCCATACAGAATAAAGTATAACAAAGAACTGACTAAAGTAAAGTTAAGATGGGGGCTCAACAGAGCATTTAGAGTTTACAGATATTAAGTTTCATTGTCGATATGGACTATCAACGCCACAAAACTTATTTGCAACCAGTTGTCTGCAGTATTTTTCCACTGAATGTATTGTTATAACTTCTAAAATATTAGGCATATGTGGCTTGTTAAAAGTGATTGTGACAGCCAGTCATATTTGGAGAGGTGGGAAGGGGGAAGGCTGGGGGCCAGTAACAAACTGTGGTCCTCTTTCTCCTGTTCCAGAATAAAACTCTAGCTCCACATCTGAAATATGATGAACTGAACTGAGATTCTTGATTAATATATCTGTGCGTTGACTATGTTTTAACTTGCTATCCCGGTGGATCACAAGCAATTTTACACAGGGGGTGTAATTTAGTTAATAGCCATTAGTGTCTACTTCTGGTGCTAGAGAATTATTTTTGTTTGTCTGAAATCGCATAATAGGATTCTTTGTGAGGTTGGCTATGAACCGCTTACATTCTTGTCCAACTCTCATAATAGCTGTGTGTGGTGGAATGGGGTATGGACACTCAATGTGCTTGTGTCATCAGGTGACATAACAAATTTTGAAATGTCCTTCAGAGTCATTTGAAGATCACTTATATATGAGACATGTGAGAAATACAATTATATTGACAACACTGATAGTTATCTGACAACACTGTGTTGTTCTTCTTGGGTAGGCTGGTGTGATCATTCGTTACAGGTACTCAGTCTGAGTTTCAGCTCCGTACAGTCATCATGTGATTTTTGAGAGCGCCTGCAGTGAAGTTGTGTTTTTGTTATGCGCCACAAAAATGGAACAGCAGAGTTTAGAGTAATTTTATGTAATCAGGTTTTTGTGTTAAAGTTGGGGAATCGACAAGTGTGACCTTTGAAAAGTTGGAAGAGCACTATGGAGAACATTCCATATCAAGATCACAAGTTTTCCACTGGCACAAATCTTTTTTGAAAGGCTGAGAAGAGATTGAAGATGAACTGCCTCAGGAGACCTTCAACTTCAAAAATCGATGAAAACATTGAATGTGAGCATGCTCTTGTGAGATCAGACCTACATTTAAAAGTAAGGATGATGGGCGATCTGTTAAACTTAAACACTTTCACCATATGCCAAATTTTGACCAAAGCTATGCACTTGCAAAATGATTGCACCAAAATATTGCAAAGAAACCTTGCAGCTAAGCAGAAGGAGAATTAAAGAAGAATGTGCATTGATCTTCTTGAGAGGATTGCCAATGTCCAAAAATGGTTCAGTCATGTGATCACAGGTGATGAATCCTGGACTTTTGAGTATGATCCTGAGATAAACTGGCAAAGTCAGGATTGGCACACTGAGACATCTCTTTGACTGAAAAAAGCTTGCATGAGTAAATCAAAGATCAAATTGATGCTGATTTGTTTCTTTAACTGTAGACATGTCATGTATTAAAGACATGTCATGTATTAAGTATTTGTTGCTCCAGGACAAACTGTCAACCAAGTGTTTTACAAATGTGTCCTTCAAAGGCTCAGGAAAGCCAAGTGGGTGCTGCATCATGACAATGCCTCATGTCACACAGCCACTTCCATCATAAAATTTTTTACCTTAAATTTTTGACCTATTCACCTGATCCGAGTCCTTCTAAGAAATATCTTAAAAGGATGTCATTTTGGGACTCGGGAAACGAATACGACTGACATGCCAGAGCCCCTAACAGTTGAAGTCTTTCAGCACTGTTACCAAGACTGGTAACAACAAGTCTACCAATGTATAGCTGCTGGAGGGAAGTACTTTGAATGGGACAACATTCTTTGAAAAAAATTAAAAGTTGGTAGATGAAACAACTGTCTCATTGCTTTTCTCATTCACCTCGTAGATTGACCTGTAGACAAGTTTCCTGTTATGCAAATGAGACTCCACCCATGCAAGACAAAGCCTTTAGTATAATAACACATTTATTTGTCAAGAAGAATTTTGTAATCAAATCATTTGGCTTGGTCACAGAATGTACCAACAGGATAATTTGTCTTGCTTAGCTAATACCAACCTTCATATTTGAGTTCTTGTAGTACTTTCTGTGTGGAAAATCTTTTATGAAAGGCAGCTTGGGAGGCAATTAATGAGGTCTGTTGAGTTAAATTAGCCAGTATTCTGTCATAGGCCACTTTCTCAAACACTTTTAGAAATACTGGGAAGTCCAAAGTAGATATGTAATTACAGGTGGTTTGCTTATCTCCAGTTTTACAAACAGATGTTACTGCAGCATATTTAAGTCTGTCTAGAAGTATTTTCTCAGTCTTTGATAGATCACAAAGATAGTTTAATGCTGCTCCTATAAAAAAAGTCGTATTTAAGAACCTACAAGAGATGCTGATGTAGCAAACCTTTCTTCACTATCATCCACTGGTCATCAGGCTGCATGGTGTTGTTCTTGCTGTAATGTCAAAAAATAAAATAGAAAACCATCCTGCATCACAGAAACTGTCATCAATAGTAAAGTGTAGTAATGTAGTTAAATAATCTTAATATACTAAGGTACACAGAGGAGGACAGGAGGATGGAACTTTAATATAGTCGTACTCAGATTTTTTTAACTATATTAATCCATGTAACTGTTGACTGTACTTATGCATTTACCCATTGATGTCAGTTATAGTGATGCAAGATTTGTTTTTAATTTCATTTTTTGATGTCATGATAACAATTATAATATACAGACGGGTGTAAGCAGTTTCTGTTACCTAATGATGATGACTGAGTGAATGAATGAAATTAAACTTGAATTTCGACTTATGACAAATAACAGACTAAGTTACTTTTAAATGTTCTGTCAAAAACTGAACATGTATCTTTTTGATGCAGGAGAGACTTCATCATTGTCTGGACTCCGGTTTTATTGCCATCAGTGTGGTCGCACATACAAGCACAAGGTTACACTGAGACGCCATTACCGCTTGGAATGTGGAGTACCACGTCGCTACATGTGCGTTGGTTGCTTAAGAAGCTTTGTACACAAGCATCACCTCATTAAACACCAACGCAAAGGCAGATGTCCTGACATAAATGAGGGCACTTCCCTAAATAATACAGAAATTTAGAAATAAATTTATTTTATGCCTTTTGTTGGAACAAATTAATCAAAGCTCAAAGATTTGCTCTCTGAATTCTGTATACACATATATTCCTAATAATGTAGATATTATTGTTTATATCTCTTTCTTTGTGTGTGTGTGTGTGTGTGTGTGTGTGTGTGTGTGTGTGTGTGTGTGTGGGTGGGTGGGTGGGTGGGTGTGTCTATGTACTCTGATAAAACACTGTTTTCTAAAATCTGCTTCTGTAAAAAAAGTAAAAGATAAGTCAACTGATATGTACTAACTAGTATCACACTCATAACTATAAATAAATAAAGATGAACCATTTATATGAAAACCCTGCATCTTAGACAGTGTTTGTTACCACAAAATTTTCTTTGACTTGGAGAGATATATGTACAAAATGTGTTGGAATAAGATTCCTACTTCCACCATTCCTGAAATAAAGATTAAATCAGTTTTTCATTTATACTCTCAATTTATGCATGAAACTACTTGTTGATCTATTAGTTGTAAAATACTGTATTCCGAAATCTGCTTCTGTAAATAAAATAAAAATACTTCAACTGTTACATACTAACTAGTATAACACTCAGACCTATAAATAAATAAAGATGTCCTACTTATCTGAAAACCCTGTGTGTCAGACGGTGTCTGTTATCATGAAATTTTCTTTGACTTGGAGAGATATATGTACAAAATGTGTTGGAATAAAATTCCTACTTCCACCATTCCTGAAATAAAGATTAAATCAGTTTTTCATTTATACTCTCAATTTATGCATGAAACTATTTGTTGATCTATTAGTTGGGTGGGGTGGTGGAGAGGGTGCAATAATCAGGACACAGAGGAGAATATGGAGGGGAGGTCATGACACAGTGAGGCTAGGGGTGGGTATCCCACTATAATAATATTTCAGCCTCTATACTAAAAAGTTATGATAACCTGTTCTCTCATACATGGAATTGTGTGCATCACTGTCATAAAGATAACTGGTGAATAACAGAAAGGTACTGATCGGCAGCTGCACTTATACACAGCAATGATTTAATAATCAGTTTCAGTCAGCTCATGTATACTGTGTCTGTCTGTCTGAACACAATAATCTCCAAAACTACAAGATGAATTTTCATGGGATTTTCACAGGTAACTTCAGCATAGCTTGGCACAACATAAAGACTTTATTTCATCACAATCAGCTTTATTTCACCAAAGTCAGTTTACAGAAAAAAGGTCTCATGATATAAAGTTTTATGAGAAACTATTGTTTCTGTCTGTTTCTGTTTGAACATGCTAATATCTAAAAACTACTATAAGAATTTTCATCAGATTTTCACAGGTAGCTTGAGGCAACAAATCGGTTTTATTTCATTAAAATCAGGCGATGGAAAAAAAAATCATAATATAATGTTTTAGAAGTCTGCTCAGTTTAGTAGTTTGGGTGTTTACCTTAATACACGAATACGCTCAGAGGCGGGCAGGGATGGGAAAATGGCTTACGTGCAGGCAGTTTTGCAGGCAGACCATAGTGTACACGATCATTGAATCCAAGTGGCATGAAATTGTTGGCTTTATAGTTTATAGTACCCACAAATCTCTCCTAATTATATGGGGTTGGAGAGAGCCACTGGGTGATGGCAACAACTCCTTTCTTAAACTGGTGTCAGTCTTCACATGGAAAGTTCCATTGCTACTGCAGGACTGAGGTAACTAGTGTAAGTTTTAGACAGCACTAGATGATTACCGGTCTGTATTGGCTGTGTGGGGAAGACACGACAACTTTCCTCTCTGTCACACTTTCGTTGGTGACATTGGTGAGAAAACTATGCAGAGATCAAGAGAATAATCATTTTGCCACCTGCCAGATCTGAATGCTCCTGGATGCTTAGCATTGTTCAAACCAGCCCCTGAGACTAGCTATTTTTCCATCTTCTACTATATTTCCCTGCTTGTTACTTGGTGGCTAGCTCACATGCTAAGATGATTATGTCTACTGATCTGTCCACACAAATTACATTGAAATCTATACATTGTAGGTTGACATATATAACTATTCCATACAGGTTATCATTCATTGTCACAGCAATAATAAAGGCATATACAGGGTGGTCCATTGATCATGACCGGGCCAAATATCTCACGAAATAAGTGTCAAACGAAAAAACTACAAAGAATGAAACTTGTCTAGCTTGAAGGGGGTCACCAGATGGCGCTATGGTTGGCCCGCTAGATGGCGCTGCCATAGGTCAAATGGATATCAACTGCGTTTTTTTTTTTTTAATAGGAACCCCCATTTTGATTACATATTCATGCAGAACGTAAAGAAATAGTTTTAGTTGGACCACTTTTTTCACTTTGTAATAGATGGTGCTGTAATACTCACAAACATATGGCACACAATTTTAGATGAACAGTTGGTAACAGGTAGGATTTTTAAATTACAATACACAATGTAGGTATGTTTTAACATTTTATTTTGGTTTTTCCAATGTGATACATGTACCTTTGTGAACTTATCATTTCTGAGAAGGCATGCTGTTACAGCGTGATTACCTGTAAATACCACATTAATGCAATAAATACTCAAAATGATGTCCGTCAACCTCAATGCATTTGGCAATACGTGTAACGAAATTCCTCTCAACAGTAATCCGTAATGCACATGCATTGACAATGCGCTGACCCATGTTGTCAGGTGTTGTCGGTGTATCACGATAACAAATATCCTTCAACTTTCCCCACAGAAAGAAATCTGGGGATGTCAGATCTGGTGAACGTGCTTCAACGACCAATCCACCTGTCATGAAATATGCTATTCAATACCGCTTCAACCGCACGCGAGCTATGTGCTGAACATCCATCATGTTGGAAGTACATCGCCATTCTGTCATGCAGTGAAACATCTTGTAGTAACATCGGTAGAACATTACGTAGGAAATCAGCATACATTGTGCCATTTAGATTGCCACCAATAAAATGGGGGCCAATTATCCTTCCTCCCATAACGCCGCACCATACATTAACCCGCCAAGGTTGCTGATGTTCCACTTGTCGCAGCCATCGTGGAGTTTCCATTGCCCAATTGTACATATTATGCCGGTTTACGTTACCGCTGTTGGTGAATGACGCTTCATCGCTAAATAGAACGCATGCAAAAAATCTGTCATTGTCCCGTAATTCCTCTTGTGCCCAGTGGCAGAACTGTACACAATGTTCAAAGTCATCACCATGCAATTCCTGGTGCTTAGAAACATGGTACGGGTGCAATCGATGTTGATGTAGCATTCTCAACACCGACATTTTTGAGGTTCCCGATTTTCGCGCAATTTGTCTGCTACTGATGTGTGGATTAGCCTTGACAGCAGCTAAAACACCTACTTGGGCATCATCATTTGTTGCAGGTCATGGTTTATGTTTCACATGTGGCTGAACACTTCCTGTTTCCTTAAATAACGTAACTATCCGGTGAACGGTCCGGACACTTGGGTGATGTCATCCAGGATACTGAGCAGCATACATAGCACAAGTCCGTTGGGCATTTTGATCACAATAGCCATACATCAACATGATATCGACCTTTTCCGCAATTGGTAAACGGTCCATTTTAACATGGGTTATGTATCACGAAGCAAATACCATCCGCACTGGTGGAATGTTACTGGTTTCTCCCTTCAAGCTAGACGAGTTTCGTTCTATGTAGTTTTTTCGTTTGATGTTTATTTTGTGAGATATTTGGCCCAGTCACTATCAGTGGACCACCCTGTATATTTCCTGTCCTGTACAGGTCTGCAACATCCTTAGTGTGGGTCCCCAGTATTGCTATTACATCTACACCATTCTCCAGTATCAGAAATGAGAGATATTTTCTGTTTGTTGGGGAGATTGGCTCAATTTTTAAATGACAGTTGTGTCCTGTGTCTGATGGTATTGAGGAGGACTACTTGTGCCCGTGTTTCATTGTATATTCTCTGTTGTTATGTAGCAGCGTCTATTTGGAAGAATTTGCCAGTGTTATACTATGTCAAAGAGACACCCAACTGTCATTTCCACAACTTTTTGGAAGCTTCTCTCATGTCACCAATGACAAGATAAAAAAATATGTATCAGAAAGTAATTATCATGGATGTTTCTTTTAGTCCTGTTATTTCTTTTCTGTACAGAGCAAACTAAAAAATATTTAATGAAAAGAGGCAACAGGCACTAAAGAAAGGCCCATGATAATTATGTACTGATGTCCAGTAACATACACAAAGCAGCTTTCAAAATAGTTGAATCAGAAACTAGGGTTGCTCCAGGAATCTGAACTGTTCCATTAAGTCCAGATGAGCTCAATAACTGTTTCATAAATGCTGAAAAATTTTATTTGACAAATGAAGACAATGCAGACATTAATTATGAAAATGCAAACAGGCTGTTCATGCAAGGAAAAATGGACGAATCATAGGATTAGAAACGTCTCAGAAAAAAATGGACTACCTTCAGGATGTAATGGATGTTGTCATGAAATGGAACAACTCAGTGACAGAGCATATATATGGTTTTTCCAGCTTTATCCTTAAAAAGATAGAAGGTACAATCAGTCACCCCATCAGTTTCCTCATAAACTGTATTTTTAAAAAGGAAACATTTCCAGATTGCACTGCCTTGTCTCTGTATAAGAAAGAAAAGTAGAAATACACCAAAAAACTGCAGACTATTGCAGTAGTTCCTGTAACATAAACATTCTTGAAGCTATAGTGAAAAAACCACCTAAATAATTCTTTTGAAATTGACTACCACACAAGCAAGACCCAGGATGTATTTCAAAATTATAATTGAAGTAGTTCAAATAGTTGTATTCTCTGCCTTACATGGCTTTGAAAATAGGCAGTAACACTAATCCACTCTAGTGGACCTTAGAAAAGCCTTCAGCACTGCATCACATAGTATCTTAATAAACGAACTTGAGCAGTATGGAGTTAAAGGTAATGGGATACTTACTCTGAAATCCTAGTTAATCAAGAGAGAACAGATGCTGATCATAAATCCAAACAAAATGATTTAAAACATGGAGCCCGATGTGTTTGTGTGCTGGGTTCTTTCCTGTTTATTATTTATGTTTGTGACTTGCCAAACATTTCAGCATTTAAAGTGGTAATGTATGTGGATGACAATACTTTCATTACATCTCATAGAGATATGAATGTCATGATACAAATGAATAGCTTCATTATGAAAGAGGCAACTTTGTAATTCAAAGATGACAAATTAAAGTTAAATGATGATACAAGTGAACCCATACTCTTCTCCCTCATGAATCCTGACAATGACCTACACAATCTCTAGGAGAAGTTAGCCATATACCTAGATTTTAAGTTGCACTGAAACACCAAGACGGAAGAGGTCAGTAGTAAACTGTCAAGAGCAGTATATCTCATGAGTGAACTAATAAATGTGCTGGTCAAGATATTTTTCTTAAGGTACTGTCATTTTCCATTTTTGGTCCTGTTATTATCTCTGGTGAAATTCTGCACAAATTACAATGTATTCTTCTCACAAAAGAAAGCAATTAGGCACGTTTTTGGTTTTTGAAGCCCAAATCTTGCAAAGAAAATATTTCAGCTGAAAACAGAATACCAACTGTTCCAAACTTTTACATACTCCATCATGCTATGTGAAAATGCTGATACTTATGAAACTAAGATCAGTGTCCACTGTTACAGAAACAGAAGTAAACTTTAATTAATAGTGTATAGTGCAATCAGTGTAATATTTAAGTATAAATTGTTTTCCATAAGCAGTGCAATATGTAGGTAAAAAGTATTATATGTAAATAATGTAATATTTCAGTGTAATTTTTTATATGTAACCATGTTTTACAAACTGTATGTAAGCGAAATGCCTGTATACTGTCACTGTCTCATACAATAGTAATGTTACCTCTAGACTAATAAATTGAAACTGAAAAAGACATGACAAGCAATTCCTTATGTTACAGATTAATACTGATCATAAATTTGCTAAATCTTAGTTCAGAAAAGTAGTCAGCCCAAAAATTAATTATTTTCTGAAACTCCTCAAAGAAATGAAGTGGTGTGAGGCCTCATAACACGAATGAAAAATACAATACATTTCTTAATATACACTACTGCACATTAATTTCAATACAGGCAATAAATGACAACTAGTTCTCTATAGATAAGGTCTAATACTGTGGATACAGTTGTCGAAGCAAAGGAATAGTACACCAGTTGTACACATGTTATAATTTTTGTATGTGGTCATCAAGATACTATAGCATCCAACAAAAAAATGTTATGTACCTATCTGATATGTTTGTTTACCTGTTTGCTGACAGATGCCGCATTTGGTGCACCTGTGTTGTTCCCTGTAGTGATGTGATGTCCGCAGTGAATGGCAAACATTGCTACGATTCATAACGTGTGGTTCCTGTACGTTAGTTCCTTCGTAACACTGAAGTGTGCACATCATTAGTATGGCTCCATGAGAGGAGATATCCATAGAAAAATGTGCTGCAATTGTAGCACTTAGCCAAGCAGGTTTATCTATTCTGTTATGGGTGGGTGCCAGGAGGTGCCATATTAAAACTCGTCCATGTCACAGGGTCCCACAATGCTGAGGCCACCTCCCCAACGACCCAGTGCAATGCGCTGTGTCGAGCCGGCCTAGTACGCCAGCTGCAGAGTTCCGGTTACGTCAGGACAGCTGCGCCAGCAGCTGACTCAGCGGCCGCCATCCCTGTTGACTCTGCGCTGCTCCACCGGGAGCTGTAGGCTGGCCCCGCTGCTGCTTCTTCCTCTCTGGCATAGCTAAGAACGTAGTGGTAATGACTGCCCGCGATCCGGCATCCAAATCTGCGGCCCTTGCCTCGGAAGTCTCCAGCATATGTTGAGAGCTGAGATGACTGCCCGCAGTAGCGAGCCGAAGAGTGGCCCACCGCTGGCCGGCTGCGGACCCCACGTCGGCCTCAGAGGGTCGAAGCAATGACCCGCTGTGGACTGGGATGCTGGCACCCCATCTGTTGCTGTGTGTAGCCCAACGGTGTGACATGCCTCACCATCCAGGAGAGCTGCCACACTTGAATGACTCTCGTTAGAAAACAACACCTATTTATACTCGGCTGCACGCCTCTGTTTTGCTAATGCACCGCTTTGCGTTACATACGCATAATACTTAGATTGGCCAGTGGCCTTCTTCTGCCTGTGACTAGTGCCATGGAAGCTGCTGTGTGCACCGTCTCTGCCAGTTCTATGCCCCTGTGGCTCTATTTGCATTCGCAACTGCTGGTATGTGTAACTTACTGCAATTTGGCCTGCACCTGGCTGTAACTCGTGCTCCAAATATTGCACAAAACCAACTTTCCCTATTCTAAACGGTAGTGCCGCTACAGTTCACCCAATTGCAAAACAGTGTAGTGTGTCTATAGGGGGAGTGCAATACACCCTCCACCGCCAGAAGAGACACAAGGACATACCACGACCAGAACGACTTCGTAAAACAACTAAAAGCAATGATAAATATATCAGAATTATCAGTAAGAGAAATAGGTTCAAAACAGCACCCTGAATTCATGCATAATTGGTAGAAATGAACACAACAGCAATATCTGTTGCAACAGTAAAAAGAAGACTGACTGAAGCCAGCTTGGAAGAATGTGTCACACCAAGAAAACCCCTTCTAAGGCCCATAAATAAACAGAAGAGACTTCAATAGGCTAGAAAACCTCAAAATTGGACATAGGAAGAGTGGATGAAGGTGCTATTCACCAATGAATTGAAGTTTGAGATTTTTGGGACCATAAGGAGAATATTTGTTCGCCTATTTGTAGTGGACAGGGTAGTCCAGCGGTGTGTACTACCTACAGTTAAACATGGTGGAGGTTCTGTTATGATTTGGGGATGTTTTGCCAGAGATAGAGTTGGCAATATTGTGAAAATAGGATGATGTGTGGATCAGAAGCAGTACCACTGCATACTTCAGTATCATGCAGTATGAAGTGGATTGCACTTAATAGGGAAAAGTTTCACCATACAACAGGGTAATGACACAAAACATCGGTCGGCATACTGTAAGAACTACATTGCATCAAAGGAAAAAGAGAAAGCACTGAAAGATATGGTATGGCCATCCCAAAGCCCCAATTGTAATCCCATTGAAATGGTCTGGGATGAAGTGGACAGACATATCAGGGACATTAATATATCTAGCAAGGAACATCTCTGGAATATTATTAAGAATATGTGGAATCATATAGATTAATGATAATAATAAAGGTATCTTGTAGTAAAAAAAAGGAAACTGCACCTACAAAAAGTGATTGACCACATGCCTCGAGTTTGTGAGACAGTCATTAAATCCAAAGGAGGATACTTTGATGAAAATAACATGTAATGATTGTGATTGTATTACACTCCTGGAAATGGAAAAAAGAACACATTGACACCGGTGTGTCAGACCCACCATACTTTCTCCGGACACTGCGAGAGGGCTGTACAAGCAATGATCACACGCACGGCACAGCGGACACACCAGGAACTGCGGTGTTGACCATCGAATGGCGCTAGCTGCGCAGCATTTGTGCACCGCCGCCGTCAGTGTCAGCCAGTTTGCCGTGGCATATGGAGCTCCATCGCAGTCTTTAACACTGGTAGCATGCCGCGACAGCGTGGACGTGAACCGTATGTGCAGTTGACGGACTTTGAGCGAGGGCGTATAGTGGGCATGCGGGAGGCCGGGTGGACGTACCGCCGAATTGCTCAACACGTGGGGCGTGAGGTCTCCACAGTACATCGATGTTGTCGCCAGTGGTCAGCGGAAGGTGCACGTGCCCGTCGACCTGGGACCGGACCACAGCGACGCACGGATGCACGCAAAGACCGTAGGATCCTACGCAGTGCCGTAGGGGACCGCACCGCCACTTCCCAGCAAATTAGGGACACTGTTGCTCCTGGGGTATCGGCGAGGACCATTCGCAACCGTCTCCATGAAGCTGGGCTACGGTCCCGCACACCGTTAGGCCGTCTTCCGCTCACGCCCCAACATCGTGCAGCCCGCCTCCAGTGGTGTCGCGACAGGTGTGAATGGAGGGACGAATGGAAACGTGTCGTCTTCAGCGATGAGTGTCGCTTCTGCCTTGGTGCCAATGATGGTCGTATGTGTGTTTGGTGCCGTGCAGGTGAGCGCCACAATCAGGACTGCATACGACCGAGGCACACAGGGCCAACACCCGGCATCATGGTGTGGGGAGCGATCTCCTACACTGGCCGTACACCACTGGTGATCGTCGAGGGGACACTGAATAGTGCACGGTACATCCAAACCGTCATCGAACCCATCGTTCTACCATTCCTAGACCGGCAAGGGAACTTGCTGTTCCAACAGGACAATGCACGTCCGCATGTATCCCGTGCCACCCAACATGCTCTAGAAGGTGTAAGTCAACTACCCTGGCCAGCAAGATCTCTGGATCTGTCCCCCCATTGAGCATGTTTGGGACTGGATGAAGCGTCGTCTCACGCGGTCTGCACGTCCAGCACGAACGCTGGTCCAACTGAGGCGCCAGGTGGAAATGGCATGGCAAGCCGTTCCACAGGACTACATCCAGCATCTCTACGATCGTCTCCATGGGAGAATAGCAGCCTGCATTGCTGCGAAAGGTGGATATACACTGTACTAGTGCCGACATTGTGCATGCTCTGTTGCCTGTGTCTATGTGCCTGTGGTTCTGTCAGTGTGATCATGTGATGTATCTGACCCCAGGAATGTGTCAATAAAGTTTCCCCTTCCTGGGACAATGAATTCACGGTGTTCTTATTTCAATTTCCAGGAGTGTATAAATGTGGAAGTTAATATAATTATATTTTGTGAAAAATAACATTTGATTCGTGTTGTAAATCTAGGGTGAATTGAAATTAATGAGCGGTAGTGCAGGCCTTACTCTATTTGAAAACTATCCATCCTCCCCCTCCACAGGATAACTTAGATCAAACCATTGTCTAGAAAACACCATGGAACACTTGAGCAATAAAGGTACCTTGCAGTAAAAAAAGGAAACTGCACCTTACCGTCGGAAACAGCTCTGATGTTGATGTTACAACTCATTATGAGGCACACTGAAAAATACTGAAGAAAGTGTTTACAGAGTAATGTATAGGCATTACAAGAAAAGGATAACCAGATCAGGTCACATAAAAACAATGTGGTTCGTGAAGGAGGAGATGTTTGCAATCATGGATGAGGAGTGTGCAGTGTTGCCAAAGTTATAACAAGCATTTCGTAACTGTTCTGGAAAGATGAGGTTATCAGGCTCTGTAGATATTCCCATGGAATATCTCAGACAGGCCATTATTCATATCGTCAGTAATAAATGTGGCCCTTATCACACCAGTAGAAGTAATGTGCACCATAAAGTGTTAAGCATAAAATTTTTTATTATTATTCTCATGTCAGAAATATGTTCATTTACACAGATTTACAGGGCTATTCAAATAACAGTTGAAATGTACTTAATTCAGTAGATGTCAAATTACAAGTTGTTAGATTCTGTGAATTCTGAAAGGCTTTAACTGTGTAAATCACGATATCCTTTTAAGTAGGTTACAATATTATGTTGTAACATGAAATGCCATAAAATAGATCATTTGCATCTTTCTTACAGAAAACATAGGATATCAAGCTATCTGTCATCATCTGCCTGGGAACTATTTAAATGTTGTGTCTCTCAAGGTTCCATCTTAGAGCCATTGCTTTTTGTTGTGTATGATAATGACCTTGCATCAGTAATACCATTAGGTGGCAAGTATATTTTGTTTCCATGTTATACAAACATTGTAATAAACAGAAATGAACTATAATTTTAGAAAGAGGGATTAGTGAAATTTTCAAGAGTATAAATGGTTTCTAGCCAATTCTTTGTTACTAAATTTTGTTAAGATGCACTATAAACAATGTAGAACTTGTAAAATGGCTCCTCTTAACATGTGTCTAAAATATGATGTCAAGACAGTAGAAGAGATTGAGAGAGTTAAATTCTTGATGTTACAGCTTGATAATATATTCAGTTTGGAAGGAAATAACACAGAACTGCTGAAACATGTAAATTAATTATTATTTTCAATGTAGATGTTATCAGACAAAGACTTCATTCATTCATCCACACATCAAGTTCCACAACTCCCATGACGAAGAAGAACTGTCAGGGCCATGAAATGAGTCAAGTTGTACATTAACAGGGAGAGGCAACCACTTGTAGCTCCTGTGTACAGTATACTAACAACAAACAGAATTTGACTTATGCTAATCGCTAATCTACTTAAACTGATAAATAATGTGAATACTTCTAGATTAAACTTTCTCAAAAATAACTGCAACCAGACACTTTTTGTGATAGTTCATTTCTTATTACATGATAACTTTTTTCAATATGCCTAGTGGCTAATCAAGAGTTGGTACACATTTTTTTTTTTGTGATTGTTTGTAGGACTGTGGGGGTTATTGTGTAGCTGTGAAAAGACAGAAAAACTGAAACAAATAAGTATTGACTGTGGTGAGGTATCAGAATTATTTACATTGTATGGTCAACTTGAAGGCATTACTTACAGTTAATAGCATCCTTATATGGATAAAAAGCTCTTTCTCATATACTACCTAACTGCAGCTTTTATGTAATACTTCAGACAAAACATAAATATAACTTTACACTGACCACTATCAGCTTTCTAATATACCTGCAAAGTTCCGATCCATCTAATGCAAATATTAGAGTTACGTGGAATTTATGAGATCTGTTCAAAAAATCCTGGAACTTAGTCCACAAAATTTTTCTATAATTACCTTTCACTTACTGTCGATGGTCTCCTTTGAAATACTCTCCTCCACAATTGATACACCACTCCCAATGCCATTTCTACTTTCAGAAGCAATCTGGGTATGTGTCTTGCTGGATCTTGTGAAGATGGATCTGTGAATTTTTTTATCTCATGTATAGTTTCAAATCTTCTTCCTTTCAGTGGGGTTTTCAACTTTGTAAATAAAAAAAAATATCTACAGGGGCCAAGTCTGGAGAGCACAGAGGATGAGGCAGCACAGTGATTTCAGTTTTTGTGCAGTTGTGACTCATTAACAGGGATGAATGTGTGGGTGTGGTATCGTGATGCAAGAGCCATGAATTGTCTTGCCGCATTTCAGCCCATTTCCTTGTCACATTTTCTTGCAGGCGTCACAACACTTCCCAATATTACCATTGATTAACAGTTTGCCCCTGTGGTATGATTTCATGATAAACTAGTCCTTCAAAGACAAAGCAAACAATCATCATGGCTTTGACATTTGACCTGACCTGATGAGCTTTTTGTGGTCTTAGAGAATCTTTCCCAAACCATTGTGAAGATTGAACCTTGGTCTCGACATCATAACTGTAGACCCACATCTCATCACCAGTTATGATTATCTTAAGGAACATCTTGTTCTCATTTGCACAGTACAATAGCTCTTCACAGACTGTGAGGCAAAGGTCTTTCTGGTCATGACTCATGAGCTGTGGGACAAACTTGGTGGCAACACGGTGCATTCCAAGATACTGCGTCAGGATTTCATGACATGATCCAACTGAAGTCTTACATTTTTCTGCAACCTCTCGGACAGTCTTCAATTGGAATGCACAATTTTGTTCATGTTCCTGACATGAGCTTCATCAGTAGACTTTGAAGGGCATGCTGAATGAGGGTCATCTTTAACTTCTGTCTGGCCATTTTTAAATCATGTGAACCATTTGTAACACCAAGTACAGCTTAGCACTCATCATCGTAGGCTTCCTGCAACACTTGGTGTGTCTCTGTAAAGGCTCTCTTGAGTTTCACAAAAAATTTAATGTAGACACATTGCTCTTTTAACACTGCCATCTCAAATTCACAAACTGTGCAACACAACATTCTACTCGATACTGTACTGAACAATAACTAACAGACATACAACAATGGAACTTCTGGCAGCTACACATTAAACACAGGTGTGTGCACGGATACAAACTGCTTTTCACTCTAACACAACACTGGCACGAAATTATGAATGTTCTG
This sequence comes from Schistocerca nitens, assembly GCF_023898315.1. Taxonomy (NCBI): domain Eukaryota; kingdom Metazoa; phylum Arthropoda; class Insecta; order Orthoptera; family Acrididae; genus Schistocerca; species Schistocerca nitens. Next base: position 929,604,441 of record NC_064617.1, on the reverse strand, counting down.
GAATTTTTTAAACAGGCCTCATATATTCCAGATTTCAAACATTTTGAGAAATTGTAGAGAGTGGCTAGCAAATTATTCTTTTATTTTGTTTTTGAATATTAGGGTATTTTTCAGTTCATGCCTAATGTCCACTCACAACATATTATATATAGACTTTCTGAAGTACTATGTAAATGGAAGTTATTTGTATTCTAGTACTGTGCTTATGATTTCTGAATTCATCCTAAATACTCATACTGTAAAACTTAAGTGCCTTCCTGTATACTGAGTGTTCAAATAACTTATGGGAATTCATCTGCAAAAGATAAAGATTGTGGTTTCAAGTCCATTCCAGTACACATTTTTAATCTGCCAACGAGGTACATATCAGCCGACACTCCACTGCAGAGTGAAAATTCATTCTGGAAACAAGTACTTAGCCTGTGACAAAGCCATTTGTCTATGGTATTCTTCTTTCCTGGAATGGTAACACTGCAAGTTAGGCAGGAGAACTGTGAAGTACAGAAAGTAAGAGAGAGGTATTAGCGAAAGTGAAGCTGAGGATATCAAAAGTCACTAGAGCATTTGCTTGTGAGAGGCAAAGGTTTTGGGTTTGAACCCTAGTCTGTCACTCATTTTAATATGTCTGGAGGATTCAAATCAAAGCACACCCCACAGCAGAGCGGAGATTCATTCTGACTTACTATTCTGTTGACAAATTTCTTATCAGAGCTAACTTAGGAAAGCTTATAATGTATATACTGCAAGGTAGCACTAAGTATAATGCCCTCACAACTAACATTACCCTCTGAGAGAAATTTAGAATTGTTTCACCATATATTAACCTAATGGACAGAGGGTATCGAACATGGATTTTGTTACTATGGCAGTTAATAGAAAGCTGAAAGACTTTAATTTTGTAAGTACTGAAAGTAGCAAAGTTCACGTAAATGAAATGCTAAATGGTCGCCAGCCTAATTAGGCATAATACTTTGAAACATTAAGTTTAAGGAAAAATGAACATGGATTGCTGAAGAGACTTCCATTAATGCTCCTTTTGAACAGTGTAATGGATACACACAACTAACAAACAAACTACGTGGTGGTTAGCAGTAGATAGCTTTTTACACAAACCAGCAAACATAGAGAACTAAATAATACTTCACTCATACTAATAAAAGTTACTATTGCAATCATTAATTAATTCAGTACTAATTTAACATCAAGATGTTACTAAAGATATATTGGAATGATATTGGGCATGGAAAGAGTTCTGATTTCAGCTAACACATACATACCACAAATGGCGCCCGGGTTCGATTCCCGGCGGGGTCAGGGATTTTCTCTGCCTCGTGATCACTGTGTGTTGTGTGATGTCCTTAGGTTAGTTAGGTTCAAGTAGTTCTAAGTTCTAGGGGACTGATGACCATTGCTGTTAAGTCAAGTCCCATAGTGCTCAGAGCCATACCACAAATGAAATTAAATAATCCTACACCTGTACTTATTATGCCTTCATTATTAGCAATGCCACAGATTTCTTTAAAAAAAAATCTATCTTTAGTTTGACTTTCTCATAGTGGGAAAGAATATAGTGGGGACCCATAAACTGTCATTTACTCTATAGGTAAATTATGTAACTATTTCAGGGACAAATGCATTACACTAATGTGGATTTCTAACCCCACTTGAATTCGTTTATATTTCAACACTACATAGCAATTTACTCAATTAATATTTTCGAATAAAACTTCATAAATTAGTTCCTAGTAATAGTCACAACAAAGTTAAGTTTTATGAAAGTGCAAATTATGAATCTCTTTCATTACCTCTGGAGCAGGTGATTTAACTAGCATCATTTATACACTTTAGCACTGAAACTTTGGCACATTCAAAGTAGAAACAAATCACTGATTATTCAGAAACAGGATACTTGGACTTTAGCATGTTTAGGATAAGACCCTGCATAGGTTTTATGATCAGGGCAATTTCAAAGTCCAAACACATATTTTTATCACTGAAATTATTATTGAAAAAACACACACAAATGTACAGGTCTGTACTAAAATACATATCTGATTTCCTGAAGTTCGCAGAGCAGTGGCGCAATAGTGGTGGCCACCACATGGTGGCTATCTGGTCTCACCTCTTGCTGGATGACGGTTCAATCCCGCATCCAGCCATCCTGATTTAGGTTTTCCGTGATTTCCCTAAATCACTTCAGGCAAATACTGGGATGGTTCCTTTGACAGGGTACGGCCAATTTCCTTCCCCATCCTCCCCTAATCTGATGAGACCGATGACCTTGCTGTTTGGTTTCTTCCCCCCAAATCAATCTAACCAATCACCTCATACAGTTTAAGGCTCTTTTCAGATTTCTTCTTGGTGACGTATTAATCATTTCAGAGCCATTCCATAATACAAGAGCACCAAATTACAGCCTAAACCACATCCAAGGAAATTTCAACATAAACCGGCCTCCAAATGCCTCACTTGGCATCTATGGTGTTGACTGTTCAACTGCTGGCCACCGACAGTGTAAAGTGCTCTCTCTCTTGCCACCCAGACTGACTGCCAAATCCACCTTTTCCTGCGTGCCAAGCCCCTTCTGCAGTGGAGGGGGCTCCCTACACCTTTTCCTTTATATAATTCAACTTCCCTAAGTATGAACCAGTACTTTTTCATTTTCTTTGTTGTTGCTTGTCTGCCCAGTAACATATTTGGCAGTCCATTTATTCATACTGCAACATTCCCTTATTGCAGTTCTTACACACACCATAGCCAGGAACTTTCATGTACAGTACATCTCATTTTGTTATACAGGGTGTTACAAAAAGGTGCGGCCAAACTTTCAGGAAAAATTCCTCACACACAAATAAAGAAAAGATGTTATGTGGACATGTGTCCAGAAATGCTTAATTTCCATGTTGGAGCTCATTTTAGTTTCGTCAGTATGTACTGTACTTCCTCGATTCACCGCCAGTTGGCCCAATCGAAGGAAGGTAATGTTGACTTCGGTGCTTGTGTTGACATGTGACTCATTGCTCTACAGTACTAGCATCAAGCACATCAGTATGTAGCATCAACATGTTAGTGTTCATCACGAACGTGGTTTTGCAGTCAGTGCAATGTTTACAAATGCGGAGTTGGCAGATTCCCAATTGATGTATGGATTAACACGGGGCAATAGCCGTGGCACGGTACGTTTGTATTGAGACAGATTTCCAGAACGAAGGTGTCCCGACAGGAAGACGTTCGAAGCAATTGATCGGCATCTTAGGGAGCACGGAACGTTCCAGCCTATGACTCGCGACTGGGAGGACCTAGAACGACGAGGACACCTGCAATGGACGAGGCAATTCTTCGTGCAGTTGACGATAACCCTAATGTCAGCATCAGAGAAGTAGCTCCTGTACAAGGTAACGTTGACCACGTCACTGTATGGAGACTGCTACAGGAGAACCAGTTGTTTCCGTACCATGTACAGCGCGTGGAGGCACTATCAGCAGCTGATTGGCCTACATGGGTACACTTCTGCGAATGGTTCATCCAACAATGTGTCAATCCTCATTTCAATGCAAATGTTCTCTTTACAGATGAGGCTTCATTCCAACGTGATCAAATTGTAAATTTTCACAATCAACATGTGTGGGCTGACGAGAATCCGCACGCAATTGTGCAATCACATCATCAACACAGATTTTCTGTGAACGTTTGGGCAGGCATTGTTGGTGATGTCTTGATTGGGCCCCATGTTCTTCCACCTACGCTCAATGGAGCACATTATCATGATTTCATACGGGACACTCTACCTGTGCTGCTAGAACATGTGCCTTTACAAGTACGACACAACATGTGGTTCATGCACGATGGAGCTCCTGCTCATTTCAGTCGAAATGTTCGTACGCTTCTCAACAACAGATTCGGTGACCGATGGATTGGTAGAGGGGGACCAATTCCATGGCCTCCATGCTCTCCTGACCTCAACCCTCTTGACTATCATTTATGGGGGCATTTGAAAGCTCTTGTCTACGCAACCCCGGTACCAAATGTAGAGACTCTTCGTGCTCGTATTGTGGATGGCTGTGATACAATATGCCATTCTCCAGGGCTGCATCAGCGCATCAGGGATTCCATGCGACGGAGGGTGGATGCATGTATCCTCGCTAACGGAGGACATTTTGAACATTTCCTGTAACAAAGTGTTGGAAGTCACGCTGGTACATTCTGTTGCTGTGTGTTTCCATTCCATGATTAGTGCAATTTGAAGAGAAGCAATAAAATGAGCTCTAACATGGAAAGTAAGCGTTTCCGGACACATGTCCACATAACATATTTTCTTTTTTTGTGTGTGAGGAATGTTTCCTGAAAGTTTGGCCGTACCTTTTTGTAACACCCTGTATAGAATCTGAAACTTACAGACAGGCATTAGAAACCTGGTAACAGAAAAGTTCCTTCCAACACATCAAAAATTGGAAATTCAACATTATGAATAAGAACACATATATTAATATATCTAAAAACAAAGATGATGTGACTTACCAAAAAAAAGCGCTGGCAGGTTGATAGACACACAAACAAACACAAACATACGCACAAAATTCAAGCTTTCGCAACCAACGGTTGCTTCATCAGGAAAGAGGGAAGGAGAGGGAAAGTCGAGAGGGTGTGGGTTTTAAGGGAGAGGGTAAGGAGTCATACAATCCCAGGAGCGGAAAGACTTACCTTAGGGGGAAAAAAGGACAGGTATACACTCGCACACATACACGTATCCATCCGCCTGCACATACACAGACACAAGCAGACATTTGTAAAGTCAAAGAGTTTGGGCAGAGATGTCAGTAAAGGCGGAAGTACAGAGGCAAAGATGTTGTTGAAAGACAGGTGAGGTGTGAGCGGCGGCAACTTGAAATTAGTGGAGGTTGAGGCCTGGCGGATAACGAGAAGAGAGGATATACTGAAGGGCAAGTTCCCATCTCCGGAGTTCTGACAGGTTGGTGTTAGTGGGAAGTATCCAGATAACCCAGACGGTGTAAGACTGTGCCAAGATGTGCTGGCCGTGCACCAAGGCATGTTTAGCCACAGGGTGATCCTCATTACCAACAAACACTGTCTGCCTGTGTCCATTCATGTGAATGGACAGTTTGTTGCTGGTCATTCCCACATAGAAAGCTTCACAGTGTAGGCAGGTCAGTTGGTAACTCACGTGGGTGCTTTCACACGTGGCTCTGCCTTTGATCGTGTACACCTTTCAGGTTACAGGATTGGAGTAGGTGGTGGTGGGAGGGTGCATGGGACAGGTTTTACACCGGGGGCGGTTACGAGGGTAGGAGCCAGAGGGTAGGGAAGGTGGTTTGGGGATTTCATAGGGATGAATTAAGAGGTTACAAAGGTTAGGTGGACGGCAGAAAGACACTCTTGGTGGAGTGGGGAGGATTTCATGAAGGATGGATCTCATTTCAGGGCAGGATTTGAGGAAGTCGTATCCCTGCTTGAGAGCCACATTCAGAGTATGATCCAGTCCTGGAAAGTATCCTGTCACAAGTGGGGCACTTTTGGGGATCTTCTGTGGGAGGTTCTGGGTTTGAGGGGATGAGGAAGTTGCGGGATGCGAAAGTTGTTTTCAGGTTGTTGGTGTAATGGTTCAGGGATTCCGGACTGGAGCATATTCGTTTGCCACAAAGAACTAGGCTGTAGGGAAGGGACCATTTGATGTGGAATGGGTGGCAGCTGTCATAATGGAGGTACTGTTGCTTGTTGGTGGGTTTGATGTGGATGGACGTTTGAAGCTGGCCATTGGACAGATAGAGATCAACGTCAAGGAAAGTGGCATTGGATTTGGAGTAGGACCGGGTGAATCTGATGGAACCAAAGGAGTTGAGGTTGGAGAGGAAATTCTGGAGTTCTTCTTCACTGTGAGTCCAGATCATGAAGATGTCATCAATAAATCTGTACCAAACTTTGGGTTGGCAGGCCTGGGTAACCAAGAAGGCTTCCTCTAAGCGACCCATGAATAGGTTTGGCATATGAGGGGGCCATCCTGGTACCCATGGCTGTTCCCTTTAATTGTTGATATGTCTGGCCTTCGAAAGTGAAGAAGTTGTGGGTCAGGATGAAGCTGGCTAAGGTAATGATGAAAGAGGTTTTAGGTAGGGTGGCAGGTGATCGCCGTGAAAGGAAGTGCTCCATCGCAGTGAGGCCCTGGACATGCGGAATATTTGTGTATAAGGAAGTGGCATCAGTGGTTACAAGGATGGTTTCCGGGGGTAACAGATTGGGTAAGGATTCCAGGCGTTCGAGAAAGTGGTTGGTGTCTTTGATGAAGGATGGGAGACTGCATGTAATGGGTTGAAGGTATTGATCTACATAGGCAGAGATACGTTCTATGGGGGGCTTGGTAACCAGCTACAATGGGGCGGCCGGGATGATTGGGTTTGTGAATTTTAGGAAGAAGGTAGAAGGTAGGGGTGCAGGGTGTCGGTGGGGTCAGGAGGTTAATGGAGTCAGGTGAAAGGTTTTGTAGGGGGCCTAAGGTTCTGAGGATTCCTTGAAGCTCCACCTGGACATCAGGAATGGGATTACCTTGGCAAGCGCTTCTCTGGGATTACCTTGGCAAGCGCTTCTCCTTCTGACATGGTGGTTTGGGGAGAGAAGTTCTTGGCTGTATGGTATTTGCTTGACTTTGTGCTTGCTTTTTTATATATATATATATATATATATAGAGGGAAACATTCCACGTGGGAAAAATATATCTAAAAACAAAGATGTGTGACTTACCAAACGAAAGCGCTGGCACGTCGATAGACACACAAACAAACACACAAAATTCAAGCTTTCGCAACAAACTGTTGCCTCATCAGGAAAGAGGGAAGGAGAGGGAAAGGACGAAAGGATGTGGGTTTTAAGGGAGAGCTTAAGGAGTCATTCCAATCCCGGGAGCGGAAAGACTTACCTTAGGGGGAAAAAAGGACGGGTATACACTCGCACACACACACATATCCATCCACACATATACAGACACAAGCAGACATATTTAAAGACAAAGAATATATATATATATATATATATATATATATATATATATATATATATATATATATATATAAGAGAAAGATCAAAGAATAGTAAGAGGGATGGTGAGAGAAGTAGAAGGCGAATGGCCTAAATGGCTGGCCGGTGGTTTCAGCAAGTCTCCGCTACATCTGGTGATGGCCTTGCATTGTGATCATCACGGAACTTGGCCCTGTAATTTCCCTAATTTTTGTCAGAGTTCTTCCCTGACAAACATGTCGTTGGGAAGCCACTTCTTTCTCCTACCCGACCGGAGCTATTCCCACACCCACTATTCTATGACGTCAACTAGGTCGTCCCATTGAGAGGGCGTGAAAATGGGGTGAGTGATATCAAGAGTCGAAAGGTCGTTGCATAGTAGAGGGGATGGTGGATGGCGTGTCGGTGAAGCATGCGCGGGAAAAATAGTACTGTGATTCATGAAAAGCATACATAATTGTATGGACAGTGATATCGAACTTTACCACTGCGGTATGTAATGCCATCGCCAGCGAACTTTAAAGAGCAAATAAACCGGACTGTGAAAGTGCCGCTAACATTACTTTGTTGTGGCCAACACGAACTGTGCTTTTATGCGAATGAACTTTGCTGGTATTGGTTTTGGGTGGTGGAACTGTTGTATATCACATTCGATCAAGCCGTGAAAGTGAAGACTAAATTACTGTGCAATATAAATGGCTTTCAGTGACGTTGTCGAAGTTTGAAATGCGAGAACAGAGTGGACATTGTTTACGGTGTGCTTCACACACAAGAACAATTCTATGAACTTTGTATTTGTGGCTAAGACTATATGAATGTGACGAACCATGTAATTATCGATGATAGCGTCACAGACAGTGCATAAAGTGTAAAAACGAGCGATGTCTACGTCATGTACTTTGAAAGAGAGGACATGTCAACAACGTTCGTATACTGGCGTCTTGTGGTTTGTTAATCACCACGTGGTTAATGATACAGCTGTGCCGGAACTTTATTTCTGTTTCACCGGAGAAGATTAACCAGCGGAACTGTCTGTATCCTGATCTCATCATCGTAACCCACCGACATCGTGCTGCCTAACGCAACGCTTCGTATGCAACAAAAAGTTAAGGGATTTCACCGAACGCTATCCCCTGACCTAGAAACTTTCTTTCTCTGTTAAAAGTATAAGAATTAGAGACTCTATTTAATAAAATTCTTTGTTTAGTTTGTTTGCTTTCTGCTAACGAAAATAAAATTACAATCAGTGAATTAAAATTTGCCTGGTAGTCATTTTTGCAAAACCAGTAAATATAAGCTTCTTCCTCTAATTAGGACTAATTCTCCTTGCATGTTAAAATTATTGTAGTTATTTTATGTAGTTTTATGTATTGTTATGAGACTAGATATATGACAGTGACTAATAACAGTATTTTGTCGCGAAATATGGCGTCGCGCGAAAATTACAGCGACCGCCATAATTGCTTGCGTTCTGACCAATAACGTAAAAGCTGCTATTCCCGTATTGGTGCTTTTCCTGGCATGAGCAGGAATTATAAATGTCAGCTGTCAAATCACGTAGTGACTGTTTACCCAGTAATAAAAGTTTTTGATATTGTATTGCTATGAGTAGTAGTATTAAGAGACACTGGTTATACTCAAAAGTGGGTAGATGTATGGTGAACCCCCCAGTGTTCATGCGATTGTTAACAGTATTGTGTGTGACTCATGAAATTTTGTCACTTTTTCTAATTCCTTTCAGATATTGTCTTAGATGTCTTTGAAGTTTCAGAGAATATATACACAATTTTGTCGGTTCAGGTTAATTTCAGAGCAGTTTCTTGTGAATATTAGGGTTTTCAGTTCATAAAAAAAATGGGATCGTGACCAATTGAGAAGTATAACAAAGAGTGTGGTTTTCCTATTAGAATTTTGGATGACTTCACAGTTCAGATTTTGATAATTATTTTTCCTGTGGGTTGATGTCATCACATATGGTGCCGTGTTGTGACAGGACAGTGTTTTAGTAATACTGTCTTTTCGAACCTGTCAATCCTAGGATCGATGTTTAAATTTGGAAGAGTGAAAATTGTATTGTTTTGTTTTGTGTGGGTTACCTCTTGTAGACAAAATGACAATCAAATAAGATGAGCGTGTAGCTAGTTTCAAGGTGTGGAAAAGTGAGCAAGGAAAAAATAAAGAAAAAGAGTTTTTTATGGAAAAGGTAGATAAAGGATTAGACATTAAAGTGGAACCAGGTGTCAGAAGAGAAGCAGATGACAAGGGAGGAGTGGAAAGTATGTTATCATTGCTGTTGACAAAACTGGAAGGAATGAAAACTGAAGTGAGTGGAAAGCTAGAAGCTGTCAGCAAATCACAGGAAAAAATGGGTGAAGAAATAAAAAAGCTAGATGAAAAGTTTGAAAAACGTCTGAGGGGATTTAAACAGGAAATTGAAGATGGGTTGGAAAAGAAAATCTTGGGCTTTAAGTCAGAGGTTGATATAGATTTTGAGGAGTTTAAAGATGACATTAAAGAGACTTTTAAAGAGACAGAGTTTGAGTTAAATAAGAAGCAGGAGAAGTTTGAAAACATCATAAAGGAAAGTGTAGAATGCTTGGATAAAAAATTAAAACCCAAGCTACTGAATGTATGAAGGGGAAGGATGAAATGAAAGATTATTGCAAAGGAATGTTCCATGAATATAGACAAGAGACTAAGGCAGAAGTGGAAGATATTGGAGAGACCACTGCTAAGATCGAGAATAGGGTAGGGAGTTTAGAAAAGACAGTACAGGGTAAGCAGTTTACTGCATAATCAGTAATAGTGCAGATAAGGGATGCTAGTAGTTTCAATAATATAGTTTTTGAACCTAGTGGAGATGTACATCCCGTGTCTTTTGTGAATAGTTTGAGAAGTCAGTTTACTACAGATTGGACAGAAAAGGACAAACTAAGGAGGGCAAGTGCTTGTTTAAATGGGGAAGGTTTAGATTGGGGAGCTGATGCACCAGAAAAATATGAAACATTTGAGGATTTTGTGACAGTGTTTTTGAAAGAATACTGGTTGAAAGAAAAACAAAGTGATGTCATAGAAGCTTTTAAGAAGGCCCCCTGGTATGATAGGAGTAGTAGGGAGAATAAGAGAGAATATTGTGAGAAATGAATAAGTAAACTAAAACATTTGGACAGCCCATAGAGTGACAAGGGTACTATAGCAGTATCGATAGGGAAGTTGCCTCCTAATAGAAGATGTGGGTTGATAGGAAATTTTAGTACTATCAAAGACTTTCTGAACAGAGTGATGGATGTGGATAGGTGGCAAGTTCATTTAATGAAAATAGACATGTGGATGATCATTATGATAATCAGGCTAGAGTAGAGAGAATGAACCAAGTAAATGTTAGAGGTAGGGGAAGAGGCCGAGGAGGTTTTAGAGGAAATAGCCCAGGTTATCAGACAGTAGGGGAATCACGAGAGGGAAACGGGACCCCGCTACTGTCAAGGCCCGTGCTGGGGCGGGTCAAAGGTTAGGGCCTATTGAATTTTCAAATCACCATGGTAATGTAAGGGATACAGTGATGGGTACTAGTATTAGTAATGATTATGGTGATAGGGTGTGTAGTCATCATGGTCTGGTGATGGAAGAAATTGGACCCGAGGTTAATGGTGAAGGTGGTAAGGAATTAGGGGACTCATGTATGGAGAGATTTTCCCAGATGTATGAGGGAGTCAAAGAATATGAAAGACAGCCAAAGGGAGTGATAAATGAAAAGAAATTATTTCAAAATGCAAATGGTAATAATGAAAGGGAGCGTATGAGTAATGGTTGCAGTATGGGAGGAGAGAAAGAAAGTAGTAAAAGGGGTGCTTTCCATGCACGTGATGATTTAAGGAAAGATGCTAAGCCAAGAGAAAGGTCAATTTCTGAGGTCAATGGAGGGGTGATGAATACACATGCCTTGAACCATAAAGAGAAAGTAAGTAATGAAGAAGATGTCAATGTTTTTATTATTCACAGATATGTAGGAATAGCAGCTGATGATGAGGAGGAAGTAGGTGTTTGTACTCTTCAGAAATGTTTAGAAGGAAAGGAAAGTTCAAAGTTGAATTGTGATGACTGGGCTCATAATGAAATTGAGCAGGATTTGTTATGTGAAGAAAGTAGTGATTATGGTGATAGGATTAAGCAACCTTTTGTGAGAATTGGAATGTATGGTAGGGAAGAAAAAGCTCTTTTGGATACAGGTAGTGAAATTAGTGCTATTGCTGAAAGTTTATTTAATTACATAAAGGAGCATAATGAAGTGATGAATGTAGCTGTAGTAGGTTTGAAGATAGTGGGTGCTACAGGGAAATTAAGCAAGGTAATTAAACACCAAATAATTTTGGAATTTGAGATTGGGGGCATAGGTTTAGTGCATAATTTTTTTGTAGTACCTGGGTTAACAGTGAATATTATATTGGGCATTGATTGGTTGACAGAGTGCAAGGCAGAGATAAATTGTGGAGAGAGTTTTGTTAATTTTGAGGGTGATGGGTCAAGGATCAGTGTGAAGTTTGATGGATTGGTGATAGATAAGGACCGATTGTTAGGGTATTTAAAAGTGAAAATGATGCCTGTAGTAACTAATTTGGGTGATGATAAGCTGAACTTGGAGTATAGGAGTGATGAGGACACAAGTGGACTTATGGATGAATTGAAGAACCAAATGTCTAAAGTTGAAGGGTTAAATGAATGCCAGAAAGAAGAACTGAGAGAAGTTTTGTGGATAAATAGGGAAGTTTTTTCTGACAGGCCAGGAAGAGTAAAGAATTATGAATGTAAGCTGGATATCAAACCACATGAACCTTTTTTGAAAAAACTTATTCCATACCATTTGCACAGAGGGAGGTGGTAAATAAAGAAATTGAGAGGATGTTGAATTGTGTCATTATAGAGCCAGGGAAGGATGAATATAATTCACCTCTGGTCATTGCGGGCAAGAAAGGTGGTAGTGTGAGACTAGTTATTGATGCCAGGATGTTAAACGAAGTGGTAAGGAGAGAAACTGATAGGCCAGAGAGTATGGAGGGGACGTTACAGAGGTATCACAAAGTAAACTATCTTAGTAGTCTCGATCTGACCTGCAGATACTGGCAGGTGCCTCTTGCTAAGGAATATAGGAGTATACAGCATTTTTGGTAAATGGGAAGTGTTTTCAATACACTGTTGTCCCATCTGGGCTGAATATTAGTGTGTCTGTTTTTATACGAGCCCTTGATCAAGTATTAGGACCAGAGCTGAGTTCAAAACTGACAATATATGTGTATGACCTATTAGTTGCCACTGAGTTATGGGAAGAACATTGCTGTTTATTAAATGAGTTGTTTCAAGCCTTAAGGAAAGGGGGCGTGACCCTGAGACTCAAAAAGTGTGAATTTGTTCGCAAGGAGATAAAGTTTTTGGGTAGGATTTTGTCAACTACTGGTATTAAGATGGATCCAGACAAAATGAAAGCAATCAAAGAGTGTCCATCCCCAAGAAATAGAAAAGAGTTGAAATCATTTTTGGGTATGTGTAATTTTTACCAGAATTTTGTGCCAGGGCAAGCTTTTAATGTCCCATGTCTGAACAAATTATTGAGTCCTAAAGTAAACCATGTTTGGACAGAAGAGTGTCAGAAAGCCTTTAATGAACTTAAGGAAGCTTTGAAAGAGGAAAAGATGTTACACCATCTGGATCTTAGTAAACCATTCTGTTTGGGGACTGATTCGAGTGGGTACGGTATTGGAGTGGTGATGAGGAAAATGAAGATCATAGGACCGTAGCCTTTGCAAGTAGGTCATTGACCAGGTATGAGAGAAATAAAACTGTGACTGAGTGTGAAGCATTGGCAATAGCTTGGGGATTTCAAAAGTTCAGAGATTACCTATGGGGGAATAAAACTATCATATATACTGATCACAGAGCCCTTATATTTTTCAAAAAGTTTTGGCTGGTACATAGACGGTTAACAAGATGGACTTTGTTCTTACAACAGTTTCCTTTTGAGATAAAGTATATTAAAGGTACACAGAACAAAGTAGCAGATGCTTTATCCAGGTTACCGTTGAGTGAAGGTAATGGATACAGGGTATGATGTTGATGAAGAGCACGTAAAGTTGTTTTATGTAAAAGGTATTCAAGGAGAGAAGAAAATTGAAGGTATTTGAAAAACATGAGAAGGTATCAGAATCAGGATGAAGCGTGGAAAATGGTGAAGCAAGAACTGGAAAGGAAAGACAGTAACAATAAGTTGCCAAAGTATTACAAAATTCATGATGGAGTGTTGTTTAGACGAGCTGATGAAAATTCTGAAGATTGGAAAGTATGTTGGCCCCATGGATATATAGATGAAATAATAGACTACATTCATTTGAGTTTTGGACATGTTGGTGCTAAGAAGTGTATACAGAAATTGAGGGAATGTGTATCTTTTGACAACATGGTAAAGAGAGTGAATAACCGTATTAAGACATGTGACAAATGTCAAAGAGCCAAAGTTACTAACCAAACGTGTAGGCTCCCTAGTCAAAATATTAAACCGAATGATGTAATGGAACTGTTATCGGTGGATCTTTATGGTAAGTTACCAAAAACCAAGGGAGGTTTTGCATACATTTTTGTAGTTTTGGAGGTGTTTTCTAAATTTATAAAACTTTATCCGCTACGTAGAGCTACTGGAAAAACCGTTTTGAGTAAATTGGAAGGTGATTATTTTGTGAAGTTTGGGAAACCTAAGGCCATATTATCCGACAATGGGTCACAGTTTGCATGTAAGAAGTGGAAAGAAGGCCTTACCAATCAAGGGGTTACAGTAATTTACACATAAATGTATCATCCGCAAGGGAATCCAGTAGAACGTTATATGAGGAAGATTGGCAGATTCTGCCGTACTTATTGTAGCAATAACCACAGTTCATGGGGAGACATAATAGGAGACATTGAGGATGTAATGAATACTGTTGTTCATGAGGTAACGGGGTTTACTCCTCAGGAGATTATGAAAGGTGAGAGACAAAAAAGTCTGGTGGAGGAAAAGTTATCTTTCCCTGCCAAGGAGGAATTGAGTTGGGGTGAAAAGAAGAAAAGGGTAAGAGAGCTGGTAGAGAAGAAACTGTTGGAAAGAAAAAAAGACATTTTGATAAGGTGAAGGGTATTGATATAAGGATAGGAGATTTGGTTTTGGTCAAGACATATGAGAAGTCAAAAGAGATAAATAGTGAGATTTTTAAATTTTTTGATGTATACAAAGGACCATTTGAGGTGGCTGGTATACCCCACCCGAATGCATTCTATCTGATTTATCCCAAGTCCAAGAAGAAATTTGCTCTTAAGAATGTGGTTGTTTTAAAACCATATAAGGCAAGAACAACACACTAATACATTTGCCCACTTGCAGTTTTCAGAGGGAATAAATTTCAGTGTAAACAGTGTAAAGATTTGATTATGAACTGTAAATAAGAAGTGGTTTAAGAATAATTTCTTGTATACCATTATATAAATTTCTTTTTGAAACCAGATAGTTTTTTTTTTTTTTTTTTTTTTTTTTGCGGCATGTTTGATGATGTGTGATGTGAAGAGTCAAGTAGTTATCAGATTCAAGCAATGAAATGTGAGTTGTTATAGTAGACTGTGGCTTTACGTACAAATTCTTCCAAAGGCACTCCTGAGTGTGTGATGATAAGTAGTATATACAATTGTCAAGAACCTAGCAAGATTTGTCTGCAGCAGCATTGTATAGGTTTACTGTAATTATTTGTTCATCCTTGAATTCTGTTTGTGCTGTAACTAACACCTGTCTTAGTTTTAGTCTTTACTATATGAAATATTCATTTGTTAATTTGATTTGCTTGCTTTATGTCAGCATTCTCAAAGAATTGTGTAAAATGCTGTTTCATTGTTGTTAAGTTTATTTGTACTGTTATATGATGTATCCAATTATTCACATCAAATAGTCTGAATAGAAGTTTGAATACTTTGGGGCAATATATATACCCATGACATGACCTAGCTTTATGAAGTTGGTTGTCTCACATGAGTCAATGACATTTTATCTTGAGAGGTTCCTGGGAACTATATGAATGTGACGAGCTGTGTAAGTATGGATGATAGCGTCACGGACAATGCATAAAGTGTAAAAATGAGCGATGTCTATGTCATGTACTTTGAAAGAGAGGACATGTCAACAACGTTCGTATACTGGCGTCTTGTGGTTTGTTAATCACCACGGGGTTAATGATACAGCTGTGCCGGAACTTTATTTGCGTTTTGCCAGAGAAGATTAACCAGCGGAACTGTCTGTATCCTGCTCTCATCATAGTAACACACTGACATCGTGCTGCCTAATGCAACGCTTCGTATGCAACAAGAAGTTAAGGGATTTCGCTGAACGCTATCCCCTGACCTAGAAACTTTCTTTCTCTATTAAAAGTATAAGAATTAGAGATTCTGTTTAATAAAATTCTTTGTTTAGTTTGTTTGCTTTCTGCTAATGAAAATAAAATCACAATCAGTGAATTAAAAGTTGCCTGGTAGTCATTGTTGAAACACCAGTATAAACTTCTTCCTCTCATTAGGACTAATTCTCCTTGCATGTCCAAATTATTGTAGTTATTTTATGTAGTTTTATGTATTGTTATGAGACTAGATATATGACAGTGACTAATAACAGTATTTTGTCGCGAAATATAGCTTCGCGCGAAAATTAGAGCGACCGCCATAATTGCTTGTGTTCTGACCAATAACGTAAAAGCTGCTATTCCTGTATTGGTGCTTTTCCTGACGTAAGCGGGAACTATAAATGTCAGCTGTCAAATCACGTAGTGACTGTTTACCCAGTAATAAAAGTTTTTGATATTGTATTGCTACGAGTCGTAGTATCAAGAGACACTGGTTATACTCAAAAGTGGGTAGATGTATGATGAAACCCCCCAGTGTTCATGCGATTGTTAACAGTATTTTGTGTGATTCACGAAATTTTGTCACTTTTTCTAATTCCTTTCAGATATTGTCTTAGATGTCTTTGAAGTTTCAGAGAATATATACACAATTTTGTCGGTTCAGGTTAATTTCAGAGCAGTTTCTCGTGAATATTAGGGTTTTCAGTTCATAAAAAAATGGGATCATGACCAATTGAGTAGTATAACAAAGAGTGTGGTTTTCCAGCTAGAATTTTGGATGACTTCACAGTTCAGATTTTGATAATTATTTTCCTGTGGGTTGAGGTCATCACAACCTGTTGATGCAACTGGGAGTTAGGGTTAACTAGTCATGGCCTGCACCTGAATAGGAGAGGGAAGGATAGATTAGTTGATCTTCTTGCAGAAAATGTAAGGGGAGTCATGTGCACACAAGACAACATACCTGTGATTACTGTAGTCATAGGGACACATTTTTTAGGCTAGAGTCAGGTTACAGACAGAGAATATTGGAAGAGATTAAAACAGATCAGTGCCATAATGTCTGTAGTAGTATCCAAAGAAATAAAATTTGTGTGTTTTGTCAGAACATTAGAGGACTGAAAAATAAGATAGATGAGCTTCTTGTATGCCTAGAAAATGGGGTAAGTTCTGAAGGTATAGATGTTTTGTGTCTCTCTGAACACCATGTAATCACAGAGATGAAGAAGTTAAATTTAAGGGATTACATATTAGCATCTTATTCATGTAGAGTCAACATGGAAAAAGGAGAAGTTGCTACTTATATAAAAACTGGACACGAAGTCAAAAATATTGAAACAAATAGTTTTTGTGTAGATCAGAGCCTTGAAGCATGTGCTTATGAGTTGCTACTGCAATATACTTCTTTAGTAATTGTAACAATCTACAGATCCCCTCAAGATAACTTTCAGCTATTCATGAAAAATTTTGAGGCATTATTGAGCTACCTGTCAGACAAAAAGAAGCAGTTAGTGGTTTGTGGTGATTTTAATGTAGATTTCTTAAAAGATACGGATAGGAAAAATGAGCTAGAATCTTTGCTTGGTTGTTTCAATCTAGTATTTGTTGTAAATTTTCCAACTGGTGTCCAGCAGGATAGTAGGTCACTTATTGATAACATTTTCATAGACAGTACTCCGGCAGAAACAATTAATGGGTACATAGTTGTTAATGGGCTATCTGATCATGATGCACAGTTAATGGAAATAACACATATAGCACTTTACAGGATTCAGACCAGCTCATACTAGGCATGGAGGTTTATTAATGCAAACAGGATACAGAGCTTTAAGTGCAGCCTAGAAGAGGTAGAATGGGATGAAGTATCCATAGAAAATGATGCTGATGCCAAATTCAATTTATTCCACCACAGATTTGTCTCAATATTTGAGAGTTACTTTCCTGAAACATTATCCAAAAAAGCCATTACAAAGACAAGCAAGCCATGGATTACTAAGGTAATTAAAATCTCGTGTAAGAGGAAGAGGGAAATATATGGACAGGCCAGAATTAGTCAGGATCCGAGGTTACTTGCTTAGTAAAAAAGATACTGTAATATTTTAAGGAAAGTCATTAAGAAGTTGAGAAGCTTATGTGTTCTGACAGAATTAATAATGTGGATAATAATATCAAAACTATGTGGAATATTTTCAAATGGAAGACGGGGCAGCCTGACAGTGCACAGCATACCATACAGGGTGTATACTACCCGGGAGATCTGGAAAAACCTGTGAATTTTTTCATCCGGGAGAAAACCGGGAAAAACCCGGGAATTGTTTAGAATTCCGGGAATTTTTCATTGTTTTAGTTTTCAGTTAAATTTTTGTGGTTTTGACTGGTAAGAACCAATACTATAACAAAGGATATTATTATATCCCACTACTGCAGAATAATACTGTAGCAACAAAACATGAACGGGGAAAAAAAAAAACGAAAATAAAACTTAAGTTGCAAAGGAATGTGCCGTATACAACAACAAAACAGTGCTCATACAAGCATCTGCCAACAGTAAAATGTGTCAAAGGCTTTAGGAACACTATGCAATGCTTTATAACAATTAATTGTCTCCGATGAGCGTGATGAAACAACTGTTTAAGTTAGATTCGTTTGAGGAGTTGCGGGCGGGTTCTTGCACATGCGCAGTCGACTCGCGTATGAGTAGTACCTTCTCCCGCTACTGGTTATGGAAGTGTGGCTGGGCGCCACTACTTAATATTGCCCCTGTTCAGAAATATCGTAGATCGGGGGCTGATGCACAAAGCAGTCAGAGTTGTGGTGGGGAGGTGGGTCGCCTCCACGTGACCTATGTTTACGTTCAGTGATTTTGTTGTTTCCTCTTTGTTTATTCCTCTCACGTTAAATGATAACAAAACGGATTTTTGTGGCCGGGAGGTATTAAAAGAATTAAAATACGTTCGCATAATTATGGCAAGCTAAAATATGTTAATAGTTTCAGATTTTATTTCCACCTTTGACAGTCAAGCATTAATAGCCTTACAGAACAATGAAGTTATTTTTGCCGGTTTGCTAAAGAGATTTGGCTTTTATTAATCCTTTCTACTGAGGCAGTCAATTTATTTGAAATGAATTGTTTAATTTCGCACTATTGGCTAGTTTCAACTGTTCGCTGCATTTCAATTTATTCTATAATAAAGAACCAAACATTAGTACTGATACTCCAAGAAAATTTACATACGGATGTGCATTTTAAGCCGAATTATGCATTTTAGTATGGTTCGCGAAATCCCAATGCTCTTGAAGTATCCTTTGATGTCTTGTTTCTTTTATGGCATAATGTAAGATCTTTTAATGTTTTACACGTACAAACATATGGGCTTCCTGCGTCATCGTAGCTGCGCAAGCGCGGTGATGCCAGTTATCTGGCGCTTTCTTGCAATTGCTGAAACGAACCTATTTTTAACAGGTCGCGGGAAAATATTGCGAATGGTGGTTACATTCAAAGCAGATTTCCTTTTATGCAAGATGAACTATGTGCGAGAATGTACAATGAACTTCTTAAATCACAAAGCATTTGACTCTCATTTAAAAATCAACTCTTTGAGGACGACCATTTAGAAGAATTTCGAGCCCAGAAGATGAGACATTTGCGTCGTTATTAAAAATTTTACTGGCACATTTCTGTGATGTATCTGAAAGTGTAACATGCACAAAAAAGATCAACATTATATGTGGAAGCTTAGCTTCTCTTCCAACTTATTAATCTTCGAGACCAATATTACACGTGAATGCTATTTATATTAATGGAAGCCATTAACTTTTCTTATTTGTGTATTCACGCTACTTAAGAGTGATCTTGCTACTGAATGACTACATCATGTGTCCTATTGCTGTCATCAGCTGACGAGATCACGTGAATGAGCTATGACTCTTACAAAAGCGCATCGCAATCTCGATTTCAGTGCTTCGGAAAGTGGCATGTGTTGTTTGGTGGAATTCAAATTTATACCTTTGTAATACGAAAATATGCAGCGTACATATTGCTGCACATCAAAGGTCTTTCCAAACGTGTTTTCCCCCCTGAGTTTCGTTTTCTAAAGTGTCGGGAAATTCTACGTCGGTATATAAAACCATAAACATTCAACATTCAAAGGATTGATGACTTTTACAGTGCTGAGGAAGAGTATAGTGTCACTTAACACGGAAAAAGGTATTTCCACCTGGGAGAAAATGTATTTTTAACCAGGAAATCTGGGAAAAATGCGGGAATTTTTTTTCCCTGTCCATGTATACACCCTGCCATAGCAATAAAGCTAAATGATGATGTTGTGAGTGATAATTCAGAAGTTGCAATTATTTTTAACAATCACTTTCTGAATGCAGCAGCAAAAATATTGTTAAAGGGTTCAGTTGGAGAACCCAAAAAAAAAAAAAAAAAATGTCATTCCCCAGGACTTTAGTACTTTAGAAATAGCACCAACATCCCCCACTGAAATTAAAGGAAAATATACTGAAAAACAAGGTCTCATATGGTGTTGATGGAGTCTCTAACAGCATTTTGAAGTGTTGTTCCAATTAAATAAGTGGAGTCCTTAGCAATATATGTAATGCTTCGCTGGCACAGGGAATTTTTCCAGACAGATTGAAATACACAACTGTCAAACCACTTCATAAGAAAGGGGACAAGAGTGACTTAAATAATTATAGACCAATCTCCTTGCTGACTTCATTTTCTAAAATATTCGAAAAAGTTATGTATTCAAGAGTAGTCTCACATTTAAGTGAAAATAATTTACTCAGCATGTCACAGTTCGGATCCTGGAAGAGTTACTCGACTGAGAATGCTATCTACACATTTACCCATCAAATAATACAAGCCCTAAATAACAAATTATCACTAGTTGGTATTTTTTGTGATCTCTCCAAGGCATTTGACTGTGTGGATCATATCACACTCTTAGAAAAACTTAGGTTTTATGGAATTGGAAGCTATACACACAGCTGGTTTGAATCATAGTTAATGAACAGAAAGCAAAAAATTGTGCTGAATAGCACAAATAATGTTGGGGTGTTGGTAAATTCTAGTGAATGGGGAGTTATCACGAAGGGAGTCCCACAGGGTTTAATTTTAGTTCCTCTGCTGTTCCTTATTTGTGTGAATGACCTCCCACTTAACGTTCAGCAAGTGGAACTAGTACTTTTTGCAGATGACATGAGTGTTATAATAAACTGCATTCCAGAAAAAACAGCTGATGATACTGTTAAGGATGTCTTTCATAGAATTATTAAGTGGTTGTCAGAAAATGGACTCTCTCTTATTTTTGAAAAAACTCACTAAATCCAGTTCCGTGCACCAAATAGAGTCATACTGACAATTGATGTACCATATGAACAGGGCTCAGTGAACTAGGTAGATTTCTCCAAATTTTTGGGTGTTCACATTTATGACAACTTGAACTGGAAGAAGCTTATTACTGAGCTTCTCAAACAATTAAGTTCAGCTACTTTGCTCTTCTTATAATCGCTAGTCTTGTAATAAACAGATCAGCCTCCTAATGTACTTTGTATATTTGCATTCAATAATGTCTTATGGAATAGTGTTATAGGGTAACTCACCACTTAGACATAAAGTATTGATTGAACAAAAGAGAGCAGTGAGAATAATAAGTGATGTTCAACCAAGGACATCATGTAGGCACCTTTTCAAAGAGTTAGGTATTTTAACAGCACCATCAGAGTACATATATTCGCTAATGAAATTAATTACAAATAATCCATCTCATTTCGCAAAGAACAGTTATGTTCATACATACAACACTAGAGGGAAAAATGACCTTTCCTGTCCATTACTGAAGCTGTCAGTTGCTCAAAAATGAGTACATTATTGAGCTACACAAAATCTTCGATCATTTGCCCAACAACATAAAGTGTCTGGCAGGTAGCAGATCAAGTTTTAAATCTAGCTTAAAATCATTTCTTTTGGACAACTCCTTCTACTCCATGGACGAGTTTCCGTTTTAGAAATGGAAAAAAAAACTCTAAATGTAGTTGCATGTGTAGAACTAAAAATTTCAGTAGTATTTTGTTAATATTAGCACTATTCATGGACCATGGACCTTGCCGTAGGTGGAGAGGCTTGCGTGCCTCAGCGATACAGATAGCTGTACTGTAGGTGCAACCACAACGGAGGGGTATCTATTGAGAGGCCAGACAAATGTGTGGTTCCTGAAGAGGGGCAGCCGCCTTTTCAGTAGTTGCAGGGGCAACAGTCTGGATGATTGACTGATCTGGCCTTGTAACACTAACCAAAACGGCCTTACTGTGGTGGTACTGTGAACGGCTGAAGGCAAGGGAAAACTACAGCCATAATTTTTCCCGAGGGCATGCAGCTTTACTGTATGGTTAAATGATGATGGCATCCTCTTGGGTAAAATATTCTGGAGGTAAAATAGTCCCCCATTTGGATCTCCAGGTGGAGACTAGCCAGGAGGACATTGTTATCAGGAGAAAGAAAACTGGCATTCTACGGATCGGAGCATTGAATGTCAGATTCCTTAATTGGGCATGTAGGTTAGAAAATTCAAAAAAGGAAATGGGTAGGTTAAAGTTAGATATAGTGGGAATTAGTGAAGTTCGGTGGCAGGAGGAACAAGACTTCTGGTCAGGTGAATACAGGGTTATAAATACAAAATCAAACAGGGGTAATGCAGGAGTAGGTTTAATAATGAATAGGAAAATAGGAATGCGGGTAAGCTACTACAAACAGCATAGTGAACGCATTATTGTGGCCAAGATAGATACGAAGCCCACACCTACTACAGTAGTACAAGTTTATATGCCAACTAGCTCTGCATATGATGAAGAAATTGAAGAAATGTATGATGAAATAAAATAAATTATTCAGATAGTGAAGGGTGACGAAAATTTAATAGTCATGGGTGACTGGAATTCGGTAGTAGGAAAAGGGAGAGAAGGAAACGTACTAGGTGATTATGGATTGGGGCTAAGAAATGAAAGAGGAAGCCGCCTGGTAGAATTTTGCACAGAGCACAACTTAATCGTAGCTAACACTTGGTTTAAGAATCATGAAAGAAGGTTGTGTACATGGAAGAACCCTGGAGATACTAAAAGGTATCAGATAGATTATATAATGGTAAGACAGAGATTTAGGAACCAGGTTTTAAATTGTAAGACATTTCCAGGGGCAGATGTGGACTCTGACCACAATCTACTGGTTATGACCTGTAGATTAAAACTGAAGAAACTGCAAAAAGATGGAAACTTAAGGAGATGGGACCTGGATAAACTGAAAGAACCAGGTTGTACAGAGTTTCAGGGAGAGCATAAGGGAACAATTGACAGGAATGGGAGAAAGAAATACAGTAGTAGAAGAATGGGTAGTGGTGACAGATCAAATAGTGAAGGTAGCAGAGGATCAAGTAGATAAAAAGACGAGGGCTAATAGAAATCCTTGGGTAAAAGAAGAGATATTGAATTTAATTGATGAAAGGAGAAAATATAAAAATGCAGTAAATGAAGTGGGCAAAAATGAATACAAACGTCTCAAAAATGAGATTGACAGGAAGTGCAAAATGGCTAAGCAGGGATGGCTAGAGGACAAATTTAAGGATGTAGAAGCTTATCTCACTAGGGGTAAGATAGATACTGCCCACAGGAAAATTAAAGATACCTTTGGAGAAAAGAGAACGACTTGCATGAATACCAAGAGCTCAGATGGAAACCCAGTTCTAAGCAATGAAGGAAAAGCAGAAAGGTGGAGGGAGTATACAAGGGCGATGTTCTTGAGAACAATATTGTAGAAATGGAAGAGAATGTAGGTGAAGATGAAATAGGAGATATGATACTGCATGAAGAGTTTGACAGATCACTGAAAGATCTAAGTCAAAACAAGGCTCTGGGAGTAGACAACATTCCATTAGAACTACTGATGGCCTTGGGAGTGCCAGGCATAACAAAACTCTACCATCTGGTGAGGAAGATGTATGAGACAGGCGAAATACCCTCAGACTTCAAGAAGAATATAATAATTCCAATCCCAAAGAAAGCAGGTGTTGACAGACGTGAAAATTACAAACTATCAGTTTAATAAGCCATGGCTGCAAAATACTGACACGAATTCTTTACAGACAAATGGAGAAACTGGTAGAAGCCGACCTGTAGAAATATTGTAACATGCGAGTCAATACTGACCCTATGACTTATCTTAGAAAATAGATAAAGTAGAGGCAAACCCAATTTTCTAGCATTTGTGGACTCAGACAAAGCTTTTGACAACGTTGACTGGAATACTCTCTTTCAAATTCTGAAGGTGGCAGGGGTAAAATACAGGGAGCAGAAGGCTATTTACAATTTGTACAGAAACCAGATGGCAGTTATGAGAGTCAAGGGACATGAAAGGGAAGCAGTGGTTGGGAAGGGAGTGAGACAGGGTTGTAGCCTCTCCCTGATGTTCAATCTGTATATTGAGCAAGCGGTAAAGGAAACAAAAGAAAAATTTGGAGTAGGCATTAAAATCCATGGAGAAGAAATAAAAACTTTGAGGTTCGCTGATAACATTGTAATTCTGTCAGAGACAGCAAAGGACCTGGAAGAGCAGCTGAACGGAATTGACAGTGTCTTGAAAGGAGGATATAAGATGAACATTAACAAATTCAAAATGAGGATAATGGACTGTAGTCGAATTAAATTGGGTGATGCTGCGGGAATTAGATTAGGAAATGAGACGCTTAAAGTAGTAAATGAGTCTTGCTATTTGGAGGGCAAAATAACTGATGATGGTCAAAGTAGAGAGGATATAAAATGTAGACTGGAAGTGGCAAGGAAAGCGTTTCTAAAGAAGAGAAATTTGTTAACATCGAATGTAGATTTAAGTGTTAGGAAGTCATTTCTGAAAGTATTTGTATGGAGTGTAGCCTTGTATGGAAGTGAAACATGGATGATAAATAGTTTAGGTAAGAAGAGAATAGAAGCTTTCGAAATGTGGTGCTACAGAAGAATGCTGAAGATTAGATGGGTAGATCACATAACTAATAAGGAGGTATTGACTAGTATTTGAGAGAAGAGGAATTTGTGGCACAACTTGACTAGAAGAAGCGATCGGTTGGTAGGGCATGTTCTGAGGCATCAAGGGATCACCAAATTGTTATTGGAGGGCAGTGCGGATGGTAAAAATCGGAGAGGGTGACCAAGAGATGAATACACTAAACATATTCAGAAGGATGAAGGTTGCGGTAGGTACTGGGATATGAAGAAGCTTGCACAGGATAGAGCAGGATGGTAAGCTGCATCAAACCCATCGCTGTGTGGGGCGGTGTGTGGAATAAATGTTCCTGTTCCTTTTATTTATTTAATGCTGTTGTTTGCCGTTCTCAACGCTGGCTCTCTAACTACAATATTGGCAACCAGAAAGTGATTATCAAAACGTGAAGCCTGTAATTAGAATTCCTAGTGCCCACTTCATCTGAGAAATACATTTATAGCTACAGCTTATAGCTCTGAGGAATTAGGAGATTGTCTGGGATTCATAATCAAAAACCATTCTCTCTAAAATGTTCACTATATTCTGAAAGTCACAGACCAAAAGGATCCACACAATCTAACTACCAGAGCAGTTCAGAGTCTAATGTGCTGATGCCACCATAACTGTTCAAATTAAATATTTAAGTGAATGCTCGCCATAATTTGATGATAATGTTCATCAAACGCCACGCTAATAATGGTAGAATGTCTGTCCTGCGGCGGCACGTGAAAATACGACATACGCAAACTAAAGATAGATCATTAAAGTCATCCCAAAATTAACACTTCACTCGAAAACGATTTCATGGTTACGCGTATCCCGAGTAACTTATTACTGCATCCGAGGCTGTTTATATCAACGATACCGACGCGACACGACTCGACTCCCGGCATAGGTGGTGCGCTAATCAGCATCTGGAGAGAACTGGGGCCTTTTTCTTTTAAACATCCTAGCTGTATTTATTCGCCTACTTAATCTATCTTGCTTCCTTAATTTCTAAGACAAATACCAGAAAATCATGAATTTCAACTAAAATTGTAATTTGTGAGATCCAGAATACTGTTTCTACTAAATTATTATGCAAAAGGAGTCTAAATATAAATTTTTAAGTTTCTAGTTCTTTTCTGTTTACAGAAAAACATCCAAATTTCGAAAATGGTTAAAGTTATTGAACTGATATCCAACACATATTGATTTTGTATTACTCCTGACATGCTAGAAACGTTTCAGGTTATTTACTTCATTTTAAAGTATTGCACAATATTTATGACGTCAGAGTTACAGCGGACTGGCTGGCACACAATGGAAAGACCGATGTGAATTTTATAAGGGGTGAGTATGCTGCTTCCCTACAGCTGGACTTAAGACAACAACAACAGCACTATTCATATATATATATATTAAGGATGTTTTTCATTCCATGACCTGGGCTCCCTTATTAGCATGAACATGAACCAGGATATTTATTTCAACAGACTTAATGACTAAGCAGTGCTCTTTCTTCTGTATCTTTATGATGAGAATGCTGCAGACACTTCTGTCTTGAATACAACAAAAGTCATGTTACAGGGTGGCATGAATAGATTCTTGGTTTGATGAAAACTCAGGCGATCTGTCATACTTAAATTGGTCTTCTAAATCACCTGATCTTAATCCTATAAGACATATTTGGTACTATTTGGAATGGCGGTTGAAGAATAGTAGTCTATGTCCCCAGAATTTGGTAAATTTGTGGGCTCAAATCATTAATGAGTGACTTCAGTTGGATACGGCATAACTGAAGAAACATGTGGACTCTCTTGTTCTCTTGTTCATCAGACTGAATCTGTCATTGAAGGTAGAGGTAACATTACACAGTGTTAGCATGATGTCTCCTGGGAGTGACCAATTTTTTCACCAGTATACTTATCTGTTATTAAAGATATCAAATAATGTGAGTGTTATGTAAAATTGAAATTCTCCATTTCTTCAGTGCTGTAATGTAATTAATGTAAATACTTGTTGTAAACTGCATTCTGTTTGATAATGCATGGCTGTAATAGCCAAAGTATTATCTTCTACACTTCAGTGTATGCACATATCAATGAAAGTAATCAGTTTATGAAAATATAATGTAATTGGACAGATAAAAACTCCATTTACCAACAGCGGCAGGAGAACACACGTACAAAGGTATTTAAGTTTCCAAGCTTTCAGAGCCAGTGGGTCCTTCTTCTGGCAGAAAGGTTGAATGGGAAGGAAGAGGGGTGAAGGAAAAGGACTAGTGAGGCTTAGGAAAAGGATTATAGTTTCATAAAAGTCGCCCAGAATCCCGGGTCACGGGAGACTTACCGGATGTGATGAGAAGGGAAGACTTGTTGTGGGGACTGCCTCAGATGAGATTCGAAAACCTGAGAGCTTAAAGGTGGAAAGTAGGGTAACATGCAAGACAGAGGCTACTGCCAATACATTGTGCATGAGTTAAGGAAATCTATGTGCATTGTATGCGATAGACATGGGAGGGGGGCGGCAAAAAATAGACAGGTCAGAAAATGAAAGATATAGAAAATGAAAAGGGAGTGAAGAAAGCAGTAGATTCTGTGAGTAAATACTGAGACAAAAGGAATTAACATAAATTAAGGCCAGGTGGATGGCGAGAACCAAGGTCATGTTGTAGTGCTAGTTCCCACCTGTGGAGTGCTGAGAGGCTAGTGTCTGGAGGAAGAATCCAGATGGCACATATGGTGAAACAGGCACCAAAATCATGACTGTCATGTTGTGGAGTATGCCCTGCAACAGGATATTGTGTGTTGCCATATACACCCTCTGCCTATGCCCATTCTTGGTGGCAGTCATGCCTATATAAAATGCTGAACAGTGTTTAGATAACAGCTGGTACATGCCAAGTGTTATTTCACAGGAGGCTCTCCATTTAAAAGTACAAGAATTGTGAGGGATCCTTCCTGTGCAAACATTCTCATGGGTAGTTTGGAGAGGGCTTTCCTGGGATCCAGAAGCCTTCAGTCCCTGGTTTGGTTTAGCTACATTAATGACATCTTTGCCATAAGGACTCATAATGAGACTGACCTGTTAATATTCTTGGAATCTGTAAATACATTTTCCCAGATTAGATTAATACTTGTTCCATAGATCATGAATACGACACTTCATAATGATGTGGAACGTGTCGGTTAATAAAAGATGTCCGTACAAGATATTACATTACACAAAATATTGCATGACACTAATGTTTAAGTTGGTTTTTTTTCCCTTAATTTATATCTAAAAATTCAACCAATTAAATTTCACATGGTCATATTCTGAATGCCATGCCACTCACCTTGATGTTAATCTCTTCCTCACTGAAGGTTAGCTACACACTTCTGTTCACATTGAACCACTGACAAACTACAGTACTTACATTTTTACAGCTGCCATCCTTTCCATGTCAAATGTTCCTTCCCATACAGCCTGGGTATTCGAGGCAAACATATTTGTTCAGATGCAGACTCATTATAGCAATACACCACCATTCTCAGCTCAGCCTTCACTGGATGTAATTACCCCACCAACCCTTGTTCAAAAGCAGATTTCTCAGGCCATCAAATCCAATCATAGTACTACTGATCCCTCCAAAAAACAACTTTGGAGTACACTAGTTTTCAATCAATATTATCCTGGTCTCGAATGTATTAATCAGCTATTTTGACAAGGCTACAGCATCCTAAAATTGTGCCCTGAAATGTGGTCCATTCTGTCCAGCATTTTGCCCACCACACCCAGAATAGCTTTTCATCACCCTTCCAACCTGTGCAATATGCTTGACAACCATATGCTCCTTCTGCACTCATCTCCCTATCCTATGGCTCCTACCCCTGTGACCATCCTTGCTGCGAGACTTGGTCTATGCACCCTCCTGCCACGATCTATACCAAACCTGTAAGAGGCAAAACATATACTATCAAAGGGAGAGCCACCTGTGAAGAGACACACATTATACACCAGCTATTATGTAAACACTGTTCGGCCTTTTACATTAGCATGACTAAAACCTAGTTATTAGTTAGGATGAATGGGCATAGGCAGAGGGTACATACTGGCAATACCTAACATCCTGTTGCCGAGTATGCTCTAGAACATGGCAGTCATGAACTTGGTGTCTGCTTCACCACATGTGCCATCTAGACTCTTTCCCCAGACATCCGTTTCTCAGAACTTCATCATGGGAACTGGTGCTACAACATGTCTTCGTCTCTCATCTGGCCTTAATTTATGTTAATTTATTTTGAAACTTCCTGGCAGATTAAAACTGTATGCCGGACCAAGACTCGAACTCAGGAACTTTGGCTTTCATGGGCGAGTGCTCTACCATCTGAGCTACCCAAGCATGACTCACGCCCCGTCCTCACAGCTTTACTTCTGCCAGTACCTCGTCTCCTACTTTCCAAACTTTACAGAAGCTCTCCTGCGAACAGCTTGCAAACTATACGTTTATATGTGTGTTCTCCTGCCACTGCTTGGTGAATAGCTTTCCAAGTGCAGTTTATTAGTCACAAATTTAGTATTACCTCTTAAATGTAATATATTTTAGATTTTTTACTTATTCCTTATTCAATGGGACCATTTCAGTAACAATCTCTGTTAGAATCATTAGCATATGTATTTTTTGTAAATATATTTATGCCTTTACGTAATTTTGTTTCTATGACAATATGTACATCTTTGATGATCTTCCCACAATGGATATATGGGACAAAAAGTATATCTAACCTGATCTTCAATCCACTTGTGGCTAGCTGGTCAAATTGTCATTATTTAGGCATCAGGTGCATTTAAATATGACAGCTCTTCAATTTTGGACTGAAAGGAAGTAACAAGTGTTGTCATGATTCCAGGTGACCAGGTCTGATCACACTGAGGGAGGATTAGCATACTACATACCAAGCACATTGTAGCCTCCTTCACATCTGCACCTGCCAAATGGGCAAAAGTAATGGACTCACTAAAACAACCCATGTCATTGCACACCATTGGTTGGAGACTAGTAAAAATCAGGTCATGAATCACCATCTAATGTAGGGGTTGTCATTCACACCAAAACACAGACTTTGGTGTAGTGCTGTACTGTTGATGAGTGGTGTCTCATCAGTTTCAGTGATGAACGTAAGTTTTACAGTACCTTGGACGACCGTTGTCTGGAAGTAAGACAGAACTAATGGAGAGAACACCTTCGGGCATTTTTTGAGGACATTTCCATAGTCATTTAAACTGAGATAAAATAAAGCAGATTTCTTCCTGCTGATAAGGGATTATTTTTGTTGCTTAGCTTTCCAACTAATGTTGCTTACAAAGAGACTGATCCTTATGAGGGTAGACTGCAATCATTATGTCCGTTCCTACACCATTTGTTATGAAACAGAAAACATAAATATTAAATGATCTCTTACTAATTTATGTAGTAAAAGTAACAACTCACAATTTTTGAGGTGCTGAGTTATTGATATGCACATATAAATGAGACTGAGAACTTCACTAGACCTAAGGCAAAACCTTGTTCGGAGTTATTGAGTACACACACACACACACACACACACACACACACACACACACACACACACACATGTACTGCAGATGCACTGAGGTGAGTGTTCGTGTCAGGTGGAGAAGGTGAGAAGAACAGAGCAGAGAGAAACTGTGGGGAAAAGTAACTGTGGCTGGGAGGGAGTAGCAACAGGTGAACACAGCAGGAATGTGACACCCATCTAAATCTTTGATAGGGATGTTGGGAGTAGGTGTAGGGTAAGGTGACTAGGATACTGCACACATTGGGTGGGTGGGGGAAGGACTGAGAAGAGTTGTGGATAGGATTCCACTCATGAGGCACAATGATAAGTAATCAAAGTCCTGGTGAAGAATATGCTTCAGTTGTTCCACTCCAAGATGGTATTGGGTGATGAGGGGGTCCTCCTTTGGAGTTGATACTTCAGGGTAATCGTAGGATGAGGAATATGTGGGGATATGGCACAGGAAATCTGTGACCTTCAGCGTATTCTCATCGCTGTAGATACACCATCCACGGGTGGCCAGATTATATGGGCGTGATTTTCGGTGCGGAAGGACTCACATATCTCAATTTAGGTACTTTTGATAGTTGCTGGGCTTCATATGGACAGAGCTATGAATGAAGCCATCTCAGAGGGGGAGGTTAACATCCAGCAAGATGGTCGTCTCCTCCCTAGCCACTTCTCCATATCATCATCGTTGTGCTTTGTGTGGATTCACAGGTGCCAGTGCCCATGTTGCAGTCCTATCCCATACACTGTCTACTTTTGAATGACTCGACACGTCTACTATTCAGTGAGTTGTTATGTTCATACTTGAATTATTTACTTTCCATTGGGACTCCCCAACACCGTATTTTAAATCATTTTTAAATCTGTCAGGAAATATGCCCTGGTCATTGATTAATTACAAACATACCTGAAGGATGATTCTATCAAGATACTTAAACATTTTAATATTCTACAAGAAACACAATCATAGCCAGACCAGAGAAATCCTGAAATGTACTCACGCACATACACACGTATCTACTCCACACATAGTAAGAATGAGTGAATGAAAGTATACTTCTTATTTGGACTTATTATAATTCAAATAACAGAATAAGTTATTTTTAAGTGTTGTTTCCCTGTACTGAATATGTGTTATATTTGCAGGAGAACCATCATCTTCCTTCGGTCTTCGATTTTATTGTCATCAATGTGGTCGAACATACAAGCATGAGGCTAAGTTGAGACGCCATTTACGTCTGGAGTGTGGAGTACCACGGCACTTTAAGTGCTTTGGATGTTTAAAAAGTTTTATACACAAGCATCACCTCACTAAGCATCAGCGCAAAAGCAGATGTATTGAGAGCTAAATCAGGGTTTCATCACTAAATAATACAAAAACAAAAAAAATATTCTATAATGACGTTTGCTTGAACATATTCATCAGAACTCCAAGACATGTTCTCTAAATTCCGATCACCCATATTAATTTTAGCTCATAGAAATATGTGGTTTTCAATATTTGTGTGTTTAGAAATCGTTTCTTTACTCATATTTCTATAATGAAATATTTTACTCCGTAAAAGTGCCAAGAACCATTTGGAAATCCATATGCGTGCTAGTTAAGTAATAAACCTTATACTTCTTTATTGACAACTACACCTTTGTTACTCTTAATTTTATATGTACTAGAAGTAGCTTAAACAGTTGTGAACTCAGAACTGTTAATAAGATGCAAAGTGTTGTGAAACTGTTTCCATATCTCAGCTAGTGTTTGTGTTCATCACAGTTAACCATAAAACTCACTTTTAAAAGATAAGAAAAGCAAAAATACAAGAAGAGACAAATTGAAAACGTCAGTTTGCATGGAGAGTTGTCTAGAAAATGTATTGAAATGAGATTCCTACTTTCATCTTTTCTGAAATAAAGATTATTCAATTTTTTTCATTTATATTCTCAGTTCATGCACCAATTAACTGCCTGGTATTTTAATATAGAATCTGATCATCTCTATAAAATATAGCAAGTAGTTGTGCTGAGCAATCTTACAATGTGGGTTCCAACATGTGGTGTCCTATATTTTGTTAAAGTTGCCCATAGCTTTGTATTGCTAAAACTACTTATTGACCTTATTAGTTGGAAGGGGAACTCAGCTGCTGTTTAATAATTCCTGTGTATTTCATGTTTAAGTATGTTCATTTATTTTTAATGTACAATACATTGCTGCATTTTCCTTAAATTAGATAAGTGCATTGAGAAGGATTTAAGTACCGAGTAAATTTTGTAAAATAAACCAGTGATGTTATTTGTCTTGTAAAACTTCCATTGTATTCTGTTGGCATGGGAAGTTCTATGCTGTTTTATGAGTTTTGCGGACAGTGTAGAGACCCTGTCATGCTTTGTTTTCTACATCTGGTGATTTAAAATTGCCTGTCTGATTTCTGTGGATGATATTTGTATTATGTAACTTGTAAAATGAAGTAAATTATCAGGCAGATGTCAACACATGATGGATGAGCATTGTCTCTTACAGATCCTTGGTAAGTGTTCGTGGATGTGTAAATGATAAAGTTCTGCCACCTTAGGCTAACTTAAGTCTAATTTCCTTTAATGACTAAGTTTTGGAACAGATCACTGGAGTGGGTATGGGGAGTCCATTATGACCCATAGTTATGAAATGTGTTGTATGCAAGATTTTGTGGACAGGACTCTGGAAACAGCAGCTTTGAAACCAATCTGTTTTTGGAGGTATGTAGAATACACTTCCATGGTGTGGTCCTGTGGAATGACTGCTCTTAATTAGTTCCTGGAATGCTTGAATTCTCTTCATTCCAGCATCAGATTTACTGAGGAATTTTTCTTGGATATCTTGATTTATAAAAGAAAACACAGAACTCTAGGACACAGCATTTACTGCTAACACACGCACGCCAACTGTCAATTCTTGATTGCCATATATTGTTCTTCCCATAATTCTTCACTGATGATGTTGCATGTGCAATCTGCTAAGGGCAGAACTGACACTTTGTGGCACATTTGCCATGAGCTTTTCATGACCTATATAGGGTGATTGCTCCTCTATCTCAGCAGTTCATCTTTGCATCTAAAGATGGTGTTCAGTTGAAATGCCAAATTTTTGTTTCATATTGATTTGAGGATCCAGCTACATCCTCAAGAAACATACCAGGGATTACTATGGTGAGAAAATCTATGTAGTCACACAAACTTAAGTGTGTTTGTAGCCATTCACATTTTGTGGGACTATATGCAGAGTATAACAACATTGGATACTGAATATATGTGATGGGAGCTGGAATATTAAATATGATTAATAAATATAAGTCAAGCATCTAAAGAAGGAGTCACAGAACATGCAGCTTGTCCTGTTTATTTTAATTTGTTATTAGTTTTTAACCAAGTATTTCAGAACCAGTGATTGTAGATAAATGCTATACTGCTCCACAATTTAAATATTAATTCTTGAAAGATGTGATTCTTTTATCTACTCAGCAATGTACAAATTCGTTTTAGAGTATGTTACAAGTGCACCAGTACTTTTATAGGCCACTATCAGTGTGAGCAATGCACAAACTAATTATTTCGTGAATTGCTTCATTTTTTTCTCAGAAGTAATCACTACTTTAAGGCTGAGCATCCACCGGAATGATGTACGTATGACTAGTTCGATAGCTGTGTATGACTGAACTTGGCCAACTAATCCCATGACATATTGCCATACTGGCATGCATCCACTGCACACGACCAAGACAGCCGTTCATGGCCAGCTGATAGACCAATTCCAGTAAAATGAGATTGGTCATACATAGTCAGAAGTATTTGGTGTAAGCAAGCATATGTTGTTGCTTGTTTCTGGGTGTGATCACTGTCCAGTATTCATGACAAGACATATCACCACCATGATTTACAGAGGAAACTATGATTGAAAATTGCAGAGGACACGAGTGTGGAAGATAAGTGAAAATTCTAATGATAATGTAGCAAAAAACATAATACTGTGTGATAAAATTTATTGAACACATGATATGTGACATACAGTGTACATTCAATAAGACTGTTTATTTAATTCTAGAAACTGTCTTTAATAACATGGAAGGAAGAAGCTAAAGACACTTCAAAATCCAGTTTTGCCTACATCTGTCATATCATCCTAGTGAGGTGTAATAACAGAGACAGTACAGATTGTGGGCTTTCTAACAGAAAATGTATGAAAGAAATGGTATGATGAGGTATGGGGGCCCTCAACTATGTACCCTCCGACTCAGAGTTGTAATATTAAAAGTTTTGGCTGGTTTCATTATCTAGGGGCTGCGATACATGGTTGCCACATTACAGGCCAAATACTGCTGATTCTACTGTATATGATAAGAATACACACATGAATCGAATGGTTGAAGGTCTCTATCACTCCGCAATTGTGAATTATGAAAGTAATATAGAACGAAAGCGCTGGCAGGTCAATAGACACACAAACAAACACAAACATACACACAAAATTCAAGCTTTCACAACAAACTGTTGCCTCATCAGGAAAGAGGGAAGGAGAGGGAAAGACGAAAGGATGTGGGTTTTAAGGGAGAGGGTAAGGAGTCATTCCAATCCTGGGAGCGGAAAGACTTACCTTAGGGGGGAAAAGGACGAGTATGCACTCGCACACACACACATATCCATCCACACATATACAGACACAAGCCCATGATCTGTCGTGGGACGCCATGCTTCCCCATCACCCAGCACTGCCCTTCCCCCACCACTGGCCATGGACCGCTCAGAAACACCCAGACGGAGGCTGCGGGAGAGGGTTGGAGATTTAAAGTCAGCATCCATCAGAAATCAGTCAGACACCAAGAATGCCTGAAGA
The DNA here is from genome assembly GCF_023898315.1 of Schistocerca nitens. NCBI lineage: Eukaryota > Metazoa > Arthropoda > Insecta > Orthoptera > Acrididae > Schistocerca > Schistocerca nitens. Next base: position 929,569,566 of record NC_064617.1, on the reverse strand, counting down.
TCACAAGAAGTTGACTTGCCGAAATATCGCGCCTTTTGGATGATGCTATCTGGCTGAATACCCAAGAAATTTCCAAGATTTCTGTACGCCAGGAAAACCTCAGATCACACAACATGTACCTCTACAGGGAGGAGATGCACAGCAAAATCAAGAAGCTGGACAAGTTATGGAACAGGAAGGAGTGCCTTTTGGCCTCTCTTGTCTTCCTACTGAGATGCCGAGAGGACTGAATCATACCATCTTTTTTGAAGGTTACTCATCATATCAGAACCGCAGCCACCAACTAGATCACCAGAAGATCTAGCCTGGCCCTGGTCATGGAGAGGATCCGGTACACTCAACGAGACCTCTAGAGAACTCTTCTCACTCCACTTGCAGCTTGCCTTGACACTCTCCACTGACTCATGGGAGTGGGTAGATGCAGTTAGTTAGTCTCAATCCAACAGTGCTTGGCAGTCAGCCACCTGTAGGCAAACTGCAAAATACTCCTTACAGTGCTACCTTATCCATACTTAAAAAGGTGCTGAATATCGCACCTACACCAACAATTTTAACAACAAAACAATTCATCAGCATGGTGGAACAGGCCAGTCTTGCAGTTCCATGTGACACTGCAGAGGAAATACGACAGGAAAGATGCCTTGTACTCACCAGGGCAGCACCCCCAAAAGCCAAACATCTCCAAGGAAAAGAGGAAAGCACTGAAGCACCTCCGAGAAGACGCTGGGACTGTCATCCTCCCATCAGATAAAGGGAATTGCATGATCCTACTATGATGTAATGTATAGAAGCAAAAATTATACGACCTATTAGAAGGCGATACCTACTGGAGAATCAAAGATGATCCTACCAACAGAATGAAAAGAAGACTACTGAGCTTCTCCAGCACACCTTCGAAGATAAGAAGATGGTGAAGAAACCTCGTCCATGAGCAGGTGCACCTCCTAGATTTTACAGACTACCTAAAGTCCATAAAGATGGATTGCCTTTCCACCCGATTGTAAGCAACATTGGAGCACCAACATATGAGTTAGAAAAACATCTGACGTCGATGCTCAGTCCCTTTGTAGGCAAATGTCAGCACCATATCAGAAACTCCGCACATTTCATCCAACAGCCCCAGAACTTCCGACTGGGCCAAAAAGACCTCATGGTGAGCTTTGACACGGTATCCCTCTTTACTAGGGTACCTGTAAGAGGAAAAAAATTCGGACCTATAGTAACGAAAGTTTTCAAATTCGTACTTACGTCAACATACTTTCTGTTTGATGGGAACTATTAAAAATTAACTGATGGAATAGCAATGGGCTGTCCGCTATCACCAGTAGTGGCCAATATGTTTATGAAGGCTTTTGAAGAAGAGTACAAGCTCTCTTGCTTTTTTTGATATCTAGATGATACATTCATAATCTGGCCGCATGGACGACAACACCTCCAAGACTTTCTGCAGCATCCGAACTCACTGCACCAGAATATAAAGTTCACAATGGAGGTAGAAGAAAACAACCAGCTTCCATTTCTGGATTTGCTTGTCAAGCAAAGACCAGATGGCACACTAGGACACAGCATCTACCGTAAGTCGACACATACAGATTTGTACCTGCATGCCTCCAGCTGTCATGCTCCTTCACTGTGAGAGGGTGTTCTGAGTACACTGGTACACAGAGCATGTGAAATCTTGGACTGTGACAGCCTAACAGCTGAACTGCATCACTTGCAAGCTGTGTTCCACGCAAATGGTTACAAGAACCGGCAGATAAAATGCGCCTTAAGACCATAGAAGCTAAGACTGCTGCCTTCCGAGGACAAAGACAAACCTTAGTTAAAAACCTTAGTTAAGAAATTTAACATAAAATTTGCAATGCCACATACTATTCAATTGCACAGAGTGATAACTTTGATATCACGTAGGCTGTAGCACAATAAATGAGTCAAGTGAAAGTTGGTTTCTTCTTCTTTTTTCGCCAAAAAAAGTAACTAAGTAAATAAATAAATAAAATATTTAAACTGTTGTGGTGTGTATTTCACACATTATTAGATATTCTGCGTATGTTCTTTTCATATAAACATGAGTTTAAAAATGTAAAATATTCCCAATATCAAAATGTTTTGTTAAACAAGTGTCATTAAATCAAAGCTCAGATACTGAAGACCACAGAGCTTTCACATTAATTGTAGTAATGGAGGGTTGACTTGATACTTCCCCATAATTTCTACAAGAAATTTAAGTAGAGTGGGGTTTTACATACTGAGGACCACACATGTTACAGTATTTAAGAAACTGTTGATTAGTTTATCACAGCTTTACAGGGGTCCCAGTATTTTCATGGGGAAAATATGGTAGGATTAAGTAGAAGCCGACAACATTCTCAGAATAATAACGTTTCAAACATTGTATTGTAGATTGCCGTCCTGACAGCTTACTTCAAAATATTTTGAAAAATCATGAAGATGACACCAGAGAGAAACCGAATGTTAAATATCGATTCGGTCACCAAGTAAACTATGTATATTTCCAAGCTTGTATTGTCAAATTTCGTTCTTAAGGCTTATTTAAACTAGCAAGTTGTTTAACAGAATTAAAAATTTTTGTCATTTGTAAGTGCAGTTATTTTCAAACCTACAAAGTTAAAATACGTACAGAGCAAAAAATTCTGCCCCCCTTAAGGTGCTGCCCCTAGGCCTATGCCTAGTGGGCCTGTATGTAAATCCACCACTGGCAACTGTGACAGATGTGTAATAAACTCTTCAAGAAATAAGAATTGCTGGTTGTACATCAACAAAATGTTGAAACTGCATACAAAAAATGATTGTGGCCACTTTGTACCTTCTCATTAAAATATCAATACAGTATTTAAAAAATCAGTTACAACATTCATGAATCCATGCCTACATTGGTTTTGCAATGTGACAAATATTATTAAACGTCATAAATACTTATGAAATAACCAATCGTGGTTACTCATCCACTAGCGTTATTAGGTAAGGATCAGAAAAACTCATGCTACCTCCATGTTATGTGTAACTGTGATGGATTAGTAGTATTGGCATATTTGCATATCATCTTTCAACAAATTCATCAGTAATTCTTGATACACATGCCTGATTTGAAAAGTCAGATGTTGTGGTGTTTACTGACATTGTCATCTTACATATGACACATGTTATGCTTTGTTAGCTATAAATTTTATGACATGACATAATTAAAAATAATATGAACTTCTGTAATAATAATCCAAGAACCTTGATATAACTGCAATGAGCTCATCTCATCATTGCAATTTCTGTGGTGTACTTCGTCTTCTGTTTCATGTTTGTAGGGTCTCTAATGTATTTTCATAGAAATTATTTCATCTTTCATGTCATCCGTATTAGCTACATCCATCTCAGCCAGCAAGCCCACTCTGGCCCTCAGGATAAACCGACATCTGCCCACTCAGACACTTGATTCCAACACTGCCTCACTCGCTGGCTAACTGCCGAGCCATCAAATACACTCCAATGTCTCTTGCTCTGTGAGCCAGCTTCTCATAATGCTGCACTGAGCTGAGCTAATTTTTATAATGGCATAATTTCTTATCTCCAAAAATATTTGAATACCACCATAAGTATTTTTTTATGTATCATCTCACAATTAATGTTACATATTTTTTTATATATCATCTCGCAATTAATGTTACTTCCTAATGGTCTCACAACTTCTTTATTTTGAGATCATGCACCTTCCCACCCTTCATCATTTGTACATATAGCTCACATTATTTCAGTTTCTCACCTTTATTCTGAAATTTTAGAAAACTCAGAAACATGTGTATCTGTTGGCACTACTTTTAGTGTTCAACTTAATCAGCTGCTAAGATGACATTCTCTGCCTATCTGTTACAGATCACACACATTTACATGGCCCCTGAATGGAGGATACAGGGAGCAGAAGCTTGAATTTGGCTCGTAGTACATTGGCTATTAGAACAAGCCTCATTGCCTTCTTCCAGGGCAGACAGCGTATAGCTTAAGTATACTTTGAATAACAGTCCTCCATTTTCACAAAGGAGTTGTCAGAGTATGTAGGGTTGGTGGTGAGCCCCTAGAAGGATCAGGTACAATCCCTTTGATGAGCTACATTCTGCCATCTGCTTAATTATGGCTGAGCCGGCCGGTGTGGCCGTGCGGTTAAAGGCGCTTCAGTCTGGAACCGCGTGACCGCTACGGTCGCAGGTTCGAATCCTGCCTCGGGCATGGATGTGTGTGATGTCCTTAGGTTAGTTAGGTTTAATTAGTTCTAAGTTCTAGGCGACTGATGACCTCAGAAGTTACGTCGCATAGTGCTCAGAGCCATTTGAACCATTAATTATGGCTGATTTTATGTGATCATTCTATGTCATATTCCCACAAATTGTTACACTATGTTGTTTGTGTGAGATGACTGATGAACAGTGATTCACTGATACTGTAGTCATAGGATACTACTTTTCTGTGAAACGTACAATTTTAATTTTCTATACCCGAAATCAGGCTGTCAAACTTTGCACCATCTTAAAAACTTATCAAGATCTGGCTGTATATATATGCATGGTTTTCAGATAGTACTTCATCATAGAAAATTGCAGCATCTTCAGAATCTGTGTGTTTTCTCTTAATAATCTCTTTCATGGAAAATGATCTGAAAACTTTCCATGGCTGTAGTGATCTAGTGGGTGGCCCTGAGGTCCCAAGTTCGATTTTGAAGAGGGGTCCCCACCTAGCAACACAGCAAAGAAAGGCTGCACTCTTCCTGCACACAGGCTAATAGCCCAGTCACAGGCTTGTGGCACGGACTTCACTTTACTTTAATTAACTCTCTGACGTAAGTGAATAAAGACAGTAGTATTGTAATTGATCATGTTTTCTGTGATGTAGCTCAAAGCAAGTTTACCCATTATAATTTCACTACCTGCACAACCTACACATAATTTGTTGTGAGAAAGTTCCAGTAGAATGTAAGCTTGAAAAAGGATCACTCTGGAACCTAGCAAATTTTCTTAAAAAGAAAGAAAATTTGCTAGGTTCCAGAGTGATCCTTTTTCAAGCTTACATTCTACTGGAACTTTCTCACTTTTAAAAAGAAAAAGTGACTATTGAGAACTCTATGCTTCTGCTTTAGTGTGAGTGGTTCCCAACAAATGATTTCATGTAGCTAAAGAATGTTTCAGAAATTATGTCATATTATCACCTTTAAGTGCTACTGTAGCATAAATTACAGCTGTCTGAGCACTTGATCTTTCTCTCATGGGAAGTTAAATTTATAAATAACACCCTGTTTCTGGTACTTTGCTTCCTTTCTTGGTGACTTGAACGTAGTTTGCAGATACTTTGTTTTAAATCTCATTGTCTAGGGATCCTGAGTTTTTACAGATGGCCATTAAAACACCATTTTTCCAATAATCCAGTCATTTTCTTCTAGACATATTTTCTAAAAATCACTCTACAGAAAGACCTTAAAATGTTTTACAGGAACTGCCACAGGACTTTGCCTACCACAAACTGTTGATCTACTGATGGTATTGACATATGAATGAATGGCAGTCCAATAACAACTGAGCCACTATACATTCAGTTCACGTGATTTTATATATTTATGGTTTAAGGTTTCACATGTTAATGTTCTCAGTCAAACAGTATTTTTATACTGCTATAATTACATAATGAAGATTATTATAATAACAGTACACCTTTTTATAAACAGAAAATTAGGGCAGTTAAACAGTGACAATAAATGTTTTACATAACTGCATTTTTGGATTAGAAACTTCTGGGAAAAACATAAATTTTAAACACCACTTACATCTGAACAAATGAGTTTTCTGATACAATAAAATGTTTGCTTGCAAGAAGATAATAAGAATTTTCAAATTTGGTATGTAAAAATTATTTTTTATACATTTTTATTTTGGATAAATGTTATAAATAGAGACCGGATTATGTTGTTGTGGTCTTCAGTCCTGAGACTGGTTTGATGCAGCTCTCCATGCTACTCTATCCTGTGCAAGCTTCTTCATCTCCCAGTACCTACTGCAACCTACATCCTTCTGAATCTGCTTAGTGTATTCATCTCTTGGTCTCCCTCTACGATTTTTACCCTCCACACTGCCCTCCAATACTAAATTGGTGATCCCTTGATGCCTCAGAACATGTTCTACCAACTGATCCCTTCTTCTGGTCAAGTTGTGCCACAAACTTCTCTTCTCCCCAATCCCATTCAATACTTCCCCATTAGTTATGTGATCTACCCATCTAATCTTCAGCATTCTTCTGTAGCACCACATTTTGAAAGCTTCTATTCTCTTCTTGTCCAAACTATTTATTGTCCATGTTTCACTTCCATACATGGCTACACTCCATACAAATACTTTCAGAAATGACTTCCTGACACTTAAATCTATACTCAATGTTAACAAATTTCTCTTCTTCAGAAACGCTTTCCTTGCCATTGCCAGTCTACATTTTATATCCTCTCTACTTCGACCATCATCAGTTATTTTGCTCCCCAAAACTCCTTTACTACTTTAAGTGTCTCATTTCCTAATCTAATTCCCTCAGCATCACCCGACTTAATTCGACTACATTCCATTATCCTCGTTTTGCTTTTGTTGATGTTCATCTTATATCCTCCTTTCAAGACGTTATCCATTCCATTCAACTGCCCTTCCAAGTCCTTTGCTGTCTCTGACAGAATTACAATGTCATCGGCAAACCTCAAAGTTTTTATTTCTTCTCCATGGATTTTAATACCTATTCCAAATTTTTCTTTTGTTTCCTTTACCGCTTGCTCAATATACAGATTGAATAACATCGGGGAGAGGCTACAACCCTGTCTCACTCCCTTCCCAACCACTGCTTCCCTTTCATACCCCTCGACTCTTATAACTGCCATCTGATTTCTGTACAAATTGTAAATAGCCTTTCGCTCTCTGTATTTTACCCCTGCCACCTTTAGAATTTGAAAGAGAGTATTCCAGTCAACATTGTCAAAAGCTTTCTCTAAGTCTACAAATGCTAGAAATGTAGGTTTGTCTTTCCTTAATCTTTCTTCTAAGATAAGTCGTAAGGTCAGTATTGCCTCACGTGTTCCAGTATTTCTACGGAATCCAAACTGATATTCCCCGAGGTCGGCTTCTACTTGTTTTTCCATTCGTCTGTAAAGAATTCATGTTAGTACTTTGCAGCTGTGGCTTATTAAACTGATTGTTCAGTAATTTTCACATCTGTCAATACCGGCTTTTTTTGGGATTGGAATTATTATATTCTTCTTGAAGTCTGAGGGTATTTCGCCTGTTTCATACATCTTGCTCACCAGATGGTAGAGTTTTGTCAGGACTAACTCTCCCAAGGCCGTCAGTAGCTCCAATGGAATGTTGTCTACTCCGGGGGCCTTGTTTCGACTCAGGTCTTTCAGTACTCTGTCAAACTCTTCACGCAGTATCGTATCTCCCATTTCATCTTCATCTACATCCTCTTCCATTTCCATAATATTGTCCTCAAGAACATCGCCCCTGTATAGACCCTCTATATACTCCTTCCACCTTTCTGCTTTCCCTTCTTTGCTTAGAACTGGGTTTCTATCTGAGATCTTGATATTCATGCAAGTGGTTCTCTTTTCTCCAAAGGTCTCTTTAATTTTCCTGTAGGCAGTATCTATCTTACCTCTCGTGAGATAAGCCTCTATGTCCTTACATTTGTCCTCTAGCCATCACTGCTTAGCCATTTTGCTCTTCCTGTCAATCTCATTTTTGAGACGTTTGTATTCCTATTTGCCTGCTTCACTTACTGCATTTTTGTATTTTCTCCTTTCATCAATTAAATTCAGTATCTCTTCTGTTACCCAAGGATTTCTACTAGCCCTCGTCTTTTTACCTACTTGATCCTCTGCTGCCTTCACTATTTCATCTCTCAAAGCTTTCTCCTGATAATGACATCCTCTTGTTTAGTCCCCGCCCGGAGATCTGAATGGGGGACTATTTTAACTCCGGAATATTTTTCCCAAGAGGACGCCATCATCATTTAATCATACAGTAAAGCTGCATGCCCTCGGGAAAAATTGTGGCCGTAGTTTCCCCTTGCTTTCAGCCGTTCGCGGTACCAGCACAGCAAGGCCGTTTTGGTTATTGTTACATGGCCAGATCAGTCAATCATCCAGACTGTTGCCCTTGCAACTACTGAAAAGGCTGCTGCCCCTCTTCAGGAACCACACGTTTGTCTGACCTCTCAACAGATAGCCCTCCATTGTGATTGCACCTACGGTACGGCTATCTGTATCGCTGAGGCACGCAAGCCTTCCCACCAACGGCAAGGTCCATGGTTCATGGGGATTATATGCATTTGTATATTTGGTCCCTTTTTACCAATTAGTGCATATTTCAACTAAAAACTAGTGACAATGCATAGTTTTGCTCTATGTTTACAATATTTTAAAAATGTAGACTGGCGCGAGATTCCATGGTGACTCACGTTACATTTTAAAATCAGTGTTTTATTATATTGAATTTTTATCAGTCTATAAACCCATATTTTCTTTTTTAAATCATCATTATAAATTGTATTGCTCAGGAAAAGATCTTGAAGTGTTATTTAAGCAAGAACAAGAATATAATTTATGTTCTGAGTCATGTTACAAATTTGGAACATCCTATTACTAATGTGCATTTTAGGTCAAAAGTGTCTTCAAACTTTTAAGAGTATGGACCTGGTTTTTATCACAGAAAATGCATATTAGGTTGGCTTTCAAATGATGCCACTACAGTCGTCTAAAAATATTTATACCATGTGAAATACTGTAATATACTGAAAAAGGCATGTGACTCAATGTTATGTGATTCATGTTACTTCCTACTTATTGTTTGGAAAAACTTTTTTCCTGCAAGCAGAGAAATGAAAATATGACATTATGTGCCAAATAAGATAAATGTAACATTAACATTTCAATTTTCAAACACTATGAAAAATTATAAAAGCATGACCTCTGGGAAAATGAACTGTAAATTCAATAAAAGTCAGAGAAATATCCTCTTTCATTGACATCAAGTGGTTTAATTTTCTTTATAATTTCATTACATTTTGCAGGCCATTTCCAATAGTGACCAGCACACTCCATTGCACTGATTAGGTAAGAATTTCCAAAAACTGCACATACTTCTCCAGCATTGAATTTACTGTTATATCCTACTTTGTACCAGTCTCCAATTTTCACACTTTCTATAGTTTCTTCAGTTTGATGATCTGCAGCAGCGAAATTCCTTGGAGACAGCAGATATGTTTTTAGTACTCCTTTGTTGTTGTGAAAGCAGTGAAGGCTTTTTTTATTTGGTACTGGTGGTGCCGAAGAAAATATTTGAGCCAGATTTAGTTTCACATTGATTCCTTGAATTTCATTAATAGACATATGAGAAACTTGCATAGTTTTGGTACTTGCAGCTACTTGAGTGAAAGTTGATGCATCACCTATTGTGAATATTCACTTTTTTACTGTGTTTAGCACTATCCATTCCACAACTGCACCAATTCCATCTACGGATCCTTTACTACGGGATGTAGCAAATAAGTTCCAATAGATTTACACATTATGAAATGATTGAAACTGAGGTACAGCAGCAGTAATATATTTGTTTTTAAGTTGTGAGGAAGGTCATCTGACCAGATTGAAACTACCTTCACATTTTCAGATATAGTTGACAGTATCTTGCTAAAGTAAGGAACTGCAGCACTTGAGCCATGGCTTTATCCAGAGCACTATGTGACTTATAAGATGACAAACCTGCTTTACTAGCTTTCTGATCTTGCATCTTATGTTGCCTATGTTTACTAACTCTCTCTCTAGTTGTAGCTCTTCTTTCTTCTAATAACAGTTGTTGCTTATGCTGACTGAGCTATAGAAACTTTTATTTCTGCTTCTGCTGGGTTTTTCCATCTTCTTCCAGATGCTTCTTCTTAAATTATTCATATTTTCATTCACACTTTAACTTTCTCCTCCTCCTCCTTTGTCGTTCTGCTGCTGCTCCTTCTAACATTAAAATAATACAACTGTGACTCATATTACGTGACTCACGTTACACATTTAATTTTCTGTTTTTACAATATTGGTTGAAATTGGGAAAGTTTTAGTAGTGATATTAGTTACAAATTTATGCTAAGAAGCAAATTACTGAACAAGATAAAGTTATCTCTAATATATATCTTGACTTAAAAACTTAATTATATGAATGTGACTCATGTTACATGAAAGTTCATGCTGTTGTAATTACCTACTTCAGTTTTATACTCTTTATGCAATACTTTAGGGTATGTAACAGTAATATTATATGCTAATTCTTACCTGCCAGTTAGTTGAAATGAAGGTCCAAAATCTCCAATAATTCACACTCTCATCACATGAAGAACATATGGCATTATAAAAATGGCTGCAAATTATGGAGGGAAAGCAATAAGGGGCACAAATCATTGTTGCCATACAGCAAAAAGCTCAGACTTCACAAAAAATACATAAAAAATACCAAATTTTAAACATCATAAGTGTGTCCTACTTTACATGGAATATCCTTGGTGGTCTCTAGGTCAATTTAGTTTTGAAGGCTGATAGATGGACCACAACATAGAACTGCATGCAATCGCTAACTGAGAGACCACTGCCTAGTGAAATCCTTACAAAAGAGGAACAGGAACAGGCAGACAGAGTCTGTGCTCCTGCAGCCCCTGTTAATCCCCTCTGCTGTCTTACCACACATGTTGGCAACAATTATATTAAACTACACAAGCTTTTAGTCGCACATCCATTGTTTCAGTTTAGTCTTCTATTTACTTGTACACACTACACAGTTGAATGTGTTTACAACGTGTAGTGTGTAACATGTTGTGCGCCATGCTGACTGAAAAAAGAAATGTCAATTCAATGATAGCTGACCATCGTGGATCATTTACATATGACAGAATTGTTTTATATTGTCAAGATTGCAAGAAGAACATTTCGTGCAAAAAGAGTTTCAAATAGACCAGCATGACAAGACAAGTCTTTATATCGCAGGAAAGCAGAAGAAAGGACCACAACAACAACTTCTGACAACAACTAGTTGCAGTAGCAGGGATTTGTCGAAAATTAACCAAAAATGTTGGTTTAACATGGATATATGTGACGCATTCATTGCAAGTAATATTCCTCTTCACAAACTTATGAACCCTATCCTCAAAAGCTTCCTGCCCAAATATTGCTTAAATCAAAATATACAAGGTGAATCAACATTGCTTAAAAATTACATACTGACAACTTACATAAATGATGTGGTAGAAATACACAATGTACTCAAGGACAGTATTATCTGGATTTCAGTTGACAAAATTACAGATGTTTGTGGCCATTACATTGAAAATTTTATTGTTGGTGCTTTAAAAGAAGAGCCTTCTTCTTCCTATTTAGCGGCCTGCAAAGAACTTGAAAAAGTAATTCATTCTATGATTGCCAGATTTTTGAATGAGGGTATTAGAAAAATATTTACAGAATCTGCTGCAGATGAAAGGGTGTTTGTGTTTATTTCAGATGCTGATTCCAATATGATAAAAGCAGGAAGTCCTCTGAGTATTTTATCCCAATTTGATTCATGTGACTGGCTTTGCTCATGGAGTACATCGCCTTGCTGAAGAAGTACATTCCATGTTTGTGAATGAAAGTGAACTGATTTCATCCACAAAGAAAGTGTTCCTTGAGGCTCCTGCTCGCATCAAAGATCTACAAAGAAAAACCACCAAATGTGCCTTTACCTCCCAAACCAGTGGTAACTCCTTGGGATACATGGTTCGAAGCTGTGTTGTTTTACAGTAAACATTTCAAGACCATTAGATGGGTAGTAAATGATTTCAATAGTGCAGAGGCTTTGGTTGTTTGCCAGTGTGAGGAAGCTTTTAATTATTCCAGTATTAAAAAAGACATTGCTGTGATTAGCATTCATTTTTCCCATATACCTGCAAGTATTAAAAAGCTTGAAACTCGAGGTTTGGCGTTGAATGAGTCTATTCGGTTAATGAATAAAATTACTCTGGAGAACTCCTCATTGCCTGAGATGTTGCCCAGAAACTTAAAAGTTTGAAAACATTTTAAACAATAACCCAGGCTACTAAAATGTAGACTTTCACGGCCGGAGATATCATGTACATTATAATTATCCGGGCTGTTATGCCGTGGTCGGTTGACGAATTTTCTCTCAATTCCCAACGTTTCATCTCCGACTGCGGGAGACATCTTCAAGGGGGTCCATTGTTCGATGGAAGGTCCAACACACCCACTGGCTCGATACTGACTGCCGCTAAATTCCATGTCCGCGCGCTCCCGCGCCGCGGTGTGACGTCACGTGTTTTGAAAACGTCAGTGCAATTGGCCGCTGTCCGTCGCCGTCGATCGCCGTTGCCATCACCCAGTAGTGGACGGGTGGTACACATCTTCTTCAACACCGGCATCCATATACCGTTTAATTTCACGCCCTCCTCCTTTCGGTTGAAATTATTTGGGTGTTTAGCGATTTCGATTGCCTCCCTGTAGAGCCTTTCGTAGTATCCGCTTGTGGCTGCTAGTACTTGCGTCTCATCGAAATGAATATTGTGGTTCCCTGGCTGGAAAGCATGCTCCGCAACAGCTGATCGTTCCATTTCTCCTCTTCTACAATTTCCCTTATGCTCTTCCAAACGTTTAGAAGCAGTTCTTTTAGTTGTACCCACATAAACATCACCACAGCCGCATGGGATCCTATACACTCCAGCTTTTTCCAAAGGTTTGTGAGCGTCCTTGTCAGGCTTAAGGTATTCCTGTATCTTCCTGGTGGGCTTGTAAATTACGGTAATATTCCGCTTCGTCAAGATCCTCTCTATTCTTTCCGTTACATTTTTAACAAACGGCAGGAAAACCTTAGATTTTGCAGTAGCCTGTACGCCAGTATGATTTCTGCGTGGCTGCCTCAACACACGTTTTATTTCGGTGGACGAATATCCGTTCTTCATTAGTGCATTGTGGAGATGTTCCATCTCAGCGTCGAGCAACTCAGGTTCACAAATATTTCTAGCTCTGTCCGCTAACGTCTTGATAATACCCCGCTTCTGTTGTGGGTGGTGGTTCAAATCCCGGTGCAAATAACGGTCCGTGTGCATGGGTTTGCGGTATACTGAGTAGCCCAAACTACCATTTCCGTTCCTAAAAATAAGCACACCGAGGAAATGTAATTTGCCGTCTACCTTCTCCTCCATTGTAAACTGAATTCTCGAGTTTATGCTGTTTCGATGTTCGTGGAACCAGCTTAGTTCCTCCCTGCCATGTCTCCACAGCACAAACGTGTCATCCAAGTATCGGAACCATACATTTGGTTTTTTTCTGGCAGTACCTAAGACCTGTTCTTCGAATTTCTCTATAAAGAAGTTTGCAATTACGGGACTTAGGGGGCTTCCCATAGCCACGCCATCCGTTTGCTCATAAAACTGTTCATTCCACTTGAAGTATGTGGTCGTCAAACAACACTTAAACAGTTCTAAAATATCAGCAGGAAAAATTCGATCCAGCTGTTCCAATACATTATTAAGTGGAACCATGGTAAACAGCGATACCACATCAAAGCTGACCAATATGTCCTCCGGCTGGACCACTATGCCATTCAATCTGCTGATGAAATGTGTTGAATTCTTTATATAAGAGTCCGAACGGCCCACATGTGGTTTCAACAGCGTATTCAAAAACTTGGCTAACGAGTAGGTGGGTGAACCAATGGCACTTAGTATCGGTCTTAATGGCACATTTTCTTTATGAATTTTGTGCAATCCATAAAGCCTCGGTGGTAGCGCAACCGAATTGCAGAGACCTCTCTGTACACTCTCTTCAATGGAGGACTTTTTTATTAACCGCGACACAGTTCTGAGAACTTTGTTAGTGGGGTCCTTATTCAGCTTCCTATATGCTTGCAGATCCAATAGATCAGTAATTTTACTCTGATTGTCGGCCACATCCATAACCACCGTTGCGTTTCCTTTGTCAGCTGGGAGAACCAAAATACTATCGTCATCATTCAGGAGTTTTAAAACTCTTCTCTCACCCACAGTCATATTACTTTTCGTCGGTTTTGCATTGGCTAATATTCTCACTGTTTCTATACGGATTTCTTCAGCTGTTACAGAATCCACACTGCGAATTCCTGCTTCTACACTGGCTATAATTTCTTCCGTGGGCACAAAACACGGACTAACAGCAAAATTTCCTCCCTTGGCAAGCACAGATGTCTCATCGTCAGATAACGAACGTTTGGACAAATAGATAACGGTCCGGGAAACGTCTATATGCCGAACAGTCTGATTAGGTAGCAAATTATCAAACTTCTTCTTCTGTCTACTAGGCGTTGTCAACATACGCTTCCCCATGGTATCATACAGTAGTCTATCAATTTTATCCCAGTCACTACTGCACAGTTTATTACTGATCATAATATGGAGAGACATTAACTTACAGTTTGTGCTTGCCAAGCCCCGTCGGGTCTGCTGAATGCACTCTCGTAGTAAGGCCTCCTCAGTCCGTTTGAAAATGCATTGTGCCTTTCCCGAATAGAACAGTCGCTTTATCTTCAGAAACTTCGGTATAACGCCGACGGCTCTGCAATGAGACAGGAATGTGAGGGAACACAAAAGCTGCACTCTCTTCTCCTGGAGTCCTTCCAGACTTCGCACTTCTCTTGACATCTCCTCCCCGTAGAGGCGTCTGATACTAAAATGTAGACTTTCACTGCCGGAAATATCATGTCCATTATAATTATCCGGGCTGTTATGCCGTTGTCGGTTGATGAATTTTCTCTCAATTCTCAACATTTCGTCTCCGACTGCAGGAGACATCTTCAAGGGGGTCCGTAGGTCGATGGAAGGTCCAACGCACCCACTGGCTCGCTTCTGACTGCCGCTAAATTCCTTGTCCGCACGCTCCCGCGCCGCGGTGTGACGTCACGTGTTTTGAAAACGTCAGTGCAATTGGCCGCTGTCCGACGCCGTCGATCGCCGTTTCCATCACCCAGTAGTGGACGGGTGGTACACATCTTCTTTAACACCGGCATCCATATACCGTTTAATTTCATGCCCTCCTCCTTTCGGTTGAAATTATTTGGGTGTTTAGCGATTTCGATTGCCTCCCTGTAGAGCCTTTCGTAATATCCGCTTGTGGCCTCTAGTACTTGCGTCTCCTCGAAACGAATATTGTGGTTCCCTGGCTGGAAAGCATGCTCCGCAACAGCTGATCGTTCCGTTTCTCCGCTTCTACAATTTCCCTTATGCTCTTCCAAACACTACAACTAAAAGAACTGTTTCTAAACGTTTGTAATTTAGCGGCAGTCAGTAGCGAGCCAGTTGGTGTGTTGGACCTTCCATCGAACAACGGACCCCCTTGAAGGTGTCTCCCGCAGTCGGAGACGAAACGTCGGGAATTGAGAGAAAATTCATCAACCGACCACGGCATAACAGCCCGGATAATTATAATGGACATGATATTTCCGGCCGTGAAAGTCTACATTTTAGTATCAGACGTCTCTACGGGGAGGAGATATCAAGAGAAGTGCGACGCCTGGAAGGACTCCAGAAGAAGAGAGTGCAGCTATTGTGTTCCCTCACATTCCTGTCTCGTTGCAGAGCCGTCGGCGTTATACCGAAGTTTCTGAAGATAAAGCGACTGTTCTAATCGGGAAATGCACAACGCATTTTCAAATGGACTGAGGAGGCCTTACTACTAGAGCGCATTCAGCAGACCCGACGGGACTTGGCAGGCATAAACTGTAAGTTAATGTCTCTCCATATTACGATCAGTAATAAACTGTGCAGCAGTGACTGGGATAAAATTGATAGACTACTGCATGATACCATGGGGAAGCGTATGTTGACGACGCCTAGTAGACAGAAGAAGAAGTTTGATAATTTGCTACCTAATCAGACTGTTCGGCATTTAGACGTTTCCCGGACCGTTATCAATTTGTCCAAATGTTCGTTATCTGACGATGAGACATTTGTGCTTGCCAAGGGAGGAAATTTTGCTGTTAGTCCGCGTTTTGTGCCCACGGAAGAAATTATAGCCAGTGTAGAAGCAGGAATTCGCAGTGTGGATTCTGTAACAGCTGAAGAAATCCGTATAGAAACAGTGAGAATATTAGCCAATGCAAAACCGACGAAAAGTAATATAACTGTGGGTGAGAGAAGAGCTTTAAAACTCCTGAATGATGATGATAGTATTTTGGTTCTCCCAGCTGACAAAGGAAACGCAACGGTGGTTATGGATGTGGCCGACAATCAGAGTAAAATTACTGATCTATTGGATCTGCAAGCATATAGGAAGCTGAATAAGGACCCCACTAACAAAGTTCTCAGAACTGTGTCACGGTTAATAAAAAAGTCCTCCATTGAAGAGAGTGTACAGAGAGGTCTCTGCAATTCGGTTGCGCTACCACCGAGGCTTTATGGATTGCCCAAAATTCATAAAGAAAATGTGCCATTAAGACCGATACTAAGTGCCATTGGTTCGCCCACCTACTCGTTAGCCAAGTTTTTGACTACGCTGTTGAAACCACATGTGGGCCGTTCGGACTCTTATATAAAGAATTCAACACATTTCATCAGCAGATTGAATGGCATAGTGGTCCAGCCGGAGGACATATTGGTCAGCTTTGATGTGGTATCACTGTTTACCATGGTTCCACTTAATGATGTATTGGAACAGCTGGATCGAATTTTTCCTGCCGATATTTTAGAACTGTTGTTTGACGACCACATACTTCAATTGGAATGAACAGTTTTATGAGCAAACGGATGGCGTGGCTATGGGAAGCCCCCTAAGTCCCGTAATTGCAAACTTCTTTATGGAGAAATTCGAAGAACAGGTCTTAGGTACTGCCAGCAAAAAACCAAATATATGGTTCCGATACTTGGATGACACGTTTGTGCTGTGGAGACATGGTAGGGAGGAACTAAGCCGGTTCCACGAACATCTAAGCAGCATAAACTCGACAATTCAGTTTACAATGGAGGAGGAGGTAGACGGCAAATTACATTTCCTTGGTGTGCTTGTTTTTAGAAACGAAAATGGTAGTTTGGGCCACTCAGTATACCGCAAACCCACGCACACGGACCATTATTTGCACCGGGATTCGAACCACCACCCACAACAGAAGCGGAGTATTATCAAGACGTTAGCTGACAGAGCTAGAAATATTTGTGAACCTGAGTTGCTCGACGCTGAGATGGAACATCTCCACAATGCACTAATGAAGAACGGATATTCGTCCGCCGAAATAAAACGTGTGTTGAGGCAGCCACGCAGAAATCATACTGACGTACAGGCTACTGCAAAATCTAAGGTTTTCCTGCTGTTTGTTAAAAATGTAACAGAAAGAATAGGGAGGATCTTGACGAAGCGGAATATTACCGTAATTTACAAGCCCACCAGGAAGATACAGGAATACCTTAAACCTGCCAAGGACGCTCGCAAACCTTTGGAAAAAGCTGGAGTGTATAGGATCCCATGCAGCTGTGGTGATGTTTATGTGGGTACAACTAAAAGAACTGTTTCTAAACGTTTGGAAGAGCATAAGGGAAACTGTAGAAGAGGAGAAATGGAACGATCAGCTGTTGCGGAGCACGCTTTCCAGCCAGGGAACCACAATATTCGTTTCGAGGAGACGCAAGTACTAGCGGCCACAAGCGGATACTACGAAAGGCTCTACAGGGAGGCAATCGAAATTGCTAAACACCCAAATAATTTCAACCGAAAGGAGGAGGGCGTGAAATTAAACGGTATATGGATGCTGGTGTTAAAGAAGATGTGTACCACCCGTCCACTACTGGGTGATGGCAACGGCGATCGACGGCGACGGACAGCGGCCAATTGCACTGACGTTTTCAAAACACGTGACGTCACACCGCAGAGCGGACACGGAATTTAGCGGCAGTCAGTAGCGAGCCAGTGGGTGTGTTGGACCTTCCATCGACCTACGGACCCCCTTGAAGATGTCTCCTGCAGTCGGAGACGAAATGTTGGGAATTGAGAGAAAATTCATCAACCGACCACGGCATAACAGCCCGGATAATTATAATGGACATAATAACCCAGGCTTTGAACCCTTGTGCAAAATTGATAGTTTTATCAATGAGATGGGTAAACTTTTACCAGAAACATTAAGTGCCAATAGAGCACCCAAATTCAAATAGTGCCCAGTTACTTCAAATGATGTAGAATGGTCCTTTTCTGCTTATAAAAATGTTTTGAGTGATCGAAGGCACAACTTACTACCAAACATTTGGAACAGTACTTGTCGTTTATGTTTGCAATATTAGAAAAATGTTAAATAAATTGTAAATGACGCTTTGGTCCAATAGTATTAATTAAAAGTTAATGCTATTCAATAAAATTCATGATAGTATGTTGTTTTTTAAATAAAATATTACAGAGTTTTCAAGCATGTCCCTCTGAATGCGATATCTCTCGAAGAGGGTTCTGGTCGCTGTGACTCACTCGCATCGCATGCACTTGTTAGCATCAACAATAGCAATTTTTGAAACATGGTATATGTCTCCATTTTTCAAATTTTTAGAAAATGATGACAGAAAGGCCCCCTTCCTAGCCTCTACCAGAAAGTATTCAGAAAATGATATCACATTCGAGACTGACTATGGGTGTCTTGATCAGAAAAACCAAAAAGAATGCCATGTAATTTATTTATTCTTTATTTGTCTGAGGATCATTTCTTATGATATTGGACACTTCATTTTTACATAAATCTTGCATATACATAGCTAGTTACAAAAAGATAGTACGTATCCATATGTTTTATAGAATTTTAACAGAAAATGTCATTAAACTACATTTAAAAAATGTATATTGACACACTATTTAATTTTTTATTACAAGATATTCTTTAACACTGTAAGGGCAAATATTGATCAGATGCCTTTTTAATTTTATTTTGAAAAAGAGACTTACTTTCTATAATCTTTATACATTGTGGTAAACTGTTGTACAGTATGCACCCAGCATTTACATGTTCTTTGTCTGTAAATTTTAGCCTACTTCCTCCTGTATGATAGTCAGTTTTTACTCTTTATTATGTTTGTGATATTGTCCATTCAGCAATGCAATGCAGTTAGTTTTTAAGTAGTACATATACTGATGCTACTGTAAAAATTTTTAGTTCCCTGAATTTATTTCTTTAGGATTGCCTAGGTCATACTTTTGTGATGCATCTTACGGCTCTATTTTGTAATCTTAATACCCTTTGTGTGTGTACATAAGCAGCATTTTCCTATGCCAGGATGCCGTATTAGAGGTGTGAATGGACTAGCCCATAATACATTGTTTGTAGAGTGTGTCTGTTTACTGACTTTGACATTTTTCTCATCGGAAATATGCTTGAACATATTGTGCTGCACATGTTATTTATGTGATTCTCCCATGTCATATATCTATCCACTATTTCACCTAGAAATTTATAACTGTCTGTCTCCTTTAGTTCTAGGTCTCCTAGCCTGACTGTGGTGTTGTGCAAAGCGTGTTTTTTGTTTGCAATGTATCTGCATATATGTTGTTTCGTTTCCATTTATAAAGAGATTCTTTTCTCTGAAATAATTGTTTCCACTTTTCATATCTAGCAAAGCCTTCTCTTGCAAGTCATCTGTTGTATAACTGGTAACAACAAATGAAGTGTCATCTGCATACATGGCACCTGTTTTTTCACATGCTGGTACAAAAAATCCTGCTCCTTGAAATACTTTTGATTCTTTGTTCTTTCTCATCTCCCACAATGTTTTTGTTTTTCTGATGAAGACACTCATAGTCGGTATCGAAACCAGCTCAAGTTAAATCTTGGCTGTATTATAAAAATCACATTTTTCTTCATCTTTTGATTTTCACTTATATTTCTTTAGATAAATTATTTTTGATGAAATACTGTACTGTTTTATTCAGCAAAGGGAAAACTATATCTTTTGTAATAATTTTCTAAGTAAAATTGTGTAAATTAATTTTTTACAAATTCATAATATAGCATGTTCCAAATAACATATTTAACAGTATGTCAAAAAGAAAACCCTTAACTGACTGCTTGAACATTTCTATTCTTCCATTTTATTGTGTTTGGTTATTCTACATGAAATGATGGGATGACAAACTTTACTTGAGAAATATTATGTTTACATATTGTGCAAAATCATAACTGAATGTGTGACGTCTCCTGGCAAGACATTTGAAAATCCACATAATATATGCAAAAAAACATTTATTTGTGTTCTTATATTTCATTTCTGTACAACCAGTTATCAATTATGTGGATTCTGTATAAAAGAAATAATCACTCTGCATTTTTATGTTTGTATAATATTATGTATGTCAATTTTGCAAATAATGTCTGCAGTTAGTGAGACTGGAAACGAATGCAGACAATGATAATTAAAAATATAACAAAGATACATATATATTACCATATCAAATTGCTCATAAATAGCGGAGGGTTAGACATTACTCTCCCTGTCTTCTCGTAGCCATGAATTTTGTTAGAGCCTAGAATGCTCTCTCAAATATTTAGTTCGCTTTCATTTGTTTGTTCATCAAGAAAAATGCCATTTGTCACTGATGTATAAAAAAGGTACATACTTTGAATTTTATGTTAATTCTTTATATAGAAATTGTCAAAAATACTTGTAATAATTTGTATCTAGCTTGCCCAGTATTTCGTCTCACATTGTTAGCCCTTTTCAGCAAATTTAGCATTTTTTGTGATGCAGTGCTGCGTCACAATCACTGGAATCGCGGCCGCGGCAAATTGAAACTATATTTGAATGAAAGCAGTTTTCCCACAACTAAGCGAGCAGGTAATTGTACATTCAAATTATTTCTTTCAGCTTCCCGAAGACCACAGTGGAAAATTGCAGATTTTATTATGTCATTTTCAGATGGACATAGGTAACTGCTAGTACAATATCAGTGACGTAAATAATTTACATAAATCAGAGAGTTAAAACTTTACTTGTGTGAGATCAAAAGCTGCTGTGTTGAAATATGGTGTGGCTAATAATATTAAAATAATTTTCATTTTTAGTTTCATTCTCTCGTGTTAGCTGTGGCAATCCATAATGTTCAAATATTAAAAAATCCACTGCAGCTTTTATGTCTGGCAAGCATTGCATACTCTAACTTCTGTGCATGTAATAAGAGTAATTTTCAGTGAGACTAAAGTAGAGAAAGACATGTTTAATTTTGTAATCAGTTACAATTAATGATACACTGTTTCATTTCTAATAAGCCAGATCAGAGTTATGAGAACATAGTTTTGCAAATTAACAATCATACATTCACAGCAGGAAATCTTTTACTGTTGTGTGTATCCCCACATAATAGATCAGAGTGCATGAAGTTAAATTTGAAACTACAGAAACCAATAGTGAGAACTGCATTTTATCTTTTGTGTTTGCAACGATAATCAACACTTGGTTTATTTAAAGTGCTATGCAATAAAAACTGTATTATAGCCAAAGATCATAAAAGTTCAATCCATGATTTTATTACTACCAAGCAAATGAATAACATTCTTTTACATTCAATCAAACTGTATATAAAATCAAAGTGCATGGGGATACATAACAAATGGAATGCTCACATTAATTACTGACAAGTGTGTAATTCGGCTGTAGACATGTACTGAAAACAACTAACCAAAAAGTGTATCATGTAGTACAGTTTTTTTTTTGGTATCATATATTAAATTTAGCCCTTTCTCTGATGCTTTGTACTAGTAACAAACACTCTCTCCGATCATGATGCACAATTACAATTATTTAAGATAAATAAGATAGTACCTTTCAGTATAATTTCCCCCCCCCCCCCCAGTGGAATTCACTTAGAACAATTAATGACTGCAGGACAAACATCTTTAACAATACTTTACTAGAGATGATCTGAGATAAAATGTATAATGAACCAAATCTTGACATAAAATTTGATTTACTCCATTGTAACATTACAATTTGCCGTCAGCTCTTTTCAGAATGTGAAGATTATAACTCTATGTTGTGCTTCCATTAAATATGACACACAAATAAAACTGGATAGCAGTAACATACAATAAATAGCTGTTATACCTAACTTCCATATCAATAATGAGAGTGAGTTACTCATTGCTATAAGTGAGTGTATCCCAGGTTTTAATTGTCTTAGGAATTTTTAGGACTTTATAATGAAAAAAATGATAGCTCTGTTTAATTTTTGACTGTGTTTTTTAATGAAATGCAGTAATTTTTTTGGAAGTGCTGGTGCTGATTTACAACTCACAACTGACTACATTACACTGACTCTGACTGTGTGATCTCAAGTGCCCAACTCTCTATAAGGTTTTGACAATCAAGATTTGTGTATGTATGTTGAAGTTACAATTTTAACAAATTAACACTTTCAAAAGGAAATTTAGTTTAATTAATTGACACTGTGGCATACATGATGAACTGTTAATATACAAGGATTTCCCCAAATTACGAAGTACTTCATGAATTTATCTAAAAGTTGTACAGTGTGCAATTTTAACAATATTAAGTCACTAAATCTTAAACAATTGTCTTCATATACAAATTATGTGTGAACATAAAATGCAGTAATGTTTTACATGACTGATAACTTGAGCCTTTACATATCTCAGAAAAGAAAACAACTTTACAAGTAATGAACATAAATTAATAGCAAAATTTGTATAATGAATCAGAATGTGGTCTTGCTTTGCCATATTGTAACAGAACCGCCCCCCCCTCCATGCCCTCCCACCCCCTCACTCACTCCCAATGCCCCCATAATGAGTGAGTATGAACAATGTGGCAAGGAAAGTTCTGGTAGAATGTAATTTATAGATTTATGTCCCTATTACATATTCCAAACATCCATTATTTAGTATAACTGAGGAAACAACAGATATCTTTTTGAAATTACAATGAAATGAACACCCTTAGCTGCTTACAGGCGTTGACATATGTGCGCCGACCGGGACTCGAACCCGGGATCTCCTGCTTACATGGCAGACGCTCTATCCATCTGAGCCACCGAGGGCACAGAGGATAGCGCGACTGCAGGGATGTATCTCTGGCACGCCTCCCGCGAAACCCACATTTTCAGTGTATTGTCCCGCACTATATTCGTAGCGCCCCCGCCCATTATACTCATTACTCGCGGCGCGTTGCCGATTCCCGTAAGAGTTCGGACACTGTGCATTTGCACAGAGGAAGAAGATGGTCACCAATAGTATCTGTTCTTTCGGATATGTCCGAAAGAACAGATACCACCTTAGTATATATATATATATATATATATATATATATATATATATATATATATATATATATATATATATATATATATATATATATATATATATATCTTTTTGTATTTTTGTTTATGCAAAAATTAAACCCCTCTTATTAATTTCCTTTTTTTTTATTTGTTGGGAGCACAAAATATGTATCACCTTAATGATTCTTAAATTACTTTTAAAGTATGCAGGAACAGCTTTTAGGAGCCCGTTAGATTTGTAAATGCTTGCCTTGTCTGTCATTTCATTTAAGGTTTTCTTCCTTCATAATAAACTCTATGGGCAACTATGAGTAAATTAATAAAAATAGGAAAAGAGCATCATACAAATGAATTTTTTTCAAATCTGAATTAAACAGATCCTTGATCTTTCTGATTTAAACAGTTTTGTTTTGCGGATATATTAGCATGAAACTCACATATTATATAAAAACTTGTTGTTTAAATCTTAGCTATGAGAGAAAACAAATAAAGCAGATGGACAGGTACTGGCTGCAAGAGTATGTGATCAACCATATCTATAGATTTGTTTTTACATGTCTAAACGGCTTGTCATTTGAATGGGAAAATAAGAACTCTGTTCTCAGAAGGAATTGTTATGGTTTCAGGCACTGTCCAATATGTAAGCTTAATCTCTCAGGAATGTTCACAATATCTCCAACAATCTGAATTGTTAGGCTTCTTTATTTAAAAAAAGTTTATTTCTGAATTGTGCTTTACACATAATTAATTAACTTAGACTGTTATATTAAGCTGTGAATTTTTATATAACTTTCTTGTTGAAACTCAGTACTGAATTATGCGTTATGTTGATGCAGGAGAGATGTCATCACTTCCTGGCCTCCGATTTTATTGCCACCAGTGTGGCCGGACATACAAGCATAAGAACCACCTGAGACGCCATTTGCGCCTGGAATGTGGAGGGACACGACACTATACATGCTTTGCTTGTTCAAGAAGCTTTAAACATAAACATCACCTTACCGACCACCAACGCAAAGGAAGATGTGCAGAGCTAAATCAGAGGTTTTTTGTGAAATGATACTAAAGTTTTGAACTATTTAGATGGAAGACTTGTATATGTTATGTAGAAAGAGAAGACAGTGTCACGACAGTGAAGGTGTCACACATTCATAGAGTTTACATTTCACTAATATATTGTCATACATATTTCTAATATGCAATAGACATTTCTATCTGCACCTTGGGCAAAATATTCAGGTAGGTCATGAGAAAGCATTGTAGGAGGTTTCTCAACTAAATATGTTTCAAACATATTTTCTCTCCACCTGTAGTAGAGTTGCTTTACATGTTTATCTTTTTAGATAATATATATTCATGACAAACATATATATTCATGACAAACCTTTCTTCATATTGTAATGTGAAACTTTGTTATTAAGTGTGGTAGATTTAGTGAGGTAATATTCCATGTAAATTACTTCATTAATGAATATAATGAACCTATGGTTGTTTCACATAAACTGTTTTACATTTTGTGACAATGTCACTGTTTATAGTGTACAAATCATTGCCCTTTTTTACTTTCACAAGGACTGGATTAGGAGAGACAGTAATATAGAGTTTTTATCTAGGATGATAAACATCTCTTGTCTCATATAGTTTCCAGAGCTGAATTGAAATTAGGAATGGAACTGTTATTAGCATATGCAGTATTCACACTCAGCTGGATCTTAGTTACATTCTCTACTACTTTTTAAATGTGTTCATCAGCCACTCATCATGTATATGATATTGGTTTTGTTAACTTCACACACTCTTGGTAGTGTACATATGTGATGCACTATTTTGTAAATCCCTGCATATATACCGTTTTACAAATGCAGCATAATATATTACATACACATATCTACTAAAAGTGAACTCTTATATCGATGACAGAATTGTAATGCTATTTATAAGATGAACAAACATAGTGAAATTACAAATTTCCATGACTGAAAATGAAAAATATATTCTCATATTGATATTTACACATGATCTATAAGGTTTCATTGCTGGTCTGATTTCTTTTTTTTACTTTACTTCTGGTGAAAGATGATGGCATATTTTGATTCCTACATACTTTTTACTGTTTTCATTAAATATTATATTGTGAGGTATAATTTGTAAGTGGCTTTTGTTTCATGTGTCATAGGAATGGTGATTGAACTTTTTGTCTAGTGACTGTAAAAACTGCAATGTGAAACAAATCAAATTAAATTTGTATTCACATACTAAGGGTTGGATTTTAAGCTGTTAGAAAACTTGCCTACAGTGTTCATACTTCTGATTATAAAATAGCATTCTTACTGCTTAATTCTGTAATTTAAAAATGGTAAAAAATTCAGTTCTATTTCTCAGAAAATCAGACAATAGCTAATAACAGATTCAAATAATGCATGGTACACGAGCTTTAATGTCTCTATATTAGTTGTCTCTCTTACTAATCACTGTAAGAAATAGACTTTGCTAAGCTTTCTTGATAACATGTCTGTACTGATGTGCAGTCGAAGAAATATGCTGTCATTTGCTGTGCAAATTTTGTTTCTATCAACAGGCACATATGGACCGGACAGAGTGAATTTTTTCTTTTGTGGAAGCTAATTCTTATTATTTTTTGTGCACTTATCGATATACTATCTGTCTGAAACCAAGACTGCAAATGGGCACTGTTTTTGCAGTATTTCTTGGTTTGTGTCCTCACTGCCAGTTATCAGTATATTTGTGTCATCTCCATACATGAATGAATTAGATTTGTGTATGTGTTCTGGATGGTCATTTATGAACATATCACATAGCAGGTGGATTCTTACCATCTTTTGTTTTTCTTCTCCCATGAATAACCAAACCATTTGTTAATTTTTATCTTTATTTTCAATGCATTTATCTGCTGGTATGTAAAACTTACATAAAATCTCAAGTTGTTATTTAGACTGAATTTTATTGGGTTTTATTATTCAGATTATTATTTTGGCTGTTCTGATTTAATTGCTGTAATTAGTTCTCATTAGGGCACTCATACATAAAAGTTATAAATAATTGATGGCAAATATAGTTTGCTACATGCAAAACTTTGTGAGCTATTCAAAATATTTGAGAAGGGCTAACTATACCATTTTAAAAGTTAAGCATTCTGACATCACTGTGAAGAATTTTAAATTGCCTAAAACAACTGAAAACCAACTATCTTTCATGGCAATTAACATCAAAGTTTGTAGCCAGCCCCATTTATCATTGCAGACTTCATCAGAACCATTGACAAAGTCTTAACTTTGAGTACATACTGTTATTACCATAATTTTTCTGTATAAATTGACATACAGTATTGACTGATTAACTAACTAATTAATAATTTCATGTACTTGACTCTAATTTGCAACACACACACACACACACACACACAAAGGTGATCTACATTGTGTAAGGACAATGTTTCCATTTTCCGTAATTCAAATTCACATTAGTTTTATAGTTCATCAAGAACAGTACATCCAACCTACCCAGTTTTCTAAGTCTGATGTAATTTACGAAATTACAGTTTGTTGTTATGGCCATCTACAAGTAAGCAGACATCACTCATAATTGCCAGTTCATGGTTTGAGTGTTAATGAATAAGACCTATGTTCAGGTGCTCTTTCAGTGCCAACTCACAACACAGATATGTTCATTCTGAATGCAAAAATTTGTCCACTGGTCACCATGAAACTCAAGACTCTAATGTTTAATAATTTTCAAGTGACCTTTGTAACTTAAATTAATGAACACTTGAAATGAACTGGGGTATAATTATCAAGAATATGTAACATTGTGGTGACTCCTGTCACCTCCACTTGTAGCACAAGACTATGGGCTCTGCAGACCGAAAACAAGTGATCGGTGAAGCACTTGCCACTCAAGGTATCACTGCATCCTCCTCAAAACCCTCACTGGTCAGTTCTGCTGGAGGTAGAGCTTACACAGCCAAGGTTTCCAGATGCCACACACACCAAACAGTCACTGGAGCAGTCTCTTCTTCATTTTCGACGAGGCAACACCTCCTGGCCGTGCTCTCGGCAACTCACCCTGCTCAACACCACATGGCTCACTATCATCATCTGCCACACTTCACCAGAATATGCACAAACAGCAGGAGTCTTTCCCCACGTCCAATGCCAGTGTTTTGTTGTGGTTAATTTAATGAAAGATTGCTGCCATGTTTTCCGCACTGCTTCCCAAGCTGCATTTCCTCAGCGTACTTCCATTGACTGCAGCTGTCCAAAGCCTGATGCCAGTTGCCTGATCTATCCCCCAGTAGCAGCACATGGAATACTGTGTGCAGTGTGGTGTAAATAGTGCAGTGAAGTGCAGTATGCACCAGGAATACTAGGAAGATTTTTTACCATTACATCCCCAGCTGTCTCGGCATCCCTTCACTGTCAAACTTGCCACTGCAGTGATTTATCCCATGTGGCCTGATGACACCCAACAAGGGCTGCAAGCCATTCACAATCCACCTTGTTCCAAGACTCCACTGCAAGTGAGGGACCTCCTCAATTAAAATGTAGTTACTCCTTAATTTTACTGTAACTGTTAGCTTTTAGGAAAATATCTCTGAACCAGTTGATATGGTTCTTCCAGTATGCTCCATTACTCATTGTTATCTTTCTTAATTGGTGCACCACTATAGGTGTGTATGCCCCTTAGGAGCACAGGAGGGCACCTAAAATTTTCCTTCACTGGTGACCCCCTCTGACCACCTCTATCCCAAAGCACTGTCTCATGACTGAAACGTGCTGGTTTTCTTTTTTTATTTTTCCAATTACTACACCCCACGTGGTCATGAAATCAGTTCCCATTACATTGGCCAGATGCATCCCACTTGCATCCCCACCCACCCCTTGCCTTCTCCACCATCTCCCACACACCTCCACAGCCACCATCTTGGGGCATACCATCATGTCCCTCCGCACCCAACCCGCAGCTGACATCCACTTGCCCAGACAAGCCACAGCTTCACTGCACAGCATACTGAACCCTCCTTTCCACTGCAGCACACGATGGAGATTGTATTACATGGCCCACTCCATGCATTCTCTACCTGCCCAATATTGCTTGGAGCATCACCCTGCATGCCGCAACATGCTGCCCACACTGTTAAGTCACAATGTCGCTGCCATTCCTATGGTGGTCACACCCAATAGGCACTCTATCCAGCAGCCCCCCATTACCCCTTCCACCCCAGCACCTACGAGTACTTCAGAGATTTCAGAACATCGATCGCAAGTGTCAGCACAACAGAACTGCTTGACTTAGCTGACCAGAGGGGCAGCATGCCCAGCTCATTCTGAATCTGCAGGTCCTCCCCCTAGTCATGTGGCTGCTCACTTGCCCCACTTCAGCCCACTAGACTGGCGCCTGTGGTTTGCTTCCATTGAGGCAGTTTTCATAGAGTGCTCTATCATGTATGATGCAACAAAACTTGGGCTGATGATTGGCCACCTCAAACTGACCACCAACGCCCAAGGATGATATCCCACACCCACCCCCTTCTGGCAGCTACGTTAAACTGAAAGAATCTCATATCCAGCTTTGTGCCTTCAGAGCTGCAATGGGTACATAATCTGTCATCATACAAGCAGTGCAATGACATGCACTCATCCCTGTTGCTGGATCACATCTGAGCACCCATCAAACCATACACCTTCCCCAAGGCCTGCTCCTAAATTGTTAGTTTGTTCACCTTCTTGCCAGTATACAGGGCTGCCCTGGCCTTCCATACCCATTTATCATCAGGGACACAATGGTCTTGGCCCAAAAAATGTTCGAAACCCTGAGTCCCTTCCCCACCAAGGCTGAAGCTGATAACACCAGCTACCACCTCGCAGCTCCAGCTGGCTGTTGGCTCACCCAATTCCTCCTCTCCAGCTTGCGCATGTGTGACGTCACTCAAACCACCAACCACTAACAACCCTCCACCCAGCATGCAGTCCTCTGACCTCTACCAGATTTTGATTCACCTGAGCTCCAAGATGGCACAACATACCACCAGTGTGACCTGCCTATATTTCACGATCCCACCACTAGGCACTGAGCACCCCCACCGATGCAAAGTTGGCTCATATGCCACACCGGTGCGATTATAACCACCACCCTGACAAACACGTGAGCTAGGCTCAGCTTGATGGTACCTACAGAGATTTGGCAAGAACGCCACCAACAGCAAACCTCCTTGCCCCAGGTCCTCAAGCCCCGGCAGCCATTAGCAATAGTCCGGCTCGGTTGATGTACCACTTCACAGTGACTATTCATATTGGTTTCGAATGGCAGTAATCCCCCTATCCACTACATCGTTGGCACTGGCTCCAATTTATCCATATTTCCCAACAGACTACTCCTAAATCCTGGCACTCCGCTCTCCCCTCCTTATCATTGCCACCAACAACTCAGCCATCCCTACTCATGGGGTGCATACCCACTTGCATGATCTACACTGTCAGCATAAACTCCCATGTACCTTCACAGTCACAGACATTACTGATCCCATTCTGGGTGCCAAGTTACTCAGCCATTACACCCCGCCATGTGTTTCACTTTGAAACAGCTGGCAGTTTTAGGCCCATGTGCTCAGCTCCTTCCAGAATTCCCCTTCCTCATCCAGCCACCCACACCCACTGCCCCACATGAAGTTCAGAATGACATCATGCATTATATCACCACTACTCAGACCCCCACCCCTACCCCAGCTGTGTTCCATGTCAGTTCCCTCCCCCTTCACAAGCGCAAAATCGCACAAAAGGAGTAGAGCTGCTTACTGCCAGTGTACTTCACCAATTCAAAAGTACCTGGGCTTCAGCACTTCACATCACCCCCAAGAAGGACCCTTGTGGAGATTACCACAAACTCAAATTCCGCACCATTTCTGACTGCTATCCTGTCCCAGTCCTCCATACCTACGATGACGCCATCTCAAGAATCACTAAGATAGACTGCGCTAAAGCTTGTACACAAATCGCAGTTGCCCCAGAAGACACTGAAAAAACAGCCATAATCACACATTTTGTCATGTTTGAGAGTGAATTCATGACATTTGACTTCCACAGTGACACAGAAACACAGCAGCAATTTTGGACAATGTCCTCTGGGATGCTCCAGGGTGTTTCACATACCTAGTTGATACACTTATCCACTCCAGGAACACTGCTGAATACCACCAATCCAAATGTGAAATTTTTTCCTGCCTACAGAAAGGTGGAGTGGTCCTCAAGATGGCAAAATGTGTTTTCAAGTGAACGAGATCGAATTCCTCGGCCACTTAGGCTAAGCAGAAATTGAGATGCATATAGCACATGTTATGTGACATGACACTATAGCATGACACACACATTCCTCACATGTTATGCTGGTCCAACGCATATTGAGACGCATACACTACTGTGCAAGTGCCTGTTGGCTAAGCTCTGCACTGACAGAAATGAAGTGTGTGCTCCTTGAAATCTTTCTCGAAGTATTTCACAGAAATTATTAAGTAAAAATAATTGATTTTTGCCTTCCTTGTAGCATCATATGTCACCTTTGTGGCGAAGTGCCCATCATCTCGCTAATGGTTGTACTTATTGTGATATACAGATTTTAGTAAGACGCTATGCAAAATTTGAAAAGTTTGCAATGAAAAAGATGGGTCGCTATGATTTTGCATTTGGTGTGTTTTACATCATATGTTGCTGCATATGAAATTTAGCTAACATGTTGAATTTTTCTTTATACTTGGGAGGAGGTCTCTATCTGCCTCTGCTCTCGAGATAATGGATCCTATGTAGTGTGCTCACTCCGAATCTCATGCCTGCGAGAATAAAATATTCACATCTCTCATATCTCCTAAACCGCTTGAGACATTGATGATGATAGTGCACAAGGAGGAGAGTGAACATATGGAACTTTCTTATCTGTGGTGATAAATCAGTAGCTGTTCTTCCTTTTTTATTTTTTTCACTCCCATGACTGTAATTTAAGAGTTACCAACAGCTTATAAAACAAGCGTTTTCTACTATGATAATAAACACAAAATTTCTTCTCTTATATTACTGCAAAGCAACATTATGAGGTTTTTTGTAAGCTGTTGAGCTCTCTGATTACCAATTACTTGTTTAATGAGGCACTCTGTTTCAGAATTCTGTCGCAATAGCTGCTTAAGATGAGTTTGTGCAAATTATGTAGCGTTTTGGCAAAGGAAGTGCAACTAAACCTGTCAGCAAGAAAAATGGAGCTGTTACTCATAAATGGCGATGCTTCTTCAAATGAAAATAGGTTAACGATTCACACAAAAATAAATTGCCAGTTTTGCTGGAATTTTGGATGACTACTGTAACCCATTGTATTTTTAACACTGAATGACTGGAATGCAAACCTACCAAAGGATTTTGTTCCTTCTCTTGATCTGAGCAGTATTAAAATAATAATGAGCGTTTCCTTCAGGCGGAATGATAGGTGCATGCCAGATGCTGGTGACCCATCTACGGTTTGCCAAACTGACAATTCACAAATAACATAGTTGTTATTGAGAGAAATAAACAATTGATCTGTTGCACAACACAATGGTCAGTGTATTGTCAGCAGCTGAGAATAATGCACACAACAGGAATCTGGAAGCTAATATGCATTGTGAGTGGGCATTCACGTTGTTCATAAGACATTGTGATGAAAGTAGATCTGCCTCTGTCAGCAATACATTTTAACAAATTAAATACATTTTATCACCACACTCTTTCAGGATACTCATACTTTTGTAATAATACAACAATTTTTTATTTCATTTGTGTAGCCTGTTGTATAATTAGTTTATTAATGCTGATAATGAGTAGGTAACGACTGAAATGCTTTTTTTGTTATGGCAAGAAATTAAAACATTGCCATCCTTACCTTGCTTCTAGATCACATGATTTTATATTATTCCTTACTTCCTTATTCACTACCCTCATGATGAATCATCTGTCCCTTCCTATGATCTGAAAAAATTGTGGAGGCAGAAGATGTAATCCCAGTGGCTGATGGCTCACCAGTTATTGAACTGTGTGTTGTTCTTGACAAAAGAATAAACAAAACAGAAGAACTATACAGATATATATAACTGAAAACTATTATGTACTAACGAAAATAGATGGAGCACTCAAATGGCAAAAAACAAAACACTACCCAGTCATTAAAAAATTCAGTACACTATAAGGCCATATTTTTCAGATGGGCAATACTTCCACTGCCCATAGGTGCCATGCTGAAGTGAGTATATGGCAGGACTGCCTTCCCGCGCCCCACCTCACCCCTCCAGCAGTGCTCATGTGGTGCATGGCATGAGAAACTGTGCCACAACCACAACGCCGCTGGATCACCTATGACTGCGAGCTGCTCAAGTCCATTAAGCCGTCCACTATTTCTGATCTTCAGTTGAGGGATGAGGGATGCGTCTTTAGGATCTTCACAGACCACCACCCCTCACCTCTTATTTTTGCAGGAAAGACATAAACCAGATCTTGCTTTGACAGTTTAGGCACAATACACTACAGACCCGTGGTCTAGGGGTATCATCTTTGATTAGTTATCAAAATTTCCTTGGTCCTGGGTTCGAATCCTGCCACTACTTAAATTTTGATTAATAATCAGCATTGGCAGCTGAAGATTTCCAGCATAGGAAGTCACCCTTGTACTGCCAACAGCCTTGTCAGAAAGGGTGGAGGAGTGGACAGAGGTTCAGGGCACTCTTGTCTTAGGGGTGGGAAACTGCCCCTAAAGGTGGAAGAATCAGCAGTACAGTGATCAATGGCATCAGGATGCAGACGGCAATGGATACCACTGCATTAAAGACACATAACATGTATCCACATTCAGATCTCCAGGAACGTAATACCAAGGGGGAGGTTACTATGAGAAAAAGATTGAATAATCAATGAAATTATAATGTTCTGCGAATCAGGGCATGGAATGTCAGAAGCTCGAACGCAGTAGGGAAACTAGAAAATCTGAAAAGGCTTAATCTAGATATAGTAGGGGTCAGTGAAGTGACATCTACATCTACATCTACATGATTACTCTGCAATTCACATTTAAGTGCTTGGCAGAGGGTTCATCGAACCACAATCATACTATCTCCCTACCATTCCACTCCCGAACAGCGCGCGGGAAAAACGAACACCTAAACCTTTCTGTTCGAGCTCTGATTTCTCTTA
This sequence comes from Schistocerca nitens, assembly GCF_023898315.1. NCBI lineage: Eukaryota > Metazoa > Arthropoda > Insecta > Orthoptera > Acrididae > Schistocerca > Schistocerca nitens. The sequence goes on along the minus strand of NC_064617.1, from coordinate 929,536,011 downwards.
TTTTATTTTGATGATCATTCCTACCTATGTAGGTTGGGCTCAACAAAATATTTTCGCATTCGGAAGAGAAAGTTTGTGACCGAAATTTCATAAATAGATCTCGCTGCGATGAAAAACGTCTTCGCTGTAATGACTTCCATCCCAATTTGCGTATCATATCTGCCACACTCTCTCCCCTATTATGTGATAATACAAAACGAGCTGCCCTTTTTTGCACCCTTTCGATGTCCTCCGTCAATCCCACCTGGTAAGGATCCCACACCGTGCAGCAATGTTCTAACAGAGGACGAACGAGTGCAGTGTAAGCTGTCTCTTTAGTGGACTTGTTGCATCTTCTAAGTGTCCTGCCAATGAAACATAACCTTTGGCCCACCTTCCCCACAATATTATCTATGTGGTCTTTCCAACTGAAGTTGTTCGTAATTTTTACACCCTGGTACTTAGTTGAATTGACAGCCTTGAGAATTGTACTATTTATCGAGTAATCGAATTCCAACGGATTTCTTTTGGAACTCATGTGGATCACCTCACACTTTTCGTTATTTAGTGTCAACTGCCACCTGCCACACCATACAGCAATCTTTTCTAAATCGCTTTGCAACTGATACTGGTCTTCAGATGACCTTACTAGATGGTAAATTACAGCATCATCTACGAACAACCTAAGGGAACTGCCCAGATTGTCACCCAGGTCATTTATATACGAGGGCCGTTCAGAAAGTAACCTCTGGTTGATTTAAAAAAATACACCAAGTTAAATAAAAATATTTTAAAATATACATCTTACAACTACATCTTTGCACTATTTTTCTACATAGTCTCCATAGCGATTGAGGCACTTATCGTATCTCTTCACAAGCTTTGAAATTCCTTCTGCATAAAAATCACCCGCTTGTGCCTGGAGCTAGCCTGTGACCGCATCTTTGAGCTCTTCGTCATCATCAAACCGCTGTGACCCGAGCCATTTCTTCAAATGCATGAAGAGGTGATAATCACTTGGCGCCAGGTCTGGGCTGTAAGGTGGATGGTTGATAACGTCCCACTTGAAGGACTCAAGAAGGGCCGTTGTTCTGCGAGCAGAGTGAGGACGGGCGTTATCGTGCAAAAAAACGATACCGGAAGTCAGCATACCACGGCGTTTGTTCTGTATAGCCCGTCGTAATTTTTTTATTGTTTCACAGTACACGTCTTGATTAATGGTCATACCACGTTCCATGAATTCAACCAACAACACCCCTTTGGCATCCCAAAACACCGTTGCCATCAGTTTTCTGGCAGAAAAATCTTGCGAGGCTTTTCTTGGTTTGGTAGGCGAATTTGAATGTGCCCACATCTTTGATTGTTCTTTTGTCTCAGGGTTCACGTACTTAATCCAGGTTTCGTCACCGGTCACGATTCTATTTAACAATGGTTCTCCTTCTCCTCATAACGTGACAGAAAGTCTAATGCAGAGGCCATTCTTTGAGTTTTGTGGTGGTCGATAAGAATTTTGGGCACCCATCGTGCACAGAACTTACGGTAACCCAATCTTGCTGTCACTATCTCGTACAAGAGAGTCTTAGAAATCTGTGGAAAACCAGTAGACAACTGCGACATTGAGAAATGTCGATTTTCACGAACTTTTGCATCAACTGTCTGAACGAGTTCGTCAGTCACCAATGATGGTCTACCACTCCTCTCTTCATCATGAACGTTTTCTCGTCCACTTTTAAATAAACGTACCCATTCACGGACAACTCCTTCACTCATAACTCTTGGTCCGTACATGGCACAAAGCTCACGATGAATAGCTGCTGCAGAATATCCTTTGGCTGTAAAAAACCTTATGACAGCACGCACTTCACATTTGGCGGGGTTTTCTATTGCAGCACACATTTCAAACTGCCACAAAAACTAAACTAGCGCAGGTACGACGTTCACTCGACCACGGCTTGATGCCGACTGACCTGTTGAGTGCGTGAACGCACAGATGGCGTCGCTACTTCCCCCACAACCCGCACTGTGACCAATCGGAGGTTACTTTCTGAACCGCCCTCGTAGATCAGGAACAGCAGAGGTCCCAGGACGCTTCCCTGGGGAACACCTGATATCACTTCAGTTTTACTCGATGATTTGCCGTCTATTACTACGAACTGCAACCTTCCTGACAGGAAATCACGAATCCAGACGCACAACTGAGACGATACCCCATAGGCCCGCAGCTTGATTAGAAGTTGCTTGTGAGGAACGGTGTCAAAAGCTTTCCGGAAATCTAGAAATACGGAATCAACTTGAGATCCCCTGTCGTGCGGATAAAGAGCTAGCTGCGTTGCACAAGAACGATGTTTTCTGAAACCATGCTGATTACATATCAATAGATCATTCCCTTCAAGGTGATTCATAATGTTTGAATACAGTATATGCTCCAAAACCCTACTGCAAACCGACGTCAATGATATAGGTCTGTAGTTCGATGGATTACTCCTACTACCCTTCTGAAACACTGGTGCGACCTGCACAATTTTCCAATCTGTAAGTACAGATCTATCGGTGAGTAAGTGGTTGTATATGACTGCTAAGTAGGGAGCTATTGTATCAGCGTAATCTGAAAGGAACCTAATCGGTAGACAATCTGGACCTGAAGACTTGCCCGTATCAAGCGATTTGAGTTGCTTCGCAACCCCTAAGGTATCTGCTTCTAAGAAACTCATGCTAGCAGCTGTTCGTGTTTCAAATTCTGGAATATTCCATTCGTCTTCCCTGGTGAAGGAATTTCGGAAAACTGCGTTCAATAACTTCGCTTTAACGGCACAGTCGTCGGTAACAGTACCATCGGCACTGCGCAGCGAAGGTATTGACTGTGTCTTGCCACTTGTGTACTTTACATACGACCAGAATTTCTTCAGATTTTCTACCAAATTTTGAGACAATGTTTCGTTGTGGAACCTATTAAAGGCATCTTGCATTGAAGTCCGTGCCAAATTTCGCGCGTCTGTAAATTTTAGCCAATATTCGGGATTTCACGTTCTTCTGAACTTCGCATGCTTTTTCCGTTGCCTCTGCAACAGTGTTTGGACCTGTTTTGTGTACCATGGGGGATCAGTTCCATCTCTTACCAATTTATGAGGTATGAATCTCTCAATTGCTGTTGCTACTATATCTTTGAATTTGAGCCACATATCATCTACATTCGCATAGTCAGTTCGGAAGGAATGGAGATTGTCTCTTAGGAAGACTTCTAGTGACACTTTATCTGCTTTTTTAAATGAAATTATTTTGCGTTTGTTTCTTGTGGATTTGGAAGAAACGGTATTGAGCCTAGCTATAAAGACCGTGTGATCACTAATCCCTGTACCAGTCAGTGAAATGGAAAGAAGACAAGGCTTTCTGGTCAGATGAGTATAGGGTAATATCAACAGCAGCAGAAAACAGTATAACGAGAGTAGGATTCATTGTGAATAGGAAAGCAGGACAGAGAGTGTGTTACTGTGAACAGTTCAGTGATAGGAATCTTCGTATGAGAATCAACAGCAAACCAACACCAACAATGATAGTTCAGATATATATGCCAACATCACAGCTGAAGATGAAGAGATAGAGAAAGTACATGGGGATAGAGGGTAATACAGTACATAAAAGGAGACAAAAATCTGATAGTCATGGGAGACTGGAATGCAGTTGTAGGGGAAGGAGTAGAGGAAAAGGTTACAGGAGAATAAGGGCTTGGGACAAGGAATGACAGAGGAGAAAGGCTGATTGAGTTCTGTAACAAGTTCAGCTAGTAATAGTGAATATTCTGTTCAAGAGTCACAAGAGGAGGAGGTATAATTGGAAAAGGCTGGGTGATACAGGAAGATTCCAGTTAGATTACATCACGGTCAACAGAGATTTCAAAATCAGATACTGGATTGTAAGGCATACCCAAGAACAGATATAGACACAGATCATAATATAGTGTTGATGAAGGGTAGGCTTAGGTTCAAGAAATTAGTCAGGAAGAATCAATACACAAGGAAGTGGGATACAGAAGTACTAAGGAATGAAGAGATGCGCTTGAAGTTCTCTAAGACTATAGATACAGCGATAAGGAATAGCTCAGTAGGCAGTACAATTGAAGAGGAATGGGCATCTCTAGAAAGGGCCATCACAGAAGTTGGAAAGAAAACATAGGTCCAAAGAAAGTAACTGCAAAGAAACCATGGGCAACAGAAGAAATACTTCATTTGATCGATGAAAGGAGGAAGCACAAAAATGTTCCAGGAAACTCAGGAATACAGAAATACAAGCTGCTGAGGAATGAAATAAATAGGAAATGCATGGAAGCTAAGATGAAATGGCTGCATGAAAAATGTGAAGAAACTGAAAAAGAAATGATTGTCAGAAGAACAGACTCAGCATACAGGAAAGTCAAAACAATCTTTGGTGACATTAAAAGCAAGTGTGGTAACATAAAGAGTGCAACGGGAATTCCACTGCTAAATTCAGAGGAGAGAGCAGATAGGTGGAAAGAATACATGGAAAGCCTCTGTGAGAGGGAAGATTTGTATGATTGGATAGAACAGGAAACAGGAGTCGATTTAGAAGAAATAGGGGACCAAGGTTTAGAATCAGAATTTAAAAGAGCTTTGGAGGACTTAAGATCAAATAAGGCAGAAGGGATAGATAACATTCCATCAGAATTTCTAAAATCATTGGGGAAATTTGCAACAAAATGACTATTCATGTTGGTGTGTAGAATGTATGAGTCTGGCGACATACCATCAGACTTTTGGAAAAATATCATCCACACAATTCCAAAGACTGCAAGAGCCTGACAAGTGTGAGAATTATAGCACAATCAGCTTGACAGCTCATGCACCTCAGTTGCTGACAAGAATAATATATAGAAGAATGGAAAAGAAAATTGAGGCTGTGCTGGATGGCGATCAGTTTGGCTTTAGGAAAGGTAAAGGCACAAGAGAGGCAATTTGGATGTTGCGGTTGATAATGGAAGCAAGACTAAAGAAAAATCAAGACACATTCATAGGTTTTGTTGATTTGGAGAAAGCCTCTGACATTGTAAAATGGTGCAAGATTTTTGAAATTCTAAGAAAAATAGGGGTAAGCTACAGGGAGAGATGGGTAATATACAATGTGTACAAGAGCCAAGAGGAAATAATATGAGTGGATGACCAAGAACAAAGTGCTCAGATTAAAAAGGGTGTAAGACAGGGATGTAGTCTTTCCCCACTACTGTTCAACTTGTACATCAAAGAAGCAATGATGGAAATAAAAGAAAGGTTCAGGAGTGGAATTTAAATTCAAGGCGAAAGGATATTAATGATACGATTCGCCAATGACATTGCTATTCTGAGTGAAAGTGAAGAAGAATTACATGATCTGCTGAAGGGAACAAACAATCTAATAAGTACAGAATATGTATTGAGAGTAAATCGAAGAAAGACCTATGTAATGAGATGCAGCAGAAATGAGAACAGCGAGAAACTTAACATCAATGGTCACAAAGTAGATGAAGTTAAGGAATTCTGCTACCTAGGCAGTAAAATAACCAGTAATGAACAGGTCAAGGAGGACATCAAAAGCAGACTAGCAATGGAAAAAAGGGCATTCTTGGCCAAGAGAAGTCTACTAGTATCAAACATGGGCCTTAATTTGAGGAAGAAATTTCTAAGAACGTAAGTCTGGAGTACAGCATTGTATGGTAGTGAAACATGGACTGTGGGAAAACCAGAACAGAAGAGAATCGAAGCATTTGAGATGTGGTGCCACAGACAAATGTTGAAAATTAGTTGGACTGATAAGGAATGGGGAGGTTCTGCACAGAATTGGAGAGGAAAGGAATATGTGGAAAACACTGATAAGGAGAAGGGCCAAGATAACAGGACATCTGTTAAGATATGAGGGAATGACTTCCATGGTACTAAAGGGAACTGTAGAGGGCAAAAACTGTAGAGGAAGACAGAGATTGGAATACATCCACCAAATAACATCATTGCAGATTGCCTTAGATGCTATGCTGACTCTGGCCTCAACGTCCAGATAAGATCCATAGCCGTCTCTGACAGTAAGATCTGGTATGATGTCCTTGTGGATACTTCACAGGCTGATGGTTCCAACAATATCCCCCACCCCTTCCTCGCTCCTGCCTTCTGAAAACTGACATCTGATTGTGACCATGACCCCACACATTCAGGCATCCATGCTTCTGCCACTCTCATGAAACAACGCTTTGTCTGCCCAGACATCCAACATGACTCCAGCAACTCAGCCTGGTTCTGTGTTCTGTGCCAGTGCACTGAGGTCGGACAGCATATACACTCCCCAACGGCCACCTTCCCCCCACACAACATAGTTCCTGAACGTTCATCTCAATATTTTCAATCCACTACCCTCCTCCAGTGGATATTGATATCTGCTATTTCTGACAGATTAATGTGCTGGTCAGAGGCCACCTCTATCCTAGGCATTTCAGCTGAAGCTGTGGCTGCAGCCTCTGTTCAGACCTAAGAGTCCCGCTTTTTATGCCCACTCAACATCACTGCAGATTGCTCACACTAGTTCACCCAGCCCTCTTCCAATCTCTGACAGCTGTCTGTGGCTTCAAATTCCACCATACCAGCTAACACCCTGCAGCTAACAGCATGTTGAAGTGGTTCCACTGCATACTTGAATCTGCCTTCACAAGTCAGTCTTCTGAACGGTCTGCTGCCCTACATCTGGTACTTTTAGTTCTGTGGATAGCTCACAAAACTTACCTGGTAACTTCTGCTACTGAGCTGGTATATGGACAGCCACTTGCCATTTATGACAATTCTTGGAAACAACACCACATCCTCCTGACAGCTCCATTCCTGGTTTTGTACAGCAACTCCAGCGTTTCATGGCCCAGCTGCGATCAACAACTTTGCAACATCATGTTGAACACCATACCTTCATCCACTGTGACCTCACAGTGTGCACACCCATCATGCTTTGGATAGATGCTTACCAGCCGCATCTCCACCCGCAGTATTTGGGCCTGCACTTGGTGTTGCAATGTGGGGAAAATACATTCTCCATTCATCTGAATAGGGCCACAAACAACTGTCTGCATAGACAGGCTCAAGCTGGCCCATGTCCTAGAGCCGCCTCCAGCCAACCAACTACAGGATTGACACAACCCCAGTGCCTTGGACCTTGAAGTTAACACTACACTACCATTTTCACACCCTCCAGCTGACACAGACAGCATCTTGCCCACACAAGCACCCGATACTCCCAACAGAGTGATGTCACCTCCACCGCTAGCATGTGCACTGTGGGAGCAGTGACACTATTTCACACACTCCCAATGCTGTGCACAGGAGCTGCCCCTGCCCCTCCTCTCAGCAGAAACTTCCTTACAAGGGGAAAGCACTGGTGCCAACCACACAGAGGGGAGCTTGGAGCTGACTGGTGATGCTGGCTGCAGGGGAGAGGAGGGGGGGGGCATGCACAGGTTATCGCTGCTGTCGTGTTCATCAGCACCTGCCACCCAAGGTATCACTGCATCCCCCCCCCCCTCCCCCCCAACACCCTCGCTGTTTATTTCTGCCAAAGGTAGAGCTTAGACCGCTGCACTTTCTTTATGCCACACACACCAAACCATCACTGGAGCAGTCTCTTCTTTGACTTCCTGGCTGTGATCTCAGGAGCTTGCCCCGTGCAAGTCCATGTGGCTTGTGTCGTCTTCTGTTGCACTTTGCTGTAGTATGCTCGAATGGGAGGATTCTTACCCCACATCCAGCGTCAGTGTTTTGTCACAGTCCATTTAACGAAAGGAGTGCCATTACATTTTCTGAGCTGCTTTCCCAAGCTGTGCGTTCATTGATTGTGGTTGTCCAAAGCCTGATGCCGGATGTCTGGTCCATCCCCCTGGCATCAGCACCTGGAATACTGCATGCAGTGTGGTGTAAATGGCGCAGTGAAGTGCTGTGTGTGCCAGGTGTACCAGGCAGATTTATTAGCATTCCATCACTGGGTGTCTTGGCACCACTTTACCACCAAGTGCGTCATTAAACAGGGCTTTCCCATGCCACCAGATGACAACAAACAAAGGCTGTAAGCCATTCACAATCCACCCTGTTCCAAGACTCCTCCACAAGCGTGGATCTTCCTTGATTAGAAGGTATTAACTTGCTAAATTTTACTGTAATTGTTAGTTTTTAGGAATAATATCTTTGAACCAGCTCATGTGGCTCTTCCAGCATGCCCTGTTACTTATTGTTATCTTTCTTAATTGGCTCACCGCTCTAGGCATGTCTGCCCCTTAAGAGCATAGAAGGGAACCTAAATTGTTCATTCAACATAATTATCATTGGAGTAACTATTCTTGGACTCGGTGATTCATGTTAGGGACTGATTTGAATGAACTACTGGAGTGTAATTGTCTTTAACAGAAACTGTGTTAAATGATAATCGTGACAATTTTTCCTTTACGTCACAATAGAACAGGTAACTTTGCCAATGTGATTGTGGCTGCTGTGTCTGGATAGTTACACTAATAATTTTTTTTACAGTGTAATAAATGAAGCTAATTCCAATCCCAAAGATAGCAGGTGTTGACAGATGTGAAAATTACTGAACTATCAGTTTAATAAGTCACAGCTGCAAAATACTAATGCAAATTCTTTACAGACGAATGGAAAAACTGGTAGAAGCCGACCTTGGGGAAGATCAGTTTGGATTCCGTAGAAACGTTGGAACATGTGAGGCAATACTGACCCTACGACTTACCTTAGAAGAAAGATTAGGGAAAGGCAAACCTACGTTTCTAGGATTTGTAGACTTAGAGAAAGCTTTTGACAATGTTGATTGGAATACTCTCTTTCAAATTCTGAAGGTGGCAGGTGTAAAATACAGGGAGCGAAAGGCTATTTACAATTTGTACAGAAAACAGATGGCAGTTATAAGAATCGAGGAACATGAAAGGGAAGCAGTGGTTGGGAAGGGAGTGAGACAGGGTTGTAGCCTCTCCCTGATGCTATTCAATCTGTATATTGAGCAAGCAGTAAAGGAAACAAAAGAAAAGTTTGAAGTAGGTATTAAAATCCATGGAGAAGAAATAAAAACTTTGAGGTTTGCCGATGACATTGTAATTCTGTCAGAGACAGCAAAGGACTAGGAAGAGCAGCTGAACGGAATGGACAGTGTCTTGAAAGGAGGGTATAAGATGAACATCAACAAAAGCAAAACGAGGATAATGGAATGTAGTTGAATTAAGTCGGGTGATGCTGAGGTAATTAGATTAGGAAATGAGACACTTAAAGTAGTAAAGGAGTTTTGCTATTTGGGAAGCAAAATAACTGATGATGGTCGAAGTAGAGAGGATATAAAATGTAGACTGGAAATGTCAAGGAAAGCATTTCTGAAGAAGAGAAGTTTGTTAACATCGAGTATAGATTTAAGTGTCAGGAAGTCATTTCTGAAAGTATTTGTATGGAGTGTAGACATGTATGGAAGTGAAACGTTGACGGTAAGTAGTTTGGACAAGAAGAGAATAGAAGCTTTTGAAACGTGGTGCTACAGAAGAATGCTGAAGATTAGATGGGTAGTTCACATAACTAATGAGGAGGTATTGAATAGAATTGGGGAGAAGAGGAGTTTGTGGCACAACTTGACTAGAAGAAGGGATCGGTTGGTAGGACATGTTCTGAGGCATCAAGGGATCACCAATTTAGTATTGGAGGGCAGTGTGGAGGGTAAAAATCATAGAGGGAGACCTAGAGATGAATACACTAAGCAGATTCAGAAGGATGTAGGTTGCAGTAAGTACTGGGAGATGAAGAAGCTTGCACAGGATAGAGTAGCATGGAGAGCTGCACCAAACCAGTCTCATGAATGAAGATCGCAACAACAACAATAAATGAAGCCCTGTCAGAACTGGCAAAACTTTGCCACATACATATTTTTCCATTTATTTATTGATAGTCACTTATTCTGTGATATTATACCATGATTTTTTCCCCAAAAAGTGTTAGTAAAATCATGTACAACAGGGTATTATAACTTATTCTTATTTTGCAAAATTATTCTAAACCATCCAAGACACTTTTGTGTTTATATTGTTACTGATTTACAATTGATATTCAATTGCCATATCCACTTTATTTAAAGCCAGTAACTTTAGACATATTTATTCTAATTTTACAATACTGTTATTATCTATTAATTTCATAAACCTCTAAACGGATTTATATTTAGGAAACATAAACTTTAAATTGAAAATATATAAAACTTAAAAAAGGAAGTTACGCAGATAGTAATTCAATCTATAGAACTTCCTAGATGCTTCCAGAACAATCTGAGAGGTATATACTCTTCTTGCTTAGCACCATCTGCATCAGACTCTTTCTGGATCAGGGAGAGTGAACACGATGTGAAGGTTTTTGACTTGTTTTTAGAAATCCAATGGATTTGTCATAATTTTTATTTACATTCTAAGTTTATATTTGCCATATAATTTTGGTTAGTGTTTGTGATTGTCAATAGATTAAATGAAAATAAAACATCATAACCTGGAATCAAGTTATTAAGCATCTGCTGTACCATTTCAGCAACCCAGAATTAATGAGTTTTAAGACTACATGTTTATCACCATCTCTGGGCATTGTGGCCATTTGCAACCTAAGTAAATAATTGTAAATATGTAAGAAGATTCCTGTCTTGAAATTTATCTATGGATACCCATATGAAGTGGTTTACACTTAAAAGTAATGCCATTTAACATTAATATTTCCAGTGTTGAAAATTAAGGGAGGATATCTACAATAGTGTAAAAATTGGTCACTGCAATCAATAACTAAACTCTGAAAGAAGTAAAAAGTGTTTGTTGATATCAGTTAAAATAAGGTGTTGTGTACATTTCTGACCAAACATCATCCATCACTCATTTAAAATTTCAGCTTTGAAGCGGTCGAGGTGAGTGTTACTGAGGATGAGACTACAAACTCCAGGTAAATTCTGTCACATATTGTGCCCATTTGGATCAGGATTGTTCCACCCCAGCAGAATTAGGACTTGTGACATTGATATTGCTGTGAAATTATGCATTGTATTAGTTATACACAGTGGTGAAGTGAGTATTGGAGAGAGGAATGTAATTTTCTGAGGTGCAAACAAACTGAAATTATGAATTAACTGCAAATAGTTTAGTGCATAGAATAATTTTTCAAGCACTAAATTTTGCTATTTGAAATATGGATAGAAGTAGGTGCCGTTACACAGAGAGGACTTAGACCATAGAACAGTTAACTTTGTCACTGTAATAGTGGGTGTTGATTCTGAACAGCTGTACTAATAAAAACTGGTCAGCACAAGTTATAACTGAACTTTGGAAGGAGTAAAATGTGTTTATTGATTTTATCTGAAATATGGTGTTGTATACATCTTTGGACTACAAAATCCAGGTCAGTTCTGCCACAAACAGTGTAAAGAAGAGAGGATCAAGAACAGAACCTTGTAAGACAACATAACTTGTACAAAGTATTTTTGACCTGTTGGATGTAGTTTTCCCGTAGTTCCTAATTTCAGCAAACTGTCTCCTTCCATTAAGGCAGTTCCAGAACCAGTTGGGAGCATTGCTTCAAACTCCATGGGTTTTAAGGAGCACAGCGTGATTAACCATGTCAAATTCTTTTGATTGACCAAAAATATGTCTTCTTCATTTATCAAAAAAGGTCATATACAGCATCAGCGATGGACCAGTTTTGGTGAAATCCATATTAGGGTGGTGAAATAATGTTGCTCATGATCAGGAAGTCCTCTGGTCTAGCTGCAGTAGTATGTTCAAAGACCTTGGAGAAGCTGACATATAATTTGAATGGCCAGTAATTTGCTACCTTTTTTAAATACTGGTTAAACTTTGGCTGTTTCTAGATGCTTATAATATTCTACTTCCTCAAATAATGCATTTAAGATCTCAGGGAGAGGCTCACTTACACAACGCAAATACATTTGTAGAAAAAACAAGGAAGCATATAGCACCTAGAAGACAGCCTTTTTTGACATTTTTGTTATAAGATTCTCTACTTCTTTTCCTGTTATTGTAGATGAGGAAAGAGATTTATGTGAAGAGTGGGGTAAGGTGCCAGAAATAGCTGTAGTATATTGTCTGAGAAATATCTATTAAATTAATTGGCCATCTACTACGTGGTGTTTGTTATTTACCCATCTGTATTTAATATAATTACTTCATCAGCAGCTCTCCTTCTTGCATTCTGATTATTGAAGATGTCACAGACTGGCTTGTATTTGATGGCAGACTTTCCAATTAAAGAACAATTCTAAGATTTTTTGCAGCTTTCCTATTGAGGTATTTGTATTTCTTGAAACAACAGATAAAAGGTACTGTATTTCCTACATCTGTTTTCCTGATTTTGTGCAGTATGCATTGGTTCTTTTGCAAACACTGTAATGAACTAGTAGTAACAAATAACAAAAGAGATTGCTTCAAGAAATATTTATGAGATGTATGCTAGAATATTGTCTACAGGTATGGGATCCATACCAAATTGCAGTAATGTGGGATGTTTACAGTATACAAAGAAGGACAGCATAAATGATCATGTTTGCGTGGCTCACGAGAGAGCATCATAAATGCTGGTGAACCTAACTAGCAGATGATTGTAGACAGAAATCAGCTAACCTGTAAACGTTTTCTTACAATGTTTCAAGAATCAATATTAAATAAAGAATGTAAGAATATATTACAGCTCCCTATGTATCAATTCTGTAAGGACAACAAAGACAAGGTCAGGCTAACCACAGTGTACAGAGATGCATTTAAATGACCATGCTTCCCATGCTCCACATGCAAATGAAACAGGAGGAAACCCTAATATGTTGTACATTGTGAAGTACTTTCTGCCATCCACTTCACAATGATTTTCAGAAGGTGGAGTGAATATAGCTGATAGAGTGCAGTCAAATGTAAATGAAACAGATGGAAAAAACTAAGTAAATTGTTTTCATTACTTCAAAAGTAATCACCATAGGTGTTAATACATTTATGGGTTTAGTGTTGTAGGATTGCTGGAAACAATGATGTACACTATACCTCACGTAATAAGCACTATTTTATTGCTCAGAAGCACACATATACATTCTTGATACTCGTTGCACATGTGTACTGTTTCACACACGGCCACAGACTGCTCGCAAAGAGCTTGCCAAACAAAGATATTACACATGACTTAGGTTTATAGTAGCCACATTAGCCCCCCCCCCCCCTGCCCCCCCAACCCGCTTCCCTAGTGTGTGGAGCACAAAACATAAATATTGGGACATACATGCAAAGGAAACACCCAGTGGGAAGGGAGAGGGTGTTTAAACCAAAATCATACCTTACATTATATTACATTACATTAGTACATTAGTAACTGAAGTCTTCAAGCCAGCGAGGGGGGCGGATGGTCCTGCCTGACCGGGCAAATCCTCGTACAGAAGTCGCGGGATCCGGGGAATGGACAGTGGGTTGTGAGGAACTGGGATATCAGACCTGAATGCCTGCTGTGGTATGTAGGACTTTTACCGTTGATAGTCAGTACCAACAGGCAAGAGGACACACTGGAGAAAATGAATGTGAGCTACGTTGTCATTGGGGATGCTGGCTCATTCATAGAAGGCACACACATTATCCGGATTCATAACAAAAAACACTTTAGAGCTGTAAATAAAATCTGTGTAGACATGCACTACCACTTCTGTATATGGGTTGACTCAATCTCCACACATGTTGGCAGCGGCGGCATCACATGTTCCAAGTCTGGCCCCTGATACGTCACTAAACCCTAACAGGAGAGAGGCAGGGGGTTGCCTGTAGGAGGGGGAGTCATCACACACATCACTCTGTAAGGGAATGTCACATGCACCTGTAGCACTGTCACACAACTGGGAGTGGGTAACGTCACACGTACCGGAATGGGCGTCACACCCGCAGACCGTTGGTAGATGCTTCATGCGAGGCGGGTGTAGGAGAGGGTGGGGGCTGAGTGGGTGAGGTATCGGGCAGTTCTCCCAGAGACCACAACAGTTTGAGGTGGCAGACAGATACTGTCTGAGGTGTGCCATTAATGATCACTTCAAATGTGTTGATACGCCGCAATATGACTCTGTGCGGGCCCGAGTATGGAGTTCTGAGTGCTGGTCGGATGATGTCATCATGCACCATGACGTGAGTGCATGACGCCAAGTCCTTATGCAGAAATATGGAAGGGAGCGAGTGCGGTCGAGGAGGAGGCACGTGAATGTTAGTGATTAGCTCCTTAACATACCCGCAGCAAATGTCGAGTCGCAGATTTGATCTGGAGGAAGTGAAGGCTCGACTTGCTCTGCTGGGAGTGTGAGGGGTTCTCCGTACAGTACTTCTGCCAGGGACGCACCAAGGTCTTCTTTGTATGCAGCCCAAACGCTTAACATCACCCATGGTAATGCTTCGGCCCACTCACCTATGTGGCACATCATGGAGGCTTTAAGCATTCGGTGCCAGCGTTCGACAAGCCCACTGCTCTGGGAGTGGTATGCTGTAGTCCTAAATCATTCCAACCCGCACAGTTCACAAAGCTTTCAGAAGAGGGTGGACACAAACTGGCGGCTCTGGTCAGTGGTGATAGAAACTGGACAGCCGAAGTATGAGATCCACATTAATAAAAGGGCTTGGGCCACTGCGTCGGCTGTGATAGTAGTGAGAGGAATTACCTCTACCCTATGGATAAACCTGTCAATGGTGGATAGTATGTAATAGAAGGGGTGCAAGGGGTGTAAAGGCCCGACGATATCGATGTGTATGTGCTGGAATCTTCTTTTTGCCACATCGAACATATCCATGGGGGGCTGTGCATGACGTCCTACTCTTGCACGCTGACAAGCCACACACGCTCTTGCCCTACTGCGACATTGCTTCATAACCCCAGCCCAAATGAAACGTTCAGATACCAGATGTGCAGTGGTGCATATGCCAGGGTGTGCCAAGTTGTGGATACTATTAGAAATGTCCAAGCAGAGAGGTGCAGGAATCACCAGACGTATGCGTCCTGTTGAAATGTTGCATCAGATGGGTTACAAAAACCTAGGAAGTGTCCGTAACTCTAGTTTGAGTCCTGTTTTAATATCAGAGCACAATGCAGTGAGTTCAGTATCCTCTGTTTGCAATTTTGGGAGGTCACTGAGGTCCAGTTGTGAAGACAGAACCAACACACAAGATAGAAAATCAGCAAAGACGTTGTCTGCCCCTCTGATGTAATGTAAGTCGTTCATAAACTGATATATGAGGTCCATATGCTGAAAACATCTCAGGTATGCGTCCTTGCCTGGGTTATGGAAAGTGTATACCAGTGGCTCATAGTCGGTATATACCACGAGATGGCGACCTTCGATATCGTCTTGGAAATATTTGGTATTGGCGTAAATAGCAAATAGTTCCCGGTTGAAGGTTGACCATTTACATTGGGAAGGGAACAGTTTGTGGGAGAAAAATCTGAGTGGATATATAACAGAACCCCCAGATTGCTGAAGTACTGCCCCCACTGCTGCTCAGGAATGGGGTGAGCGAGTGTAACGGCCATCTGTAAGGCTGACTTTAGGTTATTAAATGTGCGACGCATATCTGGAGTCCACATGACCGCCCAAGCCCCTGAAGTCTTTTTTCCTGCGAGAGCATCCATCAGTGGGGCTAGTATGTCGGCGGTGTGGGAGATGTGTTTGTAGTAGTAATTTACCATTCCAAGGAAGTGGCGGAGGCACTGAAAATCTTTGGGCAAAGGCATCGTACTAATGGCCTCTACCCATTCGGGTAGGGGGCAGATGCTGTTGGCAGAAACCCTGTGGTCCAGAAAAGTGACATTAGTGTAGCGGAGTTGTGACTTAGCATTATTCACTGTGACACCATTTGCTTGTAATAGTTGAAACACTGTATTTAAATGGAGTTCATGTTCCTCGAAGGAGGAAGAAAAAATTAACAAGTTGTCCAGGTACACTTATGCAAAGTTCAGTTTTCCAACCAATGATTCAATGAACCGTTGACACATCTGTGCAGCATTTTTAAGGCCAAATGGCATAAATAAATACTCGAACAATCCAAATAGGGTGATGATAGCGGTTTTTTCAATGTCCTCCAGTGCCATTGGCAGTTGCTGGTGTGCCTTGTGACAGTCGATTACATTGAAAACCCGTGCCCCGTGCAGTTGGGAAGCAAAGTCTTGAATATTTGGGGTGGGATAATTATCTAGAATTGTTCTGGTGTTAAGCGCCTGATAGTCACCACAGAGACGGAAAGTGTCATCTTTCTTCGGCACCAAATGAATGTGTGACAACCAACTACTAGAAGAAGGGTGAACAGTCTTACTGTCTAAAAGTTCCTGAATAATAGCATTGGTATGTTTAAGTTTTTCTGGATTTAAATGCCTAGCCTTTGTGTGTACTGGTGGACCTCCCATGGTATTGATTCTATGGACAGTACTGTTGTTGATCGCGAACTCCGATGGGGATGATGGACCCACACTCAATGCAGTATGACTAACCTGTAATGCTCATGCTTGTGTGTTGCAGGCTGGTGGGTCAGCAGCAGTGGCAGTGATCCACTGGTAGTCCTTGTCATGGAACTCGGTGGGGTACTTGTGAGTGTTGTGGGCACAGATTCTGTCCGTCAGTAGAAACGTCACGCGGCTTTGGTGGCGGGTGCGAGGAAGCAGTGTGGAGGTTGGGAGTGTGGCTGTGTGTGACAGCTGGGTGACCTGCTTATGAGCATCCCTGAGCTTGATTTGCACAGCAGTGATGCATACGCAGAAGGCTTCATTGCTGTCCCAAAGTTTGGCATTGTGTGATGTAAGAGAGAGCACTGCAACAGTTGTTTGGCTAGCTCACACAATAGAGTGGCACTCTTGGATGTGAGGGAAGAGATATCTGAACCAGTGGTATGGTCTATTGAGTTAAAGGTTAGGTGAAAGTGCATGAGCTAAGAGAAAATCTACCCTGAGCACGGGTTCATCCACATCTGCGATAACGAAAGTCCACTGTAAGGGGGTATTAATGTCCTGCAGTTTATGGCTTAAATTAGTTATTCCATGGGATTGGATCAGGGAATTATTTGGCAGCCCAAAGTGGGGGGCAAGGCTGATGCTTAAATTTAATACCTGCAGACAAAGGTATCACACAAGGATCGTGTTGTTCGTTTGGGAACAAGCATCGAGAACATTTCTTATCTGCATGACCAAAGCAGGAATGGAAATAACATCAAGCAGGATGACGCATGGCATTGTCTGTCATGCTGGCTGAGGTAGAAGTGTCAATGGAGGGGGTCTTGTTTGTAGATTCCTCCAATGGTGGCACTGAAGTAGTGCTGGTAGGAGAAGAGTAGTTACAGCGGTGGCTGCCAGGCAGCGAAGGGGCCATGCGCATGCGCAAAGCAAGTCGTACGCACTCTGTACCACACGATGGAAACTGCTGCGCAGGTGTTCCAACCCCTGAGGCCTGAGGGTCTCCTGGTGGGGGTATGCAGGGGAAGTGGTGGCAGGAGGGGGGAGGGGGGGGGGGGGCAGAATGTTGTAAACCTGGTCTGCGACCTTCAGCTTAGCATCTAGTGGGGCCGAAGTTACATGGAGAAGGTGAATTTGAACTTCCGGAGGAAGTTTGAGCAACCAGATGGTCCAAAGTGTAACGTCTGGCATGTGATGGGAGATGGTGCCATGGCTGTGATGGGGATCTGGAACCCAGCAACTCATGACCGATGAGGTGGATAGCTTCCTCTGTCAATGTGGACAGTCGCTCGACGATGGTGCATTGGGCGAACGCATATTTGTCTGTAGTGGGTGGCAAAGCCACAATATAGCAGATGAGGTACAGTTCATCATGGAGGTGACACAGTAAGCAAAGGATCTTCGAATTGTCATCAGCAATGACGTGTAGCTGCAGTATGTGGTCAACCAAGGCAAACCATGTGTATGGGTGATCCTTGCAAAGCCGGCCGGTGTGGCCAAGCAGTTCTAGGTGCTTCAGTCTGGAACCGTGTGACCGCTACGGTCGCAGGTGCAAATCCTGCCTCGGGCATGGATGTATGTGATGTCCTTAGGTTAGTTAGGTTTAAGTAGTTCTAAGTTATAGGGGACTGATGACCTCAGATGTTAAGTCCCATAGTGCTCAGAGCCATTTGAACCATTTTTTTGATCCTTGCAAAGGTGTGGTAGCTTAGGCCAGTGGATGGGGAAGTCTTGACATAACTGTTTGTCAGAAACTGTCACTCCCTCTCTATAGCTCTGCAGCATAATTGGCTCAGGTGCAGAAGCAGTGCACCAGCTTCCAACACTGTCAGTGGCACACAGCATGGTAGGCGCAGTTGGCTCAACCTTGGTTGAGAAATCAATGAGTCAGGAATTCAAAAGAGTAATGCCAACAGGCATAGAATGGACTGGCATGGTAGTCGACTGAAGTGCGGAGAACGACGGAGTACAGTTTCCGGCTCCTCCCCTACAAGTGCATTAAAATTGTTAAAATCACCTAATGGTTGTGGAATACAGGTGGCTTGAATGGTGTGTGCCACTGGAAACAGTCATAAAGCAAACACTGGTAATGTGTGTGTGTGTTGGTGGTGGGCGGGGAGGGGGGGGGGGGGGTGTTGCAAAATCTGGAGTTCCAGGGAAAGCTCACACTGGCACTTGGGAAACCCATCAACATAGCCACTGGTGTCTGAGCACATAGTGTTGGCCATTGTTGAGCACTTGGAACATGCGGAAAGTTCATTTTCGACGCAAAACGTTTGCATCCAAAGTTTTGTGTGTGAAAAATGTTCTGTTGGTATGGAACGCTGCCACACAACTGCTGACTCCTGTACAGTAATGAAAAGTTATTATTCATACCTGATGCTGGCACATGTGGCTGTGGGAATGTAGAAACACTGTCCTGTTGAGTACAGCTAGTTGGTGTGTTCGGGAACTGCGTCGAACTATTGCAAATACAAGGTGGATAATAAGGAAACCATGCCGAAGTGTCCATTGGAAAACCTATTTGGCATGTGTGTAGTGTAGCAGTCAGCAAGCAATCCATTGTGTACTGCTTGATGGTACGAGAGTACGTTCTAGCACTCATGAACAAAATTCGGGGTCACCAGTATGGGTTTAGTGTTGTAGGATTGCCAGATCCAATGATGTACAATATACCGCATGTAATAAGCACTATTTTATTACTCAGAAGCACGCATATACAGTTATATACATTCTTGATACTTGGTGCATGTGTGTTACAGATTGCTCACAAAGAGCTTGCCAAACAAAGGTATTACATGTGACTTGATCGATAGTCACCATACATTTACCGCATTTTGAGAGTAGATAGCAAGTGACTTCACGGAAAAATGTTTGTCGTTGTCTACGGAAATTTTGTTGTCTCAAATGTGAGTCCAGTGTCTAACCACTGCACCACCTCGCTCAGTAAGGGATTATTAACTGCTATGGTAGTGTCATTAGTGAACATGGTGATTTTCCTATGTTCTGTGCATAGTGGCAGAGCATTTATAAATATTAGAAAAAAGAAGTGGGCCCAATACTGAGCTTTGAGGTACTCCAGTGGTTAGAGCCCCAGTCTGAAGACACATGGTCACCATGCAGTCCTTCCATGATAACTTTCTGCTTTCTACTATACAGATATGATTCAAACCATTTGCCTACTGTTCCACTGTATCACTTTCCTTAATATCTTAGTGTACACTTTATATTGCCTCATCATTTCAGTGTTGTTAGACAGTCTTGCTGACACATACAATTCTCGTTATGTTTTACATGAAACTTTAATACCCTTGGTAATCCATGGCTTAAATGTAGTGTTAAACTGGTTTTCTCTGACTCTTTTCTTTGGAAACACTTTCTCATAAATACTTGATTAATAAATACATTAATTGATTAATAAATACATTAAATTTTGAGTTAATATCTGTTGAATTATATACTTCAGACCTGTCTACTAGCTGTAGCTTCTGCCTATATGTCTCCATTGTTTCTTTATTTATTGGTCTCACAGTTTTCCAGACAGGTTTTTATTTTA
Organism: Schistocerca nitens; assembly: GCF_023898315.1. Lineage (NCBI taxonomy): Eukaryota > Metazoa > Arthropoda > Insecta > Orthoptera > Acrididae > Schistocerca > Schistocerca nitens. The sequence continues at coordinate 929,515,986 of NC_064617.1, read as the reverse complement.
TCTTAAGATCAAACTGAGGGATAGTAAGAAAAATTGCATCATTATCTGACAGCCCACATAAGAATTGACTGACTGTCAAGCTGTTGTGCCTAGACTTATCAACAAAAACATTATCAATTAGAGTACTAGAATGGTCAGTTACCCTAGTGGGAAATTCTACTATTTGCACTAAATTGTAAGAGCTCACTAATTGCTCTAATTCTATTCTGTCACTATTTTCAGTCAAGAAATTTACATTAAAGTTGCCTAATAAAATGATTGAAATTTGTTTTTATACAATTTTGACAAAACTATTTCACTCTGTTTGTGAAAGATTCCAAGATTCCCTGTAGGTGCTTTGTAAATTGACAATATCACAACTGGTCTCTTATTTGCTGTCAGCTCTATACCTCACACTTCAAGTGTTGCTCAGTAAAAAACTTGCTTAAGTCTAGGGCTCTAAATTCTGCATTATTTCTAACATAAATCACTGTTCCACGTCTCTCCATGATGGATCTACAATAATGGGATGCTACACTGAATCTGTCAATGCACAACATTTGAAAATCACTAATGACATGGTGTTCAGTAAAAAACAGAATGTCTGGTTGCTTTACATATTCAGTATCATTTATATCCTTTACTAGCTGGTCTATTGAATTTTTAAGTCCTCTTTGGCCTATATTCTGGTAGAAAATTGTAATAGATTTAGACACATTTAAATATGTACCACTTTCAGAGTTAGGCTTATTAGGTATCGGGGTACTTTCACTGAGGACACAAATTGTTGGTTTGAGCTTCTAGTCTGCTACACCCTCTTCCTCTGTGTGAGATTTATTAGACACTATCTTTATGCTGTATGGATGACGGGGTGCTAAATGTTGATGAGGTCAGCATGAGCAGCTGTGCTGGGATACACTTGGCTCTGGTGGAAATGGCAGTGGGGCACCTCGACAGACACATCAGTAGATGGATCTGCATGTGTCTGTGATATATCTTGTGATGGCTGCCATTGTGATTCTCTTGGGTCTATGATAGTGAGTACAACACCTGTTGACAAATGCAAAGATATAGTCACATAGTCAGCATTCATTGGTAATTGATAGGTGTGCACATACAGGTGAGTACACAATCCACTAGTTATTGTGTAATTGTGATCATAAGCACACGCTATCAGGTCATTGTCTAAAAGTTTCACACTGATATATTCAGCCTCAAAACTTAGCATGTTAAGTATATTGATGACTAGACCCTTGGGGTCCCACAGGTTGGTCATCTGCATATTGTGGGTTAACTGATCACCCAAGTCATTGCCTATGTCACACACATATGAGTGTTCATGATGAATCCATGTGTGCTTAAAATGATTTAATGAGACCGTAGTTACCATATCATTGGCCAAAATGTCAGATGTGTGGGTGTTTCATTTTATAGCTGTTTATGGACACAAGTAGACTGGCTGTAAGGGTGACACGAGCGCAGCAGACACATCGTATATGCATTGCTGCGGCACTGTATTGCCAGTTCAGAGTGTACACCAAGCTTTGCAATTGTCTATATACAGCTGGTGCATCATCATTTGATTCTCCATCGTCGTAATGAACTCTGCCAGTGGATTACAGGACACATCATGATGATGCTGACGCCCAGTGGGGCATGAGGTAGCATTCGATAGATGAGAATGCTCTGGGGTGAAGAGCCCGAGGATGAGTTGTCTGGTGTCACGTTGTAACAGTGCTGCATTTTTTAAATCTGGTGAGAGGCGAAAATGACATAAGAAGTTGATTCCAACTACTATTTCACTCATCTCTTTAATGAATAAAATCCATGGAAACAGTTGAGCCTGGCTTAGTTCCAAGGTACAATTAGTGATTCCATGCACAGTAATGTGCAAGTCACTTGCGGTTCGGAGTTTTAGGGATGTTGTGCTGAACAGTGTAGCACCTGAGTCCTTTGGTAACATGCTGATGTCTGATCCCATATCAGCACAGAAATATTTACATGTGTTTCAATAAAATATATAAAGCCTTGCACCAAATAGTAGGAGTGACATGGAGGTTTGACCCACATGGTGTGGGCATTCGTAGCTTAAAGTTGGCATGGGCAGGTGTACCTACTGCAATCCATGTGTGTAGTTTGAGAAGCTGCAGAGGGGTCAACAGTTTTGTGCAGTGTGGCCAAACAGGGTGCAGTACCAACAATTCAGCAACCTTGAGACTGTGGCAGTGTTCAGCGTATTGTTGCCAGTAGGGCTTGCGGTGGTGCGTGACTCATGTAGGTTTGTGTCCTGGCTGGTGCTGTTGACATCACCATCATGCACTTTCGGCACTGGTGAGAGTGGTTTGGCACTTGTAGTGTTCAGTCAGCACCTAACACTGCATGGTGCATTACTGTCCACAGGACTGATACACTGTCTGTGCTGTAGCATGCTGAATATCCTGTCCACCAGGAAGAGCTTCTTCTCTAGTGGCTCCATCTCAGGACCGATCATGGCAAGTTTTAGCTATGGGGAAAGCTTGATAATCTGTAGAGTGCATAATGCAGGGTCTGGGATGTGGTACATGTAAGAGAGGGTCCAAAGCTGGTGCCACAGTTGAGACGATATCTTGTCGGTGAGTTGTATGACATGGGTCATAAGTTGCAGTTGTTCCAGGATGCATGACAGTCATTGGAGCAAAGCACTTTAGCCATTTTCATATGGGTGATGTGAGAAAGATATCCTCAATACTGTCAGCATGCTCTGCTAAGTGGCAGATTAGAGTCACTAAACGAGAGTTATAATCCAAAATGTCCACTGAAGTAAACACGAATTCCACTGTGGTGAATCAAAGTGCTAATTGGTCTGGGCAGAGTGGTGGCAGCTTGGGTTGTGTTCCAAGTTCCTGAGCTGGATGTGACTCAGTTGTGGCTGGATTGATGCTGTTGTGTGAAATGGTATAAGTGATGAAGTATCATGGTACACTCGCACCGTGAATGCAAATCCATAAATTGTGACTAAGCAGTGTGAGGTCTGTGACACTCTGTCATATGTGTCTGTCATACTTGTTAATAGCGTTTGTGATGTGGTTAGTGTGGGATTCATGTTATTGTTCAGTTTTAGTCTGACTTGTCAACTGGTTCGTGAAATGATGCACTTGGTGTCAAAGTGTTCAAAGTCAAACAATAGCTGATTCAGAGCCAGCCACTGCCATGGTATCTCAGTGCATGCATTGTTTTGAGGAACAGCGCCCATAATTATATTTAGTTCATAACTGAGCACAGCTGACAGCTGTTACACTGATAACACTAATGATGAACATTACTCATGCTAATCCCTGAGACACAGTCTAGAGGGGCTGGTAATGCAGTGTTATCAATGCAAGATGACTACATTGTTACTGCATATTATCACTGTACGTTACAAAACATATGTGTTGCACAGTTGTTGCACTCGTCACAGGTCACCAGTGTAGTAGGTTCGCCTACTGGGTGCAGGGAATGTACTGACAGTAAAGATGACACACCGGTGAGACAATAATATTTTATTTCTGTCACACATTGTACAACAACACATCCACACAGTCACAGGTTCTAAAGTGAAGCGCCCAGTCTTTCTTCCACGCAGATAGCTCACTCCACTGTGAGAGTTCTCTGGTGAGAGACATTACTAGTGCTGGTGTCCATACACTTTCATTTATTTATATTATATTTAAGGAACTGAAATTCGCTAACAATTGGAGATGACTTTCTTATCTACTTTTTGTGGAGGGATATATCCACTGCATACTCCAGACATCATTATTTAGTATAACTTAAGAAACAACACTTTTTCAATTTTAATTTTTTTTAAGGTAAAGCTTTCTTATTCATTCCATTTACTTTTAGTTGTTGGTCTTAGAATGAACAGTATATAGCACTTTAAGGATTCTAAATTAATATTTAAAGCATACAGAATCCATTTTTGGCATCATGTTAGCTTTGTTAATGCACATATTGTCAGTAACCTTACTCAAAGTTTTCTCCTTCATAACAGAGTCCATTGGCTGCCATAAGTAAATGAATAAAAATAGTATATCTAAAAACAAAGATGATGTGACTTACCAAACGAAAGTGCTGGCATGTCGATAGACACAAACAAACACAAACATACACACAAAATTCAAGCTTTCGCAACCAACGGAGTCATTCCAATCCCGGGAGCAGAAAGACTTACCTTAGGGGGAAAAAAGGACAGGTATACACTCGCACACACACACATATCCATCCGCACATACACAGACACAAGCAGACATTTGTAAAGGCAAAGAGTTTGGGCAGAGATGTCAGTCAAGGCAGAAGTACAGAGGCAAAGATGTTGTTGAATGACAGGTGAGGTATGAGTGGCGGCAACTTGAAATTAGCGGAGGTTGAGGCCTGGTGGGTAACGAGAAGAGTGGATATACTGAAGGGCAAGTTCCCATCTCTGGAGTTCTGACAGGTTGGTGTTAGTGGGAAGTATCCAGATATCCAGATAACCCGGACGGTGTAACACTGTGCCAAGATGTGCTGGCCGTGCACCAAGGCATGTTTAGCCACACGGTGATCCTCATTACCAACAAACACTGTCTGCCTGTGTCCATTCATGAGACTGGACAGTTTGTTGCTGGTCATTCCCACATAGAAAGCTTCACAGTGTAGGCAGGTCAGTTGGTAAATCATGTGGGTGCTTTCACACGTGGCTCTGCCTTTGATCGTGTACACCTTCCAGGTTACAGGACTGGAGTAGGTGGTGGTGGGAGGGTGCATGGGACAGGTTTTACACCAGGGGCGGTTACAAGGGTAGGAGCCAGAGGGTAGGGAAGGTGGTTTGGGGATTTCATAGGGATGAACCAAGAGGTTACGGAGGTTAGGTTGGGGAGGATTTCATGAAGGATGGATCTCATTTCAGGGCAGGATTTGAGGAAGTCGTATCCCTGCTGGAGAGCCACATTCAGAGTCTGATCCAGTCCCAGAAAGTATCCTGTCACAAGTGGGGCACTTTTGGGGTTCTTCTGTGGGAGGTTCTGGGTTTGAGGGGATGAGGAAGTGGCTCAGGTAAGTTGCTTCTGTACCAGATCGGGAGGGTAGTTGCGGGATGTTCGCTGAAAGTGTTAGTGACAAACAAGATCTGTAGATTTGTTTTTATTTGTCTTGCTGACTTGTCATTTGAATGACACACATAAGAATTTTATTTTCATAAGTACTAAATACAGTTTCATATACTGTCTGCTATGCAAGTGTACAGTGTAATCTGTCAGAAATGTTCACCAAATTGTTTTCAGTCTGAATTGTCAGAGTTCTTTACTTATGAAAAGCTTATTACGGAATTGTACTTTACACATACTCATTAATTTACACTGTTATACCAAACTGTTGATTTTTTTCTTAACTTTCTTGTTGATACTTATTACTGAATTATGTGATATGTTGATGCAGGAGAGATGTCATCACTGCCTGGGCTCCGATTTTATTGCCACCAGTGTGGTCGGACATACAAGCACAAGGGGAACCTGAGACGCCATTTGCGCCTGGAATGTGGAGGGACATGGCACTATACATGCTTTGCATGTTCAAGAAACTTTAAACACAAGCATCACCTTACTGACCACCAACGTAAAGGAAGATGTGCAGAGTTAAATCAGAGGTTTTTGCAAAATGATACTAAAGTTTAGAAACTGTTTAACGAGAGACATGTGTGTGTGTGTGTTTTTGAAGGTGACATTGATTTATAGATTCTACATTCTACTAATTCATAGGAACTTCTAGTATGCAACAAACATTTCTAGCTTCATTTTGCAACAAAGTATTTCAGGCAGGTCACTGGAAGATATTGTAGGAAACCTCTCAATAAATATGTTTCAAACATATTTTCTTCCCTTTTGTAGCAAAGTTGCTTGGATGAGTATCTTTGTAGACTTTATATATATAAAAAAAAAAAACACAGATGATGTGACTTACCGAACGAAAGTGCTGGCAGGTCGATAGACACACAAACAAACACAAACATACACACGAAATTCAAGCTTTCGCAACAAACTGTTGCCTCATCAGGAAAGAGGGAAGGAGAGGGAAAGACGAAAGGATGTGGGTTTTAAGGGAGAGGGTAAGGAGTCATTCCAATCCTGGGAGCAGAAAGACTTACCTTAGGGGGAAAAAATGACAGGTATACACTCGCACACACACACACACATATCCATCCGCACATACACCGACACAAGCAGACATTTGTAAAGGCAACAGTTTGTTGCGAAAGCTTGAATTTCGTGTGTATGTTTGTGTTTGTTTGTGTGTCTATCGACCTGCCAGCACTTTCGTTCGGTAAGTCACGTCATCTGTGTTTTTAGATATATTTTTCCCACGTGGAACGTTTCCATCTAATATAATCGTAACAAACATTTTTTTCTTATTGTAATGTGGAATTTTTGTTATTAAGTGTTGTGGATTTAGTGAGATAGTGTTTCATGTAAATTATTTCATTAATGAATTTAATGAACCTACAGATACTGTGCATAAACTGTTTTACATTTGTGTCAATGACACTGTTTATGGTGTATAAAACCTTGCCCTTTCTGTATTAACAAGGACTAGATTAGCAGAGACAATAATTTATCATTATCATCTAGACCAATAAACATGTTTGTTGCATATAAAACTTCACCATTTTTGTGTTAACAATGATTGTATCAGCAGAGACAGTAATTTAGCATTCTCGTTTGGGCTGATAAACCCTCTTGTCTCATAAAGTTTCCAGAACTGTTAAATAAAAATGGCTCTGAGCACTATGGGACTTACCTTCCCCTAGAACTTAGAACTACTTAAACCTAACTAATCTAAGGACATCACACACATCCATGCCCGAGGCAGGATTTGAACCTTCGACCATAGCGGTCGCGCGGTTCCAGATTGTAGCGCCTAGAACCGCTTGGCCACTCCGGCCGGCAACTGTTAAAAAATAGGAATGGAATTGTTACTGGTATCTGCAGTCTCCACACTCAGCTGGATGTTAGCTAATTCATTACTATGAGCTGTGTTCTTTTGCAAATATTGTGATGAACTAGTAGTAACAATTAGTAGATAGCAATCTAAATTGCTTGTCAACACAAATAATGATTAGACTTGAAGGTTATAGTAACATAAGTGAAGTGGAACACAAATATTTGACAGTATAATTATGTAATCGTGATAACTTAACCGTAGGTGATCAAGAGGGAATATTTAATATTTCATGTAAAATAGAATCTCATGTGCTTTTCTGGTAACTTTTTCGCTTGTGTGTTTCTCACCATGGTAAATGCATATTGAAGAGTTGCAGCAAATGATTCCTAACATAGAAATAAAGCCACACTTCTTGGTATATTAAAACTGTGTGCTTGACTGCTATACAATTTTTGTGCCAGGAAGTTTTAAAACAGTACACACTCTGTCACAGATTGAAAGATTCCTAAATGCAAGATTCAGAACCTAGTTCAAACTTCCAGTCTTCTGGTGAACAATATAGGACTAACTAACTTTGATTCCATAAGGAACCATTGTAAGCAGTAGATGTAGACTACAACGAAGCAGAGGCACACAGCAATCAGTCACAATTCCAATAGTTTTTATTATTCTTGTGAATCTAGATTTCAGCTATAAATAGCCATCCTCAGTGCATGTGAGTTACAATTCAACAGACTCACAGCAGTACATGTCATCATATGTTCTTACAGACGTATAAGCAGAAGGAAACTCTTTTGCCTGTACACCCGTAAGAACATATGATGACATGTATTGCTGCGAGTCTGTTGAATAGTAACTCAGATGCAATGAAGATATCTGTTTATAGCCAAAATCTAGATTTGCAGGAATAACAAAACTAATGGGATTGCAGCTGATTGTTGTGTGCCTCTCCTTCCATATAGAACTAAATTATGTAGCTGTAGTTTTGGGATTGTTTCCAAAGGAATTGTGCAACTGAGTGTTTGATAGGTAATGGAATTTTATGAGAGTTTAGAACTAGTGGGCTAGAATGAGTTGAAAGTTGTGCTTGTTGTACAAAAACTTGGCCACTAAATTACATGTTATTCTAAACTGATACATATTCTTCCAGTGCAGAAAAATGTAAAAGTTCAAGTTACGGTTATTACAACAGCTATAACTTACATGATTATCACCGCAAGTTAATGTTTACAAAGGAAATGCTTAAGACTTATTTCTATATGGAGAAGAACACAATTTTAATAAACACAGTTTTCTGATGTATCAGTCTGGTTTCTCCTTTCCCTTCTGATGACATATGTGATTGATTTAATCTCATTTGTGTCATACAAGTTGTGATGAGTCTTTTTAAGATTATACAATTCTACTTTCCTGACATTACAGCCAATATCATTGACACACTTTCTGAACACCTCACAATCCTTCACACCCCACCACATCCACTGCAGCATAATATGATCTACAGCAAGAGTTATTGAAGCAACAGTGTGAGTCATACACTGAGGAGAGAACCTGTCATTAATATTTTCGTTTAATGGATCAGGCATTACTCTTTCATAGTCAGTCAAGCATACACAAGTATTCTGTATAATTCTTGGGAGTTGTAATGCACATTCCCTGTAATTAAGTAAATGTCATTGTCACACCTCACAGTCCTTTTGGGCTACTTCAGTTCACTTCTCTACATTATCATATATAGCAACAGTAAGACGAAAACTGTAAAAAAGCGTATACTCAACAGAGTAATTGTTATTCATATTTCCATTTAATGACACTGGTATTCCTCTTCCACCACCAGTGAAGCACACATAATAAGTATGTTCATTTTCAACCAATTTCTTCTTAGAGCTCTTACTTGCATTTGTTGTGTCATTGCTGGAATGAGCATGAACATTTAAGCAGTCATGCATCCCGTACTCCATATGCAAACGAAACAGGATGCAAATGAAAAGGGAGCCCTAATTTATGATACATTGGGAAATGCTCTCTGCCATCCACTTCACAGCAGTTTTCAGAGTAAGGATATGGATAAAGATGTAGGTGTGAGTTTAGACCTTTCTTAAGTATGCTTCTGTCACCAGTAAATGTTTATGTATTTGAAGAGTTTCAATAGAAAAATTCATTCTGGTCATACAACACCCAGAAACAAAAATCACCAATGGCTGGATCTGTGGTTTAAAGATTTGGGAAGCTAATTTAAATACATTAAAAACAAAAGCAGAGCCAATATTGAACCCACAAAACTACATTTGCTTCCATTCTGAGTTTTGTTGGTACAGTATGTCATTGTGAACCTCAGGTTTTTGATACAGCTGTCAGGCCCCAGCCATATAGAGGGTTGCCATTAACGTGCTAACATTTTAATTTCACAAGTTGAATTCCAGAATGAAATTTTCACTCTGCAATGGAGTGTGCACTGATATGAAACTTCCTGGCAGATTAAAACTGTGTGCCAACCTGAGAATTGAACTCAGGCCCTTTGCCTTTCACAGGCAAGTGCTCTTCCAACGAGATGAGGTACTGGCAGAAGTAAAGCTGTGAAGACGGGTTGTGAGACGTGTTTGGGTAGCTCAGCATTTGCCTACAAAAGGCATAGGTCCCAAGTTCGAGTCTCGGTCCGGCATACAGGTTTAACCTCAGGAAATTTCATACATTCTATTGTTTGTAAGGTCACAAAAAATATATGCATAATGGTTTTTGTTATTAAGCTGTGCCTGAACTTCATTTCTGACCTGATATGTGTTTTAATGTGTGAAGGATCTTGTACAAAATGCAAACTGTACTGAAAGTTTTCAGCATTAAAAAGTGAGTCAGTTTTCAGTTGTATGCTATTTCTTTCATTTATTTATATGGTATTAAAGGAACTGAAATTCACTAGAAATTGGTGATAACTTTCTTATCTCTATTTTTATATTGGGATTACTCTATTACATGCTCCAACCATCCATTATTTAGTATAACTGAGAAAACAACAGTTTTCTTTTTTCATTTTTTTAAAGTTATACACGTTTTATTAATTTAATTGTTTTCTGTTCTTGTTAGCACAAACAACCTGTAGCACATTAATGATCCTTAATTAATATTTAAAAAATACAGAATCAGTTTATGGCAGCCTGTGTGTTTTGGTAATGTGTACCTGATCAGTTACACCATTTAAAGTTTTCTTCTCCATTGTAGCACCTATGGATCACTATGAATAAATGAAGAAAAACAGAAAAAAGAGCATCAAACAAAGGAAACTTTTTAAAATATGAATTAAACAGATCCTTGATCTTTCATATTTAAATATTCTCATTTTGCCAATAGTTAGTTATTTAGTTAGTTACAAGTTCCATGGATTTATTGCTTATTTAAACTGACCAGGTTAGAGTTCTAAGGCCCTCTCTATCTGACCAAGAGCAACACATATCAAAGATTTTACAATAATATTCACAATAATGATAATAATAAATAATAATAATAATAATTGGTGAGAGTAAGCTGCCAACTAGTGTGTGGGAGAGACAGCTATTGTGACAGAAGATGGACCATTAGCTGTGTTTTGGAGGAATTTCATTTCTCTGACATTTTAAGGTAGATTGTTCCATTGTTGGGTTCCTGATACAGAAAATGATTTAGAGAATGTTTCAGTGTCATGTAATTGCATGAAAGGGATTTTACTTTGCTGAGAATGTGTATTTCTGCTGTGCTATTCAGACCGTGGTGCAAGAGTTGCAGGAAAATTGGAGGAAGTGCAATAATTGATAAGATGATAGAGTAAACATAGGGTATGGTAATCTCTATGCTTATTGGCACATACCCATAATAATTTTCATAGGCAGGAGTGATATGGTCTGTCACAAATATGTCATACACAAGCATTCATTGCCAATTCTAGCCTGTGTGAGCTTTCATATCAAAGTCCTTGGAGAATAAAATCACGAGAGTCAAGTATGGGGAGGATTAGTGACTCCATGAGCTTCTTTTTAAGCTCAAAAGGGAATACTTTTTTACATTTCTATGAAGTGATGCTGACACTTTCTCACACGCTGCAGTTGTGTGTTCAGTTCAGTCAAAGTCATGATTCAGAATTATCCCCAAATTCTTTGCAGAAGAAAAGGTTAGTTCTGTGCCGTGTAGGGTTAATGGTGGAAGAGATTCTTTGAACTACATGACAATGAGTATTTTGTGAGTGACTAAGATTGCTTGCATTTTAGATGGACTAAGTTTCAAACCTATGTTCTGTGCCCACTCAGACAAGATAGTTAAATCACCTTTCACATGCTGGATGACTGTTCACAGGTGTTTTGGTGTTGCACTTAGATATAGTTGAAGGTTGTCAGCTTATAAGTGGTATCTGCAGTAGGAGAAAATGGTTGACACTTCATTAATATATAATGATAAAAGTATTGGGCTCAGTACTGGTCATTGTGGGACTTCTAATATTATATCCCTCTATTCTGACTTTTTTGTTCCAAACATAGTACACTGTTGGCAGGACATAAGGAATGAGAGTAACTGTTGTACAATGCTTGAAGAAAAAATTTTGACTAGTTAATTTAGCAATAGAATGTCAAAGTTGACAGAGTTGAAAGCTCTGCTGACATACAAAAAATGCAGGTAATAGTCACCTGTTATTTGCAGTTGTGGCCCTGCATTTTAGCCAAAAACCAGATTGGTATTCATCTAATTATTGATGGTAAATAATTAGTAAGCTGTTTGTGGACAATGTATTCTAAAGCTTGGATAATGCTGGTAGAATGCAAATGGGCCTGTAATCAGAAGGTTGTTTGCTAGAGCAGCTGCCAACTGAATTTGTGCAATGGATATCCTGACCATTGTAACGAAACTAATTGTTACATGGGGAAGACAGTGAAATTTTGCTGGGCATAATTTTTCAGTCATCAAAAAGAGATTATTTGATTTAAACAAAAAAACCTCAAAAATTTCTTGTTATTCTTGTGTTCCATAGACATCAAGAAACATGTGATCATTGGGATGTTTCTTACTGATCACATTGGCCTCCACCACTCAAAGAACTACTTTGAGACAAATGCAAATGTTTTCTGCTAGAACAGTTTCCAAAACATTACACTTTAGTAATTAGTTCTGCAGTGACACTTATGTATTTCAGTTGATTTCTTGTATGTATCTTAGTTCAGTGTAATGTGGAGTAATCTGCTTCCTGCTGCTGCTGAAGTAGTTGTCTCGGTCCATTTCAACTTGCGACACAGTGGTTGCGTTTATGTTTATTGCAGCTAATACTTTGAACAATATTGATTTCAAATTCTTCTGAATGCCCTTCATTTCAATATATGCCTCCAGACAAATTAAATGTAAATGTAAGCTCAACCTCCCTTTGTAATCCTGGCAAATGCTCAGCTGTACAGCATCTGTTTGTGCACACCTTCTCATTTCTTATAACCCATGAAGGGATGATGAAATACTTTCTTTTAAGACTTCCCATCTTCAAGGACTATAGCAATATTAGAGAAGGAAAGTTGCTACTCACCACATTGTGGAGATGTTGAGTCGTGATAGGCACAACAAAAAGATTCACACAATTATAGCTGTCGGCCAGTAAGGCCTTTAAAGATGATGTGACTTACCAAATGAAAGTGCTGGCAGGTCGACAGACACACAAACAAACACAAACATACACACAAAATTCAAGCTTTCGTAACAAACTGTTGCCTCATCAGGAAAGAGGGGAAGGAGAGGGAAAGACGAAAGGATGTGGGTTTTAAGGGAGAGGGTAAGGAGTCATTCCAATCGCGAGAGCGGAAAGACTTACCTTAGGGGGAAAAAAGGACGGGTATACACTCCTCCTTACCCTCTCCCTTAAAACCCGCATCCTTTTGTCTTTCCCTCTCCTTCCCTCTTTCCTGACGAAGCAACCATTGGTTGCGAAAGCTTGAATATTGTGAGAATTTTGTGTGTATGTTTGTGTTTGTTTGTGTGTCTATCGACCTGCCAGCGCTTTCATTTGGTAAGTCACATCATCTTTGTTTTTAGATATATTTTTCCCACATGGAATGTTTACTTCTATTAATAACAAAAATGATGTGACTTACCAAACGAAAGTGCTGGCATGTTGATAGATACACAAACAAACACAAACACACACACGAAATTCAAGCTTTCGCAACACAAGGTTGCTTTGTCAGTAAAAGGAGAGGGAAATACAAAAGGCTGTGAGTTTTAAGGGAGAGGGTAAGGAGTCATTCCATATCCATCCAGACATACACATACACAGACTCTCCTTCCCCTCTTTCCTGATGAGGCAACACTTTGTTGCGAAAGCTTGAATTTTGTGTGTGTCTTTGTGTTTCTTTGTGTGTCTATCGACCTGCCAGCGCTTTCGTTCGGTAAGTCATATCATCTTTGTTTTATATATATATATATATATATATATATATATATATATATATATATATATATATATATATATATATATATAAATCTTTTCAGTGTTTGCTCAGCTTCTTGTTAGCTTTTCCTACTTCTAAACTGCTGGAGCGTCCCCCCCCCCCCCCCCCCACACACACACACACACATTACCCTGACTTGGCTCCTTTAGATCATCATCTTTCCTCTTCCCTGAAGCCACATATGAGTGAAATTAAATTTTCAACCAATGATCAGGTGCAGAAAGAGGTTTAGAAGTGGGGGGAGGAGCTGGCGGGAGACTTCTTAGAGGAGGGCTTCAAGAAGCTTGCGCCACAGCTTAACATGTGCACTGAATAGAGTGGCCGTTCCAGGGAGAAGCATGGCCCAGGACCTTGTAGAATGCAGTGGGGAGGGGAGAAGAGGGGTGCAGAGATCCTAAAAACAGGCAGGTAGGGGTCTCTTATAAGAGGGTGATTAAAGAAAGGTCAGGTAGGCGAGCCTAACACAGAACTTGAAAGCCGCATGAGCTTTCCCGAGACCAATAAAATACAACAAGAAAGTGAGTAGTTTATAAAAGTATGAGAAAATAGTGATAAAAGAGTGATTGTTCTGGAAATAATAATGTAAAAGGAAATAGCAAGAATAACAGATTATACTGAAACAGGTATAAAATAATAATGTAAAAGAAAACAGTAAGAGCAGCAGAGAATCAGTATTCCTATGATTATGTTACTAATAAATAAAATAATAATTTGAAAAGTCCTCTGAGAAGAGCGAAATAATAGTGAAATAATGACTATATTGGTATGAGAAGTACAAAAATTGAACAGAAAATTTGAAACTACTACTAAAAGTAAAGCTAAACAAACAAATGATAATGGAAGGAAGGAAAGAAGGAAGGAGGATTGGGTTTGCTGTAGCATCAACATTGAGATCATTAGAGAAGGAGCACAAGCTCTGATGCTGTGAAGGAAATTGGCAGTGCCCTTTCAAAAGAACAATCCCAGCATTTTCCTGGAGCAATTTAGGAAATCACGGAAAATCTAAATCTGGATAGCTGGACTTGGGTTTGAACTGTCATCCTCCCAAATACAAATGATAACAACAGGAAACTGTTTTAAGGAAAGTACTACAAAATAAAATTTTTCTTTATTAAATAAAGACATAAAATGTACACACAAACTAGTGGCAACAAGAGCTGACATCTTCTTTGCTCCTAAAGCACATGAATTCAAGTTTCCATTGCAAACTGATCTTTTTCCATAGTCGGTCTTCACCATTATCCTTCCATCATTTGTCCATATGTTTTGTAGCCCAAATCTTGAGAGCGTGTTGTTCAATATTTCTAGTCTTTCAGAGGTGAAATCCTCACTTATTGTCAGACCTGTCTTCGCGAATTCCTTCTTTGGAGTGAAGATCTTAGATCTTGTCCTGTATGACACAGACTTCACTATTATGGACATAGGTTTTGTAGATCCTGGCATCTTATGTCCCACTCTGCTTCTGTCAATGTCATTCAGCATTACCTGCAGGCCTAGCCTCTCTTCGGCAAGATTCATCACTAATTCATCTATATTCTCTGTGTTGTTGTCATGAACTCTGACCAGTCTGAGATTATTGCACCTCTGATATTGTCCAAACTCATCACATTTCTCAATCAGCTTCTGGTTGAGTAGTTGTGCACTATCCTCAGTTCCTATTAACAATCTGTTCAGAGCACGGACCCCACTCACATTTGTCTCCAGTTTTCTGTATTTTGGCCATCACTGCTGCAGTGACAGCATTGGCAATAGCCTGGACAACAAACCTGAGTGTATCCTGTTTATGAAGCATGGTCCTTACCTAAGTCATGATGAGTGAGACAATGTCGGCGACGCCAGACGGTGCGGCTGCAACTCTCAGTGTCCGCTCAACCCCAGCTTTCTCACAAGACTGGCCGTCGATGGTGGTGCACATTGTTCAGTTGTTTTCCATTTTAAATGCTGTTCAACATTACAGATTCTCCAAATGAAATGCTAATGTAACACTAAGCACTTGCCACATGAATCTTGCGATGTACAGAATAGCCTAACTGCTTAATAACGCATACAAACTACAGGTAAACTTGCAAGCCAAACTGACTTGCTTCACTCACTTGCTACCATTTTCCTATTATAAAAATAAATAAGTACATAAGAACTTTATTTGTAGAAGGAATAGTAATGACTTCAAGCACTATCCAGTATACAAATTTAGTCTGTCAGGATTGTTCACAAAATTTTTATCAGACTGAACTGTTTAGAGATCTTAGCTTATAAAATGTTTATTTTTGAGCTGTAATTTACACATATTCATTAACTTACACTGTTATGCTGAACTGTTGATTTTTACTTAACTTTCTTGCTGATACTCAGTACTGAATTATCTGTTATGTTGGTGCAGGAGAGATGTCATCACTGTATGGCCTCCGATTTTATTGCCACCAGTGCGGCCGGACGTACAAGCACAAGGACAACCTGAGACGCCATTTGCGCTTGGAATGTGGAGGGACACGGCACTACACTTGCTTTGCTTGTTCGAGAAGCTTTAAACACAAGCATCATCTTACTGACCACCAACGTAAAGGAAGATGTGCAGAGTTAAATCAGAGGTTTTTTGCAAAATGATACTCAAGTTTAGCAATTTTTCTATAAAATATGTGTGTGTGTGTGTTATATTGAAAGAGAAGACAGTGATGGTGATATGCAATTGTAGCTTTTACATTTTACTAATACACTGTTGTTACAACTTTTTGTGTGCAATAGACATTGCTATTTGCATTTTGCAACAAAATATTTAAGGTAGGACACTTTGAGAATATTGTAAGAAATTTGTAAACAAACCATGTTTCAAACACATTTTCTCTGCACCTGTAGTAGAGTTGCTTTCCATTGTATCAGTGTAGGTAATATATGTTCATAACAAATATTTTTTTGTCATGTTGTAATGTGAAATTTTATTATTAAGTGTGGTGAATTTTATTTCATTAATGTACAAAATGAACCTATAGATACTGCACATAAAATGTTTTACATTTGTGTCAATAACACTGTTTATGGCACACAAAATCTTCCCCTTTTTGTATTAACAAGGACTAGATTATGTAATAAAATGTGGCAAAAGCATTTATGTGAAGTTTGGGATGTGAATCATAGTTTAACACAAGAAAAATAATGTTCAATCACTTTCTAATTATTTCATACCACATTTTACAGAACATTACCAGCATTCAGATAACCCTTCACCAGTTTTATACATCTCTTGTGTAATATGGGGTGCTGCTTCTTGATGCTACCATAGGTTCATTTTGATGTTACTGCATCATTACATGGATAATATGAAATGGTGGAAATATGTCTTAGTGGTTCTTGTTTACAAAGGTTTTTATTTCACATGCTAGATGTTCAGCAGCACACGTGTTATACAACGTAGAATTTATGTCTTCCAGTTATGCAACAGTTTGGTTGCGCAGGATAGCCATGCGGTCTGAGGCGCATTGTCACAGTCCATGCGGTTTCCCCCATTGGAAGTTTGAGTCCCCCCTCAGGCATGGGTGTGTGTGTGTGTTGTCCATAGTGTAAGTTAGATTAAGTAGTGTGTAGGCTTAGGCACCGATGACCTCTGCAATTTGGTCCCATAAGATCTTACCACAAGTTTCCTATACAACACTTTACACTGTGACAAAGTATGTCTACATACTTGTTGTTGTTGTGGTCTTCAGTCCTGAGACTGGTTTGAAGCAGCTCTCCATGCTACTCTATCCTGTGCAAGCTCCTTCATCTCCCAGTACCTACTGCAACCTACATCCTTCTGAATCTGCTCAGTGTATCTATCTCTTGGTCTCCCTCTACGATTTTTACCCTCTACGCTGCCCTCCAATGCTAAATTTGTGATCCCTTGATGCCTCAGAACATGTCCTACCAATCGATCCCTTCTTCTAGTCAAGTTGTGCCACAAACTTCTCTTCTCCCCAATCCTATTCAATACCTCCTCATTAGTTACGTGATCTATCCACCTAATCTTCAACATTCTTCTGTAGCACCACATTTTGAAAGCTTCTATTCTCTTCTTGCCCAAACTATTTATCATCCATGTTTCACTTCCATACATGGCTACACTCCATACAAATACTTTCAGAAACGACTTCCTGACACTTAAATCTATATTCGATGTTAACAAATTTCTCTTCTTCAGAAATGCTTTCCTTGCCATTGCCAGTCTACATTTTATATCCTGTCTACTTCGACCATCATCAGTTATTTTGCTCCCCAAATAGCAAAACTCCTTTACTACTTTAAGTGTCTCATTTCCTAATCTAATTCCCTCAGCATCACCCGACTTAATTCGACTACATTCCATTATCCTCATTTTGCTTTTGTTGATGTTCATCTTATATTCTCCTTTCAAGACACTGTCCATTCCGTTCAACTGCTCTTCCAAGTCCTTTGCCGTCTCTGACAGAATTACAATGTCATCGGCGAACCTCAAAGTTTTTATTTCTTCTCCCTGGATTTTAATACCTACTCCAAATTTTTCTTTTGTTTCCTTTACTGCTTGCTCAATATACAGATTGAATAACATCAGGGAGAGGCTACAACCCTGTCTCATTCCCTTCCCAACCACTGCTTCCCTTTCATGCCCCTCGACTCTTATAACTGCCATCTGGTTTCTGTACAAATTGTACATACTGTTGATACAAAATTCGGCCTATGACTGAAGTATGGCAGCATACAAATCGCCTCTATTTATATGGTTTTAAACAATTACCATCATTGTTACATATTGAATTTTGCATAGGAACAAATAAAATTTTTACAAACATCTTCCCAAGTTACATAGACATTTACATGGAATAAATGTTAATAATTCCATACAAAGGCAGGAAAGAATCCATTTCTATTAAGACAGTAAATTAAGTGTTTTATCACTGCAACAATATATTTTGTTAATTTGCATAAAGTAATTTATTGACATTTATTGACTCAAAGAAAAATCATACTAACATTTTCAGGTGTACAGAGTGATTAGTTTTATTGAATGAAAGGCCTGGATGCAATTAATTAATTTTTGTACAAATAAAATTTACATTTGTATATGATCGTAATTACAGTTCTATTTACTAACACCAATTAAAACATGAGTATGATTGATTATGACTGAAAAATCATTGCGTCATATTTTCATTGGGGATTCGAACAATTTCTAGCTTCAAAACATAAAAATAGCTGTCTCTATATGAGTTGGAAATATTGGAATTTTAATCATTAATTACTCCACAATTACATTCCTGAAGGTTGTATTGTGTGTAAATTATGATGATACATTAGTTTTTAATCCAACATGTTTCCTTCATTCCATTTACTGGTGAGACCCAATGTAAACAACGTCAAAACAACAGTTTAATTAGTGTAACTTACTAATACGAAGGTCACTCCAAAAGAAATGCACACTATTTTTTTTTAATCCATCTTTTATTCTACATGTTTGAAAGTTTTACAGTGTGTAGATACGTCATTTAGGAACAATATTTTCATTTCTCCACATAATTTCCATCCCTGTCAACTGCCTTGCGCCATCTGGAACCTGTGCCTGTATACTCGCACAGTAAAATCCTGGACCAACCCATTGGCTATTTGGCAGCGTGCACAACGGAGTCATCATCTTCAAACCTTGTTCCACAAAGAGAGTCTTTCAGTGTCCCAAAGAGATGATAGTCACATGGAGCCAGGTCATGACTGTAAGGCAGGTGTTTCAATGTTGTCCGTCTGAGTTTTGTGATTGCTTCCAAGGGTTTTTTGACTGGCATGTGGCCGTGCATTGTCGTGCAACAGCAAAACACCCTGCTTTTGCCGATGTGGTTGAACACGACTCAATCGAGCTTAAGTTTCTTCAGTGTCATCACATATGCAACAGAATTTATGGTGGTTCCACTTGGCATGATGTCCACAAGCAAGAGTCCTTCAGAATCGGAATAGCCATAACATTTCCAGCAAAAGATGTGGTTTTGAATTTATTTTTCTTGGGTGAATTTGCATGATGCCACTCTATTGATTGCCTGTTCATCTCTGGTGAAAAATGATGGAGCCATGTTTCATCACCTGTCACAATTCTTCCAAGAAATTCATCTCCACCATTCTCATACTGTTCCAAAAGTTCGCTGCATACCATTTTTCTTGTTTCTTTGTGAGCCACTGTCAACATCCGGGGAATCCACCTGGCACAAACCTTTTTTAACACCAACACTTTCAGTATTCTGCAAACATTTCCTTCCCCTGTCCCAACGTAGCATGACAATTCATTCACTGTGATGCGTCTGTCAGCAGTCACCAATTTGTTAACTCTCTGCACATTGTCTGCAGTGTGTGCAGTCGAGGCCTGCTGCTGCGAGGACAATCCTCAATATTGCCGCGCCCGCTTTCATCATGTAACCTGCTTGCCCACTGACTAACTGTACTGCGATCGACAGCAGCATCTCCATACACCTTTTTCAACCTCTTTTGGATGTTTCCCACTGCCTCGTTTTCACAGCACAGGAATTCTATGACAGCACATTGCTTCTGACGAATGTCAAGTGTAGCAGGCATCTTTAAGACATGCTGTGATGGCGCCACTCATGGGAACAGGTTGAACTAAGTTTGAAAACAAGCAGGAAGGATGTATCTACACACTGTAAAACTTTCACACTTGCAGAATGAAAACTGTATTTTTACAAAAATAGTGTGCACTTCTTTTGGAGTGACCCTCGTATTACATATATGCCCTCTTCGAGAGAGTGGAGATGAGATTGGAATAGGATATAGGGTCCCAAGGGGTTGTGGTATTACAATTAACAGAGATAGTAATTTATTGGTGAACTGTGATTTATTCATTTCATTACATATGCTAATCATTTGGTTAGAGTACAGGAGGCACATCAGGATATAAAGCTATAGTTAAAAAGACGAAGTCATATTTAAACATTAATACAACTTTTTGTGAAAAGATTCTTTTACATATTCAAATAACAGGACAATTTATAAACCACATCCTGCTTAAGTATTCAGTTCATCATTCATGAAATCTTCAGCTAAGTAGTAGCATCACTGAAGCAGAGTATCACATAGATTTCTTTTTAGTGGATCTGCATTCATACTCAAAATGTTCTTGGCTTTTAATTGACTACAAATTTTCATTCCCATATACTGGGGAGTCTGAGCATATAAGTGTAAATGATGAGCAGGGAGAATTATAAGTGTGATCAAAGCAGTTCTCCTTGTATAATTCTAAATTGATACACAAAAAAGATAATATCATAGACATACAGGGAGGATACAGTTAATAATTTCAGATTTGTAAATAACAGACAACATTATTTTCTTGGATGCGCAGCATACATTTCTAATAATACTTTTCTGTAATTTCAGTATGCACATTAAGTTACTTAAATTTCTCCTGAAAACAATACCGTAGCTTACAACTGACTGGAAGTAGCTATCGTACACAATTTTCCTTGTATCCATGTCAGTGGAATTCGCCAATATTTGCATTGCAAATGCAATGCTACATAGTTTGTTTACTAGATATTTGAAATGCTTGTTCCAATTTAAATTCTAGGTTTATCCTAAAAAATTCACAGACTCCACTTCTTCTGGATTTTGAATTTTATGGTTTATTTTAATTTCATGGGATGTTGACTGTTTTTTTTCTGAACTGGATCACATGGGTTTTTGAAATGTTCAGAGTTAATCCATTTAGATGAAACCATGTTTGTAAATGACCTATTGTATTCATGATGACAGGGATAGTTGCTGGCTCATGCTCCTCAACTGATACAAATGTGTTATCTGCAAATAAAACCAATGGGACCTTTGACAGAACCTTGAGGGACACCTTGTGTTACTGGCTTCTATTTGGAAGAATAATTTGCTGCATTTTGTAGTGTTTCCTTTACTCGGGGTTCTGCCGTGAAAATATAAAATAGAAAATCTGATTGGGCTTGAATTTTAGTGGTTTCAGTTACGGATAAGGCGGACTTAATATTATTGATTGAGATAGTGCTGTAATTTGACCGTGCGTGGCAAACCGGGTCGGCAACACTACAAAAAGCGACTGTACAGAAATACCATCAGAAACTAGTGGAAATTTACCTTATAATCTTGTTAAAAACGCAGTACTAATTACAATATAGTCTTCATGGCTGTCGTCCTAATTCCCTTGTAGGACAACCCGTTTTTCACTTTTCTCCGTCTGCTGAAAACTTCAAGTTGTCACTGTCATGATCAATTCATAAATTTGGCGATAACCACCTCGAATGACTATTGAAACAACCTCGCTTTGTAATATAATTTTAATTTCCACCCAAAAGCACATTCAACACAGCGCGGAAAAATACACGTCTTTCGTATCAAGACAAGAGAGAGAGTAATCAATTAGCTGTTAAAAAACAAAACAAAAAAAAAGAACAAAATTATTTATAAAAATCGGTCGCTGGCGCAGCGCTCTTCTGCGTGCGCGATCGTGAATTATATCTTCGTATTGGCGGAGGCGCGGTAGTCAAAGTACCATTACAATGCCTCCTCTACTGACGCGCTCGCCAAGCGAGCGTGGCAGTATAGAAAATTTACATACATATATATGAGAAAATAAGAAATTTACATATTACAAAAAAATATTTCTGAGCACAATGCTCTTTGCATATCAGTCTTTGTATACAGTCATTTTGGTGTTTATCTTCTTTAGGAGTCGTAACATTACTGTCTTTGAACTGCGGCTTAATATCGTTGCTTAGCACGGGGTTTGAATTCAGTTCGCATGATTCGTGTTTACAATGGAATTAATTCGAACAATAAATGTTTCTATTATATTGCTCCAATGTCTTTAAACGTAGTATCGGTTTCTGATTGTGTGTATACTGCCTGGATCTCTTGCGTGTGACTTGAAGAAAATCCAAAGTTTGTTCATTGTGTCAACACGAAATTGTGATCTCCAGCAGTCGAATTTTGGTGGCGTCCACTGGGGTATAAATGGTCAATGAGGGCACAGGAAACACCTCACTGCCTACGACAGGTGAAGAGCTTGTCCTTTACACCAACCTGAAGACGTGCCGGCTTCCACTACACCATGCACTTCAAGGCATATTGACACTACGTAAATATTTCTTGACCAGTGTTCCATCACGTTGGTTTCTTCTTTGCATTTTCAGTTCCATTTATATGAATCATGTGCTACATGCCCAAGTCCTTTGCAGTTCATTAAAATCTCCTTAAAATACATTTCTTGATATAATAAGTACTTAAATATACAAATATTTACAATTTTATCATTACATGAGATATTTACATTGTTGTCATATAGTACATATACAGAGTTAAATGAAAAATATAGTAAATTTTTACGTTACATTCAATATCATTGTGCTGACATGTGAATTACATTACATTCAGATTCAAATATAGATTTTATTTATTTTATTTGTTAGCTCATTCTTTTTCCTTTCTTTCCTTTTTTGTTGTTCCTTTCCTTTTTGTTACACTTGCAACATTTTAAGATAATTGTGGCAACTCTCTAGAATATTCGACTTAAAATTCTTCTTGCCTCCTGGTATAAAATTTACACATATTTCAATCTTCAAGACAGCCCTCTGTAGGAGGATAGGTTCATGCCGAATCCAACACCACTCCTGATGTGGTCCTTGCCTCTCCAAACCTCCTTGGGCGCATCATCGTGGATGTCCTTGACCTCATTGGCAGTGACCATGCTCCTGTCCTCCTCACTATCTCTAACGGTCGCCATCCCCGCCACGCTCCTTGCCCTGCCGTCCCTCCTAAACTTGTCCATGGTTACTCCCGTGCCAACTGGGATGCCTACCGGGATTCCATTCACACCCAGGTTGATGGCCACGACCTTACCCTCCAGTCTCCTGATGACATCTCTCGCACTGCTGCCTTCCTGCACCAGACCTTGTCTGACGCCGTCGCCACCCATATCCCCACCAAAGCCATCCACCCTCACCGCCCCGCCCTGCCTCCACAGGCCGTCCTTCTCCTTCGAGAGTCCCGCCGCCTCTACCGCTCTTTTCTCCGCACTCGTGACCGGGATACACTTACCCGCCACCGGCAATTACAGCGACACATCCGCAACCTGCTTGTTGCGAAGAAACGCCGAGCCTGGCGCCAGACATGTACACAACTCAACACCACGCTCCCCATCAACTCTTCCAAGTATTGGTCTGCTTTCCACCGCCTTACTGGGAACCGCCCCACCCCCCAGTACCCTCTCCTCCTTAATGACCGTCCCTTTCCTGACAACCTCAGTAAGGCCAACCACTTTGCCTCCCACCTCTCTGATGTTTTTTCCTTCCCAGATGATCCCCACTTTGATTATTCCCTCTTCCCTGATGTCATGGACCGTACGAATACCTCTGTTCCTCCCCTTGCTCCTAGCTTCCAGTACTTGGGCCACACCCCACCTTCTGCACTTAACACTCCCATCACTACACAGGACATCAGCCTCACACTCCGCACTAAACGCAACACTGCTCCCGGCCACGACTGCGTTACCTACCGCCACCTCAAACACTGCCCTCCCTCCTTCTTTTCCCTCCTTGCCACCCTCTACAATGTCATCCTTGCCACTGGCTTCTATCCCGACCTGTGGAAAACCTCCCGTATCCTGATGTTCTCCAAACCCAATAAGCCTCCATCTGATGCCTCTTCCTATCGTCCTATCTGTCTCACATCGGTGTTCAGCAAGCTCTTGGAATCCATCCTTTCCCGGCGCATCCATCTCCACCTTCACCAAAACCACCTCCTCCCAAACACCCAATGTGGCTTTCGACCTTCCTTCTCTGCTGATGACCAACTCCTCCGCCTCACTCATCTCCTCTCCCTTCAGCTTAACTCCTGTCGCTCCGCCATTTTTGTCTCACTTGACCTCGAAAAGGCCTACGACCGTGTCTGGCATCCCGGTCTCCTGTTTAAACTCCAAACCTACGCCCTTCCTATCAACTACATCCGTCTGGTGGCCTCCTTCCTCTCCCACCGCCCCTCCTATGTTACCATCCATCATGCCAATTCCCCCACCTTCTACCCCTCTGCCGGTGTGCCCCAGGGCTCTGTCCTCTCCCCTCTCCTCTACCTCCTGTACACGGCAGATATGCCTGAACCCCCCCCTCCAGTACACCTCTTGCAATATGCTGATGACACCGCATTCCTCGCCCTCGCTCCTACCCTCCAACGGTCCCAACGCCTTCTCCAGAATCACCTTGACCTTTTTGCTGCATGGTGTAACCAATGGCTCCTGAAACTCAATCCTTCCAAGACCCAGGCAATCATCGTAGGTCGTACCACTCGCTCCTTCCAGCTCCTGGATTTCTCCCTTACTGTCTGCGCACATCCTGTCCGCCTCACCCCCACCCTCACCTACCTTGGCCTCACCATTGACCGTCACCTCACCTGGATACCTCATCTCCGCTCCATCCAATCCAAAGCCCGTAACCGCCTCCGACTCCTCAAACTCCTCTCTGGCCGGACATGGGGTTTGCACCCCTCTACCATCCTCCACACCTACAAATCCTTAATCCGTCCCATCCTCTGTTATGCCAGTCCCGCCTGGATATCTGCTCCCACCAAATTCTATAATTCCCTCCAGATCCTTGAGCGTCATGCACTCCGCCTCGCCTTCCGTATCCGCCTCCCGTCCCCCACGCGGATCCTCTATGATCTCATTCCTTTCCCCCATCTGCTCCTATTCCTCGAACATATCCGCATCCTCTACACCTCCCGCCGTCTTGAACCCCCTCACCCCCTGGTTGCTCCTCTCCTCTCCCATCCCCGCCCCCTGCCACGTCTTCACCGTTGTGTCCCCCCTACCCTCCATCTCTACACCCTCCATCTCCTTTCCCAAGGTGGCTTCCGTCAACTCCCCCTCCCGGATGATGCCCTCTCTCCCTCCATTTATCCTTCCTATCAACTCTGATCCTCACTCCCCCTCCTTTCCTCTGTCCTTTCCCTGGGCTCCCTCTTCCCCCCCCCCCCCCTTCCATCCTGTTTTCTCCCCACTAAACCAAACCTCTCCCTACCTCCCTTCTCCCCCCCAGTCCTTTTGTATTCCCCTCCTCTGCCTACCCCACTCCCTGTCGCGTCTGCCCCCCACCCCTCTTCTGGGTCCTCATCCTCCATCAGCTCCTTTCCCGGTTCCCCCCTTCGCTTTTACTCTCCTTTCCCCCCTTTCTTTTGTTTTCCCATCTTCTGTCCAGTTTCCCCCCACCTGCTCTCGACTGTGGTGTCACGTTTGCCAACTTTTTAGTGCAGTGTTCCAGTGACTATTCAGTGTTGTTTGTCTTTCTCATGTTGCGAACAGAAACCATGCTGTCGCTAGGTGTGAATTTTATGTCTTTTGCGAACAGAATCCAGACTGTCGCCGTGTTTTTTAATTGTCTATTGTTTTCCCTGTCTGCTTCGTATGTATTTTTATTAGCATCATCATCCCTCTGTTGTTGTTTTAAGTTCCACGATTTCTTTTCGCCTTGTTACTCTCTAAGTCTCCGATTTTATCGCCTGTTTTGTTATTATTTGTTCTCTTGATCTTTGTCACAAAATCTGTCGGCTGAAGAGCGGCATACTAAGCTGCTGCCAGCCCGCCCCCTTCGGGGGGAATTGAAATTCAATAAAGGGGAAAAAAAAAGAAAAAAAAGAAAAAAAAAAGATAGGTTCATGGAATATTTGCTAACTACTTCATAAATACTAGTAATATCTCCTACAGTGGACTACACAAAATAAAATGTGATAGACAGAATACATGTTTACTTAATATAATGTAAAATTTCCTATACCTAATACAGTTTCTGAATGTGGTGTCCCCACTATTGCTGTTTCTAAGAGTGGTGCCCGTCTATTACCGTTTCTATGAGTGGTGCCCCTCTAAATATCTTAGGAGCCTACAAGTATGTACATCAGTGTGGTAAATATATAGTTCAAGTCAATCATATTCCTATAAAGTTTATGTAGTTCATCTCCTTCCTTTCATGAGTATCAAGCAATATAAATAAATGTTTTACTTAATAAATAAATCTTCTTAGATAATTGCTGCTGCGTTCCATGCTGTGTATTGTTCTGTGGTAACTGTAAAATTCTGTTCATAAATAAATATGTGTGTATGTCTCCCCATACTGTCAGATAATCACAAATTATAAAATATCAAATATTTCATCAACATGTGTGGGTTTTTTTAAAAAAAGGTAGGGATGAGAGAGTGAGCCACAACAGAGGACTGCCTTTTTGTTTTCTCCTTTCTATTTAATGGTGCATTAGTTCAGTACAGTAGATGAGCTTTAATTATGCCATTAAATGACTGCTAAATATGTTCTCTTAAATAATTCTTCCCATCTGAAGTGTCAACCCTACATAACTCCTAAAATTTCATTACAAGTTCCCATTAGATTAGTGTTAAAGTGTTATAGATTTTAAATCTTCTGGTATATTTTCAACAGTGGCTGCTGTAAACAATTCTTTCCACATAAATCTATACTTTCACCTTTAGTTATAAGAATATATAAGACATCACATAAGTTATTATCTCAGGCATACCAATCTTTCAATAAATAATATTCTTTCACTACTTTCATTCTGTATTCCATGAGTACATGTGACATAGCGTTCAAATCTAGTTTCTTTCCTCTCAACATATTCTCAATTACTCATAACATTCTCACCTATCCAATATTCATTCTTCACAAAATAACATATACTTATTCTTTAGCATCATATATACACTCCTGGAAATTGAAATAAGAACACCGTGAATTCATTGTCCCAGGAAGGGGAAACTTTATTGACACATTCCTGGGGTCGGATACATCACATGATCACACTGACAGAACCACAGGCACATAGACACAGGCAACAGAGCATGCACAATGTCGGCACTAGTACAGTGTATATCCACCTTTCGCAGCAATGCAGGCTGCTATTCTCCCATGGAGACGATCGTAGAGATGCTGGATGTAGTCCTGTGGAACGGCTTGCCATGCCATTTCCACCTGGCGCCTCAGTTGGACCAGCGTTCGTGTTGGACGTGCAGACCGCGTGAGACGACGCTTCATCCAGTCCCAAACATGCTCAATGGGGGACAGATCCGGAGATCTTGCTGGCCAGGGTAGTTGACTTACACCTTCTAGAGCACGTTGGGTGGCACGGGATACATGCGGACGTGCATTGTCCTGTTGGAACAGCAAGTTCCCTTGCCGGTCTAGGAATGGTAGAACGATGGGTTCGATGACGGTTTGGATGTACCTACCGTGCACTATTCAGTGTCCCCTCGACGATCACCAGTGGTGTACGGCCAGTGTAGGAGATCGCTCCCCACACCATGATGCCGGGTGTTGGCCCTGTGTGCCTCGGTCGTATGCAGTCCTGATTGTGGCGCTCACCTGCAAGACGCCAAACACGCATACGACCATCATTGGCACCAAGGCAGAAGCGACTCTCATCGCTGAAGACGACACGTCTCCATTCGTCCCTCCATTCACGCCTGTCGCGACACCACTGGAGGCGGGCTGCACGATGTTGGGGCGTGAGCGGAAGACGGCCTAACGGTGTGCGGGACCGTAGCCCAGCTTCATGGAGACGGTTGCGAATGGTCCTCGCCGATACCCCAGGAGCAACAGTGTCCCTAATTTGCTGGGAAGTGGCGGTGCGGTCCCCTACGGCACTGCGTAGGATCCTACGGTCTTGGCGTGCATCCGTGCATCGCTGCGGTCCGGTCCCAGGTCGACGGGCACGTGCACCTTCCGCCGACCACTGGCGACAACATCGATGTACTGTGGAGACCTCACGCCCCACGTGTTGAGCAATTCGGCGGTACGTCCACCCGGCCTCCCGCATGCCCACTATACGCCCTCGCTCAAAGTCCCTCAACTGCACATACGGTTCACGTCCACGCTGTCGCGGCATGCTACCAGTGTTAAAGACTGCGATGGAGCTCCGTATGCCACGGCAAACTGGCTGACACTGACGGCGGTGGTGCACAAATGCTGCGCAGCTAGCACCATTCGACGGCCAACACCGCGGTTCCTGGTGTGTCCGTTGTGCCGTGCGTGTGATCATTGCTTGTACAGCCCTCTCGCAGTGTCCGGAGCAAGTATGGTGGGTCTGACACACCGGTGTCAATGTGTTCTTTTTTCCATTTCCAGGAGTGTATATTTTCCTCTTATTCATCACCACTTACTTTTTACTTCAACAACAATAATAATAATAATAATACCCTTTTCTCATCTTATATTCCATTTACCTCTCTCCATATTACTATTTGTCCTCTTATTAAACTAAAATTACATTCACTCATCTCATTCAGTCACTCACATCACTCATATCAACATTACTATTATCACATGCCTCCTAAAGAAAATAATTCTGTTCAGTTCTCTGCCTCCTCTAATGCGTATATGCCTCAGTAGCAACTCCTCTTATAACCAAATATCTTATTAGCTATTGGATGGTTCACATTGCTTTTTAGACTTCCCCGCATTCATTAGATTGTAAGTATCTGTATAACTTCAATGTAGGCTCATCAGAACTGTATATCATATAATTATCTTCTTCTCATTAGCTAACATTTTACTGTATGTATTTTTTCAAATGTCTGTGTGGATGTAGACCTCTGGGTTTATGTGTTAATGGATATTCTAATGAATAACAGCCAGGGTGTGGAATATTTGCAATTCGGTATGGTCCAGAGTATAAGACCTGCCATTTCCTGTTTAAATGTTTCAGTTTTTTGGGTTTAGGATGTGTTCTTAGTAAAACTAACTCATCAACTTGAAATGTTTGTGCTTTCCTGACGCCTCTGTCATATTTCTGCTTTCTTTCCTTAGCTTTGTCACATAATGTTGTGTAAGCTTGTCTTACCTTTTCTTCTAAACTAACAGGATTTGTTGTTGCTGTAAATTTAGGTAGAGGGTCTGTCCATTCATTTCTTTCTGTTTCATCCATAATTAATTTGGTTGGTGTGTATCCAGTAGAAATGTGAGTTAAATTGTTCACTATTTGTTCAAATGGTGCTAGGTATTCTACCCATTTTGTGTGCTTCTCTGGTGTGTGTGTTCTCATAAACTGTCCAAATTCCCGAAATGTTCTTTCTACTGGGTTTCCTGCCATGTGAAATCTTGAAATTAAAATATGTTTAACATTCTGTTCTTCAATAAAAGTCTTCCATTTTAAACTGGTAAAATATGCTGCATTATCCGTGATCATAACTTCAGGTTTTCCTATTCTTACAAAATAGTCTGTTAATAGACGTCTTGTAATAGCAGTGGTAGAAACTGAACGTAAAGCGTATAATTTTAAATACTTTGTGAAAACATCTAACACAGCAAGGATGTATTTCATTCCTCCACGTGCTTGTGGATAGGATCCTGCAATATCTAAAGAAATTAGCTGTAATGGACTCTTAGGTATGATTGGATGCAATTCATTCATGCTTTTGCGATTAGAATATTTGGCTTGCTGACATATGATGCATTTCCTAATATTCCTCAATACTCTTCACCTTAAATTTGGAAAATAGCAGTATTGTATAATCTTATCTGTACATTTGGTTACACCATAGTGTCCCCAAGTTCTGTGTGTAAATAAAATAAAATCATCAACATGAGCTTCAGGTCAGCAAACACACCAATGCTGTGATTCAGGGTTTCGTCGGTGAAATAATACTTCTTTGTGTAATGTGTAATATTTTTCAAGATGTGAGTCTGTTCCTGCATGTAATTTATTCTTTATCTGGATCCACCTGGGATCATTGTCCTGCAATATGGCTAACTTCCTGCACATGTTTTTGTAGTAAGGTGCAAATGTACCGTCATACATGAGTAAAATTTTGAAATCTGATGTTTGTTCTGCCTCATCTGAAAATTCTTGTAGGCCTTGTGGCAAACGAGATAGAGCATCGGCTATAATGTTGGATTCTCCTTTTATGTATATAATATCAAAATCATATTCTTGTAGTGATGCACACCAGCGTGCAAGACGTGAATGTAATAACTTGCATGATAGCAGGAAAGAAAGAGCTTGATGATCAGTATAAAGCTTAGTACGTTTTCCCCATAGAAAGTA
Source organism: Schistocerca nitens (assembly GCF_023898315.1). NCBI lineage: Eukaryota > Metazoa > Arthropoda > Insecta > Orthoptera > Acrididae > Schistocerca > Schistocerca nitens. The sequence goes on along the minus strand of NC_064617.1, from coordinate 929,485,561 downwards.
GCGAAACTTGCGAAATGCCCATACTATGGCAAGTGTTTCGCGCTCGGTCACTGAATATGACTTTTCGCATTCAGTGAGCGTGCGGCTAGCAAAACTGATAGGTTTGATGACTGTTCATTTTCTACATGAATTTGAAATAAAAATGCTCCGAGTCCATAGGAACTTGCATCTGTTACTAGGCAAAAGTCTGACGTCATGTCAGGATGACATAACAACGGTGCATTTACTAAAAGCATTCTTAATCGCTTCAAAATCTGTCTGACAGAACTCTGTCCATTTCCAAATATTATTTCTTTCGAGTAAAGATAGAAGATGTGGACTGTTAAGAAGTTGGTAGGGTACAAATTTCCTGAAGAATGAAGATGGACCAAGAAATGCTTTGAGTTGTTTAAGATTCTGTGGGGATGGAAAATTCTTGATTGCATCAATTTTTCTTGAGTCTCGATAAATGCCTTCAGTTGATATGATGTGACCAAGGAATTTGATTCCTCTCCTCCCTAATTTCGTCTTTGATAAATTGATAGTGACACGTGCGTCAGAAAATTTAGTCAGAAGTTGCTTCAAAAGATTAACATGTTCTTCCCAAGTAGTGGTGGCAATGACAATGTCATCAACAGCATCTAAGGCTTCAATAAATACTCCAGCACTCACTCGTAGACCAAAGGGTAGAAAACAAAATTGATAACTACGTCCCTCACATAGAAATGCAGTGTATTTACGGCTGTTTTTATGGAGGTTCACCTGCCAAAACGATGAGTGGAGGTCGATATTGGTTAAATACTGTACATTATGAAATTTTAAAAGTTGTTCTTCCAAATTTATAGGGCTAGGATCGGACTGCAATATGGTGAATGTGACCTTTCAATGATAACCCAAGCTTGCATTCTTTCAGTCTCTTTCAAAACTGCGGGTTTCTTTGACCAGTATGTTTTGTGTGGTTTAACATCCATCTCATAAGTATAGCCTCTAATAATTCCAGGTTTCTCCACAAATACCTCAGCAAATTGCTGCAAAACTTCAGGTAATTCAAGTTGTTCCTTCGTCAGATATTCTGATTCTGTGCATTTCTCATATAAATCATTAGGTTTAATTCCCTAAGATACAGCTTCATTAAAAGTTAAATCACATATGTTTGTTGCTGGTGGATACACATGTAACTGTTCAAACTTACCTTGTTTACTATTTAAGTTTTTACCCTGTGTTAACTCTATTGTCAGTTGTTGTTGGTTTACGGTTAAATGACATTTCCCTTTTCCTAAATCTATGATTGCTTGATATCCATTCAAAAAGTCAATTCCTAATATGCAATGAAAATTAATTTATCTACTACCAGAAAACTGTAATTGAGTGGTATATTTGAAACTGTGAAGTTAATGAGAGCTTGAAATTTCACGTTCTTTGATTTGTTACCGGTGGCACTTATAATGTGACAATTCTGTACTGGCAATGTTTGTATGTTCATTATTTGTTTGAGTTCATTATATAAGGACATTGAAATGACATACCAATCATAACTCGTGTTATAGCCTGAATAATCTTCTTTGTTTTACTGGTACTATTAAAATCTACATCCTGATATAATTCTTTTTCTATTTTCTTACTGTCATCATATCGGAGAAAACAAATTGTCAGTTCCGTTGCGCTCTGCTCCCTATCGACCGTAACTCGAGCGCTTAGCTCGGTCATCGTTCGTTTTCCGGCAAATTCGGTTGTTGCTGCGGGTTGGGGTCATTGCCCAACTCAATAATATTTACATTTCTGTCACGTGTCACCCAAGTATCAGCTGTTTGGTTGTTGACATTAAATCGCGTCGTATATGGAGTTCCGTTAGGTAGGAATTGAGGGTTGCTGTATTGCATGTGTCGTGGCGGTGGTCCATTGTGATTTCCCCATACATTATTTCGCCCATAACTGTAACTGGTATTGTCATTATTGTTATTCCTGCAATACATGTTTGGATGTTGTTGTATGCTGTTTCTCTGAAAATATCCTGGATGATATCTGTTATCCTCTCTTCTTTGATTTCTATGATTTCGGTTCCTTCTTCTGTTGTTGTTATTTTGAATATAACTGTTATTGTTCTGATTGTAATTACTGTTCGGATAACAATTATAGTAATAATTACCATTTCCCTGCCAATGCTGCAAGTTGTTTCTCCTAATATTGAATGCATTTGCCCCAGTGTAGTGCGAATTGTTTCTTTGAGTGTTTTGTTGTGGTGTCGGAGGCGGATTCCAATAGCCTCTGTCATTTGTGTTGTTGTGCGTACGCGAATTTCTTGGATGGATCAGATACAATTGATTGAAATTCCTGATCTCATCTCTGTAAACAACATCTATCTCATCAACATAACTGAAAAAATTCTTTATGTTGTCCTCGGACACTCCTATTAATTTATCACGGTAAGGAAATGGTAAGTGGCTTTTAAGTGTTCTAATTACGTCTGGTAAATCTGCTGGTTTTGTCCAATATAATGTTTTGTCTAGGTAGCGTTCAAAGTATTGACGTAAAGTCTCTTTCTTCGGGTTGTAAATTTTTGGATTGTATACTTCTCGTTTTAAACTTTGCTGTTCTGTGATCGACCAGAATTCCTCAAGAAATGCTTGTTCAAATGTTAAACATCGTCTTTTCATTGCTGCTCCCCACTTAGCTGCTCTTCCACGTAACAAATTTATAACATATCGAATTTTATCAGCTTCTAACCAGTGTCTCGGGAAAATACCGTCAAAAGAGCGGATGAAAACAATCGGATGCACTTTGTCTTTCTCATCACATGAAAATGTCCGAAAGTATCATTGTCGTACTAATGTTTCATCAGCTACTCCCGATGGTATTATGGGTCCTGCATTTTGTGTCAAACTATGCATAGTATGTGGTGATGTCTGATAGTAATTTTGATCTTGTGGTAGTATTGAAAATGGTTCATTGGGATTTGTATCACGCATTGGTAATTCTATTTTTGGCTGTGTGCTGGGTCTAGCATTATTCGGATTCTCATTTGTGTTTTGGTTGCCTGTTATGGGTTTTGGTATCACTGACAAACTTGGTATTACATTTTCTTTAAGTTTACGTACCTCTTTCTGAATATTATCTGTTTCTCCCTTTACTTGTTCCTTTGTCTTATCTAAAATGATCTGTGTGATTGTATCAAACTTCTCATCTAAATAATCATCACATAATTTGCATTCATGTACAAGTTTCTCTGCTAGAGTTGTCATTCTTTAAAGATGCCACATCTGCTCTGTCTTCAAGTTTTTCTAACTTTTCCTGTAAGGATTTCTGCACCAATGTTACATCATTTAAACTGTCTGAAAAGTCTGTAATCGTCAGGTTTAAGTGTTCTTGGTTTGTTTTTACGGAATTGTGTGACTGGTGACTGTCGTAATTCGTCAACTTGGGTACTGGTTTTCTGTTGTTCAAAAACTACTGTTAACAATTTCTCATTACATCGTCGTAAGTCAGTTTTTGTCTCGTCACTGAATTCCATAAATACCTTTTCTTGCCTCGTAACCTTGTCTGATAAGTCAGTAAATTTCCTTCCAAGAGTACTGGTGGTTTCTGTCAAGTCGGCAATTTGTCTTGATTGTTTTTCAAAATTTTGTTTTATGTCCCGCGTCAGTTCATCGAATTTAGTGTCAAATCTTTTGTCTAAAGTGTCAAATTTTCTGTTTTGGTCACCAAGTAACTTAAGAATCTGGTTGAGCATGTCAGAGTCCTGTGTCTTAGTTTCGTCATTTTTTCGTGTCTGATTGATGTCTGGCTCTGAAGTTGACTTTGTCAGAGTTGCATTTTGTCGCTTAGTACTCACTTTCCATTCGCCTGTGTATCTGTTTAAATATAGGGATTGTTGTCTTAATCGATCCGGTAAAATTATGTCTTGAACATCCTCACTATTAAGTTCAATATTCATTTGACTGTCAGACATGTTTTGCAATGTGTCACTTTCACTAAGCTCGTCCGCGGAAACAATTTATACGCGTCTAGCGTCCATCTTGCGATTTTCGTAATTAATTGCAAATAAAATTTTCCAATGGCAAAAAAATTTTTTAAATATGATATGTTGAAATCTCTCTTATGGAAATGGATATTTCTATATGATTTTTTAATTAGAAATTGAATTATTAAACTGGTACTGAAATTTCCCTCTCACAAATAAATGACTGTGAACATGCTCAATTCACTTATCATTTGCAATAATAGTAAATCAATTTTAACTACAATTAGGAAAAATAATTTCGAAATAAATGGATCGGAATAAAGGAAGTACAGATGGCTGCTTGAAACTGGAAAAAATGTAAATTTCTGTACTCACCATTCCCCCCCCCCCCCCCCCCCAGTCTTATGTTGCAAATGTAGCGTCAGATATACAGTTTTCAATCCAAAATTTTTCTTTCGCGTCCGTGCTAATTATTTTATGGAACGCCGGCCGAAGTGGCCGCGCGGTTCTGGCGCTGCAGTCTGGAACCGCGAGACCGCTACGGTCACAGGTTCGAATCCTGCCTCGGGCATGGATGTGTGTGATGTCCTTACGTTAGTTAGGTTTAACTAGTTCTAAGTTCTAGGGGACTAATGACCTCAGCAGTTGAGTCCCATAGTGCTCAGAGCCATTTGAACCATTTTTTTTATTTTATGGAACGTTATACTTTTCCTTATTTTTTTTAACAAATTAATTTCCTCAGCATGAAAATGAAAATTAACACGAATTAATAACAGGGAAAACAATATTGTTGTATATTTGATGCACGTAACATTACAATTTAAATGAATGAGACTTAGTCCAAATTCATTTTCTGATGCTATTAAGTGATTAAAATTAGATAAAATGCCCAAAATTTATAATTTATAATAATTGCACTTGTATCAAATCCGGAGATTGTGAGTCCTGTCACCAGGACGCCAGTTGTAGTGTTTCCTTTACTCGGGGTTCTGCCGTGAAAATATAAAATCTGATTGGGCTTGAATTTCGGTGCTTTCAGTTACGTATAAGGCGGACTTCATATTATTGATTGAGATAGTGCTGTAATTTGACCGTGCGTGGCAGACCGGGGTAGGCAACACTACAAAAAGCGACTGTACGGAAATACCATCAGAAACTAGTGGAAATTTACCTTATAATCTTGTTAAAAACGCAGTACTAATTACAATATAGTCTTCATGGCTGTCGTCCTAATTCCCTTGTAGGACAACCCGCCTTTCACTTTTCTCCGTCTGTTGAAAACTTCAAGTTGTCACTGTCATGATCAATTCATAAATTTGGCGATAACCACCTCGAGTGACTATTGAAACAACCTCGCTTTGTAATATAATTTTAATTTCCACCCAAAAGCACATTCAACACAGCGCGGAAAAATACACGTCTTTTGTATCAAGACAAGAGAGTGAGTAATCAATTAACTGTTAAAAACAAAACCTACACAAAAGTAAAAAAAGAAAAGAACACAATTATTTATAAAAATCGGTCGCTGGCACAGCGCTCTTCTGCGTGCGCGATCGTGAATTATATCTTTGTATTGGCGGAGGCGCGATAGTGAAAGTACCATTACAATTTGTAGAGACAACCACCCTTTGTTTCCTATTGCACAGCTATGATGATGTAAGCCAGTGTAGAACACTACCCCCAATTCCATACCTGTCAAATTGTGGATAAGAAGTGCATGATTTACTGACTCAAAGGCTTTTGTGAAACCACAAGAGATTCCTGCAACTTTATTTTTATTATCTAATGATGTTCTAGTATTGTCAACAAACTTGTTAATTGCTTCTGTAGTACTTTTTCCACAGTGATAGCCAAATTGATTTTTCAAAATTATCTCATATTTTTCAATTAAATTTTGAATCTGGATGTCTACTATTTTTCTAAATTCTTTTGACAGGACTGGAGGAAGAGATGCAGAATGATAATTTCCCATACCCTCTCTTGACCCTTTTTTGAATACTGGTTTTACTTCTGCGTACTTTAGCACCTGTGGGAAACATCCATGTTCAAAAGGTTGGTTTATTGTTTAGAGTTATTGTCTAGCCTGATGAACTTCTCTTGTCTCTTAAAGTTTCCAGAACTAGGATGAAATTAAAATGGAATTTACACTCAGTTGGATATTGGCTGTATTCTTTATTGTGTGCTGCTCTCCTTTGCAAATACTCTAATGAACTAGTAGCTAATAACAAATAAAATGGGAATTGCCTGTCAACACACGTATTCATGTGTTGTGTTAGATGAAATGGAACACAAATATTTGACAGTATAATTATGTCAGCATTATGACTTAACAAAAGGTGTGCAAAAGGGGATTTTAAACATGTCATGTTAAAAAGAGTTTCATGTGGTATGCTGATATGATTTTTTTTTTTTTTTTTTTTTCCTCTGTATGTTTCTCATCATGATGCTCCATGAAGAGTTGCAGAAAATGATTTCTAACATGGAAAGAAAGTGAAACTTCCTGTGCCTGTCCGCCACACGGATTGCCTGCCAGTAACAGAACAGTGCACACTCTGCTGCAGAGTGAAAGTTTCATGAAGGTGTTGCTCCAAATCTAGTTCAAACCCTTAAAACAATAAGGAAGTAAATTATACAGCCAAAGATTTGGTACTGTTTCCAAAGTAAATATTTCACTGTGTAATTGAGTGTTTTGTACATAATGGAACGTCACGAGAGTTTAGAACTATGGGGCTAGAATGATTTTAAAGTTATGCCTGTTGTACAAAAACGGCCACTAAATTATACAGACTTCTAGTGCAGAAACACAGAAAATTTTACATGTGCAGCAATTACAACAACTATAGCTTCCACAGTTATTGCCTCAAATTAATGTTCACAAAGGAAATGCTTAAATTAACTTATCATCTGGCATTACATATAGAGAAGAATACAATGTTAATAACTACAGTTTTCTGAAGTATCAATCTGGTTTCTCCTCCCCCTTCTGATTACATATGTTTCACCCTCATCATAAAAGTTGTGGTGGGTCTTTTTTTTTTTAAGATTATCTGCTGCTGATATCTTGAGGTGTTTGGTGTTCTGATAGATATCAGTGCTGTTTGTACACAGGAGTTAGACAACACGACTGTTTGTCTTCATCAGGATATACGTGGAATTGTCAAGCAGAATTAGTCAAATATTTATACCTCCTGCCTTTCCCTTCAATGGTCAGTTATTGGCACTCTGTTTGTGGTCTGTTCCCTCTAGAATTGTCCTGAGACAGTTCACCTCCCATTCTGTGTGCCTGGCAGTGAGCTGGCATTCTGTTTTCAATCCAGTGGACTGGACAGGTCTGGCATTCTGTTCTCAGTACAGAGTATGTGGTGCTTTCTGTGGGATTTGTTTTCCATGTCCACATTCTTAGTTCTTCTTTTTGTTGAGTTCAACTGCTGTGGCTGTTGCATTTTATCCAATTCAGATTTGTGGTCCCAGTATCTGGTGGTCTGTGCCAGAATCCTTGTTTTTTTTAAAAAAAAGGTCATGGTATGATTATGTTCCACACAGTGCTCAGCAATGTCTAATTTAGTTGTCTGTCACAGCATGTTGTGCCTCTGATGTTCTCAGCATCTGATGTCCACTGTCTTCGTTGTCTGACCAATTTATTAAATAATGGAATTTTATTAAATATGTATGTTCATAAGAACAAAATTGTATATAAATAACTGGTTCATACTTAGGGAAATTATATGATGTAATTTAAAATGCATAGGGAACCCCCTCCACTACGGAAGGGACTGGGAGCACAAGAAAAGGTGAAAGTGGTGGTCTATCTGGGTGGCAAGAGAGAGAGAGAGCACGTTAGGTAATCAGTGGCCAGCAGTCGCATATCTATGATAGAATGGCCTCGGATATGATCCCAGCTGTAAAATAGTGCTCTTTTATTTGGAATTGCTCTAAAAATGATTAACTCGCCACCAAGAAGAAATGAAATAGAGCATTAAACTGCCAAAGAAGAGACCAAATAGCCTCCACGTGCTTGCCACCACTATTGCGCCACTGCTTCATCTACTTTGGAAAACAGATATGTATGCCAGTATGAACCAGTGTGTTTGTGTGTGCTTTTGCAATAACAATCAGTGTTGCAAAACACATGTTTAAACTTTGAACTGCCCTCTTCATGTTACCAAGTAGGGTCCTATCCTAAGAATGCTAAAGACCGAGTATCCTGTTTATGAAGAAATTCTAACTTGTTTCCATTTAAATGTGCCCGAGTTTCAGTTTTCAAATACATAAAAGTTGCTAGTTACCCTAAATCATTTGTTTCATAGATAAAGAGAGAGGCACATTATATTTAACTTATGAAAAGCTATAATTTGCTATGATTTGCTCTTACTTTCAAAGTGCCAAACTTTTAGTACTAAAGAGTATAAACATGGTTAGTTAAAATTACTTGCTTCACAAGTTATATTATAAAGCACTTAATTTTGATCCGATTTGAAATTTAACTCTAACTTGAAATCATTTTGAAGTTAATTAAGTATATTGCCAATGCAAATGTTTATAAAGCTTTGCAAAATAATTAAAATCAAGTGGGAGTGGAAATCAGTATTATTGTAATGAAAAGTGTTTCTATAAGGTGTGCATAGTTGATGATAAAGGAAGTAACAGTTTAAGGACCCTCACTATAATTTATACCAGCAGAAGGAAGTTACTTGAATCTGGTTTTTGCTCAGGAATCTGAAACATTATCACTGTGGAATGAATATGAAGTGTGTTATTTCATTGTTATATTATTGCACTTGTGATGTGTATATGTGTATTAGTCAAATTTGAACTCTTGTCAGCAGCCACTTAGTCTCATGTCGTCTTTGGGGAACAATTCCTGTGCTGAATTAGTTAAAGGTTGAAGTGATGATTGTAGTTAACAATGGTAAAGTCAGTTTTACATTTCTGTGACTGCTAACCTATACTTTTGATAATTACTGCTACCCACAGTGTAGTTTGTCTCGTTGTTGTAGGTGTTCATTGCACTTTACTAAGAAAGAATTTGTGAAAGTTTGCCTTGTATAATTCTAAATTGATACACAAAAAAGATAATATCATATAGACACACACACACACACACACACATATATATATATATATATATATATATATATATATATATATAAAAACAAAGATGATGTGACTTACCGAACGAAAGCGCTGGCAGGTCGATAGACACACAAACACACACACAAAATTCAAGCTTTCGCAACAAACTGTTGCCTCATCAGGAAACTGATTATATATATATATATATATATATATATATATATATATATATATATATATAGAGAGAGAGAGAGAGAGAGAGAGAGAGAGAGAGAGAGAAACATTCCACGTGGTAAAAATATATCTAAAAACAAAGATGTGTGACTTACCGAACAAAAGCGCTGGCAGGTCGATAGACACACAAACACACACACAAAATTCAAGCTTTCGCAACAAACTGTTGCCTCATCAGGAAAGAGGGAAGGAGAGGGAAAGACGAAAGGATGTGGGTTTTAGGGAGACGGTAAGGAGTCATTCCAATCCCGGGAGCGGAAAGACTTACCTTAGGGGGAAAAAAGGACGGGTATACACTCGCGCACACACACACACATATCCATCCACACATATACAGACACAAGCAGACATCTCACAAGCAGACATATTTAAAGACAAAGAGTTTGGGCAGAGATGTCAGTCGAGGCAGAAGTGAAGAGGCAAAGATGATGTTGAATGACAGGTGAGGCATGAGTGGCGGCAACTTGAAATTAGCGGCAATTGAGGCCTGGTGGGTAACGGGAAGAGAGGATATATTGAAGAGCAAGCTCCCATCTCCAGACTGGAGCAGATTCGTTTGCCACGAAGACCTAGGCTGTAGGGAAGGAACCTTTTGATGTGGAATGGGTGGCAGCTGTCATAATGGAGGTACTGTTGCTTGTTGGTGGGTTTGATGTGGACGGACGTGTGAAGCTGGCCATTGGACAGGTGGAGGTCAACATCAAGGAAAGTGGCATGAGATTTGGAGTAGGACCAGGTGAATCTGATGGAACGAAAGGAGTTGAGGTTGGAGAGGAAATTCTGGAGTTCTTCTTCACTGTGAGTCCAGATCATGAAGATGTCATCAATAAATCTGTACCAAACTTTGGGTTGGCAGGCCTGGGTAACCAAGAAGGCTTCCTCTAAGCGACCCATGAATAGGTTGGCGTACGAGGGGGCCATCCTGGTACCCATGGCTGTTCCCTTTAATTGTTGGTATGTCTGGCCTTCAAAAGTGAAGAAGTTGTGGGTCAGGATGAAGCTGGCTAAGGTGATGAGGAAAGAGGTTTTAGGTAGGGTGGCAGGTGATTGGCGTGAAAGGAAGTGCTCCATCGCAGCAAGGCCCTGGACGTGCGGAATATTTGTGTATAAGGAAGTGGCATCAATGGTTACAAGGATGGTTTCCGGGGGTAACAGATTGGGTAAGGATTCCAGGCGTTTGAGAAAGTGGTTGGTGTCTTTGATGAAGGATGGGAGACTGCATGTAATGGGTTAAAGGTGTTGACCTACGTAGGCAGAGATACGTTCTGTGGGGGCTTGGTAACCAGCTACAATGGGGCGGCCGGGATGATGGGGTTTGTGGATTTTAGGAAGAAGGTAGAAGGTAGGGGTGCGGGGTGTCGGTGGGGTCAGGAGGTTGATGGAGTCAGGTGAAAGGTTTTGCAGGGGGCCTAAGGTTCTGAGGATTCCTTGAAGCTCTGCCTGGACATCGGGAATGGGGTTACCTTGGCAAACTTTGTATGTGGTGTTGTCTGAAAGCTGACGCAGTCCCTCAGCCACATACTCCCGACGATCAAGTACCACGGTTGTGGAACCCTTGTCCGCCGGAAGAATGACGATGGATCGGTCAGCCTTCAGATCATGGATAGCGTGGGCTTCAGCAGTGGTGATGTTGGGAGTAGGATTAAGGTTTTCTAAGAAGGATTGAGATGCAAGGCTGGAAGTCAGAAATTCCTGGAAGGTTTGGAGAGGGTGATTTTGAAGTAGAGGAGGTGGGTCCCCCTGCGACAGAGGATGGAACTGTTCCAGGCAGGGTTCAATTTGGATGGTGTCTTGGGGAGTTGGATCATTAGGAGTAGGATTAGGATCATTTTTCTTCGTGGCAAAGTGATATTTCCAGCAGAGAGTACGAGTGTAGGACAGTAAATCTTTGACGAGGGCTGTTTGGTTGAATCTGGGAGTGGGGCTGAAGGTGAGGCCTTTGGATAGGACAGAGGTTTCGGATTGGGAGAGAGGTTTGGAGGAAAGGTTAACTACTGAATTAGGGTGTTGTGGTTCCAGATTGTGTTGATTGGAATTTTGAGGTTTTGGAGGGAGTGGAGCTGAACGTGGGAGATTGAGTAGATGGGAGAGACTGGGTTTGTGTGCAATGAGAGGAGGTTGAGGTTTGCTGGAAAGGTTGTGAAGGGTGAGTGAGTTGCCTTTCTGGAGGTGGGAAACCAGGAGATTGGATAGTTTTTTGAGGTGGACGGTGGCATGCTGTTCTAATTTACGGTTGGCCTGTAGGAGGATGCTCTGAACAGCCGGTGTGGATGTGGGAGAGGAAAGATTAAGGACTTTTATTAAGGATAGGAGTTGACGGGTGTGTTCATTGGCTTAGTTGATGTGTAGTTGAAGGGTTAGGTGGGTGAGGGCAATGGATTGTTCGTTTTGGAACTGGTATAGGGACTGATGGAAAGAGGGGTTGCAGCCAGAGATGGGAACTTTAAGTGTGAGGCCTTTGGGGGTAATGCCAAATGTCAGACAAGCCTGAGAAAATAGAATATGGGAGCGTAATCTGGCTAGGGCGAAGGCATGTTTGCGGAGGGAATGTAAATAAAACTTAATGGGGTCGTTGTGGGGGTGTTGTGAGGGTGACATGGTATTAGAAGGTGGAAAGTGTAAACTGAGGCTGAAATGAAAATGAAAATAAAAATATATGGGGAGAGATAAAGGTGAACTGGAAAGTAACTGGAGATCTGGTGTGAAAAAAGGTGAGAAGGTGTTGGTCACAGCTGGGCTATGTTGGACTTGGGTTGGTAGACAACGATGTGCACAAAGGTTAGGTGGTTGTGTTGCCGCCCAAACACGTTAAAGGACGGAGAAATTCGGGAAAATTTCGAAAAAGTGCGTGTAATATATTAAAAGGAGTGGTTTTGTGGTGGCAGATTATGAAAATGAGGCTAACAATTGTCAGACGAAGAAATAATGACGTTAAAACCTGTGGGAGGCGGATAAAAATTATCAGTGATGTGCGAAAAACGGAAATCGAAATAAAGCTAAAGATATTAGAACTGGCCAAAATGGTTGTTTAAAATGTGAAAGGAACTGTTTGTGAACTAGAAATGGTGGATTTTATAGCGGCGGTAGTGTTGAAAGCGGCAAAAAAATTTTTTTGGTTATGGTTTGGAAGTGGGTTACGTATTATTGAGTATATATAGGCGGGATAAAATTGTATAGCAGATTACGGTAAAAAGGAGAAGGTGAATACAAAGTGAAACTACTGGCAAAAACAGAAAGAGAAAATAAGACGACAGAGAAGATTTCGAAATGCAACAGTGACAATAACAAACGTGATTGTTGGGTTCAAATTACTGATATCAATATAATAGAGGGAAACATTCCACATGGGAAAAATATATCTAAAAACAAAGATGATGTGACATACCGAAAGAAAGCGCTGGCAGGTCGATAGACACACAAACACACACACAAAATTCAAGCTTTCGCAACAAACTGTTGCCTCATCAGGAAAGAGGGAAGGAGAGGGAAAGACGAAAGGATGTGGGTTTTAGGGGAGAGGGTAAGGAGTCATTCCAATCCCGGGAGCGGAAAGACTTACCTTAGGGGGAAAAAAGGACGGGTATACACTCCCACACACACACACACACACACACATACCCATCCACACATATACAGACACAAGCAGACATCTCACAAGCAGACATATTTAAAGACAAAGAGTTTGGGCAGAGATGTCAGTCGAGGCAGAAGTGAAGAGGCAAAGATGATGTTGAATGACAGGTGAGGCATGAGTGGCGGCAACTTGAAATTAGCGGCAATTGAGGCCTGGTGGGTAACGGGAAGAGAGGATATATTGAAGAGCAAGCTCCCATCTCCGGAGTTCGGATAGGTTGGTGTTGGTGGGAAGTATCCAGATAACCCGGACGGTGTAACACTGTGCCAAGATGTGCTGGCCGTGCACCAAGGCATGTTTAGCCACAGGGTGATCCTCATTACCAACAAACACTGTCTGCCTGTGTCCATTCATGCGAATGGACAGTTTGTTGCTGGTCATTCCCACATAGAGTGCATCACAGTGTAGGCAGGTCAGTTGGTAAATCACGTGGGTGCTTTCACATGTGGCTCTGCCTTTGATCGTGTACACCTTCCGGGTTACAGGACTGGAGTAGGTGGTGGTGGGAGGGTGCATGGGACAGGTTTTACACCGGGGGCGGTTACAAGGATAGGAGCCAGAGGGTAGGGAAGGTGGTTTGGGGATTTCATAGGGATGAACTAACAGGTTACGAAGATTAGGTGGACGGCGGAAAGACACTCTTGGTGGAGTGGGGTTGATTTCATGAAGGATGGATCTCATTTCAGGGCAGGATTTGAGGAAGTCGTATCCCTGTTGGAGAGCCACATTCAGAGTCTGGTCCAGTCCCGGAAAGTATCCTGTCACAAGTGGGGCACTTTTGTGGTTCTTCTGTGGGGGATTCTGCGTTCGAGGGGATGAGGAGTTTGCTCTGGTTATTTGCTTCTGTACCAGGTCCGGAGGGTAGTTGCGAGATGCGAAAGCTGTTGTCAGGTTGTGGGTGTAATGGTTCAGGGATTCCAGACTGGAGCAGATTCGTTTGCCACGAAGACCTAGGCTGTAGGGAAGGGACCGTTTGATGTGGAATGGGTGGCAGCTGTCATAATGGAGGTACTGTTGCTTGTTGGTGGGTTTGATGTGGACGGACGTGTGAAGCTGGCCATTGGACAGGTGGAGGTCAACGTCAAGGAAAGTGGCATGAGATTTGGAGTAGGACCAGGTGAATCTGATGGAACGAAAGGAGTTGAGGTTGGAGAGGAAATTCTGGAGTTCTTCTTCACTGTGAGTCCAGATCATGAAGATGTCATCAATAAATCTGTACCAAACTTTGGGTTGGCAGGCCTGGGTAACCAAGAAGGCTTCCTCTAAGCGACCCATGAATAGGTTGGCGTACGAGGGGGCCATCCTGGTACCCATGGCTGTTCCCTTTAATTGTTGGTATGTCTGGCCTTCAAAAGTGAAGAAGTTGTGGGTCAGGATGAAGCTGGCTAAGGTGATGAGGAAAGAGGTTTTAGGTAGGGTGGCAGGTGATTGGCGTGAAAGGAAGTGCTCCATCGCAGCAAGGCCCTGGACGTGCGGAATATTTGTGTATAAGGAAGTGGCATCAATGGTTACAAGGATGGTTTCCGGGGGTAACAGATTGGGTAAGGATTCCAGGCGTTTGAGAAAGTGGTTGGTGTCTTTGATGAAGGATGGGAGACTGCATGTAATGGGTTAAAGGTGTTGACCTACGTAGGCAGAGATACGTTCTGTGGGGGCTTGGTAACCAGCTACAATGGGGCGGCCGGGATGATGGGGTTTGTGGATTTTAGGAAGAAGGTAGAAGGTAGGGGTGCGGGGTGTCGGTGGGGTCAGGAGGTTGATGGAGTCAGGTGAAAGGTTTTGCAGGGGGCCTAAGGTTCTGAGGATTCCTTGAAGCTCTGCCTGGACATCGGGAATGGGGTTACCTTGGCAAACTTTGTATGTGGTGTTGTCTGAAAGCTGACGCAGTCCCTCAGCCACATACTCCCGACGATCAAGTACCACGGTTGTGGAACCCTTGTCCGCCGGAAGAATGACGATGGATCGGTCAGCCTTCAGATCATGGATAGCGTGGGCTTCAGCAGTGGTGATGTTGGGAGTAGGATTAAGGTTTTCTAAGAAGGATTGAGATGCAAGGCTGGAAGTCAGAAATTCCTGGAAGGTTTGGAGAGGGTGATTTTGAAGTAGAGGAGGTGGGTCCCCCTGCGACAGAGGATGGAACTGTTCCAGGCAGGGTTCAATTTGGATGGTGTCTTGGGGAGTTGGATCATTAGGAGTAGGATTAGGATCATTTTTCTTCGTGGCAAAGTGATATTTCCAGCAGAGAGTACGAGTGTAGGACAGTAAATCTTTGACGAGGGCTGTTTGGTTGAATCTGGGAGTGGGGCTGAAGGTGAGGCCTTTGGATAGGACAGAGGTTTCGGATTGGGAGAGAGGTTTGGAGGAAAGGTTAACTACTGAATTAGGGTGTTGTGGTTCCAGATTGTGTTGATTGGAATTTTGAGGTTTTGGAGGGAGTGGAGCTGAACGTGGGAGATTGAGTAGATGGGAGAGACTGGGTTTGTGTGCAATGAGAGGAGGTTGAGGTTTGCTGGAAAGGTTGTGAAGGGTGAGTGAGTTGCCTTTCTGGAGGTGGGAAACCAGGAGATTGGATAGTTTTTTGAGGTGGACGGTGGCATGCTGTTCTAATTTACGGTTGGCCTGTAGGAGGATGCTCTGAACAGCCGGTGTGGATGTGGGAGAGGAAAGATTAAGGACTTTTATTAAGGATAGGAGTTGACGGGTGTGTTCATTGGCTTAGTTGATGTGTAGTTGAAGGGTTAGGTGGGTGAGGGCAATGGATTGTTCGTTTTGGAACTGGTATAGGGACTGATGGAAAGAGGGGCTGCAGCCAGAGATGGGAACTTTAAGTGTGAGGCCTTTGGGGGTAATGCCAAATGTCAGACAAGCCTGAGAAAATAGAATATGGGAGCGTAATCTGGCTAGGGCGAAGGCATGTTTGCGGAGGGAATGTAAATAAAACTTAATGGGGTCGTTGTGGGGGTGTTGTGAGGGTGACATGGTATTAGAAGGTGGAAAGTGTAAACTGAGGCTGAAATGAAAATGAAAATAAAAATATATGGGGAGAGATAAAGGTGAACTGGAAAGTAACTGGAGATCTGGTGTGAAAAAAGGCGAGAAGGTGTTGGTTACAGCTGGGCTATGTTGGACTTGGGTTGGTAGACAACGATGTGCACAAAGGTTAGGTGGTTGTGTTGCCGCCCAAACACGTTAAAGGACGGAGAAATTCGGGAAAATTTCGAAAAAGTGCGTGTAATATATTAAAAGGAGTGGTTTTGTGGTGGCAGATTATGAAAATGAGGCTAACAATTGTCAGACGAAGAAATAATGACGTTAAAACCTGTGGGAAGCAGATAAAAATTATCAGTGATGTGCGAAAAACGGAAATCGAAATAAAGCTAAAGATATTAGAACTAGCCAAAATGGTTGTTTAAAATGTGAAAGGAACTGTTTGTGAACTAGAAACGGTGGATTTTATAGCGGCGGTAGTGTTGAAAGCGGCAAAAATTTTTTTTTGGTTATGGTTTGGAAGTGGGTTACGTATTATTGAGTATATATAGGCGGGATAAAATTGTATAGCAGATTACGGTAAAAAGGAGAAGGTGAATACAAATTGAAACTACTGGCAAAAACAGAAAGAGAAAATAAGACGACAGAAAAGATTTCGAAATGCAACAGTGACAATAACAAATGTGATTGTTGGGTTCAAATTACTGATATCAATATAATAGAGGGAAACATTCCACATGGGAAAAATATATCTAAAAACAAAGATGATGTGACATACCGAAAGAAAGCGCTGGCAGGTCGATAGACACACAAACACACACACAAAATTCAAGCTTTCGCAACAAACTGTTGCCTCATCAGGAAAGAGGGAAGGAGAGGGAAAGACGAAAGGATGTGGGTTTTAAGGGAGAGGGTAAGGAGTCATTCCAATCCCGGGAGCGGAAAGACTTACCTTAGGGGGAAAAAAGGACGGGTATACACTCGCACACACACACACATATCCATCCACACATATACAGACACAAGCAGACATATTTAAAGACAAAGAGTTTGGGCAGAGATGTCAGTCGAGGCGGAAGTGCAGAGGCAAAGATGTTGTTGAATGACAGGTATGAGTGGCGGCAACTAGAAATTAGCGGAGATTGAGGTCTGGTGGGTAACGGGAAGAGAGGATATATTGAAGAGCAAGTTCCCATCTCCGGAGTTCGGGTAGGTTGGTGTTGGTGGGAAGTATCCAGATATCCCGGACGGTGTAACACTGTGCCAAGATGTGCTGGCCGTGCACCAAGGCATGTTTAGCCACAGGGTGATCCTCATTACCAACAAACACTGTCTGCCTGTGTCCATTCATGCGAATGGACAGTTTGCTGCTGGTCATTCCCACATAGAATGCATCACAGTGTAGGCAGGTCAGTTGGTAAATCACGTGGGTGCTTTCGCACGTGGCTCTGCCTTTGATCGTGTACACCTTCCGGGTTACAGGACTGGAGTAGGTGGTGGTGGGAGGGTGCATGGGACAGGTTTTACACGGGGGCGGTTACAAGGATAGGAGCCAGAGGGTAGGGAAGGTGGTTTGGGGATTTCATAGGGATGAACTAACAGGTTACGAAGGTTAGGTGGACAGCAGAAGGACACTCTTGGTGGAGTGGGGAGGATTTCATGAAGGATGGATGGATCTCATTTCAGGGCAGGATTTGAGGAAGTCGTATCCCTGCTGGAGAGCCACATTCAGAGTCTGGTCCAGTCCCGGAAAGTATCCTGTCACAAGTGGGGCACTTTTGTGGTTCTTCTGTGGAATGTTCTGAGTTTGAGGGGATGAGGAAGTGGCTCTGGTTATTTGCTTCTGTACCAGGTCGGGAGGGTAGTTACGGGATGCGAAAGCTGTTGTCAGGTTGTTGGTGTAATGGTTCAGGGATTCTGGACTGGAGCAGATTCGTTTGCCACGAAGACCTAGGCTGTAGGGAAGGGACCGTTTGATGTGGAATGGGTGGCAGCTGTCATAATGCAGATAGTGTTGCTTGTTGGTGGGTTTGGTGTGGACGGACGTGTGAAGCTGGCCATTGGACAGATGGAGGTCAGTGTCAAGGAAAGTGGCATGGGATTTGGAGTAGGACCATGTGAATCTGATGGAACCAAAGGAGTTGGGGTTGGAGAGGAAATTCTGGAGTTCTTCTTCACTGTGAGGCCAGATCATAAAGATGTCATCAATAAATCTGTACCAAACTTTGGGTTGGCAGGCCTGGGTAACCAAGAAGGCTTCCTCTAGGCGACCCATGAATAGGTTGGCGTACGAGGGGGCCATCCTGGTACCCATGGCTGTTCCCTTTAATTGTTGGTATGTCTGGCCTTCAAAAGTGAAGAAGTTGTTGGTCAGGATGAAGCTGGCTAAGGTAATGAGGAAAGACGTTTTAGGTAGGGTGGCAGGTGATCGGCGTGAAAGGAAGTGCTCGCAGCGAGGCCCTGGACGTGCGGAATATTTGTGTATAAGGAAGTGGCATCAATGGTTACAAGGATGGTTTCCGGGGGTAACAGATTGGGTAAGGATTCCAGGTGTTCGAGAAAGTGGTTGGTGTCTTTGATGAAGGATGGGAGACTGCATGTAATGGGTTGAAGGTGTGGATCTACGTAGGCAGAGATACCCTCTGTGGGGGCTTGGTAACCAGCTACAATGGGGCGGCTGGGATGGTTATGTTTATGAATTTTGGGAAGAAGGTAGAAGGTAGTGGTGCGGGGTGTCGGTGGGGTCAGGAGGTTGATGGAGTCAGGTGAAAGGTTTTGTAGGGGGCCTAAGGTTCTGAGGATTCCTTGAAGCTCCGCCTGGACATCAGGAATGGGATTCAATTTAAATATCCAATTATGTTAATAATGAAAATATTCATCTTTTTGTTGCTCTTCTTTGTTATGTATTGATGGCTCGTTGTTGTTCTCCTTTCTGGGGTTCAGCTTTCTAGAATCGTCTAGAGGATGATCGGGTTGGTATTTCAGCAATAATATGAATTCTGGTGGACTTTCTGCAGAAGAGCACATATATTTTCAGTCATTTCACTTCACAATACAAATAAATAAAATACATATAACTCGTTCTCCATCCTCACACTTCAAACTCGTACAACCAACTGCACAGAGGAATAAAGATTTACCTCTAACAACGTATAGCAAATAAATTACTATTGTATATCAATCTATATATACAAAACAATCTTTGAAACATACATTTCATAAATAAAATACTATTAATTGTTTTTTTTAGAAGTCCATACTCATCTTTTTAATTACATTAAGTATTTGTAAACATTGACCTTTAAACATTTTCACACAGCTTTGTATTAATGGATGTTTGGTTTTTGTCTATCCAGTGTGATATTCTCCACTTCAAATGATTCAGAATTGGTTAAATACATTTATCTCATGCTAATCAGTTTTATTACAAACTCCATTCTTCTGTTGTCCTATGGACAGAGTGGATAAGAATACCAGAGCTGTCTTGAAGGCAACAAGCATGCCTGCCAAGCTCATCAGAAGACTACACTTTAGATTGTCAGTTCCATCTAGACTGTATGGACTACTAAAAGTACACAAAGAAGTTGTGTTGCTACATAACCAACAGCTAAGTATTTGAAGCAACTGCTGTACTCATGTGTGGGGAAGTGTATTCACCACATCCACAACTTGGAGGACTAATTGCAGTGTCTCAGAAAACTATGTATCATGAAATCTGGTATAATGGTCAATTATGATGTGGTCTCCATGTTTACCAAGGTGCCACTTAAAGACTCACTAGAACTGATTGGAAAGAAATTTGACAATGCTGTGATGGACCTGTTCAGCCATATTACTGACTTCAGCATATCGTAATATTACAAGGAGAGAGAAGAAGTGGCCGTGGGCAGCCCCCTCACTCCAGTGGTTGCCAATCTCTTCATGGTGCAATTTTAGAGGGAAGATTTATAGACGACTAGACAGAAACCAACACGCTTTTTTAGGTATGTGGATGATACCTCTGCAGTCTGGCCAAATATAAAGTTTCTCGTGGAACTGGAGAATGATGGTTAGCTCTGTTTTTGGATATACCGGTCAAAAGGACACGATATGGGTTATTTGGTCACAATATGTACTGCAAACCAGCACACATGGATTTGTACCCAGCATGGATGAAGAAGAACGAGATGAAGCAAAGGCTATAGCTTACAAGTCCTATGTAGGATCTGTTTCTGCCAAGATCAGAAGTAAGAAATGTGAAAGATGACATTCACTTACAAAAATGAGAAATTTATAATATACCTTGCCAATGTGGTATGTCGTACGTTGGCTAAACAACTAGGGCAGTGTACAGCAGATGCTGAGCACATCAGAGCCACAACCAGCTGAGATAGACAATTAAATCAACCATTGCAGAGCACTTTCTGGAAGTTAATCATACCATGATCCACAAAAATATGAGGATTCTGACACAGGCCCCAGATACTGGGACAGTATTCCAAGAGAGTCTATAGAGATAACTGTGGTGTAAAATATCCTCATGAGTTGTGACACTATGTAGCAATTCAACAAAGCCTGTAATCCTGCATTAAAGTTGCTTAAAGTGCAATAGATGCATCAACAGAACTCAACATAGAGAAGACCTGAAAATGAGAATATGAGGAATGAATCCCAACAGACATCAGTTGCAAGATACTGAGAACGGAACACCAGATCACTTTCAGGCACGCTGGACAGAAAACAGAATGCCAACTCACAGCCAGGCATTCCAGACTAAAGATGGACTGTCTCAGTACATTTCTACTGGAAACAGACCATAGACAGAGTACCTAGAACTGACCAAGGGGGTGCACCAAACTGAAAATGAAACACCAGCTCAAAGACGGAATACCTCAGGATGTCTCTAGTGTGAATGGATGGCAAACATAGTGCCTAGAACCGACCATGGAGAGGGAAGACAGTAGGTACAAATTCTACTCAACCAGCAGTGTCATGTAGCATCTGACGAAGATAATGAGTCACAATGTTGCGCTGTTGTACATGGATGACACTGATATCTGGGAGAACTCCCGACACCACACAACATCAGCAGATCATCGGGGAAGCCTTAAGATGTCTGTAATGAAACTTTTCTATGGTTACAGCCAATATTGTTGACATACCTCATGAAAGCCTGACAGTTGCGACTGACCTGTCCTAATGCCAGTTACCATATAAATCTCAATGAGATGATTAAACATTGGAGACAGTTGGATAATGGATGGCTCTTTTTGGAATACTAGCTCAGTATCATTGCTGGATCGAATGGTATGTAGTCTGATTTCATGCCCAGCAGCTAAACTCACTGTGAAAATTGTATTATCATGTGATCCTTTGGTCAAATTCATTGAAGCATAAGAAAATAGTGTGAATTTAAATAAATACAAGTTGCAATAAAACAAAAAGTTAATAAAAAGGTAAAAAGGACAATCTTTCTGCCAAAATTCTGACCTCTGCAAAAGTCTCTGTACTTTATACAGACCTCACCGTTATGACCCAAACCTAATTTCAACCATGTTGGACTTGCAGAGGACCTTCTATCCTTTACTCGCTCTGTGCAATGGAAACATTTCTCCACGGTATACACCACTGGCAACAGCCAACCAAACCCTCACTGGTATCTTTCAGGAATTCCTCACTTCTAACTTTGCCTCACCTTACTGTCTTAAATCCCTCACTGGTGAATTGAACATCACTTCTATGGAAAACACTGCTACCCATAACCTGAAAAAGAATCAAGACCTTATCATGTCTTAAATCCCTCACTGGTGAATTGAACATCACTTCTACGGAAAACACTGATACCCATAACCTGAAAAAGAATCAAGACCTTATCATTCTTCATGCAGACAAAAGCTTGACCACAGTGGTTATGAATCATAGTGACTATGCGGTTGAGTGTTTTTGCCAACTTTCCAACACCTACACATACAGACCTTACAACCACAGTTTCATACCAGAAGACCAACATGATCGAAAGCAGCTCCTCAAAGTCTTAGGTCCACTTCAAAACCTGACACATAAATCCATCTCCCTCCTCATACTAGCAACTCCACAAACCCAACCCCACACGTCTCCCTTGGTCGTCCCATTGTGGCTGGGTACGAGGCTCCCACAGAATGAACCTCTGCCTCTTGTTGACCATCACCTCCAAACTACTGTTGTAACCTCCCATCTTACACTGCTCACTTTCTTGACCACCTCTCCACAGTTCCTGTCCTGTTACCAACAGATGCCTTGTTAGTCACTGTGGATGTCACATCCTTGTACACCAACATCACCATGGCCATAGGACCATTTTGACAGCTTATGGCCATGGAACGCTACCTTTCCCCAACATCCTCCTCCTGATGCTAAACCCACCATCTCTTTCCTAATACTCCTAGCCAACCACATCCTAACCCATAATTATTTCACCTCTAAGGGCCACATTTATAGACAAATCCATGGTATCCCCATGAGTACTTGCATGGCACCATCCTATGCCAACTTATTTATGGGCCATCTGGAGGAATCTTCCTTATCCAGTTAATACCTAAAACCTCTTGTCAGATTCAGATTCATTGATGACATTTTCATTATCTGGACTCATGGAAAGAACAACCTCTGTTCAATCCTCCACAGCCTCAACACTTACTCCTAAATCTGCTTGTCCTGGTTCTTCTCAATTCATCAGGTCACCTTCCTAGATGTAGATCTCCACCTCTTATATGCCTTATATATGCCTGTCCATATTGAGTGCACCAGCCACCAACAATACCTCCATTTTGACAGCTGTCATCCACTCTATGTCCAAAAATCTCATCCTTACAACCTTGCAATCCCTGGATGCTGCATCTGCATTGGAAAGCAGGAGTTTTGTAAGTATGCTGATAATTTTAACAGGGTCTTTATTGACAGACAATGCGCAATCCAGCCCCTCCCTCTTCATGTCCCATGCTACCTGCTCCTCTGACATCAATGAACCTCTTAACCAGCCTGTCACCAGCAGTCCTTTGACCATTCAGTATCACCCTAGTCTTGAAAAGCCAAACCATGTCCACAACCAGGGCTTCAACTACCTCTCATCATGCCCTGGCATGAGAGATAGCCTAACCAAAATCCTACCTGCTTCACCAAAAGTAGTGTTCTGCCACCCACCCAACCTGCAGACCCTATTCCAAACTGAGCAAGGTGGTGCAGTGGTTAGCACACTGGGCTTGCATTTGGGAGGACAACGGTTCAAATCCGCATCTGGCCGATGGTTCCTTTGAAAGGGCATGGCTGATTTTCTTCCCTATCCTTCCCTCATCCGATGGGACCAGTGACCTCATTGTTTGGTCCCCTTCACCAAATCAGCCAACCAACCAACCAACCCTATTCCAGACCTACTCCCAATCCTGCACTGCATGGGGTACTCCCCTGTTGTTGGCCCAGGCGCATGACCTGTTCCATTCACCCACGCAACTCCTACCACAGTCTGGTTACAGGAATTTCTTGCCCAATAAAAGGCGGGGCCACATGTGAAAGCAGGCTTGTCATATATCAACACTGCTGCAATTACTGTACAGCATTCTACATGGGTATGACACATAACCAATTGTCTTCTCAAAGGAATGATCACCACCAAACTGTGGCAAACTGTAAACTGGACCATCCACTTGTTGAACATGCTGCACACCCAGTACAAATGACTTCAACAGGTGCTTCACTATGCAGGCCATTTGGATACTCCCTTCCATCACAAGTTGTTCTGAACAATGGAGATAGGAGTTATCTCACCAGCATATCCAATGTTCTTGCAATGCCTCTGATCTAAACCTCCTGCTGCCTTACCTTACTACATCTCTACTTGTTTTACTCTCTCTACTCCTTTCTTGGCCATGGAGTCATCTGTCCAAAGACCTGCCTCTTTCCCACTATCACCTCATTGCATGCTTCCCTACCGCTCCCCACCTCTATCAGCTCAGAAACTGCTTTCAATAATCAATTATCTATAATCAGTCTCACTGTGGTCATGAGAATGTGCTTTTTGGCATCTGTGCAGTTGTGTGTGTAGTTTTGCTAGAAAAAAATCCAAGGGTTTAAAAGTTAGTGTGAATGATATTTACTGCTCTGTGTTCTTGTGCTCCACACATTGGTCCATTATAGGTGAGTGGTCGCCTTCTCCTTATCTTATGCATTGCTCCATCCACGAATTACCATTATTCTTAGACAGACTCCCATGCCATTGAAATATTCCCTGATCATAAATAAATAAAGTTCACTATGGCAATCAACATATCAGAAATTGCGTAATCATGTGTATATTCCCAGTCTATTCAATAATAAACCCTGATTTGCAGCCAAAAATAATCATCGTTCAACACTGCACTTCACATAACATTCATGAAATGTTAACATTCCAGCTAGCTTACTTATTTTAAGTCCTATTTGACTAGAAATTTTTCTAAGTGCCAGCAAATGTTAAAAGTATTTCAGCAGCCAGATGCTGCCCAGAACCTATCACTTCACAATTCCTAAAACCATGGTACTAGTCACCCAATGCACACATTACCTCCAAGGCCTACCCACACAGCCTGCCTGCCTGATACAGAATTATGAGGAGCTACCAGTTGCTAATGCTTATAAGCCCTCAGTTTCCCCACCAGAATTAACGACACAAAATACAGAAAATGGACCACCATTTAAAGTACAATCAAGTTATAATAAATTATACATATAATATTTATTCTCAGAGGGTAATCAGTTAATAAAATATCTACAGATGTGTGGTTTTCAGTGATGATAGGTAGTGTCCTCTGTTATCATTTAATAACTTGTTTGACCAGATCACATGAAGCATTCAACTGCTATTAGTTTTAACAACTGCTTAGAAAAGTACAGATTTGCTTTTAAGATATAACTTCTGTAATTTTTATAATATAGATGATACCAATGTTCCAAATATACACCTCAGTGCCGTGGTTATTCTGATGTGATTATTTTTATTGTATGTTGAAACATTGTTTAATTTTAAAGTACTTCTATGTATCCCCCATCTGACATATTACTACAGCTCCCATATTTAGTGCCAGCATCTTCATTCACATGCTGGTACTCAAACCAACAAGCCATGCCTTGGTAAAATCCATTTTCATTCCCCCAACTCACTTGCCATGACTGGTGGCAACCCAGCCCCAGTTACCATGGCTGGCCCACCTAAACTCAATGTGCCATGCTTTACTACAGCCCTATCAGCATTATCAATATTTACAAGATTTTTATAACTTTAGGCAGCTGATAGCTCACCAGCATACATGTTATGTTCTACAGTCCTTCAGACCCATCCCCATTCACTGCAGCATAATATTATCTACAGCAAGAGTTAGTGGATCACCAATATAGGTCACACACTGAGTAGAAAACCTGTCATTCACATTTTTATTTAATGGCACTGTTATTCCTCTTCCAGGGTCTTCTAATGCACCTCTCCTGTCATTGAGTAAATATCATTGGCACACCTCATATTCTTTTGGACCATTTCCATTCACTTCTGACAATATTATAACAAGGGGGGGGGGGGGGGGGGGAAGTACATTCAACAGAGAAACTGTGATTCATGTTTTCATTTACTGGCACTGGGATTCCTTTTACATGGCAGTAAAGCACACATAATTATATTGTTCATTTTCAGTTAATTTGTTCTTAAAGCTGTTACCTGCATTTGTTGTATCACTGCTGTAAGAAACACAAAGACATGGTTGACTAATTATAGTGTGTATAGGGGTATTTAAACAGCCTTGCTTCCCATCCTTGACATGCAAATGAAACAGGAGGAAATCTTAATATACTGAGGAGTATTTTCTGCCATCCATTTAGCAGTGGTTTACAGAGAGTGAAAGTGGATGAGAATACAGATTTGATTTTGGACCTTTCTTAAGTAAGCTTTACTCACCAATGAATGTTAACATAGAAAGAAAAAATTCGAACAGAACAGTCCATCCCGGTCATACTATACGCCATTGACTGAACCTGTGGTTCAAAGATTTGGGAATCTAATCTATAAAGGTTAAAAACAAACGTAAAACCAGTACTGAACCCCACAAAACTATATTTTTGCCCCATCTCAGTTTAGTTTTATCCTTGTGGTGCAGTATGCCACTGTCAGTCTCAGGTTTCTGTTACATCTGTAAGGCTCCAGCCATATAGTGAGTTGCTGTGAATGAGCCAACATTTAAATTTCTCAAGTGGAGTTTTTTGCAAGGTCACAAAAAATGTCAACATAGTAGTTTTTGTTATTAACTGTTCTTAATTTCTGACATGATGTATGATTTCCTCCATGAAGAATGCTATGCAAAAGACAAACTGTATGGCATGTAATAAGTTCTATATTGAAAAATGCATCAGTATTCAATTGCAGACCATTTCCATCATTTATTTATATAACACTAAAGGAACTGAAATTCACTGTTAATTGAAGATTACTCGCTTATCTAGATTTTTTTTATAGATGGATGTCTTAATTGCATATTCCAAACATATGTTATTTAGTATAATTGAGGGAAACAAGACATTTCATTTTCAAATGTAATTTTTTTAAAGTTACAGCTTTCTTATTAATTTCATTCTTTTCTATATACTGATGTTAGCACAAATGATATGTAGGTCTTTAATGATCCTTAATGTATACAAAATCAGTTTTTGGCAGCCTATTTGCTTTGTTAAAACATATCTTGTAAGTCACCTATGTGAGGGTTTTTTCCTCCATAACAGAGTCTACAGGTCACTATGAGTAAATGAAACAAATGGAAAAAAGAGCTTCAAACAGGGAAATCTTTAAAAAAAATGAATTAAACAGAATGTTGATCTTTCCAGTTTAAATATTCTCATTTTACAGATACATTATGCATGAAACTCATATATTAGATAAAACCTCATTGTTCTCTATAAAGAAAGAGCAAGTGAACCAGACATAACAGGTACTGAATGCAAGTGTTAGTAAAAAACCATACCTGTCGATTTTTTTTTTTTACTTGTCTTGCTAACCTGTTATTTGAATGAGAAACGTAAGAACTTAAGTTCAAATGGCTCTGAGCACTATGGGACTTAACATCTATGGTCATCAGTCCCCTAGAACTTAGAACTACTTAAACCTAACTAACCTAAGGACAGCACACAACACCCAGTCATCACGAGGCAGAGAAAATCCTTGACCCCGCTGGGAATCGAACCCGGGCGTGGGAAGCGAGAACGCTACCGCATGACCACGAGCTACGGACAAAGAACTTAAGTCTCAGAAGGGAAGTTCAGGATGTGAGTAATGCCACCTGTGGCCATTTCTTCTGTAGCGACAAGCAGTCCCTCTCAGAATATACTAGGGTCTCACTGTGACCTTCACAGACCATAATTACCCTCCCAATTCCCGTGCCATGTCTCTCCAGTCACTCATCACCTCCCAAAGTCCCACTGGTAGGCCACTTACAAGCATTCCCATTGTGACTTAGTACCACCCAGGACTGGAACAACCGAATCATATTCTTTGTCAGGGTTTTGGCTACTTCTTGTCGTGCCCTGAAATGAGGAATGACCCATCCTCTACCCTTCAAACCCTTCCCACAGTGGTACTCCACTACCCACTGAACCTACACAATATCCTTGTCCATCCCTATACAACCCCTGCCCCAACCCCTCACCTCATGGCTCATATCCCTGTAATAGACATAGATGCTAGACCTGCCCCGTACATCCTCCCACCACCACCACCTATTCCTTTCCAGTCACAAGCATCACTTATCTGATCAAAGGCCTACCTGTGAAACTAGTCATGTGCTCTGTAAGATAAGCTGCAACCACTGTGCTGTATTCTACGTAGGCATGACAACCAACAAGCTGTCTGTCTGCATGAGTGGCCACTGACAGACTGCAGCCAAGAAACAGCTGGACCCCCAGTTGCTGAGCACGCTGCCCAACACAACTCTCCCTCCAACATATCCTATGTTTGTGTGACCCTCTCATCCTCAACCTCCATTAGTCATTGTCTTTCACCCCCGTGTTCCCTTCCACATACACATACCCACTCCAGCATTACACAGCCATCTATTCCACCAACGCACTCAGTCCTTTTCCAGTCCACTCCCCTCCCCCCCCCCCTCCACCCACACCGTCCTCCATCTAACCTCATGACTGCACCTAGCTGCTGTGTCATCTATCCACCTCATCCCTGTGTCCACCCACAAGCAGCACTTTATCATCCCCCACCCCAACCCTACAACCCCTCCCCCTCCCTGCCCCAGCCTCCTCCTTACCCCCACCACCCGGATTGCTTCTCCCATCTCATGCAGCTGCTTGCAGCCTGGCCTCGGCAGCCAGAGACAGTGGCTAGGTGTGTGTGAGTTGAGTTTGCATGAATGTGTGTGTGTATGTTGTCTAATTCAGAAGGCCTTTTGGCCAAAAGCTTACTTGTCTTTTTGTTGTGCCTATACGTGCCTCAACATCTTCGATATTTGGTGGGTAGCAATCAATCCTTTTCATAATATTATTCTTAGAAGGAATAGTTATATTTTCAGGTACAGTCCATTATGCAAGTTTAATCTGATAGGAATGTTCACAACAATGTCATCATTCTGAATTGATTAGAGTTCTTTACTTTAAAAAGTTTATATCTGAATTTTACTTTTCATATATTCATTAACTTATGCGGTAATAATGAACTATTGATTTTTACTTAACTGTCTTGTTGAAACTCTGTACTGAATTATGTGTTATGTTGATGCAGGACAGACATCATCACTGGCTGGCTTGCGATTTTATTGCCACCAGTGTGGTCGGACATATAAGCACAAGGAGAACCTGAGACGCCACCTGCGCTTGGAATGTGGAGGAACACGGCACTATACATGCTTTGCTTGTTCAAAAAGCTTTAAACACAAACATCATCTTATCAACCACCAGGACAAAGGAAGATGTCCAGAGTTAAATCACAGATTTTTTTCAAAATGATACTAAACTTAATAAACTGTTTTGATGAAAAACATTGTGTGTTACATTGAAAGGAAAGAGAGAGAAGGTGGCTTGAATTCATAGATTTTACTTTTTACTAGCATGTATTCACATAAATGTTTCATTATCAACAGATATTTCTTTCTGAATCCTGCAGCAAAATATTACAGGTAGGTCATTAGAACATACTGTAGGAAATTACTAAACTAAATATGTTTCAAATGTGTTCTCTCTCCATCTGTGAAAGAGTTCCTTTACAAGTGTATCTCTATGAATATTATCTATTCAGACTGTAATGTGAAGACACTGTTTCATGTGGATTATATCACTGATGAATGTAGTGAACCTAGAAGTACTGCACACAAACTGTTTTACATTTTGTGATAATGACATTGCTTAAGGTGTATAAATTGTTGCCATTTTGTACTAACAGGACTGTTTTAGTAGAGACAGTAACTAAGGGTTATTGTCTAGAATGATAAACCTCTCATATCTCATCTAGTTTCCAGAACTGCTATAAAATTAGCAACAGAATTGTTACTGATATATACAGTGCCTACTCTCAGCTGAATGTTAGTTACAATCTCTATTATGCCCTGTGGTCTTTTCCAAATATTATAATGAACTAGTAGTAACAAATAGGAATGAGAATTGCATGTCAGTACAAGTAATGATGTGAGTCCGTATGTTAATATTATCCTAATTGAATTGGAACTGAAATCTGATGGTATATATAAGTAATTAACTGAACCATATGTGATGAAGATGGACGTTTAGCAATTAATATAAAAAAAAAAGTGTTTGCGATGTCATGCTGGTATGATTTTTTTCCCCCCCTGTGTCTTTCTCTTGGTTGTGACACCACAAAGAGTTGCAGAAAATTATTCCTAACATGGAAATAAAGTGACTTTTTTAAACTATGTGTGTGACTGACACACACTTTTAATCTGCCAAGAAGTTTCAAAACAATACACACTGTGCTGCAAAGTGAATGATTCATCATGGGGATTAAGTTTTATGGGGCCAATGTACATCTGACCTATTTTCTCCATCAGTGTCTGATAAATGTGACCTGAAAGTTTAGTCAAAGGTTTGGTTGTGTGGTGTATATCTTTATACTTGACCAGTGGACTCCTCTGCATTGCATGCTGAGATTTCTTACTCCCCAGTGCAAATCATGCTTATTTCGTGTATCATACTCAAGGTGTGTAATCTGCATTATGTTTATCATTTTATCCATGCCTTATCTTGTTGAACTCTGTGGCTGTTATTCAAATTAAGATTATTGAAGAAGACAGCAATATGCCAAAATAGTTTTAAGAAGTTTATTTTACTGCCTTGGTAAGCTATATGCAATTATACCCATCTTCTGACAGCTACACTTGTTTCAGCACAGTATCAGAACTGTCAACTGCATGTCATCTGCTACTGTAATTTGTTCTAGCAAACGATTTTTTATTCTTCATTTGTCATTATGCTACTTTGGGAGGAATCGCGAACTGATCAAATGCAGGCAGCATGCAGATGAACACAGTCAAAATGACACGTACAAACATTTTATAGTATACTCCATGACAATTACAACTGTAGATGTGTGCTTTGTATATACATAAATAAATATATTTATTCTGTAGTGGAATAACTTGCAAATGATACAGACCTTTTCCAGTCCACTGAATCAATATTGATATAAGAAAAAGATTAAACTGTGTTAAAGGTATGTTCTTTGATTCAAAAAGATACCCTATATTTCTACATCATCTTACGCTCGACAAACCACTGAAGTGCATGGCAGGGTGAACATCCCATTCTACCAGTTACTAGGGCTTTTCTCCATTCCAATCACATATGAATTGTGGAAAGAAAAGTTGTGTAAATGCCTCTGTGCATGCCGTAATTAATCTAATCTTGTCCTCATGATCCCTGTGAGTGTGGTGTGTAGGGATTTGTAGTATATTCCTAGAGTCATTACTTGAAGTCTGTTCTTGAAACTTGGTATATTTTCCACCCATCTTCAAGAGTCTGTCAGTTCAGTTTATTCAGCATCTCTGTGACAACCTCTCACAGGTTAAACAAACATGTGACCATTCATACTGCCCTTCTATGTAAATGATAAATATCCTCTCTTAGTCCTACTTGTTACATGTCCCCCACAGTTGAATGTCTATGAAAGAAATGTCATAATGTGACTGACGTGGCACAATCTTTGCAAAAACGGACATAATGTCTGATAGGATAGCCGAAATCAGTGATTTTACAATGTTCCTTACAATCCGTCTCGATTGCAAAATGTTTATTCATATGACTGGTTTCGGTTCCTCTAGAACCATCTACAGATCGGTAACGATAATGATACTAATAATGCATCCCGAAATCTGACATGGCACAAACTTTGCAAAAACAGGCGAAATGTGGCTGGAAGAAATAAAATACATTGCAACAAGAAAAGGCTGTTTTTATTTACAAAATAAATTTTTCTGTGCTTGCTGGGAATGATGGCCATGCAAACAAACTTGTTGGTTTAACTGACTTTCACTCCACTTTTTTAAAAAAGTTAAATATTATACTGATTTGTAATATGACGAAATGCCTAGTGCCAGTAATGCTGCAATATGGAGTGTTCTGTCCCTGCACACATTTCTGTAAATAGACATCAGCATACTCTTATGTAAACTGCCATTATTCACGCAACGAGTGGCATATTATAACCTCTTTGCCTATAACACTGTCCATGGCGCTTTGCAAGCCTTTCTTTCAGGAAATGTTTCATATCAAGTTTCCAAGTTAGGCACTAGATTGTTAATAATGACATAAACTATACTTATCTTGAATAAATCTGTTCCTGGTTACATCATGAAATGATTTCCTCTTCTTAGTGTGCACCTTCTGAAATTCAGGATCAATATTAATTGCACTGGCAACAACTTTAGATCATGGGGAATGGTTTCTCAATTTTTGCTTAACTATTTTAAGTCACTTAAGCTCTCAGAGTGTCTTACCTAAACATCAATGTTAGTATTTTGAGCTTGTAGTAATCTGCTTCTCTAGTCAATTGGTGCCAACAACTTTAGCAAAATAGATGGCATTATTAAATACCTGAATGATCTCACATAATACTAAACACTCTGTGCCACAGAACCTGTTTCAGGTGACAAATTTAACTTGCTGAGAATTTAAATAGCAATGGCAAGCTTATCCAAGTGAGCTGCAATTGGTATTGCAGTGTCAACCTCAGCATTCCAAAAGGTATCAGACATGGAACATAAATATCTTCCAATACACTGTTTCAGAATTTCCTAGTGTTGGGGACTGCTACTGAACAGATTCTAAAAAAGTTTAATCTCTCTTAATAAAGTATCTGCTTCATGGCAACATTCGGCTGCTTGTACTCTACGTAAGACTATGTCAAGCTCATCGAGAACATTTTAAGTGTCTGAGCTCCTGTATATGACCCTCTAATATTAATCTGCTATCATAACCTTGTCCATGGCATTCACTTATAGGAATTGACTGTTTCACAAGTGTTGATCAAATTAAATGTGCAATAGCAAATGTCATTTTGTGAATACTTGTCCATGGCATTCACTAATAGGAATTGACTGTTTCACAAGTGTTGATCGAATTAAATGTGCAATAGCAAATGTCATTTTGTGAATACAAACTACAAATTCCAAAAACTGTTCATTTATTTCATAGTTACCAGTTTCCTTATTAAAGTAAATATAATGCAGGATGAATGTTGTTTGTTCAATATGATCTTAATCAGGAGTTGCAGCAACAGTAAATGAATAATGCTTCTAATTTTCTCTCTTTTCCAAAATGGCACTACTGACATGATGGGCGCAACTAGAAATAAATTCATTCTGAGTATCATGTGACAGATAATGCACATGTAAATGCTTTCTTGATACATGTTGGTCTCTGACATTGCTAATGTGTTGGATCATAGCTGACTCAAGACTTCAGACATTCAGAGGAAATTTCCATTATTTGGATCTGTAATTTTCTGAGCTGAACCTCTGAGCACCAAGCCTCTTTGACCAGGAAATATCACATCAAGAAACATGAGAGTTTCAGTTCAGGTTGATTATTCTACAGATAAACAAAAGAACATTACCTCTTCACTTCTGACATCAGCATACCTCATTCATGTCATTTCATTTCTTCACTTTCATGATTCTTCCAGGGCAAATTTTTACAAATAGAAATTTTTTGTTTTGTGTTTACTCTTGAATGCAAAATATCTTCTGTACACTCATTTTTTTCTGTAAATCACCCTTGTAATGAAATCAGAAATGCCATACTTCTGAATGTTGTTGGCAAACCTACAAAATTATAATGATGTTTCACAGCTGTCAACTTATACATTTTTTGAGGAAGAACATTTAAAGAAAGCACTTTTTCGACTCCATCACAATGTTGTTTTAGTGCACACTACTTAAAAAAAATGTAGTGCCTTCAAGAATAAACATGGAATAGAATGGTATGCAACTGGGCTGTAGGAACTGAAGTGGAAAGGAAGATTGGTTATGCTGTTGCTGGGGTGATGTTCTTTTATTTATTATATGATACAAAATTTATTTTACTGTAGCAGCCTGATATTTGCCAACTTAGCTCCCTGGGGGATCCAAATCCATTAAAAGACATGAAGCCATCCCCCCCCCTCCCCCTAATGGGGCTTGGGTCCTGGGGATTTTACCCCCTTCTCCCCTCTCTCGTCAGGCCTGCTTCCAGTTTTGCTACATGAAGGGAGTATTCACAGAAAATGCAGTTTATTCATGTGTGTGTGAGGCATTAACATGACAACACAATAGGTTGAGGATGGTAGGTATATCCTTTGGTTTAAAGAAAGCATTCAGTGGTGTGCCGGTGTGCATTGGGCAATACTTTTTGTACGTTATGGCATTATAGGGTTAGGGAAAAAGTTCAACAGTGGTTCACTTCAGTAGGAAGCAGAGGTTGTCTTCCAGTGTCAGTGAATAGGGAAAAGCATTGAATCTGATTAGAGTCATGTAGGATGGTATGACAGGATTCTGTTGTGGGTCCATTGTTTTCCTTGTTATATATCAATGATCTGTCACTAAACATGACAGGTGACTCAATCTATTTTTCAATTTGCAGATCAAGCAATTGTTACTGTGAAAGATGTGTAATGCAATGTAAATGATATGGTTAATAGGGTGGTAGAAAATAATCAGTTTTTGAAACTATAATGTAATTGTATAGATAAAAAAAAATCTACTTACTAAGTGGTGGCAGGGGAACACACTTATAAAGTTATTAAAATCTGCATGCTTTAGGAGCCAGTGGCCCCTTCTTCTGGTAGAAGGACTGAAAGGTTAGGAAGAGGGGTGATAGAAACTGACTGATGAGGTTTAGGAAATAGGGAGAGTTAGGACAAGTCACCAAAACCCTGCATTGGGGGAGACTTGCCGGACTGGATGAGAAGGAAACATCTGTCTGTGCATGTAATAAAGTGCTGCAAATGTGGTGTGTTCACACAAATTCCATAGACATGGGTGGGGCAATCAATCATCTTGTTAAGAGCAAAACAAGGGTTTCTCCTTTAAAACTCATTGTGAAATTTGTCCCCTCTGCTTACAGTCACTGAATTGATAGTCACATCTTACTATGTACTTAGATATTGCATACTTTCGTGGAGAAATATTCATATTCAGCAGTTGAGGATATAATTTATTAATGAGAAATTTCATTCATTAATCATTGGATACATTGCTGTAAAACAGACAATTGTTTTAATTTGACTTGGACTGTAAGCCTATCTTTGTCTCTCTCACACATTATTCTTTCCTTCTAAGAATATTTAGGTTATTCTACACACTATCAATTTCACTTAAAAATTTTGCACAACTGAAAATGTATATTTCAGTCACGATTTTAACTGACCATTACAATCACTAATGCACTCATACTCAATTATAATGTGTGTAAAAAGGAATTTACAAAAAAATGGGCTATACACTTAAATGATCCTTTTATATCCAACAAAACAATAGTACAGTGCTTCATGAAATTAAATGTTTATTTCACTTTCACAAACAAAACAAACTTGCTATCTGTGTACATCATCACAAATCTAGTTCACTGTCCTTCACAGATAATTTGGTTACTGTGTTGCATTCAGTTAGAGAAAAAGGCTTTCAGCATTGTTGTTGCATTAGCCATACTGAACTTTAATACCACGTGATCATCAAGTGATCATTGATGTCTCATGTGAGCATTCAAGTTCAGAAATAAAGTCTTGTTTAAACTCCTGTGGCGAGTGCTGACACCAAATATCACCTCTGCCACCACAACTTACTACATGACTAAGTTCCTTGGTTTCAGTCTGTGTTTAGCCAGTCACTGTGTGCATTTGTTTCTTGTGTGTGTAATAGTTGACTAATAAATAATGTATGTACATTCAACTTTCCATTTATCCAACCACCGATGACAGTGACTGAATTAACCTCATTTGTGACACAGTATTTCTGTCCATTATAATAACAATTGTGTGTTCCGTGGCACACATTCACTACAAACAAGGGATCACATCCAATGATCTGTTTTCCAAGCTCCCCATACCTGCTTCAGATGTCTATTGAGAAGTCTAAATGCCAACACTGATTCATGCCAACACTAATTCAATGGACATGTAAGATACATCAGGTACATTTCCTTTCCTCTATGCAACATGTGGGAACTTTATATACCATCTGCTTTGATTGCTCAAGGTTGTGCTGGCCCTAGTGCTTTGCATACGGCCTAGTATTGTAATTTTATGCCTATGACACCTGAAGTTACCGTGCATCATGTGATTGTGGAACATACATCGCCACCAGTGTTTTGTGGTCAGCATACATTGGACTGCTACCCACAAAACACCACAATGCATCACATAACTGCCAGATACACTTTCTGTGCATATTCTGCAATGCCATCTGACAGCTATGGCTGGCATGTACACACTGGTTGACCGTGTGCACGTGCTGTAGTGTGATGCCATGTACCTGACTCTTGCTCTGCACGCAGGTGTACTGCCACTCTTTGAGACAGCCACAGTTGTCTCTTCCGCATCGGCCGACCACATACCTAAGGTGTCGTGCATCTTGTGCGAGTATCACTTTGCCCTGTCCACCAGGACCTTGGGCGACACACTGCTCTGACCTCGGGCCTCGAACAACACGTTCAGTCAAAATTTTACCTCTGCTTTGTATAGTCTTCCCCGTCACTGCCCACGCATCATGATGATGCACCAACTCATCCCACACTTAGACAGCATGTTGCGACAGGCAGATTCTCAAAACTCTCACTCCTGCTGAAAAACAATCCCAAAACATGGTTTGCACTGGTAGACTACTTGCTTGACTGCCATGGCATCACTGACGATGACCGACACTTCATCTGCTTAGTCAGTCACCTGTACGACCACACCAACCTCAACAGCGATTTGGTGCTTTGTCCTCCCAACCAACATAAATATGTCACTGCTAAAACTACTATTATCAAACACTTATCATGTTCTCCTGAACAGACAAATCATCACATCATTCATAACGAACATCTGGGATCCTGAACTCTGGCACCACTTGCGGGCCCCAGTCAATCCTGGGATCGTGCCAGAGATAGCATTGTGGCCTCTGTGGCTTGTCAGACTTCCTTATGAACTGCAGTTACAGCTCCTTTTCCACTTGTCTGACACTCTGGATATCATACTTCACTTTGTGCACCGAACATACTGCATCATCTGGCACAGACAGTTACTTCCTAGCACTGACAGTTATTCTGATGACAGAGTTGCAACAGCACCTCCCTGGCACAGACAGCTACTCCCCAGCACTGACAATTATTCCGATGTCAGAGTTGCAACAGCATCTTCCCCCCCACCACTCCCCATCTGTTTGCTTCAGGCAGCAGGGGTCACGTAAGCACAAGCCTGACACACCACAGTGACTCCTCCAGGTGAAGCCAACACCAAATGCATGACAGAGTTCCAATGAAGCTCAACAGAGAGCGTGCATGACATGCTCAAAACACTGTTGATTTCATACCATGTGTGATAATGCAGCAAAGAACTGCCACACACCCATTCCAAAACTCCACCTGCGGGCTGGTGTAGGTGCCCTGGTCCACAATGCTCCCATACAGCACCTTGTCAAACATCTATCACTGAACATTTCCTCCAGCTCGAGTGACATTTACATATCTAACCACAACTCTAAAATTCAATTCCTTGTCAACACTGGTGCAGAGGCCAGCGTCACACATAGCACCTGCTCACACTTTTCCAACCAGACTCGCACTATGCGCAGCATGCACGGGGCAGCTGACCTCCATGTCTACCTTACGCTGGACCTGAACTTTACATGGACATTTCACGTCACTGATATTTGTGAACCAGTGTGCTTGGCATGGACTTTCTCAGACACTTTGTTTTATTGCCAGATGTCCAAACAGCATCTCTATTGCCTCACACAACTGGTTGACATATACCAGACTCATTCAGCCTCGCTGACTCCACCACTGCGAGGTTTCCGGAGCTATTGCATCTCACTATCTCCAAGTGCTCTATGTTGATGACTCAACTTACCTCCTCTTTGGTCAAACTTACAGTTGAGTGTTCTGCTATTGTTGCTCTCCATGCTCACAACATTGAGCTCCAAAGATTAATCAACGATGCACCGCAGGAACTGTTGCACGCTCATTGCACACACTACCACTTCTTCGTCGCACAGCTGATGTGTGCATGCCATATCCACAGCAGCCGTCACGCCACCTATGGCAGCTGACTCGACAGCAGTTTTCTCACTGTGCATGGGCACAAAGCTACAATATCTGCAATTATGAATGGTTCTTGCCACAAAATTAACAGAATGGAGGGACCCCTGTGTGCCATAAGGCCCGATGCCTCACTCCAAGGAAATTATGGCATGCAAAAGTGATCGGCCTAGAACTTCTTTACACTAGTATTGTCTGTCTTTCAGACAGAAAATATTCATCTCCCATCCACCTTCTTCTCATAAAAGATAGTTCGTACCAATTGTTAAGAGACTATAAGGCTTTGAATGCTTGCACTATAATGGACAATTATCCAATTCCCAACATTCAGGACTTAGTGCTGCTTCTCTATGGCACATGTGTGTTTAGTATACTTGACTGTTGTGTAGTGTACCACCAAATTGCAATGTTCAGAGATGACATTTCTCAAACTGCTCTTGTAATCCCATTCTGCCTCTTTGACTACTGCTTTAAGCCTTACAGCCTCAAAAACGCAGCCCAGATCTGGTAATAATTTCTTGACCCTTTACTATTCCACTTCCCATTTTTGTATGCCTATCTTAATGACATTCTGATATTTCCCCCCCTCATCAAGGAACATTAATGCCACCTGACTCATGTACAGGCTACACTATGTGGCACAGCATTGATATTAACCACGAAAAATTACAACTAGAGCATGACTCCGTTAACTCTCCTCGGTCATACTGTGACCACCAAAGGCATCCATCTGACATCTGACTGAGTAGAATTCATTCCCAACCTCCTCATATCTACACAGTATCATCAAGAATACCTCCATCAAAAGGAAAGTATCTTGGATGGAGAAATGGTCCAAGCTTTCCAGACTCGCAAATCAGTATTCTCCCACACCACCACACTGTCTCACCCAGCACGTGATGCTTACATATCTGCCGCATTCATCTTAGCATCACGGTTCTCTTCGCCATGTCTGATATGTATCACTATATTCTGTCTGCAGTCCACTGAGTTACAAGCTGAGTTGAAAGTCTTCTGTCTTGCTGATACCATGGCTGACGCAGTAACATGCACATTTGTCAACTGCCAGATCACACAGCTCAGATGCCCATAATCTCTAAGCTCCAACCTGAGCCAATATTCGAATACCTACTATTTGCTAAACTCCACGCACTGTACAGTGTCGACAAATTCCATATGACAGCATATCACCTGCGAAGCAATGGACTTGTCAAGTTCTGGCACCACACATTTAAAGCACTCGTTGGCACCACACATTTAAAGCACTCGTGATGGAGCAGATCCAGGTTAGAAGCATTACCACGGATTCTTCTTGGCGTTCAGGCAGCACACGAAGATGACTCGAAAGCCTCGCTTGCCGACACCACTTTTCAAACTTACTAAGCAACTACGTTCTTTGATATCAGTCTGTGTTATTCCTTGTCACTGTTCACATGTGTTTTTCATGTATGTAATATTCTACTACTAAATAACATTTATATATTCAACTGTTTCATTAGTTCATTTATCCAACCAACAATAACAGTGATTGAATTAACCACATACTTATAACTTTACTGACCACTGAATCAATGGAATTCTGTGGATATACATGTTGCATCACTTGCAAAACTAGGTGCCCCACCTCGATACCACTTATTGTTCTCGGACGTTGTCACCTCAACTCTTTGATTTCGTAGACTGTCCCGGCATAATAACTTCTGATATTCTTCACGGGTTTGCAGTCGGATCATGTCGTCATCCAGACACAATATTTCGGTGGACCAGCTGGCCGCCATCTTCAGGTGAGTTAATGCTAGTGCACTGCCTCGCCAGAACTGAATTCCAGCCACAGCGACGGAAACCTTTATACACCATGAACAGAGCTCGGCGCGAGCATGAGATGATGGGCAGCGCCTCCTGGCGGCAAGTAGACACGCAGCATGCTGGTGGGAGAAGGCGACCAAAACGATAAATCGCAACAGCACTAGTTGGAACAATCCAATGATCGAAAAGAAGACCGTTGTTGTTTAATGCCGCACAAAATCGGATTCCATATCTTACTTAGAGGAAAACCTTTATCCCTGTTAATAATATTACTGGATAACCTAATTTATTTATTTATTTATTGTTCCATGGAACCAAATTAAGGAGAAGTCTCCATGGTCATGGAACGAGTCAATACATGAAATTATAACACAATAGTAGAAACAGATAAAATGAAATATAAGTAACATATTCAGGTGACAATTCGTAAGTTTAAATAAAGAAAATCAACAATTTCAATGGATTCTTTAAGAACACATTCCCAATAGCGAGAAGCAGGAGAGATCAATTGTGTCTTGTCATACATCATCGTGTGTCCTTCGTTAGGCAATGTTCCGCCACTGCCGACTTCTCAGGCTGAAACAACCTAGTGTGCCCGGTTCTAGGCGCGCAGTCCGGAACCGTGCGACTGCTACGGTCGCAGGTTCGAATCCTGCCTCGGGCATGGCTGTGTGTGATGTCCTTAGGTTAGTTAGGTTTAAGTAGTTCTAAGTTCTAGGGGACTGATGACCACAGCAGTTGAGTCCCATAGTGCTCAGAGCCAACCTAGTGTGCCGATGATGTTCCACACACTGGTCCTGAATAGTTTGACCAATATACTTCTTTCCACAGTGACATGGAATTTCATAAACCCCGGGCCTCCTCAAGCCCAAATTATCCTTAACTGATCCAAGAAGGGCTCTAGTCTTGGCCACCGGCGTAAAAACACTTTTAATATTATATTTTCTTAAAATTCTTGAAATTTTGGATGATATACTTCCTGCAAAGGGTAAATAAGCAACAGCTTCAAAAGTATCCTCCATTGGCTTGCGTGACAGACCAAACTGAAGAGCACGGCATATTTGTTGTTCCGTATATCCATTCTGTTTAAAAACAATCTTCAAATGATCAAGTTCTTCTTCCAAATGTTCCTCGTCAGAAATGGCATAAGCTCTTTTCACCAGAGTCCGCAAAACTCCACTACATTGGTGTGGTGGATGACAGCTGGTCGCATGAAGATAGAGCTCAGTATGAGTAGGTTTCCAATACACACTATGTCCAAAAGTCCCGTCATCCTTTCTTTGAACTAAAACATCAAGAAATGGAAGTTTACCGTAACTTTCAATTTCCATAGTAAATTTAATACTTGGATGTAGACAATTAAAATAACCTAAGAAGCGATTCAAAGCATCAATTCCATGTAGCCAAACCATAAAAATGCCATCAACGTATTTCAAAAAACACTTTGGTTTAAGAAAGGAAGTTTTGAGTGCCATGTCCTCAAAGTCTTCCATAAAAAGGTTGGCGACTATGGGAGAGAGTGGACTGCCTATAGCCACCCCGTCAGTTTCCTGAAAATAGACATCATTGAAAAGAAAATTCATTAAAGTCAACACATGATGACATAACTTGGTAGTTTCTTCATCTAATTTCTCGCCATCCAAGTATTAAATTTACTATGGAAATTGAAAGTGATGGTAAACTTCCATTTCTTGATGTTTTAGTTCAAAGAAAGGATGATGGGACTTTTGGACATAGTGTGTATCGTAAACCTACTCATACTGACCGCTATCTTCATTCGACCAGCTGTCATCCACCACACCAATGTAGTGGAGTTTTGCGGACTCTGGTGAAAAGAGCTTATGCCATTTCTGACAAGGAACATTTGAAAGAAGAATTCAATCATTTGAAGATTGTTTGTTTTTAAACAGAATGGATATACAGAACAACAAATATGCCGTGCTCTTCAGTTTGGTCCATTACGCGAGCCAATAGAGGATACTTTTGAAGCTGTTGCTTATTTACCCTTTGCGGGAAGTATATCATCCAAAACTTCAAGAATTTTAAGAAAATATAATATTAAGTGTTTTTACGCCAGTGGCCAAGACTAGAGCCCTTCTTGGCTCAGTGTAGAATAATTTGGGCTTCAGGAGGCCCAGGGTTTATGAAATTCCATGTCACTATGGAAAGAAGAATATTGGTCAAACTGTTCGACCTATTCAGGACCGCTGCGTGGAACATCATCGGCACACTTTGTTGTTCCAGCATGAGAATTAAGCAGTGGCAGAACATTGCCTTCATGAAGGACACAGGACAAGACACAATTGATCTCTCTTGCTTCTCGCTATTGGGAATGCATTCTTAAAGAATCCACTGAAATTAGATTATCCAGTAATATTATTAACAGGGATAAAGGTTTTCCTCTAAGTAAGATATGGAATCCGATTTTGTCGGACATTAAACAACAACAGTCTTCTTTTTGATCATTGGCTTCTTCCAACTAGTGCTGTTGTAATTTATCATTTCTGCCGGCTTCTCCCACCGATGCGCTGCGTGTCTACTTGCCACCAGGAGGAGCTGCCCATTGTCTCATGCACGCACAGTGCTCTGTTCATGGTGTATAAAGGTTTCCATCACTGTGACTGGAATTCAGTTCCGGCAAGGCGGTGCACTAGCATTAACTCACCTGAAGATGGCGGCCAGCTGGCCTGCTGAAATATTGTGTCTGGACGACGACATGATCCGGCTGCAAACCCGTGAAGTATATCACCTCAACTCTTTGTTTAGGCTACACTGGATACATTGTTAAGCATTAAAGTACTCTTCATTTGTACAGTTATTCTTCTGCAAGGCCTTTATCACATGATTCAAATGACTGTTGTGCTGCTTGAGGCAATATCCTTTCTTTCAGGAGTGCTAGTTCTGCAAGGTTCACAGGAGAGCTTCTGTAAAGTTTGGAAGGTAGGAGGCGAGGTACTGGCGGAAGTAAAGCTGTGAGGACGGGGCGTGAGTCGTGCTTGGGTAGCTCAGTTGGTTAGATTAGATTAGATTAATACTAGTTCCATGGATCATGAATACGATATTTCGTAATGATGTGGAACGAGTCAAATTTTCCAATACATGACATAATTAAGTTAATTTAACAACATACTTAAGTTAATATAACAACTTTTTTTTTTATTTATTTTATTTTTTAAATATTTTTTTTTCTTAATTTATATCTAAAAATTCCTCTATGGAGTAGAAGGAGTTGTCATTCAGAAATTCTTTTAATTTCTTCTTAAATACTTGTTGGTTATCTGTCAGACTTTTGATACTATTTGGTAAGTGACCAAAGACTTTAGTGCCAGTATAATTCACCCCTTTCTGTGCCAAAGTTAGATTTAACCTTGAATAGTGAAGATCATCCTTTCTCCTAGTATTGTAGTTATGCACACTGCTATTACTTTTGAAATGGGTTTGGTTGTTAATAACAAATTTCATAAGAGAGTATATATACTGAGAAGCTACTGTGAATATCCCTAGATCCTTAAATAAATGTCAGCAGGATGATTTTGGGTGGACTCCAGCTATTATTCTGATTACACACTTTTGTTCAATAAATACTTTATTCCTCAGTGATGAATTACCCCAAAATATGATGCCATATGAAAGCAATGAGTGAAAATAGGCGTAGTAAGCTAATTTACTAAGATGTTTATCACCAAAATTTGCAATGACCCTTATTGCATAAGTAGCTGAATTCAAACGTTTCAGCAGATCATCAATGTGTTTCTTCCAATTTAATCGCTCATCAGTGGACACACCTAAAAATTTGGAATATTCTACCTTAGCTATATGCTTCTGATTAAGGTCTATATTTATTAATGGCGTCATACCATTCACTGTACGGAACTGTATGTAATGTGTCTAATCAAAATTCAGTGAGAGTCCATTTACAAGGAACCACTTAGTAATTTTCTGAAAGACAGTATTGACAATTTCATCAGTCAATTCTTGTTTGTCAGGTGTGATTACT
This sequence comes from Schistocerca nitens, assembly GCF_023898315.1. NCBI lineage: Eukaryota > Metazoa > Arthropoda > Insecta > Orthoptera > Acrididae > Schistocerca > Schistocerca nitens. Next base: position 929,442,136 of record NC_064617.1, on the reverse strand, counting down.
ATACTTGTATGATCACCAGAGAGAACTAACTTTGCCTCTTCATGAATATACACTCTTGGAAATGGAAAAAAGAACACATTGACACTGCGAGAGGGCTGTACAAGCAATGATCACACGCACGGCACAGAGGACACACCAGGAACCGCGGTGTTGGCCGTCGAATGGCGCTAGCTGCGCAGCATTTGTGCACCGCCGCCGTCAGTGTCAGCCAGTTTGCCGTGGCATACGGAGCTCCATCGCAGTCTTTAACACTGGTAGCACGCCGCGACCGTGTGGACGTGAACCGTATGTGCAGTTGACGGACTTTGAGCGAGGGCGTATAGTGGGCATGCGGGAGGCCGGGTGGACGTACCGCCGAATTGCTCAACACGTGGGGCGTGAGGTCTCCACAGTACATCGATGTTGTCGCCAAAGGTCGGCGGAAGGTGCACGTGCCCGTCGACCTGGGACCGGACCGCAGCGACGCACGGATGCACGCCAAGACCGTAGGATCCTATGCAGTGCCGTAGGGGACCGCACCGCCACTTCCCAGCAAATTAGGGACACTGTTGCTCCTGGGGTATCGGCGAGGACCATTCGCAACCGTCTCCATGAAGCTGGGCTACGGTCCTGCACACCGTTAGGCCGTCTTCCGCTCACGCCCCAACATCGTGCAGCCCGCCTCCAGTGGTGTCGCGACAGGCGTGAATGGAGGGACGAATGGAGATGTGTCGTCTTCAGCGATGAGAGTCGCTTCTGCCTTGGTGCCAATGATGGTCGTATGCGTGTTTGGCGCCGTGCAGGTGAGCGCCACAATCAGGACTGCATACGACCGAGGCACACAGGGCCAACATCCGGCATCATGGTGTGGGGAGCGATCTCCTACACTGGCCGTACACCACTGATGATCGTCGAGGGGACACTGAATAGTGCACGGTACATCCAAACCGTCATCGAACCCATCGTTCTACCATTCCTAGATCGGCAAGGGAACTTGCTGTTCCAACAGGACAATGCACGTCCGCATGTATCCCGTGCCACCCAACGTGCTCTAGAAGGTGTAAGTCAACTACCCTGGCCAGCAAGATCTCCGGATCTGTCCCCCATTGAGCATGTTTGGGACTGGATGAAGCGTCGTCTCACGCGGTCTGCACGTCCAGCACGAACGCTGGTCCAACTGAGGCGCCAGGTGGAAATGGCATGGCAAGCCGTTCCACAGGACTACATCCAGCATCTCTACGATCGTCTCCATGGGAGAATAGCAGCCTGCATTGCTGCGAAAGATGGATATACACTGTACTAGTGCCGACATTGTGCATGCTCTGTTGCCTGTGTCTATGTGCCTGTGGTTCTGTCAGTGTGATCATGTGATGTATCTGACCCCAGGAATGTGTCAATAAAGTTTCCCCTTCCTGGGACAATGAGTTCACGGTGTTCTTATTTCAATTTCCAGGAGTGTAGAATGGCAAGTCATTAATATATATTAAGAACAACAAAGGACTCAAGACTGACCCTTGTGGAACCCCATTCTTGATAGTTCCCCAGTTTGAGGAATGTGCTGATCTTTGCATGTTATAAGAACTACATATTTCAACTTTCTGCACTCTTCCAGTTAGGTATGAATTAAACCATTTGTGCACTATCCCACTCATGCCACAATACTTGAGCTTGTCTAGCAGAATTTCATGATTTACACAATCAAAAGCCTTTGAGAGATCACAAAAAATCCCAATGGGTGGTGTTCGGTTATTCAGATCATTCAAAATTTGATTGGTGAAAGCATATATGGCATTTTCTGTTGAAAAACCTTTCTGGAAACCAAACTGACATTTTGTTAGTACTTCATTTTTACAGATATGTGAAGCTACTCTTGAATACATTACTTTCTCAAAAATTTTGGATAAAGCTGTTAGAAGGGAGATTGGATGGTAATTGTTGACATCAGATCTCTCCCCCTTTTTATGCAAAGGTATAACAATAGCATATTTCAGTCTATCAGGGAAAATGCCCTGTTCCAGAGAGCTATTACACAGGTGGCTGAGAATCTTACTTATCTGTTGAGAACAAGCTTTTAGTATTTTGCTGGAAATGCCATCAATTCCATGTGAGTTTTTGCTTTTAAGCAAGTTTATTATTTTCCTAATTTCAGAGGGAGAAGTGGGTGAGATTTCAATTGTATCAAATTGCATAGGTTGGGCCTCTTCCATTAACAGCCTAGCATCTTCTAATGAACACCTGGATTCTACTATATCCACAACATTTAGAAAATGATTATTAAAAATATTTTCAACTTCTGACTTTTTGTTCGTAAAGGTTTCATTCAATTTTATGGTAATACTGTCTTCCTGTGCTCTTGGTTGACCTGTTTCTCTTTTAATAATATTCCAAATTGTTTTAATTTTACTATCAGAGATGCTGATTTCAGACATGATACACATACTTCTGGATTTTTTAATACCTTTTCTTAATATAACACAGTAGTTTTTATAATGTTTGATAGTTTCTGGGTCACTACTCTTTCTTGCTGTCAGATACATTTCCCTTTTCCGGTTACAATATATTTTTATACCCTTAGTAAGCCATGGTTTGTTACAAGGTTTCTTACGAGTATATTTAACTTTTCTTGGGGAAGCAGTTATCAAATGCATTTACAAAAATGTCATGAAATAAATTATACTTTAAATTGGCATCAGGTTCACGGTACACCTCATCCCAGTCTAACTGCTGTAGGCTTTCCCTGAAATTTGCAATTGTTAAATCGTTGACTGAACGTACTACTTTGGAGGACTGTTTAGTATTGCTGAATGGAGCTATGTCATATATTGTAACTAGCTGTGCACCATGATCAGAAAGACCATTCTCAACAGGCTGAGCATTTATCTGGTTAAACTTATCTTGGTCTATAAAGAAGTTATCTATCAGTGAGCTGCTATCCTTTACCACCCGAGTAGGAAAATCAATAACGGGTGTCAAATTGAAAGAACCGAGTAATACTTCAAGGTAATTTTTCCTATTACCCTCTTTCAGAGAATCTACATTGAAGTCGCCACAAATAATAATATGCTTCCCCCTGTCTGACAGATAGCACAACAAGGAGTCCCAATTTTTCAGAAATAGATGAAAATTTCCTGATGAGGACCTGTATACAGTTACAATTATAAATGTGCCTTTATTTAATTTAAGCTCACAGGCACATGCTTCTATATGTTTCTCTACACAAAACTTTTTTATTTCTATACTTTTTGCACAATGATAACTTTCGACATATATGGCAACTCCTCCTCTCTCCATATTTTCTCTAATTACACGTGCAGAGAGCTTATATCCACTTACATTTACCTTTTCCATATCGGTAACAATGTGATGCTCAGACAGGCATAGTATATCTATTTCATCCTCAGCTTCTAAATCTTCTAAACAAACCAGAAGCTCATCTATTTTATTCTTTAAACTCCCAATATTTTGATGAAATGTACTTACATTATTTTTAATTATACTTTTATGAGAACCTTTCCTTATTCTAACATTTGCAGTACTCTCCTGTCTGAGTTTCTCATTGTGCTTAGGCCTAGTTCCTATACCAGTGGTCACATGGTGTTCAGAGAGGCAGATTATGTCAACTGGGTTGGGTGACTTTAATTCATCAATGCAATTACCTAGGACTGAGATACAACTTGGTGGAGATAAAATTTCTGGTGATTGGTGAAAATTTATAATTGACAGCTGTGATTGGTGATCCAATGTGCTAGAATTGTGCTGTTTAATTTCTTTCCTAAACTGAAGATTTGTTCCAATCCTGACCTCTCATAGAACTTGACATCTTTCTGTCTTACCTATCCTAAAAAAGGTGCTGCTCCAACACCTGTAACCACTGGTATTTTACCATTCATGGCAGTGCCTCCCCCCCCCTTAAATTTCCTGCTATTACCCCAGCCAGTTTCCCCTTCCCTTTCCTGTTGAGATGTAGGCCGTGCCTGGTATAGTCCCACCTACTGAGAGAATCAACAAGAACCACACCAATATGAGCCCCCGCACCCGACCCAAGCAGCCGTTCCAACTCCAAATTAACTCTCCCAACAGAAGAGTTCAAATGAGGCCGGTCATGGCGTCTCAGGACAGATACAAACTCAACATTGGTGTGTCTCGATGCCGACGCAATTTTTGCCAGGTCACACTCTATACTGTACCCAGGATCTCTGTCGATGCTGTTCCCTGGCCCTCCCACAATAACCACGGTGTTTTCCCTGGTAAATCCTTTACAGAGTGAACCTAAATCCTCTGTCACCTGATCCAGACTAGCACTTGGTTTGAAAAAATTTGTGACCTGGTATTCTGGTCCTAATTCCTCCTGCAGAAGTTGGCCTACACCTCTGGCATGAGAACTGCCTAACAACAAAACTTTCTTCCTTTTCGATGACATTCCTACATTCTTCTTCAATTTACTATTGAAAGTTTGTTGTGTCCTGTCTACACCTACATCTGCTTGAGGCTCATCAGTTTGTAACTGAAGCAACAGGTCAAACTTATTTTTGACATTCACCACAAAACTGTCAGACTTAGTTCTAGGCCTGTTCCTTCTGCTACCTGTTGCCACTTCCCACCTCTCTTTGCCCTTCTCCCTCCTTAACCTGTCCAGATCTTCCCTAGCCTGATCTAGCTCAGCCTGAAGGGCAGCAATTTTCCCCTCCTGTTCCACTATCTTCCTATCTCTGCTACAAATCCTACATAACCACTGATGAGCCTGATACACTTTCCCAACACCCACGCCACTGCAGTCCCCCCAGTGAAAAAAACTACTGCATTCATCACACCAAACCCCGGAACTAACAATTCTACGGCAAGTCAGGCACTCCTCACTCATGGCAAAAATAATACTTTAGCTAGAATAAATAAATTAAATTACCGAAAATCAAAAAAGACGTTACAAGAATTAAGCCTATTCACAAATGTATATAAGCAAGTTTCTGATTTAAAATTCCGCTGTTTTTCTGAGATCTGTATTAAAACAATGAAGGTATATGCTATTTATTATATATTTCACTCGATGGAATGAAAAAAGGGACAATTAAACGAGATACTTTAACTCTGATTCTCCAAAAACGTTTCGAGAATTAGGCCTACAAACAAATGTATATAAGCAAGTTTCTGATGTAAAGTTATGCTGTTTTTCTGAAATCTGTATTAAAACAATGAATTTATACGCTATTTACAGTAGTTTACTTATTTGTTACCGAGCAACTAGTTAAATTACCGTGAAACAAGAAACAAACACGTTTACAAAATTTAAGCCTAAGCGCGACTTCGTGAAGTTACGATCTTTTCGTGTTTTCTGAAAAAATACGCAAAGAAAAGTCAAACCTTTAACAGCAAGACTAAACGATACACTAATGCACGTATTTAATTTGTTGTCGGCGTTAAACTAAATTATATTCCTGTCTAAATCACTTAACTTTCTGGAAATGGTTTCTGGCGTCACTTACTCGACGGCCATCTTGGATGGATGGATGGATTGGTAGAGCACTTGCCCGCGAAAGGCAAAGGTCCCGAGTTCGAGTCTCGGTCCGGCACACAGTTTTAATCTGCCAGGAAGTTTCAACAAACTTCCTCCTGTTTTGCATGTTTCCTTCACACACTGTGTACACACAGTTTCATGTGGTGATACATCTGGTTTGAGGGGAAAATCTTTTGGCAACACTAGTAAAACAAATATCTGTGAAAGTAACATAGCATGACAAATTTTTTGAATAATTTGTTGGCTAGTCACAACATACACTTGCTGGATTAATTCAAACATGAACATTTAGGAATTTTTGAATAATTTGTTGGCTAGTCACAACATTCACTTGCTGAATTAATTGAAACATGAACATTTAGGAAAAATATGCAGTCACTGGCAGCTGTTTTGACATAAATTGTCAACAGCAAAGGAAAAAAAGTGTAACATCAGAAAAAATACATGTCATACATCTTTCTTGTGGTAGGCCTACCTACAAACACATTTAAGTAAAGTAATATTACTGCAAAACATTCTTCTACAATTACAAATGATTATGGAAATAATTAGAATTGTATAACTGCAAATACTGCACTTATACTTTGGGCCTGTTAAATTATTGTTACCTTTTAAAATGGTTATATAATCTCAGAACATCAATTTTGAGAAAGTAAATCATTCAACACTATTCAATTATCTGCAGTACATATATCTTACATAGAAATATGAACTTGGAATCTATTAGTTAATGCACCTTTTGCAAATGTTTTGGATGAGCAGGAAAATTTGATGGTACACCGTTTTTCCTAAGAGAAACTCTTGAAAGCAATGTTTCGTCAACGTCCTCTTATCAAAAATGCTCAGAACACATAGGGCTTCATTCAGATGCTCGCCAGATCTTTCTCCTCACAACGTTCTCCCACAGATTTTTCAGACCTTCATATTTCAGAAACCCGAAGTTATACGAAAGAAAAATACACTGCATTACATGTAAAGAAGCAGCATTATTTTGATTAGAACACAATGGCTACCCAGTAAACTTTTTGGCTTCACAGTGGTGATGTCAGGACCTCTTCACAGCCAATGAGATGTACATGCCGTGTGGCACGCGTCACAGGACTTGGCGCAGCAGGTCTTACAAGTTCCGGTGATACTCTCTCATGGGGAGCAAGTTTATTATTCGATACACGTTTCATAATTCGAAACTGCACATTTAAGTAATGCACGTTCTCGATAACATATGAGAAAGTTCAGACATTTAGTGGAAACCTTTTCACTGACATTTTGATATACCAGGGGCCCCACTTGGAGCTGAGTGTTTGCTATGTATGTCAGGTGAGGTACTAGTGTGATGTCACAAATGCATTGCTGGAGCCTATCTTTTATGTTCTGATCTACTGCTCGCCTGCCATTTGTAGGTCTAGGAAAGAAATTTCAGTAGCAAGCGATTAGACTGTCGCAACCTCAAAGTTTATTTCATTGATTCATAAAATTTATAATTAATGGAGGAAATTCTGTTATGATATGATACAGGTTTGCAATTTGTGTTGGGAACAAAAAAATTATTTGAAAGAAACAGAAAGACGGATCAAAATGGTGTAGAGAGTGGCAGCTTAAGCGAAGGCAGTTTTCGCGCATCGGTTTACTTCACAATTTGGAAGGCGACTCCAATGACTGGCATAATTATTTACAAATGAATTTGGAAACATATAATTATCTTTCAGTGCTCATAAACCACGACATTATATGGAAAAATACTTAATTACTCCACGACAGGCCTACACTGATGTTAAGATTCCTGCCAACAGAATGAACTTACGAGGAGCTAGAATTCTCTAGTGCAGTTTCAAAACAAGCATTGAATGAAATCATACCAAAAACTTGTGAAGTTCTTTACACTGTCACAAAGGAGGATTTTATGAAGGCAGATAAAGTACTTCACTTTCTGACAGTCTTTTTGTTGTGCCTATCTGCAGATCAGTGTCTCCACTATAGGTTGAGTAGTAATTATCCTGTTCATAATATTGGCACCTCAAGTGTGTAATATATCAATTTTGACAAATTACAGATAATATCTTTACAGTTTCAGATGTGTTTGAAACTTAGCATAGTCTTAGAAATTATAAGTGTGGCCAATGAGCTATGGTTTAGTTTGTTTCTGAATCGGGATTTTCTGTTCACTGCCTGAAGTCTAGCAGCAACTAATTATAGACTTTTGCATCAGAATATGAAACTACATTTAGCTGGAGACTCATAGTCTGACTTGTAAGTTTCACTTCTAGGACAGTGGTAGTGGATTCTACAATTCATCTCTAACACAGTCATCTTATAAACCACACATTAATTTAGAAAGTAAAATAAGTGTAAGAATTCCTACATTCCTGAAGGCACTGCTGCAAGATCATCCATTAAAATTTAACACAATATTATGACTGCACTTTTCTTTAGAATAAATATGGCCTACTTTTTTTGCTACATTGCCACAGAAGATTACAGTATAGGACAGTAATAAGTGAAAGCATGCTAGCAATCTTGTTTGTATGTCAACATAACAAGACAGAGTTTTCATTGCAAAGCAAGCAGAACTGAGAATTTAAGTTCACTGCAAGTTACTGCCACTTGAGTGTGATGAAATGATTTCTAACAGTAGAATCTAAAACAGGGATTGGGTAGAGCTTTGTGTTAATATCTGCAGCCATTTCCCTCAGCTGTTACTCATATGCTTTTTGTCTTGTAGATAAGTGAACAGATTTGCAAAAGACAAGTAACAGTTACATTCATTGGAATCACTTAGGAAGCAGGGATGTCCAAATACCAAACTTGGCTTATATATTTCATTGTGCCGAATAAATTTCATTACTTTGCTTAGCGCTTTGTTGTAAACAGATCATAATGATAGTTTTTTTTTTACCACAGTTTCCCTGTTTGCCTTAGGTTCAACCACTTGTAATATTAATACTAAAGATTTATAGGCCACTGCCTTCTTATTTTGATTGCTGTACTTCTTATTTTTATTTTTATGCAAACTTGTGTAACTCCTGTACATTTCAATAAGTTTGGCAATGAAGTATCTAGGGTGCTGACATGTGTGTGCCATATTAAAAGTCACTATACGCACATGGATGAGACACACTGCCAAGTTGTGTGGCGATTTCAGGGTCCTCAGTTCTCAAACAGCACACAACAGCTACCTCATACCCAATATACATGACTTTACGCATGCCCTCGCAAGTGCTAAAATTTTCGGTGTGACTGATTGCAAGCATGCCTACATACAAATACCAATTCAGCCTGATGACGCCAAAAAGACTGCCATTATAACTCTGTTTGGGTTGTTTGAGTATCCCTTTATGCTGTATGGGCTTAAAAATGCTGCACACACTTGGCAGCAGTTCACTGATGCTCTCCTGTTCTGCTTCCCCGTCTGCTATATATATATCTTGATCACATATCCCTCATCTCGCAGTCTCCAAACAAGCACTTATAGCACCTGGAACAAGTAACAGCACGGTGTATACGACCCGGGACAACCGGGAGATCCAGGAAAAACCTGTGAATTTTTTCATCTGGGTGAAAACTGGGAAAACCAGGGAATTTTTTCATCTGGGTGAAAACTGGGAAAACCAGGGAATTTTTTAAAATTCTGGGTATTTTTCTTTTTTTTAGTTTACAGTTAAATGTTTGTAACTTTACTGGTAAGAACCAGTACTCTAACAAAGGGTATTACTGTATCTCACTAGTCACTAGTGCAGAAAAATACTGCAGCAATTAAACATGAACGGGAGGAAAAAAACCACTTCCAAAGGAAATGCGCCATATACAACAAAACACATTGCACATACAAGCGTCTGCCAGCAGCAAAATGTGTCAAAAGCTTTAGGAACACTATGCAATGTTTCATGACAACAAATTGCCTCCGATGAGCTTGACGTCACAAGTGTTTACATTAAATTCGTTTGAGCAGTAGCGACGGAGCTCATGCACACGCGCAGTTGAGACACGCATGTGTAGTACCTTCTTCTGCTTCTGGCTACAGAAGTGTGGCAGTTAGCTGTACAAGCAATAGCAGCAAGCAGCCAGATACTACCTGGAAAAATTTTACTGGTGCACCTAAGCTGCCAGATTCACACATGTGCAACAGGCCTGGATCTAGAGAGTGCAGGGCAAACCAAGGTATCTGGCACCCCAGCCGACAATTTCAGGGGGCAAAAAAACCTTGTTTCACAAAGTGACTAGCATACCAGTGCACATTCGTGTATCGATTATTCATATGATACCAGAGAAGGAAAGTTGTTACTCTCCATATACCAGAGATTCTGAGTCACGATAGGCACAACAAGAAGATTCACACAATTATAGCTTTCAGACATTAAAGCTTTTGCCAGCAGTAGACATACACACATACGCACTCATCCAACCACAACTAGCACACACATTTGCAGTCTCAGAGAGCTGAAACCACACTGCAAGCAGAATCACCAGTGCATGATGGGAGTGGCGACTGGGTGGAGATAAGGAGGAGGATGGAGTGGGGAGGGGGAAGGATAGTATGGTGGGAGAGGCAGACAGTGAAGTGTTGCAGTTTAGATGGAGGGCAGGAGAGAAGGTGCGGTGGTGGCAGGGGGAAAGTAGTGGAAAGGAGAGAAATATAAAGAAGAAATTAAGAGACTGGGTGTGGCAGTGAAATGACAGCTGTGTAGTGCTGGAATGGGAACAGGGAGGGGGCTGGATGGGTAAGGGCAGTGACTAACGAAGGTTGAAGCCAGGAGGATTACGGGAACGTATGATGTATTGCAGGGAAAATTCCCACCTGCACAATTCAGGTAAGCTGGTGTTGGTGGGAAAGATACATGTGGCACAGGCTGTGAAGCAGTCATTGAGATGAGGGATATCAAGTTTGGCAGTGTGTTCAGCAACAGGGTGGTCTACTTGTTTTTTTGGCCACTGTTAGTCGGTGGCCATTCATGCAGACAGACAGCTTGTTGGTTGTCATGCCTGCATAGAATGCAGCAATGCGGTTGCAGCTTAGCTTGTAAATCACATGACTGGTTTTACAGGTAGCCCTGCCTTTGATGGGATAGGTGATGTTAGTGACCGGACTGGAGTAGGTGGTGGTTGGAGGATGTAGGGGACAGGTCTTGCATCTAGGTGTATTACAGGGATATGAGCCATGAGGTAAGGGATGGTAGCAGGGGTTGTGTAAGGATGTACGAGTATATTGGGTAGGTTCGGTGGACAGTGGAATACCACGGTAGGAGGGGTGGGAAGGATACTGGGTAGGACATTTCTTCTTTCAGGGCATGATGAGAGGTAATCGAAACCTGGCAGAGAATGTAATTCAGTTGCTCCAGTCCCGGACGGTACTGAGTTATGAGGAGAATGCTCCTCTGTGGCCGGACTGTGGGACTTTGGGAGGTGGTGGGAGACTGGAAAGATAAGGCACGGGAGATTTGTTTTTGTACAAGGATGGGAGGATAATTATGGACAGTGAAGGCCTCAGTGAAACTCTCGGTATATTTAGAGAGGGACTGCTCATCACTGCAGATGCGACGATCACAGGTGGCTAGGCTGTATGGAAGGGACTTCTTGGTATGGAATGGGTGGCAGCTGTTGAAGTGGAGGTATTGCTAGTGGTTAGCAGATCGATATGGATGAGGTACTGATGTAGCCATCTCTGAGGTGGAGGTCAACATCTAGGAAGGTGGCTTGTTGGGTTGAGTAGGACCAGATGAAGCAAATGGGGGAGAAGTTGTTGAGCTTCTGGAGGAATGGGAATACGGTGTCCTAACCTTCAATCCAGATAGCAAAGATGTTATCAATGAATCGGAACCAGGTGAGGGCTTTAGGATTCTGGGTTTTTTGAAAGGATTCCTCTAGAAGACCCATGAATAGGTTAGCATAGGATGGCGCCATGAGGGTGCCCATAGCCGTACCGATGATTTGTTTGTAGGTAATGCCTACAAAGGAGAAGTAATTGTGGGTGAGGAGACTAGGAAGAAGGTTGTTGGTTTGGAATCCACAGGGCGTCTGGAAAGGTAGTGTTGATAGTAGTAAGGGGGCATTAGGAATGTTAGTGTACAGAGAGGTGGCACAGAGAGGTAGCATAAATAATGATGAGCAGGGAACCGTGTGGTAAAGGGACAGGAATTGTGGAGAGTCGGTCGAGGAAATGGTTGGTATCTTTTATAGGAGGATAGGTTCTGGGTAATAGGTTGAAGGTGTTGGTCTATGAGAGCAGAGATTCTCTCAGTGGAGGCACAGTAACAGGCCACAATGGGGTGTCGTGGGTGGTTGGGATTATGGACTTTAGAAAGCATGTAGAAGGTGGGAGTGCGGGCAGTGGTAGGGGTAAGTAGAGAGATGGACTCTGGGGAGAGGTAATGGGTCAGGGCTAAGAATTTGAGTAGTGACTGGAGATCCTGCTGGATTATGGAATGGGATCACTGTGGCATGGTTTGTAGATGGAAGTATCTGGCAGCTGACGAAGTCTTTCTGCCACGTAATCCTTGCGGTTCAAAGCAACGGTGGTAGATCCTTTGTCTGCAGGTAGCATGATAAGGTCAGGATCAGTTTTTAGATGGTGGACTGCGGTTCTTTCTGCAGATGTAAGGTTAGTTTGCATGTTGAGGAATTAGCGTAATGATGGTGAGGCAAGGTTTGAGGTTAAGATATTCTGGAGAGTTAACAGGGGGTGGTTTGGAGGCAGTGGGGGTGGATCACGGTTGGATGGAGGAGTGAACTGAGTTAGGCAAGGTTCATTATTGGTCTTTGGTTGAGTCTGATTGGTCAGGTTGGTGGCGAAAAAGTGTTTCCACTGTAGGGACTGGGAGAAGGAGAGGAGGTCTTTAACTAATCCTGCATGGTTCAATTTGGGAGTGGGGCAAAAGGTGAGGCCTTTAGAAAGGACTGATATTTCTGTGGGACTAAGGCTTCTGGAGGAAAGGTTCATAACTGTTTTGCAGGTCTGTTTAGGTTCTGGGTTCTGTGTGGTAGTGGGAGTGAGCTTTGGAGCGTGGAGTAAGTGTTGTAGGTCTCCGAGACAGGGTTTGTCAGCTATGAGGGGGTGTTGAGGAGGTTTGGAGGTTGTTGTGGAAGTGGCGGACTGTGGTATTGCGAGGTGGGAGTAGGAAGTGAGCAGGATGGAGAGCTTTTTGAGGTGGCAGTGTGCATGTTGCTCCTGCAGGGCAACAGTTTCAATGTGTAAGGAACTTTAGCAACATGCACAACGCCACCTCAAAAAGCTCTCCATCCTGCTCACTTCCTACTCCCACCTCGGAATACCACTGTCCACCACTTCCACAATAACCTCCAAACCTCTCCCACACGCCCTCGTAGCTGACAAACCCTCTCTCGCAAACCTACTACACTTACCCCACCCTCCAAAGCTCCCTCCCACCACAAAACAGAACCCAGAACCTAAACAGACCAGCAACACAGTTGTGAACCTTTCCTCCAGAAGCCTTAGTCCCACAGAAATATCAGTCCTTTCCAAAGCCCTCACCTTTTGCCCCACTCCCAAATTCGATCATGCAGGACTAGTTAAAGACCTTCTCCCCTTTTCCCGGTCCCTGTAGTGGAAACACTTTTTCGCCACCAACGCAACCAATCAGACTCAACCAAAGACCAATATTCAACCTTGCCTAACTCAGTTCACTCCTCCATCCAACCATGATCCACCCCCACTGCCTCCAAACCACCCCCTGTTAACTTTCCAGAATTTCTTAACCTCAAACCTTGCCTCACCATTATTACCCAAATCCCTCAACATGCAAACTAGCCTTACATCCATAGAAAGAACTGCAGTCCACCATCAAAAACTGATCCTGACCTTATAATCCTACCTGCAGACATAGACTCCACCACAGCTGTTTTGAACCGCAAGGATTACGTGGCAGAAAGACTTCGTCAGCTGCCAGATACTTCCATCTACAAACCATGACACAGTGATCCCATTCCAGTAATCCAGCAGGATCTCCAGTCACTACTTAAATCCTTAGGCCCATCTCAGAATCTCTCCCCAGAGTCCATCTCTCTACTTACCCCTACCACTCCCCACACTCCCACCTTCTACATGCTTCCTAAAGTTCATAAACTCAACCACCCAGGACGCCGCATTGTGGCTGGTTACTGTGCCTCCACTGAGAGAATCTCTGCTCTCATAGACCAACACCTTCAACCTATTACCCAGAACCTATTCTCCTATATAAAATATAACAACCATTTCCTCAACCAACTCTCCACAGTTCCTGTCCCTTTACCACACGGTTCCCTGCTCATCACCATTGATGCCACCTCTCTGCACACTAACATTCCTAATGCCCTTGGCCTTACTGCTATTGAACAGTACCTTTCCAGACGTCCTGTGGATTCCAAACCAACAACCTCCTTCCTAGTCTCCATGACCAACTATATTCTCACCCACAATTACTTCTCCTTTGAAGGCATTACCTACAAACAAATCCGTGGTACGGCTATGGGCACTCTCATGGCACCATCCTATGCTAACCTATTCATGGGCCTTCTAGAGGAATTCTTTCAAAAAACCCAGAATCCTAAACCCCTCACCTGGTTCAGATTCACTGATGACATCTTTGGTATCTGGATTGAAGGTGAGGACACCTTATTCACATTACTCCAGAAGCTCAACAACTTCTCCCCCATTTGCTTCACCTGGTCCTACTCAACCCAACAAGCCACCTTCCTAGATGTTGACCTTCACCTCAGAAATGGCTACATCAGTACCTCGTCCATATCAAACCTACTAACTACCAGCAATTCATCCACTTCGACAGCTGCCACCCATTCCATACCAAGAAGTCCCTTCCATACAGCCTAGCCACCTGTGATCGTCACATCTGCAGTGATGAGCAGTCCCTCTCTAAATATACCGAGGGTTTCACTGAAGTCTTCACTGCCCATAATTATCCTCCCATCCTTGTACAAAAACAAATCTCCCGTGCCTTATCTTTCCAGTCTCCCGCCAACTCCCAAAGTCCCACAGTCCGGCCACAGAGGAGCATTCCCCTCATAACTCAGTACCCTCTGGGACTGGAGCAACAGGATTTCGATTACCTCTCATCATACCCTGGGAGGAGAAATGTCCTACCCACTATCCTTGCCACCCCTCCTACCATGGTATTCTGCTGTCCACCGACCCTATACAATATACTTGTCCATCCTTAAACAACCCCTGTCCCCAATCCCTTACCTCATGGCTCATACCTCTGTAATAGACCTAGATGCAAGACTTGTCCCATACATCCTCCTACCACCACCTACTCCAGTCCAGCCACTAACATCACCTATCCCACCAAAGGCAGGGCTACCTGTGAAACCAATCATGTGATTTACAAGCTAAGCTGCAACCACTGTGCTGCATTCTATGTAAGCATGAGAACCAACAAGCTGTCTGTCCGCACGAACGGCCACCGACAAACTGTGGCAAAAACGCAAGTGGACCACCCACTTGCTGAACACGCTGCCAACCGTGATATCCCTCATCTCAATGACTGCTTCACAGCCTGTGCCATATGGATCTTTCCCAACAACACCACCTTTTCTGAATTGCACAGGTGGGAACTTTCCCTGCAATACATCCTATGTTCCCGTAACCCTCCTGGCCTCAACCTTCATTAGTCACTGTCCTCACCCATGCAGCCCCCTCTCTGTCCCCATTCCATCACTACACAGCCGTCATTTCACCGCCACAACCAGTGTTTTAAATTCTTCTTTTTATTTCCCTGTCCCCATTCCATCACTACACAGCCAGTGTTTTAAATTCTTCTTTTTATTTCTCTCCTTTCCGTTACTTACCCCCTCACCCACCTACTCTCCTGCCCTCCATCTAAACTGCAGCACTTCACTGTCCACCACTCCAACCATACTATTCCTCCCTCTCCCTGATCCAGCCTCCTCCCTATCTCCACCCAGTCGCCACTCCCATCATGCACTGGTGATTCTCCTTGCAGTGTGGTTTCAGCTCTCTGAGACTGCAAATGTGTGTGCTAGTTGTGGTTGACTGAGTGTGTGTGCGTGTGTCTACTGCTGACAAAAGCTTTAATGGCTGAAAGCTATAATTGTGTGAATCTTCTTGTTGTGCCTATTGTGACTCAGCATCTCTGCTATATGGAGAGTAGCAACTTTCCTTCTCTGGTATCATATGAATAATCGATAGACGAATGTGCACTGGTATGCTAGTCACTTTGTGAAACAAGGTTTTTTGCCCCCCTGCAATTGTTGGCCGGGGCCAGATACCTTGGTTTGCCCCGCGCTCTCTAGATCCAGGCCTGTTGCACATGTGTGAATCTGGCAGCTTAGATGCGCCAGTAAAATTTTTCCAGGTAGTATCTGGCTGCTTGCTTCTATTGCTTGTACAGCTAACTGCACACTTCTGTGGCCAGAAGCGGGAGAAGGTACTACACTAGTAAGGGCCAGTTGTACAGTCTCTGGCTAGCAGCTGCTTAAGTTCTATTCTGGGAGTAGCATGGAAAATGCGTTATATGAACACATAATAATGTAGAACCGGGTTAATGAAGTTAACCAGAGAATAAGTTTTGACATTGGCAGGAATTGTTACAGAATTAGTAATGACAAGATTGTTTGTTAGAACGAAAAAGGTGAAGAAAGGGGGACATCACTCAAATTACAGAAGAATATGACAATTTCAAATATACATAAAAATTTCGTATTACTAATTTTCGATCTCATTCTTCAGAAGCTGAATGAAATTTGAAACTATTTTCTAACATAAAACTTGCAGTAGGCCTAATAGGCATTTTGTATTGGTAATTTGTGAATTATATTGTGTTATAAAAATTACCATTTGTGCCAAAACAGTCTTATTTATTTGGTGTGTGTTACAATTGCTGCAACATTAGGCAGGCCCACTTCATTTTATCTAGCAGACTGTGAAAAAATACACGTAATCAGATTGAGATACACACCAAGCTTGGGTACTATTCGTATTAACAGCTTTTTCAGTTTTCGACAATGAAATTTCGTTTTTTCATGTAGCAAAAAGTTTGACAAACTTTGATGAGGTAATAGATTCTTTCCCAGAAAGGAAAGCATGCCATGTAAATCTGTAGCAAGATTAGAGAGAGAAAAAAACAGCTAGGACTTAAGGATTGAAGAAATGTGTGCTGTCTTGCTGGTCTCTTGTCTTTACTGGTTTTATGTATCCCATATTTAATTTTATGTCACACAAAACATCAAGTTGTTAGCTAATAGGCAAATTTTCTGAAGAGTTCTTGTTCGGGTTACAAATAATCCCATCCAGTATTAATTGCAAGTTCTTTTAAAGAGGGACAGGACGTCAAACCGGCCAACTATGAGCAGGAAAAGAGGACATTTTAATTTCCACTGTCCTGAATATAGTGTAACAGCATCCATTACAAAATATTACACGTTAGAATTCCACAGAGTGAAATACAATGACGTGCAATAGAAGAATGCTGTGTGAAGAGGCGTGGTACTACTCTTTGCCACACTTAAGACCAAATAACATTTCTTACGTTTCCTCGAACACACATATTTTCTGTACCAGACTCTTCGGAAAGATTTGTCCTACAAAATGAACATACTTTTGTAAAGTCGTTTTTTTTAATTTTGTGGCGTCCTACCTCAAACACTCGAGGGAAGGAGCGGGGGGAGGGGGCACTGGTTTGGAAAATATTGTAAATCTGGGGCTGATGCACAGAGGAGTGGGAGTTGCAGTGGGGAGGTGGGTAGTCTCACATCACCCATATTTACGTTTTGTGATTTTGATGTTTCCCCTTCATTTATTGCTCTTGTGGTGCCGATGAGGTTGACGCGAGCATCAATCTGAGTATCGTCTTTGAACTAAACTAAGATTATCTTTGAACAAAACCGCCATGTTAGTTCTGTGTAAGCATTGCTTGTGTAAAGAGGTGAATAAATGAACTATTGCAAAATGGGAGTATTGTTTGGTGTAACCGACCCGAACTTCTCCCTCACTGGTGACCCCGAGTTGGAACGTCTTCCATTTTCGCTGTTTTACTGTGTCCGCAGCCTCCGCGTCGGTTATTTTTACGTGGATTACATCAACACAACATTCGAACAATGACTTCGGCCCAACGCTTAATGCCGGATTTTATGATCAACATGCATCGTGTTGCGGGCGATGTACACCAGCCAGGACTGCAACACGATACCCCTCACTCGATGATCACACTGATTTTGCCGGACGTTTTCGAGCCTGCAACAATAAGTGAGGTTAGGAGCCTGCATGACTCCAGCTATCAAACGCCTTTGTTCCCTCCACATGTGCCCTCCCTCATTGACTGTGCAGTTACATCTTATGGATCACCATGCAGTGCGGGACCGATGTCGATTTCTGCAAATGCTTCGTTGGACAACCTACCACCACCAGGACAACGATTTGCTATGCTGCAATCCATGCTGTACCACGCGGATACCTGCCATGTGACCGGAACTGCTTCGTTCACAGGTCAACCACCTCAGCATCCGACCACGCCCACTCCTGCCTTGGTTCAGCATCAGCACATGCCATCCTACTTCGATACCTCATACTGCAACACGAACAATAACTTGTTATCTGTGCCTGACCTCCACCTCCGTCCCACTGCTACGCCTCAGTGTTTTGTGCCATGACATTCACCTTATCCGCACACAGTTTTGAGTGCAGTGACTATGAACAGTGAACATTCGCACATTCCGTCCTACATACAACACCATTTCCCACACTGTGCTTCTGGACAGCTCGCACCTCCGCAGCCTCCCTGCAACACAGGTGGCCCTGGCACTGATCAAACATTGAGCTTTCCGCAGACTAAAACTTTGAACTTTTTCTCACCTGTCGCCCACGCTCTGGCTCCAGTTGAGCTTCTGCTACCATTCTTGGCACATCTCGGTGCCTCATCTGCGACAGTCTTCCACGACTTGTCAATTCGAGCACATCCGCAACGTATTGAGCTTCCAAAACCGCAATCGACACATTACGGTGTCTCACCCATGTCAGCCTTCCGCATCACGACGGGTCACACTCAACCACAAAGTGTCACCTTCATGTTGCCACCCGAAAAGCCGTCATTGCCACATCACCTAGAGGCACACTCTCCTGGTATACTACAGCAACAACAGCTCGATTCAGGCAGTGCCCCGACGAACTCAACTCAACCTGTTCTTCTGAACATTCTACAACACTTACCAACACTGCCGCCGTTTAATCCCGACAGAGCAACAACCTGGTTTAAAATTATGGACGAAGTGTTCAATGAGTCAACCAGTTTTCTGTGCCTCATCACCCACCTGCACGACCAGAAGGACTTGATTGCTGACCTGGTCGATGCCCGGGACTCGTCTACCCGGTACACTCTAGCCAAAGAGACAGTTCTACGTCGGCTTGCATGCTCAACTGAGGCAGCAATACGGCAAGTGCTCCACGTCAAGCAACTAGGAAACGACAAACCTTCCCAGCTCTGGAGACGGCTACGTGCCCTGGTCAGCGCCGATCTATTCTCTGACACAGCTATCCTCGCCATCTGATCAGATAAACTATCTCCTCACATCCGCTTTGCTCTGGCTCAAAGGCCTCCTGAACCTGTCGAGCAACGAGTGGCAATTGCTGACAAGCTACACGATGTGTCACTGCTCCATTTCGCAAGCCACTGCCTACATGACAAGTCACAGATTCAGGCTCATCGCCCTGCAGCCAGACGCGGCCGGGGCTGTACTGTGCCGACTGTTCCCCTCACTGCAGGAAGCAGTAAACAAGCAACTGGGACGTCACCGGCTCTTCCCGCGGTCACGTCCCCTCCTGCAACTGAACCTGCTGCAGCCACCGAACCTCAGCCACCGCCACTGGCAATGAACTTTCCGCAGGAAATGCAACCGCACTAACTGTACTGTTACTTCCACACTGCACTACCCGTACTGTTACTTCCACACACGGTTTGGTGAGGCGGCATGGAACTGCAGACCACCTTGCTACTTCCCAAACGCCAATCGTAGGTAGGTTCAGGTGCCACCTCCTGCGCACAACTTGACAGGCACCCCCCAGTGTACCATTCTGTCTGGAAGTGACCGGATAATTGTGGATGACTTTACATTAAAGACTTTTCATCGGGACACCTTTTCCTAGTGGATACAGGCGCCAATGTTTCATTGTTGCCCACGTCCTTAGCGTCGTCGAACATACGCCCTCATCACTCTTCACTGCAATCTGTGAATTCCACTAAACTACAATGCTCGGGTTCAACTTCCCACGTCGTCTCACTCTCCGCCAACTGCAAACTCGAGTGGACTTTTTTACTGTGTGAAATTGACGAACCTATACTAAGCATTTACTTCTTGCAACACCACAAACTTTCACCGGACCTAGTGCGAAACACTGTGTTTCATCATCCATCCAAGACTCACTTCCCCTGTGCTCCGTCGAGCAAACCCCCACGTGACACATCGGTCCGGGCTCATCTCATCCGTACATGCTCGTCTCTGTCGACGAGTTTACAAGAAACCACGCACAAGTGCCTTGTCGAGCTTGAACACGTCGCTTGCCTATGGAAGGAAAACTTCGAGCTCTCCCTCTGGCTCCACGAAACACAGCTCCAGCTCTCCGATGCAGCAAAGGAATTACAGACACTACAGCAAGGACAAAGCAAGGTCAGTAAGTGCGCCGAATCTGCTTGCAATCCCAGCAATCGAGCTTCCGTGTGTTTTACTCCTGCTACCCCTCGCAACTGTGCTATCAAGACTGCCATAACGTGTACTGACAATTCTGCAGGGACATACCCTCCTACCACAGCAGCGTTTGACACTCAGCCGGACACAAGTGTGCATGCGCGATGAGTGTCACATGTTCCTGAACTGACACCTCCTACCTCGCCCCTCGCGGACAGCACCTCAAACAATGCAGCTTCTGCTCCTGCGCGCCGCCGTGCGAGCGCCACTGACAACACAAACAGTGCACTCACGCCAAGCATTTTGCTCGTGACCGTGCTACCACAGGCCGCGCCCTCGGACAATGTACACACTAACGCTTCACAATCTCTACCAAGCTCACCTGACCACGGTGCCACTGCTTCGGGCCAGCGGCCATCTTGTCACTTTGACTCCTGGGACACTTCGCCGACACCGCCCCTGTCGGATCCGCCGAGTGGCTCCGAACACCACGACCACACTTCACCAGCCCTGCCCACCACACATTTTAAACAAACTGCCTCCCGTGCTGCTTGCAACATTTCCGTCATCACCAATGGCACGGTTCACAAGCTGCGCCTCACGCCAGGCCCCCCGATCTCCAGTAAACCATGTTGACTTTGTCCCGAGTGCCTCTCCGACCTTAAAAAGCAGATTTCTGAACTTCTAAGCTCAGGCATCATTGAACCCTTTGCCAGTAACTGGTCTACACCCATTCATATGACACCCAAGAAAGACGGGTCCTGGCGCATGTGCAGAGACTACCGTCAACTAAACGCACGAACAATTATGGACACCTAACCCGTACCCAACATTGCCGACTTTACCAGTTCCCTCACAGGTGCGACCACATTCTCTGTCATTGATTGCAAACGGGCCTACCACCAGATCCCCATGGTTCCTGAATACATCAAGAAGACATCAATCACCACCACAATCGGGTTATTTCAGTTTCGATTCATGCCCTTCGGTCTGAAAAATGCAACCCAGACCTGGCAACGCTTCATCAACGAAGTTCTATTCGAAATAAAATTCTGCTTTGCATATCTTGATGACATTCTTGTGTTCAGCTCCTCCGTCGAGGACAACATTTGACATGTGCAAACTGTTATGAACACTCTCGCGGCAGCAGGCATCGAGACCAACCAGGACAAATTGCAGCTACATCAACCTGCTGTCACTTTTCTTGGTTTTCAGGTCTCTGCCGGCATTTCCCCGCCCACTGAGAAATTACAAACAATACTAAACCTACCCAGACCTTCATCATTGAAAGAGCTCCGGCACTTTCTGGGGACGGTTAAT
The DNA here is from genome assembly GCF_023898315.1 of Schistocerca nitens. Lineage (NCBI taxonomy): Eukaryota > Metazoa > Arthropoda > Insecta > Orthoptera > Acrididae > Schistocerca > Schistocerca nitens. The sequence continues at coordinate 929,420,682 of NC_064617.1, read as the reverse complement.
TATTATCGCTGAGATCTACCTCAGGCTTCTGAGATTCAGGCTCCACTGACGGACGCCTTGGCAGGCACCAAGACTTCTGGATCTCGCCCCGTTCCATGGACCCCAGCTATGACTGCCTCTTTCACTGCCCTCAAAAATCTTCTTGCCGGGGCCTGAACCATCGCGCATTCTCATCCCAATGCACAGCTATTCATCACCACAGATGTGAGTGATACTGCCATTGGCGCTGTCCTTAGCCAGACAGTCGATGGCCAAACTTCACCTCTGCAATTCTTCTCGCGCAAGCTCATCAATGCACAACAAATATTCCGCATTTGACAGGGAGTTGCTCGCAGTCTACGAAGCGATCAAGCTTAAGACTGACGTTGAGGGATGCCCTTTCTATGTTTTAACACACCACAAACCCCTGGCTGCGGCCATTACAAACCCGCCAGCTGACCCGTCTCCTCGCCGCTTCAGATACATGGACTTCATATCTCAGTTCACCACCAATGTCAGCAGTATAGTTGCTGATTTCTTTTCACGAGTCAATGCCGTTCATTCACTGTTAGACCTCTCTGAACCGCCTAACCACCAACTCGCCAACGAGGACACGCAAAACCCGATTTCAGACTCTACCTCTTCACTACACTTCATCCACACCTCCTTCCCTGGCATTTCTGGTGAGATCTGGTGCGACGACAGTACGGGCACATTACGCCCCCTCATCCCAACCACGCTCCATCGAGCTGTATTCAACGCACTGCATAATTTAGCCCATCCCGGTGTTTGTGCGTCCGCCTGACTCGTAGCAGAGCGCTTTGTGTGGAGAAATGTCAACAAGGACTGCCAGCAATGGGTGCGCTCCTGTGTCGCGTGCCATCGCTGCAAAGTACACAAGCACACTTCAACCCCCCCCCCCCCCTCGGCGCTTTTTCGATCACTCCTGGGCGTTTCCAGCATATTCATATTGACATTGTCGGCCCTCTCCCCCACTCTAAAGGCTTTCATTATGTTCTCTTGTCTATCGACCGAACAATTTGCTGGGTCGAGGCTGTCCCCCTCCTCAATATCATGCCAGAAACTGTTACTCGAGCTTTCGTCGAGTCATGGGTATCGCGTTTTGAATGCCCAGCTATCATCACGACTGACCAGGGAGACAATTTGAGTCAGCCCTGTTCAACGAGATTTGTAACATTTGCGGCATCCGTCGCATCCATACCACAGCATATCACCCGCAAAGTAACGGGCTAGTTGAGCGCTGGCACCGCACTTTCAAGGCGGCTCTTCGTTGCCACGACTTGCTATGGATGGAGGCCCTTCCCCTTTTGCTACTCGGCATTTGTGCGATCTATAAGGAAGACCTCAAAGGCACAATAGCCGAGTTCGTATACGGCCACAACATTGTTCTCTCTGGCGAACTTGTGAGCCCTTCCACTTCTCTCCCTCAGTCTGACTTACCTTCCTTCGTGGACCGCGTCAGATGCCACTTCATCAACCTCCATATCCCTCGGCCCGTCAGCCATTCCTGCCCTAATTCCTGAACAATTGCAAGTATGTCATGCTCCGAGACGACACTGTCCGTGCTCCCCTCCAACCTCCAAATACTGGCCCGTACCGAGTTCTCCGGCGCTCAGCCAACACCTATGACATCCAGACAAAAGATTCAACTGTTACAGTCTCTCTCAACAGACTTAAGCCTGCTCATGTCAAGCCCATTTCTACGCCCCTTGAGGCCACGACCATGCCACTCACAGTCATGGCTCATGACGCTCCTCCCACTCCCTCCACATCGGACTTACACACTCGGTCAAGTGACTTCCAGTTCCAATTGTCAAGCTCTTCTCCAACCTCGCCCTCTACTCACTCTGTTGAGTGATCACATGCTCCCCATGTCAAGCTTACCTACAATCACGCCCTCACCGCCAGGCCCTTCTCCGGTCCGTTCAACCTCTCCCCCGTCGCCTGCCTCGCCCTGTCGAGGTTCCTCACGCTCCCCCATCTTGAACGTGTCCTCGCTCAAGGTGTTTGTGCCTGTACCCCCCCCCCCCCCGGATATAACCCACGACATCTCTATAATACTACACGATGACGCACTGTTCATCGTATGTTTCCCTTCATCCAGTGCTCAGGACACAAACTCCGCCATTCCCTGCCACCTGGTGAAATGTGTACCTCTCTGGCCCGACGTCGACCTGGACATGCTTCGTGTGTTTGCCACACCCATCGGAGACATCGTCGTCATCACTCCATTCCACCCACAAACCGCTGGCCTCCCTGTCACCGCACAACCTGCACACCCAGTATGACGCCCGGCCCGCTTCAACGACTTCCAGGTTCGGTGGCTGAACCTTCCTTCACGACATCTACCGATGCAGCTCCCTGACGACACTGTCGAGCTGACCGTGATGCGCAGGTGCCATAGTCACCCCTCCACCCGTGGCCTCTCAAGAGTACTCCGCACTGCGGAGGGGGGGGGGGGGCTATGTGGCGCCGATGAGTTTGATGCCAGCATCAGTCTGAGTATCGTCTTTGAACTAAACTAAGATTATCTTTGAACAAAACCGCCATGTTAGTTCTGTGTAAGCATTGCTTGTGTAAAGAGGTGAATAAATGAACTATTGCAAAATGGGAGTATTCTTTGGTGTAACCAACCCGAACCTCTCCCTCACTCTCAGGCAAATGAAAACAAAACAGATTTCCACGGCCAGGAGCTATCACGTGAATTAAAATACATTCACATAATTACAGAAGGCTAAAATGTGTTATTAGTTTCAGGTTTTATTTTATTTCCATCTCTCTGACAGTGAAGCATTAAGCGCCTTTCAGAACATTGACATTATTTTTGTCAGTCTGCTAAAGAAATTTGGCTTTTATTAATCTTTTCCGCTGAGGCAGTCAATTTATTTGAGATGATGTGTTTAATTCCGAGCTATTGGCTTGTTTCAACTGTTTGCTGCATTTCAAGTGAATGTTTTCACCTTCTATCATGTATGGCATTATGCCATAATAACGAACCAAACACGAGATAATACAGTCCTGGTACTCCGAGAAAATTTACATCCGAATCTGGACATATGACTGTGCACGTTAAACCAATTTATGCTTTTAGTGTGCTCTTGAAGTATCCTCTAATGTCTTGTTTCTTTTATGACATAATGTAAGAATGATATAATGTAAGATATTTTAATGTTTTACACATACAGACTTCCTGCGTCATCGTAGCTGTGCAAGCGCAGTGACGCCTGTTATCTGACAACTGCTGAAACGAACCTGTTTCTAACTGGTCGTGAGAAAATATTAAGAATGGTTGTTTGAAAAGCTTTACTTTCAAAGTAAATTTTCTTTTACGCAAGGTGAACTATGTGTGAGAATGTATGATGAATTCCTTAAATCACAGACAGGTTGACGCTCATTTAAAAATCAACTATTTGACCATTTAGCAGAATTTCGAGCCCAGAAGATCAGACATTTATGTCGTTGTTAAAAATATTTATGGTACATTTGTGACTTAAGTGATGTTGCTAATGGTTGACTTCATCATATGTCCTATGCTCTGAATATCTGCTGTCATCGGCTGGCGAGATCACATGACATGAGCTATGAGTGGCTTACAAAAGCACATCGCAAACTCAATTTCAGTGCTTCAGAAAGTAACGTGCGATGTTTACTGGAATTCGAATTTATACTTTCGTAATATGAAAATATGCAGTGTACATGTTGCTGCACATCAAACATCTTTCCAAAACCTGTTTTTTTTTCCCCCTGAGTTTCGTTTTCTAATGTGCTGGGAAATTGGTGTATAAAATCATAGCCATTCAAAGGATTGATAAGTTTTGCAGTTGCAAGGAAAAGTCTACGGTCACTTAACATGGAAAATGTGTATTTTCACCTGGCAGAAAGTGTACTTGTAAACAGGAAATGTGCGAATTTTTTTCCTTGTCCGTGTATACACCCTGTAACAACCACGTTACAAGTGGTCATTAATGAAGCAAAGTCACAGCTTTGGCAGATGGAAGTCACTTTCTTCAGGCACACGCTTAATGCCACTGGCAACAGACACAAGTGAACATACACTGCTGATGCAAGACCTTCCTTGCCCAGAAGTGTATCACAACCTATGACATTTCCCCAGGATTCTCAACACAGCTAAGCTGCAAATCTTGCTAACAAATGCCTTGAAAAACAAAGACAAACACGTGAAAACAAAATTATTTTGGACCCCAGAAATGACAGAAGTGTTTCACTGTTCTAAAACTTGCCTGGCTCAAGCTGTTACCCACAGGCGAATGTGCAATTAACACTTACAATGGACATGAATGACACCGCAACTGGAGCAGTTCAGCAACAGATTGTTAATGGTGTGTCACAATTACTTCAATTTTTCTCCAAGAAACTTTTGGATGTGCAATTGAAATTGTCAGTAACACAATAAAGTGGTAGCCAAGATCGCAAGGATTCTTTTTATTCCATGATTACCGGTTTCGGTGAAACTAAAGCCGCCATCATCGGATCTTAGGGCATATACAGGTTACAACATCAAGGCAGACAATGGTAATATTAATAGTTGCCTATAACACGCAGGCCTCACAAAATTGTCATACATAGCACATAGGCGTCCAAGAGAGATGACATTATAAATGTTAAGTGTCTCCATCACACACAAGCGTAAGCTAGGTACTACCGCAACTCCAGCTCTGTTCTTACACTACAAGCCATGTCACGAGATGTCGCTAACAGAAGAGGCGCCAATGACCGTCACAGCTCGCGCCATAATAGGCTCTGCGTGTGTGGTAACACACTACCCACCGCACACAAATATCTGACGGCCAAATCACTGCTCACTGAGCACCTTTCCCACCCTCCGGTGGAGGCTATCCATCACATTATACCCAAGGAACGTCTTGATCACTGCACCCCTTCGCAACTTTGGTGGTATCTACGTGCTTTAATTGATGACCATGCATTGCCTGACACTGCTCTTTGGACGTTGTGGATGGTCAAAATGACTTTGGATCTGCAGCTTCATCTCGTCTCACATCGCTGACCTACTTGAGGTTCGATTACATATGATGGATCAGACTTACACCATCATTCATCACCGACACCGCCTGTCACGAATGACATCTCTAACATCCTGCTCAGCAGGCACACCTGCGCCTCCGGTTCTGCACCCAGACAGCAGATGCCGGCACACTCGCCTTGGTGCCTCAGCTGCCCATCAGGAGCTGCCACCTAGCACCCTACAGGATGTACCGACAGTGGGCTCCCGACAGCCACCGACCTCACCCGGGAAGTGGTCTTATCAGCTGTCAGCTTCACCACAGACCGCCACTACCCCCACCCGCACCATACCAGGCTGACACCCAGCCTACCCACTGGGCTGGTTCCACACTACCTACGGGAAAGCCACCCACAACTGCCGCGTGCCCTGTGCCTACCCAAACAAGACTGGTGGGCACGTTTATGCGCCACACCCTACGACATACCTTAGCAGCACCTATGTTCCAATGCTGCACCACCCGCTTCTGTGACGTGACACCTCTATGCCACAGATATATTGACCGGCATCTGATTTCTCATCAACACTGGCACTGATGTTAGCGTCATCCTGGCCAAGCACACTGTCGGTGCTATATCCCCCAGTACTCTCACCTTGATTGCACCCAACCATTCTCCCATCGTGATTCACTGCTCCATCAAGATGTCACTTCACCTCACCAGTTCACACCTTCCCTAGGACCTTCCATACTGCTGGCGTGGATGAACCTGTGATCGGGTTGGATTTTCTACACCATTACAAACGTTCACCAGACCTGCAGGCCGCTGCACTCCACCACGCGCCTGGTTCTACAATTCCATGCATACCCAAGTTCAGCACCACTTCACTCTCTGCCTCCTAGTCTGCGCTTTCCATGTGTGCTTCCCTGGTCAAGTGCATACCCTCAAGGTTCTCTGATCTGTTGTATGTGTGCTCCCAGATCGACGAACTCTGCACCCAGAATGATGACTTATGTGCCCGTTTCGCCTCTGCCTCTGCCGAATTGTCACATGCATGGCATACCATACATCGCCCATCTGCAGCCCCACAGCAAGGCGGCCCAGCACACACCTCTACAGAGCCTTCTCACCAACCTGCTCCTGTGTCAAGCATTCCACTGTCTGATGTTTTTTTCACATCGCTGCAGACAATCTCTTAGATGCACCTGCATGCACCTTTCCAGATTCTTTGTGCCGCTTCTCTCCTGCATTGCACCTTCTGTCACCAACTACGGCCAATGCCTGGCCTACGTCGCCCTGGTTCATCAAGGTCAGAGAACTGCCGTTGCCTGTGGATACCTTCTTGACCCCTCATGCTGACTCCCCAATGCGATTATCGGCCATCAGTAATGGCTCTTGGCAAAAAATTCGTACCACTGATGGCCCACCTGTTTGTTGTAAGGCCAGGCACCTTATCGCTTCCAAACTTCTGCGCGCCAAGGAGATCGTTCAGGATCTGTTGGTTTCGGGCGTCCTCCACCCTTCCGATAGCAACTGGTCTTCCCCTATTCACCTTGTTCCCAAAAAGTATGCGCCCTAAAACACTAATCATCATCATCATCAACATCACCTTACGCACATGCGTGGACTTCAGATCTCTTAACACCCGCACCATTATCGATTACTACCCGATACCACATGTCGAAGATTTCACGCAGTTCCTTCATGGTTCTACCTTTTTTTATGTATTAGATTGTTCCAAAGCGTACCACCAGATTCCTATGCATCCACCAGATATCTCGAAGACGGCCATCATCACACCCTTCAGCCTATTTGAATAATGTTACATGCCTTATGGATTGAAAAATGCTGTGTAGACATGACAGCGGTTTATTGATTCCATTTTGCTTCTTCTGCCACTTGATTTGCTTACTTAGAAGATATCGTTATCTGTTCTTCCTCCACTGAGGAGCATCCAGTTTACCGCGATTCAGTTTGTTTGGCCCTTGCTGCCAACAGTGTGGTGATCAACTATAATAAATATCAACTATGTTCCACATCTGTTACCTTCCTTGGCCATTCTGTCTCTGCCAATGGCCTCCATCCAAGGAGTTCTCAAGTAGAAATTGTACTTAAACTTCCTCTCCCTGACGATTATCCTCAGCTGTGTCGTTTTCTGGATGTGGCAAACTTTTACCGCCTCCATATCCCTCAAGCTGCCTCTGCCCAAATGGCCCTTACCAACATTCTCTCCAGCGAGAACACCATTGGAAAACAGAAGTTGGAGTGGACCCAACCAATCCGACTTTGACGATGCAGCTACTAAGATCAGACAATGGTTCATCGCTCTCTGTCCACCCCCATATACTACCTGGTTCACCAATCCCTGTCCTTTATAACACCTCTACGTGCACACTTTGTCCTCTGGTCCCCACCGCTCTTCACCTTGCCTGGCTTAGCTCACCCTGGCACACGAGCCACAAAGTGGCTGGTTATGGAGGAGCGCTTTGTCTGGCCAGGTGTCAAGTACAACTGTCGAGCTTGGAGCTGTACGTGCTTTCTGTACCAGCACAGCAAGGATGGCAGGTATGCCAAACCTCCTCTGGGCAAGTTTGACATCCCTAAGGGGCTTTTTTGGCATGTCCATATTGGTGTTGTTGGTCCCCTTCCTCTGTCCGAGGGCTACAGATAGATTAGATTAGATTAGATTTACTTTCATTCCAATTGATCCGTAGTGAGGAGGTCCTCCAGGATGTGGAACATGTCAGAAAAACAACAATACATGACAAATATTTACAATTAAAACAAATAAGCTAATGTACCATTCCACAGGTCCCAAGTGGAATGATCATCATTTTTTAATGAACACTAAGAGTAATTTTACAAATACTAATGCACTGAATTTAAAATAAAAAAGTTTTTTATTTATTTATAAGGTAATACAACTACTGTAATACTTATTTACAATGAACACATTACTGCACTGAAATGGTGCAGAAGTTAGATTATACTAACACACACACACACACACACACACACACACACACAAATTTTCAATGAACACATTACTGCACTGAAATTGTGCAGAAGTTATGTTGTACTTATATACAAATCAGTTGGTTTTACTAAGAAATTCATCAATGGAGTAGAAAGTGTTGGCCACCAATAAATCCTTTAGGCTTCTCTTAAACTGAATTTCATTGGTTGTTAAGCTTTTTATGGCTGCTGGCAAGTTATTGAAAATGTGTGTTCCTGAATAATGCACACCTTTTTGTACAAGACTAAGTGACTTTAAATCCTTGTGAAGATTATTCTTATTTCTAGTATTGATTCCATGAATTGAGCTGTTGGTTTGAAAAAGTGATATATTTTTAATGACAAATTTCATTAAGGAATAAATATACTGGGAAGCAGTAGTTAGTATCCCTAGTTCCCTAAACAGGCTTCTGCAGGATGTTCTTGAGTTCACACCACATATAACTCTCACTGCACGTTTTTGTGCCCGGAAAACTTTAGCTTGGCTTGATGAATTACCCCAAAAAATAATCCCATATGACATTATGGAATGAAAGTAAGCATAGTATGTCATCTTTTTCATTTTTATATCCGCTATGTCTGACAAAATTCGCATTGCAAACAGAGATTTGTTAAGACGCTTCAGCAGTTCTGTGGTGTGCTCCTCCCAGTTGAATTTATTATCAAGCTGTAATCCCAAGAATTTAACACTGTCCACTTCTTCTATCTTCTTGTCATCGTATGTTAGACATATACTCTTGGGACACCCCTTACAAGTTCTGAACTGCATGTAGTGTGTTTTTTCAAAGTTTAGTGACAAAGAATTGGCTAGGAACCAGTGATTAATGTCCACAAATATTTTATTGGCTGATCTTTCTAAGACTACATTTGACTTGCTATTTATTGCAATGTTTGTATCATCGGCAAACAAAACAAACTTGGCATCTGGTAATGTAATATCTTGTCGGCCATTGACTGTGTGACCTACTGGGTTGAGGCGGTTCCCCTTACTGACATCACAGCTGAGACCACCGCCCGTTCCTTCATCCCTGTGTGGGTTGCTCAATACAGTTGTCCTCTATCTCTCACCACCGACCAAGGAGGCCAATTTGAGTACACACTCTTTGCACAAACTTGCGAACTCTGCGGCGTCAGCAAGTTTCCATCCACAGCTTACCACCCATAGGCGAACGGCCTTGTCAAGCAGTGGTACCACACACTCAAGGACACTCTAATGTGCCACAGAGGCCTATGGTCAAAGGCCCTCCCGTGGGTCCTGCTGTGTATTCGCTCGGCTCATAAGAGAGACCTTAATGCCTCACTCACCGAGGTTCTGTATGGTGAGCCATTACTTCTCACCACTGATATGATGATCAGGTCACTGGTATGCTCGCTCCTTACATTCTTGAATGTGTTGTAGTTATGGTAACAGAAGAACACCACTCTTATTACTGGCAGAATCTGGTTTAAATTAGTATTCTTCAGCACTGCTCAAAGTATCACAGCTACCTCCTTGTTATATAATTAAATTTTCTATACATTCTTCCAGAACGCCTTCGTTTTTGACTGCCTCTTGGATGACACTTGGGCAGTACTGTTCACAGTTTTTGTCCATATCTCACTTGTCACTTGATTGATAGATGCTACAAGAAGATTTTCAACTTCAGAGTTCGTGATTTTATTGTTTGCAGCCGCATAATTTTTTATTTGAGTCCATACCCCTTCAATGATACTGAAGCGACAAATGAATGAAGAAAGCCAAACAATTTCATGCCCGTGCATTTTTGCAACCTCATCAATCATATATATCGGAAATTGTGGTTTCTTTTGTACCACAATTTCGAGTAATTCTGCCTTCTTCGTATATCATCCGAAATTCACTTTTCATCATTTCAGCCATTGGATAATATTATCTTTTTTCGTTGCCAAAGTTGATGTCCGATCGTGAACAATGGAGTGATAAGCAGCACTGACCTTAACGATCACTGGTGGACTTGTCAGATTCGTCATAAGCGAGGTTTCGAACTAGTTTTGAAAAACCGTACTATTCCTCTCTTCATGGTAATCACCTGTCTTTTATGAACGAAACATTAACAAGCAATTTGGCACAAAACCAGCATGTAAAACAATAATTCGCCCTCCTTTTGCAACAGTCACTGTCATGGCTGCTCGGGCGTTCCCTCACTCCAGCCTCTGTGTAATGGCACTGCCATCGACTACATCTGTCTGTTCCATCAATATTTTGCGTCCGTTGAACACTGAATAGCTGAAGCATATGTCTTTCAGCACTGTAGGTAATGAAAATTTGCTTCCTTCAAAACGATTGTCTTTCTGAAGTGACACCAAGTAATGCTGTCACTTGCTTCTTCCACAGCCGCTTCTTTCCTGGTGTGTGTAGCCTTGTTGTGCTACTCTCACCATAGTCTGTAATGTACTGTTCTTTTATTGTTGCAACATTGTTCTTGCTTATTTGCAATGCTGCTGCAGTCCTCTTAACAGCCGGAGCAACAGGAAATAAGATATCACTATTTTCCTTTCCCATTCTAAAGTAGTCCATTACCGAACACACGAATTCGCGTGCTTGGCGCGTAGCACACTTTTCTTCCTCCGTTTCACTTCACATGTTGGGCTATCACTACTCGTTACAGTGCACATTGTTTAAAAGGAGACAGAAGCAAATAAACACAAACAACTACAAAAACGAAATAAACTACGAACTGAATTATTAACACAAACGACTCCGTGAAACACTCACTGATTCACTGCACTGTTCCGTTTGTGTCGCGCACGTCAGGTTTGCAGAGGGGCAAGGTGGCTCCTGCCACAGTACACCAATAGGCTCCTGCTACCGACTCGAGTGCAGGCATCGCCACTGAGCTGTCTCCAGACTACAATCGGCCGCGGGCAGCTGCAGGCGCCCTTTCGCGCGGATCTCGGCGTGGCATAGTATCAAAGGTTGAAACTGAGGTTATGGAAAGTCTGAGCATAAGATGGAAATTAAGGAGCTTACAGTGATAAAGTATATTAACTGCAAAAGCAAACTCCATGTAAATAAATAAATAAACCTAAGTTCTTTATCAGTTTTTGTAGTATATTGCTGAGAAGTGAAAACAATATTTGAAAGGAAAGACATTTATTTACTAGCAAAGGTATATATTTTCAAACACTTCAATAACTACCGGTATTTAAAGGCATACATATAGCACGTTTTTCTTACCTGTCCTGTTTTTTTTCCCTACCTAGCTAATAACGTCATAAATACATTTTTCATCCTTATAGGGATAAACAGTTATTTAATGAAAACTGCTCCATCAGTTTATGTTCTTATTTATACACCGTGTAGGCGCCAGCTCTGGTCAGTTATTGTAAAATGCTAATAATTTATTGTTTTTTGGATATGTGACCTTTCATACGGACGATACCGGTATTCCTCAGTTTTCAAGTCTAAGATGTCGACTGAACTGAAGAAAATAGTTTATGACCAACGTATGCTACCAGTAATAACCTATTGTTGTGAGAAATGAACATTACACGAGTTCGTTGATGGAAAACTCATAGTAACCCAAAGAGGAATGGAATTGGAAACATTAATGCTTGGATACACAAAGACAGAAAAAAAGTAGAGATATCGAGACGTTTAATACAACAAAAGTCAATGACATAACAGAAACAGTAAATACCTTGAAACGGCAGTGGGCTAGTTACGTCGTTCGGAGAACAGATGGTCAAAACAAATAGCAGTTTGGACCCCAGGTTACAACACAAGAGCGAGGGGGAGATCCCGGACAGTTGGATTCAGTTGGCAACGGGAAGCTCAACATCTGCAGAAATTGATGAAACTGCTGTGATCCTATGTTCATGTATGCTGAATCACGGTCTGCATCACCAAGTGACTGAATCGACTGATGATGCCATGGAAGAACACTAACGGAATAAATATCATGTTGTCGTACAACATTCGCAATCTGTGACAAAAATAAATACTAAGAAGCCGAAAAGCATAGAAGTCATCACTATTAAGTGAATCAGTGCGGCGAAAATAGGGTAAATGTTTTATTTATTTGTCCATATAAAACTCTTTTTCAGTATATATATCGTACACAGGATATTGGGCAGAAAACCTTTTATACAGACGATGACACAGTTCCCCCGAAAAACTTTCAATTCAAAACTTTCTTCAGGAGAGGTTGTTGACGGCCAGTGTGAACGGCGCTATTTGAAATGGATTGTAAAATATTTGTGATGAAAAATATTATTTAAAGGCAAGAAAACATTTTATTAACTTTGTAATTACACCCCTGGATACGAAAAAACACATTTACTGTAAGAAAATACACAGAAGTTACACACAAGCCAAGAATAAAGATATTGAAAGCAGAGTCATGGAGCAGCACATAAATATAGATGTCAAGGAATTTTTTTCTTTTCTTTTAACACTTCCTCCAAAAGAAAAAAATCATGAAATTATTGCTTTGTCTCTTGCATGCCAATTTCTGAACATAGAAAATTAAATCGAACTCGTTCAAGAGGTTTCGTCAAAATATCTGCCAACTGGTTGTGTCCATCAATGTGTTCCAAGAAAATCTCACCGTTCAGATATCTTTCACGAACATAGAAATGTCGGACCTCTATATGTTTAGAACGTCGATGATATTCTGGATTTTTTGCCAACTTCAATGCACTAGCATTGTCAATGTAAAGAACTGGAGGCTGCCCCGACATTTCCACTAATTCTGATAGCAGACGACGTAACCAAACTAACTCTTTTGCTCCTTCACTAGCTGCAATTATTTCCGCCTCGGTTGTGGATGTGGCCACTACTTTCTGCAACTGACTTGTCCATGACACTGCACCACCTGAGTACTTTGCAAGAATTCCAGTTGTTGAGCACCTTGTCCGGTTATCACCTGCGAAATCTGCATCAGCGTAAATCTTTAACTCTTCTTTTTTATTATATACAATTCCAAAATTTAAGGTCCCTTTCAAATACCGGAAAATGCGCTTTACTCTATTCCAGTCTTCAGTGGTTGGTTTCTCCATAGCTCGAGCAGCTTTATTGACTGCAAAAGTGATGTCTGGACGAGTTACTGTTGAAAGGTACATGAGACAACCAATTGCTTCACGGTAGGGTACAGATGACGAAACTTCTTCGTTTTGATTATTGTCCTCATGTCCAATAGGAGTTGAGATTGTATTGCATTCTGCCATTCGAAATCTTTGCAGAATTTCTTCTGTGTATTTCTCTTGACTTATCATTATTGCTCCATCTTCATATTGCTTTATTTTTATGCCAAGAAAATTGTCAAAACTGCCAGTTGTTATTTCGAATTCATGTTGTAAAACATCCATAAAAACAGCAATTTCTTTCTTGTTACTGCCGACAATCAGGCCATCATCAACGTAGATTGCCACATAAAGGCTATTTCCATTTTGTCTACGATAAAATAGGCATGGGTCTGCATCACTGTTTGAAAAACCAGCTTTCTTCATGAACTCAACAAAACGTTTGTTCCAGCAACGTGGCGCTTGCTTCAACCCATAAAGACCTTTTTTTAAGAAACATACTCGGCCTGTACCATCTTCGAAACCTTCTGGTAGTTCCATATATACTTCATCTTCAAGTATTCCATTCAAAAAAGCTGTCTTTACATCGAATTGTCCTAGCAGCATTTTCTTTGAAGCAGCTACAGCCAACAGAGTTCGTATGGTGTCATAACGTGCCACAGGGCTAAAGGCGTCGTCATAATCAATTCCTGCTTTCTGAATACAGCCTTTTGCAACCAATCTGGCTTTAAAGCGAGTACCTCCATTGACTGCGACCTTTCGCCGTAGAACCCAGCGGTTTTGCAATACTTTGGCATTCTTCGGACGGTCAACCAGCACCCAGGTATTGTTTTTCTTAAGTGATTGAAGTTCTTCACTAATAGCTTGCATCCATTCTTCCTTCTCGTTTGACTGCAATATTTCTGAAAAACAGTTTGGATCTTTGTATCCAAGTGCATCAAATTTTGTTGCCATACAAAATTCACCACTTTCCATCCAGGTTGGTTTTCTTCGTTGTCTTTTATTCTTCTGTTTCTCTTCATTAGAAGATTCAGCAGCTTCTGCTTTTAGAAATTCTGTTAATTCTTTATTTTCTTCAGATTCACTCGACTCTTGACTTTCTCTAGAATCGAGTGTGCCAATTTTTTCTTGAGTTTGGCTTCCTCCAGAAGTGTACAGCCTAGGAGATTTACATTGGTCATCTTTAGATGAATTCGGATCATTAAATTCTTCCCGAGGGACTTCAAATTCAACATGATCACTATGTAAATCGAAAAATATTATTTAAATTAAACTGTGTTGTTTGCCTTTACACGTGTACTGGGCCCATAACCTGATGAAAAATATTATTTAAAGGCAAGAAAACATTTTATTAACTTTGTAATTACACCCCTGGATACGAAAAAACACATTTACTGTAAGAAAATACACAGAAGTTACACACAAGCCAAGAATAAAGATATTGAAAGCAGAGTCATGGAGCAGCACATAAATATAGATGTCAAGGAATTTTTTTCTTTTCTTTTAACAATTTGATGTGAAGTTCCGTTCCGTAAAAGTGTTATCAGGTTATAATGTTCATAAACAGGAACTAATGTGTGGATTTTTCCACAGGAATACTGAGTACAGTATCCAGAAGCCGTCGAACTCAACTTCAACTAGCGCAAATTGCTCCAATTATCTTTAATTTGTAAATCAATTCACTCTGCTTTTTGATTGTTGTAATGTTGGAAGCTTGTATCACCTATTTCGTGCGAACTCAACGCTGGCGGCGCTGTAGACAGGCGTCTAAAGCTAGCGAAATGAGGGATGCTCAACTACCGGACCTACCGATAGATGGCTCTAGCGCGTGCCGGCAAGAGATTAAATCATTGAGTGTCCGCCATATCTGAATTTGGCAAAAAAACGAAGTGTCGAAACACGGATGAAAATGTTTTTCGTTCTGCGCCCTCATAAGTATTTTATATTGGATGTTCTAGATATCTACACATCAACATAATGAAGTGTTTCTAACCTAGCGAGAAGAAACAGTGACAGTTCTGCTATGAAATTCCTAAATTCGAGTGTGTTTTGAAAGTTTGACAAGCTGACCTATAAATTGTTTACTATTTTATGAGTGCTTTACTTATTTGCCCGTTTTAAAACACTATTTAAGATTCAATGGAGGTCAACAAATTACCTTACTTGCCGAAGCTTTTAACTACTGGTGTAATTCGGAAAATCAAGTGTGGACAACTGTGAAGACGTCTCTTGAAAAAAAAGTTGACATCGTGTGCTTAGGGGTATCTTTACTGACAACAGAAATTACAACTGAACTATTAAAGTATTACTTACGTATACACAGAAAAAATCGTTATTTTTTCTTTATCTGAAGTGATGCATTACCGATCTGCATATATGCTGACACTGTAATTGCAACATGCACTTACGAATTTGGCACGCTCTTTGATCAGTAATTTAAATGCCATGATTTTATTAACGCCTGTACATGACACGGTGTATTTAAACTGAGTGATATGGTAGAAGCACCAGTTTTTAACAGTGCTACAGTCTTTGATACGAGACAAGAAATACATTTAAATGAGATAAACACAAAGCCCAACGTTAAGGCTCCTCTTAAATGCTTGACTTGTATCATTTGGAAGTTAAGTCTAGTAATAATATTATATTGGACTGATCTATGATGATGTAGGAAGTTAGGAAGTGAAGGAACTTGTTGAAAATAACCTCGATCACAGCTGTTAATTTTAAGGTCGGGGTGTCTTAAAACTGTAATTTTCCGGTCTGTCACCCAAACAATTTTAAAATTGACTTCAAAACATGTCAGTGAGCAAAATTAATTACACTTTGAATTACAACCATAGAATTCTATTTCTGTGAATCTTGGTTCCAGTCTTTGACATGGTGTCAATCACTGGAATGACTGGTTGTCAGTATACGGCCCAAGCAAAAAACAAACCTGAAAGTGAAAGCTGCAGAAGCTGGCCAGACAGGCACCCCAATGGCTGCTACAATCTGTGTGAGACAAGGGTGACATTATATTGCAAATTTAGTGTAAAAAGTTCCATATTGTCTGAATTTGTCATATACTGACAGGACAATCTAGTCCAGTCGATTTTCTTATCTGCAAAAGTACACTAGCCAATACCAGTGGCACAAAGGTAGTGCCACATTACAAACTATCTGGTAATAACAGAAGTATTGGTGGACAATGTACAGTAAATTGGTTTGAAGAAATAGGACAGTATTTGGAAAGAGAGTAACATTTTGAAAATAACAAATGACGCAAGTAGAGTTTTCAGTTATGAAAGCTCGCTTAATTTTTTTTTTTTCCCCACTCTCTTTTCGATTATCAAGGGAAAAAATGTGATAACATAAAAGTGCAAGAAAGTTGTGTACAATGTTGGAAATGATGGAAAAGAAAATCTCACTATGCTTCCTCCTCCATGTGAAGAGTATTCCTGTAATAATAGCTAATAGCATACCAAGAACATAAGGGTGTCACAGTGGAGATTTGTTTTCTGGTACAGACATCTGATACAACTATTCCACAACAAAACGTACTTTCAATAGGTGTGGTACCAGTGCACTCCCACGGGATAACAGAATATTATGTTCTCCAGGAGTCACATTGGGTACACCACATACAGCATAAACTGTACAGCAACTACAATGCTTTGTGAGCAAGTAATAACAGTCAGTATCTTTAATTTTAACATAACTCTCGACTCCCATAATTATCTGCTTATACGTGTGCTTGTACTACAGGTTATTGGTAAAGCAAATACTAATTGAATACGTAATCACACTTTTAATACTTAGCAGAAATTCTGAAAAAAGTAAATTGTTTTATTACTGTATCACCTCTATGGCGAATTAAGAGGTACTGACTGGTTTCTTTGAACACTTAATAGAAGCCTTGTTTTTTACCTGCTATTGATAAAGAGCCATTCCAAGTTCTGTACAGAACAATCTCTTGCATTTTTCATGAGGTTTGTTATTCTGTACACTAATATTTCTTCTTCTAAATGGTAAATAATGCTTTCAGACAGTGCTGGTATTAAAGGTAATTCATGAAATAAATTATATTTAAACCAGAAAATTAAAGGTTCCACATGGCACATGAAAAGTACCTTGCTACACACATGTATGTACAGATTCCAAAATGTCTGTGAATTTGAGTTACAAACTTTTTTAAATAGAAATATGAAGATCACAATACTTTGGGTCTGCAATAACTCAAACGTAAAATACTTTAGTTCCCTATGGGAAACTTTGTTCTTTACGTGACTCGTGCAACTGCTTTCACTCTTAATGGAAAACTAAATGGTTTATGTTAAAGTTAACTAGCAAAAAGTGTAACCATTGTTACATTATTTCTGTGAAGTAAGATTCCTTAATGTTATTTCCTTCCTTTGTCATCATAACTCGATAATTTCAGTTCCGTATGGGACATATGAACTAACAAAATGAAATGCTTTTATTACTATGACCAAACAAAATCTTTTTAACATGTAGTACACAGTTAGAATCAGCAAAAAGTGTAACTGTATAATTAAGGTAAATGTTAATGAAAATTAGGCATGTAACATGAATACTGAAATTTCCTAGATTTCCACGTGTACCTGTAATCACTGTATTCTGCACTTTGTAGTGCTAGAAAGATAATTCTATATGATTATTTGCATTCTCTTCTCCCCCCCCCCCCCCTCAACACAGGAAAATATAATGGAAAGACATCCTAGCAAAATAAAGACAAAATTCAGAAACTTAGGTATTGCCTGACTCAGGTCCCCTTATTCTAGAATGGTTATAAAATAATAAGAATGCTTATGATCAACTGGAACATTGTGTTCATTATAGGAAGTATTAAAACAAGAATTAACAGAGTAACAATTTTATTGCTCTTATGTTGCAGAGTATCCACAAACATTACTGTTTGAAACATAGGGCCACTGCATACTTCATTAGATCACACCCATCCTGTGATTAAACTGTTTTCTTAAAGTGAAAAATTCAAGTTAACATAGTTATTAAGGGACATATTTTCTCACACTGAAAGCCATCTGTCAAATAAGTCTCAGAACATTTTTTTTTCATTAATTTCACACAAATCACCCGTTTTTAATGCAAGTGCATATTTTGTAACACCAAACATCTTAAAATAAGCTTATATAATAAACAATATCTACACAGGATGTAAAGACTTAATTTTACTTCAATGTGATTCATC
Source organism: Schistocerca nitens (assembly GCF_023898315.1). Classification (NCBI taxonomy): domain Eukaryota; kingdom Metazoa; phylum Arthropoda; class Insecta; order Orthoptera; family Acrididae; genus Schistocerca; species Schistocerca nitens. The sequence continues at coordinate 929,402,432 of NC_064617.1, read as the reverse complement.
TTTTGAAGTTCATCATTACACAACAACAAATCTATGGACAAAATAGTTTTAAAAAAATCTGTCAAAATGTCACACCCATCTGCATGGAATGTCCCATTACGTAATTTTTCCAATTTGAGCACTATACATGATTAAACAATATGAGTTTATTTAACTTCTGCCTTATACTTGATTTGTTGTTTAAAATTTTCTCAGCAGGCTTTTTTTCCACATGTTTTTAAGTGTATGCAGGAGTATAGGGATGCAATCTTACAAACAAGTTGAGTCTGATGTAAGTCCGCAATCCTAATTTGATAACGGTAATCATGACCAAGAGCAGGAAATGGGTAATCTACAAATTTATTTTTAACACAATGCAAAATCTTGGCCTGTATATATTTCTGTCACATATCACCAGCAGTCACAAACATCTAAAACAGTTTCTGAGTATTCTACAACAGAGTACACACAGTCACTTGTTTTAACCAGTTTTCCCCAGTTAACAAAATTTACAAATGCATTTTTATTGGCCATATTGGGAAAAGCATAGAGAGAATCACATTCTAATGCAGATTTAACTACTGGTGGCTTCAGTATGTGAAGACAGTCTTTGCATGTGATCTGCCTTGAAAGGCGCAATGACACATACCCTGCAATATAATAGAGTATGTTTTACTTGTGAAATGAGAACTTAATCTTATCATCAAGAAGTGCACACCACTTCATTTTCTGCAGCACTTTCTACTACATGCTTTCTTGCATGAAAATCATAAACAGGTGGCAAACAACACACATTAAAATTTGAGCAATTCCCATTCATTGCAGTGACACTGTTACCAAGAGCAACTTTCTCATGGCACATTTGACCTGGTATGCATTTGGATTGTTGTTCCAACCACATCTGGACCGAATGCAGGGGAAAAAAAGATCTATGTGGTCTTGTGACAGTTTATATGTTAGCAAATGCTTCAAAGGAGATTCAACACGAAGCATACTTGTCAGAGCTATGTGCCTTACTGATTGCATATTGAAAATTATCCCAAAAGCAAAAGTATTTCTTGCATGGAGCAGCAATGGAACACCAATGATTTTTAAGCTTTTGATATAATTTTCAGTGTGTCTGAAAATACCAACGTGTTGACTGGGTGTTGTGCGATGTCCTTAGGTTAGTTAGGTTTAAGTAGTTCTAAGTTCTAGGGGACTGATGATCATAGATGCTAAGTTCCATAGTGCTCAGAGCCATTTGAACCATTTTTTTTTAATTTAATTTTTTTTAAAATACCAAGCCAATAATATTTCTTGTCAAGTCACAGGGGGCTCTTATACCCTTTACCTAATGGATTTCTGGAGTTCAGAATATCAAAAATCCTGTCAATATTGTACAAAAATTCTACTGTTGCTTCACTTCCTTTAATATTTGGATCACCAACCCTCCTCAAAAACTCTATACTATCTGCCACACTAGAACTCAAAGTCTGTGGAGCTAATGAAACATTCATTTTTCTATTTACATAACTTATATGTTGTCCTGATAGTTTGTTGGCAAATGTCATACCTTCTTCTTGTTGTACCTTGTTCAATTGCTCAATGAAATGCCATCTAATAATGCCAGTTGGAGACTCAATAGCAGATACTTCTGCTAGAGCATTTCTGGCAAACTTCATCATATGACATGTCCAACATACAATAAACATTGTAGCTCTTAAAATTACCCTTGGAAAAGTTTGCAGTACAGCCAAGTGTACGTAAAGTGCTTATATTTACCTTGCAGCCATCACATGTAACACACAAAACCCTAATGCCAGAACTATGCAGCCTCTCTAAAGCGGATTTCATCAGTGTGGCCTGATTATTTGCCTGTACACCGTTGATAAAGAAATATGCAATCAGGCATATAAATTTGCATTTAATAGAGACAAGCATGAAAACCAGAGCCTCAGATGCCTCTATTACTTCTTTTGACTGAGGCACTTCCCCACCAAACTCTAAAAAACCTGTGTATTGCTTAGTTCCTTGGTCCCAAACTACTTGCTTCCTAAGTGCCACACTGTCTACAATTAGACATGAATCGCTGAACTGGTCCCTTACGATTGGGTTCGAATCAACGTAGTTAAAAACATCTTTTAAGAAGCCAGTTTCACAGTCGACACTTGCCACCCATTTGGAAATCAATGATTTATGGGTCAGAGGCATTAATTTTTGCAGGTATTCATATGCTGCTGGTGAATAAAAGTACACAGTCATCGCAAACATTTTCACATTTGTTGTGTATCTATTACCCTTTGACGAGAGAGAGTTGTCCACTAAATTGCACACTAATTCCACTTGTGTTCCTTTCTGATGATTGAGGAAGTTATGTAACTTCTCAGGAAGATGCCCCTTCTCCTTCAATGAACTTATGATGTCATCCACGGAAAACACTTTCTTCTCTCTTCTTCGAAGTTTTTCACGGACACACTTCAGTTTACGTTTTAATTCGTGCACAATGTCTGAGAAAAAATTGCAAGTTTTGGTCGCCTTGTCTTCCATTTCTACTTTCGACTGTATACCACAATCAATTACTTGAGAACCAACTGCACTCTGAAAATAAAGAAATAATTTCGTTATATATGATTGACATAACTCAAGGCTTGATGAAAAAATATTATAAGAAAACTTTGGGGGTGTGAAAACATCATTATACTAACGATTTCGACACAATTCCCAGCTTCTGCATTGGATAAATGGGACATGCTTTCCACGGAAGAATTCTCATTGACAACATTCTCCACGCAATCAGTAGCTTCTACAGAGGGCAAATCAAGCACGGATTCCAGGACAGAACGCTAAAAACAAAAATATGGAACTGTATTACAACATTGCTTAGACCTATGTAGCCCATTTGTGTCCGTACGAAATAAATTCACAAAAGTCAAAACCACACACATAGCAACGAGATTAATTAGCTACCTCAAATGGAGAAGCATCGTTGTCACTTAAAATCCTAACATGTCGTCGTGGCTGTTTATTTGGTGGCATCAAATGTGTCGGAAAGTCAAAAATTGATGGCACTGCTTCGGGTCTGAGACGTTTCTTCCACGTTCCAGGGCTCACTACGTAATCATCTTGCCGGAAAAGGTTTCCGCTAAGAAAACTGCAAGACGTAGGTTTAAAATCTTTCCGCTTCACGGAAGTAATCCACTTCTTTAGCAGCTCTGGGTGCTTTAGAGGAAACCTGTTCAAAAACATAGAATTAGCAAACGCACTAAGTCTGTATTGTTGTCGTATTGTATCGGTAGTTCTATTACCTGTGAAATGGTAAGTCACTTTCCTTACTCCATCGCTTCGTACAATTGAAAGCGGAACAAGAAATTACCATTTCGATAATCCTTAATTCCTTATACACCGTACAGACCGAGAGAAACTTCTTGGCAAATTCAAATATGGCGGGCAATACAGACGACAGTAATCAGCTGGTAGAGCCATCTATCGGTAGGTCCGGTAGTTGAGCATCCCTCATTTCGCTAGCTTTAGACGCCTGTGCGCTGTAGTTCCAAACTGAGCTCTGAGACGAGTGAAAGAAACAAAAAAAATCCAACATAAATGAGAGGACGCTGATCATATCAGAGACATCTGATTCTGTAAATATGTTCAGAGAGCTGAAGAATGGAGTTAAGTTAGTCTGATGACATAAAAAAATGAACGTGCTTTCGTTGTTTGTTTTATAAATGATACTGTAAGGTGCTACGTTGTTAATGTTAGACAAAATGCATGTAAAAGGATTGTAGGCTGCCTCGCGTTTTAAAATTGACGCAAGAAAGAACTTTGGGTTGCTATGTTAAGTTATGCATCAGTGATGTGAGAAACAACAAGAAAGAGCATAAAGAAACAATTATAAACGACCGCGTGACAGTGTCATAATGGTGATGTTTTGATACTTTGTATTTAAACAAACATGTGAAGGTTGCCTTATACACTGTTTCTGGTAAAGTAATAGCAAAGCGGAGTATCTATAGTAGTTATGATGAAACTTTCATGCAAGAGGAAGTTGTCATGAGTTGTTTTTGTGTTAATTTACCAACATTTAACTTACAGTTTACATTCACTTTACAGATTAGTGGATGAAAACCCAGTCATTTTCGTTTTGTTCCATCAGTTCACGTCTCGTACAATGTATTGCAGTACATTGCTCTTCCAAGGAGCAGATATAACATTCTGAACTTACTGTTTTTATTCATTTTATACGGTCCAAATAGTTCATAACATTGGAATTTATGAAAATACTTTTTCTAAAATGACGACTTGAAAGTTTTATTGAGTCAACAAGTCAAAAAAAATGATATTTTTAGATACAAATTTGTGAACAAGTGCAGCCATGACTCATCTAAAACTGAATTACACTTCACAGTAACCTTTAGGATAGATTAAGTTGCCCAAACAATGTTGATGGCCCTCAGTATCTTTTCATACAGTTGATCTTTGCAACATGACAAATACAGTTAATAGTTCAGGTTTAATAACAAAAGAATTTACCACATTTCTGGTCAGGAACTGTTTTGAAAAAGATAATATTTAAAAATGAACTATACTGTTGGACAACATAAATTATGAGAGTTTTTGAAGGGTAACATACAGAGTTTAGTATGAACATTTGTATTTAATTTCTGCTGGAAGTGTGTTGAAAATGGTGCTTGGACCAATCCACTGTTTTGATAAGCTTTAGTCCTATTTACAAAGCTTTGACCAAGCAAATACCATAAGTTGATGCAAATAGGGTTGTAATGTGCCTAGTAGATGTGTGAGAATAGGAGTAGAGATATGAGTTGGAATCTGATAGGTCAGCAGTAAAATATTTTTTTCTCTCTCTAGGGTCTTATGATAGATCAGCCAGTCAATGCTGTACATACTGCTTTAGATTGTGCTGGAACTGTGAGGTCAGATATGGCAAGGACTGACCTCAAAGAATGGAGATGACAAGACCAATGCCCATCAGTTTCACTGACTATTTCACCACTGTAGGATACTAAGTGACAATAAGTGCGGAACAAGAATAATAGTTAACCCCACCATGTAGGCCCTAGCATATTATAGTTATTCTCATCATGACTTTTCTATTTAGAACATTACTTGACTTCCTCTTAAATAGCCTATGTCCTCAGTGAAATGCAGATGGACCCGTTCCCTTGTAAACATAGAACAGATATGGATTAATAGCAAATAATTTAATTGAAGATGTCTTCTTTTTAACTTTCTGAATAAATTTTACTAAAATGATTATAACAATAACTGATTAATTCCTGTTGCTGACATGGATGTCATGTAGGAAATTACATCATGACATTTTCATTGGCTTAACCAGTTCTCAACCAACCAGTCACAACCCAACCTAGCCCTTGGTCTTCTGTACAGAGCTGTCATCACAACCCCAAAAATAAATAAGTAAATAATAATATAAAAGGTAAATACATAAAATTATCTAATCCTCTATCTTTGCACATGTATGACATCACAGGTGGTATAATTATCGCAAACCTGGTCAAGACTGACATCAGGTATTGGTAGGTTCAACCCAACTAATTCTGTGATGACATTATTCATTGCAGAGAACATCACAAAAGATGCAGGTTTTTATATCTTACCTTCTTAGTAAGTCATTGTGTTGAATCAATCATGGTTAGCAATTTAAGTAAAATATGGAATATGTGTAGGGCCTACAGAATATTTAGTCACAGATGGTACTGCCAAGCAGAATACAGCATGTCACACTTGATGATGTTGTCATCAGAAATGCATATGTGTCTCCCATGCAGTAGACTTTAACAATAGTGTCTTAAGTTGTTTGAAATATAGTTCATAATTTGCAGAGAAGTGTTGTGATCTGGTGACATATTTGTGCATTTGGTTCTTCTGTGTAGTGACAAGAAAACAACAAATGTAAAATAATGCATAAAATCAGACAGAAAATCAACAGTAAATCATTATGTTATGACATCAGCTGCATATTTATTTACATTTATTTTTGCATGTTGTCACAAATGATGACTTCTGCAAATGACATATTTATGTAGAAATGTTAAAACATACAGAGGTGGTGAAAAAGAGATTGTTATACACAAGAGAAGTTTGGGAAGGTTTCTGAAACCAATCAGTCACTACTGTCCAGTTCCAAATCCTGGAGTGAAGGCTGTCATTAAAGCAAGAATAAATAATTAAAGAAAGCCTTTATCAATTCATATGACTCTGTTTGTTTGCCATGAGATATCTACAGAAATGCTTGTTGAACTCGAGTTAAAAATACCACATGAAATGAGTTCGGTATTGTGTGACTGTGTGATAACATCTTTTAAAATGTTGGTATTCTCTCTTATTATTATTAGATAGAAGAACAGAAGGCTGCACCTCTGTTTCCTGTACTGTCTCCTTTTTTTGTGGTGTATGAACTTGTAAAAAATTCTAAAAGCTGAAGGTTCATCTCTATTTTTAATCAGAATGTTCCACAAATTACTTCCATTTCAGCATATGTATGCATAAGATAAACACTATTTTATTACTAAAATAATTTCATTATGTGTGATTAAATGCCTGTGTTTGAATATTTATTAATACAACAAATTTCAGTACATACACTGGGTCAGCTTCAAGTTATCTCGTCAATGAAGATACAAAAACTGCTACAAGCTGGGATCATACTTGCGAAATAGGCCTAATTGGATCAACCAAACCAACCAATACTGATGTGATGATGTTGATCTGTAGCGTAGTCCAATGTACACGTTAGGTCAAGATGTGAAAATTTGGATATGAATAGCAAAACCAATAAATGTGAATAGAATAGTTGTAGTCAAATCCTCTTCCTTGATCGTCACTAAATATTCTATTTGCTATTTAGCCCATTCTTTGATTTTTGTTTATGATATTTTTGGGTATTACTTCAAATGATTTTATGTATGTGCTGAAGAGAAAATATTCTATTCAGCTTTGCTTTCAGTATACAGTTCATGACTGAATATGCTAGCTGCACTTCTTCTCTGACTCTCTATAAACCTCTGTATGAGCCATAATTTCTCTCATCCTCATGGTTCTCACGTGATATATATGCTGATGGCAGTAGACTTGCTCTGCATCAGTCACACGGATCTGCAGCTCGTAGTATAGTGGCTGGCATTGCTGTCTCTGGACCACGGGGTCCCGGGTTCAAAACCCAGACAGGTTGGGAATTTTCTTTGCTGGGAGGCTGGGTGTTTGTGTTGTCTTCAGCATCATCATCATCATCATCATCATCATCATCATCATTCATGACAGTGGCTAGATTTGGATAGTGAAGAAACATTGGACTGTGTAAAAATTGGGACTTCGTATGGGCACTGATGACCGCGCAGTTGAGTGCCCCACATGGTCATAATCAGTCACAGATGCCAGTTCTCTAAATTCCTGTAAAAGCAGGGTGCTTTGTTTTTATATTTGTTGTTATAATTCAGCCATTAAATTGCAATATTTTACTGATGCATCAGTGGTGGCACACATCAGCCTGTGTTCATAGGCTCATTTCATCATCAATATTTGCAAGAGGAAGACATTTTCCCTGGTCCAGAAAGTTCAGCCATCAACCAACCGTTTCAATGTTTTATGAGTAATGTTGCCTAGATTATTTAAAAAAATATATAATAAACTATTCTTAAGCAATATAGACAGCATTATATACAATTTCCTTAAGATGGGACCCTGTTAGTTAGTGGTTTCACGCAAACATATAGGAAACTAGTTGATTACTAGAGGAAAGTATGGCTTCATTAACTACAGATGTTATAGAGACCGAGAAAACGTAGGAAAAACAGAAAGTATTTTATAAATCAGAGATGAAATATCAGCTAAACTACAATAATTAAAATGAAAAAGGAACACAGTAATATGAACTCTAAGTTGGGGAATGTTGTTATGAAGAATTAATGTTACCTGGAGAGATCATTTTGTGTGAGGGAAGGGCTCTCATATAGTAAGATGTGTTAGTGGTACTGGCAGGAAAGACAGAAATTGCTTGTGCAGTAAGAAAAGCATATGTGTAATGATGGTTTATAATAAGATTAGTGTTGTACAGATAGAACTCATATTGATAAAGTAAAGTTTTCAATAGTGGAGGAGGAGAAGGTAACAGTTGTTGGTAGCATATGAAATGTTTTGGAGCCAGGACAGAACGTTGGTTGTTGACTATTTTACATTGAAGTTAAAAATGTGAACATTGTGAGTGCTACAATGGCCTCTAAGGGAATCATATTGAGTAGAATGACCACCACGTAAAGACATAATTTAAGGAAGCTGTACTACTAGTGGTAGAGCAGATTGATTTATACCTGGTCATGATGATAATGTAAAGTAATGAATTGAGATTTGGAATTGGCATAAAAGATGAAATAATCTATATATGCCCCAGATTGGTGCTGAGCAATTGCGAGGGGGTTGAGGGGTGGGAGTGACAACTGCCTGTTGATTTGCAAATGCTGTAATTTGGATGGAAGCCATTAAAAAGGGGTGTGAGGAGAGCAAATTATGCACACAGTTTTGGGTGACTAGCGGGTAAGCAAAAAAGAGTAATGATATAAGTAGTTCAGCTATCACAGTCATACATTAGCATCAGAAGGAGTCATTTCACATTCCATTGCTATGTTTCTCTAACATAAATTATGGTGTGAGAGAACGTTCATACAGGATGTTATAGATTCTTTAAAATAGTTCTGTGGAGAAATTTGTCACTGAGGAGTGTTCCCATGTAAAGAAAACTATATGTTTGCGATCTCTTGTATTTTCTACCATACTGAAGCTCATCATAACAATTTTGAAGCCTTATGATTCATTTATTAAAAGGTCATCAATATGCTCTTCAGATTTGTGTCTACCTTTGCTATATATGAATTACACACAATAATTTTTGTTTTCTGTGGTACAGTTGTCATAAAGCAGTAAATTAAAATAAATAGCCACAGGCTCTGATCAATATCACAGATTATTTTGTTAGAGAGATTCCTATGTAGCATCTGTCATGGTGTGTGGTTCACAAAATAGTTAATGTGGATATTTCCTCATCACATCATTTCAGAAGTGAGAACTCTCTTTCCAGTTTGTATTTGACAGGATTCTCTTAGATATTCTCCATTATTGCTTTTCACCCCCACTTCTATCCAACTATTTATCTCCTGTTCCACTAATCAGCTGCCGCCCTTCCCTCACATGTTATCTATTTCTCATATTGTTTTGTTTGTTGAAACCAATATATCTAGGTTTGAATTTAATAAATGGCTACATGAGAATAGATGGATATGTTCCAGCTTGATTTTTTGCTGTATTTGCTACCATTTTTTTGAGTAACAATCCATTTACATAGTAGAAGAATGTCCTGAAATGGTGATGCATTAACATGAAGACTAGAGTGAAGCTAAGTACAGATTGTTTTGAGCAGATAAATTATTACTAGTATTGTAATCCTGCAAGCTTTAATTTTCATATTTCAGTGCTTAAATCATTTTTAAAATGAATTTATGCACTGTTTTCATTTTACTACATCTGTTGGCTATTGTACTTGGCGTTTGGAAAATAAGAAGGTATTGAAAATGAAATGTTCACCCATTCAAACTATTATTAAACCTTGGCTCGTGTATTTCCTTCTCCAGATCAACACTGTTGCAGCATCATTTTTTGTTAAACCAGGAATTGCTCATTTTACTTAATACAGTTTTGTCTGTTATTAATGTCTTAACATCTTTGTTAATTATGAATAATATCTTCTTCATTTTGTTCATTGTATTATGTTTGTTTATATGGGATTGGTTTCAGTTGCGTTCATTTGATTTTAGAGATTTATTTATTTGACTTGTTATTTAGGAAAGAGCCTTAAACAGGATTTCAGGATTATGAGCCTGACCACTCAACTTTGTGAGAGTGGCATTACGCAAATCTCTGGAACACTTATGAGCACACAATTTCAGATATTGGGGAATTTGGCTTACTGAAACTTATTGAGGAACTGTTTGTTGTAAATAGTCTGGGTGTTATAGCATGAATATATTTTGATAGTTTATAATTTATGGCCATAAGTAGGTATTCCTGTTTAAGACTTGTCAAACTTTTGCAAATAAAATCATGTTTGAAAATTACTGTGCATTTGTTCCTGTTATCATGTTTGAATAGGAAGGGACATTATGGTCTTGAAAAATCTTCCTGAATTTGTAGTTGAAAGACACAAAATGTTGCAGGGTAGTACTTATTAGCATCGAGGAAGCAATGGCTTCTTGTGGGCTGTTGGAAGACGTAAGACTGGATACATCCTAACCCTGTTGCCTCTCTGCCTTCTTTGTTTTCCCATCTAGCATTTATGAAATCATCCAATGACTTATCACAGTTTTTTTTTTTTTTTAGGTTTAAAGTAGGCTGCTTAATACATCATAACATGAATCATGATAATGATAATTATTGTTTGTTTTATTATTAATGCTTATATCCCTTCTTGTATTTACACCTAGTAACAACTTTCAAATGGACAGTTTTAAATCTATGTTGAAAATTTTTCTGTGGTAATATATACATACAGATGTTTTTTGTGGATATGTCATTGACAGTTGTGATTATATGGTATTGACTAGAAATTGTCGAAGACTGAATTTGTCTTTCTAGTTATTCCATTTTGTGTGGCCGTTATTTTTTGATGATAAAGTATAAATGGCGATAATGAAGAATAACAAAATTGAAAAGATTGTTGCTTGAAAATAAAATGAGATTCAGTTTAGCAGTTGTATGCATTCTTTTTTTAAATGTTCCCAGTTATTTGAGTCTACTTTGGATGTTTAGTCATTGTACAATAAAAGAAGTGAATTGTTGTAACAAACACTCTAGCTGATTCTTACTTGTATCTGCAACTGTGTGTTCAATTTTCATGAATTAAGCATCGCCCTTCTCACATATGCGGCAAATTTTCACCAAATACTTTTCAGACGAGAACATACTTTTTACTGTGTGTTTATGTAAATGCTCTGTTTTTAGAATACTTTACCTTTTAATGATGCCCACTGTGTTTCACTCATGATGTGAATTTCTTTCAGTTATAATTGTCACAATGAATTTTTATTGAAGCTTACTCGTTTCTCACTTTCTTTTATTATGTGCATGGTAGTACATTATTATATTCATTGTTGACATAGGCAGTATGGATATAAGTGAGTTAGCAACATTCAGAGTATATTTTGCAGTAAAGGACATTTTCAGTTTGATCATTCTTTGCTTATAGACAGTAAAATTTGAAATCCTCAGCTGATTTTGCAGTGTATAAATTGAGGAAGGCTTTGTGATTTAATTGACTGCAAAAAAATGCAGGATTGTACATTGAATATGTGCTGGTATGTTTGGGTACTAAATGATGACTTTCCTAGCTTGCTATCCCTCTTGGATTATGTTGGTGCTGATTGTTTTCAGCATCACAGTGCCATACAAATTTCTTAGCGTACAGCCATATTTATAAAACATTCTGTTGTCGTGATTGGTAAAGAGATGCTCATTGACTGTGTCCAACACCTCAAGCCACAGGTTTCATTCGAGATGTTATGCTGCACCACCAAATTTGTTTATGCGAATGTTAGGAAAACATTTTTTTATGTGAACTGTCAATAACGTGAAGTATGTTATGGAAAGTTTTGTGCCAGTCGTTCGATGGAGAACACAAGAGTTGTGGAAACTGTGTGTGTGTGTGTGTGTGTGTGTGTGTGTGTGTGTGTGTGTGTGTCACAGATCCAAAATCTCATAAGTGTGTGCAGTTTTTATCTTTTCTGTGAAACGATTAATGCATAAATTTATTTCTGTACTTTTTAAGGAATTTAATACGTAGTATCTATTCGGTGGCCATAATATTTAATTGTTATTGGCATGGAAATTATTATTGTTTTTTTTTTCTTTTTGATGTGGCACAGGTTTTCGACTGGTTCCAACAGAGAAATTGCATGTATGCAGGCCATGTGGAAGAGTATACAAGCAGAGATACACACTGAACAGGCATCTGCGATATGAATGTGGATTTTCGAAGAAACAATTCCATTGTCCAGTTTGCCAGAAACAATTTAATCGGCCAGAATGCGCCCGTGCTCATCACTACAAATACCATTTCTCTCACCATTAAGAGCTTATCCTAAAGTGCATGTGCTTTTTTTTAGAAGTATTTTCTCCTTCTTTCACATGGCGTTACATTTGTGTCATATTGTGTCTGTATTGTGTGTGTGTGTGTGTGTGTGTGTGTGTGTGTGTGTGTGTGTGTGGGGAGGGGGGAGGGTTGTAATAATTTGAAAGGAAGGTACTTAGACTTAACTCAAAATTTTGTAATGAGACAAAAAACTTTGTATTTGGTGTGATGCAGGTTTCAGACTGGAGCCACCAGAGGAGATCCATGAATGTAAAATGTGTGGCAGAGTGTACAAGAAACGCTACACCCTCAACAGGCACATACGATATGAATGTGGATTTTCCAGGAGACAGTTCCACTGTCCAGTTTGTGGCAAACAGTTCAATCGTCCTGATCACTATCGTACACATTTGGTGGTTCATGAAGTAAAGCCATTTAATGGAACGAGGTTAAAAACACCATTTATATTGTAAAGATACTTAATCATGTACTGAGAGTTTAAGTTTACATTTTTATTATGTATTAAAATCAGTGGTAACAAATTGAAATGCTGATGAAAGCATATAGTGTTTTTCTGTTTAACAGGAAAAAAATACTTGTGTAAGATAGTAAGTGTTGTAACTATTGTTAGTATTTGGCTTTTATAAACATTGTGCCTTATTTTATCAGGCTTTAAAATAAAAAATACTGAAATATGTACAATACTAAAAGTATTTATTGTACATTCTTGAATATCATCGTGCATTAGTTCCATTACTTCCTTTGAGTCTTTTAACAAGTTCTCATAAAAATTAGTAGCCTTCAGTGGAGGCTGCTTTTTTATTATTATTTACTAACTTGGATTAATGTGTTCTTATACCATTCAATTTGAAAATAGAACAAAACTTGTATTTTCTGAGACAGGTGGAAAAACAATTATGCAACACATGATAGTTCTTTTTTCTCAGACTATTTATTTACATATTTTGCTTCATTCACCTTTCAGTTTCTATTGACTATTGCACTAAAAACATTTTGCTGTGGAAATTGTGTGTTAGATGGCAGGAAATGGACTATGAGACCAAAAATATCCTGGCACATGTATGAAATTGTTGTATTGAAACTGGTGATTGTGGTCAATGACTGTCTAAGAGGGTGAAAACCTCTTTGGAATGTCTTTTTACACAAATACTTGACTGTTCTGAAAATGTGCAACTTGTCTTACAGCGCATTCCATTCCATATTGCTGTCTTCTTGTGACTTGTGGTGCTGTTAGTGTTTTTCATGCGTTGGGTGAAGGGACTGATTACAGTTCTCTTCCTAGGCAACATTTTGTTGCACAGTAGTGAGTGAGGTCTCACGGTGGTTATGGCAACAGACCCAGAGATTGTTAGATGATTATTATTATCTTTCACAGGACTCACATATATGATTTTAAACTAATATGCATTATCGTTTGAAAATAAATTGCAGAATGTCAGAGGTGAGTTGCCATTCCATTGTGCTGTATTTTTACAAGCTCCTACTTTGTGTTATATGAATAGTTGTTTACCATAAAAATATATTATTTTAATGGTACTGTGTGCTGGAACTACTTTTTGCACATTTCGGTTTTAGTTGTATTTTTCACATTTTTGAGGCAGATTATAGAATCTGATTGCCTAGCAATGAATACAGTTTAGAGTTTTTTGTTTTGTTAATTGTAAATTAAATCTTTCCCTCAGTCTGTGATTGTGGGAAGCATTGTTTGAGAAATAATAACTAATAGTTTTCTTAATATGCATAATGAGTGACAGATGTTCACTGATGACGCATTTACAAGCATAGTTCATAAATAATGCTTTACAATTTTTTACTCAGAACACATTCCTTTTTAAGAGTTACAATTTGGTGAAAGTATGAATCAAAATTTCTTTTACATATGCTGTTTTTGGTGTGTGGGAAGAATTATTGTTGGTAAACCTCTGTGTTAGCAATAATTTCTTGAATTTTTTTGTTGTGGTTGTTTTGCAAGACATTTGTGGGCAGAAGTAATCTGACTGACTCTTCCTGGAATGCACTCTCTCAGAATTTCAACAGTAAACTATTCCGAGATGCACAACACCTCTCTTTTAATGTTTGCCTATGGTGTTTATTTAGCATTTCAGTAATGCTCTCATGCCAACTATACCTTGTGATGAAATGCACTACACTCCATTGGATACTCTCTCTCTCTCTCTCTCTCTCTCTCTCTCTCTCTCTCTCTCTCTCTCTCCCCCCCCTCTCCCTCCCCCCATCTCTCTCCCCCTCTCCCTCCCCCCATCTCTCCCCCCTCTCCCCCCCTCACCCTCCCTCTCCCTCCCCCCCCCCCCACCCCGTCCTCCCCTCCCATTAGTCCTACCTGGTATGAGTCCCATATTGCTGAGCAATACTCAAGAATTGCTCGAACAAGTGTTTTTTAAGCCACTTTTATTCATGGATGAGATACGTTTCCATAAGATTCTTCTTATGAATATCAGTCTAGCGTCTGCTTTTCGTGCTATTTGTTTTATGTGATCATTTCACTTAAAATCACTCCAGATGGTTACTCCTAGGTATTATATGGTATATACTATTTCCAGCAATTTGTCATCAGTGCTGTAGTTGTACAGTAGAGGTTTCTTTTCCTATGTTAGCACAGTAACTCCTAGATGTAGTTTGTTTTTCCTTGGGATGACATTTATGACCATCAGGACAATGCAACTTGTCACAAAGCTTTCAGTGTGTGTGTTTGTGTGTGTGTGTGTGTGTGTGTGTGTGTGTGTGTGTGTGTGTGTGTGTGTGTGTGTGTGTGTGTGTCGAAGAGTGCCAGGATGAGTTTACCATACTCTCCTGGCCGCCAAACAAACACAATGGAGAATCTGTGAGACCGCCTCAATTGGGCTGTTTATGCCATGGATCCTCAACTGAGAAACCTACTGCAGCTGGCCACAGCACTGGAGTCAGGATCCCTGTCTGTACTTTCTAGAACCCCACTGACTATCTTCCTGCAAATCCTGCAGTGGCCCCTGTTTCAAAAGGTGGTTTTCAGGCTATTGACAAGTGATCACATTGATATGGGTGGACAGTGTAGTTGCTTTTCTACTCCGTGAGGATTTATTTCAAATTCTCCCAAGTTCATAAGAAGATTGAAAGGAGGCACCTTATTATGATGTTCTGTGATGAAACAATTTCAGAAAACCGAATTTGATATTTTTGCCTTCTCTCTCTTATCTTCCATTTTGGTACCTGTGTGGTTCCTGAGCGATTTTGACCCGCTTACTGATTTTACATACGAACAAAATCTCTTGGGGTTTTAGTCAGATTATTTGGCAGAATTTTTCTTTGAAAATCATTGAATACTTCTCTCATTCCTCTTCTTATGCTTGTTTACACTTTATTCGGCTTTTGTTTGTTAGTAGATTTTGACTTCTCTTGAATCCATGATGAGGCTCATCGTGTTTATGCAGCAGATTTCAAACATGGTTATTAAACCACGATGGGCCTTTGCCGTCCTTTAAGACCTTGTTCGGAACGTGATTGTCTAAAGCATATTGAACAATGGTTTTGAAATTTTGCCATTTGTGCTCTACGTCTTCATCCTCATCGCTGAATACTTGATTTGGACTAGTCATATACTCATCAATTCGTATCCTGACACTCTTGTTAAGCAAAAATATTTCCCTACATTAACATTCCTTGTTTAATACCTGGAGTTGTGATCACTGATGCCCTGCTCTACGTTAACTGATTCAAAAAGTTCAGGTCTGTTTGTTGCTAGGAGGTCTAAAATGATATATTCACAAGTTGGTTCACTAACTATCTGCGTGAAGTAACTTTCAGACAAGAGATTCCAAATTATGTTACTCAAATCCCCATCCCGAAGTCCCCCCCCGCCCCTGCCCCCCAATTACAATAGCATGAACAGGAAACGTATTCATGAAGTTCTGCAAGTTCTCTCGAAAGTGTTCTGCCACTACAGCTCCTGATACAGGTAGTCAATAAATGCATATTATTATCATTTTTAATTTACTGTTGATGCTTAAGTTCATCCAGATTAATTCACATTCGGAATTCATGGTAATCTCGGTAGATATTATCAAATTCTTTACTGCAGTGAGTAGATGCCAAAGGTGGTGCCATAACCTGTCCTTACAATAAATATTTCAATCTGAATTTAGTATTTAATTGCTGTTCATTCCAGTTTGAACCAGCTTTCTGTTCCTAGTACTAACTCACGTTATTATCTTTTATAAGTGATTGTAATTCTGGAACCTAGGCAAATGCCGGGATGGTTCCTTTGAAAGGGCACGGCCGATTTCCTTCCCAATCCTTCCCTAACCCGAGCTTGCGCTCCGTCTCTAATGACCTCGTTGTCGACGGGACGTTAAACACTAACCACCACCACCACCACCATCTGGAACCTAACCATGGACACACCTGCAGTTTACTGACATCATATTACCCTTCTCTGTTTCTGATCTGTGAGGCTTAGAATTCCCTGTTGGTAAAAGCTCTTGTCCTGTGTTCACAGCCATGTTTTCAGTGCATGAGTTATGCTCATGTCTTCAAAGTATGTACCACATAGAGAATCATTAAGTGGCCCAAACAGATGAAGTCTGAGTGCACCATGTCTAGGCCAGAGGGTGGATGAGGCATTGATGTCCTCCACTATTTGGTGAAATGTTCCTTGGTTCTGAGAATTGTATGTGGACATATATTGTCATGTTGGACAAGATTTCTTTTTGATTCTTGTCCGACAAACATGCCCGAAATAGTTCTTAAGTTAATGGCTGACCTTTTGGCAATAATTGCTGCGAATGACACAATCACTATCCCAAAAGACTGCCATCATGACTTTTGCACACCAGTGACTATCTTTTTATTTAAAGCTCAGAGTGATGTATCCCAGTTTTGTCACTTGTAACAATTAGTGACAGAAAAGCCTCTTCATTGGCGTCAAACAGTTCAGATGAAAAGGCTTTTCTTTGAATATTTTTGCCTTTTATGAGCATTCATGGAATCCATTCTAAATATGCTTTTTAATATCCAGAAATCTCAGTCTT
Source organism: Schistocerca nitens (assembly GCF_023898315.1). Classification (NCBI taxonomy): domain Eukaryota; kingdom Metazoa; phylum Arthropoda; class Insecta; order Orthoptera; family Acrididae; genus Schistocerca; species Schistocerca nitens. Next base: position 929,385,278 of record NC_064617.1, on the reverse strand, counting down.
TATACACACATTTGCAATGCGCACTGATAGCTGCAGAACCAGTTGTTAAGTTGTGATGACCTGATCGGCATGAATAATGGCTTCCATGTGATTTGCCGTGTCAGAGCAATGGTTGTGATGAGACATCATGAAAGTGAATAATCAAGAAGTTTAGTTTCTGCACGTCCTGATACTTTAACTCTCTTTACCTATCTCCCATCAGTAGTCCTATTAACAGCATCATTACCAAACATTGCACGCAAATCCTTGTTATGGATGTTCACCATGGAGTCTTTTAAATTCAGTTACATCTTGTTTGTAGAGAGTGTGTTATGTAGACACCATTTTGATGTTTCACTACAGTGCAACCATTTGTTGAAATTGTTTGAAACATCACACACATACAGAAGAAACGTGACATTTGAAGCACTTAAGATAATATTTCCATAGATTTGTGGTCATTTTTTTCTATCTTATTCTTGTGGCCATGGCCCATGGTGTTGTTTAAGGAAAAAAAAGTGTCCATATTTTGAGCTCTCGAGCAGTCACTGCTTTCCCCCCTCGCCCCCCCCCCCTCCCCCCTTCAAAAAAAGTTATTCTGTAGCTAAGTATTAAATATGTGGGAATAATATGCAAGTACAGCACAGTGATGTTAATACTCTTATGGGCATAACATGATGACAATATTCTCTTTGATAGTATTTGTAATATCTCCGTCTTCAACTGGTAGCCGGTATAATTAAATTTTGTTTGGAAATTTGATAGTAAACATGAAAGCTATGCTGTTCACGTTGAAGTTTAGCATGTAGCATATTGACTATTTTCAAGGTTTCATCTCTTTTTGTACCAGGAGTTCTGATGTATGTCTATGATTACAATGTTGCTTTCATTAACGAAAAGAACTTTTTTGCCATTTTTAAGATTCTCTGGAAAGTCATTGCTGTATATCAGGAGCAGGATGGTGATTCTTCTGGAAAACATGAAATTCTCAGGGAATTACATTTTACCTAGAAAAATTAAGGAAATCTCAAGGAATTTCAGGAATTTTATAAAATCTCAAGGAAATCTGTGTTTTAACCTAATGTTCCAATTTAATTTTGTTGAGCTTTATAAACCACAAATTTTGTAAAACTTAATATTTCAGTGTGTTAATAATTTCGATATTAGTCCATCCCCTCCATGAACCATGGACCTTGCCGTTGGTGGGGAGGCTTGCGTGCCTCAGCGATACAGATGGCCGTACCGTAGGTGCAACCACAACGGAGGGGTATCTGTTGAGAGGCCAGACAAACATGTGGTTCCTGAAGAGGGGCAGCAGCCTTTTCAGTAGTTGCAGGGGCAACAGTCTGGATGATTGACTGATCTGGCCTTGTAACATTAACCAAAACGGCCTTGCTGTGCTGGTACTGCGAACGGCTGAAAGCAAGGGGAAACTACAGCCGTAATTTTTCCCGAGGACATGCAGCTTTACTGTATGATTAAATGATGACAGCGTCCTCTTGGGTAAAATATTCCGGACCTAAAATAGTCCCCCATTCGGATCTCCGGGCGGGGACTACTCAAGAGGACGTCGTTATCAGGAGAAAGAAAACTGGCGTTCTACGGATCGGAGCGTGGAATGTCAGATCCCTTAATCGGGCAGGTAGGTTAGAAAATTTAAAAAGGGAAATGGATAGGTTAAAGTTAGATATAGTGGGAATTAGTGAAGTTCGGTGGTAGGAGGAACAAGACTTTTGGTCAGGTGAATACAGGGTTATAAATACAAAATCAAATAGGGGTAATGCAGGAGTAGGTTTAATAATGAATAAAAAAATAGGAGTGCGGATTAGCTTCTACAAACAGCATAGTGAACACATTATTGTGGCCAAGATAGACACAAAGCCCATGCCTACTACAGTAGTACAAGTTTATATGCCAACTAGCTCTGCAGATGATGAAGAAATAGATGAAATGTATGACGAGATAAAAGAAATTATTCAGGTAGTGAAGGGAGACGAAAATTTAATAGTCATGGGTGACTGGAATTCGTCAGTAGGAAAAGGGAGAGAAGGAAACATAGTAGGTGAATACGGATTGGGGGGAAGAAATGAAACAGGAAGCTGCCTTGTAGAATTTTGCACAGAGCATGACTTAATCATAGCTAACACTTGGTTCAAGAATCATAAAAGAAGGTTGTATACCTGGAAGACTCCTGGAGATACTAAAAGGTATCAGATAGATTATATAATGGTAAGACAGAGATTTAGGAACCAGGTTTTAAATTGTAGGACATTTCCAGGGGCAGATGTGGACTCTGACCACAATCTATTGGTTATGAACTGCAGATTGAAACTGAAGAAACTGCAAAAAGGTGGGAATTTAAGGAGATGGGACCTGGATAAACTGAAAGAACCAGAGGTTGTAGAGAGTTTCAGGGAGAGCATAAGGGAACAATTGACAGGAATGGGGGAAAGAAATACAGAAGAAGAAGAATGGGTAGCTCTGAGGGATGAAGTAGTGAAGGCAGCAGACGATCAAGTAGGTAAAAAGACGAGGGCTAATAGAAATCCTTGGGTAACAGAAGAAATATTGAATTTAATTGATGAAAGGAGAAAATGTAAAAATGCAGTAAATGAAGCAGGCAAAAAGGAATACAAACGTCTCAAAAATGAGATTGACAGGAAGTGCAAAATGGCTAAGCAGGGATGGCTAGAGGACAAATGTAAGGATGTAGAGGCTTGTCTCACTAGGGGTAAGATAGATACTGCCTACAGGAAAATTAAAGAGACCTTTGGAGAGAAGAGAACCACTTGTATGAATATCAAGAGCTCAGATGGCAACCCAGTTCTAAGCAAAGAAGGGAAGGCAGAAAGGTGGAAGGAGTATATAGAGGGTTTATACAAGGGCGATGTACTTGAGGACAATATTATGGAAATGGAAGAGGATGTAGATGAAGACGAAATGGGAGATAAGATACTGCGTGAAGAGTTTGACAGAGCACTGAAAGACCTGAGTCAAAACAAGGCCCCGGGAGTAGACAACATTCCATTAGAACTACTGATGGCCTTGGGAGAGCCAGTCATGACAAGACTCTACCATCTGGTGAGCAAGATGTATGAGACAGGTGAAATACCCTCAGACTTCAAGAAGAATATAATAATTCCAATCCCAAAGAAAGCAGGTGTTGACAGATGTGAAAATTACCGAACTATCAGTGTCATGGCTGCAAAATACTAACACGAATTCTTTTCACACGAATGGAAAAACTGGTAGAAGCGGACCTCGGGGAAGATCAGTTTGGATTCCGTAGAAATGTTGGAACACGTGAGGCAATACTAACCTTACGACTTATCTTAGAAGAAAGATTAAGAAAAGGCAAACCTACGTTTCTAGCATTTGTAGACTTAGAGAAAGCTTTTGAAAATGTTAACTGGAATACTCTCTTTCAAATTCTGAAGGTGGCAGGGGTAAAATACAGGGAGCGAAAGGCTATTTACAATTTGTACAGAAACCAGATGGCAGTTATAAGAGTCGAGGGGCATGAAAGGGAAGCAGTGGTTGGGAAAGGAGTGAGACAGGGTTGTAGCCTCTCCCCGATGTTATTCAATCTGTATATTGAGCAAGCAGTAAAGGAAACAAAAGAAAAATTTGGAGTAGGTATTAAAATTCACGGAGAAGAAGTAAAAACTTTGAGGTTCGCCGATGACATTGTAATTCTGTCAGAGACAGCAAAGGACTTGGAAGAGCAGTTGAACGGAATGGACAGTGTCTTGAAAGGAGGATATAAGATGAACATCAACAAAAGCAAAATGAGGATAATGGAATGTAGTCAAATTAAATCGGGTGATGCTGAGGGAATTAAATTAGGAAATGAGACACTTAAAGTAGTAAAGGAGTTTTGCTATTTAGGGAGTAAAATAACTGATGATGGTCGAAGTAGAGAGGATATAAAATGTAGACTGGCAATGGCAAGGAAATCGTTTCTGAAGAAGAGAAATTTGTTAATGTCGAGTATAGATTTAAGTGTCAGGAAGTCGTTTCTGAAAGTATTTGTATGGAGTGTAGCCATGTATGGTAGTGAAACATGGACGATATCTAGTTTGGACAAGAAGAGAATAGAAGCTTTCAAAATGTGGTGCTACAGAAGAATGCTGAAGATAAGGTGGGTAGATCACGTAACTAATGAGGACGTATTGAATAGGATTGGGGAGAAGAGAAGTTTGTGGCACAACTTGACTAGAAGAAGGGATCGGTTGGTAGGACATGTTTTGAGGCATCAAGGGATCACAAATTTAGCATTGGAGGGCAGCGTGGAGGGTCAAAATCGTAGAGGGAGACCAAGAGATTAATACACTAAGCAGATTCAGAAGGATGTAGGTTGCAGTAGGTACTGGGAGATGAAGAAGCTTGCACAGGATAGAGTAGTATGGAGAGCTGCTTCAAACCAGTCTCAGGACTGAAGACAACAACAACAACAACAACAACAACATTAGTCCATATAAATTATAAATGTTTAAAAGCTGTGATTATACTACAACTGAGAGGAAAGAAGAGTTGTTATTGTGAGATGCTCTCACCCACTCCCCACCCCACACCCCTTCCCTCTGCTCACTATTGATTTCTCAGCAGCTTCTTATGACATCATATTCCTCTCCATATCTGGAATTCTCAGTGATCCCCCCCCCCCCCTTCCCCCTCCCCAAACTCCCCTCCAAGACTGAGTAACTACACTGGTTAGTAATAACGGCTGTAAGACCCTACTTGGAGAACTGCTATTTTAATTTATTCTGTATGTGATGAATATTTTACTCACAAATTTCTTTTTATGCGAGACCTTTGCTGTATCATGTTTTCCTGATACAATTGGTATCAGTCATTTGCTGCTCTTAAATTTCTAATTATTCTAGCTTGTTGAATCAAGTGTTTTGGCTAACAGTGTCAGAGGCCACGGATAGGTCGTAAAATATGTCTGCAGCTATTATGACCAACTGATAGTACCCAAAGCAACATTGAGACAAGATGATGTGTCTGTCTGCTGTTGGTAGGACACTCCACATATGTGGTCACTGAGATACTGTACAGATCACTTTGGTCCATTTGTTGTCTTCATGTTGAGCCAAACACTATAAGAGTTTTTGGCAGATCTGGAGGTGAAATTTTATTTTCAAATTCATTGAACATTTCTCGCATTGCTCTCCTGATGGTCAATTTGGCTCTGGTCAGCTTGTCTGTTAAAAAGGCTTTGATTAAATCTGTGATGAAGCCCTCTTATTTTTTGTAACTATTCTGTCCCATCCCTCACAGCTTGGTTTGGTACATGCATGTAAGTACATATTGTACTTACTTTTGAATTTTATCAATTGATACTCAACATTTTTAATACTACTGGTGTGTGTTTAATGTTGAGTGCTCATATAATCTTCAATTTCTTTCATGTCACAGTTGCCAAGGAGAAATATTTTTGTTCCAGTGGTAACATTCTTTTTATAACTTGTAGTAATTAATCTTTTAATGACTTTTTAGTCATTGGTTTCCTCCTGCCTGCTAAATGAACTAAGAAGTTTGAATGTTTGTCAGCAGACCTATGATGTTGCCCTCTCCTTGCTTAAGATAATTTCCAGAAAATATATTCTCACATGAATCTCTACCTGTGATAAATGTTTTAATCATATGAGTCTTCTAATCTATTACATAGCTGACTATTTGAAATGTCTCCTAATTACTTATTGTGTGATGAAGGAAATTTATGTAGAAGAAATTTATCTGCAATATTTCCTAACTTGGTTCTTGGTAGTTTTCCTGTCTAAGTCTTTGTGAGTATCATTTCCTTCAGTCCTTTTCTTTCTTTTTATTTGATGAAGAAATTATAGAATCAACAGCTATCAAAATTTTGTCTGTGGGCCATTTTGTTGTTGGCTGATAAGTAGATATTGTTTGGCTTTGTTTAGTTGATTTTAGGTCCACTGGCTTTCTTTATTGATTTGTAAATCATCAAAGGAACTCCAACAGAATACTTATATATGAGCTAGAAAGAATGCTGGAGTTATTGTTTTCCATCTTCATCACCACCACCACCTAGTTCTAAAGAAAAATAGTCTATCAGAAAAGGGTAAATAACACTGGAACGAGAGAATACAGGAATAGGTAACATAAGGGGACAGATATACATAGTGAGATATCAGACCTAACTTTCCTTTACTTTGGACTTCACTCACTGAATAATATTGATGTTCGTAGGAACCAACAACTACGTAAAAGAGAAATATCTGAGTTGCCAGCTGGGTCAGTAGTTAATTTTCTACAGGACATTCAGAAATTTGTGAAATCTGTTAGACCAATACATTTTCAAAAATTCTACTTATGTGAATAACCAACTATAACTTGGTATTTTAACTACTTCAGATTTTCTGTTTTCTGGTTAGTGATTATAACTGAATTTATGACATTGTGAGAAAAAGCTGTTCTACAAATATTGAAAAGTTGAATTGAATATAAAGTGAAACGTCGTGGGAGATTAAATTTTTGTGCTGGACCGAGACTCAAAACAGGAACTTCACCTTGTAAGAAGTAAAGCTTTGTAGGTGAGCCATGAGTTGTGCCTGGATGCTCAGTCAATAAAAGCATTGCCCATTTGCAGAGCGAAAGTATTTTTTAATAAGATTTTCTTATGGTTTTTGGGTTACAAAACAAATGTGAAGCTTAAATTTATTGATTGGCTCTCATTTGTGAGAATTATGTTTTTAGTATGTCTCTTACTAGAAAGATAAAAACATATTTGGAGCATCACATTTTGAGCTGCTTCTAGTTCTGTGTTGCAAGTGATTTGCATTGCATTGCACCTTTTGGCCAGTAATCAGTTAACATGGCAGCACTCCATTTCACTTTGTATAGTTGCTCCATCAGTGGATTAATCTGTGAAAGCTTTCACCATGTTCACTCTTCACATCACCGTAATTTGGTCGGAAGAATTCCAGAGGTGATTACAAAAAGTGCATTTTTTAATGGCATCTTCACATGAGTGCATCTGATTATTCACAAGTTTTTTGAAATTTTCTGCTTTGACATTTCCCATAAAACTGTTTACTATGAGGCATGTCCACAAGTAATTTCCATTTGGTTATATAAATTAAATGTGTACAGATACAGAAAAAATATTTATTGTACAAAAATCTGCAACTGTTAAACTACTTTCCTAAATAGCTTCCAAAATTTTGTAGGCACTTGTCATAGTGTGGCACAAGTTTTTGTATGTCTTCTTCATAGAAGGTTGCTGCCTGTGTATTCAACCATGTGGTGACATGTTCTTTCAGCTCATTATCATTGTTGAAGTGTTGACCATCAAGGACAGATTTTAGATGTAAGAAGAGATGAAAGTTGCTAGGAGCGAGATCCGAGCTGTACGGAGGATGATCAAATGCGTCCCAGCGAAATTCACATAAGAGTTGTTTGGTCACATTCGCCATGGGAGGTTGGACACTATTGTGGAAATTCATGTATTAGTGATCGTGATATTTGTGGAACTTCCATAGCAAGGGCACTAAGTGTAAATTTTGGTTGTGCTTAATATTCTCTTCAATTGCGTGAACCACTTCATCAGTAAGCACAGACAGGCATCCACTTCTTTCTTCATCGAACAGTCCGACCCATCTTCTAGCGATTGAATCACTCGTAGCATTTTGTCCATAAACCTCGCAGATTTGCCGATGTATTTCCTTTGGTTTAAGTTTCTTTGCATTTAGAAAACAAATCACAGATCTGATTTTACACATGGAAGCATTTTCAATTACAGCTGACATTATAAAGAAGCACTACAAAGCAAACGTCAGCAGCGGTGATCTGAAAAGTGGTGTACACGTCTTCTCGTTGAGTGAGAGTAAATGCTGCACATGCTTGGAACTGCGATCGCAATGCTGACGTGGGTAGAAATAGAAATGGAACTTTGTGGATGACCCTTGTATTTCTCAAAGGATTGCCTTTCTGTTTCCTTGTACAGTAACACTAATCATAGTGAATGCTTTAAAAAATTCTTGAAACTGTTGACCAATGAACACAACTGCCATAGCTATTTACATTTAAAGCTTTTACAAAACTCTTCATAAGCCATAGTGTAGTATGTAGTGCTGGAAGGAAAACTTTGCTTGGCTTTATAATGTTTGATGCACAATATTTTTCACTCCAGTAGTTAATGACTGTCTGTCTGTCTAACTTTTCTGCAAGTAGTGTTTGCTCCTGGCTGGGCCCTTCCACTCACACAGGAAACAGTTCGTGGTATAGCCACAGTGCAGTCCTAATAATGTGACAGTAACTTTAAAATCCTCACAAATGTTCCACTGGTTTCACACACTTTACTGCTATCAACACAATTTACAGCTACCAGACTGTCTTATATTTATAAACATTTTCTTTGTATTGAGAGCATTGTCATAGGAACAAAAGGAAACTTGTTATCATTGTGTAAAAGTAATGCTTTGAGACATATCGTTGAAGCATCAGTAAGCAGTCGCCATTATGCATCATATTCAGTACATCCATTGGACCATCTATGTCCCTGTAATATCTACATCTACATCCACACTCTGCAAATCACTGCAAGGTGCATGGCAGAGGATATGTTCCATTGTGCCAGTTATTAGGGTCCTGCCATTCCATTCACATATGGAGCGTGGGAATAGTGACCGTTTGAACGCCTCTGCGTGTGCTGTAATTATTCTAACAGGGTTGTAGTGTATTCTAGAGCTTTCATTTAAAGCCATTTCTTGAAACTGTGTTAGTGTACTTTCTCAGCATAATTTAAGTCTATCTTTAAGGAGTCTGCCAGATCAGTTTCTTGAGCATCGCTGTAACTCTCTCCCATGGATCTCACAAACTGTGACCATTCATGCTACCCTTTTCTGTATATGTTCAATATCCTGTGTTAGTCCTGTTTGGTACAGGTCCCACACACGTGAGCAATATCCTAGAATGTTTTACATGAGTGATTTGTATGCAATCTCCTCTGTAGACTATTTGCACATCCCCTGTACTCTACCAGTAAACCAAAGTCTATCGTATTTAGCTATAAAGAACTGCTCCAGTGTTCTGTCATAAGTGTGAGCACATTCATATAGGTTTCTACATACACCCACTGTTTAAAACATGAGGCTAAATATTCAGCTTTATGTATAGGTTATTCTGGACCCCTGATGAGGTTAGTGAACTCTCATTGTGTCATTGTGTGAATTGAGGTGTGTATGCATAGGGAAGAGAAGTCTGCAGCCCCTGAACTGCATGAATTTTCTTCAGTTGGAGAATTCACTAGAGTTCACAGAAACTTTTACGTATGTTCAGCAACAGGAAGTTCCTGTCATGTGATGACAAGTGAAATGCAGAACATATATTAGTGCATAGAACTTATTACTTCTTCTACATGGAGACACCTTTGTTTATAGGGGAAACATACAGAAATAAGTCATTATTATGTTGATGAGCTGCCTCCGAATCATAGTCAGTCCAGATGACATAATACTCATACATTCTTTTCCTTTCACTTGTCCTAAATTGAGGTGGGATGACAGTGTGGCACAGTATAATTCTGGTGTTCATTCTTTCAATCTCCCCTACTGCTACAGAAATACAAGAAATATGCTTTTTTACGTAGAAGATGTAATTGAACACTTTCTCAACATAAATTTCACATTGTAGCCAATTCAGTAGAAGTTGTCTACATTATCAGCACATTAATAGTAGACTGCCAGCTGGAAGCATATCATAACACAATTCTCGTGAAAGCATTTCAAGAAGTATCTGAATATGATCATTTTATTATTACAATTCTTTAAAACTGAAGACCCTTATCTGGCCTTGAAGGTACTGATAACATTTTGAACACATGCAGAGCATGTACCTGATGACTTCATTATACCATACTTTGAGAGTTTTGTTAATAAACCATAATTGCAGGTAATTGTTGCAAAAGTGAAAGTAGAGCTTATATATGAATTTTAAAACCAGTTTCAGCAGAACAATATTAATACAGTTAGCAAAACATTTTGTTTGTTGAACAATGTACTTTAGAATTTATAATTAGAATTTTAACACATGTAGCCTGGAAGTAGGCACAGACTCACAAAGTCCCTTAAAAACTATTGTAGTGCACCCAAATTATACTACAAAAAGAAATATGTGGGTGTTCAATTCACAGGCAACTTTCATCATAAAGAGTAGGAATCTTTAAACAGTTCAATGTAAACAATAGATTTTATAGCAACAGTAATGGGTTATTTTACTTATTACAAGAATAACACTTGACAAATTTGCCTTTTCTGATGTGTCTGAAATTAACTGTGAAAGATGCAGGAACTTTTGTGTGGAAGACAGGAGGAAAATTCACAATACGATTCAATAAAAAGACAGTGCTGCCTGGAATGTGTAACAGCCACAAAAATGTAGTATCAATGCATTTAACTGAAACTGGGCTCTTTATTAGCAGTACTGCCCCTGCAGTATGGAAGCTGGAAACTTAGTCTGTTCAGTCACAGTAGACACAAAGATCCACAGCGATTGGTCAAAAATATGGAAACACCAAAAACAAAATATATCACCATGCCTACTGCACTGTAGGAAATCTGTTGGCTTGCAAAACGGTTTCCAGTCATCTCGAAATGAATAAATACTGGTCCTGTATGGTTTTTCAAGGGAACCTTATACCACTCTTCCTGCAAAATAGTGACAAGATGAGATAACTGTAATGGAGGTGGATATTGATCATGAACCCTTCTCTCCATAGTTGACTTCAAAGGCTCAGTAATATCGAGATCTGGTTACTTTGATGGCTAGGGGAGATTGCGAAAATTCGATCTTGTGCTCACAAAACCAGTCCTAGACAATGTGGGCTTGTGAACAGGGGAACTGTCATCCTGGATTGCTGAATCACTGTTGGGGAACAAACATTGTCTCATAGAATGGATCTCATCAACTGAAGTGGTCACATAATCCTTGGCAGTGACCTGATCTTGCAGAGTAAACATGGGTCACCAATACCAAGATACGGAATACCACGATACGGCTGTTCAGATCGTCATTGAATCCCCCCAATATTTCACGTCTTGTGATGTAAACTCTATCAGAAGTTGGAAACAGTGTGAAACGAGACTCATCCAACCAGACGACTTTCTTCCACTGCTCCACAGTTCACGTTTTATGGTGTCAGCACCACATTTTCCTGTTACTGTGCATTTGAATCAGTGATAAGTGGTTTTGGAATTCCACTTACCCTGCAATTCTTTGCTTACAGAGCTCCTTTTGTGTCGTTTTGGCACGGACAGTATTCATGAGTGCAACATTCAGTACTGCAGCAGTGCGTTTTGCAGATGTCATTCTCTAATTTTTGTCACAATCCTCTACAACGACTGTTCGTTACCATCACCCAACGTCCGCCCCCGGTAGCTGAGTGGTCAGCGTGACAGACTGTCAATCCAAAGGGCTCGGGTTCGATTCCCGGCTGGGTCGGAGATTTTCTCCTCTCAGGGACTGGGTGTTGCGTTGTCCTAATCATCATCATTTCATCCCCATCGACGCTTAGGTCGCTCAAGTGGTGTCAAATCGAAAGATCTGCACCAGGCGAACGGTCTACCCGACAGGAGGCCCTAGCCACACGACATTTCATTTACCATCACCCAACACACATTTTTGTCTGCATCATGAATTAGCAGATGACGTTTTTCCACTTTCCCACTGTGCAGTATAAATCTTTGATGCGATGTCTCCAGAAATGTCAAACACGTCAGCTCCCTCAGTTAACAGTAACATCCACCGTATGAGCACCAACAATTTGCTCACATTTGAATTAACTTAGATCATACATAATGCACTCACAACTACATGGGACACCCTTTTGACTACAGCTGACATACCGTACGGAGGACATTGGACAAGTGCGATTTGTGGTCAAATATGATAACACGACTTATGGGCTCGGTTATTGTCTTCATTTGTGTGCAGGTGTGCATTTCTCACGATGTTTCCAAATTTTTGTCCAATTGCTGTTTATTTTCAAAGTCATGTCATAGTGCAAGTGAGAGAACAATGTGTGAGTATATATTGTGATTAAAACTACTCTGTGATTGACATTTGTGTGAGTTGAGTGGTAGGGCCAGCCACCAGCAGCTGTGCTGCCAGTTGGGGAGGTATGTGAAGCGTGGCTGCCTGCTTGCCGCACATCACTGCACTATGTCAGCCACAGAGTAATAGTTCTGCCGTAGATACATTGAAATATTTGTGCCTACACCCACAGTGCAGGTTTCAGATTTCAAGTGAGAAATAGTTTGAGAGTATTTCATTCAATAAGTATGCAACATAACTTTATTCAATTGCATCTTAACTGCATGTTTCAACTGTCTGTGATATGTTCATTTTAACAGAAGTGTTTTACCATGCACTGCATTGATTTAATGTGACACATTAAAACTTTTCGCCGGTTTGGAACTTGAACACAGTTTCGTGCCTTTTGCGTACATTGCACTATTACTTATACTGCCTGAGCATGTTTCAGTCTTTATAACAGGAATTCTAAATGTACATGTTTGCAAAGGTGGCAAAAGGGCCAATAAGTTATTTATCCTGTTTAGTTTGTCTGAAACACTGCGGTCATGGAAAGTTCTACGCTCGTCGATGAATTTTGTTGGTATTCTGGGAATCCTGCATTTAGTTGCTCAATGCTGTGATCCTCTGACTGTGGATACATGTCCAGTGTGAGACAAACTTTGATAATCATGCTACCATAGTATTTGTAAGGGACATGTTCAGAGTCTAAGAAATTATTAAACTTTAGAGGTCTGTTCATTTCATAATTTCTATAGATGTTATGCTCCTTCAACTAAAGGCACACTTAGCTAAATTTGAAGTATCTATATATCGTGTCACACCCCAATATGTCTCGTTAACCTACTTACACGTGGTGCCTTCGTAAAGTTTGTGCATTTAGGTAGTCCTTCTCTAGATAAGTTCCTTGCAAGTTTACATATTTTTCCGTAGAAAAGTACAACCTGTCATACACTTTGATGTAGAAGTCCTCAATTTGGCTCTGAAACAAGTTTTCCACAGCAGCATTCACCTCATTATCAGCGAGGAAACATTGCGTCTGCAGGGATTCTTTCAGATTTTGAAAGAGAAAGTAATCATTGTGAGCTGTTTGCAGTACTTGGTGAATAATACAGATTTGTTAAGATTTTGTAGCTTAGGCACAGAAAAAGAGCCACAATTCATTGAGAGTTTTGAGTGGACACATTGCCGTACAGGATTTGCATAGCTTTCACAGTTATTTGTTGTTACTTCTGCTAGATCTTGGGCTGCCAGTTGGTCAGATGATTTTTGTAATACTCAGCTGTACTAGTCTGACAATTTTTTTGAGTAGTCAGTGAGGAAGACTCCTTGATCCTTCCAAAAAACAGCATAACTTTCCCACAAGAATTTCTGACTTATAAAGGTGAATCTAACATTCATCCATAATGATGTGGTAGCTGAAAAAACTCGTCTTCATTGCTATGCGCTACTCTGTTTGAATGGGTGTTACAGATATGGGATCCACTTGGCTAGCAGTTATGTTAGATGCAGCATATCGTGCAGCATCTTGTGGTGATACTACACTAGCACTAATGTCTGTGGCAATTTGTCTGTGGTAATTGTCAGGCAACATCAAAGCTTCCACCTTTGTGATGACCCTTGATACCATCATCAGAGATGTTCTGCTGCATTTTCCACATCTATGTAACATCACAGAAATAATATTTTATACATGCTTACAGTCTCATAGTTAGTGCATTATGCCCATACTCAATCACCATTGGATTGTGAATTTCCTTTGACAGTTTCCCTTGCCAATGCAAATGCTGAATTAATGCAAGCACAGCCATACTAATCATCACATAACTTTCTTGTCTCTTTTCATTACATCAGTACATCAAGCTGGCAAACCTAAGAAGTATTGCAATGAACAACAGAAAAGCAAACTGTGCTTTTCCAAAGCACACACACACCCAACAAATATTCACTCTATTTCTAGTCAAAGGTACAGACTTTATGAACTCCCCTCATAACGGCAACTTGTCATGGGCTTCTCCTTTCTCTTCGCAACCTGTACAGAGGCCCTCCTGTGAATAACAATACAATGTTAGAGAGAATGAGTGCAGTGTAGATTGTATTTTCCACTTTGTACAGTAGCTTGGTTCCCTTCGTGTGACCGTGTTTTAAATTGCAAGCATCTGAACAGAAGAAACTTTGAATGAGGTTTTGTCAGGAATTTCAGTGACTTGTGTCAGAACAAGATGAATTCAGTTTCTGTTCCTTATTACTGTCAATAAGAAAGTAAAGTAGCAAATGTTATAAAAAGGAACATTCTGGTATGAAATATGTTGAATTAAACAATCGAAGAACCAGGATGGAATGTAACAATATTATGGAAGGAAAGTTGCTACTCACCATATAGCGGAGATGCTCAGTTGCAGGTAGGCTCAACACAAAAGTTTTGTGTCAAGTACAGATAGTGTTGAGGATCAGTGGACAAAGTTCAAAACCATAGTACAGTATGCATTAGATGAGTATGTGCCAAGCAAGATCGTAAGAGATGGAAAAGAGCCAGCGTGGTACAACAACAGAGTTAGAAAACTGCTGCGGAAGCAAAGGGAACTACACAGCAAACATAAACAAAGCCAAAGCCTTGCAGACAAACAAAAATTACGCGAAGCGAAATGTAGTGTGAGGAGGGCTATGTGAGAGGCGTTCAATGAATTCGAAAGTAAAGTTCTATGTACTGACTTGGTAGAAAATACTAAGAAATTTTGGTCTTATGTCAACGCGGTTGGTGGTTCAAAACAAAATGTCCAGACAGTCTTTTTCCAAAGCTGTTTCACAGAGGAAGACTGCACTGTAGTTCCTTCTCTAGATTGTCCCACAGATGACAAAATGGTAGACATCAAAATAGATGACAGAAGGATAGAAAAACAATTAAAATCACTCAAAGAGGAAAGGCCGCTGGACCTGATGGGATACCAGTTCGATTTTACACAGAGTACGCGAAGGAACTTGCCCCCCTTCTTGCAGTGGTGTACCGTAGGTCTCTAGAAGAGCGTAGCGTTCCAAAAGATTGGAAAAGGGTACAAGTAATCCCCGTTTTCAAGAAGGGACAGCGAACAGATGTGCTGAACTATAAACCTATGTCTCTAACGTCGATCAGTTGTAGATTTTTGGAACACATATTATGTTCGAGTATAATGACTTTTCTGGAGACTAGGTATCTACTCTGTATGAATCAGCATGGGTTTCGAAAAAGACGATCGTGTGAAACCCAGCTCGCGCTATTCGTACACGAGACTCAGTGCCATAGACACAGGTTCCCAGGTAGAAGCCATGTTTCTTGACTTACGCAAGGTGTTTGATAGAGTTCCCCACAGTTGTTTAATGAACGAAGTAAGAGCGTATGGACTATCAGACCAATTGTGCAATTGGATTGAAGAGTTCGTAGATAACAGAATGCAGCATGTCATTCTGGAGAGAAGTCTTCTGAAGTAAGAGTGATTTCAGGTGTGCCGCAGTGGAGTGTCGTAGGACCGTTGCTATTCACAGTATATATAAAAGACGTTGTGGATAACATCGGAAGTTCACTGAGGCTTTTTGTGGATGATGCTGTAGTGGATTTAGAGGTTGTAACAATGGAAAATTGTACTGAAATGCAGGAGGATCTGCAACGAATTGACGCATGGTGCAGGGAATGGCAATTGAAACTCAATGTAGACAAGTGTAATGGGCTGTGAATACATAGAAAGAAAAGGAGAAAGACCGTGTGTGATGGTGTAATGATGGCTGTGTAGTGCTGGAATGGGAACAGAGATGAGTGAGGACAGGACTAAGGAAGGTTGAGGCAAGGAGGGTTACGATAACGTAGGATGTATAGCAGGTAAAGTTCCCACCTGCGCAATTCAGAAAAGCCTGTGTTGGTGGGAAGGATCCACATGGCACAGGCTGCGAAGAAATCATTGAAATGAAAGATATCATGTTTGGCAGCATGTTCAGTGACAGGGTGGTTAACTTATTTCTTTGCCACAGTTTGTCAGTGTCCATTCATGTGGACAGACAGCTGGTTGGTTGTCATGCCCACATGGAATGCAGCACAGTGGTTGCAGCATAGCTTGTAGACCACATGACTGGTTTCACAGATGGCCCTGTTTTTGATGGTAGAGGTGATGTTCGTGACTGGACTGGAGTAGGTGGTGGTGGGAGGATGTATGAGAGGTCTTGCATCTAGATCTATAAAAGGATATGAGGTAAGGGGTTGGGAGCAGGGGTTGTGTAAGGATGGAAAATTATATTGTATAGGTTCGGTGGATGGCGGAATACCACTGTGGGAGGTTTGGGAAGGATAGTGGGCAGGACATTATTTATTTCAGGGCATGACGAGAGGTAGTCTAAATTCTGGCAGAGAATGTAATTCAGTTGCTCGGGTCCGGTACTGAGTTACAAGGGGAATGCTCTCTGGCCAGACGCTGGGGTATCGGGAGGTGGTGGGAGAGTGGAAAGATAAGGCATGAGAGATTTGTTTTTGTACAAGGTTGGGAGGATAATTACTGTCTGTGAAGGCTTCAGTGAGAACCTCGGTATATTTCGAGAGGGACCGCTCGTCACTGCAGATGCGACAACCACAGGCAGCTTGGCTGTATTGAAGGGACTTCTTGGTGTGGAATGGATGGTAGCTGCTGAAGTGGAGGTATTGCTGGTGGTTAGTAGGTTTGGTATGGACGGAGGTACTGATGTAGCCATCTTTGAGGTGGAGGTCAAGATCTAGGAAGGTGGCTTGTTGGGTTGAGTAGGTCCAGGGGAAGAAAATGGGTAAGAAAGTGTTGAGGCTATAGAGGAACATGGATAGGGTGTCCTCACCCTCGATCCAGAGCACAAAGATGCCATCAGTGAATCTGAACCAGGTGAGGGGTTTAGGATTCTGGGCATTTAGGAAGGACTTTTGTAGATGGCCCCTGAATAGATTGGTATAGGATGGTGCCATGTGGGAGACCATAGCAGTACCCTGGATTTGTTTGTAGGTAATGCCTTCAAAGGAGAAGTATTTGTGAGTGAGGATTACTTGGTCATGGTGACTTGGAAGGAGGTTATTGGTTTGCAATCTGTTGGGCGTTGGGAAAGGTAGTGTTCAATAGTGGTGAGCCATGAGCATTAGGGATATTAGTGTAAATGGAGGTGGCATCTACAGTGATGAGCAGGGCACCGTGTGATAAAGGGACAGGAACTGTGGAGAGTGTTCTCTAAGTGGGGACGCAGCAACCAGCCACAATGGGGCATCCTGGGTGGTTAGGGTTATGGACTTTAGGAAGCATGTAGAAGGTAGGAATGTGGGAAGTGGTAGGGGTTAGTAGAGAGATGCACTCTGGGGAGAGTTTCTGGGATGGGAACTTTCCCTGCAATACATCCTACGTTCCTGTAACCCTCCTGGCCTCAACCTTCGTTAGTCACTATCCTCACCCATCCAGCTTGTTCCCATTCCAGCAATACATAGCCATCATTCCACCATCACACTCAGTCTTTCTCCTCTTCCTCTACTCACCCCCCCCCCCCCCCTTGTCCCCTCCCTCTGCACCTCTCCCCTGCTCTCTGTCTAATGTGCTGCACTTGACTGTCCATCACCCCCACCATACTATCCCTCCCACTCCCCTGCCCCAGCCACCTCCGTACGCCCACACAGTCGCCACTCTTATCATGCACTGGTGCTGCTGCTTGCAGTGTGGTTTCATTTGCCTGAGACCACAGTCGTGTGTGTGTGTGTGTGTGTGTGTGTGTGTGTGTGTGTGTGTGTGTGTGTGTTGTAGACGAAGGCCTTTATGGCCAAAAGCTTTATTTGTGACAGTCTTTTTGTTGTGCCTATCTGCGACTTGGCATCTCCTCTATATGGTGAGTGGCAACTTTCGTTTCCAAAATATGTTGAATTCACAGAGAAACACACTCAAGAATCTCACAGTGCCTGGCGCACACAAGCCCCCTAGTTATTGCAGTCTGTTCTACCTCCTCAGGCTGCATTTCCTTCCCCGTGACCCTTCCTATCCTCACTCCTCCTCCTCCTCTGCCCCCTCTTTCCCCTCTTTGGTGCTCTTACTTATTCTGACTTGGCTATCCACCTGGTTTCCTGTATTCCTTGCAGTTTTGTTCCCCTTGCCTTTTCTTTTTTCTTCATCCCTTTTGCTAATTTTGGTCATGCTTTCGAGTTTAACCTCCACTACTAAATTTTCTCTCCATTGTGTGAGCCATTGGGGAAGAAAACCCTCCCTAGCATCTGTGGCATGGATACGTCTCCCGTCTTCCTTCCGCTCTTCCTTCCCTGACGTAGCCTCTTGCGTCCCACTAGGTCACAACAACATGTATCCTGTCTGTGTGGTGGACCTGTAATGTACTGGTCTGTCTGAGCCTCCTGACAACACAGTGATTAACTTATGGTAAGTGAGCTGTTGCCTCCCCATGTATGCCTAGGAGTATTTGCTTGTCATTCTGTAGCATCAGAACTCCCAGAATGGCTACTGTGTCAAATGGCCCCTGGTGTGGCTGGGTGGTGCACAAGGAGAGAGCCCTTGATCGGAGGGGATGATATCAGGGTGGATACTTTGTGTGTGAAACATATCAAGCCCAAAGGACTGGCTGCTCTTCTACGGTCATCTCTGTGGTCAGTAATGGATCATGGCTACACCTTGGGTGGAGGGCCAGGCTCTCTGGCTTGGGTTGAAATACTTTCCCTGCTACCTGGTCCGCACTAGGACAGATAGGGACATGTTCACTGCCACACAGCTGTTTTTTTGAAAATATTGAAGACAATTTAGGTGAAGTGGAGTTTCTCAGTAAGATTGTGTCAGATTTTGAATGTGGTTCTGGGAGTAATTTTTCATAGGTACTTCTTCCTTCAAACCGATGAGGAACTCCAGGCCAGTCTGGAATGTCAGGGCATGCATTTTGTTTGGCATGTGCAGAAAGGACGTAAGGAAAATTGCACTGATACTGGAGCCTTTATTCTGGCTTTTGAGGGAGATACCCTCCTGGAGAAGGTAAAGGTTATGTGCTACCGTTGTGACGTGAAGCAGTCTTATGTCCTGCCACCCATAGGTGCTTTCAGGCACGTCTTCCTGGTGTACAGTGGACACCCTAATTTGTGACTGTGTTAATTGTCATGACCATCGCACTCAATGCTCACCAGATTGCCCAGGTTATAAGAAGAAAGGACGATACAGGACTAGAAGTCCCTTGATTGTTTATCTGACACTGAAACTCTTCAGAAATATGACTGACTTCACGTTGTGTTGCTCGGCCACAGGACACACAGTCTGTGTGCCCCAATGTCACTGGCTCTTTTGGTTCCAGATCTTGCAGAAGCCTGCTCTCTCTCTCTCTCTCTCTCTCTCTCTCTCTCTCTGTGTGTGTGTGTGTGTGTGTGTGTGTGTGTGTGTGTGTGTGTGCACTGCCTTCCTCAACCTATGAAAGGGAAGAAGAAGGAGAAGAAAAAACATGAGTCCCAGAAAAACCTCCTCCCCCCCCCCCTCCCTCTCTTTCTCCAGTGGCCCTGATGGTGCCATCTCCCCTCTTGCAACCTGAGTCTGACTCTTATTTGTGGAGGTGAACCCATCCTTGTTGGTGACAGGTTGAATCCTGGTGGTATGATTAGCTCCAGCCTGTTTGCCTCCCATTTTGATACCCTCTTCATACTTATTCAGTGGAACTGTAATGTATGCCACGCTATCTCCCAGAGATTCAATCCCTTATTGCTTTTTACTCGGCAGCATGTGTTGTTCTACAGGAATCTCATTTTATTGATGCTCATTCATCGACCCTTTGCTTTCTATCAGAAATAGGTCAACCCTTTGAGGGCTTCTGGTGGCATTTTCATGTTGATATATGTGGATATTGTTAGTACACTCATCTTGCTTCATACCATATTGGAAGCAGTTGTTGTCAGGGTCCACAGGGACTGCACGGTCACGGTTTGCAAGCTCTATCTTCCTCCTGATGGGCCACCTACATCTGCTGCCTTAACTGATCTCCTTCAGCAACTCCCCCCTCCCATCCTCCTCCTTGGAGATTTTAATTCACATCACCCTTCGTTGGGCAGGGCACATTCGTCTAGTCGGGGGTCTCCTCATTGACCACTTTCTCGTGGACTACGACCTGTGCCTTAGTGATGGTGGTTTCCCTACTCATTTTAGTGCTGCATATGTCACTTTCTGCCATTGATCTTTCGTTCTCTTCTCCTCCCCTTATTCCTTCCTAACACTGGACACCACATGATGAACTTTATGATAGTGACCACTTCTTGTTGATTTTCTCATTCCCTTCCTTCCTCCCAATGACCAGGGCACCCTGCTTGGCTTTCCATTGTGCTGATTGGCCTCCATATACATCCCGGGTTGTGTTTACATCTTCTTTGTCAGGTTGTATTGATAAAGCCATCTGTGATCTGTTCGATAAGATGCTGCTGGCAATGCCACTCCCAACTTGACAGGCGACATTAGGCATCAGCTAGTTCCATAGTGGAGCATAGCCATTGCAACTGCTATCCGTGATCGTTGTTGTGCCTTGCAACATCTTAAGTGTCACCCGTGCTCTGCTGGTCTTATCAGCTTTAAACATCTTCACACCAAAGCCCGTGACTTAAGGGGTGTAGGACGTCAAACGGGCCGACTTGGAGCAGGAGAGGCACCACAGGACATTTTATTTTCTACTGTCTATACTTTTACAAATAAATTCATAAAACTTTGTCAGTATGACCAGGAAGGATTCAGAATTCACACTCATAGCAGTGGAAGTTCAAAGACATAAGTAATTTTTTTTTACATGTGAAATTTCATCATTTTTTTTCACTTACTAATGGCAGCATTTGTTGCTATAGGTACACTTTTCTTCATGAGTAAGAGAGATGGTTTGATGAATTTTGCACAGCATACAAATCATACTTAAAGGTGTATGAAACTCTAGAATTTTCCAAATATATTAAAAACTGTGGTAAAAATTGAGGTAATTAACTACAAAATTTGTTTTTTTCCAAACATGAAGTTTAAAATATAACAGATCATTCGTTTTTTCATAAATTAAATAAATTCTACAGTTTCATACACCTGTAAGTATGGTATATATGCTGTGCAAAATTCATTGAAGAATCTCTCTAACTTATGAAGAAAAGTGTACCTATAGCAACAAATGCAGCCATTAGTAAGTGAAAAAATGATGAAATTTCACACGTAAAAAAAAATATATATATTTTTTGTTATGTTTTCGAACTTCCACTGCAATGAGTGTGAATCCTGAATCCTTCGTGGTCATGCTGACAAAGTTTTATGAATTTATTTGTAAAAGTATAGACACTGGAAATTAAAATCTCCTGAGATGCCTCTCCTGCTCCATGTTGGCCCGTTTGACGTTCTACCCCCCTTAATCAAACAGAGCAGGCGGGTGTGTTGGGAATGCTTTGTCTCCTTTCTAGGTTATTTTGTCCCTTCATCATGGGTGTGGGCTACACACCGCAGGTTGTCAGTGGCAGTCTTCCTTTCCAGGCCTTGTCCTTCCAGGTGGCCTTTGTACAGATCCATCAATTCTCGCAGAACACTTTGCAACCCATTTTGTGATGGCATCAGTGTCAGCCTCGTATCTAGCTGCCTTTTTTTTCGGAAACAGTGGGCTGAAATGTCATGCTTATGTCACGTAGAATCCTATTATGAACCTTTTATTGAATGGGAGCTTCTTCTAGCCCTCTCTTCTTCCCACAATTCAGCTCCTAGCCCTGATTCCATCCATAATCAGTTGCTTCAACACCTCAATCCTCCACAACCATGATATCTCCTCCACGTGTTTAGCCGTATTTGGCTCCAAAGCTTTTTCCCCTCATGGGAAAGCAGTATTGTGATTCCAGTCCTTAAGCCTGTCACAGATCCATCATCCCCTGATAGTTACCGGCCAAACAGCCTGATCAATGGCCCCAGCGGGTTGATTTGATTTGGACAGGGAAGCTAAAACAGCTTAGGTCTAACCCGCCACTGCCTGCACCGAAACTGGGTTTATTGTGCGGTATTGCTCCCTGTATATCTAGTAAAGCTATCCAATGCCCTTAAATAGTGCAAGGAATCCCTTCACCAGTTTTTTGTTAGACACAATTTCTTCAGGTGTAGTTGTCCCAAAGATTCTGTATCTTTTGCTCTCCAATGCCTTGCATTCGAAGATTAGGTGTGATGCAGTTTCTTCACCCTCATCACAGATCCTACTTTAGGGTCTTCTTCTGTTGTACCCATTGTGTGTAGGTGCTTTTTGAAATTCCCATGGCCAGTCATCAGTCCAGTCATGAGTTAGATCTTTCTGTTTAATCCCAGGATTACAGAACTTCTTTTAAAACATGGCTTGGGCATCATTACCTTACCATGATTTTGTTTATGGACCTTGGTCCAATATTCTACATGCTGTTTCCTGAGCCAGTTCCATAGTTCTAGTTTGATCATAGCCTTGGTGATTGTCAGGACAGGCTCCGGTCCAATAAATGGAGTTGTTGCACCCATCCTTGCCAACCTGTCGGCTTGTTCATTGCCACAGATCCCTGAGTGGCCAGGGACCCACACTAGGTTTACCCTATTGTTTCCCCCTAGCTCCACCAGAGTCCTGTGGCATTCTGCAACAATCTTAGATCTTGTTGCAGGAGCTGCCAGTGATTTCAGGGCTGCCCGGCTGTCTGAATAGATGTAGATGCTATGGTCATTGTAGCACCTACACATATTCTCCTCCTCACATGCCCTGATTGCAGTAATTTCAGCTTGGAATACAGAGGCCAGTTTTCCTAGAGAGCTTATGCCCTCCAGTCTTGGCTGAATCCCGTACAATCCTGCCCCAATGCCTTGGTCTGATTTCAACCAATTAGTGAACCAAACAGTGTCCCCTGTACGTTGTCGAACTGTTTTTTCCCACTGCTCCCTGCTTCCAATTATTATATTGCAAGGCTTGTTGAAGCAGTTGGGAGTTGTTATATAGTCTGCAGGCATTTTCCCAGCCATTCCTATGTTTACCTCACTCAATATGTTAGCATGTGAGTCTGGATATCCTGATGAGATCCAGTTTTTGACAGTTTTAAGTGTGTATGCCCCAGCTGCTGCCTCCATCTTGACCAAGAGGTGTAGTGGAGGCATGTCTAGCATGGCTTCCATCCCAGCAGTTGGTGTGCTGCTAATTCCGCCTGTTATGGATAAGCAGGCCAGTGTCTGCACCTTAGCAAGCTACTTAGCTGCATCCTGCTTTTCTACCTTCTTCCACCACACTATGACCTTGTAGGAAATCCTAGGTCAAACCATTGTGGTGTATATCCAGTGCATACCTCTGGGGCTTAGGCCCCAGTTTTTACCACAAGCCATTCTGGTACTCACTAGAGTACTTTTTGCCTTGGAGCAGATTCTCTTAATGTGAGGGGTCCATGTTAGTTTCTCATCTAAGGTTACCCCTAGATATTTCACTATCCCCTTCACAGGTAGAGTTTCATCGAAGAGCTTTGGATTCCAACTTGAGTGTTGTATATGCCTCTTCGTAAATTGCACCACAACAGTCTTCTTAGGATTAACCTTCAGATCCTGTTTAATGCACTAATTTTGCACAATGTCCAATCCTTCTTGTGCCATATTTCTAACTGTGTCAGTAAATTCGACAAATATTACTATGACAAGATCATCTGCGTATCCTTGGCAGAAACATTGTCTGGGATTTAGTTCCTCAATGAGTTCGTTCACCGTTAGATTCCACAATAAAGGGGACAGAACGACTCCTTGTGGACAGCCTCTATTACCATCTTTTCATTCATCATGGTAGCCTGTACCTTTCTTCCACTAAGCATGGCCCTGGTCCACCTGCCTATAGTGGTCCCTAGGCAATGCACCTCTGCTGCTGCCCTTACCATGGAATCGAAGGTCGTTTTACTGAAGGCCCCCTCGATATCCAGGAAGATGCAGAGGGCTATTTCTCAGAAGTGAAGTGCTTTCTCCAGCCTCCCAACAAGTTGGTGGAGAGCTGTCTCACATGATTTACCTGGTTGATGTGTGTTTTGGTTTGAATATAAAGGGGCCCTAATTAGCCTCGTCTCTGCAACATATACATTAAACAGTTTTTCCAATGTTTTGAGAATGAAGGAGGACAGACTGATTGGTCTCGTATCCTTGGCCTTGCTATGATCAGTTCTCCCTGGCTTTGGAATGAAGACAACCTTCACTGTCCTCCAAACATTGGGAATGATTCCTACTGCTTGGCTAACCCTGAATAACCTGCATAGGACTTTTATGAGATTCTCTCCTGCCTGTTGCAGGAGAGCTGGAAGAATTCCATCTGGGTCAGGTCACTTAAACGGTTGGAATGTTCCCACTGCCCATTGGCTTTTATTAAAGTCCACACTCTCCTTGGCCGATTCCCAGTTCTCTTTTTGCGTGCCTGAGAACCATTGTCTCTCCGGAATCACATTCTGATCTGAGTTGTCCGGCTGAGTATATTGAGGAAAGTGAGTTTTGAGGAGCAGTTCCAGCGTTTCATGTGCTGTCTTTGTATATTCCCCATAATCCTTCCTCATCGTACCTCATGGAATGATTGGTACTCAAATGAGGATTCTGTGAAGGCTGGCTTGAGCAGCCATGCTCTCCACTTCCTCACAGAATGCTGTCCAGGATGTCTTCTTTGCTTGTCTGGTTGCAATGTTGTAGTTGACAAGGGCCTCACGATATGTAGGCCATTGTCCTTTATGTCTCTCAATTTTAAACAGTATTCGTACCTGTTTTCTTTGAATTTTCAAGTTGTTATTCCACCAAGGCACACACCTATCTGTGCACTTCTTGGTGATCGTGCAGTTGTCCTGATATGAGGTCACTATGGCAGAGGTAACAGCCTCTACTACGTCCTCAAACTCTAATGGATTCCTTATCGAGGTTTTAATTTCTGATAAGCCTAAATCAAGGTCGCTCCTCCATGTCTCCCAGTCTGTTTTCGTGGGATTCCTATAGGTCATGGTCTGATTCCCATTTCAACCTTGAATTTAATGTACATGTGGTCCGACGAGGATGGCTCTAACACCACATGCCGTTGTTTGACACAGCTGCTCATCATGCAACCAAAAGCTATGTCAATTACTTCTTCCCTTCTGCTATTTCTGAATGTAGGTTCATTGGTCCTATTCAGGACCTCCAAGTTGTTAGCTAAAAGAAATTTAAGAAGGCACTCACCTCTACTGTTGGTGTTCTTGCTGCCCCACACTAGGTTGTAGGCATTGGCCTCGCATCCCACCAGCAGTTGGTCACCTTGCTGATGGCAAACATCTACCAGTCTCCTCACCTCCAAAGGAGGAGGAGAGCTGTCTTCGTAAGGAAGGTATGCTGAGGCTGAAATAATTTCCCTCGTGATACCTTCCTCTCATTGCTGTGTCTTAAAGGTCACTAGGTCCCTGGAGCAGAAATCCATCATTGGCATGAAAGAAATTCCATTTCTTATATAGATGCATGTTTTGGAGTTTCTTTGATTTCTAGCTTAAATCAGTGGCTAAAGAATGTCTTGGAACAGTAGTGTGTAAAGGTAGGATGAAGCAAACAGCTTGGTGGAATGACACAGTCAAGGCAGCCTGTAAAAGGAAAAAGAAGGCGTTTCAAAAATGCCTACATACTATAACTCAGGTAGACAGAGAAAGCTATGTTTAAGAAAGAAACAAAGCCAAACAGATCATTGCAGCATCCAAGAAGAAATCTTGGGAAGACTTTGGAAACAGGTTGGAGACTTTGGGTCAGGCTGCTGGAAAACCATTCTTGAGTGTAATTAGCAGTCTTCGAAAGGGAGGTAAGAAGGAAATGACAAGTATTTTGGACAGGTCAGGAAAACTGCTGGTGAATCCTGTGGATTCCTTGGTCAGATGGAGGGAATATTTTGAAGAGTTGCTCAATGTAGGTGAAAATACAATCAGTAATGTTTCAGATTTCGATGTACAATGGGATAGGAATGATGATGGAAATAGGATCACATTTGAGGAAGTGGAGAAAATGGTCAATAGATTGCAGGGCAATAAAGCGGCTGGGGTGGATGAAATTAAGTGGTAACTCATCAAATACAGTGGAATGTCAGGTCTTAAATGGCTACACAGGATAATTGAAATGGCGTGGGAGTCGGGACAGGTTCCACCAGATTGGACAAAAGCAGTAATCACACCAATCTTTAAACATGGAAACAGAAAAGATTGTAACAACTACAGAGGTATCTCTCTAATCAGCGTTGTGGGTAAAATCTTCTCAGGTATTGTTGAAAGGAAAGTGCAAGTATTAGTCAAAGACAAATTGGATGGAAATCAGTGTGGGTTCAGGCCTCTTAGAGGTTGTCAAGACCAGATCTTTAGCTTATAGCAAATAATGGAGAAGTGTTACGAGTGGAACAGGGAATTGTATCTATGTTTTATAGATCTAGAAAAGGCATATGACCAGGTTCCTAGGAGGAATTTATTGTCTGTTCTACGAGATTATGGAATTGGAGGCAAACTTTTGCAAGCAATTAAAGGTCTTTACATAGATAGTCAGGCAGCAGTTAGAGTTGATGGTAAATTGAGTTCATGGTTCAGAGTAGTTTCAGGAGTAAGATGAGGCTGCAACCTGTCTCCACTGTTGTTCACATTATTTATGGATCATATGCTGAAAACAATAGACTGGCTGGCTTGAGATTAAGATATGTGAACACAAAATATGCAGTCTCGCATATGCGGATGACTTAGTTGTGATGGCAGATTCGATTGAAAGTTTGCAAAGTAATATTTCAGAGCTAGATCTGAAATGTAAGGACTATGGTATGCAGATTAGCATCTCCAAAAAAAAGTAATGTCAGTGGGAAAGAGATATAAATGGATTGAGTGCCAAATAGGAGGAACAAAGTTAGAACAAGTGGATGGTTTCAAGTACTTAGGATGCATATTCTCACAGGATGGCAACATAGTGAAAGAACTGGAAGCGAGGTGTAGCAAAGCTAATGCAGTGAGTGGTCAGCTACGATCTACTCTTTTCTGCAAGAAGGAAGTCAGTACCAAGACTAAGTTACCTGTGCTCCGTTCAGTCTTTCGACCAACTTTGTTGTATGGGAGTGGAAGCTGGGTGGATTCAGGTTACCGTATCAATAAGGCTGAGGTTACGGATATGAAAGTAGCTAGGATGACTGCAGATACTAGTAGATGGGAACAATGGCAGGAGGGTGTCCACAATGAGGAAATCAAAGAAAAACTGGGAATGAACTCTATAGATGTAGCAGTCAGGGTGAACAGGCTTAGATGGTGGGGTCATGTTACACGCATGGGAGAAACAAGGTTACCCAAGAGACTCATGGGTTCAGCAGTAGAGGGTAGGAGGAGTCAGGGTAGACCAAGGAGAAGGTACCTGGATTTGGTTAAGAATGATTTTGAAGTAGTAGGCTTAACATCAGAAGAGGCACCAATGTTAGCACTGAATAGGGGATCATGGAGGAATTTTATAAGGGGGACTATGCTCCAGACTGAACGCTGAAATGCATGATCAGTCTTAAATGATGATGATGATGATCAGCTTACCTCCAGTGCCACCAAGGCCCGATACGCCCTCTTTATATAAGTAGAGTTCTTGTATCAGGGCCACATCCACTTCCTGTCTCCCCAGGCAGCAGCTCAGGGCAGCAGAGGCCCCATTACTGTGCTGCAGATTAATCTGCAGCACCTCCAGTCTCCATCTTGTTGTTCTCATAGCCTTTGAGAACCCTGATGGTGACCTGTGAGAACCCTGAAAACAATTTCAGATCCTGCTGTTGCATCACCTTCAGGGACTTCTCTCCGACATCCACCACCAGGGTTCGTCATTCCGGTACAACCTTCTGGTTGATCACTCTCCAGTCTTCTGTTGAGACTTTGGGTTCTGGCCCCTATTTTCTTGAACAGAGTCTTAGGAGAGATATCCTTAAGGATCTTTGGTACCCATATTGATACCTTTGCGGTCTTAAGAAGTTCCACTGCCATGTTGGCCAGAAGCTTCGCATCATCCCACAGGTGTATCATGGGCACCTTGTCCTTAAGCCATTCCACCGTGTGCACCCCCCCTCCCCCCCCCCACCCCCCCGACAAAAATGAGGTCACCACGATCTAGACAAACATTCCTGAAGTTGGATCCTGGACCAGCGTCCCCCCAATCTTTTCAAAGAAGGCCATCTATATAGATTCTTCCTGTTGCGAGGTGATGGCCACCAGTGGATAGCCTTCCTGGATAACTGCCATCTTAAAAACCAAGACTGCAGTACTATAGATCTGTTTCCCTATTTCTTGCATCGGTTTTTTCTGGTCTCGCTTATCCAGGGAGGAGGGAGTCTTGGATTCCTCCCTTATCCATTTGCTGCCTGTCTTTGACATTTTGGGGGTCTGCATATCCCCTTCAACCTGAGACAGTTTTTTCTCGGGGGTCTTAAGTTGAAGGCCCTTTAATTCCCTCCACTTGTCTTTTAGGGAGCCATTCTTTCCCTTCCTTTTCCCTCTGTTCCCTGAGTAGTTTCCTCCTCTGGGCCCCAGACAAGGCTTTAATCTTGATGTGGTCCAACTTCTCGGTTACAGTTCCCACTTCTGGCTCAGGTCTGGGCCCTGATTCAGTTGTGGGAATGCCTTCCATCGGTCCTGACCCTGATGTTTGTGTGTCTGAGGCCTCAGTTTGCCACTGAGTTTGTTTTTCTATATTTTATTTAATTGTGTCCACGAGATTTGTGGAGCTACATGGTTGGCACCACGATAACCCGCGCAGTGTAAATCTACTTACACAGGGAGGTCACCCGGTATCCCTGAGGCTCCATTTGTGACACATCTTCCCATGTGCCACACGCCCCTCGACACGGAACCCATCACACCTTGGGTTGGGAAAGGGATTTAGGTAGTACTAGGAGTGAATAGGGAAGATGGGATGTTGTGGGACACTCTTAGTCTGATCCATTGGCTGAGGCCTTTCTGGCAGTAGGTCCTCTACCTTCGGCATAGCCCTCAGCTTCACGCAGATAGGCAAGCCTCTCCACCCACTCGGGCAATGCTTTGTCAAGTTGGTGTCCTCCGGAGAGGCCCTGCAGGTTACTAGACTGGATGGTAGCTCATTGGCTCAATTGGGTCCTTGAATCTCGGGACCTTTAATCTCCTTAGCAGTGCGACTTTTGGGAGGGACGGTCTCCAAGCGATCATTTGCTTCAGTTATAAATCCCAGCTCAGCAGGCCTTTTCTCAGTGCCACCATATTGTTGCAGATTTCTTTGATCTTTGTAAGCCTACGATGCAGCTTGATGCCACCACGTCCTCCTCGACTGCTCTACGAGTGAGGTCTTCAGGGGCACCCTCCCAATTTTTATTTGCCAGGTCCTGTCCCACCGGTTGTTCACAGTCCAGGGGCACTTCACAGGACTCCTCAATAAGTGTCCTCCTTTTTCTCTTTGCTATTAGTGGGCTTGTGGCTTCTGCTGGACTGTTGGTTGCTTTTTCTCTGTATGTGGATGATTTCTGTATTTGGGCTAGCTCCCACTCAGTGGCCTTTGCGGAATATCATCCCCAGGGTGCCATCCAGCACACTTCCATGTGAACACTGTTGCATGGTTTTCAATTCTCTTCCCTTACGTTGAGTGTGTGCATTTCTGTCACCTTATTATGGTCCATCGTTATCTCGAGCATCTCCTGATGCTTGACCGTGGTCTCCCAGTTCCATTTCTTGAATCTTCTTTTTGACAACAACTTACTTGATTACCCCATATCTGTCATCTGAAGGTTTGCTGTTTTCATAAACTCAATATGCTTTGCTTCCTAGCCCACACTTCTTGGGGCACAGGTCATTCACCTCTTCTCCATCTTTACTGGACATTAATTCTTTCTCCTCTGGACTGTGGTTCTCAAGTTTATGGATCAGCTTCTCCTTCCACACTACTCCACTGGGATTCAGTCCACCATTGTGGTATCCGTTTAGTCACCAGTTCCTTTTGCACTAGCCTTGTTGATAGCCTTCTGGTTGACGCTGTTGTCCCCCCCTCCCCCCCCCCCTTTCAATTCAGTAGTCCCAGCTCTTGGCTTCCTCTGCCATCACTATCCGTTCTTCCTCTGCTCACCCCTCCTATTCTGTTCTTTTCATTGCATTGGGCTGTCACCCTCCTGCTGCCCAGCCTCCAGTGGGTTTACCGGTTGGGCTCCGCCTCACTTCAATCTGCCATAACTTCCATCTCCCCTCCTTGTCTTCCTCTTCCCCATGTTCTTTCCCTATCACTCCTTCCCCCCCCCCCTCCCCATCCCCCCCATTTGGTTGTTTCCACAGGCCAGGATTCAGATGGATCTCTTCCGGGGCCCAGAAGCCTCCATCGCTCCAGTGGCATTCCATTGTTTATTCCGAACGCTGTTGTAGGAGTTTCAGGATGCCATTGTTTTTTTACACCTATGGCTCTAAATGCACCACTCATGTGGAATATGCCATCATGTCTTCTGTTGGTGTGGAGCACCATCTCTTTCCTGCCACATATGGGATGTTTACTGCTGAGTTGATGGCCATCTGTCAGAACCTCAGCTTCATTAAAGGGTGCTCATTGATCTGAGTTTTGTTGTATGAGTGGCCATTAGGCTATCGCTCGTAGTTTTTCCTGTCACCCCTTGGTCTCTAGCATGCATGAACTTCTCATTGATCTTGATGATGCTGCTTGTTCGATTGATTTCCTGTCCACATAGGTATCCCAGGTAATGATCTTGCTGATCATCTGGCTGAGGGGGTGGCCAGCTACCCCTCATTCTTTGTGAACCTCCAGGGCCAGATTTCTGGCTTTACATCAAATCCCATTTTGCTCAATTTGTGGGCTGATTCTTGGGTGGCTACCCCCCTCCCAAGTGTAATAAACTTGACGCAATCACGGAGACTCCCACTATGTGACATTCTTCCCTCTGCCTCTCCCGGTGGGAATCTACCATTCTCTGCCGTCTTTGTATTGGCTGTAGTAGGTTTACGCATAGTTTTTACTACACAGTGAGCCACCCTCCCATTTGTAGTTGCAGGACTCATCTCACAGTGATCCATATTTTGCTGGACTGCTCCTGACTTTTGTTCCATCACACTAAATATGCCCTTCCACCTTCCTTGTCTTGGGTGTTAATGGACGATCCTTGCTTGGTTATGTCCTTCCTCAGTTTTCTTTGCGAAAGTAGTTTGTCCTCTCGGGTGTAAGACCTTGAATTTTCCTCTGGAGTTTGAGTCTTTCAGGTAGCATAGACGTTGGTAATGGAAGCCTTGACCTTGCCTCCACACTGGCCAGGTTCCCCCTGCCTGTTTCCTTACATTTTGTCTGGTCTGTTGTGCAGTTTCATTTCCTCTTTCCTAGTGTCTTGTTCCCCTGGTGGTGTGTTGTCCCCATTGTATCGTGATAATGGTATGGTGAGGGTTTTGGAATGGGTTGGTGGTGGTGCTGGTGTTCCACTGCGCGTAGCGTTTCTGGGGCACCCCTGCTCTCCCCGTTTCCACCCACTTCCCTCCTGTTCTTTTGTCTTCCTGCTGCCTTGATGTGCCTTTTCCTTCATTGTTTGCCCATTATCACTTCCCCTTGACTGGACTGTGCTGTTTGTGTTGTTCCTCCCTTGATTTCTGCCACCCTGGGTCATGGGACCGATGACCTCGCTGTTTGGTCCCCTCCCACCAATCAACAACCAGCCCCAGACTGAACAGCAGGGCTGATTGGTACTCAATTTCATTAGGTGGTGTGGACACTGCATCCAATACAAAATAGGTAATAACACACCTAGCTTTCAGAACTGTATGTTCCTTCTTCAAGTAAGGAAAGAGTGTTGGCACATGTGCGTACATACTCTAGCTTGACAAAGGATTTATTCCAAAAGCTAACAAGTTTTCTTTCTCTTTGCTGTGTGCCTATTAACAACTAAATTCTTCTGCTATTCAGTGAATGGTCTCATTTATATATTAATATTGCTGTACTATATGTTGGAAATAATTTGAATTGCAAATATCAGAGAAGGCTAATCTTGTTGGCTGCTGGGGAGAGCTTTATCAATGTGATGCTTTCATCGCATTTCAACACAATACTGACCAGGTCTCTTTATGAATCAATTTGTATAGATCTTGGTTGCCATTTACTATAAAGCTACCAGATTGGTGTCATGTTACTAGAACATCAAACGTGTTGTGAGCATACGACTGAGGCTGATGAGCTACAAGTTTCTACCACACATTAATGTCTTGGGGTGTAATATCAGTTTTGTCTTAATTGTTTCTCATCCATCTATACATATCTCTGAAACCATGTTAGACCTATTCATTGTCAGTGAGACTACCCAAGATCCAACCAAAGAAAAAAATTGAGGAAGTGTTATGATGAGCATTGTGAGTATAAACAGAGAGAAATTGTTATGCTGTATTTTCTTGTGATCCAAAATTTCACAATTTAAATTTCCCTATTATACATTTGTAACAATATTAGAGAAGGAAAGTTGCTACTCACCATTTAGCAGAGATGCTGAGTCGCGATAGGCACAACAAAAAGATTCACACAATTATAGCTTTCGGCCATTAAGGCCTTTGTCAGCAATAGACACATATACACACAAGTGCGTGCACACACACACACACACACACACACACACACACACGTCTGCAGTCTCAGACAACCAATGGTTTCAGTTGTCTGAGACTGCAGACGTGTGTGCGAGTTGCGTTTGTGTGAGTTTGTGTGTGCATGTGTGTATGTATTAACAGCCTGCAATGGGACACTCGAGTCAAATGCTTTCCAGAAATCTACAAATCAGCCTGTTGCTCTTCATCCATAGTTCGCAGCATATCATGTGAGAAAAGAGCAAGCTGAGTTTCGCATGAGTGATGCTTTCTAAAACCATGCTGAGTTGTGGACATAATCTTCTCAGTCTCAAGAAAGTTTATTATTTTCAAGCTGAGAATATGTTAAAGGATTCTGCAGCAAACCGAATTTAGAGATATTCATCTGTAATTTTGTGTGTCCGTTCATTTATCCTTCTCCTATAAGGAGGCACCTGCACATTTTCCATTCACTGTAGGGAAGGTTGAAGGAGAGGAGAAGGGATGGCAAGGATGAAGGGGAGAGGCTTTAGACTGAGAATGGGCCAAAAATTGTACACTGGTAGACATTGTGTCAGCTTCACCCCATAAGGACAGAGTAAGAAGTAAAGATGGATTAAGAACAACAGATATGAATAGTGGAATCAAGAACTGAGAAAAGGAGATGGAGAATATTACAAAGAGAAAGAGAGAAGGAAGGAGAATGAAGATGAAAAAGTAAAAGCATATGTGTGATCCTTATGGGTTTATTTGATTGAGTTAAAGATGGGGCGTGAAACTGACTGTGTCTGATTTCAAAGAAATCATCCTGGATTTGGGAATGATAAAAAAAAACACTGTAACCTAAGTATAGATAAGTGTAAGAATGCCCTTCCCCCAGATTAGATGTTACTGCAGAGTGTTAATCATTGCATCACCTCACTGTAAACTGCTGCTTATTCCACAAAATGAGATTACAGGACCTTTTTTTGATAGTGAGAACTCTCCTGGTTTTATTATTTTAATTTATAGGTGACGTAGGCACAAATAGAGAATAGCAGCTAATTTTTAACACAACATGCAATATTAGTAAAATTTGCCTTGAATTGGTCCACGTCTCTGAAGGATAAATAAGTAAATGGAACAGTAGATTGCTATTTACCCTAAAGATGACACGTTAAGTTGCAGACAGGCACAATTAAAAGACACTTACACAATACCTTTATGTCACAGGCTATATGTAAGTGTCTTTTAATTGCGCCTGTCTGCAATTTAACATGTCATCTTTACAGTAAGTAGCAATCTCTTTTCCTAGATTGTTGATATTCCAAACTGGAGTTTCCATTGTTTAATAAACAAAGCAGATTATTCTTAATTCATAGGTATTTATATGTAAATGAACCAGAGCTTGAATTCACATGTTACAGATCGTCCTAAACATCTGACCTCTGCGACTTGGTGTTACAGATAATATCAGATTTTGTCAATGAAAGTGTCAAAAAGTTGACTTACTTTTACTATTTTTATTCTATGGCATCGTAATCTGGGGTAATGCATCACTGAAGAAAAGTGTATGTGTTGTGCAGAAGTGTGTAAAAATGGTGATTTCTTATTTATGCTCTAGAACTCCTTGTAGAAAGCATTTTAAACAGTTTAGCTTGCGTATTTGTTGTGCATAGGTGTTTAAAAATGATAATTTGTTAAAAACTTTGTTATACGTGCTCTAGAACTTGTTGTAGATAACACTTTTAGCAGTTCAGCTTACTGACAGCAGCCTCACAGTATATTTACTGCTTTATGAAGTATGTTGTCAACAGTTAATCACAGTTTGAAAACAACAGTAATATTATTAAACATAGTACTAAAAGGAGAAATCATTTACACTAACTATCACTCGGCATTAGTGTAGCATAGAATGGCATGAAGTATTCAGCCATAAAAAACTTGACCATTTGCCCAGTGATGTAAAGAATCTAATACACAATAAAATCAGCTTCAAGCACAAACTACTACTACTACTACTACTAATCATCATCATCTCCTCCTCCTCCTCCTGCTCTGGGGTGGGGCATCGAACATAATTCCTGTCCCAAAAAAAAAAAAAAAAGAGAGAGAGAGAGAGAGAAAGAAAGAAAACCAACTGAAGAAATCATGCAAATGGTCAGCAAGGGAACAGTGGGGGACAATGAATTAATGAATCAAAAGATTACTTTTCTCATAGTGAAATCAGCAGCAGCCGAGGTGTGTGTAAAGGGACCCTGACCAAAGTGGTGCAGCGGTTAACACTCTTGACTTGCATTCAAGAGAATCTGAGATTAAAGTCATGTCTGGCCATCCAGATTTAGGTTTTCTGTGGTTTCTCCAAACTGATTAACGTGTCAGGACAGTACCTTTGAAAATCAAATGCCTGGGGTTGATTTCCATCCTTGCTCTATCTGAACTTGTCCTTCACATCGCTGATAAATGACTGCACGGTGAGAAAAAGAGGTTCTGAGAGCAATATATGAACTATGAAAAATAGTGTTGTTGGATACAAAAACTGAAAAGATGATCACATTTTGGCTTATTGAACTATTAAACACTTCACTCTTATTCCTAACACAGTTTTTTTTTTTCTTGTGTAAAGTTCTTAGCTAATTCCAGTTAGACATTAAACAAGCACTCTCTTGAAATTCTGAAGAAAATAGAAACCACTACTATCTGATTACCTAGACTTAACAATTGTAGATTCTGTGTAACTATATGGTAAGTAGTAGTGTTAGTTGTGAACAAACCTTTATTATTATGAATGTAGACTATTGATACTATTTGAAGTAATTCAGTACAGTTCAATAAATCTGAAGCTCACAATAGGACATAAACTGCAACAATGTTTAATGCAACTGAGCAAGAGGCAGCTTTTTCAAACCAAGTATCATTCCTTTTCATTTTATACTCTGAAATACAATCTGTGTACATACAGGTATTATATAGTGGTGTAGCAATAATTTATTATTGATACAGTGTACAGACATAGTGCTGAACAGTTGCTTCTCTTTTGTTAATGAATGTTTAAATGTATTTCACATCCCAGAAAGCTCTCCTCTATGATGGGGTCTACGGGCCAGTCAGTAAATAGATGTGTGATTAACCCTTGAGAGGCAATGCTAAGAATAAAGTAGGAAATTTGCTGGCAGAAATTGATCTAAATTGATTGCAGCATGTCACCTTTTAGGTTTACACTGGATCTACTAGAAGAGGTAACATTATCTGAATGTCTACAGAAATGGTCCTATCAGCGCTCTAGACTTTTTTCAGAATGTCACTGGATCTTTCGTGAATACATTTCCATTATCTCTACACTGATGAGCCACCACATTATGACCACCTTCTTAATAGCTTGTTTGTCCATCTTTGGAACCAAATACGCCACCGATTGTGCTAATCAAGGATCCAGCATTTTGTTGGTAAGTTTGTGCAGTTATGTGGCGTTAGATGTCTACGCATAGGTCATATAATTCATAATAATAATGGGCCGCTGATTTGCATACGTGGTGATGGCGCCCAGTAGCAACCCAGGTGGCTTCCATAGGATTTACATCAGGCAAATTTGATCATTGAGACATCAATGTGAGTACACTATGATGCTCCTCAAACCACTGTGGCACAGTGGCCTAGAGATATGGACAATTATACTGCTGAAAGGTATCACCATTGAGGAAGACATCAAGGATGAAATGATGCAGGTGGTTCGCAGCTGTCAGCATGTCTTCGATTACTACCACAGGTCCCATGCAAGCACAGGAGAATGTCTCCCATAGCATAATACTGCTCCCACCAGCATGTGTTTTGAGCCACCGTTCATCTTGATGACACCATTGATGTCACTGAGCCAGCACGTGGACATGTGGGGGTGGTCTGCTGCAGAGCTCTATATTCAACAATATATGATGAACAGTGTACTCTGAAACACTTGTGTGTACAGCAGCATTGTGCTCTTTTGTTGGAGATTCCACAGATCACAATCTATACTACTTTACAGAGCAGACAAGCCTCTGATCCTCATATTCTGTGAAGAGTCGTGGACATCCAACTGTTTAATGCCTAACAGTAGTTTCACTGTCCTCCTACCTCTTTCTGTAGATGCTCATAACAGTAGTAAGTGAATGTTTGACTAGCTTTACCATTTTTGAGATATTTGTTCACACAATCTGTGTAATAATAATCTGTCCTTTGTCAAAGTCACTTAGAGAGAAACCCGTGTTTATAGCATTCATAGATTTAGAGAAAGCTTTTAACAGTGTTGACTGGTCAACACTCCTTGAAATTCTGAAGGTAGCGGAGATAAGATACAGGGAGTGAAAGGTATCTATAATTTGTCAGAAACCAGATTGCAGTTGTAAGAGTCGAAGGATGTGAAAGGGAAGTGGTGGTTGAGAAGGGAGTGAGGCAGGATTTCAGCCTATCCCCGATGTTATTCAATCTCTTTGATTGAGCTAGCAGTTATGGGAGGCAAGGATATATTTGGAAAGAGAATTACAATTCTGCTGGAAGAAATACAAATACGTTGAGATGTTTACTGATAACATTGTAGTTCTGTCAGAGATGGAATAGGGCTTGGAAGATCAGCTGAACATAATAGATAGCGTCTTTAAAAGAGGTTGATAGCTAACTGGAGCTGCTCAACAATTGGGCAGGAACTCAGTTAGAACTGGCTAGAGCTGCAGTTGAGTGGTCTCTGATCGGTGTGATTCTTGGTGCCTCAGCTCAGGGGATGGATGGCACACTTGCGGCCATCGATGGGTGGCGTGAGTCACTGTCACTGCCACTGTCGGACAGCAGAGAAACCTCAAATGCCATCCTCTGTACACAGAACAGTTGCGCCCTTGTGTTATCAACTAGCTTTAATATCGCAGAAATGAAGGTGAATTTGTTGAAAATTTTGGCATATGTTTTATTGGAAAACAAGTGTTGTGGATTACTTTTAAAGATCACACAGTGATAAATCCATGATGATGAAATCAGTCAATGAAATGGGGAGAGGATTCTGTTATTGAATGACTAGAAAACAGTAACAGACGTTCAATGTAACACACTGTATTATGAGGACTTTCCCAAAACAGGTCTACTGGAAAGTACACACAACAGCTCTGGTCATAGGAATAATAAAAGTACTATAGTGCACTACAAATTCAGTGCCATTGAACTTATTTGGAACTTTATCGAGAACAGGAAAGTGAATCACAACAGGGCTTTTAAGATAAATTGTAATCTACAGCTGCGTGACTCCACTATGCAAATTTTCCCCAGAGTGTGATGGAGATATACTGTGAGTCAAGAGCACAGTTCGAAAACAGGTATGCACAAACTGCTAAGTGTCTTGACATTGCAACAAAACCATAGGTGATTCAAGCAGACGATTATGACAGCAGTGAGGCAAGAAATACCAACAAAAGCAATAAAGTATGGTTTGTTTATTTTTTTATTTTATTCTTTAATTCATTTTGAGGTTGATCATTGTGTCCCATAAAATTTTATCCAGCTAATCACTGTAAATCACAGTTCACATTTTCATTTACTATCAAAGGTGCATAATAAATTTAATCTTTCATTTATTGAGAGCTGTTTATACCTTGAGTGTACATACTGAATTTCCCATTTTACAGTTTTGTCTGTGCGCCCTGCAGGCACTGAATGCGGCAATGCTGTATTCAAACATGGAAAAAATGCTACTTTTTTTTGTGTAATAGCTACATATTATGCATCATACAACAGTGGCAGTGCGTTGGTATGACAATTACACTTGATCATAACCTTGCATAGATTGCAGCTACTAAATCGACTGCTTTACAAATCCATAATTGACAAAATGAGGTTTATTTGTTAGTGATGGTATGTGATATAAACAACAAAAGTTCAAGTTCTACACTTGTGTTTTCTCAGCTGCAATGGTTATGAAAGTAAGCTCAGTCACAGCATTGTCCATTTAATATTGCTGTGTTGACACAACTAATCAGAAAACAATGTGTCCAAATGAATCGAAAAGGGTTGTATATTTAAACTGTGAGAAGGAGACTATTAAAAAAAAGGTACTGTGACTCTTCGAAGTTGACACTACCCAGAAAGGCTCAAAAAAGTATGCTTTCTAATAAATATTTCTGAGTACATAATATACTTTTCATCAAAATATAATATACAGATATGAAACGAAAATAGATTTTTCCATGAAGCTGGCAAGGTGCGACACACCAATGTTAATAATGCAGTGTAACCAGAAGAGGAGCTCATATCAATCATTATGAAATGGATAATAGTATACTTGTAACTTTATGTTGAATTCAAGCTCAAATATATCCTCGCATAATGTCACAGAGACATGTATTCATGTCTGTGTATGATAGGGAGTTATTCACATGGACTAAGACTGTTGAACAGGATGTAATATTAAGTAGATACTGCATTTTATACTCATAATTTGAGAAATTTTACCTTTAAATAAGAGCGACTCTATCCAAAGGGAATACTTTTGTTTCCAGGAGAACATTCCCTGTACACAATGTTACTCTTAGTTCTTCTTTAATTCCTGTTTACTTCATTCTCTACATTTTATCTTTCATCTTTTGATAACATTATGTTCACTTTCACTTATTTGTTTTTTCTCAACTGTTCTTTAATCTTCTTACCTGCTTTCACTCCCATACAAATCCTTTCTTCTCACTTACGTTTCTCATAGAGTCATAGATGAAGTCTTGGTTCTGTAATGAGGCAGACTTTGTTTCTAATGTCTACTGTTCTGTTTCTGTTCTGTTTCATAGGTTCTTTTTAATGCAGTTTGTTAATTCTCACCTAAGTCATGCACTACTTTATTCTGCCTTTTTATGAGTTTCCTGTGCCGCCTTTTTTATTTGTCATTTGTTTGCCACCAAGAGAGAGCGTCTGTTATGTGTGTGAACATTTCATAGCCATTATTAACTGTTGAGGATCTGTGCTGGACATTCTTTCTTTATGTATAGCTGTGTGATGTTGATTACTGTTGCTGATTTTCAATATTGTTATTTGTGTTTTACATGGTCATCTGTAGTTGCAATTTCATAGATAACAGAGTTACAATAGCTTTCCTTTTCATAGATCATCTGTGAATAACGACTGGTAGTCGAGGAGAGAATACGTTAACATATTCCATTCTGTTTGTATAGCACTACTAAAACATTCTTGTTTTTTATTTTCAAAACTTGAAAGAAAGTTAAGGAATAAATAATTTGTCCCTTCTGTGTCATGGTATACTGATCTTACATACTCTTACGTTCAGGGTGATTATTGAGATGTATTCCTTACAGTTCTTGTTACATATCTTCAATTTTTTTTTTTAACTACTTCAAACTGAAATTGCCGTAATCGTAGCAGAAGTAAACAATAACCCATATCACTCACAAGGAGTTTTCCCCTGTTATGAGCCACAGAGAAAAATAAGGAAAGTAAGGACGTAGAAAAGTTGCTAAAGTAAGCATTGATGCTCAGTTTCAAGATCAAAAGGAATGTATTTAATGTACTGGAACAATACAGTAATAGTGTAATGGAAGCATCAATGGAGAATATATAAATGTCATATATGACAAATAATGGAAGGGCTTGTGGAACAAGACAAATCCTTCAGAGCTGATAGAATACTTGGGGCCCACATACCCCCTCCCCCCCCCCCCCCCCCCTCCACCCACACACATTTTAGATAGAGATAATGCTGTCATCCCCAGACTGTAATGCAGTTGGAAGGCTGAAGTGTGTGAATTTTCTATTAGCTCTGCAGGAGGATCATTCAAAACCTAGTGATGTTAGTTTTGTTTGTGTGCTTATCAATCACTCAATGTGTCAACTATATGGTTAGTTATCTTTACTTCCTTCATTATTTATATTCCACCTTTATAGCAGTCACAATATTGTTAACAATTTGCTTATTCCCTTGTGCCCATTCATCAGTTTTATATTTTATTATGTTACCAGATAATTGTTGTTTTGAATTTTATGGCATTTTTGTGTGTCTGGCAGTTCTTTTCTTCTAGAGCAGTTTTGTTTGAACTATGATAATTATTGTTTAAAAGTGCCTGTTTCATTACTTTGAGTATTTCTCTTTAAACACAGGATGTATATACAGCCACTTCAGTTGCACAATTCTTTTTTTATTTTTATTTTTTTATTATTTTTTTGTGTGCAAGCGAAGTGGTTGTGTATACATCCTGTAATTAAATAGCATACGGTTGCTGGACCACAGCCAATCAAAATGGTTAAAATTTCAAGTTTCTCTGTAATCTACCTTTATAAACTTCCCTTTGTTGACAATTTAGTTTATACTTTCTATCTTGGTGTATATTGTTTCAAATTTGTGTTGTGATTCGTGGCAATTTGCTTGTTTTTTAAAGTATGAGAAACCATACCTCAATGAACTTTAAAAAGGAAAGTGGAACTTGTCAAGACTTTATAGTTTTCTATTTTCTACACAATTTGCATCAAATAAATTGCCGTAGCTGTAAGTATTTTGTCAGAGTTTGTAGAGGTCTCTTACTTGTTAGAAAAATTAAAAGCTCAAATTTTTATGCTGTGGGCACACAATAGTCCCATATCACGTATGTCATATTGTCACAGCTGTTCGTTCCACTAGTGGCTCACAGAATTCAAATTACTGAACATTAGGTAAGAGAGGAAGGCAACTGATAAATGAAAAAGTTATGAGATTCACTGGCTTTTGTGACCTATGGTGTTATTCTGTCAAAAATAATGAAATAATAGAAGGAAATGGGACTTGTTAACATTTTGCATGAAAGGCATCAATGGCCCTGAGCTGAGACATACACAAAAGAACAAAATGGGATAGAGGTTAATTAAATTAGCATAAATGGTGACCAGATATTTTTAAAGAAACGAACACATTATGTAGCCAAAATTTCCACTTAAAAGTCATGTGGCTCTGATGCCAGGAGGAGGAATACCAGCACCTTGTATTGTGGAGCTGGTATCAGAGACCTTGCCATTGTGAGTTTATGCAAAGTGCTTAGTGGTTAACGTGTTGACTGCTGCATGCATAGTGAGGGATATTCCAGCACAAGGCCATGACATGGTGTGAGCTACGAGACACTGTTGTGGGCACAAGGGATTAGGCTTTAGGCTCTTCTGTGGCTGCTGGAGGCCTCATAGCAGTCAAGATGTTAATCATTCTTACCTCAAAGCTTTGTTATCATCAAGTGGGCACAGTAAAAGCAGTACATTGGTTGCAAATTGGCTGTTAAATAATGTGTATTGTCCCTCTGGTAGTTTCATCTTTGTTAAAAAATATTTATCAGTGATTGGTGACGTGTTGGTGTGTGCAGTGATGGACAGATGCACAGGGAATATTTTGCAGCAAAGACAGTAAAGAAAGGCATGGGACATCTGGCAGGGATATGTGATGAGTATGGGCATAGAATTTCATGTGGATGTGTTGACATTGGCAGTTTGATGAAAAACTTCTGTACCTAATATGGGAAAGCAGTTGTAAGGATGAGAGACATTTAAGTACACAGCAGTTAGAAAATCAGTTTCCTGGTGGAGCAGCCAATTAATCCCTTGTGGATCAAGACCGTTTTATGCAGTAGTCAAGTACACAAATATTCTTTTAGTTCTTTTTATTTAGTTGATCATTCAGTTTTAGGATTTTAAAAGTGACAAGAAAATCTGATGAGAATATTTTGTGACCTAGGTAAAGGTATTGACAGTGTAAACCAAGATCTTCAATACACCGTAGGTTTATGGTTTTTATTGTATCTGAGTTAAGAAAGCAGAGTGTATCAGTTCCATGTCATTTACTCAACAATAGGCACTCAAAATTTGAAACAGTTAGGCATCAGGTATAAGGTTTTACTTTAGATTCTCTGTTGTATTTGATGAACATAAGCGATCTTCTACTTGCAGTTTCAGAATATGCAATAGAAATAAAAAGTAATACCAGCCCTTAACTGAAGAGGCAGATGACAAAATATTTAAGAACAGATGTTTCAAAGCAAATGGATTTTCATTGAAATTTGACCATACTCAGTACACACCGTTCAACATTTCTTGTAGAATTCTGTAAGGTACAAAAATTGTCTTCCCACAGAATGAAATAATGTGAAGTGTACATTTTTTTGAGACTACAGATAAAACTCAACCTTAACTGTAAAATGTGCCGCCTAAGAATTAATTAAGTTTGCAGTATGCATAATTAGTGCTGAGGATGATTTATCATGCATATTTTCATTCACTAATGAATTACAGATTTTTTTTCCTACATTATCCTACAGATACCTCTTCAAAAAACTTTTTATTTTGACAACTATTTGTCATGATCAATATTTCCTTAAAAAAGAAAAAAGAAAGAAAATCATGAGTACAACACTAGGACCAAAATTAACTTGTGCAAATACTTCAAGCTGTTAACTTCGGTACAGAAAGGAGTCAGCTGTATGGGTACACATGTATTCAACAGCCTGCCAGAGCACATTGAATGTCTTGAGTTAATGTGGTGGAGGCTAAGGCTGCATTAAAGAACTTTCTGTCCAGCAACTCTTTCTGCTCATTGAACAGTATCTCCACAGAAACTCTTTAATGTAATGTATGTTACAGTAAGAATTAGTTCTGTAATGCATGTAGATGATGTACAGGGCAGATACACGGGTACATACGCATTTAACAACATATTGTGTAGATAATGTGGGGAGGTTTAAGCATGAAATGAAGAACTTAGTTTGGTATCTACTACACCATTGAAAATTATCTTCACAGAAACTATTACTGTAAATGTTTTAAGTTATTTTATAATTAGGATTAGCTCTACTTTGATAGTGTTGGATCAGTCATTGTACTGCACTCAAACTAAATGTACAACTTTTACTTTTTTTTGTACGTCATAGAGACCATTCTACACTGGATCCACTGAATATGACTAATGCAATGTACCGACAGTTGGTTACCATTGAGGCAGCAAAAGACCTTTAATTCAGCAATGGTACATTTGGAACCATGTGCAGGGCACCTGAAAGGTGATAATGTCATGGTGTATAAGCAATTCCTGGATGCCCATTGTGGTAATACTGTGCATTCAATTTGATATGTGAAAATATCTAGACATGTTTCAATATGAGATTGAACATCAGAAAAGTTGTTGGACTAATGACATACTGTGCTGTGAGGAGAAAATATTGTACATTTTTACACATTTGATAGATGCTGGGTATTTTGAAAAAGTGTGGACCATACATCTTTGCCATAGTCACAAAACTGTTTCATAATCGTCAGTATAATATACTAATGTTTATTTTTTTATCTGTATTTTGACATTTGCTTCAAGCATTAACACATCTTTACAGTTGTAGAAATGACATCATGAACACCTTAAACTGATGTTCAGTTTATTCTATATTATGTGAATGGTTGTGCTTAAAGACCATTCTTCAGAACCTCTTGTATACAGGAAAACTTCAGGTAAAAAAAAAGTTTGAAAATTGTAGTAAAGAGTTACATGCATAGAGAATCAATTACAGAAAAATACACACATCAAAAAAAGTTTTGCATCACCCCAGTTCTCAGAACTCCTGAAGATGTGGAT
The DNA here is from genome assembly GCF_023898315.1 of Schistocerca nitens. Lineage (NCBI taxonomy): Eukaryota > Metazoa > Arthropoda > Insecta > Orthoptera > Acrididae > Schistocerca > Schistocerca nitens. Next base: position 929,341,155 of record NC_064617.1, on the reverse strand, counting down.
ATTGTATCACAGAGACAGCCCCTATGACTGTTCAGAGATGTCACTAAACCCGCCCAAAGATGTAAAAAACCATGCATGAGCAGTACCTATTAGATGGAGAAGGTCCGACAGCCGATCAGTTCCAGTCATTCTACCAGGAAGGAGGTACACGGCTCGTGTTGTCTGTAGTTCAACCATGCCTAGACAGTCAATATCACAGTTCGGTCGTGTCCACATTGTTACTTTGTGCCAGGAAGGGCTCTCAACAAGTGAAGTGTCCAGGCATCTCGGAGTGAACCAAAGCGATGTTGTTCAGACATGGAGGAGGTAGAGGGAGGCCGGAACTGTCAATGACATGCCTCACTCAGGCTGCCCAAGCGCTACTACTGCAGTGGATGCCCACTACCTATGGATTATGTCCCAGAGGAACCCTGACAGCAATGTCACCATGTTGAATAACACTTTTCATGCAGCCACAAGACATCGTGTCACAACTCAAACTGTGTGTATGGGTTACATGATGTGCAACTTCACTCCCGACATCCGTGGTGAGGTCCACCTTCGCAACCACGACACCACGCAGCAAGGTACAGATGGGTCCACAACATGCCGAATGGACCACTCGGGATTGGCATTACATTCTCATCACTGATGGGTGTCACATATGCCTTCAACCAGACAATCATTGGAAACATGTTTGGAGGCAACCCGGTCAGGCTGAATGCCTTAGACATACAGTCCAGTAAGTGCAGCAAGGTGGAGGTTCTCTTCTGTTTTGGGATGGGATTATGTGGGGCCAACATACGCCACTGGTGGTCATGGAAGGCGCCGTAATGGCTGTATGATACGTGAATGCCATCCTCTGACCGATAGTGCAACCATATCGGCAGCATATTGGCGAGGCGTTTGTCTTTATGGATGTCAACTCGCGTCCCCATTGTGCACATCTTGTGAGTGACATCGCTCGAATAGAGTGGCCAGCATGTTCATCAGACATGAACCATATTGAAAATTCTCGGGATAGATTGAAAAGCACTGTTTATGGATGACGTGACACGCCAACCACTCTGAGGGATCTACACCGAATCGCTGTTCAGGAGTGGGACAATCTTGACCAACTGCCTTGATGAACTAGTGGATAGTATGCCACAACGAATACGGGCATGCATCAATGCAAGAGGATATGCTACTGGGTGTTAGAGGTACCGTGTGTAATGCAATCTGGACCAATGCCTCTGAAGGTCTTGCTGTATAGTGGTACAACATAAAATGTGTGATTTTCATGAGCAATAAAAATGGCAGAAGTGATGTTTATGTTGATCTCTATTCCAATTTCGGTACAGGTTCCTGAACTGAGGTGATGCAAAACATTTTTTGATGTGTGTATTTTGTCAGATTTAAGAGTTCCTCTTCAATATATATTTCATTGCTGCAACCACGTGCACTAAAGCAATTACCTCTTATTAGCCTTCTGCGTGTTCACTAGTCACTGGAAATCATGATAAAGTACTTTACATTGTATTTCAGCACATAAATTGTATTCCATAAATCTTACTTATAGGGAAGTTTTAAGTACCTTTATGAAAGAGTTGGTCAACAGGAAATTATGCAAATCACAAAGTATTTTATACACCCTGGCAAATTGTCAACATGTTTCTCAGTAATCCAACTTCATTTTCATTTATTGTTAAACTATCTGGTATTTGCAGATACATGCTTCAGACCTAATATTGTAAACATGATAAATTTTATTTATCTCATGTACTGGTGTTCCATGTTGTGAATATATCACAGGATATAGATGAAGTCAGTTTTACAAGTTTGTGTTGTCACTTTGTGTGGTGTGTAATTAATACTAATTAATGATTTGAATATAATAGAGGGAAACATTCCATGTGGGAAAAATATATCTTAAAAACAAAGGTGATGTGACTTACCAAACGAAAGTGCTGGCAGGTCGATAGACACACAAACATACACACAAAATTCATGCTTTCGCAACCAACGGTTGCTTCATCAGGAAAGAGGGAAGGAGAGGGAAAGACGAAAGAATGTGGGTTTTAAGGGAGAGGGTCTGCTTGTGTCTGTGTCTGTGTATGTGCGGATGGATATGTGTGTGTGTGCGAGCGTATACCTGTCCTTTTTTCCCCCTAAGGTAAGTCTTTCCGCTCCCGGGATTGGAATGACTCCTTACCCTCTCCCTTAAAACCCACATCCTTTCGTCTTTCCCTCTCCTTCCCTCTTTCCTGATGAAGCAACCGTTGGTTGTGAAAGCATGAATTTTGTGTGTATGTTTGTGTTTGTTTGTGTGTCTATCGACCTACCAGCACTTTCGTTTGGTAAGTCACATCAGCTTTGCTTTTAGATATATTAATACTAATTAGTTTCATATTAAGAGGTATACAATTTAGGTTCCATTACAGAAATGCAAAGTTTTTAAATGTGCTTACAATAATAAATAAATATGCACATAAATAAGGATAGTGTGTATCTGACTGTTACAGGTACTCTTTTATGTTGTAGAAATACCCTTGCTTTGGGAACTGCCTTAATTATTTTTTTAAACAATAGTTTATCATCTGCTAAGCACTTAATTTGTGAAGGAAAACGTTAAAAATCTTACAGCCCCTGAAATGGATCCACTCGTGTACCGTACTCATGTTTGTATGCTCATAGGGGTGTCTTCATTTCTTCTAGTACTGCAACTGTGATGCACACTATTAGGTTTAGAAAAGGGCCTTTTTCCTTATGAAATACATCATTGTGCAGTAGATGTGAGGATTCCAAGTACTTTAGAGAGATTTAGCTTATGGTTCTAGGGCAGACGACATTCATGAATTGTATGACTCATTTCCATACACCACTTTTCAATATAATGGCTGATTTTCTCAAAATGTGATTCCTCTTGCCATAGAGACATGAAAATGACTGTAATAAGAAGATTTAATAGTTTTCATATTTTTATACAAGCAGAAATGGATGAAGAATAATTTGCAGAATAGTTTTTTGTGTAGATTGAGAATGTTGTCTGACCAGTTTAGTTTACTGTTAGTATGTACTCCCAAGTATTCTGGAGTATTCAACCTTATTTTCTGCTGGTCACCCAGTTCTTCTCCTGTTTTGTTATATTTAGAGTTTATGTGCAACAGAATAAAACTCATTGTACTGTAACTAACAAAAAGACCATTTATTTTAAACCAATTTGTGATATGTCTGGCTTCCTGGCACAGTGAGTTTGAAAGCCCCCCAGAAGACGTGAATGATGGCTGCTTGGTAGCACTGCTATAATCTGTAAGTGCTGTTGCTGTTGCTGCTGCAGTGCTGGCTATGGAGACATGCCCATGCTGCCGGCCTATCAGCACCCACGATTGCCCTTTAAAGCCAGCAGTGCTGCTGCTCAGTCAGTCAGTCAGTCAGTCAGTAATGATTCCACTGCACTGTTGTATTGCTCTTACTACACATAGTTGTTTTGATTCTGTATTTGCTGTGTCTTAGGTTTTTGATCTTGGTTACGCATTGGACTTGTAATTCTACCAAACTGTCATCTGTCTTTCTCTTGTTGTCCATCTGTTTACTCTCTCTGTTGGCTTGCTGTTGACCCCTGCAGCCAGTTGGTTAGTTTCTGCAGGTTCTCAAGTCATTATTGATCATAAAGCGGTTACAGCATCAGTGATTTCAGCTGTAAATAGAAATATTAAAAAAGGTAGGAAGATTTTTCTGTTTAGCAAAAGTAACAAAAAGCAGATTTCAGAGTACTTGATGGCTCAACACTAAAGTTTAATCTCAAGTACAGATAGTGTTGAGGATCAGTGGACAAAGTTCAAAACCATCGTACATTTTGCGTTAGATGAGTATGTGCCAAGCAAGATCGTAAGAGATGGAAAAGAGCCACCGTGTTACAACAACCGAGTTAGAAACCTGCTACGGAAGCAAAGGGAACTTCACAGCAAACACAAACATAGCCAAAGCCTTGCAGACAAACAAAAATTACGCGAAGCGAAATGTAGTGTGAGGAGAGGGCTATGCGAGAGGCATTCAATGAATTCGAAAGTAAAGTTCTATGTATTGACTTGGCAGAAAATCCTAAGAAATTCTGGTCTTATGTCAAAGCGGTATGTGGATCAAAACAAAATGTCCAGACACTCTGTGACCAAAATGGTACTGAAACAGAGGATGACAGACTAAAGACTGAAATACTAAATGTCTTTTTCCAAAGCTGTTTCACAGAGGAAGACTGCACTGTAGTTCCTTCTCTAGATTGTCGCACAGATGACAAAATAGTAGACATCAAAATAGTTGACAGAAGGATAGAAAAATAATTAAAATTGCTCAAAAGAGGAAAGGCCGCTGGACCTGATGGGATACCAGTTCGATTTTACACAGAGTACGCGAAGGAACTTGCCCCCCTTCTTGCAGTGGTGTACCATAGGTCTCTAGGAGAGCATAGCGTTCCAAAAGATTGGAAAAGGGTACAAGTCATCCCCGTTTTCAAGAAGGGACGTCGAACAGATGTGCAGAACTATAAACCTATGTCTCTAACGTCGATCAGTTGTAGATTTTTGGAACACATATTATGTTCGAGTATAATGACTTTTCTGGAGACTAGGTATCTACTCTGTATGAATCAGCATGGGTTTCGAAAAAGACGATCGTGTGAAACCCAGCTCACACTATTCGTCCACGAGACTCAGGGCCATAGACACGGGTTCCCAGGTAGATGCCGTGTTTCTTGACTTCCGCATGGCATTTGATAGAGTTCCCCACAGTTGTTTAATGAACAAAGTAAGAGCATATCGACTATCAGACCAATTGTGTGATTGGATTGAAGAGTTCGTAGATAACAGAATGCAGCATGTCATTCTGGAGAGAAGCCTTCCAAAGTAAGAGTGATTTCAGGTGTGCCGCAGGGGAGTGTCGTACGACCGTTGCTATTCACAGTATATATAAATGACGTTGTGGATAACATCGGAAGTTCACTGAGGCTTTTTTCAGATGATGCTGTAGTATATTGAGAGGTTGTAACAATGGAAAATTGTACTGAAATGCAGGAGGATCTGCAATGAATTGACGAATGGTGCAGAGTATGGCAATTGAATCACAATGTAGACAAGTGTAATGTACTGCGAATGCATAGAAAGAAAGATCCTTTATTATTTAGCTACAGTATAGCTGGTCAGCAACTGGAAGCAGTTAATTCCATAAATTATCTGGGAGTAGGCATTAAGAGTGATTTAAAATGGAATGATCATATAAAGTTGATCATCGGTAAAGCAGATGCCAAACTGAGATTCATTGGAAGAATCCTAAGGAAATGCAGTCCAAAAACAAAGGAAGTAGGTTACAGTACACTTGTTTGCCCACTGCTTGAATATTTCTCATCAGTGTGGGATCTGTACCAGATAGGGTTGGTAGAAGAAATAGAGAAGATCCAAGGGAGAGCAGTGCGCTTTGTTACAGGATCATTTAGTAATTGCAGAAGCATTACGGAGATGATGGATAAACTCTAGTGGAAGGCTCTGCAAGAGAGATGCTCAGTAGCTCGGTACAGGATTTTGTTGAAGTTTCGAGAAGATACCTTCACCGAGGAGTCAAGCGGTATATTGCTACCTCCTATGTATATCTCGCGAAGAGACCATGAGGATAAAATCAGAGAGATTAGAGCCCACAAGGAGGCATACCGACAATCTTTCTTTCCACGAAAAATACGAGACTGCAATAGAAGGGAGAAAATCGATAGAGATACTCGAGGTACCCTCCGCCACGCACCATCCTGTGGCTTGCGGAGTGTGGATGTAGATGTAGATGTATATTCCCAGTCTTGTTTGATTCTGGTCACTATAATTGGTGATGCGGTAAAAGGTTAGCAGTGTCCCGCAGATGCAGGGCTTGTGGAACTTATGGAACTGTAACAGTACTTCCCACAGCAGAGTCAGCAACAAACTTAACAGCTTTATCAGGAAATTCAGCTTTTGTCAGATCGCTTACAAGTTAAGGGTTCCCAGCTCATCCAGGCTGTGGACACTTTGTAGATGGAGAGCCTTGCACCTGCATTTTCAGTATTTAACAATGCCAAAGAGGATTGGGACATATTGGTAATGGCTAAAAGAGCAGTTCACTTCCTTTATTGGGCTTCCTTGGAGACATTATTCTTGCTGAAGAAGTTGGCTCCCCTCTCGAATCCTGTTACACTCATGTTTGAGGATATGTGCTCAATGCATCAAATTATTATTTGCAATGATTCTCTGTGGACATATCGCGCCACGAGCTCCATCAGTATCAAAAGCAACCTGGACAGTCGTACCACCCATGGGTGATTGCAAGGATTGAGTTACCCCAATTTCACTTGCATGAAACCGGCTTGCAAAACTTCACACACAGTTTCTTTGAACTGTGATGTAGCGGTCTAGTTGGCTACAGATCTGGAAGTACACACAACAGTCCTCAAAGTAGACAACACTACCTTGGATGGTATTTTGAAAATCATACACTTTTTTGAGACTGGACAGGGGGCATATGAATGTCTTGCGGCTATATCTCAGGTAATAGAGGTCCAGCTGCTGCCTCGAAAGTAGAATTCTCATAAGTTTTTTCCATGATGCTGGCATTGTGATTTGTCCATTTCGGACATGTCAGTGACCTCTGAACAGCTTGTCGCACTCCTTTGATGTTAACAGCAGGGTCCCCTGTCATGTCCTAACAGCTTCACGGCGTATGTGTGTGTGGACTGTCCAGATTGCTGGGCATATTGCATCTGTTTTGGAAAAGATTGTATATCATTAATTATTGTGACAGTCAGATGACACTCCCCACATGCATCAAGAAATGATGCATAAACTTGAAGCAGTTGTTTCTCAAGGCGATCCTTCCACCACTAAATTGTTTATCAACTTCACACTTGCAAACCAGGGTGTTTGTTTCCAGGTGGACAAGGAAGCCACTGTTTCTTTGATTAACCTCCAAAAGCATGCTCCTCTTGGTTCCCCTGACTTGGCCCTGCCCTCCCGTATGTTGAATACGTATGATGACAGTTCAGTTCTCCTTAGGGGTCAATTCACAATCAATGCTGCATACAAAAAGGTTTTACAGCTGACAACTCTGTTTGCTGTTGATAGTCACTCAGCTGATTTTCAGTCTGGATGCCTTCTCACTTTTTGGGAAAAGGTCTTCTCAGACACAGTTTCCTACCAGGAGCTCGACGACTTCTGTACCATTTTTGTGCCTTTATCCAAACCTGGCCTGGGGTGTGCCATAGATTTCCAGGCTCATATGTCATTACATACGATGCAGTGCCCTGTTCCTGCTGGGCATGTCCTATTCTTGTCTCCTAATAGCTGGCCATAATGTGATTGCCTCCATGAAGCTATGATAATGGAAGCTGTTAAAATCAGTGCATCGGCCACACCCCTAGTGGTGGTCAAGAAACCCAATGGCTCTCTCCTCCTACGCGTAGATTTTAAATTGACAATCAATGCCCAAGCACAAATGGAAACATACCCCATACCCTAAACAATAGGACCTCCTCACAAAGGTTGTCAGAGCTGAATATTATTTTAAGACAGACCTTGTCAGCACATTAGTGCGGATTCCACAGGATGAGGAATGGCAATGCATTATGATCATCAACACTCCTTTTGTTTTATACAAACACAAATGCTTGCCATTTTCTAACTATCTTGATGGCTTAATTGTCATGGGCCCTATACGTCAGGACCACCTGTGCAACCTTTGTATCCTCTTTACTACGTCGTGTGAGGCAGGGCTCAGGTGTTGGTTACACAAATGCCATTTTTTTCAAGAACATATGAAGTACCTTGGCTGCTTTGCTCAACAGAGATGTTATAAAGTCCACTGACTGCAATGTTTCTGCCATTGACTCTCAGCCCTGCTCCCAAAAGTTACAGAAGCTACAGGCATTTTTTGGAAAAGGTGAATTATATTTCTACGTTACTTCGACAAGCAGCCCACATAATGCATCCAGTTGTGAAAGTAGGGCATTCAGTTCAGGTGGTCACTGACTGTGAGCATGCTTTCACACAGCTGAAGTGGCTGCTGCACTCAAAACGCTGCACCCTTATCTCCATATCATTCACTGGTTTTGGCTTCTGTTTCCTCTCCCTATGACATTGTGGAGGTGTTGGCACTTAGGAATGATGATGGTACTGAGCAACTGATTGCCTATGTGTCAGAGACTCTGGCACTTGCTCAAAAGAACTGCTCACAAATTGCAAAAGAAGCTTTGGCAGTCTTCTTTGTCATTAAGAACTCCCATGTTACCAGGAACGAGATGGAGACGAGGGTGTAAGGCAGCATTTTGAGTGCAGCAGTCACTTCAGCTGTGTGAAAGCATGCTCACAGTCACCACTCTAACATACAAAACATAGTGTACTAAGAAACAGAACAGAAAACAGTTATACATTGTTGATGTTCAAATACCCAGATACAGTGCCTGTATTAAATAGTCTCAGATTTGATTAATGGTACACAAATATGATTTCACAGACAGTAGTGAGGCAATACTGACTGTATTGACTTGTCTTAGAAGATAGGTTTAGGGAGGCAAAACTATGTTTATAGCATTTGTAGACTTCGAGAAAGCTTTTGACAATGTTGACTGGAATACTCTCTTTGAGATTCTGAAGGTGGCAGGGGTAAAATGCAGGGAGCAAAAGGCTATTTACAACTTGTAAACAAATCAGATGGCAGTTGTAGGAGTTGATGGGCATGAAAGGGAAGCCGTGGTTGAGAAGGGAGTGTGACAGGATTGTAGCCTTTCCCTGATGTTATTCAATCTGAACATTGAACAAGTAGTAAAGGAAACCAAAGAAAAATTTGGCGTAGGATTTAAAGTTAAGGGAGAAGAAATAAAAACTTTGAGGTTTGTCGATAACATTGTAATTCTGTCAGAGACCGCAAAGGATTTGAAAGAGTAGTTGAGCAGAACGGGCATGTGTTGAAAGGAGGATGTAAGGTGAACACCAACAAAAGCAAAACAAGGATAATGGAATTTAGTTGAATTAAAGCAGGTGATGCTAAGGGAATTAGCTTAGAAAATGAGACACTTAAAGTAATAGATGGGTGTTGCTAATTGGGCAGCAAAATTACTGAAGATGTCTGAAGCAGAGAAGATATAAAATAGACTAGCAATAGCAAGAGAAGTATTTCTGAAGAAGAGAAATTTGTTTAGAGTGTAGCCACGCATGTAAGTAAAACATGGACGATACACAGTGTAGACAAAAAGAGAATTGAAGCTCTTGAAATTTGGTGCTACTGAAGAATGCTGAAGAGTGGATGAGTACATCACATAACTAATGAGAAGGTACTGAATAGAATTGGAGAGAGAAGAAATCTATGGCACAACTCAACCAAGAAAGGGATCGATTGCTAGGGCATGTTCTGAGACGTCAAGGGATCACCAGTTTAGTATTAGAGGGAAGTAGGTGGGGGAGTAAAAATCATAGAGAGAGACGAAAAGATGAATACAGTAAACAGATTCAGATGAATGTAGGTTGTAGTAGTTATTTGGGTATGAAGAAGGTCACACCGAATAGAGTGGCATGGAGAGCTGCATGAAACCAGTCTTTGGACTGAATACCACAACAGACAGTACATCACTAACAAGGTACATTTGGTCATTTCTACCAATATGGGTGCACGAATTTCTCAAATTACATATGTGGGTAACACCTCCAGGACAAAATAGAAGTTAAAACAATATGTAGGTAGCATGATAATTAGTTTTTATTTTCATTGACATCAGTAATTTTCAATTTCTTTGCATGTTTGTATATTCATTTTGACATTATACTTGCTCTGTCTGCAAAGTAGTTCATAACTCATAAAACATCAAGTTACAATACTTCTTGTTCAGAAGGTGGAAACAATGTACAAGCACATGCTTTTGATTTAATGACTCTCTCTTGTCATCAGAGTGATGCGTTCATTCGTAAAGTAATGAATTTACCAATTAAAAAATTCATTCCTTTAGCTTTTTAGTACTTTACAATTTTGATTACCTAAGGTGTAGGATACTGTGCAGGCACCTGCTTTTGTGTGCATATTCCTCACACTTACATAGAATAAAATTTCATATATTGATAAACTGATTTGTTCAGTATGCAAATTATGTGACTGACAATTATTAATCCATTCAGATGTGTCTCTGTAAGTGATAGCTTATGTACAAATTTTTTTTCAGCCATCTCCTTTTCTGCTCCAACAAAGTTATATTACAGTAGGGCAACAACCTTCCTTTAGCATAGCTTATCCAAAGTAACCCTCATTTCAAAATTCCTTTAAATGTCATGTGTAAATAGCGTTCATTGTGCCTGTAATACAAATATTCTTTTTACATAACGTGCTGAAAGTGTTCTCATCATGGTTCAATAGTAAACTTGCATTTCATCACCTTTGTTATCTCCCATGAATTGTTCACATAAGTTTTGCAGTTATACATCTCAAACAACAAAACTGAAACTTGTGCTTACAAATGCATCTTTCAACAAACAAATGAACTCAAGTATAAGTTTACAATTGTGGCACTGAGGCTATGTGCCTCTACCATGGTAAAATATGATAAACTCCAACAACTTCTTCTTCATAATCTACCAGACACTCGGCAGCTTGATGGCAAGAACAACAAAGAAAAGTAGTGTTAATCATATTCATTGTGTACCAATAACTTCATTTTTCCTTTACCGGTAGCATAGAAATCTTCTGAAACATATTATAAAGGCAGTACATATCCATAAAGTAGCTTCAGATGAAATGTATGTGCATTTGTTCACAACACTGTTCCTCTCCTTCTAACTCATCCTGTGGCAGCTGTACCATAGAACCGTGGATTTCGTCATTTGTAGAACAACGGGTGTACCAACTGCTGCACTAAGAAGAATGCTGTGACTGGACACCTTCTCCATTCCTGCACCACCTATGGAGCCTCACGCAGTCTGACATGGGCCCAGACTGGCTGTTGTGCACTATATGGGTGCACAGCCTCCCCACACTGGTGCAAGCGGTAATAGCCACGCAGACAGATATGCAGCTGGATGCTGCTGTGGACTTTACCGATTGCATATATGGTGTGCTGGCAATGGTGCCTAGTTCTGCAGCAACCTACAACATTGTACCCCCACCTTTGTGGTGGCACACACCTCCCTCAACCACTGTCTCAAACTCTGACCTACACATCTAGTACAGAACTTGGCCACCCAGGTGACAGCACTTACCACACAATTTGATTGGTTGGCATCCTCATGGCCAGAGGGCAGCAGGCATCACAGCAAGAGCAGATCTGGCTACAGGTGACCCGGTTTGCACAATCACCAACACAGCAGCAGCAGTTCTAATGGTACCTTGCTGATGGTGGAAACACCTTCGAGCAGTTCTGTTGATACCATACCCATTCCGGTAATGAAGTGACTGTCATTCACCGTGCTCAGACCCAAATGCTAGGTGTGACCGGCCCTAGGCACACCCGGCTTCAGTGCAGTATCAAAGCTTTTGTTTGACAGTTCGTACACAGTCCTTGTATAAATGGCTGAAGGAGGAATTGATCCAAAGGATTTCGTCATCTTTAGAACAATGGATGCACCAATTGTTGCACCAAGAAGAATGTTGTGACTGGACATTTTCTCTGTTCCTGCACCACCTATGGAGCCTCACGCAGTCTGACATGGTCTCAGACTGGCTGTTGTGTACTATATGGGTGCACAGCCTCCCTGCGCTGGTGCAAACGGTAATAGCCGCGCAGACAGATATGCAGCTGGACACTGCTGCAGACTTGATTGATTGGGAATGCAACACGCTGGCAAAGGTGCCTAGTACCGCAGCAACATACGACACTGTACCCCCTCCTTCGCGATGGCACACACCTCCCTCAACCACTGCCTTGGACTCTGACCTGCACCACCTTATCTACATGTACGTGATTACGCTGCTGTTCATAAGAAAGTGCCTGGCAGAGGGTTCAATGAACCACCTTCAAGCTGTCTCTCTACAATTCCACTCTTGAATGGTGCACCAGAAAAACAATCACTTAAATTTTTCTGTGTAAGCCCTGATTTATTTTATCGTGATGATCATTTCTCCCTATGTAAGTGGGTGCCAACAGAATGTTTTCACAATTGGAGGAGAAAACTGGTGATTGAAATTTCAGGAGAAGATTCTGTCGCAATGAAAAAGCCTTTGTTTTAATGATTTCCACTCCAATTCACATATCATGTCTGTGGCCGTCCTTCTTTGAACTTTTTTTGACGTCATCCATCAGTCCCACCTGATGCGCATCTCACATAGCACAGCAATACTCCAGAATAGGGCGGACATGCATTGTGTAAGCAGTCTCTTTTGTAGGCCTGTTGTACCTTCTAAGTGTTCTGCCAATGAATGACAGGCTTTGGTTTGCTCTGCCCACAACACTATCTATGTGATCGTTCTAGTTTAAGTTATTTGTAATTGTAATCCCTAAGTATTTAGTTGGCTATACGGCCTCAATATTTGTGTGACTTATTGCATAATCAAAATTTAGTGACTTTCTTTTAGTACTCATGAGAATAACTTCACGCTATTCTTTATTCAGGGTCAATTGCCACTTTTCACACCATGCAGATATTTATCTAAATCATTTTGCAGTTTTTTTTGGAAATCTGATGACTTTACAAGATGGTAAATGACAGCATCATCTGCAAACAATCTAATAGGTCTACTCAGATTGTCTCCTATGTCGTTAATATAGATCAGGAACAATAGAGGGCCTATAACACTTCCTTGGGGAATGCTGGATATTACTTCTGTTTTACTTGATGACTTTCCGTCTATTACTATGAACTGTGACCTTTCTGACAGGAAATCACAAATCCAGTTACACAACTGAAGTGATATTCCATAGCCACACAGTTTGATTAGAAGACACCTGTGAGGATGCTGTTGAAAGCCTTCTGGAAATCTAAAAATATGGAATCAATTTGAGATACCCTGTCGACAGCACTCATTACTTCATGAGTATAAAGAGCTAGTTGTGTTTCACAAGAACAATGTTTTCTGAATCCGTGCTGACTGTGTCAATAAATCATTTTCTTCGAGGTACTACATAATGTTTGAATACAGTAGATGTTCCAAAACCCAATAGACGTTAGTGATTTGGGCCTGTTATTGAGTGGATTACTCCTATTTCCCTTTTGGGGTATTGGTTTGACTTGAGTGGTTTTCCAGTCTTTAGGTGCAGATGTTTCTATGAGCAATCAGTTGTATATAATTGCTGAATATGGAGCTATTGTATCAGCATACTCTGAAAAGAACCTGACTGGTATACAATCTGGACTGGATTTAAGCTGCTTTGATAGACCGAGGGTATCTACTTCTATGTTTCTCATCTTGGCAGTTGTTCTCAATTGGAATTCAAGAATAGTTACTTCATCTTCTTTGGTGAAAGAGTTTCAGAAAACGGTGTTTAATACCTCAGCTGTAGTGGTACTGTCATCAGTGACTTCACCGTTGTTATCACACATTGAAGGTTTTGAATGTGTCTTGCCACTGGTGTGCTTTATCTATGATCAGAATCTCTTTACATTTTCTGCCAGATTCTGAGACAGAGCTTCGTTGTGGAAATTATTAAAAGCATCTCGCATTGATGCACGCACTATATTTTGAACTTCTGCAAAACTTCGCCAATCTTGGGGATGTTGCATTCTTTTAAATTTGGCATGTTTTTTTCGTTGCTTCTGCAACAATGATCTGACCCATTTGGTGTACCATGGGGGATCAGTACCATCACTTATTGATTTAGGTGGTATATATCTCTCAATTCCCGTTGATACTATCTCTTTGAAATCATTCTACATCTTTTCTACTCTTATGTGATCAGATCAGAAGAAGTGGAGACCATCTCTTAAAGAAGTGTTAAGAGCATTTTTATCAACTTTTTTTAAATAGATGTACATTGCATTTCTTTTTGTTGGTTGTAGGTGTTACAGTACTCAGCCTAGCAGCATATGCCTTGTGGTCGCTAATCCCTGTATTCATCACGATACTCCCTATTTGTCCAGGATTATTTGGTGCTAAGAGTCCAAGTATGCTTTTGCAACCATTTATGCTTTGAGTGGGCTCATGAACTAATGGTTCAAAATAATTTTCTGAGAAAGCATTCAGTACAATTTCAGATGACGTTTTATGCCTGCCATCGGCTTTAAATGTATAATTTTTCCAGCATGTCAAGGGTAGATTGATGAAGTCACCACCAACTATAATTGTATGAGTGGGGCACCTGTTTGAAGTGAGACTCAAGTTTTCTTTGAACTGTTCAGCAACTATATCTTCTGAGTCTGGGGGTCGGTGAAAAGACCCATTTAATAGTTTAGTCCGATTGTCAAGTATAACCTCCACCCATGCTATTTCGCAGGAACTATCTGTTTCAATTTCACTACAAGGTAAACTACTTCTGACAGCAATAAATACTCCACCACCAACTGTATGTAATATATCCTTTCTGAACATTGTTAGGTTGTCTGAAAAAATTTCAGCTGAACTTATTTCCAGCTTTAGCCAGCTTTCCATACCTATAACTATTTGAGCTTCAGGACTTTCTATTAGGGCATAGAGCTCTGATTCTTTCCTAACACAGCTATGGCAATTTACATCTACAATACCAATCATTTCCACAACTACCTTACTGTGTTTTACATGCCCCCTTTTAGACAGACGGCCTTCGTGTGGTTTTCTGAGACCCTGTAATCTAAAAAAACTGCCCAGTCCCTTCCACACAGCCCCCGCTACCTGTGTAGCTGCTTCCTGTGTGTAATGGACTACTGAACTGCTAAGCAGAACCTGGAAACCCACCACCCGATGGCGCAAGTCAAGGAATCTGCAGCCTACACAGTCACATAACCATCTGAGCCTTTGATTCAAATCCTCCAATCGGCTCAACACCAAAGGCCCACAGTCAGTTCTGTCGACGATGCTGGAGATGGTGAGCTCCGCCTTAATCTTGCAAGCAAGACTGGCAGTCTTTACCATTTTTGCTAATTGCCCAAAACCAGAGAGAATCTCCTCCAATCCAAAGCAACACACATCATTGGTACTGACAGGGACCACCACCTGCAGTTGGCTGCACTCTGTACTCTTTATGGCATCCTAAAGCAACCTTCCCACATCTGGAATGACTCCCCCTCCGTATGCACATGGAGTGCACACTGGATTCCTTCCCCTCCTTGGCAGCCATGTTCGTGAGGGATCCCATTACACGCCTAATGTTGGAGCTCGCAACTACCAGCTAACCCACCCTCTGTGAATGCCCAGACCTTGTGGGCTGAGAAACTTCCTCTGAAACAGGGTGGACGACTGCATCTGGCTCATAGACTTCGTCAGGCACAGATAATGCCCGAAAACTTTTCGTCAAACAAACTGGGGAGCCCTTATAATCGGCCCCTCGGATAGTCTTTCACTGCCTGCCAGACTTTAGAATGATCTCCTACTCGACCATGGGTGAAAGATCAACCTCAGTGCAGGCAGTACCCAAGGTGATCACATTAGTGGATCGATTGGGAGACACGTGGGATGTGCTCGACGTCCCTCGCATACCCATGTCCGACCCTCCGCAGTGATGCCTCTTGGCAGCAGCTTCAAGATGTGTGACGGAAGCCAACAATGCTTGGAGCTGTGAGCAAAGGGTCAACAACTCAGATTGCATCTGTACACAGCAATCACAGTTTCTATCCATGTTTGAAGTCACTCCTGTTTGAAGCTCATAAAAATATACAATAAACGAATAATGTACTCGCCTTATTATCAGCAGGAACTCGACGGTGCACTCTCACTGATGGTATGACACTGAGCTGTTCTAACCAAAACAAACAAAAGCCTGTACAATATGAGGGTCGATACAAGGGTCGATAGCAGTGGTGGTACTTTACGCTACACTGTTATTAAAATAAAAGGTTGTACCTAGTAAGCACTCAACACGCAAGAAATTACAAAAATAAACTAGTACCTACACAGATAACTGAAAATAAATTGCTCCTGTTTGAAGCTCGTAAAAATATGTAACACACGAATGGTGTACTCGCCTTATTAGCAGCAGGAACTCGCGGTGCACTCTCACTGAGGGTCTAACCAACACTGAACTGTTCTAACCAAAAGAAACAAAAGCCCGAATGATATAAGGGTCCTAGTGCATAACTTGGCTACCCAGGTGACAGCACTTATCACACAGGTTGATTGGATGCTGTGCTCATGGCCAGAGGGCAGCAGGCATCACAGCAACAGCTTATCTGGCTACGCGGGGTAACCCAGTTCACACAATCACCAACACGGTAACAGCCATTCTAATGGTACTTTGTTGACAGTGGAAACAGCTCAGTGTGGTTACTGTTGCTACCACACCCATTCTGGTAATGAGGCGACTAAGTGTTTTTCACCAGGCTCGCACCAAAATGCCAGGTGTGAATGGGCCTAGACACACCCGGCTTCAGTGGAGTATCACAGTGTTTGTTCGTAGTGGAATGGGGACAGGGTGCGTGTGCGTGTGCGAGCTGCCTGGTCGACACTGCTTCAGATTTATCCATTTTCCCTTTGGCAATGTTAAGTCTGTAGGAAGGCCAAAACTGTATGTTCCCTGGCATCAAACAGTTCGCCATAAAAAAGTACAGTAATCATCACAAGAATATGGACCTCAGACTGGGCCGCCTCACTGTGGCCTACATCAACCCGATCCTGGGCACATATTTCCTCAGACACTACAAGCTGCTTGCTGACATTGCAAATGCCCAACTGATCGACTCCACAAATTTGAGGATGGCAGGATGACATCAGGCATTGTTCTTCAGCACAAACCCCATGGTGTGCTGTGGACTACACAGACATGTGGATTACACAGACATCCTGTTTCACAGAGGAAGACCACACTGCAGTTCCTTCTCTAAATCCTCGCACAAACGAAAAAATGGCTGACATCGAAATAAGTGTCCAAGGAATACAAAAGCAACTGAAATCACTCAACAGAGGAAAGTCCACTGGACCTGAAGGGATACCAATTTGATTCTACACAGAGTACCAGAGTACGCGAAAGAACTTGCCCCCTTCTAACAGCCGTGTACCACAAGTCTCTAGAGGAATGGAATGGTCCAAATGATTGGAAAAGAGCACAAGTAGTCCCAGTCTTCAAGAAGGGTCGTCGAGCAGATGTGAAAAGCTATAGACCTATATCTCTGACATCGATCTGTTGTAGAATTTTAGAACATGTTTTCTGCTCACGTATCATGTCATTTCTGGAAACCCAGAATCTACTCTTTAGGAATCAACATCACGTAGACCCAACTCACTTTATTTGTTCATGAGACCCAGAAAATATTAGATACAGGCTCCCAGGTGGATGCCATTTTCCTTGACTTCCGGAAGGCGTTCGATACAGTTCCGCACTGTCACCTGATAAACAAAGTAAGAGCCTACAGAATATCAGACCAGCTGTGTGGCTGGATTGAAGAGTTTTTAGCAAACAGAACACAGCATGTTGTTCTCAATGGAGAGACGTCTACAGATGTTAAAGTAACCTGTGGCATGCCACAGAGGTGTGTCATGGAACCATTGCTTTTCACAATATATATATAAATGACCTAGTAGATAGTGTCGGAAGTTCCATGCGGCTTTTCATGGATGATGCTGTAGTATACAGAGAAGTTGCAGCATTAGAAAATTGCAGCGAAATGCAGGAAGATCTGCAGCGGTTAGGCACTTGGTGCAGGGAGTGGCAACTGACCCTTAACAGAGACAAATGTAATGTATTGCGAATACATAGAAAGAAGGATCCTTTATTGTATGATTATATGATAGCGGAACAAATACTGGTAGCAGTTACGTCTGTAAAATATCTGGGAGTATGTGTATGGTACAATTTGAAGTGGAATGACCATATAAAATTAGTTGTTGGTAAGGCGGGTGCCAGGTTGACATTCATTGGGAGAGCCCTTAGAAAATGTAGTCCATCAACAAAGGAGGTGGCTTACAAAACACTCGTTCGACCTATACTTGAGTATTGCTCATTAGTGTGGGATCCGTACCAGGTCGGGTTGACAGAGGAGATAGAGAAGATCCAAAGAAGAGCGGTGCATTTCGTCACAGGGTTATTTGGTAATTGTGATAGCGTTACGGAGATGTTTAGCAAACTCAAGTGGCAGACTCTGCAAAAGAGGCGCTGTGCATCACGGTGTAGCTTGCTGTCCAGGTTTCGAGAGGGTGCGTTTCTGGATGAGGTATCGAATATATTGCTTCCCCCTACCTATACCTCCTGAGGAGATCACAAATGTAAAATTAGAGAGATTTGAGCATGCACGGAGGCTTTCTGGCAGTCGTTCTTCCTGCGAACCATACACGACTGGAACAGGAAAGGGAGGTAATGACAGTGGCATGTAAAGTGCCCTCCGCCACACACCGTTGGGTGGCTTGTGGAGTATAAATGTAGATGTAGATGTAGAAATTCCCAGAACTTACTTGCCCATCTGGGGCACCAGGGAAAGTCAAACGTGACACACCACCATATTATTACTATGCCTGGCCCTCCTACACCATGCTGCCTGCGATGCCTTTTACCCGATAGGTCCACAGTAGCAAATGCTGAGTTTGAGGGCATGCTAAGACAAAGCATCGTTTAACAGTCGATTAGTCTGTGGTCTTCTGCCTTACATTTGGTATTGACAAAGGGCAATTCCTGGCACCCCTGTGGGGACTACCTCACACTGAATTCAAGGACAGTGCCATATAGATATCTGATGCCGCACCTGCTGGATTTTAGCTATGTCTTGGTGGGCTCGAGTATATTCACGAAGACCCAATACATGACATGGAATTAGCTGTAGTTGTGGATGTCAGCCAGACCGCTATTGGCGCAGCACTCCAACAATGCGTTGGTGGCAACTGGAAGCCACTCAGTTTCTTTTCACGCACATTATTGCTGTTGCAGTGCTCATTGAGTGCATATGGCTGCAAGTTTCTTGCAGTGTACAGATGATGAAATACATCTGTTTGTTGATATAAGCCCACCCCTTCACTATTTTCACCAACCACAAGCCAATAACTCTCACGTTTCAGAACAGTAACATCAGCTGTTCACTGCACCAATTGTGACAGCTGGTGTACGCGTTGCAGTTCCCCAAGGTCAGTCCCCGTATTTCTGGGATGGACAATGTGGTCACAAACTGCTTGTCCTATGACTGTGCTGTTACCTCCTCCACCGTGATCTTTTAGGACATTGCTCAAGAGCAGAAGAGTGATGAACAGTTGGACAGCTACTGCCACAACACCTCCAGCAGCCTACAACTGGAACTAGTGCCCATTAATGGTTCCTCCCACAAGGTTTGGTGTGATATTTCAACAGGCAAACATCATCCTTTTCTCCCACAGTAACCCTATCGCATTGCATTTGTCTGCAACCTCGAGCTATCGCACCCTGATGTAAACACCACTGTGATGGTCATGGCTGCGTATTTCATCTGGCTGGGACTCAGGGAAAACTGTTAGAATGGGAATGCACCTGCACTGTGCACCAGTGTGAAAAAGTTGGGAGACATACCCATGCACCCATTGGCGCCCTTGTTGACTGCTTCGCACACGTCCATGCAGACATTGTGGGCTCCCTTTTTCTGTCCAAAGGCAAGCGGTACATACTGATAATGGTGGACCATTTCATGCACTGGCAAAGGTAATACCAGTAACGGACATGACCACCAAGACCATCACCACTCCATTTGTTGACACCTTCGTGGCATGCTTTGGCTACCCCAGTAACGTAACGACAGATCGACAGTGCACTTTTGACTCATGTCAGCCAACTGTGTGACATGCAGCTTCAACAAACAACCAGTTACTACTCATTGTTTAACAGCATGGTCAAGCAGCTCCATTGGGTGCTGGAAATGGCCATGGCTTGTAATGACATAAGCTATGCAGAGTCACTCACAACCTGCAAGTAATACCAAAGGACAAGATTGGCATTTCACTTGCAGACATCATTTAGGGTCAATTACTCACCATCCCCGGTAAATTGATGGAGGAGGTACCACTGCCACATGATGCCTTGGGCCCACCACTGGCAGAATGTCTGTACAGGCCCATGGTCAGCCTCTGACCACATGCACCATCGCTGAATGACACAGGCATAATATTTGTTGATGCCGATTTATAGTGCTGCACACACGTTATGTTGCACATAGCTGTGGTACAGCCACCCTACTCAGGACTGTACCGCATGATCACTTGCGATGAGCAGACTCTGCAGATTGAGGGCAATGGCAAGCTGACTAAAGACTATCGACTGAATAAACCCAGCTTATGTCTCGACTGCTCCAGCTGCCATTCAGTTCTTCGACCCAGCGGAGAACTTATCAATGGACAACACTCCCCGTGCAATTAGTCAGGCAGCACCAATCCCATAGCTTCTGGTGATGCGCAGATGCCACCAGCTGTCACCACACAGCCACATGCACCTCAGCTTATTCTCACCCGCCCAGGGAGCCCCAGACCTCTCCTCACAAAGACGCATCGACCACCCCAAACCACATCAGGTAGCGGACCACATCATGTGAGCTGGCTGCCATCTCCTGTTCAAATGCCTGTGGTGCATCATAATGATGTCATGATGCAGCCAGCACACACCCCTCCTGCTGCCTGCTGTTGAGACACAGTCTCAGGTGGGCCGCCTCACCAGTTGAGCTCTGGATACCACCCCCTGTGTGGCTGCCGTCTCCTGTTCACATGCCTGTGGTGCATCGTAATGATGTCATGATGCAGCCAACACACACCCCTCCTGCCGCCTGCTGTTGAGACACAGTCTCAGGTGGGCCGCCTCACCAGTTGAGCTCTGGATACCACCCCCTGTCTCACCAGCCGTTTGTCTGTTGCAGTTCCTGGACCGATTAACATATGTCTTTGTCTCCAGTGCTTCGGACATTGAGTCTGGATTAAGTCTCTGTGCTGTGTTCCTGTCAAACTCCAGATACCCCCTCCCACACTGCTGGGCTTGTCGTCACAGTTCCAGGATCCACATAGGAGTCCCGATGACACCACAGTCATGTGAGCCTAGACTCTCTGCAGTTTCTGCAGCCCCTGGCAGTGCACACATCAAGGCCACATCGAATGGCATGTTGTGTTTCCACATCAGGTGTGTCAAGAACTCAGTGCATTATGAACAGTGAATCTGTGTGAACATTTTATTTTGCATCTTTTATTCACATTTAACCAGGCTTTGTTCATGTACCAGTGTCCTCTGCAGTGACATTTTTCCATTGAACATTTCCAGCCATACATTGACACATGCAAGAGGACACACACAGCACGTGCCCAGCCAGTCACGCATGACATGATGCACTGTTGCCAAATCACATTTGAACTGATGTCTTCATGAAGTGCATGAGGCTCAAATGTGTGCTGGCTGGAGATGGATCACTTTCACTTCTCGTAGCTACTGAGGTCTGCTTTCCAAGGAGGTATCTGGCAGCTGTATCACAGAATTGTGTGGATAGCAGTGTGCCAGTATTCGCGTGCGAGCACAGATTTTATCATTAAGCCAAGCTTTGGCAATGGCGCAATTCCCACAGTTGTGGAAAAGCCAGTGTAAGCTAGACCTCTGTGCTTTGCGGACATTTATGCTGACCAGATTCATGTGCTCCCCACCGAAGCATTTGCGAATTTGAATAGGTGCCGATTGTTTGCTCTGTCCCATCATGTCCACAAATTAAACAGCTCACCATGAAACAAATGCTAATTTTGCACATTCAGCCATACATGTATCCTTTCTTTCTCGACAGTTGTGTGACCATACTATGTACTTGTTCACTGAGGAGTGTGCATCCTCTGGGATCAGTGGTCGAGCTATTTACTGCAGTCATACAGTTGTGACATGTGAACATTTCAGAGAGTCTCTCTGCAAGTTTTTTAATATACCAACTGTTATCAATATATGTAGTATTATATTGTCATGTGTTTGATCAATTACTGTCACTTGAGCCTACGCCCTGAACTTAGTAAATGAGTGTGGCAGTAAAAGCCATCTCACTGCATGATGGACTTGAAAGTGGTAAAAACCACGTGTCTCCCTTCAGTCTCAACTGAACCACAAAATTATCCACAGGATGTACATAAAGTATGTAACCTAAATTCACAGCAATATTCTCATTGCAATGTTAGTACCTTGTTGTTGTTGTTGTTGTTGTTGTGGTCTTCAGTCCTGAGACTGGCTTGATGCAGCTCTCCATGCTAATCTATCCTGTGCAAGCTCCTTCATCTCCCAGTACCTACTGCAACCTACATTCTTCTGAATCTGCTTAGTGTATTCATCTCTTGGTCTCCTTCTACGATTTTTACCCTCCACACTGCCCTCCAATGCTAAATTTGTGATCCCTTGATGCCTCAGGACATGTCCTACCAACCGATCCCCTCTTCTTGTCGAGTTGTGCCACAAACTTCTCTTCTCCCCAATCCTATTCAATACCTCCTCATTAGTTACGTGATCTACCCACCTAATCTTCAACATTCTTCTGTAGCACCACATTTCAAAAGCTTCTATTCTCTTCTTGTCCAAACTATTTATTATCCATGTTTCACTTCCATACATGGCTACACTCCATACAAATACTTTCAGAAACGACTTCCTGACACTTGAATCTATACTCGATGTTAACAAATTTCTCTTCTTCAGAAACGCTTTCCTTGCCATTGCCAGTCTACATTTTATATCCTCTCTACTTCGACCATCATCAGTTATTTTGCTCCCCAAATAGCAAAACTCCTTTACTACTTTAAGTGTCTCATTTCCTAATCTAATTCCCTCAACATCACCCGATTTAATTCGACTACATTCCATAATCCTCGTTTTGCTTTTGTTGATGTTTATCTTATATCCTCCTTTCAAGACACTGTCCATTCCGTTCAACTGCTCTTCCAAGTCCTTTGCTGTCTCTGACAGAATTACAATGTCATGGTGAACCTCAAAGTTTTTATTTCATCTCCCTGGATTTTAATACCTACTCCAAATTTTTCTTTTGTTTCCTTTACTGTTTGCTCAATATACAGATTGAATAACATCGGGGAGAGGCAACAACCCTGTCTCACTCCCTTCCCAACCACTGCTTCCCTTTCATGCCCCTTGACTCTTATAACTGCCATCTGGTTTCTGTACAAATTGTAAATAGCCTTTCGCTCCCTGTATTTTAGTCCTGCCACCTTTAGAATTTGAAATAGAGTATTCCAGTCAACATTGTTAAAAGCTTTCTCTAAGTCTACAAATGCTAGAAACGTAGGTTTGCCTTTCCTTAATCTTTCTTCTAAGATAAGTCATAAGGTCAGTATTGCGTCACGTGTTCCAACATTTCTACGGAATCCAAACTGATCTTCCCCGAGGTCGGCTTCTACTAGTTTTTCCATTCGTCTGTAAATAATTCGCATTAGTATTTTGCAGCTGTGACTTATTAAACTGATAGTTAGGTAATTTTCACATCTGTCAACACCTGATTTCTTTGGGATTGGAATTATTATAGTCTTCTTGAAGTCTGAGGGTATTTCGCCTGTCTCGTACATCTTGCTCACCAGATGGTAGAGTTTTGTCAGGACTGGCTCTCCCAAGGCCGTCAGTAGTTCTAATGGAATGTTGTCTACTCCCGGGGCCTTGTTTTGACTCAGGTCTTTCAGTGCTCTGTCAAACTCTTCACGCAGTATCGTATCTCCCATTTCATCTTCATCTACATCCTCTTCCATTTCCATAATATTGTCCTCAAGTACATCGCCCTTGTATAGACCCTCTATATACTCCTTCCACCTTTCTGCTTTCCCCTCTTTGCTTAGAACTGGGTTTCCATCTGAGCTCTTGATATTCATACAAGTGGTTCTCTTTTCTCCAAAGGTCTCTTTAATTTTCCTGTAGGCTGCATCTGTCTTACCCCTAGTGAGATAAGCCTCTACATCCTTACATTTGTCCTCTAGCCATGCCTGCTTAGCCATTTTGCACTTCCTGTCGATCTCGTTTTTGAGACGTTTCTATTCCTTTTTGCCTGCTAAATTTACTGCATTTTTATATTTTCTCCTTTCATCAATTGAATTAAATATTTCTTCTGTTGCCCAAGGATTTCTACTAGCCCTCGTCTTTTTACCTACTTGATCCTCTGCTGCCTTCACTACTTAATCCCTCAGAGCTACCCATTCTTCTTCTACTGTATTTCTTTCCCCTGTTCCTGTCAATTGTTCCCTTATGCTGTCTCTGAAACTCTGTACAACCTCTGGTTTAGTCAGTTTATCCAGGTGCCACTCCTTAAATTCCCACATTTTTGCAATTTCTTCAGTTTTAATCTACAGTTCATAAGCAATAGATTGTGGTCAGAGTCCACATCTACCCCTGAAAATGTCCTACAATTTAAAACCTGGTTCCTAAATCTCTGTCTTACCATTATATAATATATCTGATACCTTTTAGTATCTCCAGGATTCTTCCAGGTATACAACCTTCTTTTATGATTCTTGAACCAAGTGTTAGCTATGATTAAGTTATGCTCTGTGCAAAATTCTACAAGGCGGCTTCCTCTTTCATTTCTTAGCCCCAATCCATATTCACCTACTATGTTTCCTTCTCTCCCTTTTCCTACTGTCGAATTCCAGTCACCCTTGACTATTAAATTTTCATCTCCCTTCACTACCTGAATAATTTCTTTTATCTTATCATACATTTCTTCAATTTCTTCATCATCTCCAGAGCTAGTTGGAATATAAACTTGTACTCCTGTAGTAGGCATGGGCTTCATGTCTATCTTGGCCACTATAATACGTTCACTATGCTGCTTGTAGTAGCTTACGCGCACTCCTATTTTTTTAGTCATTATTAAACCTACTCCTGCATGACCCCTATTTGATTTTGTATTTATAACCCTGTATTCTCCTGACCAGAAGTCTTGTTCCTCCTGCCACCGAACTTCACTAATTCCCACTATATCTAACTTTAACCTATCCATTTCCCTTTTTAAATTTTCTAACCTACCTGCCCGATTAAGGTATCTGACATTCCACGCTCCGATCCGTAGAACGCCAGTTTTCTTTCTCCTGATAACGACGTCGTCCTGAGTAGTCCCCACCCGGAGATCCAAATGGGGGACTATTTTACCTCCGGAATATTTTACCCAAGAGGACGCCATCATCATTTAACTATACAGTAAAGCTGCATGCCCTCGGGAAAAATTACGGCTGTAGTTTCCCCTTGCTTTCAGCCGTTCGCAGTACCACAACAGCAAGGCCGTTTTGGTTAGTGTTACAAGGCCAGATCAGTCAACCATCCAGACTGTTGCCCCTGCAACTACTGAAAAGGCTGCTGCCCCTCTTCAGGAACCACACATTTGTCTGGCCTCTCAACAGATACCTCTTCGTTTTGGTTGCACCTACGGTACGGCTATCTGTATCGTTGAGGCACGCAAGCCTCCCCACCAACGGCAAGGGCCATGGTTTGAATCAACATAATTCTCGCACAGTAATTATTTAACCAAAGCAGTTCCCTTATCTTTCAACAACCTAAAGAAGTATATCTTTTAGTATAAGGTTGCTGACATAACTGACTGATTTCAAGTATAAAATTCTGTATGCATAACTCTGTGTATTCATATCAGAACAACCCAGTACAGTTTAGCTTCAAACAGTGTACATATGTAGGTTACTTAATGTGTACAATCCAACTTTCAACAGACTCTTCCAATGCCATGGAAAATGTGTCTCATATATGTAATAATACTTGTTCCATAATTTTCGGTATATAGTTGTGTAGTTCACAGCCTCACAGATACAAATAAGATGAAATTAATACAGACAGCAAATAAAGTTTCAGTAAACAGATTGAGATTCTTTGTAATTTAAAATTTCATCTTTGTTACTGAGTAACCTTCCTATGTGACATTTGCTTTTTTTCTTCCAAATATGCAAAATGACCATAATTCCACAGTATTAGAAAAATAAAAATTCACAGTCCCAAGTGAGACATCAGCAACAAGGATAGAGTAAAAGAATAGTTGGAGAATAACTGTATCATCAAAAGGCAAAATTACAGAAAAATGGTACAGGGTCCCTGGAGATTGACACACTCTAAATGTGAAAAAAAAATCCCTGTGGGAATATTGACATTGTTGCAAAACAAAATTATACATCACATTTTTTGTTTTCAGAAAATACTATGTAGAAGATTTCCGACAATTCCACTCCACATCATCTGACATCTGACTTTCTCTTTCATTCTCTGTAAGTTTTTAATTATACTGCATTCTTTAAGCCAAATATTTTTCTTGTTGTAGGCGAAACTAATTTGTAAGCATTTGGATGAGGATTTGATATCACTTCAAATGGCCCAATGTATATGTCGAAAAACTTTATGATTTCTTTATA
Organism: Schistocerca nitens; assembly: GCF_023898315.1. Lineage (NCBI taxonomy): Eukaryota > Metazoa > Arthropoda > Insecta > Orthoptera > Acrididae > Schistocerca > Schistocerca nitens. Next base: position 929,314,791 of record NC_064617.1, on the reverse strand, counting down.
ATTCCCTCTCCATGGCTCCCCTTTTAGAAACTGGAATACAGTATGACTTTATGAAAATTGGCTCATAAGGTTTCAACTTTAATTTACACTGATAGTTCCTCATCTTCTAGGTTTCTGACTAAATACATCTTGGTATTTAAATAAAAATGCTTTCAGTTCCCTGTTTTGTTCATGGTCAAGCTTACTAGCCTTATTAACTTTTGAATCTACCAATTCATAATACGCATCCTTGTCTTTTTTCTCATTACTACTGTATTCTTCATCGATTACATAGCCCTTGTCCTAATTATGAATGATTCCTTTTATCTGATTAGCTTCATCTTTGCAATTTAACATGAAAAATTTGCTTTTCCCAGTAATACCATTCTTTGTCACTGCAAAAATGAGTTCCTCATTTCCTCAACTGAAACATATCTTTGCATTACAACGCAATCACTCCCCAAAATTAAGTCCTCATTAAGCTCAGCGATGACAATACTGCCTTTTACAATGAGTACACCATCAATTTCAAACTCTAGCCTCACTTAACACTTTACTGTTGTACTGTGCCTCTCAGTAGCTCTCTTAATCTTGACACCAACAATAGGTAACTCAGTAGTAATTCTGTCTCTCAGTTTCTCAGAAATTCCACAGACTGGACTACCAGTGTCCACCAAACAGTTCCCTTCCCAGTTATCAGTTGTAACATATCTTGATTTCCATTTTGTTCTAAGACTGTGACAGATTTGTGTCTGTATTTTAGGAATTCTGCTACAGATTCATCTGGACCATACCCAAGTCCCCACTACACTCTACTCAGATATCTCCTTTTCAAAGCATCAATCTGAGTAACTTCATCAAATGGTTTGTTTAAATGAATTAATCTCCTAAGATGTTTTTCACAAAATGGTTTCATGCTTTTATGTGTCCCCCCCCCCCCCCCCTCAATAAATTGGCCCATTCAAAAATTCATGTTTATTGTTGCTTGCTGTGTTTCAGACCAAAATTTATCTAAAAGACACCTCTCAAATTCATAATAAGACATTTCAGTGTTACGACCACCTGGAAATTGCTTAATTGAGATGTTTTCTCACTAGCCAGCACGATTATTGCTATAGTAGCTACAAAATTTTCCTGCAACTCAATAAATTTCTTGTTCTTATTATCAATTTTGCTTCTACAGGCATCTGTATTGGTAGTTACAAGTTTCTCTACACTAGTGATTTTAGGATCTAACTCCAATGCTCTGTTATTACAGTGGTCTTCTAATTTTTTCAATTTAAATTCTACATCTGACGTCGTGTTATTTATTACATTTTTCAGTACATTACAACTATCCATTATGTTTTTCTGAACAACTTTGAAATTTTGTTTGATACGAGCAATTTCTACATTGAGTTCTGTTTTGAGACTGCTAACTTTGGTTTCCACATGCCCAACCTGTTTCCAATCTGTTTCTACCTTATTTTTACGTTTTCTTGGATTCTTCTATTACTGTTTTCCAATTGTGTTTTGAGATACTTCAGATTATTGTTGTTTCAGAAATTTTGCCACCTAAGGTACTAATTATAGTATTAGTAGTTTCAGCCAATAACCTTGACAATAATTCTGCAGTTCCACTGTTTGAACCTATAACTTCAGTTTTGTCAGAACCAAGGAATGTTGAACAACCACTCATATTACCACTTCCAACTGCCTCATGGTCACAAATGTGGTTCGGTGCTACCTCATTGTTCACTTCGATTTTCCTTTCATTATTAGTGATCTGTTGTTTAAACTCGCAACATTGTCAGCTACCTGTTCCTGATTATCTACTTCCACAATATCTTGTTTATTATTACTCGCCATATTGATAAACAAACACGGTTCTAAACACTTTGAATGAAAGTTTCGACCCTATACTAAAATTCTGGTCTTTACACAGAATTTGTAGCATACAGGAGAAAGAATAAACAAAGTACCTATCTCCATTGTCCAAATGATGTAGTTCCATGCCACTAATGTCATTTCCTTCTTTGTGCTCACTTTTTAGTTATTGTCTCTTTAATCTCCATTTTTTGCATCAACATGTGTGGTCCATTTCAGATCTCCAAACCAGTGCTTTCTTTTAAATTGTCCATTGAACTGGCATCCATTTTTGGATAAATCAACCTGAAACTCAAAATTCTGTTAGAGAAACCTCATTAGCAGCACAGCTGTAATCCCACGACCTTTCACCACAGTTGAAATATTTAAGGGCATAATAGTTAATCAGCAGACACACATCTTTCCCTCAGCTATCTCCATTGCTGCAGTAGCTGTAAAAGAATTTTGCTGATTTCTTGACAGTGTAGCTAATGATTTGGTAGTGCCAAGAGGAATTTCAAGAAATTCAGGTTGACTCAGTGTTCTCTTTCAGAATTACATATTTATTGCATAAAACTGTAACATAGCTGGCTCACAAAAATCTGATGGAAAACTGAGGCCCCAATGACTGTTGCAGTAAATGTGTGGGCATAATTTTGCCTAATCTGTAACAAAGAAGTTCAAGCCTTGTGGCTATGCCTTCACTATTATACATGGATATATAATTGGATTTGGCCGTGATGATTGTCTTGGTGGGTACTGCACAAGTTGTAATGCCCTGATGGGTGATTTGCTACTGCTTATATATACAAGTCTAGCAATCACTGCTTTGATTCGATTTATTTCATCTCATAACATACAATATTCAGATCATGTGATATGTTGTACTGGAGACACGTCAATATATATTTATAGGGATTTAGTTTACAGACTTTAAATAATACAAGTATAGGTATCAAACAATTTTCTAGCAGTACAATAATTTTACATTTTTGTACAAAATTTTTTTATTTACAGAGATGTTAGTTGCCTTGTTCAAATTATCATCTCGTCATTCATAAACTCTCCACTGAATAATAACATTTTTCCACTAAGAGTTCACATGATTTTTTTCTTTAGATGAGACCAATTTCCATTCTCAGAATATCACAGACCTTTAATTTATTGTATATTTTCATGCTAATGTATTGAGGAATCATAGAATATAGCTTTAATTGGCGTGGAGGGAGCATAAAATTTTGTTTTTGCGTAGTTGTGTAAGTGTGTGTGAAGTGAAATTCATTGAAAAGTTCAGGTTAGAAGATTTATAGATTACAGTCAAAAACTTGCTGGTGTGTACCAACTGATCTTATCCAGTTACACATTAACTTGTTCCTTTCACATTTAAACTTAAATTTTTACATGGTTCTTAGCTTTTAGTATTGAAATTCATTAAATATGTTCAATAACAATGCTTTTTATGAAGTTGCGTATATTATAAAGATTATTAATTGGAAAATATTGGAAAATGTTCCTAACATTTGCATGCGTTTATTCCATAAATACTAATGAAAAGTTGGTTTCACTTCTTCTAAAAGGTATTCTGGAATTACAAAATAAGAATTGTTTATATTTTATGTTAAATATCAGTTAGTAACAGTCCAATCAGCACAGAGATATTTGCATGCTTGCTAAGGTCGAAATGAAATTAATGTCAGAATATGAATCAGTATAATAAATTGAGTTCTAAAATGACCAGATAAATGAAATAAGATTGTTACACAATTTATATAAACTTATACTTGTGGCAGCCTGACACCTGAGGTCAAAATTTGTGTCATATTTATCATAATGATCATATATTTGTATGTTTTGTGCCTTTGGTGGCTCAGTTGGACTTTGAATGCCCACCCTTGCTGATCGCTTACATACATGGGTACAACTAGTGCTCTAGGACATCAGTTGCAGCTCTTGTGGATGCAGGCATAGAGGTGGAGTCCTCATAGCAGCGTCCACCCCTCACCCCCTCATGCTCAAATGCATTGCTAGACACCCTGGGTTGTTACCCCCAGATGACGGGTTTCAGTGCCGGAACTCTTCCTGTGGCCCCAGTTCGCATTCCGAAACATTGTTGTGGGCACTTCCAGCACTACATGTCCATTTCAGTAGAAGGGATCAGGTATCACAGCCCATTGAGTTTTAAAGCCCACCAGAATGCACAGACCTCAATGATGGCACTGCTATAATCTGCGAACGCAGCTGCACCACTGGAGTGCTGGCTATGGAGATACGTCTGTCCTTCCAGCCTAGCAGCACCTGCAGCTGCCCTCTAGAGCCAGAAGTGCAGTTGCTTATTTGGTCATCATTTCACTGCGCTATTGTATTGATTTTGCTACATATCATTGATTCGGTTCTGGATTTGCTACATTTTAGGGTTTTTTTTTTCTCAATCTTGGTTTACTTGTAGGGCTTCTTATTCCACCTTGCTGTCTTCATTGACTGTCTGTCTTTCTCTCGTTGTAGTCCACCTGTTTGATCTCTGTTGGCTCTCTGGCTCTCTGCTGGTAGCCTTCTGTTGGCCAGTCTCCACAGGTTTTCTAGGTGTTCTCGATCTTGTTCGATTCTGGTCATTGTAGTATACATAAAGACCTTATTAACCGTCACCTTGGATTTATCTAACAAATTATCAGTATGTACTTTAATGTCATCAACAAAGAAGATAATTTGTAACTTTCTGTGCAAAGATGTAGGTCATTAATGACGGTATGAATCGAGCGACTTCCCTACTGCACTACTTATACCGTGCTACTTAGCTTTGTTTAAAAGTGTTTGGTGACTGTCACCATCAAATGCTTTTGTTAGGTCACAAACTATTCCAACTACATTCATTTTAGTGTTGATGGACTCCAAAATATTTTCATGTGCAAAAATTGCATCTTCTGTTGACAGCCCTTTCTTAAATTGTAACAAAATTTTGTTGATGATTTTTCAATCACTGGGTGCTTAACAATCCTGGCACGCATTAGTTTCTCTAAAACGTTGGAAAAACCTGTGCGTAGTGAGGTTGCTGATAGTTAACAGTACCTACCTTACATTCATTCTCATATATTTGTTTTACAGTTGCATAATTAGGTCTTTCAGGAACTATTCCATGTTTAAGTGATGCATCAAAAAATTTTTTTATATGGCTGCAGCAGTATTTTAACAACTTACTGGAGGTTTTTGTCAACACCAGTAGAGTTTTTACTTTTTAGAGACTTATTGATTGTTTCAGTTTCCTGTTGTTTGTTAAACAGATATATTGTGCTGTGGTAGGTGCATTGGTTCGTAGAAAATTCGTCGTTTGATTTATTGAGCCATATACAATCCTATTTCTTCTGTTACTGTAATTTTTTAAAATGTATCAGCAACTGTTTTGGAGATGATCCCCATTTTTAATTTGGATATTTTCTGTACAAAACTGAACTTTTTCCTATTTCTTTCTGTACAAAATTCCAGATAGCTTTTACTTTGTTGTTTGAGTCATCAATTTATGCTTCCAAGAACATGTCCTTTTTGTGTGTGTGTGTCTCATGAAGCAGTCAACAAAATACCAGTTGGTTTCAAGATATCTGTGCTGACATTCTCGAAGTAAGACTGGATACAATTATAATAAAATGCTTTTGTAGACTGTAGGAAACTGACTTCTCACAAAAAGTGATATCGTAACTAATTAGTGAGAGCAATTATTCTAAAAAAATCTAGTTTCTTTAACCTTTAGTTGTCCGTAACTGTAATCTTCTGTACTAAGAACATATATGAGGTAGTGCCCTTTGTTAAATTTATCTTTCAGACTGTGGTCTGTTTGTAGTCACAAAACATGAATGCTGTCTACTTTTTCGGATTTTATTGTTTGAATAGGCTGTAGTTCCAGTTTCTGAGGTTCTATGAAATAACTGTATTGTATATACTGAGTTTCATCAAAACTGTGTGCTTTGAACAATTATTGTATTGGTATGATTTACAAATATTATGCAATTTGTGTATTGTGAAATAGTAAGCACTGGTAAAATTTGCTGCATATTCTGTGGAAGAAAAACTGTTGGTCCTGATCTGTACTTGGTGCAATTAGTCAAATTTTGTATTCATTCTTTCTTTGCAAACAGTAGCCAAGACTAAATGGTGTACACCTTTTGTCAGAAAAGTTCCAGGACAGGTTTTTTATTTCTGAGTTTGCAATACTTAAAAGGAACAAATGTTATTTTTATGTAACCTGGTATGTGTGCAGCCTTGAAATGACATCCACCATGTTCCTGCACACCAGGGCTGTGCTTAGCAACACACTGTTTGATTGGTTGGTGCATTAGTTCTAGTGGTGCAATAGATGCTGGTTGTGAGCAAAGAGTGAACATTAAGTTCTGAGTTAAGCTTGGGAAAGCCCCTAGTGAAATGTGGACATTGAGTAAGCAACCATATGCAGGCAAGGCGCTTTCAAGAAGTCGTGATTTCAACTGACACAGAAGGTTTTGTAAAGGCAGATATTCAGTGCAAGGCGACCCCAGAACTAGTCGCCTATCTACAGCACATACCAATGCAAACTTGGAGCACGTAAGGCAGTTATTGCAGTAAAAACTATATGTATTGTGCGCGCAATATCAAAAGAACTTATTTGAATTGTGACGTGTGTCATAAGATTTTATGTGAAGATTTAGGTAAATGGAAACTTAATGCAAAACTTGTCCCTCTAAAAGACAAACGGAAAGAGGAAAGATGAAGAATTTCTGCTGAACTACTGGATAGAGCCACCCATGATCCCACATTTCTATCAAAGATTATTGTTGGGGGTGAACGTTAGTACTTCCAGTACAACCCTCACACAAAGCATCAAAGTGCTGAATGGTGGAGTCATGGGCCACCAGCCTGGAAAAAGGCCAAATCACAATCTTTGGGAACAAAGGAAATGTTGATCACATTCTTTGATAGTGCTAAAGACTGTAACCTAAAGAATGTCTTGGAACAGTAGTGTGTAAAAGTAGGATGAAGCAAACCGCTTGGTGGAATGACACAGTCAAGGCAGCCTGTAAAAGGAAAAAGAAGGCGTTTCAAAAATGCCTACATACTAGAACTCAGGTAGACAGAGAAAGTTATGTTGAAGAAAGAAACAGAGCCAAACAGATAATTGCAGCGTCCAAGAAGAAATCTTGGGAAGACTTTGGAAACAGGTTGGAGACTATGGGACAAGCTGCTGGAAAACCATTCTGGAGTGTAATTAGCAGTCTTCGAAAGGGAGGTAAGAAGGAAATGACAAGTATTTTGGACAGGTCAGGAAAACTGCTGGTGAATCCTGTGGATGCCTTGGGCAGATGGAGGGAATATTTTGAAGAGTTGTTCAATGTAGGTGAAAATGCGATCAGTGATGTTTCAGATTTCAAGGTAGAATGGGATAGGAATGATGATGGAAATAGGATCACATTTGAGGAAGTGGAGAAAATGGTCAATAGATTGCAGTGCAATAAAGCAGCTGGGGTGGATGAAATTAAGTCAGAACTCATCAAATACAGTGGAATGTCAGGTCTTAAATGGCTACACAGGATAATTGAAATGGCCTGGGAGTCGGGACAGGTTCCATCAGACTGGACAAAAACAGTAATCACACCAATCTTTAAACATGGAAATAGAAAAGATTGTAACAACTACAGAGGTATCTCTTTAATCAGCGTTGTGGGTAAAATCTTCTCAGGTATTGTTGAAAGGAAAGTGCGAGTATTAGTTGAGGACCAATTGGATGAAAATCAGTGTGGGTTTAGGCCTCTTAGAGGTTGTCAGGACCAGATCTTAAGCTTACAGCAAATAATGGAGAAGTGTTGTGAGTGGAACAGGGAATTGTATCTATGCTTTATAGATCTAGAAAAAGGCATATGATCGGGTTCCTAGGAGGAAGTTATTGTCTGTTCTACGAGGTTATGGAATAGGAGGCAAACTTTTGCAAGCAATTAAAGGTCGGAGGAGTCGGGGCAGACCAAGGAGAAGGTACCTGGATTCGGTTAAGAATGATTTTGAAGTAATAGGCTTAACATCAGAAGAGGCACCAATGTTAGCAGTGAATAGGGGATCATGGAGGAATTTTATAAGGGGGGGGCTATCCTCCAGACTGAACGCTGAAAGGCATAATCAGTCTTAAATGATGATGATGATTCTTTGATAGTTAAATATTAGTTCACCATGAGTATGTTCACCCAGTTCAAACAGTGAAGCAAACTCTTTACACCGAAGTCTTGAAATGTTTACAACAAGGAATATGAAGCTGCTATTCTGATTTGTGACATTCTCAGGACTGGTTCTTACTACATGACAGTGCAAGATCCCATACTACTTTATCTGTCACCGAGTATGTGGTCAGACATTCTGTGATTGCCATCCCACATCTGCCATATTCACCCAACCTCTCATCTTGCAATTTTTTCTTGTTTCCGCAAGTGAAAAGCCAATTGAAAGGAAAGCTTCATCAAGACTTTACAGACATTCCATGACCTGTGACAAATGAGCTTACAAGCATCACAGTTGAAAATTTCCCAGCTTGCTTCCAAGACCTCCAGAAACGTTGGCAACTACGTTTAGATAGGCAGGGGGACTACTTCGATAGGAGGTAGGATCATTACTTGGTAAGTGCAATTTTCTATTTTTTTTTTTTTTAATTGCCCTGGAAATTTGCATACAAGATTTTGTTGTATAACTCATGTTTTTATTTATGCATCTGACATTTGTAATTTTCCGATGTTTTAATAACACTCTAATGAGATAGATAGATAGATAGATAGAGAGAGAGAGAGAGAGAGAGAGAGAGAGAGAGAAGGAGGAGGAAAAGGACTTGGTGTCCATTTTTACAGCTCTGTTTTCTGCACCAATGAAAGTGGCATAGTGGTTAAAGCATTGGGCTCATGCTCAGAAGACATGGGTTTCAAATTTCTGACCAGTCATCCTGATTTGAATGTTCCATGGTTACTCTAAATCAACAAAGAAAAATGCCAGCACATTACTTTTGATAACTTCTTTGCTGTCTCTTTTCCTCAACGTTCTGTAGTCGAGAAAATTTTATGTCTCTAATAACCTTTCTCTTCTTTTTTCACTATATCTGTATTTTTGTATGTTGTCATACTTTGCTTTATTTCTGTATAGGCAATTTGTTGCATTTCTGTCTTTTTCTTCTCTTCTCAGGGCTCATCCATCCACCTGTATTTTGCTGCCAATGATACTCTTTCAATAGTGCACCCAGTGTTATCTATACATATCCTTATTATTAACATCTTTTGTTTTGAATTCAAACACAATCTGTAACATATCTTTTCTTTTTGTCAGTGGTAAATATGGTATTTTCTGGTTGTACACTTATGCATAATTGATCAGCTTTTGTTTCCTGTGTTTCAATGCGTTCCACATTCTTCAGTGTCTAACAGTGTAACAGAGATGTTCTTGTCACATATAATGCTTCCTCTAGTGTTTATTATAAGCAACCTTAAAGAAAATAAAGATATATTGATATATTATGCAATTGTGGTGCTCTGTTTCCCTGAAAAGAGAGAAGAGAATGTTTCCACTTAATTTTTGTGTTATATGTTTTCAGATAGTGCAACTGATTTCGGTGATGCTGCATTAACATTCAACAGGCTCATGCTGGGGCTGCAGAACAAATCAACCACCGCAGGGTATTCTTGTTACAAGTGTGGTAGATGCTACCGGTGGAAGCATACACTAACTGCACATTTAAAATTTGAGTGTGGTAAAGAACCAACACTGCAGTGTCCATTCTGTATATATAAAGCTAAACACATGTCTCACCTACGAAGGCATGTGAGACTGGTACACCAGCAAACAGTGACTTTGATATAAATATGGAAAAAATTGCTGAACATGCAAGAATTTGAAATTGACATTTATATATTCATATTAGTTTCCTGGTCTTAAATGTGAAGTTACCATAATGCCTGTTACTTTCAGTCTTCCAAAAGAGCTTAAAAATGTGATGTCTGTCAAATATCAACTCAGCACAAAAGTAATTTGTTGTTCTTTATTTTTGTATTCTTTTATGGTTGCTATAACCCCTTTGATTTGAAACCATTGATTTGTTTACACGCGATGCATGTGGTCTATTGCTTACATAACTTGCAACCTGTCTCTGATTTTAAATTTCGGTTACTCATCTTTCTGCAGTTTACCTCACAAGAAGTATGTGTATTAAGTAACTGAAATTTTTGTGCTGTTGTAAGGATTACTTAACAAAGTTTTGTATGTTAGATGATATTCTTGTGCCACACCCCACTAGTTCAAATGTCTTGCAAACCTGCAAGGTTTCAGTTCCATGAAACCTGAATGGAACTATGTGTTGACCATGACTGTTACTCAGGTTAGTGAAATATGCAAATATTTGTGGCATCATGAATATGCTATCATCTTTTCATTATCATCTGATGAGACAGAGTATTGTGACCTTGCAACTCTGGTCTACATAAGATAATGGAAGTCTGAAGTTAATGTATTAAAACGTCGGGTAATGAAAGTATATGTGACTTTAGGTGCTCACACTTGCAGAATTTTCTGAAGATTTAGGTAATCACTTTTATGTGTATCAATTTATAGGAAAATAATGTACAACATTCATTTTGATGATTCCTATAAGGTGGCTGTGTTTTGTGATTTTAGAATGCAGACAATTGACTTCTCTCTTACAAATCTGATATAAACTTTTTTCTCCTCCTTGACTTGTCTATCCTTTTCATATCATACCTCACTGTAAGAAATTTATATCCATGACCTGTAAAGTCTGGAAAGAAATCTTGTGTATCTGAATATTTATGGTGTATTTTCAGTTAATTATAACAACCAGAACATAAATGTGGCAAACAAAATAACATGTAATATGAAATACTGTGCATCTTAGCTGAGACATTTGGTTGCGTTAAGGCCCCAGTCTGCTTTGTATCCAGTGGGGAAAAAACATTGAATGTGTTGTAACCCGAGTAATGTTTAAATCATTATAAGAAATGTATACATTTGTTTTTATGTGTTGGTGGAACTTACGCAAGTAAAGTTCTTGTTTCTCAAAACTGTTTATTTATAACGTCCTTTTTTTTTTTTCAAAAGATGTCTAATGCCTTCATTTCCCTCCTACTATTTTTCAGCACAGCCACAGTTCCGAGGCAATACACAGTCTGCAGAATTTCTTAAATTTCCATGTCCACAATGTGGTAAGAACTATGCATGGAAGACAAATATGCAGCGTCATTTACGACTTGAATGTGGTAAAGAACCACAGTTTCAGTGTCCTGTTTGCCCGTACCAAAGTAAGCAGAAAACCAGTCTTCAGAGACATATTGCTGGCCGTCACAGACATTGTTCCATGTGAATTAGTGGATTATTCACTGACACATTTTGGTTATTATGCTTTTCAGCTTCATGTGTACATAATTAATGCTTTGAGATTGTGTGAAATATACATACGTTGTCAATGCCTTTATAAGCAAGTCTAAAAAATCAATACTTTAATATATAATTCCTCAGTACAGGGGATAATGACTGTGAGATGCATTTAGAGATGGCATGAGAGTGATTATCAAGTTGATTTGCTTTCACCCTTATTAACTATACATGCAAAAAACATGAATGTCATTAGAGAGTGAGATTATTAGTAAACTAAAAAGATGAGCATATGAACCAATGTAAGAGAGAACGTACATCGTTCTATCAAAAAGTCACATATAAATGTTAAAACTACAGGTAATGGAATGACTTTGATGATGTTTCATTTGGACTAATTTCCTGAGTGTCATTCCTTGCCAATCCTTCACAAAATTTCATTTCCCATGTATGTTTCTTTTCTTTTTTTCTAGATGAAAGAATTTCAACCTCTGGAATACTATGAGTGTTCCTCTTTCTGTCTGCATAAATTATTTTGTTGTAATGTTTACAGCAGGTATTCGACATGCCTTTATATGGTTGTATCTTCATTTTGGGCTGCTGTTTCCTGTGGAAATGATAAAGTTGAATAGCAATAAAAATTTTACTGTTGTTTGTTCTCCATTATTTTTGTTAGTTTATGTAAGAAGTGTTAGCAGTTTAACCTTGGGAGAAACATATATCACAAAAGATATTGACAAGTGAATGAGCGGATTAAAGTGTGAATGTAATGGTGGTGATATATACGGAACATGAAGCCACACAGTATATGAACACAGTAAAAGGAGTAGTCCAAAGGAAGTTTTGATATGTTAATACAGGAAATGCAAGTAACAGAATAAAAAGCCATTGAAGATAGCTCAACAAGTAAAAGGATGGATATGAAGGCAAAATAGATAAAAGCATAAACCATGAGGATGAATCAATAAGTGAACACCATGTAATATGAATAATGATGAAAATATACACCTAGCAATAAGTGTAATATTATAAGCAAAAGAGATATAGCATGTAACAGACCCATGGATCATGGGAATGTCAGAGTGTATTAGGGACGAAGTGTCATTGTTGTACAACGTGCTGGGAAGGGGAAAGAGAAATGCAGATCAATTAAGAAGAGAGAAAAATTTCAGTGTACAGTAATTTTGAAAAATGTGATGATCATCTCACAAAGAGAGAGAATGGCTGGCCAGTTCGTACCTTCATGAGGTGGAATACCATCGTGCTGTTGGACACATTTTGGGGGGGAGGGGGGGGGGGCACAACTGTTCCTAGGTTATGAAAGTATTAGTTCTGCCTTGAGGTGTAAAGTAGGATATGGAAATTTAAAATTTAAAAAAGAGGAATGGTAGAGAAGTAGTATGAAAATGGTTCGATGAACCCTCTGCCAGGCACTTAAGTGTGAATTGCAGAGTAACCATGTAGATGTAGACCCAAACATGCTGTGAGGACAACAAGATACTAAGTTAAAAGAGGTGGTGTCAGAGAGTGTAGAAGTCAAAGAATTATGGGAAAGCAGAAAGAGAGAGAGAGAGAGAGGAAATGTAGATATAAAAAGGATAAAGAAAATAACAGAATAAATAAATATAATAAAACAAAAAAAGAATGAGGGATTACATGTTAACTTAGATTAAGTGGAGGAGGTGTGGGGAGGATATGACGGAGAGACAATCTCATTTTATTGTTTGGCTTAAGAAAATCATTGTTTTGGGGACATCCAGTATGCAGTTACTGAGTATGCTCTGCAATGTGGCTCAAGGGGTGTAAGTGCCTGCTGATCACACACAGAAGTTGTTTATCCATATGGCACACACTATAGGTTCCACTATGGCAGGAGCCCTGCAGGTTTACTATCTACTTTTTTTTAAAAAAATAGATCATTGGCATAACATTTGTGTAGTTTCAAAAGTTTGAAGATTGAATTCAACATAATTCTATTTTAGTAAACCACATTTTATATATGTGACAATATTGTCAGCAGGGAGTATTGCACTGAACACAGCTTGCCTAAAAATCAATGTTGATATTCCCTTGTATCAAACAATGTAGGCCATTCATTGAAATATGTTTCAATGCATGTTTTACTGTTAAAGCCAATCATATGTAACTGTGTGTTAATTTTTATGCTATCATTGCAGTGTTAGGTTTTCAGCTTCCACATTGAGCACAACATAGATTTTCCAGTCCATGAACCATGTGTGTCATGAAATTTTGTTCTATCTAGTTGTACAAACTTTAAAAATGTATAAGACAACACATTTTATGTTACAACTTGAACCATAAAAGTTTGTAATGAATTTCAAGGTAGTCTCCGTACTTGCAACAGTGGGGAGCTGGCAGTTCTTTTACCATTAAATTGAGTGCTGATAAAAATCTGTAACAGTGGGTACCATATCTTGTTATTCCCATTTAGTGAGCACACAACTAAGAGCAGCCTGGTCATTTGGTTAATTTATGTGTGTACAGATCCTAAGCGGATAGTGATCCATAAATTGTATTTCAGTGTTATGGTGGATAGTGATTTTTCCTTGCTCTGTGAATAGAGCTATGGTGGGTAGCTTTTCTGTCGTGAGTGATATTGATTATGTTGCTCAGATAATAATGGTTCAAAAATGAAGATGCATAGAATTTGTTAGTACCAATACTTAAATTTGATTAGACATTACCTTCAAATATTTCGTGAAGTAAAATAATACATTTAAAGAAATATGAGAACAGAGTGCATCTTGTGTATATGTGTTTGTGTTTTCCCCCATCTCATTTTTACTTTTCGATCTCCTTATTTTTCTTCATCCTTTTCTTCTTCTTATTCCTGAAATGTTTCTGAGTATGGAAGTCATTCACAAAGTGTCTTCCAATCTTCTCTTTTCTCCCCCAGTTTATCATTCAGCATTTCCTTCCACTGTAGTGCTCTTCAATTCGCATCATCCTTCACCTTGTCCCCAGTGTGTGTGGTCTTCCAGCTGGTCTTCTTCCAGACTCTGTCCATTCCAGAGCTCTTCCTTTTTCCATTATTTTAACACAGCCAAATCATTTCAGTCTATTTCTCTCCAGAGCTTCTGTCAGGTGATAAATCTGACACATGTGCACCCATATCCTTTTCTGCCAAATTCAACTCTTACATAAATTACAAACATGACTCAACTGAGCACACAACAATGTGTGACTTAATTTTATGTTCCTCCATTCTGAATTTAGTTTCACTTCTTTGGTAGCTACATAACCCTCTGATTTCTGTAATGAAGGTAATATTATTTGTGCAGGAGGGATGCCATGACATTTTAGTTTTCCATCTAGTATTTTACAGTCCATAAAATTGAAGCCATAAGCCAGCCTTCTCATATATTGCCAACACTATAATTTTTCTTCTTTAGCTTTGCAGGTTTGCCATTTGTTAGGTCACATATAACTTTTCTGTAGTGGACCCTTTGCTGAATCCTAATTGAGATGTTGGTAGTAATATATGCTCACAAAAATAGGTTGTTAATACTTTTACAGGTTACTATTTCAAATTATTTTAAATATGTAGAAGAATGAAATAGGTCTACAGTTTGAGGTGATTTGCTTATATCTAATAATTTTTATAATCTGTACTGTTTTTGTGTGTTGGAAAAAAATTTATGTTTGTGGTGCATGTATTATTTGTTGTTCGTATCATCTGTACCAAAATGTATTGAAATGCTGTTGTATAGTCTGTTGATGTTTTGCTGCATTTTGACTAATCACATTATGACAGTTAGTGTCTTCGGAAGATGGCTATAACCAACTGGCACCAGGAATGTGCATATTATCTTGTGCAATTGTGACTGAATAAAACATTTGGTAATGGTAATAATCAGATCACTGTTTCTCATTTAAACAATATGAAATGTTCACTCAATTCTCTCTCCATTTATTCATTCTGGCAGATGCACTTCTCTGACAATTATGTATTGCATTTGGACTTTTATTCCCAGACAGGCCTATCATGAGAGCATATGTGAAGAGTTTTGGCCACATTGTGTGACTAAACTGTTACAATGCCCTGTAGAAATGGGCTTGAATCAACTTAAAATGAAAGAACCAGTATTTACAGAATTTAATGTAAATGTTTTGTACTCGGGGTGATCTCCAGTAACCATTAGCTGCTAATACTGTGTATATAATGCAAGAGTACAGCATTAACTATTAGAATAACCAATCTTATTCTTATGAAGAAAGGGTGTGAGAACCAAGTTTCTCATGGTGACAATGTTGTGTAAAATACATGTATTGTCAGTTTTCTTGCTGTGTTAAGTTGGAATAATTATTCAAGCATTTGAGGATATTAGTCTTTGTATGGAACAAAACTGACTGTCTTTTTACTGCCAGAGGTTGTCTGCTATGCTAGAAGCTACCAGTTGGAACATAAACCACTTTGTGAATCTGTCTGTATTCTCTCAATGTCGAGAGCCCTCTTCCATGTACCACTAGCATTGCAGCCATTATCCTGGTTAATGTTGTGCATGTTCCACTCTTGGCAGCTTCTTTGATGCCAGAGTCATAGTATGTTGGTGCTTGGGACAAGATTTTTGTTTCATCAAAGAGAATTCTCTGTTTATTCATGGGGCAATGCTTAGCAAATTCTGAATTTTGTTTGCCGAGAGACAACATCCAGCAAAACAGGTAGAGTCGTGATGGACAAGACCTAAGATCTATTTTTTGACCAACCAAGAAAATAAGGTAGATGCAGTGCCTGGTTAAGGGTAGTCTTGACATAAGGCTCCATGGAATTAGCAACATTTGATGTAATTGTGGAAGAAACTAAATCAGTTTCTGTAACAAGCATTTTTCAAACCAATGAATGATGATTGCTACCTTAAAAAGTTTAGTTTTGTAATGATTTAGATAACCTACTGTTTGGACACATGTTTTATTTATGCACATGTGACATGAGAGAAATGGACGCAGTGTATCTGCAACCTAGGTGACGGTAAACGTCGTACCACGTTTGTGGTACCTACTGGTCGAGAAGTGTGTTCCACGTTATTAGTTGCTGCCTTGGAGATATGGTGTGCACCATAGAGGAAGAGCGACTGTGACTATGCCTGTGACATCGCGGGGGCAAGATGAAACTTGTTATATGGATAAACTCAATTGGAATCTGTTAATTAAGACAGAATTTTTTGGGACTTTGTCCTTATCAATGTTTTTGCAATGTTTCAAATAATGTAACAGCTTTATAAGGCACAGTTATTATAAACAAGAGTACAATATACGAGACTTTGTTATTATGAAGTCTTGCATTTATTTTGAGAGTTAGATGTTGGATTTGTGCTCTTAACTTCCAGCAGTAACTGCAGCACTTTGAGAAAAGAAGATCAATCAGATTAGGTTTGTGAGTGTGCTGAAATAATAATGTGAGCGAGATTAAATCACAAGAAATCTTAGCTCCTGATCAGACATTACTTCGCCATTCGATATCTTGGTAAAGAACCAGTGGGACATTGTGTTGAGCAGAATATCAATGGACAATTAAAAATTGTAATTTAAAAAAAATCAGCGGCTGCTGTGTTCAACTTCAAAACTGCACATAAAATTATGTCTGATGAAACAAAAACCTTGTTCCATGTACCAACCTATTGGACTACCAGCAGAGAGGCCGTAGACTCTAGAATATGCAACAGCAATTTACATTCCAATGAGCAGCACTAACATTGCAGGCATTGACAGCAGCATCTGGCAGCATAATGACAGTCAGTTCTTCCTGAAGTAGATGAATGATGGCTACTGACAAAAGCTCAAGTTTTTATTGTAATAGGATGTGGCACAAATGCAGAGGGTTTTGTTGGATACTGGTGTCCTCTGCTTGTACTGAAATGTAAAAACACTGAAATGAAGTATAGAAGACATTCTTTTTTATTTTATATATCTTCATGACATCACTTGTAGGATTCAATTAATTTATGTAAAATATAGAACAAGAGAAGAGTCAAGGTATCATTTTCATTACTGTATCAGCATAAGAGCGCTGTTTACTGAAAATATTATTGGAAAAACTGGGAGTTCCTATGAGTAGCGATTACAGGGTCAACTCCTGACATTACAAACTGCACTTGAAAAAATGCTTATGTGACTATCAAACTTTCAATATAACAGAGGGATATGTTCTCAAAAGGAGTACTGTAAATGACTTTGGCATGGTAACTTCTCATCGTTTTTGAGGGCTGATTTTGTTTAATGTCTCATTAGTTGGGGCTGGAGATTCTCAACTGTGTCAAATGACCATAATATTTTGATGAACTGCTGCACCATCACCATCAGGAGCTTTCTTGCTTATACCAATCATTGCTAATACTACACTGCTCAAGTGCGAACACATCAGATAACTTTTACAACATGCTTTAGCTGAGTCAGTTATTGTGCTGAAATAAAAATCCAGTTACCAGGAAGATACAGAATTACATTTTGATTTCGAAGCCTTGAGTTCCAGAATAAATGATTTCAGAAGCTGACAGGGAAAGGAGAAATTTGTACCAGAAAATCTGTTGAGAAGTTAGGATTAGGTAGAACAGTAACTGAAGTTTTCTCTGATATCAAAAATTTGTCTGTGTAAGTTGAGCAGTCGGAGAAAGCAAAGTAGCCTGAATTCACTACAGTTCTGTGTAACAAAATGATGTTCAGATGGCAAGGACAACTGAGAGTGAGAGGACCTGGAAACTGAACAAAGCTTGTAATTTTTTAAGTTAAGTTGTGTAACTGATGGAAGATATGTTTTAGGTTTCTTGCCAGATTTATAAATCTATTTTGTGCACAGTTTGATGAATCATTTCATTCATCCCCATCAGATGAAGGATGACTGGAATGCAGACACTAAGCACATCTGAGACTATCACACACAGGCTACTATCCTTCCTCCAACATCTCAACTTACAAGATAAATTTTTCATATCAGAGAAAATTTCAGTTACTGTACTACCTAAGACTAACATCTCATCAGATTTTTTGGTAAAAATTTCTCCTTTCTCTGTCAACTTCTGAAATCATTTACTCTGAAACTTGAGGCTTGGGAATTAAAATCTAATTCTCTGCCTGACTTCATATAGTAAAGTAATCAGAAGATCAAAACCAATTGCAAAACGATGTATACAAGATATCTGCATGATGCAAAAAGTGGCATTTGACTCTAAATAATGGAAAGTGTGAGGTCATCCACATGAGAACCCATTAAATTTTGGTTACATGATGAATCACCCAAATGTAAAGGCTGTCAACTCAACTAAATACCCTGGGACTACAGTTGCGAACAATGTAATTAAGATAACAATATTATGAATAGGATAGAATGCTACTCACCATAAAGGTGACACTTTGAATTGCAGACAGGCACAACAAAAAGACTGTTAAATATTGAGCTTTTTTCTTTTTTCAGAAAAGAAAACACACACACACACTTTCATACAAGCAGGTACACCTCATGCACAAAAGACTGCCACCTCTGGCCACCACCATCATGTGTGAATGAGATGTGCTTGCTTGTGCGAATGTCTGTGTGTGATTTCTTAAGTGAAGAGGGCTTTGGCTGACTGTTCAATGTTCAAGGCTATAAAACATAATGGGACATATGCTGTTACAGAATAGGTATGGCTGTGACAAAATGAATGACCAATAGCTGTAAAGTGTCAAGGCTTTTCAGTTGAATGTGGCATCTCTGGTGTTTGTAGACAAAGCAGTGTGTCTGTGGCTTTAGTTTGAATAAGAGCTGTTATTTTGTTTTTCTGGCAAAATGACAGAGGTAATAATTGAGAAACAAACTATTGTGAAGTTTCACATGTAGTTGGAAAAACTGCTCCTTTCATTAAAAGAAGTGTGTGGTGAAGACTATGAGCTTTTGAGTATTTCAAGCATTTTCAAGATGGCAGGGAAGGTGTTAAAATGATTCACACTTAGACCACCCTTCAACATAAAAAAGGGTGAAAATATCAAAAAAGTAAGTAATCTGATTCATTCTGACCATCAGTTGAGTATTCAAGTGATTTCTGAAACTGTAAGATTCGACAAAGAATACATTAGGCAAATTTTACATAAACAATTAAATATGAGAAAAGTGTGTGCAAAACTGGTGCTGAAAATTCTCATCATCAAAAAAATAGAAGCTTGTACAAAAATTTGTACTGACACTTTCCACTGAAAGTGATCCTAATTTCTTGGAAAGAGTGACAGCATATAAATGAATCTTGGTTTTTCACATATGATTCAGAAACTAAGCACCGCTCCATGCATTGGGAGGGGCAAACTTCACCGAGAGTGAAAAAAGCTTGGATGACCAAATCAAGATTGAGGGTGGTGGTGATAGTTTTGTTTAGTGTATGAGGTGTGTTCAAAAAGTAAGGTGACTTTGTATTTTTATGAAAGAATACTTATTTATTCATCAATACTCATGTTGTCCGCTTCAAAGTAATCCCCGTCAGATACAATACACTTGTGCCAATGCTTCCTCCAATCCTCGAAGCACTTCTCATAAGTACTTTTTGGTACAGCCTTGTTACTTCCAGCGATGCAGTTTTTATTTCCTCAATCATTGAAAATCTTCATCCTTTCATAGGTCTCTTCAGTTTTCGGAACAGGAAGAAGTCATTGGGGACCAAATTTGGTGAATATGGTGGCTGAGGCAAGATTGCCCTGTTGTTTTTGGCCAAAAAATCTCTCACAAGCAATGACAAATGAGCAGGTACATTGGTGTTGTGAAATCCATGAATTGTTTTTCCACAATTCCGGATGTTTTTTGCATATTGACTCTCACAAATGGCGCAGAACTTCAAGGTAATACTCCTTGTTGACTGTATGACCTCGAGGCAAAAATTTGTGATGCACTTTGCCATGGTAATTGAAAAAAACAGCGAGCAAAACTTTGACATTTGATCGAACTTGGTGTGCTTTTTTCGGTCTTGGCTCTCCGGGATGCTTCCATTAGAACAATTGGGCTTTGGTTTTAATGTCATAACCATAAACCCGTGTTTTGTCAGCAGTTGTGACCCTTCTGAGCAAATCAGGATCATCACTGACGTCTTTCAAGAGCGCTTGAGTGATGCTCATGTGACGGTTCTTCTGATCAAAATTGAGAAGTTTTGGAACGAGCTTCACTGACACATGCCTTATGCCCAAAACATCTGAAAAAATTGCATGACACAAGCCAACTGATATGCCAACATCCTGAGCAACTTCTCTTACAGTAATTCAATAATTCTCTTCACAGCTTCAATGTTACTGTCTATTGTTGGAGTGCTGGGGAGTCCAGAGCAAGGTTCGTCATTTTAACTTCTTGGCCATCTTGGAAGAGCTTGTACCACTTGTAAACATCTTTTTTACTTTACTCACCATGTGCCACTGGCAACATTTCAAGTGTTTTAGAGCACTGGATTCCATTTTTCACACAAAATTTTATGCCAGTTCTTTGTCCCATTTTTTTATAATAATCGAAAATTACCGAGCACACTAGAACACATCCAACCTATCTGTAAAAAACAAACGCATGCTGTTCACTTGAAACTACGAACATATGTTCAGGACATGTGTACCAACATAAGAAAAAAGATTGATAATCAAATGTACATTGCCTGCACAATTTGAAAAGTCACCTTACTTTTTGAACAGCCCTTGTGTAGTCACGGAATAGTGTACCTTCACTGGGTTTCTGGAAGTCGATCTGTTAATCAATGTTACTATGTTGAGGTTTTTATTCAACTCTAAGACCCAAATTGTGGAAGAACAAGTCATGGGTTCTGCATCAAGACAATGTACCAGCTTGTACCGCATTATCTGTTAAGGGGTTTCTAGTGAAGTACAGCATCCCAGTGTTAGACCACACATCTTATTTGTCTGAGCTAGTGCCATGTGACTTTTATCTATTCTGGAGGTGAAATATGCATTAAAAGAAATAAGATTTCAGTCCACTGAATCAGTGAAAGAAAAAGCGGCACTTGTCATTGAGTAGCTAGCATAAGAAAGCTAAAACTTCCAGCACTGTTTCCATCAATGGAAAAATTGCATGTGGCGGTGTATATATGGAGAGAGTATATTAGTGTGACAATAACTATATATATATATATATATATATATATATATATATATATATATATATATATATATATATATATATATATATATATATATATAACAGAGGGAAACATTCCACGTGGAAAAAATATATCTAGAAAGAAAGAAAGTGATGAGACTTACCAAACAAAAGCGCTGGCAGGTCGATAGACACACAAACATACACACAAAATTCTAGCTTTCGCAACAAACGGTTGCTTCGTCAGGAAAGAGGGAAGGAGAGGGAAAGATGAAAGGAAGTGGGTTTTAAGGGAGAGGGTAAGGAGTCATTCCAATCCCGGGAGCGGAAAGACTTACCTTAGGGGGAAAAAAGGACGGGTATACACTCGCACACACACACACATATCCATCCGCATACACACAGACACAAGCAGACATTATTTGTCTGAGCTAGTGCCATGTCTGCTTGTGTCTGTGTATATGCGGATGGATATGTGTGTGTGTGCGAGTGTATACCCGTCCTTTTTTCCCCCTAAGGTAAGTCTTTCCGCTCCCGGGATTGGAATGACTCCTTACCCTCTCCCTTAAAACCCACTTCCTTTCATCTTTCCCTCTCCTTCCCTCTTTCCTGACGAAGCAACCGTTTGTTGCGAAAGCTAGAATTTTGTGTGTATGTTTGTGTTTGTTTGTGTGTCTATCGACCTGCCAGCACTTTTGTTTGGTAAGTCTCATCACTTTCTTTCTTTATATATATATATATATATATATATATATATATATATATATATATATATATATATATATATATACACACAGTAATAGTCCCATTATTTTATAGCCTTACCTCTTATAACAGTCTTCTCATTGCACCTGTCTGCAACTCAACATGTTCTCTTTATGGTGAGTAGCAATCTATCCTTTTCATAATATTGTTGATAATCAAACTTAAATTGGAATTATCACATAAATAATGTTGTGGAAAAGGTGAACCAAATACTGCATTTTATTGGCAGAACACTTAGAAAATGCAACAGGTCTACTAAAGATCATCCACTAACTAGTCTGTCCTCTTCTTGATTATTACTGTGCACTGTGGAATTGGTACCAGATTGAGGGAAGAAATTGGAAAAGTTAAAAAAAATGGCAGCTCATTGTGCATTAATGTCATGGACATGATACATAAGCTTGTGTGGCAATCATTAAAACAATGGCTTTTTTGCTGTGGCAAGATCTTTTCATGAAATTTCGATCACCAACATCCTCTTCTAACTGAAAATATTTTGTTGATGCCATCTTATATAGGGAGAAATGATCATCATAATAAAATTAGGAAAATCAGAGCTTGCGTGGGAAGATTTGAGTGTTCATTGAGAAGTAGTCTGAAGTTCGATGGATCCTGGATCCTCTCTGCCAGGCACTTAAATGGGAATTCCAGAGTGGTCATCTAGATGTGCAATGCTCAAGGAGGTCTTACTGCTAGGTAGGCCTAGTTGACACGGGAGCACAGAATTATTTGGGTGATGATTACCAGGTAATTAGTATGTCATGCTAAGTGCAAGGCTTGGTGTTGTCACCTGTGATTTACACTCTTTGAGGAAAGATCTGATAAAATCACATTGCAGGTGCATGTAACAGTTTGGACTGCAGCTTACAGTACACACTTGTCACATTTTGGGCTCTTTATCTCATCTGCTGTTGATGATCTGCACCCCATTGCATTAGTGCAAAAATGATTAGTGTAGGTCATTATTACCACAATAAATACTGTGTTATCATTGTGTCACAATAGATTGCTATCACTCTTACGCCTAACAAATTCCTTACATGTTTTTTCTTGTTGTGTGGGAATAGTATGTTCTCAAAATTGAATTCCTATTGGAAAAGGTTTTTTTTTTCACTTGGTTCATGTTACAGGCACTCCAAGGATGCAGTAGGATTCTAAAAGCACTTTGTACACCTAACAAAATTTGGAGACAGTTTCCATTAATTTGCATATCATGTAGCTTCTAGGCTCTAACAACTATTAAAGATGTGAATAAATTATAAAATAATTGTGGAGGAAAGGCATACAGTATCTGCTTAATGAATACCTATGCATGACTATTGTTTCTTCTTGCTCCAGTTGATGCTGTTTGGATGTAAGTTGTAATGTTAAAATGGATGTGTTTAACCCTGTCTAGCTAGTTCTGTTCTGAATTGGTGTAATATCTCTTGCTTTCCTCTTTCATTGTCATTGTGGCATTTAAAATAGTCATTTTGTTTCTCCTTTACAGTTTCATTGTTCATGTATATGAACAAGAGACTGATGTCATTAAAGTATGTTGACAGAGATTAGGTTTTCTAACTAAATTTATCATAACATGACTGTCACAATTGTTGACATTACATCCATCACTATCACTATGTTTAAAATTATTGAAACAGTTCTTAAATATTTCTATTCAGTGTCACATTGTATGTAAAGAGAACCTGATGGAGAATGCCTTATTAGACACAGGAGGGGGAACATGAACTGATGTTTTCTATGTAAAATAAAACATAAATAAATAAGAAGTAGAATGATGTTAGCAAATTAAATATTAGAATATGGATGAAGCTTGTTTGAAAATGTTGTGATATAACACTGCTGCCAGCATCCAAGGGATATTCGTTTGGTATTGCCTCAAGTATTAATAATAATAAATGAATAGATAAGTAAGTAAATTTAAATAATGAATGAAATGAAATGAAATGATCGAATTGCACTGTTGACCGGGAGGCCCCATCCACGGTAGTTTGGCCGCCGAGTGCAAGTCTTACTTCAGTCGACGCCACATTGGGTGATTCACATGCCGTTAGGAGGATGAAATGATAATGAGAACAACACAACACCCAGTCCACAAGGGGAGGAAATCTCCAACCCGGCTGGGAATCGAACCCAGGCCCGCTGCACGGGAAGCAAGCATGTTAACACTCAGCTAAATGGGCAGACATTTAAATAAATGAACAACAGCAAGTGAAACCTTTCATTTCTTTTTACCATTTATGTGATGATTTAAGGAGCTATTGATGATTTTACACATCACAGTAAGTGCATAATTTTGTTGTGTAGTTTCTTGTTTTTTATGATGTGTAACTGTTGTCATTATTTAGTAACAAGGAAACAGTTCAGTAACTGAAAGATGTTATTTGCTAAATTCATTATATTAAAGTAAAGTTTCAAAAAGTGTTTTGCTTTGAAGCTGTGGCACCTGATTTTCATTCTAGTTTTTTACAGTTTTCATGTATAAGTTAAGAAAAATTCAATCAGTTCATTAGTTAATTAATTAATTTGTTGATGTTCTTATCATTTGACAATTTCAATGAAGCACTGTAGAATGACAGTTAACTTACCACACATGTTTGTGTGTATGGCTAAAATAACATAATCTTTATGTATTGCTACAATAACTATATTAAGGAAGATAGTGACAGGTTCAAGGGACAGTGGAAATTTCAGTAGCCTGATTTCCCTAAACTTCTGATATTTTCTTTGTTGTCTGGCTTTGAGCATTATTAACGATGCAAGTCAAATAATGTGTTATGTATTTTTTTCTCTTTGATTTGTGAACA
The DNA here is from genome assembly GCF_023898315.1 of Schistocerca nitens. Lineage (NCBI taxonomy): Eukaryota > Metazoa > Arthropoda > Insecta > Orthoptera > Acrididae > Schistocerca > Schistocerca nitens. The sequence goes on along the minus strand of NC_064617.1, from coordinate 929,289,954 downwards.
GCTTTAATCAAAGTCATTAGTGCACAGTACAAATAACTATTTTTGCTGCACTGATGGTGACTTCTTTTGTGAATGCTGAAATAATGAATGAATAAATATATAAATGTGTTGATGTGAAACTTATATAAAATAAAGTGTCACATTGAAACACCTTCAGCCATTTAAATTTCCAGTTTTATTTTATTTGTGCAACCAGTTTCAGTGTCACATTACATCATCTTCAGGCCCCCTGACCAATGTTTAGGAAGAATTCCACCATCTTACAGAGTCAAAACAGGGGCTAGCATTGTTGGAAAGTGATAATCAGAGGGATTTCTGTATTAAGAAGAAATCTACGGATACCAGTAACCAAATGCTGGCCTCTACTTCAACTGTGTAAGAGGTAGATTCTTCCTACACATCAGTCAGGGGGCCTGAAGATGGTGTAATGTAATATTGAAACTAGTTGCACAAATAAGATAAAACTGGAAATTTAGACAGCTGAAGGTATTTTGATTTAACATTTATGTTGAAAGGCCGAGGTCTGGAAATTTAGACCGCTGGAGGTATTTTGATTTAACATTTACACTGAAAGGCCGAGGTCCTGCAACCATCTTGTATGAAGATATTTAAACTAAGTAACTGATATTGAACGTTTATAACAGATGAAATGCTTTTGCTTTCTATCCACTATTAATTCAATGCACAGTGGAACTTCATTGTATGGTAGCAGGTACCTGAGTGCCTGTATCATCCCTTGAACTGTGTATGTGGAGTATGATATGAACAGTAGGGTATAACATAGTACCATCATCCAATTAAGCATGTATGATGTTAGCAATTGTATATTAATCAGTTGTTTCTTAGCATTATGAGGAATCCTAATTTTAAACAAAATATTTGAATTTATCAAATGTTCAAAAAGGCTGAATGCTTAGCAGATGCTTGTTGGACTGTCCTGATAGTGGATGAATGATAATGTAGGTCTTTATATGATCTTGTCATTGAAGTTCTGTTTTGTTCCCCTTGACATTAACACATTACACAATAAGTAATTTTTGTATTGTGTTCTAGGGACACCAGTTGTTTGTATCACATTTTTCCCTCCCTTAAGTTCACTTATTTCATTCCATCTCCGTGTAACTAAAGAAAGTGCAGTTCAATTTTTCTCAGTGCTTTATTATTTTTTGAGATAGCAAAACCCTTTTTTCTACTTGTTCTCATATGTTTTCAGGTCTATTCCTAGGTGATCATTTTATTCACTGTTTTGAGTGTTTATATTTTCATTGCTTTGAAAAAATATGTAGTCATTGAAATAATATGGGCATATGAGAAGAATTTTGAAGAGCTATTAATTATGTATTGACTTTACCTTTTTATAAACATTTAAATTTGTTGCTTTAGCATTTTAATTGTGCATGTATTGTAACAATTTACTGTAGGTTTGAGCTATTAAACTGAAGAGCAGTGATTAGACATGACTCCTATTTACATTGTCATGGGGAAAAAGTTTTTTTTCCTGTCATGCAGGTTTTGGGCCAGCGACATCAGACAATGGCTTTGAGTGTAACAAGTGTGGAAGATTATACAAGGCACGATGCACACTTAACAGGCATATACGTTATGAGTGTGGATTTTCCAGAAACCAGTTCAGCTGTCCATTTTGTGGCAAGCGGTTCAGTCGCCCTGATAACTATCGCACTCATCTTCTTCTCCTACATCCTTCTGAGCCACTCAATGTGGAATTCACTATTTTTGATGCCTGAACCACTGTTTTTAATGGAAGGTGATCCAGTATAAATATCTTTTTCAACTGTCATCTAAGCACTGTGATGTGCAGAAAACTTGTTAGATTTGCTACTTTTTTTTGTTTGTTTAAACTCAAATATAATGTTTGTTGTCAGTGCATGAAACATTTGTTGATCTGTACAAGAAACTCTTAAACTACTAAATAAGGACACAAAAAGTTGTATGTTATGTGGCACACTGGAATTCCACATGTTCTCCTTAAAGAGACAAGCACAAGTGAATGCTTTACAGTGCCATTCATGTAGGTAGTTCATTTTATTTATAATTATTGTATTAATTTCAGCATTGCATTTTATTTCTGCATTATGTGCTAGTACTTAGTTAAAACCAGTGTAGGGAGTAAATGTTTCTTTCAGAGGGAAATGGTTCTGCGCTGATACACAAGATAATAATTTCCTTTATCGTTCCTGATCAGGAAATATATGAGTTAGTATGAGACAAAGAGTAAAGAAATTCTATAGTTAAGTTCAGTTCATATTATGGGAGATAGAAAAAGGTGCAGTTAGATAGATAAATGCAATTAGGGATTGAATTGTATGCTGATGATGTGAATATGAAAGCAACATTTTTATGTGACTTTTGAGCCTTTAAAAACTTCTATATGTGCACAGGTCATAACGCATTTGTATTGAGCTCAGAATAATGATGTGCACGACACTATTAGTTTACACAAAATATTTATTCAGATTACAGTGATGACAGGGTGTCAGTAGATACAGGCATTGAAAGTAGTGTCAATCTTTTGCATTTCCATTCTGGTGTACCTATTATTTCACACCTGACATGAGCTTTCTTTCTCTCTAGTTTCTTGTAAATGATTTGCAACTTTCTGTCTGCCAGCATCACTTTTATGAGAGGCAATCCAAAATTTTGGTAGTGAGATTTTACGGAATTTTCTCTTGCTTTCTCACCACTATTTTCACCCATTACTTTATTAAATACTGTGTATAAAAAAAAAAAGAAGTTAAGAAAATAAATGTCCTTTAATTATCACGCTGTAGCAGGTGTAATTAATTACAACAGTAACAAATATTGATACCAATTCAGTGTTTTCAATCAGAAGTTCCTTCATCCAACAATGTAGAGGGGAGAGATGGAATAAATTATACACTGGTTGTATTTCAGAGGTTTTTAAAAGGTTATGGAAAGTCTGCTGGCCAAGTGAACTGTTTATTATATGTGTCAATAGTTTTATTGATTCATTTCTGCATTATTTAAGTGATCAATATGTTATGCTATTTCAGGCATTGGAATATATTTAATTATTTGAGCTTGCAAATAATTTACAGGACATCACATTCAGTAACATTCCTCAAAAACAACCTTGCCAACATATGAATGGGCCCCCATGTAGCTAAGGTTTTATCGAATACGCTACTGGTGTTTTGCTGGGAAGCTCTTACAGATTCTCCACACTGTTCTGGTCTCTCCCCATTCAATTTCCATATTTTTGGAGCCTGGACAAAAGATGTTCACAGCCATCAATTTGCTTAGGATGAAGAGATATGAGCTTGGGTCCATTCATGGTTTGATAGACAACTGTAAACATTTATCATGAATGCACTAAATGTGTTGTCTCTTAGTGGAATAAATGTGTTAACAGTTATGGTGATTACTTTTGAAATAACAAACAGTTTACTCACTTTTTCCGTCTATTTCATTTTAATTTGACTACCCCTTATACTTTTAATGGTATAAAAAATAAAAGCACCCAACTTATTCAAGGAGCACTGAGTGGTAGATAGGTACATAAGAACAGTTTTGATGAAGATTGTTCAGCTTTCAAACTTTGTTTTTCTGCAAAGCATTTAGCACATGTTATACAGGCTCTTTAATGTGACTGTTTTAGATGGGAGCGAGTGTTTTAACTATGGATGTGTAAAGATACCAATTAAGGTTGGATCTGTATTGCCTTGTTTATTACACTGTCAACTTCAGCAAGTGATTGCACCGTAGCCATTACCGAATGATTTGTGTACTCTACTCTGCTTTGAGTTATGCTTTGCTTGTAGCTTTCTTTTCTTATTTTGAAATGAGTGCAGAGACTAATCCTGGTTTGTCATGCTGTTCAAGCATGACTCCCACAGCACCAGAAGGGATTGGTGATCCCTTTGATCATACGTCAGTTCTGCTGTTATAGAAGCACAGAACAGGGGTGTAGGCTGCCAGCACTGTGAGATGGAGGTGGGGCATGTTCCCCTGCACAACTCTTCTCCCTTCAGGCGATCTAGGTTGTTACTTGTTTACAGTCAAGGCCAACTGTCACATTATAGTGTTCACACTATAGCTACATTCAGCTGTGGGCTGGCTGGTATGTGTTTGTGTTGCTCTTGGAGTGCATTATTTATTTATTTGTTCTTAGACAGTTTACATTGTATGAGTGTTGTTTAATATATATGTACAACTGTACAATTTAATGAAATGTGAAGGTGGAAACCAGATGTTTTCTTTTGATATGCTGAACAGATGTACTGAGTTAACTATGTAACTGTACACATAACATCATTTGTTCTATTATATAACATTAAGAATCTAAAATACTATATAATAAAAGCATCTCTGCAGCATTGTTAGCTTTTATGTACTTATAACACAGCATACTATTTGGTATAGATAAAAAGCTGTATAGTTCTTTACAGTTTACAAAAACAAAGACATAATTCTATTTGCCTAGTGCTCTAAGCATATTGACAAGGAATTGTTTAATCTATTCCTCAGTTTCAATTTCTGTTTCTTCCATGATTTTTACTGTAAATGTTCCTTCACTTTATACCAACATAAGGAGATAAGGCGATCCATCAATTTATTTTGATGATGATCTGGTCTTTTATGATAGTTATGCTTAGTAGCAGACTGTTATAAAATAAGCTTTGTGCATTTATAGGCTCTCTGTCTGTTATTTTAAGGCTTTTGGTGCAAATATGGTAATTATCATTAGTTCTTGTGCCATGTTCATGGAAGTCCCTAGGCATCTGGTGGCTTGATTTTGAAGTTTTAATATACAATTAATATGAACATCTGCTTCTCCTCCCCTTATAATTGGAATACAGTACATTACATATGGAAAGAAACGTCCATAATATAAGTATGGTTTGCATGACCACTGTATAGGATGTTTTCTCCATAAAACAGTGATCTTATCTTTGTGCAGATATTATCAGTATAGTTTTCCCAAGTCAGAACTTTGTTCTCTTCTATTCCTAAGAAATTATTACAGTACACTTCTTCTATGTCTCCATCCCCATTGCTAAGAATAAAATCCTCTGTATTGTTAGTTCTGTTTGTTTTAAATTTTTCTTTTATATATAAATAGGTTATTTTATCTGAAATTACTTTTTGACATTTTTGTTTCTTCGCTGGCTTTCCTTTCCAGGTCATTTGCCAAGTCGCTACAGACTAATAGAATTGTGTTGTCATCAAACATGATCCCCTTTTCATTTACAGCAGAAAGTATGTCATTTATGTACAAGATAAATACTAGGGGTCATAGTATCAGACTCTGAGATATTCTGTACTGTACCTCCAGAAATTCAGAGTAGATACTTTTTCCAACATTACTAAAATTGTGTTTTATTCTTAAGGATTGCTATCTGTTTTCAACAAATGTTTTTATAATATCAGCAGCTTTCCCTCTGATGCCATTGTGGTGCACCTTCTCTAGAATAAGTCTCTGACAGGCACAATCGGAAGCCTGGAAAGATTTAAGTACACACTGGGTATTTTGTTCCAAGCATTCAGGGCCTCAGTTGTGTCTGCTATGGAACACTTATGTCATTTAGGTTCTCTCCTTACTGAACCCATGCAGTAATTCATTTAAGATGTTTTGTTTCTGTATAGAATTTGTCATTCTATTCTTAAAGACTGTTTCTATTATTGTAGACAGAAAAATTGAAGAGAGGAAATGTCAAATGTTCTAAGTGTCATTTTCCAAGTGCCATACATCAAAGTCTCCTTTATTTAGTTGATACACAGTTTGTGTGGAAGCAGAGTGCATGTAAAGTTGTGTTTGTATCAATCAAATATCTTTTTAATTGAAGGAGATAACTTGGGTTTCAAAAACAATGAAAAACGTTGGAGAAGTGAACAAACAAAATAGTGTGCATCTGGAAAAGTTATGAAAAGCCACTTCTTCCTCAACAGCACAGGGAGTTCTGTAGTAAACATTGCAACACTTGATCACAATAATGGAGTTTTGTAAGAAACAGAAGTGAATACTAAGAGGTTTTTTCCTTGAACTTAATTTTGTAATTTTCTTGTAAAATAGCTTTTGTTGACTACATTTCTACTAATTAAAACATTACTGCTGTATTTCTGTACTTGTATTGTCAGAAATGTAACTCAGTGCCTCAGTATTAATGGAACCTGAAACAAAAACTTTCTTATTTACACTTAGAACAGTCATTTTCCTTGTATAGCACCTACAACATTCTTAATAAATTATTTATTTTATAATTGGTCTACTTACTTTTGCAGTGGTGAGTTGAGCAGCATAATTCAATAGACTCACAATATTTGCTCAATATCTTGGATGCAAATAAATTGTGTACAAAAATAAACACTTTTTTTTTTGTTTCTCCTGACAAATGTTCGATTTGTCATATTGAACATTTTGTAACGTATTCGATCTTCCCTCTCATATTTTACATGAATTTGATTGGTTACCTTTTCTATGTCAAACAAAATAAAATATGTTGATATGCTATAAGTGGAAATGATGATGATCCAGACTCTAATTAACAATGCACCACATTAAAAATGTGTGCCTCAGGATGCTGTAACTAACAGAGGTACACACATCTAGTGCACTGCAGACCTACCTTGTTGGTCCTGCATCTCTGAAATTCAACAGTACCTGCAGGACAGCTAACAGCACAGTGCACACAGCATATGAATTCTGAGAACAAATGTGCTATGAAAATGATACTGTGGGGAAATTGTTACACCTGTAATAAACCACAAACAGATCCATAAAAGCTTAGTATATTGTCAATGTCCAGTGTCCTCCTATTTCATAGCTGCCTAACTTTTGCTGCTCATCCCGACACTAACTGTATTGAGAGAAAATCACTTGCACCAGAATGCACTCTAATATCCCTTCACAGTTGAATGCACTCTAATATCCCTTCACAGACTTACTCTGCCACTTAGCTCTTGCTAATACACTGTCAGGATAGTTTAGTTTCTCAACCACAAAATAACAATTCTCTCCCCTCACAACCAATACTCCAGCAGTGATTGTGCGCCACTCTGCCACACTGTGTCTCTACTGCTATGCAGCAGCGCTGCTCAGTTGTTGCTGGAGTACTGGTTATTCTTTCTGTTTTACTATCACTCTTAATATGAGTTGAGAAGATGAGAGTCGCACAAGACTAATTTTAGAGTGCTCTGTTGAATGGACATGTAAAATTCTGCTTCAAAAATCATTTTATTTGTGGTGAGAAACAAACCAGTGATTTCCATTGACACTGGGTGTTGCATGAAAGATATTGTGGACTGACTCCAGAAAATATCTGCTGAAACACCAGAGAAAATACGCCAGATGACTCTCAGGAGAGACACCTGGTATAAATGTAATGCAGCCGATGCTGGGGGTTATGGGATGGCTACGGTATGTGACGATGGTGAGGTGGGATTGAAGGCCTGTGGTGGTCCAGTGAAACTTGGCTAATCAAAAAGAACACTTTATTAACTCAAACATCTGTCCTACGCTAACATTCAGTTGCAATCACACTACCCACAGCATGTGGCAGGGCTGTGTGGCCAACAAGTTGCTGGCTGCAATACTTGCTCCCCAGTTTGCTAACAGTAGTGCCCAGCATGTGGCTTGTGACCTTGTTATGTGAGTCATGCTACAAGCACCCTGCATCAGCAGTGCCCAAAGACAGTCGCTATTCTTGCACCAATGGATGACTGAGCCTCAGGATCTGGTGGTGCGTGTTGTGTTGCCCACACTGCCGTGGTGGAACCAGAATGCAACCCACTGCCCTCTGGGCATGAATCGTGCTTGTTGATGGAATGGGCACGGAATGGCCCTGCTGCACTGTGGTACGAAGTCCAGGAAGTGGACCTAGTGGGACTGAGATCCAACTTGTGACTGCTGCTGGCAGCTCCATGTTGTCCCCTTGGTTGGCATAGCCCAAATGTCCTGTTAGGACTGCTTGGCTGTGAATGAATCTGCCACCAAAATGACAACTATTTACACAGGATAAAACTGCACCTGTTATGCTGGTGTGCTGCTTCTAGTCACGTTTTCAACAGCGCTGGTGGAAACCATTGGTGGAAAAATCCCCTTGCCTTTACTACAAGAACCATGCTTTATCACTGTGCTGGGAATTTTCACTGAGCCATGTCAGGTCCGTCACACAATAAATCAACAGCTCTGTTACTGTGATCAGAATGCCAACATCTTGCACTCAATAGCGGCCAGCAGCTGCTGCAATACTTTGCCATCATATCCCAACAGATTTGCCCATAAAATAGTTGGCACAACATTACCCCTTCCATGGGAAGACCTGGCCCCTTGGGACCCACTTAAGATTGGTCTACAATAGAGATTCCCGAGTACAATGAATATTATGTCATATTTGCATCTTAAATTTTCATTGCAAGAATGTCTGTTGGCTTAACACACAGGTGTCAGAGAGACTGTATTTAAGCTACAAAGCTTACTTCTTCTTACTCCACTAGGCTACTTACTACTACTCCAGTAGTAGTCCAATAGTTTCTGTGGAATGCACATCATATCACATCACATCATGTCTTTACACTTGTCCATTCTGTTAGTCGTGTGTCCACACAGTGTGGCTTCAGCTGCCGGAGGCTGTAGTCGTGTGTGTATGAGTTGCATTTGTGTGTCTGTGCGTGAGTGTGTCTGTCGTCTGTTTTTGAGAAAGGCCTTTTTTTCCAAAAACTTATATTGTTGTGCCTATCTGCGACTCAGCATCTCTGATATATGGTGAGTAGCAACTTCCCTTTTCATAATGTTGTTACATTCCATCACGGATTTTCCATTGTTTGAAAAATCATTGTTGCGTGCACCTCCCTGAGCATCTGGCTCTGGCTACACTGCCTCAGAACAACACCCATTATCATCCAATGGGTTTGATATTACTGCACTTAAATCACCCATGTTGCTATCTGCACACTCATTGCTGCTACCCTAGACACCACAGTTACACATGCTATTGGAGCCAGTATATCTACATCACTCCCCTCAACTTTAACAACATTATTATTCAGTGCATTACTTAAACTCTCAGGAATTTGTATAATGTCACCACTCTCTCTAATTATCTTAATCTTCCCATTCAGAAAACCACCCTACCAGTTGGCAAGTACTGTCCTACCCTTCATAGGATTGACAGGTTCAATGACACCAATAGTAGTCCGACATCTTGCAGGACAGGTAAACTAGATACAAACCTGCTCGTCTCCCTTGCAGCTTCCTCCTCCTCTTTCCTCTCTTCCCATCCTTCCAAAATCTTCCTATTCCTTACCTCCCAAGGCCCATTTTCACTCCACCAGTTGTTGAGTTTTCTCTACACCTTCTCTGTACACTCTGGAGTCATGCAATAAGATATTTCAATCTCCCTAGAATGAAGTGCTTCCAGTCTCTTAAACAGCCCCACACTGTCCACATGTAACCTATCTACTTAAACATCTCAAATTTCTAATACATCATTTGTGATAGAGCCCTGTGGTATTGAAAACCCTGCTACCAGTGCTACTGACTAGACTCTGATGTCATGAGAACTACATTCCACAAGTACAACAAAATAGCAAAACAAAATCATATTATGAGAACACTTAACTGTGAGACTATCCTAACACTTCTTATTGCAACTTAACTACTCTTGCCTGAATAGCTACTCATAATTATTGTTACACAGCAGAAAAATAACTGATTTAGCTTCACTTTATGAATCACAGCACATGTTTCCTAAACTATATCCCTAGACAAAGAGCCTCACCCCATGTTTGTGATAACACATACTGACCACACCAACCAAGTGAAAACTAACATTTATGTTTACAGATCCTCACAGCCTGTCACATACTAAACTTCATTAGTACACCTTAATCTTTGGGAAAAATGGACTGATTTCCCGTGACACTTAACAATCAAACAAGAACAAAAACAAAAATACTGCACTCACCCCACCATAATTTGTTGAAACTACAACCCTATAGTAGTCAAGTCATCCTCTTCATCCACAGATGGTGGCTGTAGGCATTGTCAGTCCTGATGTCACCAAATGAGGTGGTGATGGGATCAAAGATCCCACTTCTGACACCCAGCTGTAGCTGACCACATGGGTAGTGGGCTGGCTGTAGTGCAGGTGGCTGCTTGTTGAGAGTTGAGGTGTGTTTGTAGGCCATTGGTGGGCCAGTGAAACTCGGCTATTAAAAATAAAGCTTTGTTGACTCAAAACTCTGTCCTATGCCAGTGTGGAGTAATGACCACATCCCCCAAAGCACATGGTGGGGCCATGTGGCCAGTGATGTCTTATAGCTGCGCAGGCAGTTTTACCAAACCAAGACAGACCCATCTCACAATAAATCAACAACTCTGTTACTGCAATTGGATTGCTAACACTTTACATTTGCCAGTGACTGCTGCAATACTTCACAACTATATTCTGACAAATTTGCCATAGTAGTGGCACATCAGTAGTGTACACTCTCCTGGAAATTTATTGACTGATTTAATTTTATTAGTAATTTACTGGACATTCTGGAATGTTGTTTTGTATTATTTTACTTCTCTGGTACTCTCATGTGGGTGTTTAGCCATCAAATGTGTACACTGAGTGTTGCTTTACACTAAAAATGGGACTTCATGTTCACTTACCAATAAACTGTTTTCATTGATGAGGCTGTTCAGTTTGAACCAGAAAAAATGATTCAAATGTAGTCTATGTTTAGCATACTGCTCAGACAGAAACAATTAATGTGTGCCCAATTGTTAATGGGCTATCTAATCATGATGCGCAGTTAATGGAAACAACACATATAGCACCTTACAGGATTCAGGCAGGTTCATGCAAGGCAGGGAGGCTTATTAATGCAAACAGGATACAGAGCTTTTACGTGAAGCATAGAAGAGGTAGAATGGGATGAAGTGTACACAGAATATGATGCTGATGCCAAATTCAATTTATTCCACCGTAAATTTGTTTCAATATTTGAGGGTTGCTTTCCTGAAACATTATCCAAAAAAGCCATTACAAAGTGAAGTAAGCCATGGGTTACTAAAGGAATTAAGATCTCGTGTAAGAGGGAAATATATGGACAGGCCAGAATAAATCAGGATCCACCGTTACTTGCTTACTACAAAAGATACTGTAATATTTTAAGGAAAGTCATTAAGAAGTCGAGAAGCTTATGTGTTCTGACAAAAATTAATAATGTGGATAATAAGATTAAAACTATACAGAATATTGTCAAACAGGAGACGGCGCAGCCTGACACTGCACAGCATACCATAGCAATAAAGCTAAATGATGATGTTGTAAGTGACAATCCACAAGTTGCAAGTACTTTTAACAATCACTTTCTGAATGTAGCAGCAAGAATAGGGTTAAAGGGTTCAGCTGAAGAAGCAAAAAAATATGTTAAAAATGTCATTCCCCAGGACTGTAGGCCTTTAGAAATAGCACCAACATTCCCCACTTAAATTAATGGAATTGTAAATATACTGAAAAACAAGAGCTCATGTGATGTCGATGGAGTCTCTAACAGCATTTTGAAGTGTTGTTCTAATTTAATAAGCAGAGTCCTTAGTGATATATGTAGTGCATCGCTGGCACAGGGAATTTTTCCAGACAGATTGAAGTACGCAATTGTCAAATCTCTTCATAAGAAAGGGGACAAGAGTGACTTGAATAAGTATAGACCAATCTCATTGCTGACTTCATTTTCTAAAATGTTCGAAAAAGTTATGTATTCAAGAGTAATCTCACATTTAAGTGAAAATAATTTACTCAGCATGTCACAGTTCAGATTCCGGAAGGGTTACTCGATTGAGCATGCTATCTATGTATTTACCCATCAAATAGTACAAGCCATAAATAATAAATTATTGCCAGTTGGTGTTTTTTGTCATCTCTCCAAGGCATTTGACTGTGTGGATCATGTCACACTCTTATAGAAACCCATGTTTTATGTAATTGAAGAGTATACACACAGCTAGTTTGAATCATACTTAATGAACAGAAAGCAATAAGTTGTGCTGAATAGCACAAATAATGTTGGGAGGGTGGTAAATTCTAGTGAATGGGGAGTTATCACAAAAAGAGTCCCACAGGGTTCAATTTTAGGTCTGCTGCTGTTCCTTATTCATGTGAATGACTTCCCACTTAATGTTCAGCAAGCAGAACTAGTACTTTTTGCAAATGACATGAGTGTTATAATAAATCCCATTCCAGAAAAAGCAGCTGAAGTTTTGTTAAGGATGTCTTTCAAAGAATTATTAAGTGGTTGTCAGAAAATGGACTCTCCCTTAATTGTGGAAAAACTCAATATATCCAGTTCTGTACACCAAATAGATTCATACCGACAATTGATGTAGCATATGAACAGTGCTCAGTTAACAGGGTAGATTTCTCCAAATTTTTGGGTGTTCACACTGATGAGAACTTGAATTGGAAGGAGCATATTACTGAACTTCTCAAGCAACTAAGTTCAGCTTCTTTTGCTCTTCATATAATCACTAGTCTCAGTAATAAACAGATCAACCTCCTAACATACTTTGCATATTTCCACTCAATAATGTCTTATGGAATAGTTTTCTGAGGTAAATCACCACTTAGACATAAAGTATTGATTGCACAAAAGAGAGCAGTGAGAATAATTAGTGGTGTTCACCCAAGGACGTTATGTAGGCACCTTTTCAAGAAGTTAGGTATATTAACTGCACCATCAGGGTACGTATATTCGCTAATGAAATTCATTACAAATAATCCATCTCAATTCGCAAAGAACAGTGATGTTCATAGGTACAATACTAGATGGAAAGATGACTTTTCCTATCCGTTATTTTTATAAATATATATATAAAAAATAGAGGGAAACATTCCACGTAGGAAAAATATATCTAAAAACAAAGATGATGTGACTTACCAAATGAAAGTGCTGGCAGGTCGACAGACACACAAACGAACACAAACATACACACAAAATTCAAGCTTTCGCAACAAACTGTTGCCTCATCAGGAAAGAGGGAAGGAGAGGGAAAGACGAAAGGATGTGGGTTTTAAGGGAGAAGGTAAGGAGTCATTCCAATCCCGGGAGCGGAAAGACTTACCTTAGGGGGAAAAAAGGACGGGTATACACTCGCACACACACACATATCCATCCACACATATACAGACACAAGCAGACATCTCACAAGCAGACATATTTAAAGACAAAGAGTTTGGGCAGAGATGTCAGTCGAGGCAGAAGTGCAGAGGCAAAGATGTTGTTGAATGACAGGTGAGGTATGAGTGGCGGCAACTTGAAATTAGCAGAGATTGAGGCCTGGTGGATAACGAGAAGAGAGGATATATTGAAGAGCAAGTTCCCATCTCCGGAGCTCGGATAGGTTGGTGTTAGTGGGAAGTATCCAGATAACCCGGACGGTGTAACACTGCGCCAAGATGTGCTGGCCGTGCACCAAGGCATGTTTAGCCACAGGGTGATCCTCATTACCAACAAACACTGTCTGCCTGTGTCCATTCATGTGAATGGACAGTTTGTTGCTGGTCATTCCCACATAGAATGCATCACAGTGTAGGCAGGTCAGTTGGTAGATCACGTGGGTGCTTTCACACGTGGCTCTGCCTTTGATCGTGTACACCTTCCGGGTTACAGGACTGGAGTAGGTGGTGGTGGGAGGGTGCATGGGACAGGTTTTACACCGGGGGCGGTTACAAGGGTAGGAGCCAGAGGGTAGGGAAGGTAGTTTGGGGATTTCATAGGGATGAACTAAGAGGTTACGAAGGTTAGGTGGACGGCGGAAAGACACTCTTGGTGGAGTGGGGAGGATTTCATGAAGGATGGATCTCATTTCAGGGCAGGATTTGAGGAAGTCGTATCCCTGCTGGAGAGCCACATTCAGAATCTGATCCAGTCCCGGAAATGTGATGAAGTATGGATCTCATTTCAGGGCAGGATTTGAGGAAGTCGTATCCCTGCTGGAGAGCCACATTCAGAATCTGATCCAGTCCCGGAAATGTGATTCTGAATGTGGCTCTCCAGCAGGGATACGACTTCCTCAAATCCTGCCCTGAAATGAGATCCATCCTTCATGAAAACCTCCCCACTCCACCAAGAGTGTCTTTCCGCCGTCCACCTAACCTTCGTAACCTCTTAGTTCATCCCTATGAAATCCCCAAACCACCTTCCCTACCCTCTGGCTCCTACCCTTGTAACTGCCCCCGGTGTAAAACCTGTCCCATGCACCCTCCCACCACCACCTACTCCAGTCCTGTAACCCGGAAGGTGTACACGATCAAAGGCAGAGCCACGTGTGAAAGCACCCACGTGATCTACCAACTGACCTGCCTACACTGTGATGCATTCTATGTGGGAATGACCAGCAACAAACTGTCCATTCGCATGAATGGACACAGGCAGACAGTGTTTGTTGGTAATGAGGATCACCCTGTGGCTAAACATGCCTTGGTGCACGGCCAGCACATCTTGGCACAGTGTTACACCGTCCAGGTTATCTGGATACTTCCAACTAACACCAACCTATCCGAGCTCCGGAGATGGGAACTTGCTCTTCAATATATCCTCTCTTCTCGTTATCCACCAGGCCTCAATCTCCGCTAATTTCAAGTTGCCGCTGCTCATACCTCACCTGTCATTCAACAACATCTTTGCCTCTGCACTTCTGCCTCGACTGACATCTCTGCCCAAACTCTTTGTCTTTAAATATGTCTGCTTGTGAGATGTCTGCTTGTGTCTGTATATGTGTGGATGGATATGTGTGTGTGTGTGTGTGTGCGAGTGTATACCCATCCTTTTTTCCCCCTAAGGTAAGTCTTTCCGCTCCCGGGATTGGAATGACTCCTTACCTTCTCCCTTAAAACCCACATCCTTTCGTCTTTCCCTCTCCTTCCCTCTTTCCTGATGAGGCAACAGTTTGTTGCGAAAGCTTGAATTTTGTGTGTATGTTTGTGTTCGTTTGTGTGTCTGTCGACCTGCCAGCACTTTCATTTGGTAAGTCACATCATCTTTGTTTTATATATATATATATATATATATATATATAATAATCTGACTTGTTCCACATCATATCAATAAAATAATTAGGAAAATGATCAATGGAACATGACATAACTAAAACTAAAACTGAATAGTTGTCTTTCCTCATGCTAAAGTGTACAACAAAATGTATCACAATTGTTCCACCTGAACCATTACATATCAGACAAAAATTTATTGTGCTACCTTCAGCCGGGCACCAAATTTCTTGTCATTGATTCTTTAAATTATCTTATCCACTTCAAACTCTTTTAAAAGTGCCTATTTATTATGCAACTGAAGACCTTTCCAACAAATGTCTTGAAAGAAAATATTCAGTGTTATGCCAGATGTGAGTGTTAAATTGTTCAACATCAAACCAAGAAGCCATCATCAGGTGATCAAATGTTATGAGGCATTCTTACATTGTCCACTGTGAACATTCCCCCCCCCCCCCCCCCCCTCCCCTTTTCCCACTTCTAGCCCCATGATCAGGCAACAGTTGTGCCCCATTACCAGTGAACATCAGCAGATACTCACCCCAGTTTCCATTTCTGTTTATGGTCAACAGTAAGAAGTTCATTTGCACAGTGTGTGTAACAATTAGAATGCATGATTCTGTGTTTTACTGATAGTGTACCTATATTCTCAGTTCTTGAAGGCTTGTGAATTGTGGATTTCCACAGCCTCTTTGGCAACATTATCCCCACAGGTGGACGCCCTTTTTTTTTTTTTTTTTTTTTTTTAACTGCATGGCATGTACTTATGTACATGAGTACGTATTCAGCAGTGGCTCATTAGTTGGGCTGGAACCCTGGTGTTGCACATATGCTCATCCAATCTCTTCTTCACCTTTTGTATTGTCTGATGTATTTCTCCCCACAGTCACATGGAATGTAACATACTATTGGTTTTCTCAGTTTGGAATTGTATTTGACTGTGCAGATGACTGCTCAGGTTTTGCCTCAGAGTGGGTGACACACTTCTTCTGGATGTAGGGCTGGTATATGACAGGGAGGCCATGGAGTGTGGCGTTTCCTGTAGCAATGCATCTGCTTGCTGCTGTGATTTAGTATGAAAAGCAGATGTGGAGATTGTGAATTTGATTTATTAGTCTCATAACATACACTTACAAATCGTGTGATTATGGTACAGGGGACATGTCAAAAATTACAAACTAGAATCTAATATTAATTTTTAAAACTGTATTAATCTATGTACCAGTATCTATATTTTCTTGTTTTCCAGCATAGGTAAATATCTTTCTTAATAATGGAAAATTTTTTTTCCCCACAATATAATGCTAATTTGTGGTTGGATTCTGCTCAAACTATCAGTTCATCTTCAATGAACTCTTCTAATGAGTAATAATATTTGTGTATAAGATTTTCATGTAACTTCTTTTTTAGTATCCCTAGTTCCATGTTTAGAATGTTTTTGCCCTTAAGCTTGTTGTAGACTTTCATGCCCACATATTGTGGGGTCTGAGCATATAATTTCAATGTATGGGCAGGAAGCATAAAATTATCTTTATTCCTTGTACTGTATGAATGATCAGATTGATTTTTAATGAACAATTCCAGTTTGTTGTGTAAAAATATCATTAGCTCATATATGTATAGGGAGGGGACAGTCAAATTTTTAGTTTCTTTAATAATGGATGACATGATTCTCTTTGCTGTGCAGTGCACATGTTTCTGATAATTTTCTTCTGGAGTTTCAGTACACGAGATATATTATTGGAGCTCCCCCAGAAAATAATGCCATATCTTATCACTGATTCAAAGTAACTTAGATATGCTACTTTGTGAGTGGACATGTTATTAGTACTTGATAATATATGCATGGCATACGCAAAGCTATCCAGTTTGCTGCACAAGTACTCAATATGTGTGTCCCAGTTTAAATTCTTATCGAGGTGTAGACCTAGAAACTTGGCAGAATGCACTTCTGTTAATTCTTCACTTTTATGATTTATACTAATTTCCTGGTCTTTTGACTGTTTGGTTCTGAATTGAATCAAGTTTGTTTCTGATAAGTTAAGCTTCAGACAATTTAACTGGAACCATGACTCTAGCCTGTCTAATGTACCAGTGACTCTATCAGGAATCGTTTTTGTTTCTTCTCTTTCTACCAAGACAGACGTGTCATCAGCAATCAGGACGCATGGTGAATTTATGTTTAATGGTAAGTCGTTGACATACAATGGAAAGAAAATTGGTCCGAGGATCTAACCTTGCAGGACATCCTGTGTTATTATTTTCCAGTCTGAATGGTAGTTTACACCATTTGAAGAGATGATTGTTCTTTGTTTTCTATTAGATAAGTAAGAAGTAAGCCATTGAAGTACTGCACCCTTAATCCCATATTTTTCTAGTTTGTGGATTAGCAAGGAATGATTTACGGAATCGAAAGCCTATGTCAGGTTGCAGAAAATTCCGGCTATTTTACTGTTTTTGTCTAGAGCTGTGCTAATTTTTTCTATGAAATTATTTATGGCATCTGTTGTATTTTTCCCTTGCTGGAAGCCAAACTGATTGCACAAAATAATCCCCTGTGATGCAATAGAGTTTTGGATTTGGATAGCACTACTTTCTCAGAAATTTTTGACAGGACTGGAAGGAGGGAGATAAGACAATAATTCCCCATATCTTCTCTTGACCCTTTCTTAAAAAGTGGTTTTATTTCCACATATTTTAATGATTCTGGAAAACAACCTTCTTCAAATGATTTGTTGATTTATTCAGCTAGTGGAGGACTTACTATTTTGTACACTGATTTAATTACTTTCGCAGGTATCCCATCCCAACCCACTGAATTTTTCTTTTTAGTGATAATATAAAGTCCTCTATTTCTTTCATTGTAATATTTCTAAATTTCATGGGAGATATATTTTTTTGATCAAGCCCATATGGACATACATTTTTATTGTAATTTGTAACATTGACGTTTGATTTTGTCACATTGATAAAGAATTCATTGAAGTGTTCCGATATTTGAGCAGGATTTACAATGGTGGTGTTTTCATGCTTTATTTTACAAATTTCATGGCTGCCAACTTTAACGCCCAATTCTGATTTAACAACAGACCACACTGCTTTTGATTTATTCTTATGGTTTGAGATTAGTTCACTGTTAAACATTTGTTTTGCTGCTTTTACAACATTTTTGAAAACATTTTTATAATGCTTCACATATGCAATAAAAGCTAGATCTTTGTTATATTTCAGCTCTTTGTGCAGCTTTCAATTCCTAGCACTAGAAATTTTTATTCCTTCTGTTATCCAAGTTAGTTTACTTGTCACTTTGGTGTTGACACACTTAGGTGGAAAGGTTTCATTGAATACAAGAAGGAAGATGTTTAGGAATTTGTGAAAGTTTTCATTAATTGACTTGTTATTGTTACATTGCCAGTCTATCTCTTTTAATCTGCCCTGGAATACAGTTAAATTTTCTGAGTTGAAATTTCTTTTAAAGACCAGACAAACATCTGGGTCACATGCTGATATTCGAGGGTGGAGGTGAGTGGGTAAATGTTTCATCACGATGTGTATCAGAAGCAGGGATAAGAAGTGTTTATGGGATGGGCTACGCACTAGTGCCACTGTACACCAAATTACGTAGTGAGGGTGCCTATATTTGATGTGAAAATATTGTACCATTTCACACACACATCCAGCTTGTCATCCAGAAATTTTCCTTTCTTGTCCATTATTTTTACACATATGAGGGATAAGATTCAGTTTCTGTCTTAGTTGGCTTTGTACATGAAGTAACAGGGATATTGGTAATAACTAAACACACAAAATCACTTAACAATTCCCTAAAAGTCATGCTAACTGCCTGTGTTTTTAAGAGTCTCAGTTTATTAGAAACCTCATAAATAAAAATGATGAACATCTTGTTTCTATTCAAGAAACTGAAAGGATACATGGAACTTCAGGAGACTTGTGTGCATATCAGGACATCACATGAAAACCACTGAAACTGGACAAATTCCTCTGGATGAGATCTAGGGCTTCCCATCAGGTAGACCATTCACCGGGTGCAAGTCTTTCAATTTGATGCCACTTTGGCAACTTGTACGTCGATGGGGATGAAATTATGATGATTAGGACAACACAACACCCAGTCCCTGAGTGGAGAAAATCTCCGACCCAGCCAGGAATTGAACCCGGGCCTTGAGGACTGATATTCTGTCACGCTGACCACTCAGATACCGAGGGGGGGGGGGGGGGGGGGACCATGATGGTCAAAAGTTAACAATAAAATTTACTGACCAGTCAGGTACAGATCAAAGAAGAGTATTGTATTGCAGAATCATGGACAATGACTTGTCCACAGAGTTAAGAGAGAAATTATGGTAAGAATGCTGATGAGAAATTTATAAAAAAGTTAAACATATTTCTACATCACTTTCAGGCTTGCCCCCCCCCCCCCCCCCCTCACACACACACACACACACACACACACACAAATTGAACAGAACCAAGGATAAGGTGCAGGTAACTCCTGGACTTAAAATATCTTGTTTCTGGAAGACAGAGCTTTACATCATTCAGAGAACAAGCAGAAGTCAAGATCTGAAACACTGTTGCCACATTTATTGTAAATGCCTCTAGTCTGCCATTAAAAAAGCAAACAATAAAACATGTCAAGGATAAAGCAAAAACTATTTCAAACATTATTAAACAAGAAAAAACAAAATATTGATCCAAACTACATTGATCTTCCCGAAAATAACTCTGGCAGAAATGACAACACTTGCAAATCATTGGTCACGAAAGTCAATGATTACTTCCTCAAAGCGATGGTAAACAATGCAACCAGTAATATACAAACAAATAGAGCTGCATTAGGTTTATTTGTGCAAACATTGCATGCAGCACCAGTAAATGTTAGCTTAAAAAATACAGCCCCCTAGAGAGATTATAGAATTTGTTGGTATTAATTCTGCTGGCCACGGAGGTGCTTCTAGCAGAATATTGAAATCTTTTGGTGACTTGATAGGATTACCTTTAAGCAACCTTTGTAATCAGTTAGTGATTGAAGGCATATTTCCTGACATATACAAATATGTTGTAGTGACACCAGTCTGCAAAATTGGAGGAAAGCAAACCACATGCAAACACAAATCTTTATCACTCCTTACAGTCTTCTGAAAAGTGTTTCAGGAAGTGGCATCTGATAGAGTACTGACTCCTTTATCTGAGCAAAACTTCTTAATGCCTCTCATTTTGGCTTTTGTTAAGGATTCTCCACAGAGAAAACAAATAAAGTACTAATAAAAAAACAAATAAAGTACTAGCCGAGCTGAACAAGAAAAATTATACAGTTGTTTTACTATGTGACCTTGGCAACATGTTGACTGTGTAGGTCACAAAATTCTACATGGCGAACTGAAGTGTTATGGGATTGAAGACATCCCTTTTACATGCATGGAATCTTATTTTCACAACAAAAAACAGAGAGTCTCGTGAACATATTGTATCTGTATGGGCAGACAAACTGAATAAGCAGTAGTCAGCTTTATTGAATCTATTTAATAGTAACTTGGGGTAAACAGTTATAAGGTTATATGCAATACAATGCCCAGAACAGCAGAATTTTTATAGGATAAATCCCAATCCAATTAAGAAGGTTCCAAGAAAGTCCAAATTTGTAGCAAATGCTCAAATACAAGTTTAATAGAAACCAACCAAAGAAAGGTTCAGGAAGAATACAAAGACAATAACATAGATCAGAATACTGGTTCATTTTGAAGATAGCTATTATAATGTTTGACAGTCAACATGCCAGCAACTGTATTGAGCCAAACAAGCCCTTTTATTTGTGAATCGCTGTCACAGGTACTGCTTATAAAACATGCTGTAATGGAGTGTACAGTCATTTTCTGAGTCTTACGTTTCTTACGCTGTTGGTGGTAAGTCAGTCACAGGCTGTGTCCCCATCTTGCAGTCCAGGAAAGGTAATGCTCATTCTGTTTTGAGATGTAAATAGGCTTTTATAGGAATATTATTTGAAATGGCACATAGCAGTGAACGACATATGTTACATAAGTGATTTAATGTTTGAACCAAATAACAAGGTTTCTCGTCAAAAGATATTTTGTTTTTACTGAACAGCTAAAGTCCGCAAAGTAAAAAAAGACTTCTAGCACCAAGTTTCATTGTGCTGAAACATTATGTGTATCCTCTAAGGTCCCACCTGATCATTATCTGCTGAATGTCATGAAACATGTGTTATGAGATCAGAAATTTGCCTCAGACTATATAATATATGACAGTCGGAGGTCAAATATTGTGCATTGGTAAAAATTGTACCAGTTTCTACCCAGTGATGGAACAAGGACAGATTGAGAAACAAAAGGGGGAGAGAGGAGGAAAAACAAAAAGTGGATTGAGTAAAATCTCCTCATATCACCATACTCAGGGCACAGTGCACTTAAATTACTGTGGCTGTCCACCACAGTAAAAGAGTGTTTCACTAAATCATAAATTTGTTGAGAATATTTAATTTGTATCTGTCACGGTAACGTAAATTCTGGCAAAAATTAGGAAGGGTAGCTGTTGATCTGTAAAAGACTGATAGCCAGCATATAGGCACACTTAACAGATTATAAAATCACATTAGCTAGTGAGAATTTTGGTCTTTTTAGGTACGAATTCCACCTCCCCCCCCCCTCCCCCTATTAAAGGGAAGGATGGGAAGATATAAATTGTCTGCTGTGGTAATGGAAAAGTGTGGTTTAATTCTGGTAAGGTCAAAAAAAGAGGTAACTGAAGTCCTGCTGAAGAATGTTGTTGAATTTTTCTGGGCGAGGATAATGCTGGATGAAAAAGGTAATATTGTTTAGTCACTAGTTAATAGTGACAACAGGAAATCTTTTTGTGCCTATTTAGGTAACATACTGTCCATTTGTAAAGACTCTGGCAACTGTTAACTGTATATTAGGGTAACTTGTGCTTCCCAGTGCAGTTACAATGCTCATGATTTCTAGTACTTTGCAAGGGAGACTATTTGACATTTGTGGTAATGGAGGTGTTGCTGGTGTAGGGTGCTTTTAATACGGGCAGATGTTATTGAGACATCAGAGAAATGGATCTTAATAATCAGGAGAGCAGCTTGTCAAGCAGAGAAGGGCCAAGTGAATAGTAATTGTTGGAGTTGTGGAACAAAGAGTAGAGGAATTACATGCCATGGATCTAGCTCATGAAGATGCATGATGTTCAGGTTTAAGTTTTTGAATGATTGAAAGCAGCCATATAAAATAATCTGTATCTGTTTGAAAACTAACCAATTGCCTACTTCCATGAATGGGCACAACTTAACTGTAGCTAATCTCAACCACACATTTGCTGAACGTACTGTGGCCACAACGGCAGTGACTTAAAAACTGCTCCATTTCACTGTGGCCACAATGGCAGTGACTTAAAAAACTGCTCCATTTCCCATACCCTGTGGCCATTTTCATCTTCCCTCCATCCTCTGGTTATGTATGGTGGGAACTGTTCAGACAGTGCATCTCCCACTCTGAATCCCTTTGATCTAAATCTCCTATTAGTCCCCATCACTGCCATATCTTCCCACTCCCTTATCCATTCTGACATTTTCCTGTGGCACAATATTCAATGAGTTTCACTCTCACTCTTCTCCTACTTTGACATTAATGTACTATATATACCCCTTTCTCTTTCATTTGTCTCCCCACATCACAGTCTCTCTCTCTCTCTCTCTCTCTCTCTCTCTCTCTCTCTCTCACACACACACACACACACACACACACACACACACCTCCCTGTCTCCATCTCACTTTCCCTCCCACTCTCACTTCTCTTCATTCCTTTTAGCCACCAACAATCAGTTTTGTGACAGCTGACAGAGTTGTTCCATACTATGACTCTAACTGAAAACTTTGGAAGTAACCACACCTATCTGCTGAGGCAATCACTCATATACAGACAGTATGGCTGTGACATTCATTGAAATGTCATACCATTTCAGTGAACCCATCCAGAAGAAAAACCCAAGAACTTTATATTAATGAAGTAAATCTTTTTGCTAATTTGTGATTACTGTCATCTCAGCATAGTTAAGAGAGAAGAAGTAATGTACTCACTGTCACTCACATATCAAGTGTTGTAGACTGCTTCTTGAAGGAGAATCCCTGGAAATATGAAACAAGTAAAAATATACATTAACACAGAGAAATAGCTGTCATTGAGCTCTGTTGGTAAGTGCCAGACTACAAATCCAAAGATCAGAGGTTTGATACCCAGTAATTTCTGGGAATTTTTCTGTAATTTATTGCCCCTTTTTACCTTTGATGCTGTTTTGTTAATGTTAAAAGTGCTAAGTTGCACATTAAACTGTTCTGTAACTGGCTGGGTCAGTGTATTCGAAGGTCAGAGAAGGCAAGGCGTTGTCATTTTAAATAAGTCCTAGCCTAGTAAAGCAGTGTAGCATCTAAACAAACCTTAGAATTGAGAACAGTTTTACCTTATCATAAGTAGCCATATGAGCTGTTACTGCAGGCTAATTAACTATTAACCATCATTAATTGTGGTCTGGTTTAATAACTTGAAAAGTCTTTAGATGGACCTTTCATACTGTTGGCAGGACGATCACTACTTCAGAAAAAGGTTTCTGTGCTTACACTGTTAACCTGCTATTTGTCTATCAATGTGTGCTTAAAATATTTCCTTGAGTACACTAACAATTATCAAAGAATAAATGTTATTTGTGGACTGTAAGATTGAAGGTTTATTTACAAGGAATAATTTTAAGTACTGCACTACTAACACTATAGTGAGCAAGCTGTAAAGAAAATCAAAGAGAAATTTGGAAAGGGAATCAAAGTTCAAGGTGAAGAAACAAAAAGTTTGAGGGTTGTCTGTGACATTGTAATTCTGTTAGAGGCAGGACTCGGGAAACAGTTGAATGTCTCAAATATAAGTTATAAGACAGTTATCAACAAAAGTAAAAGGAAGACAATGGAGTATAGTAAAGTTAAGTTAGATGTTGCTGGAGAAATTAGATTAGGAAATACGACCCTAAAAGCAGTGACGTGATTGTTATTTGGACAGCAAAATTACTGACTATGTCTGAAGGATATAAAATGCAGACTTGCAGCAAGAAGAAACTTTATTTCAGAAATAGAGAAATTAATTAATATCTAATATGATTTTAAGTGTTAGGAAGTTATCTTCTGAAAGTATTCATCTGGAGGCTAGCCTTGTATGGCAATGAAAGATTAACACTAGGCAATATAGACAAGAAGAGAGTAGAAGCTTTTGAAATGTGGTGCTACAGAAGAATTCAAAGTTTCGATGATAGAGGGAATAACTAATGAAGAAGTACTGAATAGAATTAAGATGAACAGAAATGTATGGCAAAACTTGATTAAAACAAGGGATCAGTTGATAAGAAACATCCTGAAGCACCCGGGAGTAGTCAGTTTGATTATGGAGGGAAGTAATGGAAGATAAAATTTTAGGATGAGGCCAAGGCTTGACTTTAGCAAGCAGGTTCAAGTGAATGTTGGCAGCAATAGTTATGCAGAAATGAAGAAGCTTGCACATGATATGTTAGAATGGAGATTCTTTGGACTGAAGACCATAACAACAACAACAGCAGCAGCAACAACAACAACAAAAACAACTGCTACTAATAGGAATTAGGAATCCTCAAATCTTTATAATCAAATAGTTTTTGGAGTCTGTATCTAGAAAACTATACTTTTAATGTATTTTAGACTTTTTATGGATATGGACTTCCACCCTGACTACTATGATTAGTATTATTTCGTATTAAGAATACCCATTCCCAAGATTTTCTTCACAACTTATGTGCACGTGAACACATGAGGAGACACTTTTATGCACAAAACATGAGACTTTCTTCTGTGCACCATTGTGGGCATGTCAGAAAACCAAAATGCAAAGTACTGATTTTACACAGACTTGATGTGCTAAGTAAAGCGACCATCACAAATGTGGAAGAAGTCAAGAAATACGACAGCATGTTTATTTACAGGTTAATAATATAATTATCAGCTTAGTGGCTGAGCACTAAATCTCCATATTTTGCGTTCCCCCATCTGAATGGTGCAGTTTGTCAATATGCCTTTTCCTTCCATCTTGGCAGTAACAAATGCAACATGGAAACGGCATGATGGGCAGGAAGGTGCCATGAAAGCCATATTATTCCAGTATCCATTGTATACTTTGTGATGCTGAAGCACTTAGAGAATAAAAAGGCTCACAGGAAATATTAACAATACATTTTTGATGTTTAGCCCAGCCATGACTCCACTTGTAGTGTCATAAATTGGGGTTTACTGAAGGCATTCTGGCATCCAAAGTGAAATATATGTACTTAAAAATGTAGTATTCATTACTAGTAAAGAGCCTGGTATAAACAACATGCACATACATATGCATATGTACTGACTATGCACCTATATGTCACTGCTGTGATTTTTAGATTTGATGATGGCTGCAAATCTGCACCTGGTTATCAGATTTAATAAAGTAGCATGAATAGCTGTGGGTCAGCAACTTCTGTTAATCAATACAATGACAAACCAGACAAAGTTGCAACTTTCCCTTTTTTTATTTACTCAGTGACTTAGTTCCGGGCTGGGACATATTTTGAAATCATCATAACAAAGTAAGAAATGGTATTCCTGAAATGCAAAAACTTTGTCAGAAATGTGCTAACAAACAGTTACAGTGTTGTAACTGTTTGTTTGCTCATTTTTGACCTGGTTTTTGCATTTTTTTAAATACCATTTTTGACTACGTTATGATGATTTGAAAAAAGGTCTCACCCCAAAACCAGTCATTAAATGAATAAAAAAAAGTGAAATTTCCAACATTTGGCTTTCCATTGTACTGACATTAGCATGTGATAAAAACATTGACTTTTCTACTAACAAATGTGGTTGATGCTACTGCTGGAAACAACCACTGACGACACATTTGAAAAAATGAGTGTGATGAAGAACCATCACTGCAGTGACTACACTGTATGTACTGAGCTAATCAAATGTTCAGTATTCAATGACACATCAGATTGGTCTCTCAGCAGGCCGTGACAACCTGAATTAAATGTTTTAAATATAGAATCATGATAATAACATTTGTATTTTTGTTAGTGATGCATAAATTTATGCCATTGTCAATAGTACTGAGCATTACAAGTGTTCTTTCATGCATTACTTGTATGTAAGTGTCTCTAGCTACACTATCCATTCAGAAATGTATGAAAATGCTTATGTAATGTGGAACTGACAATTATAATGGTTTGTGGATGAAACCTTCCTGCAGTGGCCTTGTCTTGATCTGAATCCAATGGAACTCTTTTGGGATGAATTAGAACGCCAACTATGCTGCATACCCCAATGTCCAACATCATTACTTTGTCTGGTTTTGGCTCTTGAGGAAGAATCATCTGCCATATCTCCTTAAGCATTCAGACACTTCATTGAAAGTGTCCTCAGCAGAGCTCAAGCTGTCATGAAGGCGAAGGATGGACAAACCTTGTGTTAATGTCCACTAATAGGTTTCTAGATAGTTTTGAACAGATATTGTATGAGTTACTATGGCAGTGTTCACTATAGCATTTCTCTAACATTGTCTGCCACTTTTGTTGATTATGATAAGCGACACTGATCTTTGCATTTTTGGCCATGAAAGCATTTTGAACCTTGCCACTTTTAGAAAAATTTGTGTTGTTGATTCAGGATTGTATTGTGATGCTTTTATCTTAGTAACTAAATGTACATTACTTTTATGAATTTTGATTTTGTAATTTAATTGAATGCTTTGAAGCTAGCACTGTCATGTGTTTTATTCATCACTCAAATTTAGGTTGTCTTACTATCTTAAATCCATTTATTTCCTGTAAAAAATTCGTTTGGTTGTTGTTCAGCAGTAATTTACAATTACAATACCATACTTATACTAATGGACAGTTATTTTTTGTACATAATGATTACGATGTAAAATTATGGCTATTTGGTGTGTGGATATATATCTGAAGAGATTTAAAAAGATAATTTTGGAAAAAGGACGCATTACTTCTGCACTTATCAAATTTTGTTAGCTTCATGCAAAGTATTAGTGTTATGCTATTACATCAGCTGTTAAGTTTGATGTTGATATCACAGGTATGTGTACATGTGTGTGTGTGTGTGTGTGTGTGTGTGTGTGTGTGTAGAGTGAAATATTATGACACTGATGATAGGGATGAACATAGAGCGTGGATGCCAATAGCCCGTTCCTTTGCTCTCCTTCTGCATTCTCAGTGGAGAGATTGCAGTTGAATCCAGGAGACTAGCACTTAATCAAACCATACAAACTATATGAATAAAGCCTTTGTATTTTTATGCCGCTTCATTACAAATAAAAACCTTGGGCTTTTGACATCTTTCTGCACCACCATCATCAAAAGTCTATAGTTGGCCTTCTGATCATAATGGTACACACAGCTGTCAAAAGCTTCAGAATTTAATTCAAAATAATTCAACTTGAAAATACGAGGCTTGTCTAAAAAGTATCCGATCTTTGGCCAGAAAAAATATTTCAAATACCTGACAGCTTTAGGACCCTAATCCCCTTCAAATTAGGCCCCTTGTGCTTGCACACACTTAGCCCACCGATCCTTCCACTGCCGGAAACACCTCTGGAAGTCTTCTTTTGGAATGGTGTTCAGCTCTACTTTCAAAAAGGGATCCTTTCAGTGGCGTCTTCAATTTTGGAAACAACCAGAAGTGGCAAGGAGCCATGTCTGGAGAGTAAGGAGTTTGTTAAACGGCTGTGATTCCATTTTTGGCCAAGAAATTTTGGATCAAGTGGGATGAGTGTGCTGGGGCATTGTTGTGATGCAGTTGCCAGTTTTTCGCTGTTCACATGTCTGTTTTTATCCGCCGAACTGCGTCACAGACTCGCTGGAGAACATCTTCATAGTACTCCTTTGTCACTGTTTGTCCTTCCAGTGCATATTCATGAAGCACAACTCCACAGACATCAATGAAGATAGTCAGCATCACCTTGATTTTGCTTCGCACCTGCCGTACTTTCTTCAGCCTTGGAGACTTGGGATGCTTCCATTGTGATGACTGTCTTTTTGTTTCTGAGTCTTACCCATACACCCATGACTCATCTCCACTCATCACAGTGTTCAGAAACCTAGGATCAGTGTTGGTGGTGTCCAGAAGGTCCTGTCCAAGGTCAAAATGAAGGTCTTTTTGTCTGGTAGCAACAACATGGGCACGAAGTTCGCAGCTACTCGGTGCTTGTTCAAATCATCACGCAAAATTGCATGTGCAGAATCTTTACTCACTCCAACCTCCTGGGTGATCTCCTGCATGGTCAAATGACAGTCTGCTATCACCAAATTTTGCACCCTCTCAACGACAGCTGCACTCCAAGCAGTTTGGGGCCTGCCAGAATGATGGTCACTCTCCGCTGATGTGCAGCCTTTTTGGATTCGTTGAACTACACCTTAATTTGTGTTACACCCATCGGATCTTCTCCAAACACCTCCTGAATCTTACAAATTGTTTCGCTTTGGGAATCACCAAGCTTTTGACAAAATTTGATGCAGTATCTTTGCTCAACACATTCAATCATCTTGAGAGAATGGGTAATCCAACGAAAATGTTGTGTAGCACCTCACTCAGTGACTGACAGGCAGCGACTGACGTGCTGGAAGGTGGGAACAAAATTCATGTATGCGCATAATGGTGTCTTCCTTTACTGTGTACAGTAGTGCCACACTATCATCACTATAAGGCATGGGAAAATCAAAGGTCAGATACTTTTTAGACAGACCTTTTAGAAAAGAATTTATTCAGACATGCCACTGAAAAAACTCCAAGGACACAAAAATTGTATGTGTTGGGTACTGTTCCATTTCTGACCAAAATTCGGTGCTGGAAATGCCTCCGAATTTCAGCTAGCTGGAAGGACTTTAACTCCTATTGATGAAGAGATCCTGAGAGATGAAACATATGTTTAGATTAGACAAGAATGACGAAGGAAAGTAACAGTGTCCTTTTCTAAGGAACCCAAAAAGAAACTAAATGAAGATGGTTTGATGGAGAATTAGAAACATCACCAGTGCTTTAACCTCAGTGCCTCTTTCCTTGGTAGCTAGCTTGAAATGAAACACAACTATCCTATTGCTTGTTAGTGATCTTGGCACTGTAGTTGAGAGCCAAATTACTAGTTTCCTTTTTACATAGTACATATAGTTGTAGCCTAACTTCAATTACCATATAAAAATCTCTGTTTAAAATTTTCCTTTAGTGTAACACAGTCCTTTGTTTTACAGCTATCCAAACTTACGTTGAAATGCTTAGGCATTGTATTTAATGACCTGACTGAACTATGCAATATTTTTATGGAACGTCTGCTTATTATCTGAGGGTAATGAAGGTAACTGTTTTTAGAAACCCCAAGGATGGCTTTGTTTTATGTCTTGGTAAAATATAGCCTCCTAGGGAGATCTAAAAGATGATATGCAGATTCTCCTTATAAATATTGATATTTTTACCAATGAAGTCTGACTCACTGATTCAGTGCCCAAGTGCTTCAGCAAAATTTACTATATCAGAGAAGCCTCAAACAGCACAACTTATTATTATTATTAATTATTGTAACAATAATTAACATCTTTGCTGAAATGAGACGGCGAGGCTCAACTAAAATAACTCCTGTTTTTATTTTTAGATGACAAAATCATTTGTTTATTTATCACTGCAAATAACCAAGAAAATGGTTCTAAATTATTCATTTTTCTTGTAGAAAAAGTTCATTTATTGGACTTTTCTGTTGTATATTTTCAGATAGACCTACTGATTTCCAATTTTCGAGATCAGGAGTGGCATTCCAGAACAAAAGAACTACGGCAGGGTTTTATTGTTACAACTGTGGTAGACACTACCGGTGGAAACATTCGCTGACAGCACATTTAAAAAATGAGTGTGGCAAAGAACCATCACTGCAGTGCCCATTCTGTGTGTACAGAGCTAAACAAATGTCCAATTTTCGAAGACACATCAGAGTGGTTCATCGGCAGGCTGTGACAATGTGACTTCACTTTTTTTTAATAAGATCTTAAGAGTAGCATTTATATTGCCCATAAATTCATATAAGTGTTGACAATACTGTGCATTAGAAAATTTTTTTTGATGTTTTACTTGTTTGTCTCCATGTCTCTATGAGTTATTGTGCCAGCGTTCACTACATCCTTTCTCTAATATAGACACTGATTCTGTTGTTTATGGGTAATTGACACAGATCTTGGCATTTATTAGTCTCGAATGCTTCAACTATTTGAGACCTTTGACAATTTCAGAAAAAATTGGGTAATCATACAATACCATTGCCTGACTTTTTTACATAATTTATTATATAAAATTACTTTTGTGTATTTTGTTTTCCTAATTAAATTCAATGGTTTGAAACTATTGTACCTGTTTGTTTTATTCACCAGTCTCTTAACTCAGTCAGAATACTGTCTTTAGCATCTCTCTTATCTTCATCAATTTATTTGCTGTAAGAAAGTTTCTTGTGTTTCTGTGCAGCAGTAATTTGCAGTTATGTTTGCATAGTGACACTACTGCTAGTTAAAGCTCACACAAAGTGTCCATGATGAAATCCAAAGGATAAAAAAAATTATGGATCAGTGGTTGGTGCTGGTATATTTGAAGAAACTTAAAATAATTTGTAAAAAGAAATTGCCATTACTGAACTGTGTAATCTTCCTATGAAGTATTAGCAGTGTGTTATGATTTTAACTGTGCAGTTACACATTGGTCTCTCTTATATTGCTAGTGGAATCCACTATACCAAATACAACTATCTGTTAGTCAGTACCCTTGCTCTTCCTTTGTATTCACAGTGGAGAGCCCTGCAACTGAATGCAAGAGACTAGCACTTAACCTGATGTTCAAAAACTACATGTACTCGCTTTTTCTACCCTTGGTAACAAAAATCTGGTGATGAAACTACCTTCCACTTCTAGGATTTCAAGTAGATGGAAGGGCTTCTTGCTCCATTAATGTTGAGGTCATGAAATATGGAACAAAAATGTGGACTGGACAAGAATGAGGAAGGAAATCAGCTGTGTCCTCTTTGAGGGAACCATCCTGCTATTCACTGTGCTCTATTTATGGAACCCAAAGGAAATCTAAATATGAATTACTGCATCAGAATCTGAGCCTCCGCTTTTGTTAAATGCAAGTTCAGTGGTGCCGCTTTCCTTGGTAGCTACCTGGAGGCCAAACACCACTGTCTTATATCATGTTACTGATCTTGGCCTTGTTGGTGGGAAAGTCTGTACTGGAACCCATGCTATAATATAATTATGTAGTTTTAATTTATTGTGAAGCCCAGCTGCAATGTAATACTTTTGAAAATGTTATGTAAATTTAACCTTTAGTGAACAACACAATGAACTGTCTTCAAATTACCAAAATATCATTGATGCACTTGAGAATTGTGTTAAATGATATAACTGAAACTATGCAGTATTTTGAAACAGTGTCTTCTAAACACCTTCAACTGACATAGCTGGTTGCTTGTTGAAGCTTCCACATTGCTACTATTTTTCTCATATTACGAAGAAACATACCTCTCCTGATTGCATCCATCAATAGCACAGCTAAAGTTTATTTGTAACCACTGTTAACACCTTGCTGAAATGAAAGGGTGTGAATACCAAAATAACCGATTTTTTATAGAGAGAATCATTTGCTTACTCAACAATGAATAAAATCAAGAAAATGATACATAATTTTTTCTCTATAGGAAAATTTTCATTTATTGAACTTTTCTGTTGTGTATTTACAGATAGGACTACTGATTTCCTGTTTCCAAGATCAGGACTGGGGATCCAGAACAAACAAACAGCTGCTGGGTTTTATTGTTACAACTGCGGTAGATGCTATCGGTGGAAAAATTCACTTACAGCACATTTAAAAAATGAGTGTGGAAAAGAACCATCTCTGCGGTGCCCATATTGCATGTATAAATCAAAACAAATGTCTTCCATCCGAAGGCATATCAGAGATGTACATCAGCAGGCTGTCTGAACTTACATTTCAAGCTTTGAAATGAACCTTTAACAGCAATATTTGTAGTGCTTTCTCTGGAACATTAGACTGTTATTTATGCAAACTATGTGGAACTCTATGAGTGATGTTTGATGTGTTTCCTGTAAATGAGTGTCTCTAAATTTATGTTCCTATTTCTGAAGTGAGAGTCTGTGTTTTCCAATTTCTTCATGTGTGTTGTGGGTTATAAATGTCTGAGAATGTGGATGCCTGTTTGTACATAAGTAATTATCTGTTCATTACTTTTGTATATTTTTCTTTCTTAATTAAAGCACATCTTTCAAATCAACATCAATATATTTTAATCATTACTGGAGTATAGCCTTATATGGAAGTGAAATGTGAATGGTAAACTGTTCAGACAAGAAGAGAATTGAAGCTTTTGAAATGTGGTACCAGTACTACAGAAGAATTCTGAAGATTAATGTAGTTCATATACTGAAATTACAAAAGAAAATTGTCAGATACATGTGTACTTTATAGCAAACAGAGTCTCGTTGCCCCTTATTTCAGAAACTACAGATGCTAACTGTTCCTACTATATAGATTTATGAAATTATAATCTTCCTACACAGCAGACAAAAATTATTCGAGGAGAATCACTTTAACCACATATATAACATGAGAAATAAAAATAATCTTATGCTACCTGCACACCAGTTGAAATTACATGGATGGACTCCATGGTATATGGGAAAGACAATATATAACAAGTTAATGGACAAAAACTTATTTAATTTGAAACCATCAATTTTAAAAATTACTGCTGAATAGAAGAATTCATAGATAATAAAATGATAATTTGAGCAAGGGGTAATTAAGTGTTAGATTTTATTATATGTAGTGTTAGATTTTATTATATGTATATATAACAAAACTGTATTATTATTATGATGTCAGGTGTACTGTGTTTATGGTGAAATTTTACTGCAATTTTGATGTGTCTTCTGTACCTGAATCAAATGATTTACATTATGTACAAATAAACCCCAATTCACTCTTAAATGGGTAGATTGTGTAACTAATGAGGAGGTACTAAATAGAATTGGGGAGAAAAGGAACTTGTGGCAGAACTTGACCAAAAGAAGTGATTGTCTAAAGGACACATCCTGAGATATCATGGGTACTGGTCTGAAATGTGGGGGTTGAAAATTGAAGAAGAAGAACAAGAGATGAATACAGTAAGCAGGTTCAAATGGATGTAGATTGCAATAGTTATTTGGAGATGAAGGGGCTTGCACAGGGTAGAGTAGCAAGTCTTCAGGATGAAGACCACAACAAAAACAACAACAACAACACTAAGCATTTGCCGACATTCTGCTTTCATCATCTCTCATCTCACTGTATGTACTGACATGCTAACATGCGATCATAAGATTTCTTGTATTCTTTTTGATTAGAGTGCAGCATTTGTATTTCATTCAGGATTCAAATTCCTTTCACTTTATGATATACTCCTCCCCAAGTGCATCAGTGTATGGTGAAAAATGATACCCTTTTTGGGAAATGGCACCAAGTGATGAGAAACCATCACCTGGTACACTCAGTTAGTGCCCCTGAAAGTCTCATTCAGTATGTTGAAGAGGAGCAGCCATTGATGGACAGGATGCAACCAACTGCAGATTGTGGAGCATGTTGGAAGATATGATGCCTGTTGTCTTGGATAAGTCCAGTGACCAGCAGAGAACTTTTGGAAGCTAGCCTTGCTCATGGAAATTCATCAGAGGTCAGTATG
Organism: Schistocerca nitens; assembly: GCF_023898315.1. Taxonomy (NCBI): domain Eukaryota; kingdom Metazoa; phylum Arthropoda; class Insecta; order Orthoptera; family Acrididae; genus Schistocerca; species Schistocerca nitens. Next base: position 929,256,073 of record NC_064617.1, on the reverse strand, counting down.
GAGCATTGTTCCCAGAATTAGTCAAGGCCTCTTGTTCGGAGTCAAATAGAAGACTTGATCCAGAGATTTTGATGTTCTGTGACAAGCTAGAGTGGCTTCAAAGAATTGCCACTAAATGGATCAGGGGCACACTATGAGTAAAGGTTGCTATCCAGGCATCTGCCTGTGTGTGGGGTACAGATGATTCTCCTTTCACACTAAATGATGATAGCTGATAGGAGGCCTCAGACAAATAGTGTAAGATCCAAAGTTGTGCCCCAGAGATGAGATTGTGAAAATCCCAGTGATTAACTGCCAAAACATTTACAACAAAGTGCCAGAGTTTGAAGCACTTGTAAAAGGGAGTGAACAGTTACTGTGAAGGTGGTGTGATGAACCCTTTTTAGGCACTTAAGTGTTATTTGCAGAGTATTAATGTATACGTAGATGTACTCTCATGATTCTAGGTACAAAATGCTGGCTAAACCTAGAAACTGACAGCAGTGAGTTTTTTGGTGTAAATCTAAGTGTGTACTGAAAGAATATGCTAATGAGTAATTATGGTGGTGTTTTTTCATAGCACACAAGGAACTCAAATGAATGGGGATGGAAACTGAAGCACCTCAAAAGATTGTTTGAGCATGGCACGGTATCAAGGAGGGGGTATAAACCTATAATTGAGCCTTTCTATAGTCCACCAGACTCACCCAACAGATGTAACTGAAAATTTAGGGGACTTTTAGTATGTGTTACATACAGTTTTGTAACAATGGAAAATCCAAGATGGAATGTAACAATACTATGAAAATGATAATTGCTATTCACCATATAGCAGAGAAACTGAGTCGCAGATAGGCACAACAAGAAGACTGTCACCAAACAAGCTTTCAGCCAACAAGGCCTCTGTCAAAAACAGACAAAACACACACACACACACACAAATGCAACTCACATGCACAGCTGAAGCCAAACTACAAGCAGCAGCAGCGTATGGTGGGAGAGGCAGCTGGGTGGGGGTAGGGAGGAGGCTGGGGCCAGGAAGGGGAGGGATAGCAGGGTATGGATGGGGGACTTTGGGAGGTGGTGGGTGACTGGGAAGATAAGGCACAGGTGATTTTTTTTTGTACAGGGTTGGGATTGTAATTACAGTCTGTAAAGGCCTCAATGATACCCTCGGTATATTTCAGGAGGGACTGCTCATCACTGCAGATGCGATGACTGTGGGTGTCTAGGCTGTATGGATGGTACTTCTTGATATGTAATGAGTGACACCTGTTGAATTGTAGGTATTACTGGTGGTTTAATATGGGCAGAGGTGTCATGAAGGTAAAGGATGGACGCATTTTATATATCTAATAATAGGTATCTGAATACTTTTTATCAGATAGTATAGAGCAGTTCATGGGAGGAGGGACATTCCATGGTATCCAAATTCTGTAAGGAACCAGTGACTGCAGAACAACAGGTGTAAAACAAAACATGAGAGTATAGATGGTGATGCCAAATGAAACCTGTTTGGCTGTCAGAAGGACAATGCATGAAGCCTTCAACTATGTAGTAGGATTTACTGAAAGACCTTTCATGTACTCAAAAGAGATTCTGTTCATAGGATGGTCAGTGGCACCAAAATAAGTATCTAGATACTCACGGGTAATGTGAGAACTGAACTGAGAGTAGCAATGTAAAACAGAACTGCTGCTATTTTCAAATGTTCCTTTAAAAAAGGAAAAATCAGGTATATTGCCACAGGATAATTCTCGTGCTACTGCAGAAATGACTGATGTAGATCTTAACAATGTAGGAAAAGACAGATTGCTACTTACCGTAAATATGTATTTTCGTACACTATTGATATTCCTGCCTGGCGTTTCCATTGTTTGATAAAGATATTAGTGTCAGTGGTATTGCGAATCAGCTGAATTCATTAAAATTGAAAAAGGCTTCTAGGATTAATGGAATACCTGTCAGATTCTATTTAAAGTTTGCCACTGAGTTATACCACTTTTGACTATAATGATCTGTTGGCCCATCGTATAAAAAGCTGTGCCTAGTATTTAAAAGAAAACACAGTTCACACTCATCTATAAGAAGGGTGGCAGTAGTGATACAAAACAATTAGTGACCAATATCACTGGTATCCCGAATGAGTTTTCACTCTGCCGCAGAGTGTGTACTGATATGAAACTTCCTGGGAGATAAAAACTGTATGCTGGGCCAAGACTCGAACTGTGACCTTTGCCTTTCGCGGGGCAAGTGCTCTACCAATTGAGCTACCCAAGCATGATTCATGATCTGTCCTCACAGCTTCAGTTAATATCACTGGTACCCACATTTATTAAATAAGCATTAATGATACAATATTTAGTTGTGTCCTACATGAATAAATGTGTAGTGTTGAAAGTCAAAGTGATACTACGTCAAACCAGGAGTGTCAAACACAAGAACACCAGGAAAATTTGCATGCAGATGACACTTGCAGATATAAGCAAAAATCATTAATGATATTTTAAATGAATAATATGAAACACTTGTGGTAGAATAAATATATATTTTTAGTGCTTGCAAACATGGAATTTTAAGTAACTTAAGTTAAAATTTACACGATCATTATTTTAAAAAATGTATAACAGGTTGTGAATTTATTACAAAAATAAAGTCAGTACATGTCCTTAAATCTCCATATTTTTTTTTTATTTTGTTGTGTAACTGAATACTGAATGCAAATATGGAACTATCCTTTTCTTGTTTCCTGTTTCTGAGAATTCATTTTCTTAGTAGAAGAAAGAAATATATTGAACACCTGGTTCAATTGCTTTTCTCACTGGCTCACGTGCTCATCAGTTCATTGCTTTAATTGTTTGGCTATATAATTGAATTACATCATTTCAACTAATAGTTGAACTAAATATTCTCTAAATAATTTGTTACTCTTAGAATAGCGATAGATAGTTTCCCCATACTGAAGTAAGTGTGGAGAAACCTAACATTACAGGTGCTTGCAAATTAATTTTAAGAGAAATTATAGTGACTCATAATTAACCATGCTTAGCTAAATTGCAATTATGAAAAAGTCCACTACTGTGTGCATTGATATTCCCAGACTTAGAAACAGCAGAAAGGGAGAGGCAGAGGTATGTGGAATTTTTGTAAGTTTGGAACCAGTCATGTTCTAGTAAAGTTCTAATGGGTTTTGGCGACAAGAGAAGTGGTGCGAGACTGGAAAGCTAACTTCACACCACTCTCACATCAGTTGACTTACTAGAAATATTTAGCCGATCCTCTCCTCTGGGTGGTCAGCTGCGTTAATTTCCACAACTTTCTTCCCCGAAGAACTAATGCTGATTAGAGGAATTTAAACGACTCTCTCTCTCTCTCTCTCTCTCTCTCTCTCTCTCTCTCTCTCTCTCTCTCTCTCAATAATTTGATACTCGCTTAATACTTTGACTTCAGTTCTGGTATATTTTGATTTCCACAAAGAACAACATTACAAGTTTCACATAAGCATTCAAACTCGTGCAAGTCAACTGAGTCGTTAACCATTATACTCTATTAAGTATGGTTACAATATCAAAGACAGGTATTGCTTCTAGCAAGTCTACACCAAGGATTAAGTAAGAGACTCTAGTCAAATTATTTCACCACCAAGGAATAACATGTAATTACTCCTTGTACTTTCTATACATCTTCAATGGTGCAAGCGGCAAACACTTGTCGGCGTCGATCGACCGCCATGCTTAGAGTCTTCTCATAGCCAACTTCCCACCTGTACACAGAAACCAGTGGCACGGTAAATACTTTTCCACTATTCCACACTCATACTTAAAATATTGGGTGTTCGAGATGGAGGAAAGACAAGTGTTTCTAGAATTTACTCTCAAATTCTCCAAGCAATACACAGTGTCAAGGTAATCACTGTAGATTCTTTTGTAGATACTGGTGAAATACACTCCTGGAAATGGAAAAAAGAACACATTGACACCGGTGTGTCAGACCCACCATACTTGCTCCGGACACTGCGAGAGGGCTGTACAAGCAATGATCACACGCACGGCACAGCGGACACACCAGGACCCGCGGTGTTGGCCGTCGAATGGCGCTAGCTGCGCAGCATTTGTGCACCGCTGCCGTCAGTGTCAGCCGGTTTGCCGTGGCATACGGTGCTCCATCACAGTCTTTAACACTGGTAGCATGCCGCGACAGCGTGGACGTGAACCGTATGTGCAGTTGACGGACTTTGAGCGAGGGCGTATAGTGGGCATGCGGGAGGCTGGGTGGACGTACCGCCGAATTGCTCAACACGTGGGGCGTGAGGTCTCCACAGTACATCGATGTTGTCGCCAGTGGTCGGCGGAAGGTGCACGTGCCCGTCGACCCGGGACTGGACCGCAGCGACGCACGGATGCACGCTAAGACCGTAGGATCCTACGCAGTGCCGTAGGGGACCGCACCGCCACTTCCCAGCAAATTAGGGACACTGTTGCTCCTGGGGTATCGGCGAGGACCATTCGCAACCGTCTCCATGAAGCTGGGCTACGGTCCCGCACACCGTTAGGCCGTCTTCCGCTCACGCCCCAACATCGTGCAGCCCGCCTCCAGTGGTGTCGCAACAGGCGTGAATGGAGGGACGAATGGAGACGTGTCATCTTCAGCAATGAGAGTCGCTTCTGCCTTGGTGCCAATGATGGTCGTATGCGTGTTTGGCGCCGTGCAGGTGAGCGCCACAATCAGGACTGCATACGACCGAGGCACACAGGGCCAACACCCGGCATCATGGTGTGGGGAGCGATCTCCTACACTGGCCGTACACCACTGGTGATCGTCGAGGGGACACTGAATAGTGCACGGTACATCCAAACCGTCATCGAACCCATCGTTCTACCATTCCTAGACCGGCAAGGGAACTTGCTGTTCCAACAGGACAATGCACGTCCGCATGTATCCCGTGCCACCCAACGTGCTCTAGAAGGTGTAAGTCAACTACCCTGGCCAGCAAGATCTCCGGATCTGTCCCCCATTGAGCATGTTTGGGACTGGATGAAGCGTCGTCTCACGCGGTCTGCACGTCCAGCACGAACGCTGGTCCAACTGAGGCGCCAGGTGGAAATGGCATGGCAAGCCGTTCCACAGGACTACATCCAGCATCTCTACGATCGTCTCCATGGGAGAATAGCAGCCTGCATTGCTGCGAAAGGTGGATATACACTGTACTAGTGCCGACATTGTGCATGCTCTGTTGCCTGTGTCTATGTGCCTGTGGTTCTGTCAGTGTGATCATGTGATGTATCTGACCCCAGGAATGTGTCAATAAAGTTTCCCCTTCCTGGGACAGTGAATTCACGGTGTTCTTATTTCAATTTCCAGGAGTGTATGACTTGTCCCTTCGTGCATCATAATTCTCTGTGTAGAGAACAGGTGGGGAGATGGAGGCATTTTTGTTTTGTTGGGTTGGTTGATTTGGGGGAGAGGGAACCAAACAGCAAGGTCATCAGTCCCATCGGGTTAGGGCAGGATGGGGAAGGAAGTCGGCTATGACCTTTCAAAGAAACCATCCCAGCATTTGCCTGAAGTGATTTAGGGCAATCATAGAAAACCTAAATCAGGATGGCCAGATGTGGGTTTTTGAACCATTGTCCTCCCAAATGAGAGTACAATGTACCACCTCATTCAGTGGAGACATTTTTGGGAGTCAGATTCATGCTGAAGTCTCATATGGACACCTCTTGAAAGCAATGTTCCTAGTATGTTGTGACTGTAAGAGAATGGTACATATACCACTTCGACATTTTGTCTAAAAATAGTAACAGAAAATCTCATCATAACATGTTTTTATTGGAGATTTGATAATTGTATATTAGTTTTAATGCACACTCTTTCACAGGTCTCATTTATTCAGCTTCTCATTTTTATCCAACATCATGGTACAACTGCCAACAGTCCATTGAGGCTGAGAACATTCATTTTTATGCACCATCATGATAGAACTGCCAACAGTCCATTGAGACCGAGGACACAATAGTCATTCACTTATTTTAAATCATTCGCATACATCATGATTCAATACTCAGGTTCAATAGTTACTGGTCTGGATTCATTCAGTATATTCCTAACAATCGTCTGATTTTTTTTTTTTTTCCTTGAAAGGGAGCTTTATAGACCTTGCCATAGCTCCTGAGATGCTTGTATAAATAAGTAATGACATGAAATTGAAATTTCGCACCCGAGGCTGAGCTAAACATCACATCTTTATTTAGTTGCAAATCACTCTTATGTTACTGCCCTCTGTAGAATAGTGTTAGCTTCATGTATGTGCATGACAACAGGTAAAATTATGAAATATTTTCAGTAAGTGGCAGTTCATAGCCATAATATAGTTTATGAAAGTTGTCTTGGAAAATACATTGATAGTTACTTACTGAATTTCTCTATTGTGTCACTTGTTTTGATCTGCCTGAAGATCATCAGATCAAAAAACATCATCTTAGCATATGTATTTATAATCCAATGTGATTTTAAAAATGACAACTTTGTCTCAAATTTAAAACATGTAAGATCAAAACTTCTTCTAATTTATGTCTTTGAAATTATGTGTATGAACAAAATAAAAGATTGAATGCGTGTTGTAGATTTCATTACCCTTCTTAATTTGTAGTGCTAACAACTACTGAAATATCACATGCCAAAAAATGTCAAAGGACAAGATTTATATGTCATCTGCATCATTATTTTGGGATGCCTTATGTTCCGATTTAAGTAGCAGCTCAAAATGCTCATCATTACATGTTCTCGCAGGTAACATATATATCATAGTCTTTGAAACATTCTGAAATTTGGTGACAATATAGAAGTGATCGAGCATATGTTGGATTTTCAGATTATGTTATTTAATGGGATCTATCACATAAATTCAACATGTAATTTTGTTAATATCTGAAATTTCACAAATAGAAATTCAGATTCAGATTTGACATCGTATATTTTAAAACAACAAGGGAAGTGTCCCGGTGTCTCGGAGTGAACCAAAGTGATGTTGTTCAGACTTAGAGGAGATACAAGAGACAGGAACTGTCGCTGACATACCTCACTCAGGCCGCCCAAGGGCTGCTTCTGCAGTGGATGACCACTAGCTACGGATTATGGCTTGTAGGAGCCCTGGCAGCAACGCCCCCATGTTGAATAATACTTTTCATGCAGCCACAAGACATTGTATTACGACTCAAACTGTGTGCAATAGGCTGCATGAAGCGCAACTTCACTCCCAATGTCCATGGCAAAGTCTATCTTTGCAACCACAACACCATGCAGTGCGGTACAGATGGGCCTAACAACATGCCAAATGGACTGCTCAGAATTGGCATCACGTTCCCTTCACCAATGAGTGTCGCATATGCCTTCAACCAGATAATTATTGGAGACATGTTTGGAGGCAACTCGGTCAGGCTGAATGCCTTAGACACACTGTCCAGCAAATGCAGCAAGGTGGAAGTTTCCTGCTGTTTTGGGGTGGCATTATGTAGGGCCGACATACGTCTCTAGTGGTCACAGAACGCGCTGTAATGGCTGCAGAATACGTGAATGCCATCCTCCAATTGACAGTGCAACCGTATCAGCAGTATATTGGCGAGGAGTTTATCTTCGTGGATGACAATTCATGCCCCCATCATGCACATCTTGTGAATGACTCCCTTCAGGATATTGACATCACTCGACTATAGTGGCCAGCATGGGATAGATTGAAAAGGACTGTTTATGGATGACATGACACTCAGAGGGATCTACACTGAATCAACATTGAAGTGTGGGACAATCTGGACTAACAGTGCCTTGATGAGCTTGTGGATAGTATGCCACAACAAATACAGGCATGAATCAATGCAAGAGGACGTGCTACTGGGTATTAGAGGTACTGGTGTGTACAGCAATCTGGACCACCACCTCTGAAGGTCTCACTGTGTGGTGGTACAACATGCAACATGTGGTTTTCATGAGCAATAAAAAGGGCAGATGTGATGTTTATGTTGATGTCTATGCCTGATCCCACGCATTGCACCTGTGATAGTTCATTCGACCAGACCATTGTGGCCACATTTCCCAGCCCCAGGAGTGTGCTGTAATGGATCATATGCTTAGCTTACAAAATTAGTCACAGTGGGAAACATGCGAGTTCTGTACAGGTTCCAGAACTCTTGGAATCGAGGCGATGCAAAATTTTTTTTTATGTGTGTAGATTCTTTCCCAATCATGTCTGCTCTGGAGTTTATTCCTTATTTTTTCTAATACATTTCATTGGATAAAAGACTGCAGTTTTTCAGTAACTCACCAACATTTATAACATCACCAAAACTACTGTAACATGAGCAGTTAACAAATAAACTGCCAGAGCAAGTATAATTCCAGGGGAAACACAGACCCTGGTACCAGTAAATAAAAAAAAGGGGTTTTAAGTTAAATTGCAACAGTCTGTTGTCTCCTCTTTTTTTCCTGAAATCATCAACAGTTGACAGTTTTTCTGCTCAGTACTGGGCACACTTAAATTCTTCTCCTATGTCTTCAAGGCACATCTTGACAAGCTATTCTTCACTGGTGCCATACCTCCTTGCAGCTGTTTGAGGAGCCTCCAAGTCTCTCATGGATGTGTAATGCCAGGAGACTCATTTGTTAAAGTGAGCAACAGCATGAAGAGTAATTTTAATCATTGTGGTTTGCTGAATGTTTTTTTCTCCTTACATGTCATGTATTTCATTTAGATTTGCTTCAATTTCTATTATTCATGAGTTGGTCATCATATTGTTGCAGCATAAGTGCCTGCTTCTTTGTACACATTTTGTTTAAAGCTCTAGCCTTCATACAACCAGTTATTGTGTGGTATGCTGCATTAAGAATGACATCTACTTTCTTCAGGTGGGCAGGTCTGAGAAAGTCATATTTGGCTGCAGAGAAATGCAAGGTGTTGGCTGTTTTTAGAGCAATAGTGTTTGCACACGATTTTTGCACAACCATTTTCAAAGGCTATTATTTCTTCTGCAAATTTTTGGCAGTGTATCTGCAATGGTTGTTGTAGATGGGAGACTTATCATACATAATGCCTAGATATCTAGGTGTATAAGTATGTTTAACAACTAATGTTCCCATGACACATTACATTCTTATATTACAAATCTTGAATTCTGATGGCACAGAATTCAGTCTTTGAGGAATCTTAATGAAATATGTTGACATAACAACCAGGGCTTTGGTAAGTTAACCTGAAATCTGTTTGAAGATTTGGTTTTTTATGGCGAGGGCAATATCCCTCTTCATAAAGAAACTGGCTGACACCAGAAATTATGTCGACTGATTACTGTAATTCCACTATTCAATAACTGACAATGGAATGTGATAATTTCATTTAAAACATCATTATCTATCAGGAGCCTTCTATGAAATCCAAGAAGCATTGTACTTGTCGAGAACTGAAACATATTTGTTTATCTGTATGGATCTGTCTAACACAAACTATGTTTCTCACTGTTAGTGCATTTGAAAATGTGCCTGTACTTAATTCAGAAATTTCAGAGACTACCATTTCTGTAATATTCATTCTCGTTACGTTATTTCTTTTTACTATATTAGGCCAATATTGAACTTGTTCCCACCGCACCTGGACAGTTCTCTAGTTCTCACTGGACGTAGTACATGTGTTTTTTACAGATGAATGTACAGTGGAACCTCATGTAATGAGCACCTCCAATAATGCACAGTTCACATAATGAGCAAAACAAATTGTAAAAAAAGTGACTTCCTTAATGAGTGATGTTTTACACAACGAGTGACAACTATTAAGTGTGATGTCACCAGCCATTCGCATGTGAGTGGGGAAATGCTCAACAATATGAATGCCTTTCATTCTCAGCAGTGGCATATGAACAATGTCTTTAGTACGTACTACAGTCTGGGTTTAGCGCTCATTCTGCTACCATCTTAATGCAGCCTGTGATCATACATTTTACTAAACTTGCATTCACACAGTGTTTCTTTGTGTGCAAATTTTAATAAGCTTCATAGAAATGTCCCCAAAGATAAAGCCACAAGAAGACTACCATAAGAGGAAGAAAATGACTTTAGAAATAAAACATAAAATCATTGAAAAATACGAATGTGGTGTGAGCGTTGCTGATTTAGCATGCACATACACTCAGCCTACATCAACTATTTGTGCTATCCTCAAGAACAAGGACATGATTAAGGAGACAGGTGCTTTAAAGGAGTAACAAGAATATCTTAACAATGGTTTTGTATTTCAGACAGTGTCAAAAAGTTATTCCATGTATGGATTAATGAAAAGCAATTGAGAGGTGACACTATTATTAAGGATGTCTTATGTGAGAAGACAACCTTGTTAAGAAGATGCCATGATCATCAGTGGCTGAAGAAGTGTTTAAGAGAAGCTGTGGGTGGTTTGAGAAGTTTGACAGAAGAACAGGCATCCACAGCATTGTGAGGCATGGAGGAGCAACCAGCTCCAATACAAAGGCAGCAGAGAACTTCATCAGCAACTTTGGGATGGTTGTAGATTCTGAGTATTATCTGCCACAACATGTTTTTAACTGTGACAAGATGGGTCTATTCTGGAAAAAGATGCTGAAGTGTACCTTCATAACAGCAGAGGAGAGTGCATTGCCCGGTCACAAGCCAATGCATGACTGTCCCACTGCTATTCTGTGCCAATACAAGTGGAAATTTGAAAATTAAACTGCTGCTTGTTTATCATTCAAAACCTCCATGAGCCTTTAAGAAGTGTAAAATACAGAAGAGTGGGTTAAATGTGATGTGGAGGCCCAACAACAAGGCTTTGGTGACATGTGATCTTGTTTGAAATTGGATCAATGAAGTGTTTTGGCTCTTCTGTGAAAAATATTTGCTTGAGATGAATCTGCTACTCCATGTGTGCCTGTTATGGACAATGCTCTTGCCCATCTTCCAGGCCTACATGATCACCTGCTTGCAGAATTTCAATTAATCATGATCTAATTTCTGCCTCCCAACACCACTCCGTTACTCCACCCTATGGACCAGCAGATTATTTATAACTTTAAGCTCTACACTGCTTGCAGAATTTCAATTAATCATGATCTAATTTCTGCCTCCCAACACCACTCCGTTACTCCAGCCTATGGACCAGCAGGTTATTTATTACTTTAAGAAACTCTACACTAAAGCACTCTTTGAGCATTGCTTTGAGTTGACTGGATCTACCAATCTCACTCTCAGAGAGTTTTGGAAATATCAGTTCAGCATTGTTGTCTGCATCATGATGATCAAAAAAACATGAGAAAGGTTTACCAAGAGGACTCTCACTTCTGCTTGGAAGAAGCTTTGGCCAGAGTGCGTTGTAGAATGTAACTCTGAGGCACTTGAGTCAGTACCTGTGGAGTCTGTAGTCAACGAGATTGTGCAGTGAATGAGATTGTGTCTTTGGCCAATAACATGGGACTAGAAGTGGAGAACAATGATATTGATGAGCTTGTGGAAGATCACAACCAAGAAATGATCACCAAAGGGATTACGGGTACAGTGTGTTTCACAGCAGGAAGTAACAGCAGAGCAGCAATCTTCTGCCACAATAAGAGAAATGAAAATCGGTTGCATCGTACACTGAAAATTGTCACCCCAATAAAGTGATGGCTACGCATGCTACAAATTTATTTGATGATAATGCTGTATTACATTTTCACCAAGTGTTGAAGTGTAGGCAGAAACAAATGACTATAGACAGCTTGCTAGTAAACAAGAATTTGTTATGTATCGTGAATAATAAAGAACATAAACTGTGTGTATAATTTTCTTTGAATAAATGACATGCATAAGATAAAAGTTTAGAACTTTTTCTGCATGGAATGCATTATTGTATTTTATGTTAATTTAAATGGGTTAAATTGTTGTGCTTAATGAGTGTTTCACACTACGAGTAAGATTCTGGAACAAATTATGCTCACTATGTGAGGTTCCACTGTTTATGGTTTTCTCCATTGTGCTATGGCTGCACCTCCGCGACCCATATTTCATACAGTGCATCAAAAGGGCTGATTAGGTTAACATAAGCCCATGATATGAAACTTCTCGACTGTAATGATGCATATTCCATTCCCTAATCAGTTACTGCAGTTAGTAGTGAATGAAATACCTCATCTGTGCCCTGGAGCAGTTGTTTGTGGCCACCGAAATGAATTAAGAGAACAATCTCATGGGAACAATACAATTGTTTCAATGCCTTCTGATGTTGAACCTATCTACCAAGTTTGAAACAATTCCACATTCTTCACATGAAACTAGTTTAATGCCTAAGCATTAATTTACACTGAATGCTTTGACCCTTACTTTATTTGAAGTTAAATGCTGGTATGTACAGCTTCCCAGTGTGCTACTTCATACAGACTCCCTTTTCACTTATAAAAGTCCAACAATATAATGTTATTCATAAATATCACCAGTATTTCGTTAAGACCATTGCACGGAAACTATAAGACATATAGGAAACAGACACACATCAGTGGATAGAGCATCTATCTAAGTTTTTAACTCATATTACAGGTGCTCAATATGGGCATCACTTTGATGTTAGCTTTAAGTGAATCATGAATGTGTTCCATAATCTTGTGTGGGTGCTCTGTACTCAAAAATGAATATTATGATGATTCACCTTTACAGACACTTGAAATGTGGCTTTGTCATTGAAAACCAATATTTTGAAAAATGAGAATTATCAGTGAGAAATAGTTTAATGGATCATAAGAATAAATTTTGTATCTTCTGGGAACACAGTTGTGTGGATAATAAGTTCAAAAGTGGTGTGAGGCATAAATTATTCCAATGTAGAATCGAGACATATAGTTTATCGAAGAAGACAGTACGATGGATAGCAGATAATAAACAAAAAGGTAGTGAACCTGAACATATGCCACAGAATGAAACACAGAAAGAAAAAGATATGATGCAAAATAGTGACTGATAAAAAGAAGACAAGAATCATGGGTGAGCAGGTTAACAAGTGAATGGGTTCAATGCTGAAAATCAAGTCTTAGAACTAAACCAAAAATGAGTGTATCAAAGAAATTTAATTTTTGTTACTAAATAATGTGCATTTGTTATTCAATGAAAGAAAAACAAGAAATTGAAAAGATGGCATTTGTGGAGAAATGGGTGGTAGTTGGGAAAATCAGTAAATAGAATTATAGCAAAACGGGGGTGGGGGGAATTAAAGAAAAAAAAAGTTTGTGAATTATTGCAGTTCTGCTAGTAAAAGAAGTGCTGGTACCAGTTTTCTTACTTTGAATTATAAAATCTTTTGAACACTAATTCAGTATTGTTTTATATCTGTTTTTTGTGTTTATTGTTAATGAGTTTATCTTAAACATGTTTAATATCTTTTTCTCTACCATTCATATATAGTGCCTTCATGCATAGTAGTCCCATATAAAGCTTATTTGGTCCTTTCCTTAGGTTGTAATGGAATTGTATGCATTGTCTAAGAACATATCATATTTTATATTTACTCGGCCTTCTGCTAGTGACACTGTATTAATGTCCCCTGATGCAGCTGCTTAGCTTTGGGATTGACTCTTTTTCACCATGATCATCCTGCTCCTTCACTGCTTTGTTGAAGCATTGTCTTTGTTGAAGCATTGTCTTTACATTAATTAAAGTCTCTGTCAGTACATTCTTGAAGCTTCATGTTTTCATTGATTGAATTCTCTGTAGTGGTTGGCGCAACATTATGATAGTTGTAAAGGAAAATATACTTCTCCTCATGTTCTGCAATGATGTTTATTTAATCACAGGAGTAAGGCATTGAGCAGTCAAGAGGCACATAAAAAAGACAGTGTTCAGTTGTTCATGACTCACTTGTAACTGCTAAAGTGTCTTTTATAATTAACACTTCTGCTTCGTATGGCATAAGAAGCAAAGATCTGTTTGAAAATAAATAAAAAAATACTCAACATCAATATAAGCACATTTTGTTTTATTTTGTAATCATTCTATTTATTATATGGTATCTATTTATTTGCATTAATGTTGTTCAGTTCTGAACATTGGTTAAAAAGACTCTAAATTGCCATTTTTTACCAATATTTAGATTTTTATTTGTTACTACTGCCTATTGGGGTGTAATGGACTATTTATGAAATTTGAGTAGAGCATGGCATTAAAGAAACATTCTGTTTTTTAATAGTTTTTGAACAGTTGTAATAAAAACCTCAAATTAATTTTGTGAAGGCACTTGTGATAAACTTGCATACTAATATCCAACATCCATTTTTTGTACTTGGAATAGTAAGTGTACTAAAGAATTATCAATGGTTTACAAAATTCTTACAATTTTATGTACAGATATTCAGTAGCTTTTTTGTTAGTGACAAATCAAATATTATTATTTAGTTTCTTTTTTCTACACAAGTTAACACATCTCTTTCATTTCCCAGGGGCATGGAGATAGATTAAGGTGTAATTTGGTGAGCATCTGGGGAGTACAGTCTGTCCTCAGTCATCTCATCAAAAAAATTTTCGTGTCATCTTGGTACCAAAAGTTCCGGAACCTGTACAGAAAATTGGAATAGAAATCAATGTAAACATTAGTTCTGCCCTTTTTATTGCTCACGAAAACCACATGTTGCATATTGTACCACCATACAGTAAGACTTCAGAGGTGGTTGTCCAGACTGCTGTACACACCGGTACCTTTAATACACAGTAGCAGATCCTCTTACATTGATGCATGCCTGTATTCATCATGACATACTATCCATAAGTCTATCAAGGCACTGTTGGTCCAGATTGCCCCACTTCTCAATGGCGATTCGGTGTAGATCTCTCAGAGTGGGCCATGTCATCCATAAAAAGCCCTTTTCAATCTATCCCACATATATTCGATAGGATTCATGTCTGGGGAACATGCTGGCCACTCTAGTCGAGTGATGTCGATATCGTGAAGGAAGTCATTAACAAGATGTGCACGATGGGGGCATGAATTGTCGTCCATGAAGATGAATGCCTCGCCAATATGCTGCTGATACAGTTGCAGTATTGCTCGGAGGATGGCATTCACATATTGTACAGCCATTACGGCGCCTTCCATGACCACCAGTGGTGTACATTGGCCCCACATAATGCCACCCCTAAACAGCAGGGAACTTCGACCTAGCTGCATTCGCTGGACATTGTGTCTAAGGTGTTCAGCCTGACCGGGTTGCCTCCAAACAAGTCTCCATTGATAATATGGTTGAAGGCATATGCAACACTCATTGGTGAAGAGAACATGATGCCAATCCTGAGCGGTCCATTCGACATGTTGTTGGGCCCATCTGTACCGTGCTGCATGGTGTCGTGGTTGCAAAGATGGACCTCGCCATGGACGTTGGGAGTTAAGTTGCACATCATGCAACCCATATACACAGTTTGTGTTGTAACACGATGTCTTGTGGCTGCATGAAAAGCGTTATTCAACATGGTGGCATTGCTGTCAGGGTTCCTCCAAGCCATAATCTGTAGGTAGCGGTCATCCACTGCAGTAGTAGCCCTTGGGCGGCCTGAGCGAGGCATGTCATCGACAGCTCCTGTCTCCTGTATCTCCTCCATGTCTGAACAACATCACTTTGGTTCACTCCGAGACACCCGGACACATCCCTTGTTGAGAGCGCTTCCTGGCACTAATTAACAATGTGGACACGATCGAACTGTGGTATTGACTGTCTAGGCATGGTTGAACTACAGACAACACAAGCCATGTACCTCCTTCCTGGTGGAATGACTGGAACTGATCGGCTGTCAGACCCCCCTCTGTCTAATAGGTGCTAATGGTTGTTTACATCTTTTGGCAGGTTTAGTGACATCTCTGAACAGTCGAAGGGAATGTGTCTGTGATACAGTATCCACAGTCAACATCTGTCTTCAGGAGTTCTGGGAACCAGGGTGATGCAAAACTTATTTTGATGTGTGTACAAGATATTAACATAATCAGTCCAGCTTTTAGATGTTTACACGTTACCTTTAGTAACACTGTCAAGACATCATGCCATCTCATGTACCAAATCAGATTTGAATGAAACTTGATTTATTTCTTCTCCCTATAGGGTTAAGTAACCATCTGTATTTTATGGCACTTCGAATTTTGGAAGTTTTATCATTTTTAACATTGTGATTTGCACAAATCTATTCTTGATAACATTTGGAAAACAAATTACATTTTTTAATTTAAGTCAATTAGATTTAAAATTTGGTGGTTGTATACTCTGCAGTATAAGGATACTTAAAAAAAAGTCTCAAAATGGGTAATAACTTTTTTTACCAAAGTAATCCTCATAGTGTGGACTATCTCTAGGGAGAAAGAAATGAATGAGTTTTTTGTTCTTTTATTATTTTTTGTAAGAAATAATAGTTTTAATTTTTTATTCAGACCCAAATTAAACTATTCAGATTTTGACCTAACTGAAATTTTAGGTGATTATACCCATAAAAGAAATGATCTCAACCAACCTTTTAAAAAAATATTTTTGAAGTTAATTCAATTTTTCTAAACATCAGTGTATAGAGTAACATTTCTTTTCTAAATAGAGGACATACACTCCTCTGAAAAATTTCACATTCTTCTAGTTTATGTTTTAAAATGTTTGATAACAGCTACACATGAGGAATAGCAACTGTGTAAATATCCTCTCATTTGGGCCAATGGAATTGTGGCAAAGATCCTTAATGAAGCATAAATTATATTGTCACATCACATCTTTTATTTGGTTCAGTGATTATCTTGAAGCACCACAGACTGGAATATTCAGAAGCTACATACTTTGATGGAATATGGTCAGACTGGTTAAGAACATAAGGGACAATTTACACAAGTTACACAGAAGAAATATTCAGTTATTGGCTGTTCCCACATGACTGAATGGGTGCCCACAAAAAATTCAAAATACATTCAAAATTTCAGAATACTCAGCATGGCAAGCATAGAATCTTTTTAAATGAAAGATTTTCATAGCAGATAGTCCACCCCAATAGCTGAGTGGTCAGTGTGATAGACTGTCATGCCAAGGGGCTCAGGCTCGATTCTCGGCTGGGTCAGATATTTTCTTCCCTCAGGGACTGTGTGTTGTGTTGTCTTCATCATCATCATCTCATCCCCATCAACACGCAAGTTGCTGAAGTGGTGTCAACTCAAAAGAC
Source organism: Schistocerca nitens (assembly GCF_023898315.1). Classification (NCBI taxonomy): domain Eukaryota; kingdom Metazoa; phylum Arthropoda; class Insecta; order Orthoptera; family Acrididae; genus Schistocerca; species Schistocerca nitens. The sequence continues at coordinate 929,238,901 of NC_064617.1, read as the reverse complement.
TTGCGCCAGGTGACCGGTCTACCTGATGGGAGGTCCTATCCACACCCCATTTCATTTCATTTAAGCAGGGTCAAGCCTGGAAAATGGAAGTAAAGTGAAACCAGAAGTAATGGATTTATGAAATAAGTTTTACCAAAGTGATGAATAGGCTAGAGGTTTACCAGATATAAAAGATATTGGAAGCACTGAGAAAAGCAATGTGAAAGAATGTCCAGAAACTAAGGTAGATTTTTCTACACTTGAGTTCACTTTGCCCCAAATGATGGTACACTGTCACTATGTGTCTGCATCATTAATCAGATTATAATTGTATTAATAAACACAATACCATGTGAAGAAAGCTATAAAAATCACACAAAAATGATAGTATGTGAAAACCTGCCCTCTGCATGTATGCCACAGTGCTGTAATGAATGCCGTTACAGTTCCAGAGTTGTAGTGAATATTTATGATGCTAAATACAACACAATAGTACACTCATGAGAACAATATTGTTCATAATAAGTGACACAACACAACGTAAGTACAGTAGGTCACATGCTGTGGAAAACCAAAGTACTTGTCCTCTCTGTCTCTCCTTAAGAGAGATACCAAAATTTTTGGTTGTGAGGAATCTTTCCAACTTTCAGCCATGTTGGGATTGATCATTAAACAGTTATTGCTGCCACTGCTACATAGACCTCCCTCACCTTCCAGTCTGGAGCACTACTAAAAAGAGAGAGGGGCTCCAAAAAAGTAGTTGTTACAAGTTAAGCACACCATCGAAAAAGAAATATGGTGAAGTACATGAAAAACACTTACAATAATTCAAAAGTATAAAATAGTAATGAGAAGGAAATATAATAAAAATAAGATCCATATGAAGAACAGATGTCCTTATAGCATCTAGTTCATTGTTGCGAACAACATAATTTGTATGCCCTTTCATGTGTGGGAGTGGTGACACTGTGACTACTATAACAATAAGCTAAGAAAATTTGCTCTTGTATGTCATAACTGAAGGCAAACTTGACAGAACTAAATAATGTATCATACATGCAATATACAGTTTTTTGAGTACAAAACATATGCAACTGCAGCATAACTAGGAAAGCAACACATAAAGTTTATTTGAAGACAGTGAGTCCAATTTGTTCCCGAGTAGCCCCCTCCCGTATAGCCTGGGTACTGGGGGATGATGTATCTGCAGTGACAAAAACTCCCTTGCTCAGTATGCTGAGGGTCTCACCAAGGCCTTCATAGACAGGCACTATCCACCAGACCTAGTCCACGGTTCAGATCTCCCGTGCCATTTCCCCTCCTGCCCCCAATCCTCCCACCACTCCCCAAGAACCAGCCACAAAGGAGTGTCCCATTCATCACCCAGTACCACCCCAGACTGGAACAACTGAACCACATCCTTTGCCATGGCTTTGATTACCTGTTATCATGCCCTGAAATGAGGAGCATCCTACCTTAATACTTCCCACCCCTCCTGAAGTGGTGTTCTGCTGCCCACCCAACTTCCAGAACATCCTAGTCCATCTCTATGCCAGTCCAATTCCCAAACCCTTGTCACAAAGATCATATCCCTGTGGAAGATCCAGGTGCAAAACCTGCCCTATCCACCCACCCAGCACTTCCTGTTCCAATCCTTTCCAATCAGAGGCCGGGCCACCTGTGAAAGCAGCTGTATCACTTAACAGCTCTGCTGCAATCATTGCGCAGTTCTTTATATTGGTATGACTGCCAAGCAGCTGTCCACCAGGATGAACGGCCACTGCCAAACTATGGCCAAGTCAAAGTAGACTACCCAGTGACACATCATGCAGCTGGACATAACACACTTGATTTCAATGGCTGCTTCACTACCCGAGCCATCTGGCTCCTTCCCTCCACCACCAGCTTTTTTGAGCTGCTCAGATGGGAGTTATCCTGTTATCCTTACAACACATTCTCCATAATTATCCTGGCCTCAACATATGGTAACATACTGTCCCTGCACCCTCTACCCAACAGCTTCCAGCCTCTCTGTCCTATCATCTCCTCCCCATTTTCGTTTCCCACCCTCTTTATTTTCAGCCATCTGCCAACGCATCTGCCTGTCTTTCCCCGCTACTCTTCTTTTTAGCTCCTTTTCCCCCCACCTCCCTGCCCTACAACCTCCTGACACTGCACCTGTTGGCAGTCTAGTCCCTGCACACTCCACCAAACAGTGTTCGTTTCTCTCCCCACCCATACACTACTATGCGTACCCCTTCCTCTCCCCCGCCAGATAGCTGCTTGCATCCTACATGATGTTGCATGTTGCAGTCATGTCTGCATGAGTTGTGTGTGTGTGTGTGTGTGTGTGTGTGTGTGTGTGTGTGTGTGTGTGTGTTTACTGATGTAGGTGTGACTGAAACCTCTATGGGACTGTTTTTTGACATTAGCTGTCTGCAACTTATGTATCTTCTTTACAGTAAGTAGCAATCTGTCTTTTCCTACACTGTTGATTTATCCCTTAAGATGAGAAACTTGCAGCCTTTGAGATATTTTTATTAGAAATGAGTCATTCGCAAACTAACGGTTCCAAAGGAACAGTTTATCAAGATGAACAGAACGAGCAAGGAACAAATTCTAAGGAACAGTCTTTCATAGTTCACTTTGGTCACAGCTTTCTACTTATAGTTCCTGGGAACCAGAAATGGTCGGTCTTGTTCCCACAACAGCATGTCGGCCGGTCTTGTTCCAGCCTTGGTACAATTCCCACCTGCCTCGGTCTCACTGATCCGGACTCGTCCTTCTTTGCATGGCCACTTGTCACAGTTCCACTGCCAGCTGCTCATAGTTCAGTATCGAGTTGTTGTTCGTTTCGTTCACTGCGCACGCCGATTCTAGATGTGTTTCAAACCTTTTTTGAACTCTGAACTTCTGGTTCTTTTGATACTCTATTCAGCATCCATGACCGGTAATTAAAATGTATTTTATAATTATGTAAATTACAGAAAAATTATGTGGTCTGTAATACATACATCTTTTCAGGTAACAAAATGGCATATCAGCTTACTTCACTATTTTGATAAACAGCAGAAGAAATACTTGTAAAAAGACTAGAATTTTTTGTTATTAGACATGCAAAGGAAGTCGGCACGGCACACACGAGAGGCCATTTTCCATTTTTTTTTTTTAATCCAAGGCAGAAGAGCATGTTCATTGTTATGTAAGGCAGACTGATTTGCAAGCAAATGAAGCCCACACTCCATAATCGAGTGTCTGATGTCACATTTTGCAAAGAGAATATGATAACTTCTACAATATTATTTCAGTGGTACAGGGTGGTGCGTGAAAAATCGGCCCCAAGTACTAGACTGCTCACTGTTGCCCACGAATCATCATCTGTTGTTTCTAAGTTGTTGTTTGCATTAGCTTATTTGTTATTTCTTCACTGCCTAATTATTACATGTTTATCTGTTCTGCTCATAGCGGTCAACAAACCGTGCGTTTTTGGCGAGCTGTCTGTACTCGGGGCCGGTTTTTTGTGCACCACCCCCCATGAACCATGGACCTTGCCGTTGGTGGGGAGGCTTGCGTGCCTCAGCGATACAGATGGCCGTACCGTAGGTGCAACCACAACGGAGGGGTATCTGTTGAGAGGCCAGACAAAAATGTGGTTCCTGAAGAGGGGCAGCAGCCTTTTCAGTAGTTGCAGGAGCAACAGTCTGGATGATTGACTGATCTGGCCTTGTAACATTAACCAAAACGGCCCTGCTGTGCTGGTACTGCGAACGGCTGAAAGCAAGGGGAAACTACAGCCGTAATTTTTCCCGAGGACATGCAGCTTTACTGTATGATTAAATGATGATGGCGTCCTCTTGGGTAAAATATTCCAGAGGTAAAATAGTCCCCCATTTGGATTCCGGGCGGGGACTACTCAAGAGGACGTCGTTATCAGGAGAAAGAAAACTGGCGTTCTACGGATCGGAGCGTGGAATGTCAGATCCCTTAATCGGGCAGGTAGGTTAGAAAATTTAAAAAGGGAAATGGATAGGTTAAAGTTAGATATAGTGGGAATTAGTGAAGTTCGGTGGCAGGAGGAACAAGACTTTTGGTCAGGTGATTACAGGGTTATAAATACAAAATCAAATAGGGGTAATGCAGGAGTAGGTTTAATAATGAATAAAAAAATAGGAGTGCGGGTTAGCTACTACAAACAGCATAGTGAACGCATTATTGTGGCCAAGATAGACACAAAGCCCATGCCTACTACAGTAGTACAAGTTTATATGCCAACTAGCTCTGCAGATGATGAAGAAATTGATGAAATGTATGACGAGATAAAAGAAATTATTCAGGTAGTGAAGGGAGACGAAAATTTAATAGTCATGGGTGACTGGAATTCGTCAGTAGGAAAAGGGAGAGAAGGAAACATAGTAGGTGAATATGGATTGGGGGGAAGAAATGAAAGAGGAAGCCGCCTTGTAGAATTTTGCACAGAGCATAACTTAATCATAGCTAACACTTGGTTCAAGAATCATAAAAGAAGGTTGTATACCTGGAAGAATCCTGGAGATACTAAAAGGTATCAGATATATTATATAATGGTAAGACAGAGATTTAGGAACCAGGTTTTAAATTGTAGGACATTTCCAGGGGCAGATGTGGATTCTGACCACAATCTATTGGTTATGAACTGCAGATTGAAACTGAAGAAACTGCAAAAAGGTGGGAATTTAAGGAGATGGGACCTGGATAAACTGACTAAACCAGAGGTTGTACAGAGTTTCAGGGAGAGCATAAGGGAACAATTGACAGGAATGGGGGAAAGAAATACAGTAGAAGAAGAATGGGTAGCTCTGAGGGATGAAGTAATGAAGGCAGCAGAGGATCAAGTAGGTAAAAAGACGAGGGCTAATAGAAATCCTTGGGTAACAGAAGAAATATTGAATTTAATTGATGAAAGGAGAAAATATAAAAATGCAGTAAATGAAGCAGGCAAAAAGGAATACAAAGATCTCAAAAATGAGATCGACAGGAAGTGCAAAATGGCTAAGCAGGGATGGCTAGAGGACAAATGTAAGGATGTACAGGCTTGTCTCACTAGGGGTAAGATAGATACTGCCTACAGGAAAATTAAAGAGAACTTTGGAGAGAAGAGAACCACTTGTATGAATATCAAGAGCTCAGATGGCAAACCAGTTCTAAGCAAAGAAGGGAAGGCAGAAAGGTGGAAGGAGTATATAGAGGGTTTATACAAGGGCGATGTACTTGAGGACAGTATTATGGAAATGGAAGAGGATGTAGATGAAGATGAAATGGGAGATAAGATACTGCGTGAAGAGTTTGACAGAGCACTGAAAGACCTGAGTCGAAACAAGGCCCCGGGAGTAGACAACATTTCATTAGAACTACTGACGGCCTTGGGAGAGCCAGTCCTGACAAAACTCTACCATCTGCTGAGCAAGATGTACGAGACAGGCGAAATACCCTCAGACTTCAAGAAGAATATAATAATTCAAATCCCAAAGAAAGCAGGCATTGACAGATGTGAAAATTACCGAACTATCAGTTTAATAAGTCACGGCTGCAAAATACTAACGCGAATTCTTTACAGACGAATGGAAAAACTGGTAGAAGCAGACCTCGGGGAAGATCAGTTTGGATTCCGTAGAAATGTTGGAACACGTGAGGCCATACTGACCTTACGACTTACCTTAGAAGAAAGATTAAGAAAAGGCAAACCTACGTTTCTAGCATTTGTAGACTTAGAGAAAGCTTTTGACAAAGTTGACTGGAATACTCTCTTTCAAATTCTAAAGATGGAAGGGGTAAAATACAGGGAGCGAATGGCTATTTACAATTTGTACAGAAACCAGATGGCAGTTAAGAATCGAGGGGCATGAAAGGAAAGCAGTGGTTGGGAAGGGAGTGAGATAGGGTTGTAGCCTCTCCCCGATGTTATTCAATCTGTATATTGAGCAAGCAGTAAAGGAAACAAAAGAAAAATTTGGAGTAGGTATTAAAATCCAGGGAGAAGAAGTAAAAACTTTGAGGTTCGCCGATGACATTGTAATTCTGTCAGAGACAGCAAGGGACTTGGAAGAGCAGTTGAACGGAATGGACAGTGTCTTGAAAGGAGGATATAAGATGAACATCAACAAAAGCAAAACGAGGATAATGGAATGTAGTCAAATTAAATCGGGTGATGCTGAGGGGATTAGATTAGGAAATGAGACACTTAAAGTAGTAAAGGAGTTTTGCTATTTAGGGAGTAAAATAACTGATGATGGTCGAAGTAGAGAGGATATAAAATGTAGACTGGCAATGGCAAGGAAATCGTTTCTGAAGAAGAGAAATTTGTTAATGTCGAGTATAGATTTAAGTGTCAGGAAGTCGTTTCTGAAAGTATTTGTATGGAGTGTAGCCATGTATGGAAGTGAAACATGGACGATAACCAGTTTGGACAAGAAGAGAATAGAAGCTTTCGAAATGTGGTGCTACAGAAGAATGCTGAAGATAAGTTGGGTAGATCACGTAACTAATGAGGAGGTATTGAATAGGATTGGGGAGAAGAGAAGTTTGTGGCACAACTTGACTAGAAGAAGGGATCGGTTGGTAGGACATGTTTTGAGGCATCAAGGGGTCACAAATTTAGCATTGGAGGGCAGCGTGGAGGGTAAAAATCGTAGAGGGAGACCAAGAGATCATCAATACACTAGGCAGATTCAGAAGGATGTAGGTAGCAGTAGGTACTGGGAGATGAAGAAGCTTGCACAGGATAGAGTAGCATGGAGAGCTGCATCAAACCAGTCTCAGGACTGAAGACCACAACAACAACACCTTATATTATTTCTCAGTGATCAGCCACATAATGCCACACTTGTCTAAATGAGAGGTTTTGCAGAATCATGAAAACTACAAGCGTGTGAGAATTCTGTTACGAATAAAAACTCTGTACTCCAGGGGGGAGGCAAGTGCCCCCTCTTGGTGCCTTCTATCTACAGTCACTATGCTACTAATTTTCAAGTTTTCATAAGAACCATATACCAAGCACAAATGAACGGTGAATGAGTGAAAATGGACGGTTCCCAAAAAAGAGCGATCACCAATGAACTAGTCCAAGGATGAACCAGTTTGCCCATCTCTACTTTGTATATGAATGCCTGCGGAGAGCTACGTGAGTAAGGAGGAGATGTGCAAATGTGAATGATACCCTTTTTAACTTTTGTACTAGTTCTGCCGGTGCTAGAATTTCAGGTACATCTGGGCCTCCATGAACTCCACCAATGTTGCCTGAAGATATTCTCTGAAAGGGGAATGTACCCATGGAATGGCCTCCCACAATTCTCCTTCATGGCACATCAGCACCAGTTTTAAACTGCAGTGTCACCACCAGTACAAAATGATTGCTGACAATGGGCTCAAGCACGCATAGACTGTTGGAGTAGTGAGGTAGGGAGGCACACGAGCTGACCATTGAGCAAGTTTGATATTCCAACCGGGAAGATGCAACACTTTCATTTGGACCTCATAGGAACACTACCAGAGTCCGACGGTTTCCGCTACATTCTTACAGTAATTGTCAAGGTATCACAGTGGATGGAGACACAACACTTCAAATATTATGGCAGAATCAATGGTGAAAGTTTTCAAAGAGTTGTGGATTTCTTGTTTTGGCTGCCCTGTAGTCACAACAACAGATCAGGGCATATTATTTGCCTCCATACCTCACTCCTCCAATAGTCTATGCATGCTAGGGCATGCAAACATTTAAATACAGGCAGTCTCCATGGCTTGAGAGTATACAGCTGTATTTGGCCCTGTAATGTGTCACACCATAATTTACAATTCATAGTTGGTATATGGGAACATTCAGACTTAATACTAATATAGTACCTTCTGTTAACAATTGTCATATCCTGTCATCATTGCCCTGAGCTTCCAATCTACACAATGTCAATGGGGCTCAACAGAGCATTAATTCTTGACAGGAAGTCTGTGACTAAACTGTCAGCACCCTTAATATGTTTCACAGTTGTTGATAATTTTCCAATAAAATCTAGATATCTGAAATGGTGAGGAGGACAGTTTATGTTCAGGTTTGTAGTTTCCTCCGACAATGGGTGGTGATCCAAATAGGTCAAAGAGTGACTGCCCATCTTTGTCTGGTTTGAAGTGCCAAATTAATTCATACACAGCGAGACCATTTTTGCTGGGAAGCTGATAACTACTTGGAAAAAATCTATGGAAGTAATGCTGTTCATGTATAGTCTGACACAGAATTCCACCTGTCGTCTTCTGACTTGTGTCAGCTGTGAGTGTCAGTGATGCATCAGCTACTGGGTGGCTAAGTGTAATGGCACTTTCAAGGCTGCACTTAATGTTTGTAAATGCTGTTACATTTCTTCTGTCCTTTTTATAACTCTTTCCTTCTGTATCCTTACCAGCCAATTCATCTGTTAGCAGCACTTATACCTATGCAGCTAGAGGCAACTGTTTTCTGTAAAAATTTATCACACCAAGGAAATTGTACAGTTCCTAGAAATTCATGCGACACAATTTTTTAAGGATCCTTTCTGTAGTTTGTCTGATTCCCTCACTATTTATAGAATGGCATAAAAGTGTTACCTGCTCCTTATGTAAATTACAGTTTTTCTTTATTTACCAGAATGCTTTGTTAGTTTAGTATATGGAAAATAATATTTAAATGTTTCTAATTCTCTCCTGCCAACTGGAAAAACCAGAATGTCATGTCATATCAAAAAGTGGGTCGCATACTTCTGAACATTGAATCGATGAAACACTGTCATTTTTGGGCAGTGTTTTCAAATCTGTATGGTGCTTGAATAAATTGAAACAACCCATGCTTTTGTGCAGCCTATTACACTTAAAATTTGTGGCACCATATGGTAACTGAGTCGTCTGTAATCCCTGCAAAGCCTTAGTAATCCACTCTTTTTTGGGAATAAAGGATCAAGGAAGACCATACATTGGAGGAAGCTCTAATAACACTAGATTTTACAGGTATTCTAAAATTTTCATAGCTTTTCAAAGTCTGTTCAGTGTTAGTCAGCATGCTCTAGTGAAAACTGGGGGCCCGTCCACTGTTTGAATGTGATGCCTCACATTACATAAAACTCTGCCCCCACCCTCTTAGTCTGTCCTAGTTCTGAATGTTCAGTGTGCATGCAACAGACCTTGTACTGTTGTTGTCAGTGGCTATAAGTGACTTTGGTACCACTTTTATCACCATTAATGTGATGGAGATCGCTACTGACCCTACTGGAATGTCTGCTGCTGTTGTAGTGGAATAGGATGCCATTGGTGGCTAAGTGATTGGGGCACTGCCAGCAGTGGCTGTGATGCTACTAGATGATATGGAGCTCACTCTGCTGGGAAAACTTGCAGTGTGTTCATAAATTTTGTGGGAACTGCTGCCTCTTGCACTAATGTGGTGATGATTGATGTTTCCGTTGTGACTGATGGGAATGTTGCTGCTGGACGCCTTGCCCTTCATCTTGTGATTGTTGTTGGATAAGTTCCTCATGAGTGTCATGATTATCCTGATGTACGAAGTGATTTACTGCAGATAAGGCCTTATTCAAATCTTGCAATTGCAATTCTTGCTCTAATGTGTGAGTTTGCAAGGGTGTGTTTTCACAATGTAGTGATGCAAATTTATAACTAATGTATGGTGGTTGTGCCTCATGTGAAGAACTGCAGGGAAAGTTTCACTTGCATGCAGATGCATCAAAATTTCATGGAACCAACAGAAGTGTGCTGAGTGATGTTCCTCCATATGCTGCTGAATGATGGGCATGGTCTGTGCAGCCAACACTCTGTATTCCAGCTCTCGCACTTGTAACATTTCACCTGTCTCCAGCAGACCTCGTGTAGCCCTCAACAGTGAATTATTTCAGCTTCATGTAAATTTGGAAGGGGTCAGGGAACCCCAGGCCACATTCATTCCATTGTATAGGCCTTGCTGCTTGCACCTTATTGACATTATATATAATAACACAACTACCTCGGCCTTGTTTCTGTTGAAGCACAAAAATTCTGTCTGCTAAATCAAGTCTGCTGTCAATAGGATTTCCCTGGTTGGTGACTAATGCTGTCTGCAAGCCAATGGCAACTTAAGAATCTAGATCCACATTAAACTGGCATCAGGCTAGATGTCAGTTCCCACAGATAACCCAAGGTGCTGCCATAACTGTGATGTGGTTTTATTGTCCCATGTATCTTTGTAAAGTATCTGATGCAGCTATAGTTCTGGTGACTTTGATAAATGAGATAATAAGCACTTTTTTTAGCGTGTCAAGCTTGTTTGATGCTTCTATGTTGCTAATGATATTAGCGTGTTCTGCTAAACAATTTAACACTGTCGTGAACTTATGATTGTTTTCAGTGATATCATAGTTTTATAGAATTGATTCTACAATGAAAAACCACATTGGTGGTTGTATAAGCTGAAAAGGTAGTAGTTTGGGTACGCCTCTCACTTTATGTTACATTTGCTCGTCCATATTTTGCCTGTACCACATGGTGTCGTGGGATGTCAGCAAACTCTCTTGAGAAGCTTGTAGCACAGTTGAAAATGCAGGGCGACAATAGTGTGACTGTATCTGATGTATAGGTATGTTTGGACCTACAGCTTGTGAATTTCATGGTTGTATAGATAGTGGTGAATCTTGTGGTACTTCTTGACACTGAAAATTGAAGCGTGGCACAGTAGATCCAGTCAATAGCGTTGACTGATCATGTACATAACCAGTACTGTCACAGTCATACACAGGTCCCTGAAACATTGTTCCACTTGATACATTAGTGTTAACATCACACAATGCATGTAATAAAACACTAGGGGTAAAGTTGTGGCTACCAAAACGGTGAAGTCATTATGTTGTATGTTCACTTCCCTAAGACTGTGACACTCACTTTGTTCTTGTTCTGTTGGGACTCAAATGTTCTGTAGTTCACACTTATCTTCAGAATTGTGGTAGATGAGATCTTCTACAGAAGTCAGCAAATGTTCATATGAATAGTTGACATTACCTGTTGTCTGTGCTCATCAGGGTCACAAATGTAGGTTTTGACTCATAGCGGACATTTATGGCGGTAAATAAGACACACTGATACACTCAAGGGAACTATTTTATTCATAACAAGTGACATAACAAAACATAAGTACAATAGGTCACGCAGTCTTGAAAATCAAAGTACCTGCCCTCTCTGTCTGTCAAGAAGCTGAACTTCTAGGCTGCGTGGGAGTCTTTTCCACTATCGACCAAGTTTGGATTGATCATTAAACAGTTATTGCTGTTCTTGAATAGAAACACTAAAATGTTTCTCACATTTTTTTTTTTTTTTTTTTTTTTTTTTTTTTTGTAACTGTGATGAAGATAAAACTATTAAGTTTCATTAGTGAAAATTACTCTTTAACTATCCATATAGCAGAGATGCTGAGTCACAAACAGGCACAACAAAAAGACTGTCACAAATAAGCTTTCAGCCAACAAAGCCTTTGCCAAAAATAGATGACACACACACACACACACACACACGCTGAAACAAATGCAACTCACACACACATGACTGTAGTCTCTGGCAGCTGAAGTCACACGGCAAGCAGCAGCAGTGCATGATGAGAGTGTGATCATTCCACCAACGCACCCAGTCTCTTTACTTATCTCCTTTTCCACCACCCCTCCCCACCACCTCTCCCCTGCCCTCCGTCTAACCTCCCAAATGCACCTAGCTGTCCTACCCTCTCTCCACCTCATCCCTGCATGCTCTCCACCCCCACACTACTATCCATCCCCCTCCCTGCCCCAGCCTCCTCCTTACCCTCACCCAGTTGCCACTCCCATCATGCACTGCTGCTGCTTGCAGTGTGGCTTCAGCTCCCAGAGACTGCAGTCATGAGTGTCTGATTTGCATTTGCATGAGTTTGTGTGTGTGTGTGTGTGTGTGTGTGTGTGTGTGTGTGTGTGTGTGTGTCTATTTTTGATAAAGGTCTCATTGGCCCTAAACTTATTTGTGACAGGCTTTTTGTTATGCCTATCTGTGACTCAGCATCTCTGCTATATGGTGAGTGGTAACTTTCCTTTTCATAATATTGTTACATTCCAGCCTGGATTTTCCATTGTTTGATTTTTTATTATCCAGGATGGTGCCTAGCAATACCATTGGACATCTGACCGTAGCATCGTTGACAGGACAGAGGAATAGGTGACTTTTGAGCAGTAGGTATGAGTCTGTGGATTAGCAGAGATTGAGGCCAGCAGGATTACAGAAGTGAAGGATGTGTTGCAAGAGATAACTCCCATTTGCATAGTTCTGAAAAGTTTGTGTTGGAGGGGGGGGGGGGGTGCAAATGGCATGGTTTGTGAAGCAGCTATTGACCTTGAGCATGTTGTGTCCACCCCCATGCTGCACCTCTGCATTATCAACAGCTGGTCGTAGGTTGGCAGTGGCCATTCATTTTGGTCCTACAGCTGGTTGGTGGTTGTGACCACATGAAATGCTGTACAAAAATTGCAGCAGAGCTGGTATATGACATGGCTGCTTTCACAGATGAGATGGCCCTGCTTTAGATGGTTTAGGACAATTCTGTGACTGGACTGGAATAGGATGTGTTGGGTGGGTAAAAAAGGAAGGTTCTTGACAAAGCTCTGCAAGAAGTACAAGTATAGCTTCTATAGTTTACGTTCTGTGTAAAATAAAATACAATACATAAAAAGAATAAACAGATTCTGGGGAGCTCCAGCACAAGTAGTCCTCAGAATGTGTCACTGCCCTCTTAGGCAGGTACTTACTTGGACTAGCCATTGGGTTAACTAAGAATTTTAGATTTATCAATGACTTTGTGATATGACAACTTTTTTTGTCATCTGCCTTTACAATTATGTACTCATTCTGTCACTCAAATTTTGTTAGGGCTTTGAACATAGATAATCATGTGCCAGTTAAGGTGATTTAAATATTATTCCTCAAATTAAGTCTGTTTTTAGAATTTTCATATGTTCTTACCTTTCTGCCTCTGAAACCAGAGTCAGTAACACATGCTTGTGCTGTGTTCATCCCAGAAGTGGCCTGATTGACTCCAAGAGTCAGAAAAAAGTTTTGAAGCCAGTATTTGTCTGGCAAAGAGATGAGATTTGGTGACTAAAATTCCTGGTCACTAGACACTGGACCAATGTCCTGGGGTAAAATATAAACCTCTCTGCAGTGTCTCATGGAGTGATTGCACGAGAAACTACTATTCAAGAGGAGTAAGTAGTGTGCCAGTGCTGGCTTTCACTCTGTCCCAATGCCAATAAAATTCGTTCATGAATCATGTTAAATAAATCACATCATGAAGGAGAACCTGCAGGAATGTGAATGCAGGCTACTTATGTGATGTATACTAAAAACCAATTATAATTAGTAACTACCCAGAACTCTATCAGCTGTCTACACAGGGTGTTTAAAAAGAGTGTCACAGGAGGTATTATAGGTCAAAACAAGAAGAACTGTAATTATATATCCAGAGACCAATACCTATTTAGATATGGGCCATTTTACAGGTTGCATTTCATTTACAGATGAGGCAGGAGAAATTAACAAGATATGCACATGTAGATGCAAATCCTCAAGCAATCATGGAAGGGAGATATCATGATCACTTCAATATCAGTGTATGGGCAGGAATTGTCAGTGATGGTCTCATAGGGTCATACACTTTACCAAACAGATTAATAGGTGCTGTGTATCACTGATTTCTGTGCACTGAATTATCAGTGATATTGGAGAACATTACTTTTGAAGAAAGACGACTTTGCTTTGTGAACGACAGGGCACCACTCCACCTTATATGGATTGTGCGACAGCACCACACTGCAACATTTTGTGGGAGATGTATTGGTCAGGGAGGCCCTGTAACTTGGCCTACCTACTCACTAGACCAGAATCTATTGAATTTCTAGCTATGGGGACATTTTTAGAGCTTGGTTTATGCCCAATCCATTGACGATGCACAGATGTTGCAGGAGCATGTGACGCAATCCGAATGGAGCCAGTTGTATGTGAAAGAGTGTGCGATTCATTGCAAAGAAGGGCTGCAGAATGTGTCAGAATGGCTGGTAACCACATGCTGTCCTGCCTATAGTGTTTACTTCTACATGACAATTATGTGGAAATGTGAACATTAGTGTTAATCAGAATTTATGTCCCCAAGTTAAAATATACTCTGATAAATTATAAAAGGAGTGGCTTTATAAGTTAGTCTTTTTCTTTAGTTTAAAGTACCTGTGCATTTACAGTTTCTTGTCTGATGTCTGAGGCGCCTGTTGAAGACATTTCCACCTGAATATTAAACACCTTTCTGCACCATATACCAGGTTGCATAGTCTATATGGGAATTATTTTTACTTTTAGTACAATGATTGTGAATTTCGCAGTTCATCCTAAATTCACTATTATTATCAATCACAAATACCATTAGGAAGTGTGACAGCATGCAAGTATAAGAATCCTAATGATCCTGGTGAGGCTTATGCAAGATGTTCAATTACGAACTTTACACACTTTACACACTTTCATAACATAAATACTTTATTGGTCTCAGCTGCATTTCCCCAGATGATTAAGCCATAGGACAGTACTGAATGAAAGTATGGTAACAATCCTGTCTGCAGCTCAGCACAATGAAATAGATTTCCAGGCGCAAAGAACGCATAATAAAAACTATGATAAACTCTTCCAGATACTAATGATGCAACAGTGTCTTATTCATCTGGATAACCAGAAATTGCACATGCTGAGCTTAATTTATGACCACTGATTTATGGTTTTTGTACGTGTAAGTAATTTTTCTTTGGTTTGAATTGCATAAAATGAGCTTTTGTGGGATTGAGCAGTTTGCCATGAACCAGTTGTAAGCCTGTTCCATCATTCTCCTGACTGTCTGTCATGTAGACCTTTTTAAAAGACATTGAGTGTAAAAAGTTTTTATTTTCACAATTGCAATTTCAGCTTTAAGGTCATTATCAAGTGGTGTAATGCAGACAACTGTGCTTCAGCACCTGCCAAACATTAAAATATTTCTATATAAACGTGTCATCATTGTATCTGAGCCTTCAACTGCAAGATTACAGCAATAATGAAAGAGCATGAGGCTGCATATGTCGTGAAAATAAAATATTACAAATGTTGGCATTCTTAATTCAGATCTCAACAAATTATTGTTCTTTACATATATCAACATTTGTAATGTTTTATGAAGTTTATGCCACTTTCACAAGATACATAGTCTCATGCTCTTTCAATGTTGTTGCATTCTTACAGTTACAAGGCTCAGATAAGATAATGAAATCTGTACATGCCAGAGAATTTTAATGTTTAACACGTGCTGAAGCACAATCATTTTCAGTACCTCACATTATAATGGCCTTACAGTTGAAATTGCAATTGTGAAAATAAACACTTTCTACAGTCTCTAAAATAAATAGGGTTTCTTTATTTATAGGACATGTAGTGTTTATTGGTCACAGTGCACCTCTAAAATAATTAGGGTTTCTTTATTTATAGGACATGTAGTGTTTCTTGGTCACAGTGCACATGACAGTCTTGTCAGAAATTGCCATTTATTCTGTTCTGTTGCTGCCTCCATTGCATTATCTTCATGTTTTTAAGCTTCCTACTAACACTTCTGCATAAATGAACAACTGAGTGAGAGATAGTTTCAATGGTGGAGAAAGTGTTGTACCTTTCATTTTGACCATACCACTGGGGCATTACACCTTCAATTTAAAGAAATGGACTCTTGTTCACCATTTTATTAGGGAGCTACTATGTTTACTTTGATCCAGAAAAAAGGGTCACCATTAGACCAGAGAAGAAGTGGCCAGTAAACCGTTACCTTATAGTGGAGATCATAATAATGGCTAGGTCTTGTACAGTATAGAGGTATATGCAGATACCTGTCAATAGCCATACTGTTCAGAAATTGCCCACTGCTGTACCATACAGAACCATCACCTAATATGAGTATCCTTTCAAGTTAATGACAAGAAATTAATAACTCATTACATCCTGTTGCTTAATTTCTTGAGAAGTTACCTAAATCAATAATCTGTAGCTAAGTACCTCACTGCCCCGTCACATTAATGTGACCACCTGTCAGAAGTCTGAATAACCACCTTTTGCTGCACAGACTGCTGTGAGATGTACAGGAAGAGATTCATTGAGGTTCTGGAAGGTATTGATAGGGATGTGGTGCCATGTTGACTCCGTTGGCAGCATCCCATGCCGACTCCACTGCCATGGACCGCTGTACTAGGTTTCTTGGTTGAAGATCCATAGTGCAAACAGCTTGGTCAAAGTGGTCTCACGGATACTTGATTGGGTTTAAATCTGGTGAATTTGGTGACCAGTTGAGTATGGTAAACTCATCCTGGTGCTCTTTGAACCATGAATGTACACTATGAGCTGTGTGACATTTTGCACTATCCTACTGGTAGATGCCATTGTGCTGAGGAGAAACAAAGTGCATTTGCTGGTGAACATTATCCCCAGGATTGATGCATATTTGTGTTGATCCATAGTGTCTTCTAGAATTACAAGATCTCTGAGGGAAAGCAATGATAGCATTCACCAGACCATAATGTTCCCTCCTCTGAGCTGGACCCTGTGGTGTTGCCATGCAAATTTCAATCTTTGTCACCAATGAACAGCAGTCAACATGGATTCATGAGCCAAGCGCCTACCACAGAGACAGCAACATTCATTGAATGGTCATTGAGGAGACACTTTTGGTAGCACCTTGGTTCATCAGGGCAGTCAGTTGCTTAATAGTTGCATATCTATTTGCCCACACACATCTCCACAGCTGTCATTCACCCTGATCATCTATGGCCCATGGCGCATCACTGTTGCCTCACCGCTAGTTTTGGATAGCACCATTTTGCCATGCCTGTTATACTTTAACTATGATAGCATGCAAACAGCTTTCAACATTGGCCTAACAGCTAATCATCATGCTCAGATAAATTGCTCAATTTCTGCATTATGACAATGACTGCAGTGTTTTCCACATCGCCCCTGACAGGTTTTATGCACCCTCCACTGTTAGTCCTGCCACCTGCCATCTGTGAGTGGTTATTGCACACTGATGTTGAATGTAGGTGGTGGTCACATTAATGTCACTGTTCTTTTTACAACTTGTATGAATAAGTCCTCAGGTGGCAAAAACAATGAGCATAAATGCGGCAATAAAAAATACTACCAACTACGTGAAACATATGCTTTGAAACATATACTTGCAGATGCATGGGTGCCCTCCTGCCACCACCCCTTGCTATCACGTACCCACCCACCCACCCTCACACACACACACACACACACACACACACACACACACACACACACACATTTCCACACAAAAGATGAAAATAATAAATAATTGGAAAGTAAATGAATTTGGTTTGGTGGGGGGAAAACCCATTGAAATCTAAGATAGTGATTGACATCTGTGTAACTGAACTGATGCAACATTTTAGTTTCCTGGACTGTTACATGTATCTAAGCTGATGACATAGATAACAAAATTAATAAAATGCGGCATGTCTGCAGTAAAGTGAAAACAATGCAACAAGTAAACCAACAATGTAATAGTTGCATACATGTGAAGTACAGATGACTTGGAGGAAAGAAGAAACAAATTTAGAGTCCGCTAAATGTCATCACTGACAACAATTTAAGAGCTTTCCGAGGCCAGTTTAAATTCAAAATGAGGTTCAGTTACATATGCTTACAATCATAAATGAACATTGGCAGATACGTTTGCTTATGATACAAATATACTGATAAAAGACCCAAACATATCCATAGCAGACACAACCAGAAGAATAATGAAGCATGTTTACAACTTGTTGAGATAAAACTGCTTAATCCTTAATATTACAAAAATTCATAGTATACAGCTCCAAATAAATAATGAGATGGCAGCAGCATATGGATATGTTAACTAAAAAGTTCAGTTCTGTCTGGTGTTCGTGTAAAAACCTCTCAGTGCATTAGCCTATAGCAGGATTGCTCACATACTTTCACTTTAGTGTTCTTGTGGCATAATTTTCAGGGTCAATGCAACTCGAGTCAAAAAAATTTTTACTAGGCAGAAGTGTGTGGTAAGAATACTGTGTAAATTTGATAACTGAACATCTTGCAGAATCCTCTTCAGAGACCTACAGATTCTTATACTACCAATCTCCCTACTCTCTGTTGGTATTTGTAATTGATAGTACACTGGCAACCATTAAAACCGTCACATCATGAAGATGAAGGCAGGAAGTCTGTCAGCACAGCTGCCTGAACAGGTAGGAGTAATGCCATCCACAGTTCATGTATAAGGAAAGAGTACACACTTGGTTTCTCATTCAGAAATCACATTTGAAAGTTGTATGTTTGTGAGAAGATTTTGTTACCTAGTACAAGAAGGAGAAATGTGTACCAACAAGTGTTGGGATTTAACAGCAGTAGGATGTGGCACACAAAGACTGCTGTTTATTGTTTCATTATATTGTTGTTTGTGTCAGTTGTTATTCCTCTGTTGCCGTGCAGATATGGAATCGAGAGGTCCAGGAGTTCCATACTTGATGCCATACAGGATTTCAGAATGGCTAGCACCTGAGAGGACAGACATTGTACAGTCCTGTCACTTACCTTGAGTCAGGAATGGGCTTGTTTGCACAAGACAAGAATCTGCACGGACAGTGTGATGATGCCTGGAGCATCTGCAGAGGTAGGTGCCACAGACAGTAATGTGCCCAATGACAACACTGGACATAGTAATGTCACCACTTTTCATTGCTCTGCACAGAATCATGCTGGACACATCCATGTATGGAGGCTCTGAGAAGACTGAACATTGCTAAATTTTATTTGTCATTAACACATGGGCCCAGCATCTAGCACGATGGTACAGGTGCTGTTAATTCACAACATAGTCACCTCTGGTTCACAGAGCTGGCCAGTAATTTAGACAGCAGCTGTTTCATTTCTGACTTCTTAAGGGCATTGGCTGTGACCTTTCTTTCTTAGAACAAAATAATACAAGACTGCATGTGGATCATGTTGTTCTGATCTATCTTGAAACAGACTGTGTCTGACTGTTGCTCTGGCCTGCATGTTCTCCAAATGTCCCACCCTTGCAAACAACTAGTCATGGGTTGCTGAGAGACTAGCACATTACCACTCCTCAGCCACTATTATTGATGCATTTTGGCACAAAGTGGAAGCAACATGGAATGATGTACCCTTAGCTGTCATTAAAGCTCAGTTTGATTCAATGCGTAGCCACAGGTGTCAGCTCTGTGTACTAAATTTTTCACCCTGCATATCCCCAAGTTACATACAAATTATTTATTCTTCCTCCTACACCATATGCCACATAGTAAATAAAATTTTGTTGTTTACTATCCTTCCTGTTTTGATTTTACAAAACTAGAATAAAAATAATTTACATGTAAACTATGTGCCCCTTTCTAGGGTTTAGAAGTTCTACATGCTGTTGTAAAAGTCTATAACAGGTTCCTAGTAGGCATCAGACAGGAAATGGAAATCCCTAAGTATCCAAAAAACAAAGTCAAAGGATATAAGAGAAATTTACTGGCAGCCCTGCAATTCAGAGGGCAGGCTGTTGAGTCACACGTACATAGCTCAGCCTGCAAAGAATATTGCCCATGAAGTGCAAGATTCCAGGTTTAGTTGTCAGTTTGGCAGACAATTTTAATTTTCCAGGAAGTTTTGAAATGGCTTCTTGATAGTCACTTTTTCTATGGTGTATGCACGTGTTTGGAAGTGGGAATATTAATCCTGATTAAAACTGACATTAACATTAAAACAGTTTTTAGCTTTAAGTGAAAGAGAATAGCACTGACTTTTTTTCCGTAGTAGTTGCTTTTATAGTTATGTTGCTGTTGTGGTCTTCAGTCTTGAGACTGGTTTGATGCAGCTCTCCATGCTACTCTATCCTGTGCAAGCTTCTTCATCTCCCAGTACCTACTGCAACCTACATCCTTCTGAATCTGTTTAGTGTATTCATCTCTTGGTCTCTCTCTACGATTTTTACCCTCCACGCTGCCCTCCAATACTAAATTGGTGATCCCTTGATGCCTCAGAACATGTCCTACCAACCGATCCCTTCTTCTAGTTAAGTTGTGCCACAAACTTCTCTTCTCCCCCAATCCTATTCAATACCTCATCATTAATTATATGATCTACCCATCTAATCTTCAGCATTCTTCTGTAGCACCACATTTCGAAAGCTTCTACTCTCTTCTTGTCCAAACTAGTTATCGTTCATGTTTCACTTCCATACATGGCTACGCTCCATACAAATACTTTCAGAAACGACTTCCTGCCACTTAAATCAATACTAGATGTTAACAAATTTCTCTTCTTCAGAAACACTTTCCTTGCCATTGCCAGTCTACATTTTGTATCCTCTCTACTTCAACCATCATCATTTATTTTGCTCCCCAAATAGCAAAACTCCTTTACTACTTTAAGTGTCTCATTTCCTAATCTAATTCCCTCAGCATCACCCGACTTAATTCGATTACATTCCATTATCCTCATTTTGCTTTTGTTGATGTTCATCTTATACCCTCCTTTCATGACACTGTCCATTCCGTTCAACTGCTCTTCCAAGCCCTTTGCTGTCTCTGACAGAATTACAATCTCATCGGCGAACCTCAAAGTTTTTATTTCTTCTCCATGGATTTTAATACCTACTCCGAATTTTTCTTTTGTTTCCTTCACTGCTTGCTCAATATACAGAGTGAATAACATCGAGGATAGGCTACAACCCTGTCTCACTCACTTCCCAACCACTGCTTGCCTTACGTGCCCCTCGACTCTTATAACTGCTTTCTGGTTTCTGTACAAATTGTAAATAGCCTTTCGCTCCCTGTATTTTACCCCTGCCACCTTCAGAATTTGAAAGAGAGTATTCCAGTCAACATTGTCCAAAGCTTTCTCTAAGTCTACAAATGCTAGAAATGTAGGTTTGCCTTTCCTTAATCTAGCTTCTAAGATAAGTCGTAGGGTCAGTATTGCCTCACGTGTTCCAGTATTTCTACGGAATCCAAACTGATCTTTCCCGAGGTCAGCTTCTACCAGTTTTTCCATTCGTCTGTAGAGAATATGCGTTAGTATTTTGCATCCGTGACTTATTAAACTGATTGTTCTGTAATTTTCACCTGCTTTCTTTGGGATAGGAATTATTATATTCTTCTTGAAGTCTGAGGGAATTTCACCTGTCTCATACATCTTGCTCACCAGATGGTAGAGTTTTGTCAGGACTGGCTTTCCCAAGGCCGTCAGTAGTTCTAATGGAATGTTGTCTACTCCCGGGGCCTTGTTTCGACTCAGGTCTTTCAGTGCTCTGTCAAACTCTTCACGCAGTATCGTATCTCCCATTTCATCTTCATCTACATCCATTTCCATAATATTGTCCTCAAGTACATTGCCCTTGTATAGGCCCTCTATATACTCCCTCCACCTTTCTGCTTTCCCTTCTTTGCTTAGAACTGGGTTTCCATCTGAGATCTTGATATTCATACAAGTGGTTCTCTTTTCTCCAAAGGTCTCCTGCCCGATTAAGGGATCTGACATTCCACGCTCTGATCCATAGAACGCCAGTTTTCTTTCTCCTCATAACGATGTCCTCCTGAGTAATCCCCGCCTGGAGATCCGAATGGGGGACTATTTTACCTCTGGAATATTTTACCCAAGAGGACGCCATCATCATTTAATCATACAGTAAAGCTGCATGCCCTCGGGAAAAATTACGGCCGTAGTTTCCCCTTGCTTTCAGCCGTTCGCAGTACCAGCACAGCAAGGCTGTTTTGGTTAGTGTTACAAGGCCAGATCAGTCAATCATCCAGACTGTTGCCCCTGCAACTACTGAAAAGGCTGCTGCCCCTCTTCAGGAACCACACGTTTGTCTGGCCTCTCAACAGATACCCCTCCGTTGCGGTTGCACCTATGGTACGCCTATCTGTATCGCTGAGGCACGCAAGCCTCCCCACCAACGGCAAGGTCCACGGTTCTTGGGGGGTTTATAGTTATATGTCACGTAAATTAGACTTACTCCATATCCTGTAGTGGCTTCCTTTCTGATGGAATTCATGGAACACAATATGTTAATGAATGAATGATTAGGCCACTCATGCCAAACTAAAATTTAAAAAAAAATCACTTATGGAGTATCAGCCAATGCCAGAAGATGGTATTGATACTTTTAATAATGAAGTAATTAAGAAAGTGGAGTTTGATTTCACTTAAGCACTAAAGAATTTTTCTATTTCATCATCTGTATGGACTTTAGCATGATAATTTAAAAATAAATATTAGCAGTTAACAAATGGAAAGGTAACAGTGACACAACTTTTACACATAGACGTAACATTACTGTGACACTGACTTCAAGGGAAGCTACCAGTTAGCTTAGAGTACAGAGAGTGGTAAAAAGTGATAAAAATTTTTACATGAAAGTGCAGAATGTACTCATATAATTCTTTTGCTTTTAAAACCAATACAACCATTCTCTCTCTGGTTATATGACATTACATGAGGTTCATACTCCTTGGAACTGAACTGGCTTTGCTGAATATTATCATTATTTTACTTTCTACATCTTGCTAGGTGTAGGAAATCGTTGATCTTTTTATTCACATGACAAACAGCAATGTTAACTGTAAATGGGCCTCTGTTCTTACAGTCTGTAGATAATAGTTCTTTTACAAATACCACTATTGTCATGTAAAACTACAACTGTAGCAGGAAATGAAAAGTAGCTGATGTATTTGTTGACATAAGGCTGTGAAATGAGTAATGTGTAATCACATACGGATATAAAAAGAAGACTTGTCATAAATAATATATAACAAGGGTCAGTGATAACCTGAAATCTGTGTTGTATTTAAAAAGTTTGAAGGAATTTTATTATGACTTGGAGAACACAGAAAATATTGTTAATCATACAAAAATAAAACTAAGATATATTAAAACTGGAACAGCAAAATCTGAAAGATGTAGGAAATAGTCTATCTGTACTTGTTAAAAATGTATCAGAAAATAACAAAACTTCTTTAGTTTACTTAAAATTGTTAATACATCAGAGGGATTTAAAATTACTTGAAAGTGAGTTACATATTTAGGTACTAGTGTATTTTATACGTTTCTGCAGTAGAAACAAATTATTTGGGTTACAGAGTAAATCATATTTCTTTCTTGTGTTATGACTGTAGTATGTGTCATTTGCTGAGAATCCTTACCTGCTTAAAGCCAGCTGGACAAACGGATTGCATTTTAGCAGGTGGACTAGGGTTGGGTTAGTGTTGTGTTAGGTTGGGTGAGCAGAGGGAGAGAGGGGCAGGAGGCAGGAAGAGAAGTTGAGGTGGGTAGCTAGCAGCTCAGGAGGCAGCTGGTTTCCTGGCTAGGAATTCAGGAGGGAGGGGTACAGATGCATGGGCAAGATACATGACAATGTTGTGGATGATGGAGGTGATATGTATTGGCAAGAGGAAAGAGAAGGGGGAACTGTTGGCTGTGGGGGGGGGGGGGGGGGCAGTGTATTAATGGGGATTAAGGTCAGGAGGGTTAGAAAATTGAAGAATGTGTTACAAGGATAGCTTCCATCCATGCAGTTCAGAAAACCTGGTAGTTGAGGTAAGGATCCAGATAGCCTGGGTTGTGAAGCAACCATTGAAATCAAGAATGTTGTGCTCAGCTGCATCTTGTGTCACTGGATGGACCTATTCTACTCTATTTTCCCTGAGTATCTGTCAACTGCCACATTCAGTACTGTCCTAATGGAAGTAGATATAGCTGGTTTTGCTGAGGTTTATTGCTAGTGAGTTCCTTCTGTGAAACAGTGATGAACACCTGCTAATGATTGGTGACTTTAGCCTCTAAGTGACTGGATGTTTTGCTATTTATCAGAATGTTTGTATCATCAGTGACCTTTGTGAAGTTTTTCTGCTGTAATTGAAGCAAAAATCAGCTGTTTTCAAAGTAGTGACTTTTTTGCTAATTTCACCAAGTTAAAGTTAGCTTGTGACTACGGGTAATATATAACAGTATAACAGTTTTTAATTATTAAAACAGTGAACAGAAATAATTTTAACAGTTGGTTTTATTCTTTGATGTGTACTTCAAAGGCTTCCCTTCATAGTGGAATCTGTGGAACAATATGAATTCAGGAACAATATAATTTCAGCAAAAAGTTCTAAGAAGCTAAGGCCTTATGTATGAAAGTTGAAAAATGTATGTTGCATTAAAATATAAATTACTCAGATTTTCATATGAGTGTAGCACATGTTTAGTTTAGTATCCCCGCCAGCATGCATCGAGCTGGATGCAGAAGAGATGGTTTGATTATCACAGCAGAATACTACAGGACGCTGTCACAGAAGGAACTTGCAAAGCATAGCATGAGCGCTGGGCATGGGCCACTGACCCAGATATTTATCTGCCAGCAGCAATAGGCCTAACCCAGCATTTCTAATGTTGATTCAGTGCCAGCAAACCTAGCATTCACCGCACACAGTACTCTGCTTCCACATGCTCAGTTATCACTTTCTTTTGCTGGTCGCGTGTTGTATTTTCCTCTCTCTCATTGTCTACATGGTGTCTGGACTCTCTGGTCCCCTATAAATTAACTTGAATGTCAAGATTCATCTACATCTATGTACATACTCTGCAAGCCACTGTACATGGCACAGGGTACCTTGTACCTCTACTAGTCATTTCCTTTCCTGTTCCATTTGCAAACAGAGTGAGGGACAAATAACCGTCTTTTATGCCTCTGTGTGAGCCTTAATTTCTTTTATCTTATCTTCATGGTCATAATATGAAATGTATGTTGGTGGCAGTTCTGCAGTCAGTTCTTTAAATTGGGGATACAAAATATTCTAGTAGTACTCAAAAATGGGAAACACAAATGTTCTATATGTGATCTCCTGTAAAGATAAGCCACACTTCCCTAAAATCCTCCTAATAAACTGAAGTTGACCCTTCACCTTCCCCACTACTGTCCTTGAATGCTTGTTCCATTTCATACTGCTTTGCAGCATAATCCCTAGATATTTAATTGATGTGGCTGTGTCATGCAGAATGCTGCTAATGGTGCCTTCAAATATTATGGGATTGTTTTTCCTACTTTCCTACATTAACTATCATTTTTCTACATTTAGAGAAAGCTGCCATTTGTCACAGCAACTAGAAAGTTTGTCTAACTCATCTTGTATCTTCCTACAGTCACTCAATGAAGACACCTTCCCAATCTAACATAACCATCCAAGCTTATCAAACCATTTAAAACGTAACCAGATCCAGAAGCACAGGATGTTTTACATTTTGGGAGGTGATAACTTCACTGCAGAAAGTCTTGGGTCACTACCAGACATACACTTAGTCTGTTAACAACACTTGTTTATTTGTCACAACTTAACAGGCACCGGAACAGACCAGCTAGTACTAAAACTGCTCTCCTCCCAAGCCGTTTTGACAAGGTGTATTTATACATCTTTTAACAATTGCGTTCTCTGACATTGTTGTGATATTTCATGTTTGCTGTTAGAATTTCAATAAGTTAACTCAGCAAAAACTGACATTACAGAATTTTAGTAGAAATTAAAATGAGTACAATGATAATACATATTTCCAAAATTAATGATATTTTACAAGTGCTATTTTGAAACATACATACTGTTAATAATTAAGTTCTTATGACTTAGTCCAGAACATTCTCGAATGTCTTTTTGTAATTAATTAATTATGCGATTTTATGAAACAATTTTGAGCTGGTAATATCTCTACTGTGTCAAAATTACAATTCAAATGTTTAAAATTACTTTTTACAACATTTGAAGGCTGAAATGTGGAATAATTATGTACAACCCAAAAGCTTTAAATTGTGTTACAAAAGATTAATGAATCGTTCTTCTAACATTATTTATGATACAAATTTTCCTTCTGAATCAGGTTATGTCTCCAGTTTAATTGAATATGCTCTAGTTTTTGTAATATGAGGACATGGTACTGAATTTCTCTATAGAATGTTCCAGAAACATTAATTATGAGTTTAATTACAGATTTTTAGTTGGTGATTTCCATAAGAATATGTTGTCCTGACTTGCAAAGATACATAAATGTTAAGCTTTTCCAAAATTAATGGTTTACACAGTTAATTCGCATTATGGTAAACAATGAATTTTTACAAACTGAATAATAATTACAAAACTAAATGAAAAAGGTTACTAACATTTATATACTATTAACACTGATTCCAGAACTTGTTCTTTCTCTTCAAAACATCCCAAAATTCATATCAGAGTGGTGATGACTTATCCTAACTGTACATTACTTTACTTGGTTAAGAACATACATTAATTGTTCTATGTCACAGTTTAACATTTTTGTTACAACTATTTCACACTGTTGCAGTAAGTGACCTCATTCACTAATTGTCCTTATACACTACCCACATGTTTCAGCGTGTATCGCATACTATGAAACCTGCTGTATCGGGTACTCCACATGACCCAGTACAGCCTCTTTCATTACACCAAGCACCACAGCAAACAGCCATGGATTGCTGCTCACTCTGTCCATCATATCACTTATACATATCCTGATGATAGCTTTGTCTCTGATGACCACTCACCATCAAGGACAATGTACTGGGTTCTATTACTTAAGAAATCTTCAAGCAACTCATATCTGGGAGCCTCTTCAGTATGCTCTTGTCTTCTTGAACAGTCTGCAGTGGTGCACCATGACAATTACTTTCCCAAAATCTTGGAATATGGAATCTGCCTGTTGCCCTTCATCCACAGTTACCAGGATATCATGTGCGAAAAGGGCAAGCTGAGTTTCGCGTGAGTGATACATTCTAAACCTGTGCTGATTTGTGGACCACAGATGAGAATCTTAATTGGAAAATTCATATTTTCGATCTCCTAAAGTCACTAAGTTCAGAAACTTTTGCAGTCACAATAATTGCCAATTTTGAGGATATAGAAATTAGTAAGTTAACATACTTAACATACTTCCACTGTCTGATGTCATATGGAATAATATTTTGGGGTAACTCAACACTTAGGCAAAAAGTATTCACTGCTCAAAAGAAAGTGGTTAGAGTAATGTGTGGGGCTCATAGTCACACATCTTGTAGACATCTGTTTGAAAGGTTAGGAATTCTTACAATAGCATCACAGTACATTTACTCAGTAATGAAATTTCTTCTCAACAACATGGGCCAGTTTAAAAACAACAGTGACATTCATGATTATAATACCACAAGAAAGAAAGACTTACACTATCCTCTACTTAACCTATCTTTGGCACAGAGTCTGCTTGCTTAGCTGGGTGGTAACGTGCTCGCCTCCCTTGCAAGTGGTCCTGGGTTTGATTAACAGTTGGGTTGGAGATTTTCTCCACTTGGGGACTGGGTGTTGTGTTGTCATCATCAATTCATCTCATAACTGGTGCGCAAGTCACCCAATGTGGCATTGACTGAAATAAGACGCACTTGGCGGCCGAACTTCCCCGGATGGGGCCTCCCAACCAACAAAGCCATACGCTCATTTCATTTCCATTTTGGTACAGAAAGGGATGCTGCTGTAAAACTTTTCAATAAATTGCCAGATGAAGTAAAATGTCCGACAGACAGTAGTAATAGTATCAAAAATAAACTGAAATCATATCTCCTTGACAACTCCTTCCATACCATAGATGAATTTCTTGAATAGGAATAAATAAATCCATAGGTATAAATACGCATTTTTTGCCATTTAAAGGAATGGGGGGGGGGGGGGGATAAAAAATTTTAAGCTCTTTTTTTAATACAAAAAATAAAATTAAAAAATCCTTGATTCATGTGTGCATTTCTTATGCACTTGACACATTCCGCATCATAATGGTTACTGTGAGGGTGATCAATGGAACATGTAACTAACTAGCTAACTAAGTAACTGATTTTAAGGATACTGGTCTGCAGTTTTGTCGATACCGTCTTTCACCCTTCAAATATAGAGGAGTTACCTGCACTTTTTTCCAGTCACTTTGGACTTCGCGCTTGGTGAAAGATTTGTGATAATTCAAGCTAAGTAATGGGCCAATGCTGTAAAGTATTCTCTGTAAAGCTGAATTGGAATTCCATCTGGACATGGTGACTTATTTGTTTCCAACCCTTTCAGCTGCTTCTCTTTGCCAGGGATGTCTATTACTATGTCTTCCAAGCAGGAGTCTGTACAATGGTCAAATGACAGTATGCTTGTATGATGCTTCTGAGTGAATGATTTCTTAAACACGCACTCTAAAACGTTGGCTTTCCTTTTTCTGTCTTGTATTGCCACACCAGGCTGCTCAATGAGCAACTGGAAAGAAGCCTTCGACCCACTTACCAGTTTTACATAGTACTAGAATTTTCTTGGATTCTCAGCAAGATCTTTTGCCTAGACTTGATGGTGGTAGTTGTTGCACACTCTTTTTTGAACTAAGAGTGCAACAATCTGCTTCCTAAACCATTTCCATATTTTGTTATTAAACTACAATTGGTCTTTGCTTCCTCCTCCAAAGTTCAGTGCCCTGGCTTGTAGTCGACCCACTGGTGGCTAGTATAGTTAAATTCATGCTGATAGTGATGATTCTGTAATGTTATCATGCGCTTTCAGATACTAAAGTGATGATGTAGGATGTTCTTGAGTGTGTGATGCTTACCTTCCTTTTCATAATGTTAAATTGTGGTCACCGTGGACCCTATATTTTGGCAATGCTGGCAGGAGCAGTTGCACCTCCAAAGACTGCAGCAGAAGCAGATGCAAGAACTGTTCCAATGGAATGCAAAATTGCTTCATACTAACACCGCTATAGCAGCCGGTATGGCACCCACCAAGAAGATCTTCCCCGTCCCCCGACACCATTTTCCAGATTCGATAAATCAATGGAAAGGTGGGAGAATTACCTGTGCCCATTCCTGTTGTACTGCCAGATAAGGGGTATGATCAATCCAGTTGATAAGCCTGCCTTGTTATTGTCTAACAGTGTGGGATTTTATGAGGAGATGCTACAGAATTTGAAGCTCTCTACTGCCCCTAAAAATTTTAACTGTCAGGGACTTTCAGTTTGGTCCTCATACCTATGAAGTGGTGGCACAGTTACAGTTTAACCAGCATCACAAACCCAATGGACAGTCATATGCGATGTGGATCTCTTGCACACATGTCCCTATTTGATTTCTCCTTGTGCAACTACAATTAAAAACAAGAGTGTTTTTTGTATTATTTAATTAATTTATTTATTTTTACAGTGTGCCAGTTTGTAAGTAGAAATTTGTCAGTGGAGTAGGAGGAGTTGTCCAGAACAAATGATTTTATTTTAAGTTAGATTTAAAACATCCTTTGCTACCTGTCTTGTATGCAGACTCACTAATTAGGTACACGAAAATCTGATTAACACCTGACCCACTGGTCCAAACTAGGAGCCCTTGTCTGACATTTCTTTAGCTGAAGCTGCTGACATAGCTGAACCACATGATCTTACTGCAACAAGAAGGGACATACTTTCCAACAACTGGCAGGTGGCAAAGCTAAACGTGTGTTGTAAGCAACTCCATTGTCCCATGAGGTGAGCCATGTAGCCTCGACTTCCACTGGACTGCCATGTGTTGATGCCATTGGTGATTCAAATGTAGTGATGTCATGGCACTGCTCGCCTTCAGCCGTGTCGAACTCAGCAGATATTCATCAATTGGAGTGTCATAATCCCTGCTCACAACCTTTTTTGGGTTCTTTGTATCGCTTTCCCTCTGCATCTGTTTCTGCTCAATGGGAAAGCTGTCAGTCCTGCCCTGGTTGTCATTTAGTGCATTTCTGACAGGATTACCTGAATGTAGAGACCACTGTGAAATCAGCCACGAAATCAGATAAACAAAAAGCACCCCTGTTTTTAATTGTACTTGCACAAGGAGAAATCAAATAGGGGCCCTTGTGGAAGTGATCCATGCAGCATATGCCTGCCCAAAGGACTTGTGGTGCTGGTTAAACTTGTAACTGTGCCACCATTTCATAGTTTTGATGACCAAACTGAAAGTCTGTGAAACTTAAGTTTTTTATGGGCAGTAGAGAGCTTCAAAATAATCCACAGTTTGTGACAGTCAGCAAACAGTGGGACTGTCATCAGATGCCCCCTGTGCTTTCCTTGAACTTGAAGGCTGCCTCCAACATCTTGCAAGCATCGCCCCAACAGATTCTACTGTTGTTGATTGTCGATGGATGACCAACTGAGTTCCACATAGACTTGGGAGTGCCATTCAGCACTTGGGCTGCCCTGCTTTGCCTGTACTTGGGCTGCTTTGCAATGGCTACTTTGTCAAGATGTGTCTTATAGCAAACAGTGTATTCCTTGAGTATCTATTCTCCATTTTTGCATTTTCTAAAAATATTGAATGGCATCTTATGTTGTTAGTGGTAAATTCACCATTGGTGCAAAATATTTTTGGGTTGGACACCTTCTCTGTTTTTGGGTTTCAGATAGGTTGTTTACAAAGTATATTTAGCATCCCACTTGGTTCCCTTTCAAGATTTGGTTCCTTAGTCCAGACTCCGCAGATGACGAAGAGATTGATGACATGTATGATGAGATAAAAGAAATTATTCAGATAGTGAAGGGGTACGAAAATTTAATAGTCATGGTTGACTGGAACTCGTTAGTAGGAAAGGAAGAGAAGGAAACATAGTAGGTGAATATGGAATGGGAGTAAGGAATGAAAGAGCAAGCCTCCTGGTAGAATTTTGCACAGAGCATAACTTAATCATAGCTAACACTTGGCTCAAGAATCACAAAAGAAGGCTGTATACATGGAAAAAGCCTGGAGATACTGGAAGGTCTCAGATAGATTATATAATGGTAAGACAGAGATTCATGAACCAGGTTTTAAATTGTAAGACGTTTCCAGGGGCAGATGTGGACTCTGACCACAATCTATTGGTTATGAACTGTAGATTAAAACGGAAGAAACTGCAGAAAGGTGGGAATTTAAGGAGATGGGGCCTGGATAAATTGAAAGAACCAGAGGTTGTAGAGAGCTTCAGGGAGAGCATTATGGAACAATTGACAAGAATGGGGGCAAGAAATAAAGTAGAAGAAGAAAGGGTAGCTGTGAGAGATGAAATAGTGAAGGCAGCAGAGGATCATGTAGGTGAAAAGACGAGGGCTAATAGAAATCCTTGGGTAACAGAAGATATATTGAATTTAATTGATGAAAGGAGAAAATATAAAAATGCAGTAAATGAAGCAGGCAAAAAGGAATACAAACGTCTCAAAAACGAGATCGACAGGAAGTGCAAAATGGCTAAGCAGGGATGGCTAGAGGACAAATGTAAGGATGTAGAGGCTTATCTCACTAGGGGTAGGATAGATACTGCCTACAGGAAAATTAAAGAGGCCTTTGGAGAAAAGAGAACCACTTGTATGAATATCAAGCGCTCAGATGGAATCCCAGTTCTAAGCAAAGAAGGGAAAGCAGAAAGGTGGAGGGAGTATATAGAGGGTCTATACAAGGGTGATGTTCTTGAGGACAATATTATAGAAATGGAAGAGAAAGTAGATGAAGATGAAAAAGGAGATATGATACTGTGTGATGAGTTTGACAGAGTACTGAAAGACCTAAGTTGAAACATGGCCCTGGGAGTAGACAACATTCCATTAGAACTACTGACAGCCATGGGAGAGCCAGGCCTAACAAAACTCTACCATCTAGTGAGCAAGATGTATGAGACAGGCAAAATACCCTCAGACTTCAAGAAGAATGTAATAATTCCAATCCCAAAGAAAGTGGGTGTTGACAGATGTTAAAATTACCAAACTATCAGTTTAATAAGCCATGGCTGCAAAATACTAACACGAATTATTTACAGATGAATAGAAAAACTGGTAGAAGCTGACCTCAGGGAAGATCAGTTTGGATTCCATAGAAATGTTGGAACACGTGAGGCAATACTGAATCTATGACTTATCTTAGAAAATAGATTAAGGAAAGGCAAACCTACGTTTCTAGCATTTGTAGACTTAGAGAAAGCTTTTGACAATGTTGACTGGAATACTCTGTTTCAAATTCTGAAGGGGGCAAAAGGCTATTTTCAATTTGTACAGAAACCAGATGGCAGTTATAAGAGTCTAGGGGCATGAAAGGGAAGCAGTGGTTGGGAAGGGAGTGAGACAGGGTTGTAGCCTATCCCCGATGTTATTCAATCTGTATATTGAGCAAGCAGTAAAGGAAAAAAAAAGAAAAATTTGGAGTAGGAATTAAAATCCATGGAGAATAAATTAAAACTTTGAGGTTCGCTGATGACATTGTAATTCTGTCAGAGACAGCAAAGGACCTGGAAGAGAAGCGGAACGGAATGGACAGTGTCTTGAAAGGAGGATATAAGATGAACATCAACAAAAGCAAAATGAGGATAATGGAATGTAGGCGAATTAAATCAGGTGATGCTGTGGCAATTAGCTTAGGAAATGAGACCCCTAAAGTACTAAATGAGTTTTACTATTTAGGGAGCAAAATAACTGATGATGGCCAAAGTAGAGAGGATATAAAATTTAAACTGGCAATGGCAAGGAAAGTGTTTCTGAAGAAGAGAAATTTGCTAACATTGAGTATAGATTTAAGTGTTAGAGAGTCGTTTCTGAAAGTATTTGTATGGAGTGTAGCCATGTATGGAAGCGGAACATGGACGATAAATAGTTTAGACAAGAAGAGAACAGAAGCTTTCAAAATGTGGTGCTATGGAAGAATGCTGAAGATTAGATGGGTAGATCACATAACTAATGAGGAGGTACTGAATAGAATTGGAGAGAAGAGAAATTTGTGACACAACTTGACTAGAAGAAGGGATCGGTTGGTAGGGCATATTCTGAGGCATCAGGGTATCACCAATTAAAGTATTGGATGGCAGCGTGGAGGATACAAATCATAGAGGGGGGACCAAGAGATGAATACACTAAACAGATTCAGAAGGATGTAGGTTGCAGTGGGTGCTGGGAGATGAAGAAACTTGCACAGGATAGAGTAGGATGGAGAGCTTCATCAAACCAGTCCCTGGACTGAAGACCACAACAACAACAACAGCAACAACAATCCTGTCATATGAGCAGCTGTTTGAGAATACCTCAGGTCAGGCAGAAAATTTTGAGACATGCATCTCCCTTCAGCCATCGGTGATACCTAAATATTGTCACCTCTGCCCCATGACATGGTCAAGGTTCCCTTTCAAGATTTGACTCCTTGCTGCAGTTATATGACCAGATGTGTGAGAATACCATGGGTCGGGGAGCAAATTTCAAGGGACACACCTCCATTAAGCCATCGATGATACATAAATTGTGTCAGTCCAACCCTATTCCTTTCACCATGTATGACAAGTTCAAGGCTGAGTTGCAGCATTGGCAAGACTTTGGCATCATTCCTTCTATTTTGTCAAGTCAGTGAGCCATCCCTTTGGTGGTGCTGCAGAAACCATACAGTACCATGTGTCTTTGCGGTGATTTTAAATAGTCAGCCAATGGGATATAGGTTGTGGATATGTATCCAGTCCTTGACTGGAAGAGTTGTTGGCAAAATTGTCAGAGGGCCAGTATTTTTCATGCTCACCTGCAGTTGCTGCTGGATGCCACTTCTCAGAGTGTCTTAGTACCAAATGCTCCCTTTGGGTTTTGGCAGTTTAATCACTTCAATTTTAGATCACATTTGTGCAGGAAATTTAACAACGATATTCACGACATTCCTTGTTACATAAACTACCTCAGTGGCATGTGGGGCATGGGGGTGCACATGAGAAGAGCATTATTGAATCTACAGGCAGTTTTTAATGCTTTCTGGAGAACAGGCTTCATTGCAAACTGAAAATTGTAGTTTTCCCCCCACTAGAGAAGCATTCTTTTGATCATGTGCACAGCAAAGATGGCGTTGTTCGTGCAGGTGAGCACATTAAAGCCATCATCAATTCACAGGCACCCAAGAACCTGAAGGAGATCCACTCATTTTTGGGCAATATTTTGTATTATGCTCATTCATTCTCAGGCTGTACACAATTGACCAAAAGGACTGGTCTGCAGATTGTCAATGGGCTTTACAGTCCCTCAAGCAGTGTTTATGCCCTGCTTCCTGTTTGGTTTCTTTTACTCCATAAACCCTTAACCCTGACCTGTGATGTGTCCCAGTATGGCATTGGTGTGGTCCTGTCATGTCAGAACCCAGATGGTAGCAAGCAGCTCATCCCTTACATGTCAGAGATGCTTTCCGTGGTGTAGTGCACCTATTCGTGTGCGAAAAAGGAGATACTGGCTTCATTTTTGGAATTAAAAAGTTTCACATTTTCTTGTATGGGGCAAAGTTCCTACTCATCACTGACCATTAGTAACTGGTTTGCTTATTCACCCTTTTTCCAAGCTGCCAGAAAACACTGCCCACCAATTACAGAGGTGGGCACTCTTCCTCATTAATTATTGTTACACCATTGATAGTGGTTCACCACCCAACACACAAGTGGAGATGCACTGTTGAGACTTCTGATGGGGCTGTGTCTGGTTTTTGACCAACAGAAGGCTCTCATTTTCACCTTGAACAATGTCTTACAGTAGATGTTGTTGGATTTCCTTTCACAGTGTGGGAGTCCGCAGATGCCACAGCTGCTGACCTGCTTCTCTGAATATCACTTCAGTTGCCCTGTTGGGATGGCCAGATCACACTCTTTTGTGAGCGGATTCAGCATGGCATACATTTTCTCTCCTACATGATTGACTCAACATTGTCCAGGGGTCCTTGCGCTTGCCAAGGAGCAGCGAATCTGTTGAGTGGTTGTCCCTCAGGCATTGTGTCCTTGCATACTCTAGCTGTTGCATACATCACACTAGGGTATGATGCGCATGAAGGCTTTGGCACATTGTCATGTCTACTGGCCAGTGACTGATTGCAATACTGAACATATTGTGCAGGCTTGCGTGGCCTGTGCACAACCAGGCTGCACCATCATGTCAGTTTCCCCTTTGGCCAGTCCTAGAGTACTCTTAGAACAGGAAGTACATCAATTTGTGAGGCCTTTGTGGGGAAGCATGTGGTCAGTGCATTGTTGAATTTGCCATATGTTACCAATCTGTCTTTCATGTCATCAGTGGCATCTGTTCCCACTTTGTCAGTTATTTTTGCTATCGAGGGCTCCTCCTGGATCCTCATACTGCATTTGCAATGGTGTCTGGCCCTGACTACTATACTGTTTCACCTGATGTCTAACTCAGAGGTGGTGTGTATCTTCAAAATCCAAATGAAGGACTCCATGTTTACATTTTTCCAAGATGATGCATTTTCTGGCTACATACCAGGTGACACAGGTTAATGAGTGCAGACTGATGAAACAGTTGCACAGGCACCATCTGCGGGGTCTTTTGACTTTGTTGCACTCTGAGTGGCATGTCACAGATTGCCATTCCCTGCCATTTTTTCCTCAAGGGGCTGAAATTTGGGCCAGGTCCTTAGAGCCAGCAGGAAGGGAAATTGGGAGCAGTTGATCTGTGATTCCAATCAGTTGTGGCCACCTCCTGCTGGACTGTTAATGGCACCATCTCCAAGCCAATTGGGCTACAGGGTCTGTCATGGCATCGTTCTGGTGGGGGCTCCCAATTGCAGCAGCATGCTCACTTTTGCTGCTGTTCACATTGCATTATCTGCCATCTTACCTTCAGCTGTGGAATAGAGTGACAGCAGAGCTAGCTCCTGCACCTACCATAGTGGATCCCATGGAATTTGAGCTGGTAGCTTATTTTCCCTGGTCACCAGTAACAGAGTCCTTGTTGCCACCCACACCAATAGACTAATCATTACCTGAGCCTCCACAATCTTCTGCCTGTCTGTTGGAGCAAGCTGCATTGGCATTGTCTTCTTCAGTCGTCTGTCCACTGCCAGAGAATATGGCACCCTCTCCAGTTTTATGACAGAGGTCATGGCACAGACCAGGTAATTTTGGCCCTACATGGCCGAAGGGATTTAGTATTCCTGCCAGTGTACATTGAGATTGATGCATAAGAGATGGCGTGGTTATCACAGTGGAATAGTACAGAATGTACCATGTCGTAGTTGGTGAATATAGTATAGAATGCAAGCAAAGCAATGGTATGGGCAGCCACTAAACCAGGTGTTTACCTGCCTGCAGCAGTAGACCTGGCAGTGCAGTTCTGACACTGATTGCAACATGCATAGACCAAGCCTTCACCTTGTGTAGTGCTTTGTTCCTCTGTGCTCAGCTGTCAGTCATTTGCGATGGTCACATGTTGCATTTCCTCTGTGCTCATTCTGTACACAGTGCCCAGAGACTCTCTGCTCTCTGATGGATTGACTCAGATGTTGGCATTCATTCCCTCTTTCAAGGTTCAGCCCCCTGATTTGTAGTAGACCCACTGTTGTCTAGTATAATTACATTCATGCCTACAGTGACAATTCTGTGGCCTTGTCATGCCTGTAGAGATACTACACTTAGATTGCACAGTGACTTGATAGCTTCCAGAAAATTGTATAAATTGCACACTTTTTCATGTTTGAAGCACATGTTTAGATTGCACAGTGACTTTATAACTTCCAGAAAATTGCTATCAAATCATTATGATTTAGAGTTTACTCTGTCCATTGTTCATACTAAATGAATCAGAAATAGTTCCAGCATCAGTTTACTGTTGATTTGTTGTTTCATTTTTGTTGTAAATGAGCTAGGTGTTTATGTGTAATGATAAGGCTGTCACAAAGAGTATAACATTCTATAAAAAAAAAAAATTGAAGAGCTAAGTATCATTTCAAAAGGAGAATATCAAAATACTTACAAGTAATCCCTTTCTCACAGGACTTGGATTGAGAAATGAAATAAATGAAACAAATTTATATCTGACTACGTTTAACATAAAAATATAAATGACAAATAAAGTTAAAATGTAGAGTATTAGGTACTGATTAGGGGATAAGATATCTGAGTGTTTTCAGATATTTCTGTGGCATGGATTTAGTTGTATGCAGATGGTCACATAATGGTTGTATACTGAATACATGATGGGTAAAAATGCTGAAGGTTACCTACTCCACAGAGGCAGCACTCGGATAACTACTTCAAATACTTGCTTATTTTGTATGTGGTACCAGTAAAATTGAATGATAGCAGTATAGCTTATTTAACAATCTGACTGCACACAAATGACATAAAAAATTACTTGTTTCAGGTTTTTCCACCTGGGAAGAGGATCATTTCATTACTGGCCTCCCTAACCCAACATATGCAGAGTTCCCTTTCCGCTGCAATAACTGTAATAAGATGTATAAGTATAAGACAAGCCTGAAAAGACACATCAGAAGAGAATGTGGTGTAGAGCCTTGTTTTCAGTGCCCTTTTTGTTCTATAAAAACAGCACACAGATTTAACCTGAACTCCCATATCATAAAGAAACATAGTGGGAAGACAACATAACTCTTTGCTGCCATGAAGTTGCCTTCAGTCATCATTAAGTTCTTAATATGTCTCTACATTATTAACATATGTATGTGATGACAATTAGTAATAACTATTACTAAAAGGATAAAGTCATTTTTATACTTATTATTACTTATTGTGCCTATGTCAGAAAGTAGTTCTATTTGTGGAATATGAATAGGTTTTTGAGAAATGTTTATTTGCCAGAATATTATGAAATACATGGTATTGTGTTTATCAGTAATTTTTACCAGTGACAAGAGCATCCAGTGTGAAATGCTTCAGCTGAGAAATACATTACACTGTGACACACAATAAAAAGCAAATTACTGGTTGTTGCTTCTTTTTTATTAATTTAGTGTTTTTCTTCTTCTAAATCTTGGTCTGTTAAAGAATTTTCATATCCCAAAGGAACTATGTTAATGAAAATAACATCTTTATAAGTTCCTTTGTATATTATGTGAATTATTGTGATCAAAGATAAGATAGAAGCTCCTAAGCATAATTTTATGGAAACTATAAAAATTTAAAACGTTTACAGAACAGAAACAACATATCATGAATTTACAGATATCATTTAACAAACATATAAAATTTTCATCCATCTCTTAGGGCTTTATAGATTTAGATCAGCAACCAGGTGGATGAATAAATAGTGATGACGAACTGTAATTCTCTGCAGACTTGAAGTATTGCTCTGAAGACATTTATTGATAATTTAGTGGAAAATATTCTCATATATATTAACTAAAATTAGGTTATTCCTAATACAATTTTTCATCAGACTTTTCAGTAGTTGCAAGGGCAACAGTCTGGATGAATGGCTGATCTGGCCTTGCTGTGTGGTACTGTGAATGACTGTAAACATTGGCAAACTTTAACAACTATATTTCCCAAGGACATACAGCTCTACTTAATGGTTTACTGACAATAATGTCCTTTTTGGTAGACATTCTGGAGATAAAATACTCCCCCTCCAGACCTCAGAATGGGGAGTAATCAGGAGGATGTTGTCATTAGGGAAAACAAATCTGGTGTTCTACGGGTCAGAGCATGAAATGCTAGATCTCTTAACTGAGTAGGTAGATTAGACTACTTAGAAAGAGGAATATATAGCTTGAGAATAGATGTATGGGAATTAATAGACATACATGATTTCTGGTCAGGTGAGTACAGGGTTCTCAACACAAAATCAAACAGGTGTACGTAGGAAATGCATTGTTATAACCAAAATATACACAAAGCCAGCTTACACTATAGTAGAACAAGTTTATAACTTACTAGCTCTGTGGATGATGAGATAAATGAAATGTTTGGGAAATAAGGGCTGCGGGAAGGGAATCACAGGGGAAGCTACCTGGCAAAAGTTTGCACAGTGCACAATGTAATCATTGCTAACACTTGGTTTAAGAATCATGAAAGATGGTTGTATGCATGGAAATGAAATGGGGATCTGGGAAGGCTTCAGAAAGATTATACACATAATAGTAGAAT
The DNA here is from genome assembly GCF_023898315.1 of Schistocerca nitens. Classification (NCBI taxonomy): domain Eukaryota; kingdom Metazoa; phylum Arthropoda; class Insecta; order Orthoptera; family Acrididae; genus Schistocerca; species Schistocerca nitens. The sequence goes on along the minus strand of NC_064617.1, from coordinate 929,199,896 downwards.
AGGAATCTTGAAACCAGGTTTTAAACTGCAAAAAATTTCCATAGCAGATGTGGACCTGACCATAATTTCTTGGTTTAGAACTGCATATTAAAACTGAAGAAATAAATGATATGGAACCTGGATGACTTGAAAGAATCAAAGATTGTTGAGAGTTTCAAAGAAAGTAGCAATCAAAGATGGAATAGAACAGGAAAAAGTATGTAACATAAACGGAATGGTTACTTTTGAGAGGTGGTTTATTGAAGACAGAGAAACAATTAGGCTATTGGACAAAGCCTAGTAGAAACAACATATGAGGTTTTGAATTTAATTGACAAAATGGAAAATAATAACAAACAAAGCAGTCAGAAGGTCTGCAGAGGCAAAAAAAGAGATTGACAGAAAGTATGAAATGGTAAAGCAAGAATAGTTAGAGGAGAAATGCAAAGCTGTAGAGGCAGGCATTGTTACGGGAAAGGTAGATGCTGCATACAGGAGAATTAAAGAAATCTTTGGAGAAAAGAGAAGCAGTTGGATAAATATCAAGATCTCAGATGGGAAGCCAGTGGAAATCAAACTAATGAAGGCTGAAAGGTGGAAGGAATATACAGAAAGGATCTACAAAGAAATGGAACTTGAAGATAATATTGTGGGATTTGGAGGGGAGGGGTTTAAGGGGTTTCTCTGCTGACGTGACTGGTTACATGTGCGAGGAGCTGCTGAATATTGGACAGTAATTTTGTGTGTTGAGGGAGAAACAATGTTCATGGAATAAATGCGAGTTTGTAGGTTAAGTTATTTATTTATTTCTTTTATTTTTTATTTTTTTTAATTTTTATTTTATTTTTTTTATTTTATTTTATTTTATTTTATTTTATTTATTTTTTTTTTTTTGGGGGGGGGGGGGGTTCAGTATTAAAGTTTGTAATGAAGAGATTAACAACGACAAACTTTTCCAAGCACTGTTATGTATGCAATGATGCAGCAATGTGTAATTTATATTAATTTCAACTGTATGAAGAGAATTCATATTTTAGCAATGATTGGCAGTAGCAGAGTCATGCAAGCAAAAATTTTAAATGTGATGAAAGGAGAAATACTGTAGCTGATGAAAAAACAAAATGACAAGATCGAGAAATGGCAAAGTTAGGTCAAATCAAGAGAGAAAATAAAAATTGAATCTCTGCACCACTTAAATCCATTAAATCTCTACTTAAGTTAATTTTTGGAACAATTCCAGATGACAGAAGAAGTCAGAAATGCTTGAGAGAATTTTCTGGTTTTATTTGCCAATCAGTGGCTGGTGAATTTGAAGCTAAGAAGTCATTCACTGAAGCATCATTTTCAAAAGCAGAATTAGGAGCAACCTCCAGTATAATGTGTAAATACATAGTGGGATGAAAAATGAAATGACTACCAATATTTGTTATTTTTTTATCCAACATTGACAAACTTAAGGTGAAAATTAATGATGTATAATGTGAAGAGGACAGTGATGATGTCAATGAGGAAGACAAGGATGCAATCCAAATGGGTAGCAATGAAAAACTGATTATAGTTGAGACATGAAATCTCATAGGAGACAGGTGAATAGGTCACTTCAGAAAACTCATACAGCTGGTGAACAATGACTTTATTACTCAGATTACTCACTTGACACATTTCAGATTTATTTCCATCACCAGATATCTTTCACTTCAGCATAATGCTTAGACTTATACACTAAGCCAATCTCACTTTTTACTTGTAAATGTTCACACTTTACCTTAACACTGTTTGCACTTGAAAGTAAAGATTTTAACTTATGTTTGGCTTAATTAGGCACCACCAATTAACTAAACAGGTCCTATTAAACACAATTCCGAGTGACTTGCTTGCAGTTTACTTCAAAAGATGTACAAGAGTTTAGCCTCCATAAAGTCCATTTTGGCATGAAGCAATGTAGTCGAGACTTGAAACCTGTTAGGAGGCAGGCAACCATGGTTATATTATAATGTACCACTGTGATGGAGCTGAATAGGTCACTTCAAAAAAGTCATACAAACAACAAAGAATGACTTAATTACTCAAACTGCTTACATGACACGTGTCAGAGTTATTTCCATCATTAGATATATGTTACTTCAGCATAATGCTCAGATTTTTATGCCAAGTGAATCCGTGTTTTTAGATATAAATGCTCACACTTGACTTTAACATTGTTTACATTCGAAGCTAAAGATTTACACTTATGTTTGGTGTAATTAGGAACCACACCATTAACTAAAGAGTACCTGTTAAACACAATTCTTATTTGACTTACTAGCACTTTTCTTTGAAAGACGTATAGGATTTAGCCTTCCTGATAGTCTAGCTTGGCGTGAAACAAAATAGTTGAGACATGAAATCTCATAGAGGCAGGCAACCATGGTTAGATTATAATGTAATACTGTATTGGAGCTGAATAGGTTCTTCAAAAAGTCATACAACCAGTAGAGAAAGACTTAATTACTCCAACTGCTCACTCGAAACATTCCATATTTATGTCCATCATCAGATATTTGTTCCTTTAGTATAATGCTTAGATTTACATGCCAAGCTTGTCTCACCTTTTATGAAATGAAAATATCACTATGAGCTGGTATGAAAAATGGCATAATCTTACTTTATTCTTTAACAGCTTAAAAAAAGCAGTTCATAACTTTAAACTTCACCGTCATTTAGAAAAATAAGTTTTGTGCCCCAGCTTCATCAATTCTTTGTGCTACATCATGAAACCTCCATTCAATACTCATCCCAATTGGTTGCTTTTCAATTTGTTTTTTGTCTTATAAGATAGACTTTTACCCAAAATCTTGTCTTAATGGACTGTCAGATTGCTGAAATGATGGGCTACTTCAACCCAAAGCTCTTAGATCAATAATAAATACTGGCCTAAAATTCCTAATTGTGTCCATCACATGACAGTCTACAATTTACTTTTGACATGTTACTTCTTAATATCTTAGAAATTATCTTAAATGACTGTGAAGTTAACAAATTGAAGTCTATGTCCTTTTTGGACATATAATTGTATAAGGCAAATACTATGGCATGAGGGTTGTTCAGTAAATAGCGTCGCAGGCTTTTTTTTAAAAAAAATTAATATATGTATAGTAAAATGCTCTTTTAGGTGCTTCATATCTTCAAAGATCATGTTTCTTTTGCACAAATGCAAGTTTTGAATGATGGCAACAGATGGCAGAGGTGCATTGAACCATCAAAAAGGTATTACAGAAGACATTCATTGCAAGCAACATACTGTAAACTGTGGGGGAAATGCAGAAATGTATTTGTGCAGTGTATGGTAATGATGCAGTTGAGAGGAATACTGCTGGGCGATAAATAAAGAGAGTCAAAGTATGGAAACTGAGCTCCGTGAGTGGCAATGTTCAGGACATCCTGTCACAGGCACTACTTCCAATATGGTGCACATTGATGCCATTATTCATGCAAACTGGTGCTTCACACCTTAACAGTTGGTTCTAGACCTGTCAGTCATATTTGGAAGTGGATGTATAATGATTGAAATTCTTCAGTTTTCCAAGGTGTGCTCAAGGTGGATTCCACAAATATTCGCAACAGAACAATAGACCTCACGATGTAAAGAAAAGCTGTTTCATCTGAACTGTTGGAACAGTTTGAGGACAATGGAGAGACCTTACTGCCGCAGACTGTTACAGGTGTTGGAAACTGGGTTTTCACTTAGAGTCAAAAATGAAAAGACATTTGTTGGAGTTGGACCACCCACAATCATCAAAAAAGAAGAAATTCAAGGCAGCTCTATATGCTGGTAAAGGCATTATGATAGTCTTTTGAGATAGTTATGGTTTCATTCTCAAGAAGTTTTGCCTGAAGGGTCAACCATTCATAGGCACATGTGAAGACTCTGCACAAACTCAAGAACTGTTTCTGATGTGTTTGATCTAAAAGGAACCTGAAAAAATTTTTGTTCCAAAATGACAGTACATATACACACAAAAGTTTCACGGCTTTAAAACACATTGGCAAATTGGCTTGGACATTATTGCCTCATCTACCCTATAACTCAGACCTGACATAATTGGAAGATGATTAAAATATAATTCATGAACTAAAAACATAGCTACGAGCACAGAGCAAGGATTTTAACCACAGGGAATACATGGTCTTACACTATGCGGACATTAGGTCATTGAATACAGTGGAGACTATCTAGAAAAGTACTACACGTGAAAGAAATGTTAATCAATAATGTCATTAAATTCTAAATATTAAAATAAATATGTTCTGAGAAAAAAAAATTGGGGACACAATTTGTTGAGCATACCTTGTGCAGTAGATCTTCTCCTGGCTGAGCTCAAATTGTAGCACATATACTTTTTTAAATTGAAATGACTTACAATTGCAATAAATGTTAACTTAAATCACTGCATTTACATATACATCCAAACCCAGCAACCCATTGTTAAGTGCATGGCAGAGGGTACTTCAGCTTGTACTATGTATTATGATTTCTTCTGGTTCTGTTTGTGTATGGAGCATTGGAGAATGACTGCTGAATGCCTCCATGTGCACTGTCATTAGTCTAATCTTGTCTTTGCACATTATACAGTAGCGATAAATAGTGTACAAGGTGGGCAGGCATAGTACACAACAAATTAATTTATTTTTAAAAATTTTTATTCACGGGTAGCTCACGAAGTTTTTCCAAAGCTGCAACAGGGCCAGGGCTGGCTGACACCAAATACTAGCTGGATGCCAGCCACTTCATGCTCTGTCCACATGATGGAAATATGAATTTGTGCTGACAAGGTAATGCCACAACTAAACATTGCTGACACAGTCAAGTAGTGCCAGAGGGTGAGCTGAGGAGTGTGGACAAGTGAAGTTCAGGCTCTCTCTTTTCAACCAACACTCAGACCATTCAGACCTTCATTCCTCTCCTCTCCAGCTATGAGGCCTCCACCTTGTATGAATGATTTCAGACTTCATTTCTGTATCCCTTAAGGATAGACAATAAACCATGCCATGGTTCAGTTTCAGTAGTAAACTTTGGCATTTCTGATTTCACACCCTGCAATCATCTCCTAAACTCTGGACACTCACCTACTCCTGATGTAAATCCTATTAGGCAAACCATTATGCACTTGCACAACAGGTACCATAATTCAGATTGATCACATGTTCCAATCCGGCATTAGGGTTGTGGGATCCTGACCATTCATCTAATATAGGGGCCTAGGAAGCTGTTTCCTCAGATAGCTAGACAACATATGAGCAAATCATATTAATGGAGTTTATTACAATAAATTGAATTGACAATACTTAACTTTGAAGCAATTGTCGACATGCAAATAATTAGTGTCCTCCGATATACAGTTTCCATGCAAGCAGTTGATATGGATCACAAGTCTCAGCTAAACAGTAAGGATGATGGCTTGTCTTCTAGTGCAGCTCTTCCAGTGCAACTCTTCTAGTGCCAGTCTTCTAGTGTGGCCGAGGCTTGGCAGAGCTTCGCTTATGTTCTCTTCGTATAGCTGCCGCTTGTGTCATGGTGTCATCCTAGTCAGCGTACTATTGGCTGCCGTCACCTCACAGCCTTCTTTGCTCTTGCATTCTTGATCTTAGTGCCGGCACATGTCATTATGCTGGAACAAGGATCGTGTATCCATTTTGAATGGTTGCCGTAGAATTAGGTTAATTGAGAGCTGTTGCTACCAAGATCATACCATCCATTACTGCTGATGCGCTTTTGTATGCCATTCTGCATGTATAAATGCATGTGTGGAATGTGCCATTGGAACTGAGCTGCTTCGGCTGCAGTGGCAAAATTCTTAGCTCCATGAATCGCAGCTAGCACACTGATGTGCCACACAATGTTTACTGCATCATACTGCCAAGTGCAACCCACACTAATTTCACCATCATCAGGGGTCGATGCTGTGCCACACCATCACCACACTGCACAACAAGGATCCTGGATGCTACCACAGCCGCCATCATGTTTCTGTCGACCCTATTACACAATTGCCTCATCATCATTGGTGTCTCTGTGCACAAAAATTAGCATAAGTGCTTTCACACTGCTACCTTTTTGCAGCTGCCACTTTGTTGCAGACACTTTTTGGTCTTGCCCCCTTTCTTTATTAAAAAATAACTGTGTTTGTAAAGTCCTATGATCAGTAACTTGTTTTTCCCACTGTTGTAATCACGAATAATACATTTCCATGACTGGAATGGCAGCAGGTTGCTGCTGAAGCTGAAAGCACAGATCCTGTTACTGCTCTGACAGAGAAAATAAATCAGCTTACCCTTCAAAAGTATGAACTGCAACAACACTGTGAAGTTTTGTCATAAATTCATGAAACAAAGTGGCAATCATGCCAAATCGCTGTACCACTTCTGCAACACCTATTAATAGTACTGTGACATATGTGCCAAGTATTGCTAGCAATTTCTCTGCTGTAATATTTGTCCCATCTTTCTCATGGAAACCCATTGTGAATGTAACTACTTTTCTACAAAATGTGGGAGATGTTTGGTGAACCTGTTCTTGGCCAGATAATTTCTCGTTAAAAGTAACAGGGCTGAAACTGGCAGTGGTGCTTGTATCTATGCGGAGTCTGTAGGAGCATTAAGATATGCAATAACTTTCAATATTTTGGTGCACGGACTATCCAAAAGATATTCCAATAAGCGAGGAGTGAGTTATTACATCGAGAAGCTGTCAATGCTCCAGCAGAAGTTGAGTGAAGAATCTGAGGCATTTGCTGACTGCATACTGTAATTTTACCCTCCCACACATCACCATTAAAGTCACATTCCCTGCACAAATTTTTGAAAACTTTGAGGGGAGTAAGATTACAAAAGAAGAACTTTTAATGAAACAGCTGCGATAATTTTAACCCAAGCGAGATTCGAGATTATACGTGGTATAGGTTACCTCTATAAAAAAAGGTAATGTTAGAGGAGGATGATTCATTGCAATACACAGTTTCATGTTGCACCCATGAGGTCTGTTCAAAACATTCCGGAACATTTGCAATTTTGCACCAACATTGTGTTGGAGCAAAATGCGATTGGCATCGCTGTATACATCTGTATTTAATGTGTAACTGCCAGAAGTTTCATTGTTGTATGTCTGTTAGTTATTGGTCAGTGCTGTATTGAGTGGATCATAGTGTTGCACAGTTTGTGAATTTTAAGATGGCAGAATTAGAGGAGCAACATGTCTGCATTAAATTTTGTGTGAAACTCGAGAAAATCTTTACAGAGACACAACAAATGATGCATGAAGCCTATGGTGAGGAGTTCTTTAGGTGTTCAATCTTCACAGTTGGTCAGAAAGGTTCTCCAAGACCAATAAAAGCTCACTGGGGCAGGGCAAATGTCAAAGCCATGCTGATACTTTTCTTTGTCTTTGAAGGATTAGTTCGTCATGAATTCATGCCACAGGGACGAACTGTTAATTGATGGTACTATCGTGATGTGTTACGATGCCTGCAAGAAAATGTCAGAAGGAAACAGCATGAAATGTGGTGAGACAATTCATGGCTCATGCATCATGATAACACATTCACACATTCATCCCTGTTGGTGCATGACTATTGCACAAAAACCAAATCATTGTTCTGCCTCCTCTTCTGTACTCTAAAGACTTGGCCACTGCAGACTTTTCTTGTTTACAAAGTTGGAAGCCCCATTGACAGGATGAAGATTTGCAACAATAGATGAGATAAAAGAAAATTCACAGATGGCAAGAGGCATACCAAGACTGCTTCTGGAAGTTGAAATGGCACTGAGAGCAGTGTATCAGTTGTGCAGGAGAATATTTCAAAGGAGACCATGCACAATAAGGAACAGGTAAGAGCACAAAAAATGTGTGGAAAAGTTCTGGAATTTTTTGAACAGATCTCGTATGTTTTATGGGGTGTTGGTACACATAACAGTGTCCTCACTCTGAGGAAGCAGAGGAAAGAGCAACTGATGTATTTATTAAGGCCACAGCCCCCACAGATAGGTAATGAGGTGAAAATGGCATCACCCCCATCATTGCTTGAAGCTGTTAGAGTAGCACTGCTGAATGAAGTGGGTGGAAGATTTGTATTCATATCATCACATTATATGGAACTGCACCAAGTGTTTTCTAATGATGTGTGGTGTTGGCATTGCAGGATACCCAGACACCCTGCTGATCAATGCAGGAAGCTTTATTGACCAAACTGTCATGAGATAGGCTGCATTACCAACAGCCATCCGCAGAGGTGAGGGCAGCCCAATCAACAAAAGAATAATTACAGACAATATGATGAACCTTAATGGGGAAAGAGGCAAGGGGCTGGCCCTGCCTTGCAGTCCCACCCCCATTATAAACTATGAACCTGGTCCATTATAAGGAGTAATGTGAAGCTGCTAATATAATTTTAGAAGGGAAACTTCAAGAGAAAACTGTCAAATTTTGGTTGATACCAGTGTGCAGATCAGTTTCTTATTTGCGTCTGACAGTGATAAGTGAGTGCCAAAACTGCTGCATTGTCACATTAGTGAATTAGGCAGTAAGGTTATAATATCAGCAGGTACATTCCCTGTAAGGTTACAAACTGACAGCAGTAACTACTGTTTGGATATGAAGGTTGTGAGGAAGAGGAGAGATTTTGATATCATTTTGGGGAGTGATTTCCTACACTAGTAGAGAGGCATGATAGATTACAGGACACAAACTGTTTGATTTGGTGGGGACACTCACTGTTTCAGCAGTGGTGCCCATGATCTGTAGACATAAGAAACCCATGGAAAAAGTGCTATTTCCCAAGTCTCTACAGAACCATGGACTCAGGCATTGTTGTTGCTGTTGTTGTTTTTATTGGTCCTGTTGTCTACAAAGCAACTTATGCATAAGACATTGAATAAGTAAAAGTCATAAATATAGAGCTGAAAGTCATATTCAGGCATACGTATTTAAGGCTCCAACAACACACTTTATACATAAGTATTTTTATAACACACTTCATAAATTTAAATATTCTTCAATAAAGTAAAAGCAGTGATGCTGCAAATATGACTTTAGATATTTTCCAAAGGCATTGACCTCAGTAATAGCTTTTATGTTTTCAAGAAGTTTGTTATAAAGCTTAACTCCCATGTGAAAAGTACCTTCTTGGCACAGAGCTGTGCTGATCTGAGGTATATGTAAGTTTCTGTTATGTCTGGTAAAGTGATCATGTATATCACAGATTTTTGCAGTCTGCAGTCCTTACCTGTTACATTTATTTTAAAGAATAAAAGGGTTTTCATACTGTATACACATGGTAATGGAGGCATACCAGATTTCTTAAACAGAGGTTTACAAGAGTCTCTAGGCTTGCACCCAAACAAGATTCTAATGGCCCTTTTATGTAGTTTAAAAGTGCTATTAGCTGTCGTAGAGTTTCCCCAGAAGGTGACCCCATATCTAAGATGAAAATGAAAGTAGGCATGATATGCATCCATTACTGTTTTCTCACTACAGCATGATTTTAATAAGCAAAGAAGTAACATGTTTTGCTCAGTTCTGCATTGAGATTGTGAGCTAAGATCCCAAAGATGTTCGGGCTCACATGTGGTTCCTCTTCATCAAAATGTCTTGGCTCAAACTCGTCTAGGGGTTGAGCCGCATGTATCATGTTACACGCCCTAAAATAGACACTTGTGACCCTTTGGTTAAATTGTCTGGCTGATGGCAAGTTTTCAAAATTGTATGAAACATACAACGTTAATATAACAAAAGTAATAATAATATTGGGAGATAAATTAATGACCCATAAATGATGTAGGCCGCTCAGTTGTGATTTGGTTAGAATAATGTTTATTCTGAAAGCAAACTAATAGCAAAAGTAGTCGTATTTAGAATTACTATTACACTTGAGTGCATATCCATTTGACACAGTTTGATCAGTCACAATCTCATTGCGAATTATAAGTCCAATACTCCACCTCGGTAACTGTGTGTAAAGTTAGAGTTCACACCAGGTGTGTTGCTGCTCACCGCTCAGAGACTAAGTCCTGCAATACCACACATCATGAAATTTTCTAAGTCTTTCACTTCCTAGCTACCTAAAGACCGACCACCTGCTTTTGTGTCTCCACCAGCACTGTCCCTCTGCCCACCCCTGGCAACATTCCCCCTGCACCAGACATCCTCACTCAACTGACTAGTGCAGTTCCCTTTCCTGAAGCCATCCATCTGATTGGCTACAGCTTATTCTACATTATTTTAACATATTTAAATAATCAAAGCTTAACCACTTTCATGTACTAAATAAAGTAACAATAATATCCATTACATAATAAACGTTAAATTCTTTTACATAAAACCAATACAATTTCCTTCTTAGCTTAGAATGTCACGGCCAATAGTCTTGCCCCAGTGTACTTTCTGATAAATAAATAAAGAACAAAAGTAACTATTGTGCACTAAACTTAACAACAAATATTCTATTACATAATGAGTCAATAAGGTGTCATGCTGTCATCGTTCAATGTGTTTTGTGTGGAGGAAATGATGATTGGGTGCTTAACTGAAAATAATGATAATTTAAGTTCACTATATCTTTTAAACAAATAAAGTTGCAGAGTTGACATTTTAATGATGTGCTTCTATATGAAATGTCAATCATTAAGGTTGACCAAAGCATTCAGATTTTAGCATTCAGGTTTTGTTACTCTTTTAACAGTAAATCCTAAACTATTATAGATATGATCAATATTCAAGTTTTATTGGGATCACCATAAAAATTTATGAACGATGGTAGATTAAAATTACTGTGGCTTTATTCCCTGAATTACTAAAGAATTAAATAGTTTTCATAAATGTTTCCCTTTATGGCTGATCTTAGGTCCACCATACGTCTTCCTGGCCACAAACCACTTCTAAGGGGTTTCCCTGTGACATAGGTTCTTGTATGTCTTACTTGCACACTACAGCACTTTGGTCCTGTGAATTTCTCCATCTTGTGGCAAAGCTGTGCTCTTTGTGGCACACGGTCCTGGATGACAGAGTTCATTTCTCAACTCCTGAAGGCTGACTCTTTTGGCTATATACTTAAATGAGAGCAGAACGCTCGTTAACCCACAAGGTATTCAATATGCTTATTCCATCTGATGTTGCTCTGCAGCCAAAGTCCTAAGAACTTGGTTTCAGTACTGTTACCAACTAGTTCGTCGTTGACAGAGACCAATGGGATGAACATGTTCTTGTTAGGAACATTGTGGAATTTTAGTGCAAAGGTTTTTTTTACTGTTTTTTACATGCTGATTATTCTGTGCTCAGTTGCTAAGTTGTTTCGTGACTGTGTTTACTGTCTGCTGTAACTGTTCATTGCTGTCTCCTTTTAGTAGAATTACGGTGTCATCTGCAAATATGACTGTTTTATGTGCATCATAATTTAGTTTAGATCATTTAGGAACAGAAGGGGTCTCATTACTGATCCTTGTGGTACACCACATTTAATTTGTTTATATATGTTCAGATACAGTTTTTAGTTCAATATTTGTGTGCTTGATGCACACTGTCTGCTTATGATTAGTCAGGAAGAAACTGATCGATTTGTTGGACAGACCTCAAATGCCATATCTTTCAAGCTTTGATGGCAGCATTTTATGATTCACCATGTCAAAAGCTTTGACAGGTCAATAAATACTCATACAGTTTCTTGTTTTTTGTCCATCAGGTTTAGGATGGAACTGATGCACTCGTAAATAGCAGTTGTTATTGTCCTCTTATATCTGAATCCATGTAATTCATTACATTAAATTGTTAAATGTGTTGGCTACCTCTAATTGGTTTGTTACTTTTTTATTTTTTTGTGATAGTGTTATATTTTTGCAAGTTTGTTTGTATTCTCCAGATTCTTTTTTTTTTATAACACTCCTCATAGCCTGTGATTTATGAACTAAATTATAAATGTATTCATCATTATGCATTATTTTTGCTGCCTTTATTACTTTTCTTAATATTTTGGAGTATTTTTTTATACTATGCGCATACTAAAGGTGAGGAATTTTTTGAGTTATGTACAGGGTGTACATAAAGTCTGGGAACACTTTTAATTATTTATTGCACAACAAAACATTGTACAGATATCATACATATTTCATTTTGAAGAGAAACCCTGGAAGTTTTTTTTTCCATGTATACCACCAGAGGGTAGTTTTGTAATTTGCCGTTAGTCAGCACTAGTCACAAACATGGTGAGTTCAGGTGCCGAGTGAGCTTTCCTTGTGTTGGAGTTGATCGCTTAACTTTTAGCAATGAAGCCACTTTTCACAGTAGTGGGGAAGTGAACAGGCATAGTTGTTGAATCTGGGGTGCAAAGCATCCACATGAATGCAATGAATTTGAGCATGATTCCCCAAAGGTAAATGTTTTTTGTGCCTTGTCACGTTGAAAACTGTATGGGCCATTCTTCTTCGCCAAGAGCACTGTCACTGGATCCTACTTTGACATGTTGCAGCAATGGCTGATGCCTCAAATGCAATTGGACTCCCTGTTCAGCTTTCAGCAGGATGAGGCTCAACCCCTTTTCCATAATGAAGTTTGTAGGTACCTGAACAAGGAGCTTCCGCATCGATGGATCGGCCATACTACAGAACCGGACAACTGTTTCATGAAATGGCCTCCCCAATCAACAGATCTCACTCCATGTGATATTTTTTCTGTGGGGACACATTAAAGATCTGGTGTATGTACCTCCTCTACCACATGATGTAGCAGAGGTCCAGGAGAGAATACGGGAAGAGACTGCGACAGTCAATGAAGCCATGCTGGGATGGGTATGGCAAGAATTCTATTACTGTATTGATGTCTATTGGGTCACTCATGGTTCGCATATCAAATGTTTGTAAAAAAACTTTCAGAGTTTCTCTTCCAAATGCAATATGTGTGACATCTGTACAATGTTTAGTTCTTGTGCAATAAATAATTGAAAGTGTTCCCGGACTTTATGTACACCCTGTATTTCATGAAGTATTATTTTCTTCTGGTGTAACCCCTTATTCCCCTTGTGATCCAGCTGTTTGTTGTAGAGTTCCCATGTATGGTTAATGCTTTCAGTGGGAACGGAATTTCAAAGAAATGAGTTAATGTATCAATGAAAATGTTGAATTTTTCATTTATATCATTCATTTTATAAACTTCTGACCATTTTTCTTTATGCAATAAGTTGTTGAGATAGTTTGCATTAACCTGATTATAACTTCTGCATGAGGTTCAGAAAGACAAGTTGTTAATAATACTGCCTTTTACTTTTATGTTTATAATTTGAGCAACACGGTCACTAAAACCTGCATTGAAAATTTTTAGTGATGTGTTGTGTAAACTCCTCTTGACTAGAAGCTGATCTAGAGCCGTTTGGCAAGTTTCTGTTACTCGGGAAGCGGCTTTTACTCCAGCCATTAAATTATAGGCTGTTGCAAGATTTCTCAGTTTCCGCTATTTGTGAGGAAATCAATATTGAAGTAACCACAGATTATCAACTCACAATTCATTTTATTTACATTATGTAGCAATGGCCCCATTTTACTTAAGAAAAGTTCAACATTTCCAGATGATGATCAGTAAATTGTAGCAATAACGATGCAGAACTGAGTAATTTTTATAGCTGCAATTTCATAATCATTTCCAACATTTGTTCTAGTTAAGTCAGGTAGGGTAATTGTTACAGAGCATTAAGTGGAAGTGCTGGGGGTGAGGAGGTAGGCATAATACAACAGTTCTAAGCATACTTTTATTCTAACTAACAATCCAAACCTTTAAAAATAACATGAAATAATTGATTTAAAACAATGTGTCAAAAAAGCTTTGCAGTGTAACTTTAATTTCATTTAATATGGTACCTTGACCAAAGAAAAACTTTACAACCAGAAGTGAATATAACACATGCACTCATCCCATCAAAATTACTGCAGTTCCTGATTCATCTATCTATACTCAATGCAAACTGTTACAAAAGAAAACACATTATCAGAATCTGTCTCTGGGCTGGACGCGAAAACAGCCATCTGAGTACAGTACATATAAGTAGCGTGACAAGTTTTCAAACTCCCCCTTCTGCAGAGTTCTCTTAGTTTAATATACGCCACAACTGAGCCACATAGAACGAACCCAGTATTAAGACCCCTGGGTGACGACCGTTCCAATTACCACAGCTCACTAAAAAAAAAAAAAAAAAAAAAAAAAAAAAAAAAAAAAAAAAAAAAAAGTTAATGATTGGTACTATCCATGGTGTCACCAATACCGACTAAAGGCATCTTATGTCTGGAACACATCATGTAGCAGGTTGACCCAGTCCAGTGCTCCACTCTTTCATCTTGCTCCCTGGTTGCAACCGTTCCCCTCGTGGCAGTTGGCAGAAGGTGACACCTGAGTGGCGCTGGTCGCACCACACTGTAATACTGACATGGGAAGGTTGTGCTTGGCATTCAAAGATGTTGGACATGTGTCGATGATACCATCGGCACATCCTCCCCCTGCCAATAGCAAATCCACCTCTTAAACTTGGACCATGCATTAGCCTCACCAGCCTGGTTGGTAACACATATTCATAGTGTAGTCTGAGCAGGCGAAGTGCATGATCACCAAATGACTCCACATGAAACTATTCACATGGAAGACAAGGTTTATAGAGAATCTCTGTGGGTATCTTTGATTGAAGGTCAATGATATCAATGTTTAAATTCATTTTACACAGAAAAGCCTAGATGACAGTCCACTACAATACAATGCTGTGTATCCCCACTAACATTATTTTTTGATAGGATAAAGACCCTAAGATATCCACATACTCAAGATTCACAATTTCCAGCTCAGAAACGTAACAAAATTATTTGGTTGCTCCCGCCTTAGCGTACGGCTTAATCTTCAATATGTGTTCACAAAAAATTCTTTTATTTTATGGGTTTCTCACCAGCTAGGTGACGAAGCACAAGATTTTTTACAGTACCAATGAACCGGGGCAATAGCTTTCCTGTAATTTCATCCACCGCCCGACTTACTGCACCGAAATTCTTTATCCAGACCTGGTTGCCCGCCTTCAGTGTGATCAGCCATCTACCAGCATTATAATGCCTTTCCATTTGCTCATGACTCTTCTGCAAATTCTTCCTCGCACACTTCCAGTTGGCACGAATTTGTGCACCATCCACCCTTTCTAGCAACAAATCACTGAGTGTCCACAAATTTGCGAGGGACGAATTAGGTTTAAAAGCAAGCATTAACCTCTCAGGGGTGGCATTATGGGCCTCACAGGTAGCAGTATTGAAGGCATACCCTAACCATGACAAGGAACTATCCCAGAGGGCCTGATGTTTATGGTGGAATGCGATCAGTGCTGCCCTCAAGCTCTGGTTCACCTGGTCTGCCATAGATGGGTTCAAATAATATGGTGTTGTGGTAGTATTAACTACTCCTGCTTCAAAACAAAAGTTACAGAAAGTGGTAGACTTAAAGGATGTTGCATTGTCAGAAACCAACACACGTCAGGGTCCAAACACCCCAAACACACTCTGTAAGCACCATATGGAGGCTTGTGAGGTTACATTGCGGGTAGGCATCAGCCAGCTAAACCGTGTGAACGCATCCAAGCAAATAAAGATATAACAGTTTCCATCTTTCAAACAAGGAAGGGGTCCTACATAATCAATATACAACCTCTCCATGGGCTCCCTCACCTCTTCTGAAGCTAAGAACCCCTGCTTGGTGTTCCCCACTGGCTTACTAAACCTACATATTTTACACTCTGTTACCATTTGCTTAATCTGCTGTTCTATGCCTTTCCAAGTAAAATGCTCCTTAATTTTCATGTGAGTCTTTAAATCCCCAAGTGCCCAGCTACTGCTGTTTCATGAAAGTTTTTGAAGACCATAGGGGCCAACATTTGAGGCAGCACTACCTTGGGGTCACCCTTTGCATGCGTCACACAACACAAAATGTTCCTCTTTAGGCAATAGGGTCTAACAACCTCCCCGCATTGTATTCTCTGTTTAAGCTTGTGCAGTATGGGGTCTTCTTCTTGCTGCAGAGTGACATCTTTGAACAACAATGGCAACCCGCTCAAAAAGGCACAACTGTGCTCATTGAACTCTCACGACAGAACCCCATCACCCAGGACCACACAGTTGCAGTTATCCCAACCGCTGGCCTCTCTGAAACCTCCCTCTTCATCCTGCTGCTCCTTGAACTCCAGCTCGAACATTTGGCTTAAGCTGCCAGCCATAATGTTCTCTGAGCCCCGAATATGCTTAACCCTGAAATTGAACACTGAAATTCGTATCATCCACCTCACTATTCTACCTGTTCGCCTCAGTCTTGCAAGCACCCAACTAAGCACTTGATTGTCTGTTTCCAACAGATATAGTTGGTGTTCCAGATATAATTTAAATTTTTTCAAGCCTAAACAGGACTGCTAAGGCCTCCAGTTTGCATACAGAATACTTTGCTTCTAACAGAGAAAGACAACGTGAAGCGTAAGCGATTAGGCATTTCCCAACTCTTCTTCTTGCAACAGAACTGCAGCAACTCCCAACATGGAGGCATCAGTCTGAACAATAAACTCCTTGTTGAAATTGGCCATCGCTAGCACAGGGGTGATGGCCAATGCTTTCTTTAAAGCCTTGAATGATGCCTGCTGTGAAGGTCCCCACTCAAATTTTCTACTCTTCTTCCAAAGCTCATTTAAGGGGGCAGCTAACCGGGCAAAATTAGGAATGAATTTTCAAAAGAAATTAATCATTCCTATAAAACGAACCATGGCCTTCACATTTTTAGGGGTTGCAAATGAATAAATGGCCTCAGTACGACTTTTGTCAATTCGCACTCTGTTGTGGGAGGGAATAGCCCCAGAAAGGTTATTTCAGGCTGTGTGAACTTAACTTTAGATGGTTTGATAGTGTATCCTGCTTTTAGCAACCTTTGGAGTACCTCATGAACATACACAACATGCTCTTCAATACTCTCACGAAAAATCACCAAATCTTACAAATAATGATCACACACTCAAACTTAAGACCGAAAAAACTCTGTTGAGGATACCGAACAACACAGTTGCACATGTCAATAACCCAAATGGAACTCTACTGTACTCATGAACTAACCAGTCAGTCACAAAGGCTGTCACTGGTTTAGATTCTTCCACTAGAGGGACTTGATAATACACCTGGTTCAAGCCAAAGGTAATAAAAATCTTTGCCTTGTGGAACCAGGAAAAACACAAATGCAAATCAGGGAGATTTATAGACTGTAGCACAATTTTTTTTATTAAGTACCCTATAATCCGTCACCAGATGTACTCCCCCCTGTGGTTTGGGCACCAAAAATATAGGTGAAGAGTATGAAGATTTCAATGGTCTAAACACTCTGTCCTGCAACATTTCCTGAATAGTTTCCTTTAATGCTTTCATACAAGATGAGGATAACCTATATGGTAGGAACCTTACAGGAACATTGTCCAGTAATTTGATCTTATACTCAGCTTCTTTAATCTCATCTAACCGTTTGGTCAACACATCACTGAACTCAGTACACAACTCGGCAATCTGTTGTCTCTGCTCTGGCAACAAATGCTCCAGGTCTAACATAGAAATGGTTTCCACTGTGTTAATTATGTACTTGGAACCATTAATCCAGTAATGTACATTATGTTTACAGAACTTGTAAGGCTTTTCCCTGCCAAACTCGAAATAAAACTTCCTCCGACCCCATTGGGGCACCAGACTTACCTTCCCAATAAAATTGGCACCCAGTATAGCTGGTACTGCCAGATTACGTGCCACTTGGACAGGAAATTTCCATGTAAACTCACCGATTTGGACCTTAACCTTAATTACCCCAAAATCTGCATTTGTCCTGAGTTGTCTAGTAGGCAATAGCCAATTATGCCTGATAAGTCGGGCAACTTGCAGTGTCTGCAGTGTGTGGACACCCATCTTTCATCCACTAGAGATGCAGTACTACCAGTGTCCAGTGGAGCACACACAGGTTTCTCATTTAGTGCTGCGCAAACAAAAGGAACTCTATCACTGGGAACTGCTTCAATTCTCCAACAGAACCCCCTTCATGTGATCTGAGACTGGTCCCAGAATCTGAGTAAAAGGTGGTGTTACCTAATCATCAATTGGTACCTCTCTTCCAATAAACTTTTAAAGACTTTACCCCTATGATTCTGAGTTCAGTTGGGCAACCTCTGTAGATTACTCTCATAAATATTCATCATCAGTCTTCAAAATAATGGAAACTCCAGGTAGGAATACCAACAATGTAGAAAATGATAGACTGCTGCTTACCGTAAACAAGTCGCATCAAGTTGCAGACAAGCACAATTAAAACACACTCACATATAGCTTTCAGCTACAGCCTTCATCAGTAAAGGGAGACAAACACACAACATTCACAAGTACACACAAGCAAGCACTCCTCATGCACACAAGACCGCCAACTCTAGTATCTTGGGCAGAAATGCAACACCATGTGTGATGCAAGCAGCAATCTGCAGGGAGTGGTGAAGGGGAGGGCAAAGGGATAGCAGTATAGGGGCAGGGCTCTCTGGTGGTGTGTGCAGGGAGTAGACTGCCAAGAGGCACAGTGTCAGGAGGTTCTGGGGCAGAGAGCTGGGGAAAAAGGGAACAAAAAAGGAGAGCAGCGGGGAAAGATGGGCAGATGCGTTGACAGAGGGTAGCAAATAAGCAGTGTGGAGATGAGAATAGGGGTGAGATGATATGATGTGATGGCAGGGGTGGAAACTGATTGGTGAAGGGTGTGTGGACAGTATGTTGCCATAACTTTAGGTCAGGATAACTATGGGAGCAGAGAATGTGTTGTAAGGATAACTCCCATCTGCACAGTTCAGAAAAGCTGGTGGTAGCGGGAGGGATCCAGATGGCTCTGGTAGTGAAGCAGCCATTGAAATCAAGTGAGTTATGTTCAGATGCATGTTGTATCACAGGATGGTCTACTTTGCTCTTGGCCACAATTTGGTGGTGGCCATTCATCCCAGTGGACAGCTGGTTGATAGTCATACCAATATAAAAGCTGTGGAATGATTGCAGCAGAGCTGGTAAATGATGTGGCTGCTTCTTTCACAGGTGACCCGGCCCTTGATGGGGTAGGATAAACCCGTGACAGAACTGGAGTAGGAAGTGCTCAGTGGATGAATCGGGCAGGTGTTGTGCCTGGGTCTTCTACAGGAATATGATACTGGTGGAAAGGGCTTGAGTTTGAGAGAGTGGCGTAGGGATGGACTAGGATGTTGTGGAGGTTGGGTGGGCAGAATATGACTTTCCTTTGTCACTGGTTTTTGGGAGGTGGTGGTAGGATTGGGGTTGTGAGGGGAAATGGCACAAGATAACTGTTTGTGGGCTAGGTCTGGGGATAGTGCCTATCATTGAAGGCCTTAGTGTGACCCTCAGCACACTGAGAAAAAGAGTTTTTGTCACTGCAGTTATGCCATCCCCAGGTAGCCAGGTTATAAGGGAGGGATTTTTTGGTGTGAAAGGGATGACATCTGTCAAAATGCAGGTACTGTTGGCGGTTGGTGGGTTTAATGTGGACAGAGGTACAGATGGAGCCTTCAGTGAGGAGGGGGTCAACATCTGCAAATGTGGCACACAGTTGTGGAGGACCACATGAAGCAGATGGGAGAGAAGGTGTTGAGGTTGTGAGAGAATGAAGATAGGTTGTCTTGGCCCTGGGTCTAGATCATGAAGATATCTTCCATGAACCTGCACCAGACTAGGTGTTTGGTGTTTTGGGAGGCTAGGAATGTCTCTTCTGGATGGCCCATAAAAAGATTGGCATAGAAGGGTGCCAAGCAGATGCCCGTGGCTGTGCCATGCATTTGTATATATACCTTCCCTTCAAATGAGAAGTAGGTGTGGGTTAGGATAAAGTTAGTAAGATGTTTGAGGAATGAGGTAGTGGGTTTGGAGACTGAAGGACATTGCGAAACATAGTGTTCAATAGCAGTAAGACTGTGGGCATGAGGGATTTTAGTGTGTAGGGAAGTGGCATGAACGGTGACAAGTAGGGATCCAGGAGATACAGGGGTGGTGATGATGGAGAGTTGGTATCTTTGCTATGGGAGGTTAGATTATGGACAACTGATTGGATAAGTTGGTCAATGAGAGCTGAAATCCTTTCACTAGTGGCACAATAACTAGCCACATTGGGGTGTCCAGGATTGTTGGTTTGTGGATTTTGGGCAGCATGTAGAAGGTTGGTGTGTGGGTCATAGGGGTGAAGAGGGAAATGGATTCAGGGGAGATTTTCTGGGAATAGCCCAAGGCTTTAAGCTGGGATTGTAGTTTGTATTGAACTTCTAGGATGGGATAACTCTGGCATAGTTTGTAGATGGAGAAGTAAGACAATTGGCAGAGGCCTTCTGCCAGGTACTCACTGTGATTCATAACAACAGTAGTGGAACCTTTGGCTGCAGGTAGGATGATTAGGCCAGGATTTGTTTTGAGGTTGAGGTGGTTGTTCTTTCTTCTGCTGAAAGGTTGGTGTTCTGAGGAAGGGACCTGGGGAAGGATGGTGAGGCTAAGCTGGAGGTAAGGAATTCCTGGAAGGTGACAAGTAGGTGGTGACGTTGAAGGGAGCAGGATCATGGTTGGATGGTGGTACAAATTAGAAGAGGTAGGGTCCAATTATGGAATTAGGGTGGTTTTGGTTAGAGCGATTGGCGGCAAAAAAGTGTTTCCATTGTATGGATTGGGAGAAGGAGAGTAGGTCTTTGACAAGTACAGCATGGTTAAATTTGGTTATAGGGCTAAAGGTGAGGTCTTTCGATAGGACTGAAATTTCTGTGGGGCTTAGGGTTTTGGTGGAAAAGTGGTACGGAAATGTTTTGGCTCTGGATTTGGTGGAGGATTGGTAGGGAGTTTTGGAGGATATGGCAAACTGAAAAGGTCAGCTAGGCAGGGTTTAAATGCTATGAGGAGTTGACAAGGAGCAACACTGAGCATACAATAGGGGTTGGATAATGGTGCTCCAAGATGGCAGCAGGATGTCAGCAGGTTGGATAATTTATGGAGATAGTGTCTGGAGTGCTCCTCCAGTTGCTGGAGACTAAGGGATTCAATTTCAGATATGGAGTAGGGACTGCAGAGTAATAGAATCTTGCAGAAGGAGCATAGGTAAGTCTTGGATGCCTGTGCCATGGAGATGTGTTTTTGCAGAACCAGGTTTATGAGGATCAGGGATTGGCAGAATCTGAAAAGGAATAGGTCATTGTGAAAGGAGAAGTGAGATCTGGAGAAACGAATCTTCACAGTTAGGCCATTTGGGGAGAGTCCATGATTTAGGCAGCAATTGAAAAACAGGGTGTGGGACTGGGCTTTAGACAGGGAAAGATATACTGTTCTAAAGTGGTGCAGGAAGATGGAGCAAGGGTCCATTGTGGCAGAAAAGGTGCAAAGGAAATGGGAATGACACAGAAATGGGCAAAATAGGTGTTGATGGTTGTGAGAGGACCTGGACTAGTGAAAAGACATGTAAAAATGCGTAACAAAAAAGCTGCAGTCATTGCATAGCTTTTTATATTGGTATGGCTACCAACAAGCTGTCCATCAAGATGAATAGCCACCGCCAAACTGTGACCAAGAACAAAGTAGTCACCCTGTGGCACAACATGCATCTGAACATAGCTCCCTTGATTTCAATGGCTGCTTCACTACCAGAGCCATCTGGATCCTTTCCTCCACTACCAGCTTTTCTGAACTGTGCAGATGGGAGTTATCCTTACAACACGTTCTCCACTTCTGTAGTTATTCCGGCTTCAACCTATGGTAACATATTGTCCCCATTCCCTCCACCCAACGGTTTCCACCTCCTCTGTCTTATCATCTCCCCCATTCTCGTCTCCCACTGTGCTTATTTGCAGCCCTCTGCCAGTGCATCTGCCTGTCTTTCCCCACTCCTCTCCTTTTCTGCTCTTTTTCTCCCGACCTCCCTGCCCCACAACCTCCTGATGCCGTGCCTCTTAGTATTCTAGTACCTGCACACAGCACCAGACAGTATTCATCTCTCTTCCCACCCCTATACTATCATCTCTTCCCCCTCCCCTTCCTCTTACCCAATGCCTCCAGATTGCTGCCTGCATCCTACATGTTGTTGCATTCCCACACAAGATGCTGGAGTTGGTTGTTGTGTGTGTGGAGGTGTCTTTGCTGGTGTGTGTGTGTGAATACTGTGTGTTCTCTTTTTACTGATGAAAGCTCTATGTGAGTGTCTTTTAATCGTGCCTGTCTGCAACTTGATGAGTCTTCCTTACGGCAACTGGCAACGTATCTTTCCCTACATCATCATCATCAGTATTTACTTGATCCAGTCTCCACTTCCCTTTCAAATTAATTACTTGATTGACCTTGAAAATTTGGACATTACACAGCTTAGTTTGTGATATAGTATCATTCCATAACCCAGGATAAAGTAATTCCTATTAGGATTTGTTTCAGTATTCTGATTTAACACCCATAACCTGTTGTAAGATTTCTCTCCTTTGACAATGCCTGCACTTGTTTGCTAGTGTCATGCTGAATGTGGGCCTTAGCTGGATCAAACTGGATACAGTAAGATGCATGTCTCATACTTTGATACCATCTGCCAACTAGTTGCTGTGAGAAATGCTCTACACCGAGTGCCTACCAGTACACAAGAGAAATATTAAAACATTGTATGATGGATCATTAAGACATCCATATTAAATCAGAAGTTTAAACAAAGACCATTGTTAACCATTTCAAAACTCCTGTACTGATTCACAGATTCAGTTACTATACTGCCACTGACTTTATCAAATGGAAGCTAAACTTTCTCCATTGATCAATTGTAGTAAATGTTATAACCTTTAATCACCAATAATTGTGTGGATATTCAAACACACTCACTTAGAAACAATAGCTCGTTACATGATAACAACTCAGTATCTCTTATTCGACTGCCGTGCCGTGATACGCGGCCGGTGCCGTTCATAGCTAGGTGGCGCTCCCGCGCTCAGCCGAGTTGCGGAGTGCCTCTATCGCCGTTTGCGCGTACTGTCGTGGAAGCACTGTTAAATGTCGTGGCACTGTCACAACACTTTTCCCCCCTTGAAAAAAAAACCACTCACTTCCTTGGAGACATGGACAGTGCGGAGACATCCATGGCCTCTTGTGAGGCCCCGAGAAGATCCCGCGGAGAGACACGAGAGTATGGTCGAAAATGTCCAGGATGGAAGCTCATCCGTGGAACGTGCCTCCTGGACAAGATGATGGGTGAAAACTCCAGAGCAGCATCCATAGGTGTCGTGGACCTGGGGGTGTGCTCCAGCGAGATGGGTCCCGAGAAGGCGGCGTCACGACTGGGGCCAGTTCCGGCGTACTCGGAAGCGGTAGCAACGTCGGCGGCATCAACACGTACGGTAGATCGGCTGCAGTGACAGGACTGGCTTCTTGGGCTGGTGGAGGCAAAGGAAGGGGTGGTGGCACCAGCGTGGCTACCACTCGTGTGCACATCTGGTCGTAATGGCGAACAACCATGCCATCGTCCGTACGTATTTCACAAAGCTGGCGGCCGCGAAGAGCCTTGACCACCCCTGGAATCCATTTAGGGCAAGATCCATACCCTCGTGCCCACATGTTGGCACCCACCGAGTATTTTCCCGCACTAGGGGACACAGCACAAGGCCTGACAGGGTGAAGCAGGTGCAGTAGAGTGCGCGGTTGGCGGCAATGCAAGAGTTCAGCAGGGCTGTGATCACCCAGAGGCGTGAAGCGATAAGAACTCAGAAATTGCAGCAGAGCATCATCTGTGGAAAACTCACTAAGGAATTTTTTCATCTGGCTTTTGAAAGTGCAGACAAGGCGCTCGACCTCCCCATTCGATTGTGGATGGAAGGGCGGTGCTGTAACATGATGAATCCCTTGTCCAATACAAAAATCACGGAAGGCCTGCGAAGAGAACTGAGGGCCATTGTCCATGATGATTGTGGATGTAAGACCTTCTAGCGCAAAGATTTTGGACAAAGGCAGCGTCGTCTTTGCAGTGGTGGGCGACGGACATCTAACAACAAACGGAAACTTTGAGAAGGCGTCAATCAACAGTAGCCAATAAGTACCGAGTAAGGGGCTGGCAAAGTCAGTGTGCACCCGTTCCCATGGCTGCGCTGGATCAGGCCACGGAGAGGGCATTGTACGAGGTGCAGCCAGTTGTTGAGCACACTGACCACACACAGCAACCATGTGGGCGATGTCCAAATCAATACCGGGCCAATAAACATGCCTTCAGGTCAGGGACCTAGTCCGATAAATACCCCAATGGCCTTCATGCAACAGTTTGAGAACATCTTTGCGAAGAGAGGCTGGCACCACGACCCGTGGAGATGCGCCATCCGTGGCCAGAAGAACAACACCATCACGAACAGACAGACAAAGGCACAAGGCACAAGGCATGGTAGTTGCGAAGGGGATCCAATGCCCGGCCCTTGGTCCTGTCCGGCCAACCCCGTTGAACAAAACCGATCACCTGACGCAGGATTGGGTCCCGTGCAGTAGCCGACGCGACCTGCAAACCTGTAAGTGGAAAACCCTCGACTGCACGACGTTCTTCCTCATCAATGTGGAAACAGAGTAGTTCATCACGATCGAAAACCGGGTCGGGGCCCATCGGCAATCGCGACAATGCGCCAGCGTTGGCGTGCTGGGCCGTCGGGCGATAGTGAATCTCATAGTGAAAACGAGACAAGTATAAGGCCCAATGTTGCAGGCGGTGAGCTGCCTTATCCGGAAGCGACGCTGATGGGCTGAACAGAGACACCAGCGGCTTGTGGTCGGTGATGAGGTGAAACTTAGAACCATACAAAAAAACGCTGAAATTTTTTAGAGCATAAATGATAGCGAGCGCCTCCTTTACGATTTGAGAGTAACGCCGTTGCGCATCTTTGAGGGTCTTGGAAGGATAGGCGACGGGTTGTTCCGACCCATCCTCATACCGACGGGCGAGAACAGCCTCTAGGCCATACTGTGACACGTCAGTCGCCAGAACCAAGTGCTGACCCTGACGGAATGTGGCAAGACAAGGCGCTGACTGCAAATGAGCCTTCAGGCGGACAAAAGCCTGCTCACACTCGTCGGACCAACAGTAAGGGATGTTTTTGCATAACAGCTGATGCAGAGGATGAGTTACCGCAGAGCCAGTGTCCACTTGCATGTGAATGTCTTTATCCAGAACATGAACAGTAACAAACAACTTATTTGTTTGAGAAAGCACACAGTTAACATCCATGTCCGATGCCTCGTCCTTGTCGACAGGAACTTTAGGGGACTGACACACAGAAGCAATGTGGCCTTTTTTCCTATATGAATTACATGTGGCCCAACGTTTTGGACACGCGGCCCTGTCATGCTGTATGAAACATCGTGGACAAGAAGGAAGTGTGGAACGAACCTGCTTCTGTGGTTGCTGTTTTCGCTGCGAGCGTTGCGGCCCAACGCGACATTGTTTACACGAGTGAACCGCCACCACATCTTCGTTCTCCTGTGAAGCAGGCAAATTGTCCATGTCAAAAGTTGACTGTACAGTGCCGACATCACACCACGCATCTATTTGTGCGCCAGCAGTGTGAGACACTTCAAAGGATTGAGCGATGCTTAGAACTTCCAACAACGACGGGTTTGGCAGTTTTAGGGCACGTTGCCAAACTTCTTTATCAGGAGCAAGCCGTAGAATAGCATCCCTAACCATTGACTCAGCATAAGACTCATGATGAGTGTCCGTGGCAAACTGACATTTCCTACTCAGACCGTGTAGTTCCGCTGCCCAAGCCCGTTAAGATTGATGGGGCTGTTTATGACACCGGTAGAACGCTACAACGTGGGTGTTTTTGCGGTAATAGTTAGACAATAAGTCACACATTTCTTGGAAGGACAGAGAGGCAGATTCCCACAGAGGGGCTAACTGAGATAGCAGCTGATAGATCCGTGGGGAAATCCAAGATAGAAATAACGACTTACAAATAGGAGCGTCGACAATGCTGAAAGCCAAGAAGTGTTGCCGCAAACGCTTCTCATAATCCTCCCAATCTGCAGCGGCCTCGTCGTAAGGAGGGAATGGAGGCAGAGAAGAGGAAGACAGACGATGAGTAAGCGACGTCGACAACGCCTGAATAGCAGCCGTCAGCTGTGTTTGTTGTTCAATGAGCGCTTGCATAAGCTGTTCCATGTCTGCCCCGTCATGAACACACAAATCCACAATGCAGTGAAAATATCCTACCTCGTCACCAAAAAGTGTTATAACCTTTAATCACCAATAATTGTGTGGATATTCAAACACACTCACTTAGAAACAATAGCTCGTTACATGATAACAACTCAGTATCTCTTATTCGACTGCCGTGCCGTGACATGCAGCTGGCGCCATTTGTAGCTAGGTGGCGCTCCCGCGCTCATCCAAGTTGCGGAGCGCCTCTATTACCGTTTGCGCATACTGTCGTGGCGGCACTGTTAAATGTCGTGGCACTGTACAACAGTAAAAGAGCAAAATCTCAAACTAACCTTTGGTATTTTTATCCTTGGTTGGAGATCATCCTCACCAGCCACTCCTGCCTACAAAAGCAGAACATTTAATTAAGAAGACATTTATGGTGCCATTTGCACCCCATGAAGACACAAAACAGATACTACCCCCCCATTAAGGAAACTCTGTGTAGGGCTGCCCTCAAATGTTACCATACCACATCAGACAGAGAATATCCAGATAGTGACATTAGCCTGTTACATTTAACAACAATGTTGCCATTATACTCACAACAAATCATAATTTTCACTTTGCTCCAGTAACACCACTCCGATAATGTTGCTTAACCTAACTGTACCCATTGACTGTAATGGATAAAGTACTAAAGGATACTAAAGAGAAGCAGCTCTATTACCCCACTGTGATGATTACTTCAATGACAACTTTTATTTTGTTACATTATCTTGGAGTTTACAACCAACCATTGGCATTGCCTCATTATACTATTTCGGACTTGGTAAATACTACTGCCAAATTGGAAATAACTCTACACTACTCAGTCTTATAGAATTGGTCATTCCTGGAATATCTGTATTGCAATTACTGGTCTCACCCACTTTATATTTGGAAACTCTTCTGTGGGAATAAGGTAAAAGTTGAACTAATACAAGAAGAGTACCATGGTCAGCCAATGTATTTACAGTTCTTGAGAAGCTTAGTACATTACTAAAACTCAGGCTCCTATCCAGAGACATCAGTTGTAGTAAAAAATAAATAAATATTATTAAATATGTACATATGCTTATGAAAACACATTTTAAAGAGGATAATACAATTGCATTATTAAAAATTTTCTGTGCTTGTATGAATTTTTAGGCTATTGGACTTCTTCTCTTACATTTCAGTTGTGGTTGGAGGCATCAGACTTGAAGTACACCAGTGCATGTCGTAAATAAGAAAATCATCCTCACTTGGTTTCACTTCACTTGAATAAAAAATACTCAATACTGGTATAAAATTTTTCCTTATTTCAGAACATGTATGATACAATACACTCATAGTCCATCATATTCCGAATGGCAATTCTTAACAGAACTTCTACATACAAGAGAGTCAGAAACAAAATCATGTACCAAAAAAAGAAAAAAAAAATGAATGAATTTCTTTCATTTGTCTGTGCCTTACTGCACATTCATAATTAACATCTTTGCCAATGCTTATGGTCGATTGGTGTTTCATTTTTTGTTTTTAATAAATTTTAACTGTACAGTATTCTGGGGGGTCTTTCATCATGTACCTACACAATTGCTGCCACACTGTACATGTTTACATGTGCCGATAGGGGTCGATGCCCTTTATTTGTCTGCTTCTCTTTTATTTAATGGAATGGATATGACAGCTTATCCTATGTATGTTAGAGTTCTATGGGAAATTAAAGATTATATACATAATATGGTAGTCCATTACATATTTGACATTAGTGCTCTGACAATAATGTTCAGTTTACTTCAGTCTCGCTGCTGGGTTTTGCACTTGTGCACTGGCAAATTTGGCAGCTAAGAGTTAGATGCTAACAGTCAACATGTTAGATGTTACTGTCACATGTTTGTACAGTCATTTTCTTAGTGTTGATTTCACATTGAGTGTCACACTTTTGCCTGAGTGTCACATATTGAAGAACTGCCATGGCATTTGTCTTCATTCTGGGTGCAGCGGGTGTGTGCTTATTGTTCAAAATCTGACACTGTGGAAGAAGATCTCCATTTTTATGGCCTGGTTGTCATTATTACCCACCGTACTCACACTTTCAGTGGAGAGAACTCAACTAACAGCATCCATGAGGTAAGTACTGACTCGAACAACTACAGTTCACTTGTTAATGTGTCAAGCACTGTGAGCCACGATACTCAGAAATTATTTTGTTGCACACACATGTTCATGTCACCACACTTAACATCAGCTTGTTGAATGACACATATAGGCAACCAAAATATTGTATAAATTGCATATCTTTAAGGTTCATTTCTTCACATGGAGTTTGGTTTCCAATGCAGATTCATACAGCTATTGAGTTACAACAATATACATAACATGATAGCTTATAGCTATGGCTGACATTCCATCCATCACTTCTACTATGAACATAAATTTCTTAAGTTTTAAAAGTCATAAAATTTTCATTAACTGGGTTCTGTTACTACAGTTTGTTTGTTAGCTTCAATTTCTCTTCGTTCACATCACATATACAAATTAATTACATAACATTATTATGATACAATACAAGCATATCATACATTTATGCTTCATTTTGTAGATAGGCTTTTATCACTTATGGGAGCTCATTTCTTCCTTAGGTAGAGGAGAGAGAAAAACATTGGAAATAGGACTAAAACATTACACATTGCTGGCCTAACTACACTTGGCACTGCCTCCTTTTTTTGGGAGGGAAGAATAGGAAATACTTATCTACTGGTTTAGGGATTTATGAGGAAATTTACTTGCACATTCATGGACTAGTTGCTAAGGAACTCATATTTCATGGAAATCATGTGTAGTGACTAATCATTCACATAGTATCATGTTTCTTCATGTGCTAGTGTTGTTTACTTAAATTCCCATGTAGCTTAGTGTGAAATATGACGTTTTAACCATTGTAGACTTCTCTTTCTCAAATACCTTGAAATGTCATTATTGAAGCTTTCATTTGACATGATAAAAATTAATTGGTTTTGGAAATATCTCATTGCTTAAATGTTTATGTGTACTCTGCAGTGAATAGGTACTGATAATTGTCACAAAGATACACTGTCTATAAATACCTTTATAACTAAATTGTTTACTCAAGGTGCAGCCCATTTCTTCATTTGGTACCTTCTACTCTTGATGTAACTCTCTTCTTCTGTGCTGTGACAATGCACTGGTCACTGAAAGAAAGAAACTTAAAACTAACTTAAAGTTAATTGCATTACGTAGCTCAGTGGCCGATACATTTGGTCATAACATCCGTCGCAGATATTTCCATAATTCATTTAAATTCATGGACATTCATTTATTCTGTTACTCATTATGATCATTTACTCTGCAAATAAAATTATTTGACATTTCTTACAGTTGTGGCGGTTATCGACTGCAAGAGTTGACCGCCTCATCTTTGAGAATGAATTTCTTTGAAAACTGTTGATCTCAGTGTGTTCTGAACTCTGTATTGGAGTGGATGTGTTTGTACCGACATGATCAAAATAAAGTTAATTCACTATAAACGAGTGAATACTTAATGTTGGGTTCGATATTACCGTATGTAATATCTTGATCCCCACACTGGTGACCCCAGCACTCATAAATGCCGCTTACAATGCCAGAAATGTGTACTGGAACATTGCCATGGACAAACAATGCATCAACCCTTTGTCGGACTTCTACGTCCATCGACTTCGCATCGCGCCGCATCTGGATGCAGTGTACAGGAAGTGTAATTAGTGTGTAAATTCCTGACTCTTGTGTGAATCGTGCTTTTTGGTAACTTTTGTCACCTTCTCATACATCAACAATGCGACCGAGGTGCACACGTCGTCCGTCGAAACCCACTCAACACATCGGTAATTTCACTTCCGGACAGTGCAGTGTTCCTTTGCTGATTTAATTTGGACAATTTTGACTTGCTTTTGTGTAATGAATTAACTTTGTGCAGTGCTTCAACATCAGACAATCATCCCAAACAATGGACTGCAACAAACGAGGACTATCATTATATAATTACAGACATTATCTGTGACAATTTGAGTGACAAGTACACCAGAGCAAAAGCCACTTTAATTCAGCCCCTGTCACCAACATCACAGGAACAATGTCATCAAGGACATCCTACCGATCAATGACAATGCACCAATTACACCGACGACAGTGCCGGCTGTTTCTCAGTGGAACACTGGACATGCCACGCCTCCCTCTATGCAGCACCCGAGTCGCACTGACTCTGCTCGACTGCTACCGACAACAACGTCACGGCCGCCGCCTGCTGGCTCACTGACCTCGACCCAGTCAAAAGAAACAGCTGTGCGACATATGATCCCACCACGGCTACCGCACCTGCATCTCATCAACAACTCGCCAACATTACGCACACCTACCGTCCGGCCGTTTACTCTTCGATTGCACCCGCAACTTGCTCACCCACCCCAGAAGACGATTTCAGCCGTATCAATGCTCCATACAGCAGTGCCACCGCCGAGTACTGAGTTTCACATTCGCGATCGCACACACAATCTCTTCTACTCGAACTGTTACGTCAGTACAGTGCCGCCAACCTTGTCTTGTACGCCAGGCTACCCTTTGATAGAGACAGATTCTGATTTCTACCCCATCTTACTCAGTGATACACAGCAGACTGCTTCATGCCATACATTTTTGTCTGAACAACTGCAACAGCTACGTGAGCAAATTGCGACATACAACTTGTTGGTACAAGTTCAGTTACACATACTGCAGCCGACACCGACCGAGCACGACATGCAACGAGATGCTCCTGTCATTGTTCTGCCTCTGACTGCTGACGATCCTTTGCCGTTACTACCAGCTACAACTAATACCCTGACGATCACGCTACATGGATCTATGTCCCAGATGTCACAACTGTCATCTTCAAACCGCCTCAAATGGAAATTCTACGTTACTGATGTGATACAAGCAACTTATTTACGCTGCTGCCACCTTTCCTTGGTAGTTCCAGACACTTCGTTTCTGTACCATGGCATAACCAGCCACATTCCAGTGCCGCTTGCTTTGCCGCCCTCTTCACTACCTCTGCAATGTACGACCAACACATCTGCCGTTTCTGCTTCGACGAGTGAGCATCTTTCCACTCCGACACATGACCGTGCAGCAGTTTCGCGCGAGCAGCTTGCAGCCTTACGACTCGACTGCAGCGCCGACAGTGACAGCACACACGCAGTTACAGTTCCATCGAACTGTGTTGCCTCTCCACTACAGACCAGTAGTTCATCCACCAATTCTACTTCTTCACGTTCACATTACATCTCATTGCCTTCCTGCTCCAACCATGGTTTCGCCGACCACATCCGCCATCCACCACCTCTTGCCTTCGCCATGTCTCATGCACAGGGCTCACGGCCACACCCCCCAACCTTCGAACATGGCTGTTTCACACATCAAAACACCGACACTGTCAACTCCGCTTGGAACATCCTGCCATCTACCGCTGTAACACACTCACCATCCACGGACTCTGAGGTGACGCTTCCTTCTACACTGAAGTCATCCGCCACCAATGTCAGTCATGTGCAGCTTGCTGTTTTCTCCCCTGCTGCGACATCAAGCGCCTCTACAACTCCATCATAAGCGCGAGTGTTGCTCATCAGGCATCTCTTACGCGACCTGTTAAGCCACAGCATGCTTGCTCCTTTATGTCATACGACCAAAAACAAACTGTTAGCGGACACGTTGCACTTACTGCAGCGCTCGCCGGCAAATACTTTGGCAATACATCGCATCACATCTTCGACGCACTCTGCGCCTTCAAAACCCCGCTGCGCTGCGCGTCCTCGGCATGACGATGTTCTCCCCACCGACACGCCGCCGCCTTCTGCTTCCACCGTGACATCAGCAGCATGGCACGGTCAACCTGTGGATGCCTTTCGTACCTCCTTCCCTCCACTGTTTGTGCCTACCAAGCCATCGAGAAACGGTCCGATCGTGCCACTAGCGCTTGCCATGACACAATCGGTCACGCGCACCTGCGCCATCAGCCGGCCGGGTGCACACACGCCTCTCATCATCCTTATCGTGCTCTGCACTACCGGCGGGGGCTCTGTGGCAGTTATTGACTGCCAGAGTCGACCACCTCATCTTTGAGAACAAACTTCTTTGAAAACTGTTGATCTCAGTGTGATCTGAACCCTGCATTCGAGCAGATGTGTTTGTACCGACATGATCAAAATAAAGTTAATTCATTATAAATGAGCGAATACTTAATGTTGGGTTTGATATTACCGTACTTAATATCTCGATCCCCACACAGTATTTTGTCGTTTGTCCTTAGCTTACACGTCTCATATAATTTTTCATTATACTTCCTTTCGCTTGTAAATATGTTGTAAACAGCTTGGTATTTAATTAAATCTCTGTGTACATATATCAACAGGTTCCTTAGTTCTTAGACAGTAGATGTAATTGTGTATACTTCTGTTTACTTTGTATTTAAATCAAGTGAATGTACATATTGCATTCCTACTTGGTTGCGCCTTCTGCCAGCCTGCCGTGCATGCGTACAGGTCAATGCTTCATCTCCTACTACTGATGCCAGTGCATATTGTTGAGTGTGGACAACTGAGACAGAAACTAATTTTGTTTATACTTTTGTGTCACATGAGGTGGTTATTACTTTTTATTGCTGTTGATTTTATGCTTACGTGTACAAATCAAAAGAATTACTTATGCCTGTACACATTACTTTATCTTAATATAATAGAGGGAAACATTCCACATGGGAAAAATATATCTAAAAACAAAGATGATGTGGACTTACCGAACAAAAGCGCTGGCAGGTCGATAGACACACAAACGAACACAAACACACACACAAAATTCAAGCTTTCGCAACAAACTGTTGCCTCATCAGGAAAGAGGGAAGGTGAGGGAAAGACGAAAGGATGTGGGTTTTAAGGGAGAGGGTAAGGAGTCATTCCAATCCCGGGAGCGGAAAGACTTACCTTAGGGGGAAAAGAGGACGGGTATACACTCGCACACACACACATATCCATCCACATATATACAGACACAAGCAGACATCTCACAAGCAGACATATTTAAATATGTGTATACCCGTCCTTTTTTCCCCCTAAGGTAAGTCTTTCCGCTCCCAGGATTGGAATGACTCCTTACCCTCTCCATTAAAACCCACATCCTTTTGTCTTTCCCTCTCCTTCCCTCTTTCCTGATGAGGCAACAGTTTGTTGCGAAAGCTTGAATTTTGTGTGTGTGTTTGTGTTTGTTTGTGTGTCTATCGACCTGCCAGCGCTTTCGTTCGGTAAGTCACATTATCTTTGTTTTTACTTTATCTTAAAATACACTCCAGAAGAAAAAAAATTACACTTAGCTTTATGCACACTATGCACAATTATTTTGTGATAGAAAGAAAGAAAATGCTACCCAGCTTCATCATTCTATAAAAGCTTTTATATCTTTGTGAGGATGGAGACACTTGTCTCTCCATGTTTTCTCATGGGCTAATCTGTATGTCCCAGGGTATGGTATTTTGGAAATTAAATGAATGGAGTAATTGCCCCTTTTATTCAGTTTGCCAAATTTTTTTGATTTAGGGTGTGTCTGTAAGAGGACTTGTTGCCCTTCAAAAATCTGTGTAACATGTTTCAATTTCTTATTATAAATTTTCTTTCTATACTCTGCCGTGTTTTCTTGTGTAACCATGGCTTGTATGATTTTATCTTGTAGTGTCATTTCTGTAGTGGGTATCTTTGGTATGGGCGACTCCCACCCAGTCATTTGTTTTGTCT
Source organism: Schistocerca nitens (assembly GCF_023898315.1). Lineage (NCBI taxonomy): Eukaryota > Metazoa > Arthropoda > Insecta > Orthoptera > Acrididae > Schistocerca > Schistocerca nitens. The sequence continues at coordinate 929,165,870 of NC_064617.1, read as the reverse complement.
GGAACATCAATTCTTTAGGTGTGAAACCTGTTGAAGAATGTTGAAGGTTATTGACAACTTGCATGAAGGGAGTTACGTATTCTACCCATCAGGTGTGTTTGTGAGAGTATATGTCCTAATGAATGAGTTAAATTCTTTAAAGATTTGTTCTACCGGGCTTGCTTCTGGGTGAAAAAAGCTTACTATTATGTGCTTTATGACCTGTGAGGTCATAATTAGTTTCCACTTTTGTTTAATGAAATATGAGGCATTATCAGTTAGTAGTACCTTCGGTTTACCTACTCTTTTCAAATAGTCTCCCTCAATTCTTTTTCTGATATTTGTGGCTGTTGCATTTTTGATGGCTTACATTTTGGTATGTTTCAAGAAAATATCATTTGGTGCTACTATGTATCTTACCCCTCCTTTACTTCTTGGATATGGCCCAGCTACATCCAGTAGTAGTAGTTTACGTGTTAAAAGAAATGACAGTGGCTGATGGTGACAGTAAACTTTGGTATTCTTGCCCCACAAAAAATATTCAAACTTTTTAAATGTCCATATTACAGCTAAATTTTCCAATTCTGACACAGAGTTCTTTCTGCTTCTGATAATGTGCGACTAGCAAAACTGATGACCTAGGATACTATTTTACCTTCTTCTTCTTGCATCTGGAACAAGCATGCCCCCAGGCCCTGAGATGAGGGATCCACGCATGGACAAAAATCCTTGGACATATCAGGGTGGCTAAAGTCCTCTTGACACTTACCATCCCACAACCAAGGCCTATTTTTTTGTAACAAGTTGAGCAATGCATCACTGTTCATCAGCTGCTGTGGTAGGAATTTACAAAAAAAAAAAAAAAAATAAAAAAAAAAATAAAAAATAAAAAATAAAAAAATAAAAAAATAAATAAATAAATGCTAGTCCTAAAAAGGCTTTTAGTTGTTTTTTATTCCTTGGAGCTGGTCAATTGTGTATGGCATCAAGTTTTTTGGATCAGGTAATATACCTTGTTCTGGCACAGTATGCCCTAAGAATTTGACTAGCTCCCTACCTAAACTAGACTTATTTAAATTGGGTGTCACTCCATAATCTGCAAATCATTGAAGCACCTGTTCAATGAGCCTGATATGTTCTAACCAATCTACATAGCCAATGACTTTGCTAAGCAATTCTGGTCCTAAAACCTTGTCCAATGCAGATATAAACATGCCTGCACTGCTGTTCATTCCAAAAGGTAGAACACTGAATTCCTAACTTCTGCCACAATGAACAAATTCTGTATATTTTCGACTTTCTTCATGGAGCTTTATTTGCCAGTAGGAAATCTTGAGATCAAGTATAATGAAATATTTTGTATTGTAAACTTTAGAAGCTGTTCGTCCAAGTTGTCTGGTCTTGTGCATGCTGGCACTATAATCTTAATGATACCTCTAGCATTGAGAACTAATCTTACAGAACCGTCCAGTTTGCTTACTGGTTATGTAGGACTACAACAGGGTGAAAATGAAGGTTGTATAATGCCACATTTAATCATATGATTGATCTCTTCACTTACTGCCTCTGATTTTGCCAATGGAATAGGATATGACTTTACACAAAATTTTTCATGTGGATAGACTTCAAAGTTATATTCATAGTCATTGATTACGCCTGGTCCCTTACTGAAAACATTTGCATACTTAAATAACAAGTTAAAAAGTTCTTGTCGTTGCATCTCATTTAGTATCAGTGATTCACTTAGTTTCTGCTCTACCATTTTGTAACTAACCTCAGTGTTTGCTTCTTGTTCAGTATCAAATTTGTTTGTAAATATACAGCTGGAAAGGAATATTGTAATCTTATGTTTGACTCTAGTTTGCTTTTGTTACTTTCATCAGGTGTTTTGTGTAAATCATGGGAAAAAATCTGATCCTTTACATAATAGAGACATTTACCATGACCTATGTCAATCCATGTTTTGTATGTTCTAAACATGTCCGTGCCAATAAGACAATTAACTATAAGTTCGTCAATTATAAGAAAATTGCACTTCACTGTAAATTTTTCAATTTATCATGGAATAAGTGCCAGATGTTAACCAATTTAGTCTTACTGCCTATAGCAGTTTGCACCTTGCCATTTTGAACAGGAAATGTTGGGAATTTGCCTCTATTCTTCAATTCACAGAAAAATGCATTTGACATTAGTGAAATTACTTCTGTTGTTTTGAAAATTTCTTTTAAATCATTTTTTTTCCATTCCTGTTACCATACCTGTTATCTCTGAGTATGTAATTTTGCTGTTGTGTGTGCCATTCTTGATGTGTGTTTAGATCATGTTTTACTGACTGATTCACATAACTACGTTGTTATTGTGCCTGATTTTTTGTTGCTATATTGGGTATAGGTCTTTTCTGATAGATTAAGTCAATACAATCAAGCACTGACAGAATATATTCAGTGTCGTGCTGTGGCACTGTGACTAATTTTTCTCTAATGTGCAATGGTAAATGAATTTTCAAAATTTTTAACACATCTACCTGTGATATACTGGTTCATCCAGTAGCGTTTCTTGTTCAGGTATTTTTCAAAGTATCCACGTAGACTACTGTATTTGCCATTGAATGGTGCGGGCTTGAAAACCTCACGTCTGAGTGTTTCTTGCACTGCCTCAGACCAGTATTTGTCGAGGAAAGCTCGTCCAAATTAGATATATGTGGTGCAACATTCAGCCACATCAGTTGCCCATAAAAGAAGAGGCAAGGCTACTAATAGAAGAGGCCATACCTGTGCAGTTTGAAACAACTGTAATTCCACCAACCTCTCCCTCTGAAATCAGTAAAATAATAAACTCACTGAAAAGTAAAAGCTCTTACGGAATTGATGGCATTTCCAGCAAGGTACTTAAAGCTTGTTCCCCACAGATAAGTAGGATTCTCAGCCACGTATGTAATAGCTCTTTGGTGCAGGGTGTTTTCCCCGTTAGACTGAAATATGCCATTGTAAAACCATTGCATAAAAAGGGGGATACGTTGGATGTCAACAACTATCGCCCAATCTCTCTTCTGACAGCTCTATCAAAAATTTTTGAGAAAGTAATGTATTCAAGAGTAGCCTCCCATATTTGTAAAAATGAAGTACTAACAAAATGTCAGTTTGGTTTTCAGAAAGGCTTTTCAACAGAAAATGCTATATATGCTTTCACTGATCAAATATTAAATGCTCTGAATAACCGGACATCACCCATTGGTATTTTTTGTGATCTCTCAAAGGCCTTTGATTGTGTAAATCATGGAATTCTTTTAGATAAGCTAAATAATTATGGTTTGAGGGGGCAGTGCACAAATGGTTTAATTCATACTTAACTGTAAGAATGCAGAAAGTTGAAATAAGTGGTTTATGTATTGTTAAAGCAACAGCTGATTCCTCAAACTGGGGCGCTATCAAGTACGGGGTCCCACAGGGTTCGGTCTTAGGTCCTTTACTGTTCTTCATATACATTAATGACTTACCGTTCCACATTGATGAAGATGCAAAGTTAGTTCTTTTTGCTGATGATACAAGTATAGTAATAACATCCAAAAACCAAGAACTAAGTGATGTAATTAAAAATGATGTTTTACACAAAATTATTAAGTGATTCTCAGCAAACGGACTCTCTTTAAATTTTGATAAAACACAGTATATACAGTTCCTTACAGTAAATGGCACAACTCCAGTAATAAATATAGACTTTGAACAGAAGTCTGTAGCTAAGGTAGAATTTTCAAACTTTTTAGGTGTGTCCGTTGATGAGAGGTTAAACTGGAAGCAACACATTGATGGTCTGCTGAAACGTCTGAGTTCAGCTACGTATGCTATTAGGGTTATTGCAAATTTTGGTGATAAGAATCTCAGTAAATTAGCTTACTATGCCTACTTTCATTCACTGCTTTCGTATGGCATCATATTCTGGGGTAATTCATCATTGAGTAGAAAAGTATTCATTGCTCAAAAACGTGTAATCAGAATAATTGCTGGAGCCCACCCACGGTCATCCTGCAGACATCTATTTAAGGATCTAGGGATCCTCACAGTAACCTCACAGTATATATATTCACTTATGAAATTTGTTGTTAATAATCCAACCCAGTTCAAAAGTAATAGCAGTGTGCGTAGCTATAACACCAGGAGAAAGGATGATCTTCACTATGCAGGGTTAAATCTGACTTTGGCACAGAAAGGGGTAAATTATGCTGCCACAAAAGTATTTTGTCACCTACCAAACGGCATCAAAAGCCTGACAGATAGCCAACCAACATTTAAAAATAAATTAAAAGAATTTCTAGATGACAACTCCTTCTACTCATTGGCTGAATTTTTAGATATGAATTAATGGAGGGGGCAAAAAAAAAAACTTAAACATTAGTGTCATGCAATATTTTGTGTAATGTAATATGTTGCACAGACATCTTTTATTAACCTGACACGTTCCACATCATTATGAAGTGTTGTATTCATGATCTTTTTTTTTTTTTTTTTTTTTTTTTTTTTTTTTTTTTTTTTTTTTTTTTTTTTTTTTTTTTCCCCCATCAGTCTACTGACTGGTTTGATGCGGCCCGCCAGAGTCTTCCTCTACAGCTCTACAGTTTTTGCCCTCTACAGCTCCCTCTAGTACCATGGAAGTCATTCCCTCATGTCTTAGCAGATGTCCTATCATCCTGTCCCTTCTCCTTATCAGTGTTTTCCACATATTCCTTTCCTCTCCAATTCTGGGTAGAACCTCCTCATTCCTTACCATATCAGTCCACCTAATTTTCAACATTTGTCTATAGCACCACATCTCAAATGCTTTGATTCTCTTCTGTTCCGGTTTTCCCACAGTCCATGTTTCACTACCATACAATGCTGTACTCCAGACGTACACCCTCAGATATTTCTTCCTCAAATTAAGGCCGGTATTTGATATTAGTAGACTTCTCTTGGCCAGAAATGCCTTTTTTGCCATAGCGAGTCTGCCTTTGATGTCCTCCTTGCTCCGTCCGTCATTGGTTATTTTGCTGCCTAGATAGCAGAATTCCTTAACTTCACTGACATCGTGACCATCAATCCTGATGTTAAGTTTCTCGCTGTTCTCATTTCTACTACTTCTCATTACTTTCATCTTTCTCCAATTTCCTCTCAAACCATACTGTGTACTCATTAGACTGTTCATTCCGTTCAGCAGATCATTTAATTCTTCTTCACTTTCACTCAGGATAGCAATGTCATCAGCGAATCGTATCATTGATATCCTTTCACCTTGTATTTTAATTCCACTCCTGAACCTTTCTTTTATTTCCATCATTGCTTCCTCGATGTACAGATTGAAGAGTAGGGGCGAAAGGCTACAGCCTTGTCTTGCACCCTTCTTAATACGAGCACTTCGTTCTTGATCGTCCACTCTTATTATTCCCTCTTGGTTGTTGTACATATTGTATATGACCCGTCTCTCCCTATAGCTTACCCCTACTTTTTTCAGAATCTCGAACAGCTTGCACCATTTTATATTGTCGAAAGCTTTTTCCAGGTCAACAAATCCTATGAAAGTGTCTTGATTTTTCTTTAGCCTTGCTTCCATTATTAGCCGTAACGTCAGAATTGCCTCTCTCATCCCTTTACTTTTCCTAAAGCCAGACTGATCGTCACCTAGTGCATTCTCAATTTTCTTTTCCATTCTTCTGTATATTATTCTTGTAAGCAGCTTCGATACATGAGCTGTTAAGCTGATTGTGCGATAATTCTCGCACTTGTCAGCTCTTGCCGTCTTCGGAATTGTGTGGATGACGCTTTTCCGAAAGTCAGATGGTATATCGCCAGACTCATATATTCTACACACCAATGTGAATAGTCGTTTTGTTGCCACTTCCCCCGATGATTTTAGAAATTCTGATGGAATGTTATCTATCCGTTCTGCCTTATTTGACCGTAAGTCCTCCAAAGCTCTTTTAAATTCCGATTCTAATACTGGATCCCCTATCTCTTCTAAATCAACTCCTGTTTCTTCTTCTATCACATCAGACAAATCTTCACCCTCATAGAGGCTTTCAATGTATTCTTTCCACCTATCTGCTCTCTCCTCTGCATTTAACGGTGGAATTCCCGTTGCACTCTTAATGTTACCACCGTTGCTTTTAATGTCACCAAAGGTTGTTTTGACTTTCCTGTATGCTGAGTTTGTCCTTCCGACAATCATATCTTTTTCGATGTCTTCACATTTTTCCTGCAGCCATTTCGTCTTAGATTCCCTGCACTTCATATTTATTTCATTCCTCAGCAACTTGTATTTCTGTATTCCTGATTTTCCTGGGACATGTTTGTACTTCCTCCTTTCGTCAATCAACTGAAGTATTTCTTCTGTTACCCATGGTTTCTTTGCAGCTACCTTCTTTGTACCTATGTTTTCCTTCCCAACTTCTGTGATGGCCCTTTTTAGAGATGTCCACTCCTCTTCAACTGTACTGCCTAATGCGCTATTCCTTATTGCTGTATCTACAGCGTTAGAGAACTTTAAACGTATCTCATCATTCCTTAGTACTTCCGTATCCCACTTCTTTGCGTATTGATTCTTCCTGACTAATGTCTTGAACTTCAGCCTACTCTTCATCACTACTATATTGTGATCTGAGTCTATATCTGCTCCTGGGTATGCCTTACAGTATCTGATTTCGGAATCTCTGTCTGACCATGATGTAATTTAATTGAAATCTTCCCGCATCTCCCGGCATTTTCCAAGTATACCTCCTCCTCTTGTGATTCTTGAACAGGGTATTCGCTATTACTAGCTGAAACTTGTTACAGAACTCAATTAGTCTTTCTACTCTTTCATTCCTTGTCCCAAGCCCATATTCTCCTGTAACCTTTTCTTCTACTCCTTCCCCTACAACTGCATTCCAGTCACCCATGACTATTAGATTTTCGTTCCCCTTTACATACTGCATTACCCTTTCAATATCCTCATACACTTTCTCTATCTGTTCATCTTCAGCTTGCGACGTCGGCATGTATACCGGAACTATCGTTGTCGGTGTTGGTCTGCTGTCGATTCTGATTAGAACAACCCGCCACTGAACTGTTCACAGTAACACACCCTCTGCCCTACCTTCCTATTCATAACGAATCCTACACCTGTTATACCATTTTCTGCTGCTGTTGATATTACCCGAAACTCATCTGACCAGAAATCCTTGTCTTCCTTCCACTTCACTTCACTGACCCCTACTATATCTAGATTGAGCCTTTGCATTTCCCTTTTCAGATTTTCTTGTTTCCCTACTACGTTCAAGCTTCTGACATTCCACGCCCCGACTCGTAGAACGTTATCATTTTGTTGATTATTCAATCTTTTTCTCATGGTAACCTCCCCCTTGGCAGTCCCCTCCCGGAGATCCAAATGGGGGACTATTCTGGAATCTTTTGCCAATGGAGAGATCATCATGACACTTCTTCAATTATAGGCCACATGTCCTGTGGATACACTTTACGTGTCTTTAATGCAGTGGTTTCCATTGCCTTCTGCATCCTCATGTCGTTGATCATTGCTGATTCTTCCGCCTTTAGGGGCAATTTCCCACCCCTAGGACAAGAGAGTGCCCTGAACCTCTATCTGCTCCTCTGCCCTCTTTGACAAGGCCATTGGCAGAATGAGGCTGACTTCTTATGCCGGAAGTCTTCTGCTACCAATGCTGATTATTTATCAAAATTTAGGCAGTGGCAAGGATCGAACCCGGGACTGAAGATGTTTTGATTATGAATCAAAGACGCTACCCCTAGACCACGGGTACATGTATTCATGATCTATGGAACAAGTATTAATCTAATCTAATCTAAGAACGTCACCTTGTGTATATCCCACAAATCTGATTTTCTGTGCTTCCATCCAGTTGTGTGGAAATACATGATGGAAAGCACTGATAAATACTACCGGATTCATTCTTTTATCTTCCGTAGTGAATGTATTAAACTGTTGATGTCTCAGCAAACCTTCATCTGCAAAAATAGTTGATAGACACATAGGATTTTTGGTCATATTTATGTTGTTATTGTAGTTATCTGTCATTCCAGAAGATAACTGCTCAGGTATTGGAGTTGTGGTTACTAACTTCTCTACAATGGTATTACCCTTATATAATGCACCTGCTTAGGCTTTACTAATGATATCACTTAGATTTTCATTGATCTTCTCTCTCTCCTTCTTAGCTCATGCTGAGTCAACTTCTAATGTTGCTACCCTTAAAGTAAGCTCTTCTATAGCTAGATGTACACTTTCATAAACTTTATGTAGTTTGTTAATGACAGTGATTATGCTTTTTACTGTCAAACAAAACTGGTTTTGTGTGGCTTCAATATTTGTGTTTGCATCTGCAATTTTCTTTGTCTGTTGTTCTACTAAATCATGATGGTTGTGAAAAGAATCTACCTTCTGTTTAAACTGTGTAATGTGACCATAAACTTCAGAAAGTACTTCATGCTTTACTTGTTTTGTCATATCATTCAATTTTTCATTGATTTCAGTGTAAAAATTTTGGGCTAAGTTATTGAATTTGTGTGAGACCATGTCTTGCAAATCCTTGAATACTTGTTTTTGTTCTTGTTTTATTGTCTTTAGATCTTGTGTGATGGTGTTCAGATTGCGAGTCAAATTATCAATTTTGGTATTCATATCCAGTTTCATATCACTGAAATTGGTGTTCATATTGTGTTTCATATCGCTGAGATTCGTGTTCATATTGTGTTTCATATCACTGAGATTGGTGTTCATATTATAAAATTTCATGCTTGTGTTGGATAATAACTGCCATAGCAGTGCATTAATTGTACTACTGTTGTTGCTGTCAGCTGTACTTTCCAAGTTAACTTTTGTGTTGTGGACAAGTGGTGTTTGTAACATGTTGTCAAGATTCGTGCTTGGATTGCTCTCCGATGTTCTGTTCATGAGCGGTATGTCGCTTTGGGAGATGTGTGACATTATCTCATCAATTGTAAACATTGTGTCATCAAGGTTATTCTGCTGTGGAGCATCGCTATCATTTGTCATACCTGTGACACTCATCTCTGACCTACTTAAACTTTCTGCAGTAGGCATGCATGGTGCCTGAACTTCAATTGTTCGATCACGCAGTTCTATGCCATCTTGGCTGATTGCGTTTTCACTGTTGCTATCAACATTTTTCTGCCATGTTGTATGAATATGCAAATAAAATAAAATAAAATAAAATTTTAACAAAAATGTGAAAATTTCACATGCCAATTATTACACTTGACAATTGAAATTTATTTGATGTCAAAGCCTGTTTTACATATATTATGATACGCAAACTATTGTGTCACAGTTCTTTATGTTTTACTGACAATGCGTATCACACTGAAAAATTCCTGTAAATTTTCCACCCTACAATTCAAGGAAGGGAATAATGAGGAAAAGGTTTCTATCTACATTAAAAGAGGTGCTACCAAGCGCAACAATGCAAGCAGCTTGAATAGCTGTCCTACCTTTGCTGTGCTGAACAAAACAGCTTACTACAGAAAATTTTACGTAACCTGCATCCAATTCTTATTCCTTTCCAAAATTTTCTCCTCTGTTTTTGCCTTTTTGCATTACTCGTTCCCCGTTGTAATACATGCAAACAGAAAATACAGACAATTAGTTTTTATGACCAATAACAATGTCATGGAAATTTCTTACTACAACAATATTTAACAAACTGTACTCACAGCTGGTGCCCTGAAGTCCTGTCACACAGGTCAAAAGTTGTGCTGTAATAAAAAAAAAATAAAAATAATAATATATATGTTGTTGTTGTTGTTGTTGTTGTTGTGGTCTTCAGTCCTGAGACTGGTTTGATGCAGCTCTCCATGCTACTCTATCCTGTGCAAGCTTCTTCATCTCCCAGTACCTGCTGCAGCCTACATCCTTCTGAATCTGCTTAGTGTATTCATCTCTTGGTCTCCCTCTACGATTTTTACCCTCCATGCTGCCCTCCAGTACTAAATTGGTGATCCATTGATGCCTCAGAACATGTCCTACCAACCGATCCCCTCTTCTAGTCAAGTTGTGCCACAAACTCCTCTTCTCCTCAATTCTATTCAATACCTCCTCATTAATAAGAAAACATTTTAAAGGGGATAATACAACTGTGTTATTAAAAATGTTCTGTGCTTGTATGAATTTTTAGGCTATCAGACTTCTTCTCTTACATTTCAGTTGTAGATGCAGGCAGCGGATTCCAAGTACACCAGTGTATGTCATAAATAAGAAAATCCTCCTTACTTGGTTTCACTTCACTTGAATAAAAAACACTTAATATTGGTATAATTTTTTTTTCTTATTTCAAAACATGTGTGATACAATACACTCGTAGCCCATCATATTCCAAATGGTGCTTCTTAAAAGAACTCCCACATAGAAGAGAGTCAGATACAAAATCATGTACCAAAAAGAAAATGAATAAATGTTCTTCCATTTGTCTGCACCTTACCGTGCATTCATACTTAATGTCTTTGCCAACACTTATGGTCGATCGGCATTTAATTTTTTGTTTTTAATAAATTTTAACTTTATGATTTTCTGGGGGGTCTTTCATTATGTACCTACACAGACACTGTAAAACAAGCTCCTGAATTATGTTCAGAGCATACAGAAATTGAATTTATGTACCGCTCCACATGCTGTCTGCTGCTGTGCAGACACAAGCAGTGCCAAGTGTACCTTGTATCCCTCACTCAGCAGAATTTGGCTCCTCTCAGTGGTCAGTGCCATACGAGCCTCCACTTTGCACACCATGAAATATGTAGCGTATGCAAATAAATTAACGCTTCACCATCTGTATACTTGAATACAACCACAAGCTGAGAATACATTCCCTGTAATCACACCATCCTAGGAATCATTTAATATCAATTTTGAAACCTGTTGAGTACTTAGGAGGTCACTGACAGTTACACTACTGGCCATTAAAATTGCTACACCATGAAGATGATGTGCTACAGACGCAAAATTTAACCAACAGGAAGAAGATACTGTGATATGCAAATGATTAGCTTTTCAGAGCATTCACACAAGGTTGGCGCTGGTGACGACACCTACAACGTGCTGACATGAGGAAAGTTTCCAACCGATTTCTCATACACAAACAGCAGTTGACCGGCATTGCCTGGTGAAACATTGTTTTGATGCCTCGTGTAAGGAGGATAAAAGTGTACCATCACATTTCCAACTTTGATAAAGGTCAGATTGTAGCCTATCGCAATTGCGATTTATCATATCGCGACACTGCTGCTTGTGTTGGTCGAGATCCAATGACTGTTAGCAGAATATGGAATCGGTGGGTTCAGGAGGATAATACGGAACTCCGTGCTGGATCCTAATGCCCTCGTATCACTAGCAGTCAAGATGAAAGGCATCTTATCCGCATGGCTGTAATGGATTGCGCAGACACGTCTCAATACCTGAGTCAACATATGGTGACGTTTGCAAGACAACAACCATCTGCACGAACAGTTCGACGATGTTTGCAGCAGCATGGACTATCAGCTCGGAGACCATGGCTGCGGTTACCCTCGAAGCTGCATCACAGACAGGAGTGCCTGTGATGGTGTACTCAATGACGAACCTGGGTGCACGAATGGCAAAACGTCATTTTTTCAGATGAACCCAGGTTCTGTTTACAGCATCATGCTGGCCGCATCCATGTTCGGTGACATCATGCTGAATGCACATAGGAAGGGTGTATTCGTCATTGCCATACTGGTGTATCACCCGGCGTGATGGTATGGGGTGCCACTGGTTACACGTCTCAGTCACCTCTTGTTTGCATTGACGGCACTTTGAACAGTGGATGTTACATTTCAGATGTGTTACAACCCGTGGCTTCACCCTTCATTTGATCCCTGTGAAACCCTACATTTCAGCAGGATAATGCATGACCGCATGTTGCAGGTCCTGTACGGGCCTTTCTGGATACAGAAAATGTTTGACTGCTGCCCTGGCCAGCACATTCTCCAGATATCTCACCAATTGAAAACGTCTGGTCAGTGGTGGCCGAGCAACTGGTTCATCACAATATGCCAGTCACTACTCTTGATGAACTGTGGTATCGTGTTGAAGCTCCATGCGCAGCTGTACCCGTACACAACATCCAAGCTCTGTTTGAACCAATGCCCAGGCATATGAAGGCCGTTATCATGGCCAGAGGTGGTTGTTCTGGGTACTGATTTCTCAGGATCAATGCACCCAAATTGCGTGAAAATGTAATCACATGTCAGTTCTAATATAATATATTTGTCCAATGAATTCATGTTTATCATCTGCATTTCTTCTTGGTGTAGCAATTTTAATGGCCAGTAGTGTAAATATTTTGGACACAAGTTAGTACAGAAGGTATTAAGAGGAAAAAAAAAAGAGAAAACACAAACAACATGAAGTGAGAACATGAAAAAACATTTACTCATTGATAGACTTTACATCCAATCCACAAGAAGTAACTACATATCACTGCAATGACAACTGAGGTAAGTCACTCATCACTGATCATTGCTGTGTGCCAAGATCTTCAGTCAGCTCTACGAGTGCCGTATTTAGCCACAGGTAAGTCAATGAAAATAGATCAGGTGACTATGCCACTGAACCACGACGCCATGTTATGTCGCAGCCACATTCACTAATGGAAAATGGAGGGACAAGAAGCAAACTAGAAGGATGCTCACAGTAATAATATACCAACTTTGTACTGAGCTTTAAGTACATGACAGCTAATTGGAAGATAACCAAGATCAGGTAGTCCAAGTTAAGTAACTTGTGCAGTTTTTAGTTATTAGTCTGTTAATTTCCTGTAGGTTTTCTCCCATATTTTATTTGTGAGGTTTGAGCCACAGATGAAAAACTTTTGTATTCAGAGAAGTTAATGAGGTTGTAGGCTGTAGGTTATTAGGGTATTTTGTAGTTCATTTTCTCATGGCCCTAACAGCCTGTTCAAGTTAATATTGTTGTATCTCTTCTGTCTGCGTCTGTTACAATTTTATAAGCCTACATACCTTGTTGAGATATGAATTATGGCCCCTGTGTCTGTTTATTGTGAAAGGTTATACTGGTATTGTTTCTGTGGTCATTGTTATGCCATTGGTGTGTAGGTCCCTATTCAAGTGTTAGTATTTCTGCGGTTCCCACAAAACCTGACAGAGATTGTTGTGAACTGTGTATGAAAAGTATGATGGTACCCTACCGTTTTGTGTTTAAAAGGTTAATTATAATCGTTCCATAGAGAAAATATCATACTAGCTCTGGCTAGCTGGTCAGTGTTGAGAAGTTTGTTCTTACACATGGTAAACCTGGAGATATAGTTACAGTTTTGCAATGACACTGGTACTTATGCTACTGACAAGGCAGAATGTACATTAAGCCGTGTGAGACCTGAGTTTCTCCTGGTGTATACAATTTTCAAACAACTTATGGGAATTCAGTCAGATAATATTTACAGTGACCACCGATATTTCAGCAGGAGTACAGCTCACCATTTTCAAGGCACAAAACTGCCTTCAAAATGGCCGGGTGTACTCCTGCCAAAATATCAGTGCTCACTGTAAATATTACCTGGCTGAATTCCCGTAAGTTGTTTGAAAAATACATTAATCCAGTCTACCAGTGGAATCCTGGTGGGTGTTTGTAATCACAGGTCATCACAGTTGATTTTTACACCCACCCCTTTTATTCCTTATCCTACAGCCATGTCTTTGCTTCTGTACTACTTTTCCTCTTTTGCCATAGAGCACACAACTAACAATGTCATTCCAACAGTACTGGTCCTACCACTGTGTCTCAGCTAGTGCTAAGAGTTATCTCTCATCCCTTGCCATAGTGTTCGCATAACTATTCTCTGAGGATCTATCACTGGCTAAGAAAGTTATCTTAAACAACTAGTTACATAGGTGATCAGTATTATGTGCTAACTGGATAACCTTGAGTATCAACAATCAGTTAGTAGATGTATGGGCAACACTGCATAACATTAGGGACCTCACCATGAACTATCCTAAATGTCATGACTTCAAGCCATTTGCCTTGGCCACTGTCACTGATCACATTCCTGGTCAGGTATAAGAAGATCACTCAATTATGTTACACCTCAAAAACTGTGATCATGTGTTCACTTTTGCCATAATTCTCCTTCAGGTGCATGCACATAGCACAATGTGAATAATGACCATAGAGACACTTAGTTCTTTGTCGCATTTACTTCGTTTTCATCTTCATGCCATGATATGTGATTCTACCTTTTGTCTGTAAAGGGTGAATCACCTAAAACCTGCACCACAAATATTGCAGAAATGGAAAGTGCTATTGATAATTGGTTTTCACAGAATGGTTTGGTAGTCAGGGGTTAGTATTGTTAGGCAATCAACAGATATTAGTAATACTTGGAAAGTGTATTTTTTATGCAAACATACACTTTTTAAATGGAATGATGCCTGTTGATATTAACAGAATAAAAGTAAAGTAAATTACAATGTCAGCAGTGTTTGTTGGAGGATTGTAGTGCAAGTCACTTACGAGATATCGTATTTTGAAAAGTTCACATACTGACTCTTGTACAATACCTGTGGTTGCATACACTATAGAACAACCCAAGTTAACACACACACCATAAATTCCTCCTACTCTGCAGAGGAACATCTTCTAGCATCTGTGGAAGGCGGTCTGCTGGGAGTGTGTGATACTTAGGTGCATTCAGTGTTCCATCTATGAAAAACAGTCCTATAAGCTGATGGTTCACTATCCTACACATGATTACACTCCATGGACTCTGAAGTTCCACCTGATGAAGCCAATGGGGATTTTCAGACCAATAATGCATGTTTCAGCAGTTTTCCTGGCCATGTCTGGTAAATGTGGCTTCATCACTAAACAAGATGCATGATACATCTGGAGTATCCTGTCTTAATACCCATGTATAGAAGTTAATATGATTCTCATAATTATTTCCATGCAGCTCTTGATGGGGAGAGATGTGACAGGAATTGAACCTATGTTGATGGAGAATGCATAAGATGCTTGCCTGACTCATGGCACCTTCTCATACTATTTCATGGAAGCTAACATGCAGATCAACTACAACAGCAACAAGAACATTAATCCCCCTCCCCACCACCACCTCCCTTCTGTCACCATTTGCTTGCTGTTGTTATGTTGTTTAGGTGTTAAATAATTGAAACCAAGGTTGACGTCTGTTGGGATCTCTTGCCACATACCCCATACAAGAATGAACTGCATTCTTTCTACACT
This sequence comes from Schistocerca nitens, assembly GCF_023898315.1. NCBI lineage: Eukaryota > Metazoa > Arthropoda > Insecta > Orthoptera > Acrididae > Schistocerca > Schistocerca nitens. The sequence continues at coordinate 929,150,612 of NC_064617.1, read as the reverse complement.
CTCCGTACAACATGGGCATGTCAGCTTTTTCTGCTTTGGTACATCTCATCATCCACTCATGACCTACTGCTTGACTGTCATGCACAAACTGAATAGCAAGTCACAGTGCACCCAAGGAACACACAAGCACACTGTAAACAAACATAACAACATCATAGCTAGGAACTACATAGGTTGAATTGCACAAACAATTGTCGGTGTGGAAACTTTTCAAAATACGATATCTCATAAATGACTCCAATTAGAATCCTACTGCAAACACCACTGACATTGTAACTTATCCTACTTTTAGTCTGTTAATGTCAATAGGCATTGTTCCATTTAAATAGCGTATGTTTGCACAAAAAATATACTTTCTAAGTAATATTGCAATCTGTTTATTGGCTAACAATACAAGCTCCTGACTACCAAACCATTCTGTGAAAACAGCACTTTCCATTTCTGTAATATTTGTGGTGCAAGTTTTAAGTGATTTACCCTCTATACATATGCACACACATCTCAGAATGCACACATCTCACAATGCAAACAGCTATGTTAATGGTGCAGTGACTGTTCTCTTTGTTCTGTGCCTTTTTCCACCACACTAACAAGTGCTTGTTGCTGCAAGCTTTACATTATATACTACATTTATGTTACATAATGCATTTATTACATTTCATGAACACAGTCATTTTTAGACCAATATCACAATGCAACTTTTAACTCTTGTGTCAAGCATGATACTTTATTGTTGATTCGAACCATCATCTAAACCTTGTGCAAGGGTCTATTCATTCCCCTACCATTTGACACATGCTTCCTAGAACTTCTTCAACTTGATTGCTATTCAGGCCATTGGCAACACTGACACGGCCATGTTACTTTGTACGTTACACAAAGCTGCCCAATTACACATGATTTAACATAACAACGTAATGTTTCCTACCCCTATTATGTGCAAATTTACTCCTGTTCAGTGTCTATGAAACTATCTACAATGTCACCTTCATCCCCTGAAATTTATTACATTGCAATAACACCATCAAGCCTCAATATGGGCTCGCTAGCATGATTTGTGCTCTATGTCTCGCCTTAACGGGCATGGTTGTAGATGCAGATTGCCTTCGGCAATGGTTCACTGATACATGATCTGCTTCTGTTCAACAAGTACTACTGTCACTATCTCAAGTACCTTCCCATGGATTCCCTCTATTGGTACAGTTTCACTGTTGCCATCTCTCACTTATGCTACACCTTTCATATTACCTCACAGTGGCAGACTAGAGTCAGGTTCAACAGGGTCTCCTTTCCCTGCAAATTTTTCCAAGCCCATTTCCTTGGAAGTGATTTTGTTAGATAGCAGTGGGAATCTCATTTACCATGTGTCACTGATTAGATGATGAGGCACTGTTGCCACAGGCCACTACGCTTTGGTCCCTTCTGGTACCAGATTGATTTACGTGGTTATATGTTTACAGAAACGCTAGTTTTTACACGTACAACACACTACACACCCCTTTTCAGTCAGTCATAAGTGCACTGGAAGCCAAACTTCCACTGCTGTTCTCCTGCCTCATTGTAATCTCTCTGCAAAATGTCATTTCTTATATTTCTGTGTATATCATTTTCCTAAACCCACAATGCTGTGTTCTGTCAGAAGTTCTCTTCATCTGATTTTGTTAGTGCTGAAGTGATCAGCTTACAAATCATTTCCTATTGTGAACATCTGTCTCTAGTTTGTCGCGTGATGGATAACCTGATTCGGTGTGCAGTGCATGGTCTGTCTAGGGCAAGATGAACTCGAGCAGATGATAATGCCTGTTACATTAGAGTAACCACAAACATTTATATTTTAATTTTCAGTTTGTTCTTCTTCTTCATAATCTCTTCTACTTTATTATGTTCCCTTATATCAACAGTAACTTGCATGTTTTCATCAATGTACGCAAGGTTGAAAAACTCCTTGAAATCAAATGCACCACCAGTTTACAGGCAAAATATCTGCACCCCTCTGCAATACCACCAATTCTGCTGAACTGTTTCTGAAGTCAAGAACTGATTGGATCATGGTATCCTGTCGCAACAACACTGCACATTTGCTTACTTATAGTGACTAAATGCATTTTCAGGGCGACAATGCTCCCTCCATTATGCTGACTCGCTTCTTCTCCCTATATTTCTGACAGTGTCTGCCCTGTGGCCATTCAGAGTAGTCATTGCCATGCAATCACACCTGTCTATCATCATGCAGCTCTACTACTTGGCATCACACACCACAGATAATCATTTTTCATGTACTGTTATTCCCATCCACTGCCTGATGTCTTGTGAGAAACATACCATTCTATTGTTAACATTAACCACTTATGGGAATTTCCTTCCATATTTTTAGCATATTCTGTTAGTGCACTTTTAGGTGGCTGAGCCTGGAGTATTTATATTAGCAATGTCCCACCAAACTGACAACAACATATCCACCAATCCTACAACTGAACTGTTGCGTGTTCACTACTAAACTGAGGTGCTGTATTCTACCATATTTACCCGAGTATAATATGACACTGAATATAAGACAACCCCCTTTTTTAAGAAGCGCCTTGAGAGAAATTTATTTTTAACATATTCTGGCTAACTGAAACTACAACCTATTTTACTGACAAAATATCTGCCTAAAATGTTAGGATTATAACTAGTCTAAATTTACGCCATTTATTGACTGCCTACATTTTGATAGTGCAAGAACAAATAGAATGAACAAAAAGAAATGGTTTACATTAATTTTTATCTTCACTACCTTCTTTGTTTACTACGTCTGTTGCTATCTGGTTATCACTGGTTTTACTCATCACCATCATCCAACAGCATAGCTGTCAAAATTTTGTCTTTTGTTGTCACAAATTTTTGGGTGTTCCTTCTAAATACGTTATGATTTCTGAGGTTATGGGACCTGAGGACACAACTGTTTTGTGCTGAATACATATCGGATTTAGCTTCTTTACTGACTTGAAAATATTGCAATGTTTCTCGCATCCAAACATGTCTTGCCCACTGCTCTGTCATTAGCTTATGGGAACCGGATACGATTATCAGTTGAATGCAATAACTATCCCCGTTAAATTCCACATAGAGATATATTTCACAGTACATCATATATGTGTACACAGCTTGTGATACAGAACAGAACTGAAAACTAACATGGAGGCTCGGCAGAGCAATCAGAATCGAAAGATGGTGTTAATCGTGGTTGATACGACCTATTGATGTCACACAGCCCCCACCCCACAGTACCACTCGTGAGGCTTGAGTGGAGGTCATGTGGGCATCGGCGTCTGTAGTAGTTGTGTGAGTTGGCAGCTGCACGACTAGGATTTCCACCTCAGTCAAGGCAGAGTGCAGACGTGGAGTGACTGGCGGCAGGTCCACCACGTATTTGGTTATCGTGTGGGGGTGGACGATGCATCGGCCAGCCCGAGAGCAGGTGTGTGGAACGGCCTGCAGCATAGTGCAGGCATGTCCACCCCATACGCAAATCGAGCCATCTGACGAGATGAACGCGTGGATTTCTGATAAGTCACCCTCACGGGGGAGGGACAGGCTATGCACCACACTGACATTTAACTGCCCGTTGGATAGCGAGGCCACGGTGTCTGTCAGGAGCACGAGCACATGGTCATCGAAGGTGACGATCAACACGTCATCCATGCGGAAGTGGTGGCACGTTGCAGCACAGGTTGAATGTGGGAGAGCAAGTCTCCACAGATGGTGAAGTGGCTGTGAAATCCGCACGGGGGTGGATGGCAATGTGCCTGGAAAACCTGCGAATGGCGACGACCAATCATGGGTTGGAGAAAACAGCGCCATGGGATGAGACAAAGCATTTTCAGGCTCCATGGCAGAAAAGTCATTAAGAGGGTCCGACTGAGATGGCAGAGGGGTGTCGCAGTCCACGAAAACAGGTTTGAGCCCATGCAATGAAACAGTTTGAGGACGATCTTTAAACATAATGTTGAATGTTGTCTCACCCTGCCAGAGTACTTTAATGGGGTTGAGGTAGGGTGTTTGCAGGGGTTGACTAACAGAATCATCCCTGAGCATAACATGGGAGCAAGTGTTGAGTGCAGTTGGCACTTAAGTGTCTGGCGGGGAATGACTGATAGATGGGTGTAGCCGTTCATGTTTGAAGTGAGTGCGCATGTGACTAATGAAATCTGGGGAGGGGGGAAAATCCTTGGGTACTTGAGGCAGGATAAGTTCCCCTGATAAGACTGGGTTCTCCCCGAAAATGAATTCAGAGGTGGTTCCCTGTAAGTCTGGTTTAAAGGTCAAACGGAAACCAAGTAACACCCATGGAAGTGCCTCAGACCAGAGGCAGTCATGGCACCTGAGGGCAGTTTTGAGGGTGCAGTGCCACCATTCAACTAACTTCTTGCTTTGTGCATGGTAGGCTGTTGTATGAATTTTTTTAATGCCGCAGATGTTGCATCAAATTGCCGACCTTGTTCGGTGGTGATGGTGGTCGGGCAACCGAACCCGGCAATCCATGAGGAGACAAAACCTTTGGCCATGGTGTCAGTAGTGATGTTGAGTAAAGGAACAGCTTCAACCCAGCAAGACATGCGGTCAATTGTGGAGAGAATACATCTGTGGCCCTCCAACGGTGGTAGTGGACTGATAAGGTCGATATATAAATGACGAAATCGTCCTTGCAGAATGTCGAACTTGCCTAGTGAAGGGGTGGTGTGGCGGCCTATTTTGTTGCATTGACAGGGACGCAGCTGCGTGCCCAGGTCTGACAGTTCCGTTTAATATTTTTCCAAATTAAACACTCGGATATGAGCCATGTAGTGGAATGTACGCCAGGATGAGCAAGGTTATGCAAGACATCGAAGGCTTGTCAGTGCAATGTGGGTGGGAGCAAGAGATGTTTGAAGATCCATGAGGAGAGCTTGAGATTCCTCCTCGGAGGAGCAGCCAGTTTGGATAAGTCGATGATGCATGATACAGTATTGATCCGGCTTTGATGTAGCGAACATCCATTGTGAATTGAGAGACTAAGTCAAAGTGGCAGAAATGCCAAGGGGGTGGGTCCTCAGGAGGATTTCAGAAAGCATCTGCTAGTGGTTTGTGATTGGTGAGTATGAAGAAACAGCAGCCCTCGACATCAGGGCAAAAGTGTTTGATGGCTTCATAGACTGCTAGAAGTTCCCTATCAAAAGTGGAATATTTCTTCTGAGCTGTAGACAGATTTTTAGAGAAGAAATGAAGGGGAGAAACCATGTTAACCCTTGTGTTGCTGTAGTACTGCCCCCACTGCGATCACTGGTGTCCCTAGTGATGAACAACTCAGCCGACAGGTTGGGATGGGCGAGTTTCACGGTGTGAGCTAAGGAAGTTTTTAGAGCCGTGAAGGCCTCCAGCATAGGTTCAGTCCATCAAACTGGTTTAAGGCCTGAAGTCGGTTTGCTGCCTGACAGTGATTCTGTCAGCGGGGCCTGCACGGTGGCTCCAGGAGGCAGATGCCGACGGTAGTAATTTATTGCACCCAAGAAACGTCAGAGTTCTTTGTGAGTAGCAGGAGGTGGCAGTGACATGATGGCCTGCACACAGAATTTGGGAGACTGTATTCCGTCTGTGGAGATGGTGTAACCCAAAAATTGTGACGGAGGACTGGCGCAATTGGAATTTGTCCTTGTTGACCTCGACATCGTTGGAGTTCAAGGTCTGGAGGACCTAGTATATATGAATTTTGTGTTACTCAGCCGAGTTGCTGAAAATGAGTATGTCATCCAGATATGCAAAACAAAACTCAAACTGCCGTAAGATTGAGGCGATGAATTGTTGCTGTGTTTGTGCTGTATTTTTCAGACCAAATGCCATGAAGTTGTATTGGAACAAACCAAGCGGCGTGATAATAGCCGTCTTTGGAATGTCTTCCGGCGCTACAGGAATCTGGTGATAGGCAAGTTTACAGTCAATCACAATGAAGATTGTGGGGCCTGATAACATATGAATGAAATCGTTTATGTTCGGCTTGGGGTAATTGTCCATGATGGTACGTGTTTTTAAGCGTCTGTAATCACCGCACATTCAAAAAGAACCGTCGTGTTTGGGGACGAGGTGGATTGGTGAAGACCAGTTGCTGTCCAATGGTTGTAGAACACCTGTCTCCAAAAGTTCATTAATTTGCTGCCATGTCGCGAGCAACTTAATGGGGTTGTGGCGTCTAAACCTGTGCTAAATAGGTGGGCTGGCAGTGGTAATTATCTTGTGTGTCATTCTGTCAGTGATGGAAGAAACTGAGAACTGCACAGGAGACTTACTAACATCCTGACATGAAGTTTTTGGATGAGTGGGGCGCGACGAGGCATAACCATTAACGCAGGTGGGAAAAGGCAGCACGAAAGTCACATACCTATTACGTGAGCATGGCATGTGCTTGTTTGGGGAGGTTGGCTGCGCGCGCAACACGGAGAGGGTCAGCACACGCAGCAACTGTCTGTTGTTAGCCTTGCCTTGGGTAACTGGCGCGGGTGAGAAAGGCATTAGCGTTGCGTGGGGAACAGCAATGGTCGCCGAGTCACTTGGTTGGCACATGAGAGAGGAGGAATGTTTATCAACACACGGGGCGGCTGTCTGCATGGTTGGCATGGTCATACCACGTGCGCGACTGTCATTAGAAGCACTGTTTGAAACACATGGCACTGAAAGTGGCGAGCTCATCAGGGGTGCGGTGTCAACCGGATGCAAATTGTCACATCCAATTAATGTTTTTGCACTAACATGCTGAGTGCTCGAGCTGGTGTCTGCTGGAGAAACAAGGTAAGGTGGTGGCAATGTGGACTGCAGTTTCAGCAGCGAGGTACGAGCTGCGACGGGCTTGTTGTAAGCGTGTGCTATTCGTTGTTTCAGCTCGTCTTTTTCTCCCAGTGGAGTTGTGCTGCTGAGTCATATTCTGACAGTAGGTTAGTGACACAGTTCACAATGTCGCCCACAAGGGCGGAGCACTCACATACTAACTCACATGTTGCGAGAGAAACAGAACACGTAACATAAGTGTGGGAGCACAGTATCTGAGTGTTAGCGGAATGATGTAGCACCGAGCCCTGAACAACATTTGGAGAGAGTTTGTAATGGGACAAAAAATCCATACCGAGAATTGGTTCATTGATGTCGGCAATGTATAAAGTCCACGGAAAACACAGAGGAGATAGGTGCACCGTAACTTTGACAGAGCCCGAGGTTTGTAATGTTGATGCACTGACAGCTCGCAGAAGTGACCTCGTCAGTGAAAAGACAGGGGGAGCCATCGATGTAGGTATGATAGACACATCAGCATCAGTGTCGACTAGGAAACCGAGCCGTGATGAAATGTCAGTCACGTATAAACGACTGCTCAGCCAGGCACACGAGTGGACAGAGTGCAGTGTATGGGGACACCTGTGAGGTTCCCTGCAGGACTCTGCATCTTTTAGGTCCTGCGGTCAGTTTGGGTGCTGGCAAGGTAACCGGCACTTCTTAGCATTATCGCCAAAAACCTTGTGGTAACAGCAGTACAGATGAGCCGGATGTGGTGCTGGTGGTGACTGTAGCAGCGGAGGAGGCTTGTCCTCATTCATTTTTTCTGGCTTGTATACCGCCACATATGGTGCTTAGGTGATCCTGGAATGTTTGGACAGTGGAGAGAGGGAGTGGATACTGCCAGGTGGTGTAGAAAGGGCGGATGTGGAGTGAGCTCTGGCTCTACCAGCAAACGGCCGGTAAACAGGAGCGGTTGTGCTGACCAACAGTGAGTGGTGAGCTGGTTGGTGTTGTAGCAATGCATACAGCTGGTCTGCGGTGCAGAGACGAGAGCTGATTGACTCGAAGGAGTGAGGTAGCAAATGAATCTGCAGGTCGGTAGGCAATTTGGCAGACCATACTGCCCACAAAGTGATGTCTGGCATTGTATGCTCACTCACGAGCAACGGAAGGCGGCGCCAGAGTTGTGATGGAGGTCGGTCCCCCAGGTGTTCCTCATATAAGATCTTGATGATTAATTCTTGTGGTGAGCAGGCGAGTCACTCCATGATCATTTTCTTCCCGAACTCGTACTTCGGTGGAGGTGGTGGCGAGATGAGTAGATCACAAATTAAGTCTGAGTGATCATGGAGGTGCATGACGAGACACTGTCATTTAGAGTTGTCATCGAACACACGATGCAACTCGAAAAGATGCTCAACAAGCTCAAACCATGATACAGGGTTGTCCTTGTATAAAGGAGGTAGCTTTGACAGATGATCAGGGGGAGGGGACAAAGGCGGCTTTGGTGTCCCTTGGAAAACCGGCTGGTCTGTGGTAGGAGAGGTCATACAGCAGACCAGCACAGTAGGTGTAGGTGTGTTACTGGCAAGCACGTCCGTACCAACGGTGGGTTTCATTGTCCTAGACGTGTCACGAAAACATAATGCGGCTGGCAAGGTCGGTACTGTGGGAACGAGCAGTTGCACAATATGTGTGGGAGTCCCTTAAACTGGACTGGAGATTACAGGTACTGAATTGAATTAACCCACCCCGGACATAATGCAGAAGGCCGGCGCAGCAGATACAGGCGGTTCCGTGGGAGAGGCGAGTGGCTGAGCGACCATAACTCGTATGACCAAAGTTTAAGTTCTTCTTAAGTGAGCATGGAGAACTGTGCACACTAAAATGTTCTTGATTAGTTTGCCAATGAGGCAAAAGTGGAAAAGGTCATGGTTGATAGAGGCCGAGTGCATTTTGCAATAATGGTAGTGCTGCACATGGCACAACAATAACTGTTGTTGCAGTCTGTTGAGAGTCAAATTATGTATGTGAATGTAGATCACGTTGAGCATTATACGATTGATCAGTAGGTACACAGTTCTGAATATTATTCACTTCACACATTGACGAGCACAGTCCGGTGACATGAAACATGAGTCCATTGTTTGTGTTAGCAGTGTAGCACTTGACCATTGTAGAGTGACAAAGTTTGAAGTTAACGTGGCTGGAGATCACGAATCACTGTGAATTAATGTAGAACTGGTCGTTGGTGAAGGAATGAAGACATTCGGTGATTGTTGTTGTAGCACAAGAAAATTTTCTGCCTGCTCACCACTCCTCTCCTCACAACAACCCTGTTCTCAGCTAAGCTGGTATCATTGTTCCCCCTACAACCCTTCCATAGTGTTGTGCTTGAGCAACTGTGAAACACAGACTGCAGTATCATCTAGGTGCAGGTCATACGCTACAACACCAACTAATACATAAATAAAAGAATGGAATCACAATTACATTTAATTCTTAAACTTCTGTCCAACCCAAGATCTAGTGACAATTGTTGGTGCTATATCCAAGACAGATCTTGCCACAGTAGTTTATTCTCATGATAACAATTACAGTCAGTTTAGTACAATTTATTTTGTTTTGTAGACACTTAATTCGGGATTAGTTTTCTTTCCTGTTTCATATTAATGTCATGATCTTTTCTAAAGCTGATCAAAAGGTGGTAACGTTTTTATCCATTATTCTAAGATGGACAACGAATGAATTTCTCATTTGCAACCCAGATAGTAAATCATTACAGTCTCTCATAACTAAATAAAATATTGCCTTGCATTCAGAACCAAATAATGTTTTTTGAAGGACAATGTTTTCACCTTTCAATATTACCTTCACTTAAAAAGCACAATATAAAAGTTTGTACAAAGTATCCATACATGAACAAGAATTTTTATTGCAAACCTGTTCAAATACAACAGGTGCTTATAAGATGATGGAATTTAATGCTATGTCCTCTTGTGTTTCACAAAATTGTCAAATTTTAAGCAGAGCAATAGAGTGTACTATTGGCTTGTTCTTAGTTTCTTGTGTATTCCTTGCACTAGCACTGTGCAAGCCAAATGTCACATGACGGTTTGAGCAAGGCCAATGCTGTGAATAAATATGACCATATTTTTTGACTGGCAATTTTGGGAAAAAACCTTATCTTTTAATCAAGTAAATATAGTATTTGCTCTATTTATCAGTGTTGTGGGCACACCACCATTTGAGAACCACCCTTCATCCTCTGGTACCCTGTTCGAACAGTCAGACAATCTGTTGCCACCCCTCAACACATTGTGATTGTGGCTGATGTGAATCCTGTGTTGCTTAAAGAAGAAGAAGTAGCCTTGCAACAAATCACCCGATACCTCTTAGCCTGCAAACCATTATTTGAACAAACTGGAGAAAAGGGAACCCTCCATACACTATAATATGTAAGACTAGCAATCACTAACACACAATAACAACTACTAAGCCTTTGTGATGTTGCCCCAACCCATGATGTTAAGTGAGATTGGTTTAATGCTGGAGGATCATTATTAAAGACAATACTTGGTACTCACAATCAGGCAGATGCTGACTGTAGGAGCAAGGCCATCCATTGGGATGCCTCATCTACTATGGGAAACCATGACATCCTCATTCATCAACATGTGAGACTTACACTCATAGAGGACAATCTCCTTGCTACCACTAGGCAGATCCATAGTGTAGCCTCCTATTTAGCACAACCGTATGAGGAGGTTAGGAAACTGGTCCAGAATGATTTAATGGTCATTCATAAACAAATAACTAACTTGACTGCTAATTTAGAAATAACAAGGACACAGCAGATTTTGTTGTATAACACCCATGCAACACAGCTAAACATCCGTATGCTACACTCCATAATACAACCAGGGTCTAGGCAAAAACTTAGCCCCTGTCTGTTACCAGCCAAGTTCTTCTTGAGTGTCCTAACAAATATTTCATACCGAGTACAATATCTTTTTCTTTCACCCTGTCCCTACTGGGAGTAGCCACATGTATTGCATATAAACAGGATACTGTAAATGACTATAAAGTTGCCACTACCTGTTGTCACTAAGCAGGAACCACCAGGTGAATATCACACCTAACCTGTGCTGAGATAATTAAACAAATATGTCACTGCATATGCATGACCCTCTCTTAGTTGTAAGTCTTAGAAATATGGCACTTATGGTTGCTCAATCCATTGTAACTTAATATATTATGATTCTTAAAATCAGTTTATAGTAAACATATTGTAGCTCAACATATTGTAGCTCAACATATTGTAGCTCAGTACCCACTTATACTAATGTCAACACCCACTATAATGTGTGATTTAGAGGAAGTAAGATTCATTATGGTATCTATTAAGGGAATCGTAATTATATTAGCATTTACTAATACTTTTACATCTTAACATGGTACTACTTTTTATTGTTAAGCAACAAATGAAATTAGCTACCAGAAGGTCTACTGACCACATAAAAATACTGTTGAACTGATTTAATTACCACTCCAATGCTGAAATGCACCCCCGAGTCTCATCTGATATGCCCCTATGACAGACTGTTACAGTTCTACCTCTTGTGTAACTGTGAGGCATGGCCCCCATGCCTGCCTTGCAGGCGTGCCAGCTGGTGCTGTCACTTTCACCACCAGTATCCTGTCACTATAGTCAGCGTCCTCACCACACAACCGCACTGCTGCTTCACCACCACCACACTGGCTACAGGGTTGTCATTGTAAAGGTCAACCTGAGCTACAGCCACAACCATCCTCAACATGATCACTGTCATTTTTAATAATGTTTTACACACTATTTGGATTACTTCCATTGCAAACAATGAAATTTCTACTTTCCTGAAACTTCCCTACCAAATAAGGTCCCATTATTTATTACCTATCCAAGGGAGCATGTCAAATTTAAAAAACAATCACTTGTTTTTGACCAGATACTCTGCTCCTGTGGAAGGGGGAGGAATGTACAAGGCGGGCAGGCACATAATATAATGAACTGACTTATTTCTTTAAATTTTCGTTCATGGATAGCTCATAGAGTTTTTTCTAATCCGTAATAGGGAATGGGCTGGTTGAAACTGGATGTTAGCAAAACGCCAGACACTTTGCACACTGTCCACATGATGGAAATGTGAACTTGTGCTGATAAGGTAACGTCACACTAAGCATCATTGATGCTGTCAGACAACAAACTGCTCAGGATGAAGCCAATCACAGCAACAGAATCAGTTACATGGGGATTGAGGGTGAGCTGAGGAGCATGGGTGAGTGAAGTTCAGTCTCTCTCTTCTCAGCCAGCTCTTGGACCATTCAGATCTTCCTTCTGCTACTCTCCAGTCATGAGAGCCACACCTTATATGGAAGATTTCAGACATCATTTCTGTATCCCTTAAGGATAGACAATAAACTGTGCCATGATTCAGTTTCAGTAGGAAACTTTGGCATTTCTGATTTCACACCATGAAACCATCTTCTAAACCCTGGATGCCCACCCATTCCTTACTACATCCTGTTGGCCAAACCTTTATGCACATGCACAGTACGAGTGGTAATACATTCCTCAAAACTTTATATGGAGATTTGTATGTGGTAGTTGATGTCTATCTTCAAGCATTTGCCAGTTCAGTTTTCTCAGCATCTCTGTGACATTCTTCCATGACTCAAACAAAGGTGCGACCCACCATTCAAGCTGCCCTACTCGGCATATGTTGATCCTACAAACTAGCAGTATTCTAGAACTGGTCACTGAGTGTTTTACAACTGATCTTCACTGAAACGAACACAAACATATACACAAAATTCAAGCTTTCGCAACAAACTGTTGCCTCATCAGGAAAGAGGGAAGGAGAGGGAAAGACGAAAGGATGTGGGTTTTAAGGGAGAAGGTAAGGAGTCATTCCAATCCCGGGAGCGGAAAGACTTACCTTAGGGGGGAAAAAGGATGGGTATACACTCGCACACACACACACACACACACATCCATCCACACATATACAGACACAAACAGACATCTCACAAGCAGACATATTTAAAGACTTTGGTCTTTAAATATGTCTGCTTGTGAGATGTCTGCTTGCCACACTGGCTAGACTTTGGTCTTTAAATATGTCTGCTTGTGAGATGTCTGCTTGTGTCTGTATATGTGTGGATGGATATGTGTGTGTGTGTGCGAGTGTATACCCGTCCTTTTTTCCCGCTAAGGTAAGTCTTTCCGCTCCCGGGATTGGAATGACTCCTTACCTTCTCCCTTAAAACCCACATCCTTTCGTCTTTCCCTCTCCTTCCCTCTTTCCTGATGAGGCAACAGTTTTTTGCGAAAGCTGGAATTTTGTGTGTATGTTTGTGTTCGTTTGTGTGTCTGTCGACCTGCCAGCACTTTCATTTGGTAAGTCACATCATCTCTGTTTTTTTTTTATATATATATATATATATATATATATATATATATATAAAGATGATGTGACTTACCGAACGAAAGCGCTGGCAGGTCGATAGACACACAAACAAACACAAACACACACACAAAATTCAAGCTTTCGCAACAAACTGTTGCCTCATCAGGAAAGAGGGAAGGAGAGGGAAAGACGAAAGGATGTGGGTTTTAAGGGAGAGGGTAAGGAGTCATTCCAATCCTGGGAGTGGAAAGACTTACCTTAGGGGGAAAAAAGGACAGGTATACACTCGCACACACACACATATCCATCCACCCATATACAGACACAAGCAGACATATTTAAAGTTTGGGCAGAGATGTCAGTCGAGGCGGAAGTGAAGAGGCAAAGATGATGTTGAATGACAGGTGAGGTATGAGTGGCGGCAACTTGAAATTAGCGGAGATTGAGGCCTGGTGGGTAACGGGAAGAGAGGATATATTGAAGAGCAAGTTCCCATCTCCGGAGTTCGGATAGGTTGGTGTTGGTGGGAAGTATCCAGATAACCCGGACTGTGTAACACTGTGCCAAGATGTGCTGGCCGTGCACCAAGGCATGTTTAGCCACAGGGTGATCCTCATTACCAACAAACACTGTCTGCCTGTGTCCATTCATGCGAATGGACAGTTTGTTGCTGGTCATTCCCACATAGAATGCGTCACAGTGTAGGCAGGTCAGTTGGTAAATCACGTGGGTGCTTTCACATGTGGCTCTGCCTTTGATCGTGTACACCTTCCGGGTTACAGGACTGGAGTAGGTGGTGGTGGGAGGGTGCATGGGGCAGGTTTTACACCGGGGGCGGTTACAAGGATAGGAGCCAGATGGTAGGGAAGGTGGTTTGGGGATTTCATAGGGATGAACTAACAGGTTACGAAGGTTAGGTGGACGGCGGAAAGACACTCTTGGTGGAGTGCGGAGGATTTCATGAAGGATGGATCTCATTTCAGGGCAGGATTTGAGGAAGTCAAATCCTCCCCACTCCACCAAGAGTGTCTTTCCGCCGTCCACCTAACCTTCGTAACCGGTTAGTTCATCCCTATGAAATCCCCAAACCACCTTCCCTACCCTCTGGCTCCTACCCTTGTAACCGCCCCCGGTGTAAAACCTGTCCCATGCACCCTCCCACCACCACCTACTCCAGTCCTGTAACCCGGAAGGTGTACACGATCAAAGGCAGAGCCACATGTGAAAGCACCCACGTGATTTACCAACTGACCTGCCTACACTGTGAAGCCTTCTATGTGGGAATGACCAGCAACAAACTGTCCATTCGCATGAATGGACACAGGCAGACAGTGTTTGTTGGTAATGAGGATCACCCTGTGGCTAAACATGCCTTGGTGCACGGCCAGCACATCTTGGCACAGTGTTACACCGTCCGGGTTATCTGGATACTTCCCACTAACACCAAACTGTCAGAACTCCGGAGGTGGGAACTTGCCCTTCAGCATATCCTCTCTTCTCGCTATCCGCCAGGCCTCAATCTCCGCTAATCTCCAATTTCTATTTGGCGCCGCTCGTACCTCACCTGTCTTTCAACATCACCTTTCCCTCTGTACTTCCGCCTCGACTGACATCTCTGCCCAAACTCTTTGCCTTTACAAATGTCTGCTTGTGTCTGTGTATATGCGGATGGATATGTGTGTGTGTGCGAGTGTATACCCGTCCTTTTTTCCCCCTAAGGTAAGTCTTTCCGCTCCCGGGATTGGAATGACTCCTTACCCTCTCCCTTAAAACCCACTTCCTTTCATCTTTCCCTCTCCTTCCCTCTTTCCTGACGAAGCAACCGTTTGTTGCGAAAGCTAGAATTTTGTGTGTATGTTTGTGTTTGTTTGTGTGTCTATCAACCTGCCAGCGCTTTTGTTTGGTAAGTCTCATCACTTTCTTTTTAGATATATTTTTTCCACGTGGAATGTTTCCCTCTGTTATATATATATATATATATATATATATATATATATATATATATATATATATATATATATATATATATATATATATATATATATATATATATAATTGTTCGGTTCAAATTACTGAAATCAATATAATATGACGAGGGCTGTTTGGTTGAATCTGGGAGTGGGGCTGAAGGTGAGGCCTTTGGATAGGACAGAGGTTTCAGATTGGGAGAGAGGTTTGGAGGAAAGGTTAACTACTGAATTAGGGTGTTGTGGTTCCAGGTTGTGTTGATTGGAATTTTGAGGTTTTGGAGGGAGTGGAGCTGGAAGTGGGAGATTGAGTAGATGGGAGAGACTGGGTTGGTGTGCAATGAGAGGAGGTTGAGGTTTGCTGGAAAGGTTGTGAAGGGTGAGTGAGTTGCCTTTCCGGAGGTGAGAAACCAGGAGATTGGATAGTTTTTTGAGGTTGAGGGTGGCATGCTGTTCTAATTTACGGTTGGCCTGTAGGAGGATGCTCTGAACAGCCAGTGTGGATGTGGGAGAGGAAAGATTAAGGACTTTTATTAAGGATAGGAGTTGACGGGTGTGTTCCAGCTATTTGTGTCAGTTGACTGAGTCATTCTGGGGCTCACTGAAACTCGGAGATGGAATACTATTCTTTTTGATTTTTGTGAAGCACACAGTTTTACATTTCAGAACTTTTAAAGTAAACCAACTATCTTTCAACCTCTTTGTAATTTTATACAGATTTGACTGAATATTATGCAGCATTTTTGGAGGCACTGCTACATTACAGATAGCAGCATCATCTACAAAAAGTTCGAGATTACTATTAATATAGCCTGCATAGACATTAATATACAACATGAACAGGAAGGGTCCCAATACACTTCCCTTCTTCCCTTGCATGCACATAAAATTACTTTTACATGTGTCAGTAATTCTACATCTGAGATAACTTACCATGTCTTTACTTACTAATCAATCCTCAATCCCATTGCCAATTTCATTTTATACATCACAAGATAGTACTTTCATTAATAAGTACTGATGTGATGCTAAATAAAATGCTTCTCAGAAATAAAATAAAAAAAGAAAAAAGAAATAATACTGCATCCATCTGACTGCCTTAATTTGTGTTTTTCAGGACATTACATGAGAAAAGTGTGTTGGGTTTGCATGACAGATGTTTTTGGAATCCACACTGGTTGGCATAAAGGAAGTCATTCAGTTTGAGAATACCTCATTACATTTGAGCTCAGAACATAGTATAATATGCTACAACAAATGGATCTTGATGATACTGGATGTCAATTTTTGGGGGTGGCTACTGCTACCTCTCTTGTACATTCATGTGAACTGTGCTTTCTTCCAGTCACCAGGCATACTCTTTTTTGTGGAATTTGTGGTATATTATAGTTAAGCTGTAGATGAAACTTCTAAATAGAATCTAGCAGGCACTCAATAGGGTCCTGGAGCTTTGTCCATATTTTGTGATTTCAGATGTTTCTGAATACTGCTGACATTAGTATCAATATTAGTCATTTTTGATGTGGTATGAGAGGTAAACATTGGCAATACTCTTGAGTTTTCCTTCACAAAGAAATATTTGAAAACAGAATTCAGCATTTATGCTTTTAGTTTGCTACTCTCAGTTTCAGTTCAGTTCTTGAGACCTCCTCAAGTACGTAAAATCTAACAGTCTACACATATGAACAGGATTTCTTTGATTTTTTTGAGTGGTCATTCAACAAGAATCTTCTGTAGTAGTCTCTGAAGACTGCATGAATTGTCCTTTTGACAGCAAAACATGTTGTGTTTAGTATCTCTGTATCTATAGCCCTATGCTTTGTTCTACACATATGTGTAGTAGGCACTATTTCTTACAAAGTTTCTTTACAGAGTCTTTATACTGTGAAGGACACCTTCCATCATGAACTATTCTACCATATATATATGCATTCTGTGCTTGGTCAACTATTCTTTTAAACTCTAGCTATGATTCCTGTACATACTCTTGTCAAGATCTTGTTGTGGATGGACTTAGGATACAATTTTATAGCAAGAGCACAACACTTTTAGGAACAGTGATCTTCTTCCTTTAATATCTAAAAGATGGCTCACAGCAAAAACAAAAACTTCAAAGAGTAAAAACATGGAAAACAAAAGAAACACTTAGGAGCAAAGAAATTCACAACACAGAACCAAGCACCACTGTAGCAGAGGAGGGGAAACACGGTTCTGATTTATTTACTTTAACTCCTCCCCCAAATCAAACTGTGGTACACCACTGAACAACTTAAAAAAAAAAAAAAAGAAAGAAAGAAAGAAAAAGAGGTCAAAACACATTAGGTACAAAGTCCTACCTTGGTACACATTGCTTTAAATTTGTTCAATTTTAAAGGATTTGTAAACATGTCACCAAGCTGATTTTCAGAACACACATATTCTACATTGAAATCCCCATTTCGATTGAGTTCACGCACAAAATAATACCGTACTTCGATGTGCTTAGAAAGTTTGTGGAACTCTGCATTTCTCACTAATTTAATGGCACTTGCATTTTCAGTGAACAATACGGGCGTGTTTCTTTTTCCACTGATCTCCAACAGCAGTCTGTTGAGCCATATTAATCCCTTGGCTCCTTCACTTGCAGCAACAAACTCCACTTCAGTGGTGGATAGTGCAACTGATTTCTGCAGTTGAGATCACATACATCTACATCTACATCTGCATTTATACTCCGCAAGCCACCCAACAGTGTGTGACGGAGGGCACTTTACGTGCCACTGTCATTACCTCCCTTTCCTCTTCCAGTCGCGTATGGCTCACAGGAAGAATGACTGCCAGAAAGCCTCTGTGTGCACTCGAAGCTCTCTATTTTTACATTCGTGATCTCCTCGCGAGATATAAGTAGGGGGAAACAATATATTCGATACCTCATCCAGAAACACACCCTCTCGAAACCTGGAGATGCAGAGTGCCTCTCTTGCAGAGTCTGCCACTTGAGTTTGCTAAACATCTTCGTAACGCTATCACCCTTACCAAATAACCCTGTGACAAAAATCGCCACTCTTCTTTGGATCTTCTCAATCTCCTCTGTCATCCCAACCTGGTACGGATCCCACACTGATGAGCAATACTCAAGTATAGGTTGAACGAGTGTTTTGTAAGCCACCTCGTTTGTTGATGGACTACATTTTCTAAGGACTCTCCCAATGAATCTCAACCTGGCACCCGCCTTACCAACAATTAATTTTATATGATGACTCCACTTCAAATCGTTCCATATGCATACTCCCAGATATTTTACAGAAGCAGCTGCTACCAGTGTTTGTTCCACTACCATATAATCATACAATAAAGGATCCTTCTTTCTATGTATTCGCAATACATTACATTTGTCTACGTTAAGGGTCAGTTGCCATTCCATGCACCAAGTGCCTATCCACTGCATATCTTCCTGCATTTCGCTGCAACTTCTCTGTATACTACAGCATTATCCGCGAAAAGCCGCATGGAACTTCTGACACTATCTACTAGGTCATTTATATATATTGTGAAAAGCAATGGTCCCATAACACTCCCCTGTGGCACACCAGAGGTTATTTTAACGTCTGTAGATGTCTCTCCATTGAGAACAACATGCTGTGTTCTGTTTGCTAAAAACTCTTCAATCCAGCCACACAGCTGGTCTGATATACCGTAGGCTCTTACTATATCAGGCGACAGTGCGGAACTGTATCGAACGCCTTCCGGAAGTCAAGGAAAATGGCATCTACCTGGGAGCCTGTATCTAATATTTTCTGGGTCTCATGAACAAATAAAGCGAGTTGGGTCTCACATGATTGCTGTTTCCAGAATCCATGTTGATTCCTACAGAGTAGATTCTGGGTTTCCAGAAAAGACATGATACGTGAGCAAAAAACATGTTTTAAAATTCTACAACAGATTGATGTCAGAGATATAGGCCTATAGTTTTGCGCATCTGCTCGACGACCCTTCTTAAAAACTGGAACTACCTGTGCTCTTTTCCAATCATTTGGAACCTTCCGTTCCTCTAGAGACTTGCGGTACATGGCTGTTAGAAGGGGGGCAAGTTCTTTCGCGTACTCTGTGTAGAATCGAATTGTTATCCCATCAGGTCCAGTAAACTTTCCTCTGTTGAGTGATTTCAGTTGCTTTTCTATTCCTTCGTGCGAGGATTTAGAGAAGGAACTGCAGTGTGGCCTTCCTCTGTGAAACAGCTTTGGAAAAAGGTGTTTAGTATTTCAGCTTTATGCGTGTCATCCTCTGTTTCAATGCCATTATCATCCCAGAGTGTCTGGATATGCTGTTTCGATCCACTTACTGATTTAACATAAGACCAGAACTTCCTAGGATTTTCTGTCAAGTCGGTACATAGAATTTTACTTTCGAATTCACTGAACGCTTCATGCATAGCCCTCCTTACACTAACTTTGACATTATTTAGCTTCTGTTTATCTGAGAGGTTTTGGTTGTGTTTAAATTTGCGTTGAAGATCTCTTTGCTTTCGCAGTAGTTTCCTAAATTTTTTGTTGAACCACGGTGGGTTTTTCCCATCCCTCACAGTTTTACTCGGCACGTACCTGTCTAAAATGCATTTTACAATTGCCTTGAACTTTTTCCATAAACACTCAACATTGTCAGTGTCAGAACAGAAATTTTTGTTTTGATCTGTTAGGTAGTCTGAAATCTGCCTCCTATTACTCTTGGTAAACAGATAAACCTTCCTCCCTTTTTTTATATTCCTATTTACTTCCATATTCAGTGATGCTGCAATGGCCTTATGATCACTGAGTCCCTGTTCTGCGCTTACAGAGTCTTAAAGTTAGGGTCTGTTTGTTATCAGTAGGTCCCAGATGTTATCTCCACGAGTCAGTTCTCTGTTTAATTGCTCAAGGTAATTTTCAGATAGTGCACTCAGTATAATGTCATTCGATGCTCTGTCTCCACCACACGTCCTAAACATTTGAGTGTCCCAGTCTATATCTGGTAAATTGAAATCTGCACCTAAGACTATAACATGCTGAGGAAACAAAACCATTTGTTGATCGCCTTATTTTAGTGTTTCCAGCAAAGTCAGCATCAACATAGGCACAAAGTTTACCGCCAGACGAAGTATAGAAGAGACCTAAGTCTGAAGTACCACAAAGATATCTGAAAATACATTTTACAGCATTCCAGTCAGAAGAAGTGAGTTTAGCCGTAGATTGAGAAACTTTTGAAACAGCTTAAGTGAGATCTGGGCAAGTAGAGCATGCCATGTACATTAATTATCCCAGAGCCAAACAATAAGCAATGTTGTTGACAAGGGTATTGCTATATTCACTGTCTAATTGTTCATTATCACACAGAGTTTTTATTGGTTTTGAATCAGCTATGTTAAAATGATGTAGAATCTTCTCTGTGTGTGCTCGTTATGAAATAAACAAGCCTGACACTTGTTGCTCTATTTGCATACCTAAAAATGAGTCTAAGGATCACTCTGTTATTTTGAATTATATTAACATGTATAAAAATGAATTCACTGCACTTTCAGTTGTTCCTGTTATAAGTCCATCATGGACATTAATAGCTATCAGCAATTTTTCTGTTTTGCTTTATCAAATGTAAATGCAAGGATATGCTGCTGAACTAATAAAGCCATTTTTCTCATGAATGAATGAAACTTATTATTCCAGCAACGAGGTGATTTCTTAAGCCCATACAATGATTTCTTGGATCGACAAACATGACCTGACCTGTCATGAAACCTTCTGGTTGAGTCATGTATATTTCTGTATCCAAGTCACCATATAAAAATGCAGTTCTAACATCAAACTGAGCAAGTCTCAAATTTTCTTTAGCTGCTATCACTATTACAGCACAAATTGTGTCATAATGAGCAACTGGACTAAACATTTCATCATAATCAAATCTGGCACGTTGAAACATACCATGCACAACCAAGCGAGCATTGTATCGATCAGTTGATCCAAATTCTCAATTAGAAGCTGCGTTGTCTGCTCAGGTTCAGGAACACGATACCAGGTCGACCTGTAACACTGATATTCAGGTCCTAATGTTTTGAAAATACAATGGTGGAGCAGTGAAAGGGGCAAAGTTGCATTTGGATTCATTTTGTTCAGTTCACTGCACAAGCCATGGAAAATAGTCATAAGTAGTGACATGTATTTTGTTAAAGACATGATGTCATCTTTTGATGCTTCAAAGAAACAATCAAACAACGTATATAAAGGTTGCACTGAAGCTTGTTCATATACTTCTTGATGCAATAATTTACCAACAGCCGTATGTATTGTAGAAATTTGTTTTATTTTATCAACTTCTATGTGCTACCAGTTTCGGCATTACATTGATGCCATCTTCAGGCCCCACTCGTCATGGTCATAAAATTGCTATACACGGAAGGAGCCATATAACTGGATCCGTGAATCAAATCATCCTGCAACAGCTCTTGGTGGCCAGGTGACACAGACTTAGGCGGTTTGCAAACATCGATGTAATGCCAAAACTGGTAGCACATAGAAGTTGATAAAATAAAATAAATTTCTGCAATACATACAGCTGTTGGTAAATTAATGCATCAAGAAGTTCATTCCAGCCATCGTCCCATGATCCATAATGGATCAACGAAGATTGTTCATATACTGACATAAGGGTAATCCAAATTTCTTTTGTGTCAGTCTTCTTTCTTACTTGAATAACAGGTTCTTCATCAAGCGCTGTTCCAATGATACCAGCTGCCCGAGCATTGTCCCATTGTCAGCGCTGATACATGTCAGACAGTTCTTCTCCTTCTGCCAATGACGGACACTGGCGTGCACCATATATAATCAAATAAAGAGAATATTCGTTTAAACATAGATGAATCTGCCATTTCCATGTTTTCCACTGATCTTCACTTGACAGTTTGTGAATGTTTGTATGACTAATATCCTCACTCAACTGAAGTGCTGTGTCTGCCATTCCAAAAATTTTGAAGTCTCACGAATATCCTAGTAAATGGAAAAATAGTCTCATGAATGACTATTATAATTCTCAGAGCCTGAAGTGCTCAAACCTGGGCCCATAACCTGTTGTGGATGAATTCAGGATATAATTTCATAGCAAGAACACAATACTTTTATGAATAGTGATCTTCTTCCTTTAATATCTAAAAGATGACTCACAACAACAACTAAAACTCCAAAGAGTAAAAACATGGAAAACAAAAGAAGCTCTTAGGAGCAAAGAAATTCACAACATAGAACAAAGCACCACCATAGCAGAAGAGAGGAAACACAGTTCTGATCTATTTACTTTAACAGAGATAAATGTTTTATGTTCCTCCTTGAGATATGACCCTACCACATCTTCATGTAGTTCACTGAAATAGTAAATGCTTTGGGTGTAAATAAGAGCACTCGCCAAGAAGCAGTAGTATTGAGTTGTCTACATGGGCACAAAAAAAGAAAGAAAACTTATTAGCACACACGCACACACACACACACACGTGTCTGTGCTCATATATACTACTGGCTGGATCCACAATGCCACGATTGCAGTTTGGCAAGTGGACTAGGGCTGAGTGGAGTTTGTATTGGGTGAGGTGGGTGGAAGCAGAGGGATGCAGGAAGAGGGGTTAGGGTTGGGCTGCTAGCCACTCAGAGGCAGCAGGTTTGTTGGCAAGAATGCAGGAGAGAGGGGAGGGAGATGCAAGGGCTAGACATGTAAGAATGAGTGTCAGAGCCAATGGGGAGTGGTGTGTGGTGAAGGTGAGATGGAGAGATAAATTGGGCAGGAGGGAATACTGTTGGGTGGAGGGTGTGAGCAGTGGGTTAATGGAGACTGAGGCCAGGAGGATTTTGGGAGTGAAAGATGCACTTCTCCATAGTTCAGAAAAGCTGGTGATGGAGGGAAGGATCAAGATGGCCCATGTTGTGAAGCAGCCATTGAAACTGAGCATGTTGTACCATATGCATGTTGTGCCTCTAAGTGTCAACTTTGGTTGTTTGGCTGGTTGTCATACTGGCATAAAAGGCTATGCACTGCCTGCAGCAGAGTTGATATATGAGATGGCTGCTTTCAGCAGGTGGCTCTGTCTCTGATGGGTAAGAGTAAGTCAGTGAGAGGTCTGTTGTAGGAAGTGCTCGGTTAGTGGATTGGCAGGTATTCCACTTGGGTCTTTCATAGGGATATGATCCCTGTGGCAAGGTGTTTGGAGTGGAACTGGCATAGGGATGGACTGGGACATTGTGTTGGTTGGGTGGGTGATTGAGTACCAGATGAGGAGGAGTGGGAAGGATCTTGGGTAGGATGCCCATGATTCCACGGCACAATGATAGATAATCAAAGCCCTGGAAAAAGATACGGTTCATTTATTTCAATCCATAATGGTACTGAGTAATAAGGGGGGCACTCCTTCATAGCAGATTGTTGGGGCTGATGGGAGGACTAGGGGTGTTTGAGGATATGGCATGAGAAACATATTATTTAGGTTTGTGAGGGAAGGGAGATTGGGGAATGCCTATCTGTGAAATATTCAGGATACTGTATAATGGAGTTCTTGTCACTGCAGATACACTGTCCACAGATCGCCAGGATGGGTGGGACAGATTTTTTGGTGTGGAAGGGATGACAACTGTCAAAATGTAGATAATGTTGGTTGCTAGTGGGTTTAATATGGAGCCATCAGGGAGCTGTAAGTGAATGTCCAGGAAGATGACACACTGGGTTGTGAATGCTCAGATGAAATGGATGGGAGAGAAGGTGTTGAAATTGTGAGGGAATGAGGGTAAGGTTTGTTGGCCATGAGTCCAAATAATGAAGATAACATTAGTCAACCAGAAACAAACAAGGGATTTAGGATTTTGACGGGCTAAGGCTTTCTCCATATGGACCATATAAAGGCTAACCATGGAGGATTGCATGCAGATACCCATGGCTGTGCTGGAAATCTGTTTATATACCTTCCCCTCAAAAGAGAAGCAGTGTGTCAGTATGCAACTGGTAAGGTGGATCAGGAATGAGGTATTAGGTTTGGGGCCTGAAGGATGTAGGGATAGCAATACAGCCTAGCCACCCATGGATGGCATATCTGCAGTGACAAGAACTCCATCATCAAATATGAAGTCTAATAAGGGTATTCTCAGAGAGGAACTACCCACCAAACGTTGTCTGTGAACATAATCCCTGTGTTGTATCCTCACACACCCCTAATCTTCCCACCACCCCCAGGAATCAGCTACAAAGGAGTGCCTCTCTCATCACCCAACATCACCCTGGACTGGAACAGCTGAACCATAACCTATGCCAGGTTTTTGGTTATCTGTTATCATGCCCTGAAATGGGGGACCTACCCAAAATCCTTCCCATCCCTCCTAAAGTGGTACTCAATTGCTCACCCAACTTACACAACATCCTGGTACAACTCTATGCCACTCCACTCCTAACTCCTTACTGCAAGGGTCATATATATCCCTGTGAAAGACCCAGTTGCAAAACCTGCCTAATCCACTAACCCAGCAACTCCTACACTAGTTCTGTCACCCACTTATCCTACCCCCATCAGAGGCAGAGTCACCTGTGAAAGCAGCCATGTCAAGTATCACCTCTGCTGCAGCCACTGCACAGCTGTCAGTATGACAACCAACCCACGAAAGCTGACCACCCAGTGGCACAGCAGTCAGCCATGCACAACATGCTTGACTCAGTGACTGCTTCACAACCCTTGCCATCCTGTTACTTTCCTCCACCACCAGCTTTTATAAACTATGAGGATGGGAGATATCACTTGGAACATAACCTTCATTCCCATAACCCTCCTGGCCTTAAACTCCTTTAACCCACTGCCCCCACACCCTAAACCCAACAGTTTCCCCTTTCTCTGTCCAGTAACCCCTCCCAATTTGTCACCTTCATCATGCACCACTCTCCACTGGCTCTGACTCCCATACCCAAGTGTAGTTAGGAGCTCCAACGTTAGGCACATAATGGGGCCCCTTAGGAACATGGCTACCAAGGAAGGGAAGGAAGCCAGTTTGCACTCCATGTGCATACCGGGGGGAGTCATTATGGATGTGGAAAGGCTGCTTCTGGATGCCTTGAAGAGTACAGGGTGCAGCCAACTGCAGGTGGTGGTTCATGTCGGTACCAATGACATATGCCGCTTTGGATCAGAGGAGATTCTCTCTGGTTTTGGGTGGCTACTGGAAGTGGTAAAGAGTGCCAGTCTTGCTTGCAAGATTAAGACAGAGCTCACCACTGCAGCATCATCAATAGAACCAACTGTGGTCCTTTGGTGAAGAGCTGAGTGGAGGGTCTGAATCAGAGGCTCAGGCAGTTCTGTGACCATGTAGGCTGCAGATTCCTTGGCTTGCACCATCGGGTGGTGGGTTTCCGGGTTCCACTTAATAGGTCAGGAGTCCACTACCCACAGGAAGCAGCTACATGGGTGGTGGGGATTGTGTGGAAGAGACTGGACGGTTTTTTAGGTTAGAGGGCCTCAGGGAACCACAGAAAGGGCATCTGTCTAGAAGGGGGCAGATAAAGCACAGTAAGTTCATTGTAGAAACGAACGGTATTGTAGTTGTAAATTGTCGTAGGTGTGTTGGGAAAGAACCAGAGCTCCAAGTCCTATTAGAAACCACTGAAGCTCAAATAGTTATAGGTACAGAAAGCTGGCTAAAACCGGAAATAAGTTCAGCAGAAAGTTTTTCAAATGATCTAAGAGTGTTCAGAAAGGATAGATTAAATACAATTGGTGATGGAGTATTTATTGCTGTCAGAAGTAGTTTGCCTTGTAGTGAAATTGAAGTAGATAGTTCCTGCAAAATAGTATAGGTAGAAGTTATACTTGACAATTGAACTAAACTTTTAACTGGGTCATTTTACCGACCTCCTGACTCAGAGGATATAGTTGCTGAACAGTTCGAAGAAAACTTGAGTCTCATTTCAAATAGGTACCCCACTCATACAATGATAGTCGGTGGTGACTTTAATCTACACCCAATATGCTGGAACAATTATACATTTAAAGCCGGAGGCAGGCATAAAATGTCAACCAAAATTGTACTGAATGCTTTCTCAGAAAATTATTGTGAACAATTAGTTCATGAGCCCACTTGAAGCGTAAATGGTTGCGAAAGCACACTTGACCTCTTAGCAACAAATAATCCTGAACAAATTGTGAGTATTGCAACGAATGAGGGGATTAGCGATCACAAGGCAATAGCTGCTTGGCTGAATACCATAACTCCTACAACCATCAAAAAGAAACACAAAGTATATCTATTTAAAAAAGCTGATAAAAATGCTTTTAACACCGTTTTAAGAGACAGTCTGCACTCCTTCCGATCTGATCATATAAGCATAGAAAAGTTGTGGAATGATTTCAAAGAGATAGTATTGACAGCAATTGGGAGTATATACCACATAAATTAATAAGTGATGGTACTGATCCCCCACGGTACACAAAACGGGTCAGATTGCTGTTGCAGAAGCAGCAAAAAAAAGCATGCAAAATTTAAAAGAATGCAAAATCCCAAAGACTGCCAAAGTTTTGCAGAAGTTCGAAATATAGTGTGTACTTCAATGCAAGATGCTTTCAATAACTTCCACAATGGAACTCTTGTCTTGAAATCTGGCAGAAAGCCCAAAGAGATTCTGGTCATACATAAAGCACACCAGTGACAAGACACAATCAATACCTTCACTGCACGATGACAATAGTGAAGTCACTGATAACAGTGCCACCAAAGCAGAGTTATTAAACACAATTTTCCGAAACTCCTTCACCAAAGAAGACAAAGTAAATATTCCTGAATTCCAATCAAGAACAGCTGCCAAAATGAGAAACATAGAAATAGATATCCTTGGTGTCACAATGCAGCTTAAATCACTTAATAAAAGCAATGCTTCTGGTCCAGATTGTATACCAGTCATGTTCCTCTCAGAGTATGCTGATAAAATAGCTCCATATTTAGCAACTATATACAACCACTCACTCACAGAAAGATCCATACCTAAAGACTGGAAACTTGCTCAAGTCATACCAATACCCAAAAGGGAAGTAAGAGTAATCCATTGAATTACAGGCCCATATCACTAACATCAACTTACAGTAGGGTTTTGGAACATATACTGTATTCAAACATTATGAAGTACCTTGAAGAAAATGATTTATTGACACATAATCAGCATGGATTCAGAAAATATCGTTCTTGCGAAACACAACTAGCCCTTTATACTAATGAAGTAATGAGTGCTATCGACAGGGGATGTCAAATTGACTCCATATTTTTAGATTTCCAGAAGGCTTTTGACACCGTTCCTCACAAGCATCTTCCAACCAAACTGTGTACCTATGGAATATCACCTCAGTTGCGCGACTGGATTCATGATTTCCTGTCAGAAAGGTCACAGTTCATAGTAATAGATGGAAAGTCATCAAGTAAAACAGAAATAATATCCGGCATCCCCCAAGGAAGTGTTATAGGCCCTCTATCGTTCCTGATCTATACTAATGACATAGAAGACAATCTCAGTAGCTGTCTTAGATTGTTTGCAGATAGTGGTGTCATTTACCGTCTTGTTAAGTCATCAGATGACCAAAACAAATTGCAAAATGATTTAGATAAGATATCTGTATGGTGTGAAAAGCGGCAATTGATCTTGAATAAAGAAAAGTGTGAAGTTATTCACATGAGTACTAAAAGGATTCCGCTAAATTTCAATTACGCGATAAGTCACACAAATGTGAATGCTGTGAACTCAACTAAATACATAGGGATTACAATTACAAATACCCTAAATTGGAACGATCACATAGATAATGTTGTGGGCAGAGCAAACCAAATATTGTGATTCATTGGCAGAACACTTAGAAGGTGCAACAGATCTACTAAAGAGACTGCTTACACCACACTTGTCCACCCTATTCTGGAGTATTGCTGTGCAGTGTGGGATCTGCATCAGACGGGACTGACGGATGGCATCAAAAAAGTACAAAGAAGGGCAGCTCATTTTGTATTATCATGAAGTAGGGGAGATAGTGCCACAGACATGATATGTGAATTGGAGTGGCTATCATTAAAAGAAAGGCGTTCTTCATTGCGCTGGGTTCTTCTCATGAAATTTCTATCACTAATTTTTTCCTCCAACTGTGAAAACATTTTGTTGGTACCCACTTACATAGAGAGAAATGATCATCACAATAAAATAAGAGAAATCAGGGCATGCACAAAAAAATGTAAGTGCTTGTTTTTCCTGTTCACTGTTCGAGATTGGGAACAGTAGAGAGACAGCTTGAAGGTGAGGTGGCTCATTGAAGGGCTCAGGCGTTTTTTTTTTGTGTGTGTGTGTGTGTGTGTGTGTGTGTGTGTGTGTGTGTGTGTGTGTTTCTATTCATACTTTAGGTCAAGAAGGGATTCATTCTGAAAGCTGTTTTGTGTGTGCCTGTTAATAACTCAATGGTTCTGCTTCTTGGTAGGTAGTCTCCTTTACTCCTGAAGTATTTACATTCCATCAGAACTTTCCTACTACGATCACTCAAAAAGTGACTCTTTCTACATATTTTAGTTGTGTTTTGTACTTTGGTCACCATTTTCAATACAACTATTTCATGGTCTCTAATACTAGTCTCACTGCAGATATCCTCAAAGATGTCAGGTCTATATGTGTTGACAGTAGAGATAATATATTTTTATTATGAGTCGGATTCTGAGCTACATCTTCTACTTAGTATGTATTTGCAGAACATCTTTTCATTTCCACAACTCACAAAACTGTAATTATCTTAATTGTTTGTTAAATGTTTAATTCACCCCAAATGATTTCAGTATGATTGGTGAACATCTTTATTAGTGAGCTGAGATTTTCTCTAACATTTTTGTTTATATTTAGGGTTGAGTTTATGGTCAATAGATGGACTTAAAAACCTGTGTAGGTGTATGCCCAATCTTGACTCTTAAGTGTTGCTCAAACAACCTCACATGCACCATCAGTATCTATGTCAGCAGATTTGAGATTCTTTTCTACTGTTATAATACACCACCCTCATTTCCCATTAGTCTATGCTTTCAATATACACTTAGATTTCCTACAAAAACTCACTGTTGTCAATAACAGACTTAAACCAACTTCCTGCACCTAACATGACCTCCACAGCAATTTAGGAATGGGTCAGACTGTTGAACTGTGTCATAAATGATCTGGCAGTTGAGCACTAGGATTTTAATAGTCTCATTATGAGGGCCATTTCTTTGGGGCTAATACTTCTGGGGCTCTTAGAGGCCTAATCTAAAATATACCCTCATATATAAAATACCCTCATGTGCACTCAATACATAGTCAGCTGCCTGGCCAGCCTCTGATGTTTAACGTAACCCTGATCCATTTTGGGGTACCAACATTTTCTCAACCATAAAGTACAAATAACTTAATCTAATGGCATACTTCTGAGTGTTCAGCAAAGTTGTCATTTCTATAGAAACAATGACTCGAGTGAATACCTGGAATGTTGCTTGAGAAGTCACTACTTTGACCTACTTATTTCCCACCATATTTTGACACAGAATTCATAGATCAGAAAACACAGTTTATTGTGACTGTATTTTGAGAAAGAAAAAACTGGTCTCAATAATTTACTTTGTGAAAGGCAGACGTCATACTAAATATGAATGATGGTCAGACAAGAGAACACTGATACCCCAAAAATGGCAGTAATAAAAGAAAAATTAGACTACAGGTAATTGCAATTTAAGAAGAGTTAACAGACTTCAAAAACTGCTACCAGTGTCACACTGCACCCTATGACTACAACTTTGGAAGGGCTTACCCAATGGGACTGAGGATGAGTATATTGGTCATTCGTAGAGACCAGTAACTGCTGTTCTTCCACTCTAAAATACCAAAAAGTGGTTCTGGTTTTATGATTAAGAATCGTCACATGGACACCCATGTCTTCTTCCTACTTTCAATAATATACATGTAATATTATACAGGGTGAGCCACCTAACATTACCGCTGGATATATTTCGTAAACCACATAAAATACTGAAGAATCGATTCCACAGACCGAACGTGAGGAGAGGGGCTAGTGTAATTGGTTAATACAAACCATAAAAAAATGCATGGAAGTATGTTTTTTAACACAAACCTACGTCTTTTTAAATGGAACCCCGTTAGTTTTATTAGCACATCTGAACATATAAACAAATACGTAATCAGTGCCGTTTGTTGCATTGTAAAATGTTAATTACATCCGGAGATATTGTAACCTAAAGTTGAGGCTTGAGTACCACTCCTCCGGTGTTCGATCGTGTGTATCGGAGAGCACCGAATTACGTAGGGATCCAAAGGGAACGGTGATGGACCTTAGGTACAGAAGAGACTGGAACAGCACATTACGTCCACATGCTAACACCTTTTTATTGGTCTTTTTCACTGACACACATGCACATTACCATGAGGGGTGAGGTACACGTACACACGTGGTTTCCATTTTCAATTACGGAGTGGAATAGAGTGTGTCCCGACATGTCAGGCCAATAGATGTTCAATGTGGTGGCCAACATTTGCTGCACACAATTGCAATCTCTGGCGTAATGAATGTCGTACACGCCGCAGTACATCTGGTGTAATGTCGCCGCAGGCTGCCACAATACGTTGTGTCATATCCTCTGGGGTTGTAGGCACATCACGGTACACATTGTCCTTTAATGTACCCCACAGAAAGAAGTCCAGAGGTGTAAGATCAGGAGAACGGGCTGGCCAATTTATGCGTCCTCCACGTCCTATGAAACACCCGTCGAACATCCTGGCAAGGGTCAGCCTAGTGTTAATTGCGGAATGTGCAGGTGCACCATCATGCTGATACCACATACGTCGATGCGTTTCCAGTGGGACATTTTCGAGCAACGTTGGCAGATCATTCTGTAGAAACGTGATGTATGTTGCAGCTGTTTGGGCCCCTGCAATGAAGTGAGGACCAATGAGGTGGTCGCCAATGATTCCGCACCATACATTTACAGTCCACGGTCGCTGTCGCTCTACCTGTCTGAACCAGCGAGGATTGTCCACGGACCAGTAATGCATGTTCCGTAGATTCACTGCCCCGTGGTTTGTGAAACCCGCTTCATCGGTAAACAGGTAGAACTGCAATGCATTCTCTGTTAATGCCCATTGACAGAATTGTACTCGATGATTAAAGTCATCACCATGTAATTGCTGATGTAGTGACACATGAAACGGGTGAAAGCGGTGACGATGCAGTATGCGCATGACACTACTTTGACTCAGTCCACCGGCTCTCGCAATGTCCCGTGTACTCATATGTGGGTTCATGGCAACAGCAGCTAACACACCAACTGCACCCGCTTCTCCTGTGACGTGCCTGTTATGGACCCGTTTGCGTGCTACGACCATACCTGTTGCATACAGTTGGCGGTAGATGTTTTGCAATGTGTGGCACGTTGGATGCTCTCTGTCCGGGTACCGTTCTGCATACACCCTGCAGGCTTCAGCTGTATTTCGTCGACGCTCGCCATAGATGAGTATCATCTCCGCCTTTTCAGAGTTCGAATACACCATGGTCACAGTTCCTACAACACTACACTATCACAGACGTCTGGTAACACGGTGTACTACAGTTGGTCTGCGTGCGGAGATGAATGCAGAATAACAATAGCAGCAAGCGCTACATGCGGACACTGCGACAGCTAGACCAAACCACAACAGTGGACTGCAGCCACACTCGTAAACACGCTCGTCATCGTAAACATGTCCCTGCAGATGCTGCTCGCCGGCCATGGCCCGTGTTTGTTACAACACGCTACTGAACGTCGGAGGTTTCAAGCGTCAACTTTAGGTTACAATATCTCCGGATGTAATTAACATTTTACAATGCAACAAACGGCACTGATTACGTATTTGTTTATATGTTCAGATGTGCTAACAAAACTAATGTGGTTCCATTTAAAAAAACGTAGGTTTGTGTTAAAAAACATACTTCCATGCATTTTTGTATGGTTTGTATTAAACAATTACACTAGCCCCTCTCCCCGCGTTTGGTCTGTGGAATCGGTTTGTCAGTATTTGATGTGGTTTACGAAATATATCCAGCGGTAACGTTAGGTGACTCACCCTGTATAAATACTGTACTTCCAAACGGTTTCAATAGTGAAAGATATGACAATGAACCTATACAAGTACTGCAATACATAAAATACAGAGCATAGGCTGTTATGTCAAATCAACCTATATAAAATAATTACTACAATTTCCCTTATAAAATATTTACAAAATTGTTAAAACTTAATAGCTTTGTAAACACCACTCAAAAATAATTCATCCACTTGAGCATAGAACATAATCAAGAATGAGTACTGGAACATGGAAACTAGGCAAATGCATCAAGCATACTATTCTTTTCAGCATACTGCTGATTTGGTTTCATAAAAAATGCAAGGATTCATAATGTCTCCTGCTAGCCAGCTTAGACATAGGATCTTGCTCCCTTGCCATTATCCCTAACAAACTTTTCTATATGATTTTCAGTACTTTGGGTAGTGAGGTTTCAACAAGAATGAGAGGAGCCATAATGCCATTCTCTTGTACAAAGTGGGGGGGGGGGGGGGAGGTATTTTTGTGACAGTGAAAAAAGGAGGAGGAGGAGGAGGAGGAGAAGGTAAAGAAGAAGAAAAATGTTCAACTAACAACTTCTAATGATTCATGTTGAATGTTACTTAAGTTTCTTCTGCCTGGTCCATTGATGAATGAATGGGAAAGTTTGAAGCTTCACAAACTTTATTCACATTAATTAACATCCGAACTGCACACTCATCATTTAAACAAAACATGGACACACTTCACTGATCACACTGATCTCTTTGACTTCCAAAAGTAACTTTAAACTGACTGACAAAACGACAACTCATACTAACTCACAGACTTGCTGCATTGCTTTATACAGAATTTTAACAATAGCTTCCAAAATAAAGCATTATTAATTTTGTATAATTTTGATGGTACAATTAAAATTTACAAAATGTAAAGAAACTGATATTACAGCCACATAACGTGTAAAATACAATATTCAATGACATTCATTTATAGTAATATCTTTAGTTTTCCATAAGAAAATCATTCTGAACTTTAATTACAATAATGTCTCTCATATTAATTTTAGTTACATAATTAATTACAGCTTGTATTTGGTTACTAACATGTAATGGTAGTACAGGGCTCATGCTTTATCCGATTAAATACATAGAACATACAACTAAGACATCAAATTTTGGAAATTGGAAAACTGTTAGATGTAAACAATTGGAAAGTTAATTAGAAATGTAATTACAAAAAATTTTAATTACAGAGGAAGACATAAAAATAAATAACAAATGAAAATACATCATTTGGTAATAACTTTTAAGCTGTTTCTCAAGATAGTGAGGTCTAAGGTTACTGGATTTTTAGATTACAATTTTGTTAATTAAAGGCATTGATTTTCATGCTAACATCCCTGCAGTCTCTAGCTATTTATTTCTAACGACTTATTACTTCAATTTCTTGATTAGTTAATTAATTTATTATATGTACATAATTTTATCAATGACAACACTCCACCAATAATTACAACAACACACGTCCTTCTAGAACATTCTACATGTCTTCGCAATGAATATCAAGTTTTTTATCAAATAGGACAGAATGATATATATGTAGACACACATACAAGGCCTTAGGAAGCACTGAATTGTCTGATAACTATCCGGATGCATATAAAAAAAGGTGGTATCGGACATTTCATATGAGTCCTGGGGGAGGCTGTACCATTATAAACTGATCTGGGGCTGTAAACAGCAGATCATCAAGTGCCAACAGAAAAGACAATGAGGAAACAGAAAAGTAGGTATAACACTACAGGTAAACAGAGTCAAATGAATAATCCGGAGAGAGAAAACCTGAGATCTAGCAAAAGCGAGGACCAAAAACTACAAGTATTTTATGACAGCATAATGATGGCAAAGTGAATACAGCACTGAGTTCTGTGTCATACTGCAGTGGAACTTATAGGGTGGTCACAAGCTGTGATTGGCTAGAAGAATCATGTGTGGCACTGTGGCAGGTGAAGCTGGAACTGGCAGCTGTAGCTATTCTGCCTAGTGGCCAAGCTCCAGTTCCATGCTCTACAGCAAGCTTTCAGATATGCTGAACTGGGATACCAGGTACAGCATCCTGTATGTTGTTTAAAAAGGTGAACTGGTAGTATGGTTAGTGCGGCAGAGCTTAAATCCACTGGCTGATATGAGGAACTGGGAACATGTGGTTTGCTGTGTTGTGGCAATTTAGCCATTGTTGAATGCAGTTACAGAGGCTCTCGGGAGAACTCCATCTCCATGTCTTTGTCTATTGAAATTGCTGCTAAATGTCCTGGGTGCAAGTTATATGTGTGAGGTTGTGGGACTTGGAGCAGTGGGCTGTCTAGTTCAGGATGTACCAGTAACAATAGTGCTACTGGTGGTGGCAGTGGTGGTGGTAGTGTGGATGAAGTTGGTTTGTATGACAACACTTCAAACTAGTAACTGTGTACACTCATGTGCTAAGCTACTTGTGGGTGCATTTGCTAGCTGCAATAGGCAGAGGTTGGTGCTGCACATTTTAGTGATTTTGACTGAGATAAACTCATGTTGCAGTGTACTTCTTCAGCACACCATTGTAGAAGTGTCCACAGAAATAGCTAAGTGAAAAACCCACACAATATGCATGTTTATTTGTATATAATGGCTACCTTCAAAATTTTCGTTTGTGTGATACCACGTGTACAAGATTCAAGTGTTGATTTGAAATTCTATATTCACATATTTTACAGTTCAGGTCACTTCTGCATACTATTTAATTGATTGTTCAATATCTGTTTGCACTGTGATATATTGTGAAACTTTGAACATTTGCAAGTGCTGCAATAAACTTGTAGGTCCCTACTGTTATTATAAATTATAGACTTAAACTTAATTGTGTTCTTTTAAAATTTTTGATAACAGTAGCCTATCCTTATTCGAAACAATCATTCTCTAATTTCATTGTGCCATTACATGAAGAACAGATTATTTTTGAGAATTTTTGGATGCTTACAAAACTGTATGTTCATAATCTACCAGTAAGAATGTTTCGATATGTACATTATTTCGCAGAAAATTAGTCTTTGTGGTTCATAGTCCAGCCAAAGAATATCTCACCCGTGAATTTCACTGTATATCAATGCAAATGAACATTTATTTTTAAGAATTTTCGGGAGGTACCATTATCCTTTACATCATCTATGAGCAATTTGTAGCAAATCGGTATTTGTGATTTAGTTACTGTAGCAGATTTTCTAACTAACGTATTGTCTTAGGTCTAGTTTTCCTTAGAGAAGGAGTAGCCAAATATATATATTATCCATATTTATTACAAATTAGCCCTGTTTTCAAGCTTGTTAACAACTATAATTAACATCAACTAGTAATTTTTACCACCCGTTTTTGTGTTGCCTTAATAAAAATCTCGTTTTGTGTATTTGCTTCAATTCTTACATAGGGAGTTAGCAAATTTGGCACTGGAATTCTTGGAAGGCTTGTAAGGGACTACTTCAAAATCATCACTTCCAAGCCTTCCTCACATCCAGCATTGCTTCAGAGCCCTTCTTCAGGTCTCTACAACATGACCCTAACCTGTCCTCTGTAGAACTCCTTGCTCTACATTCCCTAAAAGCTGATGACTCCATCATCATCCTCCCAGCAGACAAAGGATCTACCACTGTAGCACTTGACAAAAAGGAGTATGTTAGTGAAGGCCAGCTGTCTGACACCTCTACATACAGCATCTGCCATCAAGAACCCATCCCTGTGATTGAAACTGATCGACAGTCCCTCCTTAAAACCTCAGGCCCCTCACAAGGTCTAACACCTCAGTCCATAGAACTTCTCACACCACCCAGACCACACACCGTCCACCTGCTACCTTCTTCCTAAGATCCACAAACCAAATCATCCTGGCTGTCCTATAATTACTGGCTTCAGAGCACCCACAGAATGTGTATCTGCCTTAGTTCATGAGCACGTGCAACCCATAGTACAAATAATCACCACCTACATCAAAGATACCAACCGTTTTCTAGATAGTCTGAATTCTGTGACCGTCCCACTCCCACCACACACCTTGCATGTCACCACTGATGCCATCTCCCTCTATACCAACATCCCCCACATATATGGTCTGTCTGCTGCTGAACATTTCCTCAGTTAGCACTGTAATCTTACCCTCCCACACATCATTATTAAATTCACTGTCTTAGTATCTTCACTATTTTTAAAAGCTTCAAGAGGGGTAAGATTACAAAATAATAACTTTTTGATATTATCTTGATTATCTCATTGTTGATGTCAATGTCTAGGGGTACATTCTTGCTGCTGAAAATTTTGATTTAGCGTTGCGGGTTCTTATTGCACTAAATAACTGTTGAAGATTTGCCTGTTGCTGTAAATGTCTTTTTATTTTATCCCATTCTCCTAAATCACACTGACTTGATAATTTCCACATTCAAAAAACCAATAATTACATTGTTGTTGACAAGTCTGGCAAAATACATGCATTTCCATCAAAGGCACTACTTACATTCTGCAGTACTCACAATTTCCAAAGCATTTACAAAGCAAAAGAGTTTGCAGAATTTCTCAACAGGAGAAGAATCTTTACCAGATTGTATCATTATTTCATTAATAAACCCAGAAACAAATTTAATAATCAGTGTTTGATCACACAATTAATAATATGAATTTTAAGTATGCTACAAATTTTGTAATTTCAAATTTTTTAAAAAGAAGAGTAATTTTAACTGTCAGTACATATCAATTGTAACACATTAATTTATTTTTATAAATATTAGCCTGAAATATATGAATTCTTTTAATGAAACAGCTGAGATAATTTTAACATATGCGAGATTCGAGATTATACATGGTATGAGTTATCTCTATAGAAAAAGGTAATGTTAAAGGAGGATGATTCATTACAATATCCCTCTCACAAAATTTGGAAAGGGT
Source organism: Schistocerca nitens (assembly GCF_023898315.1). Taxonomy (NCBI): domain Eukaryota; kingdom Metazoa; phylum Arthropoda; class Insecta; order Orthoptera; family Acrididae; genus Schistocerca; species Schistocerca nitens. The sequence goes on along the minus strand of NC_064617.1, from coordinate 929,113,358 downwards.
GTTTACAGTATTTTTTGACAGACTATAAGGTTCACCACACGGTATACAAAATGACGCCCAGGATAGCGGATAGACGTATACAAGTATCTGATACATAACGTATTGCAGAGAACATAAAGAAAAATATCTAGACAAATAATACACAGTCAAACTACAACATTATACCACTAGATTATAGAAATAAATACAGAGACCATGTAAATCACTAGAAATTATAAATTTTAATTTAAGATCTATACAATCAAACCTTCAAAGTCTTCAAAGGAGAAGAGAAAAAATTTCAGAGCCTAAGTGTGCAATGTGTGAGCCAACTCAAAAAACTCACAATGATGGGTACAGAGCAGCAAAAGTATATTCAGTCATGAGTAGGAATCAATCAGTCATATAAATCATAGTATTTACATATATGTTGACTCGTGAAAGACCAAACCAACGGAAAAATATTAGGGCCTAAGTTAACATTGTGGGGATCAACCCATGAATTCAAACCATGCTGGGTACAAACCGGCAAAAAAGTTTCAACACAACAAAATGACTTAAGTTCATAATCATATCAACGAGTTCAATTATATGCAATGAGTAATTGTGAGAAGCATCTAGCTTCAATCAATGGTTGTAAGCTCTCCTTGAGTACACACTCACCCAGTCACAATGGCCAGGGATACCCAAAACAGAGCTAAGCATGAGTCTGTCCACAACTCAGCATCCAATCAGATACAATATTGCAACACTCGGAATAAATTCAGGTAAACATAGTCGTGAATTAGCTTTGAATGATGACACAATCCAGTAACTTGACAACCAAAATCAGAGTATGAAAGTGAACATGTATACATCTTATTATATTGTCCAGACTGGTAAATGTCTTCCACATTAACCTACATACACAGAGACCTAGAAGATTCATTTATAATTGATAAAAAAATACATACTGATTTAAAGTTACAAGATATACAACTTTGCTTCTGGCGTTTCCTGATACGTGACGACAACGGTGAGTAGCGGTCGAAAAAAACTGATCGCAGATGTCAGGCAGTTAGCTTGGACCTCGGTCAACATAACCTCATTCAAACATTAGTCGATTTGTGTCTGGATCATAAAGTTGTTCTTGATTGAAAATGTCAGTTTATGAGCCCAATTCTCGTCTTTTGCAGGAGGTGTTACTATTTTGTTTCAATATGAAGGAAACAGCAGCTGAGTCTCATCAAATGCTCTCGAGTATGTGTGATAAGGGCGCTATTAGTGAACGAACGTGTAATGAGTGGTTTCAACGCTTCAAGAACGGTGATTTTAACGTCGTAGATCGGCGTAGTGGTGGAAGAGAGAATGTTTTCGAAGATGCAGAACTGGAGACATTGCTGAGTGAAGACTCGCATCAAACTCAAGAAGAATTGGCACGATTAGTGGGAGTGACACAGCAAGCCTTTTCAAAGCGTCTCAAGGCTATGGGCATGATTCAGAAAGAGGGAACTTGGGTCCCGTTTGAGCTGAAACCAAGAGACGTAGAACGGTGTTTGTGAACAGTTGCTTCAGAGGCAAAAACGGAAGGGATTTCTGCATCGCATTGTGACCAGTGACGAAATATGGGTTCATTACGATAATCCTAAACGCAAAAAATCATGGGGATATCCCGGCCATGCTTCCACGTCGACGGCCAAACCGAATATTCACGACTCCAAGATCATGCTCTGCATTTGGTGAGACCAGCTGGCGTCATGTACTATGAGGTGTTAAAACCAAGTGAAACAATCACAGGTACTCGTTATCAAACGCAATTAATGCGTTTGGGCAGAGTGTTAAAAGACAAATGGCCGCAATACAGCAAGAGGCACGATAAAGTGATTTTGCAGCGCGACAGCGCTCGACCCCCACATTGCTAAAGAGGTCAAAACGTACTTGGAAATGTTAAAATGGGAAGTCCTATCCCACCCACCGTATTCTCCAGACATTGATCCCTCTGACTATCACCTGTTTAGATCAACGGTACCTGGCCTAGCTGACCAACACTTCTGATCTCTTGAAGAAGTCACAAATTTAATCGATTGGTGGATCGCTTCAAGAGATGAGCAATTTTATCGACGCAGGATTCGTACACTGCCAGAAAGATGGGAGAAACTAGTGGCCAGCGATGGAAAATACTTTGAATGATACATGTGTAACCAATTTGTTTCATTAAAGCCTCAAATGTTGGGGAAAAAACGGCGGAAGCAAAGTTGTACACCTTGTACATAATGATTGGAGAGTCAATTCCCCAGTAAAGATAAAAATAAAACATTTATTTTTTCTGTATATCACTGTCTTTAGCAGTCTGGGTTAACAATTCACAAATATCAGATACAACACACGTTCCAGTTGAGAGATGCTCACGTACATTAACCAGCACCCACGATCTCTTGCAAGATGACTGGTCCAGCAGGGAACAGCCATATAGCAGTTTGGGGAGTGAATCTACCCACATCTTTCAGCTTCCACCTTAGAGTTATCATCACATGTTCCAGTGGATAGGTAACTTCCTGTCTAGCATTCACATCAAATCCTGAAACATTGTTTTGTGTACTAAATATGCTGTTCAATACCTACTTCACATCACATGAGATATGCTCTCCATCTTCATTTTACATAGTTAATTATATGGGATTTACGTCAGTAGAGATTAAAAAGTGTTCACTTTAGAAACATTAATAAAGAAAGTTAAATAGAGTAAAGCAGAAATGAACTAATAAGGTAATACACACAGATATGCTCAGATACTATTCCTAATCTTTGCAGTAACAGTTATGAATATTGTCCCATTTCAAAACTGTAAGAAGCTCTGCTCATTTAGACTCATGGCATCTATACATTTAATTCTAAAGCACAAATCCTTTGCAGAACACAATTATACAGTGTATCATAGATTTCAAACCACTCAATAGATAAGACAAAACTTTAAAAATCACAACAGCTTATATACCAAATTCCAGACAAACAAAACATGCTGTTTTGAATCTACATATACAAAATTGTTAAGGCTTTCGTGGCCACTTGTTGACAAACTGCCTACTGGCTTCTGTTTCGTGTTATTCGGCCGACGTTCATCTAATGATTTTATTGACGTTTTGCCAGCACGAGTGGCATTGTCAAAGCTTCACCCTCCATTGCCGGTGGTGAAGTGGAGAGCCGAGCTCGCGGCCGCAGACTACATGTATCTGGCGCGCAAACGTCCGAGGGCTTCTCTGTGGTCATTTCCAGGGCGGTTCTCCTCTTGCTACCTGCGACGGTTGTTCGCTGCAGTACGGGAAGCCAGGATCCGTTTACCTTGAGGCTTTCCTCTTTTTTGTTGAAACTTCGCGTGTTTTTGTGTTTCTACAGCTTCTCTGAATAAGCGTGATTGTGCTTCCCTACAGCCAGAACTTCCGTGTCGGCGAATTTTATTTCATGGTCGGTCTCACTCAGTGCGCGCTTTTCCACGGCCGATTTCTCCACCTGCCCCACCCTGCAATGTCGCTAATGTTCTTTGATCCTGCTGTTGATTGATCGTCCAGTCATTCCGACATAAACTTTTCCGCATGTGCATGGTACACGGTATATTCCTGACATTTCAAGTGGGTCCCTTTTCTCCTTAGCCGATCTAAGACACTCTTTGATCTTCCTTGTTGGTTTGAAAATCGTCTTTACGCCATGTTTGCTCAATATACGGCCGATTCTGTCCGTCACTCTGGGAATGTGTGGCAGAAAGGCCGTACCCGACATTTCTTTTTCTGATTCCTTACTTCATCGAGTGTTTGGCTCTGTTACACTTCTAACATCATTTGTGGAGTATCCATTGCTCCTCAGAACACTTTCCAGGTGTTGCATTTCGCGTCTGAGGTGCTGCGGCTCACATATTCGTCCTGCTCGCGTTACGAGCGTATTAATCATGCCTCTTTTCTGGCTCGGGTAGTGGTTTGATAGTTTGTGCAGGTATCGGTCCGTGCGTGTCGGTTTTCGATACACGCTGTGTCCCAGGTTTTCACCATCTCTTGTGACCAGCACATCTAGAAATGGCAGTTTTTTGTCCTTTTCTACTTCCATTATTAAAATTTATGTTGGCATGGAGGCTGTTCAAGTGTCTTAGGAAGTCACCGAGCTGTTCTTCACCATGGCTGTACACAGCGAATGTATAATCGACGTATCTGTACCACGCCTCAGGTTTACAAGTCGCCAAGTCCAGTACCTGTGCTTCGAAATGTTACACGAAGAAGTTGGTCACCACTGGACTAGAGGACTACCCATGGCGACACCTTCCAGCTGTTCGTAGAAATCGCCATTCCACATGAAACAGCTCGTGGTGAGACATGCATGGAAGAGCTTCTTGATGTCTTGAGGGAGAATGGAACCGATGTTCTCCAGAGCGCCACTGAGTGGCCCCTTCGTGTGCTACATCAGATCAATTTTCTCGGCGTTGGCGACAAATAGGTACCTGCACCCAAGCCTAAAGAAAAATTCAATATGTTAGCTAAATTTAATAAGCAACAATATGTTATGTAATATGCGCCGAATACCAAAATCATACCGATCTCAGTTTTTAAATGCACACTTTCCCGAATTTCACGCAGTATCTTGCTTTCACGTAAGTACCACAGTAACTATGACCATTAGCAAAATGATGCGCACATCGTCATGAACCTGTCATATAAAGTTACAACTAAAGCAAAAATGAATTTTTTTTACCGAATAGTTCCTGTAAAATCGTTTGAGAAATATTGCAGGGTACGGACCTCGAATCTGTCATCGCCGATTGACCAAAAGGTGGAAAACACTTACCGGACTCCCCTTCCGAACAAACGAATGAACTCGCCCAGCGCTTTGGACGAAAACTGATCACTACGCGTCTGTCACCGTATCCTGCGCTACCTGTTGCTATACAGGGTGTGTTTACAACGTACCACAGTGGTGCAGGGGAAGTGGAGACGAACAATTTTACATAAGACACTGGTGGTCTATCAAGCCACGAAACAGTCTCAAACTGGCCTACAAAAATCAACCAAGTAACAGTGGATGTGCGCCCCACTAGTTTTCTACTCGCCCTCTTATACCAACAGATTAGTTATGCACTTCGAAAGTGTAAGACTGACGATTGTGTAAATTAAACCAAAATTTTTTGTGCAAATAAAGCGTTTTGTTTCCCTGAAATTCGTACTACGGGACTACTGTGCTTGTAATGATTAAGTCTAGATCGAATTGGAAACGCACTTAGTTTTTGCAAACAATGTCTTATTCTTTCAATATCATCACATGAAAGGTTAAATTACAAATGTTAACGAAAGCCAGTGGCATTAGAGGGAGAGAGGATATTGCTGGTTTATGTCAAAGAAACTAGTAAGTGTGTGTCATCTGAGACGTTGCCATAGTTCTCCACTTCATATCAGCTACCACAAGCATGACGTGAAGCCCATAAGGAAATCTGACCAGAGCTCATATTTTTTATTCGTTTAAATGAATAAATGAAGGAATGGCGGGCAGGCCAGTGTGGGAAGAGAACAATCACTCCTGGCATTCTCTCATCCATCTGCCGATAATGCAAAACTGAGCCACCCTTTTTTGAACTTTTTGTGATGTCACCTAACAATCTGCTAACGATCCCATACTGTACAGGGATAGTCGAGAAGACGGATGAAACGAAAGTACTGTCGACAATGTCATTTCTCTACGGATTTGCTATATATTTAAAGTATTGGAGGAATAAAACACAGTCTTCGCCTCACCGTTCCACATGGTGTACATGCTGTTGTAGACGATAGTAAAATTATTTCGTCTCATTTCTCAATATATAGAGATATTTTAGAATATGAAACACGTTAATCAATGTCAAAATGCTACTGTTGAGTCATGGTCGGAGTCCTAGAGGCTATCACACTACAATACCGCGAAACGAAACACTTACAGTACATCCGGTCAAGGCAATGTGAGGCCTACCCTCTTAATGTGCTTATCCAAATCTGGCAGGCAGTACCAGACCTTGACATATGCTGCAGTGGCTAGATAGCTCTCAGCTGAGGGCGGCAGCAGAATAGAGACGGGATGTGTTGTCTTTCCATATGAACTGTATTCGGCACAGTGCTGGGAGGTGCACTTTGGATACATTGTGGGAGAGGCCTTACTTGATTTTTTGTTTGTTTTAAATAAAGAAGTAGTTGTTGCCATACTTCCTTCAAATGGTTCAAATGGCTCTGAGCACTATGGGACTTAACATCTGAGGTCATCAGTCCCCTAGAACTTAGAACTACTTAAACCTAATTAACCTAAGGACATCACCCACATCCATGCCTGAGGCAGGATTCGAACCTGCGACCGTAGCGGTGGCGCGGTTCCAGACTGAAGCGCCTAGAACCGCTCGGTCACAGCGGCCGGCCATACTTCCTTCCCACTACTATACCGAGTGGTCAGTAAATGTTAAAGCAACGAAGGATGGACGATCAATCTTATTTTAGTTATGTGTTATGTGAGTGTATGTATGCGCCTACTCGGATTTCCCAACATTATTTACAATTCCACAGTAGTCTTATAATGTCAGAACCCTCTTAGGTGGCCTGATAGCAGGTGTGTATTTGTTGCATTGTGCTAGTTGTTAAACATTAAACTATTGGAGATCGTTCTAATTTGTTTAATACTGCACTGTGGTGGCGTATATTAAACAACTAGTCCAGTATTTATGTCTTGTTAAAAAGTGGGAGAAAATCGGCAAAATTGTAACGAATTGCCGCAAAACTTTAATCAGTGTCGTATGCTGGTGTGGTTGCACGTCACACATGGTGGTGATAATGGTCAAATCTTTAAAGCCCCATATTTACAGCTACCCTCTTGAAAAGTTGGAGAAAATCGGTGAAATAGCAAATAATTGCCTCAAAACACTAAATTGTGTCATACATTGGTGTGGTTGCAGGACATGAACGGCAATGGACGTCATATGTGCCGAAAATAATTTTGGGCATGATGCTCTGTGAAAATAGCGAAAATTAAATTGTGAATATCACCTGAATTTGCTGCTGTTGTTGTTGATCAACGAAGTTCTAGAGCACGAATGCTAAATTCCATCTGATGATGTTGGATACCTGAAGAGTGGTCATGTGAGGGCTGGTAGTAGGGGAGTAATAGAAACACACTAGATTACTAGATTAATGGGGGTGGGGAGGCTGACATTTTTGGAACATAAACTATGGTCATTTAAAATTAGGCTAAAAGCATCAGACACCTGTTGAATATGGACTGTTCAGCACCTGTCTTCACTCATAAATTATGATAATTAAAATGACAGTTACGGGTCACTAATTAAATCCTAAATAAACAAAACAAGAATCCAAGAGAGCAGTTGCTGTACATAACGGGAGCTAGGGCAAATGGTTGGTTTGTTTACACAAGAACACTGGATCCTTTGTTCCAGAGCCCACTCAGCTCCACTATTTACTTTCTAATGTTTTGCAAGTTGATTGTCATGTAGTTTGTTTGATTCACTCTAATACTTTGTTACACATCATGATTTAAAGATTTTGTATGCATCGAAAAGTGAATTTTTTGGAGAACATTTTTGGGCTATGATTTTTTAAGATTTTAAATCATTAACACCTAAACAAAGTGAAAATAGGGTTAGAAATGCATTCGGCAAAGAAGCCCCATCCAAAGCAACAGTTTATAATTTTGATACACTGAATTCAGAAGATATTGGTTTTTGCTTTGTGATGAATTTCGTAACAGATATCCAAGTACTGCTGTTAGTGATGAAAATCTTGCCGATGTTTCAGCAATGCTTCAAGTAGGTCGACGAACATGTTATGAATTTTTTTGGGCGTCATTGGGCGTTGGTATGAATCAAACTCAAAACAGATGCAGCAGTGCATCAGAATAATGTGAGTTGACAACATCTCATAAGAATCGAACTACTTTAAATTTTGTCCTTTAGTTTCAACTCCGATATTTAGTGCTGCAATGTAGTGCAGATTTGTTTATTTGTCAAGCAAAGTTCCGTGCTTTACTAATTGTGTAGTGCATAGAACCGCTGTTTGGATCACGCCATGTGCTTGGTTTGTTTTTGTGTTTCAAGCCCTTGAGTAGTCAGATCCCCCCCCCCCCCCCCCCAAGTGATAGCTGTCCTAGCAACAGTAACATTACATCAGAGTACTGTGAGCTGACACAGCTTCTCATAAGCAGCCACTTATTTTACATTTCGTCAGTGTTCTTTAGCTTCAGCTCCTATATTTCCTGTGTGTCTGTGTATTTTATCAGGCCATCCTTAGTATGGCCAGGAACAATGATTCCTGTGTTCAGATGTGAACTGAGATGGCAAGCCTTCGCTCATAGCTCCAGGTAGTATTGGCTTCGGTCACACAGCTTGAGGCTGGTTCCAGTGGGCATCACTGTGGGGTCCCAGCCAAGATGATCCCTGATCGATCCACTACTGTGGCCACTCCAGATACCTCTTGCACTGAGATTGATTCCTCATTCGTGGTCGAGAGGAAGGTAATTCCAAGGTGTGGCAGGCAGCAAAAGAATTTCAAAGGGTTCTGATTGGAAGGTGTCCCTCGTTCATCTCAAGAACAGGTTTCAGGCGTTATCTGTGGTTGACAAAGTCCCTGAGCCAGATGAAGTCGTTCACCCTGTTCCAGAGGAATCCTCTCGACCTGCAAGGTCTGGGCATTCACAGAGGGTAGGTTTACTCGTAATTGGGAGCTCCAATGTTAGGCGCATAATGAAGCCACTTAGGTTTCGCATTGCATTCCTTCCCTTCCTACACAGCAATAGCCCTTTGTGCATACCAGGAGGAGTCATTCCACATGTGGAACAGGTGTTTCCAGACACTATAAAGAGCACAGAGTGCAGCCAGCTGTAGGTGATGGCTCATGTTGGCACTAATCATTTGTGTCACTTTGGATTGGAAGAGATTATATCTGGTTTCAGGCAGCTAATTGAAGTAGTAAAGACCGACATTCTTGCTTGCAAGATGAAGGTGAAGTTCACAATTCTGGGACAGACCCGAGTGCTGGGTCTGAATCAGAGGTTTAGACATTCCTGTGACCATATAGATTGCAGATTCCTCGACTAGCGCCATAGGTGATGAGTTTCCGGGTTCTGCTAAATAGATAAAGCGCTCATTACACGCAGGAAGCGTCTACACATGTAGCATGGCCGATGTGGAGGGAGGAGGAGGAGGAGGACATTAGTGTTTAACGTCCCGTCGACAACGAGGTCATTAGAGACGGAGCGCAAGCTCGGGTGAGGGAAGGATGGGGAAGGAAATCGGCCGTGCCCTTTCAAAGGAACCATCCCAGCATTTGCCTGAAGCGATTTAGGGAAATCACGGAAAACCTAAATCAGGATGGCCGGAGACGGGATTGAACCGTTGTCCTCCCGAATGCGAGTCCAGTGTGCTAACCACTACGCCACCTTGCTCGGTGATGTGGAGGGGACTGGGCGGTTTTTAATTTAGAGGGTCTCGGGAACCTGCAGAATGGACTTTAGTTTCAAAGGGTGCAGAACGAATACAGGAAAAGTGTAGACATAGGAACACTCAATATTGTAGCTGTAAACTGTCGTAGCTGTATTAGAAAAGAATGAGCACTCCAAGAGCTAATAGAGTGCACTCAATCTCGAATCGTTATAAGTGCAGGAAATGAGCTAAGGCCAGAAGCCGGCCGCAGTGGTCTAGCGGTTCTAGGCGCGCAGTCCGGAACCGCACGACTGCTACGGTCACAGGTTCGAATCCTGCCTCGGGCATGGATGTGTGTGATGTCCTTAGGTTAGTTAGGTTTAAGTAGTTCTAAGTTCTAGGGGACCGATGATCACAGATGTTAAGGGGCTCCGGATCGCCCTATACTTGCAATGTTAAAATAACGCTTATAAATTACATCTTTCCTCACAAAGTATTTGAGGTAGGAAGTTGAACTTTTTACAGATTATTTATTGGAATATGGGCTACAACTTAACACAGGGATTTTACAAAATTTTAGTTCAGTTATTAAAGATGATTTTTTTTCAATTGTAATGAAAATTCACAACATTTTTTTGCAATTTTTTATTTATATATTCAAAAATATACAGTTTTTTGGAAAAAGGCTGTGTTAAATTATGCAGAAGGTACTGTGTAACATTTACTGAAAGTTTGAAACAAATGAGTTTGGAAGATCCTTAGAAAACATGTAATTAGTATGAGAAAATAAAAGTTTTGGGAATCGAGCGACAAAGATTGCATTAACTTTTTAGTGCATTCCAGGTCCATAGGATGGATTATCTTCATCCTCTGCAAACTCCTTCTCCAGCTTCCTCTTGTTCCTCCTCCTGTTTACTCTTGCTTGTATTTCTAGACTCTTTACAGCCCTGTCTGCAGCACGAAGGCGTTCCTTGTCTAAAGCAAGCATCGCTCGTACCATGTTAGAACCTATCTTCATTCCCATATTTCTAAATACCTTGCACCTTACAATGTTGCCATCATTGAAAGTCGCAACAGCATCATACACACCAAAGTGAAGTGTTTCTATTCCAACAAATACAGTCTTGGGGATTCTCGACCATATAACACTATTTACACTTTCATTGGGGTTTTGAGTTTTTCCGTGAATACACTTTTTCAACAGTTCAGGTGCTGCTAAGTCTCTGAAAAAAGGTTTTATCACCTCCATTATTGCATGAGGCAGACTATGCTTATGAGTGTACACTTCACCAGTTAGCAATCCTTTGTTATATTTACACCAACTGTCTTCTTCTTTGGGACACAAGCTATGTTGGGGATTTTCATCGGTTGAAGAAGTATGAAAAAAAAAAGAGCCCAAACAGCCTTCTTCATTTCGTCGACACTTTGTGTATTTTGCCTAATAGCCATTCCATAATAGTTCTGTATTTTGTCAATTACACTGTCAGTTAACCTTCCCTTCCCATCCAACCCTTTACCATCACTGAGTTTTTGTTTTTTGTACGAAGCTTTCAGTCGCCGAAGTCTTGTTCCCATTCGCTTCTGTACGTGTCCAATACACTCAAATTTCTGCACTACAACATCATCACCATAGGGCTTCAGTCCTTGAACATGTTTGAAACTTTTAGAATCACCGTCACCAAGGTAATTCAAAAATGGTTCAAATGGCTCTGAGCACTATGGGACTCAACATCTTAGGTCATAAGTCCCCTAGAACTTAGAACTACTTAAACCTAACTAACCTAAGGACATCACATACACCCATGCCCGAGGCAGGATTCGAACCTGCGACCGTAGCAGTCCTGCGGACCAAGGTAATTAACATATCACACTTTATCACACGCCTCAGAACGCTGGAATATACTGGCAACACCAGCCACTTCCATTCCTCCATTACTGCCACTATAGTTAGCTTTGCAATTATTTTCATGTGTACCTTTATATTTTTGTGGACATCTACAATACTTTGATATTACTGCTACATCTAAAACTTTCCCTGTATACATACTGGTGGCAGATACTACACCATGAAGAGATGTGTGTCCCCGTTTATGCCAGGTACCATCGAACGCTGCAGTCAAATCTCTGTTACCATTATTTTCCATTACTGCCTCTTCCACAGCGTTCTTCATAGATTCTATACAGACATCTTCTACTTTAGACCCTATTAATTTATTATAGGTCATAAACTTGGTTGGGGGATTTGGAAGATTCATGATGCCACAGAAAATTGCACCTGCAGTAGCACCCTTACCAACTGAACGCAAGGAATAAACAAATCTAATGTTGTGTTCGTAGATTTTGCTACCATTTTCATCAGTTGCAGTTACTGCAACACTGTTCCAAAAGGTGGTCATGTACGAACACTTATCACATTTCAGTTGTATTTCACTAGCAAGTCCTACGTGCTTTATTATGGAGAGTTCCAGACCAACTTCACTACAATGAATACATCTTACACAGTTTGAAAAAATTCCTTTGAGAACCGACATATCAAATATTTCATTCACATCCGATTCGCCCATAAAACATTCATAGTTTTCACTCATTGAACCAAGCTTCTTCTGTGAAGTATTTTCTTTCCCACTTTGACTGCTATGGGCAGGTGTACTTGAGAGGTTAGGTTCACTCACTTGGTTATCGTCTTTATTGTTTACAGTAATAACACATACCTTTGGCTTTCCAACATTTCTCCTTTTCTTAAAAGCCTTCAGAGGATTTCTAATAACTTTACTTTTACTCATTATTATACTTCAACAAAACAGAGACTCAAGAAACAGAATTAATTACGAATATTTTCGAGATAACGACAGAGTAAATAAACATGAAACAATCGACAATCACACCAGCGATATATATTGAACCATCACAGGTTAGCCACAACACATACTTTATCTCACATCACTAAAATGTACCTGATGAACACGGACGTTAATAATAACACCATTTGACAGCAGTTTAACAGCGCCACAGTGGGTCACGCCCATGTAGAACACATTTCAAAAAAAAATTTAAAAATAGTTGTAGTCTTTGGAATTGAATAAATTATATATCTATTAAAAGGTAATAGTCTGCAGATTCAGAAAACGCAAAAAAGTAAAAATTGAACTTTTCATGATTTTGAGCCTTTCCGGAGCCCATTAAGTCCCATAGTGCTCAGAGCCATTTGAACCATTTTAAGGCCAGAAATAAGTTAAGCCAAAATTTTTACAAAGGACCTAACCGTGTTCAGGAAGGATAGATTAGATACAGTATGTGGCGGAGTGTTTACTGCTATCAGAAGTAGTTTACCTTGTAGTGAAATTGAAGTAGATAGCTCCTGTGAGCTAATATGGGTAAAGGTTGTACTTGACAACCGGAATAAATTAATAACTGGTTTCTGTTACAGACTCAGATGATAAAACTGCTGAACAGTTCATAAAAACTTGAGTGTCATTTCAAATAGGTACCCCGCTCATACAGTTATAGTTGGTGGTGACTTCAATCTACCACCGAAATGGCGGGAACCACGGAAGCAGACCGTGGAGGAAAACAAGTCTACACTAGCGCCATAGATATGTGTTTAGATCGTATAAAAATGATAATTTTACTGTGTTTTTTAATTTTGATAAGTACAGATTTTTGGAGATAAAAGTTAATCACAAAAATCTATTGAATACAGTATGTGCATACGTAATGTAACAAATGTACCAGATGCCACCTGTCGGTAATAGTGTTATAATTAACATAAATGACGTGCATTCTGCCAACCAATTTCATGTGACGCAGCATGTGAACGTTGCTGGATTTGGACGGGTTACTCCTGTAACCGAAATATCAGGTACGTTCTGGTACATTTGATGTTGATTAGATAGGATGAAAAAGATTTGCATTCGTGAAATAGTAAATTAGTATCATTATCGTTACAGATCTGAAGATGGTTGCAGATGAACCGAAATGGGTCATATGAATAAAAATTTTGCAATGAAGACGGATTATAAGTAACGTTGTAAAATCACTGATTGCTTAGTTAGGTTTAAGTAGTTCTAGGGGACTGATGACCTAGATGTTGAGTCCCATAGTGCTCAGAGCCATTTGGACTCAAATTTCATCCATATTCCATGACTGGGGAATGTAGTACATGCACGATGGGGCATCAATACAGTTTGCTGCTCATGTAAGACGACATCTAACGCGTCAATATCGTCCAAGACGGACAGGTGTAGCGGCGCCTTTATCTTGGACTCTTAGGATCACGGACTCTCAATCATCCGGATTTTCTATCTGGGCGTAGCTCAAAATCTGAAGTGTGCAGCACTCCCGCTGATCTGGCTGAAGAACTGGAGCAGCGATCTGTACAATGCTGCCGAGGTTTGTGAGGTGGCTGTGGGGTGTTAGAAAAATTTGTAGCTCACTGCAGAGACGAGTGCAGCATTGCATTCAAATATGAGAACGACATGTAAACACCTCCTTTAAAAGCTTCGAGAATACACTAGGATGTAACATGTAATATGCTTAAAGCAGTATTGTATATGTTGTTGAAGTAGGTTAACTAAGAAGCCCAATAAGGATTTCTTTCGTACCATCTGTTAGCCATGGCTAAGCTCGCATATCAGTAGTTTTATTACGAGTGACAGTGTATAAGCAAGCTCTGTATGACCAGCTTATTCATTTGTCTGTTCAGGTAAGCATAGCTCATGATGTGCACCGTCGTTTCAAAAATTCAAATGCGTGTGAAATCTTATGGAACTTAACTGCTAAGGTCATCAGTCTCTAAGCTTACACACTACTTAACCTAAATTACGCTAAGGACAAACACACACAACCATGCCCGAGGGAGGACTCGAACCTCCGCCGGGACCAGCCGCACAGTCCATGACTGCAGCGCCTTAGACCGTCACCGTCGTTTCAACGAAGCATCGCAGTACGCAGAGAGGGCATGGGCACCAGTGCGTTTCTATGCACCGTTCTACTGAAGAAGCTATATATTACACAAAGTGTACAGTATGCATCAAATAGCGTGGAAATGTGGATATTGTATAAGCACTGTATCCATTACTTCGAATCGTAGCACAAATCAACCAGTAGGAGCATTTTCACAAACATGATAAAGAATAATTAACTCTCTCAAAGAGCAAATATTTTCCCCAATTCACGTATTATTCCTCAAATCAGTAAGTGAAATGAAATGTCGTGTGGCTAGGGCCTCCCGTAGGGTAGACCGTTCGCCTGGTGTAGGTCTTTCGATTTGACGCCACTTCGGCGACCTGCGCGTCGATGGGGATAAAATGATGATGATAAGGACAACACAACACCCAGTCCCTGAGAGGAGAAAATCTCCGACCCAGCCGGGAATCGAACCCGAGCCTTTTGGATTGACTGTCTGTCACGCTGACCACTCAGCTACCGGGGGCGGACAAATCAGTAAGTATCTGGTACTACGAACTTTCTGAAGTAACCTGTGTTCTACCTCAGGATTCAAGCTATCTCCACACGAAATTTAATCGAAATTGGTTCAGCGGGTTAGTCGTGCAAACGTAATAGAATTACTTTATCATTTGTAATATTAGTTTCGATACAACTTTCAATTCGATGTCTTTTTTACGTGATCCGATTTTGATTAATTAAATTGCTTATGGCGCCCCAAACTATGCTCAAGTTACCTGTCAAAACCCTATGTCTTTTTCTTGACCCAGTTTTGATTAACTACAGCTTATAGAATGCCCCTAGCTATATTCAAGTTACCTGCTAAAATCCCATGATGTAATTCGATATATGCTGTCTCTCGTGCTTAATGGACCGATTGAATATTAAATGTCGATAACTGACTGACCTGAATAAAATCTTGGTTTTCAAGCAGCGCCATTTTCAATAAAATTTTCGAGGTTTCTCCTCCGTCATCAGGAGTTAACTTTTGACCCTCGGGCGAGGCAGATGGGAGTGTTTTTGGATCTAAACCTAAATCTGCATATTTCAGTTAGTTCTCAACTGCTCACAACATAGTTCTGACAACAACTTAATCTCACAGTTTTTTATTTTATTTTTTTTTTTAATACTTGACATAGGCCTACGAAGCACATTTGCTTCTTTCTGGGAGTGAATACAACATACACGACCAATTCTTAGTGCTGTGGACAAACGAAGTGATAATTAAATATAAAATTATAAATACTTTAATAACTATCTGCAAAACATTTTCAGATTTAGAAAATTTTTATAGACTTTAAAAAAGTTTTATTAAAGGTTTTTAAATTTTTACAGTTGTATGTTTGATTATCTGCTCACGATCTTTCTTTTATTCTGACAGTGTCAGACATTTTCAAACCAAGTAATACTAGCATTTATTCTATTGAGAAAAACCCTTTCCATAAGATGTACCTTCATCATTTGAACTATCCTCATTGTGGATGGACACAAGTTGTAGCGTCTTCAAACTTCGTGCTACGAAGTCGTTTAGATTTGTTACTGGAATCTGATGCAGCAACATTAATGATTTTTTATCGTTTATTGATTGTCAATGACAAAGTAGATTTGGGAATTCCAAACTGCTCTGAAATAGTTGTTTTCTTTGTACCACGGTCCACTTCATCTACAATTTTAAGCGTTACCTGTACATTTAGAGCTGTTTCCTCTCTGCCATGTTTCGCGTGCTACCGTTTGTAGATTTTTATTCAGTATTCTAACTAGATATGGCTACGACTAAAAGAACATCTGGCACTGAGTACGTTTCTAAATGTTAATCCGCACATTATTGAATTTATTTCAAGGTACGGTACACGCTGATTGTTGAGGTGTTAATCTCGGCTGCCAACCTACAATACGTTAGAAACGAGTCAACAGAGGGTATGTTTAAATAAATTTTCTGCTACCATTCACGATTTTCTTTTGTACATATTTCACACGATGCGTTTCGGGAAATGATTCGCATTTCAAGTGTGTCTTTCTAGCATTGCAGTTTCATGTTTTTCATACATTTCGGAAAAAAATTAACACTAAAAAAGACTGTAACATTGCAAGTTTGTGTTACAAAGAGACATAATTACGCTGGGGACTGAGAAAAAGTTCGTAATTCGCCTTAACTGACATTCGTGTTTACCGATGAAACTTCTCTTAGAGCCAATATTTTTTTTTTTTTTTTCGCGTTAATCTTGAGTTCGTCTTAGGCGTATCCGCACTAACGAGCTCATACTGTACTTTCACCAACTTACACGTTTACAAAACGTACCGTGACAATTGTCCGAGGTATTATATAGGACAAGCTGGAAGGGCTTCAAAGTTAGGTATAAAGACCATATGCTGGGTAAGGGGCGTAATAACGTATGTAATTCTCCCTACGCAGAGCATTTGTTAAGTGCAGAGCACTTTCCGAGAAATCTAGAAGAAAAGGTAATCTTGCATGAAGAAGGAAAAGGTTATAAGTTTGATTTATTGGAGGAACTCGAGATTTTGAAACATTTAGGTAATACAGATGGTTTTATCTCGAATGGATAGCTGCATCTTAGTAATAAGAATTTCCTCAACGTCTTTAAGCCATTACTCACTACCTCTTAACGGCTGTTTACTGGCTGCGCGTAATGTGACGAGGATGTCATTTTCCTCAAATACACTTCCTTATGACACTTATCCAGCAACTGACAATTTAGATTACAGTCCAGTTGTCATACTGCAAGCGTACTCGAAACAACAGTCGACGTTTCTGGAGAAGGAAGTCTTTGACAATTGTGGCTGTAACTTAACACAGCAGGCCACGGTGTTCTACCAAACTCGTATCTTCAGCCTGGTGCGTCGGTAGGATGGTTGCCTCAGTGCTCACAGCGAATTTGCCTGATTGGCATACCGGCTGTGGATCGTACACCTTAGAAAAGAATCTTTTGCCCAGTTCCTTGAAGAGATACCTGCATGACGTCCGTGGGTAAGCATCACATATTTCTCTTACTACTCACTTTTGTGCAATCATTACTCCCTTTCTAAGTGATGAGTTACCCTAAAAATTATTTCATAAATCGTAATTGAATGGAAATGTGCAAAATACGTCAGGATGTTAATTCATTTGTTTCCAGGATTAGCAATTATACGGAAAGCAAAAGTGGCTGAACTTAACTGTAATACGCTTTTTCAATTTCAACTTTTCATCAATATATACATCCAAATATTCTACCCCATTTACTGAGTCCTGCTCATTAGCTCCATCAACTGCTGGTATAACTGTTTGTTGTGCAGAACTGAACACAATTTTTTTTTTTTTAATTTAGGGAGAGTCCATTTTCTGAGAACCACTTTATAATTCTTTGTAAAATACCATTTAAAAATCTCTTCTGTTGGTTTCTCTCCTAAACAAAACTCCGCCCGAACAGATCATGAAGGCCCAACGGTACCGACCGACCGCCGTGTTATCCTTAGAGCCACAGACGTCACTGGAGGCAGATCAAGAGGGGCATGGGGTCAGCACATCACTCTACCGGCCGTTTTGTCAGCTTAAGAGACCGAAGCCGCTACTTCCCAATCAAGTAGCTCCTCAGTTTTGTCTCACAAGGGCTGAGTGCACTTCACTTGCCAACAGCGCTCGGCAGGCTGGATGTTCACCCATCCAAGTGCTAGCCCAGCCCAATAGCGCTGAACTTCGGTGTTACCACTACGGCAAGGCTGTTGGCTGCTTTCTTTCTTATGGGATTTATTATAACACTAGTATCGTCTGCAAAAATTACCAAATTGCTGGTTGAATGTTAAGTGGAAGGTCATTCACATATTTAAGCATTAGCTGTGGACCCAAATTTGAACTCAGTCGGACTGTCTTTCCAGTTACTAAAATTTTCTCCGCTTCCAACATGATATGAATTATTCAGCACAACTTCTTGAGTTTATTAAGTATGATTCAAATCAGCTGTGCTTAAAAACATCAGTCCCATAAAACTTTAGTTTTTCCGAGAGAGCAACGTGATTTACTCAGTCAAACCCTTATTTAAGGGTTGTATGTTTGATGAGTGGATATATAAATAGCATTCCCAACGAGCAGGTCTTCTGGAATCCAAATTCTGATGTGCTAAGTAAATTGTTGCTACTTAAATATGAGACTACTCTTGAGTACATTACTTTTCCTAATATTTTGAAAAAAAAAATGTGTCAGACGTACAAGCCCTTCACATCTGTCCCTGCTATTCAGGCACAAGTAACGGGCTCTCTGCAATATTCTGTTTTGTCCCGCAGTATTCGCCGGAGACTAGCAGCAGCCGGACCAGTAAATTCTGTCCCAAGCGCTGGCTTGCCTGAAATTATGTATCTAAATATGC
Organism: Schistocerca nitens; assembly: GCF_023898315.1. Taxonomy (NCBI): domain Eukaryota; kingdom Metazoa; phylum Arthropoda; class Insecta; order Orthoptera; family Acrididae; genus Schistocerca; species Schistocerca nitens. The sequence continues at coordinate 929,094,671 of NC_064617.1, read as the reverse complement.
AAGCAGGTTTAGGGGAGCCACTCAGCATTAAACACAACACTGTCATACATCTGGTATGAACAACTACATTCTGAGACGACAAGAAAATTGCAGGTTGCACTGTTTGCACTCTAAGTGTTGATGGCAATTCACTTTCTTGATGATTATCTGTCCACAGTTAGCCTTTGGACAGGCATACGCAGAACCGATACGACGCGGGTGACTGTTGATGTTGCGGAATCCGAATGGTCGAACGAAAGTTCTTAACGCTCGTCACGTATAAGCTGATATCTGGTACCAGCTCTTTTTGACATCTGTAATAATATAACACTATTCAGAAAGTCAACCTTTCATTACACACTTTTTTTAGACGCTAAATTTTTTTTTAAAATTTCAAATTGTTCAACGGTGTCAGGAAAAATGTTGAAAAAAATAAGATGTTTTTAATTAAGAAAAAAATTATTTTTATTCAGTTTGCATTTATGCAAAACTGTGGGAAACTTATCATATACACTCATAAGTGACACTTTGCACATATGCAAAACCGTGTGAAGTTTTTCACACAAAAAGGTTATTAACTGTAAAAAATATATTTATGTCAAATTAACAACAGATATGAAATAATTAATGACATATTCGAAAATTAATGAAAGACACATGTCTTAAACACTATGGGATGCAAGAAAGCAGTTTTTGTCTTTATTTAAACATAAATTCACTTTGCACTTTTCACACATGATAAAGGTGTAGCCTTTGCAGTTAGGGCGTTTGCATGTTGTTCTCTTCTTATTCCACACTGGCCAGTGATCATAAGGATCTAACCTTACTTCCTTTGGAGGTAATGATGATCCCTTATATCTCATCCTGTTTATCTCTATTGGATCTGTGCTAGCTGGTCTACCTCGTTTTTTTGCTCCAGGACCAATCTGGCAAAGAGTTTGAGCTAACTCAGTTCTAAATTTCTTCTGATTCATTGGCATGTTTGCTGCTGTTTTTTCCATTTATTACAATTATATCAACCAGATGGAAAAACAAACGTAAATCTTTATATGACATCTTCCAATGTTGCTATCCAACAAATCTACATTTCTCATATGTGAGTTGTAAACAGAAACAACAGCTGATCACTGCACCATTCTGTGCTCTCTCTTCTTTCTGTCAAATATTGTCAGTTCAGATTTTAGCAGCTCACCAACAAATGTAGACAGGAAATAGATAATATTATTATCTTTATATAAAACAGAGGAAATGTCCACATTGTCAACAGTAGTGATGTATTCCTCAGAATAGCCACGTACTTCTTACATCAGTTCCTTTTCCCTTTGAAATTTGCAATTTGGTATCCTATTCCTTTGTATTGTTCCTACACTATGGATCCCAAGTTTCATAAGGTATACAACTAGATCCATAGAGGTATAATATCAGTCAAAGGAGATCTTGTAATTCTGATACCTTGGAACTTCACTTATGAGGCGAATCACGTTTCCAGATGCTCCAATATCTGCTTCATTATCTAACCTGAATTTTGGATTATTTTCTTGCCCACTGTAGATTTCAATATTGTGTGCAAACCTCATAACCCCACACAAAACAAATAGTTTATACCCCCATTTATGTGGTTTGTCTTTCATATAAACCTTCATGTGGTGCCTTGCTTTGGTTGCGCAGATTTGTTCATCAACTGACAAACGCTCACTCATTGGAACCAAAAGACATTTTTTATTCACATGATCAATTATAGGTCTGATTTTGTACAATTTGTCATTATCTTGACTCTCAGTGTTTGGCCGCTTTGTATTGTCATTGAAATGCAAAGTGGCCATCAGACTCTCAAAGTATCTCTGAGACATTGTCTGTTTTGCTACCTCAACACCAATTACATCATTCCAGAGATCACGAACAGCAGTAGGTGGAGCCAAAGACCTAATAATACATATGCCTATATGAATGTCATGAACATTGCAATTAAATGGTTTGTTTGGATTTTTCTGTGTGCTGTAAAGATTAGTTACATCAACAATTTTTGCCATTAATTCATCATTAACAAAATATTTAAAAAAACTGATATGGTGTGGACAACTCTAGCACTGACTGTGGCAGTGAGGACTTTCCTCCGAATTTAAATTTATCATTTCCAGATGAAGCACTTTGTTTTTTCCAGATGATTCGATTTTTCTGAACCTTTTGGTGTTTTTCAGAAGCTTTTGATACCTGTGCATCAGCAACAGCTTCATTCTCATCATCCTTCAAACAATAATTATTTGAATTATGTGTGTTAACTACAGTAGCCTCAGGCTCGCTATCACTATCTGCAGATTCCAGATCATTTACGTTTATTGTCGGGTCTTCATCTGAATCGTCAAAATCTAACTCATCTTCACTGCCAGAAAGGCATTCTAGGGCCATGAATTCTTCATACGTCATCACTTTACGTCGTCCATTGTCGAAATACGAGAATGACTCCATTACAGCACTCGAACTATCACGATAAACTAGAAAAAAGCAGAAAGAAGGAAACACTACTTTCTCATCATTCGATTGTGGATAGAAGTATTATTACGCGCTACTTCACATATGCAAACGAAATTGATTTGTATACTACTCACATATCTATTAGCAGGAATACAAGATGAACAGAGCAGAATAATACTCTCCAAAGGTTGTAGAAGCACTACATTTTTTTTGCATTGACGTGTTCTTCTATTCAGCTACCAACAATCACCGCCGAAAGAGAGAAATGTCAGCCTGACTTACAATGCTACTCACAGCAACACACATTGTCGCGTCATACACTCAGTAGCGCATTCTAGCGGCAGAATCTTATCAGTTACCGTCATAATACAACATAGCACATCAGCAAAGCCCTCTCAAGCGTTAAACTTCAAGAACAACGGCGAAAATAGAGTTGAAACTTTGCTTTGCACATCTGCAAAGTAACGCAGTGAAGGGTTAAATTATAGTTCACAGTTCTCACTTGTACGAGCGTGGGCGTAACCGTTGTGGCGTGGCTTATTGTTGATGCAGAAACGCGATGACTGAACGCACGTTTTCATGCTCGCTAGAAGACACTGGCACTTGAATGCTCTCCTTTTGGTAAACTATATCACTGATTCACATTAGTTCATTCTCGGAGGCAGAACTCGGCGCGGATGATTCATGCTGTACGGTACGACACGCAACGAGCGGATACACAAATAGTTTATCAAGGGCATTGCTCATATTTAATTACTTCTTTATGCATTTTTCTCTGAATTCACTTGCATATCTCATTACTTCACTGTAATAGCACTTGTAGCCACACTTGAACTTCCATAATACTACCTTTCACATGTGGAGCTATCCACAGCACAATATAACAGCTCCGTGTCCCGTGCTCGACTCTACACAGCACAGCAGCTCCCAAAGATACCCCGCAACCAAGCCAGCGATATGGCAATAGGCTTACACACTGTGTTCAGCGGTGAATTACGGTTCTTCTCTTTCCCAGATGACCATGGTTGACGAATATGGTGGCGGCCTGGGGAGAGATTTCATTATTCAAATGTTTTGGAGCGGCATAACCGTGTTGATTCTGACGTCATGGTGTGGGAAGCTATGGGGCATGACTTCGGGTCAAGGCTCGTAGTTACTGAGGGACCTCTGATGGCACAATAAAATGTCTGGGCATCCTGGATCCTCATATATTACCTTTTATGCAACAGTTTGGTAGTGCTATTTTTCAGCAGGCAATACTCGTTCGCATATTATGGCGCATGTCTCTATGAACTGTCTGTAGAATGTTGAGGCTATCGCGTGGGCAGCAAGATCACCAGATCTGTCCCTGACAGAATACGTGTGAGAGCAGCTCAGGCATCTAGTTACACCAGTTGCTTGCAACCTTACCTCAGGAGAGGATATAACGGCTTTACGACACTCTTCCCTACCGAATCAGTGCATGCATCCAAGGCATATATTGTGAAAATCATACTGTTACGTGGGATAATGCTGCAAAGTTCTTTGTAAATTCGACTCGATTTTGTAATCACTGAAATAATATCATATACCTTCTCAGCCCATGAAATTTCATTTCGTTTCCTTTTCCCATTCTGAATGAGCCACAGTTTTTGTGAGGCCGTTTACGCTGAGGTGACAAAAGTCTTGGGATATCTTCTAAGATCGTCTCAGACCTCGTTTTACCCAGCGTAGTGCAGCAATTTGAGGTGGCATGGATTAAATGAGTCGTTGGATGTCCCCCGCAAGAAATACTAAGCCATTCTATCTCTATAGGCGCCCAGAATTGCGAAAGTGTTGAAGGTGCAGGATTTTGTGCATGAACCGCCCTTTAGGTTATGTCCCATAAATGTTCGGTGGCATTCATGTTTGGAGATGTTGGTGGCTAAATGATTCGTTTGAATTTAGCAGAATGTTCTTCAAACCAATTGCGAACGATTGTCGCCTGATGACATCGCACATTGTCGCCCACAAAAATCTCATCGTTGTTTGGGAACATGAAGTCAATGAGTGGCTGCAAATGACCTCCAAGTAGCCAAACACAACCATTTCCAGTCAGTGATTGGTTCAGTTGGGCCAGAGGACCAAGTCCAATCCATGCAAACATGTCATTCTGGAGCCACCACCAGCATGCATGGCGCCTTGTTGTCAACCTGGGTCTATGGCTTTGTGGTGTCTGCGCTACTCTTGAACCCTACCATCAGCCCTTGCCAACTGTAATCGGGTCTCATCGACCAGGCCACGGTTTTTCAGTCGACTAGTGTCCAACTAATATGGTCACAAGGCCAGGAGAGACGCTGCAGGCGATGTCGTGCTGTTAGCAAAGGCACTCGCATCAGTAGTGTGCTGCCACAGCTCATTAACACCAAATTTCGCTGCACTGTCAGTCAGTCAGGTAGCAGCAGCTGGCCAAGACACGAGCAGCAACAGGGAAGAAACCGATCCTGTGACATTTTACGAGTTCGTAACCAGGAGCGAATTATATAGTTTTATTTGTGCGCTTTTGTAGCTTAGCTTCCTGAATTTTTGTGTGTTAATTCAATAGACACAATTCTCGATTTTCTTTTGTGTCAGAAAGTAAACAGATTTTGTGACATATTACAAGTTCCCAATTACGAGTGAATTATTTAAATCATTTACTCTCACCTGAGTTCTTTGGCAGTTTAGTTTATGAATCTCTATGAATCAATGTAATTGGTTAGACACAGTTCTTGCGTTTTCGTCAGTGTCTACAGTAGAATTCCGTAGCACGTGTCGATAGTCCTTTGTCCGTGTAGTGTAGTTTTCCACAGTCTTTAGTATGGATTGGTACTGTGATTGCTGTGTGCACATGCGAGCCAAGTTGGTGGCACTTCGCTCTCAGCTCCAGGCTGTGATGGCTTCCATTACACAGCTTGGAGCTGCAATGGATGGGCATCACTGTTGTGGGCCAGCTGTGGAGATCCAAGAGACGTCCGGCATAACTCCCGAGTTTGCCGATCGGTCTGCACCAGTGGCCAGCACATTACTGCTTGCACTGAGGTTGAGCCCTCACCCGTGGTCGAGTGTGAGATGGCCTCAGGAAGTGACGGGTGGCGAAAGATTTCCCAGGAGGCCGAATGTAAGGCCTCCCCAGCTAGTCTGACAAACTAGTTGCAAATGTAGTATGTGGCTGACTCAGCCAGATGCAGTCCCTTGTCTGTTCCACAGGAAACTTCTCAGCCTGCAAGATCCAGACAAACACAGAGGGATGGATTACTGGAAGTTAGGAGCTCCAATGTTAGGCACATTATGGGGCTTCTTAGGGACATAGCTGCCAAGGACAGAAAGAAAGTCAATGTGCACTCTGAGTGCATACCGGGTGGAGTCATTCCAGAGATGGAACAGGTCCTTCTGGATGTTATGAAGAACCCAGGATGCAGCCAAGTGCAGGTTGTGGCTCACATTGGAACCAATGATATGTGTCATGAGCGGGTCCCATGAGCAGTAGAGGCTACCAGTCTTGTTCATGAGATGAAAACAGTGCACACCATATGCAGCATAGTCGACAGGACCGATTGTGGACCTCTGGTACAGAGCCGAGTGGAGGGTCTGAATCAGGGGCTCAAACGGTTCTGCGGCCGTGTAGGCTGCAGATTCCTCGCCTTGCGCATAGGGTGTCAAGATTTCTGGTTCCGCTAAGTAGGTCAGGAGTACATTACACGATTAGAGGGTCTCAGGGAAACACAAAAAGGACTTCAGTCTCAAAGGGTGCAGGTCGAACACAGGTAGAACGTAGATCTAGGAACCATCGGCATAAGAGTCGTAAACTGTCGTAGCTGTATCGGGAAAGTGCTAGAGCTCCAAGTGTTAATAGAAAGCACTGATACTCAAATAGTTATAGGCACTGAAACTGTCTAAAGCAGGAGATAAGTTCAGCCGAAATTTTTGTGGAGGACCTTACGGTGTTCAGAAAGAATAGGCTAAACACAATTGGCGGCGGCGCGTTTGTTGCTGTTAGAAGTAGTTTATCTTACACCGAAATTGAAATATGTAGTTCCTGTAAGTTAGTATGCGTAGAGGTCATTCTTGGCAACCAGAATAAAATAATAAATGTGTTCTTTTACCGACCTCCCAACTCAGATGATATGATTGCTGAAAGGTTCAAAGAAACTTGAGTTTGATTTCAAACACTTATCTGACTCATACAATTATAGTTGGTACTGACTTCGATTTATCCTCGATATACTGGTGAAAATACATGTTTAAATTCGGAGGTACGCATAAAACATCATCCGAAATTGTGCTAAACGCGTTCTCTAAAAATTATTTCGAGCTGTTAGTTCATGAGCCCACTCGAATAGTGAACTGTTGGGAAAACACGCTTGACCTCATTGCAGCAAACAATCCTGAGCTAATAACGAGCGTCAAAATAGATACATGGATGAGTGAACACAGCGTTGTGACGAGAGGGACTACTGTAATTCCAAAATCCTCAAAAAATAAGCGAAAAATATACCTATTCATAAAGACAGATAAAATTTCTTGTCACTTTCCTGATAAACAATCTCCACTCCTACCAAATTAACTAGTGTAGACCAGATGTGGCTTGAATTCAAAGAAAGATAATTATACCAAATAAATTAACGAACTACGGGGCTGATCCCCCCCCCCTTGGTACACAAAACGGATCAGAACACTGTTGCAGAAACAAGGAAAAAACATGCCACATTTAAACGAATGCAAAGTCCCCAAGACTGGCATTTTTTTACAGAAGCTCGAAATGTAGTGCGGCCTTCAGTGTGAGTGCTTGTAATAAGTTTCCACAACGAAACTTTGTCTGGAAAACTGGCAAAAAATTCAAAGAGATTCTGGACGTATGCAAAATATACTAGCGGCAAGATAATCACTTCCTTTTCTGCGCGACAGTAATGGAAATACTATCGATGACAGTGCTGCTACAGCCTTCCGAACTTACGAAGTAAATATTCCAGAATTCGAATTATGAACAGCTGCCAACACTAGTAACGTAGAAGTAATTATCCTCGGAGTAGTGAAGCAACTTAAATCATTTAATAAAAGCAAGTCTTCCGGTCTTGATTGTATACCAATTAGGTTCCTTTCAGAGTAAGCTGCTGCAATAGCTCCATACTTAATAATCACGTACATTCGCTCGCTCGCCGAAAGATCGGTACCCAAAGACTGGAAACTTACACAGGTCACACCGATACTCAAAAAAGGCAATAGGAGTAATCTACTAAATTACTGGGCCATATCATTAACGTCGATATGCAGCAGGATCTTGGGATGTATATTGTGTTCGAACATGATGAATTACCTCGAAGAGAATTGTGTATTGACACACAGTCAACATGGATTTAGAAGACATTGTTCTTGTGAAACACAACTAGCTCTTAAACAGAAAGTACTGAGTGCTATTGACAAGGGATTTGAGACTGATCCCGTATTTCGAGATTTCCAGAAGGCATTTGACACTTTACCACACAAGCGGGTTATAATCAAATTGCGTGCTTATGGAATATCGTTTCCGTTGTTGACTGGATTTGTGATTTCCTATCGGAGTGGTCACAGTTCTTAGTAATTGACGGAAAGTCATCGAGTTAAATAGAAGTAATTTCTGACGTTCCCCAAGGTAAGGTTACAGGCCCTTTGCTGTCCCTTGTCTATATAAACGATTTAGGAGGCAATCTGAGCAGCTATCTTCGGTGTTTGCAGATGATGCTGTCCTTCATCGTCTAGTAAAGTCATCGGAAGATCAAAACAAATTGCAAAACGATGTAGAAACGATATCTGAACGGTGCGAAAACTGGCAATTGAACCTAAATAACGAAAAGTGTGAGGTCATCTACATGAGTGGTAAAAGGAAGACGTTAAACTTCGGTTACACTATAAATCTATCAAATCTAAAGGCTGCAAATTCAACTAAATTCCTATGAATTACAGTTACGAACAACTTAAATTGGAAAGAGCACATACAAAATGTTGGGGGGAAGGCGAACCAAATACAGCGATTTATTGTTAGAACACTCAGAAGATGCACCAGATCTTCTAAAGAGACTGGCAGCACTACGCTTGTCGGTCTTGTTTTGGAGTACTGCTGCGCCGTGTGGGATTCTTACCGGATAGGATTAACGGAGTACATCGAGAAAGTTCCAAGAAGAGCAGCACGTTTTGTACTGTCGAGAAAAGTGGAGAAAGTGTCACGGACATGATACAGGATGTGGGGTGGGCACCATTAGAACAAAGACGGTTTTCGTTGCGGCGGGATCTTCTCACAAAATTTCAATCACTAGTTTTCCCATCCGAATGCGAAAATATTTTGTTGACGCCGACCTAAACAAGGAGAAACGATTATCGTAATAAAATAAGGGAAATCAAAGCTCATACGGAAATACAGAGATGTTCGTTTTTTCCGCGCGCTGTCCGAGAGTAGAATAATAGACAATTATTGTGAAGGTGGTTCGACGAACCCTCTGCCAGCCACTTAAGTATGATTTACATTATGTCCATGTAGATGTAGGACGGATACGTCCCACATTAATTTCTGCTGTTATTACACGCAGTGCTGCTTGTCTGTCAGCACTGACAGTTCTACGCAAACGCGCTGCCCTCGGTGGTTAAGTGGAAGCCATCGGCCACTGAATTGTCCGTGGTGAGAGGTAATGCTGGAAACCAGATATTCTCGCCACACCCTTGTCTATGTGGATCTCGGAATACTGAATTCCCTAACGGTTTCCGAAGTGGATTGTCCCACGCGTTTAGTTGCAACTATCATTACGCGTTCGAAGTCCATTAATTCCTGTCGTGGGGCCACAATCACGTCGGGAACCTGTATACATGAATCACCTGAGTACAAATCACACCTCTGCCAATGCACTATCCTTTTATAGCTTGTGAAGACGATGCTACCGCTATCTGTATACAGGGTGAAAAGTATTTAAAACGACAAACTCTGGGAGGTTGTAAGGGACGTCAAAACAAATATTTTTCCCTAGTGTCATTTTTTCCTATGAGGATTATTTAAACCGTTCGAGGCCGTATTACGATCTTCAGTTGTTAGAGGGCGTATTACGCTCTTTAGTTGTAGGCAACTGCTGTCCACTCCATAGAGTAAATATCTCTGGAGTGAGCATTCACATGCGCGGAACAGATTTTGTGTTGTCAACATACATTGCCGACCTGGTCACGTGATCTCGGGACGTCGTGTGTTTGTCCGTATTGCGCCCTATATATTTAGAATGTCACTACATCTCTTTACAGACGGATTCTTTTCGTACGTGTCGTGGATTATTTATATATGTTGCGCAGACATTTTAACAGTATCCATTAGATACCGGGAATAAACCAGTTACGTAACTTTTAAGGACAAGTGATATTACATTCTGCTTCTTTGCGATAGGTGTCACAGTTCAGATGCACTCGATTTTTGGTAGTTTTCGGTATGATACGGCACTTCACAGTATTACAGAGCCTGACGTACTTTTTTGCAGTGATGGTCTTGCAAAACGACTTGACAGTACGCTAGTACTTTTGCAAGTGTCCGAAAAACACGGAATTTGCCACACATTAGCGATCACATCCCTGCTAATTCGTCCTTTTTTTTTGTATTTCTGCGTATTTATTTTCTCGTTTTTGCGACCTAAAGCACAATTTTTCTTACTGGTGGCACTTTGAGGCATTTATTTAACGCATTTTAAGTACTTGCTCCCAGCTTATTAAATAAATAGTAGACTGAGTAATCTATATACATAATCGACAAGTCACTGATAAATGCATGGAGTATAGTATTTACTGAAACAACTATCCATTCCCTTTCCTGTTCCACTAGCAAATTTACGAGAGGAAGCGATTGTTTTTAAGCTTTTGTACGAGCTGTAATATCTGTTATATAGTCATAAAATCGTAGAAAAATAGGTCTACAGAATCAAGCCTTAATTATACGGCGTCTCGAAATTTTTAACCATATACAGTGTCTCTTACTAATATGATAACTATAATTAGAGCTACATGGTATGTACCCATGAAAAGTTACTATCCCTCCTTTCACATATTTTTCTTTACATCCGTAGCAACAACAGTAATTCGCCCTCGCTATTACACTATCAACAAACGGTGAAACACAACAAAAACTCTTGATATTATAAACTTCAAACGCTGCAGAAAGCACACACGCACAGCGAAGTCCCGAAAACACGTGACAATCCTGGTTTAATGTTGACAACATGCGCAGAACGCATGCTCACTCCAGAGATATTTACTCTATGTGTCCACTAGCGTAGTAGTGCATTGTCTCTGTTTACTAATGGATCGATACACCTGGAGTGAGTACACTGATATGGTTGGTGAGTACTACGTAGCACACCACAACGGACGAGCTGCACAGCGGGTTTATCAACAACAATATCCTAATCGCCGTATCCCGCATCATACGACCTTTGCTGCTGTGTACCAACGTCTGCGTGAGACCGGGTCATTTAGCAGATTACCTAGACAGGGACGCCGTCGCACGGTAAGAACTCTGCAATTTGAGGAAGCTGTCTTGCAGCATGTGGAGCGGGATCCTTCAATCAGCACTCGTGCAATTGCACATAACATGGGGACGAATCAGACGAATGTAAGAAAGTCCTTCGAGAGCAATTGTTACGTCCATTTCACATACAGCGTGTCCACAACTTGGAACCAGTTGATTATCCACCCAGAGCACAGTTTTCGCAGTGGTACCTGGAACAGTGTGAAATGCATCCTACATTTCCATCCTCTGTGTTGTTTACCGATGAAGCAACGTTCGGGCGTGATGGAGTCTTCAACATGCACAATTCGCATGTTTTGAGTGAGGATAACCCACATGCCACAGTTACTAGCACTCATTAAGTGCGGTTCTTCGTTAATGTGTCGGTCGGTGTTGTTGGAGACTGTTTAATTGGGCCGTATCTGCTACCTAGGCCATTAAGTGACAGGCACTATTACAATTTTCTCGCCAGAGCATTGCCAGAATTGCTGGAAGACGTCCCGCTACTTACAAGACAACGCATGTGGTTCTAACATGACGGGGCGCCGGCACATTTCAGTCGTCGTGTGCGTCGATTCCTGGACCGACGGTTCCCAGAAACGTGGATTGGCAGAGGTGGTCCTGTACCATAGCCTGCTCGATCCCCACGTATGTCCCCTCTGGACTTATTTGTGTGGGCAGAGATGCGCAACCTTTTTTTACGCAACTCCTGTTGCATCAGAAGAGGATCTGGTTGCCCGGATAGTAGCAATAGCAGGAACAATTCAGGATACTCCTGGGGTTTTTGCCCGTGTCAGACAGAACATGATCCGATGGTGCAACCTTTATTTGCGTGTCAATGGAGGCATTTTCGAAAATCTACTGTAACTGAAATTGGGTTGTGTTAATGTGTTGTCTCTTGGTCATAAAAAATGGGAAAGTGTTTGTTGGTTTAATTAATTTGCCGCCAGAGAAATCTTCGTCTACCGGTTTAAATACTCCCCACAGGACAAAATGACATAAGGGAAAAATATTTGTTTTGATGTCCCCTACAACCTCCGGTTTAAATAATTTTCACCCTGTATGTGCCTATCGCTATCGCATGACTTTCATGACTGCACCTATTAGACTACAATAAAAAATATGTCTCCTGGACAGATTTCGGTACGTCGATGGGGCCGTGTTTAGGACTCCAGTAGTATCAAAATGAGAACCCTAACGAAACAATTACAACTACGAGCGACTGGAAACTGCAACGAAATTTCCAACTCATAATCTTTAATTATCGGTTGCTAAACAGAGAAAAACAACTATAACATGACTGCACCTATTAGACTACAATAAAAAATATTTTTTGTAAAACGAGAGTGTAAATTAGAATAATATAGCAGCAGTGCTTTGATGCTGTGTAATCATTCGTGTACCTCACGAGACGTGATCCGCGGTTCGCGAAGTCAAAAACCGCGAGAAGATGATTAGATGCCCGCGAGCATCTCATCCGCGCCGGTAAATGAAACTTGGATTACCTATATTTCCACGAACGCCGCATCTGGATTGCAGTGTGGGATGATGTATTGTGATGTAGTATTACTGTATGTATCAGTGTATCAACATATTTGTTACTTAGTGAAGAGTGTAACAGTGCAGTCCTGTGTAGTGCAAGTGTTAAAAATACATCAATGGATTATACTAGGCTGAAACTTAATTTTCGGTAATTGGCACTCCTTTATTCCCGTTGTTAGTTATCAGCTATTACAGCAATACTCAAGCTGCTGCTCCTAGACTTCAAGGGAAGAAGCGAATGACGATTGGATTTACGAGGTGAGTGGGTACAATTAGCAAACACAGACGAAACTATAACCCATCCTCCCCCATTCGCTTTACATGCTACTGACAAGAGTCAACTGAATGGTTTTGAAGAGTTCCCTACGTCTCTCACAAGATTGCAGCTTTGTCCATGTAAATTAAAACAGGGGTAAATTTAGGGTACACGATGGATTTCACTCATTTTATCATTCTATTCTTTACGGAAGAGTATTGCCATTGTCATTCCGTTCTCTTTATCAAGAAAGCGGGCAATAAAATAAATACCTTCCGATTTTATCGAATATTCGTCGCTTTCATTGTTATGAACTGACACACCGCTACCATAAAATAAAACTCACGAGAAGGTTAGGGAAAGGATATCTGAACGAAACATACGTGAGTGGTCTGTTTTTTTTCGAATGATCTCCTCGACGACATAATGTTAAATCATTAGCTTTCATCCTTCGTTCAGGAGTGGGTAATGAAGTGCATTATCCAAAGATGGCTGGAATACGAAAATAGCGTTACAAGAGGGAAAAGGAGACGAAATTATTCTAGTCACCGAGAGTCAATTTCACGCGTAGCTTGCGGATGAATAAGAAAGGGGAGATCAGTGAGGAAGGAAAACCTGTCAGATCCTGAAGTCTCGCCAAGAAATTCAGTCAGACGAGCAACCGCAGAAAAATATTTTAAGCTTCCCACGGGGATCGCGGGTAGAGGAGGTAGTTTTCCATTTGCGATTTTCCGCTTGGGACTGCGAGGAAAAAAGAGCGAGAGGACTGAGGCGAGATTAAAATTTAATCAGCGGCGACTGTGCGGCGTTAGGCGGCGGAGGAGACGCGGATTTGCTCAGATCCACGGGATTCAGTTTGGTCTCTGGTGCCCTGCGTGCGAACGCCGAGCGATGCTGCAGGCGCGCGGGGGCTCGGCACGGGCCTAGCTCAGCCTGCATACTCTTCGAGTCACTGTGAAGTGCGTGGCAAAGGGTACTTAGCGTGCCGCCACATTACTGTGGCACGTCGAGCTCGGGATTAACGGCTGCTTTAACGTCTCTGCACGTGTTGTAAAATTAGAGTTCAATGTCTCCACAGCATCGCTGGAGACTGAGCATAAGATCGGATTAGGCGCAGTTGGGAAAGTAAATCGGCCTTGCAAAGGAGCCATCCCGGCAATAGCCTTACCTATCATCATTCGTTCTGCCCTTCTTTTCAATCTTTCAGTATCCTATTCCATTTGGCCTGGGTCCCTCACGCTTGTTACTATTTTAAGATGGAGTGCACAAGTGATTTTTAAGCACGCTCCTTTTAGACTGAGTACCACTTCCCAGTACCTTGCCAATGTATGAAAGTCTGCCATCTGCCTTACCTACGACTGAGTCTAGGTCATCATTCCAGTTCACATTTCAATGCGATTGTGTCTGTTTTGATTATTCGGGAGTTGACCGTCTGGTTTTAAACTTTCTTTGCTTTTTGCGTTTAATTTGACTGAGAAACCGTTGAGATTGAACTTAACATATACATGGATGGACATGAGAAATGAAAGGTTGCCATAAATTTTTCATCTGTGATTATTACTTGACGTATGAAATATTCTGTTGCAGATTAATAAAAATGAATTTCTTTGAATATTGCAAAATAATTATTCAAGCTTTACTTTTATTCAAGTACTAAAGCTGTTTGTGCAAGAATGAAAATATTATTGTCCATCGAACTTAGCGAACATTTTCACGTTGCAGTGGATTTTTGTTTTACTGGATATAGCCCGACTAGCTTTGAAGCATAAGACTATCTTTAGTATATAAATTTTTTCTTTCCTTTTATTGCTAAGCTCTCATGAAAATTATCTACTTTTAAATACACTTTACGATATGTTCAGAATTTATCACTTTTTTGAATGAAAATTTACAAAAGCTGCAGCTTGTATCCACCTGTGAATGCACAAGATAAAATCTACTATCTCCTTTTATTCTGCGTCTGGAATGCTGTGAAAAGAAACACATTATTTTCGTTCACCTCTACTTGTACCCTTTTTAGGATGTGGTCGTTAATGCGATCGTATACTTAAATCTGCCGCTGCTGCAGACTGCTCGCTCGCGGCAAAGCTCCGCACCGCCAGCCGATATCCAATAAAATGCTGAAATTTCTTAAATAAATGGGTAATGCCCGGTGCGAACTTTGCAGTAATTGTGACAAACAGATTTTACTAGATAAATGTATTTTAATAGAAACAATTAAAATCTTTACACACCTTTTACAATCTCAGCTACAAATGGCTTCGATCATCGACTTATGACAAATGAAGACTACGTAAGAGCCTAATGCAGAGTCACGGGTTCCTCTCCCATTCAGTCCGTGCTAAAGACAATCTATTCTATTACAATATATATCCTATTTATATCTTAACTAATTCTTGTACACTCTTTGTCTTTTTGATTACATATCGTTTCTTCTGTGGCGGTTTTCACATCCTCCGCCACAGATAGTATTTCACACTCTTTGAATAATCATTTATAATAGCAAAATTCATAATTATATTTTTCCTCACAAAATTAAGTGTCCTTTTGAATTTCAATTAACAGAAATACATATAAATTATTTGTTACAGTAAGCATTATACATCGAAATGTTCTTTTAACTTTCACTTTGGATGCGTGCTGCCAGAGAACGTTACAATATCTCTGCAGTTGCTGCATTCAGACATTTGTGTTAGCTGCCTGATTCAAGTATTGTGAATCATTAACACTATAATCATAAGATAATTAGTTTTTTTTACATTTTTGTATCGCATAATTATACTTTTTTGTAAATTTAATGCAGTTTGCCATATTTTGTACCACTTTGAAATTTTATCAAGATGTGACTCAATAAATCGGATTTTTTTCAGACAATTTTCATTATATTGTACTGCATCAGCTACGAAAAGTCTGAAGTCGCTATTAACATTATATGGCGTAACATACAAGAACTAAAGAGTATCACGTCAGTACCGGTGCTCTAAATTTCTTTACTAATCACCTACCTGTCAACCACAGGATACGAGGGATCAGAGGCGATTTATCCATACATACGTGTAACACGTTCTAAGGGCCCGCAGTCTCATTGCTTAATTTGCCGGGGGAGAATTAACTGTTAGCAGTATTGAATCTAAAATAAGAATGCTCTCTAGTAATACGTCCGAATGATCGTGCAATACTGAAAATAATACTCGCATTCGGAAGGACAATGGTTCAAATCCACCTCCGGCCATCCAGATTGAAGTTTTCCGTGATTTCTCTACATCGCTCCAGGAAAATTGTACTGTTTCTCCTGGGTGGACTTGAGTTTAAAACAATGTAAACTAAATATTACGATAAATTTTATAAATAATCGACAAGTGCGCCAAAGAAGAAGAGAGAGAACTACAATGGACATGTTATTCCATGGACTCTTGCGCTTCTGTGATTGAACTATCTTTCCTTTGTCTTTCACTTGTCTTATATGCTTGGATTCGGACCTAAGAGGACGTTCTTGTGTAAAGCTCATCTTGCTGTATCAGCTGATAATGTAAGTTGTACTTAAAACCCGAAAAATATAATGGTTATTTTGTCAAAATAATTTTGTGTATGTGGTTAATCTATTGTTAGTCTGATAACTAGACTGCCTTAAGTAGATACGGGCCTTAACAAAGGATTTTCATTGTTAGGCGCCATCTTAGAAAAATCTTTAACATTTTTCTTTTAGCTCAACTACGAGACGTGCCGTCTATTAGGACAACTAACTTTATTTCAGATCCCACGAGACCGGAGGCAGCTACTAATAATTTAACAATTTTATTTACAGATTTTCTCTATATAACGAGATAACATCCCAGGCAGAAAAGGTCTGGTCACAGGATTCCAGTTCCATTATAGGATTTCATTTGTAGATGTTACTCTTGTTATCTAATATTGGGGAATCGAGACGAAACCACAAGTTGCGTATTAAAGTAGTGTTCATCGAACACACTTGGCAAATATTCTCTGGTGCAATAAGCACACGACTTCTCACGAACCTGGAATAATATCTCTGGTGTTGGGAAATAACAAAAGGACAATTAATTATCGACGATTACGTAACTACCCTGAGAACTGAGCTAGTTTACTGAGTGCTTATACACGTCGGGCTAAATTAAACAACATATTACACTGTTAATAATATTCCTACATTAGTTATTTCTCTTTTATGCTGAGCCATTGCATTGATGTGTGTTTCTTTTTTGTATAAGTCACGGCTCATATTCATTCTTTTACATTAGACGGATAGTAAAGAAAAGGAGACACAAATAATTTCTTTTATTTTATTACATTACAAAATGTCGGGAAGGATACTTTCCTCCACAATCCGTAACCCTTAACATGGATCACTCGCCTCGCAGGCAAGTACAGATTCAACTTGTGGACGCTGGAGCGCTGCAGTTTCCTGTACTACCCTCAAAGACCAAAAGAGTCTCAGTCGTTCTTGTGCTGTGGCCAAGTTAATGTCTTTGTGTAGACAGTTCCTCGTCTGGCGCAGTGAGAACTGCTTTCCTGGGACCTACTCCGCCTTGCAGCTGGATGTACCTTACAACGTATGTAAATAAACACGCTTCCCAGGCGGACATTCCTATCTTTTTGAGACTCAGTTGCTCCAGGTAATATTTGCAACGACTGCCGATATTTCTGCGGGAGTACACCCCGCCATTTTCAAGGCACAAACTGCAACGGACAGGTGATGTACATGCAAATTTGAAACCTAGGTTCTAGGAGTAATTCAGGAAAGATAACATACACACACTGAACACTAGTGTCAAAAGACGACCAAAGTCAGAGGTATCGATAGTGAAAGACTACGAGCTAGCATGTGAGGTAACATAGACTCTGTCCCTCTGTTTCTTGACAGAGGAGATAGATGGATCCCAAGCAGAGTTTAAACAAAAACCTGCATCCCTGTTTACAAGGTTGCTCGCTAATTTAATTTCAACAGCTTCCTTAATAACACTGTCTCAATAGCTGGACGTGCATGCCAATATCTCGGTATTGTTATATAACATAGGGTGACCAGCATCCGAACAATGTTCGGCAATACCAGATCTACTTGGCTGTTGTAATCTTGTGTGCCGTTTATGCTCAGTACATCGGTCCTCACAGTCTGCCCAATGTATGCCATGCTACAGCGATATGCACCCGCCTTACGCAAACCAAGATCGTCCTTAACGGAACCAAAAAGCGCTCTAACTTTAGATGGAGGTCATTTAACATCCTTTTTCCGTAAAATATCGTACCTATCTTGTTTGAAGTGATTCCTGCGTAATGCAAAACGGCAGTAGACTTAGGTGTCGACTCAGTATTATCACCAAGCACCTGATGCACCGCTGGTCGATAGCACCAGGCACGTTCAATCTGTCTTTCACTATAACCATTCTGACGAAATGTAGCTTCAAGATGGGACAGCTCTGCAGGCAAAGTCTCATGTTGGAAATGACATGTACCCTGTGTATCAAGGTACGAAGTACCCCTTCACGCTGAGCCCGATGGTGACAACTGTCGGCCTGTAAACACAAGTCAGTGTGAGTACGTTTCCGGTAAACTGCATGTCTCAATGATCCATCAACCTTCCTCCAAACCAAAACGTCAAGAAAGGGGTGGCAACCAACCTCTTCCACCTCCATCGTAAAATGAATGTTCGGGTGGGTCGAGTTCAAATGTTCTAAAAAGGCATTCAAATTCTCCCTACCATGAGGTTCACAATGGTTCAAATGGCTCTGAGCACTATGGGACTTAACTTCTGAGGTTATCAGTCCCCTAGAACTTAGAACTACTTAAACCTAACTAACCTAAGGACATCACACACACCCATGCCTGAGGCAGGATTCGAACCTGCGACCGTAGCGGTCGCGCGGTTCCAGACATAGGGCCTAAAACCGCTCTGCCACCCCGGCCGGCCCATGAGGTCAAGCAACAAAAGTATCAACAACATATCTGAAGAAACAGGCGGGTATCAAAGGCGGCGACTTAAATGCAGCTGGCCGGAGTGGCGCTACAGTCTGGAACCGCGCGACCGCTACGGTCGCAGGTTCGAATCCTGCCTCGGGCATGGATGTGTGGGATGTCCTTAGGTTAGTTAGGCTTAAGTAGTTCTAAGTGCTAGGGGACTGATGACCTCAGAAGTTGAGTCCCATAGTGCTCAGAGCCATTTGAACTTAAATGCACGTTGCTCGAAGTCTTCCATAAACAAACAGCAATATAGGAGACAACGGGCTACCCATCGCAACTCCATCTGTCTGCTCATATTACTGGTCATTGAATAAAAAAGTAAGTGGATGTCAATACACGTCGAAAGAGATTAGTTAATTCAACACCAAACCAAGCCTCAATTAACCGCAACGAATCAGACAGAGGAACACGAATGAAAAGAGAGAACACATCAAAACTTGCTAAAATTCCCTCCAAACGACGTGAGAAATCAGCTG
This sequence comes from Schistocerca nitens, assembly GCF_023898315.1. Lineage (NCBI taxonomy): Eukaryota > Metazoa > Arthropoda > Insecta > Orthoptera > Acrididae > Schistocerca > Schistocerca nitens. The sequence goes on along the minus strand of NC_064617.1, from coordinate 929,075,464 downwards.
AGTTCCTGATATAATCTTCTACACGATTACAACAACCAAGCCGGCCGTAGTGACCGAGCGGTTCTAGGCGCTACAGTCTGGAACCGCGCGACCGCGACGGTCACAGCTTCGAATCCTGCCTCGGGCATGGATGTGTGTGATGTCCTTAGGTTAGTTAGGTTTAAGTAGTTCTAAGTTCTAGCGGACTGATGACCTCAGAAGTTAAGTCCCATAGTTCTCAGAGCCATTTGAACCATTTGAACAACAACCAAGTGGGTCTGGTATTGCCGAACATTGTTTGGATGCTGGTCACCCTATGTTGTATAACAATACCGAGATATTGGCATGCACGTCCAGCTATTGGGACAGTGTTATTTAGGAAGATGTTGAGATTAAATTATCAGCAACCTTATAAATACAGACGGTAGTTTTTGTTTATACTCCGCTTTGAATCCTGCTCTCTCCCTTATCAAAAAACAGAGGGGCAGAGTCAATGTTACCTCACCTGCTAGTTCGTAGTCTTTCACTATCGATACCTCTGATTTTGGTCATCTTTGGTGTTTAGTGTGTCTGTGTTATCTTTCCAGAATTACTCCAAGAACCGAGGATTTAAATTTGGTTGTACATCGCCTGTCCGTTGCAGTTTGTGCCTTGAAAATGGCGGGGTGTACTCCCTCGGAAATATCGGCGGTCACTGTAAATATTACCTGACTGAATTCCCGTAAGTTGTTTGAAAATTCCTATTTTTGTAATGTTCATAGAAGTTTGTTCCAAGTGATGTATATAGTAATAAATATCCCATTCTTTGGTGCAGTAATTAGATTTGATGATCTTTCGTCTCGTAAAAAGTAGTAGTGAAGCGCTTTGCTGGAATTTCAGGTTGACAACTAGTGCCGGGGATAGTGTCTTCTCGAAATAAAATCATTATTGGGTCATGTTCCCCCCCCCCCCCCCTATCTGACGAATCTGGAACCGATACAGAAGTCGATTCCGAAGACTCATGCAACATTCTGCTCACAATTCTTCATCTGGGGCATCGGAAGCAGAATTAGAAGAGGTAACTCCTGCAGCTTCGTCAGGTGGTGATTACTCACCAGGTGAGCAGAGGTGTGAACAACGATCCAGTGAAGATATAGGACATGCTGTAACCTATTTTACGATACGGGAGTGTTTTTCTTGGAATTCAGAACCAATTGCTTCGAGAAACAGCCGTTCACCGACAAATGTTATAAAAATACGCCTTCCATGTCTGAAGGAGACGCTCGAAGATTACAAAATCCCGATCCCAAAGATATTTGCGTATCTACTTCTCCGACAATAAAATAGACGACATTGTCGGATGTACTAATTTCAAAATACAGTCTGTACGTCAAAAATTAGATCACCTGGACAGCGTTTCGTATCACGTCAAAAGAAGAGATATCTGCTCTTTTTTCGTGTCCTTGTATAAACTGGAATTTTCAAATTGTCCAAGAAAGAACTTTTCTTCTCTTTTTTCTACCGATGCTACTGGTCATTCAATTTTCCTGGTTTTTATCTCGGGTAAGAGGTGTAAAGTGTCGATCAGGGCTTTGCACTTTGATGATTCAACAACGAGATCGGAGAGAGAGAAACCAGACCCACTTGCATCCATTGCATCTCTTTTTGAGAATTTTATTAACAGCTGTCTGCGGAATTCCAAAACTGGATCATTTGCTTGCATAGACAAGACCTTGATTCCTTTGAGCTGTCGATGCCGGTTCAACATGTACACAGCCAACAAACCGGCCAGGTAGGTACAAAAGTAATGTCTGGCGGACGCGAGGAATTCATACAAGGCAACGTCAGTGGCGAGGTAGGGATCGGTGTCGAGGAAAAACAACTAAGGAAGCCATCTCAAGCAGTAGTATGCTTATAGAAATGTGTCTACAATACACATGGAAATGTCACCTTCGATAACAGGTTTTTGTCGGTGGAAATTGCCCAGCGGCTGTGGGATAACGGACTCACGATGTTTGGGACCATGTGAATAAACAGGCCACTACAGTGTGTAAACTTTTAGATGGCAGACCTCTCCCTAGTCCTGAATCGGTAGAAGTCGGTAAACGTCGGTAGGCTACGGTAGGCACGCAGTTTAGACTGCTGCCAACATTACGTAGGTGACTGTGTTGTACAAGGTAGCCATTGTCGTCTGCTTCGTTATTGTTTTGCGCTGTACTGTTCTGCGTGTTTTTATTGTGCAGTTCTGCTAAACATTATCAAAATGAATGAAGAGGCAGTTGCTGGCCCATCTCGGGAGTAGCCAACAACCCCTACCGGTAGGCCTACGGTTAGAAGAAGCCTTTCGTCTGCTTTCGTGTAAGCATGACGCGCAAATTGTAGTGCCAGCACTGCAACTGGTAGGTGTGCCTTGTCCCCCCCCCCCCAAAAGGGTCCACTCCCCTCCCCTCGCCAGCCAATGCGTGCTTCCTCCTCTCCCCGCACTCCCCTCACGACTCTGCCGTCTTACAGTTAACACACTGTAATCTCCAGCGGATGATATTCATTCTCCAACCGGAACACGACGTCATCTTGACACAACATTTCGGCTATTCACCTAGCTGCCGTCTTCAGTTGAGAAACCCGTCGCATGAGGTAGTTATCTTGGCACGAGCTCGCCGGAACTGAAATCATATCGCAGTGGCGGCTGCTTTATACAACGCCGTGGGTCCACCACGCGTCCACGAACGTAACTGCCCTCTAGCGCAAAGCATGACAGTAAACTCGCGGAAGCGATAAGTCTATATCAAACACTGTTGGCACCTTTGGATGACCGAAAGAAAGACCATTGTCTTTTAATGTCAGATAAAACAGGGTTTCAAGTCTTACTTTAAGGCTTCTCCTTATCTCTGTTTATAACATTGTCAAATAGCTGAAGCACCATGACCACATGCATTTACTTCAGCCAGAAAAATCTGTTGTTGCACAACTTTGTCTTACTGAAGGACATAATATGTTGTACGATGAGACACAAATGGTTTCTCTCAGTGGCTCCTGAAAATCAATCCTTCCAAGACCCAGGCAAGCATCGTAGGTCGTAACACTTGCTCCTTCCGGCTCCTTGATTTCTCCCTTACCATCTGCGCCTGTCCTGTCTGCCTCTCCCCCACCCTCACCCACCTTGGCCTCACCATTGACCGTCACCTCACCTGGATCCAAAGCCCACAACCACCTCTGACTCCTCAAACTCCTCTCTGGCCAGACATGGGGGTTGAACTCCTCTACCATCCTCCGCACCTACAAATCCTTAATCTGTCCCATCCTCTGTTATGCCAGTAGCGCCTGGATATCCGTCCCCTCAAATTGTGTAAGTCCCTCCAGATCCTCGAGCGCCACGCACTCTGCCTCGCCTTCCGTATACGCCTCCCGTCCGCCATGCGGATCCTCTACAACATGATTCCTTTCCCCCATCTGCTCCTAATCCTCGAACATATCTGCATACTCTACACCTCCTGCCGCCTTTACTCCCCCTCAACCCCTGGTTGCTCCTCTCCTCTCCAACCCCTGCCACATATTCTTCACTGTCGTGTCCCCCCTACCCTCCATCTCTACACCCTTCATCTCCTTTCCCAAGGTGGTTCTGTCAACTCCCCCTCCCGGATGATGCCTTCTCTCCCTCCATTTATCCTTCCTATCAACTCTGATCCTCACCTCCCCCTCCTTTCCTCTGTCCTTTCACCGGGGTCCCTCTTCCCTCCCCTTCCATCTTGTTTCTTCCCCACCTACCCTCTCTCTGCCTCCCTTCTCCCCCCCCTCCCGAATCCTTTCCAATTCCCCTCCTCTTCCTTTCCCTACTCCCTCTCGCGTCTGCCCAGACCCCCCCCCCTTATGAGTTCTCGTCCACCGCCGGCTCCTTCCCCTCTCCCCCCACTTCGTTTTTCCTCTCCTTCTCCCTTTTCTTTCCCATCATCTGTCCATGTTCCCCCCATCTGCCCTCGGCTGTGGTGTGTCATATCTGCGCCAACTTTTTAGCGCAGTGTTCAAGTGAGTATTCAGTGTTGTGCGTCTTTCCATAGTGTTGGGAAAAGAAATCATGCTGTCGCTGGGTGTCATTTTTATGTGTCTTGCGAACAGAAACCAGACTGTTGCCGTGCTTTTTAATTATCTGTCTATTGTTATACCTGTCTGCTTTCTGTGTATTTCATTAGCATCGCCAACCCTTTGTTATATGTTTTAAGTTCCACACTTTTCCGCCATTTTACCATTAAGTCACCGATTTTATCGCCTGCTTTTATTATTTATTACCTTCATTTTTTAAAACAAATTCTGTAGGCTGAAGAGCGGCGTACTAAGCTGCTACCAGCCCGCCGCCTTTGGGGGGAATCGAATCTCAATAAAGGAAAAAAAAAATTGTTTCTCCTGCGTCGCATTATTGCGATTGTGTAGTGAAAGAAGCTATTGAAATCCGGCTATCTGACAATATTATAAACAGAGATGAGGAGTCTCCTTTAAGTAAAAGTTGGAACTCTGTTTTGTTTGACATTAAAAACAACGGTCCTTGTTTCATTCATCAAAAGCTGTCAACAGTATCTGATATTGACTTCTCGTTTCCACGAGTTTTCACCACCAATGTGCTGTCGTGCTTTGCGCTAGAGGGCAGTTACGTTCGCGCACGTGCAGTGGACCTAAGTTTGTATATAAAGGAGCGGCCGCGGCGGTTTGATGTTCGTCGACTAAAGGCCGGTTCCCACTAGGGCTGCCGCGCGTCAAAACCGCGCGTCAGCGGCGTGGTTGCCATGGAAACGGCGTCAGCGGCACGGCGCGGCGGGCTCTGCGTCGCTGTTTGCCCATGTCGAACCGCTTCCGCTGCCGCGTGACGCGCTCCAGGTGCGCGCCGCCAATCACAGAACGCGCTGATCGTGACGTCAGGTACGGAACCCCGGGCCACACGAACTTCCGCCGAACCGCTGGCGCGGACGCGGCGGCAGCTATGAAATACTTATCATTCGATTCCAAGAAAAGTATTCGGCAGAAAAATTTCATTCTTGGGCATGTTACAGCCCGATATCTTCTCTCGATAAAGGACCAAATTTCTTTTCGTTATTCGTCGTGGTTACTTCTTGTATCGCATTTACGTAAACCTTTATGCGAAATTTTAATGAGTGTGCAGAGGTAAAAACGCATTGCGAGGACTTTCCGTACAGTTCATTTTAGGTAATACATTATTGCGTATGAAATTTAGTCAACATATCTAAATTGTTTTTAAATCTGAGAGCAGATGGATAGCTATCACCGTTCTCGAGATATTGAATGATAAGTCGGCGGACGGGCTGTGCCGTGACCGCGCGCGGGTTGCTCGCGACGCGACCGGTACTTCGTCCTGCTCGTCGTAAACCATGTGGTTGTATCAACCGCAAATTTCGCAAACGGTTCAAGAAATGGAAACTTGTTTTTTTGCAAACGATAACTTGTGAAAAGTCACGTATTTCGTCGCATGATAAATATCCTAAATCTGTTTATCTACCGAGATATGAAAGTAACTACAGTTTTTCGGAAGGGATAGATGAATTTTTTTAAACAGCATTTAATAGCGTGTGGAATGAGAAGTTAAACCGAAACTAATTTGCTGGTATGTCATAAGATGTAATTTACTAAATATCTACAGCTATTGATTATTTCCTTTGGTAAGTAACAAACTTTTTTTTCTTTATCCAGTGTACTTTACTGATTCAAGACGCATTTCGCCTTTTAATTTAAGGCATCTTCGGTGTAATCTAGAATGATTCAGTTTTGTTTTGATATGTGATACTTGCAAAAATGGTTCAAAGGGCTCTGAGCACTATGGGACTTAACATCTGTGGTCATCAGTCCCCTAGAACTTAGAACTACTTAAACCTAACTAACCTAAGGACGTCACACACATCCATGCCCGAGGCAGGATTCGAACCTGCGACCGTAGCAGTCGCGCGGTTCCGGACTGAGCGCATAGAACCGCGAGACCACCGCAGCCGGCAGTGTGATACTTGCAGATTATAAAACAGTTCACATCTTTTTTTTACGTGAATGACTGATTACTTACAGTGAATCGAGTTTTTGGCATACATATACGTTTCCCCTCAGCTGGTCACATGCTGGAGGTTGAACTAAAACTTTGATTATGGAACATAAGCACATTTTCATGTTCGCTCTTTTTTTCTTCTGTCACCAGCAGTAGACGTTTTACCGAAAACTCTGATTTGAGGTCGTAACCACAGTTTGTTCACCTCACGTCCCTTCCTGTCTAGTTTGTTTATGTACATGTTGCCAACCTGCAGAATTATTGCTGAAAACTAATGTTTGTTTATTTTTGTTCTCCTTATATCTGTATGTGTGTGTTGCTAGCCAGTGATAGTTATAGAAAGTTGAAAGTGAATCCAGTAGTTGTCAAGACAGTGGTTGAAAGATTTGGTATTCAGCTGATTTCAGTTTTGGTTTAAATGTTTTGTGGAGGAGTGCATGGAAGAGTAAATTCACTGCTTACATTAATAGATAAAATAGTAGAATAGTATTTCAACAGATTATTATCAGAATACTATCACCCAACCCCTTTGTCCTCACTCTTTGACGCCCCATAATACGTCCTGTCAACTAACCCCTATTGTTGTCAAAGTTGTGCCGTAATTTCCTCTTCCTCCTCTATTTAATTCCGCACCTCTTCTTTAGTCACACGATCCTCATATCTAATCTTCAGCATTCTTATTGATCACCACGTTTTGAAAGCGTCCATTGTCTTCTTGACAGAACTGTTCATCGTCCACGTTTCACTTACATACAAGGCTGCACTCCACACAAATACCTTTGTAAACTAGTATCCAACCATTAGAATTTATATTCGGTGTGAACAAATTTTCTTTTTCAGAACGCTTTTCTTGCTATTGACTGTCTTCAGTCAGGTTCGCGTCTGCACCAGGAAATGCCTTACAATATAAAATCTGGTTTCGAAAACTCTGTTCCAAATATATATTATTCTTTTGTGATTCTTAAGCAAGGTGCTGGCGATGATTACTATGCTCTGTGGGAAATTCTATCAGGTGGTTTCCACTTTCATCCCTTCCACCTAGCCTTTGTGTTCTTACTGTTTTCGTGTACCCGCTACCGTATCACATTTTAAATTTTTGTCTCGCTTAACTATCTGAATAATCTCTTTTATCGTACATTGTTTCAATGTGTTAGGAGATAGTGACCAATCACGAACGGTAGTCATGAAATCTGTTTATGCTGAAATGAGAAAACACGAATAATGAAATATGTGAAAGAGTACATTGTACAGAAAATGAAAAATTGGAATGTCTTCACCCAACTTCGTCTTTCCTTCACGTAGGTGTAAGATATAGTTATTCAAACACACCGGTCGTTTCGGTGGGTCCCACCCCGTACCTCAGTGGCTGTCCGTCATTGGCTACCGCTAGCGTCTGCCGCTTCCAGGTGGGAACGCCTTAAAGGCCGGTTCCCACTAGAGCGCGGCAGCGCGGCGTGCAGCAACGGCAGCGGCAAGCGTTTTCCGCGTTGACGCGGCGGCTCGCGGAATTGGCGTTCCCACCTGGAAGCAGCAGACGCTAGCGGTAGCCAATGACGGACAGCCACTGAGGTACGGGGTGGGACCCACCGAAACGACCGGTGTGTTTGAATAACTATATCTTACACCTACATGAAGGAAAGACGAAGTTGGTGAAGACATACCAATTTTTCATTTTCTGAACATTGTACTCTTTCACATATTTCAGTATTCATGTTTTCTCATTTCACCATAAACAGATTCCATGACTACCGTTCATTGTTCACTATCTCCTAACACATTGAAACAATGTACGACAAAAGAGATTATTCAGATGGTTAAGCGAGACAAAAATTTAAAATGTGATACGGTAGCATGTACAGGAAAACAGTAAGAACACAAAGGCTAGGGGGAAGGGATGAAAGTGGAAGCCACCTGATAGAATTTCGCACAGAGCATAATGTAATCATCGCCAGCACCTTGCTTAAGAATCATGAAAGAATAAAATATTTTTGGAACAAAGTTTTCGAAACCAGATTTTAAATTATAAGACATTTCCTGGTGCTGACGCAAACCTACAATAATTTATTGGTTACGAGCTGCGGTTTACAACTAAAGAGACAGAAACGATAGCAAATTAAGGAAATGGAACTTGAATAAGTCAAGACCCACAGTTTTTCGATAACCTTAAAGTTACCGTAATGCAACAACTGACAGAAACAGAGGAAGGAATCCGCTAGAATACGAATGGATATCTTTGAGAGAAGAAGTGGTGAATGCAGCAGAGTATGTGAACGGGAAGAAGGTACAGTAGAAATCGTTAGATAAAACGTGATATATTAAATTTGACACGAGGGAAAAATATAAAAATGTAGCAAATAAAGTAGGCCATCAGAAATAGAAATGTCTATATATGACGTTAACAGAAAGTCCAAAACTGCAATGCGATTTTGCTCTTGGAAAACATATGGGAATGAAAAATGAGAAAGAAAACTTTGCTCAAAGGAGAAGCAACTGTCAAGAACTCATTTGGCAAAGCCAGAACTAAGCAAATGAGAGAAGGCTAGAAAATGGAAGGAATATGTAGAGAGGAGAGGGGGAGGGGTTGTACAAACTAACATAAGCACAATGTTAGATTCCTGTGAGATGTCTGAACACGCAAGGCAATACTGATCCTACAACTTAGCTAAGTAGACACACTGAAGAACTGCGAAACTGTGTTTATAGCATTTGCATGTTTAGAGAAAGGTTTTGACAATCTTAATTAAAACATTCTTTGAAACTCTGGAGATGTCATCGATAAAACACAGGGCCACAAGATTATCTACAACTTGTACAGAAACCGAACTGCATTTCTAAGACTTCAATGACTCGAAAGGGAAGCAGTAATTGAGAAGGCAGAAGTAGAGAGGATATAAAATGAAGACTGTGAATAACAACAAAAGCATTCTGAAAAAGAAAATTTGTTCACATCGAATATAAATTCTAATGACTGGGTACTATTTTACAAAGGTATTTGTGTGGAGTGCAGCCTTGTATGTAAGTGAAACGTGGGCGATGAACAGTTCAGTCAAGAAGACAGTGGACGCTTTCAAAACGTGGTGACCAATAAGAATGCTGAAGATTAGATATGAGGATCGTGTAACTAAAGGAGAGGTACGGAATTAAATAGAGGAGGAAGAGGAAATTATGGTACAACTTTGACTACAAGAGGGGTAAGTTGACAGGACATATTATGAGGCGTCAAAGAGTGAGGACAACAGGGTTGGGTAATAGTATTCTGATAATAATCATCTGTTGAAATGCTATTCTACTGTTTTATCTATTTTTGTAAGCAGTGAATTTACTCTTCCATGCACTCCTCCACAAAACATTTAAACCAAAACTGAAATCAGCTGAACACCATATCTTTCAACCACTGTCTGACAACTACTGCATTCACTTTCAACTTTCTATAACTATCACTGGCTAGCCACACACACATACAGATATAAGGAGAACAGAAATAAACAAACATTAGTTTTCAGCATATAATTCTTTAGGTTGGCAACATGTACATAAACAAACCAAACCGGAATGGACATGAGGTGAACACACTGTAGTTACGACTTCAAATCAGTGTTTTCTGTAAAATATCTACAGCTAGTGACAGAGAAAAAAAAACATGAAAATGTGCTTATGTTCCATAATCAAAGTTTTAGTTCAACCTACAGCATGTGACCATGTGAGGGGAAACGCAGATGTCTGCCAATAACTCGATTCACTGTAAGTAATCAGTTATTCACGTAAAAAAGATGTGAACTGTTTTATAATCTGCAAGTATCACATATAAAAACAAAACTGAATCATTCTAGAATCCACCGAAGATCCTTAAAGTAAAAGGCGAAACGCGTCTTGAACCAATAAAGTACACTGGATAAAGAAAAAAACGTTTGTTACTTCCAAAGGAAATAATCAATAGCTGTAGATAATTAGCAAATTACATCTTATGGCATACCAGTAAATTAGTCTCGGTTTAACTTCTAATTCCACATGCTATTAAATGCCGTTTAAAAAAATTCATCTATCCCTTCCGAAAAACTGTAGTTTCTTTCATATCTCGGTAGATAATCAGATTTAGGATATTTATCATGTGACGAAATACATGACTTTTTACAAGTTATCGTTTGCAAAAAAACGCTTTTCGATTTCTGAACCGTTTACGAAATTTGCAGTTGATACAACCACATGGTTTACGGCGAGCAGGACGAAGTATCGGTCGCGCCGCAAGCGACCCGCGCACGGTCACCGCACAGCCCGTCCTCCGACATATCATTCAGTATCTCGAGAACGGTGATAGCTATCGTTCTGCTCTCAGCTTTAAAAACAATTTCGATATGTTGACTAAATTTCATACGCAATAATGTATTACCTAAAATGAGCTGTACGCAAAGTCCACGCAATGCGTTTTTACCTCTGCACACTCATTAAAATTTCGTGTAAAGGTTTACGTAAATGCGATACAGCAAGTAACCACGACTAATAACGAAAAGAAATTCGGTCCTTCATCGAGAGAAGATATCAGGCTGTAACATTCCCAAGAATCAAATTTTTCTACCGAGTCGTTTCCTTGGAATCGGATGATAAGTATTTCATGGCTGCCGCCGCGTCCGCGCCAGCGGTTCGGCGAAAGGTTGTGTGGCCCGTGGTTCCGTACCTGACGTCACGCTCAGCGCGTTCTGTGATTGGCGGCGCGCACCTGGCGCGCGTCACGCGGCAGCGGAAGCGGTTCGACATGGGCAAACCGCGACGCAGAGCCCGCAGCGCCGTGCCGCTGACGCCGTTTCCATGGCAACCACGCCGCTGACGCGCGGTTTTGACGCGCGGCAGCCCTAGTGGGAACCGGCCTTTACATCGTCACCGCGCACGCAACGCCATGGCTGGGAAGCAGATTGCCGCCGCATTGGAAGCCCTCATTCATCCGATAGGGTTCGACGGCGGCCGCCAACGGGAGACAAAGCGCAAGCGAACGCAGCGGAACAGGAAGAGCCTGCAGTGCTACAACTACCAGCAGCTGGGGCATACTGCGCGCGAGTGCAAGAACGCCGTCGCGTGCTTGAAGTTCGCGGCGGCCCACGACACCCGCTGTTGCACGAAGCCTCGTGGGGTGGCCAGCAGCTGCGCGAACTGCGGCGGGCCAAACGCCGCCAACTCGCGTAGCTGCGGCTACCTCAGAGAGTCGCGTCGTCTGCCCGCCGCACCACGCTCTGCGGCGGCGTCAAGCGCCACGACGGCCGCCCCGCCCCCCCCCCCCCCCCCTCCGGAGAGGGGTGCGAACCGCGCCGCCTCGAAGCCGCCACCGACCGTGCTATGGCCGGCTTCCAAGCCGCCTTTGCGGCCGAAAGGGCCGCACTGGAGGAGGAGCTCGCAGCTGTGCATCGCCAGCTCCAGCAGCTGCGCGATGAGCTGCGAGCTATCAAGAAGAAGCCGCCGGTTCCCGCCTCCGCCCCCCCCCCCCCCCGTGAGTCGACCGGTGGGGGTCGCTGCGGCCACGCAGACAACCGCCGCTCCGCCCCCTGCAACAATGCAGGAGGCGGCGCCAATGGAAACTGACGATGTGCCGCCTGGGCTGGCCCCCCTCCAAAGTGGCAGCCGCAAGCAAGGGCGCTACGGCGCCTCCTGACTCCTCGCAAGCTGAGAAGCCAACGAAGAAGAGGAGGCTGTGCTTACCGCTCCCCGGAGTGAGTAACGTGTAGGTCATCCTGAAGAACATTGCCGCATCACTGAAGAACGGGACATACCCCTACTCAGATCAACCATACCCCTTTACCCCGCCAGACCAGCCTATACCTCCCCTCCCCCATCGACCGATCCCCCTTCGCACATACAGATACCGTGACGCATTGATGGAAGCGCTCACGAACAAAGAGTTAGCCTTGATCAATTCACACCCCATCTTCACGCCATCTCAATGGGACGACGTAGTAGACATTATAGACCTATGGGCGAAGAAAGAGTTCCGGTCTGGTAGGAGGAAGGTGGATCTCGAAGCTCAGGAAGCCATGGAAGCCATTGCACGTCAACAACGCGAAAACAAACGCTCCCAGTTTTAGTAACGATAACCATGCGAGGCCATCACCACAGTAGCGGAGACTCTAGCTGAAACCACCGGCCAGTCACTTAGGCCGTTCGTTTTCCATTTCTCTCACTGTCCCTCTCACTATCCTTTAATCTTTCTTTTATTTTAATATAAAAAATATAAAAAAATCACAAAAAAGGAAAAAGAGCACAATGTCAAGCAATAACATAAAGCCAAGTATATTCTCTCACCAAACCATCATGTCAGAAGGAGAAGCGCCTCGCGCGGTAGAACTTCGGTCCCAGTCGAGGATATCTTCCTCCTTAAATGTGTGCGAGTCCGGTTTGATGTTAATTCCGGCAAGTTCGTGAAACGATTTGCTGACTTGAAATGGCGTCCAGGTGGACGAACGAAATATAGTATCAAGATGACGGTATGTTCCGGTTGGAGAGCCTAAATGAATATAATTAGTTACTACGCCGGGAAAGTTTACGCAACACCAGGGAATTTCTCCCAGATAGAATGAAAGCACTCGGTTCAAGCATTTACGGATTCACCAAAGAGCTGACACTTCTTTCTTATACACCAAAGAGAAACAAGTCTGTGATTGTCTCATCTACCGTGCACCCTGATTATTTCGTCGATTAAAAAAAAATGACTCTGAGCACTATGGGACTTAACATCTATGCTCATCAGTCCCATAGAACTTAGAAGTACTTAAACCTAACTAACCTAAGGACATCACACAACACCCAGTCATCACAAGGCAGAGAAAATCCTTGACTCCGTCGGGAATCGAACCTGGGAACCCGGGCGCGGGAAGTGAGAACGCTACCGCACGACCACGAGCTGCGGACATTTCGTCGATTAAGGGAATGAGAAATCCGAAACCATTTCGTTTCACAATGTAACGAAGTCTGGTGTAGCGTGTAGATACCCTCGACATGAAATGCAGCAGTTATCCGTATAATAGACTAGAAGGTGGCCACTGCCTATTTTCTATCATTTGGTGTCAGTTGCACAATTATATCAAGGACAAAGCTGCGTCGTTAGAATTTCATTTGTGGAAGCATTGGGCCTCTCACTCATAAAACCGCACATGAAACAACGGTTCCAGACAAATTTATCAGACCATTTACGAGCAATTACTGTGGATATAGTGAGAAAGATGATGATGGTCACAAAACAGACGAAACGATGAACCAGCTCAGTCACTGAGGGGACCAGTTCGAAATGACCGGCTGGAAAAACGTAAGAGCTGCTGATATTGTCCCTACCAGAAGAAACGCATGACTAAACTACCAATACGTGCAATGCCAAATCCCAGCCTGCCTGGAATGCTCTAAGAAGCTATGCAACACGTTCGATCAGAGTTGTAAACCATTATTGAGAGGAAGTTATTATCTATTGTTTTTTCGACGCTTTTAGCAGATTTGTAACGGATTTCATTTACTTTCGTATTGGTAACGAGAAAAACAAAATTTACTTTGCGTCAATCAACTAGTTCTGATGACTGTGACTAATTGGTAAAAATAGCTCATGTGTTATTTTGAAATGCAGTCTATTCTCGTATGGTTCACTATTTGTGTGTGATAGTGTATATTTTGTTTATGTTTGCATGCAATCAGTTATATTTACAACGTAATATTCTGCACCTGCAATTTACACGAACTTAGTGTCATGTTCCTGTTAATATTACGTATTCCAGTTCTTTGATGGTCTGTTACGTGACGGACTATTTTTATTTGTGTTACCCTGTTTTTGTGATTCCATTCTCCTGCGTTTTGTATATAATTTTTCTAATGAAGTGCATAAGATATAGTTTTTTTATATTTTGCTTGGTTATTATTCACACAGAAGATCCAGAAGGTTCTTTTTTCACATTTACCTAAGATGTTGCATGCTTCTATTTCGTCAAATAGTAATAAATTTGTATTTAAATTTACGTATTTTTTGCCTAATGTAATTATAAATGCACTAACAGAGGAAAGGTGACACGTAAGTTAAGTATCGCACACATTGCCAGCTAAAACATTCCGAGCCTCTGCTCCGTCTCTAGTGACCTCGATGTGAACGTTAAATCTTCCGTCTTTCCTTCTGAAAATAATAGATCACTAGTATAAAGTGGTTTGTGTTTTCGAAGATAGCTCTTTATCGCTGCTTTATTAAACGTTTTGAACATCAGTAATTGCCCCAACTGCTTTATTTTTACTTGTTCTGCCCCGCTTTGATTTTCTGCTATAAACTATTATAAACTTGTGCCGCAATATTTTCCACAGCGACTGTTCGCTTTACATTGTCAACAATGCTCACCTAAAACACTTGTTGCTGTACTGTCGCACCAAATCATGTTGGATGCTGAGTAAAACCGCAGGACTAGAAATTGTCTAAATTAAGGTTATAATATAGCTCCTTTAGAACCGTTTTAGCGATTCTGTTTCAGGTTTCTTTCACTAATTTGAATTTCAGCCAATGCGCTTTTACAGAAGGTCTGTCTACCTCTCAACGGATATCTGTGAACTCCAGGCATAACTTATCTAATATAGGACACACTTTCCCAACAGATTTGTGTCGCTGGTTTACTGTATGGCATAATCCCATGGAAAATGTCACCGCTATATAGCGGTCTAAGCTTTATGAATTCACAGTAAATTACAACACATTCACTGTCTTAAGGAAATATTTAATGATTTATAATAAAAATAAAAAGTAACAGTCCAATTCACAGTCTGTCTATATTCTATTAGGGATAGCAAGTTTCGATTATAATAAGCATCACCTGACCAAGTCGTCTAAGCTTTATGAATTCACTGTGCAACGCGTTCAATGCTTTGGCGAAATATTTAACGATTGATAAGAAAAACAGAAAGTAACAATCCAATCCGCAGTCTGTTTACAACCTACTAGAAGTAACCAGTTTCGATTATAATAACAGTCACCTGACCAAGGTCACAGATCACATGAGAAGAGCGTTCCCATTGTCATACTGTAAGACAGTTATTAGGTGACGGACACTTTTTGGTATTGCACCAGTTCTTCATATGTTCTGCAACCTTGATATGATGATGGTTATTGTAAATAAATTGCGAGTTGGACTGTTACTTTATATTTTTGCATGAAGTACGACCACTGACGATCTAGAACACGAGTGGGAAACCGGCGACCCGAGGGCACATCCGGCCCGCGATTGATTTCAGTCAGGCCCACAGAAGTTCCTGGTGGACGTAAAATGAATATATTCTCAAAAACGCGTTTTTTGAGGCATAATTTGTTGGTGTTGCGTGTCGGGAGAGGGGTACCATTCATATCGGTGCATTACCTCATAAACATAAACCTAACGGACGCTGTAGTTTAGACTTCATGCGCTAGGGGGGACTGATGTCACGTCGTGACAAGGTGACCTGCGAACTTATGTAAGTTTTGTGAATCAGGACTGCTGCTCACCAAAGGCTGCCCATGCTTGCTCTAGAACGATACAGAAAATTCTTGATTTATAACCAATTTCGTGACAGTCTGTACAAGTTAGAACCAGCTCCCGCCTGGTTCAGCTAAACACCTCTCGTTAACCATAGGACTCAAGTCTTTAATAACGGTTTGGTTGCTGGTTTAGAAATGACAGCAAATAAAAAAATATTACTTAGTGTACGCAGTATAGTAGGAAGAATGCATGATTAAATTTGCAGGTGATTTAAATTTGAGAAATCTAGTACGCAGCTGCCACCTCTGACCCCTACACTGGCTGCAGTGAGGCTGAATATCGAGCGGAACTGAGAATTCAGAAACAGACACTGGTTTGTCATTCAGTTCTGTTTCAATTCTACGTCAGAGTTCATCGATCGTAGTGGCTGACGAATGGTGGAGGGCCAGTCCCTCAGTAACCGATAAACATATATTTTTAATGAGTGAGAAATCTCGAGAACATGCCGGGCGTGGCAATAGTGGAACACCCCACGTACAACATATCACAGGACACCACAGGCGATGTGTGGTCTCGCGTTATCTTGTTGAAAGGTAACGATAGGGAGACCTCAAAGATGGGGCACAGTCACTGACCTTAACAAGTCAGAAATTGACACCTTCTGTCAAAATTACTGGCTGCATGAAACAGGGGTGGGCATGTTGTATTTCGTACGGTACTACATACCATCTTATCAGGCACAGACAATTACGAAAGCAATCTCACGATGTTCATTCTTCTTGGAGCGCCTATACACTGATTACACTGATCCATCCATCGTGATGCTTTTCGTACAACCAATACTGGCTTGAAAAAAAAAAAAGCACTTGGTGATATTGTGATGACACAGCTGTTCCTGGGTGCACAACTGCCGCTGTGTCTCTTCCCGTTGCCACCTCAAGGGAAGCCGCAATAATGGTACAGCTCATAGTTTGTGGTGCCTAACTCATCGTCGCATTTTCCGTACGTGTTAACTTATTACAGCACAACTCACGACTGAGCAGTTGCATCGATGTGCCGCTTGGACTAGAAGCAGCTTATAGACCAAGGTCAAAGATATTGCGCCTACGCAAGCCTGCAGGGTTGCCACATCTTGCAAAGAAAATCAGTCTCATTACTTTATTGCTGCACCTCGTATATTAAAAAATCTTGTATCATATGTGCATTTCTTGTGTTCTTGACACATCCCACATCATAATGGCTTCCCTACCATGCGATTGATCAATGGAACACTCAACCAACTAACTAGCGTCTGCCACTGCAGTGTGTTTAGCATTCCCGTAATGCTCGCATGGGCTAAAATATCCCATGACGAAACGCGTCTCTTTTCGATGGACCTCCTCTATCTCTTCTATCAGTGGTACCTGGTAAGGGTCCCAGACTGACGAAAAACATTCAGGAATCAGATGAACAAGGACCTTACAACCCGCTTCTTTCGTCGATGAGTTACATTTCCTGAAGATTCTTTTTACGAATCTCAGTCTGGCGTCTACTTTTCCTGTTATTTGTTTTATGTGATCATTTCACTTAAGGTCGCTCTGGCTAGATATCCCTAGACATTTTACGGTAAATTCTGTTTTCAGAAATTCGTCATCAATAGTGTATGCGCAATATGTTACATTTACTGCCGTAGACTACACCATTCATCAATCTTCTGCACGTAATTATGCAAATCGATACTGTCTTCTGGCGTTCCTACTTTGTTACAGATAACTGCGTTATCTGCGAACAGTTTTAAAGAGCTTCCTGGGATTTGTATTAGATTATTTATATAAATTGTAAAGTATAACGATGCTATCACACTTCCTTGGGGTACTCCGGAAGTAAGCGTTACATCTGTCGATTTTGCTCTGCCAAGAGCGGCGTGTTGAGTTCGATACGCAAGGAAGTCTTGAATACAGTCGCATATCTCGTTCAATATTCGGTAATCTCTTATTTCTTTGACTAAACGGCAGTGCGAGACGGTATGAAATGCCTTGCTGAAGTCGAGGAACAGGGGATCAACCTAAACGCCGATTTCTACAGCGCTGTGGATCTGATGGAGCAACATTCCGAACTGAGTCGCGCAAGATCTGTTTGCGGAATCCATGTTCATTTCCATAGACAAGATCTTCGCTCTCCAAAAACGTGATTACGTGACCTTTGACCATGTTTCATTGTTCTACATCAGATTGATGTCAATGGTATAAAGACTATAATTATTTGCATCTGTCCTATTACCCTTCTTGAACGTGGGAATGACCTGCTCTTTTTTCCAGTCGTTAGGTAGCCTTTGTTGCTCCAGCGAACTACGATAAAGTGCTGCTAGAAGTGTAGCGGTTTCTTTCGCGTAATCTTTGTGGGAACTTAACACGTACCTCATCTGGTCCTGATGCCTTTCCACTACGAAGCAACTATAATTGCTTTTCTATTCCGCGATCGCTTAGGACAATATCTGCCATCTCGAAGTTCGTACGATCATTGAAAGGAGGAACCGTACTACGATCTACCACGATGAAACAATTTCGGAAAACCGAATTCATTATTTCGGCCTTCTTCCTGTTATCTTCCTTTTATGTGCTATGTGGTCGCTAAGAGGCTGCGTAGATGATTTACTGCCGCTAACTGGTTTTGCGTAACACCAAAACATTTTAAGACCTTTAGTCGGATCGAATGACAAAATTTTACTTCCAAAGTACGCTTGTGTCATTGCTCCCCTTACGCTCTCATTTTCACTTCGTTCTGTATCTATATATTTGAGAGTTCTTCAGTTATGTTTGGAACGAGGGGAGTGGAGGCGAGAGTGGAAAGTGAAGCTGAGGCTGGAGTGTCAAATGAAATGACGTAACTGTTACAAGTTAGGAAAGTAGCCGGAGTGCTAAGGAAATAAGAAGAAAACACATATGTTTGTATTCACTTGTGATCATAAGTGTTCTGTGAAATAAATAGCTGTCATTTAACTGTTGTGTTTGAAAAATAAATTATTCAGATCACCAAATGTAATAATTGACATGAAGTATGAGGATTCCACACTTGTCCCACACAATGATAACCCTATCGTCTCGGGCGTTAGTTGCATGGGGCTGTTGAGATCGTGTGTGGTGTCGAGTACAGCCGTCCTGAACCTATAGATTCCACATTCACACGGCAGTTGTGGGATCCCAGACAACGCGACCAGCACTGCCTGGTCTCATTTGGTTATGATCCTACAGCTGCCGAATTCTGACGAGCTGGTAGCCGTTCCTTCTCCTTACAGGAGGCTCCACATGATCATCTCACGAACAACCAACTTCAAAGTGCGATTACTGAATGAGAAAACCTCTGTGTAATCTGTCGTTGTATATAGAATGTAGAGGGCGGTATTCCGAACTATATGCAAGTACGCTGTGGTTAGCGTGAACTGCTAGTTGTTTGCATATACAAGCATGACGTAAACTTCATACCACCTTGACGCTTGTTGCATGTCACATCATTCCTAGACACGCACAAATATATCATGACAAAGAAAGACTGCGGCCTTTACGGCGATGAACTGGCATAGAAACTTGCAAAATGACGCTACAACAATAGGCCGACAGGATCACTGTGGGATTCCATATTCTGTCCTAACCGCTGTACTCAGAAGTTGTAACACTACGCTACTGCGCACGATACTTATTAAAGCCTGTACTATGGTAAGTTTACGGGCTTCACCTTATAAGAAAGGATTTTTGTATATATGTTGACCGCGTGTACCTGAATGGAGGCAAAATCAGACTTTCACCCACTCAGTAACAACAATGATACGTCAAGCAAGTCTGAAGAGCAAATACCCGTTAGGACGGACAAGAAACAACACAGCAGATGCTACCAAATTGTTAATGATACGGTCGCCAGCCTAATTAGGCATTAGCTGAGTTTCTTCCCAGTACAAGTTGAAGTCGTTCATACAAAACATCACGTAATAACACTGCATAATATGGTAAATTTTTGAACCAGAAAATCTACTGAACTAATAATTTCACTTTCTGTACTAATATGAATAAGCCATAAATACACAACAATACACTATAATGTTTACTACCAACTTCGTACAGTCTATTGATCTGATTAAAATCGGGCATAGGTTACCCTAGAAATAGCACTTTCGAAACACACATACAATGCCAATTTTGAAAAAGGTAAAACACTAATAAATTTTGGTTTTATATTGACTTTAACTTTACTGGTCAAATCAGTTCAGTTCACTTCAGAATTCAAATGAATAGAAAAGAAAAAAAGGGGGAGGGAGACCCTGAAACTGTTATGATCACTGTATCGAAAATATTGATTAAAGGATTCATTAAGCACTCAAGATTTCCAATAGGTGAGTTACTACTCTTTTTAGCTTATTTCCTGCTCATTTAATTACCATTTTATCTGCCTCAAATAATTAAACTTCATTACTAAACCAATTTCAACATTATCTTCCAACTTTGCCAGACCTATATATTCATTAACAACAAAGTTCTTTAAACATCATTCTAACATAGATAGGTCTGCAGGTAAGTATTATTAACATAAACTTTAAAAATCTTCATTTCGGGACACTCGGATTGCACAACATGTGGAAAGGACCCTGTCTAGGTTAGTTGTGAGGATAATTAACTGATAGGACAGTTCTGGTAAAATTTAAGTTGTTATTGAACAGTATGGAACAAAAGTAACACTGGTCCACACGAATACAGTACTAAAAGTTTCAACTCGTTCGTGTCGATGCGGCAGTTGGTGGGCGGCGAGATGGCGAGGCGCAAAGCACACATACAATCACAGCTTTGGCTCTTGATGTATCGGCACTTTGCTTCTTCTTAGCGTCGCAATACTTTTCCATTTAGTGCCTATGGAATATAGCCATGCTGTATAGTCGTCGGAAACGGCACATCCGAGGCTCAATGAAATCACGTTTTCCAGGAGAGCCTCCTCGATCCAGAGCGTGTTCCTCAGACCGATGCCCAACTCCGACTACGACTGCTGAGCCCGTTATGCCGTGCCGCGCCCGTGTGCATTTTCCCGCGCTCGCCTGCCATCCACCTTTTACCACTCCCCTACAGACAGGGTATTCACCAAAGGTTTTGCATTCTATATATCCTAATACATTGCCTACGTATGGAACAGGCGCACAATTACAACTTTAACATCTTACAACAGTTTCAACATTTCTTACATTTCCATTTTGTTATAATATTGCTTGCAATTTGACATAAACATTAATATTCACATCGAAAATTGTTTACAGTTTCTTTAACATAATGACATGAAAAGAAAAAAGAATGAAATCAGAACATCGCTTACACTAATTTATCGAAAATCAGAAGAAAAAATTATTATATGTACAATAGTATAACGTTGTTGTTGTTACAAAGTCAACAAGGAATACAGTGGAGTGAAAAGTGGAAAATATTATCGGTAATCAGTGGCAGCCATTATAGACAAATGCAGGATGGTTGTGGTTGAAAGTAGCCAGATTTATACGAATGATGTTCAGAATTTGCATTGTTAGTAGTGTTAGTGCCATGACAGAGGATTAGACGCCGGTACTGGTACGGCGACCTGTGGAGGAAACACAAGCATCAATGTGCATCACAGTTGCAGACAATCAACGTGGTTCTGGACAAGGTGAGCAGGACTTCACTCGCAAAGCTGTTCTGTCAAAACAACAGGAACAGTACTGCTGCACCTGGCGAGTTGTGGTTTTCAGGACTATTTTGGTGCAGCTCTCCATGCTGCTCTCTCCTGTGAAAGTCTCATTATCTCTGAATAACTACTGCAACATACATGCTTCTCGATCTGCTTACTGTTTCCATCTACGATCCCCCCCCCCCCCCCACACACACACTTCTCTCTAATACTAAACTAGTGCTCCCTTGATATCTCAGAAAGTGTCCTGTCAACAGATCCATTTTTCTTCTCAGGTTACCACAAATTTCTTGTCTCCCCGGTTCTGTTATGTACCACCTCATTATTTACGTGATCTACCCTTCCAATATTCAGCATTCTTCTGTAGCTCCACATTTCAAAAGCTTCTATTACTTTGTTGTCTGAACTGCTTGTCGTCCATGTTTCACTTCCATACATAGCTACACTCCATACAATTACATTCAGAGGAGACTTCGTAATACTTAAAGCTATGTTTGATGCTAAATCTCTTTTCTTCCGAAACGCTTTCCTTGCCATTGCCAGCCTACACATTATATCCTCTCTGTCTCAGACATCATCAGGTATTTTGCTGCCTAAATAGCAGAACTCATCTTCTACTTTAAATGTCAATTTTCCTAATCTACTTCCCTCAGTATCACTTGATTTAATTCGACTACATTGCATTATCCTCGTTTTGCTTTTGTTGGTGTTCACCTTATACCCACCTTTCAAGACACTGTCCATTCTGTCCAACAGCTCTTCCAAGCCCTTCGCTGTCTCTTACAGAATTACAGTGTCATCGGCAAACCTCAAAGTTTTCATTTCGGCTCCCTGAACATTAATTCCTTCTCCAGATTTTTCGTTCGTTTCCTTTACAGCTCGCTCAATGTACAAACTGAGTAACATCGGGGATAAGCTACAACCTTGTCTCACTCCCTTCTCAATTATTGCATCCTTTTCATGCCCCTCAACTCATGACTGGCAACTAGTTTCTGTACAAGTTGTAAATAGTCTTTCGCTCCCTGTGTTTTACCCCTGCTACCTTTAGAATTTCAAAGAGAGTATTCCATCAGCATTGTCAAAAGCTTTCTCTAATTCTACAATTGCATAAAAGTAGGTTTGCTTTTCCTTAACGTATCTTTGCTTTTCCTTAACGTATCTTCTAAGATAAGACGTAGGGTCAGTTTGTTCGAAATCCAAACTGATCTTCCCCGAGGTTGACTTTTATCAATTTTTCCATTCTTCTGTAAAGAATTCGTGTTAGTATTTTGCAACCATTACTTATTAAACTGGTAGTTCGATAATATTGACATCTGTCAGCAGCTGATTTCTTTAGAATTGGAATTACTACATTCTTCATGAAGTCTGAGGGTATTTCTCCTGTCTCATACATCTTGGACTCCAGACGGAAGAGGTTTGTCATGGCTGCCTCTCCAAAGGGTATCAGTAGGTCTGACAGAATGTCGTCTTGTCTCGGGGCCACGTTTCGACTTATGTCTTTCACTGCTCTATCAAATACTTGTTGCAGTATCATGTACCTCACCCTTTATTCATCTACGGCCTCTTTTATTTCTATTATATTGCCTCCAAGTTCATCTCCCTTGTACAAACTATACTCCTTCCACCTTTGAGCGTTCCCGTCTTTCCTTAGAACTGTTTTTTCGTATGAGCTTTTGATATTAACACTGCTGCTTCTCTTTTCTCGAAAGTCTCTAATTTCCCTGTAGGAAGTTTCTATCTTTCCCAGACCGCGCACCAGTACTTTAGGAGGGCGGCAAGCGTAGTGTAGGCAGTCTCTTTCGTAGATCTGTTACATTTTCTGAGTGTTCTGCCAATAAAAATTAGTCTTTGTTTTGCATTCCCCACAACATTGTGCATGTGTTCTTTCCAATTTAAATTGTTCGTAATGGTATTCCTAGGCGTTTAGCTGAATTTGCGGCCTTTAGATGAACGGCTTTCTGAGTGTTCTGCCAATAAAAATTAGTCTTTGTTTTGCATTCCCCACCACATTGTGCATGTGTTCTTTCCAATTTAAATTGTTCGTAATGGTATTCCTAGGCGTTTAGCTGAATTTGCGGCCTTTAGATGAACGGCTTCCTTTTAGCACTCAAGTGGATGACCTCACATTTTTCATTATTTAGGGTCCATTGCCAATTTTCGCATCATTCGGATATCATTTCTAAACCGTTTTGCAATGTGTTTCGATCTTCTGATGACTTTACTAGTCGATAAACGAGAGCGTCATCTGCAAACAACCTAAGATGGCTGCTCAGATTGTTTACCACATCGTTTGTACAGATAAGGATCAGCCTTGGTGAACGCCAGAAATCAGTTCTGTTTTATTCGATGACTTTCCGTCAGTTACTACGAACTGTGACCTCTCTGACAGGAAATCACGAATCCACTCGCATAACTGAGACGATATTCGATAAGAACGCAATTTTATTATGGTTCAAATGGCTCTGAGCACTATGGGACTTAACTTCTGAAGTCATCAGTCCCCTATAACTGAGAACTACTTAAACCTAACTAACCTAAGGACATCACACACACCCATGCCCGAGCCAGGATTCGAACCTGCGCGCGGTTCCAGACTGTAGCGCCTAAAGCCTCCGCCACACACCGTTGGGTGGCTTGCGGAGTATAAATGTAGATAAATGTAGAACCGCTCGGCCACCCTGGCCGGCGCAATTTGATTACAAGCCGTTTGTGAGATATAGTGTCAAATTGCCTTTCGGAAATCTAGAAATACAGAATCAATTTGAAATCCGTTCTCAATAGCACTCAACACTTCGTGTGAGTAAAGAGCTAGTTGTGTTTCACAAGAGCAAGTTTTCTAAATCTGTGTTGACTGTGTGTCAATAGACCTATCTCTTCGAGGTAATTTATAATGTTCGAACACTATATATGTCCCAAAATCCTTTTGGCATATCGACGTTAATGATATGGGCCTGTAATTTACTGGATTACCCCTATTGCCTTTCTTGATTATTGGTGTGACCTGTGCAACTTTCCTAGTTCTTTCTTCGAGCGAGCTGTTGTATATGATTGTTAAGTATAGAGCTATTGCATCAACATACTCTGAAAGGAACCTAATTGGTATACAGTCTGGACCAGAAGACTTGCTTTTATTAAGTGATTTAAGTTGATTCACTACTAAGAGGATATCTGCTTCTAAGTTACTCATGTTGAAAGCTGTTCTTTTCGAATCCCTATTTGATTTTGTATTTATAATTCTGTATTCACCTTACCAGAAGTCCTGCTCCTAAGAGCACCCAACCTCATTAATTCCTACTATATCTAACATCTATCTCTCCATTTCCCTTTTTATATTTTCTAATCTACGTTCCCGATTTAGGGATCTAAAATTTCATTCTCCGATATGTAGAACACGAGTATCGACACACTGAAGCGGTACGAAGAGGTCCTCATTCCGCGCACCTGAGTTGAGGAACATGGCGCGGAATTTCAAATTAACTTGCGATGTGGGACTACTACTGCATCACAAATGGTTAAAACAGTTATTGTTGCCACTGTAAGGTTCTTATATGCTTTCTGCTGTTGTAAATAACTCACCTTTGCTGTACTGGGCAAAGATAAATGATCACAATGCATGACTGGTAAATAAGATCCTTAACTCTGTGTTTAGCTTTATCTGTGGCTGACTTGCTTATCAGTCAGTTGTTCGGCGCTGGGACATTCTTCTTTGAGTCATAGTGCGAGCAATCGAGTTTTTAGAAAAGGAAATTTGATATATGTGATTCTGAGAGAAATTATCTGGAATACTTTGTCATGGAAATGAAAACTTGTTTATTGTTTCTGTTGGTGGAGAAGATCTTCGGATGAATTTTTCAGCGTACCCAAGACATAGACAGCAATGAAATGATTGTTTGCTAGAATTATTATCTGAAACAGAACTTCGTCCCTCAGATAACTAACACTTTTCATGATTAATGTTAATTTGAACTCTTGTGTTTTTCATTATGTCACAAATAACTCAACTGCTTGAAACTTTTGTAGGTTTTTTTTAGTGATAGAATTTTGTAGTTGTTAGACTTTTCTTATGTTCTGCAGCTTTTTTGTCAATAATCAGAGTTTGACTGTTTTTGAACGATTTTCTTTCAGTAAAACCCACCTCCATGATTCATAGTAAAGTTGTCAAGATTTTGTCGTATTTGCATTGCAGCGTTCGACACACGAAGTCACAAATTGTTTTCGACAAGCAGAAAATAAAGATATTAGTAATGAGTAATTTATTTTCCTTTAGATGCTACATCTACTGCTTTGTATTTGCTTCCGACAACGTTAATACTCCAGACAGAAAAACGACATGCTGAGCAAGATGAAAGTCACCTTTTTTCAGGGCAGATCTCACTTTGCAATCTCGAGCAAACAGTGTAGTCGGGATTGTCAAGTGTCATGATAGCAAGCAGATTAATTTTAAGTGAACAGTGTTGTGAATTTCAAACAATTATTTCCTTCCGAGAAGAGCAGTAACTTATTTTTGTGGATATTCCAAGTCAGACATTACACTTTATGTCAAGCAATGTTCATAATGTACTTCAGTTGAGTTTTGTTTATATAGTTTTCATTGAGCACACAATTAGCTTCTTTTGGCATTTAATTAGAATCACTTTCTTTATTTCAAATTTTGTATTTCACGAAATTTAAAGATTTATTTCACGACACTGTTCACATGCGCAAAATAGCGTCAACCAACCATCAGTTCTGCTCAACAGTTGAATACGATATCTAAAGTACACGTTACATGAGGAGAAAGTTTTTGAA
The DNA here is from genome assembly GCF_023898315.1 of Schistocerca nitens. Classification (NCBI taxonomy): domain Eukaryota; kingdom Metazoa; phylum Arthropoda; class Insecta; order Orthoptera; family Acrididae; genus Schistocerca; species Schistocerca nitens. The sequence goes on along the minus strand of NC_064617.1, from coordinate 929,049,556 downwards.
ACCACTATATTCAGTTTCTTACATACAATAATTTATTTTTTATTTTTTGTTGAATAGGCAGCGTATGCTATGGCTGGAAATGCTGCACGCAATGTGCGATCTTCAAGCAATGCATGGGCTGTGCCACGACAGCTGAACATTCCATGAATAAATAGTTTTCAGGTTTGCAACCGCGTCAAGTGATTAAAATTACACGAGCTTTCGTCCAAGTACTCCTTGGCCGTTCTCAAGTTGTATGGCTTCCAGTGGATTGATTGTACGCCCCTTGGATACACTAACTGCCGGCTGTGACGTCACTGGTGCTTGAGACGTTGCTAAATACGGGCACACGTTGACTCAGCGTTGGATGTGCCTGCTTCAACCGCGCGGTCGCTGCTTCCAACGTCGTGCTACGGACCACCGTCTCCATTTAGTGTGTTTTGGTGATTCAGTGGCTTTTTAAATTACACTATCTCAGAAGCCGTTAATGTGACCCACAACAGATGTTCCGTCGGATTTTTTACGGTATCCGTTTTCTAAAGTGAGCCCAGCTAAAGCAGATTCCTCGGGGTAGTGTAAGCGATAAAACCTCTCATGCTCGTTCCTGCATTGTTGCACCATGCATACTGTTTTTCAGACAGAAGACTGGCCACACTCGTAAGGTATCTTGTAGACCCCAGAGGTTCTCAGATCTGCTGCGTCTTTAACCGTCGCAGTAATTGATGGATGTTCATCAGAGGCCTGAAGATCGATCTGATCTTGTGTCGTTTCAGCAGGCGGCTTGTTTTGCCACAGAATGGCAAGAAAGAAAGTTTATTTTCCTGCTCCTCTTCGGTGGTTTAGTCTTGAGTCTTGCATGAAATCACTTGATTTATTTGATGAACGTTATAGCCACTGTTCCTGAAGACCTTGCATAAGTGGCTCAGCTCATGCGGCAAATTGTCAGCGTCAGATATCATTCTTGCACAATGCACCAAAGGTTGTAAAACAATGCGCTTCTGTGCCGGTTAATGATGGCTGGTGACGAGCACGTACAGGTCGGTGGGCGGGTGTTTTATAGATGCTGTGTTCAAGGTACCCACTTTGTTTGCGGCGGAGAGGAAGTCGAGGAAGGGAAAAGCATTGTCTTCTTCTACCTCCAGTGTGAACTGGATGGTACTGATAATGCTGTTGAGGTGTTCGTATACAGCTCCACCACATCTCTTCGCTCCACATGTGGGACATTGTGAACATCTTATTAAAAACTCAACACATTTTATCAGCCAAATCAACAGTCTTCGACTTAGTGAGGGTGACGTTATTGTCAGTCCTGTGTGGTGATGCTTATTACGAATGGGCCTGTCAAACACTCTGTGTACCTCGTATTCCAGTTTTTTATAGATGACGTGGTCGAGCTATTTAGAGACAGACTTAAGTCCTCTTATTTTCGGTACAACAGCTAGTACTACGGACGGCATTTCAACGGGTAGCCCGTTAGCTTCAGAATTCTCTTCATGGAGAATTCTGAAGATATTTCCTAGTTGTTCCTCTCGGTACGTTGCCGACAAGTTCGTCATTTGGCCCCACAGATATGAGAAACTTTACGAGTTTTTGGAACACCTCAACAGCATTAACAGTAACATCTACACTCCTGGAAATGGAAAAAAGAACACATTGACACCGGTGTGTCAGACCCACCATACTTGCTCCGGACACTGCGAGAGGGCTGTACAAGCAATGATCACACGCACGGCACAGCGGACACACCAGGAACCTCGGTGTTGGCCGTCGAATGGCGCTAGCTGCGCAGCATTTGTGCACCGCCGCCGTCAGTGTCAGCCAGTTTGCCATGGCATACGGAGCTCCATCGCAGTCTTTAACACTGGTAGCATGCCGCGACAGCGTGGACGTGAACCGTATGTGCAGTTGACGGACTTTGAGCGAGGGCGTATAGTGGGCATGCGGGAGGCCGGGTGGACGTACCGCCGAATTGCTCAACACGTGGGGCGTGAGGTCTCCACAGTACATCGATGTTGTCGCCAGTGGTCGGCGGAAGGTGCACGTGCCCGTCGACCTGGGACCGGACCGCAGCGACGCACGGATGCACGCCAAGACCGTAGGATCCTACGCAGTGCCGTAGGGGACCGCACCGCCACTTCCCAGCAAATCAGGGACACTGTTGCTCCTGGGGTATCGGCGAGGACCATTCGCAACCGTCTCCATGAAGCTGGGCTACGGTCCCGCACACCGTTAGGCCGTCTTCCGCTCACGCCCCAACATCGTGCAGCCCGCCTCCAGTGGTGTCGCGACAGGCGTGAATGGAGGGACGAATGGAGACGTGTCGTCTTCAGCGATGAGAGTCGCTTCTGCCTTGGTGCCAATGATGGTCGTATGCGTGTTTGGCGCCGTGCAGGTGAGCGCCACAATCAGGACTGCATACGACCGAGGCACACAGGGCCAACACCCGGCATCATGGTGTGGGGAGCGATCTCCTACACTGGCCGTACACCACTGGTGATCGTCGAGGGGACACTGAATAGTGCACGGTACATCCAAACCGTCATCGAACCCATCGTTCTACCATTCCTAGACCGGCAAGGGAATTTGCTGTTCCAACAGGACAATGCACGTCCGCATGTATCCCGTACCACCCAACGTGCTCTAGAAGGTGTAAGTCAACTACCCTGGCCAGCAAGATCTCCGGATCTGTCCCCCATTGAGCATGTTTGGGACTGGATGAAGCGTCGTCTCACGCGGTCTGCACGTCCAGCACGAACGCTGGTCCAACTGAGGCGCCAGGTGGAAATGGCATGGCAAGCCGTTCCACAGGACTACATCCAGCATCTCTACGATCGTCTCCATGGGAGAATAGCAGCCTGCATTGCTGCGAAAGGTGGATATACACTGTACTAGTGCCGACATTGTGCATGCTCTGTTGCCTGTGTCTATGTGCCTGTGGTTCTGTCAGTGTGATCATGTGATGTATCTGACCCCAGGTATGTGTCAATAAAGTTTCCCCTTCCTGGGACAATGAATTCACGGTGTTCTTATTTCAGTTTCCAGGAGTGTAGTTCACCATGGAGGTAGAAATGGACAATGCATTGCCCTTCTTCGATGTCATCGTCCTCCACAGACGAAACTGATGACATGGCCATAGCGTCCATCGAAAACCCACCCACGCCGATTTGTACTTGCACGCCATCAGCCATCACCACTTTGAACAGAAAAGGATGGATACATCTTACAAGAGTGGTATCAGAAAGCTGATAACCTACTCCATGAACTGAGCAACCTACGGAAGGTCTTTAGGAACAACGGCTATAGTGTTCATCAAATAAATGAAATGATTTCAAGAAAGAATCACAGTAAGACCACCGACGAAGACCAGAAAAGAAACTTGCTTTCTTGCCGTTTCGTGGCTCTGTGTCGGGCAAGATAAGCCACGCATTGAATAGACACAGGATTAAATCAGTCTTCAGGCCTCCGACAAAAATCCGTCAATTACTGAGACCAGTTAAAGATGTCACTGCCGGCAGCTACAGTGCGTACGGCGAGAGAAGAGCTCTGACAGTCGACGCGGCCTTGCGCACTTGCTTCGCGCATCCACGACGGCCAGTCAGATCGTGAGCTTTTGTTTACATTACCGTGGCAATGCCCCACTGTTGCCGTAGTGCTGGGCGGCCGCTGCTGGCTCGCTGCTCGTATGTGTCGAATATTGGCAACTGCGCTGAAATTGTCAGAGCTCTTCCCTGGACACACATATATAAGGGGCGTACCAGCAGCCAACTGGAAGTCATACTGCTTGACAATGACTAGGGAGTTTTCTGCCGAAAGCTCGTGTAATTTTAATCACTTGTCATGGCTGGAAACCGAGAACATTTTGTTCAGTGTTACCATCTCGAGACTGCGTTCTTACGAACATTCCGTGGTCCACTGCTCGAAAAGTGCTTCGAACAATTGTGAAATGGTATCTGTAGAGGGATTTCAGGCTGTCGTGAATGCAGATGGTCGCACATCAAGGAACATTTGTAACCTGGATTGTAAACATGGCAGGGAATAGATTACCTTTTCACGTGGAAATTAAAACGTGTTCGTTTCCGTGGTCTATTCATTATTTCTCTTCTGCATGTCCTTATAAATCTTGCAACCAAGTATCATTGTCCTACGATCATTCGTTATTCATGGGTGCCTGTGTCAAGTAGCGAAAGTTTAACTGTAATCAATCTGTATATCCAGAAGCATCTACAAAGCACTGTTTCACAGAGAGGAGTATTTCAAGAAGGTTATATACGATAATTACTCGGATGAAGTTTAACCATCTAGTTCCTCTGTTGGAGGCATGGGATATTATACCTATACAGGTAATAAACGGTAACTGTTTACCACAGACCACAGTGGTGTAGCAGAAGTCGAGATGAACCATTTGATATAAGACACTTACGGCGTACCAAGCCGGGAAATAACTGGTCTACAAAACCCACATAAGCCACAGCGCATGCACACCATGCGAGATTTTCAATATCCTCTCTGTCTTTTACGCCACCAGCTTACCCGGCTATCTCGTTAATATTATTAAATTAAACCCTCCTCTGAAAGTAAAGAAAAGAAAGAGACTTTTGTAAACTTTATGCAAAAGCTACTTAGTTTTACAACTCGATATTAACATATCCCTTATAAGCTCGGTAGTTTCGTGGAAAGAAGACCAGACAAACAAAACTATGTATTTAACTGTTTTATGCTGTAAAAATTCACAATATTTTGACATAAAATTAGCATAGTCATTGATTTTACATTTTTTAGTGCAAGAACAAGGCGTTTTGAATATTCAAGGGCGATTTTAGCCAAAACGTTGGGCGGCGCGCATGTGCTGATACTTACGTGGCTTTTCTAGGCCAGTTTGAGGTTGTCCCCGGCAGACCACAAGAACCCTATATCAAATTCTTCGTCTCGACGTCAGTTACAGCACTGTACTATGTTGTAAAAAACTATCGTGTACACCCCTTATGCTTGAAGTATTGAAAGTAGACGTAATTTTCATGAAGTCATCACTCTGAAGATTTTGTTGCGCTACTTTTATTATTTTCGAGTTTTTCTTGAAAATGTAAATTTTAGGCCAGAATAAGTAAAAGTGATGTAGAATATCTACCCCTTCGACACAAGCTAGAAAGTAGACATTTTAGTACCATATTATCATTATAAATTAATGAAAATGTACCAATTTCAAGGATGATAAGTATGATATTGCTTAGTACAGAGATGAAGAAGTGCAATTTTGGAGAACAATAGCTACAAATAGTTCCATTAAAACATTTATGGAGGACTTAATTAATTAAACAGAGACTCCAAATTTCGACAGTCTGTTCTACAAACAATTATCTAATGAAAAAAAAATAGTATGGAAATAGAATTCGGGAGGACGACGGTTCAATTCCGCGACCAGTCATCCTGATTTAGGCTTTCTGTGATTTCCCTAAATCGCTGCAGGCTAATGCCGGGATGGTTCCTTTGACGGGGCACGGCCGACTTCCTTCCCCGTTCTTCCCTAATCCGACGAGATCGATGACCTCCTCCCTCAAACAACCCAACCCCCCAGGTAAAGACATTTGAATTTTCGTGTTGCACAAGAACTTTTAGTAACACATAGTTGGCTTTGCCAACAGTAAGAAATCGAGTGTTCCCTTCGCCGTCCGCACCGAGTGACAAAAGCAATGTCGTTACCGGCAGAGGGATTGTCAGCCAGCAGAAGGTCAGAGGATGTGATCATTTCGTGGCAGAATCTTTGAGTGCGTAGCACTATCCTTTGTGTAAGCCGTGACAGTGAGGTTCGGGTGGCCGCTTGCAGAAAAATCTTCCATTTTCGCGAGTGAAATTATGTTAGCAACCAATTTTCATTTCATGAGTTTGAACTATCGATTAGGTTTTATGAAATTCTAAACATGCAAAACAGTGTGGTTTTGCTGTATTTGCGATTTCCTTTGTGCAACTTGTACCAAAAAGCTATGTTGTGTTTGGAACATTAGACTCCCCACTTTATGGGCGAGAAAAGCTGTAACCGGCTAAATCCGTCGATATATAATATCAAACGATAACTGTAGCTACAGAAACTTTAGTAGAATTTCGAATCTGAATGTTTCAAGTTTCTGAACGAAGATCATTTTTGTGTGTTTGATAAAAAGGAACTTAACATGTATGAACGTCTTATTCGAACTATAATTACATAGTTTGTCAAAAATTTCCTCATGTACTCACACTAAGTAAGAATTTTTGAGATGCTTTAAGCTGAATGTCAGCAAGTGGAAAGAAGATTATTTTCAAATCACCTGTCTAACTAGTTTACAGACCCTTGTTGCGTGGGTGGACTCAAAACTGGCATTTACTGTTGAGACTGATTTGGGTTCTCGTCTCATCCAGAAGATCGAAGGTCAAGAAGTGATGTGTAGTTATCCACATCCAACAATAATAGGAGGAAAGTAAAGTGAGTATATTAAACGGCAGGACTCTGAAACATTTCGTTGAATCAGTCGTAATTAACATTATAATTTTGGTATGCTTCTTAGTGAAACTTCTCTTGTGCATCCTAAGCCATTTCATTTACACTGTTATGCTTCCTTAATGTCTGTGCGTTAAAATGGCCGTCTGAGGGTATAATCAATTACTCGTAAATAATGATGACGTCACACCAGCACGTGACGAGTTACTGACTGACGCTCGTTAAAAGACCAGAAGACAGGAAAGCAGATTCATAATTAGTAAGGATTTATTATGTTCTATAATTTGCACGCCGCATAAGTTATTTCTTACTCCAAAAAAAACATAGTTGCAAAGTGTTTCGGTACAGGTATTTCAGCATAAAATCTGCTCGTTGAAAGATTATTATCGTGTAATCGACGATACCTTTGTGGCCACTTCTAAATATATTCGCTCCATGTATCTGTTTTGGTTTCTACAGCCGCCGTCAGTTTGATTGATAAGTAATCTGACGCTTCGGCAGCACGAGAGCTCGGCATTCTCAAATAATTACGCACCACGAGGATCGGAGCCTAATTCTCTGGTAACACCAGTCTCCCGTGTTGGTGAAGCGTCAGATTATGTGATAACCAAATAGCTACAGGCCGAAAAACTGGAAACTAAAGCCTGTAGTCGATATGCCGAGAAGACTCATGTCAGGGACGGTAGATGGGAGTTAATTGATAGATGTAAAAAGAGGCCAATCACAAATAAAATGGAAGAAAGACGGCAATGAGGAACAATTATGATTGTTAGACTGTGAGGTGCAGTACATTTGTAGACGTAACTTGGCATTCTTTAATATGTGATAGCACAGTGAGTGGGGAGGTCTTGTACTATTAGCTGTTTTACGCCGATAGACTTGACACAAATATTAGCTCGTGGCATGTATGTGAAAGACCTGTAGTAAAGTTGTATTATTTACATCTGTGACAGTTTTACAAGCTGAATTGGTTTTTCACTATTGTGCTAATAAGAACGCTAACGGTTCTGGTCTCTTATAGTCCGAACAACTGCTTACTGCGTCACCTTAACAACAATCTAGAATCGTCTGTGCTGTGTGCATTGTGATGTAATGAAGTCAGTAACGCATTAGTAATCCCACGATACCAGCGAGAACCGATATCTTCGCTTACATAAAGAAAAATTCATATAGAAAACTGAGTCAAATCAATTATTTCACGCTTAATATTTAAATTCGTGTGTTTAAAATAATAATGAAGCGTTAATATAAAATTATATAAATTCAGTTCCATTAATTTTCCTAAATGTGTACCAGAGTCTCTCTGACGTATAGAGAAGTTCTTTATACGGTATATCTATTCTTTTTCATTGTGTGGAGGATTGGCGGGAGGTGATTATAAATGGAAATCGAGTCTGTTTGCGAGCCTTCAGAAACTGGGTGCATTTTTAATTTTGTTTGTTCAGATCGTGCAGTCATAATATGTGAAATATTGCAGAATGCAGAGGTTTAAAAATCCAAATACTTCATTTAGTGTATCGAGAATTACCCGATTTTAGCAATCTTTTCATCAGCTAATGTACTCCGTAGTAGAAGAAAACCTACGGACGTTATCATGCCTCCAAAGAACACAACGAACCCAGCATCAAGATAATCAGCTAAGGAAAACTTCATGTTTTAATATGTGGATTTGTCATTCGATGCAACTCACTTCAAAATTGTGGTATCGTCCAAAGATCACAGTGCCACACTGAAGTCGACAAGGCACAATGACACCACATAGATCAGTGATGTATCGCTGCAGTCCTCAACGACGAATGGGAGAGGCGGCCTTCCTCAGCACAGCGGCGCCCTCGCGAGGTGGTCGATATAGATCGACCTCGGCTGCAGCAGTCGACATAATCGAGAACGGCTAAACAGTTATTCAAGCAGCAGAGGGAAATGTACGTTTGTAAATGTTAAATACTGTACTTCAAGAGAAGAACTGTAATTTCATGCATCAAGTGGTGTTTTATTAGTCAGTGGCAGTTGTAAATTATCAAGCATTTCTGTGGCAAAGGGTTGTATCAAGTTAAGTGAATCTCTTTATCATTTACGTAATAAAATGAACTAGCCTTTCATATGTTGTAGTTCGATGAGCCATGTTCCAGGCAATTAAAAAACTCAAAGATATGGCCGGACGATTGCAGCTTCGTCTGGTTACAACAAAAATGACAAACGTCCGTTCTCAGGACAAATCATTGAGTATGAAGCAATGAAGAGGCACATTACAGCACGGTGGACTGTACTACTGTTTACAATTCATCTACAGGCATCTATACTCTGCAAACCAGTGTGAAGAGGATGGTAGCGGGTATTTCCCATTGTAACACATTTTTAGGTTCCTTTCTATGGCATTTGAGAATAGAATGAGTGTTTAAATGTCTCTGTACGTGTTGTGATGCCGGCCGCGGTGGTCTAGCGGTTCTGGCGCCGCAGTCCGGAACCGCGGGACTGCTACGGTCGCAGGTTCGAATCCTGCCTCGGGCATGGGTGTGTGTGATGTCCTTAGGTTAGTTAGGTTTAAGTAGTTCTAAGTTCTAGGGGACTTATGACCTAAGATGTTGAGTCCCATAGTGCTCAGAGCCATTTGAACCATTTTTTGTTGTGATGAGACTAATCTTGTCTTCGCGATTCCGACAGGAGGAACATCTAGACCAGTGGTTCCCAAACTTTCTTAGATAATTACCCCTGAGTGCAATCAGACATTAGCTCATACTGCTACCCCACTCCCTCCCTCCTCCGCATTATCACCAACTTTAACACCTAACTAAACAGTAAACTGAAAGACTCATCTTGCAACAACTTTATTTTTAAAATGATGAAAGATGATTGATATTTAGTGTGTCTGTGTGTGTATGAATGCACGTGTGTGTGTGTGTGTGTGTGTGTTAGAATGGTTGACGAAGGAATTCGTGGTGCACTGCAAGTGCTACTCACAACTCCTTCTCAGATAAGAAAGCTAACTATCCTCAGTGAGGGTACACACTTGTTACAAAACATACTTCCTCTTCATTACGCCTCTCATTGCCACACTTCCTTGACCTGCACAATACAACTCCATTTAAAATCAAACAGATTCAGATCTGTGCACAATTTGTAAATCACTTGACTGCTGCACTCCTGCTCTCCTTACTTCTGAGCTGGCAGAAATTGGACGATTTCAGGCTGTTAATGCTTTGTGTTTGACCATTCTACTACTGCTACTACTGATAATAATAATAATAATAATAATGTATACAGCATTATACACTACTGGCCATTAAAACTGCTACACCACGAAGATGACGTGCTACAGACACGAAATTTAACCGTCAGGAACAAGATGCTGTGATATGGAAATAATTAGCTTTTCAGATCATTCACACAAGGTTGGCGCCGGCGGCGACACCTACAACGTGCTGACATGAGGAAAGTTTCCAACCGATTTCTCATACACAAACAGCAGTTGACCAGCGTTGCCTGGTGAAACGTTGTTGTGATGCCTCGTGTAAGGAGGAGAAATCCATACCATCACGTTACCGACTTTGATAAAGGTCGGATTGTAGCCTATCGCGATTGCGGTTATCGTATCGCGACATTACTGCTCGCGTTGGTCGAGATCCAATGACTGTTAGCAGAATATGGAATCGGTGTGTTCAGGAGGGTAATACGGAACGCCGTGCTGGATCCCAATGGCCTCGTATCACTAGCAGTCGAGATGACAGGCATCTTATCCGCATGGCTGGAATGGATCCTGCAGCCACGTTTCGATCCCTGAGTCAACAGATGGGGACGTTTGCAAGACAACAACTGTTGTGTACATAGTTCCGAGTAGTCAGCGCGTACACAACTTTCCCACTAGAGCGTGACCCGCTAAGCACAACAGCGCAAGTGCAGCACTCGTCTGTCTCCGCACTACGAGATGGCGCTGCCTTAGAGACGGTCCAAATTCTGCTTCCACCGATCCGCGTATTAATATGTAACACAGCCAATGAGATCACTGCTAATGTAGAAACTTTTCTCCTCGCGGATCACACTAGCGCAGTGATACATGAACGCACAAGGTATTATAACGAGTCTACAGACCTCCGATTAGTCAGTCAGCATTAGTCTGTACTAGTCTGCTTTTGTCTGTACCAGTCTATAGTCAAGTTTCAGTCTGCGCCTAATAAGATTATCACATTCCTGTACATAGCCATGAAGAGAAATGTATAGACACTTTGTCAAGTATCAGAGATATGTGAGAATAAGATTAACGTACCAAGACCAAAGGAACTTCAGATTGTCAATTGTAAATTGCATGCAGAATCAAGTTACGTAAGTTTTATGCTTGTTACTATTTTAATAAATGTGTGTGAAAATTAATCAAGTTCTGTTTAAAGTTGGTCACCGTCAATCTGCTACTCTAAGCGTGCAAGTGGCATTTCTATCGTCTGACCTAACGGCAGAAGATTAACACGCCACGATAAGACCACGAGACATATTGCTGACACTCGCCTACTTCGTTAGAGCGACAAGTCAAATAATCTGATGGTGTGTGTACATTGGCGATGAGGTACTAAGGAAACAGAAGATTTCAGCACAATTACGGATGACCACGTGTGAGCCTAGAATAAAATAGAATTACAGTGGACTTCTGGAAGGTACATACTTGACTGGTAACCCGCTCTCTTGCAGCTAAAATATCATTATTGCAGTAATCTAGTCGCACTTGGAATTTTCAGATAACCATGGACCTCACGGCACAGATCGTAAATCTCATGGCACAAATACAACAGTCGCAACAGGCGTTGCTTACAAGAGTGGAACGATTGGAGTCGCAGCCTTCCGTAGAGTCTCCGCTACAAATTAAACTTCCGCCACCACCTTTCGCAGTTTACAACAGTAAGGAAGAAGCGTGGCCGGACTATGCAGCACGCCTGGAACAGCACTTCCTCACACACCAGATATCAGGTGATGTAGAAAAAAGATCTTATTTTTTGGCAAATTGCGGCGCAGCTATCTACAACCTTATCTTAAAACTGAATCCGACTTGTGAACCGACAAATTTGTCATTCCCAGCTATTAAAGACTTGCTCGAAAAATACTTCGACAAGCAAACGCATGTCGCTGCTGCAAGGCATAAATTTTACTTATGCAAGAAAAAGGCACAGCAGACACACACGGAATGGATTACACAGTTGCAAGGATTAACTAGGACCTGCAAATTTATTTGTGAAAACGAGAAGTGTAAAAAGTCCTATGCAGATTCTTTAATACGCGATATGCTCATAATGCATTCACCAGACGAGAAATTCAGGAAAGAGCTCCTTAGTTTAATCAATGCGTCCTTGTAAGACTGTTTACCAATCACTCGAGCACACGAACAAAGCCAAGCCTCTGTGAGTGTGGTACAAGACGACGACTGTGACGTGTTCGCGACACAGGCACGCGACACGGGGCAACGCGGCCCGCGTACCCAAGGCCGTAAACAGAACAGCAAGGCTAGGCTCACGCGATCTAAGAACGGATCACACACCCAAACTCAAAGACTAAAGTTGAAATCGTGTCTTAAATGTGAAATCAATCATCACAGAGACAATTGTTACTATCGTAACGCACATTGTGACTTTTGCGAACGTAAAGGGCACAAATCAGAAGTGTGTAATAAGAAAAGTGTACAGTCTGGAAATAAGTTTAGCAATAAGAAAGTGCTTAATTTTAAGAAGTATACCTTCAATGCGTGTGACGATATGAATAGGCAAGACTATATTCAGGTTTCAAAAGTTAAACATAAAGTTAATGCTATTGTACAAAACAGGAACTAGTCTTTGTATGTCACATTACTCGTGAACAAAATACCTATCAAATTCCAGATTGACACAGGATCGTCGATCTCTATCATAAATCTGCACACGCATAAACGACTAGGTTCTCCTAAATTGCAGCATTTTGACAGCTCACTGTACAGCTACAGTAATGAACAAATTCCAGTCAAAGGTGCACTGACGACGGAAGTAACTTACAAACAGTTTACCAAGACAGCTACTTTAGCAGTAGTTAACACTCATAAGGCATCAAACTTGCTGGGTCTGGATCTCTTTAACGAATTAGGCTTCACAAACCATGAAGCGAAACAGGTCACACATGCAGTTCCGAAAGGAAAATTACAAACAGTGTTGCAGAAGTACGAAGATATTTTTTCCTCCACGACGGGCACTGTAACTGATTACCAGGCACATATTACGCTGACACCGAATGCAGTGTCGAAGTTTTGCAAAGCTAGAACTGTCCCTTACGCAATGAAAGAACGCGTAAAACAAGAACTTGACCGTTTAGAAGGCAATGGTATTATCGAACCAGTCACATGTAGCGCCTGGGCAACACCAATCATTGTAATAGAAAAGCCAAATGGATTATTACGTATCTGTGGAGATTTCAAGAATACTGTCAACTCACAGTGCATTATAGAAACATACCCGATTCCGAAACCGGAAGAACTGATGTATCAATTAGCAGGGGGTGTGTATTTCGCCAAACTGGATTTAAAGGAAGCATATCTGTAGATTCCTTTAGACAAAGATACACAAAAGTTTATGGTCATAAATACTCCATTTGGATTGTACAGATACAAGCGCTTACCATCGCTAGTGCACCAAGCATCTTTCAACGTTACTTGGAACAATTAATTAGAAACTGTCCTAACGCAGTTAACTATCTCGATGACATAATCGTCTCGGGAAAATCTCCACATGATTTACTAGATAACCTGGAAGAATTGTTCAAGGTTCTCAGAAAGGCCAATCTCAGGTGCAACAAGGACAAATGTATATTTTTTGTCAAGTAAATTCAGTATTTAGGACATATATTGTCAAATAACGGAATCAGTCCGACACCACAGCATATAGAAGCAATACAGAAATTGCCAGCTCCGAAAGACTTAAAGCAACTAAGAGCTTTATTAGGCCAAATTAATTATTACCGGAAATTCATACCGAAAGCAGCTGAAATTGCCGAACCGTTGCACAGATTGCTTCGCAAAGGAGTCGCGTGGAATTGGTCCAAAGAATGCCAGCACGCATTCGACAAACTGAAACAAAGTGTAGTAGACGGAAAATGTCTTACGACATATGACCCGCAAAAGCTGATCACTATTGCAGTGGACTCGTCAGATTACGGGATCGGTGCAGTCATGTCCCATAAACATTAAGGAATTGAACGACCGATTGCATACGTTTCGAAAACGTTAAACTCAAGTCAACGAAACTATAGCCAAGTAGAAAAAGAGGCACTAGCAATTATCTTTGCAGTGAAGAAGTTTCATGACTACATATACGGACGAAAATTTATTCTGCTCGCAGACCGTAAGCCATTGGTGACAATATTCGGACCACATAATAGTGTATCTACTAAGACAACAGAGCGTTTACGACGTTGGGCATTGCTCCTGTCTAACGGGAAAAACAAGAGTAGATATACCCAGAGCTCTCAGGACTAAATGCTAACAATGTTACACCAATGTCATTGGGGCATAGTACGCACGAAACGCATGGACAGAGAACATTGCTACTGGAAGAACATTGATAAAGACATTGAAACAATGCTTTCTAACTGTAAATTATGTCAGACGCATCAATCAGCTCCGCCAAGACAATATTTTCCGTGGCCACAGGCAACAGAACCTTGGTCAAGATTGCATTCTTGGAACTTCTTGGTTAATTGTCATTGATGCATTTTCAAAATTCCCTTTTGTACTACAAATGCGTACAACTTCTTCAGCGACAACAATTCAAGGGTTGTCAAAGATCTTTTCCATTGAAGGATTGCCTCAAACCATAGTGACCGATAATGCCACATAATTTACGTCGCAAGAATTCCAGTCATTCTGTCAGATGAACGGAATTGCACTTTACAGGACGGCACCATTTCACCATGAGGCTAATGGACTCGCCGAACGATTTGTACGAACGTTCAAGCCACACATGACAAAGTTGGTGCAGCAGTACAACAAAGAGACTTCCTTATTAATTTTTCTGTCACAATACAGAACTACTCCGAACGAGGCACAGTCACCAGCAGAAAAACTGCATGGGCGACAACACAGGACTTTGATGTCTATCCTAAAACCCACAATGCATCCAGAAAATGATCAACGAATGGACGACGATTCCACGTAAACGACAAAGTCCTCGTAACTGTCTACAGTCGAGGAAAACGTACGTGGACACAAGGAATCATTGTAGAATGCATTGGAAATGTCATGTATAGAATAAGAACGCAAAGCGGCATAGTTATTCGCCATACTAATCAATTACGGCAGCAAAGACAGCAGTCACATATAGGCAGAACTCCTAGGCTGTTTCATTTTTCAGACTCAGAAGAAGATGTCAACCCCGAGCTGCTCGCAGGATTCCAGACGCCGTCACCGGCAGCCGACGCCGCCGCCACCGCCGCAGCCAACGCCGACACCGCCGCCGACGCCGACGCAGCAAAATGGTTCAAATGGCTCTGAGCACTATGGGACTTAACATCTGTGGTCATCAGTCCCCTAGAACTTAGAACTACTTAAACCTAACTAACCTAAGGACATCACACACATCCATGCCCGAGGCAGGATTCGAACCTGCGACCGTAGCATTCGCGCGGTTCCGGACTGAGCGCCTAGAACCGCTAGACCACCGCGGCCGGCCCGACGCAGCAGCTTCATGGGCAGCCGATTACATCCGCCGTCCACAGCCAACATCCCCAGAGAAGTGGACGTCGAAGAAGAATTAGATTTAAGCTATGACCAATGTACCGATGTTGAAATGCAATTATGTAACAAAATTTTTGCTTCTCTGGTTCCCTGTTCCGTAGGTTATAAGTGGGTTTTCCTAGCGGACCGCGGGCGAATGCTATGGGGAGCAACATGTGTGCACCCACAGACATACGCACGACGGAAAGCAAGGAAGCAGAACAAAAAGGCTTTTCAAGCAAACTTCAAAAGGTTTTTTTCTTCCCCCGGAAGGGAGGGATGTTGTGTACATAGTTCCGCGTAGTCAGCGCGTGCACAACTTTCCCACTAGAGTGCGCCCCGCTAAGCACAACAGCGCAGGGGCAGCGTTCGTCCGTCTACGCACTACGAGATGGCGCTGCCTTAGAAACAGATCAAATTCTGCTTCTGCCAATCTGCATATTAATATGTAACGCAGCCAATGAGATCGCTGCTAACGTAGAACCTTTTCTCTTCGCGGATCACACTCGCGCAGTGATACATGAAAGCGTGAGGTATTATAACGAGTGTACAGTGTTGTGGACTGGCAAGACAGCCAATCCACAATGACGGGTAGCCGAAAGGCACGCGTTTAAGCTCACGCACGCTGGCATGAGGTCTGGAACAGTTAAAGGATTTGAGTCTAGCAAATAAAGTACGTAGCTGTTGGAATACTTAACTTTAATCCATAATTGGTTAACATTGGTCTGACGGTACATGCATCACAAGATAAATAGCAAATGATAATGGCGCCTTGCTAGGTCGTAGCAAATGACGTAGCTGAAGGCTATGCTAACTATCGTCTCGGCAAATGAGAGCGTAATTTGTCAGTGAACTATCGCTAGCAAAGTCGGCTGTCCAACTGGGGCGAGTGCTAGGAAGTCTCTCTAGACCTGCCATGTGGCGGCGCTCGGTCTGCAATCACTGATAGTGGCGACACGCGGGTCCGACGAATACTAGCGGACCGCGGCCGATTTAAAGGCTACCACCTAGCAAGTGTGGTGTCTGGCGGTGACACCACATTCCTCCCCCGCAAATCGGCGTACAGTTGTGTTATAAGGCTTCCGCCCACCGTGGGGAGGACCCCATGTTGATGTATGCGACGAGGTGGGGAGCCTAACAACAGGCGAGGCTGTGCCACCCGCACCCTGCCATTCGGTCCGAGGGGAGCTAGGAAACGCCTGAAAACCTAGTCCAGGGTGCACGCCAACATGCGGCGTATGCGCCCTTAGAGAGACAGGAGGGGCCGAAGGGTCGACCTCCATCGGGTCGGGGCACCCGACGGGCGAAGACGCCATGTGGTCCGGAGCGGGCAAGAGTTCCATGTCGTAGGACAGCTGGTCACGGGAAGCGATCGGCGGCGCGTGACCCAGGGAGGCGCCCGGCGGTTGCATCGACGCGTCCACTGCGGGCGTCGCCGGCGGGAGAACAGGCGGCGGCGCGTCGCCATGGGGCAAAATGGAAGGCAGCGTCGGTAACACCTGGGGATGAGGCGAGCCAGTAGATGGGTCCCCAGGGCGCTGACCGGACTGCACCGTCGCTGAAAGCAGACGGGGAGCGGCAGAACCCGTGCGACGACAGAGGCGCAGCTGATCGAGATGCCGACGCACCTCACCAGAGGCCTCCAAAACCAAATACATAGTGCGGCCGAGGCAGCGAAGAATGCGCCCTGCGAGCCAACGCCGTGAACCTCGATAGTTGCGATAGTATACAACGTCGCCTGGGGCAAAAGCAGGTGTCTGCCGCTGCACAGGAACCTGATGCGGCGGATGTAGCAAAGACATCAAGGTTCGATGAGGTCGACCGTGCAACAACTCAGCCGGCGAGCGACCATCGCGGGGCTGAGAGCGATACGAGGACAAAAAGAGGAATAACGCGTCCTCACGAGAATGCGACTCTTTCAACTTCAACATCTGTGACTTGAAAATCCTGACAAATCGTTCAGCGGCACCGTTTGACTGTGCCGAAAACGGCGCGGACGTCAGATGTTGAATACCATTGGCCTTGCAGAATGACTGAAATTCTGCGGACATGAATTGTGGGCCATTGTCGGAAACAATAGTCTGTGGAAGACCTTCAATGCAAAAGATAGCGGATAACGCTTGGATGGTGGCAGATGACGTCATGGAAGACAACCAGACAACAAAAGGAAAATTAATGAATGAATCGACAACAACCAACCATCGAGCATTCCAGAATGGACCAGCAAAATCGATGTGTAAGCGTTGCCAAGGGGTAGTGGCTTTCGGCCATGCAAAGAATTTCCGTGGTGGTGCGGATTCTTGTGCGGCACACGCCATGCAAGAAGAGCACATATTCGCAATCGCAGCATCGATTCCGAACCAAGTACAGTGCTGACGAGCAAGTTGTTTCGTTCGCACTATACCCCAATGTACTTGGTGGAGAAGCCGTAACACAAAGGACTGTTAGACCGTCAGCGAGAGCGCATCGCTAGCTCCTGCTACTACTAAGGCGAGTACACCGTTTGCTTCTTACATATTTTACAAACAGCAGCGACTTATTTTCAGTTATCTGTGTAATTACTAGTTTATTTTTGTAATTTCTTGCGTGTTCGAGTGCTTACTAGGTAGAACCTTTTATTTCAATAACAGTGTTTTTGTACTTATTTGCTGCGCTTAGCTTTTAAATAGTTTTTCTGGGAAAACCTAGCGTAGTTTTCGCGTCTCGTATTTCAGTGAGTGTTTCTTGATTATCAGAGTAGCTCATCAGAAGATTATCTTGGGAATTTGTCACCGTATAGAGTAGGGTAAACATAGTCATGTGTAGGGACTGTGGTTGTTGTGAGCGGACGCAAGGAGAATTGGCCACTCTTCGGGGACAGGTGGAGGCTTTGTCTGTTAGGCTCATCGAGCTCGAGGCGCAGGCGTCGGCTCGTAGTGGCGTTGGGGCAACTGTGGTGAGACCTATGCCTACTTCGGTGGCCTTGGAATCACATGGAACCCCTGATGTCGCTGCGTCTTCCGGCAGTGAGCATCTTACCGGTCAGCCATCACTCCAGGGTGAATGGCGGACAGTGGTGGGCTCGCGCGTGCCTGGCCGAAAGGCGAAGGTGGGATCTGGCCGCGTGGCGGCTGCCTTACCCCTTTCCAACAGGTACGGGGTGCTTCCTAGTGGTGATGACATCGTTTCCGAGCCACCACAGGATGCCTCGCCTGTTGGGCCAGTGGCCGATTCTCCGGCAAGGTCCCGACAGTCACAGAGGGCGGGCCTATTAGTTATAGGGAGCTCCAACGTTAGGCGGGTTATGGAGCCCCTCAGGAAAATAGCGGGTAGGTCGGGGAAGAATGCCAGTGTGCACTCGGTGTGCTTGCCGGGGGGTCTCGTCCGTAATGTGGAGGAGGCCCTTCCGGCAGCTATTGAACGCACTGGGTGTGACCGGCTGCAGATAGTAGCACATGTCGGAACGAATGACGCCTGCCGCTTGGGTTCTGAGGCCATCCTTGGTTCCTTCCGGCGGCTGGCTGATTTGGTGAAGACAACCAGCATCGCACGCGGAGTGCAAGCTGAGCTTAATATCTGCAGCATAGTGCCCAGAGTCGATCGCGGTCCTCTGGTTTGGAGCCGTGTGGAGGGTCTAAACCAGAGGCTCAGACGACTCTGCGACTATAATGGTTGCAAATTCATCGACCTCCGTTATTGGGTGGAGAACTGTAGGGCCCCCCTAGACAGGTCAGGCGTGCACTACACACCGGAAGCAGCTACTAGGGTAGCAGAGTACGTCTGGCGTGCACACGGGGGTTTTTTAGGTTAGAGGGACCCCCCCTTGGGCGAAACGATAAAATACCTGACGGCTTACCAGAGAGAACATTATCATCGTTGATAAAGAACGTCCGTCCTCAGAGACCAAAAACAGGAAAAGTTAACGTAATATTGGTAAACTGCAGGAGTATCCAGGGCAAGGTTCCTGAATTAGTATCTCTTATTGAAGGAAATAGTGCGCATATAGTATTAGGAACGGAAAGTTGGTTAAAACCGGAAGTGAACAGTAACGAAATCCTAGACACAGAATGGAATATATACCGCAAGGATAGGATAAACGCCAATGGTGGAGGAGTATTTATAGCAGTAAAGAATTCAATAATATCCAGTGAAGTTATTAGCGAATGCGAATGTGAAATAATCTGGGTTAAGTTAAGTATCAAAGGTGGGTCAGATATGATAGTCGGATGCTTCTATAGGCCACCTGCATCAGCAACCGTAGTAGTTGAGCGCCTCAGAGAGAACCTGCAGAACGTCGTGAAGAAGTTTCGTGATCATACTATTGTAATAGGGGGAGACTTCAATCTACCAGGTATAGAATGGGATAGTCACACAATCAGAACTGGAGCCAGGGACAGAGACTCTTGTGACATTATCCTGACTGCCTTGTCCGAGAATTACTTCGAGCAGATAGTTAGAGAACCAACTCGTGAAGCTAACGTTTTAGACCTCATAGCAACAAATAGACCGGAACTTTTCGACTCCGTGAATGTAGAAGAGGGTATCAGTGATCATAAGTCAGTGGTTGCATCAATGACTACAAGTGTAATAAGAAATGCCAAGAAAGGAAGGAAAATCTATTTGCTTAACAAGAGTGATAGGGCACAAATCGCAGAATATCTGAGTGACCACCATCAAACGTTCATTTCTGAGGAAGAGGATGTGGAACAAAAATGGAAAAAATTCAGAAACATCGTCCAGTACGCCTTAGATAAGTTCGTACCGACTAAGGTCCAAAGCGAGGGGAAAGATCCACCGTGGTATAACAATCATGTACGAAAGGTACTACGGAAACAAAGAAAGCTTCACCATAGGTTTAAGAGTAGTCGAATCATAGCTGATAAGGAAAAGCTGAACGAAGCGAAAAAGAGCGTAAAGAGAGCAATGAGAGAAGCATTCAACGAATTCGAACATAAAACATTGGCAAACAATCTAAACAAGAACCCTAAAAAGTTTTGGTCATATGTAAAATCGGTAAGCGGATCTAAATCCCCTATTCAGTCACTCGTTGACCACGATGGCACCGAAACAGAGGACGACCGAAGAAAGGCAGAAATACTGAATTCAGTGTTCCGAAACTGTTTCACTGCGGAAAATCGTAACACGGTCCCTGACTTCAGCCGTCGCACGGACGCCAAAATGGAAAATATTGAAATAAACGATATCGGAATTGAAAAACAACTGCTATCACTTAGTAGCGGAAAAGCATCCGGACCAGACGAGATACCCTTAAGATTCTACAGTGATTATGCTAAAGAACTTGCCCCCTTTCTATCAGCAATTTATCGTAGATCTCTGGAAGAACGTAAAGTACCTAGCGACTGGAAGAAAGCACAGGTCGTTCCCATTTTCAAGAAGGGTCATAAATCAGATGCGAATAATTATAGGCCTATTTCACTTACGTCAATCTGTTGTAGAATAATGGAACATGTTTTGTGTTCTCGTATTATGACGTTCTTAGATAATACAAATCTCCTTCATCATAACCAACATGGATTCCGCAAACAGAGATCATGTGAAACCCAGCTCGCCCTATTTGCCCAAGAAATTCACAGTGCCGTAGACACTGGCGAGCAGATTGATGCCGTATTCCTGGACTTCAGGAAGGCATTTGATACGGTTCCGCACTTACGTTTAGTGAAAAAAATACGTGCTTACGGAATATCGGACCAGGTTTGTGATTGGATTCAGGATTTCCTAGAAGAAAGAACACAACATGTCATTCTTAACGGTTCAAAATCTGCAGATGTAGAGGTAATTTCGGGAGTACCGCAAGGAAGCGTGATAGGACCTTTATTGTTTACAATATACATAAATGACTTAGTTGACAACATCGGTAGCTCCGTGAGGCTATTTGCAGATGACACGGTTGTCTACAAGAAAGTAGCAACATCAGAAGACTCGTACGTACTCCAGGAAGACCTGCAGAGGATTAATGAATGGTGCGACAGCTGGCAGCTTTCCCTAAATGTAGATAAATGTAATATAATGCGCATACATAGGGGCAGAAATCCACTCCAGTACGATTATGCCATAGGTGGTAAATCATTGGAAGCGGTAACGACCGTAAAATACTTAGGAGTTACTATCCGGAGCGATCTGAAGTGGAATGATCACATAAAACAAATAGTGGGAAAAGCAGGCGCCAGGTTGAGATTCATAGGAAGAATTCTAAGAAAATGTGACTCATCGACGAAAGAAGTAGCTTACAAAACGCTTGTTCGTCCGATTCTTGAGTATTGCTCATCAGTATGGGACCCTTACCAGGTTGGATTAATAGAAGAGATAGACATGATCCAGCGAAAAGCAGCGCGATTCGTCATGGGGACATTTAGTCAGCGCGAGAGCGTTACGGAGATGCTGAACAAGCTCCAGTGGCAGACACTTCAAGAAAGGCGTTACGCAATGCGGAGAGGTTTATTATCGAAATTACGAGAGAGCACATTCCGGGAAGAGATGGGCAACATATTACTACCGCCCACATATATCTCGCGTAATGATCACAACGAAAAGATCCGAGAAATTAGAGCAAATACGGAGACTTACAAGCAGTCGTTCTTCCCACGCACAATTCGTGAATGGAACAGGGAAGGGGGGATCAGATAGTGGTACAATAAGTACCCTCCGCCACACACCGTAAGGTGGCTCGCGGAGTATAGATGTAGATGTAGAACGTGGGACCACGACCCTGGACTGATCATTATCAGAACGCAACAGCAAAACACCACGTCGTACAAAAAGTCTCTCCTTGTGAGCAAAAAAGCGGCGAAGCAACGGATCCTCGATCCGTGACTTCGACAAGGGCCACTGCGTAGCAACAAAACGCAGAATGGTAGCAAGGACAGGGTCAGCAGCTGTGGCTGTAGCTACACGACGAAAATCAATCGGAAACGATTCGACCACGTTATCGGTTTCCGAATCAATGAACATGCAAGCAAGTTCGGAGGAATCGAATGCTCTATCCTCAGCAACAGGCAAACAGGACAATGCATCGGCGTTTCCATGCTTAGCAGTGGACCGATACAAGATATCGTAGCGGTACTGCGAGAGGAAAATTGACCAGCGAATGAATTTCTGCACTGTACGTGGAGGTACAGGCTTGTTCGGATGAAAAAGCGATGTCAAAGGTTTGTGGTCTGTGATGATGGTAAAGTGACGACCATACAAGAAATCATGAAACTTTGTAACACCAAATATGAGAGCCAAAGCTTCTTTCTCGATCTGTGAATAATTTCTTTGCGCAGACGAGAGCAATTTGGACGCAAAGGCAATAGGGCGATCGTGCGATCCATCTTTGTGCGCAAGCACAGCACCGATCCCGAAATCCGATGCATCTACCATCAACAACAGGGGTTTCCGGGGATCGAATGGCGTAAGGCAAGTATTGGAAAGCAACGCCGATTTCAACTGGTGAAAGGCGCGTTCGCATTCCGTCCTCCAGACGAACGGAACACCTTTAAGGCGTAAGCGATGAAGTGGAGCTGAAATGGAAGAGGCGTGGCGCACATATTTATGGTAGTAATTGATTTTTCCCAGCACACTCTGTAGCTGCTTCAAATTCTGCGGCGAAGGTAAGTCTTGTATGGCACGGAGGTGCTCGGGACTGGGATGTATGCCTTGTGCATTGATTACATGTCCCAGATAGGGTAAGTCACGAGCAAAAAACACACATTTGTCCTTCCGCAAGCGAAGACCATTTTGTCGCAAGACCTGAAATAATGTTCTGAGATTGGCTAAATGTTCTCCTTCTGTCTTTCCGGAGATCAGAAATCGTCCAGATAGTTTGCTGCAGTAGGGACCGACGCACAAACAGTTTGCAAATATTGCTGAAACAATGCAGGGGGGGATGCACACCCGAATGGCAGTCGTTTGAATCGGTACAAACCAAGATGCGTGTTAACCACCAAAACGCGCTGGGATTCTTCGTCCACCAGTATTTGCAAGTACGCATCTGTAGGTTCAACTTCGAAAAATATTTACCCGGGCACAGTTTGTCAAAAAGATCTTCCGGGCGGGGTAAAGGAAAAGTTGCAGTCACTAGTTGGATTCACTGTTGCCTTGAAGTCCACACAAAGTCTCAATTTTCCGGAAGGATTTTGCAAAATTACTAAGGGTGATGCCCAGAGAGAAGCCTGCACACGTTCAATTACACCGTGTGATTCCAAATCGTGTAATGTTCTTGCGACCTCATCACGCAATGCGTGGGGAACATTGCGTGCCCTGAAAAATTTTGGTTGCGCATTTACTTTCAGTTCCAAATGTGCTTCATAGTTCTTAGCGCAACCAAGGCCCGGTGAAAAAATGTCTGCAAATTCTTCACATAGACGAGAAACACTCGCTGAAGGCACAGTCTGGTTCACTGATAGGACCTGATTTACTATAGACAAGTTAAACAACTGAAACAAATCGAAACCGACAAGTTCACTGCAGAAGAAGAACGAAGGACGTACAATGACACAAGTTTTGTTTGTCCCTTGTATGTTGCAAGAAGGCTGCACTGTCCTAACACAGGGAGCCCGTGACCTGTATATGTAGTTAGCTTAACATTTGTGGCACGCAACGGAGGTGTGCCCAGCTGTTTGTACGTGTCGTGATTGATCAGTGAAACTGCAGCTCCGGTATCGAGCTGGAATGCTATCACGTTGCCGTTAATATCCAAGTCCACAAAAAGTTTATTGTCCTGCTGACAAGAGCGACTGTCTCGTGCAATGTGAACTGACACTGATACTGAATCATTTGCGACTTGACGGGATTTCCGGCGACGTCGACGCACACTATTTGTGGGACGAACACAGTCACTGTTAGAGAGAGTGGCACTGGGCGGAGTGGAATGAACTACATGAATTTCCATGGGTGAAGGTTCACGAGCCTGAGTATTCTTGGTTCGATTCCGATTCCGGCGCGAAGCAAAGGGCCTGGAATGGTTTTGAGCGTCCGATCGGAGCTTTTTCTGGCAAACACTTCGAACATGTCCTTTTTTATTACAGAAAAAGCAAATAGCTTGGCGTGACGGGCAATTCTCACGCGAATGTCCAGTAGCACACCGCGGGCATGATTTTAGCACTGCATTTGCTTGCTGGCGCGGCACACGTGGCAGAGAGCTTGGCGGCAGCTGCGCGGACGGGCGCGAGGGCTGTTTACAGTTCCGTGCAGCGCACCCGGCGGGCCGGTTAATGTGACACACGGCCGGTGAAGTTTCAAATGATTCCTGAGCAAAGTCAAGTGTGTCCTGCCGATCCAACACGTCTATCACTTGTTGAAGGGAGGGATTGACTAGTTTCAAAATCTGTTCTCGTATAAGAACATCAGAAACGTTCTGTGCAATTGCATCACGTACCATAGTATCTGAATAAGGGAGTCCACATTGACACACAAAAGCACAATCCCTAGTAAGGCCTTGCAAAGTTGCAACCCATTCCCGATTAGTTTGACCAGCCGTACGTTTTGTACGAAAGAACGTATACCTTTTTGCAACAACATTGACTGATTATTTGAAATATGCATCTAATGCAGACAAAATTTCGTCGTACGACAGAGTTGCTACGTCGCGTCGGGGAAATAATTTCACTATCACACGGTACGTCTGGACGCCTACGGCGGAAAGGAGAAAAGGCTGCCGCTCATTACCTTGAATTCTGTAGGCGGCGAGATGGAATCCAAATTGGCGTGACCACTCCATCCAGCTTTCCAGTGCAGCATCAAAAGGACGAAAAGGTGGTGCAACTGCGTGTTGTGGCTGCGGTAGCGGTGGAGCGGCGGCCGCCGAATCGTTTTGCATTGCACGTTGACCCTGGACGAGCTATCTAAGGGCATCCAATAAGGCCTGCGTCTGCTGATTCTGCAAGCGATAAAATTCGGACAGTACATCTGGAGATTGTGGCGAAGCCATGACACAAGTAAATCAATATAGGTACGAACGCAGAATTCTCGTCGCCAAACTGTTGTAGACTGGCAAGACAGCCAATCCACAATGACGGGTAGCCGAAAGGCACGCGTTTAAGCTCACGCACGCTGGCATGAGGTCTGGAACAGTTAAAGGATTTGAGTCTAGCAAATAAAGTACATAGCTGTTGGAATACTTAACTTTAATCCATAATTGGTGAACATCGGTCTGACGGTACATGCATCACAAGATAAATAGCAAATGATAATGGCGCCTTGCTAGGTCGTAGCAAATGACGTAGCTGAAGGCTATGCTAACTATCGTCTCGGCAAATGAGAGCGTAATTTGTCAGTGAACCATCGCTAGCAAAGTCGGCTATACAACTGAGGCGAGTGCTAGGAAGTCTCTCTAGACCTGCCGTGTGGCGGCGATCGTTCTGCAATCACTGATAGTGGCGAACGTGGGTCCAACGTATACTAGCGGACCGCGGCCGATTTAAAGGCTACCACCTAGCAAGTGTGGTGTCTGGCGGTGACACCACATTCAGACCTCCGATTAGTCAGTCTGCATTAGTCTGTACCAGTCTGCATTTGTCTGTACCAGTCTATAGTCAAGTTTCAGTCTGCGCCTAATAAGATTATCATATTCCTGTACATAGCCATGAAGAGAAATGTATAGACACTTTGTCAAGTATCAGAGATATGTGAGAATAAGATTAACGTACCAAGACCAAAGGAACGTCAGATTGTCAATTGTAAATTTCATCCAGAATCAAGTTAAGTAAGGTTTATGCTTGTTACTATTTTAATAAATGTGTGTGAAAATTAATCAAGTTCTGTTTAAAGTTGGTCACCGTCAATCTGCTACTCTAAGCGTGCAAGTGGCATTTCTATCGTCTGACCTAACGGCAGAAGATAAACACGCCACGATAAGACCACAAGACACATTGCTGACACTCGCCTACTTCGTTAGAGCGACAAGTCAAATAATCTGATGGTGTGTGTACTGAAGGTCTTACAGTACGCACACCACAACAGCCATCTGCACGAACAGTTCGACGACGTTTGCAGCAACATGGACTATCAGCTCGGAGACCATGGCTGCGGTTACCCTTGACCCTGCATCACAGACAGGAGCGCCTGCGATGGTGTACTCAACGACGAACCTGGGTGCACGAATGGCAAAACGTCATTTTTTCGGATGAATCCAGGTTCTGTTTACAGCATCAAGATGGTCGCATCCATGTTTGGCGATATCGCGGTGAACGCGCATTGGAAGCGTGTATTCGTCACACGGCGTGATGGTATGGGGTGCCATTGGTTACACGTCTCGGTCACCTCTTGTTCGCATTGACGGCACTTTGCGACAGTGGACGTTGCATTTCAGATGTCTTACGACCCGTGGCTCTACCCTTCATTCGATCCCTACGAAACTCTACATTTCAGCAAGATAATGCACGACCGCATGTTGCAAGTCCTGTACGGGCCTTTCTGAATACAGAAAATATTCGACTGCTGCCCTGGCCAGCACATTCTCCAGATCTCTCAGCAACTGAAAACATCTGGTCAATGGTGGCCGAGTAACTGTCTCGTCACATTACGCCAGTCACTACTCTTGATGAACTGTGGTATCGTGTTAAAGCTGCATTCGCAGCTGTACCTGTATACGCCATCCAAGCTCTGTTTGCCACAATTCCCAGGCGTATTAAGGCCGTTATTACGGCCAGAGGTGGTTGTTCTGGGTACTGATTTCTCAGGATCTATGCACCCAAATTGCGTGAAAATGTAATTACATGTCATTTCCAGTATAATATATTTGTCCAATGAATACCCGTTTATCATCTGCATTTCTTCTTGGTGTAGCAATTTTAATGGCCAGTAGTGTAGTAGCCCTTATGTAGTAGCTGCTACGTCGTGCTGTCAAGCAATTCATCTATCTGTCTCGTAAGAAGTAATGAAGCAGTTTCTGGTTTAGTGCAGTTACTATCAACAACTTGGAGAAGACATTTTCTTGAGATATTTAGCGTTTGTTATACATACGTCTCATTTTTAGCATCAACGATGTACGGGAAAAAGCACAGCATATGTGTGTAGTGGGTGGACAACCACTGACTTAGAGGAAATATAGTATATTTCTAGGCATCCTGTTTAATACTGGTTCCCGAAACTTCATAAGTAGTATTTCGTGGGATAAACTGGCGACGACTTTCAAGCGCCAGCTGTTTTAGGTTTTTCAGCTTTTCCGTGACGATTTCCCACAAGTCAAAGGAATCTGTGACCATTCATGTTGTCCTTTTTATAGTTTCAGTGTCCCCTTTACTACTACTTGGTGTGGATCAAACACACCTGAGAAATAGGTCGAATGGATCGCTCGAGGGTTTGGTACGCTATCTCCTTTGTAGAATGACTCAGTTTTCACAGCATCCAATATGATTTTCGTTGTTATTTGGAGATAATTCCTAAGCATAATACAATAGAGAACCTTTTGGTAGCTAGATTTACCTAATCATGTTTGTTTCTTTCGCATCTGGTATTAACTTGTTTGTTTACATTTCAAGCTGCAGAATTAGCAGAATCGCAGTACTGAGTGTGAGGTATCGTAAGACTGCTCCGTCTATCGTTTTATTTCTGCCACATGTTGATGGAAGAACGGAGAAAGTGAAAAAATGTGGAAACTGAAGAAGGCAAAAAGAGACACAGGAAACTGAGTAATGAATTAAGAAAAGAAATTGAAGAAGCAAGAAAAAGATGGGTGAAAGAGAAATGCGACGAAATAGAGAAAATAAAGTGAGAGAGAAAGTTTGAAAAGATGAGGAGATTGACTAGTGAGAAATTTTTTTCGATTTGGAAGGAGGAAGACTAACACAGAAATAGAAAAAGAGGACGGCACATTAGCCAAAGAACTGCAGGAGGTTTTGAGCAATGGCAAGAGTAAATAGGTTGTATGTATAAGATGGATGAAATACGAAGTGAAATCAAGGTTGAAGAGGAGGAATACGTGCCGGAGAATCAAAAGGGATAAAGCAGAAGTAGAAAAGGCGCTGAGGGACATGAAGAATCGGAAGGTATGTGGAATGGATGACTAGCCAGCAGAAGTGTTGAAGAGCTTTGGAAACAGGGAAGGAAGGAAATAGTCTAGCTCTGGAATGAGATATACGACAGAGGGGAATGATTTGATAACTTTCTTACAACGGTTATGATACCATTTGAGAAAAAGAGAAATAACGAAAAATAGGAAGAGTATACTACTATCAGTCTAATTTCTCACGCAGCTAAAGTATTGCTGAGAGTAGTTGGACAGGAATTTTGCAACATCCACAAGATGATTTTTGCAGAGAGTGATGAATAAAAGTTTATATGGCGAGGAACATTTCGTATTTAGGTGAGGAAAAGGAACAAGAAATGTTATTGGTCTGTTAAGAGTCAAAGGAGAAAGAAATACCGAGAAAAGCAAATAAATTTATGCTGTTTGTATTGATTTGGAAAAAGCTTCCCACAGGGTTCGGTGGAACAAATTGATGGATGTTTTAAAGAGGAAAGAAGTAGAGACGACTTGTACAGAATCTATATTTACAACAAAAACTAAGAAAAAGGAATAGGAATGAAATGTCGGAAAGAAACAGCATTGAAAGAGGCGTTAGACGAGGTTGTTGCCTCTCCTCTTTGTTGATCAACATATCCGTGAAGGAGATAATTGCGACAGGCTTAGATGAAAAAGGAGGGGTACGCATTGGTGGTAAGAAAATAATATGTATACAATTCGTCGATAACATGGTACGGGTGACAGAAAGTGAACGAGCTGTAAATAAAATGCTAAAAGATCTGAATGAAACGTGTGTGGAATAGGGGTTGAGGATGAATGGAGCAAAAACAGTGTGGTGATCGGCACAGGAAAGACAGTGGCGAATATTAAGTTAGGACAAGTTATTTTTAGCCAAGTAAGAGCATTTAAATATCTTGGAGGTACGTTCACTGACGAATTGGGATGTTATCAGGAGGTGAAAACTCGCACTGATACAGCGAAGAAGGCATTCAACAGAAAGAGGGGATTATTACGTGACAGACTGCATAAAGGTCTGAGAGAAAGGCTTGGAAAGTGCTTTGTCTGGAGTTCGGCAGTCTTCAAGGCAGGAACATGGACACTGAGACGAAAGGATGAAGAATGGTTAGAAGTATTTGAGACGTGAATGAGGATGGAGAGGATAAGCTAGATGGGAAGAGTGATTAACGAAAGAGCGTTGGAAAGGGTCGATGAGAAGAGAAGACTGCTGCAGGTTGTAAGAGCAAGGGAGAAGAACTGGATGGGGCATTTTGCTGAGACTGGAGTGCTGGCTAACAGAAACCTTAGAGGGACTATTTTCTGGGAGGGGACAGAGAGAGGAGAAAATACAAGATCATAGACGTAAAGGGAAGCGGAAGTTACGCAAACCTGTCCTAGTCAGGTTAGCAGAAGAGAAGGGAGTACGGAGAGTTACCACGTGGAAATCTGCCTTTAGGCAGAACACAGGTGATGATTACGTGCGTTAGCCACGACAGCGACACTGAAGATTCACAGTTGCCTAACTAAACCTAGTTCTTAAATTCTGTCAATAGTTTTCTGTGACAGTATCCCTGGATATTTTTCTGAATCCTCCAAACCAAAACTTTTAATTTTTCAGTGATATTGTGCTGTGAGTCAAAGCTTGTAAACTTCAATCTGAAGTTGTTCACGTAATTCTCATTTGTTTGGACGATATTTCTTTTATGCTTTATTAGTTGTTATTTTCGTAGACCAATCTGAATTTACTAGTACTCTATCAAGCGACTGGTTGTCGAATATGGAACATTACCAGTTATTGTGAATTTGAGAAATTGATTTGATGTATGCTGTAGCATGATGTAGTGTGCAGAATTCCACAGCCGGCGTCATAATAAGAGCAATAAAATTATTTCCGTAGATATACACTTCCAAGAAACTGATTCATTCGGACCGCTAAGAGCTTGACAACATTCTTGATGGAGAATTGTCCAAACAGTAGAATTTGCTGAGGAGATGCAGGATAGTGTGGCAGAAGAGGCGACAATGAGCACTCGTCAGCCTGGCCAAGACAGGCACTCTTCGAGGAAAGCAGTGTGGCTAGTATTGATGCAGTAACAGCTACGTCCCTATTGTAAATACGCTGTGCAAGCAGTGGGACCAAATGTTTACGAACTCAGAGTTCAGTTCTGTATTCGTTGAAACTGACGGTCGTCCCTTTGAACAGTTTTCTGTAAGCTTACGCTGATGCTGTAATTTATAAGCTGTTTGTTTCAATAACAAATAGATATTGATTTATGCTAATTAATTCTTCTTGTCAAACTTATCGGTTTAGAACCCTTTACAAATGCCATTAACCATTAGGCGCCTTGTACTGGGAAACATGGGTGAGAGAGAACTTAGGGTGTTAATCTATCTCCCTAACAAACAACTTCGAGGTATTGTCTTCCGCTGAAAACAAAACTGAGCCAATGAGACTGACTACACTTGCTGGGAAACGTGTTGTGTCCATTAAAGGGAGTCATAAATGTAGGGGGCCATTAAGCGTCGGCAGTTAGGGAAATGGCAGCAGGAGACGGGAAGGAACACCTTATGCCTGGTGGACTCATTCAAAATGTTGAAGAGGCTTTCCGACAACTATTGTTGGAATAGGGTACAACCAGCTGCAGACTGTGGTACACACTGGAACAAACAATGCCTGTCGTCTGGACGTCGAAATCATACTTGTATAATTTTAGAGACTGGCAGAAAAGGCTGAGAAGGCCGGTCTTGCTCGTGGAGTTTCCCCGTAGCTCATAATTTGCGCCATTTTCCTCAGAACTGACTGTGGGCCCCTGGTTCTAAATGAAGTGGAAGGCTTGAACCATATACTTGAAAGTTCTTTGACAAGATACCCTGTGGCTTTCTACACTCCTGGAAATGGAAAAAAGAACACATTGACACCGGTGTGTCAGACCCACCATACTTGCTCCGGACACTGCGAGAGGGCTGTACAAGCAATGATCACATGCACGGCACAGCGGACACACCAGGAACCGCGGTGTTGGCCGTCGAATGGCGCTAGCTGCGCAGCATTTGTGCACCGCCGCCGTCAGTGTCAGCCAGTTTGCCGTGGCATACGGAGCTCCATCGCAGTCTTTTAACACTGGTAGCATGCCGCGACAGCGTGGACGTGAACTGTATGTGCAGTTGACGGACTTTGAGCGAGGGCGTATAGTGGGCATGCGGGAGGCCGGGTGGACGTACCGCCGAATTGCTCAACACGTGGGGCGTGAGGTCTCCACAGTACATCGATGTTGTCGCCAGTGGTCGGCGGAAGGTGCACGTGCCCGTCGACCCGGGACCGGACCGCAGCGACGCACGGATGTACGCCAAGACCGTAGGATCCTACGCAGTGCCGTAGGGGACCGCACCGCCACTTCCCAGCAAATTAGGGACACTGTTGCTCCTGGGGTATCGGCGAGAACCATTCGCAACCGTCTCCATGAAGCTGGGCTACGGTCCCGCACACCGTTAGGCCGTCTTCCGCTCACGCCCCAACATCGTGCAGCTCGCCTCCAGTGGTGTCGCGACAGGCGTGAATGGAGGGACGAATGGAGACGTGTCGTCTTCAGCGATGAGAGTCGCTTCTGCCTTGGTGCCAATGATGGTCGTATGCGTGTTTGGCGCCGTGCAGGTGAGCGCCACAATCAGGACTGCATACGACCGAGGCACACAGGGCCAACACCCGGCATCATGGTGTGGGGAGCGATCTCCTACACTGGCCGTACACCACTGGTGATCGTCGAGGGGACACTGAATAGTGCACGGTACATCCAAACCGTCATCGAACCCATCGTTCTACCATTCCTAGACCGGCAAGGGAACTTGCTGTTCCAACAGGACAATGCACGTCCGCATGTATCCCGTGCCACCCAACGTGCTCTAGAAGGTGTAAGTCAACTACCCTGGCCAGCAAGATCTCCGGATCTGTCCCCCATTGAGCATGTTTGGGACTGGATGAAGCGTCGTCTCACGCGGTCTGCACGTCCAGCACGAACGCTGGTCCAACTGAGGCGCCAGGTGGAAATGGCATGGCAAGCCGTTCCACAGGACTACATCCAGCATCTCTACGATCGTCCCCATGGGAGAATAGCAGCCTGCATTGCTGCGAAAGGTGGATATACACTGTACTAGTGCCGACATTGTGCATGCTCTGTTGCCTGTGTCTATGTGCCTGTGGTTCTGTCAGTGTGATCATGTGATGTATCTGACCCCAGGAATGTGTCAATAAAGTTTCCCCTTCCTGGGACAATGAATTCACGGTGTTCTTATTTCAATTTCCAGGAGTGTAGATTTGTGCCATACAGTTGACAACTTTATGGGCCTCCTAAATTGGTCAGGGATGCAGTACAGGAGGAACTCATGATATAGGGGTAGCGTCTTTGACTAGTAATCAAAACGTCATGGGCCCAGTGTTCTAAATTAGCCACTCCTTAAATTTTGAATAAAATCATCAGCAATGGTGGCCGAAGACTTCCGGCACAAGAAGTCACACTCGTTCTGCCAACGGCCTTGTGAAAGGTAGTGGAGGAGCGGACAGAGGTTCAGGGCACTCTCCTGCCCTTGGGATTTGGAAACTGTCCCAAAAAGGTGGAACAATCGGCAATGATCAACGGCATGAGGCTCCAGAAGGCAATGGAAACCAATGCATTAAAGACACATAATGTGTAACTTGGGCGCATGTGGCTTGTAACTGAAAAAGTCTCATGGTGATTTCTCCATTGGCAAAAGATTCCGGATTAGTCCCACATTCGGATCTCCGGGAGAGGACTGCAAAAGACTAGGTGACCACGAGACAAAGATGGAATACCCAACAAACAGATGACATTCTACGAGTCAGAACATGAAATGTCAGAGGCTTGAACCTTTAGGAAAGCTAGAAAACCTGGAAAGGGAAATGCAGATGCTCAGTCTAGATATGGCGAGTGTCAAGAAGGTAAGGATTTCTGGTCAGATAAATATAGCGTAATATCAACAGCAGCAGAAAGTGGTATAACGGGAATAGAGTTCGTTATGAATAGAAAATTATGGTAGAGAGTCCATAGCAAACCAACGCAGGCAAAGATAATTTAGGTATACGTTCCGAAGTCACAAGCAGTAGACGAAGAGAGAGAAAGTACATGAGGTTATTGAAGGATTAATTCAGTATATAAAGCGACATGAAACTCTAATAATTATAGGGTTTGAAACGCTGTTGTAGGGAAACGAATAGAAGAAAGTGTTACGGGAGAATGTGGTCTTAGCAGAAGGAATGAGATAGCAGAAAGACTAATTGAGTTGTGCAATAAATTTCAATTTCAATTCCAACATTGTTCAAGAATGACAAGAGGAGTAGGTATATTTGACCTGGAGAAACGGGGAGATTGCAGGTGGATTACGTCATTGTCAGACAGATACGGAAATCAAATATTGCATTGCAAGGCGTACCCAGGAGCAGATATACAGTAGACTCACATCATAATTTAGTATTAATGAAGAGTAGGCTGAAGTTTAAGAGAATAGAATAGAAGAATCAGTGTGGACGGAAGTGGAATACAGAAGTACTTGGGAATGATGAGACGAACTTTAAGTTTGCTAAGAATGTGGATACTGCGATAAGGTACATCATAGAAGGTAGTTCAGTTAAAGAGGAGTGGACAGTCTCTAAAAAGGGCAATCACAGACTATGGACAGTCAGACCTATAAGGTACAAGGAAGGTAACTCCGAAGAAATCTTGGGTAACAGAAGAAATGCTTCAAATCATCAACGAAAGGAGGAAATACAAAAATGTTCAGGGCAAGACAGGAATACATCAGTACAGATCGGTTAGGAATGAAGTAAGTAGGAGGTGCAGGGCAGTCAAGGTGAAATGTCTGCAGGAAAACTGCGAAGAAATCTAAAAAGACATGATCGTCGGAAGGACTGACTCAGCGTATAGAAAACTCAAAACAACCTTCGGTGAAATTAAAAGCAAGGGTGGTAATATTAAGACTGCAAAGTAAATTCCATTGTTAAATCCAGAGGAAAGAGCGGCTACGTAGAAGAATACACTGATGGCCTCTATAAGGGGTAGGATGACTTGATAGAAGAAGAAACTGGAGTTGATAAGGAAGACATAGGCTATCCAGTGTTAGAATTTAAAAGAGATCTGGGAGGCTTGAGATCAAGTTAAGCAGAAGCAGAGGGTAAGTAAAGAAGGACATAAACCAGATTTTATAAAATCATTGGGGAAATGGCAATCAAATAACTATTCAAGTTGATGTGTAGAATCTATCTATGAGACTGACGATATACCGTCAGACTTCCGGAAAATATCATTGACACTTGCAAAGATAGGAATGGCAGATAGGTGCGAAAACCATAGCAGTATAAGCTTAACAGCTCATGCATCCCAAGATGCTGAGAAGAATATAATGAAGAAAGGAAAGGAAACTTGAGGATCTGCTAGATGACGATCGGTTTGTTTTTACGAAAGATAAAGACACCAGAGAATCAGTTCTGATTTTGCGTTTGATAATGGATGCAGAATTGAAGAAAAATCGAGATACGCTCATGGGATTTGTGAATCTAGAAAAAGCGTTCGGCAATGTGAAACGGTGCAAGATGTTCGAAATTGTGAGAAAAATATGAATAGGCTGCAGGGAAGGACCGATGATATACAACATCTACAAGAAGGAAGAGGGAACAATATAAGTGGAAGACCAAGAACGAATTATAATTGGGCGGGGGGTAGTGTGTAAGACAGGGATGCAGACTTTCGCTCCTGTTGTTCAAGCTGTACGTCGAAGAAACATTTATGGAAATAAAACTAAGTTTCATGTATGAGATTAAAGTTCGTGACGAAACGATAACCGTGATAAGATTCGCTAATAACATTGTTATCCTCAGTGAATATGAAGAAGTATTACGGGATCTGTTGAACGGAATGAATGAGCACAGAATATGGATTGAGAGTATACCGGAAAGGGACAAAAGTAATGAGAAGTAGCAGAAATGAGAACAGCGAGAAACTTAACATCAAAATAGTTGGTGGCGAAGTAGACGAAGTCAAGGAAGTCTGCTACCTTGGAAGCAAAATAATTCATGATGCACGATGCAAGGACGACATAAGAAGCAGGCCGACACAGGCAAAGGCAAAGGGGGCATTCCTGGCCAAGAGAAGTCTACTAGCACCAAACATAGGCCTTAATTTGGAGCACAGTATTGTCGTAGACTGTGCGAAAACTGGAACATAAGAGAATCGAAACGTTTGACATGTAGTGCTACAGAAGAACGTTGAAAATCAGGTAGACTGATAGGACAAGGAATGAGGAGGATGTTCTCCGCAGAATCGGCGAAGGAAGGTACATAAGAAAATTCTGAAAAGAAGAAGAGACAGGATGACAGGACATGTGTTGGTACATCAGGGAATAACCTAGATGGTACTGGAACGAACTGTAAACGGTAAAAAGTGCAGGGGAAGACAGAGATTGGAACAGATCCAGCAAATAATTGAGGATGTAAGCTGCAAGTTCTGCTGTGGCATGAAGAGGTGGACGATTCTCCTTCCGGTCCGGATGACGATAGCAGTAGGAGACGCAGAAGTATCGGTATAAGATCTACAATAATGTCCCGTATAGGCGAGAGCATTAAACATCTCGTGATTAATTGCAGAAGCATAGGTAACAAAGGGGCAGAGTTTCAAGTGCTCCTAAAGTGAAGTGTAAGTCACACAATACTAGATACAGAAAGCTGATTAGAAACGGAAATTGGGAGCGGTTCTGTGCACAACGTAGTCTATCTCGACAGACGCTTTTCGTTGGTTTCTATTTACAATCGATCGGGAAATTTAAAAGAACACTAATTACGGTCGAGCAATGCAATCTGCGCAGAATAACATTTTACTCTTGAGTTAGCGATTGCAGACATCTACATTAACATTATTTCACATTTAATTAGCTGCTGTACCTCAGATTGTTCCTGGTGTCTACAATGACATATGTAAAGCACTAATAGAATTTTATTATAATCAAATGTGGCCGCGCGGGATTAGCTGAGCGGTCTGAGGCGCTGCAGTCATGGACTGTGCGGCTGGTCCCGGCGGAGGTTCGAGTCCTCCCTCGCGCATGGGTATGTGTGTTTGTCCTTAGGATAATTTAGGTTAAGTAGTGTATAAGCTTAGGGACTGATGACCTTAGCAGTTAAGTCCCATAAGATTTCACACACATTTGAACATTTGAATCAAATGTGGAAACACACACAAAATCTTAAACGTAAGCTACTTGATAAAATCTACTGCTAAGTTTATTAGAGAGCAGGTAGCGTCATTGTGGAAGTACTATTCTTGTATCTTCTGTTATCAAACCAAAAACCTCTGTTTTCGTGTATTTTCAATTTTATTAGCATACTTGTTTACTTTCCAAAAAAATTATCATACTGTTACTTTTTAATAAAAATCAATTCAAAGCTCGTGGTTACTTCGTTCCCAACTGATGGAAGCATCTAACAAATTTATTGTCTTTCTGACGTTCCTGTCTGGATCTTTGGGCACTTCAGCAATTTCCTACCAATGATATTTCTTATTGTTCGACATATGTAAAGTGGATCTCTTGGATCTCACAAGAAACTGTGACATTTATGTTCAGCTACCAGCAATGAAATTAAATGAAATGTATGGCTAGGGCCTCCCGTGGGGTAACCGGTCGCCTGGTGCAAGTCCTTTTAGTTGACGCCACTTAGGAGACTTGCGCGTCGATCCTCTATCAGAAACACTGCATCCTCTTCACACCACTCCATCACTCACGTAACTCAGGTCAACAAAGAAAGCTCGCTCACGAAACAGCAGACGAATGCCCTGTGCTGCTAGCGCAAAACTGGAGAAGAAGTGAACATACTTTGATGGTTCGCTGAAAGACCGACAACCAGCGGAACACGAGCGAACACCTCCGAATGCGAATCGAACGCGACCGAACGCCGTCTGCTCGCGCCCAGCTACAGTTTAGACCATAGAGGATTCTCGTTCGTTCCGGTGTTAATCAGGCTAAATACGTGGTGTAAAGGGAAGTACCCTCTGCCATGCACTTGGTAATGGTTCGTCGCGTATATGTGTAGAATATCGGGAACCTCTTCCTCTACGCGAGCT
The DNA here is from genome assembly GCF_023898315.1 of Schistocerca nitens. Taxonomy (NCBI): domain Eukaryota; kingdom Metazoa; phylum Arthropoda; class Insecta; order Orthoptera; family Acrididae; genus Schistocerca; species Schistocerca nitens. The sequence continues at coordinate 929,012,336 of NC_064617.1, read as the reverse complement.
GGCTGAGACTTTTTTTTGTGCCTATTTCTGCCTTCCAGCTGCGTGGCTACTGAGCCGTGATTCAGACTTGGAGCAACGTTTCTTGCTCTGTGGTCAACACGTGTGACAGCTGTCGCCGTACATCACGGTCTAAAAGCAGCCATCCTAGCGGCTTCCGGATTACTGGGGCTCTGAGGCAACGAATGGCCCTGAGAAGTATAACTTAGGGCGCGGAATCCGCTCTGGGAGGTACAGCTGCCTTACTGCACCACAGCCCCACGCTCACACGTGATGACGGACTTGAGTTTGTAATGCTTGATTTCCTGTTCGCTCATTCATTGATTCATCGTATTCGTACACTGTTGTTGTTGTTGTTGTTGTGGTCTTCAGTCCTGAGACTGGTTTGATGCAGCTCTCCATGCTACTCTATCCTGTGCAAGCTTCTTCATCTCCCAGTACCTACTGCAACCTACATCCTTCTGAATCTGCTTCGTGTATTGATCTCTCGGTCTCCCTCTACGATTTTTACCCTCCACGCTGCCCTCCAATGCTAAATTTGTGATCCCTTGATGCCTCAAAACATGTCCTACCAACCGATCCCTTCTTCTAGTCAAGTTGTGCCACAAACTTCTCTTCTCCCCAATCCTGTTCAATACCTCCTCATTAGTTACGTGATCTACCCTCCTTATCTTCAGCATTCTTCTGTAGCACCACATTTCGAAAGCTTCTATTCTCTTCTTGTCCAAACTGGTTATCGTCCATGTTTCACTTCCATACATGGCTACACTCCATACAAATACTTTCAGAAACGACTTCCTGACACTTAAATCAATGCTCAATGTTAACAAATTTCTCTTCTTCAGAAATGATTTCCTTGCCATTGCCAGTCTACATTTTATATCCTCTCTACTTCGACCACCATCAGTTATTTTACTACCTAAATAGCAAAACTCCTTTACTACTTTAAATGTCTCATTTCCTAATCTAATTCCCTCAGCATCACCCGATTTAATTTGACTACATTCCATTATCCTCGTTTTGCTTTTGTTGATGTTCATCTTATATCCTCCTTTCAAGACACTGTCCATTCCGTTCAACTGTTCTTTCAAGTCCTTTGCTGTCTCTGACAGAATTACAATGTCATCGGCGAAGCTCAAAGTTTTTACTTCTTCTCCATGAATTTTAATACGTACTCCGAATTTTTCTTTTGTTTCCTTTACTGCTTGCTCAATATACAGATTGAATAACATCAGGGAGAGGCTACAACCCTGTCTCACTCCTTTCCCAACCACTGCTTTCCTTTCATGCCCCTCGACCCTTATAACTGCCATCTGGTTTCTGTACAAATTGTAAATAGCCTTTCGCTCCCTGTATTTTACCCCTGCCACCTTCAGAATTTGAAAGAGAGTATTCCAGTTAACGTTGTCAAAAGCTTTCTCTAAGTCTACAAATGCTAGAAACGTATGTTTGCCTTTTCTTAATCTTTCTTCTAAGATAAGTCGTAAGGTTAGTATTGCCTCACGTGTTCCAACATTTCTACGGAATCCAAACTGATCTTCCCCGAGGTCCGATTCTACCAGTTTTTCCATTCGTCTGTAAAGAATTCGCGTTAGTATTTTGCAGCTGTGACTTATTAAACTACTGGCCATTAAAACTGCTACACCACGAAGATGACGTGCTACAGACGCCAAATTTAACCGACAGGAAGAAGATGCTCTGATACGCAAATGATTAGCTTTTCAGAGCATTCACACAAGGTTGGCGCCGGTGGCGACACCTACACCGTGCTGACATGAGGAAAGTTTACAACCGATTTCTCATACACAAACAGCAGCTGACCGGCGTTGCCTGGTGAAACGTTGTTGCGATGCCTCGTGTAAGGAGGAGAAATGCGTACCATCACGTTTCCGACTTTAATAAAGGTAGGATTGTAGCCTATCGCGATTGCGGTTTATCGTATCGCGACATTGCTGCTCGCGTTGGTCGAGATCCAATGACTGTTAGCAGAATATGGAATCGGTGGGTTCAGGGGGGTAATACGGAACGCCGTGCTGGATCCAAACGGCCTCGTATCACTAGCAGTCGAGATGACAGGCATCTTATCCGCATGGCTGTAATGGACCGTGCAGTCACGTCTCGATCCCTGAGTCAACAGATGGGGACGTTTGCAAGACAACAACCATCTGCACGAACATTTCGACGACGTTTGCAGCAGCATGGACTATCAGCTCGGAGACCATGGCTGCGGTTACCCTTGACGCTGCGTCACAGACAGGAGCGCCAGCGATGGTGTACTCAACGACGAACCTGAGTGCAAAACGTCATTTTTTCGGATGAATCCAAGTTCTGTTTACAGCATCATGATGGTTGCATCCCTGTTTGGCGACATCGCGGTGAACGCACATTGGAAACGTGTATTCGTCATCGCCATACTGGCGTATCAACCAGCGTGATGGTATGGGGTGCCATTAGTTACACGTATTGTTAGCATTGGCGGCACTTTGAACAGTGGACGTTACATTTCAGATGTGTTACGACCAGTGGCTCTACCCTTCATTCGATCCCTGTGAAACCCTACATTTCAGCAGGATAATGCACGACCGCATGTTTCAGGTCCTGTACGGGCCTTTCTGGATACAGAAAATATTTGACTGCGGCCCTGGCCAGCACATTCTCCAGTTCTCTCACCAATTGAAAACGTCTGGTCAATGGTGGCCGAGCAACTGGCTCCTCACAATGCGCCAGTCACTACTCTTGATGAACTGTGGTATCGTGTTGAAGCTGCATGGGCAGCTGTACCTGTACACGCCATCCAAGCTCTGTTTGGCTCAATGCCGAGGCGTATCAAGGCCGTTATTACGGCCAGAGGTGGTTGTTCTGGGTCCGATTTCTCATGATGTACGCAGCCAAATTTATGAAAATGTAATCACATGTCAGTTCTAGTATAATATATTTGTCCAATGAATACCCGTTTATCATCCGCATTTCTTCTTGGTGTAGCAATTTTAATGGTCAGTAGTGTATATCCCGCCACGAACGAGAGACGTGGGAGAAGTGGAACCAATCAGAATGTGGGTGTACAGCTAATTGCAAATTTGACAAGCCCGCGTGACCAAGCATACTCTGGAAAGGTGCACAAAACCCATTTGTCTCCACACGATTCAGATATGTTTGTATAAGCAGTAGTTCATGGTTCAAATATGTAAGAAACTCGGATGAAGACGAATTTTTCGTTTTCGCTGGCTTTCCAATTCTAATGTGAGAAGAAAGGAAAGAGAAAGGAAACGTGATATGTGGCGCCAAGAATGGTTAAGGAAACGAAAAACCTGTTCTCACAATAAGATATTTTGCATTAAAGATATACCCACAAGATTAGTATAGGTATTACAGAGTCAGCACAAAAACATTTTTTAAGTCTATTACTCAGAACACATTCGAATAAAAATAGGATACAATCGTAAGGAAAACAATAAAAACACTTGAAAAACTGACATCGCGCTAAAGGTATTACGAAGATTCCAAACTTGCATCTTCATACCATTACACGAAGGTTGACTTGTGTGCTTCATCTCTTCCTTCTACCGGATTAATGATGCCGCTAGGACGGATAGTTATTTTGTCTTTGGTCATCGACTTCAAGTGTCCAAAAACTTCTTCCCACGAATACTGCCCGCAGTACATTTTTAACCTCCACAGTCATCTACATCTACATCTACATTTATACTCCGCAAGCCACCCAACGGTGTGTGGGGGGGAGGGCACTTTACGTGCCACTGTCATTACCTCCCTTTCCTCTTCCAGTCGCCTATGGTTCGCGGTAAGAACGACTGCCGGAAAGCCTCCGCGCGCTCGAATCTCTCTAATTTTACATTCGTGATCTCCTCGGGAGGTATAAGTAGGGAGAAGCAATATATTCGATACCTCATCCAGAAACGCACCCTCTCGAAAACTGGACAGCAACCTACACCGCGATGCAGAGCGCCTCTCTTGCAGAGTCTGCCGCGTGAGTTTGCTAAACATCTCCGTAACGCTATCATACTTCCCAAATAACCCTGTGACGAAACGCGCCGCTCTTCTTTGAATCTTCTCTATCTCCTCTGTCAACCCCACCTGGTACGGATCCCACATTGACGAGCAATACTCAAGTATAGGTCTACGAGTGTTTTGTAAGCCACCTCCTTTGTTGATGGACTACATTTTCTAAGGACTCTCCCAATGAATCTCAACCTGGAACCCGCCTTACCAAAAATTAATTTTATATGATCATTCCACTTCAATCGTTCCGCACGCATACTCCCAGATATTTTACAGAAGTAACTGCTACCAGTGTTTGTTCCGCTGTCATATAATCATACAATAAAGGATCCTTCTTTCTATGTATTCGCAATACATTATATTTGTCTATGTTAAGGGTCAGTTTCCACTCCATGCACCAAGTGCCTATCCGCTGCAGATCTTCCTGCATTTCGCTGCAATCCTCTAATGCTGCAACTTCTCTGTATACTATAGCATCGTCCGCGAAAAGCCGCATGGAACTTCCGATACTATCTACTAGGTCATTTATATATATTGTGAAAAGCAATGGTCCCATAACACTCCCTTGTGGCACGCCAGAGGTTACTTTAACGTCTGTTGACGTCTCTCCATTGAGAACAACATGCTGCGTTCTGTCTGCTAAAAACTCTTCAATCCAGCCACACAGCTGATCTTCCATAGGCTCTTACTTCGTTTATCAGACGACAGTGCGGAGCTGTATTGAACGCTCTCCGGAAGTCAAGGAAAACGGCATCTACCTGGGAGCTTGTATCTAATACACTCCTGGAAATGGAAAAAAGAACACATTGACACCGGTGTGTCAGACCCACCATACTTGCTCCGGACACTGCGAGAGGGCTGTACAAGCAATGAGCACACGCACGGCACAGCGGACACACCAGGAACCGCGGTGTTGGCCGTCGAATGGCGCTAGCTGCGCAGCATTTGTGCACCGCCGCCGTCAGTGTCAGCCAGTTTGCCGTGGCATACGGAGCTCCATCGCAGTCTTTAACACTGGTAGCATGCCGCGACAGCGTGGACGTGAACCGTATGTGCAGTTGACGGACTTTGAGCGAGGGCGTATAGTGGGCATGCGGGAGGCCGGGTGGACGTACCGCCGAATTGCTCAACACGTGGGGCGTGAGGTCTCCACAGTACATCGATGTTGTCGCCAGTGGTCGGCGGAAGGTGCACGTGCCCGTCGACCTGGGACCGGACCGCAGCGACGCACGGATGCACGCCAAGACCGTAGGATCCTACGCAGTGCCGTAGGGGACCGCACCGCCACTTCCCAGCAAATTAGGGACACTGTTGCTCCTGGGGTATCGGCGAGGACCATTCGCAACCGTCTCCATGAAGCTGGGCTACGGTCCCGCACACCGTTAGGCCGTCTTCCGCTCACGCCCCAACATCGTGCAGCACGCCTCCAGTGGTGTCGCGACAGGCGTGAATGGAGGGACGAATGGAGACGTGTCGTCTTCAGCGATGAGAGTCGCTTCTGCCTTGGTGCCAATGATGGTCGTATGCGTGTTTGGCGCCGTGCAGGTGAGCGCCACAATCAGGACTGCATACGACCGAGGCACACAGGGCCAACACCCGGCATCATGGTGTGGGGAGCGATCTCCTACACTGGCCGTACACCACTGGTGATCGTCGAGGGGACACTGAATAGTGCACGGTACATCCAAACCGTCATCGAACCCATCGTTCTACCATTCCTAGACCGGCAAGGGAACTTGCTGTTCCAACAGGACAATGCACGTCCGCATGTATCCCGTGCCACCCAACGTGCTCTAGAAGGTGTAAGTCAACTACCCTGGCCAGCAAGATCTCCGGATCTGTCCCCTATTGAGCATGTTTGGGACTGGATGAAGCGTCGTCTCACGCGGTCTGCACGTCCAGCACGAACGCTGGTCCAACTGAGGCGCCAGGTGGAAATGGCATGGCAAGCCGTTCCACAGGACTACATCCAGCATCTCTACGATCGTCTCCATGGGAGAATAGCAACCTGCATTGCTGCGAAAGGTGGATATACACTGTACTAGTGCCGACATTGTGCATGCTCTGTTGCCTGTGTCTATGTGCCTGTGGTTCTGTCAGTGTGATCATGTGATGTATCTGACCCCAGGAATGTGTCAATAAAGTTTCCCCTTCCTGGGACAATGAATTCACGGTGTTCTTATTTCAATTTCCAGGAGTGTATTTTCTGGGTCTGATGATCAAATACAGCGAGTTGGGTCTCACATGATCACTGTTTCCGGAATCCATATTGATTCCTAGAGAGTAGATTCTGGATTTCCAGAAATGACATGTACGCGAGCAAAGAACGTGTTCTAAAATTCTGCAACAGATCGATGTCAGAGATATCGCATCTGCTCGACGACCCTTCTTGAAGACTGGGACTACCTGCGCTCTTTTCCAATCATTTGGAACCTTCCGTTCCTCTAGAGACTTGCGGTACACGGCTGTTAGAAGGGGGGCAAGTTCTTTCGCGTACTCTGTGTAGAATCGAATTGGTATCCCGTCAGGTCCAGTGGATTTCCTTCTGTTGAGTGATTTCAGTTGCTTCTCTATTCCTTGGACACTTATTTCGTTTGTGTGAGGATTTAGAGAAGGAACTGCAGTGCGGTCTTTCTCTGTGAAACAACTTTGGAAAAAGGTGTTTAGTATTTCAGCTTTACGCGTGTCATCCTCTGTTTCAATGCCATCATCATCCCAGAGTGTCTGAATATGCTGTTTCGAGCCACTTACTGATTTAACGTAAGACCAGAACTTCCTAGGATTTTCTGTCAAGTCGGTACATAGAATTTTACTTTCGAATTCACTGAATGCTTCACGCATAGCCCTCCTTACGCTAACTTTGACATCGTTTAGCTTCTGTTTGTCTGAGTTTTTTGGCTGCGTTTAAACTTGCAGTGAAGCTCTTTGCTTTCGCAGTAGTTTCCTAACTTTGTTGTTGAAGCACGGTGGGTTTTTCCCATCCCTCACAGTTTTACTCGGCATGTACCTGTCAAAAAAGCATTTTACGATTGCCTTGAACTTTTTCCATAAACACTCAACGTTGTCAGTGTCGGAACAGAAATTTTCGTTTTGATCTGTTAGGTAGTCTGAAATCTGCCTTCTATTACTCTTGCTAAACAGATAAACCTCCCTCCATTTTTTAATATTCCTATTTACTTCCATATTCAGGGATGCTGCGACGGCCTTATGATCACTGATTCCCTGTTCTGCGTCGAAACGTTCGGGTCTGTTTGTTATCAGTAGGTCCATGATATTATCTCCACGAGTCGGTTCTCAGTTTAATTGCTCGAGGTAATTTTCGGATAGTGCACTCAGTATAATGTCACTCGATGCTCTGTCCCTACCACCCGTCCTAAACATCTGAGGGTCCCAGTCTATACCTGGTAAATTGAAATCTCCACCTAAGACTGTAACATGCTGAGAAAATTTATGTCAAATGTATTCCAGATTTTCTCTCAGATGTTCTGCCACTAATGCTGCTGAGTCGGGAGGTCGGTAAAAGGAGCCAATTATTAACCTAGCTTGGTTCTTGAGTGTAACCTCCACCCATAATAATTCACAGGAACTATCCACTTCTACTTCACTACAGGATAAACTACTACTAACAGCGACAAACACGCCACCACCGGTTGCATGCAATCTATCCTTTCTAAACACCGTCTGTGCCTTTGTAAAAATTTCGGCAGAATTTATTTCTGGCTTCAGCCAGCTTTCCGTACCTACAACGATTTCAGTTTCGGTGCTTTCTATCAGCGCTTGAAGTTCCGGTACTTTACCAACGCAGCTTCGACAGTTTACAATTACAATACCGATTGCTGCTTGGTCCCTGCGTGTCCTGACTTTCATCCATATGTTCTACTAACACCTTTCTCTGCCCGCATCCCGTGGTCGTGTGGTAGTGTTCTCGCTTCCCACGCCCGGGTTCCCGGGTTCGATTCCCGGCGGGGTCAGGGATTTTCTCTGCCTCGTGATGGCTGGGTGTTGTGTGCTGTCCTTAGGTTAGTTAGGTTCAAGTAGTTCTAAGTTCTAGGGGACTGATGACCATAGATGTTAAGTCCCATAGTGCTCAGAGCCATTTGAACCATTTGAACACCCTTAACTCCTGATACAACATAATTTTATCTTCGGGTCTATCTCGTACAACCAAGTTTCTCCCTTTTAAAAAGTAACAGTATAATTGGTGACGCCAGAGTTGACACTATCGCTATCTCACCACTACTCAGATGATTCTATGAATCGAGTTAATAACACTAAGTAGCGGGACACCAATAACTGTCCTATCGATGACACTCTACTTTAATAAAACTTTCCTTAACGTTGTGATGTCATCTATTAAACTCGTTGCCCTTTCCATAAATCCGAATTCGATTGCAACCAGTCGATTCTTACAACTCGATAACTTAGATTTAAACTGTTTTGTAATTGTAACCTAAAATTCTAAGTAATAAAAGTGTTTTTTGATGTAATATAACAGACACTTTCGGCCACTACATAAAACTTCTCCAAGTAGATGTTTTTACTTTTATTTATTCCATGAGACTTCTTCCTGTGATTATAATTTTCATAATTGGTTTCCTTTTTAGAAATTATTCCCAAATTGGGAGTCAGAACCACCTCTTATTCGCACTGGCGTAATAGATTTTATGGGGGCGTAGCTTCCAGAAATTAATTGTGCAATGGTCCCTTCTAAAACTTTCAGATGGCTTTCATAGTCCAAATATTATGTATTCCGTTCTGTGCATGAATATTTGTAGTGAAGAAGATAGGATCTGATGCTGCTGCAACTTGGAAAGACACTGTATATGATTCTACAGAAGCGTTTGTGAGTAGTGTTTCATATTTGACTGCTATAAATACAGTCTGGGGTTTGCATCCCCACTGAACTGTGACCCACTAAAGTTGCGTCACTGGAAAACACTGAATTATGGATAATTTCTTCAAAATAGTTTATTATGTTCATTGCTCTATTTAATATAGCCGTGTTCTGCTGAAATAATTTTTTTCGTAGACTGAAGTCACATAGCGTTCCTTAATTTCATGCTTGGTTCGCAATTTATCTACGACAGGCATAGTTATTTTCAAATCGGGTCATTCTGGGTTTACTCGATCTTTGCACTAGTAAACAAAACTTTAAACCGAGCAGCCCGTTTACACCATGTCGACATCATCATTGTAACGTGTGGCTGCACACTTCACTTGTTAGAATACTGATGTGTATGTTTTATTACCTACTCCTCCTCCCCCCCCCCCCACCCCGCTATTTCTCGTTGTCACCCTGGCCATATGTTCAGTTCTATTTGATGGGCAATAATTGTACTCACAGTTCACCGAAATAATAGGCAAATCGAAATTAATCACTGAATTTTGTGTTATTTCAAATTTCTTGATCATTGCTCGAGAACCTTACCCAATAGTAAGCTTACTGTTGCTAATTTTATCATTACGGTCTGTAGAGCAATATGTATAGGTGCGTGGTGTTTTAATCTCTATCGAGGGTGGAAGAACCGTCCTTCTAGGTGTCAGAATGGCGTTCAGACCTCCACCTTGTCATCAGTCATAGCAGGGTGCTGGTGGTAGCCTAGAAACCAAGTAGAACACTGCTGGGAAACCAAGAGAGTTAGAGTTATTTTTTATTCCTTCATGTTCAGCAGTTGCACTGTCGCATCTAGCGGCCTAGTTCGGACACCGGTCCTGGTGTTTGAACTCAGCACGCAGTCTTCTCTGGCAGAGTCAGCTCATCATAGACACAGGCCGTAGCAGGCAGCGTCCTGTCGCCAGCACAAATGCAGATTCAGGGTCCCAGGCTCGGCAGCAGCAGCTGTGGCAACCGCACTGCTTGGTCCCGGTACACAGTTCAGTGTAGGACTCCCCAGAGCAGCGGCAGCGGTTTGTAGCAATAGCATATGCCCTGAAAGACAAAAGGCCAGATAGTGACACTCGTGCACCAACTGAGAACCTACAAGCAGTCAGCATGAGGCCGATGGTACGTAGCCAACAGCTGCCCCTCTGGCTCCAAGGCGCTGGTTCAGCTCCCAGAGGCACTCGGACTTAGGAACAGCACGCAGACCTGCAGCTTAGTGAAGACAATATCAAGCAGCGGCAGCTGATCACCCGTTTCAGAAAGATTACCAGCGTGGGGTTCTTCTGGTAGCTGGCTGCAGGTGCAACCCTAAACTCGGCAGCGTTTATGAAGGCTTGGCCCATCACTGTTCGGGTAGGGTATCATTTTCTCTCATATAAGCTACAACAGAGCCACAGCGTCAGGTTTGATCGAGTGGCAACCAGGTCATAATTGGTGCAGTGGCTTCCGTCTTTCCATTATGTCAGCGGTATTACAACTCTGGGGGTTTGAAGGTGTGGCAGATTCACCTATCAGGAGGCCTGGGCTGTGACTCTTGGGGTGTCAGCATAATTCCCATGAAACTTCTTAAGCAAGAACACCTAGCCGGCCTCTCTCTGTTCTGCTTCCCAGGCGTTTCTTGTGTCAGCCCCTGGTGGCATCTTCTCGTTTGCCACGCTAAGTAAAGAAGTTGAAGCGTAACACAACTCCACTCAGTGGAAAATCGGGTCTTCTGGATCACAGACTGTCAACTTCTCCGAAAATGATTAGACAACACATCTTACATTTTGGCATATACACTACTGGCCATTAAAATTGCTACACCAAGAAGAAATGCAGATGATAAACGGGTATTCATTGGACAAATATATTATATTAGAACTGACATGTCATTACATTTCACGCAATTTGGGTGCATAGACCTGAGAAATCAGTACCCAGAACAACCACCTGTGGCCGTAATAACGGCCTTGATACGCCTGGGCATTGAGTCAAACGGAGCTTGGATGGCGTGTACAGGTACAGCCGCCCATGCAGCTTCAACACGATACCACAGTTCATCAAGAGTAGTGACTGGCGTATTGTGACGAGCCAGTTGCTCGGCCGCCGTTGACCAGACGTTTTCAGTTGGTGAGAGATCTGCAGCAGTCGAACATTTTCTGTATCCAGAAAGGCCAATACAGGACCTGCAACATGCGGTCGTGCATTATCCTGCTGAAATGTAGGGTTTCACAGGGATCGAATGAAGGGTAGAGCCACGGGTCGTAACACATCTGAAATGTATCGTCCACTGTTCAAAGTGCCGTCAATGCGAACAAGAAGTGACCGAGACGTGTAACCATTGGCACCCCATACCATTACGCCGGGTGATACGCCAGTATGGCGATGAGACGAATACACGCTTCCATTGTGCGTTCACCGCAATGTCGCCAAACACGGATGCGACCATCATGATGCTGTAAACAGAACTTGGAGTCATCCGAAAAAATGACGTTTTGCCATTCGTGCACCCAGGTTCGTCGTCGAGTACACCATCGCAGGCGCTCCTGTCTGTGATGCAGCGTCAAGGGTAACCGCAGCCATGGTCTCCGAGCTGATAGTCCATGCTGCTGCAAACGTCGTCGAAATGTTCGTGCAGATGGTTGTTGTCTTGCAAACGTCCCAATCTGTTGACTCAGGGATCGAGACGTGGCTGCACGACCCGTTACAGCCATGAGGATAAGACGCCTGTCATCTCGACTGCTAGTGATACGAGGCCGTTGGGATCCAGCACGGCGTTCCGTATTACCCTCCTGAATCCACCGATTCCATATTCTGCTAACAGTCACTGGACCTCGACCAACGCGAGCAGCAATGTCGCGGTACGATAAACTGCAATCGCGATAGGCTACAACCCGACCTTCATCAAAGTCGGAAACGTGATGGTACGCATTTCTCCTCCTTACACGAGGCATCGCAACAACGTTTCACCAGGCAACGCCGGTCAACTGCTGTTTGTGTATGAGAAATCGGTTGTAAACTTTCCTCATGTCAGCACGGTGTAGGTGTCGCCACCGGCGCCAACCTTGTGTGAATGCTCTGAAAAGCTAATCATTTGCATATCACAGCATCTTCTTCCTGTCGGTTAAATTTGGTGTCTGTAGCACGTCATCTTCGTGGTGTAGCAATTTTAATGGCCAGTAGTGTATGTACAGTACATTCACGTTTTCCTTATACTAATTTAGCTCAAACCTCGGCGTCTCTGTGGCAGTATACGTAATTGTTCACTGTTTACTAAGGTTGACCCAGTAGACTTGTAGCTAGCGTACAGGGAACTCACTGGACTCGCATTCGGGAGGACGACGGTTCAATTCCGTCTCCGGCCATCCTGATTTAGGTTTTCCGTGATTTCCCTAAATCCTTTCAGGCAAATGCCGGGATGGTTCCTTTGAAGGGGCACGGCCGATTTCCTTCCCGTCCTTCCCTCACCCGAGCTTGCGCTCCGTCTCTAATGACCTCGTTGTCGACGGGCCGTTAAGCACTAATCTCTTCCTCTGTACAGGGAACTCAGGTGAATGGGGGATTTTCGCCTCAAATAGATGCAGGATACACAGGACCCCTTTCGCTGTCGTCCGCGGCACCCTTACAGCACAGCGGTACGTTGAAGATATTCTACGCCCCATTTAATTGCCCTTCATGGCAAGCCATTCTGAGTTTACATTCCAGCAAAGTAATGTCCGTTCACACACGGTGGGAGCTTATACTGCTTGTCTTGGTGCTTGCCAAACTCTACTTCGGCCAGCGAGGACGCCGGTTCTCTCCTCAATTGATAACGTTCGGAGCGTTATGGACAGGGTCCTGAAACGTTCCATTATTTTTTATCCTAATTTTTATTCTCATAGTCGATGAAGTAACGCTAAGTAAGGAAACAAGCATTGTTAGGTACGTTTCTCCAGTAAATGGGAAAGGCCTAATGAGTCCCCTTGCAGACAAACCACACCACCCATTTACACCAGGCAAATTCACAGCCTTTTCAACTATAATGTGAGGATTATCTTCAGCCCAGTACACACAATTGTGCCTATTGACAGTTCCATTGAGTTCGAATTGGGCTTCATCCGACCAAATTATGCTACCCATAAATCCCAGTTCATGTCTCACCATCTCCTGAACCCATTCACAAAATTTTAACCTTCGATCTGTATCGTCGTCACTTAGCTGTTGCACCAGCCTTGGAATGTACACACGAAACTTGCCTTTCTTCAGAATGCATAGCACACTACTAGCACTTAACATTACTCTCACGTGCCGCTTGCCTTGAAGATTTTTGAGGCGAACGCTGAAACAGTTCCAAGACCGCAGTTGCTGAATCATCACTTGTAGCTGTACGAGGTCACCTTGATCGACCTTTATGCACTCACACACTGTTCCACGAATTTCGAATTTGTCTTGTAGACGTGTAATTGTTAACCTTGAAGGTAGTTCTGTACCATACTCACTTCTCCACTGTCTTCGAACCGCAGCTACATTCTCAAACTTCCAGTACCACTTATCTGCTTCCGCGCTTCAAAGCTCAAACGCCCGTCCGCAATGTTGCAGTTACTTCCTTGCCACTGCTGCCACCTGTTGAAGAAACATAATATTACTTTCTCACAGATATTTCACCTTGTAGAACGGGAAATAAATTGTCTATGACAGTTCATAGTGTGTATACATTGTTTTGACGGACCCTGTATATTTTAATGATAAAGAAGCTACGATTTTGGTATGTGTTCAAAGATCGCATTAACATGTCGAAACTTCCAGAAGTTATAAAAGTGGTGAATGAAAAGCCACTGAAAAAAGAAAGATAAATATTCTTTTATCTTTCTATTGTAACATCACCTTTTGTCGTGCAGAACCCGAACTGAGCGGATGTAAGCGTCGTAACTGTAACTATATTTCTTCGGTAAAGGTAATTTAAATCTATCTGTTGTGGCGGTTCTGCTATTAAATCAAGCCTTTACCATGTCTTTCAATCGTTTATGGTGCTGTCTCCTCATATTACAGACAAAAAAAAGTGAGGTTGGCGGTGGATTGTTCGGAACGAACGATGGGACTTAATTAGTGTCCTTTGTTAATTATTTTTTATTTAAGTGCCCGAAATTACGTGAGATATTTATTCTGATCATTTTACGACTGTATGCAATATTTTGCAATGAAAACTGCACATGTCTCGTCGGTTTCCGTTGCCGAACAATGACGTCTACTCAACGGCAGTAGTGGGACAAAGTATGCTCGAACTGTTACAAATATGTAGAGCATTCTTTGATGTAGTTTGATCATGTATGTGTTCGAGAATTAACAATGAATGCACGTACTGCACAGTAATCTACCCACATTCGCAGTCATACTCGCAAAGTGATGTAAAAGGGGAGGTTTAGCTGTGATACTGTGATATTGAGCCGGCCGAAGTGGCCGAGCGGTTCTAGGCGCTCCAGTCAGGAACCGCGTGACCGCTACGGTCGCAGGTTCGAATCCTGCCTTGGACATGGAAGTGTGTGATGTCCTTAGGTTAGTTAGGTTTAAGTAGTTCTAAGTTCTAGGGGACTGATGACCTCAGAAGTTAAGTCCCATAGTGCTCAGAGCCATTTGAACCATTTGTGATACAGAAATGGAGGGGGGGGGGGCATGCTGTCACATCAATGGCCGGTGCTGAACTTAGTGTAAAATTCTTCCCACTATCAAGTCTGTTGCTTAATATTACAGTACATCGAAGGTGTCTTTTCCATCACATCCGCGCATCGCTTACCACATAATGATTGAGTGACATGGTTTGTTTCAGTTGGGGGAGAAGTTTTGTGGGTGGGAGACAACTTCTGGGGGTTGCTAGCAGCTAAACAGCGATCGCGTACATGAGTGCAAAATTACGAATAACTCGAAATGGAACGCCTAGCTATCATCTGTTCCGTCACGGCGATATATAAACTTAAATATAGAGGTCACGAAAGACTTTCACACGGTAGTTTGGAAACTACACAACGCTGCCAAACTCTTCTAGTTTCCTGATGTTGTAAGTGGGTTTTATTTAAAAATAATTCAGTGTTATGCTATCCGCAGTAAGAATATGATTTACATAGTGCGATGTCTAGTTTTCTGTGAGAGGTCGTGGATCAGAGCGTCTTAATGCCAGTTTAGAATCTGACATAGAGGTCGAAGTCGTAGCATAAAAAATAAATGTTCGGCAGTGTGCAAACCGCGTTAGAAAACAGTGTTTCAAAGAAGTAAACAAGGCCACAGTGGGCGTTTCTTGCGATTTACAGTATAGTACATGGGGTACAATCATTCATAATTCCGGGCTTCGAATATTCTTGTCGGTCTGGCATGTATTTGATAAGGTGGAGACAATTTTGCTAATTTAACTGTCAATGTAATTTAGCGATCTGCGTAAAATAACCGCTGGAAGTCCGAGAAAGAATAGGTGGATGGTGCTTCGATACCTGCGGCATAAGTAATTCGGCGTGTAAACTCGGTAAGAGCGAATCAGAATGCTCCATTCGTTGACATCGTTTGTGCTGTGATATAGGGGTCTCTACATAGCGATGAGAACATATGCGTATGTTTAGAGCAGGAAGGCTATCACGTTATGTCCGGCAGGAAGACTGGATTAGGCGATATTTTGGTAAACAGGTTCTGTTAGGGTAAGAATTTCCGTCCATACAAGCTGAGGCATGAAGAAAGCAAGCGTTAACTATTTCTGGGACGCTATACAGTTCCCGAGAGGTCGACTTAGTTCTTATTTTTTGTTAAACGATGTGACCTAAGAATGAGACTGTGAAGGTTGTTATATGAGTTTATAATTATGTGCGTGCACTTGGCGGTGTTGCATCGGTCACGCTGGGGAGAGGGTACGTGCGTTGAGCGCGTGTGTCAACACGCCCTGTGCTATTCTGCCTTCAACGGTAAATACAAGCGGCACCTGGAGATGCCTCGAATATGAGACTGGTGTGAGCGCTGCTTGGAATGCAACTTTCACCGGCGTTCGGTGACGGCGGCTGGCGGGTGCGACGAAGCGTGCGGGTCCCGATCTGTGGTTGCCTCACTTCGCGAGGGTTGTGGCGCGCGCGGCGAAGCGTCTGTCAATCGTCACTTATGGTCCGTTAGAATCGCTAAGGGGGGAAGCGGGTTCTGCTATTGTGGAACGGCATTCTGCAGCGTCTTCGCCAGACCGCAGTTAGAGTGAGGGTTTAGAGGAACGTCGAACGCGGGCGGCTCTTCTTGGAGTGCGCGCTGTGTAAATAAACACCCGGTCATTAACGGCACCTACTTACAACTCTGGCCTGCGTTCGGCTGCGGGTCATGGTTGCGCTCCCACCCGATCACATCAGCACGTTTGTGTAGGTGAACACGTATTTGGGTTGGAATTTTCTCAGCTGTTACGTATGAATGGGAAGTGCCTACACCTCATGTTTGTGGAAGCCGAGTAGGGGCTGTGCGCGGTTTGACATCTGAGGGATGCGTCACTTTTCGCTACCTCCTGTGGACAGGGTGTGGTGGAGGGTGCTTGCATACGTTGATTGCATTATTTTGAGAGTGGGTCTGTAGGCTTCATATGCGTTATTTGAACAGTTTACGAGTACTTAGCATGTCTACACATCATTGTGCTGTATTATTTAGGAGCAGTTTGCAGGTCTGTACTGAAATTATTTCGGAAAATTAGGAGTTGTTGTTGTTGTTTTTGGGGGAAGAGACCAAACAGTGAGGTCATCGGTCTCATCGGATTAGGGAAGGATGGGGAATGAAGTCGGCCGTGCCCTTTCAAAGGAACCATCCCGGCATTTGCCTGGAGCGATTTAGGGAAATCACGGAAAACCTAAATTAGGATGGCCGGACGCGGGATTGAAAAAATTAGGAGTTGTTTGGCTGTTTGAACGTAAATTTATTGCATTATTTACGAGCGGTTCGCATGTCTGCAGGTTGTGCAATGCGTTATTTTTGATGGTTTACAATTAGCAAGCGTGTGTGTAGAGCATTATAAATGGGTTATGTAGGAGTGCTTTGCAGGTCTGTATGCTGTGGGACATGACAGTGCGTGTGTTCTGTGGTACATATACTCCATCCCTAAATAAAGTACATTCATTCCTCCATCCATGGGCCTAGTATAGGGTGAGTCCTTTTATTAGAAACACCTAGGAAGAGGTTGCGTTCTGGAGGCTTAGATAGTGATGGTGAGCTTCGTTTGCAACAGTTTTCTTAGGTTGGTGACGGAAGCGCAAGTGACCTTTCTTTACTGCCAGAATTAAAACTCGGTGCCGGTTCCTAGGAGGAGGTGGCGGTCGGGTGGCTGAAGTTAGCACAAGTGTGCTTTCTTTGCCCCAATTTTCTTAGGTTGGTAGCAAAAGCGCAATTGACCTTTCTTTACCAGCGGAATTCAAACTCAGCGCCGATTCCTGGCAATAGGTGGCGGTTTGGACATTGAAAAGTAGTTGATATTCGATAGTTGAACGCCTTTTCATACTTATATGAAATTGTAAATTGAATTATTTAATATGATTAAAATAAAATGCAGTTAAGTACTTAGGTAACTGATAGCTTAGATGTACGATGTGGGTGTTAGTATCTTTACAGAAGACTATATCCGGCGCCTGTATGGAGATGACGGCCGAGGGTGTGTGACGTAAGCGGTCGGACGCCGGCGGCGCGGCGGCGCGGCGCGTGTCCGGTTATAACACGCGCGCGAGAGAGAGGGAGAGAGCAGACCATCTTGAGTCAGTTAACTTAGCGAGAGCATTCTTTGTCGAGCAAGCCATGTGGTGGGCCGGCGGTTGTGTTATGTCAGGGCAGTTTCCACTCTCCAGCAAACAACTTTGACGCCGTCCTACCGAGAGCTGTGATGTGGGTGGTTGCTGGACCAGTGGCGTGCGTGCGGGCTACCCCTGACGGGTGGCGCCTGGGGTTGCCTCCTCTGCTGGCGACGATTTGAACTAAGTCAGTTAGAGTCTGGACCTAGTGGCGAGCGCACTGCGTGTTGCCATCTCGAAGATGTGTACTAAGCCTGTTGGAGCATCAATGATGACCGTACTGCTTGAAATAAAGACTTCAGTCCTTTTCCCGCCAATAGACAGGAGGTGACTTAGGTTAGTATAAGTGTACTTCGATTTCCATAGCTTAGCAGTGAAAACATAAGTGACCGCCAAAATTCAAACTTGGTGAGAATTCGTTGGATGAAGTGGACTTAAGTTAGTGGATGTGACCCAATTGGCCTATTTCAGACCACTTTTTGTGACCGATTATCGTGTTGGAATTCGAACTTGTGACCAATATTTTTTATGGAGGGTTAGGTTAGTGGATGTAGACCAATTAGCCTATCTTCCCACCAAAATTCAAACTTTGCGCCAAAATCGGACATCTTGAATGACGTAATCTGCTGGTGGCTATGTGTACTAAGCCAGTTGGACTTCGGACCTCTTGGTGAACACACCTGCATGATATTGTTTAAATAATAGTAAAGACAAGACCGGTTTTCCCGCCATTATCGTGCTGGAGTTTGAACTTCTCGCCATTTTTCTTGGTAAGGGGGTTAGGTTAGTGGA
This sequence comes from Schistocerca nitens, assembly GCF_023898315.1. Taxonomy (NCBI): domain Eukaryota; kingdom Metazoa; phylum Arthropoda; class Insecta; order Orthoptera; family Acrididae; genus Schistocerca; species Schistocerca nitens. The sequence continues at coordinate 928,993,910 of NC_064617.1, read as the reverse complement.
GGTAGGCCAAGTGTACAATCTTACACCATGTGCTGGATACACTGGGTGCAGCCATCTTGATTGCCGTCACTGTCGCCATCTTGGATGACGTCACGGTTGCGTCCTCTGGTGGCGATGATATGTACTAAGTCAGTTGGAGTCCAGACATTGTGGTGAATACACTGGGTGTCGCCATTTTGGATTACATCACAGATGAGAGGGCCCTCTGATTGTGGCGATGTGTACTAAGTCAGTTGGAGTCCTGACCTTGTGGTGAACACACCTGCATGGAATTGTTTAAACAAAGTCTTATGTCAAGTCTTTTTCCCACGAATCCTTAGGAGGTGGTGGCAGTCTGGTGTCTGAGGTTAGTAAAGTGTCTTTTCTTTCGTGCCATTTTGTTAGCATAGTAGACATATGGGAATTGAATTTTGTTTACCACAAAAATTAAAAGTTGGTGCCCGCGATTTTCTTTGCTTAGTAGAGATAAGAGCGGTGTGGTGCATTATCCTGTTGGAATTTGAACTTGCCGCCATTTTATAGGGAGTTGGGGGTTAGGTTAGTGGACGTAGCACAATTGGTCTATTTTCCCACCATTTTCGTGGTGTGATGCATTATCCTGCTGGAATTTGAATTTCCCACCAATTTTTCTCTGGAGGGTTAGGTTAGTGGAGGTAGCCCAATTGACCTATCTTCCCGCCAAAATTCAAACTTCAAGCCAAAATCCGCCACTTGGATGACGTTTGCACTGTTGCCAAGACTACATGCCGCCATCTTGGATGACGTCATCGCCGCCATCTTGAATAAATTTGGCAACAATGGAATGTGGGGTGGTACGTACTTTGTCCCACTACTAACAGCCTAATATCAAGAGGATATGCAAATAAAAATAAAGCGAATGGAGTGAAATATGGTAAATTGTATTAAAGCAGGTAACTTCCCTGTGACGCACTACACTGTCCACTTTTTAATAAAATTATCCATTCTCAGTGAAGTTTACCTCCACGTCGCTGGCCGGCCGGAGTGGCCGAGCGGTTCTGGGCGCTACAGTCTGGAACCGCGCGACCGCTACGGTCGCAGGTTCGAATCCTGCTTCGGGCACGGATGTGTGTGATGTTCTTAGGTTAGTTAGGTTTAAGTAGTTCTAAGTTCTAGGGGACTGATGACCACAGTAGTTAAGTCCCATAGTGCTCAGAGCCATTTGAACCATTTTTGAATCTATGTGGCTGCTGTTCTATTATTCTAAATTGCCCCATTTGCAAACTGTTAAGTTCTGGCCGCCCCTTTGAGTAACGACTCATGCAGAAACTGGAGGGAAACGCTTCAGCCCTCCAACCACCTCGGGGTTTTGATGATATAAGGCCCCAATTGGATAGAATTTGGCACGATATCCATCAGGAGGACATCGAACAACTCTGTCAATCATAGCCAAGCCGGACAACTGCTGGCAGAGGTGGAACAACGCGTTATTGACTTGCTCACTATATGATACTTTTTCTTTTGAATGAATCATCCAATCTTTTTGAAATCGTTATCATTTGTTTGTGTTTACATTCCGTCACGTCTAGTAACTTCCGTCCCAGTCGGGTAACTCCTTTGCGGTGCGTCGTCTTTTCTATTTTTTGTGTTAGATCGAATTAGGACGACCCTGTGGCGTTCGTCACTGCAACGCCACTGCATGTGTTGGAGAAGTTGCTCAGCGCCAACAGGTCCTTCCTGAGTTGCTATTAGCTCACTGAACTCTCCTCACATAGCTGTTACAACGATGAATCATCAGATAAGAAATATAGAGAACAATCTAAATATAATATTAAAAAACATTCTTCTTAACTAATTCCGTTAAATAATCGTCTTTTAGCAGCAAATGGTCCTACACAATTGATCTCTCGTGCTTGGCATTTCTCGTAGTTTATCTGGTGGTTTCTTAATTCGCTGTTTTGCTACATTCATCGGTACCTTGTCTTTGCAACAGGAAATTTGTCGCTAAAACTACGCTGACACGTACCCACGCATGGGTTACGGTACTACCAGTACCTACTAAGGTAATCCCACTTATTTGCCTTTAACAGTAATTACAGGTTTAATCCTTAATACAGTGTTACATTTTCTCGTAGCCTGCTATATTACATAATGCAGATTGCGCCTCAGTGACTGTATGAGCAGTTTTGTTGTTTTGTCTTTCACGGCAGACGAACACTGTGACAGCTTATATCGACAAAAGCTCCACCAATGTGGAACAATGTCCCCCCCGAGTTTTACAGTATGTTATCGAAGGTCGATTTTAGCAGGACGCTTCCTTTTTTTGGCCTTCCTCCGTCGAGAGAGTGCCGTCGCTACCAGTTGCCACGAACCTGGATCCTCCAGAGATAAATGTGTCTGTACCACCTCATTATCCACAACATTTGCAACATATAGGATAAAGGCTGCAGCCTTTTCTCAAAAACTGTCGCGGCGAAGTGCATTTCTGGTGACGAACTTATCGCTTCCACGTGTGGTACCACTAAGTTCAACAGATTCCCTAAGTCCGCTATGAACACAACAGAGAAAAGAAAGAACTGACTGTAATAATACAAGCACTTATAACATCGGTCTCAAAGGAAAAGAGTTTATGCAAAACTTATATCCTCGTAATGTGGAAATGTCCTATTACTTTAGAATTAAACACAAAACCTTTAGAATTAACTTTATTTAATCTAATTTTTGCTACTGCAGAAAACACTGTAAGGGGTTGGGGGGAGGGGAAGAAGGCAAAACGGTTAATCACCTTAAAAATTATGATGACGACGCAGTTTTAAGGCATAGAAATCTTGGAAAACGATAGTCTGAGTTGCAGAATGAAACCACTATAAGGTATTAATTTCTCACTTGTCAGCAATACAATTTAAGAAAGACACAGACAACGTTTAAAGAATGACACAGAACTTCATTAATTTGTTTCGTTCATACAAATATACATACTATAGTTCAGCTGTAGATGACTTGACTACTGCTGCTGTAGGTTGTAATACATAAATCTGTTTGTAAAACAAACGCAGTGTTTTTTAACCAAAACGTTTTTGAGTAGAAACTCACAATCCGAGCATTGTGCAGCTTCTCACTGTGGAGTCTCGCTTCGTGACGCAGCCTCATTTTGAACTACTCAGTGAGTACAGCTTTCCTCAGCTGCTGAAAGTGATTGTCGAGGGGATGTTGTTTGAAACATGTTCATTCAGCTGAAGAAAAACACCATTCCATACGTCCTGGGAAGCTGATATAACAAGTTTTGCCAAAGAGTTTTCCACATCAAAAATCGACGTTTATATTAACACTCCCTCACTCATTTTGTACATCATTGGACGCCACACCTGTTTTTTCTGTTCAGGATACCTGAACTTGAGACGCTGGATTATGGTACCATTTGTCAGAAGTTGCACTTCATTCTTTTTTGTTCAGGTGCCTAGCCAGAAGTCCATATATGCACTCGACTAAATCATCCACAATACTGCGAGAAGCTATAGGATTTATGTAATCATAGTCATAATTTACTAATGTGACGACTGGAATACATAGTAGCTCATTACAAGCAGGTCCTTATTTTCTTGATTATTTGATGCTTTGCTAAGAATTATGGTAGTATCAGTGACAGACCAATCACCAGTAGTAGGTGTACCAATCTGAATGTGCACCAAAAATCTCTTTAAAGCAGCGACAAACTACCACACTATGGGATTATTATTCTGTCCCTACGACTTCTCACAGCACTAAAAAATGCTTGCATATGGTCTAGACTGCGTTTATGTGTTAGTAAGAAAGTAATTCCTGGTGTAAATCTGCTTATCGTTGCCTCATACACAACGATGAATGTCGACTGTTAATTATTACTACAAAACAAGTTCTTGTTGTTGAGTACACGAGTAATGTTCCACCACCAAATTCTTTTAATGGAAATACCACTCTTATGCTCGTTTTGCATATCGGCATACATAACTGTATGTAGGGAAAGTTATAAAATAAAAACATTAGTTTTCATAGGATAACTGGACGTTATGAATAAAAATAATTTCATTTCTTATAAAAACACAATAAAACACTTAATAGATATTGTCGATGAATCGTCAGAAAGCTAATGCTGGCTGCCAAACTTCTATTTTGTCTCCTGATCCTGTAGAAGCGACGAAGTAAACAACTATTTGTGCAACAAAAAGAGGTATTCACCGAAAAACTGTAATTTTGACACTCGTAAAAGACTGTTAATAACCTTCACGTGGCCCCATGTGAAAACGATAAACGTGCATTAATATTACGAATTTCGGAGAAATTAGGTTAACTTTACTACTGCATGCGTAATAGTAATACAAAAATTTGTTCATTTGTTAAAATAAAAATTTAATTTCAGCTATAAATGCGAAAACTGTCAGTTCTATTTCACATAGCGCCTGATGACAGAAACTGTGCTTCTTGCACTGCATCGCGTGACCCCAGATCACGTAAGAAACAGATTGCGCAATCGCTTGGTCTAGCAGGCAACCCTTGTTAGGGAACGGCCACCAGGCGGCAGCAGCGTCACACCCTTACTTGTGGAATCAACCACTAGATGGCAGTCCGTTCTGTGAAATATGTGGCAACATCGGCCGAACGCGTGCAGCTTTCCACTATTTGGCGTCTGTGAAGTACAGCTGTTTCTGACATACCGGTGGTAGTGGATCGAGTCGTCATGCCGAGGGCCTGCGAGTATATCAACTGTGGAAGGAGTAGACGAACAAATCCTGAACTGAAAATGTTCAGATTCCCGTCCAAAATAAAGAAAGATTACGCGAGTGGATTTTAAATTCAAGTAAATCTATAAATTAGTTACGAGTAAGAATTAATAAATATCCCTAAGCATTGGATCCTATCTAAATTTTGTCGAGCTTATATTCTGATATCCCCCCCATGAACCATGGACCTTGCCGTTGGTGGGGAGGCTTGCGTGCCTCAGCGATACAGATGGCCATACCGTAGGTGCAACCACAACGGAGGGGCATCTGTTGAGAGGCCAGACAAACATGTGGTTCCTGAAGAGGGGCAGCAGCCTTTTCAGTAGTTGCAGGGGCAACAGTCTGGATGATTGACTGATCTGGCCTTGTAACATTAACCAAAACGGCCTTGCTGTGCTGGTACTGCGAACGGCTGAAAGCAATGGGAAACTACAGCCGTAATTTTTCCCGAGGACATGCAGCTCTACTGTATGATTAAATGATGATGGCGTCCTCTTGGGTAAAATATTCCGGAGGTAAAATAGTCCCCCATTCGGATCTCCGGGCGGGGACTACTCAAGAGGACGTCGTTATCAGGAGAAAGAAAACTGGCGTTCTACGGATCGGAGCATGGAATGTCAGATCACTTAATCGGGCAGGTAGATTAGAAAATTTAAAAAGGGAAATGGATAGGTTAAAGTTAGATATAGTGGGAATTAGTGAAGTTCGGTGGCAGGAGGAACAAGACTTTTGGTCAGGTGATTACAGGGTTATAAATACAAAATCAAATAGGGGTAATGCAGGAGTAGGTTTAATAATGAATAAAAGAATAGGAGTGCGGGTTAGCTACTACAAACAGCATAGTGAACGCATTATTGTGGCCAAGATAGACACAAAGCCCATGCCTACTACAGTAGTACAAGTTTATATGCCAACTAGCTCTGCAGATGATGAAGAAATAGATGAAATGTATAACGAGATAAAAGAAATTATTCAGGTAGTGAAGGGAGACGAAAATTTAATAGTCATGGGTGACTGGAATTCGTCAGTAGGAAAAGGGAGAGAAGGAAACATAGTAGGTGAATATGGATTGGGGGGAAGAAATGAAAGAGGAAGCCGCCTTGTAGAATTTTGCACAGAGCATAACTTAATCATAGCTAACTCTTGGTTCAAGAATCATGAAAGGAGGCTGTATACATGGAAGAAGCCTGGAGATACTGACAGGTTTCAGATAGATTATATAATGGTAAGACAGAGATTTAGGAACCAGGTTTTAAATTGTAAGACATTTCCAGGGGCAGATGTGGATTCTGACCACAATCTATTGGATATGAACTGCAGATTGAAACTGAAGAAACTGCAAAAAGGTGGGAATTTAAGGAGATGGGATCTGGATAAACTGAAAGAACCAGAGGTTGTAGAGAGTTTCAGGGAGAGCATAAGGGAACAATTGACAGGAATGGGGGAAAGAAATACAGTAGAAGAAGAATGGGTAGCTCTGAGGGATGAAGTGGTGAAGGCAGCAGACGATCAAGTAGGTAAAAAGACGAGGGCTAATAGAAATCCTTGGGTAACAGAAGAAATATTGAATTTAATTGATGAAAGGAGAAAATATAAAAATGCAGTAAATGAAGCAGGCAAAAAGGAATACAAACGTCTCAAAAATGAAATCGACAGGAAGTGCAAAATGGCTAAGCAGGGATGGCTAGAGGACAAATGTAAGGATGTAGAGGCTTGTCTCACTATGGGTAAGATAGATACTGCCTACAGGAAAATTAAAGAGACCTTTGGAGAGAAGAGAACCACTTGTATGAATATCAAGAGCTCAGATGGAAACCCAGTTCTAAGCAAAGAAGGGAAGGTAGAAAGGTGGAAGGAGTATATAGAGGGTTTATACAAGGGAGATGTACTCGAGGAAAATATTATGGAAATGGAAGAGGATGTAGATGAAGATGAAATGGGAGATAAGATACTGCGTGAAGAGTTTGACAGAGCACTGAAAGACCTGAGTCGAAACAAGGCCCCGGGAGTAGACAACATTCCATTAGTACTACTGATGGCCTTGGGAGAGTCAGTCCTGACAAAACTCTACCATCTGGTGAGCAAGATGTATGAGACAGGCGAAATACCCTCAGACTTCAAGAAGAATATAATAATTCCAATCCCAAAGAAAGCAGGTGTTGACAGATGTGAAAATTACCGAACTATCAGTTTAATAAGTCACAGCTGCAAAATACTAACGCGAATTCTTTACAGACGAATGGAAAAACTGGTAGAAGCCGACCTCGGGGATGATCAGTTTGGATTCCGTAGAAATGTTGGAACACGCGAGGCAATACTGACCTTACGACTTATCTTGGAAGAAAGATTAAGAAAAGGCAAACCTACGTTTCTAGCATTTGTAGACTTAGAGAAAGCTTTTGACAATGTTGACTGGAATACTCTCTTTCAAATTCTGAAGGTGGCAGGGGTAAAATACAGGGAGCGAAAGGCTATTTACAATTTGTACAGAAACCAGATGGCAGTTATAAGAGTCGAGGGGCATGAAAGGGAAGCAGTGGTTGGGAAGGGAGTGAGACAGGGTTGTAGCCTCTCCCCGATGTTATTCAATCTGTATATTGAGCAAGCAGTAAAGGAAACAAAAGAAAAATTTGGAGTAGGTATTAAAATCCATGGAGAAGAAATAAAAACTTTGAGGTTCGCCGATGACATTGTAATTCTGTCAGAGACAGCAAAGGACTTGGAAGAGCATTTGAACGGAATGGACAGTGTCTTGAAAGGAGGATATAAGATGAACATCAACAAAAGCAAAACGAGGATAATGGAATGTAGTCAAATTAAGTCGGGTGATGCTGAGGGAATTAGATTAGGAAATGAGACACTTAAAGTAGTAAAGGAGTTTTGCTATTTAGGGAGTAAAATAACCGATGATGGTCGAAGTAGAGAGGATATAAAATGTAGACTGGCAATGGCAAGGAAAGCGTTTCTCAAGAAGAGAAATTTGTTAACATCGAGTATAGATTTAAGTGTCAGGAAGTCGTTTCTGAAAGTATTTGTATGGAGTGTAGCCATGTATGGAAGTGAAACATGGACGATAACCAGTTTGGACAAGAATCGAATAGAAGCTTTCGAAATGTGGTGCTACAGAAGAATGCTGAAGATAAGGTGGGTAGATCACGTAACTAATGAGGAGGTATTGAATAGGATTGGGGAGAAGAGAAGTTTGTGGCACAACTTGACTAGAAGAAGGGATCGGTTGGTAGGACATGTTTTGAGGCATCAAGGGATCACAAATTTAGCATTGGAGGGCAGCGTGGAGGGTAAAAATCGTAGAGGGAGACCAAGAGATGAATACACTAAGCAGATTCAGAAGGATGTAGGTTGCAGTAGGTACTGGGAGATAAAGAGGCGTGCACAGGATAGAGTAGCATGGAGAGCTGCATCAAACCGGTCTCAGGACTGAAGACCACAACAACAACATATTCTGATATAACGTGGCAGCCCTTCCTGTACAAGAATCATATCATATAATTTTTAAATGAAATCTTTGCTGCGATTTGGACTTTTTTAAACTGTTTATTCACTTCACTATCGTAATTTTGGCTGTAGAGGCAATTTTGTGTGCAATGTGAAAACTGAAACCAATATAAAATATGGATAACAAAACGCAAATCATAGTGTGGTAGCATTTGGTAAACAATTTAAGAAGCATTACCTTACAAGATTCCATTACTGGAATCGAAACCTAGGTAAACGAATAAAATTACCTTGCAACTGAAGGCTGAAAAAATTGTTTAATTGTTTCCCTTGGTACTTGAAAATGGCTCTAGAACTGCGATCGCAACAGTGAAATAAATGAATAATAGACGTCATCTAACTGCTAGGTCATTGGTCCCTCTAAATCCTGGTATATACTAGAGCGAACGAAGTGAACGAGTGTAAAACCTCGTTTACACTGCTGCAAATGAGTATTCATAGATAATTCGCCAATGTTCAGTTCCATTCGTTTATACATGTGAACAAACGTTTATACTGGAATGAAGGGAGGAGGATAGAAGAGAACGAGCATAGCATGCAAACTATAGACGCTGCCTATTTTAATTTTTTTTTATCTGTGCGCTAATAATCCTCACACAGCTTTCACTCGAAAACAACACTGCTTATAGTAACATGTCTGTGCGAGAGCAGATTGTGTATTACTTTTCATTTCGCATATGATTGTGAGAAGTATCCCTACAGTAGAAATAAACTTGGTTTGTGGAATTACAGGAGCTAATCTACATTCTTCGATCGAAAACTCGGAAAAACCATAGCCGATCATGGTCTACAGTCAGCTGTGTGACGAATGCATTTCGCGCGCAGCGCTCTAGCCGAACACAAATCAGCATCATTCACGTCACAGAAGATACGACGTTGCCAATTCCGCGACATGGACAGGTCAGTTAGCATTGTAGCGTCGCCTGCGACATCTGTTGACCGACGGGAAAACTATTTTTGCGGTTGCCTGTTCCGCCGTAAGGACGGTCAATCTGTTTCTTACGTGATCTGGGGCGTGACTTAGATGTTAGTTTCAGAAAAATGACGTCATACGCAGTCAAGATCCATCGTGTATGATGTCACCCTTCACAGCAGTATTATTCGTGGCTCAAAGCTGACGGGCGGTATCGAAGACTTTTGTTGACCCGAAGTTCCTTCTCCCATTAGCTTAATTCTGCAAGAGCCTAGGAAGAACCTGTCATGGCGGGTAAACAGAATAGTTCACAAATATTGCTGTGAAAATGGAAAAAAATGTCTCCAAACAGTGACAGCTCTTAACTAATGTAGTGAACACGACGATAAGAGTTAATATCCACTCACGCCATCTTCGTCTACATACGAGTAGTGTTAATCATTGTATATGTGAGAAACAAATATGTAGAGTAGAATAACTACTGAGGATGATAGCAAATTAAGAAAAAATATACACTGATTTATGAAATAAAGGAAAAATACAGTGGTATTAGAGCGCGATGACCACTATTGTCACCAGGTTCTTGGCAGATCCTATTTGCTTCTGGTTCGTGCAGCCGCTACACAAAATTGTTCTGATAGCTAAACGGCGAAGTACGATGCCTACTCGTTACTGGCTTTGTATCTTTTTGTACACCGTTGTAGCCTCCGTCGTTAACCTTAATTATCTCTACAGTGCTACGGCGCAATTTATGAGTCAGCGTAAGCCCGGAGGATAGCTTCTGCCGCCTGCTGTGTTAACTGCAAACCTGCATGAATAGCTGCCAGATTCCCTTTTCCTGGGGATGCAAATGACTGGTATTTTAGCGTGACCGCAGCACGCAGGTAGGAGTAGATCAACATTCTGTATGCAAGAAAAGATTACACAGTGGATTTCTCGTCTAGAAATGGCATTTGAGTGCTGATTGTTTTTGAGAAGACCGTGTTACGCCTCGTGCAAGGGGGGACGTTTACCAACACGTGTGTCTGAATCCGACAGCAGCAGTATTGTGGCCTATCCAGGCTGGGGTTCATCGTTGCGCGATATCGCTCCTCACCTTGCTCAAGACTTCACGACAGACATGCAAATACGGATTCGTTGGGTTCAACATAAGCATACTCAACGTCACGCAGGATATCAAAGGCAAGTACCAGGCGGTTATATCTAAAAGTGCAGCTAATCACACATGTCTAGTGGCGGCAAAGGTTAGTACATATTCTAACGCGTGAACACGGAACCGATTTCCGATGGAAAAAAAGTTAGTTCCAACTTTGGCCACCAGGTGCATATCTGTCGTTTTGAATGGAAGAAAGACGTACAGAAATGTTTCCAAATGTAATGGATTACGAATGGGATGTGGGCAGGAAAGTTCAAATAAATGAGAAAGGTGTAATGTTGATATTATTAATTGCCACTTATACAATTTATTCAATATGAGTATCAGAAACGTCGACGAGCTGCTGTATAGCGCTACATTAGCGCCTGGTGGCCAAAAATGGAACTGATTTTTTTCAGTCTAAACCAGTTCCGCATTAACGCATTATAATATGTACCAAGTTTCGCTATGATGCGGTAATTACGGCCCACGCTGGGTCTCTGTGAGTAGCTGCAATTTAATTACACCGAAGCGCCAAAGAAACTGGTATAGGCATGCGTATTCAAATACAGGGATTGAAACTTCTGAGTATTTACTTATACTGCTGAATACAACTGAACCTTCTTATACTGCTGTCTCTTTGCTTGTTGTTTTATTTTTTATTTTATTTCAACACTGGCCTACAGAATTTTCCCTGAAAAATACAACTCAAACTTATTCTGTTCGCCGGCCGCGGTGGTCTAGCGGTTCTAGGCGCTCAGTCCGGAACCGCGTGACTGCTACGGTCGCAGGTTCGAATCCTGCCTCGGGCATAGATGTGTGTGATATCCTTAGGTTCGTTAGGTTTAAGTAGTTCTAAGTTCTAGGGGACTGATGACCACAGATGTTAAGTTCCATAGCGCTCAGAGCCATTTTTTATTCTGTTCATTTATTACCCACAGTATACAAACGCAACGTAATCTGACTGCAAATAATTAGTATTAAGCGGATGGACGAATAGGGGTATGGAGACAACCTCATGAATCCAGGGACCCTGAATGTCAGCAGGGAACTGTTAAAGCTGGTGGAGGCTCTGAGGGCGTATGTAATTGGAGTGGTATGGGACCCTTGGTACGTCTAGACACGACTGACAGGTGACACTACGTAAGAATCCTGTCTGAACAGTTGCATCCATTCATGTCCATTATGAATTCTGACGGTCTTGGGCAATTCCAGCGGGACAATGCGACACCCCACACGTCCAGAGTTGCTACAGAGTGGATTCAGGAACATTATTCTGACAAGGGAACCTCCCCATCGCACCCCCCTCAGATTTAGATATAAGTTGGCACACTGGATACGCCTTGAAAAACTGAACACAGATCAATCGAAAAAACAGGAAGAAGTGTGGAACTATGAAAAAATAAGCAAAATATACAAACTGAGTAGTCCATGCGCAAGATAGGCAACATCAAGGTTACTAGAGCTCAGGAGCGCCGTGGTCCCGTGGTTAGCGTGAGCAGTTGCGGACCGAGAGGTCCTTAGTTCAAGTCTTCTCTCCAGTGAAAACTTTAATTTCTTTATTTTCGCAAAGTTATGATCTGTCCGTTCGTTCATTGACGTCTGTGTTCACTGTAATAAGTTTAGTGTCTGTGTTTTGCGACCGCACCGGTAAACCGTGCGATTAGTAGACGAAAGGACGTGCCTCTCCAATGGGAACCGAAAATATTCGATCGCAAGGTCATAGGTAAACCAATTCCTCCACAGCAAAACGCGTCTGATATATTCTATACGACACTGGTGACGGCATGTGCGCCACATGAAGGGAATATGTTACTGACCCACGTAACTTGTACACTTGGCGAATGGGTAAAAAGATTCTTCTACCTTACCCGATTTCGGTTTTCTTGTGGATGTGATAATCACTCCCAAAAAAGTGTTGAAAACATAAGAGTTTGTCACATAAACTGAAAAAAAAATTAAAGTTTACACTGGAGGGAAGACTTGAACCAAGGACATCTTGGTCCGCAGCTGCTCACGCTAACCACGGGACCACGGCGCTTCTGAGCTCAAAATAGCCTTGATATTGCCTATCTTGCACATGGACTACTCAGTTTGTATATTTTGCTTATTTTTTCGTAGTTGCACACAACTTCTTCCTGTTTTCTCGATCGATCTGTGTTCAGTTTTTCAAGGCCTATCGACTGTGCCAACTTATAACTAAATCTACGGGGGTGCGATGGGGAGGTTCCCTTGTGAGTTTAAACACTTCCGCTGGCCACCAAACTGCCCAAGAATTAACGTTATCCAGCATATCTGGGATGCCTTGCAAAGTGCTGTTCAGAAGAGATCTCCACCTCCTCTTACTCTTAACGGATTTATGAACAGCCCTGCAGGATTCATGGTTTCAGTTCTCTCCAGCGTTACTTCAGACATTAGTCGAATCCATGCCGCGTCGTGCTGCGGCACTCCTTCGTGCTCCCGCGGGCCCTACATGATATTGGGCAGTTACACCAGTTTCTTTGGCTCTTCAGTGTATAATCACCCTGTACATGTCGAGCAGTTTCGAGGCACGGAAGAGACTGGCTTAGCAGAGTTACACCGTAAGTAAAGAGACCTTCACAACAGATTTATACGAGTATTTATGTAATGCCTTATATGGACTGTAACGAAAGTGAGGGTAAGTGAGAAGCTTCATCGAATTCGTAATTAGAGTGCTACTTACCGATCTTACATTTAGCGAAATGACAGATGAAAACCATCTCTTGAGTCACCCAGTGAATATGCGAGCACTGAAATTGAGACAGAGAGGAGGTCGACATAGTACGTTCCGTTTTACAAAATTTTTTCACTGAAGAAATTCATAAAGCGGATTCTCTGTGTAGTCTTACGAACACCAAAGTGACAAGTAATAGAAAATTGCTCAGCAGGGGAAAGTAAACTGTATCTGATGCAACAGCTTTTCGATACTACACAGACTTCACTACTCCTCTTTTAGAAGCAGTCTATCGCTGCAAGAAATAAGCGTTCCATGTCTTTAAAAAATGCGTACATCATTCTAGTTTCTAAAAAGGTCATCGAATAGATGCCACAGTATATCTGTATCGCTGACTCCAATCTGTTGTATAGTACCTGAACACATTATAAGCTACGTATTACGGTCCGTCTGGAGATCGATAGTCTTCTCCTCAGCCAACGGTCATGTGAGATTCAAGTCGCCGTCTTTCTCTACGCAGGTAGCGACGCCCAGGTTGATCTGTTTTTTGACTTCCGGAGCACGTTCGATATAGTTCCGCACCGTCACACATTGCACAAAATACGGGCGTACTGAATATCAGACATGCTTGGTAGCTAAACTGAAGAGCTCCTAGTAAACAGAATACACTACGTCGTTCTTAACTCAGAGTTATCTTCACACGTATAAGTAGTTTCGTGCGTAAACTGCATAACAACAGTTATGTGAGAGTTGACCCTCAGAAGTAGACACAAATCCCTTTATTATATGATTAAACCATTGTCTTTCAATAAGTGGAAAAGTCCACTCCAATAAATATCTATTGGTATGCGTATGGAACGAGTTAAATTGACACGGCGACTTGAAACTGATCGTAAATTAACTAGAAGGGTGTAGTAAAGGAATAAAATGACATGACTACTGTAGGATTGGTTTCTGTTCTGCAAGGTCTCCGCGAAAGAGAAGAAAGAAGAGGGAGACAATAAAGGAAGTAAGAGGAAGAAGAAGATGGTTTTGCCGATGGTGGGAACAACAACCAACAGAAAGCGATTAAGGCGTTACCCAATGGTCTCTCTTTCTCTGCTGATCAGCAAAACAAAACTTATCAAGAAATTGCTGGCGTCCATGGTCGGTGGTAGCGGGGGTGGCGGTATCGACAAACACATCGTGGTGCATGCACAGTCTCACCGCGGCGGTGGGTGACGGCAGTTGCATCAGGCGTAGTGAGATTGCAAATGTTTTCCAATGCTGTACGGTAGATATGCGCCAACACAATACAGTTTCCCAAGATTTATTCCTTACCGCAGTATCAATATACAACTCGCTGTGCACGGTTTAAAATAAGTCTTTCATATAGGGTGACACAGTCACTAATTTGTTAAAAGATAAATCCGTTTTCCAACTTAGCTGTATTACGATGTAAGTGACTGTGATAACGGTACAGATAACGTGAACAATAGAATTGTCTTTTGATTTAAAACGTCGTCCTGTACTACCTGTATAAACGTTGCTTCCGGAACAGTGAAACGGGGCAGAAGATACTTTTATTAAACCAATAAAATTGCTTCTGCTTAACAACAAAGAACAAAACAGTAGGACTGTTACTCCTGGAAGGCAGTTGGCAGCACTGCAGTGTATTAGTAAAATCGTCTGAAACTACAGTGTCTGAACGAGAGCATCCGGACACTGCTGTGTAATGCGGTATTGGCCATTAGATGTTATGTGAGGCGAAACAGCGAGTATTAGTGTAGTTAACAGCAGAATTGGTCGGCCAGGGAGATCGATGACGTCCAACCTGGACTAGTCATTGGGTCTAATGCAACGAATCCATCAGGGACATTTCAACCCTTGTAAGGCTGCCCGACTGGGCTGTTGGTGATGAGACTGTGGACGTGCGAAGGTAAATAAAGACAAGAAAGAGCTCGTGTACTGACGGACAGGAACCGCCGAGCATTACGGAGGGCGGTTACAACAAAGCATATGAAATCAACGGAAGGAATCACTCGAATTCAGCTAGCAGAATGATTGTGTGTACAAAGTTAAAAAGAGTGGGGTTCACTGGTCGAGCAGCGCCTCATAAGGTACAAATTTATGTAGCCAGCGTTAAGAATGCTTGAGATGGTGTAAAGAAAGAGGCCGCTGGACAGTGCATGATTGTAAACGAGTGATTTGGGGTGAGAGATCATTCTGTGCCCTACTGCAAGCCGATAGAACGGTCTGAGTTTGGCAGATGGCAGGAGGACGTTACCCATCCTCATGCGTACTGCCAGAAGAGAAGCACGGAGGATCAGGTGTTCCAGTATGGGGATGTTTTCTACGGATAGGATGTGGTCCCCGTACTGCGCTTAAGAAAACGCTAACTGCAGAAGAGTATGAACACTTTTACAGCGTTGTGTACTGCGTACAGTAGAAGAACATTTAACAGGCGATGATTGTCTCAGCATGACAAGGCACTTTGTCATAAAGCACCATCTGTGAGGCAGTGGTTTGTGAACAATAATATTCTTCATATGGACTGGCCTATCCAGAGTCCCCCTCTCTTTTGTCTCCTCCTCCTGCCACTTTCTCTGTCCGTCACTTCATCCCTTCTCTATTCATCTCCTCCTGTCCCCTCTCTCTCCCATCTCTGTCCATCTTCTCCACCCCCTCTCACTTCAAGTCCTCCCATCCCCTCTCTCTGTCCATCTCATCCTTTCCGCATTCTACGTCCATCTCCACCCACCTCTGTCCATCTGTTCCCCCTTCCCGCTAACCTTGAGAGCCTTGTTTATTGTTACTGCAATTTAAGACTGTGAAGTAGTATTCAGTCCATAAGCCGATAAGCCATAAATACAACTTTTCTGTTTGCTAACAATGTTTCCCTATTATTTGCTATATATATATATATATATATATATATATATATATATATATATATATATATATATATATATATATATATATTACTGGCCATTAAAATTGCTACACCACGAAGATGACGTGCTACAGACGTGAAATTTAACCTACAGGAAGAAGGTGCTGTGATATGCAAATGATTAGCTTTTCAGAGCATTCACACAAGGTTGGCGCCGGTGGCGACGCCTACAACGTGCTGACATGTCTCCCTTGAAAAAATTTGGAGCATTTTTTCGTATGATTCGTATTTTTCGAGATATTTAGTTGTTACAGGTTAAAACGAACTTATGTTCTTCATCGGATTACTCAGAATTCCGTATGTCGATAAATATCTGACATTTCCCAATAGAAAATTAAAATAGAAACGTCACTGATGAGATTTTTGAATAAGATTGTATTACATGAATGTTTCTAACAAAACTTTCATAAAACAGTCATCAAACACAGGTCTTATAATGTACTCTTAATAAGAACGCAAATGTAATTTGTAATTACATACAGCTGGCCGAAGTGGCCGAGCGGTTCTAGGCGGTGCAGTCTGGAACCGCGCGACCGCTACGGTCGCAGGTTCGAATCCTGCCTCGGGCATGGATGTGTGTGATGTCCTTCGGTTAGTTAGGTTTAAGTAGTTCTAAGTTCTAGGGCACTGATGACCTCAGAAGTTAAGTCGCATAGTGCTCAGAGCCATTTGAACCATTTAATTACATACATCTTGGCAATACAATTTGCAGATTAAATTACTAGTAAAAAGATCCAGACAAACAGAGAAAAAGTTTGTTATTGCAGAAAAGGAAAACAACGATTTCACAGTAGCATACTGCTAGCTTAAAAACAATAGGAACCCTCAGTGAAGATGGAGCAGCCTTGGCGAAATATTTTACGAAAGAGTAGTAGCGGCTGACGGTTTCCATATTGGAGAAGGCTGTGACATTTGTCTTTCGATAATCAATTAATAAAAAACACCAAAAGCTAACTCAAAGATAAGATCTGTTGGTAGCAAAATTAGCCGCCGACGTCACATATCCCAAAATTTTGTCACAACAAACCGCATTAAAAATTATGCGTTTTGGAGAGATATTTAACGACGCGTATCTTAGATTCGTAACATGACAAATTTTTCTCATGTTTTCAATTCCGAATCTGAGATGTTTACTGTTTCTCGTGTATGTTCATCCTGCCGTGAGTGAGTTTGTGGGAAAAACGCTGATGTCACGGGATTTGTGCTGTGATTGGCTGGCAGAAGGAAACCGGACAGCGATATTTTGATGTAAGTATTTTTGAAGCTACATGCCTCATTTACACTTGGCGTTGTATGAAAATATGCAGTGTAAGCGTTACACTGTATTAAAGATCTCTCCGAAACATATATTTTTAGTCCGTTTTGTTGTGCCAATGTGGAGGAAAATGTGACGTCGGTGGCTAAATATGCTACTGTACATTGCTACACTGAAATTACATATATTCCCTTGCGTGGATTTGGACTGTTTTTCTTCGTAATTAATGTTTAGGATTGAGTGCGTACGCACCAAGTTCCTTCACTTTTACCCCAAGCTCATGTTCCAACTTTTTGCCTAAGAAATTGCACACAGATATCATATTGTTCTGTTTCCCGACTCGCATTGTGCTATAGTTATTTAGAAGAAAATAAAACTCACCAAAACTTAGTCACAATACACTCACAAAAAGGAAAGTTGCCAATATTTACAGACTTAGCATACCTTTCCTACAGCTGGCAGAATTGCCAAAGACAGAGAAAAAAAATGTCTTTAAGACTAGTTAATATCTGTTCAGAAAACGTCACTCAGTGTCAATGGTTCTAAAAACGCTATAGTCGACATAATCGTCTTGAGAGATTCAGTAACTCCTCAGATAACTGAGATAATTCTCATTTACTGTTCCGTCTCATTTGCAAATTTTTAATTATATTACATCTTTTGATTATTCTGGTGTATCTTCAGATCCGAGTAGTTGCGTCAGAAACTCGTCTTTTCTACCCAGAACGACGTATCAGAGTACTGTGACAATATTCTGTCTACCCAGAACGACATGTCAGAGTTTTGAGTAGACAAGACGGGTTACTGACGCAACTATTTAGATCTGAAGATGACCCAGAGAGATCGAAATATGTAATCTAATTAAAAATTTGCAGTTGAGACGCAACAATAAATGAGAATGACTTAGTTTCAAAAACTTTGAATGTAATTATCGGGAAATATTCAGTATGCGTTCTGATAATTTAACTTCGGTGGTCCATTATTACGAAATATATTTTAATGTGTCTTCTGCGAAAGAGAGGAGAAGAGATGTAAGAACTGTTACATCCCTGACAAGTTTTGTTTCGCCGGACTGCAACGTACGTTGGGTTGCCTACCTCAGATATCATAAGGTTCATCCTATGCCCGGAACTAAGCGCCTGCTAGGATAGCTCTAGCGGAGAGGTAACAGAGCCGCAGGTAGCTTGACTGAGGCAAGGGAGAGGGCAGTGGGGGGACTGAGGGGGTCAGAGAGAGAGAGAGGTAGGTCGTGGCCATGGTTCCATTTTACACACAGTCTGCAGAGGCCTGAGTTAAGTTGTCATCAACTTGAATGTTGTATTCAACGCCAGTTCCTTACCAGCCATGGTCCTACTGCAGGTGGTATACGCTCAGCTTGCTACGACCTTGTGATTGAATTACCCCTCCAGTTACAGGGAAACCTATAGAATTCGTATCATAGTGAAAGTCTGCATTTTTCGCTTTAACAAACATTGCCACAAGTGAAGCAAGTGATAAGTGACAGTTAAAAATCGTAGGACAGACCAAGTTGAAACCTCTGACCTCGGATTCATAGTCTGACAGCCTTTGAGCTGCTGGGGTGTTCTGTAACGTAAAAAAAAATACTGTTTACCCCTCTCTTACGCGCAATCACGAGGTACTCCGTGCAAGAAACATTGTTCTACATTCGTTACTTTGAAAGCTTTGCCAGTATTTGTATGTAAACTAATTATTTTCTACCACCAAAGACAGAGTGGTCTCTTCGAGTAATGACCAAGTCTAAATCACAATTTCTTTTATTTGTAATAGGGGTGACCAAATTTGATTATTATAAACATAATTTGACCAGAATGAATTTATCCAGAGTAGATGAGCAGCCGGCGCTGGAGGACGTTGTGTACTACAAAAAGGTAGTTAGTTGCCTTCAAGATTTTATAGTAAACACCGTCTCCGAGCACCGTCTGACATTGGGTCTGGAGAAGCTCACTGCGATCAGATTATGGTTATCATTACTAAAGCCATTCGCTACCATTAGGAATAAAATTACTATTCACACTGTACTTTTTATCCTTATAATCGCTGAGCTTCCAAATTTCTTAAACGTATGAAAGAATAGTATACGAATGTTGCTCTGTTCCTTTCTGTCAAATACCAAACGAGCAAACAGTGGGCAGAAGGATTCCCTATGTGAAATAAATGCGAAGGCATTACTATTCTAATATTTGTCTCACAGCGATGGAAACCTCCCGAAAACCATTCTCGGAAACGGGGGTCACAGCACTTTTTAACTTATTTGTGGGACAATGGTGACCATAGTCTCACACAGAAAGCTGATATTAGTGTGCGTAATGTAATGTGACGTATCGTGTGTTGTTAGTGATGTTTTACATTTTTCACACTTTTTCTTCTCTGTATGGAGAGAGATCTTCGATAACGATCCATATAGGATAAGAGTTTTCAGCCAAACACAGGGCGAGATGATAAAGAAGAGGGGGAATTCCAATTGGAAATATTTTGCGGTGATTTTCCATTTACAAAATATGACTTATAACCCATGGAGATCTCCCAAAAAACCCAAAATCGGCGGACGGAACTACTTTAATTTAATTCTGAGGAAATACGTCCAGACAAAAAAATGAAGGCTCTACATCTACATCTACATCTACATCTATATGGTTACTCTGCAATTCACACTAAGTGCCTGGCAGAGCGTTCATCGAACCATTTTCATACTACTTCTCTACCATTCCACTCTCGAATGGGGCGTGGGAAAAGGATCACCTAAATCTTTCCGTTCGAGCTCTGATTTCTCTTATTTTATTATGATGATCATTTCTTCCTACGTAGGTGAGTGTTAACAAAATATTTACGCATTCGGAAGAGAAAGTTAGTGATTGAAATTTTGTAAATAGATCTCGCCGCAAAGAAAACCGCCTTTGTTTCAGTGACTGCCAGCCCAGCTCGCGTATCATATCAGTGACACTCTCACCCCTATTGCGCGATAACACGAAACGAGCTGGCCTTATTTTCACTTTTTCGATGTCCTCCGTCAATCCTATCTGGTAAGGATCCCATACTGCGTAACAATATTCCTTCAGAGGACGGACAAATATAATGTAGGTTGTCTCTTTAGTGGGTTTGTCGCATCTTCTAAGTGTTCTGCCAACAAAGCGCAGTCTTTGTTTCGCCTTCCCCACAATATTGTCTATGTGGTCTTTCCAATTTAAGTTGCTCGTAATTGTAATTCCTAGGTATTTAGTTGAATTGACAGCCCTTAGATTTGTGCCATTTATCGTATACCCAAAATTTATCGGATTTCTTTTAGTACCCATGTGGATGACCGCGCACTTTTCTTTGTTTAGTGCTAATTGCCACTTTTCGCACCATACAGAAATTCTCTCTAGATCATTTTGTAATTGGAATTGATCGTCTGATGATTTTACTAGACGGTAAATTACAGAGTCATCTGCAAACAATCTAATGGGGATGCTCAGATTATCACCTAGATCATTTATGTAAATCAGGAACAGCAGAGGGCCTATGACACTACCTTGCGGAACGCCAGATATCACTTCCGTTCTACTCGATTATTTACCGTCCATCACTACGAACTGTGACCTCTCTGAGAGGAAATCACGAATCCAGTCACACAACTGAGAAGATACTCCAAATGCAGGCAAGTTGATTAATAGACGCTTGTGAGGAACGGTATCGAAAGCCTTCTGGAAATCTAGTAATATGGAATCGATCTGAGATCCCTTGTCGACAGCATTCATTACTTCACGGGAATAAAGAGTTAGCTGTGTTGCACAAGAACGATATTTTCTGAATCCGTGTTGGTTATGTATCAATAAGTCATTTTCTTCAAGGTGATTCATAATGTTCGAGTACAGTATATGCTCTAAAATCATACTGAAAATTGAGGTCAGTGATATGTGTCTGTAATTCAATGGGTTACTCATATTTCCTTTCTTGAATATTGGTGTGACCTGTGCTACTTTCCAGTCTTTAGGAACAGACCTTCCGTGAAGTGAGCGGTTGTGTATGATTGCTAAGAAAGGCGCTATTGTGTCTGCATACTCTGAAAGGAACCTGACTGGCATACCATCTGGAATGGAATACTTGCCTTTCTTAAGTGATTTGAGTTGTTTCGAAACACCTAAGATGTCCAATTTTATGTCATTCATGCTAACAGATGTTCTGGTTTCGAATTCTGGAATATTTACTTCGTCTTCTTTCGTGAAGGAATTACGGAAAACTGTATTTAGTAACTCTGCTTTAGTGGCAACATTTCCATCGCTATCGCGCAGTGACGATATTGACTGTTTTTTTTGCCACTGGTGTACTTTACATACGACCAGAATCTATTTGGGTTTTCTACCACTGTACGTGGAGGTGTATTTGTTTATGATTATACGGAGGAAAGGAGATGACTTGCTAGAAACGTTAAATGTACCTACGGTGATTTGTAACTTATAAAAGTACGTATACACATGTACCCTACTGACACTGTGAGAAGCAAAAGATAAAGCACGTACTGTTGTATAAACACAACAGAATATTCTTCAGTTTCATTTCTGCTTTGGTTCACACAAAGGCCACCTTATACACACTAAGTCAAAGTTGACGAGGCCAATGACTAAGGTAGTGGTCTAACCTTATAAAGTATCGACGTTGGAAATCCAGATTCAATGTCTATATTCACGATTTCCATAGTTCAGAAGCTGTAAGTCCTTTTGCATCTATATCGCTAGCTAAAAAATAGAAAAATAGTCACGCAAGAAGGCATCACTGAAACTAAATTTTTTCTCTACCTTCAGAACAAAAAGATGGAAAAGACTCACGTCAGATGTAGCTGTTATACCTAACTCCGGCCAGAGCAGCGGTCGGCGCAGGGGTTCGTGAATCCAGGAAACACAGGGATGCATTGGGCAGAACAGCCAGACAGTCTCGTGAACGGATGGCCGATGTGAATTGCTTGCTGCCAACACCGGCCGTCTCCCTGGCTGGAGCAGCGGACGGTGCTTGGCTGCGTGGATGCAAGGAACAGAGTGCAAGCCGGGAGTGAACGGGTGATTGCTGTTCCATATTTTCAGAAAGTGCGTGCGGAGGTGTGGTGTCACATTTCCTAGCTTGGACTGCATATGACTGAGTCTGGGCTGGCCTGTTTAAGACGCCTGCTAATTACGTTTGTGAAACAACACGAGGCTGCTGTTGGTCCTAGTGCATTTCAGTTGAAACACTGTGTCTGGTCAGATTTTATTTGCAATTGCTGCTGTATTTCATTGTTTTACTGTCCTTATCGTCTGCATTCAGGAGTGTGTACGTACGGTTCATATTACTGTGGATTTTTCTATCTTGGTTGATTGATTTGGGGGAAGGAACCAAACAGCGAGGTCATCGGTCCCATCAGAATAGGCAGGATGGGGAAAGAAGTCGGCCGTGCCCTTTCTAAGGAATCACTCTTGGATCTACCTGAAGTAATTAGGGAAATCACAGAAAACCTGAATCAGGATGGTCGGAGGCGGGTTTCAAACGTCGTCCTCCCGAACGAATGCGAGTCCAGTGTGCTCACCACTGCGCCACCTCGCTCGGTGCCTATCTTGAATTTTCTGCCTAGTGTTAAGTAAGCTGTAGGATTGCTTGGATGCACTTTACTTCTGGTTCTTTAGTAAGATCTTTTATTGAGAATTCTCGTATTCTCCTTATACTGAGTGTACTGTTACGTGTGTATATTTAATCGTACACCATTTATTGTACGGCTGAATGACTTCAAAGGGAATAATTTATTGATATTCTGTTTTATTGTATCGGGTATTAATGTGTTGTCATTTTGGTATATTAATCTGTGCCGCCTTAATTGTAAAGCTGATTATTTCAATTGGGTCTTTCGTGATATTTATCTGACCAGTTTTTCCTATTCTGTATGCACCCTGAGTTATTTATAATTCTTAATAAATTATTCTACATGTGGATAGGAGCTCATGTCTACACAACCCCCAGCCACTTGCCACTTCCATCGTCTACTATCAGGTCGTTTCCACCATAAGTGTACTGCAGTGATACGGAATTTGGGCTGTACTACTGTGGGCCGGCCGAAGTGGCCGTGCGGTTAAAGGCGCTGCAGTCTGGAACCGCAAAACCGCTACGGTCGCAGGTTCGAATCCTGCCTCGGGCATGGATGTTTGTGATGTCCTTAGGTTAGTTAGGTTTAACTAGTTCTAAGTTATAGGGGACTAATGACCTCAGCAGTTGAGTCCCATAGTGCTCAGAGCCATTTGAACCATTTTTTGTACTACTGTGGATTTTCCGTCCTCACAATGTATGGAAAGTATGTTACATAATAGTGTTGTACATGAATGTTAATGATTTTTATCATTGTAACTATATAATATAAAACTAAAAAGTGTTTATTTTGTGTTTTCTCTGCTGCATTGTTCCTCGCGCGGCACAGAACTTATCGTCATCGGATTAAATCTTCACCAGGTCTACGGCCGTCTGCCGCCAGAGGAAGCTCACAACCATACTAAAACTCCTGCGTCTATTATTAGCAACGATAAAACAAAATGAATTTCAGAAAATTGTGATATTACTGTTAACGCAATCAGTTCACATTCTAGTTGCGACACAGTACACGTATTTGCATTTACTTTAGTTAAAATTTTTATATACGTGTCACAGTCGCTGTACCAACGATCAGGCAGTCCCGTAGCCGTTTGAAGCAAAGCAAGTGCTGTATCGTGTCTGAGATACAGAAGCGAGCGAGTGTGCTGGGACTCACCCCAGTTCACTGCTAGTAGCGCCACGTCACCTTAACGCTTCTGCGCGTAGCGCGCAAGTATTGTACCACAATTAAATATGAAATTTAAAAATCAAAAATTACGTTTAAAAATTTGTTAAGTTATAATTTAGTATAATAATGTTCCAAATATCAAGTTTTAATAGTTTACGTAAAAATGCAATTTCAAGAGAAAAATAAGTGGCGCAAAATAAAAAAGCTAGAAGGCTAGAATTTGATCAGAAGGTGCCTATAGAGCATATAAATACCACCCGAATCCCAAGTTTTTAGGAAAAATGAAAAGCGCTAAATATTGGACTTATAAATGCAAAAATTTGTTTTATGTTTCAGTTCACCCTAAAAATCATAACTGAGAGACCACGTTAAGCTACCTCTCATAGTTTTTGAGTAACTAAGTAAAAACCAGTTTTGTAACTAAAATATACCTAATTGTACTAGATT
Source organism: Schistocerca nitens (assembly GCF_023898315.1). Taxonomy (NCBI): domain Eukaryota; kingdom Metazoa; phylum Arthropoda; class Insecta; order Orthoptera; family Acrididae; genus Schistocerca; species Schistocerca nitens. The sequence goes on along the minus strand of NC_064617.1, from coordinate 928,969,530 downwards.
AAGTACCTGTAATTTTAAGAGCAGGGAATTTTCGTTCCGACAGATGATAAAACCTACCAAATAATAGAGATGTACCAAATTTGAGAGCTGTAGTATTAACAACGTTCAATACAAGTTTTAGTCGAGGGAAATCAAAGGGAAGCAGTGGTTGGGAAGGGAGTGAGACAGGGTTGTAGCCTCTCCCCGATGCTATTCAATCTGTATATAGAGCAAGCAGTAAAGGAAACAAAAGAAAAGTTCGGAGTAGGTATTAAAATCTATGGAAAAGAAATAAAAACTTTGAGGTTTGCCAATGACATTGTAATTCTGTCAGAGACAGCAAAGGACTTGGAAGAGCAGTTGAACGGAATGGACAGTGTCTTGAAAGGAGGGTATAATATGAACTTCTACAAAAGCAAAACGAGGATAATGGAATGTAGTCGAATTAAATCGAGTGATGCTGAGGGAATTAGATTAGGAAATGAGACACTTAAAGTAGTCAAGGAGTTTTGCTATTTGGGGAGCAAAGTAACTGATAATGGTCGAAGTAGAGAGGATATAAAATGTAGACTGGCAATGGGAAGGAAAGCGTTTCTGAAGAAGAGAAATTTGTTAACATCGAGTATTGATTTAAGCGTCAGGAAGTCGTTTCTGAAAGTATTTGTATGGAGTGTAGCCATGTATGTAAGTGAAACATGGACGATAAATAGTTTAGACAAGAAGAGAATAGAAGTTTTCGAAATGTGGTGCTACAGAAGAATGCTGAAGATTAGATGCGTAGATCACATAACTAATGATGAAGTATTGAATATAACTGGGGAGAAGAGGAGTATGTGGCATAACTTGACAAGAAGAAGGGATCGATTGGTAGGACATGTTCTGAGGCATCAAGGGATCACCAATTTGGTACTGGAGGGCAGCGTGGAGGGTAAAAATCGTAGAGGGAGACCAAGAGATGAATACACTAAGCAGATTCAGAAGGATGTAGGCTGCAGTAGGTACTGGGAGATGAAGAAGCTTGCACAGGATAGAGTAGCATGGAGAGCTGCATCAAACCTGTCTCAGGACTGAAGACCACAACAACAACAACAACAAGTTTTAGTAAAGGTATGGTTCAGAGGTAACTATCTACTGTTAGTTCCAGTATAAAAACTCTATAAGGCAAAGTTTTTATTAAAGCGAGCTGAAACGTTCTCTGTCCTTTCAAACAACTTATCTGAATACATGAAAAATGAAGAAGTTTCTAAATTAATTTATAACTATGTTATTTATTGTGTGTTCGAGAAAGCGGTCGTTCGGAGGCTGCTGCAGTATGCAGATAGCCGGAGACAACAGATGTTCCCTCAGCCGTCCGCTGCGGCACCTATATAAATACAGCCCGAGAGGCAGGACGGAGATTCACTTCACACTCAACCACCGTAAGATCCACGTCTGTTAAACGTCTGGTCGCGCTCTGCCTCGGATGACGTCAGAGCCGGACTGTGACGGATCGCGTATTTGCGGTAAAAACGGGTAGTGAACTCGGGAGGACTGCACAACGTCCAGGATCGCTTAGAATTCGCTGAAGTAACTGTTAGTGTGCCGTCCGTGAGAATTACAAATCCGCGTGGCAAGTGGCGACTATTATTTCCACTTTTATGGCGAGAATTAATTTTTAACATTTATTGCAAACTTTCATTTGAGTATTATTAGTCAGGGCAAAATACAATCTGGAAGGAACGTACCGTAGAGGTCGCCTCTGCACTGTTAAATGTGCTGTTTATGATAGAAAAATTTATTTTCAATTGAACATCGTGAATTTCCAGTGTTGTACGTGAAAAACTTTACTCAATATAAGTATTAAGTGGAACTTTATACTTTCATTTAAAATTATACTCCTGATCCCGCTAAGTAGGAGGATAGAAACTTTTCTTTCAGTGGGCTGGATCGGAATGTGGCCGTGCAGACTGGGAACTAAGGTCAGCATGTTTCTCTTCGCTTTCTGGCTGACCACAAAATTAGTTATCAGGCTCGCGTGAGGACGACGACGAACTGAACAAATAACAACATTATAACTTAACCCGCCGCCCCACACGTTCGTTGTGCGCGGACGAGACCGTTAATATGGTGTGTTTCGGATGCTGGAGCCTTCGCGGTTTGGCAGGCAATGAAAAACACAGGAAAGATTATGTGTAACCAGCTCAAACATAATTCACGTATGCAAGAGAAATATTGCTTGAATGGCTACACTTACAAATGAAATGTCTTTGTTTTAAACTTTAGGTTATGATCGGACCAATTAGTACACCCGTAAACGACGCAATCTGGCATTTTTGACAGAGAACTACTTCCCCGCACAATAAAAGCACTAGATGCTATTTACGACCACTAAAGCCGACAGATATCGCCAAAACTGGGCACGGCCACGTCAGAGTGACGTCACGGGGAAGTATCACGGCGGTGAATCATTGAAGTATAAACGCTGCGAACCTAATGTTTTGGGCTACATAACATGGCAGACGTGGGCTTCGAGTTTGTGACGTAATGGCAACTCCCTTCGTCTTTTACCTTCATGGTGATGAAACTCACACAAGGACTAACACGACCCTGTTTCGCTGTCAGGCCGCTTGGAGCGCTGCAAGTTTATCAGTTCATCATTTCAATTTCCGCATCCGTTTTTCGTACTTTCTTGCATTTAACGGAGAACTTTATGTCAGCAAATTTTGACACAATTGGTATTCAACTTTACTATTTCCCATGAAATGAATATATATTCCTTATTTGAATGGTGTTGCTTCTCGCCTCTGAGTATTCTTTGTAGCATTAGTGTCAAAGTGCACAGTTCTTGTGCCAGGTATCATTATGTAGCAAAAATCCTCTACATCGAACTGCATATTTGTACATGGAATTGTGTGGTACGGCGTGAACGCACTTTCACCGTAATGAATGCCACTGCATTGAGTAAATTCTAGGTACACAGTATTCACTAGCAGATCCATTGATAAAAGTGCGAGACTGATTACTATTTGCATTGAAATGTTCGTTATGGTGGGAGAATGGATGCAGTACACTGACATCTGCTAAAATGTATTGTCTGTAATACCAGTTAATACTTACGAACACAATTTCACAACAACTGTTGCAGTTTTAGGCTTTGCAAGGAAGAATGCATTCATCGCTAAGACTACAAAGCATATTCAGCGGTGAAAAGCAACACCATTCAAAGGAGAAATACGTACTCATTCTGTAACAAGACGCAATAATATTAAAATCAGAGACAAGATGTAATAAAATTGTATACCATTTCTGTCAAAAGCTGCTAGCAGAGTTCTCCATTAAATTCGAGAAAGTACGAGAAACAGATGTGAACTAAAATGAAGTAGAATACGAGCAATATACTTACAGCGCATTTAAATCAAGCAGGTCACACACGGATTCGCAGCGGCTGTGCGATGAAACCGGCTTCCGTTTTATATGAAACAAAACCAAACATGGAATCATTTATTCCACACAATATTGGGGATGCATGAAAAAATAAGGCAGAGCGTGAGCAACAAAGTCACAATGTAGTTGAAAGAGTGCAACACACACAAGAAGTCGTAATCAGGAACACAATGCGGTGAAACTAGTTTCTGTGTAATGCCATGTCAGATGATTTTTACACTCCTGGAAATTAAAATAAGAACACCGTGAATTCATTGTCCCAGGAAGGGGAAACTTTATTGACACATTCCTGGGGTCAGATACATCACATGATCACACTGACAGAACCACAGGCACATAGACACAGGCAACAGAGCATGCACAATGTCGGCACTAGTACAGTGTATATCCACCTTTCGCAGCAATGCAGGCTGCTATTCTCCCATGGAGACGATCGTAGAGATGCTGGATGTAGTCCTGTGGAACGGCTTGCCATGCCATTTCTACCTGGCGCCTCAGTTGGACCAGCGTTCGTGCTGGACGTGCAGACCGCGTGAGACGACGCTTCATCCAGTCCCAAACATGCTCAATGGGGGACAGATCCGGAGATCTTGCTGGCCAGGGTAGTTGACTTACACCTTCTAGAGCACGTTGGGTGGCACGGGATACATGCGGACGTGCATTGTCCTGTTGGAACAGCAAGTTCCCTTGCCGGTCTAGGAATGGTAGAACGATGGGTTCGATGACGGTTTGGATGTACCGTGCACTATTCAGTGTCCCCTCGACGATCACCAGTGGTGTACGGCCAGTGTAGGAGATCGCTCCCCACACCATGATGCCGGGTGTTGGCCCTGTGTGCCTCGGTCGTATGCAGTCCTGATTGTGGCGCTCACCTGCACGGCGCCAAACACGCATACGACCATCATTGGCACCAAGGCAGAAGCGACTCTCATCGCTGAAGACGACACGTCTCCATTCGTCCCTCCATTCACGCCTGTCGCGACACCACTGGAGGCGGGCTGCACGATGTTGGGGCGTGAGCGTAAGACGGCCTAACGGTGTGCGGGACCGTAGCCCAGCTTCATGGAGACGGTTGCGAATGGTCCTCGCCGATACCCCAGGAGCAACAGTGTCCCTAATTAGCTGGGAAGTGGCGGTGCGGTCCCCTACGGCACTGCGTAGGATCCTACGGTCTTGGCGTGCATCCGTGCGTCGCTGCGGTCCGGTCCCAGGTCGACGGGCACGTGCACCTTCCGCCGACCACTGGCGACAACATCGATGTACTGTGGAGACCTCACGCCCCACGTGTTGAGCAATTCGGCGGTACGTCCACCCGGCCTCCCGCATGCCCACTATACGCCCTCGCTCATAGTCCGTCAACTGCACATACGGTTCACGTCCACGCTGTCGCGGCATGCTACCAGTGTTAAAGACTGCGATGGAGCTCCGTATGCCACGGCAAACTGGCTGACACTGACGGCGGCGGTGCACAAATGCTGCGCAGCTAGCGCCATTCGACGGCCAACACCGCGGTTCCTGGTGTGTCCGCTGTGCCGTGCGTGTGATCATTGCTTGTACAGCCCTCTCGCAGTGTCCGGAGCAAGTATGGTGGGTCTGACACACCGGTGTCAATGTGTTCTTTTTTCCATTTCCAGGAGTGTATGTTTTGACATGTGCTACAGAGCAAACACCTTTCTGTTTCCAGACGCGCACTTTACTCACAGACAACAAGGCCCACTGATAAACTAAAAATGAAAAACAAAGTCATTTAAATTGCGAATTTCGAATTAAAAATACGGGTTTTCACGCCATGTTTTCTCTATTCAAAGTTCACTGTTTCCTTATCATAACATGGGCCTTGTGCTCCTCATACTCTGGTGTTCTGTGCCACTGACGCAGCAGTGAGGTTATTTTGTTTTCACCGCCGAAAGAACTTTTAGAGGTAGCAGTTTGTGCCAATATTACTTCGGCTACGCCTATATAAATACTCATTATGATATTTTCCTTTTATTTTACATGTATATGAAGGGTTGTATTTCAGTATCAATGTTTTACTGTATACCTAACGTTAGGCGGTGAATGATTTTTGATTTAAAAGATAGAGACGTTGGTATTATGAACCCCTTTAGTGCTGGCAATGTCAGCTCACTATATAGAAGTCCACAAATTATAATTAGTAATGAACTTCTGTTTAATTTTGTGTTGCGGAAGTCTCGTGTAGAGTTGATGCATAGTAAAAAACAAGTAAAAGTCTTGGGATGAACAAGACACGATAAGAGCTATAAAAACGCTGCCGACCAAGGAGTGAGCCTAGAAAATATGGCAAAATATGGGGACAGTCTTGAAGGAGATTTCTACACTGTTTAATCTTATAACAATATTGAATTTAATATAAGGGTCTTTCTTGTATTTTTTGTTTAATTTTTGGAATTTATCCCATGGGACTCATATCACAAGTACAACTTTTTTTCGGTAGATTTGTGTGAGGTTCCATAAAAAAATTACTTTTTAAGTGTTATACATAACATTTCGAAAAAATGTCTGAAAAATAAGTGAAAGACAACTCACGCCATGTGCTCAGCAAGTGTAAAGAAGACAGAAAAGAAATTGTGGCACTAAGAACAAAAAACGAAGTGCCCGTCCATTATGCCACCTATTCCTATACGTATCTCTTTCATTACAAATTGACACATTGCGAACGTGATAGAAACGTCTAAGAAAGCGATCATTCCCTTCTTGGTTCCTCACTTGCACTACATAATTTGTTTTCGAATATTTTATCATTTTTTACGCAGGAATTTGCAAATGACAGGAGATAATTACTCACAATGATTGTTATATACCTATTGCAAAATTCGTAAAAATTTGAGAGTCTAGTGATGCGCTGGCATTTCATTCAGGATGGTCAGGCTTGGCCTGATGTAGTTCTCCTACAATAACAGACGTTAATACCAATTAGTTCAACAAGACCACAATCGAGACACTCCATTTTCTTGTTCTCTCCCAATTAATGTCCTTTCTCCAATGATACCGACGGAAGGTGAAACTGTAGAGTTAGCCTCTTCTTAGACATTAAAGGACGGAAATACGGTGTCTGACGCGTCTAGTGCGAAACGTTGAAGCTGCACGATTCCAAATATTTGCAGTTATATATTTCATCTCCAATTGAAACAATGTTAGCCACCGTAGCATTAAGAAGTGTCCAATCGAGAGGACGTAATCCAAGAGAATACAGACCTTCGCGGATGTTTTCTTTTCTATGTGAGAGTGGAAAGGATGTGTGGTCGAACGCGCGATGAAAGAGATGTTCTCCTCGCGAATTCGATAATCTGTGACAACTGAAAAATAAATTCCCGCTCTCTCTTCTGAGTATTGGCGATAACATTTGCTTAGGGGCAGGTGAGGCTCTATCGCAGTCCCGCTTCCAGCGCTTGAAATGTTCTGAGGATTTCTGGGTACGGAGATTTTGATTGGAATGTTACACCTGAGAACCGGGTGGACACAGTGTTTCATGCTACAAAACCGTATGTCCAACCTCTGATTCATACTCGGAAGTGCACCTCTCCAAGCAGCACAAACATTCTCTGTGGTTCTTCTCAAATACAGACAGCTAAAAACTGTGTGGCTATTTCATTATTTTTGTGTGTCTGAGCCTAAATCTATAAATGATACATTCTGAAATGAACACATATTTCTAACAAGCAGGCTGCAAATATGTAAAACTGAATTAACTAGCTTCTAGCAATACAGTCAAGAGATGAAAAGACTTACGCTATACTAACCTTACCATCGTCATCATCATAATTATCATAATTAAAATCTGATCCTTCTTCAAGGGCAATCGTCCATCATGCTGCGCGTCCTAAATTCTGTCGTCGTTTGGGCTATACTCGAACCAAAACATTTTAACGTCACTTATTGTCCGTTCGTTCAACACTTCCTTCTGTTGTAGGTTACTGTTTAATATAGTATCATTTATATTGAAGATAGTCACATCCTAGAAGTATAGCATTACGTTTTTTAACGTAGAGTCTATAGCTTGCCTCAGATCTTAAAAATTTAATCTTAGCGACTTGTAAGTAGTTAATGGTAGTCTGCTGCGTCTCTATTTATTTCGCTGTCGATGGGACGTTAAACTCTAAACATACTTCTGCTTTTCTAGTCTGATCTGTTTAGTGTACTGTGCTCGATGCCTTACCTTAACACGTTATAAAAATTGATTTTTGTTTGTTTCTTTCACCCCTTAACATCCTGTTAACCGTACCCAAGTTAACTGATTATTGTTTTTTATGTTTTTAATATTCTTTCTTTCACAGCAATGTAAATTACACACTAACTAACTGAAATTGCGTACTTGTTTTGCAGTTTATAACTATTTTAGATGTCAGGAGTCATTTCCCTTAGAAGCCCATCGCGTTGGTTTTTGTTGCAGACTAATCTTGGTATAATACGTTGCTAGAGATTCCCAAACACACTGTCTTCTCGACTGGTTTATCAGTGAACACTGTCCCTCGTCTCTCTCCTCGACCTTAGCTCTCTTATCCGAACAACACGGCAGAAACACCCGTACCTATCAGAGCAAAATCCTTTCTGTCCCACTCCACCGTCCAGCCACCTTTCTGGAACAACCTCCCGCATTATATTAGAGAACCAAATAGCATCTCCAGTTTCAGGAGACAGGTGATGACATATCCGTTAAAGAAACAATAAGATTACCATTGTCCTGTACGCACTCGTTTCCCTTGTACATCCCTCTTCCCCTCCTGATCTTCCTCATTTCCCATTGTTGTTAGCCGATATGGCCTCCTTAAATTTGCTTTTCACAGAAATCCGTATATCAGAAAACATCTAATTTGTAGACCTATAAATTCTTCTTTTATCTGCCACTATAATTATTTTTATTAATGTCAGAATTATTGTCATTGTCATTATTTTTGTTATTACCTTTGTCACTATTAATGGCTGCAGCCTCAGTAGCGCAAGTAATACCACAGAGTTTTAAACTGCCAGGAAGTTTCATATCAACGCACACTCCGCCACACGGGGAAAATTTCTTTCTGGAATGAAAATATTAGCTATTTTAGTTCATAGTCAGTACAGTTTAGTCACACCGCCACTGCAGACACTCAAATCATTGTAATGGCAGTGGTCACGCTAAAATTGTTAATTTCTTAGGTAATTATGATACAGTATGTACTGTACGGGAGAGAGCCTGATAGCTCTCATCACATCAGGTTAAACAAATAAATAAAATATTTTTCCCAATTATTAGCTGCCATTTGTAGCCTACAGTATGTAAAAAAAAATGATGACAGTAAAGCACAGAATGGAACTGTTGTTGGAAAATGAATATTTCAGTTTTCCTAGGTCTGTTAAGTGTTTCTTCAGTACAGTGTTCATTCTCGTACCTGATGTCAGAGAGTGGGCTAACGATAGAGGCTATGGTGTTTTCAGTCATAGGTTTAGTCGATTACTATCCCATTTATTTATTGATGGAGACAAAGGAGGCTTTGAATGTATAGGTTTTGGTTTGAAGTGATAAAGAAAATTCTGACATTCATATTACAAGTGGGGGAAACCCCTCTAAAGCCCCATCTGGGATTATTTCATAAACACTGCATTTGATAGCTGTTTCCTAGTTCGTCTTTCTTGGCTTGCTTTTAAGAGATGGTTGATATTGCTGGCTGATCCTGTCTGCAGTCCTGTTCTTCGTCTATTTCCCTTGTGTATTTAAACATGGTTCTGTTGTATGTGTCAGGTAAGGGTACTGAAATCTTGGAAAATTGAAAACAACTATTTTACCTTGATGTAGTTCCGTCGATACGTTTTGGTACTCAGTGTGTTAAGCCCGATTCCACTAGTAAGCTGAATAAGGTGTTTAATAGTTTTATTTTGGCTATTTCGTATATGGCGTTGTTTGGAATGTGTGCTAGATCCTGTAGCAAATCTCAATATTCTTCTTTCTGTGCCAAATAATTTTTGTTTGGTTTTTGTTAGCCATGTAGACGGGCGCAGCATATTCGAATACTGGTTTAATGAAAGTTTTCTATGTATGTGCTAATGTATCGTTTGGAGTGCCGTTCCAGTGTTCTTTAATTAGGTTTAAGATTCCGAGTCGTCGTGTTGCTTTTCGTTTGTCTATGTGAGACTTCCATCATAATCTAGTATCCATAGTTACCCCAAGATAATTAGCTTTCGGTTTTGGTGTTGATTCTTGTCCCCATAATTTCAATTTTACATCTTCTAGTGTTTTTATTCCTTTCAAAGTTTTGGTCTCTAAAGATGACAAGTTGGCTTTCTTAGCAAAGTTACGGTTCTCAAAATACAGCCCCGACGTTACAGCGATTGCAACAGCTAGCAGAATAATATTATGTCCAATATCTTTCCTCCGGAGACCTTCGATTTTGAATAACTAGCGTAAAATGCACTTACTTAGAAGTAGACGACTCATTTCTACACACAAAACAAACCAAACCAAAACAAAGAAAAGCAAGAAATATCGACACAAACAGAACAAGTCAAAAATAACCACACAAGAAGAGGTAAACACAAGTAACCAAGACTAGCCAAAACCTAGTAGCCAAGTCTAAACCCAAACAAGCAGACGTGACTGGACGAAACCAAACATAAGGCAAGCTAAAGATAATACGAAGTTTGAACATTTATGTTATAAATTGTAAAGACACTCGTAAACCTTGTATGTATTGTATTGTATGTTAACTGGGGACCTAGAAACGACGGAGAGGCTCCGACCCCGCCGCAGCCGCAGTGGTCCACAACCCCACGACGACTACCCCAGTCCACTTCACCCCTCTACCTCTGCCGCCCCACACCGAACCCAGGGTTATTGTGCGGTTTGGCTCCCGGTGGACATCCCCCCCCCCCCCGCCCCCCCTCCGCAGAGAACGTCTCACACCAGACGAGAGACGAGTGTAACCCCTATGATTGCATGGCAGAGTATTGGTGGTACAGCGTACGTGGAGAACTTGTTTGCGCAGCTGAGGCGGAATAAGCGGAACCAGCCGGCATTCGCCGAGGCAGATGGAAAACCGCCTAAAAGCCATCCACAGACTGGCCGGCTCACCGAACCTCGAGACAAGTCCGCCGGGCGGATTCGTGCCGGGGACCAGGCGCTCCTTCCCACTCCGGAAAGCCGTGCGTTAGACCGCTCGGCTAACTAGGTGGGCTTGTAAACCTTAATGCCTGGAGTTTGACGTCTACAACAAAATCAGGGCATAAGTGGCTGCCACAGTGCCTTTCCACTGACGTACAAACACTGATGGGGCAAAACATTAGGACCACCTCGTTAGTGGCGTGTTAGTCCACCACTGCAACACAATACAACAGCAATTTTGCGTCACGTAAGGCAAACTTAAGTTTATAGTATTTTTTGACGAAGTTGACTGTAATACTCTCTGAAATTCTGAAGGTAGTACGGTTATGATACGGGAAGCGAAAGGCTATTTTCAACTTGTGCAGAGACCAGTAGGCAGTTATAAGAGTCGAGGGGCATGAAAGGAAAGCAGGGCTTGAGATGGGAGCGAGGAAGGGTTGTAGCCTATCGCAGATGTTAGTCAATCTGTACATTGAGCTTGCAGCAAAAGAAACCAAATAAAAATTTGCAGTAGGAATTAAAGTCCAGCGTTAAGAAATAAAAAGTTTGAGGTTTGCCGGTGACAACGTAATTCTGTCAGAGGCGGCAAAGAACTTGGAAAAGCAGTTGAACTGAATGGGCAGGGTCTTGAAAGGCGGATACAAGATGAACATCAACAAAAGCGCAACAAGGATAGTGGATTGTAGTCGAATTAAATCAGGTGATGCTGAGAACGGTGGATTTGGAAATGAGACACTTAAAGTAGTAGATGAGTTTTGCTGTTTGGGCAGGAAAATAACTGATGAGCGCCAAAGTAGAGTGGATAAAAGTGTAGACTGGCAATTCAAGGAAAAGCGTTTCTGAAGAAGCGAAATTCTTTAGCATCAAATATATATCAATATATATTTAATTTTCAGGAAGTCTTTCCCGAAAGTATTTGTCTGGAGTGTAGCCCTGTGTCGGAATCAAACATAAACGATAAACAGTTTAGACAAGAAGAGAACAGGTTTTGAAATGTGATGCTACAGGACAAAGCTGAAGATTAGACAGGTAGATCATGTAAGTAATGAAATACAGAACAGAACTGGGGAGGAAAGAAACTTGAGGCACAATCTGACTAGTAGAAGGGCTCAGTTGACAGAACACATTCCGCGACATCAAGGGATCACCAGTTTAGTACTCGAGAGAAGTGCGTGTAGGAGGGGGGGGGGGAAGTCGTAGAGGGAGGCCGAGAGATGAATGCAGTAAGCAGATTCAGTACGATGTACGTTGCGGAAGTTATTTGGAGACGAAGAGGACTGCACAGGATAAAGTAGTACGGAGAGCTACATCAAACGAGTCTTTAGATAGAAGACGACAACCACAACAGATAAGACCGATTCTAGGTGTTATTCCAGAGGTATGTGGCACCAGGTGCTTATGCGCAGCTTCCTCGATTCTCATAAACTACAGCCCGATGGTTTATGGGCGCGCATCTGCTACCCAGTAGGGTCCCAGGTGTGTTCCGTCGGGTCAGGGCCGATGAATTTGTTGGAAAGACAGCAACATGAAATAGTCTTGATTATTTTGAACTCCACAGATGACTGAAAGTAATATTAATGAGGACCGCCATAGCTGTATTGATACACATTTATTGTGTTACAGCCAGTTCCATTGGTTAGAACATGATCAGGTCGTAGAGTTGTGCCAGTATCATAACTTAAGATTTCGTAAGATATTGGTCCGTGGTACCATGACACCTGTGGACTACGTGAACTTGGCCATATGCATCCCTGGACAGTTGATGTTTTCCACGACGGCGAAGGCATCGCACTACAGGATAACTATCCCTATCAGGAGACTACGACACTGCTACAGTGGTTTGAGGAGCTTCATTGTAAACCCACGTTGCCGTAATATTAATTATTAATGTTGATGCACGCGTATTAATGCACGCGTATTACATCACGATCGATTTCGTTAGTTTGAACATCATCAGGTTGCCAAGTTTTGGCAGTATCATGATTTAAGGGGTCTAGTTGTCTTACTTGGCAACCTGATGATATTCTAACTAACGAAATCGATCGTGATGTAATACGCGTGCATTAATACGCGTGCATCAACATTAATCATTAATATTACGGCAACGTGGGTTTACAATGAAGCTCCTCAAACCACTGTAGTATGGTCGTGGTCTCCTGACAGGGACAGTTATCCTGTAGGGCGATGCCTTCGCCGTCGTGGAAAACATCAACTGTCAAGGGATGCATATGGCCTGCAATAAAGTTCACGTAGTCCACAGGTGTCATGGTACCACGGACCAATATCGACCATCCCGTACACACTGCATCGTTATTGACGATGTCCTTGGATCAACATAGGAACACGTAGTGATCGTCTGCTTGGAAGCTCCATATTCAGCAGTGTGTGCCGAACGATGTACCCTAAAACACTTGTGCCTGTAGTCTACTAATACTTAACTCCGTCATCAAATCTGCCACAGGTCGCCCCCACCTCCACGTTTCTAACGTCTAACACCTTACGCCTACACGTAGTTTCACCATACTTCAGGCACTCACAAGGTTCGCCATTTCCGAGATTCTTGATCCCATGCGTCGGGGCGTAAGAATCTGTCCTTTGTGAAGGTCGCTTATATTATGGCCGCACGCCTGGGAACAAGGACACCGCAAACGGCGGACCAGGTGAGCTCTTCGCGTGCTGGATGCATGGTGAGTGGTTCAAGGACGGTGAAACCTCAAGCAGGGGAAAAGTGTTGGACACCTACGCCTCACCACAGATCGTAAGTGGACTACCCCATATGTGGGCTGTATCTTCTCTAGAATGACTCCCCATTCATTCTTGCTCCACTCATATGCTTTCCTGACCGCATCACGAGGCTACGACGCCACCAGGCGGCATTCAGTGTAGCAACGACCAGTGGACAAAATCAAATGAGCGTAGTCACAAATTTTTGTGTAGCAGCAAACAATAGCAATGCGGAGTGCCATGAACGACATAATAAATATCCTAACCACGGGGTGAGTACAAAACTAAATTTCACTAAATTTCCTACACCACGCGTCCTATCCATTTTTTTCCTCTAGGAATGCAGGGGATTGAAAAACCACATATCGTTAAAACCGAGCTTTAATGTTATAAAATTAATGTTTATTGTTGTGAATGGGATTAAGAGCAAATATGAAATGTCTGTACCCAATTTAAATGCAGTGGAGCCGTATGAAGATATAAATTATGTTCTGAGGAATTTTCGCGGTTGGGGGTTAGAAGTTGTAACGTTACGCGTACGTAGACGAGTTAACCGGCCACCTAAAACTGGTACGTGGTGTGGTGGATAGGTTTGCGCTGATGAATTCTAGCTGGCAACACCCAGTGGTTGGTCCAGCTGAGGAGACCGAGACCCAGTGTCAGGAACAGAGGCATCGGTGAGTGGCCAGATGTGGGTAGATCCTGGTATGGGGGATTTGGACAGCGATCGGTCGCTTAAGAGGACCGACAATGCACCGTCAATGGCGGAGTGTGAGGCAAACTGAAACATGGTCATTTACAGCTCTCAGAAATCGTACAATAAATCACAGTCAAAAAATAAAGCAAATCTGAATATATCTGCGATCTCAGAAATATGAGGTGCATCCAGTGACGTAACAATTTTGTCAGTATTTTAAAAAATACAGAGGATAATACTTTAAAGTGATTAAGCATTTTCAAAATGAACCTTAGAATTAACAACTCCTAAATGCTTCATGAGATTTCAACAACCGATATCTTACACCAAAGCATTGCACTGTGGCTAACATCCCTGGATGCCACTCATCTGTATCTATTTATTTTGATGTCTTTGACATCTTTTTTATTAAGCAAATATTTGTCAGAATACCGTATCATCGACAATAACACAGAAAATGATTGCAACATGAATACAACATATCTTGTCGTTTTTGTGTATTTACTTAATGAGTATATTACTAATTATACCAGATATTTATTTAGATGTTGATTACGGTTGCTGATATAAAATCATGGGGATTTAAGAAGACTCAATTGCATGTTTTAGTTGACACCACTACTGGTTCAAATGGTTCAAATGGCTCTGAGCACTATGCGACTTAACTTCTAAGGTCATCAGTCGCCTAGAACTTAGAACTAATTAAACCGAACTAACCTAAGGACAACACACACATCCATGCCCGAGGCAGGATTCGAACCTGCGACCGTAGCGGTCGCTCGGTTCCAGACTGTAGCGCCCAGAATCGCACGGCCACTCCGGCCGGCTTGACACCACTACTGTGAAGAGTCTCAAAAGACGATATTATCATGCAGGTGTAAATAATTGTTTAAGCAATATTTAACGACAATCTGTCTTCATTTAATGTGAATGTACTTCTGTAAGAAAGCAGGCTTATTAATTTGTCAACAAACCCTATTGCGCAACGCTTGAGTAGGACTGAATGTTTATAACATTTCTTTATTTAAATATTGTTCTAGTATATCATTTTAATGTGAGAAATGGTCAAGTTGCGTAAAATTATCTCTGAGGGCATAAGGATGATGTATCTTTGGTGAATTCTACACTACTGGCCATAAAAATAGCTACACCAAGAAGAAATGCACATGATAAACGGGTGTTCATTGGACAAATACATTATACTAGAACTGACATGTGATTATATTTTCACGCAATTTGGGTAATAAAGGCTTTGATACGCCTGGGCATTGAGTCAAACAGAGCTTGGATGGCGTGTAGAGGTACAGCTGCCCATGCAGCTTCAACACGATACCCCAGTTCATCAAGAGTAGTTACTGGCGTATTGTGACGAACCAGTTGATCGGCCACCATTGACCAGACGTTTTCAATTGGTGAGAGATCTGGAGAATGTGCTGGCCAGGGCAGCAGTCGAACATTTTCTGTATCCAGAAAGGCCCGTACAGGACCTACAACATGCAGTCGTCATTATCCTGCTGAAATGTAGGGTTTCGTAGGGATAGAATGTAGGGTAGAGCCACACCTCAAATGAAACGTCCACTGTTCAAAGTGCCGTCAATGCAAACAAGAGGTGACCGAGACGTGTAACCAATGGGACCCCATACCATCACGCCGGGTGATACGCCAGTATGGCGATGACGAATACACGCTTCCAAAGTGCGTTCACCGTGATGTCGCCAAACACGGATGCGACCATCATGATGCAGTAAACAGAACCTGGATTCAACCGAAAAAATGACGTTTTGCCATTGGTGCACCCACGTTCGTCGTTGAGTACACCATCGCAGGCGCTCCTGTCTGTGATGCAGCGTCAAGGGTAACCGCAGCCATGGACTCCGAGCTGCAAACGTCGTCGAACTGTTCGTGCAGATGATTGTTGTCTTGCAAACGTCCTCATCTGTTGACTCAGGGATCGAGACGTGGCTGCACTATCCGTTACAGCCATGCGCATAAGATGCCTGTCATCTCGACTGCTAGTAATACGAGGCCGTTGGGATCCAGCACTGCGTTGCGTATTACCCTCCTGAACCCACCGATTCCATACTCTTCTAACAGTCATTGGATCTCGGCCAACGCGAGCAGCAATGTCGCGATACGATAAACCGCAATCGCGATAGGCTACAATCCGATCTTTATCAAAGTCGGAAACGTGATGGTACGCATTTCTCCTCCTTACACGAGGCATCACAAGAACGTTTTAGCAGGCAACGCCGGTCAACTGCTGTTTGTGTATGAGAAATCTGTTAGAAACTTTCCTCATGTCAGCACGTTGTAGGTGTCGCCACCGGCGTCAACCTTGTGTGAATGCTCTGAAAAGCTAATCATTTGCATATCGCAGCATCTTCTTCCTGTCGTTTACATTTCGCGTCTGTAGCACGTCATCTTCGTGGTGTAACAATTTTAATGGCCAGTAGTGTAAATTTGTGGTAAGATCTTATAGGACCAAACTACTTAGGTCATCGGTCCCTAAGCTTACACACTATTTAATTTAACTTAAACTAACTTACGCTATGGACAACACACACACCCATGCCCGAGGGAGGACTCGAACCTCCGCCGGGGGGAGCCGCGCGGACAATGACAAGACGCTTTAGACCGCGGGTCCTATCTTTGTTGAGAATGGCCTTCAGCCAATGAAGAGTAGACAGTGGCAGAACACGGCTGAAGTCAAGTGGAGACAGACACTTTTCGAGTGAGGAGCTCAAGGGAGCGACTTTGGGCGCTTTTACGTTTGTGCTGGAAGACAGGCCTGCCTGTGGTAACGTGCATGATTTGGTCATACAGATGATTAATTCTGGGCCATGGACGCCGCTACGATTTTTAGTTTTTGGACGGATTAGTTTTCGCGCGTTCTGAACGTGCTCCGGCGCAGAACTTTTAATTTTTCCCTTTGACGTACGGAATATGAGAATAGACAGAGTATGAGTTTCTACTCGTTGTCTCTCGTGTGTTACTGTGTAAATTGTCATAATGAACTCTGAATTATTTTGAGTTGGTGAACAGTTCGTGTAATGTGATCAAGAAGTTTGCGCGTGTCTTTGATGACTATTTAGCTTGAGGATTCTGCTACCACTCTCGTAACGCTCGCAATGAAATTTTACTGAATTTGATATGGTTATTTTCTGTGTGTATATGAACTGGATATCGTAAGACGACTTTCTGTTTATTTGAGATGTACTTTCTTGAATAAACATTATTCAACACAAATCTCTGTCTTCTACATCTATTACAGACGTTAGAATGGAATAAAATTTGTTAGCGGAGGAACATACACACTGTCTTTAATGAAACCCCAGAGGAAGAAATCCAGTGGTGTCAAGTCTGGAGAGCGAGGTGGTCATGTGATTCGCCCTTCATGGCGAGTCCACCAACCTGGGAAGCGATTATCGAGGAAACCTCGAACTTCCATGAGTAAATGGGGTGGTGCACCGTCTTGCTGATAGTAAACAATCCCATCTCGGGCACCTTCATCGATCTGTGAAATTAAAAAATTTCCAAGCGTATCCAACTACACATTACAAATGACAGTTTTCTCCATGAAGAAGAAAGAGCCTTACACTTTCAATTTGCTAAGGGCATAATACACATTAACTCTGCGGCTGTCGCAAACGGGTTGCATGTAGATTTCCGTTGTCCCATATCCTGCAATTGCGGGTCTTCACGATGCCACTGATATGAAATGTTGAATCGTCGCTGAAGATCATTGCTACAGGAATGTCTCGTCGTCCTCTATCCAATGCAAAATTTCCGCACAGAATTCCCCACGAACAACCTTATCTGCATCACTAGTATGCTGTGCCACTGGAAATATGTATGGTCTCTAGTGTAAATGCCAACGCAGTACTCGCCAAGCAGTCTTTTGCGGAATGCCAGTATTTTCGAGATGCAAATTGCGTTCGATTTTTGTGGACTGTGGACATAGCTCTCCTTAAACCGTTCGACATTATCATCAACACGCGTGGGACCTGGTGATTTACCATGTCAGAGTGGACAACCCATCTCAAGAAAGTTCTTGTGCCAAGAGTAAATCGTAGGCCTGCTATGAGGTTCTTCAGCGTATTCGATGCCAAATTTACGACGAACAGTTGTTGCAGAGTTTGTTTCATGAAACGAAAACACACAGTGAACACGCTCCGCACCAGCGAAAGTAGCCACTTTAACTGTGCACTACACTGACGCTCCTGGTGGCGGAATGGGGTGCTGATGCACTACGTGAATCAAACTTGAGGTTGTTTTCCACAAAATGACACGTCTACAGATTCTGTAACTTATCTCAATAAATTTCTGTATCATTCCATAGGTGTAAAGTTCTTTTTGGCTCATCCTGTACAAGATCAACACACTCAAACGGAGCGTATTATGTTCACATGTAGCCGAATACTTCTTCAAAGTAGAAGGCTCATTATAACTCTGTTTCGGGATAAAGATTCGGAAATTTCAATGAGCAAGATTCAATTTTGCATGTCGTAGACTCCCTCACTAACATTTCATGAGAGTCACACTACATCATACGAACAGATATAGTAATCTGTGGAGCAATTAAACATTTAAACTTCCCCACTTATAATTTCAAAGACGGAAAGAGTCAGTAAAGGACACGCTCCGTGCGGTCTAACGCACGGCTTTCCGGACTGGGAAGGAGCGCCTGGTACCGCCACGAATCCGCCCGGCGGACATGCGTCGAGGTCCGGTGAGCCGGCCAGTCTGTGGATGGTTTTCAGGCGGTTTTCCATCTGCCTCGGCGAATGCGGGCTGGTTCTCCTTATTCCGCCTCAGTTACACTATGTCGGCGATTGCTGTGCAAACAAGTTCTCCACGTACGCGTACATCACCATTATTCTACCACGCAAACATAGGGGTTACACTCGTCTGGTGTGAGACGTTACGTGGGGGAGGGGGGGGGGGTGTCCACCGGGGGTCGAACCGCACTATAACCCTGAAAGAGTGGTTCGTTGTGGGGCGGCGGAGGTGGGGTGAAGTGGACTGCGGAAATCGTCGTGGGGTTGACGACCACTGCGGCTGCGGCGGGGACGGAGCCTCTCTGTCGTTTCTAGGTCCCCGGTAAACAAACTATACGATACAATACAAAGGACACATTGTAAGGTCGCCGGATTGTGGTCAAGCAATTTCCTCTTTTGTGTCTGCTTCCACTTCCTCTCACCACTCAGTCCCTAAATTAAAAAAAAAAAAAAAATCTGTTTGCAAACTGAAAAGTGTTTAACGCTTGTGGTGGGGGGGAAGTGATCTTTCCTTCAAGAAAGCTACAGGTACCGTTCAGGATGGCTAAGAATCAATTTCTCGTCCAGAAATGCAGCGCACCATCCGATGAGTTACATGGAATCTTAGTTGCTGGTGAATCAACAAGCAGCAGTCCAGGTTGTAGCCAATGAAAATTTTTTGTTCAGAACGTTCTGTGCAGAGCTGTGTCTGGTATTTTCCGAGGAGCTGCTGACCCCGTTCACAGCCTGGATGATTCACCAGCAACTAAGGCAGCCGGTTGTGAAATCCTTAATTTTGCATGAATTCTGCTTGTGTGTGTGTCTGCGCTCAGTAGCGCGCAAATGCCCAAATCATGCAATATTAATTGGAGGCGACTTTAATCTACCGAGTATAGCTGGGACGTTTATGAATTCATTGCAGGTAGTACGGACATTCTTGCGATGTAGTTCGACAGGCGACACATAGTGAAAATATTTTGGACCTTATAAGCACAAAAAAACTCGACCTTACCGACAGTGTCAGTATAGAGATGGGGATCAGTGATCAAGATGACATCATAGCGACGATGGTTACTGACGTTAATAAAGCAGAGGATTTTTGCTAGAAAGAGTAGATATGCGTTCGTCAGCATCCCACTTAGACAACGAATGGACTTCGTTTAGTTCTAATATGTTGCGCGTAGAGGAATAATGGGAAAGTTTAATCTGACAGTAAATCACGCTGGAGAAGCATGTGCCTAGTAATTGGATGAAGGCCGGAAAAGACACACCGAGGTTCAATAATAAACTTAGAAAATCTGTGAGGAAGCAGAGGCTGTTTCGCTCTCGTTTCAAAGTAGAACGCGCACATTTCGACACGCAGAAGTCACTAGAAATTCTTGCGTCTATAAAAACATCGAAGCGCGAAGCGTAAAATTTCCACCGTCATATCTTAGCGAAAGACCACCTCTCCAAGAACCTGAGAAAATTCTGGTGCTACTTAAAATTGCTAACTGGGTAGCTTCCATCCTGTTACTCGTTGAGCAGTTTGGAATGGCAATAGAAGACAGCAAAAGGGAAGCTGACGTTTTAAATTTTGCATTTAAGAGATAATTCACGCAGGAGGATCGTAGAAACATAGCGTCGTTTGACCGTAACACAGACTTCAGTATGGAAGACATAATAGTGGACATCCATGGCGTTGAGAAGTATATGAGAGAGTTGAAAAAAAATAGTCGACGGGTCCGGATGGAGTCCCAGTTCAGTTTTACAGAGAGTACTATACAGAATGGAGCCCTTACTTAGTTTCCATTTATCGGAATCTCTCGCCCAACGCAGTCGGAAGCGACTGGGAAAAAGCGAAGGTGACCCCTGTGTACAACAATGGTGAAACAACCTACCCGCAGAAATACACACCAATATCCTTAGCACTGGTTTGCTGCAAAATTCTTGAAAATTTTATCAGTCGAATATAATTGAGACGAGAAAGCGTAAAATAGGAAGAGTTGGTTGTAGATAGTAGCAGTGGGAACGAAAGAGAGACAGTGGAAATGGAAAAGAAAGTTGAGGTTATACGTTGGCTTGTTGGGGGAGTGTCGACATTCTCCGCCTCCGCCCCCTCCTCCACAAATCAGAACGAATTTACAAAGCATCGCTCGTGTGAAACTAAGCTTGCCCTTTTCCCACACGATATCTTGCGACCATGCATGATGGTCAACAGGCACATTCCATATTGCTAGATTTCCGGAAAGCATTTGACTCAATGCCTCGCCGCGGACTGTTAAAAAAATCCTAGCATACAGAGTAGTTCCCCTCATGTGGGTGGCTCGAAGGCTTCTTAAGTAATGGAACCCAGTACGTTGTCCTCGGCGGCGAGTGTTCATCACAGGTAAGGCTGTCGTCAGGAATGGTGTGCCCCAGAGAGGTGTGGTAGGACCGCTGTAGTTCTCTTAATACTTAAATAACCTGACGTACACGGCAAGTAACAAGCAGCGGCTGTTTTCTGATGACGGTGCGGTGTGCTGGAATTTGTCGTCGCTGAGTGCAGGAGGGTACAAGATGACTTAGACAAAATTTCTAGTTGGTGTGATGAATGACAGCTAGCTCCAAATGTAGGAACATTAGTAGGAAACACAATCCAGTAATGTTCGAATACAGCATTAGTAGTGAGCTGTTTGGCGCAGTCACGTCGATTAAGTATCTGGGCTTAATGTTGCAAAGCGACATGAACTGGAACGAGCGCCCAAGAATGGCAATAGGGAAGGCGAATGGTCAGCTTCGGTCATCTATAAAGAAGACCGCGTATAGAACACTAGTGCAACACGTTCTTGAGTACTGCGCAAGTTTTTGGAATCCATAATAGGTCGGACTGCAGGCGTACTTCGAAGAAGATCGGAATTGTGCTGCTAGACTTGTTACCGGTAGGTTCAATCAACACGCCAGTATTACGGAGGTGCTTCGTGGGCTCAAATGGGAGTCAGTGGAGGGAAGACGACGTTATTTCACGGAATACTACTGAGGAAATTTGGAGAACCGTCATTTGAATCTGATTGCAGAACGATTCTACTGCTGCCAGCGTACATTTCGAGTGCGGACGAGGAAGATGAGAGAAGAGAAATTAGGGCTCTTTTACAGGGTGTTTCAAAAATGACCGGTATATTTGAAACGGCAATAAAAACTAAACGAGCAGCGATAGAAATACACCGTTTGTTGCAATATGCTTGGGACAACAGTACATTTTCAGGCAGACAAACTTTCGAAATTACAGTAGTTACAATTTTCAACAACAGATGGCGCTGCAAGTGATGTGAAAGATATAGAAGACAACGCAGTCTGTGGGTGCGCCATTCTGTACGTCGTCTTTCTGCTGTAAGCGTGTGCTGTTCACAACGTGCACGTTGAAAGGTGGCTACACTGAGCCACAGCGCCAGAGATCGCGCTAGAGAGTATTGTTCCGCCGCCTCCACTGGCAGTGATTATTGAGATGTCGTAGTGGGCAGTGGTTGTTGAGAACTCGTAGTAGTCAGTGCTTGTTAAGAACTCGTAGCAGAGAGTGTTTGTTGAGATGTGCTAGTAGAGAGTGCTTGCTGAGATGTGATACTGAAAAGTTCTTGTTGAGATGTGATAGCAGCGAGTCGGTGTGGAGAGATTGTAATGTCTAGAGTGCTTTTCATCAATATAAATTAAGGTAACAAACTACTTTTCTTTTCTTTCTCATTATTTCAATGTCCTGAATAATGCGTCATTACAGGTTCAGTCAACAAAGCATCTGGCTTGTGTTCTTGTATTAGAGTGTAATTCTGGTTTTCTTGAGTAATTATGGTATTTCTATTTTCTTTAATTAATTCAGTATAAATGATATTTAAAATTTCTTGTGTTGTTGAAGAAGAACCGTGCCAGATGCGTACGTTGAGTCATACTTCCACACACAGAACAGTTACACTTGTGCTTTGGTTTCGTAGGTTTTATAGTTGCTGGGGACTTAATTAATTAATTGTGTTAATGAAAATTTCCATTTCATTCTTTGTTGTTGTTCTATGCAGTCAGATTGCGTAATAATACTAGTCAGGGCCAACCGTTTACGAGACTTCGTAATTGGACATACAGTTACTAAAACCAAAAATTAAAATTATTTTCATTATATTTTGATTAAGCCCCCATGCACGTGGCGACCCTGCCAGGATCGTCCCTTGGAATTATTCTGATTGTAGAAATAGTAGACAGTAGGATTGTTGTAGTAATTTGTAGTTTAGTAATTGTAGTCTATATTGCATGTGTAGATTTGGTAATTGTCATTCTTCTAATGGTATTTTTTTTGCAAAATTTCATTTCTGTTGTCTTGTCTACGCGTTTGACAATTAGTGCAATTATTTCAATTGTTCGATTAATCGTGTTTGAGGGAAACATTTCGTGTGAATGGTAT
This sequence comes from Schistocerca nitens, assembly GCF_023898315.1. NCBI lineage: Eukaryota > Metazoa > Arthropoda > Insecta > Orthoptera > Acrididae > Schistocerca > Schistocerca nitens. The sequence goes on along the minus strand of NC_064617.1, from coordinate 928,946,455 downwards.
TGTTGGAGATAAAGTGTCATTGTGTGTAATTTTCATATAGTGACGAGTTTTGTATGTTTTGTAAATTATTACGCGGTCGATGAAAAAGGCAAAAATGATGGACAGTGAGAATGACGAAATTGTTGACATGGCGAACTCGCCAACATAGGACAACAGTATGATGAATAATGGAGTTGAAAAGAATGTAATAAGTCGGGAAAATAGTCCGGAACCATTTCAAAATTTTTCTCAATCAGAAAATTCACAGAATCCGAGATTAACGATAGAAGATTCTGAAATAGTATCGAACACAGATAGCTTTACAGCCATGACGAAAGAAGTTGGTTTCGCTGGAAATTTTATGGGCGAAAAGAATTTCGAACCGGCTATTATGGAGCAGTTGATGGGTGCAATATTAAATTTGGGATCTGAATTAAAAACACGGTTAGATTCACAAATAGGAACAATTAAAACTGAGATGGGAACAATGGGATCACAGTTACGATCTGAATTTAAAACAGAGATGGGAACTTTGGCAACACGGTTAGACTCACAAATGGAAACACGGATGGGAACAATGGAAACACGGTTTGGATCTGAATTAAAAACAGAGATGGGAACTTTGGAAACACGGTTAGATTCGCGAATAGGGACATGTTTCAAAAACATGAAAGATGAGTTAAAGAAAGAAATTAGAGAAGAAGTACAACCGATTTTGAATTCTCACAATAATAGATTAATTGCAGTAGAGATTAGACAAAGGGAACAAGATAGAGAACAGGAAGAAAGAGATCGCGTGATAGTACAAAAATTTTCAGAGTTAAATTTACAACGTGCACACGATAAGGAAGAAATATTTGAGAGAATCGAGGAATCCGTACCAAATGACAGATTAAATAACCTAACACAACAATATGAACAGTTAACTACCAAATGTGTCAACACTGAAACCCGAGTCGCGACACTTACGGAAGACGTAGGTAAACAGAAAGAAAAAATAGGTGACTTATCGGAAAGAGTTGAGGAGATTTCAGATAAATTGACAAATCTTAGTTTACATGGGGACAGAGAGTCGGATGATACACCTCCATTACCATTTACAGAAACCGAAGAGTACCAGAACATAAATAAGCATGTTGAAAATCAGGGAAAATTTAATGAACGAGTTAAAAGGGAAGTTGAGGCATTACGAAAGCAAGTCAAACAAATCGAAGGCGAAATTATAGGAAAAGACAGTAGAAGAAATTTAGAATCACAGATAGCAGAAGGGTTTGAAGAAAGTAATTTGTTTCATTTACGGGATGCAACAAGAGAGCGCCAGGCGCGCGAACTTGACAATAATCGACATTCAAACTGGGACAGACGCGGTAGGTCTTTGTCGCCACGAGGCGAAAACTTTGACTATAAACACTTTTTGTCTGTTCGGAAATATAAGATCTTCCTCAATTCTAAGAATGACATACATCCATGTGCATGGTTAGATCAATTTATGTACGCACTCCCACCAAATTTGCCACTAATTCACAAACTGAAATTTATGTGCAGCTATTAATGTCCTCAGGGGATTCACTACACTAAGTGAATATGTGCCGTAGCGTTCACAGGGCCCCGAGCTGTAGTGGTGCTATTTCCCTTTTAGTTTTCTGCACCGCTGCCTACTCTCTCACTATTCTTTGCATCTATAAAAACAACTCTTCTACGATCCATCTATCTAGACAGTAGGTAAAGATTAACCGGATATGACGATTTTACCCAAAAGTGACTTTGGAAATTACCATTTGGACTTACTATATTTTCTGCAGCATTCATTCGTAGTTTAAACGAAATCTAACCTGTTTATCTTCGTGACAATATTACTTCATATGTTGACGACATTCTTATTGCTAAACGTTCTTGGAGTGAGCACAACAAAATTTTGGATTACTTATTACGTATCTTTGCAAGAGTTGCCATTACAGTGAACTTGGAAAAATCTGAATTTGGTCGTTCTCAGGTGAAATTTCTCGGTCACATTATTTCTACAGAAGGTATTCTCCCTGATCCAGAGAAACTAGACGCTATTCGTAATTATGCTGTTCCTACCAGAAAACGTGATGTTCGTAGTTTCCTTGGTGTCTGTAATTTTCTTAGACGCTTTGTTAGATTGGATGATTTGGCCACACCTCGTTTACACATTTCAGTTATGCGCACTTTGGTCCCAGAAAATGCTTTCATAAATTACGAGAAAATTGCTACTTCAGTAATATGGAAAAACGTATTCGATCTGTTCTTGCCAAATGCAAATTATGTCAACAGGCTAAGCCGCCAACTGTTTCTCACAGAGCACCGTTGTTTCCTATCATTCCAGCGAAATTAAAGGACATGGCTGCAGTCGATTTGCTGGGTCCAGTGGTTCGTTCTACTAATGGTTTTGCGTACATTTTCGTAGCAGTGGAATTGACATCAAAATATGTGCGTTTTACACCTTTACGCAAGGCAACAGCTCGTTCAGTATCTAACGCTTTCATCAAACATTTTCTTAAAGAAGTGGGTCATGTTGATAAGGTTATATCAGATAATGGATCACAGTTTCGGTCTAAAATTTGGCTTCGTACTCTACGGCGTCGTCAGATTAAACCAATTTTTATTTCACTTTTTCACCCTCAATCTAATGAAGCGAGATGGATGAAGGAAATCAATAAATTGTGCCGTCTTTATTGTCATCAGAATCACAGAACTTGGGATCAGTATCTTCATATTTTTCAAAACATTCTGAATGAACTTCCTAATGACTCAACCTCTTTACCGCCTATACTGATATCAAAAAAATAAAGCACCGACAAATCGCATTTCTGAAATCGTTCCTTTTCCGCCTACACGGAAACTGCGGCATTCTGAAGTTGTCAACCTGGCTCTACGAAATATTGCATCTGCGGCTGCTAGAAGAGAGAAATCAGCTAAACGTCCTGGTTGTTTAAAAACTTTGTCAGTTGGTCAAAAGGTGTTAATTAAGTCTCATCGTTTGTCTCATAAAGGAAAAGGCTTATGTCGCAAATTTTTTCTGCTTTATAACGGTCCATACAGAATTCGCAAAATTATTCATGATAACACTGTTGAAGTAGAAACTCTTAAATCTCGGCGCTCTAAGGGAATACATCACATATCTAACGTAAAAATTTTTGTGGAATGACATGCTTGTGAGAAACTAACAGCTACGTAAACACACAGAGAGTACAAGGATACCGCGCTGTGTTTTGGCGGCGGCACATACTCAAAGCAACAGTCAGTCTGCGCGCCGCACAAGGCAGTCGTTGACCGCAAACAATTACTTCCTACGTCACGCGCCTACAGCTGATCGAGCGCTCAGTGTGAATGCACTGACAGCCGTAAACAAATACAGTCTAATTTCTCGGATTAAATTCAGTATAAAGCTATAGTGACTTGATGAATTATGTTATTAACGTTCAGTATTTTTCAGGATACGGTGGTATAAAATATTTGAGACCTTCAGGTAAATTCTGTGCATGTCCGACGTTAAGACGACTTACTATGGAGAAAATTTCAGGAAGAATGTAACTTCAAAAAAAAAAAAAAAAAAAAGAAGTAAAAAACCAAAACGGTAACTATTAATTGAGTTTATTTTTCAGGTAACATATTTCCACTTAGGTACGTACTTTAGATGTAATTTGCTGCTCGCGATTACGTGATTCATACTTTGTGCTAAATTTCATGTTCTATGAATTTACTTGTGAAGCGACGTGCTTGTGTACATTTACTGATTTTGACAATGATTGATTAATGAACAGGCTTGTTATTTGTATATATTATGCATCGCTTGGCTGCACTGCTTTTTCACTGATGTTATATTTTTTTAATTATGTGCCTGCTGTGCTTAATTATTTAAATTATAATTGTCACCTGATTAATTGTGCTGACTGTAGTTAGGTATGTAGGTTACACTTTGTGATTTATCTGCTTGCGCCTTCATGTTTACTTATTAAGATTACATATGAACATTTATTTGCTTATGCTGATATGATGCTAATCACTTGTTTATTACGTAAGATATATGTTTGCTGCTGTGCGTATGGATTGCATATTTACACATTTCTGTTTTGTTGTCATAACTACTCTTCAATTTAGAATATAGCAATGCTGATGTACAGTGTACAAACATGAAGATTAGGTTACACTATTGTATTAATTGTAGATTGTTCGCTTGGCAGAGCCTCGTTGTAGGGATTGTGCTGCATCCACTTGTTGACATTCTGTTCTCTACTGGTATATTTACTCGCTATTGCATGTTTTGCTTACGCTCAGTGCCTGATATTTTTAAGATAAGAAAATGAACTGCTATAATGCTACGAACGACATTAGTACAAGAAACTTCATAGAAGTCACATGAGCTGGAGGTTTTATGGAAGCTGTATAAATTTATGCTAATAGGAAGGAAGATAACGACATGACATACCAACACTAGGTTTAGACCATCGACAGTTATTACACTGCATTTTTCGTGAGTAATTGAAATAGGAAGTGACACTTGACACAAGAAATACTCCACATGTTTGCTTCTGTTTTCCATAATTTTTGAAGTGGTGTACACACTGTGAAATATTATGATCATTCACACTCCGTAATCGTACTTAATTACTGAGAGTTATTCGAACTAAGTCTGTTAGAGGTCACGTATGCATTTCTTTTATTTAATGATGGACAAGGAACCAAAATGTATCTTATAATTTATAATGAGTAGAAAATTTGGGTCAGATGGATTACACAGAGGTTGTTTGTGGACACTGTGTCTTCGGATTGTATGGGATGCTGAATTGAAGTTGCACTAGGATTTTGTCTGTACTTGTTCGAGGAGACTGACTAAAGAGTTGTTATGGAAGTGAAATGATATTGGTGCTGAGGTTTATATGTATCGACGTATTATTGAGGTATTGAGATTATGTGAAGTTGATGATTATTGGAGTTTTCGTGGACAAGAGGTATTATTGATGATAAGGTTTATATGTATCGACGTATGAGGTATTATTATAGTATTGAGATTATGCGATGCTGATGATTATTGGAGTTTGGTGGATAAGAGGTAAAGTAAGTGAGGAGCATATTTTTTTTGTTGGTCTATATGGAACAAGGAGGATGAAGATGGCAGACTAGAACACTTAAGTAGAAGGAAGATTGTCTACACACACTTTGTTAAATCAATAAGCAGCACATACTTTTTCTGAGAGAGGAAGCATTGCATATCTTGGCTCACTGACAGTTGTTCAGCAACCGTACATTTTGATCTGGCTTGGCAAACATTGGTCTTGACATGATGACTATGACGTTGACTAACTATTATTGACTGTTATACATTGCTGCCACTATTACTTGATACACACGATGAACATAAAATTTTGACAGAATTGCATTTACACAGTTAATGTGGTGTCACCGCTAGACACCACACTTGCTAGGTGGTAACTTAAATCGGCCGCGGTCCTGTAGTACACGTCGGACCCGCGTGTCGCCACTGTGTAATCGCAAACCTAGCGCCACCACATGGCAGGTCACAAGACACGGACGAGACCTCGCCCCAGTTGTACGGACGACATAGCTTGCGACCAGACGTACGAAGCTTTCCTCTCATTTGCCGAGAGACAGATTGAATAGCCTTCAGCTTAGTCCATAGCTACTACCTAGCAAGGCGCCATTTGTATCAGTGCTTATAGCTAACGAATATTCAAGAGAGATGTATTCCAAGGATTCATTAAAGTTAAGTATAAAAGAAGCTCCCTTCTTTTCTTTATAGTTCTCATCCAGTATCCTGTTTCAGACTTCACGCCCGTCTGCGTTAGTTTAGCGTGCACCTAGCTACCTCATTGTGTCTATGCTGTAGGAGCTAGACACAACATTATTTGGCGACGAGTAAAAGAGTTTGTATTAATTCGTTTGTGTCATGGCTTCGCCACAATCTCCAGATGTACTGTCCGAATTTTTTCGCTTGCAGAATCAGCAGACGCAGGCGTTATTGGAAGCCCTTGGACAGCTCGTCCAGGGTCAACGTGCGCTGCAAAACGATGCGGCAGCCGCCGCTTCTTCGCTACCGCTGCCACAAAACTCTGTTGCACCTCCCTTTCGGCCATACGTGGCGGCCGAAGAGACCTGGCACGAGTGGTCTCGCCAGTTCAACTTTCATCTAGCAGCCTACAGAATTCAAGGTAATGAGCGGCAGCCGTTTTTGCTTTCTTGTGTCGGTGTGTCTACCTACCGTGTGATAGTGAAATTGTTTCCCCGACGCGACGTAGCAACTCTGTCCTACGAAGAAATTTTGTCTGCTTTAGATGCCTATTTCAAAGAAACAGTAAATGTAGTTGCAAAACGGTATACGTTCTTTCGTACAAAACGTACGGCCGGTCAGACTAATAGGGAGTGGGTTGCAACTTTGCAAGGACTTACTAGGGAGTGTGCCTTTGAATGTGACTGTGGACTTCCTTATTCAGATACAATGGTGCGTGATGCAATAGCACAGAACGTTTCTGATGTTCGAATACGGGAACAGATTTTGAAACTAGTTAATCCCTCCCTTCAACAAGTGATAGACATATTGGATAGGCAAGACACACTTGACTTTGCTCAGGAATCATTTGAAACTTCGCCAGCCGTGTGTCACATTAACCGGCCCGCCGGCCGCGCTGCCCGGGACGCTACACGGCCCTCGCGCCCGTCCGCACAGCAGCGGCAGCCTAGCTCGCAAACACGTGCGCCGCGTAAGCCAGCAACTGCAGTGAAATCATGCCCGCGGTGTGCAACTAGACATTCGCGTGAACATTGCCCGTCACGCCAAGCTATTTGCTTTTACTGTCAAAAGAAGGGACATGTACAAAGTGTTTGCCAGAAAAAGTTAAGATCAGACAATCACAATAATTCCAGGCCTTTTGCTTCGCGCCGGAATCAAACCCAGGACAATCAGGCTCGTGGACCTTCACCCATGGACATTCATGTAGTTCATTCCCACCCGTCAAGTGACACTTTAGCTAACAGTGACTGTGTTCGTCCCACAAAAAGTGTGCGTCGACGTCGCAGGAAATCCCGTAAAGTCGCAAGTGCTTCTGTACCTGTATCAGTTCAAATTGCACGTGACAGTCGCTTTGTCGTCAGCAGGACAATAAACTTTTTGTGGCCTTAGACTTTGAAGGCAAAGTGATTCCCTTCCAGCTCGATACCGGAGCTGCAGTTTCATTGCTCAATCACGACACGTACAAACAACTGGGCCAACCGCCATTGCGTGCCGCAAATGTTAAGTTAACTAGTTACTCAGGACAGCAGATCCCTGTATTAGGACAGTGCAGCCTTATTGCAACATACAAGGGACAAACAAAACTTGTGTCATTTTACGTTCTTCGTTCTTCTACTGCAGTGAACTTGTTTGGTTTAGATTTGTTTCAATTGTTTAATTTGTCTATAGTACATCAGGTCCTATCAGTGAATCAGACTGTGCCTTCCGCCAGTGTTTCTAGTCTTTGTGACGAATTTGCAGACATTTTTGCACCGGGCCTTGGTTGCGCTAAGAACTATGCTGCACATTTGGAACTGAAAGACAACGCGCAACCGAAATTTTTCAGAGCGCGCAATGTTCCCCACGCATTGCGTGATGAGGTCGCAAGAACATTGCACGATTTAGAATCTCAAGGTGTAATTGAACGTGTGCAGGCTTCTCTCTGGGCCTCACCCTTAGTAATTTTGCCAAAACCTTCCGGAAACTTGAGACTTTGTGTGGACTTCAAGGCGACTGTGAATCCACAACTAGTGACTGCTACTTTTCCTTTGCCCCGCCCGGAAGATCTTTTTGACAAACTGTGCCCGGGAAAATATTTTTCAAAAATGGACCTCGCCGATGCGTACTTGCAGATACCTGTGGACGCAGACTCCCAGCGCGTCTTAGTGGTACACACGCATCTTGGCTTGTATCGCATCAAAAGACTGCCATTAGGGTGTGCATCCACACCTGCTTTCTTTTAGCATTACTTCCAAACAGGTTTGTGCGCAATGCTTCTTCCATTTCAGCTCCGCTTCATCGCTTACGCCGTAAAGGTGTTCCGTTCGTCTGGACGACGGACTGCGAACGCGCCTTTCGCCAGTTGAAATCGGCGTTACTTTCAAATACTTGCCTTACGCCATTCGATCCCCGAAAACCCCTTTTGTTGATGGTAGATGCATCGGATTTCGGGATCGGTGCTGTGCTTGCGCACAAAGATGGCTCGCATGATCGCCCTATTGCCTTTGCGTCAAAATTGCTCTCATCTGCGCAAAGAAATTATTCACAGATAGAGAAAGAAGCTTTAGCTCTCGTGTTTGGTGTTACCAAGTTCCATGACTTCTTGTATGGTCATCACTTTACCATCATCACGGACCACAAACCTTTGACATCGCTTTTTCATCCGAACAAGCCTGTACCTCCACGTACAGCGCAGAAATTCATTCGCTGGTCACTTTTTCTCTCGCAGTACCGCTACGATATCTTGTATCGGTCCACTGCTAAGCACGGCAACGCTGATGCGTTGTCCCGTTTGCCTGTTGCTGAGGATAAAGCATTCGATTCTTCCGAACTTGCTTGCATGTTCATTGATTCGGAAGCCGATGACGTGGTCGCATCGTTTCCGATTGATTTTCGTCGTGTAGCTACGGCCACAGCTGCTGATCCTGTCCTTGCTCCTGTTTTGCGTTTTGTTGCTACGCAATGGCCCTTGTCAAAGTCACGGATCGAAGATCCTTTGGTTCGCCGTTTTTTTGCTCACAAGGAGAGACTTTTTGTACGACGTGGTGTTTTGTTGTTGCGTTCCGATAATGATCAGTCCAGAGTCGTAGTCCCACGTTCGTTACAGTCCTCTGTCTTAAAGCTTCTTCACCAAGGACATTGGGGTATGGTGCGTACGAAACAACTTGCTCGTCAGCACTGTACTTGGTTCGGAATCGATGCTGCGATTACAAATATGTGCTCCTCTTGCGTGGCGTGTGCCGAACAACAATCCGCACCGTCGCGGAAATTCTTTGCATGGCCGAAAGCCACTTCCCCTTGGCAACGCTTGCACATCGATTTTGCTGGTCCATTCTGGAATGCTCGATGGTTGGTTGTGGTCGATGCTTTCAGTAATTTTCCTTTTGTTGTCCGGATGTCTTCCACGACGTCTTCTGCCACAATCCAAGCCTTGTCTGCCATCTTTTGCATTGAAGGTCTTCCGCAGACTATTGTTTCCGACAATGGCCCACAATTCATGTCCGCAGAATTTCAGTCATTCTGCCAGGCCAATGGTATTCAACATCTGACGTCCGCGCCGTTTTCGCCTCAGTCCAACGGTGCCGCTGAACGATTGGTCCGGACTTTCAAGTCACAGATGTTGAAATTGAAAGCGTCGCATTCTCGGGAGGACGCTTTGTTACTCTTTTTGTCATCGTATCGCTCTCAGCCCCGCGATGGCCGCTCGCCGGCTGAATTGCTCCATGGTCGATCTCATCGCACCCTGATGTCTTTGCTGCATCCGCCACATCAGGTTCCTGTGCAGCGGCAGACTCCTGCTTTTGCTCCTGGCGACGTTGTCTATTATCGCACCTATCGCGGTTCACAGCGTTGGCTCGCAGGGCGCATTCTTCGCTGCCTCGGCCGCGCGATGTATTTGGTTTTGGGGGCCTCTGGTGCGGTGCGTCGGCATCTCAATCAGCTGCGCCTCTGTCGTCGCCTGGGTTCTGCCGCTCCCCGTCTGCTTTCAGCGACGGTGCCGTCAGGTCAGCGCCTTGGGGACCCATCTACTGGCTCGCCCTATCCCCAGGTGTTACCGACGCTGCCTTCCATTTTGCCCCATGGCGTCGCGCCGCCGCAGCAGCCGCCGCAGCCGCCGCCGGCGCCGCCCGCAGTGGACGCGTCGCTGCAACCGCCTGGCGCCTCCCTGGGTCACGCGCCGCCGCTCGCTTCCCGTGACCAGCCGTCCTCCGCCATGGACCTCTTGCCCGCTCCGGACCAGATGTCGTCTTCGCCCGTCGGGTGCTCCGACCACATGGAGGTCGACCCTTCGGCCCCTCTTGTCTCATTACGTGCGCATACACCTCATGTTGACGTGCACCCTGGACTAGGTTTGCAGGCGTTTCCTAGCTCCCCTCGGACCGAATGGCCGGGTGCGGGTGGCACAGCCTCGCCTGTTGTTAGGCTCCCCACCTCATCGCATACGTCAACATGGGGTCCTCCCCACGGCGGGCGGAAGCCTTATCTCACGACCGTTCGCCGATTTGCGGGGGAGGAATGTGGTGTCACCGCTAGACACCACACTTGCTAGGTGGTAACTTAAATCAGCCGCGGTCCTGTAGTACATGTCGGACCCGCGTGTCGCCACTGTGTAATCGCAAACCTAGCGCCACCACATGGCAGGTCACAAGACACGGACGAGACCTCGCCCCAGTTGTACGGACGACATAGCTTGCGACCAGACGTACGAAGCTTTCCTCTCATTTGCCGAGAGACAGATTGAATAGCCTTCAGCTTAGTCCATAGCTACTACCTAGCAAGGCGCCATTTGTATCAGTGCTTATAGCTAACGAATATTCAAGAGAGATGTATTCCAAGGATTCATTAAAGTTAAGTATAAAAGAAGCTCCCTTCTTTTCTTTATAGTTCTCATCCAGTATCCTGTTTCAGACTTCACGCCCGTCTGCGTTAGTTTAGCGTGCACCTAGCTACCTCATTGTGTCTATGCTGTAGGAGCTAGACACAACAGTTAACACTATTCAATTACACAGTAGTACTAATGTGGATGAAAGATGAGTGAGTGTGTTTTGTGTGTTTTCCTTTCCCTATCCCAAATTGGTACCAACCTATCTCCTAAATATTATTTTACTTGTTTGTTGTGGCTTGCATTGACACCCATAAAAATTATAGGTTTACTGTTATTTGTGTATTGTAATAGTTAATAGGACAATTATCTGATATCATTTGTGTGTTTGTTATGATTTGTATGTTTAGTGTAAAAGCATTTGTATGTGTATTCAAACTATTGTTCATGCCTGAACTGTCTGATTAGTGATGGTGCTGCACTTTTCAACATGATGTGTGACACTTGGAAATGTTTAATTTGTGCTAATGAACTTTGAGTAACTGACTGATTAGTGATAGGGAATATTATGGACTGTTACTTGCACTTTTTCTACATGATTGGTGCCACTAGAACATGTTTAATTTCTGCTGATGAACAGTGTGATTAGTGAAAGTGAATATTATGGACTGCGGTCAGCACCTGCTCAACATTGCTGGGTGCCACTGATGGACTGCTTCTACTGAAATGAAGTCACTTCTTGGTGTCTGCACTTGCTCAACATTGCTGGATGCCACTGATGGACTGCTTCTACCGAAATGATGTCACTTGTTGGTGTCTGCACCTGTTTAACATTGCTGGGTGCCACTGATGGACTGCTTCTACTGAAATGAAGTCACTTCTTGGTGTCTGCACCTGCTCAACATTACTGGGTGCCACTGATGGAACTGCTTCTACTGAAATGATGTCACTTGTTGGTGTCTGCACCTGCTCAACATTGCTGGGTGCCACTGATGGACTGCTTCTACCGAAATGGTGTTACTTGTTGGTGTCTGCACCTGATCAACATTACTGGGTGCCACTGGTGGACTGCTTCTACTGAAATGATGTCACTTGTTGCTGTCTGCACCTGCTCAACATTGCTGGTGCCACTAATGGAACTGCTTATACTGAAATGGTGTTACTTGTTGGTGTCTGCACCTTTTTAACATTGCTGGGTGCCACTGATGGACTGCTTCTATTGAAATAATGTTACTTGTTGGTATTTGCACCTGTTGACCATTGCTGGGTGCTACTGCTGGAACTATCAACTACTTGTTTTTTTTTTCTAAATCAAAAGCGTTTATGTGAATATTTGTATAAACCGATTTTTGTGTATTACTGTTGTGAAAAGTTATGAGACTCTTACCTGCACATATTCGTCATTGCTGACGCTATTGACTGAACTGTTTAACCACATAATACTTGTGTAAACTGTTATGTAAAGTCACATGTATGAAAGAATTTGTATTGCTTACTGTATTTTATATATTAGGTTATTTAAAGGTCAGTGCAAAGCCAAAATTTTATCTAGTTATATCATATTTACGCATTAATATTATCTTTTATTTTTGACTGTATTTTTTTGACGAATTTGGTGGTATTTTCACCACCAATGCTGGTAAAAATACCATCAAATTCTAGCCCGTGGAGGAAGGGCATATGAAAGGTGGCTACACTGAGCCACAGCGCCAGAGATCGCGCTAGAGAGTATTGTTCCGCCGCCTCCACTGGCAGTGATTATTGAGCTGTCGTAGTGGGCAGTGGTTGTTGAGAACTCGTAGTAGTCAGTGCTTGTTAAGAACTCGTAGCAGAGAGTGTTTGTTGAGATGTGCTAGTAGAGAGTGCTTGCTGAGATGTGATACTGAAAAGTTCTTGTTGAGATGTGATAGTAGCGAGTCGGTGTGGAGAGATTGTAATGTCTAGAGTGCTTTTCATCAATATAAATTAAGGTAACAAACTACTTTTCTTTTCTTTCTCATTATTTCAATGTCCTGAATAATGCGTCATTACAGGTTCAGTCAACAAAGCATCTGGCTTGTGTTCTTGTATTAGAGTGTAATTCTGGTTTTCTTGAGTAATTATGGTATTTCTATTTTCTTTAATTAATTCAGTATAAATGATATTTAAAATTTCTTGTGTTGTTGAAGAAGAACCGTGCCAGATGCGTACGTTGAGTCATACTTCCACACACAGAACAGTTACACTTGTGCTTTGGTTTCGTAGGTTTTATAGTTGCTGGGGACTTAATTAATTAATTGTGTTAATGAAAATTTCCATTTCATTCTTTGTTGTTGTTCTATGCAGTCAGATTGCGTAATAATACTAGTCAGGGCCAACCGTTTACGAGACTTCGTAATCGGACATACAGCTACTAAAACCAAAAATTAAAATTATTTTCATTATATTTTAATTAAGCCCCCATGCAACGTGTGCTGTAGACAACATGGTTTATTCCTTAGAACAGAGGATTTTTCTGGTGTTGGAATTCCACCGCCTAGAACACAGTGTTGTTACAACAAGACCAAGTTTTCAACGGAGGTTTAATGTAACCAAAGGACCGAAAAGCGATACAATAAAGGATCTGTTTGAAAAATTTCAACGGACTGGGAACGTGACGGATGAACGTGCTGGAAAGGTAGGGCGACCGCGTACGGCAACCACAGAGGGCAACGCGCAGCTAGTGCAGCAGGTGATCCAACAGCGGCCTCGGGTTTCCGTTCGCCGTGTTGCAGCTGCGGTCCAAATGACGCCAACGTCCACGTATCGTCTCATGCGCCAGAGTTTACACCTCTATCCATACAAAATTCAAATGCGGCAACCCCTCAGCGCCGCTACCATTGCTGCACGAGAGACATTCGCTAACGATATAGTGCACAGGATTGATGACGGCGATATGCATGTGGGCACCATTTGGTTTACTGACGAAGCTTATTTTTACCTGGACGGCTTCGTCAATAAACAGAACTGGCGCATATGGGGAACCGAAAAGCCCCATGTTGCAGTCCCATCGTCCCTGCATCCTCAAAAAGTACTGGTCTGGGCCGCCATTTCTTCCAAAGGAATCAGTGGCCCATTTTTCAGATCCGAAACGATTACTGCATCACGCTATCTGGACATGCTTCGTGAATTTGTGGCGGTACAAACTGCCTTAGACGACACTGCGAACACCTCGTGGTTTATGCAAAATGGTGCCCGGCCACATCGCACGGCCGACGTCTTTAATTTCCTGAATGAATATTTCGATAATCGTGTGATTGCTATGGGCTATCCGAAACATACAGGAGGCGGCGTGGATTGGCCTCCCTATTCGCCAGACATGAACCCCTGTGACTTCTTTCTGTGGGGACACTTGAAAGACCAGGTGTACCGCCAGAATCCAGAAACAATTGAACAGCTGAAGCAGTACATCTCATCTGCATGTGAAGCCATTCCGCCAGACACGTTGTCAAAGGTTTCGGGTAATTTCATTCAGAGACTACGCCATATTATTGCTACGCATGGTGGATATGTGGAAAATATCGTACTATAGAGTTTCCCAGACCGCAGCGCCATCTGTTGTTGAAAATTGTAACTACTGTAATTTCGAAAGTTTGTCTGCCTGAAAATGTACTGTTGTCCCAAGCATATTGCAACAAACGGTGTATTTCTATCGCTGCTCGTTTAGTTTTTATTGCCGTTTCAAATATACCGGTCATTTTTGAAACACCCTGTAGGAGCGTGTAGACAGTCGTTTTTTCCTCAGATTGCGAGTGGAACAGGAAAGGAAATGACTAGTATTGGTACACGGTACCCTCCGCCATGCATCATACGGTGGCTTGCGGAGTATGTATGTATACGTTGATTTTTTCACGTTTTTTATGGGACTCGTCTGCTCGCTCTTCAGTCTGCGTACCACCCCAGCCTTTCCCGCCCAGTTTTCTTACAATTTATATAATGGAGCTATTTTCAGTTGAAAATGGAGCACTTGTTTGTAGTTATCAAGCGAGTTTACCTGTAAAATATGATCCTATAAACAGTGCCTAAGAAGGTGTAATTTGTGAGTGTAATGTCAATCACTATGTAGCGTTCCTGGGGAAAGGATACGTAGATTGACAAATGCAAATTATTTAAAAAAAAGATGGGAAAACTTAATGTTTAAGAACAAGAAGCGCGGTATTGTTCACGTATATTGCAGAAAAGAATACATCAGAGCTGATTCTATCAAAAGATTAAAACTTCTTTAATAGGAACAACCTTGAATGTTGCTTGGATTCCTACGTTTGTGTTCAGCTGAAGTGAAACTCGATTTTAAAACTAAATATTTTGTTCGCGTAGAAGATGTTTCGATGATTTTCCTCGTAAGCAGAAAAAAATCAATTGGGGTGAAAGGTTTACAATGATCTATCCTTCAATTGTGAAAAGACGTATCTCCTCGGATGGGGTCTTTAAAGGTTCAACATATACATCGAGAAAAAGAGAATTCCCTGTGGGTGAAGGAATTTCTGCACCAGTGGAACGGATATTCAGTTACGTAGAAGGAAATGACGACTGCCAGTTCACCTCAGACGAGCTGTTGCAGCTCTCCTTATTCACAGGGAGTTTTGGATCAAAACATGTGATCAATTGTAACCTCCCCCTCTTACTTATCGACCTTAATGACAGTAATATTAAACCGCATGTACCTATTGGAAATTTGGGAAAAGCAACCGTCACCGAAGTTAATTTGTCGGTAAAGAGGGAGGAAAGGGTTACATCTAAATGAAAGGAAAAATGCAAATGAAACTGATGGAAATTAATTTTGAAAAGGGGTAAAGTTAATAAAGAAAGTAAATGTGCGGTCGTTACGTTAACAATTAATTGGCGTTAATTAGATATTTGAGATTTGGGGAAAAATTACAGTCGCCGGTCCCATGGACAACTACTATAATAACTGAAAATGAAAGATTAATGCACATATATTTAGCACTAAAAGCGTGGCAACTGAAGGTTGACACGTGTTGTATGAAAACTGAATGTTTGTCAGAAGTAATAAATTTCGCTACACTCTGACTTAATTTAGCAAAAGAAGTGATAATACCGGAAAAGTGAAAGTTAATTTAGTGACTGAAATTAATAGTGAACTTTGTTTCTGAAGCATTACGAAATTAAATAAAATGAGGTTAGTCTTGGGCTACCTCAACAATCATTTCAAAAGCTACCTGAATCTACGCAATTTAGAAATAAGAGATTTAACTTTGAACCTGAATTAAATGATTCTGAACAATTAACAATAGTAAAATTTAGTACGTACCAAGCTGAGCTGCAGTCACAGGTAAACTAAAATATGGTAACAAAACTCGCACTCTTAATTTGTGCTTGTGTAATCTAAATATTGTAGCCAGCTATGAATACTTTAACTGAACTTTGAAATTAAAGCAGTGAAATGGAATGATATTATTTTAATGCTGGCGTTTGAATTTCAACGACACTTGGGTTCATTCCGGAAAAGGAAGGGACCCTGCTTGGAAATGCAATTGGGACAATGAGCAACAAAGGTTCATGCTACGTTGCTGTAATTTTGCGAGGCAAATGGAACAATTTTAAAAGCTGAGGTCTGCTATACAGTTCTAAAACTTTACGTGCTTCCAGTCTTCCTTGCTGGTTGATTGAAGGTTTGAAGTCGTCGATCGAGGAGGTGGCGACAGTCACTCATTGTCGGCCGTCGCTGTTGCAGAAGCTGGATCTTGGCGCGCCTTCTTCTCGACACGGTCACCAGGCGAAACGGACTCTTGATGTGCGTCAGCTAATGCTTCCCGTCCGCGACACCGTGTCAGAAACTATCATAGCAAGTCAAGAGCAATTACATGCTGCCAAACCCCAAAAGCGCGGCAACTCGCGGGAGTGTCACACAACACACCTGCTCCACTGCCCTACTCCAGCCAGACTCCGTCTGCCCGCGCTCCATGCGGCAGAGTTAACACTACCAAAGATCCTAAACACTTTGGTTCTCCGCACGACCTATCGATGTAATCGTTCGATAGCATAGTTTTCCCTAGGCCAGAGCCAGCGTAAAAATACAAATAATATTTACAAAACAAACCAATTATGTATCGATATATATATATATATATATATTAATTGTTTTACTATATATATATATATATATATATATATATATATATATATATATATATATAGTAAAACAATTACAATATATAAAGACACAGAAATGTCATACCTACATGTAACAAAATAAGAAAAAAAATTATAGTAAAATAGATGGAAATAGGATGATATGCATTTCCGGCTTTACACAATCTACTTGCTGGTTTGGCATTCAGTGGAATCTATTGCGAAGCTCGACAGCTGGAGCTGTCAATCGTTACAACATCGAGGTGCTGCTTAAATCGGTTCCCTCTGCCAAGAAAGCTGGACACCTAGATGTTGTGGGATTTCAGAGATTTGAAAATCGGCGAAGCAATGCATTACGTTAGATTACTGTTGTTGACCTGGACGTGAACTATCCCATTCCAGCATACGTTTTGACACCAACCATGCAAGATATACTGCGAATGAGGGCAAGTGTCTCCACTAATCGCAGCCCATTCAGGAAGTGCCAGCAATTCGCGAATGAAAGGGGTTTACCCAGCGCGCTAGTAACACAATCAATGGTGAAAAAAGTTCAGCTTCTGCCATTCATTAATTCATCACCGAGTGAAAACATCACGGAGTATGTGGCTTTGCAATACGCAGTCAACGGTAGCTCACTCCAGAGACAAACAAAGACCCAGTAGCACCTGAAGCGATTTCCCAAAGTTCCTCTTAGTGAGGGAGACGACTTTAATGGCTAACATCCCGCTTTCCATACTATCTTGCGTGCGGCTTTTGCAATGGTGGGTGTACAAACGGTGGATCGTTGCTTGATCTGCAAGATGATGATGGTGAGACAACTGTTGAGTTTTGGGATGTGTATATTCAAGCTAAGAGGGTTATTCGTAACAAGTAATACAGATTTTCCGCTAGTCCTATGTTCAACTGACATTAAATATTAATTTTATAGCATTAAAACACTTTTTACTTATAATCTGCAGTTTTTCCATACCCTTCATTGTGCGAACTGTTAGTCCTAGAGAAAAAATGAATAGGACTTTTTTTTAAAGAAATTTAGGGTAGTTATTCAATAACAACTTGAATAAGTGACTTTGAAAAGTCCCTTCACACCATACGCTCACCTCCCACGCGTGAGTACTTTTAGCGTGCTGTTCATGGAATTTCCTCGCTCCGCTGAAGAAAAATTTGTGACTACACGAGTTCTTTTACCCGTTTTCCTTGGTTGACTGGACTACACGTTGTGGCTCATCCGTGAAGCTTGGCAACGGATGAGATTCGTGTAGCTTGTAGGAGAGAGTTTTTACGTTACAAATCAGAGGCATGATAAGAGGCGACACATTTTCAAACCATCTGCTGTTCTTCGCAGATTACTCTTGGTTACATTGAGTTATGGTAAGTTGCCTTGAAATGCTGCCGCTCCATTTTCGATATTTTTCTATTAAATCTATTTTCTTTTCATTATGGTTGTAGTCACGGTAGCGAAGACAGAGTTGTATAGATGGAAGGTAACTGTTGTGATTTAGCAAAATCAACGAATGTGAGGCAACGTCAGGTGGCTTGGCCAAAATTACCGAACGGTGCAAGTATTGATTCAGAAGAATTTCGACACCTGAATATCATGTGCCACTAAAATAATTGTGGCTAATATATTCTGAACGTTTGGGGCTAGATCTGGGAATATGAAAACTGACATGGTAGAAAGCAGAGGAGTACCGTAGGTATCTTTTCCGAGCATATCAATAGAAACAGATAATACATATGTTCAAGGGGATGCCCCACGAGTGGCGTGCTAGGGCAGCTGCTCTCTTCCCGCCATCCTGAAAAAAAAAAAATCACCTCACAAACGGGCGTATCACTTCAGTATCAGTTTGAGGAAAGGCAGAACATGTAATGGATATTAAACAGTAGGAAATGTATACAGAAACTTTTGTCCTAAAATCTCGAAACCGTTTCGTCATTCACTGTGAAATCATGGTTCGCGCTAGCTCCCCCCCCCCCCATCCCCCTCTCTCCAGCACACTCTTGCATATGTAGCTGTAGAGGGGAAATGTTGCATCTTTTTGCAGCAGGATAATAGGTTAGGAGGTGAACCTTTGTATTTCCTGTACATTAATGGGGGAAGAGAACGTAAGATACGTCAAAGCATGCTGTACACATTCTGCAGCTTATGAGAATTCTGAGTAAGAAAATATGAGATGGACCTCTCGCAGCTAAATTGCTTCTTTATGTCAATAAGTAACATCAATATTGTGATTAGACATGAGTTGTGATAATAACTTCGTCTTCTATATCTGTATTGCCTTGATCCAACGTCCCAGAATTGCTTACGGACTTAGCGGTTATCGTCAGTTGCTCAACTGCTGTAGAGTGATGCGTCAGTATTTCTCGCGGACGGCAGTCAGTCACTCACGAGTGGCCTGTGGCTTGCTGTCATGATCTGCTATTGGCCAGTATCGTCAGAAATAGTGATGGGCTAAACTGCGATTTTCCGATATCAGTGATTTCTGTGAATGCTACTTTTCAGTATCTGCTATTCTTAACTGTGATTTGTCGCAGTTAAGAGTCGCAGTTAAGGAACCTAGGTCGTGTATCCCTCCGCCACTGCGATTTCTGCTACTTCCGCGATTTCTGCAACTTCTGCTACTTCTGCGACTTCTGTGATTTCTGCTACTTCTGCGATTTCTGCGACTTCTGCGATTTCTGCTACTTCTGCGATTTCTGTGACTCCTGCGATTTCTGCGACTTACCACCGTATGAAAAAGTTACATCTGTCCACACAGAAAATTGCATCTCAACAAACCTGTCATTGGTAAGTATGTTTTACGTTTGTTCTTCCGTTGGCTTTAATCTTGTATTGAAGAAACAACTGTGAAAATATTAATAGTGTAATTAATAAGTAAATAGCCATACAGTAGCGTAATAGTTCGTGTTTATAAAATGAATTCTACCAAATTGTTATGTTCACAGGTACGCGAACTACATTTTAGTCACTCAGTAAAGTGATAACTCAAAATATCATTGTCAACAGATCTGGAGAAATTGCCACTGCATCTTTAGACCGTTTTCGTCAGATGAGAGGTTAGTTTCTAAGTGTTTCGATGGACTTAACTACTTCAGTGAGATCGTTCTTGCAAATGTGAAATATACCCCATTGAGTGGCTTTCATTAGAGCAAATTTTAGCAATCTACTCTGTCAATTATATTACTTGTAATTAGTGACAGCAAAAATTGTTTAATAATCCTTGTGATTTTGCAGACACAGTTCTGACTCTGATTACTGGTTGCTGTACGTATCTATCCACATCAAGGCTGTTGAGAGAGACTCGTGAAGATTCAAGACAGCTCTTAGAAGATTTTGCAGTTTAAAAGTGACATAATTGTGAAATAAGTGTGCAGATGAGTGATTAAACTGTGTTTTATTGAAGTTGTTGTGCGATTTTAAAGGAATAATAAATGTTAAATACAGTGAGTGAATAATGGAAATCTCATTTTCCACATATTTAAGCCGTCCCACCCATAATTTTCCGCCACTTACTTACTGGTAAACACTAGTTGGAGAGTGACATTCCGCCCCCCCCCCCCTCTCCGTCTCCACAATCTTGGGTGTGACACTGACCTGTAACATATCCCAAAGTCTACAATATGCATTTTGAGGCTGTTGATATGAAAGTGGGAAGTACAGATCTTCCATTTAAATCAGGAATAGGTTAAGTGCATTACTTGAAAGTAACACAGGAAAACCTTACTTATGTAGGTGGTAGTAGTGTCGGAAAAAAGTTCTTGTGTGTGAAGTTGCCATGTAGAACACCAGGTGTAAAACTTTTATCCCGAGTCTTGAACTGTGTCGGAACAAAAGTGAGGCATTCATATGACCCAATAATACTGTTTTCATTTCACTACACTTATACAGATGTCTGAGTTCCTCTGTGTTAACATTGCAAAGTCCTGTAGGCATGTGGAGTGATATAATATGAAGGGCTTATTTCAATAGTGGTACAAGTCCATTACCTCCACTTTTCTGTCTATAATGCTTCTGAAATTAGTGATCCAAACAAACATAAATAAAGGTTCATCTCTAGCAAGAAGCCATATGCTTGAATATTTCTGGTATCTCAACTGCAGATCTTTCAGCGCTCATTTAACTGTACGACTCTGTATCTCAAAATGAACAAAAATGGACTTGTACCACTATTGAAATAAGCCCTTCATATGCACACACAGCACATCGATCTCGTGAGGCACAAGGCTCTCATAACGAAGTACATACGTCGGTCAACAGATGACACTAGGAAAAGTATGTTAACTGCGCTTTTTAGTTGCTACTTGCGACTCTTAGTTGCGATTTGTCACAGAAATCGCAGTTTGACTCGGTAGCGAATAGCGTAGTATGAACTTTGCTCAACAGATGGTAGTGCTAACTGCGCTTTTTAGTTGCTACTTGCGACTCTTAGTTGCGACTTGTCACGGAAATCGCAGTTGGACTCAATAGTGTATCGCAGAGATGGGCGTAGTACGAACTTTGACCCACAGATGGCACTGTTAACCGCGCTTTCTAGTTGCTACTTGCGACTCTTAGTTGCGACTTATCACGGAAATCGCAGTTAGACTCGATACTGTATCGCAGAGATGGACGTAGTACGAACTTTAGCCAACAGATGGCACTGTTGACTGCGCTTTTTAGTTGCTACTTGCGACTCTTAGTTGCGACTTGTCACGGAAATCGCAGTTGGACTCCACAGCATACCGTAGAGATGGACGTAGTACGAACTTTGACCAACAGATGCCACTGTTAACCGCGCTTTTTAGTTGCTACTTGCGACTCTTAGTTGCGACTTGTCACTGAAATCGCAGAAAGCAGTGCTAAATTCGACCAATAGATGGCTCACGTCTTTGAATGTGAAATACTACTTGCGACTGCTAACTGTGACTGAAATCGCAGTTAGATTCTGTAAAGTTGCTACTGTGATATCTGTGACTTCTCAGTCACTGTGATTTCTAACAGATACGCGATTTCCTGCCCACCACTAGTCAGAAACCAGCAACTTCCTTTTAAAATTGTAAGAGTGTGTGATTGTACTAGACAATAAACCATTTTAAAAGTAATTTTAACAACCGTGGATGCCCATTATGACCGAAATCTCGTTCTCTCTGCGACACCTCTGCATCTAGCAACTGTTTTAAAACAAAATAATGTTTATTAATGTCGATAATTTACCCGGAGAGTACAACGCGATACGCAGACAACTATTTAATGTTAAAGATTCAGCTGCGTCAAAGAAGTTTCTTTTCCTGAAAACATTAAGGGAAAAAAAACACTTAAACGTTAGTGTCATGCAATATTTTGTGTAATGTAACATCTTGTACAGCCATCTTTTATTAACCTGACACGTTCCACATCATTACGAATCTATGGAAGAAGTATTAATCTAATCTAATCTTTGAATATAGTTAATAATGAGCTGCTCTCAAATTACGGCAGTCGATACTCGTGAGAATTAGAAACCAATTAAATATTGATTATGATAACACACAAATGCGGAGTATGGTGAATCCTTCGACCAGTTACTGACTCACTGTGTTTTGAATTCTTCTGGGTCTTGTAAGGACGTTATATGTATACCAAGCCAAAACGCTGGGCTATTCAAAGACTTTTTATTAAAATGTTATTTTCTGGTGCTATAATTTGATTTCGGCTCCAAGGGCATTATCAAGCCATCTGCAACCATATGGAGTTGTCAGTGCATATTCCCATGTCTGTAACTAATGACAATATTTCACTCGTATATGTCTGCCGTAATACTTATTTCCCTAACCAATGGCGCCCATACCCGAGGGCAAGGGGCGCGGGAGCGCCACCTCCATAGCTCTAAGAGAATGGAACAAATGTTGTGTAGCTAGGCGTTTCCTTTGAAAATGGGTATTACAAGATTTAATACAGTGATGACGATGCGTCCTTAACAGCGTCGGAAATGGAAGTTTTCTATGGTTACTTACATGCCGCCATTCGTTTCCAAAAATATTAAAAATAATAGCCCCCCGCTCCCCGTTTTCTCTCCCCCCCCACCCCAGCCCACCCCCTTCAAATTATCGTATGGGCGTCGTTGTCCACAACACATTGTTAATGCTGTCGCTTTCTAATACATTGTATTGCTGTGTATCTTAGTTGCAGCGCAGACGAAATTGTTATACGCTGTGTTATTATTCTAACACACGCCACACACAACACTATAGACGAAAAAGCCAACTATGCAGCCGTGGAACGTTGTGGCTTAGCTGGCAACTGAAGATGAAAAACTGACGGAAAATTAAATAGATCTTAGCGAATATTACTTAGCAACATATTCCACTGCTGGCAAGGAACCTGTTGAGCACGAGGTCGCAAAAGGCCAATCATGTTTACGACAATCGGCGCCCCGCATGTTGTCTACCATGCAATCACAATATTGGCTGCTAATGGCAGCAGCGAGTGGGACTGGGATATCAAAAGGTGAGCACAACATGAGGCTATGCTTAGTCGACGAGTAACTCACAAAAGTGCTACATTATTAATAGTATTGATACAAAGCTGAGCATTGGTAATGATAAATAAAGCAATAACAACCGTTGCCGAAGTTGACATTACTTCAGAAAGCAGTCCAAGGAATTTTGCAGTGTGAGAAAGAAGTGGCAGATGAAATATTAGCGTTTCTGCTAGACGAGTCAGTGGAACGTGTGGTGTCGTATACGCTCGACTGTGCGGACAATCTACATGGGGAATACAGTGATGAGATACGTGTTTAACACATGAAAGTGATGATGATGATGATGATGATCGTATGGCATTGTTGGCCGGGAGACTCCATGCGGGGAAGTTCGGCCGTTGAAACAGGTATCGAACCATACTGTTCACCATCTTTGTCAGACAGGGAGACACAAATCCCGTCTCCAGTGGAACATAATAAAGGACAGTCGTTGTCCAAGGAGCGGGGACTAAACATAATTACGTACATGGAAGATCAGATTTTGAATAAGTTCGCAGCATTATGACCGTGTACTGCGTAAGAAAAACTAAGGAAATTCATGGGAGGACAAGGCGCACTTGTTACAAAAACATGTTTGTGCGTTTCCAGGATGCTCAATACAATTTAGAGGATGTGCGTAATAGTGACCTGCTATGTTATGTACTTCAAACTGCGCACGGCATAGATTACAGTGATTTCAAGGGAAGCAGTGGATGGTTGCTTAACTTCAAACAGTGCCACACAGGTGGAAGAAGTAAGATAACCGAGATTTCAAACGAAGCGTCACCTTGACGATGCACAGAAAAGTGCGCAATCGGCCCGAAAATATGTAGGTGAGATAAACAAACTTATCCCATCGTTCAGTAAGAAATTAGTTTTTAACCAATCGAGGAGGAAATGCATGTCAAAGGAACCTCGGAACTTAGAGGTACCAAGAGAGTTGTATCAGGATCATCTAACATCAGTGCCTTAAAGAATTTGTTTGCAATTACGCAGACTGCTAATCTGGATGGTAAATTGGCTGGCAAGTTATTTATTGTGCTGCGATAAGTTGGAGGTGCTCTGCCCCCTACTGTTCTTTCTCGTGTGCCTGACCTTGCAAGGTCAGTAGGGAATGTTTACGTCACAGCAAGCAAGAGTGGGAGAATGGATGTAAGAGAACTACAGCTATGGTATGAGCACTGCTTTTGCCAATAGCTAGTCAAAATAATTTGCTTTTGCTTGATTTCTAATCTGCGTATAAAAATCATGCTCCTTTAGAGTAAACTATCCCTCGTGAAAAGTGTATGACATTGCAATTCATACCACCTGGAACTGATGGCCAGATTCAGCCCCTGGACGTTTGTTTCTTTCATACCTACAAAACATATAATCGCATTATCTGCAGCTTCGCCTTAAAAGATAACCAGTTTCACGATAAGCTCCACAACACACTGTTTTGCATTCGGTTGCACGTCATTACATTAAATCAATTTTCATTAACAGTTACACCAATATGACTATGTACATTCTTTAAGACTGGATACCTAGCTGAAGGAAATGGCAAACCACCTCTTCTAGGACCTTGCCTAGTCGGCGGTGAGGGTCTCCCGCGTCGTCCCCTACGCTCCTCGGAGTATGGGACCCCATCATCATCATCATCATCATCATAATCATCATCATCATCTTCATCATCACCCAGCTGAACGTCCTGCACAGTTTGTAACTCCCAAGGAGTTCGCCTTCGATCTTGATAGTGCCAACCTTTGTGAGTGTGGCGCGACATCTTTCATTCGGTGTTCATGTTGCAAGTTAATGGTTTGTTTTGAACATTTCTTAATGTCGACGTTGTCCGTTTTGTGGGGTGTAATACATACATCCCATAGAACGTTGATCTCTCCACCTCCCGGACACTCGTTTTTGGTGCCCTCATGGTGAGCCATTAGAGCTAATATTTTTCCTGTCGTAGTTGTTAACACAACACTTTCAGATGAGGGTTACTGAAGATCGAACTTGCGATCTCGCACTCAACGGGTTCGTTGTGAGACATTATATATCTGGATAAAAACAATTGCGTCTAGCCTGTACCTACGATACGCAGCAGTACAAGGTACTAACCAGAGAGGCCATTAATGATATGTTAAGGAAGTGAGTGTTGTTGTTGTGGTCTTCAATCCTGAGACTGGTTTGATGCAGCTCTCCTTGCTACTCTATACTGTGCAAGCTTCTTCATCTCCCAGTACCTACTGCAAACTACATTCTTCTGATAGTGTATTCATTTCTTGGTCTCCTTCTACAATTTTTACCATCCAAGCTGCCCTCCAATCCTAAATTGGTGATCCCTTGATGCCTCAGAACATCTCCTACCAATCGATCCCTTCTTCTAATCAAGCTGTGTCACAAATTTCTCTTCTCCCCAATTCTATTCAATACCTCCTCATTAGTTATCTTCAGCATTATCCTGTAGCACCACATTTCAAAAGCTTCTATTCTCTTCTTGTCGAAACTATTTATCGTCCATGTTTCACTTCCATACATGGCTACACTCCATACAAATACTTTCAGAAATGACTTCCTGACACTTAAATCTATACCAGATGTTAACAAATTTCTCTTCTTCAGAAACGATTTCCTTGCCATTGCCAGTCTACATTTTGTATCCTCTCTACTTCGACCATCATTAGTTATTTTGCTCTCCAAATAGCAAAACTCTTTTACTACTTTACCTGTCTCATTTCCTAATCTAATTCCCTCAGCATCACCCGACTTAATTCGACTACATTCCATTATCCTCGTTTTGCTTTTGTTGATGTTCATCTTATATCCTCCTTTGAAGACATTGTCCATTCCATTCAACTGCTCTTCCAGGTCCTTTGCTGTTTCTGGCAGAATTACAGTGTCACCGGCGAACCTCAAAGACTTCGTCTCCTGGGATTTTAATTCCCACTCCAAATTTTTCTTTTGTTTCCTTTGCTGCTTGCTCAATATACAGATTGAATGACATCGGGGATAGGCTACAACCCTGTCTCACTCCCTTCCCAGCCACTGCTTCCCTTTCATGCCCCTCGACTCTTATAACTGCCATCTGGTTTCTGTACAAATTGTAAATAGCTTTTCGCCCCCTGTATTTTACCCCTGCCACCTTCCGAATTTGAAAGAGAGTATTCCAGTCAACATTGTCAAAAGCTTTCTCTAAGTCTACAAATGCTAGAAATGTAGGTTTGCCTTTCCTTAATCTATCTTCTAAGATAAGTCGTAGGATCAATATTGCCTCACGTGTTCCAACATTTCTACGGAATCCAAATTGATCTTGCCCGAGGTCAGCTTCTACCAGTTTTTGCATTCATCTGTAAAGAATTCGTGTTAGTATTTTGCAGCCGTTACTTATTAATCTGATTGTTCGCTAATTTTCACATCTGTCAACACCTGCTTTCTTTGGGATTGGAATTATTATATTCTTCTTGAAGTCTGTGGGTATTTCGCCTGTCTCATACATCTTGCTCACCAGATGATAGAGTTTTGACACGACTGGCTCTCCCAAGGCCATCAGTAGTTCTAATGGAATGTTGTCTACTCCCGGGGCCTTGTTTCGACTCAGATCTTTCAGTGCTCTGTCAAACTCTTCACGCAGTATCTTATCTCCCATTTCATCTTCATCTACATCCTCTTCCATTACCATAATATTGTCCTCAAGTACATCGCCCTTGTATAAACCCTCTATATACTCCTTCCACCTTTCTGCATTCCCTTCTTTGCTTAGAACTGGGTTTCCATCAGAGCTCTTGATATTCATGCAAGTGGTTCTCTTTCCTCCAAAGGTCTCTTTAATTTTCCTGTAGGCAGTATCTATCTTACCACTAGTGATATATGCCTCTACATCCTTACATTTGTGCTCTAGCCATCCCTGCTTAGCCATTTTGCACTTCCTGTCGATCTCATTTTTGAGAAATAATTATGAAAAATCCGCCTCGATTGCACAAACTACTGATTGCCAAAAGTTGTCGCACAAATAGCCGCTTAGTATTATGGCGATGTAGCGACTATGGTTGTTTCTGCTGCAGATGTTATTAGTGCGGTTTTATCCGCTAACAATAACGTCCTTAGCATAGCCATCTTTTTAGTTTAGTTGTAATTTGTACCTAATTCTAGGGCCTCCATATTAGCTTTTGGCTGTTTTACCAACCGTGCACGAAGTTTGTCGTGCGTTGCTATTAAATAAGTCTTAATTCCCGCATCATCGCTTTTATCATTTGCTCAATTTGCTATTTGTGCGACAACCTTCGGCAATCAGTTAGGTCGCGATCCGTGATAGTTTTGTAATCCCGCCCCCATGCATAAGAAGAGCGTTTCCTGGCCGCGCGCATGCGCAGTGATTTCGATAGCCGCGCACATGAGCAGCCTGCGGTGCCTCAGTTCGGTGGAGAGCCTGTGGCCATCGTACGTTGGCTGGGGCGGGGCAGCACACACAGGGTTGGGTTGAGCTAAGTAACATTATTGACTTGGTACATATGTATAGTGTATTTGTAAAAAAAGTGGGTCTTGGTGCTGTAGGTGTTGATTTCACCCTTTGACTATGCCTATTTAGGCAAGCTGTTTTATATTTGTTCTGAAGAAGGCGTGGTTACCCACGCTGAAACCTAGGTAAACACCAGGTAGTTTGTGCAATCGAGGCGGATTTTTCATAATTATTTCGATACCTACGATTGCTGACGCGCTGCAATGCTGAAAGTTCTCATTTTTGAGACGTTTGTATTCCTTTTTGCCTGCTTCATGTACTGCATTTTTGTATTTTCTACGTTCACCAATTAAATTCTGTAGTGGACTGACAAGGCAGCCAGTCCACAGTGACGGGTAACCGAAAGGCACGCGTACACACACGCCGACTGGCGTTAAGTCTGAAACAGGATACGTGATGAAAGCTATAAAGAAAAGAACGGCGCTTCTCGTATACTTAACTTTAATTCATTGTGGTACATCGCTCTTGATAATACAAGTGAGACTCTCTTCAGATATGGTTAATGGCGCCTTGCTAGGTCGTAGCCATGGACTTAGCTGAAGGCTATTCTAACTGTCTCTCGGCAATTGAGAGAAAGGCTTCGTACGTGTAGTCGCTAGCAATGTCGTCCGTACAACTGGGGCGAGTGCTCGTACGTCTCTCTAGACCTGCCGTGTGGTGGCGCTCGGTCTACGATCACACAGTGGCGACACGCGGGTCCGACATGTACTAATGAACCGCGGCCGATTTAAAGCTACCACCTAGCAAGTGTGGTGTCTAGCGGTGACACCACAAATTCAATATCTCTTCTGTTACCCAAGGATTTCTATTGGCTCTCGTCTTTTTACCTACTTGATCCTCTGCTGCCTTCACTATTTCATCTCTCAAAGCTACCCGTTCTTCATCTACTGTATTTCTTGCCCCCATTCTTGTCAATCGTTCCCTAATGCTCTCTCTGAAACTCTCTGCAACCTATGGTTTAGTCAGTTTATCCAGGTCCCATCTCCTTAAATTTCCACCTTTTGGCAGTTTCTTCAGTTTTTATTTGCAGTTCATGACCAATAGATTGTGGTCAGAGTCCACATCTGCCCCTGGAAATGTCTTACAGTTTAAAGCCTGGTTCCTAAATCTCTGACTTGCCATTATATAATCTATCTCAGACCTTCTAGTATCTCCTGTTCTCTTCCATGTATACAACCTTCTTTCATGATTCTTGAACCGAGTGTTAACTATGATTAAGTTATGCTCTGTGCAAAATTCTACCAGGCGGCTTCCTCTTTCATTCCTTACCCCCATTCCATATTCACCTACTACGTGAGTACTGTGATATACAAAACTGTTATTAATTGTAAAATATATACACTAACAACTCGATATGTTTTCACACAGCTTGATAATGGACATGGAGCCGAAATAAGCTTTAAGAACCAGAAAATAAGATCTTAATAAAAAGTCTTTGAATTTAGCAGCGTTTTGGCTTACTGTACCCCTAATGACTCACTATAGTTGAATGTTACTAACCCACTTTGAAGAAATTGAAGCACCGACTAATTACACAGGGGACAAAAAAAATTCTGGGGCATAAGTTTACGCAGTCTATTTAGATACATAATATCATGATGAAGTACTTAGCCTATAAATTGTTTTGTTTGAATAGACTCTGGTTCTGATGATAAACCGTTCTGTAAAAACACACTTTTTTTTTACTAATCTACCCTCATTAACGTGTCTTTTTCGAAGTAAGATAACTGTAACTCGATATGGCCTGTGACTCGTCGTGGCCTCGTGCCTTTGTCTTGGTAACTATGCCAGTAATCCGACAGATAGCGGCTCATGCGCAGTTGTCAAACTACGTTAACTAGCTCTGCCTGTCACACAGAGCGCCGTGACTGGCAGCCATTTCATAGGTGAGCTTCTGTTGTTTGCCATTCAGTCCTTATTATTTTGTGCAGGTAAGGTTCTTGCGTTACTCATTCGCTACAGTTTTTCTGCAAACGCGACCCTGTGTCAGTTTATGCAACTGTTCTGTGGACGTTTTTGTCACAGAAAGTATGAGTTCTACATGGAAGTCTTGTGTTTTGTATTGGGAATGTAAAAGGTATGAATCCATACGAAAAACGCTCTTGGATTTACCCAAACGTACAATCCGACAAGTCACCGATCTTGGATAGTCAAGATTTGCAAATACCGATATTTACTTTCTTATCAGACGATTACTGTGATGATGTCGAAATGTTAGACAGTCAGAGTAAAAGCAATAGTTAAACTGAATTCAAAAAATACAGTCCTACAATGCAAGGCTTTTCTCACGACGAGCTAAACGACTTCATTCGAGATTTAAATTTATCTAAGAAATCAGTTGACCTTCTTGCGTCAAGACTAAAAGAAAAGTATTGCCTTCAGCCTGGCGTATCAATAACATCCTACCGAACTAGAGAGCGGGACTTTCTTCTGTATTTTAACGAGACGAATGATTTCATATATTGTAGTGATATTTCTGGGTTTTTAAATTTAATGGGTCTTCCAGTATACCAACGAAACGACTGGCGACTTTTCCTAGATATCTCAAAAAAAAAAAAAAATGGAAATAAATTAGCTTCGATCACGACAGTTCATTTGGCTACTCCTAAGGAAGAATATCAAAATGTTAAACTTGTTTTAAAGACATTTTCATTTAATCAAAACCAGAGGTCAGTGTATGAAGATTTAAAAATGGTGAATTTTTAATTGGGCCAGCAAAGTGGATAAACTAAATATTCCTGTTTTCTGTGTCTGTGGGACAGTCGTGCGAAAAATGTTCATTGAAGCAGAAAAGACTGGCTGCCGAGAATGAACCTTACTATAGGAAAACATAATATCGTTCATGAATGGTTGGCGGGAAAAATTATTCTTCTGCCACTACATATTAAACTTGAGCTCATAAAACAGTTTGTTAAAACCTTAGATAGGAACGGCGATTTCTTCAAATATATTTGTCGATCATTTCCTGGTCTCAGTATAGAAAAGATGAAAACAGGAATTTTTGATGGGTCACAAACCCGTACTCTTACAAACAACGATGATATCACAAAAGACATGACTCATGTTGAATTGAAAGCATGGACAGTTATGAAATATATATTGGGGAATCACAAAGCTTAAGAATATTCAGAAGTAAGAGACGAAATGCTCCAGAATTTCCAAAAACTAGGTACTAATATGAGCATCAAATTGCATTTTTTGAACAGTTATGTAGACAAACAGCCTGACAACTTGGGTGATTACAGCGAAGAACAAGGGGAACGATTCCTGCAGCACATCAGGATTACGGAGGAAACCCTGAATTTAGCACCTTACCAGTTCGACTCAGCTGTCACCCAAACCGACACAGGTACCTCGCACAAACACATCTCATAGAGTAGTCTTCCACTGTAACATTAAGTGTTATGTGTCTGACTTGGCCTGTATTATCTATGAGCTACTGCGATTTCTGTCATTTGCATTATGTACGAATCTCTGAACGGACAAATTATGTAGATATTAAATTTATTCATGCAGCTAGGTCTTAGTACTAGTTCATGCGATGCGTGTAACAATTATCAGCACTTCATAAGATTAATCAAAAATGGTTGTTACTGACGGCATAAATAAACATTTTAATTGATGTAGGCTAAGTCAATATGTTTATAGGTAACTCTCACTGAGATCTATCTGTTTATATCTCTCTGAGATATAAACAGAGTCAATTAACTTCAGAATACTGCAGCGGACGCCAAAGCACAACACCGTATTATTGGGACGCACCGTCTTTACACACAAAGGAACTTACGAGGTGTGGCTAGAAAAAAACCGGTCTAGTACTGGTGAAACAATAAATCGAATGCAATAAGGCTGAAAGTCGCGTGGCCTGTCACGTGACTCTCGCTCCGCCTACTGCTCGAGTTTCATCTGCCTCCTGCACTCAGTCTGCCCGTGGCGTCTGTTTTAAGTAGTTGACGTTTTGTCTGTGCGTCGGAAAATGTTGAGTGTACAGAAAGAACAGCGTGTTAACATCAAATTTTGTTTCAAACTAGGAAAATCTGCAAGTGAAACGTTTGTAATGTTACAACAAGTGTACGGTGATGATTGTTTATCGCGAACACAAGTGTTTGAGTGGTTTAAACGATTTAAAGATGGCCGCGAAGACACCAGTGATGACACTCGCACTGGCAGACCATTGTCAGCAAAAACTGATGCAAACATTGAAAAAATCGGTAAACTTGTTCGACAAGATCGCCGTTTAACAATCAGAGCAGTGTCTGAGTTAACAGGAGTTGACAAGGAAAGTGTTAGGCAGATTCTTCATGAAAGTTTCAACATGAACAAAGTGTGTTCAAAAATGGTTCCAAAGTGTCTCACAATTGAACAGAAGGAACGCCGAAGAATGATTTGTTCTGACATCCTGGAAAACATTGAAAGTGATCCCACCTTCTTACAAAATGTTATTACTTGCGATGAATCGTGGTTTTTTACTTACGATCCCGAAACTAAACGCCAATCGATGCATTGGAAAACTCCTGGTTCTCCACGACAAAAAAGCACGAATGTCAAAATCGAAATTCAAGGCAATGATGATTGTTTTTTTTTTTTTTTTGACATCAAAGGGATTGTGCACATTGATTGGGTACCAGAGGGACAAACAGTGAATCAGCATTACTACATTAGTGTCCTGGCTACCCTACGTGAGCGAGTACGGAGAAAACGGAACGATTTGTGGAGAAAAAAGTCATGGATCCTTCACCAAGACAATGCCCCAGCTCACAGTGCGTTGTCAGTGAAGACGTTTTTGGCAAAACACAACATTCCCATCTTAGATCATCCACCCTACTCACCTGATTTGGCCCCCTGTGACTTTTTTCTTTTCCCTAAAGTCAAGTCAGCTTTGAAAGGAACTAGATTTGAGGCTGTTGAAGCAGTAAAAGAAAAAGCGACGGAAGTAATGTATGGACTTACCGAAAATGATCTGCAGCATTGCTATGAACAGTGGAAAATTCGTATGGAGCGGTGTAGAGACCGAGGAGGAGAGTACATTGAAGGAGATAACATGAAATTGTAAATAATTGTAAATAAATGTTTTTTCCAGCATCAGACCAGTTTTTTTCTAGCCGCACCTCGTATAATCACTTGTTGGTGGTCTGTAGAAACCCTTTCTTGAAGCCCAAACATTCTGGACCAGCTACGAAGAGCACTGTTTCCCACTAGGGAAACCCGGACCCCTTACTGCGAAAGGCTTTTGACTGATAGAGGGGACTT
Organism: Schistocerca nitens; assembly: GCF_023898315.1. Lineage (NCBI taxonomy): Eukaryota > Metazoa > Arthropoda > Insecta > Orthoptera > Acrididae > Schistocerca > Schistocerca nitens. The sequence continues at coordinate 928,913,570 of NC_064617.1, read as the reverse complement.
ATCGGCAGGTAGCTTACCGCGCTGGGCACACACGCAAAAACATTCTTTCACTAACCCTGCACCTGCGTGAGAAACATAGTGACGAAGCTAACGTTCCTGCAAGTGAGCATCCTGGTATCCAAACTGCCGGAGTTGGCAGTCGTGTATTCTAAGGTATGCTTGCTTGTGTGAACGAATGGTCTGTGTTTCTCTTTTTCCGATGAAGGCTGTGGCCGAAAGCTTGTGTGCAAGTATCTTTTAATTGTGCCCGTCTGCGACTTTACGTGTCATCTTTACAGTAAGTGCAATCTGTCTTTTCCTACACTGTTCATATTCCTACCTGAGGTTTCCACAGTTTTTGATCTTGAACAATCTGTCTGCGACGTGACGCGAGCCGTCACCCTGCTGGACAAGATTGTGAGAACATTTGCTGGAGGCCTCTGTGTGAAAGTTCATCCACAACAAAGGGAAGGTGGCAGCCTGCAACGAGGATTCAAGCGGAGAACTGCTGTGCGTCTGAGTGAATATTGTCTACTTTTGTTTTTTTGTAATGTTCGGCATGTTCTGTTATACCTCTGTGATATCAAAATAATTTTAGTGCTAACCAGTATGTGTACATATTGTGCTTTGTAGCGCTGTATATGCACAGGTACTTGGCTTAACACTGCAAACTGCATTTAGTACGTTTTAAGGACTTTTATTACGCTTCGTTTTTCTGTAAACTCTACTGTGATATACCTTGATATTCACTGCGTGTGTATTCGTTTTTAATATGTTGGAGCCTGGAGAGGGCATTATTGAGATGCTGAAAGCTGTTGCCCAAATAAAATAATTTGTCAAAATATACGGCTGTTTTGGCGATTTTTCTCGGCAAACAATCGGTAATAGGCCGGCACTGATATACGTATCGTCAGCCAATAAGACATGACGACAAAATTTCAGCGCTGTGGAAAACCAGTGACCTGGGGAGTGTAGAGGACTTCCTTACTGTCGGTAGAGAGATGACATTTAACGTACTTTTTCGGTGGAGTAAGACGGTGAGGAGTGAGACTTTGTGACGATTCTTTCGGGAGACTACATGTTGGGGCTTCATTTCAGGACTGTAGTCAGCATTTGATCAGCACTCGCTCTTGCTCATGATGTTGATGATCTGATCCCGTGATGACTCCAAGTTGTTGTGGTACCCATTCACATCTGGATTTGTACTGCAGATTAGGTCAGTGGTCGTCAAACTGCGGCCGCGGACCGCATGCTTCCAGAATCAAGTATTTGCGCGGCCCGCGGTTCCCAACTGGTGTTTTCTACACTTATATTCATCTGGCCCCCTGACCCCCTGCTTTGCCATTCTGAATCTGTAAACGAGATGCAGAATGGCAAAGCAAAGGGTCATGATGGTCTGACAATTGACATACTGAAGCTTACAGGGGAGGAAACAGAGAAATATCTGACTAAAGTCTTAACTTCATGTGTACAGAATGGCAGCATCGCAACCTGCTGGAACAAAGTAAACATAATCTTACTACATAAGAAGGGAGACCAAGAGATGAATACACTAAGCAGATTCAGAAGGATGTAGGTTGCAGTAGGTACTGGGAGATGAAGAAGCTTGCACAGGATAGAGTAGCATGGAGAGCTGCATCAAACCAGTCTCAGGACTGAAGACCACAACAACAACAACAACAAGAAGGAAAGTATTCACGATCTGAAGAACTACCGCCCTATTAGCTTACTGTCTGTTATATACAGGGTGTTACATAAAGGTACGGCCAAACTTTCAGGAAACATTCCTCACAAACAAATAAAGAAAAGATGTTATGTGGACATGTGTCCGGAAACGCTTAATTTCCATGTTAGAGCTCATTTTAGTTTCGTCCACCTACGCTCAATGGAGCACGTTATCGTGATTTCATACGGGATACTCTACCTGTGCTGCTAGTACATGTGCCTTTACAAGTACGACACAACATGTGGTTCATGCACCATAGAGCTCTTGCACATTTCAGTCGAAGTGTCCGTCCGCTTCTCAACAACAGATTCGCTGACCGATGGATTGGTAGAGGCGAACCAATCCCATGGCCTCCACGCTCTCCTGACCTCAACCCTCTTGACTTTCATTTATGGGGCATTTGAAAGCTCTTATCTACGCAACCCCGGTACCAAATGTAGAGACTCTTCGTGCTCGTGTTGTGGACGGCTGTGATACAATACGCCATTCTCCAGGGCTGTATCAGCGCATCAGGGATTCCATGCGACGGAGGGTGGATGCATGTATCCTCGCTAACGGAGGACATTTTGAACATTTCCTGTAACAAAGTGAAGTCACGCTGGTACGTTCTGTTGCTGTGTGTTTCCAATCCATGATTAATGTGATTTGAAGAGAAGTAATAAAGTGAGCTCTAACATGGAAAGTAAGCGTTTCCGGACACATGTCCACATATTTTCTTTCTTTGTGTGTGAGGAATGTTTCCTGCAAGTTTGACCGTACCTTTTTGTAACACCCTGTATAAAGTGTTCACTAAAGTCCTGATAAGTCGCATTAAAATGGTAGTGGAGACTGCACAGACCATAGAACAAGCTGGTTTTGCGGAGTGGTTTCAGTACAATTGACCATATAAACACACTGCGTGAGGTAATCCGTCGAGGCAATGAGTATGAAATGCCACTTTGCATAGCCTTCATTGATTTCGAAAAAGCCTTTGAGTCTGTCAGCCACGCTGCAGTCATACAAGCACTGGCCGAGCAAGGAGTGGAAACAAAATATATAAACATAATGCGCAACATTTATGACACGTCTGTAGCATCTATCAACATAGGAAAAGACAAGTGCGGATTTCCCACTGGAAAAGGAGTAAAGCAGGGCGATCCTATATCCCCGAAGTTATTTATAGCAGTTCTCGAGACGGCTATGTCCAAAATTATTTGGAACAACAGAGGAATAAGGATAAATGGTTAAACGCTCACCAACCAGAGATTTGCTGACGATATAGTGGTCCTAGCTAACAGTAAGATGGAAATGCAGTTCTCTATAAAAGACTTAACAGATCGTTGTCAGGAAGTAGGACTTAAAATATATCACTCTAAAACTAAGGTTATGCATAATAAGTGGGTAGCTGCAGGACAAGTAACACTGAACGGCAACATCCTAAACAATGTTACAGAATACGTTTACCTGGGGCAATGAATTGACACAAAAGGGGATTTGAAACCTGAAATTTTCGTCGAATTAAAGTTGTTTGGAGGGCTTACGGAAGGAATGCAACAGTTTTCAAAGCTAACATGCCAGTCTACTTAAAGAAGACAGTTTTTGATCAGGTTGTCCTACGGGTGTGAAACTTGGACTTAAAACGAATTTTTCAAAAGGAAACTTAGAACTGCTCAGAGAGCTATGGAAAGGTCAGTTTTAGGTCTCACTAAGAAAGATAGTCAGAAAAGTGAAGACATTCGAGTAATAACAGAAGTAAAAGATATTATAGAAAGGGTTAAGACTATAAAATGGCAGTGGGCAGGACATATTGCACGAACGAAGGATGGAAGATGGACAAAATCAGTTTTAGAGTGGAATCCCAGAGAAAAACGAAGGCCACCAGGGTGAACACCTGATGGCTGGGATAAGGAACTCAGGAAAGTTGCGGGCTTCAACTGGCAGAAGACAGCAGCAGACAGAGGTGCATGGAAAAACCTCTTAAAATGTACTTAATAACTTAAAAAGGCTACATCTTGTACAGAGTGAATTAGCTGAACAATAAATAAATAAATAAATAAATATTCATCTAGCAACTAACAGCCAATCCAAAACCGTCAACTACTGATAAGAGCTTCTTAAGAGTGTAACTTTGCTGATCGCTAACAAACAAAAATACTTAGGGAGAGAGTAATAGTTTAAGATGTACCTTGGTTCTAATTGAATTTGGTGAGTTTGGCCGATTACCTCAGGGGCATAGGGGTAAGTAGCGTGGTCACTGCGGGGTTAGAGGAAGTTAAATTGGGAATGTTTTATTGTTTGTCTTCCAGTACTGAAAACTCATGGGCGTGAAAGACTCGTAGCGATCAGCTGCTGTTGTATAAACTTCAACCGAAAGTAAAATGGATTAGTCAATGTGTATGACAGAGACGGTCATCTTTAAATGCAGTGCATCAGGACATTGTGTGGTGATGATACAAACGATGTTACCATCAGCGAAAGTAACTTAAATGGACACTTCTGTACAAGATTCCTGGGTACATATTGGAATATTGCCACGTAGGTGGCCGCAAATATGAACTTTTATTGGAGGCAGTATGTGTCACAATCACGGCAGTATGGGAACGTATGCCGCACATTTTGTTGTTCCGGTGGGTTATTTGTATGATAAAATGATGGACGAGCACTGGTGTAACGATTTTCGGTCTTATCTGCTCACGTACATGTGCACTCATGGAGGTGCAATCAAATGAGTAATTTCCTCAGAGTTTGAGGTACGTCGATGTGGTAAAAGGACAGGCCGGCCACGACCCGCACCGAGACGAGGCGCATCGGGAGGATATGGGAGACGGGAGAAGTGACTCGCGTAGATGAGAGTGCGCTCGACTTTGGACCAACGACAGCGTGATCGGGGCGGGAATAAATCACCTGACCAATTATGTCCGAGCGTCGTGAAACCAGAGACGCCGGAGGAACGAAGCAAACCTTCAGCCGCTGACACTTCTGAGGCGGAGGTACAGGAGTTAAATGAAAGGGGCAATACAGCTTCTCACGTGACGACTCACGCAGCGCGATAATCAGACAAGCAATGTGCGGTACTGGCGACCAAAAGCACAGAAGGACGTCGACTAGTATTGTGGTGGCCCCACATTGCCAGAAAAGGCACATAATGGGTGCCCCATTATCGAAATGTTCAAAGAAGGGATACATACGAGAGCCTGTCAGGACACTGGTTCGGAAGTAACAACAAGCCTTTGACGTTTTGCGCAGAACTGAAGGAAAGTGACAGGAAAGTTGTGGGGTTTCCCAGTTAAGGGAAAGGAAATGAGTGGAGAAGCAAGTTTTAGTAGCCCAAGGCCGGTAGATAATTTATTTAAGGACCCGATACTGTGAGGTGCAAATGACACCAGGGTCGCATTAGAGTGCGATGAGGGCAAATTAGTTTCTGCAGGTGGGCCACTATAGCTAACTGGTAATTCAGTAGAAGGAACAGAGTTCCCAAGTGACGCCAGAATTCCGTCCACAGGGTGTGATGTATTCGTCAGGCACTTGACAGATACGGAGGAATCTGTCGAACCTTTTGTGACCGCAGAGCGCCTTATAAGGTGGTAATAGGATTTAGAAGGCCAGTCATAGTTAACGAGTTTGCTTTCATGACTCACCATCATGCGATTGTGGGAGTAACGAGAAGTGAGATACGTGCCAATTCACAATGTGACGCCGCAATAAATTCGCGAGAAGAACCTACCGATAAAAGCACCATGACGACTTAGAAGGCCGGAGACAAAGCTGTCATGATGTCTGCACCACTCGAATTGGACCAGTGGAGCACTGAAGAGCGTAATAAGGCTATGCTACGGGCGTCGTCGACGTGCGCGTCGTCACGCTACTGTATTCAAGAGTGTTCTGAACATTGAAAGTGTGTACTTTGCCAAGCTGGATCTTAAATAAGCATATTTGCAGATCCCTTTGGACGAAGACACATAGAGATTTATAGTAATAAATATTCCATTTGGTGTCTACGTTTACAAAAGGTTATTCTTCAGAATAGTCATGCCTGGGATAGATTGAAAAGCGCTGTTTATGGACGACGTGACCCACCAACGGCTCTGAAGGATCTACGCAGAATCGCCTATGAGGAGTGGTATAATCTGCACCAACAGATCTCGATGGACTTGTCGATAGTATGCCACGACGAATACAGGCATGGATCACTGCAAGAGCACGTGCTACTGCGTATTAGAGGTACCTCTGAGTACAGCAATCTGGACCACCAGCTCTGAAGCTCTCGCTGTATGGTGGTACAACATGCCATGTGTGGTTTTCATGAGCAATAAAAAGGGTAGAAATGATGTTTGTGTTGATCTTATTCCAATTTTCTGTACAGGTTCCGGAACTCTCAGTACCGAGGTGGTGCAAAACTTTTTTTGATGTCTGTATTAATAGATCTCATTTATCCACTAAGTACACTATTTAAACAATCTAATCAATCAGTAACACTCCCACTGCACTTTACTCAAACAGTCTGTTCTTCCCCTAAAATGTTATAATTCATTGGTATTGACCTAAACACAGATATTCAAGTTTTCAATGAGGAGCAAAGTAATTGACGTCGAGTAACTCTAAACAAATAGATATACGTAGACCAAGGCCAGTTCAGATGTTTTAAAAATCGTGAAACACAACTTTTACCTACATTGTTGTTGTGGTCTTCAGTCCTGAGACTGGTTTGATGCAGCTCTCCATGCTACTCTATCCTGTGCAAGCTTCTTCATCTCCCAGTACCTACTGCAACCTACATCCTTCTGAATCTGCTTAGTGTATTGATCTCTTGGTCTCCCTCTACGATTTTTACCCTCCACGCTGCCCTCCAATGCTAAATTTGTGATCCCTTGATGCCTCAAAACATGTCCTACCAACCGATCTCTTCTTCTAGTCAAGTTGTGCCACAAACTTCTCTTCTCCCAAATCCTATTCAATACCTCCTCATTAGTTACGTGATCTACCCACCTTATCTTCAGCATTCTTCTGTAGCACCACATTTCGAAAGCTTCTATTCTCTTCTTGTCCAAACTATTTATCGTCCATGTTTCACTACCATACATGGCTACACTCCATACAAATACTTTCAGAAACGACTTCCTGACACTTAAATCTGTACTCGATGTTAACAAATTTCTCTTCTTCAGAAACGATTTCCTTGCCATTGCCAATCTACATTTTATATCCTCTCTACTTCGACCATCATCAGTTATTTAACTCCCTAAATAGCAAAACTCCTTGACTACTTTAAGTGTCTCATTTCCTAATCTAATCCCCTCAGCATCACCCGATTTAATTTGACTACATTCCATTATCCTCGTTTTGCTTTTGTTGATGTTCATCTTATATCCTTCACAAGACACTGTCCATTCCGTTCAACTGCTCTTCCAAGTCCTTTGCTGTCTCTGACAGAATTACAATGTCATCGGCGAACCTCAAAGTTTTTACTTCTTCTCCATGAATTTTAATACCTACTCCGAATTTTTCTTTTGTTTCCTTTACTGCTTGCTCAGTATACAGATTGAATAACATCGGGGAGAGGCTACAACCCTGTCTCCCTCCTATCCCAACCACTGCTTCCCTTTCATGCCCCTCGACTCTTATAACTGCCATCTGGTTTCTGTACAAATTGTAAATAGCCTTTCGCTCCTTGTATTTTACCCCTGCCACCTTCAGAATTTGAAAGAGAGTATTCCAGTTAACGTTGTCAAAAGCTTTCTCTAAGTCTACAAATCCTAGAAACGTAGGTTTGCCTTTTCTTAATCTTTCTTCTAAGATAAGTCGTAAGGTTAGTATTGCCTCACGTATTCCAACATTTCTACGGAATCCAAACTGATCTTCCCCGAGGTCCGCTTCTACCAGTTTTTCCATTCGTCTGTAAAGAGTTCGCGTTAGTATTTTGCAGCTGTGACTTATTCAACTGATAGTTCGGTAATTTTCACATCTGTCAACACCTGCTTTCTTTGGGATTGGAATTATTATATTCTCCTTGAAGTCTGTGGGTATTTCGCCTGTCTCATACATCTTGCTCACCAGATGGTAGAGTTTTGTCATGACTGGCTCTCCCAAGGCCATCAGTAGTTCTAATGGAATGTTGTCTACTCCCGGGGCCTTGTTTCGACTCAGGTCTTTCAGTGCTCTGTCAAACTCTTCATGCAGTATCTTATCTCCCATTTCATCTTCATCTACATCCTCTTCCATTACCATAATATTGTCCTCAAGTACATCGCCCTTGTATAAACCCTCTATATACTCCTTCCACCTTTCTGCATTCCCTTCTTTGCTTAGAACTGGGTTTCCATCTGAGCTCTTGATATTCATACAAGTGGTTCTCTTCTCTCCAAAGGTCTCTTTAATTTTCCTGTAGGCAGTATCTATCCTACCCATAGTGAGACAAGCCTCTACATTCTTACATTTGTCCTCTAGCCATCCCTGCTTAGCCATTTTGCACTTCCTGTCGATCTCATTTTTGAGACGTTTCTATTCCTTTTTGCCTGCTTCATTTACTGCATTTTTATATTTTCTCTTTTCATCAATTAAATTCAATATTTCTTCTGTTACCCAAGGATTTCTATTAGCCCTCGTCTTTTTACCTACTTGATCCTCTGCTGCCTTCACTACTTCATCCCTCAGAGCTACCCATTCTTCTTCTACTGTATTTCTTTCCCCCATTCCTGTCAATTGTTCCCTTATGCTCTCCCTGAAACTCTCTACAACCTCTGGTTCTTTCAGTTTATCCAGGTCCCATCTCCATAAATTCCCACCTTTTTTCAGTTTCTTCAGTTTCAATCTGCAGTTCATAACCAATATATTGTGGTCAGAATCCACATCTGCCCCTGGAAATGTCTTACAATTTAAAACCTGGTTCCTAAATCTCTCTCTTACCATTATATAATCTATCTGATACCTTTTAGTATCTCCAGGATTCTTCCAGGTATACAACCTTCTTTTATGATTCTTGAACCAAGTGTTAGCTATGATTAAGTTGTGCTCTGTGCAAAATTCTACCAGGCGGCTTCCTCTTTCATTTCTTCCCCCCCAATCCATATTCACCTACTATGTTTCCTTCTCTCCCTTTTCCTACTGACGAATTCCAGTCACCCATGACTATTAAATTTTCGTCTCCCTTCACTACCTGAATAATTTCTTTTATCTCGTCATACATTTCATCAATTTCTTCATCATCTGCAGAGCTAGTTGGCATATAAACTTGTACTACTGTAGTAGGCATGGGCTTTGTGTCTATCGTGGCCACAATGGTACAATGGTAACCTAAATATATATTATATAATTACTAAACACTGCGCAGGGTATCTTAATAAATTGAAGACATTTAGGTGTAAATTCTTGTACACCTTTTTACAACTGGTTCTCTGAGAGTCTGTCGCGTAATCCGATTTTAGAGACGGAAGACTGTATTGAATTGACGCTGTAGCTAAGTTCTGTCTTGGGAAGGCAGAGGAGGTGTTCGCTCACACATGGTCAGCCCGGCGCCGTACTCCACAAAGGCAGTGTAGACACATGACGCCGACCGCGGCCAGCTCGTGTGTGACTCGGATCATGTATCGAGCGCGTGACCGCAGTGTAAGCGCCTCGTGATTTGACCTGATGTGGTAATGTTCACACACAGGCCAGCTACTTACGTCGGAGAAAATCTTCCAGAAACTCGAGGAACGCTATAAATAGGGGACCCGCCCTAAAACGAGATACAGACAGTTTGGTAGTCGTCCACGGCGCTACCTCCATGCCGGTCGTCGCCAGACTGTGGACTTGGAATATTTGCTGGACTGTTTGAAGAACAACAGTACTGAGAAGATAGACTCGGCATCGCGATATTGCAGGCAGTTGAGTAGGAGAGCTGGCTAGACCGCACGCAGTAATAACAGGCCTTGAGTTAGAACAAATCTAGTTAGTAGTGCCAGGAGAAGACTTCCATTGAATTTTTGTTTTTCGTTCACTTATTTCTGAGTTTCATTGAGAGTTACACCGAGTTCTGTGTCTCTGAAACCAGTGTTAGCTTTTACGTAGGCTCCTTACGGGGTGGAATCCTGCAAGCTGCAAGTTGCTCTTCGATTGCATCGATCGAGGTAAGCCCTTGTCAATCAAAACGTGTCCTTGCTCCCTCTTGGGACACCTTTATTTCCAGGAATGGTAACTCACTGTCGCACAGTCACGGGAGGCAGAGGCAATGAATGCAAAACAATGGAAGACCTCACCAAGTTCTCTTATAAGCACCGCTGTAAAAGATGGGGTGGAGCATAATAACCCGTGGAGTGTACATCTTAAATTGATGCGGGTCTAAATCTACGCAAAGCAAATTAAAGCCAAAAGAAATAAAAAATCAACAGGACACACATGATTCATCTACGAGGGCAGTTCAATAAGTAATGCAACACATTTTTTTTCTCGGCCAATTTTGGTTGAAAAAACCGGAAATTTCTTGTGGAATATTTTCAAACATTCCCGCTTCGTCTCGTATAGTTTCATTGACTTCCGACAGGTGGCAGCGCTGTACGTAGCTGTTAAAATGGCGTCTGTAACGGATGTGCGTTGCAAACAACGGGCAGTGATCGAGTTTCTTTTGGCGGAAAACCAGGGCATCTCAGATATTTATAGGCGCTTGCAGAATGTCTACGGTGATCTGGCAGTGGACAAAAGCACGGTGAGTCGTTGGGCAAAGCGTGTGTCATCATCGCCGCAAGGTCAAGCAAGACCGACTGATCTCCCGCGTGCGGGCCGGCCGTGCACAGCTGTGACTCCTGCAATGGGGGAGCGTGCGAACACACTCGTTCGAGGTGATCGACGGATCACCATCAAACAACTCAGTGCTCAACTTGACATCTCTGTTGGTAGTGCTGTCACAATTGTTCACCAGTTGGGATATTCAAAGGTTTGTTCCCGCTGGGTCCCTCGTTGTCTAACCGAACGCCATAAAGAGCAAAGGAGAACCATCTGTGCGGACTTGCTTGCTCGTCATGTGGCTGAGGGTGACAATTTCTTGTCAAAGATTGTTACAGGCGATGAAACATGGGTTCATCACTTCGAACCTGAAACAAAACGGCAATCAATGGAGTGGCGCCACACCCACTCCCCTACCAAGAAAAAGTTTAAAGCCGTATCCTCAGCCGGTAAAGTCACGGTTACAGTCTTCTGGGACGCTGAAGGGCTTATTCTGTTCGATGTCCTTCCCCATGGTCAAACGATCAACTCTGAAGTGTATTGTGCTACTCTTCAGAAATTGAAGAAACGACATCAGCGTGTTCGTAGGCACAAAAATCTGAACGAACTTCTCCTTCTTCATGACAACGCAAGACCTCACACAAGTCTTCGCACCCGAGAGGAGCTCACAAAACTTCAGTGGACTGTTCTTCCTCATGAACCCTACAGCCCCGATCTCGCACCGTCGGATTTCCATATGTTTGGCCCAATGAAGGACGCAATCCGTGGGAGGCACTACGCGGATGATGAAGAAGTTCTTGATGCAGTACGACGTTGGCTCCGACATCGACCAGTGGAATGGTACCGTGCAGGCATACAGGCCCTCATTTCAAGGTGGCGTAAGGCCGTAGCATTGAATGGAGATTGCGTTGAAAAATAGTGTTGTGTAGCTAAAAGTTGGGGAATAACCTGGTGTATTTCAATGCTGAATAAAACAACCCCTGTTTCAGAAAAAAATGTGTTGCATTACTTATTGAACTACCCTCGTTGATTTCTGTTTGCATTCAGTTCTGCCACAGCAGGCTGAAAAGAGCACAAATGCAATACTCTTTCGACCTAAGAAGCTCGACTAACATCTTGCACATGACCATTGTTCACAGCCGGCCGGAGTGGCCGTGCGCTTCTAGGCGCTTCAGTCTGGAACCGAGCGACCGCTAGGGTCGCAGGTTCGAATCCTGCCTCGGGCATGGATGTGTGTGATGTCCTTAGTTAGGTTTAATTAGTTCTAAGTTCTAGGCGACTGATGACCTCGGAAGTTAAGTCGCATGGTGCTCAGAGCCATTTGAACCATTTTTGAACCATTGTTCACAAACTAACACATACGAACACAGGCAGGCGATGTGGTTCAGTTCAGGTGGCCTGACTGACGTTAACATCTTCTGACAGCAGCTTCTGCAGTTTCATAGGATAGACCTCACGAAGTTCACGTTTCGGACAAGTCTCTGAGGAAGGCCCATCAAGCACCTTTTTGCTCCGTTTGCATGATTATAGACTGTGTGGTTGGCGCCTTGACTGAAGCAAGAAACGGCTTGGTTTCGATTTTCGTTGTTTGTGATACGGAGTTCGTAGTTCTCTTGAAGAGAAACGTGAACTTGGGCACACATATCTACTATGTTAGACAGCCCAAAAGACATCATTAGATAAAGAGTGCTACTGTAACCTTTTGGTCGTCGGTGGGAGATTCATGTTTGTCATCAAGAGAAAAAGGAATGTTTTTTGTGGTGCAGTGATACTGAGCACGGTAGGGAATCCAATGGTATTGGTAGACGGAAAATGCTTCTGTAACCGCTTTATCATCAGGGAGAGACTCAGGATTTTCATAATGAGAAAAAATAAATGTAATTTGTGGTACAGCGTTACTGATCACAGTGGGTTGTCCAAAACCATTCTTTTCAGAAAAGAAAGTCGTTCGGATGACGCTCGAGAACGCAGTTGTTTACCGTTCATGCCACTGCAGTGATAGGCAAATGCACCTGCTCTCTTCGGCTGCGAAAGGTTAGGAGAAGCGACCTTGAGTCGCTATGGCACATGCCACAGCAGGTTTCCAGGACTTGGCGACACCATGGGCGTGGCTATCCGAACTCTGCACGAGACAGTGTTGTGACTGGCGCATTCCTGGGCCCCCAGTAATTCGTTAGTAGGCGAACGCCTTGTCCTCGAGACACCTCGTGCAGTCGGCGTGGCGCCTCTGCGGTGAATCCCCTGCCGAAGCCCTTATTCTCCCTTCCTCTGCGTGTGGCCTCCATTGTGGGTTGGTTCAAATGGCTCTGAGCACTATGGGACTCAACTGCTGTGGTTATCAGTCCCCTAGAACTTAGAACTACTTAAACCTAACTAACCTAAGGACATCACACACATCCATGCCCGAGGCAGGATTCGAACCTGCGACCGTAGCAGTCGCACGGTTGCGGACTGAGCGCCTAGAACCGCGAGACCACCGCGGCCGGCCCTCCATTGTGGGGTGACATCCCGGTGCGCCGGGTTGCACACCAGATGTCAGCACCGATGCTCACTTCCTGAGCTCGCCAGTGCGTTTGCCATTTCGTGTTCTACCACTTGCAGAGCACGTAACTTAATAATCACTAACATTTTCTACATAATACCTCATGCACTAAAAAAGAAAAAAAACTCTGTACGGAACAAGAGGAAATATATTACTGCATAAATAGAATGATCCCCATGGGAATGCAACCTTACATTTTTATTGTAAAAGATTCTTACAGGAAGGTTGCCCGATTTTTACAATAGTTTTTACGTTAAACAGATCTGTGTACCTGTCAAAATTTCAAAATAAAATTGAAACCCTAACGTTAGTGCAGCTGGTTCGCCTGTTTATTCAAGGTTCTCTTTCTACATCTACATCTACATCCATACTACGCAAGCCACCTGACGGTGTGTGGCGGAGGGTACCTTGAGTACTTCTATCGGTTCTCCCTTCTATTCCAGTCTCGTATTGTTCGTGGAAAGAAGGATTGTCGGTATGCTTCTGTGTGGGCTCTAATCTCTCTGATTTTATCCTCGTGGTCTCTTCGCGAGATGTACGTAGGAGGGAGAAATATACTGCTTGACTCCTCGGTGAAGGTGTGTTCTCGAAACTTCAACAAAAGCCCGTGCCGAGCTACTGAGCGTCTCTCCTGCAGAGTCTTCCACTGGAGTTTATCATCTCCGTAACGCTTTCGCGATTACTAAATGATCCTGTAACGAAGCGCGCTGCTCTCCGTTGGATCTTCTCTATCTCTTCTATCAACCCTATCTGGTACGGATCCCACAATGCTGAGCAGTATTCAAGCACTGGGCGACAAGCGTACTGTAACCTACTTCCTTTGTTTTCGGATTGCATTTCCTTAGGATTCTTCCAATGAATCTCAGTCTGGCATCTGCTTTACCGACGATCAACTTTATATGATCATTCCATTTTAAATCACTCCTAATGCGTACTCCCAGATAATTTATGGAATTAACTGCTTCCAATTGCTGACCTGATATATTGTAGCTAAATGATAAGGGATCTTTCTTTCTATGTATTCGCAGCACATTACACTTGTCTACATTGAGATTCAGTTGCCATTCCCTTCACCATGCGTCAATTCGCTGCAGATCCTCCTGCATTTCAGTACAGTTTTCCATTGTTACAACCTCTCGATGTACCACAGCATCATCCACAAAAAGCCTCAGTGAACTCCCGATGTCATCCACAAGGTCATTTATGTATATTGTGAATAGCAACGGTCTAAATGGTTGTCACACAATGACATAACTGATAGCCAGATCAGCTTTTGTTTAACATCTCAGTAAAACAATTATTTTCTTACCCGAATGGTCCCGACAAAGATGTGTTACCGTTTCAAACACAGAGTGGTCTGTTAGTACGAGAACTTGTTAATCGATTATTTACCATACAACCAAACTAAAGTACTTTTTCTTAGATTCATGCTTCATAACAGCTACTTTCACGCACTATGCTAAGAAATGTAATATTCACGTCTACCAAAAGAAGCTGAAGAAAAAGAACACAACTCATACCTCCACTAAACCTTAACAAAATAGCATGCACTGCTCTCATCCAGGTCCTGTCTGTTGTCCTCCTTCCTCTATCTATTCACTTTCTTTCCTTTCTCTCAATTTCCTTTATGGAGTCAGATGGTAATACTAGGCCAGTTCAGGTGGTAACTCCGGTTGCCGCCAGATAACAAAGTTAAGGGCTGTCGGGCTGGGCTAGCACTTGGATGGGTGACCATCTGGTCTGCTGAGCGCTGTTGGCAAGCGGGGTGCACTCAGCCCTTGTGAGGCAAACTGAGGAGCTACTTGATTGAGAAGTAGCGGCTCCGGTCTCTTAAACTGGCACACGGCCGGGAGAGCGGTGTGCTGACCACATGCCCCTCCATATTCGCATCCAGTGACGCCTGTTGGATGAGGATGACACGGCGGCCGGTCGGTACCATTGGGCCTTCCAAGGCCTGTTCGGATGGACTTCACGTTTTTTAGTTTAGTTTGGCGAACACATACTGGACAACAAACAATGAACACCAAATGAATCTCTAAGAGCCGTTCACTCATGCACTCACGTGTCATTACCTGGAATTTCTTTATTACTGACCTTATAACACAACCATCCGCTTCTGCTATACCATAACCTTAAATTTGGAGGCAGGTCGTGAAATAAAACTATGTTGTTAAAGCAATTATGGTATAAAACAACAAAACAGTGTTACCCTCTGAAAGGAATTTTGTTGTTTTGACCGTGATGTATTTAACGGAGGTGGCTTATCGGAAGTGAAGGTCAGAATTACGTAAATATTTAAACAGTAACGATCAATATTTTACCTATCCACACTGTTCAGAGGATAAAGAAAACGGTCGCCAGCCTAATTAGGCATAAGAATGTGTAACATTATTGTTCAAGAAAATAGATGTAACTTTAATGGACAGACACAGCCTATACTTTATCACATGAGAGTGCAAGGAACTCTGTCACCAGATGATGTTGACGTTAAAGAAAGTGCTAACAGTTATAGGAGAACAATGCTATTTGCATAAGGACAACAGAAAATGACATACATTTTTGCCTTCAAGGCTTGGTCAAACTGAATGGTTTCAATATTACTATTAAAGTGCACTTTAGGAATATACATATAGATAGCATAGATTTAGTCTCACTTTTCAAACATTTTCCTATCTGACATGAGATTTGAATAAAGTTCACTGCAAAATTATAAATTTGGCATAGGTTTAATCTTTCTTTAACCAATTACTTTTCTCACTGACATGGAAAAGTATTCATTAGTAAAATATTTCTCACTGTCCCCCGAATAATAGAAGTTACTGTTTTCATAGATGGTGGTCTTTCTGTTACTTGTTACCTGGCATAAGCACAATAGACAAATTGTGGATCCTGTTACACTATTAATATGCACTTCCAATACACAAGAGAGACAAGTATTTAGCAAACATGAGTATATAACTTTCCAAAAATGTAGTTCACGACTAGAACTTTTAATTTTTAAAAGTAACAGCAAATTATCTTTATTACTACAGTCTTCTACTTTCAAGTCAATGATTAAATAAGCAACTTTGAAAGTCCACAAAACTTTAAATTGGACTGTTTCAATCGCTGTGAGGCTTTCACAAAGCTACATTTACTACCTCTCACAATTTTACCAAATCCACAGTAAATCTGAATACTCCCTTCTTACTAAAGATCAAACAACATTATTTAATTAAATGTTTGGCTTTGCGTTTTCATTTTTTCCACAACAAGGACACTCGGCAATCATAGTTCAAACGGAGAGGAACCTGAGAGGTGTTGTGATAAGGAAAAACGTCAAGGTAGGTGCATAAATTCAGTTATAAGTTACCTTATATTTGAGGACACTAAAACATCCAATGAGCTGATCCTTCACTTTACATTACTATAGTTCTTCTGTTTCATTACAGTGACTGTGTAGTGTGGTAGCGAGTGCATGTTGGTAGGTGGATTTGCAGGTAGAATTTCTGGACTCTGTCATTTCTTGGTGGCGATGATAAATACCAATTCTAGAATAGTTCCAGCTCTTTATCCATCCATCCGAGGCATTGGAAAGCATCAGGAAAAGCCTCTCTCGGAACCAGCACACTACTCAACTTTTACATGAGCAGTTGATAATTTGGTAGCTCGTCCCCGACTGACTCTTGGTTCCACCTTTCTATCCATGACCACCACATTTTGAGCACGCTACATGCTTCCGTTCCCGAGGGGAACCACACCACCTTTTACATACAAAATAACTAAGAACCCGAAGTGAAGGTCAGCAGTTTACATAACAGCAACCAAACATATTAAATAAAACAGAACCTTTGCCCATATTGACATTTCTACAAAAAAATTATTTAAACAAAATTATTCAACCTTAGAGATAACCAAAGATATTATGTGAGAAAGACAAAACATATAATTTGCTCATATTGTGCATATTACTGAGATTGCACTTCATTACAGTATCGAATTAATCACACACTAATTACAGAAGTTCAACAATGGGGCGTTGAACAAAACAGAAAGCTAAATGAATCAACAAAGAGTATGTAGTGTGTAAGCTATGGTGTTACAACCCTACTTGCTTTCATGGTTTCTTCCGTTAATTTGCTGCATTTTTCTCCATAGGCGGTCCGTGCTTCCACTTACTTACTCCTCAATATATTCTTCTGCTCTTAAGATTCGATCTGCAGTGGATTCAGTCTCATTCGCATGGCAATTGTCAGAAGAAAACTGCAAGGAGAGAAAAGGAAAAAAAAATTGGTTTAGTTCAGCTTCAGTCGTCATCCATCCTCCACTTAGGTCTAGTTACAGGCTGTTGGTCACCGTGTTCCTATATTATATACCGCATCGTCATTGTTCTAACCATCCCTTGTCATGCGTATATGGCAAGAAACTTCGCTAACAAGTAACGCAAATCCCCACTCATTCCGAACTCAGAATCAAAAACATACTTGTAGTCTTGGGATAGTGTCTTTGATTTATAATCAAAACGTCTTCGGTCCCGGGTTTGAGTCCCGACGCTGCTTAAAGTTTGATTAATAACCAGCATTGGCATAAGAAGTCACCCTCATTCTACCAACGGCCTTGTCAAAGAGGGCGGAGGAGCGGACAGAGGTTCAGGGCACTCTCTTGTCCTAGGGGTGGAAAACTGTCCCTGGAGGAGGAAGAATCAACAAAGATCAACGGCATGAGGATGCAGGAGGCAATGGAAACCGCTGCATTAAAGATCCGTAACGCGTATCCACAGGACATATGGCCTGTAATTGAAGAAGTATCATGATGATCTCTCCTTTAGCAAAAGATTCCGGAATAGTCCCCCATTCGGATCTCCGGGGGGGACTGCCAAGGGGGAGGTTATCATGAGCAAAAGATTGAATAATCAGTGAAATAATAACGTTCTACGAGTCGGGGCGTGGAATGTCAGAAGCTTGAACGTGGTAGGGAAACTAGAAAATCTGAAAAGGGAAATGAAGAGGCTCAATCAAGATATAGTAGGAGTCAGTGAAGTGAAGTGGAAAGAAGGACTTCTGGTCAAATGAGTATAGGGTAATATCAATAGCAGCAGAAAATGGTACATCGGGAGCAGGATTCGTTATGAATAGGAAGGTAGGGCAGAGAGTGTGTTGCTGTGAACAGTTCAGTGATAGCAACAGCAAACCAAAACAGACAACGATTGTTCAGGTATACATGCGGACGTCGCAAGCTGAAGATGAAGAGATAGAGAAAGTGTATGAAGATACTGAAAGGGTAATACAGTATGTAAAGGGAGATGAAAGTCTAGTAGTCATGGAGACTGCAATGCAGCTGTAGGGGAAGGAGTAGAAGAAAGGGTTACAGCAGAATATGGGCTTGGGACAAGGAATGAGAGAGGAGAAAGATTGATTGAGTTCTGTAATAAACTTCAGCTAGTAATAGCGAATACTCCGTTCAGGAATCACAAGAGGAGGAGGTATACTTGGAAAAGGCTGGGTGATACGGGAAGATTTCAGTTAGATTACGTCATGGTCAGACACAGATTCCGAATTCAGACACTGGATTTTAAGGCATACCCAGGAGCAGGTATAGACTCAGATCAAAACACAGTAGTGATGAAGAATAGGCTGACGTCTAAGACATTAGTCAGGAAGAATCGATACGCAAGGAAGTGGGATACGGAAGTACTAAGGAACGACGAGATACTCTTGAAGTTCTCTAAGGCTATAGATACAGCAATAAGGAATAGCTTAGTAGGCAGTACAGTTGAAGAGGACTGGACATCCATAAAAAGAGCGATAACAAAAGTTGGGAAGGAAAACATAAGTACAAAGAAGGTAGCTGCGAAGAAACCATGGGTAACAGAAGAAATACTTTAATTGATCGATGAAAGGAGAAAGTACAAAAATGTTCCAGGAGACTCATCAATACAGAAATACAAATCGCTGAGGAATGAAATAAATAGGAAGTGCAGAGAAGCTAAGACGAAATGGCTGCATGAAAAATGTGAAGAAATCGAAAAACAAATGATTGTAGGAAGGACTGACTCAGCATATTGGAAAGTCAAGACAAGCTTCGGTGAAATAAAGCAAATTAAGAGTGCAACAGGAATTCCTCTGTTAAATGCAGAGTAGAGAGCGGATAGAGGAAAGAGTACACCGAAGGCCTCTATGAGTGGGTAGATACATTCGATGTGATGGAAAAAGAAACGAAGAGATAGGGGATCCAGTATTAGAATCGGAATTCAAGCGAGCTTTGGAGGACTTAAGATCAAATAGGTAGAAGGGACAGATAACATTCCATCAGAATTTCTAAAATAATTGGGGGAAGAGGCAACAAAACGACTATTCAAGTTGGAGCGTAGAATATACGAGTCTGGCGACATACCATCTTAATTTCGGAAAAACATCATCCAAACAATTCCGAAGACGGCAAGAGCTGATAAGTGCGAGAATTATCGCACAATCAGCTTAACAGCTCATGCATCCAAGTTGCTGAACAAAATAATATACAGAAGAATGGAAAAGAAAATTGAGGATACGCTAGATGACGATCAGTTTGGCTTTAGGAAAGGTAAAGGCACGAGAGAGGCAATTCTGATGATGCGGTTTACAATGGAAGCAAGACTAAAGAAAAATCAAGACACGTTCCTAAGATTTGTCGACCTGGAAAAAGCATTCGACAATGTAAAATGGTGCAAGATGTTCGAAATTTTGAAAAAAGTAGGGGCAAGCTATAGGGCGAGACGGGTCATATACAATATGTACAACAGCCAAGAGGGAATAACAAGAGTGAACAACCAAGAACTAAGTGCTCGTATTAAAAAGGATGTAAGACAAAGATGTAACCTTTCGCCCTTACTGTTCAATCTGAACATCGAGGAAGCAATGATGGAAATCAAAGAAAGGTTCAGGAGTGGAATTAAGGTAAATGGATGTCAATGGTACGATTCGCTGTGACACTGCTGTCCTGAGTGAAAGTGAAGAAGCATTACAAGATCTGCTGAACAGAATGAACAGTCTAATGAGTACACAGGACTGAGAGCATTTCGAAGAAAGACGAAGGTAATGAGAAGTAGTAGAAAGGAGAACGGCGAGAAACTTAACATCAGGATTGATGGTCACGAAATAGATGAAGTTAAGGAATTCTGCTACCTAGGCAGTAAAATAACCAATGACGGACGGAGCAAGGAGGACATCAAAAGCAGACTAGCTATGGCAAAAAAGGCATTCCTGGCCAAGAGAAGTCTACTAATATCGAATATCGGCATTAATTTGAGGGAGAAATTTCTGAGAATGATCGTCTGATGTACAGCATTGTATGGCAGTGAAACATGGACTGTGGGAAAACCGGAACAGAAGAGAATCGAAGCATTTGAGATGTGGGGCTACAGACAAATGTTGAAAATTAGGTGGACTGATAAGGTAAGGAATGAGGTGGTTCTGCGCAGAATCGTTGAGGAAAGGAAATGAGAAAAACACTGATAAGGGGAAGGGACAGGATGATAGAACGTCTGTTAAGATATGAGGGAATGACTTCCATGGTACTAGAGGGAGCTGTAGAAGGCAAAAACTGTAGAGGAAGACAGAGATTGTGATACATCCAGCAAATAATAGAGGACGTAGGTTGCAAATCCTCCTCTGAGATGAAGAGGTTGGCACAGGAAAGGAATTCGTGGCGGGCCGCATCAAACCAGTCAGAAGACTGATGACCCCCCCTCCCTCCCCAAAAAAAACTAAAAACATATCAAAAATTTCCATCCTTCTATAATATAGGGCTCACACATCAATCTGACCTTGGACGTCAATTAAAAAAAAAAGGTCGTCTCATAATCCAATAGGATCCAAACCCTCATCAGGCGCGGATGGTAATACTTACTTTATCGACCAAACAACAACGATCTAATCTGCGTCCCTAAAAAGGCGGAGATACTGGTGCAAAATGATGTCCCAATACACTTGACCTGTTACAGTTCCTCTGTCAAAGATATGCAGGGGTGTACATGCACCAATCATAATCCCACCCCACAACATCAAATCACGACCTCCATACAGGCCTCTCTGAAGGACATTAAGGCGTTGGTATCTGGTTCCTGGTTCACGCCAGATGAACACCCGGCGAGAATCACTGTTCAGACTATGCCTGGACTCGTCCGTGAACATAACCTGGGACCACTGTTCCAATGACCATGTACTGTGTTTCTGACACCAGGATTTACGGGCTCTTCTGTGACCAGGGGTTATTGGAATGCACCTTGAAGGTCTCCGGGCGAATAAACTATGTCTGTTCAGTCGTCTGTAGACGGTGTGTCTGGAGACAACTGTTCCAGTGGCTGCAGTAAGGTCCCGAGCAAGGCTACCTGCAGTACTCCGTGACCGTCTGTGGGCACTGATGGTGAGATATCGGTCTTCTTGTGGTGTTGTACACTGTGGACTGTAGCGTCTGGACACGTTTCCTGTCTGCTGAAATCATTGTCATAATCTTGAGATTATGTGGCACACGGGTAGCCTGTACTACGACCTGCTGTGTTTGACCAGCCTCCAGTCGCACTAGTATTCTACCCGTCATAACGTCAACAATACGTGTTCTTTGAGCCATTTTCAGCACACAGTCACCATTAGCACGTCTGTAAACGTCTGAACACTTACTCGCTGCACCGTACTCTGACATGCACCAACACACCTCTGCGTATGTGGACTGCTGCCAGCGCCACCGTGCGACGACCGCAGGTCAAATGGTCATACCCCGAGGTGATTTAAATCCGCAAACCGCCCACCAGAGCTTTGTTTCACTATGTATCAGCATTATTCTTAATTTATGAGCATGAGTGTATTAAAAAATAGGATGAGAACCATGAGCCTGCTACACCTGTTATTCCATAATATTTTAACTTTCGTATAAGGATATCATGCTTAACACAATCAAAAGCTTTAGCCAGATTGCAGAATATCCCAAGTGGTAATAACTTTTGATTTATTGATTGTAATATATCATTTGTAAAAGTGGATATAGCTAGACCAGTTGACAGTCCTTTCCGAAATCCAAACTGATTGCGAATGAGAATATTTTTCCATACTAACTGTTTGTACATAACCCTTTCAAACACTTTTGAAAATATTGCCAATAATGAAATGGGACAGAAGTTTTCCACTGATGATTTGTCTCCTTTCTACACTCCTGGAAATGGAAAAAAGAACACATTGACACCGGTGTGTCAGACCCACCATACTTGCTCCGGACACTGCGAGAGGGCTGTACAAGCAATGATCACACGCACGGCACAGCGGACACACCAGGAACCGCGGTGTTGGCCGTCGAATGGCGCTAGCTGCGCAGCATTTGTGCACCGCCGCCGTCAGTGTCAGCCAGTTTGCCGTGGCATACGGAGCTCCATCGCAGTCTTTAACACTGGTAGCATGCCGCGACAGCGTGGACGTGAACCGTATGTGCAGTTGACGGACTTTGAGCGAGGGCGTATAGTGGGCATGCGGGAGGCCGGGTGGACGTACCGCTCAACACGTGGGGCGTGAGGTCTCCACAGTACATCGATGTTGTCGCCAGTGGTCGGCGGAAAGTGCATGTGCCCGTCGACCTGGGACCGGACCGCAGCGACGCACGGATGCACGCCAAGACCGTAGGATCCTACGCAGTGCCGTAGGGGACCGCACCGCCACTTCCCAGCAAATTAGGGACACTGTTGCTCCTGGGGTATCGGCGAGGACCATTCGCAACCGTCTCCATGAAGCTGAGCTACGGTCCCGCACACCGTTAGGCCGTCTTCCGCTCACGCCCCAACATCGTGCAGCCCGCCTCCAGTGGTGTCGCGACAGGCGTGAATGGAGGGACGAATGGAGACGTGTCGTCTTCAGCGATGAGAGTCGCTTCTGCCTTGGTGCCAATGATGGTCGTATGCGTGTTTGGCGCCGTGCAGGTGAGCGCCACAATCAGGACTGCATACGACCGAGGCACACAGGGCCAACACCCGGCATCATGGTGTGGGGAGCGATCTCCTACACTGGCCGTACACCACTGGTGATCGTCGAGGGGACACTGAATTGTGCACGGTACATCCAAACCGTCATCGAACCCATCGTTCTACCATTCCTAGACCGGCAAGGGAACTTGCTGTTCCAACAGGACAATGCACGTCCGCATGTATCCCGTGCCACCCAACGTGCTCTAGAAGGTGTAAGTCAACTACCCTGGCCAGCAAGATCTCCGGATCTGTCCCCCATTGAGCATGTTTGGGACTGGATGAAGCGTCGTCTCACGCGGTCTGCACGTCCAGCACGAACGCTGGTCCAACTGAGGCGCCAGGTGGAAATGGCATGGCAAGCCGTTCCACAGGACTACATCCAGCATCTCTACGATCGTCTCCATGGGAGAATAGCAGCCTGCATTGCTGCGAAAGGTGGATATACACTGTACTAGTGCCGACATTGTGCATGCTCTGTTGCCTGTGTCTATGTGCCTGTGGTTCTGTCAGTGTGATCATGTGATGTATCTGAGCCCAGGAATGTGTCAATAAAGTTTCCCCTTCCTGGGACAATGAATTCACGGTGTTCTTATTTCAATTTCCAGGAGTGTATGTAATGGTTTGACAATAGCATATTTAAGCCTATCTGGATAAGTACCATTGAGAAGGATTCATTACGTAAGTAACTCAATATATCACAAAGTTCTGAGGAGCAACATTTAATTATGGTAGTGCTGATTTCATCATAACCACTGGAACATTTGTTTTTAAGAGTGCTGATAATGTTAGAAATCTCTTTCGGTGAGGTAAGATATAGTTGAATTTTATCAAACTTCTGCAGAAATGCATTTTTAAAATATTTTAAGCTGTCGTCTGAGGAACTACGCAAACCTACATTGTCTGCTACTGGGTGGAGGTGTCTCTAATCAACTCCTTATTTACATTTAAGATAATTTCCACATCTGCCTGATTAGTTTTTCCTGTCTCACTTTTTACTGTGTTCCATATCGTTTTTATCTTATTAGAGGCATTTATTTTTTCTCGAAAATAAATACATTTTCAGGTTCTGATTACTTTGTTTAGACTTTTGCAATATACACTCCTGGAAATGGAAAAAAGAACACATTGACACCGGTGTGTCAGACCCACCATACTTGCTCCGGACACTGCGAGAGGGCTGTACAAGCAATGATCACACGCACGGCACAGCGGACACACCAGGACCCGCGGTGTTGGCCGTCGAATGGCGCTAGCTGCGCAGCATTTGTGCACCGCCGCCGTCAGTGTCAGCCAGTTTGCCGTGGCATACGGAGCTCCATCGCAGTCTTTAACACTGGTAGCATGCCGCGACAGCGTGGACGTGAACCGTATGTGCAGTTGACGGACTTTGAGCGAGGGCGTATAGTGGGCATGCGGGAGGCCGGGTGGACGTACCGCCGAATTGCTCAACACGTGGGGCGTGAGGTCTCCACAGTACATCGATGTTGTCGCCAGTGGTCGGCGGAAGGTGCACGTGCCCGTCGACCTGGGACCGGACCACAGCGACGCACGGATGCACGCCACGACCGTAGGATCCTACGCAGT
Organism: Schistocerca nitens; assembly: GCF_023898315.1. Taxonomy (NCBI): domain Eukaryota; kingdom Metazoa; phylum Arthropoda; class Insecta; order Orthoptera; family Acrididae; genus Schistocerca; species Schistocerca nitens. The sequence continues at coordinate 928,889,102 of NC_064617.1, read as the reverse complement.
GCCGTAGGGGACCGCACCGCCACTTCCCAGCAAATTAGGGACACTGTTGCTCCTGGGGTATCGGCGAGGACCATTCGCAACCGTCTCCGTGAAGCTGGGCTACGGTCCCGCACACCGTTAGGCCGTCTTCCGCTCACGCCCCAACATCGTGCAGCTCGCCTCCAGTGGTGTCGCGACAGGCGTGAATGGAGGGACGAATGGAGACGTGTCGTCTTCAGCGATGAGAGTCGCTTCTGCCTTGGTGCCAATGATGGTCGTATGCGTGTTTGGCGCCGTGCAGGTGAGCGCCACAATCAGGACTGCATACGACCGAGGCACACAGGGCCAACACCCGGCATCATGGTGTGGGGAGCCATTTCCTACACTGGCCGTACACCACTGGTGATCGTCGAGGGGACACTGAATAGTGCACGGTACATCCAAACCGTCATCGAACCCATCGTTCTACCATTCCTAGACCGGCAAGGGAACTTGCTGTTCCAACAGGACAATGCACGTCCGCATGTATCCCGTGCCACCCAACGTGCTCTAGAAGGTGTAAGTCAACTACCCTGGCCAGCAAGATCTCCGGATCTGTCCCCCATTGAGCATGTTTGGGACTGGATGAAGCGTCGTCTCACGCGGTCTGCACGTCCAGCACGAACGCTGGTCCAACTGAGGCGCCAGGTGGAAATGGCATGGCAAGCCGTTCCACAGGACTACATCCAGCATCTCTACGATCGTCTCCATGGGAGAATAGCAGCCTGCATTGCTGCGAAAGGTGGATATACACTGTACTAGTGCCGACATTGTGCATGCTCTGTTGCCTGTGTCTATGTGCCTGTGGTTCTGTCAGTGTGATCATGTGATGTATCTGAGCCCAGGAATGTGTCAATAAAGTTTCCCCTTCCTGGGACAATGAATTCACGGTGTTCTTATTTCAATTTCCAGGAGTGTAATTTGTAATGTGATTTAGCTCTGCGGTCATCGTTTTCCCTTGAAATTAGGTACAGTCTTTTTTGTTTGTTTTGCAAGATACTTTTATTCCATTTGTATTCCAAGGTTTCGAAACATTTAATCTATTTGCTTTGATTACTTTCGTAGAGCAGCAGTTTTCAATGTGACCTATGACCGTATTAGAGAAACAGTTATATTTTTCATTTATCCCGGGTGAATTGTGTACATCTTTCCAGTCTGTATTCCGCAAACAGTTTTTTATACCTTCAATTCCCGTGTCATTTATTATTCGTATAGTTTCCCACTTCCTGTTATTAGTTGAATCAGACCCCACTATATTAAATATAAGCAAAAGGCTATCAAATATTGAATTTATACCATGATTTGCTAGTGTGGTAGTATCTATGAAAATGATCAGGGCGAGACCCCTCTTCGCTTAGTGTGAGGGTGTCAAACCTGACATTGAATATCTGACCGGTACTGACAAAATAATAGCAGGCCGCTTGAACCTGACCGGCCATCACTGTGGAGATAGGTAAAATCTGTGCGATATGCGTTATGCGGGATGCCATATAAATGTTAATAAACTGCACCTGTTTTAGCATGTCAATTAATGAGTTCGAACGCCCGTCCTGATGTTCTAAAGAAGATGCTGGAAGTTGGCCGCCGTTGTGCGACGGATGTCTCGAGTAAACACTATTCAGAGACAGCGTAGAGTCTGCATCGTAATGGACGTAGCCACTCTGTCATCAGAGAGTCCCCTTCCAACGGTCATAGCGCAGGATTTGGTGACGTTCATACGGCTGCCCGCACCGCTCCCGTATTGTTCGATCGATCGCGTTGCCTCCTAAATCCCTCGTTGATGGGTACGATGAAGAAGAGGTGGTCAGCATAAGCGCGGCTTTTGAATGCGTGTCTTCGCAGGCTCATCCCTGAAAAACAACGTTGTAGGGCGCACAGAAGCAGTTCTAGTACGGTCTCCTACAAGATCGTTGAAAGGCGACAACCCTGTCGAACTAAGCGTTACGAAGTAGACGCATGATAAAGAGGACGAAGACAGGTCCCATCACCTTCGTGACGAAGTCGTGGTTCACGCGATGGAATGCCTGATCGAAATCAAGGGTTTTCATTCTCTGCAGTCGACAGACTGTTGCAATGGCGATGACGTCTTTAAAATCACATAATGTTGGTTGTATATTAGTGTCTCTGCCCAAAGACGACTGGGGAGGCGACAGGAGGTGGTGGAAGGCTCGTCTGAAACGCAACGAGAGCAGGCGCGTAAAAACATTAAAATCTGAGTTGACTAGGGTGGTTTGCCGATAGCTGCCACGTCGCGTGCCTCCAGAGGATTTGGCTATCGGAGTAATTAGACTTTCAGAAATGCCGGCGGTTGCGGCGTTGTAGGGGACAGTTGCTCCTAAAAAGGGCTTTACGAGGGGGAAGGTAAAGGCCACCACAAGTGCTGTGGTGCGGAAGGGGGACCCACGGGTAACACAACAAAATCACCGTTCACAGTTAAAAATTTTTAGCAGAAAAATTATTTAACAGTTGGCAAGTTTAATTTGATACAACAATCTCAGCTAATTGCGTGTATTTATGATGATGAAATCTTAAGGAGAAATTTTTTTTCGGATCTCATTCAGCTTGAAAAATCTCAGAGATACCTGAAATAATCATCTCTTAAAAGAATAGTATAAATAATGATCTCCTTAAAGAAGGTAAAATTGTTCTTAAAAACACTGTATCATTAATAGCTTTAATAAATCACAGGAAAATATTCAGAATAATTTTGTTTTAAGTAAGATGCTTGCTTTACATATGTAGCAGTTTTTAAGGCAATCAACATCTTGAAGAACTAGCAGTTCCCTGAATCCGTGCCAAAACTTAAGGCTAACAAATACTAACGTTAAGCAAATGACATTAAATTTATAACATCAATAACAGCAACACAAATAAGACCATTAGTCACATCATTTGAGAAACAATCATTTCTCAAGACACACAACTGGCTAAAATCTTAAAACCAACATTCAATAACTGGCTAGTAATAATTTACAGAGCGTAAAACGTGATTAAATGATTTTCGTGCACATGCAAAGAATGTAAGAAAATACTGCTAGCCACATCTTCAATATAGTTAAACTGCCAAGTGGCAACCAAAGTAAGCGATGCACTTTAACAGAACTGTGTAAAATTAATCACTTTAACATAACTTCTATGTTCATAAATTAGTCCATAATCCAAGGCCAAGGCGCCAAACCGTTTTCCTTTGTCACAGCAATATAAAAAATACGGTTACTGCACTGGGCAGTTTCCTTCCTCCATCAAATGGTCGTCCAGTCCATCTGGACCGCCATAAACAACTTGAATCGATTGCCCAACACCATGGAGGGAAAGGCTACCAATTACAGGAGCAGTGCACTAAGACTAAGGAGCAATAGTTGGCCACACCGAAAGCTTATATTGCTTAAACGGGCGCTTGGCTTATGAGCATTGACACAAGCTTAAACTCCGTTATCTGACAAGAATGAAACCTGAATGTACCAAGTTACTGCCGGTCTGCACTAGTAAGCTTCAAAGTGAGGTATGTAATTAGAGCAAGTGCGACATGACAAGGGAGCGTATACAGTTGTGAGTCTTAACAGAGTAGCCCATGTAATTCAGCTGACCAAGCTATACCACAAAGTCACATGCAAATTATAACACTACTACACTTGTGACACCTTTAACCACCGTGCACAGTTCCAAGCATTAAGTTCGCTGCATGAGAAACATTCACAACCAGCTTGTTATCCAACAAGTGAGTTTATAAACAGTGGTTACACTCACGTTTGTCCGACGGGCAGCAAGGCTCACCGTTTTAAATCGCCGGAATTGGTCCCATTAGGCAGCGTGCACAGTGGTATCAGTAGACAAGAGGCCACCACTTCGCAGCTCCACGGACCATCATAGCCGCGCAAGGCAGCAGCCGCCGACCGACCACGGGCCGCGCTCCACACCCTGTCCGGGCCCACAGCACTGCTCCAAACTCCCTCTCGCGTTCGCCGTCCGCACGCCTCTCTTCGTTCGCGCCTCAACCCCGACCTCTCGCAGCTAGTTTCTCTACTCGACCTCTATAAATTCTCGCAAAGATCTTGCTGAATCAAGCGTCCCATGTGTATTAGCTCTTGAGTAATTGGTTCTTTGAAAAGCGGTTCGATGGTTTCAGAGTGAAACTACTCGACCTCTATAAATTCTCGCAAAGATCTTGCTGAATCAAGCGTCCCATGTGTAATAGCTCTTGAGTAATTGGTTCTTCGAAAAGCGGTTCGATGATTTCAGAGTGAAACTGAGGGCGCTCTCATCGTTGGTCTGTGCCGGATGGTGCACAGACATTCACTAGTCTGATCTTGTGTGCTTCAGTGCTGGCCCGCGGTCTGGCTACAAGTAAGTGACGTCTTCTACTGCAGTGCCGTCGCTCACGATAATCGCTGCTCCACTATCCTCGTTGGCGAAGAGGGTGACGTTGTTGTTGTGGTCTTCAGTCCTGAGACTGGTTTGATGCAGCTCTCCATGCTACTCTATCCTGTGCAAACTGCTTCATCTCTCAGCACGTACTGCAGCCTACATCCTTCTGAATCTGCTTAGTGTATTGATCTCTCGGTCTCCCTCTTCGATTTTTACCCTCCAAGCTGCCCTCCAATGCTAAATTGGTGATCCCTTGATGCCTCAGAATATATCCTACCAACCAATCCCTTCTTCTAGTCAAGTTGTGCCACAAACTCCTCCCCAATTCTATTCAATACCTCCTCATTAGTTATGTGATCTACCCATCTAATCTTCAGCATTCTTCTGTAGCACCACATTTCGAAAGCTTCTATTCTCTTCTTGTCCAAACTATTTATCGTCCATGTTTCACACCATACAGATACTCTCAGAAACGACTTCCTGACACTTAAATCTATACTCGATGTTAACAAATTTCTCTTTTTGAGAAACGCTTTCCTTGCCATTGCCAGTCTACATTTTATATCCTCTCTACTTCGACCATCGTCAGTTATTTTGCTCCCCAAATAGCAGAACTCCTTTACTGCTTTAAGTGTCTCATTCCCTAATCTAATTACCTCAGCATCACCCGAGTTAACTCGACTACATTCCATTATCCTCGTTTTGCTTTTGTTGATGTTCATCTTATGTCCTCCTTTCTAGGCACTGTCCATTCCGTTCAACTGCTCTTCAACGTCAGGGTGACGTATGGAGTCTGAAACGTCAATGTCCGCTACTCGTAACGTCTCACGTAACAATTGAAGTTTATTATGAGAATCAATCATACTTAAATTGGTGGTGGCAGGTCTGTTCGCCTGCATCGGCAGGACGTTGCCGTGCGCGCTCATATCGGTCAGGTCGAATCTAGTAGGCTCTTGAGTATTGTGTCTCCTGATCATGGCCAGCTTACTGGGCCAGCCTGTGGTATTTCTTCGTCTGGTGGGGGTTCAGAAACAACGTCGTCCGCCTACGAAACGGGGCAGTCACGTCCCATCAGCGCTGATGAGAAGAGACTTTGTAATCGGGGTGTTCACGCTGGCGGCGTGGGAAACGTCGCCATTCGGGTCTCCAGAGGGTTGCTTTATTCCGGAGTCACTCGGTAAATTGTCCTGCCCTTGATGGAGTTGCGTACCGGCAACTGTCCGCGTGAGCTCCTCCTCGGAATCATCTTGTGGGCCTGTGACGGTTTCATCCTGGAAGCACGGCTTCGAGTCTGCTGTCGAGGTCATCCTCCTCTTCTTGAATCGTTTTGCTGACGTTTGTTTGCAGGATGTGGATCAGAGTCAGACAACGGGACGGAGTCGTGACGTTCAGGAACGAAGGAGGCAGCAGGAACAACCATGGAATCTGGAGCCGCATCTGCTTCACGTCTGTCAAGGTCTTGATGCGGCACCAGCGTCTCCGGCATGCAAGCTAACATGTGGTCCCCCTTCGTCGAAATGTCTTGGCTTAAACTCGTCTAGGTGTTGACCCTCACGTCTCACATTACACGCCCTAAATTACACTTGTGACCCTTTGCTTAAATTTTCTGGCGGATGGCAAGTTTGCGAAATACAAAGTTAACATAACATATAATAACAGTAATAATAATATCGGTAACTAAACTAACGACCAATAAATGATGTGGGCCACACAGTTGCGATTTGGCTAGAATAAAGTTTATTCAGAAAGCAAACTAATAGCGAAAGTGGTCGTATTCAGACTTACTGTTACACTCGAGCGCATATCCATTTGACAGAGTTCGATTGTTCACAATCTAATCGCAAATTACAAGTCTACTACTCCAACTCGTTAACTATGCGAAAAGTTAAGAGTTCACACCAGGCGCGCGGCTGCTCACCGCTCAGAGACTGTCCCGCGATAACATACAACGCGAAATTTGCTAAGTCGTTTCACTTCCTAGCTGCCTAAGGACCGACCGTCCGCTTTCGTGTCTACATCCGAACAGTACCATCTGGTGTCTCCAACCGAACTGTCCCTCTGCCCATCTCCGGCCGTGTCCCCCGCGTGCCGAACATCTTCGCTCAACTGACTAGGGCAGTTCCCTTTCCTGAAGCCGTCCATCTGATTGGCTACAGCTTATTCTAGATTATTCTACATTTTAACATATTTAAATAAACAAAGCTTGACCACTTTCACATTCTAAATAAAGTAACAATAATATCCATTACATAATAAACGTTACATTCATTTACATAAAACCAATGTAATTTCCTCCTTAGCTTTGAATGCCACGAACCGTAGCCTTGCACCAATGTGCTTTCTGATAAGTAAATAAAGAACAAAAGCAACTATTATGCGCTAAACTTTACAACAAATATTCTATTACCTTATGATTCAATATGGTGGCATGCTGTCATCGTTCAAAGTGTTTTGTGTGGAGGAAATAAAGCTCTGATGCTTAACTGAAAATACTGATAATTTAAATGCAGTATATCTTTTAAATAAATAAAATCAGAGTTAATATTTACAGCATTTGTCATTTTAATGATGCACTTGTATATGAAATGCCGCTCGGGATTAGCCGAGCGGTCTGAGGCGTTGCAGCCATGGACTGTGCGGCTGATCCCGGCGGAGGTTCGAGTCCTCCCTCGGGAATGGGTCTGTGTGTTTGTCCTTAGGATAATTTAGGTTAAGTAGTGTGTAAGCTTAGGGACTGATGAACTTAACACTTAAGTCCCATAAGATTTCACACACATTTTTTGTATATGAAATGTCGATCGTTAAGATCGACCAAAGCGTCCAGATTTCAGCATTCAGGTCTTTGTTACAAAACTTGTTAATTTCACATCAACAGTAAATCCTAAACTATTATAGATATTATCAATATTCAAGTTTTATTGGGATCACAATGAAATTTTATGGAGGATGGCAGATTAAAATTACTGTGGCTTGATTCCCTGCATTACTGCATAATTAAATAGTTTTCATAAGTTTTTTCCTTTATAGCCCATCTTATGTCCGCCATATTTAACACTGCTACGTCTCCTTGGCCACAGAAGGCTTCTACTGGGTATCTCTATGACTTAGGTTCTCGTCTGTCTGTTTCGTACATCACAGCGCTTAGGCCTCAATAGACAATAGACGCCTGTGAGTATCGCCATGTCGCGGCTAATTTGCGCCCTTAGTGGCACGTGGTCCTGGGCGGCAGGGTTCGTTTCACAATTGCTGTAGGCTGACTCTTTCAGCCATATACTTAAATGAGAGCGAAATGCTCGTTTACTCATAGGGAGAGGGGCTGGTCGTTGTTGTAGACGTTCTCCACAGGTTGTGGAACATCGTGTGAAAGTTGCTGTGTAGGCGTCTGGGGGACATAGTGTTTCAGTGCCGCTATGCAGGTGTGTGGCAGGGATGCCATAGTCGGAAGGGAAGACACTTTGTCGGTCCATTGCAGCGTAATTCTGCGCTGGAGGCATTAGTTTCACACGTGTCATTCTTTACTGCATCCAGAACGGGTCTTTGGCTGTCCATTGTATATGACTATGGCCTGGCCATCGGCAATGAAGAGGTAGGACGGGATATATTTCTTTATCTCGATGTGGATTTGCCGTACTCCGTTCAAAGCTGGGTATGTAGTGAAATATGTCCTTTCTCTGCTACCCGCCCCAGTACTGTTCCATAAGGGCGTAGTGCCGCCATCACGTCTTCTGCCGGTATTTTGAACTGAAATTCGGAGATACGGATCGTGCATAATACCAGGCCGGCATGTTCAACAACTGCTGGGTCGACGCGGCCCTCCGCAAGGCTATCTTTCTTCCGTTGTTCTTGTCGCTAGCTGCGTTGTTTGCCCACGTTAGTAACAATGGACAGGTGTATTCCGACCATGTTTTCACGGGGGATCTTCGACACGTAGGAATTATTCCACGGTGTGTGCATTTGGTCTCGCGTATTCGTTCGAAAAGGTGAACTTCAGTGTGGGTTTTCGGTAAAAGTTGGCCATTCTGTCGTTCATCGTAACGCGTGGATACCGCTGTGTAGTAAACAACCGCGAGGCACACGCCGCGGCGAGGACGTAAACAGCTCCGTCCGAATCGCTTCGCCACAGACGGCAAACTACATCTACATCTACATTTATACTCCGCAAGCCACCCAACGGTGTGAGGCGGAGGGCACTTTACGTGCCACTGTCATTACCTCCCTTTCCTGTTCCAGTCGCGTATGGTTCGCGGGAAGAACGACTGCCGGAAAGCCTTCTTGCGCGCTCGAATCTCTCTAATTTTACATTCGTGATCTCCTCGGGGGTTATAAGTAGGGGGAAGCAATATATTCGATACTTCATCCAGAAACGCACCCTCTCGAAACCTGGACAGCAAGCTACACTGCGATGCAGAGCGCCTCTCTTGCAGAGTCTGCCACTCGAGTTTGCTAAACATCTCCGTAACGCTATCACGCTTACCAAATAACCCTGTGACGAAACGCGCCACTCTTCTTTGGATCTTCTCTATCTCCTCCGTCAAACCGACCTGGTACGGATCCCACACTGATGAGCAATACTCAAGTATAGGTCGAACGAGTATTTTGTAAACCACCTCCTTTGTTCATGGACTACATTTTCTAAGGACTCTCCCAATGAATCTCAACCTGGTACCCGCCTTACCAACAATTAATTTTATATTTCCTTCTTAGCTTTGAATGCCACCAACCGTATCCTTGCACCAATGTGCTTTCTGATAAGTCGCTTTACCCTTAGGCTACCCGAGCACTACTCACTGCCCGACCCAAGTTTCATATGTTGTGAACCATGAGTCTACAACCGGCACTGGTACTTTCACTGTGTATATTCCCGTACTGTCTCCCTCGTGCCTTCTAGTTGATGAAAGATTTATTTTTTGACCGTAAACACCACACTCAAGTTCACTCTTTATAATTAACCCATGTAGTCATCATAAATTAATTTCTCAAGCTGGATAACGCAATAACTGTCTAGAGTTGTACTTAATGAAAGATCCAAGACAAATATAAGACGCGAGACATGAGCACAACCACGCAAATTCGGTGTAACTTTCCGCGATGCTCTGACATTTAATTAGTTTTACAAACAGCGGCGTTAAACAGCGACATAGTAAAGCGCGAATTTCCCAAGAGCGAGCGCTGGACGCTCTGTTACGTGCAAAAACTGAGGAAAATGAAAGAATGCGACCCCTACGAGACGGAGAAACCAGGAGCTTTTCGGAGGCTGCAGGCTGGGTGACGGGGGTGGAGGGAGGGAGAGGGTTCTGAGGGTTCTTTTTGTAACTGCTCGCGCCTCGAGTGTGGCGTGGAATGCGTAATTGCGATGTTAATGTGGGGCCGGCATCACGACTCGTAATTACGCGTCTGCATAACAGCCGGCGCTTTTCTCTCTGACGGGTCGGCCCGGCTGCGTTCATTAAGTTGTTGCCCGCTGCCTGCGCAATCCTGCGTTCCGAGATTGCACTACTCCGCCTCGGTTGGATGGGTTATTTCAAAGTTTTCCGAAGAAGCAGACGTTTCTTCCTATTTTCACATTAATTTAGGCCTAATTAATTATTTGATGACGTTTCTAAAGATCTTACTTTTGCGGCAAATTGTTTCGTTACCTTGTATAAAAAATACGACATGGAAAATGATGTAGGTGAAAGGCCGTGATGTCACTTGTTACTGCGAACCGTAGCAACCAGACCGGGGAACTGCGGCTTTTGTAGGAACTGTGGTAAGTTTTAAGGTAGTGAGAGGGAGATAACCACGTTTCCTGCCGGAAGAATATAAGGAATGAGATTCAAATTAAAAAAGAAAGAGTTTATGACGTTGTTCTTTCATGAATAGAATACTCTTCGCCAAATATTGCACGCTTATTATCTTTTCTTGCTGTTTATCTGAATATATCTCTGGGAGGAGAGAGACAACACGCGTACTGCGACTTGTTATAATGTCTGACAGAAATTACATTATAAGCATTTATTAGAAGGGGAGGCATATTGCCTATGTGTCTATATGACTAATAAAGGAAAAACGCTTAGGATCCAGAACGAATCTTCCACTCTGCTAGGAAATATGCACTCTTTTGAAAGTTCCTGGCAGATTAAAACTGTGTGCCGGACAGGTGTTCAAACCCAAAACCTTACATTTCATGTGCAATTCTTTTACTGAGTGAATTATCTCTTTTTTATTTTTTTTATTTCTTCTGTCTTTCATTGCGCGATAAAACTGATGCAATTCCTTTGACAACTCAATACGTGAAGAAGTTAAACCTACTGGACTAGAAATACTTCAGGGAAAATGAACTCTGTTAAGAACAAATCATTGTTTCATCCACTATGGTGACAAATGAAATGTAGTTATAATGTTCTTTAGTGATGACGGAAACGAAAAATGGGTAATATATGCAAGGGGCTTTAACGTTACAACTATTTTGGTTTACACATACCTAACAGACACAAATAAGGGAAATTAAATTCATGTTCGTCTTTGTTAATTTGGCTGACGGAAAGTCTCCAGAGCTCCTGTTCTGAAGCCGTCAGCTTGCGTTCCCTGCTTTCACTAATAAGTCTATTTTTGGTTTCATTTATTTTTTAATAATATTTTTATTTTTCTTCTTGCGTGATTATGGAACCAAAAGCTGACGAAAGTTCTTCTCCTTGTTCTAGCACAATTTCCTCCATAAGAACTACTTTTAAGTAATTGTGAAAGAGTTTTTTTGTAATTGTCTCCGGCTTTCTTCTTGAGCGTCCAATGCTGAAGCCGCAAACGTTGTAGGTTTTCTTGTTAATTGTTCTCCTGAAATAATGTTACTTAAAATCCGTCTTGATTGCAAATTTTTTTATTATTCATATGACCGGTTTCGGTTCATTCAGAACCATCTTCAGATCTGTAAAAATAATTATACTAATTTACTATTTCACGAAAGCAAATCTTTTTCATCCTGTCTAATCAACATCAAATGTACCAGAACGTACCTGATATTTCAGTTACAGGAGTAACCCGTCAAAATCCAGCAACATTCACATGCTACGTCAACATAAAATTGGTTGGCAGAGTGCACGTCATTTATATTAAATATAACACAATTACCGACAGGTGGCGTCTGGTACATTTGTTACATTCCATTTGCACATACTGTATTTAGTAGATCTTTTTTATATTAAAAATATTTAATTAAAATATGTAGATGTCAAAGCTAAAATCTGTACTTGTCAGGATTAAAAAAACAGCAAAATAATCGTTTTTATACGATCTAAAAGGCATAGGGCGATTTATATATCTATGGTGCTGGTGTGAACTTGTTTTCTTCTACGGTCTGCTTCCGTGGTTCCCGCCACTTTGGTGTTGTGCCGCGGTCTGCTCAGTCGTCTGCTGTCCATCGCCGCGGGCAAGAGGGCCGCACAGGAGGGCTCCGTCAACGACGCCAGGCGTTGCACGCGTCTTCCGGCTTCTCCACCGCGCACCATCCCTCGGCCTGGATCTCCATGCGCAACAGTTGTCATCTTAGTAGGCCGTCATAAATGCTAAAATAGGCGTTATGATTGAATTCGCTTTGTTCGTTGAGGATTAAATCCGGATTTAATCCTCAACGAACAAAGCGAATTCAATCATAACGCCTATTTTAGCATTTATGACGGCCTACTAAGATGACAACTGTTGCGCATGGAGATCCAGGCCGAGGGATGGTGCGCGGTGGAGAAGCCGGAAGACGCGTGCAACGCCTGGCGTCGTTGACGGAGCCCTCCTGTGCGGCCCTCTTGCCCGCGGCGATGGACAGCAGACGACTGAGCAGACCGCGGCACAACACCAAAGTGGCGGGAACCACGGAAGCAGACCGTAGAAGAAAACAAGTTCACACCAGCACCATAGATATATAAATCGCCCTATGCCTTTTAGATCGTATAAAAACGATTATTTTACTGTTTTTTTTAATCCTGACAAGTACAGATTTTAGCTTTGACATCTACATATTTTAATTAAATATTTTTAATATAAAAAAGATCTACTAAATACAGTATGTGCAAATGGAATGTAACAAATGTACCAGACGCCACCTGTCGGTAATTGTGTTATATTTAATATAAATGACGTGCACTCTGCCAACCAATTTTATGTTGACGTAGCATGTGAATGTTGCTGGATTTTGACGGGTTACTCCTGTAACTGAAATATCAGGTACGTTCTGGTACATTTGATGTTGATTAGACAGGATGAAAAAGATTTGCTTTCGTGAAATAGTAAATTAGTATAATTATTTTTACAGATCTGAAGATGGTTCTGAATGAACCGAAACCGGTCATATGAATAATAAAAAAATTTGCAATCAAGACGGATTTTAAGTAACATTATAAAATCACTGATTGCGGCTATCCCGTAAGACATTATGTCTGTTTTTGCAAAGTTCTCCTGAAAGTTGCTTCGTAAACCGTGAGATTTCCCGCGAGCTAAAGACAAGTATTATACTTGCCACTGAGGAGAGGAGTTCCGTCTGGCCGCAAGCTGTTGTTGATACTGATGGTCTGTGGTGCAGTCTAAGTGATAGGACTCATCGTTTTTCTTGTCCAATTTCCGAAGTGCATTGATCTGCTTGCATAAGAATGTGTGGGCTTCGATTCCGACCAAACTTTATTTATCACAATTAGGGGTTGGGAATAGATTTATTTAGAGCTTCCTTTACAAAGATGGATACATTTCCGTGACTAAATCTATCCAGATCGCTCTAACGTCAGTGGACAGGCGCCTAGAATGAATGTTGCTCCAAATTCGGTTTCAATTTCCTTTCAGATATTTGGCAAGCAAGAGAGGTCTTCTGACATCCTGCACGAGACTGTCGGACTGTCGGCTATTTCAGAATGTGTAACGACGACCCAGGCACGACACAGGGCACATCTTCACAGCTTAACACCCACTAGTAGCTCTGTTGCTTTCTGAACTTCACGGGTCTTTTGCTTCCTACCTTCAGCCGGTAAGAGCCTTTGCCAGCGGAAGGAAAGCTTCCCGTTACGAGTCCCGGTCCGGCACACAGTTTTAATTTTCAGTTTCAAAGGTCAGAATTATTTTCTTTACAAAAAAGTGCAAAGCATGAATATAATAGTAGGAACACGATAAAGCTCAAAAATACTTCAAGAGCTAGGCGGACATACCCTGATATGGCGAGACGTGGCAGCACGTAATGCGCACAGGGACATTGTCGAACAAGATCGGTTTGGTGGTCCAGACACTATGGTATGGGAAGGCATAATGTTCCACGGACGTACTCACCTCAACCTTTGTACACGCGACATTCACCGGTCAATGTTATTGTGGTACTGTATGCTTTTCCCATACACGTCTTTTCAGGGGTGCATCGGCCCTGACATTATTTTTATGGATGACAATACGCGACCGGGTCGATCATAGAAGATGCATGAGTCCTTCGAACGAGAGAATATTTGGCGAAGTGACTGGTGTGCACGTTCCCCTGGCTTAAATCTCATCGAGCATGTGCGGGATGTGTTGGAAAGACGTATTGCAATGCGTCCCCTAAGCACCAACGACCAACCAGCATTAATGAACCGCACTGATTGAGGAATGGAACGCCCTACCAGAAGAACTCCTTACGTGCAGCCAGCGTGGGGCACGTGTGTCTTCAGTGTAATTATTTTCTTTGAATAAAAGTGTCACTTCTGTTAGTCTTATTACGTATTTCTTTCAGTTACGTTCTGTACTATACTGTAACAGTTCTTTCTGCGCGTGGTTCAAGTTTCGTCGAGCTATGTTACATGGGAGTGACACATCATGTCGTAGACGCTTTTGGCCTTAATTTGTATGCATCAGTGTGCTTCTACGATTTTCTAGAATACTTCATCCGTGACTTTCGAAAGATTGATTGCTGCGTCAGTGTGGCAAATGTTACGAAGGCCTCTTGCGTATTTGACAATTTAATTAAATTCACTGAAACGAAATTAATAAAGTCCGTTAGGATGAAATATTTGAAGACGCACTGACGTTCAACGAAACTTCAAAAACGCTAAAGCTGCAGTCCAATAAATATGCTGTAACAAATGAAATTTTGTCAGACTGGAACACGAGCCTGTATTTACAGATTGTCGCGAGAGGAAATCTTAACCACGTTGCTATATGCGGACGCCTGATGGCCTCATTCATACTCTTACAGCCGCACATGTTTCTGCTTATTTCTTCAGAACATTTGGAATATGAGTTCGCAGGACAGAGCGGATCAGGTTGTTGGAAAGGGGCCAAGATCAGTTACTGTTAGTTACACAAGAACACCCAAATTTATTCCTCGAAAACCAATGCACAGTTTTCTCTTTAAAACAACAAGGATCAATTGACGCTGAGGGCCCAAGTAACTTCTCAATAATAGAATTTAAATAATTCGTTTTCAAAACAAGGATTTATAGAAACGGATGAAGGCCTTACTTAAGTAAAATTGAAATATACTTAAATAATTCCTTTTAAGGCACAAGAGTTTAGATAAACGGCTGAAGTCCTTGCTTAAGTGAAATTAAAATATCTTCTTGGCTAAAATCCCAACTAATATTTCAGATCAGCAAAGGAAATTCTTTAAAAGGCAAGCATTTACAAATCTAGGCTAAAAGCCATATTAAGGAAAATTTAAATTAATTCCTCGGCTGAAAGCCCAATAATATTTCAACATAATAAACGGCAACCGTTAAAGACAAGCATTTACACACCAGAACAGAAAACCATCTTAAGATAACTTGAAATATCTTGACGGCTGAAGGTCCAAACTTTTGTATCCCGCCTGGAAGGCGATGCGTGGGTGTGCTCCTGTAAACTGAAGGGTAGGCCGAATGTAGGAAGCGGATAGGAACAGGTGAAATGCTTAGGTACTGCGTATAGGTTATAACTCTTTTACTAGTGTACAACTGATAATACTTAACTTTGGCTAAGATGAGCACTTAGCCGGCCGAAGTGGCCGTGCGGTTAAAGGCGCTGCAGTCTGGAACCGCAAGACCGCTACGGTCGCAGGTTCGAATCCTGCCTCGGGCATGGATGTTTGTGATGTCCTTAGGTTCGTTAGGTTTAACTAGTTCTAAGTTCTAGGGGACTAATGACCTCAGCAGTTGAGTCCCATAGTGCTCAGAGCCATTTGAACCATTTTTTTAAGATGAGCACTTAGGTGCGAAGCTGTACATCAATCAAACATCGGCTAGAAGGTACAATGGCAAAATGCCAACTATGAAACAGAAACACTGTTGCTTGGTCGTCTACTCGGTATCAAAATGGGCTGAACCTGGAGCGGCGCTCGTAGTGCTGCACAGCGCCGGCTAGAGGGCACTGTCGTCGGTGTCGGTGCCAACCTAGCAGAGCGCACCTACGTTGTGGCATCGTAGCTGTCAATACCACACAAACAATTATTCAAAATAATTAAAGACAAACCTTAAGTTAAGCATTTACACAGTACAGCTGAAGGCCATTTTAAGAATTCAAGATAAGTAAAGAGAAACCTTACAGTCAGGAATTTACACACTATGGCTGAAAGCCACAGATTTTAAAACAAACACGGCTGAAGGCCTAAATAAAGAGGAAATTGTTGTTGTTGTTGTTTTGGTCTTCAGTCCTGAGATTGGTAAAGAGTGAAGCTGCATGTCCTCGGGAAAAATTACGGCCGTAGTTTCCCCTTGCTTTCAGCCGTTCGCAGTACCAGCACAGCAAGGCCGTTTTGGTTAGTGTTACAAGGCCAGATCAGTCAATCATCCAGACTGTTGCCCCTGCAACTACTGAAAAGGATCGTGCCCCTCTTCAGGAACCATACGTTTGTCTGGCCTCTCAACATATACCCCTCCGCTGTGGTTGCACCTACGGTACGTCTATCTGTATCGCTGAGGCACGCAAGTCTTCCCACCAACGGCAAGGTCCATGGTTCATTGGGAGGGGGGTGGGTGGGTGGGGGGAGCAAATAAGAATTTTAAATGAAACATGGCTGAAGGCCTAATCTTAAAATACTCCACATAAGGTTCGGCTGAAGGTCATATACTGAACATAGAACTGACAAAATTAAAACACTGCTAAAGGCCTGGCACAGTACTTGTGACAAAAGAAAATCACAATCACAAACAACAAACAGTGGTGCTCAGAAGTGTTCCAAGGTTCTGCCTGAGGAGGAAACAAACAACAGTTTAGGTGAGACAAGCAGCCAAGCGTAACACTAAATAATCGGGTGGCAGCACGACCTAGGCACGGCTGAGCCAACCAACAACCTAATCAATTCCCTTCCACCCGACCAACGGCACGACAACCGAAAATATCAGCGAGGACGAAGATCCCAGCAGCACTACGTCTTGACAATTGGCGTCTAAACACAGTCAAGGCACAATAACCACTCAAAGACAAAAAATGAAAAACACCAAAGCTGTCGAACTACACGCCATGCCAGACAGCATCAACATGGCGAGGAAAATACACTACCGAAAAACTACGCTAACGACCAGGGCAGGTAAACGGAACATTAACGGCCACACGGCAGAAGACACTTTTGGTGCATTTCATTAATAATTACAATCATTTCAGTAGTTAAACACCATACAGAATGATGGCTCCAATATATGCCGACTCCAGCAACTATACGTTGCTGCTTGCAGGAACGGCCCAAGAAACAACAACCAGCAGTCAACGAAGAGATGTCACAGCAGTTGAGGCTTCATAAGAGGTTCATTGATTACTCAACTCCAGTATGCAGGTTCGGTGGGCAACAAACTTTGCAGCTCTCGCAGCTAGTGCCACAAAACTCAGACCGTGCGTGCACACTGCCAGTGGCCCCAGCCTGATCACGCCGCAGAGACTTCCTCGCTGCTCCGTCGCAACCGACCAACTGGCTACTCCAGTATGCAGACAGAATCCATCTGCTCAGCGAAAATCGCAGAAGCTACACACAGTTCCACATAAACACTTACACCAAGAACTCTGACAATCCTAAAACCAATCACCGTGGAACAACAAGGCGAAATGACAAGCCACACACACACACACACACACAGATTCAATAAGCGGTCGGCGACAAAATACGTCGTCCGACGAGACAACCGACCGAACGACCAACCACGGTCGTCACCAGCCAAGTTATGAGTGTTGGCAACGGTCGGGCGAGTCTTGGTTGTTTGGAGCTCACTGCAGCTCCAACCCGACTCAACTCGATGTCCGTTTGGAACTCGGAGACACGGCGACACGGGCACACTGGCTCGGACCCAATCATGCAGAGGTAACTCTCGCCCATTGGCCACGTGATCTCAGCAGAAGGAAGGAAGCGACCCACGTCCGGCAAGATGACCAAGTGACGAGGCCCAGAAACGGCCAAAAGACCAGGTACATATAGCCCAATGAGACTATCAACCGAACGAGCAACCAGCGGTCGTTCCCACCCAGTCTCCTTCCGTCGGACAGTTCATGTGTGTGGCCAGTGGTCGGCAAGTACTGGCTGTCCGCACCTCATTGGCGCTCCGTCCCCGACACACGATGACCCGGAAATACTAGCGGTCGCACCAGAGATGGTACGACAGTGCGCTTATCGATAAGCGCTGCTGCTGCTGCCACTCGCGGGCAAGCAAACCAGCAACCTAGTGACGCCAGTAAATCGAATTAAAAGAAAAACGAGGTGATAGAACCACAAAAACAAGATGAGCAATAAACGGCATGACCGCGAGCCGCGCACGCCTTAACATTATACCCAGAGATTCTCCCACATGAAATTTAGGTATAGCACCACTGGGTAGCCGGCCACTGTGACCGAGCGGTTCTAGGCGCTTCAGTCCGGAACCGCGCTGCTGCTACGGTCACAGGTTCGAATCGTGCCTCAGGCATGGATGTGTGTGAAGTCCGTAGGTTAGTTAGGTTTAAGTAGTTCTAAGTCTAGGGGACTGATGACCTCAGATGTCCATGGATCATAGTGCTTCGAGCCATTTGAACCATTTGAACCATTGGGTAAACAGATTTGATGGAGGACTGTTGCTTACCCTGCCGTGAGGATGGGATACAAATAAATTAATTTTACTGAAATGAAAACAGTTAAGGCGACTGCCTACCATTAGGAGGAAATTTTCGTTTGCCACGACGTATTCATTACACTGCAGGGTCAGCATTTCAGAGACAGGGTCGAGTTCCAGTTTGGTACCAACTCTCTTAACACGACATACTCATTTATATTTAATCGGCACTTTATTCACTGTACCTCCACATTAACTGAAACTCCTAATATTACACACGAATTAACACTATTTTAGTCGGTTTGTCATCAGTAGCAAGAGTTTAACGTTGCAACTTTCATCTGAAAGTTTCCAACGAAACTGTAACTTTTTTTTGGACTTACGTATGACGCATTCACTGCAGAAATGATTTTTTTCAATATGTCTGAAGATTTATTTCCTTTCTTTCACATTTCACTTTCGAAATTTAGGTATAGCCTAAAATTGAGTATAGTCGGAATTGAGTATGGATGGTGGCCTCTAAACCGTGCTCTAAATAGTTAATACTTAGTTTCTTACCTCATAAACGTTGCAGTCCTAACCCCACAATAGATCAGATTTAGTAAAGTGATTTGAAATATAGGAAGAACTGTTGCCGTCGTTTCGAATAGTTGTACACGAAGACACTGTCATCAACATCCTCTAACGTTTAATTCTTGCTTGAAAATTGTGCCATGTCGACACTTATCGATAGATGCATCAAGGACCAATGTCCTCTCTCCGGTCTGCGAAGATCTGGAGGTTGTATGGCGCGGTGGTAGGCCGGGGATTTGGAGGCTGTTGAGTGGCAGTGGGGCAAGCCGGAAATGTGGCGGACGAGGCGCTGCTGGTGGGTCGAGAGATCGGTTGGTTGGTTGATTTGGGGAAGGGAAACAAGCAGAGAGGTCATCGATCCGACGGGATTAGGGAAGGATGGGGAAGGAAGTCGGCCGTGCTATTTCAAAGGAACCATACTGGCATTTGCCTGAAGCGATTTAGGGAAATTAGGGAAAACTTACATCAGGATAGCCGAACACGGGTTAGAACCGTCGTCCTCGCGAATACGAGTCCAGTGTGCCACTACGCTTGGTCCGAGAGATTGGCCGGGGACAAAAGATGCATTCGGTGCCTCACTCAAGCAGGGTTATCGTAGAAGTATCACGGCTTCATCGGAAAACAACTCCATTGTGTGGCGATGTAAGCACGTACGGAGTTGACATTTGCATTAAGGCACGATTACAATTTGCCTCTGCTGAGAGTTTACTGAAAAAACTCGGAAAAGTTCGCTGCTTTTGTTACGGTCTATCTCTTCTGAAATACCGGTCACTATTTGTGGTTAGCAAACAAGGTGCTGCATTACAATGTGTCATTGGTGCTAAAAAAGAAACACTAAAGGCACCCTAATGAGACGCTAAAGTAACAGAGTGGTGTGTCTCTAATACACTCCTGGAAGTTGAAATAAGAACACCGTGAATTCATTGTCCCAGGAAGGGGAAACTTTATTGACACATTCCTGGGGTCAGATACATCACATGATCACACTGACAGAACCACAGGCACATAGACACAGGCAACAGAGCATGCACAATGTCGGCACTAGTACAGTGTATATCCACCTTTCGCAGCAATGCAGGCTGCTATTCTCCCATGGAGACGATCGTAGAGATGCTGGATGTAGTCCTGTGGAACGGCTTGCCATGCCATTTCCACCTGGCGCCTCAGTTGGACCAGCGTTCGTGCTGGACGTGCAGACCGCGTGAGACGACGCTTCATCCAGTCCCAAACATGCTCAATGGGGGACAGATCCGGAGATCTTGCTGGCCAGGGTAGTTGACTTACACCTTCTAGAGCACGTTGGGTGGCACGGGATACATGCGGACGTGCATTGTCCTGTTGGAACAGCAAGTTCCCTTGCCGGTCTAGGAATGGTAGAACGATGGGTTCGATGACGGTTTGGATGTACCGTGCACTATTCAGTGTCCCCTCGACGATCACCAGTGGTGTACGGCCAGTGTAGGAGATCGCTCCCCACACCATGATGCTGGGTGTTGGCCCTGTGTGCCTCGGTCGTATGCAGTCCTGATTGTGGCGCTCATCTGCACGGCGCCAAACACGCATACGACCATCATTGGCACCAAGGCAGAAGCGACTCTCATCGCTGAAGACGACACTTCTCCATTCGTCCCTCCATTCACGCCTGTCGCGACACCACTGGAGGCGGGCTGCACGATGTTGGGGCGTGAGCGGAAGACGGCCTAACGGTGTGCGGGACCGTAGCCCAGCTTCATGGAGACGTTTGCGAATGGTCCTCGCCGATACCCCAGGAGCAACAGTGTCCCTAATTTGCTGGGAAGTGGCGGTGCGGTCCCCTACGGCACTGCGTAGGATCCTACGGTCTTGGCGTGCATCCGTGCGTCGCTGCGGTCCGGACCCAGGTCGACGGGCACGTGCACCTTCCGCCGACCACTGGCGACAACATCGATGTACTGTGGAGACCTCACGCCCCACGTGTTGAGCAATTCGGCGGTACGTCCACCCGGCCTCCCGCATGCCCACTATACGCCCTCGCTCAAAGTCCGTCAACTGCACATACGGTTCACGTCCACGCTGTCGCGGCATGCTCCCAGTGTTAAAGACTGCGATGGAGCTCCGTATGCCACGGCAAACTGGCTGACACTGACGGCGGCGGTGCACAAATGCTGCGCAGCTAGCGCCATTCGACGGCCAACACCGCGGTTCCTGGTGTGTCCGCTGTGCCGTGCGTGTGATCATTGCTTGTACAGCCCTCTCGCAGTGTCCGGAGCAAGTATGGTGGGTCTGACACACCGGTGTCAATGTGTTCTTTTTTCCATTTCCAGGAGTGTAGTTTTCATAGCGGTCTGACACTAGTGACCTCGTTCAGTTGCTTGCATATTATTTGTGTATTATGCACTTAATATGTATCCACATGCACAGATTTTGACGTTTATTCCTTCATCAGAATATCTTATGATCAGAAAACGGCAGTAGCCGAAACTTGTAACAGTGGATAGTAAATAAATTCGTGTGATCTAGTCCGACTTTTACAAATAAAGTGCCACAATATGATCGTAGACTCATTTACAGACTTTACATCTTTAAGGGGAGTTAGAACCGAAAAAAAATTGTTTTTCACATTTTAGGATTTTTATCTCACTATAAAATTTGCAGTGGTTCATGGTGTGGGTTCCTGTTGTCATGTCCTAGTTCATGAACCACGGGCAACGTATGAGTGGCCAAGTAAGTGGTCCCGACAGTCGGGATACCAGTTACTTTGGAATAAGGCTGCGCATCTCGGACATATGCTGAGTCGTGGTCACCTTTGTGCTCATAGGGCAAAGACTACCAAATCCACCGGTTAGTCCCTCAACCGTTAGGGGTAAAACTCAATGGGGCTCGGGGCAAGTAAGGTTAGCAACCTGCTTCCCTGTTACTTTAATTATGATGCTGGCAACAATCAGAGCAAAATGCCTCGGAACTTTGGAGGTGACGGAGTCCCACCTCTAACTGACAAACCAGGGACTCCTAAGATACGACTTGGCAAACAAATGGTAATGAGATGGGGAGCTATTAATATCAATGGGGGCTACTCTGGGAAGAAGGTAGAGCTGGCAGAGGCTGCAAGTAAGATGGGGCTGAACGTTTTAGCTGTTAGTGACATTCGGGTAAGGGGTGAGGAAGAAGAGGAAGTGGGAGAATACAAGGTATACCTGTCAGGAGTCAAAGCAGGAATAGCACAGTGGGGTGTAGGGCTTTACATCAGGAAAGAAATGGAACCCAGCGTAGTTGCAATAAGATATGTAAACGAACGACTGATGTGGATAGATTTGACAGTGTCTAGCAAGAAAATTAGGATTGTGTCAGTATATTCGCATTGTGAAGGGACAGATCAAGATAAGATGGATAGTTTTTATGATGCACTCAGTGATGTAGTTGTTAGAGTAAAGGACAAGGACAGTGTTCTGCTCATGGGTGATTTTAATGCCAGGATTGGAAATCGAACAGAAGTGTATGAAAAAGTTTTGGGTAAATTTGGAGAGGATATGGAGGCCAACAGGAACGGGAAACAACTCTTGGATTTCTGTGCCAGTATGGGCTTAGTAATCACAAACTCCTTTTTTAAACATAAGAACATTCACCGGTATACTTGGGAAGGCAGGGGAACCAGATCTGTCATTGACTATATAATAACAGATCAGGAATTCAGGAAGGCTGTGAGGGACACACGTGTACTCAGGGGATTCTTTGATGTCACTGATCATTATTTAATCTGCAGTGAAATTGGTATTGTGAGGCCGAAAGTGCAGGAGGTCAGGTCCATATGTAGGAGGATAAGAGTGGAGAAACTTCAGGATAAGGAAATCAGGAACAAGTACATAACAGTGATCTCAGAAAAGTACCAGTTAGTTGAATGTAGTCAATTACAGTCATTGGAAAAGGAATGGACAAGGTACAGGGACACAGTACTAGAAGTGGCTAAAGAATGTCTTGGAACAGTAGTGTGTACAGGTAGGATGAAGCAAACAGCTTGGTGGAATGACACAGTCAAGGCAGCCTGTAAATGGAAAAAGAAGGCGTATCAAAAATGGCTACATACTAGAACTCGGGTAGACAGAGAAAGTTATGTTGAAGAAAGAAACAAAGCCAAACAGATAATTGCAGCATCCAAGAACAAATCTTGGGAAGACTTTGGAAACAGGTTGGAGACTTTTTGTCAAGCTGCTGGAAAACCATTCTGGAGTGTAATTAGCAGTCTTCGAAAGGGAGGTAAGAAGGAAATGAAAAGTATTTTGGACAGGTCAGGAAAACTGCTGGTGAATCCTGTGGATTCCTTGGGCAGATGGAGGGAATATTTTGAAGAGTTGCTCAATGTAGGTGAAAATACTATGAGTAATGTTTCAGATTTCGATGTACAATGGGATAGGAATGATGATGGAAATAGGATCACATTTGAGCAAGTTGAGAAAATGGTCAATAGATTGCAGTGCAATAAAGCAGCTGGGGTGGATGAAATTAAGTCGGAACTCATCAAATACAGTGGAATGTCAGGTCTTAAATGGCTACACAGGATAATTGAAATGGCCTGGGAGTCGGGACAAGTTCCATCAAACTGAACAAAAGCAGGAATCACACCAATCTTTAAACATGGAAACAGAAAAGATTGTAACAACTACAGAGGTATCTCTTTAATTAGTGTTGTGGGTAAAATCTTCTCAGGTATTGTTGAAAGGAAAGTGCGAGTATTAGTTGAGGACCAATTGGATGAAAATCAGTGTGGGTTTAGGCCTCTTAGAGGTTGTCAGGACCAGATCTTTAGCTTACGGCAAATAATGGAGAAGTGTTACGAGTGGAACAGGGAATTGTATCTATGCTTTATGGATCTAGAAAAGGTATATGACCGGGTTCCTAGGAGGAAGTTAATGTCTGTTCTACGAGATTATGGAATATTAGGCAAACTTTTGCAAGCAATTAAAGGTCTTTACATGGATAGTCAGGCAGCAGTTAGAGTTGACGGTAAATTGAGTTCATGGTTCAGAGTAGTTTCAGGGGTAAGACAAGGCTGCAACCTGTCTCCACTGTTGTTCATATTATTTGTGGATCATATGTTGAAAACAATAGACTGGATTGGTGGGATTAAGATATGTGAACACAAAATAAGCAGTCTCGCATATGCGGATGACTTAGTTGTGGTGGCAGATTCGATTGAAAGTTTGCAAAGTAATATTTCAGAGCTAGATCAGAAATGTAAGGACTATGGTATGAAGATTAGCATCTCCAAAACGAAAGTAATGTCAGTGGGAAAGAGATATAAACGGATTGAGTGCCAAATAGGAGGAACAAAGTTAGAACAGGTGGACAGTTTCAAGTACTTAGGATGCATATTCTCACAGGATGGCAACATAGTGAAAGAACTGGAAGCGAGGTGTAGCAAAGCTAATGCAGAGAGTGCTCAGCTACGATCTACTCTCTTCTGCAAGAAGGATGTCAGTACCAAGACTAAGTTATCTGTGCACCGTTCAATCTTTCGACCTTGTTGTATGGGAGCGAAAGCTGGGTGGATTCAGGTTACCTTATCAATAAGGTTGAGGTTACGGATATGAAAGTAGCTAGGATGATTGCAGGTACTAGTAGATGGGAACAATGGCAGGAGGGTGTCCACAATGAGGAAATCAAAGAAAAACTGGGAATAAACTCTATAGATGTAGCAGTCAGGGCGAACAGGCTTAGATGGTGGGGTCATGTTACGCGCATGGGAGAAGCAAGATTACCCAAGAGACTCATGGGTTCAGCAGTAGAGGGTAGGAGGAGTCGGGGCAGACCAAGGAGAAGGTACCTGGATTCGGTTAAGAACGATTTTGAAGTAATAGGCTTAACATCAGAAGAGGCACCAATGTTAGCACTGAATAGGGGATCATGGAGGAATTTTATAAGGGGGACTATGCTCCAGACTGAACGCTGAAAGGCATAATCAGTCTTAAATGATGATGATGATGATATAAAATTTGCAATTTTCCGAATAACGTGATACGTATATCGCTTATAAACTCACATGGAAACTATTTTTTTTAACATAATCTACACCGATTGAAAATGTTAAAATTTTTACGTACATTACTTCAAGATCTAATAAAATCGGTATTTTTTTATATAGAAGGCTGTGGATTGCTGTGTTGTAAAGGTTAAATGTTGGTCACTTCCAGAAGAGGATGGGCAGCAGGTTGAGGAAGTTGAAACAAAGTTTGAAGGACAAGAAAGTTCCTGATGGTAAAACCATAAGAGGGAGGCTGGCAGACAAAACGACTGATGAACTAAAGCAGTATTATGGGATGGCCATTAGAAATAATACTGAGCATTTGTTGAAAATGAAGCAGGCAGTATGGGCTACCTTCTTCCACAGACTGTTAACTGATGAAAAAGTAGTACACCACCTTTGTCCTCCTGGAACTGATTCATGGTGCAATTACCGCAATGCCCAGTACTCAAACAGTTCATACAGCGATAAACATTCCATCCCAGCAGGGATATTATAAAACCTATTTACGGAGACCTGGAAAATCCTGAATTACTGAAGAAGTGTCTGCACTGTCAGACTGAAAATACCAATGAGTCGTTCAATAATCTTACCTGGACTCGCTTACCAAAAAATGTTTGTGTTGGAATGAAGACACTGAAGTGGGGGGGTCAGTGATGCTGTTATTGCTTTTCATGGCGGCAACATTGGCAGGGTGAAAGTGCTACAGCATATGGACATTAATCCTGGAGCAAACTGCATCAGGCAACTTGAATAGATGGACAAGGTACGCATTGATAAAGCAGAGTATGAAGCACAGTTGGCCACTGAGGAGTCCAGAAAGAAGGAAAGAAGAAAAAACTTGGAAAAACATCAAGAGGATGATATAAAGTATTGTACAGGGTGCTTCTGAGTGACGAAAAATAAAAAAAAAACTAAGCATATATTGAGTGAGTTACAGTCTTTTGAAACTTTAGAAGCCCTTCCTGAACATTTACATTTTCTGTTGCATTTTTTCAAAAATGTCAGAAACTACTTCGAGTAGAGTATTCAGATTTTGAGGGAGTAATAACATACATATCCTGAGTGTACTGAACTAAAAGAAGAACATAATGTTACGTATAATTAAAATTATTTAGGTTAACGTACAAAAAAGTACAAAAAATTTTAACTGTGTAATTAAAAAATTGTTTCCCAAAGCAGTGGCTGAAATGAAATTATAGTAGTTTAGTAGAGTCGGAACATACAGTTTAATGTCATGTAAAAGTTTAATGTCAATGGCTACGGTGGTTCCTGAAATACAGGGAAGGAAAGTCACTAAATTTAACATTGTCGGGATAGGGCGTTCCAACTCCCCTCAATTGATATTTTTTGGTTAGGCTGATGAAATGTTGTTTCCAGTGTGTATCGCGTCCTGTTATGGTCAATGAAACCAGTGTCTGAGTGATATGTACATGAGGGCATGGCCCTGGGCCGATGAACATGTAATGTTGATTCTGTAAAAGGAAAACACGCCATATACGCGTTCTAGGCTGCTGATTACTGGACAGGACAGTGGCAGCTGTTGAGGCGTGTTGCAACACAAAGGAAGCTATATTTTGTATTCTTAATAGACTTCTGTATTTTTGTAAATGACGCCGTAAAGGCCAGTGGGTTCCATGATTGTGGTTTAAGGGGCATAAATCAAGATGATTGTAGTATAGTTTTATAACAGCAATAGTTCAGCATTTTTGTGTTTGTTGACTTTAGAGATTCTTGTCTTAATAACATCCTATTAAGCCTTTGAATTTTTTTCTTTTTTTTTTTTTTGGCAGAAACTGTTTCTAGATAAGGTTGTAGTGCAGCCGTTAATGGTCATAGTGATAATTCAAATTTTAGCAGCTTTATCCTGTTACTTATTCTTATATTATCTAGCAGTCATTACGGCACACAAATGTGTTATTTATACCCTGGGTCAGTATTGTATTCTTTGATGGTCAATAAATTTGACCTTGTATTGTACGCGCTACCGCACATTCGAGATTCCCACTCGTGGGCACCGCTGCGCGAAAATTACCAGCCGTGTCTTGTTACCGCAACCCCCTGAACTGTTGAACAGTTGCTTTGAAGAAATATTATGGCACTTACACAGTGTTATCCGCAGCAAAACTAAGAAGTGTATTTGTTATTAAAGTATGTTGTAATATGTTTTATTTTCACAATTATATCTTATTCTGCACCAAAGTTAAACTGAGCTCTCCTTTATGATATGTAGTCTGAAAACGTTAACAGCTTTCCATCATATACTAATATAAAAAAAAGCAATAACGTACGTACCTGTTGCAGTAACAATTATTCCGGGGTCGCTTTACTGGGTGTTAGTTATCAGGTATCATTTTGAGAAAAATGGAACAGTGGGACACAGTTGTTGTTAGCCAGAGGTCAGTGGTTGCAGACGAGCTGGCTCAGGCCTCTGGTGTTAGCAGCAATGAATCAACCTTTCATAACTGTGACGAAAATCGTGAGCAGCCTCTCAACATACGCTGAAGTGCTTTACATAACACCTAGCAGTGAAGAATTTCGTTGTAGGCGTGAGGCCCTCCTCTTGCAATCTGCAAGGCATACTCCGGGTGAGTTCTTATGTCTGTCTGGTCTCGAAAAATTCTTCATGCCAATCGGATTATTTAATGGCAACTTACTTATTGCTTCTTTTACGTCTTGGAAACCATGGTATAATCCCAAAATATTGTCGCAATATCACATCAAAACAAAATAGTATATTGGTACTGTTTTTCCTGACTCGTATGAAAATGTTTCCTTGATGTATTATTATGATCACAAAAAATTAGTTTTAACAACTTGAGATACAACTTGCGTAATACGGTGTTGTTTTGCACGCAATGTGCATTAAATGCCAAGAAAATAAAATATAAAAATAAATATACAAAAATCTTGCTGCAGAGGAGAATCACGCAGTACATCCGCAACAGCGATGTTGTCCTCGAGATGGCATTTCGAAAGGACCTTAAGGGGACATGCTCGCGAAAATGACCAAAAATTTGAAAAAAAATTATCTTGCTCTATAGAAAAGCGCATTTCATTCTGATTTAAAAAGTATATAGTTTAATGGGCATTATCATTTTCCGTTCGATCTAAAATTGAGGTTGAACGTAATGTTCCACAGGGGCCACGCCCATCTGTCAGTATGAAGTGCGTCAGAATACGTTATGCATTATTTTGTTCTTCCGTGTCTTCCGTCGTTAGCTATGGGTTGTTAACACAGGTGTATTGTAGAAGGCACTGACTCCCGGAACCAGAGTACAAGCATGTATAGAAGGCTATGGTTCGAATATAAACAAAGATCTGAGAATATATGATTTCGGAATTTCATACGCATGTGGTTTTGTAGTTATTGCGTGTTGTTTTGTTTCTGTCTGTGTGTTTCCTGTGCTACAAATGCCGAGAGTAAAGAAATTTAGCCCCAAAGGGAAGTTTCGCGGCAACCAGTTCCAATCACAACCGAATAATACACATCAGTTGCTTCAAAAGTCGCTTGCGGAAACTGTCTACAGGC
The DNA here is from genome assembly GCF_023898315.1 of Schistocerca nitens. NCBI lineage: Eukaryota > Metazoa > Arthropoda > Insecta > Orthoptera > Acrididae > Schistocerca > Schistocerca nitens. Next base: position 928,860,655 of record NC_064617.1, on the reverse strand, counting down.
AGTGTTTCTAGACGTAAACTTTCGCTTTCTAAATGTTATAAGAACAAGCCTAGTAGTATTGTGAGTAGCAATAACGATGGAAATGTTACTGTGAACCTAAATATGCTGTCAAGACTTTTGAAAAATGCTGCGAAATGTAACTACTGCAATTGTGAACACAGTATTGACGTTTCTGAGGACATTTCAACAAGGAAGGGTCTTTCAAATCGGTTAGTGATTGCCTGTAACTCGTGTAAGATGCACAGTGACACTATGACATTATCAGTAACTGACAGTCGACATTACAGTGCAAATATTCAGCTTGCTTATGCAATGCGATATATTAGAAGGGGAAGGAGAACTGCTCAGACTTTTTGTGCAGTGACGGATTTGCCTCCACCTCCACTGAGGTTTGACAGATACAATAAATTAATACATAATGCCTTATGTGGTGTAAATGAACATTCAGTGAAAAGAGCAGCAGAAGAAGCCTTGTCTGAGAATACAGACATTGTAGCAGCATTTGATGGATTTTGGCAGAAGAGAGGTCATACTTCTCTGAATGGGGTTGTAATTGCCGCATTTATTGAAACTGGTAAGATACTAGATTATGAATGTCTAACAAAGCACTGCCAGGGTCGTTCAAGTAAATTTATTGGCACCTATGCTTGTGTAAAGAACTTCGATGGTCCAAGTGGAAACGTGGAAACGAAAGGAACTCTAAATACTTTTAGAAGATCAGAGGTCAGTCGTGATGTGATGTATGTAGGAGACCTTGGGGATGGAGACTGTAAAGGACACACTACTATTGTTAATGACAGGCCATACGGGGACACTCTGATAGAAAAGCTTGAATGTGTTGGCCATCTACAAAAAAGAATGGGAGCTAGGCTGAGAAAATTATGTTAAGACTTCAGTGTAAAAAAACAGAGAGACGGAAAACACATGGGTGGTCCAGGTCATCTTACAAAAAGTGAAATTGATTCTTTGATTCAATGTTATGGACTAGCAATAAGGAGAAATATAGGAGATTTGAAGAACATGAGACGAGCTGTTTGGGCAACATGGTTTCACAGTGTCAACAGATGAAACCCTACAGCATGGTTTGTGCCTGAAAGCGGAAGATTCGTGGTGCAAGTACTGACTGAGCACTGCTACAGGCATACAATATACCCACAATATACCCAGTCTACGTAGGAAATGTACGCATGGTCTCTCTCAGAATGCAAATGAAAGCTTCAACAGCTGTATATGCGAAAGAATACCCAAAACTGTATTTGTTGGGCTAACAGTGCTGAAGATTGGTGTAATGGATGCAATGATAACATTCAATGATGGTGCAATTTCTAGGACCAATTTTATGAAGAAATTGAACATCCAGACGTGCAGGAATATGACTTCAGCTCTAACTACTATTTATAAACGGCGGGTAAAGGAAGCAGAGACAGCTGCAGAAGCCGCTACCAAGGAGTCAAGGGTAAAGAAAAGAATGAATAGAAAGAGTATGGAGGATAAGGAAACAGGAGGACAACTGGAGTAGGCAGCTGCAATGTTCTAAACGAGCATAGTGGTAAGTTAATAAATCTGTAAACCATCTTTTGCGATTTACCGAAAACATGAATTTTCATCATTCAGGTACACTTTTCTCCTAAATTACTGAAGTTAAACTAACGAAAATTGGTACAGGTATTTAGAATGACCTCTTCTACCTCCCTTGCCTACTATTTCCTGAATAATTTATAACATGATGATGATGTTGATATTTGAGCAACATTTTTAAATATTTCGGTTGTAGTAAAATAAATTACTTGCCATTCGGGATTAAAAGCGGACGTGTTACAAGATGTAGCAGATCTGAATGTCGCACTCGTGAATCCTGTCAGGACCAAATCAACAAGAAAGGAACTCTATGAGATGGGAATATGCAGGGCGAGCTGCAATTCCAAAATCACTCATCACTGACTCATATGCCTGTAAAAGGAAAATGTTGTGCCGAAGCGGTAAAGGTGCACTATGACTAATGTCATTGTGTCGGATGAGGCTTATGGACTAGTTTACGTCCCAAGATTGAAACGAGTCGGTGGTTCGATGGTGATTTGGGCAGCCATATGTTTGTACTCCATCAATCTGAAAGGTCATATTGCTGCCGAGAGTTATTTGACCATTGTGGCTGATCGGGTCCCATCCCATGGTGCATCATTTGGTGGTGCTGTGTTCCAGGGCGCTGTTCACACAGCTCGCTTCGTCCAGGACTGAGAGCGAGGACTGAGCACGAGGATCAATTGTCACATCTCCTTGGTCATCACAGCCACCAGATCTCAATATTATTCAGACTTTGTCGTCTACTTTGGAGAGAATTGTGCACGATCGCTATCCACTTCCATCACCATTACCTAAGCTTGCCACTGTTTTGCGCGAAGAATGGTATGAAATTCGCCTGAAAACCATACAGGCCCTGTATTTATTCATTCTGAGGTGACTGGAAGGTGCTTTCAATGCCAACGGAATTCCTTCATCGTGTTACGCATGGTAACGCGTTTTTGGTGTTTCGTATTTTTGTACATCACCTGTACAGTCACGGGTATTGGCACTAGAAGGTATCAGATAGATTATATAATGGTAAGACAGAGATTTAGGAACCAGGTTTTAAATTGTAAGACATTTCCAGGGGCAGATGTGGACTCTGACCACAATCTATTGGTTATGAACTGTAGATTAAAACTGAAGAAACTGCAAAAAGGTGGGAATTAAAGGAGATGGTACCTGGATAAACTGACTAAACCAGAGGTTGTACAGAGTTTAACGGAGAGCATAATGGAACAATTGACAGGGATGGGGGAAAGAAATTCATAGAAGAAGAATGGGTAGCTTTAAGGAATCAAGTATTGAAGGCAGCAGAGTATCAAGTAGATAAAAAGACGAGGGCTAGTAGAAATTCTTGGGTAACAGACGAAACATTCAATTTAATTGATGAAAGGAGAAAATATAAAAATGCAGTAAATGAAGTAGGCAAAAAGGAATATAAACGTCTTGTGGGGCGGCGGGTGGAATAATAGAATAAAGGTTTTGTATTTATGCTGTTTGCCGTTCTCAACACTGGCTCTCTAACTACAATATTGGCAACCAGAAAGTGATTAGCAAAACGTGAAGCCTGTAATTAGAATTCCTAGTGCCCACTTCATCTGAGAAATACATTTATAGCTTCAGCTTATAGCTATAAATGGAATTAGGAGATTTTCTGGGATTCATAATCAAAAACCATTCTCTCTAAAATGTTCACTATGTTTTGAAAGTCACAAACCAAAAAGTATCCAACTACCTGAGCAGTTCAGAGTCTAATGCGCTGATGCCACTATAACTGTTCAAATTAAATGTTCAAGTGAATGCTCGCCATAACTTGATGATAATGTTCATCAAACACCACACTAATAATGGTAGAATGTCTGTCCTAGGGCGACACATGAAAATACGACATACGCAAACTAAAGATAGATCATTAACGTCATCCCAAAATTAACACTTCACTCGAAAACGATTTCATGGTTACGCATATCCTGAGTAACTTATTACTGCATCCGAGGCTGTTTATATCAACGATACCGACGCGACACGACTCGACTCCCGGCACATGTGGTGCGCTAATCAGCCTCTGGAGAGAATTTATTATTTCTGGGCCGGAACACCGAACCAATGCTCGGTACATTCCTGACAAATCTGTATTTTATTTACTTAACTAACTCATCTTCGATTACCTTATCCTTAGAGATAGTATGAGTATATTTGATTAGCAGTTGTCTTCTCAGCCTCTTTGTACATGTGAGTAACTTGTGGTAATAGTACAGTTCTGCATGTTCAAAACACACTACGTTCAGTTGACTACTAAATCCACTTATTGGTCCTCTGCTGCTGTGTCAGTTCCACATCTGCAATTATGTACTTACTTCATGGAAGTGTATTTATGCTGAGCTATAGATAATGTTTCACGTCTGCCATTATGTTTCTCAATTATATTGCTAGTGTATGTACTTATTTAACACTCACTCTATTAACATTTAACGCATAGGATAGCACATTTATTTCATATCTATAGTGTATTGCAGCTGATCAGTTTGCTCACGTTGCAATCCATTTCCACTTGATTGGATGCTGAAACCACAGGTAGTCTCTCTCGACCTACCACTAAAGTGCATCAAGTAATTATGGCCGAGCGTAATGCTAAATTCCTTAAACCTATAAGACACCATGAGCTGCTCTGTCTCATCTAACATAAGGGTACCTATGGTCGCATTCACGCCTCCAACTCATAACCTCAATTGTGCGCCCTAAAACACTAATAATAATAATAATAATAATCACAACCTCAATACGTGTAAGTGTGCCCTGTCACACACTACACCAAATAACAGCCAGCTCCAACCTTATAAATATTTCAAGGACGTGTCCTTCACGTCTCAATAATGGTTCAAATGGCTCTGAGCACTATGTGACTCAACTTCTGAGGTCATTAGTCCCCTAGAACTTAGAACTAGTTAAACCAACCTAACCTAAGTACATCACACACATCCATGCCCGAGGCAGGATTCGAACCTGCGACCGTAGCGGTCTCGCGGTTCCAGACTGCAGCGCCTAGAACCGCACGGCCACTGCGGCCGGCTCCTTCACGTCTCAACCACAAACACTGTTCAATTCTATTACACTGCCATTCCTTGCTACACAAGGTGAGTTCATTCTTACAACTTATCTGCATATATTTCATAACACTAAGCAATCTCTTTTACTATTAATTAGTTAGCTCTACAGCATACAATAGGTTTAACTGCCACTTCAGATCCTGCTTGTACACGAATTTGTATATCTTTTTAAATTACTGTTGGTGGACCATTTCCAATAAAACAACAACTTTGTACTTATAATATTACCAGGGTTCTATACATACTTGTTACTCAAATACCTTTGTATCTTAATTACATCATAATTCTCTGTTGTTTATGTCACTGTTAGGTTTGTCACATTAGGTATTTTCTTCACTAATCGGTGGATAGAACGGTTACAGAACTCATGGCTTGATAGCCATGACGGATAATTTTTGTATTGCAAAGAAGGAGTCGAAACTTTGGTGGATAGGAAAGATGAAGATAGAGTGAGACCTGAAATGGGAAAGAAGATCTCACCCAACTGGGACTGCACAGCTGCCACACTGTGTAGAGGTTACAGAATCTCCTCCCTACAGAATTCATTAGCTTAATGCTGGCTTGATAGTCATACCGGAAGATTTTAGTATTTGAGAGTAAGAGCCGAAATTTTGGTGGATAGGAAAGATGAAGATAGAGTGAGACCTGAAATGGGAAAGAAGATCTCACCCAACTGGGACTGCACAGCTGCCACACTGTGCAGCGGTTACAGAACAACCTCCTCCCTACAGAATTCATTCACTACCTATGAACTTCTTTAGGTCGATCACGTTCCTGAGACCGAATAGCTTTTTACTCTTAGGGTACTCTAGCCTATATGCATTGACATGTGGTTCTCCTATGATGCTGAAAGGTCCTTGGTATACGAACATGAATTTCTTTGTGTCTGCATTTATTTTCTTTGATTTTTCCTTGGTTTTGACAAGGACTAACTGACCTATTTCAAAACTGGTGGGTACAGCTTTTGCGTCATGACGCTTCTTTCTTTCTAATGTTCTAATCCTTATATTTGCCCTAGCCCTTAACTTCTTTTCGTCTGTGGATATTTGCGTTAGAATAGGGAATTCTACCATATCTGCAATCACATTGTGTGGTTCTTGGCCAAACATCAATTCGCAAGGCGCAAAACCAGTTGCATCATGCCTTAAGTTGTTAATTACATTCTCAAAATACTTCATGTGCTCTGCCCAACTTGAGTGTTTCCGAGCACAATAAGTCCTGCAAAGCCTATTCAATTCTCTCATAATACGTTCACTCATATTTCCTTGGGGGAAATACGCAGATATTTTCAGATGTTTCACTCCGGCCTTATCCAGACATTCTTTAAATCTATCAGAAGTAAACTGAGGCCCATTATCTGACAGAAACTTCTTCGGAACGCCAACGTTCACGAAGAAATCTTTTTTCCAACTTTTCTACCAACGTTTTTGCATTTGCTCTTTTAATTGGGTATAGCTTAACATATTTACTGAATCCATCCACAACAACAAAAACATGGGTGCACCCACCTCTCGAAGCACGAAGAGGGCCAAACAAATCACAAGACAGTAATTCTAGGGTTTCAGTTGGCTCTACTGAATGCATATCTCCTTGTATTCTGGTGTTAGCAGCACGGACTTTCTGGCACACTACACAAGATGCTAGATGCTTGGCAACACGGCGGTACATGTTGTCAAACACAACCTTCTCTTTTAATTTGGCAATGCACTTCTTTGCACCGTAGTGCCCATACCTCAGGTGTACATAGTCGATTAGTAAGTCTACATGTTGTGAGGGAAAGCACATCTTCCACTCTGAAACTCCTACATTTTTCCTTCTAAACAGAATACCTTTCTGCAGACAATAGTATTGCGAAACCTTAGGATAGTTCGCATTTCCTAAATAGCTCTTCACTAATTTCAGCTGGTCATCTGCATTCTGCTCACGTCTCAAGTTCTTAATCACACTCTTTAATGCACATTCTTCCTTTACTTCGTGCAACGCAAACATTCGTACTTCACTGATGTCAGTTGCTATAATTCCCGCGTCATCACATAGCTCCGCACTTCTTGATAACCCATCAGCTACCAGATTGTCTTTCCCTTGAATATATATAACCTCAAGTTCAAACTGCTGGAGATACAATGACCATCTTACCAAACGAGCATTCTTCAACTTACAGGTCTTTAAAAAGGTCAACGCCTTATGGTCACTGTAAACAATTATCTTGTGACCTAATAGATACTGCTCAAATTTCTGTACCCCAAATACAATTGACAATGCTTCCAGTTCTGAGATGCCATAATTTCTCTCTGCTGCCTGTAAAGATCATCGACTTGCGAAAGCTATAGTCTTGTGCACTTCTTGTTCGTTCTCTGTTTCTGCTTGGAATATCTCCACAGCTATACCATAGCCACTAGCATCAACAGACATACAGAATGGTTTTTCAAAATCAGGATGATGTAAAATAGGACTATTAATTAAAGATTGTTTAAGCACCTCGAACGCCTGTTGGCATTCTGCTGTCCAAACCCAAGGGGTATTCTTTTTCAGCAGGAGGTGAAGACAGGGTGCATTAAAAGCCTGATCACTAACAAAACGCCTATAGAAGCCGAAAAGACCGAACATCGATCTCAACTGCTTCTTGTTTCTGGGAGCCTCAAATTTTTCAATGACTGCTAGCTTGCCTGGGTCAGGCAGAATACCTTTTCCACTTATCATATATCCCAAGAAACCTATTTCCTCTTTAACGCACTCTGTCTTTTCAGTCTTTAGTTTCATGCCACCTCTCTCAATAGCCTCTAACACTTCCTCTAGTAAAACTATGTGTTCTTCCCAGATAGGAGTTGCTATTAACAGATCATCTACGTAGACTGTTATTTTATTACTCAAGGCTGGTCCTAAAACATGGCACATCACACGTACGAAGGCACAAACAGAAATATTAAGTCCGAAAGGTACCACACGGTATTGATAACAAACTCCTTCGTACAAGAAAGCTGTGTTCTTCCTTGAACTTTCCGCCAGTGGCAAATTCCAATATCCACACGTGATGTCCATAGAGGTTAAGAATTTTACTACCCGGAATTTTTGCAATAACTCGTCCATGTTCTGCGGTCCATCACTTTCCCTAACCACTATTTCATTCAACCAACAAGCGTCCAAGACCAATCTGACACTCCCGTCTCTTTTTGGTACAACAACAAGAGGATTATTGTATTCACTGACCGCTTTTTCAATCACACCCCACTCTAGCATTCTCTGTATCTCCATCGAACCGCCTCCTTCCTAGCTGCATGTATTTGGTATGGCTTCGTGAAAAACACTTGGCCAGGTTTCACCTTTAATTGACATTCATAACCTTTGACCACGCCAGGTCGATTTAAAAATACCTTATGATGCCTTTTTAAAACCTGTCTCAGTTCTTCCTTCTGATTAGCTGAAATTTTATCGATTTCCTACAATTTAGCTTCTATTTTGTCCAAAATAATTGCTTCTTCTTCTACGGTGTTTAGCTTACTTTTACTAAGATTAACACCTTTGTCCCAATATCTCCTATTTTTCAGAACTCGTATAGGCAGCTCCCAAGTTTCATCATTAGTTACTACATGTTTATCAATAAAAGGTACCGTAATTACTCCGGTTATCGGCAAGACCAATTTTAACTGGCTTCTTTCAAAGTCAACAACACTCTGATATTTCGACAAGAAATCTATGCCAATTAAAACCGCATTACTGAGATTGTTTACAATTAAGCATGAATGATCAATTAAATTACCATTAATGTTAAAGGGCAGCAAAGCTTCTTGCTTTACCGTTTTTGACACCTTGCCAGTAGCACCAATTATTCTTAGTGCTGATACCCTCATTACTGTAAGCTTGTCTTTACCAGGTAATGCATCAAAGAAGGACTGAGATATCGCACTCACCTCACTTCCACTGTCTAAGAGACAACGTACATTGATACCCAACATATTCATTATTATTATAGGGTGGCTTATTCTAGGTTGTACAGGTGGTTCCTCAAACTCATCCAATAGTTCCTTTTGGATTTGTTTCCAACTAAAGTGATCGACATCTATCTTCATTACATTTAGGTCAACGTGTGTAGGGATTTCCTGAACTACATTTTCAGCTGCCTTTTCCAGTCGGTCTATTAATTTCAAATCGAAACACCGCACGACTTCATTACATTTAGTTTGCTGAACATGACCCAAATTACTGTAGTCTGAGCGATTCTTCGCCTCCAGACCGGGCATAACACTAGTTACAGCTAAACCACTTTCACTATTATCGTCGGGTTCCTTCTCCAGTGACAACTGGTCACAGCTACTGGGTTCATCGACCCCCAACAGGCTATCCTCTACATTCTCACTTACCTCCTGTCCTAAATCTATTAGTACAGTATCAACATCCTGCACAGGCACTTTAGATAAGAGCACATCATCCTCATCGTAAATATAAGCATGAATTTCTTCTGCGTCTTCACCTGACAAATCAGTATTTTGTAGCTCTTCCCTACCGTTACACTGCTGCGCCTCCTCTTTCTCTTCCCACTTAGAAAACGTATCTAACACGGTATCTATCAAATACTGTGAGTGGTTTAATATTTCTGCAGTATCATTGGATGCTACCGAGCCATCATCCGAATCCTCAGTTTAAGTATTCTGTTCTGTCATACTAATTACTGTAATTACTGGCTTAGGAAAAGCAACCGCCTGGTGAGCGCCAGTACCCTCATAGACGGGAACTAGTTTTCCAGCCTCTGCCAACTACTGTTACCTTTATTTGCATTATAGTTAACTGGCACAGCATTGCTTTCAACACTGTTGTTTACTTGCACATTTTTGTTAGGAACAAAATTACTATCATTTGGATGCCATTGTTGGTTCTGGTAATTATTTCTCCAATTCCTACCTTTCTTAGGATGGCGAACACCTACTGTTCTGATGTTTACATTGCCATTTTGCTCGTTCTTAAAATTACTTCTAGTGTTATTAGCATTTCTGTTATTACGTGCTTGCTCCTCATTGGCAGCCACACGCTCTACACGTTCCAAATATTCAATGAAACGATCCAGGTTGTCTCTAGGGGCAGATATAATTCTAGTTTGCCAATACCATGGCAGTTTGGCTTCAAGACCTAGTATTATCATTTCAGGTTAGAGCTTTTCGGCCAAATGTGACAAACGTGAAATCCATGACCTAGCAAACTCTTTAATAGATTCCTTGCTTGCATTGAAGCGTTTTCCACTCCAAAATTCTCTCAACACTTCATTTTGCTTATTACTAGACCAATACTCATTAATGAAAGCTGTTTGAAATTCCGCTAATGTTTTACACTTCAACATACCATCAGCTGACCAAAGCATGGCGTCACATTCTAAATGGGTTCTAATAAATGAGATTTTCTCTCGTTCAGACCAAGTTGGTGGAATCACATCATCAAAATCGTTCCAGAAATCTAGCGGGTGGATATTTTTATCTGGATCGAACCGCAAGAACTGCCGACACCCGATAAAAGCGGCGTTTGCAGCTACAACTTGTTGCATACTACCATTACCAGAAGTTACTGAAGCTACTTTACTCTCAATGTTAGCAATGTTAGTACTAATATTTTCTACTCTCATTTCAACATTATCTACTCTTTGCACAATATGAGTAGTATCAGTTTTGATTGCGTCTACTTCTGCTTGACGTATGTTTACTTTTATATTAACATCTTTAAACCTATCTGAGCACAGTTCAGATTCCACCTCTATCTTTTCCGTTAACTTGTGCTCCAGCTTCGCATCTTCCATTTGGAAGTCTTTGCGAACCTCAGCAACTTCGGATTTTACTGTTTTATACATCTCAGATAACTGTTGAGCAACCTTTTTCTTAATATCCTCATGGTTGTAATCAATTTTATAATTTAAACTGTCCAGATCCTCTTTCAACTTATTGCAGCCAGTCTTGAAGGAAGTTTCTAATTCAGCTTTATTGGATTCTAATTTATTGTCCATTGCCTCAAACCGTTTATTAAAATTGGTTATATCAGATTTTAACTCAGCTGTCATTCTAGCATTACTGGCTGACATTTTTGCATTACTGGCAGCTATTGCTTGTAATATTACATTTAAATTAATAGCCCCAGTATCTTTGGGTTGCTCACTAGCTGGCTTTTTACCACACTCAGGTGACGAAAAACTAGCTCCAACACCAAAATCATCAAAACTAAATGAAACTTCTGATTGATCAGTCATATCTAACTTCTCCTTTTTCAAACTCTACCATCTCTGATGACTGTTTCATTTTTAATTCATCAGAGAAACTATCATCCAATAACTTAACACTTTCTGATTTCTGCTTTACTACAGGGGTCTCTACTATTGAATCGTTGCCCTTTTTCACACTACTGTCAGGAGACACTAGTTCGGATTTCACTTTAACATTACTATTTTCATGATATTTACACTTGAACCGTTGTCTGGATTTACAGTTCCTTCAACAGCCTATGGTCCTGATTTAGGTTTAACTTTTGTTTCTTTTTGCGGTTCCATCGCCGACAGTCTTTTAGTGCAGGTTAGTAAAAGTTTTAACAGCTTTTCACTTAACTTAGTTCCTTCTGCACGACGTATGGCGTTGCCGGCGCGGCGTACCAGGATTACTGATGTGACGCGGCGCGTTGAACTGCAGACGGCACTTCGATGGCTGTTGTGTGTTTGCGTGGCCCGCAACAGCAGGCGTGGCTCCGATTGCTCCAGCGGAGACTGACTTTTCGCAATGCCAGCAGTGCAGCTAGACTCAGCGCCAGCTCCGTCAATCCAGATGCGTTGTTAATCCAATTGCGTCGTCCACATGCACACGTAACACTGTCTATCACTGTACCGTTGCTTAGTTGCGTGTCGCATTTCACTTCCGAATCCGAATATTTAAAAATCACTTTCACTTTTACTTAGTTTGTTTCCCGGCCGATTAGCAACATATGTGGGGCGGCGGGTGGAAATAATAGAATAAATGTTTTGTATTTTTGCTGTTTGCCGTTCTCAACATTGGCTCTCTAACTACAATATTGGCAACCAGAAAGTGATTAGCAAAACGTGAAGCCTGTAATTAGAATTCCTAGTGCCCACTTCATCTGAGAAATACATTTATAGCTTCAGCTTATAGCTATAAACGGAATTAGGAGATTGTCTGGGATTCATAATCAAAAACCATTCTCTCTAAAATGTTCACTATATTCTGAGTCACAGACCAAAAAGAATCCACACAATCCAACTACCAGAGCAGTTCAGAGTCTAATGCGCTGATGCCACTATAACTGTTCAAATTAAATGTTTAAGTGAATGCTCGTCATAATTTGATGATAATGTTCATCAAACGCCACGCTAATAATGGTAGAACGTCTGTCCCGCGGCGGCACGTGAAAATACGACATACGCAAACTAAAGATAGATCATTAACGTCATCCCAAAATTAACACTTCACTCGAAAACGATTTCATGGTTACGCGTATCCCGAGTAACTTATTACTGCATCCGAGGCTGTTTATATCAACGATACCGACGCGACACGACTCGACTCCCGGCATAGGTGGTGCGCTAATCAGCATCTGGAGAGAACTGGGGCCTTTTTCTTTTTTCTCGCGCAGTGTTCTTACACCAAGGGAACGCCTGATCAAATCTGCTCTCCCGACTAGCCGCTGGGCTAGTAATGCACCACTTTAAGTTATCGAATAAATCATTGCTTCCTTTGCTGATGGCCGATGAAGCTTTCAATTTAATTGTGCAATCAGCACACAAGTAAGTAATCATAATAAAAGTCTGACGTGGCTAAGTCAAATATTTAGGGTGAGAGAATTAATTTAATTACACTACACGCAGTAGACGAGCTCTGAACTTGCTCTTTGGAGATACGCTATAGCTATATTTTTATAGTTATTCTGTTGAAACTTCTCACATTTTTATGATTATAGCGGATCTACCTTCTACTTAAATTTAAACATCCTAGCTTTATTTATTCGCCTACTTAATCTATCTTCCTTCCTTAATTTCTAAGACAAAAACCAGAAAATCATGAATTTCAGCTAAAATTTTAATTTGTGAGATCCAGAATACTGTTTCTACTAAATTATTATGCAAAAGGAATCTAAATATAAATTTTTAAGTTTCTAGCTCTTTTCTGTTGCGCCAATGATTTTTACAGAAAAACATCCAAATTTCGAAAATGGTTAAAGTTATTGAACTGATATCCAACACATATTGATTTTGTATTACTACTGACATGCTAGAAACGTTTCAGGTTATTTACTTCATTTTAAAGTATTGCGCAATATTTATGACGTCAGAGCTAGTTACAGCGGACTAGGCTGGCACACAATGGAAAGACTGATGTGAATTTTATACAGTGTGAGTAGGCTGCTTCCCTACAGTCTCAAAAATGAGATCGACAGGAAGTGCAAAATGGCTAAGCAGGGATGGCTAGATGACAAATGTAAGGATGTAGAGGCTTATCTCACTAGGGGTAAGATAGATACTGCCTACAGGAAAATTAAAGAGACCTCTGGAGAAAAGAGAACTACTTGTATGAATATCAAGAGCTCAGATGGAAACCCAGTTCTAAAAAAGAAGGGAAAGCAGAAAGGTGGAAGGAGTATATAGAAGGTTCAAAATGGCTCTGAGCACTATGGGACTCAACTGCTGAGGTCATTAGTCCCCTAGAACTTAGAACTAGTTAAACCTAACTAACCTAAGGACATCACAAACATCCATGCCCGAGGCAGGATTCGAACCTGCGACCGTAGCGGTCTTGCGGTTCCAGACTGCAGCGCCTTTAACCGCACGGCCACTTTGGCCGGCTATAGAAGGTCTATACATGGGCGATGTAGTTGAGGACAATATTATGGAAATGGAAGAGAATGTAGATGAAGATGAAATGGGATATATGATACTGCGTGAATAGTTTGATGGAGTACTGAAAGACCTAAGTCGAAACAAGGCCCCGGGAGTATACAACATTCCATCAGAATTACTGACAGCCTTGGGAGAGCCAGTCCTGACAAAACTCTACCATCTAGTGAGCAAGATGTATGAGACAGGCGAACTACCCTCAGACTTCAAGAAGAATATAATAATTCCAATCCCAAAGAAAGCAGGTGTTGACAAATGTGGAAATTACCGAACTATCAGTTTAATAAGTCACAGCTGCAAAACACTAACGTGAATTCTTTACAGACGAATGGAAAAATTGGTAGAAGCCGACCTCGGGGAAGATCAGTTTGGATTCCGTAGAAATGTTGGATCACGTGAGGCAATACTGACCCTATGACTTATCTTAGAAAATAGATTAAGGAAAGGCAAACCTACGTTTCTCGCATTTGTAGACTTAGAGAAAGCTTTTGACAATGTTGACTGGAATACTGTCTTTCAAATTCTGAAGGTGGCAGGGGTAAAATACAGGGAGCGAAAGGCTATTTACTATTTGTAGAGAAACCAGATGGCAGTTGTAAGAGTCGAGGGACATGAAAGGGAAGCAGAGGTTGGGAAGGGAGTGAGACAGGGTTGTAGCCTCTCCCCGATGTTATTCAATCTGTATATTGAGCAAGCAGTAAAGGAAGCGAAAGATAAATTCGGAGTAGGTATTAAAATCCATGGAGAAGAAGTAAAAACTTTGAGGTTCGCCGATGACATTGTAATTCTGTCAGAGACAGCAAAGGACTTGGAAGAGCAGTTGAACGGAATGGACAGTGTCTTGAAAGGAGGATATAAGATTAACATCAACAAAAGTAAAACGAGGATAATGGAATGTAGTCGAATTAAGTCGGGTGATGCTTAGGAAATTAGATTTAAAAATGAGACACTTAAAGTAGTAAAGGAGTTTTGCTATTTTGTGGAACAAAATAACTGATGATGGTCGAAGTAGAGAGGATATAAAATGTAGACTGGCAATGGCATGGAAAGCGTTTCTGAAGAAGCTTTTGAAATGTGGTGGTACAGAAAATGCTAAAGATTAGATGGGTAGATCATGCAACTAATCAGGAGGTACTGAATAAAACTGAGGAGAAGAGGAATTTGTGGCACAACTTGACGGTTGGTAGGACATGTTCGGAGGCATCAAGGGATCATAAATTTAGCATTGGAGGGCATCGTGGAGGGTAAAAATCGTAGAGGGAGACCAAGAGATGAAACACTAAGCAGATTCAGAAGGATGTAGGTTGCAGTAAGTAATGGGAGATGAAGAAACTTGCACAGGATAGAGCAGCATGGAGAGCTGCATCGAAACAGTCTCAGGACTGAAGACCACAACAGTGTTCATTATGAGTAACACAAGGTAAAGGCCATAAATGTTACGTTAACTAGAGAGATAAGTAATCTTCTGAGTACATATGTTATCCAGTGGACTGTTTCCTATGTGGAGCATATGTCAGCGTCAGCAGTAGCCAGAGAGAGAATTTAGTTCGAGAGTGTGTCCTGAGTAAGAGACAAACATCTCTCTCGCGATGTCTGTTGACATTTTCCGTTTCTCTGTGCCAATAATACATCACAGAGCGGCCTCAGTACTTGGACATCGCTCTGCAAATGCCTTCACGTACCCACTAGAAATTTCCAATGAAAGCTTCACAGGAACACGCTCTTCAGCAGCACAGCGGTTTCACGACGCTTCCTGTTCTTTCGCAGAAAGTTAATGTTCTTGCTCGATAGTCCTCCGCCCAGCATTTGCTGTGAGCGGCGCCGCTTTGAGCTTAGCGCCGACTGCCCACCTGTGGCCGCGCGCCGCTGACGTGAAGGGGGCCGCTTATCTAATCCCCAGGTGCCGCCGCCAGGGCTGCCGAGCGTGCAGCCCGAGGACGGGCTGAACGACGCAGCAGGGCGAACCGAGGCTGCTTCTCGCAGTCCACTGCTTTCCGACGCATCGAAACACTCAGGCTACAGACCAATACAAAACTCAAAACTACTGGACCCATACTTATAAAAGTAGACCAATTAGATGAGGACAAATCTGAGGGAGAGACATGTGACATTTGCAACGATGTCAACGTGCGTCTAGCAACAACCTCCACTCCAAACACAAACAGAGACAACATAACACATACAGTCAGTCCCATACAAATCACCACCATCGCCGACACCACGCCAGCAAGCACCACCAACATCAGTGAAAAACGTGTGATGGCAAACAGCATTGAAGAGGCGT
The DNA here is from genome assembly GCF_023898315.1 of Schistocerca nitens. Taxonomy (NCBI): domain Eukaryota; kingdom Metazoa; phylum Arthropoda; class Insecta; order Orthoptera; family Acrididae; genus Schistocerca; species Schistocerca nitens. Next base: position 928,844,832 of record NC_064617.1, on the reverse strand, counting down.
GTGACAAAACGAAAAGTAACCGTGTGACATCCCAAAGAGGTCTTAAAATGTCCCCCAATCAGCGGCCAACACCAAGCCACAATCCGTCCAGTACCACCTCAGAGACCGCAACAGAAACCAGCACCAACAGCAAGCCAGCTGCACCTAATTATGATAATTTAGAACTTAACTTACTTTTAAGTAGGCTAGAGAAAAAAGAGATACTGCAGACAGCGCAGCGAATGCTACTTAGATTGTGCCATCCAAAGGGAGATTCTCTCTGTTTTCCAGTAACTGAGCAAACAGACAGAATCATCCTAAAGACAGAAAATATTCCTACATCAGCAGAGCCGCTGCTCGATCTCATGCTCCAGGTCTGCCTGCGCAGGTCAGAATCTTTCGACTTGGACAAAATATATATAGATCATGTAAGAGCACACGGACGAACATATTTTGATTACTCACAGACTGGCAGTAAATGTTTTGTACACGTAAAACACCAAGAACACATAGGCAAAAAATGAATATCTTACAACATAATACAAAAAACAGTACGACAGTCAGCGCGGAAATCCCTAAAATAGCACTAGACCTGCAGGCAGACATCATGTGCTTACAAGAACCCTATAACAGAAACGGGCAACTGATATGTCTACCAAAACATGCTACCACAATAACAGGCAGCAATGACTGTAAGGCTGCAATAGTAATTCTAAATAGAACTTATAACATAGTTAAGGTAACACAGCTATGCAATCAACACTTGGTTACCATAGAGATAACTAACGGGAACGTCACATGGGTTATTGCATCCATGTACGCTCAATACAGCCATCAAATACAGCCGTATGCAGACTACATCAGAGACCTAGTAATGTATGCCAGAGGCAAAAAAATAGTGATAAGTGCTGACATTAATTCCAGATCGACCCTCTGGAACTCAGACAGAACAGATGACAGAGGACGCATAATCACCGATCTAATACAAGAAACACAATTACATGTAATGAATACGGAAGGACCCATACCAACATATGCAGGGTTCGATGGTACGAGCAGTAATATCGACTTCACACTAGCAAATAATGCAGCAATGGCATACGTAACAAACTGGACTGTACACGACAACATAACCAGCAGTGATCATAATGTCATAACATACACACTAACTCACACTCAGAACACAATGACCAAATCACACACCAGACACTTGCTGTTGCACAAAGCAGACTGGAACAAATTAACGGAAATTATCCAAGGACACGATCTACAAAACATCAATGGAAGTATCGATTATAGAGCACACAAGTTAACACAGGTGATACAACATGCACAAAACACATCAATACCGACAGCAAAGAACACAAATTGCTCACCAGTACCATGGACCAACGAACTTACGAGACTCAAACAAGACGCAAGACGCAAACGAAAATTATATCAAAGGGCGATAGCAGATAGAGACCGACGAATAAGACTTGAAGCATATAGGCATGCACAAGACTTATACAGACAGACCCTATACAACACGCGTAGACAACAATGGGAGCTATTTGTAACAACACAAACAGAGCAAAATATATGGGGGGAACCATACAAAATACTGACAGAGAAGATAAAAACCCCACTAGTTCTGGGAACGCTAAGGCAGGATGACGGCACGATGACGAGGGGGTGGAGGAATACAGCGGAGTTTCTGCTGTATAAACTGCTCCCTGACGACGTTATCGATACAGACACACAATATCATGCAACACTAAGAGAAAACCTACACACACCATACAACACTGCAACTGTCACCTGTCCTTTTGCGCAAGAAGAGGTTGCGCTAGCAATCTCAGAGCTCAAAAACAAAAAAGCACCTGGACCAGATGGTATCCACTCGGAAACACTGAAAAAACTAGCACCGCAGATCACCCCGTTCCTAACAACGTTACTGAACGACGCCTTACGGCTGGGCAGGGTACCTACAGTATGGAAAACCTCCAAAGCAGTCATTATTAAGAAATCAGCGGACAGGGATCCTTCAGATCCAAAGACTTACAGGCCAATATGCCTAATAAACACCCTAGCAAAGATTCAGGAGGAGCTACTGTGTAAGCGCCTGCAAACACACAGAGCTCTCAGGGGTATGAGCCAACACCAGTTCGGCTTCAGATCTGGCAGATCAATAGATGATGCCATCAACCAGGCCCTGCACATAGTTAACACCACAAAACAGAAATACGCCATGGCAATAATGATTGACATTACCGGAGCATTTGATAATCTTTGGTGGCCAGCACTGTTTCAGAGGCTAAGACATCTGGAGGTACCGCAATCACTGTACAACAGTTTTCTGGACTACTGTAAAGACCGAGTAGTCGAATGGCAGATGGACAGCCGGAAAGTAATTAAAAGAATTACCAAAGGCTGTCCTCAAGGGTCGATCTGCGGCCCCATCTTCTGGGACACAACAATCGAACCCCTCCTACAACTTCTGGATGGGGATGACAGGTCAGACGGAATTGTCGCATACGCAGATGACCTATTAGTTGTAGTCACTGCAAACAACAGAGCCCAGTTAGAAGAGAAAGCCAGTGGATTACTACAAACAATTACTCAATGGTGTCACAACAACAAACTCAGGATAGCCGAAAACAAAACAACACACACTTTACTGAAAGGATCACTCCAAAGGAATCCTTCGGTTAAAATTGGGGACACAAACATCAAACGAGCACGCATTACGCGCTATCTTGGGGTACACATAGATGAAAAATTGAATTTCCATGAACACATAAGGCTAACAACAGACAAAGCAGAATAAATACTCCACAAACTGGTGAGGCTAAATTCAAAACAGTACAGACTACCTCTACCAGTCATACGTACATACCACTGTGCGCTCTTCGAATCAGTACTCAGCTTTGCAGCTAGCACGTGGGCACATAGACTGAACGTGGTCACCAACAAAGCATCCGTCAGACGAGGGCAGAGAAGTGTCCTACTTAGGCTATCTGGAGCCTTCGGTACCACCTCAGCGGATGCACTGTGTGTGGTGCTCGGAATATGCCCCATAGATATCACGATCAAATACAGAGCTGCAAGGTACTGGTTAAAGGTGGGGAGACTAGATACGGTACACACAATAACCGGTGTGCCCATAGAGACGATACGTCACCTTAAAAGTTGGCGTTTGGATACATGGCAAGGTGAGTGGGATGTAAGTGATAAGGGACGTAGACTGCACGACTTCCTCCCTGACATAAGGGAGCGGTTGAGAATGAGACATATCGATCCCAGCCGCGGTATGGTACATTTCTTAACCGGGCACGGACCTTATCCCACGCACTTAAACCGCGTGAGTCTGAGGCAGACACCTACATGCACATGCGGGGAAGAAGGTTCCCCAGAACACACTGTCTTTTTCTGCGGGCAATACGCGAACAATAGACATAAACTACACTTAGATTACACAGATACAGACATAGATATATACACCGCAATAAGAGACGAAGAACAATGGGCACAATTAAACGCACTGACAAACAGTATTTCAAAAACAACACATGAAGAGTATATGCGGACACGACATCACAGACATGCCTATGTGCAGCGTAACAACAATCTCCAGAGGGTGGACAGCGATACCTACAGTGACAGCGAAAATAGTGACAATGAGGAGGAACAGGAGGAGGAAGCTGAGATGTGACATAAGGTGCTGGTGATCTAGCCAAGAAAACACCAAATGCTGTACATGGATGCACACCTAATGTAGTTAATACATAGGATTAGTAACAAATAGGATAAGAAACATTATTTCTCTACTAATAACCATTTGTGTGTGTGTGTGTGTGTGTGTGTGTGTGTGTGTGTGTGTGTGTGTGTGTGTGACTGGCGGTCAACGGCTCGATGAAACCATTCCGAGGTATTCACCGTCAGTCACACTCGGTGATGGTACTAACATATCTCTCATCTATCCTATCTTCTTTTTATATTCTTCTTAAAAACAACAAAATTTTATTTATATTTCAACCTCAAATTATTGTTATTTTGAACCATTCTTTGTAAATGTTGTAGATAAAAAAAAGGAAAGAAAACTGTAAAAAGATGAAAAACTAAAATTGTAAGATGTACGACCTGTTTTAAACATTAGGTAACAGGTCTATAATTTGGCAATAAATAAATAAATAAATAAATAAATTTCCGACGCCTGGAGCTTCACTCGACTGCCGCCGGATGGAAGCGGCCACCCTCCGACGTGCTGACCACAGAGCAGGTGGATACTAACCTGCTATTTTTTATCTTGTAAAGTAATGTAATGCTGCGCAAATATTAAGCTGCTGGCTACTGAAACTGCAGAACCAAGGAAATTCTGGTCTTACGTAAAATCGGTGAGCGGGTCGAAGGCTTCCATCCAGTTACTCACTGATCAGTCTGGCCTGGAAACGGAAGACAGCAAAACGAAAGCTGAAATTTTATGACTTGGACAGGATTTGTGACTGGTGTAAAGAATGGGAGCTAACTCTAAATATAGATAAATGTAAATTAATGCAGATGAATAGGAAAAAGAATCCCGCAATGTTTGAATACGCCATTAGTAGTGTAGCTCTTGACACAGTCACGTCGATTAAATATTTGGGCGTAACATTGCAGAGCGATATGAAGTGGGACAAGCATGTAATGGCAGTTGTGGTGAAGGCGGATAGTCGTCTTCGGTTCATTGGTAGAATTTTGGGAAGATGTGGTTCATCTGTAAAGGAGACCGCTTATAAAACACTAATACGACCTATTCTTGATTACTGCTCGAGCGTTTGGGATCCCTATCAGGTCGGATTGAGGGAGGACATAGAAGCAATTCAGAGGCGGGCTGCTAGATTTGTTACTGGTAGGTTTGATCATCACAAGAGTGTTACGGAAATGCTTCAGGAACATGGGTGGGAGTCTCTGGAGGGAGGTGTTCTTTTCGTGAATCGCTACTGAGGAAATTTAGAGAACCAGCATTTGAGGCTGACTGCAGTACAATTTTATTGCCGCCAACTTATATTTCGCGGAAATACCACAAAGATAAGAGATATTATGGGCTCATACAGAGGCATATAGGCAGTCATTTTTCCCTTTGGGAGTGGAACAGGGAGAGAAGATGCTAGTTGTGGTACTAGGTACCCTCCACCACCCACCGTATGATGGATTGCGGAGTATGTATGTAGATGTTGATGTAGAACCAGGAAGGATAGGATATAACGAAATTTGACTTACTGAAGGAAGGACGACAACGGTCACTAATGTGGAAAGTCGAAAATCTTTGTTGTACCAAGCTATTGCCTACTTCACTGAATCTGTTTCAATGCACTATTTACTAGTTTTGATATCAACGTTGCTTTACACACCACTCAACTGTCAACGCATTGTGTTTTAACTAAACTTAACTGGCTTATTATCTATTTATAACTCATTTGAGCAAAGATAAATCATTGTTACCACTTTTTTCACGTAAAGTTAATCCACCCTTATATACACTGGTAGGCTGCACATTTTCTACATAAATATCACTCTCTCTCTCTCTCTCTCTCTCTCTCTCTCTCACACACACACACACACAACTCAGTCAGTGGTATGCGAGTATCTATGACCTTGATTTTATATTCAATTCTGAAATACCTGGGCTAGCAGGACAGAGCGGATTAGGATGTGGAAAGGGCCAGGAATAAGGTTGCTATCAGTTGCACTCAAGATACAAACTTTATTTGACCACACACATAATATTACAACAAGAATGGTAAACACTCAACGTTTTAATCGACCTCCTTTGATCAACTTTATATCGGCTGAAGGCCACTCTCAAAATCAAAGATGCAAGGCGTAAGTAAGAAATTGACATACAAGGTTCTTCTGGAGGTGTCACCCAAAAATATTTTATAAATCTTCAATCTAAACAGGCTGAAGGCCTTAGTACTTTGATTTTAATGGAACTCGGCTGGAGGCCGCATATTAAGCAATAAGAAGTGTTTCAATCAAACGGCAGAAGGTTTTATCTTAAAACAATTGAAGCAAATTCGGCTGAAGGCCCCATACAAAACATTACAATCGTGTGCTTTAAGGTCAAGACAAGAACATTAATTTGAGAGATATCAACACTGAAGGCCGCACATCAGAAAATAATTTTCATATAAAATAAAGAATAACCTCATGCCTTAAGGGCAAGACAGGAACATTAATTCAGGATATATTAAAAGTCGGCTGAAGGCCACACATCAACCAAATAACTAAAACTCAAACAGGAAAGTTACTATGTAACACACACGGGACGGCGCTCAGAAGTTTTCAAGGGTCGCCGTGGAACTGTAACACTAACGCCCGTTTAGGCGAGACAGACAGGCTGACCAACAATCTCTTAATCGGAAGTCAACCCAACCGACAGACTGCCGCCGAACCAACCAACTACCTGATTTCGGTCACCAGACCAACGGCACTACAACCAAAATGCCAGCGAGGCAAAGAGACCAGTAACACTGGTCTTCAAATATTGGTGTGTTAATAAGCCAAAGCACAATAGCTACTGAGATACATTTTAACATCGCCACGGTTGTGGAACTACACGCCGTGCGGACAGCATGAACAGGGTAAGAAAACACTAGCTGCTCTGTCGCAACCGACCGACTGGCTACTGCAGTACGTAAACAGCATTACAGTATTTAAAGCCTTGCTCAGTGGAACTGACCCAGGGTACACAGTGTTCTACAAAACACTGCCACAAGAAACTAAAACACTCGTAAAACGGCTCACTGATGATCAACTAGAACAAATCGCAGGCGGACACACACACAAAACTGAAAGACGGTCGGTGACAAAACACAAGTCGTCTGACCAGACGACCGACCAACAACCAACCAAGGTCGTTGCCACTCGAACCATGAGTGTCAGCAACGGTCGGGCGAGTCTTGAGTATCCGGGCACACTGGCTCGGACCCAATCGTGGAGAGGTAACTCTTGCCGACTGGCCACGACGTCTCCGCACAAGAAGGAACCGAGCCACGTCCAGTAAGATGACCCAGTGGCCAGGCCCAGAAAAGGTCAAAAGACCAAAAATACATCGCCCAAAGAGGCGACCAACTGAACGACCGACCAACGGTCTATCCCGCTGCCATCTCCGTCCGTCGGACAGTTCATTCTGTGTCGCGAGCGGTCGGCGAGTACTGGCTGTCCGCGCCTCCATAGCGCTCCGTCCCCGATTGCTGCTACGTCTCGACTGGACTTCTGTCGCGTTCCAATTCAAAGACTGCCAGGTACGATCTTCCCTAACGACACACGACGACCGGGGAGTAATAGCCGTCCAGCAAAGATAATACGACAGGGCTAATATCGATACGCGCTGCTGCTGCCACTCACGGGCAGGCGAGACAGCAATTCAGTGACACAGTAATTGAAATTAAAATGACGAGGCGGCCTTACGGTAAAAACAGAATGTTAAATAATAGATGGCACGAACATGAACCACGCACGGCTCAAATTTATCCAACGACAAACGGACATTACGTTTTTTCCAGCATCTCTGGACGAGAACGAGGCTGTGCCCGCCCCTACCCTTGTCATGGGATACCCTCTGCTTGACGTATTCCCAAAAAGAGGGCGTGGATTGAGAAGGAGTTGAGAAATATGATAGGACGAGCTGCTGTGGCAGTATAATACTATGCAATGACGGCTAAATATGAGTCTTGGCTTAGAACCTCTCTGACTGACTGTTTACGTGAGAGGCGCATTACTTAAGAACGAGCTGATAAATGTGAGTTTTTACAATAATGAAGTACTAAGATATTATTGGGAGAGCTAAATAGGTTTCACACAATTGGCTTAAAAGCTGTACGTATGGCCCATTACTAAAAGAGGGGCGTGGCTTAGGAAAGGGCAGGAGAAGGGGGGAGGGGGAGGTGAAAGAGGCATGGTTTAGGAATGGTGAAGGTGAGGTGGAGGGCTGCTGAGGGGGTTGAGAAGGAGAGGTGGAGGGGGTGGGGATAGAAGGGGCCACCTGCCAATGTCTAAATGTCCGAGAAATGGGCCGGAGTGTGTTCTCGGTCCACAGAATACTTTGCTCTCCTACTCACAATGATGGCAGCCTGTAGACTTCAGTGAAGTACCTACTGAGAACTCTATTGCAGGACGATGGAAGACACAAAGACCTTCGAAATCATTGTTCTGAATCGCTAGAGCAGCATGTAAATAACAGAACTGTGATTCCATTTGCGCAGTAGGGTGTGAGGCTGGCAGTAATGAAGTTAAAGAAGAACGAAGCACCTCTGCCAGACAGAATTATGACAAATGTGTTTCTCCAGCTAGCAGACCAAGTTATTCGACATCTGACAGTGTTATTGAAAGATTGTCTTCTGCAGGGATGGATACCCAAAATCCAATATCACTGTACTAGGAAAGGAGAGAACAAAGACCCAAGACAACTGAAATGTGTTTGCTAGTTGTCGAAAGGATAGAAGGTAGATGTTCCTTTTTGTAAACACCATAATGCGGAAATATACAAATGCGTTTGAAACTTTATGGTAAAACATTATATTGGGCTGACAAATACAAATTTATATGTAAATTCGGTCTGGTCTTGGATATGTAAAAGAGACTAAAAGAAAAAAAGAAAATAACTAAATAGTCCTAAACGTTTTCATAAGTGAATAGTCCTAAACATTTTGTATGGGATGAAGGTGGGATGGTTTTGTGGGGCAGTTGTGGTGCGACAAGCAGTAGAATGTTCGTCAAACCAGGAATTATGTGTGCAACTTTTTGAGAAGGGATCTTGTCATCTTGGAAGTAGGCTGTGTCCGCTATGTACTCATCAACATGTAGAAGAATAGGCAACTGCTGGTCACCGCCCATCTCACACCTCTGATTCCATAAAATCAACTGAAACACATACACTTCACTGCCAGGAGCTACGTAAGGGGGGGGGGGGACACATGACCGCCTGGTACCATTTCTACGGCGCTCCAAAGCAAGAAGTGCACTCTTTTAAGGGGGAAGGTGACTAATATTTTGCCACTGAGGTTATACAAATGACCTAGTCAATGAAATATAGTACGCTATGCGACATCACAGTTGTTCGCAGGTAGATGGAAGCTTCAGACACTTCTTGTGAAATGCAGGGAGACTCTCAGAAAACCAACGACTGGTGCAGAGGCTGGCAGCTGAGTAAAAATGTAAATAAATGTAAAGTAAATATGAGAAAAGATTCGATGTCACTTGATTACTCATTTCACCTGTCAATAAGTGGAATCAGTCACAACTTTAAAGTGTCTAGAATATTCTGTCGGCAGTAATTTTACGCGGAATAACTACATAAATAGAGTCTTGGTGAGAGCTAATGTCAGACTTAGATTTATTGGAAGAATCCTAAGGAAAAGTGATTTAAGTACGTAAGACGTCGCCTACAAAGTTATTGCTGACAATTCTTGAGTAATATTCGTTGGCTTTGGACCCTTACAAAGTTGGCTCAACAGGAGTGATAGAACAGATTCAAGTGTACGCTACGTTCTTCGCCACAGGACCGTTTAGTTAGCGTGTGAGTGTCACAATATCTTTGACCTTGGTCTATAAGCTGCTTCTAGCCCAAGCGGCACATCGATGCAACTGCTAAGTCGTGAGTTGTGCTGTAATAAGTTAACACGTGTTTGTGTCTCTCGTCTCGGAAATGGAACTGCACAATATTGCGCAATGGTATGCCATTTCTTTTTGCGTTAAATTAGGTGAAAACGCGACGAAACTTACGGTAAGCTTTAGAAGGCTTTTGGAGAGGAGATTATGTCAAGAGCTCAAGTTTTTCGTTGGCATAAAACGTTTTGTGAAGGCAGAACTAATATTGAATATGAAGACCGCAGTGGACGATCATCAACCTCACGGATGGTTGTCATCTTGGCCAGGGTGCCTGAACTCGTACGAACTGATCTATGATCATCCGTGAAAATGATTGCAGAAGAACTGATCATCAATCGAGAAACGGTTCGTCTAATAATAACTGAAAATCTTGCTATGAGAAGGATTTGTGCAAAAATGGTCCCCAAAAATCTCACACCACAACAGCGAGAAACACGCTGAATATGGCAGTCGATGTGTTACAGCAAACGGAATTCAATCCAGAATTGTTGAGCCGTGTTATCACTGGTGATGAAAGTTGTTTTTTTCAGTACGATCCAGAGACAAAACGCCAAAGTTCGCAATGGAGCTCAAAGGGATCATCCAAACCAAAAAAAGCTCGCATGTCAAAGTCGAAAGTGAAATGCATGCTTGTGTGCTACTTTGATTCCAAGGGAATTGCTTATAAAGAGTGGGTGCCTCCTGGACAAACAGTTAACCAATATTACTAGAAATAAATTTTAGAAAGACTTCGTAAAAGAGTTCTTCGTGTCCGTGCCAACATTGCTGATACTTGGATTCTGCATCACGATAATGCACCATCCCACACTGCTCTGTCAGTACAGCAATTTTTAACCTCAAAACAAATGTCAGTACTACCACAGCCACCTAACTCACCAGATATCGCTCAGTGCGACTTTTTTGTTTCCAAGAGTCAAAACGGCGGTCAAGGGACACCATTTTCAAACAACACAAGATGTCCAAAAAGCTGTGACGATGGTCTTGGAGGATATTACAGAAGATGAGTTCCAGAAATGTTACCATCAATGGCAGAAGCGCTGGATAAAGGGTGTGCCATCGGAAGGGAACTACTCGTACTTTGAAGGAAACAATACTAAACTTGACTAAAACGGTAAGCAACATTTTTTTCACATCAGTCTCATTACTTTATTGTAGCACCTCGTATATCTCACATAATAGCGAAAATAACGATAATTATAGAACTTCAGACTCAAGCAGGACAGTACCGACTGTCTTTCTTACTTTATAATATTGAGTGAAGGGCGAAGGATCACATAATAAACTGTGGCGTACCGAGTACAGATATTAGATGTAGATACGACTACTTTCGTTTACGATCCTTTTCTAATTACAGGGGAAGGAATGATGACACTACTTTAGAGTGAAAGTGGCGCTGTCGTATGCAATGACGATGTCCAGTTGCAATAGCGATTTAAAAATTGGTTCATCATTGTTCAGCGTAATGCATCCCTAATTCAGAATTACCTGTATGTGACGTAAGTTTTCTTTTATTGACTGGTAAACATATTGATGATAATTGTGGTTCTTTCTATATTTTTGACAGACGCCCGCTACTCGCGGTAGATGATGTGCGCTGGCAGCTGCGAGCAGAGCGCAGGTGCTGCTGTTGCTTCGCTTCGAGCAGTGTTGCGCTGTGGCGCAGGTAACTGGGGCGCGTGGCTGCCGTGTGCTGCGGGTAGCGGCCCTCGGTAATTAAGGGGCGGCCTCCCACACTGCCAGCAGCAGTACACACGTTAACTGCAGCTCCCAGCTGTGTGGGTGGTAGGAGGCATGTCTCGCTAAGCACATCAAGTCTGAAAACGCTATTACACTTAAAACGTTCGTAAAACAGAGTACAGGGTATCCTGAATCTTTGGCGTCAAAATTTCTCTGATTTATGTGTATTTAACTGTGTTGCGTAGTGTGTCCTAAAGTATTCTAATTTTTTGCGTAAATGATAGTGCACTTGCATTGTGTAAACTATGGACTGTAGTACAAAAAACACGGGCAGCAACTTCTTGGATTACTATTATATTCTTTCTATGCTTACGAACTTTGATTAGAGAGGGATAGGCACTGCCCCTCTTGTGTCTGGACGCAGAGAGAATTAACAACAGCTGGAAATGATCATAGCTGGAAGCTGTATTGGCCACCGGCAACAATTTTTAGGTTGCCACCATCGGCTGCTGTGAGGTTGGCGTGCCTGAGACGAATGCTTTGGCATCTCTAGTGCCTATAGCGTCACCTGGGATCCTTCATACAGCAGCATCTTCCCATTTGCTCGTTCTGATTGCTCGACACTTGCTTGGCGGTAAATGGCGAATCTCTGGGTGGAATACGAAAGTGTGTACTGGCTGTATAGCTGTGCCTCTACACATTAAAAATAGATTTGAAGTACTGCCCACTGCTGAAAGTTCCTCGTCCGTTGGTATTTTTCTTTAACATCAGGCCAAGAGCAGGGAGTGGAGTGGCTTGTCATTGTGAGCTTCAACGTTAAATGGGTGATGGACCCCTTGGGAAAAATACTGAGAAGGAAGGCCAAGTTCACCCTGTTTCTTTGCCAGGGGATCATGTCCGATATGTGGAGGAGTCAATACCAACAGCAGTTGAGGGCAAACGGCTGGCTGCTTTGGTGAAGGCAGCTAGCCTTGCGCACAGCAAACTTCAACAGACAAGTACAATTTTCCATGGAAACTAGCTCCGCAGATGGTGAAGTGATGAAAGACAATATGCTGAGAGAAAATAAATTGTTGAGACACTTAAGGGAGAATAACTTTTAATAGTGATGGGGAAGAGAAAATCGACGGTAGGAAAAGGAAGAGAAGGAAAATCAATAGGAGGATGTGGACTTCAGGAAAGGAATGACAGAGGAAGCAACCTGGTAGAATTTGACTCCTCTTCTTCTTAATTGTCACTTTGACATGGGAGACCATATACGTTCTCTACATTCCTCGACCAGTCGTTTCTGTTCTTGGCTTTCAAGGTCCATTGTGCTTTTCTCAGGCCCATCGCGTCCTTAAACCTGTTAATATCATACTTCCGTCCTGTTCGTGCCCTTCCTCGGCCCCTTTGCCTTCCACGGATCCTCAGAATGCCAGTCATGGTAACCTTTTCTCTTCGAGACTAATTAGGTGTGCAGTCCACATCAGTCATCTTTTCTTCACCTTTCGGACAGACTGAGGTAGCACAGTGGATAGCACATTGGACAGGCATTCTGGAGGCTGCCTTGATTTAGGTTTCCAAGATTTCCCTAAAGCGCTTTCAACTATCAGTGGGGTTTGATTATTGGGCGCCTTCCTCACGACCATGTACACAGTTTTCTCCTCGTTAATTCGTAATCCTGCCTTCCTTGTACATTTCTGTAAGAACTTATCATGAACTGTAAGTCCTCTTGCATACCACTTATTAGAAGAACATCGTCAGCATACACAAGCCGATTTATTGTGATATTATCCAGTTTTATTTCAGTTATGTTTAATTTATCGAAAATTAAAAATTACTGAAGATAATGCATCAGGCCTGCCTTCAGAATGCTCTACACTAGGTTTCCTCTAAACACATCTGTACTAGCTTTAATAACTTTTGTGGGAATTAAAACTCATTCAAGGCTTTAATGACCGTGTCCCTATGTAGTCTTCCATAAACCTTTTTGAAATCTACAAAACCATATGAATATCAACGTTATGTCCACGAATTCTCTCGGCTACCTGTGTGAGTGTAAAAATGATGTCTGTAGTTGATCTGCCCCTTCTGAAACCACACTAATAGTTCCCTCTTATTCCTGCTTTAGCAGACACTGTGGTACAATTTTGTAGCTTACATTATGCAGTACAATCCCTCTATAATTATCACATACCAGCTGGTCCTTCTTCTTTTGTGCAGGGCAGGTTACTGACATTTTTCGGTAGTCATACAGTCTCTCATATTCCCAAACATTCTTCAAAAATTTTAACGAGGACTAGTACTCCATTCTTTATTAGCTCTCCTGAAATTTTATCTTCGCAGAAATCTTTATTGTTGTATAGTTTTTGATTATTTGTCGTATTTCGTCTTCATTGGGAGACTCTACTTTTCTGTCTACGGTGCCTGGTACTCCACAGGGAAGAGACTCAGTGGTGTCATCACAGTTTAGCAATTCTGCGAAGTCCTCTGGCTATCGCCGTTCTACTCCAATGCCATTCGTGAGGATATTCCTCTCTCTTTAGCAAAAGTTTCTCTTTTCTGATACTTATGTGTTACTTTCTTTACTTTTTGGTACATTGTTTTGCCCTGTAATGGATGCAGTATTCACGTAAATGATAACAGCCAAACAGGAGTCCAGCTTGATCATTCAGTGTACCAGAAACCAACACACACTTATCGGTATTTGAACACCAATAGTTTCCACCACCCTGTACACAAGAAAGCGGTCCTGAACACGTTCGTTCATAGAGCCAAGATTATCTCTGACGACGATCACCTGCAGTCTGAATTGCAGAACTTAAAACGTGTTTTCGGGGAAAATACATACAACAAAAGACACATCGCAAACGCTTTCAAGGGCCGCCGACGAAAGGCACCTGGTGAATCAGTAGAAGAGGCCAAACGGACTGCATTCCTGCCATAATTTGGAGCAACTAGCAGCAAGTTAGGACGTCTGCTGCAGAAACATGGACTAAGACCAGTGTTCCGGCCCGCCCCCAAGATATGAGATATGTTGCGCCCTGTTAAACACGACATTGCTCTTCGAGTGTCCGGTGTGTATGGTGTACCATGTGAATGTGGCAGCATGTATATCGGAAAAACAATTCGCACGGTTGCGGAGCGTTGTACTGAGCACAAGCGCCATATAAAACAAAGGGAACTTGACAAGTCGGCCATAGCGGAGCATTGCCTAGAAAACGGGCATAAAATACAGTTCGAAAATACAAAAGTGTTGGCTCATGCATCTACATATTGGAACTCCGTTGTAAAGGAAGCTGATGAGATTCGTTTAAACAGCAACAACTTCAACAGAGACCAGGAGTACACACTCATCATGGCATGGGGGCGGGCGTTCGACATCGAAAGAAAGCAAAGACAGATGCGCGACGCGGGAGCGGCAGTTTCAAACGTGTCGTCTGCCCTTGGCGCCACCTGACGTCACCGGAGTTGCCACGGGCAATAGCTTCGCTAGCTGCTCGGGTCGACTTACGCGAGCGCGCCACATTGCGTCTATTTGATTGGCTGCTGATGATGTCATCATTCCTTTATAAGCGAGAATGATGTCATGTGTTTTTCTCAGCTAGCACGTGACCCAACTCCCACTCTCCTCCCTATCTCTCCTCCCACCCTACCCTATTGGTAGGAATTTCCAATTTTGGTCGGAATTTCTTTGTCCCAGGGCTGTGCTGATGTTACACCCTACCCCCCCCCCCCCCCCCCCACCGCCACCTCACCGCCCACCCCGCCCCCCCCTCCCACAGGAAACTGACGGACAATTAAAATTGGCAGTATCCTTCCTAGGACTCGAACCCTGGTCCTCCTAGGCAGAAAGCCCAAGTGTACCCCCCAAACACAATTAAACCAACACAGGCGCTTGGAATTGACAGGAAATTAAAAATGGCTGTGCCCTTTCTGGGACTCGAACCCTGATTCTACTGGATGGAAAGCTCTAGTGCACCCCCTAACACATGGAAACTGGCCAGATTGGGGAGAGGAGGGTTAGTTTAGTGTACTTAATTTATTTTAGTCGGGAAACTGACGCAAAAATCGATCCTAATTACGTAATTTATCACAAAGATCCAGCCTAATAACACAACCATATGCATAGTGCTGCACAAGGATGGCATAAAATAGCAATACAACGCAAAAACTGACGATAGGATACAAATGGTGTTATCCTGCTGGGAAAAAATTTCGCAATACCACTCGAAACTAATGACAGACACACTCAAACTTTACCCTACACCTAGAAGCTGGCGGAAAATGGCATGGGTGTACGGTACTATATTCTTTTTGGCGGCAAATACGTTCAACTGATGAGATGCTGGTGTGGACAGAGGAGTTTAAAAAGTGTATTACCTGTAAGGATACAGTACCTATCGCTTTTTGACGTCAGAGTTCGATACAGATGCCTGCTGAAAAACCACCCTGCAGCCCACATAATCGAAGGCAATACACGCTGCCACAACTGAGGGCGAAAAATTGCGTCACAGTTCTAATTACACTTCGAAAAAGCCAGCACTTGTAATGAACTGGTCATAATGCAGCACATGTACTGGGGAAATTCCTCGTCCTAAAAGACTGCAGAGGAGGTGGTAGTTAAACGTGCATTCTACTTGATAGGCATCCACAAACTGCCGAAAATGGAGGACCTCTTCCTCCCTCCCTCCCTCCAGCCACCTACAGGGGGGGGGGGGGATACAGGCTTCTTGATAGAGCCAGCTGCTCCGCCCACCACCTCGCGGCACGGGCAGGCCACTGTCCGCACTCGGCTTTCCACCACCTGGCCACCGCCTTACGGCGACAGTCCTAGACAACACAAAAGGGAAATTTAGCAACATAACCCAGCCCTTCCGGAGAACGCTCCAGATGTCTATTTCAAAAATCGGCTGCTTGTGAAACAGTAAATTCCTTCTGCCGTTCTGCGCTGGACTATTTAACATCAACGCCACTCCTATAATATAGCAATTATTAAAAAAAGAAAAAAAAACGTTCGCAACGATAATAAATGTCCTATTTCCACAAAAATAGGCAGTCCATTTTCTTATAGTTTTATGAGCAAAATCGGTATAGCTTTTACGTTCGACTGTAGCCGCATCTCATTATTTTGTGACACCCAGCGAAGTGTACCGCCACCGATCACAGTGATCTTAAATAAATATAACACATTTCTGTTGCTGATGTTTCTCATATTACACTACTGGCCACTAAAATTGCTACACCACGCAGATGACGCGCTACAGACGCGAAATTTAACCGACAGGAAGAAGATGCTGTGATATGTAAAAGATTAGCTTTTCAGAGCATTCACACAAGGTTGGCGCCGGTGGCGACACCTACAACGTGCTGACATGAGGAAAGTTTCAAACCGATTTCTCATACACAAACAGCAGTTGACCGGCGTTGCCTGGTGAAACGTTGTTGTGATGCCTCGTGTAAGGAGGAGAAATGCGTACCATCACGTTTCCGACTTTGATAAAGGTCGGCTTGTAGCCTATCGCGATTGCGGTTTATCGTATCGTGACACTGCTGCTCGCGTTGGTCGAGATCCAATGACTGTTAGCAGATTATGGAATCGGTGGGTTCAGGACGGTAATACGGAACTCCGTGCTGGATCCCAACGGCCTCGTATCACTAGCAGTCGAGATGACGGGCATCTTATGCGCATGGCTGTAACTGATCGTGCAGCCACGTCTCGATCCCTGAGTCAACAGATGGGGACTTTTGCAAGACAACAACCATCTGCACGAACAGTTCGACGACGTTTGCAGCAGCATGGACTATCAGCTCGGAGACCATCACAGACAGGAGCGCCTGCGATGGTGTACTCAACGACGAACCTGGTGCACGAATGGAAAAACGTCATTTTTTCGGATGAATACAGGTTCTGTTTACAGCATCATGATGGTCGCATCCGTGTTTGGCGACATCGCGGTGAAGACACATTGGAAGCGTGTATTCGTCATAGCCATACTGGCGTATCACCCGGCGTGATGGTATGGGGTACCATTGGTTACACGTCTCGGTCACCTCTTGTTCGCACTGACGGCACTTTGAACAGCGGACGTTTCATTTCAAATGTGTTACGACCCGTGGCTCTATCCTTCATTCGATCCCTGCGAAAACCTACATTTCAGCAGAATAATGCACGACCGCATGTTGCAGGTCCTGTACGTGCCTTTCTGGACACAAAAAATGTTCGACTGTTGCCCAGGCCAGCACATTCTCCAGATCTCTCACCAATTCAAAACGTCTGGTCAATGGTGGCCGACCAACTGGTTCGTCACAATATGCCAGTCACTACTCTTGATGAACTGTGGTATCGTGTTGAAGCTCTATGGGCAGCTGTACCTCTACACGCCATCCAAGCTCTGTTTGACTCAATGCCCAGGCGTACCAAGGCTGTTATTACGGCCAGAGGTGGTTGTTCTGGGTACTGATTTCTCATGATCTATGCATCCAAATTGTGTGAAAATGTAATCACATGTCAGTTCTAGTACATTTGTCCAATGAATACCCGTTTATCATCTGCATTTCTTCTTTGTGTAGCAATTTTAATGGAGAGTAGAGTATCTTGACAACTTCCTCGTTCTTAAAAGAACAGAATTTCTTATTATATTGCAAGTGTTAGAAACTGTGCATCACAACTGCACAATAAATTCGTTGTAACTCAATTGTATTGAGTTTCTAATGATTGACAACTTATTACAAGGTATTGTTCTACTGTGATGAGGTCTTATCAAGCGTACGTGATAGAAGTCTCCCATCGGATTCAGAGGCGCATTGGTAGTATAGCAACAGATCTAAAATGTCATGGGAAAATGTAACAGTGGTATCAGTTGAGTTAAATGGGAATTAGTGAAAGAGATGGTGATGTCGTTATTACGAAATCATTCTGATTAAGCATTTGCGGAACACTGCGCGACTAATCTTACTGATTATGTCGTGTATCGGGCGTAAGGACCATGAGAGTAAAAGATTATTTCAAATTTTCATTGTGCCAGCTTGCAGACTATGGAATCTGAATATGTTTATAATTCATTTCGCAATCTGGTTCTGGTAAAATCGGTGAATTCCCCCTTTTCCGACTCATGAACAATAATTAGCAACTGCAATCTTGACAGAAACTCAAGTATTACATTAGTAACCGAAATAAGTAAAATATGACTCGTGGACCGTGTCCGCCTCCACTGCTCAATGCTCGGCATGTGTGTGACTGCTATGTGGAGGAACCCTGTTCGATTCCCAGTACGGCAAGTGGTTTTTTCCTTGTGACAGGTCTGGAACAGGGTGCCTATTGAGGAGCTTCTTGATTGAGAAAGAGCGGCTCCGAGGTCAAGAAAGTCGACAATGGCCGGGAGAGCAGTTTGCTCTCCCAGCGGCTATCCATACCGGATCCATGTGACGCCGTTGGTTGCGGGTGACACGGAGGTTGGTCGGTTCCGATCGACCCATCTGGACCAGAACACGGAGCTTAGCTTCACTTGCGTGTGGATCAAAGCACACTGGTTGTTGAATCCTCGTCGTCACTGTTGTGTCTAGTACTACGGGAAGCAAGGGAGAGGATATTGTTTGGTGGCTGATACCCTCTTTCTACACCACAACTCCACACGTGGACTAACAGGGTTTTTTATTTACATAAACAGAAAGGTTCTTACCTTCAGTAGAGCCCATGTGTTGTGGTACAAGCTCTTCGTAACGGTCCACGTTAGCCTCACTGCTGGTGAAGTACAAGTCCCACTATGCAATGAATGACAGATGCCAAACTGGAGTGCGAATTGGTGCATCTGTAACTGCGCTAGTTACTAAGACTGAGCTAGTGACTGAGAGACTGAGACCCTCTGGACAGCGGCGGCGACCTACATACTCGTGGTCGAGAGGGCGTTGGCGGCACGTTGCTTGTGAGTCTGTCTTTGGCCTCTCTCGTCGTTGAGCCAGTGCCTACTATCGATCTTCTTGCTACATCTTTGCGGAATGGTGAGCTGGCGACAGCTTACGTCAGCACACTTATGTTTGGAAAAAATAAAACACCAAGACTGAGAGACGTGATCACACTGAAATTTATTCCACCGATTACCGATACAGTACTACACAAATGATTAGCATTACAGACCTGTACGTGGACTGTGACTGTCGAAATTCAATACGGAGTAGCGCCACTACGTGAGTCGCTAGACATTGTGACATGGAATGAAAGAGTGCCTAACTATGCTTTTGGAGAATACTTTGACACTCGCTCGGTTTGTAGGCAAGTCCACAAAGCATCAACTTTGGCTGAGGGAGGTCCTGAACAAACAAGTTGTCGACCGACCATGTCCCAGACACGTTCGATGGACAAAATGTCATGAATGGGCGGGCCATGGAAGCAGTGGTACACGTCATTCTTGGAAGAAGGCTTGTCCAATCCTCTCCACATGTGGCCAGATGCTGTCCAGCTGAAATACGGCACGTGGAACGGCCTGTCGTAGGAGCAATGCCTTGGGCCCTAAAACATTCCTCATGTGGCGCTAGCTGTTCAGATTGCTCTCAAAACGTAGGCCGTTATGAGAAATGACGCCCCAAACCATCACTCCGCTGTCAGGCTCAAAAATACAGTCTACCCGATAGCGTTCACCATGGCGGCGTCAAACACGTATGCGACCATCGTTGTAGGACAAGTTGAAGCAGGAGTCGTCCGAAAACAATACATTTCACCATTCAGCATGCCAGTGCCGGCGTTCTCGTGCCCGTTTCAGTCTGTGCCGTTGGTGGGTTCTGGTCGATGGAAGCCGACGCAATGGCATGCGTGCCACTAGTCCAGCCTGCAGAAGACGATGTCAGGCCGTCGACGCAGAGATGTACACATATGTTGCAGTGCTCCAGCGTCGCTCCAAAACTGCGCACGAAGCTGTTGTGTCGGTTACGAAGAAGCGGACAAGATGACAGTCGTCTCACGCTGAGGTCACGCCGTGTCCTCCAGTACCCGACGGCACTGTGCACAGTCCTGTCCACTGTTCCACATACGCCTCACAGTTAAACCAGCGTGCCTTGTGCGAGCCTCAGTCTCATGGAATGACGGACCCACCTCTGGGAGACCAACCGTTGTGCCCTGTTCAAATGCGCTCACATGCCGATACTCAAATGGTTCAAATGGCTCTGAGCACTATGGGACTTAACTTCTGGGGTCATCAGTCCCCTAGAACTTAGAACTACTTAAACCTAACTAACCTAAGGACATCACACTCACCCATGCCCGAGGCAGGATTCGAACCTGCGACCGTAGCGGTCGCGCGGTTCCAGGCTGTAGCGCCTAGAGCCGCTCGGCCACCCCGGCTGGCACCGATAATCCAGACTGTGATGCAAGCGAGGCATAGTACCATTTAATTACTCGTTTCCACTTCACATGACAGCCCACCACCGACTGGACATTGCGTAACACTGATCTGTTCCATCACACGAAAGGAGCTGCTGTTGGGCCTATATGAATGTCACCACTCTGCCATTTAAATCGCTTTTTCTGGTTCTGTTGTTGTAAACGTCACCTTATCGTGGCGTGTTGCAGACAGTTGCTTTTGAGTGTTTCACTTTTTCAAACAGTTGTGTATTTCAATTGTTACGAACATATTCGAATATAACTTCGGCCATTACTCACAGATAACCATTCATGTCGTTACCTTACTTTACAATAACATATGATTCTGTAGTAGTACTAGTGGATGTAAGATTCAGCAGCTATGCAGAGATCACGAGACTTGCACAGGACAGACTAGTTGGGGAATTGTCAGACCGTATCAGCACCACTTCATTTCACGAAACAGAGCCGAAGAGAGGTGCGTTGTCGCCTCTGGCCAGCTTCTGTGCCAGGTTGCGGCTCCCTCCCTCCAGGATTTTCTGCTGCACCTCCCGCAAGTGATTTCCCTTCCCTCTCCACTCAAAGCGTCGCATTCCGAGCGACGACAGACACGCTTTCGCACTGTCCGCGGTCCTAGCTAACACGGCGCAGCCCTCCGAGCCTGGCTGTGGCATTTTCATTACTGCCCCGTGAAAGCCCGGCATGGCTCTTTGGCGACAGTTCCCTCCTCCCCGGGGTTTAAGCCTCTCCAGAGCCGGAAATTAAACTACTGAAGACCGAACGGGATGGCGAATATCTCATCCGTAGCAATTCAGCTTTGCGTTTATAATAGAGGGCTCTCGCCTCTCTTGATCATCAGAGATGGGGGCTTCTGTAAGGCCCTGATATTGCCCCGCGAGGTTGTAGTAATATTACCGTTTGTTACATAAGTTAAAGTTTTCCTACGGAAAAAAAAGAATAGCATCTTAGGTTCCCAAACGGAAAAACACGCGACTTCTGAGTTATTTTAACCAAAGTTCGTAACTGTACTCTCACTAACTCTTAAGTAAGACATGATAAAGAGTACATAGGATATAGACATTCTAACAACAAAATCAAAAACATGTCTTTTACTGTGGGTTAACGACGAATAGAAAAAGATTTACTAATACACTGACGAAAAAATTGCAAAACCAAAAAATAATTGATGCAGAGTAATGAGATTTCGGGAATAAATTTGTCTAGGTAACTTGTTTAACTGAATGTTCAATTCTGGGACATTAATAACCCGTGTAATCGTCAGAATGTTGAACGCCAGCATGCAAACGTGCATGCGTTGTCATACAGGTGCCAGATGTCAGTATGTGCGGTGGAGTTCCATCCCTGTTGCACATGGTTGGTCAGTACAGGGACTGTTAATGCTGTTTGTGGATGACACTGGAGTCGTCGCCAAATGATTTCCAGTATGTGGTTCATTGGAGACAGATCTGATGATCGAGTAGGCCAAGGCGACATGTCGACTCTCTGCAGAGGATGATGGGCTACAATAGCCCATGTGGGCCAGCGTTATCCTGTTCGAAAACACCCCCTGGAATGCTGTTCATGAATGGCAGCAGCTGGCCGAAGTGGCGCTACAGCCTGGAACCGCTCGACCGCTACGGTCGCAGGTTCGAATCCTGCCTCGCGCATGGATGTGTGTGATGTCCTTAGGTTAGTTATGTTTAAGTAGTTCTAAGTTCTGGGGGACTGATGACCTCAGCAGTTAAGTCCCATAGCGCTCAGAGCCGTGAATGGCAGCACAACAGGTCGGATCACCAAACTGACTTACGGTTTTGCAGTCGGGGTGCGTGGGATAGCCACAAGAGTGCCGCTGCTGTCATAGGAAATCGCACCCCAGACCATAACTCCACGTGTAGGTCCAGTGTATCTAGCACACACACCGGTTGGATACAGGTACTGAACTGGCCTCCTTGTAACCAACACACGGCCATCATTGGCACCGAAGCAGAACCAGCTTTCATCAGAAAAAACATCTTCACACTGGCCTCCAGTGGGCTCTCGCTTGACACCACTGAATTCACAAACGGCGGTGGTTTGGAGTCAGTGGAATACACGCTCAGGTCGTCAGGCTCGGAGCTGTCCTTGAAGTAACCGGTTTGTAACAGTTCGTTGTGTTGCTGAGGGGCCAATAGCTGCTCAGATTGCTCCTGGAGATGCAGTGCGATGCGGTACACCCATACATAGAACACCACGGTCTTTCTCGCTAAAGCCACGTGGCTGTCCGGAACCCGATCATCTTGCAACGGTACGTGCTCCTGACCATTGCTGCTAGCAGCCATTTACAGTGGCTACATTTCTGCCAAATTCTTTCTTCAGTATCGAGGAATAAACAGTAAGCTTCTCGTAGCGCTGTAACAACCAGTAAAGTGTTGATAATGGCCTCTTTATCACCGTAAAGGCATTCTTGACTAACATCAACTCATAATGCCTAATCTCTAAGACAATTAAGGCTCAAGACCGTTACAGAATTTAAAGCAAATCTGAATAGTGTCATCACAATCAGAGTGGCGATACTAGCTCCACAACTGTGCGACTGCCACGAAATTTGAATAGACACTATCTTTCAGATGTCGCACAACTCCCTCATGGTGTTGCGATTTTTTTTTCTGTCAGTGCAGATAGATGGCTGCTTGATTTATAACACACCATGCTCATATAAAAATCAAAAATCTGGGTGTCACTGTGGGTTAGGAACAACAGATAACAGATTTTCTAATAGATACATGGTAACTTGATTTGTAATAGATACAGCCGGCCGCGGTGGCCAAGCGGTTAAAGGCGCTACAGTCTGGAACTGCGCGGCCGCTACGGTCGCAGGTTCGAATCCTACCTCGGGCATGGATGTGTGTGATGTCCTTAGGTTAGTTAGGTTTAAGTAGTTCTAAGTTCTAGGGGACTGATGACCTTAGAAGTTAAGTCCCATAGTGCTCAGAGCCATTTGAACCATTTGTAATAGATACAATACACACACACACACACACACACACACACACACACACACACACACACACACACATGCACATGTACAAACCCAAGACGTATCCAATTTTTTATTTTTATTTTGTGTGGAAATGATTTCTGTTATAATTAAAAACCTGAATTCTTATATGTATTCATGGTTTTATGTAAAGACAATAGATCAGATTTTTAAAGATTATTGTTTCATGAATAACATATACAAACAATGTATGGTCATCGCTTTTTGTTCAGGGATTGTAGAAAACAATAATTATGTAATGTGAATATCAACAGCTCATACGAACAATAATTATGTAATGTGAATATCAGTAGTTCATACGACATGAAAAGAATATTAATTAGGGGACGTACTTTGGTTAGGAGAAGACAAAAAGGGGCGGCGAATGAGTGAAGTGCACCAAAGGTGTAGGGATCTGTTGCTTGTAGTCATACCTAGCGGACAAGGAAGGTGTGGTCCCAGATGCACGAGGCTGTGCTGTGTGATTGTCAGCGTTCCATGGTTGTGATGAATTTGGCCGAATGGATATAGTAGCTACATTAGTGCACTGGCAAACATGAGCCAGCTTCAATTACGTATGAGCTGCACCCAGTGCTAGAACTGTCGTCCTCTTGTAACATCACGGTGAAGTACATCCAGTTCATCTGTCTGCAAAGTATGAATGATTCTATAATCATTCAGTAGTTTATTTAGTTTCATGTTTCTAAGTATTCGGTTTTAAAGCCTATTGTTTTAATAGGAATCTCATAAAATAGATAAGTTTATTTTCTTTCATGTTAATTGTCTTGTGGTCTTTGCCTTATTTGTTCTTTCGGGATAAACCGCTGTACTGAAGTATTCCTGGATGAAGTTGATGGCAAAGCACTACACGGCTCTGAACAATCTCAAGTAAAGTGCGTAGTGAAATATTCGTTAAAGTTAAGTGACATTAGCTAAAACAAAGTATGTAAATCTCCCAACGACTATTTATTGTTTACTACCTAACTAGCCAAATTTACTACAGTGAACAAATACAGAAATTTCAAAACGATTTACGAGTTCCTTATCGTATTCCAGATCACTACTTTTTATTTATAATTGAACTAAACTAAAACTGGTTAATAATTGATTTAAAACTGCGCGTGTGTCTACGGACTGCCGAACTTTAATATCCCATGTAGGATGAAATCACAGAAAGTAAGAGTCTCACACATATCGTATTTTAATTCAATGCTTCACTACCCTTATGTTCTGTGACAACGCTAACCGTCTCGTCCATTTCAACTAAATCCTTTCCAACTAAATCAGCAACATTTGACAAAGCGTAGCAGTATGTGTTATTGCATCACAGAAGTATACAGTCACGTTGAAAAATTCGTGTCCTATCCGCCATTGGTACGATTTACACCATAATATGAAAACCTCCTCCCGAACAGGCCATGAAGGCCCAAAGGTACCGACCGGACGCCGTGTCATCCTCAGCCCACAGGCATCACTGGATGCGGATATGGAGGGGCATGTGGTCAGCACACCGCTCCCCCGGCCGTATGTCAGTTTCCGAGAGCGGAGCCGCTACTTCTGAAGCAAGTAGCCGTTCAATTTGCCTCACAAGGTCTGAGTGCACCCCGCCTGCCAATACCACTGCGGCAAGGACGTTGGCCCATAATCTGAAAAGAGTGTCTTTAAAAGTTATTACTCTCTGAAGATTCATTCTCGTATGTGATTACATTAAAAAAGAATTAGGAGATAACTATTTTTTCTTGTGCCGTTGTGGAAACGTGATATGCATCCTCTCGTATGGCTAGAAACGGGCGCCTCACCATCGCAGCTCGGTGTCCTTAGCTTTGCGTAAAGCATCAGATTATTCTCCTAGTGGAATCTTAATATTCCCTGGTCTCATACTTGATCACTTATTCGGGTGGGGCAGCACAATTCTATTTAAATGAGAGTCTACTACAGCCTCAGCAAAACAGACGTATGGTTCCGTGGAGAAGAATATATGTACAAGAAGGATCATTAATTTATGTTAACTAGGAAGCGCAGCAATTAGTGGGAAAAGTGCTCTTCATGTAGAGAACCATTGGTTAGGAGACCGACAGACAGCTCTCGGGCAGGAAGGCAAAATCACATACCAGAAGTCATCGAAGATACGCTGTGGGGGCGAAATTCGTTGGACAGCGATATGCACATACACAGACGACGGTAGTACCGCGTACAAAGGTATAAAAGGCAGTGCATTGGTAGAGCAGTCATTCGTACTCAGTGATTCATGTGAGAATGATTCCAAAGTGATTATGGCCGCAACGATGGAAAGTAACTGACTTTGTAGGCGCATTAGTTGCAGCTACATGCATGGGACGTTCCGTTTCGGAAATCTTTTGGGTATACAGTATTCCGAGATAAACTGTGTCAAGAGTGTGGCGAGAGTACCAAATTTCAGGCATTACCTCTCACAATGGACAATGCAGTGGCCGACGGCCGTCACTTAAAGACCGAGAGCAGCGGCTTTTGCGTGGAGTTGTCAGCACTATCAGAAGACAAGCAACAGTGCGTGAAACAACCATAAAAACCAATGTGGAACATAAGACGACCGTAGCCGTTAGGAAATTTGGCGTTAATGGGCTGTGGTAGGAAACGACTGGTGCGAGTGCGTTTGCTAACAGAAATTCACCTGCAGCGCCTCTACTGGGTTTGTGACCGTATCAGGTGGACCCTAGACGAAAGGAAAACCGTGGCTCAGTCAGATTATTTCAGATTTCAGCTGATAAGAGCTGGTTTGATTGTGGTGCAAACCCCACGAATCGCTGGACCCATGTTGTCAACAGGCCACTGCGGATGCTGGTGGTGGCTCCATAATAGAGTGGGCTACGTTTACATGGAATGGTCCAATTGAACCGATCATTGACTGGAAATGGTTACGTTCCGCTATCTGGAGACCATCTACAGTCATTCGTGGACTTCATTTTACCAAACAACAACGGAATTTTTATGGACGATAATACAGCGTATCCCTGGGCCACAACTGTTGGAAGATTCGAGAGAATGATCTGGTCGCCCAGATCGGCTGACATCAGTCTCACCGAACATTTATGAGATATAAAGTTGTGTATAAAATCCTGCACCGTCAACACTTCCGCAGTTACGAATGACTACAGAGGCAGCGCGGTCCAGTATTTCTCCAGGTGACTTGCAACGACTTGTTGAGTCCATGGCACGTCCAGATGCCGCACTACACCGGGCAAAAGAAGGTCCGACAAGATATTTGGAGGTGTCCCATGACTTTTGTCACATCAGAGTCAATCAATAAAGAAATTAGACTTGGAAATGAGGCTGTGGGAGCGAGATTTAGTAAAGTGACGGTAATTGGTAGTAAAACATCGAGGATTACCATAGCGAGGGCTTAGAAGCGTCTATGCTCCGGATACGAACGTAGTTGCGTGTCATCATTGTAAGTGCGATTTCTCTAATTGTCACTACTAGCGAGCAACTAGATTGTACACTGTTTTGCTCGTCAAAACTGGTAGCTTCCGCGCAACTTCTGAGGACATAGGAAAGCATGTAAAATACTGGAACGTGGCGCCTGAGCTGTAGATTTATTTGGCGCAAAGACTGACTGTATTAACTGCGGAATACGCGCTTTGCCTCTAGAAGTTCAAAGCAGTAAAACGAGAGAGACCGCCAGCTTGGGCTGCTGTTTAAAACCTCGGCACACAAAGGAAACAGCGCACCTGTCTGGAGGGACTTGGGCTGCCTCCAACCGACGTTTCCTAACGACTTCCGGCTCTCTGGTGTGTCCTTGTCCGCACAGTTTACTTTCCCACAAGGGCTTACTTTTAACAAAAAAAAAAAAAATGGTTCAAATGGCTCTGAGCAATTGGGACTTAACTTCTGAGGTCATCAGTCCCCTAGAACTTAGAACTATTTAAACCTAACTAACCTAAGGACAGCACACACATCCATGCCCAAGGCAGGATTCGAACCTGCGACCGTAGCGGTCGCGCGGTTCCAGACTGTAGCGCCTAGAACCGCTCGGCCACTCCGGCCGGCTACTTTTAACAGAAAATATCATCTTGGCAAAAATTACTAACTTCTTAATGAAATGGAGTAATGATCCCCAAAAATTGTGGGTTAATCCCGCTATGCCAAAGTATCATCTTTGACGCGCCCGGATATCCGAGCTCGTAAACGCGCCGCTTCCGGGATTCGGGGAGGCGAGCCTGCTTCGGATCGAATCCGCCTCGCGGATTGAGCACACTGCCTCGTGAGCCAACCAGCCTGGATCTGGTGTTTAGACAATTCCTCACATCCAAATGAGACGTGCTCTCCTTCCTAGGGCGCATCGCCAGAGGGGGTCACGGTGCTTAGCGTGCGATCGCTGGCAGCTTTCGTAGAGAGAGGGCATATTAGCGTAAGGGCCGTTGTTGGCAGGTAGCCCACGTGGTCTGATGGGTATGGAAACCCCGGTAGTCGAAGGATCGGATCGACTTCTGTCATCCGTGCCTTCTGTCTGATGATAGTGGTGGCGGACTGACGGGATTAAGTGTCGTGAATCTGTGGTCAGCTTCGATTTCTAAGGTATGGATTGTCCTGGGAATGGGATATGGTCGGATTTCGGCGTCTTCTTGGCTTGGCCGCGTTTCGCTATTTATTTTGCTGCCCGCAAAGTTGCACCTGGTAGAGCGACGCTCACCGTTGGACAGTCTGAATCTGCCTCTGGTCGCGTGTGTGTGTTTTGGAATATTGTCAACTTGATCTGCAAGTTCGCATCTTGCGGATTCGTGTCGTGGCTTTCTTGTAGTGTTCCCCGGATTTTCCTGTTGTTAACGTTCACCGTTGAACGACAATTTGTTTAACGGTAAGCAACAAGAGGAGCCTTTCGACAGAGCGACGTTGAGTGTTCAATTAACGTACAGCTGAAATAACTGTTATAACCAAATACGTCGTCGCTCTGTGATTATTAATAACTTAGCAAGATTACTACCTTTCTACAGAGCGCCGTTGAGTGTTCAATCAGCGTACAGTTTAAAATACTATTATTACCAAACGTTTTACAGGCACTAGCAATTGTACTCTGTGCTTGTGACTTGGTTGATAACATAGTTTTAGATTTTTAATATATATATATATATATATATATATATATATATAAGGGGTTTAAATCGCAACATACATACATACATACATACATATATACATACACACACACACACACATATATATATATATATATATATATATATATATATATATATATATATATATATATATGTTGCGATTTAAACCCCTTTTATGTATGTATATGCTGGGTCGCAGCAGGTCTGGTGACTAAGCATTACTGTTGTAAGTAACACCTATTGCTTGTTGCTTCAACTATTATCTTGTTGTAGTCCATCTATGTTACGTCCGCCCCCGGTAGCTGAATGGTCAGCGTAATGGAGTGTCAGTCCTCTGGGCTCGGGTTCGATTCCCGGCTGAGTCGGGGTAGTTTCTCCGCTCAGAGACTGGGTGTTGTGCTGTCCTCATCATCCTATCAACCTCATTGAAATACCGGCACCCGGCGAACGGCCTGTCCGACGGGGGGTGCGGGGGTGGGGATAGCCATACGGTCAACTTGTTAACTTAAATAAATATGTCTTAATATTTAAAAGGTAAACTAATTCTGGGCGTTACTTGCAGCAGGTTTACCTGGTAGCTTACGGCCATCAGCTGTAATACTCTGGGCTTGTTGCTTGGGTGATTACATTTTTCTGGTTTATGTACATATGTACTGTGTAAATATTATATGTTTAGTCGCAACAGGTCTGAGAATTAACCCATCACTATTGGGAATTGTGCCCCCGTTGTTGTTTTGATTGCGTAGTGACCATAATTTTGGTATATCCTTTTGTATACATTCTTCCCACTTAAGGTTTATGAAGACAAGAAACGTCGGTATTTATGATCATTGCAGGGCCTACATTGGTTTCCGATGTTCCGCACCCAACCGTGGTCTTGTACCTTGAGCGCATATTTGGGTTGAGAGAGTTGCCTGTTCTGAGGCGCGCCACTCGCTACCTCAGTCGGAGCCTGCATTGCTCGATCCCCCGGAACTTGGTCTAGCCCTCCCACTCCCATACCTACTTAAGGATAAATCGTGACTTGAGTAGGGCCATATCACCAAACAGGTGAAACAGGGCTGATACCGACGTTTCGTCTCAGGTACAGGCTACGCAAACATTAGAAAAAGATTCTCACACTTGAGAAACATATTTATTCTAGAGGCAGACATACTGGGCTCACAGATCCCGTCCTGGGAGGAGTGGTGGCATCCGAAAGGGCATCTAGCCACCGACTACCACTAACATCACCAAAACCCATACAACAGCGCCTAACCCACAGTGTCGAGCCCGCGAAGTTGGTTACCGGCTGTTGTTCCTCCCACGGACCATTCGGGACTGGTACCCTGCCCCACACACCGTAACGTAGCTTGCGGACTACTGATGTAAGTGTGTAGCGTGTCCGTAATTAAAGTTCTAATTTAAAAACGCTACAGAAAGACAACCACTACTCAGAATGACGTCAAATTTGAAGAGCATACTATTGACGCGGGTGAAAACGCCATGGAACCAAAAAGATCTGAAGACGATTTTATCAATAGTTGGCGCTGTAAGCGGCTTAACGGAAATGATATATGAATCGCAATACGACATCTGTTCGACGTGTGTAACTGCACAAGTTCAACAGTCAACAGTTGTGCCACTGTTAGTCGGGTGAAGCCATCCACCACAAGGTCGTACCACATCGGATGGGAAAAATCGGTTTTTAATTGTCTTGAGGCCAAAGAGCGAATACAAAGCAAAATGAAATCGGTTTTTCTACTGGGGCCAAAAACTCATAAAAAGCAAAGTACATCGGTTTCTAACAGTTGTGAGACTGGTGGAAATAATTTAAATATCCTGTCCAGGGTTTTCTGCCACAAGTTGAAACAGAGAACCAGTATGTTCCGCAACAGATCGGATTGTCTCACGTGTCATGTTCAGAATGCGTTGCGCAATGTATGCCTTCAGTTCAGCTACATTCGTGACTGAAGCACTGAACACAAATTTTTCAGAGAACCCGACAGCCAGAAGTCACACGGATTAAGATCAGGAGAGAGAGAGCATATGACTGCTGAAAATTCCAGCATTTCCGGAACGGAGACAGGCCTGTTGGGCGCCTCGGACGTAGACTGAGGAACAGCCGTCTGCCGCGCGCCTCTTCATATGCCTATTCTGATGCTAAAAGCGCCGTCTATCGGTCCAATTTTCGGGATTTTTTTCGTTCCGCGACATTCCCCCCCGTGTCAATAACATGCTTTTCAAATTTGACGTCATTCTGAGCAGTGGTTCTCTTTCTATAGCGTTTTGAAACTGAAACTTTATTATGGACACATTGTACAATCGGCAAGAAAGCCAAGTAAGAAGAAGACGAAGACGACTCACGTATCACAACTAGCTATTTGAAAATTTGAAATTTGTGGTAAGGTCATATAGGACCAAACTGCTGAGGTCATCGGCCCCTAAGCCTACACACTACTTAATCTAACTTTAACTTACGCTATGGACAAAACACAGTCCCTTGCCCGAGGGAAGATTCGAAACTCCGACGGGTGGAGCCGCACGGACTGTGACAAGGCGCCCTAGACCGCGCGAACTAGCTATTTAGTACCTCTCAAATCAACCATAGAATTTATAATAAAAATTAAGCACGTATAAATAAATTCAAATTAAAGGCTACCTTCAAATTAAAGGTTTCCTATGCGTTAATGAACCTGCTGGCAATTATTTATTAAATTAGGCCACCCGCAGAGAGAGAGGCACCTAGTGATGCCACATATCTTACCCCCCAAGATAGTATCCCCGGCTGACACTAAAAATTCGTTGTGGCAAATAACGGTAGCTGTCGCAGCAGGGGGAAGAACTGAGCGCCCAAGCGAAGCGTTATCACGTTGTGGAAGCCGAGGTACCGTCATACTAGTGACAACAGTGGAATTTCGTAAGGAAGGTTAGGTACAACGCAACAGTAAGTATTCATGTACCGAGTCTGCAGAAAATAGGCTCTGAGAGGTGAAGTTGCGAAAGTCTGAAGTCATTAGGAGAGGTGACAGCGAGAGAAAATACATGATGTCATAGTCATCCCCACTGCTGCAGAGCGTACAGGAAGCGCCACCATACACTATGTGATCAAAAGTATTCGGGCACCCTCGAAAACATACGTGTTTCATATTACGTGCATTGTGCTGCCACCTACTGCCAAGTACTTCAAATCAGTGACCTCAGGAATTCCAAACTGCGTCAGCGTCCACTGCAAGTACTACGACAGTTGGGCGGGAGGAGAGAAAACTTGAATTTCGTGGTCGATCAGCTGCTCATAAGCCATACATCACGCCGGTAAATGCCAAACGCCTCGTCGCTTTGTGTAAGGAACATAAATATTTGA
Source organism: Schistocerca nitens (assembly GCF_023898315.1). Classification (NCBI taxonomy): domain Eukaryota; kingdom Metazoa; phylum Arthropoda; class Insecta; order Orthoptera; family Acrididae; genus Schistocerca; species Schistocerca nitens. The sequence continues at coordinate 928,812,754 of NC_064617.1, read as the reverse complement.
CGATTGAACAATGGGAAAACATTGTGCGGAGTGAAGAATCACGGTACGCAACGTGGATATCCGATCTGTTGTAGAATTTTAGAACATGTTTTTTGCTCGAGTATCATGTCGTTTTTGGAAACCCAGAATCTACTCTGTAGGAATCAACATGGATTCCGTAAACAGCGATCGTGTGAGACCCAACTCGCTTTATTTGTTCACGAGACCCAGAAAATATTAGATACCGGCTCCCAGGTAGATGCTATTTTTCTTGACTTCCGGAAGGCGTTCGATACAGTTCCGCACTGTCGCCTGATAAACAAAGTAAGAGCCTACGGAATATCAGACCAGCTGTGTGGCTGGATTGAAGAGTTTTTAGCAAACACAACACAGCATGTTGTTATCAATGGAGAGACGTCTACAGACGTTAAAGTAACCTCTGGCGTGCCACAGGGGAGTGTTATGGGACGATTGCTTTTCACAATATATATAAATGACCTAGTAGATAGTGTCGGAAGTTCCATGCGGCTTTTCGCGGATGATGCTGTAGTATACTGAGAAGTTGCAGCGTTAGAAAATTGTAGCGAAATGCAGGAAGATCTGCAGCGGATAGGCACTTGGTGCAGGGAGTGGCAACTGTCCGTTAACATAGACAAATGTAATGTGTTGCGAATACATAGAAAGAAGGATCCTTTATTGTATGATTATATGATAGCGGAACAAACAGTGGTAGCAGTTACTTCTGTAAAATATCTGGGAGTATGCGTGCGGAACGATTTGAAGTGGAATGATCATATAAAATTAATTGTTGGTAAGGCGGGTACCAGGTTGAGATTCATTGGGAGAGTGCTTAGAAAATGTAGTCCATCAACAAAGGAGGTGGCTTACAAAACACTCGTTCGACCTATACTTGAGTATTGCTCATCAGTGTGGTATCCGTACCAGATCGGGTTGACGGAGGAGATAGAGAAGATCCAAAGAAGAGCGGCGCGTTTCGTCACAGGGTTATTTGGTAACCGTGATAGCGTTACGGAGATGTTTAATAAACTCAAGTGGCAGACTCTGCAAGAGAGGCGCTCTGCATCGCGGTGTAGCTTGCTCGCCAGGTTTCGAGAGGGTGCGTTTCTGGATGAGGTATCGAATATATTGCTTCCCCCTACTTATACCTCCCGAGGAGATCACGAATGTAAAATTAGAGAGATTAGAGCGCGCACGGAGGCTTTCAGACAGTCGTTCTTCCCGCGAACCATACGCGACTGGAACAGGAAAGGGAGGTAATGACAGTGGCACGTGAAGTGCCCTCCGCCACACACCGTTGGGTGGCTTGCGGAGTATAAATGTAGATGTAGATGTAGATGTAGATGGCAGGGTGTGGTAGCTATGGCGAATGCCCGGCGAATGTCATCTGCCAGCGTGTGTAGTGCCAACAGTAAAATTCTGAGGCGGCGGTGTTATGGTGTGGTCGTGTTTTTCATCGAGGGGGCTTGCACCCCTTGTTGTTTTGCACACCACAGACATACATCGATGTTTTAAGCACCTTATTGCTTCACACTGTTGAAGAGCAATTCGGGGATGGCGATGCATCTTTCAACACGATCGAGCACCTTTTCATAATGCACCGGCTGTGGCGAAGTGATTAGACGACAATAACATCCCCGTAACGGACTGGCCTGCACAGAGTCCTGACCTGAAACCTATAGAACACCTTTGGGATGTTTTGGAACACCGACTTCGTGCAGGCCTCAACGACCGACATCGATACCTCTCCTCAATGCAGCAATCCGTGAAGAATGGGCTGCCATTCCCCAAGAATCCTTCCAGCACCTGACTGAACGTATGCCTGCGAGAGTGGACGCTGTCATCAAGGGTAAGGGTCGGCCAACACCATATTGAATTCCAGCATTACCGACGGAGGGTGCCACAAACTTGTAAATCATTTTCAGCCTGGTGTCCGGATACTTTTGATCAAATAGTGTAAATATCCCACCCTTCCTCTTCAACTGTACTGCCTACTGCGCTATTCCTTATTGCTGTATCTATAGCGTTAGAGAACTTCAAACGTATCTCGTCATTCCTTAGTACTTCCGTATTCCACTTCTTTGCGTTTTGATTCTTCCTGACTAATGTCTTGAACTTCAGCCTACTCTTCATCACTACTATATTGTGATCTGAGTCTATATCTGCTCCTGGGTACGCCTTACAATCCAGTATCTGATTTCGGAATCTCTGTCTGACCATGATGTAATCTAATTGAAATCTTCCCGTATCTCCCGGCCTTTTCCAAGTATACCTCCTCCTCTTGTGATTCTTGAACAGGGTATTCGCTATTACTAGCTGAAACTTGTTACAGAACTCAATTAGTCTTTCTCCTCTTTCATTCCTTGTCCCAAGCCCATATTCTCCTGTAACCTTTTCTTCTACTCCTTCCCCTACAACTGCATTCCAGTCGCCCATGACTATTAGATTTTCGTCCCCCTTTACATACTGCATTACCCTTTCAATATCCTCATACACTTTCTCTATCTGTTCATCTTCAGCTTGCGACGTCGGCATGTATACCTGAACTATCGTTGTCGGTGTTGGTCTGCTGTCGATTCTGATTAGAACAAGCCGGTCACTGAACTGTTCACAGTAACACACCCTCTGCCCTACCTTCCTATTCATAACGAATCCTACACCTGTTATACCATTTTCTGCTGCTGTTGATATTACCCGATACTCATCTGACCAGAAATCCTTGTCTTCCTTCCACTTCACTTCACTGACCCCAACTATATCTAGATTGAGCCTTTGCATTTCCCTTTTCAGATTTTCTAGTTTCCCTACCACGTTCCAGCATCTGACATTACACGCCCCGACTCGTAGAACGTTTCCTTTCGTTTATTATTCAACCTTTTTCTCATGGTAACCTCCCCCTTGGCAGTCCCCTCCCGGAGATGCGAATGGGGGACTATTCCGGAATCTTTTGCCAATGGAGAGATCATCATGACACTTCTACAATTACAGGCCACATGTCCTGTGGATACACATTACGTGTCAATGCAGTGGTTTCCATTGCCTTCTGCATCCTCATGTCGTTGATCATTGCTGATTCTTCCGCCTTTCGGGGCAATTTCCCACCCCTAGGACAAGAGAGTGCCCTGAACCTCTATCCGCTCCTCCGCCCTCTTTGACAAGGCCGTTGGCAGAATGAGGCTGACTTCTTATGCCGGAAGTCTTCGGCGCCAATGCTGATTATTTATCAAAATTTAGGCAGTGGCGGGGATCGAACCCGGGACCGAAGACGTTTTGATTATGAGTCAAAGACGCTGCCCCTATACCACGGGTACCGCTCTAAAAATGGCCCTCACAGAAGTTCGGAAGGAAAACATAGGTACAAAGAAGGTAGCTGCGAAGAAACCATGGGTAACAGAAGAAATACTTCAGTTGATTGATGAAAGGAGGAAGTACAAACATGTTCCGGGAAAATCAGGAATACAGAAATACAAGTCGCTGAGGAATGAAATAAATAGGAAGTGCAGGGAAGCTAAGACGAAATGGTTGCAGGAAAAATGTGAAGACATCGAAAAAGATATGATTGTCGGAAGGACAGACTCAGCATACAGGAAAGTCAAAACAACCTTTGGTGACATTAAAAGCAACGGTGGTAACATTAAGAGTGCAACGGGAATTCTACTGTTAAATGCAGAGGAGAGAGCAGATAGGTGGAAAGAATACATTGAAAGCCTCTATGAGGGTGAAGATTTGTCTGATGTGATAGAAGAAGAAACAGGAATCGATTTACAAGAGGTAGGGGATCCAGTATTAGAATCGGAATTTAAAAGAGCTTTGGAGGACTTACGGTCAAATAAGGCAGAAGTGATAGATAACATTCCATCAGAATTTCTAAAATCACTGGGGGAAGTTGCAACAAAACGACTATTCACGTTGGTGTATAGAATATATGTGTCTGGCGACATACCATCTGACTTTCGGAAAAGCATCATCCACACAATTCCGAAGACGGCAAGAGCTGACAAGTGCGAGAATTATCGCACAATCAGCTTAACAGCTCATGCATGGAAGCTGCTTACAAGAATAATATACAGAAGAATGGAAAAGAAAATTGAGAATGCGCTAGGTGACGATCAGTTTGGCTTTAGGAAAAGTGAAGGGACGAGAGAGGCAATTCTGACGTTACGGCTAATAATGGAAGTAAGGCTAAAGAAAAATCAAGACACTTTCATAGGATTTGACGACCTGGAAAAAGCGTTCGACAATATAAAACGGTGCAAGCTGTTCGAGATTCTGAAAAAGTAGGGGTAAGCTATAGGGAGAGACGGGTCATATACAATATGTACAACAACCAAGAAGGAATAATAAGAGTGGACGATCAAGAACGAAGTGCTCGTATTAAGAAGGGTGTAAGACAAGGCTGTAGCCTTTCGCCCCTACTCTTCAATCTGTACATCTAGGAAGCAATGATGGAAATAAAGAAAGGTTCAGGAGTGGAATTAAAATACAAGGTGAAAGGATATCAATGGTACGATTCGCTGATGACATTGCTATCCTGAGTGAAAGTGAAGAAGAATTAAATGATCTGCTGAACGGAATGAACAGTCTAATGAGTACACAGTATGGTTTGAGAGTAAATCGGAGAAAGACGAAGGTAATGAGAAGTAGTAAAAATGAGAACAGCGAGAAACTTAACATCAGGATTGATGGTCACGAAGTCAATGAAGTTAAGGAATTCTGCTACCTAGGCAGTAAAATAACCAATGACGGACGGAGCAAGGAGGACATCAAAAGCAGACTCGCTATGGCAAAAAAGGCATTTCTGGCCAAGAGAAGTCTACTAATATCAAATACCGGCCTTAATTTGAGGAAGAAATTTCTGAGGATGTTCGTCTGGAGTACAGCATTGTATGGTAGTGAAACATGGACTGTGGGAAAACTGGAAGAGAAGAGAATCGAAGCATTTGAGATGTGGTGCTATAGACGAATGTTGAAAATTAGGTGGACTGATAAGGGAAGGAATGAGGAGGTTCTACGCAGAATCGGAGAGGAAAGGAGTATGTGGAAAACACTGATAAGGAGAAGGGACAGGATGATAGGACATCTGCTAAGACATGAGGGAATGACTTCCGTGGTACTAGAGGGAGCTGTAGAGGGCAAAAACTGTAGAGTAAACTGCCTATTGGCTTCTGTCTCGGGTTCTTCGGCCGACGTTCATCTAATGATTTTTCTGACGTTTCGCCAGCACGAGTGGCTGGCATTGTCAAAGCTTCACCCTCCATTGCCGGTGGTGAACTGGAGCCGAGCTCACCACCGGCAATGGAGGGTGAAGCTTTGACAATGCCAGCCACTCGTGCTGGCGAAACGTCAGAAAAATCATTAGATGAACGTCGGCCGAAGAACCCGAGACAGAAGCCAATAGGCAGTTTGTCAACAAGTGGCCACGAAAGCCTCAACAATTTTGTACTGTAGAGTAAGACAGAGATTGGAATACGTCAAGCAAATAATTGAGGACGTAGGTTGCAAGTGCTACTCTGAGATGAAGAGGTTAGCACAGGAACGGAATTCGTGTCGGGCCGCATCAAACCAGTCAGTAGACTGATGGAAAAAAAAAAAAAATATCCCACCCTTCTTAATAAATGTCTGATTGATGAGTGTTAATTGCCGACTGATCAGTGCGTAGTCGCAGCCCTTATGTCGGTTGCAGCTGTTGAGTGAGAGTTGAGGCTATGGAGGTCGACCCTCCGCGCGTAGGTGTCTGTGCTCTCTATGGAACCTCGAGTCCGGCTGGAAGGATGCTGTTGCTGCCAGCTGCAGTAGCCGCATCACCCTGCGGGCCTTCTGGAGGGTGAACTGGACGCTGTCCTTCACCCGCCTACGAGAAGAGAGGCACTCTTGCTCCTCATCCTGTTGCTGTGGCAGACACCGGGGGCTGAGAGCCGTGTGAGTCAGTGAGTACTTCAGGTGGACTTGAGGCAAATCTTCGACATCAACGAGTGCATTTTGAAGATCGATACATAGAGCTGGATGCCCATGACGTAGCAGCCGCCACTCGATGCACTACTGCACTGGCGGTACTGAGAGTCGAGTACACGACAACTACATGCTGATGAAGAGCCGCTGCACCGCTGGCGCATCTGTGGCGCCGCGCTTTGGAAGACAATCCTGTATTGCTGCTTAATAAATGTTATTCTCGGTGATTTTTTCTTGGTGTCGTTGAGCGTAACTAGGTCCTCACCACCGCATCCCGCCCGGCTCGCTCCTGACTACTATAGGAGTCTGAGACCAGACTTATATAGATCCAATGTGCAGAAACCAGAACTCAAGGGAGAAGTGGTCTAAAAAATCGGCGAGACAAGAATGTAAGATAAAAAGTTGGTGGAGCAAGGTCCTAAAAAAGGACACTAATTTTCAAACATTAGAGAGGTATTTCCTTGCAATGTGTTATGAACAAAATTGGTACAACTGGACGACAGTGCTCAAAAATGCTGTTCTGTTCATCGAAAGCCCCGCCCGAATTTAGGCTGGTAACAAAAATTACCAACACGCTTCAGCAAATCATTCAGTTTTGCAAAATAGCAAGGAAATTTGTTACGAGCGTCTTTGAAAATGTTCAGTATATTTTCACCATATAAACAAAGGTTGCAATATTTTACAAAAAATAAAATTATACTTCTCTTTGGTCTTCCTGACGTCTATGACTCATAGCATTATCTACTAGAATACTTACGGAGGATGTCGTAAAATTGGACTTAAATGTCGAAATCTTTTTTGCCACCGGATAGTACAGTAGCATGTTATAAGTATTGTCCCTAATTTTCTGAGTTACATGCGTGCTAAAAATGATGTAAAAGCCATCTCGTTTCAAACAATTGGCAGTGCCATGCCTCCATTTCTATTCGACTCTGCCCTTGTTCGTGAAATTTTATTTTTTTCTGTCGTCAGAAAAGACATCTAAAGAATATACAAGTCTGTAAGCCCATATGTGATGCGATTAATTACGATTTATTAAAGAAATGCACACATGGTGGAACACAAAATCCGAACTAAAGCATTAATATCGTGATTTAGGAGAGACGCCCAAAGACAACATCTGCTCATCTACTATTGTCAGAATTTCCTCGTGCTTGTCTGGTGTTCTTTGATGGTAAAACCGGAAGGATCAGGACCCTTATGAGACTAGGATTTGATGGAGGTTGCTTTTACGAAAACCTCTTCAGAAAGGCTGATGATGTGTATATTTTTAGTTCTGAATTGTCAGTGAAGGCTGTTGCCAAAAGGACATGTCGGATGGATCAGACTAGAAGAAAAGAGCTTCATCAATATCAAAAAGACCAAATGTACGCTTCTTGTTGTTGTGGTCTTCAGTCCTGAGACTGGTTTGATGCAGCTCTCTATGCTACTCTATCCTGTGCAAGCTTCTTCATCTCCCAGTACCTACTGCAACCTACATCCTTCTGAATCAGCTTAGTGTATTCATCTCTTGGTCTCCCTCTACGATTTTTACCCTCCACGCTGCCCTCCAATGCTAAATTTGTGATCCCTTGATGCCTCAAAACATGTCCTACCAACCGATCCCCTCTTCTAGTCAAGTTGTGCCACAAACTTCTCTTCTCCCCAATCCTATTCAATACCTCCTCATTAGTTACGTGATCTTCCCACCTTATCTTCAGCATTCTTCTGTAGCACCACATTTCGAAAGCTTCTATTCTCTTCTTGTCCAAACTGGTTATCGTCCATGTTTCACTTCCACACATGGCTACACTCCATACAAATACTTTCAGAAATCTATACTCGATGTTAACAAATTTCTCTTCTTCAAAACGATTTCCTTGCCATTGCCAGTCTACATTTTATATCCTCTCTACTTCGACCATCATCAGTTATTTTACTCCCTAAATAGCAAAACTCCTTTACTACTTTAAGTGTCTCATTTCCTAATCTAATCCCCTCAGCATCACCCGATTTAATTTGACTACATTCCATTATCCTCGTTTTGCTTTTGTTGATGTTCATCTTATATCCTCCTTTCAAGACACTGTCCATTCCGTTCAACTGCTCTTCCAAGTCCTTTGCTGTCTCTGACAGAATTACAATGTCATCGGCGAACCTCAAAGTTTTTACTTCTTCTCCATGAATTTTAATACCTACTCCGAATTTTTCTTTTGTTTCCTTAACTGCTTGCTCAATATACAGATTGAATAACATCGGGGAGAGGCTACAACCCTGTCTCACTCCTTTCCCAACCACTGCTTCCCTTTCATGCCCCTCGACTCTTACAACTGCCATCTGGTTTCTGTACAAATTGTAAATAGCCTTTCGCTCCCTGTATTTTACCCCTGCCACCTTCAGAATTTGAAAGAGAGTATTCCAGTTAACGTCGTTAAAAGCTTTCTCTAAGTCTACAAATGCTAGAAACGTAGGTTTGCCTTTTCTTAATCTTTCTTCTAAGATAAGTCGTAAGATTAGTATTGCCTCACGTGTTCCAACATTTCTACGGAATCCAAACTGATCTTCCCCGAGGTCCGCTTCTACCAGTTTTTCCATTCGTCTGTAAAGAATTCGCGTTAGTATTTTGCAGCTGTGACTTATTAAACTGATAGTTCGGTAATTTTCACATCTGTCAACACCTGCTTTCTTTGGTATTGGAATTATTATATTCTTCTTGAAGTCTGTGGGTATTTCGCCTGTCTCATACATCTTGCTCACCAGATGGTAGAGTTTTGTCATGACTGGCTCTCCCAAGGCCATCAGTAGTTCTAATGGAATGTTATCTACTCCCGGGGCCTTGTTTCGACTCAGGTCTTTCAGTGCTCTGTCAAACTCTTCACGCAGTATCTTATCTCCCATTTCATCTTCATCTACATCCTCTTCCATTTCCATAAAACTGTCCTCAAGTACATCGCCCTTGTATAAACCCTCTATATACTCCTTCCACCTTTCTGCCTTCCCTTCTTTGCTTAGAACTGGGTTGCCATCTGCGCTCTTGATATTCATACAAGTGGTTCTCTTCTCTCCAAAGGTCTCTTTAATTTTCCTGTAGGCAGTATCTATCTTACCCCTAGTGAGACAAGCCTCTACATCCTTACATTTGTCCTCTAGCCATCCCTGCTTAGCCATTTTGCACTTTCTGTCGATCTCATTTTTTAGACGTTTGTATTCCTTTGCCTGCTTCATTTACTGCATTTTTATATTTTCTCCTTTCATCAATTAAATTAAATATTTCTTCTGTTACCCAAGGATTTCTATTAGCCCTCGTCTTTTTACCTACTTGATCGTCTGCTGCCTTCACTACTTCATCCCTCAGAGCTACCCATTCTTCTTCTACCGTATTTCTTTCCCCCATTCCTGTCAATTGTTGCCTTATGCTCTCCCTGAAACTCTGTACAATCTCTGGTTTAGTCAGTTTATCCAGGTCCCATCTCCTTAAATTCCCACCTTTTTGCAGTTTCTTCAGTTTCAATCTGCAGTTCATAACCAATAGATTGTGGTCAGAATCCACATCTGCCCCTGGAAATGTCTTACAATTTAAAACCTGGTTCCTAAATCTCTGTCTTACCATTATATAATCTATCTGATACCTATTAGTATCTCCAGGATCCTTCCAGGTATACAACCTTCTTTTATGATTCTTGAACCAAGTGTTAGCTATGATTAAGTTATGCTCTGTGCAAAATTCTACAAGGCGGCTTCCTCTTTCATTTCTTCCCCCCAATCCATATTCACCTACTATGTTTCCTTCTCTCCCTTTTCCTACTGACGAATTCCAGTCACCCATGACTATGAAATTTTCGTCTCCCATCACTACCTGAATAATTTCTTTTATCTCGTCATACATTTCATCAATTTCTTCATCATCTGCAGAGCTAGTTGGCATATAAACTTGTACTACTGTAGTAGGCATGGGCTTTGTGTCTATCTTGGCAGCCGGCCGGTGTAGCCGTGCGGTTAAAGGCGCTTCAGTCTGGAACCGCGTGACCGCTACGGTCGCAGGTTCGAATCCTGCCTCTTGCATGGATGTGTGTGATGTCCTTAGGTTAGTTAGGTTTAATTAGTTCTAAGTTCTAGGCGACTGATGACGTCAGAAGTTAAGTCGCATAGTGATCAGAGCCATTTGAACCATTTTCTATCTTGGCCACAATAATGCGTTCACTATGCTGTTTGTAGTAGCTAACCCGCACTCCTATTTTTTTATTCATTATTAAACCTACTCCTGCATTACCCCTATTTGATTTTGTATTTATAAGCCTGTAATCACCTGACCAAAAGTCTTGTTCCTCCTGCCACCGAACTTCACTAATTCCCACTATATCTAACTTTAACGTATCCATTTCCCTTTTTAAATTTTCTAACCTACCTGTCCGATTAAGGGATCTGACATTCCACGCTCCGATCCGTAGAATGCCAGTTTTCTTTCTCCTGATAACGACGTCCTCTTGAGTAGTCCCCGCCCGGAGATCCGAATGGGGGACTATTTTCCTCCGGAATATTTTACCCAAGAGGACGCCATCATCATTTAATCATACAGTAAAGTTGCATGTCCTCGGGAAAAATTACGGCTGTAGTTTCCCCTTGCTTTCAGCCGTTCGCAGTACCAGCACAGCAAGGCCGTTTTGGTTAATGTTACAAGGCCAGATCAGTCAATCATCTTACAATTTAAAACCTGGTTCCTAAATCTCTGCCTTACCATTATATAATCTATCTGATACCTATTAGTATCTCCAGGATCCTTCCAGGTATACAACCTTCTTTTATGATTCTTGAACCAAGTGTTAGCTATGATTAAGTTATGCTCTGTGCAAAATTCTACAAGGCGGCTTCCTGTTTCATTTCTTCCCCCCAATCCATATTCACCTACTATGTTTCCTTCTCTCCCTTTTCCTACTGACGAATTCCAGTCACCCATGACTATGAAATTTTCGTCTCCCATCACTACCTGAATAATTTCTTTTATCTCGTCATACATTTCATCAATTTCTTCATCATCTGCAGAGCTAGTTGGCATATAAACTTGTACTACTGTAGTAGGCATGGGCTTTGTGTCTATCTTGGCAGCCGGCCGGTGTAGCCGTGCGGTTAAAGGCGCTTCAGTCTGGAACCGCGTGACCGCTACGGTCGCAGGTTCGAATCCTGCCTCTTGCATGGATGTGTGTGATGTCCTTAGGTTAGTTAGGTTTAATTAGTTCTAAGTTCTAGGCGACTGATGACGTCAGAAGTTAAGTCGCATAGTGCTCAGAGCCATTTGAACCATTTTCTATCTTGGCTACAATAATGCGTTCACTATGCTGTTTGTAGTAGCTATCCCGCACTCCTATTTTTTTATTCATTATTAAACCTACTCCTGCATTACCCCTATTTGATTTTGTATTTATAAGCCTGTAATCACCTGACCAAAAGTCTTGTTCCTCCTGCCACCGAACTTCACTAATTCCCACTATATCTAACTTTAACGTATCCATTTCCCTTTTTAAATTTTCTAAGCTACCTGCCCGATTAAGGGATCTGACATTCCACGCTCCGATCCGTAGAATGCCAGTTTTCTTTCTCCTGATAACGACGTCCTCTTGAGTAGTCCCCGTCCGGAGATCCGAATGGGGGACTATTTTCCTCCGGAATATTTTACCCAAGAGGACGCCATCATCATTTAATCATACAGTAAAGTTGCATGTCCTCGGGAAAAATTACGGCTGTAGTTTCCCCTTGCTTTCAGCCGTTCGCAGTACCAGCACAGCAAGGCCGTTTTGGTTAATGTTACAAGGCCAGATCAGTCAATCATCCAGACTGTTGCCCCTGCAACTACTGAAAAGGCTGCTGCCCCTCTTCAGGAACCACATGTTTGTCTGGCTTCTCAACAGATACCCCTCCGTTGTGGTTGCACCTACGGTACGGCCATCTGTATCGCTGAGGCACGCAAGCCTCCCCACCAACGGCAAGGTCCATGGTTCATGGGGGAAGAATGTACGCTTATGACTAACAATAAGGTACTCGTTTCTAGCATAAATTCAACTAAATTTTTTCTGCATCTACCGCAACTTTCATTTTTCAGTGTATAACGAATATTTTCTGGCGAACTACTGCAGATAAAAAGGTGAAATTTGCTGCTGACCTTATTCATAATGTAACACAACTTTCTGTGGTGCAGCCAGCCGGGGTGGCCGAGCGGTTCTAGGCGCTACAGTCTGGAACCGCGTGCCCGCTACGGTCGCAGGTTCGAATCCTGCCTCGGGCATGGACGTGTGTGATGGCCTTAGGTTAGTTAGGTTTAAGTAGTTCTAAGTTTTAGGGGACTGATGACCTCAGAAGTTAAGTCCCATAGTGCTCGGAGCCATTTGAACCCTGTGGTGCAAAATTCTTCAAACTGCATTACTGCCCACTTTATTTAAATTTGTGTAAAACAAAAATTGCTATGTATCGTAAACGTAAATTGAAAAGAAAAGTTGCGAGAGTTCTAAGGCCGATATTGTGAAACTGATCTACAGATGTGTGTATCTAATTACTAAGAATAAAATACCATGTGTTGAAAATGATAAGTAAAGCAACTTTTCAGAAAATGTTCCTCATGTGACAATATGTGTTCTAAGAGTATCCAGCAATATCCTGATGAAATTATTTGACAAAAAACATTTAAAAATCCAGATTTTAGCCAGTAACTTAGTGACAACATGTGCAAAATTTGGTTCACGTTCCCCTTTAATACAAAGAAAGCTGCAGATTGAGCAGTTAAATGTGAATAAACACACACAGAATAAAGAACTCTATGCTTTGCGTGAATTAAGAAAGTTAATTAATCTTTAAACTCAAGACGCAGTTGCGTAATATACCTAACAAGTACACAGCTTTATTCAAACTATTTGTATTTATTATGTTCCAAACTAGATATGAATTCTGTAAATTGCTTACCAGTCGTGTTTCTACTATCTGATTGAACTGAGACCATCGATGGGCGTTGTGCACTCACGTAAAAGCCACCTGCCTCCATTTTATTTCTCACTACAAACGAAAGTACGTGGTCCGCCACATTGGTTTTAAAGTTGAGCTCCTACATATGATTTAGCTAAACATCTCGCTTCTTTACTGAGACCTTTCGTAGGCAAGTGCTCACATCACATACGAAACTCAGCTGATATTATCAATAGACTGGGCCTCTTCGTCTTAGCAGTGTAGACCTTCTAGTAAGTTTTGATGTGGTCTCACTTTTTACAAAAGTTCCTCTTGCAGATTCTTTGACACTGATTGGTAACATGTTTCCTGTTGATATCACTGCTTTGTTCAGGCACGCACTTTCCTCAACTTATTTTATGTTTAATCAAGAATATTTTGAACAGACTGACGGTGTCGCCATGGGTAGCCCCCTCTCTCCTTTGGTCGCCAACCATTTTATGGAGGACTTTGAAGAGAGAGCGCTTGAATCAGCTGCCCTGAAACCAACAGTTTTTTGGCGGTATGTGGATGACACTTTCATAGTGTGGCCTCATGGAGAAGATAAATTAATGGAGTTTCTACATCACCTCAACTCCATTCATAGCAACATCCTGTTCACCATGGAAATAGAGAAAGATGGTTGTTTGCCTTTCTTGGATGTCCTGGTTCGAAGGAAGAATGATGGTTCTCTAGGGCATTCAGTTTACCGGAAACCCACTCATACTGATTTGTACTTGCAAGCATCGAGTTGCCATCACCCATCGCAAACCATGAGTTTGCTTAAAACGCTTGTTCATAGAGCTCATACTGTCTCAAATCTAGATAGTTTATCTCAAGAACTCGCCCATCTAAAGACAGTATTCAGCGAAAATGGGTATTCCATCCGGCAGATTAACAGGGCACCAACAGTTAAAACTAAGAAGCAGGAAGTGAATGAAGAGGAGAACATGCCGGAACAATCTTTAGCTTTTCTTCCTTTCGTTGGCAACACTTCGTTTAAAATAGCAAGAATCCTCCGAAAATTTCAGGTAAAAGTGGTTTTCCGCCCACCATCGAAGATTGCGGACCTTGTGGGATCAGTTAAGGACAATCTGTTATACGAAAGGCAGGAATTTACAAGATACCGTGCCAATGTGGTATGGCTTACATAGGTCAAACCACACGCACCGTGAAAGAACGCTGCACTGAACATCAACGTTACACCCGCCTTTTGCAGCCAAGCAAGTCCGCTATTGCTGAACATTGTATTTCTACTGGACATTCAATGGAGTATGAGAAAACAATGATTTTGTCTACAGCGACGTCTTTCTGGGACTCCATTATTAAAGAATCAGTAGAAATACGACTGGCGGAAAATCTGTTAAACCGTGACAGCGGCTACCAGCTGCACAGTGCATGGAATCCCATCATCTCCACGATTTGCTCAAATCGAAGACGACAGAGTGCGTCGACGGCCGTGGCAAACAGCAACGCAGAGGACGACTGAGTTCCGCTATTCCACCAGCGAGGGCGCTGCCGGCGGGCAGTGTTGGTTCAACTATCAAGTTTTCGACGCATGCGCAGAATAGTTACAGTACGCTATATATTGCGGAGCGGAGAACTTTATCGCCCTTCCCATTAACTACGTCCGTCTGATCGGCTCCTTTCTCTCCCGCCGTCCTTCCTATGTCACCATCCATAACGCAGATTCCTACACCTTTTTCCCCTCTGCCGGTGTGCCCCAAGGCTCCGTCCTCTCCCCCCTTCTGTACCTCTTGTACACGGCGGACATGCCGCCGCCGCCAGCCCCCGTCCACCTTCTCCAGTTTGCCGATGACACCGCCTTCCTTGCCCTTGCCCCCACCCTGCAACGCTCCCAACACCTTCTCCAATCCCATCTTGACCGGTTCACCGCTTGGTGCAACCAGTGGTTGCTCAAGGTCAATCCTTCCAAAACCCAGGCGATCATTGTAGGCAAAACCACCCCTTCCTTCCGCCTCCTTGATTTCTATCTCACCGTTTATGGCCGTCCCATCGCTCTCACCCCCACCCTTAAGTACCTTGGCGTCACCCTCGACCGTCGCCTCTCCTGGACTCCCCATCTCCAGACAATCCAAGCCAAGGCACGTTCCCGACTCCGTCTCCTCAAGCTCCTTTCCGGCCGTACGTGGGGTCTGGACCCCTCCACCATCCTCCACACCTATAAGTCCCTCATCCGCCCTATCCTCTGCTACGCCCATCCAGCCTGGATCTCCGCCCCCCCTTCCTTTTATAAATCCCTCCAAATCCTTGAACGCCATGCTCTCCGCCTTGCCTATCGCATCCGTCTCCCCTCCCCCACGCGGATCCTGTATGATCTTATCCCCTTCCCCCACCTCCTCCTCTTCCTCGAAAGGATACGAATCCTATACACCTCCCGTAAACTCGATCCTCCTCACCCGCTCGTCTCCCCGATCCTCTCCCACCCCCGCCCGCTGCCGCGCCTATACTCCCATATCCCACCCGGTCTCCATCTCTCCACCCTCCTTACCCTCTCCCAAGGTGGCTTCCGCCAGCTCCCCCTCCCTGATGATGTCCTCCTTCCCTGCATCTACCCCTCCTATCAACTTTGATCCACCCCCCCACCTCCTGTGTCCTATCCTTTAGGCACCCTCCCTCCCTCCCTTCCCTTCCCTTCTCCTTCCTTTCCCCCTTCCCTCCTCCCCTCTCCCCTGGGCTTCCCCTCCCCCTTCCTCCCTCCTCCTCTCTCCTTTGCCCATGGCATCTCTGCTCTCCCCTCTCCCATTCCCCTTCCCCTTCCTCCTCCTCCACCTCCTCTCTTGGCAGGTCCCCGGACTCGTACACGCTCAGTGAACATTCGCGCGCCGGAGATCATCGCCGTCAGTGTTTCGTGTGTGTGCCTTCGTTTGTGTGTAGTGTTGTTCGCCGTCACGCCACCACCGTTCACGTGCCGTCGCCATCATCATCCGTGTTCTGTGCATCGTGTCGCCCAGTGTTAGTGATGTTTTCTCGTCCAGCGTGAACGGCTCCATGTTTTTTCGATTTTTAGTGTCTACCTTTTTTGACCACCGTTTTTACTGTCTGCTCTGTGCCACCTTTCTGTACTACTTGTTGCCAAACTCAAGGCTGAAGAGCGGCGTATTGTGCCGCTGACAGCCCGCCTTTGTATAAGGTGTTAAAATAACAATAAAGGAAAAAAAAAAAAAAAACTTTATCGCCAGTCTGCGACGGCTCACCTGAAGATGACTGGCAGGTGCCCAGTTGAAATATCGTGCGAAGTATTGAACGACGACCGGCTGCAAGCCCGAAATTTGTTTGAACATTGATTTGTGCTTTCTGTACCAACAGAGTCGTTACGTAGTGCGACTTTGGTGTACCGCGTGACCGTTTTTTTCCCTCGGAGTAGCACTTGCACCTACGTCCTGAATTATTTGATGGATGTGTTCCAATCTCTGCAGTTTCTACTCTCTGCAGTTCCCTCTAGTACCATGGAAGTTATTACGTGATGTATTAACAGATGTCCTATCATCCTGTCCCTTCTTCTTCACAGCTCTATTCAAACAGTTTGTATTTACTATGTTCCAAACTAGATACGTATTCTGTAAATTACTTACTAGTCGTATTTCTACTGACTGACTGAGAGAACTGAGAACGTGAATGGGCGTTGTGCACTCACGTAAAAGCCACCTGCCTCCATTTTGTTTCTCACTGCGTATGAAAGTACCAAATGAGCAACTGAGTGGGCGGTTACAATCATGGAAAGGAACTGGCGCACTACGAGAAGTCACGGTCAGTGGGCTGGCTGACAGAAATGAAGTGCGAGCTTGATTTTGTCCTTGTGCAGATGTATGAAGAAAATTTATTTAAAGTGTATGTTGATGGCAGTTATGTGGACTCTGAGAGCGCAAATTCGAGGATGTTAAAGACGTCAGGAAGAGGGTATCGCGGCTCCAGAGAGTCAGACGAAGACAGGATTAAGTACTGAAAGGAATATTTCACTCAAAACTCTCTTGATGCAATCCGTTTGAAAATGAAATATTCGGTAGACATGCCAGCAACAAAGGAGGAAGCATATGGTGAATTCTTAAGAAGTTATTCGAAAATTTTCTCCAAAAACGTGGAACTTATAAAGGGCTTTGTCCGACGTTTAAAGGTTAAAGAGCATGAGCTGTTCAGACGTAAAAGTGTTCCTATTTCGTCAACTCAGGAGGAGGTTGTTCGTGCCGTAATTCGTCGCATGCCAAAGAACGCCATCGTTGAGTGCTCTGAGTGTGAATATTTCAATCTGATGGATGTTGTGGCTAAGAAAGAAAATCTATCCGAGTTGTCATTGACGCAAGAACCAGAAACCACAGTATTCTGTTGCAAAGACATCATCCCGGAAATATGGAAGGCGTCCGGCAAAAAAATTGAAGTTGTCAAATATTTAACGAATTTGGACTTCATCAGCAGTTACTACCTATTAAAATTGCTTCCATTGACTAGAGAGTACACTGTGTTTCTTTACAATGATGAGGTTATCAGTTCAAGAGGCGACGTTGGCAGCATCAGTATTAACCCATTTTTAATATCCATTCTGCCTGCTGATAATTTTTTCAGTGTATTCAAGTTTTTCTGTGCCAATAGATTATTGGCAACATGCCCTAAGACCAATGCATTTAACTTTGTAACATAGATTATTTTTAGAATTAATTTGCTTCCAAAGTTGCCTAGGGAGGTATCTTATTAAATAAACTAATCTACTACGAACAGTTGTTTCGACTGTATGGGCAGAAGGCAGTAGAAAGGACACAGTTCGTAGAAAGGTTGTATGTTAATTAACTTGTAGGGCATGTGAAGGAAAACTCGCTTGCCTTTGCCTGTTAGCTTTATCTCAACCACCACGACTGCAATTTTAACTTTGGAACCTAATTCTCCCTCTCGTCTAGTAGGCGTGATAAAGAATCTGGGCTTCCATTACTGCTTTACGGGCCCTGGCATATATTAGATTTCGGAATCATATTGTTGCATGGCTAACGCACTCTTCTTGAAAGATTGTGAGTCATATTACGATTCATCATAAATGAAAGGGGGTCCTGCCCACTCGTCGCTTATAGGGTGCTTATGCTGCTTTCTCGGATAGCTATACAATAGTTCAAGCAAATCACATTAATAGATTTTATTACAATAAAGAAGATAGACAATAGTTAACTTTGTATTACAAGAACGTGTCTCAAGTGATGGGCGACAGGCAAACAGTCAGTGTCTTTCTGAATACACTATGTCCACACAAGCAATGGATACGGATCACTAATAACTGCTGTAGTAGTGCTCTCCTAGTGCCGGTGTAGTACTGTGCGGCAGATGCTGGTAGGAGCGTCGCTTACATTCTCTTCTTGTAGAGGCCGCTCCTGTCGTGGCGCTGTCCTAGTCAGCGAGTTATTGGCTGACGTCGTCTCACAGCCTTCTTTGCTCTTGTGTTCTTCATCTTGGTGCCGGCGCTTGGCGATATGCCGGAACAAAAAATAAAATTGGAATCTCCCAAAGTCCCTGGTAGCTTCAAGAGCTTTTGCCGTTCTTATTTCTGCTACTTCTCATTACTTTCATCTCTTTTCGATTTTCTCTTTGTCCATATTCAGTACTTTTAGACTGTTCATTTCATTCAGCAGATCCTGTAATTGTTCTTCACTTTCACTGATGAAAGCAGTATCATCAGTGAATCTTATCGTTGATATCCTTTCACCTTCGGTTTGAATTCCACTCTTGAACCTTTCTTTTATTTCCTTAGTTATTTCTTCGATGTATAAATTGAATAGTAGGTGCGAAAGACTTCATATTGTATATTACTCGTCTCTTTTTATAGCATTCTCCTATTTTCCTCAGAATTTCGAACATCTTGCACCATTTTACGTTATCGGACGCTTTTTCCAGGCCGACAGATCATATTAACGTGTCTTGATTTGTCTTCAGTCTGTTTCCATTGTCAGCAGCAACGTCAGAACTGCCTCTCTGATGTCTTTACAATTGCTAAAGCCAAACTGATCGTCATATAATATGTGGTGTCACCGCCAGACACCACACTTGCTAGGTGGTAGCTTTAAATCGGCCGCGGTCCATTAGTACATGTCGGACCCGCGTGTCGCCACTGTCAGTGATCGCAGACCGAGCGCCACCACACGGCAGGTCTCGAGAGACTTACTAACACTCGCCCCAGTTGTACGGACGACTTAGCTAGCGATGTACACTGACGAAGCCTCGCTCATTTGCAGAGCAGATAGTTAGAATAGCCTTCAGCTAAGTCAATGGCTACGACCTAGCAAGGCGCCATAGCAATTGATAGTTATCGTATGAAGCATGTCTCATCAAGAACGATGTATACAAATGATGGATTAAAGTTAAGTAACCAACAGCTACGTACTTTTCTCTATAGCATTCATTACGTATCAGACCTCACGCCATCCTGCGTGAGCTTATAGCGCGCATATCGGTCTCCTCAACCAAGTAGTGTGCGTAGTGTTGGCTAACTGCTAACACTACATAATACATCCTCAATCTTCTTTTCCATTCTTCTGTATATTATTCTTGTCAGCAACTTTGATGCTTGAACTGTTAAGCTGATTGTGCGAAAATTCTTGCACTTGTTAGCTCTTGTAGTCTTCGGAACTGAGCGGAGGACGTTTTTCCGAAAATCAAATGGTATGCCGCCAGACTTATACATTGTATACACTAACTTCAATAGTCATTTTGTTGCCACTACTCCCAATGATTTTAGAAATTCTGCTGGAATGTTTCTATCTATTCTGCCTTGTTTCATCTTAAGACTTTCAAAGCTCATTTAAATTCTGTTTCTAATACTGTATCCCCTATCACTTCCATACCGATACGTGCTTCTTCTTCTATCGCATCAGGGAATCTCCCCCACATAGATGCCTTCAATGTACTCTTTCCACCTATCCGCCCTCTCCTCTGCATCTAACAGTGGGATTCCCATTGCACTCTTAATGTTACCACCCTCACTTTTAATTTCGCCGAATGTTGTTTCGACTTTTCTATATGCGAGTCAGTCCGTCCGACAATCATTTCTGTTTCGATTTCTTCACATTTCTCATGGAGCCATGTCATCTTTGCTTGCCTGCACTTCCTATTTCTTTCATTCCTCAGCGACTTATTGTATTGTATGGAACTGGGGATCTAGAAACGACGGAGAGGCTTCGTCCCCGCCAGAGCCCTCAGTGGTTCGCAGCCTCACAACAGACTACAGCAGTCCACTCATCCCACCGCTGCCCCACACCGAACTCAGGGTTATTGTGCGGTTCGGCCCCCAGTGGACCCTCCCCCCTCTCCCCACGTGAACGTCTCACACCAGATGAGTGTAGCCCCAATGTTTGCATGGTAGAGTATTATGGTGTACGCGTACGTCGAGAAAGTGTCTGTGCAGCAATCGCCAACATAGTGTAACTGAGGCGGAATAAAGGGAACCAGCCCGCATTCGCCGAGGCAAATGGAAAACGGCTTAAAAACCATCCGCAGGCTGGCCGGCACACCGGACCTCGACACTTATCCGCCGGGCGGATTCGTGCCTGGGACCGGCACTCCTTCTCGCCCGGAAAGCAGTGCGTTAGACCGCACGGCTAACCGGGCGGGCCAGCGACTTATTCCTGAATTTTCCTAAAAATTTTTGTATCTTCTTCTTTCATCAATCAGCTGTAGTATTACTTCTGTTATATACAGTTTCATCGGAGTTACCTTCTTTATACCTATGTTTTTATTTGCAACTTCTGTGGTTTCCCTTTTTAGAGACGTCCGTACCCTTAGAGAAATTAAAGCGTTTCTCTTCATTCTTTAGTGCTTCCGAATCCCGTTTCTTTGCGTATTGATTCTCTTAAACTTCAACCTAGTCTCCATTACTGCTAAATTGCGATCTGAGTCTATATCGGCTCATGTGTACTCCTTACAATCGAGTATATGATTTCGGAATCTCTGCCTGACCGTGCTATAATCTAACTGAAATTTTCCCTTATCTGCCGACCTTTTCCGAGTATACCTTTTCCTGTTATGATTCTTGAACACAGTATTTGCTATTATTAACTGAAATTTATTACAGAAGTCAATTAGCCTTTCTCCTCTCTCATTCCTAACACTAAACCCATATTCTCCCGTAACTATTTCTTCTTTTCCTTCTTCTACAACCGCATTCCAGTCCCCCATGACATTTGCACTACTGGCCATTAAAATTGCTACACCAAGAAGAAATGCAGATGATGAACGGGTATTCATTGGACAAATATATTATACTAGAACTGCCATGTGATTACATTTTCATGCAATTTGGCTGCATAGATCCTGAGAAATCAGTACCCAGAACAACCACCTCTGGCCGTAATAACGGCCTTGATACGCCTGGGCATTGAGTCAAACAGAGCTTTGATGGCGTGTACAGGTACAGCTGCCCAAGCAGCTTCAACACGATACCACAGACGTTTTCAATTGGTGAGGGATCTGGAGAATGTGCTGGCCAGGGCAGCAGTCGAACATTTTCTGTATCCAGAAAGGCCCGTACAAGACCTGCAACATGCGGTCGTGCATTATCCTGCTGAAATGTAGGGTTTCGCAGGGATCGAATGAAGGGTAGAGCCACGGGTCGTAACACATCTGAAATGTAACGCCCGCTGTTCAAAGTGCCGTCATTGCGAAGAAGAGGTGACTGAGACGTGTAACCAATGGCACGCCATACCATCACGCCGGGTGATACGCCAGTATGGCGATGACGAATACACGCTTCGAATGTGTCTTCACGCGATGTCGCCAAACACGAATGCGACCATTATGATGCTGTAAACAGAACCTGGATTCATCCGAAAAAATGAGGTTTTCCCATTCGTGCACCCAGGTTCGTCGTTGAGTACACCATCGTAGGCGCTCCTGTCTGTGATGCAGCGTCAAGGGTAACCGCAGCCATGGTCTCCGAACTGATAGTCCATGCTGCTGCAAACGTCATCGAACTGTTCGTGCAGATGGTTGTTTTCTTCCAAATGTCGCCACCTGTTGACTCAGGGATCGAGACGTTACTGCACGATCCGTTACAGCCATGCGGATAAGATGCCTGTCATGTCGACTGCTGGTGATACGAGGCCGCTGGGATCCAGCACGGCGTTACGTATTACCCTCCTGAACCCACCGATTCCATATTCTGCTAACAGTCATTGAATTTCGACCAACGCGAGCAGCAGTGTCGCGATGCGACAAACCCCAATCGTAATAGGCTACAATCCGACCTTTATCAAAGTCGGAAACGTGATGGTACGCATTTCTCCTCCTTACACGAGGCATCACAACAACGTTTGACCAGGCAACGCCGGTCAAATGCTGTTTGTGTATGAGAAATCGTTTGGAAACTTCCCTCATGTCAGCACGTTGTAGGTGTCGCCACCGGCGCCAACCTTGTGTGACTGCTCTGAAAAGCTAATCATTTACAAATCACAGCATCTTCTTCCTGTCGGTTAAATTTCGCGTCTGTAGCGCGTCATCTTCGTGGTGTAACAATTTTAAAGGCCAGTAGTGTAAATTTTCATCTCTCTTTATGTACTGAATTACATGTTCAATATCCTCATATACCTTTTCTATCTCTTCATTCTCAGCTTGCAACGTCGGCATATACGGCTGTACTACCGGAGTCAGTGTTGATTTACTGTCGATTCTGATGAGAACAACCCTATCACTGAACTGTTCACATTAACACACCCTGTTACTTACCTTCCTACTCACAACGAATCCTAGCCCCGTTATACCGTTTTCTGCTGCTGTGGATATTACCGCATACTTATCTGACCAGAAATCCTTGTCTTCTTTTCAATTCACACCAATGACCCAGCCATATCTAGGCTGTGCCTTTGCATTTCCTTTTTCAGATTTCCTAGTTTTCCTCCCATGTTCAAATTTCTGACAGTAAACGTCCCAACTCGTAGAACCTTATCTTGCGTTGATTTTTCAGTATTTTGTCGTGGTCACATTCCCGTTGGCAATTCCCTCCCGGAGTTCCGGATTGGGGACTATTCCGGAATATTTTGGCAAAACTTAGTATCTAATAAAGGAAAAGATGAGACGATGTGACACACTGTTTATCTGGCTTCTCTGCAAGACGCCTGTCCGGCATGGGAGACCCATCCAGTAGCTACACTACCGCCGCTATAGCCCTGTGCTTCATTGAAACATGCAAACCGTCTCACCCGCACGGACAGTGCTTATGGAGGAGGTGTCTACTTAAGAGAACTCAGACATCTATGGTGGGCCGGCCGGGGTGGCCGAGCGGTTCTAGACGCTACAGTCTGGAACCGCGCGACGGCTACGGTCGCAGGTTCGAATCCTTCCTCGGGCATGGATGTGTGTGATGTCCTTAGGTTAGTTAGGTTTAATTAGTTCTAAGTTCTAGGCGACTGATGACCTCAGCAGTTAAGTCCCATAGTGCTCAGTGCCGTTTTTGAACCATCTACCCAGTGAACAGGAGACACGGACTGAAATCCTGTCCTTGTTGGTGCAAATTTTCAATCGTCGTTTCAATCTGCTTATATACATTATATTTGAGTTTAATCAGGTACCATTCGGGCTGTGAGAGTGAAAGGTGTCACAAATTAAATATATAAACAAACCATTTTGCAACCGAGAACTCATATTCTTTCCAGATGTATCATGTGTCTTGTCTAGTCATGAAGCCACACTTACCAGTCATGGCCAGGTAAACCACCGAAACATGCACTGTTGGTCTGTTGACAATACCGATTGTCATCGTCAGGTGGAACGTCAGTATACATGGAGTTTTTTTTTTAATTATTTAAACACTACAGAGTAGTGGGCCGTGTGCTACTTAAGACAAGTAACAAGCCAGGCAGCGTGTAGGTCTCTTAGCCGTAATGGCTGCTCGCAAGTTAGGTTAGCTTGACAAGACCCATTCCGTTACCGTCCTTGCCACGGGGAGGCGGACCTTTTTCTAATATTGCTGCCCTGGCTGTTGCTCTGCGTGTTGGTACACTATATAATACAGTAAGTGGTGTTTTAATGCAAAATAATTAATAAAACCAATATAATTATGAAAGTATAAAATAAGACAAAAAAGAAATAAATACATGGAAATAAATACATGAAGTGTAAACGTGTGGTGTGGGATAGCGGATCATCAGCTCACAGGCACGTTTTTCATAGACGAAACACAGAACACACACAAGTAGCGCAGCCTCCTAACAGACCATCTTCCACGGATGCTAGAAGATGTTCCTCTACAGACCAGGAGAAATCTGTGGTGCCAACATGATTGCTGCCCAGGCCATAGTGCACGAATTACTACAGCATGTCTTTGTTTTGAAGTCGTTGGATTGGACGCAGATGACTTGTAACTTGGTCGGCCCGTTCCTCGGATTTGACGCCTGAAGGCGTTTTTCTGTGGGGAAAGCTAAAATACGCTGTCTACAAGGACATGTCAAGACTCTTAAGACTTTGTAAATAAAATAAACATTATTAACATTCTGCATCTTCAGTCTTCATATCTACAAATTTACAGCCCTGTACCACTAGAATACCTAGTTGTACGTGAAATATGGTCTACATCTACATCTACATTTCGCAAGCCACCCAACGGTGTGTGGCGGAGGGCACTTTACGTGCCACTGTCATTACCTCCCTTTCCTGTTCCAGTCGCGTATGGTTCGCGGGAAGAACGACTGTCTGAAAGCCTCCGTGCGCGCTCGAATCTCTCTAATTTTACATTCGTGATCTCCTCGGGAGGTATAAGTAGGGGGAAGCAATATATTCGATACCTCATCCAGAAACGCACCCTCTCGAAACCTGGCGAGCAAGCTACACCGCGATGCAGAGCGCCTCTCTTGCAGAGTCTGCCACTTGAGTTTATTAAACATCTCCGTAACGCTATCACGGTTACCAAATAACCCTGTGACGAAACGCGCCGCTCTTCTTTGGATCTTCTCTATCTCCTCCGTCAACCCGATCTGGTACGGATCCCACACTGATGAGCAATACTCAAGTATAGGTCGAACGAGTGTTTTGTAAGCCACCTCCTTTGTTGATGGACTACATTTTCTAAGCACTCTCCCAATGAATCTCAACCTGGTACCCGCCTTACCAAAAACTAATTTTATATGATCATTCCACTTCAAATCGTTCCGTACGCATACTCCCAGATATTTTACAGAAGTAACTGCTACCAGTGTTTGTTCTGCTATCATATAATCATACAATAAACGATCCTTCTTTCTATGTATTCGCAATACATTACATTTGTCTATGTTAAGGGACAGTTGCCACTCCCTGCACCAAGTGCCTATCCGCTGCAGATCTTCCTGCATTTCGCTACAATTTTCTAATGCTGCAACTTCTCTGTATACTAGAGCATCATCCGTGAAAAGCCGCATGGAACTTCCGACACTATCTACTAGGTCATTTATATATATTGTGAAAAGCAATGGTCCCATAACACTCCCCTGTGGCACGCCAGAGGTTACTTTAACGTCTGTAGACGGTGGTGCGCAACGTAATTCGAAGAGTTCGTCTACACATGAAACACCCAATGCTGCAGCATAACGATACCAGATAACAAGCGAGCGCCACGACATCTTCATCAGTCCGAGCGTTGGCTTCAGTGTCGACCATCCTCAAACACTCCGTAGTGACGGTATCAACAAAAGGGTTTCTCGTTGGCATAAATATGTTCAACGCCAGGGTGACTACGTAGAGAAACAAATATGTAGACACGATGTATAAAGATACCAACGTCCATGCCGCAGTGGTAACACCGGTTCCCGTCATATCACCGAAGTTAAGCGTTGTCGGGCTGGGCCAGTACTTGGATGGGTGACCATCCGGTCTGCCGAACGCTGTTGGGGCAAACTGAGGTGCTACTTGATTGAGAAGTAGCGGCTCCGGTCTCGGAAACTGACACACGGTCGGGAGAGCGGTGTGCTGACCACATGATCCTCCGTATCCGCATGCAGTGACGCCGTAGGGCCCTCATGGACTGTTCGGGAGGAGAGAGTTTATCTATAAAGATGTACAGTTTTACTATCGTCTGTTTTATTTAAGAAACCTTTAATAGTTTTCACACCTACATCTACGTGATTACTCTGCTATTCACAATAAAGTGCCTGGCAGAGGGTTCAATGAACCACCTTCAAGCTGTATCTTTACCGTTCCACTCTCGAACGGCATACGGGAAAAACGAGCACTTAAATATTTCTGTGCGAGCCCTGATTTCTCTTATTTTATCGTGATGATCATTTCTCCCTATGTAGGCGGGTGCCAACAGTGTTTTCGCAATCGAAGAAGAAAACCAGAGATTGAAATTTCATGAGAAGATCCCAAGGTAACGAAAAACGCCTTTGTTTTAAAGATTGCCACACCAATTCACGTATCATGTCTGTGGCACTATCTCCCCTATTTCGCGGTAATACAAAACTAGCTGCTCTTCTTTAAACTTTTTCGATGTCATCCGTCAGTCCTACCTGATGCCGATCCCACACAGCGGATTCCAGCATAGGGCCGACAAGCCTGGTGTAAGCCGTCTCTTTAATAGACCTGTTGCACCTTATAAGTGTTTCGCCAGTTTATAAATTGTTGTTCTTACTGCTGCCCTCCGGTTTCCCTTGGGACAAAATATAATATTTATTTGTTTTACGAGTGCACTGGAAAGAAATATTTGATTTTCTCTACCCACAACATTATCTATATGATCGTTCCAATTTAGGTTATTTGTATTTGTAATCCTTAAGTGTTTAGTTTAATTTACAGCCTTCAGCGTGACTTATCGCATAGTCGAAATTTAGCGGATTTCTTTTAGTACTCATGTGAATAACTTCACACTTTTCTTTATTCAGGGTCAACTGCGACTTTTCGCACCATACAGATATATTATCTAAATCATTTTGCAGCTTGTTTTCGTCATCTGATGAGTTTACAAGACGGTAAATGACAGCATCATCTACAAACGATCTAAGAGGCATTACTTTTCAGCACGTTCTCATATATATGGTGAGTGCTGTAGGATAGCTAACATTGTAGTTATTTGAAAGTAGTACTAGTAGTAGCAAGTAGTTGGTGGAGCGACTGGTTGGCCGAGGTTATATCGTATATGAATATTGAATATGAATCATTTCGCTATTATAAAGTCTGAGGATCGGAGATAAATCTTATTCTTTGTATTAGTTTGTACTGAATGAGAGGTCGTTCTGATTCTGTACTTCATTATCATTTTGAGGACCAAGAGACCGAGTATTATGATTTATAAATTGTTCTTGTTACTGCTGCCTTTCGATTTCACTTGGAACAATAAATAATTTTTATTTGTTTTACGACTGCACAGGAAAGAAATATGAATTAGTTTGCGTTATTGTGATGACCAGTTATTCAAGAGCCATAGCAGAGCAAAGTATTTCGAGTATCTATTCTTAATTTTCTGTCCTTGTTATTTCTCAAAGAAATCGTTGTCTTTAATAATTGTCGTTTTTGCTAAAATGAGCTCAAACCGCACTCAACTCGTATCCAACGCTATAATACGCATTTATAAAGCCAGCTTTTCCTTTCCTACGGTTAAAAGCTAAAGATTTTTGTAGATGACTGAAAAAAAGTCTTATGTTGTACAGGGTGAATTATCTAAAACTTGCTCCGAAAATATTATGGAAATGAAAAGTGCTATTATTTGCTGTTTCCAGAGAATGGATTGGTAGTCATTCAACAAACAGATTGTAATGATACTTAGAAAGTGTAAACTTTGTGCAAACATACACTCTTTTAAATGGAACAATACCTAATGACGTTAACAGACTAAAAGTAGAGTAAATTAGAATACCATTGCTGTTTGTTACAGGGTTCTAGTGCGATTACCTTACGAGATATCGTATTTTGAAATGTTTCCACACCGATACTTTTTTATGCCATTCAACATGCGTAGTTTCTTGGTGTGATTTTATTATGTTGCTTACAGTGTGCTTGAGTGTTCGCTGAGTGCTTTGACACCTGGTAGTCAGTGTCTGACAGTTCAGGGAGTAGGTCGTGAGTGGACGATGTGTTTTACCAGCGCAGAAAAAGCCGACATGCTTATGGTCTATGCGGAGTGCAGGAAGAATGCAGCTCCTTCTTGTACCGTGTATGTGACAAGATATCCCAATAGACGTCAATCGTCTCGGAAATTTTTTATCAACCACTTCAACCAGTTACGTGAAAGTGGTAGAGTAGCACCTAGAGAACGTAACAGAATGAAACAAGTGACGACAGAAATTGATGTCTCGCCGCTGTTGCAGTTGATCCACACGTTATCTCCCGCGCAGTCGCACGAGGAAATGGCATGAGTCAGGCAAGTGTCCCATGCATTCTCCATCAACACAGGTTCCATTCCTACCACATCGCTCTCCATCAACAACTACATGGAAACGATTGTGAGATCATGTTAACTTCCGTAAAAAAAATATCGTGTGACTAGGGTCTCCCGTCGGGTAGACCGTTCGCCGGGTGCAAGTCTTTCCATTTGAAGCCACTTCGGCGACTTGCGCGTCGATGGGGATGAAATGATGATGATTAGGACAACACAGCACCCAGTCCCTGAGCGGAGAAAATCTCCGACACAGCCGGGAATCGAAGCCCGGCCCTAAGGATTGACATTCTGTCGCGCTGACCACTCAGCTACCGGGGGCGGACGTTAACTTCTGTACATGGGCATTATGACCGGATACTCAAGATGTATCATGTGTCTTGTTTATTGATGAAGCCACATTTACCAATCATATTCAGGTAAACCGCCGAAACAAGCGCTATTGGTATATTGAAAATCCCTGTTGGATTCGTCAGGTGAGACGTAAATGTGTGGTATGAGATAGTGAACAATCAGCTCATAGACAGAATATTGCACACGAACAGGTACGCAGCCGCCTAACAGGCCATCTTCCACGCTAGAAGACGTTCCTCTGGACTAGGAGGAAACTGTGGTACCAACATGACGGATGTCTAGCACATAGTGCACAAAGTACTACAGCATGTCCCAACGCAATGTTTCCAAATAGTTGAATTGGAGGTAGAGGACGTGTACCTTGACCAGCCCGTTCCCCGGATTTGGCGCCTGTAGACTATTTTATGTGGGTAAAACTGTGACGCTGTCTACAAGGACGTACCAACTACATCCGATGATATGCAGTGACGTATTACTGCAGCCTGAAATTGTGTAGCAGTCGTTCCATACCAGACTGGAAACGTGTATGAGCTGTGTTGCGGCTTGCATTGGTGCGGTTAGTAGATTCGCATCGTGTAGTAGGGATAGTGGCGTCTCGTGTTCTTCTTGCGTTTACTGGCACCACTAAGTTTGCTAGCGTTGTCTGTCCGCGAGTGGCAGCAGCAGTGGTTATCGACATCTAGTAGCGTGGTACTATGTTTGAAGGACGTGAAGTGTTTTCCAGATTGGAGTGTGTCGGGTAGTTGGGTTGGGACGGAGCAGCAGTGAGGTCCAGCAGTGCGCGGACAGGCCGGGACCGCTGGCGGCATGCAGGCAGTGCCAGATCGAGGGGCTGTAGTTGCGAGGGCCACAACCTCGTTGTCCGCCGGACCCAGGGTGTTTGGGTTGAGTCAACATTAACCCAGTAGTGAAACCTCCACTATTTTAAGATCGCGCCGTTTGTTCACGCGTTGCTGCTCGCAGGGTCGCTGAGGTGAGGAGCAACGAGTGCAGTGCTTGGAGTTGGCGAAATTAATTAGCCATCCTCTGCTTCTTGTTATTAATTATTGAGTTCGTTGTGTTTATTGGTGAAGTTCAACCAGCGGTATTTTTGTGCCTAGTGGCCGCTAACGCCCCAGTTACCTGCCCTGGACGTTAGCGTATGTTCGCGGCAGTGTACCTTTCCTCGCCTAGCCGCTGCTGTCCGGTAAGGCGTGTAGTTCGACAGCCTCCTTGATTGTGGTCTGGACATGTTGTTTCTTTTGGAGTGCTTTGCTCGTAGTGGTTCCTTCTGCATCTGGATGTTCTAAACACCGGATTCTCAAGACGCAGTACTGTCCGCCGGTTTCGCCTTGCCTGGGTTATTCCGTCGTTATAATGGTTATCATACGTTAGGTAGATTTGGCGAGAGTGTTGGTTTGCCTTTAAACTGTCACTAGTTTGAGTTGCCATCCAGTTAAGTGAATATAACTCTTGGACGCCTGTCTCATTGGTTACGAAGTTGTGCGAATTTCCAAGGCCGATTTTTGGAGCACTGTTTGAGGCCCTCTTCTCTCTTGGTTTGATCAGATTGTGATGATTGTTTTTTTTTTTTAAATTTAATTTTGAGTTATTACTATTGGGGCTTTCAGCCGACAAGTAATTTGAATTTCTTGTCAATAAGGCCTTCAGCCATGAATGCAATTTGTCTAAAGAATTTTTAATTAGATATTGTCTCTTAATAGTGAAATTTTGATCATTTTTTTAAAAAAAATATTTTAGTATCTTTTGGAGAAGTTAACTGTTCTTAAGAATGTGGTATCCAGGCCTTCAGCAGTCAAAATGTTTTTTTCAATTATTACTATTGGGGCCTTCAGCCGACAAATAATTTGAATTTCTGGTTAATAAGGCCTTCAGCCATGAGTGCAAATTGCTTAAAAATTTTTATTAGACGTTGTGGCTTAACAGTAAAATTTGATAATTGTTTCTTATTGTCAACCTTATTTGCAATTGGTTCCAAATAAAGTGTACATAATTTTTTAAAAAAAGTGAGCAACCAGCGGTAACTGAATAAGGCTCCGTCCACACCGAATCCTGCCTTTCCCTAAGTACCATATTCCAGAGTATTTCCGCTGCCAGTGGTCATTTTGAACACAGCCTATGATGGTTAGTTGTCTCGTTACTGGTCAGAATCCACATAACTAGTGTATGCACTTGGGTTGTTCTTTAATGTGTGCTTGCACAGGTACTGTAGAAGAGTCGATGTGGGAACTTATCTTGTGAACGACTCGCACTAGAATCATGCAACGAACACCGCTGACATTTTAATTTACACTACTTTAAGTCTGTTAATAGCCACACGCATTGTGCCATTTAAAAAAGTGTATGTTTGCTAAAAAAATACACTTTTTAAGTATTATTACAGTCTGTTGATTGGGTAACAACACGAACCCCTGACTACCAATTCATTCTGTGAAAACCGCTCATCATTAGCACTTTAAATTTCCGCGATATTAGCAGCGAAAATTTTAGGTGATTAACCTTGTATATAGTAAACTCACATAAATAAATTTCTAAGGGGTATGCCGATACGAAACAAAATGTGAGTACCAGTATGATTGCCCGAAAGTAACTATAAGGTAGACGAGGAGGTGCTACAGCGATTCACGAATTTCAAAACAGCCGTAGTGTACCAAAGAGTGCAAGTGTTATTGTGGAAACAGTACTATGCGACGATTATGACCGTAGGTTTGCCGTCAGCTCAGAGGGTATCCGGCCTCCATCCGAGCGAGCTGACCACAGCTGCTGCAGTCGATGAATGATTTATTACGGGCGCTGGCGGAGGGAGGACGATATTCAGCCGGTAATTGGAAAAGCTCTGGACGAAAGCCACAGGTGGTGCGGGCGATATCGACACCGCAGGTGGCCACACACGCCCGAGCGCTAAGCCGCCGGCAGCTCGGCTGCGCCGCGCGATTCCAAAACCGCGCTAGCGGCCGGGGACGCCAGGCGGCGCCACATTTTCCGCTACGCTCCACAATTCGCGCCATAGCTGCACCACTTCCACAGTTGTCGGCACAGTCGGCAATAGTCACGAGTATTTAAGAGAAAAAGACGAACTTATTTTTTTTTATTAAACTGTGTATTTTAATCCCTGGTCACATAAGTCTTATTACCAATTATTAGCAATTCGTCATCAGATGAGCTGTTTAAAAAGAAAGAAATGGCGGGTAAATGAAATGCTACGAAACTAGCGCAGTAATACTCCAGAAGGGGACGGACAAGCATTGTGTATGCAGTCCCTGCAGTAAATCTGTTGCTTGTGGTAAAGGTTTTACGAATAATACACAGTCTTCCTCTCACCTTCCCCACAACATTTTCTGTGTGATGGTTCCAATACAAATAGTTCGTAACAGCAATGCTAAGGAATTTAATCGAATGGATAATTTTTAAATTTGTGTGATTCAGCGTCTAACCGAAATCCAAAGAATTTTTTTAGCATTCTTGTGAAGGACTCCACATTTTCTGTTGTTTAATGTCAGTTCTTTTCACGCAATGAACATATTTTGTCTAAATCAGTTTGCGATACGTTTAGATCTTCTGATGATTTTACTAGATGGCAAACGACAGAATCATCTGTGAACAGTCTATGAGGATTGCTCATATTGTGTCCTAATCTTGTTTATATACAGGGTGATGCTTATTATCGTTTTAAAAACTCCGAAGCGACGTAGACGACGCTGAGACAAGTAATTTAATATAAGACACATGGGGTTACAAACGTCAAGAAATACTCCAAAATTGGATAACAAACGTTTAGCATGTTACTTCACGAGAGACTATCGGTCTGTCGCACCTGATCACCCCAAGCCAACGTGCGCGACTTAAGTACGTGGAACTCTGGTTTAAAGTCTTGCGTTTGGCAGGCAGTATTTTTTCTTCCATTCCTTAGACCATTAGTCTAAAGTGAGGTAAGATTTATTATCTATTATTTAACTGTCTCACTGTCTCCACCGGTTTATTACAAAATACTCTATGGACAAAACAAGTCATATTGCGTCACACGTGGAGGAGTATATACTTCCGAATTCCGTCGTTACCAGTAAATGACCTACGTTTTCTTCACTAAATACTGTCTGATTTACTTTGTTACAGCGAGGAAAATTATTTTGTAACTTCTACAACAGAGCCGGCCGAAGTGGCCGTGCGGTTAAAGGCGCTGCAGTCTGGAACTGCAAGACCGCTACGGTCGCAGGTTCGAATCCTGCCTCGGGCATGGATGTTTGTGATGTCCTTAGGTTAGTTAGGTTTAACTAGTTCTAAGTTCTAGGGGACTAATGACCTCAGCAGTTGAGTCCCATAGTGCTCAGAGCCATTTGAACCATTTTCTACAACAGATATCATTTACAAAAGTGTTAGAAATTAGCACCGTTTCCTCGAATGCAAAGGGGTGCATCGATCAATCATCATTCTCGCCCAGGCCCAACCGCTGCACGTGTGGCAAGGTTCGTCTTCTGTAGACGTCACATGTTACTTTCTCATCCATTTTTGGGTTATTTCCGGACGTTTGCGGCACCATGTGTCTTATATTAAATTACTTGGCTTGCATCACCTACGTTGCTTCGTTTTTTTAACTGTAATAAGAATCATTCTGTATATTAGGAACAACACACTGTCTTTAACACTTCCTCGGAGAACCACAGATACCACTTCTGTCTCAGTAAATGACTTCCCGTTAGTTACTACGAGCTCTGACATGTCTGAGACGAGCGAGGTGGCGCAGTGGCTAGCACACTGGACTCGCATTCGGGAGGACAACGGTTCAATCCCGCGTCCGGCCATCCTGATTTAGGTTTTCCATGATTTCCCTAAAATCGCTCCAGGCAAATGCCGGGATGGTTCCTTTGAAAGGACCGGCCGACTTCCTTCCCTAATCCGATGAGACCGATGACCTCGCTGTCTGGTCCCCTCCCCCAAACAACCCAACCCATGCCTGAGAGGAAATCACGAATCCAATCGCACAACTGAGACGGTACACAATTTAATTAAAAGCCGCTTGGGAGGAATGGTATCAATAGCCATTTGGAAGTCTATAAATACAGTATAAAACTGAGCTACCGTGTCAATAGAACACATTACTTCGTGTGAATAAAGAACCAGTTCTGGCTGGCATCTCAGATTACTTAGGCAACGGAAGAATCCACAGTTCAGCGATGAGACATATCCGACAAACAAGCAGAGAAGCCTTTTTAATTTTTTGGTATCTCCTCTTTCGGGGCTCCTGATTTACTCCCATTTTGTGTCACTGGTCAGTGACCAGTAAGCTGTTACTGTTCCGTCGGACTTTTTACTTCCTTCCAGTTTATCGATGATTCGCTTCTGTCCCAATATTCGTTAGGAATACCTTCGACATTAAAAGAAAAAGATACCTCCCTAAATGGTTTCCACCTGTTACCAGGTGTCATATATGTCCTTAATTAGTGAACGTGGGATGCGTGGAGTGTCAAAACAACTTACTGAGATTAGGTTATATAGCAGACGTCCGTTTTGGCACTGTTCCTCACAAGCGACTTCTAGTCAAGTTCCCTGACTATTGTGTATAACCTCAGTTGTCGGACTGGATTCTTGAGTACCTGTCAGGAAGGTCACAGTTCGTATATTTGAATACACTCTCTGCTATTTCTGATTTACGGAAGTGACGTAGGAGACCATCTCTTACATTGTTTGCAGATGATGTTGTCATTTAGCCGGCCGGAGTGGCCGCGCGGTTAAAGGCGCTTCAGTCTGGAACTGCACGACCGCTACTGTCGCAGGTTCGAATCCTGCCTCGGGCATGGATGTGTGTTATGTCCTTAGGTTAGTTAGGTTTAAGTAGTTCTAAGTTCTAGGGGACTTATGACCACAGCAGTTGAGTCCCATAGTGCTCAGAGCCATTTGAACCATTTTTTTGTTGTCATTTACCATCTCGTAAAGTTATCAGATGATTTACACAAGGTATATGTATGGTGCGAAAAGTGGCTATTGATACTAAATAATGAAAAGAAATCCACTAAATTTCGGTTAGACAATAAATCACACACAATTCAAAGACTGTAAATTCAAGTAAGTACTTAGACGATAAATCACAGAAATTCAAAGACTGTAAATTCAAGTAAGTACTTAGGGATTACAGCTACGAATTACTCAAATTAAAACGATCACGTAGATAATGTTGTGGGGAAAGCAAACCGAAGAATATAATTTGACAGAACACTTCGGAAGTGCAACAGGCTGCTTACACCACGCTTGTCCGCCCTCCTCTGGAGCATTGCTGTGCGGTGAGCGATCCCCATTGGATAGGATAGACGGAGGACATCCAAAAAAGTTCGAAGAAGGGCAGCTCGTTTTGTGTTATCGCGAAATAGGGGAAAGAGTGCTACGGACTTGATACGTGAATCGTGATGGGAGTCATTAAAACAAATGCGTTTTTCATTGCGGCAGGATTACTCGTGATATTTCAATCACCAACATCCTTCTCCGTTGGCGCCAACCTGCATAAGGAGAAATGATCATTATTTAAAATAAGAAGTCGCTCGGGGTAGCCGCTTGGTCTGGGGCGTCTTGTCCCGGCCCGCGCGGCTCCCCCCGTCTGAGGTTCGAGTCCTCCCTCCGGCATGGGTGTGTGTGTCGTCCATGGCGTAAGTTAGTTTAAGTTAGATTAAGTAGTGCGTTAGCTTAGGGACCGATGATCTCCGCAGTTTGGTCCCATAAGACCGTGCCACAAATTTCCAAATTTTTAAATAAGAAAAATCGAAAGCGCGCACAGAAAGTTGTAAGTGGTCGTTTTTCCTGCACGCCGTTCGAGAGTGGAACGGCAAAAGAATAGCATGAAGGTTTTGATTTATCGGCTTTCCGGTCTGGTTTGAGTATATCACACAACAGCGAAATACACCCCTGGAAATTGAAATAAGAACACCGTGAATTCATTGTCCCAGGAAGGGGAAACTTTATTGACACATTCCTGGGGTCAGATACATCACATGATCACACTGACAGAACCACAGGCACATAGACACAGGCAACAGAGCATGCTCAATGTCGGCACTAGTACAGTGTATATCCACCTTTCGCAGCAATGCAGGCTGCTATTCTCCTATGGAGACGATCGTAGAGATGCTGGATGTAGTCCTGTGGAACGGCTTGCCATGCCATTTGCACCTGGCGCCTCAGTTGGACCAGCGTTCGTGCTGGACGTGCAGACCGCGTGAGACGACGCTTCATCCAGTCCCAAACATGCTCAATGGGGGACAGATCCGGAGATCTTGCTGGCCAGGGTAGTTGACTTACACCTTCTAGAGCACGTTGGGTGGCACGGGATACATGCGGACGTGCATTGTCCTGTTGGAACAGCAAGTTCCCTTGCCGGTCTAGGAATGGTAGAACGATGGGTTCGATGACGGTTTGGATGTACCGTGCACTATTCAGTGTCCCCTCGACGATCACCAGTGGTGTACGGCCAGTGTAGGAGATCGCTCCCCACACCATGATGCCGGGTGTTGGCCCTGTGTGCCTCGGTCGTATGCAGTCCTGATTGTGGCGCTCACCTGCACGGCGCCAAACACGCATACGACCATCATTGGCACCAAGGCAGAAGCGACTCTCATCGCTGAAGACGACACGTCTCCATTCGTCCCTCCATTCACGCCTGTCGCGACACCACTGGAGGCGGGCTGCACGATGTTGGGGCGTGAGCGGAAGACGGCCTAACGGTGTGCGGGACCGTAGCCCAGCTTCATGGAGACGGTTGCGAATGGTCCTCGCCGATACTCCAGGAGCAACAGTGTCCCTAATTTGCTGGGAAGTGGCGGTGCGGTCCCCTACGGCACTGCGTAGGATCCTACGGTCTTGGCGTGCATCCGTGCGTCGCTGCGGTCCGGTCCCAGGTCGACGGGCACGTGCACCTTCCGCCGACCACTGGCGACAACATCGATGTACTGTGGAGACCTCACGCCCCACGTGTTGAGCAATTCGGCGGTACGTCCACCCGGCCTCCCGCATGCTCACTATACGCCCTTGCTCAAAGTCCGTCAACTGCACATACGGTTCACGTCCACGCTGTCGCGGCATGCTACCAGTGTTAAAGACTGCGATGGAGCTCCGTATGCCACGGCAAACTGGCTGACACTGACGGCGGCGGTGCACAAATGCTGCGCAGCTAGCGCCATTCGACGGCCAACACCGCGGTTCCTGGTGTGTCCGCTGTGCCGTGCGTGTGATCATTGCTTGTACAGCCCTCTCGCAGTGTCCGGTGCAAGTATGGTGGGTCTGACACACCGGTGTCAATGTGTTCTTTTTTCCATTTCCAGGAGTGTAGTAATAGATAATGATAATGATAATAGTATGTGATCAGCGTATAAATTTTCTAATGGTGATTTTTCTGAAAATATGGTTCAAATGGTTCTGAGCACTATCAGACTTAACTTCTGAGGTCATCAGGCCCCTAGAACCTAGAACTACTTAAACCTAACTAACCTAAGGACATCAGACACATCCATGCCCGAGGCAGGATTCGAACCTACGACCGTAACGGTAGCACGGATCCAGACTGTAGCGCCTAGAACCGCCCGGCCACCCTGGCCGGCTTTTCTGAAGTATTTCTTTATCGGATTTCGTAGATTGAATAATTCCAAAGTTTTGAGTCTTGCTGGACCTCTCACAGGATTTGTAACACGGAATCTTTAGCCATCCCATGACGCCATTTAATTGGAACAATAGCTTGCAACATAAATGAAACACAAGATTAGATAATGTCACTGTATTCACAAAATATTATACTAAATTAAATGACAGACACATTAATTCTGTTGCTGTGTGTAACTATGAGTACGCGTAGTGAGATTGCGTGTTAATGAAATAGAATAATGGCGGTGTGCCAAATAATTATCTGCAGCGATGGGAAATATGCGTCCGCTCTGGACTGCTTCAAGAACAAAAGAGGTGTCGTCTTCTCGGCAAGACAACTGAACTGCGTAATTATTCTACCGTTTGAGCGGTTTACACCATAATCGATACAACCGCATGTACTAATTATATCTTAAGTAATTTTTTATTTATGTTTTCAATGTTTATCTACGTTTTTGGTATATACCAACGCCCATCCTGCGAATGTGCCTTTAAATTGCCCCCTGAATTCCGAGGCGAAAGGAGGCACAAAAGAAAGCACATTCAGTTCAGTATTTACATACATATTCAAATACAATTCCTGGTATACAATAACTGAATGAGACGCATGAATGTTGATATTGCGGCTGCAACGCATGCGAAATCTCGTGTATTTGTGTGTGGCAGTAGCCATTAGAGTGTTAGTTGAACTCGAGACACGGTGATCACAGTTTATTTCAGTTCGTATGTGCTTGTACGCAAGATATCACTGTGAAGGGACACTCCATGAAGTTTTCACAAAAAATA
Organism: Schistocerca nitens; assembly: GCF_023898315.1. Lineage (NCBI taxonomy): Eukaryota > Metazoa > Arthropoda > Insecta > Orthoptera > Acrididae > Schistocerca > Schistocerca nitens. Next base: position 928,774,776 of record NC_064617.1, on the reverse strand, counting down.
TGCACTAACATCTAAAACAGATACAATAATCTTAAAACTACTACGTATGTTAAAGCAAAATACATTTCATTATTGGTCATTGTCTCTCATGGACAGTATGGCATTTAAAATGTCTTTCTGTTCCAGATTATCTGTCGTTCGCAATTCATATTCATAACAAATTCAATAATAACGCAAAGGTAAGCATTGTTCTGGTAGTTTGCATAACGCAAATGTTATTGCATATCCACGTGGTATCGTATCTGACGAGCCATTGCCATTGAATATTTGTAAATACCAAACAAACAGACGAACCACTGGAACTGTTGATGAAACCTGGAATCTACACTGCATACTTGGATCCAAGGTAAGACAGGCACTTATTTGTGGACTGCAGAGTAATCATGTAGAAGTAAATGTAGATGAAACAGTGAGCTGAGCTTTAGTTGAATGCACAGCGTTCAGAATCCTGATATCTGCTCACACTAAAAGCAGTTGTAAGGAGGAGGATCTACACCTACACCTACATATATAATCCGCGAATCAACGTACGGTGCAAGGCGCAGGGTGCCTTGTATCACTGGTAGTCAGTGCATCTCGTGTTCCACACTCAAATAGAGCGAAGAGTAAACGACTGTCTAAAAGTCTTCCGGGACGTTACGTGACATGTACGTTGGCAGCAGTAGAATCGTTCTCCAGTCGGCCTCAAATGAGGTTCGCTAAATGTGGGCAGTAGTGCCTTGTGGAAAAAACGTTGCATTCCCTCCAGTGATTCCCATTTGAGTCACGAAGCATCTCCGTAATACTTGCGTGCTGCTCGAACCTACTGGTAGCAAATGTAGCAGCGCGCCTCTGGATTGTTTCGATGTCTTCCTTTAATACGATCTGGTGGGTACCCCAAACAATCGAACAGTAGTCAAGATAGGGTCGCACTAGCATTCTGCACGCCGTCTCCTTTATGGGTGAGCTACACTTTCCCAAAATTCTCACAGTAAGAGACTGACGAATATTCGCCTTCCCTACTACCAAACTGACGTGCTGATTCCAATTCATATAGCTTTGCAACGCTGCCCCTAGTTATTTAATGGAAGTGACTGTCAACTGCACCCTGCTGATGCTGTATCCAAACGTTACAGAACGGTTTTTCCTACTCATTCGCATTAAGTTACATTTTTCTAAATTTAGATCAAGCTGCCATTTATCACACCAAGTAGAAATTTTTTCTCATTGTAAGTCATCGCGTATATTTCTGCTGTCACTCAATGACATCTTCCCATAGACGACAGCGTCATCAGCAAACAGCCGTAAATTGCGGATCAGCCTGCCGTCAGGTCATTTATGTATATAGAGGGTAAAAGTGGTCCTGTCACACTTCCCTGGTTCAGCTTGTCAACTGATGAACAGCTGATTTCTGTAACTTAAAAAGCCTTCCAATATTAGAGCGTCATGTGACAGCGCTTGTTGTTGCCAAAACAACGTGGCAGGTTCGGAACACGTTTGTTTGCTGTATTTGTTAAACGTGTTGTCTTGTACCCCAAACGCTTAGCAATTCACAGAGTAGCTTTGAAAAAATTACTTTATGCAAGTTGCTTCATTTTACAATGAGTTTAGAGCAGAAAGTAGTTAAGGAAGGAAACCTTGCTGTATTGACGAATAATAAAACAAAATTAGAAAACGAAAACAAATAATCCAGCTTAGTACCAAATAAAGAATTCCGATTTTCCAGCCACCACCCCGTTGATTATGTGAGTGCTTTGTAAAGATTTTTACGTCTGCTCACATGCAAGCAGATGTCTGGTAGTAATAGCTGGTACTACTATGTCTACTACCACCAGTACACCTCAGCAATTCGGTGGAATTTTCGAATGGTTTGAGGCAATCTGCAATTCTAAACAAAAGGAAAGGCGAGGGATCACTGCTGTCAGCTGCACTGGGACATTACGCGGAATCGGCGGCGATAAGTGAAAATGTGTACCGGACCGGGATTCAGATGGCATCCGCTACACTGCCTGTGACTGTTCAAACCGTAAGGGTTGCTGGGAGACGGTGACGACGACACGGATGACACAGGCGAAGGCGACGGTCTTCTCGGATGCATTCAGTCTGCTGTACGGAGTACCTTACTGATTCCTTCGTCACTCGCATCACTCAGACTTTCACCTTCAGTGACACACATTTCGAATATGAGCTCTAAGCCTGACTACTATAGAAGTATCCATTGTAACAGATGGCTATAATTAAACTTCCGCTACTTAGGAGAGCCCTCATGAAAAACGAGTGATGTTAGGTCAATGACACTTTGTAGAGATATGTATAAGGACATGTGCAAGAAAAATAACAAATAAACCACTGAAAGAAACACATTTTAATTTCCACGTGAGGGAGTAATATTTATTAGTAGCGTACCAAGTGAAACTTCTTTATTTAAGTAAAAAATATTTTTTTTTACTTAAATTGTAGTAACTGAGATTGAATGCAAGTGTCTCTTTGCTTGTCTTTATCATTTCAACACTGACCTACTGAATTTGCCCTGACTAACAGAACTCAAACTTTTCCTATACATTAATTACCCACAATATTCAACGTTAACGCGATCTGACTGCTTTCAAACTAACTCAAAAGAAAGGCCCTGAATAAGAAGAAATCCTGACAATTACCTATACTTTACATAAGTTACTTACCTCACAAAAATCTTCATTGGCCGGCCGGAGTGGCCGTGCGGTTCTAGGCGCTGCAGTCTGGAACCGAGCAGCCGCTACGGTCGCAGGTTCGAATCCTGCCTCGGGCATGAATGTGTGTGATGTCCTTAGGTTAGTTAGGTTTAATTAGTTCTAAGTTCTAGGCGACTGATGACCTCAGAAGTTAAGTCGCATAGTGCCCAGAGCCATTTGAACCAGCCAAAATCTTCATTACCCGCACTACTGCAATACAACAAGCTCCAATACAGCCAGCTAAATAAAAGATTCTAACTACTGTAGGCTCTAACTACTAATAGAAATATGGTTAGCAAAGGAAAGATTTTGTTTCAAAGCAAACAATGAATTTTTACCTTAATAATGTGACATCCAGTTCAACTAAATATATTGTCCTCCGTGACATCCAGTTCCAAAAATTTTATAATCATGAATAATGCTCAATCTCCAAGTCGGGCACGTCCAGATCGTCCGCTCGCGCTAATACTGCAAACCTCAAACACTGATAATTATTAACCGCTAACCTCCATCACTGCTGACTACTCACTCCCAACTTCCATCACTGCTGGCTGTTCACCTCCAACCGCCACCACTGCTGACTGATAACTTCCAACTGCTAGTGCGACCAGCCACAGAGTCTCTTACAGAGAGCGCACAGCTCTGTCAGAGTTATTAATGTAGTCTATTGCGCTGCCAACATACAGACACATAAGCAGGCTACTTACACATATTTACGTTCCACGTGACAAACGTTACTCAGTATGACGGCCATTAGCATCGAAGACAGCCTCCAACTGCACTAAAGATTGCTCTACTGCTGCCTGAAACATCACAGGTGGGATATTGACCACCTCGCTTGCTATGCTCATCTTCAACCTTTAACGTGTGTTGATGTGCCGTTGATAAACATTATCCTTCAGAGAACTCCACAGCCAGGAATCACACTGGCTCAAATCGAGTCATCTTGGTGGCGAAGCGGCTTGGCAAGATCTGCCAATGTTTCAGTTTTCTTCAAGTGTGTTACTGACAAACAGAATGAGATTAGATTAGATTAGATTAGTACTTGTTCCATAGATCATGAATACGACACTTCGTAATTTGATGTGCAACGTCTCAGGTTAATAAAAGGTGTCTGTACAAGATATTACATTAGACAAAATATTAGATGACACTCACTACCTTTAATTTTTTTTTTTTTGTGGAGGTTGGGAAATTACCCACTTACTATATCCAAAAATTCATCTAATGAGTAGGAGGAGTTGCCATTAAGAAATTCTTTTAATTTCCTTTTAAATGCTATGTGGCTATCTGTCAGACTTTTGATGCTATTAGGTAAGTGACCAAAGACTTCTGTGTCAGTATAATTTACCCCCTTCTGAGCCAAAGTTAGATTTAACCTTGAGTAGTCAAGATCATCCTTTCTCCTAATGTTGCAGCCATGTACACTCCTATTACTTTTGAATTCATTCGGAATGTTAATAACAAATTTCATAAGTGAATATATATTGTGAGGCTACAGTGAAGATTTGTAGCTCTTTAAATAAGTGTCTGCAGGATGACCTTGGATGAACTCCAGTAATTATTCTGATTACACGCTTTTGTGCAATGAACACTATCTTACTCAATGATGAGTTACCCCAGAATATGATGCCATATGAAAGCAGAGAATGGAAATAGGCGTGGTAAGCTAATTTACTCAGACGTATATCTCCAAAATTTGCAATGACCCTAATAACATAAGTATCTGAACTCAAACGTTTCAGCAGATCCTCAGTGTGTTTTTTCCAGTTCAATCCCTCATCAATGCATACACCTAGAAATATTGAATATTCTACCTTAGCTACCGATTTCTGGTCGAAGTCTATATTTATTAATGGGGTCATTCCATTTACTGTGTGGAACTGTATATACTGAGTTTTGTCAAAGTTTAATGAGAGCCCATTTGCAGAGAACCACTTAATGATTTTTTGAAAAACATCGTTTACAATTTCACCAGTTAATTCTTGTCTGTCGGGTGTGATATCTATACTTGTGAGCTCATGAGCAATGTGAGAAGGAGCTCCATCGTGCATCAAAACAGTTGATCCCAAAGCAATGTTTTTGGCCCATGGGGTCTGAGTACCTGAAAGGGAAAAGGACCAATCATGATCTGTGCCGTGTAGCCATATCACACACTGATGCGTTCATTGTGCAAGGGAACTTCGTGAACGTCCGTTGGCGGTGTCGGTCGCCAAATGCGACAACTGCGATCGTTCACTTCGCCAGTCAGGTTCCAAGGCCACATGCCATCAACCCATGCACGTACCGTAAGAGCAAAGTCAAATCGAACGTCAGCATCACGTCAAAAGTTGATGAGTAATGTGAAGTCTCTACGGATGTCGTTTCTCAATTGTTCGCAGCACTTTTCCCACGGTGGGCCATGGAATGATCAGCTGCGTGTCAGAGCTTGTGGGTGCTTGAAGCTCGCATATTGCGTCCAGCATTTTCATCCATGGCATTAGTAACTTTTAAAATAATTTGCGGCGCGATAGGTTGTCAACTTCTAAGAGAAGCAATTTCCAAATCGCCAGTTAATTCGACCTTCCGAATCTTCTTCTTCTATACCACTGGTGAAAGAAGAGCTTCCCATATTCGTTAACTGTGTCGATACTCGCAAAGAGCACCAACGCTATTGCTGTCGTTCTGATCAAACAACGTTACGAGTAAAGCCCTGCTCATCTTGCCCAGAGCCATGTTGACTGCCTGCAACTGTAATCAACACTGATGCTTTTGCTTCAACCCTACGTCGCCGTAGCAGTACCAGCTCCTGGCAGCTAAACATGACACCAACATTACTAACAACGCAATTCCTGCAGCGGACAGTCTGAACATCATTCCTATAAAGTTGGGTACCCAAACAGTAAGTAGTTTTCCAGCTGCACAGGCTCAAGTAGTGAAAGATTAATTATAATCACCTTGTACAACGGAAAGGAAAATAATGGCATCTGACATGCTCTGTGAAATCCCCTGCTATACTCACAGGACAGGACATATAGTTTAGTTTCTGAAAGGGGTCAAAATGAGTGGCTGTCAGTTGCCCTCGAACGTACTACTTTATTCATTTGACAAACATTACAAGAGTAAAGAAAACATTAAAAACACAGCAAGCCAAACATTAATTTTTAAACTTAATTCCCAGCTAAATGCGCCATTCAATCTCACGCCTCAAGGGCAAAAAAGCTTTAATTTAAAACCGGGTGAAGGCGAATCACTTAAGACTAAAAACAAGAACTTGAATTTTAAAAGGCAGAAGGCCTCATCTTGAAACGTCTTACATTGAAAGCCCAAACAATCTCACGCCCTAAGGGCAAAACAACTTTAACTTAACATCGGTTGAAGGCAAATAACTTAAGGCTCAAAACAGGAATTTGAATTTTAAAAGGCAGAAGGCCTTATCCTACAATTTCTTTAAATCAGGCTTAAGGCCCAAACAATCTCACGCCTTAAGCGCAAAACAACTTTAATTTAAACTCGGCTCAAAGCCATACACAAATAAACAACAAGGACAAATAAGAAAAGGCAGCACATCAAACGGCGCTCAGAAGTTTCCAAGGGTCGGCCTGGAATTCAAACACTAAAGCCCGTCTCACACGGAGCAAGGTTCGCTGCAAGTTTGCGAGATGGCGTGCATGCCTGCCGGCTTGCAAGGAAAGGAGCCGGCTATCTTCCATGCCGAAGCTCTCCCACGGTGCAAGATCGGCAGCTAGTTGTGATCGGCTGCATGTAGTATCGAACTAAGATGGCTGCTTCAGTTACAGATGTTCAGAGCAAACTGGCGTTATTAGCTGTTTTGATGCTAAACGATGCAGAAATGCACGTTAATGGGAGAAGAAGATAGAAAGAATGGATGAAAAACTGGATTAAGAGGAGAAACGCTGGAAAAGGTGCGCTCTTCATGCTTCATAAAGAGTTGAGGTTAGTTCGCATAACACTTACTTTTGTTTGAAAAGTATCACCATTTCATTACTGTTTGATTTTATAAATATACCAATAATGACTATTATATACGACTTTATTTTATAGGATAGAAGATCGTACATCCTTTGCAAATTTTATACGAATGGGTGTATTGGTATTTTGCTTCAATCGCTTCCTTGGACCACTGCAGTGCCATTATTTAATAATTATAAGAACTTCCTAGCGCACCTCACAACAGCAGAAAAGCTGCTATCAACAAAGGCTTCCCGCCCAAGCTTTCCGCGTCTGACGTCACAAACGAAACGTCCCATGATTGGCCAACGCATGTAGCATGCAGGGAACCTTGCAAGAAAAATAGCACCGGACCTATCCTGGAAATCTTGCAAGGTTCCCAGCAAGGTAGCCCGCTAGCAGACGAAGGAGCCCGCAAGGTAGCCGCCGCGCGAGCCAGCAAGGAAACTTACAGCGAATCTTGCTCCGTGTGAGACGGGCTTAACGCTCGCTTAGGTGAGACAAGCAGTCGGCCCAGCCATTCTCAATGCGACGGCAACCCAACCGCCAGTCAGTCAACGGAACTAGCGACAGGATAACTTCCGCTCCACCCAACCAGCACACAACAGGGAGTTCAATGGAACAATAGAGAAGGTATCGGCGCCCACAACGAGTTACACATTCAGCTGTCAAACTACACGCAATGCTGGACAGCCACAACACGACAAGGAAAATGTTGTTGTTGTTGTGGTCTTCTCTTCTCCCCAATCCTATTCAATACCTCCTCATTAGTTATATGATCTAATCTTCAGCATTCTTCTGTAGCACCACATTTCGAAAGCTTCTATTCTCCTCTTGTCCAAACTATTTATCGTCCATGTTTCACTTCCATACATGGCTACACTCCATACAAATGCTTTCAGAAACGACTTCCTGACACTTAAATCTATACTCGATGTTAACAAATTCCTATTCTCAGAAAGGCTTTCCTTGCCATTACCAGTCTACATTTTACATCTTCTCTACTTCGACCACCATCAGTTATTTTGCTCCCCAAATAGCAAAACTCCTTTACTACTTTAAGTGTTTCATTTCCTAATCTAATTCCCTCAGCATCACCCGACTTAATTCGACTACATTCCGTTATCCTCGTTTTGCTTTTGTTGATGTTCATCTTTTACCCTCCTTTCATGACACTGTCCATTCCGTTCAACTGCTCTTCCAAGTCCTTTGCTGTCTCTGACAGAATTACAATGTCATTGGCGAACCTCAAAGTTTTTATTTCTTCTCCATGGATTTTAATTCCTACTCCAAATTTTTCTTTTGTTTCCTTTACTGCTTGCTCAATATACAGATTGAACAACATCGTGGAGAGGCTACAACCCTGTCTCATTCCCTTCCCAACAACTGCTTCCCTTTCATGCCCCTCGACTCTTATAACTGCCATCTGATTTCTGTACAAATTGTAAATAGCCTTTCGCTCCCTGTATTTTACCCCTGCCACCTTCAGAATTTGAAAGAGAGTATTCCAGTCAACATTGTCAAAAATTTTCTCAAAGTCTACAATTACAAGAAACGTAGGTTTGTCTTTCCTTAATCCAGCTTCTAAGACAAGTCGTAGGATCAGTACTGCCTCACGTGTTCCAATATTTCTACGGAATCCAAACTGATCTTCCCCGAGGTCGACTTCTACCAGTTTTTCCATTCGTCTGTACAGAATTCGCGTTAGTATTTTGCATCCGTGACTTACTAAACTGATAGTTCGGCAATTTCCACATTTGTCAGCACCTGCTTTCTTTGGAATTCGAATTATTATATTCTTCTTGAAGTCTGAGGGTATTTCACTTGTCTCATACATCTTGCTCACCAGATGGTAGAGTTTTGTCAGGACTGGCTCTCCCAAGGCCGTCAGTAGTTCCAATGGAATGTTGTCTACTCCCGGGGCCTTGTTTCGACTCAGGTCTTTCAGTGCTCTGTCAAACTCTTCACGCAGTATCTTATCTCCCATTTCATCTTCATCTACATCCTCTTCCATTTCCATAATATTGTCCTCAAGTACATCACCATTGTATAGACCCTCTATATACTCCTTCCACCTTTCTGCTTTCCCTTCTTTGCTTAGAACTGGGTTTCCATCTGAGCTCTTGATATTCATACAAGTGGTTCTCTTTTCTCCAAAGGTCTCTTTAATTTTCCTGTAGACAGTATCTATCTTACCCCTAGTGAGACAAGCCTCTACATCCTTACATTTGTCCTCTAGCCATCCCTGCTTAGCCATTTTGCACTTCCTGTCGATCTCATTTTTGAGACGTTTGTATTCCTTTTTGCCTGCTTCATTTACTACATTTTTATATTTTCTCCCTTCATCAATTAAATTCAATATTTTTTCTGTTACCCAAAGATTTCTACTAGCACTCGTCTTTTTACCTACTAGATCCTCTGCTGCCTTCACTACTTCATCTCTCAAAGCTATCCATTCTTCTTCTACTGTATTTCTTTCCCCCATTCCTGTCAATTGTTCCCTTATGCTCTCCCTGAAACTCTGTACCACCTCTGGTTCTGTAAGTTTATCCAGGTCCCATCTCCTTAAATTCCCACCTTTTTGCAGTTTCTTCAATTTTAATCTATAGTTAATAACCAAAAGATTGTGGTCAGAATCCACATCTGGCCCTGGAAATGTCTTACAATTTAAAACCTGGTTCCTAAATCTCTGTCTTACCATTATATAATCTATCTGAAATCTGTCAGTATCTCCAGGCTTCTTCCATTTATACAACCTTCTTTCATGATTCTTAAACCAAGTGTTAGCTATGATTAAGTTATGCTCTCCGCAAAATTCTACCAGACGGCTTCCTCTTTCATTTCTTAGCCCCAATCCATATTCACCTACTATGTTTTCTTCTCTCCCTTTTCCTACGCTTGAATTCCAGTCACCCATGACTATTAAATTTTCGTCTCCCCTCACTATCTGAGTAATTTCTTTTATTTCAGCACACATTTCTTCAATTTCTTCGTCATCTGCAGAGCTAGTTGGCATATAAACTTGTACTACTGTAGCAGGCTTGGGCTTCGTGTCTATCTTGGCCACAATAATGCGTTCACTATGCTGTTTGTAGTAGCTTACCCGCACTCCTATTTTTTTTTTTCATTATTAAACCGACTTCTGCATTACCCCTGTTTGATTTTGTATTTATAACCCTGTATTCGCCTGACCAAAAGTCTTGTTCCTCCTGCCAACGAACTTCACTAATTCCTACTGTATCTAACTTTAACCTATCCATTTCCCTTTATAAATTTTGTAACCTACCTGCTCGACTAAGGGATCTGACATTCCACGCTCCGATCCGTAGAACGCCAGTTTTCTTTCTCCTGATAACGATGTCCTCCTGAGTAGTCCCCGCCCGGAGATCCGAATGGGGGACTATTTTACCTCCGGAATAAAATGGTTCAAATGGCTCTGAGCACTATGGGACTTAACATCTGTGGTCATCAGTCCCCTAGAACTTAGCACTACTTAAACCTAACGAACCTAAGGACATGACACACATCCATGCCCGCGGCTGGATTCGAACCTGCGACCGTAGCAGTCGCGCGGTTCCGGACTGAGCGCCTAGAACCGCTAGACCCCCGCGGCCGGCACCTCCGGAATATTTTACCCAAGAGGACGTCATCATCATGTAACCAGTAAAGCTGCATGCCCCCGGGAAAAATTACGGCTTCAGTTTCCCCTTGCTTTCAGCCGTTCGCAGTACCAGCACAGCAAGGCCGTTTTGGTTAGTGTTAGAAGGCCAGATCAGTCAATCACCCAGACTGTTGCCCCTGCAACTACTGAAAAGGCTGCTGCCCCTCTTCAGGAACCACACGTTTGTCTGGTCTCTCAACAGATACCCCTCCGTTGTGGTTGCACCTACGGTACGGCTATCTGTATCGCTGAGGCACGCAAGCCTCCCCACCAACGGCAAGGTCCATGGTTCTTGGGAGGGCACAAGGAAAATACACTGCCTGAATTTACGTCAACGTCCAGGGTAGGTAACTGGAACGTTAACGGCGACAAGGCAGAAGATTCCGCTGGTGCCCTTCAATTCAAAAATAATCAAGTTAAGTTAAACTCCACAGGAGGGCGGCTAGAATTTCGCCACCTTGAAAACACACTTTGTTGCTCGCGGGATTGTCCCAGCAGCCCACAACGAAATTCAAACGACACAATGTGAACAGTTGGGGCTGGCTGGTAGATTAAGTAAAGACTCAACTTTCGTGTCCGGGATCGGTGAGCCACAGGTCTCGTAGCAATGGGAACAGCCCCTGACACTCCAACCGCGCGTGAACCCCGCCAGCGGACCCAGCCAGACACGCGCCACAGAGACTTCCTCACTGCTCCACTCCAACTGACCAACTGCCCGAACACGGCACAGCCAGAAACTATGAGCGCGAGGCCAAAGATAGTACAAAGATGCGAATATCGATACAGGCTGATGCTGCGACTCGCGGATAGAGAGGATAACAGCATAATCGCGATAACCGCTGGAGACTAATCAGAGAATAGCTCCACTCCAACTGACCAACTGCCCGAACACGGCACAGCCAGAAACTATGAGCGCGAGGCCAAAGAAAGTACAAAGATGCGAATATCGATACAGGCTGATGCTGCGACTCGCGGATAGAGAGGATAACAGCATAATCGCGATAACCGCTGGAGACTAATCAGAGAATAGCAACCAAGGTTTAATGCAAAGAATAACACGAGCCAGCCACGGCTCACTGTGCACAATCTCCTGTAACTCTGGGTATTCAAAACTACTTTTTCTCGTCTACGCAAGTTGTATATTGGACCTGGAATACAATGTGTTCTGGGGAACCCCCCCGTTCTACAGTCACGTACTCCTCCCAGTCAGCGTTGGATTCTAGATAGGAGTTATGGATAAGGGCTGTGTCCAATCAACAGATAAACCATGCCCCGAATGAGTGAGACATGGTGAATCTTTAACCATTGCCGTAAGTTTGGAACGATCTCGTACACTCTTATCAGAAGAGTCCTAGTCGTTTTGCCTCCTGGACCTCCAATATGAGGCAGCAAGATTTTCCACAGTAAATAATAATAAATATTGGTACATAATGATACTATAGCTCCCCTGTGGGACGATTTGGGGGGTGGATCTTATGGCTGCATTGCTAAGAGCCAGTCCCATTCAGAAAAGTAGGCAGAATTAGAAAAGTCATCTACAGTCACGTACTCCTCCCAGTCAGCGTTGGATTCTAGATAGGAGCTATGGATAAGGGCTGTGTCCAATCAACAGATAAACCATGCCCCGAATGAGTGAGACATGGTGAATCTTTAACCATTGCCGTAAGTTTGGAACGATCTCGTACACTCTTATCAGAAGAGTCCTAGTCGTTTTGCCTCCTGGACCTCCAATATGAGGCAGCAAGATTTTCCACAGTAAATAATAATAAATATTGGTACATAATGATACTATAGCTCCCCTGTGGGACGATTTGGGGGGTGGATCTTATGGCTGCATTGCTAAGAGCCAGTCCCATTCAGAAAAGTAGGCAGAATTAGAAAAGTCATCTACAGTCACGTACTCCTCCCAGTCAGCGTTGGATTCTAGATAGGAGCTATGGATAAGGGCTGTGTCCAATCAACAGATAAACCATGCCCCGAATGAGTGAGACATGGTGAATCTTTAACCATTGCCGTAAGTTTGGAACGATCTCGTACACTCTTATCAGAAGAGTCCTAGTCGTTTTGCCTCCTGGACCTCCAATATGAGGCAGCAAGATTTTCCACAGTAAATAATAATAAATATTGGTACATAATGATACTATAGCTCCCCTGTGGGACGATTTGGGGGGTGGATCTTATGGCTGCATTGCTAAGAGCCAGTCCCATTCAGAAAAGTAGGCAGAATTAGAAAAGTCATCTACAGTCACGTACTCCTCCCAGTCAGCGTTGGATTCTAGATAGGAGCTATGGATAAGGGCTGTGTCCAATCAACAGATAAACCATGCCCCGAATGAGTGAGACATGGTGAATCTTTAACCATTGCCGTAAGTTTGGAACGATCTCGTACACTCTTATCAGAAGAGTCCTAGTCGTTTTGCCTCCTGGACCTCCAATATGAGGCAGCAAGATTTTCCACAGTAAATAATAATAAATATTGGTACATAATGATACTATAGCTCCCCTGTGGGACGATTTGGGGGGTGGATCTTATGGCTGCATTGCTAAGAGCCAGTCCCATTCAGAAAAGTAGGCAGAATTAGAAAAGTCATCTACAGTCACGTACTCCTCCCAGTCAGCGTTGGATTCTAGATAGGAGCTATGGATAAGGGCTGTGTCCAATCAACAGATAAACCATGCCCCGAATGAGTGAGACATGGTGAATCTTTAACCATTGCCGTAAGTTTGGAACGATCTCGTACACTCTTATCAGAAGAGTCCTAGTCGTTTTGCCTCCTGGACCTCCAATATGAGGCAGCAAGATTTTCCACAGTAAATAATAATAAATATTGGTACATAATGATACTATAGCTCCCCTGTGGGACGATTTGGGGGGTGGATCTTATGGCTGCATTGCTAAGAGCCAGTCCCATTCAGAAAAGTAGGCAGAATTAGAAAAGTCATCTACAGTCACGTACTCCTCCCAGTCAGCGTTGGATTCTAGATAGGAGCTATGGATAAGGGCTGTGTCCAATCAACAGATAAACCATGCCCCGAATGAGTGAGACATGGTGAATCTTTAACCATTGCCGTAAGTTTGGAACGATCTCGTACACTCTTATCAGAAGAGTCCTAGTCGTTTTGCCTCCTGGACCTCCAATATGAGGCAGCAAGATTTTCCACAGTAAATAATAATAAATATTGGTACATAATGATACTATAGCTCCCCTGTGGGACGATTTGGGGGGTGGATCTTATGGCTGCATTGCTAAGAGCCAGTCCCATTCAGAAAAGTAGGCAGAATTAGAAAAGTCATCTACAGTCACGTACTCCTCCCAGTCAGCGTTGGATTCTAGATAGGAGCTATGGATAAGGGCTGTGTCCAATCAACAGATAAACCATGCCCCGAATGAGTGAGACATGGTGAATCTTTAACCATTGCCGTAAGTTTGGAACGATCTCGTACACTCTTATCAGAAGAGTCCTAGTCGTTTTGCCTCCTGGACCTCCAATATGAGGCAGCAAGATTTTCCACAGTAAATAATAATAAATATTGGTACATAATGATACTATAGCTCCCCTGTGGGACGATTTGGGGGGTGGATCTTATGGCTGCATTGCTAAGAGCCAGTCCCATTCAGAAAAGTAGGCAGAATTAGAAAAGTCAGTTTCCTCTCTGCTCCACGGACCCAATAACACGAAAGACGTCCATTGCCTGCGTTAGCTTCCCTTGCCACGCTGCTCTGTCCTCTGTGTGGAACCTAGAGCAGAGCACTGTTCTAGGAAAGCGCCCAGAGCCCCGCTGTCGCAGCGCTATCGGTCCGCCAGCGTTGGCTCCCGCATTGTTCTTGCACCGCCAGAAGAAAAGGCGTCACTGGCGTCGCGCTTTGTCGAGGCGAGTAATTCAGAAGCCCATTCAGAGCAGAGAATGGCGCGGAACCTGAAAGAATTAATATTCAGGCCCACACCTCGCCGCGGGCTAGCGGGCTGCTGCCGCGACCTTCGGCAATTGTTCCCGCCGAGTAGACTGACACGGCGAACAGCGGATTTCCACGTGTCCGGTGTGTGACATGTGACTGTGGAGAAAAGAAAAGTGGTCAATGCTGGTGTATCTATAACACGACAGGTAACTTCTACTGCATCTCAACTTAAAATACGAGACTTACCAACCAGTTCACGCTGCACACTGGTTACAGCAAATTAGCGTACCGAACAAAATTTTAGTTACCAACGTGATTTATGAAGGTAATACCGTGAAACATACCCAGTCGTCTTGATAACAGCGTCAGTTTGGCGGGGATGAGAGTCCACAAGTTTCTCTGGATATGCCACACGCAGCAGAAGCCGCTCATTGACAAATATATATCGTAAAGAAAACAGATTGCGGGGATATTGTCTGTTATGTTTCACCTGCTGCTCCAGTTAGTCCCAGACTCTATCTTGCAGCAGGTTGCCTGAATTCTTGTCAAACCAAGCGCGTAGTGTCACACCCTGTGATCAAAGTGTAAGCTTTCTATAAATAAATGTTTGTTTGTGAGGAAACTGAAAATATTGATTTGAAAAAGGTTTCTCTTCATGTAACATCTTATTCAAATGCCGTTCAAAAGTCACTGTTGTCTGGCCCTGTACTGAGCGTGTGAACCGTGTCCTTACATAAAACTTTAAACTTCATGAAATGCAAAACTTGAAGTAAAGAAAATGAATCTAATAAACGCCAAAAAAACTAATTGTGTGCTCAATAAAAACTACCTCTTGTAGCTAAAACTCAGTGCCGAAGAATATGATGAACGTTGTGTGATATGAGGTGCAATGTTTGACTTGCAGCATCCACACAAATAAATTACCACTTTACTCAAAAAAAAAAAAAACTGTTTGAGTTACCAACACTGTTTACTGAAAATTAATCTACTTGCTAGCGCGACACCTGACAGTTCCAACTACGCAATGTTTTCAAGAATGCAAGGTCAGATCTGCCCTGAAATAAAAGTGACCTGCCTATTGCTCGGTATGCCGTTTTTGTGACTGAAGTACAGACGTCCTCGAAAGCAAATTTAAATCATCAGATGCAGCAGCTGAAGGAAAATAAACTACGCACTACTAATTTCTTTCTTCTTGGCAGTCGGAAACAATCTGTGACTTCGTGTGGCATGAGATGCAATGCACACACGAAAAAATAATCATAACTGTACTATGGATCTGTAGGTTGGTTTTACTTTAAAGAAACCCTTTCATGAGAAATCAAACCCTGGTTATTGACAAAAAGGTTGCACGACATAAGAAGACTCTAACAACTACGAAATCATATCATTACAAATTAACCACTTGTGTTATTTGTGACATATTGAAAACAAAGAGATCAATTTGACACTAAATCTGAATGTTATTAGCTATCTAATGGACAAAAATTCCCTTAAATTAATAGTTCTGACAAAAAAAATTCATTCTTGCACATGCCTTCGTTACCTTTAAAATCCCTCCAAAATCTTCTCCATCAGTATAAAGAAAGAGAAAGTATTGTAAGTGAGTTTTCATCTTGCGACGGGGCGGTAAATAAGGAAGAAGTGCGGTTGCAGCGCTTTCACACGAATGTGCATATACAAATGTTGGTTAAAAAATGTTATTGCAAATTTTGGCTCTCACGTGAGTCTCGGAGGATGATTTCCACACTTGGTGCATTAGTACACTTCCACACCCGCGCATTTGTTATAGTTCTGAATTATTAACTTAGACATAAGTACAGTTTATGCTAGGGGACAAGAATTAGGCGATTATTACGTATATTAAAATCAGTTTTTCACGGCTCAGTTCGATCGCTATTTACTGGCGTTGTCCTTTTATTTCACACAATGAAATTTTCGCTGATGAGACGGTTTACAGCTTTACTTTAATAATAATTTGACTCCGAGCCCCCAATAGCAGTAATGTCGGCTGCTATAATCGAAAGTTGTCCGCCCCCGGTAGCTGAATGGTAGCCGGCACGGTAGCTCAGCGTGTTCGGTCAGAGAGCTGGTTGGCCTCTGTAATAAAAAACTGAGTGAAAGGATCAACAACGAACTCGAACGGATGTCATGTGTCGTCCGCAACGACCAAACACAACGATCAACTAAAAAAAAAAAAAAAACAAAAAAAAAAAAAACAGTGGTCAGCGCGACAGACTGTCAATCCAAAGAGCCCGGGTTCGATTCCCGGCTGGGTCGGAGATTTTCTCCGCTCAGGGACTGGGTGTTGTGTTGTCCTAATCATCATCATTTCATCCCCATCGACACGCAAGTCGCCGAAGTGGCGTCAAATCGAAAGACTTGCACCAGACGAACGGTCTACCGGACGGCAGGCCCTGGTCACACGACATTTCATTTTCATCGAAAGTTATTCAATCAATTCGAACAGAACCACAAGTCCCACTGTCCTCTTTGTTCTAACAGTTTTGGCGCGAAATCACAGTTCGCCACATGCTCACTTACGACGATGTATACCTCGTAATTCGTACTCACACAAAATAATCGTAGCACTTCCAGTTCACCAAATATATGCTTGCACAGTTGCACTATTAAACAATACTCTTTGTCGATATAAATCGGCGCGAAAAATTCTTACTCATACGACCACATGGGCCACCCTCAGGTGGGGCTTGCTCGCCACCTACCCTCCAAAACGACTGACCAACGACTGACCCCTGGCCAAGATGGCCGCTCGCTTATATAGGCTCGGATGTCCAACACCCTCGTTATTTAAGTACCAGTCTCGCCAGTTAAGATTACAAATTTTGATACATACTTCCCTCGACAGAAATAAGTACACAATCGGAACAGCCCTAAAACGTACATCTTATTCACTAGGCAACATTAATTTCTTGGATTATTCTATCGCCCGTAAATCAAGTTTTAGTTTTTGCAGAATTTCGCCACTTAGCGCAAATTTGTTTGTTGACATCTGTGCTGCAAAGTTTTAACATAGAACTGCATATAGCACCGTTTTAGATGTAATCTATAGTGATCTACACATTGCACTGCTCAAAATCTTCATATCTATAATAATTAATTAATTATGTGCGATAAATGTTAACAATAATTTGCAAACAATGAAAACTATTGCAAGTATATAGTATAACTTAACTAGTTTAAAATACGTGTGATGCCACCAAAAATATTATATAGAGCCGTTCTTTACGTCATGAATTTTCTATTGAATTTTATAAACAATTTCCCCTCAAACTTTGTTTACTGCTCTTTACGGGCTTAATTATTTGTGAATCTTAACCTATGACTACGGCAATCGATCCGCTATAATGAGACGTTTTTAATGAGTGCTCGCAAATCCCTGTAAGTTGTTATTTACTATTTTTATTAGTCTTTCATTATTCATGATATTAACCGATTTTGAGGTACTATAACTTTTGCATCTCGTGACTTGAAATAAAGATCGATCTTTCAGAAGGTGCATATTGCTGACCACAATCCACTGCCGCATGGCTCTTCACCGTAAGTTACATAGTTTTCGCGTAATGCGCGAAAAACCAATCAATGCCCGAAGCTGCAGGCCACATGGCGACGGAGGCGTCCCACCGACCGTTGCAAATCTGGCGCGGGCGCGCCACGCGCTTCCGCGAGTCACGCACCATGTAGCGCGCTCGCTCTCCACAAAGCAATCCTTGCATACTAGGAATATTCATCTAATAACGGGGGTTTGTACCGTCACAATCTCCAGAATAAAATATTCCAGACACTTCCTTCCAGATTCACAAATGAAAGATCTCATTCCCTGAGAAACTCAACTGCTCGTTGCTACGCCTGAAATAACAATGGTCCAGCGCTACACAATTGACTGACAAACCAGTCAACCACAGATAAAACTGAACAGAGTCAACGATCTTATTTACTACTCATGCAGTGTGCTCATTCGTTTCTGTCCCTTTACAGTAAAGGTGAATATTTACAACAGCAGAAAACATGTGAGAACCTTACAAAGACTGTCACCATTTTGGAAGATAGAACTGAACTCACCATACGTAGCAGAAAGGGAAAAGCTTACATAGAATGATGAAATGAATAACACGATTTATGTTGTCCATAGCCTCAACGAATGCATTAAAGTCACAGTATGAAAAGACTATCAAAACTTCACAGAACTGCTTTCAGCATGAACTGAAAGCTCCACACACTGTGGATTAAACTCCTCATTGTGGTTAAGCTCCTCACTGACCGACTTGTCGGGTAACAGTAGATGTAACCAGTCAGGCACCGTCCTGTTTCTATGTTCTTTACGTTGTTTTGCCAATGTAAACTGTGAAGCTTTATGTGCCACTGTGAGGAGTAGTCTTTTGCTAGATTCCCGACTCCAAATGTCCAAGCCATTTTCTCGGAGACTGGTTGAAACGGACCTACGTACACTGACAGCAGGGTTTGGAACCAACTGCTAGAGATAAAAGGTGACACTCGTCTCCGGTCCCTGCCGGTTGGGGTGTTTTTACGACCATTGTCGTTATGCTGTGTCGCAAGGATGTGAGTGGTCCACCATTTGTCGTTGAGACATTATGCAATCTGCGTTAATTCGCTAACAGTTCAGCAAAACTGTTCCATGGTGTGGTCATATGTACGTCCAAACACATTAGAACAATTCTGCCTTTCTGTCACGCCTCCGTGTCGAACTACCTTACTGCGCTGATTCTATACAATCTACAGTCTGCCACGATGGTGGAGGGCCATATGGCTACCTGGTACTACCTCTACACCATTCTCCAAAGCGACCAGCGTGGTCTTTTAAAGGGCTCACTGATATCGTGTCTGTGGTGGTTTTGATCATATGTGCCGGACATTTGGTAGTGACCATGTAGTCGAAATTGGCCAATTATGATGGATAAAACATTTTTTTGCAATAAGAAACGCTTCGGCGGAACCATGATGTTCATTATTTGTTTCTCAGAAATCGTACTCCAAAAACGTGCGTTATCGTGACGAATTAACCTCCTTAAGTAGTGACATTCGTTGGAAGGTGCAGGAGAGAGTCATGAAAACCAGTGGAGTGCGTCGGAGTTGCTTATATAATGAAAATACTTAGCGCCTGCGTTTGCCTCGTAATTTCGTCGATTGTCTTTGGTGCTCAAGTAGTATAACTTGACCTTATACCATTTCTGCACATCTCATATCTCTCAGCCCATCTCCTTTCGATAAGTGATTATTCCTTGTCGGCACTGAGTTCTATAGTTACCAGAGGGAGGCCTCTGGCTGGCTCTGAGCACTATGGGACTCAACTGCTGTGGTTATCAGTCCCCTAGAACTTAGAACTACTTAAACCTAGCTAACCTAAGGACATCACACACATCCATGCCCGAGGCAGGATTCGAACCTGCGACCGTAGCAGTCGCACGGTTCCGGACTGCGTGCCTAGAACCACGAGACCACCGCGGCCGGCAGGGAGGCCTCTCTTTATCACCATCATGTCTACAGATCTGTCATTGTCCAGTTTCAGCTGACGCCAGTCCTCAGCGATGTATTATTCCTTGCCCTTTCCATTAGTTCCCGATAACCTTGGGCGTTAAATAACGAATTAACAATACTATAAAAATAAAACAAAGAGCATTTTCAGCTTAAAGAGGTAACACAAATCCGTCACATTAAAAATGAGTGTTAAATCTACAAACTACATAGGAAACACTGGAGGTGAATATGGCAGTCGACTGACTTGTAATGAACACTCTAACCTTCTGGCAAAAAGAATGCCATCAGGATGTTCAGTTCTTAGGCTACCATAATCACTGTGCAACAGCCAGCGCCTTGTGGCGACATAATATTCCTAGTCACATTTAACTTTTAAATACAGGATTTTTTTCTGAGGATTAAGTACACAAAACATGAACACTATTTTCAAGCTACATCATAGGGTCATAAACATAATAGCTGAAAGTGCTAATCCAGCTCGTTGTAAATTACGATTGAAATGGACATCCTTACTGTGTCGGAAGAATTCATTTATCAATATGATCTGCACATCAGGAAAACCAATAATAAGTATGTCTGTAAAAGTAATATAGACGATCATGTCAAAGGAGCAAGTTTGGAGCAAAGTTTAACAACAACAAGCAAACGAAAAAATAAAAAACGTAATTAAAATTATATGATGGATTTCCCAACGAGATGAAACAGATAAGTAAAATACTTCTATTTAGAAAGACAGTCAAAAGGTTGCTTTTAATTGATGAAAAATACAGAATTACTTACAGAACGTAGTGTTCAATATCTCACTCAGTTTCGCGGGATTCTGACTCAAGTTTTTAGGGAGGCAGAAAGATTGATAGGGGGATGCAACAAAGGCTTGACAGCATGGTCTTCACAGAAGCTCTTCTGCAAACCTGGTTCGCAGAAGAGCTTCTGTGAAGTCTGGAAGGTAGGAGCCGAGGTACTGGCAGAATTGAAGCTGTGAGGACGGGTCGTGAGTCGTGCTTGGGTAGCTCAGTTGGTAGAGCACTTGCCCGCGATGGGCAACGGTCCCGAGTTCGTGTCTCGGTCCGGTACACAGTTTTAATCTTCCAGGAAGTTTCATACCGGCGTACACTCCGCTGCAGAGTGAAAATATCATTCTGGAAGCATGATCTTGGTCCAGAACTCTCTGCGTGGTTCTATGTCGAGTGCAGTGATAATAGTTGCTGGACGAAATCAAAAGTTTGTAACTGTTTTTTGTCATAAAGTAATCAAATGAAAAGAATACGTTGAAAACTACGTATAAACCGAATGAGATAATGAATCCGATAATACACTGCCCCTAGAGTCGAGAGGATGGACTACCTTGTGATATGTCTAGTCACTCTGATTTAGCACACTATCTTGTCCGAGGAACAACCGCAGCCAGAATCAGGCATCCTGAATTATAATAGTCTAGCTGCACTTGTGAATAATTTATTAAACGACTTTTCGTAACCTTGAAGCTTTATCATAAGGTTAGGTATGGCCAATTATTTATTTAACGACAGATTCCTTCATGATTCACCGTATCTAACCTTATGACATGGGTCTAGATTACGAAACCGGTCTTTAAATTATTTATAAGAGGAGCCAAGCGATTATCATTCAAGTTCCTGATATAGATTTTCCGTGGTTTTCCTAAATCATTTCAGATAATTTGGAGGATGATTTCTTCTACAAAGGCACGGCGGACTACGGGTGCGATCGTCCTGAAAAAAATCTCTATGTGTTTATATATCTATGTACATTATCTAGCTTTATCCTTGAATTTGACGCCAAAATCTATGTCGTTGTAAAACTATCGCTGGACGAATAAATTGCTACTAACTGACCTGCGCGAATAATTTACACTCTGTCCTGATTATGTACAGATAGGTAATGCAGTAATAGAGAATTAAGTAAATGCAAGTATTTATAAATAGAAGGTACAGTCTTTTGAATAGTAGTAACAAATGTTAGTCTCACTGTAAAAATCTGTATCATTATATACAATATGGTTATTTGTAAAACATAAAAAATATTGTCTTTGTCAGATTAATTTTATTTCTTCAGCCTACTTTATTCTACAAAACGTATTTGGAAACAATCTTAGCAGTTATAATGTGATCATCATTTACTTTTTGGCTGTGTGTCTTTACCATAAACATAAATATAATCGAATGTGCAAACTCGTGAAAAAGCCACGTATAGACGTCCATGTGAAAAACGGTTCTGGTGCATACAAACCTGTCCTTTGAAACAAACCTGTCCTTTGAAACGTTTACGTTATTCTTTATTAATGATCATAGCGAAGGCTACTTCTTTTGAGAATTGTTTCATTATCATTTGGATATACGTGGTTGGATCAAAAGATGTGAGGTTAATGCGAGATATTAGCACAATTTTATCGGAGTCAATTAATTTAGTAGTAGTGACGTACTCGTCTAAATGAGTTGCTAATAGTCTTGAAACGTTAATTAAATCCTTATTAGTGTTAAGATGACTAATTAACATAATAACAGCATTTTTAAAGCAATTGATGAGGTGGCAAACCGGAAGGATTTAAAGAGTTCAAGAATTCTGCAGGGTATAGTAGAACCTTGTTGTTTCTTCAAGTTGAACAGAAACAGGACTGAGGTAAACATTTACCTCTACAGGTAACAAATTGGAAATGTCATATTGTTTAACTGTTGTACAGTCATCATTTTTTGGACACAAAATAGCCGATAATAGAATTGTTTATTGATTTCTGTGGCATTGAATAAAATCTGCACGTTGTGCCCTGTAGCTTCGTGAAAACATGAAATACAGAAGACACAAATTAGCAGACATTTGATAGATTTTGTTTTTTATAATTATTTATTTTTTAACCGTAATTAATAAGAATTAAATATTGCTGGCAGAAAGTGATTCTTTTACCTTTGATGGTGATGCAGATTAACGTTAGTGAAATTAACAGAAGTATTACGTAACGTCGAAAACGCTGTAAAGTAGTGAAGAATTAAAAGTTCAATATGTTAAGTTGTAAAAGTAAACCGTAATTCAGTTTATTCGCGCAGTTCACAGCGCTTGCTTGAAGAAAGTCAACAGCTCCAATCGCTGTTGTGCGTAATAGTAAAATTATATTGTCAATAGGTATCGCCTTCTAAATTCTTTACAACGACATGTATGGCCAAAATTGTGTGGCAGACAACGCTTTCGAAAAGAATCTAAACAACTGCAAGGGCTGTCGTGCATATTAATTAAACAAATTTTCGATAGATGGCACCTTCTGCACTGGTTATAAAAATATTTTCAAAATAAGTTTTTTAAAGAAGATAATAACTTTAAAATATTTGTGTATTGTTCGTCTTCAGTTGTGAAAGAAATATTGAAAATGACATCTGAGTCATTAATTTTAAGTAATACGGGAGATATGGTGTACCGAAAAAAACACTTTTGAGAAATAATGATAATGTACTACAGTATACTGTATTATTCTATTTCTTTCTCCACATCTATCAGCGTGCCAAATCTTTCTGTTCACTCTTTAACGCAATTATACTTCGTCATTCCTTACTATATCCAAATAAGTTTCTCTATCCTTCTCCATAACCGGGTTTCATAGCTTTCAGAATATTTCTCATATTTCCCACATATTGACCAAGTTATGAGTCACATGTAATTTCAATACAAATAAAGAAATTTTAAAATGTGTTCCTTTGATTATTTTCCCGTTTCTCTTGTTAGTAATTCTAGTATTTTCCTACGGCTTCCTTTGATTTTGCTATCCATTTTCTTATATCTCTGTTATTACTTCCTTCTGCCGGAAGTTACGTTATCAGTACTGAACTGTGGTCGTCTACAAAGTTCGTAAAACCAGTAGGAAATTTAAAACGATTGACCCGTGTTTCTATGAGTCAAATACAGTTTCTATGGATTTAGAATTCACAGGCTCAGTTCGTTTTTCCTATTACGTTCACAAATCTGGGTCACGAATCATTGTTGTCCTCTACCAGGGTCCCAGGAATATATATGACGAATCTACGTCTCAGCTCTACAGCCGCAGAATTTTAATTTTCCAGCAGTGCATTATGATGCACAGTATCAGCACAAAAATCACGTACCCTGGAGTTTTTTATCTCCAAATAATGTATCGAGGTTTTCGAGATGCAGCTACTCAAGCGGTAAATGTGTTGCCGCGTACCAATCACGTAAACACACAGGACGTAATTGAGCATATTTTGTTTCATTCAGTGTATGCGTTTGGCACAGAATAAACCCGGGATTTCAATTCGGCAACACAAAGGCTGTACCGTTAATCAGTGTACGTCAGCAGACGAGAGCGGCGTGTGACGCCCTGTCCATTGTCACCTCTGGCTTTGGGCGTTATTTGTTTCCGATGATGAAAAAGACCTGTCTTCCTTGCTGTTACTGATCTGTGTCGGCATCCCATCAACATCGTTTTTATGGTGATCAGGCGGCTCTATCGATTGTATAGAAAAAAAACGACGTTTCTACTTCTATTCAGTTCGACGGCACATCAAAACGGATGGTACGTGACGTCCTGGCTGCCAGCTTCCAGAAACATGTACGTAAGTTTCTGTTATAACTTTGTTGCTGGTATTTACCTTTCAGGTACATGCCGTACCGTTCTGTTAAACCTGTCGTTTCTTGTAGTAACTGAAAATTATCTCTTTCCGAGCATGTACTACTGTCCGACGTGGTGCGGACTTTAAATACTGCTCTGACAGTCTGTCTTTATTCGTGCTGTATTTTCGACGTCTGACTTTATCAGTGAGAAGGTCAGTAGCTGGCAGGTAAAACTCACCACTCTTTTCAGTTCGAGGCCAAGAATGCTCCTTCAACATATGACAGAGAAGACTGAGAAGATCCGAAGGAGAACGGTTCGTTTCGTCAGACTCGTGTAGTAACCGCGATAACGTGACGGGGAAGTTCATCAAAGCCCAGTAGCAGACTTTGCTAGAGAAGAGTTTTTCAGCAAGGGGAGGTAGTGAAAAGTCTGAGAGAGTAGTTTCGGATAAGAGTGTGACAGCAAATGATTTCTCACATGTAGACCTGTACAGGATCTCGTAAGATAACCATAACCGTAAAACTAGATAAATTCGATCTCAGATGGAAGCTTATCAAAAGTTGTTGTGCTCATTGCCCTTCAAATGCATCATTCGCGAAAGGGACAGGAAGAGGAAAATGATAGCGTTTCAGAACTATTCTCACTCCATAAAATTAAACTTTAGACGCATCACGGCTGTACAGTTACGGTTTTAACTGCCATTTTCAGGTGACACGTTTACAGATACAAAAGTAGACCTCAAATGCTTCTTTGTAGGCGTACAGTTTTTGAATCTGTCAAACGTGTACCGCGATCAGCTGTCAGTCAAGTGCAGCCGTGGATCCGAGAGTTGGCTCGGGAGTGGGAAGGGGTTGCAGTCTTCTATGTCTCCCAATTGCGGGCTTTCAAAAATAAATGAAATGATGTGATGTGGTGGCCCTTAACTACGTACCCTCTGACTCAGAGTTGAAATATTGAAGGTTTTGGCTGGTTTCGTTCTCTAGGGGCTGGGATACGTAGTTGCCGCATTACAAGCCAAATACTGCTGAGTCTACAGTATGCAATATGAATATACACATGGATCGAATGGTCGAAGGTTCCTATCACTCAGCAATTGCGAATTATGAATGTTATATAGAAATTTATAAATGAACGAGTGCAATTAAATAAAATGTGCAGGTACCATTTTAACGACTTTAAATGATGAGTGCGATGGCAGAAGTACCTTTAAGAATGCCCTTTATTACTGTACAACACTTATTGGTCTCGATGGTCTAGCAATTAAAAACAATATAAGTTAAATTACAGGGAAACAATAGATTCCTACTTCATGTAATTAGTTATGAACAACAACATAGCTCGTGAGATATTCACTTCTAAACGCATACTACGTCTTCGCTGCAAAAGCCACGGAAGTGTCACAAGTGCACAAGTCGGCACTACGAAATATTTCTATCTCCTGCAAACTGCTCCACTCTTCAAGGCTTTCCAGCGAACGTGCGTCCGTCGCGCCGTATTGTCCAGGACTCTCTCGTGTCCTCTCCCGTACTGTCCCTCGCGCCGCCCTGTTCAGAAGTGCCCCCTCCCCCACTTCCATTTAGTCTCACCACGTGTCCTTTTTTGAAACGATCGCTGTGATTGGCTACAGCGCTCCCGCCCTTTCTCCAAGCCAACGAACACTCACAAACAAAGTGAAACACATTCGAAACACTGGATTTACTTTTAAATAACTTGAAATTAAATAAATATTCCTACGGCTGGACCATAAACACGCTCTAACACACATTATTAAATACATAAACTAATTAAATAAAAGGAATAGAACATATAACACTCCCCGTCTGCTACTGTTATACCATAACCTTAAAGTTGGAAGCAGGTCGTGAAATAACACTATCTTGTTAAAGCAACTATGGTACAAAGCAGCAGAGCAGTGTTACCCTCTGGGAGGAATTTTGTTAAGTTGACCGTGTTGTACCTAACGGAAGTGGCTTATCGGAAATGAAAGTCAGAATTACGTAAATATTTGAACAGTACCAGACAAAATTTTGCCTATCTGCACTGTTCAACGGATAAAGATAACGGCCGCCAGCCTAACTAGGCAAGAGAATGATTAACATTCTCGTTTAAGAAATTATGTATAAGTAACTATAACGGACAAACACAACCTAGACTTGGCCACACGCGAGTGCAATGAACTCTGACACACATATGTTTTAAGATTGAAGCTAACAACTGGAGCAGCACAAAAACTATTTGCAAAATTATAACACGTACAGAAAAACACAATCACTTTCAGGGCTTACACAAACTGAGTGGTCTTTATACTGTTAATATGCACGCAAGAGAGACAAACACTTAGTAATCATGAGCATATAATTTCCTACTATGCAGTTTTCTACTTTTACTACCGTGAGACATAAAATTAACATTAATGTAAGATACTGACCCACTTTCTGAGATTAACAACAGGCATTAATGTGATCATTTACTAAGCAAAACTCTATAAGCCTCGGTTTTGAGAGATTTTAATTTGAAGTTGGCAACAACACATTAATAAGCAGTTTTACTAGGAAAATTATTTCGGCAAGCATCATTAACTTTAACTCACTCTCTTGCCACATTAACTTTAACTTTACTCTGTCCAATAGGCACTAATTGGCAAACTAAGTTTTAATGTACTTTCAGTAAGGACACTCAGTAATCACTTTAGTTCAAACGGAGAGGACCCTGAGAGGTGTTATGATGAGGAGAAAAGTCAAGGTAGGTACATAAATTCAGATATAAATTACTTTATATTTTAGCACAATAACACATCCATTAAGCTGATCCTTCACTGTACATCATTATAGTATTACGTTACAGTGATTGCGCAATGTGGTGACAACAGCATGTTGGTGGGTGGAATTGCAGGCCGAATTGCTGGACTCTGTCATTTCTTGGTGGCGATGATAGATACAAATTCCAGAATAGTTCCAGCTATTTATCCATCCATCCGAGGCCTTAGAAAGAAGCAGGAAAAGCCTCTCTCGGAATCAGCACAATATGCATCCTTTACATAGCGGTGCATGGACTCGTAGCTCATCTCCGACTGGTGGCTCGTCCCCGACTGACTATCAGTTCCACCTTTTCCACCTAGGCCAACCACAATTTGCGCGCGCTACACAGTTCCGTTCCCGGGGGGAACCACAACAACTTTTACACATGGAATAACTAAGAGCCCTAAGTGAGGATCAGCAATTTACATAACAGCAACCAAATACATTAAATAAAACAGAACATTTGCACATATTGACATTTCTACCAAAAATTATTCACACAAAATTACAATCATATACAGTAAGTTTTGTTCCCTCCAAATGGGACAAAGAATATAAACGAGAGATATGCTACACAGCATACAATCAGACCATGACTCAAAGTTTGCGCAAAGAAAGAAATATACAGTTTTATGTTATAGATTCAATCGCACACAGTTACAGGAGCTCAGCGATTTAAAATTAAATGAAACAAAAGTAAAATTAAATCAGCACAGCAGTAGAGCTATGGTGTTACAAACAGAAGTAAGCCAGTAGCCTAATGTCTCTATGCTTTCTAAAACACAGTAAATAATTGACTAATTTCTTCACGAATAGTATATATCGGATATAAACAAAGGCATAGACGAATAAATACTTTTATAAGTTGCTTCTACCGTGTTTTCGTGTAACTGTGAAGTACTTATGGCCTGACGCGATCGATAGTAATCGGCCACTTTGATCTGCAATAACTCATGTACTATTCAAGTTACATGCCTGTAATTTATACCAATTTAGGTTTACACTAGTAGCTTTCTAAAGACATGTCGATCGACGAAATGGGATGAACCGTTTAGATTTTGGAAATTCGTTGCTGGGTGTTACTTGTATAATTTATGGACAGGTACTAAACTTTAAACTAATAAAGATGTTCAAATTCTGATTACACGATCAGAATCGTCGTGCAAATTATGCTAATGTACATGTTTCTTTTGGAGGTATTATGATTCATCTGGCTACTATTAGTTACCACACGAACTGTGAAATGTCTGCCATTATGGTTGTGGTGTCACTGCCAGACACCACACTTGCTAGGTGGTAGCTTAAATCGGCCGCGGTCCATTAGTACATGTCGGACCCGCGTGTCGCCACTGTGTGATCGCAGACCGAGCGCCACCACACGGCAGGTCTCGAGAGACGTACGAGAACTCGCCCCAGTTGTACGACGACGTTGCTAGCGCCTATACGGACGAAGCCTTTGCTCTCATTTGCCGAGAGACAGAATAGCCTTCAGCTAAGTTAATGGCTACGACTTAGCAAGGCGCCATTAGCCTTACATAGTTTGATAGTTATCGTATGAAATGTCTCATCAAGAATGCTGTATTCACAGCAAGGATAAATAAAAGTTAAGTATTAGAGTAGCTGCATACTTTTCTTATTAGAATTCACTACTTATCCTGTTCCAGAATTCACGCCCGTCTGCGTTAGATAGCGTGCATTTCGGCCTCCTCTATCTACAAGGTGTTGGCACATTCACCAACACATCAATGGTTTCACAAGGTCCGCCATCTCCGGCACTCCCCAGCGTGTCTCCTTCATTGCCACAGTGTCACCACGGGACTTGCAGCCACGCGTCGGCTGGACCACGCGCTGGGGCTGCCCCTCGTGCTCAGCTAACGTTGGGCACCACGCCAACTCCGAACTTAGAATATTTTCAGGGCGCCGTAACTCTCCCTCTGCCTCACACAATCCACCCCCTTTCTCTACAAACATTAAATGCGGCCACCATCACATTTAACGTACAATAAATGCCTACGATTTTAATACCAATAACAAAAGAAAATTAAGGCAAAGCCTGTGGCGCAGGCCCATGACCCGCTACTGGCCTGTTGGAGATAACAGTAAAGGCTTTCGACGCTGCGGCGCTGGAGGGATAGGTGGCGGCCAAACGCGCAGACTGTCTTTTACGCCAGGAAAGATATCCGATAGTTATTTGATAACAGGCTATGGGACCGACTGGAGGGACAGGAACGAGGAAAAATCTCCTCTCCTACCCTGTATTCAACCAGGGACGGAGGCTAATGCTCTACCCGCTAGTCCATCATGGTCACAACAGTAAAATGCCTAAAATGTTTTATTGCAGTAATAACAATTTGTTTACATCAGTACTTAGTAATTGACTTAGCATAGCATCCAAGAAATTTCAGTTCAAACAAATATGGTATAGGATGTCCATAATTAAAGTTCCAGTTTCAAATCGCTGTAGAAAGAGGAATCACTGCTCAGAATGACGTCAAATTTGAACAGCTTTTTATCGACGCAGATTTGTCCACGAGACTCAGAGGCAGAGGGCCATAGACACGGGTTCCCAGGTAGATGCCGTGCTTCTTGACTTCCGCAAGGCGTTCGATACAGTTCCCCACAGCAGTTTAATGAACAAAGTAAGAGCATATGGACTATCAGACCAATTGTGTGATTGGACTGAAGAGTTCCTAGATAACAGAACGCAGCATGTCATTCTCAATGGAGAAAAGTCTTCCGAAGTAAGAGTATTTCAAGTTTGCCGCAGGGGAGTGTCGTAGGACCGTTGCTATTCACAATATACATAAATGACCTTTTGGATGACATCAGAAGTTCACTGAGGCTTTTTTCGGATGATGCTGTCCTATGTCGAGAGGTTGTAACAATGGAAAATTGTACTGAAATGCAGGAGGATCTGCAACGAATTGACGCATGGTGCAGGGAATGGCAATTGAATCTCAATGTAGACAAGTGTAATGTGCTGCGAATACATAGAAAGAAAGATCCCTTATCATTTAGCTACAATATTGCAGGTCAGCAACTGGAAGCAATTAATTCCAGAAATTGTCTGGGAGTACGCATTAGGAGTGATTTAAAATGGAATGATCATATAAAGTTGATCGTCGGTAAAGCAGATGCCAGACTGAGATTCATTGGAAGAATCCTAAGGAAATGCAATCCGAAAACAAAGGAAGTAGCTTACAGTACGCTTGTTCGTCCACTGCTTGAATACTGCTCACCAGTGTGGGATCCGTACCAGATAGGGTTGATAGAAGAGATAGAGAAGATCCAACGGAGAGCAGCGCGCTTCGTTACAGGATCATTTAGTAATGGCGAAAGCGTTACGGAGATGATAGATAAACTCCAGTGGAAGACTCTGCAAGAGAGACGCTCAGTAGCTCGGTACGGGCTTTTGTTGAAGATTCGAGAACATACCTTCACCGAGGAGTCAAGCAGTATTTTGCTCCCTCCTACGTATATCTCGCGAAGAGACCACGAGGATAAAATGAGAGTGATTAAAGCCCACACAGAAGCATACCGACAATCCTTCTTTCCACGAACAATACGAGACTGGAATAGAAGGGAGAACCGATAGAGGTACTCAAGGTACCCTCCGCCACACACCGTGAGGGGGCTTGCGGAGTATGGATGTAGATTTAGATGTAGAAAAAGGAAAATAACGAAGAATTGACCAATAGTTGGCGCTGTAAGCATTTTAATATGCTCACGAAAAGATGCGCAGCACACGGCTGTTCCTCACTTTGCGTCCGCGACGCCTGACGTGACTGTTTCCGTTGTGGATTCCGCACTGCTGCTAAAGCTCTTTCGCAAGATTGGTGGCAGTTCGCCAGTAGCCATATAACACTATTGCTCCGCTGGTTATACCGGCATGCAGTTTACCTAGTGACGACACGGTTCATTTCTGCCACACGGCAGCCACGTATAACACTACTGTGGTAGTAAATTTGCCAAATATGGCCTAGACTTGCAGTGGATGTTACCCTCTGAGAGGAGCTTAGAAGTTTGACCGAGTTTACCTAACGGAGTGATTGGTATCGAACCTTAATTTCGTAATAATAGCTGTAGGTAGACAGTAGAAAGAAATAATTTTGCAAGAAGTAACATCAACTGATTACTGTTAAATGAAATAGATATACGGTCGCCAGCCTAATTAGGCCAAGTAATGTAAAAGTTTTATTTATAAAGAACCTATTTTTACTAATTCAAAACGAACTTTCTTTAAATACTGTTCTGTGAAGTGCAATGAATACACCAAAATGGACAAATTACACAGTAGGTAGCACCAGGTGTCACTTTAGCAGTTAAGCAGTTACATGATTTGCAAATGAGCCCTTCTTCTTGTATACCTTAATCATTACTTTTGTCTTTAACTAATATAGCCTAAACTTGCTCTTCACTACCCACACAGAACCAAATAGCACATGATAATAGTCAAGTACAATTAATACACATAGTTACTATACAAAAGCAATAAGGAGACACAGTATACTAACCTTCTATCTTTGTTTCTCAGAAATCACTTCAAGAATCATTAGCTAGAAACCTACTAGTCTGATTTATCCTTTTTGTTATGATGAAATAGAAATATGGTCCCACAAACTATGCCTTTCATTGTAGCAACAAAACTATACACACTTCCAGAACTATGTAGCATTAAAGTAGAATTGGGTTACTCTTTCATCTGAGATCATTAATTTTGTTTTATTTTAACACTCTTTACACTGACAATACCTCTACAAAATCAGAGATAATCTCCAATAAACTTTTACTTCAAAAACGTCAAGCCAAAGTGTTTTGATATCTCTTGTGAAGCAAGTAGTTTTGAAAACAACTTTAAAGCAACAAACATCAGAACACTTTTGTTTTCAAAGTAATACTCTTTTCTAAACTAGTATTCAAGTTCATTTTCTAGTTAAGTTTCAAAATACTCAAACATAAATAGTCTCTTTTATACGTATGAAAAACAAGTAAATTTTACCCTGCACATTAAGAGTACTGGCATAACTTTGCCACACATCAGTAAAATGCACTGTAGAACTGTTAATGCTTTTTTTGCAAAGGACTGTCTCGGATTTCATCACTTAAAGGAGATGATCCTACTTGGATAAGTGCTTAGGATGGACACATTGTTCAAACACATTTTCAACATTAGGATTATATTTTCACAGAACCAAACATAACATTACTGCTTCACACAGTAATACAGATCTGACCTTTAGTATGTGTGACGATGTGGTTGCGCTATCGTGGTGGCGAGCGTGTGGCGGCTAGGTGGTCTTTCCATTGGCAATAATTAGCTCTATTTACCGCTGGAATGTAGTCGAATTAAGTCGGGTGATGCTGCGGGAATTAGATTAGGAAACGAGACACTTAAAGTAGTAAAGGAGTTTTGCTATTTGGGGAGCAAAATAACTGATGATGGTCGAAGTAGAGAGGATATAAAATGTAGTTTGGCAATGGGAAGGAAAGCGTTTCTGAAGAAGAGAAATCTGTTAACATCGAGTATTGATTTAAGTGTCAGGAAGTCGTTTCTGAAAGTATTTGTATGGAGTGTAGCCATGTATGGAAGTGAAACATGGACGATAAATAGTTTAGACAAGAATAGAATAGAAGCTTTCGAAATGTGATGCTACAAAAGAATGCTGAAGATTAGATGGGTAGATCACATAACTAATGAGGAGGTATTGAATAGAACTGGGGGGGAAGAGGTGTTTGTGGCACAACTTGACTAGAAGAAGGGATCGGTTGGTAGGACATGTTCTGAGGCATCGAGGGATCACCAATTTAGTACTGGAGGGCAGCGTGGACGGTAAAAATCGTAGAGGGAGACCAAGAGATGAATACACTAAGCAGATTCAGAAGGATGTAGGCTGCAGTAGGTACTGGGAGATGAAGACACTTGCACAGGATAGAGTAACATGGAGAGCTGCATCAAACCAGTCTCAGGACTGAAGACCACAACAACAACAACCTCTTCTTGGCGTTGTTAATATCATTTCTAGAGCTTTTTCCAAATCAAGAGCACCATTTTACATCCGCGTATTAAATCTGAGGCCCTTCCATTCTAATTGCAGTACTGTAAGCCTCACTCGGCACCTGCGCTGTTTACTCGTCAGACTTGCTGCCGACTGACTTCCGTGCTCTCTCACTTGCCGCCCAGACTCAGCGCCACATCCACCTTTTCCTAGCGCGCCAACTCACTCCAATTGCAGAGGGGAACTACTTTGGGTTTCTCTTTATATAATACAAAGTCCCTATGTATGAACCAGTTATTACATAGTTGCAGAAAACATATTTTAAAAATCTCATTATTTAAACATATTAAGAAATCAACACAAATATACATAATTAAATACCTCTTCCCTCCAAATAATACAAAGAACTTAACTTGCAGAAAGTAAACATGTCACACTACCTTTCCACTTCTTTACAATAGATCAAATACATCTCATAATAAAGAATGTACATTTTACATTACTTAGAATTAACCATCACAAATTATTCACAACATCGTTTGTAGTGTTACACTCTGCAGACAGTTTAGGACACTCAAGGGAATGAAAAAAGGCATCGGCTCGATACCTGCTAAGGATCTGAAGAAAATTATTACCAAATTCGAAAAGACAGGTTCTTTTGAAGTGCAGTGTGGCAGAAGGAGGAAAGCAGTTGATCCGACATCTGTCGAAGGTGTGGCCACAGCAGGGCAGGAGGGGTCGAGCAATGGTGTGCAAACATGTACTGCAAGAGGAACTGTCCGAACGCTGAACATGCCTACGAGCACGGTGCATAAAATCGTACGAAACGTCCTGCATAGCTATCCATCCATACACACGGATGACCTGACAGAAAGACAGACGTTCGATCTGGAATTTCTTGCTCGCGTGCAAGTGGACAACGAATGGCCAAGAAACGTTCTGTGCACAGACGAAGCCCATTTCCATTTTCAAGTACATATCACTACGCAGAACTGCAGAGTATGGGTAACGGAAAATCAGCAAGCACGTCAACCGATGTGCAACGGTCTTGCCGCAGTGGAAACACCGGTTCACCGAAGTTAAGCGCTGTCAGGCGTGGCCGGCACTTGGATGGGTGACCATCCAGGCTACCATGCGCTGTTGCCATTTTTCTGGGTTCACTCAGCCTCGTGATGCCAATTGAGGAGCTACTCGACCGAACAGTAGCGGCTCCGGTCACAGAAAACCATCGTAACGACCGGCAGAGCGGTGTGCTGACCACTCGCCCCTCCTACCCGCATCCTCAGTTGAGGATGACACGGCGGTCGGATGGTCCCGATGGGCCACTTGTGGCCTGAAGACGGAGTGCTACGTCAACCGGTATCACATCATTCTGCAAAGGTGAGGGTTGGCGGCGTCATTTGTCGTAGGGCGGTATGTTTTCCAGTAGATGCGTCCTACGGATCCCTTTACCTGTACCGTCACTGGTAAACGTTATGAGAATCTTTTGTGCACGAACGTTACTCCAATCCTTTAACAGCGTGGATATATAGGTGCGATCATTTTTATGCCTTTAACAACGTCGATGTGTAGGTAGAATCATTTCTATACAAGATGTCGCCCTTTCACATATTGCATAGCCAGTGAAGTGGCTGCTGCAGAGGAATTTCGGAAATGCTAGAATTATCAGCCGTCATTTCCCTACAGCCTGGCCGACCAGATCATTCTGATCTTAATCCGCGTGACTTCTGGCTGTGGAGTTATCTGAAAGATGTTGTATTTAGTGCTGCAATTACGACCGTAGCTGAGTCAGAGGCACACACTGATCAATTAATTCTGAACGTGACCACGAGACACTCCGATCTATTGTGGAACACACTGTTGCTCGATTTAAACTTGTGGCAGATAACGGTGGGTAGCATATTGGAATATGTCCTGCGCCAGTCTCACGACTATTAGAAACCAATGTCGTTTTGCTTTTTATGCGGTTTTTGGCCTTAGGATAGTTAAAAACCGATTTTCTCCCATCAGACGGCACGACCTTGCCGTGGTGGACGGGCTTACCTAACTGTACCATAGCTGTTGACTGTCGCACATTAAACATTATGGATGCACATTAAACAATATTGATGTACAGCTCAAACCATATCCTTCGATACTGTCACTTGTTGCCGACTCCATTCACGTTAGGACGCTTACAGCGCCGTTTATTGGGCACATTTTTGTCAAATACTGTTTTTGTTCCATGATATTTCCCCCTGTGTCAGTGATACGCTACTCTAATGTGACGTCATTCTGAGCAGCGATTCTCTTTCTATAGCGATTAGAAATTGGAACTTTAATCATAGGAACCCTGTATTGGAAAAGTATTCGCAAATAAATCAGAAGAACACGTTGCCAAGTCTCATGCAATGAATTTAAGAACTATAGCTGCAACAAATCCTCATAATTTTGACAACACCATAATTTATATAATACAATCGAAGTATGCAGAAATCACCATTTCCATTATTCCAGTTAGCTCTAGGTCTGTAAAGACATGTTTCAAGACTGGGGTAATAGGAAATGACAGGAATGTTGTTGCTTTGAGTCACTTACACGTAGATTCACGAAGTCAGTTTTACCATTCTTTCTTTGTCATAGTGGACGTTGTCTCCCTTTCGGCCTTTTGTGGTTTCAGAATTTTTAGCACATTGCAACCCCGTCAGCAACTGTGATAGACTAATATATTGAAAAATCCGCCTCAGTTACGAAAATTTTCTGGCCTTCACCCAGGTTTCGGCTCGAATAATCTAGCCTTCTTCAGAAGCATAAAATTACTATAACATGCCAGAGTAGGGCACAGTCAACATTAAAAATTGAAACCCATAGTACGGGGTACCATGTCAGTGCCAACGTAGTTGCCGCGGCCAACCGATCGCATGGTGAAGTGATTTAGGGGCTGGACTTCAGTTCAGTAGGTTTAATTCGACATGGTACCACGGTACTATAGGTTTTAATTTTACTGACTGCGCCTTACTTTGGAATGTTATAGTAATTTTATGCTTCTGAAGAAGGCTAGATTATTCGAGCCGAAACCTGGGTGAAGACCAGAAAATTTTCGCAACTGAGGCGAATTTTTCAATATATTACTTTTGTGGTTTGCCGGTTCTACCTGTGGATTTATGAACAGCGTAGCATTTGTTGTTGACGGCAGAGACGGTAAGCCTGGTTGAAATGTTAAACAGTCACATCGTAAACCCACTCACGTGAACACATTCTCCCACAAGCAGCTGAAAAGTATACTGTGTGAAATATAGCTCGTAATCTACAGCATTTCTTGCAATTTTCGAGACCTTTTTCGTATTCTTTTTATAAGTTATTTATAAAAAATTGTCTCTGTGTGAGAAAACAGAATATAATAATTTCAAAAACTTTCTTCTCAAGTAATGTGTACTTTAGGTATTGTATTCAGTTGCTGAGCAAATAGACGGTTGGGTTACCCTGTGTTGCGTATGTGAACCGTGTCGTGAAATAAAACTTTGAACTTCATGAAACGCAAAATTTGAAATAAAGAAACTGAATCTAATTAAGTACGAAAAGAAACTAATCGTATGCTCAGTAAAAGCTATCCTTATATATCTAAGCCTCAGTACCGAAGTAAATGATGAACATTGAGTAACATAAAGTGCAATGCTTGACTTGAAGTATCCACAAAAATAAATTACTGCTTTCTCGGAAGAAAATAACTGTGTGAAAATACCACCACCGTTCACAGAAAAATAATCTACTTGCTAGCACGACACCTTACAAGAATGTAAGGTGAGGTCTGCCCTTAAATAAAAGTGATTCACCTCTTGGTGAGCATGCT
Source organism: Schistocerca nitens (assembly GCF_023898315.1). Taxonomy (NCBI): domain Eukaryota; kingdom Metazoa; phylum Arthropoda; class Insecta; order Orthoptera; family Acrididae; genus Schistocerca; species Schistocerca nitens. The sequence goes on along the minus strand of NC_064617.1, from coordinate 928,737,865 downwards.
ATTTTTGTGTCTGGAGTACTGGCGTCCTCGAAAGCAACAAGTCAGCATATGCACTAGCTAAAGGAAAATAAACTACTCACTACTAATTTCGTTTTGGTTGTCCGAAACAATCTCTGACTTCGTGTGGCGTAAGGTCCAATGCACATACGTCAAAATATTCAAAACTTTACTATGGATCATGGAGGTGGGTTTCACTTTTAAAGAAAATCACTTTTGAAAAATCAGACTCTGATTATTGACAAAAAGATTGCACAACATAAGAAGAAATTCTCTCATTACAAAAATTTCAAACGTATCAACCATTTGCATTATTTGCGACCATAATGAAAACAAAGAGATCAAATTAATTCTAAACGTGGATGTTATTATTTATCTAACAGAGAAAGATTCCCTTCAATTAATAGTTGTGACAAACAAACATTTCGTTCTTACATATGCCTTATTACCTTCAAAATTCCTCTAAAATCTTCTCCATGAGTATAAAGAATGAGAAAGAATTATAAATGTGTTTTCATCTGAATAATGTAGTATTCCAGATAGCTTCTCCCGGTTTCAGAAACAACAGATCTCATTCTCTGAAAAACTCAACTGCTCGCTACAATGCCTCAAAAAAAAAAAAAAAAAGCCCCAGTGCTGCGCAACTGACAAAGAAGTTAACCACAGATAAAACTAAACACAAAGTCGAGAATCTTATTCGCTACTCATGCAGTGCGCTCGTTCACCTTGTCCCAGTGCAGTAAAGGTGAATTGTTTACAATAGCACAAAATATGTGAGAATATTACACTTTATTCTTCAAAAGTCTGCTGCGTTTAAGGGGGTTGGTCATGGGAGGCCCCTTCCGTCCGCCCCTTCCAGCACCGTTAAAATAAAGCTTAGTTCCATCCAAGTATGTTGTTACATACAGACTCGAACGTGTAGTTAAAACTAAATGTCACTATTTTGCTCAGTCATTAAGCAGTGCCAGTTTGTTCAGAGGAGCTTCTTCCTTGAGAGTCCCTGTTTCCGAAGTGTCAAGACTGAATATATTACTTAGTTAAATGTAATGAGTGCGGGTTACACTCCCCTTTGATGTACCGAGTGTGGAGCCTTGTAGCATTTACCGTCACCGTGCACGGCCGCCTTTTGAATTAGCAGACAACTTAAAGAGGGATTACAGCGCGAGGACCAGAATTGTACTCAAAAGAACTGCTGTGCGTGTTTTACATCTGCGCTAGACTTGTGTGACAGGCACACAGAAAAAGTTGCGAAGTATGAAAACGTCTCTTCACATAATTCAGACCTTCCATTTCTCTAGCAGCGTCTCATCTTTAGAACAGACTGTTAAAAGACCTGAGGATATGTTCTAGCGACAGCTGGGCTTTTCTCAAGTTCCGTAGTTAGCTTCGGAGAAAAAATTATAAGTGTTAAAAGAATATTTTTAATGAGATGGTTTCTGCAACTGCAATGAGTCTGTTATTTCAGCAAACGTATATTGTATTGCAAATGATAATAGTCTTGATCGCAATACAAACCACTATAGACAGCTGTTTGCGGATGACCAAATACAGCTAATAAATTATTCAGTGCTACACAGAAATCAATCAAGTTTTTTATTCACAAAAGAAGGCCGGTATTAGCAAGTCTGTGATTCTGCTGTTTCATAAATTTTTCACCTTAAGATCTGAGGAAAAATGAATCGAGGTTACAGGAAGAATTAAGATGGACATTGCTTGAGATTTTAGACCAGGCAGGTTGTAATTTGGCCAGTGATCACATGAAAAGCTATTCAGGTACTGATGTCTGCAGCGAGATCGGAGGCGATTGTTGAAGGCTGCTTCCACTTCAAAAAGAGAGCTCGTTAGCATTTGGCGCCAGGACTGTATGTAATCCTCTGACACTGCTAGCCTTTCGTAACACAGATGTGTCGCAACATGACAGATGATATTAGTTGTAGATTGTGCTGTATCGATAAAAACGGGTAACTGAGACAGTAGTTTTTTATTTCCTTCACTTTTGGCCAACTAAGGACCACGTGACGATTTAAATTCTTTTTGCTTTTCTTCTCCACTTTCATTATTTCAGCATGTCTTCTTTAGCTGTTATCAGACCACTTCACACCTGTCCTATTTTTGCTCTTTGTTTGGAATCCTTATAAATACAATATTTTTCTCCTGTAAATCTCTCTTTCTGCTTTTTCTTCTGCTTTTTGTTGTGCATTTTCTGAATCTTTTTTAACAATTCGGATCCAACTCATTAATTCTCTTACCAGTTTTACATGAAGATATGCGTTATGAGCCTATTGTCACTCATCCCGTATAAATGTCCAAAAATTCTTATTTTCATTGCTTTTATTGTTTTTTCTATATTGCAGTATGTTTCTCGATTGATTATTAATTGCCAGGCTTCTTCTTAATATTCACTTCTTAACGTTAATTTTTTTATATTTCCAAATGCCCTTTACATTTTCTCTATCCTGTCCTTTATGTTTTTTTCTAACCTGCTTTTATGATTCATCTCTCCTCGAAATCAAAACGTTTTTAGCTTTTCTATTTGATCAATGTATCTGTAAAACTTGCTGTTTCTGTTTTTTTCTATATTGTAATATGCTTCTTAATTGCAGGCTTCTTTGCCTCTTATTAGACCTTCAATTTTTGTAGTGATAAATCTGACTTTCTCTGCAGAAATTCTTAGAACTTTGTGTTCGATCAGATTGAACTGTATTTCTGTAGCTGGAAAATTTTCATAGATTGCATCAAAACTGTCTGCAGACTCCACACATTGTTTCTTTCTTACCAGTTTTCATGGTGGTACTTGACACTCTTTTAATATTTAATTGCAATATCTTAATTCTTTTCTAATGCACAACTGAAGAGAACTGGTGATAAACCATCATTTTGTGTTACACCTGCCTTTATTATAAACAGGTTAGAAACTTCGCTCATGAACTCTACTTATAAGACTGTTATTGTGTTTCATGGATTTGATTTGCCATTTTACTTTTAACGGCAAATCCTCGGATTTTTTTCTAGAGTTTTCTCATGAACAAATAAGGTCCAAAAAAGTTATAGCTATGCACTCTGTGACGTATTATACATTTCAAATTAAATACCCGTCCTGAGGAGGAGCTGCCTTTCTTATGTTAAATGATCGTCATTTACATATTTCATTATCTTGTATAGCAAGACAGTTTTGTTATGTAGCACCTGTTTTTATTATTTTGTAGATTGGTAATAAGTAGTGTGATGTTTACTGTGTTCTTTATTGGCATGTTGCTTTAAGGATTCATTTTACGGACACGTTTCCTGACTGGCGAGTTACTGCTCCGCACGAGATTTTGAGTATGCCGCGCTCCTGCCAGATACATACATTTAATGACTCATTTGTCGGACCGGTAGCGGGCTGATGCTTGCTCACTATGCATTTACCCGTTTGTCTGTAAGTTCACTGAACAAAACTCTGGCCATTCCCATAAAGGAGAATATAGGTCGATTTGGAGACGTGTAAATAGTGTGGAACTGACACCGGACAGTCACGTGACACTCTACTGCTGATCAAAGTGGTATACGTGTGTGTGTGTGTGTGTGTGTGTGTGTGTGTGCCCGTTGGGTGTATGGGATCAGCGCAGTTAGATGGGCCTACATCGAGATGTGACACAATGGTAGAAAGATGTGTTTGGACGTGCCTATGACGACAGCGTGAAGGAGGTTGCTCGAGTTTTTAATGTAGCAACGCTGTCTGTCTATAAGAAATGGTACATCACCTATATTCATGTGACACGGCTTAAGAACAATGACCGCAAAAATACCTTAGCCCATAGGGATCATAGACGACAAGTGTCACTTCTTGTTGATGACAATAGGTTGCAACCCGACAGGAATTGCTGTTTTCAGTAAATGGAGTACCATTTCAACCACTTTCCGAGCCAGAATCCCAGGGGAGCTGCATACGGTCGATGTTTGCCATAGTGCACCTCACAAAAGGTCATTGTTCACAGTGGCACATACAAGCAGAGCAAACAAAGTAAGAGCACATGGAATATTAGACCAATTGTGTGATTGGATTGAAGAATTCCTAGGTAACAGAACGCACCATGTCATTCTCAATGGAGAGAAGTCTTCCGAAGTAAGAGTGATTTCAGGTGTGTCGTATGACCGTTGCTATTCACAATATACATAAATGACCTTGTGGATAACATCGGAAGTTCACTGAGGCTTTTTGCGGATGATGCTGTGGTATATCGAGAGGTTGTAACAATGGAAAATTGTACTGAAATGCGAATTGACGCATGGTGCAGGGAATGGCAATTGAGTCTCAATGTAGACAAGTGTAATGTGCTGCGAATACACAGAAAGAAAGATCCTTTATCATTTAGCTACAATATAGCAGGTCAGCAACTGGAAGCAGTTAATTCCATAAATTATCTGGGAGTAGCTATTAAAATGGAATGACTTTATAAATTGATCGTCGGTAAAGCAGATGCCAGATTCATTGAAAGAATCGTAAGGAAATGCAATCCGAAAACAAAGGAAACAGGTTACAGTACAGTTCTTCGCCCACTGCTTGAATACTGCTCACCGGTGTGGGATCCGTACCAGATAGGGTTGATAGAAGAGATAGAGAAAATCCAACTGAGAGCAGCGCGCTTCGTTACAGGATCATTTGGTAATCGCGAAAGCGTTTCGGACATGATAGATAAACTGCAATGGAAGACTCTGCAAGAGAGACGCTCAGTAGCTCGGTACGGGCTTTTGTTGAAGATTCGAGAACATACCTTCACCGAGGAGTCAAGCAGTATATTGCTCCCTCCTACGTATATCTCGCGAAGAGACCATGAGGATAAAATCAGAGAGATTAGAGCCCACACAGAGGCATACCGACAATCTTTGTATCCACGAACAATACGAGACTGGAATAGAAGGGAGAACCGATAGAGGTACTCAAAGTACCCTCCGCCACACACCGTCAGGTGGCTTGCGGAGTATGGATGTAGATCTAGATGAGCTGGGTCAGACAACATCGAAAAAGGGCAGTAGCTACATCGAGGTGGCTGGTCTGGTCCAACGAGTTGCGACTTCACTTTTTAAATGTCCTGTGAAGACGAAGAGAAATTAACGTCAAAACCCATGTCTAGATGTGGTCGGCCGTACTAGTTAAGTATTCCGTCGTAATGTCTCCAGTGTATTGAGAAATATGTAATTAGTTCCGAAAAATTTACTATCCATATCATAATGACTGTTGTATATATTATTATTATTTCTCTTGTGTCTCTGTCCAGCACTGCGGCAGAGTCGGCATGGTTGGTAACGGCAGAGGCATGGTTAGTTTAAGGGATGGCCAGATACCCTTCAGTTAATCCTCAGGACGGAATATGTATGTCTGTGCGTAGCGTTATTCATGGGAAAGTGAGCGATAGTTTTACTAAATGTTTGCGAAATGAGTAACTGAGGAGTGACTTGGGTACCATAAGGGTTTCGTCAAGTGGTTATCGGCAGCTGATAAATATTTGAAAAAAAAAAAACAACCTTTTCTGCCAACAGCTGTACAATTTTATTTTATTCTCTGCCGGTTTCGGTACTGGCTAACACATTCACAGGGGACACTGTGAAATACGAAACAGGATAACACAAGTATGTGACTTCCTACTAAATACGACATAAAAGTAGGTGCAAAAATTATTGAAGCATCGGTTGATGTACATCAGCTGGTCAAAAATATATCTCTGCCAAATGCTGCAACACGATTATAATCTGTGATGAACCTTCAAAATAATTATTTCGTTGAATTTCCAGTGTAGTATATTTACATGATCAAAGTTTGATAACATGTATGCATGTGATCTTAACATCAAATAACCACCATAAGCTCAGTCAGTGCATGTCTATACAAGAAGAAACCATTTCGTCAGTATACAATACATAGGTCATAATACAGTCCATAGATGAAATTACAACAGTAAATGAAGAAGGTATTACATGCGTATTGAAGGACATCTGGCTGTAGTTAAGTGTTGCCGGTATAGCTAAGGTATTGTTTCTTCTCCAGATGAAGTGGATTAACAGTCAAGCTAAGATGGTGTCTATTAGCCGTGGTGACAGGCCCACATTACCCAAAAATGTACGCCACATTTGTTTACAGAACTAATAAGCCCTCGACATGGATATTTTTCACTCCCAAAATGGAGGAGTCTACAATAATAAAATACCCAATACGTATTATGTGTTTAGTACATTACACAGCATATACAAAATTAATGGTTGTAACAAGTTTCACGTATAATAGCGGTGAACTGCATCTGATTGGTTATGTGATCGCTCTCGGGAACGCCACCATGTACGATAAATTACCGTGGATTGAAAATTGTTCTTACATTCAACAAGTAATATAATTATTTTGAATAACTGAAACTATTGGAAACATTACAAGCGTCTGGTGTCCATCACTCTTCTTAGAACAGAGTAACACAAATGCTCAAAACCTACGTACAAATTTTACACACGACTGCTGTTGCGTAATCAACGATTTATTTTCTCTGTTATGTTCTCATAACCAAAATCTTTGCGCAGAGCTCGCATAAAACAGGCTCACACGTGTGAGGGGGCCACGTGGACCGCCACTCTTCACAAAGAAATCACGGAAGATAGGCATTATAAAATTATTTAAATACTCTCACCGGGCTCTAACTGCTATTAAACAACAAAGGAGGATATGAACCATCTCAGAACCACTAACTGATTTGGCACGAAGTGCGTTACATAAGTTAAGTACAAAGGAAACGACACAAAATACTGAAAATTATCCCACATTAAGTTGAGCTTGATTCACAGTTATTTCTGATACCTACTCAACTATTTTGTACCTAATGTCCGTATGTACTATTCACTGTCACCACATAGCACAAACCGCTACACCAGTACCCAAAACAAAGAAATTTTCAAAAAAAAAATTCAATTTTTCTGCTTCATTTCCACAAACATGTAAAACCTTTCTAAAGCGGAACAGTGAAAGAAATTTGAGAATTTTCATGGCCTAAGGCCTTCGTCCTTTTTCTTGTCAGTTGTACTTCCTGCTATGATACAAAGAAAGGTATATAAAATTATCCTTAAACCATTACAATCCACACACGAAATCGCACCATTCCAATAGGGCTACGCATTGAAAGACCTGTAGTTTTTAATTATTTACTTACCTGAGTACCAAGATGATGGCTAATACTCCATCTCATGGTCCTAAGTCCCTATATTACCACCGAGCGAGGTGGCGCAGTGGTTAGACACTGGACTCGCATTCGGGAGGACGACGGTTCAATCCCGCGTCCGGCCATCCTGATTTAGGTTTTCCGTGATTTCCCTAAGTCACTTCAGGCAAATGCCGGGATGGTTCCTCTGAAAGGGCACGGCCGACTTCCTTCCCCATCCTTCCCTAATCCGATGAGACCAATGACCACGCTGTCTGGTCTCCTTCCCCAAAAACAACCAACAACCAACAACCCTATATTACCAACAGTTAATTAGCCCACAAATTGTCAAAATAATCATATTGTCACTCGTTTCCCCATCGACCATCGACACTGGCTATAAAGCATGCATTTCTCCCAAGATTAACGAATCTGTGGCTCATTTACCGGACACTTTTCTTGCCATCGTGACCTCGAGCATGGCGACATCTTCCTTCTCAGCCAGCCTGGAACACACTGTCGAAAATGGGGTGCACCACATTCAATGTTCTCTGCATTTAAGACAACTAAAACAAGACTCCTGATATTGGCTGAGCCACCTGTCACCCTCTCTAAGTTTTAGTACTACTATCCTTAACGCCTGCCAGTTTCTTTACCCAGTCTTCCCTACAGTTTCATATTTCCAAACTACCACCCTCACTGTATCTTTGGCTAGCCTTTCTGCTACTAGCTTAAACACACCGTCACTCATACTTTCACTTGTTAGGAAGTACAAAAGGAAAAAAAGAAAGTGTGATCAATGACACAAAACAATGCACTTTGCTTTTCCACATTGTCGTGGCCCTGGAGTGTGATAATCCTTAGATCAAGCTTCACATTCTGTCATTACGAAATTATTTCCACACAGTATTATTAATTTCAAATGCAAATAGCCTCACAGGCTTTAAAGAAACGAAACTAATAGTTACATTTCATAGCCAATTACAGTTAAAATGTTTACCTAAAAAACCCACATTAATCACTGGATTTTGGCTGCGTTAGACAAATTTACTTAAGTCACTTTTAAATTATGGAATTAGTTGTCCATCGCACAGTGAACAATTTAATTGATTCTGTTGGTCATTTTTTGTATCAAGGAAAACTTGTAGTTACTGAGATACACAGATTAAACGTTAGTAGGTAAGTTATAAGGAAGGAAAATCTGCTAGTTTTGAACAGACTCCCAATTATCTTTAATTTTAAAACAGAGTAGTGAATCTGAAAAACGTTGTTCTTTCTACAGATGAAATTTGTTTCCTTGAGAAAGACTTGAAATTTAATCTCCAAAATAAATTAGATTATAGAAGTTTTAAGAGGCTCATCCCTCACACAAATGTTGCCGTTAATCAAGTAAATGGCTCTATAGCCTATAGGAATTTCCTAATGAACAAGATTGTAAAGATCATTAGTCAAGGAAGGCATGATAGTCTTCAAACAACATGTGAGGTTGGTTGGTTGGTTGGTTTGGGGAAGGAGACCAGACAGCGAGGTCATCGGTCTCATCGGATTAGGGAAGGACGGGGAAGGAAGTCGGCCGTGCCCTTTGAAAGGAACCATCCCGGCATAACATGTGAGGCACTGGTAGGACATGACAAAAGGCAAATGAAAGCAATCAAGAAGAAGTTAAAAGATAATGTTAGTTTACTATTGAAAGCATATAAAGGTAGTTCATCTGTGGTCATGTATTTAGAAAATTACAGCAAAAGTGCTCACTTTCTTTAATGAAAATAACATTATTATTGCTGATAAAGATACCACACCTACATATCAAGGAAGAATACATGCTTATGTGAAAAAGTGTTCTTTCCTATTCAATGACTGGGATAAAAAAAATGGCTTGTAGTAATGAACCTGGTGTCTCCAAAACTGTGGGCCAAACCTAAGACTGATAAAAGAGACATTTCGATTATTCCAGCTGCGAATTAAATAAACAGTCCAGGTTATCTGCTTAGCTAAAAACGATTCAGTTATTAGAGAAAAGAATGTTTCTCATAATTATTACATGCTAAAACGCGGAAATGAGTTCATCAGCAGTGTAAAAAACTTCGTTGTCCCTAATAGAGCTAGGCTTCTTTCAACAAATATAAAAAAAACCTTTACACTAATTTACCACTAACTGAATCTGGAGAGCGTGTTAGAAGAAATTTAACTGTTCATAATAGTTTGACAATACCTATGGGCCTTTAACAATTTCAGGAAACCAACCACCACAGACATCATTATTTATAACAGTTCATGTCATCCAGTTCAATACAACCTTGTATACTTTCTTCAATGGTTAACAGAGTATCAATGATACTGGTGTCAGATGAACAGTTACATGCTTGAAATATGTAGCTACAGAGAGAGGTTGTGGCCTCACTTTAGCAGACGAATGATTCAAGAAAAAGTTTAGGTTGAGACAAGCCAAAAACAATGTTGAAACTACACTTCCAAAAATTAAGGCCAAGAAAAACGACAGGTAAATAGTCTTTCCATGTGATGGGAACATTTCAGATAAAATATATCAAATCTTTAGAGGAAATAGTGGTTGTGTTGTATTTCAGGCTGAAAACAATGTTAATAGTTTATTAACGATCATGTCCGGTAGAAAACCATTAATTAAATGAATGGGATGTAGAGAACTGATTGTGCCCAATGTGAAAAATTGTACATATCTCAAACTGGTGGCTAATTGACAACAAGGTTCCACAAACACAAGCAGCAGTCCAGTAACTCTGCTCTAACCATTCACTTGAGTACACACAAGCACACTATAGGTCAACCAGATAGCAATTTAAGATTACTGCGTAAAATTAATGAAAGAAATTGCATGGACATATTTGAAGAAACATAAATATTTTGTCACCTAAGATTATAGCCAAAAGACATTTTGAATGAACAGGAAGAATGAAAAAATAAACATTTTCTTTGTACATATCTTGCAATTTAATGTGACCATGCCATTGGTTAAACTAATTTTTCTGTAATGTAAAGAATGTTTGCCTATATGTGGGCCCTCCATAGAACTTACCTTCGTAAGACTGAATTGTAGTAAGAAGGATAATTTATAAACATACTGAATGATACTGTGCTATGTCTCTATACATGTTAGGAATTGGCCTTTGTGGAAGCTATGTTATTAAGGTGAAGGTAATATATATGTATTGATTTAGAGTTTCAATTTATTTCTTTTATTGAGTAATTACTGAGATTAATGTGGGCATTTTCAGATTTAAAAAATTCATTGTATTTACCTGTAGCATATTAGCATTCTTGAAAACTAATAAGAGAATTGAAAGACTATACATTACCTAGGATGGGCAATTATAGTGTTTATGTAGAAGATTACTTTGATTTCTTGCATGTCACTATGTAAAGTTAACGAAATTGTTAGTAATGTAATGGAATTCAGCTTTTACAGTATTGCAATACATAATGTATTTTAACCTAGTTCCGTAGTGTGCAGGGAATGTGTACCAAAATAATCTATTAGGGAGAACACTACATATACTTGAAACAAATGTATCTTTTCTTTGGTTAGAAAAATAATTGTGATGATTATGTCAGTTTAGACTAATAACAACATTAGTATTGCATTAAAACGGCCTGGCACTCAGTTAGATTATCGGTCTTTATGAAGCAAAGGCCCACCATGTAAGAGGATCACAGATTATCTAAGGAGTAGGTTTGGGGGCCTGGTGCAAGTAGTGTATGGACAATATGAATAACTTAAAAGCTAAGTAAAAACTTTTTGAAGGATCAAGTTTACTGTTGCATGCAATTTCTTTAATGAGCAGTCACAGGGATTAATGTGCACAATTTTAATTAAAATTTTAACAGTAATCTGCTATGAACACTGGTATTTGGGAAAATTAATGAGAGAATCAAAAATGCAGTATGTTATTTATGACTGAAAATTATACAGTTATGTAAAAGTTTACATTGTTTTCTTGTATGTCAGTTTTTAAAGTTAACTACGTGGTTAATAATGCAATGAAATTCTTCTAAGGCAGCAATGTACATAACTCATATTGGAATACATACCTAGATGCAAAGTGTGCAGATAATCTGACATCCCATACCTTACAATTTGCCAGGACAAACATTATGTGTACTTGAAAGTAAATGTTTGTCTTCCTAGATTAACAAATAATTCGAGAGTTCTGTACATTAGATTGGACGAATAATCTCAGAGTACACCATCAACAATAGGGCACACTAGACTGTCCCTCACTTAGTTTTTGTATTTGCTGTTGTGAAATAAATCTACATTAGTAATAGTCTCATCGGTTGTTGTAGGGTTAGGTTAGTGGGAAGTTCTTGGTAAATAACTTCTCGAATTATCAAGTCGCGAAGCAATAACGATGAGGTAGAAGTAGGGCGGCGGGGAAGAGGATAAGTGTTTGAATGCAAAGTCTGAAATGAATTAATTTTTGATGTGCTTCAAAGGCTGTTATGAATGGCGTACATAAATTTTATGAATACAGTTCTTGCTAATACTTTCACTCCTTTTGTACATGAAACTTGTTACGATCATGACTTTTGCACAATGCTGTGTAAAACAGCAAATACACAATACATATGGAGGATTTGATTATTGTAGAATCCTTCAGTTTGGGAGTGAAAAATATCCATGTTGAGTGCTTATTTAGTTTTGTAAGCAAATGTGGCGTAAATTTTTGGGTAATGTGGCCTTGTCACCACTACTAATAGACGCCATCTTAACTTGAATATTTATCGACTTCAGCTGTGATCAAAGAAACAACACAATACATTCAGCGGCAACACAAAACTGTAACCTGATGTTCTTTGATGGACGTGTACTATCTTCATCTTTTAATATTGTAAATTTATCTTTGGACTATAGTCTGACCTGCATACAATATATCGACGAAATAGTGTCTTCTTGTGTAGAGCATACCCTGAAGGAGGTTGTGGTGATTAATATTAAGATCAAATGTGTACATACTATCACACTTCGATTGTGTAAATCTACTACAATGGACATTCAGTGAAACAACTGTTGCAGTAATTCATCCCCTGTTATACTTGAGTTGCAGTATTTGGCGGAGTTGTATTGTTGATAAACTGATTTATGTTATGTACGTGTCTGATGCTTCAAAAAGTTTTGCGCAACTTTCATGACGTTACATTGTAGGAAATCACATACTTGTGTCATCGTGTTTTCTACCTTACAGTATCTCCTGTTAAAATGGCAGCTTGTATCGAAAAAGATATATAATAAAACTGTACAGCAGGTGGAGGTAAAGGTGATATTTTCAAACGTGGGGTACCAGCCCGGTATTTACCTAGTAGGATGTAGGAAAACACGTAAAAATCACATCCATGCTCGCCAGGACACCGACACTTCTCGTCAGTCAGTTGGGCGGATTCGATTTGTGACCAGCTCACCTCATCATCCCGTAGCAGCGCTTTAACACCTATTCGAGGGGTATCTGTTACGTTCACGGACGAGTCCTGGTATCATCTGAACAGTGATTCTCGCCGGGTTTCATCTGACGTGAACCAGGAACCAGATACCAACCCCTTAATGTCCTTGAAAGGGAGCTGTATGGAGGTCGTGGTTTGATGGTGTGGGCTGGGATTATGATTGGTGCACGTGTATCACTGCATGTCTTTGACAGAGGAACTGTAACAGGTCAGGTGTATCGGGACCTCATTTTGCACCAGTAAGTCCGCCCTTTCAGGGGTGCTGTGAGTCCCACCTTCCTCCTGATGGATGATAGCGCACGGCCCCACCGAGCTGCCATCGTGGAGGAGTACCTTGAAACAGAAGCTATCAGGCGAATGGAGTGGCCTGCCTGTTCTCATCATCAAGCATGTCTGGCATGCCCTCGGTCGACGTATCGCTGCCCGTCTTCAAACCCCTGTGACACTTCAGGAGCTCCGACAGGCACTGGTGCAAGAATGGGAGGCTATACCCCAGCAGCTGCTCGACCACCTGATCCAGAGTATGCCAATCCGTTGTGCGGCCTGTGTACGTGTGCATGGTGATCATATCCAATATTTATGTCAGGGTACATGCGCAGGAAACAGTGGCGTTTTGTAGCACATGTGTTTCGGGACGGTTTTCTCAACTTCTCACCAATACCGTGGACTTAGAGATCTGTGTCGTGTGTGTTTCCTATGTGCCTATGCTATTAGCGCCAGTTTTGTGTAGTGCCACGTTGCGTGGCACCACATTCTGCAATTATCCTTAATTTATGATCATGAGTGTATATTTTATTCTTTGTGCCGAAATAAGGAGCGTTTTCTAACCTATGTATTTCCTTACTTTTGGATCGTTGTCTCTTCCTTCGTTAACTGTGTTTCTTTTTACGTTTTCTGTCCATCCTTAATTTTGTCTGGTAGGCTTCTCAGCAAATTTATGTTTGTGAATAACAGGCCTAAATTTCATTCTGTTATATCTTCATTGACTTACGTTATGCAGTTGTTGTGGTTTTTCATCGACGAGGCTAAGCTTAGCACAGTATTTGTGAGCCTGTGTAGTGTCCCTTTTGCAATATTCAGTGCTCCGACAGGCACTGGTGAAACATAAACAAAAATGACAGTATGTGACTCAAAATGAACCGCAAACATCGATTCATCTGCGAAAGGTAATAACACCTACTGGAAAATATATACAATATAGATCGATAGATGCAGAAAAGACATTTTTATTGTATGAGATTATAATGTGTGAGTAATTAAAAGAAGTATTGTTATCTTTGTAAGAGTATAAACACAATGCATTGTTCATTCTTCTGTCTAGTCTGTTTTGTTCTGTTCGTTCTGGTTTAGCTGGAACAAGGTACGCAAGCTATTGTGGTGCGCTAGCATTTATTTCTGTTGTAACGTAATTGCAAATTTTTAATGGTGTAAACTGTGTCCTAGTAAGAATATATTAGTATAAAGTGATCTCCGTGTGTTATTTCAAGAACCTACGCCACATTTATCTTATGAAAAGAATATTAAATGAAAATTATTTAGCATGTTTCCAGCTGCTGCGGAGCGAGTAACAGTGATCTCTGACTCTTAACAATGATAAAAGCCGTTAAATAAAGAAAAGAAAGAAAATGTGGTATTGCCAGTGCGTAGTGAACAGTCAGAGTTCTGTAAATTACTGATAGTCAGATGTGCGTTTCCGTTGCGTATTATTCATACAGGAGGATAATTTGTAACTTAATTGTGAGTACGAAAAAAATGGTTCAAATGGCTCTGAGCACTATGGGACTCAACTGCTGTGGTCATAAGTCCCCTAGAACTTAGAACTACTTAAACCTAACTAACCTAAGGACAGCACACAACACCCAGCCATCACGAGGCAGAGAAAATCCCTGACCCCGCCAGGAATCGAACCCGGGAAGCGAGAACGCTACCGCACGACCACGAGATGCGGGCTGTGAGTACGAGAGTTCATGTTACTCGATAAATAAGAATGAATCCACTCGCTTGGCAGACCACTCATCTTGCGGGCCTGACTGCTTGATGCCACAGTATGAGCAAGGCATGTGGGTGCCTCTCATAATTTCGACCCTGCCAGGATATTTTGCCAGGATATTTTGCTGTTAGGGTTTGCTGTTAAGATTTTTTTTATTTTTTTGATGGAATATATTGTGATAGCGCTAAGAAGTAAATTTTTTTTGTTAGCAATTTCTTTCTGGATTGGTGAGGATCTTTTATTTTTTTTATGTAATTAATTGCTATATCGTCCAAGGCTGGAAGATCGTTGCATAATTTTTTTTGCGTAATGTCCGTAGTAACTAGGTCGCAGTCGAAAAGTGTAGTCACCATGGAGAATAGTGATTCTGGGGTGAACGTAGCAGTGCAGCAGGAAGTAGGTGTCGACCTTGGGTTAATGAGCGAGAACAGCAAACACTCGGAAGGGGATGAATTGTTTAGCGGACCGCGGCGAGGTGATCCTTTAAGTGGCGGGCTTTGTCCGCAACCAGGGGCTTTTCCCGACGACGCGGGCGAGCCGGGACTAGGTCAGGTATGCAGTGAAAGTGAAGCTACCCTTAACGAAGCTACGGTTTCTCAGGCGAACGAGGTGAGCGCACCGAAAGTAGCAAATGACAATGTGGTACTGCAGTTTTTACAGAGGATGGATAGAGATAAAAAGGAGAGAGATAGGGAGAATAAGGAAAGATTGGAAGCGATGGATAGGGATAATAAGGAAAGATTGGAAGCGATGGATAAAGATAATAAGGAAAGATGGGAAGCGTATGAGGAAAGATTGGAATCGATGGATAAAGATAATAAGGAAAGATTGGAAGCGATGGATAAAGATAATAAGGAAAGATTGGCGGCGATGGATAAAGATAGTAAGGAAAGATTGGAGGCAATGGATAAGGGAAATAAAGAGGCAATGAGGAAGCTACTCTCAGTTATCGATGAGCGTCTGCCCGCAGTTAATAATCGGTTAGATGAGGGGGAGAAGAATCTGGGTGCGTTGAAGCAAGTATGTGACGCCGTGAAAGAAAAATCCAATAATTTGGAGGTACAAATAATTCCAATAGAGTGTAATATTATAGAACGTAGGGACGTGTTGCCAGATGAGCGAATCAAAGAGGTAGTGGTCATAATGAATACGATTAGTGCAGATGTAGAAAAGATCAGTATAAGAGGCGAGACAGGCTCTAACAGTACGCAGCGAGAGGTTTATGCCAACCAGGGGGAGATACAATCACTATTACAACTTAAAGAGGCGCAATTAGAAATAAGTAGGAAACATAGGGAAGAACTAGCACAGTTGCAATTAGCATGCAGTAGCGAAGGTGACACACCACCAGGTAGATTGCAGACGGAGAGTGAGATAAATTCAAAGAAGGAAAATAGGCAGAAAGAGGAAGACGAATTCAGAGAGTCAGAAGAACGGATAAAACAGGTGGCAAAACCAACTGGGTATAGTCCAAGGCTTTCCCAATTTCAAGATTCATTACCTTCATCGTGGGGACTGCTCCTCAAAATGAAGATTGTGTGTAACCATTTGAGGGACGAGGCTAGAGCGAAAATGCAGGAAGTTATTAAAGACTGTAGTAGCTACATTTATTTTGTGACAAGTTTTAAATGAATTCTGGTCGAAAAGTAAGCAGGACCAGGTTAAGCAAAGCATATTGATGATGCCAAATTGTAACGAAGGTGGTATATGAGATCCAGTGTCGTACTATCAGGAAATGCTGAGACGAAATAGGTATTTGGAGGTGCCATACGAACCTGGGGAGCTCATTAGGATCTGTATAACAAAGCTGCCAGTGAAATTGCGCAGAGATATAGCGATAGCAGGCAGAGGCGTAGACGATTCTGCGTCATTTGAACACTTGTCACAGGAACTGGGTAATGAGAGCAACATTGTGAACGGAGACACGACTCATAGGTCAGACAGAAACGGGATAGGAACGGCAGAAACTATCAGAATGACAGGAGAGCATGGAATCCTGGCATTTCATTCTTGTCAAAATGGATTGAAGGATAGGAGAAACTAATCCAACATATCAGCCCTTAGCATCTTGCCTTAAAACACATGCCGCTGGCACTGAAAATTGTCTATGTAGCAGACATACTCTACTGATATGTAGGAATGCAGATACCATACTTCTGATCAGAGAATAAAACACCAGTGATGGAATCTGTTAGGCTGGTCTCTCAGTGCAAAATTTGCAAATTTTTATTTGGAACAGTAAAGTAAAAGGACTGTTTCCTCAAAAGAAAACCAGTTGCTAAAAATGTTATGTAATAATGTGAATGAGTCCAGTTTAATTAGTGCGGTTTGACTATTGCAGGTACTTAACACGTAATGTAAAAAGTCAACATTGTGATCGAAGTTTTTAAATTAGATGCCATCTGATCTATAGTATGTCATTGTCGTGGTGACAGTTATAATGAGGTGCTGCGTATGGTTGTTCGGAATCTGGTGTTAGTGAAAGAGGCCACTAGCACCAAAGTCTCTAACACTTGGTCTGTCCCATCTCTCCCAGCTTGTATATTCTCTGCACACATTTAATTTTCATGTAAGCACAGATTCCTAACTAGCAAATTCTTTATTGTGTACAGTGGACCATTCAGAGTGAGGCAGATTGTCCATGAAAATGCTGTGCTGATTGAGACGATCAAGGGAAAACAATCTCGTGGGCTTCATCACATTTCTAACATCAAATTATGGAAAAGTTATGGATAGATCGAAAGTAGGCAATTTATGGTAGATAGTCAGTGTATTTATTTGTGGTGTGTAACGTGGTGCAGGGTCAAATCGAACATAAGAATTTTCAGGCGGGATGTCAGGAAGTATGACGGAATAGACTGGTCGAATGAGTCATGAACAGGAGTCGACAGAGTGGTGTATGTACGTATTTTTTGTCATATGAATAAGGATCAAGCAGAAACGACGTGATGAGTAATGAGAGGATAAAGATGGTAGATAGTGAGAGAAGCGACGTGATAAATAGTAGTTGAAAAAGGTGATATTTAAGGAGAGAAGCAACGTGAAGTAGTGTGATTAATAAAGAGAGATTCGACGTGATGAAACAGTGGTAAATAAAGGTGAGTAGAATTAATAATGTGGAGATGTCTTAGATGTATGTTACAGAGAGGCCTGTGTATGCTGCAATAGAGATTGCTGCCAATGGCGAAGGAAGACCAGGAAATGATGAAGTAGTGGACGGACGGAGAGGCGAAGTACGAATGACGAGATGAGGACAACTGCACAGCGTGAAGGGACATAAAGGTAGTATGAGATCCAGATGGTGAACGTTGTGGAATACTGACGTAAGATGTAATATAAGTGTAAATCTAATTCTTACTATAACATTTGCAATTTGGCAAAAATAATATTTTTTGTTGTTGTTGAAGCCTGGTATCAGTATAACTAATCAAAACGGTGCCAAGAATGTATACAGTTACTTTGCAGGATGAATAATTTGCGTATTTTTTGTTCTTAGATGAAATGTCGCAATTCTAAGTTGATATTTAGCAGGATGAATAATCGGTAAAGTGAATGCAGAGGTAAGCCGATGGAGAGAGGTGCCAGAGTGAAAGGACGAATTCGGAGACTGGAAAGCTATCTCCGAAACAGCTTCATGTGTTATGTGGTTGAGTATAAGGGAGCAAAGGTATGGTATGTTGTCGTGAGTGTGGTGGTGTTAAGGTTAGCTGACTTCTAGACCTATTCTGTTAGTGTATTAATGGATTGAATGAGAGGGAAAATGTGATGTCTGGTGAGTGAGAGTCGTAGAGTAGTGTGATCAATGCGCACACTCCTCTAAAGGGGATGCTACCGATCCGTAACTAAAACGTTATTATGCAAGGCATGTGGATGCCTCTCAATTTTATTAAAACTTGTCTGTTTTCTGTGATAGTAATAATTCAGATCATTGAACTGGAGCTGAATAATACTACGCTATTGCATTTACAGTAATTTGTACGGAGCCTGGCGCTCCATAAAACCAGATATAATACGTAATTGGCAACCTACGAAATTCATTATTTTGCTTATTATATTTCTTTCGTATTTTTTTGAAAGCTAAACGTAAAAACTAACTTCACTAAAAATCAGTAACAGATAACGATAAATCAAAGGACAAACAAATTTACTAGGAGAGTGCTTCCTCTAACGTGGGGCACCATTTATTATATCTCTTAAAAAAATAATGCATGACTGTTTATCTCGGAGATTTTGTCGAATTCGGTGATTAATGGCTAAATATTACTATTGTCCCTTCCGTATAATGTATTATGTCATGTGAAATATGGAGCCCAGTTTTGTTTGTCCAAAACTAAACTAAAATAGTATAGCTTGCCAGTCATTAACCCAGCCATCGCTGAATGGTTTTTGCATCGAGTTCACAGTAACTGAAGGAGAGCAGCTGATGCTTTTCCACTTTGCGAAATGGGTTGACCTATGGGACGAAAGCTTGCTGTGGAGGCGGTAACTAGTTAACTGCTGACAGTGTTTACATAATGTAATTACAGAACAGGGTACAGGTGGGGGCAGTTCAGCGATGGAGCGAGACCCGTGTTTCCATCTCGCATGCGAAGCGGCGACGACAGAGCTGTGTGCCGAAGCGGCTCAGTCACCGGCGAAATGTCCGTTTCTGGGAAGCTTTATGTTTTGATGACACCTGAGTGACTAGGCCAACAAATTACTCACTATTATTGCTATTATCTTGCTTGTACCTTCATATTTACATTCGGCAAATGACTGCATACGACGCACCAGTATTATTGTACGATATGGGATGGGCGCGACACAGGTTTTTTTTTTTCTGAAATCAGGTTGGTTTTATTTAGGATTCCAATACACCAAATTATTTCCCACTTACTGCATCAGTAACTTCTGCATCATCCACGTACTGCTTCCCGCAGAGTGCATCGTTCATTGGGCCAAACGGATGGAAGTCGAGATCCTGGGTATAGGGTGGATAAGGAAGAACAGTCCAATGAAGTTTTGTGAGCAACTCACGAGTGCGCAGATTTGTGTTTGGCCTTGCGTTGTCACGGAGAACGAGAAGTTCGTTTGCGATTTTGTGGTAACGAACACGCTCAAGTCGTTTCTTCTATTTCCTGAGTGTAGCACAGTACATTTCAGGGTTGATTGATGCATCATGAGTGAGGACATCAAACAGAATAATCTGTTCACAGTCCCATAAGATCCTCGTCATGACTGGAGGTGCGGCTTTGAATCCATGATTCATCACCTGTGACGATGTCTGACAAAAAAATGTCACGATTGGCCTCGTAACGCGCAAATACACTCCTGGAAATGGAAAAAAGAACACATTGACACCGGTGTGTCAGACCCACCATACTTGCTCCGGACACTGCGAGAGGGCTGTACAAGCAATGATCACACGCACGGCACAGCGGACACACCAGGAACCGCGGTGTTGGCCGTCGAATGGCGCTAGCTGCGCAGCATTTGTGCACCGCCGCCGTCAGTGTCAGCCAGTTTGCCGTGGCATACGGAGCTCCATCGCAGTCTTTAACACTGGTAGCATGCCGCGACAGCGTGGACGTGAACCGTATGTGCAGTTGACGGACTTTGAGCGAGGGCGTATAGTGGGCATGCGGGAGGCCGGGTGGACGTACCGCCGAATTGCTCAACACGTGGGGCGTGAGGTCTCCACAGTACATCGATGTTGTCACCAGTGGTCGGCGGAAGGTGCACGTGCCCGTCGACCTGGGACCGGACCGCAGCGACGCACGGATGCACGCCAAGACCGTAGGATCCTACGCAGTGCCGTAGGGGACCGCACCGCCACTTCCCAGCAAATTAGGGACACTGTTGCTCCTGGGGTATCGGCGAGGACCATTCGCAACCATCTCCATGAAGCTGGGCTACGGTCCCGCACACCGTTAGGCCGTCTTCCGCTCACGCCCCAACATCGTGCAGCCCGCCTCCAGTGGTGTCGCGACAGGCGTGAATGGAGGGACGAATGGAGACGTGTCGTCTTCAGCGATGAGAGTCGCTTCTGCCTTGGTGCCAATGATGGTCGTATGCGTGTTTGGCGCCGTGCAGGTGAGCGCCACAATCAGGACTGCATACGACCGAGGCACACAGGGCCAACACCCGGCATCATGGTGTGGGGAGCGATCTCCTACACTGGCCGTACACCACTGGTGATCGTCGAGGGGGCACTGAATAGTGCACGGTACATCCAAACCGTCATCGAACCCATCGTTCTACCATTCCTAGACCGGCAAGGGAACTTGCTGTTCCAACAGGACAATGCACGTCCGCATGTATCCCGTGCCACCCAACGTGCTCTAGAAGGTGTAAGTCAACTACCCTGGCCAGCAAGATCTCCGGATCTGTCCCCCATTGAGCATGTTTGGGACTGGATGAAGCGTCGTCTCACGCGGTCTGCACGTCCAGCACGAACGCTGGTCCAACTGAGGCACCAGGTGGAAATGGCATGGCAAGCCGTTCCACAGGACTACATCCAGCATCTCTACGATCGTCTCCATGGGAGAATAGCAGCCTGCATTGCTGCGAAAGGTGGATATACACTGTACTAGTGCCGACATTGTGCATGCTCTGTTGCCTGTGTCTATGTGCCTGTGGTTCTGTCAGTGTGATCATGTGATGTATCTGACCCCAGGAATGTGTCAATAAAGTTTCCCCTTCCTGGGACAATGAATTCACGGTGTTCTTATTTCAATTTCCAGGAGTGTAATTACGCGCAGATGGTCCTTTGTTGCTCTTTATGATCTTCTGTTAGGCTGCTTGAAACCCAGCGGGTACACACCTGTTGTATGAGTGGTCGGCACTACCAACTGTGACAGTTCAGCAGCGAATGTTCGCACGCTCCAACATTGCAGAAGTCAGCTGCGTGCTGCCCGCGGGCACACGGAAGATGGGACAGGTTTCGTGACGTTGTTGCCATGGTGACACACGCCTCGTCCAACGATTCAAAGTGCTTTTGTTGACTGTGTGAAGATATTGTATCAAATCAGGGAGAAAATAAATTTGTAGTACAGCTTGACTAAAAGAAGGGATGTGTTAGTACAATAGAATTAGCATCAGGCATACATGATAAATTATCAATCATTTGTGCAATTGTTGCATGACACATTTTTATATCTTTCTTTGAAGTAAATAAATCAAATAACTTTTCGATGAAATTAATTATTTCTTTTTATAAAGAAAGCAGCGGAAATTTAAAGAAATATAATTATTCACTTAACAGTATCAAACATCTCTCACACTAAGCCATAATAAAACATATTGTGCAGAAAATTGTCAGAAGTTCCATGATTCTGAAAACGTGTATTCGAGGTCATTCTAAGTAGTGAAGTTGTGGTAACGAAAAGGCTGAAGTTGTTTCTTCTATTTCCTGAGTGTAGCACAATACACTTCAGAGTTGATTGTTGCATCATGAGTGAAGACATCAAACAGAATAACCCGTTCAGACTCCCACAAGACCAGTTGACGTCGTTATATGAACTAACATTATTTTTGAATACTACAGTTGCTAAAATCTATTACATATAAAACAGCAGATATTTGTATATTTGTTGTAAGTTAACGATGGCAGCAATTTGCGGGAAACTGTTAGTTTATTCTTTGAGCAGACAGAAGTGCCTGGTACCTAGAATCAGCGTCAGGGGGGGGGGGGGAGGAAGTGTGGGAGGGGGTGAGAGGGGGGTTAAAGGGTCTTTCCGCTCGAAGAAAGCTGGACCCAGCGGTGAACACTTACCAACGATGAGTCATCGTTGGCTTTATTTCAATTATTTTTTTAATGTAAAGGAGCCTTGTGGGTTCGTTGCCACATTACGTCCCTGACCCCACACCAAATTTCCTCGAGAGGAGGGAGATTTTGAATGAAGAGAGAAACCTTGGGAAGAGACTATGGCGCGAAATAACGAATAGTAAATTGCGAATTAGACTAATAAATAGTTTAAAAACACTTGGATCTCACTCTAGTATTAGCTGTTAAGATAGTCTGCTATTTGTGTATTTATCTGCTGTATTAATACCCTGAGAGTTTTTCTATATGAATTAATGGTAATAAATTGATTTAAATTAAATATAGATGACTGTTTACTGTATCCGTGCATACGAAAGTGTCTTCATAAGTTGCAAGTTTCGCTAGTTGATAATATGTTATTAGGAAAGCTGAGTCGCTGCTTTGATTTAATTAATTAATTTTTATCTTGTTCCAGAGTTACCTGTTGCCTTTTAACAGCACACAGTTAAAAATTAACATGTAGATGAATTTTATAACATGAAAATTAGATGGGGATGCTAAGGTAACAAAGGAGCTAACACTGTGGTGAAAAATATGTCACAGCCACCCAGGAAATCCGCATAACCTCACAACGCACACCATTCCACAGTACTTACCCTTTAACGCAGCTGCCTCACTCCACAATCAGAGCACAGCTGAGGTTTACGAACTGAGCTTCTTGCTGTTAATATCTCTCAATCCCACGTTAAACTGGTTCCGATGAAATCGGATCATACGAGTTCGTAGCACTTTTGATCGGAAGTTCAAAACCTGAAACTACGTAATATGTGACTTTTAACTGTGTAATAGTGTAAAATACCTTTCAGTTGCGAACCACAAAGTGCTCAGGTATTAAAGCCATTTTACAAGAATTGTGTTGTACACCAATATACGCTGTATGATCAAAAGTATCCGGACACCCGCATAAACATACGTTTTTTCATATTAGGTGCATTGCGCTACCACCTACTGCCGGTTACTCCATACCGGCGAGCTCAGTAGTCATTAGACATCGTGAGAGAGCAGAATGGGGTGCTCCACGGAACTGACGGACTTCGAACGTGGTCAGGTGATTGGGTGTCACTTGTGTCATACGTCTGTACACGAGATTTCCACACTCCTAAACATCCCTAGGTACACTGTTTCCGATGTGATAGTGCAGTGGAAACGTGAAGGGACACGTACAGCACAAAAGCGTACAGGCCGACCACGTCTGTTGACTGACAGAGACCGCCGACAGTTGAAGAGGGTAGTAATGTGTAATAGGCAGACATCTATCCACATCATCACACAGGAATTCCACAGTGTATCAGGTTCCACTGCAAGTACTATGACAGTTACGGGGGAGGTGAGAAAACTTGGATTTCATGGTCGAGCGGCTGCTCATAAGCCACACATCACGCCGGTAAATGCCAAACGACGCCTCTCTTTGTGTACGGAGCGTAAACATTGGACTATTGAACAGTGGAAAAACGTTGTGTAGAGTGAAGAATCACGGTACACAATGTGGCGATCCGATGGCAGGGTGTGGGTACGGCGGATGCCCGGTGAATGTCTTATGCCAGAGTGTGTAGTGAGCCAACAGTAAAATTCGGCAGCGGCGGTGTTATGGTGTGGTCGTGTTTTTCGTGGAGGGGGCTTGTACGCCTTGCTGTTTTGCGTGACACTATCACAGCACAGGTCTACACTGATGTTTAAAGCACCTTCTTGCTTCTCAATGTTGCAGAGGAATTCGGGGATGGTGATCTTTCAACACGATCGAGCACCTGCTGTTAATGCACGGCCTGTGGCCGAATGGTTACGCGACAATAACATCCCTGTAAAGGACTGGTCTGCACAGGGTCCTGACCTGAATCCTGTAGAAGACCTTTGGGATGTTTTGGAACGCCGAATTCGTGTCAGGCGTCACAGTCCGACATTGATACCTCTCCTCAGTGCAGCACTCCGCCGGCTGTAGTGGCCGAGCGGTTCTAGGCGCTTCAGTCTGGAACCGCGCGACCGCTACGGTCGCAGGTTCGACCCCTGCCTCGGGCATGGATGTGTGTGATGTCATTAGGTTAGTTAGATTTAAGTAGTTCTAAGTTCTAGGGGACTGATCTGATGACCTCAGATGTTAAGTCCCGTAGTGCTCAGAGCCATTTGAACCATTTTGCAGCACTCGGTGAAGAATGGGCTGTCATTCCCCAACAAACCTTGCGGCACCTGATTGAACGTATGCCTGCGGGAGTGGAAGCTGTCATCAAGGCTAAGGGTGGGCTAACACCATACTGAATTCCAGTATTACCGATGGATGGCGCCACGAACTTGTAAGTCATTTTCGGCCAGGTGTCCGGATACTTTTGATCACATAGTGTAATGTGGCATTATGCGGCAATTTATGTACAGGTGCGATCCAAAGCCACAGACTGCCAACCCGATCAGTTCTTGTGTTCGCGTTGCCGGGTAACATGCGGCACAGTGTGAGGCTGGCTGGGGGCTGAGGTGCGGCCCACGGCACCGTGAAACGAGGTGTGACGCCGGCAGCCTCCAGGGCTGGCCTGAGAGCATGGCAGCCCAGCAGTGCAGCCCACGGCTTGGGAAGGGACGGCCAGCGCCGTATTGACGAGTGATGCAATCTCTGCGGGAGGCTTCCGGGCGGGCTTTGTGAGCGCCGCCTCCAAAATGTCATTAAGGGCTTTAAAAAAAGCCCTATTCGTGGCAGAAGGGCCCACAAAAGAACTTCAAAAGCTGTCGGGAAACAGCTCACGCGCCGGAAGCGACCTCTTTGATGTGCCTCTTCCTAGCTGCTTATAACCTTTGTGTATAGTGGGCGATGCTTTTTTGGCATTAATGGCCCTTTTTCTGGCCGGCATAATATCCCCAAATGAGTGGCACGTATATTTCTTTCATGGCAAAATGTTAAGTTGGCGACAGAATGTATCTTGCTTGTTACAACAAACTCATTTGACTGTGAGGACTGTGTCTTCGCAGCGTTATAGTTCGGAGCCTGAGGGAAACTGAAGGAAAAGCTAAACAATGGAACCGGAAATAATGTCGTCCTTCAGTGTCAACAGACGGAGAACACATTGATTGGCTTATTATAAAATGAGGTGTTACCACAGCGTTCTGTTGTAGGTTCATTGCTTCTTTTAGTATGCAATTGGTATTAAATCGGTGTATAAATCGTTTTGAAAGTCTCTGAATGTCATAGCAAAGCTGCATCATCCCATTCAAAAATACTACAAATGTTGACACAGGCAGATAGAAAAGTTACGAAATGCCGAGGACAATATTGGAGTTCAATGTTGTTTCTGTGTAGTGGGTTGTTATAGAGTCTGGAATGCCTAGATTTTAGCTGTAACAAAGAGTCAAGTGAGCGTCTTTGACGAGCGACTGTACTCTGTTTGTCCTGCTATAACGGATACTGGAACGTAAGAAAGGGGGTAGTTGAAAACCAGTGCCAGCACAACAAAATCAAAATCTTCTTGGTAAAGGCAGCGTATAGAACATACAACAGTTTGTGTTGCGAGACAATTATATCACATATAGGCATAGGAAACAAACTGAATGAAAGTGAATCATTTATTACATCATTAAACATTAAGAACTGAGGTGGTTATCCTGAAATATTAGCTGGATTTTTCCAAATCAGTGCTCCATACATTAGTTCTGTAGTGTCACACATGTACAATGTGTTTTTCTTGTGCAGTCAGTTTCGAGAAATGGTTCAAATGGCTCTGAGCACTATGGGACTCAACTGCTGAGGTCATTAGTCCCCTAGAACTTAGAACTAGTTATACCTAACTAACCTATGGACATCACAAATATCCATGCCCGAGACAGGATTCGAACCTGCGACCGTAGCGGTCTTGCGGTTCCAGACTGCAGCGCCTTTAACCGCACGGCCACTTCGGCCGGCTGTCAGTTTCGAGACAAATTCAAATACGTGTTAATCACACCAATTTATAAAAAGCAGGAAAGGAGCATTTATACAAAACACAATTTATTCTTCGCGTATAGGGAACTTGCAGCGCTAAATTATAAAAATAGTTATACAGCCATGATTAAGAAAAGTGTTATACTTTTGTTACAGCGCTGGCTGGAAAAAGTGTTACAAGGTACAACAGTAATCCCTACAGTAAGGTTCTGTGATATGTTCATACCAAATAATGAGGCTTCTTAATGACTCTACTGCACAATGTGTTAATAGTTAAGAAAAAAGAACATGGAATGGGATGAGCTATGTGTGGAAAGAGATGCTAACGTGAAACTAAATGGGTGTTCCACGTATCCTATGTACGATAATCGTCGTAGTATAATAAATCTGTGCAGTTACAAATTGGCCATTTAGCACATTTAGTTGACAAACTCTCCTGTGTAGCTGCGCGTGTTGGCAGGTCGCTTCCGGAATTCAGGGAGGAGGCCCGTTCCTGGGGAAATGGATTGTAGCATAAAAGGTGTGCGTGCACTCTCTACCACTAGCATTGCCAAATCCACTAATTAACATGCCGACCTCGTGAAGATACGGGATAAATGCCAGGAAAAAGAAGAAGGAGCACTTTTAGCTGTCTGCCTGTTTCTATTCAAGAAAAACCAGTTTTAACATGCGTTTTATAACGTTACTACTGGCTGTCAGAAGTATTATTTCTATTTTTACACCGTTGAAGAGTTTTATAGCTACGTTTCTCATTCCTTTGTGGGCCACTGCAAAACGTCTTCAGCAAACAGCAGAGAAGCGCATCATAACAGGAAAAATGAACCAAAATAAAATAAAATGGAACCCTACTATTAGACAAATTCTACACATGTTTGTAACCACATTATTTTGTGCAATGAGAACTTTATGTGAGTAAGGAGTGACCTGAATATGTACCATAGCACGTAACTTTATGGATAAATAAACAAATCACTTAAGTTTCTCGTTTGTATGCCCAAAAAATGCCAGTCACTCTCTTAAGACAAGTAACTGAATCTAAAAGTATTAAGTATTTACTCGTGCTCTTACTAGTAGATCCTTTTATTCTGCAAGTCGTTCCTGGGGTCTTTTCCACAAATAATACCCCACAACTTGTAACCGTGGGCAGCACAGCGTGTAAGGTAATGGGCGAGTTGTGGCGTCCTGGAATATTCTATGTTCGGAGTTGGCGTGGCCGCACGGGTCGCGGGCCGCTCAGCAATCCGGGGCTCGTCAGCAAACACGTGGTGCCGAACGTTAGCCGGACAAGAGGGGCAGCCCCAGCATATGGTCCAGCCGAGCACGTGGCTGGTAATTTCTTGGTGACGCTGTGTCGATGAAAGAGACTTGTTCGCCGGGAGAGCTAAAGATTGATGACTTTGTGAAACTATAATGGCAGACATTTCACAGTTCATGTACAAATTAATAATAGCCAGAGGAATCATCATACCTTAAACAAAATTTACGTTACCATTATTTGTACAACGATTCTGATGGTGTAATCAGATTTTCAGTATCTTTATTAATTTAAAGTTTAGTATCTGACGATGAATTATAAGTAACACCGATCAACGAATTTCCAAAATCTAAACGGTTCATCAGGTTTTGTCGATTGACGTGTCTTCAGAAAGCTGTCAATGTAAGCCTAAATTCGTATGAATTACAGGCATGCAACTTGAATAGTACATGAGTTATTAGAGGTCAAAGTGGTGAATTACTATCGATCGCGTCAGGCCATAAGTACTCCACAATGACACAAAGAAACGGTAGCAGCAAGCTTGTAAATATATTTATTCGTCTATGTCTTTGTTTATATACGATATATACTATTCATGAAGAAATTGGTTAAATATTTACTGTGTTTTAGAAAGCACAGAGATATTAGGCTACTGGCCTACCTTTTGTTCAATTCCTTTGATATATGTGTATTTGATTTGTTTATTTATCTAATAGTGTGTGTTAGAGCGTGTTTATGGTCCAGCCATAGGAATATTTATTTAATTTCAAGTTATTTTAATGTAAATCCAGTATTTCGAGTGCGTTGGCCTGAAGACATGGCGCGAGCGCTCTAGCCAATCACAGCGCTCGTGAATGGGGAGACTGGATGGAAGCGGGAGAAGAGGGCTGAGCATTACGGGACAGGACACGGAAAGTGCTGGACGTCGCGGGAAAGCCTTGGTGGGTGCAGCGGTTTGCACGTGGTCGCGACAGATAGAAATACTTGGGAGTGTCGACTTGTGCACTTGTGACATTTCCGTGGCTTCTACTGTGAAGATGTAGTGTGCGTTTAGAAGAGAATGTCTCGAGAGCTATGTTGTCGTTCACAACTAATTACGTGCAGTAGGAATCTACTGTTTCCCTGTTATTCAACTTACGTTTTGTTTAATTACTGGACCACCGACACCAGTAAGTGTTTTGCAGAAATATACAACATTCTCAAAAGTACTTCTACTATCGTACTCATCATGTAAAGTCGTTAAAATAGTACCTGCAGATTTTATTTAATTTCACTATCTCATTTATAAATTTCTATATTAATTCGCAGTTGCCAAGTGATAAGAACCTTCGACCACTCGATTCATGTGTGTATTCATACTGTACACTGTAGACTCAGCAGTATTATGCGGCAACTACGCATCCCAGCCCCTAAACAACGAAACGAGCCAAAACTTTTAATATTTAAACTCTGAGTCGGAGGGCACGTAGTTGAGGGCTACAACACCATTTTTTATTCAAAGGCCCGCAAGCGTTAATATTCTGACCAAATAATGCTATTTATTAATTAGTGGTATACTTGCTGATTACACTGGCTCAATAAGTTTTACAAATTATACTCATTTGCAAGTCATTTATGACGACTAGTTGGATTGAATGACATCAAGTTCTGATCATCAACGGAGCATAGGTATCATACCTCTGGATAAACGGTATGATACGCAGTAGTCATGGACCAGAACTTTCCTAATCATATTGGACAAGTTTTCATACACCAGTGTTCGGATAGTGAAGTTGTAGTTCTATTTCTGGATGAGAGTCGAGGAGCGTAAGTCCAATCTGGCTATAAAACAAATCGTTGATCATACAGAACAAACAAATGCGATGTTCGTACTTCGCTCTCGATTCTTACTATAAGTGATCGTTGAGTTTGGTCTTTATGCCGAAAGATAACTCTGTCACAGTGAGTACGACTAGCTTAGGTGTGCAACAGGTTGCCTTTCTTATTAGTGGGTGATCGAACCTGGAGGAGATGTAGCACTTAGGAATCTAGACCAAGACGGAGATTTTTTTATTTGCTCTAATGATTGAGAAAACTCACAATAAAAATTAACACAGAATGAAGTTATCTAAACGTCAGTCAAATTACAAAACGATGCTAACACTGTGGAATGTGTGCAGCATGGAGAAAGCACACCAAGACCTACTCATCTGGTCAGCTTGCAAAATCAAAGATAACGATACATCAAGATGTCAAAAGTTATAAGCAAATTAAGCAACACAAGTTGCATGCCAAAATAAGTAAATAAATGAGCTGCTAAGAATGTCGATTGCACTACCGCAATTGCAACACTCACATTTCCCAAATCAGCAACAAAACGGAGGCCGAGAGACGAGTACCCACACGGTGGGTGGCGATCGAATGACCTGAAACATATACCGCCGTGCAACAATCTCTAATCAAAAGAAAAGAAACCCTATATGGAGGGGATAACTTAATGCTGTTGTCAATGTGACATATTAGAATGTCGCTTATTTCATCAAAAAACGTACGAACACTGCAGAAGCTTCACACGCTTGGCTTAAAAAACAAACCTTGGTACTGGAATGAAGCTCTGGCCCATCGACTGATCGGATTTTTCGAGCAAAGCACGGTGATGGGGTAAATTAGTTCGACTGGATAAAGCAAACTGGGAGCGAAAATGTCAGACTCAGTTATTCTCTGGGGATGGCAGTGGCGGCATGGAATCTTCTGCTCAGGGTTAGGAGAGGTGCCGGCTCTGACAACAAAAGCACGAAGCAGGCCACAACCTTACTTTTGCGAAAATTGCCCAGCCACCAAGGGACCTTCGCCTTTCCTAATGAGACTCACTGAACGCTTACTGCTGACAAAGAGGATCCAAAGACCACACTAGTTGAACACTTCCCCAGTGATAAAAACACAAAGTTTTCATCCTAAGAAATGAACCCAGTACAGTTTAAATCAAATCAACCACGAAATGTTCGCAAAAATGATCATTATCATGTAGCGATATGTGATAGTACTATCGCAGTATCACACAAACACCCAATGCCTTCACAAAAGAAGACGAAGTAAATATTCCAGAATTCGAATCGAGAACAGCTGCCAACATGAGTAACGTAGGAGTAAATATCCTCGGAGTAGTGAAGCAACTCCAAAAAAATGGTTCAAATGGCTCTGAGCAATATGAGACTTAACTTCTGATGTCATCAGTCCCCTAGAACTTCTAGCTACTTAAACCTAACTAACCTAAGGACATCACACATATCCATGCCCGAGGCAGGATTCGAACCTGCGACCGTAGCGGTCGTGCGGTTCCAGACTGTAGCTCCTAGAATCGCGCTCGGCCACTCCGGCCGGCGAAGCAACTCAAATCCCCTAATAAAAGCAAGTCTTCTGGTCCAGACTGTATACCAGTTAGGTTCCTTTCGGAGTATGCTGATGCATTAGCTCCATACTTAACAATCATATACAACCGTTCTCTCGACGAAAGATCCGTACCCAAAGACTGGATAGTTGCACAGGTCACACCAATATTCAAGAAAGGTCAGTCATCCACTAAATTACAGGCCCATATTGTTAACGTCGATATGCAACAGGATTGTAAAACATATATTGTGTTCGAACAGTATGAATTACCTTGAGTCTGCAGCTCGTGGTCATGCGGTAGCGTTCTCGCTTCCCGCGCCCGGGTTCCCGGGTTCGATTCCCGGCGGGGTCAGGGATTTTTCTCTGCCTCGTGATGACTGGGTGTTGTGTGATGTCCTTAGGTTAGTTAGGTTTAAGTAGTTCTAAGTTCTAGGGGACTAATGACCATAGATGTTAAGTCCCATAGTGCTCAGAGCCATTTGAACCAATTCGAATTACCTCGAAGCAAACGGTCTATTGATACACAGTCAGCATGGGTTTAGAAAACATCGTTGTTGTGAAACACAACTAGCTCTTTATTCACATGAAGTGTTGAGTGATATTGACAAATGATTTCAGATCGATTCCGTATTCCTGGATTTCCGGAAGGCTTTTCACACTGTACCACACAAGCGGCTCGTAGTAAAATTGCGTGCTTATGGAATATCGTCTCAGTTATGTGACTGGATTTGTGATTTCCTGTCAGAGAGGTCACAGTTCGTAGTAATTGACGGAAAGTCATCAAGTAAAACAGAAGTGATTTCAGGCGTTCCCCAAGGTAGTGTTATAGGCCCTTTGCTGTTCCTTATCTACACTCCTGGAAATTGAAATAAGAACACCGTGAATTCATTGTCCCAGGAAGGTGAAACTTTATTGACACATTCCTGGGGTCAGATACATCACATGATCACACTGACAGAACCACAGGCACATAGACACAGGCAACAGAGCATGCACAATGTCGGCACTAGTACAGTGTATATCCACCTTTCGCAGCAATGCAGGCTGCTATTCTCCCATGGAGACGATCGTAGAGATGCTGGATGTAGTCCTGTGGAACGGCTTGCCATGCCATTTCCACCTGGCACCTCAGTTGGACCAGCGTTCGTGCTGGACGTGCAGACCGCGTGAGACGACGCTTCATCCAGTCCCAAACATGCTCAATGGGGGACAGATCCGGAGATCTTGCTGGCCAGGGTAGTTGACTTACACCTTCTAGAGCACGTTGGGTGGCACGGGATACATGCGGACGTGCATTGTCCTGTTGGAACAGCAAGTTCCCTTGCCGGTCTAGGAATGGTAGAACGATGGGTTCGATGACGGTTTGGATGTACCGTGCACTATTCAGTGTCCCCTGACGATCACCAGTGGTGTACGGCCAGTGTAGGAGATCGCTCCCCACACCATGATGCCGGGTGTTGGCCCTGTGTGCCTCGGTCGTATGCAGTCCTGATTGTGGCGCTCACCTGCACGGCGCCAAACACGCATACGACCATCATTGGCACCAAGGCAGAAGCGACTCTCATCGCTGAAGACGACACGTCTCCATTCGTCCCTCCATTCACGCCTGTCGCGACACCACTGGAGGCGGGCTGCACGATGTTGGGGCGTGAGCGGAAGACGGCCTAACGGTGTGCGGGACCGTAGCCCAGCTTCATGGAGACGGTTGCGAATGGTCCTCGCCGATACCCCAGGAGCAACAGTGTCCCTAATTTGCTGGGAAGTGGCGGTGCGGTCCCCTACGGCACTGCGTAGGATCCTACGGTCTTGGCGTGCATCCGTGCGTCGCTGCGGTCCGGTCCCAGGTCGACGGGCACGTGCACCTTCCGCCGACCACTGGCGACAACATCGATGTACTGTGAAGACCTCACGCCCCACGTGTTGAGCAATTCGGCGGTACGTCCACCCGGCTTCCCGCATGCCCACTATACGCCCTCGCTCAACGTCCGTCAACTGCACATACGGTTCACGTCCACGCTGTCGCGGCATGCTACCAGTGTTAAAGACTGCGATGGAGCTCCGTATGCCACGGCAAACTGGCTGACACTGACGGCGGCGGTGCACAAATGCTGCGCAGCTAGCGCCATTCGACGGCCAACACCGCGGTTCCTGGTGTGTCCGCTGTGCCGTGCGTGTGATCATTGCTTGTACAGCCCTCTCGCAGTGTCCGGAGCAAGTATGGTGGGTCTGACACACCGGTGTCAATGTGTTCTTTTTTCCATTTCCAGGAGTGTATATAAACGATTTGCGAGAGAACCTGAGCAGCCGCCTTCGGTTGTTTGCAGATGACTCTGTCGTTTATCGACTAATAAAGTCATCAGAAGATCAAAACAAACTGCAAAACGATTCAGGGAAAGTATCTGAATGGTGCGAAAAGTGGCAGTTGACCCGAAAATAACGAAAAGTTTGAGGGCATCCACATGAGTGCTAAAAGGAACTCGTTAAACTTCGGTTACACGATAAATCGGTCTAACCTAAAGCCGCAAATTCAGCTAAATATCTAGGTATTAAAATTACGAACAACTTAAATTGGAAAGAACACATAGTAAATGTTGTGAGGAAGGCCAACCAAAGGCTGCGTTTTATTGGCAGGACACTTAGAAAATGGAAGAGACCTACTAAGGAGACTGCCTACGCTACTTTTGTCAGTCCTCCTTTAGGATACCGCTGCGCGGTGTGGGATCCTTATCAGGAAGGACTGACGGAGTACATCGAAAAAGTTCAAATAAAGGCAGCACGTTTTGTATTATCGCGAAATATGGGAGAGAGTGTCACAGAAATGATACAGGATTTGGGCTGGAAATCATTAAAAGAAAGGCGTTTTTCGTTGCGACGGAATCTTCTCACGAAATTCCAATCACCAACTTTCTCCTCCGAATGCGAAAATATTTTGTTGACACCGACCTACGCAGGTACATCTACATCTACATCTACATCTATACTCCACGAGCCACCTTACGGTGTGTGGCGGAGGGTACTTATTGTACCACTATCTGATCCCCCCTTCCCTGTTCCATTCACGAATTGTGCGTGGGAAGAACGACTGCTTGTAAGTCTCCGTATTTGCTCTAATTTCTCGGATCTTTTCGTTGTGATCATTACGCGAGATATATGTGGGCGGTAGTAATATGTTGCCCATCTCTTCCCGGAATGTCCTCTCTCGTAATTTCGATAATAAACCTCTCCGTATTGCGTAACGCCTTTCTTGAAGTGTCCGCCACTGGAGCTTGTTCAGCATCTCCGTAACGCTCTCGCGCTGACTAAATGTCCCCATGACGAATCGCGCTGCTTTTCGCTGGATCATGTCTATCTCTTCTATTAATCCAACCTGGTAAGGCTCCCATACTGATGAGCAATACTCAAGAATCGGACGAACAAGCGTTTTGTAAGCTACGTCTTTCGTCGATGAGTCACATTTTCTTAGAATTCTTCCTATGAATCTCAACCTGGCGCCTGCTTTTCCCACTATTTGTTTTATGTGATCATTCCACTTCAGATCGCTCCGGATAGTAACTACTAAGTATTTTACGGTCGTTACCGCTTCCAATGATTTACCACCTATGGCATAATCGTACTGGAATGGATTTCTGCCCCTATGTATGCGCATTATATTACATTTATCTACGTTTAGGGAAAGCTGCCAGCTGTCGCACCATTCATTAATCCTCTGCAGGTCTTCCTGGAGTACGTACGAGTCTTCTGATGTTGCTACTTTCTTGTAGACAACCGTGTCATCTGCAAATAGCCTCACGGAGCTACCGATGTTGTCAACTAAGTCATTTATGTATATTGTAAACAATAAAGGTCCTATCACGCTTCCTTGCGGTACTCCCGAAATTACCTCTACATCTGCAGATTTTGAACCGTTAAGAATGACATGTTGTGTTCTTTCTTCTAGGAAATCCTGAATCCAATCACAAACCTGGTCCGATATTCCGTAAGCTCGTATTTTTTTCACTAAACGTAAGTGCGGAACCGTATCAAATGCCATCCTGAAGTCCAGGAATACGGCATCAATCTGCTCGCCAGTGTCTACGGCACTGTGAATTTCTTGGACAAATAGGGCGAGCTGAGTTTCACATGATCTCTGTTTGCGGAATCCATGTTGGTTATGATGAAGGAGATTTGTATTATCTAAGAACGTCATAATACGAGAACATAAAACATGTTCCATTATTCTACAACAGATTGACGTAAGCGAAATAGGCCTATAATTATTCGCATCTGATTTATGACCCTTCTTGAAAATGGGAACGACCTGCGCTTTCTTCCAGTCGCTAGGTACTTTACGTTCTTCCAGAGATCTACGATAAATTGCTGATAGAAAGGGGGCAAGTTCTTTAGCATAATCACTGTAGAATCTTACGGGTATCTCGTCTGGTCCGGATGCTTTTCCGCTACTAAGTGATAGCAGTTGTTTTTCAATTCCGATATCGTTTATTTCAATATTTTCCATTTTGGCGTCCGTGCGACGGCTGAAGTCAGGGACCGTGTTACGATTTTCCGCAGTGAAACAGTTTCGGAACACTGAATTCAGTATTTCTGCCTTTCTTCGGTCGTCCTCTGTTTCGGTGCCATCGTGGTCAACGAGTGACTGAATAGGGGATTTAGATCCGCTTACCGATTTTACATATGACCAAAACTTTTTAGGGTTCTTGTTTAGATTGTATGCCAATGTTTTATGTTCGAATTCGTTGAATGCTTCTCTCATTGCTCTCTTTACGCTCTTTTTCGCTTCGTTCAGCTTTTCCTTATCAGCTATGATTCGACTACTCTTAAACCTATGATGAAGCTTTCTTTGTTTCCGTAGTACCTTTCGTACATGATTGTTATACCACGGTGGATCTTTCCCCTCGCTTTGGACCTTAGTCGGTACGAACTTATCTAAGGCGTACTGGACGATGTTTCTGAATTTTTTCCATTTTTGTTCCACATCCTCTTCCTCAGAAATGAACGTTTGATGGTGGTCACTCAGATATTCTGCGATTTGTGCCCTATCACTCTTGTTAAGCAAATATATTTTCCTTCCTTTCTTGGCATTTCTTATTACACTTGTAGTCATTGATGCAACCACTGACTTATGATCACTGATACCCTCTTCTACATTCACGGAGTCGAAAAGTTCCGGTCTATTTGTTGCTATGAGGTCTAAAACGTTAGCTTCACGAGTTGGTTCTCTAACTATCTGCTCGAAGTAATTCTCGGACAAGGCAGTCAGGATAATGTCACAAGAGTCTCTGTCCCTGGCTCCAGTTCTGATTGTGTGACTATCCCATTCTATACCTGGTAGATTGAAGTCTCCCCCTATTACAATAGTATGATCACGAAACTTCTTCACGACGTTCTGCAGGTTCTCTCTGAGGCGCTCAACTACTACGGTTGCTGATGCAAGTGGTCTATAGAAGCATCCGACTATCATATCTGACCCACCTTTGATACTTAACTTAACCCAGATTATTTCACATTCGCATTCGCTAATAACTTCACTGGATACTATTGAATTCTTTACTGCTATAAATACTCCTCCACCATTGGCGTTTATCCTATCCTTGCGGTATATATTCCATTCTGTGTCTAGGATTTCGTTACTGTTCACTTCCGGTTTTAACCAACTTTCCGTTCCTAATACTATATGCGCACTATTTCCTTCAATAAGCGATACTAATTCAGGAACCTTGCCCTGGATACTCCTGCAGTTTACCAATATTACGTTAACTTTTCCTGTTTTTGGTCTCTGAGGACGGACGTTCTTTATCAACGATGCTGATGTTCTCTCTGGTAAGCCGTCAGGTATTTTATCGTTTCGCCCAAGGGGGGGTCCCTCTAACCTAAAAAAACCCCGTGTGCACGCCACACGTACTCTGCTACCCTAGTAGCTGCTTCCGGTGTGTAGTGCACGCCTGACCTGTCTAGGGGGGCCCTACAGTTCTCCACCCAATAACGGAGGTCGATGAATTTGCAACCATTATAGTCGCAGAGTCGTCTGAGCCTCTGGTTTAGACCCTCCACACGGCTCCAAACCAGAGGACCGCGATCGACTCTGGGCACTATGCTGCAGATATTAAGCTCAGCTTGCACTCCGCGTGCGATGCTGGTTGTCTTCACCAAATCAGCCAGCCGCCGGAAGGAACCAAGGATGGCCTCAGAACCCAAGCGGCAGGCGTCATTCGTTCCGACATGTGCTACTATCTGCAGCCGGTCACACCCAGTGCGTTCAATAGCTGCCGGAAGGGCCTCCTCCACATTACGGACGAGACCCCCCGGCAAGCACACCGAGTGCACACTGGCATTCTTCCCCGACCTACCCGCTATTTTCCTGAGGGGCTCCATAACCCGCCTAACGTTGGAGCTCCCTATAACTAATAGGCCCGCCCTCTGTGACTGTCGGGACCTTGCCGGAGAATCGGCCACTGGCCCAACAGGCGAGGCATCCTGTGGTGGCTCGGAAACGATGTCATCACCACTAGGAAGCACCCCGCACCTGTTGGAAAGGGGTAAGGCAGCTGCCACGCGGCCAGATCCCACCTTCGCCTTTCGGCCAGGCACGCGCGAGCCCACCACTGTCCGCCATTCACCCTGGAGTGATGGCTGACCGGTAAGATGCTCACTGCCGGTATGAACGATAACCACGATAAAATAAAGGAAATCAGAGCTCGTACCGACAGATATAGGTGTTCATTCTTTCCGCGCGCTATACGAGATTGGAATAATAGAGAATTGTGAAGGTGGTTCGATGAACCCTCTGCCAGGCACTTAAATGTAGTTTGCATAGTATCCATGTAGTTGTAGATGTAGAAGCCATATTATTAAGAAAATTCTACACTTTAAAGTTTGTTGCCTACATAATGTCCATTTATAACGAAAATTTCAGAGTCCAGCAAAGATGTGCATTGCTCTCAGTGTAGGTCCAGCCATCCAGCCATAACACTCATGAAAATTTCTGATTAAGCTATACTGTGATGTGCTCATCAACACAGTTGTACTTCCTGGTGTTAATCACGGAGACTAATTTTCTGTAATGAGCCTGCGGCCACTGTGGATTTTTGTGAATAAAGCCACCTAGCTAGGTTAAAATATTCATTTACGTGTAAAGGAGTTCTTGCCAAGTTCAAAATTCTTGATCTAATGATAGTTGTAACCGAAACATCGTTATAAATAAAGGAATATATATTAAGCGATCTAGATTGCTTCGTTCACAAAATGTCTACATCCTGTCTGACACTATGTGAATTTTATCAAGTCCTGAGGCTGACTGCCCCTGCTGATATCGACACAATGTGTCCTCGAATTTGGGTCGTAAGGGCCTATAGTGGAGAGTGATGATATTTGTATGAGATGCCTTGGTCACGTGATCCTTTTTATAACTGCTAGCAGGTTTCGGCTTTGGAGCCATCAGCAGATCCAAAAATTACGGCAGCAATGCGTGGAAAGACTGACTGCATGCCTACGTGTCACTAGTATAATTGTTTCTACATGTAATCATAACTGCAAATCCGAAATTGATTATTAATTTTTATAAACTAGCATGTGAATAAGAAATTGACTTTCGTGATATAAGCAGTAAGTCCCATCCAAGCACAAAGACGAACCTTTGTAAATAAATCTCCCCACAACGGATTTGCTTCTTAAAATTGATTGGATTCAGGAAATGTCCTTTGTTAGTAAAGACAGCAGTTTATTATTTGTACTGATTATTAGTTTCGGCCAAAGCAGTTAGCCATCGTCAGATCTCAGTGTAACTTTTTTCTCAGTGAACACTCACCAATCGGTAGAAGACATCGTCATTAATTTTGAGCAGGCTCCATATCTCAAAGAAACATTAATGTGAAATCACCCAAGGCTAAGTCATTGCACCCACTGTCTAGTAACACTATATCACAATCTCCACGTGTGCAGAGTGAGATCGCAATTAACACACTACGTTACTCTACGGATGTGACATCAGAAAACAATACATAGTTTTCACTCAGTTTTTTGAGCACGTCGTATCCACTGTGCAAGAACTGTATTACATAGACTCCATTGGGTTTTTGCGTTTCACACGTGTAAGGGGACTACATTCAGTAATTTTGTGCATTATATAGCACGAAAAGTGGTTTGTATTACTTTAATAACCTAAAATAAACTCGTGTTTGTTTTTCTTTGTATTATATTGTCTCGTTGCCAACCAGATTTATTATCACACTTTTAAATGGCTGAAATAGTTCTCAAATAGGACAGGGCAGCAAGTTCATTCACCTGACCAATGAACACTAAAGTATCTTGTATTAAATGTAGCCTGAAATTTTCTTGAACTGCTTGACATTTTCTAGGCGCTTAGTTTTCATACTACTTTAGTCTCAGAAAGTTAGCTGATAAATTCAAAAAGAAATTCAAAAATTCGTATTTGTAAAAGTATAAATACTCTTCGTAAAATGTTAATTGAAAATGAAAGCCATGCTAAATCCCTCCTTCTTCCCCTCTCCACTCATTGCTCTGCACCTGGATATACAGGGTGGTCCACTGATCGTGACCGGGCCAAATATCTCACGAAATGTGCGTCAAACGAAAAAACTACAAAGAACGAAACTTGTCTAGCTTGAAGGGGGAAACCAGATGGCGCTATGGTTGGCCCGATAGATGGCGCTGCCATAGGTCCTACGGATATCAACTACGTTTTCTTAAATAGGAACCCCCATTTTTTATTACATATTCGTGTACTACGTAAAGAAATATGAATGTTTTAATTGGACCACTTTTTTCGCTTTGTGATAGATGGCGCTGTAATAGTCACAAACGTATAAGTACGTGATACTACGTAACATTCCGCCAGTGAAGACGGTATTTTCTTCGTGATACATTACCCGTGTTAAAATGGACCGGTTACCACTTGCGGAAAAGGTCGATATCGTGTTGATGTATGGCTATTGTGATCCAAATGCAAAAGGGCGTGTGCTTATGCTGCTCGGTATCCTGGACGACGACATCCAAGTGTCCGGACCGTTCGCCGGATAGTTACGTTATTTAAGGAAACAGGAAGTGTTCAGCCACATGTGAAACGTCAACCACGACCTGCAACAAATGATGATACCCAAGCAGGTGTTTTAGGTGCTGATTAGATTAGATTAGATTAGATTAATACTTGTTCCACAGATCATGAATACGACACTTCGTAATGATGTGGAACGTATCAGGTTAATAAAAGATGCCTGTACAAGATATTACATTACACAAAATATTGCATGACACTAATGTTTAAGTTGTTTTTTTCCCCCTTAATTTATATCTAAAAATTCAGCCAATGAGTAGAAGGAGTTGTCATCTAGAAATTCTTTTAATTTATTTTTAAATGTTAGTTGGCTATCTGTCAGGCTTTTGATGCTGTTTGGTAGGTGACCAAAGACTTTTGTGGCAGTATAATTTACCCCTTTCTGTGCCAAAGTCAGATTTAACCCTGCATAGTGAAGATCATCCTTTCTCCTGGTGTTATAGCTATGCACACTGCTGTTACTTTTGAACTGGGTCGGATTATTAACAACAAATTTCATAAGTGAATATATATATATATATATATATATATATATATATACTGTGAGGTTACTGTGAGGATCCCTAGATCCTTAAATAGATGAAACTTCCTGGCAGATTAAAACTGTGTGCCCGACCGAGACTCGAACTCGGGACCTTTGCCTTTCGCGGGCAAGTGCTCTACCAACTGAGCTACCGAAGCACGACTCACGACCGGTACTCACAGCTTTACTTCTGCCAGTACCTCGTCTCCTACCTTCCAAACTTTACAGAAGCTCTCCTGCGAAACTTGCAGAACTAGCACTCCTGAAAGAAAGGATATTGCGGAGACATGGCTTAGCCACAGCCTGGGGGATGTTTCCAGAATGAGATTTTCACTCTGCAGCGGAGTGTGCGCTGATATGAAACTTCCTGGCAGATTAAAACTGTGTGCCCGACCGAGACTCGAACTCGGGACCTTTGCCTTTCGCGGGCAAGTGCTCTACCAACTGAGCTACCGAAGCACGACTCACGACCGGTACTCACAGCTTTACTTCTGCCAGTACCTCGTCGCCTACCTTCCAAACTTTACAGAAGCTCTCCTGCGAAACTTGCAGAACTAGCACTCCTGAAAGAAAGGATATTGCGGAGACATGGCTTAGCCACAGCCTGGGGGATGTTTCCAGAATGAGATTTTCACTCTGCAGCGGAGTGTGCGCTGATATGAAACTTCCTGGCAGATTAAAACTGTGTGCCCGACCGAGACTCGAACTCGGGACCTTTGCCTTTCGCGGGCAAGTGCTCTACCAACTGAGCTACCGAAGCACGACTCACGACCGGTACTCACAGCTTTACTTCTGCCAGTACCTCGTCTCCTACCTTCCAAACTTTACAGAAGCTCTCCTGCGAAACTTGCAGAACTAGCACTCCTGAAAGAAAGGATATTGCGGAGACATGGCTTAGCCACAGCCTGGGGGATGTTTCCAGAATGAGATTTTCACTCTGCAGCGGAGTGTGCGCTGATATGAAACTTCCTGGCAGATTAAAACTGTGTGCCCGACCGAGACTCGAACTCGGGACCTTTGCCTTTCGCGGGCAAGTGCTCTACCAACTGAGCTACCGAAGCACGACTCACGACCGGTACTCACAGCTTAAATAGATGTCTGCAGGATGACCGTAGGTGGGCTCCAGCAATTATTCTGATTACACGTTTCTGAGCAATGAATGCTTTTCTACTCAACGATGAATTACCCCAGAATATGATGCCATACGAAAGCGGTGAATGAAAGTAGGCATAGTAAGCTAATTTACTGAGATTCTTATCACCAAAATTTGCAGTAACCCTAACAGCATACGTAGCTGAACTCAGACGTTTCAGCAGACCATCAATGTGTTGCTTCCAGCTTAACCTCTCATCAACGGACACACCTAAAAATTTTGAAAATTCTACCTTACCTACAGACTTCTGTTCAAAGTCTATATTTATTACTGGAGTTGTGCTATTTACTGTACAGAACTGTATATACTGTGTTTTATCAAAATTTAAAGAGAGTCTGTTTGCTGAGAACCACTTAATAATTTTGTGAAAAACATCATTTACAATTACATCACTTAGTTCTTGGTTTTTGGATGTTATTACTATACTTGTATCATCAGAAAAAAGAACTAACTTTGCTTCTTCGTCAATGTGGAATGGTAAGTCATTAATGTATATCAAGAACAG
The DNA here is from genome assembly GCF_023898315.1 of Schistocerca nitens. Classification (NCBI taxonomy): domain Eukaryota; kingdom Metazoa; phylum Arthropoda; class Insecta; order Orthoptera; family Acrididae; genus Schistocerca; species Schistocerca nitens. The sequence continues at coordinate 928,695,678 of NC_064617.1, read as the reverse complement.
TAAAGGACCTAAGACCGAACCCTGTGGGACCCCATACTTGATAGGCCCCCAGTTTGAGGAATCAGCTGTTGTTTTAACATTACATGAACCACTTATTTCAACTTTCTGCATTCTTCCAGTATGAATTAAACCATTTGTGCACTGCCCCCCTCAAACAATAAGGATTTAGCTTATCTAAAAGAATTCCATGATTTACACAATCAAAGGCCTTTGAGAGATCACAAAAAATACCAGTAGGTGATGTCCAGTTATTCAGCGCATTTAATAGTTGATCAGTGAAAGCGTATATAGCATTTTCTGTTGAAAAGCCTTGCTGAAAACCAAACTGACATTTTCTTAGTACTTTATTTTTACAAATATGGGAGGCTACTCTTGAATACATTACTTTCTCAAAAATTTTTGATAGAGCTATCAGAAGAGAGATTGGGCGGTAGTTGTTGACGTCTGACGTATCCCCCTTTTTATGCAATGGTTTTACAATGGCATATTTCAGCCTATCGGGGAAAATTCCCTGCTCCAAAGAGCTATTACATACGTGGCTGAGAATCCTACTTATCTGTGGGGAACAAGCTTTAAGTACCTTGCTGGAAATGCCATCAATTCCGCAAGAGCTTTTATTTTTCAGTGAGTTTATTATTTTACTGATTTCAGAGGGAGAGGTTGGTGGAATTACAGTTGTTTCAAACTGCACAGGTATGGCCTCTTCTATTAGTAGCCTTGCCTCTTCTAGTGAAGATCTAGATCCTATTTTCTCCACAACATTTAAAAAATGATTATTGAAAATATTTTCAATTTCTGATTGTTTGTTAGTACATTGTCATTCAGTTTTATGACACTAATGTCTTCCTGTGCTCTTGGTTGCCCTGTTTCCCTTTCAATAATATTCCAAATTGCTTTAATTTTATTATCAGAGTTACTGATCTCAGACATGATACACATGCTTCTGGACTTTTTAATAACTTTTCTTAGTACCACACAATAGTTTTTATAATGTTGAATAATTTCGGGGTCAGTACTCCCTCTTGCTGCTAGATACAGTTCTCTTTTACAGTTGCAAGATATTCTTATTCCTTTAGTTAGGCAAGGTTTTTTTATATGTTTTCTTGGAATTATGTTTAACTATTTTCTTGGGAAAACAATTTTCAAATACCCTTAAAAATGTATCGTGAAATAAGTTATATTTCAAGTTTGCAACGGGTTCCTTATACACTTCATCCCAGTCTAGCTGCTGTAGGCTTTCCATAAAGTTTGCAATATTTATATTGTTAATTGAACGCACTGCTTTGAAAGTCTGATTTGATATACTGCATGGAGCTATGTCATGTACTGTAACTGGCTGTGCACCATGATCTGAAAGACCATTCTCAACAGGATAAGCATTTATGTCCTTAAACTTATCTTGGTGTATAAAAAAGTTATCTATCAATGTACTGCTGTTCTTTGTTATCCGAGTAGGAAAATCAATGATGGAGCTCAAATTGAAAGAACTGAGTAATACTACAAGGTCATTCTTCCTATTACACTCTTTCATGGAATCAACATTGAAATCCCCACAAATGATAATTTGCTTCCCCCTGTCTGACAGATAGCACAACAAAGCATCCAAGTTTTCTAGAAATAGCTGGAAATTCCCTGAGGGGGACCTATACACCGTTACAATTATGAAAGTGCCATCATTAAGTTTAAGTTCAGTGGCACAAGCTTCCATACGTTGCTCTACACAAAATTTTTTAGTTTCTAAATTTTTTACACTGTGGAAGCTTTTGACATATATGGCAACTCCTCCTCTCATCATATTATCTCTACTTACATGTGCAGCTAATTTGTACCCGTTGATACTAACCTTTTGCATATCAGTGACTATGTGATGCTCAGACAGGCATAGTACATCTATTACATTCTCAGTTTCTATATCTTCTAAACAAAGCAGAAGCTCATCAATTTTATTTTTCAATCCCCCAATATTTTGATGAAATATACTAACATAATTTTTACTTTACTTTTGTGAGTATCTTGAACTTTTTTAAAATCTTTAGTACATGCCTGGCTGAGTTTCCCACTGGACACTGATCTTACACTAAAAAAGAGTTTCCACCATGAGATGTAGTTCCTCCCCCCTTTAAATTTCCTGTTATCAGCCCAGCCAGTTTACCCTTCCCTTTCTTGTCGAGGTGTAGGCCATGTCTAGTATAGTCCCACCTACAGAGTGAATTAACAGGAACCACACCAATATGTGACTCTGCACCAGATCCACGTAGCCGTTCCAACTCCAAATTAACTCTCCTGACAGAAGAGCTCAAATGAGGTCGGTCGTGGCGCTCCAGAACCGACACAAACCCAACAATGGTATGACTCGATGTTGATGCAATCTTTGCCAAGTCACATTCTATGCTGTACCCCGGATCTCTTTCAATACTGTTGCCCGGCCAACCCACAATAACCACGGTGTCTTCCTTAGTAAAGCCTCTACATAGTGAACCTACATCCTCTGTAACCTGCCCCAGTCCAGCACTAGGTTTGAAAAAACTTGTGACCTGGTATTCTGACCCTAATTCATCCTGCAGAAGTTGGCCCACACCCCTAACATGCGAACCACCTAGCAACAAGACTTTCTTTCTCTTTGCAGACTTCCCTACATTCTTATTCAATTTGCTGCTGAAAGCTTGTTGAGCCCTGTGTACATCTACTTCCGTGAGAGGCTCATCAGCTTCTGACTGAGGCAACAGGTCAAACCTATTTTGAACATTAATAACAAAGCTGTCAGAAGAATTTTTTGGCCTGTTCCTTATGCCTGTTGCCACTTCCCACCCCTGTTTACCCTTCTCCCCCCTTAACCTGCCCAGTTCTCGCCTAGCCTCACCTAATTCAGCCTGAAGGGCAGCAATTTTCCCCTCCTTTTCCACAATCTTTCTATCTCTACAGCATAGCCTACAGAACCATTGATGAGTCTCGCTCATTTTCCCAATTCCCACGCCACTACAATCGCCCCAATGAAAAAAGTTACTACATCCATCACAACAGACCCCGGAGCTAACGATTCTACGGCACGTCAGGCACTTTACACTCATGGTACAAATCGATTGTAGTGACAGAAAGACAATTAAGTTACCGGAAAACAATGAAAATATGTGTACGAAAAATTAGGCCTAATCGCGACTATGTAAACAGTGGTTCAGAAGTTTTTTACTGGAAATTACTTAAGAGATTACGATACTCTACAGATATAAAGGGGCAGCAAACGTATTTAGCACACTAAACTATCAGTAAATGCACTTAAAATTGCGGTATGAAGTTTAGTCTGAATGCTCAAAAGTTCGGCCTGGCCGCGATATGTAAACAAAACGAACTTTACGTGATTACTGTGAAAATACGCGAGTAAGACAAAAACCTTTAATGGTACGCTTGAAGAACACTATAATTAACGTAACAAATTAGTTTAAAGTGTTAAAAAAGTTTATTACTACTTAAATTACTTATCTAGTACGAGAGCTGTGGCCCGCATCTCGTGGTCGTGCGGTAGCGTTCTCGCTTCCCACGCCCGGGTTCCCGGGTTCGATTCCCGGCGGGGTCAGGGATTTTCTCTGCCTCGTGATGGCTGGGTGTTGTGTGCTGTCCTTAGGTTAGTTAGGTTTAAGTAGTTCTAAGTTCTAGGGGACTTATGACCACAGCAGTTGAGTCCCATAGTGCTCAGAGCCATTTGAACCATTTTGAACGAGAGCTGTGACTCAGACGTCCGTATACCAGGCGCAGGGCTGTCGCGGCTAATCCGCAAATCAGTAGCAGACAAATTGCGCGAGAATCGAGAATCTCTAAAACGTCGGTGTTGAGGATGCTACGTCAACATCGATTGCACCCGTACCATATTTCTATGCGCCAGAAATTGCATGGCGACGACTTTGAACGTCGTGTACAATTCTGCCACTGGGCACAAGAGAAATTACGGGACGATGACAGATATTTTGCACGTGGTATATTTAGCGACGAAGTGTCATTCACCAACAGCGGTAAGGTAAACCGGCATAATATGCACTATTGGGCAACGGAAAATCCACGATGGCTGCGACAGGTGGAACATCAGCGACCTTGGCGGGTTAATGTATGGTGCGGCATTATGGGAGGAAGGATAATTGGTCCCCATTTTGTCGATGGCAATCTAAATGGTGCAATGTATGCTAATTTCCTACGTAATGTTCTACCGATGTTACTACAAGATGTTATACTGCATGACAGAATGGCGATGTACTTCCAACATGATGGATGTCCGGCACATAGCGCGCGTGCGGTTGAAGCGGTATTGAATAGATTATTTCATGAAGCACCATACCATGGCCCGCAAGTTCACCGGATCTGACGTCCCCGGATTTCTTTCTCTGGGGAAATTTGAAGGATATTTGCTATCGCTATCCACCGACAACGCCTGACAACTTGCGTTAGCGCATTGTCAATGCATGTGCGAACATTACGGAGGGCGAACTACTCGCTGTTGAGAGGAATGTCGTTACACGTATTGCCAAATGCATTGAGGTTGACGGACATCATTTTGAGCCTTTATTGAATTAATGTGCTATTTACAGGTAATCATGCTGTAACAGCATGCGTTCTCAGAAATGATAAGTTCACAAAGATACATGTATCACATTGGAACAACCGAAATAAAATGTTCAAACGTACCTACGTTCTGTATTTTAATTTAAAAAACCTACCTGTTACCAACTGTTCGTCTAAAATTGTGAGCCATATGGTTGTCACTATTACAGCGCCATCTATCACAAAGCGAAAAAAGTGGTCCAACTAAAACATTCATATTTCTTTACGTACTACTCGAATATGTAATAAAATGGGGGTTCCTATTTTAAAAAACGCAGTTGATATCCGTTTGACCTATGGTAGCGCCATCTAGCGGGCCAACCATAGCGCCATCTGGTTTCCCCCTTCAAGCTAGACAAGTTTCGTACCTTGTAGTTTTTTCGTTTGACGCTTATTTCGTGAGATATTTGGCCCAGTCATGATCAATGGATCACCCTGTATATGAGCAGACACAAATTGAACCAATTTGTTATTATTTTGGAATGAAAAATGATTTGGTCTTTTACATATGAGTACCTTAACGAGAGAGTTGTGTTACCCTTGCCCCGTTTCCAGAGAATAGTAGAGGGTTGGTGGTACCAGAGCGTCACTAGAGGATGACCACCAGGAAACAGAAAAAGAGGAAGAAAATACCTCCTGTTTAGAGCAGAGCAGCCGCTGGCGATTCTGTAGCGAGTATTTGTGGCGGTTTCTGATATAATCAACAGCTGCTCACGCACCAATACACGTAGCACCAGTTACGGTGGTGTTTGCCCAGAGTCACCCCTCACACAAACAGTTGCACAGGTCGCTCCTCTTCCTTTCCTGTCTGTGCTGTCCTGACGTTGGTCCCCAGGGCTTCACAGCCAACTGTAACTTGGTGCGCACAACAAAGCTTTCCAGACTACCTCTCCCCTCACCCCGCACCCATCGCCGTTTCCATGGCACCGTGCGGCCGCAACAGTTAGCAGGAAGCGCCACGGCGCGCAGTCACAGCGGGGAAACTTGCTCTTCTGCGGGGATCGCAAGTAGGCCCGCATTGCTGCCCTGAAGGAGTTCACTTAGCTACATCGCTCTACGTAACATTCGCAGTCAATGACACGTTCGCAAAATCTGTGCAGTTAGGAGGGGTCTTGTACGTTTGTAAGCAGTCGAAAGTGGCAAAAGGGTTAATTCGATGTATTTTTTTAATGACGATTACACTACAAATTCAGTGCAACATTCCTTGCAGCTTACAGGTAAGGCTCCCGATTCTTTTACAACCAGTCCAATCGGGGAGCAAACACACTTACCTCTAGGTTTTGTAGCACATCGCTCACTGGCGTCTGTCGTCTTGCATCTTGGTTGCTAACGTAACCTGTTATACGAAGTAAGTGGATAAGGCATACACAAAAGAAAATGATCAGTACTGTAGGATGATTTGAGATGTAGGCTCATTGAAACTTCCTGGCAGATTAAAACTGTGTGCCCGACCGAGACTCGAACTCGGGACCTTTGCCTTTCGCGGGCAAGTGCTCTAACAACTTAGCTACCGAAGCACGACTCACGCCCGGTACTCACAGCTTTACTTCTGCCAGTACCTCGTCTCGGTCGGGCACACAGTTTTAATCTGCCAGGAAGTTTCATATCAGCGCACACTCCGCTGCAGAGTGAAAATCTCATTCTGGAAATGTAGGCTCATTGTTTCTGACTCTGTCATGCTGCACTGTGCACAAAATAAAAAAAAAAGCAGTCCACAAGCATTACCTTATTATCTTTCACGAGAATGCGCAATTTCTCCTTTTTTCAATGATCCACTCTTGTCTTCAACAGCAATTGCACCCCCAAAGATGTTCCTCTCTACTCGCTGAGGGTGGAAAGTATCGATAAAGAATGAAAAGTTCCACACATTACGGACGCGAAGGGCGTTTTAATAACGGTTTATGCATCTGCTCCACAAAACCATCATGTTTGAACTAATGGTCAAAGATAACTTTTTTGTAAAACGTGCTTCACAGCTCTTACATAGTTGAATAAATTCGGGTCACCATCATAAGTTGCTTTTGGCGACATAAATATACGTTATAATAAAATCTGCGTTTTTTTAACAATAGATAACACATGAAACTTCACATGTAAGTTGAGAGCCATCTTCATAAAAAAATTACTGCAGAAGCTGATGCTTTCTGCACATTTGATGAGTTTCAAATTCTTCCCCTGGTGTTAAGAGCACTGTGCTTGGCTTGAATAAGTTAAAAAAAAAATTTTTTTATGAAACAGCTCCGCAGCACTAAGATACACTGCCAGCAAAAAATTAGGACACCCTTTTAGAGGTTTACAAATCACTAAAAATTAATTGTTGCAAGGGTGCATATGGGGTACATGAAATAGTCACGTTACAGATCAATAGCGCAACCGTTTCTGAGGTACCAGGTATCGACCCATGCTGAAACGCCCACATTAGGAAGTCGTGTCCCCTCATTAGTAAGTAATGTTCCCTTCACGGGCAGCAATGGAGCTGTACTGACTCTGACATCCACTGTGCCGTATGACAGTAAGGGGACAAAAGTCAGTAATCCTGTGCAGTGTATAGCATGAAAAGTGTCGAATACTCTCCTGGGATACGTTATGCCACGCCTGTCCTACCTGTTCAAGTAATTCCGTAAGAGTTGTTGGTTGACGAGTTGCACGAGTAACTTCTCAATCCATCATATTCCAGATGTGCTCTGCTGGAGACAAATCCGGAGATCGTGCTGGACAGAGAAGTTGCAGAGCACGTTGAGTTTCACTGGCAGCGAGTGGGTCAGCATTATCCCTTTGGAACTACACACCACCTTAACCAAAACAACACGTCATACAACACTGGTTAGCGTCACCTCCAGAAACGCCAAAGATGAACGATAATTGTAGCTTATCACACTTCAGACCACAAGGCTTAGGATGGGGTCAGTGGATCTTGGAAATACAGTCTATGAGGCAGCACTCATACGCGCAGACTGGTATCACTTGGATGCAGACAGAATCTGCTTTCATAGCTGAAGACCACAGCGCACCATTCCACCGTTCAGGTCATCCTCTGACGACACCAGTCAAGCCGTGTACGTCGATGTTGTGGCGTGAGTGGAAGACGGGCTAGAAATGTGCTCGTACGTAGTTCCACTGCTAATAAGCGCTTCGCAACAGTTCGTTTTGATACGTCTGGGCTCTCGAGCCCTGTTATCTGTGCTGTGGTAGATGTACTATCTGACACTGGTGACTCTAAATATACGACGATGCTGGCGGGTGTCTGTGCTTCGTGGATGTCCGGAACCTCGTCTTAGGGTGCGAGCCCAATGATACCAGCAGCATTGCACAACTGACGCAGAACGTCCAGTTTGTGTGGCAATTATCCGAAAGGACAATCTCACCACTCGGAGGGCCACAATTTGATCCCTTTCAAACTCACTCAGTTGGCTGTAGGGTGTTCGAGTGTGTCTGTGTGGCGTGGTTTCTTGCAAGCTTCATACGTTCGCACAACATTGAGCTAGTGGATGTAAGTATTTGCTATTGAAGTGCGGAAACAGCTGGCACTCTGGTAGCTATGCCAATTTGCTGGCTGTTGGTGGCCGGCGTTGAAACCATAATCAATACATGTAGTATCCCACGGGTGGCATATGCCATAATCGGATCAAAATTGACGTCCACTTTCCAAGTGTACTAATTTTTTTTTATTCCAGTAGTATAAAGAAGTAAAGAACAGTTGAATTACATTGACAGAAAAAAAGGCGCAACACTAGGAAGGAGTTGTGCAACATAAACAAAAGTTGGTAGGCGTGATTCTGCGTCTGAAAGCTGATGCATGTTCAAATTTCGCGCCAGTCCCATAAGAGTGAAGCTAGTAGCTCCACTATGAGGATGAAAATCAGGTTCGCTTTAAATACACGCTGTAACGATCGTGAATGTTAGTTACATGTGAGATTTGCCGTGGTGATTTGATCTTAGCCAAGAATACCTTTAAGACGACAAAGACGTCATTATTAACACCTCACTGAGCTTGAACGAGATCTTGTAGTAGGATTACGAGAGACTCGACGTTCCTTTTGCAATACTGCAGAAAGGCTTGACAGGAATGCAGCCACTGTACATGATTGCCGGCAGCGATGGTCAAGGGAACGTGTACTCCTGTAGGGCGATAGGTAAATAATGAAACGGTCGGACTTTTTTTTATTGAACTTGAAAAACTACATTTAAATTACCTGTGCGTGCTTTACGGTTCTAGGCGCTGCAGTCCGGAACCAAGGGACTACTACGGACGCAGGTTCGAATCCTGCCTCCGGCATGGATGTGTGTGATGTCCTTAGGTTAGTTAGGTTTAAGTAGTTCTAAGTTCTAAGTTCTAAGGGACTGATGACCTAAGATGTTAAGTCCCATAGTGCTCAGAGCCATTTTTTTACACCTACCTTCGGCATTTACAAGAGCTTGAAAACTATTTTTCTGTCAGCCAGAAAGCGATGGAGGACGTATTGACCTTAATTTCCAGTCTGCAAGTCTACATTATTCTTTGTACTCACTGAAGGAGAATGTCCCTAGTTGCTATTTACTTAATCGGATCAGGAAGTATGACTATAAATAAAAGCTCCGACTTCTAACTGATTGATATAGTCTTTGAAAGCTCAAAAGCACAAACTCTAATAATATCCCTAATAGTAAATAGCTTCTAATCGCCAAGGTTATTTGCTCGCCTTAAAAGTGGAAAATAATCTAGGCTCTTAACACGCGGGTTTGTCAACATTACAGGCGGCACACAGACTTACATCCGTGAAAGCTAAGCGATCTAGTACAGTGTACAGTCCTCTGGAGTTCGCTTCCTACTTTTAGCGAAAGCGCTTTTGATAGCCGCCCGACTTTGACGTCATCCGATGCACAGCGCACACTGGCGTTTGACTGACGCGGACAGACTGATATCTCTGTGCGAAGTGTATCTTCTAACTGCCTCCACGGCTGTATGTGTATATGGGCGCAACGGACCGCCAAATAGAGCTTCTGCTATCATCCGCTTTAGGCACCGGTAGCAACATCGAAATGGCCCCTTTCTCGGACACATATTATTTACATCTCTGTCGTTTAACAATTTACAATTTTCTTTATTTTTGTGCAAATAGAGTTAAGTTTGCTTTAGTTACTGATAAAGTTTTAGCTCGACTCCATACAAACTTTGCTGGCTAGGACTTGTAGAGCAGAAGTGACAGTAGAACATTACCTCTGATCTGCCTCTATGTGATTCCTTGTAATTATTATTATTATTCACAAAATAGTCTTGAAACTTGGTAAATCTGTATTGGTACATTAATCTAAATGACTACAGTAAGTAGAAGTTTATATTACAAATACAAATTAATTAATGTATTACGAATAAAGACATTTTCGTTCCGAATTTGTTTTTCAGTACATAACTTGAAAACTAGTAGAGGTAGCTTATTGGTCTCGCATAGTTAATGTTCCTCTATGTAACTGGGATTGCATAAGAATTTGCGTCTTTCTGAGTCCAATATTTAGCCCCTTCAGTTTTTCGTAAAACGCCAATTTTGACCAAAATACTGATCTGATCTAGTTGAGACTAGTAACTTTTGATTGTGAGCCACATTAGCATATTCTGAACAGTTTTCAGCTTCTTAGTTTTATTATTGAGCTCCATTTATTTTCTGCATAAGATCGTATGTTTTGCCCGACGTATTCATTTGATCAGTCGGAGACCTTACAATCTTAACATTATACACTGACGCATGCACTGACAAAGCTTGGAAAAGTTATTTTAATTGTTAATTTCACTCTTAGATTATGGTGCAATCCACTGTATGTTACGGTCGCAGGTTCGAATCCTGCCTTGGGCACGGATGTGTGTGGTGTCCTTAGGTTAGTTAGGTTTAAGTAGTTCAGAGTTTAGGGGACTGATGACTTCAGATGTTAAGTCGCACAGTACTCAGAGCCATTTGAACTGTAAAGTACAGGCGCGTTATGATCACGCGGCCCTGGTAGTAGTGAACTGAGGAAAGCCCGGGCACACTCGCTCGTCTCTGTACCTCTTAAGTGATTCAGTGCTTGTTTCGCCTCACAAGGGAACCTCCCCATCGCACCCCCCCTCAGATTTAGTTATAAGTTGGCACAGTGGATAGGCCTTGAAAAACTGAACACAGATCAATCGAGAAAACAGGAAGAAGTTGCGTCGAACTATGAAAAAAATAAGTAAAATATGCAAACTGAGTAGTCCATGCCAAAGATATACAATATCAAGCAAAGTGTGAGCTCAGGAGCGCCGTGGTCCCGTGGTTAGCGTGATTAGCTGCAGAACGAGAGGTCCTTGGTTTGAGTCTTCCCTCGACTGAAAATTTTACTTTCTTTATTTTCCCAAAGTTATGATCTGTACGTTCGTTCACTGACGTCTCTGTTCACTGCAATAAGTTTAGTGTCTGTGTTTTGCGAGCGCACCGCAAAACCGTGCGATTAGTAGACGAAACGACGTGCCTCTCCAATGGGAACCGAAAACATTTGATCGCAAGGTCATAGGTCAACCGATTCCTTCACGGGAATGCACGTCTGATATATTCTATACGACACTGGTGACGGCATGTGCGTCACATGACAGGAATATATTGTCGACCCACCTAACTTGTACACTTGGCGAATGGGTAAAAAGATTCTTCTACCTTGCCCGATTTAGGTTTTCTTATGGATGTGATAATCACTCCCAAAAAAGTGATGAAAACATAAGAGTTTGTCACATAAACTGAAAATAAAAAATTAAACTTTTCACTCGAGGGAAGACTTGAACCCACAACCCCTCGTTCCATAGATACTCTCGCTAACCACGGGACCACGGCGCTCCTTGACGCGCCGTGTCCTTGATGTTGCCTATCTTCGCATGGACTACTCAGTTTGTATATTTTAATAATTTTTTTCACAGTTCCACATAACTTCTTCCTGTTTTCTCGATTGATCTGTGTTCAGTTTTTCAAGGCCTATCCACTGTGCCAACTTGTAACTAAATCTGAGGGGGGTGCGATGGGGAGGTTCCCTTGTCAGTAGCAAAAATACCTGGGTCCAGACGGCCACGTGGCACTACCGAGAAGGAAGACAATAGAGTTCAGCGTATGGCTCTCGCGCATCGCACTGCATTTGTAGCAGCAGTTTGAGCACCACAGTGACACAGCGAACTGCTACAAATCGGTCACTTCAAGGACAGCTCCGAGCCCGATGCCCTGTAGTGTGCATTACAGAGACCCAAAACCACCGCCGTCTGCGACTTCAGTGATGTCAAGCGAGAGCTCATTAGTTCATTGGAGGGCACGGTAGAGGTCTGTTGTATTTTCTGATGAAAGCTGGTCCAGCCTCGGCGGCAGTGGAGGCTGTGTTTTGCTAGAAGTAGGCCAGTTGATGGCCTGCAGCCAACCTGTCTGCGTGCTAGACACACTGTATCTACATCTAGAGTTATCGTCTACGAATGCGATTTCGTACGAGACCAGGAGCACTCTCGTGGTCATCCCACTCACTCTGACTGCAGATTTGTGAGTCGACATGTCGACACGTTGCTCTGGCCTGCTCGGTCACCAAACCTGTCTCCACTCGAGCACACATGGGGAGTCACTGGACGACAACTCCAACGTCCTCCACAAACATCACTAACCGTGCCTGTATTGTCTGACCAAGGCAACAGGCACGTAACTCCATCCCACAAATTGACATCCAGCACCTATGGAGAACAATGAGTCCACGTTTGCATGCTTGCATTCAAGTTTCTGCAGTTACACCGGTTATTAACGTACCAGTATTTCACATTTGTAATCGCTAATCTCGCGGCTACGTTAGCCTGTGATCTTGCAATGTTAATCACTTCAATATGTTGCTTATACAAATGTCTTCCAAAAATTTCATTACTCTAAATTATTTGTTGGTGTTGCAACTTTTTCCGTCAGTGTATGATAGAATACTGAATACTACAAGAAAGTGAAGTAGCATTTTTCTGTTTCATACGGAAAAGAACGCTGCTAGACTGAGCTAGCGAAACTCCAACCACTTTAACACCTCTCAGTAATTACAAATGGTTCACTAATACCAAGATGGATCTGCTAGAAATGAACAGCACAGAATATAACAGCGCGGGATTAGCTGAGCGGTCTCAGGCGCTGTAGTCACGGACTGTGCGGCTGGTCCCGGCGGAGGTTCGAGTCCTCCCTCGGGCTTGGGTGTGTCTGTGTGTGTGTGTGTGTGTGTTTATCCTTAGGATAATTAAGGTTACGTTGTGTGTAAGCCTAGGGACTGATGACCTTAGCTGTTAAGTCCCATAAGATTTCACACACATTTGAACAGAATATAACAGACTTTTCGTATCACAATATGTTGATTAAGCGGTTCCAAAAGCTATGAAGAAACAACTATGGGTGAAAGAGAAGATTTTGGCTATCAAAGTAACAGGGAGATCATAAAGAGACCATAGTAAGACAAAGTAGATTCACGAACAGAGAAGTACATCGTGGAACTGAGGTAGTCGTTGTTGTTGTGGTCTTCAGTCCTGAGACTGGTTTGATGCAGCTCTCCATGCTACTCTATCCTATGCAAGCTTCTTCATCTCCCAGTACCTACTGCAACCTACATCCTTCTGAATCTGCTTAGTGTATTCATCTCTTGGTCTCCCCCTACGATCTTTACCGTCCACGCTGCCCTCCAATACTAAATTGGTGATATCTTGATGCCTCAGAACATGTCCTACCAACCGATCCCTTCTTCTGGTCAAGTTGTGCCACAAACTCCTCTTCTCCCCAATCCTATTCAGTACCTCCTCATTAGTTACGTGATCTACCCAACTTATCTTCAGCATTCTTCTGTAGCACCACATTTCGAAAGCTTCTATTCTCTTCTTGTCCAAACTATTTACCGTCCATGTTTCACTTCCATACATGGCTACACTCCATACAAATACTTTCAGAAATGACTTCCTGACACTTTAATCTATACTCGATGTTAACAAATTTCTCTTCTTCAGAAACGCTTTCCTTGCCATTGCCAGTCTACATTTTGTATCCTCTCTACTTCGACCATCATTAGTTATTTTACTCCCTAAATAGCAAAACTCATTTACTACTTTAAGTGTCTCATTTCCTAATCTAATACCCTCAACATCACCCGACTTAATTCGACTACATTCCATTATCCTCGTTTTGATTTTGTTGATGTTCATCTTATATCCTCCCTTTAAGACACCATCCATTCCGTTCAACTGCTCTTCCTAGTCCTTTGCTGTCTCTGTCAGAATTACAATGTCATCGGCGAACCTCAAAGTTTTTATTTCTTCTCCATGGATTTTAATACCTACTCCAAATGTTTCTTTTGTTTCCTTTACTGCTTGCTCAATATACAGATTGAATAACATCGGAGAGAGGCTACAACCCTGTCTTACTCCTTTCCCAACCACTGCTTCCCTTTCATGTCCCTCGACTCTTATAACTGCCATCTGGTTTCTGTACAAATTGCAAATAGCCTTTCGCTCCCTGTATTTTACTCCTGCCACCTTTAGAATTTGAAAGAGAGTATTCCAGTCAACATTGTCAAAAGCTTTCTCTAAGTCTACAAATGCTAGAAACGTAGGTTTGCCTTTCCTTAATCTTTCTTCTAAGATAAGTCGTAAGGTCAGTATTGCCTCACGTGTTCCAGTATTTCTACGGAATCCAAACTGGTCCGCTTCTACCAGTTTTTCCATTCGTCTGTAAAGAATTCGTGTTAGTATTTTGCAGCTGTGGCTTATTAAACTAATAGTTCGGTAATTCTCACATCTGTCAACACCTACTCTCTTTGGGATTGGAATTATTATATTCTTCTTGAAGTCTGAGAGTATGTCGCCTGTCTCATACATCTTGCTCACCAGATGGTAGAGTTTTGTCATGACTGGCTCTCCCAAGGCCATCAGTAGTTCTAATGGAATGTTGTCTACTCCCGGGGCCTTGTTTCGACTCAGGTCTTTCAGTGCCCTGTCAAACTCTTCACGCAGTATCGTATCTCCCATTTCATCTTCATCTACATCCTTTTCCATTTCCATAATATTGTTCTCAAGTACATCGCCCTTGTATAGATCCTCTATATACTCCTTCCACCTTTCTGCTTTCCCTTCTTTGCTTAGAACTGGGTTCCCATCTGAGCTCTTGATGTTCATACAAGTGGTGCTCTTATCTCCAAAGGTCTCTTTAATTTTGCTGTAGGCAGTATCTATCTTACCCCTAGTGAGATAAGCCTCTACATCCTTACATTTGTCCTCTAGCCATCCCTGCTTAGCCATTTTGCACTTTCTGTCGATCTCATTTTTGAGACGTTTGTATTCCCTTTTGCCTGCTTCATTTACTGCATTTTTATATTTTCTCCTTTCATCAATTAAATTCAATATTTCTTCTGTTACCCAAGGATTTCTACTAGCCCTCGTCTTTTTACCTACTTGATCCTCTGCTGCCTTCACTACTTCATCCCTCAGAGCTACCCATTCTTCTTCTACTGTATTTCTTTCCCCCATTCCTGTCAATTGTTCCCTTATGCTCTCCCTGAAACTCTGTACAACCTCTGGTTCTTTCAGTTTATCCAGGTCCCATCTCCTTAAATTCCCACCTTTTTGCAGTTTCTTCAGTTTTAATCTACAGGTCATAATCAATTGATTGTGGTCAGAGTCCACATCTGCCCCTGGAAATGTCTTACAATTTAGAACCTGGTTCCTAAATCTCTGTCTTACCATTATATAATCTATCTGATACCTTTTAGTATCTCCAGGATTCTTCCAGGTATACAACCTTCTTTTATGATTCTTAAACCAAGTGTTAGCTACGATTAAGTTGTGCTCTGTGCAAAATTCTACCAGGTGGCTTCCTGTTTCATTTCTTAGCCCAAATCCATATTCACCTACTACGTTTCCTTCTCTCCCTTTTCCTACTGTCGAATTCCAGTCACCCATGACTATTAAATTTTCGTCTCCCTTCACTATCTGAATAATTTCTTTTAGTTCATCATACATTTCTTCAATTTCTTCGTCATCTGCAGAGCTAGTTGGCATATTAACATGTACTACTGTAGTAGGTGTGGGCTTCGTATCTATCTTGGCCACAATAATGCGTTCACTAAGCTGTTCGTAGTAGCTTACCCGCATTCGTATTTTCCTATTCATTATTAAACCTACTCCTGCGTTACCCCTATTTGACTTTGTGCTTATAACCCTGTAGTCACCTGACCAGAAGTCTTGTTCCTCCTGCCACCGAACTTCACTAATTCCCACTATATCTAACTTTAACCTATCCATTTCCCTTTTCAAATTTTCTAACCTACCTGCCCGATTAAGGGATCTGACATTCCACGCTCCGATCCGTAGAACGCCAGTTTTCTTTCTCCTGATAACGACGTCCTCTTGAGTAGTCCCCGCCCGGAGATCCGAATGGGGGACTATTTTACCTCCGGAATATTTTACCCAAGAGGACGCCATCATCATTTAATCATACTGTAAAGTTGCATGCCCTCGGGAAAAATTACGGCCGTAGTTTCCCCTTGCTTTCAGCCGTTCGCAGTACCAGCACAGCAAGGTCGTTTTGGTTATTGTTACAAGGCCAGATCAGTCAATCATCCAGACTGTTGCCCTTGCAACTTCTGAAAAGGCTGCTGCCACTCTTCAGGAACCACACGTTTGTCTGGCCTCTCAACAGATACCCCTCCGTTGCGGTTGTACCTACGGTACGGCTATCTGTATCGTTGAGGCACGCAAGCCTCCCCACCAACGGCAAGGTCCATGGTTCACGGGGGATGGGTAGTCGACTTATTTGTAGGAAGGACTTCGTAGCGGAACCTGAACACATAGCATAAAATTCCCTCCAGGTAGTCGACTTATTTGGTGGGAATTTTATGCTACGAAGTCCTTCCTACAAATTATTTTTCGAGGTAATTGGAATATAATGCTGTACTCGGAAAATCTGAAAGAAAAATGGGGAAGGATCAGATGATATTCAGGAAAGAAAAGAAATGCGACATGTCATTGGATATTCTCAGGTTATGGTCAAGGAGTAATAGAAGAGGGACATATTTGTTGACTAGAAAACGGAATTTGACAGAGTTCACTAGAGTATTCCCGTGAAAGGCTTGAAAGATATCTGTACAGACTAGAAGAAATGTGCACTTACAAAGTAACTGTATGGGGTACAGAAAACCAAAAGGGTTGAAAGATTTTGTACAGACTGGAAGAAAAGGTCATTTGCAGAGGAACTATATGGGGTGCACAAAACCGAAAGTAGTAGTGAGGACTGGCGATGAGAAAACAAATAAGATGGGTAGTCGATGAGGGTGTTGTTTCTCACCAACGCTTTTCAATATCTCTGCTTAGAGACCAACAGGTAATGCATTAGAAAAAAAGCAACAGGCATAGCATGAAGATAAAGATAAAGAGATTCAGATATATAATTAATCAAGTAGTGTTAGTAGAATCAGAGGAAGAACTCATAAAACTGGAAAAAGAGAATGGAATGAGGATAATTTGTAGGAAAGAGCAAATGATGAGAATCAACACGAATATTCCGTCAAAATAACAGCGGAAAAAAATACGCTGGAAAAATATTGCTCATGATACATCGTAAATTCAGCAACAGAAAATTGAGCTATGCGATGGAAGCAGAATTTTTTAGGTGGGATATTGATACGAAAAAGATGTTTTGCGGAGGTGAAATATTTGTTGACAGCAAAAGGCGTTCTGTTCGAACTAAGAAAGATGTTCGCCATGTCCTACTTCTGGAGTGTAGTATTATACAGCTACGACTCTTAGATATTCGAAAATAAACAAAAAATACTTGAATCGCTTGAAAAATGATTTGAAGAAAAATTTTCTGACAGAAAATAGAAGTTCGGTTCGTTGTAGAGCAAAGAATACTAGAGGTGAAAATGAGGAAAATATTGTATGTTGACTGGAGCGTATATTCTGACGAAGTTGTTTATAAAGAATAGTCATCGATAGAAACTCTGCAGGGAGAGCACGAAGAGGAAAAAGGAGTTTTAGACTGGTGGCTGAAATTAAACTTACACATGGTGTTGGGACGATATCTTTTTATCTATATATTTTTTGTGAAAGCCAAGTTCTCTTGATTTTAAGACCTTTATTCCAATTACTAGATTCGACACAATCGTGCTGTCATCTTCAGATTGGCATTGCATCTTGCTTATAGGTTAGGTTAGTGGTGTTTAACGTCTCGTCGACAACGAGGTCATTAGAGACGAAGCGCAAGCTCGGGTTAGGGAAAGATGGGGAAGGAAATCGGCCGTGCCCTTTCAAAGGAACCATCCCGGCATTTGCCTGAAACGATTTAGGGAAATCACGGAAAACCTAAATCAGGATGACCGGAGACGGGATTGAACCGTCGTCCTTCCGAATGCGAGTCCAGTGTGCTAACACTTTGCTTATATGTTCACGTATATGTGTCACCGACTTTTTGAATTTTTTAGTGTATTTATCTTTATTTTCAAAATGAAATAAAGATCTTCAAATCAAGCGATCTTGCTTTCACAAAAAATATATGCTAAAATTAAAGATTGGCGAAGTTACCATGCTGCGTAAGAAGTACGGGACAGAGAAAAGTGCAGAGCATCCACCGGATACTTCTGGCAAGACAAATAACAAAATCAGAAGAATATATCTCAATAAAATAATGCCAGCAATGTGGTATGCACAGCGAGTTGAAATAGTGCCGTAAATACCTTCAGCAGATGGATTCAGTACTTCTCGTGAGCAAGAACTTAGCGTTGTGAGATCAGTTAGAAGACGTTTCAGTCAAGAAGAGCGTATCACAACAAAAAACCGTGAACTGATAAGCTTTTGGCATGCTATGATGAGCAAGGACCTTTTTACGTGAGGTTTACGAGCTATCGACGAGGCGCCGACGTAACGGAAATGCAGCGCTAGGCAACCCGGAGAACGATGTGTGGCGGTCGGGTGTGTGGAGAAGGCGTACGAAGCTGTTAACGAGCCACTCTCGGAGATTAACTCGCCTCTAGGCGGGCTCAGCCAAGTGATGGTGCAATAAAGTACACATTTTTATGGCTCAACAAGTGAGGGGTACTTCCGTTCAAAAGCTGAGATCGTCCAGCAGCAGCACTTGTTTGATAAACTGTAAATTAATTTAGTCTTTGTATCTTGTTCACGTTCTTCTGCAAAGAAGTGAACTGTACGTGTGTATTTTACTGTGTAGACTAATGATTAGAAAATTAATCGTAGTTTTTGTTTTTTGCTTAAGTCCTTAGAATGTCCTTGTGCAGGTCGGCTTACTAGTGTAAATTTGCCGTGTAGAGAAATTTATGTTTAATAGCTTGCGGTCTCAGAGTTCAGTGAGAAATCAGCACATCAACTTTTAGTGCTACTTTCTTCTACTTTGGTATATTTTCAAACTCACAAGGGAACCTCATCGCACCGCCCTCAGATTTAATTCTAAGTTGGCACAGTGGATAGGCCTTGAAAAACTGAACACAGATCAATCGAGAAAACAGGAAGAAGTTGTGTAGAACTATGAAAAAATAAGCAAAAATATACAAATTGAGTAGTCCATGCGAGAGATAGGCAACATAAAGGATGATGTAAGCACAAGTGCGCCGTGGTCTCGTGGTTAGCGTGAGCAGCTGCGGAACGAAAGATCCTTGGTTCAAGTCATCCCTCGATTAATTTTCTAATCATTAGTCTACACAGTAAAATACACACGTACAGTTCACTTCTTTGCAGAAGAACGTGAGCAGCTGCGGAACGAAAGATCCTTGGTTCAAGTCATCCCTCGAGTGATAATTTTACTTTCTTTATTTTCGTAAAGTTATGATCTGTCCGTTCGTTCATTGACGTCTCTGTTTACTGTAATAAGTTTAGTGTCTGTGTTTTGCGACCGCACCACAAAACGGTGCGATTAGTCGAAGAAAGGACGTGCCTCTCGAATGGGAACAGAAAACATTAGATCGCAAGGTCATAGGTCAACCGATTCCTCCACAGGAAAACACGTCTGATATATTCTATACGGAACTGGTGACGGCATGTGCGTCACATGACAGGAATATGTTGTCGACCCATCTAACTTGTACACTTGGCGAATGGGTAAAAAGATTCTTCTACCTTTCCCGATTTTGGTTTTCTTGTGGATGTGATAATCACTCCCAAAAAAGTGATGAAAACATAAGAGTTTGTGACATAAACTGAAAACAAAAAATTAAAATTTCCACTCAAGGGAAGAGTTGAACCAAGGACCTTTCGTTCAGTAACTGCTCACGCTAACCGCAGGACCACGGCGCTCGTAAACTGACATTGTCTTTGATGTTGCTTATGTTCCACATGGACTACTCAGTTTGTATATTTTGCTTATTTTTTCATAGTTACACACAACTTCTTCCTGTTTTCTCGATTGATCTGTGTTCAATTTTTCAAGGTCTATCCACTGTGTCAACTTAGAATTAAATCTGAGGGGGGTGCGATGGGGAGGTTCCCTTGTCAGTAGCGCCATTTGAGACCTTACATCTATTTTATACACAGTACGATATGGCTAGGGGCTGTGCTTGTTGTGAGCGGACACGAGAAGAGTTGGCTGCAGTCCGTAAACAGCTGGAAGCTGCGTTGGCTGTCGTCAACAAGCTACTTACTAATGCTCGAAGTTGCGATGACGTCGGGGCGCCAGTGACGAGACCTGCGACAGCTTTGGTGTCAGTGGAATCCCCTGGTGGCCCGGACGTCACTGCGGCTTCCGCTACGCAACATCTGACCGGCCCGTCCTCACACAAGAGTGGGTGGCAGACAGTGGTGGGTTCGCGAGTCACCGTGCGGAAGGCGAAATAGGGAGCAGGCCATGCGGTTGGCTCCCTACATCTTAGCAATAGGTACGAGGTGCTTCCCAGTGTGTTGATGACAACTCTGAGCCAGCACGGGATGCCTCTCCTGTTGGGCCAGCGGTCAATATTCCTGCCCAGTCCGGACAAGTACAGAGGGCGGGTACGCTAGTCATTGAGAGTTCCAATGTTAGGAGGGTGACGGAGCACCTCATGGAGATAGCAGGCAATGCGAGAAAGAATTCCATTGTGCATTCTGTGTGTTTGCCGGGAGGTCTCATCCGTAATGTGGAGGAGGCCCTGTCAGCGGCTATCGAGCGCATTGGGTGCATCCGGCTGCATGTGGTGGCACATGTCGGCACGAATGACGCCTGCCGCTTGGGTTCTGAGGCCATCCTCGGCTCCTTTCGGCGGCTGGCTGATTTGGTGAAGTCAGTTAGCAACGCACGCGGGGTGCAGGCTAAGCTATTTGTGGCATCGAACCCAGGGTTGATCCCGGTCCTCTGGTTTGGAGCAGAGTGGAAGGTCTAAACCAGAGGCTCAGAAGGCTCCGCGACGGTATCGGATGCGAATTTCTCGACCTCCGCTATCGGGTGCAGAATCGTAGGGTTCCCCTTAGTAGGAAGCGGCTACTAGCGTAGCGGAGTACGTGTGGCGTACACATGGGGCTTTTTTTAGGTTAGAGAACCGCTCCCTTGGGATCAAAGACGATTTACCAGTTAAATCAGCCACAGTAACCTCAGAGAATCTTGGTCCTCGCAGATCAGAGCTAGGAAAGATTAATATGATTTTAGTTAGCTACAGGAGCATCCAAGGTAAGGTCCCAGAATTAGAATCGCTTGCTGAAGGTTATAATGCACAGATAGTATTGGGAACAGAAACCTGGTTGAAGCCAGACGTCAATGACGACGAAATCCTAAGTTCAGACTGGAATGTTTATCGTAAGGATAGATTAGTCGCCAATGGTGGCGGCGTGTTTATTTCAGTAAAAAATTCATTAAAATCTAGAGTGGCTATCACGGATTCCGAATGTGAATTAATCTGGGTGAAACTGAGTATCAAAGAACGGTCAAAAATGGTGATTGGATGCTTTTGTAGACCACCTGGGTCAGGATCTGTAGCCGTACAGCGCTTCAGACAGAGCTTGTAGAATATCATTAGTAATTTTCTTGAGAATGTCGTTATAATAGGGGGTGACTTCAACTTGCCAGGTATAGATTGGGAATGTTATCCCATAAAACTGGTGCAAGAGACAGGGAATCGTGTGCCTTTGTTCTGAATGTTAGGGAACTAACTCGTGAGAGTAACTTCTTAGACCACCTGGCAACAAACAGAACTGAACTTATCGAATCAGTTAACGTATCAGTGACCATGAGGCTGTGACAGCATCTATTACGACGGGTCCTACAAGGAATGTTAAGAAAGGTAGGGAGATATATTTGCTCAGCAAGGGTGACACGATACAAATTTCAGAATATCTCAGCTGTCAGCATTAAATATTCGGTGATGAGGACGGAGTGTGGAGAACAAATGGAATAAAATTCAAAGGCATCGTTCAATATTCCCTAGACAAGTATGTTCCGAGTAAGGTTTTAAGGGATGAGAAAGATCCACCGTGGTTTAATAGCCGTGTTAGAAAAACGCTACGTAAGCAAATAGCACTTCATCTCAGATTCAAGAGAAGTAAAAACCTAGCTGACAAACAAAAGCTGAACGAAACGAAAATGAGAGTAAGGTGAGCAATGAGAGAAGCGTTCACTGATTTCGAATGTAGGACGTGTCAACCGACATGAGTAAAATCCCTAAGAGATTTTAGTCGTTTGTAAAATCAGCAAGTGGGTCAATATCGTCTTTTCATTCTCTCAGCGACCACACCGGCACCGAAACGGAAGGTAACAGAGCGAACGCCGAAATACTGAATTCGGTCTTCCGAAGCTGTTTCACCCTGGAAGATCGTAACACTGTCCCTCCTTTCAATCGTCATGCGAACGTCGAAATGGCAGATACTGAGATAAAGGATCGTGGAACTGAAAAGCAGTGGAAAGACCTCAGGACCAGATGAGATACCTATAAGATTGTATAAAGATTAAGCGAAAGAACCTGCTCCCTTTCTAGCAGTAATTTATCGTAGATCGCTTGAGAAGCGAATGGTGCCTAACGACTGGAAAAAAGCGCAGGTCATTCCCATTTTTAAGAAAGGCCGTAAGACAGATCCACACGTTTATAGGCCTATATCGTTGACGTCAATCTGTTGTAGAATTATGGAACATGTTCTGTGCTCAAGAATTATGACGTTTATGGAAGATGAACAGCTCCTCTATAAAAACCAACATGTATCCCGCAAACAGAGATTCTGCGAAACTGAGCTCGCTCTGTTCCTCCATGATATCCACAGCGCAGTGGACAACGGGGCTCTGGTTGATGACGTGTTCCTTGACTTCAGTAAGGTATTTGACACCGTTCCGCATTGCCGTTTAACGAAAAAGTACGATCTTACGGAGTGTCGGAGCGGACCTGCGATTGGATTCAAGACTTCCTTGCAGATAGAACTCAACACGTGGCTCTTAACGGAACTAAATGTAAAGGTAATATCCGGAGTACCAGAGGGAAGTGTGATAGGACCGTTGCTGTTCACAGTATTTATAAACGATCTAGTAGAAAGCTTCGGAAGCTCTTTAAGGCTATTCGCAGATGATGCAGTTATCTATACCAAAGCAAAAAACCAGAAGATAATAAGAATTTGCAGAATGACCTGCAGAGAATTGATGAATGGTGCATTCTCTGACAGCTAACACTGAACGTAAATAAATATAACGTGTTGCGCATACTATTGATGACAAACAGCTGGAGACAGTGTCTGCCATAAAATATCTAGGCGTAGCTATCCAGAGCGACCTTAAATGGAATGATCACATAGAATATATAGTGGGAAAATCAGACAGGAGACTCAGATTCATAGGAAGAATCTTAAGGAAATCTAACTCATCCACGAAAGAAGTGGCTTATAAGGCGCTTGTTCGCCCGATTCTTGAGTATTGTCCTCTATCTGGGATCCCTATTAGGTAGGACTGATACAGGGGAGAGAGAAGATCCAACGAAGAGCGGCGCATTTCGTCACGGGATCATTTAGGTGGCGAGAGAACGTTACGGAGATGCTAAACGAACTCCACTGGCAGACATTACAAGAGAGTCGTTGTGCATCACGGAGTGATTTTCTATTGAAACTTCGAGACAGTATTTTTCAGGAGGAGTCAGACAACATATTACTTCCCCCCACATACATCTCGCGTATTGACCACGAGGAGAAAATTCGAGAAATTAGAGCCAGTACAGAGACTTACCTACAATCATTCTTCCCACGCACTATTCGCGAGTGGAACAGGGTTGGAGGGATCAGATAGTGGTACCGAAAGTTCCCTCCGCCACACACCGTTAGGTGGCTTGCTGAGTATGATGTAGATGTAGATATATCGAAGAAGCATTGAACTAAATAAAAGGGCGATTAAAGAATTGAATTAAAATTCAAGGTAAAAGGATACAAGATTCGGTGATGACATTCGCTATTCTCAATGAAAGTGAGGAACAGTCAGAGGACCAATTGAAGGAACGGTCTTCTGAGCGAAGAAAAGCGACTGAGAGTAAACCGAGTAAAGACTAAGATATTCACTGTTGATCCTTTCAATAATTTTCCACTTTTCTATGAAAGCCAACTCATCTGTCAACCTTTCCTTCTTGCCATAGGTATTGGATAAATCCTTATAACAACTGAATATGTGCTTTCATGTTCATTTTTCATTCAACCTTATTCACTCTCCCAAAAATCACTTTATCGTTGTTAACCAAGATATTTTATACCTCAGCCCTTTGACTTTCACTAACACTCTCAATTTAATCAAAATATCCACGGGTGTACTGCCGGTCTACAGTGTCCAACGGGCACAATGTTTCGGCGATCATACATGTCGCCATCATCAGGTGAACTGACGGACTGAGCTCCTGTGAACATGCCGGCACGGAGATCCGTACGCTATGGCTGCTCAAAGGGAACTGGGTTCGGTCGCGGCGGCGGCCGAATAAATACCCTCCGCCCACGGAACCAGCCTCGCATTGGTACGTGAGAGAGTGCAATTCACCCGCTGGAGCCTTGAGTTTATCTCACAGGAATTACTCAAACTACATTTGCAAGTGGCTAGTAATTTCACTTCTTTTTCCTGGGATTGGATTGATGGTGTCACCTGGGTTGCAGCTGATTCCACCCATAAGAAGGCAACGGGACGTCAAACAGCTAAGTTCTCACGTCTCCTTGACAAACCATCTCTGTAGGTTTCGTGAAAGACTGTCATCAATTTGAGTGGCATGGTGTTGAGTGATGATGCGGTCTCGGTTTTGCAGAAAGGTCTCAACTTCGCTCCCACCCACAAGTTTACTCCGGTCGCAGAAATTGTTAGTGCTGTTGAACAGGTAGCAGCTCGACTTCCGCCTGAATCAGCTGAGGAAATACGTCGTGAAACTTGTCGTGCGTTGACGAAATCCAAGCCGATGAAGTCAAATATCACAAGTAAAGAGAGGGCGGCCATTCGCGATCTGAGGATTGTTGTTGTTGTTGTGGTCTGTAGTTGTGGTCTTCAGTCCTGAGACTGGTTTGATGCAGCTCTCCACGCTACTCTATCCTGTGCAAGCTTCTTCACCTCCCAGTACCTACTGCAACCTACATCCTTCTGAATCTGCTTAGTGCCGGCCGAAGTGGCCGTGCGGTTAAAGGCGCTGCAGTCCGGAACCGCAAGACCGCTACGGTCGCAGGTTCGAATCCTGCCTCGGGCATGGATGTTTGTGATGTCCTTAGGTTAGTTAGGTTTAACTAGTTCTAAGTTCTAGGGGACTAATGACCTCAGCAGTTGAGTCCCACAGTGCTCAGAGCCATTTGAACCATTTTTTTGAATCTGCTTAGTGTATTCATCTCTTGGTCTCCCTCTACGATTTTTACCCTCCACACTGCCCTCCAATGCTAAATTTGTGATCCCTTGATGCCTCAAAACATGTCCTACCAACCGATCCCTTCTTCTAGTCAAGTTGTGCCACAAACTTCTCTTCTCCCCAATCCTATTCAATACCTCCTCATTAGTTACGTGATCTACCCACCTTATCTTCAGCATTCTTCTGTAGCACCACATTTCGAAAGCTTCTATTCTCTTCTTGTCCAAACTGGTTATCGTCCATGTTTCACTTCCATACATGGCTACACTCCATACAAATACTTTCAGAAACGACTTCCTGACACTTAAATCTAATCTCGATGTTAACAAATTTCTCTTCTTCAGAAACGCTTTCCTCGCCATTGCCAGTATACATTTTATATCCTCTCTACTTCGACCATCATCAGTTATTTTACTCCCTAAACAGCAAAACTCCTTTACTACTTTAAGTGTCTCATTTCCTAATCTAATCCCCTCAGCATCACCCGATTTAATTCGACTACATTCCATTATCCTCGTTTTGCTTTTGTTGATGTTCATCTCATATCCTCCTTTTAAGACACTGTCCATTCCGTTCAACTGCTCTTCCAAGTCCTTTGCTGTCTCTGACAGAATTACAATGTCATCGGCGAACCTCAAAGTTTTTACTTCTTCTCCATGAATTTTAATACCTACTCCGAATTTTTCTTTTGTTTCCTTTACTGCTTGCTCAATATACAGATTGAATAACATCGGGGAGAGGCTACAACCCTGTCTCACTCCTTTCCCAACCACTGCTTCCCTTTCATGTCCCTCGACTCTTATAACCGCCATCTGGCTTCTGTACAAATTGTAAATAGCCTTTCGCTCCCTGTATTTTACCCCTGCCACCTTCAGAATTTGAAAGAGAGTATTCCAGTTAACGTTGTCAAAAGCTTTCTCTAAGTCTACAAATGCTAGAAACGTAGGTTTGCCTTTTCTTAATCTTTCTTCTAAGATAAGTCGTAAGGTTAGTATTGCCTCACGTGTTCCATCATTTCTACGGAATCCAAACTGATCTTCCCCGAGGTCCGCTTCTACCAGTTTTTCCATTCGTCTGTAAAGAATTCGCGTTAGTATTTTGCAGCTGTGACTTATTAAACTGATAGTTCGGTAATTTTCACATCTGTCAACACCTGCTTTCTTTGGTATTGGAATTATTATATTCTTCTTGAAGTCTGTGGGTATTTCACCTGTCTCATACATCTTGCTCACCAGATGGTAGAGTTTTGTCACGACTGGCTCTCCCAAGGCCATCAGTAGTTCTAATGGAATGTTGTCTACTCCCGGGGCCTTGTTTCGACTCAGGTCTTTCAGTGCTCTGTCAAACTCTTCACGCAGTATCTTATCTCCCATTTCATCTTCATCTACATCCTCTTCCATTTCCATAATACTGTCCTCAAGTACATCGCCCTTGTATAAACCCTCTATATACTCCTTCCACCTTTCTGCCTTCCCTTCTTTGCTTAGAACTGGGTTGCCATCTGAGCTCTTGATATTCATACATGTGGTTCTCTTCTCTCCAAAGGTCTCTTTAATTTTCCTGTAGGCAGTATCTATCTTACCCCTAGTGAGACAAGCCTCTACATCCTTACATTTGTCCTCTAGCCATCCCTGCTTAGCCATTTTGCACTTTCTGTCGATCTCATTTTTGAGACATTTGTATTCCCTTTTGCCTGCTTCATTTAGTGCATTTTTATATTTTCTCCTTTCATCAATTAAATTCAATATTTCTTCTGTTACCCAAGGATTTCTATTAGCCCTCGTCTTTTTACCTACTTAATCCTCTGCTGCTTTCACTACTTCATCCCTCAGAGCTACCCATTCTTCTACTACTGTATTTCTTTCCCCCATTCCTGTCAATTGTTCCCTTATGCTCTCCCTGAAACTCTCTACAACCTCTGGTTCTTTCAGTTTATCTAGGTCCCATCTCCTTAAATTCCCACCTTTTTGCAGTTTCTTCAGTTTCAATCTGCAGTTCATAACCAATAGATTGTGGTCAGAATCCACATCTGCCCCTGGAAATGTCTTACAATTTAAAACCTGGTTCCTAAATCTCTGTCTTACCATTATATAATCTATCTGATACCTATTAGTATCTCCAGGATTCTTCCAGGTATACAACCTTCTTTTATGATTCTTGAACCAAGTGTTAGCTATGATTAAGTTATGCTCTGTGCAAAATTCTACAAGGCGGCTTCCTCTTTCATTTCTTCCCCCCAATCCATATTCACCTACTATGTTTCCTTCTCTCCCTTTTCGATACTGACGGATTCCAGTCACCCATGACTATTAAATTTTCGTCTCCCTTCACTACCTGAATAATTTATTTTATCTCGTCATACATTTCATCAATTTCTTCATCTGAGGGAGCGCTCTGAAATTGTTGTCATATCGCCTGACAAAGGCAATGGTACAGTTGTTGTCTCCCATAAGGACTACACTGATAAGATGCAGAGCCTGCTAAATGACGATTCGTACCGGAAGATCAGCGTTGACCCTACAAAGAACTTGGAGAACAAGACGAGGTCACTTCTCAAGGACGCAGATTTACGGCAGGGTGACGCCTAGAAATTGTTACCCCAAGGTCCGGCACCGCCTAGACTATATGGACTCCCGAAGGTTCACAAAGAGGGTGTACCATTACGCCCCATTGTCAACAACATCAGGGCACCTAAATATTTGTTGGCCAAATGCCTGACGGGAATATTAAGTCCTTATGTGGGTAAACGCCTTGATAGCTTCATGTTGGTCGAGTAAGACATCATGGTGAGTTTTGACGTCGGTTCCTTGTTTACGAGGGTACTCCTGCGAGAGACACTAGAATTGATGCCGGCCGGAGTAGCCGCGCGGTTCTAGGCGCTACAGTCTGGAACCGCGCGACCGCAACGGTCGCGGGTTCGAATCCTGCCTCGAGCATGGATATGTGTGATGTCTTTAGGTTAGTTAGGTTTAAGTAGTTCTAAGTTCTAGGGGACTGATGACCTCAGATGTTAAGTCCCATAGTGCTCAGAGCCATTTGAACCATTTTTGAACTAGAATTGATTAGTCAGAAGTTTGACGAGAAGACCACTGAACTTTTTAGGCATGTCTTAACTTCCACGTATTTTCTTTTTAACGGAGAATACTACGAACAAACGGAGGGAGTCGCCATGGGTAGCCCACTCTCACCGGTGGTAGCGAATTTGTACATGGAGAACTTCGAGGAGGAAGCCCTGTCGTCATCCGAATGGAAACCTACTTGCTTTTTCCGTTACGTGGACGACACATTCGTCATCTGGCCACATGGTATGGATAAACTCCTTGACTTCCTTACACATCTTAACTCCATACACCCCAACATCAAATTCACAATGGAGACTGAAACGGAGGGTAAATTACCTTTCTTTGACGTCTTGGTCAAGAGAAGGGCTGACGGCACCCTAGGTCATGGGGTGTATCGGAAGACAACGCACACTGATCTGTATTTGCACGCAGACAGCTGCCACCACCCTTCACAGAGGAATGGGGTACTTAAAACTCTAGTACATAGGGCGTGCACTATCTCTGACGTCTACCCCAGGAATTGGAACATCTGAGAACTGTATTTCGAAAAATATGGGTAATTCAGAGTGGCAGATTCAACGTGCTCTCCGCCCAACCACTACAGCACAACCTGTCGAGATGGATGAAATCACGAGGGAGGAGGTAAGCACTGCGTTTATTCCATATACAGGCGCACTCTCGGGGAAAATCTCCCGCATTTTGAAGAAACACCGGGTCGGAACTGTGTTTTGTCCTCCGAATAAAACTCGTGCACTGATGGGGAGCGCCAAAGATGACCTCGGTTTGAGGAAGGCCGGCGTGTACCAGATTCCGTGTCAATGTGGCAAGTCGTATATTGGTCAGACGATGCGTACCGTCGAGGATCGATGGCGTGAACACCAGAGGCACACTCTACTGATGTATCCGAGCAAGTCGGCGGTCGCTGAACATTGTTTGTCGGAAAATCACGCTATGGAGTATGAACGCACGAGGATTCTGGTACAGACGTCGAGATTGGGACAGCGTTGTTAGAGAGGCCATCGAAATTCGCACCAATGATGACCTCATAATCCGTGACTGTGGCTATAATCTTAGCAAGACTTGGGAACCATCGATTGGGTTAATCAAGAGTAAATCGAGCAAACGTATAGTTGTGACGACCACGGCGGACAGAACTATTACACCGACGTCATCTCAGACGCCGTCGCAATCTGTTCCACCGCGCGACCGTGGCGCGGGCGCGGACGGCGGAAGGAGCGCGCCGCGGGCGGAGGGTATTTAAATCGGCCGCCGCCGCGACCGAACCCAGTTCCCTCTGAGCAGCCATAGCGTGCGGATCTCCGTGCCGGCACGTTCACAGGAGCTCAGTCCGTCAGTTCACCTCATGATGGCGACATGTATGATCGCCGAAATATTGTGCCCGTTGGACACTGTAGACCGGCAGTACACCCGTGGATATTTTATCAAATACGCCGGGAGAAACTCAAGAATCACACTCTCAACTTAATCTACTTTCTCCTTGAGTAATTGTCCCTTTTCAAAACTCCAGTCTTTGTAATCTGTATATTTTCTGATTGGTAAATATCGCTACAGATACCCATTGTCATCACTGTTATCTTTATAATCCGGATCTGAGTATCTTCATCCATTACTTGTTCACTGAAACCTCCTTATACTTCAGCCACGTTACATAAAACTATAAACATCTCCTTTGCACAATCGATTTTATATTGAATTTATTTATGAAGTCCATCCCTAAATTTACATTTAAAATTTTTACTCCATTTCACATCCTTCAATGTCAGATATAAAATAAACTTACCTTTTTACTGCTTTACTAAATTTTCCTGTTGCACTGACTACCCGTACTTTTGATAGAGGCGTATTTACAATTTTGTTATCTTTCTTTAGATGTCCCCATAATACTTCAGACAAAGCAGATTCCCTCCCAGTGTCCAGCCAAACCTTTTCCTTTATAATTTTAGGTAACGTTATTGGGATCTAAAGCATTCTTTCAGTTAAGTAAAATTAGTAAAAGCAGTCTTGATTGTACAGACGTTTATTAAAAACATGACCTGTTTCGGCCTCTAGTAGTATTGAAACGAAACCGGTCATTTTTTTAATTAATGCTATGTGATCAGGGTTGTTTATTTACTAATTTTCCTTTTCCTTTATAACACAAATGTTAATCATTATTATAGGTACCCTCTTCCTACGCATTTCTCCTTTGTTTTCTTCCCTTACCAAATCCTGTTCAGTTTCCCATGATGTCCCATCAGATCTGATTAAACTACTAAATTCCGTAGTGATATTTATACCTTCCTGGATTTCTTCTTTATTTCCCCTTCCCCTCTCCTTTTTTTGGATGATCTCCTCTTTCCTCTTTCTCTACAGATTCTCTGCATTGATAATCTTTAATTTCCAACTCCTCTGTGCCACCTTAGGGCCCTTACATATTTTTATGTACACCGATGCTTGATAAGCAACCTTACCAGATGCCAAGTTAGTTTGATTTGCAGATGATACAGATACTGAAATAAACATCAATTCAAATATTCTTTCAGACGGAGCTGTTTTCTTTTTCATGGAAATTAATAAATTGTGTCTAGCCAAATTAGTTGCATCAAGCTTCAAAAAACCTAAAAATATGCAGTTCAGAATCTGCCATAGTTTCTGCCCAACGTATATATAAAATATCATGATATTAAGATACTAGTACTTAAATTTATTTAATTATTGGAGTTAAAAAGGGATTGACAATTCCGTTGGAATGAGAAGCTCTGCAACAACTAAAAACTCATAGTTTGTAAAACGAATGTAGTCAGATACAGCTGATGCACAAATACAAAACTGGCAGGCTTTGTTAGTTTTCATTCCGTAATGTTATACAGTATCATCCATTCGGCAAATCATCAAGGCGACCTAAGTTTTCGAAGTCCATGTGTAATACTAATTATTTGTAATGTAAGTTGAAGAAGGTCTTATCGAAGCCTGTTCAGAGAACTGAATGTAATACCAATTGCTTCTCGGTATATTTAGTGTATATGAAACATTCCATAATATGTACACTGAAGAGTCAAAGAAACTGGTACACCTGCCTAATATCGTGTAGAGCCCCCGTGAACTCGCTGATGTGCCGCAACACGACGTGGCATGGACTCGACTAATGTCTGAAGCAGGGCTGGAGGGAACTGACACCACGAATCCTGCAGGGATGTCCATAAATCTGTAGGATTATGAGCGGATGGGGATCTCTTCTGAACAGCACGCTACAAGGCATCCCAGATATGCTCAATAATGTTAATGCATGGGGAATTTGCTGACCAGCAGAAGTGTTTAAACTCACAAGAGTGTTCCTGGAGCCACTTTGTAGCAATTCTGGACGTGTGGGATGTCGTATTGTCCTGCTGGAATTGCCCAAGTCCGACGGAATGTACAATGGACATGAAGGGAAGCAGGT
This sequence comes from Schistocerca nitens, assembly GCF_023898315.1. Lineage (NCBI taxonomy): Eukaryota > Metazoa > Arthropoda > Insecta > Orthoptera > Acrididae > Schistocerca > Schistocerca nitens. Next base: position 928,663,827 of record NC_064617.1, on the reverse strand, counting down.
GATTGGACACGATGCTTACGTACGTGCCACAGGTCATCTAGACTACAAAAGGTCCCATTTCACTCTAACTGCTCACGGTCCACACTATTATAGAGCCTCCACCAGCTTTTATAGTTCCTGCTGACATGCAGGGTCCATGGATTCATGAGGTTGTCCTCATACCCGTACACGTCCACATTTAAAATGTGACTTGTCCGACCAGGCAACATGTTTCCAGTCATCAACAGTCCAATGTCGGTGTTGACGGGCCAGGAGAGGCGTAAAGCTTTGTGTCGTGCAGTCATCAAGGGTACACAAGTGGGCCTTCGGCTCAGAAAGCCCATATCGATGAAGTTTCATTGAATGGTTCGCATGCTGACACTTGTTGATGGCCCAGCAATTTGAGGAAAGGGTAGCACTTCTGTCAGGTTGAACTATTCTCTTCAGTCATCGTTGGTTCCGTTCTTGCAGGATCTTTTCCCGGCCGCAGCGATGTCGGATATTTGATGTTTTACCGGATTCCTGATATTCACAATACACTCGTGAAATGGTCGTACGAGAAAATTCGCACTTCATTGCTACCTCGAAGACGCTGTGTCCCATTGCTCGTGCTCCGGATATAACACCAGGTTCAGACTCATTTAAATCTTGATAACCTGCCATTGCTGCAACAGTAACAGATCTGACAACTGCGCCAGACTCTTGTTGTCTTATAGAGGCGTTGCCGACGGCAGCGCCGTATTCTGCCTGTTTACATATATCTGTATTTGAACACGTATGGCTGGCCGCAGGGGCCCAGCGGTTCTAGGCGCTTCAGTCGGGAACCGCATGACCGCTACGGTCTCAGGTTCGAATCCTGCCTCGGGCATATATGTGTGAGATGTCCTTAGGTTAGTTAGGTATAAGTAGTTCTAGAGGACTGATGACCTCAAATGTTATGTCCCATAGTGCTCAGAGCCATTTGAACCATTTGAATACGTATGCCTATACCAGTTTTTTGGCGCTTCAGTGTATATCTCTCATTGAAGCTATAAGCTGAGCTCACAGAGTCAATCCCAGAAATATGAACAGTTTTGAAAAGCAATTTCAGACACTTGCTTTGTCCCAGGAAGGTGTTAATTATTCAGAAGCATACGTTTGCTGTAGCTTTCCGACAACAATAAAAGTTTAGTCAGTAAGAAAGTATAATTGAAGAGGACTTCCACTTCTTCACATTCTTTAACTATTCAGCATTACCGAATGTTGTACTTATTATTAGTTGTGACAGATAACCTCAACCCAGTAAAGAGATCCACAGAAGAAATCCGTTCTAATTGTTTTTTGGTTGGACGATACCTGGCTCCAATAGCCCGCTGGTATCATATGCACTTTAGTATTTCTAAATTAAATTCTTTTGGTAACATTAACAACTGATACGTCACTAAAATGTATAAAATTTTGAAATTTGTTGCCATCCTTGACCACTATCTCATCTAATATTCGTGGTCTAAACATTAACACCAGAGTTATTTTGTAACTATATCTTACGTATATTGTTAATATTTGCAGTCATTTCCCTCATTTACTAACATAAACTCTAATTGTGGTTTATCAGAAAGATAAGAAAACTTTCGTCTTTTGCAGTTGAAACTTATACTTAAGTACAAGACAAGATTCACTCACTCATGTTAGGTCCTTCAGTGGTCAATAATACACATATATAAAATTATTTAATTACACTTATTTTGATGTGAGATTTGTAGGATTCTTTGGAGATTTTTTCCATTTAACTGCTTCTATTTACAGTTATATATTTCTGTTTTTTTACGTAAATATATATTTTAATTACATTTATTTTTCACAAAAATATTACTAAGAAACACAAACCTACAACTATAAAAAGAAATAGGTCGACATAAACTGCCAAAACCTTGCTACAACTCTCACATGAAAATATGTATGGTTCAATAGTTTTATACGTATTCCAGACTACAGAAGGTGCCGAAGATGAAGAGGCGAAACATGTCTGATACTCAAGAATAAATTTCAGTTGCAATAGACTGAAGTTTTCTCATGTTTATGATAAAACGTAATTGTACTATGTATCTGTCTGTGATGTTTCACATCGTCGAGGAACTACTCAATGTGTATCTACATAATTATCAGTGTCTCTCTCTTGATATAGTCTACAAGAATTTCGCGGATTGCCCTCGGCTGTCGTATACACCGCCTGTCGGCGGACTACCCAGAAACAATATCGACTGGGCCTTCGTAGCGGACTGCGTGTCTCTCCCGTCTTAGGGGGGTTGCGTAACAGCAGAAGCACGGTGGCAATGTCCCATCGATCCCATCTCCGTCCTTAAGTGCAATTGGTATGGAAGTCCAACCGGATACAGTAATTATTCCCTAACGCAAGGCCAGGACTCTAGAACAATACTAATTCAAATTAATGCTTTGTATTAAATGGCAAGAAGAATATAATAATTCCAATCCCAAAGATAGCAGGTGTTGAAAGATGTGAAAATTACCGAACTATCAGTTTAAGTCACAGCTGCAAAATACTAACGCGAATTCTTTACAGACGAATGGAAAAACTGGTAGAAGCGGGCCTCGGGGAAGATTAGTTTGGATTCCGTAGAAATGTTGGAACACGTGAGGCAATACTAACCTTACGACTTATCTTAGAAGAAAGATTAAGAAAAGGCAAACCTACGTTTCTAGCATTTGTAGACTTAGAGAAAGCTTTTGACAACGTTAACTGGAATATTCTCTTTCAAATTCTGAAGGTGGCAGGGGTAAAATAAGGGAGCGAAAGGCTATTTACAATTTGTACAGAAACCAGATGGCAGTTATAAGAGTTGAGGGGCATGAAAGGGAAGCAGTGGTTGGGAAAGGAGTGAGACAGGGTTGTAGCCTCTCCCCGATCTTATTCAATCTGTATATTGAGCAAGCAGCAAAGGAAACAAAAGAAAAATTCGGAGTAGTTATTAAAATTCATGGAGAAGAAGTAAAAACTTTGAGGTTCGCCGATGACATTGTAATTCTGTCAGAGACAGCAAAGGACTTGGAAGAGCAGTTGAACGGAATGGACAGTGTCTTGAAAGGAGGATATAAGATGAACATCAACAAAAGCAAAACGAGGATAATGGAATGTAGTCAAATTAAATCGGGTGATGCTGAGGGGATTAGATTAGGAAATGAGACACTTAAAGTAGTAAAGGAGTTTTGCTATTTAGGGAGTAAAATAACTGATGATGGTCGAAGTAGGGAGGATATAAAATGTAGACTGGCAATGTCAAGGAAATCGTTTCTGCAGAAGAGAAATTTGTTAACATCGAGTATAGATTTAAGTGTCAGGAAGTCGTTACTGAAAGTATTCGTATGGAGTGTAGCCATGTATGGAAGTGAAACATGGGCGATAACCAGTTTGGACAAGAAGAGAACAGAAGCTTTCGAAATGTGGTGCTACAGAAGAATGCTGAAGATAAGGTGGGTAGATCATGTAACTAATGAGGAGGTATTGAATAGTATTGGGGAGAAGAGAAGTTTGTGGCACAACTTGACTAGAAGAAGGGATCGGTTGGTAGGACATGTTTTGGGGCATCAAGGGATCACAAATTTAGCATTGGAGGGCAGCGTGGAGGGTAAAAATCGTAGAGGGAGACCAAGACATGAATACACTAAGCAGATTCAGAAGGATGTAGGTTGCAGTAGGTACTGGGAGATGAAGAAGCTTGCACAGGATAGAGTAGCATGGAGAGCTGCATCAAACCAGTCTCAGGACTGAAGACCACAACAACAACATTAAATGGAAAAAGGACGTGACAAAGACAAAATGGAACTAAAAATGACGCTAAACACATTTTAACAAATAATAATCCCGTTATACTAGACAGTAGGGTACTAAACCACTTTAGATTGGCAATTGATTGTAGGCCGAAAGGAAAAACAATAATTTGTTCGAAAAATTTGTCAGACAGGAAGTCTGAAATGTATACGATGAAACTTCATTAAAGAATAAGGTACTGCACTGGATTAAATGACGGTGTAGTTATTTAGCAATCTTATTTCTTGAAACAGCAAAATATTTCGTATATACGAAGAAAGTAAAATCTGTTAAAAAGAAAGCGATATTCACCTGCACTATCTGTAAATGTTTTACTGAAGACGAAAGACAGTATGACAAAAAACTGGTGAAACAAACGACTCAAAAAAGCCATAAAGAAAAGGGAACACACGTTTATGTTGAGAAGACACCAAATTTCATCAGTAATGATGGCAGGTGCCACAAAACGTACCAAAGAGAAAATTGTGCTCTGAATAGTGATTCTGGACGTATCCCCATAAGGCGAGAGGTGGGAACACGCAATGCAACCAGAAACATTGTCGAATATGAACGTTTTGGTGGTCCAGGTGTTACTATGTGGGGAAGCACAACGTCTCTTAAGCGCGCTGACCTACAAAACATCGAACACAGCACACTCACCGGTCAGCGCTATTGTGACACTGTACTTCTCCTTCCCCATGTGTGTCTTTTCAGGGGTCATTTGGCCCTGACATAATTTTTATGGATGACAGAGCGCGACAATATCGGACAAGGTAGGTGGAGGAGCTATTGGAACGACAGGATTTTCAGAGAATTGTCCGGCCTGCGCGTTCCCCCTGCTTAAACCATTGAGCACGTATGGGGAGCCTTGTTGCAGCACTTGCACATACACCAACGTCCAACCAGCAGTTCCAAGGGTGTTGGTGGAGGAATGGGAAACCCTACCTCGAGGCCTCCTTACCAACCTTCCGGCCATCGGGGCAGCACGCTGCACAGCATAGGCCGACGTCCACGGTGATGATGCAGAATATTGAGGACCATGCCCGCCTTTTGTACCGTCTAGGTTACCACCATTTTAGGGTGGTTGTTGTCTTTGAATAGAAGTAACAATCTAGTTGGTCTCATTGCGTATTTCTTTCTATTACGTTCTCTACCACACTGTGGCTGTTCTTTCCATGTGTGGTCCAAGTGTCGTTAGGATACGTTATTTTGCAATAACGCATCATGTGAAAGTTGACTTTCATCCTCAAGTTTTGCACACCAGTGTATGTCGTTAATAAGAATGTGGCACTAACTTATTTTCCAATAGAAATTTTTAGAAACTGGAAAAACTATTTTATAGTTTACATAAAAAATTTTGCCGCGGTGTATATTACTTATTTCAAAAGTTAATATTAATATTCCTGTTTCAGTAGTGAACTATATAGGAAAAATTATTGCTGGTGAACTAAACTATCAATGTGACTTTGGATGTCAGTTGGGAAATGCAATCAACTGAAAAAAATACTTTGGATGAACATATTTATTTAGCTTTTTTATGAAAAATGAAACTCCTCCAAGTGTACTTAAGATTTCATATTTATTTGGCTACTAGTTGCGTCCACGCTATCTTCAGACCATATATAACACACCATACATAAAACAAACCATGTGAGACATCAGTAGTCTATGAGCTATTGTACAAAATAAATATATTATAAACATATTATATAAAGAATGACTTCATTAAAAGTAGTTATATTTCGTTCATTTTCCTTACGATGCAATTAACCTTGACATTAGCAATTTATATGGTACAAACAAGTTCAAATGAGGTTATATATACTGACAGTGAAATGGTACATTTTGGTAGCATATTAGCTTACATTTCTCTTGTTGGAATGAGTAGATTCATGAATTGACTCATGTGTATTTAATCTACACCATTGACTACCTTTTAATATATTAACTGTGTTCCACACCATTCTTCCAGTTTCTCCTCACTCGTGTTCCATATCGTTATGAAAGATATTGTTTAAGTAACCTATTTCTCTTTGTTACTTCATAGTGATGAGGATAAAGCGTTATGCAAACGTAACTCCTTTCCACCTTTCCCACCTTTCACTATTTATAAACAATGGTATCATACCTTACATATGTCTGATTGACAATGCATATTTTCATTCCTATTAGTTAAATTGTGCTCACATAGAAGGGTTTAGGGTATTATTATTCGCTTTTAACACAATTTTAGTACTGTTTCATGCCTACGTTATTATCTGTAAGAGTAACGGTTTGTCACCTAGACTTATATATACTCCCATTTTATTTAAAAGTCTGGTATTGATCTGTAACGGAAATAACGGTGTATAAATAACCTCATTTGTACTTGTTTGTAACATATAAATTGCTAATGTCAAGGTAAATTGCATCTTAATGAAAATGAATGAAATGTAAGTACTTTTAATGATGTCATCCTTTATATAATATATTTATAATATACTTATTTTTTTACAATAGTTCATAGACTACTGATGTCTCACATTGTTTGTTTTACATATGGTGTTTTACAACGTCGAAACTAGTAGCCAAATAAATATGAAATCTTAAGTACAGCTGGAGGAGTTTCATTTTTAATTAAAATTATACCAGCTGATGTCCCATCATCATCCAATTTAAATAGGGATGTACGAAGATTATTTATTTAGCTGCCATCTTTAACAAACCATACCAATGCAGGAATTATTCAGTAATATTAACAAACAGGTAATGATACACTACAAAATGCAGTTAGGACATCCATTTCCTTATGTTACTAATTATTGTGTCCCTGTGTGCTTGTGAATACGCTCAATTGTGTTTATACTAACATTTATCGCCCTAACTTAATTATTACGTAGCAAATGGACACAGATAATAATGGTTTACTGGAACGCAATTAATTTTGAATATCATTTGATGTGTTACATGCATTTTACGATAATTTTTATGGTAGTTAGGATAGATGATTTAGACTGTGCAAAATTATAATTAAATTTATCATGTTTGAATAACGATTGCGTTAACTGTGTCACGATTTATATTAAAATGCTCAGCACATTAGCCAGCAACTAAAGATGTTTTATTTTAAATATTAAATTTTCTTACCGGTGCGACAGGTGAATTTCGTCTGACTGTCGCGTCAAATGCCCCGAACGGCTGTAGCGGCTAGGAGGGGAGCGGTGGAAGTTGCAGCGCGCTGAAACTTTATGGGTTATGGTAGACAGAGGGCCAGTGGTGAAGGCCTCGTTTCAGGTCACGGACGGGGTACAGTGAAAACGTGATGGACTTTCTGGATGGCATGCAGTCGCCTTGTGCACATTTGCGATACTTCGAAATTCTGGGAACGAAGCCGAGTTACGTACGTTGAAAACATGGCAACCTTGATGACAGGCTGTGATGCAGCTTAACAGTGGATACGTGTTTGGTTAGTAAATAATTCGCATTGAAACTTAACCAGAGAATTTCGCATGATAATCATTCGCAGTCCATCCCATTGTAATTTGATGATTTTATGTGGTTTATAAACTATACGCTATGCTGGAAGCACAGACGCACCAAAGACTTAAAAAAATCGATTGTATATTCATTTTTGCTTCCTGTAGCTTGCAACCAAGCTATAGTTTTGTTTGTAAAGGAATTATAAGTCGGAATACCTAAAGAACGATAGAGCTGAATATATATTTTTTCGTTGTGTTGGAGAAAATCTTTGACAAAGCTCAGTGCACTTAGGTTTGAAACACCAACGAAATGTCAAAGGATCTGAACACAAGCTGTGACGAATGTGGAATGCAGATAATTATGAGGAATGCTGAGGTACTGGTTTTTGTAAGGCAGCCCATTAAACAGTTAAGGGAAGCATTAATGACGCATTTTGTCACCTTGTTTCTTGCTTAAACCTGGATACTGCAATAGAGAGAGGAGGAAAACAAAGAAGCGTTTGTGTCGTAGATCTGCAGAAGAAGGGAAGGTACGAAATCCATGCATGTTATAAAAATGTATGTGTGTGAGTATGTATATATGTACATATGCTGGACCGATTTCAGCCAGATTTGGTACACATATTACGTTCTGTCCCGAAAGAATCGCTGTAGTGGCAATATCCACCAACCTGGGATGAAAAAGATCTGAAGGCCACGACTCGCGAACACCCGGACTTTATTCATCCCGTAGTTGACAATGAGAGCACTTAGTTACTTGCAACAAATTTTGCACGTCATTTAAAACCTTTACGGAACTTTTTGTCGCCAACAACCCCACCAAATGATGACAGGAGAAAAAGTTTATCACTTACTACATATTAGATGTTCACGCAGTAAAACTGCTGAATCGTGCTCAACGTTTAATTTTATTACTTGCTATTAACTCTATTCGCGGCACGTTTCGCAAACAGTATCTACACGTGCCGTTGAACATACCACGAAGGAATTATACGAATAGGACGGAAATCGGTACATGTACGTACGTATACAGACAAACAGATAATTAGTTTCAGAAAAAAATGATGATTTATTCAAAAAGAGTTTCACAAATTGATCAAGTCAATAAAGCGTTGGCCCAAATGGTTAAATGGCTCTAAGCACTATGGGACTTAACATCTGAGGTCATCAGTCCCCTAGACTTAGAACTACTTAAACCTAACTAACCTAAGGACATCACACACATCCATGCCAGAGGCAGAATTCGAACCTGCGACCGTAGCAGCAGCGCGGTTCCGGACTGAAGCGCCTAGAGCCGTTCGGCCACAACGGCCGGCCGTTGGTCCATCTATGACCCTTATGCAATTAGTTAGTCGGCTTGGTATTCAGTGACTGAGTTGTTGGACATCTTCCTGAGGGATATTGTACCAATTTCTCTTCATTTGGCTCGCTAGATCGTCAAGATCCCGAGATGTTTGGAGGGCCATGCCCCTATTGTTCCACGTGTCCCAATTGAGAAGAGGTTTGGCAAGCACGAAGACAGGTAGTAGAAACTCTCGCCTTGCACTGCCGAGCGTTATCCTGCTGAAATGTAAACCTACGATGGCTTGCCATGAAGGGCAACGAAGTTGAGCCGTATGGTGGGTGACAGTTAGATTGGTATCCCACCGCTGTCCGATCTCCAGATACGTCTTCGGTATGGACTCTCATTGTCTGGTGTAGAATTGTCTTGAACGATGAGTCGCGCCTCAAACTGAGCTCTGATGACCAGAGAATACGATTCAGGAGCCGTTTACTGCAACGCGACAGACTTCTTTTGTCCGATTTTCCGAAACATACATAAATTACCCGTGTATATATTTGCGCTTGACAATGAGGATAAATTCTCGCGAAGCATAAAAAAATACGTAACTTGTACAGTCTTTCATTATTTAAATCATCACTGTCATATCTGATAAAGATCGTGTCACGATCAGGTTAAGATTTTTAGCAACCGGCCAATGGTATTCCAGCTTTCAACATAGTACTCGAGTCCCACAGTGGACCATTTTACGTATTATTAAAAATGGTTCAAATGGCTCTGAGCACTATGGGACTCAACTGCTGAGGTCATAAGTCCCCTAGAACTTAGAACTACTTAAACCTAACTAACCTAAGGACAACACACACATCCATGCCCGAGGCAGGATTCGAACCTGCGACCGTAGCGGTCGCGCGGTTCCAGACTGTAGCGCCAGAACCGCTCGGCCACCAGCGGCCGGCCGTATTATTAAAAAAAAAAATCACTTAAGGAGGAATTTATGAAGGCTAGGTTGAGTTATTTACACTACAAATAAATAAATTTACTTCACTTATGCACACTTTGACAACACTTGGCTTTTCACTTCTCCATCTTCTTCCACATCCCCTCATTCTGTGTGTATTTTCTTATACACTCCTGGAAATTGAAATAAGAACACCGTGAATTCATTGTCCCAGGAAGGGGAAACTTTATTGACACATTCCTGGGGTCAGATACATCACATGATCACACTGACAGAACCACAGGCACATAGACACAGGCAACAGAGCATGCACAATGTCGGCACTAGTACAGTTTACATCCACCTTTCGCAGCAATGCAGGCTGCTATTCTCCCATGGAGACGATCGTAGAGATGCTGGATGTAGTCCTGTGGAACGGCTTGCCATGCCATTTCCACCTGGCGCCTCAGTTGGACCAGCGTTCGTGCTGGACGTGCAGACCGCGTGAGACGACGCTTCATCCAGTCCCAAACATGCTCAATGGGGGACAGATCCGGAGATCTTGCTGGCCAGGGTAGTTAACTTACACCTTCTAGAGCACGTTGGGTGGCACGGGATACATGCGGACGCGCATTGTCCTGTTGGAACAGCAAGTTCCCTTGCCGGTCTAGGAATGGTAGAACGATGGGTTCGATGACGGTTTGGATGTACCGTGCACTATTCAGTGTCCCCTCGATGATCACCAGTGGTGTACGGCCAGTGTAGGAGATCGCTCCCCACACCATGATGCCGGGTGTTGGCCCTGTGTGCCTCGGTCGTATGCAGTCCTGATTGTGGCGCTCACCTGCACGGCGCCAAACACGCATACGACCATCATTGGCACCAAGGCAGAAGCGACTCTCATCGCTGAAGACGACACGTCTCCATTCGTCCCTCCATTCACGCCTGTCGCGACACCACTGGAGGCGGGCTGCACGATGTTGGGGCGTGAGCGGAAGACGGCCTAACGGTGTGCGGGACCGTAGCCCAGCTTCATGGAGACGGTTGCGAATGGTCCTCGCCGATACCCCAGGAGCAACAGTGTCCCTAATTTGCTGGGAAGTGGCGGTGCGGTCCCCTACGGCACTGCGTAGGATCCTACGGTCTTGGCGTGCATCCGTGCGTCGCTGCGGTCCGGTCCCAGGTCGACGGGCACGTGCACCTTCCGCCGACCACTGGCGACAACATCGATGTACTGTGGAGACCTCACGCCCCACGTGTTGAGCAATTCGGCGGTACGTCCACCCGGCCTCCCGCATGCCCACTATACGCCCTCGCTCAAAGTCCGTCAACTGCACATACGGTTCACGTCCACGATGTCGCGGCATGCTACCAGTGTTAAAGACTGCGATGGAGCTCCGTATGCCACGGCAAACTGGCTGACACTGACGGCGGCGGTGCACAAATGCTGCGCAGCTAGCGCCATTCGACGGCCAACACCGCGGTTCCTGGTGTGTCCGCTGTGCCGTGCGTGTGATCATTGCTTGTACAGCCCTCTCTCAGTGTCCGGAGCAAGTATGGTGGGTCTGACACACCGGTGTCAATGTGTTCTTTTTTCCATTTCCAGGAGTGTATAAGCTTTACATCATTCACAGGGTACCCACTTCGAACACAGCTAATTGCTGCAGCTGTTTCTTTATGAGATTCTAAACGGTTATTACAACTTTTGTAGTCGGCGTGGTTTTTGCTATGAAGAATGCTTTAGAAAGGGACATTGAATGTATATGAGACTGTTTTAAGTAGGGTACTATGCAACAGCAACGAAAGTTGCTTACAAATAATTCGATTGTGGATACAAAGGCTGCAAGCTAACCATTCAGATGTGAGGAGACACCGAGATCAGATTTTTCCAGAATGCCATGAGATACTCTGACTGGAACACTACTAAGCCTGGTGTGACGCACTTTTTTTTCTATTCGGAGGTGGTGAACGCTTTGTTTCGGATGATAGATATTAGCTCTCATTGCGGCGAACACCAAAGGTTTGTTCCAGCCTGGGACGCGGCACTGATATGCAGTAACCTGCGCCTGACGACTCCTGCGCAGCAACCCGTCATCAAACAATGTGATGCACTCTGTGGTAACAGTGTTTCCAAAGCAAGCCTCTAAATGTTCTCCTGCCCACCGTCGTTTGTCTCTAATAGCTAATGTGTAGGAGAATTCCAAACCAGACGCACGGCGCTTACTGTCGACATTTTCACTGTTGTACAGATATTTGCAGTGAAACACAGACACAGAGAATAATGGAGCAACTAAGTGAAACCAAATTCAATTTGGGCACCCTGACACCAAAATATACAGAAAAGTCCTTAAGCAATCTTCAGAATTTTCCTGTGGAGTATGGATTTTCGTTCTACAGTATTTGGAAATAATTCAAACTATACCGAGCGAGGTGGCGCAGTGGTAAGACACTGGACTCGCATTCGGGAGGACGACGGTTCAATCCCGCGTCCGGCCATCCTGATTTAGGTTTTCCGTGATTTCCCTAAATCACTCCAGGCAAATGCCGGGATGGTTCCTCTGAAAGGGCACGGCCGACTTCCTTCCCCATCCTTCCCTAATCCGATGAGACCGATGACCACGCTGTCTGGTCTCCTTCCCCAAAACCAACCAACCAACCAACCAATTCAAACTATAGGGAGAAGATGAGCTGGAAAGAAATGAAGTTCAGGCACGCCCGGTATATGATCAAAAATATACAGGGTGAGTCACAAACTATTACCACATAGAGTAACTCCGAAAGTATGATTCGAACTGAAACGTTTGTGGGACAAAAGTTGCATGGGACAACGGGGGCCATAATATGACGTTGGTTTCTTCTTGCTAGGTGGGGTCGCGTCAGAGATATGAAGGTCAACTTTGTTTCTTTAAATGGGATGCTATAGTTTGTTAATTATTTTCTGATAGCGGCTATCGAGACGAATCCAATGATGTGTAACAGTAAGGTCTTTGAAGGTCGACGAAGGTCAAAAAGGTGACATGAACGTCCATCTACAGAAGGTGAGAAGGTGTTCGAGGTGATGACCATTGGTATCAATGCAGTGCTGCAATTTTGTTATCATGGATTGAGTGGTATTCCTCATTGCCCATGCCAGTGGCCTCTGGGCGCCACAGAGTCAGGACGGGTTCCCCAAAGTGCTCCTCCAGGACAGCAAACACTCTCATGCGTCCTTGGGCTCGAGCTCCGTCTTGCATGAACCACATCTTGTCGAAATCAGGGTCACTTTGGGTACTGGGGGTGAAATCATCTTCCAAACCCTTCACGTAGCGTTGGGCAGTCACCGTGCAATCAAGGAATATCGCACCGGTTATTCCGTGACTGGACATTGCACACCACACAGTCACCCGTTGAGGCTGAAGAGACACCTCGATCGCGAAATGAGGACTCTCTGTCCCCTAAATGCGCCAATTTAGCTTATTGACGGAGAGAGCGAGTTCGGTGATGGCGTCACAGGACCCACTGGTGAGTTTAAAGCGAGTATACGGCCTCATTTCTGATCTCCAGGGGTCGGTTGTGGAGCGCAGAGACAGAGTCCAGAAAGGTGGAAGCCAAGAGAGCTACTCGACTGTCCTCTGCACTCCAAGGGCGGCCAGCAACAACCACGTGGCTCTGACCTCATGCCGGACGCGTGTGACTGGTGGATTCGGCACTTTCGTGGCGTGATGCTGGGTCATTCAGCAAACAACGGGAAATGTGGCGTGATGCTAACGCTTACAGGTTCCATCGGCTTGTATGCCACTGTGGGAACACACTTTGACAGCTTGGTCGCAGCTTCAAACATGAAACAAAATTTAGCGGCCAATTAAATATTAATGGTTTACTCCCGATAATCCAGAATGGCTAGGCGTCCTGTACAACATATTACATGCAAGCAGACAGCGCCAACTCTGATTTAAGGTATCGTAGGTAGTACATGAAAAAATACAGCTTATATTATTCAGCAAAATAAACATTTCTGAGGTGAGAGTTAGCTTGAGGAGGAAAAGCTAGGCAAAACAGAATGTCATTGAATAGCGCTATATCCTATTAGATGGTTCAAATGGCTCTGAGCACTATGCGACTTAACTTCTGAGGTCATCAGTCGCCTAAAACTTAGAACTAATTAAACCTAACTAAACTAAGGACATCAGACACATCCATGCCCGAGGCAGGATTCGAACCTGCGACCGTAGCGGTCGCTCGGTTCCAGAATGCAGCGCCTAGAACCGCACGGCCACTCCGGCCGGTTCCTATTAGATGATTGTTTTCCTTTCAATCGTAGTGTGTAGTGTACGGTTGTTGAGTTTTATAGAATTAGTCTCATAAATGGTTACTTAAGACAATTTCACTGTGGCCTGTAGTAAGAAAATTGTGCTGCTGAAAGCATTTATGAAAGGAAAAGTAAAGGTAAAGTTTTCGGCGCAAGCCCGTGACCGAGTTAACAGATTGATTATATTCCGAATGAAATTTTCACTCTACAGCGGAGATTGCTCTGATATGAAACTTCCTGGCAGATTAAAAGTGTGTGCCGGACCGAGACTCGAACTCGGGACCTTTACCTTTCGTGGGCAAGTACTCTACCACCTGAGCTACCCAAGCACGACTCACGGCCCGTCCACAGCCTGTGGCTAAGCCATGTCTCCGCAATATCCTTTCTTCCAGGGGCGCTAGTTCTGCAAGGTTCGCAGGAGAGCTTCTGTGAAGTTTGGAAGGTAGGAGACGAGGTACTGGCGGAATTAAAGCTGTGAGGAGGGGCCGTGAGTCTTGCTTGGGTAGCTCAGTTGGTAGAGTACTTGCCCGCAAAAGGCAAAGGTCCCGAGTTCGAGTCTCGGTCGGGCACACAGTTTTAATCTGCCAGGAAGTTTCAAGTTTCAGATTGATTATATGTTGAATACAGCTTTCCTCCGCTGTGGAATTTAGAGTGGGAGGGGGTCGACGGTTCGCCCAGTTTCGTTTTACACTCGGGAAAGATCACCTGTACTCATTTGATATCAGCCTGGGTGGGCCAGGAGCCATATTACAGGGGCTGGAACAAGGAAAAATCTCCACTCCTATCCGGATTTTAATCCGATACCTCCTTGGGTAACAGAAGAAATATTTAATTTAATTGATGAAAGGAGAAAATATAAAAATGCAGTAAATGAAGCAGGCAAAAATGAGATCGACAGGAAGTGCAAAATGGCTAAGCAGGGATGGCTAGAGGACAAATGTAAGGATGTAGAGGCTTGTCTCACTAGGGGTAAGATAAATACTGCCTACAGAAAAATTAAAGAGACCTTTGGAGAGAAGAGAACCACTTGTATGAATATCAAGAGCTCAGATGGCAACACAGTTCTAAGCAAAGAAGGGAAGGCAGAAAGGTGGAAGGAGTATATAGAGGGTTTATACAAGGGCGATGTACTTGAGGACAGTATTATGGAAATGGAAGAGGATGTAGATGAAGATGAAATGGGAGATAAGATACTGCGTGAAGAGTTTGACAGAGCACTGAAAGACCTGAGTCGAAACAAGGCCCCGGGAGTAGACAACATTCCATTAGAACTACTGATGGCCCTGGGAGAACCAGTCATGAGAAAACTCTACCATCTCGTGAGCAAGATGTATGAGACATGTGAAATACTCACAGACTTCAAGAAGAATATAATAATTCCAATACCAAAGAAAGCAGGTGTTGACAGATGTGAAAATTACCGAACTATCAGTTTAAAAAGTCACAGCTGCAAAATACTAACGCGAATTCTTTACAGACGAATGGAAAAACTGGTAGAAGCGGACCTCGGGGAAGATCAGTTTGGATTCCGTAGAAATGTTGGAACACGTGAGGCAATACTAAACTTACGACTTATCTTAGAAGAAAGATTAAGAAAAGGCAAACCTACGTTTCTAGCATTTGTAGACTTAGAGAAAGCTTTTGACAACGTTAACTGGAATACTCTCTTTCAAATTCTGAAGGTAGCAGGGGTAAAATACAGGGAGCGAAAGGCTATTTACAATTTGTACAGAAACCAGATCGCAGTTATAAGAGTCGAGGGGCATGAAAGGGACCAGTGGTTGGGAAAGGAGTGAGACAGGGTTGTAGCCTCTCCCCGATGTTATTCAATCTGTATATTGAGCAAGCAGTAAAGGAAACAAAAGAAAAATTCGGAGTAGGTATTAAAATTCATGGAGAAGAAGTAAAAACTTTGAGGTTTGCCGATGACATTGTAATTCTGTCAGAGACAGCAAAGGACCTGGAAGAGCAGTTGAATGGAATGGACAGCGTCTTGAAAGGAGGATATAAGATGAACATCAACAAAAGCAAAACGAGGATAATGGAATGTAGTCAAATTAAATAGGGTGATGTTGAGGGGATTAGATTAGGAAATGAGACACTTAAAGTAGTAAAGGAGTTTTGCTATTTAGGGAGTAAAATAACTGATGATGGTCGAAGTAGAGAGGATATAAAATGTAGACTGGCAATGGCAAGGAAAGCGTTTCTGAAGAAGAGAAATTTGTTAACATCGAGTATAGATTTAAGTGTCAGGAAGTAGTTTCTGAAAGTATTTGTATGGAGTGTAGCCATGTATGGAAGTGAAACATGGACGATAACCAGTTTGGACAAGAAGAGAATAGAAGCTTTCGAAATGTGGTGCTACAGAAGAATGCTGAAGATAAGGTGGGTAGATCACGTAACTAATGAGGAGGTATTGAATAGGACTGGGGAGAAGAGAAATTTGTGGCACAACTTGACTAGAAGAAGGGATCGGTTGGTAGTACATGTTTTGAGGCATCAAGGGATCACAAATTTAGCATTGGAGGGCAGCGTGGAGGGTAAAAATCGTAGAGGGAGACCAAGAGATGAATACACTAAGCAGATTCAGAAGGATGTAGGTTGCAGTAGGTACTGGGAGATGAAGAAGCTTGCACAGGATAGAGTAGCATGGAGAGCTGCATCAAACCAGTCTCAGGACTGAAGACCACAACAACAACAACAACAACCTCCAGGGCCGGAATCTAGACCTCTGTCCACTACACCAGTGATATTCATCCTTTTTTCTCCGCGTACCGTCATAGACAATTATCCATTCCTGCCTGCAGCTCTAGGCCTACATCCTAGGCCTAGCCCTGGAGTTATCCTTAATTCAAATTATACATAACCGTATCTAAAACAGAATATAAAATTTAAAACTTGTTAAATAGTACGAAAACGAGGATTATGTTGTATACGCCAGAAACAAATAAACAAACTACGTTACAGACGACACACACACACTCACACACACACACACACACACACACACACACATATATATATATATATATATATATATATATATATATATATATATATATATATGGTGTTTCAAAAATGACCGGTATATTTGAAACGGCAATAGAAACTAAACGAGCAGCGATAGAAATACACCGTTTGTTGCAATATGCTTGGGACAACAGTACATTTTCAGGCAGACAAACTTTCGAAATTACAGTAGTTACAATTGTCAACAACAGATGGCGCTGCGGTCTGGGAAACTCTATAGTACGATATTTTCCACATATCCACCATGCGTAGCAATAATATGGCGTAGTCTCTGAATGAAATTACCCGAAACCTTTGACAACGTGTCTGGCGGAATGGCTTCACATGCAGATGAGATGTACTGCTTCAGCTGTTCAATTGTTTCTGGATTCTGGCGGTACACCTGGTCTTTCAACTGTCCCCACAGAAAGAAGTCACAGGGGTTCATGTCTGGCGAATAGGAAGGCCAATCCACGCCGCCTCCTGTATGTTTCGGATAGCCCAAAGCAATCACACGATCATCGAAATATTCATTCAGGAAATTAAAGACGTCGGCCGTGCGATGTGGCCGGGCACCATCTTGCATAAACCACGAGGTGTTCGCGGTGTCGTCTAAGGGAGTTTGCACCGCCACAAATTCACGAAGAATGTCCAGATAGCGTGATGCAGTAATCGTTTCGGATCTGAAAAATGGGCCAATGATTCCTTTGGAAGAAATGGCGGCCCAGACCAGTACTTTTTGAGGATGCAGGGACGATGGGACTGCAACATGGGGCTTTTCGGTTCCCCATATGCGCCAGTTCTGTTTATTGACGAAGCCGTCCAGGTAAAAATAAGCTTCGTCAGTAAACCAAATGTTGCCCACATGCATATCGCCGTCATCAATCCTGTGCACTATATCGTTAGCGAATGTCTCTCGTGCAGCAATGGTAGCGGCGCTGAGGGGTTGCCGCGTTTGAATTTTGTATGGATAGAGATGTAAACTCTGGCGCATGAGACGATACGTGGACGTTGGCGTCATTTGGACCGCAGCTGCAACACGGCGAACGGAAACCCGAGGCCGCTGTTGGATCACCTGCTGCACTAGCTGCGCGTTGCCCTCTGTGGTTGCCGTACGCGGTCGCCCTACCTTTCCAGCACGTTCATCCGTCACGTTCCCAGTCCGTTGAAATTTGGCAAACAGATCCTTTATTGTATCGCTTTTCGGTCCTTTGGTTACATTAAACCTCCGTTGAAAACTTCGTCTTGTTGCAACAACACTGTGTTCTAGGCGGTGGAATTCCAACACCAGAAAAATCCTCTGTTCTAAGGAATAAACCATGTTGTCCACAGCACACTTGCACGTTGTGAACAGCACACGCTTACAACAGAAAGACGACGTACAGAATGGCGCACCCACAGACTGCGTTGTCGTCTATATCTTTCACATCACTTGCAGCGCCATCTGTTGTTGAAAATTGTAACTACTGTAATTTCGAAAGTTTATCCGCCTGAAAATGTACTGTTGTCCCAAGCATATTGCAACAAACGGTGTATTTCTATTGCTGCTCGTTTGGTTTTTATTGCCGTTTCAAATATATCGGTCATTTTTGAAACACCCTGTATATATATATATATATATATATATATATATATATATATATATATATATTACACGAATTTCTACACGTTTCTGAACTATTAATGAGATGGCTGAGCTTGTTTTATGGACACCAACTCCTCTGCTGATCGCTAAATCTTCGTTCCTGCAAGTATCAGTGATGATTCTGGATTAAAGCGATTTCTTTGTTTCGTTTTGACTACCGTTCATGCAGAGAAACCATGCTCACACAATTAAATAGAGAGAAATGGGTGAACGTGTGTAATCGCAGTGTCACTAAGTTCAGTGTAGTCTTTCCGTGCATATCACTAAATTGACATGTTTTCTGTTTTTATTTCGAATGGAGTATCAAAGTACAGAGTAATTGACGGTGGTGGTGCAAAACGGATTTGTAATCCATTCTTGTGTATAATCGTCTTTCTCAGTTTCTGGAAAGTATTTTAAAAATTGCAATCTGACTATTTGCAGATGGAATTTGATTATTTCCAAAAGTCCATCAGTAATACTTATTTCATTTCGTCCACTATGTTCCAACAGTGTTGGAAAACTGCAGTATTCCCTTTATTGTCGCAATCAATCCAAAACTAAAACTTTCTTCTAATATTCCTTTACTTTCTGACGAGTTTTAAAAATACTGCTGCCAAATCTTCGGAGCTGAAGATTGAGCTCGTTAAAATTATATAATTTATCGTCAAATGAGCTAAATACACTCTTCATCTTCAATATACTTCACCAAATCGGATTTAAATTTTGTAAGGAACCATTTTACCCCATTTTAAATTAAAAAAGACGAATCAGTATGAATTCTCGTAACAAGGGCACCTTGGTGTGCAAAAATAATTGAGTGTGTGCAGCTCCCATCTCTTCATGCATTTCTTTGAAAAGACAGAAGTTCAGTGCACGTGACTTTGTTAAATTAATTACTTATATGACAGTGTTCAATGTTTCATGTAAATCAGGATTTCCTTTTTTCGTTACCAAATTATCTGTGTGTGTAATCCAATGTTACACAATTATTTTAGGGATAATTTCACGAATACGAGTAGTAAACCTGTCAATGGAGCAGCACCCTCTGTGGGCAAAAATAAACACCACTCCCACCATAAACATTATTTTAGTCTTACAAAATTATCAAGAATAGTGGTAACTATTTACATCCTAAAATTTCAACAACGACTGCAATTTTTTTAACGCCAAAATACCGAACTTATGTAAGTAGCTCAGCATCATCAAACAAACCCACCGATTCATCGATCTGATTCGCAAATCTGTTGTCCATTTGAATATTTTCGACTATTTGGTCAACTATCTTTTTTGCAATATGAATTCTACGCCTTATACTTGTGTCAAAATTGGAACAGTTTTGATACTTTAGCCGCAATTTTGCGTAGCATTTTAGCTGCAAAAATTGAAGAATCAGGAATAATAAGAGATTCAACTGCGGTATGAGATGATTTATTTTTTGTAATTAGCAACGCTTACTCATACGATGTCTCCAGTACTACTTTTCTTATTTTGAATTTTTATCAAAATTTTGTGCTTTGGACCCGTTAAATTGTCATTATAATGGTTGCGATTGGTTACCAAGTGTCTGTGAAATAGGGATGGTTGCATACAATTACTTGCAAATAATGCAGATGGGAAGAGGTGGATCATACATATTTGATACGAACGCATATTTGATGTAATATTCACTGCAATAATTGAATTTCACATTTCTCGAATTTTTCGGCTTTCTCGCAGCTGGTTCAACTTAGACACTATTTTCACCTACGTCCCATGGTGGAACACGTGGTTTCGTACTTTTCACTGGTGGGGCGGTTCAACACTGTCTTCTCTGTCAGTGTCTTGTTTCACTGAGTTTACGTTTTCCTCTTGCAACGAATTTATACATCTTACAACGAAATTTAAAATATGTAGTCTACAGCCCACTACCACAACAATAAAAAAAGAATTCAATTGTTATAATCTGAAAATCAGTTCACAAGTGTAAAGAATGAGGTATGAGGCTTTGAGTAAAAAATAATATATATATATATATATATATATATATATATATATATATATATATATATATATATATATATATATAGAGAGAGAGAGAGAGAGAGAGAGAGAGAGAGAGTACTGAGAGATTATAAATCAGTCGGTAATATACATTTGCTAACACTGTTAATGTAGTCTGCGTTTGAAACAAACAATACAAACGATCAGCGAGCACACCTACAATATATCATTGGTTTGTAGACCGGTAGAGGAAGCAATCCTGATTCTTGGATAGATGGATAACTCACAGATCTCTGGCTGAGATATTTTTCGTTATTTGTGATTATTCAGGAAACATGTTGTACTGACTGTACGCGTTTTTAAATTTTACGTACCCCCCAATAAGTATTGGCGTACCCCTGAGGATACGCGTACTTGTGATTGAATATGGCTGCACTACACTGCCACGGCCATGACCACAAAAACAACTATAAAGCACTTTAATTACATTCTTCTAGGGTCTCCATCTAATGAGTTTATTTAATAATGATTGCAAATGTCCACCTCAGCTGCAATTACAATTAATAAACGTAATTGAAATGAAGTAGCTTTTCAGCTTCCTTTACAGAAGAAGCCCATCACAACAAATTGGGGTGCTACAGTGCGTAGTGTTTCAATTTCAAAAGGCGGAGGAGTGTTTCTGTGCGTAGATGATCACCGCCTAAGTGCGGAATCCTGTGACAGAGGGAACCCGACATGGGAGCCACCACTTAGGCGGTGTCGCTGCTCGCCTTGACACCCTAACCCCGTAAGCCACAAGATGCCCTTTGTGTCGGCCCACCACTATAACACACCTTGCGGGAATTTTAGATTTGCCTGTAAGAGCTCAGCGCCGAAAGTAACAGACATTTCCTACGTAGGTGCGTAAAAACACAGGCACAGCAGATCACCCACCTTAACAAGTCATACCTTGCAGCTGTCAAGGGATTGTTATTTATATTCTTTTATGAAAATCCATGCAACATTCCCCACGTAACAGCACATTGCAGCAGTCTCCTTACATAAATGAGTGCAATGATTACAACCAATAGAGCACGTAACAGAATAAAGCAAAGCTTAAGGCTTTTGCTTGTCAACAATTAAGTCAAGAACATGACAAGCATGGCAAATGAAATTAGTCACATCCTTATTATAGGATACACATATCAGTTTCTTTAAGCGATTTAGGGAAAGAAGGAAAAACCTGAATCAGAATGGTCTGGCGGGGATTTGCATCCTTGCTCTACTGTAGGAGAACCTCTTCGGAGGTTGTGCATGCAATTCAAAAGAAACGGCCAGGAAAATGGACGGAAGGAGTGCTCTTGCAACAAGACAATCACCAATGCAGTCCGACAACCAAGGTGCCATTGTTGACATGGCGCTCCAGGTACTGTCACAACTACTACATTCTCCTAATTTAGTCCCTTCCGATTACCGCCTGATGCGGGTTATGAAGAGACCTCTCCGCAGACATCATTTCCCAGGCATCCGCGAACTACGAGCGCCGGCCGCGGTGGCCGAGCGGTTCTAGGCGCTCAGTCCGGAACCGCACGACTGCTACGGTCGCAGGTTCGAATCCTGCCTCGGGCAAGGATGTGTGTGATGTCCTTAGGTTAGTTAGGTTTAAGTAGTTCTAAGCTCTAGGGGACTGATGACCACAGATGTTAAGTCCCATAGTGCTCAGAGCCATTTGAACCATTTTGAACTACAAGCACATGTTTTGCGTTGGGTGTGAGAGACTCCAAAAAAGTGGTTGAGGGGCCCACAGAAGTTGCCACATCTGTGGCGCAAGTGTATAACGGTTAATGTAGACTATGTCGAGAAAGAGCAGTTATCTGACGAGATATTGAGATTCTTATAGATTTTTTATATACGCACATATATACACTGAAGCGCCAAAGAAGCTGGTATAGGCATGAATATTCAAAACAGAGATATGTAAACAGGCACAATACGACGCTGCAATCGGCAACGCCTGTAGCAGACAAAAAGTGTCTGGCGCAGTTATTAGATCTATTACTGCTGCTACAATGGTAGGTTATCAAGATGTGAGTTTCAACATGGTGTTATAGTAAGCGCACGAGCGATGGGATACACCATCGACGAGGTAGCGATGAAGCACAGATTTTCCCGTACGACCATTTCACGAGTTTACCGTGAACATCAGGAATCCGGTAAAACATCAGATCTCCGACATCGCTGCTGCCGGGAAAAGATCCTGCAAGAACGGGACCAACGACGACTGACAGAAGTGTAACCCTTCCGAAAATTGCTGCAGATGACTGCACGACATAAAGCTTTACGCCTAGCCTGGGCCCATCAACACCAACATGGAACTGTTGATGACTAGAAACATTTTGCCTGGTCGGACGAGTCTCGTTTCAAATTATATCGAGCGAATGGACGTGTACAGGTATGGAGATACCTTTATGAATCCATGGACCCTGATTGTCAGTAGGGGACTGTTAAAGCTCGTGCAGGCTCTGTAATGGTGTGGGGCGTGCGCAGTTGGAGTGATATGGCACTCCTGATACGTCTAGATACGCCTCTGACAGGTGACACGTACGTAAGCATCCTGTCGGATCACCTGCATCCATTCACGTCCATTGGACTATTCCAGCAGGACAATGCGATACCCCACACGTCCAGAATTGCTACAGAGTGGCTCCAATAACACCCTCCTGAGTATAAACACTTTCGCTGGCCACCGCGTGCTGTTCAGAAGAGATCTCCACCCCCTCGTATTCTGATTTATGGCAGCCCTGCAGGATTCATGGTGTCAGTTCCCTTCAGCACGACTCCAGACATTAGTCGAGTCCATGCTACGTCTTGCTGCGGCACTTCCGCGTGCTTGCGGGGGCCCTACGCGATATTACTCAGGTGTACCAGTTTCTTTGGCTCTTCAGTGTAAATCTCACTTTGTTCTACATTATATCCTTATGCCATTAGTCAGCCACCCAGGCTGCCTCTTAATGCTAGTACCCTGTTCAGAACGTTCTAATGGAAAACAACTTTCGAAGAGCATGAAAAATGTGTTAAGGAAAGCATTATGTTTGTCATCTATGTTATCGCCACTATTAACATCCCGTCATTCTTGTTCCTTAACGAGGTTCAAAAAACCTCTATTGCTTTTGGATTAACATTTCTACATAGTTTGTAATCATATATAACATTTGTCTGAGTACAAAAACGTTTTAATGTTAAAATTTGTGCATCATGGTCTGAAAGGCCATTTTGCCTTTTACTAACAGAAAGTTCATCTAGTCATGAAGAATCAATAAAAATATTGTCCATGTTTGTGCTACTGTTGCCCTGCACCCTGGTTGGAAAAAACACATTGTCGGCATCAGATCACGTGAATTTAGGAGATCTTCCAGCATACGTTTTCTTGCACAATCACACATCAAATTAATACTGAAGTCACCACACATAAATAATTTTTAGTATTCCTATAAAGTGAACCAAGAACCCTCTCTCGCTTGAGCAGAAATGCTCTGGAGTCAGAGTGAATAGATGGTAGGTATGATGAGGCGAAATGGCGTCCCATGCTTGTGGATCTTCGCGTAAGGCATAAGCAGCAGGCGGTCTATGTGCCTATGGGGAAGATTCTTGGTCACACTGTCTCCCACCGAAGAGGTCTTGAGAAGTTCAGATGTCTTCCTTATTATTCTCGATGTTCGGTCGCTTGAGAGTTTTCGGTAAATATCTTAGTAGTTCATCCATCCTAGGAATAGAGAGTCTCTACGATTGGTCCTGTTATCGATCTTGATACTGGTAAGGTAGCCGTCCTGGGAATTCCAAGAGTATAGAGAATGTTTTAAGTTCCAAGTGGGATAATAAATGCTAAAATTTTTATTTTCTTGTCATATAATTCCAAATTAAAATTTTATGATTTTTTCTTTATTTGTATTGTGAAACTTTGCGTTTTGCCAAATTTCATGATTATGGATCAACGGGTAGTATTCTATATATTTTAATTAGTGAGTTTGCCAATGCCAAATATGTAACATAAACCTCCATTTCTTTTGATCGTACTGACTTAGTATGTTACATTAATTATAACTTGATATTTCTATCCAATGCTGAGAAAAAGGAGTCTTAACAGACCGACAGACAGTAAGATAACAAATGACAGGAAAAAAATTGGAGTGATAAATGACAATTTGACAACTTTCGGATTATTTTCTTTCACTTTTCCTGTGAAATATTGCTGTTCCTAAATTTCATGAGTCCAGTATCCTACGGATTTTGATGAATGAGTTTTCTTGTATCAAAATTTGTGACATAAAAGGTCGTGTCTTTTGATTGCACTGACTTAGAAGCTTTAGTTTTCTGTACCAAAAAGGGACCATATACCTTAGTGTGTGTGACGTAAATTTCAACTTGATATGTTTACCCGTTCTTGAGAAAAAGGGGTATTAACATGCGAAGAGACAGATAGTCAGATAACAAATGACAATTTTTTTTCATGTGATATAATTAAAACTAAACAGTTTTACGATTTTTTCGTTTGGTCGTATTGTGAAACCCAGCTTCTTGCCAAATTTTGTGATCTTAGGGAAGTACGCTATAGGTTTTGATGAATGAGTTCGCGAAAAGCAAAATATGTGACATTACTGGTGGTATCTTTTGATTGCATTAACTGAGAAGCTTTATTTTTTTATATCGGCAAGGACCAGTAGTTCTTAGTATGTAACGTAAATGTCAACTTGATTCGTTTATCCGTTCCTGAGAAAAAGTGTTTTTAACACTCGGACAGACAAATGGATAGCAAAGTGATCATATAAGGGTTCCGTTTTTATCGGTTGAGGTAAGGAAATCTAAAAATAAAAAAGAACCAGAAGTCATCAATTACAGCTTTATATCCACCAAGAAAGTAGATCGCTCTCTCATCTGAACTATTGCTTTTGAGTTCTAAGATTTTTGTTGAAGTTATACCACACTGTGCTGAGAACGTCAGGGCCGGCCGCGGTGGCCGAGCGGATCAAGGCGCTTCAGTCCGGAAACGCGCGATTGCTGCGGTCGCATGTTCGAATCCTGCCTCGGGCATGGATGTGTGTGATGTCCTTAGCTTAGTTAGGTTTAAGTAGATGTAAGTTCTAGGGGACTGATGACCCCATATGTTAAGTCCCATAGTGCTCAGAACCATTTGAACCATTTGAGAACGTCAGGCCATCTTCAAAATTTCATTTCCTTCACCCCACTGGAGACAAATAATCTGTCAACATCCATTTCCATTGCCTTCCTAGGATATGATGCGGTGCTACATACACCACATCACGAAGATATCTATGTGATGTTTCCAGAATTAGATTTTCACTCTGTAGTGGAGTGTGCGATGATACGAAACTTTCTGGCAGATTAAAACTGTGTGCCGGACCGAGACTCGAACACGGGACCTTTGCCTTTCGCGAGCAAGTGCTCTACCAATTGAGCTACCCAAGCGCGACTCACGCCCCGTCCTCACAGCTTCAGTTCTGTGAAATTCTGTGATATTGCTCTGAATCTTTCCCAGCTACATTCAGATTATTATCATTTGGAGCTGATGTAAGTGAGCACCCTCGAGATCCTGAAGATGCCCCTCTTCACTGACTGCACATGGTCCAGAGCCGAGACTAAACTAAGATTCAGCACATCCACATACTTCTTCTCTCGGAGTGCGTCCTTCATTGGGCCACATAGATGGAAGACGGAAGGTATGAGATCCGGCCTATAGGGTTGAAGAGAAAGAACAATTCAACGAAATTTTGTGACTCTCTCTTAGATGCACAGACTTACGCGAGGCCTTGCGTTGTCATGGAGAAAAAGAAGCTCGTTTGCATTTTTGTGGCCACGAACACGCTGAAGTCGTTTCTTCTGTTTCCTGAGCGTAGCACAATACAGAGTTAATCGTTTCACCATGAAGGAGGACATCAAACAAAAGAGCCCATTCAGAGTCCTAGAAGACCGCCGTCATGACTTTATCGGCTGACGGTGCGGAGGAGGAGGTGATATTGATGGATGCCCTTTCCTTTTTGGTTCGAAGTGATGAATCCATGTTTCATCGCCTGTGGTGATGTTCGACAAAATATTGTCACGGTCAGCCTCGTAACACGCAAACAATTCCGCCCAGATGGTCCTTCAATTCTGTGAAATTGCTCTGAATCTTTCCCAGCTACATTCAGATTATTATCATTTGGAGCTGATGTAAGTGAACCCAGTGGGCCGCACCTTTGAGTACTCCAAATGGTGGACGAGTGTGTCAGCACTACCAACAGAGACATGCAGTTGTGCAGCAAGGTATTTGTGATCCGTCCATCGCCTCGAATGAGAGTGTCCGCACGTTCCAAGACTGCAGGAGTCACAGCTGTGCGCGGCCTGCCGCCACGCCGGATATCGGACTCGTCTGCGCGACTTTGCTGTGATGACGACAGACGCCTCACCCAACACTCAACGTGCTTTCATTCACTGCCAGGTCTCTGCAGACATTCTGCAAGCGTCTATGAAAGTCTTCCCGTCAAAAGAAACTCAATGACAGCTCTCTTCCTGGAGCTCATCTCCGTTCCTGACGCTATTTTGAAGGCTACGTACAGATCAGCCATGTGTCCAATAGGAACTAGAACAGGAATATTCCTCGATATCCCACAAAAAATTCCGCATTTTTTCAACCGAAATATGTAAAAAAAATCTTGCATTATGTACTGAGTGATTCTCGTGTATGTAAAATTCAATTAAGGGATAAGTTGTCTTATGTCACTTACCTTGCGCCAACATGTCGCTCAGCTAATACCCCAAAGCGCCCAACGAGATTTTTTAGACGAAACACCTGTTCCGCTGTTTCACAACACTGTTGCAAAACAGTTCAATCTTGAATATAATAATGTTATTAACATCTCCACTCCTAGGAACCGTATAAAACGGGGAAACATATTAAAGAGCTTCTGAGAATAACGAAAGCTTTGTGTGAAGCAAAATACTTACAAGTCAGGAAACGTACAGTTCTTCCTCTATGTCAGTTCTCATCACAGTGAAACTATAATGAAAGATACAACAGAAGCTTTCATTGTGGTGTTATTAGCACTTAGTGCTTACAGCAGTTGGAGAAATACCCAAGCTATATGAAAACTTATCTTCATACCAATTAGTACCGGCGTCCTTTTCTCTATACTAAAGAACTGAATGTGAATGGCTGTGCTGCGATTTGAGTCTCTATCCTGGCGAATATGATTCGAATATCGTACCAGTGGGACACATCGAACGGTCTAATGCACAGTAGTTGGGATGCTACTGACAGGACCAGGTTACAGCACTTCTGCCTGTCATATCTGCTGGAGGAGATTTACTGCACATCGGTGCGGTACATAGAGTCTTGTTGATGGCATGCCAATGTTGCATCTGAGAACCGCGATGAATGGCGATGTTGAATGAACTCCTCACTATACCAAGTGCAGAGAGACTTTGGTTTGTCTCTGTACATCCTACAGATTCCAGAATGAATTTGTAAAGGGTCCAAGCATGTAGGCTGAGAGTGATGTGCCACAGAATAGTTCGATGGCGAGTCGTAGGATTTCCCTACCCCTCCCTCCTCGACCCCTCTAACAAAGGATATGTGCCCTATGTATAAATGGCGGGAAATGCAAAATATTACAGGAAATAAAAAAATAGTCAGGGTTTTCTACACACTACTATGACGTTACTATTGAAGTAGGACTGTTGCCGAAATTATAAACTGACGTGAGACTAAAAAAATCCAAGATGGCACATTGTTCTGCTGGTGAAAGTAGGTCACTTGTGCTAAGCATACAATACAGGACGGCTGACCTGGAACACCAGTGCAGCTAGGAGAAAGAGAAGTAACTTGCCTGCTAGAAAGTTCCCAGACCTCTAGAGATCTGAAGGGCTGTTTATAGTAGTCAGGTCATTTGTTCTAAGTGTAGATTTTCATACTACCTGTCCTAAGTTAAAGGGCCTCGTGTGGTCTCTGGACACACCGCCGCCCTCTCGGCCACCACTGTGCCCACTGCTACGCGCCGTCCGCAACGGCCGGCCACGTCCACGGATGCTGTGAGACAACCCAGGCCGCCGCCCCGGCCGCCGCTTCTGGCAGCATCTGCTCTGGCTGAAGGGGTTGGTGCAATGCACACGTGACTGCCTATCGTAAAAGAATTGAGCGCTTTATGCATTTGTAAGCGTCTGCCTATAGTAAAAGAATTCAAGTATAAACGCGTTAATTCTTATACCAAAAGGTACGTGTAAGGTAGATGTAACCGTACGTTGTAAACAGTTTTATGTATATTATTCATGACCGGATTGAAGGAAAGAAAAGAAATAGCTAGAGTTCAACAAATACATCTGTTTACTCGTCAAAATAGCAGAAAACGTTTCTTATTACAAAAAATATGCCCCAATGTACGACTAGTTAATTTTCACGTAATATACAGGGTGTTACAAAAAGGCACGACCAAACTTTCAGGAAACATTCCTCACACACAAAGAAAGAAAATACACTCCTGGAAATTGAAATAAGAACACCGTGAATTCATTGTCCCAGGAAGGGGAAACTTTATTGACACATTCCTGGGGTCAGATACATCACATGATCACACTGACAGAACCACAGGCACATAGACACAGGCAACAGAGCATGCACAATGTCGGCACTAGTACAGTGTATATCCACCTTTCGCAGCAATGCAGGCTGCTATTCTCCCATGGAGACGATCGTAGAGATGCTGGATGTAGTCCTGTGGAACGGCTTGCCATGCCATTTCCACCTGGCGCCTCAGTTGGACCAGCGTTCGTGCTGGACGTGCAGACCGCGTGAGACGACGCTTCATCCAGTCCCAAACATGCTCAATGGGGGACAGATCCGGAGATCTTGCTGGCCAGGGTAGTTGACTTACACCTTCTAGAGCACGTTGGGTGGCACGGGATACATGTGGACGTGCATTGTCCTGTTGGAACAGCAAGTTCCCTTGCCGGTCTAGGAATGGTAGAACGATGGGTTCGATGACGGTTTGGATGTACCGTGCACTATTCAGTGTCCCCTCGACGATCACCAGTGATGTACGGCCAGTGTAGGAGATCGCTCCCCACACCATGATGCCGGGTGTTGGCCCTGTGTGCCTCGGTCGTATGCAGTCCTGATTGTGGCGCTCACCTGCACGGCGCCAAACACGCATACGACCATCATTGGCACCAAGGCAGAAGCGACTCTCATCGCTGAAGACGACACGTCTCCATTCGTCCCTCCATTCACGCCTGTCGCGACACCACTGGAGGCGGGCTGCACGATGTTGGGGCGTGAGCGGAAGACGGCCTAACGGTGTGCGGGACCGTAGCCCAGCTTCATGGAGACGGTTGCGAATGGTCCTTGCCGATACCCCAGGAGCAACAGTGTCCCTAATTTGCTGGGAAGTGGCGGTGCGGTCCCCTACGGCACTGCGTAGGATCCTACGGTCTTGGCGTGCATCCGTGCGTCGCTGCGGTCCGGTCCCAGGTCGACGGGCACGTGCACCTTCCGCCGACCACTGGCGACAACATCGATGTACTGTGGAGACCTCACGCCCCACGTGTTGAGCAATTCGGCGGTACGTCCACCCGGCCTCCCGCATGCCCACTATACGCCCTCGCTCAAAGTCCGTCAACTGCACATACGGTTCACGTCCACGCTGTCGCGGCATGCTACCAGTGTTAAAGACTGCGATGGAGCTCCGTATGCCACGGCAAACTGGCTGACACTGACGGCGGCGGTGCACAAATGCTGCGCAGCTAGCGCCATTCGACGGCCAACACCGCGGTTCCTGGTGTGTCCGCTGTGCCGTGCGTGTGATCATTGCTTGTACAGCCCTCTCGCAGTGTCCGGAGCAAGTATGGTGGGTCTGACACACCGGTGTCAATGTGTTCTTTTTTCCATTTCCAGGAGTGTATGTTATGTGGACATGTGTCCGGAAACGCTTACTTTCTATGTTAGAGCTCATTTTATTACTTCTCTTCAAATCAATTAATCATGGAATGGAAACACACAGCAACAGAACGTACCAGCGTGACTTCAAACACTTTGTTGCAGGAAATGTTCAAAATGTCCTCCGTTAGCGAGGATACATGCATCCACCCTCCGCCGCATGGAATCCCTGATGCAGCCCTGGAGAATGGCGTATTGTATCACAGCCGTGCGCAATACGAGCACGAAGAGTCTCTACATTTGGTACCGGGGTTGCGTAGATAAGAGCTTTCAAATGCCCCCATAAATGAAAGTCAAGAGGGTTGAGGTCAGGAGAGCGTGGAGGCCATGGAATTGGTCCGCCTCTACCAATCCATCGGTCACCGAATCTCTTGTTGAGAAGCGTGCGAACACTTCGACTGAAATGTGCAGGAGTTCCATCGTGCATGATCCACATGTTGTGTCGAACTTGTCAAGGCACATGTTCTAGCAGCACAGGTACAGTATCCCGTATGAAATCATGATAACGTGCTCCATTGAGCGTAGGTGGACGAAACTAAAATGAGCTCTAACATGGAAATTAAGCGTTTCCGGACACATGTCCACATAACATCTTTTCTTTATTTGTGTGTGAGGAATGTTTCCTGATAGTTTGGCCGTACCTTTTTGTAACACCCTGTATATAAATATGCTTCAATATTGAAAAAAACAATACCCATCACATGTTAGATTTTTACATGGTATACACTCTGAAACAGAACAAACGACGCTCCACGATAATCTGCCGTTGTAGCATCAGTAACCGATATAACACCTGCTCCAGACACTTGTTGTCTTATATACGCTTTGCCGACCGAAGTACCATATTCCGCCTGTTTACATACCTCTGTATTTGAATACGTATGCCTATACTAGTTTCTTTGGCGCTTCACTGTATTATGTACATTTTTAAGAACGCATCATGCAATCTTAGGTAACATTAGCAACATATTAGTATATTAGTAACTAAAGAGTAACAATACCGGTGCCCACCCGGTTAGCCGAGCATCCCGGACAAGCCCTACTTTTCAAAAAAATATAAAAAAATAAAAAAAAATAAAAAACGCCGTCTAACGCACGGCTTTCCAGAGCGGGAAGGAGTGCCTGGTCCCCGGCACGAATCCGCCCGGCGGACATGCGTCGAGGTCCTGTGAGCCGGCCAGTCTGTGGATGGTTTTTTGGCGGTTTTCCATCTGCCTCGGGGATTGTGGGCTGGTTCCCCTTATTCCGCCTCAGCTACACTATGTCGGCGACTGCTGCGCAAACAAGTTCTCCACGTACGTGTACACCACCATTACTCTACCACGCAAACATAGAGGTTAGACTCGTCTGGTGTGAGACGTTCCCTGGGGGGGTCCACCGGGGGCCGAACCGCAGAATAACCGTGGGTTCTACGTCTACATCTACATGATTACTCTGCAATTCCAATTTAAGTGCTTGACAGAGGGTTCATCGAACTAGCATCATACTATCTACCATTCCACTCCCGAACAGCGCGCGGGAAAAACGAACACCTAAACCTTTCTGTTCGAGCTCTGATTTCTCTTATTTTATTTTGATGATCATTCCTACCTATGTAGGTTGGGCTCAACAAAATATTTTCGCATTCGGAAGAGTAAGTTGGTGACTGAAATTTCGTAATAGATCTCGCCGCGACAAAAAACGTCTTTGCTTTAATGACTTCCATCCCAACTTGCGTATCATATCTGCCACACTCTCTCCCCTGTTACGTGATAATACAAAACGAGCTGCCATTTTTTGCACCCTTTCGATGTCCTCCTTCAATCCCACCTGGTAAGGATCCCACAACGCGCAGCAATATTCTAACAGAGGACGAACGAGTGTAGTGTAAGCTGTCTCTTTAGTGGACTTGTTGCATCTTCTAAGTGTCCTGTCAATGAAACGCAACCTTTGGCTCGCCTTCCCCACTATATTATCTATGTGGTCTTTCAAACTGCAGTTGTTCGTAATTTTAACACCCAGGTACTTAGTTGAATTGACAGCCTTGAGAATTGTACTGTTTATCGAGTAATCGCATTCCAACGGTTTTCTTTTGGAACTCATGTGGATCACCTCACACTTTTCGTTATTTAGCGTCAACTGCCACCTGCCACACCATACAGTAATCTTTTCTAAATCGCTTTGCAACTGATACTGGTCTTCGGGTGACCTTACTAGACGGTAAATTACAGCATCATCTGCGAACAACGTAAGACAACTGCTGAGATTGTCACCCAGGTCATTTATATAGATCAAGAACAGCAGAGGTCCCACGACGCTTCCCTGGGGAACACCTGATATCACTTCAGTTTTACTCGGTGATTTGCCGTCTATTACTACGAACTGCGACCTTCCTGATAGAAAATCACGAATCCAGTCGCACAACTGAGGCGATACTACATAGGCCCGCAGCTTGATTAGAAATCGCTTGTGAGGAACGGTGTCAAAAGCTTTCCGGAAATCTAGAAATACGGAATCAACTTGAGATCCCCTGTCAATAGCGGCCATTACTTCGTGCGAATAAAGAGCTAGCTGCGTTGCACAAGAACGATGTATCAATAGATCGTTCCCTTCGAGGTGATTCGTGATGTTTGAATACAGTATATGCTCCAAACCCCTATTGCAAGCCGACGTCAATGATATAGGTCTGTAGTTCGATGGATTACTCCTACTACCCTTCTTAAACACTGGTGCGACCTGCGCAATTTTCCAATCTGTAGGTGCAGATCTATCGGTGGGTTCGGTGTGGAGCGGCTGAGGGGCGAAGTGGACTGCGGTAGTCGTCGTGGGGTTGTGGAGCACTGCTGCTGCGACTGAGACGGTGCCTCTCCGTCGTTTCTAGTTCCCAGGTTAACATACAACATACAACAGTACCAGCATCATTTTTCTTATAAGCAGTACTTATTGCAGGGACAAATGGGGAAAGAGAAAATTAAAAGCTGTTACAGTTAGATCCAATCTTTTCTAAGTCAGAATGAAATCCAATAGTGAGGATAGTTACTTTGCAAAGGACACGGCCGATGTCCTTCGTTCTGCTAGCCCCCTCCGAGCTCGCTCCCCACCTCTGGTGACGGAACGCTAAGGACCGACGCCCCTCCATGTCCGCTGCGGCCGGGACCCCGGTGCGGGTGCCACCTTGGGCCACGTGCCCCCCGCTGTCTCCGGGGCGTTGGCCACCGGCCGTCGGTATTTTTAGGCCAGTGGGCTCCCGCAGGCGACGCCCAGAACTCAGAGCTCACCTGCCGACGGACACGCGGTCGATGGCTGCCACTTCCCACCCCCGACCTCTTCTCTCGCTATTTCACGGACGACAAACGTTATTGCCTGCCAACATCCGACTGGCGCGGCCATAAATCGGCCGGGGTGTGATCTGCCGCCGAAATGAAATCCGCCCCGTCCGGTGTCCGTCGGCCCGCGTCACAAACGCCTCACGCTCTGCTGACGCGCGGTCGTCGTCAAAACATTTCGTGACCATCGCTCCTACTAGAACGTAGCGCTGTTGTTACCATTCGTTTTGTAAGCTTTCCTTAAAAAATATCTGTAAGAATGAGTTGTAAAGATATTGTTTTCCAAAATTTTCTCCGCGTGTAGCGCGTACTTTAGATGCCGTTTTGAACTGCTGAGCAATACTGACTTGGGTGGCCCTGTGTTGCGGACATGAACGGTGTCGTGAAACAAAACTTAAACTTAATATTAAAAGGACGGTCAGCGTTGGCCGTAATATTGATGTTTTATTGATAGCAGAATCGATTTTCAATCACATAGTGATCATCTTCAGTGCTGGAAGTTAAAAATTTTTTACATAGTGATCAGTGAGAAAAAAACAAAAAACCCCAAATACACCTGAGTACAAACCAAGTATTGGAAAGAACATACCTGATATGTACAAATTAAACTCAGACACTGGTATCAAGTTATCAATAACCAAAACTGAAAAGCGATAACAATAACTGAAGCCGCTGTTTACATTCACATATACATCACACGGGGTGTGACAGGGTCTTGCAACACCCTCTATGTGGCGTGTGTCACGTGAAGACTTAACAAATCTTTATTGGCCAAGAGATTACTACAAAATACCAACGTGCACTTGCAAATCATTAATTGAATATTTCAATTTTAAAATTGTACATCAAAAAACGCATAGCAAAAAAAAAAAAAAAAAAAAAAAGCAGGGGCGAAACGCACATCTTGCCAATATACGCTGGCGTGTTACTTTCAAACAACTTAAAAAAAGATGTCAGATTACGGGACTAGAAAAGAAGAAAAATATACAAATAACATGACATCAAATATAACAGAATTTGTTATAACACAGTAACCGCCAAAATGCCGTTAAATACGATTAAAAATTGTTAATCTGCACCCTTTAAAAATTTTTATAACACGTTTCATGGCATTTTGACCTCCTATATTGTGACATACATTGTATAATTACATTTATGCATTTGACTTCTTGGTTTTAATGTAATATTTTACGTAAATTAAGACCTTTATATCTCTGACTCTCTACGCCAGATGGCGTGACAGTTTGTCACGTAGTGTTGAAAACTTTTTATTTGCCACTTTGTTGCTAAGTATTTAGTCGACTATGTCTTGTTTGTAACCATTACTGCTAGCAATAGTCTTAATCAAATTAATTTCTTTCTGAGAATCGTATGAGGAAAGTGGTGTCATTCAGGCACGTTTTATTGCTAATTGGAAAAACGCAACTTTATGAGCCTGAGGGTGGGAAGAATCTTCAAATGGTTCAAATTATTCTGAGCACTATGGGACTTAACTTCTGAGGTCATCAGTCCCCTAGAACTTAGAACTACTTTAACCTAACTAACTTAAGGACATCACACACATCCGTGCCCGAGGCAGGATTCGAGCCTGCGACCGTAGCGGTCGTTAGGTTCCGGACTGTAGCGCCTAGAACCGCTCGGCCACTCCGGACGGCCTGGGAAGAATCTGATGGAATAATATTAACAGAGTACGTCGTCTTACGATGAATATCGAAAGTGACACTGCCATGCTGTATGCGTTATTTCAGATCAAGGAAATATAGGTCACCGATCTCATTTTCAATTTCTTTTGTGAATTCCATTTTCTCGTGAAAGCCGTTGAGGATTTAAATAACAAATCTAATTCTTTGTCAGTTCCATCAAATGCAAAATTAGGCCGACTACAAACCACGCATAAAACTATATTTTACTCACTAATTCTGACTTGGTTTTGGAGATACCATCTTCAAGGGAGTTGATGAAAATGTCAGCTAGGACGGCAGCTAAGGGACTACTCATAGCAAGGCCAAAGAATTGAACATACTATTTACGATTAAAAACAAAATAATTGTTCTTGAGCACTACCTTTAACGCCTCATCAGTCCTGTAATTTGCCTCTCAGTTAACTCTTTTTATGCAGTAATAAGTTCTTTTCAACGACTTCAAGTATCACGACAATCGGGACGTTCGTGTACAGGCTTCTAATGTCAAAGGATAACAACCTCGTATTAGGAGTGCATTTGGGCACTTTTATTATGCTAATCTGATCTTGCCCGTTTTTAATGGAAAAATTACTGTCAAAAGCAAAAAATTCCTTGAGTTTACTTTATTAATTTCCAGCTAACTTGTGGTGGGTGTAATGTGCGCGTGGGGCACACAATACTCGTTAAAGCCTGTACTATGGTAAGTGAGCGGGGTTCACCTTATGAGAAAGGATTTTTGTATAGTAATCGACCGCGTGTGCCTGAATGGTGGCAAATCAGACTTACACCCATTCTGTAATAACAGTGATTGAACTGATAGTTTCGCGTTCTGTACTGATATGAAAAAACCATGAATACATAACACTACACAATAATGTATACTACAAAACTTTATACTGTCTATCAATCTGATTAAAATCGGGCATAGGTTACCCTAGAAATATCACTTTTGTGGTACACACAAAATGTCAATTTTGATAGAGATAAAACGCTGATAAATTTTGACTTTTATATTGACTTTAACTTTTGCTGGTGAAACCAATTTAGAACACTTCAGAATTCAAATGAATAAAAAGGGGGGGGGGGAACCCTGAAACTGTTATGATCGCTGTATAAAAAAAAAAAGTTTACTGAGATTCCCAGTATATAAGTTATTACTCTTCATCTTATTGACTGCTCATTTAAATACCTTTATATCTGTCTCGAAATAATAAACTTCATTACCATATCAATATTAAAGTTACCTTTCAACTTCGTTAGACCTTCGTTATTCATTTACTGGTTCATTAAAAACATTTCTTTAGACGCCATTGCCGGCCGGCGTGGCCGTGCGGTTATAGGCGCTACAGTCTGGAACCGCGTGACCGCTACGGTCGCAGGTTCGAATCCTGCCTCCGGCATGGATGTGTGTGATGTCCTTAGGTTAGTTAGGTTTAAGTAGTTCTAAGTTCTAGGGCACTGATGACCACAGTAGTTAAGTCCCATAGTGCTCAGAGCCATTTTAGACGCCATTCTAACATAGCTAGTTCTGCAAATAATTATTATTAACACAAATTATAATTTTAATTTTGGGACACTCGGATTGCACAACAGTTGGAAAGGACCCTGTCTAGGTTAGTTGTGAGGATAATTAAATGATGGGAAAGTTCTGGTAAAATTTAGGTTATTATTGCACAGATCACTCTCCGGTCCATACGAATACAGTACTAAAAGTTTCAACCTGCTTGTATCGATGCGGCGGTTGGCGGGCGGCGAGACGGCGAGGCACAGAGCACACATACAACCACAGCTATGGCTCTTGACGTATCGGCACTTCAATTCTTCTTAGCGCCGCAATACTTTTCCATTTAGTGCCCATGGAATTTTGCCATGCTGTGTGGGCGTTGGAACGGCATACCCAAGGCTCAATGAAGCTACGTCTTCCAGGAGAGCCTCCTCGCTCCAGAAGGTGTTGCTCAAACCAGTGCCAAACTCCAACTACTACTGCGGAGCCCGTTGTGCCGTGCAGTGCCCGCATGCATTTTCCCGCGCTCGCCTGCCATCCACCTTTTACTGCTCCCTGACAGGCCGGGTATTCACCCGAGGTTTTGCATTCTACATATCCTAACACATTGCCTATGTATGGACCAGACGCGCAATTACAATTTTAAACATCTTACAACAGTTCCAAAATTTGTTACATTTCAATTCTATCACAATATTACTTGACATTTGACATAAACATTAATCTTCACATTGAAACTTGTTTACAGTTTTCTTAACAAAATGGCATGAAACAAAAAAGAAATGAAGTCAGAACATTAATTACACAAGTTTAACGAAAAATCAGATGGGAAAAATATTATTTGTATGTACAATAGTACAACGTCGTTGTTGTTACACATGCCCCTGTTTACAATAAATTTCACTAAGTGCAAATTTGATGGGAACACTAAACTTTATATTTATATAGGGGTTCTGAATCTTTGTGTGAATGTGCCATCATAAAATTTTATATCACAAAACTTCCTTTCACTCACATTATATAGGTGTATACTTTTTAATTTACCGAGAACATTTACCTATCATTTCTTAAGTGCCTTTGGCACAGTCCAACCTCCTATCACAACATGATTTAAGTAGCAAATTACTCATTATTATTAAATTTCTCAGATAAATAAAAATCAAAATTTGGAACACAAGCACTTAACTACAAAGCAGATACAAATACCTATATACACTATAGAACAATTTGTTGCTGCTTGCATTGAATGGCAGTCATTTCCTTATTTACTAATAAACACACAATATTATTTAGAAAAATCACTACACATATTTGCTGCCTATTATTCAGATTGGGCAGTCCATTTCGCATCATTTTATCACTTCACCTGTACCACACTTACAATTCTAATTTGACTATTTATCTGCCCTCTTTGGTGTTCGGCAGTCCTTTATATTATGACTCACATACTGCCACACTTTGATTCTTGGCAGTCCCATCTTTTATTTGGCTTGCAGCATTTGCTTTTTCTTTTCAGCTCTTTTTTCCATACACCTTTACATTTATAGTACATTTGGTAATCTGAAACTTACATAAGTACATTAGCACACTGACAATGGTATACATACATTTACAAATACTTGTTACATTTAGAATAAAATAATTTCATCGTTAGATACAGCACGTTTACTGCAGATTGCTTTCTGAGTGTACTTAGGTCACTCACTCCAAGGAACATAGAGTTTCAGGTCCACAACGTTTCTTACACCTAAAGGTCTCTTGGATTTTGGGTAGAACACGTAGTAAGCATTATCGTGTGGAATGTTCTGTATTATATACGGTCCATTATAAATATATTTAAATTTGGAAATTTCATGGTTCAGTTCACTAGATTTTTCGTGGGTTTTTAAAAGAACATAATTCCCAATTTTAAATTTTGAAACTTTCAGGGTTTTATCATGTGTTTTAGATCTAGATTCAGCTTTTTGCTTTGCCCTTTTTCTGACTAATTCTTTCTTTTGACTCAACCCCGATGCTTGTACAAGGTGGAAACTCTAATTTTTCCTCAATTAAACTTTTACTTCTGCTGCCTAACAAAATTTCTTCCGGTGGGAACCCAGTAGACTCATGATGTAAGGTGCTCATGACATTCTCAAAGTCCGATATAAACCTGCCCCAGGCTCTATGGTTATGACTGCAGTACGTTCTACACAATCTCCCGATTTCTCGCATGTACCTTTCAACCGGGTTGCTAGCTGGGTGGTAGGCTGAGATATATTTAACCTCCACACCATTTTGCTCCATTCCTTCTTTCCAAATTTTGGATATGAACTGGGGTCCATTATCAGATAGGACTGCCTTGGGTTTCCCGATGGTTCTGAAGTATTCGACCATCCTATTAAATACAGTTTTTGCTGTTGCCTTTTTCATGGGGTATAATTTCACAAACTTTGAGAATACTTCCAAAATTACTAAAATATATGCACAATTTCCCGAAGTTTTCGGGAGGGGACCATACAAATCTACTGATAATAATTCTAGGGTGTCCTCAGGTAATGCACTTTGCATTGGACCTCTACTAGTTCTGTTAGGTATTTTGGTCCTTTGACAGACATCACACGACTTAATTCGTTCATTTACCTTCTTACTGACACTACCAGCAATCCCTATTACATTATTCAGTTTATCCAAACATTTCTTTGGTCCACTATGCCCCAATGCTAAATGGAAATAGTCTATGACATCAGTATCAAACTGGTGTGGCCAACATACTCTCCATTCCTAAGTGACTAAACCTTTTCTCCTGTATAAAATGCCTTTAAAGATTTTGTAGTATTTCTTAATTTGAGGATACTGCACACTGTCAAAATTTACCTTCACCGATTTCCATGTCGGATCCTCATTCTGATGGTACCTCATGTTTTTACATATTTGCTCAATTTTCCTTTTTCCTGAAACCTCTTTCATATACCTTATCTGGAAAGTACCCTCTTCACCATTTTCATTGGGCACTTCACTCATACCATTAGGCAATCGAGATAACGCATCTGCCATGTAATTCTCAGTACCCTTAACATAGCAAATCTCATAATCAAACTGCTGTAGGTACAAAGCCCAACGAGTTAGCCTGCCATTAAGTAAACGACAATCTTTAAGAAAAGTTAAAGCTTTGTGGTCAGTATTTATGATGAGCTTATGGCCCCACAGATAATTCCTGAATTTCTTTAATACCCATATAATGGCTAAAGCCTCCTTTTCCGATATAGTGTAGTTTCTCTCGTATTTTGTTAGAGTTCTGCTTGCAAACGCGATAGTCCCGTGTTCGATTTCTTTGCCATCACAGATTTCTTGGAAAACTTCGATACCAAACCCATAATCACTACTGTCAGTACTCATGTGGAAAGGTTCTGTCAGTATGGGGTGATGCAAAATATTGTCATTCAAGAGTTCACTTTTCAAATTTTCAAAATCCCTCATGCACCCTTCAGTCCAAACAAAAGCACTATTTTTCTTAAGGAGATTATTCAACTGAGGACTATTAAAAGCTTGCCGCTTGGCGAATTTTCTATAGAAACCACATAGACCTAAAAAGGCTTTCAACGGTTGCCTTTTTCTAGGAGCTGGACACTGTGCTATTGCACTTAACTTTTCCGGGTCCTTGCCAATCCCGGTCGTAGTAATAATATGCCCCAAAAACTTTATTTCCGACTTCACGAATTCACATTTCTTCCACTTTAGTGTCATGCCCCCTGCTTGTGGAGCAACAAAAACTTTCTGCAATAATTCACAATGCTCTTGCCATTCCTCAGTAGCAATCAGTAAGTCATCTACATTAATGGTTAGCCGGGAACTCAATTCTCTCCATAATACAAAGTCTAGTGCCCTAATAAATACCCCCACAAAAGTGCTAAGCCCAAATGGCACTACTTTATACTGATAGCATTTCCCGGCGAATAGAAAAGCGGTATATTTACGGGATTTTTGGTCAATGGGATTTGCCAGTATCCGGTGGTCATGTCCAGACTGGTTAAATACTTCACATTATAAAACTTTTGAGCATTTCGTCCAGATTTTCAGGTCTGTCTATTTCCTTTTTTACAATTTTGTTCAAAGTCCTGGCGTCAATGACTACTCTTATTCCCCCATCCCTTTTATTCACGATGATAAGGGGACTATTATATTCGCTGCTACTCCGTTCGATTACACCCCATTCTATCATTTTATCTATTTCCACTTGAACGGCCTGCCTCTTTGATATGGGTACCGAAAGCGGTCTTACAAAGAAAGGTTTATGCTCTAATGTCTCAATCTGGTATTCAAAGTTCTTAACAAGGCCAGGTTTGTCCGAAAATACTCTGCTATTACTTTCTAAAAGATCAAGCAATTCTATTTTCTGATCAGGAGATATCTCCTTCAAATTTTCCACAATTTCTTTAAAATCATTCCCTTGCCTGTCACTCTCACCTATTAACCTTTTGACATGGTACATTTCATATATGTTTGTTAAACCATCACTCCCTTGGTCGTTCTCCAACAATAAAGGACCAATTTCTGAATCGACCACCTTCCCATTTTTCTCAAATTTTATTTCCAAATTCGTAGATGCATTATTAATTTCGACGACTTCCTGGCTACAATCAATAATAACTTTTTCTTTATCTAGCCAATCCCTACCCAGAATCATTTCAGTACTCAAGTCTGGCACAACCAAAAAATCGTGTTCGAACTTTTGTCCTTTTATACTAAATTCAACCAATATCTGGTTCTTTACTGGCTTGCTAGTCTTGCCAGTAGCACCAACAATTTTTACACCAGTCACTGACATAATTACTAGTCCAGGCTTATCACAGATGTGTTCGAAAAACGATCGAGAGGTAGCACTTATCTGAGATCCAGTATCAAGGAGTACTTGCAATTTCACATTATAAATTTCAACTGGTATTACAGTTTGTTTAACCGTCAAATGCTTTTCATTGTTGTGTTCTTCTGTAAGCAAATCCGGGTCGACGATAACATCGTCCGTAGATATGCTTTTGACCTGCACATCACCTATATCTGGCGGTTTCTTTGGTTCTGGGAGTTCAAAGTCATTAATTACTTGAAATCTTTGTAACATTGACACTGAGTCGTCCGGTGGCTCCTTTTTTCTGTGTCCAGTCTCAACATCTGGGTTATGTTTTGTAACTTCGTCATCAGTATGTACATTATCGCAATTAGCTGTATTCCCATTATTTTCACTAGTACCGAAATACTCGTCATCTGAATTATCGTTAGAATCCGACCATTCTGGATCGCTTTCAGGTTCTAAGTTAAAAGCTTTGCTGAGACAGGCACTAAGCTCTTCCTCCGCATTTTCGTTAGGCTTTGATTTTAACTCAATATCCACAGCAGACGATCGAGTGGGTAAAAAGATGAGGGCTAATAGAAATCGT
Organism: Schistocerca nitens; assembly: GCF_023898315.1. Classification (NCBI taxonomy): domain Eukaryota; kingdom Metazoa; phylum Arthropoda; class Insecta; order Orthoptera; family Acrididae; genus Schistocerca; species Schistocerca nitens. The sequence continues at coordinate 928,621,596 of NC_064617.1, read as the reverse complement.
TGGGTAATTGAATTTAATTGATAAAAGGAGAAAATATAAAAATGCAGTGAATGAAGCAGGCAAAAAGGAATACAAACGTCTCAAAAATGAGATCGACAGGAAGTGCAAAATGGCTAAGCAGGGATGGCTAGAGGACAAATGTAAGGATGTAGAGGCTTGCCTCACTAGGGGTAAGATAGATACTGCCTACAGGAAAATTAAAGAGACCTTTGGAGAGAAGAGAACCACTTGTATGAATATCAAGAGCTCAGATGGCAACCCAGTTCTAAGCAAAGAAGGGAAGGCAGAAAGGTGGAAGGAGTATATAGAGGGTTTATACAAGGGCGATGTACTTGAGGACAATATTATGGAAATGGAAGAGGATGTAGATGAAGACGAAGGCAAACCTACGTTTCTAGCATTTGTAGACTTAGAGAAAGCTTTTGACAATGTTAACTGGAATACACTCTTTCAAATTCTGAAGGTGGGAGGGGTAAAATACAGGGAGCGAAAGGCTATTTACAATTTGTACAGAAACCAGATGGCAGTTATAAGAGTCGAGGGGCATTAAAGGGAAGCAGTGGTTGGGAAAGGAGTGAGACAGGGTTGTAGCCTCTCCCCGATGTTATTCAATCTGTATATTGAGCAAGCAGTAAAGGAAACAAAAGAAAAATTCGGAGTAGGTATTAAAATCCATGGAGACGAAATAAAAACTTTGAGGTTCGCCAATGACATTGTAATTCTGTCAGAGACAGCAAAGGACTTGGAAGAACAGTTGAACGGAATGGACAGTGTCTTAAAAGGAGGATATAAGATTGAACATCAACAAAAGCAAAACGAGGATTATGGAATGTAGTCAAATTAAATCGGGTGATGCTGAGGGAATTAGATTAGGAAATGAGTCACTTAAAGTAGTAAAGGAGTTTTGCTATTTAGGGAGTAAAATAACTGATGATGGTCGAAGTAGAGAGGATATGAAATGTAGACTGGCAATGGCAAGGAAAGCGTTTCTGAAGAAGAGAAATTTGTTAACATCAAGTATAGATTTAAGTGTCAGGAAGTCGTTTCTGAAAGTATTTGTATGGAGTGTAGCCATGTATGGAAGTGAAACATGGACGATAACCAGTTTGGACAAGAAGAGAATAGAAGCTTTCGAAATGTGGTGCTACAGAAGAATGCTGAAGATAAGGTGGGTAGATCACGTAACTAATGAGGAGGTATTGAATAGGTTTGGGGAGAACAGAACTTTGTGGCACAACTTGACTAGAAGAAGGGATCGGTTGGTAGGACATGTTTTGAGGCATCAAGGGATCACAAATTTAGTAATGGAGGGCAGCGTGGTGGGTAAAAATCGTAGAGGGAGACCAAGAGATGAATACACTAAGCAGATTCAGAAGGATGTAGGTTGCAGTAGGTACTGGGAGATGAAGGAGCTTGCACAGGATAGAGTAGCATGGAGAGCTGCATCAAACTAGTCTCAGAACTGAAGACCACAACAACAACAACAACAACAACAACATCCTCTTTTTGGCAAAACGACCTCATTATCAGCTTTACTCACATCCACTGTTACTTCATATTTAGTGTAATCCTCGTGAACTTCAGTTACTAGTAGGTAATTACCTGCCCCTTCCCCACGGTTCCTTTTGGTAACAGCTTGTACTGTTGGCGGATCATTAACAGAAGTTACTTCCTCGTCAATGCTTCGGATTTCATCCTCCAATTCCTTCCTATCTTTAACCATCGTCCTATCGACAGCACGCGTACTTTGCGCGGCGCTATTTACTCTCTCCTCCTTAAATTCGGGCCACGTCATCTTATCGATGTCCCTACTATTTCCTTTTTCACAAATTAACCTCCTTGCCTCATATTCCTTCTTAAAATCCTCCCACCCACATTGCTTGAGGCCCTTGAACAGATCGTCGATCTGCACACGCCAATCAGTTACTTCTGCTAATTCATTCTCGCCATTTACTTCATTGCTAACACTGCTAACCGCACCTCTCTGTGTATCCACTGTTCCATCTACTATTTCCTTCGCCACGGAATTACCACTCGTAATGTATTCACCAGCTCTTACCGCAATGTTTGTACCTAATTCTGTCGCCTTGCTAGCGACTTCTCTCTGAACAGCTGCTCTGCTAGGCTGGGCCGTTGCCCTCTGATGCTCCACTCGCCTGTTAACTTGATCGCACTGTGCGGCGAACATGAATCATCTGCGCATGCACCTGGCGCTTGTTTCGCAACAACACGCTGCGTCGTTCCACGCCTGTCTCTAAGCTGTCTCATAACTTTACTGTCAGTCCGGTAATGTTTCTTAAATCGGGGCCGGTATGTTCTGTCCGTTTCCGTTTGGCCCGCAACGTTCCGGGAAATCAGTTTCCCACGTCGTTATTATTTTGCGCAGTGTATCCTCTACCGCGACCTGGATAACCCCCTCTTCCTCTTCCTCTGCCTCTACCTCTCTGTATCATGTTGACGCGAAAACCATCGCCGTCATTTCTCTCGTCATTATTGCGGTTATTCCTGTTACTAAAATTCTGATAATTGGCACGACTTTCGCGCCAGTGGTCTTCGTCTTCGACCCTTTCGAGGAACGCTTGGAAGCTGCGATGATTGCTTCCCACATATCTCTTCGAATCTTCTGGAAGTTTTTTATATAGCTCCCATACGATTTCAGAATCGGATCTTCTCCCTCTTAAATGTGTCAACTTTCGGTGCCAATATTCGCAGAAATCTTTCAAAGAATTCCTGTCCCTGTTTTCATGAAGTTTGGCCATGATAAACTCGCGCCACAAATGATCCTGTTTTCGTTCGGACCAGTATTCTTCCGTAAATTTTTGTTTAAACTCTTCGAACGTCATTAGTTCGGTATTCAAATTAATTCCCCAGCGCTTAGCGTCACCTGCTAAGGCGCTATTTACTACGTTTATTTTCTCCTGACCAGATAAGTGTTTAGGAAACATTCTCTCGCAATTTTTGATGAAATCCAACGGATGCCATCTGTTATGTTTTTTGGCGGGATCGAAGCGCTCCTCACCTTCCAACATCGTAAGTGGCGTGCCATTACAGACAACACCAGGCCTATCTTTGATTTTACGCTCGAGATCGAAAATTTTGCCTTGAATTTTCGATGTATTTTGTTCACACTTTTGAACACATCCAGTAACTTTTTCGCCTAAATTTCTTTCAGTATCTGAAACTGCCTTTTTCAACTGTGAGATTCCATGTTGGCATTCGTTTACGATCTCAGTTCTAAGACCGAAAACTTTTTCGTCTACTTTTGTTTCAACTAGAGGCTCCACTTTCTCTTGGATGTTGAGAATTTCAACATCAAACCTACTGTTAATGTCGTCAATTTCCCCCTGCATAGTATTCATATGTTTATTAATTGTGTCAATTTCAGACTTCACAGTATTTACTGCAGAACTTAAATTACCCACTTTTTGTTCTACCTGTTCTATTTGTTTACTAATTTTAATTCCTTGTTCTTCGACCTGTGCTTTAAGCTGACCAACTTGTGTTTTAAGCTGATCATTCTGTGTTCTGAGCTGATTACTTTGTGTTTTAAGCTGCTCGTCAACGTGTGTTTTGAGCTGACTAACCTGATTACTGACTTGTCTTTGAAGCTAATCATTCTGTCCTGCAATTTGTTTGGTTAAACGTTCAAATAAGTCGTTCATGCTTAAAATTATCACACTGTCTTGTTCTACAGAATCGGTGCGTTCCGATCCTACTTCAAAATTTTCTTTCGGTTCTTTCTTTATCTGTGGTGAATCAAACATGTCAGTGGATTCGTTCACATACCCACTATCATCTACAAAGTCATCCTCTACTTCCTGTTTCATTCCTTGCTGTGTTCTAGGCAAGGCAATCTCGACATTTCAATCTGTTCGTTAACATGTTCGTGATATTGTATGTACGCCAATTGTCTACCGCTAATGCCATCAGTTATCTGGCCGCGTGAACTTCCGTCATTGCCAGTCGCATCTTCCATTACTCTCGGCACATCTACTGTGTCTACATTCTTGTCCATACTGAACGCAAATTACACCTCACCACCGTACTTGACGTTCACTGCTATTTACTTCACTAAATATTATTGCAATTCGTGCCACTGAACATCCATTGCTCGGTATCCACGTTAATTTGTGACCGACAACAACTAGATGTCCTGTCACCTGGAAGCCACTTTTATAATGTGCGCGTGGGGCATACAATACTCGTTAAAGCCTGTACTATGGTAAGTGAGCGGGGTTCACCTTATGAGAAAGGATTTTTGTATAGTTATCGACCGCGTGTGCCTGAATGGTGGCAAATCAGACTTACACCCATTCTGTAATAACAGTGATCCGACAAGCAAGTCCGAAATGCAATTACACGTCCGGATGGACCAAAAGCAACACTGAAGATGCTACCAGTTTGATAATAATACGGTCGCCAGCCTAATTAGGCATAAACTGAGTTTCTTCCCTGTACAAGTTGGTAGATATTCATGCAGAACAACAAGTAGTAACACTGCATAATATAGTAGAATTTTAGAATCAGAAAATCTATTGAACTGATAGTTTCGCGTTCTGTACTGATATGAAAAAACCATGAATACATAACACTACACAATAATGTATACTACAAAACTTTATACTGTCTATCAATCTGATTAAAATCGGGCATAGGTTACCCTAGAAATATCACTTTCGTGCTACACACAAAATGTAAATTTTGATAAAGATAAAACACTGACAAATTTTGACTTTTATATTGACTTTAACTTTTGCTGGTCAAACCAATTTAGAACACTTCAGAATTCAAATGAATAAAAAGGGAGGGGGGACCCTGAAACTGTTATGATCGCTGTATAAAAAAAATGATTACTGACATGAGTTCAAGATTTCCAGTATATAAGTTACTACTCTTCATCTTATTTACTGCTCATTTAAATACCTTTATATCTGTCTCGAAATAATAAACTTCATTACCATATCAATATTAAAGTTACCTTTCAACTTCGTTAGACCTTCGTTATTCATTTACTGGTCCATTAAAAACATTTCTTTAGACACCATTCTAACATAGCTAGTTCTGCAAATAATTATTATTAACACAAATTTTAATTTTAATTTTGGGACTCTCGGATTGCACAACATTTGGAAAGGACCCTGTCTAGGTTAGTTGTGAGGACAATTAAATGATGGGAAAGTTCTGGTAAAATTTAGGTTATTATTGCACAGTTCACTCTCTGGTCCATACGAATACGGTACTAAAAGTTTCAACCTGCTTGTATCGATGCGGCGGTTGGCGGGCGGAGAGACGGCGAGGCACAGAGCACACATACAACCACAGTATCGGCACTTCAGTTCTTCTTAGCACCGCAATACTTTTCCATTTAGTGCCTATGGAATTTTGCCATGCTGTGTGGGCGTTGGAACAGCATATCCGAGGCTCAGTGAAGCTACGTCTTCCAGGAGAGCCTCCTCGCTCCAGAAGGTGTTGCTCAAACCAGTGCCAAACTCCAACTACTACTGCTGAGCCCGTTGTGCCGTGCTCTTGACGTATCGGCACTTCAATTCTTCTTAGCACCGCAATACTTTTCCATTTAGTGCCTATGGAATTTTGCCATGCTGTGTGGGCGTTGGAACGGCATATCCGAGGCTCAATGAAGCTACGTCTTCCAGGAGAGCCTCCTCGCTCCAGAAGGTGTTGCTCAAACCAGTGCTAAACTCCAACTACTACTGCTGAGCCCGTTGTGCCGTGCACTGCCCGCATGCATTTTCCCGCATTCGCCTGCTATCCACCTTTTACCGCTCCCTGACAGGCCGGGTATTCACCCGAGGTTTTGCATTATACATATCCTAACACTTTGCCTACCTATGGACCAGACCCACAATTACAATTTTAAACATCTTACAACAGTTCCAAAATTTGTTACATTTCAATTCTATCACAATATTACTTGACATTTGACATAAACATTAATCTACACATTGAAACTTGTTTGCAGTTTTCTTAACACAATGGCATGAAACAAGAAATGAAATCAGAACATCAATTACACAAGTTTAACGAAAAATCAGATGGAAAGAATATTATTTATATATACAATAGTACAACGTCGTTGTTGTTACATGGGCACTCCCTCTGCTATTTACGATTGGGCGGATCAGATGCTGGTTCTTGTGAAGCTTGAACTGGCTTCTTAAAACGGAACGCTTTGGATTCGTGTTCACTAATCATTTCTTCTGAAATTTCCCGAACAAGTTTCCAGTTTTTTTTTAAGCAATTCCGAATTTATTTTTGCAGGTTAACTGTAGGATCTGTGCTAATTTCGGTGATGCCATTTTCCACAAAAAATTGTAATATTTTGTCCACATACGTATTTTTGTAAGCAGTGTATTGCCTTTATCGGCTTTGGTTATTAAAGCTTCTTTATTTTTCATTTTACGATTAATATTATTAATCACTTTAGTTTCTTCAATGCAAACGCTACTCATAGCTGCCATTTCTTTTTCTATCATGTTGTTACACTCATGAGCTATCCTAACCTATTGGGCCTTATCTACTTTAGCACTGTATGTACTAATTTTAAGGCCTACCACAAAATCATCTATTACAGTAGTCTCTAAGCTTAGGGGCTACATTGTCTTTTAAGCCTTTTTGTGATGAGTTTTATATAAGACTCTTTCAAAAAACTATTATTTACTGCAAGTTTATGATAATTTATCGGTGTTCTACTCTTAAGTTTCGACAATTTCTTTTTGTGTCTAATTTCAATTTCACATTTGCGATTATAGAACCAATTGTTGATACCGTTCCAGATAATGTCAATTTGAAACACGATATAACTAGTAAGCTTCTGCATTCAACCTATCTTTCTTTCTATACAGCTCTACTAATCTGTCAGCTAAAACTTGTTCGACTAATTTCCTCTTCATTGTGGGCGTTTTCTCGCATGCTTAACATTAATCAAAGCTTTCACATAGTCTGGCATTAGGTTCAACTTTTTACATTGCTTATTAAAATCAATGCCCATACTTGTTTTTAAAATTTTAAAATTAATGCCCATCTACTTGGTGACAGCATTCGATACCTGGGCAGACACGTATTTCAAAATGTTAAACATGGCTGCGAAACAGAAACTGTGTAATTGAGAATAGATTTAAAAATCAGCCAACAAGTTGCAAATAAAGGTTTATTATCCCTTGACCATAGTTTCGATATTTGTAAAAAAATGTTCTTCAGAAGTATTGGTCCTAAAAATGTTTACACGAGTTACAAAATATTTTTTTTACAAAACATTATTAGAAAAATATTTGTGAAGTAAACGTACTCTCTTATTACATCACATGATGCAACAGGCGTCACAAGTCAAAATATTTGCGTAAGTTACATGGACCTTTTTATGTCAGAGACCAAGGCCACTGCTACAAATACACAGACTCATGCGACCACTACTTAGCGCCCTCTGTAGACCAATTTTTACTAGTCGCCTGAGTCTGTATACCTGTAGCAGCTGGCTTTAGTCTCTGAGATAAGGTACATGTAACTCACGCAAATATTTTATTTTATGACGCCTATTGCATCATGTGATGTAATAAGTGAGTACGTTTACTTCACAAATGTTTTTCTATTAATGTTTTATTGTGTTTGTAAAAAAATATTTTGTAGCTGGTGTATAAATTTTTAGGCCAATAGTTCTGAATAACATATTTTTACAAATATCGAAACCATGGTCAAGGGATAATAAACGTTTATTTACAACTAGTTGGCTGATTTTTCAATCTGTTCTATAATAAAGCTTATTTTTACAACGAAACTGATAATAAAAGTGATATGAATAATGCTAATAAGGATAACATAATGAAAAAGAAGGCAGTACAAACGAATTATGAAATAACAGAATAATTGATATGTTTCACATGTAGCACAGCTGAATATAAATCTTATATTTCTCACCGATCGCAAGTTTGACAAACTAACTATACTAAGGTAATAACGACTCCAGTTATCCAGTTTGTTGTATTCTGCACAGCTTCATGTAAGTCTGGTTACCTGCCATTAACCCTAGAACACTAAAGGTGGCTGGGTGGAGGGGGGGGAGGGGGGGCGGGGTGGAAGAGGAGCAATGTTACATTTTTACTAACTCATCGTAAATATTATTACTATAAATTTTATTCAAAGGAATACATAATTCGTCGGTTATGCATTAGTTAATTACAGTTATTTGATCTCCAATGATCTGCGAAATGTCTATTTTTATAACCAACTGCAATCGTAAATTTTACGAGGGTGTAGTAGTTTATGATTAATATTCAGCAGTAAAATAGTCTTCATATAGGCTGTTGCATTTACACGTCGTATTACAGTTGTAAATGTACGTGCGCTGAAATAAACACGTGAAATCCAGTTGCGAGCATTTCAAACTTATTAACTGTTCGCCGGAGCGGCGTTTCGCAGTGCTAACAGTTACACTGCAGCGGAACTTTCAACTTAATCAACAACTGGCGTGCGTATTTGACTATGTACCGTTGTTTGCCGTAGATTTTGTATGAACAGTTCCAGAGAGGAAATGCCTCTTCACACATGGAACACAAGTTTGAATACGAACTGTTTGCGGAATCTGGGAGCTCAAATGTTCGTGTATAGAACTGAGAGCAGCCAAACTGCACTGAACATCAGTTTAATGAGTAGTCGCCGCGCGGGGTAGCCGAGCTGTCTGGGGCACCTTGTCACGGTTCGCGCGGCTCCCCCTGTCGGAGGTTCGAGTCCTCCCTCTGGCATGGGTGTATGTGCTGTCCTTAGCGTAAGTTAGTTTAAGTTCGATTAATTAGTGAGTAATCTTAGGGACCGATGACTTCAGCTATTTGGTCCCATAAGACCTCACCACAAATTTCCAAAATGTGTAGTCTGTACTTGCCAAGAATCGGGAAAGTTTATTGATCCGTCATGCTATTTGCAACTCAGAGATTTCTTTGCGTGTTAATATCACCAGTACTTGTTACAACTGATAGATAAGGAATTTAATCTTAAATTGGGGTACAGCAACTAAAATGTCGCCTCGTTCTACAAAACAGAAATTTTGCATAGGGGGAAAGACGTAAGGAAAACCTTGGTCAGAAAAAAATGGAAATGACAGTTATATACTTAAAAGCAACAATGACGCTGTAGAAATATTCCAAAACTCTCAGGCGCAACTCCAGAGGAGACGTGCTACATTTTTTGGACATATGAGAAGAATGGTAGAAAACAGGTTTATTTATTTAATCTTATCTGAGCTACAATTAATTAATAAAGCCATACATACTAGGTTACAAATACAACTAAGTAATATGGTGGTGGTTAGTGTTTAACGTCCCGTCGACAACGAGGTGATTAGAGACAGAGCGCAAGCTCGGATTAGGGAAGGATTGGGAAGGAAATCGGCCGTGCCCTTTCAAAGGAACCATCCCGGCATATGCCTGGAGTGATTTAGGGAAATCACGGAAAACCTAAATGAGGATGGCTGGAGACGTGATTGAACCGTCGTCCTCCCGAATGCGAGTCCAGTGTGCTAACCACTGCGCCACCTCGCTCGGTAACTAAGTAATAGTTATTCGTTCATATATGCATTCATGATCTTCACATACCTTAAGTCGTCATTATTGTCTATAGCAAGGCTCATATCTCTCTCCAGTGTTCGGCACACTTCACTGCAGCGTCGTTGGCCAGCCACAGGTCTTGGAAAGTGCATGGAGCCAGCAAGGATGGACAGGTCAACAGGTGTGTCATCGTTTGTTTTCCTCCACATTGGCAGGGCTCTTCTTCGGCGTATCCCCGCTTGAACAGGTTATCCTTTGATCTTCCCATTAAACACCTAAGTCTATTTAGGCTCTTCCAGACTCTCCATTCCAAATGTGATTCATTCCTTTAATGATCCAACTTTCAGGCTGCCTTCATCCAACTTTTGTTTCCACATTGATTCTCTGGTTGTTTATTGACTTTCGTTTAGTGGACGTTCAACTTTTATGAAATCTTTCCTAGATTTAAGTCTTGCCACCGCTGGCTGATGTGCGTACTGGGGATGTCTTCTATCTTCGCCCTGCTTGCCTCGTTTGGCCATCGCCAACGTTTGTCGTCTGATCTGGGAGGGGGGGAGGCTATTCCAGAATACATATGAAGGAGATCACCGTTTGTATGCTTCAGGCATCCTGTAGTCATTCAGTGCTGATATAGCTTCTGGACATGTGTCGATCTTCTCCATACGGGGCATACACATTCAGCTGGAGCAAAGCACAAAGCCAGGGATGATGCACGTAGAATTTCATAATTTGCTCCCCACTGTGAGTTGGTAAGTTTGCGGATTATACCGTTCCGTGTGTTGACTTTGGCTCTAGGTTTTTTACATGTTTCTTGTAAGAGAATGTTCGATATAACGTGACTCCAAGATAAACTGGGTATGGGCAGTGTTTAACTTAGTTCCATTCCAATTGTAATTCCCTGTTTGGTTCCTTATTGTTCAGATGAAATAAACAAGTCTGCGTCTTTGCTGGATTCGGTTGAAGCTGGTTCCCGTTGTAATATTCAGTTAGTACTTCTAAGGCATCTTTTAAGTTTCTCTCAATCTGTATGATTGATCTGGACTGGCAGGCAATGGCTACATCATCAGCATAGATAAAACTTCTTGTCGTTGGTCCAACTGGCAGGTCATTTGTATACAGATTGAAAAGTAGAGGGAACAAAACACTACCTAGTGGGAGCCCATTCTTCTGGTTCCTCCAGCGACTTCTTTGCTCTTGAAATTCCAAATAGTACCTTCTGTCGGAGTTTAGTGATCTCACAACTTCAGTAATATGTGAGTTTCCCGTCATTTTGAAAACTTTTTCCAGGAGGATTTTGTGGTTTATGCTGCTGATAAGTCGACAAACACCACACCAGTTTTTTTTCTTCCTTCTCAAAACTGTCCTCTGTGTATTGTGTTAGGCTTAGGACCAGGCCAGTGCAAGGCTTACCGGGTCTGGTCCTGCTTGTTGTGTAATTCTTTGGCTTTCTAGTTGTGGTCATATTTTATTCAAGATAAGATGTTCATATAGATTGAAAGGGCAACAAGGCAGCCATATTGGAAGATAGTTCTTGGCACCATCTGTTGATTTACCTGGCTTTAGGACATCTACTACCCTGGCCTTCAATCATAGCTTAGGTACCGTCTTGTTAAACCAGCAGAAATTATAGAGTTGTAAGGGCCATTCCTTAGCTATGGGCCCTATGTTCTGTATAAATTCATTAATGACGTCATCGGGACCCGCGGCATTCCTGGGTTTCAAGGAACTGATAGCAGAGAAATATGACTCAGGTGGTATTTCAGCCACTTGTAGCCTCTTTTATGAGGTGGCAGTCTTGTTGTTCCTGGTTGGTTTACCATTCAAAAGGAGCTGATGTGCGATTTGATTAGCTGTCGCGGATACCTGATCCTTGGGGCTGCCGGGTCGCTAGACAATAGTTTTATGAGGTTCCAAGCTCTTCTGTTACTATGCTTCATGTCAAGACTCTCCAACGTATGTTTCCAGGACTCTTGTCGGTCTTTGCTTATAGTTTTAATCAGCTGATCCCCAAGTTTTATAGTTTCTTCACTGAAAGGGTCCTGGCTGTACTGCTCCAGGTATTCGTTTTATATTTGTTTCATGTAGTTGGAATCTGCAGGAATGTAGAATGTCCTACAGCCTCTGAGTATGCTGAGTCTTGCTGATCTTTTAACAGCTTGGACGAACTTTCCATCGTTGTCAGTGTTTGATGGTAAATATATGATTTCCATACCTAAGGCGTCCGCAAACTTTTCCGGTTAGCCCTTTTGAAGTTAAAACGTGGCACTATTATTGGTCTAAAATTTACCAAGATTGGTCTGTGTTGGGTCTTTCGGATAGGATTGAGAACGAATTTTTTGCATGAACCAGACAAGGTTTTGGAAACAAATATGACGTCTGGGTTATATCCTCTCTTCCATCTTGCACTTTTGAATGGCGTAGGCTGTTTCTGACCATGGATGAGATGCAGCTCGTGTTCTTCTGCCCAGCTTTTCAGTAATTCTCCGTCCTCATTTGTGTCTTGATAGCCCCAAACTTTACTGTGACAAAGTCTCCCATTGTTAGCTGTGGGTGATAAGACATTTTGGCTGAAAGTAAACCTTTCCCCTGGTGGTTTATATATTGATGACACCGTAATGCTTCCGATAGCAACAGAAATGTTTTCCGTGCTGTTAACGGTGTTAGCTTGTACGTTGGATACTTTGATTCCAGGCCGAATAAATAGAGCACTTCCATATTGGTTGTGAGGGCCCTCCTTCACCAAGGTCATCCCAGAAATATTTGGACGGCGTTGTGATGGCCTTCTATGTTTCTCCTGGTGGCACAGGATGTAGCGGGAATGAAGTTTGCATGTGTTGGATATAAGTTCTTCTCTTTTAGTTGATATGCCCTCAATATTGAGAGATATGACTGTCAAACATGGCTTAGAAAAGGGTCTTTTCTTAGATTGTGAATACATGTCGTTTTGGACTTAGCTCAGTGTGTGGAAGGATCTGGCGGCATTACCGTTGCCCAGGGGACGCCCGACTGTACATGCACAGGTTAAAAAAATTGTTACATGCAGCAGTAGTATAAAAACGGCTAAATGCACCAATGAACCTTAAAAATGTTTAGAAGATAGAAATCTGTCGAACGAAGGAATTTCAAGCAAAGATTAATTGTAGACTGGCATTAAACATTTACGAGATTTACAAGGGACAGAGAAAATCAGCTAAGCTAAGAGACGGAAAAGGACTGAGAAGTAAGGGAAATGGAAAGCCGATCGAATTAATAAATGTTACTGGCTCTACTTGATGCACAGTGCCTAGATTGCTATGAAGATTTGTTGCGCCTGTGGGTGGTGCGTTTGTACTGTGAAACTGTAACGTCGATTCAGTAAAAAGGTTTTGTTAAGAGATATTAACAAGATAAAACAGCAGGCACTTGTTATTTTCTTATGTTTGTTCTTTCTATTTAGTGTTTTAATACTGCAGCTTTGAGTAGCCTGCATAGTCTCAGTGTTTCTTCTAAATTACGCTCGTGATACATACTTCGCAAGTAACGCAACAACAGAGCCCAAAAAGCCCACCTTGATTTAGCAGTAATTGTAACGATACAAGTACCATTACCCTTTTGTATAAAGTGTTTCATTTCAATAACATAATTTTTTTGTTCATAACTTGTTATATCGAGTATTAGCCATACATAGATGGATAACAATGTACAGAAGGCTGTGAGGTGCTAGAGCAATCACGGTACGCTTCTGCTATCTAGCGATGACGGTGATAAAATGCGCTCACCTAACACTGTATGGTGTTGCTGCCAGACAGATAAATGAGAAATCTTAAATCGTAGATATATGCTTCATGAACTTAATTGTTTAAATAATGACTTGTGTATTGTGATAACTATTTTTTAAAACTGCTTTCGTCATTTTGATTCTCATGGACCTACTTAAATACACATGTGCACTGTCATGACTTTAGTTTTAAGATGTAAACAGTAGGGACTTCCACTTGGAAGGGTTTTGTGCTGCAGAGTTATCGTCATTTTACTGGCTAGAACGTTCTCTAAGTAGAAGTGGAAGACAGTTTCGTGTTACGCGTGAAATGGCGAACACTTATATTACGTTGTGGTGGACAAAATCGAACGTAGTTGTTATTAAGCCTCGGCTGGACGAGATAAAGTAGCTCCTATTAATTCTGCAGTGTTTTATGCAGTTTGTATCCAAGAAACAAGAGGTGGCTATGTATTTTTGTGGCCTAGTTTGAAGTTGTGGTACGCTGGCTTACGGAATGTATTACCTTGAAGCAAGATATGTTGTGCTGGCAAAGTATGACAATTGAAAGTACTGCGACATTCAAGCCACAATTAAAAACTGCAAATTCATCGTACTGTAGCAACTCTCGTAAGAGGCTATAAACCGTGTTCACTGCCTGTGAAAAGACTAAAGAATATTTTTTATTAGTACATTTCAGTGTAATGTAAAGGTCGTGACCTCATCTCTCTGTAAAGATATGTGAGCAGATGATAAATATAACACATTTAAATTTATATTACTGGCATCACTGAGTAAAACATCTTAGTGTTATCAAAGAATTTTACAAGTTATGTTGTTATAAAGGTTACTACAGATTGGAAACAGTGTTGCAGAAGTAGACACCAGAAGGTACTGTGTAATTTTTCTTACCCCCAACAAAAAATTACTGCGGTGACATTTCAGTCTACATGGCTTCATAAATTTGTGTGCGTGTGAAGAAAGTAACTTCCAGTTTGTTAAAGTGCAGGATAAATGTATCTTTGTTTACTGAAAGTGTAATCACATCATAGTAGGCTTGTTTCGACATAAAGTATAATATTTTAGTAATAATACGAAGCATATTTCCATACAGAATGATTAGAATTGTAACGTAATAAGAAAGTGATGGTTACTAATTACACAACTAATAAAAGCACCAGCACACTAACCAAGCATCTTCATTACTTAGCAGGTTATGTGCACTGATTATTTCACAGTACGTTTGTTTATAAGTGTATCAGGTTAACTACAGAGGTGTTTTGTGCAGATGAAAGTAATCATTTTCCCTCTAATTAACTCAGGATATATATGGGGCCCAAGTTGATCATTTGCAGTGTAAAATGGAAATGAGCGTATGGCATCGTTGGCCAGGAGGCCCCAGTCGGGGAAGTTCGGCCGCCAAGTGCACGTCTTACTTCAGTCGACACCACACTGGGCGACTTGCGCACCGGTGATGAGGATGAAATGATGATGAGGACAACACAACATCCAGTCCACGAGCAGAGAAAATCTCCAACCCTTCCGGAAATCGAACCTAGGCTTGCTGCACTGGAGGCAAGCATGTTACCACCCAGCTAAGCAGGCGGACTATTTGCAGGGTAATATCGTTATCTCAAAGTGGTGCCTGTTGGTATTCGTGTTCTCCTCTTCAGTGGTTTTAAATAGCGTTAGTTTGTCGGTTTCCTTAGATAAAATTCTATTTCTGTGGTAAAATACAAGCTCTCCATCCTAGAGAGATATCAGTAAACGGAATGCAAATTACTTACTACACGCGAGTGTCCGCCCACAAACATTTTCGAGCCCGATCGCCGTCACGGTCAATTATAGGCGAATACGTATTCATATTAGGATAAATCTGGGTGGGTCATCGCAAGTGGCTTCCTGGTGACAGGGCTTTCTTGTAGAAAGGTCGCGTTTAGTGAACGTGTGAGTCTTGCAAAAATTGCGTAATTTTTGTAGATGAAATTAGGGACCGTATACTGAAGTAAAAAGAGATTATAGGTGAAAATAATTAATAGGAGCTTTCCCCACGTTAAACTGAGTGTGGCAACGTTTAAAAATATCACAAAAATTAATTGCTTATTTTGGTTAATTAATATTAGAAAACTTTTCAAAATGGCTGAAAAACAGCAACGAGGAGAAGAGCAAATAGTATTGGCTGATGTAGACAATATGGATGCAGTTGGCAAGAATGCAGACCTTAACATTGTAGCAGATACTCCAATAAGTACAGAGGGCATAGAATGGGTAACAGTGAAACAAAAGCTGATTGACGTTGACCAGGGATGTTCAGAGGAATCATTTAAGTATTCACATGTGAATGAAAGGCAGTAAATAGTACATTTCGGTCAAAGAGATGTGGAAGGAGTGGTTAAGTATCCAACAGAGGAAGAAATGGTAAATATGGGTGCAGGTAAGAATCTATTTAACAGTGGGAATGTAATTTTGGGAACCCGACTCTGGAACAACCTCCCTCGTTATGTTAGAGAACTTAAAAACACGTCCAGCTTCAAGAAACAGTTAATGACGTATCTACTTAAGCAACAGTAATGCCTTCCTCTTTACATGAATGCACTTCACCTCATTACTTCCCTCCTTCCCCCTCCTTAAATCTCCCTTCCCCAAAACTCGCTATGCTAGTAAACATCTACTTTACACACCAAGATATTAATGTACATCTGCCAAATCTTCGTTACTATTGTAATATTGCCAATTTTTCTCATGTTAATCATTATTATTTAATTTTCTTTTTTTTACAGTTATTATTATTGCTTTTTATCATAATTTGTATGTGTAGCACCTGTTGTAAAAATACTGCCAGCATTTACTTTATTACGTCTTAGTCATTACTCTTTATTCATACTGTCACTTGAGTAATCTAATTTTCTTATTTAAGCTATTGTCATGATGTAACTCTGATGTGTGAAATGCTGCATATGTGGAACAATGGTCCAATGTAAGAGAGGGCCCTAATCTGATCAGGTTAAATAAATAAATAAATAAATAAAATAAATAATTGATATGTTGCAGTCAATATCAGACCAAATATATACACAGTTTGGTCAAACTATGCAAACTGTAAGTCAGTTAGGCATTCAATAGAAGCTCTGGACAATAAACAGAGTCAAAAGTACAATCATAAAATCAGGCTGTGAATACAATGAGAACACAACAAAGTCAATTGAAACAGTCCTTTACAATACAAATCAACCAATACAGGCGTTTGACACCAAAAACAATGGAGCAATGCAAACACTAACAGAAAGAGTCACATTTTTGTGTGGGCAGGTTTACGAAAAGATAGGTTTAATGTATAAATAATCAAAAGAGGATCTACAGGAAGACAGTAGAATTGTTTGTAGACCAAAAAGTAAAGGATGAAGTAACAGAGCAGGTGGAGGTTGTGACTGAAAGAGTAGGTAACTGTGAGGAACGTATAGCTAATATAGAAACTACTGTCCATGAAGTACAATTACACACAAGTGATAGGATTAAGGGATTTGGAGAGGCAGTAAATTAAAAACTAAATGAGGTAGACAACAAACATAAAATGCCACTGGAAAAGGTTAAAGTGTTGGAAACTAGAAATGTGTTAGTATCCCAATTACATATGGAGGGGCATGCCTTGATCAATTGGGGATAGAAATAGAAAAATTTGACCCGAAAGTTAAGATACATCTGTGTCACCATGAATTCATATAGGAAGTTGATACCTAAAGAATTACTGGAAAGACAGATGATTATAATCACTAAAAACAAACTCAGTGGTGATGAAACTAACTAGACCGTCAAAGCTACAGAAGAATTTGAGACTTAAGATGGTTTTCTGAACAAATTTGTAGAAGAATTATGGTCATGTAGTAAACAGAGTTAAATCTACCAGGAATTTTTAGATGCCCGCCATACAGTCGCCAGGGAAGTAAAAGTATGAGAAAATACTGCAAAGGCTTATTTAGGAAGTAGAATATGTAAAGGAATTGATAACTGAGGAGCATTTATTGCATGTTTTGCATATGAAGTTACCTTTGAGTGTACAGAGTTATGTCAGTCTAGAGAACTGTGACTGAGCCATATTTTTAAGGAGAGTAGATGAAATTGATGTGTGGAACAGATCTAATGAGAGCAGATCTCAAAAAATGGTTCAAATGGCTCTGAGCACTATGGGACTCAACATCTTAGGTCATAAGTCCCCTAGAACTTAGAACTACTTAAACCTAACTAACCTAAGGACATCACACACACCCATGCCCGAGGCAGGATTCGAACCTGCGACCATAGCAGTCCCGCGGTTCCGGACTGCAGCGCCAGAACCGCTAGACCACCGCGACCGGCAGCAGACCTCACAGAAACCAAAAGAGGTCTAATAATAATAATTACCATAACAATATTCATGGAAATGACAATAGGGAATATGCTGTAAGAACAGTAAGAACAGACAGAGGTAGGAGAGGTGGAAGTGGTCATGGAAATAGACACGGATACAATATTAGGACATATAACCAGATGATAATGAGGGAAACAAAAGGCACAACAGTGAAGGACTGAGCTGGAGCGGATAGAGAGGATACGCCCAAAGAACAACCACCACAAAACCAAAATCACTAAAATAAGAGAGTGTACAATGTAAATAGATATTATGATGATAGATTAATAAGACAAAAATACATTGTGGTTTTAAAGAAATAAATAATCTATTCTATGCTTTATGTGATAAAGACATGAAGTACTAGGGAAAGAAAGAGTGGAACTTTTAGATTAAACTGGGTGCAGGGTTACCTGAGATGATTAGAGGAAATGATATTCAGAGGTATAATAAACTGAGAAAAACATGTTAGGTAGACATATATGATATAATGCCTGCAGAGGAATATGAAGCCAAAGAAAGCTTATTACAAAAGATCACAGTGTTTCCATTGAGGCAGTAGGTGAGGCTTGTTAATACATAAGGCAAATAGTGGACAGTGGCACTGGAGAATTAGTAGGAGATGTGGCTATAGAAACCAGTGATGATACCGGTAATGTAGAAACAGAAGAATATGAACAATGGGTAGGTTCATTATGCAATTAAGGAGCAAATGTAATTGAATATAAAATGGAGAAGGGAGAAGAAGTAAAACAATAGGCAGGAGAAATAGAGGAAATATGGAGTCTGAATGTAGAGGACAATACTGAGTGTAAGATTGCCAATGAGAATTATAGAGAAGAATTGGAGGATAATAATAGTTCCATGATCAGAGTGAAGACAATCATAGTGATAGAGAGGTAATGAATGATGATGTTATTAGTATATGTACTACTGTTGATGAACTTAATATATGGAATGCAAGTAAAAATGATGATAGGAAACTACTATGTGATGGATAGATAATGTAATTGAGGAGAATAAAGAAATATTTCAGGAAATATGGGCTCATGAACAATTGAGGTAGTCAGGCTAGATATACTTAGTGCAGACATTAGTAAAGGAATAACAGAATGTATTCCAGACACAGGGCTGGTAACCTTGAATGAGAACCAGAAGATAAATAATATAAAAGGTATAGCTAAGGAAACCCCAGAAGATCAAATACATGTATTTATAATCAGAAAGGACAAGAATAGTGGAGATAATAATGATGAGGAAAGTGAAAATGAGGAAGATGGATCTGCCTTAATAGAAATTGATACAGAGAGGGAAAAACATTGGATGTCACAAAAGGAGTATGTAGGAGGGAAAAGAAAGAAGCCCACTGACAAATATAATGATTTACTTCAGGTGAAGTTGGCAGAAAAGAAACCATACAATAAGAGTAATAAATTAGTCCACCATATATTAACTGAGTGAACTAATGATGCAATCAAACAAGACTTATTCATTTTCAGGGCAAGTATACCGCACCCCAACGCATGTCATTTGATATTTCCCAAATCAAGAAAGAAGTATGGAGTGAGGAATGTTGTGGACATTAAACTGTATAAAATAAAATAAAGATTAACTGAAGGCCATGAGTGGGACTGTAGTTGACATTCGGAAAAAGTAATAGGTGAAGTAACAAATATTCGAAAAGAAAGGGCTCTCTTAGTGTGAAAATGTTTCAAATGACATAGACATATGACCACGTCATGATGGAAAAAAATGAATATTAATTAAAGTAGGTTTAAGCATGATCCATTGAACAAATACATGTGTGTAGATTAAGTAGAAAATATGAATAACAAGAGCTCAGATGGAAACCTAAGCAAAGAAGAGAAAGCAGAAAGGTGGAAGGAGTATGTAGAGGGTCTATACAGACAGAGCACTGAAAGACCCAAGTTGAAACAAGGCCCCGTGAGTAGACAACGAAAGCTTCTGACAATGTTGACTGGGATACAAATTCGGAAGGTGACAGGGGTAAATTACAGGGAGAGGAAGGCTATTTACAAGTTGTACAGAAACCAGATCGCAGTTATAAGAGTCGAGAGGCATGAAAGGGAAGCAGTGTTTGGGAAGGGAGTGAGACAGGGTTGTAGCCTGTCCCCAATGTTATTCAATCTGTATATTGAGCAAGTAGTAAAGGAAACAAAAGAAAAATTCGGAGTAGGAATTAAAATCCATAGAGAAGAAATTAAAATTTTGAGGTTTGCCGATGTCATTGTAATTCTGTCGGAGACAGCAAAGGAACTGGAAGAACAGTTGAACGGAATGGACAGTGTCTTCAGGATATAAGATGAATATCAACAAAAGCAAAACGAGGACAAGGGAATGTAGTCGAATTAAATCAGGTGATGCTGAGGGAATTAGGAAATGATACACTTTAGGTAGTAAATCAGTTTTCCTATTTGGGGAGCAAAATAACTGATGATGGTCAATGGAGAGAGAATATAAAATGTAGATTGGCAATGGCAAGGAAAGTGTGTCTTAAGAAGAGAAATTTGTTAACATCGAGTATAGATTTAAGTGTCAGGAAGTCGTTTCTGAAAGTATTTGTATGGAGTGTAGCCATGTATGAAAGTGAAACATGGACGATAAATAGTTTGGACAAGAAGAGAACAGAAACTTTCGAAATGTGGCGGTATAGAAGAATGCTGAAGATTAGATGGGTAGATCACATAACTAATGAGGAGATACTGAATAGGATTGAGGAGAAGAGAAATTTGTGACACAACTTGACTAGAAGAAGGTATCCGTTGGCAGGACATGTTTTGAGGTATCGAGGGATCACCAGTTAAGTATTGGAGGGCAGCGTGGAGGTTAAAAATCGTAGAGTGAGGCCAAGAGATGAATACAGTAAGCAGATCCATAAGTATGTAGGTTGCAGTAGGCACAGGGAGATGAAGAAGCCTGCATAGGATAGAGTAGCATGGAGAGCTGCATCAAACCAGTCTCTAGACTGAAGACCACAACAACAACAGGTACAAAATGACTGGTTAATTTTATGCCATGGTGATATAGTTCATATAACTAAGGCTATTAGTACAGATTTTTTTACTCAACTGCTCTTGTATAAAAACTTAAAAGCAAACAAATAATAATATTTCTAAATTTCAGATTCGTAGAGTAAGATACAAAGTATGATGGGATTTATTTTACTGCTATATTATGAAACTTTACTGTGGTTTATTAAAATATTGTGTGTGAAAGTTGTGTTTAACATGAATGGACAAAACGATTTGTAGTGGTTAATAAAAAAAAAAATAAATGTAGAAGAGAGACCGTGAAAAAAGGGAAAGAATGAAAAGCAAATCGGACTTCGTATTACAGAAATGCTATAGTTGGGGTGGTCCTTGTGGCGTTTTTGAGCAAAAGTTAAACCAATTTCCACTACAAAACTTACTGAACAGAAACAGAGAATAACAAAATGTAAATGACATGGGGAAGTGGCGTAGATAAATCATCCTTTATCGTAGGTTACCAGGTTAACTTGTCTTCTTTCGTGCTGCGTCCAGGTCTTCAAAAATCTCCTTCATTTCTGTGTGAAAAGTCGGCTCCGAAATCTTGCAACAAGTTTCATTGTCCAGGAATTTCTAATGTACACAAAACCGTCTTGCTATTAAATGCAATTTATTTTAGTTGCTTCTCTCCATCCTCCGAATTTCATAACAACTTCCACAATGTCTACACATTAATAAGTTTTTTCGTCTTAATCAGATCACGTCTGCCTTAAGCTTCGGCTATCAAGAGACAATTGAAACGGATAGAAAACAAAAAAAGAGTTACAATTTTAGTAGTTTCTCTGCCGTCGAGCGCTCATACCGCTGCGACGGGATATTTTCTATCTGAGGGAACGAGTGTAGCGCGGCGAAGTTCAAAGTCCCGCTACATCGCCCCCTCGACTGTCACGCTAAAACCTTTAGCGTGGCAGGCTGGCAAACAATAGAATAGATATACCTAAATGTCTATTATACATATTTTCCTAGGAAACGCCACGTGCATACTTCGGGGATTATCTTTGTCAATACTTGGTGTCTAAATCTATATACTACATTCAATTGTTACAGTTCTGATCCTTTTTACACAATTAATATATATTTACATACAGTTTGTTTGAACAAGTTGCTTGCCAGCGCAGTTAATGTCGTGCGCTTCCAGCGTTGGTTTCCCAATGCATCTCTGGCAGCACGTAGTCTTTGCTCATGCGCAGTAGCATCACTGAATTTCGCGTGCGGCAGTTTCAAAATCGCTGTATTATGACAGTCTTGAACAGTATTCACTCTCACATAGCGTTCATTACAAGTTGTTATTCCAGCATAATTGGCGTGTTAAGTCCGGTGACACCATAAGATTGAGCGTGTGCGTGATCTGAAGCAACGTCTATGTCTCCTGTTACGACACAACACTCCAAGTCCTTGTGCGTTTTCATGACTATTGTTCCCGGGGCATATATGGTCGATGTAGTTTTTAGCCTCCACATCGCCTACGGCAGGTGCTGAGTTTATTGTCTCTAAAGCATCTGAAGGCCGGCCAGGAACAACGGCGTCGATGTTCGCAAAGGTAGGTGTTTCACCACGTTGTTTACACTTGCCAACAAACGTTCATTTGCAGTGTGAAAATCCTCATTATCGTCGAAGTAAATTGCAGTTTATATCGATTTACAAACAGTTATTTGGTTTATGCACCAAAAGTTTCACAAATAACACAAAATTCGTCGTTTATAACGTTCACAGTTTAACACAGTCTGCAACACTTTTTTGCCATATTTACATTTTAACAAAGTTCACCGTGTCCCAGCATGTTTACATAGTTAATTATGAAAGCTTACATTTCGTGGTCACATTTCAAAATATGTTGACAATATGCAAAGTTTTAACACATATACAAATGCATATAAATTTACAAGAATATACGCGTGAAATATTTACACTAAAAAATTATACTAAGTCCCATTGGCTTTCTTTTATTGGGGTTTATGGTCATTTTGATTTTCTTTATTAAGGTTTTGACGTGCCAAGGGATATAAGACTTAATGTTTAAAGCACGGGCTTTCCTTCATTTATTATTTCTTTCTTTGTTTTGATTCCATATCTTGGCTGGTTAGTGGTTAACCAGGCTTGTAATGCCATTAATATTCATGTCTTTTTATTCATTCCTGATAGTTTACTGTCACACATTATATTCTTACATTCCATAAACAAATAATACCCAGCTGCAGGAGGTGGTAGGATAAAGGAGAAAAAAAATAGACTGGAAGAAACTATTCACTACCTAAAAACTACCAAATCCTACAGCTAATACATAAAAAAAGAGAACATAATACATTATAACGTTTGAATCACCTTCAAGGGGTGTGTGAAAGGAGGTGCTTACAATTTACCAAATCATGGGTAAATGTAAGTGTCCTTACGTCAAGTCTGTGTAGTGTAACAACATGACAGATTCTCTGTTTGTGTTCTGACTGTTCATATGACTAAGTGTATTATACATTAACAAATCTTTGCATGAGTAAATCACTGCTCAGCACTTCCTCGATATCTCCACTTCTTGTGGATACCGTCTATACAAATGGAAAGTATATCTCACAGAGATTGTCTCTCTCATAATGTGTATTATATAATAACATATCAAATTTCCTCTCAAGAGTTCAACCATGGACTTTCTTCTGCTTTAATGAAGGTTAGACATCATGTATCTGGTATATATACACTCCTGGAAATGGAAAAAAGAACACATTGACACCGGTGTGTCAGACCCACCATACTTGCTCCGGACACTGCGAGAGGGCTGTACAAGCAATGATCACACGCACGGCACAGCGGACACACCAGGAACCGCGGTGTTGGCCGTCGAATGGCGCTAGCTGCGCAGCATTTGTGCACCGCCGCCGTCAGTGTCAGCCAGTTTGCCGTGGCATACGGAGTTCCATCGCAGTCTTTAACACTGGTAGCATGCCGCGACAGCGTGGACGTGAACCGTATGTGCAGTTGACGGACTTTCAGCGAGGGCGTATAGTGGGCATGCGGGAGGCCGGGTGGACGTACCGCCGAATTGCTCAACACGTGGGGCGTGAGGTCTCCACAGTACATCGATGTTGTCGCCAGTGGTCGGCGGAAGGTGCACGTGCCCGTCGACCTGGGACCGGACCGCAGCGACGCACGGATGCACGCCAAGACCGTAGGATCCTACGCAGTGCCGTAGGGGACCGCACCGCCACTTCCCAGCAAATTAGGGACACTGTTGCTCCTGGGGTATCGGCGAGGACCATTCGCAACCGTCTCCATGAAGCTGGGCTACGGTCCCGCACACCGTTAGGCCGTCTTCCGCTCACGCCCCAACATCGTGCAGCCCGCCTCCAGTGGTGTCGCGACAGGCGTGAATGGAGGGACGAATGGAGACGTGTCGTCTTCAGCGATGAGAGTCGCTTCTGCCTTGGTGCCAATGATGGTCGTATGCGTGTTTGGCGCCGTGCAGGTGAGCGCCACAATCAGGACTGCATACGACCGAGGCACACAGGGCCAACACCCGGCATCAAGGTGTGGGGAGCGATCTCCTACACTGGCCGTACACCACTGGTGATCGTCGAGGGGACACTGAATAGTGCACGGTACATCCAAACCGTCATCGAACCCATCGTTCTACCATTCCTAGACCGGCAAGGGAACTTGCTGTTCCAACAGGACAATGCACGTCCGCATGTATCCCGTGCCACCCAACGTGCTCTAGAAGGTGTAAGTCAACTACCCTGGCCAGCAAGATCTCCGGATCTGTCCCCCATTGAGCATGTTTGGGACTGGATGAAGCGTCGTCTCACGCGGTCTGCACGTCCAGCACGAACGCTGGTCCAACTGAGGCGCCAGGTGGAAATGGCATGGCAAGCCGTTCCACAGGACTACATCCAGCATCTCTACGATCGTCTCCATGGGAGAATAGCAGCCTGCATTGCTGCGAAAGGTGGATATACACTGTACTAGTGCCGACATTGTGCATGCTCTGTTACCTGTGTCTATGTGCCTGTGGTTCTGTCAGTGTGATCATGTGATGTATCTGACCCCAGGAATGTGTCAATAAAGTTTCCCCTTCCTGGGACAATGAATTCACGGTGTTCTTATTTCAATTTCCAGGAGTGTAATTTGTGGGTGTTTTTAGCGCTATCAATTTAGAAACAAGAGCATAACCCTCCTTTTTAAAAAGTATGGGTTCAGCTTTTCATAAAACGGTGGAGCTCATTGATATTAGCAATTTTTGAAACAGGAAGGTAAAAATATTCAGCAATTTACAAGTTCAGCATTTGAGAATATTTTAAATTTAGAATGTCCAGTATTATGATAGGAGATTTGGAGCGACCTTTGGCCACTAACAATTTTGGAACGGAAAGGTGACAACGATTTGAAAACTTACAGCAATCTACAATTAAGGATTGAAAGATCTTCAAATGAAACAAATGTTAAGGCAGCAGTAACAAGAGAGGGCTGGGCTGGGAGAGGCAAAGCTTGACTAGGATGGCTTAGGGTAGCAGAGAATTTGATTTAAATCCATAAAGATTAAGAACTTAACTTACAGAGAGATGCTATAGCACGTGAGGAGATCAAGCCTCCTCAGTGGCTGCTGAAGACTTGAGGCGGACAGCACGCCCTATATATGTACACGGCTGACGTAGACTGTCCACTCCCGTGAATCGGCGGGTAGTGGATCACACGCCGGGGCCAATGGCTCCAATGCTACGAACAGCTAGGGAAACCGAGAGAAAACAAATACAGTTAACGCAAGACTGAGCACCAAAGTAAGTAAATTTTTAAGGCCCGACACAAGAATATGAAATTCATCCCTGCCTTAGACACTGACCGCAGTCTGAATGTAACATGACTACATAATTAAAACAAGGTGATGAACCAGTTAATCATTTAACAGTAATGACCAAATGTAACAATTAATTTGATTAAACAGCCAACCGAAAAAAAGACCTCCAAAACACAAATTCATTTAAGTAAACTTAAAAGTAGCAAGAAATGCATGAGCTCTAATATCTAAGCACGATATCACATTAGTAATAAAGTATAAAACAGAAAAACAAAAAATTCCTTCTTTTAAAAGAAGTCTGGATCACACGATGACCTTCCAACGTGATTACAGACGATGAGCCAACATTTATCGAGGGACTGACATTTGCTAATCACGACCATGCCCTACGTTACAGTTCATGCACAATCCAGGCAACCAAGAATTTGCCACCTTAAAGGTCAGGGTCGATATTAGACGGATGGTCACTAATATACACATATCAAAAAAAGTTTTACATCACCCTGGTTCCCAGAACTCCTCAACATAGACGTTGACTGTGGAATTGTATCACAGACACAGTCCCTTTGACTGTTGAGACATGTCACTAAACCCGCCCAAAGATGTAACCATGCATGAGCAGCGCCTATTAGACGGCGGGGATCCGATAGCCGATCAGTTCCAGTCATTCCACCAGCGAGGAGATACACTGCTCGTGTTGTCTGTAGTTCAACCATGCCTAGACGGTCAGTACCGCGGTTCGATCGCGTCCACATTGTTACTTTGTGCCAGGAAGGGCTCCCAACAAGGAAAGTGTCCAGGCGTCTTGAAGTAAACCAAAGCGATGTTGTTCGGACATGGAGGAAATACAGAGAGACAGGAACTGTCGATGACATGCCTCGCTCAGGCCGCCCAAGGGCTTCTACTGCAGTGGATGACCGCTACCTTCGGATTATGGCTCGGAGGAGCACTGACAGCAACGCCACCATGCTGAATAATGCTTTTCGTGCAGCCATAGTACGTCGTGTAACGACTCAAACAGTACGCATCTTGACTCGCGACGTCCATGACGAGGTCCATCTTTGCAACCACGACACCATGCAGCGCGGTACATATGGGCCCAACAAGAAGCGAGTGGACCGTTCAGGACTGGCATCACGTTCTCTTCACCGATGAGTGTCGCATATACCTTCAACCAGACGGTCGACGGAGACGTGTGTGGAAGCAACCAGGTCAGGCCTTAGACACACTGTCCAGCGAGTGGAGCAAGGTGAAGGTTCCCTGCTGTTTTGGGACGGCATTATGTGGGGCGGACGTACGCCGCTGGGGTTCATGGAAGGCGCCGTAACGGCTGTACGATACGTGAATGCCATCCTCCGACTGATAGTGCAACCATATCGGCAGCATATTGGCGAGGCATTGGTATTAATGGACGACAATTCACGCCTCCATCGTGCACATCTTGTGAATGACTTCCTTCAGGATAACGACATCGCTCGACTAGAGTGGCCAGCATGTTCTCCAGATATGAACCGTATCGAACATGCCTGGGATAGATTGAAAAGGCCTGTTTATGGACGACGTGACCCACCAACCGCTCTGAGGGATCTACGCTGAATCGCCGTTGAGGAGTGGGACAATCTGGACCAACAGTGCCTTGATGAACTTGTGGATAGTATGCCACGACGAATACAGGCATGCATCAATGCAAGAGGACGTGCTACTGGGTATTAGAGGTATCGGTGTTTGCAGAAATCTGGAGCACCACCTCTGAAGGTCTCGCTGTATGGTGGTACAACATGGAATGTGTCGTTTTCATGAGCAATAAAAAGGGCGGAAAAGATGTTTATGCTGATTTCTATTCGAATTTTCTGTAGAGGCTCCGGAACTCTCGGAACTAAGATGATGCAAAACTATTATGATGTGTGTGTGTGATGCCCTGGAACAGATTACAACTAAATTAATTTCATAGTCAAGCAATAATGACCTAGATCACCGAATTGGAATAAAAAGGAAAACACGGTTTAAATACACTCACATATGTCATCGATAAGGGAAGTTCACACAAAAAGGGGGCGAATTTAGTAGCTTGAGTACAGAGTGACGGAGAACAGCGGGCAAACCAACCTAACAGAAGCAAGTCCAGCACTGGAACACAAGTGCCAAAATCCATAAACAGAAGTACCTTAGCCAAAATAAGGTAGGTCTGGTTGTTACCAGAGAAAGTAAACGTGATCACATCAACAAACGGTCATTCACAAATCAAAATAGTCAGTGCAACAGTGTGGAGTCCAACACTCCACACTGACACCGTCCACCGTGGACAATGCAGCTTCCAGCTATTTACAGACAGCAGTCAATTCTGTGCACACAAAAGCACAGTCCCTGTTCATAAAAATCTACATAAAATCTCAAAAACATACAAACAAAGCATACCGTTGGGATGTACACAAAACATTAACGAGACGAATAAACAAACACTAAAATCTTTGGAAAGTTCTCACTATACACTGTGGAAAAAACGCAAGCTCTTACAACAAAAATAAACTACCACAGACAGATATATCGAGAGTTATGACACATACAAGGATCCACCCACTTGGATGAGCGACCGCCGATCAGGCCCCGAAATGGCATGGTCACCGTTCGTCACGTTTTCCTCTCTGTCACTGCTCAACCATCCGTCAACAATTCTAACCAAAGAGCCAACTATAAGAAGACCAAAGCGCCACCCGGTGACATGACAGGAAAACAGAGAGCGCCACAGGCAGATATATAACAGCTCAGAAAAAGTGCCCACACGGCTCATGTACCATTTGGAGAATTTTGTGAAGACAGGGGTTGTTACATATTCACTGAAAACAAGAGCTGAGGGTAACTGATAGAGAAATTCTGGAAGCACCTCTGGCCTTGATTTGCTTGTGTTTATTTACATTTAGAGCTTGCGTACTGATTTCATGCATTAGCTTTTGTGTGTGATGATTTTATAGCGGAGCATAACTCTCGATATATCTGTCTGTGGTAGTTTATTTTTGTTGTAAGAGCTTGCGTTTTTTACACAGTGTATAGTGAGAACTTACCAAAGATTTTAGTGTTTGTTTATTCGTCTCGTTAATGTTTTGTGTACATCCCAACCGTCTGCTTTGTTTGTATGTTTTTGAGATTTTATGCAGATTTTTATACGGTAGGATATGGACAGGGACTGTGCTTTTGTGTGCAGAGAATTGACTGCTGTCATTGACTGCTGTCTGTAAATAGCTGGAAGCTGCATTGTCCACGGTCAACGGTCACCCCGCATCTGGGCAGCATTGACAGAACGTGTGACACCTTTGGTGCTGTATGCAATATCTGACCGGCCTTTCTCCTTTCGAGAGTGAGTGTCGAACAGTAGTGGGTTCACGTATCTCTGACCGGAGGACGAAAGTGGAAACGACCATACAACTGGCTCCTTACGTTTTAACAACACCTACAAGATGCTATGCAGTGCTAATAACACTTCTGAGACAGCACGGGATGCCTTTCCTCAGCTGTGGCCCGCCTTCCTGAGAACAGGGCAGAAGAGATCAGGCGGGAGGTTGCCTATAATCTTCGTCGAGTTCTCGCTCCACGAAATGATAATCCATCTTGTGAAAGGGCTGCTATTCGGTCTCTGAGAGAAAATCGGGATTTAATAATTCTTCTGGCTGATAAATGTAATGCCACGGTTATTCTCGCACGTGAGGATTATGTCGCCAGACACACACATCGATGAAATGACAACCATACTCAAGACCATAACATCACAAAATTACTTTTTGTTCAGCAAAGAATTTTATTCTCAACATGAAGAACTGCCAATGGGTTCACCAATTAGTGGCCTCCTAGCTAACATATTTATGAGCAACCTGGAGAACATGATCTTCAGACACAAAATAAACCGAAAAACTACAAAGTTATATACTGTTACCGTTATGTCGATGACATAATATGCATGACTGATGAATCACACACTCACATAGAACAGTTATACAATGAAATAAAAAATTTACAGCCAAAAATTAACTTGACATTAGAAACAGAAACAAACACCACACTACATTTTCTAGATCTCACCATACATAAAACAGACAACACACACGACTCCACAATATTCAGGAGAAAGACAACCACAAGCACCACCATTCACAGCCTATCGAACCACCCATTGACACATAAGCAAGCGAACTTCAGATTCCTGCTCCATAGATTAAACAGAACACCCATGAGCAAACAGAACTACACGTAAGAACTAAACATAATAAAACAAATAGCAATAGAAAATGATTATGATGCCTATATGGTAGACAAATTAAATAAAAAATACATAAACAGTACAGAAATAAATATATCACACACACACACACACAAGTCCTCACCCAACACAAAACAACACAAAACACAAACAATGAGCCGGTCGGGGTGGCCGAGCGGTTCTAGCCGCTACAGTCTGGAGCCGCGCGGCCGCTACGGTCGCAGGATCGAATCCTGCCTCGGGCATGGATGTGTGTGTTGTCCTTAGGTTAGATAGGTTTAAGTAGTTCTAAGTTCCAGGGGACTGATGACCTCAGCAGTTAAGTCCCATAGTGCTCAGAGCCATTTTTGAACAAACAATGAGCACACAAAAGCCACAACAGATCAACGACATACACACAAAACGAAATAGGCGACATATTAAAGAATTGGGGACTCCAAATAGTATACAGGGCAGAATATACAACACAGAAAAAGATCAGAACACAAGAAACACCCACGGATAAATTTAACAGATCAGGGATGTATGAACTCACATGCAACACTTGATAGGACACATGCAGAAACTTCAAAACCAGATATTCAGAACATCTCAGAGCTTTAAAAAGCAAAAGCTCCTATAGCATTTGCTGACCACCTAATACCCCACAATCACCACCCAAGTACGATATAAACAGGCTTAAGAATGACGAAATAAATCTCGGGTGAACAGCCTGGTATGAGTGTGCATAGGACACAATATTTCGGCAATCGACCACGTTGCCATCATCAGGTGCGCTGATGTACTGTACACTGATGTACATTGATGGCAACGTGGTCGATTGCCGAAATATTGTGTCCTATGCACACTCATACCAGGCTGTTCACCCGAGATTTATTTCGTCATAAAATACGCCTGGAGAAATTGAAGAATCACAGACTTTAGAAATCTAAAACTCAGCCACACCATATACAGCAAACTGACCATTCAGGAAAACTTCCACATCAGAAGGCAATAGTAGAAGGAAACAGGTCATAAATGAATGCACTGCACTCTGCAATGGCACACCATTTAACACATTAAAGGAACTTTTCAAAAAAGACAACACAAACAGTTAGGAAGTCTACCCCCCCCCCCCCAACACACACACAAACACGCACAGATACGCACATACGCACACGCGCACACGCACACACGCACACACGCACATACGCACACACGCACACACACACGAGGTAAATGGATACCCGACACTCTGTAAAGACACACCATTTTACACAGTAAAGGAAGACCACGTGAAAGACCTCACAAACAGCTAAGAAGCGTACAGAACACACACACACACACACACACACACACACACACACACACACACGCGTTCGCGCGCTAAAACAAAGATAAAAAACAAAATTCAAATTTGTCGCCAAACTCACTGGTGAACAAATGAACGCTGACTGGGCTGGAACACACAACAACCACAATTAAAATGTGTGTTATATTTACGTGTTCTTCACAACACCTCATCAGGATGCTGAG
Source organism: Schistocerca nitens (assembly GCF_023898315.1). Lineage (NCBI taxonomy): Eukaryota > Metazoa > Arthropoda > Insecta > Orthoptera > Acrididae > Schistocerca > Schistocerca nitens. Next base: position 928,590,331 of record NC_064617.1, on the reverse strand, counting down.
AAAAAAGGGTTCGCCACATAAAACGTAAGTAAAACTAATATAGCCGTGAAGAATCGCGACAAACTAAATTTCGTTTATAACATAAAATGATAGGTTAATCCTCAAGAAAATTTCTTATCAACATCGTTTGGTTGAAGATGACAAGCTACCTGTAATAAATAATACACAAATGGTCCTGAAAATCCATGCAAGCTGAGTGTAAAGATATTAACTAAAAGAAACGAATCGCTGTTTGAACTAAATATTCATGTAATTTTATAATCATTTAGTTTACAGATTAAATAAAACAGAAACCCACTGATGATCGCCCAGAGGTACTGAAACATGTTTGGGAACTTGGAATAAACGGTGTTTTGCATAACTGGTGGACCTTACTTCCAACAATTTTCAGCAACTGTTTTTGAAGAATGCCGATGTGAAGAAAAAGCACATTAATGAGTTAAAAATAGATTTTTAACGCAACTGGTATACTATTTCTTCACGTCGGAAATCTTGTTACGCCATTCATACCACCACCCACCAGTGCACTCGGACATCTTGTCTTGTGCCACATTATTTGCTTCACACAGTCTAAAATGAAAGATTGGACTGGATGAAAACCCTAAAAGTAGTAAAGTATGTTTCACTATAACTTCAAAAGTACAACTTCAAATATTTACCAAAAATTGTGAAAAAAGTATAATACAAAATAAAAATATCGGTATGGATGAAGTCGTGTCAGGACACAACCATCGATCTGGTGTAGGAAGAAATGCGAGTCATTCGGCTGGTGGCGCGTTTCTATTGATCTACGTTAAAAAATCAGTGATGCTGTGTCCACTGCAATCTTAACTGACGATGTCGGTGGGTCAACACAGGAACACGGAGGGGTCATGTAATTTGGAGCTCCGTGTTCAACAGTGGTCTTTGATCGGTGTACTCCGAAACACTTAGGCCAGCACCAGCATTGTGCACTGTCTTCATGTTTGCCACAGATCGCTGTCTACTGTGTGTTACACAGTGGGGGATCCTCCGATCTCAGTGTTTTGCGATTAGACGTTGACATCCAGTACGGCTTACACATTATTCCACAAGCCTTCAAACACTTCCCGTAAGTGCTCACGACAGCAGGACGCCGACAAGCGACCAGCTTCACCGTTTCAGAGATTCTCGTTTCCAGTCACAGCTCCCAGACAGTGTGCCCTTTGTCAGAACCGCTTATATCAGTGGATTTTCGCATTTGGGTCCCGTATCTTCGCCATAATGACTGCCCATTCTTTCCTTTTGCGCTTGCATTCTTTCCTTACAGCGTTCACGCGCCCGCAGCACCACCAGGAGGCATTCAAGCTGCGCAGTGGTCGTAATGTTTTGGCTCATCAGTGTATGTGCACTCAAGGAACAGTTCAAGCAATCTCTCAGTGTGTCATATTTCACCTGTTCAGCTTAATTTCGCAAGCACTTAAAATGTTTCACGAAACTCCTATGTGTTATGCCTCACAGACTTCCATGCGTCATGTTTCGAGTCACACATCTCAGAATATTTCTTTTGATTACATTCCATGAGGTACTGCAGAACAGAATTTCTAAGGCAACTAAGCAGCTCAGGGTGGGTTTACATCTACACGTGACAGATTTTTAAATGACTTCGTCATCAGGTATTATTATCTTTTCTGTACACATGTGCACTTTGTTTTGGCAAGGTGAACTCTTTTTCGTGGGTGGGTGGGGGCAAGCTGTGAAAGTAGCAGCATGTAAGCCTACATTTTCTGTATTTCCTTCTGTCAGTCTATCTTCTACTGCGAAGTGCTTAAGTTTCTGCAGACTGAGCAAGAACGAGAAAACGAACTCACGAGTGTTGACTGTAAGTCCTCTTTCCTAATGAAATTTAAGAGTTTGTTGTCGTTAGCACTCGAATTTAGATCGTGTTTTCAAATACACTGTTTCATGATTTTGTTCTTTCCTTTTAGAGTAGTAGATCTCGCTAACGTTAGTGAGGATAAAGATACAACATCACCATAGGCAACCAGCGAGTCGAGAGTCGACTGTTAGTACAACCTGTCTACTGAAGTTTAAGAGTTCAGCTTCTGTTTTTAGCATTCGAACTAATATCGTACTCTAAAACGCATTACCTCACTATTTTTCTTTTCTTTAACAGTAATTCATCTCACTGAAGATGGAGGCGATGACGAGACGTTTGCTAACAATGGGTGGATCTCACGACGGAACACCGAACAGGGATGTGAATATTTGTAAATAATGTATGCAATAATGTACGCAATATATGATATTAAGAAGTATCACTTGTTATTAATAAACTGTGTTGAGCGCATCATTCTGGACTAAAACGAAATACTGGTTAGAATATTAACACCTACGATTTAATGAAAATATCTCAGGCAATAAATTTAGGCTCTTGTTATGCAACCATCAGAATTTGTTGCATGCTTGATACACACTCAGTGCTTGTAACAGTGTAATGTAAATATATGTTATTCTGAACTTAATGCCATCTACAATAGTTGGTTGATGAAGTAAATTATTACCGAAAAAATTTCTAAAAATGTGAGGCATCAAGCTGCATTTTTGTACCCAAGGTTCTTTGAACATTATTTGCAATTCAATAACCTATGCTGTCCTTCCCAGATTCACATAACAGACAATATTATCTTCAGAATTCAGTACATTTCACTTAGAATAGCGCTGAACTGAAGTATATAGTATGTAAACGACGTCATTCAGATATTGTTCAAAAATACTTCCAGACAAAGCAAAACAAGAATTGGTTATTGATGTAGCTATGCAAATCTTTTTACTAGCAAAACGTTAAAATCTATAATATACTATCCTTGTTACTGAAAATCTCTAAAAGTACTGACCTATTTACTTCAAATTTTTACATGTTACCCTGATGAACATCACAATGGACGTAGATTATGTGTATACGAATACATCATTCAAGTGTCCGGACCGTTCGCCAGATAGTTACGTTATTTAAGGAAACAGGAAGTGTTCAGCCACATGTGAAAGTCAACCACGACCTGCAACAAATGATGATGCCCAAGTAAGTATTTTAGCTGCTGTCGCGGCTAATCCGCACATCAGTAGCAGACAAATTGCGCGAGAATCTCAAAAACGTCTGTGTTGAGAATGCTACATCAACATCGATTGCACTCGTGCCATATTTCTATGCACCAGGAATTGCATGGCGACGACTTTGAACGTCGTGTACAGTTCTGCCACTGGGCACAAGAGAAGTTACGGGACGATGATAGATTTTTTGCACGCGTTCTATTTAGCGACGAAGCGTCATTCACCAACAGCAGTAACGTAAACCGGCATAATATACACTATTGGGCAACGGAAAATCCACGATGGCTGCGAAAAGTGGAACGTCAGCGACCTTGGCGGGTTAATGTATGGTGCGGCGTTATGCGAGGAAGGATAATTGGCCCCCATTTTATCGATGGCAATCTAACTAGTGCAAGGTATGTTGATTTTTTACGTAAAGTTCCACCGACGTTACTACAAGATGTTTCACTGCATGACAGAATGGCGATGTACTTCCAACATGATGGAAGTCCGGCACATAGCTCGCGTGCAGTTGAAGCGGTACTGAATAGCATATTTCATGACAGGTGGATTGGTTATCGAAGCACCATACTATGGCCCGCACCTTCACCGGATCTGACGTCCTCGGATTTCTTTCTGTGGTGAAAGTTGAAGGATATTTGCTATCGTGATCCACCGACAACGCCTGACAACATGCGTCAGCGCATTGTCATGCATGTACGAACATTACAGAAGGCGAACTACTCGCTGTTGAGAGAAATGTCGTTACACGTATTGCCAAATGCATTGAGGTTGACAGACATCATTTTGAGAATTTATTGCATTAATGTGGTATTTACAGGTAATCACGCTGTAACAGCATGCGTTCTCAGAAATGATAAGTTCACAAAGGTACATGTATCACATTGGAACAACCGAAATATAATGTTCAAACGTACCTACGTTCTGTATTTTAATTTGAAAAACCTACCTGTAACCAACTGTTCGTCTAAAATTGTGAGCCATATGTTTGAGACTATCACAGCGCCATCTACCACAAAGCGAAAGAAGTGATCCAACTAAAACATTCATATTTCTTTACGTACTACACGAATACGTAATAAAAAATGGGGGTTCCTATTAAGAGAAAAAAACGCAGTTGATATCCGTTTGACTTATGGCAGCGCCATCTAGCGGTCCAACCATAGCGCCATCTGGTTTCCCCCTTCAAGCTAGACAAGTTTCTTTCTTTGTAGTTTTCTCGTTTGACGCTTATTTCTTGAGATATTTGGCCCGGTCACGGTCAATGGACCACCCTTGTGTAAATATAAATTTAGCATATAAAGAGGAAACATGGTTGTCAAAAATCTCGAAAAGTTTTAACCGACTGACGTCGAATTTTTACGCAGTATTCTAATGAATATTCGGGCAGATACAGGATACATTTTCAAGGCATATAACATACAAATAAGTATTTAATATAGAGAGAAAGGTTATTACGAAAAATCTCAAAAAGCGGTTGACTGATTTGCTTTAAATTTTTAGACGATACTCGTATGAACATTCATACAGATGATTGTTACCAAAGATTTCGAAAGTTTCTTGACTGACTTATTCAAATTTTTACGTACTACTTTAATGAACATTTGGACAGACATAGTCTATAGGTTTTAAAGTATATAATATACAAAATATATGTAATATATAGAGAGGAATTGATGCTATCAAAAATTTCAGAATTTTCTTGACCTGTCTACTTTAAATTTTTACACAATACTCTAATGAACATTCTCAGATATAGACTATATATTTGTTTTAACGGCACTGTACCGGTTTTCTGTTAAAACCGACTGTGAAGAAGAAAATGCTGTACTGTGCTGTGAAAAGGTGCGTTTTAGTTTTCTTTCACACTCAGATTCAACTACGATAACAGGGCATGTAAACCATTTGATAAATTGCTTCTGTCACATATATTATTTGTCCTTATATATAACTTCAAACAATAATTGTATGTAGAACAATCCGCTCTTTTCTTTTTAGGCCACGGAAGTATTAGTGGCTTATCAGCTTATGATTAGAGTACTGCTACGGAATACGAATCGTCCGAAACGTGTAGTTTTACCCATTAACATATTGAAATTACGGGAAATATTTCCACTGAGGCCGGTATCCAGCAGCTGATGAGGTCTCTCTCCCTCTCACACCGCGTGCACCAATGGTCCCAACCGATTTAGCCGTTCATTTTAAGCGACTTCAATTTCCAGTCAAGGTTTCGTTTGCAATAACACTGGCTCAACGCCAGAGAGAGGGTTAAGAGAAAATAAAGTGGGGAGGGGGAGGAAATGGACACAGACAGGGCGGAGGAGGGAATAACAGAGACAGAGGGAGGAGGTGATGCACAGAGGGAGGGGGGAGGAAGAGGGAGGTGGACAAAGAAAGAGGGCGGAAGGAGGCTGTCGGAGAGAGCGGCAGGGCAGCGTTTCTGGACGTTTGTGCAGTTCCCATACACATTCAGCAAATGTGAAGCATTGCCGCGTTTGCTAGTAGGAAATAAAGCCAACTACAGTATTGTAGCAGCAACTCTTTGAGACCCCTGCAAGATCAACCAGTATGTGTTTAACACATACTTTTCTTTGATATGTCCACAGGAAGCAGCTGGTGTAGAAAAAGAAAAGGGGGTTGAAGTTGAGTCTTTGTTGGGAAAAGCATTTAATCCCGTTTCTCAACCGCTACAGAGATTGTTTCGTAACAAGAGTGTGGATGATTTGTGATTCAGCAGTAGATGTTAATCGAAGTGACTTAATAATCCACAATGTAAGAAATCTAGGAACAAAAGAATTGTACAACATATTGTTTAATATTAAACCCAATAAAAAGAGTGATACAGCACTAGGTCTTTAAAACTATGTTAAAATTGAAACTGTACGGAAATACAGACCTTTAGCTGCTTACAGCGTTGATAAATATCAACGGGGACAGTTGAAAATGCATGTCCCGCCCAGGACTCGAACCTAGGAACTCCTGCTTATATTGCAGACGCTCTATCCGTCTGAGTCACGGAGGACACAAAGGATAGTGGGATTGCAGGGTCTTATCTCTGGCACGTTCCCCATGAGACCCACAGTTTCCAACTTCCTGTCGACACACTAAAACTGTAGTGTCCCTGCCCGCCATACTCATTACTCGCGGCAGTCTATATATCAATTCCCGTAAGAGTTCGGGCAATTTGAGTGCATCTGCACTGAAGAAGATCATTGGCCGCTAAGCCATATGAAGCTGGCATCTGTTCCTTTGGACATGTCCCAAAGAACAGATACCATTGGTGTAAGTTGGAAATGTGGGTCTCTCGAGGAGCGTGCCAGAGATAAGTCCCTGCAGTTGCACTATCCTCTGCGTCTTTGGTGGGGCAGACGGATAGAGCGTCTGCCATGTAAGCAGGAGATCCCTGGTTCGAGTCGTGGTCGAAGCAGACATTTTCAACTGTCCAGGTTGATTTTATCAACGCCTGTAAGTAGCTAAAGGTCTGGAGTTCATTGTCATTTCATTCTTCGAGAGCTGCAAGATCACCAATTTGTTCTTTCGGACATGTCCAAAAGAACAGTTACCATCTTCATACGCTAAATTTCTCAGGGCTACCAATGCTTATAAACAATACTATCTCTCCTAATGATTAGTACATTCCACTGAGCCTGCTAGAATACCAATATCATGAAGCTTGCAATACGTAAAAGTTTTGGAACGTCATTGAGAAATGATGAAATACGTTTCACAATCGAAATACACAGGTATGGAGAGAAAAAATGAACTTGATGTTAAAGAGTGGACGAAAGCCTCAAATGGTTCATCAGCGAATGTCGAATAAGTTCACTGGAATGCCCCAAATAAATTGGTAAAGCGATCACATTTTTTGTTAGCATCGAAAGCAGTGGGCAATAATTCGCGTGGTAACTAAATACTACCTAGTGAAAAGAAACTTTAGGAAGTGGCAACCATTTCTTGAATTTTAAAAATGAAGTGAAAGACTCAATTGCAAAGTAGAAATGACTTGAAGGAAAGACAAACAATATACAATTGTCAATTTCAAAAGGCGGAATTACTGCATGAGATTTTGCACATTGATCAGTGTGCCTTGAAACTTGGTAACATGTAACATGTTATTCAATGCCAGGGGCATTTTGCATCGGGTCCGTGGAAGCCCTTTGCATTGCGCTTGCAACATACCCTATTGACATAACCATTAGACACGGAGCAACAGCATACTGACTCAAAACGGAAGACTGGATAAGATGAACAGGGGAGCATATTACGAAAAAACGTCAATAAAACCTTTGGTATGTCTGAAACGCTTCAAAGAGAATGGGAAACATCTGACAAAGGCCACAGCACTGGGAAACGGTGCACAGGGGAGCATATTACGAAAAAACGTGAATAAAACCTTTGGTATGTCTGAAAAGCGTCAAAGAGAATGGGAAACATCTGAGAAAGGCCACTGGAGTTTCTCCTTCTTCGCGAACATCTGGGCTCAGACACGTTTACACACGGTGTGGTACATTTCCTGACGAGCCATGGCCCTTACTCTACACACCTGCATCCCTTTGGCCTTACCCAAAGTGATATGTGTGAATCTGAGCAACATGGATCCCCTGAACACGTAGCACTAAAATGAAGCACACTCACACACGTAAGGCTGACGTCAGAAACTGAAGACACGGGGCAAGTTTTAAGAGGTCCAGATAAGTGGAGCATACTTAACTGCATCACTAATGAAATTTCAAGAGCGCTACACAAGACCTAGAAGCAGAAACGACTATATATGACCCGAAACACACCCTACTCCACAACTTGAGGCATGGGACAACCGAGATTCAAATACTGACGTGGAAACACATGAACATTTGAACGCAACTGATGACATGAACACTCCAATATCACCAGATACATATACTGCATAGATCATACGACTGCAACAATACTACAAGTAATACATATATATGGAATTTAGAAATAAGTTAGTAATAGTTATAAAACAACGAATTTTTCCTTTATGTAAAATTAAAATAACTAATAATTGGGTCACGATTTTCAAACATGTAATTGTGTAATTTGTGGAATCAATAAGATGCAAATTGTAAAACATGTGAGCCTTATAAAATTGTTCATAAACGTAAATATGCAGTGTAATAAGGCGTAAATACACAAGCAAGCACACAATGTAGATAAGAAGCGCACTTTGGGGAGACGAGGCTCCAGGTCACCTCAAGAGGCTCCTCTCCCACTTACAGCGCGGTTAAGTGGAGGACGTAATTGTAATAAATAATACTGTCGTGCCTCATACACAAATCCCACAGAGTTAATATCACTGAATCGGACAATCGGGAGTTAGGAAAACAGGAAGGATCGGGCCCACAAATCAACTGGTTATTATTTCATGCAAATAACAATTTATATTAATATTCAACTTAAAATCAATGAAGTAAATACTGCAACTTAAATCTTAAGACCACATTTTAAAGGAAATATAACATGGTAATAATAATAATAATAATAATATATGCAGAAGTGACATATCAAGCTAAAACTAAACAAAGGTCACTAAACTACGCATACATTGATTACCAAAAATCTTTTCATAGTGTAACCCACTCATGGTTACTACAAATATTGGAAATATACAAAGTAGATCCTAAATTGATACAGTTCCTAAACATAGTAATGAAAAATTGTAAAACCACACTTAATATCCAAACAAATTCAAATAATATCACATCACAGCCAATACGGATTAAGCGTGGAATATACCAGGGTGACTCAGTAAGTCCTTTCTGGTTCTGCCTTGCTCTGGACCCACTATACAACATGCTAAATAATACAAATTATGGATACAATATTACTGGAACATACCAACAAAAAAATCACACATTTGCTATACATGGATGATCTAAAACTACTGGCAGCAACAAATCAACAACTCAACCAATTACTAAAGGTAACAAAAGTATACAGCAATGATATAAATATGGCTTTTGGAACAGACAAATGTAAGAAAAATAGCATAGTCAAGGGAAAACACACTAAAAAAGAAGATTACATATTGGATAACCACAGCAACTGCATAGAAGCGATGGAAAAAACAGATGCCTTTAAATATCTAGGATACAGACAAAAAGTAGGAATAGATAATACAAATATAAAATAAGAACTAAAAGAAAAATATAAACAAAGACTAACAAAAATACTGAAAACAGAATTGACAGCAAGAAACATGACATAAGCTATAAATACTTATGCTATACCAATATTGACCTACTCATTTGGAGTCGTGAAATGGAGTAACACAGACCTAGAAGCACTCAATACACTTACACGATCACAATGCCACAAATATAGAATACATCACATACATTCAGCAACATAAAGATTCACATTAAACAGAAAGGAAGGAGGAAGGGGATTTATCGGCATAAAAAACCTACTTTATGGACAGGTAGACAATTTAAGAAAATTCTTTATAGAACGAGCAGAAACTAGCAAAATAAACAAAGCAATCACTCATATAAATACATCGGCTACACCACTGCAATTTCATAATCACTTCTACAACCCTTTAGATCACATAACATCAACAGATATGAAGAAAGTAAATTGGAAAAAGAAAACACTATATAGCAAGCACCTGTATCACCTAACACAGCCACACATTGATCAATACGCATCCAACACATGGCTAAGAAAAGGCAATATATACAGTGAGACAGAAGGATTCATGATTGCAATACAGGATCAAACAATAAACACCAGATATTACAGCAAGCATATTATTAAAGATCCCAATACCACAACAGATAAATGCAGACTTTGCAAACAACAAATAGAAACAGTATATCACATCACAAGCGGATGTGCAATACTTGCAAATACAGAATACCACAGAAGACACGACAATGTAGCAAAAATAATACATCAACAACTTGCCATACAACATAAACTAATAAAACAAGACGTTCCCACGTACAAGTATGCACCACAAAATGTACTGGAGAATGATAAATACAAATTATACTGGAACAGAGCCATTATAACAGATAAAACACCACATAACAAACCTGACATCATACTCACCAATAAAAAGAAGAAATTAACGCAACTAATAGAAATATCCATTCACAATACAACAAATATACAGAAGAAAACAGGAGAAAAAATTGAAAAATACATCAAACTGGCTGAGGAAGTCAAGGACATGTGGCATCAGGATCAAGTTGACATTGTACCAATTATAGTATCAACTACAGGAGTCATACCACACAATATCCACCAGTACATCAACGCAATACAGCTACATCCAAACATATATATACAACTACAGAAACCTGTAATTATCGATACAGGTTCAATTACCCGAAAGTTCCTAAATGCAATGTAACATATACCGTACAGTTAAAAGGAAAAAGGAAGTCACGCTTGATCGAGGTCCGCGTCACTTTCCATTTTTAACCAGACATAACGTGTGAGAAAAGAAAGAATAATAATAAAAGGGTCAGCTACGCAAAAGTTCAGGTGAAATTTGCAATTTAAATCTTAAGGCCACAGTTTGGAGAAATGTGACTACAAGGTTACTCTTTTCAGACTACTGTGGTCAAGCGAAGCCACACTTAATAGTCGTCTTGTGTAAGGTGTCGGCGCTACATGGATGCACGAGGTGTCTTGAATGGTAATTTTTAAACAAAGAGTTGGATGGTGTATCCGGCAGATCGGTCCAGGGTGAAGAAGATGATGTGGCGGAACGTCACATAAATTGACATTTACAGAAAAATTAAAAGGTTTTTATTTGTGTGTTAAAAATAGTGACGTGTGAACCATAAATTATTGAAAGACTGCGTCGGTGTGCGCGATGAATATCAAATATTAAAAAGTGCAGTTTATTATCTGTAAAGCTCGCAAACAGCGATGCGTTTAACAAATAGCCTTTTGTTTAATAGTAGCTGTGTAATGTAGATGAAGAAGAACAGAGATAATTTTTTTGGGTTAGACTTGTTTTTCCTAGCTTGTTTCGTCCAGCGGAAGGCAGCCATTGTATCACAGTCTGATATTTAATGGAAGTCTGACTGTAGGTTATCAGAATATATGTCCAATCGTTATTAGAAAGTGTTGGTTATTGAAGTATTGTAATTAATAACTCTATTTCAGAACTTGGTGTTGCGGGGAGCTCTCTTCCCATAGCAGCATTTGGTCGGCCATTATGCTGACGATATTTTTTAGTTGGAAATTCAGTCTGTAATATTAAATGTAAATGCGAGAGACTTCTCTATTTTGATCGTTTAATAGTTTTAAAGCTAGTAAAGTAAAGACAAATTCTATTTATTAATGTTTTCATCCTGAATGAGTTCAGAATGTTTAATATTGGCTGCTTAACGGTAGACGAGTTTCTCCTCAGTTTTTTGCCTTGCAGATAACGAATAGTAAATACTGAAAAATATTCCGTTTAATAAGCATAAAAATATCTCAGTTTCTTTGTGAAAGTTGGTACATAAATGACCAGTAGCCCCAGAGAACCAAATTAATTATTACAGTTTGCGTAAAATCACTCATCTCTTCTCCCCATAATAGCAGCGCTGACGCGAACTATCTGTTAGAAGGCGCTGAGTCGCGCGCTGTGTATAAAATATTATTTCTTGCGTACTTCGGAAAAAAGCCGATGTCCGTACGTGTGTTATTGTGGTATTGAGTTATTTCAGAGTCTCATGCTAGCCCACAATATTTAACAGAGTATATAATATTGCAGTACAGAGTAAATAATATTGCAGTGTTCGGTATTTATTTTTTTGGTTAATCACTGCATATATAGAATTTAACAAAACTCCCAATCCCGAATACCGCGATAACGAATCAGACTGCAAGTAACGTGAAGCGGCGGTCAATACAACCCGAAGAATTGCGGTGTCGCTAACCAACGACCGGATGGCCACAAAGTTGCCCCATTCTACCACAGTCGGAGGCCCGCACTATAGTTGGCGGACGCGACGGAGGCGGACCCCACCAACTGACGGAAATGCCCCGCACACCATTGGTCCAACAGCCAATTTCAAGTGTCGGACGGATGCAGCTTTCTCAGACCAAGGCAGCTCTAACCGTGAAACTCCGCTGTCTCAGAGCAAATCTCTTCCCACACGGAGACACACAGCCAGGGATTCCTCCCAGGCGGACTTCGACAAATAGTAAATCGATAGCAAACTCGAGCCAGTGGCGCCAGAGAAGTAAAATATGGCGCGAAGGCTCAATCACAACATACCTACATATAGTAGTAGCTATAGTAGAGTAGAATATGCTAATTGGGTGAGACAGGCTTGAAGTGTTTACCGAAGCCCTCCCGCTTGAAATAGCTAGGTAAAGGAACTTCTTTTGCCATATAAATCTTCCCTTACGTTTATTATTTTCTGCTTAAGAATATAGCAACATTTGTTTTTTATATCCTTTCCCAAATTGTACTCTTGTTTTTTTTCACTCGGCAGTGTAGTTATACAACAAGCAAGAAAAGAACCTATATTCTGAAAATTGTCTAGTTTGTAGTAGCAAACGACCTAGCATAGTTAGTAAGGTGGTGAGTCATCCTGTACTGTTAATAAATAAAATAACATAAAACAAAAATGTCAATTTTTGACCATGTGGTCCGGCGCGGCACGTTTCTTTTTTACCGCCCTGCCAGTGTCCAGCAATGTTCATTTGTCTAGCTAAAAGCTGTAGTAGAAAATACTAGACCACTACTGTCTACTCCAGGTCGCAACATACATAGAATTGTCCGGTAAATGGGATGTGGCTAGTACTGAAATAAAAGTTTTAACTTGGCAATGTAAATTTTCAGGTGTATTTTTACGATATAGATCACAGTTAATACTGTCAAGTCCGTACTAAGTGTCTACACAATGTAAAGCTCCCACGCACACCACAATCACACACGTTGCCAGTTTATGGTATTTAGACCCGTTACCGAAGTTAATAGAGTTCACTAGATCGTTTAGTTATGAAAATGCTCGCTCAAAAGTTGTGCACTCTGCCCTACACGTAATACCTGTTCCAGTCTTAGAGCGCACAACACGAAAAATGGCTCTGAGCACTATGGGACTTAACTACTGAGGTCATCAGTCCCCTAGAGCTTAGAACTACTTAAACCTAACTAACCTAAGGACATCACACACATCCATGCCCGAGGCAGGATTCGAACCTGCGACCGTAGCGGTCAGGCGGGTCCAAACTGACGCGCTTAGAACCGCACGGCCACACCGCCCGGCTGCACAACACGCCTCGCGGTTTTAACTAACAGTCAAAAGCAATAATTTTGATATTCCGTCCGAAATTCCACACGACTTCCGCTATACCGTTCACTTAAATACGCTTTGTACTACTTCGCGAACTCGTAATTAGCAATTTTGCGCGATTTTATAGTACTTTCGTCGGAGCTGCTTTCAATGAGATCTTACTAGTTCTAACCCTCAGCCCCGACTTCCCTAGATCACACCAAAGGCTTTGTTCCCTGCATAGATTGGCGCGAGCCTGCATTTTTGTCATTGGCTGATATCACAAACAGCAAATCAGGTTGCAGTATTACTACAATGACCAATCATAGTAAAGCATTTCTTTCTATGGCAATTGCTAAATAAATAAATTTAGAAAAGTATCAAATGTAAAATTACTCCTTCTGAAATTGTAAGTAGCCTGTTTTTTGCTTTCTTATTGGTAACGCCATGTAGCGCTCTATATAAAAATCATTGGGCAGCTTGATGTGAACAGCGCGTAGCGTTGCGCAGTTGGAGGTGAGCCGCCAGCAGTGGTGGATGTGGTGAGAGAAATGGCGGAAATTTGAAATTTGTAAGACTGGATGTAATGAACTGCTATATATATTATGACTTTTGATGACTATTAAGTTAAATACATTGTTTGTTCACTATTAAAATCTTTCATTTGCTAACTATGCCTATCAGTAGTTAGTGCCTTCCGTAGTTTGAATCTTTAATTTAGCTGGCAGTAGTGGCGCCTGCTGTATTGCAGTAGTTCGAGTAACCGAGATTTTTGTGAGGTAAGTGATTTGTGAAACGTATAGGTTAATGTTAGTCAGCGCCATTCTTTTGTAGCAGTTCATGACATACAGTCTTACAAATTTCAAATTTCCGCCATTTCTCTCCCACATCCACCACTACTGGCGGCTCACCTCCAACTGCGCAACGCTACGCGCTGTTCACATCCAGCTGCCCAACACTACAATGGCAGACAACAATGCAAACTAGCCACATACTGCACACAGCACAGCCAGTGATTTTCATATAGAGCGCTACATGGCGTTACCAATAAGAAAACATAAACAGCCTACTAACAAAATTACCGATTAATTTGTGTTCTACTCACGATTCATTAGTACCATAAACTGACTGCACATTTAACCATAGTAAATCCCCTGTATAGTTTAACTGGTACTTCGTGAATAAAACAGGACAATTTTCATTTACTTCTGTTCTTCTTCACTCATACAACACTCACACTGCTAATTACTACACATATAAAACAATTATAATTATGCAAATACATTAAATATTAGTCAAACATAACTTTACAAAATTGTTTTGACTACGACTGCTAGCACTGTCTGTCAACTGCTGACCTCTGCCGCCTACTAGTACAATAGTACAATTACGTGCAGCTCTGTAACTCAGATCCATGTAAGCTGGTGACATCTATCGATGACTCGTGCCTATAACGATATCGTCCTAACAAGTGACAGGAGCGATGCGAAGGCGCTACGCCTCACACCCCCTGTAATTATTAAAATTGTTGAAAACAACTTTTTATAATTTTTCTGCATCGCGACTGTCTCTTTACTCTCAAAACAAATGTGAAATTTGAAAATTACTAATCTAAGTTACAGAATTCTTACTTCGGACTTGGCATACTAGCCTAACTAAGTCTAATATTTTACAAAATTTTTTAATTTTTTTATGGACTTTGTACAAATCTTTACAACTGAACTAATAAATTTTTTCCATCAAAACCAAACTTTCCACAAATTGTGACTTTACATAAAATGGGTCTTGTCCATTACAATTAAATTTTTCGCCGTTTACCTCTTATTTACATGAACTCAATATTTCATCAAATCTCCACCCGCACTTTGATTTGTGTCCTGGTGTAATTTTGAAATCACTCCTACCTTACACGTTGCACTGCATAAGTGTCCTCTACCTCACGATTTTTCTCTTAGCATGTCAGAACACCTTGGTTGGTTGGCGTCCATAACATTCCACATTTGTCCACTCTCAGGCCAGTCCTTATTGTACAGTGGTTTTTACCTACAAAACATAGTTTCATCTAAGACTACTAATATACATAACCGTCTCAACACATAATACGAAATTCTTCTCCCTATGCTATACTCTTTAATTAATTATATTTTAACTATTCAAAGCAAATTAACGGAACATTTAACTCTTAAACTGCAAGAAAATTTGCATTTTCTTTTAAAGCGTTTAACTACTTTAGCAAAATTATGCGTTGCTATTGAAGGCATACACTGAAATCACTTAATTAGGTCAAATTCTGATTATTCCCTATCCACTAAATCTTTTCTCAAAACTTCTACGGCAAAGACTTTATGACACCTTTTACCAGGTTCCATGAATACACTTAACTTCATGATTTCTTCTTCCAAAATTATTAAGAAGTCTTTTACAATAGCAAATAATACACCAAATTCAAAACTTGAGCATGACTTAAAAATCACATAAGATATTAAATTCAAATTCATGTAACTATTTACAAAATCCATTATATACGCCCATTCACTCTTACCTTTCACACCTGGTAGCATTAGTATTAGTAATATTTTGGTTGTAATCTTTATCGGTTTATTTTATTAGTCACCTCCAGTAAATTTCATGTCATTTTTGGGATAGATTAATTTTCCATTATGACCATGCATCTTCATGCAAATCATCTTACTCGCTTTCCATTAGTAATCAAATGCTAACTAACACCCTTTTTTTTCAAACATCAACTTTTGTAACAACATTCCACAATTCCTTCCTTTACCATTTTCCAACAGGATACCACTCCCTTCTACATCAAGTTATGCCCTTCCTCCTAATTACTCTGAGCCCTTTTATTATACTCTATAATTAGTCATCTCTGTGACTTCTCTCACTACTACTTCAAAACGTATACCTTCTATACAACATGACAACACCTCACTACTGCAAAATCACCAAAATGCATCATTTTATTTTTCAAATTATATCCGCCTGTCTCATTACTCTAACTTTCTCCTCTATTTTATTCACTACTAACAGCATTTCATCAGGATCTACCTCCACTTCTTCCCCATATTCGTTATACCTTTCCAGATCTGTTCTCTTCCTACAATATCTAATCGGTATCTGCTCACCTTCCCTCTTCGTAAGCTTTCTTTTCTTAGAGAAATGCACTATAATGTTTTTCCCACTCACTTTCAGGCTTATACTGTCATTTGAAAGTCCAGCCTCCCCTTGTACTTCATTAAGAAATCAATTCCCACTGACATATCTATACTGAAGCCCTCAATAACTAGAAAGTTATGATACAACTGGTTGCCATTTATATTGATAGGCAACATCACTTCATACTTTACATGCTTCTTCACTTTTCCTATGGCTACAATTATCTGGATTCCCATGACAGGCATAATTACTAGCTCTCTTTTATTAGACAAAGCATCTAACCATTGCTGACTAACAGCACACAAATCACTGCCACTATCAGCTAGGCACTGTACTTCTTCCCCTTGCACTAAAAGATTGATTAATGGTCGAACTTTCTTTTCTTCCTTAATAGTGACTTCATCCACCTCAAGGAAGTCGTGTAAAATTTTACGCCTTCGAAACCTTCCTTGCTGCCAGAGATTATACAAATATCTACAGGATTGCTTTCACCACTCTCCCTTCCTACATTCTTTAGCCTATCCACTATGGATAGATTAAAACACTTCTGCAAATCTGCAGCTCCCTTTTCTACAGTAATTAGTTTCTCCACAAATTGTTCTACCTCATCTTCTTCTTCTACATTATTTTTACTCGGCTGACCCTCATTCTGGTCATCACTGGCATGAAATGCTTTCATAGCTTCCTCTAAGTCCCTATTTACTGACATCAATAATTTTTCTACCCACTTCTCATCTAGCTCCTGCAATCCCTGTATATTCGTATCTCCTCCTTCTCCCTGACAAGATTCCTCATTCGCTCTACTGTACACTTCTCCCTCACTGCTAGATTTTACATCACTTTCAACATCTTTTCCCACCAAACAACCTGCAGCACAGTGCTCCTTTTGCCTGCTCCCATCTACATAGCCACCTTGTAGCATGCGTATTCTATCATCCTTCGCTTTACTACTTTCAATTGTATCACTATTGTCAATAATTTGGACTTCAGTTACTTTATTCTTATTGTATACAAAAGGTATGGCCAGCGGATTCAAATCACTGCTACCCGTTCTGCAAATGCCAGCCCCTTCACATACGGGATCTAGTTTCCCGTGCCTGTGATTCTGCTTCATTTCTGCCTCGCACCCCCACTTGATCTCTCTCCTGAAAATCATTGTCATCATGAATTGGCGATCGCGATGTGTAAGCGTGCCCCTGATCATTATCAATTGTCCTTGGAACTGGAGCATAGCGCCAACCCCTTCCTCTCCTTCCTCGTCTATTATGTTACACACCGATTCTGTTTACATTAACATTCTGACCTCTCTCAACTGTATTCTGAGGCCTAAAACTACGATTTGTCTGCTCCTCTTCCTTCATAAGCTTCTCCACTCTTTCCAAATAGCTAATAAACTTATCAACATTGTCCCTAGGAGCAGCAACTATTTAATTTCTCCAGCTTAGAGGCAACTTCCCATCTATCCCCATAATTATTCGCTCAGGCTCTAATTTGTTCGTCAAATATGACAAATTAGTCACCCATCTTAAAGCAAATCTTTTTATATTCTCTTTCCTGGGATTGAACTTTTCCCCAGCCCAGAAACTGTTTTACAATTATATTTTCTTTTGCTTGCCCCAATATTCTTTGAAAAACGCTTCTTTAAACTGTTCTAACGTCTCATATTGCTCCGTTGCAGTCGTTCCCCATATCCTAGCCTCACCCAAAAACTTCGATGTTACGAAACCAATCTTCTGTCGGTCACTCCACAAACTAGGCAAAACATTTTCATAATCGTTCCAGAACTCTTTGGAATGACCATTTCCAGCTGGATCAAAACGAAGAAACTGTCTGTTTGTAATATAAGACACTTCAGCAGTTTCTGTCACCATACTACAGATCACATCGTTAGCACCCAATATAATATTAAGTTCCACTTTGTTTAGTCTACTGTCATGCTCATTTAATTTGTTCAGTTTTGTTAGCCTCACAACCGCATTCACTCGTTCAGACACAACTTTAACACTGTCCAAACAATTTTCATTCACAGAATCAATTTTTCTATTTAAATTTCCATGTGCAGTTTGACACATAGATTCTACTGACGTCAGATTTGACTTGACTTGACCTACTTCTTTTCTGATCTATATTCTGATTGCTTCCAATAGCAACCATGCTAACCAGCTCTGTTAATTCACTTTTTACATTTTCTGAAGACTTTTTACACCTACTTTCTGCATCAGAAATTCTCTTATTTACATGAGTATCAAACACCGGCAACACGTCCTCCACATCTTCTTAAGCTCAACAGCCTGTTGTTCTATTTTCTCATCAATTATAGTCTTAAACTGTTTCAGATCATTAGCTAGCTTGATAATACTACCAGACTGTTGTTCAGCTTTCTGATCTAACTTCCAAAAATTTTGTTTTACCTCAGTTAAATTCTGATTAAAATTTTGTTTTACCTCAGTTAAATTCTGATTAATATTACTGAAATTTTGCAATTTTTTGTTCAGCTAATTGTACAAGCACAATATCAAATGGTTCAAATGGCTCTGAGCACTATGGGACTTAACTTCTAAGGTCATCAGTCCCCTAGAACTTAGAACTACTTAAACCTAACTAACCTAAGGACATCACACACATCCATGCCCGAGGCAGGATTCGAACCTGCGACCGTAGCAGTCGCGTGGTTCCAGACCGTAGCGCCTTTAACCGCTTGGCCACTCCGGCCGGCAGGCACAATATCAAATTTGGTATCTGTCCTGTCAGCCTCCTCACTCACATTAACACTACTGACATCGAACAAACTATTAATACTGAAATCATTCAACTGACTATCGTGAAGACTTAAACTGTCACCAATACCAGAATCGGTCGGAAAATTTTGTTCGAGTTCCTTCTTTACAACTGGAGATATCTGAGGCACATCGTTACTTAATACCTCCATATTAACGGTATCCCCTACTTGCTTTTGTTCAGGAGTACTTGCCTGACTAGCACTCACATCAAACTGATTTACATCGCCTTCTCTCACAACCACAGAATTATCATTCCCATCCATACTAGCAAGTCTGTTTACACATGCAAATAATACACTATATAAACTTAGCTTATATTTCTTCGTCCGACGTCTCGCAGCGTGTTGAAAACAGCAATCTGCCTTTCTTCCCGCGGTGTACCAGATTCAGGGCCCCCACGCGCTGCCACTGCGATGGAAGTTGCTGCGCCTTGCTGTCCGCTTACTGTGCCATCTGTTGCTCAGCGGACTAATTCTACACTGCGTCTTCAGTCCAGTAACATCCAGTTCGCTGTAAAATCTCCGTTCCACAGGTTCTCTCCTCGTTGCATCTCAAAACGTATGTTCGTCTTCACAGCAATATCTCACTCGCACCTACAGTCACTGTTATAAAGTTGCTTATTGACCGTTCCTCTCGATCACGAATTCGGTTCCTACAGCTTTATAGTTTCCCGGCCGATGCACCACATTTTTACCGCCCTGCCAGTGTCCAGCAATGTTCATTTGTCTAGCTAAAAGCTGTAGTAGAAAATACTAGACCGCTTTTGTCTATTGCAGGTCGCAACATACATAGAATTGTCCGGTAAACGGGATGTGGCTAGTACTGAAATAAAAGTTCTAACTTGGCAATGTAAATTTTCAGGTGTTTTTTTACGATAAAGATCACGGTTAATACTGCCAAGTACGTTCTAAGTGTCAACACCTCCACGCACACCACAATCACACACGTAGCCAGTTTATGGTATTTAGACCCGTTACCGAAGTTAAAAGAGTTCACTAGATCGTTTAGTTATGAAAATGCTCGCTCAAATGTTGTGCACTCTGCTCTACACGTAATACCTGTTCCAGTCTTAGAACGCACAACACGCCACGCGGTTTTAACTAACAGTCAAAAGCAATAATTTTGATATTCCGTCCGAAATTCCACACGACTTCCGCTATACCGTTCACTTAAATATGCTTTGTACTACTTCGCGAACTCGTAATTAGCAATTTTACGCGATTTTATAGTACTTTCGTCGGAGCTGCTTTCAGTGAGATCTTACTAGTTCGCACCCTCAGCCCGACTTCCCTAGATCACACCAAAGGCTTTGTTCCCTGCATAGATTGACGCGAGCCTGCATTTTTCTGATTGGCTGATATCACAAACAGCAAATCAGGTTGCAGTATTATCCCGCGCTAACCCACGCTTTACTTCAATGACCAATCATAGTAAAACATTTCTTTCTATAGCAATTGCTAAATAAATAAATTTAGAAAAGTATCAAATATAAAATTACTCCTTCGGAAATTACCGATTAATTTGTGTTCTACTCACGATTCATTAGTACCATAAACTGACTGCACATTTCATTATAGTAAATCCCCTGTATAGTTTAACTGGTACTTCGTGAATAAACAGGACAATTTTCATTTACTTCTGTTCTTCTTCACTCATACAACACTCACACTGCTAATTACTACAAATATAAAACAATTATAATTATGCAAATACATTAAATGTTTGTTAAACATAACTTTACAACATTGTTTTGACTACGACTGTTAGCACTGTCCGTCAACTGCTGACCTCTGCCGCCTACTAGTACAACTACGTGCAGCTCTGTAACTCAGGTCCATGTCAGCTGGTGACATCTGTCGATGACTCATGCCTATAACGATATCGTCCTAACAAGTGACAGGAGCGATGTGAAGGCGCTACGCCTCAATGGGAAGAACTTTATGGCCAATACTACAAATCTATTACATGAATTCCTCGTTTTTCTTTGTTGTGTGTGGAAGTGTCAGTAGGTGCAAATGTGTATTATCTAAATGATAGTCGGCCATTGTATGTGTCTCTTATCAGAACACAAGGGAGTTGCAAGTAACGGAATGTTGGAAAGGTCTGCTTCTGCTAGCATAGTGTCAGACAATATGCAGTTGCCATCATCACTGTTTCAGAATGATTTGATGCCCTGCCCTGAGAACATTACACTCTGGTTGTCCATGTTTCACAAAAATATAACTGTTTTATATTTTACAAGATGTATATCACAATGAATACACCAATTATAAATGTATTATGAAAATGTGATTGTAATACGTTATTATGAAAAATGTAATGGAATGCTTCAATGACATGAACTAAATATATTGATGTTTTCCTTGTAATTTTATAGCTATAATACATGTTTCAACTTACATTGTGTACAATCACGCATTCATGATTATCAATGCAAGAGAATATCATTCCCCACCCAGCATTATGTTAGGAAGCTCTCTGATGGGTGTATTTCCTGGTAGGTGTTGGCTTAGGAAGGAATCGAACAATATGTTTTAACATTAAAATACATTAGCTGTTGTTGAAGATGTAAGTGTGTTTAACACAATATGCTTTGAAACTCTCTGATTGGTCTGTTTCCAAGAATGATCTGTGGATTAAGAAGGAGTTTGAAATTTGATTGTCTTATGATAATCAAATGGCCACATTGAAACGACTTATTCCTGGATCACGGTGAGATGCTTTCTGGCTGCTTGCTTCCTCTACTTTTACGTGAGTGTACGTTATGTTCCTTTTAAGATGTTGCAAAATTATTTATATCTTGGCGAGAAATGTTGCATTCACGTTTAACGTGGGAATCAGTACGTCCTTGTCAGAGTTCACAACTTCGTTAGAGCACATGGGAATAGGTATCCTATTATTACACAGTCATAAGAAGTTCCAGCTTGTTTTCCTCATTGCTTCTCCACTCATAAAATAATAGTTCGGGCCATTTTGTTAACATATGATGATTTTCTTGGTTATTATCATGTAAGTATTCATGGTCTGTTGTGTTCGATTTGTATGTGAAATATGAGATTTTTTATTCAATACCTGAACAATGTATTAAGTGTTCACACATTGTGGAATTCTTAGTAACTTATAATTCACTTCCATCAGCTTTATTCAAGTTAACCTTTCAGGCAATTATGCTCTCAAAGGTACTACCTTCGCTTTAAGTTCATTTAAAGCCGTAAGTAAATAGAGTGGTTTCAGCTGTGGTGGTATTTTTATTTTGAATGCAATTTTCAACGATGCATAGAACACAGCGTGCAAATCACATTTACATGGCAGGAATTACATATATACTATGTGTAGCTACATGATATCTGTTGTAAGGATTCTGTTTCAGTTTTGTCTAGGTATAACTCCTGTTAAAACCTTCCCCCCGGCCCCTCCATTTTACTTATTCCTTTGCGCTACGAGAAAGTTCTTGCTATTACGAATCGTGAAAACAAAGTTAGCCACATTGCATTTATTCAGATACGGGTTAGATTCTATGTAATGGGTAGCGTTTCAAGACATAAAAAGTCGAAGCCGTTGTCTCTTAGTGAACCAATAGTTTAGAGTACGAAATAGTGCAAGCTATTTCGTTTATGTTCGAAAATCTGAAATTGCAACAACTGGATCCTCTCCACTGTTTCTAAGGAAGACCATAAGGTTTCTATCATCTGTATCTGTTAAAAAGCCATCTTACTTTCTGCATACTCCCTTCTTTCTCATTCTATTTCTCTGCTTCTCCCTCTTTCCCTCCCCCCGCCACTCTTTCTCTGCCAACCCCTCCCCTCTCTCTCTGGCACCTCTCTCTCCCTCCCTCCCTCTCCTCCCTCCCTCTCTCTCTCCCTCTCTCTCTCTCTCTCTCGCACCCTCGCCCTCTCCATCTGTCTCTACGCCACACTCCAGAGTGATAAAAAATGTCTTCATAAATCTCCCTGTTCTTAACCAGCGCCGGAAGGGGTTGAAAGACTGGTCTCAAATTGAGTCGCACCGAGACAAATGAAGTCATTTACCGTGAGATCCAGGAGAAAGAAAACTGGCGTTCTACGGATCGGAGCGTGGAATGTCAGGTCCCTTAATCGGGCAGGTAGGTTAGAAAATTTGAAAAGGGAAATGGATAGGTTAAAGTTAGATATAGTGGGAATTAGTGAAGTTCGGTGGCAGGAGGAACAAGACTTCTGGTCAGGTGACTACAGGGTTATAAACACAAAGTCAAATAGGGGTAATGCAGGAGTAGGTTTAATAATGAATAGGAAAATAGGAACGCGGGTAAGCTACTACAAACAGCTTAGTGAACGCATTATTGTGGCCAAGATAGATACGAAGCCCACACCTACTACAGTAGTACAAGTTTATATGCCAACTAGCTCTGCAGATGACGAAGAAATTGAAGAAATGTATGATGAAATAAAAGAAATTATTCAGATAGTGAAGGGAGACGAAAATTTAATAGTCATGGGTGACTGGAATTCGAGTGTAGGAAAAGGGAGAGAAGGAAACGTAGTAGGTGAATATGGATTGGGGCTAAGAAATGAAAGAGGAAGCCGCCTGGTAGAATTTTGCACAGAGCACAACTTAATCATAGCTAACACCTGGTTTAAGAATCATGACAGAAGGTTGTATACATGGAAGAACCCTGGAGATACTAAAAGGTATCAGATAGATTATATAATGGTAAGACAGAGATTTAGGAACCAGGTTTTAAATTGTAAGACATTTCCAGGGGCAGATGTGGACTCTGACCACAATCTATTGGTTATGACCTGTAGATTAAAACTGAAGAAACTGCAAAAAGGTGGGAATTTAAGGAGATGGGACCTGGATAAACTGAAAGAACCAGAGGTTGTACAGAGTTTCAGGGAGAGCATAAGGGAACAATTGACAGGAATGGGGGAAAGATATACAGTAGAAGAAGAATGGGTAGCTTTGAGGGATGAAGTAGTGAAGGCAGCAGAGGATCAAGTAGGTAAAAAGATGAGGGCTAGTAGAAATCCTTGGGTAACAGAAGAAATATTGAATTTAATTGATGAAAGGAGAAAATATAAAAATGCAGTAAATGAAGCAGGCAAAAAGGAATACAAACGTCTCAAAAATGAGATCAACAGGAAGTGCAAAATGGCTAAGCAGGGATGGCTAGAGGACAAATGTAAGGATGTAGAGGCTTATCTGACTAGGGGTAAGATAGATACTGCCTACAGGAAAATTAAAGAGACCTTTGGAGATAAGAGAACCACTTGTATGAACATCAAGAGCTCAGATGGAAACCCAGTTCTAAGCAAAGAAGGGAAATAGTAAGGTGGAAGGAGTATATAGAGGGTCTATACAAGGGCGATGTACTTGAGGACAATATTATGGAAATGGAAGAGGATGTAGATGAAGATGAAATGGGAGATACGATACTGCGTGAAGAGTTTGACAGAGCACTGAAAGACCTGAGTCGAAACAAGGCCCCCGGGGTAGACAACATTCCATTGGAACTACTGACGGCCTTGGGAGAGCCAGTCCTGACAAAACTCTACCATCTGGTGAGCAAGATGTATGAAACAGGCGAAATAACCTCAGATTTCAAGAAGAATATAATAATTCCAATCCCAAAGAAAGCAGGTGTTGACAGATGTCAGAATTACCGAACAATCAGTTTAATAAGCCACAGCTGCAAAATACTAACACGAATTCTTTACAGGCGAATGGAAAAACTAGTAGAAGCCGACCTCGGGGAAGATCAGTTTGGATTCCGTAGAAATACTGGAACACGTGAGGCAATACTGACCTTACGACTTATCTTAGAAGAAAGATTAAGGAAAGGCAAACCTACGTTTCTAGCATTTGTAGACTTAGAGAAAGCTTTTGACAATGTTAACTGGAATACTCTCTTTCAAATTCTAAAGGTGGCAGGGGTAAAATACAGGGAGCGAAAGGCTATTTACAATTTGTACAGAAACCAGATGGCAGTTATAAGAGTCGAGGGACATGAAAGGGAAGCAGTGGTTGGGAAGGGAGTAAGACACGGTTGTAGCCTCTCCCCGATGTTATTCAATCTGTATATTGAGCAAGCAGTAAAGGAAACAAAAGAAAAATTCGGAGTAGGTATTAAAATCCATGGAGAAGAAATAAAAACTTTGAGGTTCGCCGATGACATTGTAATTCTGTCAGAGACAGCAAAGGACTTGGAAGAACAGTTGAACGGAATGGATGGTGTCTTGAAGGGAGGATATAAGATGAACATCAACAATAGCAAAACGAGGATAATGGAATGTAGTCGAATTAAGTCGGGTGATGTTGAGGGTATTAGATTAGGAAATGAGACACTTAAAGTAGTAAAGGAGTTTTGCTATTTGGGGAGCAAAATAACTGATGATGGTCGAAGTAGAGAGGATATAAAATGTAGACTGGCAATGGCAAGGAAAGCGTTTCTGAAGAAGAGAAATTTGTTAACATCGAGTATAGATTTAAGTGTCAGGAAGTCTTTTCTGAAAGTATTTGTATGGAGTGTAGCCATGTATGGAAGTGAAACATGGACGATAAATATTTTGGACAAGAAGAGAATAGAAGCTTTCGAAATGTGGTGCTACAGAAGAATGCTGAAGATTAGATGGGTAGATCACATAACTAATGAGGAGGTACTGAATAGGATTGGGGAGAAGAGGAGTTTGTGGCACAACTTGACCAGAAGAAGGAATCGGTTGGTAGGACATGTTCTGAGGCATTAAGGGATCACCAATTTAGTATTGGAGGGCAGCGTGGAGGGTAAAAATCGTAGGGGGAGACCAAGAGATGCATACACTAAGCAGATTCAGAAGGATGTAGGTTGCAGTAGGTACTGGGAGATGAAGAAGCTTGCACAGGATAGAGTAGCATGGAGAGCTGCATCAAACCTGTCTCAGGACGGAAGACAACAACAACAAACCGTGAGATACGAACTGAGTGGAAATAACTATTTCTACCTGCCATGTCTACAATATGAAAGTGAAGAACTTGCAGATATTCAGTCTCCTTTTTGTTATGAACAGTCATTGTTCCCTGATAACAGTTTTCCACCCGTGGTGCTTTGTATTTAACTCTTTACATTAAATCTGAAAGGTAGTGTGACCAAACTGTCTGCCTAAAAATGTGCTTCTTCTGTGTTTTATGTTAATATTGATTATTGTGTAAAGAGAGTTACCAGTTGCGTCCCCGACTCCCCGCCAACCCCTCTCTTACATACACACACACACACATATTGGAAAATACGTACGCAGGTCTCCTCGTATGGGACTGTGTAGCCACATGTTTGCCTCAGCAACACAAAAGATCTGAGAGAGAGAGAGAGAGAGAGAGAGAGAGACCGGGGGGGGGGGGGGGAAGAGAAAGAGAGGGGGAGAGAAAACCGACATACTGAATTCAGTCTTCCACTTATCGTAAAACTCCTTCATAATGGAAAGGCATCTGGAACGGACGGGATACCAGCGACAAACTACAGAGGTTACTGCTAGGAGTGTTTTACTGTGGGTCGCTTGATTAACGTAACGTACATAGCGATTGGATATTAGCGATGACCATTCCCGTGTTTTCCTAGTGGTACACGTGAACATAATTATTCACTGATATAGCTGACATCAGAATGTTCTAGAATTCTGAAACCTGTTTTGTTCATGCATTATGGCTTTAACGGAGAACGGATACCGTATAAAATTCGAAGTAGATTCTGTAAACAGATTTCTTCCAAAACTCAGCTAGCTTCATTCGTCCCTGAGATACAGTTCGGCGCAGATGAGGTGCCCGGTTTGTTTCCATGTTCGTTGACTTCAAGAAAATATTCCATACCGTCCCACTCTCCCCTTTAGAGAAAAAATACGAGTTTACCGAGTATCACTAGCTTCAGAACTTCTTTGCAGATAAAACTCAACACCTCATCTCAGCAGCACGAAGTCGACAGACGTAAAATGTAATTTCAGAAGTAACCCTACAAGTTGTGATAGGGCCGTTACTGTTTACAATACACGGTGTGAGGTGCCTAATTATTTCACCTCAAAATACCTTTTATCTTTTAAAGCCATTCGCCGTCTATTTTCACCTCGACAAACAGTGAATGGAGACCAATGAAACAAACGACAATGCGTTCTCTCCGTTTCATTAATAAGCGAGACAGATTTTTAAAACTGAATTGTGATATTTTTGTCGTCAGAATAACATATATTGAGATATTTCTATGATCTCGCCATTAGTAAGTTTATGCCACTGTCTGAGGAAATTTACAACGTACTCTGTAGTCTCTCGGTCAGCATTACTGAAGGCGTTAGATCTAGCGTTGTGATGTATAAGTCTTGTACGCATTTAGTCAGGTAAAACATAGTCAGGCTTATCGCAAAATGTAATACGACTGCGGTAACATTTTACGGACACTATGTACGGTCACTACAACGCCAAATCTACAACATTTTTTACTTGTGGGGATCCACAGCCTCGAGATGTTTAATAAGCGTGAACATGGTCCGTAGTAGGTTTTAATGCGATGTCTTTAAATGTACAACTTTTATTTGATCTAGTCTTAATAGCACATTCTAAATCTGTTCCCGAGACGATTGTCTGCAGAGCATGGCGTTGCCTCGGCACCTACCGATTATCGGTAATGCCATCAGTCTGAGCTGTGTGTGGCTTCAGTCCAGCGCTTAGTGTTTCGCTTACGGCGGTGCAGAATGGATGCTATATGTTGCGGTCGCATCAGTTTCGGGTCTATTCCACGAATAAATGGTAGACTGTATTTGATTCATAGCTGAATCCGCCGTCGGTCTTCACGAAGATTCTCGTGATTGTGGATATTGTGCTCAATACACCTCTTTTATCGTAAAGAAACTGAGAACCCGATATAACAATTCACGACATCCCAAAAGAGGCCCAAATTACATATTCTATAATTTTTATGTAAATATACACTGACGAAGCATATTTCTGACATAAAATTAACTGTTTTGTGAGAAAATAATTATATTTTTAGTTTCTAATGTATTTCCTGGTTTTGTTAACGTATGATGTCGAGAATATTTAGATTGTGTTGTAATCATACCTACTGTTTTCGATAATTGTTCAAAAAAGACAAACTCAATAGAAGACTATATTAAATAGTTGCAATTCTTTGATCGAGAGCAGCTATTATGTAAACATATTTGGGTACTGAAACTGATTATATACAATCGTTTCTTGTTCTCTTGGAGTGTCTGTCATGTTTTGGCGGGTGGCAGTTTTTATGCAGTCGTAAAACAGTTTTTGTTGCGAGACGTAACGGTTTGAAGTTAGCAGTTCTTGTGAAGAAGTGCTTTAGTTTGTGAAAACTGAAAAATGCGGAATGAAGTAATTTTGAAGAGGAAGTAAGTTTCTGCTTCGTGGTACTAGTAATTTGATGTGTGGATAACCTCTTTGTATGAATGAATGTATGCAAGTGTGGATAACCTGTTTGCAGCGTCAGCGTGATGGAATTGATAGTCTACGATAACTGCCCCAAAAGAAAGAGAAGGTTCGAGAATTAACTACGAGAAGTAGTTTTCTCTACTTCATGATTTTATTTACTGAAGACTGGTAATATCAAATACACACACAGTAATTGCGAAAAAATTAACTAACAATATTGTAATGAATTTTTGTACTTTATATAGTTCTAAAGAGAGTAAAGGGGTCAAAATATCTGACACCGTGTAGATTGGCCAGTGAGGCCAGGGAAACATAGCGTAGACACAAAGGAGTCTGTCAAATGATAGCCAGGGCCCTTACAAATTTTTCCACAGTTCTCAATTTAGCGACGTCGCTTGGAACCATGTCACTGTAGCTCCCGCTAGAGGTTGTAGAAAATGAAACTAATGTGGAAATTATTTTGTCTTCTGCTACAGTATGAAACTTTATTTGGAGCGAACGCGTTTCGCTTTATTTTGAAGCTTCTTGAGTGGTCAGTTTTTTTGGCTACCGCATTATTTCCACGTGTTCTTCTACACATAGGCGCCGACCTTTGGCACACTGCACTGCAGCGACACACAGTAATTTCTCGTTTGCGTGTTTTTGTACATCCACATTCACCTCGCGTACTTCGTGTTATTTTCACGGGATCAAGACAAAGTATACGAGTGAATGTGGGAATATAAAATCGTGAAACGTAAAAATGCTGTGTGCCGTGTTCTCGGTACACCAGCCCTTGTCGCGAATTCGTCGAAAGAGGAGAATTGGCGGAATATCTGGTGGCGTCACGTTAGAGAAATGTCATGTGAAGTAAGCTGATACAAGCTGTAACTGTAGAAGATTTTTTGTTGTTGTGAGCAGTTATTAAAAGGTGGGGTTTCCTATTCTTAAACTTTCGTATACGTCTGTGTTGAATGTGAATCTGAGCAATGCAAGTGGTGTGCTCATGCAAAAGCTATCTAATAGAAATCAGCGGTTAAAAGTATCGGAATCACTAAACCGCATTTGAATTACCTTTTAAAAAACTTAAACTGTATGCTAAAGAAGCTCTCCTGTGAAATTCTGTATTGTGCTATGCAGTGAACGATGCTGCAATGTGTGAAGTCACAGTACGCGTCTTGCACTTCGAATTGACAGGGTTTAGTCACAGAAATGGTAAAGGAGTGGTGCAGCTATTAACCAATGTGCAAGCCCCGTTTTACTCGGTCGCGTCTCAGAGATCAAGCTAACTGACCTGAACCAATAAAGAAAAATCACAGAAAATTTGCTTTTCACAAACTCAAAGTAAATCACGTCCGAGCAAGCAATGCAGGAAAGACATTACCTGAAAATCTTCACATCTCTCAAATAAATCTTTGTAAAATCATATTTTCCAAAATTCAACATGCTCTGCATTTGCATCTATGTGCTCTGCTAGCTACGAGGGCTATTTGGAAAGTAAGGAACGATAGGTCGCGAAATGGAAACCACAGTGAAAATCAAAACTGTTTCATTTGCAACAGTTACCTACAATTTCAAGCTACTTATCTTGACAGTCGCTGATCCGACCTAGACGTTTGTCGTAGCGTTGTACCAACTTTCCAATATCCTCGTTATAGAAGGCAGCCGCCAGTGCTTCCCGCCAAATCTCTACGCTAACCTACAGCTTGTTGCATGTGCCAAAATGTTGTCTTCAAAGCCAGCGGTTCATGTGAGCAGAGATGAAACTCAGAAGGAGACAATTACGGACTGTATTGCGGGTAATCAAACATTTCCAATTGAAAACGATGGAGACGCATCTTCATTGCCCCTGCAGAACGCGGCTGAGAGTTGTCTTGAAGAAGACATCGCACGACAGTTATGTAATGTTGGCTGCATAGCTTCAGGAGAAATTTCTCACCAGGCCCACTATTGTTCTAGGTATCTTTATGTGCTCCCTGTGAGCTCAGAACTAAAAGAAACGGAGTAATGCGATCGACGGGCGTACTAGAGACACTGCCCAACACACATGAGCAAAACATAGGATTTTCACTGTGGTTTCCGTTTCGCGACCGATCGTTCCTCACTTTCCGAGTACCCCTCGTATTTTCAGTCCGCTCTGTTGCATGACCAACGGCCGGCAATGCTACTGACAACCAAAGATTATATTGCTTGTACTCAGTACCTCTGTGGCGTAACATATCGACTATTCCAGACTTGTTTGAAAAACATCCAACTGAGAAATACTAAGTACGGTACACCGAATAAGAAAAGAGTTCACATCACTTTCAATTAACACTAAAAACAAGCTAGAAATCTTACGACATGTACAAAATGAACAGATTCTGGAAAGTCAGACATGTTAAAACTGTGTACTGGAGTGATCTTTGAACACATATCTGTGTCTTTCTGTGCCAACGCACAGTAAATATCTTATTGTGCCTCACCCCTAAAGCTGAAGTGTATGAGCGAGAGTGAATTTATCATTTTGGAACCGAGAGAGAGAGAGAGAGAGAGAGAGAGAGAGAGAGAGAGAGAGAGAGATAGTATCAGAGTAAAGCTCTTGAGTTAAGCTAGCGAATGTCCAGCGACGGAGACAACAGCGTTGCGCGAGAAAATCACAGCTCTAGATACGAGTCAAAGCTTAGCACACGTCCTTAGCTTCCCGTTTAATTACAGTGAAAACCACACTACACTGTGGGATTTTTCGTTTGAAACAGAACAGAAAGTTTACTCACAGCTCACTCGTTGTCAAATAAAATAATCAGATTTGTACTGTTATGCATCAGTTAAAAGATAATTAAGTGAAAGAGATAATCGAAACAAATCATACCTACATCACTACCACTGATGAATCTCATAGCACAAAATCAACAGCACGACTTTCTATAAGACGAGTGATAGTTTATACGGAATGTAGTACGTAGGCTAATTCAGGTTGCCAATACCTCTAAGGACAGAACGGAAATGTGAGGGTGCCAAGCTCACTTTTCATTGCAAACAATCAACGATAAGAATCTGTAGTGCGCCAAAAACGCAACATAAAGTAGTACATGGAAATGTTATAAATTGTACATACGACATACGTCGTAGCTAGGAGGAAGGATGGAGTCCGGCGATTTGGTAGGACTACTCTCGTAGCTTGTATTGTTCGTCAAACTCGAATCACTGAAAAGAATTAGTGTCCTCAGTAAAACATAGTTGGCACGTCTGAACACCTACACTAAAATGACTGGTCATCTGAGTTCACAGCGAGAAAAGATGATTCTTCGGCAGTTTTCTACTGCTGTATTAGAATGCTAGTACTTTCACACGGTATTCTTTCAGTACGACGTGTAACTTAACACAATCAAGGAGCTGCTCAGAACGAGTTTACGTGGCTTGATGTTGAATCGAAATGATGCCATGCAACAGCACGCCTCATGTCGCGCGGTATTTCATTCTCGAGAGCACCGCCTGTGACCTAGTCCAGAGACCGAAGATCGCTTTGGCTGTATGGCATCTATCTACTGTTCAGAATAATAATAATACCAGTACAATTAACAAATGAATTTGATACCTAGAATACTGAACACTTTGGTAAAGAATATAAGAATTAAACCTCAAATCCTTTATTTTACTTTTACGTGATTTAATGGAAAAGTTATCTTTAACAGTGCGTTAAAATGGAGCTTATTTTCAGCTAAAATTTGCTTTGTATAACAATTACGTGCGTATGTACGTAATTTGAAAGAAGTAAGTTATTTTCGTATGTCTTACATAATTTTGTCATTTGCAGACCTGTTGCCATTCTATAACATTTTTTTCTATCTGGTTCGTATTTCCTTTGGACACCGATGGTTGGAGGAGGAATTCTGTGGAACATTTGATTACAGTTTCTTTTTCAATATGGTCATTCGTAGTCAGCAGCTTCGAGCCTCCCCATGTCAAATTTCTGGGGTGCCAATCTTCATGAAATGGGAATGTGACAGCGTAGTTCCCCTGTTAGGATCTCAAACGCCCACCTAACGCCTAATGCGCTAAGCTAATAAGAGGGGCTTCGAGAAAGTTATCAAAAATTATGCCCGACAAACTAAAGGACCAATCAAATGGCAAGATTTTAAAGATGGAGAGAAACTTCGTCTATGCAGTAAATAAATACTTTTAATTGTGAAAGTTAGTGTTATCACATAGATGCTTCATGTTCATCGTGCTTAGTTTCGTACAGATCCTCTCTCTCTCTAATATCATTAAATTCTGCTAGATGTGCGCAACATTAATTCATTTTTACCCCGGTCCTGTTGTTGAGGGAGTTCCTCCGTTTTCCCTATGGTGCGGAATAGAACGTGATCAGCTCGCAGTGTTATTTAGTTAGTAGCCACTTCAGATGGACAGATATCCACCTTGACAGCTCATCTAGTTCCATCATTTGGTGCTAAACGAGTCCTTCTGGAAATTTTACTGTTAGTTTAAGTTGCGGTTTACCCTCTTGGTCTTCACTGTTTATCCGATAGACTATAGCCTGTGAACGACAATAAACCGATTTCATGCAAATCGTTATCTTGTACATAAAAGAGTGTCTTTCCAATGTTGTTTGTTACACAACTTGACTTTACTCCTCTACATAATGTGTAGGTAAGGACCTACAGCAGTGACGACTAACCAATGGGAAGTGCTGATACAAAGAACGCTAAATTCTTTTCCAGTCAAGGTTATTATATTAAATAAGGGATACTGAAAATACCTGCTGGACTAACGCAAATCCATATTTTTTGATGACTACAACACGTCGCATTGTCAGAGAATACTCCGCAGTTTTGCTTTCATGAGTTGCATAGTGATCATTGTAGATATTTATAAATATGTACAAAATCTCTGCTTGGAACGCAGTTCCTTTACAGACGCCATTTTGAAGGTTACGTATAATGCCGCCTAGCGGAACTTCATGAAACTATACGAGCTGTTGCACGATTTCCCACGACAAATTCCACAATTTTTTTTATCACTTATTGAACGCTCCTCGTATTTTCAAAAACGACAGAAGGCTTTAAATGTAGAAGTGTAGAGGTACTTAGGAGTGAGATTTAGGGCACAGTTCCTAGGTTAGTGTATCATGTGAAAGGTGCGGTTAAGGGGAGAGATTGGGACAAGTTTTGATAACACAAATTAAGAGGTAAGGAATATGTTGCTTGTTGGAAAACAGTCTGCACCAAAAAAGTGCATAATCAAGAAACGAAAGCATACCTGTCAACGGAATGCCGGAAGAGGTACAGAATAAGATGGAGTTTAGCATAAGACTCAGACTGCCTAAATCTGATGATCACGGATAGAGGAGGCGCAGCAGTTAAGGCGCTGGATGCACTGTCGGAGGACTGGGATTTAAATGTCAGTCAGCCTAAATCACATAATGCTTCCATTGAATTCCATTGAATTTGGTCCTGATGTTTGACGTAGGCCTGTCTGAACTTTTACTCTGTCTGTAATAACATCGATGTCGACGAGAAGTAAAGCATGGTGTAGACAGTATGAGGAACCCGCAGCTGTGCTACATATTATGTAAATTGAAGGTGGAGGCAGAAAGGAAAGGAAAGGGTAAAAATTCATGATGATAGTTGCATTGGAACTCTATGGTGAGTCAGCAGCGCCGAGTAAAAATGTGTGCTGGACCGGGATTCGAAGCCGGGTTCTCCCTCATACTAGGTAGTCGCACTAAGTCACCTGGACGTTTCTATGGCAACTGCACGTATTTTCTGTGTACGCCCTCCGGCCGACTCACACTCCCACCTAGCACCAACTATCCGTAGTACACATTCGTGTCCTGCATATTCGCTATTTTGAGATTCCCACAGGAGGTCGAAAGTGACTGTGCATTCTCACTGAAGGTGCTCTTTCAGACGACCCAGAAAGAATAGATAATATGGGGAATTCGCGGCTATAATACTTTATGCATAAATTAAATGGTGGATGGGGTAGAAAGGAAAGGAAGAGAAAGGAAATCACCATGTCAGCTGCATAGTGACATTATGCAGAGTCAGAGGCGCCGACTGAAAATGTGTGCCGGACCAGGATTCGAACCTGAGATATCCTGGTTAATGGGTAGACGCGTTAACCACTGTGCCACAACACAAAGCGTTTATGGCACTTGGGTGGACCATCTACTGTAGACCCCTCGGCAGTCCCCGTCCATGACTGCCATGTCTGAAAGAATAGACTACGTATTAACATACCATGTCTGAAAGAACAGGTACCCTCATCGGTAATGTTGGAAATCAATATGGTGTTGGCCCACCATTAGCCTTGATGACAGCTTCCACTCTTGCAGGCATACGTTCTTTCAGGTGCTGGAAGCTTTCTTGGGGAATGGCAGCCTATTCTTCACGGAGTGCTGCATTGAGGAGAGTTATCAATGTCGGTCTGTGAGGGTTGGCACGAAGCAGGCGTTCCAAAACATCCCAAACGTGTTATGTAGGATTCAGGTCAGGACTCTGCATGCCAGCCCATTACAGGGATGTTACTGTGGTGCAACCACTACGCCACAGGCCGTGCGTTAGGAACAGGTGTTCGATCGTATTGAAAGATGCAATCGCCATCCCCGAATTGCTTGTCAATAGTGTGAAGCAAGATGGTGATTAAAACATCAATGTGCTTTGCTGTGCTGTGATAGTGCCACGCAAAACAACAAGGGGTGCAAGCCCCATCCATGAAAAACACGACCACACCATAAAACTACCGCCTCCGAATTTTACTGTTGGCACTACACACTCTGGCAGATGACATTCACCGGGCACTCGCCATACCCACACCCTGCCATCAGATCGCCACATTGTGTACCGTGATTCGTCATTCCACCCAACGTTTTTCCACTGTTCAATCGTCCAAGGTTTACGCTCCTTACACGAAGCGAGGCGTCGTTTGGCATTTACCGGCGTGATGTGTGGCCTATGAGCAACCACTCGACCATGAAATCTAAGTTTTCTCACCTCCCGCCTAACTGTCAGTGTAATTGCAGTGGATCCTGATGCAGTTTGGAATTCCTGCGTGATGGTCTGGATAGATGTCTGCCTATTACACATTACGACCCTCTTCAACTGTCGGCAGTCTCTGTCAGTCAACAGACGAGGTCGGCCTGCACGCTTTCGTACTGTATGTGTCCCTTCACGTCTCCACGTCACTATCACATCGGAAACAGCGGACTTAGGGGATGTTTAGGAGTGTGGAAATCTCGCGTACAGACGTATGACACAAGTGACACCCAATCGGCTGACCACGTTCGAAGTCCGTGACTTCCGCGGAGCGCCCCGTTCTGCTCTCTCACGATTTCTAATGACTACTGAGGTCGCTGATATGGAGTACCTGGCAGTAGGTACAGGGTGTTTCAAAAATGACCGGTATATTTGAAACGGCAATAAAAACTAAACGAGCAGCGATAGAAATACACCGTTTGTTGCAATCTGCTTGGGACAACAGTACATTTTCAGGCAGACAAACTTTCGAAATTACAGTATTTACAATTTTCAACAACAGATGGCGCTGCGGTCTGGGAAACTCTATAGTACGATATTTTCCACATATCCATCATGCGTAGCAATAATATGGCGTAGTCTCTGAATGAAATTACCCGAAACTTTTGACAACGTGTCTGGCGGAATGGCTTCACATGCAGATGAGAAGTACTGCTTCAGCTGTTCAATTGTTTCTGGATTCTGGCGGTACACCTGGTCTTTCAAGTGTCCCCACAGAAAGAAGTCACAGGGGTTCATGTCTGGCGAATAGGGAGGCCAATCCACGCCGCCTCCTGTATGTTTCGGATAGCCCAAAGCAATCACACGATCATCGAACTATTCATTCAGGAAATTAAAGACGTCGGCCGTGCGATGTGGCCGGGCACCATCTTGCATAAACCACGAGGTGTTCGCAGTGTCGTCTAAGGCAGTTTGTACCGCCACAAATTCACGAAGAATGTCCAGATAGCGTGATGCAGTAATCGTTTCGGATCTGACAAATGGGCCAATGATTCCTTTGGAAGAAATGGCGGCCCAGACCAGTACTTTTTGAGGATGCAGGGACGATGGGACTGCAACATGAGGCTTTTCGGTTCCCCATATGCGCCAGTTCTGTTTATTGACGAAGCCGTCCAGGTAAAAATAAGCTTCGTCAGTAAACCAAATGCTGCCCACATGCATATCGCCGTCATCAATCCTGTGCACTATATCGTTAGCGAATGTCTCTCGTGCAGCAATGGTAGCGGCGCTGAGGGGTTGCCGCGTTTGAATTTTGTATGGATAGAGGTGTAAACTCTGGCGCATGAGACGATACGTGGACGTTGGCGTCATTTGGACCGCAGCTGCAATACGGCGAACGGAAACCCGAGGCCGCTGTTGGATCACCTGCTGCACTAGCTGCGCGTTGCCCTCTGTGGTTGCCATACGCGGTCGCCCTACCTTTCCAGCACGTTCATCCGTCACGTTCCCAGTCCGTTGAAATTTTTCAAACAGATCCTTTATTGTATCACATTTCGGTCCTTTGGTTACATTAAACCTCCGTTGAAAACTTCGTCTTGTTGCAACAACACTGTGTTCTAGGCGGTGGAATTCCAACACCAGAACAATCCTCTGTTCTAAGGAATAAACCATGTTGTCTACAGCACACTTGCACGTTGTGAACAGCACACGCTTACAGCAGAAAGACGACGTACAGAATGGCGCACCCACAGACTGCGTTGTCTTCTATATCTTTCACATCACTTGCAGCGCCATCTGTTGTTGAAAATTGTAACTACTGTAATTTCGAAAGTTTGTCCGCCTGAAAATGTACTGTTGTCCCAAGCATATTGCAACAAACGGTGTATTTCTATTGCTGCTCGTTTAGTTTTTATTGCCGTTGCAAATATACCGGTCATTTTTGAAACACCCTGTAGCAGCACAATGCACCTAATATGAAAAACGTATGGTTTTGGGGGTGTCCCGATACTTTTGATCACATTGTGTATGTGCCAACTCAGTGGCGTACCTAGATAGTCTGCACAGTTGCGATAAATATTGTGTCCAGGTGGTGCAGTGGTTGACACATCTGCATACAGACCAGGGAATCCAGGGTTCGAATCCGGCTCATATTTTCACTCGGTGCCACTGACTCCTCATAAAGCCTTGATGCAGTCGACATTATGAATTCCTTCCCTTTCCTTTCTCCCCCCTCCACCTTCAATTTATGCAAAAATGTCATCTTCTTTAGCCTCCAGGCAATTTTTTTCGGAATTTGTTGCACAACTTTGATATACATCAGTTCTCTGCATACCGCCTAGTGCTATGTGGTGTGGAGTGCTTGGTGCAGGATGTGACCTCGCAAGGGGTTCTCCACGTCACGGTTGGCGCGAGTTCAGCACC
Organism: Schistocerca nitens; assembly: GCF_023898315.1. Lineage (NCBI taxonomy): Eukaryota > Metazoa > Arthropoda > Insecta > Orthoptera > Acrididae > Schistocerca > Schistocerca nitens. The sequence continues at coordinate 928,552,309 of NC_064617.1, read as the reverse complement.
AGAAACTCGATGTTATCCAAAACGTTACTGGTCACATGTACTTATTTCTCTTCCTGACAACCTCCTCGAAATCTAACATACTTCACTAGATTTGCTTGGTTAGATGCAACAATATAATGAATTTAAAAAAGAAAACAACATTTTTAAAAGCCGTGAGTTTCAGCTTAAAAGTCCTGATTTTCTTTTGAATATTTGATCCACTTGTGTATTTTTTATCATATTTCAGAATTTATTATATACATCATCACTCACAAGTTGATGGGGAAATTGCGCACTAAGCCTTTGATGGCTAATATAACGGAAAATTTATATTACACGTGCACAACTGTAGTCCCAACTTAAGAGTGATTCACAAACTTATGGTAATCTAATGCTAAAAAACGCTCAATAACATTAGTAGCTTAACATCATTTTCCCTATTTCTTTACAATGTCCACATTTATTTATATTTAATTTAGCTTTGTATGTTCCAGAGACATATTTAAATCTACAGGCGTGTTTGTCCTGAGGTCATTTAAATCAACACTATACACTGACGAGCCAAAGAAACTGGTACACCTGCCTGATATCGCGTAGGGCCACCGCGAGCACGCGAAATGCCGCAACACGACGTGGCATAGACTCGATTAATTTCTGAATCAGTAGTGCTGGAGGAAAATGACACCATGAATCCTGCTGGGCCGTCCATGAATCTGTAAGAGTATGAGGGGGTGCAGATCTCTTCTGAACAGCACGTTGCAAGGCATCCCAGGTTTGTTCAATAATGTTCGTGTCTGGGGAGTCTGTCAGCCAGTGGAAGCGTTTAAACACACAAGAGTGTTCCTGTAGCCACTGTGTTGCAATTCTGGACATGTGGAGTGTCGCATTGTCCTCCTCGAATTGCTCAAGTCAGTCGGAATGCACAGTGGACACGAACGGATGCAAGTAATCAGGCAGGATACTTCAGAGCGTGTCACCTGTCAGAGTCGTGTCTAGACGTATCAGGGATCCCATATCACTCCACCATTACAGAGCCACCACTGACTTGAACAGTCTCCTGCTGACATGCAGAGGCCATGGATTCACGAGGTTGTCTTCATACCCACACACGCCCATCCGCACGATGCAATTTGAAACGAGACTCGTCCGACCAGGCAACATGTTTCCAGTCATTAACTGTCCAATGTCGACGTTGACGGTCCCAGGCGATACGTAAGGCTTTGCGTTGCGCAATCATCAAGGGTACACGTGTGGGCCTTCGGCTTCGAAAGCCCATATTGATGATGTTTCGTTGAATGGTTCGCACGCTGACGTTTGTTGGTGGCCCAGCATTGTCTGCAGAAAAGTGTGGTAGGGTTGCACTTCTGTGACGTACAACGGTTCTCTTCAGTCGTCGTTGGTCCCGTTCTTGCAGGACTTTTTTTCCGGAAGCAGCGATGTCGTAGATTTGATGTTTTACCGGATTTATGATATTCACGGTACACTTGTGAAATTGTCGTACGGGAAAATCCCCACTTCATCGCTACCGCGGAGATGCTGTATCCCGTCACTCGTGCCACGTTCAACCTCACTTAAGCCTTGATAACCTGCCATCGTAGCAGCAGAACTGCAACGGACACTTGTTGTCTTATACAGGCGTTGCCGACCCGCCATATTCTGTCTGTTTACATACCTCTGTATTTGAATACGAATGACTACACCAATTTCTTTGGCGCTTCAATGTAATTTAACATTGTTTTTCTTCTTAACGCGACATTTTTGGTTTTACATATTGTTTCAGTGTTGCAAAAATTGTAAAATGAAAGCAGCACCGTTATCTGTACGAACTGAGTGTGTTTCTACGTAAAATTAGATGTGACATTTAGTTACATTATTTTAGAGTTAGGTTTTATCTGGGCTGAACCGTTTTAAGAGAACCTGTAATGAACTTCTTGTACCATGCAATGCAAACTTTGCACTGTGACATAAACTACCAAAAGGTAAAAATTTTTCGTAAATACAAAAAAATTTAAAACTATGTGTTTCACAAAATGTTACATATGTGGTCATTGACTAAGTTTATGAAACCTTAGCCTTTCGTGTGTCAATTAGTCTTTGCAGTGTTACAACCCCCCGAGCTGAGGGGTCGTAAGACTGACATCATCACTCACAAGTTGATGGAGAAATTGCGCACTACCCTTTGATGGCTAATATAACGGAAAATTTATATTACACGTGCACAACTGTAGTGACTTAAGCCGAAGCGTGCAGGAAAACACAGGCAAGTGCGTCATTGGCTTTGTTACATCGAAGGTACACAGCCGACCTCGGCGACGGTGCCGCACCAATGCGAACGAATGCCGGAATCTGCAGCGTCGGCACCAGGTTGCACAGCCTTGCAACTATGTGTTTCACAAAATGTTACATATGTGGTCATTGACTAAGTTTATGAAACCTTAGCCTTTCGTGTGTCAATTAGTCTTTGCAGTGTTACAACCCCCCGAGCTGAGGGGTCGTAAGACTGACATCATCACTCACAAGTTGATGGAGAAATTGCGCACTACCCTTTGATGGCTAATATAACGGAAAATTTATATTACACGTGCACAACTGTAGTGACTTAAGCCGAAGCGTGCAGGAAAACACAGGCAAGTGCGTCATTGGCTTTGTTACATCGAAGGTACACAGCCGACCTCGGCGACGGTGCCGCACCAATGCGAACGAATGCCGGAATCTGCAGCGTCGGCACCAGGTTGCACAGCCTTGCAACTATGTGTTTCACAAAATGTTACATATGTGGTCATTGACTAAGTTTATGAAACCTTAGCCTTTCGTGTGTCAATTAGTCTTTGCAGTGTTACAACCCCCCGAGCTGAGGGGTCGTAAGACTGACATCATCACTCACAAGTTGATGGAGAAATTGCGCACTAAGCCTTTGATGGCTAATATAACAGAAAATTTATATTACCCGTGCACAACTGTAGTGACTTAAGCCGAAGCGTGCAGAAAAACACAGGCAAGTGCGTCATTGGCTTTGTCACATCGAAGGTACACAGCCGACCTCGGTGACGGTGCAGCACCAATGCGAACGAATGCCGGAATCTGCAGCGTCGGCGCCAGGTTGCACAGCCTTGCAACTATGTGTTTCACAAAATGTTACATATGTGGTCATTGACTAAGTTTATGAAACCTTAGCCTTTCGTGTGTCAATTAGTCTTTGCAGTGTTACAACCCCCCGAGCTGAGGGGTCGTAAGACTGACATCATCACTCACAAGTTGATGGAGAAATTGCGCACTAAGCCTTTGATGGCTAATACAACGGAAAATTTATATTACACGTGCACAACTGTAGTGACTTAAGCCGAAGCGTGCAGGAAAACACAGGCAAGTGCGTCATTGGCTTTGTTACATCGAAGGTACACAGCCGACCTCGGCGACGGTGCAGCACCAATGCGAACGAATGCCGGAATCTGCAGCGTCGGCGCCAGGTTGCACAGCCTTGCAACTATGTGTTTCACAAAATGTTACATATGTGTTCATTGACTAAGTTTATGAAACCTTAGCCTTTCGTGTGTCAATTAGTCTTTGCAGTGTTACAACCCCCCGAGCTGAGGGGTCGTAAGACTGACATCATCACTCACAAGTTGATGGAGAAATTGCGCACTAAGCCTTTGATGGCTAATAAAACGGAAAATTTATATTACACGTGCACAACTGTAGTGACTTAAGCCGAAGCGTGCAGGAAAACACAGGCAAGTGCGTCATTGGCTTTGTTACATCGAAGGTACACAGCCGACCTCGGCGACGGTGCCGCACCAATGCGAACGAATGCCGGAATCTGCAGCGTCGGCACCAGGTTGCACAGCCTTGCAACTATGTGTTTCACAAAATGTTACATATGTGGTCATTGACTAAGTTTATGAAACCTTAGCCTTTCGTGTGTCAATTAGTCTTTGCAGTGTTACAACCCCCCGAGCTGAGGGGTCGTAAGACTGACATCATCACTCACAAGTTGATGGAGAAATTGCGCACTACCCTTTGATGGCTAATATAACGGAAAATTTATATTACACGTGCACAACTGTAGTGACTTAAGCCGAAGCGTGCAGGAAAACACAGGCAAGTGCGTCATTGGCTTTGTTACATCGAAGGTACACAGCCGACCTCGGCGACGGTGCCGCACCAATGCGAACGAATGCCGGAATCTGCAGCGTCGGCACCAGGTTGCACAGCCTTGCAACTATGTGTTTCACAAAATGTTACATATGTGGTCATTGACTAAGTTTATGAAACCTTAGCCTTTCGTGTGTCAATTAGTCTTTGCAGTGTTACAACCCCCCGAGCTGAGGGGTCGTAAGACTGACATCATCACTCACAAGTTGATGGAGAAATTGCGCACTAAGCCTTTGATGGCTAATATAACAGAAAATTTATATTACCCGTGCACAACTGTAGTGACTTAAGCCGAAGCGTGCAGAAAAACACAGGCAAGTGCGTCATTGGCTTTGTCACATCGAAGGTACACAGCCGACCTCGGTGACGGTGCAGCACCAATGCGAACGAATGCCGGAATCTGCAGCGTCGGCGCCAGGTTGCACAGCCTTGCAACTATGTGTTTCACAAAATGTTACATATGTGGTCATTGACTAAGTTTATGAAACCTTAGCCTTTCGTGTGTCAATTAGTCTTTGCAGTGTTACAACCCCCCGAGCTGAGGGGTCGTAAGACTGACATCATCACTCACAAGTTGATGGAGAAATTGCGCACTAAGCCTTTGATGGCTAATACAACGGAAAATTTATATTACACGTGCACAACTGTAGTGACTTAAGCCGAAGCGTGCAGGAAAACACAGGCAAGTGCGTCATTGGCTTTGTTACATCGAAGGTACACAGCCGACCTCGGCGACGGTGCAGCACCAATGCGAACGAATGCCGGAATCTGCAGCGTCGGCGCCAGGTTGCACAGCCTTGCAACTATGTGTTTCACAAAATGTTACATATGTGTTCATTGACTAAGTTTATGAAACCTTAGCCTTTCGTGTGTCAATTAGTCTTTGCAGTGTTACAACCCCCCGAGCTGAGGGGTCGTAAGACTGACATCATCACTCACAAGTTGATGGAGAAATTGCGCACTAAGCCTTTGATGGCTAATAAAACGGAAAATTTATATTACACGTGCACAACTGTAGTGACTTAAGCCGAAGCGTGCAGGAAAACACAGGCAAGTGCGTCATTGGCTTTGTTACATCGAAGGTACACAGCCGACCTCGGCGACGGAGCCGCACAAATGCGAACGAATGCCGGAATCTGCAGCGTCGGCGCCAGGTTGCACAGCCTTGCGGCCGTAGCGATCTTGTATTGTATGGAACTGGGGACCTAGAAACGACGAAAGGCTTCGTGCCCGCCGTAGCCGTCAGTGATTCACATCCCCACAGCAGACTACAGCAGGCCACTCACACCACCACCGCCCCACACCGAACCCAGGTTTATTGTGCGCTTCACCCTCCCCCCCCCCCTCCCTCCGGGAACGTCACACCACACGAGACGAGTGTAACCCCAAATATTTGAGTGGTAGACAGACGTGGAGACAGTGTTTGCGCAGAAAACGCCGACATAGTGTAACTGAGGCGGAATAAGGGGAATCGGCCCGCATTCGCCGAGACAGATGGAAAACCGCCTTAAAAACCATCCACAGACTGGCTGCCACACCGGACCTCCACACTAATGCGCCGGGCGAATTCGTGCCGCATACCGGCACGCCTTCCCACCCGGAAAGCAGTGCGTTAGACCGCACGGCTAACCGGTCGGGCTCGTAGCGATTTTACTCGCGCCACAGCTAGTGGCATTCGCGTGCGTTAACTCTGCCTGTGGCCCAGAGCACGCCTGACTGCTTCCTCAAGCGGAACTCGTGGATACCATGTAGAGCGCCGAAGGGAAGCAGCCGACCGCTGTCGTTGTAGTGAGCCTTAGCAGCTTCGGCCGTCCGCCCGCGGCAGCTCGTTTAGTGCCTGCAGACAGCTCTGCATCCGGGAGGCCGCGAGTTCGCGGCCCGGCTGCGCCCCTGCGGACGGCAGCTTGCAGTTCGCCGGACGATGCCCCCCAGCTCTTCGCGCTGCTGTACCTCCACGGTGCGACGCGCCACGCCACAGCAGTGACGAGTCCGTGCGGCGGAGGTTGAAGGTAGCTTCAGCTGGCCCGTTGGCAGTCGATATCCAACACTAAAAGGTCGTCGTGGTCGGCCTGAACAAACATCATTCTCTCCGTTTCTAGACGCAGATAGAATGGCGACACGATTGCCTGCGTTGACCTTCTGAGCTCGCTTATTTATACGCCTTTTACCACACGTCTGACGTAGTTTCTCTGGAGGGGGCAAGTGGAATGCTCTTTGATAATTACAACGTCAGTTTTCTTCAGCCCACGTGGGCCCCGACACACAGATCACGAGGCGCTGTTGTAACTGCAACGTATGGCTTCTTCACACCACCTTAGAGCCTGCACACAGTGCCCGCCGGGCCGTGTCTTCTAGCCTGAGGGCGTTGTCATAAACATGCCTCGCAGAACCCTTTGCAAAATATCAACATCGCCTGTGCTTGCCACCCGATGTGCCAATCGGTCTCTTAACTACGGCCTTCCAGCAACAGCTGCGTGAAATTTACGAGAATTTCTCATACCCACTCCTGTATTTATTCGTGGCGTAGCGGTACTAACTTAATACAACTCAGGAAGAGGTTCGTGCACCATCAAATAAATAACACGCTACTCTGGGAAAACCACACTATATTGTTGACGCCCTATGTCCTACCGTTAGCCGGCCGCAGTGACCGAGCGGTTCTAGGCGCTACAGTCTCGAACTACACGAACGCTACGGTCGCAGGTTCGAATCTTGCCTCGGGCATGGATGTGTGTGATGTCCTTAGGTTAGTTAGGTTTAAGTAGTTCTAAGTTGTAGGGGACTGATGACCTCAGAAGTTAAGTCCCATAGTGCTCACAGCCATCTGAATCATCCTACCGTTAGGTTAGAATACATCAGTAACAAGGAAAATGCGAAGATCTGATTGCTACATACCAGAATTCATGGAGCCTCTACGATGGGCACTAATTCTGATTTAGCAGAAACGTTCTAAATGTAACTCACTAGCGACTCCCATGTAAGATGCAATAATACTACTACTGCTGCCGCGCAGGACTTGGAAACCGACACTCCAGGATAATTCTGAGCCTACTTAGCACAAGATGCGTTATATTCTCCGAGACGATAAAATTACAGCCCCACACAGTCGCGATGATTTGAAACAAGACTGAGAAAGTCCACAAGCAGAAAATAAGTACCGTCAGACTTACTTGTCAGGAAGGTGAGAGATAACGTAACGACGTAACATAAACTTTGTTAATTTTTGCAAGGAACATCTAAGTCTCTAGATACTGTCACAATCAAAATAAATTATAACCTTACAACAGCAAGTAAATCAATCCCAACATGACTGTTCAGATTGAGACTTTGTCACCATGAAGTGAACAAATACAAAGTTTACTGCACCACGTAAGTGGAACTGCCATGACCTATAGATCTTGCATCCGCACACCTGACTTGTTCTACCTGAATGGTCTACTACCCGGGTTTATCTGACTTTATCTTGAGCCGTGACAAAAAAAAAAAAAAAAAAAAAAAAAAAAAAAAAAAAAAAACTGTTTGAAGAGCGCGCCGCAGCGCGTAGTGTGAAGCAGTCGCCCTCCGTTTCTGGCGGTGGCGCCGCTGTGGCAGTCGCAGCTTTGGTGTCTCCCTCTGGTGGGAAAGTGGAAAGGTTGCCTGTTCACGAGCATTTAAGGGGCGATATCAGCTCGGCAGTTGGCCCCACCCCCAACTTCCGGTGTCCTTTCCTTTAGGCACCCTCCCTCCCTCCCTTCTCTTCCCTTCCCTTCCCTTCTCTTTTCCCCCGTCCCCTCCCTCCACCCCTCTTCCCCCCCCCGGGCTTCCCCTCCCCCTTCCTCCCTCCCCCCTTTCTCCCCAACCCGTGGCATCTCTGCTTTCCCCTCTCCCTCTCCCACTCCCCTTCCTCCTCCTCCTCTCTTGGCAGGTCCCCGGACTCGCACACGCATAGTGAACATTCGCGCGCCGGAGATCATCGCCATCAGTGTCTAGTGTGTGTGCTTCGTTTTGTGTTTCGTGCAGTTACAACTCAACTGTTCACATGTGCCGTCGCCGTTCTCCGTGTTTTGTGCGCCGTGTCAACAAGTGTTAGTGTTTTTATCGTCCAACGTGAACGGCTTCTTGTTTTTTGTTTTTTTGTAACTACTTTCTTTGCCCGCATTTTTTGTATTGTCTGTGTCACCTATATCATATTATTGTACCCCTTAAGGCTGAAGAGCAGCGAATTAAGCTGCTGCCAGCCCGCCTTGTATGAGGTGATTAAAATTACAATAAAGAAAAAAAAAACTCGGCAGTTGGTCAGTAGGAGTGAGGCTAGGTCGGTCTCGCGTGACCAGTTGCTGGTCTGTCTCTCGTTTGCATTTGTGCGGCAGTTAGTGTCTGTCTATCGTCGGAGTGCGAGTATGTCTGTCGTTTGGATCAAACTTTAGGCCAGAAAATGAGTCTTGCCACTCCGCCAGTAACAGAACTCAGCTAGTGGTCGCCCGGTCGTGGTTGAGTTCCTGCATCTGAGTCTGCGCGTTAGGCCGCCAGTCTGCTCGAGTTGCTCAGGCAATGGTCATTGGCGGTTGGGTAGGTCGGTTGGTCGGTCGCGCACTGAGACACAAGGTGACTTGTCCGCCTTGAGCGTCGGCGCATGTGAGGTCGCCACGTGAGTGCAGTGGGCCGCGCCGTATAGCGAGGGGTAGTGGCTTCGCGGCCGACACGAGAGCAACAGGAGTCAACCCACGACATCGGTCTGGCCGGTGCGAGCTGCGACGCCGCGAGACTGCGTCCGTTGAAGCGCCTGGCAGCGAACGGTTCGGGAGAGCGTTGGGGGTGCTGCGCCAGGTCTTCGCCAGAAACAGCAGTTTATTAGAAGTTAAGTGATTCGAGATATGTTGTTTCATTTATTTGTTAAATTCTACTTGTTTTCTAGGTGAGGTCACCAGCCGTTTTGCCTTGGGGTCGTCCCACCATTCTTCTCCGTTTGCCCACCCGCGGGAAGGTGGTTATTTGTGAATTGGGTGGTCTGTTCTTTCCTTGTGGAGTTGGGGAGGGTTAGAGAAATCTGCGGTTCGGGTTGTTCAGCAATCCCCCTGTCAATCTGCCATACGTTAATAGCTGCCTCTGTCATGTTTGTCGGATACGGTGTTAACGAATTTATAGTACTAAGGTGTAACGGCCGAATTCGTGAAATATGTTTTTATCTTGCCTATCATCTTTCGAGGCGGTATATGTGTAATGTAGAGAATGTTGTACATTTTATGTAATGTGAATTTCATGGGTTTTATTTAAATAGTCATCTTTATAAAGCCGAGCGGTCTAAGGCGCTGCAGTCATGGACTGTGCGGCTGGTCCTGGCGGAGGTTCGAGTCCTCCCTCGGGGATGGGTGTGTGTGTTTGTCCTTCGGATACTTTAGGTTAAGTAGTGTGTAAGCTTAGGGACTGATGACCTTAGCAGTTATGTCCCATAAGATTTCACGCACATTTGAATATTTTGTTTATAAAGTTGCCACCCTTCCAGCGTAAGAGTCCTTTTAAAAACAAATTGCACTTTCGGTAGCAAATAATTTCTTTGTGTGAGTGTTTGTACCATTTCCATCCCTCTTACGGGTTGCATAGTTTATGTGTTTGTGTGAGTTGTTGAAATTTTTAGTTTAAAGTAATCTGGTGTGTTGCAGATTTGCACCAGTGTAGTCTTTCAGAGGTTGTTGTGAGCAGTCGTGACTATGGCCGTGTTGAAAGGGAGCGGCAAGCTTCTCAGCCCGAAGGATCATACTGTTAATATTGTTCTTTCTGCCTCTAAATAAAATTGTAACTTGATATTTCGAGGATGCTTTTCTGCTTATAAATTTTAAATCTGTATTTGAAAAGGCTTTTATGAATAAAATTCCCATTTGTTAAAGGTAATTTCATTTTCATCAGTTACTCCCTGGCAACTACTTCCACGCTTAAATGTGTTAATGTTCTTGATGAATCGCTAGTAAATAAAGTAAATACTTTAAGAAAAGGTTTTGAAAGTAAATTCACGGTCCACATCTGTTTTTCTAATATTTACGTCTTTGAAATTATTGTGTGGTGCACTGGTTCCTCCAGTGCCAACTACTTCGTAACAGTGCTTGAAATAATTTTACAGTCGCGCTAACTGCTTAAAAACGTATATTTCTAAATGGGCTACTTTCTCTTCTCTGTGGCTTCAGGGTTGGAAACGAGTCCAATCGCTTCTTGCTGACGGATGTCTGCCTCTCCCAAAACTGTCTTACCTTTAGTTCGTTCTCTTCGTATCTTCGTGCCAAACTCGAGAACCCTTCCGACTATCGACTCAGGCTCCTCTATGGGTGACTAGAATGTTACTTAGCACTCAGCGATCCCCCGCGCTACCATGGCAGTACTCCAAAGGTCGAATTACGATGCGGTTTACACCAATCAATCTCAAACTAAAGAGAGCACACAGTAACGGTGTGTTCCGCTGCCATGCTCTCTTTTAATCTACCGACTTCACTACGTAACTTACTTAATGGGAATTGAACGTCAGTGAGATAGCATTTCACTCCCACGTCACCAACTGGTCCAGATTACAATATGGTTATGCACCAAAAGGATAATATTATGATATGTATTTTCTCTGTCAGTGGCATTTCAACAAAAAAAAGTTGGACTGTCAGTTACTTGGCCTATTTCTGCAAAACCATCCTCATTACCCCATTTCTGCCTTTTCCAATATGACGCTCTCACACAGGCTAAATGAACCCGTTTCCAAACGTGTAGCTCCTCTTTGGATTTCCTGTATTAATGCTTACAAATAAGGGTCCCGGATCGCTGGCCTATATTCAAGAATGGGATTTTGCAAACTACTTTACATTGAATATTTTAACAGTTGTCACTATTTGCTGTAGATCAGGGCTTCCAAACCTGTGGTCCGCGGACCCCTTAGGGGTCCGCCGGCTCTTTCTAGGGGGTCCGCGGCCACCTTTCACCAAATCCTGTAAAAGAATGAGTAAAATTATTGAATAAAAATGTAAAAATCAAATTCATCACTATCTTTTTTTCGTGTGAAAAACATGTGTACTTTTACTTCAGGTCGTATCCGCAGGCAGCCTTTGCGGTTCCTAAGTGAGAATGGAGAATGCGGCTTCTCTGATCGACTGTTTAGTAACAATACGGGGTTCGTTTGTGCGCCGGTTCACGGCGCTAGATGCGCTGAAACCTTTCACGCATGCGCGGAGCGAGCTTTGTCGACCAATCACAACGCTCGTTGTCACGTATGCGGCCCCAGGCATCGTTAAATGTTCAACTTGCTTTGTCAGTGCACTACCTATTTCATAAGTCAAGTTTTGACCAGTTTATTACTTCTAACGTGGATCGGTGGCTGAAGTCAGGATCATTGAAGAAGGGTGCAGTTTCTCCATCGCCTTCACAACAAGGGAAGTTTCCAGTTGAAATGAATGTGGTGGGAGGACGACCAAAGGAAGACTTTACATACACTTGAACATTTTTCTTCGGATTTCACGAACCCCCCGCCCCACCCCCCACACACACACAACTGTTACGAAATATGCGTGCTCCTTACACAACAGTAGCCAAATAGTGGAAGTGAACCATAAGCGGCAGTTTCTCAACAACGAACAGTTTGGACGTGACGTTGATTGCTCTTGGAGGAAGACATCTCCATCGTGTGAAATTTCAATTACCAAGTAATTTCAATCAGGCTATAGTGTCTTGAACAAAGGGAGTAAATGCACTAGTAAGTGTCTGAATACAGTGGGAATTCAAATTGGGTCGTTAAATTGGTTCAAATGGCTCTGAGCACTATGGGACTCAACTGCTGAGGTCATAAGTCCCCCAGAACTTAGAACTACTTAAACCTAACTAACCTAAGGACAACACACACATCCATGCCCGAGGCAGGATTCGAACCTGCGACCGTAGCGGACGCGCGGTTCCAGACTGTAGCGCCTAGAAACGCTTGGCCACCAGCGGCCGGCTTGGGTCGTTAATTTCAAGTTGTTTTCATTCATCTCTAAACCAAAGACTATTGATACTTTGATTGGGGGGGGGGGGGGGTCATTGTGAACATGGCACTTCCATTAAGAAGCTTTCAGTTCCCATGGGTTTCGCTCTGAAATTTAAAGTTACTGTGCTCTTGACTGACTAGGGGTCCGCCATGGATTTTCGACTGAAGAAGGGGTCCGCCAGCTGAAAAGGTTGGGAAGCCCTGCTGTAGATAATTGATCGCTATTCGTGCATACATATAATACTGACACGCTTATAGTTGTCCATATTCGCAACTGCAAATACGTTTATTGTACTTCATAACGGCCGTAGTCGCCGCAGTGCCTCTTCCTTTGGACATACATGCTTGACGAAGGGACATTGCAGCGTAATTCTGAATAACACAAGAACTGCGGCGTCGTATGTATCCGCCGACACCAAGCAAGCGACTTTCAAGTAAAATATCTCCCCTGTACAAGAATATAGATACTGGACGTACGAGCACAGATTGTAGACACATGGTTGACAACATATGGAAGTTTGGGTGTGGCCGTGAGTCGATCTCGGACAGACAAATTGTGAAGCGAGCGCTCGCGTTAAGTGCTAAATCCGAGTTCGAGTCCCCGTTCAGCACAAATTTTCATTGCCGTTATTCACAGCTGGTGACTGTCCATATCCGCAACTGCGAATAAATTTCCTGTAAACAATATTGAGTTCTTTCGTCTTTATATGCACAACACATTTCATTTGTTTACGTTGACGGTTAAATGCCGGTCTCTTTACCAACTGTCGAATCTTAGGATGTCCTCCGTTTCATAACTTCCTCACTTAAAAGACAGTCCTACATAAACCATCACCAACCTTAGAAAGCCACAAGGAGCTTCCAAGATTATCAACAAATAATCAGATGATTTGTTTCGTAAATCAGTGAAGGTAATACACTCCTGGAAATTGAAATAAGAACACCGTGAATTCATTGTCCCAGGAAGGGGAAACATTATTGACACATTCCTGGGGTCAGATACATCACATGATCACACTGACAGAACCACAGGCACATAGACACAGGCAACAGAGCATGCACAATGTCGGCACTAGTACAGTGTATATCCACCTTTCGCAGCAATGCAGGCTGCTATTCTCCCATGGAGACGATCGTAGAGATGCTGGATGTAGTCCTGTGGAACGGCTTGCCATGCCATTTCCACCTGGCGCCTCAGTTGGACCAGCGTTCGTGCTGGACGTGCAGACCGCGTGAGACGACGCTTCATCCAGTCCCAAACATGCTCAATGGGGGACAGATCCGGAGATCTTGCTGGCCAGGGTAGTTGACTTACACCTTCTAGAGCACGTTGGGTGGCACGGGATACATGCGGACGTGCATTGTCCTGTTGGAACAGCAAGTTTCCTTGCCGGTCTAGGAATGGTAGAACGATGGGTTCGATGACGGTTTGGATGTACCGTGCACTATTCAGTGTCCCCTCGACGATCACCAGTGGTGTACGGCCAGTGTAGGAGATCGCTCCCCACACCATGATGCCGGGTGTTGGCCCTGTGTGCCTCGGTCGTATGCAGTCCTGATTGTGGCGCTCACCTGCACGGCGCCAAACACGCATACGACCATCATTGGCACCAAGGCAGAAGCGACTCTCATCGCTGAAGACGACACGTCTCCATTCGTCCCTCCATTCACGCGTGTCGCGACACCACTGGAGGCGGGCTGCACGATGTTGGGGCGTGAGCGGAAGACGGCCTAACGGTGTGCGGGACCGTAGCCCAGCTTCATGGAGACGGTTGCGAATGGTCCTCGCCGATACCCCAGGAGCAACAGTGTCCCTAATTTGCTGGGAAGTGGCGGTGCGGTCCCCTACGGCACTGCGTAGGATCCTACGGTCTTGGCGTGCATCCGTGCGTCGCTGCGGTCCGGTCCCAGGTCGACGGGCACGTGCACCTTCCACCGACCACTGGCGACAACATCGATGTACTGTGGAGACCTCACACCCCACGTGTTGAGCAATTCGGCGGTACGTCCACCCGGCCTCCCGCATGCCCACTATACGCCCTCGCTCAAAGTCCGTCAACTGCACATACGGTTCACGTCCACGCTGTCGCGGCATGCTACCAGTGTTAAAGACTGCGATGGAGCTCCGTATGCCACGGCAAACTGGCTGACACTGACGGCGGCGGTGCACAAATGCTGCGCAGCTAGCGCCATTTGACGGTCAACACCGCGGTTCCTGGTGTGTCCGCTGTGCCGTGCGTGTGATCATTGCTTGTACAGCCCTCTCGCAGTGTCCGGAGCAAGTATGGTGGGTCTGACACACAGGTGTCAATGTGTTCTTTTTTCCATTTCCAGGAGTGTATGTTCATTGTACTTGAATGCAACAAAAAAAGTGTTTGATTGGCCTGATAATATTTAGACTTAGTTTTCATGCAGGCCCTTGTTGAATTCAAAACTCCCTACGTTAACGTGATACCTAAATTCCTATGATGCAATTTCAGACCAAATAACAAATCAATTCTCAAATTCATTGCATGATCACAATCAAACGCTACATAGAAAATACGAGAAAAAAATCTTTATGCCAGACTTACCTTGACGTATACGTGCTAGAAGAATAGAAACTCCGAAAACAATTTATTGGAGTCAGTAAAACAAAACAATATTACACTCTCCAAACGAACAACAGAATCGATCCCAACTTTGGATCTTCACAAATATAAAATAACAAATAATAATAATAGGAAAGACCTGTCTCTTCCTAAGGACAAACACACACACCCATGCCCGAGGGAGGACTCGAACCTCCGCCGGGATCAGCCGCACAGTCCATGATTGCAGCGCCTTAGACCGCTCGTCTCACAGGGAGAGATCACAACAAAACAATTCTACAATTTCAAGATGTTTGTCGACTGTACCAAGCCCATCTGCAAGAGATCGGCCGGCTAGAAGAGGCGTCTGGCCGTGGCTGCCGGGTTGGCAGCTCTGTAGACTTCCAAGCGGTACGTCGAACTGCCATTTACCGGCAGTGCGCCGCCCTATAAAGCCCGTTTGCTGGGACTATTTGCGATGACGTGCCTGGCGTATCAAAGTACAGTAGTTCCTGGGCTAGCTGCTACATCTGCTGAAGCTGTTGTGCAGGCTCCGCTAAGGGGTAGTGGTCCCTGGCGGCCGTTGGTGGAGACTTGGTGTTGAGTTGTGTTGTGGGCGCCGAGGGTGAGGCAGCGTTCATGGTAGGATACTAAAATCACACCATCGGGCAGTAACTGTAATTTATTTATTACCTCTTATGTCAATTAATAGTTAAAGGTATTCCATTTACTAACGTGTAAGTCATTGTCCATTGCATGGATTACTTTTGGAATATGACTCCTGTCAAATAATGCTCCCTCTGAACAACACATTCATCTAGGAGGCGCTGGAAGCTTTCCATAAGTCGGCGTAACGTATTCCCTGGGACATTGCCGACGGCAATTCTGATGCGATCCTTCAACTCAGGAATGGTGGCACAACGTGTTCGGAACACTTCTTGTTTCAGGTAGCCCCAAAGGCAAAAGTCTACACATGAAATGTCAGATGAGCGAGGCAGCCACGAAATGTCACCAACATGGGAAATTACTCTACCGGGAAATGTCTGTCGCAAGAAATCCATGCAAATTCTGGCTGTATGCGAGGTCGCTCCGTCTTGTTGAAACCATAATTGTTCCACATCCACATCCACCATACCTAATTGGAGAAGAACGAAGTCTTGCAGCATCTTTAGGTAGCGTTCAGGAAGCAACTCTACACCACACTGTGACACGAGAACTGCGCAAGGGCTTGATGTGCAGTTCATGCGGGCTTACATCACTCCATTAACGCATATTCTGTGTATTCACTGAGTCACATAACTCGAAATGAGCTTCATCTGACACCAGGATGGTGTGCAACATTTGTGGATTTTGGCGAAGGAGATCACGCATGGTTAAGCAGAATGTTTCGCGTGACACCCAATTGGGAGGCCTAATTTCCTGAACAATCTGCAGCTTATATGGGTGTAAATGGAGATCTTCATGCAATATTCTCCTGAATGAGCGACCGGACATATGCACAGTTTGCACATGACGACGAGCAGATCTTTTTGGGATACGCAATAGTGCAGCACGAACATTTTCCACGGCTTCTGGTGTCCGCACATTTCTTTCACTTCTTCCCGGTTTGCCACTGCAAACAGAACCTGTTGCTCGAAATGCACGTACCCATCTTAAAATGGTACAATGGTCCAATGGTCCCAAGACGTCCAAATCTGAAATTTTGCCGAATTGGACGGTGGGTAGCAATAACAGAGTCGTTATTCTTGAAATAACTTTCAACAGCAAAGCCACGATGCTGTGCACTCCACCGCCCCATATCACTCGAAATGGCAGCTCATTAGTACACGAATGCGGTACGAGCTGGCGCGCAGTCCTGCAGTACGTCATTGTACTATGCAAGTCACATTACTCTATGAACGCTGCCGCACCATGTATTTGTGTAGACAACGCTGTCGACGTAGGTTTTCTTGGCGAATATACGCCCTGTGATGCAGGCATCCCGTGTTGGTTGGGCGTGAAATCGGATGCCGACGCAGTAGGCGCTACCATGTATGAAGTGGGCGCCCACAGCATACCTCAGAGACAGTTGGCCGCAGTGTCAATTAACGTGGCTGTTTGTGCAGTTAAGTGATTGGATCTGTGCCTCATCTTGTGCAGCTGCAGGCAGGTGTATCGGTCTGTCCTCTTCTGATACAGGGTGACGGTAACTTTCTGCTGGCAGTCTTACAGGTCCGTGGTGCCGGTGAACCAGATGCGAATTATAGATGCCAGATACAGCTGCTCCGCAAGATATGATGCTTGAAACTTCGATTTTCCATTTACATCAGCAGAAAAGTCAGCTCAGATACTAGGAGGTGGAGAATAGTGTTTAATGTCCCGTCGAAACGAGGTCATTAGAGACGGAGCAGAAGCTCGGATTAGAAGACGGGGAAGGAAATCGGCCGTGCCCTTCCAAAGGAACCATTTGGCCTTAAGCGATTTAGGAAAATCACGGGAAACCGAAATCCAGAATGGCCGGACGCGGGTTTGAACTATCGTCCTCCCAAATGCAGGTCCAGACTCAGATAGTAGGTCGTTTAAGGTTATAACTACCACCCATAAAGCGAAGAAGCTATTACTTGCCAGTGATCATCTAAGTAATGGGAACTCTGATGTACGTCAACTTATAAAATTTTATGTTCTTCTTCTCTAAGAGTTCGTCTTAAATTTTTGAGCAGAATTCACCGGATGGGCGAAGCCAGGTATCTCCCCATCCA
Source organism: Schistocerca nitens (assembly GCF_023898315.1). Taxonomy (NCBI): domain Eukaryota; kingdom Metazoa; phylum Arthropoda; class Insecta; order Orthoptera; family Acrididae; genus Schistocerca; species Schistocerca nitens. The sequence goes on along the minus strand of NC_064617.1, from coordinate 928,534,898 downwards.
GCTGCACATTTGGTTACATATTTTCTTGTACTTCTCTTTGCGTTCGATCTTTTGCTGCCAAACTAGTGTGGTATTATCGCTTTGTTCTTATCATAGCACAGTGAGGACGAGACACATGTTATTTTCTGCCTTCAAGGTTCCCCCATTATCCACTGTTCTAGAACGTTCTCTTCTCCTTTCTGGTTAGCTACATGTTCGTTAATTGCCTGTCTCCCTTAGACAATTGACAACAGAGACTATTCGTTTGAACCTCGTCAGAAAAAACCTTCCATGACCATTTTATCTGAACTGGCCCCACACGCAATTCTATTCCGGGGACAGCGATTAAGTTTCGTTGTCGAGTCGCTTCGTTACTTCCTCTTGCTTCGATTTAGATATACAATAATAATGTGCAAGCTAAATGAAGATGTGGGAAATGGCGACCTAACTAAGCAAATGTTAAAATTAATGGACAGCTATGCCTGCTGGCTGAAGACTATATCATAAAGAGTGATACTTATTTGGGGTATGCAATGCCAAAATTTTCTTAAATAACAATAGTGAGCCGAGCTGCCGCTCGCATTGGTGTTGTTTGTAGGTTTCTGCCCTCTGTTGGAGGCCAGACGGTATCGTTTAGTTAGCATGGTTGCGGTTGTTTGTCTTCTTCTCATGTTGATTGGCGCCACTCGGTTTCGCTAGTGTTCCTGTCCGCTAGGGCAGCAGCGGTGGTTATCGATATGTAGTAACTAAATGTTGCCCTATCTTTGGGACGACGTCGTTGTTTTACTAGGTCGTGTGACTGGGCCCGTTCGGTTGGGGACTCAGGAGGAGCCAGGTCCGCGCAGTGTCAGAACACGGTGGGACCGCTGGCGTCACGCATGGACTGCCGGATGGAAGGGCTGCGGTCACGAGGGTGCACGACCTCGTCGTAAACCGGATACAGCAAGCTTTAAGATGAGTGCATTTCAATGCAAGTAGAGAAACTTCCACCATTGTGATATCTCGCGATTCTCCAGTGACTTTGGTTCGTGTTGCTGCTCGTAGTGTCACCGAGGCGAAGAGGAGCGAGTGGAGTGCTTTCTACTTTGGTGGTAGTGGTCCCTTTCTCGTTCCGGGCGCTCTAAACACAGTATTCTGGTGACGTACTGCAGACTGCCGGTTCCGGCTTTGGCGTATTGTTCCATCGTTGCATTTGGTTTATCGGACGTCAGGTAGCTTCAGTAAGATTATCATAGTCATTTGTTAGACTGCCACTAGTCAGAGTTACCATCTTGTGAAGTGAGTGCAACTCTAGGTTGCCTGTCTCATCGCTCGCGAAGTGTTTGTTGCGTACCTTCTCTGAGGTCGATTCCTGGAGCACCGTATGTGGCCTCTTACCATCATCTTATTTCACCCGTTTGGTGATCAGTTGCTTTTTTTTTATTAACCTTTGCTATTGTATTTGCTGTTTTACAGCATGTTACTAAATTTTTTGTATTATTGCCGTTCCTAGTGTGTAAGGCCTTCATCCGTGATCGTGGCCATTTATTTGTATTTACGCAGTAAGCCTTTAAAATCTTATTTACTGCCATTCCCGGCGTCTGATGCGTTCTGCTGTGTTTGTGGCGACTTTCCTTTAAAATTTCAATACCTGTAATTTGTAAGTTGCAGCGAGTTTTAAACAATTGTTAATTTTTTGCCATTTCTGGCGTGTAAGGCTTTCTGTCCAGATCACCGTCGCTTGCTTTTAAAACATCATCTGCTGTATCTGTATTTAGTGGCGATCTGCTGAATTGTAACTCACTGAAAACACTATTATTTACACAGTTGTTTATTCCTTCATTAGTAACGTGTGTTATTTTTATTTATTGTTGAGTCTGGAATTACTGGTTTAAAATAAATTGTGTGTAACTCTAAAAGGCAATCAATAGTAACAGATTACGGCCCCGTCCACAATCGTAACCGAGTCCTGTCTTCCCTTCACTACCAGGTTTCAAAGACATCAGTTTATCGATAAATCATCCAAGTGATATCGATACTGAGTCCTACCGAAGTAAAATACCGATGCTTTCGGTACGTCGAATTTTCGATTTTTGAAAAGAGAGTCTTATTATGTATACGAAGACAGTAACCAGTTCTCGAAAGAACTGTTACTGTTGATGACCGTGCAGCTTTTCCCTGGAATAAATGATGACTAACTGACAACCTCAGCTGCCGACAGGTGTTGTTGTTATATCTCGATGTGGACAGCTGAAAACGTGTGCCCCGACCGGGACTCGAACCCGGGATCTCCTGCTTACATGGCAGACGCTCTATCCATCTGAGCCACCGAGGACACATCTGCAGTCGCGCTATTCATCTATGTCCTCGGTGGCTCAGATGGATAGAGCGTCTGCCATGTAAGCAAGAGATCCCGGGTTCGAGTCCCGGTCGGGGCACACATTTTCAGCTGTCCACATCGAGGTATAACAACAACACCTGTCGGCAGCTGAGATTGTCAGTTAGTCATAATTTATTCCAGGGAAAAGCTGCACGGTCATCAAACAGTAACTGTTCTTTCGAGAACTAGTTACTGTCTTCGTATATATAGTTAAAGGCTACCCAGCCATTGACCTTCGTCTGTGCGAAGACCCAAACTCTTACGGGAATCGCCAAAGCGTGCGCGAGTAATGAGTGGGTGGGCAAATGTCTATAAGGTACAATACATATGTAGAATTGTGGACAGTTGGGAATGTGAGTCTCACGGGAAGCGTGCAAGGGATAAATCCCTGCAGTCGCGCTATTCATCCGGGTCCTCGGTGGCTCAGATGTATAGAGCGTCTGCCATGTAAGCAGGAGATCCCGGATTCGAGTCCCGGTCGGGGCACACATTTTCAGCTGTCCACATCGAGGTATAACAACAACACCTGTCGGCAGCTGAGGTTGTCAGTTAGTCATTATTTAGTCTTATTATGGATGGAAAAGAAAATATTCGAGACGTTTGGGATACGGTGTTACGCAGAACGTAGGGTGCAAGAGGGTGGAACAAGAGGGAATTCGGAGGAGGGTGCATCTAAACAGAAAACCGATGACTCCAAAAGAAAAGAACAAATACATGAATAAATAAAATAAAATAAAATTAAAAAAGATTTTTCTGAAATTGCTCAAACGAGTTTTTCAGTCTGTTTAAGAATCGTTCGTTATAAATATAGATAAAAAATTATGCATTTTTGAACCTTGTGGCCTTAAACATTGGAAAATCTCTCTGTCCTTAAACCACTTGTCAAATTTGTTCAGAAGAGCTGCTTGCAAAGGAAGAATGATTAGTGTTTAACATCCTGCGTGTGAGATGCATAGTTATATCAGTTTATTGAATGATATACCAGTATGTGTCGTTTTTATGAATTACGTATTGTTGTGTGAATATGGGATTGCATTTATCTTTGTTTCTGGTGTCAACAATGGACCTGGTTTGGCCTGAGCCAGTGTGCACTGAGTTTTCTGCAGTATTACACGTTAGAGTGAGTCGATGTGAGGGCGCTTGTCTGTGGTCGAGATGGCATAAATAGATTCCTGTTGCCAGCTTTCAACTGCGATGTGCAAACGGCTGCCGGCGAGACAGTAGGTTGCTATAGAACTGCGACAACACTGAGACGTTGACGTAGAGACGTTTCCAGGATCGCATTACGTGGCTGGTTGAGGTGGGCCCACGAAACTGCCGCGCTCGGCCCTGTGCAACCGACAGACATCACCTGAGGCCGCCTCGACTATAGCAGGTTGGACTGGTCTAGTGCGTTTCTGAATAGTATGATTTGTATCATATGTAAGGCTGTCTATAAGATCAAATTCTTGATGGATGTTTTCTAGAACCGATAAAGTGAAGGTGGGTTTTGTTCCATACTTGATGACTTATGTGACAAACTGCGTCCATCACAGATATTCGCTGAACCTGATGGGACAGGATAGTAGTAATAAATTTTGTGAGCTAATTATCAATGCAGCCTGCACGTTAAGACGAGAAGTAATCTGAAGAGAGAATAACACATCGATGGTGAAGTCGTTAGAGACGGGGCAGCCCATGGAAGGGTGGGGAAGAAAATCGAGTGTTCTCTTACAGAGGAACCATCCCAGTTGCAAGGGGTCCGGATAGCTCGAGTGTTGGTCTGTCCCAGTGCAAGTGCAATGGCAGTGCCGGACGGTTGACAGTTTAGCAGGTACATAGAGCCAGGTCGATGACCGTCGTAAAAATCATGCAACCGATGAAGAACAACTGTGCATGTATTCATGAGCACGGTGTTGTAACAGTCGAAATATTGACGTGGTGAGGCCAGTGCCCAGGGACGCAGGGTGGGCCTCGGCTGTCAGAGCGCACTGCTCAGCACACGGAGTCAGGAGTTGCACAGTGTGCAAGCTTGCCACCCTATGCAGATAGGAGTGAACCGAGGATCATAGTGCAGCATACGGCGACACTGGTTCAGAGACACAAGCGTACAATAGCAGAGTACGCGTGCACTGGGTAAGTACCAGCGTGTACGACTACTACAGTCTTATAAACGCTGCGTATGCCTCAGTTAGGCATGGGAAAAGCCGATACTGGTATTTTAGTTCTGAATTGCCGGTGTTTTCCGGGAGTTATTCGATCTCGATTATAAGAGTGTCTTCCGTTTTTTACTAATAAATTGGTTAAAAAACTGGCCGGCCGGTGTGGCCGAGCGGTCCTAGGCGCTACAGTCTGGAAACGCAAGACCGCTACGGTCGCAGGTTCGAATCCTGCCTCGGGCATGGATGTGTGTGATGTCCTTAGGTTAGTTAGGTTTACGTAGTTCTAAGTTCTAGGGGACTGATGACCTTAGCATTTAAGTCCCATAGTGCTCAGAGCCATTTGAACCATTTTTTTGATAAAAAACTGTAATATCAATTTGCAAGAGCAGCAGTACTACATTCTTTGGTTTCTGAAAACGAGTATGTTTATTCACAAAATATCAATTGCTTTGAAATGTTGGATTACTACAGAAACTGGGGAAAGGGGAGGAAGGAAATGAAGGAAGATCAGGTTTAACGTCCGGTCGACATCGAGGTCATTACAAACGGTTAGATTAGATTAGTACTTGTCCCAAAGTACTTCGTAATGATGTAGAACGTGTCAGATTAATAAAAGGTGTGTATACAAGATATTCCATTACACAAAATATTACACGACACTTAATATTTTTAATTTTTTTGGGTGGAGGGGTGGGGCAATTACTCCCTTACTATATCCAAAAATTCATCTAATGAGTAGAAGGAGTTGCCATTCAGAAATTCTTTTAATTTCCTTTTAAATGCTGTATGGCTATCTGTCAGACTTTTGATGCTATTAGGTAAGTGACCAAAAACTTTTGTGGCAGCATAGTTTACCCCCTTCTGAGACAAAGTTAGCTTTAACCTTGAGTAGTGAAGATCATCCTTTCTCCTATTGTTGTAGCCATATACACTGCTATTACTTTTGAATTCGTTGGGATTGTTAATAACAAATTTCATAAGTATATATATATATATATATATATATATATATATATATATATATATATATACTCCTGGAAATTGAAATAAGAACACCGTGAATTCATTGTCCCAGGAAGGGGAAACTTTATTGACACATTCCTGGGGTCAGATATATATATATATATATATATATATATATATATATATATATATATACACACTCCTGGAAATGGAAAAAAGAACACATTGACACCGGTGTGTCAGACCCACCATACTTGCTCCGGACACTGCGAGAGGGCTGTACAAGCAATGATCACACGCACGGCACAGCGGACACACCAGGAACCTCGGTGTTGGCCGTCGAATGGCGCTAGCTGCGCAGCATTTGTGCACCGCCGCCGTCAGTGTCAGCCAGTTTGCCGTGGCATACGGAGCTCCATCGCAGTCTTTAACACTGGTAGCATGCCGCGACAGCGTGGACGTGAACCGTATGTGCAGTTGACGGACTTTGAGCGAGGGCGTATAGTGGGCATGCGGGAGGCCGGGTGGACGTACCGCCGAATTGCTCAACACGTGGGGCGTGAGGTCTCCACAGTACATCGATGTTGTCGCCAGTGGTCGGCGGAAGGTGCACGTGCCCGTCGACCTGGGACCGGACCGCAGCGACGCACGGATGCACGCCAAGACCGTAGGATCCTACGCAGTGCCGTAGGGGACCGCACCGCCACTTCCCAGCAAATTAGGGACACTGTTGCTCCTGGGGTATCGGCGAGGACCATTCGCAACCGTCTCCATGAAGCTGGGCTACGGTCCCGCACACCGTTAGGCCGTCTTCCGCTCACGCCCCAACATCGTGCAGCCCGCCTCCAGTGGTGTCGCGACACGCGTGAATGGAGGGACGAATGGAGACGTGTCGTCTTCAGCGATGAGAGTCGCTTCTGCCTTGGTGCCAATGATGGTCGTATGCGTGTTTGGCGCCGTGCAGGTGAGCGCCACAATCAGGACTGCATACGACCGAGGCACACAGGGCCAACACCCGGCATCATGGTGTGGGGAGCGATCTCCTACACTGGCCGTACACCACTGGTGATCGTCGAGGGGACACTGAATAGTGCACGGTACATCCAAACCGTCATCGAACCCCTCGTTCTACCATTCCTAGACCGGCAAGGGAACTTGCTGTTCCAACAGGACAATGCACGTCCGCATGTATCCCGTGTCACCCAACGTGCTCTAGAATGTGTAAGTCAACTACCCTGTCCAGCACGATCTCCGGATCTGTCCCCCATTGAGCATGTTTGGGACTGGATGAAGCGTCGTCTCACGCGGTCTGCACGTCCAGCACGAACGCTGGTCCAACTGAGGCGCCAGGTGGAAATGGCATGGCAAGCCGTTCCACAGGACTACATCCAGCATCTCTACGATCGTCTGCATGGGAGAATAGCAGCCTGCATTGCTGCGAAAGGTGGATATATACTGTACTAGTGCCGACATTGTGCATGCTCTGTTGCCTGTGTCTATGTGCCTGTGGTTCCGTCAGTGTGATCATGTGATGTATCTGACCCCAGGAATGTGTCAATAAAGTTTCCCCTTCCTGGGACGATGAATTCACGGTGTTCTTATTTCAATTTCCAAGAGTATATATATATATATATATATATATATATATATATATATATATATATATATATATATATATATATATACTCCTGGAAATGGAAAAAAGAACACATTGACACTGGTGTGTCAGACCCACCATACTTGCTCCGGACACTGCGAGAGGGCTGTACAAGCAATGATCATACGCACGGCACAGCGGACACACCAGGAACCGCGGTGTTGGCCGTCGAATGGCGCTAGCTGCGCAGCATTTGTGCACCGCCGCCGTCAGTGTCAGCCAGTTTGCCGTGGCATACGGAGCTCCATCGCAGTCTTTAACACTGGTAGCATGCCGCGACAGCGTGGACGTGAACCGTATGTGCAGTTGACGGACTTTGAGCGAGGGCGTATAGTGGGCATGCGGGAGGCCGGGTGGACGTACCGACAAATCGCTCAACACGTGGGGCGTGAGGTCTCCACAGTACATCGATGTTGTCGCCAGTGGTCGGCGGAAGGTGCACGTGCCCGTCGACCTGGGACCGGACCGCAGCGACGCACGGATGCACGCCAAGACCGTAGGATCCTACGCAGTGCCGTAGGGGACCGTACCGCCACTTCCCAGCAAATTAGGGACACTGTTGCTCCTGGGGTATCGGCGAGGACCATTCGCAACCGTCTCCATGAAGCTGGGCTGCGGTCCCGCACACCGTTAGGCCGTCTTCCGCTCACGCCCCAACATCGTGCAGCCCGCCTCCAGTGGTGTCGCGACACGCGTGAATGGAGGGACGAATGGAGACGTGTCGTCTTCAGCGATGAGAGTCGCTTCTGCCTTGGTGCCAATGATGGTCGTATGCGTGTTTGGCGCCGTGCAGGTGAGCGCCACAATCAGGACTGCATACGACCGATGCACACAGGGCCAACACCCGGCATCATGGTGTGGGGAGCGATCTCCTACACTGGCCGTACACCACTGGTGATCGTCGAGGGGACACTGAATAGTGCACGGTACATCCAAACCGTCATCGAACCCCTCGTTCTACCATTCCTAGACCGGCAAGGGAACTTGCTGTTCCAACAGGACAATGCACGTCCGCATGTATCCCGTGTCACCCAACGTGCTCTAGAATGTGTAAGTCAACTACCCTGTCCAGCACGATCTCCGGATCTGTCCCCCATTGAGCATGTTTGGGACTGGATGAAGCGTCGTCTCACGCGGTCTGCACGTCCAGCACGAACGCTGGTCCAACTGAGGCGCCAGGTGGAAATGGCATGGCAAGCCGTTCCACAGGACTACATCCAGCATCTCTACGATCGTCTCCATGGGAGAATAGCAGCCTGCATTGCTGCGAAAGGTGGAAATACACTGTACTAGTGCCGACATTGTGCATGCTCTGTTGCCTGTGTCTATGTGCCTGTGGTTCCGTCAGTGTGATCATGTGATGTATCTGACCCCAGGAATGTGTCAATAAAGTTTCCCCTTCCTGGGACGATGAATTCACGGTGTTCTTATTTCAATTTCCAGGAGTATATATATATATATATATATATATATATATATATATATATATATATATACTCCTGGAAATGGAAAAAAGAACACATTGACACCGGTGTGTCAGACCCACCATACTTGCTCCGGACACTGCGAGAGGGCTGTACAAGCAATGATCACACGCACGGCACAGCGGACACACCAGGAACCGCGGTGTTGGCCGTCGAATGGCGCTAGCTGCGCAGCATTTGTGCACCGCCGCCGTCAGTGTCAGCCAGTTTGCCGTGGCATACGGAGCTCCATCGCAGTCTTTAACACTGGTAGCATGCCGCGACAGCGTGGACGTGAACCGTATGTGCAGTTGACGGACTTTGAGCGAGGGCGTATAGTGGGCATGCGGGAGGCCAGGTGGACGTACCGACGAATTGCTCAACACGTGGGGCGTGAGGTCTCCACAGTACATCGATGTTGTCGCCAGTGGTCGGCGGAAGGTGCACGTGCCCGTCGACCTGGGACCGGACCGCAGCGACGCACGGATGCACGCCAAGACCGTAGGATCCTACGCAGTGCCGTAGGGGACCGCACCGCCACTTCCCAGCAAATTAGGGACACTGTTGCTCCTGGGGTATCGGCGAGGACCATTCGCAACCGTCTCCATGAAGCTGGGCTACGGTGCCGCACACCGTTAGGCCGTCTTCCGCTCACGCCCCAACATCGTGCAGCCCGCCTCAAGTGGTGTCGCGACAGGCGTGAATGGAGGGACGAATGGAGACGTTTCGTCTTAAGCGATGAGAGTCGCTTCTGCCTTGGTGCCAATGATGGTCGTATGCGTGTTTGGCGCCGTGCAGGTGAGCGCCACAATCAGGACTGCATACGACCGAGGCACACAGGGCCAACACCCGGCATCATGGTGTGGGGAGCGATCTCCTACACTGGCCGTACACCACTGGTGATCGTCGAGGGGACACTGAATAGTGCACGGTACATCCAAACCGTCATCGAACCCATCGTTCTACCATTTCTAGACCGGCAAGGGAACTTGCTGTTCCAACAGGACAATGCACGTCCGCATGTATCCCGTGCCACCCAACGTGCTCTAGAAGGTGTAAGTCAACTACCCTGGCCAGCAAGATCTCCGGATCTGTCCCCCATTGAGCATGTTTGGGACTGGATGAAGCGTCGTCTCACGCGGTCTGCACGTCCAGCACGAACGCTGGTCCAACTGAGGCGCCAGGTGGAAATGGCATGGCAAGCCGTTCCACAGGACTACATCCAGCATCTCTACGATCGTCTCCATGGGAGAATAGCAGCCTGCATTGCTGCGAAAGGTGGATATACACTGTACTAGTGCCGACATTGTGCATGCTCTGTTGCCTGTGTCTATGTGCCTGTCGTTCTGTCAGTGTGATCATGTGATGTATCTGACCCCAGGAATGTGTCAATAAAGTTTCCCCTTCCTGGGACAATGAATTCACGGTGTTCTTATTTCAATTTCCAGGAGTGTATATATATAGTGAGGTTACAGTGAAGATCCCTAGCTCTTTAAATAAATGTCTGCAGGATGATCTTGGATGAGCTTCAGCAGTTATTCTGATTACACGCTTTTGTGCAATGAACACTCTTTTACTCAGTGATGAGTTACCCCAGAATATGATGCCATACGAAAGCAGAGAATGAAAATAGGCTTGGTAAGCTAATTTAATGAGATGTATATCACCAAAATTTGCAATGACACTAATAGCACAAGTAGCTGAACTCAAACGTTTCAGCATATCTGCACTGGTTTTTTTTTTTTTTTTTTTTTTTTTTTTTTTTTTTTTTTTACATTTGAACCCCTCATCAGTGCATACACTTAGAAATTTTTAATATTATACCTTAGCTACCGACTTCTAATCGAAGTCTATATTTATTAATGGTGTCATTCCATTTACTGTGTGGAACGGTATATACTGTGTTTTGTGAAAGTTAAATGAGAAACCATTTGCAGAGAACCACTTAATGATTTTCTGAAGAACATCGTTTACGATTTCATCTGTTAATTCTTGTCTGTTGGGTGTGATAGCTATACTTGTATCATAGGCATAATCTCGGGTTGTGCAAAGGATGGGGAAGGAAATCCTTTTTGAAAGAACTATCCCAGTATTTTGTTGTAGTGATTTAGGGAAATCGCGGAAAACATACATCTCGATGGCTGGACGCCACTTTTAACTGTCGTCCTCCCGAATACGAGTGTGCGAGACCCGCTCCCACCTGGTCTGCACGGTAGTTTACCGCTGTCATCCACGGATATCACCTGCATTGCTCAATGACACCATACCTGGTTTCGAGTATTTTACGAAGTGCGGTAGCAATGACGTAAAGTGCCTCATTTGATTTGAAAGACTGAAAACGGGAGAGAGCACAACAAACTTGCATCCACAACGGGGAGGTAAATTTTATTGATACAGCTGTAATGTTATCGATGTGATATAAACGCGGGAGAACAACTGAACCTTTAATCTAGTGGATTCTTACAGGAAGAAAAATTGATACCATCCGAAAGTACGAAGCAGGAAAGTGATCAGCTTGTAACCTTCCGTTCTCGCCGTTGCCGAGCGCGTCTCTTTCACCTTGGCAATCTTTGCTGGATACAGTGGGATCGTTTTCTGCCACAATCTCACCCCCACATCGATCGACATCTCCTACTCCATCTTCGTTAGGATTTTTCTTTGTTCGATGTTTACGTTTATTGCTGGAAATAACAGCAATAAAACTCCGAAAATCGTTGATTTCAGAAACCGGTCATTGCCAGTGGTTTTAATGGTCAGGCTAAAAACCGTACAAACCGGTTATAACTGAAAACCGGTTGTTTCAGCAATAACCGCCGTCCCTATTGCCTCTGATCAGTTGGTGGGACACCAGAGGCTACTTGGCCGCGAGAGGGCGCGCTAACACCGGCGGACGGGATATGTACCCGTCCTCGGCTAGCTATTGTGGTGACAAACTCGCTTCTGTAGCAGGTGGAGGTTCGTGTTCATTCAGGACGTTTGAGTGGTCCGCGTCGGTGGCACATTGCTGGGAAGCGGCTGCCTCGCCTGCGGGGTGTTACCGGCGCCCCACGCCTGTTGGGAACTTGACTGTGAGCTTCCTGGTCGGCGAAGAAAGAGGGGCTGCTTGCGGAACTGATGCCTGCCTGTATCGTGGAGTATGGTGAGATATCTTACTAACAGGCACTAAATTTTGTGCCGTGATGGGGTATCCTGGCTCCCTCCACGCCTACTTTGTATGAGGTGTGACTGGAAAGGTTTAAGAATAGGGTTGTAATTGTTCAATGGTGGTACTTACATGCTACTGTGATGTATCTCCTTCTGACTGAACACACCGACTCCAACGGTATTTCCACGTTTAGAAACATTCCTCGAAATTTTTCCTGAAGTGTCTTAAGAACGCTCTCTGTATTTGCCCGTATGTCTTAAATCGAGTCAAATAGCTCCCTTTCAGTGAAAATTTCAATTTAGGAAACAGGTAGAAGTCCATGGCCAAATCTGGGGAATATGGCGGTTGTGGAAGCATAGGAAGTTTGAATTTGGTCAAAAATGCAGCGACAGAGAAGGAACGATGAGCTGGAGCATTGCAGGCCTTTTCTTCTGCACCTTTTCACGCAAACGCTAAAGGGCACATTTGTAGTATTCCTGATTAATTGTCTGTCCTCCAGGGTAAATTTATGATGCAAAATACCGGTAGAATCGAAAAAAATCACCAATATTGTCTTCACCTTCAACCGACTTTGCTGTGCTTTCTTCGGTTATGGTGAAAATGCAGTCTTGCACTGAGAAGACTGCATTTCGGTTTCAGGATCATATTCGTATACCCACGATTCGTCACCTGTAATTGCTCTGTTTAACAAATCTGGGTCATTTTGAGTCCGATTAATCAGTTCTTGGCACACTTCAAGTCGCTATTGTCTCTGGTCACTTGACAACACTTTTGCAATGTATTTTTGCGGGCACTCGACGCGTGTTCAGATCGTCAGTTAAATTTGGCGAAACTGCATAGAAACTTAAATAAAGTTCATCAGCTTTCTCCCTAATTGGAAGTCTACGATCAGAGCGCACTCAGTCGCGAACTTTCATAACATTTTCATTCGTTTTTGAGGTGGAAGGATTGCCGGACCGTGGTTCATCTTCAAATGAATGATTCACGGCCTTTTTTAAATCTGTTGAACCAAACAAAAACATCTGGCTGGCTCAAACAATTATCTCCAAAAGATGTTTTTAATAATTGATACGTCTCAGAAGCTGATTTCCCGTTTTTAAAACAAAATTTCACACAAACTCGTTGCTCCGTTTTTGCGTCCATTTTCATGCAAGCAGAATCTGGCAACAATCCCAAACAGACCTGCACTCAACCAGCTGCCACAACAAACTTAATAAAGGCAACGCAATTTCCTGTCAGAGGGCGTTCAAGGACAAGCCGCTGACTCACTCTCCACCCTCCGAGTACCTGCCCGCCAAATTTCTTAAAACTTTCCAATTACACCTCGTATATGTGCCACTAGTCGGGTCGTGTATTGAGAGCTAAAGGTGCTCTTTGGTGTTTTCATACTGAATGTGCATTAAGCTAAAAAATTGTTATCCATTCGCCACGTTGTTGACAAGGGAAACTCGCAAGCACATCCACGTCAAATTTAGTGGTAAAATGGCCTAGTGGATAGCCCATCGAAACTGAACACACATCAAGCATGAAAACAGGACGAAGATTTACAGAACTTTGAATATAGAAGCAAAATCGGAACAGTGAACGATCCAAGTTGAAGATGCTCAATATCGAGCAAATCGCGAGCAGCACAACGTCGCCGTTTTGTGGTCACAATGTTGGTCTGTGTTCAAACCTCCCTCGTGTACCAATTTTTTCCATGAAATTACGAAATATGCAGCCGGACGTTGATGTCTCTGTTCTCCTTCTGTAGTTTTGTCAGTTGTCACACTATTTATCAGTTATAGAATATGAGTCATGTCGTAAGAATGTACACTCCTGGAAATGGAAAAAAGAACACATTGACACCGGTGTGTCAGACCCACCATACTTGCTCCGGACACTGCGAGAGGGCTGTACAAGCAATGATCACACGCACGGCACAGCGGACACACCAGGAACCGCGGTGTTGGACGTCGAATGGCGCTAGCTGCGCAGCATTTGTGCACCGCCGCCGTTAGTGTCAGCCAGTTTGCCGTGGCATACGGAGCTCCATCGCAGTCTTTAACACTGGTAGCATGCCGCGACAGCGTGGACGTGAACCGTATGTGCAGTTGACGGACTTTGAGCGAGGGCGTATAGTGGGCATGCGGGAGGCCGGGTGGACGTACCGCCGAATTGCTCAACACGTGGGGCGTGAGGTCTCCACAGTACATCGATGTTGTCGCCAGTGGTCGGCGGAAGGTGCACGTGCCCGTCGACCTGGGACCGGACCGCAGCGACGCACGGATGCACGCCAAGACCGTAGGATCCTACGCAGTGCCGTAGGGGACCGCACCGCCACTTCCCAGCAAATTAGGGACACTGTTGCTCCTGGGGTATCGGCGAGGACCATTCGCAACCGTCTCCATGAAGCTGGGCTACGGTCCCGCACACCGTTAGGCCGTCTTCCGCTCACGCCCCAACATCGTGCAGCCCGCCTCCAGTGGTGTCGCGACACGCGTGAATGGAGGGACGAATGGAGACGTGTCGTCTTCAGCGATGAGAGTCGCTTCTGCCTTGGTGCCAATGATGGTCGTATGCGTGTTTGGCGCCGTGCAGGTGAGCGCCACAATCAGGACTGCATACGACCGAGGCACACAGGGCCAACACCCGGCATCATGGTGTGGGGAGCGATCTCCTACACTGGCCGTACACCACTGGTGATCGTCGAGGGGACACTGAATAGTGCACGGTACATCCAAACCGTCATCGAACCCATCGTTCTACCATTCCTAGACCGGCAAGGGAACTTGCTGTTCCAACAGGACAATGCACGTCCGCATGTATCCCGTGCCACCCAACGTGCTCTACCCTGGCCAGCAAGATCTCCGGATCTGTCCCCCATTGAGCATGTTTGGGACTGGATGAAGCGTCGTCTCACGCGGTCTGCACGTCCAGCACGAACGCTGGTCCAACTGAGGCGCCAGGTGGAAATGGCATGGCAAGCCGTTCCACAGGACTACATCCAGCATCTCTACGATCGTCTCCATGGGAGAATAGCAGCCTGCATTGCTGCGAAAGGTGGATATACACTGTACTAGTGCCGACATTGTACATGCTCTGTTGCCTGTGTCTATGTGCCTGTGGTTCTGTCAGTGTGATCATGTGATGTATCTGACCCCAGGAATGTGTCAATAAAGTTTCCCCTTCCTGGGACAATGAATTCACGGTGTTCTTATTTCAATTTCCAGGAGTGTATTTGCCGTCGCAAGTAAATGTGAGAGCATGCGAGATACCGCATAGACGTCTCACAGGAATGAAAAACAACAAACAAACGGGTGTGAACTATGTTACAACAAAGGAATTCAAAAGTCAAAACTTCCAAAACGGAACACAAGTGTCACAACGTGCGGTAATTGTGTGGAATAAATAGGAGGAACGTACATCTGGAGGTCCCTTCGTTACACTTCGCTGTTGAAGACAGAAGATACATCACGACACACACACAAATTCGAATACAGAGAACAGCCAAGTGAATGACCGAGAGCACATTTCATAATTTTGTGAAAAATGTATATGTAGGGCACGAGGGAGATTTGAACATGGATCCCCACCTTCAAAGTCCAGCACCGTGACCACATAAACACGACGCCATGGCCAGGCAAATATGTTAGATGTCGCACGTCTTGAGATTGAGTCGTTCACTTTTTCCATTTTGCTTCCTGTTTCACAGTTGAGTACACGGTTTTCCTGTTTTAATGCTTAATCCGTGTTCAGCATTTGACAAGCTATCCTCTTACCGTTAAATCTGCCGGGGGGGGGGGGGGGGGTGGTGCGCTGGGGAGTTATCCTTGTGAGCAGCGACACTCTCTTGTGGTTTGCATAAATGCATGCACTTTCCGTTTTCTTTTCTTTTTTTTTTTGCCTACACTCTTCTTTTGTCTCACGTCAGCAAAAGTTCTTAAGGGGTTTAGCATTTTCTTAGGTAAGTACTGTTTAGATTACCTACATTTTGCTTGCTTCACACATTATCTAGTGTCTTGCGTTGTATTCGGTTTATTTTGATAGTACTTTCATTGCTTGTAAAACTTATTTTATGTGTTGGATTTAGAACTTAATAGTGTAGTGGACTGTTAAGGCAGTCAGTCCACAGTGAAGTAGCCGAAAGGGCACGCGTCAACTCACGCCGTCTGGCGTTAAGTCTGGAACAGGATTCGTAATGAATGTGATAAAGAAAAGAACGTAGCTACTAGAACACTTAACTTTTATATTGTCCTTTGGTATACAGCATTCTGGGTGATACAAGTGAGACTCTATCTTGAGGTACATGCAACGTTACAAATGGCGCCTTGCTAGGTCGTAGCCATTAACTTAGCTGAAGGCTATTCTAACTGTCTCTCGGCAAATGAGAGAAAGGCTTCGTCATTGTAGTCGCTAGCAACGTCGTCGTACAACTGGGGCGAGTGCTAGTACGTCTCTCGAGACCTGCCTTGTGGTGGCGCTCGGTCTGCGAACCTGACAGTGGCGACACGCGGGTCCGACATGTACTAATGGACCGCGGCCGATTTAAGCTACCACCTAGCAAGTGTGGTGTCTGGCGGTGACACCACAAATAGTATTTAATTCTTTCTCTATTTGTACATAATCCTTTATTATCAGGGGCCCCAAAGTAGAGTCACCGCACAGATTTTGTAATATGTCTGTCAAAAGATACCTATTTTGATAATCAGCTGGGCGGCTGGGTATATTAAATCCAGATTGCTTCCCAATAGCGGTATTTTTAACTAGCGTTCTGTCTGTTTATAGCTTGTCAGTTGTTTATTTTTCCATGCTGCCCACTGGGCCTCGTCTACTCTGCGTATTTGAGTGTCTACTGCCGTTGTCTGCTGCCCTTGAGGTTCAGCGCTGGTCTCGCTAAGTACTTTTCAATTATTCAATTTATATGTCGTTTGTTTTGAAAGGTGTCCTTCAACCTTTCTGTAAATCTAAGAAAAACCGCCTAAAGGAGTTCTTTAGCATAAGTCAGGACTACTGTTTTTTTTCTTTTTTTGCTTGACCACTGTGCCACAAGAACCTGTTATATACACTACTGGCCATTAAAATTGCTACACCAAGAAGAAATGCAGATGATAAACGGGTATTCATTGGACAAATATATTATACTAGAACTGACATGTGATTACATTTTCACGCAATTTGGGTGCATAGATCCTGAGAAATCAGTACCCAGAACAACCACCTCTGGCCGTAATAACGGCCTTGATACGTCTAGGCATTGAGTCAAACACAGCTTGGATGGCGTGTACAAGTACAGCTGCCATTCAGCTTCAACACGATACCACAGTTCATCAAGAGTAGTGACTGGCGTATTGTGACGAGCCAGTTGCTCGGCCACCATTGACCAGACATTTTCAATTGGTGAGAGATCTGGAGAATGTGCTGGCCAGGGCAGCAGGCGAACATTTTCTGTATCCAGAAAGGCCCATACAGGACCTGCAACATGCGGTCGTGCATTATCGTGCTGAAATGTAGGGTTTCGCAGGGATCGAATGAAGGGTAGAGCCACGGGTCGTAACACATCTGAAATGTAACGTCCACTGTTCAAAGTGCCGTCAGTGCGAACAAGAGGTGACCGAGACGTGTAACCAATGGTACCCCATACCATCACGCCGGGTGATACGCCAGTATGGCGATGACGAATACACGCTTCCAATGTGCGTTCACCGCGATGTCGCCAAACACGGATGCGACCATTATGATGCTGTAAAGATAACCTGGATTCATCCGGCAAAATGACGTTTTGCCATTCGTGCATACAGGTTCGTCGTCGAGTACACCATCGCAGGCGCTCCTGTCTGTGATGCAGCGTCAAGGGTAACCGCAGTCATGGTCTCCGAGCTGATAGTCCATGCTGCTGCAAACGCCGTCGAACTGTTCGCGCAGGTGCTTGTTGTCTTGTAAACGTCCCCATCTGTTGACTCAAGGATCGGGACGTGGCTGCACGTTCCGTTACAGCCATACGGATAAGATGCCTGTCATCTCGACTGCTAGTGATACGAGGCCGTTGGGATCCAGCACGGCGTTGCGTATTACCCACCTGAACCGACCGGTTCCATATTCTGCTAACAGTCATTAGATCTCGACCAATGCGAGCAGCATTGTCGCGATAGGATAAACCGCAATCGCGATAGGCTACAATCCGACATTTATCAAAGTCGAAAACGCGATGGTACGCATTCCTCCTCCTTACACGAGGCATAACAACAATGTTTCTCCAGGCAACGCCGGTCAACTGCTGTTTGTGTATGAGAAATCGGTTGGAAACTTTCCTCATGTCAGCACGTATAGGTGTCGCCATCGGCGCCAACCTTGTGTGAATGATCTTAAAAGCTAATCATTTGCATATCACAGCATCTTCTTCCTGTCGGTTAAATTTCGCGTCTGTAGCACGTCATCTTTATGGTGTAGCAATTTTAGTGGCCAGTAGTGTAGTTACTCATGGATTTCTGGTTTTTCCAACAAATTTCAGGGAAAATCCGAAGACATCTTCGGCAGTTGTAAAGTTTGCTTACGTGTCCGCTAGCCGTTAAATCAGTACTCACAGCTATCACGTATAAACCGTTGACGCAGTTGCTTGGAATAATTTTGGATTTGCCGTGCACTGTAGCCTTTTTAACTGTAGTGTACTGTATTTTACTATTCGGGCTTGTAACTTAGTATTTTGACTTATCCATGAAACATGCGTTTAATTGGGCCTTTAACCAATTTAGCAATGGCTAAGTTTGTCGAAATATTTAATAGCCACTGTTGAGTGATTTTGGTTTAGTTTGGCTTGATTTATAACTCATTTCTACTACGATTGCCGCTTTTTGTATTTTTACTGATTTGTTAAGCTTTTATCACTGATTGTACTGCAAGTATTTTCAGCTTTAAAACTTTTCGTTTCCTTTCATTCAATTATAGCGTATTTTTATAATTGTAAGGATTTTCATTGCTTTGAACAAACTATTGTTGAAATATACTTCATGGTTCCAGAACTTCTCCGAAACAAAGGTATGTGGTTAAAGTTCAGAGTATGAAACTCAAGTTCTTCTAGTGTCCACCGACGAGGATGGTTCAGGTGATGAAGTACATCGTGTACTGTACAGAGTGTTGTTGTGAGACAAATAAGTGTCTCGAAATGACGCATAGGTGGAAAGTTGATATTACGTAAAGGGAACACCTGTTTGTGCTACAACTGACCACCTGCTTGCCACCCCGCCTGCAACCTGCATTTTTTTTAAAGGCTGTATTATGACTACTAAGGCCTGACATCTTATTACTTAATGCAGACCATAGTGGTCCACACAGACCTCTTAGCCAGTAGCCATGGCCAACACCGCCCAACCAAATTGTTCTACCCAATTATAGACACTTGCTCACGCAACACCACGTGGAGGTGGGGCTGTGTACAGTTCTTTTGTTTGCACTTTGGTGTTATCTTTTATTTACTTACAGCAATTACACTTATGTTTTAAAGAAAAATACAGTGATTTGGACGCAGGAAATTATAGTTTTATGATGTAATTTAAGAAGAAAATTAAAAAAGATAGGAAAGAGTAGGTGTAGATATACCTTCACCAACAGCACCTGAGGAAGGGGACTTGGTACTGAACTTCAATTCCAGGTCCACATGTGGTGCTACCCATTTCAGTAATTATTCACATGCACATTCCTCTTCAGGAAAACTCGATTTGTTCAGTTCATGCAGATCCAATCTATGTGTTATTGTTTATTAGAGTGCTGTGTAAGGTTACATAACAACAACAACAACTACTACTACTACTACTACTACTGCCTCAGTGTAACCTAATCAAGGTATATACTGTTCGTAAAAAGCTGTAGGATAAATAACAAGCCACCACTAATCTGTTATTAATCTTGTAAAAACATTTTTGTAGAACAACACTAGAATTTTTTTAAAGTAGTGGACCAATTAATTTCGTATAATTGTGTAATGTACATGATCTGTTTCTGTTGTGTATTTACATCATTTGTCTTTGCTTGCTTACTGTATATAAAATTTGTATTACATTCCTATTATTACATTTCCAATGGTGAGTTGATTTATGCAGCTACTTAACAATCCACCAACTATTCTAATTACTCCTACTTTTAATTAGATTAATTAGGAATAAGGTATAAACTGCAATATATGATTCTACATCTACATCTACATTTATACTCCGCAAGCCACCCAACGGTGTGTGGCGGAGGGCACTTTACGTGCCACTGTCATTACCTCCCTTTCCTGTTCCAGTCGCGTATGGTTCGCGGGAAGGTCTGAAAGCCTCCGTGCGCGCTCTAATCTCTCTAATTTTGCATTAGTGATCTCCTCGGGAGATATAAGTAGGGGGAAGCAATATATTCGATACCTCATCCAGAAACGTGCCCTCTCGAAACCTGGCGAGCAAGCTACACCGCGATGCAGAGCGCCTCTCTTGCAGAGTCTGCCACTTGAGTTTATTAAACATCTCCGTAACGCTATCACGGTTACCAAATAACCCTGTGATGAAACGCGCCGCTCTTCTTTGGATCTTCTCTATCTCCTCCGTCAACCCGATCTGGTACGGATCCCACACTGATGAGCAATACTCAAGTATAGGTCGAACGAGTGTTTTGTAAGCCACCTCCTTTGTTGATGGACTACATTTTCTAAGGACTCTCCCAATGAATCTCAACCTGGTACCCGCCTTACCAACAATTAATTTTATATGATAATTCCACTTCAAATCGTTCCGCACGCATACTCCCAGATATTTTACAGAAGTAACTGCTACCAGTGTTTGTTCCGCTATCATATAATCATACAATAAAGGATCCTTCTTTCTATGTATTCGCAATACATTACATTTGTCTATGTTAAGGGACAGTTGCCACTCCCTGCATCAAGTGCCTATCCGCTGCAGATCTTCCTGCATTTCGCTACAATTTTCTAATGCTGCAACTTCTCTGTATACTACAGCATCATCCGCGAAAAGCCGCATGGAACTTCCGACACTATCTACTAGGTCATTTATATATATTGTGAAAAGCAATGGTCCCATAACACTCCCCTGTGGCACGCCAGATGTTACTTTAACGTCTGTAGACGTCTCTCCATTGATAACAACATGCTGTGTTCTGTTTGCTAAAAACTCTTCAATCCAGCCACACAGCTGGTCTGATATTCCGTAGGCTCTTACTTTGTTTATCAGGCGACAGTGCGGAACTGTATCGAACGCCTTCCGGAAGTCAACAAAAATAGCATCTACCTGGGAGCCTGTATCTAATATTTTCTGGGTCTCATGAACAAATAACGCGAGTTGGGTCTCACACGATCGCTGTTTCCGGAATCCATGTTGATTCCTACATAGTAGATTCTGGGTTTCCAAAAACTACATGATACTCGAGCAAAAAACATGTTCTAAAATTCTACAACAGATGGACGTCAGAGATATAGGTCTATAGTTTTGCGCATCTGCTCGACGACCCTTCTTGAAGACTGGGACTACGTGTGCTCTCTTCCAATCATTTGGAACCCTCCGTTCGTCTAGAGACTTGCGGTACACGGCTGTTAGAAGGGGGGCAAGTTCTTTTGCGTACTCTGTGTAGAATCGAATTGGTATCCCGTCAGGTCCAGTGGACTTTCCTCTGTTGAGTGATTCCAGTTGCTTTTCTATTCCTTGGACACTTATTTCGATGTCAGCCATTTTTTCGTTTGTGCGAGGATTTAGAGAATCGTTGTGCATGTTTCACGTGTTTTATGTTATGTAAATTTCGTGTGTGTATGTTACGTCAGTATTGTCACTGTCACACGTATGATCGTCAATACTGGAGTCACTGGCTCTCTCTATGTCGGCCTGTCTTTGTCTTTGCACCTTCTACACTGATAAGTCTTTTTGTATATGTCATGTTCCGCTTTTGAGATGTTGTTGGCGATTGCTTTCAACTGTGTATCTGGGTTCCTCAGTGCATCGTATAGTGTTGTTCCCGTTATGTTTTCTATGTTACTGCATAAGTAGGCGTATCTAATGCATTTCAAAATGGAGTGTTCAGGGGAACCAATTTCCCCGCATGGGCAACGCTTGCTTTCTGAAAGCCACATGCAATGCATGTGGGTGGGATAAGGACCATGTACACTCAGAAAACGAACCATGCCTCGGCTGGGAACCGCTCCTTGGTACTGGGAAAATGTGAATAGACTCGACGGCCCCGATTGCTCTCGTCCCACACGTTTTGCCAGGCGTCCACCCGCCAATTTTTCAGTTGTCGCCTGATTCTATGTGCCGCCCAGTGGTCTGTAACTCCTTCTCAGCTCTTTAGCCAGTGTGTTATAGCCCGATAACTGATGGTTATCAGATATACTCCGAGCACCACATACAGTGAATCGACTGATGTGGTGTCGAACCCTCAGATAGTCCAAGTAGCGCATTCCTCTGTTCCCGCCTAACAGTGGTCCTGTTCATGACGAGAGCTAGTCTGCGTGCCGATGTGCTAGCTGCAAAGCGCAATACCAACTCGAAAAATGCGCAGTGACACATTCTTATGTGTGTGAATGATAGTATGTGTCGTGTCGAATTTAATGTCGCTAGTTTGTGAAGCATACTTTCGACTTTGTTGTGATTAGTAGTATGTGTTCGTTTAAGCTATGTCGTACGTCAGTGTGTACCCCAAGATATCTAGCTGCTACTTCGCGTTTTATGTTTATGTTGCTTATTTTAATTGCTGGGTGTCATTAAGGATTATGTAAGTTGTTTTTGCGCTGCTATGGCTAATTTGTTTTGGTTGAACTATTGCCGTATTGTGTGTAGCATACCACTGGCCTTGTTTTCCAGCATTTCTCTTGCGTTGGCTGATATCACAACTAACAGGTCGTCAGCATAACGATCCCTGGATTAAATTCAAGAGCAGTTCGATTGTAATATCCGAGACGATGGGTCCAGAGATAGAGCCCTGTGGATATCCTTAGGTAATCGTTTCTACACTGGGAAACCCTCCAGTTTTATTCTATTTTCGGATTCTACATAAAAAAATAAGTAAGGTTGTTTCTCGTTCGTGGTAGATGGTGCTATAATCGACAAATATCAAGTGTTTTTGCAATTAAGCGCCCACGCATTTGATTCTACATTTTGCTTACGATGTAAATGTAAATGTTTATGTTCTAACGGTTGATATTTATGTTAGAAATTTACTTTAGCGTTGCAAATTTGATTGTACAGCGCAGTATGGTTAGCTGTTCCAATGTCTGGTTAGAAAATACGTTTATCAAGACCCAGGAACAACGGCGTGGATGTAATAGATTTCTGTTCCCATCGGTATGTTTGATATCGGTGAGACCCCCTGTCTCTCACCACTGATTTCGGTGAGCCCCTTTGCTTCTTAAAATAATTGTAATTAACACTGCTTTTAAGTTGTGTACTTGCATACCATGCACACAATTATAAAAGTATCGAAATGGAATGACGTTAGTGTCAGCCTTTATTGTGAATCAAAATTATGGTAAGAGGTAAGGAGACTCATCGAAGTCAAACACCCGAATGGTGAGAGGCAAGACGACTCGCCAGTACCAAACATCCTGATGGGAGCAGAAAACTATTACAACTATTACTATTGTTCTTGGATCACGTTAACTAACCAGACATTTAAATGGCTAATATGACAACACTGCAAATTCTTCTGGAATGCAAATGGTGCACAATTTGACTCAGGTGCGGCCAATTATTAATGCCGAGAGTAGTATAAACTGCCTGAGGTTCCGTCATACCGACGCATCTCTCTGGAATAAGTAACCAAAGATGTATATTTGGGGTCTCAGTGTGAAGCGATTACAGAGATCGGATGTGTTTTACGTTGGAGAGATTTTGCTATTGTTGTGCGACGCTATTAAGCTCCATTGTGAATGTTTAGTTAGTCGATGGCACAATAACCAAATTCAATAAATAATACGCGTTCAAGGTGTGAATTTATCAATTTATAAAAGATTTGACAAACATTCTTCAGATATCACGTGGCGTATATCGATCGGATAGTGCGAGCCTGCATCTTTTCACGGTCGATATTATTCGAGAGAATATCTCAGAAGCAATAAACTTTTCGTTGATAAAAAATGTTAGACACATCAGTCCATACGCATCATACAACATATCACCTAGTTGTCCCGAATGATCTTCGTAGCGAAATAGACATTTTAGAGATTTCAGGTGGAGCACTTCCGACGAGGAGTATCAGCGAGATCGGCGCTGCGGGACATACATCTAGCTCTCCTGTGGTATTTAAAACCAAAGACTTATATTCTTTAGCTTTTGAGAGACTGAAGCTAAAACCTAAATAAAACCACTGGAGATCATAACTAAAAATCACCAAAAATAAATAAGAAGCAGAGAATTTTCTTAAGCATAATTTATGAAATAAATAAATTAATTAAAATATAATAAAAAGTGAGTATTCTAGTTTCGCTGTCAAGAAAGTAGATTTTACTAGCACACATACTGCCATCCTTTATAGAACCACAAAAGGGAATAACACTTCTGCTACTGTGGACGATCTGACTGAACCCATAGCCATATTCAGTTACAATATTCCAATATCTAGTTTCTTTTTTTCTTTATGGTTCAGAAATATTTATTTAATGGAATCACGTATCGATGTTACACATGTAGGCGATTCGCTTAAACCAGTTTTTACCAACTTTTAACTCTACAAAAATTTTTAGTATTTAATATACTTCCTATGAAGACGAGATATAGTCTCTTTACCTTATTATCTAGCTTAGCAGTCGATAAAATTGTGTTATACAGAAGTCATGGGATAGTGATATACATGTTTAAAAATGGCGGTAGTATCACGTACTTAGGGTATAAAGGGACAATGCAGTGGCGCAGCTGTCGTTTGTACTCAGCTGATACATTTCAAAATGGTCCCAACATGATTAAGGTCGTACGACGGGAATTAATACACTCCTGGAAATTGAAATAAGAACACCGTGAATCCATTGTCCCAGGAAGGGGAAACTTTATTGACACATTCCTGGGGTCAGATACATCACATGATCACACTGACAGAACCACAGGCACATAGACACAGGCAACAGAGCATGCACAATGTCGGCACTAGTACAGTGTATATCCACCTTTCGCAGCAATGCAGGCTGCTATTCTCCCATGGAGACGATCGTAGAGATGCTGGATGTAGTCCTGTGGAACGGCTTGCCATGCCATTTCCACCTGGCGCCTCAGTTGGACCAGCGTTCGTGCTGGACGTGCAGACCGCGTGAGACGACGTTTCATCCAGTCCCAAACATGCTCAATGGGGGACAGATCCGGAGATCTTGCTGGCCAGGGTAGTTGACTTACACCTTCTAGAGCACGTTGGGTGGCACGGGATACATGCGGACGTGCATTGTCCTGTTGGAACAGCAAGTTCCCTTGCCGGTCTAGGAATGGTAGAGCGATGGGTTCGATGACGGTTTGGATGTACCGTGCACTATTCAGTGTCCCCTCTACGATCACCAGTGGTGTACGGCCAGTGTAGGAGATCGCTCCCCACACCATGATGCCGGGTGTTGGCCCTGTGTGCCTCGTTCGTATGCAGTCCTGATTGTGGCGCTCACCTGCACGGCGCCAAACACGCATACGACCATCATTGGCACCAAGGCAGAAGCGACTCTCATCGCTGAAGACGACACGTCTCCATTCGTCCCTCCATTCACGCCTGTCGCGACACCACTGGAGGCGGGCTGCACGATGTTGGGGCGTGAGCGGAAGACGGCCTAACGGTGTGCGGGACCGTAGCCCAGCTTCATGGAGACGGTTGCGAATGGTCCTCGCCGATACCCCAGGAGCAACAGTGTCCATAATTTGCTGGGAAGTGGCGGTGCGGTCTCCTGCGGCACTGCGTAGGATCCTACGGTCTTGGCGTGCATCCGTGCGTCGCTGCGGTCCGGTCCCAGGTCGACGGGCACGTGCACCTTCCGCCGACCACTGGCGACAACATCGATGTACTGTGGAGACCTCACGCCCCACGTGTTGAGCAATTCGGCGGTACGTCCACCCGGCCTCCCGCATGCCCACTATACGCCCTCGCTCAAAGTCCGTCAACTGCACATACGGTTCACGTCCACGCTGTCGCGGCATGCTACCAGTGTTAAAGACTGCGATGGAGCTCCGTATGCCTCGGCAAACTGGCTGACACTGACGGCGGCGGTGCACAAATGCTGCGCAGCTAGCGCCATTCGACGGCCAACACCGCGGTTCCTGGTGTGTCCGCTGTGCCGTGCGTGTGATCATTGCTTGTACAGCCCTCTCGCAGTGTCCGGAGCAAGTATGGTGGGTCTGACACACCGGTGTCAATGTGTTCTTTTTTCCATTTCCAGGAGTGTAGATTGGTAGGTGGAGCTTGACCCATGGCACCTTCCATTTCGTAAATCTTTAGGGAACTCAATTTTCCGAGATCCACAGTGTCTAAGGATACCAAATTACAGGCGTTGCCTCTCTCCAATGACAGTGCTAGCAGACAAGCGACACTGCGAGAAACAGCGACAGAAATCAATGTGGGGCGTACGGCGAACGTTTCTGGGTCAGGGCAGTGCGGCTAAATTTGACGTTGATGGGCTATAGCAGCAAATGACAGACGCGAGCGCCTTTGCTAACAGCACGACATCGCCTGCACCGCCTCTCAAGGGCTCGTGACCATATCGGTTGGACCCTAGACGACTGGAACTCCATGGCCTGATCAGATGATTCCCGATTTGAATTGGTAAGAGCTGACGGTAGGGTTCGAGTGTGACGCAGACCCTACAAAACTGTGGACGCAAGTTGTCATGTAGGCACTGTGGAAGCTGGTGATGGCTCCGTAATAGTGTGGGCTGCATTTACATGGAGTGGACTGGGTCCTCTAGTCCAACTGAACCGATCGTTGACAGGAAATGTTTATGTTAGGGTACTTGGAGCCCATTTGTTGGCATTCATGGACTCCATGTTTCCAAACAAAAATATTATATCACCAGGCCCAATTGTTCGCGAATGGTTTGAAGAACATTCTGGATAATTCGAGGGAAAGATCTGGCAACCCAGATCGTTCGAGATGAATCCCATGGGACATAGTCGACAGGTCAGTTCGTGTACAAAATTCTGCAATGACAAGGCTTCTGCATTTATGGATTGCTACGGCGGCAGCACGGCGCATTATTTGTGCAGGGGTTCTCCAACGACTTAATGAGTCCAGGCCACGTTGAGATGCTGCTCTACGCCGGACAAAAAGGAGGTCCGACACGACATTAGAAGGTATTGCACGACTCCACGACTTTTTTCACTGCAGCGTACGTGAATTTCGCTGTCCCATTAGTTTTGTCTTCTCAGTGTATTTTTCATTAGCTCCTGTGGAAGAATTTTATCGAGGGACATTAATGAAAAGGAACAGAGAGGAGAAATATAAATAACATGCTTTTATTAAATGCACATTTACATTTATATACATAAATAATCTTATTTGTTGCACTGGTTACATGCCATTCCTAGTTGTAACCTGAATCTCGGAATGTATTGAATGTTAACATCCTAGCTCTTACTTCTCATATTCTACCTACTTCACAGATACTATTTTAGTTTGTGCAAACCAAAGCCTAAAACACACCAACGAGTAATGCACATCGTAGTGCCTACTATTCAACTTCTCTACGCTGCTGCTTGACATAGCAAGGTATCTCACCTGGCATGGAGGGTGATCACTACAGCACTACAGGAAATGCACTATGCGCAAAAGGGAATCTGAAGTAGACACATCAAGTAATTCAGCAATTTGACCAAAACCTGTAAAGGCTTCATGTTGTCTTCATCTCATAAACTGATGTCTCTAAAAATCTATCTACAACACTTCCACAACAGTAATATTTTCTATGTTCACGCACTATTGTCTGGCAAACTAAATAACACAAATGTGAATGCAGCTAAAACACACCTATGTGTACTTTAACAATGTTCATGTTGTTTGATATATTTCAAGAATCATAGCAGTGTTGTTTCCTGAAGTCAGTCATACTAGGCAAGATTAAGGCTGTTCTTAGGAAATGTGCGTGCTTCTAGTAACATTATCTAGAAGCTAGATTTTACTGACATTGTGACTGCAACTGTATAACTATAAACTGATATCAAATTTCAAGGCAGTTACCAACCAAACAGGAAAAAATGACTGCTTGCTGTCAAATAGTTAAGTTTATTTTTGGCAATGTGTTTCCTTGTATACCAGCAAAAATAGGAATTCTCCTCTTCACTAAAATTTGAAATTCAGAAGGATGCCCAAGGAAAGCACCTAAGAAAACGCCCACAGTCAATATGCTATTAGTTGACTCATAGTACAGTAAAGTTTTATTGCACATAAACACAGTAACCTACACTGTGTACTACCCTGCAGTAGGTAACCTTGGAACTAATCAAGAACTCATAATGCATCTATCATGTTTCTCAGTGAGATACGAAAGTAAGACTTCCTGGTTTAGACAGGAAAGCAATGATGTCTCAATAACAGAAAGTACTCTGGTCTCGTCTAATAATCAAGTCTGAAAAGTACAGAAGTTTTTTGTAACACAGTTGTTCATTTTGGGAATGGTACTGGTTGACTGGCTATGGAGCCAAATTGTAAGTTTTTTTAATTTGATAAAAATTTGCAGAAAGTAGTTATTTGTCTAAGAACTTGTCGGCAGACGGCAGGAAAGGCAGGGCAAGGTAGTCCACGAGCGACTACAACCAGAGGCATCTTTCTCTCTGTAAGGCAGGCAACAGGATGCAGTATTTGAAAGCTGCTGCGATAAGGTAAGGTATGTGAACTCCAGTACAATTTAAGTTACCAAAAAGTAGTGTCCTGGGAGCCACTTGCTAGACTAACATAATGAGTGGAGCGAAGGTGAGTGATGTTTTATCATTGTTGTATTTAATATATAAAACCATCAATCTAGAAACATGACAACATTTAGAAAAGAATAAGAATTTATAAACATCTGCATCTCTGTTTCACCTAAATTGGTTCTTTGGACACATAAGTCAAATGAGGTTGTGGAGAAAAAATGCTTAAAATGAAATGGAATGGAATGACATAATGAGAAATGAAGAATTATGAAGAAAGGGGGAAAATTTAATGGAGATGATAAGAATAAGGAAAAAATCACTGTTGGAAATACTGTGATGATACTGCCTGCAATGAAGAATGAATAATTGGAGGGAAGAGAGCGAGGGCAAGAAGAAGGCTTGGAGTGCTATATGACATTACAAATTAATGAACTGCCAGCATATCAAGGAAAAAGCATAGGACAGAAAACATTTTGAGAGCCTAGAGATAGGTGTCTAAGAAGAAAACTAAGTTATCGGATCATGTGAACGTTTCTAGAATACTCTAATGTGCTGGTCATTTGTACATCTTCAGAAATGACTATACCTGTCACTTGGTAATTACTATGGTGTGTGAAATTCTGAAATGTACATTTTCCTCTCCAGTGGTGAGCCAGTTTATCATTATCTATCGTCATAGTGTGGAACGGTTATTGACGTGCCAATGTTTCTTTATGGCCTGTCTTAGAGTAACACAGATTTACATTTGAACTGTTTCAAATGAACTGTATTGACGTGTTTCCATTCTTAAATGTGTTTCCCAGCACAATTTATATTTCTTGTGGTACCTTTGGCTTTTGGTACTAATTAATAGTACCCACATCACCGTACGCATTTCCCCAAGAAAGAAACATCAACATTTAAAAAGAAAGAATGAACAAATTTAACAGAGGGGCAAAGAGAGTGATTACACGTCTCTACTCCAATACTGAATTTCTCTTTGGGTGAGTCATACAGGAGGCAGATATATATATTATTTCATGGCTGGTTGTCATTGTCTAAAGGGTATTGAAGGTTCTTGTAGAAGCATGGATGCAAAGGAAACAACGTCACCATCACTGGAACAACAGTAAATAGGTAAAAATGTGTGTACAAATAAATTTTCTGATTAGCTTTGCAATAATGATCCCCATGAGAAGATAAGTTTCTCTTTCGAAGGGACATCTAGTTTCAAACTGGTTACGTCGTGGTGGACACAAATCTACATCAAATTCCATACACAACTGCTAAAGTTAGAAAACAATGGAAACTTGATTGCAACTAAAGCAAGAATAAATTTTGAGACAAGTGTTGCTAGAGCATGTTTCTTAGCAATAGTGACAGCCAAGTTACAAGCAGACAACCGTCTTTGAATTGGATAGTCACATTGCACATAGAGGTTATATTAGTCCTCAGAATGGCAGTGAGTGTTTGAGAATTACTGCTCCTACATGTATTTCGATTACAGTTCAGCACAAACGATTGGAATATGTCTGTTCCACAAGGGGAACAAATTGCTGAGTGATTGCAAGAAAGCAATTTCAAGAAACTCAGATAAATATACTTTGATCCTATCAATCTATTGTGTGTCTCTCTCATGTTCAAAATGTGTTCTTGTTTCTTGTAATGCATAATCAGAACAATGCTGACACATAAAATAAAAGAACTTCTAACTTTAAGTTCCTTCACACCATGAATGGCTAATGGAACGAATGGTAATAAAAACAGTACTGTAGTGTCTGGTAAGGTGCTCACAAAGAATTGTATTTCTCTTGAACTGATGAAAAAGCTTCTCCTAACAGTTGTATTCACTAGAGTCTGTTAAGTTGGTGCCACTGATCATAGTGTCATCAAACATTTTCGAATGATCTTCGATCGACTAGTGAAATATACCTACGTTTTATGACCAACTCAGGTTTCAGTTTCCAGGGCAAATCGTTCACAACATGTCACTCCTTAAGATTAAAGTAACAATAAAAGAAATTTTATGATAAAAATATTCCTTCCTGAAACATTGCTCTTCGTATTTCCAGTGCATAGCAGAAAAACTGAACAAGCACCTTTTAGTATCAAGAGGGAATGATAAATGGACTACCCACAGGGCACATAGCAAACAATTTCTCTTACCACCAAATTTCAATTTAGAAATAAAGTCAATCCTAATCTCTGAAGAATATCGGTCAAATTGTTTCACGTTTAAATAAGTAAAGTAGTGAAAATGTTTTACATACCAGCAGCAATGCAGTAGCACTCTGAGCATTTACCTTCTCATAATGCCACAACAAGTACAAATATAAGTTAGGTTCAAGGACTTTTGAATACCAGTAGGAAATGAGAACTGTACTGAGAATTCCAGTAGAACTTATTTCACAACCTGACGATATGTCGCATCAGAAGCAAAAGTCTCATAAGATCTGGGTAGTAAAAACCAGCCATTCCGTTTATCACCGATAAGATCATGAAACAATCCAACAAGCTGTGCTAAACCTTGTCACTAATTTAGTGCTATCTTCAGTTCTCAAATTACCAAAAATTCAATATGATACATAACAACTGTAGTACTAACACATATAAGATGATAAACACTCTCAAGATGAAATAACTGTAGCCGGCATGTAATGTTTCATACGTAAAGAGTTTTGTACATTTTGCCGGAAAAAATTGAATGTGTCGCCAACATCTTGGTTCTTTAGCAGCGAGCATGTCCCAGCGTTCCCTGGTTCTTATGACGACAACACGATCGACTGTTTCCGGAGATAAGCGTCCAACATGGTCGGTGCAGGCGAATCGCAGGCAGTCGACGGGGTCTACTTCTCGTCGAAGGGCGTCCTGACGAAGTAGGTGGTGAGCGTGCCCTTGCCCTTGACGAAAGTCGGCCCACGACACTCGCAGTCGTATCCGGCGGCCATCAGGATCTTGGCAGTATCTTCCGTCACCTGAGGACACCACAGCACAGCCTCATTATAAACACTGCTATGCAGGGACAGACCTGCAACATACATACTGAGCAAGAACCTTTCAACCAAGTCAGACTGTCGCCCTACGCAAGTAGAAACGGCAGTCGTAAATTTGTAACTATCACCCCAAAATTATTTTATTTATTTATTCATTTGCAGGTACATGTCTGCAGTTTGTACTTGGGGTACATATAGAAATCCCCTCGCAACCGTACTAGAGCACACCGCTAGAAGAGCAAACGGAACGGCGCAGCCCACGGATAAAGTACTGCAGGTTATCCAAAAATGCAACACCCTGAAGGAAGCATCCAGGTCAGATTAAATTTGCGGTATTCGTTTGCGGCGAAGAGAGATGCACACGATTAGCATTTCAGCGCAGGGGCACATCACGGGCGCCGGTAACGTCACCTACAAGCGATGGATAAAGGGGGAACGGACTGCCGTGTGGCCGTACTGGAATAGTCCTTTGTTTTGCGTAAGCAGCTTCGGTATGCCCCGTA
The DNA here is from genome assembly GCF_023898315.1 of Schistocerca nitens. NCBI lineage: Eukaryota > Metazoa > Arthropoda > Insecta > Orthoptera > Acrididae > Schistocerca > Schistocerca nitens. The sequence goes on along the minus strand of NC_064617.1, from coordinate 928,502,896 downwards.
GAAGACAGCGAGCACCTTTCGAGCGGGTCATCCTTCAGGGAAATCGGTGATCGTGTCGGACGGAGCCAAGCAACTGTAATCACCGAATGCGGGAGGGAACGACAGACCGATGGGACCGATTAAACCCACCTCGTTGCCCAACTAGACGTGATAGGCGTATTGTGTGCGTGGCAATGATGGATCGCTCTGCCACATCGCGAACCGTATCACAACAAATTCGGTCTGTTGCACAACAAGCAGTCTCCGTGCGTACCGTTAGACGTCATTTGCAGCGCAGAGGACTGTCCGCGAGACGTTCGTTGCTGCGTTTATCATTGAGTCAACGCCATAGGTGTTTGCACCGGGGATGGTGCAATGAACGTCATGAACACTGTTTTTACCGACGAATTTCGATTCTGCCTGGGCCAACACGATGGTCGTATTAGAGTCTGGACACACCGTCCTGAAAGACTGTTGAACTGTTACCTTATGCACCACCATATTATATGTTGCGCTGGTATTCCACTTCTGCACCCCACCCCCTCCTCATACCCCTAGTAACGCATTACCAGTACGCTAACAGCCAGCGTTACATCTCTGAAGTGTTGGAACCTGTTGTCCTCCCATACAAGCGGAGCTTGCCGACGGCCACATTGCTGCAAGGTAATGTATGGCCACACGTGGAATTCAATGTTCAGGACTTTTTGGTCGCCCATCGGATTGCATTTCTGCCTTGGCCTCCCCATTCTCCCATCTCTCGCCTATCGAAAACGTCTGGTAGATGATTGGCCCACGATACACCACCCGCTGCTACACCACATCAACCGTGACAGTATGTGGAAGCAGCATGGACTGCTACACCCCAGCAACATCCAGAGCCTCTTTGGTTCAATGCCGAGGCGTGTAGCATTGGTTATAGGCAGCAATTTTGGCAACAATATTGATTTCATCATCTTCCTCACTTAACATGGGATGTATTTTCAATCATGTGTCTTTGCACAACGTGCAATCTCCAAAATCAACCTGGATGTGATTCTCCAACCCTTCTTCGTACAGCATTCTGATTGGCTAGCAGTATAGAAATGTGCTGAGCTATTTCGTTTTAGTTCCTGTAGTGGCATGATTTTGGTACTGTGGTACGAAGATTTCCATGTGGTCCACGACTGCATACATATACGTGCAAATACACAAAATAGTAGTTAGGCAACATCATTGTTTCGAGGTGTTAATTACGTCTTTATGACTGCCCTCACACAGTGTGCTTGAAAACGATTCAAATGGTTCAAATGGCTCTAAGCAATATGGGACTTAACATCTGAGGTCATCAGTCCCCTAGACTTAGAACTACTTAAACCTAACTGACCTAAGGATATCACACACATCCATGCCCGAGGCAGGATTCGAACCTGCGACCGTAGCAGCAGCGCGGTTCCGGACTGAAGCGCCTAGAACTGCTCGGCCACAGCGGCCAACTAAAATGATTCGCCCTATTTCCGTCCAAATTAATGCAGGATATAAACAACACCAAAACAAATATATTTTGTGAAGGAACATATGGTTGTTGACGTCAGCTTGTCATGTTAGGGAACCTACTTTTAATTTTTTTGGCGTAAGTTGTTGTGTCGGTATCGCTGAATGGGAATGTGTACTGACATTCTAGTAACCACATTTCGCATGTTTGGGCACATGTGAATCCGCTAGATACTCGACCTCGTGCTCATCAATAGCGATTCGGTGTTTTCGGTAGTTTTCTTGGTGATAGGTTGAATGGACCATACTTCCTTCCATTCTGCCTCAACGGAAGGAGATAATGCAGCTTCGTGGAATATGCCTTGCCAGAGCTGCTGGAGGATGTACCTATGAATGTCAGACAATGGATGTACTCCCAGCACAATGGGGTGCCACCCTATTTCAGCACTGCTGGGAGGAATCATCTGAGATCCACTTTCGGGAATCAATGGGTCGGCCGAGGCGGCCCTGTGGCTTAGCCACCCAGGTCATTTGACCTCACGTGCCTGGATTTCTGCCTCTGTGGGCATATGGAACAGATGGTGTATGAAACCGTTGCGGAAACGGAATTTTCGTCGTCGGGGTATCATTGTGGACATGCCAGAAGTCTTCGAACGGGCACGACTATCAATGCCTGCGTGACACATGCGAATGGTCGCGCATTCGAGCAGTTCCTGTGAATGGCACTGCTGTAATTAGTATGCTAAACTACCTTGTGTGTAAATCGTTCCTGGCGTCAGAAACTGACTTCAGCGACCATACGTACCGTAAATAAATATATTTCTTTCTGATGTATTCTATCTACTGTATTAATTTTGACGAATAATTTCGGAACATCCTGTATACATCACACATAAATGAAGATAGGAACTTGGAGTGAATTTAATCGAAGCATCAAAACTAAAAGTTTATTTTGGCGCGAGATTTATCAAATTTGCCTATCCACGTCGTTGTCGGTAGGATCTCACCGGCGCAGCCAGCTCGCTATCTCGAACATTGCTCAACGTGCGCCGTGTTGAGATGGCGATAAAACAGCATCAATATGAGTTTTGCGTTATCCCTTTCGACAGGTGCAATGCCGTTGCAACTGTGCGGCGTTTTGTCGTCAAGAATGAGGCACGTCCTGCAGCGTGATGGTCGTAAGGATCTGGCATTGTGCCATCGACCACAAACTTCGCCTCATCTTGCAGTATGTGAATTTTTTCTGGACGTTTGTGAAATATTCAGTCTGCGTTCCTCCTCTTCCAGCAACTTTGAAGAAATGCGTCACTGCACAGTAACAGCAGCTCGAAGAACTATGCGACAACTGTAACCACTGACTACTGACTACTTGTGTTTTCAGTGAAGGGCACACGGTAAGGTGAATGAAAATGAGACTCTAAACGTAACTGTAATCAGTACAAAAGAGGACGTGGATAGGTTAGCACACATTCGTGTGTCTGTGAAAAGATCTATGCGAGAAGTGTACAAGTACCCCCGTCACACCATAACAAAAATCTGGCGAGAAGCCGAGAAAATTATTAGCATATGTAAACTCCCAAACCGGGTCTAAGTCCCTTATTGACTAATCTGGCGTGGTAGTTGATGACAACAAAACCAAAGCCGTTGAAGAAATCGTTCACACAGGAGAATCGTACAAACATATCATCACGTGACCATTGGACAGACTCCCGTATAGACGACACAGTAATAAGCACCATTGGCGTAGAGAAATAACTGAAAGATTTGAAGGAAAATAAATCACCAGGTCCGAATGGATTTCCAGTTCGATTTTAAAAAGAGCATTTTACAGCATTGGCTCCTTACCTCGCTTGCATTTATCGTGAATCTCTCGCCCATCACAAAGCCCCAAATGACTGGGAAAAGGCGCAGGTGGCTCCCCTATCTAAGAAGGGTAAAAGAATGGACCCACAAAATTACAGCCCAATATCCCAAACTTCTCTTTGCTGCAGAATCCTTGAACATATTCGCAGTTTGAATATAATAAATTTTCTTGAGACTGAGAAGCTTAGTGCACGAATCAGCACTGTTTTAGAAAGTATCGCTTGCGCGAAACACAGCTTTCCCTTTTCTCACTTGGTATACTGCGAACTATGGATGAAAGGCAGCCGGCAGATTCCATGTCTCTAGCTTTCCGGAAAGTACACTACTGGACATTAAAATTGCTACACCAAGAAGAAATGCAGATGATAGACGGGTATTCGTTGGACAAATATATTATACTACAACTGACACGTGATTAAATTTTCACGCGATTTGGGTGCATAGATCCTGAGAAATCAGCACCCAGAACAACCACCTCTGGCCGTAATGACGGCCTTGATACGCCTGGGCATTGAATCAAACAGAGCGTGGATGGCGTGTACAGGTACAGCTGCCCATGCAGCGTCAACACGATACCGTAGTTCATCAAGAGTAGTGACTGGCGTATTGTGACGAGCCAGTTGCTCGGCCAGAGCAGCAGTCGAACATTTGCTGTATCCAGAAAGACCCGTACAGGACCTGTAACATGCGGTCGTGCATTATCCTGCTGAAATGTAGGGTTTCGCAGGGATCGAATGAAGGTTAGAGCCACGGGTCGTAACACATCTGAAATGTAGCGTCCACTGTTCAAAGTGCCGTCAATGCGAACACAAGGTGACCGAGACGTGTAACCAATGGCACCCTGTACCATCACGCCGGGTCATACGCCAGTATGGCGATGACGAATACACGCTTCCAATGTGCTTTCACCGCAGTGTCGCCAAACACGGATGCGACCATCATGATGACAGAACCTGGTTTCACCCAAAAAATGAAGTTTTGCCATTCGTGCACACAGGTTTGTCGTTGAGTACACCAGCGCAGGCTCTCCTGTCTGTGATGCAGCGTCTAGGGTAACCACAGACGTGGTCTCCGAGCTGATAGTGCGTGCTGTTGCAAACGTCGTCGAACTGTTCGTGCAGATGGTTGTTGTCTTGCAAACGTCCCCATCTGTTGACTCAGGGATCTAGACGTGGGTGCACGATCCGTTACAGCCATGCGGATAAGATGCCTGTCATCTCGACTGCTAGTGATACGAGGCCTTTGGGATCCAGCACGGCGTTCCGTATTACCCTCCTGAACCCACCGATTCCATATTCTGCTAACAGTCATTGGATCTCAACCAACTCCAGCAGCAATGTCGCGATACGATAAACCGCAATCGCGATAGGCTACAATCCGACTTTTATCAAAGTCTGAAACGTGATGGTACGCATTTCTCCTCCTTGCACAAGGCATTGCAACAACGTTTCACCAGGCAACGCCGGTCAACTGCTGTTTGTGTATGACAAATCGGTTGGAAACGTTCCTCATGTCAGCACGTTGTAGGTGTCGCCACCGGCGCCAACCCTGTGTAAATGCTATGAAAAGCTAATCATTTACATATCACAGCATTTCCTTCCTGTCGGTTAAATTTCGCGTCTGTAGCGCGTCATCTTCGTGATGTAGCAATTTTAATGGCCAGTGGTGTATTTGACATGGTGCCCCACTGCAGGCTGTTAATGAAGATACGAGCCTATGGAATAAGTTCACAGGTATGTGACTGCCTCGAAGACCTCTTAAGTAATAGAGCCCATTATGTTGTCCTCGATGGTGAGTGTTCATCAGAGACAAGGGTATCGTCAGGAGCGTCCCAGGGAAGTGTGATAGGACGGCTGTTGTTCTCTGTATAAATAAATGATTTGGCGGACAGGGAGGGTGGGGGGCAGTAATCTGCGGTTGTTTTCTGATAATTCTGTGCTGTATGGTAAGATGTAGACGTTGAGTGTCTGTAGGAAGATACAAGAGGACAAAGTTTCTAGTTGATGTGACGAATGACAGTTAGCTCTAAATGTGAAAGAAAGTAAGTTAAATCGGATGAGTAGAAAAAACAAACCTGTAATTTTCGGTTATAGCAGTAGTCTCTATATCTCGGCGTCACGTTGCAAACTGATATGAAATGGAGTGAGCATGTGAGAGCTGCGGTAGGGAAGGCGAATGATCGAATTTGGTGTATTGGGAATTTTAGCAAAGAGTGGTTTACCTGTAAAGGAGAGCGCATATACGGCGCTGGTGCGACCTATTCTTAAATACTGCTCGAGTGTTTGAGATCCGTATCAGCTCGGATTGAAGGAACATATCGAAGCATGTCAGAGGCGGGCTGCTACATTTGTTACCGATAGGTTCGAACAATACGTAAGTATTTCGGAAATGCTTCGGGAACTTAACTGGGAATCCCTGGAGGGAAGGTGACTTTCTTTTCGAGGAACACCATTCAGAAAATTTAGAGAAAAGGCATCTGAAGCTGACGGAAACGATTCTACTGCCACCAATATACACTGCGCGTAAGGACCACGAAGATAAGATTCGAGAAATTAGGGCTCATACAGAAGCAGAGAAACAGTCGTTCTTCCCTCGCTCTATTTGCGAGCGGAACAGGAAAGGAAGAGACTAGTATTGGGGCCGGCCGATGTGGCCGAGCGGTTCTAGGCGCTTTTGTCTGGAACCGCGCGACCGCTCCGGTCGCAGGTTCGAATCCTGCCTCGGGCATGGATGTGTGTGATGTCCTTAGGTTAGTTAGGTTTAGGTAGTTCTAAGTTCTAGGGGACTGATGACCTCAGATGTTAAGTCCCATAGTGCTAAGAGCTATTTGAACCATTTTCAGACTAGTAGTGGTACAGGTAATCTTCGTCACGCACCGTACGGTGGTTTGCGGAGTATGTATGTAGATGTATATGTACAAAAAGATTGTATGTGCAAACATGTAAGAGATATATTCTTGTAAGATAGGAAGTAAATGAAAACTTTGTTCTTCTGTGCGTAGGTTAAAATACTCCTCAAGCTTCTATCTTCATTCATTTACAATATACAATCTTGTTAAATCGGAAAATTCTTTTTAAAACACCTGGTGCTTCAGATTACTTAACATACGAAGCGTTTTTTTTTAAAGTAGGTATCGTTTTGAAACTAAAAGACGGCGTGCTAAGATATCTCAATAATTTTATTTTTACATGAAAGCCTGTACCATAATCTACGCACTGACGCCATTACAGTCTGATTCTTCCTTGTTTACGTTGTGTACTGAGTGTTTAAGATGCCTCCGATAATCGTGAGTTCTGCCGACTGTGAAGTACCGGCTGTTATAAGACTTCTTAGTGCTAAAGGCCTAAAAGCGATCGATATTCATCGTGAGATCTGTGCAGTTTACGGAGAAAACATTATGAGTGATGGAATGGTAAGAAAGTGGGTGAGAGCATTTAAAGATGGCCGCACAAATGTGCATGATTAACAGAGGAGTGGGCGTCCTTCGGTCGTTAATGAAAGTTTGGTGGAGGAAGTGGACAATAAGGTGAGAGAAAACAGACGCTTCACGATTTCCTAATGTCTCTCGTAGTGTTTTGTATGGCATTGTGACCGAGCACTTGAATTACCGAAAACTGTGCGCAAGTTCGGTACCGAAAATGTTGACGGATGTGCACAAAACCAAACGTTTAGACAGTACATTGACTTTCCTTGAACGGTACCACAACGACGGTGATGCTTTCTTCAGCCAAATTGTTACGGGCGATGACACATGGGTGGCCTACGTCACATCAGAATCAAAGCAACAGTCCATGGAAATTGAGCAAGGGCATCGTTTTGCTGCAAGACAATGCCCGTCCGCATGTGGCGAATCAGACCGAAGATCTCATCACATCTTTTCTATGGGAAACTCTAGATCATCCTCCGTAGAGCCCCCATCTTGCGCCCAGTGACTAGCATCAATTCCTGCACTTGAAGAAACACCTGGGTGGTCAGTGTCTTCAAGACGATGGCGAAGTCAAAACAGTGGTGATGCAGTGGTTAACAAGTCAGGCGGCAGACTTCTATGGGGAGGGTATTCAAAAATTGGTACAACGTTATGACAAGTGCCTCAATATTGACGGAAATTATGTAGAAAGGTAGATTAAGGTACAGGCTTTCACGTAAAAATAAAATTGAGATATCTTAGCACGTCTTTTTTTAAATTTCAAACGGTACTTACTTAAAAAAAGACACCTCGAAGATCTAAATTAAACAGTACATTCGTTTACTCTTACATAGGAGAACAAGTAAATGAAAAATTATTACTATTTGTTAAGACGATTGTGTGAACTATAATATTCTCACTAAGTGAAGTCAGTCATAGTCAAGAAATTATCGTTGGGTAACTCACATTGGCATCCTGGCAAAGTAGTCGTGTTCTGTAAGCAACCGCGCCTGTGTGCGGCTGCATTTTCCAACTAACCAACGTCTGCCACTTGTTTTACCTACGACTGAACACATGTGAACATTCCCTTGCACATCCCTACAAATTGTTACATCAATGTGTTTACATGAGCTGACTAATTCCAATTGTGAGTCATTGATATTGTAATCATTGGATGGTACCTTCTATGGTTTTCTAAGCGCAGAGGTTTCCATAGACGAACATTTAACGCAATAGCCAGTCTTCGTGCAAATTTGAAATCTTACCAATATTTGGCTGAATATTTGTCCAATCTTTCTTTATTGTACTTCTGTAGCAATACCTGCCTCAATTACGAAATGTCTCAGGTTCCTATTAATATCTTGTACCATGCCAGTAATATACAACACATAGAGCAAAGGTCAAACTTCCCTAATGCAGACCTGAAGTTATTTCTACATCTGTCGATTACACTCTATCAAAGATAACATGCTGCGACTTGCCTACCAGTAAAACCTAGTCCAATCCCCCTTTTTGTTTCATACCTTAAACGATCGTACTTCCGTTAAAAAGTTTTGGCGTCGTTCCTAGTGAAATATTTTTCCAAAGTCAAGAAATACGGCGCCTACCTGACTGCCGTATCGGTTGGCACGGAGGAGTTAATCTTGTTTGAGATACCACAGCTTGAGCTGGCACTGTGCAGCGCTCTGTCGGTTGCGCTACTTGCCTGTATGCGGCCCATGATACCGCAGCTGTCCATGCGCGAGGCGACGTTGACGGTGTTGCCCCAGATGTCGTACTGCGGCTTCTGGGCGCCCACCACGCCTGCGATCACTGGTCCGTGGTTCAGACCTGCGGCACACAACGATACACGTAAACTGCTGAGCTCGGCATATCTCAGAAAACACTATCTCTTTTTATAGCAATGACAGGGAAAGGATTACTGTGCGACATCAGTATGACGCTTGTTGCTGTTTCATTAGATGATAGCACTATCATTTAACGAAAGAGCAACACTAATGTGACCACCCGTCAAAAGCCTGGATAACGACCTATTGCAGTGCGGACGTGCGGGAAGTGTGTCAGCGAGGTCCAGCGACGTACCGACAGGGACGTGGAGCCACGTCGACTCCAGTGCCGTGGATAGCTCCTCTAGGTTGAGGATCCATGACACGAACAGCCCGATCGAGGTGGTACAACGGATTACTCGACTGGGTTCAAATCCGAGGGGTTTGATGGTCAACGGACTATGGTAAACTCATCCTGATCCTCTTTGAACTACACACGTGCGCAGGGAGCCGTGCAACACACAGCATTGTCCTCCTTGTACATGAGATACTGCTGAGGGAAAGTCAGTTTTACGTAGTGGTGGACACGGTCATCTGGAAGGGGCCACGTGTCGCCTCTCAGTGGACGACAGTTGCAGCGCTGGCGTTCAAATTCCAGCACTCGCCGCCGATGAGCAGCAGTCAACATGGGTCCAGGAACCAGGTCCCTTCTGCAGAGGCTCATATACGGTAAGGTGCACACACAGTAACGTTCGGTGAAAGGTTGTCGAGGATGATGATGACGTTTAGTCTGTGGGACGCTCAACTGCGCGGTCATCAGCGCCTGCACAAAGCCCCATTTTTTACACAGTCCGATATAGCCATTGTCATGAATGATGTTGAAATGACAAGGACAACACAAACACCCATTCCTCGGGCAGAGAAAATCTCCAACCAGGCCGGGAATTGAACCTGGGACCCCGTGATCCAGAGGCAGCAACGCTAGCCACTAGACCACGAGACCAGTTGTCGAGGAGACACTGCCAGTAGCCCCTTGGTTCATCTGGGCAGTCATTTACTCAACAGTTGCACGTCTATTCGCCCGTACAAATCTTCGCATCCGTCGTTTGCTCCTGCCACCTATGGCCTGTGCTGCACCGCAGTTGCCTTGACGCCGGTTTGGATAGCGCCATTTCGCCACGCACAGTGTACTTTAACCACGCAACCCGCCACGGTAGCCGAGAGCGCTAATGCGCTATTGCCTGGACTCGGGTAGGCGCGACGGCCCCGGATCGAATCCGCCCGGCGGATTAACGACGAGGGCCGGTATGCCGGCCATCCTGGATATGGTTTTTAGGCGGTTTTCCACATCCCTCTAGGTGAATACCGGGCTGGTCCCCAAGTTCCGCGCCGGCCGCGGTGGCCAAGCGGTTCTAGGCGCTTCAGTCCGGAACCGCGTGATGCTACGGTCACAGGTTCGAATCCTGCCTCAGGCATGGATGTGAGTGATGTCCTTAGGTTAGTTAGGTTTAAGTAGTTCTAAGCTCTAGGGGACTGATTACCTCAGATGTTAAGTCCCATAGTGCTCAGAGCCATTTTGAACCCAAGTTCCGCCTCAGTTACAAGACTCACACACATTTGAAAACGTTCGCACTATTTCATGACACACTAGACGCAGACAGCTGGGGTACACTACTTCCATCCCAGGGGGTTCGGGGTGGCGGCAGGAAGGGCATCCGGCCACCCTCTGACAGTAACACCGCCAAATTCGTCGTAACAAAGCCGACCCCGCGTTGGAGCTTGACAAAGGCCCGAGAAAGAAAGAAAGTATACTTTAACCACATGTACCGCGAATATTTATCAGACTTAGCTGTTTGGGAAATTCACCCATCCTTGGCCCGAAAGCCAATGATTGTGGCCTTTTGGACGTCAGATAAATCGCTCCGTTTTTGCAATACGACAACGACTGCACTGTTTTCCGCTTCACCCCGACACGCTTTGTATACCCTCCACTGCTAGTGCTGCCACTTGCCGTCTGTTAGTGGTTATTGCACGTTCACGTCTACATACGCGGTGGTGACATTAATGTGTATGGACCTCGTATGCCTTTCTTACACTAGCGATATTATCGTTACATATAACGGTATGTGCGCGTATGTCTCGGTGGCTGAGTGCATGAGTGCCAGACTAAAAATCCAGAAGTCACCTGTGGCACAGATTTGTTAACGTGAAAAATGTCAAGACGCGCCGTGGTTGATGACTTCATTAAACAGTAAGCCCCACCAGTAATTTGCTGGTAAGTCATTTGTATGGTAGAAAGTAGGAAAGGACATACCACCTCCTACAGCCCCAAAGCTAGTGTAGCACTGCGCTGTTCACACCTCCGGGTCTGAACGATCTGAACGTGAACAGCAGAAAATTAGACAAAAAGTCGTTACTGAAATCTGAAACATGTGGTACATAAAATCTACTTTCCTGATTCTTACTCAAGCCTTACATACATGTTGAAGAAATTATCTACTACAGAACCGCACGAGATAAGCGGGCAATGAAATTACTTCGCTACTACACTCATGCTCATAAATTAAGATAATTGCAGAATGTGGTGCCACACAACGTGGTACTACACAAAACTGACGCTAATAGTATAGGCACATAGGGAACACAAACGACACTGATCTGTAAGTCCACGGTCCTGGAACACATGTGCTACCAAACGCCACTGTTTCCTGCGCATGTACCCCTATATGGGGTATGATCACCATGCACACGTACACAGGCCGCACAACGGGTTGGCATACTCCGGATCACGTGGTCGAGCAGTTGCTGGGGTATAGCCTCCCGTTCTTGCAGCAGCGCCTGTCGGAGCTCCTGAAGTGTCATAGGGGTTTGAAGACGTGCAGCGATACGTCGATCGAGAGCATCCCAGACGTGCTCGATGGGGTTTGGGTCTGGAGAACAGGCGGGCCACTCCATTTGCCGGCCGGCCGCGGTGGCCGTGCGGTTCTGGCGCTGCAGTCCGGAACCGCGGGACTGCTACGGTCGCAGGTTCGAATCCTGCCTCGGGCATGGGTGTGTGTGATGTCTTTAGGTTAGTTAGGTTTAAGTAGTTCTAAGTTCTAGGGGACTTATGACCTAAGATGTTGAGTCCCATAGTGCTCAGAGCCACTCCATTTGCCTGATATGTTCTGTTTCAAGGTACTACTCTACGATGGCAGCTCGATGGGGCCGTGCGTTATCATCCATCAGGAGGAAGGTGGGACTCACTGCACCCCTCAAAAGGCGGGCATACTTCTGCAAAATGACGTCCCGATACACCTGACCTGTTGCAGTTCCTCTGTCAAAGACATGTAGGGGTATACGTGCACCAATCATAATCCCACCCCACACCAACAAACCACGACCTCCATACAGGTCCCTTTCAAGGACATTAAGGAGTTCGTACCTGGTTCCTGGTTCACGCCAGATGAATACCCGGCGAGAAGCACTGTTCAGACTATAGTTGGACTCGTTTGTGAACATAACCTGGCACCACTGTTCCAATGACCATCTACTGTGTTCTTAACACCAGGATTTACGGGATCTCTTTGTGACCAGGGGTCAGTGGAATGCACCTTGCAGGTCTCCGGGCGAATAAACCAATTCTGTTCAGCCGTCTTTAGACTGTGTGTCTGGAGACAACCGTTACAGTGGCTGCAGTAAGGTCCCGAGCAAGGCTATCTGCAGGACTCCGCGGCCGTCTGCGGGCACTGATGGTGAGATATCGGTCTTCTTGTGGTGTTGTACACTGTGGACGTCCCGTACTGTAGCTCCTGGACACGTTTCCTGTCTGCTGGAATCGTTGCCATAATCTTGAGATCACACTTTGTGTCACACGGAGGGCCCGTGCTACGACCTGCTGTGTTTGACCATCCTCCAGTCGTCCCAGTATTTTACCCCTCATAACGTCAGCAATATGTGTTCTTTGAGCCATTTCAACACAGTCACCATTAGCACGTCTGGAAACGTCTGCACACTTACTCCCTGCACCGTACTCTAACATGGATTAACACACCTCTGTGCAGGTTCGAATCCTGCCTCGGGCATGGATGTGTGTGATGTCCTTAGGTTAGTTAGATTTAAGTAGTTCTCAGTTCAAGGGGACTGATGACCTCAGCTGTTAAGTCCCTAGTGCTCAGAGCCATTTGAACACACCTCTGTGTATGTGGACTGCTGCCTGAGCCACCGTGCGACGACCGCAGGTCAAATGCACCCGAGGTGATTTAAACCCACAAACCGCCCACCAGAGTGTTGTTTCACCACGTATCAGAATTATCCTTAATTTATGAGCATGAGTGTATAATGGACAACTAATGATCCCAGAATGAGATTTTCACTCTGCAGCGGAGTGTGCGAGTCTCGGTCGGGCACACAGTTTTGATCTGCTAGGAAGTTTCATATCAGCGCACACTCCGCTGCAGAGTGAAAATCTCATTCTGGAAACACACCCCAGGCTGTGGCTAGGCCATGTCTCCGCAATATCCTTTCTTTCAGGAGTGCTAGTTCTGCAAGGTTCGCAGGAGAGCTTCTGTAAAGATTGGAAGCTGGGAGACGAGGTACTGGCAGAAGTAAAGCTGTGAGGACGGGGCGTGAGTCGTGCTTGGGCAGCTCAGTTGGTAGAGCACTTGCCCGCGAAAGGCAAAGGTCCGGAGTTCGAGTCTCGGTCCGGCACACAGTTTTGATCTGCCAGGAAGTTTGACAACTAATGATGTCGGAGAAAGTATAAATCCTTAACTAGCAGTTTTAGGAACCGAATAAAGTAACACTGTAAGGTGCTGTTGGGAATATATTTTAGTAAGTGACTGGTTTCGGTCAAAGATCATTTTTCAGCAAAGGTTAGGTTAACAGCTAGAGTTACCTCGGAATAAAACGACGTCCTGGACGCTGTATGCTCCTTACAAGGTTTCCACTTTAGGTCAGTCCACACGATTAATACACGATATTTTACGGTTGTTGCTGTTCATAGTGATTTATCTCCAACAGCCTAATCGGACATTAATGGCGTTGTCCTCGTATTAATAGACAGTTTGTGACATTTAATTAGGTTCTGGGTCAACTGAAAGCGGCTGCACCAATCACCAGTCGTCTGCTACTTAGCTATGGTCTGCTGTAGGCAACAGCGTCTTTCGCTAACACTACGACGGGCTTTCAGTAAGTAATGCAACACTTTTTTTCAGTATTCCTATACACCACATTATTCTCACTCTTTTGGGCTACAAAACCTTATTTTTCAACAAAATCTCCGGTCAATGCGACGGCGTCACGCCACCTTACTGGGTGGGAAGGAGCTGTATGCCCGCACAGTACCACTCTCCAGGTCGACGTAGGAGCCAGCGTCTTGCTGCATCAGTAACCTATTGCTTCCCACGGGGGGCATCCTTCATTGGGCCAAACAGATGGAAATCGGAAGGAGCGAGAACTCAGCGGGCACGCACCTTAGAGTACCCCAGCTGGTGGATGAATATGCCAACACTACTAACAGAGACCTCCAGTTGTGGACGAGGTATTTGATTGTGATCCGTCCTACATCTCGAATGAATGTGTCCGCACGTTCCAGAGTGGCAGCAGTCAGAGCTGTGTGCCGCCGGTCGGCACGCGGGGGATCTTCACTGACGCCCCGCCCAACGACTCACCATGCTTTTGTTCACTGCCAGGTTTCCGTAGACATTCTACGTGCGCCTATAGATATCTGAGATGCTCTGGGTTTCCACCAAAAGAAGTCAATGGCAGCTACCTGCTAGGAACACACGTCCATTACAGACGCTATTTTGAAAGCTAACAAGGGAACCTCCCCATCGCACCCCCCTCAGATTTAGTTATAAGTTGGCACAGTGGATAGGTCTTGAAAAACTGAACACAGATCAATCGAGAAAACAGGAAGAAGTTGTGTGGAACTATGAAAAGAATAAGCAAAATATACAAACTGAGTAGTCCATGCGTAACATAGGCAACATCAAGGAGAACGTGAGATGAGGAGCGCCGTGGTCCCGTGGTTAGTGTGAGCAGCTGCGGAACGAGAGGTCCTTGGTTAAAGTCTTCCCTCCGGAGAAAATTTTAATTTTTTATTTTCAGACAATTATTATCTGTCCGTTCGTCCGTCCGATGCGATCACTTTTTTGGGAGTGATTATCACATCCAAAAGAAAACCTAAATCGGGCAAGGTACAAGAATCTTTTTACCCATTCGCCAAGTGTACAAGTTAGGTTGGTCGACAACATATTCCTGTGACGCACATGCCGTCACCAGTGTCGTATCGAATATATCAGACGTGTTTTCCTGTGGAGGAATCGGTTGACCTATGACCTTGCGATCAAATGTTTTCGGTTGCCATTGGAGAGGCACGTCCTTTCGTCCACTAATCGCACGGTTTTGCGGTGCGGTCGCAAAATACAGACACTAAACTTATTACAGTGAACAGAGACGTCAATGAACGAACGGACAGATAATAGTTTTGCGAAAATAAAGAAAGTAAACTTTTCACTCGAGGGGAGACTTGAACCAAGGACCTCTCGTTCCGCAGCTGCTCACGCTAACCACGGGACCACGGCGCTCCTCAGCTCAGTGTCTCCTTGATGTTGCTTATGTTGCGCATGGACTACTCAGTTTGTATATTTTGCTTATTTTTTCATAGTTCCACAAAACTTCTTCCTGTTTTCTCGATTGATCTGTGTTCAGTTTCTCAAGGCCTATCCACGGTGCCAACTTATAACTAAATCTGAGGGGGGTGCGATGGGGAGGTTTCCTTGTAAGTATAGTGTCGCCACCTATCGGAACTTCATGAACCTATAGTGTCTGAACCGAGAATACTCCACAATGTCCCACAGTAAATTCCGCATTTTTTCAAATCAAACTGGCTGTGAAAAAAGGGTTGCATTAATTATTAACGCCCTTTGTATTTTGAATATTTAGCCTGATGGGGAAAAAAGGATGTAAGACTAGGGTGATGTGGCGACTCACCTATTCTGAGCTTGAACCTCTGGAAGGACTCCCTGTTGATCTGGTCGAGAATGGTCATCAGCTGAACGGCGAATTCAACCAGGATGACCACATTGTGCTCCTGCTGGCGGCAAGCGTCCTGCAACAGACGCACGGGTCGGTACCTCGATGGCGCTCTGTTTAGCACACTGCTTGAGCCCGGCAACTGGCTCACACGTGGACAACGTGATGCCTACTGCACTACTCTGAATGAGGACCACATTGTCTGATGAAATGTCAGCTTATTTAGTTCAGAGATTAAAATCATGAAACTACTAACAATTAAGAAAACTACACTGTTCTGCAAAACTTAAGGACACGGTAGATCAAGTAACATAACATGTCAAGTTATTGGTGGAATGTGTGTAAGCGCTGGTGCATGTTGCCAGAGGTCTCCCTGTCGTGTACATATGGCGTGAGGCCAGCGTGATTATAGTGTTAAATGGGGCTGCCTCCGTAACACGAGTCAATTGAAGGAACTGGAAAAGACAAAGTGTCTTAATTACAACATGCCGGGTGACAACACCTGGACGACTTCATAATGGATAGAGCCGTCGGGAAACTGTAAGAAGGATCAGCTGGTACGAGTGTAGGCAAGGACTTTGGTATTACTCACAGCATTGTTTGACGTACATGGCGAGCGTTCCAGACCACAGTCACTCCTGTCCGAAGGAGAGGATGTGGGTGACCACTGTCTACTACAGCAACAGATGACCGATTCAGTGTGCAAAAGACAAGAAGGAACACTCGTCAAATAGCGTGTAACAAGATTCAAGGGGACTGCAAGATATACCATCTCATGCTCCACAGTGGCTCCGCGACTCCATGGGGGTGGTGTCTTTGCCTGACAACCACACATCGGCGTCACCGGTAGGGATGGTGCCAAGAGCAAAGAGACTGGTCCAACGAGGAGCAGCGTAGCGTGCTCTTTTCGGCTGAAAGAAGATTCGCTTTGAGTAGTGATTCTGGAGGACCATAATGTTGCCTTGGTTGTGTCCACTAGGCTACAGAAGTTTCACCGGAAGCCCTAACACATTCTCCATACGGTCCCGATCCCTCCCCATGCGATTTGCATATTTTTGGAGCCCTGAAGAAAGGCATTCGTGGCTGTTGATTTGTTTCGGAGGAAGAGGTGCACGTCTGGGGCAATCATGGTTCCGCAGGGAACTGCAAATATTTTTCCATGAAGGCACTGGGCATCTTGTCTCACACTGGAGTAGATGTATTAACAGTTATGGCTACTGCTTTTGAAGTAACTGACAGTTTACTTACTTTTTCCGTCTCCCTCGTTTACATTTAACTGTCCATTATACATAGCAGTGATGCATCATGAGAATGTTACTTTCGTCCTTGCATAGCAGCGTAATTAACCTCGGAATGACGGAGAACTGAATTAATTCTCAAGCGTCGTCATGTCAAAGATTATCATTTACACGGCTGAACTAATAATAATTGGGACACGATGAAGAATGGGTTGTCTTTGGCTATGCCTCGATATGGCAAGAGGAACAACACCACACTTTTATCGAGATTACGAAAATATAAAACTGAAGTTGCCAAAAAGTCCATTTCGAGTCGTTTCGCCATCTCTAGTCCTAAGGAATCCTCAATGGGAGACGAGTGAAGTCACTGATACATTACGCAAAAATCCTAGCTACTTTACGATGCTATTTAAGAATTCATGAAAACAACTAGAACGAGCATTTTATAGATTGACTTTATTCGAATGTGTCCCTCAAGTTACAGCAGAAGTGGTGGATTCGCGTCCACGTATGAGCGATCGATACGGTTCGAAGCCAGTTCGCCACAGTTCAGTGAAGAAAAAGGTTCCCACTTTGTTTGAATGTTCTTGAAATTTATATTATTATCCTCCAGACATTGCTATTATTGCAGCCTATCTGAATGATATCCTGGGAAATGTCATTACTGACAGTCCTGCAGTTTTTTATTTTTCGTAATGCTGTACTCCATTTACGTAGATTGAAATGAACTGACGCTGAGTTACGATATTTGTGATATAAGGACTCAGAAAACTCCTGCGATATTTACGCTCACTTCTCTATACGACAGAAGAGAACTATCACTTTTTCATCTTTAAAGAATAGTATGTACTGAAAAGAAAGATTATTTCAATACTATACGAAAGTTAGAAAAGATAAATCAATTACAAGTTGAGTTACAAATTAATGAGAGCTAAAATAAAACAGTAACACTCCAAAGGAAAAATATATTAGACACTAAAATGCAGAAAATTGAATCAAGCATGCAGTAGAAAAAAATAAATCCGTAAATCAGCTTTCGACTTCCAGACCACAAAAGATACTGTAGTGAAAAGAAAACTGTATTATTCAAATAATGTACTGCTACATTAGACACTATCATGCTACTTGAGTGTAACGGAAACAAGAAACAACGCAGACCATCTACGACAGCAAATAATACATGCTACATTTTACAGCGGAAAATAAACTGCAGTTTAACGAGAAGGAAGCAGCGAAATAATGAAAATGAAGCAACAAAAAGAAGTGAGCAGAAGCAGTAAGCTGCAGCAGTCAACAGGCCACGTACATGTGGAATGTTGCCATCGTAACCTCTGGCTTTCAGTCTGTTTTGCGTAACTAATAATTTACTCAGAAGACCGATGGTTCTGCACAATATATGGAGGAGTGATATAGTAAGTAACAGCTTCTACATCTACATGGTTATTCCGCAACACGAACTTTAGCGCTTGACTGTTGGTGCAATACACCATTTTCATATCGTATCTCTGTCGTTTCACCCTAGAATATCTCGTGGGGAAGAATGAAAACCTAAATATGTCCGTGCGAACCCTAAATTCTCTAATTTTATGGCGAGAGTCATTCTTCACTGTGTAGTTGGCAGGGGTGGGGCAACAAAATGATTTGGTAATTGAAGGAGATCGTGCATTGAAATTTTGAGAAAAGATTTCGCCGCAGTGGAACACTTACTTCTTTCAGTGGTTAAAGTCATAATCTGCTTATCACACCCATGAAATGCTCTCCCACCTTTAGCTATAACACAAAATGAACACGCTCTTCTTTGAACTTTCACAACGTTTTCTGTCAATTCTATCTTATAAGGATCCTATACTCTACAGCACTACTGTAGAAGAAGACGTGAAAACTTAGTGTAAGTAGTTTCTTGAGTGGCTCTGTCGCACGTCCTTAGTGTTCTGTTTGGTTGGTCTGTCCTACAGGACTTTCTATACGATCGTTTCTGTTTAATTTGGTTCCGACTGTAATTCCTGGAGGTGTAGTGCTGGACTACACCCAGACTAGGTCAAACGTCGAAATACAGAAAATATCATCACCAATATGTCTCGAAAATATATGCTGGGGAAAACCTAAGAAATTGTAACTGCTTGTCTGTCAGAAATGTTTTGGCTTTCTTGTAAACAAAGTGCGCCTAAGGCTTTTTCATATACGACACATAAAATTGGTTGGGTTCTCTTGCATTCGCTGTTCTTAAATCAATTGGTGTGTTAATATCTATATCGTAGTTACAAATTATTGGGAGGTTTTCATAGAGCTATACTATCAGCAATGCTACCCATCAGTAAATGATTTTACGGCCGCCTGAAAGCGAGAACTCTGAGTTGCTAGACAGAGCGTGTGTGTTGCAGAACTCCGAATGGTAATGCACAATTAATATTTACTACATTATCGGTTATCTGGTGCAATTAACACTGTGAATGACATTAAATGAGAATAATTATTGGTACTACTGGCTTAAAAGCATACAACATGTACGCTAAAACTTCAGAAAGCGTTAAAATGAACGACAGATGATTTGAGATGCGTTGGAAAGTTGCGATGTAAATGGTCACGTAGCCCATTGCGCAGCTATATAACAACTGGAAATTTACTTAGTGAATTGTGACTGGCTCAAAAGTTGCTTGTTTACATAATTTCTATTTCAAGTTGTGAGAAGTTGCTTTTCTGTTAGTATACGAAAATTGGCGGTGACGCTGATGGACACTGCATGGCGTTCTGTTAATGCTAGACTGTAGATACATTTAGGCCCTTCTGGAAAAACGTAATTTCTTATCAGAGAACTCGTTGGCTCCATTAACTAATCCGCATGTGTGTTGTTAAATAAATAGCAAGTTTTAGTTCGATTTAGATGTTAAGAGTAGTGGGTTTTCTCGTAAAGTGGAGTACCTATCCTAGATCATATTTTCAGTCATATTTTATTTGATAATATCTTGTTCTATTAATATTATCAAAAATGGGGGAAATTTGCAGAAAGACTGATCTGCAGAAATCAGTGGGGGCTTCGATCGATTACGCAGCAGATTTTTGTGGTTAGGAATCTTAGTGCAAAAGCACCGTGATTTCCACTCTTGCACTTACCATTTCCTCCAGACTACAACTGTTATTTCTATAGTAATACGGGATGAGACAGTTAAATATTACGAATTATATTTTTCAAATACAATATAAGAAATAAATATGAAGAGGTCACAATCCACAAGACGGTGGATTCGGTATACGACGAGAATGAAGATGCATTGGACCATGCGATTTTTTAGCGATTAAAATGGTCTTGCGACTGCCTAATATAACATTTAAGTATTACGAAAAAAATACAGTTTGACTGGCGTTTATGTCCAGTTACTACTATAAATTACGTAAACTGCCGTGCTTTACATCAACATCTATACTACGCAAGCGATCTTCTGTATGTGGTGAAGAACTCTTCTAATAGGAGTTCAACCACGCTGTTCCACGCACGATCGGTGCGCTAGAAAGATGACTGTCTGTAAGCCTCCGTTTGAAATCGTATATCTCTGATACGACCAGTGCAGTGCCAGAGACTGTGCAGATGTGTGCGTTTCTAGTGGCGCCCATTAGCACTTGTAGAAAACCGTCTCTGGCTGTTTGACATCAGGATGACGAACGTCTATCAATACAGAGCCGGTTAAGACGTAGACACTGCAATAATTACAATAGATAGTTGTTCGTGCTTAAGTTTTGGGGTTATCAACTGAAGATCCAGTTTATATAGGAATCGTGGTTCTCTTCTCAGAACCGTCTCTATAGCATGCGTTATTTGAACTCCGAAATTCTGTCGGGACGAAGAGCACTCTAAGATTTGGTGGAGGAGACAATTCTACATAATGAAGATGTTACTACACAAATAAATGTAGGTGGTTCTTTCACCTTAAATCACTTAAATCGATTTTTCATGCTTGTGTGTTTTTGCATCCTTCATTGAACTTCTTTGCGGGCAATGAATTGTCTTTCCGCAGGAAATCTTTCGGTGCCAAATGTCAGCCATGTTTACTGGACATGACGCTACATAAGGTTACGGATGGAGAAAAGTAGCATTGAACCCCTAGTACATTACGACTTTCCACTGGAATACTTCAGTCATCGTTCTGAAGACTTTTTCAAAGTTCGTAATTGTCTCGCATTGCGGTGCACACGTTTGAAACTTGGCTCAGAGATGGCCACAACCCTCCTCTGTAATAGTGAGAAAGCGTGGCTCGTTCCGACGTCACTCTCGGTCTAAGAGACGCTTGAAAGAGCAACTTGTCGACAGGTGCGAAATATAGACCACAGGCCACAGCTGAAAGGTTCATGTGAGGTGTAAGGCGAGTTAATGACGTCACACTGGCACCAAATTTCCGTAATTCTGCCCAACGCCACCGTGGTCGTGACACACGATGACAGGGTCGTCACATCCTCCCTTACCCACCATTTCACCTCTTCTTTTGCCGCTTCGGCGATGGAGTTCAGAAATGCGACACTCAGCGTTGAAATCACGCAGTTTTCTTAAGTGTGTCATAGGAAAACATCTTACACACAGCGCCGCTCAGAATCAACTGGAAAGAACCTCAGAGGGTGGTACAAATGGCGTCAATGGAACAACCACTCTCCTTGCAGCGTTGATTCCCACACAATACGCCATCGCAAAAGACAGTTTGCAGTGCGTTCTTGACCATTTTCGACAATGCTCACTGGACGTTTTAAATCTAGTCTGAGGACATCGTGAGGCTTAAGACCCGCTGAACTTGATCTGACCCTTTTGGAGTGTGGTGTAACTGCAATGTTTGGTCTGGTATGCAGGGTAGAACCACTGGCGACTGTTCAAAACACTTGCATTCCCGGCCTACGCTTGTGTGGCACATCTTGCATGATTCGATATCTCCTATCCTCCTTTATTAACAACGTTTTTTGACTGCAGTCTTATACGTGGTCGAATAGCTATTGGCTGCTGACTTCTGTCCCTCACGCATAAAAATTTAATGCGAATGGAGCATATAAAACCTCTACATAAATCCACAGATATCTGAAACTCGGTATCTATCCAGACACCTTTAAGGGGGGTAGGACGTCAAACGGGCCGACTTGGATCAGGAGAGGCACCACAGGACATTTTAATTTCCACTGTCTATACTTTAACAAGCAAATTCAAAAAACTTTGTCAGCATGACCAGGAAGGATTCAGGATTCACACTCGTAGCAGTGGAAGTTCAAAAACATAACAAAATAATTTTTTTTACATTTGAAGTCTCATCATTTTTTCACATACTATTGGCTGCATTTGTTGCTATAGGTACACTTTTCTTCATAAGTAAGAGAGGCTGTTCGATGAATTTTGCACAGCATACAAACTATACTTACAGGTGTCTGAAACTCTAGAACCTATTCAATTTATGAAAAAATGAATGAGCTGTTACGTTTTAAACTTTATGTTTAGAAAAAAATCAAATTTTGTAGTTAATTATCTCAATTTTTACCACAGTTTTTAATAGATTTGGAAAATACTAGAGTTTAATACACCTGTAAGTATGGTTTGTATGCTGTGCAAAATTCACCAAAGAATCTCTCTTACTTGTGAAGAAAAATGTACCTATAGCAACAAATGCAGCCAACAGTAAGTGAAAAAATGATGAAATTTCATATCTAAAAAAAATTATTTTGATATGTTTTTGCATTTTCACTGCTATGAGTATGAATTCTGAATCCTTCCTGGTCATAATGACAAAGTTTTATGAATTTATTTGTAAAAGTGTAGGCAGTGGAAATTAAAATGTCCTGTGGTGCCTCTCCTGCTCCAAGTCGGCCCGATTGACGTCCTATCCCCCTTAAGAATGGGCTCTTCTCTTTGCAATAGAGAGATGCATCACCGCTGTGGCCTACTGTAGAATTACAAGAATCTTGGGCGGCTTTGACTAGCGGACGATTCGAATTCATCGGGAAATACTGTCCCGGCTAATGCTTTTCCCTTGGCTCTGATAACACGCCTCGATTTCCGCAACACTGGACGAGGGGCAATTAATTCCGATTTTTCAAAACTTCGCGTTCCGTTGCGCCCACCAGTAAGCGAACAAGGACGGCCGCCTAACGCGAGTTTCGCTGCGAGGCATTTTTCGGTCGAACGCAGATGTAAAGTGAGGCGTTCAGATTCCGCAGCTGGGATTATTGGCACGCAGTGCGGGCTCCCGCTTTGAGTTTCGCCGGTTTAATTTCCGGCTCAGCGGTGACGTCACAGTGCAGCGGTAGCAGTAGCAGCAGCAGCAGCGGAGGCGGCGGCGGCGGCGGCGGCTGCGACGACGAAAGCGGCAAAGCGTTGCGCGAAGCGAAGCGGGCACCCGGCCTGTGGCGCGGTGTCGGGGCGAGCTGATTAAGGCGCTGGTGAGAGGAGGCGGCAGCACACACACAGAAACAGCGGCGACTACGGGCACGGCAACTGGCGTGCCTCCACACTTACTTTGGCTTCGTCCTGCAATGTGGGCGCGGCGGGTCGAAGGCGCAGCGCCGGAACACAGAATCTCATTAGCGTTAGTGTCGATGACGCACACACACACACACACACACACACACACACACACAAGCACGTGGGTGATCCAGCAACTAAAGATCCTTTGACTTCAATAAATTCAACAACCTATTTTGTCAACGAAAACACGTCACATACGAAACTGAAACTCTCTGCGTAATCATTTCTTCTGTTTGAGCGTATCTCATATCTGTCCAAGAGCTTTAGAGGTAACATGGTGTAGGCGACTCCTGCCAGTCCCTCAAGTTTGTTCAGAGCATTCTCCACCTCGGCATCAGTTCCTAACCATTTTCTGCCCCGGATCTCGCTGACAGTGAGAAAACGAAAATCTCTAGAAATATGTTGCAAACTGGAAAGAGGAGGTTCAAAACTTCCCCATCGAAATTAGCAGCGAGCCCTCCGGTTGCAGCAGTAATGTCAGGGAGGGAATTTTCGTGAGAATGCACAATACCGATAGAAGGGCATTCTCTCATTACTAGAAGGGCATTCTGTTAGCAAAAAGGTGAATGGCCTTCGGATCATGATGCACAAATTTTAACTCTAAAAGATTTTCGTGCTGCAACACATGTTAAATATAGTTATCAACGGTTTAGGGAATCTGATCCAGTTGCTGTAGAGACCTTTGTAAACCTTATCTTTAACTAGTTCTAAGTTCTAGGGGACTAATGACCTCAGAAGTTGAGTCCCATAGTGCTCAGAGCCATAAACCTTATGAAGGAACAAGAGTGGCAAGATGTTTATAGCGCTGATACAGTAGCTGATAAATATAATGCTTTTCTCAAGGCTTTTCTCGTGCTCTTTGAAAGTTCCTTTCCGTTAGAACGTTCAAAACAGGGTACTAGCACTAACAAGCAGCCTGGGTGGATGACTAGAGGGATAAGAATATCTTGTAGAACAAAGAGGCAATTATATCAAAACGTTAGAAACAGGCAAAATCTAAATGCAGCAGCCCATTACAAACGGTATTGTAAGGTGGTTAAAAATGTTATTAGGAAGGCAAAAAGTATGTGGTGTGCAGATAGAATAGCTAAGTCTCAGGATAAAATTAAAACCATATGGTCAATCGTAAAGGAAGTGGCTGGTCTGCAGAGACAGGTCGAGGATATAGAATCAGTGCGTAGTGGGAATGTCCATGTTACTGATAAGTCGCTTATATGTACAGTATTTAATGATCACTTTCTGAATATAGCAGGTGAACTAAATAGAAACCTAGTCCCAACAGGGAATCACATAGCGCTCTTAGAAAAAAGTGTTCCGAGACTGTTACCTGAAATGCTCCTCCATAATACTGACAAGAGGGAGATTGAGTTAATAATTAAATCACTAAAGACCAAGAACTCTCATGGATATGACGGGGTATCTAGCAGAATACTGAAGTATTGTTCTATGTATGTTAGCCAAGTACTTAGCCATGTCTGTAACTTTTCCTTTAGGAGTGGTCGGTTTCCTGACCGATTAAAGTACTCGGTAGTGAAGCCATTTTATAAAAAGGGAGACAGGGATAATGTTGACAATTATAGACCTATTTATATGCCATCGGTGTTTGCTAAAGTTATCGAGAGGGTTGTATATACAAGGTTACTGGAGCATTTAAATGCACTTAATTTGCTGTCAAATATACAGTTTGGTTTTAGAAATGGTTTAACAACGGAAAATGCTATATTCTCTTTTCTCTGTGAGGTTTTGGACGGATTAAATAAAAGGTTGCGAACGCTAGGTGTTTTCTTTGATTTAACGAGGGGTTTTGACTGTGTTGACCACAAAATGTTACTGCAGAAGTTGGACCATTATGGAGTAGCTTACAATTAGTTCGCCTCTTACTTTAAGAACAGAAAGCAGAAGGTAATTCTCCGCAATATTGAGAGTGGTAGTGATGTTCAGTCGCAATGGGGCACTGTTAAGTGGGGCGTTCCCCAAGGGTCGGTGCTGGGGCCACTGCTGTTCATTATTTATATAAATGATATGCCTTCTAGTATTACAGGTGATTCAAAAATATTTCTGTTTGCTGATGACACCAGCTTGGTAGTGAAGGATCTTCTGCGTAATATTGAAACAGTATCAAGTAATGTAGTTCATGAAATAAGTACGTGGCTTGTGGAAAATAATTTGATGCTAAATCACAGTAAGTCTCAGTTTTTACAGTTTCTAACTAACAATTCAACAAGAACCGATATTTTGATCAGACAGAATGGGCATATTATAAGCGAGACGGAACAGTTCAAGTTCCTAGGCGTTCGGATAGATAGTAAGCTGTTGTGGAAAGCCCACGTCCAGGATCTTGTTCAGAAACTAAATGCTGCTTTATTTACCATTAGAACAGTATCTGAAATAAGAGACAGTTCAACACGAAAAGTAGTCTACTTCGCATATTTTCATACACTTATGTCGTATGGTATTATTTTTTGGGGTAATTCTTCTGATTCAAAAAGCGTATTTTTGGCTCAAAAAGGGGCTGTTCGAGCTAAATGTGGTGTAAGTTGGAGAACCTCTTGTCGACCCCTATTCAAAAATCTGGGAATTCTGACATTGCCCT
The DNA here is from genome assembly GCF_023898315.1 of Schistocerca nitens. Lineage (NCBI taxonomy): Eukaryota > Metazoa > Arthropoda > Insecta > Orthoptera > Acrididae > Schistocerca > Schistocerca nitens. The sequence goes on along the minus strand of NC_064617.1, from coordinate 928,477,077 downwards.
CACAGTATATATTTTCTTTAATGTCGTTTGTTGTTAGCAATATTAGCCTATTCCCAAGAGTTAGCAGCTTTCACTCAGTTGATACTAGGCAGAAATCAAATCTACCTGAGGAATGCACTTCCTTGACTCTTGTGCAGAAAGGAGTGCAGTATTCTGCTGCATCCATTTCAATAAGCTACCACAAGAACTCAAAAATCTTAGCAGTAGCCCAAACTCTTTTAAGTCTAAACTGAAGAGTTTCCTCATGGCTCACTCCTTCTATTCTGTCGAGGAGCTCCTGAAAGAGCTAAAAAATTAAGCAAACTCCAGTGTTACATTGTTGATTTTCTTTATTTAAACTTACGACTTGTCGCCTGAATAAGTTTTTTATATTTCATTTTATCTGTTTCTATTATCGTGTTATAATTCCATGTATTGACTCGTTCCATGACCATGGAGACTTCTCCTTAATTTGGTCCCACGGAACAATAAATAAATAAATAAATAAAAGAATTTCGTGACTATGATTTTGGAATCTTCGCCGTAATTTTTTTGGTGTGTAGTGTCTTTTCATATGAAATCTGTTAGGAAAAAACAGAATAGAGACAGACAGACAGACAGATAGATAGAGAGAAGACGAGTTATTTTGACATTTTTCGCTTTTGTACTGTTTTTTCGATGATAATCGGATGATTCCACTTCAGTACGATGAAGTGATTCACCCACGCCTCACCACCGGTAAAAATTTGATCAAGTAAAACATTTCCATTTCCGTGATACTGTTGCGAAAATGTAAATGTTGCAGCTATTTTCCGTTTTGTCAGAGTCGTTCCGTCGTCGGGAAACATATTGTGTACGAATTTCGCTATAGTCAAGACAGTTTTGCCGAGCAAATAAGGAGAAATATTTGGAGTTTTTCATATCATCTGTGGTAAGTGACGGATGTTTGGTTCGAGTTTCGTTATGCACGTCTGTCCGTCCATTGGTGAACATTTCACATCTCTTCACCATCCTATAATGATACCCTTTGTTTAGCTGGTGGCAGATTTTCGCAGAGCCGGTTGCTGTGGCCTAGCGGTTCTAGGCGCTTCAGTCCGGAACTGTGCTGCTGCTACGGTCAGAGGTTCGAATCTTGCCTCGAGCATGGATGTGTGTGATGTCCTTAGGTTAGTTAGGTTTAAGTGGTTCTAAGTCTAGGGGACTGATGGCCTCAGATGTTAAGTCCCATAGTTCTTAGAGCCATTTGAACCATTTTTGCAGATCTCAACTTGAGACCATTCAAAACATGAAAAACAGCTATGACCTTACGGTCGGCGGACCTTCTCATCACACAGTTTATTGTAAACTATCACAGAGTGCATAACAACGAGTTGTTTCCACTGGCACTCAACAAAACCGAGACAAGAGGTCCAGGAAACATACGACATGGGTAGAAGCCTGATACCAGTCTGCGCAGCGGCAACGCCTTATAGACCGTTACTTCCTGGATTACCCTCGTGCAGCACACACGCACACTGAAGAAGTGGTCGACATCAGCAGCAGACTCTGTCTCCTAAGGACAAAATTTCCTCCAAAGATGTAAACCATCTAGTTAGAAGACTAACTACTTTGAAGAAATCTTGCAACATTTTACTCTGAATTTACTCCTCCCTGCAACTATGATTTAATTTGAATTGCTGTGCTACATGCTTAATGAATGAACTGCACGTACAATGTTGATAAGCGACCAGCTACTGCAAACTGGAATGTCTTGATATCAGAAGCTAAATTAAAATGATCATTATACACAACGGGCACGATTGACATGGATTAGCAAGTTGCTTTTACAATTTTATATATTTCACAAATAGTAAGTTGCTCTTATTTTTAAATGTCATCCTTACTGTCTTATTCTCGACAACCCGACTCAATCAAATAATTGTCAACAGCCACTTCGAAAAGAAAACATTTTGTGAAGGACAGCAATTAAAGATGTTAAATATTAATTTATGCTTGAAACTTGTCTTCTGCCAAAGAAAGTATTGGTCAAAATGACTTTAGACACAATATTGATTAAGCAGACAGTGCTGCCTTTAAACAGAACTGCTTCAAAAAGCCGTGTACAGAATGGACTGTTTCTTTAAATTCGTGACCTAATGTCCAATAACTGAGTAACTCTACAAAATGTGAACCTGAGAGTATTGAACCAAGGATAACGCGGTGACAAAAAACATTTTGAAGGGCTATCTCCAGCAATGCGTACGGCTATCATCCGTCTCTTAGTACAAATGATATGGCTATTTGAGGTATCTAGTATCAAAACCGGCCAAGTCATTAAATTTTCGAAAATGAGCTCAAGTTATCATTTCAGATCACTATCAGATGAAACAAGAATGTGCTTCAAAATCGAACATTTCTTCGTGTTAGACAGCACTGTATTCTAGGTTGTGTGACAGAATGGGCCAGGTCTTACAGGCAGTGAATTTAGAAACTGCCGTCAAGCAACGAAAAACAATTTCAGTATTGACGGCGTTCTTTTGTCATTATCATGTATTGTAATGTGTACATTGCGTCTGTGGTTCACCTGAAATATCTAATGTGAGAGCAAAAGCGAAGACTTAAAACAACAGTATTACTCAGTTTATGTGGACTGATTCTAATAACATGTCTGATTATTTGCAAATCATTTCCTTTTTATTGTGTTCAAGATATGAGCAAACTACAAGCTTTTAGTGAGAGAAATCCTGCTTGGTATTGTACTCAGTTTTCGGATGTCCTCCTTGATATGCCAGTGCGTATTTACGATAAAATGCTTTTTTATTGTTTTAAAGATAAGTAATTGCAATGTTACTTTTTATTGTAATTGCTTTATTTAAAAGACTTTTTTGGTACTTAAAAAAATAGTTTTATAAAACGACAATAAAATTACATAAAATTGCAACAAAGATGGGCAAGTCAAAACTGAAAAAATAGAACTTAAATATTAAACCATTAAGGATGTAACTATGAAAGAATAACATTTGTGGCCATCTTTGTTTTGTGACTAGAGGTTTTTCTGTCCACACTGAAAAATATGCCTTCAATGATTTGGCCGATTTTGATACTAAGTGCCTCATTTATATAAAGAGAGCATGTAATGATGGGTTTTATTGTTTGTTTTAGTTTCCAAATAGTAAAAGGTGTGACGTTGGACTATTGAATCATGGTGACATTATCTGCGTACGTATTACACAAATGTTATGTGTAAAATAAGAATTGATTTTCTACGAGGACATTCTAGGTAGAACTTCTTTCAGTCTCCTTGATGCCTTCGATTTAAACGGTATCAAAAGTCGAATGGTTGGACGATAGTCACTACTTGTATCACAGACAGATTAACATTATTTATGACTAGCTATGGAAGAAACTCGTGTAGAAGAGAGTGCATAAGAGGGTGCATAAGAGGAGGGACCAAATTTAATCGGGACTGCACACACAACCTCCGAATATTATCATCGGTCTTATGTCGCCCGTCTGCTGCATTCATCCATCACCCACTGATTGTCATTCGCTGGTTGACTGGCCGCCATGCTCTGTGGACTTGCACAGGCACAGAGCGCACGTGATCCACTGCCTAACAGCCTACCAATAACCTAGCCGACCCTGTCGAGGTGGTGAACAATGACGTTCACCTCCCAAGGTCACAGTGAAGGAGCTGTCGCTCTTCACCAGTGGCGACCTTTCACTCAGCCGCTCACTGATTATTTGTAAAGTGTCTCACCACTGCATTCAGGGTCCGACGAGGGATAATTAATTCGTAATTTACCCCTAACGCAAGCCAAATGACTGGTAACTAAACATTACCAACTTGACCTCATATTTTAATCAGAAAAAAGCGTACTTGCAAGATATCAGACCCACCAATCGGCCCCCGCGAAAACTTGGGCCATAATTGTTTCAGTACGCAGTTAGATGTATGGCTGCGAGGTCGATCGACACGGAGATATCGACAGGCAGCCGTAGATCTCATTCCATGCGTATGTCATACCTCGTTGCCGCCGATCAACGTCTCTGGCGCCTTGTGTATGTGTGGCCGCATGCTCATTGGTGCGGTCCGCGGGTTTAAAAGGACGGAGCAAGTGCTGGAGCGTCACTCAACTCGGCTCACTCTGAAGATGGCTGGACGGTATACAGCCGAAATATTAGAAGAAGTCTAATTTATACGGCTGCACATCGGAAATTTTACGAAACAATCTTTGCGCCCGCGAAAATATGAAAAAAGTCATTCACTTGTTTTCGAAAATAGGGAATCAAAGTCTTTGTGCTCAAGTCATGTCATATTCTCGTCTCGTTAGAATTTGCTTCCATTCTTCACTGGTTGTTTGCCTTGAGACTCCTCACTAGGACTCACCATTATTTTTTCATTTTGGTTGTATTCATGATGTTGAACCTTTCTGGGTAATATTTATTCTTTTAAGTACAGCGTTCTTAAATTGTTCATTCCATATTTTTAGTGCGTGCGTGCTTCTTTTCGCTTGTATTTTAAGTACCCCATTACCTATTTAAAGACGTATTACTTTCTCTGTTTACCAATCGAGTTATACAGCACCATATATTCTATGCAGGCTTACAAAAGTGCTTTCCAGCAAGAGGAGGCAACCAGTACGCAGATTTATGACGCTGTTAGTGTGGAAATCATTATGGACACACTTACACAGATACGCTAAGGTGAAGCTCTGCTCCGCGCGGGATTAGCCGAGCGGTCTAGGCGCTGCAGTCATGGACTGTGCGGCTGGTCCCGGCGGAGGTTCGAGTCCTCCCTCGGGCATGGGTGTGTGTGTGTTTGTCCTTAGGATAATGTAGGTTAAGTAGTGTGTAAGCTTAGGGACTGATGACCTTAGCAGTTAAGTCCCATAAGATTTCACACACATTTGGACATTTTTTGTAGATCTGCTGTCAGATGATCTTGTAAAGTGAAACTGGTAGCACAAAGAGAGTCCCTTAGCACCTGTCGGTATGTTTTCTAACATTATTGTTTTGGAATTGTCCAACCACTTTATTATTTCAAGTGTATTTCCCGTAAACACACTAATTTTTCACTTTTTCCTCAGTCCATGAAATTTGGGAGAGCTGTGTGTGGACAAGCCAGTCAGTATCTACAGTTTTAGTGACAGTAAGAGGTAAGTTTCGTGTGGAATTATTCTCACCTAATCGTAATTGTTTTCTTTCTCTGCGGACAATGGCTCCTTTCCTTGCGCTTATGAGTGCCGTGTCTTATGTCTATCTGGTATGTCTAGATGACTGTAAGTGATCTTTTAACAATGTGGTGTCATGTTTATATTATATGATGACGAGAGGAGAGAGAGGGTGGCGCAAAGCTTCCTCATCAAGAACACCGCCAAGGGGACAACAGACATTAACGTGCTATTGCTAGCACCAGTGTCGTATGCTCTCGCTTCACGAGACACTGCGGAAAGATTGAAAATTTAAACGAGGAGATCGGTGCCAAGTCTGTTGATCAAGTAACTTACGCCACCACATCTACCACTGCCAGCCGAATACTGTTAGTGAACACTTCTTCCACCAACTGTATACTACACTACTGGCCAAAAAAATTGCTACACCAAGAAGGAATGCAGATGATAAATGGATATTCATTGGACAAATATATTATACTAGAACTGACATGTGATTACATTTTCACGCAATTTGGGTGCATAGATCCTGAGAAATCAGTGCCCAGAACAACCACCTCTGGCCGTAATAACGGCCTTGATGCGCCTGGGCATTGAGTCAAACAGAGCTTGGATGGCATGTACAGGTACAGCTGCCCATGCAGCTTCAGCACTATACCACAGTGACTGGCGTATTGTGACGTGCCAGTTGCTCGCCCGCCATTGACCAGACGTTTTCAATTGGTGAGAGATCTGGAGAATGTGCTGGCCAGGGCAGCAGTCTAACGTTTTCTGTATCCAGAAAGGGCCGCACAGGACCTGCAACATGCGGTCGTGCATTATCCTGCTGAAATGTAGGGTTTCGCAGGGATCCAATGAAGGGTAGAGCCACGGCTCGTATCACATCTGAAATGTAACGTCCACTGTTCAAAGTGCCGTCAGTGCGAACAAGAGGTGACCGAGACGTGTAACCAATGGCACCCCATACCATCACGCCGGTTGATACGCCAGTATGTCGATAACGAGTACACGCTTCCAATGTGCGTTCACCGCGATGTCGCCAAACACGGATGCGACCATCATGATGCTGTAAACAGAACCTGGATTCATACGAAAATATTACGTTTTGCCATCCGTGCACCCAGGTTCGTCGTTGAGTACACCATCGCTGGCGCTCCTACCTGTGATGCAGCGTCGAGGGTAACCGCAGCCATGGTCTCCGAGCTGATAGTCCATGCTGCTGCAAACGTCGTCGAACTATTGGTGCAGATGGTTGTTCTCTTGCAAACGTCCCCATCTGTTGACTCAGGGATCGAGACGTGACTGTGCAGCCTTGCGGGTAAGATGCCTGTCATCTCGACTGCTTGTGATACGAGGCCGCTGGGATCCAGCACGGCGTTCCGTATTACCCTCCTGAACCCGCCGATTCCATATTCTGCTAACAGTCATTGGATCTCGACCAACGCGAGCAGGTATGTCGCGATACGATAAACCGCAATCGCGATAGGCTACAATCCGACCTTTATCGAAGTCGGAAACGTGATGGTACGCATTTCTCCTCCTTACACGAGGCATCACAACAACGTTTCATCGGTAAACTGCTGTTTGTGTATGAGAAATCGGTTGGAAACTTTCCTCATGTCAGCACATTGTAGGTGTCACCACCGGCGCCAACCTTGTGTGAATGCTCTGAAAATGTAATCATTTGCATATCGTAGCATCTTCTTCCTGCCGGTTAAATTTCGCGCCTGTATCACGTCACCTTCCTGGTGCAGCAATTTCAATGGCCAGTAGAGTAACTGGATGCTTTAGCGGCCTTGGCTACAGGGCCGAGAAGGAGTGAGACTAATGCGGCTGCAAACGGATAAAACTAAGAAATCGCATTTATTTTTATTTTTCCTACTGTTCGTCACTGTAGGAAGCTTGGGATGCTCTATGTAGAGATAGGAAACCTGAAGAGGAGGAATGTAGTGGCAGCAGCGTGGGGCGGAATGGAGCCACTGCCAGGGTAGGAGTGGAGGGTGGAGCGGAGCAGTCGGCGCGCGGGTGAGAGCAGCGAGGCGGGGCGCGACGTGGCTCTGCACTTACCCCTCCGCCGTCCTCCTTGCCAGGCCGCAGCCCTGAAGCCAGCATGTAAGTGCTGCCGATCGTCTTGATTTTCTCGATGCAGCTGAACTTTGGCTTCAGCAGCAGCTGTGGAACAAACGAGCCACAGGTCACACAAAGCCTTTTTCAGTGGCGAGTCCAAAACTCGGCTATACTCAACGGATTGCATTTTTTTCCGTAACGACTAAATAAAGGAAAGCTGCCGTTGCATGAAGAGAACTATCGAATGAAGAGCACAATTGTTCCACTCAGGCAATGATACACTAAAAAAGATGCACCATTAAGAAATTATCCGAACGGGACGGAAATCGGTAGATCTACATCTACATGGATAGTCTGCAAATCACATTTAAGTGCCTGGCAGAGGGTTCATCGAACCATTTTTTTAAAATACAAATCAGCTTTATTGGACTAAAAATTCATGTGGCTACAATAAAATACATTGCCTGCAATGAAATTGTTTTAAGGCTTAATTTAATTCACAATATGAAAGTAAGATACGAAAATAAAAAAATTACAAAATCAGTCTAATTTATTTTAAAAGTTACTTATTTCCTGGCAAATTATCAAAACTATTAAAGAATCGCTGTTAAACATTTTCCACTGATGTGTGCTGCATCTTTACTACTAATACGAGAAAATAATCGAATTATATGAAATCATTTAAAATTTAATTTTGATACTGCTCTACATGGGGTAGATGTTCTAGGAAGCTGTTGGGAAACCCATCTAGTTCCTTGGCGTTGATCGTTGTATCAAAGTAGTTGCAGCTTGACCACCCCAAGAGGATTATGACCCCCACACTGAGGAGCACTGCCCATACGTGGAGCTGCAGAGCCTGTGGCGTTGCCGGTGCTGTAGAAATTTTTAACTGCTGCAGAAATCACATCCACTGATGTGGACAAATCTGTGATGACGGGACCCCAGAGATCATCCGGTACTCTGTTGTTGTTGTCGTCGTCGTCGTGAGTGTGCGCTGTGTTATCACGTGTTACTGAAGCCCTGAGGAGTGTAGCATCCCACTGTCTGCGATTGGTTGCAAGGATTCTGCATCTGTAGTAGCGAGGCCTGTGGTGCCGCCTGTACTCTGATGCGTAGCCGTCTGGGAACGCACTGTGCGTGTGATCTCCACGTCGAACCGTTGAACGAGGGCGATCTCCACGTCGAATCACATGTTGAGGGCCGTGTTTCGACCCTGATGAGTAACCTCCTGCGAACGCAGTGTGAGTGCGGTCTGCACGTCGAATCACCGAATGGGAGCGTCCTCAACGTCGATTCGTTAAAAGATTGTGACCTCAGCGTCGTTTCATTGAACGAGGGGCTGCACAGAAATGAATTCCGCAGCGTTGACGACAATGGGCTGGAGGTTGCTAAAGGCTGCATTTTAGATGTCCCATTGCGTAGATCCGGTAGTGTCTCCTGGCGCGCAAAGACACTTCAATTTTTTGTAAAGGCTGATGGGTCCTCCTCTCTTCTTTAATAAATGTGATGTAAATGTACAGACAAAGGAATGACTACAATTTTAGAAAAAAAATTGATGATTTATTCAAGAGGAAGGGTATGAATCGGACAAGTCAATAACGTGCTGATCCACCTCTGGCCCTCATGGAAAGAAGTTATTCTGCTTGGCGTTCATTGATAGATTTGTTCCACGTCCTCCTGAGGAACAGCGTGCCAAATTCTGTCAAGGTGGCGCGTTAGATCGTCAGACTCCCGTGCTGATTGGTAGGCTCTGCCCGTAATGCTGCAAACGTCCTCAACTGCGGAAAGATCCGGCGACCTTGCTGACTAAAGCAGGGTTCGGCAAGCACGGAGATCAGCAGTAGAAAGTCTCGTCGTGTGCGGTCGGGCATTATCTTGCTGAAATGTAATCCCGGAATGGCTTGCCATGAAGGGCGACGAAACCGGCAACAGAATATCGTCGACGTACCGCTCCGCTGTAAGGGTGCCCCGTATATCAACCAATGCGGTCGTGCAATGAAATGAAATGGCATCCCTGCTTTTCGGGCCGTATGGCGAAAGACAGTCAGGCTGGTAACTCATCGCTGTTCAGGACGTCTCCAGACGCGACTGCGGCCTTGAATCTCATTTACTGGAGTAGAATTGTGTTCAGTGACGAGTCTCACATCAAACGGAACCCCAAAGACCAGCGAAGACATGTACGACGATATTCTACTCCACGTTTTGTTGCCCTTCGTGGCAAACCATCCTCGGGCTTGCATTTCAGCAATATAATGACCTACCGCACACGGCGAGAGTTTCTACTGTTTGTTCTCCAGCCTACCTTTGCTATCGAGGTCGTCAGATTTCTCCGCAATTGAGAACGTTTGGAGCATTATTGGCAGGACTTCGAGAACGAGCTTGGGATTTTGACCATCTAAGGTGCCAGTTGGTCTGAATTTGCCACAATATCCCCCAGGAGGACCTCCAACTACTCTGTCAATCAATGGCAAGCCGAATAGCTGCTTTCACAACGGCCAGAGGTCAGCCAACGCGTTATTGGCTCAGAATTATATATTAATACCTTCAGCTGCTGACGGGCGTTGATATATATCAACGGGGACAGGTGAAAATGTGTGCCCCGACCGGTACTCGAATCCGGGATCTCCTGCTTACATGGCAGACGCTCTATCCATCTGAGCCTCCGAGGGCACAGAGGATAGTGCGACTGCAGGGACTATCTCGCGCACGCCTCCCGCGAGACCCACATTCTCACCTTATATGTCCACACACTACATTCGTTATGTCCCTACCCAGCACTCTCATTACTCGTGGAAGACATTCTTACCAAGTCCCGTAAGAGTTCGGGTAATATGTGTGCATACGCACAGAAGAAGAAGGTCATGGCCGGTACTGCCAGAACTATATACTTATATGGATATGGTGTCTGTTCCTTCAGACATGTCCGAAAGAACAGACACCATATCCATATAAGTATACGTTATTGACTTGTTCAGTTTGTAAAGTTCTTTCTCTTAAATAAATCGTCTAATTTTTCTGAAATTGTAATCATTTATTTCTCTGTATATGTGCATCACAGATAGCAAGTTCCGCCAAATTCGGGTAATTCCTTCGTGGTAAGTCGTACAGCATTTATCAAGAGTTCGTTTCAGTAACACAGGTAGTTTCGCCTTACACAGCCATTTTCGAAATGGCTTAAAATTTATGGTATCGTTCGTTATGGTTTACAAACTATAGTAGAGTTGAAGCTCACTAGTAGTTTAAAACTGTGTGAAGGAAAGGGGCTCTGACCTGGAACTTTTGCTTTTTTTTGGGCAAGTGCTCTACTGACTGATATACACTCCTGGAAATTGAAATAAGAACACCGTGAATTCATTGTCCCAGGAAGGGGAAACTTTATTGACACATTCCTGGGGTCAGATATATCACATGATCACACTGACAGAACCACAGGCACATAGACACAGGCAACAGAGCATGCACAATGTCGGCACTAGTACAGTGTATATCCACCTTTCGCAGCAATGCAGGCTGCTATTCTCCCATGGAGACGATCGTAGAGATGCTGGATGTAGTCCTGTGGAACGGCTTGCCATGCCATTTCCACCTGGCGCCTCCGTTGGACCAGCGTTCGTGCTGGACGTGCAGACCGCGTGAGACGACGCTTCATCCAGTCCCAAACATGCTCAATGGGGGACAGATCCGGAGATCTTGCTGGCCAGGGTAGCACGTTGGGTGGCACGGGATACATGCGGACGTGCATTGTCCTGTTGGAACAGCAAGTTCCCTTGCCGGTCTAGGAATGGTAGAACGATGGGTTCGATGACGGTTTGGATGTACCGTGCACTATTCAGTGTCCCCTCGACGATCACCAGTGGTGTACGGCCAGTGTAGGAGATCGCTCCCCACACCATGATGCCGGGTGTTGGCCCTGTGTGCCTCGGTCGTATGCAGTCCTGATTGTGGCGCTCACCTGCACGGCGCCAAACACGCATACGACCATCATTGGCACCAAGGCAGAAGCGACTCTCATCGCTGAAGACGACACGTCTCCATTCGTCCCTCCATTCACGCCTGTCGCGACACCACTGGAGGCGGGCTGCACTATGTTGGGGCGTGAGCGGAAGACGGCCTAACGGTGTGTGGGACCGTAGCCCAGCTTCATGGAGACGGTTGCGAATGGTCCTCGCCGATACCCCAGGAGCAACAGTGTCCCTAATTTGCTGGGAAGTGGCGGTGCGGTCCCCTACGGCACTGCGTAGGATCCTACGGTCTTGGCGTGCATCCGTGCGTCGCTGCGGTCCGGTCCCAGGTCGACGGGCACGTGCACCTTCCGCCGACCACTGGCGACAACATCGATGTACTGTGGAGACCTCACGCCCCACGTGTTGAGCAATTCGGCGGTACGTCCACCCGACCTCCCGCATGCCCACTATACGCCCTCGCTCAAAGTCCGTCAACTGCACATACGGTTCACGTCCACGCTGTCGCGGCATGCTACCAGTGTTAAAGACTGCGATGGAGCTCCGTATGCCACGGCAAACTGGCTGACACTGACGGCGGCGGTGCACAAATGCTGCGCAGCTAGCGCCATTCGACGGCCAACACTGCGGTTCCTGGTGTGTCCGCTGTACCGTGCGTGTGATCATTGCTTGTACAGCCCTCTCGCAGTGTCCGGAGCAAGTATGGTGGGTTTGACACACCGGTGTCAATGTGTTCTTTTTTCCATTTCCAGGAGTGTATTTATCACGACCAACCTTCAGAGTTTTACTTCTATCAAATATCTCATATCCCCTTAACTTCACAGAATTTCTCGTACGAGTGAAAATTCATTCTGGAAATAAGCCACCTGGCTGTGTCTATGTCACTCCTCCGCAGTAACCTTTCTACCAGGAGTCCTCGCCCACAAGATATGTAGGAGAACTACTGTGAAGTTAGGAAGGTAAGAGATGAGGTACTGGCAAAAATGAAACTGTGAGGTTGGGTTTTGCTTGGATACTCAGTTGGTACAGCATTTCCCCGTGATAGGCAGGGGTTTCAGATTCCACTCCCGGTCCAGGTAGACAGTTTTATTCCGCCAAGAAGTTTCAGATGAGCACACACTCCGCTACAGAGTGAAAATTCACTTAGTATGTAGTCGAAATGCTATGGTTCGTGACGGTTTAGAAACTGCTGCAGCAATGTTGTCGATTGTGGCGGTCGCGAAGCATAGCAGAAATGGTAGCGTTCAGGATGCTTTATAAACTACGAGGGATATTCGGAAATTAAGTTCCGATCGGTCAAGAAATGGAAACCACTGTTACAATCTAATAAAGTTTTGCACATATGTGTTCGACAGTGTCTCTAGTATCTCTGTCTGTTGCATCACTTCGCTGTTTTCTGTTCTGAGCGCATGGTGAGCGCACAAAGATGCGTAGAAAATAGTGTCTCCCTCCAAGTATGAGGTCCTGAGAGAAATCGCCTGATGTTATGCAGCCCACATTACAGAACTCTTATGCGGTTCCTACTTCGTGACAATTTTCGTTCGCAAGCTGCAGGGGCAATTAAAATGCTTTTTCCCGTTTTCGATGGGAAGTGTTTGATTACCAGCACTACAGCTCGTAATTTTCTCCCTCTGTGTTTCATCTCTGCTCACATTAACTACTGGCTATGAAGACAACATTTTCGCACAGACAGTGAGCTATACATGAGCGTAGAGAATTGGCGGGAAGCACAGGTGGCTGCCTTCTTCGAGGAGGGTACTGGAAAGTTGGTATAACGGTGCGACAGATGTCCTAGCTAGAGCGGCGACTATGTAGAGAAGTAGCTGGAAGGTGGAGGCAACTGTCGCAAATAAAACATTTCTGATTATCACAGTGGTTTCCATTTCGCAATCAATCGGAACTTACTTTCTGGACAAGCCTTGTATAACAGATGTGCTACCGTTAGTGATGATACAAACAACAGCACGAAGGCTATTCTACAACATCTACATGGATACGCTGCAAATCACATTTAAGTGCCTGGCAGAGGCAAACTAAAGTAGAAATGCTATCGTTCGTGATGTTTTACAGACAGTCTGTACCGACTGAACTTTTCAGACCTGACTCACGACAAACTTTCGAACAAGTTTTATCACTGTCTGTTTAAGACAGAAACTTGGATCGATCGATTTCCTCGTAATGTAGCCTCGCTAATAAAAAAAAAGAAAAAGAAAAAAAACGCAGGTAGAGATGTGCTTACCTCTATAAGTAAATGCAAAGCAAGGGCTGGGGCTGTGTACGGGATGATTCAGACCTCACTTTCAAAAAAATGAGTTCCTCGAAGCAGCTCCCTTGCAAACACGATTTCACGTGACCGGCGCTCGCCCTAAATAACTTGTAGGAGTATTTCGACTGTTCGAAAACGGCTTAGCAATATTTTTCCTCTTAAAAATAAACTGTTTTCGATGATTTAACAGTACTGGCGCCATTCGCTGTCTTGAAATTTCTGACAATATTGCCGGTATCATGCTTCTTTCGAACTTTTTCAAAAGCTCTAAAATTTCTGCGCTCTCAGCTATTCAAAAATAAAAACCAACTTCTTTCTTCATTACAGCGCTGTGAATTAATCGGTTAGTTTCACTTTACTTTCATTTCATCTCTTAAACTTCTGTAACTATGGAAGGATTTAACTGGAACGGTATAATAAATGAAGCCCACTCCAAAATTAATAACTTGCTCTCAACACTTTTATTAGACGTAAATATTTTCATGATATCTTTTTCATTTAGCATAAACCTTGACGAAGATGGTGTTCGTAATTTACTTACTTCTCAATAGCAAATTATATCTGAGGACAATTCCACTCAAAACCGAATGTATTGTGTCAGTGTCACTCCTCTGCCTACATATTCCTCTTTTTTCCTGCTAATTGAGCCCTACTGCCAGCAGCTTGGTACAAATACGAAAACGTCTATACATAGAGATCACAGTACAAATAGTACGTTGAACGATGATTTAGGGTCATTTCTCAATATCCTCACAGGCAAAACACTAGTAGCTAGAGTACTGTATATTGACGTGATACCATTTGTAGACAAAACAAAATATACCGTCTGAACATAAATAAAATTGTCAAACTGCAGGGACAGATTCGTGACTAGAGATCGAGGGAAATGGTCCTATAAACATGTGTCCCTCCCCTCTCCACCTCTCCCCCCCCCCCCCCCCCCCCCAGGAGGCAAGGCAATGCACGCGTGATGCACGATACACATAATAGTACTTTGACTTAAACTATGTTGGCGGGCCACTTGCATGGAGCTTGTCAACATCTCAATGGTTCTCAACATATGGTGTGCGCACAGCCCGCTGCCTCCCTATCTGAAAGGACCCATGATCTCACAAACGCCCAGACATGGTTTGAAATGTTGTGTGATATGGTTGGTGTCTGTGAGGGTACTTGTTTTGGTATATCTGTGATGGCTCTCGACCGTTTCCATCTGCTTGGCCGTACACACCATCTCGGCTTCCTTCCGAAACATATGTCTGACCTTTCTACCGCTTACAGTACGCTGCGACAATCTCACAGCCTGCAACACACGGCACCTGGTATCAGGAACATTTATTCGTCAGCGCCATCTACCGTAGCAACGACGCATTTTCGGACACGTTCATAGGACCTTTTCTCATTCATTCGGTCCCTGGAGTTTTATCAATGTTCACCCAGTATGCATATTTATAAAAAAAACCTCAAAGGAGATTGAGGAGCGTACACCTGGCGATTAAGATGCTTATGTAACCACCCATAGTGCACCAAATTTCATTAACACGAGTTACTACATGGTATATAAACAAAATATACGTTGGATATTTTTGTATCTTCATTGCACGAATAACAACATTTGTTGGAAACAGCACCTTATCTTCACACGAGGCTTAGAAAATAAATAGTGGCAACTACTTATTCACAACCTCCACATAAGAATTACATGTTTGCACCTCTTACTGTCCTTCAAAGTAGCCACCAGCGTTGTGTAAAAATGGTTCAAATGGCTCTGAGTACCATGGGACTTAACATTTGGGGTCATCGGTCCCCTAGAACTTAGAACTACTTAAACCTAACTAACCTAAGGACATCACACACATCTATGCCCGAGGAGCGCTGTGTAGATCCAGTTGCCAGCGATGTGGAAGGCGTAGTATACCGTTAGCAGAGCCTGCTCTGTTGACGGTGCGAATGGAGCGGTCTAATGCCTGTCGAATCTCTGGAACAGTTCTGATGAGAATGCCACAAAGTGGTTCCTTCATCTTCGGAATCAAATCAAAGTCACAAGGACTTGCGTCGGGAGAGTATGGTGGATGATACAGTACTTCCCAGCCCCATCGACTGAACAAAGCAGCCACAGCTTGCGCTGTATGCGCCCGCGCATTGTCGTGGAAAATGATAGGTGGGTTGCGCAGAAAGTGTAGCCGCTTCTTTCGCAAAGCTGGGAGCAGGTGATGCTCCAAAAACGAACAGTAATACTGTGCACTGACGGTCTGCCGTGGAGCAACGTAATGCGTTAGGATAACACCATCACAGTTGTACACGAGAATCACCATAACTTCCACCATACTGGGGCTCTGACGCACCTTAGACGTTCGCGGCGATCCATAATGACGCCATTCGTTGGATGGGAGTTTCAGTTTTGGCTTCATGGCATTCGCTTCAGAACTGTTCCAGAGATTCGAAAGGAAGTAGACCGCTCAATTCGCACCATCAACAGAACAGGCTCTGCTAACGGTATACTACGCCTTCCACATCGCTGGCAACAGGTTCTACACAACGCTGGTGACTACGTTTAAGGACAGCAACAGGTGCAAACATGTAATTCTTTTGTATCGGTTGTGAATAAGTAGTTGCCACGATTTAAGTTCCAAAGCTCGTAATAGCTTTTCATTAAAAATTTAGTTTAGCTGCAAGGAATAAGATTCATTTGAGCTTCCAAATACATTTGTTAAGGTGAAAGATATAGCCTACAAACAAAAATAAATATAGTAAATATGAAGTTGACATATGATATTATTAAAGCAAATCAAGAGCAAAGAGAAACAGCCGTGAAAACATTGTTCCATCATTCATGCACGATATATGTTGCATACATGGAGATTGGTGTCTGAAACTGCAAAATATTATTACTTGAGATAGCAGCAACAGCAAATAAAATACTAAATTAACATTAGGAAGAATGATACGTCATTTTATGTTCATACAGTCTAGACAAATTGCTACATTTCTCAAGTGCTGCCGTCATACTAGATCTGTCACTGTGCGTTAAAGTGCGATAACGTCGAGTGACACACTATTTGAGTCATTCCATGGAAATGGACACATTTGTACTGTAATGAGGGCGTTTCAGATTGTTCTGCGCAATTTATTGTCGTAATTTTGTGCATTCTGTGATCATTTATAATGGCAATAATTGTTTCTTAATAGCGGATTTACATATGCAGATAGATCAGCATAAAATATTTCTACACCATTATGGACATCCCGTATTCATCCAGTAAGGCAAACAGTCTACGCATTTATCAATAAATGATCCGAAGGAAATTCTAGACTGAGATCCAGTGATGAAAAAGACGGGAGGGACGCCTAAGCGAGACTAAAAGCATATGGTAGCTGCCGGCTGTCGATGCGCACGCACACACAGGATGAACCAGGACTTCACAGACAAAATTTGAGATTTGTTCATTGATGTTTCCTGATTTTTTTGGTATAAGGGTGTCCGATGGCTCGTGACGGCGTAATAATGTAATGTTACGCCAATTAACTTTGTTTCTGTGAACAGTTAATAAAATTTGCGATAGGAATCAGTAAAATGTACAACACAAAACACCTATGTTGAGATGCAATAGTGCTGCGGGAAACAGGCCCAGCAAAGGGTCGTCGCACGGCTCTCCCACTGTATTCATGGACTCAACAGACGAGGAGCGTATCGACCAACTGTCCGTCAGTAAACCTATCCGCACGGCTGTGTATTAGTGTTAACGTACAATTAACACTGCCGGGAAAACAAACCCATGACAGAACCGAACAGTGCTGATTGAAAGCTTCACAGAGAAGACAAAGTTGACATTACTGTTATCAACAGCATATGGTTTGACTCTTCGGAACAAGTTTGTTTCGAAACAAAAGACACGTGCATACATTACTCGCCCACAATAGCATTGCACCTGCGAGTCAGCTTACCTTGAGTCACCGCTTAATCGAGGTTGACATAAAATTCACAACTGACCTGAAAGCATTGACACTGGTATGTGTTTTCCTTGGTCACCAGTGTCCAGTGTTTTCGATAATGGACAACTGCAGTAATATCGTGGTTTAGTAGTATCTTCGACATCTGCATTGTTACGCTCTATTTTCAGTGCAATACAGATACCAAGGTAACTGGGGCAAGAAACCAAACGAAATGTCAACGAGTTGCCGGAGACCGTGGGTGTCTCTGCAGTTTTTTCGGTGGTGTTCTGGCTCACCAAGTATACTTTCCCGTATACCGCATACGCTACACGACACGGCACAGCGCTTGGCAGAAGGCACTTGTAACAAAATTCGTCAGGAGCGAGGGAAAAATGACTATCTGTATTTTGGTTATGTAATATTCATTATCTAAAAGTAAATAAACTACTAAATTAACATTAAGAAGACTGATACATCATTTTATGTTCATATATTCTAGACAAATTTCTACATTACACAAACGCTGTTCTCACGATCTCTACTTGAGATGTATGGTGGTGGCAGCACAAAGATCTATCAGTATTCTTCGAATAACGATTGTCCAAATTTACCCAACAGGGTTTCGCGAAAATGTCGCCTTTCTTCCAAATAGTATTACTGACGTTGCCCGAGCATAAGGACTTCAAACGTTGGAGTATTGGTCCCGCTAGAGTTTACCTTTGCAGATGGAGCGCTCTTTCACAGAACCCAGCCCTTCCCCCTCATTCGAGCAGTGCATTCGTTTATTCTTGTACATACACTCCTGGAAATTGAAATAAGAACACCGTGAATTCATTGTCCCAGGAAGGGTAAACTTTATTGACACATTCCTGGGGTCAGATACATCACATGATCACACTGACAGAACCACAGGCATATAGACACAGGCAACAGAGCATGCACAATGTCGGCACTAGTACAGTGTATATCCACCTTTCGCAGCAATGCAGGCTGCTATTCTCCCATGGAGACGATCGTAGAGATGCTGGATGTAGTCCTGTGGAACGGCTTGCCATGCCATTTCCACCTGGCGCCTCAGTTGGACCAGCGTTCGTGCTGGACGTGCAGACCGCGTGAGACGACGCTTCATCCAGTCCCAAACATGCTCAATGGGGGACAGATCCGGAGATCTTGCTGGCCAGGGTAGTTGACTTACACCTTCTAGAGCACGTTGGGTGGCACGGGATACATGCGGACGTGCATTGTCCTGTTGGAACAGCAAGTTCCCTTGCCGGTCTAGGAATGGTAGAACGATGGGTTCGATGACGGTTTGGATGTACCGTGCACTATTCAGTGTCCCCTCGACGATCACCAGTGGTGTACGGCCAGTGTAGGAGATCGCCCCCACACCATGATGCCGGGTGTTGGCCCTGTGTGCCTCGGTCGTATGCAGTCCTGATTGTGGCGCTCACCTGCACGGCGCCAAACACGCATACGACCATCATTGGCACCAAGGCAGAAGCGACTCTCATCGCTGAAGACGACACGTCTCCATTCGTCCCTCCATTCACGCCTGTCGCGACACCACTGGAGGCGGGCTGCACGATGTTGGGGCGTGAGCGGAAGACGGCCTAACGGTGTGCGGGACCGTAGCCCAGCTTCATGGAGACGGTTGCGAATGGTCCTCGCCGATACCCCAGGAGCAACAGTGTCCCTAATTTGCTGGGAAGTGGCGGTGCGGTCCCCTACGGCACTGCGTAGGATCCTACGGTCTTGGCGTGCATCCGTGCGTCGCTGCGGTCCGGTCCCAGGTCGACGGGCACGTGCACCTTCCGCCGACCACTGGCGACAACATCGATGTACTGTGGAGACCTCACGCCCCACGTGTTGAGCAATTCGGCGGTACGTCCACCCGGCCTCCCGCATGCCCACTATACGCCCTCGCTCAAAGTCCGTCAACTGCACATACGGTTCACGTCCACGCTGTCGCGGCATGCTACCAGTGTTAAAGACTGCGATGGAGCTCCGTATGCCACGGCAAACTGGCTGACACTGACGGCGGCGGTGCACAAATGCTGCGCAGCTAGCGCCATTCGACGGCCAACACCGCGGTTCCTGGTGTGTCCGCTGTGCCGTGCGTGTGATCATTGCTTGTACAGCCCTCTCGCAGTGTCCGGAGCAAGTATGGTGGGTCTGACACACCGGTGTCAATGTGTTCTTTTTTCCATTTCCAGGAGTGTATTTTACTTGTTCGCCCCATTTCATTAACGGCTCTTAACATTACTTCCAATTACTTATACGATGAGCTCCAGATGTTGGCATCTAATCTTATAAGCTGATTGTTTCTTATAGACATTAGCTTGCCTTTACCCACATTAAATACAATATGTATAGAAGCATACATAAGAAAAAAATTCTGTCTGTCAGTAAGACTTGAATACCGACAGATATAGGGGGTCGATACTCGGTAAGCTCGTGTTTTTTTCACTAAACGACAGTGAAGAACTGTTTCAAAGACCACCCGGATGTCTTGCAACACGATTTCCAACTGGATGCCGTTGAATGCGATACACTCGATTTCAAGGACGAGCAGAGCGACATGTGTTCCGCAAGACCCCTGGTTACGGAATCCATACTCGTGCTCTAAAACATAGAACATAAAACATATTCTGTAATTCTATAACAGATTGACTTCAGCGATATAAGCCTATAATTGTGTACACCTGAACCCTTCATTGCTCCAATGATCTACGATAAACTTCTGCTAAAAAAGGTAGAAAGTTCTTCCACATAATCTCAGTAGAATCTCACAGCTCTCTAGTCGACTTGCGTTCCCTCCATTGCGGGGATTTAGTTCATTTTCTATCCCACGTTCACATTCTCAATATCTCCGATTTCGGCGTTCGTATGCTGACTGAGACGAGTAACCGTCTTACTATCTTCTGCGGTGAAAGAATATCAGAAATCCGAATTCATTGTTTCAGCCTTCTATCAGATGTCCGTTCCAATGTTAATATTGTTGCAGTGACTGGAAACATGTTTCCAGCGGAATTTCTAAAATCACTGGGGAAATGGCAACAAAACGATTACTCACTTTGGTGTGTAGACTGTGTGAGACTGGCGGTATACCATGAGACTTCCGGGAAAACATTGTCCACACAATTCCGGAGAAGGCAAGAGCCGACAAGTGCTACAATTATCATACAGTCAGCTTAACACATCATGAATCCAAGTTGCTGACAAGAATAATATACAGAAGCATGGAAAAGAAAATTGTGGATGTCTTAGTTTGATGATCAGTTTGGCTATGGGAAAGGTAATGGCTCTTCTGACGTTGCGGTTGGTAACTGTAGCAGACTGAAGAAAAATCAAGGGAACGTGAAATCGTGCAAACTGTCCTAAATTCTGAGAAAGTTAGTGGTAAGTTATAGGGAAAGACGGGTGATATACAGTACATACAAGAACCAGAGGGAACAATAAGACTGGAAGACCAAGAAGGTTCTCGGATTAAAAAAGATGTAAGGCAGGGATGTAATTTCTCACCGCTGTTGCTCACTCGAAGAAGCAATAACGGAAATAGAAGAAAGCTTCAAGAGTGAAATTAAAATTAAGGTGAAAGGATATCACTGATAGGGTCCACTGACGACATTGCTATCCTCTGTGAGAGTGAAGAACAAGCTACCTAGGCAACAAATAACCCAAGACGGACGGAGCAGGGAGGACATGAAAAGTAGACAAGCACAGGCAAACAGGACACTTCTGGCCAAGAGAAATCTACTTGTTCGAACGTAGTCCTTAATTTGAGGAAGACATTTCTGAGAATGTGCCTTAGGACATAATATTGTATGGTAACGAAACACGGACTGTGGAAAATCTGAAACAGAAGAGAATCGAAGCTTTTGAGATGTGGAACTACAGAAGAATATTGAAAGTTATGTGGACTGATAACTTAAGGAGTGAGGAGGTTTTCCGCAGAATCCGCGAGGGAGGAAATATGTGGAAAAACACTGACAAGGAGAAGGAACAGGATGGTAGGAGATGTGTTAAGACGAAATACCCCTGGTACTAGATGAGCTGTTGAGGATAAAAACTGTACAGGCAGACAGAGACTGGGATACATCAGGCACATAATTGACGACACAGGTTGCAAGAGCTTCTCTCAGATGGAAAGGTTGGCATAGGAGAGTAATTCGTAGATGACCGCCTCAAACCAGGCAGAAGACTGAGGAGGAAAATAGTCTTTGGATTTTCAGTGAGATCGGCTAGAAAATTTTATTTTATAATTCATTAAACGCTTTTTGCATTGGTCTCCTTACGCTGAATTTGCCTTTGTTATGAAGATTACTTTGCTTCAGCAGTAATTTTCTGACACGGCTTTAACTACGGTGGGTTTTTGTGAGGCCTCAACCTTGTTCGCCACATACTGGTCTCTGGTGTACAGTAAAATGCTTTTATTGTTATCCATTTTTGCTCGACATCTTCATCCTCAGAACTGATTATTTGATATTAATCACTCGGAAGTGTGCAGCTGCTTCCTGTCTCCTGCTAAGCAGAAGTACTTTGCTACGCCTCTGAACTTTTGATAGGAAGTGAACTGAGCCGTGGTAACAATTGATGTTTTGAAGAAAAAATGACTCTGAGCACTATGGGACTCAACTGCTGTGGTCATAAGTCCCCTAGAACTTAGAACTACTTAAACCTAACTAACCTAAGGACAGCACACAACACCCAGCCATCACGAGGCAGAGAAAATCCCTGACCCCGCCGGGAATCGAACCCGGGAACCCGGGCGTGGGAAGCGAGAACGCTACCGCACGACCACGAGATGCGGGCAAGATGTTTTGAAGAGCGTGCCGCTGCGCGTAGTGTAAAGCATTCGCCTTCCGTTTCGGGCGGTGGCGCCGCTGTGGCAATCGCAGCTTTGGTGTCTCCCTCTGGTGGGAAAGGGGAAAATATGCCTGTTCACGTGCATTACGGGGCGCTATGAGCTCGGCAGTCGGTCAATCTGTCAGTCTGGGCGAGTCTGGTCAGTTGGTCAGCCAAGTTAGTCTGGGTCTGTCTCTCGTCCGCATTGGTGAGGCGGTTAGTGTCTGTCTGTCGTCCGGAGTGCTAGTATGTGTTAGGCCGCCAGTCTACTCGACCTTCCTCAGGCAATGGGCATTGGCGGTTGGATCGATAGGTTGGTCGGTCGCGCACTGGGACACAAGATGACTTGTCCGCCTGGAGCGTCGGCGCATGTGAGGTCGCCGCGTGAGTCCAGTGGCCGCGCCCTATAGCGAGGGGTAGTGGCTTCGCGGCCGACACGAGAGCAACAGGAGTCAACCCACGACGTCGGTCTGGCCGGGGCGAGCTGCGACGCCGTGAGATGGGAGATCGGCGCGCCTTCCTGCGTCCGTTGAAGCGGCTGGCAGCGGACGGTTCGGGAGAGCGTTTTGGGGGTGCTGCGCCAGGTCTTCGCCAGAAATCGCAGTTATTAGAAATTAAGTGATTCGTGATACGTTGTTTCAGTTACTTGTTAAATTCTACTTGTTCCCTTGGTCAGTACCTCGTCCCCAGCTTGCTCGTTTATCTCGCGTCCGCATTTGTTAGGCAGATAGTGTCTGTCTGTCTGTCGGTCTGCCGTACGTCAATAGCTGCCTCTGTCATGTTTGTCTGATTCGGTGTTAACGAATTTATAGAATTAAGGTGTAAAGGCCGAATTCCTGAAATATGCTTTTATCTTGCCTATCATCTTGCGAGGCGGTATATGAATAATGTAGAGCATGTTGTACATTTTATGTATGTCTGAATTTCATGGGTTTTATTTAAATAGTCATTTTTATAAAGTTGCCACCCTTCCACCGTAAGAGTCCTTTTAAAAACAAATTGCACTTTCAGTGGAAAATAATCTCTTAGTGTGAGTGTTTGTACCATTTCAATCCCTCTTACGCGGTGCATGGTTAATGTGTTTGTGTGAGTTGTTAAAATTTTTAGTTTAAAGTAATTTGGTGTGTTGCGGATTTGCACCAGTGTAGTATTTCAGAGGTTGTTGTGAGCCGTCGTGATTACGGCAGTGTTGAAAGGGAGCGGCAAGCTTCTCAGCCTGAAGGCTCATACTCTCAATATCGTTCTTTTTGTCTCTAAATAAAATTGTAACTTGATATTTTGAGGGTGCTTTTCTGCTTATAAATTTTAAATCTGTTTATGAAAAGCTTTTAGGAATAAAATTCCCATTTGTTAATTTCATTTTCATCAATTACTCCCTGGCAATTACTTCCACGCTCACATAATGTGATTAAATGTGTTGATGTTCTTGATGAATCGCTAGTAAATAAAGTAAATTCTTTAAGAATGATTTTGAAAAGTTAAATCCACGGGTCATGAACTACCTTATCAAAGTCGCAGATGATCTCGTTGAGCAGCCGAAGGCACTCGAGCCCCTGCTTGTTGACGTCGTTCTCGTCGTAGAACTCCTTGTAGTTGGGGATGGAGGCGAACATGACGGCGATGCAGGAGTAGCGCTCGTGGTAGAGGTCCGAGTGGCGCGCCGCGCCCGCTAGGAAGTGGTCGGCCACGTGCGCCGGCAGGATGTTCTCCAGCAGGATCTTGTTGATGCCGCGCATCGTCTCCACCTGCCGGCACCG
The DNA here is from genome assembly GCF_023898315.1 of Schistocerca nitens. Taxonomy (NCBI): domain Eukaryota; kingdom Metazoa; phylum Arthropoda; class Insecta; order Orthoptera; family Acrididae; genus Schistocerca; species Schistocerca nitens. Next base: position 928,453,118 of record NC_064617.1, on the reverse strand, counting down.
CCACAACAGCCCACACTCAGCGGCAGACTTCGGTGCGTGCACCGCACCACGGAAAAGTACGAGTGCGGCGGTGGATTTAGTATATGTCATACATCTTCTCCATTTGTTAGCACATCCACCAGTACCATCGTCCTCACACTTTCACCCATGGCTTGATGTGCATACAAGTGCACAGATAATCTTAAGGGTTCCCTGACCTGTTACTGGTAGCTGAAAATCCACTAAACGGTTTTACTGCAGTTCAATGGGAAAATTAGACATGGATGAAAAATTTGTTGCGAGGGTGAGTCAATAAACAAGTTGCAAACAGAGACAGAGAATTCAGTGCCACGTGAACCTGCCTGAGATTACTTTACTTTTCAAAAGTCTCCCCACGCCTATTTAAAAACTTATCTCATCGTCCGACAAGGCCTTGAAAGTCTGCAGCATGGAATTCTTTTGACAACATTCGGAACCCACGAATGACTTCTCGCGCCATACACAATTTATTTTGTTTCTTAAATAGCTGCAACCAAAAACACCGATGTGTCGTGCGGGTAGCGAAATACCCCTTGACGGGGAAACAAGGTGGCTTCACTGGATAACCGGGGCGACCAGGACGCTGCTTATTTTTAATTTCTTCTTGTCATGATATAAATAATGCAAACTTGTCCTTTGTTGAGTTTCTGCATGCAATTTAATACAACTTTCCATGAAATACAGTTGTAACCAAATATGATACGAATTTCACTAAGAACATCCTCTGCTGTCAGTCCCTTGTCTCACAAGAACTACGCTGTACCAGTCGGATGCACACTTACAATATACCTGGGATCTTTGTCTGACTGCGGATTCAAATGTTTGCCGTGAAATATTGTGTGTTGTCTATTTTCCACACAACATGCTCTACGTGTGGTCGCGAACTCCAAAACGATATGCGCCGATATGTCGTTTGCGACTTATTTATTGACTCACCCTCGCATTTCCGATGTTAAGTTAATACTCAGATAGTAGACACAAAACCGAAGTTTTAAATGGCACATCAGCTCAGAGGCCATTTAGAGGAGGACCAACAGAAGGTGTGGAAGAAGAAATGAGATGATAGTGCACATGGTGTTGTAGATGATGATGATGATGAAAAGGATGATAAGGATACTTTATGTCTGTGAAAAGGTTTTCTAGTGTCTACCCAGTTGCCGATTTTGCATTTTGCAGACTATTTCGGTGAACGACGTCTGTATCACGTAAAGCAATCGAGTTCTTGGACGTGTTGCCTGTCTGAACGGCAGTTAGTATAGCTACAGTGATGGTACCGAGCACGTCTAAAAACTGAGGGGACTATCAGACATTTGTAACACTGCGCGTGCGTGAAATCTAATGACATTTGATAAACGTATTTAGAGACGTAATTGCAAAATAACTAACATAACAATGACAAATCGTGCAATAATGATATGAGAATGCAAGTTGGCAAATGAAAAATGGTAAAAATTTAATTTTAGGCAGTGCAATTTGGAATTAAACATGTCCCACGTGTTTGAGAAAGCGAGCGACGGTGTGTTACGCAACAGAGAGTTGAAATTAGTATTATCTAAAGCTTCTTGTAATGCTGGTGCTAAGATTTTTTTATATTGACGCCAAGAAAGTATGTAGTTATTTCTATTGAATCTTGTTCAACTTCTCGATGAGGATTATGCGAACAAAGCTAAACGGCTTTTACACAATAAATACACTCCTGGAAATGGAAAAAAGAACACATTGACACCGGTGTGTCAGACCCACCATACTTGCTCCGGACACTGCGAGAGGGCTGTACAAGCAATGATCACACGCACGGCACAGCGGACACACCAGGAACCGCGGTGTTGGCCGTCGAATGGCGCTAGCTGCGCAGCATTTGTGCACCGCCGCCGTCAGTGTCAGCCAGTTTGCCGTGGCATACGGAGCTCCATCGCAGTCTTTAACACTGGTAGCATGCCGCGACAGCGTGGACGTGAACCGTATGTGCAGTTGACGGACTTTGAGCGAGGGCGTATAGTGGGCATGCGGGAGGCCGGGTGGACGTACCGCCGAATTGCTCAACACGTGGGGCGTGAGGTCTCCACAGTACATCGATGTTGTCGCCAGTGGTCGGCGGAAGGTGCACGTGCCCGTCGATCTGGGACCGGACCGCAGCGACGCACGGATGCACGCCAAGACCGTAGGATCCTACGCAGTGCCGTAGGGGACCGCACCGCCACTTCCCAGCAAATTAGGGACACTGTTGCTCCTGGGGTATCGGCGAGGACCATTCGCAACCGTCTCCATGAAGCTGGGCTACGGTCCCGCACACCGTTAGGCCGTCTTCCGCTCACGCCCCAACATCGTGCAGCCCGCCTCCAGTGGTGTCGCGACAGGCGTGAATGGAGGGACGAATGGAGACGTGTCGTCTTCAGCGATGAGAGTCGCTTCTGCCTTGGTGCCAATGATGGTCGTATGCGTGTTTGGCGCCGTGCAGGTGAGCGCCACAATCAGGACTGCATACGACCGAGGCACACAGGGCCAACACCCGGCATCATGGTGTGGGAAGCGATCTCCTATACTGGCCGTATACCACTGGTGATCGTCGAGGGGACACTGAATAGTGCACGGTACATCCAAACCGTCATCGAACCCATCGTTCTACCATTCCTAGACCGGCAACGGAACTTGCTGTTCCAACAGGACAATGCACGTCCGCATGTATCCCGTGCCACCCAACGTGCTCTAGAAGGTGTAAGTCAACTACCCTGGCCAGCAAGATCTCCGGATCTGTCCCCTACTGAGCATGTTTGGGACTGGATGAAGCGTCGTCTCACGCGGTCTGCACGTCCAGCACGAACGCTGGTCCAACTGAGGCGCCAGGTGGAAATGGCATGGCAAGCCGTTCCACAGGACTACATCCAGCATCTCTACGATCGTCTCCATGGGAGAATAGCAGCCTGCATTGCTGCGAAAGGTGGATATACACTGTACTAGTGCCGACATTGTGCATGCTCTGTTGCCTGTGTCTATGTGCCTGTGGTTCTGTCAGTGTGATCATGTGATGTATCTGACCCCAGGAATGTGTCAATAAAGTTTCCCCTTCCTGGGACAATGAATTCACGGTGTTCTTATTTCAATTTCCAGGAGTGTATATCCGTCAAATTGTTGATTCTTCCATTGCCTCGATGATCTAGTTTTCTTGTGAAAGTAAGGAAGGAAGGAAGAAAGGAAGGAAGGAGGGGCGAAGTTCCCGCCATTTGTTAACTACGCGGTGAGTTGGTGTTGGGGCTGTTGGCCGAGCGAGTACGCACCTCATCCTGCTCGACGCGCAGCTTGGCCTTGCAGAGGAAGTCTGTGCGCGCCGTGAACTCCAGCTGGCGGTCGAGCACGTGCAACAGAGCCACCACCACCAGCAGCAGGAGCGCCATGCGGAACGGCGCGGGCACCAGGTCCATCCTGAGGACACGCCACGAGAACGCCTTCCTGAGGTACGCCACCATCGGTTGTTCAGCAATCAAGAAACAATCGAACCTTTATAATTTATCACTGAATGCTGTCCATCACGATCCTGCAGTACGTCAGGGGTATCTGCTGTAACCTACACACGACTCCTCTATCTACACACAACACACAGTTGTACAGTGATATGGACGTGGCCGGTCCCCGTCTTGGCAATAGAAGGAATTTTGATCTTTTGGTCAGCATGTGGTGCAGAAACTGTAGTGTACGTTTCACGGTCACCAGACAGTGCGGCAGCGTTCTGTATTAAATCCTGTACACTCCCACAAGTCTACGAAGTGAACCTATGTACACTGCTGGTGGTCTTCCGTTGGCTGTGGAGATGATAGCCTTTTCAGTGACTACAGTGTTATCTGAGATCAGCTTGGCTACTGTGATTGTAATACTGCGCTGTAGTAGATGTACCCATGTTGTAAATAAAAACATTAGTTTCTGTTCTCCTAATTTATATTCTCCACAGATGAGTAGCATTTCTACCTGCTCTTCGTTGGGGCACACTGTGTTCCCACTGACCTTCACCAGAAGACTATTGACTGAATGATAGGTGTGCATTTTCCTGGTTTTTCCATTTCTTTACTGTCAACTCTAGCAAGTGGAGCAGTTACCCAGGGCGCTTGCAGTGTGTGCTAGTGTAGAGGCGTCAGAGTCGGTTTTGTCTTACGTTTCCAGTAACGGCATGTTTACGTGAATGGTAATCTGCGATATGCTTTTGAACAAGTCTTGAGGAGAAGAAGTGGATATTCGAATAACAATGTAGGATGATATTAAAAATGACGTACTGCTCCTCACAGTTTCGTAACGAACGAAGGCACAAGAAAGGAAATCACGCTGGTTAATGGCCACCCTAGTAGCTAGTCATCATTTGCTTGGTATATAATTTTTTTTTATTTTCCTGCTGGACGAAAGAAATTTAGGGTGTTCAAGATAAATGGGACGCCAGTAGTTCTTTCAAGTTTCTTTCCTGTATATCCATTTCTGTACGTTCCTTCCACTTCTCAGCCTTAGCTTCTTTGTTTAGTACCGGACTGCCATCCGAGCTCTTGATATTCACACAGCTGCTACGCTTTTTCGCGAAGCGTTCTTTAATTTTCCTTTGTGTGGTAACTGTACTTCTCAGTGTCGTGAGTTTATCTACAGGTTTGTAGTTTTCCTCTAATCATTCCTGGTTTTCTATTTTCCACCTTCTGCCAGACTCATTTTTAGATGCTGTATTCCTCTTTGACTACTTCACTTGCTGTGTTTCTATATTTAATCTATTCATAAATTAAATTCGATATAATTAATGTTATCCAAAGATTTCTAGTGGGCTTGTCTCTTCACCTAATCGTTCTCCTGCTGACACCACTATACCATCTCTCAAAGCTATGCGTTTGTCTTCAGTTGCGTTCCATTCCCCTGTTTCCGCCATAGTTACATTGTACTCGCTCAGAGGCCGTCAAACACCTCTGGTTCTTTCAATTTATTCAGATTACATTTCATTAATTTCATATATTTCTACAATTTATTCGTATTTAATCCGTAATTCATAATCAATAAATTGTGTTAAGAGACCCCAGCCGCCCCTGGAAATGTTCTGCAGTTTAAAATTTTGGTTCGAAATCTGCGTCTTGCCATTATATAGTCAAAAACGTGTGTGGTCTACAGTCTCTTCTATTTTTTCAGCCTTGTTTCAGGAAACTTAAAGTTTCTGTGCTGATCAAATAAAGCTCTTAATAAAATTCTAGCAGCCGGCTTCCCATTCATTCCTGTCCCTCATTCTATGTCGTCGTACTCTTCCTCCGTTTCTTCCTTTTTCCTACTATCGAATTCCAGTCCTCATTCACAGTCAATTTTCATCCCCTTTAACATACTGACTAGTTTATTTTACGTGATCACACATTCTTTCAACCTCTTTATCATTTGCGGAACCACTGTACTGTTCATATCAGTCCACTCATATTTTTATATTGTTTTTGATTATTAGTCCTCCTGCTGCACTGCCTTTATTTGATTTTGTTTCAGAATCCTGTACACATCTGATCAGAATTCCTGTTCTTCCTGCCATCACAGTTCATTATTTTTCACTTTATCTAGTTTCAACCTCGCTACTTCTGCTTTGAAGTTCTCAGATCTACCGACCCCATTAAGCAATGGAAATTTCATATCCTGACACGTAGACTACAGAATTGTTGTTTCTGATGTCAGCACCCTCCAACATTTTACGCAAGACGATGTTTTCATTAAACTGTGCAATAGTGATGTACATCTTTTCTCTTCGTTTCGGTGGTTTGCAGTGGCAGCACATCAAGTCCACGTTGGCTTATGCAACAAAACTAGATCAGTCAAATGTCCCGAGTGTTGCCCCTGCAACTACTGGTGAAGCTGCTGTCCCTCTTCAGGAACCATATGTTAGTCTGGCTGTTTCACAAATACCCTTCAAATTTCGTTGCATATGCGAGAGTTGGAACTTAAATATTGGCAACTATTTATTCACAACCGATATAAAAGAATTACATGTTTGCACCTGTTACTGTCCTTCAGAGTAGTCACCAGCGTTGTGTAGAACCCGTTGCCAGCGATGTGGAAGGCGTAGTACACCGTTAGCAGAGCCTGTTCTGTTGACTGTGCGAATGGAGCGGTCTACTGTCTGTCGAATCTCTGGAACAGTTCTGAAGCGAATGCCACGAAGCAAAAACTGGAACGCCAGTCAAACGAATGGCGTCATTATGGGTCGCCACGAAAGTCGAAAGTGCATCAGAGCCCCAGTATGGTGGAAGTTATGGTGATTCTCGTGTACAACTGTGATGGTGTTATCCTAACGCATTACGTTCCTCCACGGCAGACCGTCAATGCACAGGATTACTGTTCGTTTATGGAGCATCACCTGCAACCAGCTTTGTGAAAGAAGCGGGGACACTTTCTGCGCAACCCACCCATCATTTTGCACGACAATGCGTGGGCGCATACAGCGCAAGCTGTGGCTACTCTGCTCGGTCGATGGGACTGGAAAGTACTGTACCGTCCACCATACTCCCCGGACATAAGTCCTTGTAACTTTGAATTGATTCCGAAGATGAAGGAACCACTTCGTGGCATTCGCTTCAGAACTGTTCCAGAGATTCGACAGGCAGTAGACCGCTCCATTCGCACCATCAAGAGAACAGTCTCTGCTAACGGTGTACTACGCCTTCCACATCGCTGGCAACGGGTTCTACACAACGCTGGTGACTACTTTGAATGACAGTAACAGATGCAAACATGTAACTCTTTTGTATCGGTGGTGAATAAATAGTTGCCACTATTTAAGTTCCAACCCTCGTACATTAGAGCTCTCTGCATCACTGAGGTACGGGAGCCACCACACCTTGCCAAGGCCCATCGTTTGAGCAGGTATCTCAAGAACAAGTGAATTTCATCTTATAAACTGTTTTTAAGATGGTTCCCATTCCGTTCTACTGATATACACTTAGTTGCTGTACAGCATTTGCACAACAGCATTAAGAGAACCACGTGGAGTAGTTAACGTACGATCTATGTCCCAACCAAGACATATGGTATGAGCTACACTGGAAAACTGTTTGATTTCCTTATTTCGTAAAAATTAATTACGAATTTATTAAATGTATACTAGGATGACAGTGTGTAAATACTCTAGCTAGTAGCAGCAGTAGTAATGGTAGTGCTAGCAGTCGTAGGAGAGCGTCGACTGACTCACCCGTCGCGCGTGCTGCGGAAGTAGAGGTGGAAGGCGTCTATGGAGGAGTAGAGCGCGAGGTGTGCGGCGGCGGTGGCGACCATGAAGAGCAGCTTGAGCAGGAAGCCGGCGCGCAGGAACACCGACACGGCACACAGCGACAGCGCAGAGCTGTACAGGTAAGACTGCAGTCACGTCACGCGCGGCTCCTCTGGCAGCGAACAGACACAAGACACAAAAGCAACAACACTACCACGCCACAGGAGGAATACTGCAACACAGTCATACCATCACGACTCGACACTGTTCAGTTGCACCAACACACGCTCGACACTCTCAACACTCGACATCCGAACACTAGACACAGAGCGGTGCCAAACTGCCATGTGCATGAATAAATCGGAAAAGGATCCTTCTAAGAACCCCAAGTTCGCAGTTGGCAACAATGTCGGTGCCACCCACACACCTTTCTTGAGCACTTTAAAGATGTACCTGTCAGAGACATAGCCACCCATCCAGCTGAGTGGTGTCATGCAGCTGCTGTAGCGCCTGAGAGCAGGCAACCCCTTTGATTCCTCTTACATAGGGTTGCCTTCCCTCAGGCGCTACACCAGCCGCATGATACCACTCAGCTGAATGGGTGTCTAGGTCTCTGACAGGTACATCTTTAAAGTGCTCAAGAAAGGTGTGTGGGTGGCGCCGACATTGTTGCCAAACTGGGGGTTCTTAGAGAGATCCTTTGGTGCTTTTTTCGTGCACATATCAATTTGGCATCCCTCCATGATCACACTACAGGAGGACACCAAAGAGGATGGTTAAAAAAGCTTAAACATCCTTTGCTGCTTTGGATCACGTTCAGATTTCGTCAAGTGCTTTGCAGTGGTGTTTAGTGATTCCAACAGGCATACCAGAGCAAAAAGTTGCAATCGCACTACACACCAAAGAGGTCAGGTCACATTCAATGGGACTGCAGCCCCACGATGTCCTTAGATGTATCATTCAGAGAGTGTCAGCAGTGTCTAACGTTGTCAAGAGCGTCGTACTGTTGCTCACCGCACTGCGAACTGTCGTTTCTACCTCGAAATATGTAAGAATCTACGCCCCAAGCAAAGGGCTGGTTTCACTGACGCCCTTTATGCCATCTCACAAGGGCTTTCCATGTCGATTTTGAGTGGTGGTGTATCTAAAATGTTTTACACTTCCACCCATAAGAAAAATTGTGTGATTTCAGCGCTGGATGTCGTGGTTCTGACCTACATAGCAGAAGCGTCAGAAGAAGGGTGAAATGTGCATAAGAGGATGACGAACTTCCAATAGTGCGATATGTCCACGATGGCGTTGGGCATAATTGTGGTGGAACTTGCTGCCATTGTGACATCATTAACCCACCTTACACCTCATATGAATTTCTGAGCTGTGGCCTTTTCTTTCGCAAGTGTCGACACCTTGCTGTTTGAAGTGTCGGTGAGTCAGAGGGTGACGTCGGACGCCGCCACGCTTTTACAGCTTTATAGAGGAGGGTTGTAGGCACCTTTGAACCAAATTTCATACTTATGCTTCGCAATTGGAGACAATTACAGGGTTTCGAAAAAGTGACCACCTTTTTTTTCTAGTAGCGTATGTAACAATTCACACACACCCATCCACCCACCCACGCACACACACACACACACACACACACACACACACACACACACACACACAACAATCCAAAATACAACCACAAAATGCAGAAAGACACATGATACAACAGAATAGATCACAAATATGTAGGGACTTAAGAAAGTAAGTTATACATGTCGTCCTACACTAAGACAATTGACCAACAACAGTGGTGCATTGGTAAAAGGGATTACATGTTCTGGGTTTACTGCATATGCAGTACTGCTGTGGTACGGTTAATAGGTGCATCACAGTCTGAGAGCGAAATGACGTGGCAACAGCAAAAGTACTACAAAGATGAACTACCTCTGACAGTACAATACTTGTGTGTAAAACGTCTAAATTACACACAGATTCGTCGCGAAATTCTGGCACTTCGTGCACCAGATGCAGTGTTGCACCCAGCTAGAGTGGGGACATGGTGCCAACAGTTTGAGCAAACCGCACCGACGAGGGTGGTGATGCTCCTCGAGAAAGAACGCCATCGACATCGACCACGGACGACAATGTCCAGGCAATCGGCAAGCTGAAAGAACATTGGAGGAAAAGAGATTTTACAAAGATGAGGACGTTCGCACAGTTGTTCTCGAGTGGCTCTGTGGCCAAGGAGTGGATTTCCATCATCAAGGAACTGAACGATTGGTAGAACGTTCCGACCGTTGTTTATAGAGACCTTCTGACTATGTTGAAAAATAGTGCTACGTTTATGTGTCACTCTGAACTGCAGTGCAGCGTTCAGTAGAAGTTACTTGGTCTGCCACACTAATGTATAACTTACTTTTCTAAGTCCCCTCGTACAAAACCAAAACCAGCTACTACAGTAAGAGCATCGCAGACTCTACCACAGAGGAAATATCCACACATACTAAATAAAGAACGGTCGTAGTTGGAAAGCAAGACCCCGGAAACAAGAAATAAAAATGGAGAGAAAGAGAAATCCATAACAAATACTTCCACAAATATTCCACTGAATACAAAGTAAATAATTTTTATTGCGTTATTAGTACACGTGTTCATTTTTTCAGGAATATGCATATTACCATGGATATCGAAAGGCTCTCTTAGCTTAAATATTAGTATTATTTATATTCACAGTAAAGTCATAAATAAAAAAAACACACAAATGAGCTGGGTGCTTCTAAATGTTGCAGTGATCAAGGTGACAAACGGCATGTTTTCAGTTTATAATATCATAACATATAAAAGGCATTCTAGGATCTAAAGCATAAACGAAGCATAATAATTATTTATCTCCTACACTCTCCCGCTGTAGGTAAAATTAGGATCATTCTGTGAGACAATATATAATATCGTATAGGTCAAAAATTTGCATCTGGCTACGAGGACCCGACGTGATTTGCTAATATAGCACAGTACTAAAGTTTTAAAGTGTACGGTGCACGGTGATCGATAAACGCTGTAATGATGAAGTCCTGTTCAGTCATTTTATTTCACTATGTATTCATGAGAAAGTATAAAACAAATGATTCTGCATTTTACAGACCAACATTTATAATGGAAAACTGTGTCGCTAGTTATTTGGGAGAATACAAAAAACTATCTGTTAACACATTCAGTTACACATGCTCTCCTATGAATTGTCGCTCGTATTGCTATTTTGTGGTCTTTTCTATTCTGTGTTTCTATAGATGTACAACAGATTTGTTTGGTGTATAACTGGACAGTAGTGTTCAAATGAGTTACTGGCTACATTCAAGTTCTTATTTATATTTTTCTTTGTCTTTTACCACGTTATCTTTCGTGGTTTTAACGAAATCTGATAGTCTTAGATACTGTTGGGGAACATCTGCATTTTGAAAAGACAATAAGTTACGTTACCAGTATAGCGTATCTTAAATGGCGTGTAGGGACTAACCTGACACATGGCAAACGAGACCGTGCGATACTAGTTAGAAATCTTTATATGCTAACAGTCCGGTTTTTGAAATCACAATACTCATTTAACCAACTGAATCTCAGCCAGATCCCCACAGAGAACAGAATTGTTCTGCACACGAGTATTACGTGACAGGAAGGTTGTACTGACTGTCGGCGCCACAGTCGAGAATAGCATTGGAGAGGCGAGGCGAGCGGTATCAGCGAATCTAACCGCGGTCGGACCTGCGTGTAGAAGGCTTACCCACTCCATCTGCGGAGTCATGCACGCAAAAGGATTTCCACGTGCTACAATGTCAAGGAGAACCTCGGTTTGCAAGACACAAATGTCGTTGGCATCAACGTGTTACGGAAAGCTGTTGTCACTGAATGTGGCAAATTAAAACTGCCGTTCCACCTTGAAGCAAATCCTCGTTGTGCGATACAGAATCTGTGCACCTGTCGCTGTAGTACTGCCCAATTCAAGAAAAAAAGCTAGGAGGTCATGGAACTTAAATGAAAATCCTTGGATAAAGACGACGAAGTTCTCGCGAAACCCTTTACGGCAAATGCGAAGAACCTGTAATCGAATAATATTGTGACCATTTTGTAGACCACATAAGGATGATGACAACAATATTAGAACGATCAGGACGCGTACAGAGACACATAGAGAGTATTTTTTTTCATGGCTGATTTCACGAAGGATTGGGAGAAAAATCGATAGTATTGGTACGACGTACGCCTCGCCACGCAGTGTAAGGGGGTAACTTCGTTGACTTTGCAGGGTCGACAGCGCAAGGATAGTGATTCGAGTGCACGTGCAAGCAGAGTTATGTAGAATATTAACGACTACAAAATCACGAGTTTTTGGTAGACGATAAGTGAAGCGAATGAAACGGGGTAGGAGGCAGTATATCAACTACTAATACGGATAAGAAGAGTGTGAAAAGTAGTTATTAACGTAGCGGTATTCTGCTTTAAAGTGGATCAAATGGACTGTAATTTTCACATACTGTAGTTATAGCAAACCAACAGTTTCGCTCTTATAACGGTGAAAAATCCAGAAGGACGCTCAGTGTACTGAAATTGTCATTGTAACAATAGTGGAAAATAGCAGTGCGAATTGGTACGGTTAGTGTTGTGTTTGTCGAATGAACAGTGACTACATTTAGGCGTTTTATCGTTTTGAATTACTGAGCAATCGTACAGGCCATGCCCATATCCTTATCAACAGAGTGGTCACTATGCATTTACTGAACCTAACCTTCCCGTGTTCACCTGTCACTTGTATCTGAGTTCTACCACTTTCCCAGCCCAATTAGATAGATTCCGACTGCAATAATTAAACTTGCGACTGCTAATGGTCATTGAAATGTTGGAAGGAGTGGGAGTGGGGGGAGGGGGGGTGGAAACCTGCAAGTGACAGTCCACACAGTGATGAGCTAAACATTACGAACACTGTCCGTTGCTGCTGGCGTCGTGCCACGTGAAACGTACGACATATAAGCGGAACAGAGACGAACGGAGACTGGGACATGGGGAATCATTATAGTGGCGATAGGAGCCTGAAATCGGAAAAATTATCTGATATGGACAACTTTGACAAACAGCAGATTGCTGTGGCCCGGTGACTGTGAATGAGCATCTCGGAAAAGGGGAAGGTGGTCAGCTGTTCGCGTTGAATAGTGTGTGTGTAAATTTTCGAAGAAATTTTTCTTGTTTTGGACGTTTGGAATCTCGCTTGTAAGGCCTGAATTGCTTCGGCATGCGCACGCAGCCTCGGAAAAGGACCTACGCTCCACAGAGACGAGTTAAAAGTGTCATTGCTCTGCGAAGATGCGCGACAGTTTTACCTGTTGGTCGCGTGGAGAGGAGAGGAGAGGAGAGGAGAGGAGAGGAGAGGAGAGGAGAGGAGAGGAGAGGAGAGGAGAGGAGAGGAGAGGAGAGGAGAGGAGAGGAGAGGAGAGGAGAAAGACAGTTGAACTTTGGTGCTAAATGTGAAAAGTAGAGTTTTGGTTTAGTAGCAGTAAGCAGCGAACAGTGGAGATTTTTGGGAATCATATTATGGATTAATGTAAGATTTGTTGTAGAGAGAAAAGAACTGATTTCTACATTGGTACGATTATACCCTTTGTGAGCCCGCCTGGCTAGCTGTGCGGTGTAACGAGCTGCTTCCCGAGCGGGAAGGCGTGCCGGTCACCGGCACGAATCCTCTCGGCGGATTAGTGCCGAGGACCCGTGTTGAGGCCAGCCTGAGGATGGATTTTAGGCGGTTTTCCATCTGCCTCGGCGAATGCGGGCTGGTTCCCCTTATTCCGCCTCAGTTACACAATGGCAGCGATTGCTGCGCAAGCACAGTCTCCACGTATGCGTACACCATAATTACTCTACCACGCAAACATTTGGGGTACACTCGTCCGGTATGAGACGTTCCCGAGGGCGTCCCCTGGGGCGGGCCCGAACCGCACAATATCCCTGGGTTCGGTGTGGGGTGGCGGTGGGTGGGTGGATTGCTGTGGCCTGTTCTGGGGTTGTGAACCACTGAGCGCTGCGGCAGGACGAAGCCTCTCCGTCGTTTTTAGGTCCCCAGTTCAATACACAATACACAAATACTCTATGTAAAAATGGATTTCAGGTAATGTTTATCTTTTGTCTCAATTGGAGCAGCAGCTTGATAATGCAGCATTCTTGGTTCGTCAGAGATCCAGATCAAAAGCGTTTTTTGTTTTTAATTTCTGTGTTAGAATTTATAGATCACTGTGAGAGAAATCGATTTAAGAATTAGATTTTGAAATTTTGTTTAAGGAAAAATTATAAATGTGAAGTTTAATTTTTTGTAATTCTTGTGTTACAGTTATGTGAAGTCAGGGAAAGCTTAACTGTTATTCACGTTTCATTAAATGTTATTATGTCAAGCGATATGAGATTGCTATTGAGTTCATTTAACCCAGTGACATTTTCCACACCGCATGAATCAATTAATTTTCAATTTATTTAAAACCATTATCAAAAATTATGAACCAAGAATGATAGCAATGTTTTTAGAAAGCCCACTGTACCTTTGCGTATCTCAGTACTTAAATTTTGCACCTCTGTTATCGCGCTATAGCTACTAGAGCAATTTGCACGGCATTATCCAGTGTAACTCAGGTGAGACAAATAGCGTAGAAAGCAGATTCTTTCTTTAATTAAATTTCACATGGGCAGACTTTAGTTTCAAAGTAATCAGTTTTTCATCAAAGTTCATAGTCAGATTTGGTCATAACATTAGGTTTAAGACAGGACATGATTCCCCCCCCCATGAACCATGGACCTTGCCGTTGGTTGGGAGGCTTGCGTGCCTCAGCGATACAGATGGCCGTACCGTAGGTGCAACCACAACGGAGGGGTATCTGTTGGGAGGCCAGACAAACATGTGGTTCCTGAAGAGGGGCAGCAGCCTTTTCAGTAGTTGCAGGGGCAACAGTCTGGATGATTGACTGATCTGGCCTTGTAACATTAACCAAAACGGTCTTGCTGTGCTGGTACTGCGAACGGCTGAAAGCAAGGGGAAACTACAGCCGTAATTTTTCCCGAGGACATGCAGCTTTACTGTATGATTAAATGATGATGGCGTCCTCTTGGGTAAAATATTCCGGAGGTAAAATAGTCCCCCATTCGGATCTCCGGGCGGGGACTACTCAAGAGGACGTCGTTATCAGGAGAAAGAAAACTGGCGTTCTACGGATCGGAGCGTGGAATGTCAAATCCCTTAATCGGGCATGTAGGTTAGAAAATTTAAAAACGGAAATGGATAGGTTAAAGTTAGATATAGTGGGAATTAGTGAAGTTCGGTGGCAGGAGGAACAAGACTTTTGGTCAGGTGATTACAGGGTTATAAATTTAAAATCAAATAGGGGTAATGCAGGAGTAGGTTTAATAATGAATAAAAAAATAGGAGTGCGGGTTAGCTACTACAAACAGCATAGTGAACGCATTATTATGGCCAAGATAGACACAAAGACCATGCCTACTACAGTAGTACAAGTTTATATGCCAACTAGCTCTGCAGATGATGAAGAAATTGATGAAATGTATGACGAGATAAAAGAAATTATTCAGGTAGTGAAGGGAGACGAAAATTTAATAGTCATCGGTGACTGGAATTCGTCAGTAGGAAAAGGGAGAGAAGGAAACATAGTAGGTGAAAATGGATTGGGGGGAAGAAATGAAAGAGGAAGCCGCCTTGTAGAATTTTGCACAGAGCATACCCTAATCATAGCTAACACTTGGTTCAAGAATCATAAAAGAAGGTTGTATACCTGGAAGAATCCTGGAGATACTAAAAGGTATCAGATGGATTATATAATGGTAAGACAGAGATTTAGGAACCAGGTTTTAAATTGTAAGACATTTCCAGGGGCAGATGTGGACTCTGACCACAATCTATTGGTTATGATCTGCAGATTGAAACTGAAGAAACTGCAAAAAGGTGGGAATTTAAGGATATGGGACCTGGATAAACTGAAAGAACCAGAGGTTGTAGAGAGTTTCAGGGAGAGCATAAGGGAACAATTGACATGAATGGGGGAAAGAAATACAGTAGAAGAAGAATGGGTAGCTCTGAGGGATGAAGTAGTGAAGGCAGCAGAGGATCAAGTAGGTAAAAAGACGAGGGCTAATAGACATCCTTGGGTAACGGAAGAAATATTGAATTTTATTGATGAAAGGAGAAAATATAAAAATGCAGTAAATGAAGCAGGCAAAAAGGAATACAAACGTCTCAAAAATGAAATCGACAGGAAGTGCAAAATGGCTAAGCAGGGATGGCTAGAGGACAAATGTAAGGATGTAGAGGCTCGTCTCACTAGGGGTAAGATAGATACTGCCACAGGAAAATTAAGGAGACCTTTGGAGAGAAGAGAACCACTTGTATGAATATCAAGAGCTCAGATGGCAACCCAGTTCTAAGCAAAGAAGGGAAGGCAGAAAGGTGGAAGGAGTATATAGAGGGTTTATACAAGGGCGAAGTACTTGAGGACAATATTATGGAAATGGAAGAGGATGTAGATGAAAACGAAATGGGAGATAAGATACTGCGTGAAGAGTTTGACAGAGCACTGAAAGACCTGAGTCGAAACAAGGCCCGGGAGTAGACAACATTCCATTAGAACTACTGATGGCCTTGGGAGAGCCAGTCATGACAAAACTCTACCATCTGGTGAGCAAGATGTATGAGACAGGCGAAATACCCTCAGACATCAAGAAGAATATAATAATTCGAATCCCAAAGAAAGCAGGTGTTGACAGATGTGAAAATTACCGAACTATCAGTTTAATAAGTCACAGCTGCAAAATACTAACGCGAATTCTTTACAGACGAATGGAAAAACTGGTAGAAGCGGACCTCGGGGAAGATCAGTTTGGATTCCGTAGAAATGTTGGAACACGTGAGGCAATACTAACCTTACGACTTTCTTAGAAGAAAGATTAAGAAAAGGCAAACCTACGTTTCTAGCATTTGTAGAGTTAGAGAAAGCTTTTGACAATGCTGACTGGAATACTCTCTTTCACATTCTAAAGGTGGCAGGGATAAAATACAGGGAGCGAAAGGCTATTTACAATTTGTACAGAAACCAGATGGCAGTTATAAGAGTCGAGGGGCATGAAAGTGAAGCAGTGGTTGGGAAGGGAGTGAGACAGGGTTGTAGCCTCTCCCCGATGTTATTCAATCTGTATGTTGAGCAAGCACTAAAGGAAACAAAAGAAAAATTCGGAGTAGGTAATAAAATTCATGGAGAAGAAGTAAAAACTTTGAGGTTCGCCGATGACATTGTAATTCTGTCAGAGACAGCAAAGGACTTGGAAGAGCAGTTGAACGGAATGGACAGTGTCTTGAAAGGAGGATATAAGATGAACATCAACAAAAGCAAAACGAGGATAATGGAATGTAGTCGAATTAACTCGGGTGATGCTGAGGGAATTAGATTAGGAAATGAGACACCTAAAGTAGTAAAGGAGTTTTTCTATTTACGGAGTAAAATAACTGATGATGGTCGAAGTAGAGGGGATATAAAATGTAGACTGGCAATGGCAAGGAAAGCGTTTCTGAAGAAGAGAAATTTGTTAACATCGAGTATAGATTTATGTGTCAGGAAGTCGTTTCAGGAAGTATTTGTATGGAGTGTAGCCATGTATGGAAGTGAAAAATGGACGATAACTAGTATGGACAAGAAGAGAATAGAAGCTTTCGAAATGTGGTGCTACAGAAGAATGCTGAAGATAAGGTGGGTAAATAACGTAACTAATGAGGAGGTATTGAATAGGATTGGGGAGAAGAGAAGTTTGTGGCACAACTTGACTAGAAGAAGAGATCGGTTGGTAGGACATGTTTTGAGGCATCAAGGGATCACAAATTTAGCATTGGAGGGCAGCGTGGAGGGTAAAAATCGTAGAGGGAGACCAAGAGATGAATACACTAAGTAGATTCAGAAGAATGTAGGTTGCAGTAGGTACTGGGAGATGAAGAAGCTTGCACAGGACAGAGTAGCATGGAGAGCTGCATCAAACCAGTCTCAGGACTGAAGACCACAACAACAACAACAACTTGATTTTCATAGAATTCTCGCAGTTAGATTTCTCTTTGCATTCTCGCAGTTGAATTTTGTCACCAACAGTATGCCTTTCACAGGCCATCAGCTATAAAGTTTGGTAAGCGCATCATTCAGAATACGGAGTGAAAAGTTTAACATCAAAATCACAATCAACATTAGGGCTGCAGCCCCGCTCGCCCAAACAGGAAACACGCGTAAGGCGCCATGGACCCCCAAGCTAAACTCGTCTCCGACGCGATTGCAGACCGCATTAGCAGCGTAGTCTTGGAGTTCACATGCGTGATGCCACACTTGTCAGGCACGGGAGGGCCAAGGTGCTATTTAAGCAGAATTTGAACACGATAAGGATAAGATGTGGCAGACATTCGTTCGCGACAGTCTGCCTGTTTACTCCTGGGGCATGCACTATAAGACTGCAGCGTCGAAAGTTCGGACATCGACGGTACTGTCAACCCAGAGGATGATCGATGGCAGCCACACCAGTGACTGTAGAGAATCTGCCGAACTCCTCATGAGCACCTTATTACCCGACGATAACAGCGAAGACGAATCTGAAGAACAGGGGAATCTGACGCGGCCATAATCAGTATTGCACATTTACTTTCACTGAAATTAAATTTAACAGATAACTTTCAGCGTGCTGCCGTCGCGAATCTCTAGGGATAGTGGTTAACGGACGGTAAGCGACAAGATCCTTGAAGCCCACATCTCTCTGGCACCCACGCCTTATCTCAGTGCGCGTAAGAAACTTGACTGTTCTGCAGAGTAAAGCAGGTGGCGATCTGTGGCATACCGGCCGACAGAATAGAATGTTTGCATAGCCAAACGCTTTTCGGAATACATCGTTGAACATGGGGCTCGGCAAGAGGTGAGCCCTTCATGTTCCCAAGTGGAGTCAACAACAATGCCAATTACGATTGAAGTGCGCACAGGGTCATCGAAATTAGACCATGGATCCATGGAAACGCGTCACCTTACTGAATGAATCATGCTTCTTGTTACACCAGATCGATCGTACGATTCCCGATACGTTGACATCCATGCGAACGGCTGCTCGAAACTTGCACTACGCTACTGACGCAAGTTGGTGGCGACAGTGTTAGTGTATAGACGAAATCCATCGTGTCTTCCATTGGACACGTGTTAGCAGTAGTTGGATTGACAGCTGTGGTCTTCCTTCTCCAGTTTATTCATTAACGGATGTTGGCGACCACATGATGCATTTCTTTCTATGAACCACATTACGTAATGGTTGATCTGCACTCGATAATCCTGTTCAGTACTTTACATCATCTAACCAACATTTCCTTATTCATCCTTTTCCTCTTTACCTCTCAATCTTCTATTATAAACTGTAGAAACATATATTTGGTACTCCGTAGTACAGGCCGTAACGGATATACACTACTGGCCATTAAAATTGCTACTCCACGAAGATGACGTGCTACAGTCGCGAAATTTAACCGACTGGAAGAAGATGCTGTGATATGCAAACGATTAGCTTTTCAGAGCATTCACACAAGGTTGGCGCCGGTGGCGACACTTACAACGTGCTGACATGAGGAAAGTTTCCAACCGATTTCTCATACACAAACAGCAGTTGACCGGCGTTGTCTAGTGAAAGGTTGTTGTGATGCCTCGTGCAAAGAGGAAAAATGCGTACCGTCACGTTTCCGACTTCGATAAAGGTCGTATTGTAGCCTATCGTGATTGCGGTTTATCGTATCGCGACATTGCTGCTCGCGTTGGTCGAGATCCAATGACTGTTCGCAGAATATGGAATCAGTGAGTTCAGAAGGGTAATACGGAACGCCGTGCATGATACCAACGGCCTCGTATCACTAGCAGTCGAGATGACAGGCATCTTATCCACATGGCTGTAACGGATCGTGCAGCCACATCTCGATCCCTGAGTCAACAAATGGGGACGTTTGCAAGACAACAACCATCTGCACAAACAGTTCGACGACGTTTGCAGCAGCATGGACTGTCAGCTCGGAGACCATGGCTGCGGTTACCCTTGACGCTGCATCACAGGCAGGAGCGCCTGCAATGGTGTACTCAACGACGAACCTGGGTGCACGAATGGCAAAACGTCATTTTTTCGGATGGATCCAGGTTCTGTTTACAGCATCAGGATGGTCGCATCCGTGTTTGGCGACATCGCGGTGAACGCACATGTGAAGCGCCATACCGGCGTATCACCCGGCGTGATGGTATGGGGTGCCATTGGTTACACGTCTCGGTCAGCTCTTGCTCGCACTGACGGCACTTTGAACAGTGGACGTTACATTTTAGATGTGTTACGACCCGTGGCTCTACCCTTCATTCGATCCCAGCGAAACCCTACATTTCGGCTGGATAATGCACGACCGCATGTTGCAGGTCCAGTACGGGCCTTTCTGGATACAGAAAATGTTCGACTGCTGCCCTGGCCAGCACATGCTCCAGATCTCTGACCAACTGAAAACGTCTGGTCAATGGTGGCCGAGCAACTGGCTCGTCCCAATACGCCAGTCACTACTCTTGATGAACTGTGGTATCGTGTTGAAGATGCGCGGGCAGCTGTACCTGCCATCCAAGCTCTGTTTGACTCAGTGGCCAGGCGTATCAAGGCCGTTACTACGGACAGAGGTGGTTGTTCTGGGTACTGATTTCTCAGGATGTATGCACCCAAATTGGGTGAAAATGTAATCACATGTCAGTTCTAGTATAATATATTTGTCCAATGAATAGCCGTTTATCATTTGCATTTCTTCTTGGTGTAGCAATTTTAATGGCCAGTAGTGTATTATGAGTCGTATCTTATTAGGGAGGTGAGTATCTCCACGGACATGTAGTTAGAGCAAGCCACTAACTCTTACTTCCCCCAGGGCAGCGTGTCAGGTGCTGAAGTGTGGACGCGTGGATGCAAAACAGTTAATCTATACTGACAGCCATAGTCCACTTAGCGGTGTAGTTATGATATCAGGTCGTAAAGTTAATGACTGCTTATGGGAAGACTGTTCGACACAGAGAAAAAAAGCCAACACGCAGACGTGTGCACACATTTAGATAGCAAACATAAAATTACCTGTACCTATATCCGTTACAGCTTGCATGTATTCTAAGCATTCAGTTTTTCTTCTTTTAATAGTTAACTTTTCTCACTGTTTGTGTATTCTTCGCAATACGTCGATATTACTTACTCTGACTGTGCAGGGCATTTTATAGATTCTGGAGAATATCCAAATTTCAAAGTTCTCTACTCCCTTACTGTTGCGATATTTAGTGTCAGTCTTCTAGAACCGCATAGAACTACAGAGCAGATTTAGCTTCTTACAAATCGAACTCTAAAGTTTAGGTCTGTACTCGCGAGAATTTTCTGAAATTTAATGAAAGTGATACGGGCGTTCTTTATGTTTGTACTCGAATCTTCACAGAGTGCCGTTCGAAGGTATTTAAACTTACTTACCCTTTGTACTAAGGGGCCAAAGAGTGCTAGATTTTAATTTGTAAAGGAGTCGGGCTGCCGTGTGACAATCATAGAATTCGTCTTTTTTATTTTAATGATTAGACCTAGATTACTGCTGTAAACTCGTACTGTATTGACGTTTTTTTAAAAAATCATCTGAATTATCAGCAATCAGTACTGTATCAACAGCACAGCTAATATTGCTGTTGAAGACTCCGTTACCCTTTATGCCTTTTTGTGTGTTATATCACCAAGTGTGTGTGTGTGTGTGTGTGTGTGTGTGTGTGCGTGTGTGTGTGTGTGTGTGTGTGAGCGAGGTTTCTACGGTTGCCGCCGCCTCTCGCGTCCCAATCTCCATCGTTCCCGGTCATTCCAGTCTCCTTCATTAAGACCTCTCTCCGCCATTGCTTCGCTGACGTCGTCTTTCCAGCATCTTGCAACTCTACCGCGCTTTTTTCTTTGATGTGGAGTCCAATGCCATACATCTACATCTACATCTACATTCATACTCCGCAAGCCACCCAACGGTGTGTGGCGGAGGGCACTTTACGTGCCACTGTCATTACCTCCCTTTCCTGTTCCAGTCGCGTATGGTTCGCGGGAAGAACGACTGTCTGAAAGCCTCCGTCCGCTCTCTAATCTCTCTAATTTTACATTCGTGATCTCCTCGGGAGGTATAAGTAGGGGGAAGCAATATACTCGATACCTCATCCAGAAACGCACCCTCTCGAAACCTGGCGAGCAAGCTACACCGCGATGCAGAGCGCCTCTCTTGCAGAGTCTGCCACTTGAGTTTATTAAACATCTCCGTAACGCTATCACGGTTACTAAATTACCCTGTGACGAAACGCGCCGCTCTTCTTTGGATCTTCTCTATCTCCTCCGTCAACCCGATCTGGTACGGATCCCACACTGATGAGCAATACTCAAGTATAGGTCGAACGAGTGTTTTGTAAGCCACCTCCTTTGTTGCTGGACTACATTTTCTAAGCACTCTCCCAATGAATCTCAACCTGGTACCCGCCTTACCAACAATTAATTTTATATGATCATTCCACTTCAAATCGTTCCGCACGCATACTCCCAGATATTTTACAGAAGTAACTGCTACCAGTGTTTGTTCCGCTATCATATAATCATACAATAAAGGATCCTTCTTTCTATGTATTCGCAATACATTACATTTGTCTATGTTATGGGACAGTTGCCACTCCCTGCACCAAGTGCCTATCCGCTGCAGATCTTCCTGCATTTCGCTACAATTTTCTAATGCTGCAACTTCTCTGTATACTACAGCATCATCCGCGAAATGCCGCATGGAACTTCCGACACTATCTACTAGGTCATTTATATATATTGTGAAAAGCAATGGTCCCATAACACTCCCCTGTGGCACGCCAGAGGTTACCTTAATGTCTGTAGACGTCTCTCCATTGATAACAACATGCTGCGTTCTGTTTGCTAAAAAATCTTCAATCCAGCCACACAGCTGGTCTGATATTCCGTAGGCTCTTACTTTGTTTATCAGGCGACAGTGCGGAACTGTATCGAACGCCTTCCGGAAGTCAAGAAAAATAGCATCTACCTGGGAGCCTGTATCTAATATTTTCTGGGTCTCATGAACAAATAACGCGAGTTGGGTCTCACACGATCGCTGTTTCCGGAATCCATGTTGATTCCTACATAGTAGATTCTGGGTTTCCAAAAACGACGTGATACTCGAGCAAAAAACATGTTCTAAAATTCTACAACAGATCGACACGTTTTGGCCATATTGTGTCTGGCATAAGCTGCAAGTGACCATACCAGAGTAGGCGCATTCTTTCTGTGTAGTCTAATATGATCAAGCCTGGAGTATTTACAACTCCGTGTCCAGAAATCCAACTCGACAGCCAGCAAGCGATCTACTGCCTCTGAATTAGTTCCCACAAGTCTGCACCATATGATGTGATACTTTCAATAATCACGAAGTGATTCCTGAAAAATACTCTCCGAGTACAAACTGAATTACAAGGGTGACAAAATTCATCCTTGTCGGACTCCTCTACAGATATTAATCAAATCGGTGATCGCATTATCAAGCTTAATCTGTGCTGTCTGTTTCCAGTACAAATTCTCTACAGCGGACGTCTTTCGGATCTAGATGCATTATTTTGAGAATTTCCATAACCTTATTAAGTTGTACTGTATCGAAGGCTTTTCAAGAGTCTGTAACATGAAGGCTTATGTTTTTATCTTGATCATTGGAGTTTTCCTTGAGACCTCGTAATGCAACGCTTGCTCCTCTTATGCATAAACCACCGTTAAATTCAGACACTGCCTGACCAATAAATTTCTCACGTTTTCATATATCCTTTTCTGGGTGAACTTCAGAAATATTTTCAAGGAATAGTTCATAAGAGCAGTGACACTATGAGCTTCACATTTACTCACATTTTTCTTTTATGTTACCGGAAAGAAACTTGGTAATAGCCATTGGGCAGAGTAATGACCTGTACCGTAAATTCTATTAAAAGTTTGTTAAGACACTGATACCTTCTTTATCAAGACGCTTAGTGAGATCCACTGGAATTTCATCAGGTCCTATTGGCATGTTCGTTTTTGAGTTTCGTATGCTTTTCTCGATTTATTCTTTCATTATTGGTGATTCTGTTAGATTAGTTGTTAGAAATATCTGTATGGTCTATCATCTGAAAAGAGTTTCTCAATATAGTCTTCCCATATCTCTCTCTTTTCCGCAGCGTCATGAGAGACTTAACTGATTACTTTTTCGAAACTCCGCAGTTGTTCGCCTCTGCAACGCATAAGTTTGAAAAGTGGCTCAAAGCTGCGAACAACCTTTCTCTGTAATGCCGCTCAAGCACACGGCCCTGCGACGTCACCCTCGGGCTCGGCGGTACTTCAAGCAGCTGGGTGTCGACATACGCGAAAAAGGAACCAGAGTTCATGCGAGGTGTAAGGTGAGTTAATGATGCCACATTGGCACTAAATAACACCAAAATTCTGCCCCATCGCCACCGTGGACGTGTTACGCTGTGGGAAGGTCGTCACATCTCCTGTTACCCGTATTTCGTACCTTCTTTTGACGCCTCCGCAAAGGAGATTAGAACCACGTCGGTCAGCATTGAAATCACGCGTTTTTCTTATATGTGGCTGAGGAAAATGTTTCAGACACACTGTCGACACGAAAATGCCTCACGGATGGCATAAACGGCCTAAGTGAAAACACCCCTTCTTTCATGCGTTGATTCCCACATTTTGGGCTCGAAAACGACAGTTCACAGTGCGTTTGGCAACAGGACGACGTTCTGGACGATCTTTGACATTACTGACAGCCCACAGACGTTTCAACCCTCCTCTAAAGACACAGTGTGCCAGTAACCCAATTGCACGTGATCGCAGGTAGGCAACCACTTGACACACGTTTCTTTTGGCGTGCCTGCTAGCCGATGGCCAGGACTCTCTCACGGGTTTTCTCTGTGCAGGTACATTTTCAAAGTGCTCGACAATCGTAGGCTGGTGCACTGACAATACTGCCGAACTCTGGGAGGGGGTCTCTGACGGACCTTTTGACATTTTATTCACGCATTTCTCAACATTGCACCTCTCCGGCATCACGTAAGAGGATGGCGCGAAGCAGGGGGCTGAAGGAGCATACTCATCTTTTGCTGCTTCGGAGCGAGTTGGGATTTCGTTGAATGGTTCTCCTCTTGTGGTTCCGCACTGAACACCAGAGCAGGAACTGCAGTCGCACTACCATCTAAAGAGGTTCGATTTCGTTCAGTGTGATTGCTAGCCCACGATGTCCTTAGAGAAGGGTTGAATCGTCCGTGGGGCGTCAGCAGTGTCAAAGACTGTCAAGAATGTCGTCCTGTTGCACGTTGCAGTGCGAACTATCGTTATCGAGCTCAAAATATGTGGGAATCAATGTCTCAAGATTGACTGACGCCCTTTATGCAACCCCCTGTGGTGGTTTATTGCCGATTCTGAGGTGCGGTATGTCTGAAACGTTTTCCTCGGCGACTCATAAGAAAACTGCTTGATTTCAACGCTGGGTGTTGCGTTGTAATCTGCATTGCGGTGGCGTCAAAAGAAGGGGTGAAATGTGGGTAAGAGACGATATGGCGACCTTCCACCGTGTGACAGGTTCACGACGGCATAGCGCAGAATTGTGGTGGAAATTGGTGCCCTGTGACATCATTAACCTCGCTTATGCCTCACATGAACTTCTCCGCTGTGGCATTTTTTTCCCCGCATGTGTCGAAACGTTGCTGTTTGAAGCTTGCCAAGACAGAAGGTGACGTGCCAGGTCACCATGCTTTTGCACCGTTGTAGAAGAAGGTTTTGAGACAAATTTCAAACTTATATGTCACCATGGGAAACGGTTACGAGGTTTCGAAGAAGTGTTCCCTAATTAGTGTTGAGCAGTATGTTTTATTGACTTCCTTGACCATCAAGGAGATGTATTTTCTTCTACACATCCTTGCAATTTATTTTAGCTTCTTATGTAAGTTACCCTCATCACGTTAAGCTTGCAAGCTTTCAGTTTCTACGCATTCCTATTGTAACCAGTTTTGCTGCTCCAATATTTGATCTTATGAGTTTATGAATATCACTGTAATTACACTCCTGGAAATGGAAAAAAGAACACATTGACACCGGTGTATCAGACCCACCATACTTGCTCCGGACACTGCGAGAGGGCTGTACAAGCAATGATCACACGCACGGCACAGCGGACACACCAGGAACCGCGGTGTTGGCCGTCGAATGGCGCTAGCTGCGCAGCATTTGTGCACCGCCGCCGTCAGTGTCAGCCAGTTTGCCGTGGCATACGGAGCTCCATCGCAGTCTTTAACACTGGTAGCATGCCGCGACAGCGTGGAGGTGAACCGTATGTGCAGTTGACGGACTTTGAGCGAGGGCGTATAGTGGGCCGGGTGGACGTACCGCCGAATTGCTCAACACGTGGGGCGTGAGGTCTCCACAGTACATCGATGTTGTCGCCAGTGGTCGGCGGAAGGTGCACGTGCCCGTCGACCTGGGACCGGACCGCAGCGACGCACGGATGCACGCCAAGACCGTAGGATCCTACGCAGTGCCGTAGGGGACCGCACCGCCACTTCCCAGCAAATTAGGGACACTGTTGCTCCTGGGGTATCGGCGAGGACCATTCGCAACCGTCTCCATGAAGCTGGGCTACGGTCCCGCACACCGTTAGGCCGTCTTCCGCTCACGCCCCAACATCGTGCAGCCCGCCTCCAGTGGTGTCGCGACAGGCGTGAATGGAGGGACGAATGGAGACGTGTCGTCTTCAGCGATGAGAGTCGCTTCTGCCTTGGTGCCAATGATGGTCGTATGCGTGTTTGGCGCCGTGCAGGTGAGCGCCACAATCAGGACTGCATACGACCGAGGCACACAGGGCCAACACCCGGCATCATGGTGTGGGGAGCGATCTCCTACACTGGCCGTACACCACTGGTGATCGTCGAGGGGACACTGAATAGTGCACGGTACATCCAAACCGTCATCGAACCCGTCGTTCTACCATTCCTAGACCGGCAAGGGAACTTGCTGTTCCAACAGGACAATGCACGTCCGCATGTATCCCGTGCCACCCAACGTGCTCTAGAAGGTGTAAGTCAACTACCCTGGCCAGCAAGATCTCCGGATCTGTCCCCCATTGAGCATGTTTGGGACTGGATGAAGCGTCGTCTCACGCGGTCTGCACGTCCAGCACGAACGCTGGTCCAACTGAGGCGCCAGGTGGAAATGGCATGGCAAGCCGTTCCACAGGACTACATCCAGCATCTCTACGATCGTCTCCATGGGAGAATAGCAGCCTGCATTGCTGCGAAAGGTGGATATACACTGTACTAGTGCCGACATTGTGCATGCTCTGTTGCCTGTGTCTATGTGCCTGTGGTTCTGTCAGTGTGATCATGTGATGTATCTGACCCCAGGAATGTGTCAATAAAGTTTCCCCTTCCTGGCACAATGAATTCACGGTGTTCTTATTTCAATTTCCAGGAGTGTAGACATGTCTGGACTCTGTACTCTCAGTGTTCATCCATCAATGAAAGAGTTTGATCACTCATCCGTATCTTTTTTCGATCTCTTGTGTTATATCCTAGTTTATGTTCAGCAGTGAACATCAACGTTTTTCGTCTCTTTCCACTATTTTCTTCATTAACCAGAAGCATCACTGTCGTCACGATTTTACTGTTTTCATCCATGCGCACGTGAAGAATATTGCGGACCATCTTGCATCCCTTTATGCTTGCTGTCTTTTCTGATAGCAGTAGCATCTTCCAGCCGCGTAACTGCACGCCTCATAAAGCCAGAGTCGTACTACATTGATTTCAGGAGCATGATAGTGGACTCACACTGATTCCCCCGATTTTATCACGATTCAACACATTTGGGACACCACCCGGCGCCAGGTCTGCGCCCACAAAACATCAGTCCGTAATTTACTGGAATAGCGCGACTTGCGCGTATACATCCGGTGCCATATACAGTACCTCCCGAAGGCTACCAAGGAGTTGCCGAATCCATTCTACGCAGAATCGCTGTTGTATTTTTCTCCAAAGTTGGACCAATACGCTGTTAAGCAGGTGGTTATAATGATCTGACTTGGTGCAGTATACGCCGATGTGGAGACCCGTGCCGGCCGGGGTGGCCGAGCGGTTCTAGGCACTACAGTCTGGAACCGCGCGACCGCTACGGTCGCAGGTTCGAATCCTGCCTCGGGCATGGACGTGTGTCATGTCCTTAGGTTAGCTAGGTTTACGTAGTTCTAATTTCTAGGGGACTGATGACCTTACAAGTTAAGTCTCACAGTGCTCCGAGCCATTTGAACCTTTTTTTTTTTTTTTTTTTTGGAGACCCGTAAGGGCCGGTGCATCCGTCTATGAGGCGGGACGCCATTCATGCTGGCGTTGCAGCACTCTGTCCACCTAGAAGTGAGGCAGAACAGTTTCGATAATGCTCCATAGACACGAGTACGTTATAGCGATTTCCAGATAACGTGACCTCAGTACTACTGGGCATATTTGAAGCTGCAATCAGCTCCATCAGTCCTCAGTGCCAGTGAAAACTGATAGCTGGCTAGGGTATCATGGATCTGAACTGGTCAACTGGTCGCCATCTTACTTTGCTTTACACGCGGTCCATGCCACGGGCCAATGTCGCAGCATCAGGAGGAAAGAGACTGATGCGTGCTACTCAGCAACTGCCCCTCATTCACTTGCTCATGTTCGGACGTACACATAAGATTTTGTAGTTTAAATCTATTGTGGGAGATGGCAGAGTTGTTTTTTAGTGGTTAGCATTTGTATACTGGGTGTTATTTTGTAGAATTTTACGTTGTGTCACATTTTGTATTTTGTTGTCCCAGTTTTAGTAGGACGTAGAATATATCACATATGAAAGAACAGTCATCCTTTATCTTATACTCTAAAATCCAAACAAAGATTCCTGTTTCGTAGACTACTTCTAAAATATTCAAGGCTATAAGAACTGGGAAAAAGTAGATAACTGAGCTCCGAAAGATTTCTGACACTGATGTACGAATTACGAATATATTGTTCTAGTTAACAAATTTTTCCCACAGCAACGTTCAGTTACAATGTTTCATATGAGTGAAGGTATTTCGGAAAAAACCGACACACCCACTGAAGACAATTCAACGGCATCGGAATCTATTTGTGTACAAAAAGGGCAGCTACACAAGTATGTTCCTCCACTACAGACTACCTAGTTATGCAGTTACCAGGTAACGCCAATAATTGTTTCCTGACATACATTTTGCTGCAATTATACAACTGATGCATATGTAGATGCATACTGTTACCAGAGTATTTTGTAAATAATAGCTTCTGTTATTACTAGTCGTATACTATTTCAGCGTTATTTATTAACTCCTCAGTTTGTATGCTCCATCCAGCAACATTCTAAAATGTTTACCGCCGCAAACACCTGGTAACCTTACAACTGGAGCGTAAATTTGTTCAGAGGTCGGAGGAAGCCAAGCGCGTACGACCTCCAATAGCCCCATGCTTATTCAAGCACTGAGGTGTTCAAACAAACCTCTGGGTTGATGACAGCTGACAGATACGCGTTTATAAGGAGAATTCTGATGCAAAACAAATTTCGCATGGCCTTGCTGACAGAGACCCAAGGGTTAGGTTCAGTCGCCTAATTAGAACGATATTCTGTGTCTGCGCTCTATGGCATACTGTATGTCCTACACCCAGTACACAGACACTTAATGACTGAGCCATCGAGTCATCCCATAAACAGTTACTCTTATTCTAAATCCACTGGATATCATTATCTTCTTCGAGTAATCATGTTCTAAAATTAAAACAATTGCAGCCCTCGGTCGCGAAAATGAAGTCTTGTTGACTTAGGTTTCGGCCACTTCTTAGAGTGCCTTCATCAGAAATAAAACATTTAAAACTGGCATGTCACGTATAAAATAACTATGAA
Organism: Schistocerca nitens; assembly: GCF_023898315.1. Classification (NCBI taxonomy): domain Eukaryota; kingdom Metazoa; phylum Arthropoda; class Insecta; order Orthoptera; family Acrididae; genus Schistocerca; species Schistocerca nitens. The sequence continues at coordinate 928,423,864 of NC_064617.1, read as the reverse complement.
GCGATAACGCTTTAGTCACAAAATATTAGAATAGAACACATAGAGGCAGGCCACTAATGGCTGCACCACATGTCGAGCTGCCATGTTTAAAGCTATAATCATGTTCTGTTTCGTGCAAAGTTGTAATATTTGTAGGCTTCTCATTTTTTTGTGTAGGGAGCTTCATTGAGTACGGCAAAAAAGAAAAGCAGGTCACTTGATTAGTCCTATCAACATCCTGTCCTCCTGCAATGCGTTTTACCCAGACGTGTAGGGCATCCCAATCCACGTTTATCTTTTTGACTTACATGCTCTTTGCATTCACAGTTTTCTCAGTCGTAAATGGCTTAATACGAGTCCCGATATATAAACTCGCCAACTGTAATTAGATATTTTCTGGAATTTGCTTGACAGCAAATTATGCAACATATAAGCAACTACAAAAGTGTGCAGTACAAGAATCGTGTAGGGAACGCCTCATGCTTATGTAGGCTTAGCGATATAGCTGTGAAATGCTACAAGAGAGAAAGAGCAAGAAATAAAGCCACACAATTTATTTACAAAGGAAAGAAGAAATCAACAGATAAGGTTTTCACTACACATGCTAGAAGGGCACTCACGGAAGAGAAGAAGGAAAGTTGGAAACAGCAGAGCATCGAGTAACACGCAACTTTTAGTCCTGAAAAGTGATACAGAGATAGAAAAACACAGATACTCAACTGATTTATGCAATAGGTACAATCCAAAAAAAGGATGGGTACACAAAAGTGAAGTTTATCTAAAATACATAAAATACAAACAAACACTGAAAAAGTTTGAGTGATTTGTTCAGCAAAGAACTACACATTTATCAACAGGAGTTCATGCAGGGATGTGTTTATAATACAACATGTAACACAAAAAAGTACATCAAATGAAAGTTATAGGAAATTGTAATACATTATGCTTCCTAATTTTTATATTTTACTAGTTTGAAGCACTTACAACACAATTTCATGTGTTATGTTAATGGGGAAAGTTTAGATTCAAATCAACATATGGTTCACATGCATACGTTCTCATAAAGCTGCAATTTTGTATCGTTAACCATACAATTTTAAGAGGTATGTTTCTGACGACAAGATAAAGAAACAAGAAAAAAATTGTCCACCTTTTTTTGTTTTTAACAGCTGATGTTTTATGAAAATTCAGTGGGTAGCTGACACTGTTTGTACATCGTGTTGAGTTTTAAATAACTTATTGACAGTAAGATTTGGGTGAGCGTGTTCTTGCACGTGTAGTACGTCCGTAATGGAAGTGACTGATAAGCAGAAGTTCTAATAGGCCAGCTCCACAGGGTCATAAACATTTAGAAATCTAAAAAGAAACGCAAGCAATGTCAGCTAACCACCAGAATTTCTTAAAAGCATTAGGTGAAACATGCTTTGCAAGAAAAACGAAATTTAGTTCCAAAAGATGGACAGTAAATATATTTGTCTACAAGATAAACACTGAAGGCAACAAATTAGAAAGAATAGCTGCAAATGTTAACAATCATAGACAGTATTTAACCAAAAATTTATTGCAACGTTAAACGTAATATTCTAGGGACGTGGTGCATTTACTTTGTGATCAGGAACGGTTCAGGGCGTCATAAGAAATACAAGCAAAAATGGTAATTCTGCGATGAGGGGAGTATTTTGTGTACGGCTGTAAGCCGTACTTGTCCTATGGCTGCCGGCAGCACGTAGGACCATGTAACACGTTTACCTCTATTTCCCAGACGAACCTTACACATGATGAAGGTATACTAGATTTATTTGTAGCAAACAGACCCCGCCCCTTTGCTCACATGGTAGTCACTGAACACAGTGGAGTTTTAACAATAATCGGTACCAATGTGCAAGGGGCAGACAGGTTATCAAAAAGTTCTACGTGTTCAGGAAATTGATTTGGATGAGATCATCTCAGAGAGGACGTGTAATCATTTGATTGAAGCGGTCATCTGTTGTAGGAACTATGACTCAAATTGAGAGAAATAGTCGAACATACTCTAGAAAAATTGTATCAGTTAGAACACTTGAAGATGGTAGCGATTTCCCCTTTCGGGTGCAACCAGTAACACAACTTTTTTATGAAAGAATGGCTGTTGCAAAATAAATACAAAAAAAATATATCCTCAGATAGACTTAAGTTAGTTGATATACGTTCACTGAATCGCTATTTGACCTTACGACGGCAAAATGTTAAGACTATCATTGACACCAAAATCAGTGCCAAGGGATTTGTAGAATAGCTAGGAAGCGATACAGAAAAAAGCTAAACGAAAGTAGATACGTTGAATTCTACGTTAAACATTCCTTTAGAAATGGAAAATCGGTGGACGTTGCCAGCATTCATTAGCTGCACCACTGTCGAGGCGAGTGACATAATTATCATTACTGGTAGTAATTAAAAGCAACTTAACTCGCTAAAACGTGCAAGATTCCCATGACAAATGAAATGCATTCATGTCCTCTACAGATTTACAGAGTGACTATAATGCGAAGTAAATCTGTTGAGCAGGGTGATGTTCTACGAGGGCGTTCTGAAAAATAATGCCTCTAAATTTTTTATGTGGAAACTCTTACAGCATTTTAAATAAAACACCTGTTATTAACATTCTACAGCTTTATTCTTCAAATTTACATTTTCATTATTCAACATATTCACCCTGGGGACGAACATATTTCTCCTAATGAGAGACCAGTTTGTTTATGCCATCGGTGTTGACTTCGTTTACTCAGTAGCACCATCACCACTGCTTGCACTGCTTCATCACTATGTTATGTCTCTTGCAGCGGTCTCTCCGCGATATTTTCAGAAAATTTTATAAATTATATAACTCAGTACATATCTCGAAATATCTCTTCTTATCTTACCGATTATCAATGCAGAGTAGTTTCAAGCCCAATTATTCCTTGGAGCGTCCATTTACTCCATGGAACAGCTTCTCTGCTATCTATGTTTTCTCTTATGAAAAGAATGAAGGAATTCTTGCCGATTAGTCGTGAAAGAAGGAGGATGTATATGTATGTATTGTTGAGCTAGTCGCCATCTTGATGAGATTCTGTATGAGAACGAATTTAATACATGAACTAAACTAAAGTCAGTGTGTTCGCGTATTATTTAACTGATTATTATTGACAGTGTCTGCTTACTACGCTGTGTTGCATGGGATCAGTGGGGAACGTCTGATTTACACTGGACGAACCTGCCGTTTTGTATGCTCAAGATATCGAGTTACTTCAAATAAATAGGCTAACACGGTCTTACCAGCAGATCTCCGGTCTTCCCCATGTGATCACCGAAAGTTAGTAATTATTACAAATGTTTCCAGGAGATCGACTGACAATTTTCGTCGCACCGAGACTTCGAAATTGCTTCACTGCCTTATGGAATTTAAGTTAAGCTCAATTTAATCAGGATAGAACAGTATTGAACTGTGTGAATGTGATACGCCTGCTTTGTGATAGAAAATTCCCTTAACATACGCATGTTTCTACTATCCTGATCAGTGAAGCTAAATCAGGCCGGTGTGAGAGAGGTTTATAAATTTTTGATCCCACAAAAAAAAAAAAAAAAAAAAAAAAAAAAATGGCTTCACGGTGACAGGACACATTTTTGAGCATTACTTAAACATTGTGTGAATTTTATGTTGCATGTGCACGAGAGAAAAGAAGACGAGGCCCGTTCCAGAAGTCACAATTTCGCCACAACCTACGAGAACGTCGCTCAGGTCAGACAATATACAATTAAATTTTTGTAGATAGAAATTTAGAATAACTATTTAAATGTCTATCGGTTTGAATCAGATTGATTGGGTTGAACTTTAGATAGGAAGTGTTTATTATAAGTGACTATTATGCAAAGTTTCTACATCTATATCTACATTTATACTCCGCAAGCCACCCAACGGTGTGTGGCGGAGGACACTTGACGTGCCACTGTCATTACCTCCCTTTCCTGTTCCAGTCACGTATGGTTCGCGGGAAGAACGACTGTCTGAATGCCTCCGTGCGCGCTCTAATCTCTCTAATTTTACATTCGTGATCTCCTCGGGAGGTATAAGTAGGGGGAAGCAATATATTCGATACCTCATCCAGAAACGCACCCTCTCGAAACCTGGCGAGCAAGCTACACCACGATGCAGAACGCCTCTCTTGCAGAGTCTGCCACTTGAGTTTATTAAACATCTTCATAACGCTATCATGGTTACCAAATAACCCTGTGACGAAACGCACCGCCCTTCTTTGGATCGTCTCTATCTCCTCCGTCAACCCGATCTGGTACGGATCCCACACTGATGAGCAATACTCAAGTACAGGTCGAACGAGTGTTTTGTAAGCCACCTCCTTTGTTGCTGGACTACATTTTCTAAGCACTCTCCCAATGAATCTCAACCTGGTACCCGCCTTACCAGTGTTTGTTCCGCTATCATATAATCATACAATAAAGGATCCTTCTTTCTATGTATTCGCAATACATTACATTTGTCTATGTTAAGGGACAGTTGCCACTCCCTACACCAAGTGCCTATCCGCTGCAGATCTTCCTGCATTTCGCTACAATTTTCTAATGCTGCAACTTCTCTGTATACTACAGCATCATCCGCGAAAAGCCGCATGGAACTTTCGACACTATCTACAAGGTCATTTATATATATTGTGAAAAGCAATGGTCCCATAACACTCCCCTGTGCCACGCCAGAGGTTACTTTAACGTCTGTAGACGTCTCTCCATTGATAACAACATGCTGTGTTCTGTTTGCTAAAAACTCTTCAATCCAGCCACACAGCTGGTCTGATATTCCGTAGGCTCTTACTTTGTTTATCAGGCGACAGTGAGGAACTGTATCGAACGCCTTCCGGAAGTCAAGAAAAATAGCATCTACCTGGGAGCCTGTATCTAATATTTTCTGGGTCTCATGAACAAATAAAGCGAGTTGGGTCTCACACGATCGCTGTTTCCGGAATCCATGTTGATTCCTACATGGTAGATACTGGGTTTCCAAAAACGACATGATACTCGAGGAAAAAACATGTTCTAAAATTCTACAACAGATCGACGTCAGAGATATAGGTCTATAGTTTTGCGCATCTGCTCGACGACCCTTCTTGAAGACTGGGACTACCTGTGCTCTTTTCCAATCATTTGGAACCCTCCGTTCCTCTAGAGACTTGAGGTACACGGCTGTTAGAAGGGGGGCAAATTCTTTCGCGTACTCTGTGTAGAATCAAATTGGTATTCCGTCAGGTCCAGTGGACTTTCCTCTGTTGAGTGATTCCAGTTGCTTTTCTATTCCTTGGACACTTATTTCGATGTCAGCCATTTTTTCGTTTGTGCGAGGATTTAGAGAAGGAACTGCAGTGCGGTCTTCCTCTGTGAAACAGCTTTGGAAAAAGGTGTTTAGTATTTCAGCTTTACGCGTGTCATCCTCTGTTTCAATGCCATCATCATCCCGGAGTGTCTGGATATGCAGTTTCGAGCCACTTACTGATTTAACGTAAGACCAGAACTTACTAGGATTTTCTGTCAAGTCGGTACATAGAATTTTACTTTCGAATTCACTGAACGCTTCACGCATAGCCCTCCTTACGCTAACTTTGACATCGTTTAGCTTCTGTTTGTCTGAGAGGTTTTGGCTGCATTTAAACTTGGAGTGAAGCTCTCTTTGCTTTCGCAGTAGTTTCCTAACTTTGTTGTTGTACCACGGTGGGTTTTTCCCGTCCCTCACAGTTTTACTCGGCACGTACCTGTCTAAATCGCATTTTACGATTGCCTTGAACTTTTTCCATAAACGCTCAACATTGCCAGTGTCGGAACAGAAATTTTCGTATTGATCTGTTAGGTAGTCTGAAATCTGCCTTCTATTACTCTTGCTAAACAGATAAACCTTCCTCCCTTTTTTTATATTCCTATTAACTTCCATATTCAGGGATGCTGCAACGGCCTTATGATCACTGATTCCCTGTTCTGCACATACAGAGTCGCAAAGTTCGGGTCTGTTTGTTATCAGTAGGTCCAAGATGTTATCTCCACGAGTCGGTTCTCTGTTTAATTGCTCGAGGTAATTTTCGGATAGTGCACTCAGTATAATGTCACTCGATGCTCTGTCCTTACCACCCGCCCTAAACATCTGAGTGTCCCAGTCTATATCTGGTAAATTGAAATCTCCACCTAAGACTATAAAATGCTGAGAAAATTTATGTGAAATGTATTCCAAATTTTCTCTCAGTTGTTCTGCCACTAATGCTGCTAGGTCAGTGACATTATTAACTCAGACGCGAGTGACTTTATATATTTGTTGTTCTGTGTATTAATGGTTCTTAGTAGGGCGGCTTATAAAATGGCAATGCAACAGCAGAGCGAATCACGACAGCTTGGTTCCTTCTGGTCTCTCAAATCCGTTACGTCTCCTGTCCGGTACGCCAATGCGACGCCTGTCCTCCGTGCCGTCTCCCATGTTCCTGTTCGATCAGTTTCACCGCAGTTCAGCAAGACATCGATGAAGAAAATTTTTCAGAAGATTGTATAAAATTTGCATGTGTAAAGATTTTTTTTTGCTATGAGGCAGATTTTATCTTTCCTATGAATTTTAGAATATCTGTCAAATTTCTAAATTATTCTGTCTTTCCTATCATCTGTGATACCTAATTGGGGTCTAAGCCTCCAGGTTTTCCGGGGTTTCCCTGTGAAGGCCAGTTCCTGAATAGGTAGACCTGATTAACAACTATATAAGTCCATCTTCCCTGGTTGTGTACGTGGGATGCGGTTATGCCCCAGTACACGTGAAAGCAACAACTAGGTATCTAGGTAACGAAGATCGGTGTTACCTGTACCAAATCTCTTTCAGTGCTTGTAATCAAAAAATCGTACTAACTTCTTCAAATGTATAGGAACGTATGTTCCACAAATTCTAGCTAAGCCAATAGTTAGCTCGCAAAGTGGATACACATCAACTTTGCTCGCTGCGAGGGGCGATGTAATGTCTCTTGCAGCGGTCTCTCTGCGATATTTTCAGAAAATTTTATAAATTATATAACTCAGTACATATCTCGAAATATCTCTTCTTATCTTACCGATTATCAATGCAAAGTAGTTTCAATCCCAATTATTCCTTAGAGCGTCCATTTACTCCATGGAATAGATTCTCTGCTATCTATGTTTTCTCTTATGAAAAGAATGAAGGAATTCTTGCCGATTAGTCGTGAAAGAAGGAGGATGTATATGTACGAGGGCAGTTCAATAAGTAATGCAACACATTTTTTTTCTCGGCCAATTTTGGTTGAAAAAACCAGAAATTTCTTGTGGAATATTTTCAAACAATCCCGCTTTGTCTCGTATAGTTTCATTGACTTCCGACAGGTGCAGCGCTGTACGGAGCTGTTAAAATGGCGTCTGTAACGGATGTGCGTTGCAAACAACGGGCAGTGATCGAGTTTCTTTTGGCGGAAAACCAGGGCATCTCAGATATTCATAGGCGCTTGCAGAATGTCTACGGTGATCTGGCAGTGGACAAAAGCACGGTGAGTCGTTGGGCAAAGCGTGTGTCATCATCGCCGCAAGGTCAAGCAAGACTGATCTCCCGCGTGCGGGCCGGCCGTGCACAGCTGTGACTCCTGCAATGGCGGAGCGTGCGAACACACTCGTTCGAGATGATCGACGGATCACCATCAAACAACTCAGTGCTCAACTTGACATCTCTGTTGGTAGTGCTGTCACAATTGTTCACCAGTTGGGATATTCAAAGGTTTGTTCCCGCTGGGTCCCTCGTTGTCTAACCGAACACCATCAAGAGCAAAGGAGAACCATCTGTGCGGAATTGCTTGCTCGTCATGTGGCTGAGGGTGACAATTTCTTGTCAAAGATTGTTACAGGCGATGAAACGTGGGTTCATCACTTCGAACCTGAAACAAAACGGCAATCAATGGAGTGGCACCACACCCACTCCCCTACCAAGAAAAAGTTTAAAGCCATACCCTCAGCCGGTAAAGTCATGGTTACAGTCTTCTGGGACGCTGAAGGGGTTATTCTGTTCGATGTCCTTCCCCATGGTCAAACGACGAACTCTGAAGTGTATTGTGCTACTCTTCAGAAATTGAAGAAACGACTTCAGCGTGTTCGTAGGCACAAAAATCTGAAGGAACTTCTCCTTCTTCATGACAACGCAAGACCTCACACAAGTCTTCGCACCCGAGAGGAGCTCACAAAACTTCAGTGGACTGTTCTTCCTCATGCACCCTACAGCCCCGATCTCGCACCGTCGGATTTCCATATGTTTGGCCCAATGAAGGACGCAATCCGTGGGAGGCACTACGCGGATGATGAAGAAGTTCTTGATGCAGTACGACGTTGGCTCCGACATCGACCAGTGGAATGGTACCGTGCAGGCATACAGGCCCTCATTTCAAGGTGGCGTAAGGCCGTAGCATTGAATGGAGATTACGTTGAAAAATAGTGTTGTGTAGCTAAAAGATTGGGGAATAACCTGGTGTATTTCAATGCTGAATAAAGCAACCCCGTTTCAGAAAAAAAAATGTGTTGCATTACTTATTGAACTGCCCTCGTATGTATTGTTGAGCTAGTCGCCATCTTGATGAGATTCTGTTGAGAAGGAATTTAATACATGAACTAAACTAAAGTCAGTGTGTTCGCGTATTATTTAGCTGATTATTATTGACAGTGTCTGCTTACTACGCTGTGTTGCACGGGATCAGTGGGGAACGTCTGATTTACACTGGACGAACCTGCCGTTTTGTATGCTCAAGATATCGAGTTACTTCAAATAAATAGGCTAACACGGTCTTATCAGCAGATCTCCGGTCTTCCCCATGTGATCACCGAAAGTTAGTAATTATTACAAATGTTTCCAGGAGATCGACTGACAATTTTCGTCGCACCGAGACTTCGAAATTGCTTCACTGCCTTATGGAATTTAAGTTAAGCTCAATTTAATCAGGATAGAACAGTATTGAACTGTGTGAATGTGATACGCCTGCTTTGTGATAGAAAATTCCCTTAACATACGCATGTTTTTACTATCCTGATCAGTGAAGCTAAATCAGGCCGGTGTGAGAGAGGTTTTTAAATTTTTGATCCCATACAAAAAAAAAAAAAAATTAAAACTATCAAAGCGAAGTCCTCGAAGATTCTCTTTAAGATTTGGAAACAGATAAAAGTCGGATGCGGCTACCTCGGGGCTGTGTGGAGGATGATCGATGACAAAGAACCAAGTCGGCGAGCTAATGTGTGATCTTCGACTGCCGTGCTGAAGGAAACTCAACTACAGCATACCGTTTCTCACGCACCGATATAGTTATTTTGCACACCGCCATGTTACACGCTGCACTTCGGAGCCCTATAGTGCTACAGGATTGCAGATTTGTAGACATAAACACTAAAGGCGTAGAATGTGCATAACATTTTTGTATTTAAAAATCTTCACGATTTTTCAAATGAAAAATATAGAGGCATTACTTTTCAGCACCCCCCTCGTAAATGTCTCGGAAAGAGCACAGGCCACATCCACCTCCAGAAACTGATCCACAAAATTATCGTCCCTTATCACCCACACGCAGCTGAATGAGTATGGTAGAACATATGATAGGTTCAGGTGAACTGTACTACTTGGGACAAAGTATAAACTTCTCCGTGAAAATCATCACTGGTTCTGAAAACATCGATGTTACGAAAACCAACTCAAATTCTTCATATGTAATGTCATCAAGTATGGCGGAAGCCATAATGATTTGGTGTACCTAATATTTCGAAGGGCTGTTGATTTAGTATCACATCTAAATCTTTAAAGGAAAATACGTTTTGTGGGAATATAAGCTGATGTACGACTGAATCGCATATTTTCTGAAAGGCAGAATGAAGCATGCTGTGCTGAAGTAAGATCTGGTGGCCTTAGTGGGAGTATAATAGGACCGTTTTTGGTCACGTTACACTTTGCCGACTTCGCAAATAGTATTCCTTGCAATGGTGGAGTTGTCCACGAGGTAGCTATATTCACTAAAAGCTGCAGTAATTCCCAGTTATATCACAACAAAGTAGCAGCATTGTTAGAAGACAGGCAACTAGATCGTAATGTAGAGAAGTACGAACTTACGCACTAGACGAAACGTAACACATGAAATACTTTGACTGCAACTTTGACAAATGTTTGGGAATACCGATCTCTGGCCACATCCACGCAGTTGTAGATAAAGAAGATAAAACTTTACAAGAAAACTGAAGTTTTTCTACAGAAAATATTGTTTATGGAATAGTTGTATCTCCCCACTGTACGGCCAGACGGTAATTTGAGCCAGCATGTCGGACTCGCAGGGCACTTCAAACGTAAACAAAGTACGAAGCCGTGGTCACTGGCTCATATGGCTGGAGACGATGCGCAACAGAAATGCTGAAAAATCTTAACTGGCAGACAGTCGAAGGAAGACACCGTACCTCTCACAATTACCTACTTAGAAAACTTCATGAATAGTTTATTCCGCAGAGATAACACAGGCCTATAATTAAGTAAGTAATTACTCGTACAGAGACGTTCTTTTCACTCTCCAACCCCGAATGGGCTCTTACGGTGTACCTGTCATTTTCTAAGTTATCGAATACCGTTGTAAAAAAGTCCTCAAGCAATTTGTAGATGACTATAATTGCTTCAGCATCTCTGGGTATAAAGGACGTACTGTTGTTAACCATATTCGTCCCTTACTGTATCGTCATTTGCCAATATTGTCTTTTTGATATTTTGAACCATTTATGAAATACTTTCCGTGGTTACACCAGAAAGGACAACTCGACATCAAATTCAATAGAACTGGAAACGACAGCCGTGAAACTGCCATTTGTAACATCGAACCACTTAATAAAATCTTCACATTTTTTCACCCTGATTCAGACTTTTCTTAAAACAACAGTTCCTCCCGCGTGCTAGCAAAAAATCCAAGGAACAGGACGTACAGTTACATCAAGCCAAGGTTGTGCGTAGACATGAGGAATGAGCATCGTTACGTGCAAATCGTTAAGAACTACTCGTTTACACAGGAAATGCCTGCTACTTTATAAAGGGTGGGTGGAGAAGAGCATCAGCGAGGGCTTATTGGACACTGTTACTCGCCATTTAGTTCCAAAGCAACTGCTGGCCTTCCAGTCTCACATATCGCATTTCCGTGATAAATAATATCTTAGAACACTACTGCACATCCTTCCACAACCCCTGACGATACCAAAATCCATATGTGACACACTCCATCCTGCAGTCATATACACTCCTGGAAATGGAAAAAAGAACACATTGACACCGGTGTGTCAGACCCACCATACTTGCTCCGGACACTGCGAGAGGGCTGTACAAGCAATGATCACACGCACGGCACAGCGGACACACCAGGAACCGCGGTGTTGGCCGTCGAATGGCGCTAGCTGCGCAGCATTTGTGCACCGCCGCCGTCAGTGTCAGCCAGTTTGCCGTGGCATACGGAGCTCCATCGCAGTCTTTAACACTGGTAGCATGCCGCGACAGCGTGGACGTGAACCGTATGTGCAGTTGACGGACTTTGAGCGAGGGCGTATAGTGGGCATGCGGGAGGCCGGGTGCACCTACCGCCGAATTGCTCAACACGTGGGGCGTGAGGTCTCCACAGTACATCGATGTTGTCGCCAGTGGTCGGCGGAAGGTGCACGTGCCCGTCGACCTGGGACCGGACCGCAGCGACGCACGGATGCACGCCAAGACCGTAGGATCCTACGCAGTGCCGTAGGGGACCGCACCGCCACTTCCCAGCAAATTAGGGACACTGTTGCTCCTGGGGTATCGGCGAGGACCATTCGCAACCGTCTCCATGAAGCTGGGCTACGGTCCCGCACACCGTTAGGCCGTCTTCCGCTCACGCCCCAACATCGTGCAGCCCGCCTCGAGTGGTGTCGCGACAGGCGTGAATGGAGGGACGAATGGAGACGTGTCGTCTTCAGCGATGAGAGTCGCTTCTGCCTTGGTGCCAATGATGGTCGTATGCGTGTTTGGCGCCGTGCAGGTGAGCGCCACAATCAGGACTGCATACGACCGAGGCACACAGGGCCAACACCCGGCATCATGGTGTGGGGAGCGATCTCCTACACTGGCCGTACACCACTGGTGATCGTCGAGGGGACACTGAATAGTGCACGGTACATCCAAACCGCCATCGAACCCATCGTTCTACCATTCCTAGACCGGCAAGGGAACTTGCTGTTCCAACAGGACAATGCACGTCCGCATGTATCCCGTGCCACCCAACGTGCTCTAGAAGGTGTAAGTCAACTACCCTGGCCAGCAAGATCTCCGGATCTGTCCCCCATTGAGCATGTTTGGGACTGGATGAAGCGTCGTCTCACGCGGTCTGCACGTCCAGCACGAACGCTGGTCCAACTGAGGCGCCAGGTGGAAATGGCATGGCAAGCCGTTCCACAGGACTACATCCAGCATCTCTACGATCGTCTCCATGGGAGAATAGCAGCCTGCATTGCTGCGAAAGGTGGATATACACTGTACTAGAGCCGACATTGTGCATGCTCTGTTGCCTGTGTCTATGTGCCTGTGGTTCTGTCAGTGTGATCATGTGATGTATCTGACCCCAGGAATGTGTCAATAAAGTTTCCCCTTCCTGGGACAATGAATTCACGGTGTTCTTATTTCAATTTCCAGGAGTGTATATCGTAGACCTCCGCTGCCCATAAACTCTCATCTTCGTCATTTATACTCCCCCCGCCTTTCTAGTCTTTCACTATCATATTTCCCTCTCGTACCTGCAGTCACTTCGATCTAATTAAAATTTGCCGATTACGTCCAAAAGTTATACAGGGCAGACCCGAACTCTATAAAGTTTCAGATGTTGTTCATGGATATTTTCTGAGTATTTTGATGTAATGCACCCGTGGTCCACAGACGTTTTTTGCTGACTAATTTCAGTTGGTGTGATTTCTTAACTCCACGTACCTCTGAATTTGTAATGCACTGGCACAACACCGCTATTTTAAGGATATGCGCTGTACGTCCTGTTTGGAAATGAACTTGCTCCATTAACTCACGGTACGTTTCGTAAAGTGACACAAATCAGTACGGACAGTGTTACTGAGGAAGAGTTGGTCAGTGCGCACCTAGTGTATGGATTTATTGAATGCAGTGGCAAACAATCACAGTACTTGAGCGTGTGTCACCCGATGATCTTTCGCTGTACACTCTATGGTTGTCGTGGTGGTTGACATTTTAGACCAGTCGACGAAGGAAAATAAGTAAAGAAATTCGTGTAGATGCAAAGTTTTGTACAGTTGCAGGGAAGAGTGTATTGAATGACGCACTAAAATTCCTGACCAATGGGATATAAACGTCGGTTCTTTGACTACTTCTCAAACCCCGGCTTCTAGCGAAAATGTTTCCCAGAAAAAATTAACATAATTAATTCTGATACAAGTACAGTAACTGTCTGGTCATTCATTAATGTACCACTAAGTGACTTTAACATGGTAAACATGGCCTTAGAATTTGCCCTCAGTGATATACAGCAAGAAGATGCTATACTAAACCAATACCTTTCCCACCAACGCTACATAGGTCACACTTACAAATTAAGTACTTCTCAGTCATCGTTTATATGAACGTATTTTACAGAGAAGTTCACTTAACAGCGACGTACTCACTTAATAAAATGAAAATAATTCCGCTATATAACCACGAGGTCAGTAGGGTTATTTGGTCTACTTACATAAGAGAACTGGACAGAAAATGGTTCAAATGGCTCAGAGCACTATGGGACTTAACTTCTGAGGATCACAGTCCCCTACAACTTAGAACTACTTAAACCTAACTAACCTAAGGACATCACACACATACATGCCCGAGGCAGGATTCGAACCTGCGACCGTAGCGGTCGTGCGGATCCAGACTGTAGCGCCTAGAACCGCTCGGGCACACCGGCCGGCGACAGAAAATGCTGGGGAGGTGTAGTCGGTCGGTAAATCGAAAAGCGAGCAGTACCCGTGGTGGGGGGAAGTTGAGTTTCTTGGAAGAATGCTGCAACTGGCGAACAGTGTGACTAGGAATCGATCTTCCCCGGCAGCAGTATAGAATAATGCGCAAAGATTTACGAAGAATCAGTCTATATGATGTTCTTGCGTTTGTGTTATTAGTCATTCATACCTGTATTCCATGTAGTATTAAGTTACTTTGTAGAAAATGAACACCTCCCGTGATGTCCGTATCTACATAGCCAGCGATACATAAGACGAGCTGCGGAAGAGTCGGTACAACTTTTTAAAATACACTGTATTTGATTTTTGTGACGCAGTGCGATAGGGAGAAGAAGGAGGAAAATGCATAACCACAATCTGCAGACCTGCCTTCCCTCACGCTTCTAATCTCCAGCCGCACCTTTCCACCCTGTCACACTCCAAGAACAGTGTTTGGGCCTTAATACGCTTCTACTGCACTTACACGTGGTACACACATTTAATACTTGTTCTTAGCCCACTTAACAATATACATCAATTTATACCGCTACAACAATATTTTTAATAATCTTCGATTTTTCTATCATTGTAACGTGGTAAATATTAATCCTAGTGACAAATGATTACTAGCTTTCATGTTATAAATTAAATGCAGTTTTGTTTTTACTGGAAAACATTTTCGCTGCAAGCCAGAGTTTTCAACATATTCAGGAAGAACATAACAAGTTGCCTTTAAACACGCCCCCTCCCACCCTCGCGCTCACACCCACCGGTCAGAATTTTTCGTATGTTGTTCATGACACTGCCCTTTGCCCTTGTACAAAAATTTGCAGCTGCATGAATTTTTTCCCTCAGCCGACACTTCTTGGTCTTAGTTGACTGGGCTATTTTTAACAATAACTGTAAACGAACAGGTCTTTTACAGGGAACATATGTGTTACATTGACAGAATAGGCTGAACACAGCCTGACAAAAATGTAGGTGTTCCCTCTGAGAGTTTTTGCATTACTCGGTGTTGTATGTTGTTCGGTTTTGGAGGTCGCATTTTACAGGTTTTTTTCGCTTCTTCCCCCTTCCCTGTTTCGTTCAAGAATGGTGTATGGAAAGAATGGCTGATGCAAAACTGCGTATCAGTTCTAATTTCTCGGATTTTCTCGTCGTGTAAACTGAGCGGGGCATATGCGAGAGGAAGCAGTAAATTGCCCACCTCTTCTCGCAACTTACCCTCTACTAATTTTAACAATAAACCTCTTCATCAAGCGCGATGTCTCTCTTGCAGCGTCTGCCACTGCAGTTGAGCGTATCCGTAATGCTCTCGCATTGACGAAACGCTCTCCGCGCTGGCCGTTGTGGCCGAGCGGTTCTAGGCGCTTCAGTCTGGAGCCGCGCGACCCGCTACGGTCGCAGGTTCCAATCCTGCCTCGGGCATGGATGTGTGTGATGTCATTAGGTTAGTTAGGTTTAAGTAGTTCTAAGTTCTTGGGGACTGATGACCTCAGATGTTAAGTCCCACAGTGCTCAGAGCCATTTTTTGAAACGCTCTCCACCGTTTCTTAGATCTTGTCTACCTCTTCTCTTAATACAAACTGGTAAAGATCCTTGACTGATGAGCAATACTCAAGAATCGGTGGAACAAGTGTTTTGGGAAGCCACTTGTTATGTGGATCAATTACATTTCCTTAAGATTCTCCAATGAATCTCAGTCTGGCATCTGCTTTCACCGCTGTTTGTTTTGTGTGGTCATTCCACTTAAGATTACTGCGAGATATTTTACACTTGTTACGATTTCCATCAGTTTGCCATCAACAGCGTAGTTGTACAATAGTGGGTTTCCTCTCGTGAACAATTACATATATTTACGCTCACGGTCAACTGTTTGTCCCTACACCAGCCGTCAGGGCTCTGCAGGTCTTCCGGCTGTTCGCCAGTCTTCTGACGCGTCCTCTTTCTAGGAAACAAGCACGTCATCTGTCAACAGTTTCATGGAGCTTCAGACGTTAGTCACGAAATCATTCACGTATCTTTTTAACAGTAAGAGTTCCAGAGTTTTACTTCGGGAAATCGTGAAATTATTTTTACATCTGTCGATTTGGCTGGACCGTGTATTTGTGCGCAATACTCAAATCCCAGTGAGACTGAGTGCGAATATGAGGAGTAAGAATAATGTTAGCTACGAGGGGAGATGAGAGCATTTTTAAATACTTGGAAGTATGCGGCTAGTTAAATAGCATTGGAATACGAAATCATGATGGGACAAAAGACGTACTTTCCCTGGTGTCCCGCTTACCGCACTCTAAAAGACTGAGGAGGCCATGAAGTTTTGGTGTCGTAGGTTGCGAAAAATAAACATTCAAGACAAATTACATAGACGGCGGAAGTTACTGAAGGGTAATTTCTGAGTCGTTCGGTATAAGGGATCCGTGGTCACCAGTGGCTCGATGCAGAGTAACAATGTAATTATTAGAATGAAATTTTCACTGTACAGCGGAGTGTGCGCTGATATGAAACTTCTTGGCAGATTAAAACTGTGTGCGGACCGAGACTCGAACTCGGGACCTTTGCCTTTCGCGGGCAAGTGCTCTAAGCCATGTCTCCGCATTATCCTTTCTTCCAGGAGTGCTAGTTCTGCAGGGTTCTCAGGAGAGGTTCTGTGAAATTTGGAACGTAGGAGGCGAGGTACTGGAGGAACTGAAGCTGTGAGGACGGGGCGTGAGTCGTGCTTCGGTAGCTCAGTTGTTAGAGCACTTGCCCGCGAAAGGCAAAGGTCCCGAGTTCGAGTCTTGCTCCGGTACACAGTTTTAATCTGCCAGGAAGTTTTAATGTAATTATTATTCATTTCGCACGCAGGCTGATGCCGTGTTCCTTCGGGTAGGCATTATAATACAGTTCCGTATTATAGTTTAGTAAACAAAATACGAGCTTACCGAGTATCGGACCAGATTTGTGAGTGGATTCAGGGCTTCCTTGTAGAGAGAACTCAAAATGTCGCTCCTGTTGTTGTTGTTGTGGTCTTCAGTCCAGAGACTGGTTTGATGCAGCTGTCCATGCTACCCTATCCTGTGCAAGCCTCTTCATCTCCGTGCAATTATTGCAACCTACATCCTTCAGAATGTGCTTACTGTATTAAAAACGATTGAATTTGCACGGCAGTACCGCGACTGGGAGTCAACTGAGGTGAATCACGTTATATGCTTCACCGGATAGATGGGTGTTGGCTGCAACAATATTTGGAAGGGTTCAGGCCGGAGGACAGAGCGTTACGGTCTCGGGACTGTTCCTTTGGGATTCCCTGGGTGATGTCGACATTCTGGAAGGCACAATGGATCAACAAAAGTATACATCTACCCCTCGAGACCATGTCCATCCCTAAATACAGATTTTTTACCTCGGCAAGATAGCATCTACCAGCATGACAATGCAACATGGTTTGAAGGGCACCGGGATGAGTTTACCGTGCTCCCCTGGCCATGCAGACACGCTGGATTTCAGTGCAATCGATAATCTATGGAACCATCTCGATCGGGCTGTTCGCGTCATGGACCCTCAACCGCGAAACCTAGCGCCGCAAGGCACGGGTCTTAGGGTCGCAGATTCGAATCCTGCCTCCGGCATGGATGTGTGTGATGTGCTTAGGTTAGTTTTAAGTCTAGGGGGACTGATGACCTTCGATATTACGTCTCACAGTGGTTAGAGCCGTTTGAATCAATTTGGCACGGCTCTGGAGTCGGCATGGCTCCATATCCCTGACGGTACCTACCAGAACCTCAGTGATCATTCAGGCTTTTGCCAGCTGGTCAGTTTAATGTGACTGGAATATGTACATCTATCGTGTAACAGCTAGAAGGAACGCCAGCAGCTCTGTAGAGTCATCTCACATATTATCTGCAAGAGTGCTCTATAAAAAATTCGACAACATTAACAATTTCATATTCACTTTTAGTCCTACAAATTGAAAAACTCCTTTTGTCAATATCTACGTGTAAGGTAACTATCAAATGGGAGGAATAATATTGTCAATAGAGGAACAAAAACATAACACTCTTTGATGAAACCTCGGTTTGTCAGCCGGAGACAGGGTCGTCCCCCAACATTGCTCCAACGAGGCTTCCTGCGCGTCAATCTCAGATGGCGTCTGTCTCCTGAAGATGACGAATACGCAACACGTTGAAACTTTGCTGCAAGATGACTCTGCCACTCGACTGATAAGCCGAGAAGAGTTCATCAGTGAAATTCGTCGAAAACGCCTGCACTTTCACACAGTAGCTCTGTTCGGTAGACAGACAGAGAGCACATGGCGTGACGGGTGGCCACCTACCGGTACGGCGTCCGGCGTGAGAGCGGCTCCCAGGACGGGCCACGAGTCCTCGGCGGCCACGTCCGTCCAGTTGGCGCTGCTGTTCGTCACGTCGAGCAGCTGCAGCGCCGGCGCCTCTCCGTCTGGGCCCACCTCCACCTGCAACAGCAAGTGCAGGGAAAACCCTCACTCTCTGGTACGCTATTGTTAGACACTTGATAACTGTTCTTCTGATTGCGAGTCACAGAATTCATTGTATTACGGCAAACAGTTATGAATAATACCAAATCATCAGTTTCATTAGACTTGTACATGCGTTCGTAACGTTTTTATTTTGCATGCTGGTATTCGGGTTGCTATCGTTTTGTTTATTGATTGTCATCTTTATTTGTAGTTCACTGTTGCTGTTGGAGTTTACATATTGTCATTCTGTCATTTGGAGGAAAAAGGAGTGCCAAATGGAGAAATCTTAACTTTTCCGACATATTCTGAGCAATTCTTAGGTTTGAACGTCCTTCCTTCCTTCCGCTACCATTCTGCTATGGGTAATAGAGTTGCATCAACACCCTACTCCCAGTACTCCTTCAGGTAAAGTGTGTCACACGTGTATAAGATTTCGCCGTAACTACTACAGACGTTTCAGAGCTATACACGGCCACTCACAAACGTAGGCAGGCTAGCAGTGTGTACTCACAAGTGTGATGACGGCGCAGGCGGCGAAGAGTGCGGCGGTGATGGAGAAGACGGCGAGCCGCAGCCAGCGGTGGGCGCTCACCGTGTGCCGCCCCTCGTCGCCGGCCGTCGCCCCCGCCGCCCCCGGGCAGCCGCCGCCCACGGCAGGTGTGGGCGACGAGCCGCCCCCGGGGCACCGACCCTCCAGCCAGCACAGGTAGGCGAACACTAGCAACGCGCATAGCGTCGCCCCCAGGGACCCCCACAGCACCACGCCCCTGCGAAAAGACCACCATTGCAACCAACAGCCAAATGCTTCACAAAACATACAACAGAACGTGCAGCCCAAGCAATAATAGCAATACAGGACATCAAAAACATCCACCTACTCAGTCTAGAAACAGCCATGAAATTATTCAACACAAAAGTCTTGCCAGTCCTTGCCTATGGGATGGAGGTTATATGGGACCACCTGACAGAAAAAAATCTAGAAACACTAGAAAAGGTAAAAATCGACCTACCTAAAAAGAGCACTACGTCTCTCAAAGACAACAAGATCTAGACTAATGTACTTGCTAGCGAGAGAGACATTCCTAATTGAAGACATCAGACTACGATATATGATGCCACACACCAGGGCTTCCAGAAAGCAACTGAAGATCATGGAGGACAAAAGAGAAAAAATATGGCCGGAGTTCTACGGCACCGAAGCAATGACGAACCGCTCATGGACAGCACCAAACTTCGAACAGCGACATGTCGTAACTAGACTAGACAAAACGTATCATGACCCAACCACAACATGCGTATGTGAACTGTGTAACGAAGCCTGTGAACGATATCACATAGAACTGTGCAGTAAAAGAGTGAAATCGATAAATGAATATGCAAAAATGTAAAATGATAATCAAAGTAACTGTGTATGGTTATTTGGCCGCAATTTTATTAAATAAAGATCACCGTCTCCCTCAGTACCTGCCCCTGGCAACGGACCAACCTCGCTCAGTGCTGCTCTGTCTCTGGCACGCTAGACAGCAGCATCTCGCCGGTGCCCTTGCTTACACAGACATATACCCTTCGGAAACCACAAAGAAACATCCCTCACCGGGGCTTACAAAGCTACACTCAGTGTGGCGCTACAGGTGAAACTTGGCGTACGAACACTACAGCTATCAGTACGAGAGAGAGGCGCACAGTATTCGTTCAGAGAGAGCGAACGTGAAAAGGCAAAGAAGATACTAGGCACAAGAGCTATAGTGAAAAGGACTGCTTCGATACGCAAAGGCTGAAAATCTGGAACAGGACACACACAGGGAAGAGAATTAGTTTTTTGATATAGTCGACCAGGACTGCAACAGTTATGATACCAACAGAGAAAAAGAGAAATACTAAAAAATGTGAAGAGCACCGGACCATCAGTCTAATTTCTCATGCAGCTAAAGTCTTGCTGAGAGTGTTGAATAGAAGGTTCTATGGCAAGCTGGATAGAGGGATTGCAGCGGAGCAGTTCGGATTTAGAAGAGAAAAAGGAACAAGAGATGCTATTGGCCTGTTAAGAACTATAACGGGAAGATATATGGAAAAGGATAGAGAAATATTTGCTGTACTTATAGATTTAGAAAAGGCTTTTGACAGAGTTCAGTGGAACAAGCTGACGGATATTTTGAAGAGGAAAGGAGTAGATTGGAAAGAGAGACGAGTGATACAGGATCTATATTTACACCAGAAAGTAAGGATAAGGATTGGAAATGAAATGTCAGAAGGAAGCAGCATTGGACGAGGTGTTAGACAAGGTTGTTGCCTGTTGTTTAACGTATACCTTGAAGAGATTATTGCGAAAAGCTTAGATGGGAAAAGAGGAATATGTATTGGTGGAAAGAGAATGGAATGTATAGCATTTGCTGATGACATGGTATTAATGGCCGAAAGTGAGCGGACAGTGAATAACATGCTCAAAGATCTGAATGAAGCTTGTGTGGAATAAGGGATGCAAATAAACACACCAAAAACAAGGAGTATGGTCATCAGTACAAGAGGCAGACTGTCCAATATTAAAATAGGACAATCTACCATTAGCTAAGTAAGTGAATTTAAATATCTTGGAAGCACAATAACTGCAGACTTGAGATGTCGCCAGGGGTGAAAACTCGAATTGCCATAGCAAAGGAGGCATTCAACAGAAAGAGGAGACTCCTATGTGGCAAATTAGATAAAGGACTAAGGAAAAGGCTTGGCAATTGTTTTGTCTGGAGTGAGGCAGAAACATGGACGCTGAGACGAGAGGATGAAGAAAGGTTAGAAGCATTTGAGATGTGGATGTGGAGGAGAATGGAGAGAATAAGCTGGATGGAAAGAGTGAGTAACGAAAAAGTATTGGAAAGGGCTGGTGAGAGAAGATGTCTGCTGAAGGTTGTAAGAGAAAGGAAAAAGAACTGGTTGGGACATTCATTGAGAAGGGAGTGCATGCTAGCAGATGCTTTGGAAGGATTGGTTTGTGGGGGAAGACTGAGAGGAAGAAGGAGATACAAGGTGATAGACGACGTAAAGGGAAGAGGAAATTATGCAGACCTGAAGAGGATGGCAGAAGACCGGACAGCCTGGAGAACTACCATGTGAAAACCTGCCTTTTGGCAGAACACTGATGATGATGACGATGATGATGATGATGACCAGGAAATACGCTATCTACTGTAAATTTTTATTAATGTTAGGGACTGAAGACTCATGAAAGTCAAGATCGCACAAGAAATTTCCTTTATTTGGATAAAAAAAAAAGTGTGTGAAATCTTATGGGACTTAACTGCTAAGGTCATCAGTCCCTAAGCTTACACACTACTTAACCTAAATTATCCTAACACACACACCCGTGCCCGAGGGAGGACTCGAACCTCCGCCGGTAGCAGCCGCACAGTCCATGACTGCAGCGCCCCAGACCGCTCGGCTAATCCGGCGCGGCTTATTTGGATCGACTGCAAGCTAACAATCTAGCCATCTTCAGGTCGTAGAACGTACTTGATTAGTTTTGGTGCCATCATAGCTTCACACATCGTTAAAATCTTTCTTAAAATGACAACATCCACACATGACATAATTAAAGATACTTTTTCATCGTTCGTGACCAGTGTAATTTAACGATGGTCATATAACAAAGGCATTATGCTGTTAGTAACTAACAAAGTCAGTATTTATATAATGAAATGATGATCATCAAGTTTCAACGAGCTAACTTACTTGGTAGTGACATACACTCCTGGAAATGGAAAAAAGAACACATTGACACCGGTGTGTCAGACCCACCATACTTGCTCCGGACACTGCGAGAGGGCTGTACAAGCAATGATCACACGAACGGCACAGCGGACACACCAGGAACCGCGGTGTTGGCCGTCGAATGGCGCTAGCTGCGCAGCATTTGTGTACCGCCGCCGTCAGTGTCAGCCAATTTGCCGTGGCATACGGAGCTCCATCGCAGGCTTTAACACTGGTAGCATGCCGCGACAGCGTGGACGTGAACCGTATGTGCAGTTGACGGACTTTGAGCGAGGGCGTATAGTGGGCATGCGGGAGGCCGGGTGGACGTACCGCCGAATTGCTCAACACGTGGGGCGTGAGGTCTCCACAGTACATCGATGTTGTCGCCAGTGGTCGGCGGAAGGTGCACGTGTCCGTCGACCTGCGACCGGACCGCAGCGACGCACGGATGCACGCCAAGACCGTAGGATCCTACGCAGTGCCGTAGGGGACCGCACCGCCACTTCCCAGCAAATTAGGGACACTGTTGCTCCTGGCGTATCGGCGAGGACCATTCGCAACCGTCTCCATGAAGCTGGGCTACGGTCCCGCACACCGTTAGGCCGTCTTCCGCTCACGCCCCAACATCGTGCAGCCCGCCTCCAGTGGTGTCGCGACAGGCGTGAATGGAGGGACGAATGGAGACGTGTCGTCTTCAGCAATGAGAGTCGCTTCTGCCTTGGTGCCAATGATGGTCGTATGCGTGTTTGGCGCCGTGCAGGTGAGCGCCACAATCAGGACTGCATACGACCGAGGCACACAGGGCCAACACCCGGCATCATGGTGTGGGGAGCGATCTCCTACACTGGCCGTACACCACTGGTGATCGTCGAGGGGACACTGAATAGTGCACGGTACATCCAAACCGTCATCGAACCCATCGTTCTACCATTCCTAGACCGGCAAGGGAACTTGCTGTTCCAACAGGACAATGCACGTCCGCATGTATCCCGTGCCACCCAACGTGCTCTAGAAGGTGTAAGTCAACTACCCTGGCCAGCAAGATCTCCGGATCTGTCCCCCATTGAGCATGTTTGGGACTGGATGAAGCGTCGTCTCACGCGGTCTGCACGTCCAGCACGAACGCTGGTCCAACTGAGGCGCCAGGTGGAAATGGCATGGCAAGCCGTTCCACAGGACTACATCCAGCATATCTACGATCGTCTCCATGGGAGAATAGCAGCCTGCATTGCTGCGAAAGGTGGATATACACTGTACTAGTGCCGACATTGTGCATGCTCTGTTGCCTGTGTCTATGTGCCTGTGGTTCTGTCAGTGTGATCATGTGATGTATCTGACCCCAGGAATGTGTCAATAAAGTTTCCCCTTCCTGGGACAATGAATTGACGGTGTTCTTATTTCAATTTCCAGGAGTTTATAATGCAAAAGTTACTTTCATCTTTTAAGTTTTGTATACCAGTGTATCTGTAGCACACTCGCTGAGAGATGTTTGCCGTCTGGCCCTGGTGGCACGCACAGCTATTTGACGCAATTGTTGTGTCGACACGTCGCTACAGGACTGGATTGGACTGAGTGAAGGGAGTTATGGGACGAAACCGTGAGGTCATCAGTTCCGCAGTTCAGAACTTAGTTGCGTAAGATAGAGGTGTCCTTTAAAAGTGGGCGAATCCTGTCAGAAGGGTCAAACTATAAAGCAAGAAAGCTAAAAATCTACACAGTAGAAGCCATGAAAGGGTAGGCCAAATCTAAAACCTGGAAAAACAGAAGGATAAAACAGGGGAGTGGTCATGCGTCCCAGACCCTGAAAACACGAAGACAGGCCCCAACCACAACCACCCTGCCCCTGCTCCAGGAGTAAAGCAAAACCCTATAACTGAAAACAAAAACCACTTACATATAGGAACATGTGGACCAGTTCAGCCACCCGTCAATTGTCAGCTAATAAAGACAAGCAAGAGAAAACAACGGGCGAGCCTAGTATGAGAGATGCGTAGACGGCCTGACACAGTGGACTCCTTCCTAGAGGAGCAGAAGGAAGATCGAAGATTATTACTAAGAGCAGTAGCGCACCAGATGTGGTTCCACTTTTGGGCAAAGAGAGATTTGACGTGTACCTGCATATCTGTATTGGAATCATGGAAGGCAATGAGGATCAAGTATCTGCCTCTCTAGTCAAATGGTCAGCCTATTCATTCCCTGGGATGCCCACAAGCCTTGGGACCCAGAGAAAGGCAACTTCGCAGGCTTCACAGCCAAGGGCATGGAGAAGGTCATGGATAGCAGAGACCAAAGGGTGAGATAAGTGGCGTCGGTCTGTAGCCTGCTGGCTGCTCATTGAGTCAGTACATATTAAAACTCTATGGAGGGAGGCCTGAGTAACAAAATGGAGGGTCACTGTTAACGCTAGCAGCTCTGCTCTGAACAGACTACGTGCTCTCGGCAGTAAATGGTGTTCCACGCCAGCAAGAGACGTAAAAGTGTATCCAATCTTATGTATCATTTTAGAACCATCACTGTAGAAGATGACAGCATCTTCAAGGATGGCATGTACAAGAAGCTGGAATAACATACAGGCGACAGAGACCTTACGATCTTGGAATATGTCGATCCTAATATCTGGTCTAACTACAATTCAGAGAGGGGGGGGGGGGAGGAAATACACAGGGCACATTCCAGTGAGTGGAGATGGAGATCCTGACAAAGGGAAGTGAGGATGCATTCCAACTGGCAATCCTACCTGAGGGCAGTTATCAGGAGAAAGATATCCCAAGTTTGCAAAGAGGGCGGGAAACACGGGATGATAAAGGAATTGTCCAATGGTCGAATGCCGATTGCGCAAGAAACCACGAGTTGGCTCTATCGTATTTGTAATGGGGAAATACCCGCTTCTGCAAGGAAACTGTAGACAGGACTAGTGCAAAAGGCACTGATATCCAGATACATCCCATAATGATTAAAAGGGTCAAATAGTTTCAGAGTGGAAGGAACTACTAAGCCATAAATCACACAACCATAATATAGTCGGGAAAAAACCACTCCGCAGTAAAGGTGGAGAAGAGTAACACAGTCTGCACCCCAAGATGTGCGAGCCAGAACCAGAGACCATTAAGATTCCGCATGTAGGTAGTCTGCAGGTGGCGTATATAGGGCAGCCACGACACCTTTTTATGAAAAAGCAAGTCCAAGAACCGATGTTGTGTTACATCGAGGCGCTGGTTGCCTAAAAAAATTTCTGTATCGGGGTGTACTGTGGCTCAACGGCAAGAATTCATAACCCGAGTTTCGAGGGAGAAAACGGGAAGCCAGGGGAAAGGGTCTCTGCAGAGGCCAATTGGATGGCACCTTGGAGCTGGCGTTCATCTGGTTCTACCGAGTGGAAGCTGCAGCAGATGCAAAACTCGTCGACATACAATGCCAGTGTAACCAGAGCTTAACAGAGGTTACAAGCCCATCGATGGCAACGAGGAAGAGTGTGGCTCTTAACACAGAACCCTGTAGGATTTGTTCTCCTGGATCTGAAGGATGCTGAATGAATTGCCAGATCTACCCAGGATAGCTGGTAGCATAAAAACTCGCATCTGGAAATCGGAAAGGTGTTGGAAAGCCCCAGTCATGGAGCGTAACGACAATATTACGGCGCTGTGTCGAAAACGTTATGTAGGTCAAAGAAGACTGCACAAGGTGTCGGCGTTTAGCAAAAGCCTGTCGGATTTCTTTTTCCATTCTGAGTAAATGGTCAGTTGTAGATCGTTCTTCCTGGAAACCACACTGATAGGGGAAAAAAGACACTGCGATTCTAGTGCCCAGCGTAATCGGAAGCTAACCATCCACTCGAGCAGTTTATGAAGGACGTTGGTCAGGCTAATCGTTTGGTAGCTGTCGGGAGACATTCGATTCTTCATGGGCTTAAGTACATGGGTAACTATACTGTCTCGCCATTGTGAGGGGAAGATAACCATGAGCCAAATGCAGTTGAAGACGCTGAGTATTGTTGCCTCTGGGTAACTTGGTGTTGGATCATCGGGTTGTGGATGGAATCTGTGTCATGTGCAGATGTAAGAATCTGCAAGAATTCCCATTTGGTGAAAGGCTCTTTATAGGCTTCAGCTTGGCTGGGGTTGAAACAGATGGGGGTTTCTTCAACTCATCGTCTCTGGTGGAGAAAGACAGCAGGATAGGCAGAAGATGCCGATGCTGTCACGAACTGCCTTGCGAGGTGTTCTGCAAGGACTGATGGATCAGTACGCAGGACACACTTTAGTATAAGACCCTGGACAATTGATTGTTGCTGGAGGCCCAGAAGGCTACGGAGCTTGGACCAAATCCGGGATGAAGAGACATACATCCCCAAGGAGGAAACACAGTGCTTCCAGCATTTCTTTATACTGTGCTTAATAAGGTAGCGAGCTCTAGCACAGAGACGCTTTAAAGCGATAAGGCTAGTCTGTGAAGAGTGCCATTTAAATCGTTTCACCGACCATTGGTGGTCCTGGATAGCGACTACTACGTCGTTGGTCCACCACAGGGTTGGTTGTCGACAAGCAGGACCTGTGGACAGGGGGATAGCAGTGCCAGCGACGTCAAGAATAGTGTCAGAGACGTCTTGCACGATCACATCAATCCAATCCGAGAGAGAGGTGTGAACGTGCACAGCAGACATATATAAAGGCCTGTTGGCTCTGCAGAATGCGCATATTTGAGGCCTGTCTGGCTGGAGGCGGCAGGGTAACGATAGAATCACCAGAGAGTGTCCACTATCACAAAGATCATCATGGGGTGACCAGTGTAGTGAAGTCTTGAGAGTAGGTGAGGAGGTCGTGAAATTAATGGCAGAAAAGATACCAAGAGCGGCACTAAAGCATTTAGGAGATCCATCAAAGTCTGCAATAAGTTGGACAATTAGAAAACTGCTACCCTTTGAAGTGGCCCACTCCCACAGGGGCTTGTGTCCACTGAAGTCACTGAGGTGGTGATACAGGGGCGGGAGTTGCCGTTTAAGGCAGGCAGTTAAACTTGACGAAGTGGCCTATCTGGGAGAAGTGTACATTGCAAATGGTGATTGCTGGGGTCGTTCGCACTCGTGCCGCTACTGCTTTCCGGTTGGTATGAAGGGGGATCCAATCTCTAATGGCATCAGTGTGGACGAAAGTGCAGACTCCTCCAGATGCTATCTTGGGGCCCACACCATTCTGATAGGACGCCCGATAACCATGAAACGTTCGAGAGTGGTTATCATGGAAGTCTTGAAGAGCAAGACAGAATGCAGAACATGTTGTTGCGTTTCTGGTAGGTGACGGTAATATCCGTCGCAATTCCAATGCATTATCGTGTGTTGAGAGTTCAGGCTAGACATATAGAAGCTGTGGGGAGATCATGTCACGGGGTCAGTGGTCGTCACTGACGTGAATGGTGTGACATCCATAAAAACAGGGTCTGATTAAGAGTGAGAGGGAGGGGATGAAAGCCCATGGGATGTTGGGGAAACCTCGTCCTTGGTGTTGTGTTGCTTCTTCTTGTCCCTTGGAGGGAGGGAGAAGGTGTTATTAGTAAGGGAATAGGATGGGGGTAAGGAGGAGGGGAGACGAGGGGAAGACATAATTGAGGCAAAGTAGGTGAGAGATTCACAGGGCGAAGTCTATCAGACTTCACTATCAGGCCTCAAAGCAACTGTCAAAGATCTTTATTTCTGGATTCTTTTTTCCTTTTTATAGACTGGTGAGCAGGGAGAATGTAGACCAGAGCAGTTTACATAGTTAGGCAGTAGGGTGCAAGGGCTCTCCACATGAAGAGGGTTACCACAGTCACCACACACCACACATGAGAGAGGCATAGCACCACGAAGGCGTGTGGCTGAACTTGAGACAACCGAAGCAACTCGTGGGAGGTGGAATGTACAGTTTGCGTTGCATCTGTATACCACTACCTTTACCCCCTCGGGCAGGGTATCCCCTGCAAAGACCAGGATGAAAGCGCCAGTGTCTAAACGGTGTCGTTAGTGCCTCTGTGGACGCGCTGGACGAAATGAAAGCCTCGTCATTCCAGATTAGCCCTGAGCTCATCGTTGGACTGGAGGAGAAGGTCCTTACGAAAAATTACACCCTATGTCATAATGACACTTGTGAGGCGTGATATTCACTGGTATGTCTCCTAAGCGGTCGCAGCCATTGAGGCAGGCTGACTGACTGGCAGGAGTTGCCTCTGTAAGGAGGGAGCCAGATCTCAACTTGCTTAAGGATTTGTCCTCAATACTTTCCACAGAAAGGGGTTTGGTGGAGGCTAAAGTCTCCCTATCAATCCTGGTACAGACCAAGAACTGCAGAAAGGGTTTTGCCCCAAGCCAGCGGGTCTAGCCTTTCTACCAAGGGGTAGCAAAGGGGGGAAAGTCTGGGGAGGCATAAACAGGAACTGAGAGAGAACTACTGCTAGGAAGAAACGCGGCCACGTAAGAGGGTCAGAGAGTTCAACACCTTTTGTGTGCCAAATGTCCACCCAGTACGATCAGGCGCTCGCCTCGTGGGCGCCATCCACCCACAGCAATGGCCGCCTGGCATGACGGTCGTTGCCGGGAGTTCCGGTGCCCTAAAAAGATAGACAATCGCTCCTAGGCTATCGCAAGGCGTTCAGAGTGCAGGTACGAGCAGTGTGATCCCTGTTGTGTCAGCGGTCTCAGCCAGATGGGGCTATCGAAGTGGTAACCTAGCAAGGAGGCGAAAGGACTACGGCTGGAAGGAAGGGGGAAGAAAAAGGGAGAAGGAGAGGAGGAGGAAGAGGAAGAGGAGGAGGAGGAGGAGGAGGAGGAAGAGGAAGAGGTCGAGGGGAACCCACACCAAAGGCGCTAGGGAGGGAGTTCTTCCTCATCTGCTCAGATTCCAAATTTAGAAATGGAGGTCAAAAAAGTGAAGTCCAACAGGAGGAGGAAAAGCAAACAACCGAAAACAGCAAGACGAAACGAAGTCAGGAGCATAGCTGGGCCGACATAGACAAGAACACCAAGAGAGGGAAAGGAAGGGGCAAAGGGAAAGGAATAATGACAGGTAGGGAGACGGAAGGAGAAGGTAAAGCAGCCCAGAAATGAAGAAAGGCTGCAATAGCTCAGGGACTCGTGTGTACCACACATGTACACACAAAAGTGCTGGGGGCCCAGTGGGCGAAGTGTGGGTTAGCAGCACAGGAAGAGAAAGAGGAAGTAGTGCTGCAAAGGCTGGGGCCCCGTGATAGTCAAAAATGGTTCAAATGGCTCTGAGCACTATGGGACTTAACATCTATGGTCATCAGTCTCCTAGAACTTAGAACTTCTTAAACCTAACTAGCCTAAGGACGTCACAAACACCCAGTCATCACGAGGCAGAGAAAATCCCTGACCCCGCCGGGAATCGAAGGGGTTCGCAATTTGGATATGTCGTTAGTCAAGTGCCTTCGAGATAGTGAGTGGATCACTTTGTCCCGAATGTCCCTAAATTCTTAGACAACCGATATTCGAAGAAAGCTGTTCGACAATCCAGTTTCCACCATCATATATCTCGCGTAGGAATCGTGAGAATAAGGAGAGAGAGGCTAGATCACACGTAGAGGTATGTAAAGCATATTTTGTCCATCGCTCGTTACGCGAATGGGACAGGGTACGAAATCACGAATATTAGCAGTCACTGAAGAGCG
Source organism: Schistocerca nitens (assembly GCF_023898315.1). Lineage (NCBI taxonomy): Eukaryota > Metazoa > Arthropoda > Insecta > Orthoptera > Acrididae > Schistocerca > Schistocerca nitens. The sequence continues at coordinate 928,394,004 of NC_064617.1, read as the reverse complement.
GTATGTAGGAGAGTGTGGATGAGATGGAGTAAGAGCGCGGCGCTTACCCCTTGAGAATGAGCAGCTGCACGGTGGCCATGCACAGGAAGAGGACGAGCGCGGCGAGCACGTAGTAGCGGAACTGCAGGTCCGGCTCGCTGCGGTAGTCCGTCTCGTGGCCGCTGTCTTTGAACCACAGGAGTGCCGGGTTCATCTCCTCTGACTGAGACATGCACTGCCTGTGAGAAAACATGCGACATCTCGCTGCTGTTATCTACATAAATAAAAATGTAAATGTTCGTTTCTTTAAAATCTTAAATCTTCTAAAGTTCTTCGTCGATTGTGACACAACGTTGCATGCTAATACACACGTGTTTCTATACGCCCACTTTTTATGAGACGTATACAATGTCAGAGAGAGGGAAGGAGATGGACAGAGGGGTGGGTTGGGTTGGGTTGTTTGAAGGAAGAGACCAAACAGCGAGGTCACGGGTCTCATCGGATTAGGGAAGGACGGGAAAGGAAGTCGTCCCTGTCCTTTCAAAGGAACCATCCCGGCATTTGCCTGAAGCGATTAAGGGAAATCACGGAAAACCTAAATCAGGATGGCCGGACGCGGGATTGAACAGTCGTCCTCCCGAATGCGAGTCCAGTGTGCTAGCCACTGCACCACCTCGCTCGGTGACAGAGGGGTAGGAGAAAGTGGACACAGAAAGTGAAAAGCACTAGATGAAGAATGAAAGGGGCAGGAAGAGATGGAGAGAGAGAGAGAGAGTGGGAGGGAAGGAGAAGACAGAAGGGGGGAGGAGACGATGGACATAGACAGGGGTGAGGAAGTGATGGACAGGAGAGGGGGACTGAGAGGGGGCCGGAAGAGATGAACAGAGAGAGAGAGAGAGAGAGAGAGAGAGAGAGAGAGAGAAAGAGAAAGAGAGAGAAAGAGACAGAGAGAGAGAAAAGAAAGAGAGAGAGAGGGAGAGGGAGAGGAGGAGAAATTGGACAAAGAAAAGGAGGAGGATGGTTCAAATGGCTCTGAGCACTATGCGACTTAACTTCTGAGGTCATTAGTCGCCTAGAACTTAGAACTAATTAAACCTAACTAACCTAAGGACATCACACACATCCATGCCCGAGGCAGGATTCGAACCTGCGACCGTAGCGGTCGCTCGGCTCCAGACTGTAGCGCCTGGAACCGCACGGCCACTCCGGCCGGCAAAGGAGGAGGAAGTGATGGACAGAGAGAGGGGGAAGGAGGAGGAAATGAACAATGAGAGAGGGGGGAAGAGGAGATGGACAGAGACGGGGTGGAATGGGTGTGAAAAAGATTAGGATGTTTAGCCACTTCACATACATGTTATAAACGTATGCTCTCTGTTTTCCTTTCTTTTAAATTTAAGTTGATTGAGCCATAGCAATGCGCGCCTGGGAACAGTTAGTATTCTATATAATACACTAGCTGACTATCTGACGGTGCCTGGCTACATATTTATCCTTATTCTTCCAGAGCTGTGCTTACATTTCACCCCATCTCTCCACTAGACCTATGCCCTACATAGAAATGCTAAGGGTGTCCTACTCCGCCCCGCTTCCCAGTAATTTTTCCTGACTTTAAATTAAATTCGCGCATCGTTAAGTTGAAACTGCTGCAAAGCGTTCCAGAGATAAGCTGTACATGTCACCCCTTTCTAAAGGCCATGGCTTCAGAGTTGTCAAACTATCTCCATTCAAGCCTAGCAATCCCAAAAATCATGCATTTGACGTTAAGAAAAGCGATTGCGATTACTTTTACGTATCATACAGGTTTGGATGAAATTACGTTGGCGGTTGAAGTCAGTCTGCATTTCTTCTCTTCAGGTACAGTTCCAACCAAACCACCTCGTCGTTATTCTGGGAATGCCTGCCATACCATGGTTTCATCATCTGAATAAAGAGGAAGAATTCACTGTGTGCCATGTCTGGATAGTACAGAAGGTAAGATAATTTTTTTGTAGCCCAAAGAAACAACATGTATCACTTTGTCCGCCTTAGAACGAGCTGAGCTGTTATCGTGGAGCAAAAACAAACCCTTTGTAAGCTTATCACAATGCTTCGTCTCTACAGCCTGGTTAGGACGTTTCGGTAGTTCCTCTTGTGATGGTTTGCCCTTACGAGGATAATCTGTTAACATCACATCAAGATAGTCACGAAGACGCTCAGCATCACTTTGCCCGATGCTGATGCTGTCTACTTCGCCGTTCCGTCAGTTGTGAATTCGCGTGTTTGCACTGCTTGTTTTGCTCCTCTGACTCGAGGTCTTTGTGATATACCCAGAATTCATCTACGGTTTTTCATTCCGAAGACTGTTTTGCTGCAGACCTTCATGCTGCCCTGTCCCGTGCAAGCCTCTCCATCTCTGCATTACTAACGTAACCAACAGGCATTTGAACCCACTAACCGTATTCTGGCCTTCGTCTCCCTCTAAAATTTTTAACTCTCACACTTGCCTATATTACCAGACTGACTATCCCCTAGTGTCTCAGAACGTATATCACAAAACGATTCGTGGTTGAGTCAAATTGTGCCATGAAATTCTTTTTTCGTCTGTTCGATTCAGCATCCCCTCATTCGTTATTCGATCTACACGTCTAATATTCATTATTCTTCTGTAGCATCACATTTTAAAACATTCACTTCTCGTCTGAACTGCATATCGTCCACGTTTTACTTCCGTACAAAGCTACACTCCAGAAGAGAAATCCCAACATTTAAGTCTATATTCAATGTTAACAACTTTCCCTTCTTCAGAAACACTTCTCGTGCTACAGCCAATCTGCAGTCTTTATCCTTTCTACTACGGCCACCATCAGTTATTTTGATGCCTAAATAGCAAAACTCATCTACTTCTTTTATTTTCTAATTTTATTCTATCAGCACTGCTTCATTTAATTCGAGTACATTCCGTTATCCTTCCTTTACTTTTGTTGCTGTTCATTTATAATATCTTTTCAAGACACTATCCATTTCTTTCAGCTGCTGTCCCAAGTCCTCAACCGTGTCCGCCAGAATAACGTCATCGTCCGCAGCTCGTGGTCGTGCGGTAGCGTTCTCGCTTCCCACGCCCGGGTTCCCGGGTTCGATTCCCGGCGGGGTCAGGGATTTTCTCTGCCTCGTGATGACTGGGTGTTGTGTGCTGTCCTTAGGTTAGTTAGGTTTAAGTAGTTCTAAGTTCTAGGGGACTGATGACCACAGATGTTAAGTCCCATAGTGCTCAGAGCCATTTGAGCCATGTCATCGATAACGCTCGAAGTTATTTCTTCTTCATGAATTTAATTCCCTTTACGAATTCCTCCTTGGTTTCCTTAATAGCTTGTTGTATGTACAGATTGAATAACGCTGGAGATAGGCTATAATCTTGTTTCACTCCCTTCTCAATTATGGCTCCCCTTTCATATCGCTCGACTCTTACAACTGCAGTATGGTTTCTGTATAAGTATTATAAATCTTTCGCTTTCTTTATCTTCTTGTATTTTATCTCTACTACGTTCAAAATTTCAAACTGTGTAGTCTAGTCAACAGTACCAACAAAAAATGGTTCAAATGGCTCTGAGCACTATGGGACTTAACATCTATGGTCATCAGTCCCCTAGAACTTAGAACTAAGGACATCACACAACACCCAGTCATCACGAGGCAGAGAAAATCTCTGACCCAGCCGGGAATCGAACCCGGGAACCCGGGCGTGGGAAGCGAGAACGCTACCGCACGACCACGAGCTGGGGACTGTACCAACACTTCGTCTAAATCTACAAATGCTATAAAAGTAGGTTTGTCTTTCTTTAAGCTGTCGTCTTGGATAAATCGTAGGATCAATACTGATTTGCGTGTTCTTGCTTTTCTCCGAAACCGAAACATACTCCCCGAAGTCGGCTTCTACCAGTTTTTCTGTTCTTTTGTAAATAATTCGTGCCAAAATTTACAACCATGGCTTACTGAACTGATGGTTCGGTACCATTCACACCTCTTGGCGGCTGCCTTCTTTGGAATTGGGGTTATTACATTCTTCCTGACGTCTGAGGGTATTTCGTCTGTCTCATGCATCTTGCTCACTAGGGTGTAACAATTTTCTCATGGCTGGCTCCCCCAAGGATATCAGTAATTCTATGAGAATGTCGTCTTCTCCAGGGGCCTTGTTTGCATTTGGGTTATTAGGTGGCTAAAGAAATTATCTTGGTTGGTCTGACATAGCTGCTACATTTTCGTTGCTACTGCCGAACAGCAGGTTTTTTGAGTGTGTGCAAGCAGGCGGGAAACTTACTAATGTTCAGAATGACTTGCAAATTATTGAAAACTGATCCTTGACTTGTTTTCACTTTTTTCACTGCTTCCTAGATTGTAATACCCGTTCTGCCACTTTCTCCTTTACAATTCTGATTTGTTTGAGTACACTGGAAAGGTCTGTGCCACCTAACCACTACGTCGTGTTACTGTGAATTGTCTCCGTACACTTACACGAATTTGTCAGGGATGGTTGCCCTGTTGTTCCCCTTCAAATTCAGAAAACGAATTACCATACGATACTCCACCTAATAATAGACTGCGCCATGTTGTTTTAAATGTTCTAGTAGAGTGCTGTGTTGCAGGTATTTCAATGTTTGGATGTGTACGAGCATTTTCAGACATGTAACTGAAAAAAAAGAAGGCTTCATTACGTAACTTTACGAATAGTGACAAGTACAATATATATGTATTTTCCGGTGGGTGAAGTAAACTGCACAGTGACTAAATCGGTCAACTAATGGAAACTTATTTCAAAGTATGGAGGCAGCTGAAAGTCGATGAATAATCGCTTATTAGCACGCCAAGACGAACAGTTCCTTAGTAAAACGAAGTGTCCCGTACTTTTATGTCGACGTAATATATTTCTCTTTTAGATCATTCTATTTATTCTATTAAATACTACTACTTAATCATCAAAGTAATACAGAACTGTAGCAGGTGTGTATTGTAAACTGTCGCTCCGCTTTCAGTAGAACGACTAACCACACAACAGTATGCATAAGTAGACACTTTGGATGTGCACTTACTTGCAGTCGAAGCAGGAGCTCTCGCTGGGCAGCAAGTTTGACTCAATCATGGAGATGCTCTGTAAACAGAAAATGGACGGTGTTCATTAAATATACGTTGTGAGGAGCTGCCTAAAAAAATACACAAAATGCTTTGTAATCGGCGAATGAGACAGATAAATGAAATAAGAAACCAAACTGTGAGGATAGGAAGGTAAAGTTGGGGTAGTAAGAATTGGCATGATCATAATTTTATAATACTGAGCATACAGAACCCAAAAGTTTACTACACAGGCCAACAAAAATATATATATTGATTACTTTTCTTAGTTAATGGTTTAGTCTCACATCTGGCGACAGCTTTCGTCACAATGTGACCTCGTTATGAATCAGCAAAATACAACTAATAACGATTAAAAGTAATTTAACTTTTCAATCCGAACGAATATTTTACTGAAATTAATATGAAATGAACACTCTATTTCGTAGTTATTATATATATTTTTCTGTATATTACCTTTCTCTCTTCTCCACGAATATTTAATATAGACTTGTCTCCAGTGAGTTGCTTGCTGTATTTCTTGGTGAAGTGGTCTATAGAATCTCACATAATATTGGTAGTCCAGCGGTCCTGATAACATCTTTGCCTCACTCTGATACCTCGGCAGAAGCACTCACCTTGTTCCACAAATACATAATCCAAATTTTCAAGGAAATATCAAAGTGACTTCAAAAGTGGTCTTGAGATTCATTAAATACCCCAGTTTCTTGAACTTGGTTACATAAGAAACGTAACGTAGATCGTTTTTGCTATCTCAGAACTTTCTGGACAACTTCTTGAATGATGGCCATGCCTCACACACACTCACTTTGGTTCAAAGTTGGAATCAGTCATCATTTGTCGCATGTCAGGTCCATCTACCACTCCCTCATTTTCGCACCGAGTGATGAGCCAGATGGTCAGACACTGGACTCGTATTCGAGAGAGCGGTGGTTCGAATCGCAGCCTGGGTGTTCCGTGTTTTTACTTAAGCACTTAAGGCAAATTCCGGGATAGTTCCTCTGAAAGGGCAAGGCCAGTTTGAGTACGACCTTCCCCAACCCGACTTTGTGCTACGTCTCTAGTGACCTTTTCGTCAATAGGACATGAAACCCTCTTTTTCCTTCCTTTATTGATGCAATCAATCATTCAGTTTCGCTTCTGATACATAAAGAACCATCACGCATGTTAGATTGAGACATTCTGCAACTTTAGATAATGCTTTCTCAAACTGTTTTATTAACACATACAGGTGAAAGTAGAATTTTTTACTTTATCTTTTTTGTCAGAAGATTCTCGCTCAAAAAGAAAGAAAGTCAAACAGATTGTCATCGTAGTTGCGATATGTACTAAGCAGCACAAGAATTGCAATTGAAATTTCCACTTTATATTATTATTAACTGAAATACTGTGTGAATTGTATATCATTAAAATTTCTACACTTTTTAAAATTTTGAATGTTACCTGCAAAACATGGTGGATAAAACGTCTTTTTCGTTATCGTATTAGGATTAAACACACTAGAAACAAAAATAATCTACTTTCATCAAGAAGTATGTTCTGTAATACCCAATTGTTCAGATGTCTACGATGAAGGAACGTTCTAGGCTGTGATAAAACTTGGAAATAATTTAAGTAGTCCTATTTATCTGAATAAAAACATCGGAACTGCCGAACATCGAAGTTTTCAAAGTTATAAGAAATTCCACTTCCCTAGCTTTTGTCATGTTGAATATTATTTGTGTTTCACAAATAATTGATCTGTGATAGAATTATTCATCTTCGAAACTATAGTTTATATAAATAAGAAAGCTGATAGGAAGACGCACAGAAAATAACAAAATTCCGTAGTAACAAATGGCTAGGTTTTTATAACATAACAATTCAAAATGTTCCACCATTATCTTGGTTTCACAGATAATGATTCCCATTGCACATGGCCAGAGTTCCATCACCTCTTGGTCGTAGGACATTTTCCTGTAATTAACATGGAGCTGATGGCAACGCTTTATACGTGTTATGTACGACCAGTTGCAGTAGTGTTCAGATTCCCTGGAGAACTGTCTATCCTCAACTGTCGGAATGAGGTACTGATGAGGTCACCATCCCTGTTGAGCAGTGTGATGATGTAGTTAACATATGAGTCGAAACTGCGTGGCGCATTCGTGAGTGTCTGCTTTCCACCTCCAGAGCCGCCGGATATCTTCCGCAGTTTATAATGTCATGTTTATTGCAATCGGAAGTTCCATTCGCCATTGATGCTGTAGCTATATCCACATAATCGGTTCTAACTCAGTTACGAGTCATTGCGATGCCGTTGTCGGCTACTGCCTGGACATGCATAACCTTAAAAATCAAGAACAGAGGTTTTTCCAAATTAATATTGCCAAACTACTGTGCTTCTGTCGTTGAATTGAAGTAAGTGACTCCATGAATTTCGTAAGACAAACAAAATCTTCCTTTTCCAGCAATCTTCTAGTGACTATCATCCGTCGCCACATATCAGAGACCATCTGGCAGTCACAACATTTGGGATAGCGAGCAAGGCCGCCCCTCAGAGCCGAATCCGATCATCTCAAGGGACGCCTAACCTAATATTTCCTGTCTCATTGCTTTCATTGTGTTCCCTTTCATCGCAGCGAAATTAACATTTAACTAAAACTAAAGTTATCAACGATGATGAATAGTCAATAAAATTCGTACTACTAAGAAAATCACCCCAACTGATTATCTGGGAGGGATGAATAACCAATTTCTCTCTGTCACATATTTAGAAAAAGACGGATAACGTAACGGTCGCAATAATATGTAACATTTTGCAGCCCAGCGCTCTGGAAAAAAGGGTTATACTTACGCCGCTATGACACAACATAATAGTCGATCTATAATTAAATAGTGTAAATGCCAATGTGTAATCAAGTGCTGATCAAATCTTGTTATTCTCAGCTGAATTATCTCCCAGTCCAACTCAAAACCAATAAAGCTGTACTCATATCCTCTCACTGTACTTTTACTCATGCATACAAAAAACAGAATGTAAGCAAATGAGCCTTAAACACTTGCACACTAGCTGTCAGATTTGAATGCAGCACCTGTTGCGGTTCACGACCAGTCGGGACAAAATATTTTTTTATATGCTCGCGTGCATGCCATACAATGGCTGGTTGCAGATCTGTCCATTTCACTGTTTAAATCATTTGTCACGCGAGAGATCAGAATTAGCGGAACGTGGCAAATGCACTGAATGAAAGGGAGCATGTGTGGCTACTGTGTCACATATTAACAGAAAAATTGTAGGGAGAGCTGCTGGGGAAACACTATGTTAATACGTCAGTGCTACTGCGCCAATTTGCGACAATACGGTCGATTTAAGACAACATTTCATTGTAAAGACGAGAGAACTCACGAACATACTACCTTTGAAATTGTGAGTGGGATCCTATATTGCAGCCCGCTTCAAAATTGTCCGCTTTTGCTGAACCTCATTTCGTTGCATGAATCGAAGCTAGGTGTGGCGATGATGTCACGCCATGCTGGTGTTCGGCGGTTCTTTTTTAAAAGATTGTCTGGAAGGTCCGTTATACACTTGTTGTAGGTAATTAAGCAACTCCTGTACTGTCGCAGATGTCGTCGGGAGCTTGATGTCATGCGATTGCAGTTCCAGCATGTGCACAAGCTGAAACGTGTGGCATTAAAATGTACGGAATATGTTACTCTATACGACGTCTAATCGAAAAATAGTTTGGGTCGCTGAGCCACAAGACAGAGTTGAAAGCTTATTGACATTATTTCATAGTTTCCGTAATGTTCAAACCGGATATCGTGCAGACACGTTGTCTCAACACAACTCACCAATATGCGTTCCATACACACGCAAAAACTGTCTTAGTTTGTCCAGAAATGAAAGCACAGTATACTCAATAGTTATCACATCCTTCCAGCAATTCACATTGATGTGGTGCGCATATTAATTTCAATGTCTCGTCCGTGTCCTCTCATACGAAATTCAACGTACTAGACATGACATAACATCAACAATCTTCATATACAGGGTTATTACAAATGATTGAAGCGATTTCACAGCTCTACAATAACTTTATTATTTGAGATATTTTCACAATGCTTTGCACACACATACAAAAACTCAAAAAGTTTTTTTAGGCATTCACAAATGTTCGATATGTGCCCCTTTAGTGATTCGGCAGTCATCAAGCCGATAATAGAGTTCCTCCCACACTCGGCGCAGCATGTCCCCATCAATGAGTTCGAAAGCATCGTTGATGCGAGCTCGCAGTTCTGGCACGCTTCTTGGTAGAGGAGGTTTAAACACTGAATCTTTCACATAACCCCACAGAAAGAAATCGCATGGGGTTAAGTCGGGAGAGCGTGGAGGCCATGACATGAATTGCTGACCATGATCTCCACCACGATCGATCCATCGGTTTTCCAATCTCCTGTTTAAGAAATGCCGCACATCATGATGGAAGTGCGGTGGAGCACCATCCTGTTGAAAGATGAAGTCGGCGCTGTCGGTCTCCAGTTGTGGCATGAGCCAATTTTCCAGCATGTCCAGATACACGTGTCCTGTAACGTTTTTTTCGCAGAAGAAAAATGGGGCCGTAAACTTTAAACCGTGAGATTGCACAAAACACGTTAACTTTTGGTGAATTGCGAATTTGCTGCACGAATGCGTGAGGATTCTCTATCGCCCAGATTCGCACATTGTGTCTGTTCGCTTCACCATTAAGAAAAAATGTTGCTTCATCAGTGAAAACAAGTTTCGCACTGAACGCATCCTCTTCCATGAGCTGTTGCAAACGCGCCGAAAATTCAAAGCGTTTGACTTTGTCATCGGGTGTCAGGGCTTGTAGCAATTGTAAACCGTAAGGCTTCTGCTTTAGCCTTTTCCGTAAGATTTTCCAAACCGTCGGCTGTGGCACGTTTAGCTCCCTGCTTGCTTTATTCGTCGACTTCCGCGGGCTACGCGTGAAACTTGCCCGCACGCGTTCAACCGTTTCTTCGCTCACTGCAGGCCGACCCGTTGATTTCCCCTTACAGAGGCATCCAGAAGCTTTAAACTGAGCGTACCATCGCCGAATGGAGTTAGCAGTTGGTGGATCTTTGTTGAACTTCGTCCTGAAGTGTCGTTGCACTGTTATGACTGACTGATGTGAGTGTATGTCAAGCACGACATACGCTTTCTCGGCTCCTGTCGCTATTTTGTCTCACTGCGCTCTCGAGCGCTCTGGCGGCAGAAATCTGAAGTGCGGCTTCAGCCGAACAAAACTTTATGAGTTTTTCTACGTATCTGTAGTGTGTCGTGACCATATGTCAATGGATGGAGCTACAGTGAATTTATGAAATCGCTTCAATCATTTGTAGTAGCCGTGTACTCGTCACTGAACCTACCAGGGATGTTTCGAAGTGGCATCGCAAAGGTTAGCACTCTGTAACCAAGACTGGCATGGTAGTGTCACCGAGCGTAGAATGTTCATTGGAGGACATAGGAAATTAAAGCACTCAATTTGATACGACTGGAAAGGCAAGAATAGAGGAAGACACGTCGCAGCCCCTACTGCATAGTCTACTAGTCAACCACGGCTAGTAACCCGGACTGCATATGCACCAGGGGAAGATAGGACGACGGTGTTGTAGCGGCCCTCGACGGCAAGGGACTACATTGCTCGTCATTCGTCACGTTCAGCCAATTATGTGAAGATATGACATAAACCGCAATAGCAGCCAATAGTGCGGAAATGCGGTGTCACTCAGCGCCAGCAGCCAATAGCACGGAGCCATAATATCACTCTGTGCTATTGGATAAGTCATGCCCTCTGACTTATCTGTCTGAAACGCATTTCCAGAGTACAGTTCTGGAGTTTATGAGCTGAAAGTTTACCGAGACGTATTCCATCGCGAGTCGTCGAGTGGATCCGCAGCCGACCACGACAGCTCCAGGAACATCATGCATCGGAAAAAGAGGGACACTCTTTGACAGTGCTTACAACAGGAAAGAGTATGCAGTCACGTAACAGTCGTATCAGAAATTAAGTCTAATTTCACAATTGATTTTATACTCTACACCAGTCATCTGATAGGGACACGCTCATCTCACAGGTCTTTCTGCAAAAGTAACGTCATTTTAACGTCAAACGCAATATCGGCACTCGCAGGAGTTGCTACTGAACTCATGAAGAAGAAAATGAATGTTACCACCCGTCGTTTTATTCGCAGCCCTTTAAGCTGTCCTCTTCGTTTCCTGTCTAACCACACTCTCGGAAACGTCATGTATTCGGAAATAATGAGTCAAATACTTGTAAAAGGAACAATATGAATTTTGCTGCTGCACGTTTAAGTCGCAGCAATTAAAATTGTCCTCTTAGGTTTCTGCCTAACGATACCACTTGGAAATCGTCTAATACATTTAAAATGACGACACTTTTGCAGAAAGACTTGTGAGATGAGCGTGATTCTGTCAGATGACTGATGTAGAGTAGAAAATAGCCGCTGTGCGTTTCGTCATCACGGTGTAGCGTCGGAGACTTATCTCTTATGTAATAATTGTATTCCTCCAAATAGTTGCGGAATACCGAATAGAGGCTGTGCCTAAACATGACTTACGTCTAGAAAATTGCGACCTACTGATACTATGCCCTATTGCAAATTTTTATGCCTATAAAAGCCACCGTCCCTACTTCGGTCTCTTCTAATTAATTTGCACAACAACGGATCGCCGCTTTGAACAGTCTGTTCTCCAATCAGTCAGAAATGTAGATAACATTGAATATTACAGAACATATTTGTATTTAATTTATAAGGAAGTCGAAGAATGTGTTAACAGTATTAATATGGAAAAAAATTAACAGTCGGTAGGATTCAAACCTTCATCCTTCACCTCTGTAGACCGCAAGATTATGCATTATGCTAGCGTCTGGTCATGTGATTTTAGTCTCCTGTATTGGTTGCTATAGCATATCTTGAAGGCTTATATCACTGATGCTTTATTAACTTACATTTAATGGTGATGGTGATGTGTTTGTCATAAATTTCCAGTGCGCCATTGCTCTGAAACGGCGTATTGCAAATTGTAATACGCAACCTCTAAATATGCCAAAATGAAGACGGTGCCTGCCACTTCGATTGTCGATATTGCGCCTGACGTCAAAATCAAGTCACGTTTGCAGGAAGTCTCCTGAGATGAGCATTATCCCCATCTGACACGTCAAGGAAAATAAACTACGAGAGAGAAAATAGAAAAAAATAATATAAAAGAGCGTGAGAGGAGCGGAGCTGACCGTGAGGCCGATGTTCTTGGCGAGCGTGCTCTCGGCGATGTTGGCGAACGGCTTGTCGGCGCCCCAGCACTCCACGTACTTGGTCATCTTGCTGGGCGAGCGGTTGCGCGACAGGTCGGAGGCCGTGCTGGCGGCGCGCAGGCAGTTGCTGCCCCCGCCACCTCCGCCCCCGCCGCCTCCACTGCCCTCCTGGGCGCCACCCCCGCCGCCTGCCGAGCCATCCTGTCCGCCGCCGCCGTCGTTTTTCTGCAACAGCAAGCGTCTTCAGCTGACACCTTCCTTCAAGCAGGGATTTAGACGTGTTGCTGTGCGCACCTCGTAGAAAGATGAGTATCCACTAGTTCCTATTTCACTACAGTTTAAATGTGTGTTTGTGTTCTTCAGTTTAGAAACAGTGTCACGTGGAAGTTCCCAGAGGTTAGTCATATTGGGAGGAACGTGTCAGGACTGTGGATTAGCGTTTCATATGGACGATTGTAACAGATGGGGGCGGGGGAGAAGGGGTGCAGTAAAGTATCAATTATTAATTCGGAAATCATGTCGATGTTCCTCGTTTTGACTTGCGTATTTGAGATGCTTTTCATGATATCGCATTACGCTTCTCTTCTCACCGACATCATCATCTCTGTCTATAATATTTTTATCAAATTTTTTTCCATCAAAAACAGCTGTAACATATGTTCCCTCTACCTAGTCAACGTTTCCTTCTTTGCTCCGTACTGGTTATCCATCTGCTCTCGTGTGTTTTCATATTTCCTTTATTTATGCTACAAACAGCATCTGTCTTTCTTGAAGTCATGCATGCTTCAAAAGCGTAGTATTTATCCTCTATCCATTTCTCCTTGGCCAACTTCCACTTCCCATCTACCTTAATTTTCGCCTGTTTCATTTGCTGTATTTTTATGTTTTCTTCTTCCTATCCATTCCTCCTTGGCCACCTTCCACTTCTCATCTACCTTAATTTTCGCCTGTTTCATTTGCTGTATTTTTCTGTTTTCTTCTTCTGTCGCGCTGCCTATGTATTTATGCTACGCGTTGGTTTTTTTTCCTAGTTCTTCCTCTGGTTCCTTCGCTATTTTATCTGTCAGTGCGAATCATTAGTTACAAGCATTATCCGCAAAAAGACTGGGGCGACTATTAACATCTTCTGCCAGGTCATTAGTATACCACACGAACAATAGAAGTCCCAACACACTTCCTTGGGTCGCGCGTGCAATTAATTCTACAGCTAAGATAACTTGCTACATCCTCACTGGCACCAAATCTTCAGTCTAGTCTCAAATTTCTGTTCATACCGAATTATTATAGTACTTTATTAATGAGCATTGGTGTCAAACATCCTAAGATGTTTTTTCGGAAGTAAATATACACTGGATCCATACGGTTGCCTTGATCTATAGGTTTGAGAATCTTATGAGTCATTCTCATAGCGAATCTTGTGTGATTGGTAATGTTCATTAGGGTCGCGGACTTCATAAACTGATAACCTGTGTGAATAGAGTTAAACCAGTAAGCTCAGGATGTAGCACTTACCTTGGGCGGCACGATGAGGAAAGTCTCGACCTTGTGGTCGGCCAGGTAGGCCTCCCTGGACGCCCCGTCGCCAGGCTCCACTTGGAACTGGTCGTTCAGCTGCAGCAGCGTCGCCTTCGTGATGTGGACGCGTCTGTCGGAACGAAGAAACGAACACGTAAGAGTCACACTACGTTAATGTCAGAGGATGCGTGGTCCCTAGCTGACGGAATGTATAGAGCCCCATCTATTGGCATGTAGCTCGATGCAGATCGTCAGCCCCTCCAAATGTTCTCAGCTGGGGACCGATCCGGTGACCTGGCTGGCCAAGGAGCATGGAACTGTCGCCATGTGCGGACGGGCATTATCGAGCTGGAATGTAAACCCACGATGGCTTGCCATGAAGGGTAACAAAACGGTTTGCAGAATATCGTGGACATAACGCTGTGCTGTAAAGGTGCGGCAGATGGCAACCAAATGGGTTCTGCCATGAAATGAAATGGCACCCCAGATCATCGCTTCCGTGTGTCGGGCCTTACGGCGGGCGACGATCAGGTTGGTATACCACAACTGTCCAGGTCGCCGTCAGACACGTCTTCGGTCCAGAATCTCATTGAGTGGAGCAGAAAATTGTCTTCAGTGATGAGTCGCGCTTCCAACTGAGCCACGCTGACCAACGAAGAGGTGTCTGGAGACGCCGTGGACAGCAGTGGGATACCAACCTGACTGTCCCCCGCCATACGGCCAGACGACCAGCAGTGATAGTCTGAGGTGCCATTTCTTTTCGTAGCAGGACACCCTTGGTTCTCATCCGCGGCATCTTTACAGAACAGCGGTACATCAACGATATTCTGTGCCCCATTCTGTTCCCCCTCATGGGAAGCCATCCTGGGCTTACATTTCAGCAAGACAATGCCCGCCCACTCATGACGTTTCTACTGCTTGTCCCCGTCCTCCCCAAACGCTACCTTGGCCGTTGTCTCTCCCCAACTAAGAAAGTTTGGAACATCATGGGCAGCGCCCTCCAACCATCTCGAGATTCTGACGACTTAACGCGCGTGTTGGACAGAATTTTAGACGATATCACTAAGGAGGACATGCAACAACACTATCAATTAATGTGAAACCGAACAAATGCTAGCATAACGGCCAGAGGTGGAGCAACGCGTTATTGACTTGCTCAATTTATGAACCTCTTGCTCTTGAATAAACAATCCAATTTTCTGACACTGTGATCATTTGTTTCTCAGTACATGTACATCATACCTACCGATTTCCGTCCCATTCGGATAATTCTTTCGTGGTGCCCCGTCTTTTTTTTTTTTCTTAGAGTGTATTACGGAAGTGCTAGCGTATGTTCCTTAGCGTTGTAGGAATAACAAATCTACCATTCCTTATTATCTGAGTGAGCACAATTTAATACTGGGAGCTTCTTGTGCGATGTAAGCCCTGTGTGCGGCGTCATGCGGCAACCAGTACAGGGGAAGCAGCTTTCGATCAGCGCATGCTCTCCAGCTCATTTCTCGGAACTTGCCTTTAGTTAAATTTGCGACCGGGAACGTCTGTCGAAATATAGGACTAGTGGAGATGGAAGGTTACAAGATTTACTCAGACTTTTCAATATGTGTCAGTCATCATCAGTGTACATTTAATTAATGAGATGAAATGGTACAGAAACGAGACTGCAGTTACAAGAATGTAACGATGTGAAAGGGAGGCTGTATTTGAGAAAGAAATAACGCAGGGTTGTATCTACTTTGATTCGACCTGTACAGTGCTCAAACTCTACAGAAAACGAGAGGTTCATGGAATAGTCATTTTCGGAACGGAAGGAATCGTTGAAGGTATAAATACATTTTCTGTAGGGAGAAGGGGAATGAGGGAGAAGCGACCGAAGGAGTTGAAGTGAATTTAGACAGCAATAGTTATGCAGAGATGATAAGACTTGCACAGGATAGATTGGCGTGGAGAACGGCGTTAAACCAATCTCGGACTAAACGGAACTGTGACGTATTAATTGATACATGTGGGTCACAGATCAGTTGTGTAAAACATTCTGACGACATTCTGCTATTAATCCTTATGTACAAGAATGGATGTTCGAATATCTGTTTGAAATTAATTGACATAGACACCGTCTGATTGATCTCCATGAAAGTTGGCTCAATTTTCCATGGAGTGTGTTTTTATGTTATTCACTTTGTTGTAACTCGTCACTATATGGTGCTGCAGCATATCAGTTTCAGGAATCAAAATTGACTACGCGAGCGAGGCATCTTGGCTCCAATCGAACCAACAATCAGATACGACTGAAAATTGCCGTTGCAGTTCCGAAATACAAATCTATTGGCACAGTCACAGAAGAGGACCGAGCCGTTCAAAATCCAGTAGAATTTCTCAGTTCATTGGAGCCTGCAGGAATTCAACCACACATACTAACGCTGAAACTTGGTTTACCAACACTGCTCCTTCGGAATCTCAAAGCGCCAAAGTTGTGTAACTGAACCACACATTCAGTGAAAAACTAATATCAAATGTGATTGAAGTAACAATAAGTAAAGGCAAATGTATAGTAAAAGATGTGCTGATACTGCGCATCACAAAGAATCCCGCTGATTTGCCCTTCCCTTTCAAATGACTTCAGTTTCCTGTGCCTCCTGTCTTCCCGATGACACTAAACAAAACCAAAGCGCAGAAAATTTTTCTCATGGACAGCTACATGCTGCTTGCTCCAGAAAACGAACTCCAAAAACTCTGTTCGTCTATACACTGTACCAGAAAAACCAAAAATATATTTTATCCAATAGTATTACTCTAAATTTTAGCATTATTTTAAGTTACTTCAAATATATAGAGAATGGAATAGTCACATAGTGATTTATGAATAAAAAAGTATACATTTCAACATAAATATACACCAATAAAAATAGAGGAATCTCATCAGTATGAACTACTTTTCATTTTTCCCCATTTTTCTACAACGAATTATATGCTCTAGATTACATACAGACTTATCCTATTTTACATACGCAGAAGGTTTCGCTTGAATAACATAAAAATCCTCATCTGTCGCAAAGAGATGTGTGATCACATGATGATGTCTATGTCCAGTTCGTGAAGTAGTACCTCACGTAGTAAACGAATATTCTCGTTGATGATATAGTGATGTATAATGATGAGGCGGCAACTTCTGTGGCTCGACAACAGTTTATGTGGAAGAGTGTTTACTGCGTCTCAGTAGGGCGAATTTCACACGGAGACTCAGTAGTCCACTGCGGTCAGTTTTGTAAAAGTTATCGATAATTAACGGTGCAAGGGTTTTAATTGTTGATGGACTGAAAGGCACACCGGAGACATTTTTCTGTTTTTCGTTAATTAACTGACGAAGGTGATGATAAATGAAGAATATTCAATACTACTCACACAGGCTAGGCATGCTGCCTTATGGTAACACAGGAAGCGTCTTCTGTAGCATTTTTTCAGTACCTGTCCACACATATGTAATAACAAATTGTCGTCTCCGTATTAGCTGGCCATCGCCAGACGACACTAGATGCGGGTAGAGTGACTTTCTACTGCAGGCGTGATCTGCGAGTAGAAAATTGGTCACCGGCAGCTGTGTTTTTTGTAGTACTTTACTTGCGACCGACGACAAGCAATTTGCCTCTCTCGGGTCACGTCTGCTGTCGAGCATCGCTATTCCCGCTTCTAGCGTCGTCTGACGATGACTTGCTCAGATATTTGTGTGGTCTGACGCTGAAAAATACAATAAAAAAATTTTGTTATTCAATATTTCTTTTTGATCAGTCGGTAGCTATATCACATTCCCGCAGCTTATGACAATCCAACCCTGCCCCATTTATTTACACCACAGCATTGTAACCCGGATGCAATGTGATGAGGCCATCATAATAATAGTAATATAATATCAATAATAGTAATAATAATAATAGGGAAATCCCGGCAGATATGCAGGGAGGTGGGAAATAAAATATCACTCGCGGAGCAAAATGACAACCCAAATCCATGCTGTGTCTGACTTGGAGAAAGCGACAGTACGGACTGCGTCTGTCCACGAGGAGGTACGGCTGTAAACATGCTCCAGGAACCGACAATCCATGGTTCTACCACACATGCAAAAGCTAGAAAATTGATGACAGGCAAATATGACTCGTATAAGTAAAGACGTAATTACCCCACGTCGACAATCCATCTACTCCAAAGTGACAATCAAGCATTCGTATTACGGGGATGTTTGACTTATCCGAGAGAGCAAGTAGGAGTGCTCTGGTAAACTTCCAAGAAAAGCACACACCTACATTGGCACTTTCGACACTCAGTCACTCATTCGAGCAGGAAAACTACACAATCTCATAACAGAACTCACGAAGCAGAAAATCCGAAATCTCACCCTGCAAGAAATACGTTTCACAGATTAAGAAACGATACACCACAATAACTGCAGAATCTTCAAATGCGTATCAAACAGGATAATTAGCAAACGAGCAGGTCTTCATTGTAGACAAAACGTTTTGGACTCAGTAAAAGATGTGAAACCCATCAACAACCGATTTATGACGTTAAGAATCAAATTCCCAAACAAAAACTGCACCTTCCTTAACGTACTTGCACCAATAAATGGTGATAATGAAAAAGATTTCGAAAAAACAGAAAATTTCTGGGAAGAACTTGAAACAGAGTTTGCCGAAATTCCAAAACATGATGTGAAAATTCTATTCGGTGATTTTAATGTCCAAATTGGTAGGAAATGCAAATACAAGAGGGCACTGGGAGATTATCCTGCTCGCAAGTTCACCAACTAGAGTGAAACACTACTCGAGTCATGCCAACTAAACAGTCTAAAAATTATGTCAACCTCACTTCGTTAAAAGGTCAAAAAACAAAAACATGGCGATCACCCATCCATTATTTAGAAAAATTTCAGAGTGATAATGTGATTAAACGCACGACTCCCAAAAAGAAATTCATGACGAGCAAGTATGCAGAAGTGCAAACTTCGATTAGGATCGTTATTTAAACTGAATCAGAATTAAATTCTCACCCAAAAAAGAATTCGACAGAAAGCACCGGTGATCCCCAAATCAAAGACTCTAAAATAAAAGAAAAATATGAAGAAGAGCCTGCAGAAAACTGGGAGAAATTTCAAACTAAGATCATCAAAACAGCGAAAGACGTGAAACCTCTTCACAAAAAACAAGGATGTTAAAATGCAATAGAAAATAAAAGGCATTTCAAAATTACAGTTGCAACAAATCAGAAAAGAAACACAGAGAAATTTCCTCCAAGTTTGCTACAAACATCCAAGATTTTAAGACAAAATGAACGAAAATGTCAATGGCCAACTGGAGTCATTTGTAGACAATTTCAAAACTTACAATATAATTTTTACGAGACCTTTGCGATTCAAATCAAAGGCTACTCACCACAGAAGCTGTGCTTTTGAAAACAAAATGGTAAATAAGCCTTGATAAATAAAAAGACTTGCTAAGAACTGGCGACATACTTTCCGTAGCTTTTAAATTCCCTGGAACCCACAGAGAGATCTCGAAACCACAATAGTAAGTCCGTCACCACCAACACAAGAAGAAATTTATTTACATATTAAGAAACTTCAAACAACAAAGCATGGGCAGAGGACGGAATTGTAGCTGAACACTTGAAAAATTTAGGTCCAAACTCACTCAGAGAAATTACACAAATAGTGCGAAACATTTCGCAACCTGAAAAGCGGATGACTGGAAGATTGCTCTAATCCGTCCATTACTTAAAAAGGCAACAAACGACTACAGAGGGATCTCCCACTTACCGGCCACCTATAAAATCAGATCAACTTGTCTCAACTAGCCGGCCGGAGTGGCCGTGCGGTTCTAGGCGCTAAAGTCTGGAACCGAGCCACCGCTACGGTCGCAGGTTCGAATCCTTCCTCGGGCGTGGATGTGTGTGATGTCCTTAGGCTAGTTAGGTTTAATTAGTTCTAAGTTCTAGGCGACTGATGACCTCAGAAGTTAAGTCGCATAGTGTTCAGAGCCATTTGTCTCAACTGAGCGCAAAAGTAATTAGAACTCAATTAGAAGAATATCAAGCATGATTCAGACCGAACAGGTCATGCCCAGAACAGATTTTTAATCTCAAAACCATCCTTAAAATGCGAGACCCAGATAAAAACCTCTAGCATGCACATTTGTAGATTTCAAAAAGGCGTAAGACTCGGTAGACATACCCTCACATTTACAAATTTTACAAGAGAAGGTACTAGATCCCATAGTACGAAAACTCATAGAACAAACTAACAACGAAATGTGAAGTAAAATTTCTGGGGGTAATCTGTGAACCCTTTGACATTCAAGCAGATGTGAGACAAATAGATGGTTTTTCTCCTGCTCTGTTTCAACGTAGTATTAGACAAAGTTATGGAACAATGGGAAAAAGAACTCAAGAAAAGTTGGTTTTGAAAGCGAATCCTACTGGGCTTCCCCAAAAACAGCCTCTATATGCCACACACCGCATTTGTGGAGAATCTGGTGATACTTTTAGAGGACGAAGAGTGTGCTGTCAGAGAGCTCGAGACACTTACAGAACGTACAGAAAAAGTAGAATTACAAATCTCATTTGAGGAAACTGAATTCTTATGTTCAAAGAAATGATGCATTTGTAAATTTAGTGCCGTTTATAATAGATCAGCAGAATGTTGATGAGATTCTTTTTGGTTTATCTTCTTAATTCAATCGGCATGAATGGCAGTTTGTTTTAAACACGGAAAGTGTAAATTATTGAAGACGAGTAGAAAAATTCTGTACTGTTGGAATAAAGTGTTAGTGGAGGGCTGCTTGATGCAGGCACGTCGATTAAATGCACAGGCGTAACGTTGCAAAAGACGTGAACTGGGGCGAGAACGTTAGGTACATTGCAGAATAGGAAAATTATCGACTTCTGTTTTTGGAAGAATTCTAGGAAAGTGTAGCTCATCTATAAAGGAAATTGCATACAGAACACTAATGCGATCCATTTTTGATTACTGCTCATGTTGGATTCACACCATGTCGGATTACCGGAAGCAATCGAAGCAGTTCAGAGGCATATGCTTTGTTTGTTACCGGAAGGTTCGATGAACGCGCGACTGTTACCGAAAACCTCCATGACCTCAAATAGGAACCGCTGGAGGAGAGGAGACTAAACACTTTTGATCGTCTTCATAAAACCGCAATTTTTTACAGACCGCAAAACGATTCTAGTGCCGGCAACCCCCATCTCGCGTAAGGACCACATGCACAGGATACGAGATATTAGGGCTCTTACTGTCCCCATCCTTTTACGAACTTCTCAGTGTACGTGTAAAGTGTATGTTATGTGAAGTTGTGCTGTGCGGCCGAGTGCTGCCATCGATGACACAGAAACGACTACGTACTCTTCGGAATAATGCTTACTGCATAGGACGGCATGATGAACTTAAGAAATCTTCTTCTGATTAGTTACAATGAAAGAAAATGGTGCAGTTTATCACATTACGTCCCATGTGGGTGGAGAATCTACTGGTTGTGTTAAAGGATACTAAAATCGTGAATTGCAGAAATTCTGAAAATATATAACTATCACCATTGATCACGATACATTCACTGATTCCCTCTATATTTTTTCCTGTACCAGGAATTTTCTTGGCGTAAGATACAGGAATTCCTGAAAGCTGACGGATCGACTACTGCAACGCGGTTCTTACGATTCAGGTAAACTTTAAAAAAAAAAAAAAACAGAATTGCATGTTAATGTACAACATAGTCAGAGTACCCGGTCATCCTACACTCTGAGCTTCGTCATAGCAAGTTAGTCGAATTCTCTGATTCTTAAATCAGACCCAGCATTTCACGGCAGAGACAGTCATTCACCGACAAATGATGTCAGCAAAGTTTTTCAAGTTTCTTTGGCAGATATGTTACGCAATGTTGTCGTTTGCTGGGTTACAAGAGCTAACGACATTCATATTTGTCTGATCTTGAAGACACAGTTTCAACTCCAGGTGGACGATGAAAACACTGAATTCCTTTCTACAAAAAGAGAAACCTAGTCACAGTTAACGAACATTATTAATTAAATTTGAAGTGCTTCGCGTCTGATAGACTATAAATATGAATGCCAACTCGACCAGTAACCTTTATAGACATTCAATTATTTTTTTAACTTGTCAGCTAGCATCCAAGTAAGTAGATATTGTTTAAATATCCTGAGCAGATGCAGTATTGTAATATTTCTGGCTTAGTCAGCCATCACATTAGGCTCCAAGAAGCTGTTCCCAGAGCAGTGAAGATGCAAGAAGTATATACACTCCTGGAAATGGAAAAAAGAACACATTGACACCGGTGTGTCAGACCCACCATACTTGCTCCGGACACTGCGAGAGGGCTGTACAAGCAATGATCACACGCACGGCACAGCGGACACACCAGGAACCGCGGTGTTGGCCGTCGAATGGCGCTAGCTGCGCAGCATTTGTGCACCGCCGCCGTCAGTGTCAACCAGTTTGCCGTGGCATACGGAGCTCCATCGCAGTCTTTAACACTGGTAACATGCCGCGACAGCGTGGACGTGAACCGTATGTGCAGTTGACGGACTTTGAGCGAGGGCGTATAGTGGGCATGCGGGAGGCCGGGTGGACGTACCGCCGAATTGCTCAACACGTGGGGCGTGAGGTCTCCACAGTACATCGATGTTGTCGCCAGTGGTCGGCGGAAGGTGCACGTGCCCGTCGACCTGGGACCGGACCGCAGCGACGCACGGATGCACGCCAAGACCGTAGGATCCTACGCAGTGCCGTAGGGGACCGCACCGCCACTTCCCAGCAAATTAGGGACACTGTTGCTCCTGGGGTATCGGCGAGGACCATTCGCAACCGTCTCCATGAAGCTGGGCTACGGTCCCGCACACCGTTAGGCCGTCTTCCGCTCACGCCCCAACATCGTGCAGCCCGCCTCCAGTGGTGTCGCGACAGGCGTGAATGGAGGGACGAATGGAGACGTGTCGTCTTCAGCGATGAGAGTCGCTTCTGCCTTGGTGCCAATGATGGTCGTATGCGTGTTTGGCGCCGTGCAGGTGAGCGCCACAATCAGGACTGCATACGACCGAGGCACACAGGGCCAACACCCGGCATCATGGTGTGGGGAGCGATCTCCTACACTGGCCGTACACCACTCGTGATCGTCGAGGGGACACTGAATAGTGCACGGTACATCCAAACCGTCATCGAACCCATCGTTCTACCATTCCTAGACCGGCAAGGGAACTTGCTGTTCCAACAGGACAATGCACGTCCGCATGTATCCCGTGCCACCCAACGTGCTCTAGAAGGTGTAAGTCAACTACCCTGGCCAGCAAGATCTCCGGATCTGTCCCCCATTGAGCATGTTTGGGACTGGATGAAGCGTCGTCTCACGTGGTCTGCACGTCCAGCACGAACGCTGGTCCAACTGAGGCGCCAGGTGGAAATGGCATGGCAAGCCGTTCCACAGGACTACATCCAGCATCTCTACGATCGTCTCCATGGGAGAATAGCAGCCTGCATTGCTGCGAAAAGTGGATATACACTGTACTAGTGCCGACATTGTGCATGCTCTGTTGCCTGTGTCTATGTGCCTGTGGTTCTGTCAGTGTGATCATGTGATGTATCTGACCCCAGGAATGTGTCAATAAAGTTTCCCCTTCCTGGGACAATGAATTCACGGTGTTCTTATTTCAATTTCCAGGAGTGCAGATGAAGAAATGTGGTGTGAGGTACCTGTGACAGATGTTAGATTCGGTACCATTCCCGTGAGAAAGACCGCCTGCACAATGCTACTGCTCTGTGATTGGCTGCTGTGTCCGGAGCAAGGGCGCCAAAACGTTTAAGTATAGTTATTATTATTAGTTAAACTACTCCTTGGAATGATTTCACTTTTTAATATAAATATGTCTCAACAGCTGACAATCAATCAGTCATTTTAGAATTATTAAAAACAATTTAAATAAAAAACAAAAGACCGATGAAATTGCAGACGAGGCAATTCGGAAGCTTTCGGGTCACGACTTTTCTGGTATGGCGCGCGAAGTGTTTCGGGCTGTTGGTCACTCTGGATTAGGCAGTCGGGAAGAACAAACATGTTGTCTGTCGTAGGATGTGTTTTCAATTTTTATGTAAGTTCCTGTTCGTCACTCTGGATTAGGCAGTCGAGATGCGCAGTCAAATGGTTCAAATGGCTCTGAGCACTATGGGACTTAACTTCTAAGGTCATCAGTCCCCTAGAACCTAGAACTACTTAAACCTAACTAACCTAAGGACATCACACACATCCATGCCCGAGGCAGGATTCGAACCTGCGACCGTAGCGGCCACGCGGTTCCAGACTGTAGCGCCTTTAAAACATTGTGTTTGATTATGTACTTTGCTGTATCAGAAGATGTTGTGATAACATCGTGTAGTCTTCTCGTGTCGCTATATTAAAATACGAGAGTGGCCTCCCAAAGTTGTGATACATTATTTCAGAACAGAACCTCGCTAAAAGTTAGTTTCAGACTCAACATACAGAACCTATGACCTGCGTGCTGTTTTCTCCGCTGGGGACATCAACTTGAAGACAGCAGGTTAGTGAACTGTAACAGAACCTTCGTGTTCCACACAGTACAGTGGAAACAACTAGGCGCCTCGCGTGTACTGCATGCACAGACCAAATGTGCTCAGTGACGTCATCTGCAGTAATGCAGAGGAGGTAAAGGAGGATGATCGTTATGAACACCAACAGTCAATTTGTTCTTCCTTTCTTGCCGTAGTATGTATAGAATCATACAGAAAATCATTTTTGCATCGTTTCATTCACGAGAAGGAAGAAAACGAATAGAACTGGAGCCGCGCGGGATTAGCCGAGCGGTCTTGGGCGCTGCAGACATGGACTGCGCGGCTGGTGCCGGCGGAGGTTCAAGTCCTCCCTCGGGCATGGGTGCGTGTGTTTGTCCTTAGGATGATTTAGGTTAAGCAGTGTGTAAGCTTTGGGACTGATGACCTTAGCAGTTAAGTCCCAGAAGATTTCACACACATTTGAACAGTTTTCAATAGAAGTGGGACAGCCCGCATCTCGTGGTCGTGCGGTAGCGTTCTCGCTTCCCGCGCCCGGGTTCCCGGCTTCGATTCCCGGCGGGGTCAGGGATTTTCTCTGCCTCGTGATGGCTGGGTGTTGTGTGCTGTCCTTAGGTTAGTTAGGTTTAAGTAGTTCTAAGTTCTAGGGGACTGATGACCATAGCTGTTAAGTCCCATAGTGCTCAGAGCCATTTGAACCATTTTAGAAGTGGGACAAGGTACTTTCGACCATGAGCCCTTATCAACGTTTATCTTACAAGCTGTTTCCAAGACAGTATCCACTGCGTTCAACCACTGGTATAGTCTGTCGGTAAACTGAAGAGCGAGCGAGCGAGTCCCCACTGTGCCAACCCACCTCCGTCACGAGGCGCTTCTACAGGCTTTTTCACAACATAGTGTCGGCCCTGCAGCGGCGCGGACTTTAAACCTGTGGTGTCGTCGTGTACAGATAAGTCCCGGCTGCTGCATTTATTTTTAGCAAATGCGTTAAGACTATAAGGGTTACAAAAGATGATAGTTTCTTCCGGAACACAACATTATAGAGTAAATAATATAAACATAAGAACAGGATTCTACTAAAAACATAGGACCTAATGGCTGTTCATCTGAATGTATGTTTCTCGATTGCTATTCGTAAAACGAACCCCATATAATGCAATAAATTTGTAGAATTTAAGGCTTGTTCCTACTTTGTGTTTCTACTAAGAGGTAGAAGTATTCTTTGAAGGACTGCATTGAAACTGAGCGAGGTGGCGCAGTGGCTAGCACAGTGGACTCGCATTCGGGAGGACGACGGTTCAATCCCGCGTCCGGCCATCCCGATTTAGGTTTTCCGTGATTTCCCTAAATTGCTTTAGGCAAATGCCAGGATGGTTCCTGTGAAAAGGCACGGCCGACTTCATTCCCCGTCCTTCCCTAATCCGATGAGACCGAAGACCTCGCTGTCTGGTCTTTTCCCCCAAACAACCCATTCCCAACTGCACTGAAACTTAACAATTCTTGCAACACGAAGAGTGTTTAAAAAGTAATCAGAAATTTATAATTTTGTGTGTTGTTTTAGTCCGATTTGCACTACTTTTTTTCACTGTCTTAGTAAACATATCTCAAAAGTATGATACAATGTTTTGCGTATTGGGTATTTCCACTGTTGTCGGCTGTGAAAACGGTTACATGTGTTGTGGTAGCATCGACGAATATTTGTTTTTTATAAAAATAGATTAGAGAACCTGCATTAAATTTTGTTATAAGAATGGAATAAAGTGTATTAAAAAATTAGGAACGTTAAATATTGCGTTTGGTGAACCTGTTATGAGTAAACCAAGGGCATACAAGTCGTACAAAAATTTCAAAGCAGGCCTTAAAGGACAGCGGTTTTACAAGCACAGATGAGATTAAAAATGGACAGTTAAGAGACCTGTAAACTATCCCAAGGAAACAGTTCCTAAAATGTTTCGGGAACTGGATAAAGCTCTGGCATAAGTGTATAATATGTAATGGGGAATATTTTGAAGAGGATAATATTGGTATAGATTAATAAATGAAGTTCTTACCGAAAAATAAAAATTAATATGTGAACGCACCTCGTAGATGCTTAGAAGTCCAGAATCGGTGTACATGGTTCAAATGGTTCAAATGGCTCTGAGCACTATGGGACCCAACATCTGTGGTCATCAGTCCCCTACAACTTAGAACTACTTAAAACTAACTAACCTAAGGACATCACACACATCCATACCCGAGGCAGGATTCGAACCTGCGACCGTAGCGGTTGCGTGGTTCCAGACTGAAGTGCCTAGAACCAGTCGGCCACAGCGGCCGGCTGGTGTACATATTTCGAAAAAAATTTCATCAGAAATAGCTGTTGGGCACATGTTTTAACCAATTTGTCTTAGAATCAGGTGAATAGTGACCGAGATAGAGATTTAGTGTTCCGTAAGCATCAAAGGTTTTACATGATTTTGAAACTGTCTATAACGATGGGTTTTCTCTCAAAATTATTAGTTTTCCTTCGTGGCGATTCCAGTAAACCATGCGGCTTATTTTCACGTTCATTCCTTATGCGTCCTATTGCGCGAGGCTGACGTTAGCATAAATTGCCGCCCTTTGATTGGGACTGGTAATATTATTATAGTTATAGTTCTTTTTGGGTCGTCTCTTTAATACATGCTGTAATAACATTAGAGACGATTGAACGCTCGTTACTCCGCAAATACCTCCTCTTCTTCGTATTCTACACATTTTCTTGCAATGCTAGACTATTATCCATCGCCTCCGGATATCGAAGCATATCAGTAAGTACAGGGTGTTTCAAAAATGACCGGTATATTTGAAACGGCAATAAAAACTAAACGAGCAGCGATAGAAATACACCGTTTGTTGCAATATGCTTGGGACAACAGTACATTTTCAGGCAGACAAACTTTCGATATTACAGTAGTTACAATTTTCAACAACAGATGGCGCTGCGGTCTGGGAAACTCTATAGTACGATATTTTCCACATATCCACCATGCGTAGCAATAATATGGCGTAGTCTCTGAATGAAATTACCCGAAACCTTTGACAACGTGTCTGGCGGAATGGCTTCACATGCAGATGAGATGTACTGCTTCAGCTGTTCAATTGTTTCTGGATTCTGGCGGTACACCTGGTCTTTCAAGTGTCCCCACAGAAAGAAGTCACAGGGGTTCATGTCTGGCGAATAGGGAGGCCAATCCACGCCGCCTCCTGTATGTTTCGGATAGCCTACAGCAATCACACGATCATCGAAATATTCATTCAGGAAATTAAAGACGTCGGCCGTGCGATGTGGCCAGGCACCATCTTGCAACATGGGGTTTTTCGGTTCCCCATATGCGCCAGTTCTGTTTATTGACGAAGCCGTCCAGGTAAAAATAAGCTTCGTCATTAAACCAAATGCTGCCCACATGCATATCGCCGTCATCAATCCTGTCCACTATATCGTTAGCGAATGTCTCTCGTGCAGCAATGGTAGCGGCGCTGAGGGGTTGCCGCGTTTGAATTTTGTATGGATAGAGGTGTAAACTCTGGCGCATGAGACGATACGTGGACGTTGGCGTCATTTGGACCGCAGCTGCAACACGGCGAACGGAAACCCGAGGCCGCTGTTGGATCACCTGCTGCACTAGCTGCGCGTTGCCCTCTGTGGTTGCCGTACGCGGTCGCCCTACCTTTCCAGCACGTTCATCCGTCACGTTCCCAGTCCGTTGAAATTTTTCAAACATATCCTTTATTGTATCGCTTTTCGGTCCTTTGGTTACATTAAACCTCCGTTGAAAACTTCGTCTTGTTGCAACAACACTGTGTTCTAGGCGGTGGAATTCCAACACCAGAAAAATCCTCTGTTCTAAGGAATAAACCATGTTGTCTACAGCACACTTGCACGTTGTGAACAGCACACGCTTACAGCAGAAAGACGACGTACAGAATGGCGCACCCACAGACTGCGTTGTCTTCTATATGTTTCAAATCACTTGCAGCGCCATCTGTTGTTGAAAATTCTAACTACTGTAATTTCGAAAGTTTGTCTGCCTGAAAATGTACTGTTGTCCCAAGCATATTGCAACAAACGGTGTATTTCTATTGCTGCTCGTTTAGTTTTTATTGCCGTTTCAAATATACCGGTCATTTTTGAAACACCCTGTATACACAGTTAATTGACACACTGGCAACTAAGATCACACGAGCAGAAACGACGTATATCACCGCACGCCGATCTACACCGCTAGCCAGGTAACGGGCAACAGATTTTGGGTGCCCCTGTAGGCCAGTGGCAGCTTTCTTCCGCAAAAGGCCACTTCCCCCACCAAAAGCGTTGCTCGCTCTTCAGTTTACAGACAGACTATAGCAGTGAATGAAACCGCTGAGATGTGTAGGCGTGGCGCGGCCCGCGGTGCTCACCCGGGCCGCCCGCCGGACTCCATGTGGTTGGCCAGCGTGACGTCGTCGCTCCAGACGTCGAACTGCCACTTGCGCAGCCCCAGCACGCCGCACAGCACGTTGCCCGTGTGGATGCCGATGCGCATGTCCACGTTGAAGCCGGTCGCCTCGCGGACGAACCTGCCAGCACACACAGACATGTGTACCACACGTTCCAGGTCAAATTTCAACGCTGCACCAACAATAAAACACTCAACACCTGTCAATAGTTTAAGTGCAGTGGGGCCCCCACACGAAACAAATTTTCCTGAATGACATCAATCGTTCTTACTGACCGTTGTTAGTTGGATTAAAACGCCATTTAACACAAAATCCTAAAAACTCCACAATTTCGTCTGAGTAGGAATTTTGTAGTGCGCCTGAAACACATACTACTTAAAATACAAGTATAAAACGATCGTTATTTTCTGTTTACCAGCCTTCACAGTCCTGTGACTCTTTAAAAAATTGGCCATTTGGGAGTAGGATACGCACACTAAGAATTCTTTACAAATATAATTAAGTGTATAGACAGTTGATCCATTACAGGAATTGGGAATTTCGACGATTTTTGCTTATTACCGACAATGAAAGGTTCAAATGGCTCTGAGCAGTATGGGACTTAACATATATGGTCATCAGTCCCCTAGAACTTAGAACTACTTAAACCTAACTAACCTAAGGGCAACACACAACATCCAGTCATCACGAGGCAGGAAAAATCCCTGACCCCGCCGGGAATCGAACCCGGGAACCCGGGCGCGGGAAGCGAGAACGCTACCGCACGACCACGAGCTGCGGACACCGACAATGACACTCGCAAGATATCCGTGCCAGGGTTTCTAAGATTTTCGAGAATGTTTTAATTTAAAGTTTGACTCGGATTACATATGACAAAAGAAATATATTTTCCTGCGGTATAATTTAGAATTAGCAATTTTATTTATTTTTCCTTTAATTGTACAGTGAAAATCTTACTTCTCGACAAATTCCATTATTCTAGGACAAAGGTGAATTACCTATAGGTACCCACCGGGCTAGCCGCGCGGTCTTACGCGCTGCTTCCCGAGCGGGAAGGCGTCCCAGTGTTGTTGTTGTTGTGGTCTTCAGTCCTGAGACTGGTTTGATGCAGCTCTCCATGCTACTCTATCCTGTGCAAGCTTCTTCATCTCCCAGTACCTACTGCAACCTACATCCTTCTGAATCTGCTTAGCGTATTCATCTCTTGGTCTCCCTCTACGATTTTTACACTCCACGCTGCCCTCCAATGCTAAATTTGTGATCCCTTGATGCCTCAAAACATGTCCTACCAACCGATCCCTTCTTCTAGTCAAGTTGTGCCACAAACTTCTCTTCTCCCCAATCCTATTCAATACCTCCTCATTAGTTACGTGATCTACCCACCTTATCTTCAGCATTCTTCTGTAGCACCACATTTCGAAAGCTTCTATTCTCTTCTTGTCCAAACTAGTTATCGTCCATGTCTCACTTCCATACATGGCTACACTCCATACAAACACTTTCAGAAACGACTTCCTGACACCTAAATCTATACTCGATGTTAATAAATTTCTCTTCTTGAGAAACGCTTTCCTTGCCATTGCCAGTCTACATTTTATATCCTCTCTACTTCGACCATCATCGGTTATTTTACTCCCTAAATAGCAAAACTCCTTTACTACTTTAAGTGTCTCATTTCCTAATCTAATTCCCTCAGCATCACCCGACCTAATTCGACCACATTCCATTATCCTTGTTTTGCTTTTGTTGATGTTCATCTTATATCCTCCTTTCAGGACACTGTCCATTCCGTTCAACTGCTCTTCCAAGTCCTTTGCTGTCTCTGACAGAATTACAATGTCATCGGCGAACCTCAAAGTTTTTACTTCTTCTCCATGAATTTTAATACCTACTCCGAATTTTTCTTTTGTTTCCTTTACTGCTTGCTCAATATACAGATTGAATAACATCGGGGAGAGGCTACAACCCTGTCTCACTCCTTTCCCAACCACTGCTTCCCTTTCATGCCCCTCGACTCTTATAACTGCTATCTGGTTTCTGTACAAATTGTAAATAGCCTTTCGCTCCTTGTATTTTACCCCTGCCACCTTCAGAATTTGAAAGAGAGTATTCCAGTCAACATTGTCAAAAGCTTTCTCTAAGTCTACAAATGCTAGAAACGTAGGTTTGCCTTTTCTTAATCTTTCTTCCAAGATAAGTCGTAAGGTCAGTATTGCCTCACGTGTTCCAACATTTCTACGGAATCCAAATTGATCTTCCCCTAGGTCGGCTTCTACCAGTTTTTCCATTCGTCTGTAAAGAATTCGCGTTAGTATTTTGCAGCTGTGACTTATTAAACTGATAGTTCGGTAATTTTCACATCTGTCAACACCTGCTTTCTTTGGGATTGGAATTATTATATTCTTCTTGAAGTCTGAGGGTATTTCGCCTGTCTCATACATCGTGCTCACCAGATGGTAGAGTTTTGTCATGACTGGCTCTCCCGAGGCTATCAGTAGTTCTAATGGAATGTTGTCTACTCCCGGGGCCTTGTTTCGACTCAGGTCTTTCAGTGCTCTGTCAAACTCTTCACGCAGTATCTTATCTCCCATTTCGTCTTCATCTACATCCTCTTCCATTTCCATAATATTGTCCTCAAGTTCATCGCCCTTATATAAACCCTCTATATACTCCTTCCACCTTTCTGCCTTCCCTTCTTTGCTTAGAACTGGGTTGCCATCTGAGCTCTTGATATTCATACAAGTGGTTCTCTTCTCTCCAAAGGTCTCTTTAATTTTCCTGTAGGCAGTATCTATCTTACCCCTAGTGAGACAAGCCTCTACATCCTTACATTTGTCCTCTAGCCATCCCTGCTTAGCCATTTTGCACTTCCTGTCGATTTCATTTTTGAGACGTTTGTATTCCTTTTTGCCTGCTTCATTTACTGCATTTTTATATTTTCTCCTTTCATCAATTAAATTCAATATTTCTTACGCGCTGCTTCCCGAGCGGGAAGGCGTCCCAGTACCCGGCACGAATCCGCCCGGCGGATTAATGTCGAGGTCCGGTGTGCCGGCTAGCCTATGGATGGTTTTAAAACGGTTTTCCATCTGCCTCGGTGAATGCAGGCTGGTTCCCCTTATTCCGCCTCAGTTACACTATGTCACCGATTGTTGCGCAAACACTCTCCACGTATGCGTACACCATAATTACTCTACCAATCTACTACGCAAACATCTGGTATCAGACGTTGCTGTGGGTCCAATGGGGGCCGAACTGCACAATAACCCTGGGTTCAGTGTGGGGTGGCGTTGTGGTGGGTGGACTGCTGTGGCCTGTTGTGAGGTTGTGAACCACTGAGGGCTATGGCGGGACGAAGCCTCTCCGTCGTTTCTAGGTTGTGCTGTGAGACCTTGCTTCTTGCCAAATTTTATGATTCCATGTCGGTGGGAAGTAAACTACAAGAGATGATGAGTAAGTTTCTGAGTATCAAAATATGTGACATAAATGGCCAGATCTTTTGACTGCATTGACTTAGAAATTGACGTTTATTATACCGCGAAGGGAGTTTAGACCTTAGTACGTGACATAAATTTCAACTTGAAACTTCTACCAGTTCCTGAGAAAAAGAGGTTTTAACAGGCAAATCAGGCAGATTGTCTGATAACGAATGACAAAAAGATTATATTTTCATATGATACCATTATAAATTAACAATTTTTCTTTGATTATACTGTGAGGCTTTGCTTATTTTTGCCAGATTTTATGTTTCAACGTCGATAGGAAATATCCTAGAGGTTTTGATGAGTGAGTTTTTTAGTCTCAAAATATGTGACTTAAATGCCCGCACAATAATATTATATTTTCATATGATACCTTTACAAATTAACAATTTGTCTTTGATTGTGCTGTGAGGCATTGCTTCTTTTTTCCAGATTTTATTATTCAAAGCCGATAGGAAATATCCTAGAGGTTTTGATGAGTGAGTTTTTTAGTCTCAAAATATGTGAGTTATATACCCGTATATTTCAATTGCATGGACTTACAAACTTCCAGCTTCTACATCTCCAAGGGAGTGTAGAACTTAGTATGTGGCATAAACCTCAACGTGATACGTCTATCCGTTCATGAGGAAAACGATTTTTGACAATCGGACAAACAGAGACAGATAGACAGTTGGACAGACAAAAAAGTGATCCACTGACGGTTCCGTTTTTCCCGACTGACGTCTGGAGCACCCCCCCCCCCCCCCAAAAAAAAAAAATAAAACAATTTTTCCGCCTGAACCGCTGTTAAATGTACACTATCTGTCAAAAGTATCCGGACACCTATTAGCGAACATTAATATGGGGTGCGTCCAACCTTCGCCTAATGACGGCTTCAGCCCAACTGTAGGCCTGAATGTCTGAGAGATATGGCAGCCCATTCTCCCTCAACAGCCGAAACCACAGAAAGTAATAATGCTGGACATTGGGGATTGGGGAAAAGTCGACGTCCTAACTCATCCCAAAGGTGTTCCATTGGGTTCGGGTTGGGATTCTGGGCAGGCCAGTCCATTTCAGCTGTGAAATATGTTCATTCCTTCAGAATATAGCGTTTTCTTAAACGCAGTAACGCATGCGCGGAACTACGAACACGCCGCACGCGACAGTGCATTCGCGTAAGGAACCCCGCCCTGCTGGCATGTGGATTAGTTTCACATTACGACATTTGATAATATTAAGCTCTGTACAACACATCATGTTGAGCAATACGGAGTCTTTTGTTGGCTGTTCGTACACCTACAGAAAAATAACAATAACGCTGGGTTTGAAACTGCATTACACCAACAATATCGTGCTTTTCACATCGTCACTCGTAAAATTCTTACAACATTTAAGCTGAGATGTACAAAAAGACTTGAAAGTAGTCTACAGCATGCAGTATGATGTGGAATGAGTGATTCCAACTACATGTGAAACAAGCAAATTTTATATTCTGGAACTACTGTACAAAATTTGCAATAACTACAATTCTCAACAAAACATATGACCAATACGACAAAATTATCACCATTAATTTAATTATTTTTGGTTCACTGTAGACATAATAAAGTACATATCCGGCACAAACTGACGGTACACGGACAAACGCAGACAGTTTCTCATATTTTCGTCACTTAGATTGCCACGTAATCCTGACTCATTTAGTTTCATAATCGAAATAAACCTTTCGCACACGTATGTCAATTCAAACACTGATATAACTTTTGCAGCCTCTTCCCGAGGAAAACCTTCGTAAAATTCCTGGACAGTTTTTACGTAGAAAAATTTGTCCTTTAAACGGGAATTACACTGCAGATCGATCAATTCCATTTGCAAATGCACTGGAGTACTTTCAACTGAAACGGGAAAGGGTCTAGAAAATAGTTAAAAAACAGATGTCAGACTGGCAGTGTCCTGAAAACGTTTAGAAAATTGTGCCTGTAGTTCCTCCAACACAGAAACGAATTCGTCAGATGTTGTGTTCTCTCTGACTTTAGAGAGCGTAGGGCAATGGGCGGTATTCATTTTCATGAGTTGTTCCATCCACAATGCGAGTTTCTTATTAAATGCATCCACTTTTTTTCATCAGATCAGAAATAAGCTGCTACTCACCTCGCAAAGTCTTATTGAGAGCTTTCAAGTGTGCAGTCTGATCAACTAAAAAGGCGCGGTCTGCAATCCATTTTCGATCTTCTAATTTTGGCTCTGCCTTTCCTTTTTCCTTCAGGAACTCAACAATAGCGAGTCTTAAATTGAAAAATCTTTCGAGGCATGATCCCCGAGTTAACCAACGTATTTCCCAGAGGTAAATAACATCTCCGTACTCTTCGTTCAGTTCCATGAGAAACTGTTGAAACTCTACGGTGTACTTCAAAAAATGTACTACGGTGACTACCAACTTCATCACGTGCTCCAAATTTGCATACTTAGCACAAAGAGCTTCTTGGTGTACAAAACAATGAATTCCGTACAAATATTCTGTCGATCGTCCTAGTTTTTTACGCAACAATGATACAAGCCCATTTTGAGCAATTCGAATTGCTGGCGCTCCATCCGTGGTGATTGAAACTAACATTTTCCAATTCAGGCCAACGGCTTCAACTACCTCTTCAACTGCCTTTAGCAAGTCGGTACCCCTCGTTGTGTGTTTCATTGGTACTAAATCTAACAGTTCTTCCGTCACGTGCAACTTTGTGTCGACGCCACCAACATAAATCGCTAGTTGTGCTGTGTCCGAAATGTCGGTCGACTCGTCCAAAGCAATCGAGAATGCAATAAACTTGCAGGCACTATCAATTAACTGCCTGTAGATACCTGCTGCCATACCAGCTATGCGGCGAGCTATTGTCTGTCTGGAAAGACTAATTCCACTAAACGTCTTTACTTCGAGTGGCGTCAAGAGTTCCGCCGCCTCAACAATACACTCCTTAATGACATCACCATCACTGAAAGGCTTATTCGCTCTTGCAATTTTGAGCGCTATTGTGTAGCTTGCTCTTAAAGACAGGTCGCTACGTTCGGTTGCAGGCTAAAAAAAGGAAACAAAAAATTGAGTGAACTCTAAATTCGAATTCTAACTACAAATATGTACAAATACAAAGATTCGTAAGTGGTACTCGCGTTCGGTCCGTCTCGCTGCATAACACTACGTCTTCTTAGTTCCGCCAACTCGTTTGATCTATCAACCCAACTAAATCATTACGTCCTTTGTGTGTGGTGTTATAAAGCCGTTCTATTCCAAATTTGCGGTGCCCGGCGAGTATGCGACTGCATAATAGACATTGAGAATTTTCATCCATCTCTTCGAAAAAATATTGCAATTCCCATTCAGCTCTGAAGGTTCGTGACGTTGTGGCACTACCCCGCCTCTTTGAGAGCGTGTGTTCCATTGCAACAACCACTGTACAGTACTTATAAACTTCCTACGAATGGCTAACAAATAGCGAGGAATAAACATAGCTGCCACTACGAATCAACGAATGCACCCTATGCCGGATGAAAAGATGTCGCATCGCACAGCTAGTCTAATGTCGCGCCGTGCCGAGCAGTGGCGCGAAAGACCGAGGACAGCCGAGTAGTGGCGAGGCGGACCGAGCCCTGGACGGCACGCGTGCAGCACATCTGTACACGCGTGCAGTTTGGCACGCCGTGGACGTCCCTGGTCTAAACTTTCATCTAACCACGCTTTGTTAAAATGTAGTTGATTGGCCCAGTGTGCAGCAAAATTAAGCACTAGTAGAATTATAATGTCGTAATCAGACAATAAGAGAGAGTGTCATGTAATGAAACATTTTACCGTAAAACCTGACTTTAAAGTTAACTATATGGCACCAAGGGTTTTCTTAGTAGCAATGTCGTAACACAGCAGTTGCAAGTGTAATGTATGGAACTCCACCTCTGAGTGGCTGTGAACGGCCGACTGGTCACAGATAAACTTGAGTGGCAAGATAGGCTCTACGAATGGTACAAACAACATTTAAGTAATCTTTGTTCACTTACGAAGTTGATATGATGGATGTATGAATGGCAGGATGGAGAAAGTTCAAATGGTTCAAATGGCTCTGAGTACTATGGGACTTAACATCTGTGGTCATCAGTCCCCTAGGACTTAGAACTACTTAAACCTAACTAACCTAAGGACATCACACACATCCATGCCCGAGGCAGGATTCGATCCTGGGACCGTAGCAGTCGCGCGGTTCCGGACTGAGCGCCTAGAACCGCTAGACCACCGCGGCCGGCGATGGAGAAAGATTCAGTAGTCTTTCTCACGTATGGATCACCAGGCGCTGTAATTTTCGTAATGGAATTAATTTAGGAAGTGTACTTGCACTGAAGTGTGAGGTACAACATGCTGTAAATACAACAATTTTTATTGTGATAGCGCCCAATGGAGTGGAATTACCTCATTTCTGAATAACGAAATAAGCGTTCATTTCAAAATACTAGGAGTCTATCAGAAAAAGACTTTGTTTAAGAGAGAGAGAGAGAGAGAGAAGGTAAATCTTTATTCCGTGTGGACGGTTCATGTGCAGTTTTATCGCATACGGAGCCAATCCAAGGAATTTTAATAATGTATGACTAGACGAACGCTTTTACTGTAACTCGAATATGCCTATTTGACGAGTTTTAATGTGCAAAAGCTAATTTCCCATTCATTTTTTATCGTTTCCACTACAAAATCAAGAAGACGTAGTACGTTTGTCAGACAACTGAATGTAGCTATACAGACGGAAGTCACCGTAGTTGGGAATCGAGAATAAAATTATGTTTTAATCCAAGTTACGGCAATTAGCGCAACTGACAGTTGTCACTCAAAAAACAAGACTAAACATTTTGTAGTATATTTTATCTGTGGTTCTGCCAGCTGGATAATGTAAAAGATAAAAAAAGGAACCACTGCTAGCATGTGTAGTGTGGTGTATCGAGAAAAACAATCAGTGGAAATGCACTGTCGTGCATCGAAGGTGAAAAAAAAATGCAGTCAGCTGGCGACGAATGGCTCACTTACCCCACGCCATATACAAGTTTTCCAAACCAATATAGAAACTGGTTAAATTAGCATAAGACAACTGTTAAAGCTGGACTTTAAATATGGAAAACTTTAACAACTTATCCCAGGTATGCGATTCTTCTGTCGTGTTTGCTGGCAAAAGCTTGACTATTGTATCAACTTCGCTACGACTGCCGTAAATCAAAACCGAGATAATTAAGTACATCACAGAACCTGCAGTAAGGTATGAGGCGGAGGGGATCATGGGTACATGATGGTGGAATGTACTGGTTTTTAATATGAACGTACTACGAGGTAAAAGAATTATTAATAAGAAGACTCAGCTACAAGAGCCGGTTTACAGTCGCCAAAGAATATGGCAGCTTAACAGCCAGATACATTTACGCGAATTAGGGTGATAAGACAAATAAATCTCTCCCTCCAAGGGGCACTTAGGATATTTAAAAATCTGCAGCAAGTATCTCTTAATTTGGCTTAGAACCAATTTTTAAAAAGTAACTCCTTAAGAACATGGATTACATTACATAACAGCATTATAGATTATGCAGAGAAATAATTGCTAATAAAAAAAATTCTATACGTTGCGCCGTTTCAGAATTAATTAGGACTGAAGTTAGGCAATCAGGCCTTCGCGCGCCGAAATTAAAGCGGCCCTTGAGATACAATTTGTGTCATTTAATGAAATACCGTGGATGATATCGCACGAGAATGCTCAGCCTTTGGCTCGGGTTCGATCCTTACTACCGTCCCATGTACAATTTTTTTGACCGTCTCTTGTTCGATTTTACGAAACCAAACGAAGAACACGTTTGGTGACACTGGCAGGCCGCTTGAATTTGCACGCGCAAAGGCCTGACTGACTAACTTCAGTACTAACTAAGTCGGAAACAACGCAACATATCAAAGTTTTTATAACAATTATTTCTCAGCATAACTTACACTACAACACCATTACAAACTTTTCAGACTGTTACCAGTTATCATATACTGAGGGGAAAAAATCGCAACTCCAAAAAATAATGTACAGTAATGAAATTTCGGGAATACATTTGTCTGGATAACACGTTTAAGTGATTAACATTGCAATATCACAGAATAACGCAAGTGCGAGATAATCCTTTGCCAATGTGAATAGCTGGGGTGCATTAGTAACCGATGGAACCGCCAGAACATTGAATGCAAGCTTGTAAACGCGCATGCATTGTACTGTACAACGTCAGTTTGTGAGACAGAGTTCCATGCCTGTTGCACTTGGTCGGTCAATAAGGGATGGTTAATATTGCCTGTGGATGACGCTGGAGCTGTCATCTGATGATGTCGATATCTGCTCGACTGGAGATCTGGTGATCGCGGAGGCCAAGGAAATATGTCGACACTCTGTAGAGTATGATGGACTATAACAGCGTTATGTGGGCAAGCGTTATCCTGTT
The DNA here is from genome assembly GCF_023898315.1 of Schistocerca nitens. Lineage (NCBI taxonomy): Eukaryota > Metazoa > Arthropoda > Insecta > Orthoptera > Acrididae > Schistocerca > Schistocerca nitens. The sequence goes on along the minus strand of NC_064617.1, from coordinate 928,355,113 downwards.
GGAAAACACCTCCCTCGGATGCTGTTAAGCACAACAGGTGGAACCACCAGACCGATGTACAATTTTGCAGTCAGTGTGCTTGGGATAACGACGAGAGTGCCCCTGCTGTCATATGAAATCCCACCCAGACCATAATTCCATGTCTAGGTCCAGTTTGTCTAGCACGCAGAGGGTCTGGTTGTAGGCTCTCAACTGACCTCCTCCTAACCAACACTCGTCCACTGGCGGGATCGAGAAACAACAAGCTTTCGTCAGAAAACGCAACAGACTTGCCCTTCAATGAGATGTCGCTTGACACCACTGCAGCCGCGAATGGCTGTGGTTGTCAGTGGACTGCACCCTACAAGGCGACTGTCTCAGAAATGTCCTTGAAGTAACCCACCCGTAGTACTTCGTTTTGTCAGTGTGGTGCCAACTGCTGCTCAGGTTGCTGCTGCAGGCGCAGTACAATGCGCCAGAGCCGTACACCCACACAACGGTCCTTCCTCTAAGTAGTGCCAGTTACCGTTCGGAGTCCAGTCTTCTTTAGATCGTACATTCTCATGACCATCGCTGCCAGCAATCATGTACATTGACTATATACCTGTGAAGTCTTCGTGTAATATTGCAGAAGGAGCAGCCAATTCTCGTAGTCTTATTACACGACCTCGTTCAAACTCAGCGAGGTTTCGATAATGGAGTTTGGCGCCTTAAACGCATTGCAGCCTTACATGAACTCACCACGTCCAATCTCAAAGGTAACTAACGCTCACTCCAGAGCTTGTATTTAAAGCAAACCTGATCAGCATGCTCATAGTGGCGCTACTAGTGCCGTTCTTATGCGACTGGCGCGAAATTTAATAGATACAATTTTTCAGATTTAGAAATACGCCTACCAACTTTCTTTTGTGTGGAGCAGCTCCTTCTTGGAGCTGCGGGTTTCTTCCGTCAGTGTTTTAATCATCTCAGCCAACCGCAAAAATATCCTCGTCATTCTGTCAGCGGCGCTTAAAATGTAATTTTCTCCGTTTACAGTTTTCTGTGTCGACCGTTTTTCTTGACATGATGTTCATTTATTTTCTATTTATTTATATTTCTCAGATTCCTTTGAGTCACAGCTGTTCATCACTATAACGTGACACTACGTGATTTACATAGTACTGGCAAAAACTGTGAAGCTAAAAGTTAAAGAATAAAGAGCGCACAAATCATTTTCGACAGTATATTGGAATGAATAAAATATAGCATCGAAGAACTCTGAACTACTACGAGGAATCCCCTACAGAATAAAAGAAAGCTTTTCACCCAATTCCTCTGCTATGAGTTTAAAATGTTCATCTTCAATGCATATTTAACCATCATGAGATAAAAAAAGTTTTTCTTGTGCGGAACTTTCATATCCGTTCACACTGTGTTTTATTATTGCTAACAAGGAAACCTCCCCATCGCACCCCCCTCAGATTTAGTTATAAGTTGGCACAGTGGATAGGCCTTGAGAAACTGAACACAGATCAATTGAGAAAACAGGAAGAAGTTGTGTGGAACTGTGAAAAAATAAGCAAAATATACAAACTGAGTAGTTCATGGGAAGATAGGCGACATCAAGGACTCTAAGAAGACAGGAGCGCCGTGGTCTCGTGGTAACGTGAGCAGCTGCGGAACGAGAGGTCCTTGGTTCAAATCCTCCATCGAGTGAAAAGTTCAATTTTTTTATTTTCAGTTTATGTGACAAACTATTGTGTTTTCATCACTTTTTTGGGAGTGATTATCACATCCACAAGAAAACCTAAATCGGGCAAGGTAGAAGAATCTTTTTACCCATTCGCCAAGTGTACAAGTTAGGTGGGTCGACAACATGTTCCTGTCATGTGACGCACATGCCGTTACCAGTGTCGTATAGAATATATCAGATGTGTTTTCCTGTGGAGGAATCGGTTGACCTATGACCTTGCGATCAAATTTTTTCGGTTCCCATTGGAGAGGCACGTCCTTTCGTCTACTAATCGCACGGTTTTGCGATGCGGTCGCAAGACACAGACACTAAACTTATTACAGTGAACAGAGACGTCAATGAACGAACGGACAGATAATAACGATGTAAAAATAAAGAAAGTAAAATTCTCACTGGAGGGAAGACTTGAACCAAGGACCTTTCGTTCTCCAGCTGCTCACGCTACCACGAGACCACGGCGCTCCTGAGCTCACATTGTCCATGATGTTGCCTATGTGGCCCATGGACTACTCAGTTGGTATATTTTGCTTATTTTTTCACAGTTCCACGCAACTTCTTCCTGTTTTCTCAATTGATCTGTGTTCAGTTTATCAAGGCCTATCCACTGTGCCAACTTATAACTAAATCTGAGGGGGGTGCGATGGGGAGGTTCCCTTGTAAATGAAAATTGTTCTGTTTATGCCAACAGCTATTGTTACTCACTACCCCATTTATTAATAATTTACTTTCTACGCCTTTCCTCCATTCTACAGCAGTCCCGTTGGATTCAATTCCGTTCCATGTTTCTTCACATTGAAGGACAAACTTTCTATTTCCTGTTTCCTAGATTTAAATTAACCCACTTTTGAATTTCTCCCATAGCTGTATAATGCTCTATTTTGCGCCAAGTATAAAATAAAAAACGCCTTTTTTATATAAAAAAAGATACCTTTTGTCCTTATGTAGTCGTTTAGCCTCGCAAGTGCATTACTCACAAACGAATAATTTGCAGAGCTTGTGCACCTCCTTAATCCAAACTCCGCGTCTGCCAAAAAATTACGTTTTATGACTTGGATTCACACTCTTGTGCAGTGATTTCTAAAAAATATAGGAAAATTGTGGTACGTAAAAACTGCGCCATTCTGAGTGCATTGATAATTCAATTTTAAAATTACGCAGCAAGGCATTTAAAATTATTTGCGATGGAGGGAAGGGGGAAGTAAAAACTAACTCTCGTATTTGTTTTCCTATGCCGGAGACCTCTACTGTGTTGTCACTTTACTTCCTGCGACGCAAAGCAATTTTCGGCGCCGAGCCTGCAGCGGGCAGTGGCCGGTGTTCGAGTTATTCCAGCGGAAAAGGCGGGCGATGCGCGCCATCCCGGCGGTCGGTCATTGTGCTTCCTGGTTACCCACTGTGGCCGCGCAAACTCCCGCCTTTCAGACGATGACGTACGGGGCGAGTTACGGAAGCCGCGAGCCCTAACAGCGCGTAGGGACGGCATGTTTATTACTCAAGTTGCTGTTTACACCCCGACGTGTTAGGAAATTCGGGTCTGGGCTGATTTAGTGCGCGAGACATTACGTACATGGTAAGACAAAAGATCTCCAGGTGTCGTAGTATAGAGAAAAGTTACCAGTCGAAACAATGTCATGCGATGTATACTTGCGTAATTTAACAACTCGCAGTTCTGTTTGGAATATTACAGTGTTCTTTAAAATAAGTTACACGGATGTGTAAAAAAGATTTTTACTTTTGAATTATACCAAAGCGCCAAAGAAACTGGTATAGGCATGCGTATTCAAATACAGAGATGTGTAAACAGGCAGAATACGGTGCTGCGATCTGCAACTCCTATATAAGACCTCGTGATGACTGGGTGTTGTGTGATGCCCTTAGGTTAGTTAGGTTTAAAAAGTTCTAAGTTCTAGGGGACTGATGACCATAGATGTTAAGTCCCATAGTGTTCAGAGCCATTTGAACCATTTTTTTCCTATATAACACAACAAGTGAGTTTGAACGTCGTGTTATAGCCTGCGTACGAGCGATGGAACACAGCATCTCCGAGGTAACGATGAAATGAGAATTTCCCCGTACGACCATTTCACGAGTGTACCGTGAATATCAGGAATCCCGTAAAACATCAAATTTCCAACATCGCTGCGGCCGGAAAAAGATCCTGCAAGAAAGGGACCAACGACGACTGAAGAGAATTGTTCAAAGCGGCAGAAGTGCAACCCTTCCGCAGATTGCTGCAGATTTCAGTCCTGAGCCATTAACAAGTGTCAGCGTGCGAACCATTCAACGAAACACCATTGATATGGGCTTTCGGAGCCAAAGGCCCACTCCTGTACCCTTGATGACTGCACGACACAAAGCTTCACACATTGCCGGGCCCGTCAACACCGACATTGAACCGTTGATGACTGGAAACATATAGCCTGGTCGGACGAGTCTCGTTTCAAACTGTATCGAGCGATGGACGTGTACGGGTATAGGCACTAACTCATGAATCCATGGACCCTGCTGTTCCGCCGGCCTCCAAACTGCCCAGACATGAACATTATTGCGCGTATCCGCGACGCCTTGCAACGACCTGTTCAGAAGAGATCTCCACCCCCTCGTACTCTTGCGGATTTATGGACATCCCTGCACGATTAGTGGTGTCAGTTCGCTCAAGCACTACTTCATGCATTAGTCGAGTCAATGACACGTCATGTAGCGGCACTACTGCGTCCTCGCGGGGACCCTACTTGACATTAGGCAGGTGTACAAATTTCTTTAGCTCTTCAGTGTATATGTAAGGCTCTGTAGCTCACCATTCCTCAAAACTTGGAAGACTCTCACGCCATCGATGGTTAAGGAACAACGCAGTTCGACGTCGAACACGTTGACGCTGGACGAACGCGGGATACAGACATCAAAAGATAGAAGGCCTTCCCACCCCAGCCCCACTTTCATCATCACACTCTATTACCAGATGTCAAGTGGGATTAAAGACTGTGTCACCCTTCTGTAAACACAACAATTTCTGTGATCTTACTGTCTTGCCGCTACGAACGATATGTATATTGAAGGAAGTAAAATGTTCCTCGGCTCGTTTTGGAACACGGACTGTCGGATTGTCGTGAGCAAAGCTACCCACCGCTGGGTAAAACAATAGACCTGGAACGAGGTTCAGACATGGGTTACTTTAAATAATGCTGTCTACACGTAAAATTGTCTGTCACTCAGATTTATTATACTACTGGCCACTAAAATTGCTACACCAAGAAGAAATGCAGATGATAAACGGGTATTCATTGGATATATATATATATATATATATATATATATATATATATATATATATATATTCCATAATCAATAATAATTATACAATATTAACCCACCTCCTAAGATGATTAGTGGATCATAATAATTATACATAGATAAGATTACAATGCAGCTTTTACAATTGTGTTAGTGAGCTACAGTTTAACTACTACAATGTGTTAGTTACAGTTTACTACGACAATAGGCAGTTTGATGTAACTACTTATTACTTAACTAATCTACTATGACTATTTCTTATTACCTGCAGCGTCACAGGTGTGCCAGTTGTATATAAACCTACTTAGGATAGCCAGGCTCAACGAGCTAAACCCGAAGTGCATGCCCCTGGCACTGGGCTGGCCAAGGTAAGTAATGGCTGCAGTTCCCTAAATTAATGTCCTAATGTAAGTCCTACAAAACTAACTTAACCTACGTCATGTCCGGTGCTTCTCTTGATCGGTGGTGTTGACCCCACTCCCCCTAGTCCTGTACGTGGCGGATTCCAACTATGATGGATGTCGGCCAGCCCACGCACAGGCAGTATGGGAATGGGCTCTGGTCTCAGTTGGTTTGGTCTACAAGTTGATGCCTAATCTAGGTCTCTAGGTCTCTCAGGTATTCTACTAATACTTTTCGTGATACCCCATCTGCCAATGCATTCAGAATGTGAAAAGTGTCTTCTTGTCTGAGTAGGTGGTATGTGTCGTGATTTGGAAGTCTGTCCCGGAGTGATGTCGCGACATCATTGAAGTGGGGGCACTCGTAAACCACATGGTTGGGGGTACCCTCTGCCACGCCACAGTCACACGCGGGGGTTGCCCTCTTCCCAAACCGACATAAGTCTGTCAGATAGGGTCCATGGCCAGTGAGAAAGTGAATGAGTCCTCGTGTAGGTTCAAAGTATTTCAGGCCCCCACGCACTTTTATATCTGGTAAAAACTGGAAGGTCCTTCTCCCAGTTTCTTCTTCCTCCCAAGACCTCTGCCAAAGTTCCTTCCTCTATTTCTTATTTCCCTCTTATCCTCCACCCTCACACCCATAATTTCTGTTATTTTCTCCATATTCCCCTTATTGGCCCAATACCACGCCGCTTGTCCTCGTATCTTGATATCTAACGGGCAAAGCCCCATTATGACTAACAGGGCTCCCCCCGGAGACGTTCTGTAAGCCCCCACAGATATCAGAATCATGCTTTTCTGGACTCTTCTCACTGTCATGGCAGGCACGACCCTCGTGATCCTGTGCGCCCAGACTCCAGAGCCGTAACCGACTACTGAAGTTGGAATACTGTTATGATAGAGTTTTATGAGATGAGGAGGGAGATGAAATCTTGTATGTCCTATGGAGATGAGGTTGTTTAGTAGTTTGAGAGCTATCTGGGATACAGTGTCAATGTGTTTCCCGAAGTTCCATCTCTCGTCAATGATGACTCCCAAGTAGCGTGTCACCCGTCGCCGAAGAACTGGTGAACCGTCGATTCTAACAGTAGGATTCCTGATTAACTGTCCTTTTAATAGCAGGTATGTAGATTTACTAGGAAATATTGGTATTGTGGCACCATTGGTGCAGTTTCTCTATGGCTCTTTCAATTTTTGGTTCTATATCTTCTCGGCTGCGACCGCCGACCAACAGGAGGTGGTCATCCGCGTAGGCTATCGCCTCTAGCACTTCTTCACTTCGTTGTAAACTGTCTAATAACGGTTCCATATGGATGTCCCAGAAAAGGGGTCCCAAAACGGAGCCTTGAGGACATCCTTTTGTGATTGCTTTCCCAACTCCCCCGCTAGGGGATGATAGCCAGACCTCCCGATCCTTACAATAGCTCCTTAGACGCCCATATAGCGGCCCTGGACAATCTTTCTCCCGCAGACAGGGGAAGAGCGAAGGCCACAACAGGTTGTCGAAGGCGCCACTGATATCCACCATGATGCCAACTACGTACTTGTGCGGGGTTGAGCCACTGACCTCAGCCGGAAGAGCGATAGCATCAGATACCGACCGCCCCAGCCTGAAGCCGAACTGCCTGCTGCTCATCCCGCACAGCACCCGGTGTGCTGTCAATCTGTCAGCCAACAGTTTTTCTAGTAGCTTCCCAAACAGGTCCAATAGGCAAATCGGCCTGTATGATTTAACCTCTGCCGGGCCTTTTTCAGGTCCTTTTTCGATTATAACCGCGTTTGCAGTTTTCCACATCTTAGGAAACTTCCTTTGTCTCAGGCACTCATTGAAGAGGGAGTTAGTGGCGCACTGGGGGGGGGGGGGGGGGCAGGAATTGCACCACCTCAGCCGCAACGCCGTCTGGTCCCGGAGCTTTCCCTCTTTTTAAAGATCTTATATGTGCATTGGGGGAAGTGGCAACAAAACGACTATTGACGTTGGTGTGTAGAATATATGAGTCTGGCGACATACCATCTGACTTTCGGAAAAGCATCATCCACACAATTCCGAAGACGGCAAGAGCTGACAAGTGCGAGAATTATCGCACAATCAGCTTAACAGCTCATACATCGAAGCTGCTTACAAGAATAATATACAGAAGAATGGAAAAGAAAATTGAGAATGCGCTAGGTGACGATCAGTTAGGCTTTAGGAAAAGTAAAGGGACGGAAGAGACAATTCTGACGTTACGGCTAATAATGGAAGCAAGGCTAAAGAAAAATCAAGACACTTTCATAGGATTTGTCGACCTGGAAAAAGCGTTCGTCAACATAAAATGGTGCAAGCCATTCGAGATTCTGAAAAAAGTAGGGGTAAGCTATAGGGAGAGACGGGTCATATACAATATGTACAACAACCAAGAGGGAATAATAAGAGTGCACGATCAAGAACGAAGTGCTCGTATTAAGAAGGGTGTAAGACAAGGCTGTAGCCTTTCGCCCCTACTCTTCAATCTGTACATCGAGGAAGCAATGATGGAAATAAAAGAAAGGTTCAGGAGTGGAATTAAAATACAAGGTGAAAGGATATCAATGATACGATTCGCTGATGACATTGCTATCCTGAGTGAAAGTGAAGAAGAATTAAATGATCTGCTGAACGGAATGAACAGTCTAATGAGTACACAGTATGGTTTGAGAGTAAATCGGAGAAAGACGAAGGTAATGAGAAGTAGTAGAAATGAGAACAGCGAGAAACTTAACATCAGTATTGATGGTCACGAAGTCAATGAAGTTAAGGAATTCTGCTACCTAGGCAGTAAAATAACCAATGACGGACGGAGCAAGGAGGACATCAAAAGCAGACTCGCTATGGCAAAAAAGGCATTCCTGGCCAAGAGAAGTCTACTAATATCAAATACCGGCCTTAATTTGAGGAAGAAATTTCTGAGGATGTACGTCTGGAGTACAGCATTGTATGGTAGTGAAACATGGGACTGTGGGAAAACCGGAACAGAAGAGAATCGAAGCATTTGAGATGTGGTGCTATAGACGAATGTTGAAAATTAGGTGGACTGATAAGGTAAGCAATGAGGAGGTTCTAGGCAGAATCGGAGAGGAAAGGAGTATGTGGAAAACACTGATAAGGAGAAGGGACAGGATGATAAGACATGAGGGAATGACTTCCATGGTACTAGAGGGAGCTGTAGAGGGCAAAAACTGTAGAGGAAGACAGAGATTGGAATACGTCAAGCAAATAATTGAGGACGTAGGCTGCAAGTGCTACTTTGAGATGAAGAGGTTAGCACAGGAAAGGAATTCGTGGCGGGCCGCATCAAACCAGTCAGTAGACTGATGACACAATCCGGACTGTCGTCAGGCAGCAGGGACCGGAGGAGGACCTCTGCAGTCTCCTGCCAGGACTCCGTCATCCTGTCCCCCTGCCTGACTGTCGATAACTCCATGGGAGAGCGGATTTACTCTCTCACTAACTTATAAGGGAGACCACATGGGTCCCAGGCCAACTGGTTTAACACGTAACTCTCCCAGCTACGCGTCCTTACTTGCTGCAGTACCTTTTGGAATTTCTGGTTGGCCTCCCTATATTGCAACTGCCATCTTTGCCCTTCCAGCCAGCCGACACTGCGCTGGTAGTGCCTCCTCAGCCTCTCAGTTCTCCTCGTTCGGCAGACCATTGTGACGGTGAGGCCGCCATGGCCTTCCTCCTGGTCGGTACAGCGGCCCGCACCACTCTGTGTGCTGCACCACCAATTCCTCAGCTCTTTCGTCCACGTCTATGTCCTGATATATGTCACCTTCCGGTAAGGCAGGAATGTCGCACTCCCTTGCCAGGCGTTCCCAGTCTGCTCTATTGTAATTGAATTGTAATTCCCGCCCCATGGCCCAACGGCGCTCCCTTTCACCTAGAGTGAAAGTTATTAGATTGTGGTCTCTTGTGGTGGCGTTGCCCACAACCTTTCATCGCTGTATAAGGTTTGCTTCATTTGGTGTTGTTAATGTAATGTCAGTGTTCATGCCCTGTCCTCCTCCTGCTGCGTAGGTAGGAGGGTTGCCAAGCTTGTTGGCCACCACCAGTTGCGAAGCCATAGTAAATTATTCCATTTTTTCTTCATTTGTATCTCTAGTGCCGCTGTACCATAGGGGGGATTTTGCGTTGATGTCAGCAGTTATGACTACCTTCCGTCCCTGCAACGCCGTGGTAACTCTTGCCTGATGTTCTTCGTAGATGTTGTTCAATGTCATCTCCGTATTGGAAATGCATGTTTATAGCTATGAGTACTCCCACTGGAGATTGAGGCTCCATGACGTTGCAGTGACTAGTCGGGACTGCGAGAGTGTAGTCAATAGCTTAATTGCAGATGTTATAAAAAATAGTAACCTAAGAAATGAGCAAGATTCTCATCAACATAATTTTAGAGCGTACACAGGAATCGCCACTTAACGCTGCACTGTAACTGGTGAACGTGATGACACAAAGTAAATGACTTAATCAATACCTGCCGTAGGGAGAAATCGACAACGTTTCACGGCCACTGGCCCCATCACCAACAACTTGGAAGTCGGCAGCAGCAAACCATGAGTCCCCCTCGCACCAGCGTGATTTTGCCTGCTGTGGTATGCCGGGCTGCTGGCTGCCGTCCGGTTAAACTCCCGGAGATAAAGACTCCACTAGCTTTTGTGTATCCGTCACCTCTACTTCGCCCAGTTTACCACGTTACTTCACCGACAACGCTCAATTCAGAAAGAACCAGTCCAGGGTGACCATAAAGCCCGATATCATTTGAAAATGCTCTGATTCACGGAATAGTGTAGGAATAGAGGTAAAAATCGACACACATGCCTGACATGACTTGGGGTTTTATTGAAATAAAAATAACGAATGCAAATACCGGCGAAGAGATAGTGCTGGACAGCAACATGTCACCGACGCTGCGCGAGTGTAGTGTAGTTGTAGTTAGAGAGGGAGTCAGTCGTATCATCCCTAGGCTCGCTGATAAACACCTGCTGGAAGGTAAGACTTTCAATTGAGCTGCCGATCAGGATTCTTGGAGGTGCGCTGCAGCCAGGTTGAGGAGACACAGCGCTGAAGATCCGAGGCCTACATGTGAGGCGAACGCCAGGGCGTCAGGTATAGTCTCGGGGCTCGGCAGTGGGATACTTCAGTGCAAAACTAAAAGTAAAATGCAGTTTTTGTGCGGAGACACCACTTAGCCACAGTGGTTGGTCTCGTCCCTGGCCCTGAAGGGTGCGAGAAGCAAAAGTACGCGGGAGAATCAGGTAGGGAGTATGTAATAACAAAATTGTGTAATATCGGAAATATGGCATGTCTGACATAACAAATTCAAATACCTCGGAGCACTATGGGACTTAACTTCTGAGGTCATCAGTCCCCTAGAACTTAGAACTACTTAAACCTAACTAACAAAAAAATGGTTCAAATGGTTCTGAGCACTATACGACTTAACTTCTGAGGTCATCAGTCTCCTAGAACTTAGAACTACTTAAACCTAACTAACCTAAGGACATCACACACATCCATGCCCGAGGCAGGATTCGAACCTGCGACCGTAGCGGTCGCTCGGCTCCAGACTGTAGCGCGTAGAACCGCACGGCCACTCCGGCCGGCCCTAACTAACCTAAGGACATCACACACATCCATACCCGAGGCAGGATTCGAACCTGCCACCGTAGTGGTCGCGCGGTTCCAGACTGTAGCGCCTAGAACCGCTCGGCCACTCCGGCCAGCTTGACATAACAGCTGGCTGGAAAGTAATGTACTCCAGAAAAAAACAGATCACCTTGAACGAGTAAAGAAAGGACCTTTATATTCACAGGAAATGTACAATAGTATGTTCTGCAGAAATGATCAGCATTTCAGTCACCTCGGATGTGCATGTGTCCTGGCCGCGCGGGGTAGCCGCGTGATCTTGCACGGTTCGCGTGGCTCGCCCCCCCCCCCCCCCTGCCACCCTCGTCGGAGGTTCGAGTACTCCATCGGGCATGGGTGTTTTTGTTTTGTTTTGCTTTAGGGCCAAAACCAACTGGGGTCATACGCGCCCAAGTCAATAATAATAATAATGTCGCGTGACGAGGGCCTTCCGACGGGTAGACCGCTCGCCTGGTGCAAGTCTTTCGATTTGACGCCACTTCGGCGACTTGCGCGTCGATGGGGATGAAATGATGATGATTAGGACTACACAACACCCAGTCCCTGAGCGGAAAAAATCTCAGACCCAGCCGGGAATCGAACCCTGGCCCTTAGGATTGACAGTCTGTCGCGCTGACCCCCTTTTTTTTTTAATCTCATTTTGTTCGCTTTTGTTCGTTGCATCTGCTCGGGGCGGACGTCGTAATGCATCCGTTTTAAGTTCGTTGTTGATCGATTAACTCAGTTTTTTTTATTACAGAGGGCAGCTAACCCTCTGACCGAACACGCTGAGCTACCGTGCCGGCATCACTCAGCTACCGGGGGCGGACGCCCAAGTCAAAACTACAGAACACGGAGACCAGTTATACGACTATACGTCAGTCCCAATGGACAGAATACGATACAGCTAGAAACAGGCACGTCGGAAAAGGTCTGAAAAAAAAAACCACCAGACAGAAATGGAGGTCGAGAACTAAAAATTAAATGGCCTCCGCCATATTGCTTCGGCGGATATAAAGAAAAACTCGGTCGACAGCCAGCGCGTCATTCGCTAAAACGGCCGTGTGATTTATCAATCAGACGGCAAACCCAAGCTGGAACGTAAATTGGTAAACGATGGGTATTCCAGCAGGAAGTGGAGGACAGTTAAAACTTGGGCGCCATGTGTACAAAGGGGTGGGGTAGCGCCACTTAGGAAAAGGCGATGGCTAAAAAGGCAGTGCCCAATAAGCAGCCGAGTCAAAATAATCTCCTCCCGGCTGGAGGGCCGAGAGGAGGTCGCCATTGCGCTGGGACAGGCATAATAAGCCGGAGCTTATTCCCGTGAAGAAGGGCCATTGGCGATGGCAAAGGGACACCGCCTCCTGGCAAACGACAACGCAGAGATCATCGGAGGGAATATGGGTACTCGCGGTCTGCGGTACGAGGAATGCTCAAAAATGTTCAAATATGTGGGAAATCTTATGGGACGTAACTGCTTCGGTCATCAGTACCTACGCTTACACACTACTCAACCTAAATTATCCTAAGGACAAACACACACACCCATGCCCGAGGGAGGACTCGAACCTCCGCCGGGACCAGCCGCACATTCCATGACTGCAGCGCCTGAGACTGCTCGGCTAATCCCGCGCGGCAACACTGAGAATGTGGAGGAAGATAAGAAGCTTTGTCCTCTTACTAGCCTCAATGTGATGGATGACATAATAGTGTGACACAAACTCTGTTCATCTGAGCTTTCTACATCTACATCTACATCTATACTCCGCGAGCCACCTTACGGTGTGTGGCGGAGGGTACTTATTGTACCACTATCTGATCCCCCCTTCCCTGTTCCATTCACGAATTGTGCGTGGGAAGAACGACTGCTTGTAAGTCTCCGTATTTGCTCTAATTTCTCGGATCTTTTCGTTGTGATCATTACGCGAGATATATGTGGGCGGTAGTAATATGTTGCCCATCTCTTCCCGGAATGTGCTCTCTCGTAATTTCGATAATAAACCTCTCCGTATTGCGTAACGCCTTTCTTGAAGTGTCCGCCACTGGAGCTTGTTCAGCATCTCCGTAACGCTCTCGCGCTGACTAAATGTCCCCATGACGAATCGCGCTGCTTTTCGCTGGATCATGTCTATCTCTTCTATTAATCCAACCTCGTAAGGGTCCCATACTGATGAGCAATACTCAAGAATCGGACGAACAAGCGTTTTGTAAGCTACTTCTTTCGTCGATGAGTCACATTTTCTTAGAATTCTTCCTATGAATCTCAACCTGGCGCCTGCTTTTCCCACTATTTGTTTTATGTGATCATTCCACTTCAGATCGCTCCGGATAGTAACTCCTAAGTATTTTACGGTCGTTACCGCTTCCAATGATTTACCACCTATGGCATAATCGTACTGGAATGGATTTCTGCCCCTATGTATGCGCATTATATTACATTTATCTACGTTTAGGGAAAGCTGCCAGCTGTCGCACCATTCATTAATCCTCTGCAGGTCTTCCTGGAGTACGTACGAGTCTTCTGATGTTGCTACTTTCTTGTAGACAACCGTGTCATCTGCAAATAGCCTCACGGAGCTACCGATGTTGTCAACTAAGTCATTTATGTATATTGTAAACAATAAAGGTCCTATCACGCTTCCTTGCGGTACTCCCGAAATTACCTCTACATCTGCAGATTTTGAACCGTTAAGAATGACATGTTGTGTTCTTTCTTCTAGGAAATCCTGAATCCAATCACAAACCTGGTCCGATATTCCGTAAGCTCGTATTTTTTTCACTAAACGTAAGTGCGGAACCGTATCAAATGCCTTCCTGAAGTCCAGGAATACGGCATCAATCTGCTCGCCAGTGTCTACGGCACTGTGAATTTCTTGGACAAATAGGGCGAGCTGAGTTTCACATGATCTCTGTTTGCGGAATCCATGTTGGTTATGATGAAGGAGATTTGTATTATCTAAGAACGTCATAATACGAGAACATAAAACATGTTCCATTATTCTACAACAGATTGACGTAAGCGAAATAGGCCTATAATTATTCGCATCTGATTTATGACCCTTCTTGAAAATGGGAACGACCTGCGCTTTCTTCCAGTCGCTAGGTACTTTACGTTCTTCCAGAGATCTACGATAAATTGCTGATAGAAAGGGGGCAAGTTCTTTAGCATAATCACTGTAGAATCTTACGGGTATCTCGTCTGGTCCGGATGCTTTTCCGCTACTAAGTGATAGCAGTTGTTTTTCAATTCCGATATCGTTTATTTCAATATTTTCCATTTTGGCGTCCGTGCGACGGCTGAAGTCAGGGACCGTGTTACGATTTTCCGCAGTGAAACAGTTTCGGAACACTGAATTCAGTATTTCTGCCTTTCTTCGGTCGTCCTCTGTTTCGGTGCCATCGTGGTCAACGAGTGACTGAATAGGGGATTTAGATCCGCTTACCGATTTTACATATGACCAAAACTTTTTAGGGTTCTTGTTTAGATTGTTTGCCAATGTTTTATGTTCGAATTCGTTGAATGCTTCTCTCATTGCTCTCTTTACGCTCTTTTTCGCTTCGTTCAGCTTTTCCTTATCAGCTATGATTCGACTACTCTTAAACCTATGATGAAGCTTTCTTTGTTTCCGTAGTACCTTTCGTACATGATTGTTATACCACGGTGGATCTTTCCCCTCGCTTTGGACCTTAGTCGGTACGAACTTATCTAAGGCGTACTGGACGATGTTTCTGAATTTTTTCCATTTTTGTTCCACATCCTCTTCCTCAGAAATGAACGTTTGATGGTGGTCACTCAGATATTCTGCGATTTGTGCCCTATCACTCTTGTTAAGCAAATATATTTTCCTTCCTTTCTTGGCATTTCTTATTACACTTGTAGTCATTGATGCAACCACTGACTTATGATCACTGATACCCTCTTCTACATTCACGGAGTCGAAAAGTTCCGGTCTATTTGTTGCTATGAGGTCTAAAACGTTAGCTTCACGAGTTGGTTCTCTAACTATCTGCTCGAAGTAATTCTCGGACAAGGCAGTCAGGATAATGTCACAAGAGTCTCTGTCCCTGGCTCCAGTTCTGATTGTGTGACTATCCCATTCTATACCTGGTAGATTGAAGTCTCCCCCTATTACAATAGTATGATCACGAAACTTCTTCACGACGTTCTGCAGGTTCTCTCTGAGGTGCTCAACTACTACGGTTGCTGATGCAGGTGGTCTATAGAAGCATCCGACTATCATATCTGACCCACCTTTGATACTTAACTTAACCCAGATTATTTCACATTCGCATTCGCTAATAACTTCACTGGATATTATTGAATTCTTTACTGCTATAAATACTCCTCCACCATTGGCGTTTATCCTATCCTTGCGGTATATATTCCATTCTGTGTCTAGGATTTCGTTACTGTTCACTTCCGGTTTTAACCAACTTTCCGTTCCTAATACTATATGCGCACTATTTCCTTCAATAAGCGATACTAATTCAGGAACCTTGCCCTGGATACTCCTGCAGTTTACCAATATTACGTTAACTTTTCCTGTTTTTGGTCTCTGAGGACGGACGTTCTTTATCAACGATGCTGATGTTCTCTCTGGTAAGCCGTCAGGTATTTTATCGTTTCGCCCAAGGGGGGGTCCCTCTAACCTAAAAAACCCCCGTGTGCACGCCACACGTACTCTGCTACCCTAGTAGCTGCTTCCGGTGTGTAGTGCACGCCTGACCTGTCTAGGGGGGCCCTACAGTTCTCCACCCAATAACGGAGGTCGATGAATTTGCAACCATTATAGTCGCAGAGTCGTCTGAGCCTCTGGTTTAGACCCTCCACACGGCTCCAAACCAGAGGACCGCGATCGACTCTGGGCACTATGCTGCAGATATTAAGCTCAGCTTGCACTCCGCGTGCGATGCTGGTTGTCTTCACCAAATCAGCCAGCCGCCGGAAGGAACCAAGGATGGCCTCAGAACCCAAGCGGCAGGCGTCATTCGTTCCGACATGTGCTACTATCTGCAGCCGGTCACACCTAGTGCGTTCAATAGCTGCCGGAAGGGGCTCCTCCACATTACGGACGAGACCCCCCGGCAAGCACACCGAGTGCACACTGGCATTCTTCCCCGACCTACCCGCTATTTTCCTGAGGGGCTCCATAACCCGCCTAACGTTGGAGCTCCCTATAACTAATAGGCCCGCCCTCTGTGACTGTCGGGACCTTGCCGGAGAATCGGCCACTGGCCCAACAGGCGAGGCATCCTGTGGTGGCTCGGAAACGATGTCATCACCACTAGGAAGCACCCCGTACCTGTTGGAAAGGGGTAAGGCAGCTGCCACGCGGCCAGATCCCACCTTCGCCTTTCGGCCAGGCACGCGCGAGCCCACCACTGTCCGCCATTCACCCTGGAGTGATGGCTGACCGGTAAGATGCTCACTGCCGGAAGACGCAGCGACATCAGGGGTTCCATGTGATTCCAAGGCCACCGAAGTAGGCATAGGTCTCACCACAGTTGCCCCAACGCCACTACGAGCCGACGCCTGCGCCTCGAGCTCGATGAGCCTAACAGACAAAGCCTCCACCTGCCCCCGAAGAGTGGCCAATTCTCCTTGCGTCCGCTCACAACAACCACAGTCCCTACACATGACTATGTTTACCCTACTCTATACGGTGACAAATTCCCAAGATAATCTTCTGATGAGCTACTCTGATAATCAAGAAACACTCACTGAAATACGAGACGCGAAAACTACGCTAGGTTTTCCCAGAAGAACTATTTAAAAGCTAAGCGCAGCAAATAAGTACAAAATAAATTTCTCTCCTAACGATCAAGAACTGTTAGTTTCTATGCAGAGCAGATAAACACAAATAGAATCCCTTCCTTAGTGGAAGGTCGTAAACAAAATGCAAAATAAACGCTTTATACAAACAGTACTCGCTGCTGCTGGTGCTCTCGCTCTGGCTGTCACAAGACAACTGCTGATTCAAGTGGCTAGTGGCTAACGGCCGCGAAACAAACAAAAGACGGTTTTAGGGCGCTTTCTGTTCTAAACGATCAAGAAAACACTAAGAAATCTAACACGAAAACTACGTAAAGTTTTATCAAGAACTGTTAGTTACTATGCAGAGCAGATAAACACTAATAGAATCCCTTCCTTAGTGGAAGGTCGTAAACAAAATGCAAAATAAACGCTTTATACAAACAGTACTCGCTGCTGCTGGTGCTCTCGCTCTGGCTGTCACAAGACAATGTCACAGACATGTCTCAATCTGTTGCTAATGTCACAGTCAAAACTATAACTTCAATAAAAGTCATTTCCTTTACGACTGTTCATATTCAGATATTGCAAACATCAGATGAAACCTCAAAACAATTATTGCTACGCTGAAGTGGAACGGACATCAAATGTGTCCTCATTCAACGCCTGTTGCGTTTTGCCTCGAACATCGGACTCCGACTCATATCTACACCCAGACCATCTTGAACGACTAGAGATGGAACGTTAATATTCATGACTTGTACATTGGTATGTTCTGCAGAAATGATTAGCATTTGAACCATGTCGCCCGCGGGCTCAAGGTCAACATCGACATCACGGCACGCCAACACCTACCGGTAAAACGTGCCTGCAGCTAATGTTAAGTTAATGGATCTGTGGTGTCACCGCTAGACACCACACTTGCTAGGTGGTAGCTTAAATCGGCCGCGGTCCATTAGTACATGTCGGACCCGCCTGTCGCCACTGTCAGGATCGCAGACCGAGCGCCACCACAAGGCAGGTCTCGAGAGACTGACTAGCACTCGCCCAGTTGTACGACGACGTTGCTAGCGACTACACTGACGAAGCCTTTCTCTCATTTGCCGAGAGACAGTTAGAATAGCCTTCAGCTAAGTTAATGGCTACGACCTAGCAAGGCGCCATTAACCATTTGTACCATTGCATGTACCTCAAGATAGAGTCTCACTTGTATCATCCAGAATGCTGTATACCAAAGGACAATATAAAAGTTAAGTGTTCTAGTAGCTACGTTCTTTTCTTTATCACATTCATTACGAATCCTGTTCCAGACTTAACGCCAGACGCGTGCCCTTTCGGCTACTTCACTGTGGACTGGCTGCCTTAACAGTCCACTACAGGATCAATGTGATTTGAGCAGATGTGCAGCACGCCTCGCAGATGTATGCATGAAACGTACCGACAAATCAGTGAGTGTGAAAGGAGCCCATTATTGGCTTGAGAGAGTGTGATTATCTATCCTGGAAACTGCTCCTTTTGTGGGCCGAAGTATTTCGGCAGTGCAACCGCCGTGCGCAGAATGGTTCACGGAAGGCCTTAGAAAACGACGAGTCGAGTCAGTTCCCACCAATGAGACCATACCCGTAAATGATCGACATCTTATCCAAACAACATTGCAGGACAGACCTGCATTCTCCTCAACACCAGCGCAACGTTAGAATAGTGTAAAACATCGTACACTATCCGGGGTGACAGTCCGTCGCGGTTTACTACGGCAGGAGTTCCGTGCGCGTCGTCCAGTATTTCGCCTATCGTTGACGAATGTACAGGAAAATTCTAGACGGCAGTGGTGTAGGAAATGAGATCACTAAGAGGAATGGCATCAGACAGTGTTCTAGAACGTGTTCTGTGTGTTAAAAAATGATGGCTGCATTTTGGTTCGTCACAGACAGGGGGAGCGGCATCACAATGACTGCCTCCGCTTGAGTTCTTAAGGTGTGGGGTGCTATTGGGTGCAACCAAAATGCACAGCTGGAGCGTGTCCAGGGCGCTGTGACCAGTGTGACCTACATGAATGGCATCCAGAGAGCCGTAGCTATACCCTTTCTGCACAACACCCCAGACGCCATTTTTCACCAAGACAATGCACGACCACATGTTGCTGCACGAACACGAGCCTTCTTGGTGCCGCAAGAATTAAACCTTTTACCGTGGCCCTCCAGAGCACCAGACTTGTAGCCAGTCGAAAATAAAGGGGTATGGTGAAACGACAGGTTCAGCGCTGCGACCCAACGCGAGCCACCATAGTAGATCTTTGGAACGAGGTGAATGCAGGATGGATGGCTATAGCACAGGACGCAATTCGCGCCTTATACGCGTCGATGCCATCAAACGTGGAACAAAGTATCAGGGCCCACGGCTGACCCTGTGCCTACCAGGCGACATGATACATGGAAAATTTGGAAATTTGTGGTGAGTTCAATGGGACCAAACCGCTGAGGTCATCGGTCCCTAAGCTTACACACTACTTAATGTAACTTAAATTAACTTACGCTAAGGACAACACACATATCGGCTTCCGGCACACTACTCAGTTTTTACAGCCGAGCTCTTCGCCTTGTATCAGGCCACGGAGTACACCCGGCGACACAGCCTTTCCAATTGTGTCCTCTGCTCAGACTCACTCAGTGCCCTTCAAAGTCTATGTGCGCTGTACACTGCTCATCCTTTAGTGCAGAGGGTCCTGGAAAACTGTCACTTGCTCACTCTTCGTGCAGCCAATGTGATGTTTCTGGGGCTCCCTGGTCACGTCTGTCTGCCAGGCAACGAGGCTGCTGCCAGGGCTGCATTCCTCGCGCCGCGCGGGATTAGCCGAGCGGTCTCAGGCGCTGCAGTCATGGACTGTGTGGCTGGTCCCGGCGGAGGTCCGAGTCCTCCCTCGGTCATGGGTGTGTGTGTTTGTCCTTAGGATAATTTAGATTGAGTAGTGTGTAAGCTTAGGGACTGATGACCTTAGCAGTTAAGTCCCATAAGATTTCACACACATTTGAACTTTTTTTTTTCTCAGTGTTGGGTTAAATAAGTGCACGTACCTTCTGGTGGCGTTTGTGGGTATCAGTCTTAATCGTCTTGGAGAACACTGACTGTTTTGGTGCCAGGCATATTCAGAACTATCCTGTTGATTCATGTATAAAGTCCCGAGTGGCAGAAATATTATTGTGTTGTGCGAACTCGGACTGGAGTTGCTCGATAGTCAAATTTACGGGAGAGTGGTCTTACTCTGAATTACAAACTGCAGTATAGGCTAGGAGAATTCTGATGGGCGAGGATTTTGTCTTTAGGTTTGTGTTGATGCTAATGTACTAATGTACATCTAGCTAACAGGAGGACTCAGGGCCTCGACAATATAGTGTGTATTTTATCAGATTCGTGTGTCACTTACTTGATGGTGTACAAACCTCTCCATGATATTTTTTTTTTTTGGGTATTACAAAGCTACCCCACTTCGAGTGCACCTTCTGAACGGTTGGAGCCCAGCTAAGGGGAGGTAGGTTTGAGCGGGTGAAAGCAATGCGAATCGACATCGAGTTAACGGAACCAGCAGAGAGGCCTCTGGTATCAATAGATCACTTACGCCTGTTATTCCGCCGCTTACTGCTGCAGACACTTCATTCTCATAGACCCTGCCATCTTTCTCCTATCCGTTCTACACTCCTGGAAATGGAAAAAAGAACACATTGACACCGGTGTGTCAGACCCACCATACTTGCTCCTGACACTGCGAGAGGGCTGTACAAGCAATGATCACACGCACGGCACAGCGGACACACCAGGAACCGCGGTGTTGGCCGTCGAATGGCGCTAGCTGCGCAGCATTTGTGCACCGCCGCCGTCAGTGTCAGCCAGTTTGCCGTGGCATACGGAGCTCCATCGCAGTCTTTAACACTGGTAGCATGCCGCGACAGCGTGGACGTGAACCGTATGTGCAGTTGACGGACTTGGAGCGAGGGCGTATAGTGGGCATGCGGGAGGCCGGGTGGACGTACCGCCGAATTGCTCAACACGTGGGGCGTGAGGTCTCCACAGTACATCGATGTTGTCGCCAGTGGTCGGCGGAAGGTGCACGTGCCCGTCGACCTGGGACCGGACCGCAGCGACGCACGGATGCACGCCAAGACCGTAGGATCCTACGCAGTGCCGTAGGGGACCGCACCGCCACTTCCCAGCAAATTAGGGACACTGTTGCTCCTGGGGTATCGGCGAGGACCATTCGCAACCGTCTCCATGAAGCTGGGCTACGGTCCCGCACACCGTTGGGCCGTCTTCCGCTCACGCCCCAACATCGTGCAGCCCGCCTCCAGTGGTGTCGCGACAGGCGTGAATGGAGGGACGAATGGAGACGTGTCGTCTTCAGCGATGAGAGTCGCTTCTGCCTTGGTGGCAATGATGGTCGTATGCGTGTTTGGCGCCGTGCAGGTGAGCGCCACAATCAGGACTGCATACGACCGAGGCACACAGGGCCAACACCCGGCATCATGGTGTGGGGAGCGATCTCCTACACTGGCCGTACACCACTGGTGATCGTCGAGGGGACACTGAATAGTGCACGGTACATCCAAACCGTCATCGAACCCATCGTTCTACCATTCCTAGACCGGCAACGGAACTTGCTGTTCCAACAGGACAATGCACGTCCGCATGTATCCCGTGCCATCCAACGTGCTCTAGAAGGTGTAAGTCAACTACCCTGGCCAGCAATATCTCCGGATCTGTCCCCCATTGAGCATGTTTGGGACTGGATGAAGCGTCGCCTCACGCGGTCTGCACGTCCAGCACGAACGCTGGTCCAACTGAGGCGCCAGGTGGAAATGGCATGGCAAGCCGTTCCACAGGACTACATCCAGCATCTCTACGATCGTCTCCATGGGAGAATAGCAGCCTACATTGCTGCGAAAGGTGGATATACACTGTACTAGTGCCGACATTGTGCATGCTCTGTTGCCTGTGTCTATGTGCCTGTGGTTCTGTCAGTGTGATCATGTGATGTATCTGACCCCAGGAATGTGTCAATAAAGTTTCCCCTTCCTGGGACAATGAATTCACGGTGTTCTTATTTCAATTTCCAGGAGTGTATATCGATGCACTAATTTTTGACAGACATGGAGGACTAACGTTACAAGTTGTCTTGCTGCGCAGCGCCGCCGGGAAAGTCCAGTTTGAACAGTGCGGTGACCGTCATGGAACAAATTAAACGGTACCGTGCTCATCACAGCAAAAAAATAATTCATGACGGCAGAATTAAAGAGGATATAAATAGTTGGTTGGTCACGGAAAGAAAAACTGTCCCCAAAATAGAGAAATACTAATTTAAGTGGTGGACGGTACGCCTTCCGTATAGGCCGCCCGCCACACTAGATGGCGCAGCGGGTTGCGGTGGCAGGCGTGCGTGCTTGGAGCCATTCTTCAGCGGCGCTGTCCCTCTAACCTCACCTCTCTCCTCGCGTGAGCCGCCTGTTGTCTGCCTGGCAGGAACAGAGTAGCGAGAAATAGCACACGGGATCCACGGTTCGTCCCTAGTCTCGGAAACGTCATGGATTTGACTGTGAATACTTGTTGCTGTCAAGAATGGACCAATCCAAAACGGCATCTCTCCTCTACTGTCATGTGTGGGGACATTCTACACTGGATACATAAGTGGCTATGATGTACTCTCAGTTGTGCGGCCAAGTTTTTGGTTCCGTGTCAATTCGCAGTATTTCGACGATGGATCCATTCGTCTTCTTCAGGTGCTGCAAGATACGTTGTTATGCATGTTCATTACGAGGACTCCAATCAGACTGCAAAGTACTGTTTCTGTCGCGCAGCTGTATGTTGAGGCTTACTTACCCCTAAAAAACAAGCGTATGACTCACTCCAAGTCTAGAGAAATATTCGCCAGTTCTCTGTATTCTATATGTTGGTGTACTAGATCTTTTCTAACCAGCAGTAGCTCTTATGAGGTTTAGATATTGCAACTAGCTACTCCAGCAATTAAATGTGAAACTATATATTACCATTGATCCTGTTCTGGTTTGTTTGGATAATGAATAATTGCTGCGAAGTTCATCCGGAGAGTCAACTACACAATTTGGATTCTTGTAACCGTGTGTAATGTCTGGCATTCCATTTTCTGGGGTCATTTCTTAATGGTATGTAACGATACAATTGCTCCATTCGATTTAGGGACGTCCGAGAAGAGTGCATATTACTAATCTCAAAGAATACAGAATGAACAAAACCACTGAAATGCTCGTCATCTCACGAGACATGTTCCCATCAGTACTGTGCGAGGCAAACAATGTGATGTCAGCTTCATTAGCTGGCTTTATTCATCCTGATGAATGCAATAGTCAAATAAAAGCTTTCAGTTCAACAATGTTAAATTCGTATATGTAGGATAGGAGTAAGGACTTGAACCTTTCTCTGCTTGCTCTTATTTATCATTTGTGTACGAAGGAAAAATACCCACCTTGAGATCAGATATACAAAATGCAAAATGAACAACGATATTATCTGGTAAGCCAGTTACATATTTTACGCCATTTCCAATTAGGATTTCACCAGAGAAAAAATTGGTTTGAACCTCCGATTCTCCCTTCATTCTCTTCAGGAACTAGCTAAGGTCGCATCAGACTCAGATTTGTGATAATTTTGAGATGAAATTATGTGACTTATCATCAGTTTCATTTTCTGTATAGCAGAAGTTTAGATCATTCAGAAACAATCTCAGTGTCTATAAGGGCCTGTCAGATCGTTTTCGCTATGTCATGTCGCTCTAAAACATTGTTTCCTTCTGTTAGGCTACGAAGTAAGATTAAAAAGCAGTGCCAACTATTAAAAGAAATATTTTGCTAACCGAACGGAACAACACCAGAAACGCGCCAGGGAAGACTCGGTATGCAGTTCCATGCTCGGGATTTTCGCTTTGGAACTGCATTCATGCACAATGTTTCGTCTAGCGTACAAACAACTATGTAAACTAGAAGTACAATGTTTCAATGCCACTTTCCGATTAGCGCATTAAAAATTACGAAACAGAAAGTGTCTGGGATCCAACACACGCTACCGACATTTTTAAAGGTTAAGACGCACATTCTTGGGTCGTGTCACAACAGTCAGGCGCAGGTACACATAAGCAGAGCGGCCCACGCCATTCCATAGAGGCAAAGTAGAGGCAGAAGCTTTGTTATGCTGGGAGAAGAAGAGTAATAACGAGTTGACGAATTCATTGTCTCATTTCATTTATTCATTTCTATGACCACTTAACCGAGTTCATTTTGGTAAAAAAAAATCGGTTTAAATGGCCTTCTTATTAACTTCAAAAAGATATAACGTGGAATTAAAATCACTCCACTCCATAACTACCGCTGTGTCACTGGTACACCAACCGTAATATATCTTAAGATACAGAAAAAACAGTCTTGATGGCACAAGGTAGCTTTATTTAATCTTCGTAAGTGAAGCGTTTCGCCTGTTCTAGGTATCATCGGGCAATCGAATGAAAACTCTTCCTAATCGTGACCGAGGCGTCGAACGTAATGAAAAGTCCCATAGGACTGGGAGGTGACAGCCAGAAAGCCAGTCTGCAGTCTGTTCACAACACACTGAGTAGACCATATTTGTATTAATGGAGCGGTTTCTTCATGGGTGATATAAAGACGCATTGACAGTGGCTATCTGGCTGTTTCCCCCCAGTTCTTTGAGGCTTTTAATAACGTTTCACCCCTCGGATATCAGTAGGAAGAATGTGTTTCGGTGATGTAATGAAGCATCGACTGTAGTTGCCTGGCTGTCACCTCCAGATTCTATGAGACTTTTAATTACGTTCGACGCCTCGATCACTATTACCACAAGTTTTTATCCTATTATCTAATGATGCCTAGAACAGGCGAAGCGCCGGCCGGGGTGGCCGTGCGGTTCTAGGTGCTACAGTCTGGAGCCGAGCGACCGCTACTGTCGCAGGTTCGAATCCTGCCTCGGGCATGGATGTGTGTGATGTCCTTAGGTTAGTTAGATTTAATTAGTTCTAAGTTATAGGCGACTGATGACCTCAGAAGTTAAGTTGCATAGTGCTCAGAGCCATTTGAACCATTTTGAACAGGCGCAGCGCGTCACAAGTGAAGATTAAATAAACCTTTCTTGTCAAACCAAGACTTTTTTTTCGGTACCTAAATATAATGTGTAAGGTACATCCGCCAGACAATACTGAAACATGTAGCCCTGACCTTGTACACCACTGTACACCTTGCAAAGAGCACCTGCTTCATCTGCGAGAAAAGGAACCCCCCAGCTCTGGATGTCGGTCTTGCAGCGCAGCGCTGCCACCCTCATTCTGTCCAGAGTTCGCCACACTGGGCAGGTAGTTCTCCGCCAGAGGAAGGTTCCTCTCTTGGGGAACGTCCGGGTTTTCCAGTTACACACGGCGCTTCTAATGGGTACACACGAGGACCTGTGTCCTTTGCACGAAGCTTTTTCTGAATCGTTGGCGTCTCCAGACAGACTACGATCCGTACACTGGGTGGCCTTATTGTGTTTGGCAAGCAAAGTTAAACTTCCGGCAAGGTGACAGCCTATTACAAATACGCGACATCATAGCGAGTGACTTTCTTAAGGTAACATCGAGGTCATTTATGAAAATGTTCTTTGGAAATAAACTAAATAACGACCAATGTTTATTTAACTACAGAAAATAGAAAACGCATAGTATCCGAAAGCAGAAACTACTTATCTAAATGAATTACCTGAACTTGTTGCTAGTCTTGAGTGCAACTCGTTCGATATACGTCGCTCACAGATAACCGAATTTGGGTATAATGAACCACAACCATTTTCCAATGTTCCGAACCATTAATAACACAGATAAAACCACCCTAAGCTGCAAGTAATTTAAAAATATTTACTTTTCAAGGAAAAGTACAATAAAGTAACTGATACGGGCATTTTAGCAGTATTAAAGGAAGACACCTGCTTTTTTTATACTTTGAAAACAATTAACTAGTTTCAAAACCCTAGAAAAAGTGACTGGAAATGACATTTAAAATTTGTACGCTATGTTAAAGAGTTTTGTGTGTTATGTGCCTTTCATAGTTATTCTGTCCGGTGTGAAATTAACGGCTTTGCTAACAGCGTTATTCCCAGCATTACTGTGCCCGCATCTCGTGGTCGTGCGGTAGCGTTCTCGCTTCCCACGCGCGGGTTCCCGGGTTCGATTCCCGGCGGGGTCAGGGATTTTCTCTGCCTCGTGATGGCTGGGTGTTGTGTGCTGTCCTTAGGTTAGTTAGGTTTAAGTAGTTCTAAGTTCTAGGGGACTGATGACCATCGATGTTAAGTCCCATAGTGCTCAGAGCCATTTTGAACCAGCATTACTGTGTTACATTTGTGATTATTGTCTTGCGTGAAATGAAAAATGTGTGACAATGAAACAATGGGAAACCATAGAGCACTATTTAATATGAGGTGATCAACTTTCGCGTGAAGTGTCATAGTGTTGATACATTGGTTCCTCTATAGAATAAATGTCACATTTCAGTTACGTAAAAAAGGGATTTGAGAGGGTCTCCTATTGTTAAAGTAAACCACTGAATTTATTTCTGTAAAAGAACAGTTGGGAGCTACCCATTTTTATGATGTTGAATCTTTGGAGTCATCACTTGAAGACTACGAATGTGAATCGTATTGCTGTCTGTTTGCTTCATCAATAAAACAAAAATCCGATATTTTTATCCGGAAGCCGCGGCAACGCG
This sequence comes from Schistocerca nitens, assembly GCF_023898315.1. Taxonomy (NCBI): domain Eukaryota; kingdom Metazoa; phylum Arthropoda; class Insecta; order Orthoptera; family Acrididae; genus Schistocerca; species Schistocerca nitens. Next base: position 928,328,550 of record NC_064617.1, on the reverse strand, counting down.
TTCACGGTGTCAACATCTTCAAATGTAAGTCTGCAGACTTTCGCGGCCATTAACAGTGAAGTTAAAATCTTCTGTTTGTTTGGCCACGTCATATTTGTTCTAAACGATCAACGTTCCGACCCCTCTGCTGGGATCTTCTTCAGTATCTTGTGGCGTTTACTGTTGACTGAATATCCAACAATCAACAGTGGACACCACAAGGTCCTCTAGAAGATCCCAGTAGAGGGGTCGAAACATCCATTGTTTAGAAGAAATATGACGCGGCCTCAAACCACTAGATTTTAACTTCATATTTAAACATCTTAGAAGCAATACGTACACTCAAAACATTTTGCAATACGATCACTTTCTGGCTTTTTTTCAATGACAGTAGAAACAGAAACATAAGTCACACCGTAGGGAAATTTAACATACAAGAATCGGCAACGCAGAACACAACAGAATATTACAATCCATTTTCACTTCCAATCATTGGGAACATTTTTCTGTCTAACTAATTATGGCGAAGAGATGGTTCACTTGCAACTTTTGTATGGAAATATATTCCATCATATCCAGTGACTGTATTAAGTTTTAGCGCTTTAAGCTGTAGTTGATCTTCTCATTTCCATAGATGGCGCCATAGTTGATAGAGTTTAATCGTTTACAAGTGATGGTCTTAACGAAAAGTTTGTTACGAAGCCAAAATGCGTGGGCAGGTGAAACGTGGGTCAAAGACGTATCATTAAGGGTCTCCTTTATCCTTTAGGGATTTAAGATTTTATGAAGAATCTGTCCCCTCCGTTGTAAAACCCGTCTACTTTCTTTCGAGAGAACGGAGGTCCAAATTGCAGTCCGACGAAGCAGATTTATGTTTTCCGTTTTTCCCAAAATCGATTAAAGCACCTGCGGGGATCTTCATTTTCTAACAACGCTATCGGTTTCCCTTATCGTCCTTCCCCAATCCGATCTTTTACTCCACCTCTAATAGCTTCATTGTTGTAAAATTTAGAATTTTCCCGGCGAATCAACTGGTCAAAGAGATTTGGGAATTGCAGCCAGTCGTCGAAAAATTCATTCCACGATATTTCGGCTGGACAACTGCCACCTGAAGATTGCTGTCAGCTGTCATGCCGAAATGTCGGGTAATGAAGTTTACGACGACCGGCTGCAATTCCGAAATCTCTTTGAACAGCTTCATTGTCGATGAACAGAGTGGACCGTTGTAGATTTCTCCACAAACTGGAAAATGCAGTCCCATTTCCGAAATGTTGGAGGGGATCGTAAGTTTCAGAATTTCCCTGATAACCAACGGAAACCTTGATCGCGTCGGGTTATTGGAACTATTTTACCTTCTGCTGTGACGACGTCATGCAATACTAAGAAGAAAGAAACACGGAAATGTGTGACTGGTCAGTAACGGGAGACGACGACGACGACACACTGTTCTGTCAGGAAAATGCTTTGTGGAGATAACATTGCACTGCGAGTTACAAGAAATTCCAGTTCACTTAGTTTGAAAGTGAGTACAATTGTCTTGGCTGGTGGTCACCTCATGCTGTTTCGGATAGCGACGTGCTTCTCCTCAAAGTGCGACTGGAGTTGAAGAAGAGGTCCCAACTTGGGTGGGCACTCTAGTAACGAAATTACTGAGTTCTAGGGAGGCAACTGTCGCTGTCAGGCAGCTGAGTAAGCGTGGGCGCACGCCCTGCAGCTGAAGTGGTTAGAGGAGGTGGAAACGGCTTCCCAAACAACCGCCTGATGCTACCCTGGTTGGTGACACCGCCCTGACAGCTGCTACAATGCCAGCTTGCCTCTCAGAGAGAACGTCGCGGCTGAAGGACTGTGTAGCGGTAAATACAGACGAAACTTCTTCTTCATCAGTAAACTCATATACAATCCAAACTGGATTCACCCCGGATCCTTTATCATTAATCATCTAAGCAGGAAGATTGTTAAACTTTGTCTGGTATTTCTAGATATTCGACACGCTGTTTATTTACTACCACATGTATACTTAGGAGAATACATTCTGTTGGATGTCTAAGCAGGTTTACGAGTAGATCGAAAATTACGCGGCAGGCAAGACGCAGTACGTCGTACTGGACAGAGTGTCATCTGCAGACCCTTAAGTAGTTTCTAGTGCGCCCCAAAGTACTGTATTAGAACTTTTACTGTTCATCTGTATATTTGGATGTTAGCAGATAGTATTAGCTCAAATCTCAACTTTCAGCGCATGATGCAGTTATCCGCGAAGAAATTCTATACGGTAAAAATTGCAGTGCTATACAGATTGAGTTGAAATATTATCACCCTGATGCAAAATAATAGTTTCAGTGCACAGAAAATCAAACAAAAAGTAGAAGCGTGGTATCCATTGACTGCCACGTTAATGGTTCACAACTAAGATCATCTCACACAAATACTTTGGAGTAACACTGCGTAAAATGATGGAATGTAACAACCACGTTAGTAGCGGCCGAAGCAAAAGCCAATTACGGTTTATTCGCAGGACACCAGGAAACTGCAGTTTAACAACTAAAGAAATGGCGTAATTGACGCAATGACGTGGGAACCGTGACCTATTTTGTTTTAGTAAAAAAACACTGTTTGGATCACTACTGGTTTCAATTGCCGCTACATATCATCTTCAGGAGAAAGAAAACTGGCGTTCTACGTATCGGAGCGTGGAATGTCAGATCCCTTAATCGGGCATGTAGGTTAGAAAATTTAAAAAGGGAAATGGATAGGTTAAAGTTAGATATAGTGGGAATTAGTGAAGTTCGGTGGCAGGAGGAACAAGACGTTTGATCACGTGAATACAGGGTTATCAATACAAAATCAAATAGGGGTAATGCAGGAGTAGGTTTAATAATGAATAAAAAGATAGGAGTGCGGGTTAGCTACTACAAACAGCATAGTGAACGCATTATTGTGGCCAAGATAGACACAAAGCCCACGCCTACTACAGTAGTACAAGTTTATATGCCAACTAGCTCTGCAGATGATGAAGAAATTGATGAAATGTATGACGAGATAAAAGAAATTATTCAGGTAGTGAAGGGAGATGAAAATTTAATAGTCATGTGTGACTGGAATTCGACAGTAGGAAAAGAAAGAGAAGGAAACGTAGTAGGTGAATATGGATTGGGGCTAAGGAATGAAAGAGGAAGCCGCCTGGTAGAATTTTGCACGGTGCATAACTTAATCATAGCTAACACTTGGTTCAAGAATCATGAAAGAAGGTTGTATACATGGAAGAACCCTGGAGATACTAAAAGGTTTCAGACAGATTATATAATGGTAAGACAGAGATTTAGGAACCAGATTTTAAATTGTAAGAAATTTCCAGGAGCAGATGTATTCTGACCACAATCTATTGGTTATGAACTGTAGATTAAAACTGAAGAAACTGCAAAAAGGTGGGAAATTAAGGAGATGGGACCTGGATAAACTTAAAGAACCAGAGGTTGTAGAGAGTTTCAGGGAGAGCATAAGGGAACAATTGACAGGAATGGGGGAAAGAAATACAGTAGAAGAAGAATGTATAGCTTTGAGGAATGAAATAGTGAAGGCAGCAGAGGATCAAGTAGGTAAAAAGACGAGGGCTAGTAGAAATCCTTGGGTAACAGAAGAGATACTGAATTTAATTGCTGAAAGGAGAAAATACAAAAATGCAGCAAGTGAAGCAGGCAAAAAGGAATACAAACGTCTCAAAAATGAGATCGACAGGAAGTGCAAAATGGCTAAGCAGGGATGGCTAGAGGACAAATGTAAGGATGTAGAGGCTTATCTCACTAGGGGTAAGATAGACACTGCCTACAGGAAAATTAAAGAGACCTTCGGAGAAAAGAGAACCACTTGCATGAATATAAAGAGCTTTGATGGAAACCCAGTTCTAAGCAAATAAGGGAAAGCAGAAAGGTGGAAGGAGTATATAGACTGTCTATACAGGGGCGATGTTCTTGAGGACAATATTATGGAAATGGAAGAGGAGGTAGATGAAGATGAAATGGGAGATACGATACTGCGTGAAGAGATTGACAGAGCACTGAAAGACCTAAGTCGAAACAAGGCCCCGGGAGTAGACAACATTCCATTAGAACTACTGACAGCCTTGGGAGAGACAGTCCTGAGAAATCTCTACCATCTGGTGAGCAAGATGTATGAGACACGCGAAATTCCCTCAGACTTCAAGAAGAATATAATAATTCCAATCCCAAAGAAAGCAGGTGTTGATAGATGTGAAAATTACCGAACTATCAGTTTAATAAGTCACAGCTGCAAAATACTAACGCGAATTCTTTACAAACGAATGGAAAAACTGGTAGAAGCCGACCTCGGGGAAGATCAGTTTGGATTCCGTAGAAATGTTGGAACACGTGAGGCAATACTGACCCTACGACTTATCTTAGAAGAAAGATTAAGGAAAGGCAAACCTACATTTCTAGCATTTGTAGACTTAGAAAAAGCTTTTGACAATGTTGATTGGAATGCTCTCTTTCAAATTCTGAAGGTGGCAGGTGTAAAATACAGGGAGCGAAAGGCTATTTACAATATGTACAGAAAACAGATGGCAATCGTAAGAGTCGAGGGACATGAAAGGGAAGCAGTGGTTGGGAAGGGAGTGAGACAGGGCTGTAGCTTCTACCCGATGCTATTCAATCTGTATATTGAGCAAGCAGTAAAGGAAACGAAAGGACTTGGAAGAGCAGTTGAACGGAATGGACAGTGTCTTGAAAGCAGGGTATAAGATGAACATCAACAAAAGCAAACCGAGGATAATGGAATGTAGTCAAATTAAGTCGGGTGATGCTGAGGGAATTAGATTAGGAAATGAGACACTTAAAGTAGGAGTTTCGCTATTTGTGGAGCAAAATAATTTGATGATGGTCGAAGTAGAGAGGATATAAAATGTAGACTGGCAATGGCAAGGAAAGCGTTTCTGGAGAAGGGAAATTTGTTAACATTGAGTATTGATTTAAGTGTCAGGAAGTCGTTTCTGAAAGTATTTGTATGGAGTGTAGCCATGTATGGAAGTGAAACATGGACGATATGTAGTTTAGACAAGAAGAGAATAGAAGCTTTCGAAATGTGGTGCTACATAAGAATGCTGAAGATTAGATGGGTAGATCACATAACTAATGAGGAGGTATTGAATAGAATTGGGGAGGAGTGTGTGACACAACTTGAGTAGAAGAAGGGATCGGTTGGAAGGACATGTTCTGAGGCATCAAGGGATCACGAATTTAGTTTTGGAGGGCAGCATTTAGAGTAAAAATCGTAGAGGGAGACTAAGAGATGAATACACTAAGCAGATTCAGAAGGATGTAGGCTGCAGTAGGTACTGGGAGATGAAGAGGCTTGCACAGGATAGAGTAGCATGGATAGCTGCATCAAACCAGTCTCAGGACTGAAGACCACAACAACAACAACAACAAAATCACCTTCAGGTCTGCGCTGCAAAGTGCTGATTGTCATCAGTGGTGTGAAACGCTGTGTACCACTGTTGACAAGCTGAATTTAGCAGCTCCACATCTGAAGATGAACTGCAGTACAGACTGAAACTTCAATCTATTTTATACACTAAAGACAAGACATTGCTTAAGTGTGTTACCTAAGCCCTTGAGTGGATATGAGCTACAGATTTTTCTTATATATTAGAAGCAAATCGGTGAAGATACATATATATATACCTCGAATGGTTCTTCACCGATTTACTTCTAATTTTTACACTATACTCTAATAAATTTTCACAATAGCCTAATAAACGTTCAGCTGGACAAAGGCTACATATTACTTTTTTTCTAGGTTTTACACGATACTGTAATAAACATTCAGACGGACATAGGCTAAATATTTTTAAGTAACAATGTACAGTTTTCCGTTAAACTAAGTGCGAAAAAAAGTGTTGTACTGTGCTGTAACAATGTATGGGTTAGTTTTCTTTCTCGCACACAGTTTTAATTACGACAGCAGGGCAATTAATTAAACCATTAGTAAATTATTTGCCCCACATTTATTCTCTCTCCTTGTATATAATTTTGAACAAAAATTGTACACACAACAATGTGATGTTGTGTTATCATCCTCGTACTCGATTTTAAGAGAAAACACGATAACCGTTTTTATGGCTTACTGCCATATGACTATAATATTGCTACAGATAGCGAATCGTTCGAAACTTGGTACCATTTATTAATTAAAACCATTTGTTAATCAAAGCTATAAGTACAGTCACTGAATCTCAAATGCTCACACATCCAGCAGCTGGAGAAGCTTCTGTCATATACGAATGATACCAACCGATTTTCCCTCTCATTTTAGGCGACTTATGTCCGACTCAAGGTTTTGTGTGCAATAACCTTAAACAAGGCTCGAGGTCAGAGGAATCGGGAGGAAGAGGTAATCGTCAGAGATAGCGGGGGGTGGGGGGTGATGGAAAAAAGGGGAAAAGAGGAGACGGACGGAGGGGGCGGAGGAGATGGAGAGAAAGAGGGTAGAGGAAAGTGACAGAGAAAGGGTGGGAAGGTGGGGGGAGGGGGAGGTGATAGACAGAGAGAAGGGGAAGAAGGAGATGGACAGAGGGGGAGGAGGAGATGGACAGAGAGAAGGGGGAGAAGGAGATTAGGAAGTTACCCACTTCCAATAAAAGTTGCAATGCAGACGTTTTTTGTTTATTTACCATAAAACAAGTTACATACAAAACACTTCTACTGCATGTATTTTAGTACTACTGAAGCGTATGGGACCCATACAACTAGATCGTTCTAAATGTGGACATCGAGAATGTACGAAGAATGGCGGTACGAATGGTCACAGGTTATTTTGTATGAGTGCGCAACAGAAATGTTAACAAATCTTCACTAGATACAAGACGTCGTACACATCGCGAGAACCTTCTTAGAAAGACGGAAGAACCGACATTCATGGGAAGAAACTAGGAATACAACTTGTCTATTCTGTAAGATTCCTGCAGATAATACCTGGCAAACCCTCACACAGGGGCGCACAAGCAGCCATTCTTTCCACAAACCATATATAGATTGAACTGTAAGAAACATTAATGTGTGGCACAATAAAAAGTACACTCTGGTACACACTACATAGTGATTCGCAGAGCACAGATGTACTTGTGGACAAAATCCTCTATAAGTGTACATTATCTTGGGAAATATTACGCAGTTTCATTGTGTCATGGGTTGGTAGTTCGGAAGTGTTCTAATATCAACGCACCTTTTTAATTTTTGTACGACGAAAATCCCCTTTTAGAGTGTATGGCTCTTTTGGCGGGGGGTCCTCTTAAAGGTAATTAGACCGCCTGCTGCAATTCTTTTTGACGCCACTTCGGTGACTTGGCTTGGAATAGAACCCGGAGCCTCATGATTGAGAGTCGGCAATGCTAAGTACAAGACCACGAGCTGGTGACTACGTTCACAAAGCATAACAATCTATTACAGCATCGTGCCCACCAGAAAAAAAACACAGCTTCATGGAAGTTGATGTATACTGGGCTTCATCGTGTCTTTGTAACACGTTATATCGCATGTGGATAGATTTACCGATTGTTCTCATCCAGAAAATAACGTGTTCCAACGAACTGCAAGGCGCACGAGCGAATGTGAAATTCCGGTGCGAGCCATCAGTTGCGAGGAAATGTGTACTGCTGCATTATCTGATAGTTGTAACAGCGGTTCCTAATCAACAGGAGTGTTATTAGCTGGGAGCCAGGTCTAGCTGTTAGAAGTCTGCACAACATTAATTACGTATCTTCCTCGAAGCTCGCTAATTAAGCCGGTGTATACAGTGGCATTATCTCGATGTAAAACGTAAATAGACTTTTATATATATGTATAAATAAGAAATTAAGAGGAATACTCCAGAAACAGGCACATTTCAATATTTTTAAGGTGATAGCGGTCCGCAAGTTAATACACGGTGGTGAGATTAGGAAATTACCCAGATCAGAGAAGAGACAGTTAAAAGATGTCGAAATGATATTTTGAAGGCAAATTATATTTTGAACGTCTGTGGCAGGTTATAATTTCAACGATGAGGGCACAATAAATTTAAATTGCAGATGGTAGAATATACAACGACAAACTAAAATGGACAGTCGAACGATTGGACAATAACAGAACTGCATAGGTCTTGCTAGGACGGCAGGATCCGTCTGAGTTGCTGCGCACTTTAACACGCCCACTTCTGGGACGGGGATGTATGCCGCCCCGGGATCGAACCCATCTGCCGGATCAACGACAAGGGGTCAGTGTGCCGGTCGGCCTGTATATGATTTTTAGGCTGTTTCCCACAGTCCATTAGGCGAATACTGGGCTGGTTCCCACGTATCGCTTCAGATACACGCTACGCATATATTTAGAACACTTTCTCACACTTGCACACAGAATTTACTCTTTATACAGTCTGACTGGGTACACTGCTCCTGTCCTGGGTGATGACCTTAGCTGTTTGGTCTCCTTAAACTCTTCCTCAGCAGGACTGCGGAACGTAGGAAGACCCTGCACCAGATAGATGACAATTCCGCTTGAAACGGTAACAGACCAACAGGCCTGGGCCATAGAGGTGACGGTTATGACGAGCTACTACGTATAACATTTAATGAAGCAAAGATGGTGAAATTATATGCGAGGGTTGTTTTTTAAGTAAGGGCCGTTCGCGCTTATAGTCCCGTAGTTCGCGCGGACGCCGCAACAAGCCACCGCGCCACTTGCCGGCATCCTCCCCGTTCACACTGATGCGAGTTGCAGCTCTGTAGCTGACGTGTACGCATCGCTGTGCTAGTTTATAATGTTTACGATTATTGAATCGCCCGCCGCGTGTGAGATACGGTCAGTGATACGTTTTTTGACCGCGAGAAGCCTATCAGCTGCAGAAATTCATCGTCAGTTAACAGAAGTTTACGGCTCGAATGCAATGAGTGAAGGAAAAGTGCGTCAATAGGTTAGAGAGTTTAAAAATGGCCGTCAAAACGTCCATGACGAAGAACGCTCAGGCCGGCCCTCTGTGATCACTGATGATTTGGTGGCTGCAGTCGAAACAAAGATTCGTGAGGACAGAAGATTCACAATTTCCACTCTTTCTTTGGAATTTCCACAAGTTTCCAGATCGGTTTTGTACAAAATTGTGTCTGAAAACCTAAACTTTAAGAAACTGTGTTCTCGGTGAGTACCCAGACTCCTCACAGAGGACCACAAAGGGAAGAGATTTGCCACTTCATTGGACTTTTTGATTCATTACGAGGAAGAAGGGGATGACATGTTGAGTCAAATTGTCACTGGAGATGAAACATGGGTATCCCATATCACTCCCGAAAGCAAGCGACAATCGATGGAATGGCGACACACAACCTCACCCGTCAAGGTCAAAGCCAAACAGACGCTATCAAAGCGCCAGATTATGGCAACTGTGTTCTGGGACCGGCGCGGTGTTTTGCTAGTGTACTTTATGCCAGGAGGAACGACAATCAACTCAGATGCCTACTGTGCAACTCTAAAGAAGCTCCGCAGAGCAATTCAAAACAAAAGGCGCGGCATGCTGACAAAAGGAGTTTTTGCTCCTGCACGATAACGCTAGGCCTCACACCTCTCAAAAGACTCGGGATTTGATTGATTCTTTTGGTTGGGAAGTTTTGGACCATGCACCATACAGCCCCGACCTTTTCCGGTACCTGAAACACCATCTTGGCGGGCAGCGCTTCAATGACGACGATGAAGTGAAAGCGGCCGTGAACTCTTGGCTGTCGGAGCAGGCGGCCGAATTCTTTGAAGAGGGAATTAAAAACTTAGTTGTACGGTATGACAAGTGCTTAAATAAACAAGGCAATTATGTAGAAAAATAGGTAAAAGTGTGTAGAATCAGAAAATAAAAGTTTTTTACAAAAGTATTTGTATCTTTTTTTAAAAATAAAAACGGTCCTTACTTAAAAAACAACCCACGTAGATTTGATCACAAACACATCAGTCAGAATACTGCTACTGTTATCAAGTTAAAGATTTTTGCACTCACCTGATGGCGTCAATCATCTGGAGGCCCATGTTGACGCAGTTGCAGGCGTGGTTGGGCCGCGACACGGGCAGCCCGGACACGCAGTAGTAGCAGTCGCCCAGGATCTTGATCCGCATGCACTGGTTGTCCTGCAACAAGCAAAGAATTGGCACACCAAGTACTGATAAGTCAAGTACCATTATTGTTCACACAGGAATTGCTGCGTAAAAAGGAACACCTTGTTATTTCGTAAAAGTTTCAAGATATAGAAAACAAACGGTAGTAAAGCAGGAGCAGGTGATTTTGTTAACTATTCATTTCCAGTACCTGTTGGGATACGGAAGCAAATTTTTTTTTTTTTAATGCAATAGTAAATGATCTTAAGGGTACTCTGTTATGCCGGAGCCAAGGTAGCCCCTGAGGGCCGGCAACTCATATTACACCACAGAGGACAGGCTTGGCTATGTCCAAGGCGTACCAAAAGCACCATGGTATACACTGGCTGTTTACTTACAAGATAATGGAAACAGATATTCCGAGCAATACTTCCTGCAGGGGGAGCTCGAGCTATGGCCTGCAGGAAGTATCACTACGCCAAAACCTGATTGGCTGGAGACAGCTATTTAGGGGCTAGAACCAGCCCTGAAGTTCAGTTCACTCCAGATGCCGACCTCGTGGACTTCGACCGCTGAAGATTACGTCTTCGTGTCTAAATTGGACTTTTACTAGTGTGTGTGTGTGTGTGTTACCACGAACCTTTGTGGAAAATTAGTAGTGAACTTTTGTTTGCCTCAGTTACCTTTCTTCTGTTGTTCAGTCACCAACCTTGTACACTTACGTAAATGAAAGTTGTGTTTGTGAAAAATTGCGAATTGTCAATCACAACATACTCTAACGCTACTCTAACGCTCCTGAATAGACAAGAACAGTGACATAGCATTTCTTAACACGGGCATTGAAACCTTTCGCAATTATATTTGAGAGAAGTGCTACAAGTGAGAGACAAACCGACTAGAATTCGCTAACGCGTTGTAAACACCTCCAAGCGGTGTTTTCATGACCAGTTCCGTCGTTAACATAGCATTACGTTACGAGAATTTGGATCTTTGCACAAAACAGTCTAAGCATAAGGACTGAACATCTTTTGAAAAATTTGCAAGACTCTTCTTATTTACTACAAACTAGCATACAGTCACAAAATGTATAGATGAGCCGCTATGTTTATCTTAGAAAGTAGGACAAAGAAGATACACGTTTTATCATGGTGTCATCGGACATCATACTTCATATATATATATATATATATATATATATATATATATATATATATATATATATATATATCATGAGAGCTCCATTGGCTGTGTTTACACTGCAGTTGCTAATTCCAGCTTCTTTGCGTCTCAGTTCTAGCAACTTTCTCACATTATTTAATAAAACGTTATGACGCCATCATTCACAGCAATTAGAGGACTCTCCTTTCGAAATTTATGAGAGTATATCATTCCATTCACAAAAATTTTCAGTTTATTCAGTATACACTGCCGGGAAAAAATTACTACACCTGGAAAGACGACGCAGATTTTGATCCGATGACGGCATATGCCACCTGGGGGATAGTAGATGTACTGATATTGTTGTAATATATGAGTTAGTCCGGGAAGTGGTCAGGTCGAGTCAAATCTTGTCTGTAAGCTTAAGAACTTTGAATTTTTGGTGGGGACGGACTTCAGTCACTGGAAAAGCAGACCTTAGCGGAACAAATGGAGTCGAGTAAAGAACTGAAGGGAGCTATTCTGGACACTTGGATGTTCGTTCTGGAAGAAGGCAGACCTACCTGTGCTATGTGTCGGTTTTGATGGAGTTGGTGACAGATTCTGGGCGGTGGACGACCGCTACCATATATTATCTTCTGAATGGACTTTATATTTCGAGATGTCTGAATGTGCTTCAGTGCAGGGCTCTTTTTCCGTTTCTATTGCAGCACTGAGGATAGACACACTTTGATACAGGTTTCTTTGTATCGCGTGTATTAATCTGTAACTCATCATGTTGAATTGTGAACTGTTTAGAGCTGGTGAATATTTTGTGTACTGTGATTACTAAATGGATTTAGTTTTCGCATGTCTTTGATGACTATTTAGTTTGGGAATTTTGGTATCATTCTCGAAACGCTGTTATTGCATTTGATAAGGGTATTACCTGTCTGCATTTTACATGAATATGTAGTACCATTTCCCGTTTGAGATGTCATTTCATGAATAAACATTATTCAACATAATTCTCTGTCGTTTATATCAATTACAGGAGTCAGAATAGACCTTTCGTTATTAAATTATTCATTTAACTTTTACTTTGTGTTTCTTTATAACTCGAAATTCTAGCCAATGCACAGACTATTTGACTGCAGGATCACATCTACAGGTTATTATTTCCAGCGAAACAGTTGCGGGACGTGAAAGCAGACGTGAGCCCAAGTACCTAAAATATGGGTAACCAAAGGTAAAGACGCAACTGGTTGCTCGTATAGGATGCTGTTTGGAAGAGCAGCTACACTAGCAGTAACCGTTAGACACGGTCGCACGTCCACGAGAAAGTCGGTGTTATACAGGGTAGCTGATCCTGCTCACCCCGTATGCAGGGCGAGGCAGCAAAAACAGCCAGCCAAAATGTAACCAGAATGAGTAAATAAATCGAGGTGTGGTTCTTCGCTAATTTTTTAGTGGATAACCTGGCGAATTTTCTGACGTACGCAAGTAATTTTCAACTTGTACAGATCGGGACTCCCCCCATGAGTCGTGGACCTTGCCGTTGGCGGGGAGGCTTGCGTGCCTCAGTGATATACCAGGGTTGCCCAGTAAGTAATCCACCGCATTTTTTCCTTAACAGTTCCTTATTGAATCTAATAAGAATTCACACACGAAAGAATGGTGTTTTATCTACAATGGTTCAAATGGCTGTGAGCACTATGGGACTTAATACTGAGGTCATCAGTCACCTAGAACTTAAAACTACTTAAACCTAACTAACCTACGGACATTACACACATCCATGCCCGAGGCAGGATTCGAACCTGCGACCGTAGCGGTCACGCGGTTCCAAACTGAAGCGCCTAGAACCGCTCGGCCACTCCGGCCGGCTTAAAGTTAGATATAGTGGGAATTACTGAAGTTATATGGCAGGACAAACAGGATAGCTGGTCTTGTAAATACAGCGGTATAAATACAAAATTAAATAGGGTTCAAATGGCTCTGAGCACTATGGGACTTAACATCTACGGTCATGAGTCCCCTAGAACTTAGAACTACTTAAACCTAACTAACCTAAGGACATCACACAACACCCAGCCATCAAGAGGCAGAGAAAATCCCTGACCCCGCCGGGAATCGAACCCGGGAACCCGGGCGTGGGAAGCGAGAATGCTACCGCACGACCACGAGATACGGGCAATTAAATAGGGGTAATGCAGGAGTAGGTTTAATAATGAGTAAGAAAATAGGATCGCGGATAAGCTATTTTGAACAGCATAGTGAACGCATTATTGTAGCCAAGATGGACTCGAAGCCCACACCCACCGCAGTAGTACAAGATTATGTACCAACTAGCTCCGCACATGTGGAGGAGACTGAGGAAATGAATGATCAGATAAGAGAAATTATTCAAATAGTAAAGGGAGACGAAAATTTAATAGTCATAGGGGACTGGAATTCGGTAGTAGGAAAAGTAGGTGAATAATGACTGGGGGGGGGGGGGGGGAGGGAGGGAGAGGAATGAAAGAGGAAGCCGCCTGGTAGAATTTTGCACACAGTATTATTTAATCATAACTAACATTTCGTTTAAGAATCATGAAAGAATGTTGTATATGTGTAAGAGACTTGGAGACACCATACGATTGAATATGTAATGCTAAGAGAAAGATTTCGGAACCGGGTTTTAAATTGTAAGACACTTCCAGAGGTAGATTTCGACTCTGACCCCAATTAATTGGTTATGAACTGCAGATTAAAACTGAAGAACTGGGGAACGATTGACAAGAACTGGGGAAAGGAATACAACAGAAGAAGAATGGGTAGCTTTGAAAGATAAAATAACGAAGGCAGCAGAGAATCAAGCAGGTAAAAAGAAGAGGACTAGTACAAATCTTTCGGTAACACAAGAGATATTAAATTTAATCAATGAAAGAAGGAAATATAAAAATGAAATAAATGAAGCAAGCGAAAGACAATACAGGTCTAAAAAATTAGATCCACAGAAAATGCAAAACGTGTTAGCAGGAACGGCCAGAGGACAAATGTAAGGATGTAGGGGCACATATCCCTAGGGGTAGGATTGTTGCTGCCTACAGGAAAGTTACAGAGACCTTCGGAGAAAAGAGAACCACCCGTATGAATATCAAGAACTGAGATAAAAAAGAAGGAAAAGCAGAAAGGTGGAAGGTATATATACAGGGTCTAATGAAGAGAGATGTACTTGAGGGCAATATTAAGGAAACAAAAGAGGACGAAGATAAAGATAAGAAGGAGATATGTTACCATGTGAAGAATTTGACAAAGCAATGAAAGACTTAAGTCAAAACAAGGCTCGGGGAGTAGGTAACATTCCGTTAGAGCTCCTAATAGCCTTGGAAGAGCCAGCCATGACAAAACTCTTTAATGTGGTGAGCAAGAGAGACACTCGAAATACCCTCAGACATCAAGAAGAGTGTAGTAATTCCAGTTCCAAAGAAAGCAGGTACTGAAGGTTGTGAAAATTACCGAACTATCAGTCTTATAAGAATACTTTACGGAAGAATGAAAAAATGGTAGAAGCCGACCTCGGGGAAGATCAGTTTGGATTTAGGAGAAATGTAGGAACACACGAAACAATACTGACCCTACGATTTCTCACCGAAGATATGTTAAGGAAAGGCGAACCTACGTTTATAGAATTTGTAGACTTAGGGAAAGCTTTTGACAATTCTCTAAAGGTAGGGGTAAAATACAAGTAGGGAACGGCTATTTACAATTTTTACAGAATCAGATGGCAGTTATAAGAGCGGAAGAGCACGAAAGGGGAGCAGTGGCAGTGCGACAGGGTTGTGGCCTATCCCCGACATTATTCAATCTGTGTATTGAGCATGCAGTAAATGAAACAAAAGAAAAATTTGGAGTAGTAATTTAAGTCCAGGGAGGAGAAATTAAAACTTTGAGATTTGCCGATGACATTGTAATTCTGTCAGACACGGCAAAGGACTTGGAAGAGTAGTTGAACGGAACGGACAGTATCTTTAATAGAGGATATAAGATGAACATCAACAAAATCAAAACGAGATAATGGAATGTAATCGAATTAAATCATGTGTTGCCGAGGAAATTAGATTAGGAAATGAGACACTTAAAGTAGAAGAGTTTTGCTTGTTGGGAAGCAAAATAACTGATGAAAGTCGAAGTATGGATGCTATAAAATGTTGACTGTCAATGGCAAGAAAAGCGTTGCTGAAGAAGAGATATTTGTTAACAGCGAGTACAGATTAAAGTGTATTTAGGCGTTTTTTGAAAGCATTTGTATGGAGTGTAGCCATGTATGGAAGTGAAACATGGACGACAAAGAGTTTAGACAAGCAGAGAATAGAAGCTTTTGAAATGTGGTGCTACAGGAGAATGCTGAAAACTGGATGGGTAGATCACGTAACTAATGAGGAGGTACTGAAGAGAATTGGGGAGAAGAGAAATTTGTGGTACAACTTGACTAGAAGAAGGGATCGGTTTGTAGGACACATTCTGAGGCGTCTAGGGATCAGCAATTTAGTACTGGAGGGAAGCGTGTGAGGTAAAAATCTTAGAGGGAGACCAAGAGATGAATACACTAAGCATGTTCAGAAAGATGTAGATTGCAGCAGTTACTCGGAGGTGAAGAGGCTTTCACAGCATAGAGTAGCTTCGAGAGCTACATCAAACCAGTCTCTGGACTGAGGACCACAACAACAACAGATGGGGATTTGTGTTACGGTTTTTGGTTTCTTCAACGAAACTATATACTTTCTTTCCTGTGACATTGGAAAGACCCTTCGAAGCACACTTTAACAACATTATACGTGCGGTACTTCATCAAATAATAACAGGATAACAGAGCCTCAAACCACTCAAGACACTTGCTATATAGCGATGCTGGATTGAGAACTGAATGTGTTGAAATTTCCCTGGACTTATCCCAGTACAGACACGGCATATAAGCCATTTCATTACCTTCGGATTCGTCGGTGTTTGCTTGTAGCCCTCACGTTTTAAATACACCGCTCAAAGACCGGTATGTCCGGCGACCAGGTAGGTTATTTTGAATACTGAACGACCAGTCCCACGATTCCCACATGTTCTGCAACGATGATCTATAATGAAGGGGTGAGGCATACGTCATGTTAACATCACATGAACTGTCTTATGGCTAGTGCGGTCTCCTACAAAAAATGCGACAGCAAATAGGTTAGGAACGGAAGATAGTTTTCAATATTCAGGGACCAATGATGTGATTCTTGAAAAGCGCACACCACACAGTGACAGACTTTATCAACCAGAGAAGGTTTACACCGACGGGCAGTGCATACTGCGGAAACTGATTTGCTCATGATTGGTAGCCGGCCGCTGTGGCCGAGCGGTTCTGGCGCTTCAGTCCGGAATCGCGCGATTGCTACTGTCGCAGGTTCGAATCCTGCCTCGGGCATGGATGTGTGTGATGTGCTTAGGTTAGTTAGGTTTAAGTAGTTCTAAGTTCTAGCGGACTGGTGACCTCAGATGTTAAATCCCATAGTGCTCAGAGCCATTTTTTTCATGATTTGTAAACGATGCTTCATCTGTTAGCAAAACCTTACATACGAGCGACACATTACTTTGCAGTTTTCGTAGACATCATTCACAGAACTGTAACCGGTTTTGAAAGCTGTTGCCATGAAAGTGTTGTAGGAACGAGTTATGGAAAAGATGAAATGCGTTGGATATGCGGTATTCGCGGAACACCCGCAGGTCCAGCCTGCCTCTAACTGACATGTTTATTTCGTGTTTCTGTTGTTAAAACGTTTGCTATATTTCTCGCATCAGTTGCTGCTTTTGCTTGGTTTATTTTATTCTTCACACTACCAGTTTCTTGCATTTTTATATAATGTTTGCAAAAGAAAGCGAAAGTTAGCACTTTCACGATAACTTTCGGTGTACAACTGCACTACTGCTCTAACAGTTTGGCAACATCCACCGTAAATGAACACACAACAGCTTTCTCTACTGTCGTACACATTGCGAAAACAATAGTTGCACGAGCAATTGAAGGGTACAGGGGAATGGTCAAAACATCATAGTCTTTATGCAGTACATTTTAAATTAGAGTAATTTTTCAACCTTAAGAGAGTTTATTGTTTTAAATGTTGGTCATCTTCGGTTTTCAAAATTGGTTACACACCTATGCTTAGCTGCGGCTTATATTTTTACTGATAGCAAACGTCATTGTTGTTCAATGAACTCTATTGCACTGGAATGCAGACAGGCAGTTTACATTTCGAGATGGAATTAACCGATATGGGTTCCCCTTGGTGCCATGTATCGCAAACATATACATGGAACACTTCGAAAAAATGGCTCTCGAAACGGTGCACCTGAAACCGAAGGTATTTTACCACTACGTGGACGACATGTTCGTGATTTAGCCACATGGCAAAGAAAATCTACAAGAATTCCTTCACCATCTCCAAACAGTTTAAAATTCACCATGGAGGTGGAAGAAAACGGATGCCTGCCTTTTCTTGACATCATGATAGAGAAGAAGACTGACAGCACGTTAGGTTATTCTGTTTATAAGAAGAAGACACTACCTCAACGCTAGTAGCTGCCACCATGTAGCACAGCGCAAATCCGTGTCCACCACCTTAAGGCGCAGAGCACGAGACATATGCGACAAGGAGAGTCTACCTGCCGAACTGCAACACTTGAGAAAACCTTTCGCGAGAACAGCTTTTCTGAGACGAAGATAAGACGCGCTTTCCAAACCGAGCAAGAAGAGGAGTGAACACGTACATGAAAAGGACACTAAGCGCTTGACGTTCCTTTCGTATGCTGGCTACCCATGGCAAAGATCACCAATATGTTAAACAAAGCAACATTAAAACCATCTGCCGCTCATCGGCCAAAATCACTAATATGCTGGGCTCAGCGCAGTATAAACTGCCGAACTGCTGCACTTAAACCTTTCGCCAGAACGGCTTTTCTGAGACGAAGATAAGACGCGCTTTCCAACCGAGCAAGAAGGCCCTCTGCTGTTCCTGATTTACATACATGATCTAGGTGATAATGTGAGCAGCCCCCTTAGGTTGTTTGCAGATGACGCTGTAATTTACCGTCTAGTTCAAATGGTTCAAATGGCTCTGAGCACTATGGGACTTAACATCTGAGGTCATCAGTTCCCTAGAACTTAGAACTATT
This sequence comes from Schistocerca nitens, assembly GCF_023898315.1. NCBI lineage: Eukaryota > Metazoa > Arthropoda > Insecta > Orthoptera > Acrididae > Schistocerca > Schistocerca nitens. Next base: position 928,310,125 of record NC_064617.1, on the reverse strand, counting down.
TAAACCTAACTAACCTAAGGACATCGCAAACATCCATGCCCGAGGCAGGATTCGAACCTGCGACCGTAGTGGTCGCGCGGTTCCAGACTGTAGCGCCTAGACCCCGGCCGGCCTTACCGTCTAGTAAAATCCTCAGACGATCAAATCCAATTACAAAATGATCTAGAGAGAATTTATGCATGGTGTGAGAAGTGGTAATTGGCACTAAACAAAGGAAAGTGCGAGGTCTTCCACATGGGTACTAAAAGAAATCGGATAAATTTTGGGTATACGATAAATCGTACAAATCTAAAGGCTGTTAATTCGAATAAATATCTAGGAATTACAATTACGAGCAACTTAAATTGGAAAGACCAAATAGATAATATTCTGGGCAAGGCGAAACAAGGACTGCACTTTGTTGGCAGAACACTTAGAAGATGCGATAAACCCATTAAAGAGACAGCCTACATTACATTTGTCCTTCCTCTGCTGGAATATTGCTGCGCGGTATGGGGCAGAAGGGATAGATAACATTCCATCAGAATTTCTAAAATCATTGGGGGAAGTGCCAACAAAACGACTATTCACGTTGGTGTGTAGAATATATGATTCTGGCGACATACCGACATACCATCTGACTTTCGGAAAAGCATCATCCACACAATTCCGAAGACGGCAAGAGCTAAGTGCGAGAATTATCGCACAATCAGCTTAACAGCTCATGCATCAAAGCTGCTTACAAGAATAATATACAGAAGAATGGAAAAGAAAATTGAGAATGCGCTAGGTGACGATCAGTTTGGCTTTAGGAAAAGTAAAGGGACGAGAGAGGCAATTCTGACGTTACGGCTAATAATGGAAGCAAGGCTAAAGAAACATCAAGACACTTTCATAGGATTTTTCGACCTGGAAAAAGCGTTCGACAATATAAAATGGAGCAAGCTGTTCGAGATTCTGAAAAAAGTAGGGGTAAGCTATATTGAGAGACGGGTCATATACAATATGTACAACAACCAAGAGGGAATAATAAGAGTGGACGATCAAGAACGAAGTGCCCGTATTAAGAAGGGTGTAAGACAAGGCTGTAGCCTTTCGCCCCTACTCTTCAATCTGTACATCGAGGAAGCAATGATGGAAATAAAAGAAAGGTTCAGGAGTGGAATTAAAATACAAGGTGAAAGGATATCAATGATACGATTCGCTGATGACATTGCTATCCTGAGTGAAAGTGAAGAAGAATTAAATGATCTGCTGAACGGAATGAACAGTCTAATGAGTACACAGTATGGTTTGAGAGTAAATCGGAGAAAGACGAAGGTAATGAGAAGTAGTAGAAATGAGAACAGCGAGAAACTTAACATCAGGATTGATGGTCACGAAGTCAATGAAGTTAAGGAATTCTGCTACTTAGGCAGTAAAATAACCAATGACGGACGGAGCAAGGAGGACATCAAAAGCAGACTCGCTATGGCAAAAAAGGCATTTGTGGCCAAGAGAAGTCTACTAATATCAAATACCGGCCTTAATTTGAGGAAGAAATTTCTGAGGATGTACGTCTGGAGTACAGCAGTGTATGGTAGTGAAACATGGACTGTGGGAAAACCGGAACAGAAGAGAATCGAAGCATTTGAGATGTGGTGCTATAGACGAATGTTGAAAATTAGGTGGGCTGATAAGGTAAGGAATGAGGAGGTTCTAGGCAGAATCGGAGAGGAAAGGAATATGTGGAAAACGCTGATAAGGAGAAGGGACAGGATGATAGGACATCTGCTAAGACATGAGGGAATGACTTCCATGGTACTAGAGGGAGCTGTAGAGGGCAAAAACTGTAGAGGAAGACAGAGATTGGAATACGTCAAGCAAATAGTTGAGGACGTAGGTTGCAAGTGCTATTCTGAGATGAAGAGGTTAGCACAGGAAAGGAATTCGTGGCGGGCCGCATCAAACCAGTCAGTAGACTGAAAAAAAAAAGGGGGGGGGGATCCTTAGCAGGTAGGACTGACGGAGGGCATCGAAACAGTGCAAATAAGGGCAGCTCGTTATTGTGCAATAGGGGTTAGAGTGTCACTGATATGACACGCGAGGTGGTGTGGCACTCACTGAAACAAAGGCTGTCTTTGCAGCGAGATCTATCTACGAAATTTCAATCGCCAACTTTCTCTTCCGAATGCGAAAATATTTTGTTGGCACCCGCCTACGTAGGGAGAAATGATCATCATAATAAAATAAGAGAAATCAGAGCTCGAATGGAAACATTTAGGTGTTACTTTTTCCCAAGCGCCATTCGAGAGTGGAATGGTAGAGATGTAGTATGAAAATGGTCCGATAAACCCTCTGTCAGGCACTTACGTGCGAATTGTAGAGTAACCATGTAGATGTAGATGTAGATGAAATACAGACGCCTGGAGTCTACAGCATCAGATGCGAGTGTGCAAACAGTACATCGGCCAGATGCAACGGTGTATACCGCAGCGCTGCCCAGACCACGTAAGGAGCGGTCACCTTGACCAAACGGACAAATCTGCGGTGGCGGAACACAGTCTCAAGGAAAACCATATGTTTGGCTTCGAACAAACGAAGCTACTGCGCACGGCGAAGGGGTTCTGGGATTCGATCTTTAAAGAGGCTGTGGAGATGAAGGTCTATGATAACCTTGTCAACCGAGATAGCGGTTAGCAACTTAGCACCGCATGGGATGCAGCGATAACAAAAATCCTACAAGAACGCTCCAATGCGAAACAAGCGAAGGCAGCGGACTGAATGGACAGGCCTCACCAGGACGCGACGCCCGCACCCTCGAGCACGCAGGGAGCCCCCACGACCACCGGCCACGTTCCCCCCCTCTCTTCGCCCCCCCCCCCCCCCCCCCCCGACGCAGCGACATCCCTTCCGGAGGCGTGCGATTGGCGTTACCGACGCAAACGAGGCAGAGGAACCTACGATCCATCGGCTATAAAGAACCTGACAGGACACGAACCCGACACCTCGCCTGAAGATGACAAGTAGAAAACGTGTTGAATCGTTACCGCATAACAGCGCCTTGATTCGGCTGATAACCCGAGAAGATTTCATCATCGAGATGCGCCGAGAAAGTCTAAATTCGCATAAAGTTATGAAAATGTTACAGCTATTCATCAGACTAGACGAAACGAAACATCTAAACATGCTGCACTTCATGATTCGAGTAAACGCATAAAAGCGATGTGTCACATTCTTGGTGAAGACTGCAAATGCCGAAAACAGAAAACAGTGTTTTCTGAAAATTTCAAAACAAGTATGTGATGTTCAGATGTTCAAATGTGTGTGAATTCCTAAGGGACCAGACTGCTGAGGTCGTCAGTCCCTAGACTTACACACTACTGAAACTAACGTAAATTAACTTACGTTAAGAACAACTCACACAACCATGCCCGAGAGAGGACTCGAACCTCCGGCAGGAGAGGCCGCGCAATCTGTGACATAGCGCCTCTAGTCACGCGGCTACTCAGCGCGGCTGTGATGTATTAATCCAAGAGTTCAGTTTACTTGAAAATAAGAATGAACCGTTGTACAGTTGTCTTCACTAATTCAGTTTTGCCAGTGAAACGAAGAACATGGAAACCAGAAGATGGGAACCTCAGGCACCAATCTTATTCCTGCAAGGTGAGTGTACAGAGGGGCGGAAAAGTTACTGAAATTTGAATTTGTTACGGTAACTTTTTGTCAGTGTGCATGGTATAACAAAACAGAATCGTGGAATCTCTTTCTTCTAGTGGTCATGCTCCTACTGATTGGCAAGTTACTCATTCTACTATACCCACGTAAAAGACAACAGACATCGCTGAGAAGTTAATGAAACACATTAGTTCCTTCAAGGCCGTTCTCCTCACTACAGTCTTCATGATAAATCTAAAAATTTATCTGCATGAAGAATTAGAGTAATTCCGACATCAACTGCAATCAGGCACCGAAAAAAAAATCCAATGGCGACAAGTGAAAATTTATACCGAAACGGGACTTCCCCCTTTTCGCGAGTGGTCGCCTTAACCACTTCGGATATCCGAGCGCACTTCCATTCTAACCCAGATTCTCATACGCCGCGCACTACATACATAGCGAAACCTGTCCAATAATCTCATTGGTCGCAGCCTCAATTGATTCCCGCACGACGTCGTAGGAAGAGTGTATCTGTACTGTGCGAAAAGGACTCAGTATTAAGCTCGAATTAATATGATTTTATCGTTGCTGTTAATCCGCGAAGTGTATGTGGAGGGAAGTACGAGTAACACCTTGGATGTGTTTATCGCAATTTAAACAAGAAATCGCACCACGATAGCAGCCAAACTTCGGAGTCTCTATTACTGCAGTTTAATGAGCATCTGTGTGACGCTCTAACACTGACGGGACGAACCCTTCACGAAAAAGGGCTGCTCTGAGATTGATCTTCTCTATCTCATCTGTTGACACTGCTTAGTAAATATCAGAGACAGACAACCACTACTCAAGAAGTGGTCCCGAAAGCCACCACTTCTATGCGGTAGGTTATACTTGATGAAAATTCTCTCAATGAATCATAGTCTGACCGCTGACTTCCCTCAAAGTTTTATTTCATTGTTCCACTTGGCGTCGCTCCGGACGCAAGCTCCCAGATACCACTGATCACCTATCGTGCGAGTGAAAAAAAATTGAACTTGCTATAGCATTCATTCAGCTAGCTGGAAAGGAACAACTGGATGCACATCCGGAATGGAAACAAAAGCACTAAGTGTAACTTTGGTGATGATTTTATTTGACATCGTCGTCACAACTGCAAATGTTCACTCGTTATCGTCCTCAGTGGACTACAAATGTTTGATAAACACGTCGTCTCCGCTTGCTCCTTCTTCCGGAATTAAAAAATGGTTCAAATGGCTCTGAGCACTATGGGACTTAACATCTATGGTCATCAGTCCCCTAGAACTTAGAACTACGTAAACCTAACTAACCTAAGGACGTCACACAACACCCAGTCATCACGAGGCAGAGAAAATCCCTGACCCCGCCGGGAATCGAACCCGGGCGTGGGAAACGAGAACGCTACCGCACGACCACGAGCTGCGGACTCTTCCGGAATTACTTAATGCGCGAGTCAAGTTCATCTGTACAAACTGAAACACTGGTGAAATTTCGAACAGGCTAATTAGTTCTTCACGGGTAACAAAAAATTAAAGTTGCTCCAAAGTTTTCCACTTCTTTCTATTCTCCAACATCGCAAAAAATCAAGAACCGTCATATTTTGAACTCTTATTGTTCTTAACTGTGTCTTGTTGGAGACATGCTTTGAGTGGCCACTCACCTGCGCTATTTGGTCGAACCGTCCGAACAGCTCGTTGAGAGTCTTGACGAGGTCCGAAGCGCTCAGTTGTTCAGACAGCGGAGTGAAGTTGACGATGTCTGCGTACAGGATGCTGAAACAACAGTAAGGGCGCATTATTGCAATGAATTGTGTGAGAGGTTACATTGAAACCCCCCTTCTAACAGCCGTGTACCGCAAGTCTCTAGAGGAACGGAAGGTTCCAAATGATTGGAAAAGAGCACAGGTAGTCCCAGTCTTCAAGAAGGGTCGTCGAGCATTTGCGCAGAACTATAGACCTATATCTCTGACGTCGATCTGTTGTAGATATTTAGAACATGTGTTTTGCTCGAGTATCATGTCGTTTTTGGAAACCCAGAATCTACTACGTAGGAATCAACATGGATTCCGGAAACAGCGATCGTGTGAGACCCAACTCGCTTTATTTGTTCATGAGACCCAGAAAATATTAGATACAGGCTCCCAGGTAGATGCTATTTTTCTTGACTTCCGGAAGGCGTTCAATACAGTTCCGCACTGTCGCCTGATAAACAAAGTAAGAGCCTACGGAATATCAGACCAGCTGTGTGGCTGGATTGAAGAGTTTCTAGCAAACACAACACAGCATATTTTTCTCCATGGAGACACGTCTACAGACGTTAAAGTAACCTCTGGCGTGCCACAGGGGAGTGTTATGGGACCATTGCTTTTCACAATATATATAAATGACCTAGTACATAGTGTCGGAAGTCCCATGCGGCTTTTCGCGGATGATGCTGTAGTATACAGAGAAGTTGCAGCATTAGAAAATTGTAGCGAAATGCAGGAAGATCTGCAGCGGATAGGCACTTGGTGCAGGGAGTGGCAACTGACCCTTAACATAGACAAATGTAATGTATTGCGAATACATAGAAAGAAGGATCCTTTATTTTATGATTATATGATAGCGGAACAAACACTGGTAGCAGTTACTTCTGTAAAATATCTGGGAGTATGCGTGCGGAACGATTTGAAGTGGAATGATCATATAAAATTAATTGTTGGTAAGGCGGGTACCAGGTTGAGATTCATTGGGAGAGTGCGTAGAAAATGTAGTCCATCAACAAAGGAGGTGGCTTACAAAACACTCGTTCGACCTATACTTGAGTATTGCTCATCAGTGTGAGATCCGTACCAGATCGGGTTGACGGAGGAGATAGAGAAGATCCAAAGAAGAACGGCGCGTTTCGTCACAGGGTAATTTGGTAACCGTGATAGCGTTACGGAGATGTTTAACAAACTCAAGTGGCAGACTCTGCAAGAGAGGCGCTCTGCATCGCGGTGTAGCTTGCTCGCCAGGTTTCGAGAGGGTGCGTTTCTGGATGAGGTATCGGATATATTGCTTCCCCCTACTTATACCTTCCGAGGAGATCACGAATGTAAAATTAGAGAGATTAGAGCGCGCACGGAGGCTTTCAGACAGTCGTTCTTCCCGCGAACCATACGCGACTGGAACAGGAAAGGGAGGTAATGACAGTGGCACGTAAAGTGCCCTCCGCCACACACCTTTGGGTGGCTTGCGGAGTATAAATGTAGATGTAGATGTAGATGAATCAAACAAGCATACGATACGTGGTCGATGTACACTCATGCTCATAAATTAAGGATAATACTGATACATGGTAAAAAATCGCTGGTGGGCGGTCTGCAGGTTTAAATCACCTCGGGGTATGACCATGCGGAGCATTTGACCTGCGGTCGTCGCACGGTGGCGCTGGCAGCAGTCCACATACGCAGAGCTGTGTTGGTGCATGTCAGAGTACGGTGCAGCGAGTAAGTGTGCAGACGCTTTCAGATGTGCTAATGGCGACTGTGTGTTGAAAATGGCTCAAAGAACACATATTGATGACGTTATGAGGGGTAGAATACTAGGGCAAGTGGAGGCTGGTCAAACACAGCAGGTCGTAGCACGGGCTCTCCGTGTGCCACAAAGTGTGATCTCAAGATTATGGCAACGATTCCAGCAGACAGGAAACGTGTCCAGGCGCTACAGTACGGGACGTCCACAGTGTACAACAGCACAAGAAGACCGATATCTCACCATCTGTGCCCGCAGACGGCCACGGAGTACTGCAGGTAGCCTTGCTCGGAACCTTACCGCAGCCACAGGAACAGTTGTGTCCAGACACACGGTCTACAGACGACTGAACAGACATCATTTATTCGCCCGGAGACTTGCAAGGTGCATTTCACTGTCCCCTGGTCACAGAAGAGCCCGTAGAGCCTGGTGGCAAGAACACAGTACATGGCCCCAGGTTACGCTCACGGACGAGTCCAGGTATAGTCTGAATAGTGATTCTCGCCGGATTTTCATCTGGAGTGAACCAGGAACCAGATACCAACCCCTTAATGTCCTTGAAAGGGACCTGTATGGAGGTCGTGGTTTGATGGTGTGGGGTAGGATTATGATTGGTGCACGTACACCCCTGCATGTCTTTGGCAGAGGAACTGTAACAGGCCAGGTGTATCGGGACGTCATTTTGCACGAGGACGTCAGCCTTTTCAGGGGTGCAGTGCGTCCGACCGTCCTCCTGATCGACGATAACGGACGGCGCCACCGAGCTGCCATCGTGGAAGAGTACGTTGAAACAGAAGATATCAGCCGGATGGAGTGGCTTGCCTGTTCTCCAGACATAAACCCCATCGACCACGTCTGGGATGCTCTTGTTCGACGTATCGCTACACGTCTTTAAACCTCTACGACACTTCAGGATCTCAGGCAGGCACTGGCGCAAGAATTGGAGGCTATACCCCAGCAGCTGCTCGACCACCTGATCCAGAGTATGGCAACCCGTTGTGCGGCCTGTGTACGCGTGCATGGTGATCATATCCCATATTGACGTCGGGGTACATGCGCAGGAAACAGGGGCGTTTTGTAGCACATGTGTTTCGGGACTGTTTTTTAAACTTATACCGTGGACTTACAGATCTGTGCCGTGTGTGTTCCGCATGTGACTATGCTATTAGTGTCAGTTTTGTGTAGTGCCACGTTGTGTGGCACTACATTCTGCAGTTATCCTTAATTTATGAGCATGAGTGTATAAAACTCTCCCCTGACGTATCGTCTGCGACTGCGGGAGACATCCCACGAGGTAAAGCGGCGCACTGCCGCATATATTGTATGATCAAGCGTATGGTAATTCACGCCGCTCATGTAAATTGACGAAGGAAAGCTACACCAAAACATAATTAATGTAGAGTAATGTAAGCACGAGATAAGCATTTGCAAACATGAAATTCTGGTACATTAATAACCGGTGTAATCATCAGAATGTTGAATGCAAGCATGCAAAAGTGCGTGCATTGTGTTGTACAGGCACCGGATGTTAGTTTGTGGGATGGAGTTTCATGTCTGGTGCACTTGGTCGGTCAATACAGGAACGGTTAACGCTGTTTGTGGATGTCGCTGGGGCTGACGTCCAATGGTATCTCGTATGTGTTCGACTGGAGACAGATCTTGATCGAGCAGTCCAAGGTAACGTATCGGCACTCTGGAGAGCGTGCTGGGTTGCAACAATGGTGTGTGGCCGAGCGGTATCCTGTTGAAGAACATCCCTTGGAATGCTATTTATGAATGGCAGCACAACAGTTCGAATCACCAAACTGACATACAAATTTGAAGTCAGGGAGCGTGGGATGATCGTGAGAGTGCTCCTGCTGTCATACGAAATCGCACCCCAGACCACTAGGTCAGGTGTACGTCCAGTGTGTTTGGCTCGCAGATCGACTGGTTGCAGGACCTCAGCTGACCTTCTTTTAACCAGCACGCGACAACACTGGCTCAGAAGCAGAAACAGCTTTCATCATAAAACACAACAGACCTGCACCTTGCCCTCTAATGAGCTCTCATTTGATGCCACAGAAGTTGAAGACGGTGGTGGTTTGGATTCATTGGGACGCACGATACAGGGCATCTGACTCGGAGATGTCCTTGAGGTAACCGCTTTGCAACAGTTCGTTGTGTCACTTTTGTGCCACCTGCTGCTCGGGTTGCTGCTGCAGATGCAGCACGATGCGCCAGAGCCATACGCCGAACACGTTGGTCTTCCCTCTTGGTGGTGCCACGTGGCCGTCCGGAGCCTGCTCTTCTTGCGACCGTACCTTCTCGTCACCACCGCTGCCAGCAGTCATGTACAGTGATTACATTCCTCCCATGTCTTTCTGCAAGATCTCAGAAGGAACATCCAGCTTCTCACATCTCTACTACACAATCTCTTACTCATTCAGTGAGGTTTTGATAATGGCGTCTTTGTCGTCTTAAAGGCATACTTGACTAACATCAACCCACCACGTCCAGTCTCAAAGGTAACTGACGCTTACAACCGTTAAAGGGTGTATTTACAGAAACGATGATTTGCATCCTCATGTTGGAGCTACTAGCACCACTCGTATGCGACTGGCGCGACATTTCAATGGACATCAGCTTTCAGGTGTATAAACGCACCAACCAATTTTCGTCTATGTCGCACGACTCCTTCTTGGTGCAGCGATTTTATTTCCGTCAGTGTACTTGCCCATCATGTTCCGTCCACCTAATTCATCAGACTCCACCATATTCAAGTTTATGACTCACACGTGCATCACATTTGCTAACGTAAGAGTTTCCATCACTTGTAAATACGAGGGTTATCCAGAAAGTAAGTTCCGATCGGTCGCGAAATGGACACCACAGTGAAAAACCGATTAAGTTTTGCACAGATGTGTCGGGCAGAGTCTCTAGTATGACCGTCGATCGCATCAAGACGTTCTTTTCAGTTCTGAACCCACTGTGAGGGAGTAAAGGTGCCTAGAACGATGTCTCCCGCCAATTAGGAGGGCCCGCTGAGAGGCTTCGCCTTAATGAATGCAGCCCACCTAACACAACTGCCACGCACTTCCTTATTCATGGAAATTCTCAGCAGCATTCTCAGGGGAAGTGAAGACGCTCCTGCAGCCTTTTCGATGGGAAGTGTTCGATCACCTACAACACAGCCCTAATTGGCTCGTTCTGAGTATCATCTCTGTTCACATGAAACGCTGGATAATAAGACAACACTTGGGCGCAGTCTACGTGCTATAGACTAGCGTAGAGAATTATCGGAAAGCACAGGCGGCTGCCTTCTATGACGATGGTGTTGGAAATTTGGTATAACGCTCCTACAAATGACTAAGTCGGAGCAGCGACTATGTAGAGAAGTATCTGGAAACTGTAGCTGATTCTTTCAGATAAAATGTTTCTGAGTTTCACTGTGGTTCCCATTTAGCGACAGATCGGAACTTACTTTCTGGACAACCCTCGTATTATATCAATACATGGAAAACTACCCAGTACATAGTCTAAGGCATATATAACGTTTTGCAACTAAAAAAATAAAGGTACATAGTGATTAATTTGCACAAGTTCTGTACCTAATGAACAAGTACTCGGCTAAATGCTGCCCACTATTGACTGACCTGCGTTCAAGAATGACCTGCAGTATACGAGGCCAGTGATGTAACGGACAACAGAGCTAATTTCCAGAGCTAATCAGAAATGCGACAACGTAATTCAATACTTATTACACACGCAACAGCCAAAATTAACGACGCTGATACCATTTCTCAAAACTCAACCTTTTTGTGCGATAATAGTGCAGTTATTTACGCAAACAGTATAATTAAGAGCAATTCGCTAACAGCCATATTATGAATTGTGAAGCAGTTTGCAACTGAACAGTAATTATTAGGAAATTTCCACTGAATCGCTTCGACCAAGAACTGTTTCGTCTAATTTCAGTCATTTGCTGCTTGTTCCATTGACGTTATAGCATATCGGTTAATATGTTTCGGAAAACTCGACAAGTGATAGACATCTATTTTTCCCTAACATATTCAGAATGTGAAAATGATTTTAGTTTCATTGCCACAGTTACAACGTAAAATAATGTTTCTCTCTAAGTACCCATGTGATTAACTCTCTGAAAACGAATAAGGGCAAAGAAAAAATTTTTACACGAAGCTGAATGATTTATTAAAGCTAGGACTAATTTAAGTAAAAAGGCAATGACCACCCACTCATCACCTTAAATGCAAAAACACAATACTTCTATCCAAGAACATACCAACAAAACTTTAGAAACATCTATACCAGTCCAGGCACTTCCATCGTCACTATCACTATTTCCTCTTCCATTCGTGTGAGGTGTGTAGTCAGCATAACTGTAGCCCTACGAAAGATGTAATTTGCTTGCTATTCCCGGCATTGTCATTTATAGTAGTGAGTGTGGGAGGAATTTATACATTGCCTGATTCTTACTGGAACGTACGCTCTCTCAGTTTCAACAGAAAATCTCTTCTAGTTTTAATTTTAGAAATTAAATTTTATTTTTGTCTGTGTGTGAATTACATTTCCTTCAGATTTTTCAAAGAATTTCAGCATGGCATCTGCTTTTCTGATAACTAGTTTTATGCGGTCGTAGTAGTAGAAGTGTAGTGAAGCAGCTTAAATCACATAATAAGGGCAAGGTTTCTGGTCCAGATTGCATACCAGTCAGGTTCCTCTCAGAGTATGCTGATACAATAGCTCCGTATCTAGTAGTGATATACAACCGCTCGCTCACCCAAAGACCTGCACCTAAAGAGTAGAAAGTTGCACAAGTTACACCAATACTCAAGAAAGGAAACAAAAGTAATCCGCCGAGTTACAGACCCGTGTTACTAACGTCGATTTGCAGTAGGGTTTTGGAACATATTCTCGGTTCGATGATAATTATGTCGAAGAAAACGATTTATTGACTAATAATCAGCAGGGTTTCAGGAAAAATCGTTAGAACGCTTTATACACCGTTCCTCACAAGCGTCATCTAATCAAATTGCGTACCCATGGAATATCGTCACATAGGCACGCAAGGCCGCAGCTCGTAGTAACAGAAGTAATATCTGGCGTTACCCAATGAAGCGATATAGGCCCTCTGCTGTTCCTGATCTATATAAACGATTTAGGAGACAATCTGAACAGATTGCTTGCAGATGATGCTGTCATTTACCATCCTGTAAAGTCATCAGACGATGAAAACCTACTGCAAAATGATTTAGACCAGATAGGTATATGGTGCACAAAGTGGCAATTGACTCTAAATGATGAAAAGTGAAGTTATCCACATGAGTACTAAATGAAATCCGCTAAATTTCGATTACAGAAAACATCAAACAAATCTATAGGATGTAAATTCTACTAAATACTTACGATTGCAATTAAGAATGACTTCAAATGGTACGCCCACATATATAATGTTGTGCGTAAAGCAAACCAAAGACTGCGATTTACGGTAGAACACTTAGAAAATGCAACAGATCAACTAAAGAGACTGCGTACATCATGCTTGTCTGCCCTCTTCTGGAATATTGCTGAGCGGTGGGGGATCAGATGGGACTGACGGAAAACATTGAAAAAATTCATGGAAGTGCAGCTCGTTTTGTATTATCGCACTACAGGAGAGTGAGTGCAACGGTCATGATGCATGAGCTCGGGTGACAGTCATTAAAACAAAGGCGTTTTTCGTTGCGGCAGAATCTTCTCGTGAAATTTCAGTCACCAACTTTCTTCTCCGAATGCGAAAATATTCTGTTGGCTCCCATCTACTTAGCGAGAAATGATTATCATGGCAATATAAGAGAAATCAAAGCTCGCACAGGAAGATTTCAGTACTCGTTTTTCCCGTTCTCGAAAACGGGAAAAACCCTCGCCTTTTCCAATCCGCGATTTCTTGTGATTGACTTTGTGCCTACGTATATCGAATGCAGCGTTTCATTCTTTCCATTTCATACTCTCCTACTTTCTTCATAATCTGAGATGCGTATCACAGAGTAATGTTTGCACGCAGTGAACGGAGAGATGTTCATGTGCACCAAATTATTTACAGTCCTGCAGCCACACACCCTGGTGCGCTTTGCAAGTATCAACAAAAAAGAATTTCAGAATTTCTTATGTTCCACAAGAGTCTAAAAAAATATAAATTTAAACGGTGTCATAGTCTAGCAGGTAAACTATTTGTTTTTAGTGCGTATTCATATTTTCGCGGCACAATGATTCTTCCATAAAATATCTGGCGTGCTGCAGGATCAGTTTCACGTCCAGCCATCTCCAGTGTGAGCCGGGTGACTGACGCTCCAGCAGTTGCTCCGTCGTTCTAAACCCGCGGACCGCTCCACTGCACATGTGGCCACAGATACAGTGACGCGGCCTGCGGGTTTGGAACGACGGTGCAATTGCTGGAGCGTCAGTCAGCCGGCTCACTCTGGAGATGGCTGGACGGTATACAGCCGCAATATCAGATGATGTAGTGAAATTTATGCGGCTGCACGCCCGAAATTTTTTGGAATTGTTGACTTTTATGCTGACGGCTGTGGGCTCCATTTCCATCGCTTAAAATCAATTTTTTATATCTTTGTAGAAATGAATGTGATCATTATTTGTGTTCAATTAATTGACATAATTTTTCGTTCTCATTTTAATTGTCCTATCATCTTTTTATTTGCTTCAATTTTTATTACCATTTATTCTTTTTTTAAATACACTCCTGGAAATGGAAAAAAGGACACATTGACACCGGTGTGTCAGACCCACCATACTTGCTCCGGACACTACGAGAGGGCTGTGCAAGCAATCATCACACGCACGGCACAGCGGACACACCAGGAACCGCGGTGTTGGCCGTCGAATGGCGCTAGCTGCGCAGCATTTGTGCACCGCCGCCGTCAGTGTCAGCCGGTTTGCCGTGGCATACGGAGCTCCATCGCAGTCTTTAACACTGGTAGCATGCCGCGACAGCGTGGACGTGAACCGTATGTGCAGTTGACGGACTTTGAGCGAGGGCGTATAGTGGGCATGCGGGAGGCCGGGTGGACGTACCGCCGAATTGCTCAACACGTGGGGTGTGAGGTCTCCACAGTACATCGATGTTGTCGCCAGTGGTCGGCGGAAGGTGCACGTGCCCGTCGACATGGGACCGGACCGCAGCGACGCACGGATGCACGCCAAGACCGTAGGATCCTACGCAGTGCCGTAGGGGACCGCACCGCCACTTCCCAGCAAATTAGGGACACTGTTGCTCCTGGGGTATCGGCGAGGACCATTCGCAACCGTCTCCATGAAGCTGGGCTACGGTCCCGCACACCGTTAGGCCGTCTTCCGCTCACGCCCCAACATCGTGCAGCCCGCCTCCAGTGGTGTCGCGACAGTCGTGAACGGAGGGACGAATGGAGACGTGTCGTCTTCAGCGATGAGAGTCGCTTCTGCCTTGGTGCCAATTATGGTCGTATGCGTGTTTGGCGCCGTGCAGGTGAGCGCCACAATCAGGACTGCATACGACCGAGGCACACAGGGCCAACACCCGGCATCATGGTGTGGGGAGCGATCTCCTACACTGGCCGTACACCACTGGTGATCGTCGAGGGGACACTGAATAGTGCACGGTACATCCAAACCGTCATCGAACCCATCGTTCTACCATTCCTAGACCGGCAAGGGAACTTGCTGTTCCAACAGGACAATGCACGTCCGCATGTATCCCGTGCCACCCAACGGGCTCTAGAAGGTGTAAGTCAACTACCCTGGCCAGCAAGATCTCCGGATCTGTCCCCCATTGAGCATGTTTGGGACTGGATGAAGCGTCGTCTCACGCGGTCTGCACGTCCAGCACGAACGCTGGTCCAACTGAGGCGCCAGGTGGAAATGGCATGGCAAGCCGTTCCACAGGACTACATCCAGCATCTCTACGATCGTCTCCATGGGAGAATAGCAGCCTGCATTGCTGCGAAAGGTGGATATACACTGTACTAGTGCCGACATTGTGCATGCTCTGTTGCCTGTGTCTATGTGCCTGTGGTTCTGTCAGTGTGATCATGTGATGTATCTGACCCCAGGAACGTGTCAATAAAGTTTCCCCTTCCTGGGACAATGAATTCACGGTGTTCTTATTTCAATTTCCAGGAGTGTATTTGTCCATGTGTTCTGAGTTATATATAGTTACGTATCGCAATATTTGAACATTTCAAAATACCTACGGTCGGTTAGAAACCAAAAGATAACATAATCTATTTATACTGGCGGTGCAATGGCGTCAAAAGTGTATTTTTCGTCACAAGATGTACACTTTTTTGCATGGCAATCGTCTTATAAACATTAAAAACACAGATTCCCGAACCACGGACAAAATACCGCAGATGATTTAAACAAAAGAAAAACTTCAAAAATAAAAAATTCAAGCAAAATAATTATTGCAGTAATATGGACGCACATATAACATGCTGGAAAGGAAGAAATTAAACCGAAGTCAGTTATTGAAAATAATAAATAATCACACGAGCAAACATTTCAAATGATAAACAAGAATGAGAAGAAGAAAAGAGAGCAAACAAAAGATTTAAAAATATGATTAAAACATTGCGGCAAAGATTAGAAATGGAAAAAAATGTATTTAAACCAGTATATATTTCGATAACGATGTACCAAAATGAGATTATTCCAGGCCGGATTTGATTCCACAACTTTCAGTATACAAGCCAATTAATCTATCAACTAGACTATGGCACCGTTTTATAACTAATGCTACTTTTAAGGCTGTTGTGAATCATAGGAAACTCTGAAATACTTTTTGTGGATTACACACAATCGAGGATCAACCAGGACGAATGGCTTCTGCATGTGATTCCTTGGACCATAACCTATATCTCCACATGGTTGATTTCAAAAAGTCAGTAACACTCTTGGTGTCCTCTCCTTGTCGATAGTACTCGTTACAAGCAAGAGTAAGTTCTTCACCAGAAATGTTAGCATATGCGTTTTGACAAGTTTGGTTTGAAGCGACAGTAGAAATATTAATTGTCATCCATCGTACACCTCATTTATTTTCTATGTACGTATGTGTCGGCAAGCTTAGAAATGAAAAACCGTGAGCTTTAGTTAATACCTGGTGCTGTTCACTAGAACATGCCTACTGGTTTTGTTAGTGTAAGTACATAGGCCTATATCTTCATTTGCGGGAACTCTGAAATCGAGATTCCGCGCAAAGCCCGTGGAACAGCAGCTAATGGGCTTTAGCGAGGTACCTGAGTAGGAATTGTAGCTGCTCGAGCAAAAGCCGAAACCTCACCGCATGATGTGTTGCTGGTAGGAAGACGGGGAGCAAGTAACATAGTCACATCGGCTGGTCGATGCTCAGGGCTCAAAGTATCGTCACACACGTGGTAAGGCTCACATTGCTTCCAGCACATTATCCTTCACGCTTAGATTCGAGAGTGACGAAGAAGGCGATGTGCAATAATGACGTGGCAAACTACGCTATATTTCAACCACTTGGAGAGACTTCACTGGTTGTCGACCGGTGCAGTGACAGCATCTGTTGTGATGTGAAAGCTAGATTCATTTTTCAGACGTACTCGTGCCACTTTCACACGAACTATCACACTCATTTATTATTATTATCTTCATTCCTTTCTCAGACGTTATGTCTGGTTAAAAATGGAAAGTGACGCGGACCTTGATCAAGCGTGACTTCCTTTTCCCTTTTAACTGTACGGTATATGTTAAATTGCATTTAGGAACTTTCGGGTAATTGAACATGTATCAATAATTACGGATTTCTGTAGTTGTATATATACGTTTGGATGTAGCTGTATTGCGTTGATGTACTGGTGGATATTGTGTGGTATGACTCCTGTAGTTGATAGTATAATTGGTATAATGTCAAATTTATCCTGATGCCACATGTCCTTGACTTCCTCAGCCAGTTGGATGTATTTTTCAATTTTTTCTCCTGTTTTCTTCTGTATATTTGTTGTATTGGGTATAGATATTTCGATTAGTTGTCTTAATTTCTTCTTCTTACTGGTGAGTATGATGTCAGGTTTGTCATGTGGTGCTGCTTTATCTGTTATAATGGTTCTGTTCCAGTATAATTTGTATTCATCATTCTCCAGTACATTTTGTGGTGCATACTTGTATGTGGGAACGTGTTGTTTTATTAGTTTATGTTGTATGGCAAGTTGTTGATGTATTATTTTTGCTACATTGTCATGTCTTCTGGTGTATTCTGTATTTACTAGTATTGTACGTCCGCTTGTGATGTGATCTACTGTTTCTATTTGTTGTTTGCAAAGTCTGCATTTATCTGTTGTGGTATTGGGATCTTTAATAATATGCTTGCTGTAACATCTGGTGTTTATTGTTTGATCCTGTATTGCAATCATAATCCTTCCGTCTCACTGTATATATTGCCTTTTGTTAGCCATGTGTTGGATCCGTCTTGATCGATGTGTGGCTGTGTTAGATGATACGGGTGTTTGCCATGTGGTGTTTTCTTTATCCAATTTACTTTCTTTGTATCTGTTGATGTTATGTGATCTAAAGGGTTGTAGAAGTGGTTATGAAATTGCAGTGGTGTAGCCGATGTATTTATATGAGTGATTGCTTTGTGTATTTTGCTAGTTTCTGCTCGTTCTATAAAGAATTTTCTTAAATTGTCTACCTGTCCATAATGTAGGTTTTTTATGTCGATAAATCCCCTTCCTCGAATCTTTCTGTTGCTGAATGTATGTGATGTATTCTATATTTGTGGCATTGTGATCGTGTAAGTCTATTGAGTACTTCTAGGTCTGTGTTACTCCATTTCACTACTCCGAATGAGTAGGTCAATATTGGTATAGCATAAGTATTTATAGCTTTTGTCTCGTTTCTTACTGTCAATTCTGTTTTCAGTATTTTTGTTAGTCTTTGTCTATATTTTTCTTTTAGTTCTTCTTTAATATTTGCATTATTTATTCGTATTTTTTGTCTCTATCCTATTATTTATAGGCATCTGTTTTCTCCATCGCTTCTATGCAGTCGCTGTGGTTATCCAATATGTAATCTTCTTGTTTAGTGTGTTTTCCCCTGACTATGCTATTTTTCTTACATTTTTCTGTTCCAAAAGCCATATTTATATCATTGCTGAATACTTCTATTATCTTTCGTAATTGGCTAAGTTGTTGATTTGTTACCGTCAGTAGTTTTAGATCATCCATGTATAGCAAATGTGTGATTTTGTGTTGGTATGTTCCAGTAATCTTATATCCATAATTTGTATTATTTAGCATGTTGGATATTGGGTTCAGAGCAAGGCAGAACCAGAAAGGACTTAATGAGTCTCCTTGGTATATTCCACGCTTAATATGTATTGGCTGTGATGTAATATTATTTGAATTTGTTTGGATATTAAGTGTGATTTTCCCATTTTTCATTACTATGTTTAGGAACTGTATCAATTTAGGATCTACTTTGTATATTCCCAATATTTGTAGTACCCATGAGTGGGGTACACAATCAAAAGCTTTTTGGTAATGAATGTATGCTTAGTGTAGCGACCTATGTTTAGTTTTAGCTTGATATGTCACCTCTGCATCTATTATCAGTTGCTCTTTACATCTTCGTGTGCCTTTGCTGCAGCCTTTTTGTTCTTCATTAATAATTTTGTTCTCTGTTATATGTGTCATTTATTTCTGTGTAATGACTGAAGTTAATATTTTGTATATTGTTGGTAGGCATGTTATGGGGCGATATTTAGCTGGGTTTGCTGTGTCTGCTTGATGTTTAGGTTTCAGATAAGTTATTCCTTCTGTACGTGTATCAGGGACTGTGTATGGGTCTGCAATGTAACTGTTAAATAATTTAGTTAGATGTGAATGTGTTGAGGTGAACTTCTTTAGCCAGAAATTTGGTATTTTATCTTTTCCAGGGGCTTTACAATTGTGCGTAGAATTAATTGCTCGGGTGACTTCATGTTGCAAAATTATCACTTCAGGCATTTGTGGTATCATCTTGTATGTGTCTGTTTCTGCTTGTATCCACCGTGCATGTCTGTTACGTTGTACCGGTTTTGACCAGATGTTGCTCCAGAAGTGTTCCATGTCTGTTATGTTTGATGGATTGTCTATTTTAATGTGTGTGTTACCTATTGTCTGGTAAAATTTCTTCTGTAGGACCAAATTGAGGAGCAAATCTCCAAAGTCATGGAACGTGTCAGTACATGAACTTACAACATAAAAAAGTAATAACAGATAAAAATAAATGTTCATGAACCTGAAAGAAAATCAGTTCATAAGTTTAAGCAAACGCTATCAGCAATACAATGAGAATCATCTTAATTTTTCAAGGAACTCCTTGACAGAATAGAAGGAGTGACCCATGAGGAAACTCTTCAGTTTCGATTTGAAAGTGCGTGGATTACTGCTAAGATTTTTGAATTCGAGTGGCAGCTTATTGAAAATGGATGCAGCAGTATACTGCACACCTTTTTGCACAAGAGTTAAGGAAGTCCGATCCAAATGGAGCTTTGATTTCTGCCGAGTATTAACTGAGTGAAAGCTGCTTATTCTTGGAAATAAACTAATATTGGTAACAAGAAACGACAATAAGGAATATACATATTGAGAGGCCAATGTCAAAATACCCAGACTCGTGAAAAGAGGTCGACTAGAGGTTCGTGAACTCACACCACTTATTGCCCGAACCGCCTGTTTCTGAGCCAAAAATATCCTTCTAGAATGGGAAGAGTTACCCCAAAACATAATACCATATGACATAAGTGAATGAAAATAAGCAAAGTAGACTAATTTATGTGTCGAAACATCACTCACTTTCGATACCGTTCGAATAGTGAAAATGGCAGTATTAAATCTTTTAACAAGATCCTGAACGTGGGCTTTCCACGACAGCTTACTATCTATCTGAACACCTAGGAATTTGAACTGTTCACTTTCACTAATCATATGCCCGTTCTGTGAGATTAAAACGTCAGGTTTTGTTGAATTGTGTGTTAGGAACTGTAAAAACTGAGTCTTACTGTGATTTAAGGTTAGGTTATTTTCTACAAGCCATGAACTGAGGACATGTACTGCTCTACTTGAAACCGAGTCAATGTTGCACACAACATCCTTTACTACCAAGTTAGTGTCATCAGCAAACAGAAATATTTTAGAGTTACCCATAATACTAGAGGGCATATCATTTATATAAATAAGGAACAGGAGCGGCCCCAACACTGATCCCTGGGGCACCCCCCACTTGACAGTACCCCACTCAGATCCCACATCACAGCCGTTATCAACATTGTGAATAATGACCTTTTGCTGCCTGTTGCTAAAGTAAGACGTGAACCAATTGTGAGCTACTCCCCTTATTCCATAATGGTCCAACTTCTGGAGCAATATTGTGTGATCAACACAGTCAAATGCCTTTGTTAAATCAAAAAATACGACAAGCGTTCGAAACTTTTTGTTTAGCCCATCCAGTACCTCACAGAGAAAAGAGAATACAGCATTTTCAGTTGTCAAACGACTTCTAAAGCCGAACTGTACATTTGATAGCAAATCGTGTGATATAAAATGATCAATTAACCTTACATACACAGCCTTTTCGATAACTTTTGCAAGCACTGAAGGCATAGAAATAGGTCTAAAATTATCTACATTATCCCTTTCTCCCTTTTTATAAAGCGGCTTTACTACTGAGTACTTTAATCGCTCAGGAAACTGACCATTTCTAAAGGAAAAATTACAAATATGGTTAAATACAGGGCTATCATGTGCAGCACAGTACTTTAATATTCTACTAGACACTCCATCATAACCATGAGAGTCCTTAGTCTTCAGTGATTTGATTATTGTCTCAATCTCCCTCTTGTCTGTATCACAAAGGAGTATTTCAGACGTCAATCTCGGAAAGGCATTTGCTAAGAAATTTATATGATTTCCTGTAGATACTAAATTTTTATTTGATTCACCAGCAATGGTCAGAAAATGGTTGTTAAAATACTGTACATATATCTGATTTATCAGTAACAGAAATATTATTACTGCAAACTGACTTTATATCGTCAACCTTGTGCTGCTGACCAGACACTTCCTTCACAACTGACCATATGGCTTTAATTTTATCCTGTGAATTAGCTATTCTATTTGCATACCACATACTTTTTGCCTTGCTAATAACATTTTTAAGCACCTTACAATACTGTTTGTAATGGGCTACTGTAGCTTGATTGTGACTACTTCTAACATTTTGATATAATTCCCGCTTTGTTCTACATGATATCCTTATCCCACTAGTCAGCCAACCGGGCTGTCCATTACTGCTAGTACCCCGTTTAGAATGTTCTAAAGGAAAGAAACTCTCAAAGAGCATGAGAAATGTGTTATGGAAAGCATTGTACTTATCATCTACATTATCGGCACTATAAACATCTTGCCACTCTTGTTCCTTGACAAGTTTTGAAAAACTCTCTATTGCTGTTGGATTAACTTTCCTACGTAGTTTGTAATTAAATACATTGGTTAGAGTACAAAAACATTTTAGTGTTAAAATTTGTGCATCATGGTCTGAAAGGCCATTCACCCTTTTACTAACAGAATGCCCATCTAGTAATGAAGAATGAATAAAAATATTGTCTATGACTGTGCTACTGTTCCCCTGCACCCTAGTTGGCAAAAACACAGTTTGCATCAGATCATATGAATTTAGGAGATCTACCAACATCCTTTTTCTTGCACAATCATGTACAAAATTAATATTGAAGTCACCACATAGAACTACTTTCTGGTACTTCCTACAAAGTCAATCAAGGACCCTCTCTAGCTTAAGCAAAAATGCTCTGAAGTCGGGGTTAGGCGACCTATATACAACAGCAATTAGAAGTTTAGTTTCACTAAACTCAACTAATGCTGCACAACTTTCAAATATCTGTTCAGTGCAGTGTCGTGATACGTCTATGGTCTCAAATGAAATACTGTTTTTTACGTGCAGAGCCACTCCCCCACCCCGCAAGGACTCCTTGAGAAACAGCCAGCTAATCTGTAGCCTGGTAAAGGAAGCCTCTGAATTATCAAATTATTTAAGTGGTGCTCAGATATATCATTAATTTCAGAGTTAGCATCTATTAGCAGTTCACTAACTTTATCTCTAATACCTCTTATATTTTGATGAAATATGCTAATTCCTTCTCTACTTGGAAACATTAAATCCTCTGGAGGTGAGCCCTTAGTTAGATGCACTTCCTTTAAGCAGGTATACCTGTCAGCTGACTTCAGTCTAAAAAAGGTGCAGCTCTAATACTACAGGAATTTTTCCATGAGTGATACCGCTACCACCACCACCACCCACTACACTGTTACCTATATGCTTAGCCGGCCTCTCCTTCCCATACCTATTGAGGTGCAGGCCATGCCTAGTGAAACCCCATCTACTGATAGACCCAACTGGCCCCACTGAGATGTGATGCACGCCCTCCGCCATCAGTGCCCTCCCCAGCCCCACATTAACGCGCCTAACAGCCGCATTAAGGTGAGGCCGACCATGACGCTGAAACAGTTGCACGAAATGCACATTAGTGCCACCAGTTAGAGTAGCTGTCTTAACCAAGTCACCACTGACATCATATTCCCCGTCCCTATCGAGACTGTTCCCTGCTCCACCCACTATCACTACCTGATCCTCTTTCGTAAAATTCTTACATAACTCCCCTCTGCTTTCAGTCGCCTGAGCCAACCCTGCACTAGGCTTCACAATGCTGGTGACCTGGTACTCACTCCCCAACACTTCCTGCAACTGCTGGCCCACACCTCTACCGTGGGAACTACCTAGCAGCAGAACCTTCTTTCTGCTAGACTTTGCAACTAACCTAGGCCTCCTCATTGCTGAGGACTGCTGCAAGTTACCTACATCTACGGCTACACAAGGCTCCTCTCCACTCAACTCTGACAGTTGGTCGTATCTATTGCATGTATGCAAAGTAAAACTGTCTGAGTACCTCTTCTTCCTAGCTACCTTCTTGCCAAATGCCAGTTCCCATTCCCCACCACCCTTCACCCTACTCATCCTATCTAGTTCCTCCTCTGCGCATTGTAACTGCACCTGAAGGTCACAGATCTTACGCTCCTGCTCCTCTATTAACTTGTTTCTACTACAGATTCTACATTCCCAGAGAGGATCTCCCTAAAATGACAACTGGCTTCCCCACTACATTCCCCCCAATGAAAATACTTTGAACAAATCCCACACCGTAATCCCCTACTCACAAACCTACGACAGAGCCCACACTTTTCACTCATGGTAAATTTTTCAGTTACTGAAAAAAAAACTATACGTCTACGTTACCAAAGTTCAGTTACACCAGTAGAACTATTTAAGAACTAACAATAATGGTCTCGAAATTCTCTGCCTACTAAGAAAGCAGCTACTTGTATTAATACTACTACAACACAGCCGATACCAATACCAGCAAAACTTCAGAAAATTATTAGCTACAACCAATAAAATAAAACTACCACTGTAACACTAAGCGAAGTTAAAACACTATATGAAAATTTTACTGAAATATTTCACTAGAAAGAATAGTAAACGTCAGTTGAAAACTAAAGCACGAAAATTACTAACGACTTCAACACACTGAAAACTCTATAAAACACAGCGAGCGAACGATTACAAAAGTTTATTAAGTCGTTATTTCGCCACAAACAGCACGCAACACCGCTGAAATCTATTAAAATTTAATAACTGTATTACAGAGCACAAGAATGGTCTAATGTCTGTAGTTGTGTCTTTGTATTCTATATATGTTAGCTGCAAAGGACTTGGAAGAGCAGTTGAACGGAATGGACAGTGTCTTGAAAGGAGGATATAAGATGAACATCAACAAAAGCAAAACGAGGATAATGGAATGTAGTCACATTAAGTCGGGTGATGCTGAGGGAATTAGATTAGGAAATGAGACACTTAAAGTAGTAAAGGAGTTTTGCTATTTAGGGAGTAAAATAACTGATGATGGTCGAAGTAGAGAGGATATAAAATGTAGACTGGCAATGGCAAGGAAATCGTTTCTGAAGAAGAGAAATTTGTTAACATCGAGTATAGATTTAAGTGTCAGGAAGTCGTTTCTGAAAGTATTTGTATGGAGTGTAGCCATGTATGGAAGTGAAACATGGACGATAACCAGTTTGGACAAGAAGAGAATAGAAGCTTTCGAAATGTGGTGCTACAGAAGAATGCTGAAGATAAGGTGGGTAGATCACGTAACTAATGAGGAGGTATTGAATAGGATTGGGGAGAAGAGAAGTTTGTGGCACAACTTGACTCGAAGAAGGGATCGGTTGGTAGGACATGTTTTGAGGCATCAAGGGATCACAAATTTAGCATTGGAGGGCAGCGTGGAGGGTAAAAATCGTAGAGGGAGACCAAGAGATCAATACACTAAGCAGATTCAGAAGGATGTAGGTTGCAGTAGGTACTGGGAGATGAAGAAGCTTGCACTGGATAGAGTAGCATGGAGAGCTTGTAAGGGGTCCGCAGGCCCTTACTACTAAGTTTGCGCTCACACAGGTCGACAGGGCAACTATCGAGTAGTGTGTGTGCAGGTCGCGAGAGCTAGAGGGGATTCACCGGAGTGCCGAGTGCGGCTTGGGTAGATTCCCGCGAGGCGGGAAGAACTGGGCGGAGAGCAGTTAGTTAGAGTGGAGATGTGCTGAAGTCAGGGTGTGGTAGGTTCCCGCGAGGCGGGCAGAACTGTGCAGAAGCCAGCACTTGAATTAATGTAAATTATCGACAAAGGGAGTGTCCATCGCCGCGTTTTAACCCCTTTGTGTTAGTATTATACGGGAAAGTGAGAAAGTCTAATTACAGAGTGATTTCAGTGATATTAAGTGCCGATATTGAACTTCCGCGTCTACCGCGCCGGCATTACTTGGATTACAGTGATTGGATGTTGCGTGTGACGATTAAGAATAACTAGAGAAACCTGTGCTGAGATTAGCCGTCATTTACAGTGTATTGACGAAGGCAGTGGCTGTCTCCTTATTTTGTGCTTTTGCTGAGAATATAGATCTTGTTTGTGAAACTGTGTTGTGTCCTTCTTACCACCAAACAGTACGTATTACCAGTATTTGCGAAGGACAATACGGAATGTAACATCCCCTGAGCAGTCCAATCCGATTGCCAGCCCATTAGGTACACGGTCACATTAATCAATTATCTAATTTTGGGCTGCTATTCAGATCCCGAACGAGCGGGAACTATAAAATAAATAAAAGGATCTGTTACACCCTTGGCTTACCGTGAAAGGACAAGTGCAATTTTCGGACGAGTCATACTAATTTTTCAATGTGGAATCGGGACAGTGCATGAACGTTAAAATCGCGATAAGGAACAGTGCATTTTTTGAACAATACGAAGTAAGAATATCTCACGATTGTGACTAAACTGTTTTTCTTGCCATATTAAATAGAACAATAGCGTCAATCAACTGTGTTGTAAAGTGCAAATGCGAAAATCCGCGCGAAAAATTGGGAAAAGTGATCGCTAAAGAAAGACACGTGTGGACAGTAAAATAGTAAAACGAGCTAAGATTTCATCACAAAAATTGTTAGAAAGGTGTTTAACGATAACATGTTGACGGAAATTGCCTTTTTTTTGAACAATACGAAGTAAGAATATCTCACGATTGTGACTAAACTGTTTTTCTTGCCATATTAAATAGAACAATAGCGTCAATCAACTGTGTTGTAAAGTGCAAATGCGAAAATCCGCGCGAAAAATTGGGAAAAGTGATCGCTAAAGAAAGACACGTGTGGACAGTAAAATAGTAAAACGAGCTAAGATTTCATCACAAAAATTGTTAGAAAGGTGTTTAACGATAACATGTTGACGGAAATTGCCTTTTGAACAGTGAAAATCGGACAGTTTCGTGTGGACCCATAAACTGGTACGCTGACAATAATGTATTGGGGCGATGCAATCAGTGAATGACGTCACGCAGCCGCGTAGCAGTTGCACCAAAGAGCTTCGACCCGCGAGGTGATTTCACACGATACCACGGCGAGCGACGCAACTTCGAGACAAAACGAGCGCAGTCCCGGCACCTAGCGGCCGAACTACAAACTACGCCTGCCTACAGCGCCACGGAGCGACGCAACTTCGAGACAACAAGCGCAGTTCCAGCATCTAGCGGCCGAACTACGAAATACGCCCGCCTGCAGCGCCACGGAGCGACCGACGGGGAACTACGTCGCCTTGCAGCTGATCTTCAACTTCACGCGAGCTCCAGCGGCGGCACAGCCACGCCCATCTCAAACGTCAAAACATCGCGACTCGCGGTAACGTCGGTTGGTGAGTGAAGACGACGGGTTAACATAACAGTAAATTGCAGTGTGCAATATTCGCGATAAATAAACAGTTTTTAACTGATATTTACGTTAGGAAAAATGCTAAATTGCAGTAATTTCAAAAAAGTTGCGAAACATACTCGGAAGTCTAGCATGCTTATTTATGCACACTGCACGGGATAAATGATAATTGTTTTGATGAATTTGCATTTATAGATTTTGTGAGTGTTATGATTATCTTGTTTAAAACATTTTTACATAAACTGTGTATGTGGAAATTGTTACTGGAAATTTAGGTTTTTGAGAGTTGCGATGTTCAGTACTCATGCATGTTGTATCATTTTGGGGATTAACTGAAAGGATTGCAGGTACTGGTTGATTAGTTTCATGATAATTAGGAGTGTTTTGGGTTATTGGAGGTTATTTTGTAATACTTGCCTGGGCATTAAATATAAACCAAAAATGTCTTCTGAAGATAAGCAGGTCTGTGAGGCAGTAGTTGAAAGAAAAGGGATAGGACAGGAAGACGGAAATGATTCAGGAATTAGTGATTGTGGATTGTCATTAGGAAGCCCATCAGCACATTCAACTAGTTATCCTGAGACACCGGGACAGACGACGAGAGCTAATCCAGTTTCAGAGGATGAAGATAAGTGGTCGATGTTGATAGACTTGATAAAGAAGAGCGCCCAAGAAACAAGAGAATCATTAGAGAAATATTTTCAAGAAAGGGAAGAAATAGTACGAAAATTCGGAGAATCATTAAAGGAAGATTTACAAGAATCATTAGAGAAGAGTTCACAAGAAACAAGAGAATCGTTAGAGAAGCGTTTACAAGAAACTAACGCATCGTTAGAAAAGAGTTCACAAGAAACCAAAGAAAGCCTGGAGTCATTTAAGGAAACTATAGTACAAGAGATCAGAACCTCGTACACAAAGACGGAATGTAATCTGAGGAAGGAAATACAGGAGTTACCAAAACGACTGAAGATGAACGTCGACGAGAGAGAGAGTAAGCTACAGAAAAATATAGACCAGGTCCAGGGAGACGTGAAAAAGATGGAAGAAAAGTTAACAGAGAAGATAGAAGACGATGTTGAAGAAACTAGAACCGAATTGGGAGAAAAGATCACCGAGGTGACACAGATGCAGAAACAATGCAACGATGTGGTTGAGGGGATAGGAGATAAGCAAAACCAATTGGCAGTCAATCCGAGAAATGCTATAGCCGTGCAGCAAGAAGAAGATGACCAGTGGGTTGCAATCGAAGGTGAGGACTTCACTTGTGGAATCAAGAGGAAGAAAGGGACTACGAATAATGGTCAGTTTGAAGGAAAATTCTTGAAGAAATGCTGGCCCAAAAGTCGTCAGTGTGCAGCACTTGAGGACCCACTACGATGCAGACCACTTAGTAATTGGAAAGGAACGTCGGAAGAATTTGCCAAACATTTGTGGGAATGGAACGAGATTTCGGAACAACCCCTGAATGATAACGTAATGGTATCTGCGATAAGAAGAAGATTGAATCAGAAAAGGCAAGGAACCGTATCAAGGAGCCTAATCAAAGATAGGGAGGCCTTAATGAAGATACTGGAGCAGTTGGAGTCTATTAAATCACAGAAATACAAGCAAGCTAATGATCAAAACAGAGAAGGGAGTAATGACCCAAGGATTCATATTAATCATTCGTCTGATTACAGAGGAAGAGGCGGAGGAACCGAAAAACCGAAGGACACTCCAGGTGAGGTCCGATCAAGAGTGAGGGCTATAAGGACCCGAATAAACCTGCTAAGACATGGTTAGGACATTCAGCTGTAAAATGGACTTTTTGAAAGAGGGAAGTGTTTATTTACATTGTGTTTTGTGATGTATTACAATTAGAGTTGCATATTTCATGTCAAAGATTATCTCAGAATGAATATAAAACCTGTAATAGCTAAATGGTAGTGTAGAATTCATATGTCCTGTGTTTAGATAATAATTTTTGAGTGTATATGTTGTGTGTTTTCATTAGATATTGGACTATAGAGGACTATTGCTGGTTGAAATGAAACATTATAATTTTGGACAATGCCATTTATGTGATGTAATAACCTTTTGTAGAAATTGTTGAGGAGGCAGCCCACTACCGGAGTCCAGGATTATTTGATGAATTTGTAAATTCATTAATTATTTGTATTGCATGTTTTGTTCAATTGTAACTATGTTTTTAATCCCTTGCCGATTCTTTTTCACCTGCGGTTCAAAAGAAGTTTTTGAGGGCGGGGATGTAAGGGGTCCGCAGGCCCTTACTACTAAGTTTGCGATCACACAGGTTGACAGGGCAACTATCGAGTAGTGTGTGTGCAGGTCGCGAGAGCTAGAGGGGATTCACCGGAGTGCCGAGTGCGGCTTGGGTAGATTCCCGCGAGGCGGGAAGAACTGGGCGGAGAGCAGTTAGTTAGAGTGGAGATGTGCTGAAGTCAGGGTGTGGTAGGTTCCCGCGAGGCGGGCAGAACTGTGCAGAAGCCAGCACTTGAATTAATGTAAATTATCGACAAAAGGAGTGGCCATCGCCGCGGTTTAACCCCTTTGTGTTAGTATTATACGGGAAAGTGAGAAAGTCTAATTACAGAGTGATTTCAGTGATATTAAGTGCCGATATTGAACTTCCGCGTCTACCGCGCCGGCATTACTTGGATTACAGTGATTGGATGTTGCGTGTGACGATTAAGAATAACTAGAGAAACCTGTGCTGAGATTAGCCGTCATTTACAGTGTATTGACGAAGGCAGTGGCTGTCTCCTTATTTTGTGCTTTTGCTGAGAATATAGATCTTGTTTGTGAAACTGTGTTGTGTCCTTCTTACCAGTATTTGCGAAGGACAATACGGAATGTAACATCCCCTGAGCAGTCCAATCCGGTTGCCAGCCCATTAGGTACACGGTCACATTAATCAATTATCTAATTTTGGGCTGCTATTCAGATCCCGAACGAGCGGGAACTATAAAATAAATAAAAGGATCTGTTACAAGCTGCATCAAACCAGTCTCAGGACTGAAGACCACAACAACAACAACAACATCTAACGTGTGTGTCACTTCATGCTCTATTTGTGCTTGTTCTGATGGCTGTCTTAAGATTTCGTTTTTATTTCGTTATTATTATTATTATTATTACTGTAAGGGATCATCCTCAGACACGAACAGCTAATGCTGATTGACTTTTAAAAGTCTGCAAGTTAATTTTAAGTCAGAGCCATTGTCGGTGTCAAAACAATCCTAAAGACATAATACACAAGCCCAAACTTTCAGGTCTTGCTCTGGCTCTTGAAATGATTTATCGTCAGTGCTGCAGTCTCCTTTCTTTAATAACATTTCACTAACTCCCTGTTGCTAAAACGCAGAGTAAACTTTGCGGTTTGATATTTTAATGAAAATTTGTTTCACTTCTTGTTATCCCCTGAACTCAAACTTTTTATTAATATTACCAGTTAATAAAAGTGCCTTATTATGCCTCTGTACGACATAAAGACGACAGTGAAACTGTGGACGGGCTCCAATATGTTCCATACGAGTTTACTCAATATCGAAATACGGAGAGTTTACAGAGCTAGATCGCAAGTTTATGAGAAATTAGTCATAAGAGCTGATTTCTGTTCAAAATAAAACTACAAATTTTCTTTTCGATTCTTGCCTTATAGTTTCGTTTCTTCTTTTAACTGGTTTGACTACATTTGTTTTATGACACCGATAACCACTGAAACCAATATTTCAGGCATTTCTATTAAGATTTTAATTATTAGTGGTAAACAAAAAAGATACGAAAATGACAATACATTGAATGATTTAAAATATGTGCGTTTTACTGTAAAAATGTGTTCTCGGTTTAATTAAACGAGTGAATCTATTTTTTAGAGCGGACTTTAGGAAAAGTTGTATGATACATCGAAACGCTTAACCGTACATAAAAACAATAATTTATTGTATCAGCACACTTTAAAACAAAGTAACAACAACAATAATACGATCTCAGAAATGCCAGAAATTGACGTTTGTTCCAAATACACTACTGGCCATTAAAATTACTACACCAAGAAGAAGTGCAGATGACAAATGGGTATTCATTGGACAAATATATTATACTGAACTGACATGTGGTTACATGTGATAACATTTCCACGCAGTTTGGGTGCATAGATCCTGAGAAATCAGTACCCAGAACAACCACCTCTGGCCGAAATAACGACCTTGATACGCCTGGGCATTGAGTCAAACAGAGCTTGGATGGAGTGTACAGGTATAGCTGCCCAGGGCAGCTTCAACACGATACCACAGTTCATCAAGAGTAGTGACTGGCGTATTGCGACGAGCCAGTTGCTCGGCCACCATTGACCAGACGTTTTCAATTGGTGAGAGATCTGGAGAATGTGCTGGCCAGGGCAGCAGTCGAACATTTTCTGTATCCAGAAAGGCCTGTACAGGACCTGCTGAAATGTAGGGTTTCGCAGGGATCGAATGAAGGGTAGAGACACGGGTCGTAACACATCTGAAATGTAACGTCCACTGTTCAAAGTGCCGTCAATGCGAACAAGAGGAGACTGAGACGTGTAACCAATGGCACCCCATACCATAACGCCGGGTGATAGGCCAGTATGGCGATGACGAATACGCGCTTCCAATGTGCGTTCACCGCGACGCCGCCAAACACGGATGCGACCATCATGATGCTGTAAACAGAGCCTGGATTCATCCGAAAAAATGACGTTTTGCCATTCGTGCACCCAGGTTCGTCGTTGAGTACACCATCGCAGGCGCTCCTGTCTGTGAAGCAGCATCAAGGGTAACCGCAGCCATGGTCTCCGATCTGATAGTCCATGCTGCTGCAAATGTCGTCGAACTGTTAGTGCAGATGGTTGTTGTCTTGCAAACGTCCCCATCTGTTGACTCAGGGATCGAGACGTGGCTGCACGATCCGTTTCAGCCATGCGGATAAGATGCCTGTCATCTCGACTGCTAGCGATACGAGGCAGTTGAGATCGAGCACGGCGTTCCGTATTACCCTCATGAACCCACCGATTCCATATTCTGTTAACAGTCATTGGATCTCGACCAACGCGAGCAGCAATGTCGCGATACGATAAACTGCAATCGCGATAGGCTACAATCCGACCTTTATCAAAGTACGATGTTACGCATTTCTCCTCCTTACACGAGGCATCACAATAAAGTTTCACCAGGCAACGCCGGTCAACTGCTGTTTGTGTATGAGAAATCGGTTGGAAACTTTCCTCATGTCAGCACGTTGTAGGTGCATCCTACGGCAATCATGACAACGCAACTAGTGATAATACCAAAATTATTACAACCCTTGTCAGCGTGGTGAAGATAAACAATCAGAACAGCCGCTGAAAAAGCTCTTGAGATCTATTCAGGTGGAGCCTTTTTTTTTAAAATGTACCCAGACTCTATGTAAAAACGTAGGTAATTCTTAGCGAAGGACGTGGATAGTTCCGGCTTTTAATGTAGCCGTTATTCAGACTGAGTCGCTAATAGCTACGACATCATTACCGTACAAAGTTGCAATACCAACGTTTAATTTCCAAGTGTTTCAAGAAAATTTAGGAAAAGCTCAGTAAATAA
This sequence comes from Schistocerca nitens, assembly GCF_023898315.1. Classification (NCBI taxonomy): domain Eukaryota; kingdom Metazoa; phylum Arthropoda; class Insecta; order Orthoptera; family Acrididae; genus Schistocerca; species Schistocerca nitens. The sequence continues at coordinate 928,278,028 of NC_064617.1, read as the reverse complement.
ATTCTATATCACCTCCAGCTACACTAATCCTTAAGACGGCCATGGTCCTGCAGTTCCAAATAAATTGTAAATTTTTGGTTGGGAACTGGCTTCTACATCCACAAATCGATGGAGTATGATTGTTATTCTTTATTTCTAAATGCAACTGTGAACGGAGCAGTTATAATCAAGGCCTTGTGTTTACGTGTTTACGTGTACGGATCTCCGTGCCGGCACGTTCACAGGAGCTCAGTCCGTCAGTTCACCTGATGATGGCGACATGTATGATCGCCGAAATATTGTGCCCGTTGGACACTGTAGACCGGCAGTACACCCGTGGATATTTTGATTATCAAATACGCCGGGAGAAACTCAAGAATCACATCATACACCTTTACGGGGAGGAGATGTACCGCAGCATGAAGAAATTTGAAAAGTTGCGCCACCGTAGATGTCGTTTGCTAAGTACTCTTGCCTTTCTAAAGAGATGTCGTTCCGAGAATGTTGTTCCAAATTTTGCTAAGGTTATGCATCACATCGATTCTGCAGCAGCTAAGAGAATCAAGAAACTAGCCAGCCTCGCATTGGTACGTGAGAGAGTGCAATTCACCCGCCGGAGCCTTGAGTTTATCTCACAGGAATTACTCATACTACATTTGCAACTGGCTAGTAATTTCACTTCTTTTTCCTGGGATTGGATTGATGGTGTCACCTGGGTTGCAGCTGATTCCGCCCATAAGAAGGCAACGGGACGTCAAACAGCTAAGTTCTCACGTCTCCTTGACAAACCACTTCTACAGGTTCCGGGCAAGACTGTCATCAATTTGAGTGGCATGGTGTTAAGTGATGATGCGGTCTCGGTTTTGCAGAAAGGTCTCAACTTCGCTCCCACCCCCAAGTTCACTCCGGTCGCAGAAATTGTTAGTGCTGTTGAACAGGTTGCAGCTCGACTTCCGCCTGAATCAGCTGAGGAAATACGTCGTGAAACTTGTCGTGCGTTGACGAAATCCAAGCCGATGAAGTCAAATATCACTAGTAAAGAGAGGGCGGCCATTCGTGATCTGAGGGAGCGCTCTGAAATTGTTGTCTTACCGGCTGACAAAGGCAATGCTACAGTTGTTGTCTCCCATAAGGACTACACTGATAAGATGCACAGCCTGCTAAATGACGATTCCTACCGGAAAATCAGCGTTGACCCTACAAAGAAGGTGGACAACAAGACGAGGTCGCTTCTCAAGGACGCAGATTTACCGGAGGGTGACGCCAAGAAATTGTTACCCCAAGGTCCGGTACCGCCTAGACTATATGGACTCCCGAAGGTTCACAAAGAGGGGGTACCATTACGCCCCATTGTCAGCAACATCAGGGCACCTACATATTTGTTGGCCAAATACCTGACGGGAATATTAAGTCCTTATGTGCGTAAATGCCCTCATCACATCCGTAATTCCGTGGATTTGGGTGAGTCAGATAACATGGTGAGTTTTGAAGTCGTTTCCTTGTTCACGAGGGTACCCCTGCGAGAGTCACTAGAATTGATTAGTCAGAAGTTTCACGAGAAGACCACTGAACTTTTTAGGCATGTCTTGACTTCCACGTATTTTCTTTTTAATGGAGAATACTACGAACAAACGGAGGGAGTCGCCATGGGTAGCCCACTCTCACCGGTGGTAGCGAATTTGTACATGGAGAACTTCGAGGAGGAAGCCCTGTCGTCATCCGAATGGAAACCTACTTGCTTTTTCCATTACGTGGACGACACGTTCGTCATCTGGCCACATGGTATGGATAAACTCCTTGAATTCCTTACACATCTAAACTCCATACACCCCAACATCAAATTCACTATGAAGACTGAAACGGAGGGTAAACTACCTTTCCTTGACGTCTTGTTCAAGAGAAGGCCTCACGGCACCCTAGGCCATGGGGTGTATCGGAAGACAACGCACACTGATCTGTGTTTGCACGCAGACAGCTGCCACCACCCTTCATAGAGGAATGGGGTGCTTAAAACTCTAGTACATAGGGTGCGCACTATCTCTGACGCAGAGAGTCTACCCCAGGAATTGGAACATCTGAGAACTGTATTTCGAAAAAATGGGTACTCAGAGTGGCAGATTCAACGTGCTCTCCGCCCACCCACTACAGCACAACCTGTGGAGATGGATGAAATCACGAGGGAGGAGGTAGGCACTGCGTTTATCCCATATACAGGCGCACTCTCGTGGAAAATCGCCCGCATTTTGAAGAAACACCGGGTCGGAACTGTGTTTTGTCCTCCGAATAAAACTCGTGCACTGGTGGAGAGCGCCAAAGATGACCTCGGTTTGAGGAAGGCCGGCGTGTACCAGATTCCGTGTCAATGTGGCAAGTCGTATATTGGTCAGGCGATGCGTACCGTCGAGGATCGATGCCGTGAACACCAGAGGCACACTCGACTGATGTATCCGAGCAAGTCGGCGGTCGCTGAACATTGTTTGTCGGAAAATCACGCTATGGAGTATGAACGCACGAGGATTCTGGTACAGACGTCGAGATACTGGGACAGCGTTGTTAGAGAGGCCATCGAAATTCGCACCAATGACGACCTCATAAACCGTGACTGTGGCTATAATCTTAGCAAGGCTTGGGAACCAGCGATTGGGTTAATCAAGAGTAAATCTAGCAAATGTATAGTTGTGACGACCACGGCGGACAGAGCCATCACACCGACGTCATCTCAGACGCCGTCGCAATCTGTTCCACCGCGCGACCGTGGCGCGGTGCGCGGACGGCGGAGTGCGCCGCGGGCGGAGGGTATTTAAATCGGCCGCCGCCGCGACCGAACCCAGTTCCCCCTGAGCAGCCATAGTGTACGGCTCTCCGTGCCGGCACGTTCACAGGAGCTCAGTCCGTCAGTTCATCTGATGATGGCGACATGTATGATCGCCGAAATATTGTGCCCGTTGGACACTGTAGACCGGCAGTACACCCGTGGATATTTTGATAATTATAAACGTAGATTTCAGGTTACAAGGTCTTACAAAAGGCTGGTATAGAATTTTATTTATTAGTAGTTGATGGTGGCGCTATGGGCTGGTGTTTTATTGGCAGTTCGCTGTACATTTCAATATTCTGGAGACGAGGTTGGCAGCTGGAAGAGAGTTCGCAGAAACGCCAGGTAAGTAGGATGCACGCGGGCTTCGGTGTCAGCGACTAGAGAGCGTGGGAGGCACCCTAGCGCATGTGCGCGAGCTGATATCGTATATGGAAAGCGTGCCTGTGGCTCATACGCAAGTTAGCTAAAATCTGACTGGCCATTTTCTACGTAATATGGAAAACGTGCCACATAGTCCTGCGTAAAGTATTGCAAACATTAGAATCTGCATGAAATGGTTTAATTTTCATCATGTTAAGGGAAATGTTAAACAATAAAAATAGTGTGATTTTCAATGTGAGCTGATCATTCAGCAAGTCTTTAGAATTTAGGTAGGGATGATACACATTTCGAGCTTTTCCAAGAGGCTCATTTTGTAACATTTGTCAGCTGCATACAAAATTTTCGTTTCAGTACAGATGATAAAGGAAGTGTGTGTGTCTTGACTTCAAGGTATTCTGTGCAATTTGACATACATGAATTTTGACCGTCTTTTCTGAGCAAGTGCTGGCGAAGGTGAGTCTTAAATGCGTCCTCTGTGTGGCCTATATAAAATCTCGGACATATATTTCATTGAATTTTATACTCACCGGAGTTGGCAAAGTTGTCAGTTGTAAACTTCTCATAATGTGTAGATAGCTGCTTGGTGGCATTACTTGTCATAAAGGACACGGTGATGTCATATTTTTTAAACAGATTAGCAATACGATATGAAACTCACTTATGAATGGAATTGTAATGATTTGTTAACAGTAAGGTCATTTTTATTAAGTGTAAAAGAATTGGCGTTCTTATTGGTTTTAGTTTCATGAAGTATTTGTACAAGACTTGCTTGATAGCTGTGTTGGACCGCTACATACTTTTAGTTACTAAGTTCAGTAACAGCAGCAGTAGGGTAGGCGTAGCTCAAGCACGCAGTCTATCACAGCGGGAAAGAACGGCAATTTTTGCTTGAAGGAGTGACAAGAAGTAGTATGAAACACATTATTTGTTGCGGTTTGTTTCTTGTAATTTTCAAAATTAACTTTACCGTAAAATCATATGTAAATTTAATTTTAGTGTGAAAGCAATTCAGGGAGTAACTAAGTGACATGATGTCATTCACATCCTTTTAATACAATGCTGGTATGGTCAATGTGCCATCCACAGAAACAAATGCTATCAGCCAGAACTAAGATTGGTTGTAAAGTTAATTAGCTTGTCACGAAAGGAAAAAATAATTGCTAGCCATATAAAAAAAAGACTTTCGACCGTGAAGCACATTAATAAGAAGCTCAAAGAAGAAAATGCTCTCATCATTAATAAGATAAGAGCAATTATTCGGTCATCTTGAACAAAGAACTGTATAGTAGCAAAACGTTAGAATTTTTGATAACATAGATACCATCAGCAACAATCCCGTAACTAAATCCACTAACGAGCTTAAAGAGGCTTTTTCTCCTGTAATTCTTCCTTCTCTGCCAAAGACCGAACCAGGGTGTTAAGCACGAATCACAGGACACTAAATTCACAGTCATTAATGGAATTTGTAGAACTTGCTGTTTCTTTTCGCAGAAGTTACTCTGTATTCGCAAAAAGCTCCTATTAATATGAAACGTCTTTCTCTGTGAAACATAGGAAAGAGATATCTGACTCTAAAAAATATCTTCATTTCTGCTACCCATATACTTGAATTTTGCTGGCTCACTGGATATTACAGATCTTTACGCCTATATTCCAATACAAGAAACGATCCACATCATTGAAGACAATTTCACAAAGCACAGAAAGTGGATTCAGATGAAATTAAAGCAATTATAACACTTTTTGAGAATCATTCCAAACTACAATTACGTCAGTGTCAAGGGTCTACTATATCGAGAAGATGAAGACTTGCTGTGTGGAGCTGCCTACTTAGATATCTACCTGACATATTCCTTAAACATGTTGAGATTAATATTTTTAACTCTTTCCCAGCTCTGGCTAGTAGCATTTCTGAACAGAGACAGTATGTGGCAATATTAGCAACGTATTAAAATGAGATGTGAATGACATCTTGTCAGTTAGTGACTCCTTGAATTGTTTCCAATATAAAATTAAATTTAGATATGAAACAGAATATCAGCGCAAGGGACTTAGCTTCCTTGACATAAAACTGCCTTAACTAGACGGTAAAATTAACTTCGACGCCTAAAAGGAAACCCGCCATAACAGATACTATTATCCATACTTGTCACCCCTTTAACACGAAGCTATATACTTATATTTAAAGTTTACAGGGTAGTCCATTGATCGTGACTAGGCCAAATATCTCACGAAATAAGCGTCAAACGAAAAACCTACAAAAAACGAAACTTGTCTAGCTTGAAGGGGGCAACCAGATGGCGCTATGGTTGGCCCGCTAGATGGCGCTGCCATAGGTCAAACGGATAACAACAGCGTTTTTTTAAAAAGGAACCTCCATTTTTTATTACATATTAGTGAAGTACGTAAAGAAATATGAATGTTTTAGTTGGACCACTTTTTTCGCTTTGTGATAGATGACGCTGTAATAGTCACAAACATATGGCTCACAATTTTAGACGAACAGTTGGTAACAGGTAGGTTTTTTAAATTAAAATACAGAACGTAGGTACGTTTGAACATTTTATTTCGGTTGTTCCAATGTGATACATGTACCTTCGTGAACTTCTCAATTCTGAGAATGCATGCTGTTACAGCGTGATTACCAGTAAATCCCACATTAAAGCAAAAATGCTCAAAACGATGTCCGTTAACCTCAATGCATTTGGCACTACGTGTAACGACATTCCTCTCATCAGCTAGAAGTTCGCCTTCCGTAATGCTCGCACATGCATTGACAATGCGCTGACGCATGTTGTCAGCCGTTGTCGGTGAATCACGATAGCAAATATCCTTCAAATTTCCCCACAGAAAGAAATCCGGGGACGTCATATCCGGTGAACGTGCTTCGACGGCCAATCCACCTGTCATGAAATATTCTATTCAATACCGCTTCAACCGCACGAGAGCTATGTTCCGGACATGAATCATGTTGGAAGTACATCGCCATCCTGTCATGTAGTGAAACATCTTGTAGTAACATCGGTAGAACATTACGTAGGAAATCAGCGTACATTGCACCATTTAGATTGGCATCGATAAAATGGGGGCCAATAATCCTTCCTCTCATAATGCCGCACCATACATTAACCCGCCAAGGTCGCTGATGTTCCACTTGTCGCAGCCATCGTGGATTTTTCGTTGCCCAATAGTGCATATTATGCCGGTTTACGTTACCGCTATTGGTGAATGACGCTTCGTCGCTAAATACAACGCGTGCAAAAAATCTGTCATCGTCCCGTAATTTCTCTTGTGCCCAATGGCAGTACTGTACACGACGTTCAAAGTCGTCGCCATGCAATTCCTGGTGCATAAAAATATGGTACGGGTGCAATCGATGTTGATGTAGCATTCTCAACACAGACGTTTTTGAGATTCGCGATTCTCGCGCAATTTGTCTGCTACTGATGTGCGGATTAGCCACGACAGCAGCTGAGACACCTACTTGGGCATCATCATTTGTTGCGGGTCGTGGTTGACGTTTCACATGTGGCTGAACACTTCCTGTTTCCTTAAATAACGTAACTATCCGGCCAACGGTCCGGACACTTGGATGATGTCGTCCAGGATACCGAGCAGCCCGTTGGGCATTTTGATCACAATAGCCATACATCAACACGATATCGACCTTTTCCGCTATTGGTAAACGGTCCATTTTAAGACGGGTAATGTATCACGAAGCAAATACCGTCCGCACTGGCGGAATGTTACGTGATACCACGTACTTATGACTATTACAGCGCCATCTGTCATAAAGCGATAAAAGTGGTCCAACTAAAACATTCATATTTCTTTACGTACTACAGGAATATGTAATAACAACTGGGGGTTCCTATTTAAAAAAAAAACGCAGTTGATATCCGTTTGACCTATGGCAGCGCCATCTAGCGGGACAACCATATTGCCATCGGGTTTCCCTCTTCAAGCTAGACGAGTTCCGTTCTTTGTAGTTTTTTCGTTTGATGCTTATTTCGTGAGATATTTGGAACGGTCACTATCAATGGACCACCCTGTAGAGGTGTCAAAGGCAGCTATCAAACAAGTCTTGAACAAAAACTTCTACATCTACACCTACATCTACATGGTTTCTCTGCAATTCACATTGAAGTGCCTGGCAGAGGATTCATCGAACCACCTTCACAACTATCTATTATTCCAATCTCGTATAGCACGCGGAAAGAATAAACACCTACACTCCTGGAAATGGAAAACTGCTGCTGTGGTCATAAGTCCCCTAGAACTTAGAACTACTTAAACCTAACTAACCTAAGGACAGCACACAACACCCAGCCATCACGAGGCAGAGAAAATCCCTGACCCCGCCGGGAATCGAACCCGGGAACCCGGGCGTGGGAAGCGAGAACGCTACCGCACGACCGCGAGATGCGGGCGGAAATGGAAAAAAAGAACACATTGACACCGGTGTGTCAGACCCACCATACTTGCTCCGGACACTGCGAGAGGGCTGTACAAGCAATGATCACACGCACGGCACAGCGGACACACCAGGAACCGCGGTGTTGGCCGTCGAATGGCGCTAGCTGCGCAGCATTTGTGCACCGCCGCCGTCAGTGTCAGCCAGTTTGCCGTGGCATACGGAGCTCCATCGCAATCTTTAACACTGGTAGCATGCCGCGACAGCGTGGACGTGAACCGTATGTGCAGCTGACGGACTTTGAGCGAGGGCGTATAGTGGGCATGCGGGAGGCCGGGTGGACGTACCGCCGAATTGCTCAACACGTGGGGCGTGAGGTCTCCACAGTACATCGATGTTGTCGCCAGTGGTCGGCGGAAGGTGCACGTGCCCGTCGACCTGGGACCGGACCGCAGCGACGCACGGATGCACGCCAAGACCGTAGGATCCTACGCAGTGCCGTAGGGGACCGCACCGCCACTTCCCAGCAAATTAGGGACACTGTTGCTCCTGGGGTATCGGCGAGGACCATTCGCAACCGTCTCCATGAAGCTGGGCTACGGTCCCGCACACCGTTAGGCCGTCTTCCGCTCACGCCCCAACATCGTGCAGCCCGCCTCCAGTGGTGTCGCGACAGGCGTGAATGGAGGGACGAATGGAGACGTGTCGTCTTCAGCGATGAGAGTCGCTTCTGCCTTGGTGCCAATGATGGTCGTATGCGTGTTTGGCGCCGTGCAGGTGAGCGCCACAATCAGGACTGCATACGACCGAGGCACACAGGGCCAACACCCGGCATCATGGTGTGGGGAGCGATCTCCTACACTGGCCGTACACCACTAGTGCACGGTACATCCAAACCGTCATCGAACCCATCGTTCTACCATTCCTAGACCGGAAAAGGAACTTGCTGTTCCAACAGGACAATGCACGTCCGCATGTATCCCGTGCCACCCAACGTGCTCTAGAAGGTGTAAGTCAACTACCCTGGCCAGCAAGATCTCCGGATCTGTCCCCCATTGAGCATGTTTGGGACTGGATGAAGCGTCGTCTCACGCGGTCTGCACGTCCAGCACGAACGCTGGTCCAACTGAGGCGCCAGGTGGAAATGGCATGGCAAGCCGCTCCACAGGACTACATCCAGCATCTCTACGATCGTCTCCATGGGAGAATAGCAGCCTGCATTGCTGCGAAAGGTGGATATACACTGTACTAGTGCCGACATTGTGCATGCTCTGTTGCCTGTGTCTATGTGCCTGTGGTTCTGTCAGTGTGATCATGTGATGTATCTGACCCCAGGAATGTGTCAATATAGTTTCCCCTTCCTGGGACAATGAATTCACGGTGTTCTTATTTCAATTTCCAGGAGTGTAGATAAGGAACAGCAAAGGGCCTATAACATTACCTTGGGGAACGCCAGAATTCACTTCTGTTTTACTCGACGACTTTCCGTCAATTACTACGAACGGTGACCTCTCTGACAGGAAATCACGGATCCAGTCACATAACTGAGACGATGAACCATAAGCATGCAGTTTCACTACAAGGCGCTTGTGTGGCACAGTGCCAAAAGCTTTCCGGAAATCCAGAAATACGGAATCGATCTGAAATCCCTTGTTAGTAGCACTCGACATTTCACGTGAATAAAAAGCTAGTTGTGTTTCACAGGAACGATGTTGTCTAAACCCATGTTGATTGTGTGTCAATAGACCGACTTCTTCAAAGTAATTCATAACGTTCGAACACAATATACGTTCAAGAATCCTGCTGCATATCGACGTTAACGATATGGGCCTGTAATTTAGTGGATTACTCCTACTATCTTTCTTGAATATTGGTGTGACCTGTGCAACTTTCCAGTCTTTGGGTACGGATCTTCCGTCGAGCGAACGGTTGTATATGATTGTGAAGCATGAAGCTAATGCATCAGCATATTCCGAAAGGAATCTAATTGGTATACAGTCTTGCTTTTATTAAGTGATTTAAGTTGCTTCTCTACTCCGAGGATACTTACTTCTACGTTATTCATGTCAGCAGCTGTTCTCGATTCGAATTCTGGAATATTTACTTTGTATTCTTTTGTGAAGGCATTTCGGAAGGCTGTGTTTAGTAACTCTGCTTTGGCAGCACTGTCTTCGATAGTATTTCCATTGCTGTCGCGCAGAGAAGGCATTGATTGTTTCTTGCCGCTAATATACTTCACATACGACCAGAATCTCTTTGGATTTTCTGCCAGGTTTCGAGACAAAGTTTCGTTGTGGAAACTGTTAAAAACATCTCGCATTGAAGTCCGCGCAAAATTTCGAGCTTCTGTAAAAGATTGCCAATCTTGGGGATTTAGCGTCTGTTTAAATTTGGCTTGTTGATTTCGTTGTTTCTGCAACAGTGTTCTAACCCATTTTGTGTACCAAGGAGGATCAGCTCCGTCTTAAAATTTATTTGGCATAAATCTCTCAGTTGCTGCAGATACTATTTCTTTGAATTTAAGCCACATCTGGTCTACACTTATATTATTAATTTGTAATGAGTGGAGATTGTCTCTCAGGAAGGTGTCAAGTGAATTTTTATCTGCTTTTTTGAGTAGGTATATTTTTCGCTTATTTTTCGAGGGTTTGGGGATTACAATATTCAATCTCGCTATGACAACCTTGTGTTCAGTAATCCCTAAACCGGTTTTGATGCTCGTTACTACCTCAGGATTATTTTATGCTAAGTGTGTTTTCACAATCGGTTACTACTCGCTTGGGCTCATAAACTAACTGCTTGAAATAATTTTCAGAGAATGCGTTTAGCACAATTTCGGATGATATTTTATGTGTATCTCCGGAATTAAACATGTAATTTCGCTAACATATCGAGGGTAAATTAAAGTCACCACCGACTATTATCGTATGAGTAAGGTACGTGTTTGAAATCAAACTCAAAGTTTCTCTGAACCTTTCATCAACTGTATCATCGGAATATGGAGGTCGGTGAAAGGATCCAATTTTTATTTTATTCCGGTTGCTAACAATGACCTCTGCCCATACTAACTCACAGGAAGTATCTACTTCAGTTTCGCGACAAGTTAAACTACTTCTAACAGCAACAAACACGCCACCGCCAACCGTAGTTAGCCTATCCTTTCGGAACACCGTTAGGTTCTTCGCAAAAATTTCAGCTGAGTTTCTTTCCGGCCTTAGCCAGCTTTCAGTGCCTATGACGAATTGAGCATCAGTGCTTTCTATTAGAACTTGGAGCTCTCGTACTTTCCCAACATAGCTACGACAATTTACAACTATTATACCAATGGTTCCTGTATCAACGTTATTCCTGTGTTCAGCCTTCACCCTTTGTGACTGAAGCCCTTCTTGTGTTTTCCCGATACCCTCTCACCTAAAAAACCGCCCAGTCCACGCCACGCCACAGCCCCTGCTACCTGTATGAACACTAATTCCTCTACACTCAATACAAATGACCTTACTATTAAGAAATACATTACAGTCGATTCCTATGTGACATTTCGTATCGTATTGCTACTTTGTTTACAAAATGTGGCATCAATAAACCCTTTACCACCAATAATGTCACAAAGCAGCTCTCTATACATAACGGGAAGCCTACAACTCACTAATTTATCAAGTTTGGGATGTCTAAAAATCAACGAAATACGTCGGAATTTTTATGTAGAACAGACAGGGAGGCATTTAATAAAGTAATTCTACATGGACAACGGTGTATGCCTGTCAGAGACAGCAAAGGACTTGGAAGAGCAGTGGAACGGAATGGACAGTGTCTTGAAAGGAGGATATAAGATGAACATCAACAAAAGCAAAACGAGGATAACGGAATGTAGTCGAATTAAGTCGGGTGATGCTGAGGGGATTAGATTAGGAAATGAGACACTTAAAGTAGTAAAGGAGTTTTGCTATTTGGGAGCAAAATAACTGATGATGGTCGAAGAAGAGAAGATATAAAATGTAGACTGGCAATGGCAAGGAAAGCGTTTCTGAAGAAGAGAAATTTGTTAACATCGTGTATAGATTTAAGTGTCAGGAAGTCGTTTCTGAAAGTATTTGTATGGAGTGTAGCCATGTATGGAAGTGAAACATGGACGGTAAATAGTTTGGACAAGAAGAGAATAGAAGCTTTCGAAATGTGGTGCTACAGAAGAATGCTGAAGATTAGATGGATAGATCACATAACTAATGAGGAGGTATTGAACAGAATTGGGGAGAAGAGGAGTTTGTGGCACAACTTGACGAGAAGAAGGGACCGGTTGGTAGGACATGTTCTGAGGCATCAAGGGATTACAAATTTAGCGTTGGAGGGCAGTGTGGAGGGTAAAAATCGTACAGGGAGACCAAGAGATGAATACACTAAGCAGATTCAGAAGGATGTAGGTTGCAGTAGGTACTGGGATATGAAGAAACTTGCACAGGATAGGGTCGCATGGAGAGCTGCATCAAACCAGTCCCAGGACTGAAGACCACAACAACAACAACGGTGTGTGAATACTTTTTTCTATGACAACGTAACTCTCTCTGTCTGTGTTATTAATCCACTCTAAGTTATCTATCCACAAATACAATTATCGTATACCCTAGAAGCACTTTCTCACGTCTTGGCATTGCGCTCCATAAAATAAGACATTCATGTCTGCTTATCCGTGTAATAACGCAAAACAGCCTAAATTTTTTATATTATACGCTTCTCTTACTACACATGGAAGTAGATGCATGTTATAATCATTTATTTTGTAGGCTTCCGAAGGTGACAGGTTAATGTGTTGAAACTGGTTAAGTACAATAAAAAATGCCATTTGTTCAGCTGACGATTGAACTTTATTCTGAAAAAATAGAACAGGTTCTGAAAACATTTCAGCTATGAATAATTTCATGGTATATATATATATATATATATATATATATATATATATATATATATATATATATATATATCTGTTAATATATTCAAGTTATGATTATTTTCTCCTAAACGTGCATAACACGCGGCTCTAACGCTTCAGAAAATGACGTAGAATAGCAAGTGATGGAGAGTTGAAGGGGTAGGATTCGTCGTTATGCTTTATCGTTTCAAAGTTTGTGATGTACGGCGCGTCTTGTTTATGTAACCAAATGGTCATGTGCCAGATACCACACTCGCTAAGACTATTCGTAAAAATTTTCTGTCGCATTTGTAATATGTACCAGTATGCGAAAAATCTCCAAAGAAGCTGTGCTGATATCTGCTATTGTACTAAAAGCGCAGTTAATTTATTTTCATTTCACGGAAAAAAGAAATATTTTCAGTCACCGTTTTACTGACTCCTCATTTTTTTGACCTATGTTTTGGGTGATTAGCCCATTGTCTAGTGTTACATACCAATAAGAACAGACAGTGGGCTAATAACTCGAAAAATAGGTCAAAAATTATAAAAAAGTAGTATTACAATCTTATCGCTCAGGAAGTACGCAGATGTAACATTGACATTATGTGCAATCTACAAGACAATCAAGACCAACAGCTTTTCGTCACTTTTACTGAAGACAGCAATATCATCAGAGGATCTTTATCATTGATATGCTTTGCCATGAATTTTTATCCCATCGTTTCTTTGATGTATACGTCGAACAGCAGCCTTACGCTCTCTGCTGCCTCTTTTATTGTATAGTGAGACGTCACAGCCAAAGAAAATTTTCGCTTCATCTCATGAACAGTACATGTTGCATGGTCGCGTATAATAGACATAAATAATATTTAATTTTATTTTATGTCAGTATCTGTGAAATGGTGCAATGTACGTAATCTATAAAGAATAACAAGATGAAAACTCTGTACAAAGATCCCGTTGTGAGTAGATTATATACTCATGTATACTTGCATCGATAGGGAAAAAACTGCTATTTCTGTTACTGTTGCTGACGGTTGCGACATTGTCTGGTCTGCTAATTTGTCTTGCTGTTATCTATTGGAATGTGCGCTCATGTGTTAACATTTTTCATTAAAAACTTTCAAAAATATTTTCTTGGTTATAGAGGACATGCTTTTATAACCCTCTTCATTGAAAGACATAGTAAAATGGTTTATTTTCTGGCCAAAGTGAATTATTCAAATACATCTACGTCTACGTGATTACTCTGCTATTCACAATAAAGTGCATGGCAGAGGGTTCAATGAACCACCGTCAAGCTGTCCACTCTCGAAAGGCACGCGGGAAAAACGAGCACTTAAATTTTTCTGTGCGAGCCCTGATTTCTCTTAGTTTATCTTGATGGTCATTTCTCCCTATGTACGTGGGCGCCAACGGAATGTTTTCGCAATCGGAGAAAAAAGCTGGTGATTCAAATTTCATGAGAAGATCCCGTCGCAACGAAAAACGCCTTTGTTTTAATGTCTGTGACACTATTTCCCCTATTTCTCGATAATAAAAAACGAGCTGTCCTTCTTTGTACTTTTTCGATGTCATCCGTCAGTCCCACCTGATGGGGATCCCACACCGCACAGCAATACTCCAGAATAGGGCGGCCAAGCGTGGTGTAAGCAGTCTCTTTAGTAGACCTGTTGCACCTTCTAAGTTTTCTGCCAATGAATCGCAGTTTTTGGTTTGCTCTACCCACAATATTATCTATGTGATCGTTTGAATTTAGGTTATTTGTAATTGTAATCTCTAAGTATTTAGCTCAATTTAAAGCCATCAGATTTGTATGACTTACCGCGTAATATAAATTTAGCTGATTTATGTTAGTACTCATGTGAATAACTTCACACTTTTCTTTATTCAGGGTCAATTGCCACTTTTCGTACCATAGAGATATCTTATCTAAATCATTTTGCAAGTAGTTTTGATCATCTGATGACTTTACAAGACAGTAAATGACAGCATCATCTGCAAACAATCTAAGACAGCTACTCAGATTGTCTCCTATGTCGTTAATATAGATCAAGAACAATAGAGGGCCTATAACACTTTCTTGGGGAAACCCGGATATTACTTCTGTTTTACTCAATGACTTTCCCTCTATTACTACGAACTATGACCTTACTGACAGGAAATCACGAATCCAGTCGCACAACTTGTAACGCCGGAAATGCATATCCTCCTATTTCCATCTATTGCACTGCAAATTTTTTTCCTTATTTTGTTACCTGAAGATATAACATTTCTGTGTCTTTGTGTATTGTAATTGTTTTACTATTTGTATATATATGCATTTATGTCGATGTATAATTGGTTTGTTTTGTGAATCTTAATTGTATTTATACGCTGGGTCTGGCCTAGGGAAAACTATACTATCGAACGAATACATCGATAGGTCGTGTGGAGAACGAAAATGTTTAGGATCTTTGGTAGTGTTAACTCTGCCGCGTGGAGTGCGGGCTGAGCAGAGGGAGTCTGGCTGGACGAGTGCAGTGGAGCAGGTGTGTTGTGTGCCGCTCCCGCGAGTTGCCGCGCGTTCGGGGTTTGGCAGCATGTAATTGCGCTCGACTTGCTATGTTAGTTTCTGACACGGTGTCGCGGACGGAAAGCATTAGCTGGCGCACATCAAGAACCCGTTTCGCCTGGTGACAGTGTCGAGAAGAAGGCGCGCCAACAGCCAGCTTCTGCAACAGCGACGGCCGACAATGAGTGACTGTCGCCACCTCCTCGACCGACGACTTCAAACCTTCAATCAACCATCAAGGAAGACTGGAAGCACGTAAAGTATTACAACTGTATGGCAGACCTCAGCTTTTAAAATTGTTGCATCACAAAATTACAGCAACTTAGCATGAACCTTTGTTGCTCATTGTCCCAATTGCATTACCAAGCAGGGTCCCTTCCTTTTCCGAAATGAACCCGAGTGTCGCTGAAATTCAAACGCCAGCATTAAAGTAATATAATTCGATTTCACTGCTTTAATTTCAAAGTTCAGTTAAGGTGTTCATAGCTGGCTACAATATTTAGATTACACAAGCACAAATTAAGAGTGCGAGTTTTGTTACCGTATTTTAGCTTACCTGTGACTGCAGCTCAGCTTGGTACGTACTAAATTTTACTATTGTAAATTGTTCAGAATCATTTAATTCAAGTTCAAAGTTAAATCTCTTATTTCTAAATTGCGTAGATTCAAGTAGCTTTTGAAATGATTGTTGAGGTAGCCCAAGACTTACCGTATTTTACTGAATTTCGATGTGCTTCAGAAACAAAGCTCGCTATTAATTTCAGTCACTAAATTAACTTTCAATTTTCCGGTTTTATTAATTCTTTTGCTAAATTAAGTCAGAGTGTAGCGAAATTTATTACTTCTGACAAACTTTCAGTTTTCACACTACACGTGTTAACCTTCAGTTGCCACGCTTCTAGTGCTAATTATATGTGTAATAACCTTTCTTTTTCAGTTACTATAGTAATTGTCCATAGGACTGGCGACCGTAATTCCCCCCAAATCTCAAATATCTAATTAACGCTAGTTAATTGTTAGCGTAACGGCCGCACATTTACTTTCTTTATTAATTTTACCCCTTTTCAAAATTAATTTCCACCAGTTTCATTTGCATTTTTCCTTTCATTAAGATGTAACCCTTTTGCTCCCTCTTTACCGACAGATTAACTTCGGTGACGATTGCTTTTCCCAAATTTCCATTAGGTACACGCGGTTTAATTTTTCACTGTAATTAAGGTCGATAAGTGGGGGGGAGGTTACAAACTGAGGCGATACTCCGTAGGCACGTAGTTTGGTTAGAAGACGCTTGTGACGAACGGTGTCGAAAGCCTTCTGGAAATCTAAATATATGCAATCAATATGACATCCCTTGTCGATAGCACTTATTACTTCATGAGTATAAAGTGCTAATTGTGTTTCACAAGAACGACGTTTTCTGAATCCGTGCTGACTATGCGTCAATAAATCGTTTTCTTCGAGGTACTGATAATGTTCGAGTGCATTATATGTTCCAAAACCCTACTGCAAATCGACATTAGTGATATAGGCCTGTAATTCAGCGGATTACTCCTACTACCCTTTCTGGGTATTGGTGTGTCTTGAGCAATTTTCCAGTTGTACGGATCTTTCTGTGAGCGAGTGGTTGTATATAATTGCTAAATATGGAGCTATTTTATCAGCATACTCTGAGAGGAACCTGACTGATATACAATCTGGACCGGAGGCCTTGCCTTTATTAAGTGATTTAAGTTGCTTTGTTACACCGAGGATATCTACTTCTATGTTTCTCATCATGGCAGTTGTTCTTGATTGGAATTCAGGAATATTTATTTCGTCTTCTTTGGCGAAGGGGTTTCTGAAAACCGTTTTTAATAACTCTGCTTTAGTGGCACTGTCATCAGTGAAGGGATTTACTGCGTCTTGTCACTGATGTGCTTGACCAGAATCTCTTTGGGTTTTCTGCCAGATTTCGAGACAGAATTTCGTTGTGGAAATTATTAAAAGCATCTCTCATTGAAGTTCGCGCTATATTTCGGACTTCTGTAAAACTTTGCTAATCTTGGGGATTTTGCTTTCTTTTACATTTGGCATGCTTTTCTCGTTGCTTCTGCAACAACAATCTGATCCGTTTTGTGTATCATGGGGGATCAGTACCACCATTAATTTATGTGGTATATGTCTCTCAATTGCTCTCGATATTATCTCTTTGAAAACATGCCACATCTTTTCTATACTTACATGATCAGATCGGAAGGAGGAAGACTGTCTCGTAAAAAGCGTTAAAAGCATTTTTATCATCTTTTTTTAAACAGATATACTTTGCGTTTCTTTTTGATGGCTGTAGGTGTTACGGTATTCAGCCTAGCAGCAACTGCTTTGTGCTCGCTAATCCCTGTATTCGTCACAATACTCACTATTTGTCCAGGATTGTTTGTTGCTAAAAGGTCAAGTATGCCTTCGCAACCATTTACGCTTCGAGTGGGCTCATGAACTAATTGTTCAAAATAATTTGCTGGGAATGAATTCAGTACAATTTCGGATGACGTTTTATGCCTGCCGCCGGATTTAAACGATTGTCAGATATAACCTCTATCCATACTATTTCACATGAACTATCTACTTCAACTTCGCTACAAGGCAAAATACCTCTGACAGCAATAAATACTCCACCACCAACCGTATTTAATCTATCCTTTTGGAACACTGTTAGATCGTTTGAAAAAATTTCGGCTGAACTTATTTCCAGCCTCAGTCAACTCTCCGTACCTACAACTATTTGAACTTCTGTGCTTTCTCTTAGGTCTTGGAGCTCTGGTTCTTTGCGAACACAGCTACGACAATTTACCACGACAATACCAATCGTTTCTAAAACTACCTTACTGTGGCTTTTCGCTTGGTTTGCAATCTTTATAAGGGGCATTTTGTGAGCAACTGTAATTCAATTATCATGCTGGAACCTGCAATCATTTTAATTTTGTGACATCCAATATTATTCCTAACTAATGCTTTCCGAAGGGAAAACGTTATTTCTTTCCGCTGTCGATTAAGAATTACCAAACGAGTCGTCTTCCAAGCTAACTGTGACCGTAAATACTTTAATAAGTGCAATAAAAGAAAACCGTATCATACCATATCATCATTAATTATTCTTGACTTTTTCATGCAATCATGTACAAAAGAAAGAAGATATCATTTTCTTCTGGTCCCAGTTTCTCTTATAACATTGCCGCCAAAGACAAAATTTTCGATGGTTCGCTTACGTAACTTTAAGCTAGACTATCACCAGATGCAGAAATGAAGTTCGGCAGAACATCATACAAGGGTGGTAATGTTATAATATATTGTATATTACATTCTACTGATGGTGCCAATAACTCAAGAGGCATTATTTTAGTGTTCGTATAGTTTACTGATAGCATGAAAAGAAATGGGCAGTTCCTTAACGCTTCATACGCTTAATGTTCATGGGGCAGTAAAAACACAGACAGCTCTGGGAATAGGACGTCTAACAGACGCTATCGCAGCTGCAGCACTTCTGTGTAAAAGGCCAAGTGGTCCAATAAATCGGCAGTTAAGAAACTTTGGTCGGCAGGAAGTTCGCCTCTGGTGTGGCGACAGTGCAGCTGCACGAGGAGTTTTACCGAAGTCTTTCACGGCGTCTGCACGGCAACGCAAGGAACGAACTTCAGTTTTATTAGTCGTAAACCAGAGATATGAAGCCGATATGCGAAAAAAGTACGACAGTAATACTCCATTCGGTTTTTCCCTGCACATGGGGCGGCACGAAGGACGTAAGGTTAAACATAATGGAGTAGAAATGCGTGCAGTTGTTATATGTCGTGCCAGTACCCGTATACAACACTTGGATATACAGCCTTACTGAGAACAAAATATAACTACAAATACTAGACATCTGCAGACCAGAACTTGGCATCATCAAGTGCAATGAGCGTACACTTGGGTAACTTCGCCACTGTGTACGAGAGTAACCATATACTCCATTGCAACAAGTGAGTTGAGTTCTGCTTATCCCCACAATCACAGAACACAGGCTCCACACTGAGACGCCACCCATGTTCATTTCTTCCTCGTGAACCAGAATGGAGTCAGTTGAGTGACTTACAAGTCATTTTTCTGCGGGGCGAAGGGGAAGTTCTCCTCATATTTCATCTATCTAACCCAGGGCTTAACAACTGGCCGGTTTTGAGCGCGAGTACTCGCGTCTGCTCAGGCAAGTGCTCGCGAGCAGGTGCAAGGTTGCGGAGTAGGGAGGGAGGGGAGGGAGGGGAAATGCGCGCGCACGTTTGTATGTGATATCGCGTTCTTAGCAGATTTAACTAGCCATCTGAATGCTTTGAACATTTCACTACAAGGTAAACAGCTGCTAATTACTCATTTCATAGATCGAATACGAGCTTTTAAAATGAAATTGACACTTTGGGTGAGTCAGCTGGAAACAGGAAATCTAGCTCATTTTCTTAAATTATCATCCATGCAAGATGTTCACAAAGACTGTGAACGTTATTCACATAGTTTAGTTGCCCTTAAGGAAGAATTTGATCAACGCTTTCAAGATCTGACAGCACTAGACAGTGATTTTGATCTGTTTCTCCATATTCAGCGAATATTTAAGAGATTCGTCCTGAGCTGCAGCAAGAAATTATTGACCTGCAGTGTGACAGAGAATACAGAGACAAATTTCAGAACAATAAAAACATTTTGGAATTCTACAGACACTTCCCTCAGGATAGATTTCCTCGTTTGCACAAACTGGCGGCTACAATAATATCAATGTTTGGTTCCACGTATGTTTGTGAACAACTGTTCTCTGCAATGAAATGTAACAAGACGCGCCTGAGAAACGCATTGTCTGATCGAAATTTAAACTGCACGCTCCGTCTAAAATGCACAAGAACAATTACTCCGAACATAGACGCAATTGTAAAGGGCAAAAAGTACAAGATAACCGAGAATCCCACACTTCAGTGACACATTTTATTGTGGAACAGTTCACAAATTAATACGAATGTAGAGGCATACACTAAGCTAATAAAATTATGTGGCACGTGTACATTCTCCTTTATTTGTTTCATTTGTCCCAGTAATAATTCGTGAGTGATATCCCTGCAGGTGGCCGCGGATTTACATTGACTGGCGGCAGCTGTTGTGTGCCCCACGTGAATCTCCCCACTCTCCGCTCTGGTCCGGTAGTGGGGGTAGCGTGCTCGCGCTGCTCCGTGCTCGCGCCTTGCTGCTCACAGCTTGCTCCGCGAGCACATATGTTGTGAAGCCCTGATCTAACCAGATGCTGGGTTCTAGCGCGCCAGTTTATTAATACCGTTTGCTATGGTGAAGCTACGAATTCCTCAGTTGTCTTGAGAAAACTCGTTATCGACATCAGTTCATGTAATTGAATACCGGTGGCTAAACAGTGGATAAGATTCTGATTTCGTTGCTTTGGTCTTCTCTTATCTGGCTGCTACTTCTCGCCAAATGTCAGCAGGTGCGATTCCACAGTGGCAGTATAGCTCCTACAGAAGAGGGGACGTAGAGAGTCTGTAATGATTCTACGCGTCCCTTGATGCCGACATCCACTGATTTGATGTGGTGTGATGTGGGCCGCACAGGGCATGCGTTATTTTCTGTAGAATAGCACACAGCTAATCTTCATGTCGTGCTCTCCAAGCTACTTCCGTCAATTTGCGCACATTATTATAAATGCCCCTGCTATCTTCCTTTCCACATCTTTTTAAAGTTTTATTTTTGACATATAACTGACTGCCATGTACTATCGCTTTTCAAAACGTGCTTTAAAATTTCGACTGCCACATGCGACTGTTTACCAAAAAAATCACTTCACGTAATATTTTTAAATAGATTGGTTGAAATTATTATATCTAAGATTCTCCTACGCAATGAGTTCTTCTGTTAGATTCCAGCAGTTTCAGTTAGGGCCTTTTTGGCAGAAATTTGTAACTGCAATTACTGACAATTTTTTGTGATGTAATTTTGATGACAGATGTTGATGTTACAAGCATTAGCTACTAGTAGCTCATAAAGGGCCGTGGTTCCTTGTAATCGTGTCCCTGCTTCATTCCTTATTTTTTAAATTTATCTGTATTGAGCTACTTGTGATTTTGATTTTGCTTTGTAATATTGCTTTTAACGTTTTGTTTGAAATGTATGTACTGAGTTTCTTCGATTTCTGTCACTTTCTGTGTTCAAATCCTAGCAGCTTTGGAATCTGAAGATATGGCTTCGATAGTATAGTGTGATTCCTTTATTAACCATTTCTGTACAGACGTAAGTTAAATAATGTCAGCAATGTGGGAAAAGGTAGTTGCTACTTACTGTAAAGATAACACGCTAAGTAGCAGACAGGCATAATTAAAAGTCCCTTACACGTAAGCTTACGGCCTCGGCCTTCGTCAAAGAGAAACACAAATCATTAATTCACAAAGGCAAGGACACCTCTCCCACACATGAGTCTTAACCCCATCTCCAACTTGATCGTTACGTGTGCGTGAATTGTGCCTGCCTGTGTGAATGAATGGTGTGTGTTTGTCGTCTTCCGGCGAAGGCTGAAGCTGAAAGCTTATGTGTAAGTGTCTTTTAATTGTGTCTACAAATTGGGTTGCTTACCGTAAAGATAACACACTATCTTTTCCTGCATTGTTGATATTCCTCCATGGAGTTTCCAGAGTTTAAGTTAAACAGTATATTTTCCAAGCCAGCCGGAGTGGCCGAGCGGTTAAAGGCGCTACAGTCTGGAACCGCACGACCGCTACGGTCGCAGGTTCGAATCCTGCCTCGGGCATGGATGTGTGTGATGTCCTTAGGTTAGTTAGGTTTAAGTAGTTCTATGTTCTAGGGGACTTATGACCACAGCAGTTGAGTCCCATAGTGCTCAGAGCCATTTGAACCATTTTTTTAGTATATTTTCCTTTTTTAATAAGCGTTGTCATGTAACTTATGCTTAGTGCCATAGGCATTAGTGTCATTAATTGCACCTACTGATAAAATTGCTTCTCTTGTAACCTTCGTCAGCTTGGGTACTGATGATGTTACGAATTGGATTAGAGAGGGACAAAATAGTCTGTGCTGATTGTAGTCGGTACGTTTGTCATCTTCAGTGTTGTTGCAAGGTATTCCTTTTACTATTTGTCCTATGTTATGTTTCATTCAAGAGATCTGATGACGGATTTCTCCCGAAACTGGTCTTGAAATGATAGATAAAATTATTTTCGAGATCAAATATAGTGATTTAACATTATTTCTGGTGGCCACTTTGTGCTTGCTGTTCAGACAATGCTGCTTAAAGGATATGGTGCGCAGCAGCTATACCCCTAGTCATTTTGGAGTTTCACAGTGTTCCAGCGTTTTACCTCCCCAGGAGAAGGTTATGCTTCTTTTTCTCTTACATTATGAAACACAGACGTTCGTCATTTCAGTGGGTCTGACCTGAGTCAGAGTGCAGCTAACACTCCTAACGATGAGACTCTGCAGCCGGCGACCCTTGCACGTGCCAATGTTAACACTACGACACCGGCAACTGAAATTGGCACGTAACCCTCGGCACTGAACGTTGGCCCAGTGGCAGAGCGTTGCGTGGTCGGATGAATCCCGACACTTCTTCATCATGCCAATGGGAGGGCGCGAATCCGTCGTCCTCCAGTGAAACATCTTCTTGACACCCTTACTGCGGGACGGAGACAAGCTGGCATTCACGTGGGCATCCACAGGTCCAATGGAGCTCCTGCAAGGCACCATGGCGGGCAAGGATATCGTACGCTGGTTGCAGACTACGTGCATCCCTTAATAACGTTCATGTTTCCCGACGGCAGTGGCATTTTTCAACAAGGTAACGCACCATGTCACAAGGCCAGGAGTGTGATGGAGTGGTTCGAGGGACACAGTGGCGAGTTCCAATTGATGTGCTGCCCCCCCCCCCCCCCCTACCAACGCCAGTGCCCCCAACTGGCCACATCTGAACCCTAAGGAACACATCTGGGATGTGACGTGGCGTCAGATCTCATCCCCCCCCCGCCACTCCACGAAATTTACGGGAAGTAGGTGACTTGTGTGTGCAGATCTGGTGCCAGCTCCCTCCAGGGACATACCAACGACTCACTGTTTCCATGCCACGACGCGTTGCTGCTGTTTTCCCTACCCAAGATGGACATACCGGTTGTTACGTAGGTCGTCAATGTTCTGGCTGATCGGTGTACATTGGACAACGCACGTAGGTAACTCAACAAATTGTGCAGCTTCCTTCCAGCTAGGTCTAAACAAGATATCTCTTTTCTATCGCTCTGGTCCGAAGCTCGTGGTCGTGCGGTAGCGTTCTCGCTTCCCACGCACGGGTTCCCGGGTTCGATTCCCGGCGGGGTCAGGGAGTTTCTCTGCCTCGTGATGACTGGGTGTTGTGTGCTGTTCTTAGGTTAGTTAGGTTTAAGTAGTTCTAGAGGACTGATGACCATAGATGTTAAGTCCCATAGTGCTCAGAGCCATTTGAACCATTTTTTTTCTATCGCTCTGTCACGTCTCTCTCTTCTATCTTACTGCGATGATTGCTTGCTGCCAAATATACACAATTTCATAGCCATGATTTACCAGTTCCACAATATTTATGGCGCTCCAAAGCAATCAGTAGATCCAATTTTCAAGAAGGGTCGTCGGGCAGATGCGCAAAACTATAGGCCTGTATCTCTGACATTGATCTGTTGTAGAATTTTAGAACATGTTTTTTGCTCGCGTATCATGTCATTTCTAGCAACCCAGAATCTACTCTATAGGAATCAACATGGATTCCGGAAACAGCGATCGTGTGAGATCCAACTCGCTTTATTTGTTCATGAGACCCAGAAAATATTGATACAGGCTCCCAGGTAGATGCCATTTTCCTTGACTCCCGGAACGCGTTCGATACAGTTCCGCACTGTCGCCTGATAAACAAAGTAAGAGCCTACGGGATGTCAGACCAACTGTGTAGCTGGATTGAAGAGTTTCTAGCAAACACAACACAGCATATTTTTCTCCATGGAGACACGTCCACAGACGTTAAAGTAACCTCTGGCGTGCCACAGGGGAGTGTTATGGGACCATTGCTTTTCCACAATATATATATAAACGACCTAGTAGATAGTGTCGGAAGTTCCATGCGGCTTTTCGCGGATGATGCTGTAGTATACAGAGAAGTTTCAGCATTAGAAAATTGCAGCGAAATGCAGGAAGATCTGCAGCAGATAGGCACTTGCTGCAGGGAGTAGCAACTGACCCTTAACATAGACAAATGTAATGTATTGCGAATATATAGAAAGAAGGATCCTTTATTGTATGATTATATGATAGCGGAACAAACACTGGGAGCAATTACTTCTGTAAAATATCTGAGAGCATGCGTACGGAACTATTTGAAGTGGAATGATCATATAAAATGAATTGTTGGTAAGGCGGGTGCCAGGTTGACATTCATTGGGAGAGTCCTCAGAAAATGTAGTCCATCAACAAAGGAGGTGGCTTACAAAACACTCGTTCGACCTATACTTGAGTATTGCTCATCAGTGTGGGATCCGTACCAGGTCGGGTTGACAGAGGAGATAGAGAAGATCCAGAGAAGAGGGGCGCGTTTCGTCACAGGATTGTTTGGTAAGCGTGATTGCATTATGGAGATGTTTAGCAAACTCAAGTGGCAGACTCTGCAAGAGAGGTGCTCTGCATCGCGGTGTAGCTTGCTGTCCAGGTTTCGAGAGGGTACGTTTCTGGATGAGGTATCGAATATATTTTGATTCCCCCTACTTATACCTCCCGAGGAGATCACGAATGTAAAATTAGAGAGATTCGAGCGCGCACGGAGGCTTTCCGGCAATCGTTCTTCCCGCGAACCATACGCGACTTGAACAGGAAAGGGAGGTAATGACAGTGGCACGTAAAGTGCGCTCCGCCACACGCCGTTGGGTGCCTTGCGGAGTACAATTGTAGATGTAGATGTAGAATCAGTCATCTCTTTCAGAGGGGAGAAAAGGTATGTTGTCCCAGGAGCCATGACTCTGATTGCTGCCACGACACAACTGCTTCATTTCGCGAGAATACTTGAGGGACGAGGCCTTACCTGACGTTGTTGTGCCGCTGGACATACATCTCGTGGAAGCGTGTCTGCTTGTTGGCCATGTCCTGGCAAGCGTCTGCCATCTTCAGCATTATGCTCCTCTTCACCTGCAACAGCCATTGGCCAAGTAAAGCCTTTAGGAAGCACTTGAAGGGGAAAAAAATGTGAGAAGTAAAGTTTATTTCTTGTTACTTTCCAGGTCACAAAAAAAGAACCTTTCATTTGTATATTAGGTCTTATAGATCGGCTGTGTTGGTTAAAACAAACATAAGTTGTTATAGGATATAAAAGTATATGTATGTGGCTATAACTTCCTCTCGTCCAACCATCTTGAGAAGAGCGTTAACGGTTTGTCAGGTAATATTCTGGTATGAACTTACTAAAATAGGTGCAAACGTTATAAAACTTAATATATAAATAGCAGAGGACACAAAAGTACCACAATACACAGACCTAGAAAATCTTTGGTTTTGCTCGTGAGACTGCTGCCATCTGGTGGCACTCCTCTCACTTCTTAACTTGCGCAACAGGTGTGCGGCAGTATGTAGCCGGCATTCAACTCAGACACCTGCGGCACTTCTTGATTTGCCACGCCTGTGCAATTCTGTGTTGCCAGGAGGACACAGTTACACTTTTTAATGTTTTACTCTCTTTTCGTCACGAGAGAATGTTATCTTAGGCGTACATTGGAATTTATATATTTAATAGCTCAAGTAAAGGAAATTTCATTTTTTATTTGAAATTCACAGTCTGTTACGATGGTACACAAACGAAGGTGCAGTTCATTGCACACCATGACTTCATAACCCATATACTGTGAATTTTTTTTTTTTTTTTTTTTGTGGGGTTTAAGGGCGCTCAACTACTGAGGTCATTAGCGCCCAGTCACTGTTGTTGGAGCAAATGGAATCTAGTAAAACTCAAGGGGTGGGGGGGACACCAGAAAGACCTGACAAAGATGTAGAGAAAATAAGTAAAAAGGTTAGATGTCTTTGGACAAGCCAGTCAAAGTTATAAAACGCAGAACACGAGCAGCTGCTCGAGCGTCATCAGCTAAAATATCCGGTAAAGTAGATGGCAGGGACAGGACAACACGAGATTGACTAAAGCGGGGACACGACAATAAAACATGGCGCACTGTTAATGCCTGACCACAAGGGCACTGCGGGTCTGGGTCACCGGAGAGCAGGTAGCGGTGGCTAAACCGGCAATGCCCAATCCGCAACCTGGTCAGAAGGACCTCCTCTCGCGGAGATGGTCGGGAGGAGGTTGTCCAAGCAGTTGGGAGCGGTTTTACTGCCCGGAGCTTGTTTCCTTGGAGGGATGACCAAGCATCCCACCACAATGACACAAGCCTCTTACAAACATCCCCACGAACGTCAGATGACTGAGTGAGTCAGAGCAGAGTACATACGATGAATAGCGGTGGCGGCGGGATACTGTGAAAACAGAAATTACTTAAATCATTAATTTACGGTTGCAGTTACAAATATGTAATACTGTTGTAACCTTTCAGATCTGAAGATGGCATTTAGCCTTGGCGAAACTAGTAGTCCAGTGTACCTACATGCGATCATTGTAATAACAACTTCATGTCTGAAGCTTTCTTTGCGCTGCACACATGATCGTGCTCCAACTGACAGTGTCTCAGGTATTAATGGGATTAATTTGGTTCTAGTGTCTTGTACTTTCAACTGTTTGCTTTTAGGCCTTTAATGAATTTGCTAATGGGTGAAAATAGCGCGAGTGTTGTGTAATAGTGTGCGCTGATGCCGATTTTGCTATCTGAAATGTTTTAGTACGTCTGGATTTAAAGTTATGGCTGAAATTAATATGATATTAAAAGCCTGTACATGGGTTAGTATGTAGCTGCATCAACGAGCCGTGTATATGTACGTGTGTGTATTCTCAAGGTTGCTCTACTTTATGCGTCTGTGAAAGGATAAGTGTGCAGTACTAAAAACAAACAGGCAGACTTTGACAAGTTCTAACTAGTCTGCGACAAGTTCTATCTTGTCTGCGAGGTACAGCACACAAGCGGGTTTCAACATGTTTTATAAAATTAGTTCCAGTTCTCCTGCTCATCCATCACTCTGATTCGGAGGTGACTAGAGAATAGTTCATGCCAGTGTGGTACTGTGTTTTATTAATCAACAGTCGCAGTAACATGCATCTAAGTGATTTCGTATAAGACGATTCCGTAATTCGGTATATGGTGACTTAGTAAACGAAAGATTAGGAGCAGTTGAGTGAATTGTCCGGACTGCTTTTGCTACATTTGTGGCAAGTATATTACGTCCGACCGACGCAAGAACATGACCAGAAAGCTATGTATAGCGTACAAACATTACTTCGAATGTGAAATCGCAGATCAAATAAACTCCTCAGTTCCTCATCTCTGTTGCACGGTGTGTTACTCCGGCCTACCCAGTGGTTAAACGGTAAACGAAATCGAATGCCTTTTGCTGTTACTTTGATTTGTCGGGAGCAAAAAGGTCACCACTCTAACTGCTATTTCTGCTTGACCAACATATCGGGGTATAGCGAGAAGAACAAGTCAAAAATCGTGTATCCGGATTTTCAGTCTCCTCTACAGCCTTTGGCGCACAATATAGATTACTCAGTACCAAGTCCTCCTTCATCTGACGCAGTGATCCTGAAGGTAATGGCGCTGGAGCTATGTAATATACGAATGACATTAAAAAGGCACATTTGATAAGCCAAGATGAACTGGTCGACCTGGTTCACGATTTGTCTCTGTCGAAAGAAAAGTCTGAACTGTTGGGTTCCAGACTGAAGGAGTGAAACTTACCCGAGAAAGGTGCTACAGTTACCCACTGTCGAGATGGCCGCATGAAATTCGCAGCGTACTATGCTGTTGGAGGCGGTGTTTGCTTCTGTCATGTCGTGTCAGGACTCATAAAGGAACTACATAACAAATACGTAGCAGAAGAGTGGAGACTTTTTATTGACTAACTCAAGCAGTTTCAAACCTGCACTACTGAACAATGACGACCAGAAACCATCAATTCCTACTGCTCATGCGATGGGAATCAAGGAAACATACGAAACAATGAACACTCTCTTGATGCTGATTAAGTACTCTGAGCATAATTGGAATATCTGCGGTGATTTGAGGGTTGTAGCACCACTGTTAGGAATGCAGACTGGGTATACAAAGCACAGGTGGACTACTCGCGATGACAAGTATCACCACATAGTGGAAAATTGGCCACCCAGAAATTTACCTGTAGTTGAACAGCACAACGTTGAACATGTACCTATTTTGGATAGTAATAAGATTTACCTAACTCCACTCCAAACTGGGTCTTATGAAACAGTTTGTTGCAGCGATGAATAAAACAAATCGTGGTTTCCAGTACCTAGAAGACAAGTTTGGAGAGATGAAAACTGACTCAAAATTGAAAGCAGGACCAGAAACACGAAAGTTGATTCGAGATCCTCAGCTCAGATTGGAGCTCACGAATCGAGAACTAGCAATTCGGGACTCATTTCTCTTGCACATCTTTCTTGGGAATCACAGAGTAGACAACTATGCAGATTGTGGATATCTTGCTAACAGGCTTCCACCACCTCGGATGCCAAATGTCGCTAAAGATGAATTTCTTGCATTCGCATCTCACATTCTTTCCGTCAAATATCGGAGCCTTGAGCGACGAGCACGGCGAAACATTCCACCACGAGATGTCCACCATGGAAGCAAGATACCAAGGCCGCTTCAGTCCGAACATGATGGGGGATTACTGTTGGTTTTTGTAGAGAGCAACGGAAGATATTCACAGGTGGAAAGCAAGACTCTCTACAAACTTTTAAACCTAGCCTCTGTCAATCTTAGTGTAATTAAAGGTCGATGACAAATTTCAGAGGCAAATAAACATTTATAATACACTTCTTCTTAATAGTGTTAAGTGCTTTCATTCCAAAGTACGCACATTAATTTCCCAAAATTTCTCATATTCGCAGTTCAGCGCAGTTAATAGCATTATCCTTGATAACATTTACAGATACATAACTTTTTCCCGACTTGCCAGGGCAAATACGATTGTAGTTCTGTATTCAGCGCATATGAATTACTATGTTTTTGTTGTTGTTGTGGTCTTCAGTCCTGAGACTGGTTCCATGCAGCTCTCCATGCTACTCTATCCTGTGCGAGTTTCTTCATCTCCCAGTACCTACTGCAACCCACATCCTTCTGAATCTGCTTAGTGTATTCATCTCTTGTTCTCCCTGTACGATTTTTACCCTCCGCGCTGCCCTCCAATACTAAATTGGTGATCCCTTGATACCTCAGAACATGTCCTACCAACCGAGCCCTTCTACTAGTCAAGTTGTGCCACAAACTCCTGTTCTCCCCAATTCTATTCAATACCTCCTCATTAGTTATGTGATCTACCCATCTAATCTTCAGCATTCTTCTGTAGCACCACATTTCGAAAGCTTCTATTCTCTTCTTGTCCAAACTATTTATCGTCCATGTTTCACTTCCATGTCCATACAAATACTTTCAGAAACGACTTCCTGACACTTAAATCAATACTCGAAGTCAACAAATTTCTCTTCTTCAGAAACACTTTCCTTGACATTGCCAGTCTACATTTTATATCCTCTAAGGAAAGTATTTTCAACCCAGCTGCAGGGAAAAAGATTTATTTTGTTGCTTAGTGTTATGATACACCCTCTTTATAGTTCAGGAGGTTGTTCTAGCGACTTGCTGACACGAGATCATTCACAAGAAGGATTCACAGTAGACGCTCGCATGACATGGAAAAGTAGTGTTACGGATAGTAGACGTGTCGAGTCTACGCTGCTACCGGACCTCCTGTTTGGTCAATGCGGTGTGAACGTTTAGCTCCTCACTTGCAGCTAGTTCAAGCTCTCAGACTACAAGATCAACAAGCAACATTATAGCTCTGCCAGCCTGCTCTACGAACGCTAAGTGCGATAAATTGTAAAGTTGCGGCCAAAGATATTGGCTCAACCCATTGGAGCAATGTCTGCACGTTTTTCTTGATGTTCTAAACGATGATAACTAAGTGTACTATTTAAGATGAAAATACTTTCAGACAATGAGACCCGAAACTGGACGGAAAAAACTCAGCTTTGTGTCATACTGGAGAAATACGACAATTGCCTCCATCTTTGTAGAGCTGACAAGATAATGACCGATATTAAAGTAACGGCCGATTTAAATTCAAGCAGGAGAAATGCACACAGTCATTATGCGAGTAGATGACTTACATGGAAAATCGGAATTCATTAATCTTTAAATTCGTTAAGGAAAGAATGACAAATATTCTTTGAGAAAAAAGCCTACAGAAAGTCGGATTTATATATGCGCTTTGGAGATAATAGCAGTGTATAATTTTTTATGACTTTAAAGCCCGCCGCACAGCGTAGTGCCATCTGCTGAAATAGTAACTGACATTACTGAGGTGCTGGTTTATAGCCTTACTCAGGTTTGCTCCGCGGCTAAGCAGTGTGACAAATACGGGTCGTAGTCACAAACAACTCTTTTCTTTCTGTCATTCTGCGCGGCACGAATTCCTCTCCTGTGCCAACTTTTTCATCAGAGAGTAGCACTTGCAATATGTCCTCAATTATTTGCTAGATGCATTCCAACCACTGTCTTCCTCTACAGTTTCTACTCTCTACCGCTCCCTGTAGTACTGTCCCTTATCAGTGTTTTCCATTTATGTCTTTTCACGTTGATTCTTCAGAGACCCTCCTCATTCGTCGCCTTATCCGTCCACCTAATTTTCAACATTCTTCTGTACAACCACTTATCAAACGGTCCGATCTTCTTTTCCGGTTTCTCCACAGCCCATGTTTCACTACCATGTTTCACTCCGGACGTACATTCTCAGAAATTTCTTCCACAAACTAAGATCTATGTTTGATACTAGTAGACATCTCTTGGCCAGAAATGTCCTATTTGCCAGTGCTATTCTGCTTTTTATGTCCTCCTTTCTCCGCGCACTATGCGTTATTCTGCTGCTTAGGTAGAAGAATTCCTTAACTTCGTCTACTTCATGACTGCTAGTTTTAATGTTAACTTTAGCGCTGTTCTCATTTCTGCTACTTCTCATGGCTTTCGTCTTTCTTCGATTTACACGTAACCCGTAATCTGTACCCTGGTTATTCCGTTTAACAGATCCTGTACTCCTTCACTTTCAGTGACGACAGCAATGTCATCAGCGAATCTCATCACTGATATCCACCAACCTTGAAGTTTAATTCCACTCGTGAACCTTTCTTTTATTTCCGTCATTGCTTCTTCGATGTATAGATTGAACACTACATCTGTAAGACTTCAGCCATGCTTTACGCCCTTTTTAATTCAAGCACATCGTTCTTGACCTTCCGGTCATATTGTCCCCTCTTGGTACTTGAACATATTTTCATGTAGCCCATTCACATTTTTCTCAGAATTCCGAACATCTTGCACTATTTCACATTGTCTAACACTTTTTCTATATCGACAAATCCTATCAGCGTACCTTGCTTTTTCTTCAGTCTTGCTTCCATTATTAAGCGCAAAGTTAGAACTGGTGAATTTACCTTTCCTAAAGCCAAACTTATTCGGGTCTAACAGATCGTCAATTTTCATTTCTACTCTTCTGTATATTATCCTTATCAGCAACTTAGATACCTGAGCTGTTACGATGACTGCGTGATAATTCTCGCACCTGTCAGCTCTTGCTGTCTTTGGAATTGTGTGGATGATGTTCTCCGAAAGTCTGATGGTATATTGCCAGTCTAATAAATTCTGCACACCAGCATGAATAGTCAGTTTGCTGCCGCTTGCCCCGACGATTTTAGAAATACCAATCTAATTTTATCCATCCCTTTCGCCTTATATGATTTTTAGTTGTCCAAAACTCTTTTAAATTCTGATTCTAATACTTGATCTCCTCTCTCTTCTATATCGACTACTGTTACTTCTTCTATCACGTCATCAAAAAAATCTTCCACTGATGGAGGCCCTCAGTGCACTCTTTCCACATACTCGCTCTCTCCTATGCCTTTAAAAGTAGAGCCACCGTTGCACTCTTAACGTGCAGTTTCACCAAAGGTTGTTTTGAATTTGCTATATGCTGAGTCAGTCCTTCCGACAATCATGGCTGTTTCGATTTACTCACATTTTCAACACAGTTATTTCTTCTTAGATTCCCTTCATTTCCTATTTATTTCATTTCTAAACGACTGGTATAATTGCATTCCTGAATCTGCTTCAGCATTTTAGCACGTCTTCTTTCATCAATCAGCTGAAGTATTCCCTCTGTTCCCCACGGTCTCTTCGCAGTTACCTCCCTTGTACCTAAGTTTTTCTTTTCAACTTGTGTGGTTGTCCTTTTCAGGAATGTCCGTTCCTCTTCAACTGAACAGCCTACTGAGCTATTCAATATCGCAGTACCTATAGCCTCAGAGATCTTTTCAAGCACATCTCTTCATTCCTTAGTATCTCCATATCCCATTTATTTGTGCATTGATTCTTCGTCAATAGTCTCGTAACCTCCCGCCAATTCTTCATCATAAGTAAAGTGTGATTCGTGCATGTATCTGCTCCTGGGTAGGCCTTACAATCCAATATGTGATTTTAGAATTCTGCTTGATCATGATGTGATCTAACTGTAATCTTCCTGAATCTCCAAGCCTTTTCCAAGTAATCGCGTTCTCTTGTGGTTCATCATCAGAGTATTCGCTATTACTTGCTGAAATTTACTGCAGCACTCAATTAGTCTTTCTCGAGATCCTGAACTCCCTTTAAGTACGGAATTAACCATCAGTAACCTTATATACACTGACAAGCTGAGCGGTTCTGGCGCTTCAGTCTGGAACCGCGCGACCGCTACGGTCGCAGGTTCGAATCCTGCCTCGGGCATGGATGTGTGTGTTGTCCTTAGGTTAGTTAGGTTTAAGTAGTTCTAAGTTCTAGGGGACTTATGACCTCAGCAGTTGAGTCCCATAGTGCTCAGAGCCATTTGAACAATTTGAACCACTGACAAGCCAAAACATTATGATCACTTCCCACCGCGACGTTGAATGCCGTCTGATGGCGTTGCAGGCACGTGACGCGGTAACAAAAGTATGTAACAGGGATATCCCTAGCGAAGATAAGGGCTGAAAATGGGGAAATTCATTGATAAAAATGACTTTGGCAAAGGGCAGATTGTTATTACACAGAGAATGTGAATGAGAATCTCG
Source organism: Schistocerca nitens (assembly GCF_023898315.1). Classification (NCBI taxonomy): domain Eukaryota; kingdom Metazoa; phylum Arthropoda; class Insecta; order Orthoptera; family Acrididae; genus Schistocerca; species Schistocerca nitens. The sequence goes on along the minus strand of NC_064617.1, from coordinate 928,244,660 downwards.
GAAACGGCGAAGCTGGTCGAATGTTCACGTGCTACTATCGTGAGCATCTACGGAGCAGGTAGAAAGACAGTGGAACTACCTCTAGGTGCTAGATGTTTGTACGTCCACGACTCTTGACAGAACGTGGGGTTCGAAGGCTTGTATGCTCTGTAAAGTAGGGTAGATGGTGATGTGTGGTATCTCTGCGAAAGGTCACAATGTTGGTGTACGCACCAGTGTTTGGGAGAACACCGTTCGTCGTAAATTATTGAACATCGAGCAGACCACCCCTACGTGTTCACATGTTGACACGATGACATCGTCAGTTAAGACTGCAGTCGGCACGGGATCATAGTGATTCGACCGTCGATCAATGGAAACGTGTCGGATCTTCGGGTGAATCACATTTTCGCTACACTAAGTCGCTGGTCGTCTCCACAAACGCATTCATCGAGGTGAACGGCGGCTAGAAACGTGCAGCGCGCCACGGACGCGGGCTAGTGGGATCTATGTTATGTTATGGGAGACGTTTTCCTGCGCTTGCATGGGACCTGTGGTAGTTACCGAAAACACGCTGACAGGTAAGAACCACCTATATCTCTTCAAGCTTGAGGTCTTCCCGACGGTGACGTCATCTTTCAGCAGTATAGCTGACCGTGTCTCGGAGCCAGAACCGTGCTACAGTGGTGTGAGGAGCACTACAGTCAACTCACGTTGATGTCTCGGTGACGAAATTCACCTGATAGAAATCCTATGGAAACCTTCTGCGTCGCTATCGGTCGCCATCACCGCGTACGCAAATCAGCAGGGCCGGCCGGTGGGGCCGAGCGGTTCTAGGCGCTTCAGTCTAGAACCGCGCGACTGCTAGTTCTAAGTTCTAGGGGACTGATGACCTCACATGTTAAGTCACATAGAGCTCAGAGCCGTTTGAACCATTTGCAAATCAGCTGTCCGTTACTTACGCGAATTACATGACCTCTGCGTAGACATCTAATGCCACATACTTTCACGAACCTACCAACAAAACTGTCGGATCCCTGATACACAGAATAAGTGATGTATTTCGTTCCAAAAACGGACAAATAAGCTGTTAAACAGGTGCTCATAATGTTTTGGCTTATCAGTGTACTTGCTCTATATCTTCATCTTTTGACGGCGACGTCGGCATGTATAGCTGAACTATTGTTGAAAGTGTTGGTTTGCTTACGTTTCTGATGATAACAACCCGATCACTGAATTAATCACTGTAACTTCCTCTCTGCCTTACCTTCTTATTCACAGCGAATCCTACTTTCGTTATACCAATTTCTGCTGGCATTGATATTAATGTTTACTTGTCTGAGCAGAAACCGTTGACTTCTTTCATTTTCGTTTCACTATATGTAGACTGAACCTTGCATTTCCCTTTTCATACACTCCTGGAAATGGAAAAAAGAACACATTGACACCGGTGTGTCAGACCCACCATACTTGCTCCGGACACTGCGAGAGGGCTGTACAAGCAATGATCACACGCACGGCACAGCGGACACACCAGGAACCGCGGTGTTGGCCGTCGAATGGCGCTAGCTGCGCAGCATTTGTGCACCGCCGCCGTCAGTGTCAGCCCGTTTGCCGTGGCATACGGAGCTCCATCGCAGTCTTTAACACTGGTAGCATACCGCGACAGCGTGGACGTGAACCGTATGTGCAGTTGACGGACTTTGAGCGAGGGCATATAGTGGGCATGCGGGAGGCCGGGTGGACGTACCGCCGAATTTCTCAACACGTGGGGCGTGAGGTCTCCACAGTACATCGATGTTGTCGCCAGTGGTCGGCGGAAGGTGCACGTGCCCGTCGACCTGGGACCGGACCGCAGCGACGCACGGATGCACGCCAAGACCGTAGGATCCTACGCAGTGCCGTAGGGGACCGCACCGCCACTTCCCAGCAAATTAGGGACACTGTTGCTCCTGGGGTATCGACGAGGACCATTCGCAACCGTCTCCATGAAGCTGGGCTACGGTCCCGCACACCGTTAGGCCGTCTTCCGCTCACGCCCCAACATCGTGCAGCCCGCCTCCAGTGGTGTCGCGACAGGCGTGAATGGAGGGACGAATGGAGACGTGTCGTCTTCAGCGATGAGAGTCGCTTCTGCCTTGGTGCCAATGACGGTCGTATGCGTGTTTGGTGCCGTGCAGGTGAGCGCCACAATCAGGACTGCATACTACCGAGGCACACAGGGCCAACACCCGGCATCATGGTGTGGGGAGCGATCTCCTACACTGGCCGTACACCACTGGTGATCGTCGAGGGGACACTGAATAGTGCACGGTACATCCAAACCGTCATCGAACCCATCGTTCTACCATTCCCAGACCGGCAAGGGAACTTGCTGTTCCAACAGGAGAATGCACGTCCGCATGTATCCCGTGCCACCCAACGTGCTCTAGAAGGTGTAAGTCAACTACCCTGGCCAGCAAGATCTCCGGATCTGTCCCCCATTAAGCATGTTTGGGACTGGATGAAGCGTCGTCTCACGCGGTCTGCACGTCCAGCACGAACGCTGGTCCAACTGAGGCGCCAGGTGGAAATGGCATGGCAAGCCGTTCCACAGGACTACATCCAGCATCTCTACGATCGTCTCCATGGGAGAATAGCAGCCTGCATTGCTGCGAAAGGTGGATATACACTGTACTAGTGCCGACATTGTGCATGCTCTGTTGCCTGTGTCTATGTGCCTGTGGTTCTGTCAGTGTGATCATGTGATGTATCTGACCCCAGGAATGTGTCAATAAAGTTTCCCCTTCCTGGGACAATGAATTCACGGTGTTCTTATTTCAATTTCCGGGAGTGTATTTTCAAGCGTCCCTACCACGTTGAAACTTCTGACATTCCACGCCCCGAGCCGTAGAACCTTACCCTTTCCTCATGGTCACCTTGCTGTCGGTCCCCTCACAGAAATATGAATGAGGGACTAATCCAGAATCTTTTGCCATTGAGGATATAATTATGATTTTTTTTCCAATTACAAGCCACGTGTCCTGTGGATACAAATTATATGTCTTAAATGCGGTGGTTTCCTTCACCGTCTCCGTCGTCATGTCGTTGATCATTACTGGTTCTTTCGCCCTTTAGAGGCAGCTTCCTATCCCAAGGGGAAGAGAGTGCCCTGAACATCTGTCCGCTTCTCCGCCAACGGCGTTGGCAGAACAAGTGCGATTCCTTATAATGCAAGTTTCCGGCAGCCATTGCTGATGATCTTCGTTCAAAATTTAATTATTGGCGATGCTCGAACCCGAGTCCAAGACATTTTGATTACTAGTCAAAGTCGTTCCCTCCCTCCCCCCCCCCTTAATGTATTTTTCGTCATTATTCTCGGATTTGATCTGGGCGGACGTCAGATGACACCTCTTCGAGTTCATAGATGAGTACTTACTCAACTTTTTTTTGTTTTTCTGCAGAGGGCAGCATCCCCTGCGACCAAACACTCTGAGCTACCGTGCCGACAGCACTAGAGTACTGTTGTACACCTCGAAAAATTCAAGCAGCAACCATTAGATAAGCTGTGAGTCTTTCCCTGCATATTCAGTCATCAATGTGGCTGATTATCCCCAACGATGGCGTTCACCCTTCAATGCGACTGATTATCCGCAATGATGGATTACTTGTCAGAGACTTTGGTTTTACACATCCAGTGCTTGCCTAGCAATGGTTTATTCATCCGAGGAAAGAGTCACTGGGGATCATGTCAGAGAATGCAAGGGCTAGGTGAGGGGAGGGGGGGGTCTCAGTTTGATAGCCCAAATAAGCAGCGTGAGTGACTGTACAAAATGGGTTGTTGCATTTTCACGTAGCCCGAAAACCGCTTTGTGATACACCCAGTACTCGCCCGTGGCGATTGAGCACCTAAAGTGTCCTGAAGTGGTTTGAAAGCCACTTGAAAAACGGACAGCAAAGTGCTGTGAGTGAGATGAAAAATCTTCCTGAAAACATGTTCTTTCAGGAGTGCCACAAGCATCAATCTAGGACCCACTTTTGTTTTCCTTGTATGTCAATGACGTTTCTTCCATTCTGTTTTCCTGTAAACATCATTTCTATGCCAACGATCTCCAGCTCTACCTAAGTGCCAGATCTGAAAATATAAGTACTGTGACTGCCCAAACGAGTGGTGATCTGTCTTAGTGGTATCATAGGCGAAAAACTTCGGGTTTAAACTAAATACAAGAGTCGCAAGTAATTTTGTATCCCATCACAAATAAATGAGTTCAGAATTCATCCCAATAGCATTTCAGAAACCAGTGAAGAACGTCCATGTAATTTTGGATCAGTATTAAAATGGGGCAGAGAATACTGTCGCCATATACCAGAAGGTTTCCGCTTGCAATGATGCTCCCAAATAGTTTCGGAACATATTTGTTTCGGAACATATTTCCGGAGGATGTGCAACGCAAGCTCAGCAATCTTTCGTTCTACCGTACCTCCTCTATTGTGATGTTATTTAACGTGGTACAGTTAGTGAAAACACAAGACGGTTAGTTCTAATAATGAACAACGTTCTTCTATAACTATATGGCCATGTCAACGCTTCGGACACTCAGTTAGGGTGTTTACTGCCAGACAGGTTACGGGACTACCATACATTGTGTTTACTTCATAGGATTCTGAGAGCGCATGCACCAGAGTACCTTGCCTCACAGATTAAGCATCTTTAGTACAGTCTTAATGCGAACACAAGGTCTCAGCTATCTAGAATCATAACTGTGCCGATTCATAAACCAGAAACAGTGGCAAACTCGTTCGGTGTCGCTGCTGCTCGACTCTTGGGGGGGCAAGATGCATTGTTTGCGCAATTCAAAGTCCAACTAATTTTAAGAAAAAGTTGAAGAAATTTCTCCTATCATCCTGATGGCGCTTCCCTAAAATTAACGTACATATACAGCCAACTTCCCCTCTGTCAAAAAGCGAAGGCAATGTTCGTATCTTCTCCTACTTACGCTTCTTTATCTTTTCCTTTCCCTGTCAGTCAAGCCGTCCTCTCCTCCCTTATATCCTTTAACTTTGTGTTTTCACATTCATTGTTCCCTTCCTCGTCTACCCCTTTCTCCATTCCCATTGCTGCTACCAGTCATAACCAAAAATCTACCTTATTGCAACCTCTAATTATTCCTGTAGTTACCATTCGAATATAAACTGCGCGTATGTTTTTCTTATCTGTACTACTGTAATTTTTATGTTTCAAAAATGGTTCAAATGGCTCTGAGCACTATGGGACTCAACATCTTAGGTCATAAGTCCCCTAGAACTTAGAACTACTTAAACCTAACTAACCTAAGGACATCACGCACACCCATGCCCGAGGCCGGATACGAACCTGCGACCGTAGCAGGCCCGCGGTTCCGGACTGCAGCGCCAGAACCGCACGGCCACCGCGGCCGGCTATTTTTATGTTTCTAAATTTAGTATTGTATGCTTGCTGTAACAAACGTAGAACGCCTATTTAGGTGTAATAGAGGGTCTGATGACCATAATCTTGCCATCTGTTTCGCCCTGAAACAGCTGTAACATTTTCACTGCTACCTCGTTTGGACGTGCTTTTTGAATGGATATGAGCAGTTGAGGAACCTGCGCCCAGCGACTTTTGTCACGTTCAAAATGTCGTGCTACATGTTGGAAACTGGCCCATGATAGATTCTTCACCTTTTCCACAACCATCTCGATTGTGAAATCCACGGCCTCCACATTTCTGGCGATCCTCATCAGACCATCACATAGATGGTCTGGCACTTTGTTCCTTTTAGAGCTGTTTGACCACACTGGAAGCGTCTGTGCTACCCAAATACCGTGTCATAAGACAGTGCAAAGGTACACTTCCACAAACTTAGCTTACTTTGTTCAAACATTCTTCCCTTGATCAGCGTATACCAGGAGTGCAGAAATATACGGGAAGGTCACAATTAAAGTGCAGCTACTCACAGGGCTTTGGCGTGGGCTGCAATTATCGTATGGCAGCGAAACATGTCAGATATGCTAATGTTTTAATGTGGAATAGATATACGCTGGAAAAAATTAATTCCAATTTTTGTCACCACGTACAAATTTGGTCCAGCGTGGGCTGTAATTATCGTATGGCACCAAAAGTCGGTAGATATGCTAATGCGTAAATGCGAGCCCGACTTGAGCTGAAAAAATAGAAGTTCTTGTTTTGTCCAGCAGGTGCAAATCTGGCGCTGTGGCGGCAAGGAAGAGGTATAGAAATGTTTCCGTACGTAGTGGGAAGGGAACGGGACGTGGACAGAAAACGTCAAAAATGTGGGGAAAACATAATGTTGATGACGCAGGTTTCTCGGGTCTCCAGCCGGGTGGTAGCGTTGATATCTCGCGACGTTTCGGGAAGTGTCCTACTACCCATCTTCTGGCGAAGACTTCCCGAAACGTCGCGAGATATCAACGCTACCACTCGGCTGGAGACCCGAGAAACCTTCATCAATAGTTTACGCCGGGAAAGCCTAGTCACACATAATGTTGATTTTTATTATTGATCGTTATGGCATGTCAAATGACAGGGTGGATGTCTTTTTTTTTTTTTTTTTGTCATCCGTCTTCTGAGTGGTTTGATGCGGCCCGCCACGGATAACCTCTTCTCCTCAGAGTAGCACTTGCAACCTACGTCCTCAATTATTTGCTGGGTGTATTCCAATCTCTGTCTTCTTCTACAGATTTTGCCCTCTACTGCTCCCTCTAGTACCATGGAATTTATTCCCTCATGTCTTAACAGATGTCCCATCATCCTATCCTTTCTCCTTATCAGTGTTTTCCACATATTCCTTTCATCTCCGATTCTGCGCATATTTTTGGAAGTAGGTAAATTAAAAAAAAACAACCTCAATATGTAGGAAAGTCATAGAAAAAATTAATAAAAAGATTCTGAACGGAAGAAATGGTACAAATATTCAGCAGGAGGAAAGAAGCGTGTGATTTAACTAAGAACATCTTTAACATCATAAACTTCTCTAGAACTACAAAATGCACGTAATGTAAAGTAAGACTTTTACATATATGTGATAGTTCTAAAATGAACTATGGAAAGAGCAGGCTACAGGTAAGAAAAAAAATATTGGAAGAATAATTTTGAGATGTGAAACACACAAAAGATAAATTGAAAATGAAACACGTAAATTTATAAAAGTTTGCAGAGAATAACGGAGGTAATGAAAACACCAATGTTAATGTTATTTGGATATCTTAACAGAATGAATACAAAACATGAGTCATTCAAAATATGCAAGTGTCTTAAGGAAGTGAAGCACTGAGTTTGGCCCATCTACTTATCCGCATCACATCCATGGGTATCCTGACCAGTGCTGCCAGCCACATCGTCACAAGCTTTTTAAGACCGTTTGAATAATACGGGGCTGTCTATAAGAAAGAATCAACGTCAGGAGTCAGAACAAAATGACCTACAGAAGAATGTTTAATGGTGTAGTCTCTGGAAGTTGACCCTGAACGTAAATAAATATAACGTATTTGGCAAACGTAGGAAAACAAGTCCACCACTGTACAACTACTATGTTAACGACAAATTGCTGGAAAGTGGAGCGACCAATAAAACAAATAGTCGAGAAAGCAGACTCAAGACTGATATTCATGGACGCCAGACTGAGATCCATACAAAGAATATAACTCATCCACAAAAGGGGTGGCTTAGTAGCCGCTTGTTCGACCGATTCTTGAGTATTGTTCGTCCGTCTGGGCGCCTTAGCAGCTAGGAGTCATAGGAGAGGTGGAGAAGATTCAACGAACGGCGGTGCTTTCTTCACGGGATTGTTTAGAGATTGCAGAGATATTGAACAAACTCCAGTGACAGACAGTGCAAGAGAGGCGTTATGCACCACGGAGAGGTATTCTACTGAAATTTCGAGAGAGCACTTTCCGGAAAGAGTCGGACAACATACTGCTGCCTCCTACATAGATCTCGCTAAATGACAGTGATAAAAAAATTCGAGAAATTAGACCTAATACAGAGGCTTACAGACCGGCAATAATCTTTCCTTCGTGGGGGACAAAATCATGTGGAATTCTTTTAAAGATATTTCCACCATTTGACTGTTAAGTTTTCTTTTATTTGACACAGTAGTAATTTCATCTTTATAACGTTTCTCATGTTCATGTTGAAATGTTAAAATAAGTCTGACTGTCTGTAAAATGTCATCGTCGAAAGAACATATTTATGGTCTTATAGACCAGTTGTCATATTATATGAATACATATGGAAGGTATACAATACGGCTGCATTGTGCACAGTGAAATACCATTAAAACCCAGTATAGCGTCCAGAATGAGGTTTTCACTCTGCAGCGGAGTGTGCGCTGATATGAAACTTCCTGGCAGATTAAAACTGTGTTCCGGACAGAGACTCGAACTCGGGACCTTTGCCTTTTTTTGGCAAGTTCGCAGAAGAGCTTCTGTGAAGTCTGAAAAGTAAGAGACGGGGTACTGGCAGAACTGAAGCTGTGAGGACGGGTCGCGAGTCGTGCTTGGATAGCTCAGTTGATAGAGCACTTGACCGCGAAAGGCAAAGGTCCCGAGTTCGAGTCTGGGTCCGGCAAACAGTTTTAATCTGCCAGGAAGTTCCAGTATAGCGTATTTAACAGCCAATATATTCCTGTGACGTGCATTCGTCACTTCTGTTCATCAGCTGACGTTAACATATGTCAAACATCGTAAAAAAGAAAGATGCCGACAATCATCTTCCCAGGCGCCATTCGCGAGTGGAAAGGGAAGAGGAATCATTTAATGGTAATAGACGTACGCTCCGCCACGCCACACACCAGCAGGTGGTTTGGGGGGGAATTGATGTAGATGTAAATCGTGGAACGCTGAATCGTAGTTTTGATACACGACGATAATGACTTGAATTTAGACACGTGTTGGTAGGCCTTTCTCCTTCTTACACAAGGCAGAATCCAATCTTCTCAGAAACGATCAACATTCAAATACGATTTATGATTAAACAACCTGCTGCATAATCTCTCCTCGTTTACACGAAGTAGATGGCGTCACTCGTAGCTATGTAGTCAACTGCTACTGACACGCCAATTTGACGTTCGCTTTATACCGCGTCGACGGTGTTGCAATTTTAATGACCAATAGTGTAATTAAGAAAGCAGCAAAATTAGAGCTCGCTGATGATAGAGTAAATGTTTCGAAACGCCCCCCAGGGCATACGTTCACTTGGATGTTTGGTGCTGTGCTAAGTGTGTCGCGAAACTGCGCTAAACACCAGACGGACGCGACTTCCGGCGTTCCGAGAGGCGGCGTGCGGTAATTGGAGGGTGTCTGTGGCGGGGGCGGTACCCCACTCAGCGCTGTGGGCAGGTGTGGGGGTGGAGGTGGCAGCGAGCCGGAGGCCGGAATACCGTCCGGCGAGGCGGCGCTTCATTACGCAACGACCGCAGGCAGCCCGCCGGGGGATCCGCGCTGGCAGCGTCTGCACGGTGGGGGTTGCACGGGCTGCCGCCGCGTTAACAAGTTGATTCAGCGTCCCAGAGGGCCGCACCCAATCCCTGTCGCACAGAGCAGAGTTATTTCAGGTTGTAGAGTTTCAGCTGCACAGTGGTCGGTGGCAGTGTCTTGTGTCGAAATCGTCTTAGCAAGAAGGATATAGCGTCACTCTACAAAGGAGGCAGTTTATGGAACTCGTGAGCGTCCCATATTACAACACATACTTTTTTTTTTATAAGAAATAGAGAATGGGGAAAGGAAGGGAGGAGATGGATGCGAATCCGTGACTTACAGCCGCACAGGGCACTGTGGTAATGCAAAGGCGAAAGATGAAAATTTGTGCCGTACACGGACTCAAACAAGGATTTACCGTTTCTCATGAGCGGTTGGCTTAACCGCTTCGGACATTAGGACACGGTCCCTGACCAACTCAAATTTCCAACTTATCGCATGCTGCAGTGCAGCGGCGCTCGTTGATTAACCCTCTATTCGCAACTTACAATATTAGTCCTTCCGCTCTGAAACAAATTCCACGGAGCCGTCGCGCCCGTCGCGCTCATATGTATGTTCTGTCGGACATGCCCTTCAGAACAGACGCCACTCCCACATATTAATTTATGTAACAGCGCGAAGGCTCATTGAGCCTTCTTACAACGCGGAAATACAAGTATCGCCCGAAATCCTACGGGAATCGATAATTTGCGAGTAGACGGTTAACGAATGAGTGATCGCTGCGGCATTAACCGAATGGGATGAAAATCCGTAGATGTGATGTTCATGTACAGACAAACAAATCAAATTACTACAATTACGGAAAAATTGGATGATTTATTCAAGAGAAGGAGATTCTGAAATTGAGGAAGTCAATAATGCGTTTTTGCAGCTCTGGCCCTAATGCAAGTAATTATTGGGCTTGGCATTGATTGATAGTGTTGTTGGGTGTCCTCGTGGGGATATTATGCCAAATTCTGTATGCTGGTGGGAATCGTCTTGCTGAAATGTTATCCCAGGATTGCTTAGGATTAAGAGCAACAAAACCGGCAGCGGAATATCGTCGACCCACCGATGAGCTGTAATGGTGCCGCAGCTGCAAACGAAAGGGGCCCTCCTATGAAAAGGAATGGCAGCTCAGACGATCACTCCTGGTTGTGGGGCCATAAGGCAAGCGAAAGTCAGGTTGACATCCCACAGCTCTCTGGGGCGACTGCAGACACGTCTTCGCTGGTCTTCAGAGCTCATTTAGAAGCGGGACTCATCGCTGAAGACAACTGTCATATTCCAGGCTGAATGCGCCCGACACCACTGCAAACCTGGTTATCAGTGTACAGAGGTCGATGACTGGCGGCGTAACGGCTACCGTGAGCTCATCCCCCCTTTCTGTGAGCAGCCTATTAATGGGCCGTGTGGTCAGTCAAGCACCAGCTGCACGTCGATAATGATGACAAATCCGTGCCTCTGATTGCCACTCTGACGATTGCGGGTCCTCTCGTTTTGTCGTGTCCCGAGGTCGACCGCTTCCTTCTTAACCCTGTGTTCGGATATTCGAGGGTGAGTCAAACGAAAACCTTAAATATTTTTTAAATATTATTTATTGTACAGAAGTGGTACAAAGCTGTATCACCCCACGCTCAATGCAAGTCCTCCAGCGCCTACAAAGTGCATAAGTTCCTTCAGAAAAAAATTCGATTGGAGTCTGCGCAACCACTCACGCACCGCTTAGCGTACCTCTTCATCAGAACAGAACTTCTTTCCTCCCATTGCGTCTTTGAGTGGTCAAAGCATATGGAAATCACTTGGTGATAAGGAATGGCGCCATTCCTTGCTCGCCCTCTTCGTTTCCGGTTGGTGGAAGTGAACCCAGGTTTCGTCCCCAGCAAGGAAGCCATCACCTCCTCGTTCAAAGCGCCGAAGATTCAAATGGCTCTGAGCACTATGGGACTTAACATCTATGGTCATCAGTCCCCTAGAACTTAGAACTACTTAAACCTAACTAACCTAAGGACATCACACAACACCCAGTCATCACGAGGCAGAGAAAATCCCTGACCCCGCCGGGAATCGAACCCGGGAACCCGGGCGTGGGAAGCGAGAACGCTACCGCACGACTACGAGCGCCGAAGAAGTTCTTCACAAGCATCAACACGTTCTCATATTTCAGGAGTCAGCTGCCGTGGCACCCATCTCGCAGACACTTTCTGAAACTGGAGCACATCATGCACAATGTGGTGTGCTGACCCATGACTACTCTGTAAACATGTAGTGCTTCATGCTTTCCCGGCGATCTGTTGACATCTTAGATATTCGGGAATCCAGCCAGATGTTCGCGTCGTTCTCGCACGATATTTCAACAGCGTGCCTCGCTGTCTTCTTCAGGTGCTACATGAGACTGGTTCAAATGGTTCAAATGGCTCTGAGCACTATGGGACTCAACTGCTGAGGTCATTAGTCCCCTAGAACTTAGAACTAGTTAAACCTAACTAACCTAAGGACATCACAAACATCCATGCCCGAGGCAGGATTCGAACCTGCGACCGTAGCGGTCTTGCGGTTCCAGACTGCAGCGCCTTTAACCGCACGGCCACTTCGGCCGGCGAGACTGGTCCTTGGGTCGATCGAGTCCAGTATTTATGCCTGGAAGGAGCTGGGCGTTCCCTAATCGGTCCGCGCCGAGTCGAGTGTTCCCTCTGTGGTCCGCGCCCGCCAGACTCGGCTTCAATGGACCCCTCCAGTCGCGGATGTTCCGACTGCCGTCCGCGCCCGTTTTGGCCGTCCTCAACGGTTGTGGTAGTCATCTGAGGTGTGTCAGACCTGATCTGAGATGTTGGGTACTCTGTCTCATGATTGTTACCACAATTTCCACTTTTTTTTTTCGTGCTGGGCGCTCCATAATCGGTCTGCGCCGCGTCGTGTGTTCCGTCTGCGGTCCGCGCCCGCCAGAGGCGGATACATTGGCCCACTCTGGTCGCCAGAGTTCAGACCGCCGTCCGCGCCCGGTCTGGCCGGCTTCTGATGTCGAGTTCATGATCTGGAGTGTGTCAAATCTGGTCTCTAAATTCCGACACCTTGTCTCACGGCTGTTCTCTCGGTCTCCACTTATATTTCTTGTAGAATCCCGGAGTGTCCGGCGTTGAGTTTTCACAAGCTCAAGCGCTGGATTCCAGGCAGTGGTAATTTGGTATCCCGAGTCACGGTTGATTAGGTTGTCTGTGACCTTAATCTCAATGGCTTCTTTAATGACACTGTCCCAAAATCTTGAGGTCTGTGTCACAATCTTGGTGTCATTGTAATTCATTGAATGACCCAGTTACAGACAATGGCTGATTTAGTTGCCTGTCAGAGTCTGGTAGGTCTCTGGTGTTCTTTACACCTGATGTCCACAGTCCGGTGGTCTGGCCAATGTATGGCATCCCACAGACTCGACACGGTGCGGACCGATTAAGGAACGCCCAGCTCCTTCCAGGCATAAATACTGGACTCGATCGACCCAAGGACGAGTCTCTGGTAGCACCTGAAGAAGACAGCGAGGCACGCTGTTGAAATATCGTGCGAGAACGACGCGAAAATCCGGTTGCATTCCCAAATATCCAAGATGTCAATCTGTAAACATGCTGCAATGTCATTCCGTGTCACTCGGCGGTTTTCCTTCACTATGGCTTCAACTGCTGCAATTTTCTGTTGAGTCACAACTCGTTGTGCCTGACCTGGACGAGGAGCATCTTCCACTGAAGTCACACCATTTGCGAACTTCCTACTCCTTTCGTACACTTGCTGCTGTGACAAACATGTATCATCGTACTGAACCTTCATTCGTCGATGAATTTCAATAGGTTTCACACCTTCAGTACGCAAAAACCGAATAACAGAACGCTGTTCTTCCCTCGTGCAAGTCGCAAGTGGGGTGGCCATCTTTATACTGATACTGCGAAGGTATGTGTGCTATGCTGCCACCTACAGGCCATTCTTCACCCTGTTTGTAGCACGCTTACCAACTTGCAGGATAACGGCGCGAAATTTCGATTTGTTATTACAAATTTAAGGTTTTCATTTGACTCACCCTAGTAGGTCATCCATCCCTGCCAACATCGTAAATAGTGGTATCGCTCCCACTCAAATCTCGAACGAGTCGTCGATTACTCCAGACAGCTTCTTCGAGCATTTGGGTCATTCATGTCAAGTGTCTCAGTTTAGAAAATGCTCCCAGCTCGAACATCTATAATTTCGATGAAATTTATGCAAACAGAGCTTGAGGGACCTGCATGACTTCTGTAAAGTTTCAAGTTCACCTGGTACCTTCGTGCGGGGTAGCCACGTGGTCTAGGGCGCCTTGCCACGGTTCGCGCGGCTTCACCCGTCTGAGGTTCGAGTCCTCCCTCGGGCATGGGTGTGTGTTCTTCTTGCCATAAGTTAATTTAAGTTAGATTAAGTAGTGTATAAGCCTAGGAACCGGGGCTTGAGAAGTTTCGTCCCATAAGAACTTACCTGGTACTGAAGTCGTTCTTGTGAAGACCACTTTTTCGGAGGCCGAAAAGTCACGAAGAAATCAACTTTCGCTTGCCACTGTTCCCAATCTAAAAAAGCTAGCCGCTTGCTTCTGGGCATAGTGGTACAACTTTTTATGTTCAACACATAAATAATAGAGGCAAAGTTCAGAAAACAATGCTTTTATCATAATATCAGTTACAAATGGCTAATAATTCATCTTGGGACAAATTTGTCCATGGTTTAGCAAGGTGCAAGTAGTGAGGAGAGATCACTAATGTCTGTCTGGCCGTTAGATATTTCACAAATTAGGGCCTAGTTTGCGTGTTTGATAACGGTGCTACCGTCCTATAAATTCGCGAAAATATGAATGTACCCAAGTTATAGCCGTGTTGAAAGTCATGTGACTCAAAATGGACATCTACATCTACATCTACATGACTGTTCTGCAATTCACATTTAAGTGCTTGACAGAGGGTTCGTCGAACCACAATCATACTATATCTCTACCATTCCACTCCCGAACAGCGCGCGGGAGAAACGAACACCTAAACCTTTCTGTTCGAGCTCTGATTTCTCTTATTTTATTTTGATGATCATTCCTACCTATGTAGGTTGGGCTCAACAAAATATTTTCACATTCGGAAGAGAAAGTTGGTGACTGAAATTTCGTAAATAGATCTCGCCGCGACGAAAAACGTCTTTGCTGTAATGACTTCCATCCCAATTCGCGTATCATATCTGCCACACTCTCTCCCCTACTACGTGATAATACAAAACGAGCTGCCCTTTTTTGCACCCTTCCGATGTCCTCCGTCAATCCCACCTGGTAAGGATCCCACACCGCGCAGCAATATTCTAACAGAGGACGAACGAGTGTAGTGTAAGCTGTCTCTTTAGTGGACTTGTTGCATCTTCTAAGTGTCCTGCCAATGAAACGCAACCTTTGGCTCGCCTTCCCCACAATATTATCTATGTGGTCTTTCCAACTGAAGTTGTTCGTAATTTTAACACCCAGGTACTTAGTTGAATTGACAGCCTTGAGAATTGTACTATTTATCGAGTAATCGAATTCCAACGGATTTCTTTTGGAACTCATGTGGATCACCTCACACGTTTCGTTATTTAGCGTCAACTGCCACCTGCCACACCATGCAGCAATCTTTTCTAAATCGCTTTGCAACTGATACTGGTCTTCGGATGACCTTACTAGACGGTAAATTACAGCATCATCTGGGAACAACCTAAGAGAACTGCTCAGATTGTGACCCAGGTTTTTTATATAGATCAGGAACAGCAGAGGTCCCAGGACGCTTGCCTGGGGAACACCTGATATCACTTCAGTTTTACACCTATCACATTACATGCATTAACATCAGTCAATAGAGCACATATCATTATACTAGAAATACTAATTTCCATTGTGTAAGGTGTAAAAACGTCTCCTAAACTACTGTATTACACGGCATCGTTCAAACTCAGTGAGGTGTTGATGGTCTTCAGTAACACAAGACTCGTCTGATGCAGCTATCCTCGTTAGTCAATTTTGTGAAAGTCTCTTCATCCCTTCACAACTACTGCAACATACAGGTTGGCTATGATTACACTTTCACTACTTGAGCCAATGTAGACGGAAGACTATTTTACCGGCTGCTCAGCTTCATAGCAATGACGTTCGGACTGCGCGTGACAGGATTTACGTTGTTAGTAGTGTTGGTGTCATGACTTGCCGTTAGGCGCCGTAGGGTTGAAACACATGCACCAGTGTGCATTACAGTTGCGCACAGTCAACATGGATTTGTACAAGATGAGCAGGGCTTTACTCTTAAGTCTACTTTGTCAAGAGAACAGCAATAGTGCTACTGGTCTTCGCGAGTACTGACGCATTAAAGGAATAATGAAAGGTCCTCTTTCCACACCGAAGTTAAAGAACATGATTCGGAAGTTCCAATTAACTGGAAATTTGGGAATTGCTCCTACGATGGTTCAATGATCAATAGCGCCAGAAATTTTTTAACAAATACTGTTCCTATGGCCGAGAATGCAGGACGCAATGTGTGATCTTCAAGCAGTGCACGAGCTGTGTCACGGCATTTGAACATCCCATGGCCTACCGTTCGAAAAATTTTGCAAATGGAAGAAAAACGGAATATCTAATGTGGTTCCGGGGTGTCGTGGATGCAGATGGTCGCTACATTGAACAACGTTTGTAACCTGAGAGATAAACACGGTACGGAATTAACAAATGTTACCCTCTCATGTGGAAATGAAAATGTTTTTATTCGTAATTTTTCTTCCGCATATCCTTACAAATGTTTCCACAAGGGGTTGCATTGACCTACGATCACTCGTTTGTCATAGAGGCTATCTCAAGCAGCGAAAGTTTATTAGTACCACTCTGTACTTTTGAACCTGTTTAGTGTACCTCTTCGGTCCAAAAAGTTTCGAGAATCAATTAATAAAAAATAGAGAAAATTTAAGATGGTGGGTTTGATGCTTCAGGTTTTCTACACAGTTTCCCACTCAATTGAGTACAACGCCCTGAACGTTCATACAACTTATGTGAAACTGCCAGAAAAATCTGTCTTTGGGTTGTTATTAAACTCGCGCATCACACTGATTTAAATGTCGGTACGTATTCACAGCGTCGACCCTTCATATGTAGCTCTACACTTTGTCGTCTTGTGGTGGAGTATTATAGAAAGTACCAAGTCTCTTTACCCATGATAACATTTTCCTGAAAAGAAAAGTCCAAGATTTGCATTTCAATCACGGAAGGAGTCTGCGCGTCGTCGTTTTTGCTGTGGAGTCTAAGGGTGCGACGAAAACTTCGCACAGACTAATCTCATCTTCAAAACCTTTTGTAGAATATCTTGAACACTTGATTCGGAGTTGTTGCTCCACTGCGATTTGTGACAGTATAACGTTGGCACACCACTGGCCGAACTTCCACTACTTAACACGGCCTGCTCACAGGCGACTGGGGGAATGCGCATCTGTTGTTTACAGTTGTTAGTTCAAGCTGTCACCGTATCTACTGGACGGCCATCGCATATATGCCAGGAGTAAAATCACTCTCAGAATTTTTTGAACGAATAGTATAGTCTCAAGCCTTGGTCTCACTTTACAGCTTTCCTCCTTTCCCCCTCCTCCGACTTCCCTCCTTGATTCCTCATGATGGATCCCATGTCGCAACATTACAGAAAAATAACATCAGAGAAGAGTTACTAACACTTACATTTATATTCCATGTTAAATTTTTCGAAAGACAAAAGTGGCTCTGAGCACTATGGGACTTAACATCTGTGGTCATCAGTCCCCTATAACTTAGAACTACTTAAACCTAACCAACCTAAGGACATCACACACATCCATGCCCGAGGGAGGATTCGAACCTGCGACCGTAGCAGTCGCGCGGTTCCGGACTGAGCGCCTAGAACCGCTAGACCACCGCGGCCGGCTTTTCGAAAGACACTTTTCTTACTGTTACCAGTCTTCATTTTACATCCCCTCTACTTCGGCCATCGTCATTTTCCTGCCGAAATAGCACCTACTAGTTTTAGTATGTTATTTTTTTAAACCAATTCCCTCAGCATCACCTGATCACATTCTACTACATTCCATTACCCTAATTTTACATTTGTCGATGTCCCCTTAAAATTTCTTTTCGAGAAACTATATTTCTTTTCAACTGCTCTTCGAAGTCCTTTGCCATCTCTGACGGAAGTACGATGTCAGCGGGAAACTTTAATTTTTGTTTGTTCTGTCTGACCTTTAATTTCCTTTCCAAAATTTTCTTTGGTTTCCTTTACTGCTTGCTAAATGTATAGATGAATAGTATCGGCGATAGGCTACACCCCTGTCTCACTCGCTTCTCAACTTCCGCTGCCACTTCAAGCCCTTCGAAGTCGGCCGGGGTGACCGAGCGGTTCTAGGCGCTACAGTCTGGAACTGCGTGACCGCTACGGTCGCTGGTTCGAATCCTGCCTCGGGCGTGGATGTGTGTGATGTCCTTGGGTTAGTTAGGTTTAAGTAGTTCTAAGTTCTAGGGGACTGATGACCTCAGAAGTTAAGTCCCACAGTGCTCAGAGCCATTTGAACCATTTTTGAACTCCTTCGACTCTTACGAGTGCAGTGTGTTTTCTGTACACGTTGTAAGTAACTTTCGCTCTCTGTTCTTTACCTCTGTTACGTTCGTAATTTCGAAGAGTGTATTTCATTCAATAATTTCGAAAGCTTTCTGTAACTGTGCAAGTGCTATAAACGTAGGTTTGCCTTTCTTCAGTTTGTATTCTACGATAAGTCGCAGAGTCAGTAATGTTTCGCGTGTTTGTTCATTAACGAGAAATCCATACTAATATTCCTCACGGACGGCTTCAACTAATCGGTTCGCTTCTTCTGTAAATAATTCGTGTCAGTATTACGCAACCCTGACTTCATAACCTGGCGGTTCTGTAATATTCATAGCTACCAGCACCTGCCTTGTTTGACATTGGAATTATTTCATTGTTCTTTATGTCTGTCTGTATTTCGCCTGACTCTTACCTGCAACAGACGATATTAAAATATTATAAATCACTTCGCTCGGTGTACTGAATTTCTGGCTGTAATTTTGCAGCTTTCCTGAATCATCGTCTGCTGTACAGATTGTTTAGACGAAGGATTTAGATGTCGCTCATGAGCACAATTTAACACAATGTAGTCTGTCATGTTGTCGGTAAATTTCGTAAATTACAGCATCCTTTCGTAGATGCTGAAACGGATTTTGCGAAATTTTTTGCAAAATATTAGTTTAAGATTGAGAAGTCATGTCACCAGCTATTGTCACGTCTTTCACACAGCTAAATGTTAGCCACATAGTTTATTAAATGCACGTTAATTCACTATAACGTTAAATCACGTTAACGTGCTACACTTCTTAACGTAATTAGTGATGCACGTCACTGATTTCGTACCACACCATGAACCGAATATTACAATGACTGGAGTGTACTAGAAGAGCCATCACTTTGCTTTGTGGGAGCTGGTACAACAGGAGCAGGGAGTATGTGTAATATCGCCATCTTTGCAGAGAACTACTGCCTCCAGGGTACTACGTATTCACCCCAATATAGTGCCATTTAGTCCCGAACTGACTATAATGTAAATTCAAAAATTGAAAAAATTGTAATATTAACACTCTTCTATAACTGTTTACCACAAAATACGAGGTGCGGCTAGAAAATAACCGGACTGATGCTGGAAAAACATTTATTTACAATTATTTACAATTTCATGTTATCTCCTTCAATGTACTCTCCTCCTCGGTCTCTACACCGCTCCATACGAATTTTCCACTGTTCATAGCAATGCTGCAGATCATTTTCGGTAAGTCCATACATTACTTCCGTCGCTTTTTCTTTTACTGCTTCAACAATCTCAAATCTAGTTCCTTTCAAAGCTGACTTGACTTTAGGGAAAAGAAAAATGTCACAGGGGGCCAAATCAGGTGAGTAGGGTGGATGATCTAAGATGGGAATGTTGTGTTTTGCCAAAAACGTCTTCACTGACAACGCACTGTGAGCTGGGGCATTGTCTTGGTGAAGGATCCATGACTTTTTTCTCCACAAATCGTTCCGTTTTCTCCGTACTCGCTCACGTAGGGTAGCCAGGACGCTAATGTAGTAACGCTGATTCACTGTTTGTCCCTCTGGTACCCAATCAATGTGCACAATCCCTTTGATGTCAAAAGAAACAATCATCATTGCCTTGAATTTCTATTTTGACATTCGTGCTTTTTTTTGTCGTGGAGAACCAGGAGTTTTCCAATGCATCGATTGGCGTTTAGTTTCGGGATCGTAAGTAAAAAACCACGATTCATCGCAAGTAATAACATTTTGTAAGAAGGTGGGATCACTTTCAATGTTTTCCAGGATGTCAGAACAAATCATTCTTCGGCGTTCCTTCTGTTCAATTGTGAGACACTTTGGAACCATTTTTGAACACACTTTGTTCATGTTGAAACTTTCATGAAGAATCTGCCTAACACTTTCCTTGTCAACTCCTGTTAACTCAGACACTGCTCTGATTGTTAAACGGCGATCTTGTCGAACAAGTTTACCGATTTTTTCAATGTTTGCATCAGTTTTTGCTGACAATGGTCTGCCAGTGCGAGTGTCATCACTGGTGTCTTCGCGGCCATCTTTAAATCGTTTAAACCACTGAAACACTTGTGTTCGCGATAAACAATCATCGCCGTACACTTGTTGTAACATTACAAACGTTTCACTTGCAGATTTTCCTAGTTTGAAACAAAATTTGATGTTAACACGCTGTTCTTTCTGTACACTCAACATTTTCCGACGCACAGACAAAACGTCAACTACTTAAAACAGACGTCACGGACAGACTGAGTGCAGGAGGCAGATGAAACTCGAGCAGTAGGCGGAGCGAGAGTCACGTGACAGGCCACGCGACTTTCAGCCTTATTGCATTCGTTTTATTGTTTCACCGGTACTAGTCCGTTTTTCTTGTAGCCACACCTCGTAATTACAATGTCTGAAAAAGAAATTGAAGCACACAGGAGGGGAAGAGGAAAAGAAATAAAACTTCGCAGGTTGAGAGACTATACGATGTTATTTCAGTCATTACGAAATGGAGTCATATTTATAGCGAACTTAGCAGTATGAGCCCACCTATTAGCATAACGTTGCTCCCCACTGGCCTCGGTGTATGAACTGATTCGGTTTGGAATGGTGTCACAAAGCCATTGTGTCATCTCGTGAGGCAAGCTGGCCATAAATGATGTAACTGGTTCTTCATATGCTGGATAGTAGCGCTGGGATGGAGTTGATGTCCGAGCTGAGCCCTCACGCGCTATATCGAGGACAGATATAGGAACCTGGCTGGCCTTGGGAGTACCTCAACGTCACACAGACAGTTCACAGAGAGACGTTCCATGTGTGAACGAGGACCGTGGTGTTGAAAAATGACGCCACGATACTTTGGCGCGAAAGGTAACTCTTGAGGGCGCAGCAGGAGGTCTGTCTGCCATCCGAGTTCCTTCAATCGGTACAAGGAGTGACCGGGAATCGAACCTCACGACTTCAAGGTTAACAGTGCCTTACTCTCCAACACATCGGATGAATGGTACCTATCTACAAGCCATGGTCATGTGGGGAAGTGAAGAACCGCTATCATCGCTAACCATAATGTGACGCTATTCATCAGCAGTCCAGGGTTCCCAGTCACCGCACATCCTAACACAGCCGCTTGTGTTGTGGCGTTACTGACAACCTATGCACGGAACAATATTCCCTTGTCAGGCTGCTGCTAATCTCTGACCAATGGGGCAGGATGGCACAGAACGTTGTAAGGAGTTAATAATTTATTCTCAGATGCCAGGAGCAGGCGTAAAGGCGTTACGATTTTCTGGGTGCAGAATACGGCGATCCTTGCTCGTGGGTGTCAGACGTGGTCGGTAGAAAATCGGAAGCTGGTGAAATGGAGATCCACAATGAGGCCCTTTCCCAACTCTGTTACGTGCTGATAAGGGTGTCTCACACAAGTACTCGGTACCTCCCAAGTCTCTCGTAGTGATTACTCAACACATGAGAATGTTCACGCCTCTTACCTACCCTACTAGGCTGTTAATACGGGTACAGACGAACTGCGCTAATGCACTCTGGTGGATGTTCAGCTGGACTAGTGAACTTACATTTCTGATCAGTCACACACAAGCCAATGCTCTATGCATGTATGAAGTTACACTGACATGTCACCATATCTTATGGATGCTTCACTTGTTGTCAGGCGGTGTATTATTGCGTATTTTCGCACATACACTCACAGATATCCACTTTGACAAAAGCCTTATCCGCAAAGCCAATATTACGACTGGTATGGGCGTATACAAAGGGTGTAATGGACATAAGTGCAGATATTTTTGTATGAGATAGCTTAATATGCACGAGGGTTACTCGGAAAGTAAGGAACGATCGGTCGCGAAATGGAAACCACAGTGAAAATCCGATGAAGTTTTGCACAGGTGTGTCTGACAGTGTCTCTAGTATGCCCGTCGATCGCGTTACGTCGTTCGTATTAGTTCTGAGCACACAGGGAGCACATAAAGATACCCAGGACAATAGTGTCTCTCGCCAAGTACGAGGGCCTGGTGAGAATTTTCGCCTGAAGTTAAGCAGCCAACATTACATAAGTGTCGTGCGTTGTCCTCTTCAAGACAATTCTCAGCTGCATTCTGCAGGGGCAATGAAGTTGCTCCTGCATCGTTTTCAATTGGAAATGTTTGATTACCCACAATACAGCCCGTAATTGTCTCCTTCTGAGTTTCATCTCTGCTCACATGAACCACTGGCTATGAAGACAACATTTTGGCACAGACAACGAGCTGTTGGCCAGCGTAGAGATTTGGCGGAAAGCACTGGCGGCTGCCTGCTATAACAAGGGTATTGGGAAGTTGGTACAACGCTACGACAAACGTCTAAGTCGGATCGGCGACTATGGAGATAAGTAGCTGGAAGTTGTAGCTAACTGTTGCAAATAAAACAGTTTTGATTTTCACTGTGGTTCCATTTCGCGACCTATTATTCCTTACTTTCCGAATACCCCTCGTACATACATTATTGCGTTGGTTGATTTTTGCTGTCTAACAGTCTTCTTGCAGACACGTCACGTAACTTACTACCTGGTGTTTTCTGCACGGTCGTAACTGCACCACCAAGTGGACTACGCCTATCAATTTCGACTAAAAGTTCTGTGTCCACATGTCCACCTTTCAACACCTGACACGCTGCCCAGGGGAAAATACATAGAAAGATAGATCCCTTATCATTTAGCTACAAAATAGCAGGTCAGCAACTGGAAGCAGTTAATTCCATAACTTATCTGGGAGTACGCATTAGGAGTGATTTAAAATGGAATGATCATATAAAGTTGATCGTTGGTAAAGCAGATGCCAGACTGAGATTCACTGGAAGAATCCTAAGGAAATGCAATCCGAAAACAAAGGAAGTAGGTTACAGTACGCTTGTTCGCCCACTGCTTGAATACTGCTCAGCAGTGTGGGATCCGCACAAGATAGGGTTGATAGAAGAGATAGAGAAGATCCAACGGAGAGCAGCGCGCTTCGCTACAGGATCATTTAGTAATCGCGAAAGTGTTACAGAGATGGTAGATAAACTCCAGTGGAAGACTCTGCAGGAGAGACGCTCAGTAGCTCGGTACGGGCTTTTGTTAAAGTTTCGAGAACATACCTTCACCAAAGAGTCACGCAGTATATTGCTCCTTCCTACGTATATGTCGCGAAGAGACCATGAGGATAAAATCAGAGAGATTAGAGCCCACACAGAAGCATACCGACAATCCTTCTTTCCACGAACAATACGAGACTGGAATAGAAGGGAGAACCGATAGAGGTACTCAGGGTACCCTCCGCCATACACCGTCAGGTGGCTTGCGGAGTATGGATGTAGATGTAGATATGGCTTGCTTTTGATGCATATGCTTGCAGGTACTAAAACAAAAATTCGACTCGTAATCGCTATCATTATTAGTCAGCAAAAGACGTAAATACTGATGAAATGCCGTGCAGTACACCGTCCTCAGCAGAAAGTGGAGTGTGACGAGCGCAGCAGTGCACCGACCTCTGCGGCGATGTAGGCTGGGATGACGCTGAGCAGCAGCTGCTCCTGCTGCTCCTTCTCGCACTCCAGCTTGATGCGGGACTCGATGCAGGTGCGCGTGCCCTCGAACGTGTGCTGGTGCGCCGCCTCCGTCATGTGGCGGTAGTAGAGGCCCGTGCCGCCAGCGCACGCCAGCAGCAGCGCCTCCGCCAACAGCTGCAACACCACAACACACACGTCGTGCCCTCAGTCCAGTCACACGTCCACTCAGAAAAGTGCGCGTCAGCTGCAGGACATTACGACGGGGCGTCCGCACTCTAAGCTTCGAGTGTATATTCGTAGCGCCCATCGCAAGTATGTCGTGGGACGTTATCATTTCGGAACAGCTGAGTGCATAGCCAACGACGAAACAATATTTGGGACTGCAGGCTCCCTCGGAGAATTTTATTGATGTAATCTTCCCGGATATACAGCCGTGTCGTTGTTGCAACGTTTCGAAGAGTTCCTTGCTCGTCATTGGACTCTTGGTGGATGAGTTTGCGGTTCAACGGCTATAAAGGAAAGAACTGGATGTGGACCCGACAGTTTGCCTGAAGATGAATAGTGAGACAGTCGTCGAAACATTGCACCAACGCGACGCCACGACTGAGTCGATAATCCGAGAAGGCCGTCCGTTGTGGCCGAGCTGTTCTAGACACTTCAGTCCGGAACCGCGCGGCTTCTACGGTCGGAGGTTCGAATCCTGCCTCGGGCATGGATGTGTGTGATCTCCTTAGGTTAGTTAGGTTTAAGTAGTTCTACGTCTACGGGACTGATGACCTCAGAGGTTAAGTCCCATAGTGCTCAAAGCCATTTGAACCAATCCGAGGAGATTTCATAAACGTAACGTTACGTTTTCGACTCGATCACAGGACAAATAATTCACAAAGCAGCCATATTAATATCCTTGGTGGTAGAGGTCGACCAAACTGAATTTTCGGAGAAAAACCATTCCGTTATAACGTGCAACAAATACACGTAAACATGTAATTAATTACTGAACAATGAGTTCCATTTTTTGCATTTTCTTACTGATATATGTAGCATTCCATACTTTTTATATTGAAGGCTATTAGAGACGTCATATATATATATATATATATATATATATATATATATATATATATATATATATATACTCCTGGAAATAGAAAAAAGAACACCGTGAATTCATTGTCCCAGGAAGGGGAAACTTTATTGACACATTCCTGGGGTCAGATACATCACATGATCACACTGACAGAACCACAGGCACATAGACACAGGCAACAGAGCATGCACAATGTCGGCACTAGTACAGTGTATATCCACCTTTCGCAGCAATGCAGGCTGCTATTCTCCCATGGAGACGATCGTAGAGTTGCTGGATGTAGTCCTGTGGAACGGCTTGCCATGCCATTTCCACCTGGCGCCTCAGTTGGACCAGCGTTCGTGCTGGACGTGCAGACCGCGTGAGACGACGCTTCATCCAGTCCCAAACATGCTCAATGGGGGACAGATCCGGAGATCTTGCTGGCCAGGGTAGTTGACTTACACCTTCTAGAGCACGTTGGGTGGCACGGGATACATGCGGACGTGCATTGTCCTGTTGGAACAGCAAGTTCCCTTGCCGGTCTAGGAATGGTAGAACGATGGGTTCGATGACGGTTTGGATGTACCGTGCACTATTCAGTGTCCCCTCGACGATCACCAGTGGTGTACGGCCAGTGTAGGAGATCGCTCCCCACACCATGATGCTGGGTGTTGGCCCTGTGTGCCTCGGTCGTATGCAGTCCTGATTGTGGCGCTCACCTGCACGGCGCCAAACACGCATACGACCATCATTGGCACCAAGGCAGAAGCGACTCTCATCGCTGAAGACGACACGTCTCCATTCGTCCCTCCATTCACGCCTGTCGCGACACCACTGGAGGCGGGCTGCACGATGTTGGGGCGTGAGCGGAAGACGGCCTAACGGTGTGCGGGACCGTAGCCCAGCTTCATGGAGACGGTTGCGAATGGTCCTCGCCGATACCCCAGGAGCAACAGTGTCCCTAATTTGCTGGGAAGTGGCGGTGCGGTCCCCTACGGCACTGCGTAGGATGCTACGGTCTTGGCGTGCATCCGTGCGTCGCTGCGGTCCGGTGCCAGGTCGACGGGCACGTGCACCTTCCGCCGACCACTGGCGACAACATCGATGTACTGTGGAGACCTCACGCCCCACGTGTTGAGCAATTCGGCGGTACGTCCACCCGGCCTCCCGCATGCCCACTATACGCTCTCGCTCAAAGTCCGTCAACTGCACATACGGTTCACGTCCACGCTGTCGCGGCATGCTACCAGTGTTAAAGACTGCGATGGAGGTCCGTATGCCACGGCAAACTGGCTGACACTGACGGCGGCGGTGCACAAATGCTGCGCAGCTAGCGCCATTCGACGGCCAACACCGCGGTTCCTGGTGTGCTGTGACGTGCGTGTGATCATTGCTTGTACAGCCCTCTCGCAGTGTCCGGAGCAAGTATGGTGGGTCTGACACACCGGTGTCAATGTGTTCTTTTTTCCATTTCCAGGAGTGTATATATATATATACTATAGGGTGAGACGGCCAATGATCCTTTCCGTGCAGATGCACAACCAGTCCCGAATTCCACTGGAATCAACGATCACTGCCAGTAGTGACGGTAATGCGGAGGAACACTAAGTTAGTAGCGAGTGGTCAGGTTGGGAATTTGGGTCGGTCAGGGACAGTGTTCGGATATCCGAGGCCGTCAAGACGAGCGTTCGCAAGAAACGGAAAAATCCGGGCTCGAGCCTAGGTCCGGCACATATTTTCAACTTTCCCCAGCGATTAATTTCAACGTCGTTGTTCGTCTGATTAAAAAATACGGAATCTTGATTGCAGTGACTTACTGATACGAATTAATTCGTACAAAACATGAAACTGAGACTTATAACAGTTACAGGCATTCTGTTCTGTCTGATACACGATCTGCTACGACAACGAAACTTTCATCTTCCAAACTAACCTAGACTTCAAGCTACGCTACAAATCTGACTGGAGCCACAACTTAGTTACTGGCTTTAAGAGGAAAGTACTAATGACATTTCAACATACCAAGCCACAGATACCAAGAAAAGAAACGCTCGCATGCAGAAAAAGTAGAAAATAAAGGTCGAGATGTCCGCTTTATGACAATAGTTCTTTTGTATCTGGCAGCATTATCCCATCCTCGTCGTCAATGTAGTGGACTGAAAAGGCAGCCAGTCCACAGAGACGGGTAGCCGAAAGGGCACACGTACACACACGCCGACTGGCGCGAAGTCTGGAACAGGATACGTGATGAATGTGATAATGAAAAGAACGTAGCTACTAGAACACTTAACTTTTATAACGTCCTTTGGTGTACAGCATTCTTGATGATACAAGTGAGACTCTTTACATTCATGAAGTAACTAATGGCGCCTTGCTAGGTCGTAGCCATGGACTTAGCTGAAGGCTATTCTAACTGTCTCTCGGCAAATGAGAGAAAGGCTTCGTCAGTGTAGTCGCTAGCAACGTCGTCGTACAACTGGGGGCGAGTGCAAGTCAGTCTCTCGAGACCTGCCTTGTGGTGGCGCTCGGTCTGCGATCCTGACAGTGGCGACACGCGGGTCCGACATGTACTAATGGACCGCGGCCGATTTAGGCTACCACCTAGCAAGTGTGGTGTCTGGCGGTGACACCACAGTTAGGTTTAAGTAGTTCTAAGTTCTAGGGGACTGATGACCTCGGAAGTTAAGTCCCATAGTGATCAGAGCCATTTGAACCGCTTATTGGAAACTGTCACCTTACCATTTGCCTAGCTAAGCACGACTATCGGTCAAAACCAAACTTCCATACGCCGTCAACTGTGTGCCTACAGCCTGTACTCTTACACTCATTATGTTTGTTCCCACTCAGGGGAGTCATTATACATGAAAGTCGCTTGCCCGGTGTCAGCAGATAAATAGGATTTTGCAGTGTCTATATTATTCTGAATTGTGATACGAAGTTGCATCATAATTCGGAATAATACAGGCAGTGCAATACCGTATAACTCGTATCAGTCCGTCACCGAAAGCAGTGTTTTAGACGAATTCATTATTACGTATTTCGATGTAAACAGCGTTACACTGCAAAATATGTTGATAACAGAAACGCCAAAATGAGGCAAAAGCAGAATTGGGCCGTCCACAATACGCAAGTATATCAGGGGCGCGAAGACGTATCAGTTTAAAAGCTGCTCATTGGTTACCAGACGGCATCCTCACTTTCGCTCGCCCCAACTTGACACAAAGGCACATCGCCAACACCTGCCCTACACCGCGGCCGAGCGACGTGGCGCAGTGGTTAGCACGCTGGACTTCCATTCGAGAGAACGACGATACAAATCCGTCCCTGACCAACTTAAATTAGGGTTTGCCTGAAATCCCTGAATCACTCCAGACAAATGCTCGTACGGTTCCTTTGGAAGGGCGAGGCCTATTTCCATCCCCATCTTTTCGTAATTCGCTCTTGTACTCCGTCTATAATGACCTCGCTGTCGACTGGACATTAAACCCTAATCTTCCTTTCTTCCTATACCACGAACAAGCGCAGTGCGAGGACGACCCTTTGTAAATTCTCCAGTTTTGCACTGGTGAGGAATATATCCCTAATATAATGATGTCTGTCTCTCAGGTGGCTCGAAGCCGTCCACACACAGGAAACCGTCTCTTGCAAACAGCGACAATCTCTGGTAGGTGTTGTTTGTCTAGACGGAACGCGTAAGTACTCTGCACTTGTTGTTAAGCGCAGTGTCGGAGATATTCCCCCGATGATATAAAAAAAGAACACGCGTTGTGTCAAACGTAAAGTAGGCGCGCCAGGTGGGCGCTTATGGAGACGAAAATGTTCAGGTTTCCAGCCACACAGCTGCGAGTAAGGCGGCCACTGGAACTGTCCATATAGATACTGGATTGGCGATTGCCGCGAAGAGGTAAGCGATAGTACAGGTTCAACTCAGAACCAACAGAGATTGACAATATCCAGACACACCACATTATACGAACTTTTATGCTAGGATTATTGGGCCGGCCGGTGTGTCCGAGCGGTTCTAGGCGCTTCAGTCTAGAACCGCACGACAGCTACGGTCGCAGGTTCGAATCCTGCCTCGGGCATGGATGTCTGTGATGTCCTTAGGTTAGTTAGGTTTAGGTGGTTCTAAGTTCTAGGGGACGGATGACCTCAGATGTTAAGTCCCATAGTGCTCAGAGCCATTTGGGATTATTGGCGATAAGGTCTCCTCAGCATACTAGATACTTATGAAATTAAGACAAGATAAAGTGGAATAAATATGGTAAATAATTAGCTAGAATACATGACGATCTGTACACATTTATTTAGCCTCTAGGCCCGGAAAACTGATAAAGAACTAAATGACTTCACTTAACATATACAACGATTAAACTACACGCCCGAGCAACGGAATACAATAGAGTAACAATAGCTTTGGACCATGCCATTTCAACTGATAATGCTTGATTAACTTTCTTTTTAAATCAGGAATCGGAAATGATATCTTACATAGCCATTAGATAGTATAGTTTGAAAGTATTCATTAGCCGAGCGGTCTGGGGCGCTGCAGTCACGGACTGTGTGGCTGGTCCCGGCGGAGGTTCGAGTCCTCCCTCGGGCATGGGTGTGTGTGTTTGTCCTTAGGATAATTTAGGTTAAGTAGTGTGTAAGTTTAGGGACTGATGACCTTAGCAGTAAAGTCCCATAAGATTTCACACACATTTGAACATTTTTTTGAAAGTATTCTTTGTACTATTTATATACAACTTAGAGTATGATTCCTTTTTGTAATCTTGTTATGCTTCGGGTCACACTTGAGAACTGCTAGGCACACACAGTCTCACAGCATCCCCAGATACTTTTTTCAGTTTATTGTTTTATGGAAATGCTACGGACCAACAATACAAGACGCAAAAATTCTGCACCACCTTCGGATATAATTTCTCCTTTTCAATGGAAATATGAGAAATTTTCATTTGCCCATTAATGACCGATTGGTTTGTTTATAAAACTGCCAACGTGTGGCATATCATCATCTCACCTCGGTACATCACAGCCACATCACCCCACAATACGCTACAACACAAACCCAGCAATGCATTTCATTCATCTCCATTCTGTGATCCCAGTTTTCAAGGAACAGTTATTGCATACACTTGGGCTTTATTTCTTAAAGGAGACTAATAATTTTTACAACAAACATGAAATGCGTCGACTGTTAAGTCGATCCAGATTAAGTACCTCGTGATGTAAAGACGAAAGCGATCTACTCACTTCCAGCATGCTTGTTGGCAGCAGGCAGCAACTTACTATGATTCAATGAAATTACAAAACCCTCAGATTTGCACATGGTTTGTTGTTATTTAACCCTGCATTACTACTGGTGGGTCTCGCGGACCCTGACTTGTGTGAGCGTTTCGTTTTCGTTAGGTTCACAACACTGCACACCAGCAGCGTTCCTTGTAGCTTCCTACCTTACACAGCTGTGCCGTTTGCTCGTCAAGTGACGGAGGAGGTCTAGGAGTGCTAGTAGCGTGTTTGGGTCTGCCAGACCGGCCACAGCAAGTTGGTGAGTACTTGTTGGGGCTGTAGGACCCAGAGTATCAATGACGGTACCGTTTGTCCCAACACAAATACGTTTGTAGCACACATTCAAATTGGTGAATCAGCCTACTTATTTCAGGCGAGGGCTGTAATGGATGTAACAGAAGATCTGTATAACGATGCACTGCGAAATGAAATCGTTAGTGACGAATCAAGTGACGAAGGTGGAGACGTAGACGTCGAACTATATAGTGAACACGATACGGAAAGCGACGAAAGTGGGGATGACAGCGATAGATATCAGAACAATAAGAAATATTTTTTTGGTAAGGACAAGCGTACTAAATGGATAAAAGACATGCCTACTCCTCGTATCAGAACGAGGTCACATAATATTGTGTCACATGTTTCTGGTATGACGGGAATGGCAAAGAATAAAAGGACAGATGTAGAAATATGGCGGCTGTTTTTCACGGATGAAATAATGGATGAAGTAGTGACACATACTAACCAACGTGTCGAATCCGCTAAGTCGAGATAGTCTTCGTTTCAGACCTTCATTCATGAGACAGATACGGTTCTAGGCGCTACAGCCTGGAACAGCGCGACCCCTACGGTCGCAGGTTCAAATCCTTAGGTTAGTTAGGTTCAAGCAGTTCTAGAGGACTGATGACCTCAGCAGTTAAGTCCCATAGTGCTGAGAGCCATTTGAACAATTTCAACCATGAGACAGATAAAGGTGAAATTGAAGCATTTCTTGGTTTGTTGTATTTGGGTGGAATCTACAAGGTTGGTAGGGTTAATTTAAAAGAACTCTGGGACAGAGATGGTACAGGATTGGAATTATTCTACTCTACAATGACGCTACAGAGATTCAGGTTTCTGGCACAGTGTCTGAGATTTGACGAAAAGTCAACGAGATCCGACAGGCGCAAAGAGGATAAAGTGGCCCCTGTACGTAATATATTTGATTTGTTCACCAAAAACTGCATAGCACACTATTCTCTTGGAGAATATGTCACTTAGATGAAATGCTTGTCAAATTTCGAATGTACATTCCTTCCAAACCTGGCATATGTGGAATAAAAGTTTTCCATCTAGCCGACGCAAGAACGGCGCACACGTCAAATTCGGAAGTTTATTTAAGGCAAGCAGCCATATGGACCGTATAAGTTGAGTAATCGTGCAGCTGATGTCGTCTAAAGGTTGTGAAATCATATTTCCAAAACATCAAGGAACATAACGATGGATAGCTCGTTTACGAGCTATGAACTGGCCCTGCCACTTCCGAAAGACCATAAATTAACACTTCTGGGAACAGTAAGGAAGAACAATACGGAAATTCCCCCAAAATTCGTGAACAAAAGGGGTAGAAATGCTTTTACTAGTATCTTTGGCTTTCAGAAGACGTGCACATTAGTGAGTTGTGTAACAAAGAAAAACAGGTGCCTACTTCTACTGATTACTACGCACCATGACAACAAAATAGATGCAACAATTGGGGAAGAAATGATGCCGGAGATGATAACTCTGTATAATGCTACTACGGGCGGGGTAGATTTAGTAGATCAGATATGTGCCACCTATGATGTAGCAAACGCAATATATTTGTTACAAATGCGTCTCAAAAAACACTTAAGTTTAATTTGTAAAGATTGCATGTAGTGGCCTGGAGTGGTAAAACGACATGGGAAACAGTACGTTCAAAAGACATTTACTTACGTTTTCGTACATGTTTTCTACTAATCTTTTCATACCTAAGTCTGGTTTTCGTAGCTTTCATTGATCTACTTTGTGTGCTATGACACACGACAGTCATATTGTGTAACCATTTTTGTCCTGCACGGTATGTAAATGTTAGAATCACTGTCTAATTTGCTTGCGTAGTAATAAAGGACAACAATTTATTCAAACCCAAAGGAAACGGTTTTTTTTTTACTTCATCTAGACAACAAGCGTGAATGTGAAGCCCTTTTGTGCTCCCTATCCTTAACAAATCAGACTGATACGCAGGTCGGGTCTGCGAGACCCCTCATAGCAACGGTGGTACAAACGAACACAGTAGCAACGCAGGGTTAAATGACGACCCGTTTCTGACTTTTACCCATTATCAAGACATCCATGTAAGTCTTTCTACGTTTGATAATGGACAGAGGGTCGAAACTGGTCACCATTTAAATAAAAACAAACTTCTGTGCAACTCCGACGGTTTTGTAATATCATTGCAAGTGAACTACGATACCGGGGTTGTAAGTAGTATTTTGTGGATCTGAATGGATCTTTTCCATTTGTTCTTCTTTTATGTATACAGTAGTCGTAGCTCAGAGCCTGGACAAGGCAGTCTGCCTAGGAAATGGCAATCCAAAATATTACTCAGCAAGTTTGGAAGCTGTGAGACGGCAGCCCCAACACCGAGCTTAACCTGTGCAGCTCTCGTAACGCGGCCAGAGGATTTTATGCATATTGGCGCACATCAACGACATGCCTCGAATAATGGATTTAAAGTGGAAGCAGGTCGTTGGATGCAGCACGTGGCCTACAGGACCTGAAAATACACAGTCGCTGGGCAGAGAAGCTGCGAGGTATCATTCAGTCTATAATGACACAAGTAAAGTGAGCGACTCGGTTATTCCTTTACTGGTTTCCAGAGGATGGCTGCACTGCAGGGTTTAGGTAGGCTACACATCGGCTGAGGACACGTTGAAAGCGTCTCTAGGTATCCCAGTGTATAGTCTAAATGCGTAATGAGAGATTATTTTCTCTCATTCGAAGCAGGAAGTGTTTTTCTTGCTATTCCAAAAGAAAGAGCTGATTTAATTTTTCACTATTGTGACACCTTTCGTTGTGCGCTTTACGACATGAGTCGGAGGCCAGTTCGATGGGCCAAAAACGGAATAGGTGCTTTCAATGTGTATCATGCTCTCTTTAAAACGCTACAGAAGTGTTTTGCCTGCTATTCTGATATAGAATGCCGATCTAATTGTTCAATTTTATGGTATCTTCTTTGTGTGATACACCATGGGTACCTTAAGAGTGTTTCCTTGTCCTTCTAAAATGCTGCCGGAAGAGTTTGCTTGTCATTTTGATATAGGTTTCTAAAGTAACTGCTCGACTTCGGGGTATTTTTTTGTGTGATGTGCCATTAGTGTGGAGCCAGTTATAAGACACTCAGACTGAACAAATATATCCGTAGTCTATCTTTCTCGTCGGTGATGCAAATCATGGGTTTCTGTCGTGGTGCTTACTTTGTCTGAAAGCCTATGTGGAGTCTATTACCTGGGAGCCATGAAACAAATTTAAATTCGAACTCGACGATGGAATATCTAGCCAACGCTGAATAACCGCAGCTATTATGTGTACAGTATCCTTTTTGCACATTTTCCTACATCTGCATTATTGCAACAAGTAATTTTTGCAATAAGCGTCACGTAATTGAGAATCTCAGTAGACTCCTGCATCCCAACATTTCCTTGCGCTTCTGGGGGGTTTTTTGTCCTTGCCAAATCCCCCTGTTGATTGGGTATTGTAAGCTGTGATTATCTGAATTTATATTTCTGTTTCCTTGTACCAAAGTAGAGGTGCAGGATGTTAGACACATGTTCAATAAATGCCACGACAAATTCCAGCTGGTTGCTCGAAACTAGTTCCTATCCTCCGGTCCTGAAAATAATGCTGACCACCGTTTCTTGTAGACTCGAGTTCAAAAGCGCCTCACTAACATAGTTGATCTGTTCTTTATATGAAGCAGAAAGACTGAAATTGCTGAAATGTATACATGGGCTCTTAGCTCCCTATATCATTGCTTTAACCTTCCCTTTGTCGAGTTTTTATGTAACTGAATTACTAAGTAGTCTGTGTATGATCTCTGACTGCCATGATTTATTCCCGTTTTTTATTTATAAAATAAGGCAGGCTACCTTTCAAACTATTAGAACAGTTCTCCAACACCGTTGATCGGGTGAATTCTTTGGATTCTTGTTAAACATTTCATTTAGATTAATGACCTTAACATCTATTCTCATGGTTCCTCTTCCTCATCGTCTCACATCGGCGTTATTGCTCACTACTAAGAGCTTCCGATTACTATTTGAAATTCTTTTCGTATTTAACTCCAAAAGAATTCATCGTGCAGGCATCCACGACATTTTCACCCGAGCTACAGACTTGAAAACCTCGTTTCACAGCACTGCAGAGAGAGAGAGAGAGAGAGAGAGAGAGAGAGAGAGAGAGAGAGAAGAGAGCTGGAGAGGGGGGGGGTTGCGGGGAAAGGGGGAGTGGTGGGCTGAAGTTGACTATGTGGTGTCACCGCTAGACACCACACTTGCTAGGTGGTAACTTAAATCGGCCGCGGTCCTGTAGTACATGTCGGACCCGCGTGTCGCCACTGTGTAATCGCAATCCTAGCGCCACCACATGGCAGGTCACAAGACACGGACATGACCTCGCCCCAGTTGTACGGACGAGATAGCTTGCGACCAGACCTACCAAGTCTTCCTCTCAATTGCCGAGAGACTGATAGAATAGCCTTCAGCTTATTCCATAGCTACTACCTAGCAAGGCGCCATTTGTATCAGTGCTTATAGCTTACTACTATTCAAGAGATGTATTCTAACAAGAGAATAAAGTTAAGTATATTATTCCAGCTACGTACTGTTCTTCTTATTCATTAATAAGTCTCATGTTCCAGTACTTCACGCCCGTCTGCGTTAGTTTAGCGTGCACTTTCAGCCACTTCATTCTACAAGGTGTTGGCCCAGCTGCCGACACATCACATGGCGACGAGAGAAAGTGTTTTTTCTGCTTTGGACTGATTTGTTCTTTTTCCCTTTTTGTGCTCTGATTTGCTTGTGTCATGGCTTCGCCACAATCTCCAGATGTACTGTCCGAATTTTTTCGCTTGCAGAATCAGCAGACGCAGGCGTTATTGGAAGCCCTTGGACAGCTCGTCCAGGGTCAACGTGCGCTGTAAACCGATGCGGCAGCCGCCGCTTCATCGCTACCGCAGCCACACAACGCTGTCGCACCGCCATTTAGGCCCTTTGAGGCCACGTGCGAAACCTGGACTGAGTGGGCCAGCCAGTTCCAGTTTCACCTAGCAGCATACAGAATTCAAGGTAAAGAGCGGCAGCCGTTTTTGCTTTCTTGTGTCGGTGTGTCTACCTACCGTGTGATAGTGAAATTGTTTCCCCGACGCGACGTAGCAACTCTGTCCTACGAAGAAATTTTGTCTGCTTTAGATGCCTATTTCAAAGAAACAGTCAATGTAGTTGCAAAACGGTATACGTTCTTTCGTACAAAACGTATGGCCGGTCAGACTAATAGGGAGTGGGTTGCAACTTTGCAAGGACTTACTAGGGAGTGCGCCTTTGAATGTGAATGTGGCCTCCCATATTCAGATACTATGGTGCGTGATGCAATAGCACAGAACGTTTCTGATGTTCGCATACGGGAACAGATTTTGAAACTCGTAAATCCCTCCCTTCAACAAGTGATAGACATATTGGATAGGCAAGACACACTTGACTTTGCTCAGGACTCATTTGAAACTTCGCCAGCAGTGTGTCACATTAATCGGCCCGCCGGGCCCGCTGCACGGGACGCTAAGCGGCCCTCGCGCCCGTCGCAGCCGCGCTCGCAAACACGTGCGCCGCGTAAGCAAGCAACTGCAGTGAAATCATGCCCGCGGTGTGCCACTAGACATTCGCGTGAAAATTGCCCGTCACGCCAAGCTATTTGCTTTTACTGTCAAAAGAAGGGACATGTTCAAAGTGTTTGCCAGAAAAAGCTTAGATCAGACAATCGCAATAATTCCAGGCCTTTTGCTTCGCGCCGGAATCGAACCCAGGACAATCAGGCTCGTGGACCTTCGCCCATGGACATTAATGTAGTTCATTCCCACCCGTCCAGTGACACTTTAGCTAACAGTGACTGTGTTCGTCCCACCCAAAGTGTGTGTCGACGTCGCAGGAAATCCCGTAAAGTCGCAAGTGCTTCTGTACCTGTATCAGTTCAAATTGCACGTGACAGTCGCTCTTGTCGTCAGCAGGACAATAAACTTTTTGTGGACTTAGACTTTGAAGGCAAAGTGATACCATTCCAGCTCGATACCGGAGCTGCAGTTTCATTGCTTAATCACGACACGTACAAACAACTGGGCCAACCGCCATTGCGTGCCGCAAATGTTAAGTTACATAGTTACTCAGGACAGCATATACCTGTGTTAGGACAGTGCAGCCTTATTGCAACATACAAGGGACAAACAAAACTTGTATCATTTTACGTTCTTCGTTCTTCTAGTGCAGTGAACTTGTTTGGCTTAGATTTGTTTCAATTGTTTAATTTGTCTATAGTAAATCAGGTCCTATCAGTGAATCAGACTGTGCCTTCCGCCAGTGTTTCTAGTCTTTGTGAAGAATTTGCAGACATTTTTGCACCGGGCCTTGGTTGCGCTAAGGAATATGCAGCACATTTGGAACTGAAAGCCAACGCGCAACCGAAATTTTTCAGAGCGCGCACTGTTCCCCACGCATTGCGTGATGAGGTCGCAAGAACATTGCACGATTTAGAATCTCAAGGTGTAATTGAACGTGTGCAGGCTTCTCTCTGGGCCTCACCCTTAGTAATTTTGCCAAAACCTTCCGGAAAACTGAGACTTTGTGTGGACTTCAAGGCCACTGTGAATCCACAACTTGTGACTGCTACTTTTCCTTTGCCCCGCCCGGAAGATCTTTTTGACAAACTGTGCCCGGGAAAATATTTTTCAAAATTGGACCTTGCAGATGCGTACTTGCAAATACCTGTGGACGACGAATCCCAGCGCGTCTTGGTGGTAAACACGCATCTTGGCTTGTATCGCTTCAAAAGACTGCCATTCGGGTGTGCATCCGCCCCTGCTTTGTTTCAGCAATATTTACAAACTGTGTGTGCGTCGGTCCCTACTGCTGCGAACTATCTGGACGATATTGTAATCTCAGGAAAGACAGAAGCAGAACATTTGCAAAATCTCCGAACATTATTTCAGGTCTTGCGTCAGAATGGTCTTCGCTTGAGAAAGGACAAATGTGTGTTCTTTGCTCGGGACTTACCCTACCTGGGGCATGTCATAAATGCCCAAGGTATACATCCGAGTCCAGAGCACCTCCGTGCCATACAGGACTTACCTGCTCCGCAGACTTTGAAACAGCTACAGAGTGTGTTGGGTAAAATAAATTATTATCATAAATTTTTGCGCAATGCTTCTTCCATTTCAGCTCCGCTTCATCGCTTACGCCGTAAAGGTGTTCCGTTCGTCTGGACGACGGAATGCGAACGCGCCTTTCGCCAGTTGAAATCGGCGTTACTTTCAAATACTTGCCTTACGCCATTCGATCCCCGAAAACCCCTTTTGTTGATGGTTGATGCATCGGATTTCGGGATCGGTGCTGTGCTTGCGCACAAAGATGGCTCGCATGATCGCCCTATTGCCTTTGCGTCCAAATTGCTCTCATCTGCGCAAAGAAATTATTCACAAATAGAGAAAGAAGCTTTAGCTCTCGTGTTTGGTGTTACCAAGTTCCATGACTTCTTGTATGGTCGTCACTTTACAATCATCACGGACCACAAACCTTTGACATCGCTTTTTCATCCGACCAAGCCTGTACCTCCACGTACAGCGCAGAAATTCATTCGCTGGTCACTTTTTCTCTCGCAGTACCGCTACGATATCTTGTATCGGTCCACTGCTAAGCACGGCAACGCTGATGCGTTGTCCCGTTTGCCTGTTGCTGAGGATACGGCATTCGATTCTTCCGAACTTGCTTGCATGTTCATTGATTCGGAAGCCGATGACGTGGTCGCATCGTTTCCGATTGATTTTCGTCGTGTAGCTACAGCCACAGCTGCTGACCCTGTCCTTGCTACTGTTTTGCGTTTTGTTGCTACGCAATGGCCCTTGTCAAAGTCACGGATCGAGGATCCTTTGGTTCGCCGTTTTTTTGCTCACAAGGAGAGACTTTTTGTCCGACGTGGTGTTTTGTTGTTGCGTTCCGATAATGATCAATCCCGAGTCGTCGTCCCACGTTCGTTACAGTCCTCTGTCTTAAAGCTTCTTCACCAAGGACATTGGGGTATAGTGCGAACGAAACAGCTTGCTCGTCACCACTGTACTTGGTTCGGAATCGATGCTGCGATTACGAATATGTGCTCCTCTTGCGTGGCGTGTGCAGAACAACAATCCGCACCGCCGCGGAAATTCTTTGCATGGCCGAAAGCCACTTCCCCTTGGCAACGCTTGCACATAGATTTTGCTGGTCCGTTCTGGAATGCTCGATGGTTGGTTGTGGTCGATGCTTTCAGTAATTTTCCTTTTGTTGTCCTGATGTCTTCCACGACGTCTTCTGCCACAATCCAAGCCTTGTCTGCTATCTTTTGCATTGAAGGTCTTCCGCAGACTCTTGTTTCCGACAATGGCCCACAATTCATGTCCGCAGAATTTCAGTCATTCTGCAAGGCCAATGGTATTCAACATCTGACGTCCGCGCCGTTTTCGCCTCAGTCAAACGGTGCCGCTGAACGATTGGTCCGGACTTTCAAGTCCCAGATGTTGAAATTGAAAGAGTCGCATTCTCGGGAGGACGCTTTGTTGCTCTTTTTGTCTTCGTATCGCTCTCAGCCCCGCGATGGTCGCTCGCCGGCTGAATTGCTCCATGGTCGATCTCATCGCACCCTGATGTCTTTGCTACATCCGCCGCATCAGGTTCCTGTGCAGCGGCAGGCTCCTGCTTTTGCTCTTGGCGACGTTGTCTATTATCGCAATTATCGCGGTTCACAGCGTTGGCTCGCTGGGCGCATTCTTCGCTGCCTCGGCCGCGCGATGTATTTGGTTTTGGGGGCCTCTGGTGAGGTGCGTCGGCATCTCAATCAGCTGCGCCTCTGTCGTCGCCTGGGTTCTGCCGCTCCCCGTCTGCTTTCAGCGACGGAGCCGTCAGGTCAGCGCCTTGGGGACCCATCTACTGGCTCGCCTCATCCCCAGGTGTTGCCGACGCTGCCTTCCATTTTGCCTCATGGCGTCGCGCCGCCGCCGCAGCCGCCGCCGGCGCCGCCCGCAGCGGACGCTTCGCTGCAGCCGCCTGGCGTCTCCCTGGGTCACGCGCCGCCGCTCGCTTCCCGTGCCCAGCCGTCCTCCGCCATGGACCTCTTGCCCGCTCCGGACCAGATGTCGTCTTCGCCCGTCGGGTGCTCCGACCACATGGAGGTCGACCCTTCTGTCTCATTACGTGCGCATACACCT
Organism: Schistocerca nitens; assembly: GCF_023898315.1. Taxonomy (NCBI): domain Eukaryota; kingdom Metazoa; phylum Arthropoda; class Insecta; order Orthoptera; family Acrididae; genus Schistocerca; species Schistocerca nitens. The sequence continues at coordinate 928,205,194 of NC_064617.1, read as the reverse complement.
CCTGTTGACGTGCACCCTGGACTAGGTTTGCAGGCGTTTCCTAGCTCCCCTCGGACCGAATGGCCGGGTGCGGGTGGCACAGCCTCGCCTGTTGTTAGGCTCCCCACCTCATCGCATACGTCAACATGGGGTCCTCCCCACGGCGGGCGGAAGCCTTATCTCACGACCGTTCGCCGATTTGCGGGGGAGGAATGTGGTGTCACCGCTAGACACCACACTTGCTAGGTGGTAACTTAAATCGGCCGCGGTCCTGTAGTACATGTCGGACCCGCGTGTCGCCACTGTGTAATCGCAATCCTAGCGCCACCACATGGCAGGTCACAAGACACGGACATGACCTCGCCCCAGTTGTACGGACGAGATAGCTTGCGACCAGACCTACCAAGTCTTCCTCTCAATTGCCGAGAGACTGATAGAATAGCCTTCAGCTTATTCCATAGCTACTACCTAGCAAGGCGCCATTTGTATCAGTGCTTATAGCTTACTACTATTCAAGAGATGTATTCTAACAAGAGAATAAAGTTAAGTATATTATTCCAGCTACGTACTGTTCTTCTTATTCATTAATAAGTCTCATGTTCCAGTACTTCACGCCCGTCTGCGTTAGTTTAGCGTGCACTTTCAGCCACTTCATTCTACAAGGTGTTGGCCCAGCTGCCGACACATCAGACTAGACTTGACGGAGGAGGGGATGCAGGGAGCTGTTGGAGAGTGGAGTGAAGGAGTGAAATCGTTGGGTCGCAATCAAGGACTCGATCCCGGAAAATAGAAAGCATACTGTCGTGGTTAGCACTATGTTTTACAGTCACCGTAAGTAGACGTCCTTAAAAACGATGTTGGCTCCTGATCCAAACCTAGTAGTAGAGAAAAATGTATAAATAATCTAGAAAGAATAAAGTGTAGCTGTGGAGCTGCTGTTTCCAGAAAAAAAGGTCACATTTACGAGGTAGTTATAATGTTAGGCCGCTATTATGCAGCCGTGACAAACCTGTAACATTAGTTCCGAGCAAATTGTAGCGCTTATTATTTTCTAAATAAAATACCATATTTCACTTTAATAAAGAGTAGTTTATACATCTCGATAAAGTTAAATTAAAATAACAGTGCCTTTGGATAATGTGACAATGTTTCTCTTTCACCATTTTGGCGGCTGTTAGAATAGTGAGGGTACCTCCGAGAAAGCCCTCCAATATTTAAGCAACAGTTTCCCCGAATCCAGCACTGCATCAGCTCGTTATTCCTCCATCAGGAGTAAAACGTTCATCCACACGACAGCTAGCGGCAGTCTCCTTGGCCTCCAATTAGGGAAGATTCCAACATTTTCGTAGTATTTCGCTCCTCCTCCATCAACGCCAATTAACTCGCAGCTGCTGGACAAGTTGAGAAGTTTGTACAGTTACGAGATACGCGTTCAGCAGTAAGTCTACTACACAGCTGGCTTTAAAAATTTCAACACCACGAAGGAGGAGACAACTGAAAGTTACTGTGCGTATACTGTACAGTAAGAACAAAAAAAAGTGTAAACTCGTAAATGACTGGTGACAATACAAGATGCGAAATTCAGTACACAGAGCTTCCACCGGTGGGAGCTATAATGGCTCTGATTCAGCTGGTTGTAGAGCACAAATGGGATAGGATGGGAGATGTGCTTAAGTTATTCCACGCAGTTTCAACTCTGCGCCACAGTTCATCATCAGTCTTGTGGCTGACGAGTAGTTGTGTGCCAGTCTCTCAGCAGTTCATAACCACGTGTTTTCAGTATCAAGGGAATGAGTTGGCCAGAGGAAGAGTCGCACAGCCTCTATACTAATTTAGATCAGCGTATCACGGGAAATATCCAGTCTTGACACACCCTGTTGAAGGATAACGTCCTGGAAACCTAGAAATACGTTGTCACGCGTATGTCAGAGCGCCTCCACCTGCCGCTGCCTGGATGGAAGACGCTAAATGGTCGGCGTGACCGTACGTAGTGCTCCAGTCGTCGTGGACATTTGTCTTGCTGCAAAACACCTCATTTCATGAGTCAAGATGCGTAATGATTGTGTGTTCTAGCAGTTTATCCTACTGATTATGGGAAGATAACAATGGGAGATGTCCGAAGCAGCAACTGGAAGAAGGCTCCACCTCGGTCAGCCTCAGTTGTGTAATTCATTTAAATACTGACAGTGTAATGTAGTGTATGTCGCGTAATAATTTTTCCTTCAAAGCAAGGGGAAACTACAGCCGTAATAGTTCCCGACGGCATGCAGCTTCACTGTATGATTAAATGATGATGGCGTCTTCTTGGGTAAAATATTCCCGAGGTAAAATAGTCCCCCATTCGGATCTCCGGGCGGGGAGTACTCGAGAGGACGTTGTTATCTGGAGAAAGAAAACTGGCGTTCTACGGATCGGAGCGTGGAATGTCAGATCCCTTAATCGGGCAGGTAGGTTAGAAAATATAAAAAGGGAAATGGATAGGTTAAAGTTAGATATAGTGGGAATTAGTGAAGTTCGGTGGCTGGAGGAACAAGACCTTTGGTCAGGTGAATACAGGGTTATAAATACAAAATCAAATAGGGGTAATGCAGGAGTAGGTTTAATAATGAATAAAAAAATAGGAGTACGGGTAAGCTACTACAAACAGCATAGTGAACGCATTATTGAGGCCAAGATACACACGAAGTCCACGCCTACTACAGTAGTCCAAAATTATATACCAACTAGCTCTGCATATGATGAAGAAATTGATGAAATGTATGATGAGAGAAAAGAAATTATTCAGGTAGTGAAGGGAGATAAAATTTAATAGTCATGGGTGACTGGAATTCAAGAGTAGGAAAAGGGAGAGAAGGAAACATAGTAGGTAAATATGGATTGGAGTTAAGAAATGAAAGAAGAAGCCGCCTGGTAGAATTTTGCGGAGAGCATGACATAATCATAGCTAACACTTGGTTTAAGAATCATGAAAGAAGGTTGTATACATGGAAGAACCCTGGAGATACTAAAAGGTATCAGATAGATTATATAATGGTAAGACAGAGATTTAGGAACCAGGTTTTAAATTGTAAGACACTTTCAGGGGCAGATGTTGACTCTGACCACAATCTATTGATTATGAACTGTAGATTGAATCTGAAGAAACTGCAAAAAGGTGGGAATTTAAGGAGATGGAACCTGGATAAACTGAAAGAACCAGAGGTTGTACAGAGTTTCAGGGAGAGCATAAAGGAACAATTGACAGGAACGGAGGAACGAAATACAGTAGAAGAAGAATGGGTAGCTTTGAGGGATGAAATAGTGAAGGCGGCAGAGGATCAAATAGGTAAAAAGACGAGGGCTAGCAGAAACGCTTGGGTAACAGAAGAAATATTGAATTTAATTGATGAATGCAGAAAATATAAAAGTGCAGTAAGTGAAGCAAGCAGAAAGGAATACAAACGTCTCAAAAATGATATCGACAGGAAGTGCAAAATGGCTAAGCAGGGATGGCTAGAGGACAAATGTAAGGATGTAGAGGCTTATCTCACTAGGGGTAAGATAGATACTGCCTACAGGAAAATTAAAGAGACCTTTGGAGAAAAGAGAACCACTTGTATGAATATCAAGAGCTCAGATGGAAACCCAGTCCTAAGCAAAGAAGGGAAAGCAGAAAGGTGGAAGGAGTATATAGAGGGTCTATACAAGGGCGATGTACTTAAGGACAATATTATGGAAATGGAAGAGGATGTAGATGAAGATGAAATGGGAGATATGATACTGCATGAAGAGTTTGACAGAGCACTGAAAGGCCTAAGTAGACACAAGGCCCCCAGAGTAGACAACATTCCATTAGAACTACTGACGGCCTCGGGAGCGCCAGTCCTGACAAAACTCTACCATCTGGTGAGCAAGATGTATGAGACAGGCGAAATACCCTCATACTTCAAGAAGAATATCATAATTCCAATCCCAAAGAAAGCAGGTGTTGACAGATGTGAGAATTACCGAACTATCAGTTTAATAAGTCACAGCTGCAAAATACTAACGCGAATTCTTTACAGACGAATGGAAAAACTAGTAGAAGCCGACCTCGGGGAAGATCAGTTTGGATTCCGTAGAAATGTTGGAACACGTGAGGCAATACTGACCCTACGACTTATCTTAGAAGAAAGATTAAGGAAACGCAAACCTACATTTCTAGCATTTGTCGACTTAGAGAAAGCTTTTGACAACGTTGATTGGAATACTCTCTTTCAAATTCAGAAGGTGGCAAGGGTAAAATACAGGGAGCGAAAGGCTATTTACAATTTGTACAGAAACCAGATGACAGTTATAAGAGTCGACGGGCATGAAAGGGAAGCAGTGGTTGGGAAGGGAGTGAGACAGGGTCGTAGTCTCTCCCCGATTTTATTCAATCTGTATATTGAGCAAGCAGTGAAGGAAAAAAAAGAAAAGTTTGGAGTAGGTATTAAAATCCATGGAGAAGAAATAAAAACTTTGAGGTTCGTCGATGACATTGTAATTCTGTCAGAGACAGCAAAGGACTTGGAAGAGCAGTTGAACGAAATGGACAGTGTCTTGAAAGGAGGGTATAAGATGAACATCAACAAAAGCAAAACGAGGATAATAGAATATAGTCGAATTAAGTCGGGTGATGCTGAGGGAATTAGATTAGGAAATGAGACACTTAAAGTAGTAAAGGAGTTTTGCTATTTAGGGAGCAAAATAACTGATGATGGTCGAAGTAGAGAGAATATAAAATGTAGACTGGCAATGGCAAGGAAAGCATTTCTGAAGAAGAGAAATTTGTTAACATCGAGTATAGACATAAGTGTCAGGAAGTCGTTTCTGAAAGTATTTGTTTGGAGTGTAGCCATGTATGGAAGTGAAACGTGGACGATAAATAGTTTAGACAAGAAGAGCACAGAAGCTTTCGAAATGTGGTGCTACAGAAGAATGCTGAAGATTAGATGGGTAGATCACATAATTAATTGAGGAGGTATTGAATAGAATTGGGGAGAAGAGGAGCTTGGGGCATAACTTGACTAGAAGAAGGGATCGGTTGGTAGGACATGTTCTGAGACATGGAGGGATCACCAATTTAGTATTGGAGAGCAGCGTGGAGGGTAAAAATCGTAAAGGGAGACCAAGAGATGAATACACTAAGCAGATTCAGAAGGATGTAGGCTGCAGTAGGTGCTGGGAGATGAAGAAGCTTGCACAAGATAGAGTAGCATGGAGAGCTGCATCAAACCAGTCTCAGGACTGAAGACCACAGCTACAACATCTAAATCTACGTGAGTACTCTGCTATTTACAATAAAGTGCCTGGCAGAGGTTTCATTGAACCACCTTCAAGCTGTCTCTCTATCGTTCCACTCTGGAACGGCACGCGGGAAGAACTAGCACTTAAATTTTTCCGTGCGAGCCCTGATTTCTCTCATTTTATCGTGATTATCATTTCTCCCTATGTAGGTGCGTGCCAACAGAATGTTTTCGCAATCGGAGGAGAAAACTGGTGACTGAAATTTCGTGAGAAGATCCCGTCGCAACGAAAAACGCCTTTGTTTTAATGATTGCCACTCCAATTCACGTATCATGTCTGTGACACTATGTCCCCTCTCTCACGATAAGACAAAATGAGCTGCCCTTCTCTGTACTTCTTCGATGTCATTCGTCAGTTCCACCTGATGCGGACCCCACACTGCACAGCGGTACTCCAGACTAGGGCGGACAAGCGTGGTGTAAGTAGTCTCTTAAGTAGATCTGTTGCACCTTCTAAGTGTTCTGCCAATGAATCGCAGTCTTTGGTTTGCTCTACCCACAATATTAGCTATGTGATCGTTCCAATTTAGGTTATTTGTAATTGTAAACCCTATGTATTTAGTTGAATTTACAGCCTTCAGATTTGTGTGACTTATCGTAATCGAAATTTAGCCGATTTCTTTTAGTACTCATGTGAATAACTTCACCGCACAAAACAGGTATCTTGTCTAAATCATTTTGCAATTCGTTTTCATCATGTGATGACGATAAATGGCAGCATCATCTGCAAACAATCTAAGACGGCTACTCAGATTGTCCCCTATGTCGTTAATATAGATCAGGAGCAATAGAAGGCCTATAACACATTCTTGGGGAAACCCGGATATTACTTCTGTTTTACTCGATGACTTTCCGTATATTACTACGAACTATGACCTTTCTGACAGGAAATCACGAATCCAATCGCAGAACTGAGGCGATACTCCGTAGGTACGCAGTTTTGTTAGAAGACGCTTGTGAGGAACGGTGTCGAAAGCCTTCTGGAAATCTAAAAATATGGAACCAATTTTACATCCTCTGTCGATAGCACTTATTACTTCATGAGTATAAAGAGCTCAAATGTTGAAATGTATGTGAAATCTTATCGGACTTAACTGCTAAGGTCATCAGTCCCTAAGCTTACACACTACTTAACCTAAATTATCCTAAGGACAAACACACACACACCCTTGCCCGAGGGAGGACTCGAACCTCCGCCGGGACCAGCTGCACAGTCCATGACTCAAGCGCCTAAGACCGCTCGGCTAATCCCGCGCGGATATAAAGAGCTAGTTGTGTTTCACAAGAACGATATTTTCTGAAGGCGTGCTGACTACGTGTCAATAAATCGTTTTCTTCGGGGTACTTCATAATGTTCGAATACAGTATATGTTCTAAAACCCTACTGCAAATCGACGTTAGTGATATAGGCCTGTAATTGAGGCTAATTGAAAGCTTAACGACTATGTTTCCTGTACACTTTTGCTCTTTGCGCATGAGCAACCCGCTTATTAGATACCTAACGCTTTATTTCCTGTTTCGTGGTTTCACGAAGTGAAGGAAGCATTACTCTAGGACAGGACCGACCAGCGTATTGTGAGCAGTTCGTTTGGTGGATTTTTTTGTACCATCTGTCTTGCCAGCAAAACGGCCTCCCTCTAATATTTTTTACGCGGTGGTTCCAGTTTCTTTCCTAAAATACTATCCCTGCATATTTAACTGTTTCGACAACCTCCAAAATTTTTGTCATTCGCTCTACACAACTGTCTTATCACTTACCTGGAGGATACCGTACACTCACGGAGTGAGTGAGCGCGAGATCAGTCGTGGTAAATGTGACATGCTAGTACATTAATAATCGGTGTAGGCGCCAGAATGTTGGATACAAGCATGCGTGTATAGATTGCGTTGTACAGGTGCCGGATGGATATCCATGCCTGTTGCACATGGTCGGTCAGTATAGGGACGGCTAACGCTGGCTGTGGATGACACTGGACTAGGCGTCCGATGATGTCCCATCTTTGCTCGATTGGAGACAGATCTGACAGGACTGTAGAACTCTGAACACTTTCAGTCTAATTATAACCCACCCAAAAATGGTCTCTCCTAAGAGACTTCAGGTGGATTTTATATTTTGCTTCGATAGGTATTTGAAATTTACTTTTAGAATGTGTGTGTGTGTGTGTGTGTGTGTGTGCGCGCGCGCGCGCGCGCGCGGAGTCACCCAAACAATTTCTCCCCAACACCACTTCCCTGCGACGCCTAGTGCCAATAGAAAATGTCGGTATGTTTCCTGATACAAGCAAAGTGAAATTTAAACTGGAATTTAACAACTCCATTCGATAGAGCGGTCACAGATTGGTCTTCTGTGATATTCGGCTTATAAATATGTATTGTAGGGACACTGAAACACGAACAATAACCAATACTCCAGCAGGGGCTGACAAGGGAAACTCCCCTTCGCACACCCCTCAGATTTAGTGTTACGAGGTCCCAGTGGACAGCCCGTCATAAACTGAACACAGACCAAACATGAAAACAGGAAGGAGGTGTACTGAGCCGTGAAAAAGAAATAGAAAAAGTGAATGGTCCAGTACAAGACGTGTAACATAGAGCAGCCTGAAAGAGTAAGGACGGTGTGGTTAAGCCAGGGCCGGCCAAACGCTGCACAGTGTGCAGACGTGCGGAAGTGCTGCACATGTGCGCACGTGTGCGACAGCGACATCTGTTACTAGACATGGGTCCTGAATGAACGGCGGCGGCTCCACTTCCCTGTGGTAGAAGCAAGAGCGCAACATATCCAGTCTCGTTTACCCCTGGTGACCGTAACCTTAACAGATAAGTACTGAGAAATGGCAAGTACTGTGAAAAAGCAAAGGACGGGAGATCTATGTTCTCAGTCGTTTAAAAATGACTGGGAACTGCAATTCTTTTTTGTAGCCGTTGGTGAAAACTCAGTGTTTGCTGTGCCCCCGAATAATAGGCGGCCAGCTTAAGTTTTCAATTGAAAGACATTGCAATACATATCACAAAGACGAGTGTAGTGTACTCAACAGTGAAGAACAGCAAGCAAAATTAAATGTCCTTAAGAAAATAGATGAGACACATCAACTCGATTTTACTGTACGTCAAAGTAACTGATACTTCTTGAACTCTTAGTTTCTTGTGTTATATTTGTCTGTTTTACTGTACGCTGTACAATGTACGGTTTTCAATTTTCCAGAATGACAACCACATTAAATCTTCACTGCGTGCAAGTTTTAATATCGCATTAAGAATTGCACAATCTGGGAAACCCTTTTCCGAACGGGCGTTTGTGAAAGGGTGTCTGATTGATGCTGCAGAACTTGTGTGTCCCACGAACGTTAGCAGGTTTCAAGAAATCAGCCATAGCAGCCGGCGATCTGCGCAGGAAGCTAATAAATAAGGCTAAATACTTTGTTGCTTTCTCTGTTGCGCTCGATGAAGCAACAGATCTTACAGATACAGCCCAGGTTGTGATATACAGCCGGCCGTTGTGGTCGAGCGGTTCTAGGCGCTTCAGCCTGGAACCGCGCTACCGCTGCGGTCGCAGGTTCGAATCCTGCCTCGGGCATGGATGTGTGTGATGTAATTAGGTTAGTTAGGTTTAAGTAGTTCTAAGTTCTAGGGGACTGATGACCTCAGATGTTAAGTCCCATAGTGCTCAGAGCCATTTTGTGATATACATGCGAGGTGTCGACAACGCACTTTGTGTAACAGAGGATCGACATCTGTGCGCAGAAACATGCACTACACGAACGCTGACGGCTGCGGCGTGCTCGCTGTGACCCGGAAGTTGCACATGTGCAGGAGCACCGCACGCGTGCAGAATTTCTGGCCGGCCGAGGGTTAAGCGGTTACGGTGTTGGACTGCAAGGGGGCGAGTCGTGTTTGAAACTCCATCGTGCCAATATTTCTTTTCTTTTTTCGCTGTATTCAAATCTGTGTCTGTGTCGTGGTGTAACGTCCGCTTGCAACAGCATGGTGTACGGACGGGACCTGTAATGAAAGTTGATTCTATATAACTACTCTATTAGCAGCCGAAAGGAAGTAGCTTTCGAATGGGAAACGGAAACGTTTGATGTCAAGGCTACAAGTCAACAGAATCCTCCACCGGGAAAGACGTCTGGTGTGTCTTACAAGGCGTCAGTGACAGTTCGCGTGTCATATGATTGGAATTTACTATCGACGCACCTAGTTTGTACGCCTGGTAAATGAGTGAGATATGCCTTCTTGCCTGATTTAGTTGTACGTATGAATATGAATGTGGTCACTCCCTAGGAAACCCTTCGGGGTACGGCCGCCGTATGGCAAGTCTTTTTAGTTGACGCCAACTTCAGCGACTGGCGTGTCAATGATGATGAAAATAATGATGATGAAAGACACACAACACCCAGTCCTCTGCCGGGAATCTAACCCGGGCCCCCTTGCGTGGTAGACGGTAACGCTACCGCTGCACTACGGAGGCGGACAAAGAAATCATGAAACCATAATAGTTTGTCACATAAACTGCAACAAATGAACGCAACAGTTTCACAATCACACAGTTTCTCTGTGCTCTGTCAAAATAGATGTTTTTAATGTTTTTGAAATTGATTTCTGTTTTGGAAGTTTTGACTCTTGAATTCCTTTGTTGTAACATAATTCACACGCGTTTATTTGTTGTGTTCATTTCTGTGAGGTGCCTATGTGGTATCTCGCCTGCTCCCATTATTCATCAACTCTACTTCCGATGGTGATGTACTCTTACCACATGACTCATATTCTACAACCAACGTATGGTATGACAACTGCCAAGAGCACAGGAAGAGAACAAAAATTTCGATGACCGGAAGGACAGCTCATATTGTCGTGAAAAATAAACAAATAAAAATAAGCCGCTCGAGGGAATATGAACACGACTGGTTGGTTTACCACACGGTCCAACACAGTGAACACTGAACCACGACGCCGCTGCTGTTCATCTGCGCTCAACAGCTTTGGGGGTTCAATTTTTTTTTTTTAATACAATTCAGTAGACCTTCTTGCTGTTTTCATGCTTGATCTGTGTTCAGTCTTTGCCGGGCTATCCACTGGGACATTTTACCACTAAATCCGAGGGGCCGGCTGTGGGGAGTTACCCTTACGAGTAGCTCTGCTGTATGCAGACAAAGCGTGCCGTGGCAGCACCCAAGACAGGGAAAGGCGGGCAAGGAAGACGTGGTGAACATATGTTTACCGACATGACAGTTTCTGTAACACAGTGAAACTGGAAGTGCACACATCTCACAAGGAGAGATCGCCCAGGGTGGCATCGACTTTTTGAAACCATTTGGCGATGTAAGGGAAGAGCCCAGCCATACGACCTGGTTGGCCTCGTTTGAGAATAATCGATGAAAAAACAAATACGGAATTTTACGCGGCGCGTAGCAGTGTTAAATAAGTTCTATTTTGTAAAACTGGTTGCGTGGTGAAATGGATGGGACAAAGCCTTGACGTGTGGAAAATTGTGGACTCAAATGTTGTAAGGTGGCTTACATTGTTTCTTAAATCTTTATGGAAATGACTTTGATCACTATTTTTCTACAGTTAATTGGTTTAAACGTATTTTTTTGTTCTATTCCTTCGTCACTTCATCTTAATCACTGTATAATTTTTTTTATTCATTCTAATTTTCTATTTGTCTCATTCTGTTTCCACTCGCAATTTCGGTAAACATGAATCTAAATTAATACTTATCTACCATAATAATTGAATAACTGAAATTGCCGATCTATAGGTTGGAAAAAAAAGAAGTTATCTATTTTTACTGACTGTGCAGCGGTGTCAAAAATGTAGTTTTCGTTAAGAGACGTACATTTTTTGTTGGAAATCGTCGTATAAACATTTAAAACATAGCCTCCATTTCTATTGCGCCGTGGATAAAACAACGCAGACTGAGGTTTAAATTAAAGAAGAGATTATAAATAAAAGGAAATGAAGCAGAATGGGGAACAGAAATAATGAAAGCAATAACATGGACGAAAAAATAGGATGATAAAACGAAAGAAATTAAACTGAAATTAATACCGTGTATAAATTAATAAATATCAGAAGAATAAAGATTTCAAGCGGAAAAAGCATGACAGAAATGAGAGCCAATGAAGAATTTGATGTGATAATTAAAATGATGTGACAAAGGAACAGAAATAAAAATTACATTTAAACCAATTAACTGAATGAAAATAATGATGAGTCATTTTGATAAAAAATTTTAAAAAAATTGTATGACCAGATTCAGTCCCATTACCTTCTGCACGTGAAGGGCTCACCCTGTCACAGCACGCAACCAGTTAACATGATACTGCTATTTGAATGCTATTGGGCATCACAAAAAATTCCGAAATTTTTTCGACGGTTATTGGCAAACAAGGGACCACCGGAATGAATGGCTGCAGGGTGTGACGTCTGGGCTTTTAACTTAAATCACCATACAGATTATATAAAAAGGCGACCCCACCGCTGGAGACGTCTCCTTGTCCGTCTCCTTCCTGCCACGGCACACAGTAGAAAAAAATTTCCTTAAGAAATAACGGGCATAAATCTGATAATGAGAAAATGCTTCTAAAGTATTCCTGTGCCAGCATCCTGTTTCGTTGTTGTTACTTTAGTGGATATTTCCGACGCGATTCCTTGCTACTAATTTTATTTACTTAGCTGTGCAAAAAGGCTGCCTGGGTGACACCTCGAATGTACGCCGAGAGGTATTCGGAACGAGGTGGGAGCCGACTTGCGCAGATGCGTTTCAAGCTGTAATACAACGAGCTCAAGACACAGGGGATTTACACCCAGGAAGCGCCAGGGAAGCAATCTTGTGCGAAATCGAGTCAATGCCACTGCGTTAGATGTGATACCCACAGTAGTACAAGGACGCCCGCAGCGTGTTACAAATATGACGAGCACGGCGCATCGTAGTGTTGAAGGACTCAAACAACCACACTATAATGACCTTGTTGTCGACGGGACATTTAGACGTAATCTTCCTTCCCTCCTTTAAACATGCTCTCATACCGCCAGCAGGCGCACCAGAAGTTTTCAGTGGTGGACAAAGCTAATTGGCTGATATTTTTTAAGTGGGAAATTGAAACAATTTATTATTTAAAGAGACTGTTCAAAGACGAGTCAAACGTTTGCAGCACAGAGATGCCAGATCCCATTGCCAAACACTATTGGACCTCCGCCAAACCCTCTGCTTGAGGCAGGATATCAATACCGATGGACCGTCAAATGCTGGGGTTGTACGAGGTGTGGCTAGAAAAAAACCGGACTAGTACTGGTGAAACAATAAAACGAATGCAATAAGGCTGAAAGTCGCGTGGCCTGTCACGTGACTCTCGCTCCGCCTACTGCTCGAGTTTCATCTGCCTCCTGCACTCAGTCTGCCCGTGGCGTCTGTTTTAAGTAGTTGACGTTTTGTCTGTGCGTCGGAAAATGTTGAGTGTACAGAAAGAACAGCGTGTTAACATCAAATTTTGTCTCAAACTAGGAAAATCTGCAAGTGAAACGTTTGTAATGTTACAACAAGTGTACGGCGATGATTGTTTATCGCGAACACAAGTGTTTGAGTGGTTTAAACGATTTAAAGATGGCCGCGAAGACACCAGTGATGACACTCGCACTGGCAGACCATTGTCAGCAAAAACTGATGCAAACATTGAAAAAATCGGTAAACTTGTTCGACAAGATCTCCGTTTAACAATCAGAGCAGTGTCTGAGTTAACAGGAGTTGACAAGGAAAGTGTTAGGCAGATTCTTCATGAAAGTTTCAACATGAACAAAGTGTGTTCAAAAATGGTTCCAAAGTGTCTCACAATTGAACAGAAGGAACGCCGAAGAATGATTTGTTCTGACATCCTGGAAAACATTGAAAGTGATCCCACCTTCTTACAAAATGTTATTACTTGCGATGAATCGTGGTTTTTTACTTACGATCCCGAAACTAAACGCCAATCGATGCATTGGAAAACTCCTGGTTCTCCACGACAAAAAAAAGCACGAATGTCAAAATCGAAATTCAACGCAATGATGATTGTTTTTTTTTTTTTTTTTTTTTTTTTTTTTTTTTTTTTTACATCAAAGGGATTGTGCATTGTGCACATTGATTGGGTACCAGAGGGACAAACAGTGAATCAGCATTACTACATTAGCGTCCTGGCTACCCTACGTGAGCGAGTACGGAGAAAACGGAACGATTTGTGGAGAAAAAAGTCATGGATCCTTCACCAAGACAATGCCCCAGCTCACAGTGCGTTGTCAGTGAAGACGTTTTTGGCAAAACACAACATTCCCATCTTAGATCATCCACCCTACTCACCTGATTTGGCCCCCTGTGACATTTTTCTTTTCCCTAAAGTCAAGTCAGCTTTGAAAGGAACTAGATTTGAGATTGTTGAAGCAGTAAAAGAAAAAGCGACGGAAGTAATGTATGGACTTACCGAAAATGATCTGCAGCATTGCTATGAACAGTGGAAAATTCGTATGGAGCGGTGTAGAGACCGAGGAGGAGAGTACATTGAAGGAGATAACATGAAATTGTAAATAATTGTAAATAAATGTTTTTTCCAGCATCAGTCCGGTTTTTTTCTAGCCGCACCTCGTATTATCGGTAACCGTGATGCTGGTCCTCATTTATTTAAGACAGGTTCAACAGGAGAGCGTGCACGAATTTTCTTCGTAATGAACTGCCTGCTCTGCTCTACGATTTAAGAACGAAGCAATTGATATGGATGCAACAACAAGATGGTGTACCTAGACACTGCACTGCATCTGTGCGCCAAGCTGCACGGGATCTTTTTCCCAATAAACTAACAGCATACATATGGACGTTGAATGCTCGCCAGATCTGTCGGTACTCGACTTCTATTTCTGGCGACAGTAATGGATATGATGTACGCAGGACGATGTGAAAACCGTGACGAGATGAAAAATTGCATCCGCAATTGATGGGTCATATAATGTACCGTGGGATACAGCCAGCATCCGCCCTAGACTGGTACGGAGTCGAGGACAAATCTGCGGTACACTCGAACACCTACAGTAAGGGACTGGATCGATGAAATACTTATTTGGTTTCCTATTTCTTTCTTTTGCTTCTTTTACTTTGCTTTACTCTTGGCATTTATTAGCAACTTTCGCTAGACTTTCAAAATGGTTCAAATGGCTCTAAGCACTATGGGACTTAACATCTGAGGTCATCAGTCCCCTAGACTTAGAACTACTTAAACCTAACTGACCTAAGGACATCACACACATCCATGCCCGAGGCAGGATTCGAACCTGCGACCGTAGCAGCAGCGTGGTCCCGGACTGAAGCGTCTGCGACCGCTCGGCCACTGCTAGACTTTAGTATCCATTTTTATGTCATGTGGAATGTTAATGGATCAAGTGTTTACGGCGAAAAATCAATAATAAATTACCAAAATAACATCCTTTTAATTATGAACTGGAAACCAGTTACAGACAATGGCTTTAGTAGCAAATGAGCAAGTTATTGGTTGTAAATTAAATTGTAAACTTACAGCTGCTGCCAACAACCATGTTCAAGATGGTGAATTTACTGATTGTTTGGTTGGTCATGAATTGGTTTGTAAATGCAATGTCTTGCCACTCATTACGTGCAGTAACCAAACTAAATTAAATGACTTACGTCTACTGCGTGCTACGTTTTATTAAACTCAAACTCCTCCCGAACAGGCCATGAAGGCCCAAAGGTACCGACCGGCCGCCGCGTCATCCTCAGTATACAGGCGTCACTGGATGCGGATATGGAGGGGCATGTGGTTAGCACACCGGTCTCCCGGCCGTATGTCAGTTTCTGAGACCGGAACCGCTACTTCTCAATCAAGTAGCTGCTCAGTTCGCCTCACAAGGGCGAGTGCACCCCGCTTGCCTACAGCGCTAGACAGAGTGGATGGTCACCCATCCAAGTGCTAGCACAGCCCGACAGCGCTTAACTTCGATGATCTGACGGGAACCGGTGTTACCACTGCGGCAAGGCCGTTGACTTTATTAATCTCAAACCTTCGTAAAATTAGGAAGATACTATCGTGTTACGGAAACGAGAAACACACGGCAGTTCCGTGATACCGTCTGGGAAGTGACTGTGCTGT
The DNA here is from genome assembly GCF_023898315.1 of Schistocerca nitens. NCBI lineage: Eukaryota > Metazoa > Arthropoda > Insecta > Orthoptera > Acrididae > Schistocerca > Schistocerca nitens. Next base: position 928,189,782 of record NC_064617.1, on the reverse strand, counting down.
GTTACTACTGTAGCTACACGGACTGGTCTCAGCTGGTGTCTAATGTATGAGATACCCACGACAGAAACCGAAGGATCGGTAAACATTTGTTCGCCACGTCTTCTTAGTTCGATTTGCCCCGCCTCGTGTGCACCCGCTGCTGGAGATTTTGGCTATTCTTCGTTGTTTTAAAAGAAAGCATAGCTAAAGAGGGAGAGTGTCTGAACATATAACATGAACCATACATTGTGTTGCTTATGATGGGTGAAGAATTGAAACTGCACACTGAACCACCATTTGAATCTAATTCTCTGCCTTCCCTTGACTGCGAATTACCAGCTGAGCCGTCCAACCGCGTCTCAGAGATCGACCCAGTAGTTATCCTGTCCCTAGTTGCGCTGTGTATATTTATTGCATTGATTATCGTTCAAAATGCCAAGCGCTATCCCGGTGCCCAAAATCCCCACTACTGATCTAAAACAATTCCCAAGTATTTCTTCCCTTTGTGGAAGTCAACCTGTAATTGACTATCTGAGATTACACCGTTTTCTCGTTTCATCATATTGCACCTCCGACGACATGTGTTAATGCCATCCTGGTACTGCTGCTGTTAAGTTAGAGCTTAAGCCACTGGTAGAAAAATCACTGCCATGGTGTGTCATTCATCATTAGTCTCTCCATAATTTAAATAATGCAACTGTAGTTATATATCTTCTATTAGCAATTTCCACTTATTTCCTTACTAAAGACTTACAGTAATGTGCCAGCCAGATCATATCGCTAAGGACAAACTAAACTCACCACGGGAATTTAATGGTAGGTGTTAATTGAGACTTAGAGCAGCTATATTTATTTGTTTAAGGGAGAAAGCGAGCAATTACATTGGCCACTGACTAACTCGTAGTTACTTCCGTCAGCATTTGTAGTATGTCACAGTATGAAGACAAATGACATCTTTGTTATGATTCGCTAGGCATATGCGTACCCAGATGTGGTGTGTCGTCCGTGGCGATCGAAAGGTGCAACTTATGAATCAGATTCGGATCCAACCACTCCTATCTCTCTCTCTCTCTCTCTCTCTCTCTCTCTCTCTCTCTCTCTATATATATATATATATATATATATATATATATATATATATATATATATATGCATCTGTCTTTAACTATTTCAATAAAATTTTGCACTCCACCAATGATATTCGCACTTCGCGAAAGAAATATATTATATAATGAGCTATGGAACAAAAACCCAGTCCCTGTGTTTTGAATTCAGGTGTATTGGTCTCAGGTGTATAGCAACATAATGTTTCAATGTGTTTTCGACACAGTCATGTAGACAGTAGTTCGATTAGAAAAGACTTTTGGTACCAATAAAGTTCGGCAGTCTTACGTCGCACGAAATTTCCCTGTTAATACATACTGATAAACCGAGTATCAGACTAGACTAATTTGGTATCGCTCGGTTATGTGGGCGTGTTAAATTCCACCTTAAAAATCGTTTTGTTTTTGACAGGAAAGAAACAAACGCATTTCGTTGTCACCAGGCTTCATAGGAAAGTGATGTTTAGCAGTATTTGTTTGGGCTGACTCCAGCTACTCATTGGATATAGGAAATTACAAATATCTGTGAAGTGTGCTGTCACGTTTTTGTTGTGTGGTGATAAGACAAAGCAGATGGTGAAATCTGGTGCCGGCACACAGCTTATTCCTGCGAATAGCACCAAGGGCATCCTCCGATCTTGATACTCTCGTCCGGCGAACGGATCATCTTTGACAGTACTACATGAGACTTCACGAGACATCGCGAAGAAGTTTGGAACTTGATCCAAGACTTCACGAGTGAAGTCAGTTGATCAGGAACTTTTCGCCCTCATCAGGACTCAAACCGGTTATCTCTGTGTCCAGGACCACCGCATAGGTGTTTGGTAGCAACCCTGGATACAGTTGCTGCACGATACAACTTTTACAGTGGAGGCAACTACTACTCATGACTGGAAAGTTTAAATTTACTGCTGAAACACTGACTGCTCATTAAATTTGCAAGTGTTCCAGAATTCAGAAATGGACATTATTACTACTTGTTTCTTCACATTAAACGTTTACGCTCTTTTCAACCGTACCGTCATCTAGCAAGTGCTTTGGACGTCATAAGCACTTTGTAAAAGCCACCTCCAGGTTGCGGAACAGAACCGACGGACTAATCCCACGCCCTTACAGCTGATTTGACGCCGCGGTTATTCAGTGCTGGTCCGCCTTCCGTGCCGGCAGGCTTCAGAGGGCTCCTGCCTCTCCTTGTGCTCAAAGAGAATGCATCTTCCGGGACTGAATCTTATTACTTTGATCGCCCCGTTCACCGACCTGGAAGTAACCCCGCGACCTCACCCTTCAGCCAGCTCTGCCTTAGTCAACCAGCCCTCAGCAAAGGAGACTCAATACGATTACAATATTCTTTAAGTTGTCTCCAAACTGATCACTATTCATAGCCTTTTGAATCGTTTGCTTTAGCGTGTCTCTTCCTAATTTTACACTTACCTATTCATAATTATACACTTACCACACCGTACCTCTGCAATAGACGATTAATACTTCTTTCTTAACCATGGTAATAGGCCTTGTTGTATTAATAATCCGGAAACTGATGTCATGTAGCTTTGCAACCCAGTCTATGCGTAACTCCTGCAACCTACATATATTTGGCTCCGTTAACTAGATTCATGGCTTGGTGTTCCCCATAAGCTTTACTCAGCACACTTCCCTTCACTGCCAAACAAAATATTCCTTGATGCCTCAGGGTAAGACTTCTCATACTGTTCTTTCAATCAGGTTGTGGAATAAGTCTATTTTCCCCCAGACTCGATTCAGAATATCTTCGTCCATCTATTATTACGAATTGTTCTCTAATAACGCATTTCAAAGGCCGCCCGTCTTGTTTGATAGATGAAAGCGGAGCTCACCATTTGCAGTATAGTCGACAGGACCGTTTGCGGACCTCTGGTACAGAGATGAGTGGTCTGTATCAGAGGCTCAGACGGTTCTGCAACTGTGTACGTTGTAGATTCCTCGACTTGGCCATAGGGTGTGGTTGGGTTTAGGGTTCCGCCAAATAGGTTAGTCTGAGACCACTGCACGCAGGAATTGCGTACATGGGTAGCAGAGGATGGTGGCGTGGACTGGGCAGTTTTTTAGGTTAGAGGGTCTCGGGGAAACACAAACAGGATTTCAACCTCAAAGCACGCAGGTCGAACACAGGAAGAACGTAGATCCACGAACCATCGGTATAACAGTTTTAAATTATCGTAGCTGTGTGGGGAAAGTAAAGAGCTCCAAGTGCTAATAGAAAGCATTGATGTTCAAATCGTTATAGGCACTGAAAGCTGGCAAAAGCCGGGGATAAGTTTAGCCGAAAGTTTTGCGAAGGACGCTGTTCAGAAAGGATAGGATAAACACAACTGGGGGTGGCGTGTTTGTTGCTCTTAGAAGCAGTTTACCTTGAAGGGAAATTGAAGTACACAGTTCCTGTGAGTTACTATGGGCAGAGGTCATTCTTGGCAAGTGGAATAAAAATAATAAATGGATACTTTTACCGACCTCCAAACTCATATGATACAATTGCTGAATAGTTCAAAGAAAACTTGAGCTTAATTTCAAACACGTACCCGACTCAAACACTTGTAGTTGATAATGACTAATTTCCTCTCGATATGTTGGCGAAAATACACGTTCTAATACGGAAGTACGCATAAAACATCATCCGAAATTGTGCTAAACGCATTCTCTGAAAATTACTTCGAGCAATTAGTTCATGAGCCCATGGGAATAGTAAACGACTCTGAAAACACATTTGACCTCTTAGCAACAAATAATCCTGAGTTAATGGCGAGCATCAAAACGGATACAGGGATTAGCGAACACAGGGTTGACGTAGCGAGAGTGAATATTGCAACCCTCAAATCCTACAAAAATAAACGAAAACTATACCTATTCAAAAAAGCAGACAAAAATTAACTTGACGCCTTCCCGAAAGACAATCTCCACTCCTTCCAAATTAATAAATGTAAGTATAGGCCAGATGTGGCTTGAATTCAAAGAAATAGTACCGACAGCAATTGAGAGATTTATACCATAGAAATTAACAAACGATGAAGCTGATCCCATTTGGTACACAAAACGGATCAGAACACTGTTCCAGAAACTACGAAAAGAATCATGTAAAATTTAAACGATCGTAAAATCTCCAAAACTGGAGATCTTTTACAGAAGCTGAAATTTAGTGCGGACTTCAATGCAAGATGCTTATAAAAGTTTCCACAACGAAACTTTGTCTCGAATTCTGTCAGAAAATCAAAACATGGTTGGTTGGTTTGGGATATAAAGTGACCAAACTACAAGGTCTTCAGTCCCTATTTCCTGACGCAAACAAGGCTCAAATCCAAAGAGATTCTGGTCGTATGTAATGTATGCTAGCGTCAAGACACAGTCAATGCCCTCTCTGTGCGATAGCAATGAGAATAATATCGACGACAGTGCTGGCAAACCAGTTTTACTAAACACAGCTTTCCGAAATTCATTTACCAAAGAAGACGAAGTAAATAATCCAGAATTCGAATCAAGAACAACTGCCAACATGAGTAACTTAGAAATAGATATCATCGGAGTAGTGATACAAGTTTTCCAATGCAGATTGTATACCAATTAGGTTCCTTTCAGAGGATGTTGAAACAATAGATCCATATTTAACAACCATACACAACCGCTCGCTCGACGAAAGACCCGTACCGAAACACTGGAATGTTGAATAGGTCACACCAATATTCAAGAAGTGTGGTAATAATAATCCACTTAATTACAAGCCCATATCATTAACGTTAGTATGCAGCAGGATTCTGGAACATATACTGTGTTCGAACATTGTGATTCATCTCGAAGAGAACAGTCTATTGACACACAGTCAACACGGATTTCGAAAACATCGTCCTTGTGAAACACAAGTCGCTCTTTACTCACACGAAGGGTTGAGTGTTATTGACAAGGGATTTCAAACTGAGTCTGTGTTTCTGGATTTCCAGAAGACCTTTGACACTGTACCACGCAAGAGGTTTGTAGCGAAATTGCGTGCTTATGGAATACCGCCTCAGTTACGTGATTGGCGGGCCGAAGTGGCCGATCGGTTCTAGGCGCTACAGTCTGGAGCCGCGCGACAGCTACGGTCCAGGTTCGAATCCTGCCTCAGGCATGGATGTGTGTAATGTCCTTAGGTTAGTTAGGTTTAAGTAGTTCTAAGTTTTAGGGGACTGATGACCTCAGAGCCATTTGAACCATTTTAGTTACGTGACTGGATTCGTGATTTTTTATCAGACGGGTCACAGGTCGTAGTAATTGACGGAAAATTATCGAGCAAAACAAAAGTGATTTCTGGCGTTTTGTTATGGAATCTCTGCTGCTCGTTATCCATGTAAACGATTTAGGAGACAATCTGAGCAGCCGTCTTAGGTGGTTTACAGATAATGCTGTCGTTTATCATCTAATAAAGTCGTCAGAAGATCAAAACAAATTGCAAAACGATTTAGAAAAGATGTCTGTATGGTGCGAAACTTGCCAATGGACCGTAAATTATGAAAATGTGGTGCTAAAAGGTAACCGCTAAACTTCGGTTACACGATGAATCAGGCAAATCTAAGGCCGTAAATTCAGCTAAATACCTAGGAATTAAAATTACGAACTACTTAAGATGGAAGGAACACACAGAAACGCGGGGCCCCTCCCTCGGGCATGGATGTGTGTGTTGTCCTTAGCATAAGTTAGTTTAAGTAGTGTGTATATATGGGGACCGATGACCTCTGCAATTTGGTCCCTTAGGAATTTACACACAATACACAGAAAATGTTGTGGGGTAGGCGAACCAAATAGACTACTGCGTTTTATTGGCAGAATACTTAGAAAATGTAGCAGATCTACTAAAGACACCGCCTACACTACGCTTGTAAGTCTTCTTTTGGAGTACTACTGAGCAGTCTGGGATGCTTGCCAGATAGGATTAACAGGGAACATCGACAAAGTTCAAAGAAGAGCAGCACGTTTTCTGTTTTACTTTTCTTGAAGTTCGTCTCATGAATTTACTAATTTTTAGTTTAGTTTTCTTTACTGTTTGTTCTATATACACACTGAACAACACACGAGGGTAAGATACAATCTTGTCTCACTCCTATCTTGTCACTGCCTCTCCCTCACGATGTCCTTTGACTGATAACTGTGGTCTTATAAGTGATAGTGTTCCAGTTTCAAAGATCATACTCCAGTCAGCATTGTCAAAAGTGCTCCTCTGAACCATGAAACTATTTAAATATGAATTTGCCTTTTTTTTAAGCAATCCAGTGAGATAAATCGTTGGATGATTATTGCCTTGCGTATTTGAACATCGCTCTTGAATCCAAAGTGATCTTACTCAGGTAGGCTTCTACCAGCCGTTTCGCCGGCGGTGTGGCCGTGCGGTTCTAGGCGCTTCAGTCTGGAACCGCGTGACCGCTACGGTCGCAGGTTCAAATCCTGCCTCGGGCATGGATGTATGTGATGTGCTTAGGTTAGTTAGGTTTAAGTAGTTCTAAGTTCTAGGGGACTGATGACCACAGATGTTAAGCCCCATAGTGCTCAGAGCCATTTGAACCAGCCGTTTCGTTCGTACGCGGGTAATTCAAAAATGGTTCACATGGCTCTACGCCCTATGAGACTTAACATTTGAGGTCATCAGTCCCCTAGACTTAGAATTACTTACACCTACCTAACCTAAGGGCATCACACACATCCATGCCCGAGGCAGGATTCAAACCTGCGACAGTAGCAGCAGCGCGGTTCCGGACTGAAGCGCCTAGAACCGCTCGGCCACACCGGCCGGCGCGGGTAATTCGATTTAATATTTTGAAACCATATTTTACTAAACAGTTATCATTTAAAAATTGCCTATTATTAATAACAGACAGTTTAAAAGAAGGAATCTAATCATTAGCATACTTGTGAAGGCACGCGATTTTTGATACGGATATGATCTACTGATATGAGTCCGTTACTCTCTATGTTAGTGAAACGCCTGAACATTAACAAACTGTAATAACAATAATGGCTAGAGCGCTTATAATGCGCACAGTGGGTTGCTGCGAAGACAGTGCGCAGTACTCCGTAATACACTTGCTGCTTGCTGTGCTAAAAGACAGTATTAATTATGTGCTACAACATCTAACGTAGACTGCAAGCAAAGTGCGAATACCGTTCGCTGTGCCTCAGATAGACAACACCGTCACCATTACCACCACCACCACTTGGATTATTGTAACCTCACAACATTACCAGGCAAAGTATTTTTGATTCGGTTGGAGGCATGTATAGGCATGGCAGAGAATTACATTGTGATTATCAGTACAAATACTTATAATTTCATTGCTCTTCGTAAAGCGTTATTAATCCGAGTCATGTTACCTGTGTTAGATTCCCATGTAATTCCAGTAACAAACCCGAGTACAGTTTAAAACTAAAAGTTAGCTTCCTTTTTCAGATATTAACTGAAAAGCACAGACAGAGCTTAAAATTTGGTGTTAATTTCTGTTAGCCTAAAAGTAGCCAAAGAATCTTCGGAAATAACTGGATCCGCAAGTAATGTAACATTGAGGTTGCTACTTCCATAATTTACTTACTACCGCTATGCTAGAAGCCAAGAGCAATTTACCAGGAAAATTTAAAGTGACGTTCGAAGCAAAAGTGATTCCAAAGTTGCATTTATTAATTTTTAGGACTGTGGCGCGACGCATGTGTATTTCAAAATTGCTGCCCAACCTGCTTTCAATATGTGATATAAATTAATTTCTCTGGAGCTCGTTACTTTCGGTTGTTGAATCCTTGTGAAGTATTTTTTCGGTTGAAAAACTGGTGGTTTATCTGAGACGAAACTTCCGGAAAATGACGGGTTGGGGCTGGTGAAAATGGCGTAACTGCTGAACGCATTATTGTGAGGCAGCGCAACTCAACGAATTATTTATATTGACGAACCATATTCATGTAATCATGAAGTACTGGTATTGCTTTCCTATTGCAACTATTTTCTGAGACTTAAGGACAGTATAACTTATAATTTTTTGATGAATTATAGGTTATCATGTGTGTGTTTGTGTGTGTGTGTGTGTGTGTGTGTGTGTGTGTGTGTGTGTGTGTGCACTGCAGATCATGTATTCGATCACGCGGTGTATTAAAGCAGCTAGCAATCAAAACGCTGGTAATCTGTTCGCCTTTGGTAGCATATGTCCGACTGGGTTGGAGACAATTTCACATAATTAACTCAGTATTCATTTACTGAATTTAAGACGTGTTTCTTGATATCTTCTACATTATCAGAATGTCTACCAGTGCACTAAATATTAATATAATTGTTGCAAATCGTGATCGAGGTAAGGTGAACATTACTATTGGGTGGTAATTGGTAACGGAGTTCATTTCCGGTAAAAATTCTTGGAAGAAAAAAAAAACGCACGATTAGACAAGTAGGGCGGGATTGTACTGATGTGTTTTAATGCTAACAAACTTGGAGGTTATCGGACCCTCCATTCTGTTCTTACGGAGATGCTTTAAAAAATTGAAAACCATCCAAAATACAAGTCGTGGTTTCATAATTATGTTAGTGTTTTATGTGAAGTAAGATAAGTAATTTCAAGATAAATAAATCACGGCGACGGATGGACTGGATTTCTACCGCTACAGACTTCACGCCCGTAGAAGATCCTGAAGCAGATAAATTTCAGGACATCGCGCAACTGTTGCTCTATGATTATGAAAAACTTGTGTTAACTTTTATCTTTCAACGCAAAACGTTTTAAAGAAATAATGTCAAGGCAGGAGAGTTATCAACCTAAGCGACCCTTAATGGATTCTTCTGGCGTAGAAAAACAAATGCGAGGAAGAGTAAAGGCCATACCGGCATGAAATGTTAAGAAAATACAAGGAGGTGGGGAAATTGGCTAGAGATCTCACGGAACTTGTCATATGGTGTGAGTCACAACTTTCATGTGGAACCGACGTTTAGTTCCTGCTCCCATTCCTCCTCCGCCCCCCCCCCCCCGCCCCACCTTCCCCCTGACCCTAGTATCTTTAAAAGTTCAATAAGATTGGAAAAACAAAATCTGGAAGGAGCAAGAAAAAATAACTGTCATGGACTAACACAATTATAAATGAAACACTTTAAAAAATTGAAAATTTCACGAGGCAGGAGTGTTCTCCAGCCAGGGGCCCAAAATGCTGCCGGCCGCTGCGACTGAACGGTTCTAGACGCTTCGGTCCGGAACCGCGCTTCTGCTACGATCGCAAGTTCGACTCCTTCCTCTGGCATCGATGTGTGTGATGTCCTGAGGTTAGTTAGGTTTAAGTAGTTCTAAGTCTAGGGGACTGATGACCTCAGATGTTAAGTCCCATAGTGCTTAGAGCCATTTGAAGCACCAAGGCTGATCATGTGTCGACGGGACTACACTAACAAAGCCGACGTGAAGATCAGAAACAGCAGTCATTCATGGAAAGTAATACCAGATTCGCCGCTTGGTCGTCAATCGTTTGTAACAGGCAAGTGCGATCAATAAACAGCCGATACGGAGCAGTTCATTACTTGCATGAAGTTAGAAGACTGCTACAAAACTGTGTTCCCATTTATTTATTGTAGATTATTGGTAGTGATCGCTCCAATCGTGACAGTGTAGTGTCGTCTGTATGTTTGGACCCAAAACAGGCCCCACCCATCTCTAGAGTGTCCATCGTAATCGCCTCCATAGCTAACAGCTCTAGAATTCTTACCTTAGTATTGCAATGTAACGCTGTACCGCGAGAAGCAACAAAAGTCTTTCAGTAACCGTGGAGGCCTGCAAAATGATCGTGGTTTGTCGGAACCACTGGGTTTCTGGGTTAGCATTGAGTTATGACCTGTAGACTACTGAGGGGGTCACCTGTAAGGATACTATTTGTACTGAGGCCAACTTACCTAGTAATCAGAATAGACATCCTTTACGTCTTATAGTATTGGCAATCCACAGTTTTTTATTTGAGCGTGTGTGTGTGTGGTGCGCGCGCGCGGTTTTGTATGAAAAATTAATATGAAGGATCAAATACTGTAAGTGTACACAATGAAATTATTGAAATCTTGATGAGAGAAAGATTGTTCATTAATAATATGGATTAAAATATGACGTTAAGGAGTTGTCAAGGAAACAGGATTCTGATTTAGAGTGGTACAAGTACGTAAAGATAACAGTGGCACGTGAATGACAATCAATGATAATTTTCACATGTACTGTGTCATCTAAACTCCTGGAAATTGAAATAAGAACACCGTGAATTCATTGTCCCAGGAAGGGGAAACTTTATTGACACATTCCTGGGATCAGATACATCACATGATCACACTGACAGAACCACAGGCACATAGACACAGTCAACAGAGCATGCACAATGTCGGCACTAGTACAGTGTATATTCACCTTTCGCAGCAATGCAGGCTGCTATTCTCCCATGGAGACGATCGTAGAGATGCTGGATGTAGTCCTGTGGAACGGCTTGCCATGCTATTTCCACCTGGCGCCTCAGTTGGACCAGCGTTCGTGCTGGACGTGCAGACCGCGTGAGACGACGCTTCATCCAGTCCCAAACATGCTCAATGGGGGACAGATCCGGAGATCTTGCTGGCCAGGGTAGTTGACTTACACCTTCTAGAGCACGTTGGGTGGCACGGGATACATGCGGACGTGCATTGTCCTGTTGGAACAGCAAGTTCCCTTGCCGGTCTAGGAATGGTAGAACGATGGGTTCGATGACGGTTTGGATGTACCGTGCACTATTCAGTGTCCCCTCGACGATCACCAGTGGTGTACGGCCAGTGTAGGAGATCGCTCCCCACACCATGATGCCGGGTGTTGGCCCTGTGTGCCTCGGTCGTATGCAGTCCTGATTGTGGCGCTCACCTGCACGGCGCCAAACACGCATACGACCATCATTGGCACCAAGGCAGAAGCGAATCTCATCGCTGAAGACGACACGTCTCCATTCGTCCCTCCATTCACGCCTGTCGCGACACCACTGGAGGCGGGCTGCACGATGTTGGGGCGTGAGCGGAAGACGGCCTAACGGTGTGCGGGACCGTAACCCAGCTTCATGGAGGCGGTTGCGAATGGTCCTCGCCGATACCCCAGGAGCAACAGTGTCCCTAATTTGCTGGGAAGTGGCGGTGCGGTCCCCTACGGCACTGCGTAGGATGCTACGGTCTTGGCGTGCATCCGTGCGTCGCTGCGGTCCGGTCCCAGGTCGACGGGCACGTGCACCTTCCGCCGACCACTGGCGACAACATCGATGTACTGTGGAGACCTCACGCCCCACGTGTTGAGCAATTCGGCGGTACGTCCACCCGGCCTCCCGCATGCCCACTATACGCCCTCGCTCAAAGTCCGTCAACTGCACATACGGTTCACGTCCACGCTGTCGCGGCATGCTACCAGTGTTAAAGACTGCGATGGAGCTCCGTATGCCACGGCAAACTGGCTGACACTGACGGCGGCGGTGCACAAATGCTGCGCAGCTAGCGCCATTCGACGGCCAACACCGCGGTTCCTGGTGTGTCCGCTGTGCTGTGCGTGTGATCATTGCTTGTACAGCCCTCTCGCAGTGTCCGGAGCAAGTATGGTGGGTCTGACACACCGGTGTCAATGTGTTCTTTTTTCCATTTCCAGGAGTGTATATTTTATTGCTTTCCATAGTGAACAATCTAGATTGCCAATGAACATAGAGAAAACAACATGCTATCGCATCAACAGAAGCTTCAATGGCCACCTTGCTGACAAACAATATCGCTGGCACCGAGGATATTTGCCATAACAAACTGTCCTTTTTGCTTACTGACGGCATATGTCGTAAATGGAGTTTACTGCATAGGCAAGTTAAAAAAAAATGTATGTCTGGCCTATCGCGCGCTAGTCGCGTGTGGAAAAGCTGAGATCCGCCGTAAGCCCATGGATTTCGTATATGCATAACACTCGGGAATCCCCACCAATGTGAGCTGCAATATCAATTACAGTCTCAATAGGTCACAGTCTTGCCACTGTTGAATTTGGAGATGGTAAACCTTTCTTCTACTTACACAGAGCAATAACGATATTCTGAGACACAAATCAGCATTCAAACACAGTCTCAAAATGGGAGACCCCCTTCGGAATCGTTCCTAGTTTGTGCACTTGCAATTAAATGCTGATCGTTTGTATATCTTCGTACCAGTAGGACGTTTGTTGCACGTGGCCTTCACGGTGTCACAGTGTAACCAGCAGTGTGTATTGGGCGCGGCAGCGGCTCACCTGGCAGACGGTGGCCTGCGTGGAGGGCCAGGGCCGCAGGACGGCGGCGAGCGCGAGGTGGCCGGCGGCGAGCAGCGCCGAGAGGGCGGCGGCGAGCGCGCGTGGCGCGGGCAGCATGGTGTGGGCGGCCAGCAGCAGCGCGAACAGCGGCAGCGGCGCCGCCCCGCCGCCCAGCGCCAGCGCGCCGCCGCCCAGCCCGCACAGCGCCGCCGTCGACGCCGCCAGCAGCCGCCGCGGGCCGCGCACCGCCGGCACCTGCGCCGCCACCAGCAGCGCGCCGCTGCCCGCGCACATCGCCGACAGCACCCACACCGGCACCGGCGACTCGCCCGCGCCGCCCTGCGACACACAGACGTTGCGCTCCTGAAGATGAGCTCACTACAGGCCGAAACGTCATTATAAAGACTGTGGCTATGTCAACACTATGGTGAATTTAGCTCGTGTATGTGTGTTTTATTTATTCTCAGCGCCGCCCTGCGCCACACAAACATTTCGCTCCTGAAGATGAGCTCACTACAGGCCGAAACGTCATTATAAAGACTGCGGCTATGTCAACACTATGGTGAATTTAGCTTGTGTATGTGTGTTTTATTTATGCTCAGCACCGCCCTGCGCCACACAAACATTTCGCTCCTGAAGATGAGCTCACTACAGGCTGAAACGTCATTGTAAAGACTGTAGCTATGTCAACACTATGGTGAATTTAGCTTGTGTATGCGTGTTTTATTTATGCTCAGTGACAAGGTTACCAGCAACCTTACTAAAATAACCAGAAAATAAGGTGATTATAAAGCCTAAAATATTAAAGAGATGCCACGTATAAAATATTAAAAACAAGTAAAGGACAGTCTCACGTTCGCCCATTCAATCACTTTAACATGCAAACCTGCAGATGCTGCCAATTTACTTAAACGTTCTAAAATATTCTGTAGTATCATTGCCACAGATACTACCACAACGCCGCGCCAACACAAGGTTGGCAGCCCGTCGTCTGCCGAGCACAGCGCACTCTAGCGGGCTGTGCAGCTCGACGGAACTGGAGTGTGCCTCGTTCACTTCTTAAGCTAGATTACAATCTAGACAGACGCACTTCCATAATCGGCCCTCAGCCAGTTCTGTAATGTTTGCATTGATTCTCTGAGGAGGGCCGATCAGGCTTAGTCCCTGAGAATATGTTGTATTAGCTGAAAGCACCCACGCGTTTTGTGCCTCTAAATAGTGAGACACAATATATTCTACTAAAGCGTGGATAATACGAGGACGATAAAATGGCGACACAGTGATTTGTGACTGACCGATCAGCTAAAAAAGCAAACAGGAGCCAGCCCCGATAAAATTTTAAAAAATCTTCCCTAATATTACGAGATCCATGTTACGAGATTGTCAGTTCATAGACTCACCTGCTGTACTACAAACTACTGAAGATAAGTAATTACATGGTACTATGTGTTTCATGAATAATAATCCTTCTCTCTAACAGTGTGCCGTACCGCATATTATTGCAACCTGGACTCCTTCAGCTCTTAGCAACTCGGAGTTCTACTTATTTGCATTTAGTAACGAGCTGAAGACACCCACGAGTTTTGTGCCTCTAAATAGTGAGAGTCAATATATTCTATTAAAGCATGGATACCACGAGGACGATAAAATGGCGACGCAGTTATGTGTGACTGACCGATCAGCTAAAAAAGCAAACAGGAGCCAACCCGATAAAATTTTAAAAAATCTTCCCTAATATTTTGAGAGATAGTAGGACATTTCACAGAGTCGGAAGTGGTAACAATTTCACCTCACATTTAGTTAAAATAGAGTGCAAATCTGCTGGTAAACCGGCCGGTGTGGCCGAGCGGTTCTAGGAGATACAGTCTGGAACCGCGCGACCGCTTCGGTCGCAGGTTCGAATCCTGCCTCGGGCATGGATGTGTGTGATGTCCTTAGGTTAGTTATGTTTAAGTAGTTCTAAGTTCTAGGGGACTGATGACCTCAGAAGTTAAGTCCCATAGTGCTCAGAGCCATTTGAACCATCTGCTGGTAAATTAATCGCTTTTCTTTTTTCTGAGTATAAAACACAGTCAATTAAAAAGTGGTGCATCAATTAAAAAGTGGCGCACTGTGACCTTTAAGCCACAAGCACTCCTCATTGGAGAGTCCTCTCGTTGGGGGATATTCTTGCATCATTGGACTGTGTTCCATGCTGAGACAAACGAGGAGGACCTCATCTCGCCTGTGTGGCTGGAGAGAAGTCATCATAACCACATTGTGGATTTCACTAGTCGTACTTGTTCTCTGTCGCTTCCAGCCACTCTTGTTCCAGTCTACGGATGACACTGTACCACAACAGATAACTGATATCCTATAGGGGGACGGCACACTAAAGCATCTCATTATGGCTTCATTCCCCCTTCGCTCCTGCATCTGATAATTCGTTTCCTTGAATTTCCATGTAGCCTGGTATCAAGCAGAAGGACGGATACTTCCACGACCTTTCGTAGGCGGAGAATCACGACATTGAGATTCTGGACTACTCTGTCCGCTGCGTGCTTCTGCAAATATGTTAAAGCTCCATGTAACGGGTATTACCTAAGGATTCAACGACATGTGACTTCACCAGAAGCGTACATTATAGACGATATACACATCGGCTGCCCGTCGTGTGTTCCGGCATCTTGCAAAGCAAAGAAATATATTGTAAATATTGGCTCTACTGACGTACGTTGTTGGTGATAACCTATTGCTTTTCTGGGCTCGTATTAGTAACGTGTGGCGTTTCAACCATCATTATACTTTCCTTTTGGTGAAGTTAAAAAGACATTACAGATATTCTCTTTTATCCACGGCGAAGCCTCTGGGGTTCAGTGTGTATATGCGGTGTTTATATGTGGTGGGCAGAAGGTGCTGGGCTCGTCCTAGAGACTAGACTGTATTCCTTCTGTGGTCATTCTTTTCCTCTGTCTGGCAAGTTAAACTCTGCTGGGCACAGTTCAAGTGCATACTAGGGTGCCTCTTCCATGGCAGATCTTTGATGATTCTGTACCCACCGGTTTGGTTCAGGTACATGTAAAAATAAGTTGTATGGCATTTGGGCTCAATAGGCTATGGGGAAGCGGCGCCCGGTAAATCCAGAAAAGAGGAAAGCATCAAATCAGCAACGTGTTACTTCTCTTCGCTAAATTAAATTATTACTTAATGTATGCAGGTTGCTTATTTCATTTTCGTTAACTGAATGACTTCTCATTTGATAGATGACGTTCGTCAGGTGACGTGACGGGTCAGTGGGTTCAAGGCCGGTAGAGAAAGGACATGGCTAGTGGAATCATTCATTTACACAACTCATTCTGGAGCATTACGTTCATCCTTTACTTTCGAGAGAAGCTGGAAGCCGTTGCAAGTTCAATGTATTCGTCTATGGTTCGTTTAAGAGAGGTAATTTCTTTTCTCGTATATTACTTTACTTGAACTTCAAACTGTCAAACAAACATTAACAGTTTTTCTTTTACAAATGAATTACTGTAAATAAACTGTGCATCGAATTGGCCCATTCACTGTACCAGAAGCGATGAATTATTCAGAAAAATTAAGAAATCTGATACAAGACTTGAGAAACTTCATACCAAAGATAGCTTTAGGTCACCGATGGAGGCCATTGGAAACTATTTGCAAGGGTCATAAGTGAAAAGACAGATTTCTTTCAAAAAGGTAAGGAAATAGAATATTCTGATTTACTGAATATCGTTACTAATAAAGAAGGAAGCCAGTTGTTGATTAATTATTTGTAGCATAAGGTGCGATTACTCTCAAATTTTTCACTGCAAGCACATATTTCAGAAGAGCTGCTACATCTGAAACATGATTACAACGTTCTGTATTGGGAGACGGCATTAATAGGCGAAATTATTATTATAAAGTAAACAACAGCTCTCGAGGATTTAAGAGCCTGTTTCTAGTGAAACACCAAATTTTAACGGATTCCAAAGACGAGTAAACCAAACATTACACCGATAAGCAAAACATCACGACCATCGACTTAATAACGTGTCAGTCCACGTCTGGAACACCACACATTGTGGATTCTGCGTGGTACGCATTCACCAAGTTCTTGGTAGGTTTCTGGAGGTAATTTATATAACACCAAATGTCTATCCATAGGTCAAGCAATTCCCGTAAATTACGGATTGATGGTTTGTGGGCGCAGGTCTGGTGCCCAATAGGTCGCAGGTGTGTTCCACCGGATTCAGACATCTGGTGGAAAATACATCAATGCTCTTCAAGCCACTGGAATACTATTAAGGCCTCCTGAAACTTTCTGGCAGACAGAAATTTTGTGCCAGAGCGGGACACGGATCTGGGACCTACACCGAGTGATGTATCCAAACATGACTAAGAAAACAGAGCTATGTGGGCGGCTTGTGAGCCGTACTTCCACAATTCAAACGGCAGAGAACTTGTCCCCGAAAGGCAAAGGTCTCAGGTTCGAATTCTCGTCCGGCACAAAGTTTTAATATGCCAAGAAGTTTCAAAATCAGTGCACTCTCCGCTGCAGAGTGGAAACTGACTCTGGAGTCTGACAGTTATCATCCAGGCAGATACTATCGCTGCAGGGGAACACATCACGCATTGTGACGGAGTAATATACGGTTGTTGTGGCGCTACTACTGTGCCCAAAAATGGGAGACAATCACGACAAGAACACATTTTTGGCAAGCTGATCTTGCTTGTACAGTGAGTGCGTATTTGCTGATGGCACATCCTTATATACGACACGATATTATGCCGCTCCAATACAATTCTTTTATTCAAGTAAGGTACTAACAACTATACGTAAGTGATGTTTAACTTTCGGCTGATTTATCACTAGTTGACTGATATTGTATTAAAATGGATTAAATCCGTCAGTGAAGTAAATTTAAAATAAAGAGATTGTTCTCTCTCTTTGCGTTTCTTCAGGCTTGTCATCTAAAAAGAAAACTTAATGGTTTCACCGTTAAATCAGGGTTCTTTGATAATCACATCGAATGCTTATTTTGAGAATGCGTTTTGACGCCAACGGAGACTATGCACACATTGATGATACGGCAAAACAATTCTGTTAATAACCCAGTGGTTTTTTTATTTTCGATTGCCGTTTCTAAAGCGTACACAAGTCGCTTATCTTTAAATATTGATCTACCGATTACTTACTTATTTTTCTCACGATGGACGTAATGGAAGAGCTCTCCAGTTCTTCAATTACCGATCGTTTTAATGATCAGAAGTATGTATAATTTACGGATAAGCCAACGATATATCCGTAACTTCTGACTTTACTTTTGTATTTGTTTCTTATTAATTTATGTAAATTCTTACTTTTTTTATAAAGTGAAACTGTTATAAAGACTACTTTTATCACTCGCTGACTATGCTGCTAACATAACTTCTCTTTATTAGTTCTACACGTAAAAAATAACATGATCTCTAATGTTAAGTAACGATTTATCGACGGTTAATGCCCTCATATAAGAGTGCTGTCTTAGGAGTGAGTTATTATCGTCAATAATTTTCGAATTAACAATGAAACATGCTATTTTTATAATTTGCGGTATGCCGTTTCAATGTAACAGGACACTGAAAATTTATCACAAACGCACCACCATTATAATTAAATGTCATTTAATACCGAACCAGCGATACAAGGCTTCAAGATAGACTATGGTAACCAAGACTGGAGTTAAACATCGCATGTTTAGGTGCTAGCGTAATGAATAACGTGTTGGTTCCCGCAGTTGAAAGTTGTTAGTTGACATTCGGTTACATGCAATTTCTTTTCATGTTAGCGTTGTTAGCACGTTCTGTTGCTTTCTTATGAATAAAATACAAGTACATTAAATGTATTCACAATTGCGAATATGGACAACCTTCACCTATTGAATGGAATGACGACAGCTAAAATTTGTGTCAGACCGGGACTCGAACACCAATTTTCCACTTATCGCGAGGGGTCGCCTTTCCATTTGGCTATCCGTGCATGACCCAGGGCTAGACCCAAACTTCAATACGCCGTCAACCATGTGTCCAGAACCTGTACTCGTAATATATTATGTATATTCCAGTACAGCTGAGATATTTTACTTGAAAGTCGCTTTCCCGCTGTCGGCGGATAAACACGATGATGCAGTGGCTGTGTTATTCTGAATTACGATGCAAAGTTCCATTCTCGCCATTCCATAATGCGGTTGATGGATATCCACATTTAATGTATTTCGTAACAGCTGTAGTAGCCCCAGTGCCTGGCAGAATAACACAGGCACTGTCATACCGTAGTATAAGTGTGTTCTGCAATACTGGATGTTATTTACAATCAGTCTGATCTGAGAATGAAGGATGAAATAACTGTATACTGATTTCCAAGTATGTGGTTAGCCAGGAACTTAACAGGACAGCTTAAATTGCTGTGACTCGAACGACCAACAATAAAATTCATATTCTTCCTTCTCACAAACATTTGGTCCTTTATTTCAGAATATATGCTGTCTTTCGAGTGCGTGATTAGGCAGTAACCTAAGAGGACAATTTAAATTGTTGAGAATGAAACGAGGAACATTAATATTCATATTCTTCATTGTCAGAAATATTTCGCTCTTTATTTACAAATGTGTTGCGTTTTCCGAAGGTGGTGTTACGCAAGAATCTGAGGGTACGGCTTTAATTGCTGCGACTGAAACGAGAAGCAATGAAATTCATATTCTACTAGTTCACTAATATTTGGCTCTTTATTTCCGAATATGTGGCCGTTTCCGAGTGTGTGTTTAGGCTGCAACCTAAGAGCACAGCCTTAAATGCTGCGACTAAAACGAGCTACAATATTTTTTTTTTATTTTTTCTTCCTATAAATATTTGTCTCTTTATGTTCGGATATGTAGAGAGCCTCGAGTGTGTGGTTAGGAAGGAATCTAAGAGTACAGCTTAAATTGCTGCTACTGAATCGAGGAGCAATAATTTTCATATTCTTCTTTGACACAAAGTCGATAACCGATCATGCGGTCGACGATATTGTGCTTGACGTCAAAATGACTTCACGTTTGCGGGGTTTGTGAAAAGAGCATTACCCATGATTCTAAAGCAAATAATTACTACGATATTTTTCGCCAAATTTAACAGTCGATAAGTACTAGTATTTTTTCTTTACTAAAATAATATTTATTTAGGTTTTATAATTTTTCAGTTTCTGTTATTATTTCCTCTTCTTTTTTCTCTTTCTTTCAAATGATAAGCTGTTTTCCCCTTCAGTTTCAAAGGCGTGTGACATAAATCTCCAATCCAAATACGTGGACTTCAAATATAGTTTGGTTACCTACACTTTATCTCTTCATGTCAGCAGCACAATGACGACACCAGTGAACGAGAGCCATCAAAAGTTAAAACTACATGAAACGATAGTAGTTCAGTAAAAAGAAACAAACAGCCTATATACCACCACCAATTTCAGTCTTAAATCACATAATACAAATTTTGGCCGCTCCATGGTTTGGGTCTACGCGGCCTCAGTAGCGTGCGCTAATTGAAATGGCAAGTCCTCATTTAAAATTGGATGTAATAGTAGCTTTGTCACGCTTTTACTCGAATGATTCCAGCTGAATACTATTTATCTATTACTGTGAAAATCTCAGTTATTAACGGGCAACTGCCGGTGTACGACCACAATTTCAGAATTCCGCTGTCACAAGTATTGGTGCCTGTTCGTAAATTATATGAACAAATTTGAGTCCTCTGGTCAATAAAAATCCTAAATCCACCAAGCCACAATTACGTCAATCACTCTGTTACCTCAGCGCGTGCCAATACGCCGAATAAAATAACAATCAAACACCCCAGGAGTGTGCGGACGACCGAATTACACATATACTCGCATACATACAAGTATATCCTGAACACCCAGATTCCTTGGAGTGCACGAAAAGGATCACAAGTTAATATGAACGGACGGACGTTTGATTGTAGAGCAACCTAAGTGCCAATTACCAATGTCTGGTCTAGGTACAGCACTTACTGTGCATCATAGTAAACTATCAGTCAATTCTTGAAGTCTGTGGAGCTTTTTCATTGCTCGTGAGTCAATAACATCGATCAGAATTCAGTAAACCGTAGAACTACTAGTTAGTATTAACTTTCGACGTACCAAAATCCTCAAAACGCTTCCTTAAACCTATTCAGAAACTATTCCTCTGAACAGACGCAATCGAGTAGTTACACAATGGCCGTGGGTATGACAGCTCGCCAGTTAGTCTTCACTGCCGTAACTCCACTGCACTGTACATGACCTGGTGTTCAGCTGACATGTTCAATGGCGATACTCCACTGACCATTAGCACCACGCTAAGACGATGTAGGAGCCATTTAAAAAGAAACGTATAACGCTATCGTTACTTTTAACTATTAGTTCATTACGAGGTGCGGCTAGAAAAAAACCGGACTGATGCTGGAAAAAACATTTATTTACAATTATTTACAATTTCATGTTATCTCCTTCAATGTACTCTCCTCCTCGGTCTCTACACCGCTCCATACGAATTTTCCACTGTTCATAGCAATGCTGCAGATCATTTTCGGTAAGTCCATACATTACTTCCGTCGCTTTTTCTTTTACTGCTTCAACAGTCTCAAATCTAGTTCCTTTCAAAGCTGACTTGACTTTAGGGAAAAGAAAAAAGTCACAGGGGGCCAAATCAGGTGAGTAGGGTGGATGATCTAAGATGGGAATGTTGTGTTTTGCCAAAAACGTCTTCACTGACAACGCACTGTGAGCTGGGGCATTGTCTTGGTGAAGGATCCATGACTTTTTTCTCCACAAATCGTTCCGTTTTCTCCGTACTCGCTCACGTAGGGTAGCCAGGACGCTAATGTAGTAACGCTGATTCACTGTTTGTCCCTCTGGTACCCAATCAATGTGCACAATCCCTTTGATGTCAAAAAAAACATTCATCATTGCCTTGAATTTCGATTTTGACATTCGTCGTGGAGAGCCAGGAGTTTTCCAATGCATCGATTGGCGTTTAGTTTCGGGATCGTAAGTAAAAAACCACGATTCATCGCAAGTAATAACATTTTGTAATAAGGTGGGATCACTTTCAATGTTTTCCAGGATGTCAGAACAAATCATTCTTCGGCGTTCCTTCTGTTCAATTGTGAGACACTTTGGAACCATTTTTGAACACACTTTGTTCATGTTGAAACTTTCATGAAGAATCTGCCTAACACTTTCCTTGTCAACTCCTGTTAACTCAGACACTGCTCTGATTGTTAAACGGCGATCTTGTCGAACAAGTTTACCGATTTTTTCAATGTTTGCATCAGTTTTTGCTGACAATGGTCTGCCAGTGCGAGTGTCATCACTGGTGTCTTCGCGGCCATCTTTAAATCGTTTAAACCACTCAAACACTTGTGTTCGCGATAAACAATCATCGCCGTACACTTGTTGTAACATTTCACTTGCGGATTTTCCTAGTTTGAAACAAAATTCGATGTTAACACGCTGTTCTTTCTGTACACTCAACATTTTCCGACGCACAGACAAAACGTCAACTACTTAAAACAGACGCCACGGGCAGACTGAGTGCAGGAGGCAGATGAAACTCGAGCAGTAGGCGGAGCGAGAGTCACGTGACAGGCCACGCGACTTTCAGCCTTATTGCATTCGTTTTATTGTTTCACCAGTACTAGTCCGGTTTATTTCTAGCCACACCTCGTACATTCCACAGCTGTAGGCTATCGCCTCTGTGGCCAGCTCCCGTTGATGTAGTCTTTGCGGCAGGCTACTGCTGCTGGCGATGAGCGCAACCCGTACCATTTTTGACCGCTCACTCTGCTAATATTGGCGGAGAACGTCATAGAACCGACAGTACATTTTTTTGGAAACAAACAGAAATAAAAAAAGAAGAAACGTTATATTAGGATACGTTTCCGTTCTCCAACTTATCTCTTAGAACTAATGTGATGGCTAAAAAAATGGTTCAAATGGCTCTGAGCACTATGGGACTCAACTGCTGAGGTCATTAGTCCCCTAGAACTTAGAACTAGTTAAACCTAACTAACCTAATTACATCACACACATCCATGCCCGAGGCAGGATTCGAACCTGCGACCGTAGCGGTCTGGCGGTTCCAGACTGCAGCGCCTTTAACCGCACGACCACTTCGGCCGGCTGTGATGGCTAGAACAACAATTCAAACGGCTTGACTCGCTTGACGACAGTTAAAATTTTATCATTACTGTGTGGTCTGTGATAAGCCGATAGTCCGCAAGAATACGAGTATTCAAGCAGTTCGCAGCTGTCGTAGTGCCTCCGATTAAACCGCACGTCCTACGGAAGTGCAGGTAATTGTCCTCCATAATACGAGGGTGACTCAAATGAAAACCTTAAGTATTTTTAAATATTATTTATTGTGCAGAAGTGGCACAAAGATGTACCACGTTTCAACATTATCTCCCCCACGCTCAATGCAAGTCCTCCAGCGCTTACAAAGCGCATAAATTCCTTTAGAAAAAAATTCTTTTGATAGTCCGCGCAACCACTCATGCACTGCGTGGCGTACCTCTTCGTCAGAATGGAACGTCTCTCCTTCCATTGCGTCTTTGAATGGTTCAAACATATGGAAATCATTTGGGGCAGCGTCTGGTGAGTATGGTGGATGAGGAAGACACTCAAAATGCAGGTATGAGCTTGTTGCAACTGTTGTACGGGCAGTGTGGGGCCTTGCATTGTCATGTTGCAAAAGGACACCTGCTGACAGCGATCCACGTCGCTTTGACTTGATTGCAGGCCGCAGATGATTTTTTTTTGGAGATCTGAGTATGAAGCACTGGTGACAGTGGTCCCTCTAGGTACATAATGCTCCAAAATGACGCCTTTTTCGTCACAAAATAGTCAGCATAACGTTCCCTGCTGATGGTTCTTTTCGAAACTTCTTTGGTTTGGGTGATGAGGAATGGGGCCATTCCTTGCTCCCTCTCTTCGTTTCCGGTTGGTGGAAGTAAACCCAGGTTTCTTCCACAGTAACGATTCTTGCAAAGAAGCCATTACCTTCTCGTTCAAACCGCCAAAGAAGTTCTTCAAAGCATCAACACGTCGTTCTCTCATTTCAGGAGTCAGCTACCGTGGCACCCATCTTGCAGACGCTTTGTGAAACTGGAGCACACCATGCGCAGTGTGATGTGCTGATCCATGACTAATCTGTAAACATGGTGCAATGTCATTCAGTGTCACTCGGCGGTTTTCCTTCACTATGGCTTCAACTGCTGCAATGTTCTGTGGAGTCACAACTCGTTGTGCCTGACTTGGACGAGGAGCATCTTCCACTGAAGTCACACCATTCGCGAACTTCCTACTCCATTCGTAGACTTGCTGCTGTGACAAACATGTATCACCGTACTGAACCTTCATTCGTCGATGAATTTCAATAGGTTTCACACCCTCACTACGCAAAAACCCGAATAACAGAACGCTGTTCTTCCCCAGTGCAAGTCGCAAGGGGGGGGGGGGGGGCATCTTTATACTGATACTGCGTCGGTATGTGTGCACCTGCTCTATGCTGCCTCCTACAGGCCATTCTGCACTCTGTTTGTAGCACGCTTACCAACTTACAGGATAACGGCGCGAAATTTCGATTTGTTATTACAAATTTAAGGCTAAAATGGCTCTGAGCACTATGGGACTCAACTGCTGAGGTCATAAGTCCCCTAGAACTTAGAACTACTTAAACCTAACTAACCTAAAGACAACACACACATCCATGCCCGAGGCAGGATTCGAACCTGCGACCGTAGCGGTCGCGCGGTTCCAGACTGTAGCGCCAGAACCGCTCGGCCACCAGCGGCCGGCTACAAATTTAAGGTTTCGATTTGACTCACCTTCGTATAATACTGCGCCTATGGGTTTGCGTACGTGACGTGTTTCAAATATCTGATCGCATTCATGACGGCATTTCGGAATACGACCATCGACCTAGTGTAACAAGGAACTCGACTCATCCCAGCGGGTGACACGTTCAGTCTGTGACCGCGCGCCTACTGCAGACGTAACTGACAATGTGATCGCCTCAGAAGAGGACCACGTGAATTCCTCTGCTGCGGAGCTCCATATTCGACAACGGCGTTCTATGGAACACTTGTGCCCGCACCAGCGCTCTACTTGTACAGTTTGTGTCGGTCTCAGCGTCCCACATTTCAGCCCTGGAGAACCGGCAACATCAGAGCGGGTTTCAGCCACGTGGCTCGAAGGCTCTGAGCACTATGAGACTTAACATCTGTGGTCATCAGTCTCGTAGAACTTAGAACTACTTAAACCTAACTAACCTAAGGACAACACACAACACCCAGTCATCACGAGGCAGAGAAAATCCCTGACCCCGCCTGGAATCGAACCCGGGAACCCGGGCGCGGTAAGCGAGAACGCTACCGCACGACCACGAGCTGCGGACAATTCAGCCACGTACTGAGGAAGACTACCTGTAAGAATTCCCGTCTGCACCTAAATAGCGATCTGGACTGAAGTTGTAAGGGCTACTCCGTATTCAGTTACCCAAATAAAACTGTACTAGTATATAATATTCCGAGAGTACTTGTACTTCCCGACTTTAACTGTCACTCTCAAATGCAACAAAAACAACTGTTTACGAGAAAGATGGGTGATCTCTCGAAAGTAGTTGTTTCTAAATAAAACGATATAATGCTGCTTTTGTGACATATTTATATTACACTGAAGCGCCTAAGAAACTGGTATAGGCATGCGTATTCAAATACAGATATACGTAAAGAGGCACAATATCGCGCTGCGCTCGGCATCGCCAATATAAGACAAGTGTCTGGCGCAGTTGATAGACCCGTTACTGCTGATACTATGGTAGATTATCAGAAATTAAGTGAGTCTGAAGTGGAGTTCTAGTCGGCGCACGCGCGATGGGACACAGCATCTCCGAGGGATCGATGAAGTGGGAATTTTCCCGTACAACTATTTCATGAGTGTACCGTGAATATCAGGTATCAAATCTCCGACGTCTGCGGCCGGAAAATGATCCTGGAAGAACCGGACCAACGACGACTGAGGAGAATCGTTCAACGTGATAGAAGTGCAACACTTCCGAAAATTGCTGCAGATTTGAATGCCGGGCCATCAAGAAGTGTCATCGTGAGAACTATTCAACGAAACGTCATCGATATGGGCTTTCCGAGGCGAAGGACCACTCGTCTACGCTTGATGTAACTGCACGACACAAAGTTTTACTCCGCGTTTGGGCCCGTCAACACCGACATTGGACTATTGATGTCTGGGAAGATGTTGCCTTGTCGGACGAGTCACATTTCAAATTTTATCGAGCGGATGGACGTGTACGGGTATGGAGACAACCTCATTAATCCATGGACCATGCATGTCAGCAGGGGACTGTTTAAGCTGGTGGAGGCTATGTAATCGTGTGGGGCGTGTGCAGTTGGAGCGATATGGGACACGTGATACGTCTAGATACGACTCAGACACGTGACACTTACGTAAGCATCCTGTCTAATCACCTGCATCCATTCGTGTTGGTGGTAAGTTTCTATGGGGCCAAACTGCTGAGGTCATCCGCTTACACACTACTTAATGTAACTTAAACTAACTTGCGCTAACTACAACACACACAGCCATGCCCGAGGGAGGACTCGAAGCTCCGACGAGGGGAGCTACGCGAACCGTGGCAAGACGCCCCAAACTGCGCGGTCCATTCATGTCTACTGTACATTCCGACGGACTTGGGTAATCCCAGTATGACAATGCGACACCCCACACGCCAAGAATAGCTACACAGTGGCTCCAGGAACACTCTTCTGAGTTTAAACACTTCCGCTGGGCACCAAACTCCCCAGACATGAGCGTTATTGAAGATATCTGGGATGCCTTGCAAAGTGCGGTTAAGAAGAGATCTCCACCTCCTCGTACTCTTACGGATTTATGGACAGCCCAGCAGGATTCATAGTGTAATTTCCGTCCAGTACTACTTCAGACATTATCCACGCCACGTCGTGTTGTGGCACTTCAGCGTGCGCATGGGGACCTACACGATATAGGGCAGGTGTACCAGTTTCTTTAGCAATCGGCCGCGTAACGTACTTCCAAATTCACAGTCATGATGAATAAAATTCTACTTATCGCATTAAGTTCACTGACAGCGTGTTAAAAAGACTCGAGTATTCCCAGGTCACTTCTGATTCTGCCGATGTCCGTACGTATCTCTCGGTAGTCCAGGCATTTTATTCTTCACTGGCCTCCCTGTTCCATCTTTGCTTAACCTTCTTCATTTGAATTACTAATAATCCTTTCCTCAGTATCATCTTCCAGCGCTGTCCTTCGCATTATTGCAGACTCGCTCCTGCCGTGTGTGATCCTTGACAGCGGCAGGTGAGAGGTCCCTTGCTGGGTGGCCCAGGCTCATTAAGGGCTGGCGGGAGACGCTTGTCTGCCGGCTCTTTGAAGTCGCTGCGCAGGACATCGCCGTCGGCTAATAACGCCGCTTTATAAGCCCTGCCGTCACCAGTTTCGCAAACTTGCTCACAGTACGTCACCATTCTCCGACACTGCACACAGCTGCGCTTATCTCGAGAATAGTCCTTTCCATGCGTTAATTTCTGTAGGAATGGCGAATCGACGTGCCGTGATGCGACGTTTCCTAAAAACCACTTCAACAACATACTGTTTCATGACGCAGATTTTTACTGTAACATGAATATCCGTATCAGAAGCAGTGATCCGATTTCGATGAGATTTCTTCTACAGATATGTAATGATAGCTGAAAATTTAATTTTCATTCTTCTAGTCCCGATGCGTGGTATAAGTCTTGTAACGACATTATAATTTTAGCAGTAAAGATCAAAGAGTAAATCAGCTAACTTCATATACAATATAAAACAAAATTGTTGAAGCTTTCGTTGCCACTTGTTGGAAAATTGGCTACTGGTTTCTGTCTCGGACTGTTCTTTGAGCTCGGCTACAGTCCACCACCAGCTTTGACAATGTCAGCCACTAATGCTGGTGAAATGTCAGAAAAATCATCAAACAAACGTCGGCCGAAGAACCCGAGGCAGAAGCCAATAGGCAATTTATATAAGAAACAACTTTGCAACCATATAGGATCGTTGGTGCAAATGTCAAATGGGCTGTCAGAAATTCGTTACCATATAAATGTAAACAAAACACGTTGGACAGCATCCAGTGATCTCAAAAATGACCAACAAGCTGTCACAAATTCGTTAAAGTACAAACATATATCGTAAAATCTTAGACAGCAATCTAATAAGTGACAGCACTCATCAGTTTGAAGTGAAAGTCAAGAATAACTAGACGTATGTATTAATGCACACACGCACCATATAGTGATAGCATGTAAATAAAAATAATTTAAGCAGGTAATGATAAAATTATATCTATTATTCGCAGATATCCGGGGAAATCATACTCAAAAGGGCAAGGTTTGCTGGGCATGTAGTTAGGATGAGTATGGACAGAATGACGAAGAGAATGTGGGAAACAACAGGCAGACTAAGGGAAAAGACAAGAACTAAGTGGGTTGTTGAACTTGGGAAGGACTGGTTGGAAATGGGGATCAAGGTCGAAGGAAAGGAATATTGGAGAAACAAATATACACCGACAAATATGCCGGAGATCAATGACAGCGAAGAATACAGGAAAAGATTAGAATGTCACCAGTGGAGCCGCCAGGAGAAACGGAAACTAGAGATTTCGGAAGAAGAGCGGGAGAAAAGAAGAGGAGAATGAAGAGGTTCTGGGAGAAGAAGAGGAAAATTCAGTCCACGAAGGGGCTACCCGTGGTCCTACAGAGGCCGTAACGCAAGAAGAAGATAGCTTGACAGTGGCAATTATAGCCCAAATAGGCCTATCGCAGTAGAGAAATTCAATTGAAGCAGCGGACTTGGATTCATATTTATAGTGTCATTAAAAGCTGAAGATTTATTAGTGATTACAGTCATCAGTAACTGAAATGTGTTCGAAAGGAAGAGCCTCTTGTTGCCAGACGAGTAGAACAGCTCGTTGTGCCTCGTGGATGGTGGGCTGCTTTCAAACCTTTTACTAGCCGGCAACACGCGCGCTATAAAAGCATTTGGCGACAGGCATACGATCTGTACGACGTATGGGACACAAAATCACTAAGATCGTACGGGTTCCTCGATTTGCAGAAAATATCACGGTCAGAGTGAATTAATGTAGGAACAAGAAATCGAACAGCAGCTGCAGATCAGTATCGCTAATTACAGCAGCGGATTGACGGGTCACAGAGCAACTCGATACTGGACGACAGCATCCGTTGAGTCACCATACCATCCAGAACCACGTATTCACTGTGGGGTACAGAACCAACGTTCCAGGTGTTTGCCTCCAAACACAGCCAATCACAAGAGACGGAGAGAGAATGGGCACGGAAGCAACTCACTGGAGACTCAAAGCTTATACAAACGTTACCAGCTCTGATGACAGGCGGTATACTTTGCACAGCAATGGCACAGTACGAATACGTCGAAAGAGACATGTGGCAGTGCATATCCGTGTCCCCAGGTAGGTGGTAGAGGCCTCACCATACGCAGAATGTCAATATGGCGAAGGTGGTTCAAATAGCTCGAAGCACTATGGCACTTAGCATCTTAGGTCATCAGTCCCCTGAAGTACCTAAAGCTAACTAATCTAAGGACATCACACACATCCATGCCCGAGGCAGTATTCGAACCTGCGACCGTAGCACCAGCGTGGTGCCGGACTGAAGCACCCAGAACCGCTCGGCCACAGCGGCCGGCATGGCGTAGAACTGTGCCAATAGCACGTCTGCCATCGTCTGTCACAGGCTAAAGATGCAGAAACCTGTTGTGCTACTACGTGCATCCGTTCGTTCATCTTGACTACCTCCATCGTTCTGTACCCCCAAGAATGCAATGCATTACTTCATCGCTCCTGATCTGTATCACCACGGTGTGAGGAACGTCCTTCTTGGTCACAGTCGTCCTGTACCAATATTATAGATTTTCTTTCCTATTCCATTAATTTACTGAGCGATGAGAAAAGTGACTGTTTACGTGCATATACATGCCCTCTAATCTCTCTTAGTTTATTTTCATGATCAGTACACGAGGTGTACGATGGCTGCACCATAATAGTCGCACTTTCTTCTTCCAACATGGATTCTATAAATTTACCCAATAGTGTTTTGCGAGAACTATTCACACTTATGATCTCCGGTCATTTCTGTTGCACTTTCGCCTGCGGTACACCGATCTGTTACAGTCTTAACAGCATGTCTGTCAACTCCTTCGAAGTCTGTTCTCATATCTGTTTTATAAGGCTTCAAAACAGCGGAACAATATTCTAGAAGTGATCGCACTAGCGTCTTATATGTCATTACTTTACATATACATAGCATCATCCCACAGCCCTCGCAATAAACCTAAATTCCTCGCTAATACCGATTTTGTGTGATCGTCCCGCCTCATATCGCTTCTTAGTGTTACCGCTAAAGACGATATCCAATCAAAAGTATCTGATATCGGCTGTGTCCACCTTTCGCCTTTATGATGTCTTGGACTCTGCTGGAGACACTTTCAGTGAGGTGTCTGACTGTATGTTGAGGAATGGGAGCCAATTCTTCCTCAGGAGCAAAAAATAGAGAAGATAGTGATGTTTGACGCCGGGATATGGAGCGGCCGACGTTCCACCTCATCCCAGAGCTGTGGTCGGAAATCTAGGCAGGCCAGTCGGTTTCAGATATCATATTGCCCACAAACCACTGTCCCACAGACGGTGTTTGGTGAAAGGGTGCACTGTGATGCTGATACGAATAATCATTGTCTCCCAAGAGTTCCTCTACTGCACAAAATACACAATGCTGTGAAATGTGTCAGTTTCCTTTCATATCCAGTGTTTCCGTAAAGGCAATAAGAAAACCCACACCCTTACCACCAAAAACTCCTCCGTATTTCATTGTCGGCCCTCCACATGGCAGTTAACACTCTGCAAGCATTCGCCGAACCCAAACTGTCCCATCGGACTGCGACAGGGTATAGCACTGACTACAAAAATACGTGGCTTATGACAAGTTGCTCGAATCTGTTAACTCTTAGAGAGTCATTGTGCTAACTGGACTGCTGGAAGCACTTTGGAACTCCACGAGCCGGCCGGTGTGGCTGAGCGGTTCTAGGCCCTTCAGTCCGGAACAGCGCTGCTGCTGTGGTCGCAGGTTAGAATCCTGCCTCGAGCATGGATATGTGTGATGTCCTTAGGTTAGTTAGGTTTAAGTAGTTGTAATTCTAGGGGACTGATGACCTCAGATGTTAAGTCCTATAGTGCTTAGAGCCATTTGAAGCATTTTTTGAACTCCACAAGTGACATCACCTGCTGATACTTTACAACCACACTCCTCAGTACTCGACGGTCATTGACAGTCATTACACCATTTCTACCTAGTCTTGGTTAACCTGTGGCTGTTTCTTCGCGTTTTCATTTCACAACCACCTCATTAACAGTTGACTTGGGTACCTTTGGAAGGCTTGATATGACCCTGATGGATTTTCTACTGCCGGCCGCGGTGGTCTCGCGGTTCTAGGCGCGCAGTCCGGAACCGTGCGACTGCTACGGTCGCAGGTTCGAATCCTGCCTCGGGCATGGATGTGTGTGATGTCCTTAGGTTACTTAGGTTTAAGTAGTTCTAAGTTCTAGGGGACTGATAACCACAGCAGTTGAGTCCCATAGTGCTCAGAGCCATTTTGATTTGCTACTCAAGAGACATAGAGTGAGTAATCCATCTCTGAGCTCTCCTAACTGATCCAGTCTGCTGTTAGTGCTTTTCTACAAGCAATACAAAACGCCCCGCCCCCTTTTATAAGGGAGTGTCCGACTAGTGGTCTATTCCACATTACATAGGCATGCCCGAATACTTTGGATCACATAGTAAAGTATCATCAAAAAAATTATTTCATTCGTGCTTAACGGTGGGTAACACGGTTATGATAACATGCGGTTTGCCATTTCACGACGTCACACACACTATTCGTCAAAGTGAAAGTAGTATATCAATAACTTGATCTAAAGTGGAACAGATGC
The DNA here is from genome assembly GCF_023898315.1 of Schistocerca nitens. Taxonomy (NCBI): domain Eukaryota; kingdom Metazoa; phylum Arthropoda; class Insecta; order Orthoptera; family Acrididae; genus Schistocerca; species Schistocerca nitens. Next base: position 928,158,336 of record NC_064617.1, on the reverse strand, counting down.
TCAGAGGCATACCAAGAGACAGTAGAAAAGCAAATTTTGTGTGATACAGCGTTAGACCCGCACGTAATGCACTACTACCGAACAAGACGTCTGCCGTAGACCTGGCGCTACTGGGACGGTGTTATTAAAGAAGTGACTGAGATCTGAGTTACTGAGAGGCTAACCACCCACGACCATGGTCACAACCTCAACAAGGACCGACAACCAGCACTTAGATTAACTGAAAGGGTAAATGACTGTATGTAGTAACGACATTCAATAGATTTCTGTTGCAGGCAGAGCTGTAACGGATACGCTGCCCATTGATGAGCATCCTGGTGCGAATTTCAGACTGAACCTCGGGCATGTCCCAGTGTACTGTGTGTGGATCCTTGCTCTTCATATTGTATGCGACTTGACGGACATTAATAGTAACCCCAGACTTTTTGCTGATGATGCTTGTACATAGATAGAAATACTACCTGAAGAAAGCTGCACAAATGTCCAGGCAGTTGTTCTTAAGGTTTTAAAGTGACAAGGAGATTGGTAATTTGCTTTAAATGTTCAAAAAATAATGTAAAGTTGTGGCCTTCAGAATGCGATAAGACACAGTATGGTATGAGTACAGCATCAGTGAGTCGCGACAGGAACCAGTCAACTCATACACATGTTTGGACGTAGCAATTCGTGCGGATACGAAACGGAATTATCAGATAGGCTCAGTCGTAGGTACAGACAGTAGTAAACATTGGCAGGAATCGAGAAAAGGCAATCAGTCTGCAGCGGTGAACACTTGCCCGCGGAAGGTGAAGGTCCCGAGTTCGAGTCTCGGTCCGGCATACAGTTTTAATCTGACAGGAAGTTTCATATCAGCGCACACTCCACTGCAGAGTGAAAATTTCATTCCGGAGTCTACAGCGGAGGTTGCTTAGAAAACGCTCGTGCGACCAAACCAAGAATACTGCTCAAGTGTGTGGGAGTCATACCAAATAGGACTAACAGACGATATTGAGAGTAAAGAGACACGGGCAACACGAATAGAGGCAGGCTTGTTTGCCTCAAGGAAAAGTGACAAGGAAATACTGAAAAACGTGAACTAGCATATGATTGCACGTAACACACCAATTATCGAAGGAAAGCGTGCTTAAAATTTTTTATGAATTAACTTTAAATGAGGAATCTAGGCTTGATAAGACGAGATTAGACTAAATACACTGAGGTGACAAAAGTTGTGAGACAGAGGGAAACACCTGTTCAAAATGGTTCAAATGGCTCTGAGCACTATGGGACTCAACTGCTGAGGTCATTAGTCCCCTAGAACTTAGAACTAGTTAAACCTAACTAACCTAAGGACATCACAAACATCCATGCCCGAGGCAGGATTCGAACCCGCGACCGTAGCGGTTTTGCGGTTCCAGACTGCAGCGCCTTTAACCGCACGGCCACTTCGGCCGGCGGAAACACCTGTATAAAAGGCGGTAGTAACGCGTATACAACGTACAATAGGGTACGGCGTTGGAGGAGCTGCCATTTGTTCTCAGCTGATTCATGTGAAAAGGATTGTTTCGTGATTATGGCCGCACGACGGGAAATAAAAGACTTTAAACGCGGGATGATACTTTAAGAGACAAGCATGTGACAATCCATTTCGGAAATCCTTAGGGTAATCAATATTTCGAGATCCACAGTGTCAAGAGTGTGCCGAGAATACAAAACTTCAGGCATTGTCTCTCAGCACGAACAACGCAGTGATCGACGGTTTTCGTGTAAAGTTGTCTCTGCCTACAGACAAGCAGCACTGTGTGAAACAACCGCAGGAATCAATGTGGAACATACGACGAAAGTATGTGTTAGGACATTGTGACGAAATGTGGCGGAACGGGCTATGGCAGCAGACGATCGACCGGAGTGGCTTTGCTAACAGCACGACATCGCTTGCAGCGCCTCACCTGGGCTCGTGATCTTGTCGGTTGGACCATAGACGACTGGAAAACCACGGCCTGGTCAAATGAGACCCGATCTAAGTTGGTAATGGCTGACGATAGGATACGGGTGTGGCGCAGATTCCACGTAGTTGTCAACAAGGCAATGCACAACTTGGTGGTGGCTCCATACTGGTATGGTCTGTGTTAACACGGAATGGACTGGTCCTCTGGTCCAACTGAACCGATCATTGACTGGAAATGGCTATGTTCGACTACATGGAGACCATTTGCAGCCGGATTTCGTGTACCCACACAACGATGTCCTGTCACTGGGCCACAGTTATTCGAAGTGGATTTGAAGAACATTCTGGACAATTGGAGAATAGGATCTGGCTACCCAGATAGCCCGACATGAATCCCATCGAACATTTATGGGACATAATCGAAAATTTAGTTCTTGCACAATATTCTGCACCGCCAACACGTTCGCAGTTATGGACGACTGTAGAGGCAGCAAGGCTCGATATTTCTGCAGAGGTCTACATCAGGTCGAGTTGCTGCGTTACTCCGGGCTAAAGGAGGTCAAACAGTATATCAGGAAGATCCCATGACTTCTGTCACTTCACTCTATGGCACGCACAGAGGATTTTAAGCAGTCCTTTTCCGTGTTTCATTCGCTAACACAACGGAAAGAAACTCTAATACGTGCTGCAACGGGAACACCCTCTGCCACGCACTTCGCAATGGTTTTCAAAATGTGGGTGTAGATGTAGAGCAGTTGTGGAAATGGAAGAAGTATGCACTTCACCGCCTCACGGCGGCCCATGGTAACTCAGGTTATGTGCGCATCTTGCGATGCGAACGTGGTCGTCTGCCAAATTGTTGTGTCCACTAAATACTGAGATCCAGACGTAGCCTACTTCCGTTAACTAACTTCACAACTCACTGGCTATAAATAAGTGCTGCGTAATTTTAGCCCGTAGATTAGCCCTGCTTACTCTCATGGTATGTGAAAATAGAAACATTAGCGCTGAGACATCAAGCTCACGAATGAAATCTCATTACTACGTGCTAAATACGCTCTCCAAGGCGATAGTAAAACTGTAACTGCGTGGAATCAATAAACAATTGCGATCTCTGTAAAATAAGAGCTATATCGGGAAGGAATCGTGCATGACGCTGCAGGATCAGGAACTGCTTTACCGCATGTTATAACACAAAACCAATTAAGCATAGCGTATAACAATGCCTAATACTTCATTACCGTACTGCTTGGTTGCACCAGAGTAGCACAGACTGGAGAGTGGAAGAAACTGCCGCAGGTCTACTGTTCCGACAGTTAACGGTGGAAGAGGACTGAAGAGAAAAATGCGAAGAGAACGTATGATCTCGCGACAGATATGCTTGTCTTATTTCTTGAGTGTTTGTTTTTCGATCGTTGAATCCTTGCTGTCGCTACGTACACACAAGGAAAACTCATCACGAAGAATTATCTGTATGGGACGGAAATCGGTAGATGTTACGTACATGTACAGATATACAAATGTTTACAATTTCAGAAAATTTGGATGATTTATTCAAGACAAAGAGTTTCACAAATTCAGCAAGTCATGAATGCTTTGGTCCACCTCTGGCCTCTATCCATCAATTATTCAGCTTGGCATTGATTGATAGGGTGGATGAATGCTGTCCAGAGGGGATATCCGGCAAACGTCTGTCCAATTGGCGTGCTAGATGGTCAAAATTCCGAGCTGGTTGTAGCGGCCTGCCAATAAATCCGGCGACCTTCCTGACCAAGGTACAGGAGCAAACTCTCGCCGTTTGGGGGCGGCAAATTATCTTCTTGAAATTTAAGCCCCGGATAGCTTGTCATGAAGAGAAACAAAAAAGGGTGGAGCCGGCCGCGGTGGTCTCGCGGTTCTAGGCGCGCAGTCCGGAACCGTGCGACTGCTACGGTCGCAGGTTCGAATCCTGCCTCGGGCATGGATGTGTGTGATTTCCTTAGGTTAGTTAGGTTTAAGTAGTTCTAAGTTCTAGGGGACTGATGACCACAGCAGTTGAATCCCATAGTGCTCAGAGCCATTTGAAAAAAGGGCGGAGAATATGGTCGACGTACAGGTACGATGTAAGGGTGCTGCTGTCAAACAAAGGGGTCAGGCTATCAAATGAAATGGCACCGCATAATTTGACTTTCATACTGGTATCCTACTGCTGTCTGGGGATCTCCAGACATGTCTTTGCTGGTCATCGGGGCTCAATTTGAAGCGGGATTAATCGCTGAAGACAATTCTGCTCCAGTCAATGAGATTCCAGGCCAAATGTGCCCGACGCTCCTGCAAACCTGATTGTTGGTGTACAGAGGCCGATGATACTCGACGCAAGGGGCGTCTTAGCTGCCCTACTGTGAGCCACCTATTACTGGTCCTTGTGGTCCCTGAAGCACCAGTTGAACATCGGATCTATTGTGATTATCAATCCACAGCTCTGTGTGCTTCTCTGACGATTTCTCGGTCCTCTCGTTGTGTCGTCTCTCTAGGTCGACCGCTTCCTTTTTGACGCCGTGTTCTGCCATATTTCACCAATTCCTGACAGCAACATAAAATAGTGGCATCGCTCCTGTTCAAATGTCGAGCGATCCGCCGATTCTCCAGATTCTCTGAGCCCAACTACACGTCCTGTCTCAAATGAAGACATCTCCGTACTATACTTTTCACGCGCCTGCCTGCGAGGCATAGTTACGATCCGATTGAGGACACGGAATAAAATTCACAAATACTTTGCCTTGGTATCGACATATGCCATGTTTACCATCCTTGCTAGCTGTGCTGCAGCGTCACACGTTCATCCATCGGTAGCCAGAATTTACAGTTTTACATTTTCTGTCGATACCTCTATGAATATCAATTTGTGACTAATTTGCATAACCCCTTCGTGGTACGTGTATTTTTTTATCTTAGAGTGTATTTCAAATTGTGAATGAGTTTTTATAGTGGTGGGTTTAGACGTTGAATGTGAGTCCTGTTTCATTACTACGTCGTATAAGAAGTGGAACGAGGTTTGGTTTTTGTAGAATGTTTTGAAAAGTTTTGTGTGTGCTCTGTACAAACATAAACTTGTTATTATACTCAGAGATGAGACTACGCGTTTTTAGTGCAACTTGAATTCCATAACTGAAGCATAGCTAGCTAGCTGTTTGCAATGCGCGGCAATTGCCGATGTAAGCTATGATCCCAGACACTGGCCACCATAGATTTACTTTTCTTTCGTAGAGAGAATCTGTTACTGCTTAAAGTGACAGCTTTAGAAGATAAGTAACTAAATGAGCATTAGGGCAAAAACCAAACGGCATCCTTGAATAAAAGTCGGCCTACAGCCCCAGGTTCCTACACGTTCCAAATAGTTCCCATTGTAGGTCTGCAGGTTCTGAAAAATTGCATAAAGAGTTGACTACTTTTCAAGTGATTAAGAGAAATAATTCCTCTCTGATTTGAAATTTTTCTGCCGGCCTCGGTGGCCGAGCGGTTCTAGGCGCTTCAGGTCGGAACCGCGCGACTACTACGGTCGCAGGTTCGAATCCTGTCTCGGGCATGGATGTGTGTGATGTACTTAGGTTAGTTACGTTTAAGCAGTTCTAAGATCTAGGGGGCTGATGACGGCAGCCTTGAATAAAAGTAGGCCTAAAGCCCCAGGTTCCTACAAGTTCCAAATAGTTCCTATTGTAGGTCTGCAGGTTCTGTAAAATTGCATAAAGAGCTGACTACTTTTCAAGTGATTAAGAGAAGTAATTCCTCTCTGATTTGAAATTTTTCTGCCGGCCTCGGTGGCCGAGCGGTTCTAGGCGCTTCAGGTCGGAACCGCGCGACTGCTACGGTCGCAGGTTCGAATCCTGTCTCCGGTATGGATGTGTGTGATGTACTTAGGTTAGTTACGTTTAAGTAGTTCTAAGATCTAGGGGACTGATGACCTCAGATGTTTAATCCCATAGTGCTCAGAGCCATTTGAACAATTTCTTTTTTTTTTTAATTTTTCTATCAACACCTGAATGTTCGCTACAATGGTAACCACCATGTTCTCCACATGTTTATGGTCATTATAATCGAGTCTATTTTACCGTCCGGCTTTTACAAGGCTTTAGCACACTTCACAAATAATCTGACTCTTTGCCGGCCGGGGTGGCCGTGCGGTTCTAGGCGCTACAGTCTGGAACAGCGTGACCGGTACGGTCGCAGGTTCGAATCCTGCCTCGGGCATGGATGTGTGTGATGTCCTTAGGTTAGTTAGGTTTAAGTAGTTCTACGTTCTAGGGGACTGATGACCTCAGAAGTTAAGTCCCATAGTGCTCAGAGATATTTTTGAATCTGACTCTTTCTTCTTCTCATCTGACCGGGCCAAGATTTTCCAGTCGTCTACGGTCCAACCGATATGGTCATGAGTCCAGGAGAGGCGCTGCAGACTCCGATGTCGTGCTGTCAGCGAAGGCACTCGTTACGGTCGTTGGCTGCGAAAAGCCCGATGACGCCAGATTTTGCCGCCCTATCCTAACGGACGTCGTACGTTCCAGATTGATTTCTGCGATTACTTCAAGGGGGTGTTGATTATCTGTTATAACTGACAACTCTACGCGAGAGCCGTTGTTCCCGGTCGTTAATTGTAGACCGTTGGCCCCACCGTTGTCCGTGGTGAAACGTAACATCTGAAATTTAGTATTTTTGGTACACTCCTCACGCTCTGGATCTCAGAATATTGAATTGCGTGACGTTTCCCGTAACGGAATGTCCCATGCGTCTAGCTTCAGCTACCACTCCGCATTCAAAGTCTGTTAATTCTGATCGAGCGGCCATAATCACGTCAGAAACCTTTCCACATGAATCATTTGAGTACGAATGACAGCTCCGCCAATGCACTGCCTTCTTATGCCTTGTGTATGCGGTACTATCGCACATATCGCTGTGCCACGCCCTTTGTTACCTCAGTGTAATTCGGTATTCACTCAGTGTTAAATAAATAAAACAGCAGCGAAGTGCATTTAAGGTGGAAACCGACAAGCATTTAATAATTTTATGGAACGTCATCGTTTTTCTTTGTATTTTTATTGAAAATATAATATTAAGTTTTTTAACTTCGTCTGGTGTTTTGATTACAGTAGTATTTTGATTCCACTTACTTTTTCAGTTTATATAACTTGTTTACTGTTAATTGTTACAGAAATGTATACTGGATTTCGTAAGTTTAATCAGTGTTTGCCTGGCTAAAACTTAGATGTATGGGGCTGTTATTAGGACAGCAGAGCCAAACTTTGTAGTTAGGATCGTACACTACATCTTCATCTACATACATACTCCGCAATCCACCATACGGTGCGTGGCGGAGGCTACCTCGTACCACAACTAGCATCTTCTCTCCCTGTTCCACTCCCAAACAGAACGAGGGAAAAATGACTGTCTATATTCCTCTGTGCTTGCCCTAATCTCTCTTATCTTATCTTTGTGGTCTTTACGCGAAATATAAGTTGGCGGCAGTAAAATTGTACTGCAGTCAGCCTCAAATGCTGGTTCTCTAAATTTCCTCAGTAGCGATTCACGAAAAGAACGCCTCCTTTCCTCCAGAGACTCCCACCCGAGTTCCTGAAGCATTTCCGTAACACTCGCGTGACTGTGTCAAGCACTACACTACTAATGGAGTATTCAAAAATTACGGGATTCTTTTTCCTATTCAGCCGCATTAATCTACATTTATCTATATTTAGAGTTAGCTGCCATTCTTTACACCAGTCACATATACTGTCCAAGTCATCTTGTATCCTCCTACAGTCACTCAACGACGACACCTTCCCGTATACCACAGCATCATTAGCAAACACCCGCACATTGCTATCCACCCTATCAAAAAGATCATTTATGTAGATAGAAAACAACAGCGGACCTACCACACTTCCCTGAGGCACTCCAGATGATACCCTCACCTCCGATGAATACTCACCATCGAGGACAACGTACTGGGTTCTATTACTTAAGAAGTCTTCGAGCCACTCACATATTTGGGAACCAGTCCTATATGCTCGTATCTTAGTTAGGAGTCTGCAGTGGGGCACCGAGTCAAACGCTTTCCGGAAGTGAAGGAATATGGCACCTGTCTGATACCCTTCATCCATGGTTCGCAAGATATCATGTGAAAAAAGGGCGAGTTGCGTTTCGCAGGAGCGATGCCTTCTAAAGCCGTGCTGATGAATGGACAGCAACTTCTCTGTCTCAAGGAAATTAATTATATTCGAACTAAGAATGTATTCGAGAATCCTGCAACAAACCGACTGGCCCGGACGTCAGTCGGCCATACAAGTGTTTCGTACGCAATTTCTTTTGTGGAAAAACTACAGTTACCCAGTATCCCACCAATGAGTCATTGCTTGCCATTTGCTTTACGTACAACTGAAACTGTGGGATCGTTCCACTTAAAATTTCCATACACTGTTACTCGCAACTATTCTCATGATATAACAGACTGTGATTGATTAATCCTGTAGTCAAGGGAAATCACGTTTTATGTTTCGTGAATGAAAATTTTTGCATTTCTCTACGTTAAGAGCTAATTAATATTGGCACGAGGGTGATATTTTCAAGAGGCCTCGCTGGATATTATTGCAGGTTTTTATCGGATGTAATTCCCTTATCGGTAAGTACTTCGGTTTCGTAAACCCTGAAATTACAACTAATGCTATTCGCTAAGTCATTACTGTATATCATGAACAGCAATAGTCCTAATACAGGGCCGGCCGGTGTGGCCGAGCGGTTCTAGGCGCTTCAGCCTGGAACAGCGCGACCGCTATGGTCGCAAGTTCGAATCCTGCCTCGGGCATGGACGTGTGCGATGTCTTTAGGTTAGTTAGGTTTAAGTAGTTCTAAGTTCTAGGGGACTGGTGACCTCAGATGTTAAGTCCCATAGTGCTCAGAGACATTTGAACCATATTTAGTCCTAATACACTTCCCTGGAGCACACCGCGTATCACTTCAGTGTCTGTAGATGACTCTCTATTCGGGATACCGTACTGTGTCCTGCCTGTCATTATACTTCGAACGATTCACAAATCCAGTAAGATATCCGATATGAATGTATTTTCTTTAGGAGCGTTGATGTGATACTGAATGAACGCGCTTTCTAAAATATACATAGGAATGCTGAATAAATTTGGGTTCTTCTTCTCACGTCACTGAGGACTTTATAGGGGAATAACAGGTTGACGTAAAGGTCATTTGCAACTTGTAGAGAAATAAACCTGCAGCTGTAAGAGTTGAAGGACTTGCAAGTGAAGCAAACGTAACCCCGTTTTGGGCTCAGACGAAATTTAATAATACTTTACCAACAGCAGTTTTTTGATATTATTTTATTAGGCATCCAGTCTCGACGCTCCAATCATGTCATCTTCAGGCCTGTCGCATGAGCGACACCAAGTACCAATTTCATAAATATAAATATGCTCATGATGTTCGGATGTCTAGGGAACCAGATGCAAATATTGGTGCCTTGTCTTAGACATGCACGAGTGGTAGTTGGTGTCATTCACGCAACAGATCAGAAGATGACGTGATTGGAGCGTCGAAACTGCTTGCCTAATGAAACAATATCTAAATAACGGCTGTTGGTGCAGTATTTGAAAGTGAAGTAGTTGTTGAGAAGAGAGTGAGACAGGGTTTTACCCTTTCCCAGATTTTCTTTAATCTGTTCATTGGCTAGCGATGAAGGCAGAAAAAAATATGTTGAAAATGGGAATTAAAGTTCAGAGAGAAGAGAGTAAAACTTCAAGGTTTGCACATGACATTTTAATATTGTCACAGAAGGCAAATGATTTGGAAGAGTACTTTAAAGGAATGGATAGCGTCTTGGAAAGAGACTATAAGAAGAATATAAATAAAAGTAAGATAATGATAATGGTAGGTAGCCGAATTAAATCAGTTGATGTTGATAGATTAGGGTACGAAACACTAATAGTAGTTTTGCTATTTGGGCAGCAAATTAACTAATGATGACCGAAGTAGAGAGGATATAAAATGTAGACTAGGAACGAAAAGCATTTAGAAAAACAGGAATTTCTTAATACAGAATGTAAATTTTAATGTTAGGTTCTACTGACGATCTTTTTCTGAAGTATAGCCTTGTGCGGAAGTGTAATGTAGACATACGGTGCTACAGGAGAATAACACAGGAGAAATTACTAAATATCCTTGGTGAGAAAATAAATTTGTAGCACAACATGACTTAAAGAGGGGATCTGCTGATATGATACATCATGACACATCAAGAAACAGTCAGTTTGGTAGTAGGGGTAAGCATAGTGGTAAAATATGTAGAGGGAGACGAAGGCTTGATTGAATTAAGGAGGTCCAAACGGTTGTAGGATGTCTAGACGTAAAGAGACACAGGACAGCCTAGCATGGACAGCTGAATCCAATCAGTCTTCGGACCGAAAACAACAACAACAACAACAACAACAGCGTGTTAAATAGTAATAGCTGACAACTGTTCTTGTGCTCTTCGCGTGGTAGCAGTTGTTGCTCATCCAAGAGTACAGATGCTTTTTTTTTTCGCATTGGGAGAAAAAAAACATAGAGCATCAGAAAGTAGTACAAATATAAAATGATAAAATACTTTGAAGATGTCTGGTGAAAAAATACTTTAACATCATCTCTTAATAGGGAAATACATGACTGTTTCCATCAAGTCCATAATGGTTGCATACCTAAATGAAATCTTCTCGGTTTTCAAGCAGAGTTATTTCGAATAAAATTCCTGAAAAATATCTCTGCTAGCGACTTCAGAAGATAAAATAATTACAGTCAATCGTTTTACTACTTAAGACTAAGGTGGAAATAGCTGCTGAGAACTTGAGAATTTATTTGGAATTATTCGGCTTGAATTTTGATAATTTATTCGTAGCTGGTTGTTAAAGTCCATCAAATTATCGAACCGACTGCCGCTTCGCAAATATTTACAGCATGCTGCAGTACAAACATTATTTAACTGTATGGTAAATACCACGGGTATTTGAACCCATTAAATTTGTCTTTTAATTCTTTGCTGGGAGGAAAAGAAACAGGGGACGGGATTTTGAGCGAATTGGTTCATCGATACGTACCATATTTTACCGTTTTTAGTACGATATCATCACTAACATTTTGTATACTGCTGTATATTATACATTCTGGGGTGAATATTACGAATTGTTCTGTGGAAACAACTATATTAAACCAATAAGTCCGCCGTTACATGTTTTCTCTCTAATTTAGGTAATTTAAACTTTTATCCGGAATTAGTCCTCCACAGCGGACGTGAATTGTTTATTTGGTAGATATATTACTGATAAATTTAATAATTTAACACCCTAACAACGTGCATACTTCAACGTTCGCTGTGTATCTAGTTAAAACTGTAAGGCACTGTACGTACTAACTCAGGATATTTTTTAAGTATATCTCTATACCGCTAGTATGAGGTTCCCACGGCCCAGCAAGGACAAATCTCTGTAGACTTTCAGACAATTTCATAGTCTCGTATCTGCCGTGTTTTACGGCTGTAAGAATGAAATTTCTGTTAGGAATAGCAAAAGTCGTTCGCAAAATGTATCGTGTTCACATCGACAGTTACTTAAGTCCAGCAGACGATGGTGACTACCATTAAAACTAAGAATGAAGGCGTCCTATTTTGTTTATTTTCACTGAAGTCTCCTGACGGATTATAGCTTTGTGCCACGCATGAAGTCGCGTCCGTATTTTTTCCCGTAGCGGCTATCGAAGTACATACACCCAGGAGGGACTCTGTCGGATTCTTCTGCTGGAAAATTATTGCTCATGTACAGCACAGATCCAGTTCTGAGCCGTATGCAAACTCTAAGATGTAATCAATGTTCTTTAAGTTGTGCTTCAAAGATTAGATAAAATATATTTTTATACAAAGGCAAACCTGAGGTCCACCGATAAATTTTGGAGGTTTTTCAAGGATATTTTCTAAATACTGAGATGTGAAGTTCCCCTATATCAAAAACACAGAAAATATTATTCAGAAAATCTAAATTTTGTTAATAGAGTTCGGATTCATCCTGCGTAAGTGCTTTCACTCGATTTTCTGTGGTAAATATATGAATTTCAGTCAGAATGTATCTCTTTACTTATTATGCAGGCGAAGAGTGAAACGTGCATTATGGGAACAAAACCGTTTAGAAATAGTGTTACATATACGAAAATGGCAAGACTCCTGAGTACGACACGAAATTTTTTTACGGTATGGTGTTTACATATTCATCAAAACCATCATAATCTTCATTATAATCATCGTCATGAGCATCATCTTAGTTGCAATCACCATCATCAGGAACATAATAATCACTGTAATTATGAGCTTCACCACGATTATCAGAAATGCGTTCATCATTTCATATCATCACTGTGATCAACTTCAATGTTGCAACGATTGTCCTTAGTTTTCAAGTGGAAGGCATTCTCTACAGCTTTCGACTGTTGCGACATCATTATTGCAATAGATTAACTCCAATTTTTTAAAATCAGATTAGGAGTCGTTAAATACAGTTTACCATGGAGGAAATAGTTACGAAGATTCTTTGCGCAACAACTGACAAATACTTTATCCCGTAAGTAAACCATATGGCCTATCTGTTTCACGGCTTTTATACGCCATTCTAAATTCCAGGGGGTGGTATAGGTTCCTTTTGCGATACATCTACGTACGAAAGTCACTTGACCTGTAGTACAAAATGAAGTACTGACTCCACAGATTCACACAGCTCTAAAACAAACTTGTCCGCACGCTGTACTCAATAATAGTGACTGCAAGATTCCAAAATTCGTATTAAGTGACTGACATGCAAAGAACAATTCCTACTTGTAATGAATCATTAGATAAAATTTACGTTGGTTGAGAATTTCAATAGTATTAACAACGTGTCGGAAATGAGTCAACACCGTCACCTCACGAAAAGACCCAGTTTCTTGCGATTAAAGCAGTCCAAAATATCATGACAGCTTGCTGCAACCTTAGTAAGTTGTCCCGAAAGAACCCCTGATTTCATCGAGGGACAGATGAAACTATCATTCGCATTCAGAACTGTGAATGCTATTACCAGACGAAAGATTTTACGCCTTCTTAAGACGACTATTCGTGAGTTTCAGTGTTCTTGGAGAGGAAGAAAGAAGGGTCTATTGTACGCATGTCTCCACCGAGCATCGGTACGACAGAATTCCATTCCGAGCATTCATTGGGGGTCTTACAGCAACTCCAGCCCCTCACCTCGTGGCCTTGTTGCTTGTTACGCTCTACAGGCCCTGATCATGACTGACCTTCTGCAATCACGACGTGATCTCTTTGTGGACTGGCAGGTTTGCTACTTGTGTTCAACGTGAAGTACAGTACGCTATGACATAACAATGAATTTCTCCACTCCCTTCCCAAGATGTATTTTGTACCCGCGAAGAAAAATGGAAGAAAGATTGCACCTTAAACGCCCTTTGGTTGAAGTAATGCATTTGTGCAGTGCACACAGAATGTAAACTCACTAATGGATTATAACCACCATGTGACCATGATTAAATCTGAGATTGGGCTTTCCCTTTCATACGGTTGAATTGACACCGCCGTGTCCTCTTAAATCGTTCTGGACAAAAATTTCTGGGTATTTGACATGCGCGCCGCTCCGTTGAATGATGGACGATCGCGCAATTAATCTTTTCGTCTATGTCGGGCATTAAATTTATTTATGTTTAGAGGAAGCTGCAAGTCTTTGGATCAAGCTGCGACCATGCTCAAGTCCTTCTGCATACCGTAACAAGTTCCTAATGACGGCATCTCTCTGTGCGTAACTGCGTCTTCTTTATGAATCTCACAAGTCTACAGATTTTATCTGGGAAGTGATATAAAGGATGGGGCAAAGAAAAGTGGCCCGGAGAAGCGAGCTCCAGGGTACAGAGAAACATAGCAGATGAAATGAAATACTGTACTAACCTGACTCTAGCAGATGTTGAACGTGAGCATCATTCATCTCTTGGTACTTTATGGCCTCGTCACCAAACTGCTGAAGGCAGATCGAAGCTGGACTGCTGGAATTTCTGCCATCTCATCCGAAATGTTCTGTTACAATTCTTGAGGACCATGCGAGTTGTTGCGACATACCTTGTACTTGAGGGCTCCCAACACAAAGTAATTCTACATAGACAAATCCGTTGACCTGGATGACCAGCTAGGCCCATGATCATACTGACCTCTGCTAACAACGCCGTCAGGTGTGAAGATTGTGTAAATGTGCTCCAAGATTCGGCCGGCGGTTTGGTCAGTTGCTCCATATTGATATAAGTAACTACAGGTCTCTTTCTCCTCCGTTAATGCTGTCACAAATGGTATCCACTCGTCCTGGCCACTTCTATTTGCGCCACAATGTATATCCATAGAATATTACCAGCCTTATCAAATCCAGATATACCAACGCTACCAGCCTTTCATTAGTATGACGCCTCTCAATTATAAACGATTTGACTGCTAGGAAGTTTTCATCTTACTGGAACACCAGTTCAGTTATTCGGTAAGCAAGTATTTATTTTAACAGGACCGTATGGAAGCCTTTCTCGAAGTCAAGGAAGGATCATCTCTCTCTACATTCCACTCTTTCTTCAACACCCATGCTCATAAATTAACGATAATGCTGCTACATTGTGAAACAACTTTCTGGTGGCGGTTTGCGGGTTAAATCACCTCGGGTATGACCGTGCAGTGCATTTAATCTGCGATCGTCGCACCGTGGCGCTGGCAGTAGCCCAAATACGCAGAGGTGTTCAAAATGGTTCAAATGGCTCTGAGCACTATGGGACTCAACTGCTGAGGTCATTAGTCCCCTAGAACTTAGAACTAGTTAAACCTAACTAACCTAAGGACATCACAAACATCCATGCCCGAGGCAGGATTCGAACCTGCGACCGTAGCGGTCTTGCGGTTCCAGACTGCAGCGCCTTTAACCGCACGGCCACTTCGGCCGGCCGCAGAGGTGTGTTGGTGCATGTCAGAGTACGGTGCAGCGAGTAAGTGTGAAGACGTTTTCAGACGTACTAATGGTGACTGTGTGTTGAAAATGGCTCAAAGAGCACATATTGATAATGTTATGAGGGGTAGAATACTAGGGCGACTGGAGGCTGGTCAAACACAGCAGGTCGTAGCAAGGGCCCTCCGTGTGCCACAAAGTGTGATCTCAAGATTATGGCAACGACTCCAGCAGACAGGAAACGTGTCCAGGCGCTACAGTACGGGACCTCCACAGTGTACAACACCACTAGAAGACCTATATCTCACTATCAGTGCCTGCGGACGGCTACGCAGTACTGCAGGTAGCCTTGCACCCAGTGGAACAGTTGTCTCCAGGCACACAGTCTACAGACGACTGAACAGACATGGTTTATTCGCCCGGAGACCTGCAAGGTGCATTCCACTGACCCCTGTTCACAGGAGAGCCCGCAAAGCCTGATGTCAAGAACACAGTACATGGTCATTGGAACAGTGGTCCCAGGTTATGTTCACGGACGAGTCCAGGTATAGTCTGAATAGTGATTCTCGCCGGGGTTTCATCTGGCGTGAGCCAGGAACCAGATACCAACCCCTTAATGTCCTCGAGAGGGACCTGTATGGAGGTCGTGGTTAGATGGTATGGGATGGGATGGGATTATGATTGGTGCACGTACACCCCTGCATGTGTTTGACAGAGGAACTGTAACAGGTCAGATGTATCGGGACGTCATTTTGCCCCAGTACGTCTGCCTTTTCAGGGGTGTATTGTGTCTCACCTTCCTCCTGATGGATGATAACGCACGGGCTCAGCCAACTGCCATCGTGGAGGAGTACATTGAAACAGAAGATATCAGCCGAATGGAGTGGCCTGCCTGTTCTCCAAACCTAAACCCCATCGAGCACGTCTGGGGTGCTCTCGTTCGACGGATCGCTGCACGTCTTCAAACCACTAGGACACTTCAGGAGCTCCGTCAGGCACTGATGCAAGAATGGGAGGCTATACCCCAGCAGCTGCTCGACCACTTCATCCAGAGTATGCCAACCCGTTGTGCGGCCTGTGTACGTTTGCATGGTGATCACATCCCATATTGAAGTTGGAGTACATGCGCAGGTAACAGTGGCGTTTTGTAGCATACGTGTTTCGGGACAGTTTTCTCAACTTATACCAATACCGTGGACTTACAGATCTGTGTCGTGTGTGTGTTCCCCATTTGCCTATGCTATTAGCGCCAGTTTCGTGTAGTGTCACGTTGTTTGGCACCACATTCTGCAATTATCCTTAATTTATGAGCATGAGTGTAATTGGGATCTAATAACACTATCGTTTCTCAGTGCGTCTATTTATTTGGCTTAGAGCTACGTCACATGGTGTTAGGTGGATGGCGTGTGTTGATGGGCGAGAAGTGACACGAAATTATTCGAAATTTGAAAAGCTAATAATTACAGAGCTCTTGACGACACTGCGACGAGTGGGCAGCATGGGCAGAATTGTGCAGGTAACGGGAAAAAGCAACAAGTTACCGCAGAGTGATGAATACGAGGTGGTGCGTGTGGAGGGGTGTAACAGGCGTATCGAGCGGTTGGTGCGGTGTTTGGGACCACGAGTATCAACAGCCGCCTGACATTCTGCTCGCCAAGCAGCGTGTGTTGCCGAGAAATAAACGAGGTGTCTGGCAGAGTGACATGCATTCATTACTTCAAAAGAGTCGAATAACTGACATGAAAACCAACTCTGAACCCTCATGTAAACGACATCAAAAGTAACAAATTAATTTTATCCATCATATTAGATTTTGGTTTGAAAGCCTGCAAGTGTGTCAGTAATACAAAATAAGGCAAAAAATGCTTTATCTCCAAACGCATGTTAAAAGCAATTCTTTTTATGTTGTCATAAAACCCACGCAGAAAAAGTTATTCTTATGTGACGATGCAACCACAGATATGTACAGTGTTGTGGAACCTTTGTGCGAAATATTGTTGATCGTAACAAGAAAAAAAGCCGCTTCCTCCATCATCACAATCTCAGGATAACTTACCCAGGAAATGACTTCAGGCCTCAATAGTTTACTGTGAAAAACGCGTTTGAACACAGCAACGTCCCATAGTGGTAAAACTCTTCTTTTTTTACTGCGCCAATTTACAACTCAATATATGTTTCTCCGGAGCAGATAAACTTTTTCCCGACGAAAAGAAATTAAAATTTGAAATCACAAGTAATTCTAAAACTTCGTAATGTTCATCCACGCAACGGATCCCAATTTAAACTTATTGTTAAAGATGGAGGACAGCCATTACTACTACTACTACTACTACTCTCTTTCTCTCTCTCTCTCTCTCTCTCTCTCTCACACACACACACACACACAAAAGGAAATTTTAACGAGGGAGGAAAGTGTCAGGATAACTGAAATGTAGGTAAACTAAACGTTAGGTTCAAATGGTTCAAATGGCTCTGAGCACTATGGGACTTAACATCTGAGGCCATCAGTCCCCTAGAACTTAGAACTACTTAAACCTAACTAACCTAAGAACATCACACACACCCATGCCCGAGGCAGGATTCGAACCTGCGACCGTAGCAGTCGCGCGGTTCCGGACTGAAGCGCCTAGAACCGCTTGGCCACCGCGGCGTGCTAAACGTTAGGAATAGTTACTTCGCCGAACATTGAATTAGTGCCCTTGTAACACTACAACTGACAGTCGTATATATTATATAAATATGTTCTTTGTTTAACGTTACAATTAACTTCATTAGTGAATTGTAAGGGTAGTATACAATGCATTATGAGTTCCCTGTGTTTGCACTGTACATTGCTTGTTTGATAAAATAATTTTGACGAAAGTAAGTCGGTTTGTTCCATAAAATCACTTTGTTAGGAATATGTAGGCCCTGTGCTTCAGAGCTTCAGAGCTGTTAGAACTCCCAAGATATTCTGAAGGCTGCTATATCTACTTGTAAATATTTATACCGAGTAGGTCGGCTTGCTATATAGGGTGATTCTTGCTAACGTCTAAAGAACCCCGAAGCGACGTAGATGACACTGAGACAATTATTTTAATATAAGACACAGGCGGCCGAAAATGTCGGGAATACCCTGAAGTGGATGACAAACGTTGAAATGTGACGTCACCGGGTGACGTGTCACGCCGTACGCGCAGCGGCTGAGCTTGTCGATCCTAGCATCGCTGGCAGGGGCAGTGCTACACGTCGCTCCGCTAGGCTACTCTTTTATCGAACACTTTTCGAAATGTTATCTGTTGTAAACGTAGAAGTTACATTATTGTCCTTGCTGTAACCAACCAAAAGCTGTTCTTATTTTGTGCCTCATTCCTTTTGTCCCTTTTTATTTTGTTTAGAGCTTTTATTCAGTAAAGAAAACGTACGGGATTTACTGGTAGCAAAGCGATTCGTAAGCTTATAACGCAATACGTTAGTTTTTTGTTGAACTGTACTGTACTTCGCAATAAACCAGCGGGTACCGTGAGACCGGTAAATGAAATTACAAATATATTTTCAATATAAACACATAATCGTCTAACCCAATGAAAAAAAAAATACTTCCTGCCACACAGAAGATTGGAACCCTGAACAGATCGAGCTATAGACGTGCACGTAGGCCAGGAGCCACACCGACAACAATACAGGTTGTTTATAAATAAATATCGGGGTTTTAAGGCTTTATAATATTTATTACATTAAACTTACAGTTATAAATGATATGGCAAATGAAAGAGCAACTCAAACAGTTTTACCAAGAACCTTATAATTGTTCAATGTGAGCACCATTTATCACACGGCAAACATCAAGTCTGCTGCTTCAATCCGGTTTCTTAATTCAGGGAGGTTTGCTGGTAGCGGTGGCACGTACACACGACCCACGACGAAGCCCCAAAGAAAAAAAAAATCGCATGGCGTTTGTTCGGGTAAACGTGGAGGCCATGCAAAGCAAGCCCTGTCATTGGGCCCCTTGCGGCCTATCCAGTGCATGGGTACAGTGAAGTTCAACCAATCTAGCGGATTTCGGCGGAAACATTGCGCGCTGCGGATGCGCACTGGTGCCAAACAACTGTTTGAGCTGCTCTTTCACTTTACATATCATTTATATACTGTAAGTTTAATATAATAAATATTATAAAGCATTAAACTCATTTATAAACACCCTGAACTTGCCTTGGGTTGGGATGATCAGTTGCGGCAATGTACGTCATCTGCTGACGTCACTTGTCCATTTTTTATACAGTTTTCGGGCATTTGCCTACATTTGTGGTCCCCAGGTGTCTTACATTAAATTACTCGTCTCAGGGTCATCTGAATCGCTTCGGAGGTTTTTAAGCGATCGTAAGAATCGCCCTACACGAAGAGTATCCCAAGGATGGTGTTTAACTCCGGAACCACGCGGATGCTACGGTCGCAGGTTCGAATCCTGCCTCGGGCATGGATGTATGTGATGTCCTTAGGTTTAAGTCAGGGCTTAACAACTGGCCGGTTTTCAGCGCGAGTACTCGCGTTTGCTCAGGCACGTGCTCGCGAGCAGCTGCAAGGTCGCGGAGTACGGAGGGAGGGGAGGGAGGGGAAATGCGCGCGCACGTTTGAATAGGGCCGCAACGTGCCTATTGAATTCGCGCCGACTGTGTAACGTTTAAAGTACTACGATCAGCTCTTAACAGTCACTTCGCTGGTTAAGAATCATGTGAAGTCGCCGTTGTGTAACCCCAACCATGCTTTCGCAGTTCAACCCCCATTGGGAGGAATTTTATCTGTTTACTGAAAAAGATGGTGTTGCAAAATGTTTAGTATGTCACAAAACGAGGAATTCTTTTACGAAATTTAATTTGCAGCGACATTATACGTCGTACCACGCGAAAGACTACGGACGTGGAAAATGTGATTGACCAGACCGTGCACAGGAAGTTATTAAACATAAAAGGAAGCTATCCGAAGAAGATCTGGACGACGAAGAAAAATCAACTGAGGCAGCTCTCAGAGTGGGTTACAAAATTGCTTTGCTTTTAGCAAAATCCCTGCGCCCCTTAACTGATGGCGATTTAATAAAAGAATGTTTGGTAGTTGCAGCGGAACATTTGTGTCCATCTCAAGTTGAACAGTTTCGGATTGTGCCATTATCTAACATGACCATTATGCGTCGCATACAGGACATGGCAGACGACGTCCAGAGCCAGCTTGCAAATATCTGTTAAGATTTTATGGCGTATTCTCTAGCTCTGGACGAAAGTGTTGATATCACTGGAACAGCGCAGCTTGCCATATTTATTACAGGTGTTAACAGAGATCTTCAGGTGAGGGAG
Source organism: Schistocerca nitens (assembly GCF_023898315.1). Taxonomy (NCBI): domain Eukaryota; kingdom Metazoa; phylum Arthropoda; class Insecta; order Orthoptera; family Acrididae; genus Schistocerca; species Schistocerca nitens. Next base: position 928,138,075 of record NC_064617.1, on the reverse strand, counting down.
GAGCTCCTCGATGTAGTAGCCATGAAGAACACTACAACCGGAGGTGATATTTTAAGTAGTGTTGAAGAAAGTGTTGAAAATATAGGATTGTCGTGGAGTTCTTTAGTTTCAGTGTCTAAAGATGGTAGAGGCATACACTAAGCTAATAAAATTATGTGCCACGTGTACATTCTCCTTTATTTGTTTCATTTGTCGCAGTAATAATTCGTGAGTGATATCCCTGCAGCTGACCGCGGATTTACATCGACTGGCGGCAGCTGTTGTGTACCCCACGTGACTCTCCCCACTCTCCGCTCTGGTCCGGTAGTGGGGGTAGCGTGCTCGCGCTGCTCCGTGCTCGCGCCTTGCTGCTCACAGCTTGCTCCGCGAGCACGTATGTTGTGAAGCCCTGGTTTAAGTAGTTCTAAGTCTAGGGGACTGATGACCTCCGATGTTATGTCCCATAGTGCTCAGAGCCATTTTTTGATGGTGCTTACCTGTATGAGCAGAGCGGTGAGTGCGCACGCGCAGCTGGCCGTGGAAACACCGAGTCCGGACAGGAAGAGCGACTGCTTCAGCCGCGAGCAGTAGCGCCGGTACAGGTCCTCCAGCTCCATCTGGAACACGAGGGCATTCCTAACATTTGCACACGTTCTGGAAACATAGTCTTCTCTAAAATAGTGCCAGTCAGTCTTTCACTCTGTGATTACGAAATCAACTCAAAATTGTAAGCCACAGTGGCACTTCAAAAAGGATTTTGCTTTTTATGGACGGTGCAAAAACTCCAGCCGTCATTACCTCTGAAAACATAATGATGGGAGCTAATTCTAACAAACATTGCTTCCAGATGCTACGGCTGGACTTACGCACTCCAGGCATATGGGACGGAGGGTCTGTGCACCCTCCTTGCGCCTTCTATAGTCCTGTCTCCTGGGAAGAAGCTACCGCACTGTCGCAGGTCTGCTGTTATCGCTTCCCTTGACTGTAACGAGGATCGCTACGAATTTCCTACATCGCTTGGCTACTAGCGATAGGTATTTTTGTAGGGATGGCACGATATGTTTAATTTCCCACAAAAACAATCGTGGTAGAATGTGTACACCCTCAATCTCAAGCGCTTTGAAATATGACAAACAGTCGGAGTAGAACAAAACACACCCTCGCAGTGCGTACATCTTTCTCGATGCACGTTCACCCTGAGACTAACGCCACCCGTTGTTGTTACGTCGTTCCGGAGACTCTATTCTCCAAACGTAGCCAATCAGAGGTCGGAACAGACACCTCTTTCTTATGAGGGCTTGCTCCGGACAGGCAATGGGAAACGAGGAGACATATCATTACTTTCACGTGAGTGACCACGCACCCAGCGCGGGTAAGGACAGTAAACATACCGCACCGTTCAGTTTATCATATTTTTCATAACATTACCGGTTTCCATATAGCTCATTATTTGGCTAGAATAACTGTTTCCAATAAACCAACACCATGTTTTCCATTTGGCAGATCTGAGCATAGGGCCGTGACTGTCGTAAAATAGGTAAAACTAGAAACACATAGCCGGCCGCTTTGGCCGACTGGTTCTAGGCGCTACGATCCGGAACCGCGCTCCTGCTACGGTCGCAGGTTCGAATCCTGCCTCGGGCATGGATGTGTGTGATGTCCTTAGCTTAGTTAGGTTTAAGTAGTTCCACGTTCTAGGGGACTGATGACATCAGATGTTAAGTCCCATAGTGCTTAGAGCCATTTGAACTATTTGAGAAACGCCTAAAATAAACTCACTTGAAATCACAACGATATTAAACCTTCTCCGCAACGAGTTAGTAAGCTAGTCAGACGTTTCGCAAAACCTTAAACATCGCGCTACATTCGTCCCTCGATCTGCTGAAGTAAAAGACAGATCACCTTGTCAACTAGCATCTGCTCTCTTGTCTAAGTGTAAAATATGTGATCAAAAGTATCCGGACACCATAAAAACATATCTTTTTCATATTAGATGCATTTTGCTGCCGCCTACTGCCAGCTTCTCCATATCAGCGACCTCATTAGTTATTAGACATCGTGACAGAGCAGAATGGGGCGCTCAGGACTTCGAACGTGGTCAGGTGACTGGGGGTCACTTGTGTCATACATCTGTACGCGAGATTTCTACACTCCTAAACATACCTAGGTCCACTGTTTCCGATGTGGTAGTGAAGTGGAAACGTGAAGTGACACGTACACAACAAAAGTGTACAGGCCGACCTCGTCTCTTGACTCACAGAGACCACTGACAATTGACGAGGGTCGTAATGTGTAATAGGCGACCATCACACAGGAATTCCACACTGCATCAGGATCCACTGCAAGTACTATGACAGTTAGGCGGGAGGTGAGAAAATTTGGATTTTAACGGTCGAGCGGCAGCTCATAAGCCACACATCACGGCGGCAAATGCCAAACGATGTCTCACATGGTGTGAGGAGGGTAGACATTGGACGATTTAAAAATGGAAAAAATGTTGTGTAGGTGTAGAGCGACGAGTCACTGTATACAGTGTGGCGATACGATGGCTGGGTGTGGGTATGGTGAGTGCCCGGTGAATGTCATCTGTCAGCGTGTGTAGTGCCAACAGTAAAATTCGGAGGCGGTGGTGTTGTGGTGTGGTCGTGTTTTTCATGGAGAATGCTTCCACTCCTTGTTGTTTTGAGTGGCTCTTTTACTGCATAGGCCTACAATAATGATTTAAGCACCTTCTTGCTTCCTACTGTTGAAGAGCAATTCGGGGATGGCGATTGTATCTTTCAACACGATCGAGCACCTGTTCATATTGCACGGCCTGTGGCGGAGTGGTTACACGACACTAACTTTCCTGTAATGGACTGGCCTACACGGATTCTTGACCTGAATCCTACAGAACACCTTTGGAATGTTTTGGAACGCCGACTTCGTGCAGGCCTCACCGACCGCCATCGATACCTCTTCTCAGTGCCGCACTCCGTGAAGTATGAGCTCCATTCCCCAAGAAACCTCCCAGCACCGGATTCAACGTATGCCTGCGACGGTGGAAGCTGTCATCAAAGCTAAGGGTGGGCCAATACCATATTGCATTCCAGCATTACCGATGGAGGGCGCCACGAATTTGTAAGTCATTTTCACCCAGGTGAGCGGATACTTTTGATCACATAGTGTATAAGGACGATCAAAAAGTTTTCATTTTTACGCATTGCTGCCTACATGCAACGTAATGCGACACCGATGCAGGTATACAAACACCAACATGTAGACAAGGGATTAGTGTGGCATTCGTGTCTTTCCAACGTGCGTGCGGTCTATGCGGATGCGTGAACTATCGCGACTTGTTATCAATGCATACGGACAGGCCCAATGTACTGTTATTCTTTTCTTGGTTCCCGAAGGACAGACACCGGTAGACCTCCATCTGTTAATGTATAATTTGTATGGGGCAGCATGTCTGTCGGTAACCACTGTTGCGGAATGTTGCGCCAAGTTCCCAAGCAGTGCCGCTACTTCATGATTACGCAAATCCGGTATCGAAAATTTCGTAGACCAGCTCAAGAGGGAGACACACTAACAGCCGCCCTATATCCCTCATATCTCCCCAAGCGATTATCGTGAACTCGGTCCCCTGAAAAAGGCCCTGAAGGATCAACCATTCCCGTACGGTGAGGATGTGCAGCAGGCAATTGGGACTTCTTCACGCAGCATAACACGGGTTTTTACAAAATGGATACCTTTAACCTGGTTCGTCGGTGGGATGACAGCTTCGTTTCAATGCTCAGGGCGATTTTGCCTTATTGGCATACCGATTCCGGACTGTACAGCTTTCGAATGGAAGCTTTTGTGTGTGTGTGAAAGCTTATGGGACTTAATTGCTGAGGTCATCAGTCCATAAGCTTACACACTCCTTAACCTAAATTATCATAAGGACAAACACACACACCCATGCTCGAGGGAGGACTCGAACCTCCGCCGGGAACAGCCGCACAGTCCATGACTGCAGCGCCTTACACCGCTCGGCTATGGAAGCTTTTCTCACCCCTTATATGATACATACTGAAATCTAGACCGCACAATGGAGGGTCCGCTAGCCGGCCGCCTCCGCGGCCAAGAGGAGGTGCACCACAGCCTTCTAGTTGATTTTATCAACAACAGCTTATTTCCCATCACTTCCAACCACTCTTCTGCCCACCAACATATCGTAAGTAGGCTGTTTAGGTTTTTATGTTGGTAACGCCACGTAGCGCTCTGTATGAAGATCACTGACTGTGGTGTGTGCAGTCTGTGGCTGGTTGGCATTGTTGGAATATTCTCTATTGTAGTGTTGGGCAGTTGGATGTGAACAGCACGTAGCGTTGCGCAGTTGGAGGTGAGTCGCCAGCAGTCGTGGATGTGGGGAGAGAGATGACAGAATTTTGAGAGCGGACGATGTGGACGTGTATCCATCAGAAAGAGTAAATTTGTAATATTGAATATCGTGAACTATATATATCTTTCATTTGCTAACTATTCCAATCAGTAGTTAGTGACTTCAGTAGTTAGAATATTTTATTTAGCTGACAGTATTGGCGCTCGCCGTACTGCAGTGGTTCGTTAACGAAGATTTTTGTGACGTAAGTGATTCATGAAAGGTATAGGTTACTGTTAGTCAGGGCCATTCTTTTGTAGGGATTATTGAGAGTCAGACTGCGTTGCGCTAAAAATATTGTGTGTCAGTTTAGTGTTGATCAGAATAAGTACAGAGAGAAATGTCTGAGTACGATCAGTTTTGCTCAGCTGTTTGAAAATCAAATAACTTAAGAGGTTTATCAGCACAGTCATTTATAATTTTCCAAAGGGGACACTTCGTTTCAATATGACGCCCTTACCTCTTAACACTAATGGTATAGCATGAAATACGTCAAAATTCAAATGGCTCTAAGCACTATGGGATTTGACATCTTATCAATGCCCGTGGCAGGATTCGAACCTGCGACAGTAGCAGCAGCGCGCTTCCGGACTGAATCGCCTAGAACCGCTCGTCCACAGCGGCCGGCCGAAATACGACATCACGTTGATCCAAAGTCTTTTTGAGTACATTCCTTCTTGTCTCTCACATCCGTTAACACATTTCTCTGAATACCAATGTGGCCTGGTACCCAGTAGAATGACTCCTTATTTCCGAACTTCTGTAGATGGAAAAGACAGTCATGAATGTTGTATGCTGTGTTTAAGGCAGAACAAGGGCAAATAATTTTCTGCTAGCGATGTAATAGGTCATCCGATGAGCAGAAAGCAGGGATGTGAATGGCATTTAGGATATCTCTGTAGCAACTGATTTACTGAAATCATTAAGCTCGACGTTTCCGACTCAATAATTCATCTGACGGAAGAAGCTAGTGCCTATGGATGCTCTAAGCCTGTTTCTCTTCTGGGTTATATGCCTTTTACTGATATGAAGCCACTCGGGGAGTCGGAGCAGATGAATTTTTCAAAACGAATGCGTCCAACTTGCTCCATGCTCTAATGACTGCATTTAACTTCGCGTGAGATTCAATGAATCGTAAGGGCACACCCATAAAACAAAATGAAAATAAAAGTACTGACCTATTAAGACAGTTTCCTTGCCTGCGAATGTTCTCATGTAATCATGTTAATCATCTTGCTGTAAATTATTTACTTAAGACCGTACTCAGGTACTGTCACTCCTGTTTCTCAGCAAGTCAAAAAGAGCTCAGGAACTAATTTCATGCACCGACACAAATTTTTAAGCTAACAGCAACCCTCAGCTATCCTTCCAACCGGTACGAATCTTTCTTGAATTCAGGCAAAGATCTGGTTTCGAATCTCGGTTCTGCTAAGTGCTCAAGGCAGCGTATTTATATTGAGAGGATTGTATGGCTATAAAAGATCAAAGAAAAGGCTAAGATGCTACGACGTGCACGCGTATACACTTTTAATTTTTCATCCCTGGCTATTACCACTGAAAACAAAGCACTTTTGGCACAATGTACGAGCTTTCTGCGGCCCTTTGCATTTGGTTCCGAAAGCTTGGGTTTCAGATGATGTAGAGTTTGAAGTTTTCTATAGTTCCGTATGACCAAGAAGTCGATAATCAAGTCACTTTTTGACATATAGGAAACGGAGGGCCGCGCGGGATTAACCGAGCGGTCTTTACCGCTGCAGTCATGGACTGTGCGGCTGGTCCCGGCGGGGGTTCGAGTCCTCCCTCGGGCATGGGTGTGTGTGTTTGTCCCAAGGGTAATTTAGGTAAAGTAGTGTGTAAGCTTAGGGACTGATGATGACCTTAGCAGTTAAGTGCCATAAGATTTCACACACATTTTTTGGAAACGGCGGGTGTGAGGCAATGGCTAAGTAGACGTCAGACAACGAATTCTTTTCTTAGAATAATTTTTCAGTGTGAAAAACGCCAAGTTTCACCGTGGTTCGGAGCTGACGTTAAGCCGTTAGTCCCTGTGAATGGCTGCGTAAATGAGATCAAAAGTGGGATGGAAAGCAATGACATGCCACCTTCTCGTAAAGTTCACTTTTCAAATGAATTTACACAAACTAAGACAATATGTCATAGAGGTATCCGTAGCTGCTCGTAATGATACGTTCACAGCTATCTCGAAAGTGGATCCTTTACTAACCTATGTTTACCGAAATGAGTTTGCTTCTATTACCGTATAATTTCATCTCTGTCAGTTTTCGGTACTAATTATCATAGACCGCGTGTAGATGCAGAGACCAGCCCTCAAGTCAACTATAAACTTGAAATAAGCATCCTATTCTCGAAAGAAGTCAATTTTCAATACGCCATTACCGATTAAAAGAATAATTTTTTGGACCTATTCTATTGCCGACTTGGATACCGATGGAATCGCCACTTCTAAGTTTTCATACGAAGTGTTTCAAAAGAGAGGATAAAGGCATACTAAATATCCTCGTAAATACAGTATTAGCTACAGTATACATTAAGGCAACCATGGTTCAGTTGTTGTTGTTGTTGTGGTCCTCAGTCCTGAGACTGGTTTGATGCAGCTCTCCATGCTACTCTATCCTGTGCAAGCTTCTTCATCTCCCAGTATCTACTGCAACCTACATCCTTCTGAATCTGCTTAGTGTATTGATCTCTTGGTCTCCCTCTACGAGTTTTACCCTCCACGCTGCCCTCCAATGCTAAATTTGTGATCCCTTGATGCCTCAAAACATGTCCTACCAACCGATCCCATCTTCTAGTCAAGTTGTGCCACAAACTTCTCTTCTCCCCAATCCTATTCAATACCTCCTCATTAGTTACATGATCTACCCACCTTATCTTCAGCATTCTTCTGTAGCACCACATTTCGAAAGCTTCTATTCTCTTCTTGTCCAAACTGGTTATCGTCCATGTTTCACTTCCATACATGGCTACATTCCATACAAATACTTTCAGAAACGACTTCCTGACACTTAAATCTATACTCGATGTTAACAAATTTCTCTTCTTCAGAAACGATTTCCTTGCCATTGCCAGTCTACATTTTATATCCTCTCTACTTCGACCATCATCAGTTATTTTACTCCCTAAATAGCAAAACTCCTTTACTACTTTAAGTGTCTCATTTCCTAATCTAATCCCCTCAGCATCACCCGATTTAATTTGACTACATTCCATTATCCTCGTTTTGCTTTTGTTGATGTTAATCTTATATCCTCCTTTCAAGACACTGTCCATTCCGTTCAACTGCTCTTCCAAGTCCTTTGCTATCTCTGACAGAATTACAATGTCATCGGCGAACCTCAAAGTTTTTACTTCTTCTCCATGGATTTTAATACCTACTCCGAATTTTTCTTTTGTTTCCATTACTGCTTGCTCAACATACAGATTGAATAACATCGGGGAGAGGCTACAGCCCTGTCTCACTCCTTTCCCAACCACTGCTTCCCTTTCATGCCCCTCGACTCTTATAACTGCCATCTGGTTTCTGTACAAATTGTAAATAGCCTTTCGCTCCCTGTATTTTACCCCTGCCACCTTCAGAATTTGAAAAAGAGTATTCCAGTTAACGTTGTCAAAAGCTTTAAGTCTACAAATGCTAGAAACGTAGGTTTGCCTTTTCTTAATCTTTCTTCTAAGATACGTCGTAAGGTTAGTATTGCCTCACGTGTTCCAACATTTCTACGGAATCCAAACTGATCTTCCCCGAGGTCGGCTTCTACCAGTTTTTCCATTCGTCTGTAAAGAATTCGCGTTAGTATTTTGCAGCTGTGACTTATTAAACTGATAGTTCGGTAATTTTCACATCTGTCAACACCTGCTTTCTTTGGGATTGGAATTATTATATTCTTCTTGAAGTCTGTGGGTATTTCGCCTGTCTCATACATCTTGCTCACCAGATGGTAGAGTTTTGTCATGACTGGGTCTCCCAAGGCCATCAGTAGTTCTAATGGAATGTTGTCTACTCCCGGGGCCATGTTTCGATTCAGGTCTTTCAGTGCTCTGTCAAACTCTTCACGCAGTATCTTATCTCCCATTTCATCTTCATCTACATCCTCTTCCATTTCCATAATATTGTCCTCAAGTACATCGCCCTTGTATAGACCCTCTATATACTCCTTCCACCTTTCTGCCTTCCCTTCTTTGCTTAGAACTGGGTTGCCATCTGAGTTCTTGATATTCATACAAGTGGTTCTCTTCTCTCCAAGGGTCTCTTTAATTTTCCTGTAGGCAGTATCTATCTTACCCCAAGTGAGACAAGCCTCTACATCCTTACATTTGTCGTCTAGCCATCCCTGCTTAGCCATTTTGCACTTCCTGTCGATATCATTTTTGAGACGTTTGTATTCCTTTTTTCCTGCTTCATTTACTGCATTTTTATATTTTCTCCTTTCATCAATTAAATTCAATATTTCTTCTGTTACCCAAGGATTTCTATTAGCCCTCGTCTTTTTACCTACTTGATCCTCTGCTGCCTTCACTACTTCATCCCTCAAATGGTTCAAATGGCTCTGAGCACTATGGGACTAAACATCTATGGTCATCAGTCCCCTAGAACTTAGAACTACTTAAACCTAACTAACCTAAGGACATCACACAACACCCAGCCATCACGAGGCAGGGAAAATCCCTGACCCCGCCGGGAATCGAACCCGGGAACCCGAGCGTGGGAAGCGAGAACGCTACCGCACGACCACGAGATGCGGGCCTACTTCATCCCTCAGAGCTACCCATTCTTCTTCTACTGTATTTCTTTCCCCCATTCCTGTCAATTGTTCCCTTATGCTCTCCCTGAAACTCTCTACAACCTCTGGTTCCTTCAGTTTATACAGGTCCCATCTCCTTAAATTCCCACCTTTTAGCAGTTTCTTCAGTTTCAATCTGCAGTTCATAACCAATAGATTGTGGTCAGAATCCACATCTGCCGCTGGAAATTTCTTACAATTTAAAACCTGGTTCCTAAATCTCTGTCTTACCATTATATAATCTATCTGATACCTTTTAGTATCTCCAGGATTCTTCCAGGTATACAACCTTCTTTTATGATTCTTGAACCAAGTGTTAGCTATGATTAGGTTATGCTCTGTGCAAAATTCTACAAGGCGGCTTCCTCTTTCATTTCTTCCCCCCAATCCATATTCACCTACTATGTTTATGGTTCAGTTAATATCAGCCATTATTCGATTCAGAAGGAAACGCTGCTGTACGGCAGTTAGTCTTCCGATCCCCACAGACAACAAGTGTCTGGAGGAAGATGACAGTTTCGCTAGCCCACTCACGCAGGCCGACGCCGAATACAGCCCCAGCCCTTTGACGCGACGCCTGCGAGAAGTGACGCAGTTACAGCGTCGGCTGTGACAGAGAAGCGCCCTTCCGGCCCTTTGAACTCCCTTCTCCGTTCTCTACTGTTTCTCCCGCCGGCGTCGCCGCTTATGAAGCCAGACATATTTCGCCAAAGTCAACGCGGCCGCTGACCTGTGCGTCGCTCAGGCTCATATCTGTTCTGCAGCGAGACCACAGCTTACGTCACGGTAGTGTATATTTAGCCCTTAGCCCACAGTACTGCGCTGATATAGCGGTATGGTGATGGTGACTGAATTCCGTATTGCGAAGATGGTTATGAGAAACTGAGATCTGTTTGACAAGATGGGAGCAATGGTGCATGGGCAACAAGATGAACATAGCAGGTAATAAAACGACTCCATACTTCTAGAAAAAAAAACGTTCACATAGCAAAAATTCCGAATGATTAAGATCAAGACTTACATACATTAGCTTGAACACTTACGATGAAATGATGGACTAAAAGTGTTGTCAACAAACTTAGAGATACAGATATCAGAAAGAAATTTGTGCAAACTCCAATTAAATACGGCGGAAACTTTAACATGTTTCAGTATTTTTTGTTCCATTCGTAATGAGTTTACCTAGAAAACAGCGAGGAAGATTCATACCTAATTTAATCCTCACAATCATTGATTCTTACAGTTTCCACTTGGCGCTAATGGATTTATCACAACACTCTGCCATCAGAATGTTGATAGGTTGATTTCCTATCAACCTATCTAAATACTAGTCGTTTTTACGAGCATTAAAAGAACAATCTTAAGCGTTCCCTCTGTAATAATTACTCAAACGTACGTGAAGTTCAACAAATTGTTTCTCGACTAGAAAAATGCAATCATCTGTAAAGGATATCGCTGCAAATCTATTCATCCAGATACATCTCACCAGAAATAGTTCATAAGTGTTCCAGAAAATTCTCAAAAATGATTGCACAGTATGTGTGTGTGTGGGGGGGGGGGTGGCTGGCTGGCTGTGGGTGGGTCGATGGGTGTGGTGTGTTCTGCCATCTTAAACACAATATCAACAACTGAAGTTTTAGCTGTATTGACAAATTTAAAATTCCTATTAAATAAAAATTTATAAAGAAAACTTCAGAACAGCTGCATTTCAGTTGTACTTGTCTTTCTATGGATTAGCCCAATCGCCGTTGTACTGGGTTACTGAGTAGCACTGCAACTGATTTCTTAAGAGCGAAAGACAGCAAGCTCAGACAGTCACAAAGAATATCATCTATTCATCAACTCCAGCGAGAAATTTTCTAAGATAATGCAGAGTATAACGTAGGCTGACTACGGGAGCTACTCTATGATGTGTGGACGAGGCTACTTTCTTGTAGTTTCACGTGTCCTCTTCTCTCTCTAGATGGTGTGAGCAAACGACGACTGCTTCCTCTCTTCAGCGTACTCAAGGCTGTCATCCGTGTTCCTTACAGTTTGTATTGTTAATGGATAGATTCATTAGGTTCTGATTTACAGCTTCGGCTTTCCATAATCACCTTTTTGTGTTTGACTACGTTCTTTTGTAGATATTTCCACTCCATCGGAATATTCTACCGAAATAATTATTGCCTCTTTGGTTATGAGGAAAGTGTGACGTCCAACTCTGTCTTCTTTATGCGCGTGACCAAACAATTTTTTAAAAGTCTGCCCGTATTTTAATGGAAAACTTTTAGATTTTAAATATCCGCATGATTTTAATCTAGATTTATTAATACAGTAAATATACGAAATCTCTTAACCGAAAAGATACACGAATGCATTTGACAATATTACACCAAGCTTCCTATAGTCTGAAAATGCATGTTTCAGATTTACACTTAATAGAAAAGTTTAAAGATCGTACGTGTGTACGTCGATGTCCTTCTCTAGAAGAGATTTCAAAAATGGTTCAAATGGCTCTGAGCACAATGGGACTCAACTGCTGACGTCATTAGTCCCCTAGAACTTAGAACTAGTTAAACCTAACTAACCTAAGGACATCACAGACATCCATGCCCGAGGCAGGATTCGAACCTGCGACCGTAGCGGTCTTGCGGTTCCAGACTGCAGCGCCTTTAACCGCACGGCCACTGCGGCCGGCTAGAAGAGATTTCGGAAGCCGTTATCGAGTCATTCGACGGATGAACGGAGATGGTGTCTTCGGTGGAATAATATAGGTGCTCAGACAAAGGACCTTGGTTATTGAGGAGCTGAGTGTATACTTTAAAAGACTGTTAAAAAAAACTATAAAAATAGTTCGACATTTCAATTTCTCTCACTTTCTCTCTCTCTCTCTCCCTCTCGTGTTGTTTCTTTCCACGTTTTAGGTGCATGACTGTAAAACCTGCTTAACAACGTGGATGATAGAAAATGCCCATAGGAAACTACATACAACTTTTAAATCCTAATCAGTTTGCAAGGCCGAGCGATGAAGCGCAGGGATTACACGATGGACTCACATTCGGAAAGATGGCTGTCCCAGGCTTTCCGAAACTGCTTAAGTGAAATGCCGGGGTGATTTCTTTAAGAAGCACAAGATGGGTTTATTCCCACCCCTTACGAAAACCGAGCTTGCGATCAGTCTCTGATGACCTTATCGTTGACGAACAATTATCCTTCATCTTGTGACCTTTCTTTCATTTTGCTTTGCATGAAATAAAATAGTCGAAACAATATTACTCTAAGGTTAAAAAAACTCACAAAAAAATCAGGTTTATTTATAAAGGCTTCGAGGAAATTTTTCTTCCAGTGCGTCTGCGCTTTTCGTCGTTCCCGTTGTGTAAAGTAACTGCGTTTTGGTTAGGAGTCCTAGCTCGGGACTCATGAGGACCAATATGATTTTCTCAGTATAGGTGTGAAGTTAAGGAGTGAATAATCACGAAACATAGTGTGGGATGAGGGTGTAACAAAGTTAAAATTTTCAATAGGGAGTTATTTCTCACCCATTGTATTTAACTAGTCTCTCATGTACTGCGGTCATTGGGATTAAAGTCGAATCGAAGCTCCAATAACCTTAGTGCGTCGCGAAGCCCTGGTCCTGTTCCTGATTGGATTTTCTTTTTACCAGCGTCTCACTGTGCGTTAAATATTATTCCGTAAAAGTACGATTAACGTCATCAATGTGACTTGCCGGCAGGGTAAGAACACCGCACTGCTGTACCGAATGCCTTAGTTTCATCTCAGAACGTTGACACCCAATTCTGCAAAGAAGTTCATGGGAGAAACAACTCAAGCAGATTGACGATAATTTTTGTTGAAGTAATCATTAGCTAAACGTGTCGTGTATGAGTCGTCCGTGAAGTAACTAAAATCTATACATAAAATAATACCGCCTAATAACTTTGTATTATTTAAATGTTCGAATAAATGCTAAACAAGTGTTCAAATAGGCCACCTAAGACTCAAACGCTTGATACCGTCACATCAATACAGATCACACCTATTTGAATACGCAGGGCCGGTTTAAGACCCAGTTGACACAAGGCACCGCTTGGGGTGCCAAGTTGAGTGGGCCACTCAAGTGCAATATTTGTACACAGTGCGAATCGCAACCAGTTGCGAGAGCTGACACGGGTGAAAGTTACGATGGTAGGAGGGGAATAAAAGGGCGGGGGGTGGGAGAGGGCGGATACAAGTGATATGTCGCATATGTGTAAAAATGCTCTCGAAACGATCCTGCGAATGTGGCAGGATTATTTTTCATCTTGCGAAACTGATTCGGTCAATCAGCTCTCGCTAAACTGCGTCGCTCTGACCACAGACTGACCGCTGCACTATCCTCCGCCCTTTGAATGCCAGTTGTTTCTGCCTGAAATCCCATTGTAATTATTTTCTGAAGTACCTGTACCCTTCGTATGAAACCAGCGATGTTATTGTAAGACAGAGACGTCTAGTGATGCACTGAGGTGTTCATACGAATGTAGCGCATTGTAGCAGTCAGTCACAACGTTCAAAGGAACAGTAGTCGGTGCGATTATGCTAAGTGTTTGTAGGAGATTGCGACACATGGTTTGTTTTATAGTGATCGTACTGAGGAGATCGTGGACAATAAAAGTAGGTATATCTACAGTTCTTGTGAGGTAAATTTGAGTTCGTACCAGTGCTTTTATGAGTGGTTTCGAATTGAGAGCACTTTGGCAAAACGCACATTTGACAGATGTACTAAATTTTAGGACAGTTTTGGATCGTTATTTAGGACTATAATTTGTTTTAGACATAAATTCATGGAAATAAATTTAGACAAAGTTGTCTGCGGAGTGTAGCAATCTGGTGCAATATTTAGGATTCAACACTATGACAGTGTACGATCATGGTATCACCAGAAAACCGAGGAGCCGCCAGCACATCACAGGGGGCCAAAATTTCTGAGGATGGGTTTAATATAGGCCGAAACCGGTTAAATAAACAAATATTATCGCCATCTCTACTCTTGATTTTAACCTAATCATAAGTTCATGGAAGCTTTTGTGAAGTTACCTTCAAATATATCTCATGAAATGATGGTTGGTTGAAAACTGACGTACCAGTGGTTCCAAAGTGAAACGACATATTTAAAACAGTTAATTGTTTACTTTTTGCAATTTTCCTGTATTCGTTGGTTACTGTGACAATAAAGGTTTATTCCGTGACAAAATTAAAATTATGTTTCGAAGTGAAACCAAGTGCATGAAACAGTTGAATGTTTACTTTCTCCAAATTTCTTCTTGTATTCATTGCTTACTGTGATGGTAAAGCTCAATTCTGTAACAAAAATTTAAAAATTGATTTTTTCATGTTACTGGAACTCGACACGTTAATGGCGTCACCTGTAAGCTGTATGGAGGGTCGTGGGTTCAGCACACGGCTCTCCCAGGCGTTGTCCGTTTATCAGATCTTGGAGGCTCTGCTTCTCATTCAAGTAGCTCCTCAATTGTCATAACGATGCTGAGTGGTCCCTGTTCCAATTCTCCCACAAAGGTGAAAATCCCTGGGAGTATCGCCATCGCCTCGCGGGGTAGCCGCACGGTCTAGGGCGCTTTAGCACGGTCTGGATTTGTGATTTCCTGTCAGAGAGGTCACAGTTCGTAGTAAGTGACGGAAATTCATCGAGTAAAACAGAAGTGATTTCTAGCGTTCCCCAAGGTAGTGTTATAGGCCCTTTTCTGTTCCGTATCTATAAAAACGATTTGGGAGACAATCTGAGAAGCCGTCTTCGGTTATTTGCAGATGACGCTGTCGTTTATCGACTAATAAAGTCATCAGAAGATCAAAACAGACTGCAAAACAATTTAGAAAAGATATCTGAATGGTGCGAAAATTGGCAGTTGACCCTAAATAACGAAAAGTGTGAGGTCATGCACATGAGGGCTAAAAGGAACTCAAACTTCGGTTACACGGTAAATGAGTCTAATCTAAAAGCCGTAAATTCAACTAAATACCTATGTATTACAATTACGAACAACTTAAATATGCAGGAACACATAGAAAATGTTGTGGGGAAGGCTAACCAAAGACTGCGTTTTATTGGCAGGACACATAGAAAATGTAACAGACCTACTAAGGAGACTGCCTACACTATGCTTGTCCGTCTTCTTTCAGAATACTGTTGCGCGGTGTGGGATCCTTACCAGAAATGACTGACGGAGTAGATCGAAAAATGTCAAAGACAGGCAGCACGATTTGTATTATCACGAAATATGGGAGAGAGTGTCACAGAAATAATACAGGATTTGGGCTGGAAATCATTAAAAGACAGGTGTTTTTCGTTGCGACGGAATCTTCTTACGAAATTCCAATCGCCAACTTTCTCCTCCGAATGAGAAAATATTTTGTTGACACCGACGTACATAGGGAGAAACGATCACCACGATAAAATAAGGGAAATCAGAGCTCGTACGGAAAGATATAGGTGTTCATTCTTTCCGCACGCTATACGAGACTGGAATAATAGAGAATTGTGAAGGTGGTTCGATGAACCCTCTGCCAGGCACTTGAATGTGATTTGCAGAGTATCCATGTAGATGTAGATGTAGATGATTAAAAAACATTAAAGTCCAAATGTCAACGAAAAAAGTTTGTTTTGATGAGATCTTGGAGCTCTAGTATGTGGGATATTATCGTCCAAGACTGAACTATTCCGGCTGCCAACAACGAGACGTATAAAGTAAGTCTCAGGTATGAAAACATGCCAGCACGAAAGACAGCGCGTTAATCATTTTCTCGAACAAACCATGGCACAAACTGCATTGTCGGGTTGCCAACGAGCTAGATATAGCATGCCACGGGTTTCACTCTTGTACCAACGTATTTAACGCAGAGAAGCGAGAAACACCAAATACTCTGCAAAATCTGTCATCTACATTCCAATCTCAGTCTTCCCATACAGGTTTGAGTTTCGCGCTGCGTCTAGTAACATAGACATCACCCCAGGCACAGATCCATGGTTGGATTCTTGGAGGCGAGGTTACTCTTCTTATTTTCTGGCAACCTCTTTCCCCTCAAATACACACTCTAAGAGAGAGAGAGAGAGAGAAAGAGAGAGAGAGAGAGAGAGAGAGAGAATAACGATGCACCACGAAGAAACTGTTCGAATGAGACGGAAGTACGTAGATATGATGCACGTGTAGAGACAAACAAATGATTACGATTTCAGAAAAATTGGACGGTTTACGAAGAGAAAGAGCTTCACAAATTGAGCAAGTCAGAAACGCGCTGGTCGACCTCTGGTTTTTATGCAAGCAGTTACTTGGTATGGCATTGATTGGTACAGCTGCCGGATGTCCTCCTGAGGGATATTCTACCAAATTTTGTTTAATTGGCGCCTTAGATCGTAAAAATCTCGAGCTGGTTTGAGGGCTGTGCCCTATAATTGTCCAAAAGTTCTCAACTGGGGAGAGATCCGACGACCTCGCAGGCCGTGATAGGTTTCCGCAAGCATGAATTCAAGCAGTACAAACCTTAGCCGTGTGCAGGCTGGCGTCATCTTGCTGAAATGTAAGCTCAGAATGGCTTGCCATGAAGGACAACAAATCGGAGCGTAAAACATCTTGACTGGAGTAGGACTGTCTTGTGTGATGAGTTCTGCTTCGAATTGAGCCACGATGACCTATGAAGACGTGTCTGGGGACAGCCCAGACGGCGATGGGATACGAATCTTACTGTCACCTTCCATATGGTCCGACGTCTGAGGTGCACCATTTCTTTTCGTAGCAGGGTACCTTTTGCTCTCATCTGCGGCACCGTTGCAGCACAGCCAGATATTACTTGTGTTTCTCTCGATGACTTTCCGTAAATTATTACGAACTGTGTCCTTTCCGACACAAAAATCCAGAATCCAGTTCCAAAACTGAGACGATACTCCACAGATGCGTAGTTTGGGGTTGGGTTGAGTTGTTTCGGGGAGGAAACCAGACAGCGAGGTCATCGGTCTCATCGTATTATGGAAGGACGGGGAAGGAAGTCGGCCGTGCCCTTTCAAAGGAACCATCCCGGAATTTGCCTGGAGCGATTTAGGGATATCACGGAAAACCTAAATCAGGATGGCCAGACGCGGGATTGAACCGTCGTCCTCCCGAATGCGAGTCCAGTGTCCTAGTCACTGCGCCACCTCGCTCGGTGGATACGCAATTTGGCTGGAAGCTGCTTGTAAGGACCGGTGTCAAAAGCCTTCTGAAAATCTAGAAATATGGGATGAACTTGAGATATTCATTACTTCGTGTGAGCAAAGAACCAGTCGTGTTACGTAAGAACGATGTTTTCTGAATGTGTGCTGACTATGCGTCAGTAGATCGTTTTCTTTCTAATAGTTCATAATATTCAGACATAGTATATGCTTCAATATCGTTCTGCAAACTGATTTCAGTGACACGGGTGGATAATTCAGTGGATTATTTCTATTTCCTTTCTTGTGTATTGGCGTATTCTGTGCAAATTTACAATCCTTAGGTTGGGATCTTTAAGCGAGCGAGCCGTTGTATATGATTGTTAAATATGGAGCTATCACATCAGCATATTCTGAAAGAAATCTTATTGATACACAATCTGGGTTTTATTAAATGAATTAAATGTTTAAATGTGTGTGAAATCTTATGGGACTTAACTGCTGAGGTCATCAGTCCCTAAGCTTACACACTACTTAACCTAAATTATCCTAAGGACGAACACACACACCCATACCCGACAGAGGACTCGAACCTCTGCCGGAATCAGCCGCACAGTCCATGACTGCAGCGCCTTAGACCGCGGGGCTAAGTGAATTAAGTTCCTTTGTTACACCGAGGGTATATATTTCCGAGCTACTCATGCCGAGATCTGTACTTGGTTTGACGTTTATTGCATCTTATTTTCTGAAAAAAAAATCGAGAAACCATGTTTAGTAACTCCGCTTTAGTGACGATGTCATCAGTAACATTCTGATTGCTATCGCACAGTGAAGGTATTGCCCGCGGGAGGCAAAGGTCTTAAGTTCGAGTCTCGGTCCAGCACACTAATTTAATCTTCCAGGAAGTTTCATAATAGCACATACTCCGCTGCAGAGTGAAAATCTCATTCTAGCGAAGATATTGATTGTGTGTTGCCACTGTTGCACTTTATGTAAGATCAGAGTATCTTTGGATTATCTGCCAGATTTAGAGACAGTGTTTCATCGTGAAATCTACTATAAACGACATTGCAGGGTCTGCGAATACATTTCATTTGACTAATAAAAGCATCTCACAATGAAGTCCGCCCTAAATATCGAGCTTCTGCAAAACATAGCCAGTTTTGTACATTTTGCGTTCTTTCAAATTTTGCATGCTTTTCCCGTTGGTTCTGCATTCGTGAATTAATGGGAGCTAAGAAGGGGAAGTGATGATGGTGTGGTGGTGGTGGGGGGGGGGGGGGGGGAATGGAACGTGTATGTACACTACTGGCCATTAAAATTGCTACACCAAGAAGAAATGTAGATGGTAAAGGGGTATTCATTGGACAAATATATTATACTAGAACTGACATGTGATTACATTTTCACGCAATTTGGGTGCATAGATCCTGAGAAATCAGTACTCAGAACAACCACCTCTGGCCGTAATAACGGCCTTGATACCGCTGGGCATTGAGTCAAACACAGGTCGGATGGCGTGTACAGATACAGCTGCCGAAGCAGCTTCAACACGATACCACAATTCATCAAGAGTAGCGACTGGCGCATTGTGACGAGTCAGTTGCTCGCCCACCATTTACCAGGCATTTGAATTGGTGAGAGAACTGGAGAATGTGCTGGCCTGGGCAGCAGTCGAACATTCTCTGTATCCAGAGAGGCCCGTACAGGGCCTGTAACATGCGGTCGTGCATTATCCTGCAGGGATCGAATGAAGGGTAGAGTCACGAGTCTTAACACATCTGAAATGCAACGTCCACTGTTCAAAGAGCCGTCAATGCGAACAAGAGGTGACCGAGACGTGTAACCAATGGCATCCCATACCATCACGCCGGGTGATACGCCAGTATGGCGATGACGAATACACGCTTCCAATATGCGTTCACCGTGATGTCGTCAAACATGGATGCGACCATTATGATGCTGTAAACAGAACCTGGATTAATCCGAAAAAATGACGTATTGCCATTCGTACACCCAGTTTCGTCCTCGAGTACACCATCGCAGGCGCTCCTGTCTGTGATGCACCGTCAAGGGTAACCGCAGCCATGGTCTCCGAGCTGGTAGTCCATGCTGCTGCAAACGTCGTCGAACTGTTCGTGCAGATGGTTGTTGTCTTGCAAACGTCCCCATCTGTTGACTCAGGGATCGAGACGTGGCTGCACGATCCATTGCAGCCATGCGGATAAGATGCCTGTCATCTCGACTGCTAATGATACGAGGCCGTTGGGATCCAGCACGGCGTTCCGTATTACCCTCCTAAATCCACCGATCCCATATTCTGCTAACAGTCATTGGATCTCGACCAACGCGAGCAGCAATGTCGCGATACGATAAACCGCAATCGCGATAGGCTACAATCCGACCTTTATCAAAGTCGGACACGTGATGGTACGCATTTCTCCTCCTTACACGAGGAATCACAACAACGTTTCACCAGTCAACGCCGGTCAACTGCTGTTTGTGTATGAGAAATCGGTTGGGAACTTTCCTCTTGTGAGCACGTTGTAGGTGTCGCCACCGGCGCCAACCTTGTGTGAATGCTCTGAAAAGCGAATCATTTGCATATCACAGCATCTTCTTCCTGTCGGTTAAATTTCGCGTCTGTAGCACGTCATCTTCGTGGTGTAGCAATTGTAATGGTCAGTAGTTTAGCTACCGTCATACACCGCGTGGTTGCTTGCTAGCAGACATGTACTGAAGCACTCAAGGGTCGAGCATGCCGTTTTGTTTAGGAGTTTTGTGGTGATAAAATTGAATCAGAGATCAACAATGAGGTCACCTAGAGTTCCACTCAGGCATGAGCAACGTTAAACCAGCGAGGCTGATGACGCTCTAGTGATTGGGACCTTAGTGACTGGTTCTGCAAGCAGGTGTTGTGTGCCTGGAACTACGTATAAACTGCATCCCGGTTCTATACACACGCAGCCAATAACGCCCTCGGGTCGGGCTGTGCGTTTGGCTGAGTCCTTTCACGTGCGGCAGCCGCCTTTCGCAGTTTTCCGATAAGGACGTCACCCGAGAGTTCGGCGTGTCTCAATTTATCTTTCGCGCCTATTCATTTTCTTCTTCGCCATATTCGTTCCCTCCCACCCCGTTTCCTTCATTTGACGCCGGTGAAGGGAGTGACAGGTTCCCTGTAAATTGGGATCCTTTCATCGAAGTGGCGGTTCCCGTCTAAATTCAATGGAAAATAGAAATGCGACTGCGCTGGGAGGTACGAGCTTCGCTACGCTCCTAAGTGCAGAGTCGGCAGTAAACGAGGTCCACTGAGGGAACCGCCTTCTGCTGGCTGGCGCCCTTTCACGCCGCTGCTTGCTACTGGCATGAATACCTTAACACTTCGCGGTGGTTTCATCTGTCGTGAACGCCACAGAAATGTAAACTACTTCATCTGTTCAATTACTTCAGGGAAAACTTTCCTGACTGGGGAACACTTACTACGAAGAAAATGTTTTCGGAATGCCGGGGCCCATCTAACGTCACAGCACCATGTCTGAGAACTAATTCGTTAGTGACAAATTTGATTAAAATAGTTCAAATTTCTCTAAGCAGTATGGTACTTAACATCTGAGGTCATCAGTCCCATAGACTTAGAACTACGTAAACCTAAGTAACCTAAGGACAGCACACACATCCATGCCAGAGGCAGGACTCGAACCTGCGACCGTAGCAGCAGCGCGGTTCCGGGCTGAAGCGCCTAGAAGCACTCGGTCACAGAGGCCGGCTGACAAGTTGGTATTAGAAACGTAATACCAGCATGCTCGTGAGTAGGAGTGTCACTTGAGAGCGGCATAATGTTCTAAATTTTTGGACCATCACATATATGACATTTTGATTTGCAAGAAACAAGTTAAAGAGTTGAAACTTCCTGGCAGATTAAAACTATGTGCCGGACCGAGACGCGAACTCGGGCCCCCAGGCTGTGGCTAAGCCATGTCTCCGCAATATACTTTCTTCCAGTAGTGCTAGTTCTGCAAGGTATGCAGAAGATCTTCTGTGAAATTTGGAAGGTAGGAGACGAGATACTGGCGGAATTAAAGCTGAAAGACGAGTCGTGAGTCGTGCTTGGATAGCTCAGTCGGTAGAGCACTTGCCCGCGATAGGAAAAGGTCTGGAGTTCGAGTCTCGGTCCGGCACACAGTTTTAATCTTCAAGGAAGTTTCATATCAGCGCACACTCCGCTGCAGGGTGAAAATTTCATTCTAAGTTAGAGCCACTTACACAGCAAAATTTAGGAACTTGTCTGATAATAGCTAATTTCGAAACAAACAAATTAATATCTTAGTATATTTAGGATATTTTTACTCATTAATGTCTTGTGGCGCCGTAACTCATCACATAGGAAGTACTGTTTGCAAAGAATCGCGTTGCGAGAATGATCTGTTCTCCACACCTACACCCACCGTGTATAGAGTTTAGCGTTCTGACCCTTCATCACAATTTGGAAATTACAGCTACAACAACAGAAAAAAAATAGCCTTGCGGTTGCGAGAAGGAGAACATCGGTAAGCAATTGATGTTCCACAGGAAATGACTTGAATGATTGTCACAGCGCAAGGAAATACTTCCAGGTCGAAAAACAATCGTTCAAAAATAAGTTACACTACCACTTGTGCGCTGCTTCCTATTTTCCCTCCCATACTGTTCTTTCTCCTCTATAAAGTTGCAGAGCAGTCTTCCATATCTAATATAGATTACCTTTAATACAAATCTAGCAGGGGAAACGGAACAAAACGTGCGTGTTGAATTGCAAAATCCAGTAATAACTTATAAAGTAATTACCAAAATTATTTGTAAACATACCACACAGATTTTAAGAAGTCTGTGAAATATCTCTGGCCGACCGTTGTGGTCGAGCGGTTCTAGTCGCTTCAGTCCGGTACCGCGCTGCTGCAACGGTCGCAGGTTAGAATCCTGCCTCGGGCATGGATGTGTGTGCTGTCCTTAGGTTAGTTAGGTTTAAGTAGTTCTAAGTTCTAGGGGACTGATGACCTCAGAAGTTAAGTCCCATAGTGCTCAGAGCCATTTGACCCAAATATCTCCGTTTTTGCGTATTGGTATTCTGAATTCGTTATTGTGGTTGGTGTATCTTGTCGAAAACAGAATGAAAATTATTTGTTGGAAATTCAAAAAATCAGTCGACTGTTTTCACATTCATTTAAATGTGTTTACTTGTTGGGGAAGGCTGTTTCTTCGTGATGAAAACAATCCTTAGTTCTGATCGATATCATTGTCACTACAATTTTTTTCCTTGGATATACTACCACAAACTGCAACAATACAGTCTTCCAAGTGTTTTATCCACAAAATAGTCGCAAGAAAAAAGGCTTCATTACCATTGTAAATATCATCTGGATTAAAGTGAAGCTGCACTACATTCTATATTAAATTTACAATGCTTATAAGATTGAGTTGTTTTCAAAGTGTCTTGTAGATATTACTCCTTCTAAAAGAACTGCAGCTTAGCTGTTCCACTGATTAAACGCATCTCGAAGGTCATATTTGCTCTCCCCTGCAGCTTTCTTAAAGACCATGTCAGGCTGTTTTCTAACACCCTCTAATAGTTTCTTCGGAGTGGAGCATGTACAAGGAAATCCTTTTTTTTAGAGTTCTCAACGTTAAGAAACACAACGGTAGTGCATCACTTAATACACACATGTCTATGACAGAGCAGAGACGTTAAGGAATCAGTATCTTTTGTGATCTTATAGAAAGTGGACTGAGACAAGAAAACCTTAGAAATTCACTTTACAACTCACTAATTCTTCGCTTTGATTATTTGCTAAAACATCCCGAAGTCAGTTAATACCATTGTCAATAAGCAAAATTGCTAAATAATTCATCTTTGTTTTCTAAAGCAATGAAACCTTAAACATAAACAAGAAACACGCAAAAATAAACAAACGTATAATTAAAACACGCGCTTATAATTCGTCTAAATTTGAAGGTGTATACAATATACACACTATGTAAATTGGTAAGGAATGAGGAGTTTCTCCGCACAATCAGCAAGGAAAGGAATGTAAAGAAAACAGTGACAAGAAGAAGAGCAGAATGGTGGTAAATCTGTTAAGACACCAGGGAATAACTTCCATGGTGTGGTCGAGCGATTCTAGGCACTTCAGTGTGTAACCGCGCGACCGCTACGGTGGCAGGTTCGAATCCTGCTTCGGGCATGGATGTGTGTGATGTCCTTAGGTTAGTTAGGTTTAAGTAGTTCTAAGTTCTAGTGGACTGATGACCTCAAACGTTATGTCCCATAGTGCTCTGAGCCATTTGAACCATTTTAACTTCCATCGTACTAGATAGAGCTGTAGAAGGTAAAGACTGTAGAGGAAGACAGAGATTGGAATACGTTCAACAAATAACTGAGGACGTAGGCTGCAAATGCTACTCTGAGATGAAGAGGTTGGCTCAGGAGAGGAATTTCTGGCGGGCCGCATAAAACCAGTCAGAAGACTCATATATAGTGGGGCAAATAAAAGTGGCCCGAAGAATAGAGTTACGCAGTAGTAACCGTGGCCCAGAGAACAGAGTTATGCAGTAGTAACCTGACTATAGCAGATGCTGAAAGTTAGCACCATTCATCTCTTGGCCGTTTTGCCCCTGGTCAGCAAGCAGCTGAAGGCGGATCGAGGCTGGTCTCCTGAAATTGCTGCAACCTCATCCGAAATTTTCTGCTGCTTTTTCGAAGACTATGAGGGTTGTTTGCGATTCACCTTGACTTGAGGGCTCGCCACACAAAGTAATCGCACACTGGCAGATCAGGTGGCCTGGGAGACCGGCAAGGGTCGCGACCTGACGAACATGTGCTAACTAATTTGTCAGGCTTGAAAAACTATGTAAATGTGGACCAAGTTTCGGCCGGCTGGATGGGCAGTTGCTCCATCCTATTGGAAGGAACCGTAGGTCTTCTCCTCCGCCGTTAATGCTGCCATAAATGGTTTCAAAATGTTACTAATGTAACTGCCGAAGTAAATGTCTGATGAAAGAAGATGGGACAACAAATGAGGCGTGTAGGTACAGCACACCACACCCTAACCTTCTGGTCATGCAACGGTGTTTCCTAGAAGTGATGCGGTTTCTCCGCTGCCTAGAAGCTGTGATCCAGTGTGTTGACATAGTCCCTCGGGTGAAAACAGGCTTCAAACATACAGATCGTCTCCATGTCGAAACTATTCATTGTTATCTCAGTGAACACCGTGAGAGGTGGCATGAGCCCCCTCTCATATTTCTATCTTACGATTTTCGTCTCTAATTGCATGCGGTGAAAAGTTGCTATTCCTTCACACGCGGACTTCCCACGCAGCGTCTCTCGTCACCCAGGTGGTCCGGTGACAGGCGGGCTCTGCCGATCTTGAAAGGGTAAGCCGACGGGTGTGAGGGAGTCGAGTGAATGCTTTCCAGACGCCAACATTGTCAAAAGACACGCCCGGAGGGGCCTGAAGTAGCGGCTGGGCTAGAGGTTCCGTTACTTCGAAGAAACTTAGCGAAAACACTTTCTGGCGGGCTACCAGCGAGGTGTGGGAATGACTTGTGTTCCCAAGCAGCCTTGGCGCGCAAATTCCCGCGTTTTCTGCCGTATAGTAACTGTGATTGGCTTGCTCAGAGCATAGCTCCGTGACGTAGCAAAAATCGGCGCAGAAATTGGCGCCAAGAATCTCCATTGGTGGAATGGTAGTGCTCCGGCAATAGAGTGGAATTTTCCGCCGGTTTTCGAGTTGCTGATTGGAACGTTTAACCACGGCCACTGTCGTGGGGGCGGGAATGTTCTGTGTTCGGCCTGTACGGGTGCTCTAGAGCAGTCGGCTCTCGCCTTTCGGTCGAGGTAGGTTACAAGACTGAGCTCTCGCTGCGCGGGTCAGCCTGCCTTCCGTTGGCTGTCTAATATACTTTTATTTAATTGTAACTGTTTGACGAAGTTGCTGAAGTTTCGACTTCAACGTAACTTTCCGAGTACAGTTGGCAATTGAGCGTTCTGAGTACAAGAGGCCTATGTTGTCTGTCTTGAGCGGTTTTGGCTAATGTTGACTGTATCGGAGTTACTGGGTAACTTCGCTTGTTAAAATCAATCACTGTACCGTCAGAGATTGTGTGGCGAGCCTTCTTCGTCTCCCTCAGAGGCGCATTTGTATTGCTAGGAAGTCTTTAGTCTGGAACAACCAGGCCAGGATAATTTGTTTTGGGCTGTACTCGCGACATTATCATCACCACGACGGGACGTCGAAGCAACCAGCCATCGCTTCCAGTACGCCAGATCGTGTCCTTGCAGCTAAGAAGACAGCTTGGTGATGTACGTCTGCAGCACCGGCAAAGCAGGCATTTTTGCTAGGCGATAATCAGAGCGCGCCTGTTCGTCTTTTCTAACTTTGTTCTATCTTGGGTGTTCATTGTCTGAGTTCTCACTAATGTAGCAGCAATTAATGTTGGGTTAGCGGTGTGTCTCTCTTAAGATTTGAGTGGCAACGAATTGGCTCCACATACCACTTCGTCAAACGTCACAATCTAGTTTAGGGACAACTTCACCTTCACAGCGTTTGTTTGAGTATCCAATTTGAGCCAATTTGATGTATTGTAAATGTTTCATGTGTTTTTGTTTATTATTTTGTGTTTAGTCTTAATAAATCATATTGTTATTTTGGACAGAACTTTCATTCTGTTAATCGGTAGAGCAACCCTATCATTTCTCACTACGTTAGTGAAACCTTCCTTTATTTAACTTATTTATCAAATTAAATTATTGCAGGTGCCAAACTTTTTTCTACTCCACTTGCAGGGTTGATTACAGTCAGTTCGCGTATCTTTTAATCCATGTGCAGCAGCAAAAGTCGGAGTTAGAATAGGGGGGGCTTAGAGCATCATTTACATATGTAGATTCTAGAAGAATTTAGTGTTAAATACACTGCTAGCCCCGGCACCTCGCAACCGACTCGCAATACTGGAGGCGCTGCTGGTTTTAATGAGTGAACAGACACTCGGTAGGGACGTATGTCCTGGTGGAGTATTCGTCCGTATGTTCGACGTGATATCCCGGTTTCTTGCGACAGGCGTCGGGTTGATTTAGTAGGAATCTGAAGCTTTTTTTGGTGAACTGCGGCCACGTTTTCTGGCGTGCAAGCACGTTACGGAATGTGTTTTCACTTGTTCAAATCAGATCCTGTCTGACGTCATTTTCGGACTAAGCTTTGGATGGAACTCTTTGCTGGCTCTCTGACACCAATAAACGTCTCAGCAAGCAACTGAGCACACCGTTGTCACGACTCTGTTGTCACTTATCTTTCCACAGCGAACACCCGCTGCTGCACCATCGTATCCTCTACCCTGCTCCACTCGCAGCGACACAGCCCGCTCTAAGCTTTGAACCGGTGTGGTTCGCTCGTCGGGCGTACACGTGATGTGCGAGTCACGGGGTGTGGTTATACGCATGCAGTCATGTCCGACCGTATCCACTCGTCTGGGCCATGGGTGAAGAAAAATTCGTGCACTCTGACTTCGCAGCGCGATTCTTCTTATACTAGCAACACAAAAATGTCTCCCACAAAATTTAGTCCTGCCAATATTTCGGGCAGTATATGGATGTTAAAAACTGGCAGTCTGGCAACACTGTAATCACATAACCACCTCCGTTAGCATACAAGGCAGTACTGTGCAGTTGGTGCGGTGTATAGCGTTTTGGGTTAGCATGCAGGAGGTCGAGGGTTCGATTCTGCATTGAGGCGTTTTTTTTTTTATTAGCTAACTGTGTAGTCTGCTTGGTACGGTACCTGGCGTCTTAATCGTCATACAGTGATTACATTGGGTCTTCCACAAAACATTTGCAGTTGCCTACTATGAACGCAGAAATGGAATTACAATCGCTTTCATTCGTCAGCTTTTAAAGAAACGTTATGTACGTCGTTGACGTGAATTGACTCGCGCCACTGCATCTACTAGATTACATATCTGTGTACACTCTCCCAATGGTCCCATTCAAATTACTTTCGATGCACGTTGTAAGTAGGCTGTTTAGGTTTTTTTATTGGTAACGCCACCTCTGTATGAAAATCACTGGCTGTGCTGTGTGCAGTCTGTGGCTGCTTTGCATTGTTGTAATACTCGCCATTGTAGTGTTAGGCAGCTGGCTGTGAACAGCGCATAGCATTGGGCAGTTGGATGTGAGCCGCCAGCAGTGGTGGATGTGGGGAGAGAGATGGCGGAGTTTTGTAATTTGTCATGAACTGCTATATATATGATGATATCAAGGTAAATACATTCTTTGTTCTCTATTAATATCTTTCATTTGCTAACTATCCCTATCAGTAATTAGTGCCTTCCATAGTTTGAATCTTTCATTTAGCTGGCAGTAGTGGCGCTCGCTGTATTGCAGTAGCTTGTGCAGCGAAGATTTTTGTGAGGTAAGTGATTTGTGAAAGGTATAGTTTAATGTTAGTCAGGGCCATTCTTTTGTAGGGAATTTTGAAAGTCAGATTGCGTTGCGCTAAAAATATTGTGTGTCAGTTTAAGCACAGTCAGGCATAATTTTTCAAAAGGGGACGTTTCATAACGTTGCTAGCCCTACTGGAGACGTAACGCCCCAAAGAAATGTAATGGACGTGAACGTGGCAAGAATAATAGTTGGTATTAACCGATGGGACCATTAGGGACGGAACACACAAAGCAAGTGCGGAATCTAGTAGATGCAGTGGTGCGAAACAATTCGCGTCCACGATGTGCAAATGGTTCAAATGGCTCTGAGCACTATGGGACTCAACATCTTAGGTCATAAGTCCCCTAGAACTTAGAACTACTTAAACCTAACTAACCTAAGGACATCACACACACCCATGCCCGAGGCAGGATTCGAACCTGCGACCGTAGCAGTCCCGCGGTTCCGGACTGCAGCGCCAGAACCGCTAGACCACCGCGGCCGGCCCACGATGTGCAAAAAGCTTCTCTAAAAGGTGACCAGTGAAAACGATTGCACTTCCATTTCTGTGTTCGTAGAACGGAAGAGGAAATGTTTTGTAGAAGACCAACTGTAATCGCTGTATGACTATTAAGACGCCAGATACCGTAGCACACGGACTACATTTAGCTAATAGAAACAACTAGGCCTCGACCCAGAATCGAACCCTCGAATTGCTGCATGCTAACCCAAAACGCTATACACCGCACCAACTGCACACCCATACCGCCATGTGCTGACAGAGCTTGTTAGCGTACTTGTGGTTACAGTGCTGCCATACTGCCAGTCTTTAACGTCCATTTACTGCCCGAAATATGCGCAGGACGAAATTTTGTCACAGATGTCTTTGTATTGTTGGTATGCGAGGAATCGCATTGTGAATTCCGAGTGCTCGAATTTATACCTATAGCACAGCAAAAAAATGAAACATGGTCGGACACCAGTGTAGCTTTGTTTGTACACGTACATACCATCCGCGTATATGTAATAGAGTTGTCATTGTCCGTGACAGGCAGAACGGCCGCTAGAGTGCATTAGTACTGCTCGTCTTTAGCGCTGTAACAAGCCTGGTAGGTTTCACAAGAGGTGTAAACACCGTCCGTTGTGTGATCACTGAGGAGGACCCAGAGATGCCGCGTGCTCGTGTGAAACCGCGTTATCAGCACCTGCTATAGTTTGAAAGGCGCTTCACTGTGCGTCTCCATTTGGCTAGCACATCGAGTCGCGCAATATCCAGATGAGTGGGGATTATGATGTTACACTGACCCGATGTTGGAGCACACGGAAAGTGAGGACAGGCATACCGTTGACCGTCACCAACGGTCTTCACGAAATAACTGGTCTGAAGATGTTCCCACACAGATAGGAACCGGTCACCTTTTAGAATAAAAATAAATTATTTTACTGGTCAAGATCGTTTTTTAAGTTCAAATGGCTCTGAGCACTATGGGACTTAACATCTATGGTCATCAGTCCCCTAGAACTTAGAACTACTTAAACCTAACTAACCTAAGGACAGCACACAACACCCAGCCATCACGAGGCAGAGAAAATCCCTGACCCCGCCGGGAATCGAACCCGAGAACCCAGGCGTGGGAAGCGAGAACGCTACCGCACGACCACGAGATGCGGGCGTTCTTTTAACTAAAATTTCGATTAGTACTTTACGTCTGCTGTCATTTTCATGAACAGTGGCTCTGAGCACTATGGGACTCAACAGCTATGGTCATCAGTCCCCTAGAACTTAGAACTACTTAAAGCTAACTAACCTAAGGACAGCACACAACACCCAGTCATCACGAGGCAGAGAAAATCCCTGACCCCGCCGGGAATCGAACCCGGGAACCCGGGCGCGGGAAGCGAGAACGCTACCGCATGACCACGAGCTGCGGACCATGAACAATGCCTCAAAAACTGTTTCAGGAATGTGTCACATCATTTACATATCCACAATACCATTACAAATGTTAGTTGGGAAAGACAATGAAGTACTCAGATTTGTTGAGAATATTCTGTTTAAGTGCAATGCGGGTGTTACGAAAAGCTACACAAACACTTTAATGTGACCTATCGTACTGCTTAGTGTCCCTTCAAGTAAACCTAAAGGTAGAAATCGAATCAGTTCAGACATCAGCTGCTAAGATCGTAGCTGGTTGATATATCCCACATGAAAGTTAGGTGGAACATTAGAATTAAATTAATGTTATTTCCACAATATCTCATTCCTTACATTTAGAAAACCGCTACCTGATGAAAGCTATGGCATTTTTCTATTGCACTCTTAATGTCTTTCGTGCAGGAATCACGAGAATAAGGGAAGAGAGATCAGGGAGCTACACGTTCCAAAAGGATACAGAACAGAGCATAATGTGCTAATTCTACCAAGAAGCATCCTCATGCGTACACAGTAGAGCAGTTTCTGGAGGGCATATGCAATAATACAGGTAAACGAAATGTAATAAGCATTGGTGCCATGTGTGGCCTCCCACGAAGAGTTGCATTAAGACACGCACTGTTGAGGTCTTCTTCACGGTCATATAGAAACACATTTGTCTGTCTGGGTCGACCAGTAAACAATTCACCTATGGGCAAGCTTATAACACTACACCCTAATAACTGAAACTTTAGTTCTGTCACGGAAAAAGTCACGTGTGACACTAACATGCCGTGAAACACCCTAATGTTACCCTCTGAGAGGGTTTCAAAGTTCGACCGTGTGTGTGTCTAATGGAAAGGGGTGATGATGACGATGACGATGACGATGAGCTCCCATACTCCGAGGAGCGAAGGGCACGATGCGGGAGACTCGCACCGCCTACTAGGCAAGGGATATCGGGCTATAATTGCGAATTTTGTGAAGTTAACAGTAAAACCAAACGGGTCTTAATCTTAGGAGTTAACAGATGTGGTAAAATTATAAGTGAATGAAAAAAATGAACGAACGCCAGCCTAATTAGGCACATTAATTTGGAAATATATATTTGAGAAAATTGGATATCAGCCTAGTTATTCAAGTTACTTTTGTTGAGATTTCCCTTTAAATAGAAAACAGGATACAAACTGACACAGTGCACTATGTACTGTGTGTAGCAGCAGTTGCCGATAACACACACACCAGTAAATTATGGGGAGCAAAATTGAACCGGGTTCATACTAATGACGGCCACAATCATTAGCATTACTTAATCAAAATACTGAAACATCACTGCATGAAGTGCAGAACTAATTTTGGACATGAGGGGCTTCTATCGTGACTGACATGAATAACACACATAAACATAACATCTTAAATACACTGTTGAAGCTCCAATGCATACAACGGTTTTCCTTAGTAACTGTAACAGTTCATTTCTTTTCTTAATAGGAGGGCAATATGATGGGGACCCATAAGCTGGTATAGTTTCACTAGCCAAGGTTCTTTGATTATTGCAAAAGTAAAAACTATCTCTAAAAGCTAACCATTCACTTAAATTACTTTTCAAGGTAATAAAATTAATACCGGGCTTAATTAACTTCAAAAGGAACCATTCATGATGGGTGCCAAAACTACACTATCTTTGTAAATGTGCATAACTTCACTTCTAACAGTACTACCTCAAATCGGTTCATTTAAGATTTACATGTATCTGTACTTTAATCACCTGTGAAGCAGGTGTTCTTGACAATAATATTTACACAATCTTGCGCTGTAATCCTACAAAACTATATTTTATAATAAACTAAGGATACTTTAGCAAAAGCCTATCCAACTTAATTTTTATGGCTTAAGCCTTTAAATAATTAAAGTTTTCACTTTCCTATTCATTGATCTTTACATTTTTGTACGTAAACTTCCTACCTTAACAATTTCACTTGGAATAGTCCGTAAACAAAACATACAAATTGTAGTCTTTCTTTAATTTTGCACAAAAAATCACTCTCAAACGCATGAATCCCAGAATTGTTCATTTATATCAGGATACTCGGTTTTAGCAGCACTTAGGGAGGACCCTGCGTAGGTTCGTGATCAGGATTGAAGTTACGGTTTCGAACACGAATCGACGTTTTATGTGATTATTGTTGAAAGAACACAAAAATTAACTGGTCCATGCCAATATACATTACATAACTGAATGCATGAAGTCTGTGAAGCAATGGTGAAGATTAGTGGCAGGCGAAATGGCGGCTAACTGTACTCACAGCTTCTCATGCGCGAATGCTCTATAAAATCTCTTAGTGGTGTCGGATTTACAACATATTAGAGCCATTCTATTATTCTGTGAATACCAAATAATAGCCAAATCCCATCTAATGCAGCTTCCAATTGCCTCTCTTAGCACCGTCGACGTGTACAGTGCTCAGGCTAGCCGATAGAAGTGGCCGAGAGGTTCTAGGCGCTTCACCCCGAACCGCGCTGCTGCTACGGTCGCAGGTTCGAATCCTGCCTCGAGTATGGATGTGTGTGGTGTCCTTAGGTTAGTTAGGTTTAAGTAGTTCTTAGTCTAGGGGACTCGTTACCTCAGATCTTAAGTCCAATTGTGCTTAGAGCCATTTGAACCATTTTGCTAAGGCTAGCAACACACTGCGTGCCGTTCACACAAAGGAGCCGCTCACTTCGACCCCCTAACCCACCTTTTACATCGCGCCATGCCACTTTCGTTGCGGAGGGACTTTCCTGCAGCGTTTACCTGTTACAAATACAAGTGCCCTAAGCATGAACCAGCTTTTAACAAACAGACTTCTTATGAATGGTGGGCTCCATGTGGTTCCCAAGTCGTGTAGCGACCGTAAACCCAGTCGCAAAATCATGTTTTATTTATTCACTTTTGCAAATCGATTTCAACTGATTAACAGCCATCATCGGTGCTTTCAGCCAATATGTGCCCTGAGTAGTATTACTGTCTTAAGCAGAGGTCAAACATAAAGTCATTTAAAGACTGTTGCTGCATATTTGGTAATTTTAAACACACTTCTCTCATAAACATATTCGTATTATAATAATTTAAGTTTTCAGCATATTGTTTTGCGGTTTTCATATATACATCACAAAACTCAGATTTTCCTGCGATACATCAACGAGTTTAAACAACACTGAATGCATACTTCATAAATTTCAGATACACAGTTACTTAAATAAAACCTACTTCTAATCGATATCTGTGTTACAATCTTTAACTAAGAACAGCACTTTGAAGACCTAAAAGAAAATTTACTTCAGAAACAATTATTAGTGTTTTCGTAGGTGTAACTTCTGAAATTTTCCCGGCGTTTTTCTTCTTCTAATAGTTTTCGGGTGTGTCTCCGGATCCCCTCGACATTCTGCCACGATATTTCGGCCCAGAGATGTTTGGCCGTCTTCAGGTGCGTAGACAACTGCTGAAGAGCCCAGGTGCGTTTCACGGTATGTCGTAGTTGTTTAGCCGTAATACCTCCTTAGTAATTTTCAGTTAATATAAGTGGAATTATATCGTACTACACGTTTCGAATTTTACAATAACAGCATAACACTGCTTCTCAAGTGAAGAACTGGAGCCTTGAGTCAGTTCACAAGACGTTCTCCGGCGTCTTCTTCGAGATATCGCTGCCTCGCAACGTCAGCCCTGGTCAATCATACAGTCATGACGTGGTTACTAATTATCACCAATCAAAACTCTCAGAACGCATCCCGTGATTGATTTGCATCACTGGCCCAGAAGTCTACCGAGAATGAACTCAGGAAGTTCTACTACACATAAATGATTGTGAAGTGCGTAGCGGAAGCTATTTTTATCGTAGGCCTATAATAAAGATTTTCATGGTCTATTTAAGGATAGGCCGAGGTAAAGCATGCACTGTTGAGATATTCTTCACAGTCATAGACCAACATATTCGTATATGTCGGTTAGGCTATGTCAGTTCTTCACATGAGAAGCAGTGATATATTGTTATCAAAAAATTCGAAATGTGTAGCACAATTCCATTATCGCTGACATAATACGGTATTAATATATAGGGAGCCTGATTTGTGTCTCAGACTCCTGAGTCGTATTCAAATTCGGGCAGTACGAGTGTATTGCAATAAATCTCCCTTGTAGGCGAACTTCAGTTTCCCTGTGTCCTGCCAATGAACCGTAGTTTGACATTTGCTTTGCCTACGACTGAGCTTATGTGGTCGTACCACTTCATATCTCTTCTGTGAAAGCGCGAGGGAAGTTCCCCCAGTGGCTGTGCAGAGTAAACAGCTGTCAACCCGCGAACACAGTCAACGCGCGTTCGATGCCACTTGGGAATAATGGGCAGACGTCCAGTCGAAATATCGTCGGCTTTTCAAAATACGACGCCTGCTCCCGACAGCCTTTCAAAACAGTGTCACTGTTGTTTGTGCTGTATTTTAAATTTGAACAAAACATCTGGTCACAGTACAATAAACTACTCCTACCACGTCGATACAATGAGAGTGGGCCGCGTGCTTTGTTCTCCATCTGCCTCTCGAAAGTGTTTCGAGCGACGCCTGACAAACCTGTGACCAGGTTCATCAAATCTGCGAGCATGTATGCGGACAAGTTTTGTGAGCATGTATGCGGACAAGTTTTGTCGCAAGAAGAGAGAGAAGAGAGCTATCATATGCTAAGGTAAAACGTGAAAAAACGTAGTAGCATTTTAAAAGACATTCCGTATTTTCGTTATAAGACATGCCGCAGTATTCTCCGCATTTGTTTGCCTAATATCAAAGATGAAATATACAACTAACATATACTGTTTTATCTGAAACTGTTAAGGCAAAAATCAAGAATTTTTGTATACATTTCTCGACAAATTCAAAGGTCAGATGTTGAAGGAGACAGTCTTGAAGCTCTGTATAGCAGAGACCAACATAAACAGAGTGCCACCTCCGCTAAGCTTGTGTTTAGAATGGTTTCACTATTCTTTGGTGGTGGTGGTGGTGGTGGTGGTGGTGGTATATAGAGTACGCACAATAGTGAGGCCATCTGCTCCCTTATTAAACGAACTGAAGACGAATGTGGTTATTATTATTATTTCTTTACTTTCTCAGACGTTAAGTCTGGTTAAGAATGGAAAGTGACGCGGACCTTGATCAAGCGTCACTTCCTATTAACTGTACGGTATGTGTTATATTGCATTTAGGAACTTTCGGGTAATTGAACATGTATCAATAATTACGGATTTCTGTAGTTGTATATATATATGTTTGGATGTAGCTGTATTGCATTGATGTACTGGTGGATATTGTGTGGTATGACTCCTGTAGTTGATAGTATAATTGGTATGATGTCAACTTTATCCTGATGCCACATGTCTTTGACTTCCTCAGCGAGTTGGATGTATTTTTCAATTTTTTCTCCTGTTTTCTTTTGTATATTTGTTGTATTGGGTATGGATATTTCGATTAGTTGTGTTAATTTCTTCTTTTTATTGGTGAGTATGATGTCAGGTTTGTTATGTGGCGTTGTTTTATCTGTTATAATGGTTCTGTTCCAGTATAATTTGTATTCATCATTCTCCAGTACATTTTGTGGTGCTTACTTGTATGTAGGAACTTGTTGTTTTAAAAGTTTATGTTGTAAGGCAAGCTGTTGATGTATTATTTTGGCGACATTGTCATGTCTTCTGGGGTATTCTGTATTTGCTAGTATTGTACATCCGCTTGTGATGTGATCTACTGTTTCTATTTGTTGTTTACAAAGTCTGCATTTATCTTTTGTGGTATTGGGATCTTTAATAATATGCTTGCTGTAATACCTGGTGTTTATTGTTTGATCCTGTATTGCAATCATGAGTCCTTCTGTCTCACTGTATATATTGCCTTTTCTTAGCCATGTGTTGGATGCGTCTTGATCGATGTGTGGCTGTGTTAGATGATACGGGTGCTTGCCATGAAGTGTTTTCTTTTTCCAATTTACTTTCTTCGTATCTGTTGATGTTATGTGATCTAAAGGGTTGTAGAAGTGGTTATGAAATTGCAGTGGTGTAGCCGATGTATTTATATGAGTGATTCCCTTGTGTATTTTGCTAGTTTCTGCTCGTTCTAGAAAGAATTTTCTTAAATTGTCTACCTGTCCATAATGTAATCCCCTTCCTCCTTCCTTTCTGCTTAATGTGAATCTTTCTGTTGCTGAATGTATGTGATGTATTCTATATTTGTGGCATTGTGATCGTGTAAGTGTATTGAGTGCTTCTAGGTCTGTGTTACTCCATTTCACTACTCCAAATGAGTAGGTCAATATTGGTATGACATAAGTATTTATAGCTTTTGTCTTGTTTCTTGCTGTCAATTCTGTTTTCAGTATTTTTGTTAGTCTTTGTCTATATTTTTCTTTTAGTTCTTCTTTAATATTTGTATTATCTATTCCTATTTTTTGTCTGTATCCTAGATATTATTATTATTATTATTATTATTATTATTATTATTACTTGAACATTATACACGAAAACTAAAATATAAAATTTAATACTAAACCACCCTGATACACCCTCTCTTACTGATTAACACTCACACATTCACACAGACAACTAAAAAACGTATGCCTCAGTTAATTTTATGGTTAAAATACAGAGACTATAACCACACAACAGCTAAAAAAATGTAACAGGGAATCGTGACTAGTTGACCAACTGGGAAATAAAAGATGAAGCGGACACAATGGAAATACACTGAACTGTACTACTTAAGAAAACATGTAGAAGGTCGAACATCACACAGAATCTTAAAACATGATCCACGTTCGATTTATTGCTTCCTAAAGTAGAAGGCAGGTCAGCAGATAAGCCGGTTGCAGCCCTAATATTTTGATATAAAACGGGTTCATCTACATCTGCATGGACACTCTGCAAATCACATTTAAGTGCCTGGCAGAGGATTCATCGAACCACCTTCACAATAATGGTCTGTTATACCAATCTCGTACAGCGCGCAGAAAAAACGAACACCTGTATCTTTCCGTGCGAGCTCTGATTTCCTTTATTTCATTATGATGAAAGATCAGCGTCAACAAAATATTTTCGCATTCGGAGGAGAAATCTGGTCTTTTAAATTTCGCGAGAAGATTCCGACGAAACGAAAAACACCTCTGTTTCAATGGTGTCCACCCCAAATCCTGTATTATTTCAGTGACTCACTCTACCCTATTTCGCGGTAATACAAAACGTGCTCCCCTTCTTTGAACTTTCTCGACGTACTCCGTCAGTCCTGTCTGGTAAGGATCCCACACAGCGCAGCAGTATTCTAAAAGAGGACGGAAAAGCGTTACATCTGATCTGTTACATTCTCTAAGTGTCCTGCCAATAAAACGCTGTCTTTGGTTAGCGTTTCCGACAGTATTTTCTTGGTGTTCTTTCCAATTCAAACTGTTTGTCATTGCAATTCCTAGGTATTTAGTTGAATTTACGGATTTTACATTTGACTGAACGGATTTCTTTTAGCACTCATGTCGATTACATCACACTTTTTGTTATTTAGTGTCAATTGCCAATTTTTGCACCCTAAAGATATCTTTTCTAAATCGTTTTGCAATTTGTTTTGATTTGCTGATGACTTTACTAGTCGATAAACGACAGCATCATTTGCAAACAACCTAAGACGCTGCTCAAGTTGTAATTAAATCGTTTATACAGATAAGGAACAGCAGAGGGCCTATAATACTACCTTGCTACGGTCGCAGGTTCGAATCCTGCCTCGGGCATGGATGTGTGTGACGTCCTTAGGTTAGTTAGGTTTAAGTAGTTCTAAGTTCTAGGGGACTGATGACCACAGCAGTTGAGTCCGACAGTGCTCAGAGCCATTTGAACCATCTACATCTGTGTTGACGAGGTAGTTCATAATGTTCGCATGCACCTTCCAGAATTCTGCTGCATATCGACGTTAATGATATGGACCTATAACTTAGTGGATTAATCCCACCATCTACCTTGAGCACTGGTGTGACCTGTGCAGCATTCCAGTCTTGGGGTTGGGATCCTCCGTCGAGCGAACGGTTGTATACGATTGTTTAGTATGGAGCTATTGTATCAGCGTACTCTGAAAGGAACCTAACTGGTGGATGGTCTGGACCGGAAGGCATGATTTAAGTGATTCAAGTTACTTCACAGCCCCGATGATATCTATTTAAATGTTTGTAGCTGTTCTTGATTTGAATTCAGGAATATTTTCTTCGTCTTCCTTGGTTGGCTGTGTCTTCCAGAAGGCTGTGTTTAGTAGCTCAGTTTTGGCAGCACTGTCGTCTATAGTATTTTCATTCTTATCGGAGCCACTCACGAACCATGGACCTTGCCGTTGGTGGGAAGCCTTGGTGCCTCAGTGATACAGATAGCTATACCGTAAGTGCAATCACAAGGGAGGGATATCTGTTGAGAGGCCAGACAAACGTGTGGTTCCTTAAGAGGAGCAGCAGGCTTTTCAGTAGTTGCAGGGGCAACAGTCTGGACGATTGACTGATCTGGCCTTGTAACATTAACCAAAACGCCCTTGCTCTGCAGGTACTGCGAACTGCTGAAAGCAAGGGGAAACTACAGCCGTATTTTTTTCCGAGGGAATGCAGCTTTACCGTATGGTTAAATGATGCTGGCGTCCTTTTGGGTAAAATATTTCGGAGGTGAAATGGTAACCCAATCTGACTACTCAGGAGGACGTCGTTATCAGGTGAAACAAAACTGGCGTTCTGCCGATCGGAGCTTGGAATGTCAGATCCCTTAATCAGGCAGGTAGGCTAAAAATTTTAGAAAGGGAAATGGATAGGTTAAAGTTAGATATAGCGGAAATTAGTGAAGTTCGGTGGCAGGAGGAACAAGACTTTTGGTCAGGTGAAAACAGGGCGGTTGTTGCTGTGGTCTTCAGTCCAGAGACTGGTTTGATGTAGCTCTCCATATTACTCGATCCTGTACAAGATTCTACATCTCCAAGTAGCTACAGCAACTTCCTTCCTTCTGAATCTGCTTAGCGTATTCATCTCTTGGTCTCCTTCTACGATTTTTACCGTCCACGCTGCCCTCCAATACTAAACTGGTGATCCTTTGATGCCTCAGAACATGTCCTACCAACCGATCCCTTCTTCTAGTCAAGTTGTGCCACAAATTCCTCTTCTCCCCAATCCTGTTCAGTACATCCTCATTAGTTACGTGATCTATCTATCCAATGTCCAGAATTCTTCAGTAGCACCACATTTCGACAGATTGTATTCTCTTCATGTCTAAACTATTTATTGTCCATGTTTCACTTCCATAGACGGCTACACTCCACACAAATACTTTCAGAAACGGTTTCCTGACACTTAAATCTGTACTCGATGTTACCAAATTTATCTTCTTCAGAAACTCTTTCCTTGCTATAACCAGTCTACATTGTATATCCTCTCTACTTCAGTTATTTTGCTATCCAAATAGCAAAACTCATCTACTACTTTAAGTGTCTTATTTTGTAATCTAATTCCCTCAGCATCAATCGATTTAATTCGACTACATTTCATTATCCTCGTTTTGCTTTTGTTCATGTTCATCTTATATCCTCCTTTCAAGACACTGTCCATTCCGTTCAACTGCTCTTCCATGTCGTATGCTGTTTCTGACTGAATTACAATGTCATCGGCAAACCTGAAAGTTTTTATTTCTTTGCCATGGATTTTAATTCCTACTCCAATTTTTTCTTTTGTTTCCTTTACTGCTTGCTCAGTATTTAGATAGAATAACATCGAGGATAGGCTACAATCCTGTCTCACTCCCTTCCCAACCACTGCTTCTCTTTCATGCCCCTCGAATCTTATAGCCGACCTTTGTGGCCGAGCGGTTCTAGGCGCTTCAGTCCGGAACTGCGCTGCTGCTACGGTCGCAGGTTCGAATACTGCCTCGGGCATGGATATGTGTGTGAAGTCCTTAGGTTAGTTAGGTTTAAGCAGTTCTAAGTCTAGGGGACTAATGACCGGAGATATTAAGTTCCATAGTGCTTAGAGCCATTTGAACCATTTTTTGACTCTTATAACTGCTATCTGGTTTCTGTAAAAATTGTAAATAACCTTTCGCTCCCTGTATTTGACCCCTGCCATCTTCAGAATTTGAAGGAGAGTATTCCAGTCAACATTGTCAAAAGTTTTCTCTAAGTCTAAAAATGCTAGAAACGTTGTTTTGCCTTTCTTTAATATATCTTCTAAGATATGTCGTAGGGTCAGTATTGCCTCAAGTGTTCGAACATTTCTACGGAATCCAAACTGATCTTCCTCGAGGTCGGTTTCTACCAGTTTTTAAATCCGTCTACAAAGAATTCGTGTTAGTATTTTGCAGCCGTGACTTATTAAACTGATAGTTCGGTAAATTTCACAGCTATTGACACCTGCTTTCTTTGAGATTGGAATTATTATATTCTTCTTGAAGTTTGAGGATATTTCGCCTGTCTCATGCATTTTGCTCACCAGATGGCAGAGTTTTGTCAGGACTGGCCCTCCCAAGGTTATCAGTAGTTCTAATGGAATGTTGTCTACTCCCTGGCACTTATTCGACTTAGGTCTTTCACTGCTCTGCCAAACTCTTCACGCAGTATCATATCTCCCATTTCATCTTTATCTACGTCCTCTTCGATTTCGATAACATTGTCCTCAAGTACATCGCCCATGTATGGACTATATACTTCTTCCTCCTTCCTGCTTTCTCTTCTTTGCTTGGAACTGTTTTCCATCTGAGCTTTTGATATTCATACAAGTGGTTCTCTTTTTTCCTGTAGCAGATACTAAATAGAATTGGGGAGAAGAGGAATTTGTGGCACAGCTTGACTAGAAGAAGGGATGGAAAGATACGTTCTGAGGCATGAAGGGATAGTACTGGAGAGCAGCGTGGAGGGTAAAAATCGTAGAGGGAGACTAGGAGATGAATACGCTAAGCAGATTCAGTAGGATGTAGGTTGCAGTAGGAACTGGGAGATGAAGCTTGCACAGGATAGAGTAGCATGGAGAGCTGCATCAAACCAGTCTCTGGACTGAAGACCACAGCAACAACATCGTGCAGAGAAAGCATTGATTGTGTCTTGCCGCTAGCATACATGACATATGATCAGAATATCTTTGGATTTTTACCAAGTTTCGAGACAAAGTTTCGCTGTGGAAACTATTAGAAGCATCTCGCATTGAAGTCCGCGCTAAGTTCCGAGCTTCTGTAAAAGATCGTAAATCTTGCAGATTTTGCGTCCGTTTAAATTTGGCATGTTTTCTTCGTTGTTTCTGTAACGTCGTTGTGATAAGTTTTGCTAAAATATTCTGTTAAAATATGGAGTACAGATATCTGTAGACCACATTGCCCTATCTGCAGGTGCGTTAACAGTAGTTCCTCCCACCA
This sequence comes from Schistocerca nitens, assembly GCF_023898315.1. Lineage (NCBI taxonomy): Eukaryota > Metazoa > Arthropoda > Insecta > Orthoptera > Acrididae > Schistocerca > Schistocerca nitens. The sequence continues at coordinate 928,096,958 of NC_064617.1, read as the reverse complement.
CAGGGGCCGGAAGGAGAAACGATTCGGCCGTGTCGTTTGTTTTAGCGAACACTACTTGTTAATCCTCAACCATAAAATGTCATTCTCTCATAGACGAATGATTCTGTGCCTCAACATCGGACTAACTTGATGTACGGATAAACACATATTTCTGCAGCAGGCAGTCTCAGTTGCTGGTTCATTACACTTAGTTTCTAAGTGTCGTTGTACCCAAGAGATTGACACCGCCTTGCCCTACATCTGTAAGTGGAAAAAGGTGTGGCAAGGTGTGTGCTGGGTATATGTGATGGACAACCCCTAGTCGGTGCAGGTGGCTAATATGGTAGCATGATTACGACGCGTCTATTCCAGAACCCTCAAGATCACATACAATTCTTTTTTTTTATAATAAAAGTGCCAATCGCATAAAGATGTTCATTTATTTACTAACGACCGGTTTTGAGCACTGTTCTAGTCATTATCGGACCGCTTACTGTCTGAAATGAGTAATATCGATGGTCATAGAGGAATGTAAAGTACAAGCACGAAAATAAACGTAGCACATCAAAAACGCGTAAAAGAAAGACAGCTATTGCCGAGGGAGTCTGTTGAAGCTGGCGAGGAGCAGGCGCCACTCTAGGAGGCAAATAACCACTGCTGTATGAGATGCAATTTACATCGTTTAAATAGCGGAACATCCACACACCATCCTCGGCATCACTTCATTGACAGCTAATGGCCGTCAGACACGTTACATCAAGTCTAAATACAATTATTTTTGTATAATATTTATGTCCAGAACATAGGTGTATCGAAAATACAAATAAGCTTTATCAAACCATAATATAAAATTTAAAATTGAGTAGATGTAAAGAAAGTAAACTATTAGCGTATAAGAATACGCATGCTGCCATGTGTAGGCTTCTGTGTGTAACAACCATGGGGCAAAGATGTTTAGCAGGGACGTCACCAATCATCACTGTAAAGTTCTGAAGATCGACGTATTACGACTACACATCAAAGATACATCAGTATTGGCTTACTACCTTTGACTCACCAGTAATCAACGAACCACCATCAATATTACTACCGACCAGAAAACGAAATTCTTATTACAGGCCAAAAATTATTTCTGTCACAATTATATATAAAATTAACGTGGCCTTTAATTATTGAAACGTCGCGACAAGACGACGCCACCACTCGGCTGATAACGCGAGAAGAATTCATCAGTGGAATACGCCGAGAAAGACTGAAATCGCATAAACTGTTCATTTTCATTTTACAAATAGTCCAATAACATTTTCGTAAACCAAGACGTAAAAGCAGGTCAGAGTTTACCTTATAATGAGGATACATTGATGTTTGTGTTGTTACCAGTGTACCGGTGATGCATTTTTCTAATGATTGTTACGTTACGTATGTTCAAGTTCCCATTGTGGACATCTGATGTTAATAGCAATTCAGTGAGAGTTTATTTCATTTTATGTTTGTATTGTACATGGGCAGGGAATGGGAAAGAAGGTTGTTTGTTGGATTCTGCTTACGACGACACCGTATAGGAGGTCGAGTAGTCAGACTTTTAAGTGGACATCCAGAGTTTCCGTTAAACGATAGAACTGGAAATTAGGTAAAATAAAGAGAATATATTTCATATTACGGTATACAAGGGGCGCGCCTAGGGTCGGAAGTTACCAGCTTCAGGCCAGTCTAAGAGGTCGAACAAGTAACTGAAGTGGGCAACGGATGGGGAGGCGGTTCATATTAATTTATGTTGGTGGTCGGTCATGGAACGCAGAGCCAAGGGCTCGAGGTCTCGATCACAAGAAAGTGAGGCTACTGTGTTCTGCTCTGCAGAAGCCTCCAGCCTTCACACTCGTGGTCGGAATTTCAGCGTATACTCAAGGCGTCTCTTGACAGCAACTCTAATTGGACAGAACTGCCTCTGTTTTGAAAGACAGGCAACTTGTGTCACTTAGGCACAGCCGAAGTTGCTCTGGGAGAAAACTTGAAAAGATTTGACTGGGTGTTTGAAATAAATTTTTAAACTAATTACCTAAAATATTCCTTGACCGGCTGCCATCCTGTACATTCCTTCCCCCTTCCAGTGGAGTGGTGACTCCCATTGTTTACAAAAGGATGTCAGTCACTCCCCAGAAGGACGGTTTGCCCTAGTAGGGGCCTCAATACTATGGGAAGGATCTGTTACAATAATGCATTTAGTGTATGTAAGTGGGAGGGGACTTACTTGTAGCCAAGTTTATCATATTTCACGATCTAAGAAGATCGTAAAATATTAACTGTTCAAATTTTCTGCAGAAATATAATATCTTTTGTAATAACTGAAATCATTAGTACAACAAAAAACAACGGAAAATCCACGATTATCACAAAATACTTAATTGTATGATAATCAAAGTAATTAAGTAAAAAACATAATAAATCGTCTTACTGCGGAACATTAACGCCTGGTGTGGGTTAGAACTGGATTAAATACGTTTGAAAAAGAGTAATAATCTAAATAAAATCTTGCTACGACATATGACTAATTTTTGCGGGTAGAAGTTGCATAAAGCTGCTCAGGCTACAAAATATTAACACATTTCAGTAAAATGTAGAATGCCGTTAGCAAGTTGAATAGATGATGTACCATAAATCACATGAAAACCATTGGCCACATTAACCCATATTCAAATACTAAGTATAAAACTTCTCTTATACCGATAAAACACTTAAATTATGGATGAAATCGGGGAACAGCAAAGGCTACACATCAAAACCCATGAATTTCTAATACCAAAATGCTACCTTCTCACTTCAAAATACCTTAAATTGTTTCATAGAGCAATAGTCCTTCAGACAATGGCATACTGGAATACTTACCAACACACAGTAAGAGAGGAAGACGGTCAAATATTACACCTAGGTCAAAATTACTCAGTACTTTCAAGTGGAAAAATTGTACCACAAAGTAGCCAGTGCATCTGATGAGCTTTCACAGCCTCAACTTGGATACATCACTGGAAAGGCTAATACAGCCAAATAACAGTGCAAATCTCAGAAAATCAAAAGCAATGATGTATCTATCCATTTAAAAACATTTTTAATTGCCTGATGGTGTATTAGTACTTATGTAAATCACTTAATTTGTCATGTAAATTAATTAGTTAAAAGTAAGGGAAATGAAAATTAACAAGGTTGAACTGAAATGTGACAAATTTGTGGTCAGAATGGTTAAGAGCTTCCCAGTCATCACACAGACTTAATATTTTTGCCAGTAGTATCTCTACACCACAGTGTTTTACAAACCTGTTACAGTAATTATTAACGTATTGTTCTCTATTTCGACTGTCAACTGAATATAAGGATCGGTTACAACCTTATTTTTTCCTCTAAAATGACAAAGTTCTAGAAAATGGCTCTGAGCACTATGGGGCTTAACATCTATGGTCATCAGTCCCCTAGAATTTAGAACTACTTAAACCTAACTAATCTAAGGACATCACACAACGTTTTCAAATTATCAGGGGACTGTCACACGGCATAAAATAAGCTTGTAAAACAAAGTTACAGGCATGGAGAAACACACAGGCAAAACTCTACAAAAGAGAATTAAAATGTGTGTCCATAATGACAAAACAGCTAACAATATTCTCGTCATGTTCGTAAAACTTCTCGTAGAGGAAGGGAAAGAATGCAGTGAGTTTTTAATCCGTTCATAAAATACGAAAAGATTAACAGCTAGAATGTGGTTCTGTTCGAGAGAAGCGCACGCGTTGTTTGTAAGCAAAGACTGACGGGAGAAGAGCAAATGGCGTGCCCGGCGGGGAAGGAGAGATATATGTGTGTGACGTCGACGAACTTAAATGGCGCTTCTCTCTAGCAGGTTAATGGAGGGGGTATTATCTGAGGCACAACGCACGTCTTGCGGGAGGGGAAAGAGGGATGAAGCGGTGCAAACAATGGTGGGGTTGCGGCCCCGTCAACAAAGTCAAACATTCTACAGTGACGGTATCAACAAGCTGGTCCCTCCTTGGGATAAATGTGTTTGTCGCCAAGGTCATTACGTTGTGAATTAAATATGTAAGTACGAAAAATGATGATGTAAACTGCTAGTAAAATCTGTTTTATTTATAAAGCTTTAAGAGTTTTCAGAAAAAAATTCGGGAGTGTTACTTTTCAGCACGCCCTCGTACATGGAGCAGTTCTGAAAGGCAGAAAATTGCGAGATAACGAAAAGATTTGAATGTGCGGCACGGATTGCTGTATGTAGTAAAAATTATTGATGATAGCAAGCATAACTCGGCAAGCGACAAGCGGGCGGAAGTTGACAATGGCGTGCGGTGAGAGGCAGTGACTCACCGAATCTCCCAGCGACTTTCACTTAGCCGTCGCGCCTGCTGCCATCCATCTTGTGTGACGCGCGCCACCTGTTGACTGTTGCAACTGTCTGTTTGCTGTCTGTCTTTGCCCCTTCTCGGCTGCTATCTACTAGGTGCCGTTGATAAAGACGCTCAGGTTGGTCGTTGCGGTAGCGGCACAGCGAATGGGCCATTAACAACGGCACAGAGCAGCTCCGGAGGGCAGCAAGCACATTACTCCGCAAGGTCGTAAGAAGCGCTACCGAGCTAACCGCTAAGCTTTACAACAACAAGCCGGTACATAAATTAAAGTTTTAGAGTTACAGTGGTGACACGTTTGGAATTGTATGGATATAGCTAGGAAGACAAAGGAAAATTGTCTTCAAAGCAAAATTCATTTCAGTTTTTGAGGGAAGTGGCTTGTTGTCTGTTTGTAATAATTATTTTTTACGCTAGAGCTCCGTTGTTTCAGTAATCTGCGCAAGCCAGTTACAGACCAATACTGTTCCGTCAATTAACCGAAGACAGTGATGCTGGAAACACCGAAAACGGGGTTAAAGCAACAAGGATTACGAAAGTACAACTGATATAAGAAATAACTACGAATTTCATACAACTTAGGGTATGCAGCCGCGTAACGTCTTCGACGGTAGCCCGTCATTCCCTAGGGACAAATGAAAGAAAAAAGATTTCTGTGTATGAAAATTAAAACCATCGTGGAAGTGACTACGCCAGCAAGAAACCCAAAAGCCAGTGCATGCCGTGTTTCCCTTACATACTGAAAATACGGGATTTTCACATGTCGAAATATCGGAGACTGTCGAACACGTTAGCCGACTGCACTAAAGTTAAGAACTTGAACTTCAACGCGCCGGAAGAAGCTCGTTTCAAAATTCCAAATTCGTATCTGCTTTACTTTTTTTTTAATTTTTTTTTCAAACCTGCGCCACGCAAGTAACGAGCAGCGCTTAGTGGCTCGCCATCACAGTTTTCTTTATCTTAAATATCTTTGTGACTAATGTCCTTTTGGGATATTTATTATTTTATAAATGACATAAGTACTGCCAGTCTTTCACGACGATTCCGTACTTATACTCTGTCATACGTTTTTAGTCATAATTCTGTGACAATGTTATAGAATATAGACCATTCTTTGATTTAAATTCTGAGGAAGACACTCCTAACAGTGTCGAAACCAGGTTAATTTGTTAAAAATAGTGACCGAGGGCTGATTTTCTTTCAATTGTTACATTTTCTTGTTATTTTTAGGTTAAAACAACTAAAATCTTAAACGTGACTAACCTCAGTAACTGTATGACAGTAAACTTGGAGAGAGTACAAAAAACCAGCCAGTTAATTGCAAATAAAGGTTAATTGGGACCCCTGACCTAAGTTTCGACAATTTTAAAATTCTTATCTTCAAGATCCTCTTACATCGCATGTTGACTAAGTTGGTTGGTTGATTTTGGGGGAGGGGACCAAACAGTGAGGTCATCGGTCCCATCGAGTTAGGGAAAGAAGGGGAAGGAAGTCGGCGGTGCCCTTTCAAAGGAACTATCCCGGCATTTGCTTGAAGCGATTTAGGGAAATCACGAAAAACATAAATCAGAATGGTAGGACGAAGGTTTGCACCTTCGTCCTTCGAATGCGAGTGCTGTGTGCTAACTACTGCGCCACAAAGCCAAACAGTTCTTGTCATCTGAGAACCCATCTTAAGAACCCCAAAAATCACAAACCACGACTTACGATTGCAGTACTACAGGGTGTATAATAATTAATGGCGTAAACGCATACAGATGAAAGTACACGATACTAGAAGCGAAAAAGTTTCAGTAAACATAGGGTCGAAAATACGTACCTTACGAGCTACGACAAATTTTTTATCTTCGATACTGTGAAAGAAATCTCTTCTACTACAAGTCCTTTGCTTTCCAAATTTTTGGAAGTGGTAGTATGGACCAAAATAAGATAAAAATGTCTGTCAAACATGTGCTCTAAAACGCTTACCTTAAAAGTTACGAGCACTTGATCATTGGAAGAGTTGTGGTTCAAAGTAGCAAAGATGAACAAGTGCTCCTAGCTCTTAAGGAATGTATTTTAGAGCACATGTTTACTGGACTTTTTAACACTAACCTTCGACTGCGGAACGTCAGGGGAGAGTTTTATGTATGGACCACGACATCTCAGCCCGGAAGTGTTAAGTGATAATAAAATACCATGTGGGCATCTGGAGTACAGCGGTATATATTAGACAAACAGCAAAAGTCATTTGGATTATTCAATGTACTTCATCAGCATGCGATATAACAATGGCCATTACACCTTCTGAAGAAGGCAATTTTAAAATTGTCGAAACTTAGGTCAAGAGTTTCTTTGAACCTTTATTTGCAGCTGTTTGGCTGGTTGTTTCAATCTCTTGATGTTTGAAACAACTACATTTTTTCACAAATTAGTCAAGGTTTTTAACAGATTTTCTTTCAACATACAATTTCATGTAGCCATTTATTCATATATGCCACAAAGGAAAACTTTTGGTTATTTTATACAGTCGAGGATGTCCATGTCTTAGAATCTGAGTACAACATAAATATATCGAGACAAGTTTTGACATAAATATTAAAAAGACTTCATACCCTCAATCGGGTGAGAGCAAGATTATTGTACATGATTTAACTGTCAATGACGTCAACGCCACATCAGAATCCAGTCAGATTTGAGGAGTAGCACAAAAGTCGAAGTGAGCATAAGAAAGTAAGAAAATAAGTACAACGTGGACTTGGGACTTATGATTTGCAGAAGAGAAATTCGGACACTTTTCAGTTTGAACAGCCTGGACAGGTTCCACTGTGGAAATCAGAAGTAAGTCAAAGTGCAGTATAATGCCTGGAAAGAATTTGACTCGGTATTGAAAGAGGGGGTAATTAGTGTTTAACGTCCCATCGACAACGAGGTCACTAGAGACGGAGCACGAGCTTGGATTAAGAAAGGATGGAGAAGGAAAGCAGCGTAAGGAACCATCCCGGCATTCACCTGAAGCGATTAAGGGAAATGACGGAAGACATAATGAGGATGGCAGGACGCGAGTTTGAGCCACCGTCCTGCTTCATCTGATTCCAGTGTGCTAACCACTACGCTACTGCACTCAATGGGACTCGACTACTGATATCTTTCTTAACCAACAGTGACGTACTTTGTAAGTGAACAGTTCTCCCTAGTTGATTTTTACTTTCCCTCTACATTAAAAATAGTTTTACTATTATTGACTGTCAATTCTTACGTGATGGAAAGAATTTCATTAGAGATGAAAGTGAGTCTTTTCCTCATATTTTAATTAAAATAAAGTTTAAAAATCAATCGGCAGAAATCAACATTATAGCTGAACATCGCCTAAAAGCCGAACGAACGAAGAGGCAATGCCAGAGGCAAATTCGCAAAGAAATATCTATATTCACTGTGACGCCAGCTCATACGTCAGTTTCTCACGATTACAAATCAACTGGTTCAAATGGCTCTAAGCACTATGGGACTTAACATCTGAGGGCCGCGCGGGATTAGCCGAGCGGTCTTGAGCGCAACAGTGACGGACTGTGCGGCTGGTCCCAGCGGAGGTTCGAGTCCTCCCTCGGGCATAGGTGTGTGTGTTCGTCCTTAGGATAATTTAGGTTAAGTAGTGTGCAAACTTAGGGACTGATGACCTTAGCAGTTAAGTCCCACAAGATTTCACACACATTTGAACATTTTGAACATCTGAGGTCATCAGTCCCATATACTTAGAACTACTTAAACCTAACTAACCTGAGGACATCACACACATCCATGCCCGAAGCAGGATTCGAACCCGCGACCGTAGCTGTCGCGCGGTTCCAGACTGAAGCGCCTAGAACCGCTCGGCCACTCCGGCCGGCCACGATTACATAATTAATGTTTGTACGTAAGAAGATATGAGACGTCGCGGACAAGGAGAATACTGTCTAATAAATCCTTGACGGCCGGAGTGGCCGAGCGGTTCTAGGCGCTACAGTCTGGAACCGCGCGACCGCTACGGTCGCAGGTTCGAATCCTACCTCGGGCATGGATGTGTGTGATGTCCTTAGGTTAGTTCGGTTTAAGTAGTTCTAAGTTCTAGGGGACTGATGACCTCAGAAGTTAAGTCCCACAGTGCTCAGAGTCATTTGAACCATTTTTTGAATTAATCCTTAGTAATTCATTTTGTTCAACTTGCGTATAAAACAGAATTCACTAACCAACTCTGAATTATAAATTATAGACTGCAGCAATCAGTCGTCCTTTTTTAGATTTCATTACGCAAATCTAGATTTCGGCTAGTGGATAGTCATTCTCGATGCACTGTTTTCTATTCTCGATGCATGTAAGTCCCTATTGTTCGGGCGTCAGTTACATTTCTTTGAGTATTCAGTCATTCGCTGAGTGCACCCACTTGCCGAATGGAAGGTAAGCTGATGACAACTCTGAATTGTTTATTTAACCGAACTACACTTGACATACTGCCCGCAGGCATCTATTTCATGTCGTTCGGCCTATGGCTGTTTGGTTCATAAATAATCTAACATTCGCTAGTACGAGAGACTGATATCCTCGATTAACTATCCTCCGCTGCTTGCACACGTGATACAATGCTTGGTGTAAGTTCTGAGAAGCAACGTATGTTCTACGAACGACATCGGAAGCGTGACAAACCCCAGCAGCAGGCGACTGACACCTTTAAAGAACAAATGCCGGGCACGGCCTTTCTCCCGTACCTCCCCAGCGTACGAGCTAGAAGCGGATGTTTATCGGAAAAAGTACACAGACCGACCGAGGAAACCAGTGAGTACTTCAGCTCGGTCAGCGACGGGAAGAACCACTCACAGCATCGGGGTTTAACTAAACTCTGCGCACCTGCGGCAAATTATGTACCGGAATGACGGGACAATCCGCTGACGCCAAGATGACGGAACCTGGACGAAACAGTAGGCTGGGAGAGGCGGAGAAATCGGCTGTCCTTGAGCATGCTTCAAATGATTTGGAACAATGTACGTGATTCGCCAAAACTCAACTTCTGTATGAGCAAATGAGTTACTACGACCGTATGTTCCGAGACATCAGGGATGTCTACACGCATGATGAGAACGTCAACAAGAAAGAGGAAAGCCTGAGACTAAGCGGATGTTTGACTTCTGTCTTAAAGAGGACGAACACCACAGGTACGTAGCTAGCGATGAAGATCACGAAAAGGCACTCGGCCAAAGTCCCCACGAGGTCGGCTTCATTCTACCACTAGCAACAGAGGATGACTATTTTGAAAATGTCAACGAAAATTCAGGTTATCAATCATCCGTCGCCCCATGTATCCAAAACAAACACCTTCAAGCCATATGTCAGCAAGATATTGACACAAAAATTATGCCATTAATGGAATTATAGTTTTTTCACACATTCCCTGTATTTAAATGTAATAAGCTCTAATGGCATCAGTGTTTGCTAGAACTGTATAATCAGAACGTCGGCATTTGATGAGGAAGTAGCGATATGAGTGTTTACATAGTACACACATTACCAATTAACTTAGCGGATGTCACGTAACCGAAGTTGTAGGGCTAACTACAGCTATTTAGTGAAGCAATCAAAAAATTGCACAACGTCTATGCTTTTCCACAGTGCAAAGCGGCAAGCCATTTTCCATAAACCTTTTCATTTACTATGACAACCACGCACTAATTAGAGGATTATGAGGGAGCGGAATGTGATGATAATGATTAATGAAAGCCAACTGGACTGCAGTGACTGTGCTCACTGACTTCCAGCTAACTTATCTTAACTACCGGGTGGTTATAATTAAAGTTTCCCTATTTAACACGTTATAAAACGGAAACTAATTACCGTACGAGTAGCAAACTTGGTAGCATTAATGTCCACAGTATGCGGTGCATGATTTCCCACCGAGCGAGGTGGCGCAATGGTCAGCACACTGGACTCGCATTTGGGAGGACGACGGTTCAATGCCGGGTTCGGCCATCCTGATTTAGTTTTTCGTGATTTCTCTAAATCGCTTCAGGCAAATGCCGGGATGGTTCCTTTGAAACGAAACGGCCGACTTCCTTCGCTATTATTCCCTAATCCGATGGGACCGATGACCTCGCTGTTTGGTCCCTTCCAACCAAACCAATCATGACTTCCATGCGTCACCGCGCCACCATTTAGTTTCAACTATGGCCACTAGGTGTCCTGATCAGTCATCGTGATTCACAGTCTCACGCACCTGGCCAGTCGCAGTGCACTTGTTGACGTCTGAACATGAGCTTGGACAAAAGAAGCATGATTGTTGAAACTGTATTATCAAAACAACAGTAATGCTGCAGCTGCACTTCGAGAATATCACCGGCTTTCTCCACAAGCTGTGTGGAGCATAACGTAATAGTTAGAATCAACTGGGCGTCGCACCGGGAAGAGGCCGACAACCGGTTGCACCACAGATGGTTGATGAAATCGCTGTTGCTATGGCAGACAACGCTGCGCGTAATTCCCGATCATCAGGCAGTGCGTGTGCTGTGTCACGACAGTTGAAGATCCCGTGGTCCACTTTACGGAAGGTGCTTCGAACCATTCTCAGTTGGTATCCGTACATGATCTACATCGTACAGTAGCTTGCACCACAGGTCGCACAACGACGCGTTGACTTCGCTCTCCACTTTCTCGCAAGGATTGAAGTTGACGAGGGCTGGTCCTGGATCACTCCACGGACGGAGTAAACTCATTTTTCTCTGACAGATGAAATGAACATACAGAGTTGCCAAGTGTGGGGAACTTCACCTCCAGTCACTGTGCATGAAGTTCCTGTGTATGGTGAACGTGTCACCTTATGGTGTGGCTTCACGCTACGTTCATCATTGGCCATTCTTTTTTGAACAGTTTGGCGCTCAAGGACCATAGACGTACAGTGTTACTGGCCAGCGCCACTGTGATATGTTTTGCCAGCATGTCACACCCGCCCCACAGGAGACAGACGCACTGAACTCAACAGTTTTAATGCAAGATGGAGCCACACCGCACATCGCTCGTGATGTTCACCTGCTTCTCCGAAACACATTTGGAAACGATCGAATTAGTAGCTGATCGTTTCCAAATTCTTGGTAGGCACAATTAGCTGGCCTCACTCCCTGTAATTTCTGGTTGTGGGGCTACCTGAAGGACAGGGTTTACCAAGGGGACATTCACACACGTGCTGTTCTGAAGCGCAGGATATCAAGAGAGGTAGCTAGCATACCTTCGGACATGCGTCCTGCTGCTGTGCAGAATATAGTCCTGCGCTTTCAGACTCTTCTGGACACTGATGGGCGCCATATTGAGCCCCTTTTGTAGCAGAAATGGTACCGGTATGTAACGGTATGATGTACCGTAGCAGCACATTAAAACTGTTTCAATTGAACTGATTGTCCATTATTTCTCTTCCCCATGTTCTTGAGGTTAATGCTACCAAGCTTGGTCCTGGACCGGTAATTAGTTTTCGTATTATAATGCATTAATTAGGGAAACTTTAATTATAGCCACCAGGTACTTTTAACCTAGGGTAGGTCTTGTTTTTCTTTTTGCTTTCTGAGAGTGTGTGCGAACAGGACACATGCTGGATCTGGAACAGGCAAGGTAGTGTCCGAAATAACGAAAAAAAAAAAAAAAGCGGGCGTGAGCAGCCAGTGTGTCATCTGGCATTCGCACAGGCATTTAGCGTCAGGTGCTGTCTTCGTGAAAGTAGCCTCGCAGGGACAGCTCCGGTTGACTCGTGCTACTGTGCTCTTACGACTCACCTTCAGCCTAGCGGCCGAGCAATGGCGAGTGAAGGAACTTTACCAGTGCGTGGCTGGCACTCGCCTTGAGTTCTGAAGTGTGCCTTCAGTCGATAACAGTCTTACGCTTTCCTAAAGAAACACGGAGTGCCGAAATATAAGGCGTTAGCCTCAAATGCTTCCTTTTTTAATGTCCAAGTACCTCTCATGCGAGGCTAGTTCCTGGTTGAGAAAACGCACTACTGGTAAAATGCTTGTGATGTCAGGTACAAGTAAGTTAAAAGAAAAATTTAGAATTCGTGGGGAGACGGAGACGTGGGTGGATCGAGGAATACGCCCACAGACGGAAACTAGCGTTGATTCAGAAGTTCGTCCAGAGTCGGAAATGAGATCAGATCGCGAAGTTCGTTTGGAGACGGAGACGAGGTCGCATCTGGTGTGCATATTAGCAGCCAAATGGGATCCAAAATTCGTATCGGCAGAAGCAGAGCCATCACCCTGAGCTTCAGACACACAGGCATATCAGCAGCTTTCTGCACGTGTCATGTCGATTATACAGAATGAGCATTATTAGCAGCAACCGGCCGCTGTGGCCCAGCGGTTCTAGGCCCTTCAGACCGGAACCACGTGGCTGCTTCGGTCGCAGGTTCGAATCCTGCCTCGGGCATAGATGTGTGTGATGTCCTTAGGTTAGTTAGGTTTACGTAGTTCTAAGTTATAGGCGACTGACGACTTCAGATGTTAAGTCCCATAGTGCTTAGAGCCATTTTATTAGCAGCACTAGCATTGTAGGACAGCACTTTGTCCATATGCAGTCGGATCATTGCAGTTATCTGTCAACAGTCCAGCACTGATTCCGTAAAAGCATGTGTTTCTCACTCTGTCAGGCCAGAAGTCACTGAATTCGTTTAATTAGAGGCTCGCGAGTCTTTTTTTCCAGTTTCAGTTGCATCTAAAGGACACGTTTTCTTCACTCTCAGGTAACTACGAAAACCAACAGGTTCACTTGGTTTTGATAGATGCGGTGCAGATTTGTAATATCGGTTGAAGCTTGATATTCAGATGCATTTTATGTTTGTGTGTTAATTGAATAAAATAAAGTGTTCATTTCTGTTAACACCTTCACTTAATGTCATTTTTAATATTACGCAATTCTTCACTTTACAGTTTGCAGCTAGCGCCATATATTCTTCGTGCTAGTCATTCCGTTCCACTCAATAAGTTGAGCTTGGGGCTTAATGGGTGTCCAGCTCTAACTTAATTTTCTGGGTCAGGACACCCATTTCAAACACACATGGGTTTATACAACAGTTGGTGTTTTTTCATGGGAAACCTCTTTCTCCATACTCTTGCCACCGTAGGGAGTCCCAATGTGCTTTGAACGTAAACGTAAATATTCTCAGTGCAATTCAGTAGAGCACACTCTGTAATGTGGGGAATGGGACTCTCCGGCTGGTGTGTCTGCACCGTTGATTCTAAAAGGTCATTTCAAGCTTAAAAGCGCATGCATTGTCACTGTATGGCAATAAGCTTTGTCATCAAAGGAAGTCTCCCAACCAATGAACAAAAAAACTTATTGTAAGGCCCACCCATTAAAGATCGGCTTTTTAGTGGGCGCCCGCAGCCAACAACATCAGCTGATGAGAGTTACTGCAAATTATGGTGTGTGGGTACCCAGAGAGGAATGGAACAGAACTACACGTTGCAATTTGGGAGGAATCTGAGACGGCTGCATCAAACCAGTCAGTGTGTAACTGTACATGAAATGACGACAGCGAAAATTTGTGCCGGGCCGGGACTCGAACAAGGATTTCCCGCATATCGCGAGCGGTCGCCTTACCATTTGGCTGTCCGTGCACGACTCAGGGCCAGACCCAAAGATCCATATGTTGTCAACCATTTGTCAACCTGTACTTGTACGTCCATTTGTAACAATACAATCGATATTTCAATAATTTGTACTTATTAATTATGAATAATGTAAAATGTATATTTTTTATTATGAAATGTCTCTGATCTACTTTAAACAAAGTAGGGTTGTGTGAAACGTTTACACTTCGCGAGTTAAGTTCTTTGTATTATTTGGAGGGCAACAGCATTTAATTATGTATATTTTGTGTTGACTCCGTAATATGTTTAAATGATGAGATTTTTTAAAATACGTTTGTTTATAACACTGTATTAGCTGGTTCATACCTTGGTACTATGCATTATATAAAATAAAACCAAGAGTAATTCCCCTCTGGAACGGAAGTTGTGCGGCGCGAGCGAAAAGATGGTACTGGCGCTCAGCCTGGGCGGCAAACGAGAGAGCACAGTGGTCAGTCAGCAGCCAGTAACAGCGCAGGTGCCGAGCAAGGCTTACAGTACTTCAACTGAGATGGAATGGCCTCGGATGTAATTTGTGGCTGAAAATTATGCTCTCGCTTTTGGAAAGGCTCTAGAAATGATATTAAGGAAGCCAAGAAGGAGTAAATACTGCTTATTATTGCCAACGGAAAGACTACGTAACCGCCAGATGCTCGCCACCACGGCTGCGCAACCACTTCCTCACACATCCGAAAGGTCAGAACTGTATAACCGCCTATGAACTAGTAATTTTGTGTTTGGTTTTGTGAAATTATAATTCTAACATTGAAAAACTGTGTTTGAACAATGAGTATGTCCTGTGCACTTATCCAAGTAAGATCCTCTCCTTGTAACTGATCAAATCCGTGTGTCCTTTGTAAAAAGAATTGGCTAAATTCTTAATTTTTCCGAGATTGCCTGAATTTAAATGAGAAATTAATAATATGTAGTTGATTTAATTAACTGTTGCATAGATAAAGGAAGTTATTTAATGAGAGGCTTATCAGAAAGTTTTAAGAACTTCATGTTGCTTGAAATGTGTGTATCAAAGTTTTGTGCTAGTACATTTAATGTGCTTGGTAAAAGTTACTTGTTTCATATGGAGATAAAAAGAGACACTTTATGTCTGATCATTTTGAATCTTAACTATAAACTGAACTTAAATATGAAATCAGGCAAGAGTATTACCCGGGGAAAAGTGTTTTAATGTTCATTTGCTTTAAAAAGTGTCAGTAAAATTCACTTGTTTCACAAGTTGTGTCAAAAAGCAGTTGGTTTAGATGTTGATGGAAACTGAACTTTCACTTGGAGTCATGTTTAAAGTAGTAGTGTGTGTTGTCAAAATGCTAGTAGTGTCGAAACGTCGCAAGATTGAAGACCTCGAGTGGGGGACTAACCTGACTTTTACCATAATACCACATAATTCTGAAAGTGTGTATAATTTTGTTTTTATAATCGAGGGATAGTTCGTGGGACTACATTTCAATCTTTTATATGAGAAAGACAAGTCAGAATAAATGTTTTCTAGCCAAAGGAACTTAAAGTGATTGTAGAAAAAGTGAATCTAGAAGGTTTGTGTACATTGTTACGTTATTGTTGTGTACTGTAAATGTGCGTTATTTGAACTTGACTCTTATCATGTGCTATATTGTCTGATGTGGGTTGTGGAAAGCCAGTATAGAAAATTAGTTAAAGGCAGAAGTAACGGTTAAGATGAATAAGGAAGAAGGCCTCATTTGCAATCCATGACTGCTCACCAGTAGTAGTATAAGTGCTACTACCTACTGTGGTTCATCCAGTCCTGTGTATTCATTGCACTTCATTATTCAGTAATTAACGAAAATTCCTCTTGCAGTAGTAAGAATAGATTCTTTCTGAAAAATGTTTTCACTTTATTATGCCTAATTAGGCTGGCGACCGTATTATTATTTAATTCACCAATAACCTGCTACTGAAATTCCTTGCCAAATTTAGTTTTTCTGCAATCTGCCAACTACTATTATTACGAAGTTAAAGTTCGAGGTCCTATTTCTGTTAGGAAAAACACGGCCAAAACAAAAACTTATCTCAGAGGGTAACATTTACTGTGCGTAGTAAACCATATTTGGTAATTAATAGCACAAGCGACGCCAGTAGTGTTATACTTATGTATATTCCTTTGTTAGGAAGACATTGTGATTCAAAGTTGCTCACCCGGTGTCGACGAATAAATACCGTATTGTAGTGCGTGTGTTGTACCGACGCGAAACGCAAAGTTCCTACGGACATACACGCTCGCGATAAGCAGGGAATCCGGGTTCGAGTCCCTATGCGGCACAAATTATCACTGTTATTAGTACACTATACAGCTGACAGTTGTCGATATTCGCAAGTGTGAATGTATTTCATAACCACTGTAGTCGACGCAGTGCATCCATCGTACGTCGGAACAATGCAGGAACTGTTATATTGTATTTATCCGTCGACACTGGGAAGGCAACATACAATTATAATGTGTTCACTGTATGGGAATGTACATAATGGATGTACGAGTGCAGGCTGTTGACACATCGTAGGCGACCTATGGAAGTTTGGGTGTGACAGTGAGACGTGCTCGGGTACAATAATGGTAAAGCAACCGCTCGCGATATGCGGGAAATCCGGGTTGGAGTGGCAGAACGGCACAAATTTTCGTTGTCGTCATTCCATCACATAACTGATGGTTGTCTATCTTCGGAACTGGGAATACATTTCATATGTTTCACAACCATTGTAGTCGTTGCGGTGCCTGTTCCTTCAGACAAGCAACCTCCCATCCCCAGAACCATGACGCGTGTAGATGATCGGCATGGAAATACGTGAAGTGGAATTCCTTTACGTTCTCTCCACCAATGGAGTGTAGGATACACTGACATCTGATGATCGTCGTAGAGGAGTGTGGTGGTGAACACGTGCCGATTCACGTTGTAAGTAGGCTGTTTAGGTTTTTTTTATTGGTAACGCCACCTCTGTATGAAAATCACTGGCTGTGCTGTGTGCAGTCTGTGGCTGCTTTGCATTGTTGTAATACTCGCCATTGTAGTGTTAGGCAGCTGGCTGTGAACAGCGCGTAGCGTTGCGCAGTTGGAGGTGAGCCGCCAGCAGTGGTGGATGTGGGGAGAGAGATGGCGGAGTTTTGTAATTTGTCATGAACTGCTATATATATTATGACTATTAAGGTAAATACATTGTTTGTTCTCTATTAAAATCTTTCATTTGCTAACTATCCCTATCAGTAGTTAGTGCCTTCCATAGTTTGAATCTTTTATTTAGCTGGCAGTAGTGGCGCTCGCTGTATTGCAGTAGTTCGAGTAACCAAGATTTTTGTGCGGTAAGCGATTTGTGACACGCATAGGTTAATGTTAGTCAGGGCCTTTTTTTTTGTAGGGATTTTTGAAAGTCAGATTGCGTTGCGCTAAAAATATCGTGTGTCAGTTTAAGCACAGTCTTGTATAATTGTTCAAAGGGTACGTTTCATATGTCGACCCTTAGCCGAGGATACCTCACTGGAATCTTCTGATTTTTTTTCTTGTAGTTTGTGTAATTAGTGTAGATTTTGTTTATTGCTAGCGCGTAATTGTAGAGAAAATCTCCTTTGTAGTTGCAGTCTTTCATTGTTGTACAGTAAAACAGTTGTGGCATGCATGTAGATTTGCACTAAGTATTTCGCAGCTGCAATTAACTAGATATTATTTTCAGTGCTATGTTAATGTGTTCTCTTGTTTTTGCTCTTCAAATTGTGCTTTTCTGTGTTATCGTGTGAAATATTGTGACAATAATGGCGTGTGAAAAACGTAACACTAGGCTCCAAAGTAAACTGAGAAATAATAGTGACGACGAGCGTAGCTTAGCAGCACCACTGTGTAATGAAGTAACAGACATTCAAAGTAGTAATTTGATACTTGTGCATAGGGAAATGGAGCGGGCGGCAAACAATGGCGTAGACAGTGAAACAATTAGTGAAGAGGGAAGCATTATCGATCGATCGGTAACAGCTCGCCTCAGGAATCGGGAATGACAGGACACAATTTTGCAAATATTGTAGACTCAGGTTTTGGGTTCTCACCGTTTTCTCAAATGAGTCAAGACACATTTTCCGCTTGTCAAAATGTGAATGTTGCCGGTGCAAATTCACTGCTGAAAAGCACTGAGGAACATTTTCCAGACACCAGTGCATTGTTATTACAATTAATGCAACTAATGGGACAAAAGCTTGAAAAGTTAGACACAATGGAACAAAATCAGAGACAAACACAGCAAAAGCTTCAAAAGTTAGACACACTGGAACAAAATCAGAGACAAACACAGCAACAGCTTCAAAAGTTAGACTCATTGGAACAAATTCTTGAACAAACACGTGAAGATTTAACTACTGAGTTACATAACATTGAATCGAAATGTCAAAAAGTCCGTAATGACGTAAAAACTCAAATTTGTGAGCATTTTCAACCTATTTTTTCGCGGCATGAAAATGCATTACAGAATCACGAAGCAGCCATAAACGAACTGCAAACTATTGTTCATGAAAATCATGAGACCTTGCAAGCTAAATTTGACTCAGTTGCATCTACCGATTCGGTTACGCAACTTGCAAAAACTCAGGAAAACTTAAAGGACACAGTAGATACTCTGAAACTTGGTTCAGAAAAACACACTTAGGAAATAAGTACACTATCGGAGAAAGTAGCCGAACTTTCGGATCAGTTCACTAATTTATCTACGAAGGTAGATGATAATCTGAATGACACAAAACCGGTAGTCTTTAATGACACAGAAGAGTGCGAACAAATTAGGAAATTCAATCAAAATCAAATCAATATACAGTACAAAAGAGAAATCCGGGAAGTACAAGATCAGTTGGCACAAGTAATACAAAAATTACAAATTTCAGAGGACACTCGCGCTCCAACACGGGAAGAGGGACTTAGAAATACGGAAAAGACGCAAAATAATAACACAGGGCATTTCGGAAGTTATGAAAGAAACTGGCAATGTGCACCGAATTTTGAGATGGAACGGCCGACACGACCTAACAATGACCGATATGCGACTCGCCGACATGATGATTTTGACTATAAGCTGTTCATTACTACACGTAAATTCAAAACATTTAAGAATTCTGGCAACGACATTCATCCACAAGCGTGGCTCCATCAATTCTCTCATTGTTTTCCTCCCAACTGGTCATTAGAGCTCAGATTAGAATTTATGTGTGGCTACTTAGAGAATGAACCAGCTGTAAGAATGCGATCGGTCATTCACGATTGCCACAGTGAAGGAGAATTTTACCATGCCTTCCTCTCAGCATATTGGTCTCAAGCCACACAAGACCGAGTAAAACATGGCATCATAATGATGAAACATTTCGAACAATCTGAATTCTCCAGTCTTGTGAAATATTTTGAAGACATGTTGCACAAGAATCAGTACCTGTCAAACCCATACAGCCCCTCTGAACTCATCCGCATTTGCTTAATCAAATTACCTGAACATTTACGACATATTATTTTAGCAGGACGTTGCAAAGAAGACATTGAGGCTTTTCAGGGACTGTTACAAGAACTGGAAATTGACACTGACAATCGGGGAACGCGGAAACAGGAGCACAACAATTACAGGTCACATCTGTCACAATTCCGCGATGAAAGAAATAATAACTAGACACGACAAGGCTATTCTCACAACACATATCGTGACCAAAACAGATACCACCCGTATGACAACAGTTGGCAGAGTAGTAATAATTACAGGGAAAGATCACCTCTCCGTGGTAGTGACTATCACAGAGACAATCAGAGAAACAGACAATTTGGGAACCAAAATAATTATTATCAAGCGAGACAGAATAACTTTAGACGCAACGGTCCAGCGCGCAGTTACGATTCAGGGAGACATTCTCCACCACTTAACCGACAAGAAAGAAACTACAGGAACTACCGACATGACGACAGACGATGTGATCGTAACGACAGACCTGAATTGCATCAGAACTGGCGGGATTCAAACAGAGCAGGGCACTTTCGACAACGTGAATTTGTAGAAGCTAGGTCTCCTAATCCCAATAACGACGCGCGGCAACAAAGAGACAGACAATGACTCGCACCGCAGGCAGCCGCATGCGCCGGCTGGGCTTGAGAAAAATAACACAGGCGCTAATCTTGAGAAAAATTCCAGTATTCTTTACCGACGTATACCGCATGATAATTGCATTCAAGTTCAAACTCTGAGTACTATGAAGAGTAAAGAATTGCACCGCATTTCATATGTAAAACCGTTTATTGAAAGATAATCTGCTTTTTAACTTTGTCTTTGCCATAAAACTTTTCACTTCACATTTCTAGTATGCTTTGTCAGACTTAGAAACTGTTAACATGCAACATTTTGGTTTACTTGAAAATACATTCTGGATTTAAAGTACTTTCTGCGAGATACCAGATGATACAGTGGTTAGTTTATGTGACAGCTACACGATTTTATCATGACGCTACTAGTGAGTGACAGTTTACAATGTTGCTTTTGCAGTGTTTCTGTTTTATATCTGCACAGTTTTCTGAATTCTTCTGGAAAGAAAAACATGTTTTAGTAGTAACTTTTGTGGTATAGCAACAATGAGACAGCCTTTTTCGTGGCACAACAATACGTTACAGTACAATACTTTCTTCATCACAACAATAAGCGTAATAACTACGATATCTATACACAAAGCATTTCAATTTTGTTTATCATGAGGTAAGTACATTGACTTCTGCAGAACTTAGCTTTCGGAGGATGATAACTACGACACTTCCACAGAGATTATGTTGCGACAAGACGCACAGTTTAGCGCTACAGTACACGTATTTGAGTGATTAATCTTATACTTAAAACGTTTATTTTTAAAGATTTTTGAATTACAAAGAAAGTTTTCCGTAATACATTTCATTCCATTGTTGTAATCTGTAACACCTGAGGGTATAATTACATTAATCCTCAGGGGGGTACACGCTTACTTTGTGTACCATGTGTGTGGCAAGTACAAGGAGCCCTAGCTAATATGGTATTTGCTTATACAATTTTACACATCGGTACCATATTTCTCTAACACACAAATTACACAGCTATCTGATCATGTAACTGAGAGATAAACATTTTTTTTCCTACATCAGTGACAGATGTTTACGTAATTACACAGTTGGATAACTTCACACTTATGAAATTGTATTTTGTCTGTGCTTTGTGAACTGTTCATACTTTTTCGGAACCATTGTGATACTATGAGAGCTTTGAATGATGTATTTGGTAAGGGAGCATGATTTTAAAGTACATTTGAGGTAGATGACACTATTGAAATGAGCAGAGAATTTTCTTTAGGTTTTGATATTATTGGAGGAAGCTACGACGATTTTGAGATTTGACTGAGGTGTTATGACGTTATTATTATGACGACCATGTGTATTTTGCTGTTGAGGTATGTTTATGATCAATAAGCTGATGCTATATGAGGAATGTTTATTATGATATCTATTTATTATGATGAAATACTGAAGAAGTGTCGACGAATATGTATATGTGTAATACGGTAAGGAATAATGAGTAGTGGTTAGGGACTCTGACTTGTGAAAAAGGATGTTGTTAACCAAGAATCGTACTTTAAGAGTTATGAAATGTATGTAGATGTGTGAATGTATTACAATGCCAACGAAAATTTTTTGGACACTGTTATATCAATAGGATTTTGTTTCTACGGATTTGCAACGCTAATTCTTGACCTGTGAAATATTTTTATGTGAGACTGCCACTGTAGCAGAAACTGCTGTCATAAATATTTCAGTAAGAAAGGTAAGTGACCACCTGCAAGTAATGCGTCGTGGGCACCCAGCTGGGCGACAGTCGCCTGGAAAAAAAGTCATTAGTGTGTGCCAGCGGCGCAGGTGGAGAAGAAAAAAAAAGGGAGGCCATTATCCTCGCTATTGACGTTCCTTTGTAGAGAGCATCGCAAAAACGACACGGTCGAACTTGAAAACATATGATTACACTGTGGAGCTCTTAATTTATGATATTTACTGAAATGAAATGATGAGAAACATTTCACATCTATTGTCTTTCTAGTTGAAAGATTGTTTACTGCACTATGAAATGCCATATGGCTAGTGAATGACGTTTCACGCCTTGCTTTGCCTATTTTGTTTAATATCTAGTTTCTAGCTGCACTGCAGCATTGGTTAAAATAAAATTTAATAATTGTACTAATGTAGTTATTTTATGCCTACAGATTCAGTCAATAAGAAATTTATGATCTACTTCCAAGAAAACGAGGGCACATAAATAGACATTTCCCTTCACAGGAATTGCATAAATAATTTCTTTACGATTTGGTAACTTATCTGCTAGTGTAAGTTCTTGTGATGCATCACTCTAGTATTAAGATGTGACATAGGTATTAGACATGGCCATTTTTAGTGTAATATTTTTTCTGCTTGAGCTTTGTCATGTTTAGATATAATTTATTACCTTTGCTTCTGCTGTTTGCCAGGCATAGTGCTACTAAATTTCACTTTGTATTACTCTGTTAAGCCAGTTTTACTACGAATTTATTTTTCTTGTTTGCTGTGCATTGCCTTATATTAGTTGTAATATTGCATTTGCTTTGCTAATTTATGCTGCTTGCTTTGCCTTTTCTATTTTTTATCATTGCTGTTTGTGTTAATTGTTTTATGCTGCTTCATTGCCTCGTACCTTAGTTTATGCATCTGAGCTCAGTAGATTAAAGGTAGCTTAAGAGGGGTAGACTATATAAGAAACTGACTATGAAGAATAGGGAAAGAATGCATTGAGAAGTTATATGAAAAACATTTGGGCCAAAATGAGTATTGTACAATGAGAAATAATTATTTTGAAAGAAATATGAATAGAATACAGGAAGGAGGTATAGATAGGACTTTTGGGAATAATGATGAATGGAGATCTCCAAGAAGTAAAGAAAGTTTTCTTTGCAAAATACTGCAGTAAAACAAACCCTGTCCTTCCCCCCCCGTGTGTTATTCTGGTATGTGTTTGTGTACTCTTGTATATTTGTGTTTTTCCTGTCTTTATGTGTTTAGCTAATAAGAGTTATGTTGTAGAATTTTTCTGATAATATGTTATTTTCTTTGTAAAGATGTTTAGACATTATTTATTCTGTTTTGTTTTAATGTTCATGTGTGAAGTTGATGTTTCGAAAGTTATTCTGATCTTTTATGTATGTACTCATGTCATAATTCCTGTAACACTGACGTATCTACATCTACATCTACATCTATACTCCGCGAGCCACCTTACGGTGTGTGGCGGAGGGTTATTTCGATTCTTTTGTAAAGCCTGTATTACAAATGTTCTCTGTATTGTTATGTTCTTTAATGATATATTTTGTACCTTTGTAATTGTATTCTTATCTTATAAAATTGTAATTGACACCAGGTCATCAAATTAATTAACTTTTAAGTTCCATTTCACTGCACACGTTTCTGTTGGTCATAGTATATGGACAATATGTGAGAAGTAGGGACTGTTAGTGTTTGCATGTGTGTTAATAATTCAGCAAGGGACTGGATAACAGCATTGCTGGTTCTAAGGACAATTAAAAAACTTTGTGAGTGCACAAGTGGTGGTTTATGGACTTGCTATATTGTCCGCAAGACTCTTCGATGGTGATTGTGCACCTGCACAGTCGCAACAGATGGCTGCTGGCCGTCTCTACAAGGACTACAGTGGGTCTGCATCTTTGATGACCCACCAGTACCATTATCTCTACAAGGACTACAGTGGGTCTACATCTTTGAGGATCCATCAATACCATTATTTCTACAAGGACTGCAGTGGGTCTGCACCTCTGGTGGCCCCCCAATACCGTAATCTCTACCAGGACTGCAGTGGGTCTGCTCTGTGATGACCTACCAAACGATATTCTTCAAAACTTCGATTGACTCCGCTGTGGGTTTGCTCTGTTGTGGCCCATTACCTGTCAGCATGTCAAGAGTCAGCAATGTCTTTCCGTTGGAAGGACAACACTACTTCTTCAAGACTGCATGGAAATCCACTACTTCTGTGTGCAATTTCTTTTACTAATGAGACTTTGTAAAAAAAACTGTAATTACTATTATGATGAATGATCAGGACTATCTTTATGGACTGTGAGAAAATTTTAGCTTTTGACAAACATTGTATCAATAAGTGTGTGCATTTGATTTCTTTGTTATTGTAATTACGATTATGAAAAATTTTAACAAATATGTATTGCCCAGTGCCCAAAACAATTTGTAAAATTTTTTGTGGGGAGCATGGGGGCTTTGTAAGTAGGCTGTTTAGGTTTTTTTATTGGTAACGCCACCTCTGTATGAAAATCACTGGCTGTGCTGTGTGCAGTCTGTGGCTGCTTTGCATTGTTGTAATACTCGCCATTGTAGTGTTAGGCAGCTGGCTGTGAACAGCGCGTAGCGTTGCGCAGTTGGAGGTGAGCCGCCAGCAGTGGTGGATGTGGGGAGAGAGATGGCGGAGTTTTGTAATTTGTCATGAACTGCTATATATATTATGACTATTAAGGTAAATACATTGTTTGTTCTCTATTAAAATCTTTCATTTGCTAACTATCCCTATCAGTAGTTAGTGCCTTCCATAGTTTGAATCTTTTATTTAGCTGGCAGTAGTGGCGCTCGCTGTATTGCAGTAGTTCGAGTAACCAAGATTTTTGTGAGGTAAGCGATTTGTGAAACGCATAGGTTAATGTTAGTCAGGGCCATTTTTTTTTGTAGGGATTTTTGAAAGTCAGATTGCGTTGCGCTAAAAATATCGTGTGTCAGTTTAAGCACAGTCTTGTATAATTGTTCAAAGGGTACGTTTCAACGTCTCAAGCATGAAGTCCTACCTTTCTTTTGGGTCCATACCTTACACCGACGTCAGACTCCTCTTAATGCCGTCGACGGTGGTTTGAGGACTGCACAGTATCCGACTGGATTCTATAACATATTCCGCGCCATTAAATCTCGATTTCAAATGGTAAGAGTTGATGACACGGTTCGAGTGTGGCGCAGACCCCAGGAAGTCATGGACCTAAGTTGACAACAAACCACTGTGTAAGCTGGTGGTGGTTCCATAATGGTGTGGACTGTGTTTACGTGGAATGCCCTGGGTCCTCTGGTCCACCTGAACCGATCATTGACTGAAAATGGTTGTGTTCGGCCACATGGAAACCATTTCCAGTCATTCATGGACCTCACGTTCCAAAACAGCGATGTTACGTCACCGGCCCACAATTGTTCGAGATTGGTTTGAAGAACATTCTGGACGACTCGAGCGAATGATCTGGACAACCAGACTGCCCGACATGAATTGCATCGAACATTTATGGGACATAAACGAGAGATCATTTCGTGCATGAAATTAAGCACCAGCAACACTTTCGCTATTATCGACGGCTATATAGGCCGTATGGCTCAATATTTCTGCAGGGGACCTATAACGACTTGTTGAGTCCATGCCAGGAGGGCCGGCCGTGGTGGTCTAGCAGTTCTAGGCGCTCAGTCCGGAACCGCGCGACTGCTACGGTCGCAGGTTCGAATCCTGCCTCGGGCATGGATGTGTGTGATGTCCTTAGGTTAGTTAGGTTTAAGTAGTTCTAAGTTCTAGGGGACTGATGAGCACAGATGTTAAGTCCTATAGTGCTCAGAGCCATTTGAACGATGCCAGAAGGACTAACACGATATTAGGAGGTATCTCATGGTTTTAGTCATCTTAGTGTATGGCTGAAGAACAAAAAAAAAAAAAATGTGGGTAAAGCGACATATATTTTTAGTAATATAGTAAATGAATAAGTATGATTTATGATATCAGGCCTCCTTTCATGTTAACGAATGTGTTTTTAAATTTTGTTGGATCATTAACGGAATTTCATACTAATTTAAGGTAACAGATACTTTTTGTTTTTAACCGTTAAAAGTTAAAAGAATTATTCTGAGACCGGCTGTATGGCTGATGTCCAAGACCCAGTAATAAATATAAAAAAATGTTTATTATGGTTATTGTCTACTTGTATTTACTAGTAAAGTTATTTTTGTTTCGTAAGTCTAATTATTTTCTTGTCCTCTCCCTCAGACATTCGCAGATACGCGGATGGAACAATTCTTTCTTGACAGTTTACAATTACCGTTTCACGCCATGCTTACTCTTGAATGTTCTTAGGTGTGTGTGTGTGTGTGTGTGTGTGTGTGTGAGAGAGAGAGAGAGAGAGAGAGAGAGAGAGACAGAGAGATATGCCTGTTTAAGGAAGGGAACCGTGCGGATCTAGTGTAGCAATACACTACTGTCTGAATTAAACTATAAACAGCAGCAATTGTGCGAATGTAATGCACACACGTCAAATATACCTTTTATTAATTTTCTGAGAATATTTGTCTCAACAAACCTCACGCGAGTATTCACAGTCCTATTATACGATATCTTGTCTTAAATAGACGTTACGAGAACCGTCGTTGTAGGACAGCTATAAAATTTATAAATTAAAGCTGCAATTCAAACAAGCAAATAACCAATTTAGACAAGAAGAGAATAGAAGCTACGGAAGAATGCTGAAGATTAAATGGTTAGACAATGTAACTGACGAGGAGGTGCTGAACAGAATTGGGAAGAAAACAATTTATGGCACAGCGTAAGTAAAAGAAGGGATCGGTTGATAGCACACTTTCTGAGGCGTCAAGGGACCACCAATTTATTACTGGAGGGAAAAGTGGGGAGTATGAATTACAAGTATAAAGGGGGACGAAGAGATGAATACAGGAAGCAGGTTGAAATGGATATACGTAGCAGTAGTCATTCGGAGGTAAAGACCCTTGCGCAGGATGGAGTAGGATGGAGGGCTTGGAGTACGATGGAGAACTGCATAAAACCAGTCCTCATATCGAAGACAGCAACAACATACGCCGGCCGCTGTGGCCGAGTGGTTCTAGGTACTTCAGTTCGTAATCGCGCTACTGCTACGGTCGCAGGTTCGAATCCTCCCTCGGGCAAAATGGTTCAAATGGCTCTGAGCACAATGGGACTTAACATCTGTGGTCATCAGACCCCTATAACTTAGAACTACTTAAACCTAACTAACCTAAGGACACCACACACATCCATGCCCGAGGCAGGATTCGAACCTGCGACCGTAGCGGTCACGCTGTTCCAGACTGAAGCGCCTAGAACCGCAGGACCACAATTGCCAGCTCTCCCTCGGGCATGGATGTTTGTGACGTCCTTAGGTTAGTTACGTTTAAGTAGTTCTATTTTTTGTACAACAACAACAAAGATGTACAACAATTCGTTGCACAGCAATAGCCACCACGTAAGTGTTCGTCACATTTCATTTTTAGTAACTTTATAATCATTTCATGTACCTTTCGTGAAGGTAAAAAAAAAGCTGACGTAATTTTACCGAATTTTGAACGAAAAACTGCTTACCTTGACGCACAAAACCAATAATGGCTACAAAACGAGGTCACAGCAGGTAAACAAGGAAATCTGTAAGAGGCATCTCAAGATGAATTTGTAGTACATCCGAATCTGGTAACAGTATGTTTTAATAAATGTTTTAACCTGCACTTGTAACCGGTTGATGTTTAAATTCATACACCTGGTAATTGTCGTATTACAGATGATGTAGCTCGTTACGGGGGACGTTGATGAAAAATACACACTATTTCAAAAATGCACCAAATCAACAGTTCTGGAGATATGACAATGAAATTTTGTGCCACCCTTTACATAAAAGTACCACATTTACATATAAAATCCTTTAATTATATATATTCAACTTTTTTGAATTAAATTTGAAGTTTTATTTGCAAGTAATAATGTATGTTCCTTTTTCTCAGAAAGTATTCAAGAGATTTCTACAAAAATTTCGCTGTTTCAGCTCTTTATATGTTGTAAGCTTTTCTCATGATGTTTTTGAAATAGGTCAAATAGGAGAATTTTCATAATTTTTAATTATAATTTCGCAAGTACAATTTTAAATTCTTGCAAAATTCCAAGCACTTTGCCCAATATCTCAGCTTCCAGTCAGAATTTCAAAAGTTGCTCTTGAGACAACGTTTGTTAGCTTTACAGAAATATGTGCACAAAATTTCATAATTCTAGCATTCGTAGAATCTGAGGAAAAGGTACAGAAACTTTAAAAAACAAACTTTTCAGGAAACTCAATTTAAAGCTCAGCCTAACTTTTTTCCTTATGCCACTTCTTCAGAAGGCACCACATTTGTACTCTGGGTCGTCTTTCTCTTCAAGGCTTCTCTCCTGGTTTCTTGTTGTCTGTCTTCTTTCCTTTACCACGTCTTCAACTGACTTTTCAGCTGCGGATACGCGCTGTAAATATATTTTTCTCAGGATGTCTTGAGTAAAATTTGCTATCTTGGAGCTTATTCTTTCTAATACCTTCATCCTCTCGACGTTCCCATCATTAAATACAATAACTGCATCATAAGTTGCAATTCTGACAACTGTAGAAGATGCAAATGTGTTTTTAGGGCATCGTTTCCATATGACTGAACGTAGAAACTCATTTGGATTTTGGGTTTTGCCATGAACTCACTTTTTGAGAAGTGCAGGATCGGCCAAAGTTGATCTACAAAAGCAAAGAGTATGTATCACGGTCTTCTAGATGTATCCCGCACACGTTTGGTTGAAAGTAATACACAGAATCGTTGTTCACTGAGCTGGTACTGAAGTGCTGCTTCAAAACGTGGGCGTGGCAGGGAGGCCGCGTCACACTTTTAATTAATTTTCAGGCACTTCGGTAGCGATATCAACATTGAAACTTTGGGACCTTATTGCCCATGAGTTGTACTAACAAATAAAAAATAAATCTAATATTGGTATTTTTGGTCAATTTCGGCAACGTCCTCCTTAAGTGATGTTATGTTAAAACTTCCTGGCAGATTAAAACTGTGTGCCTGATCGAGACTTGAACTCGGGACCTTTGCCTTTCGCGGGTAAGTGCTCTACCAACCGAGCTACCCAAGCACGACTCACGCCCCGTCCTCACAGCTTTACTTCTGTCAGTACCTCGTCTCTTACCTTCCAAACTTAACAGAAGCTCTCCTGCGAACCTTGCAGAACTAGCATTCCTGAAAGAAAGGATATTGCACAGACACGGCTTAGCCACAGCCTGGGGGATGTTTCCAGAATGAGATTTTCACTTTGCAGCGGAGTGTGCGCTGATATGAAACTTCCTGGCAGAGTAAAACTGTGTGCTTGGGTAGCTCAGTTGGTAGAGCACTTGCCCACGAAAGGCAAAGGTCCCTAGTTCAAGTCTCGGTCCGGCACACAGTTTTAATCTGCCAGGAAGTTTCATATCAGCACCCACTCCGCTGCAGAGTGAAAATCTCATTCTGATGTTATATTATTAGCAGCAAGTGAGGCCTCGTTAGCTGGTTTAAGGAGCAGCGTTGGAGGCCAAGTACGCGGGTGTGGCGCCGCAGAGGCGGCTAACCAGTTCACCGGTGCAGCTGGTGCTAGTGATGCCACTCGGCTAATTTGCCGGATCTCCGCGTGGCTGTGAGTGCCGGAGACAAGCCTCAGGGCTGCGAGCGTCGAGTGTGCTCCCAGCACGGGTGTGGCGCGCCTCGCCTCGCCTCGCCCGCTATTTCCGCTAAGACGCGTAATCTGCCAGCAGCCTGGGCCGCCAGCCAGGGCAGGTGCCTTCCAAAAGCAATTAGTCTGTCAGCGCCGCTGGTGATCGCCGCCTGCAGCGAGGCAGGCGTTCAGCCAGGCGTCACACCGGGTGTGAGGCGGGTATAGGTGCAGATATTTTAGTATGTGGTATCTTAATTCGAGGGTTGCAACTTTAACAGCGCCAACTTTTTACCCTACTGGCCATTAAAACTGCTACACCAAGAAGAAATGCAGATGATAAACGGGTATTCATTGGACACTTATATTATACTAGAACTGACATGTGATTACATTTTCACGCAATTTGGGTGCATAGATCCTCAGAAATTAGTATCGAGAACAACCACCTCTCGCCGTAATAACGACATTGACACGCCTGGACACTGAGTCAAACAGAGCTTGAATGGCGTGTACAGGTACAGCTGCCCATGCAGCTTCAACACGATACCACAGTTCATCAAGGGTAGTGACTGGCGTATTGTGACGAGCCAGTTGCTCAGCCACCATTGACCAGACGTTTTCAGTTGGTTAGAGATCTGGAGAATCTACTGGCCAGGGCAGTAGTCGAACATTTTCTGTATCCAGAAAGGCCCGTACAGGACCTGCAACATGTGGTCGTTCACTATCCTGCTGAAATGTAGGGCTTCGCAGGGATCGAATGAAGGGTAGACTCACCGGTTGTAACACATCTGAAATGTAACGTCCACTGTTCAAAGTGCCGTCAGTGCGAACAAGAGGTGACCGAGACGTGTAACCAGTGACCCCCATACCATCACGCCGGGTGATACGCCAGTATGGCGATGACGAATACACGCTTCCAATGTGCGTTCACCGCGATGTCGCCGAACACGGATGATACCACCATGGTGCTGTAAACAGAACCTGGATTTATCCGAAAAAATTACGTTTTGCCTTTCGTGCACCCAGGTTCGTCGTTGAGTACACCATCGCAGGCGCTCCTGTCTGTGATGCAGCGTGAAGGGTAACCGCAGCCATGGTCTCCGAGCTGATAGTCCATGCTGCTGCAAAGGTCGTCTAACTGTTCGTGCAGATGGTTGTTGTCTCTCAAACATCCCCTTCTGTTGACTGAGGGATCGAGACGTGGCTGCAAGATCCGTTACAGCCATGCAGATAAGATGCCTGTCATGTCGATTGCTAGTGATACGAGGCCGTTTGGATCTAGCACGGCGTTCCATATTACCCTCCTGACCCCACCGATTCCACATTCTGCTCACAGTCATTGGATCTCGACCAACGCGAGCAGCAATGTCGCGATACGATAAACCGCAATCGCGATAGGCTACAATCCGAGCTTTATCAATGTCGGAAACGTGATGGTACGCATTTCTCCTCCTTACACGAGGCATCACAACAACGTTTCACCAGGTAACGCCGGTCAGTTGCTGCTTGTGTATTAGAAATCAGTTGGAAACTTTCCTCATGTCAGCACGTTGTAGGTGTCGCCACCGGAGTCAACATTGTGTGAATGCTCTGAAAAGCTTATCAGTTTCATATCACAGCATCTTCTTCCTGTCGGTTAAATTTCGCGTCTGTAGGACGTCATCTCCGTGGTGTAGAAATTTTAATGGCCAGTAGTGTATTTACAGCTCGTAGAAAGCAGATGCGTGTTACAAAGTTTTACTGACCTTCAAAGTAGTCACCAGCACTGTGTATAGCCCGTTGCCAGCAATGTCGAAGTCGTAGGATATTCTTAGCAGTGCCAATTGTGTTGACAGTTTGAGCGGCGGGGTCTATCATCCGACGAATTTGTAGCAGTTCTGAAGCAGATGCCGTGGAGTATTTCCTTCATTTTAGAAATCGAGTTGAAGTTACGAGGGCTTAAGTCGTGGGAGTTGGAGTAGCTGGTATAGCACTTAGTTGTCCCATCAGTCAAACAAATCAGTAAGAGTTTGCACTATATTTGCTTGCGCATTGTCCTGTAAAATGATGGTCAGGCCCTGCAGAAAGTGTCATCACTTCTGTCTCTATGCTGTTCATTTATTTAACGCAACCTGCGACAAGCTTAGAATTGATGACACTTTCTGCAGGACCTGATCATCATCTTGCCGGACAATGCTCAAGCACGTACAGTGCATTTTGTTACTGATTTGTTTGACTGATGGGGCTGCTAAGTGCTATACCGCCTACTGCACTCCCCTGACTTAAGCCCTCGTAAGTTCAACTCGATTTCTAAACTGAAGGAAACACTTCATGGCATTCGCTTCAGAACTGATACAAATTCGTCGGGCAATGGACCGCGCCACTCGAACCGTCAACACAACTGGTACTGCTAAGAGTATCTTACGATTTCCACATCGCTGGCAACGGGCTATACACAATGTTGGTGACTACTTTGGAACACGAATCTATTTTGTACGAGCGGTAAATGAAAAGTTGCCACTATTGAAGTTGCGACCCTCGTATATATACATATGACTGTGTTTGTTGTTTTTTCTCTGTGTGGAACAGTCTTCCCACAAACATGTCACAAACTTTGCGATCTGTTGTTTTCTGCACGAAGTACGCCTGTCAAGAAAGACTATCGTTTTTGCATCAACACTTCAATACCTGACCTACTGCCCTAGGGAACATATATGAGGGCTATTCGGAAGGTGAAGTCCGATGGGTCGCGAAATTGAACCCCAGTTGAAATAAAAAACGTTTTATTTGGAGCATTTAGCTATACCTTCCAGCTATTTCTCTGTGTAGTCGCCGCTCCGACTTAGACACTTGCCGTAGCGTTGTACCAACTTTCCAATACCCTCGTCATAAAATCAGCCGCTTGTGCTTTCCTCCTATTCTGTACACAGGTCTACAGCTCGTTGTGCGTGCCAAAATATTGCCTTCGTGGCCAGCGGTTCATATGAGCAGAGATGAAACTCTAGGGTAGCCGATTACGGGTTCTATTGTGTGTGATCAAACACTTCCCATCGACAACGGTATGAGAGCCTCTTTTCTCCCCCTGCAGAGAGCGGACGAGAATGTCATGTATGTTATTGGACTGCGTATCAGGTAAAGTCTCTCACCTGTCCCTCATAGTTGGCGGGAGACACTATTTTCTAGGTATCTTTAGGTAGTCACTGTGCGCACATAACTGAAAATAGCGACGTGACGCGATCGAAGGATATAACAGAGACACTCCTCAACACTTCTATGTAAATTTAATTGGATTTTCACTGCGCTTTCCATTTCGCGGACGATCGGACCTTACTTTCCGAACAGCCCCCGTACATTAATGACTTGCTTGTGACACCGTGTCCGCAGCTCGTGGTCGTGCGGTAGCGTTCTCGCTTCCTACGCCCGGGTTCCCGGGTTCGATTCCCGGCGGGGTCAGGGATTTTCTCTGCCTCGTGATGACTGGGTGTTGTGTGCTGTCCTTAGGTTAGTTAGGTTTAAGTAGTTCTAGGGGACTGATGACCATAGATGTTAAGTCCCATAGTGCTCAGAGCCATTTGAACCATTTTTTTTTTTTGTGACACCGTACGTCGATGTGGTACTCAAGTTAAAAACATGCGTCTTGTAATACCTACGATTATTAATCTGCAAATGACGTAAGTACTGTCTTCCTGTTGTTCCGTACACCGTCCTCAGTCACCAATAGAAATATCTGCACTATTACCCGTTTCACCCCGTATATACCAAGGAAAGGAGGTAAGGTTTTAACGTCCTGATGATCGCGGGGTCACTCCAGACACAGCGGAAGATGGGATTGGGAAAGGTAGGGGGAGGAATTCGGTACTGCCTTTCCAATGATATCATCGCTTCATTCACCCCAAATGAAGTGCAGAAATTGTGGAAAAGTAAAATCTGGATGACCGAGTGGCTGGTGCTTCTTGAGATGGCATCAGATGAAGTGGGCGTCAGTCTGCCTTGCTCCGTAAAGGAGCTGGCGATCTTAAATCTCACCTGCGATTCCGCTGTTGGTCCAATAGCGGCCGGTATCTGGCTCCATCACGTCTACATGGGGTTTCAGTTTTTAAATTGATGATAAAAAGAGACAGCACATGGTAGCCACAGACCGAAGAAAACCATAGATATTATGGAAAGTCTCAAATTAAATTTTCGCTGAGACATTTAAGTCTCTAATTTATCTACGATAATGTTGGAAGCTGAAAAAGTGAATTAAAATTTGTATTGCGGCTAGGACTCGAACCTGGGTTTTTCGCTTAGTAGGCAGATACGGGTCAAATTGCTCTGAGCACTATGGGACCTAACATCTGTGGTCATCAGTCCCCTAGAACTTAGAACTACTTTAACCTAACTAACCTAAGGACATCATACACATCCAATGCCCGGGGCAGGATTCGAAACTGCGACCGGAGCGGTCACGCGGTTCCAGACTGAAGCGCCTAGACCGCACGGCCACACCGGCCGGCAGTAGGCAGATACTCTGACCATTACAGCACCAAGTAATATGGTCAACATCGCTGCACGAACTACCCAAGTCAAATACCATCCCCAACACAAACTCCAATTCACATCTCCCCTTATATTGTCACTATTACCAGGGCTCTCCGACATTGGAATAGCACCCAAGCATTGGACTTAAAGTGATCGTATAGATCTTAAACTAAATTTTCCAAGAGACATTTAAGTCTCTAATTTGTTTACGATAACGTTGGAAGCTGAAGAAGTGAATTAAAATTTGTGCTGCTGCCGGGACTCGAACCCGGGTTTTCTTGCTTACTAGATGTGAATTGGAATTTGTGTTGGGGAGGGTATTGGACTTGCGTAGTTCGTGCATGTGTGTAGACGGTAATCCTGTGGCAGTGTAATAGTCAGCATATCTGCGTAATAATCGAGAAGACCAGGGTTTGAGTCCCGACCGCAGCACAAATCTTCATTCACTTCTTCAGCTTCCCATATTATGGAAAATGTTGCATTATTGTCCTATAAGAACACATCAAATGAGAGACAGTCTTTTGCAAGTGAGTAACGGCTATTGCGCTTGAATCAAGTTAAGAAACTTGCGAGAACTAGTCTTACTCCAGAGCAGGACAGAAGAACGATTAAACAGGAACAAATTACGGACATTCTGATGAATGGTCTAACCGCTGAATTAAGAGCGAGTGTGCCGAGAGCACTTGAAACACTGATAGTCATGAGAACTGGCGAGACCGGTCCAGCTGGAGGCGGTTCTGATTGCTGTCCGGAAACACGACGAGTCCGTGCGCCTGCGCTTTGGCACACGCGCTGTTGCTTCGCGTCGCAATTATTACCGATTAGCATGCGGAAACTGATTACTGACCCTGCCGTAGCGAATCGTGTGATCAATGGCCGCTACCGACGCAAGAAGCGTACACACCCGTGCCTAATGGCGGCAACTCACTAGCTGGCGATGGTCACGAACCTGCTCCAACTGAGATCTTAGATCAACTGGGCCGTCGGTGCCGTCTCTCTTCATTTTTTTGTACAAAAATCCAACGACACTGCATGCCTTGACCGGGAAGAAGAGGAACCCCACGACCAACCAAACAGCACGTCTCATTCTAATTTCTTCCTGCCCGTGAAAGTGATGCCTGCGGCCACCGGGTTGGAATTATAACCTCTACACGGCCTGGAAGTCCTCAGGTTAGGCAAGCCTACGGAGATCCCTGTCTGCCGCGGAAAATTCACTTGGTATGTCTAAATTGATTTAATCGGCGTTTAATCAAATTGACTTTTAACCCAATTGGCCGATTCGCCTACGATTTAAATCAAGACAAAGCTGAATCCGTAATCAAAAATACTGATTAAATTTCATTTGGGCAATCTTCCTTTGTCAGAGTGCTAGACCAGCTGCTGACGTGCTTCCACATGCTTTGTGGCTAGGTAGCACAATATATCAGTGCTACAACCGGCAGGGATTTGACCGTAACCTTTCGAATATAAGACCAGTGCTTCACAAAAAAATGAAGCCAATAAAAGGTGAGGAGGAACTGAATTGAAACGTCACAGGCTGAGGGTATGTGATGTTATTTCAGAGATTACAAGAACTTGGCACTATAAGCCCACTTATCATTATGATGTTGCGCCCCTCTGGCCTAGAGCATATATTCATTCGGTTGGGAATCCATTGTATCCTCCCCTGAGACAAGTAGCCCACAACAGCTGTAACTATTCCTCGATACAAACTACTTTCAGGAGAGAACAACCCCAGCTCAGAGACATTCAGAATAACACTCAAAAACCATTCAAATTATCATAAAAATTGTCTATCTATATCCGGATCCCGCTCCAGCTACAGTGGGGTCTGGGTGCTGACGAGTCCTCTCCACTTGGCTCGGTCCTCCCACCACTTTTCTTCCTCCACTTGCTGCCAGGTCACACCTCTCCTTTCCACAGATATTTTCACTGCCGTTTTCCTCCGTGTTCTTGGGCGCCCTCTAGGTCTTTTTCCATCCAACTTTAGTTCTTCCATAATTTTGGGGAGT
This sequence comes from Schistocerca nitens, assembly GCF_023898315.1. Lineage (NCBI taxonomy): Eukaryota > Metazoa > Arthropoda > Insecta > Orthoptera > Acrididae > Schistocerca > Schistocerca nitens. Next base: position 928,060,898 of record NC_064617.1, on the reverse strand, counting down.
CGCTGCCCACACATCCTCTTAACATGCCCGTACCATCTTAGTCTCATTTTTTTCAATTTCTTCGCTCATAATTTCTTGTTTAATGTCCTTTCTGATATCTACGCTCCTTACTCTGTCCATTCTTGTTTTTTCATAAAAATTATAGCGATTAAAAAGTCAAGAGTATATATTTCCATCTACGCTATGTAAAGATAACCGTTATAAACCTGACGATGCGTCTATACTGACGCGAAAAACCAGTAGCTACGAATAAAGCACCTTCACACAGTTACGAGGCTTCTGGAAACATCTCATGGTTCTTGACTTTTTAATCGTCACAATTTTTATGATAATTTGAATGGTTATTGAGTGTTGTTATTCACAATGTTTTTGATTTCCTGGATAGTTGCACTCAAACGGAATTGATGTTCGAGCTGGTCTGACACATGTTCTATTACGACTGATTGGGGATCATGTTGGCCACGGGAGCATATCAACATCACGCATACAATCCATACACATACGTACTATTTGTGGACGAGCATTGTCCCGCTGAAAAATGGCATCTCGATACTGTCCCACGACGCAGAACGTCCATGAGGCACCGTTCTCCCTCAGTCAGTACCAGTCATGATTTGAAATCAGACCTGATGGCTCCCCTCAGTATGGCACCAGAAGTGACACCACTGTGCCTACCAAAAACATTAGAAAGGGGCCTCTCTTCAGGTGGTCATCCTATTCGCCGACGGTGGTCACCCAGGGTATGTTTACTACTAGAAATCTTTTCTCGATGACCCATTGCAGGAGGTCTTAATTCCTTTCTCCATCAATCAATCCGCTCCCAGCATTTCCTGGGCTTATGATTGTTTAATATCTGTCTTCCCCTTTTTCCGCGGTTCGCAATCTTACAGAGCTCTGCGCCAAGCATAGAACCACTTGAATCTTTTTCTGGTCGGACACAAAGAACAATTTTGGAAATAATTTGCAAATTGCTTGATTCATCGTTAAGCGTTTCTGTACATCATCATTAGAACACAGCTGTGTCGAGAACAAAAAAAATTGTATGAAAAGATATTGAAAACTTTTTCATCCATAATACAGCAAAACTACTCATAGTTACAATTAAGTAACAAGCAACGCTCATGAAACTGAGCATACTGGCTACTGAAAATAAGACTCTCATACCTATTGTATTAGTGCCAAACTGCATATGCACCGATAACGTACCGATCAATAAAACATTATAGCGATAGATGGCGTTAACAGTCATACAGAGAATAAACACAATATCAAAGAATATGACCACTACGAAGAAACTGAAGCGACGTAACTGTTACCTTAAAAAAAATGGCTCTGAGCACTATGGGACTTAACTTCTAAGGTCATCAGTCCCCTAGAACTCAGAACTACTTAAACCTAACTAACCTAAGGACATCACACACATCCATGCCCGAGGCAGGATTCGAACCTGCGACCGTAGCAGTCGCGCGGTTCCGGACTGAGCGCCTAGAACCGCATGACCACCGCGGCCGGCACTGTTACCTTAAGTCACTACTAATGAGAATACATTAAAACACCACAGTAAAGAATATTACAAAATATTCTGCATAATTTAAATGTTTACGGTATATGTAGTAAAAAAGATTCTACATAATTTAAATGTTTACAGTATATGTAGTACAAATGGGGACATCAAGACAGCAATACGTTCAGATTAAACAACAGGCACAAAAACGGGACAGTGTATAGTCGATTACAAAAACGACAAACATATATTTATTACTTGCCATGTTATACGAAGTTCTTCGTTAAAAATGTGATAATAGTTTTCCTTGTGCAAGTATACCGAAGATAAACAGTCTGTCCTCCGTGTCTTGAGCGGGAACTAGACAGGAGGAGCTATTAGACAAAAAGAGATTGCTGTTTAAGTAGGGCACTTGGATTATTAAAACTCTTAAGCCGATATGGGTAAGAAAAAAAGTTCAAGGCAGATATTTAAACGACTCAGGTACAAATCGCAACACAATTAAAGGATCACTTTTTCGAAACCCCGTAATTGATTTCTTTTGTGACGCAGAAGATTGCAATTTGGCTCAAAGATGCCTGGAACCTTCTTCTGTAATGATGCAAAAGGGCGCCCTGAGACGTCGCCCTCTGCTTCGAAGACGCTTCAAATAGTAAAGTGTCGACACAAGCGAAAAAAATGTCAGAGCTTAGAAGTTCGCGTGACGTTTAAGGCGGGCAAATGCCGTCACATTGGCACCAAATTTCGCTACAATTGTGCCTAACGCCACCGCGAACGTGTCACGCGATGGGAAGGTCGTCAAATCCCCTCTTATCCACATTTCATCCCTTCTTTTGACGCCTCTGCGATGGAGGGCATAGCAGCGATATCAAGCGTTGAAATCACGCGGTTTTATTATGAGAGGCCGAGCAAAACATTTCAGACATAATGCCGCTCAGAGCTGACGCGAAACGGGCTGAGGGGATTGTATAAAGGACGTCAATGAAACCACCTCTCTCCTTAAGGCTTGATTCCCACACATTCCGCGCTCGAAAACGAGAGCTCTCAGTGCGATGAGAAACTGGACAACGTTAATGATCACAGCTGACGTGGGGGGACGTGATCGAACCCCTCTAGACTGCAGCACAACCGCAATTTTTGCTGTCGTGAACAGGTTGGAACCACTAGGTGCCGTTCAAGATCATTCGAGCAACTTTGAACGTGACTGGGAACAGCAATAAGTGCTTCTGCTTTTTCAGCACTCCACTTTCACGCCTTCCTTTGGAGGTGTGCAACATTGAAATATGCGTTAGTAAAACGACAAAGGCTCCCTCTCAGGCATCCAGCTCGGCACTACCTTCGGTGGCAGCCGCCCACATTTAATGAGAATTTTAAAAATGTTCCTTTATAGAGAAAAACTGCGGAATAAACCTAGGCAGGGACGCAGTTGTCATTCCTCCGATGCCAGCATAAAAGGTTGAGAACAACATCATGCTGTTGATCGTCACACAGAGGGATGTCGTTTTTGACCGTGAAAGGTGCAGAATCAACGCTCCAAGGAAAGGGCTGGTCTCACTGGCGCTCTTTATCAGACCCTCGGACGCCTTTTCGTGTAGATCCTGAACGGCGGCGTGTCTGAAATCTTTTCTTCGCCCACCCATAAGAAAATCACGTGATCTCAGGGCTGAGTGTCGCAGTTCCGACCTCCGTTGCAGAGGCGTCAAAAGAAGGACCAGATGTGGGTAAGATGGGGTGTGCCGACCTTCCCATAGTGTGACGCTTCCACGGTGGCTTTGGGCAGAATTGTGAGGACATTTGGTGCCAGTGTGACATTATTAACCCACCTTACAGCTCACATGAACTGCCGAGCTGAGGCCTTTGTTCTGCATGTAGCGACACCTTGCTATTTCAACCGTCTTCGAGGTCGTGGCTGACGTGGCAGGAGGTTGTACTCCCCTTTCAGCCTAATTTCGAACTTCTGCGTCGCAATGGAAGACAGTTACATCCAACCAAATGACTTTCTCTCATTGCTGCACAGTCCACGTCTATTGCTTCGGCACCACGTTTTCCTGTTACGATGAATGGTTCTGGAATTTCAGCTCCCCCTACAATTCCCTATACATGGAGCTCCCTTCATGTTACTTTGGTGCTGACGGGATTCGTGAGTGCGGCATTCAGTTCTCCAATGAGTTTTGCAGCTTTTGTCAAAATCCGCTTGAGTGACCATCTGTCACAATCGCTCAACACACCAAGATGATGTTTTTTGGCATTACTTGTATGAGGTTTAAATCTCCGATAGGGTGTCTCATGAAACATCAAACACTTCGCAGCCCTGGTTATCGGAACACCTACCACACATACCAACAGTTCACCCACGTTCTAATTTACATGACTCCGACATAAAGCAGTCACAACTATATAGAGCACAGCTCTGACCACGACTGACACAACATACTAAGCACATTGCGTAGGTACCGTTCGTAGTCAAATATAACAGCGGAACCTGCAGGCTTGGATAGCGTCGGCATTTATGTTCAAGCATGCATTTGTCGAGATATTCCCCTAATTTGTCCATTCCCTGTACGTCTGTCACCATCGGTATTTTCTCCATCTTTTTATTAATAAAAAATTTTGTTCATCCTAGAGAAATACCATTACCACCTATATTCATTAAATTTGTCCTAATGAACCAGTCTGTAAAAGCGCTGCCAAAATTGATAAAGTTTCAAGTGCGTTTAATGACTTTGACGCTGATGTTCGATTACAGCTTTGACAACAACAACGCACGTAATATTCTCCTGTTGTGGCCAAGTTCAAGTTAGGCTCTTTGATGAACCTTAATATTCGCTTTTTGGAGAGTCTCCATTCCCTGAATATTTGCGTGAGCGTTTTCGTAAATACATCAACGTATTGTTTGTTGTTGTGGTCTTCAGTCCTGAGACTGGTTTGATGCAGGTCTCCATGCTACTCCATCCTGTGCAAGCAAGCTTCTTCATCTCCCAGTACCTACTGCAGTCTACATCCTTCTGAATCTCCTTAGTGTATTCATCTCTTCGTTTCCCTCTACGATTTTTACCCTCCACGCTGCCCTCCTATACTAAATTGGTGATCGCTCGATGTCTCAGAACACGTCCTACCAACCGATCCCTTCTTCTGGACAAGTTGTGCCACAAGCTCCTTTTCTCCCCAATTCTATCCAATACCTCCTCATTAGTTATGTGATCTATCCATCTAATCTTCAGCATTCTTCTGTAGCACCACATTTCGAAAGCTTCCATTCTCTTCTTGTCTAAACTGTTTATCGTCCACGTTCCACTTCCATACATGGCTACACTCCATACAAATACTTTCAGAAACGACTTCCTGACATTTAAATCTATACTCGATGTTAACAAATTTTTCTTCTTCAGAAGCGCTTTCCTTGCCATTGCCAGTCTACATTTTATATCCTCTCTACTTCGACCATCATCAGTTATTTTACTCCCTAAATAGCAAAACTCCTTTACTACTTTAAGTGTCTCATTTCCTAATCTAATTCCCTCAGCATCACCCGATTTAATTTGAATACATTCCATTATCCTCGTTTTGCTTTTGTTGATGTTCATCTTATACCCTCATTTCAAGACACTGTTCATTCCGTTCAACTGATCTTCCAGGTCCTTTGCTGTCTCTGACAGAATTACAATGTCATCGGCGAATCTCAAAGTTTTTATTTCTTCTCCATGGATTTGAATTCCTACTCCGAATTTTTGTTTCCTTTACTGCTTGCTCAATATACAGATTGAATAACATCGGAGATAGGCTACAACCCTGTCGCACTCCCTTCCCAACCACTGCTTCCCTTTCATGCCCCTCGACTCTTATAACTGCCATCTGGTTTCTGTACAAATTGTAAATAGCCTTTCGCTCCCTGTATTTTACCCCTGCCACCTTCAGAATTTGAAAGAGAGTATTCCAATCATCATTGTCAAAAGCTTTCTCTGGGTCTACAAATGCTAGAAATGTAGGTTTGCCTTTCCTTAATCTTTCTTCTAAGATAAGTCGTAGCGTGAGTATTGCCTCACGTGTTCCAACATTTCTTCGGAATCCAAACTGATCTTCCCCGAGGTCGGCTTCTATCAATTTTTCCATTCGTCTGTAAAGAATTCGCGTTAGTATTTTGCAGCTGTCACTTATTAAACTGATAGTTCGGTAATTTTCACATCTATCAACACCTGCTTTCTTTGGGATTGGAATTATTATATACTTCTTGAAGTCTGACGGTATTTCACCTGTCTCTTACATCTTGCTCACCAGATGGTAGAGTTTTGTCAGGACTGGCTCTCCCAAGGCCGCCAGTAGTTCCAATGGAATGTTGTCTACTCCGTGGGCCTTGTTTCGACTCAGGTCTTTCAGTGCTCTATCAAACTCCTCATGCAGTATCGTATCTCCCATTCCATTCTCATCTACATCGTCTTCCATTTCCATAATATTGTCGTCAAGTACATCGCACTTGTATAGACCCTCTATATACTCCTTCCACCTTTCTGCTTTCCCTTCTTTGTTTAGAACTGGGTTTCCATCAAAGCTCTTGATATTCATGCAAGTGGTTCTCCTTTCTCCAAAGGTCTCTTTAATTTTCCTGTAGGCAGTATCTATCTTACCCCTAGTGAGACAAGCCTCTACATCCTTACATTTGTGCTCTAGCCATCCCTGTTTAGCCATTTTGCACTGCCTGTCGATATCAATTTTGAGACGTTTGTATTCCTTTTTGCCTGCTTCATTTACTACATTTTTTATGTTTTCTCCTTTCATCAATTAAATTCCATATTTCTTCTGTTACCCAAGGGTTTCTACTAGCCCTCGTCTTTTTTGATCCTCTGCTGCCTTCACTATTTCATCCCTCAAAGCTACCCATTCTTCTTCTTCTGTATTTCCTTCCCCCATTCCTGTCAATAGTTCCCTTATGCCCTCCCTGAAACTCTGTACAACCTCTGGTTCTTTCATTTTATCCAGGTCCCATCTCCTTAAATTACCACCTTTTTGTAGTTTCTTCAGTTTTAATCTACAGTTCATAACCAATAGATTGTGGTCAGAGTCCACATCTGCCCCTGGAAATGTCTTAACAATTTAAAACCTGGTTCCTAAATCTCTGTCTTACCATTATATAATCTATCTGATACCTTTTAGTATCTCCAGGGTTCTTCCATGTATACAACCTTCTTTCATGATTCTTAAACCAAGTGTTAGCTATGATTAAGTTATGCTCTGCGCAAAATTCTACCAGGCGGCTTCCTCTTTCATTTCTTAGCCCCAATCCATATTCACCTACTATGTTTCCTTCTCTCCCTTTTCCTGCTCTTGAATTCCAGTCACCCATGACTATTAAATTTTCGTCTCCCTTCACTACCTGAATAATTTCTTTTATCTCGTCATACATTTCATCAAATTATTCGTAATCTGCAGAGCTAGTTGGCATATAAACTTGTACTACTGTAGTAGGCGTGGGCTTCTTGTCTATCTTGGTCACAATAATGCGTTAGCTATGCTGTTTGTAGTAGCTTACCCGTACTCCTATTTTTTATTCATTATTAAACCTGCTCCTGCATTAACCCTATTTGATTTAGTATTTATAACCCTGTATTCACCTGACCAAAAGTCTTGTTCCTCCTGCCACCGAACTTCACTAATCCCCACTATATCTAACTTTAACCTATCCATTTCCCTTTCCAAATTTTCTAACCTACTTGCCCGATTATGGGATCTAACATTCGACGCTCCGATCCGTAGAACGCCAGTTGTCTTTCTCCTGATAAAGACATCCTCTTGAGTAGTCCCCGCCCGGATATCCGAAAGAGGGACTATTTTACTTCCGCAGTATTTTACCCAAGAGGACGCCATCATTTAATAATCATACAGTAAAGCTGCATGCCCTCGGGAAAAATTACGGCTGTAGTTTCCCCCTGCTTTCAGCCGTTCGCAGTACCAGAACAGCAAGGCCATTTTGGTTAGTGTTGCAAGGCCAGACGAGTCAATCATCCAGACTGTTGCCCCTACAACTACTGAAAAGGCTGCTGCCCTTCTTCAGGAACCACACGTTTGTCTGGCCTCTCAACAGATACCCCTCCGTTGTGGTTGCACCTATGGTACGGCTATCTGTATCGTTGAGGCACGCAAGCCTCCCCACCAAGGGCAAGGTCCTTGATCAACGTATTAGAAAGACGGTATTAGTGCCACTGGAATACCCATATGATAGAAGGCCATTGCTGACTTTCTCGCTGAGGCATACAACAGACAGTTCGTCGCAGATGAGGCTGTATGAGATGTTTTAAGGAGAAAACGGAAAGGAAGTATAGGGCTCAGCCAAAGCGTACATAACTACGATGCAATAAATATTTATTTTCGTGTTTGTACTTCAATAAAATATATTTTCATAAAAATAAATAAAATTACTCTTCATTCTAATCACTCGCGTTCTGCTAATTTTCTATTTTGTAACGAACTCACACTGTGACAAAACTGTGCATTAAAGAAAAAAAAAACTGAAGTCAGAAATGGATTGAGTGCCAAAAAATCGCAAGATAGAGCCTCTATAAGCCACAGGTTAAGAAATTATATATTCTTTCGTTAGGCTGCGCCAACAGAGTGAAGGATTACGTACATATAAGACTTTCTAGGTTCTTGGTAGAATTTTAACGTAATTCAGCAGAGCCCTCTTAACCGAAAGCAAAAATGCAGTTTCCTAAAAAGACGTGATGTAACAATTACGTCACAGTTCTGTTTCTCCTTAATGTTCACCAGCTTCTAAATTCTGCTGCAGTATTCAGTTGCATAAATAAATACAGTACCTACATAAAGTTGACGAATTGTAATAGAATAGGGCCGAATGAAAACTCGTTTTAAAAATGTGTCATTGTTTTCTGTAAAAGCTTGTTTCATCTGACGTAATCAGAGTGACTGAGTATGGAATAAAAGATGCTACTACGTAGTTTTCTAAAGGTGAGTTTATCTGCCAGAAGTTGTGGACTTTGCATGTAAGTTTCCGGAAATGTGTTTAAAATTAAGACCTTTTATTGTTCTTGTGGTTGTGTTGGATGACGCACTACCTGTAAGTTTATGCTTCTGTCAGTGACAAAACTCAAGATAGCTGTTTTAACAGTTGTGTATAGACCTTCGCTGGAACTGAGTACAGTACAGTGCAGTACAGTGGTACCAATATAGGCCTGTACGTAGAGTAGGTTTATTTTAGTCTTTTGTTTATATTAAGAAACTGTCGGTGGCAACGACTAGGAAGAGGAGGGGGGCAGGCATTATTATTGGCCCTGGTTGACATGTCGCATAGAAGGATTGCGGTGTATATCGAGTTTTCGGACGCATATAGCATTTTTAGCATTATAAATGTGGCCTCATATCTCTGTTGCCGACAGTTTTCTAAATGTTGTACATGCAATTAAAACTTCGAGTCTGGCGGAAAGTATGTTTGCTATCAACCCTGTCGAATGGAAATGACACGAAATGCCCACGATTCACTGATGCGAAATGCGCATTCATGTTGTTTTACTGTCACTAATATTACTGCATATCCGATTACGTGCATGCGTTCCAAAAAAAAAAAAAAAAAAAAAACCAGAAAAAAATTAGTCATCTAAGACGCAAGTTTATTTGAAGGAAGGAAGCTTGCAACTCCATACAGTTCAAACTGCAAGCCTACAAACGCAGAGTCATCTTCACCTTCATCGTGTTTAGCTTGCAATATTTGCAACAGTATACCATTAGGAGTACGTACGACGTGTATTGTATGATGAAGCCGACATACTCACTATCCTGTGGCCGACGATAAATCTGGAGACACTGGCAGACTCTGCACCGCGCTAGCCGTTATCATCCGCCACATCCTGTTGCGATCGCAGCTTCCACTGAGTGCAGCTCTATTCCTTTCTGTTACCAAGACGCTATCGGCGCACTGACTCGGTCATCACTGTGGATAGCTGTATACAACAGCGTCTTCATGTATTTAATTGAAAGTACAACGGATGTTGTTGGCGTAAATAAGGAAGCTAATCTGTATAGCTCGAAAGATTAGAAATGGTTCAAATCGCTCTGAGCACTATGGGACTTAACGTCCGAGGTCATCAGTCCCCTAGAACTTAGAACTACTTAAACCTAACTAACCTAAGGACATCACACACATCCATGACCGAGACAGGATTCGAACGATTAGAAACTTCTCCAACATAATTTGGGAAAATTTATACACGAGCTCTACTGGCAGCGAGAGATCTCCTATCGTCACGGTGAATCGACCAGTTTGACGCCACGTTGTGTAATACGCACTACATTGCGATTTGTTCAGCATCAGAATTTGGCATTATGACAAGAACCTGCTATAATTCTATCTCAGAATTGATTAATATTACGGCATTCCTTAAAAAAAAATACGCTTAAGAACAAAAATATTTTCGTGACCTTGCCCTCTGTTCCATATTTTACAAACTGTTCTCTAGTAATGTGCCGTCACAAGAAGTCACTCAGCCATTGCAACTTGGGAAACCTCGCCAACCACACTGCGACCGTGTCAGCAAGACTCCATGGGGGCGCTGTATGCGAGCTCACTGCCGTATCAGCGTCGGCCAGACTCCAGCAGGAGAAGAGGGAGTCGGGCAGAGCAACGAAGGGGGCCGAAGGAGCAAAATCGCGAGGAAGTCGGCAGAACGGATTCGACCGCATACCTGGGCAGCCGTGGCTGAGTCGGGAGCCGCTATCGAGGGAAACTACCCGTCGCACCCGCCTCAGATTTAATGCTAAAATTGCCCAGTGGATAGCCCGTCAGAAAATGATCACAGATCAGGCATGAAAACAGGAAGAAGCTGTGCTGAAATGTGAAAAAAGAAGCAAACCAGAAACAGTGAAGGTCCAAGCTCAAGATGTGCGTCATAGAGCGAACTCTAAGAACCACAGCGTCGTGGTTGTATGGTCACAGTGTTTGACTGAAACGCGGGAGATCCGTGTTCATATCTCCCATGTGCCGCAATTTTTTCACAAAATTGTGAACTCTCCGTCCGGTCATTGACGTATCTATTCTTCTTTTGTAGTCTTGGTATTTGTGAAACTACACAATGGTTCTAGAATATGAGTCATGTTGTGTGAATAAGAGAGGTGGAACTTAAATAGTGGCAACTATTTATTCACGACCGATACACCTGTTACTGTTCTTCAAAATAGTATCGTTGTGTAGAACCCGTTGCCAGCAATGTGGAAGGCGGTAGTATACCGTTAGCAGTGCCTGTTCTGTTGATGGTGCGAATGGAGCGGTCTACTGCCTGTCGAATCTCTGGAACAGTTCTGAAGCGGATGCCACGAAGTGGTCCCTTCATCTTCGAAGTCAAATCAAAGTCACAAGGACTTAAGTCTGGGGAGTATGGTGGATGGTACAGTACTTCCCAGTCCCGTCGACCGAACAGAGCAGCCACAGCTTGCGCTGTATGCGCCCTCGCATTGTCGTGCAAAATGATGGGTGGGTTGTGAAGAAAGTATCGCCACTTCTTTCGCAAAGCTGGTCGCAGGTGATGCTCTGAAAACGAACTGTAATACTGTGCATTGATGATCTGCCGTGGAGGAACGTAATGCGTTAGGATAACACCATCACAGTTGTACACGGAAATTGTCAAAACTTTAGACCGCTCCATTCGCACCATCAACAGAACAGGCTCTGCTAACCGTATAGTACGCCTTCCACATCATTGGCAACGGGTTTTACACAATGCTGGTGACTACTTTTAAGGACAGTAACAGGTGCAAACATGTAACTCTTTTGTATCGGTTGTGAATAAATAGTCGCCACTATTTAAGTTCCAACCCTCGTATATTACTGGCGCAAGTAAATGTGATGAATAGTGAGAGCGAGCGAGATGCTGCATAGACCTCTCACAGGAAAGAAAACAACATATAAACGGGTGTGAACTATATTACAACTAAGGAATTCATGAGTCAAAACTTCCAAAACAGAACATAAAAGTCGTAACATGTGGTACGTGTATAGAATAAATAGCAGGTTGTGTAGAACAAGTAGGAGGTATGTACGTCTGTATGTCTCTGCCTTACACCTCGTTGTTGCAAACGGACGCTACACCACAACACAGACACAAATCTGAATACAGCGAACAGGCACGTCAATGATCACACGGACAGTTCATAATTTTGTGAAAAAACTGGCGCACGTCGGAATTTTGAACACGGATGTACCAATCCAACACCAGAACCACACACCCTCGACGCCGCTGTTACTGACCATCTCTCGATGTTGCATATCTGTTCCTATTTTGTATATTTTTTCACAGTTCAGAGCACCATCGTCCTGTTTGCATGCTTGATCTGTGTTCAGTTTTTGGCGGGCTATCCATTGGACCCTCTTACCACTAAATCTGAGGGGCATGCGACGGGTAGCTTCCTTTCTAAGAACGGTGTGAGGGGCGAACTGCGCGCCCTGTGCTGTTTGCTGTAGATCTTTCTGACCTGCATGTTCCTGGAAGGTGCGGTTTGGGGTGCCATACTGAGCTGCCTGAGTGTATTGTGCTTTCCAAATTTTTTACCGGAAGAGGTTGTTAAGTGTGTCTCCGACGCAGATGGCAGTGTACTCACAGGAAAGAGCGGCGTTGTTTCTGTGTCTACGTGTTTCTAGTTAGTGCTTGGGTGACTGCTGATAGTTGCGTGCATCCTGAGTCTTGTTATAGATTTATTGCTGTTTCTGAGTACATTATTTTTTTTTTATTCAGTGCATTTGCGCAAGAGCACTCAGTGAACCGCTGCACCCGTTGCCAGCTCACTTGGACATGTATAAGCCTTGGTATATTTTCTGCCTCTCAACAATGATGTTTGAAGCCTTGCTTTTCATGATTAATGTTGTTGTTATAAATCCGTTCAGAGTATAGAATCTAAATTAATTCGAAAACTTGTGAAAGCATTTGGTCATTTTCATATTGTTTCGATGTAGCTTGTATTGGTAACATTGTCAGTAAATTACACAATTGTGATACTTGCCGGACTGTATGTACCATTATTTAGGGCAAGCTTTCATGTAAGAGTTCTCACGGGGCCGGTTTAGTGGCCGAGCGGTTCTAGGCGCTGCAGTCTGGAATCGCGCGACTGCTACGGTCGCAGGTACGAATCCTGCCTCGGGCATGGATGTGTGTGATGTCCTTAGGTTAGTTAGGTTTAAGTAGTTCTAAGTTCTAGGGGACGGATGACCTCAGCAGTTAAGTCCCATAGTGCTAAGAGCCATTTGAAGTTCTCACCGTTGTAGCAAGCTTATATATTGTGCTCTGTCCCAGGTACAATAGTTTATTTTGTGTCTGTTATGTATTTTTAAAACGTTTTTGGCTAATTGAACTGTTTTTGTTGGGCAGTTCTCTGTAATTTTATTATTCCATTGGTTTTAACATTATGTGGCTATCCTTGTGTCTGGCTCTTTCTGAATTTATACTCTTCCCAGTATTCATGTTTCTTATTATTGTTCCATTTTTTCCATGCCTTAAGTCGATTGCCAATTGCTTCATCACACAGGTCATTCCACCATCTATGTCTTGGTATTCTACGTGGTTGTACAATTTCTTTAACTGACTCTAGGATTGTTTCTTTAATTTCTTCCCAATCATCCATTTTTCTTATGTTTAATATATCACAGAATTTGTCCTGATTTTGCGTGAGAAATTTACTGTTTACTCTTGGAAATATTTTTGGTTTAGGTTTGTTCGGTTGGAACGTGGTTTTTATTTGTCAGGTAATGATCTGAGTCTACGTTCAGGCCCTCCCTCACTCTGATATACAAGATTTCTTTGCAGTTACGAGTCGTTATTGCCACATGGTCAAATCGATATTCACCTTAATTTGGATTAGGTTATACCCACGTTTTTCTTCTTTCTTGCAAGTTTCCTGAGAAATGTCGATATCAGTTTACAAAAATCTATGAGACTTTCCCCATTTTTGTTGGTTCTTAATATATAATAGGAACACCAGTAATCTTAGAAAACAAGTTACGTAAATTTACACATCAGGCTAAAATGGTTCAAATGGCTCTTAGCAGTAAGGGACTCAGTTCTGAGGTCATCAGTCCCCTAGAACTTAGAACTACTTAAACCTTCGTGGTCGTGCGGTAGCGTTCTCGCTTCCCACGCCCGGGTTCCCGGGTTCGATTCCCGGCGGGGTCAGGGATTTTCTCTGCCTCGTGATGGCTGGGTGTTGTGTGCTGTCGTTAGGTTAGTTAGGTTTAAGTAGTTCTAAGTTCTAGGGGACTTATGACCACAGCAGTTGAGTCCCATAGTGCTCAGAGCCATTTGAACCATTTTTTACTTAAACCTAACTAACCTAATGACATCACACACATCCATGACTGAGGCAGGATTCGAACCTGCTACCGTAGCGGTCTCGCGGTTCCAGACTGTGGCGCCTAGAACCGCACGGCCACTCCGGCCGGCTTACACATCAGGGTATCGCGAGAACTCTGCGGTCTCCTTTGCAGGAATTTCCTTTTAAGTTCCTCGAACATTTTTATTAAACTTTCATGTGAGCTTCTCCGAGATGTTACGATTCTAGCAGCACGGCTCTGAACTCATTTCGTGTCTCCTGTCATGCCTACTTGATAACGCTGGAACAATATTCGTGTGTGTTCCGACACCGTGCAAACAACTTTCACTTCACACACCATCTTGAAATGCTGAGAACCTCGTAGAGTGCGTGACCTACTTCGCAAATCAGGGAAAGCGCAGCGGACTTCCAGAATCGCTACTGGAACGCGTGGGCCCAGGCAGACGGCGCCGTATCCGTGGCAACCGGCCGGTCGCCGCACACCAGCAGTGACGTCACTGGTCAGGCACGCGGGTCGACTTGTTTTGTTTCTTTCCATCCCCAGTTTCTTCAGATCCTTGCTAGAAGTAAACAGTATGCTCTGCGGCCTGGGAACGAGTGATACACAGTTCCGCAATATCCCAAACAGTGTGTAAGTGGTGCGTAAACGCCGTTTGAAATGTAAACGGATCAAAGTGCCGCAGTCTCGTTTCACTCGCCCAGAGCATAACGTGCCACGCACTGAGGAACGGCCAGCTATTGATACCAGGCGAGAGTGAACATACTAGTCGTCCATTATATGGCTAACAGCGTTTTATAAGATGAGTGGGCGGTAAAGCTGTTGCCTCGGAGAAGCAACAAGTCGGCATCAGATTTAGGCCCACGAGCTCCTTTCGTCTCGTTTACGGCACTCGAAGAAAAGTTTTCAGGTCCCCACCGGGTGCAGAATCGCAGTCTCTATTTGCATTTTATTTCTTATACATGAATCATTGCAAAACAAGAAGCGTGATAATATTTCTATGAGCCAGTAATCATGTAGGAGTGTTTTGGAATGACAAAGTCGAGTTGTTCGCGAAGGAGGCCAGTGTTTCTGGCCCTGCAATGAATATCGGTCTACCGTCCTCCGATCTCAAAACATAGATACCGAAACTGACCGTTGAAGAATGGTCGAAAGATTCGCGCCGTTTAGTTTGCTACGTAGACCATAGGACGCTGCGATCCATCCAATAATTAGAAGCTCTCCCTAGTTTCGAAAAATTCCAAACCAGCAGGAAGCTCATAACTACGGCGAACGACTGCGCACCAGCAGCTTCCATCTCACTTACACTGGATGGGTATCAAGGAAAACTATTTGTGCCACTGTCAGAGAAATGAACAAAGATGTGTAAAACACTTCCTGTTTTCCGATAGTTCCTTCGAAGCACACCAAAACCGCTTACCGCAAAATCTTCTATAAACGAAGGCGCCCCTTCCAAGCTACTGTGTCATAAAGACATTAATTATAAAAAGATCTTTTTTAAGTCTACACAACATAATAATGGTTTTTTATTGATCTAGTGTCCTATGAGTGGATGCATTAACACTAATACCCGCGTGGACTTGCGCCAATTTCTATTGAGTTGAATTTTTATAATTTTGTCTACAGCTGGTATCATGTCATGATTCTTTGTAGCTATTTATAGGGCCTATATGGACATTAAGATTATTTTAATTGTTTTGTTGAAACAACTGATATTGCGATTTCTCTGTATGCATGTTTTTATATTTGTACCAAACTGTTGACAGTATAGTTCAGCAAACACTAGCAGAATCATGATAAAAAAAAGTAGCGTCAAGTGAATGGTAAGACGATTTTTTGAACAATGAACGGCCGAATGTCCTCCTCCATCCTGTTCCGTCCCGACCTTGTGTTCTCTATCTCATTAACCTGATTACGAACCATGGTAAAGCTCTCACGCATACTTTCTTCCTCCTCCTGCCGTTAACTCCACTATTTTTGCACAAAACCCACAGCAGTACTACGTAAGTAATCTACCATTGTGGTACTAAATTTCGGGGATATGAGGAAAGAAGAGGCTTCTGGTGACGGTATGCAAAATGAATCGTTTACAGCGGAGGAAAAGTTATATACACTGAAGCGCCAATGAAACTGGTATGGGCATGCCTATTCAAGTACGCAGATATGTAAACAGGCCGAATACGGCGCTGCGGTCGGCAAAGCCTATACAAGACAACTGGTGTATGGAGCGGTTGTTATATTGGTTACTGCTGCTGCAATGGCAGGTTATCAAGATTTAAGTGAGCTTGAGCGTGTTATTATAGTCGGCGCACGTGCGATGGGACACAGCATCTCCAAGGTAGCAATGAAGTGGGGATTTTTCATACGACCATTTCACGAGTGTACCGTGAATATGAAGAATCCGGTAAACCATCAAATCTCCGACATCGCTGCGCCGGAAAAAGATCCTGCAATAATGGGACCGTGATTTCCCTAAATCGCTCCAGGCAAATGCCGGGATGGTTCCTTTCAAAGGGCACGGCCGACTTCCTTCCCCATCCTTCCCTCATCTGATGAGACCGATGACCTCGCTGTCTGGTCTCTTTCCCCCAACAAACCAACCAACCAATAATGGGACCAACGACGGCTGAAGAGAATCGTTCAACGTGACAGAAGTGCAACCGTTCCGCAAATTGCAGCATATTTGAATGCTGGGCCATCAACAAGTGTCATTGTGGTAACTATTCAACGAACCATCATCGATATGCGCTTTTGAGCCGAATGCCCACTTGTCTACCCATGATGACTGCACGACACAAAGCTTTACGCCTCGCCTGAGCCCGTCAACACCAACTCTGGACTGTTGATGACTGAAAACATGTTGCCTGGTCGAACGAGTGTCGTTTCAAGCTGTATCGAGCCGATGGGCGTGTACGGGTATGGAGACAACCTCACGAATCCATGAATCCTGGATGTCAGTAGGGGACTGTTCAAGCTGGCGGTGGGCGTGTGCAGTTGGAGTGATATGGGACCCCTGATACGTCTAGATACGACTGACAGGTGACACGCACATAAGCATCCTGTCTGATCACATGCATCCATTCATGCCCATTGTGCATTCTGAAGGACTTGGGCAATTCCAGCACGAAATTGCGACGCCCAACACTTCCAGAATTGCTACAGAGCGACTGCAGGAACACTCTTCTGAATTTAAACACTTCCGCTGGCTGCCAAACTCCCCAGACACGAACATCATCGACTATATCTGGGATGGCTTGCAACGTGCTGTTCAGAAGAGATCTCCACCTCCTGTCACCCTTACGGATTTATGGACAGACCTGCGGGATTCATGCAGTTAATTGCCTCCAGCACTACTTGAGACATTAGTCGAGTCCATGCCATGTCTTGTTGCGGCACTTCTTCGTACTCGCGGTGGCCGTACACGGTACTAGGCCGGTGTACCAGTTTCTTTGGCTCTTCAGCGTACGCCGGCCGAAGTGGCCGTGCGGTTAAAGGCGCTGCAGTCTGGAACCGCAAGACCGCTACGGTCGCAGGTTCGAATCCTGCCTCGGGCATGGATGTTTGTGATGTCCTTAGGTTAGTTAGGTTTAACTAGTTCTAAGTTCTAGGGGACTAATGACCTCAGCAGTTGAGTCCCATAGTGCTCAGAGCCATTGGAACCATTTTTTTCTTCAGCGTACAACGAAGTTGTAAAATTATTTACAGGATGTTTTTGAGAAAAGCCAATTGCTCCGCATTTGAACAATGTGTAGTTGTTCTAGTTTACAAAAAAAGTGACAGACAGGGTATAAATGATTGCCTACCTCTAAGTCCAGTCCTCGTAATGTGCAAAATATCTCCGTAAATTTACACCAACCACAGGGAAAAACGATGTTAGATTTTAAGCAGGCAAATGAAGAAGCTGGCCTTAGAAATGAATACAGAGAAAAGGAAAATTCAGAAGCCAAAAATGAAACGACGGAATGGAAGTATGATACTTACTATGACTTCGTCTGACAGTCGCAGAATATAAGTTAGGTTTCAGTTTCACAAGGGGAGGCCGCCAATTGTGAAGTTCAGATTCGATTCATACTGTACATAATAAAGGCTCATGGCCAGAGGTGTAATGTGGCAAAGCACCAAGATGCACTTCTCAGCCGTTGTCGAGAAAATCGACAGTTAAAAGAAACCGTTGCGGTGAAATACTCTCTACGATTAATAAGATTAATAATTTTCTACAGCGTCGTGGCGCAGCGGCAAGCGCTCGGGTTCGTAATCCGAAGGTCGCCGGATCGAATCTCGCGCCATGCAATTTTTTTTATTAGTTTTTTGTAATTTCTAATATATATATATATATATATATATATATATATATATATATATATATAAACTATTAATGAATTGCTTATGCATGTTGGTGAAGGCGGATCGCTCTCCAATTGTACCGCCTCCATTTTTCCGTTTGTTTAACAGAGTGTACCAAAGCTCTCCCGTCCGCACTGATTTTCGACGATGTTATAAGTTGCGCTAGGGACCGCATCTACCTTCTTTCGAAGTTAGCCGGCAACTACGCTGTTATGCGGCGGCTTGTTTCGGCCCATTCAACATCTGTCCTTCAAGTGTAACGACCCAGTAACGGAGTTTATATTTCATACCTGCCACAGCAAATTTGTGTTCGTGGGGTCTCTGCTCTAATTCGAACGTTTGACTTACGCTATACGTATTCGTTTCGGAATATCGTTTCTACGTCTTCCGTTAACTATACTTGGTTAACATTATGAAGACAATTAATAACATTTGTGAAATACAACTTTGTTTGCGGAAAACATAATGATGTTCGAAGTCGTCAGTTTTTCCACGAGAAACGACTTTCAACAACTTATTATATGCATAATTGTTGCAACTGATTGGTCGCCGGATCGAATCTCGCGCCATGCAACTTTTTTTGTAGTATTTGTTTTTTGTAATTCAAGTGTGAATATACACACACACACACACACACATATATATATATATATATATATATATATATATATATATATATATATATGTGTGTGTGTGTGTGTGTGTGTGTGTGTGTGTGTATACACACTTGAATTACAAAAAAAAAATACTAAAAAAAAGTTGCATGGCGCGAGATTCGATCCGGCGACCTTCGGATTACGAACCCGAGCGCTTACCGCTGCGCCACGACGCTGTAGAAAATTATTACTCGTAGAGAGTATTTCACCGCAACGGTTTCTTTTAACTGTAGATTTTCTCGACAACGGCTGAGAAGTGCATCTTGGTGCTTTGCCACATTACACCTCTGGCCATGAGCTTTTATTATGCGCAGTATGAATCGAATCTGAATTTCACAATTGGCGGCCTCCCCTTGTCAGTGAAATCTGTATTAGCAGCCCTAGAGAAACCTACGTTAGTGTACTGAAGAAAACAGTGTTACATCTTCCACAAGACTGTACTACATGATCAAAGGTAACTAGACACCACTATGTAACCCGGAATTGACCACTAAATGTCACGGAAGGTCGACGAGGCAGCATAAAATAAGACGGGGAGTGTTGTGTTCTCAGTGCAGAAGCAGCAACAGCTGAACGGTGACTTCGAACTAGGACTAGTTTTTTATTGTCACTTCAGTAACAAATACATCAGGTACATTCCAGTCCTTCAAAAGCTGGCAATGTTGACTCTTAGTGATGTGACTAAAGTGAAAAAGCGATGGAACAACCACAGTTAATAGACAAGTCAACGACAGAACACTAGGAGAAATAATTGGTGTAGTCGCAGACTGTTGTATAGTGGTAGGACTACCATTAGGAACATGCTAAAAATCTTGACGAGTCGAGTAAGAGTGTAGGCGGCTGGGCTTTTGAAAGTCATTTTAATGTTTTCCTTGAATAACTCGAAAACAGAGGCTTCAAGCGAAAGTATTTTTCGATACAGAATTAAACAACATTAAATTGCCTACTAAAAAGTTCCATTCATTTTTTTTCTCTAATACTAATATGGTTTCTGTGTTGTGGGGGATGGAAAAATCGCAGTTTATTAAAAACGGTGTTTTAATGGCATAAAATTGGAGAGGGTTAAGAGCAAAAATTAAATGTGTGTATGGCATCTAAGCGGAATAGAGGTTGGTTGGTTGGTTGTTGGGGAAGGAGACCAGACAGCGAGGTCATCGGTCTCATCGGATTAGGGAAGGACGGGGAATGAAGTCGGCCGTGCCCTTTGAAAGGAACCATCCCGGCATTTGCTTGGAGCGATTTAGGGAAATCACGGAAAACCTAAATCAGGATGGCCGGACGCGGGATTGAACCGTCGTCCTCCCGAATGCGAGTCCAGTGTCTAACCACTGCGCCACCTCGCTCGGTGCGGAATAGAGCCGTACTGAGGGATAAATTGGGTTTAACAGGGTGGTGCAGGCGAGGAGAGGGCGAGAGGGGGGAGGGCGGGGGTGGAAGATGCATGAAGCAAAAGCCATGCGATAACTTGCATCTCTGTGGTTGTAAGATATAATTTCAACTAAAGTAACCCGTAATAGGTTTCACAGAAGTTGGCATAATATAACAGTTTCAGAAAATCAGTAGCAAACAAAAATGTTAGTAATGAGTTATATAACAATAACAATATGAGAAAAACTCCAACATAGTAGTTATATTTTATGCTTTTACGTTTTGTAAAAAGTATAACAGTGTAAAATAGTTACAGTGACAATCTGCATGAAAATTCAAGCAATACTGCACAGATTGAAAGCAACATGAATAACCAAATGGGTTATTAAAGTATATGTTTTTGTAGAAACGGCTTTAGGGATGTGATGACCGTCTCTCCAAGCTGCACGTTTTTGTACTCCCTGACTATAGTGTAACATCACCAAGTTATGTATGCGTAAATAGTGAAAAACAAAAAAAATAGTGTTCTGCTGAATGTGGGTTGCTCACAATCTGTTTATTGTTCGTGTAAACATGGAAGTAAATAGAAAGTTTTTCCCAAGTAAGCATCTCAAAGATGAGGAATAATTTATCTACGGTGAAGGTCGAGTTTCTGCGCAAATTTACAGCTCACAGAGTACAGATAGTCAGTTGGGATCCTACTCTGCTCCTCGTCGCAGGTCAGTGAGCGTGGCCCTTCTCTCCTCAAGAGTCACCTTCTCGTCGCTGAAAGGTAAGTTCTTTCTCAGATAGAGGAAATCTTTTATCCTTCAGTTCTCAACTCGTGCAGTCTTTGGCGATATCTTTCCAGTTACTTCCTTTCCGTATCTGCATACTTTGATGGTGGGAGTCAATGAACAGCTTCATCATATAACACTGAAGAGGCAAAGAAACTGGTACACCTGCCGAATATCGTATACGGCCCCCCTAGCAGGCAGAAGTGCCGCAACACGACGCGATGTCTGAAGTAGTGTTGGAGGGAACTGACACCATGAATTCTGCAGGCCTGTCTATGAGTACAAAGGCGTACATATCTCTTCTGAATAGCATGCTGCAAGGCACCCCAGACAGGCTCAAAATGTTCATGTCTGAATTTTGGTAGCCAGCGGAAGTGTTTAAACTCAGAAGAGTGTTTCTGGAGCCACTTTGTAGCATTCTGGATGTGTTGGGTGTCTCATTGTCCTGCTGGAATTGCCCAAGTCCGACGGAATGCACAGTGGACATGAATGGATGCAGGTGACCAGACAGGATGCATATGTACGTTTCACTTGTCAGAGTAGTATCTAGACGTCTCAGGGGTCCCAATAACTCCAATTGCACACGCCCCACACCATTGCAGAGCCTCCACCAGCTTGAACAGTCCCCTGCTGACATACAGGGTCCATGGATTAATGAGGTTGTCTCCATACCCGTACATGTCCATCCGCTCGACAGAATTTGAAACGAGGCTCGTCCGACCTAGCAACATGTTTCCAGAATCAGCAGCGCAATGTCGATGTTGACGGGCCCAGGCGAGGATAAAGCTTAATTTCGTGCTGTCGTCAAGGGTATACGAGTGGGCCTTCGGCTCCGAAAGCCTATATCGATGAAGTTTCGTTGAGTGGTTCGAACAGTGACACTTGTTGATGACCCGGCATTGACATCTGCACCAATTTGCGGAAGAGTTGCGCTTCTGTCCTCGTTGGCCCCGTTCTTGCAGGACCTTTTCGGACGCAGCGACGAGATTTGATGTTTTATCGTATTCCTGATATTCACGATACACTCGTGTAATGGTCGTACAGGAAACTCCCCATTTCATTGCTACCTCGGAGATATTGTGTGTCATCGCTCGTGGGCCGACTGTAACACCCGTTCAAACTCACGTAAGTCTTGAAAATCTGACACTGCAGCAGCAGTAAGCGCTCTAACAACAGCGAGAGACCCTTGTTGTCTTATATAGGTGTTGCCGACCGCAGCACCATATTCTGCCTGTTTACATATCTCTGTATTTGAATACGCATGCCTATGATGATGTTTGGTTTGTGGGGCGCTTAACTGCACGGTCATCAGCGCCCGTACAAAGTCCCAACTTTCACACAGCCCAATTTTTCACATTCCAATATAACCACTGTCACGGATGATGATGATGATGATGATGATGACGACAACACAAACAGCCTGTCCCCGGGCAGAGAAAATCCCCAACTTGGCCGGGAATCGAACCCGGGTCCCGGTGATCCAGAAGTAACAATGCTACCTGCTAGACCACGAGCTGCGGACACGCATGTCTATACCAGTTTCTTTGGTGCTTCAGTGTATTACGCATAATGTTATAATAACAAATACATTACTATGATATTTATAATTATTTCTTTACTTTCGCAGACGTTAAGTCTCGTTACAAATGGAAAGTGACGCGGACCTTGATCAAGCGTCACTTCCTTTTAACTGTACGGTATGTGTTATATTGCATTTAGGAACTTTCGGGTAATTGAACATGTATCAGTAATTACAGATTTCTGTAGTTGTATATATAAGCTTGGATGTAGCTGTATTGCATTGATGTACTGGTGGATATTGTGTAGTATGACTCCTGTAGTTGATAGTATAATTGGTATAATAATAATAATAATAATAATAATAATAATTATTATTATTATTATTAATAATAATAATAATTTGGTATTGATTAACGACTCACTTCAATATCTCGTATATCCCTCGTAGAATATTTATATTGTGGCTGATATCTTAGCATAATGTCATTTGATATCAAAAGAGGAAGCAAGACAGGAAATAGGAATATCATGGTGAGTTGGGCCAATTAACACACAGGTTGCACTTACGTAACACATTTATTTAGCGGCTGCATCACAATGCTGCAGTTTATATTGTTCTCTTTTACTATGCATAACAGCCTTTCGTGAAGTAAACATTATTTTGAATACAATTATCGTATAAACAATATTTTGACCAAATAAAAATCCAGGTAATTTTATCAAAAAATTATTTTTCAAAAAGAATAGAAACGTTACTAACAGAAAAGTTCACAAAAATCTAAAACTTTTAAAATCCTTTACAACAAGACTGGATTTAAAGCTGTTTCTGCATCTCAGTCAGGGGCTCAACATTAACTTATTCAAACGGATTCAAATCATCACACTTCTAACCAAAAACAAGCCAAATTAACCTTATGTGATATCTTCAACAGAACTCGTTAATATCACACAATCGCACATTAACCATTACAAGAAAGAACTTTAGACGCCCTCAGCTGCTGTGACGCATAAATAACTTATCAACTAAATTAATAACAGCCATTCGGCGCCAGCCAATAACAGGTTCAAGTTGCACTTTGATTGAGACAGGCATGAATTAGCTAAACTGAAACGACATATTAGCAGTACAGTTGGAAGATAAAAACAGTGTAAGTACGATTTCTAAATCACTATAACGGTCCACTGTGTACTGCAAAAAGTGGCATGAAGTTCAAACTACCGATGGCCAGTCAAAGAGACACGTCCCAGCGTCGCCAAAATGTAACTTCAGTGGACTTCATCCATTCGGAGCGGAAATCTATCGCGGTGTATACCAAACGAAAAACAGACTGCAGTCTCAATACAGTACCTTATATTTGACTGCTGCTGAGCACACAACGTTCCCCATATTGCTTAGACAATCTTCACAAATCGAACTGTTCACCCTCGTGCTCTCCGGCACAAAATTTCATGACAGAGACAGACGACTTCAAGCGCCACCGTCCAACGGCATCGACTCGTGTCTTTCGAAATAGAAAAAGCTCTCCTCTTCTCAAGGCTCAACCCCCCTCTCCGGGCGCTCCACTCCTACGACTCTGTCCGTCTCACCCTGCCCTCACGTAGGCGTGCCGCACCAACGCACCGATCTCTGCTTACTGACCTTTCCCCGTTAAGGGTCATGGTAAGGGCACCATTCAAACGATCGGCCCGGCGGCAGATTCAAAAATGTGAGAGACGACACGCGGCAGATGCCAGACGAACTAAAATTGTATCCGAAACCCAAAGTAGGTTTCGGGCAGGATTTTCTTCACGCTGCATATTTTTATCGCAAGGTGGATGTTATGCTGACTGTTCAATTAACACTGTACAACTAACCTAGCAAGTACAATAACTACTCCCAAATTTAGTGCATCTTCACATAACATTACGTCCTCTCTCTGTAACACTGGATGGCAATAAAATTGGGGTCTGCACTGGAACGGGACTTGGTTTCTAATCATTAAAATCCACTGTAGATGACCAGATGTCAAGGTAACTTCATTCACGTATAAACCATCGGTGGGCATGTAAACGATTAAAGTTGCAATTCTCAGTGAAATCTAGAATGATCGCTCGAGTGCGTCACTGTCTTTCGTCTACTTTACTACTACTGGAGTACACAGGATGTTTCCGTAAGAGCATGAAAAATGTAACAGGACATAGAGAATGCTCCACAGATCTATTTGAAGGAGAAGCCAGCTTAAGCAGATATGGAAGTAAACTTGCCTACCGCTTTCTCCAGCATTACTGTTTTCCAGCCTATTAACATTTAACAGTCGGCCGCTGTGGCCGAGCGGTTCTAGGCGCTTCAGTCCGGAACCGCGCTGCTGCTACGGTCGCAGGTTCGTATCCTGCCTCGGACATGGGTATGAGTGATGTCCTTAGGTTATTTAGGTTTAAGTAGTTCTAAGTCTAGGGGACTGATGACCTTGCCGGCCGCGGTGGCCGTGCGGTTCTAGGCGCTCCAGTCCGGAGCCGCGCTGCTGCTACGGTCGCAGGTTCGAATACTGCCTCGGGCATGGGTGTGTGTGATGTCCTTAGGTTAGTTAGGTTTAAGTAGTTCTAAGTTCTAGGGGACTGATGACCACAGCAGTTGAGTCCCATAGTGCTCAGAGCCATTTGAGTCATTTGACTGATGACCTCAGATGTCAAGTCCCATAGTGCTTAGATACATTTGAACCATTTTGAACATGTAACACGCTTACAAGTTTACACGTACAGTGCTATTTACTCGTATGTGCATTTTTTATTTCCTGCAAGGAAACAAGGACGATGAGCCTGCTTACTAGAATGTCCTGACGGATTTTTTTTCTTTTTTTTTTTACGTGTCCATAAGATGGCTCTGTTGTATCGTATTTACATTGTCCCATTACAGAACGATCTCTAAAACAATGACAGTCCCATTCATTACTCAGTGCTATTCAGAGACGTACAGTACAATACGATGGAGCAGTACTGGTACAGTTTCGCAGAACTCACTGACATGCACCTTGTAATGCTCTCGCTGCTGAAAATCTGTACAGGGATCGATTTCCTAACAGGGATCACGCGTCACGATGAGTGTTTATTTTTCTCGATCGACGAATGCGGGAGACTAGTTCATTGGAAAGAAGAAGCGAGGGACTTGGCAACATGAGGACGACTCGCACACCCGATTTTGAAGAGGGGGTGCTGGAGAGTGTTGCAGCGGACCCCACTACAAGTACTCGTCGTATTGCGAGTGAAATTGGCGCTGCACATACTGGCGTGTGGCGAGTATTCCACGAACAACAATTACACCCGTATCACCGTCAACGAGTCCGTGTAATGCTTGTGACTGACTTTGCACCAAGGGTTGCATTGTATCAGTGGTTACTCCAGCAATGGATTGATCGACCAGATTGCCTCCAAATAGTGCTGTTTAGTGATGAGTCCCCATCTGATCCTGATGGTATTTCGAACAGCAGGAATAGCCCTGTGTGGGATGAGGAAAACCCTCACGCTGTAGTACAGTCAAACCATCAAGTACGTTTTGCTGTGAATATCTCATTGGGTCATATCTTCTACCTGCCCATCTGTATGGCCACCGATACTTGAGGTCTGTTTAAAGAGTTCTACCTGAGTTATTGCAGAAAGTACCCTTGGCTGTTCGCAAGAGGATGTGGATACAACACGGCGGTGCGTCGCCTCACTCAAGTGTGGATGTCCCGAATCATCTCAGTACTGTATTTCGTGGTCGCTGGATTGGAAGGGGAGATCCTATTCCATAGTCTGCGTGGTCACCTACCTGAATCCCCTTGCGTATTTCCTATGAAGATACCTAATGTCACTTATGTATGAGACCCCAGAGGAGACGGTGATGGAATTAGATTCCAGGACTCTAGCTGCCTGTGATGTGATTCGAAACACACTAGGGGTATTTGTCTGGGTGCGTCAGAATCTTGTTCGCCGATGTCATGCCTGCATTGAGGTTGATGGCCATCAGTTTCAGCACGTTTTGTAACATACGGTACAAATGGTACGTTCAGTGTGTGAATGATGGTATTTGCAGTTAACTGTAACTAATGTAAATAAAAAAGTACATATTAATGTGATATTATTCCTATTATCTCCTTAAGCTTGCTTCTCCGACCCTAGGTTCCCTACCTCAAATTGTCAATGGAACATCCTCTATGTCACGTTAAATTTTGGCACGCTCTTACAGATCACCCTTTTTAAGCGCGCGTTAACAGCGTGAGATCTTACCCTGTGTAGAACTGAGCGATGGGGGTCCGATTGTGGATCTCCATTTGGCCGGCTAGTCGAATCGTGTAAAAATTTGGGGCATTGAGATGTAACAGTGGCCCTATATTGGACTGCTTGAGAACATTAGAGAAGGCTTACTCGTCCTCAAATGGTTCAAATGGCTCTGAGCACTATGGGACTCAACATCTGTGGTCATAAGTCCCCTAGAACGTAGAACTACTTAAACCTAACTAACCTAAGGACATCACACACATCCATGCCCGAGGCAGGATTCGAACCTGCGACCGTAGCAGGCGCGCCGTTCCTGACTGAGCGCCTAGAAGCGCTAGACCACCGCGGCCGGCTACTCGTCCTCAAAGTTCCGGCCGACCATGTGTGGCCAACACAAAGGAGGTTCAACGCACTGTGAACTAAACACATCGTAACCTCATTACATTTGCGCCAGCCATCTGAGAATACGTAATGAACACTGTGTTATCCATCACCACTGGTCGGAGAGTGGCAGCACCCACAGTAGGGAATTACCGTCTCTTGCATAGGCTGACGTCATCACCACAACACAAATGGCCGAGCAGTACTGTGGCAGAGAAGCATCGACTGCAGGTGAACGGCACCGCACTGTATTCAGCGATGAACTGCGGTTCTGCACTACCCAGGATAATCTGGGGAGAAGTCCCATTCGTCGAATGTTCTGAAGAGGCACAAAATGTAAGCAGTCTGTTTATATATTTGTATGTTGGCAGCGCTATAGACTGCATTAATATCACTGACAGCGCTCTGCGCCCTCGCTAATAGACTCTTTGGTTGGACGGACTCGCAATTGGCTGTTAATACTTAGAAGTGTTGGAGGTTAGCAGTGAGCGAGCGGACGGTCTGGACGAGGGTCTGTCATGGGATTTAGTGTTGATTGGAGATGGATTTAAAATGATGATTAATGTATCTGCTGATGTTTGGATGGTGAAATTATTGATGATTATATAATTTTGATCTGTATGTCACATGATTAAGGTAAAATCTGCTAAATACATTGTTTGCTCTGCAACAAAATCTTTCCTTTGCTAACTACATGCCTATTAGTAGTTAGAGCCTACAGCAGTTAGAATTTTTTATTTAGCTGGTTGCAGTTGCTGCTTGCTGTTATTGCCGTATTTCGTATAATGAAGATCATCAACTACCTTCGTAGATAAATTTGTTAACTGAGCCGAAAGTTTGGCTACTTTTACCGATAATGTGCTGATTTCCTCTGTGTGTTTTTCTGAACCAAGTCTTAGAGTGTCCAATTGTGTTGTAATCATATTTACTGTGTCCTTTAAGTTTTCCTGATCTTCTACAAGCCTATCGGTAGATGCAACTGAGTCAGTTTTAGCCTGCAAAGTGTAGTGATTTTCGTGAACTATCTGCAATTCTTTTATGGCTGCTTCATGATTCTGTAATGTGTTTTCATGTCGCGAAAAAATAGGCTGAAAATGATCACAAATTTGTGTTTTTACATCTTCAAAAATCTTTTGATATTTCGATTCAGTTTTAAGTAGCTCTACAGTTAAATCTTGACGTGTTTGTTCAAGTGCTGTGTCTAACTTTTGAAGCTGTTGCTGTGTTCGTTCCATTTGTTGCTGTGTTTGTTTCTGATTTTGTATTAATTGCAATAACTATACATTAGTGACAGAAACATGTTCCTCTGTGCTTTTCGTCAGTGCGTTTGCACCGGAAATATTCGTATTTTGAAAAGCAGAGAGTGTGTCCTGACTTAATTGAGAAAAGTGTAATGACGCAAAACCTGAATCTACGACATTTGCAAGATTTGGTTCTGTTATTTCGCATTCCTGAGGCGAACTGTTACCGACCGAGCAATCGACAATAGTTCCCTGTTCACTGATTGTTTCACTTTCTACACCGCTATTTACTACCTGGTCCATCTCCCTATGCACAATTACCAAATTATTGTCTTGAACATTTGTCAGTTCATTACTAGGTGGTGTTAACAAGCTATGCTCGTCGTCACTGCCATTGCTCAATTTACTTTGCAGCGTAGTGTTCCGCTTTTCACACGCCATGATTATCACGGTATTTCACACGATAACACAGAAGAAACACAATTTGAAAAGCAAAAATAAAAAGAAACACTAGAATAGCACTGAAAATAATCAATATGTAAATTAGTTGCAAGCGAGACTGCGAAATACTTAGCGCAAATCCATGTGCATGCCACAACTGCTTTCCTCATTACAATACAGTACAACAATAAGAAACTACAACTACAAAGGAAATTCTCTATATACAGTAACGCGCTACCAGTAGACAACAACTAATTTCTAATCATGCGCTAATTATTCAAAGTACAAGGAAATCAGAAGATTCCAGTGAGGTATCCTCGGCTAAGGGTCGACAGGTGAAACTTCTTTGTTTAAGTCTGAAACTGCTGAATTCAACTGGACCTACAGTCTCTTTACTTGTTTTTATAATTTCAACACTGACCTGCAGAATTTCCCTATTTGTGTCTAACAACACAAAAACGCAACCCAATCTGACTGCAAATAATTAACACAAAGGAATGGCCCTGGATTGGAAGAAATCCTAATAATAACCTACACCTTTTCGTAAGTCACTTACCTCACAGAAAATCTTCGTTACATGATCCAACGGCAATAGCAGCAAGCAGCAACTACAGCCAGCTAAATAAAAGATTCTAACTACTGTAGGCCCTAACTACTAATAGGCATGTAGTTAGAAAAGGAAAGATTTTGTTGCAGAGCAAACAATGTATTTAGCAGATTTTACATTAATCATGTGACGTACAGTTCGAAAATTATATACTCATGAATAATTTCAGTATCCAAGCATTAGCAGGTACGTCAATCATCATTTTACAATCAATTTCCAATCAACACAAGATCTCCATGACGGACCCTCGTCCAGACCGTCCGCTCGCTTGCTGTTAACCTCCAACACTGCTAAGTATTAACAGCCAACTGCGATTCCGTCCAACCACAGAGTCTCTTAGCGAGGGCGCGGATCGCTGCCAGTGATATTAATGCAGTCTATAGCGCTGCCAACATACAAACATATAAACAGGCTACTTACAAAAGAATTATTCCTGGCGCTATGGTGTGCGGAGCCATCGGCCGCTGGCAGTGACTGATGGTACTCTTCAAATTGTTCAAATGGCTCTGAGCACTATGGGACTTAACTTCTGAGGTCATCAGTCGCCTAGAACTTAGAACTAATTAATCCTAACTAACCTAAGGACATCACACACATCCATGCCCGAGGCAGGATTCGAACCTGCGACCGTAGCCTAGAACCGCACGGCCACTACGGCGGGCGATGGCACTCTGACGGCGCGTCACGTCACGTCACGGTCATTCAGTTACGTCTCATGTGACGTTATCATGGCGCCCTTTTCAAAAATGTGCTCGTGCACACATGGTACGCGTTCCTATGAACTACCTATTTGATGCTGAGGTACGCTGTGACTATCACTATCCTCAGATCTGTCTCTGACAGAAGATGTGTGGGACCAGCTCGGACGTCAAATTCGTCCCTCTGTCAGACTCAGGGACCAATTACAACACTTCTCAACGCAATAAACTTTAGAAGTACGTTCGTGATTATGTCCCCTGGCTATAATGGACCGACAGAGGATGAACGGTCTTATGAGTCCCTTCCTAATCGAATCAGTGCATGCGTCCAAAGTTCAGATGGAGTACAATGTCGCAGTGATAAGTAGGCTCTTACTGCCAAAATCATCCTAAATTTGATTCAGTTTAGTAATCAGTGAAACAACATCACGCACCATCTCAACTTGCGAAGTAGCATCTCGTTTCACCCTCCACTCCTTTGTGCTTCACGTCTTTTTTCAGTTGGTTTTCACCCCAAGTTTATCCTGCTCAAAATCAATCTCTAAATATCTCTATCAGTAAAAAGATTTGATTATCAGCTGCTAGCGCAGTACTTCCTCTGGCCATTACCCGTTGTTCACTGCGCTGGAGCTAAATTTACACATAATACCTCTGAATAATCTTAAAGTCTGTTCTCGCCTAATGCGAAGGAGAGAATGAGTACTGATGACTTCACCACAACAATCAGCGTCACCGAATGCGTGCCAGGTATTGTAACTTGACCTCGAAGTTTTCAGATTTCCTGTACGCCTGCAGTACCCTAATAGCTTGCAGATCTATGTCATAGAAACTTTTATTCATACCACATGAAGTATTTACAATATAGATTATTTACATAAATGTCAATCGTGAAAATACAAAACTCACAAGTTATATCCCCAGTTCGTCCTAGGACAGGTAGGGATTTCCAACTCAAAAGGGAACAAGCCTAGTAAGATTCTGTGACGTTCAGTCTAACCTTTAGGTAAAAGGAAGGATGAGAGGTAAATATCCTATTGCAAGAACGTTATTACAGCCGGAGTACAAGCTCGGGCTATGAAAGGATGTGGGAGGGAATGTGTTGCGTTCTTTTCAAAGGAGCCATTTCGGCAGTCGCCTTACGCAATGTAACGACGCCATGGAAAATCTGTATCTGGATGGCCAAACGGGGATTTGAAAATCGTTCTCCAAAATGTGAGTCATTTGTCACAACTTTTACCCTAATATTTACTTTCTGCATTTATATAATGCAGAAAGTAAATATCAGGGTAAAAGTGAATACTCGTGATTTATATGTGTCGTTATATTTACGTGAATAGGCTGTCGAAACAAAAGACAGCTTAAACACTTAGTTTTCATTAAAGCATAAATAACAATAGGGCAAGTGAATTACTTTGTGATAATTAACTGCCTCGGGCCGTATTGTGCGTTGGAAATTGGTAATTTGCGCTGTTCACGCTCATTTCAGTTACCAGCTATTATAACTTTGTTGGCATTTTTTAAAAATTACCTAACTTCAAGTCGTTTGAAGTCGTTCGTTATTTGGTAACAGCCAGCAAATTGCACGAGAAATTATAAAGCTTATCATTATTTGCTGTCATCTGCCATTCCTCGTAGCCTTTAGCTGCGTAGAGAGAGAGAGCGAAATATTTTCAATTATCCGATTAAACATACACACATCACTGTCACGCTCTTTCTGAAGTCAATAAACCAATAAAATAGCCTTCGGTACGGCTATTTTTCACGAATAATATTTGTAAATATTGTCGGTATTGTTAAATGGGTATTTATAACTAATAATGGGACTCTGGTTTTAGCTATGGGCGAAAGCTTTGTTTCAAATCCTTGGAATCTCAATATTTTTCATCAGTGATGAAAATTTTGTAACGGTTCGGTGTTAAAGTTTCGCAAAGTACAATAGGTTTTTGTATTATGGTTCAATAAGAAGACTGTTACGACCTGAGATGAGGCTTTGTAGTAACAGACGGGGTTCGTCTTTCAATCTTCCCGATTTCTTTTATCAATTCTCTTAACGGTCCCAGGTTGAGGAGCGATACTCAAGCAACGTTAAACGAGTGTTTTGTGTGTTACCTCCGTCACAAGCGGAAGAAACTTCCCGAGGGTACATGTAATAACCTGTACTCTGCCTTACCTTCGGTTAGCTTGATGTGTTCTTCTATAAATTCATGCAAATAGCAAGATTTTAATGGATATAGCAAGATTTTAATGGATATGACAACTTTCAGTGACTTTGGCAAATGGGAAGTCGTACAATTATAAGATTTTCTGCCAATTTTTTACAGTAAATTATTTGTTACGCTAAATTCAGCCGGCCGGTGTGGCCGAGTGGTTCTAGGCGCTTCAGTCTGGAACCGCGCGACCGCTACGGTCGCAGGTTCGAATCCTGCCTCGGGCATGGACGTGTGTGATGTCCTTAGGTTAGTTAGCTTTAAGTAGTTCTAAGTTCTAGGAGACTGATGACCTCAGATGTTAAGTCCCATAGTGCTCAGAGCCATTTGAACCAGCTACATTCAATCACAAAGCGGGTCTGGTATATTATTATTATAATTATGTAGTATTCTGCCTAGTGGCAGGTCCATGTCTTCGTACGGAGAATTTCTGATTCCGCTGTTTCCTGTCTTCAGCTTCTTCCTTCAGTCTGTTGTATCTCCTTCCATCTTTCATGTCGTCCAGATGTTGAATTCTTCTTCTTCCTCGTCCTGCGTTTCCTCTGAGTTTCCCTTCGATGACATCATGTATGAGTCCCTCGTGTCTAAGTACATGTCCAATCTAATTGGCCTTTCTCTGAAGAATTGAACGCAGAATACTTCTCTCCTACTCTTCGCAGTACATCGTCATTTTATATGCGATCTGTCCACTTGATCTTTTCCACTTTCCTCCAGCACCACATTTCAAAGCTCTCTAAGTATTTTTACTTCTTTCTCATGGTCCATGTCTCTGCTCCATACAGTGCAATACTCCAAATGTAGCACTTTATCAGTTTTTTCCTCAATGCCAAACTTAACTTGCTGGTCAGCAGAGTATTCTTATTGTTGAAAGCAGCTTTGGCCATAGCGATTCTTGCTCGGATTTCGTTGCTGCAGTGGGCATCCTTTGTGATAAAACTTCCCTCGTACTTGAACTGATTCACATTTTCCAGTTCCCGATTGTCAACAGTTACCTTCAAGTGTTTCTCACGTTTTGACATGCGCATCACTTTTGATTTTTCGATGTTGATTTGCATGCCGTATTTTCTTCCCGTTTCCACCATATTGTTCATCATGTGTTGCAGCTGTCTCTGATTTTTGGCAAGCACTACCAGGTCGTCTGCATACCTTGAAGTTTTCGCATCCTTTCAGCGCTTCTCTCGCCAGCATTTCTCCATACAGGTTGAAGAGACTTGGCGACAGACAACATCCTTGTCTCACTCCCCTTCCTATTTCCTCACTGTTTCGTTTCTCCATAGTTCAATCGTACCTTTACCCTTTGTCCCAGGTACTTAAGGATGTTCTCAACATATTCCAATTGACTCTGTCGAAGGCCTTCTGCCAGTCTATAAAACAAGTGCAAACTTCTTCGTAAACGGCCAAAACTGTCTCTGACAGTATCCTCATCATGCCAATGGCGTCCCCGGTCCCTTTTCCTTTCCTGATGCCAAAATGATCTTCTCCCATCAGTTCTTCAATTTTGTTTTCCAACCGTCTATTTAGTATTCTTGCAATGATCTTTGCCACATGCGATATCAGACTAATTGTTCTATAATCACTACACTTCTTGGCTTGCTTTTTCTTCTCAAGGGTGACGTCCAAAAATTCTTCAGGGCATTCTCCAGTTTCATAGATTTTGTTTATGAGTTTCATTTCCGATATCTTTAAATACCAGTACCGATTAATACCACATGATCACATTTTGTCCTATTGGCGATTTTGCGAAACTGTATCGTGCCCATTCCGGAAGTCCAGGAATAAGGGATCAACCTGGGCGCCGGTATATGCCGACTTCTGGGTCTCGCGGACGAACAGGCGAGCGGAATTTCATTCTGTAGAAGTTTGCGGAATCCACGTTGTTCCCTACAGAGTACATTTCAGGCCTCCGCAGAATATTCCTGCGTAAACGTGTACTACAATTCTACAACTGAAACAAGCGTTGTTGCTCTACGGTTGTGTGCGCCTGTTCGACACCTTTTTTGAACAGTAACAGAACCTTCCGCCTTTACACTCAGATTATGAATGTGGAGGGTGTGAGCGTGTGGGTGCTATTCTGTCATTCTGCGCAATGGATTAATCTCAGATGTACCCCTTACCGTGTGGCTCCTGCAAGATGCAATTTCCACCTCCACACTACTACAGAAGTCAGACAGACGTTCCTAACGTTCCAAAGAGAAATGCCTGACAAACGTTTAGCAATAAATATCTTCTGGAGTCGTCCGCTGTAAGGAAATGACACAAAAATTCACAAAATTTCTTACGTAACTAGTGGGATACTTGGGAACTGGAGTAGTGCTAGTTAGTGTAAGAAAAACATGAAACCAACGAAAATTATTATTTATTTTGCAAAAATTCTGAGAAATCACAATGGCACTTTTAGTTATGAACTGAACAAGTTATTTCCAGGTTCTTTTCTGAATGTGAAGTTACCTCTTAAGGATATGATTCGCTAATGAAATTTCTATACAAAATTTAAGATTGTTATTGACTTGGTAGAATGGCTGAGAGCCGTGCCTACTCAACTTTAATTATCCGTTAGAATGTTGCTAGGTACGGTCGAGGCTGTTGCGTGTGAAATACAGTGAAGTACTGTTCTGTAGGAAATATGGGGCTTGCAAGAGCTGTAGCGCACAATACCGTAAGCTGTGATGACTGCTGGCTGCGCCGCTCGCTGCTGACAAGTAAGATAACTCTCGTTCTTACAATGAAATGAACACCCTTAGCTGCTTACAGGCGTTGACATACGTCATCGGGGACAGATGAAAATGTGTGCCCCAACTGGGACTCGAACCCAGGATCTCCTGCTTACATGACAGAAGCTCTATCCATCTGAGTCACCGAGGACACAGAGGATAGCGCGACTGCATGGATTTATCTCTGGCACGGTTCCCGCGAAACCAACATTCTCAACGTATTGTCCCGCACTACATTCGTAGTGCCCCCGCCCATTATCTCTCGTTCTATCTGGATTGACCTTCGCCAATCAAACTCTCCCTACGCCTTGATGAAGTCAAGGACTCCTCTTCACCACTAGTCCAACTATTGTCGTGGTACACCAGTAAGATAAACAGTCCACCGCGATGCCACTCAAACATTCGCTCGCAGGCGTTTAACTATAACTGTCTGTTCACACCACACAATAAGTGTGGTGGCCAACACAGTGAACAACGCTTAATTGAAAGGAGTCAATATAGAGTCGCACTCCGATTCGCTCTCAACAGAAGTGCTTTCCCAGTGAAGTACTGAAGAGAGACTTGTTCCTCGCTCTTTCGAGTACACGTACGAGCTCACACGCTCTCGTTATGTGTTCTCGCTCCAAGAGCGACAATGGAACGGCCCCTCTCCACGTCAGACGTGAAGGGGTATATCTTTCAGTCTCTTCCATTACTCCTTCAGCTCAAGGCGTCAGGAATATCGTCTGCCTATCAACATTGCTCTTCTAAAACGGGAGAATAACGTTTCGTTTAAGGCGACCAGTCCAGAAATCTGTAGCATCGGCGTTTGGCGTTTGCTGCCTCCCTGTGAAAACCTCTGAAACTGCGTGCTATGTTTGTAAAGAATGCGTAGGCTGAGCGCTCCCACACAATGTAGCGGAATTTGATTTTAAGCCGAACACAGGGTCGTTCTGCCTTTCACTCAGGCAAACGCTGTCTGCTCTACAGGCGGTCGCTGGCTGACGTAGATAGGTTGTCTCGTCCTCTGAAGGGACCGGCCACCTGGTGAGTGGTTTGCTTCTCCCGAAATAAAAGCTTTTGTGACCTTTGCGTCTTGAATGTGTGTGTGTGTGTGTGTACGCCAGCCTCGAGTATTTCAACCACAGTGCGCACTTGCTATTTACTAGCTATTTGCATATTGTTTACATGAAATCGTACAACATTGACTTTGTCTTATCGAGTTTGGGTTTGATTGAAGCGTCTTCATGTGCGTAATATGATTGTGCTGGCGGAATATGTAAGCAATGAAGGTCAGGAGACCATGACGTCTTACAAGGGTTCACTGCTACTTGTACGAGGGATCATCATTACTGATGATGTACGAGGGATGTTCAATGTGCATTGCAACACATTTTTTCTCGGGCAATTTCGGCTGTAAAAATCCGGAATTTATTGTGGGCTCTCGTGGAATATTTCTGCTTCAGCTCCAATAGTTTCATGAAGTTCCGACTGGTGATGGCGCCATACGTAGCCTTCAAAATGGCGTCCGTAAAGGAGGTGCGTTACAAGCAGGGAGCTGTCATTGAGTTTCTTTTGTGGGAAAATTAGAGCATCGTAGATATTCATAGGTACTTGCAGAATGTCTACGGAGACCTAGCAGCGAACAAAAGCACGGTGAGTAGTTGGGCAACTTGTCTCCCGTCATCGCAACAGGGTTGCGCAGACATGTCTGATCTCCCCGTGCCGGACGGCCGCACACAGCTGTAACCACTGTAGTCTTCGAAACAGGGGAAACCACAAAAATGCAAAAGATGTTCTCCTTCTCCGTGACAAAGTAATGCCTCACACACGTCTGTACATCCGAGAGTAGCTCACCTAACCTTCATTGGAGTGTTCTTCTTCATTCACCCTACAGCCCGGAAGTCACACCTTCCCTCTTGCACCTGTTTGGCCCAATCAAGTTTGCTACCTGCGGGAATCAGCACGTGGAGGATGGGGAGGTTATTGACGCAGTAAAGCGTTGGCTCTGACATACAACACTAGAGTCATACCACGGGGGCGTACAGACTCACCCAGTAAGGGTGACACCTGCACCGAGCGGGATTAGGTTGAAAAGTAGGGTTTTGTAGGCAAAAGAAGGGGGAATAGTATGGTGTACTGGAATCTTTAATAAAACGAGTCTGCTTTCAGGAAAAAAATGTGTGGCGTTACTTATTGAACGCCCCTCGCATTTCGCCTATACAGGGTGGTTCATCGATCGTGACCAGGCCAAATATCTCACGAAATAAGCATCAAACGAAAAAACTACAAAGAACGAAACTTGTCTAGCTTGAAGAGGGAAACCAGATGGCGCTATGGTTGACCCGTTAGGTGGCCCCGCCATAGGTCAAACGGATATCATCTGCGATTTTTTATTACATATTCGTGTAGTACGTAAATAAATATGAATGTTTTAGTTGGACCACTTTTTTCGCTTTGTGATAGATGGTTCTGCAATAGTCACGAACATATGGCTCACAATTTTAGACGAACAGTTGGGAAGAGGTAGGTTTTTTAAATTAAAATACAGAACGTAGGTACGTTTGAACATTTTATTTCGGTTGTTCCAATGTGATACATGTACCTTTGTGAACATTTCTGGAACGCATGCTGTTACAGCGTGATTTCCTCTAAATACCACATTAAAGCAATAAATCCTCAAAATGATGTCCGTCAACCTCAATGCATTTGGCAATACGTGTAACGACATTACTCTCAACAGCGAGTAGTTCGCCTTCCGTAATGTTCGCACATGCATTGACAATACGCTGACGCATGTTGTCAGGCGTTGTCGGTGGATCACGATAGCAAATATCCTTCAACTTTCCCCACAGAAAGAAATCCGGGGACGTCAGATACGGTGAACGTGCGGGCCATGGTATGGTGATTCGACGACCAATCCACCTGTCATGAAATATGCTAGGCAATAACGCTTCAACCGCACGCGAGCTATGTGCCGGACATCCATCATGTTGGAAGTACATGGCCATTCTGTCATGCAGTGAAACATCTTGTAGTAGCATCGGTAGAACATTACGTAGGATATCAGCATACATTGCACCATTTAGATTGCCATCGATAAAATGGGGGCCAATTATCCTTTCTCCCATAAAGCCGCACCATACTTTAAACCGCCAAGGTCGCTGATGTTCCACTTGTCGCAGCCATTGTGGATTTTTCGTTGCCCAATAGTGCATATAATGCCGGTTTACGTTCTCGCTGTTGGTGTATGACGCTTCGTCGCTAAATAGAACGCGTGCAAAAAATCTGCCATCGTCCCGTAATTTCTCTTGTGCCCAATGGCAGAACTGTATAAGACGTTCAAAGTCGTCGCCATGCAATTCCTGGTACACAGAAATATGGTACGGATGCAATCGATGTTGATGGAGCATTCTCAACACCGATATTTTTGAGACTCCCGATTCTCGCGCAATTTGTCTGCTACTGATTTGCGGATTAGCCGCTACAGCATCTAAAACACCTACTTGGGCATCATCATCATTTGTTGCAGGTAGTGGTTGACGTTTCACATGTGGCTGAACACTTCCTGTTTCCTTAAACAACGTAACTATACGGCGAACGGTCCGGACACTTGGATGATGTCGTCCATGATACCGAGCAGCATACATAGCACACTCCCGTTGGCCATTTTGATCACAATAGCCATACATCAACACGATATCGACCTTTTCCGCAATTGGTAAACGGTCCGTTTTAACACGGGTAATGTATCACGAAGCAAATACCGTCCGCACTGGCGGAATGTTACGTGATACCACGTACTTATACGTTTCTGACTATTTCAGCGCCATCTATCACAAAGCGAAAAAAGTAGTCCAACTGAAACATTCATATTTCTCTACGTACTACACGAATATGTAATAAAAAATGGGGGTTTCTGTTTTAAAAAAACAGAGTCGATATCCGTTTGACCTGTGGCAGCGCCATCTAGCGGGCCAACCATAGGGCCATCTGGTTTCCCCTTTCAAGCTAGCCGAGTTTCGTTGTTTGTAGTTTTTCCGTTTGATGCTTATTTCGTGAGATATTTGGCCCTGTCACTATCATTGGACCACCCTGTATATGTTTGCTAAGTGTCGAAAGAAGAAACTGGAGATTTTTTTAAAAAAAGGAAAAAGAATGGAAGAGCACTGCAGGTCGGCTGGATGGGAGTGATCCTGACTGACGGTCCATTTCTGTCGTAGCCTGGGGCCACTCCAAACAGTATCGGGTGTCTGACTCTCACGTGGGGAGGGGAGCTGGCAGGTCGCCCAGAGCAGTCGGGGAGTAATTCTGGAAGCGTCGGAGGCAGACCGGGCTGGCCTAGGCCAAGCCAGGCCGTTCTGTTAATTAGCTGCGGGGTGGGGGTGGCCGCCCCGGATACTCCTCCAGTGGGCGCCAATTACTGGAGAAGCCGAGATACGGCACGGCTCGGCGCGCCGCCCTTGTTTGGGGGTGCGACACACTGAGAGGGCGGCAGAGTGGCAGCACGAGGCAAAGTGCGCGCCTGCTCACCTGCGCACGGGCTGACGCTCCGCGGTAATGGCTTCGTCTTCAGTGACGTCAGTGCACTGTAATCCCTTCAAAATTCGAGAACTCTGAACTACTCCGCATTTGGAAGAAAGAAACATTCGGAGTGTCAAGACATTCCATAGGACTACAGCATATCTGATAGTACTGCTAATGCAAAAACTATGTAAAGCAAATGAACAGAGACAAGATTCTGCATTGACTCAACAAGTACTGAACTATATCCACAGCGAAATGGGAACATGTACAGAGAGCGAAAAATCTACTAGGAATGGTCATAAAGTAGTAATTATCACATCGAAAAACTAAAGTTGGAAAATTAACTTTCTAACAATATAAGGAAAAGGATAGATTGCTTCTCACTGTAAAAATGACACCTTGAGTTGGCGACAGGCACAACGAAAAGACTGCTAAACATCTAGCGTTCGGCCAAACCGTTCTCCAGAAAGGAAACATACACATTCATACAAGAAAGCAGACGTCACGCACAGATGACCGCCCTCTCTCGCAGCTCAAACTGGAATGCAGCTGCCGTATTGAACGAAGGTAACAGTCTTTGAATGCGGCGGGGAAAGGGGTGGGTTAACTGGGTACGGATGGGTGGGAGAAGAGTGCTGTCTGGTGGAGCGTGCAGGTACTACATGGAGGCATGACGAACCTGCTAGCTGCAGTGTCTGAAGGATGCGTCGAGGTGGTGCAGCGGCGGGGGGGGGGGGGGGGGGGAGGACCGAGGAGCAAGGATGGGGAGAGATGGGCGGATGCATTGGCAGAGAGCGGCACAGAACGAGGGTGAGGGGACGTTAACAAGTATGAGGTGATAGGACAGAGTGTGCGGAAACTGTTGGTTGGAGAGTGTTGGGATTGTAGGTTACCAAAGGTTGAGGCCGGAATAATTTTAGGAGTGGCGAATAAGTTGTAAAGGTAACTCCCATCTGTGAAGTTCAGAAAAGATGACGATGGAGGGAATGATCGAGATGACCCAGGTTGTGAAGCAACCATTGAAATCAAGTGTGTTACGTTCAGCTGCGTGTTTTACCCTAGGGTGGTCTACTTTGCTCTTGGCCACAGTTTGGCAGTGGGCATTGACCCTGTTGGATACCTGGTTGGTAGTCATACCAATATAAAAGACTGTGCAATTATTGCATCAAAGCTAGTACATGAGATGGCTGCTTCATAGGTGGTCCAGCCACTGATGGGGTAGGATAAGCCTATGACAGGACTGAAATAGGAAGTTTTGGTGAGTGGATTTGGGAGATCTTGCACCTCGTTCTTCCACAGGGATACAATCACTTTGACAAGGGATTCGGATTGAAAGTGGCATAGAGATGAGATGAACTAGGATGTTGTGGAGTTTGGGTGGGTGACGGAACGCAGCTAGAGGTTTGGTGGGAAGGATCTTGGGTAGTATGTCCCTCATTCAGGTCATGATGACAGGTAACCAAAGCCTCGAGGAGGGATATGGTCCAGTTGTTTGAGTCTGGGGTGATATTTCAGGTGAAACTAATTTGTTTGTTTTCATGCCTGCAGTCCTGGTACACTTTGAAAATGCAGTGTCACAATATTGTACCAAGTTGTTACAGGAGTCAAAATGGTGCAAACTACCGACGCAGTGGAGTACCACGCAGCAATTAGTTTGCTGCTTTTCAAGGGGAACAACGGTGCAACAATCCATGCTAACTTGGTGGAGGGTACGGCAACAATGGTGATACAGTCGCTTGCAGTACGGCAATGTGATCAAAGTATCCGGACACGCCCAAAAACATACGTTTTTCATATTAGGTGCATTGTGTTCTCACCCACTGCCAGGTACTCCATATCAGCGACGTCAGTAGTCATTACATAACGTGAGAGAGCAGAATGGGGCGCTCCATGGAACTCAGGGACTTCGAACGTGGTCAGGTGATTGGGTGTCACTTGTGTCATTTCCACACTCCTAAAAATCTCTAGGTCCACTGTTTCCCATGTAATACTGTCGTAGAAACATGAAGGGACACATTCAGCACAAAAGCGTACAGGCCGGCCTCGTCTGTTGACTAACAGAGACTGTCGACAGCTGAAGAAGGTCCAATGTGTAATAGCCAGACATCTATTCAGTCCATCGCACAGGAATTCCACACTTCATCAGGATCCACTGCAAATACTATGACAGTTAGGCGGGAGGTGAGAAAATATGTATTTCATGGTCGATCGCTGCTCAAAAGCCACACATCACGTCGGTAAATGCCAAACGACTCATCGCTTGGTGTAAGGAGCGTAAACATTGGACGCTTGAGCGGTGGAAAAACGTTCTGTGGAGTGACATATCACGGTACACAAAGTGGCGATCCGATGGCAGGCTGTGGCTATGGCGAATGCCGGTGAACGTCATCTGACAGTGTGTGTTGTGCCAAGAGCAAAATTCGGAGGCGGTGGTCGTATGGTGTGGTCGTGTTTTTCATGGAGGGGCTTGCACCCCTTATTGTTTTGCGTGGCACTATAACAGCACAGGCCTACACTGATGTTTTAAGCATCTTCTTGCATCCCACTGTCGAAGAGCAATTAGGGGATGGTGGTTACATCTTTCAACACGATCTAGCACCTGTCCATAATACACGGCCTGTGGCGTAGTGTGTCCGTGCGGTTCTAGGCGCTGTAGTCTGGAACCGCGAGGCCGCTACGGTCGCAGGTTCGAATCCTGCCTCGGGCATGGATGTGTGTGATGTCCTTTGGTTAGTTAGCTTTAAGTAGTTCTAAGTTCTAGGGGACTAATGACCTCAGAAGTTGAGTCCCATAGTGCTCAGAGCCATTTGAACCATTTGTGGCGTAGTGGTTACACGACAATAACACCCCTGTAATTGACTAGCCTGCACAGAGTCCTGACCCGAATGCTATAGAACAACTTTGGGATTGTTTTGGAACGCCGACTTCTTGTGAGGCCCCACCGACCGACATCGATACTTTTCCTCACTGCAGCACTCAATGAAGAATGGGCTACCATTCCACAAGAAATCTTCCAGCACCTGATTGAACGTATGTCTGCAAGAGTCGAAGGTGTCATCAAGGCTAAGGGTGGGCCAACACCATGTTGAATTCCAGCATTACCGATTGAGGGCGCCACGAACTTGAAAGTCTTTTTCAGCCAGGTGTCCGGATACATTTGATCGCATAGT
Organism: Schistocerca nitens; assembly: GCF_023898315.1. Classification (NCBI taxonomy): domain Eukaryota; kingdom Metazoa; phylum Arthropoda; class Insecta; order Orthoptera; family Acrididae; genus Schistocerca; species Schistocerca nitens. Next base: position 928,018,218 of record NC_064617.1, on the reverse strand, counting down.
GTAGATTGCTTTGTGAAGAAATGGGAATCACAAGAGAAGTGGGTGCCTGGTACCCAAAAGCTGGCATAGCACAATCGACGTGATGATAGGAGAAGTGACGATAAGTCGCGGATCAGTTTTAAACGTCTTGCATGGTATATAGAAGATGACAAAAGTCGCCACTTGGTGGTTTCTGCGACTGCTCCCACTGAAAAATCTCACAAAACTGAGGCAGCAGCGGAAATGCTTCGGCTGTGTCAGACCAAACAAGATGACTTCGTTAGCCGCCTAATCGTCATGCAAGAGTGCTGGGTGCGCCATTACAGCCCCGACACAAAGCAGCAGATCAAGTAGTGGAAATATGTGGATTCAACCCCGCCCAAAAAGGCCAAGAGCCAAACACCATCAGGTAATGTGCCACCGAGTGGTTTTGTTTTTGGGACTGTGCCATGTTGTGGTGCTAACAAATAATGCTCTTGAGGGGCAAACCGTCATACTATCGTTTTCCAGAATGTCCGGTCGAGATTACGGGAGGCTTTTTAGACTAAACGTCGCTGAAAGCTGTCGAAGTCTGTGTTTTTGCTCTACGAAAACGCTCCAGATCGCACACAACACAGTCACACACTCTGCTTCCTTGGGCTGCCAAATTTTGCCTCACCACCCATATTCTCTTGAGATGTGTACCGAGTGACTTCCTTTTTCCTCGGGTGAAAAAACCGCTTTGTGGCAAGCACTTACAGAATGACTATGGAGTCTTTATTGAGACAGAATGTTTCTTGAACAGCCAAAATGATGACTCCTACTACGAAGATCTCGATCAAGTCATGTATCGTTGAGAAAAATGTGAATATGTGCGGAAAAACTAATACCGCCGCCAGGTTTCAAGACCAAGCTCGAGTTCTTTCCTTTTACTTTTCTTTATTTTTCTTTATTAATTTATTTATCTTTGAAATGTAATTGATATTTTGTGAATTTCCCTCTAACGTTGCATGGGGGCTTAATTAAAATGAAATGCAAATAATTTTAATTACTGCTTTAGTAGCTGTTTGTCCGATTACGCAATGTCTCGTCAACGGTTGGCCCTGACTCGTATTAGTACGCTATCTGACTGCATAGAACAACAACAAAGAATGAAATGGAAATTTTCATTAACACAATTAATTAATTAATTAAGTCCCCAGCAACTATAAAACCTACGAAACCAAAGCACAAGTATAACTGTTCTGTGTGTGGAAGTATGACTCAACGTACGCATCTGGCACGGTTCTTCTTCAATAACACAAGAAATTTTAAATATCATTTATACTGAATTAATTAAAGAAAATAAAAATACCATAATTACTCAAGAAAACCAGAATTACACTCTAATATAAGAACACAAGCCAGATGCTTTGTTGACTGAACCTGTAATGACGCATTATTTAAAACATGGAAATAATGAAAAATAAATCAAGTTTCGTTACCTTCATATATTGACCAAAATCACTCTAATCATTACAATATATCTCCACACCGACTCGCTGTTACCACATCTCAACAAGAAGTTTTCAGTATCACATCTCAGCAAGCACTCCTTACTAGCACATCTGAACACGAACTGACTACTACGAGTCCTGGACAAGCACAGCGCACTACGACATCTCAATAATCACTGCCAGTGGAGGCGGCGGAACAATGCTCTCTAGCGATCTCTGGCGCTGTAGCTAAGTGTAGCCACCTTTCATATGCCCTTCCTCCACGGCTAGAATTTGATGGTATTTTTGCCAGCATTGGTGGTGAAAATACCACCAAATTCGTCAAAAAAATACAGACAAAAGTAAAAGATATGAAAGGTGGCTACACTGAGCCACAGCGCCAGAGATCGCGCTAGAGAGTATTGTTCCGCTGCCTCCACTGGCAGTGATTATTGAGAACTCGTAGTGGGCAGTGCTTGTCGAGGACTCGTAGTAGTCAGTTCGTGTTGAGATGTGCTAGTAGGGAGTGCTTGCTGAGATGTGATACTGAAAAGTTCTTGTTGAGATGTGGTAATAGCGAGTCGGTGTGGAGATATATTGTAATGATTAGAGTGATTTTGGTCAATATATGAAGGTAACGAAACTTGATTTATTTTTCATTATTTCCATGTTTTAAATAATGCGTCATTACAGGTTCAGTCAACAAAGCATCTGGCTTGTGTTCTTGGATTAGAGTGTTATTCTGGTTCTCTTGAGTAATTATGGTATTTTTATTTTCTTTAATTAATTCAGTATAAATGATATTTAAAATTTCTTGTGTTGTTGAAGAAGAACCGTGTCAGATGCGTACGTTGAGTTATACTTCCACACGCAGAACAGTTACACTTGTGCTTTGGTTTCGTAGGTTTTATAGTTGCTGGGGACTTAATTAATTAATTGTGTTAATGAAAATTTCCATTTCATTCTTTGTTATTGTTCTAAGCAGTCAGATTGCGTAATAATACTAGTCAGGGCCAACCGTTTACGAGACTCGTAATCGGACAAACAGCTACTAAAAGTTTAAAAATTATTTTCATTATATTTTAAAGAAGCCACACCTCGTTTACACATTTCAGTTATGCACACTATGGTCCCAGAAAATGCTTTCATAAATTACGAGAAAATTGCTACTTCAGTAATACGGAAAAACCTATTCGATCTGTTCTTACCAAATGCAAATTATGTCAACAGGCAACGTTAAAATTTTTGTGGAATGACATACTTTAGAGAAACTAACAGCTACATGTAAACATGCAGAGAATAGAAGGATACCGCGCTGTGTTTTGGCGGCGGCACATACTCAAAGCAACAGTCAGTCTGCGCGCCGCACAAGGCAGTCGTTGACCGCAAACAATTACTTCCTACGCCTCGCGCCTACAGCTGATCGAGCGCTCAGTGCGAATGCACTGACAGCCGTAAACAAATACACAGTCTAATTTCTCAGATTAAATTCAGTATAAAGCTATGGTGACTTTATAAATTATGTTATTAACGTTCAGTATTTTTCAGGATACGGTTGTATAAAATATTTAAGAACTTCAGGTAAATTCTGTGTGTGTCCGACGTTAAGAGGACTTGCTATCGAGAAATTTTCAGGAAGAATGTAATTTCAAAAAAAAAAAAAAAAAAAAAACCAAAAAGGTAACGATTAATTAAGTTTATTTTTCAGGTAACATATTTCCACTTAGGTACGTACTTTAGACGTAATTTGCTGCTTGCGATTACGTGATTCATACTTTGTGCTAAATCTCATGTTCTATGAATTTACTTGTGAAGCGACGTGCTTGTGTACATTTACTGATTATGACAATTGATTAATGAACAGTGTTATTACTTGTGTATATTATGCATCGCTTGGCTGCTACGCTTTTTCACTGATGTCATATTTTTTAATTATGTGCCTGCTGTGCTTATTTATTTAAATTATAATTGCCACCTGATTAGTTGTGCTGTTATGTATGTAGGTTACACTTTGTGATTTATCTGCTTGCGCCTTCATGTTTACTTATTAAGATTACATACGAACATTTATTTGCTTATGCTGATATGATGCTAATGACTTGTTTATTACGTAAGATATATGTTTGCTGCTTTTTGTATGGATTGCATATTTACACATTTCTGTTTTGTTGTCATAACTACTCTCCAATTTAGGATATAGCAATGATGATGTACAGTGTACGAACATAGAGTTTAGGTTACACTGTGGTATTAATTATAGATTGTTCGCTTGGCAGAGCCTCGTTGTAAGAATTGTGCTGCATCCATTTGTTGACATTCTGTTCTCTACTGGTATATTTACTCGCTATTGCATGTTTTGCTTACGCTCAGTGCCTTATATTTTTAAGATAAGAAAATGAACTGCAGTAATTCGACATAAACGACATTAGTACAAGAAACTTCATAGAAGTCACATGAGCTGGAGGTTTTATGAAAGCTGTATAAATGTATGCTAATAGGAAGGAAGCTAACGACATGACATACCAAAACTAGGTTTAGACCATTGACAGTTATTACGCTGCGTTTTTCGTGAGCAATTGAAATAGGAAGTGACATTTAACACAAGAAATACTCCACATGTTTGCTTCTGTTTGCCATAAGTCTTGAAGTGGTGTACACACTGTGAAATATTATGATCATTCACACTCCGTAATCGTACTTAATTACTGAGAGTTATTCGAACTAAGTCTGTTAGAGGTCATGTATGCATTTATTTTATTTAATGATGGACAAGGAACCAAAATGTATCTTATAATTTATAATGAGTAGAAAATTTGGGTCAGATGGATTACACAGAGGTTGTGTGTAGACACTGTGTCTTCGGATTGTATGGGATGATGAATTGAAGTTGCACTAGGATTTTGTCTGTACTTGTTCGAGGAGACTGACTAGAGGAAAGAGTTGTTATGGAAGTGAAATGATATTGGTGCTGAGGTTTATATATATCGACGTAGTGAAGAGGTATTATTGAAGTATTAAGATTAAGTGATGCTTATTGGAGTTTTCGTGGACAAGAGGTAAGGTAAATGATATTGATGATAAGGTTTATATGTATCGACGTATTGAAGAGGTATTAGTGAAGTATTGAGATTATGCTGATGATTATTGGAGTTTTGATGGATAAGAGGTAAAGTAAGTGAGGAGCATATTTTTTTTGTTGGTCCATATGGAACAAGGAGGATGAAGATGGCAGACTAGAACACTCAAGTAGAAGGAAGATTGTCTACACACACACTTTGTCAAATCACTAAGCAGTATATACTTTTTTTTGAGAGAGGAAGCATTTGCATATCTTGGTACACTGACAGTTGTTCAGCAACCGTACATTTTGATCTGGCTTGGCAAACATTGGTCTTGACATGATGACTATGACGTTGACTTAACTATTATTGACTGTTATACATTGCTGCCACTACTACTTGGTACACATGATGAACATCAAATCTTGGACAGAGCTACATTTCCACAGTTAACACTATTCAATTACACAGTAGTACTTAATGTGGATGAAAGATGAGTGAGTGTGTTTTGTGTGTTTTCCTTTCCTAATCCTACCCACCTATCTCCTAAATATTATTTTATTTGTTGGTAGTGGCTTGCACTGACACCCATAAATGTTATAGGTTTACTGGTATTTGTGTATTGTAATAGTTAATAGGAAAATTATCTGATATCATTTGTGTGTTTGTTATGATTTGTATGTTTAGTGTAAAAGCATTGTATGTGTATTCAAACTATTGTTCATGCCTGAACTGTCTGATTAGTGATGGTGCTGCACTTATCAACATGATGTGTGACATTTAGTCATGTTTAATTTCTGCTGATGAACAGTGTGATTAGTGAAAGTGAATTTTATGGACTGCGGTCAGCACCTGGTCAACATTACTGGGTGCCACTGATGGACTGCTTCTACTGAAAAGATGTCACCTGTTGATGTCTGCACCTGTTCAACATTGCTGGTGCCACTGATGGACTGCTTCTACTGAAATGGTGTAACTTGTTGATATCTGCACCTGTTCAACATTGCTGGTGCCACTAATGGAACTGCTTATACTGAAATGGTGTTACTTGTTGGTGTCTGCACCTATTCAACATTACTGGGTGCCACTGATGGACTGTTTCTATTGAAATAATGTTACTTGTTGGTATTTGCACCTGTTGACCATTGATGGGTGCTACTGCTGGAACTGTCAACTACTTGTTTCTTGGGCTATGGAAAGAGTTTATGTGAATATTTGTATAAACTGATTTTTTGTGTATTACTGTTTGTGAAAAGTTATGAGACTCTTACCTGCACATATTCGTCATTGCTGACGCTATTGATTGAACTGTTTAACCACATAATACTCGTGTAAACTATTATGTAAAGTCACATGTATGAAAGAATTTGTATTGCTTACTGTATTTTATATATTAGGTTATTGAAAGGTCAGTGCAAAGCCAAAATTTTATCTAGTTATATGATATTTACGCATTAATATTATCTGTTATTTTTGTCTGTATTTTTTTGACGAATTTGGTGGTATTTTCACCACCAATGCTGGCAAAAATACCATAAAATTCTAGCCCGTGGAGGAAGGGCATATGAAAGGTGGCTACACTGAGCCACAGCGCCAGAGATCGCGCTAGAGAGTATTGTTCCGCCGCCTCCACTGGCAGTGATTATTGAGAACTCGTAGTGGGCAGTGCTTGTCGAGGACTCGTAGTAGTCAGTTCGTGTTGAGATGTGCTAGTAGGGAGTGCTTGCTGAGATGTGATACTGAAAAGTTCTTGTTGAGATGTGGTAATAGCGAGTCGGTGTGGAGATATATTGTAATGATTAGAGTGATTTTGGTCAATATATGAAGGTAACGAAACTTGATTTATTTTTCATTATTTCCATGTTTTAAATAATGCGTCATTACAGGTTCAGTCAACAAAGCATCTGGCTTGTGTTCTTGGATTAGAGTGTTATTCTGGTTCTCTTGAGTAATTATGGTATTTTTATTTTCTTTAATTAATTCAGTATAAATGATATTTAAAATTTCTTGTGTTGTTGAAGAAGAACCGTGTCAGATGCGTACGTTGAGTTATACTTCCACACGCAGAACAGTTACACTTGTGCTTTGGTTTCGTAGGTTTTATAGTTGCTGGGGACTTAATTAATTAATTGTGTTAATGAAAATTTCCATTTCATTCTTTGTTATTGTTCTAAGCAGTCAGATTGCGTAATAATACTAGTCAGGGCCAACCGTTTACGAGACTCGTAATCGGACAAACAGCTACTAAAAGTTTAAAAATTATTTTCATTATATTTTTTTTTTTTTGAAATTACATTCTTCCTAAAAATTTCTCGATAGCAAGTCCTCTTAACGTCGGACACACACAGAATTTACCTGAAGTTCTTAAATATTTTATACAACCGTATCCTGAAAAATACTGAACGTTAATAACATAATTTATAAAGTCACCATAGCTTTATACTGAATTTAATCCGAGAAATTAGACTGTGTATTTGTTTACGGCTGTCAGTGCATTCGCACTGAGCGCTCGATCAGCTGTAGGCGCGTGACGTAGGAAGTAATTGTTTGCGGTCAACGACTGCCTTGTGCGGCGCGCAGACTGACTGTTGCTTTGAGTATGTGCCGCCGCCAAAACACAGCGCGGTATCCTTCTATTCTCTGCATGTTTACATGTAGCTGTTAGTTTCTCTAAAGTATGTCATTCCACAAAAATTTTAACGTTGCCTGTTGACATAATTTGCATTTGGCAAGAACAGATCGAATACGTTTTTCCATATTACTGAAGTAGCAATTTTCTCGTAATTTATGAAAGCATTTTCTGGGACCATAGTGTGCATAACTGAAATGTGTAAACGAGGTGTGGCCAAATCATCCAATCTAACAAAGCGTCTAAGAAAATTACAGACACCAAGGAAACTACGAACATCACATTTTGTGGTAGGAACAGCATAATTACGAATAGCATCTAATTTTTCTGGATCAGGAAGAATACCTTCTGTAGAAATAATGTGACCGAGAAATTTCACCTGAGAACGACCAAATTCAGATTTTTCCAAGTTCACTGTAATGCCAACTCTTGCAAAAATACGTAATAATGAATCCAAAATTTTGTTGTGCTCACTCCAAGAACGTTTAGCAATAAGAATGTCGTCAACATATGAAGTAATATTGTCACAAAGATAAACAGGTAAAATTTCGTTTATACCACGAATAAATGCTGCAGAAAATATAGTAAGTCCAAACGGTAATTTCCAAAGTCACTTTTGGGTAAAATCGTCATATCCGGTTAATCTTTACCTACTGTCTAGATGGATAGTAGAAGGATTGTTTTTTTTTTTTTTTTTTTTTTTTTTAGATGCAAAGAACAGTGAAAGAGTAGGCAGCGGTGCAGAAAACTAAAAGGGAAATAGCACCACTACAGCTCGGGGCCTTGTGAACGCTACGGCACATATTCACTTAGTATAGTGAATCCCCTGAGGACTTTAATAGCTGCACATAATTTTCAGTTTGTGACTTAGTGGCACATCTGGCGGAAGTGCGTACGTAAATTGATCTAACCATGAACATAGATGTATGTCATTCTTAGAATTGCGGAAGATCTTAAATTTCCGAACAGTCAAGAAGTGTTTACAGTCAAAGTTTTCGCCTCGTGGCGACAAAGACCTACCGCGTCTGTCCCAGTCCGAATGTCGATTATTGTCAAGTTCGCGCGCTTGGCGCTCTCTTGTTGCATCCCGTAAATAAAACAAATTACTTTCTTCAAACCCCGCTGCTATTTGTGATTCTAAATTTCTTTTGCTGTCTTTTCCTACAATTTCGCCTTCAATTTGTTTCACTTGCTTTCCTAATGCTTCAAATTCCCATTTAACGCGTTCATTAAATTTTCCGTGATTTTCAACATGCTTATTTATGCTCTGGTACTCTTCGGTTTCTGAAAATGGCAATGGAGCTATATCATCTGAATCTCTGTCCCCATTTAAACTAAGATTTGTCAATTGATCTGAAATCTCCTCAACTCTTTCCGATAAGTTTACGTCTTCCGTAAGTGTCGCAATTCGGGTTTCGGTATTGTCACTTTTAGTAGTTGACTGTTCACACTGTTGCGTTAAGTCATTTGGTACTGATTCCTCAATTCTTTCAAATACTTCTTCATTATCGTGTGCACGTTGTAAATTTAACTCTGAAAATTTTTGAACTATCACGCGATCTTTTTCTTCCTGTTCCCTGTCCTGTTCCTCTTGTCTAATTCCTGTTGAAATTAAACTATTATTGTGAGCCTTCAAAATCGGTTGTACTTCTTCTCTAATTTCTTTCTTTGATTCATCTTTCATGTTTTTGAAACATGTCCCTGTTCGTGAGCCTAACTGTGTTTCCATTGTTTCCATCTCGGTTTTATTTTCAGATCGTAACTGTGATCCCACTGTTTTTAATACAGATCCTAACTGTGATCCCAAATTTAATATTGCACTCATCAACTGCTCCATAATAACCGGTTCGAAATTCTTTTCGCCCCTAACATTTCCCGCAAAACCAGTTTCCTTCGCCATAGCTGTAAAGCTATCTGTGTTCGATACTACTCCAGAATCTTCTGTCGTTAATCTCGGATTCTGTGAATTTTCTGATTGAGAAAAATTTTGAAATGTTTCCGGACTATTTTCTCGACTTATTACATTGTTTTCCACTTCATTATCCATCATACTGTTTTCCTCTGTTGGCGAGTTCGCCATGTTAACAATTTCGTCATTCTCACTCTCCATCATTTTTGCCTTTTTCATCGATCGCGTAATCATTTACAAAATATACAAAACTCGTCACTATATGAAAATTACACACAATGACACTTTATCATCAACAATATCATTCACACGAAATGCTTCCCTCAAACACGATTAACGAACAATAGAAGAATGACAATTACCAAATCTACTCATGCAATATAGACTACAATTACTAAACTACAAATTACAACAATACTACTGTCTACTATTTTTACAATCAGAAGATTTCCAAGAGACGATCCTGGCAGGGTCGCCACGTGCATGGGGGCTTAATTAAAATGAAATGCAAATAATTTTAATTACTGCTTTAGTAGCTGTTTGTCCGATTACGCAATGTCTCGTCAACGGTTGGCCCTGACTCGTATTATTACGCTATCTGACTGCATAGAACAACAACAAAGAATGAAATGGAAATTTTCATTAACACAATTAATTAATTAATTAAGTCCCCAGCAACTATAAAACCGACGAAACCAAAGCACAAGTATAACTGTTCTGCGTGTGGAAGTATGACTCAACGTACGCATCTGGCACGGTTCTTCTTCAATAACACAAGAAATTTTAAATATCATTTATACTGAATTAATTAAAGAAAATAAAAATACCATAATTACTCAAGAAAACCAGAATTACACTCTAATACAAGAACACAAGCCAGATGCTTTGTTGACTGAACCTGTAATGACGCATTATTTAAAACATGGAAATAATGAAAAATAAATCAAGTTTCGTTACCTTCATATATTGACCAAAATCACTCTAATCATTACAATATATCTCCACACCGACTCGCTATTACCACATCTCAACAAGAACTTTTCAGTATCACATCTCAGCAAGCACTCCTTACTAGCACATCTGAACACGAACTGACTACTGCGAGTCCTGGACAAGCACAGCGCACTACGACATCTCAATAATCACTGCCAGTGGAGGCGGCGGAACAATGCTCTCTAGCGATCTCTGGCGCTGTAGCTCAGTGTAGCCACCTTTCAACGTTTACACAGTTTCCCAACGCAGGTCTTTTGAACGTAAATATAACATTAGAGGAAGTGTACAGTCCAGTCTGTATTCTTTCAACTGGGGAGGGAGGAGGCGCAGAGGAGATCCTGCAATGGTTTCTGCAACCATATCTTCGGTTTCAGAGAATTATACAGACACACTGAAAGAAAATACAGCTATTAAAATCTTAAGTATGTGCAAGACTATAAGAAGACATGTATTCGGCTATAAATCATACTGTTAGAAAATAAAACTGCTACGATCTGTAGTAGATGACCATGAGCGTCTCTTCATAATTGTTACTTTGAACATGAAGGCTTAATAGGTCAACTGACGGCTTTGGAAAACTGTCGGTACAACGATGATTATATGTTTCTAGCAATTTGAAAAATGTCTTCGTAAATAACGGCACAGGTCCCCATTTCGAGTGACACAGGACTCAGATACAAGAGTCCCACACTGATTCAGGCTGTAGTGAATGCAATAGATTTTAATTGGTTGTTTATATATTGAAAGGGTACAGTACCGCCCGACATTGAAAATAGGTACAACATTGTTCGTTATTCGTGTCAGAACAACATTTTTTGTAATAATAACTCAATTTCACATAAGACACCGAAGCCGGATACAAGTGTAGGAAAGAATGACTATTTATTTAACTGATCACATGTGCACTCCAACAAAATAAATCCCTACATCCAATTTGGTGAGATCTGCGAAATGAATGAATGTATGGTCGTCTGCTAACCGCAGATAGTGAATGTGAATACATGATCATCTTTGAGACGGTCCTTTGGTCACCTTTGGTGGAACCAAAGAGATGAGATTTACCGGAGCTTTGAGCGCCTGAAATGTGGCTGACCAATACGGTAGCAAGGTGCTCCCCCACCTCGACAGAGGTGCGAGCTGACCTGAAGAACGGCCATGTTTTTCGGCACTCTGCCGCTGGATCTTGTGTTGGTAAGACCTGTCTTAGGTGTACTCCGTAAAGACAAAAGAGTGGAGACATGGTATGCATGTGAAATACTTAAGAGTAGTTTGGAATAATAATTTCTCTATTTCAGGAACTTTTGTGGGGAGAATTAAATGTCAGGCAGGTAATATTAAGGGGATCGTAGTAATCTTCGGAAGTGACCAACGGTCACAATGAAACCACGTGTAGCAATAAGTTGAAATACTTCTGAGTGCTTAAGTTAAGCTGAATTACTAGCGTGTGTACTATAAGTTGGAAATATTTAAGAAACGGCGTGTGCAGGACTTGAAATTAGAGACGAGTACTTCCACGTGGTGAGTACTGTGTGAGTCTCAATCTCTGTATGAGACAAAGGATAAAGAGAAGTACTCGTCCATGGTATCAGTTGAGGACTCGCGTGTGTGATGAATATGTTCTTAATATTAATTTGCGTGTTATGTTCCTGTGTGACGCTTGATTCAAACTACACTCCTGGAAATGGAAAAAAGAACACATTGACACCGGTGTGTCCGACCCACCATACTTGCTCCGGACACTGCGAGAGGGCTGTACAAGCAATGATCACACGCACGGCACAGCGGACACACCAGGAACCGCGGTGTTGGCCGTCGAATGGCGCTAGCTGCGCAGCATTTGTGCACCGCCGCCGTCAGTGTCAGCCAGTTTGCCGTGGCATACGGAGCTCCATCGCAGTCTTTAACACTGGTAGCATGCCGCGACAGCGTGGACGTGAACCGTATATGCAGTTGACGGACTTTGAGCGAGGGCGTATAGTGGGCATGCGGGAGGCCGGGTGGACGTACCGCCGAATTGCTCAACACGTGGGGCGTGAGGTCTCCACAGTACATCGATGTTGTCGCCAGTGGTCGGCGGAAGGTGCACGTGCCCGTCGACCTGGGACCGGACCGCAGCGACGCACGGATGCACGCCAAGACCGTAGGATCCTACTCAGTGCCGTAGGGGACCGCACCGCCACTTCCCAGCAAATTAGGGACACTGTTGCTCCTGGGGTATCGGCGAGGACCATTCGCAACCGTCTCCATGAAGATGGGCTACGGTCCCGCACACCGTTAGGCCGTCTTCCGCTCACGCCCCAACATCGTGCAGCCCGCCTCCAGTGGTGTCGCGACAGGCGTGAATGGAGGGACGAATGGAGACGTGTCGTCTTCAGCGATGAGAGTCGCTTCTGCCTTGGTGCCAATGATGGTCGTATGCGTGTTTGGCGCCGTGCAGGTGAGCGCCACAATCAGGACTGCATACGACCGAGGCACACAGGGCCAACACCCGGCATCATGGTGTGGGGAGCGATCTCCTACACTGGCCGTACACCACTGGTGATCGTCGAGGGGACACTGAATAGTGCACGGTACATCCAAACCGTCATCGAACCCATCGTTCTACCATTCCTAGACCGGCAAGGGAACTTGCTGTTCCAACAGGACAATGCGCGTCCGCATGTATCCCGTGCCACCCAACGTGCTCTAGAAGGTGTAAGTCAACTACCCTGGCCAGCAAGATCTCCGGATCTGTCCCCCATTGAGCATGTTTGGGACTGGATGAAGCGTCGTCTCACGCGGTCTGCACGTCCAGCACGAACGCTGGTCCAACTGAGGCGCCAGGTGGAAATGGCATGGCAAGCCGTTCCACAGGACTACATCCAGCATCTCTATGATCGTCTCCATGGGAGAATAGCAGCCTGCATTGCTGCGAAAGGTGGATATACACTGTACTAGTGCCGACATTGTGCATGCTCTGTTGCCTGTGTCTATGTGCCTGTGGTTCTGTCAGTGTGATCATGTGATGTATCTGACCCCAGGAATGTGTCAATAAAGTTTCCCCTTCCTGGGACAATGAATTCACGGTGTTCTTATTTCAATTTCCAGGAGTGTATATGGGTGTATTTTGTAAAAAATTCGTAATGTCATGTGAGCGGCATGCTACCAGTGTTAAAGACTGCGATGGAGCTCCGTATGCCACGGCAAACTGGCTGACACTGACGGCGGCGGTGCACAAATGCTGCGCAGCTAGCGCCATTCGACGGCCAACACCGCGGTTCCTGGTGTGTCCGCTGTGCCGTGCGTGTGATCATTGCTTGTACAGCCCTCTCGCAGTGTCCGGAGCAAGTATGGTGGGTCTGACACACCGGTGTCAATGTGTTCTTTTTTCCATTTCCAGGAGTGTATAATACATGCTGTTCATTAGCAGTTATCGTAAGACAGTGGGAAATGTACAGCCTTCTGTCAGTGCAAATGCTAGCCGGCCATGGAGGCCGAGCGGTTCTAGGCGCTACAGTCTGGAACCGCGCGACCGCTACGGTCGCAGGTTCGAATCCTGCCTCGGGCATGGATTTGTGTGATGTCCTTAGGTTAGTTAGGTTTAAGTAGTTCTATGTTCTAGGGGACTGATGACCTCAGAATTTAAGTCCCATAGCGCTCAGAGCCATTTGAACAATTTTTTTGCAAGTGCTAGTTAGAAAAAAAAAAACGATTTTGGCCTGAGGAGAGATGGTTGCACCTTGACGGATATTTTGGAGCACATATCACTTTACTTGGCGTACGGCAAATTCTGATCAGATGCACGAGTACCTCCTGCACGGAAAAAGGAGATGTTTGGGAGAGTCATATTCATGACTGCCCTGTTTCGTGAATGAAGAATAGAGACCCCTTTCAACAACTTTCGTAATCTCGTAAGTTTCCGATTAGGTTATGTTACTCTTGAAAAATCCTGTATAATTTTGTCCAGCTCTCGTCACTAATTGTCGGCAGCGGATGTGCCCCTTCCTGGAGGAATTTTCATTGTACAGGAACATTACTCAGGTGGCAAGACCAATAGCGTTAAGCGTTAATTGTCACTCACAACTGCATCTTATCGTTTGAAATTCTCTCTAGATGGTCTTAATCGACAGAATGAGGGAGAATTGCCCACCACTTGGCGTACAGTTTCTTCCGTCGTAACTACGGCCGGTCCCCTTTGCGTTAGGTAATTCTCCTGCCACAGCTGTTGTGAAACTTAGAGAGCGGTAGATATATGTCCGAGCCCCATCCATCACCAGGGCTGCCCGCTTCGCTTCCCCTCTGCGTCCGAGTCTCAGAAATTTGCTCGCGGCCGCTGTCGCGCCTGGCAAGTGATTCGCTCGTGTCGGGATGATTAACGGACCTGTGTTTAGCGAAGCGGCTTACCCTGTACCAGATGCGGTAGCTCTGTGTCGGGTGATTAATGCGACTGAACGGACGAAACCACAAAGAGACTCGCGCGGGCGCACTTCGGTTACGCGTCAATCAGCGGCAGACGTCAGAGTGTTTACACAAGCCAGTATGAGGTGACGGGAGCTGTCAGGTACCTTAGCTCACCACAGCTCCACGCCTACATATCTTGGGATGTCCTCAGCTCTCACACGTGTCTTCATCGTAAACCGGTATACAATACAAGCTTTACACAACCGCCAAATAAAAGTTCGAAAGCATTCTATGCAGCGCTGAAATGTTAGTTGGCAAGTAATGTCTCTTCCAGTTTATTGATCACAAAAACGGAGCACATAACATCTACTACACTGCTGGCCACCGTAAATGCAACACCCTGAAGGAAGCATCCGAATCAAGTGAAATTTACACCATGTGTTTGCAGCGATGAGATATGCAACTGATTAGAATTTCAGCGCAGACGCACATCACGCGCGTCTGTGGCGCCACCTCATAGCGCCATTTAAGGCTTGGCGATTTCGACGAGTGTACGTTCGGCATGTGTGTTTACCTTGTGGTTGTTTCACAAGACGATCAGCTATGCCTCGTAGACAACAGCGAACATCGTTTGATCAAGTATCCGAGTTCGACAGAGGAAGGAGAGTGGCTTACCGAGATTGTGGATTATCATACAGAGAAATGGCTAGTCGTGTTGGACGAAACCAAACAACTGTAATGCGGATATGTGACCGTTGGATGCAGGAGGGTACGACGGACCGACGTGGTCGATCGCATTCACCTCGGTGCACCACTGCACGTGCTGATAGGCAAATTGTGCGCATGGCAGTGGCGGATCGCTCAGTGACATCCCGAACCATAACACAGCACATTGCGTCTGTAACGCATCATCCAGTGTCTGCGCGTACCATTCGACGCCGTTTACAGCAGAGTGGCCTGTCCGCAAGACGTCCATTGCTTCGTCTACCATTGACGCAGAACCACAGACGTCTCCGTCGCCAATGGTGTGATGGCAGACGGATGTGGACGGCAGAATGGAATGACGTTGTCTTTACTGACGAGGCACGCTTCTGTCTGCAGCACCACGATGGTCGGATTCGAGTGTGGAGACACCGTGGAGAGAGGATGCTGGACAGCTGCATATGCACCGCCATACTGGTCTTGCACCGGGTATTATGGTATGGGGCGGTATTGGATATTACTCTCGCACGCCTCTAGTACGCATTGCCGGTACTTTAAATAGCCGGCGCTACATATCCGAGGTGCTGGAGCCAGTTGTCCTTCCTTACCTTCAGGGCTCGTCCACAGCCATATTTCAACAGGATAATGCGCGACCACACGTGGCACGCATTGTCCAAAGGTTCTTCGTCAATAACCAGATTGAATTGCTTCCCTGGCCGGCTCGCTCTCCGGATCTTTCGCCGATAGGAAACATGTGGTCCATGGTTGCTCAACGAGTGACCCAGATTACATCCCCAGCTGCCACACCAGATGATCTTTGGCAACGTGTGGAAACTGCTTGGGCTGCTGTACCCCAGGAACACATCCAACGTCTCTTTGACTCAATGCCGAGACGTGTGGCAGCGGTGATCTCCAACAATGGCGGCTACTCTGGCTACTGATTCTGGCAGGAACCACATGTCACAGACGTCTATAAACGTAATCATTTGATACTTGGTCAACATGTTATCTACAAAATAAATTTTGTTGTGCTACCTCTTGTCTTTATTGGTGTTGCATTTACGGTGGCCAGCAGTGTATTATCTAACGGAAACGTAAGTAACTTATTGAGGTACACCCGCCTTAACTTCTATGGCGAGTCAGAACGTGCTAGCAATAAATTTTTTAATCAGTCCCAACCTTTTTCAGTGAGATGAGTATCGAGGGAAAATGCAGGCCGATACAGTCGAGCGATACTGATACGACTGAGGAAATCACTGACGATACCTTCGCGATGGACTAGGAAACTGTCATTCATAAACTGCACCTTATACGAAAGCGCTGCACTGCTTTCTGAACGGAGGAACACATATAATCTTTGCCATGCGCTTTCTTTGCCATGCCCTCGGCGGTGGTTCGCAGAGTAAAATCTAGGTGTACATGTAACTAGGTTACCGACATTCAACAAGTTGAGTATGCCTGCGATATAAAGTACTATATGCAAGGCTGCTTATGAGGGTCGTTTAATTACATCTACATCTACGTGATTACTCCGCTATTCACAATAAAGTGGCTGTCAGAGGGTTCAATGAACCACCTTCAAGCTGTCTGTCTACCGTTCCACTCTCGAACGGCACGCGGGAAAAACGAGCACTTAAATTTTTCCGAGCGAGCCCTGATTTCTCTTATTTTATCGTGATGATCATTTCTCTCTATGTAGGTGGGTGCCAACAGAATGTTTTCGCAATCGGAGGAGAAAACTGGTGATTGAAATTTCATCAGAAGATCCCGTCGCAACGAAAAACGCCTTTGTTTTAAAAATTGCCACTCCAATTCACGTATCATGTCTGTGCACTATCTCCCCTATTTCGCGATAATACAAAACGAGCTGCCCTTCTTTGTACTTTTTCGATGTCATCCGTCAGTCCCACCTTCTGCGGATCCCACACCGCACAGAAATACTCCAGAATAGGGCGGACTAGCGTAGTGTAAGCAGTATCTTGGGTAGACCTGTTGCACCTTCTAAGTGTTCTGCCTATGAATCGCAGTCTTTGGTTTGCTCTACCCACAATATTATCTATGTGATCGTTCCAATTTAGGTTATTTGTAATTGTAATCGCTAAGTATTTAGTTGAATTTACAGCCCTCAGATTTGTGTGACTTACCGCGTAATTGAAATTTAGCTGATTTCTTTTAGTACTCATGTAAATAACTTCGCACTTTTCTTTATTCAGGGTCAATTGCCACTTTTTGCACCATTCAGATTTCTTATCTAAATCATTTTGCAAGTCGTTTTGATCATCTGATGACTTTACAAGACGGTAAATGACAGCATCATCTGCAAACAATCTAAGACAGCTGCTCCTATGTCGTTAATATAGGGCAGGAACAATAGAGGGCCTATAAAACTTCCTTGGGCAACGCCGGATATTACTTCTGTTTTACTCGATGACTTTCCGCCTATTAATACGAACTGTGACCTTTATGACAGGAAATCACGAATCCAGTCGCACAACTGAGGCGATTCTCCATAGGCACGCAGTTTGATTAGAAGATGCTTGTGAGGAACGGTGTCGAAAGCCTTCTGGAAATCTAAAAATACGGAATCAATTTAACATCCCCTGTCGATAGCCCTTATTACTTCATGAGTATAAACAGCTAGTTGCGTTTCACAAGAACGATATTTTCTGAATCCGTGCGACTATATGTCAATAATTGGTTTTCTTCGAGGTACATACTTCATAATGTTCGAATACAGTATATGTTCTAAAACCCTACTGCAAATCGACGTTAGTGCTATGGGCCTGTAATTCAGCGGATGACTCCTACTTCCCTTTTTGGGTATTGGTGTGACTTGAGCAATTTTCCAGTCTTTAGGTACGGATCTTTCTGTGAGCGAGTGGTTTTATATAATTGCTAAATATGGCGCTATTTTATCAGCGTACTCAGAGGAACCTGACTGGTATACAATCTGGACCGGAGGCCTTGTCTTTATTACGTGATTTAAGCTGCTTTGTTACACCGAGGATATCTACTTCTATGTTTCTCATCTTGGCAGTTCTTGATTGGAATTCAGGAATATTTACTTCGTCTTCTTTGGTGAAGGAGTTTCGGAAAACCGTGTTTAATAACTCTGCTTTAGTCGCACTGTCATCAGTGACTTCACCGTTGTTATCGCGCAGTGGAGGTATTGATTGCGTCTTGCCACTGGTGTGCTTTTTGTATGACCAGAATCTCTTTGGGTTTTCTGCCAGATTCCGAGACAGAATTTCGTTGTGGAAATTATTAAAAGCATCTCGCATTGAAGTACGCGCCATATTTCGAACTTCTGTAAAACTTTGCCAATCTTGGGGATTTTGCGTTCTTTTAGTCAAGAATATAATAATTCCAATCCCAAAGAAAGCAGGTGTTGACAGATGTGAAAATTACCGGACAATCAGTTTAATAAGCCACAGCTGCAAAATACTAACACGAATTCTTTACAGACGAATGGAAAAACTAGTGGAAGCCGGCCTCGGGGAAGATCAGTTTGGATTCCGTAGAAATACTGGAACACGTGAGGCAATACTGACCTTACGACTTACCTTAGAAGAAAGATTAAGGAAAGGCAAACCTACGTTTCTAGCATTTGTAGACTTAGAGAAAGCTTTTGACAATGTTGACTGGAATACTCTCTTTCAAATTCTAAAGGTGGCAGGGGTAAAATACAGGGAGCCAAAGGCTATTTAAAATTTGTACAGAAACCAGATGGCAGTTATAAGAGTCGAGGGACATGAAAGGGAAGCAGCGGTTGGGAAGGGAGTAAGACAGGGTTGTAGCCTCTCCCCGATGTTATTCAACCTGTATATTGAGCAAGCAGTAAAGGAAACAAAAGAAAAATTCGGAGTAGGTATTAAAATCCATGGAGAAGAAATAAAAACTTTGAGGTTCGCCGATGACATTGTAATTCTGTCAGAGACAGCAAAGGACTTGCAAGAGCAGTTGAACGGAATGGATGGTGTCTTGAAGGGAGGATATAAGATGAACATCAACAAAAGCAAAACGAGGATAATGGAATGTAGTCAAATTAAATCGGGTGATGCTGAGGGTATTAGATTAGGAAATGAGACACTTAAAGTAGTAAAGGAGTTTTGCTATTTGGGGAGCAAAATAACCGATGATGGTCGAAGTAGAGAGGATATAAAATGTAGACTGGCAATGGCAAGGAAAGCGTTTCTGAAGAAGAGAAATTTGTTGACATCGAGTATAGATTGAAGTGTCAGGAAGTCATTTCTGAAAGTATTTGTATGGAGTGTAGCCATGTATGGAAGTGAAACATGGACGGTAAATAGTTTGGAGAAGAAGAGAATAGAAGCTTTCGAAATGTGGTGCTACAGAAGAATGCTGAAGATTAGATGGGTAGATCACATAACTAATGAGGAGGTACTGAATAGGATTGGGGAGAAGAGGAGTTTGTGGCACAACTTGACCAGACGAAGGGATCGTTTGGTAGGACATGTTCTGAGGCATCAAGGGATCACCAGTTTAGTATTGGAGGGCATCGTGGAGGGTAAAAATCGTAGAGGGAGACCAAGAGATGAATACACTAAGCAGATTCAGAAGGATGTAGGTTGCAGTAGGTACTGGGAGATGAAGAAGCTTGCACAGGATAGAGTAGCATGGAGAGCTGCATCAAACCAGTCTCAGGACTGAAGACCACAACAACAACAACATAGTAGCACAACACATTTTTCTCTGGGCCAGTTTCGGTTGGAAACAAACGGAATTTGTTGTGGGACATGGTGGAATATGCCCGCTTAATCTCATACACTTTCATGAAGTTCCAACAGGTAGCGGGGCTATATGTAGCCTTCAAAATGGCATCTGTAACGAAGGTGTGTTACAAGCAGAGAGCTGTTACTGAGTGTCTTTTGGCGAAAAACTAGAACATCGCAGATATTCATAGGCGCTTGCAGAATGTCTATGGCGACCTGGTAGTGAACAAAAGCGTGGTGTATCGTTGGGCGAGGAGCCTGTCACTTTCGCAATAAGGTCGCGCAAACCTGTCCGAATTTCCGCTTGCCGGCTGGCCGCACAGACCTGTGAATCACGCACTGTTCTAACGTACGGACGTTCTCACTCAGCGTGTGCGACTCCACGAAAATACAGACGAATTTCCTCTTTATGACAACGCAAGGCCTCACACAAGTCTGCGCACCCAAGAGCACCTCACAAAACTTCACTAGAGTGTTGTTCGTCATTCACCCAACAGCGCAGACATCACTCCTTCCGACTGCAAGACTCAAGTTTCACACGGAATTTGCAGTCTCCCCTCCACAACAGCCAAAGGTTGGTCACGTGATTCCACCTCCACGAGGCGGGGCGTACTGCCAGCGCTCCTGGTTTCACTTGAGTATACTATGTTGAGTACACCATCGCAGGCGATCCTGTCTGTGATGCAGCGTCGAGGGTAACATCGTCCAACTGTTCGTGCAGATGGTTGTACTGACTTGTATAGGCGTTTACTAAACTTCGAAAATGTATTGTTGAAGGGCAGTGGCAAGATTTCGTGCTTCAAAGTACACATTCTTTTGGGCTAGTTGCTTTGTTAAATGTAATCCGTGCAGAAGAAATTGGTTATTAAAGCGCATTTCCGTATTTCGCTATTTGAATTTCACATAGTGTCCAGCAATATTTTTCGTTTCTTTAGATAAATATAAGTGTGTACTAGAAACATACTTCTGTGCAATGTTATTCAAAAGAACAAGTTTCCGAAACTAATAACACACACATATTTTGGATATGCAATAGATACATAAGGTAATTCATAATAATGGCAACAGAGTTTGTCACGGCAGCAAATGTATGTGGTTATTGTACAATGCTTTAAAACCATTCAGCAGTTTGCTGAGGACGACTCTATGGAAAATATTGACATTTTAATAATTATTATACCTTATTTGAGCAGCAAATGGACAAAATGTAGGAAACTTATTCTTCAGCCGACTGTAAAACTCTGAAAAGTCGTATCCCATGTATTGCCAAACTATGCAATAAATGTTATATCAGCCTAAGACATGGATATATTATGAACATAATGCTTGAAGTATGCGGAATAAAATCTCACAAGAACACCAGCAGACAGCAACTTTAATAAAGAAACGAAACGAACAATGAACTGTTTGCAGCAGCTAAATGTTTATGTACAAAGAAATAGCCAACTCGTTACAGCACGTTAAAGTGAAAATTTCACGAAGTTAAGCCTTTTTAATTGCCGTACACGAAATTAAAGCCGACTCCTTCGGCAAGTTTGTCACAGACATTTTATTTTGAACAATAAAAACATCACAGTAGAAACTCATGTTCGCTACACACGAAAGTTAATAAGAAAAATATTTATTTTGAGAAACAAAACGGAAAAAGAGTACAAACTTTTGTTATGTCACTTAATGTTCTACGATCTTTTTGGGCTGTATGTTTTTAAACAACTCATGGTAAAAACCTGAAAAGAATCTGTGCAATCTGGCTGTAGTGCACTTTGCTGGTTTTGCTTACAGACACAAAGCAGGCGATAGTGTTTGTTTTCTGGCGGGAAAGGCGACATAGTACACTCAAGTAAAACCAGAAGCACTGGCAGTCACGCCCCGCCTCGTGGAGGTGGAATCACGTGACCGGCGTGTGGCCGTTGTGGAGGGGATACTGCAAATTCCGTGTGAAACTTGGGTCTTGCCCTTCCGACTTCCATCCGTTAGACCCAATGAAGGATTCACTGCGCGGGAAGCAGTAGATGGAATCTCGGGAGGTTGCTGATTGATTCCAACGTCGACCAGTAGAATATGACAATGCGGGAATGAAGGCCCTCCCAGTAAATTGGCGTCCCATTGGACAGAGTTGTTGAAAAACATGGTTTATAGCCAAATGAATGGGGAATAGTATGGTGTATTAGCATCCTGAATAAAACCAACTAGCTTTCAGAAATAAATGTATTACATTACTTACGGAAGGTCCTTGTATATTTTTAAACTGTTCAAAGGACCAGCGACTTTGAAACACTTCAGTGCAGGTGGAAGAGGAATACGTGGTATACACAGGTGATGCATAATTGTGTTTGAACTGGTAAATTTTGAATGTAGCCACGAAAGCATAAAAAAATACAATAATGGGTTTTTCCGCTGACTTAGAAGCACTGCGTTACCTTTGTTTGTGTTGTGGGTCAACTGTCACGGCGTGACCCATCGATCCTCCTGGGGGTCTCCTTGGATTTCGATATCATTTTTGGCGTCATGATCTCGGAAGATACTCTTTGCGAAAAAAAAGAAAAAGAAAAACGAGGATTCACGAAGGAGTTATTCAAATTGGTCACAGATTGGTATTAAAAGACGTATCGAAGTAGAATGCAAAACTGTAAACTTTGGTGGTCGATGGATGAACGTGTGACGCTGCAGCGTACTCGGGTTGACATTCGCGGCACCTTATACCAGAGCGGTGCGTCGATGATAGTCTACGCCCCATTTTGTTGCCCTTCATGGTAAGCCATCCTCGACTTATATTTCAGCAAGATAATGCCCGCTCGCACACGGCGAGCGTTTCTACCGTTTATCTTAGTGCCTGCCAAAACCTACCTTCGCCAGTAAGCTCGCTGGATGTCTCCCCAGTTTAGAAGCTTTGGAGCATCATGGGCAGGGCCTCAAATCAACTCGGGATTTTGACGATCTGTCGCGCCAGTTGGGCACAATTTGGTACGGTATCTCTCAGGAGGACATACAACAACTATATCAATCAATGCCCAGCCTTATTACTGCTTACATAAGGCCAGATGTTCCGGCGTAGTGACAAGCGCCGGCACGACGATCAAGAGCAGAGGAGCAGAGAGGACTGTGAGACGACGTCAGCCAATAGTACGCTGACGAACCCCTCTCTAGGACGACATCGAGACAGGAGCGGCATCTAGGCGAAGAGAATACAAGCGCCGCGCCACCTAGCCGCGACCGGAGTGAAAGACGGCCCGTCATAAAAAAGGCTACAGCAGTGACTTGTGAACTGTATTGTTTTGCTTGCATTCAAATTACATATAACAAATGACAATGATTATTTGCATGTCGCCATTTGCTTGCGACACGCTTTTGTGAATACGCAAAGTTAAGTATTGTTAATTTAGGTTACTGTAATATACACCATTAATACGTTTGGCTTGAATTGTTGCCTAGCGATCCGAGAAAACAGCTTGAGCCGTGCTAGGCTCGCGTTTATCCCATTTATTGTTTGTCATCTTCTATTACGGTACTGCTGCCTCGTTTTCTTATTCTACGAGGGCGGTTCAGAAAGTAACCTGCGATTGGTCACAGTGCGGGTTGTGGGGGGAGTAGCGACGCCATCTGTGCGTTCACGCACTCAACAGGTCAGTCGGCATCAAGCCGTGGTCGAGTGAACGTCGTACCTGCGCTAGTTTAGTTTTTGTGGCAGTTTGAAATGTGTGCTGCAATAGAAAACCCCACCAAATGTGAAGTGCGTGCTGTCATAAGGTTTTTTACAGCCAAAGGATATTCTGCAGCAGCTATTCATCGTGAGCTTTGTGCCGTGTACGGACCAAGAGTTATGAGTGAAGGAGTTGTCCGTGAATGGGTACGTTTATTTAAAAGTGGACGAGAAAACGTTCATGATGAAGAGAGGAGTGGTAGACCATCATTGGTGACTGACGAACTCGTTCAGACAGTTGATGCAAAAGTTCGTGAAAATCGACGTTTCTCAATGTCGGAGTTGTCTACTGGTTTTCCACAGATTTCTAAGACTCTCTTGTACGAGATAGTGACAGCAAGATTGGGTTACCGTAAGTTCTGTGCACGATGGGTGCCCAAAATTCTTACTGACCACCACAAAGCTCAAAGAATGGCCTCTGCATTAGACTTTCTGTCACGTTATGAGGACGAAGGAGAACCATTGTTAAACAGAATCGTGACCGGTGACGAAACCTGGATTAAGTACGTGAACCCTGAGACAAAAGAACAATCAAAGATGTGGGCACATTCAAATTCGCCTACCAAACCAAGAAAAGCCTCGCAAGATTTTTCTGCCAGAAAACTGATGGCAACGGTGTTTTGGGATGCCAAAGGGGTGTTGTTGGTTGAATTCATGGAACGTGGTACGACCATTAATCAAGACGTGTACTGTGAAACAATAAAAAAGTTACGACGGGCTATACAGAACAAACGCCGTGGTATGCTGACTTCCGGTATCGTTTTTTTGCACGATAACGCCCGTCCTCACTCTGCTCGCAGAACAACGGCCCTTCTTGAGTCCTTCAAGTGGGACGTTATCAACCATCCACCTTACAGCCCAGACCTGGCGCCAAGTGATTATCACCTCTTCATGCATTTGAAGAAATGGCTGGGGTCACAGCGGTTTGATGACGACGAAGAGCTCAAAGATGCGGTCACAGGCTGGCTCCAGGCACAAGCGGGTGATTTTTATGCAGAAGGAATTTCAAAGCTTGTGAAGAGATACGATAAGTGCCTCAATCGCTATGGAGACTATGTAGAAAAATAGTGCAAAGATGTAGTTGTAAGATGTATATATTAAAATATTTTTATTTAACTTGGTGTATTTTTTTAAATCAACCGGAGGTTACTTTCTGAACGGCCCTCGTATTTGCTAGCGTCACTAATTTCCTGTCTTACTTCTCCGTGAGCGGCAGCAGCAGCGCGTATCGATAAGTGGACTGTCGTACCATCTCTGGAGCCACCGATAGTACTTGCGGGTCGTCGTGCGTCTGGTAGTCAGTTGGAGACGGGCCAGCAGTGCAGTCGGGACGCAGCAGCAGTGAAGTCGGGGACGGAGCGCCGGTAAGGCGCCGACAGCCAGTGCTCGCCGACCACTGGCGACACACGTGAACTGCCCGACGAAGGGAGATTGGAGCGGGACGACCGTTGGTTGGTCGTTCGGTTGTTTTGCCCTTAAGGCGTCAGATGGTTTGGGCCTCTAGCCGATTTTGAATTTAAGTTGTTTTGCTCTTAAAGTGTCAGATTCTTGGGGCTTTCAGCCGATTTTTAATTCAAGTTGTTTGCTCTTAAAGTACCAGATTCTTTGGGCCTTCAGCCTAATTAAGAACTCTTTTAAGATAAGGCTTTGCCTTTTAAATTTCTGATTTTGGTTTAGCCTTAAGTTATTGGCCTTCAGCCTTTTTTTTAAAATTAAAGTGGTCTTTCCCTTAGGGCATTAGATTGTACGGTACATTCAACCGCTAATTAAGTTCCAAAACTAAAGCTGTGTTTTGTTTTCATTTTTCTTGGTCCTTGTAATGTTTCATCAAATAAAAGGTTGTATGTTCGAGTGTAACTGACAACCACTTATTTCGTCCCCTTTCCACAACTTAAACTACCTTTCCTGTCTTGCGGGTTTAGTAGGGCGTCTCACAGCTTCCTAGGCACCCTATATTAGACGAACTGGCGGACACATACCAGAGGTTGACCAGCACAGTACTGACTTGCTCAATTTGTGAAGCTCTTTGTAAATCTTCCAATTTTTCTAAAATTTTAATCATTTGTTTGTCCGTACGTCCCATTCGTATAACTTCTTCGTGGTACGTCGTTTTCTGGTGTCTTATGGTGTATTACAGCATCGTTCACAAATATTTTTATGGAGATCTCGAAGTGTCCACCAGTTCATTCATAAAACAGTCGCCTCCTGAAAAGAACACACTGGTTGCTTCGGAGCGCTGTACACGGTCTATAACTGCTGCTAGATGTTCACGCCACATTGCACCACTAACGGTAGTTATAGCAATAACCTAGCCTAAGTGTAAGAACAGCCGGCGCTAACAATGTCCAACCGACTGTTACCGGATTTTAGTATCACCCCTTATCGCTGACAACCGATTTCAAATCCGACAGGAACCTGTGCAGCCAGTAAAGGCATATCCATCTCAACCAGTTCCCAATCGAACATTGCGAAGAAAACTGCATTAATGTGGACACCGTGAGTCTGATGCTCTGCCGAAGCTACTGCTCAGTGTGTCTGTTAGAAAAGGCAGGTCTACAATGTGTCAAATAACACAGCAACTCGACAGTAGCTAAATGGAGGCTTGTTGTCCGACGAGTCCTGACTTTGCGATTGTTCAACTGATGTGTGTATCTGCGTACACTGGAAAGCATCTGAGTTAAGATTTCCACTTCCGTTCACGGCCACGGACCGCAGAAGTTACTGCAGCGGACTCACAAGTGCCTGGTGTTACGTAGTGTCAATTAGTGGAACACGCAGTTGCGGTAACGGCACCACGTAATCAGGCTATTACGTATCCCGGCTGAGCACTCCGTAGCAAAGACCAGCGTTACGGTGTTGAGGTTCCTGTCTCACTTGTACCAGTCCTTTCAATTTAACTTCTCATAATTTGATAACTGTCTGTGGTTGGTAAGTACAACGGTACGGTAGCGGGTTCGAATCCTGCCTCGGGTATGGATGTGTGTGATGTTCTTAGGTTAGTTAGGTTTACGTAGTTCTAAGTTCTAGGGGACTGATCACCTCAGATGTTCAGTCCCATAGTGCTCAGAGCCATTTGAACCATTTTTGACTCTTTATTGGAAGTATGTCTGTAATCGTGCAAATTGATTAGCGACACCTATATAGCAATGTCGCCGACTCCATCTCGGTGATGGGACCCCACGAGAGTATCGTGTTTGCCATATGTATTCGTGGTGGGACCACTAATATACCTAACGATTTCTGACGTAGGATAACCAGCATCATTAGAGTGGCTCCTGACGATGATATTGTCTGTAGCAAAGTGTCGTCGTTGAACAGTGTTAAGGAAATGTATGGAGACGCGGCCAAAATTAACATTTTTAATGAATGACATCTCCCGTTAATCATCGACATATCTACATCCACGTCTATACTCTGCAAACCACCGTGAGGTGCATGGCAGAGGGTAAGTTCCCTTATATCGCTTGTTAGGGTTTCTTCCTGTTCCCTTCACGTATGGAGCGCGAGAAAAATGATTGTCTGAATGCCTTTGTGCTTGAAGTAATTATTCTAATCTTATCGGCCGGCCGCGGTGGTCTAGCGGTTCTAGGCGCTCAGTCCGGAACCGCGCGACTGCTACGGTCGCAGGTTCGAATCCTGCCTCGGGCATGGATGTGTGTGATGTCCTTAGGTTAGTTAGGTTTAAGTAGTTCTAAGTTCTATGGGACTGATGACCACAGATGTTACGTCCCATATTGCTCAGAGCCATTTGAACTTTCTAATCTTATCCTCACGATCCCTGTACGAGCGATACGTAAGGGGCTGTAGTATATCCATAGCATAATCATTTAAAGACAGTTCTTGAAACTTTGTAAACAGACGTTCTCGGGAAAGTTTACGTCATCTTCAAGAAACTTCCTGTTCAGTTCCTTTAGTATCTCTGTGACACTCTTCCACGGATTACACAAGCCTGCAACCATTCGTGCTGCCCTTCTATGTATACAGTCAATATTCCCTGTTGGTCCTATCTGGTACGGGTCCCACACACTTGAGCAATATTCTACAGGGTGTATACGCGGACAAGAAAAAAATTCCAGGATTTCCCAGTTAAAATTACACTTCCTCCCGGGTGAAAGTACACTTTTTCCGTGTTATGTGACCGTATAATTTTCTTCAGAACAGTAAAACTTACCAATCCTTTGAATGGTTATGGTTTTATACAAGGGCGTAGAACTTCCCGGACCTTTAGAAAACCAAACTCAGTAAAAAAAAAAAAAAAAAAAAAAAAAAGTGGAAAGGTCTTTGGTGTGCAGCAACATGTACGCTGCGTATTTTCGTATTACGAAAGTGTAAATTTAAATTCCACCAAACACCGCATGTTACTTACCGAAACATTGAAATCAAGATTGCAATGCGCTTTTGTAGCCAGTAATAGCTCGTCACGTGATCTCGCCAGCCGATGACAGCGGATCTTCTACCGTAGGATACGTGATGTAATCAGCCAATAGCAATATTTTCTTTTATTTATTAAATGCCGAGCAGCACACATAGCACACACCTGTTTGGCACTTTGATCACAATAGCCATACATCAACACGATATCGACCTTTTCCGAAATTGGTAAACGGTCCATTTTAACACGGGTAATGTATCACGAAGTAAATACCGTCCGCGCTGGCGGAATGTTACGTGATACCACGTACTTATACGTTTGTGACTATTACAGCGCCCTCTATCACAAAGCGAAAAACGTGGTCCAACTAAAACATTCATATTTCTTTCCGTACTACACGAATATGTAATAAAAATGGGGGTTCCTATTTTAAAAAACGCAGTTGATATCCGTTTGACCTGTGGCAGCGCCATCTAGCGGGCCAACCATAGCGCCATCTGGTTTCCCCCTTCAAGCTAGACGAGTTTCGTTCTTTGTAGTTTTTTCGTTTGAGGCTTATTTCGTGAGATATTTGGCCCGGTTACTATCAATGGACCACCCTACATGTGTGTGTGTGTGTGTGTGTGTGTGTGTGTGTGTGTCAGAGAGAAAGAGAGAGAGATAATGTTCATAACAAGCAAACAGTATTCGAGTACATGACTAGTGGAGAATATGTGAACAATCTCGTATCGTTTAATTATATGTAGACCTTAATCTAAAGCAAAAAATGAATACGCAAAATCCGTAATATAGAGAGGGCAGGGAACACACAGATTTGTCGTGTTGAAACTGTTGGGAACAGCCCATAGAGAAGTCAGAGAAGTCGGAGAACTTAGATGGACATCTTCTTGGACGAAGTTAGAGAACCGGTATATCAGTAAGACTGCGACAGTTCTGCTGCCACCATTGCATATGTCGCGCAGGGATCATGAGAATAATATGAGATTTGGGCGCACAAAAAGGTGTAAGTCCCTCAATATGTGGATGAAGTAGTAAAAAAGCAGCCAACATTCCTTCGAAGTAGTCTCCGCCACGCACTGTTTATTGGCTTGCCAAGTATGTTCACCGTACAGAAAACTGGATACCCCACCGTACAGAACAGAGCAGTCCCTTGACTTGGTTACTTCTGTAACAGCATAGCGTGGGGCAGTTCTGGAAAGTAACGGTGTGATTACTCACCAATTGTCCTTGTCCTGAACTGGTTTGTCTAGCGGTTTGCTGCACTGTAGCTAGCCTATCCGTTGTTGTAACTCGCGATAATTGACGATCCCGCCTCACACTGTCTTTTTTTCCTTCCTCCCCTTCTTCTTCTTCTTCTTCTTCCTCTTCTCAGGTGATAGGCATTTGGGTATTCCATTTTCATTCGTTCTTGTGACGTGATCTATCAGTTTATTTCTGTACGCCTTGGTATGTTCATTTACGTTTTTAAGCCTTAGTTCTTGCCTGACTGTTGTACTCCATATCATTCCCGGTAGTCTATAGTCATCTGTTTTTAAAGAACTCATTTTCACAGCTAGTACTCCTCGTTTATTTTCAGATATTATCGTCCAAACCTCACTCTCATAAACTGGTTCAAATGGCTCTGAGCACTATGGGACTTAACATCTGTGGTCATCAGTCCCCTAGAACTTAGAACTACGTAAACCTAACTAACCTAAGGACGTCACAAACATCCATGCCCGAGGCAGGATTCGAACCTGCGACCGTAGCGGTCACACGGTTCCAGACTGAAGCGCCTAGAACCGCACGGCCACACCGGCCGACTCTCATAAACTATCGATAGTACTGAAGTTAAAATCTTCTGGGTTATTAGGCCGAGTCACATTTCCTCTAAAATGATCGACATTTCCACCCCTCTGCTAAAATCTTCCTCAGGATCTACTGGTGTCCACTGCTGCTGGAACAATGTCAGAGACGAGTGTCGCGTCCTCTTATAAATGGGAGTTTTCCAGCAGTCGTGCTGGAGAAGTGGTAGAATTAGTTAAAATTCTTATGGCTACCATTGCTCGGTCATAGTCATAGGCTAATATTCCCGCACTGATGCAGAAGAATGGGCGTTGTTGGCTAAACTCCTGTGGATACTATTCGTATACAGATGATCTGATAACACAATAGGTGACAGAGTGTACAGAAAGCCGACTAACACTAACAGGTATTTAGATGTCACTCAGCCCAGAAGCAAGAAACACTCTTTCTTCAAATGCCTTCCGTATCAGCCATGACGATATCTTGGAATCGGAGTTGAATTTTTTAAAGAGGACATTGAAGCAAATGGCGATGTTAGTTATTCAATCGACAGGGCTTTTTGGCGGAATATTAATAACGCTAGTAAGAATGACGAGAAACCGCCTTCTCACTCCGTTAGGTTACCGTTCGTTTCTGGGGCCACAGACCGCATAAGCAAACTTCTAAAGAAAAATGATATTCAGACATGTTCCTTTGGTCAAACCAAAATAAAAGATTTCTTTCGACGGAAAGTAGATGGCACACAATTGCCTCCACAATGCAGGCGCCTATCAAGTGACATGTGGCTGCGGCAAAGTGTTTTTATGCGAAACGGGAAGAAGTGTTACAGAACGCATTAAGGAACACAAACGGCACATGCGGCTAAAACAGAGTGCAAAATCGGCAATAGCGGAGCATCATGAGAAGTGTGGCTCTGACTTCGATTTTAATAACGTAGTGTGCTGGCTAAGAAAACAAACATTTATGGAAGAAAGGTCAGAGAAGCGGTTGAAACTTCCTAGAATGCATGTAATTTCAGTAGAGAGGACGGCTATAGGCTTCCGGCATCGTGGCTTCCCGCCATCAAGGAAGCGAACATGCGGCCGCGGTGTGCGAGTGACATAAACAACCTGCTGCAAGTCACCTCGGCGGACAATAATATTTTGGGTAAACATTCCTCCACTCTTGCTCTGTCCGTTTCGAATCTAGCCAATGATAACGGCCAACCAATAGCAGTAGGAGGAATTTCAACCAATAACCCTTCTCCAGAGTAATTGTGAAATAGTGCCTTTCTATCCAGTGACAACGGGCCACCAATAGTATCCACATGGGTTTAGCCAACAACGCCAATTGTTCTGCATCAGTGCGGGAATATTAGCCTATGACTATGGCCCAGCAACGGTAGCCATAAGAATTTTAACCAATACTACGACTTCTCCAGCACGAACGCGGGAAAACTCCCCTTTGTAAGAGGACGCGACACTCGTCTCTGACAGTGTTCTAGCAGCAGTGGACACCGGAAGATCATGAGGAAGATCCCAGCAGGGGGGTCGAAACGTCAATCATTTTAGAGGAAATATGACGCGGCTTTATAACCCAGAAGATTTCAACTTCAGTGACATCGGCCACGAAAGCCTGCAGAAATACATGTCGATAGTGTTGCCATTGTTTTGTAGAACTTAAGTAAGCTCTTTTTCCTCGCCTTTTCATTCAGGATCCTATATATGGTCCCATTAATATAATTGAATAATTGAAACTTTTTCTGTATATCTTTTTCGTTTGTTCAAAATGGTTCAAATGGCTCTGAGCACTATGGGACTTAACGTCTGAGGTCATCAGTCCCCTAGAACTTAGAACTAGTTAAACCTAAGGACATCACACACATCCATGCCCGAGGGAGGATTCGAACCTGCGACCGTAGCGGTCGCGCGGTTCCAGACTGTAGCGCCTAGAATCGCTCGGCTTCTCCGGCCGGCTTTTTCGTTTGTGAAGGAGGTGCTATTTTCCAAGCAGATGAACTCAGTCACTTTCTCTGTTTTCTGGTCGTTTATTACAGTTTTGCGTGGGTCTGGGTCCTGTGCTTTGAAAGGAAGGAACAGTGTCCTTGCTGTCGGTTGCAAGATGATCATCAAAAAAGATTGTTGTCATCAGATAACTTCGTTGGTTAAGTCATGGGTCTAAGACTCTAGTTTCTTTAGCAGTTGTCTCAACACAGAATGAACACAAATATTAAAAAATATCAGAGACGTAATGCAACTTTATCGTAAGCCTAAAATTGTTGTTACTTTGACATTCATACGACATACAGGACCCCTATCATCAACTGTCCTTGCCTGCTAATTTTGGCGGTGGCAGTTTTTTCTCAGTCGGAGTGAGTACGAAGCACAGTGGAGCATACGAAACCGAGTGTTCACAGGATGTCGGGATATGGAATGTCTCGTGATTCAGGTATCTACGATCTGACAGCGATCAGATGGAGTGCAAAAATGGTTCAAATGGCTCTGAGCACTATGGGACTCAACTGCTGTGGTTATCAGTCCCCTAGATCTTAGAAATACTTAAACCTACCTAACCTAAGGACATCACACACATCCATGCCCGAGGCAGGATTCGAACCTGCGACCGTAGCAGTCGCACAGTTCCGGACTGCGCGCCTAGAACCGCGAGACCACCGCGGCCGGCGATGGAGTGCCATGCTCATCCTGTGGTCTAGTGTCACCACGATGACTAATACCACATTACCAGAGCTTTCTCTTTCTCTCTCTCTCTCTCTCTCTCTCTCTCTCTCTCTCTCTCTCTTTCACCGTCAATTTATCAGGCATGTGTGTACTCTGAGACCGTTCAATAGCATTCACCACCCCATTCCGTGGCCAGCCATTTCTTATCCAGCGTATGTGTCACCATGAGACTGCTTCTGGCGAAAAGTTAACCAGACACTGTACCTTTATTTCTCACGTCCAATCGTAAACTAACAGCAATGAACTTCAGGAATTTTTAAATATTTCATTACGCAGCTACGCTGGAAATTTTATTGAAACAACCGATTTCAGCAAATACATAGGATCACCTCCACGTTATTCAGGTGGGATGTGCATAATAAAAGTATTAGATAGTTCGCAACACTGACTGCCGTTGGTTGAAGGAAACTTCAATTTGTTTTGTTTCTATTACTGTGCATTCATCCAATGGCATCCATCGTGATATAATGGTAACATTCAGGCAATTTGTAGTAGCTGGGGACTCTGTTGAAATCGAAATAATGGAAAGTAAAAGCGTACTGCATAGTGTTACACCAACTAACGAGGTGAATATTTCCTGGCGGTAAATACACTCCTGGAAATTGAAATAAGAACACCGTGAATTCATTGTCCCAGGAAGGGGAAACTTTATTGACACATTCCTGGGGTCAGATACATCACATGATCACACTGACAGAACCACAGGCACATAGACACAGGCAACAGAGCATGCACAATGTCGGCACTAGTACAGTGTATATCCACCTTTCGCAGCAATGCAGGCTGCTATTCTCCCATGGAGACGATCGTAGAGATGCTGGATGTAGGCCTGTGGAACGGCTTGCCATGCCATTTCCACCTGGCGCCTCAGTTGGACCAGCGTTCGTGCTGGACGTGCAGACCGCGTGAGACGACGCTTCAAATGGTTCAAATGGCTCTGAGCACTATGGGACTCAACATCTTAGGTCATAAGTCCCCTAGAACTTAGAACTACTTAAACCTAACTAACCTAAGGACATAACACACACCCATGCCCGAGGCAGGATTCGAACCTGCGACCGTAGCAGTCCCGCGGTTCCGGACTGCAGCGCCAGAACCGCTAGACCACCGCGGCCGGCAGACGACGCTTCATCCAGTCCCAAACATGCTCAATGGGGGACAGATCCGGAGATCTTGCTGGCCAGGGTAGTTGACTTACACCTTCTAGAGCACGTTGGGTGGCACGGGATACATGCGGACGTGCATTGTCCTGTTGGAACAGCAAGTTCCCTTGCCGGTCTAGGAATGGTAGAACGATGGGTTCGATGACGGTTTGGATATACCGTGCACTATTCAGTGTCCCCTCGACGATCACCAGTGGTGTACGGCCAGTGTAGGAGATCGCTCCCCACACCATGATGCCGGGTGTTGGCCCTGTGTGCCTCGGTCGTATGCAGTCCTGATTGTGGCGCTCACCTGCACGGCGCCAAACACGCATAGGACCATCATTGGCACCAAGGCAGAAGCGACTCTCATCGCTGAAGACGACACGTCTCCATTCGTCCCTCCATTCACGCCTGTCGCGACACCACTGGAGACGGGCTGCACGATGTTTGGGCGTGAGCGGAAGACGGCCTAACGGTGTGCGGGACCGTAGCCCAGCTTCATGGAGACGGTTGCGAATGGTCCTCGCCGATACCCCAGGAGCAACAGTGTCCCTAATTTGCTGGGAAGTGGCGGTGCGGTCCCCTACGGCACTGCGTAGGATCCTACGGTCTTGGCGTGCATCCGTGCGTCGCTGCGGTCCGGTCCCAGGTCGACGGGCACGTGCACCTTCCGCCGACCACTGGCGACAACATCGATGTACTGTGGAGACCTCACGCCCCACGTGTTGAGCAATTCGGCGGTACGTCCACCCGGCCTCCCGCATACCCACTATACGCCCTCGCTCAAAGTCCGTCAGCTGCACATACGGTTCACGTCCACGCTGTCGCGGCATGCTACCAGTGTTAAAGACTGCGATGGAGCTCCGTATGCCACGGCAAACTGGCTGACACTGACGGCGGCGGTGCACAAATGCTGCGCAGCTAGCGCCATTCGACGGCCAACACCGCGGTTCCTGGTGTGTCCG
This sequence comes from Schistocerca nitens, assembly GCF_023898315.1. Lineage (NCBI taxonomy): Eukaryota > Metazoa > Arthropoda > Insecta > Orthoptera > Acrididae > Schistocerca > Schistocerca nitens. The sequence continues at coordinate 927,983,696 of NC_064617.1, read as the reverse complement.
CTGTGCCGTGCGTGTGATCATTGCTTGTACAGCCCTCTCGTAGTGTCCGGAGCAAGTATGGTGGGTCTGACACACCGGTGTCAATGTGTTCTTTTTTCCATTTCCAGGAGTGTAAATAGCAATTAAAATGCACCTTAAGGTTTACAAACAATATCTCTTTCGTAGTGATGCATATCCCTTTCAGGGCCATCTCAGTAAGACAACCGAGGATATATGTCTTGAAATACTCACATACATTTAACTAGTTTCATATTCTGATATTTTTGTGACTTCAGTCGCAAAACTGGCTACGACAATATGATGTGTTACAGCCTAACTCAAGCACTCGCTACTAAACTACGGGAGTTAATTGTAATCAGAAGTGTCACCTGTGGACCTTCAGGTAGCCGAATGTGAAGAAAAAGCTTACATTGGAAGCTTACCGTGTTGTTCTGGCTGTATCACAGGCAAAGCTGACTGCTTAGTTCGTCTGCATTGGCGAGTGCTCCAATCTGTAACAGTCACGATGCGTACTGTTATTTCTCTCACACACACACACACACACACACACAGTGATGCTACCTCTTCGTTTCAGTTAACTTGTCCTTTCCTTGTTAGGAATGACATTCATTCAAGCGTGGCTCATCGTATTGAAACAGTAACAATAACCTGTAGTAGCTCCTGGATAATGTTTTGCACTATATACCTAACGATAATATTATGTGAGCTGCTGGACTTAAAATAATACGTTGTCATTACGTTCTGATGAGTGTGTAGGTAGCTAGCTGTAATCACAGTTTCATTCTAACTGCAAGATGGTTGAGGACTGAGAATAAACCTACAAATGGGACAAATTAACAAAGCAATTCGGACAGTCAGCATAAACATTAACAAATGATTTTAACACGTAGCACACACAATAATATAGAACGATTAGACAAAAAATACGCAGTAAGTAAATATATATGGCTGAACTGCACTGCACAAAGGATGCAGCGTGCAGTGCGGTGGCTGGTCATTTGAGTATTTGTGTGGGCAACACTTCACTTTACAAATGGCGGTTTTAACCAGTTCACTTTACAGCAATTAACGCGAGAAACAAGAGTTAATGTGTCACAGAAAAGTAAACTTTGCGTAGTTAACATTTTAACATCGTCGCATGTATCGAAAGAAACTGTTTTCACTGGAATTACATCACCACAGTGCGTCTACTGCATAATGATGAATTCAGCTTGTTGCCTTTCGGAGTCAGTTTTGTTGTCTTTTTCACAGCTCATAGCACTTCAGCACATAAAACTGCTTATTATTGATATAAACCGCATTTGTCGAATACTGAATATGTTAATTTATCTGGTACCAGCTTCTACTTTCATGATAGTGAAATATGAACATACTTTGATACATGGAACGCGCAGTCGGTATACACTCACTACTTACTGAAGGAAACACGTAAAACCAAGTGCATTAGCTAATCCAATAATTACTCAAATAAAACAGCACAGTCAAGAGAGCTTGGCTTTACAAAACTAAACGTGACTTCGCGAACTCCTGCGAACGTATTCACTGCATGCCCAACACTAGTGACAAAAACATTTAAGATTTGTAGTCACATCAATGAGCAGTTTTGAGCCTCTCCTGTAGATGCCATTTAATGTTAACTGCTGTATTAAGTTACAATCCAACAGCTCGTATTGCAATTAATCAGCTGCTTCCTTATTCTCGCCAGCTAACCAACGACCCAAGCCAAGTTGCGATGTCCATTTCATCATACCATTGGCTGGCGAGGAAATACCTGTAGAAATTTAGCTAAGACACTCCATGATGACGGTGTACTGCTGTGATATCAACGGCGACTCAGCAATTGCACCCTATGCAGAGTGTTCCTGGAGGGATAGTCAGTATTGAGGGATATGAAAAGAACGATTATTCGAAGAAAAACATGTCCAGTAAACATGTGCTCTGAAATGCGTATCTTAAGAGTTATGAGCACTTCTTCATTTTCCGTATTGTGAAACAAATCTCTTGTACTGAAAGGTCTTTGTTTTGCATATTTTTCGAGGAGGTAGTATGGACCAAAACAAGAAAAATATCGTCTCATAAACAAGGTCCCTAAAATGCATACTATAAGAGCTACGAACACCTGTTCAGTAAAAGAGATGTGTCACACACGCTCTTAATGGATGCATTGTAGAGCCAATGTTCCTAGATTTTTCTTTTCACTGCGAATGCTCGTTCCTGTCAGGCCTCTGAATACTGACAATTCCTCCTTACACTGTTTACAGTAAATTAGAGGCTGAATGCGTGTCTGCTCAGCGACAAGCAGTCTTCACGACTCCACAAAGATGACTCGAGAAATGGTGAGTCAGTAGCCCGTTCTTTGTCCATCGGCACTTCCCCTAACTGACGTACGTTGCCATCCTGTTAAAAAATTCAGCTGCTAATAGCGAATACTGTAATGGAGAATTCCAAGGAGGAGGAGGAGGTACACTTGGAAAGCGCCGGGAGACACGGGGAAATTCTAATAACATCAAATATTGATCAGGCAAACATTTCGAAATCAGATGTTGGATTGTAAGGCGTACCCAGCAGCAGAATGGACTTAGATCACAATTTAGTAATGATGAAAAGTAGGCTGACGTTTAAGGGACTAGTCATGGAGAATCAATGCGTAAGGGAGTGGGATACGGAAATACTAAGGAATGGAGGTACACGCTTGAAGTTCTCTAAGGCTGTAGCTACTGCTATAATGAGTAGCTCAGTAGGCAGGTCAGTAGAAGAGAAATGAACATCTCTAAAAAGAGCAATCATAGAGAAATTTGCAGGGAAATTCAGGAGTGCAGAAATACAGGTCACTTAGGCATGAAATACACTACTGGCCATTAAAAATGCTACACCATGAAGATGACGTGCTACAGAAGCGAAATTTCACCGACAGCAGGAAGATGCTGTGATATGCAAATGATTAGCTCTTCAGAGCATTAACACAAGGTTGGAGCTGGTGGCGACACATACAACGTGCTGACATGAGGAGAGTTTCCACCCGATTTCTCATACACAAACAGCAGTTGACCGGCGTTGCCTGGTGGAACGTTGCTGTGATGCCTCGTGTAAGAAGGAGAAATGTGTACCATCACGTTTCCGACTTTGATAAAGATCGGATTGTAGCCTATCGCGATTGCGGTTTATCGTATCGCGACATTGCTGCTCGCGTTGGTCGAAATCCAATGACTGTTAGCAGAATATGGAATCGGTGGGTTCAGGAGGGTAATACGGAACGCCGTGCTGGATCCCAGCGGCCTCGTATCACTAGCAGTCGAGATGACAGGCATCTTATCCGCACGGCTGTAACGGATCGTGCAGCCACGTCTCGATCCCTGAGTCAACAGATGGGGACATTTGCAAGACAACAACCTTCTGCACCAACAGTTCGACGACGTTTGCAGCAGCATGGACTATCAGTTCGGAGACCATGGCTGCGGCTACCCTTGACGCTGCATCAGAGGCAGGAGCGCCTCCGATGGTGTACTGAACGACGAACCTGGGTGCACGAATGCCAAAACGTCATTTTTTGGGATGAATCTAGGTTCTGTTTACAGCATCGTGATGGTCGCATCTGTGTTTGGCGACATAGCGGTGAACGCACATTGGAAGCGTGTATTCGTCATCGCCATACTGGCCTATCACCTGGCGTGATGGTATGGGGTGCCATTCGTTACACGTCTCGGTCACCTCTTTCTCGCACTGAAGGCACTTTGAAAAGTGGACGTTACATTTCAGATGTTTTATGACCCGTGGCTCTACCTTTAATTCGATCCATACGAAACCCTACATTTCAGCAGGATAATGCACGACCGCATGTTGCAGGTCCTGTACGGGCCTTTCTGGATACAGAAAATGTTCGACTGCTGTCCTGACCAGCACATTCTCCAGATCTCTCACCAATTGAAAACGTCTGGTCAATGGTGGCCGAGCAACTGGCTCGTCACAATACGCCAGTCACTATTCTTGATGAACTGGGGTATCGTGTTGAAGCTGCATGGGCAGCTGTAGCTGTACACGCCATCCAAGCTCTGTTTGACTCAATGTCCAGGCGTATCAAGGCCGTTATTACGGCCAGAGGTGGTTGTTCTGGGTACTGATTTCTCAGGATCTATGCACCCAAATTGCGTGAAAATGTAATCACATGTCAGTTCTAGTATAACATATTTGTCCAATGAATACCCGTTTATCATCTGAATTTCTTCTTGGTGTATCAACTTAAATGGCAAGTAGTGTAAATAAGAAGTGCAGGGAAGCTATAGCGAAGTGGCTGCATGAAAAACGTAAAGAAATCAAAAAAAGAAATCATTCTCGGAAGGACCGACGCAGCATATAGAGAAGTCAAAACGATCTTCGGTGAAATTAAAAGAAGCAAGGGCGATTACGTAGTGTACGCAATGGGAATTCCAGTGCTAAATGCAGTGGAGAGAGCGGATAGGTGGAAAGATTTTACTGAAGGCCTCTATTGGGGTTGGGGGAGTGGCAACAAATCTGTTGTTCTTGTTGGTGTTTAGAGTGGCGATATATCATCATACTTTCTCGAAAACATCATCCACACAATTCCAAAGATTGCAAGAACTGACAAGTTTGTCGCACAATCAGCTTAAGAGTTCATGCATCCAATTTATTGATAACAATAATATATAGAGGAAAAGAAAATTGAGGATCTGTTGGGTAACGAAGAGTTTGGCCTTATGAGGGTAAAGGTACAAGAGAGGACGTTCTGAAATTTCGGTTGATTGTGGAGACAAGACTTAAGAAAATCAAGACCCATTCATAGGAATTGTAGATCCAGAAAGAGCGTTCGACAATGTGAAATGGTTCAAGATATTCGAAAGTCCGAGAAATATAGGGGTAAGCAGTAGAGCAAGACGGATAAAACAAAAAAGGTACAAGACCCAATGGGAAGAATGGGACTGGAAGGCCAAGATCTAAGTGCCAGAATACAGGGATGTAGTCTTTCGCTCCAGGTGTTCAGTTTATGCGTCGCAGAAGCAATGACGGAAATAAAAGACAGGTTCAAAAGTGGGATTAAAATTCAAGATGAAAGGATTTTTTGATAAGATTCACTGATGACATTGCTGTCATGAGTGAAAGTGAAGAAGAACTACAGGATATGCTGAATGGAATGAACAGCCTAATGAGTACAGAATGTGAATTGAAAGTAAATCGAAGAAGGATGAATGAGAAGTAGTAGAAATGAGAACAGCGAGAAATTTAACATTAGAATTGGGGATCGAAAATTAGACAAAGTTAAGAAATTCACTGCCTAGGCAGCAAAATAACCCCTCATGGACGGAAAAGTAGACTAGCACTGGAAAAAAGGGCATTCCTGGCCAAAAGAGTCTACTAATATCAAATATAGCCCTTAATTTGAGGAATAAATTCCTGAGGAAGTACGTTTGGAGAAATTTGTATCCCGCCTGGAAGGCGGCGCGTGTGTCTGCTCCTGTAAACTGAAGGGTAGGCCGAATGTAGGAAGCTAGGAGGAGCAGGTGAGGTAGAACACTCGGCACTGCAGTGTGAATTTAAATCACCTTTACTTTAGCAAGAAGATGAATATATAACTTAGCACGTAGGTGCAAAGCCGGGTGTCTCAAGCTGACAGAAGTCACACAGTCCAAGTCTGTAGTGGCCCGCCCACTATGAAATAGAAACATTGTTGCTTGGTCGTCTGCTCGGCATCAGATGGGCTGAATCCGGAGCGGTTAGAGGGCGCTGTCGTCGGTGTCGTAGTGCCAAACTAGCAGAGCGCACCTACGTTGTGGCATTGTAGCTATCGATACCACAGAGAATAGCACTGTATGGTAGTGAAACATGCACTTTAGGAAAACCGGAACAGAACAGAATCGAAGCATCTGAGATGTGATGCTACAGGAGAATGATGAAAATAAGGTGGAATGACAAGATACAGATTGAGATGGTTCAAAATGTTCAAATGTGCGTGAGTTCCTGAGAGACCAAACTGCCAAGGTCATCGGTTCATAGACTTACACCCTACTTAAACTAACTTAATCTAAGAATGATACACACACCCATGCCCGAGGGAGGACTCGCATCTCCGGCGGGAGGGGCCGCGCATTCCGTGACGTGGCGCCTCAAACCCCACGGCCACTCCACGCGGCTGGCAAGGTTCAGCGCAATCTTAGTAAGGAAAGGAATATACGGAAAACTCTGAAAAGATGAAGGGAGAGGACTGTAGGACATCTGTGACGACATCGGGGTATAACTTCCATGATACTAGAGGCTACTGTAGAGGGTAAAAACTGTAGAGGAAGACAGAGTTTGGAATACACCCAGCAGATAATTGAGGACGTAGGTTGTAAGTGCTGCTCTGAGATTATGAGGTTGGCACAGTTGAGAAACTCATGGCGGGCCGAATGAAACCAGCCAGAAGACTGATGACTAAAAAGTGGTAGCACAGTACAAAACCACGTATTTCAGCGTGTAATTTCCTGTTGACTCTTATTGCTGCTGCTGGGTAATGTAAGTGCGCAAACAGCTAATATGGCTCTGAGCACTATGGGACTCAACATCTTAGGTCATAAGTCCCCTAGAACTTAGAACTACTTAAACCTAACTAACCTAAGGACATCACACACACCCATGCCCGAGGCAGGATTCGAAAACAGCTAATAGCCCCCGGGTTTCTACATTAAGATTGATGCTCTCGTTACTTACATATATAGCCTACGCAAACAAATGAAATTTGGTTTATTAGAATTTTGTGGAGATGGTAATACGTGTATCTTTACAACAGCCATGCATGCGCGCTTTCTGAATGGATTTAGATGTTCAATAGTATGTAAATTATGCACGTTCCCAGTTTTACTACAGGAAGAGGTTTATCCTGTTTATGCAAAACACAGATACTTCGAGTTAATTACCTAAATGTGTTTTCCTTCACTTTTGCATTGGACAGATGTCACTTTTTATTTAATACTTCCACTGAAGCTGTGTCATATGAATACTTACGAAGTATTGCCGAGCTAATATCTGCGTCAAGACATCTTAAGAGGCACGATTAAAAATATTGGTACTGCATAAGATATACAGGGTGATTCAAAAAGAATACCACAACTTTAGGAATATAAAACTCTGCAACGACAAAAGGCAGAGCTAAGCACTATATGTCGGCGAATTAAGGGAGCTATAAAGTTTCATTTAGTTGTACATTTGTTCGCTTGAGGCGCTGTTGACTAGGCGTCAGCGTCAGTTGATGCTAAGATGGCGACCGCTCAACAGAAAGCTTTTTGTGTTATTGAGTACGGCAGAAGTGAATCGACGACAGTTGTTCAGCGTGCATTTCGAACGAAGTATGGCGTTAAACCTCCTGATAGGTGGTGTATTAAACGTTGGTATAAACAGTTGACTCGCCTAAGGTGAACGTTTTCTGTGCCATTTCAGCCAATAAAGTTTTTGGTCCCTTTTTCTTCGAAGGTGCTACTGTAACTGGACTACAGTATCTGGAGATGTTAGAGACTTGGCTGTTCCCTCAGCTCGAACAAGAAGCACAACAATTCATATTTCAGCAGGATGGAGCGCCACCACATTGGCACTTATCTGTCCGTAACTACCTGAACGTCAACTACCCGAGGCGATGGATCGGCCGCCAGGCAGCCCGTGACAGAGCACTTCATCACTGGCCTCCAAGAAGCCCTGATCTTACCCCCTGCGATTTTTTCTTATGGGGGTATGTTAAGGATATGGTGTTTCGGCCACCTCTCCCAGCCACCATTGATGATTTGAAACGAGAAATAACAGCAGCTATCCAAACTGTTACGCCTGACATGCTACAGAGAGTGTGGAACGAGTTGGAGTATCGGGTTGATATTGCTCGAGTGTCTGGAGGGGGCCATATTGAACATCTCTGAACTTGTTTTTGAGTGAAAAAAAACCTTTTTAAATACTCTTTGTAATGATGTATAACAGAAGGTTATATTATGTTTCTTTCATTAAATACACATTTCTAAAGTTGTGGTATTCTTTTTGAATCACCCTGTATAATATTTGCGTGTTTTATCACCTTTGATAAAAATCGGAATTTACTGAGAGACAAACGTTGCCATGTCTTTGTTAGAAAATTTGAAGAAGCGTTGAACATGTTACTATGCGGAAAGAGAATGCGATGTTACGAAACGAACATGGGACACATCGTCAGAGATGGCTCCAAGACTTCCTTGGAGACTGAACGTAACATGTCATTAACACGATGAACCATTACGGTGTAGCCGCAACGGAGGTTTACAGCACCGTTACAAACGATGATTTAATGGATACTGTCGGAAGATACGTTATGCTGCTCACGAACGACCCTGTTGCCTATAGGAAGCTCGCAACACCAGAAGACCGTAGCGAAAGGCAGGAAGATATGCAGAGGATCGATTCTTGGAGCAAGGACTGCCTATAGATTCTGAACGTAAATAAATCTAGTATAGTGTGCATAAATAGTTGGTGAGAGTCGTCACTGTTAGATTACGCCACTTGCGATAAACCGCGACAAACAAAAGCGTTAGTCGCAAGATTGACCTAAAGTGGAATTATGACACGAAAACTAGTTGTACGAAAAGGAGATGCCAAGCTGTGATCCACAAGTAGAGTCCTAAGGAAATGTAAGAATTAGCTAATAAAACACTCGTTCGATCAGTTATTCTTGAATGCTGCTCGTTGTTCAAGCAATTTACCAAAATGGATTAATGGGTGAGATGGGGAACCTAAAACGAAGAGCGGGGGTTTCGTTGCAAGATTGCTCAATAAGCACGAGACAAATAAGGAGATTCACCTGTGCCACCCGCTGTAAGACATGCGATGTACTTGCATAAAAAAAGGTTTAACGTTAAAATTCAGAGTAACGTACCAAGTGAAATAGGGCAGCATATTATTTCCTCCAACACACGTCTCGCAAAATATGACACTAAAAGAACGGAAATTAGAGCTCATATTGAGGTTTTCCGCCAGTCTGTTTTTCTCACGAACCATTTGGGAATGGGATAGGGAAGTAGAGAGGGAGGGGAATAATGGTTCCAAAAAGCCTCCACCACACGCAAGAAAATGGCTTGCGGAGAGTAGGAATAACTGACTGGTAGACAGTGACAGTTATGGAAGGTAGGGGATGGGGTTCAAGGGAGTCATAACACCACTAATTTACTTTTAAATCTGTAAAGAGGCAAACAGGGCAAATTAATACATTTTGGAGACTAAATTAAATATATAGCCACAAAAATCCGTTCCTCTTCAAATGATATACTAAGATGACTGTCCGAAAATTTACTAGTCTATCTAAATTGAGTAGCATTTATTATCTTACTACATACGAAGATTAAATAATTTGACTAGGCTTCGTGGGGTATACACACATTAAAAAAAGTTTTGCATCACCCCGGTTCCCAGAACTCATGAAGATAGACGTTGACTGTGGATATTGTTTCACAGACACAGTCCCTTTGATTGTTCAGAGATGTCACTAAACCCGTCCAAAGATGTAAACAACCATGCATGAGAAGCGCCTATTAGACGGAGAGGGTCCGGCAGCCGATCGGTTACAGTCTTTCCACCAGGAAGGAGGTACACGACTCGTGTTGTCTTAGTTCAACCATGCCTAGACGGACAATACCGCGGTTCGATCGCGTCCGCGTTGTTACTTTTTGCCAGGAAGGGCTCTCAACAAGGGAAGTGTCCAGGCGTCTCGGAGTGAAGCAAAGCGACGTTGTTCGGAGATGAGGGAGATACAGAGAGACACGAGCTGTCGATGACATGCCTCGCTCAGGCCGCCCAAGGGCTACTACTGCAGTGGATGACTGCTACCTACGGATTATGGCTCGGAGGAACCCTGACAGCAACGTCACCATGTTGGTTAATGCTTTTCGTGCAGCCATAGGAAGTCCTTTTACGACTCAAACTGTGCGCAATAGTCTGAATGATGCGCAACTTCCCTCCCAACATCCGTGGCGAGATCCATCTTTGCATGCAGCGCGGTACACATGGCCGCAAGAACATGCCGAATGGACTGCTCAGGATTGGTTCAAATGGCTCTGAGCCTATCTGAGGTCATCAGTCCCCTAGACTTAGAACCACTTAAACCTAACTAACCTAAGGACATGACACACATCCACGCCCGAGGCAGGATTCGAACCTGCGTCCGAACTGAAGCGCCTAGAACCGCTCGGCCACAACGGCCGACGCTCAGAATTGGCGTTACGTGATCTTCACCGATGAGTGTCGCATATGCCTTCAACCAGACAATCGCCGGACACGCGTTTGGAGGAAACCCAGTCAGGCTGAACGCCTTAGACACACGGTCCAGCGAGTACAGTAAGGTGGAGGTTCCCTGCTGTTTTGGGGTAACATTATGTGGGACCGACGTACGCCGCTGGTGGTCATGGAAGGCGCTGTAACGGCTGTACGATACATGAATGCCATCCTCCGACGGATAGTGCGACCATATGGGCAGCATATTGGCGAGGCATTCGTCTTCATGGACGACAATTCGCCCCCCCCCCCCTCCTCACCATCGTGCACATCTTGTGAATGACTACATTCAGGATAACAACATAGCTCGAACAGAATGGCCAGCATGTTATCCAGACAGATTGAAAAGGGCTGTGTTAATGGACGACGCGACCCACCATCCACTCTGAGGGATCTGCGCTGAATCGCCGTTGAGGGGTGAGACAATCTGGACCAACAGTGCCTTGATGAACTTGTGGATAGTATACCACGACGAATACAGATATGCATCATTGCAAGAGGGCGTGCTGCTGGGTATTAGAGGTACCGGTGTGTATTGCAATCTGGACCACCACCTCTGAAGGTCTCGCTGTATGGTGGTACAACATGCCATGTGTGGTTTTCATGAGCAATAAAAAGGGTGCAAATGATGTTTGTTGTTGCTCTCTATCCCAATTTTTTGTACAGGTTCCGGAATTCCCGGAACCGAGGTGATGCAAAACTTTTTTTTTGATGTGTGTGTAAGGGGCGTTCAAAAAGAAACGAGCTGGAGACATAATTACAGAAACCAATACCTGTATGTTAGAAGTATTGACCCTGGCTGTCGAGACACTTGTCCCACTGTGACACAAGGCGGTGAATGAGTGTCTCATGAAATTCCCGGGACTGCGCTGTTAACCAGTTGCGCAAGTACAGCTGAACGTCATCGTGCGAGGTGAATCGTTTGCCCCTCAGAGCCTTTTTGGGGGGACCAAAAATGGCCTAATCACAGGGAGAGAGGTCTGGACTGTATGGAGGGCGGCCGAGAACCCCCCCCCCCCCCTCATTTGAATTTCTGCAGGAGTTCCGCAACTGTGTTGGCCGTATAAGGTTTTGCATTGTTGTGGAGCAGAATGACCCCATGGGTGAGATTCTCTGATCGTTTGGATTTGATCGCTTGGCGAAGGGCGGTCATCTGCAGAGAAAAACGGCAGCAGAAAACCACAGAAAATAGCCGCAAACAGCGACAACAATCTTAAAACCATACTTTAACGTATAATAAATATGATAGTATGAAAGTATTAAGAGAAAACAATATTTAAAAAACAAACAGTACAAATATAATAATGTATTACTGTGTTTCATAACTATGCTATTTTCTGCGGGTTTAGATTTAAAGAACCCACTGATGATGGTGATATTTGTCACTGAAACTAGTTTGGGGAGTAAACAAATAACACAAAAGTGCTTCGCATCAAGGCCTACTCACAATTCCCATACTGTTGATTTTATACAATTTATCTTTTATACACGCCAATTGACAGTGTAATATACCGAAAAATTATTTAATTCCCCTATTTTAACTGAGAATATGAACTTAACAATGGATTTGTTTGCTTCAGCCGGCCGAGGTGGCCGAGCGGTTCTAGGCGCTACAGTCTGGAACCGCGCGACCGCTACGGTCGCAGGTTCGAATGCTGCCTCGGGCATGGATGTGTGTGATGTCCTTGTAACTCCCTAAATTTGAACGTAGTTGGTCTATTACCACCAGACTCACGCTCATCAATCATTAAAACAAGCAATAGAGCAGAAGGGTCACATCATAACTGGCAAGCAACGTGGAACAAGCACACCGCATGAGCTGATATCAGCAAAGGTAACCTATTTCATCTGCACTGACAGAGTACAATAGTGAGTTACCATTTGACTAGCTAGTATACTCTCGCCTGTGCAAAGGCACGCGCAACCTTTTGAATAAACTACCAGTTTCGCCAATTACACGGTGGTAAACTAAAACAGGTGTCGGCGCACACTAACGAAGCCGTAGTCTGACGCGGACGGGCAGCCAGTTTAGCGCTCTGGCGATAGTATCGCACCAGCCCACAGGCTCGTGATAAGTAGTGCCAGGACACGCCAACGCAAAGCGCAGGGTCCTGCTGAATTAGCAGCGGCGAAATTAGTTGGTGCAGGCGTGGTAGCAGCGCCGGCTGGCCTTTTCGCCGGCCTCGCTGCACGCGAGGTGGCTATCAGGCGCCGTGGGACCTCGGAGCACGACTCGCGAGCGTAGAGCGCGTCAACAGCAACAGTTTCAAAGGAGCGAGCGGGCGAGCGCGGTAACCTGCGAGAACCGGTGTGAAGGGCTGAGGAATTGCGCAGTTCTAAAAAGTGGATATCAACAATTTGTAACTCTATAGTAAATGAAAAGCACCAGTTTGCTTTTGTTCTACAATATTACTTTTATTGCTAACCGGTTTTCGGCTTACAAGGCAGACACAACTCAACACTTCCCCTCTCCTAAACTTCATATAATCATCTTTGTTGTTCATTATTTCCCGCACTCTCTCTTCCTACATATTCCCATTTTCCTGTATTCATTAAGTTGTTTTATTTGTTGCAGTTGTCTTTGTATTCCACATAGGCTGTAGTTTCAATAGTTAAAGGTTTCCTTTTAACTTGTACTTGTATTACTGTCCATGTTTAGCTCCCCTTGTAGTTGTCTCATCAAATACTGTTTATATTTTACTTTTCTCATTTATTTAATGGAAAAAGGTACACAGCCACTGCTTTGATTATAACGTTAATGTTAAAATGCAGTACCACCACACTCTCAAACTGTAGGTTCCCTCAAACACCTCCATTTTCCCGCATTTATTAATTTCTGTTCATCTTATTCATATTGCTTAAGTTCCTTATGTATTCTGTATTTACATTGACAAGTGTCTCTTCTTTTTTAATTGGTTGTGTATCACTCTCCATGTTTCATACCTCTTGATGCAGCCTTGTCTAGTACTAATTTTATTCTATTTTATTAGTTTTGTTTATTAACAGATACTGTTATGTAGGCATTCTATTCCTATTTTGTGCTAAAGTTTTTCCTGTTAACTCCATTGTTATTTATGTACTGTTCAGTTTTACTATTTCATTGCAAAGATGTTACTTACTGTATGTTTCTACTTCAGTCTAGATGTGTTACTTTTCTTCCAATGTTGTCTGCTAACATTTAACTTCTTTGGTGATAATACTCAGTAAATGTCTGAAGATGGCCTTGTAAGCCGAAAACCGGTTATCAATAAAAGTAATCTTGTAGAACAAAAGCAAACTGGTGCTTTTCATTTATTATAATGTTGTTCTACCAAGAACCGACGGAAGATCCTGTTAATTTGTAACTCTATATCCAGCGACATCGACACATCTACACCTACGTCTTCAGCAAACTCTGCAAGCTATCTAACGGTGTGTGGCGGTGGGTACCTCTGGTAACACTAACTGTGTCCCCCCCCCCCCCCCCCCCCGACACTCTGTTCCACTCGCAAATGGCGCGTGAGATGATGTGGGATGAAGTAATACGTTGTCCGACTCTTCCCGGAAAGTGCTCCCCACAAAATTCAATAGTTGACCCCTCTGTGATGCACAGCGTCTGCCAATGGAGTTTGTTAAACATCCCTATAAAAAATGGTTCAAGTGGCTCTGAGCACTATAGGACTTAACTTCTGATGCCATCAGTCCCCAAGAACTTTTTTTTAAATTCTTTATTCAACTCATTACATTATACATATTAACCCACTACATGATTACATTAGTGGGTCCTATTTTCATACACAAATATGCAGCTCTCTGTTCTACACTACAGGTAAATCTTAGTTATGATCTTACCGCTATGTGGTTCCTAATCTACTTAATCTACGAGAAAACTTATGCTACCTGCAGCGTTACAGGTGTGCCAGTGCTCTATAAACCTGATGGATGTTGGCATGGCCCACTGAGCTAATCCCAGTGGGCATGCCCATGGAACTGGGCTGGCCAGTAACTTGGTATCGCTGCAGTCTATCCTTAAAAGCCTTATCCTATCTTCTACAGCTAACCTAATTGTACATAGTGTCATAATTGGTGCGTAGTCCTATACGGTTATTGTACACACTCCCCCCCCCCCCCCCCTAGTCCAGAGCAAGGCGGATTCCAGCCGTGAAGCGGCTGGCCAAGTCCCGATCCGGCGGAACAGGAAAGGTGCACGGAGTCTGAGTTGGTGTAATTTTTACTGATTAATGGTTGTCCCTTAGAAAGTTCTTAAGGACTTTTTTCGAAATGTCGTCTGTCAATTTGTTCAAGACATTGAAGGTGTTGTCATGCCTTAGCAGATGGTATGTGTCGATATTCGGAAGTCGTTGGCTACGTCATCGAAGAGGTGGCACACTATACACCACATCTTCTGGCGTGCCTTGCACAGCACCACAGTCGCACGCGGGTGTAGCCTGCTTCCCAAACCGATTTAGATATGTAGGGTAGGGTCCATGTCCAGTAAGAAAGTGCAGCATTACTCTCGTAGGCGTGAAGTACGTGTTCCTCTATGTCCGGTAACAGTTCATAGGTTCTGCGCCCCGTATCCTCATTATTCCACTGTTCCTGCCATAGTTCGATCGCTCTCTTTTTAATTGCATTCTTATGCCCAGCGTAAACCCCCAATATCTCCCTTATCTTATCCCTTTTCTCCTTCTTCGCCCAGTACCAGGCGGCCTGCTCACGGATTTTAATGTCCAGTGGACAGATCCCCATTACCACAAGAAGCGCCCCTCCAGGTGTTGTCCTGTATGCCCCTGCTGAACGTAGGAGCATGTTACAAGTGGCTCTGAGCACTATGGGACTTAACTTCTGAGGTCATCAGTCCCCTAGAACTTAGAGCTACTTAAGCCTAACTAACCTAAGGACATCAGACACATCCATGCCCTAGACAGGATTCGAATCTGCGACCGTAGCGCAGTTCCAGACTGTAGCGCCTAGAACCGCTCGGCCACTCCGGCCGGCAAACATCCCTATAATGTTGTCTCAAGACTAAAGCATCCCGTGACGAAACACGCCGCTCTTCGTTGACCTTCTCTATTTCTCCTGTCAGTACTACCCGATAGCGATCCAAGATTGATGAATAATATTCAAGAATCGGTCGAATAAGTGCCTTGTAAGCCTCTTTCTTCGTGAATGACGAACATTTCCTCCAGATTTTTCCTAAGAATTTTAGTCCGACAACATCTTTTCCTACTATTTATTTTATGTGGCCGTTCCACTAAGGCTGCGCGGGATTAGCCGAGCGGTCTGAGGCGCTGCATTCATGGACTGTGCGTCTGATCCCGGCAGCGGTTCGAGTATACACTCGGGCATGGGTGTGTGTGTTTGTCCTTAGGATAATTTAGGTTACGTAGTGTGTAAACTTAGGGACTGATGACCTTAGCAGTTAAGTCCCATAAGATTTCACAAACATTTGAACATTTTAATCGTTCCACTAGAGGTTGCTTTGGTTAGATACTCCCAGATATTTTACCACAGATTCTGTTTCCAGAAATTTTTCATCAGTAGTGTAGTTCTGTGGACTGGACTGCTTTTCCTATGTATCTGCAATGTGTTACATTTATTTACGTTCAGGGTCAACTGCCACAGCCTGCACATTTCATCAATTTTCCGCATGTTTTCCTGCAAATCAATACTGTCTTCTGGCGTTGGTACTTTCTTACAGAAAGCAGTATCATCTGCGAGCAGTTAACGAGCAAAGTAAAAAATTATGTCGTCGTTTTCGTAACGCCATCTGACTATGAAACTAGTACGCTTGTAAGGGTTAAGTTTGGATATAATATTCAACGTAATTAGTTTTAGCGTAACGTTTACAAAAGTCGTGTTTCTTTCATTATCTTACGGGCACGTTTTAATTAATGTTAACGAATTAGTCAACTATGTTGGTGGCGTAAAAGCCCAGTCAACAGAGACCAAAAAAAAAAAAAAAAATGTTGAACATCGGAAACAGTTCCTGTAGTCGGAATGTTTTCTACAGAGGCAAGAGGGAGTGTCACGAACAATATACTAGAAATCTTAACTGATGAGGGATGATTGTGAGGGTGAAGGTGTGGTTCAAGCTCACTTTTGATCGGTTTTCTTGAATAACTTGCACCGAAAACGTATCCCAGTAGAAAATCTAAGGACGTCATCTTTCCTACAAAACAAGATCTGTTCATTTTTTCTGTAGGATTAATAGTTAGCGCTCAGCGAGCGAGAGAATACGAAAATCTCGCACCCGGTTTTTGAATGCCAGACGTAACATTAGGGGTTGCATAAAACGACATCGCTATGGACAGCTGAAT
The DNA here is from genome assembly GCF_023898315.1 of Schistocerca nitens. Classification (NCBI taxonomy): domain Eukaryota; kingdom Metazoa; phylum Arthropoda; class Insecta; order Orthoptera; family Acrididae; genus Schistocerca; species Schistocerca nitens. The sequence goes on along the minus strand of NC_064617.1, from coordinate 927,967,131 downwards.
CACACTGCATAAAAACAACACGTCGCTTTTGTTACTATTTGTGATAAAATTTCGGGAAATGGTATGAGAGTAGGAACTTCATCGATACCTCGAGATGTTTTGCTTATGCAACATCGCGTGTATCCCGAGTGATCATTTAGAAATGAAAGCATCGTCTGAGTTTAAATTAGAATGTTTGGCTTCAGGCAATTCAGAAATACAACGATTTGATGAAATGTCACGCCGGCCGGTGTGGCCGAGCGGTTCTAGGCGCTTCAGTCTGGAACCGCGCGACCGCTACGGTCGCAGGTTCGAATCCTGCCTCGGGCATGGATGTGTGTGATGTCCTTAGGTTAGTTAGGTTTAAGTAATTCTAAGATCTAGGCGACTGATGACCTCAGATGTTAAGTCCCATTGTGCTCAGAGCCATTTGAACCATTTTTTTGAAATGCCACGAGTGTATCTGCTAGTTTACTGTTTTCCAGTTTGCGGATGATTCCATACAGGCAACCGTAGTATACAAACTGCTGCGAAGTACATAGCAGAGGAAATACCCAATCGGACGACGTATGGGTTTTCTTACCGTTCCGCCACCGTGCGGAGAGGGGGAAAAATGACGCTTAAATGTTCCTGTGAGCGATGTAATCAGTCCAGTCTTGTCGTAACGGTCACCTGGAACTCACTACAGGAGTCTTCACTTGATTCTGGTTCTTGAATCTCTATGTGTAGAATTTCGCTGGATTGTTATCTGTCTTCAGGCTCCTGTCAATTCAGATTTTTCGGCTTCTACCTGATGCTCTCCCGTCGTCACACAAACCATTGGCCACTATTGGAGTTCTTATTTGTGTACGTTCAGTACCCCCCGTCAGTCCTCTTTGATACTGGTCGCACACATTTGAGCAATATTCTGCAATTGGAGCCAAGAGTTTCATATGAGCAACCTCCTGTGTAAACTGAAAACAACTGAAGTCAACCCTAACAGGCTTTGAAGGCACAACGGTACCGACCAGCCGCCGTATCATCCTCAGCCCACAGGCGTCATTGGATGCGGATATGGAGGGGCATGTGGTCAGCACACCGCCCTCCCGGCCGTATGTCAGTTTAGGAGACCGTTTGTAAACTGAATACAGTTTCGAAATGTCTTGCCAATGAACCTAAATGCACCATCTGCTTTACACTCATCCTTCAGTCGCACATGAAACATTAATCCATCGACACTATGCCTAGCCGGCCGATGTGGCGGAGCGGTTCTAGGTGCTTCAGTCTGGAACGGCGCGACCACTACAGTCGCAGGTTCGAATCCTGCCTCGGGCATGGATGTGTGTGATGTCCTTAGGTTGGTTAGGTTTAAGTAGTTCTAAGTTCTAGGGGACTGATGATCTCATATGTTAAGTCCCATAGTGCTCAGAGCCATTTTTTGAACCACTGTGCCTACTTGCTTTAATGTGTTGTAAATCATATTTTGAACGGAAGAAAACGAAGTACTTTTAAACATCTCTTTTCGTGTTAAACGTCTTGGGATGCAAGTGACGTTTTCACAACGTTCTTCGGGATTTTCTCCACGGATCTTAGAGAATCGCATTTGAAGCTGACGCAGCTCACTCACGAATATTCATTTTCTGAAGCCAATTCCGTAGGGTTTGCACGCCAGATGAGAGGTAACCGCCAACTAATATTGGAAAGCGGAGCGGCCACAGACCATGTTAGCGAGCACATCCCGTGTGATTGTTTCTGAGCGATAACTAACCTCGCTGGAGACCGCGACCGTTTTCACGTCTCAGAGGGAATGGCATTACTATTGCATTCGCGGAGATTGGTGAGGAGTAAAGGGGTAGATAGATGTATGTGTGTGGTGACTGTTGGGTATCGCTTCCTCAGTAAACACAGGGGAGCAAATTGGCTGCTGGTGACCGGAGCCCGCAGTATATTTGGTCTGTGTGTGTGTGTGTGTGTGTGTGTGTGTGTGTGTTTGTGTGCTAATTATACTGGGGAGACGAATGGCCGGCAGCTGTTCTTTGTGGGGCCTCCAGCAGAATGCGTGACCAGTGCCAGGGGCCAGCAGGTTCCTGCTGCTACCTGGGCCAAATAACCGGGCGGTCCCTCCTCCCACAACGTAGCAAGTGACTTTAATGGACCATTCCATTGTGTTAAATTGCAAAACATTTCATATCTATGAATGGCACACACAAACAAATTTAAAAAATGTGGATAAATACGCGTAGGACACGCGCACTGAGGGTTCAAATGGTTCAAATGGCTCTGAGCACTATAGGACTTAACATCTGAGGTAATCAGTCCCCTAGAACTTAGAGCTACTTAAACCTAACTAAGGACATCACACACATACATGCCAGAGGCAGGATTAGAACCTGGGACAGTATCAGTCGCGCGGTTCCGGACTGAAGCGCCTAGAACCGCTCTGCCACATCCGCCGGCGCACTGAGGGTTCCGTAGAAACTTATATAGATAGTTCATCCATCCCGGGAATCGAGAATTTCGATGACTTTTGCTGTTATAGATATTAGCAAGATATCAAAATATGTGATGTAGATTCCCGCATCGGCCGATCGCATTGACGCGGAATGCTTAAAGTTCTTACTTCGCCAAAGAATCATAGGCCTTAGTATGTGAGTTAAATTTCAGCTTGTTAGGTCTACTTGTTCCTGACAAACATCGTTCGTAACAGAAGGACAGAAAGACTGTATGATGTAATTACAAATTACCAGTTTTTAGAAAAAATGGCTCCAAGCACTATGGGACTTAACATCTGAGGTCCTCAGTCCCCTACACTTAGGACTATTTAAACCTAACTAAGCTAAGGACAACACACACATCCATGCTCGAGGCAGGATTCTAACCTGCGACCGTAGCTGTGGCCGAGCGGTTCTAGGCGCTTCTGTCCGGAACCGCGCTGCTGAGACCGTAGCATCAGCACCGTTCCGGACTGAAGCGCCTAGAACCGCTCGGCCACAGTGGCTGGCTCAATTTTTCCATTTTCCCCCTTATTTGTACGGTGAAACCTTGCTTTTTACCAAATCTCATGATCCTAGGTCACCGAGACGCACTATAGGTTTTGATGAGGGAATTTGCGAGTGTTAAAATACGTGACGTAAATGGCCGTATATTTTGACTGCAATGACTTCTAAGGTTCAGTGTTTTACACTGCAAAGGTACTGTAGACCTTAGCATGTAGAAAAAGGATTCTTAACACACACACACACACACACACACACACACACACAGTCAGACACACACACACACACACAGAGAGAGAGAGAGAGAGAGAGAGAGAGAGATAGAGATAGAGAAAGAGAGAGGGACGGACGACAAATTGATCCTATGAAGGTTCTGTTTTTACCGATTGAGGTACAAAATCATAAAAATTAGCAACGAACCTAAAAAGGCTCAGTAATCAGTAACAAAAATATTCTTACTGATACAAAATTACGAAAACCACGTGAACGAGCACGTTCCGTGTGAGACTGATTTCAGATAGCCCTAACAGGGTACATCGATCGTATGCAAGGACGGTCACTAAGGGTGGCCACAAGCTGGAGCAACCCATGGGAGAACATCGAGGAGATGCTTAAATTAAAAATTAGAAAGTAAAACATATGCGCACATGCACACATAAGTAAGTCCCCGCTATCACATCACACACACCATTCCTTCTGCCCCCAACATGTTTACTCGATTTCCAACCTCTACCAAAGAATTGTGAAATGGAGCTCAGTGTGAAAATTGTCCAAAGAAGCAAATGGAGATACATGTATTATCTTTCTTTCGTCTTTAGCCTTCTGACTGGTTTTGTGCGGCCAGCCACGAAATTCTGTCCTTTTCCACAAACCTCACGTCAGAGAAGTTCTCACTTCTAAACGTCCTCAACTGTTTGTTGTATGCAGGGTGCTAAAAAACAGTACCACGTATTACTACAGCAGATAGTATCGCTAAAAGAAAAGACCTTATAATTATGTGTCTTTCGAGATTACGGGCCGTTCTTTGCTCTCATTCGCATCTGTCTGTTCTGTTGAAACAGTCCTGTGAGTGGTTAGCAAGCATCCTGATATGTGCTTCAGCCGTTCCTCGCAATGGATCAAGCACTCTTTCAGATTGATCTCGCTTAATTATGACTGTGTCACGCAAGCATTCGACCCACGCTCCTGTAACGCCTGCACATTGTCGACGGGTCGACCGTACACCTGTTGTTTTAAATCTCACCATGAGAGAAATCTAGTGGATCCAGTTCCGGTGAATAGGGAAACCAATGTATCGGACCTCCACGATCAATTCACCTCTATGAAGCGTTGCGATGAGGGTACGTCGCACGATCTGCAAAAGATGAGGTGGTGACTCCTCGTGCATAAACTACCAATGGCTGTGTGCTGGCCAAAGTTCTCTGATAGCACTGGTAGTTCATTGTGCAGAAATCAATAATAGCACTTATTAAAGTGTTTCGTAAAGTATGTGGGCCCATGAGTCTATCACCGTCAATTCCTGCCCATACAGTGATAATGAAGAAATCCTCATGCCTCACTTTCATGACTGTTCGACGATTTGCCTCTGCCGACATGTGCATATTACGGTAAATCAATGCGCCATCTTTTGTGAAACATGCCTCATCTTTAAATAAAATGCAGACACTGACCTGCCGGTCTACAGCAGTCTGTTGTAGCAGCAGTTGATGTAGCAGATAGTTGCGCTGCCATGACTGGTACAAGCGGCGCGATTAGCGTTATGTAAATTACACTACCGACCATTACAATTGTACACCAAGAAGAAAAACAGATGATAAACGGGTATTCATTGGACAAATATATTATACTAGAACTGACATGTGATTACATTTTCACGCAATTTGGGTGCATAGATCCTGAGAAATCAGTACCCAGAACAACCATCTTTGGCCGTAATAACGGCCTTGATACGCCTGGACATTGAGTCGAACAGATCTAGGATGGCGTGTACAGGTACACCTGCCAATGCAATTTCTACACGATAGCACAGTTCATCAAGAGTAGTGACTGGCGTATTGTGACCAGCCAGTTGCTTGGCACTATTGACCAGACGTTTTCAGTTGGTAAAAGATCTCGAGAATGTGCTAGCCAGGACAGCAGTCGAACATTTTCTGTATCCAGAAAGGCCCGTACAGGACCTGCAACACGCGGTCGTGCATTATCATGCTGAAATGTAGGGTTTCGCAGGGATCGAATGAAGGGTAGAGCCACGGGTCGTAACACATCTGAAATGTAACGTCCGCTGTTCAAAGTGCCGTCAGTGCGAACAAGAGGTGACAGAGACGTGTAACCAATGGCACCCCATACCATCACGCCGGGTGATACGCCAGTATGGCGATGACGAATACTCGCTTCCAATGTGCGTTCACCGCGATGTCGCCAAACACGGATACGACCATCATGATGCTGTAAACAGAACCTGAATTCATCCGAAAAAATAACGTTTCGCCATTCGTACACCCAGGTTCGTAGTTGAGTACACCATCGCGGGCGCTCTTGTCTGATGCTGCGTCAAGGGTAACTGCAGCCATAGTCTCCGAGCTGATAGTCCATGCTGCTGCAAACGTCGTCGAACTGTTGGTGCAGATGGTTGTTGTCTTGCAAACGTCTCCATCTGTTGACTCAGGGATCGAGACGTGGCTGCACGATCCGTTACAGCCACACGGATAAGGTGCCTGTCATCTCGACTGCTAATGATACGAGACCGTTGGGATCCAGCACGGCGTTCCATATTACCCTGCTGAACGCACTGATTCCATATTCTGCTAACAGTCATTGGATCTCGACCAACGCGAGCAGCAATGTTTCGATACGATAAACCGCAATCGCGATCGGCTACAATCCAACCATTATCAAAGTCGGAAACATGATGGTACGCATTTCTTCTCCTTACACGAGACATCACAACAACTTTCCACCAGGCAACGCCGGTCAACTGCCGTTTGTGTATGAGAAATCAGTTAGATACTTTCCTCATGTCAGCAAGTTTTAGGTGTCGCCACCGGCGCCAAGCTTGTGTGAATGCTCTGAAAAGCTAATCATTTGCATATCACAGCATATTCTATCTGTTGGTTGAATTTCGCGTCTGTAGCACTTCATCTTCATGGTTTAGCAATTTTAATGGTCAGTAGTGTAAAATCACTCAGTCGTGCACGATGAACTGTAATAGTAGGACGACCTACACTACGTGCCGACACTGTTTGGTGCATCATTGCTTGACTCTGCCTTCGCGAACGCGAATTGTGTCTTCTGAGTCGACTAGTTCCCATTTCTGGTGCTTTGGTTGATCTATGTGGTCCCACCAGTATTTCTTGGGCCTCAGGCATTCGGCGTAGAAATAAATGATGGGCACGTCGTCTGCGTGTGATTAAGTGATGGATGCAATTTTCGGAAGTTCCTGTTCTTTGTAAGTGAGACTTGGGTTGACGCCCATAGCGTGTGTAGCTCTCGCTAATGGCCGTTATTTGGCCTGGGTGTTAAAAGCGGCTCATCATCCGTGGTAATCTCCGAGTAATTTTTAAGACAGTTGTAAACGGGGTCACATTTTCTCTAGTCCCAGTTCCATTATTGTTGGAAAAAGCATAGAGGTCGTTTCTTTAAAATCTGTATGTGTGTCTTATTTTGAACTCTCAATGGTTCAAATCATGTATTATGTTTTACGATTAAAGCACTCGTGCTTTAATCTTCTTAGGATTATATCTGTGTGGTTCTGAATGATCAGGTGTTCAATTTAAAAAAAAAATATTTGTACGTACATTTGACTATTTGTTTCTGTGGGCTAAATGGGGACAGTTATTCTTGTTCTGAAGGGAAGCACCCGCATGCGGTCTGTAATTTGTATGTGTTACACAGTTCTAATGTGTACCCTGTGTACGTTTCACAGTATGAGCTGAATCAAACAACACTTAGATGTGTGGTCTGAGCTTAAGTTAATGCATTAAATTTCAGCTCCCTTTGAAATATTCTGTGAATCTCTTTGTCAAAGCGTTTGTGTTTTGCTTTTTTCGCGATTTAAACACTTTAAGATATTTCGTACTTTAATAATTTTTGTTCTCTTAGTGAATTCAAAAGAGTTTGGAATCTAAACGATTTTTTTCAAATTTTAATGGTGGTTGCTCTAACGCCTGTACTAAAAGCTGCTTGTAATTGTCCTTCGAAACTATCGATGTTCCACCACAACCGAGTCCATCAACATGAAGTAGCAAATATGAGATAGCTAAGGAGGTGGAAACGTGGGTTCTACTATGTCAAGGCTGCTTGGTAGCTACAACAGGAAAACACAGTTCATTAGCAGAAAGCACAAAATAAAGTATTTATTACTTAACTTCGTTGTAGTCCATGATCTGTTGGTTGACAATTATAGAAGACGCGACTGGACTAAGCGTCTGTAGAATGACATAATTTACAAGTCACAAATCTTGCAGTGACGAATTAATCTCTCGTAATCTTAAACGTCGAACCCGGTGAATATGAAGACTAACTTGGGTGTCGACATGACAGAACGTAGAATTGTTTACAATTACTAAATTAGTACTGTTGACTTTACTGTAGTACACTCACGGTACTTTACAACTAGGCTACAAAGACTTGATGGCAGCAACGGCTTAGATGCAGGCCACGACTGACTAACATCGGCGCTGGCTGACCACTGGGCGCGGCTACGAACTGTAGACTGCCACAACTGCACTACACTCCTGCTTCACGTGAAGCGGCCTAGCGGCGCCTCGCGGCGAGCATAAGTACTGCGACTGGCTGTGTGCTCTTTGGCTAACACAGCCGTTCTTCTGTTCCGTTTGTCGAGAGAATCGCATCCGGCGGCTCGATCTCTCAGGCGGCGGTGTGGTCGTATGACTGACGACTTCGCAATAAGCGCATGCCTCTGATTTTGGTGCTTTGGCGGATTGTCTTTTGAGATTTCTACCACTGTTGAATAGGTGGCCACAATAACTGGCCACTTGCTTTCCATGAAGAATTTTCATTTTCATTTTGATTTTCTGACAATGGGCTGTGGCCGAAACGCGTCATAAGCAAGAATTTTTGAACAGCAAGTGGCTAGTTATTCTAGTGGCCTGCTGATCAGTGGAGTAAGTCTCCTCAAGTTTACGTCATAGTCGCAGGTCTCCTGCATGACTTCTGTCTCATTTGCAGTCGATTGCCGTTTAGATATCTGTGTCCTTAAATGTTTCTGGTGTTAAAGTATCATTTAAAAGAAAATGGTTCTTTAAATCATTGTCTGGAGCGCCTCTGGAGCAAATTCTTCAGTGTCTGATAGATTTCAGAAACCACGTTTGTTAAAAACTGAAAACAAAAAGTAATAAAGGTATGGAACGTTTGAGTCGTGTTCACAACTCCTTGTAATCTCCACCTTACTAGTCGGTTAAAGCCATAATATGACTTTTATATACGTATTTCTAATTTATTTGATTTTGGAGAAGGTGATCGTCACCTTAAAAATTTTTTGACCGGTTAGTGAAGAGACGTGCACAAGAAATTATTCTAATGAACAACCTATTCTACTCCGGTACTTCCTACTTACATGGATTTTGCTTAGTAATGAAAACAGTGTCATCACTCACATAAAATATGAAACGGGAAAGGGTACCACATGCCGCAGAAAGACCACAACAAATCTAATTGGAATAATACAGAAATTAATCAATAAGGTCGCCAGCCCAACTGGACACTGCCTGCTCAATATCTGATCAATAAGTACGTAATCGTTTGGGAGTGCGTGTGGCAACAGAAGGTTGACACAGGTTTACGACGACACGACACGTTACGAAATAATAATGAATAGAGAAAGAAATTGTCTTATATCGTTAATGCTCAGATGTGTTAATTTCGAAAAGGGTATTTAAACTCATTGAAAAGTAAATGACTGAATGGAGATAGCTCTTTTGTTACGACATTAATTTAAGGAACCTGAGATTAGCGTTTACTTACGTGCGCTAGACTGTTGTATATTGGAAACTATGTACTTTGAATGGATTGCAATTACTCTGATAAGTTACTGGATCAAGCACGCAAATGTTGGCTTTCGATCGATTGATAACGCCAAAATACGAACCTAGCCAGTACACATCTACATCTACATTTACATGGATATTCTGCAAATCACATTTAAGTGCCTGGCATAGAGTTCAACGAACCACCTTCACAATAATTCTCTACTATTCCAATCTCATACAGCGCGTGGAAAAAACGGACATCTATATCTTGCCGTGCAAGCTCTGATTTCCGTTACTTTTTAAGATGATCGTTTCTCCCTATGTAGGTCGGCGTCAACACAATATTTTCGCATTCGGAGGAGAAAACTGGTGATTGAAATTTCGTGAGAAGATTCCGCCGCAGCGAAAAACGTCTTCGCTCAGACTGTCTCCCAAATTGCTTATATATATATAAGGAACAGCAAAGGGCCTTCAATGAACCACCTTCAAGCTGTCTCTTTACCGGTCCATTGCCGAAAGCGCGCGGGAAAAACGAGCACTTAAGTTTTTTTGTGCGCGCCCTGATATCTTCTCCCTATGTTGGTGGGTGCCAACAGAAGGTTTCCGCAATAGGAGGAGAAAACTGGAGATTGAAATTTCATGAAAAGATCCCGTCTAACTAAAAAACGTCTTTGTTTCATTGATTGCCACTCCACGTATCATGTCTGTGGCACTACCTGCCCTACTTCGCGATAGTACAAAACGAGCCGCCATTCTTTGTTCTTTTTTTATATCATCCGTCAGTCCCACATGATGCGGACCCCACACCGCACAGCAATACTCCAGAACAGGACGGACAAGCGTGGTGTAAGCAGTTTCTTTAGTAGACCTGTTGCACCTCCTAAGTGTTCTGTCAATGAATCGCGGTCTTTGATTTAGTCTACCCACAACATTATCTATGTGATCGTTTGAATTTAGGTATTTTGAAGTTGTAATCTCTAAGCATTTAGTTGAATTTACAGTCTTCAGATTTGTGTGACGTATCGCGTAATCGAAATTTAGCGGATTTCTTTTAGTACTCATGTGAATAACTTCACGCTTTACTTTATTCAGAGGCAATTGCCACTTTTCGCACCATAGAGATATCTTATCTAAATCATTCTGCAATTCGTTTTGGTAATCTGATGACTTTACAAAACGGCAAATGACAGCATCATCTGCAAACAACCTAAGACGGCTACTCACATTGTCTCCTACATCGTTAATATAGACCAGGAACAACAGAGGGCCTGTAACAATTCCTCGGAGAACGCTGGGCATTACTCCTGTTTTACTCGATGACTTTCCGTCTATTACTACGAACTGTGACCTTCTTGACAGGAAATCACGAAGCCAGTCAAATAATTAAGACGATATTCCATAAACACACAATTTCACTACAAGCAGCTTGTGTGGTGCAATGTCAAAAGCCCTCTGGAAACCTCTAAATACGGAATCAATTTGAAATCCCTTGTCAGTAGCACTCAACACTTCATGTGAATAAAGGGCTGGTTGTGTTTCACTAGAGCCATGTTTTCTAAATCCGTGTTGAATGTGTGTCAATAGATCGTTGTCTTCGAGGTAATTCATAACGTTCGAAAACAATATATGTTCCAAAATCCTGTAACTGGTGTACGGTCTGGACCGGAAGACTTGGTTTAGTTAAGTGATTTAAGTTCCTTCGATACTCCTAGGATATCTACTTCTACATTACTCATGTTGGCAGCTGTTCTTGATTCGAATTCCGGAATATTTACTTCACCTTCTTTGGTGAAGGAATTTCGGAAGGCTGTGTTTAGTAACTCTGCTTCGACAGCACTGTCATCTATAGTATTTCAGTTGCTACCGCGCAGAGAATGCATTGATCGTGTCTTGCTGCTAGCGTACTTCGCATACGACCAGAATGTCTTTGGGTTTTATACCAGGTTTCGAGAGAAAGTTTCGTTGTGGAAACTGTTATAAGCATCTCGCATTGAAGTCCGCGCTAAATTTCGGGCCTATGTAAAGGATCGCCAATCTTGGAGATTTTGCACCCGTTTAGATTTGGCATGCTTTTTTTGTTTGTTTCCGCAACAGTGTTCTGACCTGTTTTCTGTACCAAGGAGGATCAGCTGCGTCGTTTGTTATTTTATTTGGGATACATCTCTCAATTGCTGCCGATACTATTTCTTATATTTGGAGCCACATCTGGCCTACACTTACATTGTTAATTTGGAAAGAATGGAGATTGTCTCCCAGGAAGGTGTCAAGTGAATATTTACTTGCTTTTTTGAATAGGTATAGTTTTATTTTATTTTTGGAGGATTTGCGGGTCACAGTACTCGATCTCGCTATGACAACCCTGTGTTTACTGATCTCTGTATCCGTTTTGATGCTTGTTATTGGTTCCGGATTATTTGTTGCTAAGAGGTCAAGAGTGTTTCCCCAACCGTTTACTATTCGAGTGGACTGATGAACTAAATACTTGAAATAATTTTCTGACAATGGATAGCGTTATTACGATAGGCTCAAATATGAAATACGTTAACTTAATTTATTCTGTTCTTTGGATTTAAATTGTCAAAATTACTTTAATTTTAAGTTACTTTGTCTTCGCTCAATTAGCGTGGATGACATTGCCTCTTTAAATTATTGAGTCACAGTGTTCAGTTTTTGAAGCTTCATTATCAATTTCTTTCAGTTATCTTTTCAATAACTAAACAAAACTGGCAAGGGAAATCTTTTGTAATTTTTCTTTTAGCTAACAATGACACTTGGTTATTCAATAACTGGAAAGGAATGAGATTATAAGTAGATGACAGTGAGTGAGGATAATGGCAAGATTAAGTACCCAGTTTCTAGGTGCAACACTTGTTATTGATAAAATTTACTGAGAATATCACTGGGTAATGCCTCACAAAGTTTCCAAAGTGAACAAAAATAAAACAACCCTTAAGCTCGCTGCAGATGATAAGCACTGTCTTCATTGTCGTCAGCAGTGCCCTTATTGCTGTATGTAATATTGCGGCTACACCTTGATTCGCAGTGACCATTTATGGGACAGTGACAATTTATGTTACTGGAGCCTTATATCCGCCCACGCTCGGCATGCTCTTAGTGCCCGCCTCGTAACAGTTAGGCCCGACAGCGCACGACACTTGCTTGTGTTCACTCTTAAGTGAGACAACCAAGTAAGTCTTCTATTTGCTCAGATCTGACGTCATACTCGCGTCCAGAAACAGTGGTCCTACACAAGACTTTACTCTCTGTCGACTATAACGCTTTTCCTTACTTTCTGTAAAGGCATTCATTAAGGTCTATGGCTAATACCAGGAGACATCTCTTAGCCAGAAACGCCCTATTTGCCTTTGCTTCATTCCTTCTTATTTGGAACTTGCTTCATACGTCACGTTTTCCTTCCAAGGCAGCAGAATTACATCACTCCGTCTACTTCGTGGTTTCCAATCATGATATTCATTCTATCGTTAATCTAACTTCTGTTACTCCTCATTACTTTCGTTTTTCATTTTATTACTCTCAGTTCTTATTCTGTGTTTATTCGACGACTAATTCAGTTCAAAACGTCCTCTAATTCTGCTCATACTTCCTGAGAATGGGAATGTCATTAGTGAATCTTACCAAATACATCCTTTCACTCTGAATTTTAATCCCAATCCTTAATCGTTATTTTATTTTGACATTGCTTGTTCAATGTACAAGTTGGACAATAAAGGCGAAACACTGCCCTTCATCCTTTTTCACCGGCACAGTTCCTCAGCTTTGCACCCTTGTTAATCCTTCTTAGTTGTTGTTCATATTGGATATTGCCTGATTTTTACTGTGCCGTACCTTATACGAGGGTGCAGAAAATATTTTTCTCAGTTAAAGGCCCCCGTTGACATGCCGAGCATACTTTCTGCTAACAACGAATCCGACACGATCGGCGAGCGCACAGGTACAGGCGGTAGCCCAAAGGGAGCAGAGTAAAGCAAGAGAGAAAGAGCAAGGCCCTCCACTAAAGCAAAAAATAACAGAAATAATAACGCTCCAGAACGGATGTGTAGAAGACCGAGAGAGACGACATCACCCCCAATTTGATGCTCCTGTAGCTGTGGACCGCGCGACCGCTACAATCGCAGGTTCGAATCCTGCCTCGGGCATGGATGTGTGTGCTGTCCTTAGGTTAGTTAGGTTTAAGTAGTTCTAAGTTCTAGGGGACTGATGACCTCAGCAGTTAAGTCGCATAGTGCTCAGACCCATTTGAACCATTTTTTTGTAGGTGTGGTGCCCAGACCTGTGTTCTTAGCTGTAGTGCTATGTGGACTACTGTAACAGTGAGTGTGCTTTCATTTTATACTGAGTAAGTTATGACATTGTCAGATATGTGAGTTTATTATTGTTACGTCAGGTAGTTCTTAAATCAAATGTGTGACACGAATGTATTTTAGAGAATTGCAATTTCTTGCATGTTATACTAAACGATGTACTGAGCTCTAATGTAAACAAATTATTGTATAAAAACATTTTATACATTTAATGTTATTTTTATTAAAATACTAAGAACCTGTGGTACACTGAAAGATGGAGTGACAGAAAATTACATTTCAAGGTATGAGGATAAACTAACAAACTGCGACGATCTCCCAGAACCAAAAGTCGTACCCGCGCCTGTTTTGGTCTCGACTCTCGGTACCTCGTCCACGGGATAGACGTTACCTGCATCATCATTTCTCCATTTCTCTGCTATAGGGAACCAGTTGTTCTTCACTATCCTCTCTTAGTTATTCTCCTTCCACAGATTTTGTGTTTATTTTGACGCCAGTTGGCATCTGTACTTTTGCAACGACTTTCATACCGCTCTTCTCCAACCTTTTACGGGTTGTTTCCTGCAGTCTCCTCCTGGGAACATTATGTTCACCATATCAGCGTATATTTAAGCGTCTTCTTATGAATTAGTTGTCATGGCATCCTCATATCACTGTAATCGCGTCAGCTCTGGAGTCTTCAGAAGACTGTTTATAATTCCAACTGCTGCCCAGTTACTATGTTCCTATTTTTATCCGTTTTTGTATGTTGTGGACAAGAAGGAAGTTACTAAGTCTTCTTTGTTACTTGATGGAAATCAAATTGCCGTGCAGTTTCATGCTGTCCCTCAGTCTCTTTGATCTACAAAATCCATAGACAGCAAGTGCGAGGAGTATCTTCGACAGCACTTTGGCAATCGAAAAAAAAAAAAAAAAGCGATAGCAACAAGAGACTTCGCACAAAACATGCACAACTGAACTTCGTTTTTCAGAAATTACTTCCGATTCCGTCAGTGAGGCACACGTGTGTGTGTGTGTGTGTGTGTGTGTGAGAGAGAGAGAGAGAGAGAGAGAGAGAGAGAGAGACAGAGAGATGGTTGGTTCAAATGGCTCTGAGCACTATGCGACTTAACGTCTCAAGTCATTAGCCCCCTAGAACTTACAACTACTTAAACCTAACTAACCTAAGGACAGCACACACATCCATGCCCGAGGCAGGATTCGAACCTGCGACCGTAGCAGTCCCGCGGTTCCGGACTGTAGCGCCTAGAACCGCACGGCCACCGCGGCCGGCAGAGAGAGGGAGAGAAAGAGAGAGAGAATGTTTACGGGCTGTGTGAGGCAGCCTGTCCCATTATAGAACTTGTCGTCAGCTCGTTACTCCGTGTCGTGGTTGTGGCTGCATTCTTCCGCAAGTGCCTGGTAGCCAGCCCCAGTATAAACTTGGGAGATCGCCAGTGGTGCATCGCAAAGCCAACAGGACGAACTGAACTGTTGTGTGTGATTAGATTTTCCCCCGACACCAAGTAAGCGACCTACGCAATCGACAGCATGTAAAATCACGTTTAGCCGGTATTAAAAGTCCATTCTTTGAGATAGGTCCTTCCATTTTGACTTAAAAAATGAAGGCGGAATTAGTATTCATTTCCCCTAAGTTTGATGAATAGGTTTTGCTTAGTAACTTTAAGACCGTTAGTTCTACGGATGCTTTTGATTTTCTTTGAAGCATGAAACAGTATTCATTTCACACTGAGCACGGGCATTATAAACACTTCCTTTCACACTTACACTGTCTGAACCACAGATCGTCACACTGTGTTTACATTTGACCATCCAAGTGTAATATCTTTTGCAATGGTGGGCATCAGTGTTATATTATCTTTGATGACTGTAGTGAAAGTCTGATAGTGGTCTCGGAAGCCGTAAGTCGGTTACTTAATTAGAATAATATTGTGCAATATCTGCAGTTAACTACTTTTCATTCGTAACACCTAAGCTGTCTAATTAAGGTTGGGTCAACAAAAAATTCTACATAAGATTTGCCACTCAATACCCCAAGGGCAGAGCGACCAAACTTTATGTCCTGCTGGTGGATAGCATTCTTGAAAGGGCAGTAAGGAGTGCTAATTTCTCATGGGTGGATGAAAGACTGTTGTTAGGTTAACAGTCTTGTAATTGTTCTAATGTTGTCCTCTACCTTCTTCTATCTGGTATTAATGAGCATCGTGTATTTCTTGCGGAGGAGTGTATTCGTAATGGTGTTCCTGTGAGTAATACTCAGAGAGCATTTCGCATTCGGTTCGAGCGTGGCAGACATGATTTTGTTTCTGATACAGATACTATTCGAGGCTGGGTAACAAACTTTATGAAAACGGATTCTGTACTGAAAAGAAAATCCACTGGCCGATCTCGGACTGCAACATAGCCGGAAGACGTGACGCATGTGACAGCGTCCGTCCATCAATCTCCGAAGCGATCAGCAGTTAAACGGGAAGCTGCCCTGCGATTGTCTTGATAGTGTAGGAAGAATATTGAACGCAGATTTTTGCATGCACCCATACCAAATGACGGTTACCCAGGAATTAAGCGAGAGTAATTTTGAAACTCTCAGAAAAGTTATTGTGGAAATTCTTCAGAGTATTCCCCCGGGCGCAGTTTTTATTTCGCATGATGAGACTTACATGTCACGTACTGTAAATAAATAAAATTTTCGCTACTGAGCAGCAGGAAACCCTCAGGAACTTCACTAATGACCACTTCACAGCCATCATGCGATAGTTTGATACGCCGCTTTTGAATTTGGCGTTGGGGTCCCCATGTTTACGAAGAAGATGGCGAAACGGTAACGGGTAATTCAGATCGCTGCTGTCATAGTCGAGGGGCCTTTCTTCGACCATAATTAAACGAGTTTGTTGGGGACCATGAAGAGGGAAAGTCTGGTTCTAACAAGACGGAGCCACAGCTCGCAGTTCTCGGTATTCCCAAGAAATTTTGAGAAAATTGTTTCCTAGGCTTCTTCTTTCTTCACGAGAAAATATAGCATGGCCCCCAAAGTCACCCAATTTATCACCATGTAGTTGTTTTCTTTGGGGACATTTAAAGGCTCAGGTGCATATACAGTATAGTGGCCCCCAAACCTTCGAGGACTTATGGACGTAATCAGCCAGGAAGTGGCTGCCGTTCCACCGGAAGTGGCACGAAGACCTATGCACAACTCCCCGAAAGGCTTCGCCAGTGTGTCAGCAACGGAGGACACCATTTACCGGACGTAATTTTTAAAAACCACCTCATGTAGAATCGCATACTATTTGTTGCTCATAAATAAAAGTACTTTCACTGTATATTTCTTTGTTTTTTTGTAACTTCTTTTTGAAACAAGGGAGGTTTTTTAGCCGGTCCCTATATTTCCCCTCAACTGCTCCTTCCAGCTCCAAGTTAACAACTCATGAATGCTATTTGCAGATGTTCCACTAATGTGGTGGTACTCTCTTTAGTACTTCTTCCTTTCAAACTTCATCTGTCGACTTAATTTTTAACATTTTTGGATGCATCATATATCACCTACTTCCAGTTTCTTTCTCTCTAGACTTCCAGTGGTCCTTGTTTGTAAGGGCCTACTTTCATTCCATAATGTCATATGGTATAATATTTTGGGGTAACTCTTCAAGTCAAACAAAAGTTTTCAGAGTCCAAAATTGTGTAATAAGTATTATTTGTGGAGTAAATTCACGGACGTCATGTAGAAACCTCTTCAAAGAACTGAGTATACTAACTACTGCCTCTCAGTATATTTACTCCTTAATGAAATTTGTTCAAAATAATATATCTTTTTCCAACAAACAGCTCATTTCATACATACAATACCAGGAACAAAAATGATCTGCAGAAGGACTTAAAAGCGCTTACTTTAGTTCAAAAAGGGGTCCACTACTCAGGAACACTCATCTTCAATAATTTGCCAGCAAACATAAAAAATTATGTTACGAATAAAGATCTGTTCAAAAGGAGCCTGAAAGACTTACTAGTGGCCAACTCCTTCTACTCCATTGACGAATTTGTTAATAGAAACAAATGATGTATATATTCATACTATTAATATTGTTATTTCAGATTTTTTAAAAAATTGACATGTTCCACATTCACGAGGATCGCCTCAGCACGGATCTGTGGAACAAAAAACTAATCTAATCTAATCTAATCTGATCTCGACTTCCGTACAATTCTCTGTACCTGAGGAGCTTTCACACCATTTTCATACTAGTAGCTGTATTCTGGTAGATTATTTTATTCACGAAAACTTACATCAGCTGCGGAAGTCGTCTTCTAACAAGGATGTGAGTCTCGATCGGCTCACAGGTTTCGCTGACTGTTGATTGCTGTTTATGATTCCCCATTACTAGTCACTCCTCTTGGCGTTTAAGCATTAACCGTGGCCCTTATAGCGAAACCGCAAGATATACTTTCACTAAGTTCTGTTCCGATAAATTGACCGAGTTGGTCTTAACCCTGTATGCTGCAGTAAACTGACGACTCTCGTGAGTCAGTTCTTTTTTGGGTGCCGAGTTCAGAGACTATAATAAAAGCGAGCAAGTAGACCTACGGAGCGCCTGGCAGTTTTATATCTACACATCCCGCAGCACAGTGGGATGATGGTGTTGGGGTTGGCAGAAAAGGCGGACGTGTATTCTTGGACCCTTGCGGCACATCCTGGAGTTGAGGCTCTGCTTGACGAATTCGGCGCGCCTGCACGCGCTTCGCTCCGATTCGTTGTCGCCATTCCGAATGTCGTCCGCGCCGGCTCAGCTGAAGGAAAGCTGGCCGAGGATAGAACGGGGCGTGGGAGGAGCCAGCTGCCCAGCTGCTCAGCCTCTGGCCGTGGCTGTGGCATCCGGCCGGTCCGTCCCGCTGCCAGATGGCGAGTGGCTCAAACGTGCCCGCCCCAGCCACGCCCATGCGTGCTCAGAGCTCCGTACGGCTCATGGGAAGGGTCTATCTTTTTCCGCAAAGCGAATGACGTGGAGAACGGACTTGTTTGAAGACGCTAGCATTTCTGAATATAAACATAGTCAAGCTAATTACAAGCTTACTTTGTACACGTGTGTCACGTATCCCACATATCAAATGGTTCAAATGCCTCTGAGCACTATGGGACTTCTACATCTACATCTACGTCTACATCTACATACATACTCCACAATCCACCATACGGTGCGTGGTGGAGGGTACATCCTACCACAACTTCCATCTTCTCCCCCTGTTCCACTCCCAAACAGAACGAGGGAAAAACACTCCCTATATGCCTCTGTACGAGCCCTAATCTCTCTTATCTTCTCTTTGCGGTCTTTCCGCGAAATGTAAGTTGGCGGCAATAAAACTGTACTGCAGTCAGCCTCAGCTCTCTAAATTTCCTCAGTAGCGATTCACGAAAAGAAAGCCTCCTTTCCTCCAGAGACTTCCACCCGAGTTCCTGAAGCATTTCCGTAACACTCGCGTGATGATCAAACCTACCAGTAACAAATCTAGCAGCCCACCTCTGAATTGCTTCTATGTCCTCACTCAATCCGACCTGGTAGGGATCCCAAACGCTCGAACGGTCGTGCGGTTCCAGACTGTAGCGCCTAGAACCGCTCGGCCACCCCGGCTCTCACGTATCCTACAAGTCTGACTAAGGCCTAGGACCAGCTGTACTCACACTGCTGGTTCGGCTGGGCATGCACTACGCGACTCCTACTCCCGCGCTGAGCTCTATAATCGAACGAGCGCAGCCGCACATGCGTAGTCCATCTTACGGAAACCGTCACATGTACAATACTATAAGCTGTGCTCGCTGACTCACAGCAACCAGACAGCGTACAAGACGAATGCAATGGGCGCTACGTCGTCTTAAGCATCGAAT
Organism: Schistocerca nitens; assembly: GCF_023898315.1. Classification (NCBI taxonomy): domain Eukaryota; kingdom Metazoa; phylum Arthropoda; class Insecta; order Orthoptera; family Acrididae; genus Schistocerca; species Schistocerca nitens. Next base: position 927,947,993 of record NC_064617.1, on the reverse strand, counting down.
CACAGACAGTAGATTGCCGGCCGGAGTGGCCGTGCGGTTCTGGGCGCTGCAGTCTGGAGCCGAGCGACCGCTCCGGTCGCAGGTTCGAATCCTGCCTCGGGCATGGATGTGTGTGATGTCTTTAGGTTAGTTAGGTTTAATTAGTTCTAAGTTCTAGGCGACTGATGACCTCAGAAGTTAAGTCGCATAGTGCTCAGAGCCATTTTTTTGAACAGTAGATTTGTTTATTTATTTATTTTCATTAACAGTTCAGAGTAACCCACCTCCTTGAAATGTAAGGTGGGTCTGAAGCTTCTGAATCTAACAGAAAAGAATTCTCATTGTTACAGTCTTATTGGTATACAGCTGTTAATGATTTTTTTAAATAATATAAAGAACATAATATATAAATATTTCTCTGAGGTTACAGCGAATTGAATGCTTAACAATTGTTAAAATGATTCCATACAATTTGTTGCTACCTGAAACGCCTGGTTAAATCCGCAGGACAGAACAGGTAGTTGGAATTGTGGAAAGTGGCCAAAAATGAACGGCTGTCAGTTACACTCGAACACATTTAACTTTATTATAACATTACATTTCCGAACTTAAGTATCGACTGAATATGTCACACAATCTTATGGCTTAAGGGCACAACCTCTTTAATTTTTAAAACGGCTGAAGGCCCATGGTTTAAAAACACAGCTACAACAAATTTTCAAAGGCAGAAGGCCTAAAGCTTTATCCTTAAATAATTTTAAAAAAGGAGGCTGAAGGCCCAAACAATCTAAGACTTAACAATAAGGAATTTTACCTTTAAAACGTCTTAAGGCCCATGATTCAAAACACAACTACAATACCTTTTTACAAGGCCGAAAGCCCAAGGCTTTATCCATAATTTTTTTTAATGAGGATGAAGGCCCAAACAATCTAAGATTTAACAAGTAAGGAATTTAAATTTTAAGGCGGCTGAAGGCCCATGATTGGAAAACTCAAATGCAATAAATTTTCAAAAGGCAGAAGGCCCAAAGCATTATCAAAAATAAAATAAAATTAGGCTGAAGACCCAAACAATTCAAGACTTGGTAAGTAAGGAACTTTCAATTTTAAAACGGCGGAAGGCCTATTATTTAAAGCCCAACTAAAAGCATACAAATTCAAACCATGGGCTATGAGCCATTACAATACACAATCAAACACAAATAAGAAAAGGCAGCGGCGCTCAGAAGTTTCCGGGTGTTGGTCTGCACTTGAAATATTAACGTTCGCATAGGGGAGACAGGTAGTCGGCCCAACTATATCTGATGCGCCGGCAACCCAACCAAGAGACAGTCAACGGACCCACCGACAAGACGACTTGCTTTCCACCCGACCAGTACACAAGGAACTCCAATGCCAGAACGTAAAAGGCGTAACCGCCCACAACCAAGTAAACATAAGCTGTCAAAACTACATTACTTGTTGGACAGCGACAACACGGTGAGGAAAGGACACTGCCTAAATTTTACGTCAGCTACCAGGGCAGGTAACCGGAACGCTAACGGCCACAAGGCAGAAAGTTCCGCTGGTGCACTTGGACTTCAAATAACCAAAATACAGTTAAACTCCACCAGATGGTGGCCACACTTTCGCCAACTCCAACACTCGCTGTTTCTCACGGGAATACCCCCCAACAGCCAACCATGAAAACCAGCGGCACAATGTGAACAGACTGGCTTCGGTAATTAAATCACCACACAACTTTGATGTTCTAGGTCGGTGAGCCACGAACCTCGTAGCAGTCGGAACAGCTCCCACACACTCCGACACTGCGTAGAGACCGCCAGTGGGCCCAGCCCACTGCGCCGCGCGGAGATTTCCTGGCTGATCCACACCAACCGACCGACTGCCGCACACCAGCTAGCCGGAAACTATCAGCACAAGACCAAAGATAGCACAAGGTGCGAATATCGATACACACCGCTGCTGCCACACGGCATAACCGCAATAACAGCGGGAAACCAAACGCAGAGGAACAGTCAAGGTTTAAACCAACGCATAAGCTGGGGCCAGCATGGTTCACTACCTAGTTGATGGGAATATAATTTATATAATGCAAATGTCAAAGAAAAATAAAAAAGTAAATGATGTAATACAATGAGTGTGGTGAAAATAATTTTCACAATGTAGAGGGAAGTGATATGCTGTATTTGGATGTGTAATAAAGTCTAAGTACCATGTTGGTTGATAATGGCCTATTTCTACCTATTTCAGATGCGGAGGTCTCGGTTCAGCCACGAGTTATTCTCATCTGAAGTGGTTTGTGCTAATGTTTGTTTACGCAGATTATACAGGTTAAATACTGATTGAGCACTTCAGTAGGGGCAACATACGGGAGAACCACCGCTATGAATAGAGTCGTTAACTCGCAACTAGGGATGGCGCTTGTCACTGAAACAACTGGTTTTCGGCTATGTCTATCCCACGCCAGCTTAACCTGACTGCTAAAACCGCTCAAAACAACCGGTTTCTGAAATAACCGATTTTCGGTTTTTCTATTCCTGTTCTTTCCTGTCTTAAACGTAGAAACTGAGCAAAAATTTTAAAAAAAATTGCCTCTCTCAGTTTAAAGATACATAGAATCAAAATATTTAATTAAGTAGGCAAATAAAAGAAAACTTAGTCTGTAAACTGTTCGCTGTTGATAGACGTCAACTATCCAGGGGAATTCATTTTTTAAATGAGGGTATTTCCACTTTTATAGTAATTGTGAATAATAGGGTGATTGTGTGATCCAACACAGAGTTAAGAGGTCTGGAAACTAGAGCAAAAATTTAAAATCTGAAGGAGAACCAGTCCGTTTACTGAAACAATGAGTAAACAGCATACAAGCTTGCCGTAGAGCAAAAAAGTGAAGAAAATTACTGCACTGACTCTTCTCCAATCATTCTCAGATTATTATGGACAGAAGAATTAATTCCTATAACAAATTTGTCTTGAATGAAGCACTGTTCGATTTCTCAAACAGTAGAAGTACAATATTAGCCACAGTAAAACTGAAAAAGTTGTACTTGACGCACCAGACAAACGACCATTTTAGATTTATTCAAGACCGACACATTGTTGATTCTGCATGTTCAACAAACAAGAATAGAATCATATGGAATGTGAGTAACCAATGTCGGATTAATATTGTATGTCGAAAACAGAGTACAAAGAACAGAGGCAGAACAGGCCACAAAGATAGTTTTGAAAATGTTTATCACACATCGTAAAAAATAAGGAGTTCTGGATAGTGTCTTACGGCCGATGACGTCTCAACTCGCATCATTCACTTTTCATGCAATATTCTTCTTCTTCCTCTTTTTTATAATGGCATTAGCACCCAGTGTGAATTTCCTTTGTTATAATTCTACAATGTCGTTCCCCACCAGCATAAAATTTAAACAGATATCCTCTTCGACGCAGCACAACATCATACGTCTGCAAAAATTATCGCCATTGATGCCAACAAATTTTCAGTTTCAAAACAAAATGCAAAACTTCTGACAGCCATTTAAGAGAGACTGCAGTAAATTGTGCTTTTGTGCAAATGATGAGAAGGTCATAAAACTCCGTGCATTGTCATATTAGAAACTGGGACGCTACAGACAGAGCAGCTGGTGTGGAGGTAGACCTGTAATCGCCCCCTCCCCTCCCCCATGACGCCAGGAAGTCGCCAGCTTCCTTTATTGCACGTAAAAACATATATTGCACAGCCACAACTGTATGAGAAGCTTAACAGCCTTCTTTCAGAAACTGGAAATGGTGAGCCCAGAAAGATTAGCTCAATCTGTAAATAAGGGACTGTGGTCCAGTCTAGGTAGATATTTATTGCCAAAATATGCCCATGCTTACCGTGAGAACGGCACTTCCCTTGTCTAAAGTCTTCTTTTTTTCATACACGAGAGATTTGGAGGCGTTCGTTGGTTACTCTCAGCATACACAAAGGAAAGGCTTGTTCCCCTGTGTGGAAACGATGGTGCTATGACTCTGTTGGCTACTAGACCAACAGAACAGTCAAGAGAGGAGATTCGATAAACAGATTGCTTTGTGCAGGTGGTTTCGTTTTGCTAATTCTGCACCCGTCCTGAAGCTTGGTGGAATGTAGTGATGATAAACAGATTGCTTTGTGCAGGTGGTTTCGTTTTGCTAATTCTGCACCCGTCATGAAGCTTGGTGGAATGTAGTGATGGTTCTTCAGGGAATTTCGTCTTCTCGTCCTGTTTTGGCGAATTTCACTTTTTTTTTTTTTTTTTTTTTTTTTTTTTTTTTTTTTTACTTTGGATCTGTATCTTGTGGCGGACTGAGAGCCTGTGGCCATTTCCAGGTGTATCGACAGTGGAACTGCTTATCATCTCTGACATACACTATGTGATCAAAAGAATCCGGACACCCCTCAAAGCCGGCCGCGGTGGTCTTGCGGTTCTAGGCGCTGCAGTCCGGAACCGCGGGACTGCTACGGTCGCAGGTTCGAATCCTGCCTCGGGCATGGATGTGTGTGATGTCCTTAGGTTAGTTAGGTTTAAGTAGTTCTAAGTTCTAGGGGACTGATGACCTAAGATGTTAAGTCCCATAGTGCTCAGAGCCATTTGAACCACACCCCTCAAAAATATACGTTTTTCATATTAGATGCATTGTGCTGCGACCGACTTCAAGGTACTCCTTATCAGCGACCCCAGTAGTTATTAGACACTGAGAGAGAGCAGAATGGGGCGCTCCGCAGAACTAACGGGCTTCGAACGTGGTCAGGTGACTGGGTGTCACTTTTGTCATACGTCTGTACTTGAGATTTCCACACTCGTAAACATCCCTAGGTTCTCTGTTCCGATGTGATAGTCGAGTGGAAACGTGAAGGGACACGTACAGCTCAAAAGCGTACAGGTCGACCTATTCTGTTGACTGACAGAGACCGCCGACAGTTGAAAGGCAGACAACTATTCAGACCATCACACAGGAATTCCAAACTGCATCATAACCCGCTGGAAGTACTATGATGATTGGGCGGGAGGTGGAAAACTTGGATTTCATGGTCGAGTGGATGCTCATAAGCCACACATAACGCCGGTAAATGCCGAAACAACGCTTCTCTTGGTGTAACGAGTGTAAACATTTGACGATTGAACAGTGGAAAAACGTTGTGTGGAGTGATAAATCACGGTACATAATGTGGCGATCCGATGGTAGGGTGTGGGTGGCGAATGCCCGGTGAACGACATCTACCAGCGTGTGTAGTGCCAAGAGTAAAATTCGGAGGCGATTGCGTTATGGTGTGGTCGCGTTTTTCATGGAGGGGGCTTGCACCCCTTGTTGTTTTGCGTGGCACTATCACAGCACAGGCCCCCACTGATGTTTTAAGCACTTCTTACTTCCCGCAATTGAAGGGTAATTCAGGGATGGCGATTGCATCTTTCAACACGATCGAGCACCTGTTCATAAAATAGGGGCTTTGGCGGTGTGGTTACACCACAGTAACATCCCTGTAATAGACTCGCCTGCTCAGATTCCTGACCTGAATCCCACAGAACCCCTTTGGGATGTTTTGGAACGCCGACTTCGTGCCAGGCCGCATCGACCAACATCGATAACTCTCCTCAGTGCAGCATTCTATGAAGAATAGGTTGCCATTCCCCAAGAAACCTAACCAGCAGGAAGGTATGCCTGCGAAAGTGGAAGCTGTCATCAAGGCTAAGGGTGGGCCAACACCATATTGAATTCCAGCATTACCGATGGAGGACGCTACGAACTTGTGAGTCATTTTCGGCCAGGTGTCCGGATAGATTTGATCACATAGTGTATCGTATGTTTTGAAAGTGAACTTATTTTTCCTGTGTCGGCCGTTTGATGTTTGACAATTCAAGCATGCACAGTCATGCCTGTGAGTCAGATTGGTTTGGCCAGGCCAGCAAACAGGCGCACTGCACACTGAAATCAGCCGAGATTTTAGGGCTCTGAGGGGGACGTTTCTCACGTTCTGATAATCAGAACGCCAGACCGCAAGGTTTGCATATTTTCGTGGACGCGTCAGAACATAACAGCCGCTACAGCACACTCCTCCTCGCCTACAGCGCACCGTTTTCTGCTGCCGCCTGAATCAAAGTGAGAGGGCAAAGTGCTGCTGCGCTGGAGTAGGGTTGTTAAATCACATTCACAGTTGCCTGTCCTCAGGTGAACCATCGTTTGTGGTATATCTGATCGTAGTCTATTCCTTTTGAATAGAGTTGGGCGTCGCAGTAGACTTATGTAAACAAAGTCATATTGCGTTGTAAAACGGATACATTCAGGGGAGAATTCTTGTAGCTTCTACCCCGATGTGTGCTTTGCCTATCAGACACCATTCGTTAAATGGTTTGTGTTTGACATTTCCATATAAGATTTATCAGATGGTTCTCGAGAAGGTTGTAGTTACTAAAGGTTGAATAAAACTTGCCATTATTTTGTACACTTAAATACCTGTTCTCATTCATATTCACTGTACTATTCACTATTTTTGTTTATTGTAGTGGTACGTGGGTACACCAGCAATTTGTTTCATATTATTAAGTTAATTATTTTGATTATTAATTTGACTTCTGAAAGTGATTACACGCATAGGGCAACAAAAGCGCTATGAGTAAATTCACTAATTTATATAGAATACTCATGTGAGCACAACACAATTTGAAGGTTATTGACAAGATAATACTTTTCTTTGTGTGAAGATAACATTTGGCTTTGCTCAGACATATATTTATGATTAAAGCGTGAGATGGTTTGCACAACATGAAAGTTGCAGTGTCCTCTAATTATATACTGCTCTACGCATTTCCAGCATGAAATCAGTGCAGGACCAGAAACCTCGATAAGCAGTTATAATAAAGAAATCACAATGAAAAATACTATCCTATTTCTGTATACAGTCCATCTTTAGCTGTGGAAATGTTTTTGAGGCCAAAATAATCAAAACAATTTTCAACTTGGGTAAGGGACACAGAAATTATAACAACAGATAGAAATTGGGCTTATTGCTAACCTCTGTTTATGTACTTGGTGATTCTACATGCTCAGTATCAGTACACTTACCAGGTTGAAGGTAACACTGCCAATTATTTCACCTGTATTAACGATAAATGAGGCTGACGTAGCAGCACCCATCGAGAAAAACAAAGTAAAGAAAGTATTTCTTCCTGTGATATGCCAGAGGGCTGATGACTAAAACTAAAATGTTAAGAAAAGAGCAACTACAGCGCATATATTAAACTACGCATCACGTGCTGTAGCCATACCTGGCAACCGCTAAACAAAAAGTTAACTACGCTAGTTTTAAACCGTTATTAAAAGTGTTAACTTCGTTAAACGTTAAAGCGTTACTTTACAGGTGATTTATCGGAAGTTAATCGTTAACTGTTAGTGATAAAATCAAACGTATTATCGTTGCTTAAAAAATTTTTTTGGATGGGGAAGCTTAGGTAGGAATGAAAGATAAAAACAGTTTAAACTTTTAATTTTATTATCATCTAGTTGTCAATGTTAAATCACTAGAGAATCAAAATAAAGGGGAACCCGATAGCGTGATACATAAGGTGCATATTTCCCTTCATGAACATGAACACGTTAACATTTTCATCCGAGAACGAGCTCGTATAGGAGACAAAATGTCTTTGCCCGCAGAAAAAAGTCGTTGACTGCAGCGTTTGAGAGTATGTAGTTTACTAAAGCCTGTTCCCCAGGAATTGCCGCATCATTGAATGAGCCTTTTGATTTCATGTGCAGCCACATTTTAACTAGACTACCGGCTTTACTTTTCACAGATGTGCTACTAATAGGCTTCTGATTAGAGTGAGGACAGATGTAGAAAAAGGCTTCCTCTTCGTCTTCGTAGTTGCTGCCTGTGTCTGCGTAGACCACTGGCAAACCTTCATGTGGCACACTTGTATGACTCTGTCTTGCCATGAGGACACAGCTATATTTTTAATGTCCTACTCGCTTTTTTATTATTAGTCCGTTACGATGTTATGAATACAAACGTGCGATTTACCGCACAGCATGATTTCATAACCTGTACTCTGCGGATCTGAGCATGACAGATTATTCGTATCGGAACTGGTAAGCCAGTGTACATATACGCGGTCAAGGCATTAAAAAACTTCGTTCCAGAAGCTTTCTTTACACCGAATTAATTGATCGCTCTTCAGCCGACAATGTCAGATATTTATATTATGGATCGGTCTAGACTGTTACAACTTCTGCAGAAAAGCGAACGAAAAGCGTACCGAGGCAATAGGGCAGCGGACGACAGAAGGTACCAATTAGAACCCCATAACCACCATGACCACGAAGAAGACGGTGGATGACCTCCTTTTGAATCTGGGAGGATTCCTTTTTGGTCCACGGATCGCTCACTGTACGTATGTTTAACTACAAAAAATGTACCTTTAAACGCTTTTTCTCGAATTACTTTTGTTTTCAATTTGGCGACAAACATAACTCGAGAACGGCACACACGACTTTGATCGGAATTTGATGCCGCCATCCTAAGTTGAATTTTCTGTCAGCGTACGTAGCCGTTTAGCATTAGCTTCGAAAATCTGTTTTTGGTGCACGGTTTTGTATCGGTGTTTTGTGCGAATAAATTACATTCGTTTCAACACGTCCCCATTCTTATATCATCTTTATTATGTATATTGAAGGTGGAGGGGGTGGAAAGGAACCGAAAGGGGAGGAACTATTGATGTCAGGTGCATCGGTACTTTATGCGGAATCAGCGGCAACGAATGAAAATGTATGTGGGACCGGGACTCGAATCCCAGATCTCCTGCTTGCAAGGCAGCTGGGTTACCCGCTGCGCCTTCTAGACACAGTGTTTATCGAAATTGTTCATACTATCTTGACATGTCTATCGGCCAACCCACATCCTCACCTAGCGCCGCCTACCTACAGTCACCGTCCATGTCCTCCATGCTCGCTGTTTTCAGATTATTGCAGAAGGTCGAACGTATTAGTACACCCGCAATGAAGGTGTGGATTCATTACCCCTCGAGGCGAATCAGTTATATGAACGCTGATATAAAATATACTTAAAATGACTTAACACAAAATTATTTTATTACAGGTGCAACAGGACTCGTTCGGAATGCCCGCTGATGACCAGTGCTTCGGCTGCAAGGACTCCTTCCACCTAGTGCAGCGGTTACAGACAGCGTCCGATGTGGGCACCAAAATGATTTCTTAAAGACTAAGCAGTAGTAGTATGGTATTCTGCCTTACAGCAGGTCTTGTCATGGGTTAAGCCTCTTCCATTTTTGTTTATCCATAGCCAGTCTTTTCATTCTGAATATTTGACTCCTTTGATATTGTCCAGCTTTTGATATCTTCTTTTTCCTGTTCCCCTTTTTCCGTCCACCATTCCTTCTATTCCTTCCTTCAATAAACAGTCCCTCCTACAACAATGTCCAATCCAGTTCCGTTTTCTCTTTATGATGACTTTCAGCATGTTTCTTTCTCCTCCAACTCTTCTTAATACTTCATCATTGCTTACTCAGTCTTCCTCATTTCACTTTTCCCATTCTTCTCCATATCCACATGTCTAGTGCTCCCAATTTTCGTTCATATTCCTTCCTCAATGTCCAGGTCTCCGCACCATATAGTGTAACGCTCCAGATGTAACATTTCGCAAGTCTTTTCCTCAGATCTTCGTTTAGTGGTCCACAAAGTAATTTCTGTTTTCTCTTGAATCCTTCTTTTGCCATTACAATTCTTTTCCTAATTTCTGTTGAGCAATACATACCATCCATTAAAGGGTAAGGAATTAAAGTACCTGGTGATCAAAAAGTCAGTATAAATTTGAAAGCTTAATAAACCACGGAATAATGTAGATAGAGAGGTAAAAATTGACACACATGCTTGGAATGACATGGGCTTTTATTAGAACAACCCCATATTGCTAGCTGCGTGAAAGATCTCTTGCGCGCGTCGTTTGGTGATGATCGTGCGCTGAGCCGCCACTTTCGTCATGCTTGGCCTCTCAGGTCCCCAGACCTCAGTCAGTGCGATTATTCGCTTTGGGGTTACCTGAAGTCGCAAGTGTATTGTGATCGGCCGACATCTCTAGGGATAGTGAAAGACAACATCCGACGCCAATGCCTCATCATAACTCCGGACATGCTTTACAGTGCTGTTCACAACATTATTCCTCGACTACAGCTATTGTTGACGAATGATGGTGGACATATTGAGCATTTCCTGTAAAGAACATCATATTTGCTTTGTCTTACTTTGTTACGCTCATTATTGCTATTCTTATCAGATGAAGCGCCATCTGTGGGACATTCTTTGAACTTTTGTATTTTTTTGGTTCTAACAAAACCCCATGTCATTCAAAGCATGTGTGTCAATTTGTACCTCTCTATCTACATTATTCCGTGATTTATTCAGTTTTCAAATTTATACTGACCTTTTGACCACCCTGTATATAGTCAAATTTAACGTTTCACTGTACTTGAAAAAAATCGCGTATTTTTCGTGATTTCGTAGACGATTACCGCCTTAAAAGATTTAGGGAACCCATGGAAAACCTAAATCTGGATGAACGGACAGGGATCCAAACCATCGTCCTCCCGAACGCGTTTACAAGACATAGGCGCACATGGTGCATCGTTGGGCTTTCAAATTTTGCTTCAGCACTCGTGTTCTGCTGACATGGTACCTACTCAGTTTTTCCTCCCTCCTCAGGTGAAGGAACCGTTGCTTTGGGGATTTTTACACAATTAGGAAGAGCTGAATTTCGTAGTGGAACGTTTCGTTCACAGCTAAAACTCAGACTTATACAACCGCAGACTCCGTCTCGTCATCCATCATTGCGAAAAATGTGTCGAATTTAAGGACACCATCAAAAGCAAGTGCCAAAGTTTTTTCGAAGTGATGATTAGCGCTGTATGTTTACCATTCGTACTATGGCCTTTGGAACGCGAATGTGGTTACTTTTAAAAACCACCTGCAAAGTAACCAAGGCCTGTGCACGGGTCTAGTAACGATATATCTGGACGGCTGCCCGCACCGGCCGGTTAGCACGCGGCGCAATGCAGCGGGCCGCGTAAACTCGCCAGACACGCAGAGACGGGGCCGCGCGACCGCACACTGCCGCCTGCTGCGCGTGACGTCACCGGCGGCGCCCCGTAAACACGGCCATCTGCCTGCTGGCGCCCACAAGCCCGCCGGAGATGGCGGGCGGCCTGTGTTTGACACAGCGCAGCCGCGTCTAGCTGGATAGCGCTCGTGGTGTGCTGGAGAAAGTGGCCTTTCACAGAAGAATGCTACAGCTACGGTACAGGGTGCAGAAGTGATAGTTTCCAATCTAGTTGTATAGTGCTGGCCCCTGTGATTTACGAATATGCTGTTTGTGTGCGCTTTCAGTTAGGCCGGTATTTATCAAATTTCTTTGTCAAAGATTTGATCGAAGATGTGATCAAATATTCCGTTAAATATATTTGAAAAAGATCTTTGACGTAGCGCTAGAAGGGGTATTACACTGTCATCATATTTTTCGTCAAAGTTCAAGATGGCTGACAACAACAACTTGTTATTAACCGCAGCAGTTGTATGTACCACAACTGCACTGTGTGCACGCGGAATAGAAGCGGGGGAAAAAAAGGAAACATACCTGGGTGAAGCCGTGAGTTTTACGACGACACGATAAAAGCATTCAACAAAAGTTGTTACGTTGAGCTTATAGTGGGGGACGTCAAGTCGTACATCAATTACTTAACACGCAATGAGCATACATTTCTGTATGTGCTCAATGAAGTGTATCCTCATATCACAAAGCACAATGTTCACTTAAGAAATGCTACATCTGCAGAAGACAGGCTCACTGTAACACTCCGATTCCTTGCTACAGGAGAGAGTTAGGTTAGGTTAGGTTAGGTCAGATCTCCAATCTTTGTAATCTATTTTTGTATTCAGCATGCCTCATGTTGTAAAGCGCCTTATCAGCTTCATACACCTCAATTAATTTTGTAGTTGTCGGCACACACCAATTGTATTTACCGGCACTGTTTATAAAAACACTACAGACGACAGAATGCAGCGATGCTAGCGCTCCATGTGGTAACATGTCACATTACAGTGAACAGAAGACAAGCGACTTCTTTGATCAAATCTACAGCGAGGCCCTAGATTTGATCAAATATTGGACGACATTTGACAAAGTTCCCTATTACACCATCAAATATCTTTGACAAAGATATTGAACAAAGATATTTGACAAAGATATTTGACAAAGAAATTTGATAGTGTAATACCGGCCTTACTCACTTCTGCGTTCCGTGTAGTATTAACGCATACAGTGGAAATAGTCTCCGGGTTTTCTGCGCATTGTGTCGCAGAGCGACGTTCAAAAAATTTCCGTTCGAAGGCCATACAGGCCAGAATCGGTAACCCAATCAGGGAGAGTCACCTGTGGATTTGAGACAATCATCCCAAGGACGCACCAGGCTGAAGATATCCGTTACGTAAAACACCACGTTGAGCTGGGTGACGAAGTCCGTAATTGCCCGCTGCACATCCTCGTCTGACAGGAATCGTCGACCTTCAAGGCCTTTTCTAGGGGACCGAAGGCGTGATAATGGCATGGGGAGACATCAGGACTATACGGCGGGTGTTCGAGTGTCTCCCACTTTTCATTCCAATTTATTGGCTTCCGGGACGTGCCCATTCAACCATCTCAATGGTCGAATTACGACGATATGAAAGGACAACACTACACCCAGTCCCCGAGCGGAGAAAATCTCCGATCCGACCAGCCATCGAATCAGAACCCCTTCATTTGGCAATCCGACGCGATGACCGCTCACCTGCCGAGGCGGACTTTGCCTCCCACTTGAGTTGGCATAACACATTACGTCTGCCGTGAGAGGGCGAGCGTTACCACGAAGAAGCAGCACCTCTTGTTCCACCACCCGACAGCGGCGGTTTTAGGCAGACATGATACCTCATCTACATGGTTACTCTGCAATTCACACTTAGTGCCTGGTAGAGGTTCAACGAACCATTTTCATACTACTTCTCTACCATTCCACTCTCGAATGGCGCGTGGGAAAAAAGGAACACGCAAAACTTTCCGTTCGAGCTCTGATTTCTCCTATTTTATTATGATGATCATTTCTCCCCACGTATGTGGGTGTCAACAAAATATTTTCGCATTCGGAGGATAAAGTTGGCGATTGAAATTTCGTAAATAGATCGCGCCGCAAAGAAAACCTCCTTTGTTTCAGTGACTGCCACCCGAACTCGCGTACCAAATCAGTAACACTCTCACCCCTATTGCGCGATAACATGAAACGGACTGCCCTTCTTTGAACTTTTTCGATGTCCTCCGTCAATCCTACCTGGTAAGGATCCCACACCGTGCAGGAATATTCCAGCAGAGGACGGACAAGTATAATGTAGGCTATCTCTTTAGTGGGTTTGTCGCACCTTCTAAGTGTTTTGCCAACAAAGCGCAGTCTTTGTTTCGCCTTCCCCACAATATAATCTACGTGGTATTTCCAATTTAAGTTGCTCGTAATTATAATTCGTAGGTATTTAGTCGCATTGACAGCCCTTAGATTTGTGCGATTTGTCGTATACCCAAACTTTATCGTATTTCTTTTAGTACCAATGTGGACGACCTCGCACTTTTCTTTGTTTAGTGCCAATTGCCACTTTTCGCACCATACAGCAATTCTCTCTACATCATTTTGTAATTGGAACTGATCGTCTGATGATTTTACTAGACGGTAAATTACAGTGTCATCTGCAAACAATCTAAGGGGCTGTTCAGATTATCACCTAGATCATTTATGTAAATCAGGAACAGCAGAGGGCCTATGACACTTCCTTGCGAAACGCCAGATATCACTTCTGTTCTACTCGATGATTTACCGTCTATCACTACGAACTGTGATCTCTCTGAAAGGAAACCTCGAATCCAGTTACACAACTGAGACGATACTCCATATGCACGCAATTTAATTAATAGTCGCTTGTGAGGAACGGTATCAAATGCCTTCTGGAAATCTAGGAATATCGAATCGATCTGAGATCCCTCGTCGACAGTACTCATTACTTCATGGGAATAAAGAGCTAGCTGCGTTGCTCAAGAACGATATTTTCTTAATCCCTGTTGGTTACGTATCAATAAGTCATTTTCTTCAAGGTGATTCATAATGTTCGAGTACAATATACGCTCGAAAATCCTACTGAAAATTGCGGTCATGATATGGGTCTGTAATTCAGTGGGTTACTCATATTTCCCTTCTTGAATGTTGGTGTGACCTGTGCTACTTTCCAGTCTTTAGCAACAGACCTTTCGTCAAGTGAGCGGTTGTATATGATTGCTAAGAAAGGCGCTATTGTGTCTGCATACCCTGAAAAAAACCTGATTGGTATACCATCTGGACCGGAAGACTTGCCTTTCTTAAGTGATTAGTTTCGCAACACCTAAGATATCTACTTTTATGTCACTCATGCTAACAGCTGTTCTGGTTTCGAATTCTGGAATATTTCCTTCGTCTTCTTTCGTGAAGGAATTACGGAAAACTGTATTTGGTAACTCCGCTTTAGTGCACCATCATACTTCATATACATTCTTCAGTCTCTGAAGAAGTCTGCCGGCGTTTGTCCTTCCGCAGTCCAGAACAAAATATCCGGAAATTGGTTTTGACTGGCCGCATTTGGTAATAACGTAGCTATAGTTCACGTTCTCGCATTTACCGCATGTACATTGGAAAGATACGAATACCACGCTAATCGCTTGCCGGTATGTCGTTGCTTACATACGTTCAGAAATTCCCGTTACAAGCTTCTAGGACTTGTAGACGGGAGTGAGTACATAATATTCTGGATAGTAACCCACGCATTATAGACCGAAACCGGTAGTCTGATGACAAAAACTTGTGACCATAGACGTGAAGTAAAGGAAATTTATTCTATATTCAGGTCACTGTTCAATTCGCGACCGTGTCGCAGCTTATAAAACATTTGTCTGCGTGAACATCTTAAACATAAAGTGTTTCCATTGTTCCAAAACAAAGAAAGAACCCAGCTTACTGTAAATACAGAATACGTATGTTTGTTAGCTTCGCGTGCCGTATGATTATTCGCCTTCCTGGGTTACTTCCCTTCAAGTGGACTCTCACAACATTCAACAGTTTCGTTTATCTCAGCCAGCGTCAATAATATCGTTGGTATGTGTTGTTACGTGTTGACGTGAACGTTTGGAAGTTCAGTTCCTTTGTTCGTCTGTTTCGTTTCTGTCACTATTAAAACGCTAACCATTGAAGAACGTGTGTTTTTAGTTGAGCAAGTGATCAAAGCTGGCGGTGTGTTTTCAGTCGAACAGGTGTTCAAAGCTGGCCGTAAATACACAGTTTCAGTTTGTCAAACAATTAATTCAGTTTTCCCGGAGACATTACTCCCACATCGCGATACTGTGCGAGATCTGATTAACAAATTTCAAAGTACGGGTGCAGTGACAGATGCACCGAGAAGTGTTCGTCCTAGCATTTTGTCTGACGATAGACTACTCGATATTTCCGACAATATGTCCATGAGTCCGAACAAGTCAGTAAGAAAACTCGCCCAGGAAATCGATGTTAGTGCCGGAACGGCCCACACAGCTGTAAGGGAAAAATTAGAACTTTTCCCATACAAAGTGACAGTCGTGCAAGAACTGAAAAATATTGATCATGGCAAGAGACTGTATTATTGCCAGTGGTTCAAAAATTTCGTTCAACAGAATGGAAGGGATATTCTTAATGAAACGTTTTACACTGATGAGGCGTGGTTTCAGACTGAAGCGCCTAGAACCGCACGGCCACTCTGGCCGGCCGGGGTACACGAACTCGCAAAATTATCGTATGTGGAGTACTGCAAATTCACGGATTGCAATTTCTAGACGTCGGATTATGGGTCCCATATTTTTCAACGAAACAATAAACACACAACGATACTGCAGTGATATTCTGTACCCATTCATAGGAGAACTTGTGTTAAGTGAAATGCTGAACGGTTATTTTAAAGAAGATGGTGCAACAGTGCATACAACTCGCGTTTCAGTGTCAGTGCTTGCTGATGTTTTTGGTGATCGCGTAATTTCAAAGGGACTTTGGCCTCCACGATCGCCTGACCTAACACCACCTGACTTTTTCTTCTGGGGTGCAGCGAAAGCAGCTGTTTATAAAAACTGTCCAAAATCCATCGATGAATTGAAAACTGCAATATCCACTTTCACTGCTTCTGTTACAGAAGAAATGTTACAGCTTGTGTTTGTAAAGATGATTAGACTAATTGAATTATGTATTCAACAACAGGGGGGACACTTTCAATATTTATTGTGAAAATTTGTAAGTAAAAATGAGTATTCAATAAATTAATAACTTGTATTTCACCGAGTTTCATTTCGGTATATTCACTGCGGCATACGGCACGCGCGGCTAACAATCATACGGCACTGCGGAGAGACTTTTTTAACACCCGGTGGTACTGATGCATTACAACAGCGGCTAGATGTGCCAGCCACCAACTGGCTCAAAATGGTTCAAATGGCTCTGAGCACTATGGGACTTAACATCTATGGTCATCAGTCCCCTAGAACTTAGAACTACTTAAACCTAACTAACCTAAGGACATCATACAACACCCAGTCATCATGAGGCAGAGAAAATTCCTGACCCCGCCGGGAATTGAACCCGGGAACGCGGGCGCGGGACAGGCACCAACTCCGTTACATTGTACCTATAAAGCATGTTCTGGTACATACTCTCCATCCCACCTGGTGTCTCTCCAATTTTTAATGCAGCGGCCAGAACTCGTGTCAGCAGATTTTCCTATGTCTATAGGAGTCTCGTAAATTAAATTCTGCATTTGGCCCAAAAACTAGTAGTTATGTAATCATGCCTACCGTATTACACAACAGGACGAGCAACTCTCAGACTTTTCTCTTTCCCTTAGCAGCAGTGGACGCGTTATATATCTGAAATGAAATCGTCATAGAACGGAAATGGTACGATTCTGGACATGCGTTCCAATTGAAAATACTATTTACTCACTCCTCTCTAAAAGTCATAGAAGCCTGTAAAGGGGTTTCCTAACATCCTCCATACCCGAATCGCAGTTCGCTAAGTCGCGTACACGCTACAGTAATGCCCTCAAACTGGAAATTTTTGATTGAAACTGTGTGGCAGGGTCGGTGTAACCTTATGGTGCCACCTGTGCGTGCTCCTTGTGATGCAGTTGGGTAGAGAGAGAGAGAGAGAGAGAGAGAGAGAGAGAGAGAGTAGGAACTCGCACTCGCCTGTTTGTTGTTCAGATTGCCAACCGACTATTGCTGGGTTTATTAATACCGAGAGTTCACTGAAAGCGACAATGAACGACCGATCGTACACACTCAACTACGCGGTCCACTACAAGTGGTTGCACAAGCCTGTCTGTTCACATTTGTGTTCCACACAATAGTGAACCGTGTGGTCTCGCGGTTCTAGGCGCTCAGTCCGCAACCGCGCGACTGCTACGGTCGCAGGTTCGAATCCTGCCTCGGGCATGGATGTGTGTGATGTCCTTAGGTTAGTTAGGTTTAAGTAGTTCTAAGTTCTAGGGGACTGATGACCACAGATGTTAAGTCTCATAGTGCTCAGAGCCATTTGAACCATTTGAACTGTGTGGTGCACGGATACGATGAGTTATCCAGTGAATTTTTTAAGTAGACGGTGAAGACTTACTGCACTCATTAGACAGCCTGTGTCTCATGAGGCTTTAGAAACAAACAGGTAAAAGAAGAAGTCGTCAATAAAGCGTTGATACAGTATTGGAAAATAAGACGTCAATGGCAGCTTTTCTGTATGTGTACAGTGATCTGCAGAATGAACATTCAAAAATTCTTCGATTGTTACAGGACTGCCCAGAGATGTTTTCCTACATTTCGAATTTTGTAAAGTCATCAAGCCTCCAAATGTCAGTTTTCAGGATGAATGTGGAATGTTTAACTACGACTCGCAGATAAATGACATAAAAAGTGTTAAAACATCAACTGATGATGAAGAGGTCCCATACTCCGAGGAGCGTAGGGGACGATGCGGGAGACCAGCACCGCCGTACTAGGCAAGGTCCTAGCGCAGGTGATTTGCCGTTGTTTTCGTCCGACCTTAATGGGGATGAATGATGATGGTGAAGACGACACAACAACACCTAGTCATCTCGAGGCAGGAAAAATCCCAGACTCCGCCGGGAAACGAACCCGGGATCCTGTGCGCGGGAAACGGGAACACTGACTTACCCTGTCAGCTATTGAGTGGCGAGGGGGGGGGGGGTGACCCTACAGTGTAATGTGGGTTCCGAATCGCGGTATAAACCGGTATTTTTCATATTAACTAACACCGCCCGAAATGAAAGAAATGACGGGCTATAGTGTAAAATCGTAGGTGTGACTCTTCATCGAAACCGCAGACTTTTGGATCCTGAGTCTAGTAGTTGACCATTGTGCCACTTTGTTAATAAAAAGGTTTAAAACTTGACGTAGGGGCCATCATTGCATCCCATTATCAAAAGAATTGTCAGCCAGATACGAAAGAGAATTGGTGGCAAATTGGAAGGCTGTGCAAAAACAGACGTAATGTCTGATGGGATAACCGCAATCGCTGGTTTTTCCAATGTTATTTACAATCCGTCTTGATTGCAAAAAATGTTTATTCACATGACCGGTTTCGGTGACGCGTCTGAAGTTTGCTGTGTATGGACGGGTTACTCCTGTAACCGAAATTGCAGATCTGAGGATGGTTCTAGAGGAACCGAAACCGGTCATGTGAATAAACATTTTTTGCAACCAAGACGGATTATAAACAACATTGGAAATTGGAAGGCAGTGAATAGACTTCGAGCTGGTGTTAGATGTGTACCGAGACCACGCACATTCGCTACATATAAATACATGTACTCGGAAGTTCATTCTCCTTGGTGCTGAGTGAAGTGGTGCTGTGATAAGAGACTGAATGATCATCTGGAAGGAGCCCGAAAGTCCCACTTGACGGAAACAACCGACCATTACCTACGTGCCGTATCACTAGTTAGGCGCAAGCTTCCCTAAGCCGATCGGAACTTGCTCCCAGTGAAAGTTAGAGAAATTCCACAATAATCAGCCTACATTTTCGCTGTGGCAAAAATGACAGAGCGTTTCCTGTTAATCATTGATAGCTTTTGAGAAGCTTAGGATATAAACAGGACCAGTGAGAGAATGAACACCGAAGCTTCGCTAGCCGCTCAGCCGAATAGAATGCCTCTTTCTGCGGAGAAACCCAATTACCGTGATCTGCAGTATCCGCCCCGATAGCTGAATGGTCAGCGTGACGGACTGCCGTCCTAAGGGGCCCGGGTTCGATTCCCGGCTGGGTTGGGGATTTTCTCCGCTTAGGGAGTGGGTGTAGTGTTGCCTTCATCACCGTTTCATCCCCATCCGGCGCGCAGGTCGCCCAATGTGGCGTCGAATGTAATAAGACCTGCACCAAGGCGGCCGGACCTGCCCCGTAAGTTGCCTCCCGGCCAATGATACCATTTCCTATTTCCAATGTGATCTGCAGCGTTGATCCGCGGTAAGCCGAGTGTTAAACAATTTGCACAAACTGCTCTGCAATTTGGAAATGGAGGAGTAGGTTAGCTTCTTAGTGGCTACAGAGTGAAAATGACAACCGCTGATTTAACCCTAGGCTCGCATTACATTCCTGCACTAAATTAAATTGTAGCAATTATTGAGAAAAAGAACTGCAGTTTCCTAGAATATTAAAATGTTTGCCCTTGTGAAACAGTTTCAGTCAACTACTTTAGTCTCGAGAGTACTTCTTCCAGAATCTGAACACAATGCAAGGTACATCATTGGAGCTGAATCTGATATTGCTCTGTAGCTCCTGGATCAGAAGCTTTTTTATGAATCAATGCTGGTAACAACAAGCAGATCTGTGGTGTGTGAGATGTGAGTAGTTGTTTTTTGATAGGTAAATATCATGTTGTTGAGCCAATTAAAACAGTTTTACAAGTGTACGGATATATATATCGGATCAGCGTAAGTCGACGAATTGCTTCATGGTCGAATAGTAACTACATGTTCGTATCTTGGTGTTTTTAAGTGGTCGGTTGCATCCCATATAGTCCAAAATGGTTCAAATGGCTCTGAGCACTATGGGACTTAACTTCTGCGGTCATCAGTCGCCTAGAACTTAGAACTACTTAAACCTAACTAACTTAAGGACATCACACACATCAATGCCCGAGGCAGGATTCGAACCTGCGACCGTAGCGGTCACGCGGTTCCAGACTGTAGCGCCTAGAACCACACGGCCACTCAGGACGGCCCCATATAGTCGAAACACATTATATACTCGTATATAATATTTTGCTTTCACTGTTATTGGAATGGTGGACGGAGTGTTTCGAACAATCTTCCGCGTGTAACATCTGTCAGTGAAATACAGATATCTTTCTGAAGCAACGGGGGAAGAACTGCACAGAAGGCGTCTGGCTGTGTAGAGCAGCACACACTGAACGTTTATCTCGCATTTCCTCTATTCGCTTCACGGTCTTCTGGCGAATGGAGTCGCAAAGAGGATTTCTCCAGATTATCGCCGTGAAAGGACTTGCATCCGAGTACCTAGCCCCCGGCCCCGAAGTTTGCCACTGCCTCCACTTTCCCTCTCTGCGCGATAATATCGCTCTCGCTGGTGCCCTCCCTGCTGCAGAGGTGAAGAGCTTAACGGTAATGCGCTTATGAAACTGCGGGTGGGAACTTCCCCAGATAAGAATTAACGCCACGAGTCACTTGGGCTGCGCGGAACGCTTTGTCAGACGATCTCGGCGCAGGCTGCCAGTTGTGTCACGTCACAGAACATGTAGCAGTTTGTCTACACCAAGGAACAAAACTCTCTTTAATGTGTCAATGAGATTTCAGAACCAGCTCATTCATTCATTTCATTTCCGTATCCGGTCACCATTTCCAGAAGGTATCAACTCCAATGGCCTTGTTGCTTCCCTCGATCAGGTCCTGTGTTGTGCAGCGTTGTTCAAGTTGAGGACATATTAGCAGGTGGGCCGGATCTTCTGTTGTTCTGCACTCGCAGGATGTATCTCCTTCAGCTGGAAGAATGCCCTGTTTTCGCATGTTGGTCTTGGAAAGAGGAACGCCCATCCTAAGCGACTGAGCTATCTCCAAATAGGGTAGGACACGTCATTTACTGGATATAGCTCTTCCTTTACAGGGATATCAGGTGGTAGCTTGCTCTTCCACCTAGTGATGCGGTTAGACTCCGGTGTTCCCTCTAGTGGCTCAGTCCTGGCGATGAAGCTCTTTCTCGACTTCAGTCGACGGTCTACAGCCTAATGACCATGCAGTGGATATCGGGGATCATAAGTTTGCTTAGCCGTCTCTACATCAGCAGCAACAGCCCTTCTAATAGTCGGGGGAGCTATTCTAACAGTCGGGTAGATTTTATCGACTGGAGTTGGCTTCATACATCCTGACAAGATTCGGACGGTCTCATTGATTTCAATATCAACATGTTTGGTGTGAGTGGATGCACTCCACACAGGTGAAGCATAGTCTACAGCGGACACACACAAAGTAAGAGCCGAAATTCTCAGGACGGAAGGACGTGGTCCCCAGGCTGTGGTTGTGCGCTTCCTCAAGATGTTATTCCGCGAACTAACTTTCAGCCTGGTGTTATGGCAATGTTTCTTGAAGGACAGAGTTCGGTCAACGGTAACACCCAGATGTGTTGAGCAATGCTCCAGTCGTTTACCACCTCATGGAAAACTATCAGTGACACATATTATTTCTTCGAAGCTATAATTATTTTTTGATAGTGTAAGTTCAACAGTGCGATAATCAGAGTTTTGGTTGCCACTAGCCGAGGTCACTAACGTACGCATGTGCGATGGCATTCGAATCCGAGGTGCACCGGTTTGAATCCTCGTGAAATTTCTAATGCCAGTATTTGGCC
The DNA here is from genome assembly GCF_023898315.1 of Schistocerca nitens. NCBI lineage: Eukaryota > Metazoa > Arthropoda > Insecta > Orthoptera > Acrididae > Schistocerca > Schistocerca nitens. Next base: position 927,926,001 of record NC_064617.1, on the reverse strand, counting down.
AATAGGGCGAGGAGAGGTGGTGGCTTACACTTCGTGATCGCCAGTCTTTGCACCAGAGTCCCGTATTAAATTCCAACCGTTCTGCAGTGCCTCATGGAGTGCTGGTGATCCATCTGTTGGATGAGGACGTTAATCTCTGTTGCCCCCTTGATCCTTCTTGAGAGGAACAGACTGGACGCCAGCACTTGAGGATCACCACAGCCATATTCTCATAATCATAGAACACAAACGTGACGCCACACCGTACACACATCCACTACAGTTACCTACAATCTAGAAATATAAACAGATCTGCCAGAAGATTATGACCAGCGATCTACTACTGATATGAGCCCGTTCGGGCTATAGCAGCGTCACCTGGCGGGGAATGCCTGCTAGTGAGACGTACGCATAGTGTATCCAGTATCAGTGAGTGTGCTATCCGTGTGTATAACGGGGAAGGCGCGCGATCTATCTGAGTTTGACCGAGGACAGATTGTGATGGCCCGGAAGGCTCGGCACGAGCATTTCGGAAACAGCACGATTTGCCGGGTGTTCGAGGAGTGCTGTGGTGAGTGTCATCAACACGTGGCGAACCCAAGGTGAAACCACGCCCAGACGTCGAAGGCTTGGGTGGTCACACTTCATTACATATATCGGACGTCGTAGGCTGGGCACACTGGTAAAACAGGTCAGGTGGCGAACTGTGGCGGAACTAACATCAGACTTTAATCCTGGGGAAAGTACTAGTGTGTCTGAACACACAGTGCATCCAATACTCCTAACGCTGGGCCTCCGCAGCCGACGACCCTCGCATGTGCCTCTGTTAACACCACGACATCTGCGGCTACGACGGAACTGGGCATGTGACTATCGGAACTGGACGTTGGCGCAGTGGCGGAGCGTTGCATGGTCTGATGAATCCCGATACCCCCTTCATGATGCTGATGGAAGGGCGAGAATCTGTCGTCTTCCAGCTACCTGACACCTGTATTGCGAGGGGGAGACAAGCTGGAGGCGGTTCCATTATGATCTGGGCAACGTGCACGTGGGTATCCATGGTTCCAGTGGAGTTTGTGCAAGGCACCATTACGCCAAGGAGTATCGTACACTGGCTGCAGACCACGCGCACCCCTTCATGATGATCAGGTTTCATTACAGTAGAGGCATTTTTCAACAAGATAATGCGCCATTGCAAGAGGCCAGGAGTGTGATGGAGTCGCTAGAGGAACACAGTGGCGAGTTCCAGTTGATGTAGTGTCCTCTCCTCCCCCCGCCCTCTACTCGCCAGATCTGAACCAGATCGAACACATCTGAGATTTGATTGAACGTGGCGTCAGAGCTCATGGACCCCTCCCCGGTATTTACAGGAATTAGGTGACTGGTGTGTGCAGATGTGGTGCTAACTCCCTCCAGCGACCTACCAAGGCCTCGTTGCTTCCATTGCACGACGCGTCGCCACCGTTATCCGTACCTAAGGTGGTTCTTCAAACAGGTAGTCGTAATGTTCTTGCTGATCAGTGTACGTGACACAGCACTTACATTTCGGCAAGGTAAGGTGCCAATGCGCGCGGAAGAAGAACACCCTCTCCGCTTCTGCCACCCTGTGAATCACTTTGTTCACTGCTATCAAAGGCCCACAATTGTCCTCTTCCATTTCAAAATGAAAACGCCATCTGCATATAAATTAGTGTGCTTGAGATATCAGCGTAGCTCTTTTTCCAAAATTCGTCTTCTCTCTTTTGCAGGTAGCCATTTTCCACACACACGGCAAGGACCTCACAGAATTAGTGGAATTCGCACGTACGCACGGAAACCTGAACGAAGCACTCGATACATCTGAATGGAAGCCGGGATCGCCTAGCACAGCGGCAACAGTGGGGGGTCGCCACGGTAACGCAAACAAAGTCCCATGATCTGACGACCGTCGTGGACGCGCGAAGCACGTACGCCAGGGCCACTTCAACTTTTAGAGCTCTTCTCTATCCGTACGAGGTGTGGGCCGCACAACCCACCTCGTGGGATATCCCACCCAACAATGCCATCCGACATTTAATTTTTTAATGTTTTGGTTACATTTCCGTCGTATGAATCCAACATACAACTATACAGTCATCTAGGAAATGGATACTTATCAATTAGAAAAAATAAAACTTTCGTCATTCCTGATCACGTAAGTGGGGAAGGAAGAAGAAATTAAGGAATATTAGAATTTAACGTCCCATCGACGACGTGCTCATTCGAGACGAGGCACAAACATGGATGGAGGTGGTGCATGTGGAAGAAAGTCGACAGTGTCCTTTCCGAGACAACTATCTAGGGATTTGTTTCAAGTTATATAGAGAAGCACGAGAAACCCAAATAGGACGGGAATTTGAACCACCGTCGTCCCAATTACAGGACTAGCAATACTAACCGCTGCCTCACCTACATTCATGCCGTACAAGTTAAGTACCATTTTCCGCTCAGTGGCCTTTACTCGACTACCGTGTTACAATATGTTCGAGTTCCTTCAGTCGCATGGCCCTCCTCCACCAGCAAGCGCTGACAGTGATCGGATGATCGGAAGGTTGTTACTACTTACTGAAACCGGAAATTAAAATGTCTTAAATATCTTCAACATTTCGCGTCCCTGTCAGCAACTGTGTAAATATTAATTTATAATTTTAATAATTAACAGCCTCAGTTGCACCGTTTACCTAGAATTTACCTAGGTTTCAGTCGGGATAACCCAACCTTCTTCAGAATAACAGTAGCTACCGTTTGTCCATAGTGGACATCGTCAAGCTAAAACTACAAATCCAAAAAATCATCGTCAAAGTAGAAAACTTATCTGGAACCGCCTCGGCCCCACTTCGCGACCGCGATGCGGCAGCCACTAGGTCTGTACTGGAAGTCAGCACTACACCACGCTTGTACACTGCGAGCTGTGTGGAACGTTGCATGTCCTGCTGGTAGATGCCATCGTACAGAGAAAAAACAAACTGAAAGTAGGCGTGGACATGGCTCCAAAGCATAGGTGCATACCTGCGTTGGTGCACTGTGCCTTCTACAATGACGAGATGACGCATCGAATGCCACGAAAACACTCTCGACAGCATATATGCGCGCAGTGTGTTTGTTCTCAGACTTTAAGGCTGTACGCGCCAGCGGCCTCCTGTCCGTTGGAGGGTAAAACATCATTCATCTGAGAAGGCCAATTGTCACCTCTCAGGGTACCGCTCCACTGCGGTATCGGAGAGACAAGTCCAGCCAGCAGTCAGCATGGGTTCATGAACCAGGTGGCTGCTGCGGAGACTTGTGCGCATCATTGTTCGCTGAACAGTCGTTGAGGAGACTCTGTTGGTAGCCCCTTGGTTCATCTGGATGGTTAGTTGTTCAGCAGCTGCACGTCTATTCTCCAGTACACATTTCCGCAGCCTTCGTTCGTCCTGTCATCTATGGCCCGAGGTTCATGCCTCGACGCAGGCATTGGATAGCGGGATAGCGCCACTTTGCCATGCACGGTATACTTTAACAACGCGAACAGTTTACAGACTTAGACGTTTCGGAAATGCTTCCACCCTTGGCCCGAAAGTTAATGATCATGACCTCTTGTGTTTCATATAAATCGCTCCCTTTCCGCGTTACGACTGCACTGTTGTCTACGTCCTCTCGACAAGCTTTACGAGGGTGTGGATCTTAAATAGTGGCAACTATTTATTCACAACGGATACAAAAGAGTTACATGTTTGCACCTGTTCTTGTCCTTCAAAGTAGTCACCAGCGTTGCGTAGAACTCGTTGCCAGCGATGTGGAAGGCGTAGTATACCGTTAGCAGAGCCTGTTCTGTTGATGGTGCGAATGGAGCGGTCTACTGCCTGTAGAATCTCTGGAGCAGTTCTGAAGCGAATGCCACGAAGTGGTTTCTTCATCTTCGGAATCAAATCAAAGTCATAAGGGTTTAAGTCCGGGGAGTATGGTGGATGGTACAGTACTTCCCAGTCCCATCGACCTAACAGAGCAGCCACAGCTAGCGCTGTATGCGCCAGCCCATTGTCGTGCAAAATGATGGGTGGGATGCGCACGAAGTGTAGCCGCTTCTTTCGCAAAACTGGTCGCAGGTGATGCTCCAAAAACGAACAGTAATACTGTGCATTGACGGTCTGCCTTGGAGGAACGTAATGCGTTAGGATAACACCATCATAGCCGGCCAGTGTGGCCGTGCGGTTCTAGGCGCTTCAGTCTGGAACCGCGCGACCGCAACGGTTGCAGGTTCGAATCCTGCCTCGGGCATGGATGTGTGTGATGTCTATAGGTTAGTTAGGTTTAAGTAGTTCTAAGTTCTAGGGGACTGATGACCTCAGATGTTATGTCCCATAGTGCTCAGAGCCATTTGAACCAGCCATTTAACACCATCACAGTCGTACACGAGAATCACCCATACTGGGGCTCTGACGCACTTTCGATTTTCACAGTGACCGATAATGACGCCCATTTGTTGGATTGGTGTTTCTGTTTTGGCTTCGTGGCATTCGCTTCAGAACTGTTCCAGAGATTCGACAGGCAGTAGACCGCTCCATTCGCACCATCAACAGAACAGGCTCTGCTAACGGTATACTACGCCTTCCACATCGTTGGCAACGGGTTCTACACAACGCTGGTGACTACTTTGAAGGACAGTAACAGGTGCAAACATGTTGCTCTTTTGCATCGGTTGTGAATAAATAGTTCCATCCCTCGTATATACCCTCCACTGGTAGAGCAATTACCTGCCGTATGTGAGCGGTTATTGCATTTTGAGTCGAACACTGGCGGTGGTCAGATTACTGTGACTAGACCGTGTAATCCGTGGCTCTCTAGTGTCATCACAGGTACAGAACAGTTTTAATGTTTCGTTCAAAATGGTTCGAATGGCTCTGAGCACTATGGGGCTTACCATCGGACGTCATTAGTCCCCTAGAACCTAGACTACTTAAACCTGCGACCGTAGCAGTCGCGCGGTTCCGGACCGAAGCGCCTAGAACCGCTCGGAAAGTTTCGTTACTTGCCGTGAAAGTTACTGCCTTTCAAGGTAAATACCTAGTACGGTCGAAGATAACAGCTGAACAGGTTGTGAGCATAGTATGCTTGTCGGTTGGCGTTAGTGCATAAAACAGCAATAATAATAATAATAATAATAATAATTAGTTTTTGTTATTTTACTGTATGTAGTTATCACTTCTGCTGTTACTTCCTATGTGCGAAGCCTGCCACTACCTCGCCCGTCTGTGAGTTGTTCAAGAAATGCGCATTGCCAAAGCTAGTTCAAGTTCATGACTGGTGCAAACAGTGAGGAAAACGAGAACAGTGTCAGCTGTTCATGAGTAGACTTGCTCACGTTTTGGTGTTCTCCGCAGCACACTTTTGTTGTTCAATCGCAGTATCACCGCTCACTTGGTGCTTATATTAGAATTAATTTGCGTTGAGTGCCGTTAGAATCAAGTTTTACACTGGCGGACGGCGTATCAACAGAACGGTTTTCTTTTATATACATTCCTTATCAAGAAAATGATTAAAACAGACATGCTGAGCATTTAGTTCGTTTTAAAATAATCACGCTGTCAGTAAATGCATATATGTCTACATCTTTAAGCAAACCCATGCCATTAAATGCCAGGAAGCTGGGATGCCTCTCGAATAATGATTAAGTTACTAATATATACCAAAATCTGCACAAATTTCAAGCAATTTGTGGAGGAATAAACATATGATTGAAGTACCAAACCAAAAAAGAGAAGAAAAAGTATGAAGGCAGCATCAAGAGGTGGATAAGATGACAGTAACATAGCAGCAACAGAGATGAGATTGTTGAGTAGAGTGAAAGGCTGCGTAAGTAGAGATCAGATCAGAAAAGAAAAATGGTTCAAATGGCTCTGAGCACTATGGGACTTAACATCTTAGGTCATCAGTCCCCTAGAACAGTGAACTACTTAAACATAACCAACCCAAGGACATCACACACATCCATGCCCGAGGCAGGATTCGAACCTGCGACCGTAGCGGTCGCGCGGTTCCAGACTGAAGCCCTAGAACTGCTCAGACACAGCGGCCGGCAGAAAAGAAAACCTACTGAACTGAATGTACATGCCACTAACGAGGAAATAGGTAGGAACAACATGTGAACAGAATAAAATGCAAAAGAGTACGCTATATATGTCTACAGTACAATATATGTCTATAGTACAATCAGGTTCAAAGGAGAGACATAGATCGACGAAGGATAGGGTCGACATATACTGTGAGAAGGCGGTACAGGGCTTTTCCTAACGCCTGCCTGTAACACGACGGCAGAGTATGTGTACAGAATCTCGGTATGAATGCCTCACAATATCGCCGTGTTCTGCTGACAACACGATTGGAATGCATGTATCAAAGGATGTGTTAGCCTTTGTAATTACAGTCGCTCCGTGGCTGAGCGAGTCAGGATGAGGTGGTAGCGAGCTTGTGCGCCAGCAGACTTTTCTGCGGCTCGGCGGCAGGTACTCGGCACGGCCGACAGCCCTCCAGCCGCGCACGCACAGACTGGGGACACGCGAACAATGCCAGCAACCCGCCTCTGATCTCGCCGCGCCGTACAATATCCGTGCAGCACTCCGCCAGCTACCGCCAGGTACTGTACAACTTCCCACATAGACCGCATAGTTTTGCTGGCAGAATACCTCACTTCAGCGAAATAAAATATTTCGTATCCAATCAAAACATTTTCTCTGAAGGCTCGACTGTTTATTAAGGTACGCTACATTAACAGACAGTTTAAGAGGAAGACGGTAAAAAGACTGGCGAATGTCTTTTGTTGTGATCTTCAGTCTAGATTGTACAAACGGTATCACAAACAGATACGACTTCTCAGCGAGTTATCAGCAGGTAATCTATTTTTAAATAGCTAAATACTGGGAAACTAAATCACACTGCCAGATCTCCGTATACATTCTGCAAACACCTATGAATATCTGCCACGATCTGGTTTTTCGCCAACTACACCTATCAGCACGCACTTCAACAGGTTACGTGCGAGGGGTGTTCAATAAGTAATTCAACAGTTTTTCTCTGAAAGTAGGTTAGTTCTATTCAGGATTCCAGTACACCACATTATTACCCACACCCCTGTCAACAAAACCCTATTTTTCAACGTAATTACCGATCGATACGACGATCCTACGTCACCTGACTTGGAGGGCCTGCATGTCCTCGTGGTGCCACTCTACTGGTCGACGACGGAGCCAACGTTAATCTGCATCAGTAACCTCCCTATATTCAACGTACCGCTTTCCTTGGAGTGCATTCTTCATTGGGTCAGACAGATGGAAGATGGAAGGTGCGAGGTCCAGGAGGCAGGGTGGATGAGGAAGAGCAATTCAGTGAAGTCTTGTGAGCTCCTCTCGGGTGCACAGACTTCTGTGAGGCTTACATTGTCATGGAGAAGGAGAATTTCGTGAACAACACGCTCAAACCGTTTGTTCAGTTCTGCTGGTGGTAGCAGAATACACTTCAGAGTTTATCGTTGTACCATGAGGGAGAACATCAAACAGAATAAGCTCCTTAGAATCCCAGAACACTGTCGCCGTGACTTTCCCGACAGAAGGTGCTGCTTTTTCTCCGAAGGACAGCTGGTGTGACGCTCCTCCGTGGATTGCTCCTTTGTTTCCAGTTCGAAGTGATGAAACCATGTTTCACGACCAGCCCCATAACATGCAAGCAATTCCGCGCAGATGGTTCCTCGCTGCTCTTTACCGTCTCATCTACATCTACAGGGATACTCGGCAGATCACATTTACGTGCCTGGCAGAGTGTTCATCGAACCACCTTCACAATTCTCTATTATTCCAATCTTGTACAGCGCGCGGAAAGAATGAACACTTATATTTTTCCGTAAGAGCTCTGATATCCCTTATTTTATCGTGGTGCTCTCCCCCATATTTCGAAATAATACAAAACGTGCAGCCTTTCTTTGACCTTCTTCGATGTACTCCGTCAGTCCCATCTGGTAAGGATCCTACACTGCGCAGCAGTATTCTAAAAGAGGACGGACAAGCATAGTGTAGGCAGTCTCCTTACAAGTGAACCTCCCCATCGCAGCTCTCTCAGATTTAGTTATAAGTTGGCACAGTGGATAGGCCTTGAAAAACTGAACACAGATCAATCAAGAAAACAGGAAGAAGTTGTGTGGAACTATGAAAAAGTAAGCAAAATATACAAACTGAGTAGTCCACGTTGAAGATAGGCGACATCAATGAGAGTAAAAACTCAGGAGCGCCGTGGTCCCGTGGTTAGCGTGAGGAGATGCTGAACAAGAGGTCCATGGTTCAAGTCTTCCCTCGAGTGAAAAATTTAATTTTTTATTTTCAGCACATGTTCAGATCTGCTTGGACATATGCAGGATTTGACGGTCTACACACGGAAAATTTGAAAACGTTAAAAACATATATTTTGACAGAGCACAGGGAAAACTATGCTACTTTGAAATTTGCATTCATTTGTTGTAGTTTATGTGACAAACTCTTATGTTTTCATCACTTTTTTTGTGAGTGATTATTACATCGACAAGAAAACCTGTCAGGCAAGGTAGAAGAATCTTTTTACCCATTCGCCAAGTGTACAAGTTAGGTGGGTCGACAACATATTTCTGAAATGTGACGCACATGCCGTCACCAGTGTCGTATAGAATATAACAGACGTGTTTTCCTGTGGAGGAATCGGTTGACCTATGACCTTGCGATCAAATGTTTACGGTTCCCATTGGAGAGGCACGTCCTTTCGTCTACTAATCGCACCGTTTTGTGGTGCGGTCGCAAAACACAGACACTAAACTTATTACAGTGAACAGAGACGTCAATGAACGAACGGACAGATCATAACTTTGCGAAAATAAAGAAAGTAAACTTTTCGCTCGAGGGAAGACTTGAACCAAAGACCTCTCGGTCCGCAGCTGCTCACGCTAACCACGGGACCGCGGCGCTCCTGAGCTCACACTCTCCTTGATGTGACATATCTTCCGCATGGACTACTCAGTTTGTATATTTTGCTTATTTTTGTCATAGTTCCACACCTACCTGTTTTCTCGACTGATCTGTGTTCAGTTTTTCAAGGCCTATCCACTGTGCCAACTTATAACTAAATCTGAGGGGGGTGCGATGGGGAGGTTCCCTTGTTAGTAGCTCTGTTACATTTCCTACGTGTCCTCAGTGTCTCTTGTTATACGGTCTCCTGTTAGACTGCGAGGAACCCAGTGGGTACACGTCTTTGCATCGCAACTGATGGACGAGAGTGTCATCACTACAAACAGAGACATTCCTATGCACAATGGGGTGTTAGATTGTGATCTGTAGATAGCCTCGAGTGAGTGTGTCCGCACGTTCCAACGTTGCAGGAGTCACAGCTGTGTTCGGCCGTCCGGCTCGCGGGAGACGGGACAGGTCTGGGCGACATTATTGTGATGATGACAGACGTCTCGCCCAGCAGCTCACTGTGGTTTTGTTCACTGCCAGGTCTCGGTAGACATTCTGAAAGCGCCTACGAATATCTGTGATGCTTTGGTTTCTCCGCCAAAAGAAAATCAGTGACAGCTCTCTGCTTGGAATGTACTTCCGTTACAGAAGCCATTTTCAAGGCTACGTACGGCGCCGGCACCTATCGGAACTTCATGAAGCTAAAGGGGTTGAAGCGGGAATATTCTATGATGTCCGAGAACAAATTTCGCATTTCTTCAATAGAAATTAGCCGATAAAAAATGCAATACTTATTGAACACCCCTCATAGTAAGAGGCAGGGAGAGGATCTCACAGTGCAAACATACACTCCTGGAAATTGAAATAAGAACACCGTGAATTCATTGTCCCAGGAAGGGGAAACTTTATTGACACATTCCTGGGGTCAGATACATCACATGATCACACTGACAGAACCACAGGCACATAGACACAGGCAACAGAGCATGCACAATGTCGGCACTAGTACAGTGTATATCCACCTTTCGCAGCAATGCAGGCTGCTATTCTCCCATGGAGACGATCGTAGAGATGCTGGATGTAGTCCTGTGGAACGGCTTGCCATGCCATTTCCACCTGGCGCCTCAGTTGGACCAGCGTTCGTGCTGGACGTGCAGACCGCGTGAGACGACGCTTCATCCAGTCCCAAACATGCTCAATGGGGGACAGATCCGGAGATCTTGCTGGCCAGGGTAGTTGACTTACACCTTCTAGAGCACGTTGGGTGGTACGGGATACATGCGGACGTGCATTGTCCTGTTGGAACAGCAAGTTCCCTTGCCGGTGTAGGAATGGTGGAACGATGGGTTCGATGACGGTTTGGATGTACCGTGCACTATTCAGTGTCCCCTCGACGATCACCAGTGGTGTACGACCAGTGTAGGAGATCGCTCCCCACACCATGATGCCGGGTGTTGGCCCTGTGTGCCTCGGTCGTATGCAGTCCTGACTGTGGCGCTCACCTGCACGGCGCCAAACACGCATACGACCATCATTGTCACCAAGGCAGAAGCGACTCTCATCGCTGAAGACGACACGTCTCCATTCGTCCCTCCATTCACGCCTGTCGCGACACCACTGGAGGCGGGCTGCACGATGTTGGGGCGTGAGCGGAAGACGGCCTAACGGTGTGCGGGACCGTAGCCCAGCTTCATGGAGACGGTTGCGAATGGTCCTCGCCGATACCCCAGGAGCAACAGTGTCCCTAATTTGCTGGGAAGTGGCGGTGCGGTCGCCTACGGCACTGCGTAGGATCCTACGGTCTTGGCGTGCATCCGTGCGTCGCTGCGGTCCGGTCCCAGGTCGACGGGCACGTGCACCTTCCGCCGACCACTGGCGACAACATAGATGTACTGTGGAGACCTCACGCCCCACGTGTTGAGCAATTAGGCGGTACGTCCACCCGGCCTCCCGCATGCCCACTATACGCCCTCGCTCAAAGTCCGTCAACTGCACATACGGTTCACGTCCACGCTGTCGCGGCATGCTACCAGTGTTAAAGACTGCGATGGAGCTCCGTATGCCACGGCAAACTGGCTGACACTGACGGCGGCGGTGCACAAATGCTGCGCAGCTAGCGCCATTCGACGGCCAACACCGCGGTTCCTGGTGTGTCCGCTGTGCCGTGCGTGTGTTCATTGCTTGTACAGCCCTCTCGCAGTGTCCGGAGCAAGTATGGTGGGTCTGACACACCGGTGTCAATGTGTTCTTTTTTCCATTTCCAGGAGTGTATATGCACTTCTCATCCATATGAACCTCCTTACAGTATTCGTTGCTTGGACTCCCTTAACATTCTTTACTCCCCATTCTTGCATTCATTAGAAGATTTAATATTTCTTGAGGTATCTACATACGTACTCCGCAATCCACCATACGGTGCGTGGTGGAGGGTACCTCCTACTACAACTACCATCTTCTCTCCCTGTTCCACTCCCAAACAGAACGAGGGAAAAGTGACTGCCTATATGCCTCTGTACGAACCCTAATCTATCGTATCTTATCTTTGTGGTCTTTCCGCGAAATGTAAGTTGCCGGCAGTAAAATTGTACAGCAGTCAGCCTCAAATGCTGGCTCTCTAAATTTTCTCAGTAGCGATTCACAAAAGAACGCCTCCTTTCCTCTAGAGACACCCACCCGAGTTTCTGAAGCATTTCCGTAACACTCGCGTGATGATCAAACCTACCAGTAACAGATCTAGCAGCCCACCTCTGAATTGCTTTTATGTCCTCCCTCATTCCGACCTGATAGGGATCCCAAACCCTCGAGCAGTACTCAAGAATAGGTTGTATTAGTGTTTTATAAGTGGTCTCCTTTACAGATGAACCACATCTTCCCAAAATTCTACCAATGAACCGAAGACGACTACCCACCTTCCCCACAACTGCCATTACATGCTTGTCCCACTTCATATCGCTCTGCAATGTTACGCCGAAATATTTAATCGACGTGACTGTGTCAAGCCCTACACTACTAATGGAGTATTCAAACATTACGGGATTTTTTTTCCTATTCGTCTGCATTAATTTACATTTATCCATATTTAGAGTTAGCTGCCATTCTTTACACTAATCAAAAATCCTGTGCAAATCATCTTGTGTCCTCCTACAGTCACTCAACGACGACACCTTCTCGTACACCACAGCATCATCAGCAAACAGCCGCACATTGCTATCCACCCTGTCCAAAAGCTCATTTATGTAGATAGAAAACAACAACGGACGTACCACACTTTCCTGGGGCACTCCAGATGATACCCTCACCTCCGATGAACACTCACCAGGACTCATCAGGACGTGTCCTATCAACCGATCCCTTCATTCGTCCAGTTGCGCCACAGATTTCTTTTTCTCCAGTTCGATTCAGTAACTCCGCATTATTTAGACGATCTACACATCCAATTTTCTACACTATTCTGTAGCACAACGCTTCAAAAGCTCCTTTTCTTGTCCGAACTACTTATTCTTTGCGCTTCACTTCCGTACAAGGCTACACTCCACAGAAATAGTCTAACGAAATATTTCCTAACACATTTATATGTAATATCAAAAATTTCTCTTTTTCGGAATAGCTTTTCTCGGCTATTTCCAGTCTACATTTTATATCCTCTACACTTCGGCCCAAACAGCAGAATGCATTGACTACTTTTAGGGTGTCATTTTCTGATCTAACTCTATGAGCATTGTCTTATTTAATTGGACTGCATTCCAGTACTCCTGTTTTACTTTCGTTCATAGTCTTCTCGTGTATCATTCTAAAGTATCACTGCCCATTCCATTCAACTGCTCTTACAAGTCATTTGCCGTCACTGACAAAATTACAGTGTCATCGACAAACCGTAAAGCTTTTATTTCTTCTCCCCGAACGTTAATCGTCAGGAAGTCGTTTCTGAAAGTATTTGTATGGAGTGTAGCCATGTATGGAAGTGAAACATGGACAATAAATAGTTTGGACAAGAAGAGAATAGAAGCTTTCGAAATGTGGTGCTACAGAAGAATGCTGAAGATTAGATGGGTAGATCACATAACCAATGAGGAGGTATTGAATAGAATTGGGGAGAAGAGGAATTTCTGGCACAACTTGACGAGAAGAAGGGATCGGTTGGTAGGACATGTCCTGAGGCATCAAGGGATCACAAATTTAGCATTGGAGGGCAGCGTGGAGGGTAAAAATCGTAGAGGGAGACCAAGAGATGAATACACTAAGCAGATTCAGAAGGATGTAGGTTGCAGTAGGTACTGGGAGATGAAGAAGCTTACACATGATAGAGTAGCATGGAGAGCTGCATCAAACCAGTCTCAGGACTGAAGACCACAACAACAACAACCCTTAGGACATATGTATCCCACGAGAGGTTATCAGAGACTGGGAATTTCCTGCATGTTATCGCTACGTATCGGTGTCCCACTGATCGACGGAAGCTTGCAAAATATTTGTGGAATATTTATAATTACATTTTGCACCTGTAGGTTCTGCTGTCTTCAAGTTTCACTGTTAACCCTCCACTCCGCTCCGCTCCATATTGACGCATCGGATTAGTTCGTGCCAGCCGATAGGCAACCCAATGAACAGATATGCTAAGCAGGCTGCCGTCGCGCCTATCTGAACAATTACTGTCGAACAACTGACGTCTGCTGCGTCGCAAGAGGTATCCATACCGAGCACCTGTCACGCTAGTTAAGAACTTGGAGAGACGCTTTAACCGCTGATGTGTGTTTGTTTCCTGTACGTCTCGTAGTTTTTGCTCTGTCATCTTCTGAAACTCCAGAGGTATCTATGAAGAATCCTATGTCCCCCTCCCCGTTCCCCACACCCCTCTTTCGAAAATACGAGGGTGAGTCAAATGAAAAGCTTAAATTTGTAACAACAAATCGAAATTTCGCTCCGTTGTCCTGTAAGTTGATAAGCGTGCTACAAACAGCGTGCAGAATGCCCTGTAGGTGGCAGCATAGTGCAGATGCACACATACCGACGCAGTATCAGTATAAAGATGGCCGCCCCACTTGCGACTTGCTCCAGGGAAGAACAGCGTTCTGTTATTCGGTTTTCCCGTAGTGAAGGTGTGAAACTTATTGAAATTCATCGACGAATGAAGGTTCAGTACGGTGATGCATGTTTGTGACAGCAGCAGGTCTACGAATGGAGTAGGAAGTTCGCAAATGGTGTGACTTCAGTGGAAGTTGCTCCTCGTCCAGGTCAGGCACAACGAGTTGTGACTCCACAGAACATTGCAGCAGTTGAAGCCATAGTGAAGGAAAACCGCCGAGTGAAACTGAATGACATTGCAGCATGTTTACAGATTAGTCATGGGTCAGCACACCACATTGTGCGTGATGTGCTCCAGTTTCACAAAGTGTGTGCAAGATGGGTGCCACGGCAGCTGACTGCTGAAATGAGAGAACGACGTGTTGATGCTTGTGAAGAACTTCTTCGGCGCTTGCAATGAGGTGATGGCTTCTTTGCAAGAATCGTTACTGGGGACGAAACCTGGGTTCACTTCCACCAACCGGAAATGAAGAGAGAAAGCAAAGAATGGCGCCATTCCTCATCACCAAAACCAAAGAAGTCTTTGAAAAGAACCATCAGCAGGGAAGATTATGCTGACTCTTTTGGGACGAAAAAGGCGTCATTTTGGAGCATTACATGCCTAGAGGGACCACTGTCACCAGTGCATCATATACAGATCTCCTAAAAAAACATCTGCGACCTGCAATCAAATCAAATCGACGTGAATTGCTGTCGGCAGGTGTCCTTTTGCAACATGACAATGCAAGGCCCCACACTGCCCATACAACAGTTGCAACAATCACATACCTGCATTTTGAGTGTCTTCCTCATCCTCCATACTCACCAGACCTTGCCCCAAGTGATTTCCATATGTTTGGACCACTTAGAGTGACGCAATGGGAGGAAAGAAGATCCGTTCTGATGAAGAGGTACACCACGCGGTGCCACGTGGTTGCGCGGACTACAAAAGAATTTTTTTGTAAGTGAATTTATGCACTTCGTAAGCGCTGGAGGACTTGCATTGAGCGTGGGGGAGATAATGTTGAAAAGTGATACAGCTTTGTACCACTTCTGCACAATAAATAATATTTAAAAAAATATTTAAGGTTTTCATTTGACTCACCCTCGCATATTTCTGATTACGACATTTGTTAAGACAACCATATGTTAATATCTTTTCCTCTAAAAAACTAGTAGTGAAAAGATTAATTCCCTCCTCAAAAATTTCTTCTTTGTTTCCGTTACAGCTTGCTCAATGTGCAACTGAAAAACACTGGAGAGAGGCTACAACCTTGTCTCACTGCTTCAACCACTGTTTCCCTTTCAGATGCTTCAGGTCTTTTAACTTCAGTCTGGTTTCTGTACAAGTTGTAGTAACTTTTCGCCCCCTGTATTTTATCCTTGTTAGACAGCTACACGTTCCATAGATCATTTGAACGATTCTTTTCTTGGAGTGACGTGGAACAAATCAGTTTACAGGACACTATACGTAATTAGTATTAGCATTAATGAACATACACTCCTGGAAATTGAAATAAGAACACCGTGAATTCATTGTCCCAGGAAGGGGAAACTTTATTGACACATTCCTGGGGTCAGATACATCACATGATCACACTGACTGAACCACAGGCACATAGACACAGGCAACAGAGCATGCACAATGTCGGCACTAGTACAGTCTATATCCACCTTTCGCAGCAATGCAGGCTGCTATTCTCCCATGGAGACGATCGTAGAGATGCTGGATGTAGTCCTGTGGAACGGCTTGCCATGCCATTTCCACCTGGCGCCTCACTTGGACCAGCGTTCGTTCTGGACGTGCAGACCGCATGAGACGACGCTTCATCCAGTCCCAAACATGCTCAATGGGGGACAGATCCGGAGATCTTGCTGGCCAGGGTAGTTGACGTACACCTTCTAGAGCACGTTGGGTGGCACGGGATACATGCGGACGTGCATTGTCCTGTTGGAACAGCAAGTTCCCTTGCCGGTCTAGGAATGGTAGAACGATGGGTTCGATGACGGTTTGGATGTACCGTGCACTATGCAGTGTCCCCTCGACGATCACCAGTGGTGTACGGCCAGTGTAGGAGATCGCTCCCCACACCATGATGCCGGGTGTTGGCCCTGTGTGCCTCGGTCGTATGCAGTCCTGATTGTGGCGCTCACCTGCACGGCGCCAAACACGCATATGACCATCATTGGCACCAAGGCAGAAGCGACTCTCATCGCTGAAGACGACACGTCTCCATTCGTCCCTCCATTCACGCCTGTCGCGACACCACTGGAGGCGGGCTGCACGATGTTGGGGCGTGAGCGGAAGACGGCCTAACGGTGTGCGGGACCGTAGCCCAGCTTCATGGAGACGGTTGTGAATGGTCCTCGCCGATACCCCAGGAGCAACAGTGTCCCTAATTTGCTGGGAAGTGGCGGTGCGGTCCCCTACGGCACTGCGTAGGATCCTACGGTCTTGGCGTGCATCCGTGCGTCGCTGCGGTCCGGTCCCAGGTCGACGGGCACGTGCACCTTCCGCCGACCACTGGCGACAACATCGATGTACTGTGGAGACCTCACGCCCCACGTGTTGAGCAATTCGGCGGTACGTCCACCCGGCCTCCCGCATGCCCACTATACGCCCTCGCTCAAAGTCCGTCAACTGCACATACGGTTCACGTCCACGCTGTCGCGGCATGCTACCAGTGTTAAAGACTGCGATGGAGCTCCGTATGCCACGGCAAACTGGCTGACACTGACGGCGGCGGTGCACAAATGCTGCGCAGCTAGCGCCATTCGACGGCCAACACCGCGGTTCCTGGTGTGTCCGCTGTGCCGTGCGTGTGATCATTGCTTGTACAGCCCTCTCGCAGTGTCCGGAGCAAGTATGGTGGGTCTGACACACCGGTGTCAATGTGTTCTTTTTTCCATTTCCAGGAGTGTATTTTTACGTCCTAGTCATGCACTCATGCAACTACACATAAAAACTTATTTTCTTAAGAGTTCCGTCCTTCAGTAGGTAAAAACAGAATCCTTACAGGATCACTTTGTTGTCTGTCTGTCTGTCCGACTGTTAAAAACACTTTCTCTGGAACGGGTAGAGCTATCGATTTGAAACTCTTGCCACATACGAACATCTACGGTTCCTAGTTAGCGTAAAAAATTGAAGTCTTCCGTCAATGCAATCAAAACATACGGCCATTTGTGCCACATAGTTTGACGCTCGTAAACTCACTCATAAAAATCTACACAGTATAGTCATCAAATTTGGCAGAAAGCAAGGTTTCACAGTATACGTAAAGGGAAAAAAAATCAGAAAACTGTTAATTTCTAACTATATCATACAAAAATATTTCTTTTGTTATTTGCTATCTGACTTCAGACTTAAAACTGAATCATGCTAGAAAGTCTTGGAATTCCCAGGACCGATATACTGTCTGAATCAATGGCAATAACAGGCAAAAATTGTCGAGATTCTCGATTCCCGAGCTGAATGAACTGTCTGTATACACAGTTAAGTTTGAACGGGTACCACTTGGATTTTTTTAATTCTTACTGGCTACAGTTTGTAAATAAAAAAAAACCGTCAGAATTTCCAAGACTGTTTTCCAGTCAGAATTCTCAAAAGCTTCTGATATATATCGTAGGGTCAGAATAATTTCGCGCTTCTTACATTTTTCTCCCGAAACCAAACTCATCTTCCTCGAGGTCAGTTTCTACCAGTTTTTCAATTCTTCTGTATGTGAGCTACACCCTTCTCAAAGCGAAAACTAGTAATAAATTACTTCGCTACTGATACAGGTAATCTGGACGAACACTAGAAGCGAATTGCGAGTAAATGCCGCCAGCCTACAGACCTGTTGTGCAAGTGGCAGCTGCTCGTAAAACAACAAATATGAAACAAACGCTGAATCAAACAACTATTAAACAGATGCGAGCGGGGGCAGAAAAATGGACCCAAACACACTAAAAGGAAATAACGGCTCGATTTCACAATTGTATATGTGCACACAACCACTGTATACTTAACAATTAATTAGAATCACTGAAATAAAACGAACAGATAGATATATTATTTTAATAAATACAGTAGCCAGTACTTTGCTATTTATTTTTATTTAAGTTAATATCCGTTCCGGGCTTTCACCAGTCTTCAATTAGTGGAATATATACTTGAGTCTTCAGTCAGTATAGAGCTACAACATCGAAAGCGTACGAAAGCGGACTGGATGCTGCAGCTGCCCTGTCGAAAATAGCAACTTTATTTAGCTTCTACGCTTTGCGAGTTTTATATTTACGATATACTCCTGTTTAGGTGTACATAATTTCTACTCTGCTTATTGTTTCTCCGATTTTTGCGTTTATGGGTGTGGTACAAAAACTTCTTTACTTCTGTTTTGCACAAAAACAAGCCAGTATCCGCCGTGTTGCTGCGTGACATTTCTGTTTACATCCGAAAAATACGTATAGTCAGAGATAATATTTTGCTTACAGGTTAAGCAATGGTCAAAGTTATATTTTGCTTGCAGATTCTGAATGACTAAAAAGAACCGACATTGTTCAGCATAAACGTGCTGAGTATACGGTTATTAAAAAGTGCATTAGCGAAAAAAATTATGTACTAAGTTTTAAATAAAATAATTAATATTACATTTTCTGTCACTGGTGGTATGACATTTATAGACAATAAAGGTAGAACGACAGATTGACATTCTGAGGCTCTGTCGTTTGATGTTCATCTTAAGCTACATATAGGGCCAATGTGGATTTGCTTAAGTTTTGTAAATGAAGGTCATCCATATGTTCCCGGGATCATATGTCGACATGCCCTCCCGTTTGGCCAACGTGTATCTTTGAAGACGAACTGCAGCTAAATTTGTATATTTCTGATCGTTTGCATGGCTTGCTGATATTTTTAATATTATGGAAGGCTTTGGGCTTGATTTCATTATTTGAGTAAAAAGTCATTCTGACATTTGCTCTTTCGAAAAAGTTTGCTACTTTATATGATAGTTTTGCTAAAAATGGCATGCTCACATATTTTTCTGTTAGCTGTAGTGTGGTGTTATTTAGTGTAGGTTTGTCGTTGCAGCTCGTTATGCGGGAATTCATTTTATTATTTAGCTTATCTATTAGCTTTGGACTATTGTCATTATTGTAAGCAATTGCTTTAATGGTGTTTAGTTCATCACTCTGGACATCTGAATCTAATGGGATTTTGCGCTTTCTGTTGAGCATTGCACTGTATGAAATCATTTTCCGCTTATCTGGGAGGCATGAGGTTTTATTGATTGTGGCATCTGTGTATGCTGTTTTCCTGTATATTTGAAATTGATAATTGTTGTTGGAGTTACTTAAGGAGAGATCCAGGAAATACAAACCTGATTGTCAGTTGTTTAAAAGTGAAGAAGATATTCTGATACAT
Source organism: Schistocerca nitens (assembly GCF_023898315.1). Classification (NCBI taxonomy): domain Eukaryota; kingdom Metazoa; phylum Arthropoda; class Insecta; order Orthoptera; family Acrididae; genus Schistocerca; species Schistocerca nitens. Next base: position 927,906,591 of record NC_064617.1, on the reverse strand, counting down.
TTTATTCCTTCCTTTTACAAAGTCCTAAGTTTCCTCTGTTGTACCATTTAATTAGATCAGTATATCATCAACATATGTTTGTTAACTATCTGGCAGTTTCTTTTTAAAGATTTTACATTCTTAGTTGTTTTTGAAAATATCAGCAAGTAAACTGACAAGGCTAGGCTGTCTTCCTGCTTTTCTGCCGGTACATTTTCTTGTTGAAAGAGAAGTACTTATGTAGCAGTACTAATAATTAGAAGGCAATGAACTCTCATTTCTGGTGAAGAAAAGCGTTTGTGCTTAAGCCAGTCATTTTTAATTATTCATACTGTTTCACCGACAGGTATGTTTGTGCAGAGGTTCGTGATCTCAAATGTTGCAAACTTACCAGTCTCAAGAACCTGAATATCCTTCATACAATTAATTAATTCATAACTATTCTGTACTATGTCTCTTCACATTTTAATGTGAGGCTGAGGATTTCATTCAGTTCCTTACTGCTTTTGTAAGTTGGATTGCATTGAGAATTGGCAATCGGGCATATAGGACAAGACTGTGAATGTTAGGTTATGCTCGTAGCTGTGGTACAGAAGGACTCGCAACAGTAGTCACGTACATCTTTTGCAGTTAATAGGAAGTCACTTTTCTTCATCATATTTTCAAGTTTATTCAGTAATTTGGAAGTAGGATGTGACTGAACTTCTATTACGTTGTCGTTGCTGAAGAAATCAATTGTTTTACTGATATATTCACTATTTTAAATTGCAACAACAGAGCTACCTTCGTCTGCTTTCACTGTTAAAGCATTAATGTCACAGTTTTTAATTAATATTTTCAAGTACTGTATTTCATTGTCTTTCACATTTCTATAATTTACTTGTTTGGATATAAAACTGGTTACTTTGTGGCCTATAGCTATCAGGTCACTCTGGTTAAGATATATATAGATGAAATAAATGACGATACGATGACGCAAAATGATATCAGAGACAACTCGTGAGAAGTGCATCAGTCTAAAGCAGGCAGAATGACATGACAAATGAAAATTTATGCCAAACCTGGTTTCGAAGTCGAATTACCTGCTCACCAGGTGCCTCACCTTCACTTGGTCTATCTGAACATGCGTCCAGGCCGGATTGCGCAGTTATGAGAAAGACATGTCGTTCTGGAAGAAACTGTCCTGGTATTCAGCGTAAGCTGTTTAGGGAACCCCAGGAACCTTAAATCTGAATGGATGGGCGGGTGCTGTACGCGTCCGAGTGGAATGCGAGCCATGTGTCCCGACAACAGTCGCATCCTCCGTCGCTGGTCGTCTGCTCTCGACCTGTTAGAAACGCTGTATTTCAATACACTCGGCACAGCACTCCTTCAGCCACCATTCTAAACCATTTTTAAGCACACGAACCAATGAAGCAGCTGTCAGAACGGCGTTTTGGAAGGTTCTTTGGAGGAAGCAGTGGACAGACAAATGCCAAGGCAAGTTTGTCTACACATTTTTCTCACATCTGCAACAGTTCATATTTCTAAAATTCTGTGCCTTTAGTTAGAACGTGTAGTACTGGGTGTATCACGTCGAACGCAATTGCTTCAAAATCCGTTGATTGTGTAAGTTAACTATGACAAGACGATGGCTTTTAAATGTTTCCCGAGAATGGAGAAAGGTTTCAACAGAACACTAAACTTTCTCTAGTACCACCTTCAATACTTACCTCTGAGACGTGGTGGACTATGCTGGGAAGGGGGTGGGAGGTGGGGGTGTTACAATCACCTTCTCACCTTATAAGCTATATTTCGCATCAATTTTGTTCTCGTATTCGGCTAACACGTTCAGGCAGTTCTTCTTGTCTAAAATTTTAGCAGTTCTTCCGTACTTCTTTCAAGTCATCTACGCTTTTAAAAACGGAAAACTGGGTTCTGTAAAGGTCACTGTCTCGGAAACTGGATGGCACGGGTTTGAATTCAGCATCCAAAATAAGTTTATTTTTAACTGTGCCCTTACAGGTGTCATTATGGGTCCTTACCCAGAGATTTCAGTGAATAATGACCTCGGTGACAAATGTGACGAATGCGTTAAATATATTAAAACCTAAGAATATATGAGCTAGATATACAGGGAGTTCCAAAGTTTTCAGGTAAAAATCGTAAGATGATAGAGGATTGCAAACAGAGTATTTTGAGACAAGGAACTCATGGCCGGAAATGAATATTTATGGAGGTAAGAAAACTTTGATGAGGAAAGCGATTTCACGGCCAATGACTGAATCAAGATCCTGAACGTTAAATAAACAACAGTTTGTGTTGTGTCTATTGTGGACTTCACCAATTTTTACTGTTGATGATTCTATGATGACTATATTCAAGTCGCTGCTCTTTTTATAAATCCGAGATCTGCTGCAATCACTCGACATATTCCATATAGATTGCTTCAGATGAAAACTACCTTGCATGGCATGACTTAAAACAACACGATAAAATTTGGTTCTGATGTAACTCATCAGATACTTCCGGCCACTACAAGAAGTTGCTTGAATTTTCCGTCCGTCTCCACATCGGTCTTCTCCTCGTATTCGTGTAATCAGCTTTGTTTGTCTGGTTCAAGTTTTCGTATTTGATATCTCTTTTAGAAATTACTGCCTGCCTTACAAACATGTACTGGAAGTCAAAAAATCGTGAATAGCTTCTGTTGTGGATTGGCCAGAGTGCCAACCCACAATAGAGGAAGCCGAAAGGCACGCGTTTAAGCTCACGCAGGATGGCGTGAGGTCTGGAACAGGACAAGCAATGAAGACTAGCAAATAAAGTACGTAGCTTCTGGAATACTTAACTTTAATCCATAATTGGTGAACATCGGTCTGACGGTACATGCATCACAAGATAAATAGCAAAGGGTAATGGCGCCTTGCTAGGTCGTAGCAAATGACGTAGCTGAAGGCTATGCAAACTATTGTCTCGGCAAATGAGAGCGTAATTTGTCAGTGAACCATCGCTAGCAAAGTCGGCTGTACAACTGGGACGAGTGCTAGGACGTCTCTCTAGACCTGCCGTGTGGCGACGCTCGGTCTGCAATCACTGACAGTGGCAACACGCGGGTCCGACGTATACTAACGGACCGCGGCCGATTTAAAGGCTACCACCTAGCAAGTGTGGTGTCTGGCGGTGACACCAAACCTTCGGTCAACTAATCATGATAATCTTAATTTTGACATTTTTCTAATAAAGTTTTTTGAAGTATCTGACAATTTCAATCGAAGAACATTGTGAAAATACTTCGATTATGATAATTAGATTTACTTTAAAGATGATGCTGTGATAACCAGGAATTAATCACTACATCGACAGAGATATGTCGTTAACTCTTGTACACTACTGGCCATTAAAACTGCTACGCCACGAAGATGACGTGCTGCAGACGCGAAATTTAACCGATAAGAAGAAGATGCTGTGATATGCAAATGATTAGCATTTCAGAGCATTCACACAAGGTTGGCGCCGGTGACGACATCTACAACGTGCTGACATGAGGAAAGTTTCCAACCGATTTCTCATACGCAAACAGCAGTTGACCGTCGTTGCCTGGTGAAACGTTGTTGTGATGCCTCGTGTAAGGAGGAGAAATGCGTACCATCACGTTTCCGACTTTGATAAAGGTAGGATTGTAGCCTATCGCGACATTGCTGCTCGCGTTAGTCGAGATCCCATAACTGTTAGCAGAATATGGAATCGGTGGGTTCAGGACGTAATACGGAACGCGGTGCTGGATCCCAACGGCCTCGTATAACTAGCAGTCGAGATGACAGGCATCTTATCCGCATGGCTGTAACGGATCGTGCAGCCACGTCTCGATCCCTGAATCAACAGATGGTGACGTTTGCAAGACAAGAACCATCTGCACGAACAGTTCGACGACGTTTGCAGCAGCGTGGACTATCAGCTTGGAGACCATGGCTACTGTTAGCCTTGACGCTGCATCACAGACAGGAGCGCGTGCGATGGTGTACTCAACGACGAAACTGGGTGCACGAATGGCAAAAGGTCATTTTATCGGATGAATCCAGGTTCGGTTTACAGCATCATGATGGTCGCATCGCGTGAACGCACAATGGAAGCGTGTAATCGTCATCGCCATACCGGCGTATTACCCGGCGTGATGGTATGGGGTGCCATTGGTTACACATCTCGGTCACCTTGTAACATTACGAGTCAAGACAGCTGTAACGGAACTTGAAGAGCGTAAAGTTATCGTTAAAAATGCACGCCGCACGATTTGTTACGATTTGGTCGGTCATAATAGTAGTAACATGCTTTTGAATACAATTAAAATATAACGGCGATATCTGTTTAGCGTTATTGGAAATAATATGTAATAAATTCATGGGTAAGGTAGCCGATCCTATAAGAAGAGGTAAAATTGGGCATATTAAGGTGTTTTGCTTTATATCGACTAAGCCGATGATACGGCGTCTTTTTTTTCCGTTTACTCTTAGAAGAAGGAAAAAAAAAGAAAACAAGTAACGAAGTGCTAATTATGCGTTGTGAAAAATATAGGGGCGAATTTTAAATAGCTACAGTGTATAATCAGACTAAAAAATGGACATTCAGTTACGTAAAATAGCGGACAGTGAAGTGTGGTCACTAAATTGAGTACACCTACAGGGCGGTAAATTCCGGGATAAGTATATTCGCATCTCACGAGGGACGCGGTATTGAGACCGGTTTTTTTTATTACATCCCGGAGAGCGGGCTTCAATTTATAAAAAGGAGAAAAGCTGTATCATTATCATTGACTGTTGGTGTCAAGCAACCAAAACTGTTCATCAAAGGGTTTCGGTGAATGAGTGGTGAATGCGAAATGAAACTGTGAACGAAGTTATGTTAAATAAAGCAGAAGAGACAAGACAGTTTGGTGGTATCTGTTATTATTCCATAGACTGTAACATTTCTTCTCGTTGTACGAAGCCTTTATAGACGATCGTCATGACAATTTGCTTTGAAGGGATCTCGTTACGAGTTAAGTTTTGGGGACCTGGTCAAGAGGGGATAGTTCGTAGATCTTAACTACTGCAGCTATTCTGGAATCAGGTGCTACCGTGACCGTTGTGTGTTGTCAATGGCTTAAGGTCATCATATCTCATGCTCAAAGATCGACGCGCCTTTCCTCTTGGTATAACGGTGTCTCACGGTAACAACTACAACGCCGACGGCGAAGGAAGATACGGTAGAAGTGGCGCCACAACGTGCGGCTCGATCGAGGAGGATTGCTGCATCGAGTCGAGTGTCATCCGGATTCACGAACCCTAGAGTTGGAAAATATTGTAGCAGCCAGTGAGTCTGTCCAATGAAAGAGGTATTCTTCAATAATCGCTAAAAGTGAGCGATGCTACCAGGTATGATTAAAATAACTGTATAATTATAAAAAAAAGGAAGTTGAGACTTGTGATTTCGGTAGACAAATATATATAAATACATAGTGAAAATAAGTGTATGTCTTGGTAGTGAATAATCATGTCAAAACGAACGAAAAGAATACATGATAATGTGCAGTTGAGTAGAGTAATGAGTAGAGAGAGAGAGGAAAGTGAAGAGGATAGGGATGATGCATCCCATGAGCTCAATGTGGGACAGGAGACATGTACAGATAATAATACAGTTATTGATTTAGAGCCGTTAGGAGATTCAAATACAATGATAAGTAAGGTAAGCAGCGTGGGAGAACATAAAGATCTTGAGGTTTCGGAAGTAGATCAGCAAGTTGATCCTCAAAAGGGAAATATTAATCAAAAAATATTTGATATGCTGGTATCAATAAATACTCAAATGGGTGTAATGAATGGAAGATTTGGTTCACTAGAAAAAGATAATAAGCAATTAAAAGAGGACAATCAAAAGTTAAATGAAAAATTTGAGGCCAAATTTGGTTCATTAGAAGTTAAAATGGATTCTTTGGAAAGCAAACTGAACACCTTTGATTATAAACTAGAAAATACTAAGAAAGAATTAAAGACGGACTGGGAGACTCAATTAAATGCGAAATTTGGAGAACTAGATGTAGAGTTTTCTAACACCTTAGAAAGGCAATATAATAATTTAATGGGAAAACTTCATGACGTAGAAAAGAAATATGAGGTAGTTTCGAAGAGTTATGATGGCCTGTCCAATAGGATGGTTAAGTGTGAAAGCAGCTGTTTCAATGCTAGCGCACAGATAGAAGAGCTTTCTAAACAAATAGTCGAGTTTGAGTCCGATGCTCGTAAGGGGATTGACAAGTATTTAGTAGATCAAACTAAAAGACTTGACAAAGATCTATCTGAATGGATAGAAATAAAAGGAAATGAAATTGTAGACAAGGTTAAGACTACTATTGGATCCCAGCCAAATGAAAATATCAATGATCAACTAAGTAGAAATGATGAATTAATTAAGCTCTTCACTAGCGAATTTCAGAAAATAAAAGACAAAATAGTTGATGAGTTACCTAAATGGCAAAAGGAAACCAATCATAAATTGGCGGAGTTAGAACGAAAGTCATCACAAAATTTGTTGACAGAGGACGAACGTTCGGAGAATAGGTCGAAAAACAACCGAACATGTGATAATACGAAGTACAATTGTGGTGCAAATTTGCATTGGGAAGTTGATGATTCGGTTGGTAAAGATGATGATTCTTTTGGTCAGCGAGGATATTTGTCTTCTTTAAAGGTGGAGAACAGCATTTTTAAAAGTAGACAATTCCCAACATTCTCCACTGAAAAGAACAACCTGCATCCGAAAATCTTTATCAATAATTTCAAAAGAATATTTCCACGTAGCTGGTCAGAACACGACCGACTTCAATTTATAGTATCCAAAATTACCGGAGAAGCCGCATTATGGGCCGCCGAAGTAAGTGAAAGCTGCCATACTTGCGCTGAGTTTGAACAACATTTTTTGGCTAAATACTGGTCGTCGAGTAAACAAGAGAAATTAAGAAAAGAGGTTTACCAACCTGAGTATTTTAACAGTAAAAGGAGTACTTTAAGGCAATATTTTGAAAAGTACATAAATAAGACACGTTATTGGAGTGATCCAATTTCTCACAAGGAAGTGATCAGAATTTTGAAGGGAAGGTTGCCCATAAATATACGTGAAAAGTTAATAAATGTTCCTGACCACGATGTAGAACAATTCTTGTCGGTGATTGACTCTATAGATATGATTATGGAAGACGCAAGACAAATGAGTAGTAATCAAATGTCGACTCACACTCATAGTAATACGAGTAATTATAATAATAATAATTTAACGTATGATAATAATAATACCGAAAACCAGGTCAAACCCGCATCACAGGAGCGTGGACAATCTTCATCCTATGGTTGCAATAAAAACAATGATTATAATAAATATAGAAGAGATACTTACTGTGCTAGAGGTAAACCTCGATATGGTGACGCGAATGTGCATAGTAGTGATATTAATAAGAGTAACAGGTACCCAAGTGATGAACCCAATTGCATTCGACCTTGGGAAGATAATTCGAAGCATAATGTTCATCGGCAGGATGGAACAAATGCCTCGAGTCCTCATCCAGCACAAGGAGTTATACCAATGGGCGAAGGAGCCTCCAATGTGCGACGGGGTGAATACCATAACTCGGATCATACTGTACGGATTGTGGAAGTTCATGAACCCCCACCGATGACTCAACGAGATAGATTAAACTAATACCAGTCACCAAATGCCTTCCTAGGATGACTGGAAAGGAGAAGGAAGGCAGGCATCAATTTGAAGTGAGAGTATTAAGGTACAATAATAATCAGGATATAAGGAATGAGTTAATTGAAGAAAAACCTGAAGTTTCTAATAAATGTGGACAAATTTTACAGGCAATAATTCCAACAAGTATAAATAATGTTGATGTTGAAATATTAATTGATACTGGAGCAACTATTAGTGTCATGACGATGGACTGTTTAAAACAGATAAGCCGGGGGGTAAAAATGCCCACTTTTCCTATCACAGGATGTACCGTGTCTGGCGCGTTCAGCGCAAAAATGCAAAAAGTTGTGAAACAGGTACGTGTTGACGTTACAATACAGGGGGCTCAAATTGAAAGTACATTCCTGGTTGTTCCTAAAATGACAGTACCATGTATCTGGGGTTTGGATTTTTTATGTGAGACCGGTGCAATCATTAATTTAGAGAAAGGTGAATGTATATTTAATTCCAATGGTAATGTTTTGACAACCACCCTGAGAAAGGGCCGAGTAATTCCAAATCAATTGTGTATGAATCTAATGGTAAAATATGTCAGTATTGATGATGAAAATGTGTATGATATATGCCTTATTGAATGTTCTGAAGAAATGATGGATAAAATGTCATTGCAGGAAAAGGTGTTAGAATCAGAATATTTATCTGTTATCCAAAGGGATGAACTGTACTACTTGTTGGAAGCATATCAGTCAATTTTTAGTAAACGTCCGGGTATAATAAAAGACCTTGAATACCATATAAAGACGTATGCACATAAACCCTTTTGTCGTACTTCCTATTCTATTCCATGGACAAAGAAAGAAGTAGTCAGAAAGGAAATCAATAAAATGTTAGAATGGGGTATTATTGAGCCCTCAGATTCTGAATATTGTAACCCTCTTGTGGCGGTAATTAAACCCAATGGTGACATCAGATTGGTGTTGGATGCCAGAGAGATCAATAAGATCATTATACCTGTACAAACGCGACCGGAGAACCTAGAAGAGTTAGTACAAAAGTTTTATGGTGCCCGCTTCTTAACTTCTTTGGATATGCGTAGTTCATATTGGCAAACTAGAATATCGAAAGAATCTAGAAAATATACTGCATTCGTTTTTCTGGGCCGAAGTTACCAGTTTACTGTCATGCCATTTGGGTTGAAAATAAACGGTGGTGTTTTCATATCGGCCTTAGATACCGTACTGGGCAGAGACCTTTTGAATGAAGTTACTTTATATGTGGATGATTTGCTAATTGCTTCTGAAACTTGGGAGGAACATTTGGACTTATTAAGAAGAGTTTTTGCGAAATTTTTGTAATACGGAGTTACTGTAAATTTGAGAAAATCCAAGTTTGCTCATAACCAATTGAAATTTCTTGGACATATAATCACTCCTGAAGGGATAAAACCAAATCCTAAAAAGATGGATGCGATTAACAGATGTGCTTATCCAAAGAATAGAACGGAATTAAAGTCATTTATCGGCTTAGTTTCATTTTTTCGACGATTTTTACCCAATCAGTTAGGAAGCCAAGACTGTTTGTTACGGCTGTTAAGAAAAAATGTCATCTGGGAGTGGAATTCCGAATGCACGCAAGCTTTTGATAACATCCGCAATGCTTTGACTAATGCTCCACTGCTACATCATCCGAGACTTGATCAAGATTTTTATATTGCTGCGGATGCTTCTGAAACAGGATTGGGTGCCACTCTTTTCCAGATGGACAATCCAGAAGATATCAGTACCATCAAAATAATTGGGTTTGCCAGCAGAACACTCTCTAGCTGTGAACGTGCATATTGTACTACTGAATTGGAAGTACTGGCCGTGGTCTGGTCCCTTAGGAAGTTTCGCTATTTTGTATATGGAAAGAAGATCATTGTATTCTGCGACCACAAAGCTTTATCTTTTATTTTAACAGGAAGGATGTTCCATTCACGTTTAACCCGGTGGGCCTTGCTACTGCAAGAATATGATATTACGCTCAAATACATCAGAGGGAAAGACAACATCATAGCTGATGCTCTTTCAAGACTACCGAAAAGAAAGAATAACAACGAGTGTGAAGAACGGACTATTGACTTTAAAGTCATGAATTTATCAAGGCAATATTGTGAGAGGCAGATTTCACAGCTATCTCGAAGTCTTCCACAACTGCAAGAAGATGATAAGTTGTGGAAAGCCATTATGCATGCTGTTGAAAGCAAAACGCTAAGTCACTCTCAAGAACAGTATCAATTAAAATCCGGAATATTGTATCGGAGGGAGGATGAAGAAGATGTTTGGAAACTTTGTGTTCCAAATAAATATTTAGAATCACTAGTATGGTACACTCACTTGAATTGGGGTCATTTTGGTTCCGCTAAATGTACAGCCAAAATAGCACAATACTGCTATCATCCAAATTTGGGACGTATAGCTACAAATATTATTAAGAAGTGCAAAATATGTCAGAAGGCGAAACCCATAAACTATTGTCGGAAGATAGAATTACATCCTATCATCCCACAACAACCTTTAATGTTGGTGTCATGTGATGTCTGTGGGCCATGTCCCGTGACACGTGGACGGTTCAAATATGTATTGGCTTTCTATGATCTCTTTTCAAAATATGTGAAATTATATCCTTTGAAAAATCTCCACGTTCGACCCATGTTACGCAAATTTATCAACAACTATATAACTGAGCTTGGCAAACCTATAATGATCTTGACAGACAATGCTGCTTATTATACAAGTAAAGTATGGAGAGACACTATGAAAGAACAAGGAATCCAGCACATTTACATCTCAAGATTTTACCCTTGTGGAAATCCGGTTGAAAGAATCTTCCGAGAGTTGAACCGATTTTTACGGACGTATATACCCAAACAACATTATAAATGGATCGATTGGATTTATGAATTTGAGAAAGTGTATAATGGTTCAAATGGTTCAAATGGCTCTGAGCACTATGGGACTCAACTGCTGAGGTCATTAGTCCCTAGAACTTAGAACTAGTTAAATCTAACTAACCTAAGGACATCACAAACATCCATGCCCAAGGCAGGATTTGAACCTGCGACCGTAGCGGTCTTGCGGTTCCAGACTGCAGCGCCTTTAACCGCACGGCCACTTCGGCCGGCGAAAGTGTATAATGACTTACCACACTTATCGACAGGTTATTCACCTAACCAAATAGTATTTGGTGAAAGTATTGTGCCAGAATGGATGAAGAAATTACCTGCGATAGAACAAAAGATTACCAAGAAAGAAGATATGGTGAAGAAGGTCTACGAAAACCTGAAGCATCAAGCACAATTGAGAAAAACCCGTTTTGATAAAAATGTGCAGAAAGTAGTCACATATGATGTAGGGGAAGAAATTTTATTGAGAAATCACCCAAAAGCATCAACCAGGAAACGACTGAATAAGAAATGGCAATATTTATATACAGGTCCATATAAAATAATGAAAATACCTCATGAAGGGAGCTACCTCCTGGCAGATTGTGATACTGATGTAATTAAAGGCTTGTTCCCTCACATAGACCTGAAGAAGTATTATCAATAATGAGCAAAATATAGATTCAAGAAACACTGAATGATACCAAGACTACACTCAGTGGACTAAATAAAAGCACCAATGGATAAATACGTACTTATACTAACTTACAAAGAAAATTAAAGAATGTACCGACGATTTCCATGAGATACCTTCTTGGTATCAACAACAATGACAACGCTGAAATACGATTTATCCTCTCACCGAACAGCGAGGATGGATGATTTAAAAGTGGAATTAAGAGGAAAAAAAGGACCAAATCCTCTCTGGTTAAACAAGTGGCCTGATAAGGGTTTTGGCCTAGGATGCCAATCGTCGAACCCGGCTGTGATCCCTGCCTTGCACAGTCGGTTGAAGAACTGAGGGCTTCATCCAAGAAAAAAAAATGTGGTGTGAAAATGTAGTGATTAGTGCGAAGTGTTCCTAAGACAACCTATAAACAAATGTGGAATTTAGTTAAGGGCATTTTGTCTAGGCCCATTAACTCAACTTAAATATTGTAGAATGTATGTACTGACTTGTTGAGTGAATCTGAGAGTGAGTGTATTCGCCGAAACAAATACCCTCTCCTGTCACAGTACACACAAAAAAAAGCCTGTTCTGTCTGGAACCCTCTTCAAGACATCACAGTCTGGGGGGCCGTGTGACATTACGAGTCAAGACAGCTGTAACGGAACTTGAAGAGCGTAAAGTTATCGTTAAAAATGCACGCCGCACGATTTGTTACGATTTGGTCGGTCATAATAGTAGTAACATGCTTTTGAATACAATTAAAATATAACGGCGATATCTGTTTAGCGTTATTGGAAATAATATGCAATAAATTCATGGGTAAGGTAGCCGATCCTATAAGAAGAGGTAAAATTGGGCATATTAAGGTGTTTTGCTTTATATCGACTAAGCCGATGATACGGCGTCTTTTTTTCCGTTTACTCTTAGAAGAAGAAAAAAAAAGAAAACAAGTAACGAAGTGCTAATTGTGCGTTGTGAAAAATATAGGGGCGAATTTTAAATAGCTACAGTGTATAATCAGACTAAAAAATGGACATTCAGTTACGTAAAATAGCGGACAGTGAAGTGTGGTCACTAAATTGAGTACACCTACAGGGCGGTAAATTCCGGGATAAGTATATTCGCATCTCACGAGGGACGCGGTATTGAGACCGGTTTTTTTTATTACATCCCGGAGAGCGGGCTTCAATTTATAAAAAGGAGAAAAGCTGTATCATTATCATTGACTGTTGGTGTCAAGCAACCAAAACTGTTCATCAAAGGGTTTCGGTGAATGAGTGGTGAATGCGAAATGAAACTGTGAACGAAGTTATGTTAAATAAAGCAGAAGAGACAAGACAGTTTGATCGTATCTGTTATTATTCCATAGACTGTAACATTTCTTCTCGTTGTACGAAGCCTTTATAGACGATCGTCATGACAATTTGCTTTGAAGGGATCTCGTTACGAGTTAAGTTTTGGGGACCTGGTCAAGAGGGGATAGTTCGTAGATCTTAACTACTGCAGCTATTCTGGAATCAGGTGCTACCGTGACCATTGTGTGTTGTCAATGGCTTAAGGTCATCATATCTCATGCTCAAAGATCGACGCGCCTTTCCTCTTGGTATAACGGTGTCTCACGGTAACAACGACAACGCCGACGGCGAAGGAAGATACGGTAGAACCTCTCGTTAGCGTTGACGGCACTTTGAACAGTGGGCGTTACATTTCAGATGTGTTACGACCCGTGTCTCTACCCTTCATTCGATCCCTGCAAAACCCTACATTTCAGCAGGATAATGCATGACCGCATCTTGCAAGTCGTGTACGGGCCTTCCTGGATACAGATAATGTTCGACTGCTGCCCTGTCAGCACATTTTCCAGATCTCTCGTCAATTGAAAACGTCTGGTCAATGGTGGCCGAGCAACTGGCTCGTCACAATACGCCAGTGACTACTCTTGATGAACTGTGGTATCGTGTTGAAGGTGCATGGGCAGCTGTACCTGTACACACCATCCAAGCTCTGTTTGACTCAAAGCCCAGGCGTATCAAGGCCGTTATTACGGCCGGAGGTGGTTGTTCTTTCTCAGGATCTATGCACCCAAATTGCGTGAAAATGTAATCACATGTCAGTTCTAGTATAATATGTCTGTCCAATGAATTATCGTGTATCATCTGCATTTCTTCTTGGTGTAGCAATTTGAATGACCAGTAGTGTATATACGATACCTATATTTTTCTAATTTCTGATGGGTCGCGAAATGGAAACTACAGGGAAAATGAAAAATGTTTATTTCGAAATATTTAACTACACTTTCCAGCTACTTCTCTATACAGCCGCCGCTCCAACTCGGGCATTTCTGTTAGTGTGGCACCAGCTTTCCAATACCCTCCACATAGAGGGCAGCCAACTGCACATTCCGCCAGTTCCCTGCGCTGGCCTGCAGCACGCTGTCTGTGCCAAGATACTGTCCTCACGGCCAGCGTTCATGCGAAAGAAGAGATGAAAACAGAGAGAGAGCGAGGTCTGGGCAGTATGGTAGTGGTCAACACGTTGTGTTGTCGTTGTGGTCTCCAGTCCTGAGACTGGTTTGATGCAGCTCTCCATGCTAATCTATCCTGTGCAAGCTCCTTCATCTCCCAGTACCTGCTGCAACCTACATCCTTCTGTATCTGCTTGGTGTATTCATCTCTTGGTCTCCCTCTACGATTTTTACCCTCCACGGTGCCCTCCAATGCTAAATTTGTGAACCCTTGATGCCTCAGGGCATGTCCTACCAACCGATCCCTTCTTCTAGTGAAGTTGTGCCACAAACTTCTCTTCTCCCCAATCCAATTCAATGCCTCCTCATTAGTTACGTGATCTACCCACCTAATCTTCAGCATTCTTCTGTAGCACCACATTTCGAAAGCTTCTATTCTCTTCTTGTCCAAACTATTTATCGTCCATGTTTCACTTCCATACATAGCTACACTTCATACAAATACTTTCAGAAACGACTTCCTGACACTTAAATCTATACTCGATGTTAACAAATTTCTCTTCTTCAGTAACGCTTTCCTTGCCCTTGCCAGTCTACATTTTATATCCTCTCTACTTCGACCATCATCAGTTATTTTGCTCCCCAAATAGCAAAACTCCTTGACTACTTTAAGTGTCTCATTTCCTAATCTAATTCCCTCAGCATCACCCGACGTAATTCGACTACATTCCATTATCCTCGTTCTGATTTTGATGATGTTCACCTTATATCCTCCTTTCAAGACACTGTCCATTCCGTTCAACTGCTCTTCCAAATCCTTTGCTGTCTCTGACAGAATTACAAGGTCATCGGCGAATCTCAAAGTTTTTATTTCTTCTCCACGGATTTTAATACTTACTCCAAACTTTTCTTTTGTTTCCTTTACTGCTTGCTCAATATACAGATTGAATAACATCGGGGATAGGCTACAACCCTGTCTCACTCCCTTCCCAACCACTGCTTCCCTTTCATGCCCCTCGACTCTTATAACTGCCATCTGGTTTCTGTACAAATCATAAATAGCCTTTCGCTCCCTGTATTTTACCCCTGCCACCTTTAGAATTTGAAAGAGAGTATTCCAGTCAACATTGTCAAAAGCTTTCTCTAAGTCTACAAATGCTAGAAACGTAGGTTTTCCTTTCCTTAATCTTTCTTCTAAGATAAGTCGTAGGGTCAGTATTGCCTCACGTGTTCCAACATTTCTACGGAATCCGAACCGATCTTCCCCGAGGTCGGCTTCTACCAGTTTTTCCATTCGTCTGTAAATAATTCGCGTTAGTATTTTGCAGCTGTGACTTATTAAACTGATAGTTCGGTAATTTTCACATCTGTCAACACCTGCTTTCTTTGGGACTGGAATTACTATATTCTTCTTGAAGTCTGAGGGTATTTCGCCTGTCTCGTACATCTTGCTCACCAGATGGTAGAGTTTTGTCAGGACTGGCTCTCCCAAGGCCGTCAATAGTTCTAATGGAATGTTGTCTACTCCCGGGGCCTTGTTTCAACTCAGGTCTTTTAGTGCTCTGTCAAACTCTTCACGCAGTATATTATCTCCCATTTCATCTTCATCTACATCCTCTTCCATTTCCATAATATTGTCCTCAAGTACATCGCCCTTGTATAGACCCTCTATATACTCCATCCACTTTTCTGCTTTCCCCTCTTTGCTTAGAACTGGGTTTCCATCTGAGCTCTTGATATTCATACAAGTGGTTCTCTTTTCTCCAAAGGTATCTTCAATTTTCCTGTAGGCAGTATCTATCTTACCCCTAGTGAGATAAGCCTCTACATCCTTACATTTGTCCTCTAGCCATCCCTGCTTAGCCATTTTGCACTTCCTGTCGATATCATTTTTGAGACGTTTGTATTCCTTTTTGCCTGCTTCATTTATTGCATTTTATCCCATTCGAAATGCTGCAGAAGTGCGGTCGAGAATTATTGTTGTAAAGAAGCAAACGCATGCCAGATAACTTACGTGGGATGCTTGAAATCAGGCGGTGCCCTTGAAGAGGCACTTCACACTTGGAGGGAGACACTATTTTTATGGGTATCTTTACGTGCTTACTGTATGTTCGGAACTGAAAACTGCGACGTCACGCGACAGATGGGCGTACTAGAGAGACAAACAGATCTGCGCAAAGCTTCATCGGGTTCTCACTGTGGTTTTAATTTCGCGAGCGATCGGAGATTGAAAGAAAAATAGCCCTCGTAGTTTGTTCAGACAAAATCCAATTTCAGTTTTGTAATCCTCTGATCAAACACGATAATATTTACTGAATTTTATTTTGGCATTTTTCTAGTGATTTTTGTTTTTGTATGTTTTCCACCTTTGCACAACCTTTCAATCTGGTTCAGTAAATAAAATTATTGTAACCTAGATTTTCATGTAATAAGATCTGACAATTTGTGAGGTGTTCTCAGAATTATTTGGATGCAATGAATTACCTGTACAATTAGCAATCAACATAACTTTAATTTACAAGTAACTTGAGTGTTAAGACATGCAGTTCTGACGTAGCAATTTTATGATGTCACTAACCACTTGAATAAAAGCATCAGGGGAGCACTTGACACCTATGCAGTTGTGGTGACAGTCTCTGCACAATATCGGCGAGTGTAGAAGCAGACGCTTTGACATCTACAGATGAGCGCATGTTTTCAAGATGCGTTGTACGGTGTTTGCCAAGGGTGGAGGTGGCAACACTGAGGCAGCGAGACATTTCTAAGCACTTTACTCATGTTAATGTCTTTGCACTGAACAACAACAAACATACATTAGTAAAAGTTTTTGTTCGTTACCTATAAAGTTAAAATACACCTCATTCAATATGAAGCTGTGGACCTGCGTCACTGGACAGTGAATGACTCTAAGGTAAATATATCCAA
Organism: Schistocerca nitens; assembly: GCF_023898315.1. Taxonomy (NCBI): domain Eukaryota; kingdom Metazoa; phylum Arthropoda; class Insecta; order Orthoptera; family Acrididae; genus Schistocerca; species Schistocerca nitens. Next base: position 927,889,932 of record NC_064617.1, on the reverse strand, counting down.
TGGAGTTGTGGATGGTGATGATGACCATGATGATGATGATGATGATAATGATGATTTGAGGTGAGGGGAGCTCAACATCATGGACGTCAGCGTCCTGACGAAAAGCCAACATGCCAGTCTCATGGGTGGGGATGACGGCAGTCCCCACATGCGGAGCAATTTATAATGTACTAAAATCTGCCTCCCTTTCCCACCAATTTAGGGATGAGGCCTAACAGTTCACAAAATTTCACCATGCTTGTAACACTGGAATCAGTATCTGCGAGGATGGACGGCAGATCTCCATCCAGACTGAGGGCTGCCATAATGTCAGCATATAAGGCAAATGTTGCCAAAATACGCTGAACTGAAAGTGACATGCCACAAATCAAACGTAGTGGTGGATCCTACCGCAGGAGGAGGAAGCCATGTGTTAAAGGGATATGTCCGATGTGCAGTCTGGTAAGCGGAACCTCTTTCCAGAGGTGAGGCTGACATGAAGTCCACTATACCTGTATGGTCGATTTGAACAACCGCAGTTTGTTTTCTGTTAAGTGCAACCATTCAGTCTCCCACTGGCGCATGATGCGTGTCTCAGAAAATGAGACGACGGCATGCAACGGGATGGAATTTTGATGGACGGCACCTTCCTGACATGCTTCCTTGGCGGCTTTGTCGGCTATGTCGCTTTCCTATATCCCAATGTGGCAAGATACCCTGCAAAAGATCACCTGTTTCCCACTGTGCTGGAGCCGCTGTGAGGAGCCATGGACGAGTTGAATCAGCTGGTCTACTGGATACATTTGGTGAAGTGCCTGAAGTGTACTAAGCTAGTCGGGCCAGACAAGAAACCCTGTATGGTGATGTCTCCGAATACTCTCCAGTGCCACCAGAATACTATACAATTCCGCATCATAATTCGTAAATTGTTCCAGACGCACTTTAAAAACCCTGTCAGGGAAAACAGCAGAACAAAAGAGGACATTCTTTTGCTGGGGTCCATCTTATAAACACGACAAAACTTTGGTTCGTACTTGAAATGGACGAAAACAAAGTCTTAAAAACATAGTCTGGAGTACAAGTTTTTTTTGTATTGTGTCAAGCTTAAAATCACTTTGGGCCTCTGAAGACACTAAGGCGGCAACACATTCCATCCTTGCCTGTGTATTTTGATGCCTGATAGATCCAGATCCTTGATACAGTCTGTAGTACGTATTCCAAACGGTTTGGTCGCATGAGGCCGATTCCTGAACAGCTGTTCAGAATTGGGTTGGACCACTGCACTAAATACAAATGACTGAAATAACGCTGAAATTTTCAGTGCCTGTCGAGCCAAAAGGATACGTCGCCGAATTCAGAGTAGTGTGTCACCAGCCACTGCACACAGTCTGCACTGCTCCAGTCAGTATCCAAATGCCCTCATGGTGGACAGCGTCTAACATCTTCAGGTAGGAAACATGGCCTGATCTGTAGACGACGCTGCCAAAATCTAAACGTGATCGAACAATTGACCTATAAAACTGCCGGAGACGGGACCTGTCCGCACCCCATGTTTTTCCGCTAAGGCAGTTCAAAATGTCAATGACTGGAAGGCTTTTGTCGTTCGTAGGTCTTTCAGGTGTGGCAGCCAAGTAAAGTCAATTTCGAGTCAAATGATAAACCCAAAAAGCGCTCAGTTCCTTGAAAACTTAAAATATTGTCCCCCTTTGCGGGCACTGGTCGGTTAAAACTTCGACGAGCACGGTTAAAATTGACACATGTAGTCTTTTCTGGTGATAACCGAAACCCAGTTGTCGTGGCCCACGTTTCCTGCCTCCTAATGGTCATCTGTAGCTGTCTCGTCGTCGTAGTAAAATCAGAGGAAGAGTAGAAGATTGCAAAATCATCCACAAACAAAGAGCATTTGACAGGGGTCCTGACTGCAACGGAAATGCCACTGATAGCGATGGCAAACGATGTGATACTGAGGACATTGTCTTGGAGGAGCCCATTCTATTGAACATAGCAGTCAGACGAGGCATCGCCAACATGATATCGAAAACGCCAGTCCTCGAGAAAGGATTGGATAAGAAGTGGCAAGCGTCCACGTAGTCCCCATTCATGAAATGGGCGAAGAATTTTGTACCTCCAAGTAGTTTCAGAAAACGCACAAACGAAATGGCTTCAGTGTAAGAAGGAGTCCTGTATCACCGTCTCCAGTAGAATTAAGTTGTCAAGAGTGCAACGGTAGCGCCTGGAACCGCACTGGGTGCGGCTCAGGTGACCTCGAGGTTTGAGCAGCCAGACGAAGCGGGGTTGACCGTGGGTTCAAGGGTCTTGCCCATACAAATGGGAAAGACTACACTCCGGTAACTGTTGGGCGTGCTACAGTCCTGCCTGGTTTCCAGAATGGAATTAAAATTGCCTCCTTCCAGGGCTTTGGGTACTGTACGTCAAACCAGATCTGATTGAAAGAAGAGAGAAGCTGACCTTTTGCTTCAGGGCACAGATGACGAAGCATGGCAAAATGGATTTCATTATGTCCTGGAGCAGTGTTTCTGGCTGCAGACAGAGTTGAATCCGGTTACCACATGGAGAATGGAAGGTTGTAGACTTTCTCATTATGCGAGAAGTTATTGAGCCTCCTCATCTCCTCAGCCCTATAGAACATCTGAAAAGTAGGAGCTTGTCTGGATGACGTAGTGACAGTAAATAAGTGTTCAGCTAAAACCTGAGCCATGTCCTCTGGTATGTCCACCAAGACCCCATTACTAGACAAGGCCGTAAGTGGACGTGGACATCCCTTTCCTGAAACCCATCTTGTTGAGTCCCGATTAATGGAAGTCTTGAATTCTTTCCAGGAAGCCCTTTTCCATTCTTTTATCACTTGCCTCGCATGTGCTCTCGCAGATCTGAGGGCATGAAGATTTTCTGTAGTTGGACAGTGTTTGAAGTTCTGAAGAGCTGTTTGTCTGGCCCTGATTGTCAGTAGACAGTCTTCTTTCCACAAAGGTGCAGGCCATCATGAGAAGTGGTTACTGGGCCAAAGGACAGACTCTGCAACAGCCTGTTGGATCTCACAAGTGATATGGGCCACCATCTCCTGTGAACAGTCATTTTGTTCAAAAATAGCCTGTCGACTGTACTCCAATCAATTTACCCTTTGTATCATCCATCTGCATGGTCTCCTGTCAGCCACCATCCTAGTGAGCAGACATATTCACACTGGTAAGGGGTCTCTAGAATATAAATCTGTAGCCATTTCCCACTGAACTGAGTCTGCAATAGATGGGGAACAAAAAGAAAGGTCAATGGCCGTAAAGGCCCTGTAGCTGTGGAAAAGTGTGTCATCTGACCCGCGTTCAGAAGGCAGATATTCTCAGAATAGACGATTCGTCCAATCATCTGGAGCAAGTGGTAGCCGAGCCCCACAGCACACTGTGTACACTGAAGTCTCCCACAAGGAGGAATGGGCGTGGGAGTGTACGGAAGAGTTCTGTTACTGCGTCTGCATACAGAGCATCATTAGGTGGAAGATACAATGTGATGTTAAAGGGTGGTAGAACTTTCACAGCAGTTGCTTGTATGGTCGTGGTAAGGAGGGACAGGAGAGGAGAGGAATTTGTCACTTCACCTTTAGCCTTGTGTCCAGTAATATCCTCCTTCCTGTGTGCATGGTAACCCTGTAATGCAGGTGTGTCAGTGACTTTAAATTCGTTTCTTGTAAGCAGGTACAGAACGGTTTCTCCTGGACCAGGAGCTGTAATTCTTCCAAATTTGAGCGACATCCTTTTAAATTCCACTGCAACACGGAAGTCCCTGGGGAAGCTGTTGTTTAGCGAAGGCTGTTCTTGTCTTTCTCCCTTGGAGGTGGTAATTTACCAAGGAGGTCAGGGGGAACGTTAGCCGGTTCCCAGCTCCTTAGTTCCTCCAATTGGAAGTTCATATCCTCAAGAGCATAGTTCGCATCAGAGACGGAGAGATCTCGCCGAGTCGAAGGTTTACCTACCACTTTTTTGGGCTTGGAACTACTTTTCAAAGGGCGTTTCTCTTTACTTATGGGAGGACAAGGTGGAATGGGTTCCGGGGACGGCTTAACTGGCTTCTGATGGTGGGCGGTGGTATGTGGCATAGGTGGTAAGCCCACTGCCGACGGTTCCGAATGACTTCTGTTTCAGGTGGAGCGTTTCTCCCACAGGTACACTGACAAGTGCGTGTGCTCGTACTCGAATCTATGGTCTGAGTGTGTGTGAAGGCATCACACTTGGTGATGGCGTCTTAAAGGCTGATGGAAAATAAGTAGAAAAACCGGAGGTTGCTTAGCTTTGAAAGCTTTTTTAGCATAACTTTACGGTATGCACATCTTCACTTTCCACTCCTGAATTTTTCTTTCCTCGTTGTAAACCGCACACTTTCTGCTTCACATTGGATGATGCCCAGAGCAATTTACACATTTCGGAGGAAGTGCACAGGAATTGCCTGATTCGTGAACTGAGCCTCCACAATTGACACACGTAGCCCTACCATTACACCCCATACAAATCTTTGACATATGAAGCATCACATTGCGCTGGGAACAAGCGGGCGAACCTTAAGACGGATACAACCTGAGAGTATATGTTCAGGTAATTCCGGAGTACTAAACGTTAGAATAAATGTTACCGATTTTTCCAATTTACCATTGACTCTCCTCATATAGTTCTGCACTTCTGTGACGCCCATATTTTTCCATTCGTCATCTAATTCCGCGGGGTCCACCTCCATTATATCGGAGCAGGTATCTACGCTCTTACTGAAGTTATGGGTGTTATTCATCTCAGCCTCGACTGTGTAGTCACCTAAGGCATTACATCCCAGAAGCTGAGACATTTGGTTTAAATTAGCAGTTTCAGCTAAAAGTGATCAATTATGAAGCCATTTCCCACTTTTTAGAGACCCAGAATATCTTTGAATGCCTTATGAATATAGAAAGGGAAGACCTTCTAAAAGGTTCCCCCTGTTCGCTTGATTACAACGGAAGTGTCATGGCACACTAATGTCCTGTTACTATGGTTCTGAGACTTCTATTCGGGAGGACGGAACAACCGAGCTCTCTTTGATGAGTGGGCGTAGGTACTACCTGGCGGTACACCCGCCCCATCAGGAGTAGTAGTTTGATGAAACCGTTCCATAGGGATCCCATGAAACACTAGGGAAACAACCACCGACCCAAGCAGAGCCCTGCATGCCTGAACAAGCCTTATGGGACTAGGTGAAAGGGGGGGGGGGGGCACTCCAGGTGCCCCAGAGGTTGCTTGCTACAAACTGTTTTACCTCAACAGCCATTCACTTCATCCGCACGTAGGTTGTGGCTTTTTTTTATATATAGAGGCGTGTTCCTTCCTGGCGGTAAAGGCGGTGAACCCGAGGCCCCGGTCTCTAAAACACACAACCTTCCACCGCTGTGCCGCACGTTGGTCGCCGAAATAAGCACAGAGCTTACACTGACAGAGGGCTGGCGGCACTTACCAGTCCCCAGCTCAGGAAACCCAGCGTCGCCAAGCCTGTACTCAGCAAACGAGTCCTGAGCCCCTGAGGGGTGGAGTTGGGAATTTGGCTCTTTATGTTTTTAGTGGAGGGTTAAATTGTCATCTAAAATGAAGTATAGGTAGATATCAAGTGGTTGCGGATGATAGAACATCATTCACTACAGGAATTAAAAGACAAGCACGTCACAGCAGTATGAAACCGAACGAATGTATGACGAAAAGTTTAGCAACAGGGGTATGCCGCATCATGATACATTTTCTCTTCAGCTAGCCGTTTGTGATCCTTGGCTCTGAGCCGTGTCGCCTGCTGCGTGGCGAAGCCGAGGCAGAAGACCGAGCTGCCAGCAGAAGAGTCTGATTTGAGTCTCCGAATGGGAAGGTTGTCTGGCGGAAGATTGCTACAAGTGGTTAGTGAATGATAGCTACAAATGTAGTTACACTGTACAGGACGAGGAACGGCGTAGTGGCATTACTGATTTTAGCTACTGACGGTAGCTATAGCACAGCGTTTTTTTTCCACCTGCCCTGGAATTCGACCTAGCGTGGTGTGTTGTGGATGTACGAAATCAAGTTTCTCAGCAAAAACCACGCTGCGGCTTTTTGAGAGTCATCGAATTTTCAGGAGGGTGTATGTTGTGGGTAGATCCATTCCACTCAGCTTTATATGGAATGCAGGTTGTACTATACATCTGCATAACTACTCTGCAATTCACACTAAAGTGCTTGGCAGAGGGTTCTATGAATTATTTATCTACCGTTTCAATCTCTAACAGCGCCTGGGAAAAATGAACACTTAAATCTTTCTGTACTAGCTCTGATTTCATTTACTTTACTAAGAGATCATTTTTCCCTGTGGAGATTGGTGACAATAAAACATTCACAGGAGAATGTTCGTCACTGAAATTTTGTGAAAAGTTATCGCAGCAACGAAAAAAGCCTTTGTTTTAATGATTGCCATTCCAACTAACTTATCACATACGCGACACTCTGTCACCTACTTCACGATAACACTAAAAGAGCTGCCCTTCTTTGAACTTTTTCGATGTCCTCCGTCAATTGTTTCTGTTAAAGATCGATAAAGCACAGCATTACTCTAACAGAGAACAAACAATCGTTGTGTAGGAAGTTAGGAAGTCTATGTAGTACACCTGTTGCGTCATCTAATCGCTCTGCCAATAGAGCATAGTCCTCCGTTTACCTCCCCACAACGTTAGCTATGTTATCGTTCCAACTTAAGTTGTTCGTAATTGTAATTCCTGGATATTTAGTCTTTAAATTTGTGTGATTCATGGGATAATGGAATTTAACAGAATTCTTTTATGTACTCATATGGATGACCTCTCACATTTTCTTATTGAGAACATATGCCACTTTTCGCACCATTCAGATATCGCGTCTATTTCGAATTTGGTTTTGATCTTCAGATAACTTTACTAGAATGCAAATGACAGCACCATCTGCAAACATTCTAATTTTCTCCTATATCATTAGTGTAGATTAGGAACAGCAGAGGGCCTCTAACACTTCCGTGGGAAATGCCGGATATCACTTCTACTCGACGAATTTCGTCAATTACTACGTACGTGACTTTTATGACACAAAATCACGAATCCAGCCGCGCATCTGAGACGATATTCCACATGCACACAGTTCGGTTAGAGGCCGCTTGTGAGGAAAGGTGAAAAGAGCCTTTTGCAGATTTAGTGATATGGAATGAGTTTGAGATCCATTGGAGATACCACACATTACTTCGTGCGAATAAAGAGCTAGTTGTGTTTCACAAGGCAAATATTTTCTAAATCCTTGCTGATTGTGCGTTAGTAAAATGTTGCCTTAGAGTTAATTCATAGTCCTTTAACACAGTATATGTCCCAAAATTCTACTGCTAATCGACGTTAATGATATGGGTCTGTAATTCAATGGAATACTACTGTAGAAAAGAGAAGCACCTGTATGAATACCAGGAGCTTAGATGAAAAACCAGTCTTAAGCAAAGAAGGGAAAGCAGAAAGACGGAAGGAGTATACAGAGGGTCAGTACAAGGGTGATGTATTATGTATATGTATATTATGGAAATGGAAGACGACGTAGATGAAGATGAAATGGGAGATAGCAAACTGATCGAAGAATTTGACAAAGCACTCAATGAATTAAGTCGAAACACGGCACCGGGAGTAGGCAACATTCCATCCAGCCTTGGATGACCCAACCATGACAAAACTCTTCAACTTTATGAGCAAGATGTATGAGACAGGTGAAATTCCCTCAGACTTCAAGAAGAATATCATAATTCCAATTCCAAAGAAGGGATGAGTTGACAGGGGTGAAAATTACCGAACTATCAGTTTATTAAGTCACTGTTGCAAAATACTAACAAGAATTCTTTGTAGACGAATGGAAAAACTGGTAGAAGCCGACCACGGGGAAGACCAATTTAGATTCCGTAGATATGTTGGAACATGCGAGGCAATACTGACCCTACGACTTACCTTACAAAATAGATCAAGAAAAACCTACAATTCTAGCATTTGTAGACTTAGAGAAAGCTTTTGATAGTGTTGAATGGAATACTCTATTTCAAATTCTGAAGGCGGCAAGGATAAAATACAGGGAGCTAAAGGCTATTTACAATTTGTAGAGAAACCAGATAGCAGTTATAAGAATCGGGGGCCTTGAAAGGGAAGCAGTGGTTGAGAAGTGGGTGAGACAGGGTTGTAACCTATCCCTGATGTTATTCAATCAGTGTAGTGAGCAAGCAGTAAAGGTAACAAAAGAAAAATTTGGAGTAGGAATTATAATCCATGGAGAAGAAATAAAAATTTTGAGGTTTGCCGACGACATTGTAATTCTGTCAAGGACAGCAAAGGACTGGAAGAGCAGCTGAACGAAATGGACAATGTCTTGAAAGGAGGATATAAGATGAACATCAACAAAAGCAAAAGGAGGGTAATGGAATATATTCGAATTAAAGCAGGCGATGCTGAGGATATCACATTAGGAAATGAGAAACTTGAAGTAGTAAATGAGTGTTGCTATTTGGGGAGCAAAATAACTGATGATGGTCGAAGTAGAGGGGATGTAAAATGTAGACTGGTTATGGGGAGGAATGCGTTTCTGAAGAAGAGAAATATGTTAACATCGAGTATAGATTAAAGTGTCAGGATGTCGTTTCTGAAAGTATTTGTATGGAGTGTAGGAAGGTATCGAAGTGAAACATGGACGATAGATAGTTTAGACGAGAAGAGAATCGAAGCTTTAGAAATGTGGTGCTACAGAAGAATGTTGAAGGTTAGGTGGGTAGATCATGCAACTGAATAGAATAGGGGAGGAGTATGTGGCACAGCTTGTCTAGAAGAAGGGATCGGTTGGGAGGACATGTTCTGAGGCATCAAGGAATCGCCAATTTAGTACTGGAGTGGAGTGTGGAGGGAGATCAATAGATGAATACGCTAAGCAGATTCAGAAGGATGTAGGTTGGATTAATTATTCGGAGATGAAGAAGCTTGCACAGGATCGAGTACCGTGGAGGTCTGCATCGAACCAGTCTGTGGAGAGTGGACCACAACAGCAACATTCCTATTTCCTTCCTTGGGCACTGATGTGTCTTGTGCAGCTTTCCAGTCTGCAGGTAGAGCTCTTTCGACGTGCAAGTAGTTGTGTTCAGTTGCTAAGTACAGAGTTATTGTATCAGTATACTCTGGAAGGATCCCAACTGCGATACAGTCTAGACTTGAGGTTCCATCGTTATTAAGCAATCTAAGCTGCCGCGCTGCACCGATGATATACGAGGGGCGTTCAGAAAGTAAGCTCCGATCGGTCGCGAAATGGAAACGACTATGAAAATCCGATAAAGCTTTGCACAGATGTGTTGGGTAGTGTCTCTAGTATAACCCCAGTTAGCATCACGTCGCTCTTCTCATTTCTGAGCTCGCAGTGAGTGCGTAAAGATGTCTAGAAAATAGTGTCTGCCGCCAAGTACGAGGGCCTGGTGAGAAATTTCGCCTGAAGCTATGCAGCTAACATTACATAACTGTCGTGCTGTTCCTTCTTCAAGACAATTCTCAGCCGCATTCTGCAGGGGCAATGAAGATGCTCCTGCATCGTTTTCAAATGGAAATGTGAGATTACCCACAATACAGTCCGCAATTGTCTCCCCCTGAGTTTCATCTCTGGTCACATGAACCGCTGTCTTTGAAGACAACATTTTGACACAGACAACGAGGTGTAGGCCAGCGTGGAGAATTGGCGGAAAGCACTGGCGGCTGCCTTCTATGATGAGCCTATTGAAAAGTTGGTACAACGCTATGACAAAAGTCTAAGTCAGAACGGCGACTACGTAGAGAAGTAGCTGAAAGGTGTAGCTAATTGTTACAAGTAAAACATTTCTGATGTTCACTGTGGTTTCAATTTGGCAATCAATCGGAGCTTACTTTCTGAACAGGCCTCGTATAATTCTAGGTTACTCATGTTGGCAGTGCTTCTCGATTCTAATTCTGGAATATTTGATACCCCTTTTGGTGAAGGCATTTCGGGAAACCGTGATTTAATAACTCCGTTTTAGCTGCGCTGTCATCGGTAATATTACCATTACTATCTCGCTGTGAAGTTATCGATTGCCTCTTGCCGCTTGTGTACTTTACATAGGACCAGAATATCTTTAAATTTTCTTTCACATTACGAGACAGAGTTTTATTGTAAGCGACTTACACTAAAGTTCGCGCTGAGCCAGTTTTGGAGATTTTGTGTGCTTTTAACTTTGGCATGTTTTTCCCGTTGTCTCTGCAACAGTGTTCTGGCCTGTTTTGTGTATCACGGGGGATCGGCACCATCTTCTGTTAACTTATTTATTATAAATCTGTCAAATGCTTCAGATACTATGTGTATGAATTTAAACGACATCTCGTCCATACCTAATAGTTCGGAAGGAGTGGAGGCTGTCTCTTTGGAAGGTGTCAAGCGAATGTTTATCTGATTTTTTAAATAGATATATTTTGTGTTTATGTCTTCTGGATTTGGATGTTGCGGTGGTGCCATTCGCTACAACGATGTTGTGGCCACTAATCCCTGTACCCGCCATGATGCTACCTGTTTGTTGAGGATGATTTGTTTTTAAGAGGTCAAGTATGTTTTCGCAGCCATTTACACTTACAAGGGGAGGCCACAGCGTTGGGACTACAGATTTACTTGAAAATTAGTGGGCCATTAAGACAAAATAATGTGCAAGTAGTAAAGTGTACTACTCCGGCAATTCAGAGAAAATAGCAAGAGAAGTTTTGCGCGTCTATTATGTAACTGATGTATCTGTGCGTAGGGGCCTGATGTTAAGAGTTCATGGTGGTCAAATGGAGACGGCAGGATAGCTGTGTGTTCGGTCAAAGGATTAGCTGCCCTATTTAACAAAAAACTGAGTGAAGGGATCAACAACGAACTTCAACGGATGTCATGTGATGTCCGCTACAACCAAACACAAGGAACAAAAACGAACAAAATGCTAAAAAAAAGTGGTTAGAGTTTGAGCTTCGTAAGACGAACGTAACTGAGGCGACGGTGCGACTCCGGCTCAAACCTTCATTTTTGTAGTACAAGTGTAAATTCTGAGATATTCAAAAAATTTGTGCCTACACTGTTCGTCTCACCGCTACGCAGGTTAACTGTTAACTGCCAAATGGGGCTCGCGTCTGTGTCTGCAGCTCGAAGCGTCGAGGTGCAAAGTAGTTTCGTTTACCTTACCGGATTGCTTGTATGAGGGCTTTAGCAAATCACGGCAGGCATAAATTTTCAGGAAAACTCCAAGTGTTTCTTCATTTACTTGTCAACAGTTATAAATCTGTTTGTTCTAATAATGGAATTTAACTAAGACTAGTAAGTAGTCAAACAACATGAAATTCACTAAAACTTCATGCAAATACAGGTGTTTTTTTAAAATTATATTTCCTTCAAATATTATATAAATTAGATAATATAGCCGCTGATGAAAAAAATATAGATTAAAAATTAAGTCTGATCGGAGGTCGAACCGTCGCCCTTACACGTTCGTCTTACTTGCTCGAACGATAACCACTTTTTTTGGTTGACCTCATTTTGTTCGTGACATCTACATCTACATCTGCATACATACTCCGCAAGCCACCTGACGGTGTGTGGCGGAGGTTACCTTGTGTACCTCTATCGGTTCTCCGTTCTATTCCAGTCTCGTATTGTTCGTCAAAAAAGGATTGTCAGTATGCCTGTGTGGGCTCTAATTTCTCTGATTTTATCCTCATGGTCTCTTCGCGAGATATACGTAGGAGGGAGCAATATACTGCTTGACTCCTCAGTGAAGGTACGTTCTCGAAACTTCAACAAAAGCCCGTACCGAGCTACTGAGCGTCTCTCCTGCAGAGTCTTCCACTGGAGTTTATCTATCATCTCCGTAACGTTTTCTCGATAACTACACGATCCTGTAACGAAGCGCGCTGCTCTCCGTTGGATCTTCTCTATCTCTTCTATCAACCCTATCTGATACGGATCCCACACTGCTGAGCAGTATTCAAGCAGCGGGCGAACAAGCGTACTGTAGCCTACTTCCTTTGTTTTCGGATTGCATTTCCTTAGGATTCTTCTAATGAATCTCAGTCTGGCATCTGCTTTACCGACGATCAACTTCATATGATCATTCCATTTGTTCAGAGCGGACGTCCCATGACACCCGTTCAGGCTTATCGTTGATCCGCTCACTCGATTTTTTTAATTACAGAGGGCACCTAACACTCTGACCGAACACTCTGAGCTACCGTGCCCGCTCCATTTGACAACCATGAACTTCCGGCGTCTACCCACAGATACATCAGTTACATAATAGACGCGAAAAACTTCTCCTGTGATTTTCTCGGAATTTCTGGAGTAGTGCACCTTACTACGTGCACATTACGTTGTTTTAATCACGTACTAAAGGTGTACAAAGTTTGAAATAAATCTGTAATCCCAACGTCGTGGACCCCTCATATTAGTTTAGGCTCCTGAAATAATTACTCAAAATCATTTTCGGAAAATGGGTTTAGTACAATTTCTGACGATGTTTTATACCTACCACTGGCTTTAAATACGTATTTTCACCAACACATTCAAGTCACCACTAACTATAATTGTGTGAGTGGGGTAGCTATTTGTGATGACACTCAAGTTTTCTTTGAACTGTTCGGCAACAGTATCATGTGAGGCAGGGGGTAGGCAAAAGGAACCAATCAATAATTTGTTCGGTTTGTCAAGTATAACCTCCACCCATACTAAGTCACAGGAACTTACTTCAATTTCTCTACAACGTAATCTATTTCTAACAGCAACAAATCTGCCACTAACTATATTTAATCCATCTTCATCAAACACTTTTAGGTCCTCCATATAAATTTCGGCTCAAGTTATCTCCGGCTTTAGGCAGCTTTCGGTACTCTTAGGGATTTGACTTTCAGTGCTTTCTGTTAGCATTTGGAGCTCTGGTTTTCTCTCACCACACCTACGACAGTTTGCAACTACAATATTAATTGCTGATATATCTACCCTCTTCCTGTGTTTGTCCTGCACCCTTTGAATCTGAAGCCCTTCCTGCATTTTTCCGAGACTCACTGACGTAAAAAGAAGCCCATTCCTCCCACGCAGCTCCCGCTACCCGTGCGGCCGCCTCCTACGTGTAGTGGACGCCTGACCTATCAGCCAGGGCCTGTCACGGCGTGCCGAACTTCACGCGTGTAGCGTGCGCGGGCGGCCACCGGGGCAACGCACGGCCTGTCACGCGGCTTTGCTCCGCCCTTCTGGGAAGTACTCGGAACAGAGCGACGTTTCATTTAGCATTGCGGTCCGGCATTTTGCGGTCTGCACAACTCTCAGAATCCGGCAGAATCGTGCTCTCAGCGCTGTTTACCCTTCGCTATGTGTTTGTGATATGAAGGACGTTCACCAGTGATTGTTTGCACAAAGAGGGGCAGTCTAGCGATCTATCGTTGCAGTCCTTTAAAATGAATGGAACTGCTTATTTGCTACGAAACCATTTTATAGTACCATGCAGAAAGAATTTAAACCTTTAAATGACAATTATAGAGCAAAAAAATTACAACGGCCGACAGACGGGATTCATTGTTCTGTACATCAAGAAGCACTACGTGCTAAATTTGCAGGCATGGAGCACTTAAAGAAATTGGTGGTACGAATAGTAAAATTTCTGAAGTCGTACCCTTTATTTAATATTCAGTTGCAATAGTTTTTAGTGGAAATGAACGAAGAGTATGAAGACTTCATAAATTACTGAAAAGTACGCTGGTTATGTAAAGGGCACGCCTGGAACGATTTTTTGATTTATATATCACTATTGCTGAATTTATAAAGGAAAAAGGAGTGCAGGAACGAAAATTAGAGCATCCAGAATGGATTGCAGACTTCGCATTATAAGTGAACTTGTGTACACACTGCCCGCAATAAAACGTTGCAAGGTAACTTCTTTGTGATTTGATGGTGATGCATTTAAAAAGAAAATCACGTTGTAAAAGGACACATTATGACAGAGACAATCCAGTTCCCTATGCTCACTAACGTTAAAGAAAGCGCCACGTTTGAAGAATTCATTGTGGCCTAGCAAGAATTACAACGATACATTTATAAAGATTTTGAGGGCACTGTGAATCTTACATCTGATTTCCAGCTGTTTTCGAGACCGTTTGCCATTTCTGCTGAAAAGGTACCTGTGCATGTGCAGATGTAACTGATTGGCCTACAAGGTAATTCCAGGTTTAATCACAAATATTTTTACGTTAAAACTGTCCAGGATGTCTATATTGCTTTTCTCAGATACATTTGCCATCTTCCCATAATGAGATTGCAAAAATGCTACAATATTTCGATCGATATATTTCTGTGAAAGACCTTTTTCGATTATGAAGCTAAATAAATGATGATTACGTGGCAGCTTGAGTGGGAAACTGTGTGAAATTGCTACGTCTATCCGTATGGCGACAGTTTGTATCACATAAAAATTATGTTATGTCTTTAGCACGCCAAAAATAATTAGTACTGAAAACTTACTGTGTTTGTGATCTCCGTTGCTGAGAAATGCGAAATATAAAACCAAGTCGTATGCAGTACGACTACACTGCTATTTAAATATGGCGCGTTCGCTGTTTACCCCTCTTCCCCCTCCACGCTCTCAGACAGCGTGGCGTGGCGAGGGTGAGCGCTTTGGCACTTGGGCCCGGGCACGGCCGACGAGCCGAAATTTTGTCCACCCCTGTATTAACAAGGGGAGGCCGCCAATTGTGAAATTCAGATTCGATTCATATTGCGCATAATAAAAGCTCATAGCCAGAGGTGTAATGTGGCAAAGCACCAAGATGCACTTCTCAGCCGTTGTCGAGAAAATCGACAGTTAAAAGAAACCGTTGAGGGGAAATACTCTCTACGAGTTGTACTTTCCTCTTTCCTACAGCGTCGTGGCGCAGTGGTAAGCGCTCGGGTTCGTAATGTGAAGGTCGCCGGATCGAATCTTGCGCCATGCAACTTTTTTTTTTAGTATTTGTTATTTGTAATTAAAAAGTATATATATATATATATATATATTACAAATAACAAATACTAAAGAAAAGTTGCATGGCGCGAGATTATATATATATATATATGAAATTCGCGGAAATCAGTTGCAAAAATTATGCATATAATAAGTTGTTGAAAGTCGTTTGTCGTGGAAAAACTGGCGACTTCGAACATGATTATGTTTTCTGCAAACAAAGTTGTATTTCACAAATGTTATTAATTGTCTTCATAATGTTTACACGTGTAGTTAACGGAAGACGTAGAAACGATATTCCGAAACGAATACGTATAGCGTAAGTCAAACGTTCGAATTAGAGGCCCCATGATATATATATATATATATATATATATATATATATATATATATATATATATATTGAATTACAAAAAACAAATACTAAAAAAAATTGCATGGCGCGAGTTTCGATCCGGCGACCTTGGGATTACGAACCCTAGCGCTTACCGCTGCGCCACAACGCTCTAGAAAGTTGTACATCGTAGAGAGTATTTCACCGCAACGTTTTCTATTAACTGTCGATTTTCTCGACAACGGCTGAGAAGTGCATCTTGGTGCTTTGCCACGTTACACCTCTGGCCATTAGCTTTTATTATGCGCAGTATGAATCGAATCTGAATTTCACAATTGGCGGCCTCCCCTTGTAAGAGAAACCCAAAATCCCACCATCCTATGGCGCAAGTCGAGAGATCTGGAACAGCTTCCTAGGCACCCTATATTAGACGAGTGGGCCGGACACTACGGAATGAGTGCTTCCGGATGTCATAAACAGCAGAGGGTGCAGAGAACTGCAGGTGGTGGCTGACGTCGGTACTAACTATGCGTGTCTCTTTGGACCACAAGAGATTCTCATTTCGTGTGGCAAGTTGAAGTGGTGAAGACTGCCAGTCTTTCTTGCGAGGTGAAGGCAGAACTCATCACGTGTAGCATCGTCAACAGGACTGATTGTGATCCATTTGTGCTGAGCTGGGTGCAGGGTATGAATCGGGGGCTCAAAGGGTTCTGTAAGTTGGAGGGTTTTGACGTCGTGCGACGCCTTTTAGTTCCATGATCTATCACTGGATGGCACCGGCAGTCAGCAAATGAATAGTTAGACTTATGATGGTGGCCAGGAAGCGCACATTCAACTGCTTGTCCCTATTGTCATAATATAAGTTCGTTTTAGTTCATTTTCGTGGGATAAATCTACTTTAAATAGTTCGTCTTATGTAAATATCTCATAAATTATTAGTTTGTTTGAAAATTAACAGAGTTATAAACTGAAACATTAGGACAAGCACAGTTGTGTGTATTGGGCCTAATCTCATATTTTTAAGACAACAGCATGTTGACAAAGTGTTGACATGTACGTTACTTTCAACGTCTGTATGTATCATGTCTAGCAACCAATTGATTTTATATGATCCTGTGATGTTTCTTTTTTCTCATTAGTTTGATACTATCACTCTGTCTAATAGTTATTATTAATCAAACAAGAAAATTAAATTATTGGCGCTATTTCAGCACCTGTGAGTGATTCTGTGATTCATGCTTTGCTAGACCTGCCATATGCACAGTAGATGATGTAAGCATTGATGATGATACACTTGATTCCACGTGGCTCGTAACTGCAAAGAGAAATGCCGGAAACTCATACAAAAGTTCCTCTGGGACGTCCTCCTAAGGTGAAGATTTTTAAGAAGCATCCACTTTGCAGTACAATGAAGATGACACGTAACAACACTAAAACGAAAACCTGTAAAACGTAAATCAACAACAATAACATAAGCAACAGCAAAAGAAACAAAAAATACACAGTCTGGCTACAGCTGTACCAGAAAATGCCGAAAAATCTAGTCGACAGCACATTTTGGAAAAGAAGACTTTCTTCGGGTGGCATCACTTCCTGAGGATCAGATAGAACAGTGCACCTTACGACTTACGCCCTACTTATATTACAGCAGAGATTTTGTGTGTATAGAATATTGCTCATGAACAGTTTCATTTGATTTGTTCCATGATGTTGCTGAAGTTACAAACCCAGCATCTTGTTTCCTCTAAATTATTTCAATGAATAGTTGTTCCAAGAAGCTGCAGCCTGTACAGACATTTGCTACATGACAAAAACAGGACAACAATTTGCAACAATTTCACTGGATATCAAGAAATTTCCAGTGTGCACTTCACCTGTATGAAGCGCAATCGAACAATGGAAGAAACTGATGTCTATGGTCAGCAGATGGATGCGTATCGTACACGTAAAAATTAAGAGGATAAATTAACATTTGATGAATGTGGAAGGTGTGAATTGAGCATAGGAATTACAGTAAAAGCAAATAGAGTTGTAACAAGAGACATACAAGACGCACTTGCATTGCGGATGGGCAAGAGTGAATACCTTGTCACAGCATGAAGTGGAAAGCTTATAGGGATTGGTGTTAGCGTGAAGCAGAAGAAGAATAACATTTATCTATAGTTGAAACAAAACGATATAAACCATCGTGCTCACCACACACAGATAGAGGCTGGACAAATTTGATCAATGGCCTGTTGGTGTTGATTTAAAATATTGAAGAATTTGCCACAAAATCCGTTGAAAAAGCGTGCAAGAACAAGATGTAATAGTTGTGATGTGTACCTGTGATTATCAGAATATGCCAACCGTTTTCGCTTGTATCACATAAACAAATGAGAATGAAAACTTGACGTATTCAAATTGTGTATATCATAAAGCTATTGTGGTAAAGCCCAACCTGCACAACTGTACCAAATTCCTAGAAATTTCAATATTATAAAAAAGTTGTGGCAAAGGCCCAACCTGCACAACTGTGTGTTTGTCAAATTTCTAGAAATTTCTGAAAATAAATTTATTTTCAGTTTTGTAATGAATTACGGACTGGTCTTTACAACCCAAAATTTCCTACTGTAAAAACTTCTGCATAAAATGCGTCCTTGGGTCTGGAATAGATATACGGGGTGATTAAAAATTCCTATACAGGGTTGCAGGGGTCGTAGAGGGGACTCAGTAGATGACGTTTTGATAGGGAACCCATGTCAGTAAATTTACCATTTGGACATAAAATGGGTTTGAAGATCGGATCACTTTCAAATGACTCACTTCACGGTACGCATACAAGCTGAGAAGAGGGCGCCTTCTTCAGTCCTTGTTGCAATTATGAAATCACATGATACTTTCGTCTGACTAAAACTACGGCTGTGAGAAATTGGCACGTTCGAGATTATGAGCCTCAGGTGTGGTGCTCCACAGTTGAACTGCACACTCGACTTCGAAGACAACGTCCTTCGTGACGTAGAGGAGAACACGAGGACGACTACTCGAACCGTTGCCCACGCCATGGTCTCCTACAGCACGCAGGACAGAGCTTATTGTCTCCGCTGTGTGCGAACCGTGGAGCGGGACATTTGAAAGTGATCCGATCCTCAAACCGATTTTACATCCAAACGGTACATTTCCGGACGTGGGTCCCTTATCGAAACTTCGTCTACTAATTCCCCTCTTCAACCCATAAAAGCCCGTTATAGGAATTTTGAATCATCCTGTATTTTGCCACTGTGTTGCATTGTTCCTGTTACTTATCATCATTGTAGTAACACTGCGAGTGTATGAAAACAGTATCTTTGTGCTAAACGAATGTAAAGTTAAATGTGTTTCCGTTCTTTTGGGCTTAATGAAACATTTCCTTTGATGTGATATTGCTGCACTGTAATTCGGCTTTCCAAAAAAAAAAAAAAAAAAAAAAAAAAAGGTTCAAATGTGTGTGAATTCCTAAGAGACAAAACTACTGAGTTCATCGGTCCCTAGACTTACACACTAATTTTCTTAAACTAACTTATGCTAAGAACAACACACACACACACACACACACACACCCATGACCGGGGGGAAGACTCGAACCTCCGGCGGGAGGAGCCGCGCAATTCGTGAAATGGCGCCTCAGATCGCACGGCCAATCCGCACAGTCGTTCCAAAAAACTTGTCTCTATTCAATTACATTTTTTAAAAGTGTTTTACGAAGTTTTTTGCTTACTTGTTACAGTAGGTGGGGGTAAAGTTTCGCAGTTTTGGAGTTTTGTGGTTTATGGTCAATGAGGGTCAGATTTTACGGCGATTTGAAACTGAAGTCATGGTTGGGTCGTTGCCCACAGCTTATCCAAATTCCAGCTCGGTTTTATTATTAATAAATAAACATGGATAAAATGGATGTCTCGAATAGAAAAGCACTTGATATAATCGTTCCTGAAATTCTTGTATTGTAGACAAGTTACTCAACTGAATATTTAACTGAAATATGTCGTAAATTTGAACATAATTCTTAAAGTACTTGTACAAAACTAATACTTTCTTCATCAAGAAAGGAGGATTTGTACGGTAACCTCAAAGAGTTTGATAACTGATTCTAAGTTGTCTAAGTATCTAGTAAATAGTGTACTGAGTAGGGTCCTCTGATTCTTTCTCGGAAGTCCCAGGCTCTTCTTCTTATTATTATTATTATTCTTCTTCGAATGCTTCTATGCCAAACAGTATGTCTACATCTATAGCTGAGCTACGGTCATGATGTTAGAAGACAATCTGACCCTGAAGAATAACCCCCATCTACCCTACATATCTGTGTACATTATTTCGGACGGGAAATTTTTTACAAGATTTTTGAGCCTTCTTGTGTGATTACATGATGGTGAAAAGTCAGGGCCTCCATCGAACCAGATATTAGCTTGTTTGCATTCCACATTTCACTTTTGGTGAGAAATTGAAGCAAACGTGGTCGCTGCACTGCACTAACTGGAATTTTCAACGCACAAGTAGTGGCAGTAGCTCACGATACTTAATTCCTTCAGGCCAGTTGGCGTTATTTTAACACAGTCACTCTTTCGTTGCGTACATTTCAACAGTAACTTCAGAGTGAAGTATTGTTCTTTTATACAATGCGATGTGTCCGCCACTGGCGAGCAGAAGTGAAGAGCCCAGGTATAGGGAACGAACAAAAGTTTATAGAACACAATTTACACAGAAATAGTCACGATTATGAAAGAAACGAAGGGAGGATGGTTCATCAATAAGTGAAAGAAAATAGATGCTTGTCCTTCAGGAAGTGAAACAAAATAAATGAAGGTTCATGAATAACGGAGCCCCTTAGACTTGCAGATTCAGAAAGTAAATGAATAAGTTCAGTGATACTTGAAAAAGTTACACATGCTTTAGTCAACACAATCTTAAAGTCTTAAGAGCTTTACGTTGAAAACAATGAATTACGTTTCTGGCAGATTAAAACTGTGTGCCGGACCGAGCCTCGAACTCGGAACCTTTGCCTTTCGCAGGCAAGTGTTCTACCATAGTTTTTCCCCATTTTGTTCGTTGTTGATCGTTGTGTTTGGTCGTTACGGACGTCACATCACATCCGTTCAAGTTTGTTTGTTGATCCTTCCACTCAGTTTCTTATTACAGAGGCCAACTGGCTCTCTGACCGAACATGCTGAGCTATCGTGCCGGATACCTTCTGAGCTACCCAAGCACGACTCACGACCCGTCCTCACAGCTTCATTTCTGCCAGTACCTCGTCTCCTACCTTCCAAACTTCACATAAACTCTTCTGCGAACCGTGCAGAACTAGCATTAGCATTTCTGTAGTCACACACCAATGTGCAGAATACTGAAGTCTTAATAGCTTTAGGTTAAAATGTAAAAGTAAGTTTCAAGTGGAACCCAAGCTTCAGTAATGTAGAATATACACTTAACAATTCCTATGGTGTACTTTGCTGAAGTGTTGAGAGCCAACAGTAATGAAATATCCAAATCCGACAAGGATAGAATCTTCCAGTCTGACACTGTCTTGTTGGCTAGAACAACAACATTACAATTCTACCAAGTCTAAACAAGCACGTTGCTGATAACTTTGAGTCCCATCTCAGGCGGCTGTGTGCCATCCATATGTCGAGAGCCCAGTCCTTTGCCGGCTGCTGTGGCGGAGCAGTTCTAGGCGATTCAGTCTGGAACCGCGCTGCTGCTACGGTCGCAGGTTCGAATCCTGCCTTGGCATGGATGTGTGTGATGTCTTTAAGTTAGTTACGCTTAAGTAGTTCTAAATCTAGGGGACTGATGACCTCAGATATCAAGTCCCATAGTGCTCAGAGCCATTTGAACCCAGTCCTTGGCATAGTGTAATGGAGATCTTCAGGTTGCTGGCTGCGACGGGACTGCTCTCTAGAGTTCATGTGCCACCCAATATAGCTGCCTTACTGACGGATCTGTGTGCCCCCGCTTTTGGCACATAACATGGCGGAGGCATGAGGAGGTGCGGTTTCCCAGCGATCTCTACGTCACAGTGTACAACGCCTGGTGACCTGGCCCTTAGCTGTTCTGGCTGTGGAGTTCCATGTCAGCTGCTAAGTAGGGACTGAGCTGGCTGCAAACTGCATGACGAATAGATGTCATGGTGCCGTCAGCATCTGATGCCTAGGGCACTGTGGCACATTATTTGGGAGCGGTTCCACTAAACTCCTAGGGAAAGGACTAGGGATATATATTGACAAGAAATTGGCCAGAGACGTATTACAGGGGTAGAGTCTTCATATTTGCCGAAGACCAGCAAACAACCGTAAAATATTTCAAGGATGTCACATGCATAATAGCGCTTCGCAAATAAAATTATGCTTCCTAACGACTGTATAGTGGAATACTTTATTTTTATTTTTCTAGAATTCACCAAACTTTGACAGCTCATCTGCAATCTGCAGTCAGACTGGCGTTCGCCACTTTGAGCAGTGGCTATAGATTTAGGTTTTGAGTGCAATGTGTAAATTTATAATTTCAGTAAAAACTAATTACTGATATCAAAGTTCTCTAACTTTTATCCTAAATGTTCGAGACACATTAAACAGCTATGCAAAGAGAAGAAACGAGTTCGTGACAGTGAAACGTTAGGTTGATTACGTCTCTCTGGGGCACCCGGTATAATGACTGACTTGCGTTTCTCCAGTGGCGATGACATGCGTCATCCGTTGACTAATCGGGCAAGGAACTTGTATAAAGGCCGTAATCATAAGTTGCCTTGTGTGGCGAACACGAGAGCCTAACTAGACTTTACTGTGCTCTTCCTAACGACTGCTGGGCGTTGCCCGCCGTGCAGTTTATGGCTGTGTGATACGCGGCGCAGCTCGGTGTCCTGTGATCAACTCGGGCCGCACTGCTGCCGAAACAATAAGCCGAGCCCGTCACTAATTCAGCTTCCAGGTAGCGCCGTGACGCATCGCTGGCGTCGTTTATCATGCTGCACGCAACGCCTCCGGGGCCAGATCGAACTCACGGATTTAAAGTAGTCGTCTACGTAAGATCGTGAATCTAGGGCTACGGCAAACGCTGTCTCTGGTTCTCTTAATGCACGGTACTGAGTGATATTTTAGCCTAGAACAAACGCTAAAGGGATGGCGAATCACTAGGAATCCATACACACATGCTATAAAAATTGTGCTATGTATGTTTATGTGTATGTATGTTCTACATCTAAACCACTGGACCGATTTCAACCAAACTTTGTTCATATATCCCTTACTGTCAACCAACAATCGTTGTAGGGGTAAGAACAACCCACCTATCACAGTTCAGGAGCTATGACGTCATGGACTGTGATACGAGTGAAAAAATGTCGCATCGTGTATGACCTTTAAATTTACTAATTTTGTGCTAACTAAATTTCGCAGACAGTATCCACCAACGGCGCTAAGTGCACCTTCAGAATCATATCTGATATCACACATAGTTCAGAAGATATGGCGTCTGTGATGTCTCGTTTTGTCTCGGCTCGATGGTGATGGCTGTCCCAGTCAAGATGACATGGAACGGCGTCCGTCGATCACGACAACGCCAATCTGCAACTATTATAAAAACAAAGTCCTCGCGCGGTTTGGTTACTTTTCAGATACTGTCTCTCAAAACTGATATCAACGTCTCGATGGAGCAGCACGCCGGAGTGTGTGCGCCGCACTTGCTTGTAATTAAAGCAAAGGTGTTCAATGTCTATCGATCTACTCCTCTTATAAATATAGCTACTGCACCACTCGATAACGCGATGACTCCCTTCATATGAAATAATAACCAAAAGTCCTTTGGCTGTTCGCGACAGACTTTTCAGTTCACGTGAACTTGCTGGCTGTAGTTCTTATGCCCGGTTTGGGAATGGGTATTCAAACGTTGAAAATATAATGTCCTGAATCATCAATCCATCACCCAAGCCGCTGTCACATCATGATTTTTGCGAGGATACTGGGTTGTTAATCATTATTCCGTCGTCAAGGCGTCGCTACGTCGCGTATTCAACAACTACAAGACATAATTCCAGAGATAACATACCCTTGAGCGATGTTCAGAATGCGTTGTATTTCGGTGTAAACTTATTGCTGTTTACAGTTAAATTGTCACTAAATTACTTTTCATTTTTATGTTAGCCGAAGAATCAGTTAATTCACAAATACACTTTAAATGTCCATTAAATGATGTATGCGAGACACGAAGAATTAAAGTTGAATTAAAGTTTATTGTTCTTTGTAATTATTTGTCCTTGCACTGAGCATACACACCGATTTTTCATTCAGGGAATTGTGTCTGTTAGCACCAGAAATTCTGACTTTGACGATAGCTTCTGACAACACGGCGCAATTGTAAGTTCTTTGTGATTGCGTTTATCTGTTGCCTACTAAAGTCTCATAATTGAGTTTATGTCGCCAATCAGTCTCTTTCTGTGTCCTTTGATATTCGTGACTATTAAGTATCACGAAGGCTAAGTCCCATCACAAATCAGCAATCACACGAGTCATTTTTCTGTCACATACATCAACTATCCCGTTATCTGTCTAAACGGTGAAGATGATTTTCCTTCAGTCCGATTTCTGACTAATACTTCCGACCGTAAAACTTTTGAACTTCAGATCTTTTTTAAAACAATCCAGTAGCGCTTAACATGGGTACTACTACTTCAATAGTACAAGAGAGAAGTGAAGTTGACATATCCATTGCCGAGTTACATTGTAGTCACAGCGAACTTACAGCTCGATGCGGCTACAATTCTCTTCTAGGATAAATGTTGTATTTGGTCAAATTATGGTCTGGGCTTTAACCTTCCTAAATAATAATTTTTTTAATTCTTTCTTAAAAGTTTCTGTTTCGTATCATATGGTATTCTTTCATTCAGTCCTTTCTTTATGATAAGCATTAGTATTTACATAACATTCTTCTTAATCAAAGCCGGCCGGAGTGGCCAAGCGGTTCTAGGCGCTACAGTCTGGAACCGCGCGACCGCTACGGTCGTAGGTTCGAATCCTGCCTCGGGCATGGATGTGTGTGATGTCCTTAGGTTAGTTAGGTTTAAGTAGTTCTAAGTTCTAGGGGACTGAAGACCTCAGAAGTTAAGTCCCATAGTGCTCAGAGCCATTTGAACCATTTTTGTCTTAATCAAACTGCCTAGAGTGTATATTTTTGTTTTCAGTAGCTGTCATCACTGTCAGGATCATTGATTTTTCTATTTCTTTTTGCAACAAAAGTGTGATCATTATGGGCTCTATAATTGGTGTGTTACACGTCATAAATACTCACATGCGTGAAATAGTGTCGCATCGTTCTTTACCTACAGTCGAGTCAACTTAATGAAGTACCCGATACCCGCAGCGCTATTGACTGCTTTCAAATGCGAAGAAGAAACGGCTGTGTTTGGAAACATTAGCCCTCTACAGAGCAATGAACAGGCGTTGTCCAGAATGTTCTTGAAATTGTGACCAATTGTGTCTCAGTGACATGACATCGTTGTCTGGAAACATGAAGTACATGAATGGCTGCAAATGGCCTCCAAGTAGCCGAACATAGCCATTTCCAATCTTAGTTGAACCAGAGGGCCTAGTCCATTCCATGTAAACAAACTCCACGTCATTATAAAACTTCTATCATCTTGCACAGAGCCTAGTTGACAACACAGTTTCGTGGGGTCTGCGTCACACTCGAACCCTACAATCAGCTCTTACCAACTGAAATCTGGACTCACCTGAGGAAGCCACAGTTTTACAGTCTTTTAGGGTCCAGCCCATATGGTCACGAGCCCAGAAGAGGCGCTGCAGGCGATGTCGTGCTTTTAGCGAAGGCACTTACGTCGGTCGTCTGCTGCCATAGCCCATTTACGCCAAGTTTTGCCGTACTGTACTAACGGATACGTTCGTCGTAAGTTCCACACCGGTTTGGCTGGCTCTGAGCCCTATGGGACTTAACATCTCAGGTCACCAGTCCCCTAGAACTTAGATCTACTTAAACCTAACTAACCTACGGACATCACACACATCCATGCCCGAGGCAGGATTCGAACCTGCGACAGTAGCAGTCGCGCGGTTCCAGACTGAAGCGCCTAGAACCGCTCGGCCACCAGCGGCCCCACACCGGTTTCTTCGGCTATTTCACGAAGTGTTGTTTGTCTGTTAGAGTTGATAACTCCAAACAGACGCCGTTGCTCTCGGTCGTTATATAAAGGTCTTGCCCACTGTGTTGTCTGTGATGAGAGGTAATGTCTGAAATTTGGTTTTCTCGGCCCACTCTTCACGCTGTGGCTCTAGGAATATTGAATTCCCTAACAATTTCCGAAATGGAATGTTCCATGCCTGTAGCTACAACTACCACACCGCGTTCGAAGACTGTTAATTCGCATCGTGAGGCCACAATCGCGTCGGAAACCCTTCCACACGAATCACCTGAGTTCAAATGACGGCTCCGCCGATGCACTGCACTGTTATACCTTGTGTACGCGATGCTACCGTCACTTGTTCAACTGCATATCGCTATCCCGTAGTTTTTGTCACCTCGGTGTAGAGACGTTCACAAAATCGCGTTGTAGACACGCATGGCAGCAGTAGCAAGCGTACAGGAAGTATGTTTCTTAATTTGGGTAATTACTTTTACGCCGGCCGCTGTGGCCGAGTGGTTCTAGGCACTTCAGACCGGAACCGCGCTGCTGTTCCGGTCGCAGGTTCGAATCCTGCCTCGGGCATGGATGTGTGTGATATCCTTGGGTTGGTTAGTTTTAAGTAGTTCTAAGTCTAGGGGACTGATGACCTCAGATGTCAAGTCCCATAGTGCTCAGAGCCATTTGAATTACTTTTACATTTGTATATTATGGAAATTTCTTTTTTTGACTGTTTCATAATGACAAAGGCGTTTTTCGCGAACAAATGTGCATGAAATTTTTACGATATTACACTACAAACACAGTTCATTTTTGGTTTTCGCTCCTAAAAAAAAAAAAAATAGGTAAAATGAACACCCGGGCAATGAAATGGCGGGTTTGTCAGCTGGTTGTGGTATAATCAGTTTGGAATAAAATACTCAGAAACCGACTAATTTTATATACAGTTCCAAATTTAGTACAGGCAGTATAGGCCAGTGTTTCACGCAGAAATATTATTTTTACTTCAGCAAACCGATTATACAGTGTTGCTTCATTGCATGCAAATCCCATTCTACTTTTATGGAAATGAGGTAATGAAATCTAACTTTAATGTAATTCTATTTACATGTCTCTAAAGCTGTCGTCTGCCTCTGCAGCTGAGTAGTCAGCACAGCTGACTGTACGCGGAGGACCCGGGTTCGATTGGCAGTATTGGCAGGAATGTTTCCTTGGATAGGTGTGGGATGCACTCAGCCTCGTGAGAATAACTGAGTAGTTACCCGACCGATGAGTAGTGTATTCAAGGTCAACAAACGCAACAACGACTGAGAGAGTGGAGTGCTGAACACATGTCTCTCCGTACCGTATCCGGTGATGCCAACGGCAGAGGATGACGCGGCGGTTGGTCGGGTCCTGTAGGCCCACGTAGCGCCCAAAAGTGGAACTTTACGTACCTTTACCTCTAAAAGTGCTAATATACACATGTCACATAACATTTAACTATAGGGAATACTTTTTAGCTTGAAGGTGTCACCTTCTGGATTATTTGGCTGTGTCACATTCGTGTCAACTTCTTCTCCAAATAAAACGTTTCGATTGCTTCGTTATGATCTTCCTCGAGACTTTTCTGATGGCCCCGTATGGCTGAATCTGGGTTGAAAAGTGGCTGAATACTGCACAATCTTTCAGTCATCTAGTTTGTCATCCAGTAGACGATTGTTTGCCAGTATACTGCGCATATCTACATCTACATCTACATGGATACTCTGCAAATCACATTAAGTGCCTGGCAGAGGGTTCATCGAAACACCTTCACAATTCTCTATTATTCCAATCTTGTATAGCGCGCGGGAAGAATGAACACCTATATCTTTCCGTACGAGCTCTGATTTCCCTTATTTTATCTTGGTGATCGTTCCTCCCTATGTAAATCGGTGTCAATAAAATATTTTCGCATTTGGAGGAGAAAGTTGGTGATTGGAATTTCGTGAGAAGATTTCGTCGCAACGAAAAACGCCTTTCTTTTAATGATGTCCATCCCAAATTCTGTATCATTTCTGTGACACTCTCTCCCATGTTCCGCGATAATACAAAACGTGCTGTCTTTCTTTGAACTTTTTCGATGTACTCAGTCAGTCCTATCTGGTAAGGATCCCACACCGCGCAACAGTATTCTAAAAGTGGACGGACAAGCGTAGTGTAGGCAGTCTTCTTAGTAGGTCTGTTACATTTTGTAACTGTCCTCCCAATAAAATGCAGTCTTTGGTTAGCCTTCCCCACAACATTTTCTATGTGTTCCTTCCAATTTAAGTTGTTCGTAATTGTAATACCTAGGCACTTAGTTCAATTTATGGCTTTTAGATTAGTCTGATTCATCGTGTAACCGAAGTTTAACGTGTGGATGACCTCAAACTTTTCGTTATTTAGGGTCAACTGCCACTTTTCACACCATTGAGATATCTTTTCTAAATCGTTTTACAGTTTGTTTTGATCTTCTGATGACTTTATTAGTCGATTAACGACAGCGTCATCTGCAAACAACCGAAGACGGCTGCTCAGATTGTCTCCCAAATCGTTTATATAGATAAGTAACAGCAAAGGGCCTATAACATTACCTTGGGGAACGCCAGAAATCACTTCTGTTTTACTCGATGACTTTTCGTCAATAACAACGAACTGTGACCTCCCTGACAGGAAACCACAGATCCAGTCCAGGCATATAAAAACATCTTTGTCATCCCTATGCCTGCAGAGACAGAATGTCGCTAAATCGATTAAAACGTTGGTAAAATCTTCTTAGTTGTCAGTCCACCTCATATTCCTCTTCAAGCTCTTACAGTGCTCGAAATTCCGATCCCTTTTCTGGGTTCATCGTCAGGATGCTACTGGTTTCATTGCATTTATAGTCAAGCCACGATGAGCTCATTAGAAAGTGAATTGGTTTAGCTTTATTTTCAAAATCACCCAACTGTATGTCATCGGGTTCCTTTTGCGTTCTTTGAATAACGCTCATTCACGCCTGCCAAAATGTTCAAATGTGTGTGAAATGTTATGGGACTTAACTGCTAAGGTCATTAGTCCCTAAGCTTACACACTACTTAACCTATATTATCCTAAGGACAAACACACACACCCATGCCCGAGGGAGGACTCGAACCCTCGCCTTAGACTGCTCGCCCGCCTGCCAAGAAGAGCGATCATAATCTTTGTTTATTCAGTTAAGTGACACAGGAATTTCCCCTAGCGTAGCAGAGCTATTTATTGATATTCTGGTAGTGTTGTTGAACCCTTCAGCTCACGTGGTAGTGGTATCCCAAAAGATCAGAGAATTCAACTCTCTGTAACTTTTATTATGCCTAGAGAATGAAACAAATTAGTTAAATTAAAATGCTAGTATTTTCTACTACGCGCTTTGACCAATCCCCTTTGACGTTTCCTACGATGAAGTCTCGTAAAATAATAACAGTGTAACAGCAACATGTAGGTAACTTTCAAAGTTGAAGCGCAATGTAGTGCAGCCTAAGCACGTATAGGATTTTACCTTCAGTGACAAGCTGAAGTCAGCACACCCTTTAATTTGTTCTACAAGACCAAGGAAAAAAAAATATCGGGTGAACACACATTCGAGTAAGCAACACGTTATCACAATAAAAGACGCAAAAAATGTTATTCATGTGCGGTTTCAAATTTGTATTGGGTACAGAATAAAGTTACTTGAACTTGTGCATAAGCATTCAACGAGCTCCCATCAATCATAAATCAACAATTTTTCATCGCTATCATTTCAAAGGGGAACGTAAAACATACCTCTCAGCCACTCTCTGCAAGTAACCAGTTTGCTTAATGAAGAGTAGCAGCGTACAGCTGCATAACTAAATTGTTAAAATGGCTCTAGGCACTATGAGAGTTAACATCTGAGGTCATCAGTCCCCTAGACTTAGAACTAAGTAAACCTAACTAACCTAAGGGCATCACTCACATCCATGCCCGAGGCAGGATTCGAACCTGCAACCGTAGCAGCAGCGTGGTTCCGGACTGAAGCGCCTAGAACCGCTCGACCAGATGCATAACTAGTAGCAAGTGTACTGTAAACAGTGCTCTGTTATTACAGACGTATGTATTTTCTCTGAATAGCACCAATACAGTAAAGTAAATATTGAGCTAGCAATGAAAGATAATGTAACTAAGGGAGGCGCAGCTGTTTCAATGTAGGGAGACATGTAGCTGGCGTAACTACAAATAGTGTATGTACTACAGTGACAGTTTATTGTTAATACACTTTCTACGAGGTTCTTGTCTTTTTGTTACTGTATGCAGTTTGTAGAATAACTCTGTATTTTCTGTAAAGTTTAAATTAGCAGCCGGCCGCTGTGGCGGAACGGTTCAAGGCGCTTCAGTCTGGAACCGCGCGACCGCTGCGGTCGCAGGTTCGAATCCTTCCTCGGGCATGGCTGTGTGTGATGTCCTTAGGTTAGTTACGTTTAAGCAGTTCTAAGACTAGGGGACTGTTGACCTCATATGTTAAGTCCCATAGTGCTTAGAGCCATTTGAACCATTTTTTTAAATTAGCAGATCTAATTCGTGGAACAGTTACGGACACAGAAGATAAAGTGAAACTTAAAGGAGAAATATATCAGACAATCGATACACACTCAGGTGTGCGGCAAGGTGACGGACTATACCCAATTCTTTATAATTGTGTTGTATAAAAAAAAATGGAATTTGGAATGAAAACTAAATGAATTTGAGATTTTGCCGATAAGGCTGGGAAGAGGAAACAAATACACAGGCAGAAAAAAAATCTCAACCCCAAAAAATAATTAACGTAGAGTAAGGATATTTCGGTAATATATTTGTCTAGGTAACTTATTTAACTGATTTACATTGTAAGATCACAGGTTAATATAAGCGCCACATAATAGATCGCAAATGTGAAATGCTGGTACATTAATAACCGGTGTAATCGACAGAATGCATCGTGTTATACAAATGCCGAATGTCAGTTTGTGGGATGGAGTTCCATGCCTTTTGCACTTGATCGGTCCGTACAGGGACTGTTAATGCTAGTTGCGGATGACGCTGGACTTTCGCCTGATGATGTCTCACATGTGCTCGTTTGGAGACATATCTTGTGATCGAGCAGATCAAGCAAACATGACAACACTCTATGGTGCATGTCGTGTTACAACAGCATTACGTGGGCCAGCGTTATCCTGCTGGAAATCACCCCCTGGAATGCTGCTCATGAATGGTAGGACAACAGGTCGATTCACCAGACATACATATTTGCAGTTAGGGTGCCAAGGATAACCACGAGTTATACGAATCATACGATTCGCAACCCGGACCATAGCTCCAGGTGTACCAAGCAGACAGGTTGGTTGTAGGCCTTCAACTGGACTACTACTAACCAACACACGACCATCACTCGCAACGAGGCAATTCCAGCTTTCATCGGAAAACACGAACCTCCACCCTGCCTTTCAATTAGCTCTCGTTTGACGTGATCGAGAAATATTAGAAATGGCAGTGGTTTGGGGTCAGTGGAATGAGAGAGTCTGGCTCGGAACTGTACTTGAGATAACCGATTTGTAAAAGTCCCTTGTGTCACTGCGGTGCCAACTGCTGCTCAAATTGCTGCTGCAGGTGCAGCACTATGCGCCAGAGCTGCAGGCCGGATGCAATGGCCTCTTTGTCGCCTTAAAGGCATTCTTGACTAACATCAACTCATCATTCCTGTCTCATACGTAACTAACGCTCACGACCGTTACAACGCGTATTTAAAGCAAACCTGACTTGCATCCTTACAGTGGCGCTTCTAGCGCTACTCTTATGCGACTGGCGCAGAATCTGAATAGATAACATCTTTCTGATGTAGAAACATGCTGTAATATTAGTAATTTTCGTCTCACAAACATCAATATACGCTCAGTAGTAAACGCCTGATGGCCTAAAGTTATCGAACAATTTTAAAGTAAAATAAATGAACCATTGTATAGCAGCGACAGAATTCATTATTCTTTATCTTTGCCGTTCTTGCGTGGTGCCTGTAAAACTCTATGTACATGTATCGATTAATGATATAAAAAATAATTCTGTTGTTTCAAGACAAATGAGGCATCGGGCGCCACACATTTTACTGTTTGTATTCCATGAAAGGCGGACACGGACTTGCTGCGTTCCGCATCGGTATTTTATATTTTATGTGAAAATATTCAGTAAATATGCTAATTGTTACTTTTCCAATCAGAAAATATTTAGCTTCTTGTAACTGATTACGAACAGACAGCATCAAGAGGACATTTTGACTGTTATGTATAAAGTATTTAACCACAATGGTCATATATTGTAATTTAATATGCAAAGGTACGTAGCCTTACAAAACGTGTGTTAAATATAAGTGCGCTTATTTTAGTAAATTAACCTTGATGATTTCCATCTTCTCATTTACTTGAATGTTAATTATTTTCTGTTAGTTCATCACCAGAAATTACGATCACGCTGATGGGCCGAACGCAGCATGAGGCAGAAGGAACATTACCGTTTTCCTATCATTTCTGAATCAGCTCTTTTTTTTTTTACTTGTGTAGTGTTGCATTTCTATAAATCTTCTGGTCCCTTAGTGTTGCTCCCGGTATGACTATATCGCGACTATAAAAATGCACAGAAATGATAATGTTTCTTCCGAACGATCTCAAATAAATCAGTCTGCTACTCTTGTTCAAAATAATCCGACCACGTATTTAATGCTCAATGTATGTTATTATAATAGTGTAATCAATCCCTGATTCTGTTGCCAAATGCCCCACCAAAATATTCACTTTTTCGACATTTTTCAAAAAATATAAAATAACAATTCTTTTTCTTTTCACCCTCCAAGAGCAACGCTACAATGCCTACCAACAGCTCCTTCTTTGATGTTGTGATTTTTTTCCGTCAGTGTGTACAGGAATAAACTGTCCCTCTTTTGCAGACAGCTTGCTACACTTCCTGAAAGTGTGACACCAGCTGTAACTAGAATTAATATTTCATAAGAAATAGCCAGTAGGACTGGCTGAAGAATTTTTGCAGGAAAAAGAAAACAATTTTTTCTACAAACATGAAAAATGCACCAAAATTTCTGAAAACAATAATGGGTCGAATTGAAAAGGTTAAAAAATTTAAATATTTTTAGAATATAATCCAAGAAAATTGGCACATAAAATGGAAAGGCCATATGGTACAACTAAAGAATTTTACAACAAAAAACGCTGGTCTAAAAATGCAAAAATAAAGCATTACAATACGACATTACAATACTGCAGTGAAACCAGACTGTTTATATGAAAGCGAATTTCTTGCCCTAAACTACAATTTGGATTAATTACAAATACAAGAAAGGTTAATCATTAGGAAACTATTAGGCTCACGAGAAAACGTGAAGGTTGGTAATTACATAGTAATGTGAAATTTATCTAAACATAGAAAACATAACAGAAGTAATGGGAATAAGAAGAATGTTATTTTTTATATTTATATCTAATGCAACACAACAGATTAACCAAAAAGATCTTCAAATTTTTGTGGGACAAGAAGTCAGCGATAAGTTGGATCCGTGAATTGAAAACGGATGTAGAAAAGAATAATACAGAAGCTGAAGAAAGAACTTATAGAAGTGTTTAGAGAAAAGTATTGGGTATGGAAAAATCCCAAGATGTAAGAGTGAAAAAAGGTCCTGAAGTGGTCAGAAGACAGGAGTAAAGAATGTAGTGAGCAGATGAAAGAGTACTGGAAAAAAAAAAGGAGAGAACCAAGTATAAGGAATTGAAATTGTCGCGTGGTCTTTAGTTGGCCCATCCAAGTGGGAAAAAATAAATACACGTATCTCTGGCTGCGTGGATGCTCCAGCAAGATATGTGAAATTTTTCCACCATGAGCCAGAAATTTTTAATCATGGACTTACTTTTTCGCAAAATGGGAAATCGTGTTTCTGCGTGATTTCGTGTCAAAAAATAGAAACTGAGAAATTTAAATTGTGGTTCGTTAAAGGTACAACAGTCCTTTTTCATTCAAATGTAAGAAATTGGTATTTAAACACGAAAATAATGCAAATTATTGAAATGCATAGATTGTTCATATTCTCTTCACCATTTGACAAAACTTACACAATACCCATGGAGACCAATCAACATTTATGTGAAAAGAGCCTGCAGCTTAACGTTACTGTATGGCAAGATGAATATGGATCGACGTGGTATTGATTCTATTCATTCAGGAGCTTCCATGTAGTTGATAGAAGCCTGTTCTACCTGTTTATGGAGAAACAGACGAGACAGGTGTCCCAGATACCTCGCTTGCAAACATGTAGCAGGACAATGCTTCTATGTTTACATCTGGGACATGCATCAGCATAATATCCATTGTGTCTTGACAAACACACGCTGAACTAGCTATGTTAGAGTAGATTAAAGGAAAGCACGTTAGCGGACAGTTTCTCGGCTTTCGCTCTGTGGTAAACGCCCCTTGCTACGCACTTATATGTATAATTATTTTATGGTGTACGTAATTGTTTCGAAATAATTGTCTGCAATATTACTTTCAAAATAGATTAATGTAAAAAGTCATTTTAAAGCGAAGTAAGAATCTTGATGTGTCATTCGCTTACCATAATGTCGGATTCTCTGATACTAAGTGAAACGGTTGAAAAGCCTAAAAACCAATAAAAAAATCTCTACGTTTTTGTACAATCGATGTTTGAAGGTTTACAAATCTAAAGGCGTTAAGGATGAACCATTACTGAGTAACAGGCAACAGAGGTCAGCAGCTACACGAAAGTCATAAATGAGATATTCTTAGCAAAAAAGGGAAGAATGCTTGAAACGTTATGCGTTAACACATGCAGTAAGTTTAGAATCATATTTACAAAACAGAAGTAGTTGTGTTGAGTTATTCGTCATCGAGGTGCAAATATAGAGAGATTAAAGCGGAAAACAGCTCTTGGAAAAGATCTGGATAATGTTTTCGCTGTGGTTTTTGACAATGGAATAGAGCACTGCAGGCACACAGAATATTACGTAGCATGGCTACTGGTTGCGCGTTAGCCCGTAAGTGTTCATACTGTTGTATTCCGATGTGTTTTATAGCTTCACTGGCACTTTCCATTTGCACATACAGATGCAGGTTTTCGTCTCCATGGGCGGTTCCCTTTATTTAGCTGTAACATCATCAGTGGAGTCGATTCGTCTTGTGTTTCCACTCATGTCTCAATGTCTGCCTGGGCATTTCGTTGCTCACTTTTACCTCCAATTTTCATGTTCATTTCTGTTTTCAGCGCTAAATACTTCCCAAACCACGCGTAACATTAAATACCGTATCACACTGAATTGGAGGGTTTTGCGGATTTTCTTTTCAATCTGTAAATCAAAGCAAACAGTTAAAAGATACGAGAAAGGAACATACTTTCCAAATAAACCTGTTAGGCCTCCTTCATTTTAAGAGACTAACTAGAGAAGAACTTCCGAATTGTTTCAGCATGGGGAAACACTCACTTTAGTTCCTCTTCTAACTCCAAAGGCAAGCCTGTAGTTGTGATCATGTTACACGTAGGCTGTGGCGTCAGAATCAAATCTCTGGGCCGCTGCCAACCAAGACCAACAGACTACCTGCAACGTCCGACCTGATTGCACCATAGTGTTCAAGATACCGTCACTGCGTCTGAGGTATTGTAAACAAATTGCTAACAGCAACCGTTAACTATTTAATAGATTTTTCATAATGCGGGGCCACAGTCTTAATATATTGCATTAAAGTTAGTACCGCCATTAGACTGTTGTTTATTTAAAGCGTTACATTTACACTTACACAATCATGATTTCGGCTTCAAAGTGCCCTTATCAAGTGTTTGAAGTGTTATAAATTTCCTAAGATGGCATACTGTCATATTAAAATACGAGCCGAAATCATGATTGTGTAAGTGTAAATGTAACACTGTAAATAAACAACAGTCTAATGGCGGTACTGACTTTAAAGAGGTGTTAACCATTTCCTACACACATTCTATGCTTATAAACTAAGGATCAAAATCTCACAATGCTAAGAACTCTTCCTCAGAGGTCTCGTACACCCAGAGCCTATTTTCTGCGCCCCTATAGAAACTCCTTCAGTCCATGTCCACGCAAAATGTTTTTCTGGTCTTTAGTGCGTAAACTTATCCGATGCAAATTTCCACGTTAGTCTTTTAAGTGCAAACTTCTAGATCTTTACGTAACTATTGCAGCCTACATTCATTTGAACGTATCTGCCGTGGTCAAGCTTTGATCGCATTCTACAATTTTTTTCTCTTCACATTTCCCTGTATTACCAAACCGATTACTCCTTGGTGCCCGAGAATGTCTCTTTCGTATCTCTACAGATACGCGCAAACACTGAACCGTCGTATGAGGTACTCAATTGCAACGAAGCTGCCACTGCATCATCTCTTACCTTCGCAGAACGGTTGAGGGAGCCGATGTCCGGCTCTCGTACTTCAGAAAAATGTGAGAACCGGCCTCGTAAGGCCAGCCGGAGTGGCCGAGCGGTTCTAGGCGCTACAGTCTGGAACCGCGCGACCGCTACGGTCGCAGGTTCGAATCCTGCCTCGGGCATGGATGTGTGTGATGTCGTTCGGTTAGTTAGGTTTAAGTAGTTCTAAGCTCTAGGGGACTGATGACCACAGCAGTTAAGTCCCATAGTGCTCAGAGCCATTTGAACCATTTTTGAACCGGCCTCGTAAACTGGCAAGGACAGTGATAAAACAACAAAGAAAAAAGAAATCCAGCTATAATTGCAAAGTCAATAAACCCATCAAAACGAATGGCTTGTTACAGTGCAGTGACGTGATTTGACGGTGGCTAGCGCCGAGCTTAAATTGCGAGATATGGCTTCGGCATGCAGCGATCTCGGCACTCTGCTTGACAATGCGTGTGTCTGGTGAAAGAGCAGTATAATGTTGCGTTAACGACACTTTCATGCAAGCTCTCAGGCCGTCGGTGGTAGAATTCACATGGTGGCTTATTCCCAGGCAAGTTGTTCGTCGTTTGACCAATCGAGCTGGAAGTTGTTTCTCGGGGATGCTGGGTGACGTCAAATAACATTCCTTGTTGTCGGTATTTTACCAAAGAATATGTTTGTTATTTTTAATGGTTACCTAGCGGAGAATTATCTTCTGGTCTAATCCTCAAATTATATTCATATTTTGAACAGACTGCCACGAGCCCAGTATAGATCAAGGGTAGTCAACCTTTCTTACCTACCGCCCATTTTTGTATCCCTGTTAGTAGCAAACTTTTCTAAACGCCCACCTGTTCCACAGTAATGTTCATTTATGAAGTAAGCAATTAACTTTAATTGATTAAATTTGTAAAGCAGAGTTACAGCAAATTTAACCGTATAATAGTAATTAATTACGAAATACTGTGTCACGATTTTATGAAACCCTATTGAAAATGTTTTTAAAATCCCCACCGCCTGCCACCCACCGTGAAAGCTGGAGCGCCCATTGGAGGGCGGTGGGGACTAGGTTGTCTCCCAATGGTGTAGACCTATGGTGTGTTACAGATATGCAGATGACACGTTCATCGCCTCAAACAGGAGGAACACAGGTTACATGAGTGTTGCCTTTCGTTCAATCACATTGATGATATCCATGCCGACAAACCATTTACAATGGAAAAGGAAGAGGATGCCCCACTTGCGTTTTTCGGCGTATTATTCATGCGAGTCGACCGGCATTTGGGCTACACTCTATACAGAACGTCTATACAAACTGGGCAGTACTTGCAGCGAGAGTCCTGTCACCATCCTAGCCAAAATTGACTATCATACATATTTACAGGCACGTTCTGAACTGAAGGATGTCACCTTCCCTTTTGTCTTTTAAATCTGAAGTTCAGGAGAACTCAAGACTACAAGAGTGACAACAAAAATGAAATAAAAGCACACTCACAGTTAACTATATCTGATCTAAAAAGTCATCGATAGAATCAGTAGATTCAACCATGTTCAAACCCGCTGAAATGATCGGCGAATTCTTCAGGTCGCTAAAACTTAAGTGTGATGCACTTGAACATCGGGGGTTTATCATATGCCGTGTTCCTATGGAGAAATCTCTATCACATTCACTAAAAGATCGGTTAACACGAGACTTCAACGCGAAAGGATTTGTCTACAAACTAAAAAAACTCAATTGTGAGGAAATACTTTTTCAGTAATATTCAACATACATTGAAGTTCAACAAGACTAAAGTCCTTTTGAATACAAAGGAAAACTATGAACATTAAATTCAGTTAGCCATTTAGATGCATGATCCTTATCTTAACGAGGAGGAGGAAATACTGCCAATTGAATATATAGGGAACGCAGCTCTGATGGAAATAACGGTGAAAAAAAAGAAACCTGGCAAACATGTTGCGCGATAAAGCAACGATGCTGGGGTCATTAATTAAGGGTACATTGTATGTCCTATACCGCCAATGATAAATTATCGAATTTTATATTCGAAACTTTTTAAGACACCAACTTACAATTTTCCATAACTATTGAATGCACCTTTCTAGGTACACTGAACTGGACTTATTATTTAAACTGTACTGTGGGGCATATTATATTTTTTTTTCCAAACACTCAATTTTTTGATAGAATTTTTAAACAAATGAACTTAAAAACAAAACAACTTAAGATAATTTAATTATTCTAGTTCCATATGTGATGAATCTCACATTTGGCATGCTGTGAAAATTTCATATCTCTACCATTAGTACTTTTTACAGAAGGGCTCATTTATTGCAATAAATGTAGTTCAGACATATCGAGGTTTTTATTACAGATTCTTATACGGACTTAGATTTATGCGTCTTTTATGCACTAGAACTTCCCTGGTCCATAGTCTCTGTCTACTTCAGTGTCACAACAGCCCAGTGCTTGCCTCCTCCTTTTCTTTCTTGCTTCTTTTGGCATTTGCTGAGCAGCTAACTCTGCTTCACGTACACGAAGCACATCCAGTTCCCGCAGTCCTTTGGCGATGTCCTGTCCAAATCTTACCCCTAACTTCTCCAGAACCTTAAGTCTTTCATAGTTCCCACCATTAAAATTTACTACAGCATCAGACACTGCTAACTTTAGAGCTATAAGACCAACAAATACATTTTTAGGCGCACGGCACCACACAACACTACTGAAGGACTCATTCACTTTCTCGGTCTTCCCATGTAAACACTTCTTTAGTAGCTCAGGAATTGTCAAATCTCCGTAAATAGGTTTGATTGCCTTCATTACTGCCAAAGGAAGAGAATGCTTATGTGCAAATTCATGCAGGGTGCCCGAAAATTCAGCTTGTTTGGTAGAGGTGGACACAAAGCATGACACGGCTTTTCATCGGCTGATATTTGATGAATGAAAGTGCTTCACACAGCTCTTTTCATCTTCTCTAAATTGTCACAGTTATCTTTAATGGCCTACTCTTAGTCATTTTATTTACATATAAGAAGCAATAGAAGTTAGCTTACTACAAAGACAGCCAATAATCACTCTACTTTCAATTAAAAGTGGTATCAGAAACAAAGGACTGATTTGTTTATTCGTAATGACAACTTATGAGACGTAGCAGTAGGCACAAAACAAAGCAGTTCACAGCCTTCTAGACTTTGTAGTTTCCAAGATACGACTGCTCAACGGTGGCAGTATAAGCGTAGCCGCGAAATTTGACAGACACATGTAAACATTCAAAATATTATTTGGAGGTCTCACAAGTTTTTTAATGTATTATGTACCAAAATGTTCAGGAAAGTCCAAAGTGCATTGTGGAGTAGAAAACAGAAAATGTCAAATTTCAACGAATTTCACGTATAATGTTCCCTTAAGTTCGTATCTCCGGGCAGAGAAAAAGGATAGAAATCTCAGCTATAGCACATTTATAAGATCTCTGCAGATTCACACACATTTTCCAGCAAAATAAAACGAGTCACATGCTGTGGTAGTTGAAGTATTAAGTATCGCTCTGGGAAATGCTGTATTCACCACCACAGTAGTCAGCTCACCTTTCTGAATTCAACATTTTATTCGTCACAAAGGGATGTCGACTCAGTTTTTCAGGCTAGCAAATGGGAAGCTGCGGTGCACAAAATGGTCCTGACAGCAGCTGATAGTGTGTGTAATGTTATGCAACAATTTATGTGTAGTGTGTACAGTGACTGGGTGTGAGAAAAGAATGAACAACGTAGCACTGTCTTTCCACAATTATTAAATAACTTGTCTGTAAAGCAGTATTGTACACTAAGGAAGAACCGAATGAGTAGCACTACTTTAAACGGATTGGCCTTGTATTCCGGAGGATGGAGGCTCCAGTCTTCATCCAGCCATGCTGATTTAGGTTTTCCATCGCTTTCCTAGATTATTTCTGGCAAATGCCGCGATTTTTCCTACTATAACTGACGACCTGCCCCATTCTTGTCATTCTAGACCTGTAAATCTGTAAATGTCTGTGTGTGTGAGAAATACTTCATTTTTGTTTTTCTTAAATTGTAATACCAAAACTTGTCCAGTGTCCTTGTAAAAGATATCTAAACATAAATAAATCTACTACTACTATTAGTATTGATGCACGTGCAGCCACGATACTCATTACGATATCCGTCTGGCTTCTTTTCGCTACAGCAACGCTCCTTAGAGCTGCAACTCTGAAATAATAGCACGAACAACAGAAAAACATACTGTTGCTTCCAATACGTCAGAGGGCATTCAAATATTACCGGTATATCTACTGCCATGTATTGACTGCAAGACCTCCGCTCATCTCCCCAAGGCTCCTAGGAAATCCGGTTAGACGTAAAATCGCTAAGACTTTTGTTCAGTCACTCGTAGCTCAGTCCGATGCTGTAATAGAAGAGATCAAACACAAAGCTAAATTTAAATTGTTTATTTAAAAACTCGTTCAAACATGGAGATGGTACAGATGTACCCTGTACTACCGTGTGAATGCCGCAGAAACCCACATATTGAGGGTTTGAAATAGGCACTACTGCTGTTGAAAAGAGTTGCGAACAAATAAGTCGACAGGTCCGGATAGAATCGCAGTTCGATATTACAGAGAGCACTCTTCGGCGTTGGCCCCTTACTTAGCTTGCAGTTATCGCCCAGAGCAATTTCACAAGCGAGTGGAGGAAAACACAAGTGAGCTCCGTACGTACGAAGAGTAAAAGAACAGACCCGGACTTAACGTCGGTTTGCTCCTGAGTTCTTGAGCGTAATCTAAGTTCGAATGTAATAATTTTCCTTGAGAATAACAGAAATTACATCCACAAATCAAAACGAATTTAGAAAGGATCGGCTCCTGCGAAACTCAGCTAGCCCTTTTCTCGCACGATATCCTGCGAAGTATGTATGATAGGCAACAGCATCCTCACATGGCAGACCACCTTCTCTTCGCGAAACACAGCTACACAACAGAGAAAGTTTAGAGAACCTGGACCTCCGACAGACTGTAGGAGGCTTCTAATGTCACGAACGTGCGTCTTGGGTAAGGATCTCGTAGACAAGAGTAATCAGGGCTCGATTTTCTTTCGCCCCATTTGCGAGTGGAATAAAAAATGGAGTACCTACCAACAGTGCGAGGGTGGCTCGATAAGTCTGATAAAAAAGCAAGAGAAAATGTTTGTTTCCTAAAAAACTCGTTTCGGTTCTCGACATTGTCCCTTTTGAGGGATATACGCTTGGTCCAAAGGTCCACCAGGTTTTCCATCTCATGGGAAAACTAGGTTCTGCTATACTCTGCAAAATGCTCCTTGACTACAACTGTCAGTTTCTCATTTGATGAAAATTTCTTCCCAGCAAGCCAAAGTCTCAAGTCAGGAAACAGAAAGAAGTCACTTGGGGCTACGTCTGGTGAAAAGGGTTCATGAGGAAACAATTCAAAGCCCAATTCACGCGCTTTTGGCATTGCTATCGCTGATGTGGGAATGGTTCAAATGGTTCAAATGGCTCTGAGGACTATGGGACTTAACTTCTTAGGTCATCAGTCCCCTAGAACTTAGAACTACTTAAACCTAACTAGCCTAAGGACATCACACACATCCATGCCCGAGGCAGGATTCGAACCTGCGACCGTAGCGGTCGCGCAGTTCCAGACTGTAGCGCCTACAACCGCTCGGCCACTCCGGCCGGCAATGTGGGAATGGTGCATAATCCTAGTGAAAGACCACTTTTTAGCGTGCCAACCATCTTTTTTAAGCCACCAAGCTTGAAACGATCCAACAATGAAGCACATTAGGATCCAGTTAGGGTTCTGTCTTTTTCCAAGTAATCTATAGGGATCATTCCTTGGGAATCCCTAAAAAAAAAAGTGGTCGTCACCTTACAAGCTGACGGAACAGTCTTCGCCTAGTTCAGTTGACTTTCACCAGCCATTGTCCATTGGTTTGACTGCCGTTTTGACTCTGGTGTGTAATGATGGATCCAGGCTTCAACAATAGTCCCAAATCGGTGCAAAAAGTCTTACAGATTGCTATCAATATCGCCGGAAACTGTGTTGAAATGCTGTTCCCGATGCGCGTTCTTCGGCACCCACCCCGCACAGTTCCTTCAGAGAAAATTTTCCGTACAAGATGTTACGCACTCACGCAGTTCAGATGCCTACAGTTTCAGAAATCTCATGAATTTTTATTCTTCGGTGTTTACCATGTCATGGATTTTGTCAATGATTTCCTTTATGATGACCTCAATTGGAAGGCGGAACCGTGATTCGCCTTTGGCCCGACAACGTGTGAATTTATTACTCCAGAAGTAATTGGTCTTCAGTGATAGTGTAAAGGCAGCGTCGACATCATCCACTTTTGTTTTAATCTTTTAAATGAAAATCTTTAATAACAGCACGAAACTCGGTTTTCTCCGTTTTCAATCGCAGTCTACACAATGACCAATTCAGACGGTGGTCTACAACAAACTGTAAGCTGTACATTGTTGAAATTCTTTATACATACGATCTTTGGAGTAATCAAGAGTACCAGCCAGGAAGGTATAGCAAAAATGTTCCCTTCTTTCCTGGTAAGTAATTTACCAGACTTATCAAACCACCCAAGGTATCCTCAGCCATACATCGCCAGGCGGCTTGCGTAATATGTATGCATGTAAACGTTGAAACTGAAGTACAGCGCAGCAGAATAACTAGCACCACAAATCTTGTGAAAATGTCAGCCAGGCACGGTGGCGAAACGTCGTGAAGGAGAAAAAGAGCGGACGCCACGTGCTGGCGGGACTGAACCGCCGAGTCCTGGAGCAGGCGGTCTCAGCAGTGACAATCTGTCACCCTGGCAGCCGGCGGGCCGCCCATTCAAAGTGTCACTCGGCCCGCGGCGGGAAAGACAAGTCTCTGATCTCCGACAGAGATTCTCTTCTTAGCGAGTCTCTTCTACCCTCGCATTTCACACGCGCACACGACTGAGATTAATGTTTCGCTGTCATCTAAAGACTACTCGCTGTTGGGCTTTACCTCGGAAATACTTACAGCCCACATTTACTGATTCAAAGCTGTAGCTATTTAGACGCTTTCTTATTAGGCAGTAGCTTATTGCCTTGCGTTGAACAGTTAATTATGTGCCATGACCTGGTATGAGATAGGAGCAGGAATAAAATCTGTCTATCCAGTTTGGATTCCGTAGAAATGTTGGAATTCGTGAGGCAATACTGACCCTACGACTTATCGTGGAATATAGATTAAGGAAAGGCAAACCTACGTTTCTAGCATTTTTAGACTTAGAGAAAGCTTTTGACGATGTTGACTGGAATACTCTTTCAAATTCTGAAGGTGGCAGGGGTAAAATACAGGGAGCGAAAGACAATTTAGAATTTGTACAGAAACCGAATGCCATCTATAAGAGTCGAG
This sequence comes from Schistocerca nitens, assembly GCF_023898315.1. NCBI lineage: Eukaryota > Metazoa > Arthropoda > Insecta > Orthoptera > Acrididae > Schistocerca > Schistocerca nitens. The sequence goes on along the minus strand of NC_064617.1, from coordinate 927,846,572 downwards.
GGGCATGAAAGGGAAGCAGTGCTTGGGAACGGAGTGAGACAGGGTTGTAGCCTCTCCTCGATGTTATTCAGTCTGTATATTGATCAAACAGTAAAGGAAACAAAAGAAAAATTCGGAGTAGGAATTAAAATCCATGGAGAAGAAATAAAAACTTTGAGGTTCGCCGATGACATTGTAATTCTGTCAGAGACAGCAAAGGACCTGGAAGAGCAGTTGGTTCAAGAGGTTAAAATGGCTCTGAGCACTATGGGACTTAACTGCTGTGGTCATCAGTCCCCTATAACTTAGAACTACTTAAACCTAACTAACCTAAGGACGTCACACACATCCTTTCCCGAGGCAGGATTCGATCCTGCGACCGTAGAGGTCGCGGGGTTCCAGACTGTAGCGCCTAGAACCTCTTGGCCACTCCGGCCGGAAAGAGCAGTTGAACGGAATGGACGGTGTCTTGAAAGAAGGATATCAGACGAACATCAACAAAAGCAAAAAGAGGATAACGGAATGTAGACGAATGAAATCGGGTGATGCTGAGACAATTAGATTAGGAAATGAGACACTTAAAGTAGTAGAAGAGTTTTGCTATTTGGGGAGCAAAATAACGGATGATGGTCGAAGTAGAGAGGATATGAAATGTAGACCGGCAATGGCAAGGAAAGCGTTTCTGAAGAAGAGAAATTTGTTAACGTGGAGTGTCAGAAAGTCGTTCCTGAGAGTATTTTTATGGAGTGTAGCCATGTATGGAAGTGAAACGTGGGCGATAAATAGTTTGGACAAAGAGAGAATAGGAGCTTTTGAGATGCGGTGCTACAATAGAATGCTGAAGATTAGATGGGTAGATCACATAACTAATGAGAGGTACTGAACAGAATTGCGGAGAAGAGGAATTTGTAGCGCAACTGGAGTAGAAGAAGGGATCGGTTGGTAGGACATGTTCTGAGGCATCAACGGATCACCAATTTAGTATTGGAGGGTAGCGTGGAGGTTAAAAATTGTAGAGGGAGACCAAGAGATGAATACACTAAGAAGATTCAGAAGTATGTGGGCTGCAGTAGGTACTGGGAGATGAAGAAGCTTGCACAGGATAGAGTAGCATGGAGAGCTGCATCAAACCAGTCTCTGCACTGAAGACCACAACAACAACAACAGTGAGAAAATTTCTTTTACACTCTAAGACAAGCAAGATAAGGACCACGAAGGAATTATCAAATGGTTCAAATGGCTCTGAGCACTATGGGACTTAACATCTATGGTCATCAGTCCCCTAGAACTTAGAACTACTTAAACCTAACTAACCTAAGGACAGCACACAACACCCAGCCATCACGAGGCAGAGAAAATCCCTGACCCCGCCGGGAATCGAACCCGGGAACCCGGGCGTGGGAAGCGAGAACGCTACCGCACGACCACGAGATGCGGGCAAGGAATTATCAGCATGGGTCGGAAACCGGCAGAGGTGATGTTAAGGTACAGACAAAGATTGTAGGAATTATTCGAGAGAAAGAGCGGCACAAATCGAGCAAGTCAATAGTTCGTTGCTCTACCTCTGGCCCAATACAAGCAGTTATTCGTCTTTGATTGACGGACTTGTTGGATGTCCTCCTAAGGGATGTCGTGCCAAATGACGTCCAACTGGTATTTTACATCGTCAGATTCTCCAGCTAGTTGGGGGACCCGGCCCATAATGCCCCACGTGTTCTCAATCGGGGAGAGATGCGATGATCTTTCTGGCAGAGGTAGGGTTTGACAAACACGAAAACAAGCAGTGGAAACTCTGGCAGTGAGCGGGTGTTGAATATCTTGCTGAAATGTAGCCCAGGATGACTTTAAGGGCAACAAAACGAGACGTAGGATATCGTCGACTTACCATTGTGATGTACTGGTGCCGCGGATGACAACCAAACTGGTCCTGCTTGAAAGGAAGTGGCATCTCAGCCCATCACTCCTATTTGTCGAACAATATGGAATGACGACAGTCAGGTTAGTATTCCACCGCTGTCCGTGGCGACTCGAGAGACGTCTTCGGCCTGCAGTATCACTGAATGGAATAGATTTGTCTTCAGTGGAGGCTCCCTCTTCTAAATGAGCCATAATGACCAGCGAAGGCGTGTCTGGACAGGCCTCTGACAGCGGTGGGCCGCCATGCGACCCGAAAACCACCAATAATGGTCTGGGTAGCCATTTCGATTCATAGCAACACCCGTTTGATTGTCATCCACAGGAGCTTTACAGCACTACAATATTCTATGCCCCGTTTCGTTGCCCTTCATGGTAAGCCATCCTGGGCTCATATTTCAGCAAGATAAAGCCCGCCCACGCACGGCAAAAAATTGTACTGCTTGTCTTCGTGTATGCCAAACACTGTCTTGGCCAGCAAGGTCGCCTCATCTCGCCCCAGTTTAGAACGTTTGGAGCATCGTAGGCGCGGCCCTCTAGCCAGCTCGGATTTTCACTGTCTACCGTACCAGTTGGACAAAATTTGACACGACATCCATCAGGAGGGCGTCCAGCAACTCTATCAATCCGTGACAAGCGAGTAACTGCTTGTACAAGGGCCAGAAGTGGACCAACGTGTTATTGACTTGCTCAATTGTGAAGCTCTTTCTACTGAACAAATCATCCAACTTTTTTAAAATTCTAATTGTTTATCTGTAAATGTACCTCACATCTACCAATTTCCGACTCATTCGAGTAACTCCTTCGCGTTGTGTAGTTTTTTTTAGTTTATTTATGCATATTTAAAAATGTCAGTTCAGTACACCAAATATTAGGTGAAATCTTCTAAAAATGCTGTGTAGGATACTTCATAGTAACAGCTATCAACTACTAACCAGATGACACTCTTCTTCAACTGCTTAATTGCTTATTGTCACTAACTGTTTCTATCGTTGTACTCATCATTAGACAGCTTCACTGTATTTACAGGACGAACTGTTAATCGACTGTCGACTGCTCTGAATGCCATGGTATCCTAAAGCGAAAACATTTTAAACTGACGAATATTCAAAAACGAAACGAAAATTCTGCATAAATTAAATTTGGAAATTGCGTGATAAATCTAAAGTATATGTACTTCCATGTAAATTTAAAGTGGGGAGGGATCCCTGCTGTCAGTGTATTGGGACATTACGCGGAATCGGCAGCCACGAATTAAAATGTGTACTGGATCAGGATTCGAACCCAGGATCTCCTGCTTACTAGAGAGGTAAGGTAACCACTGCGCCATCCGGGACACAGTGTTATCGCAACTATCTAGGATCGCCTCAGGGCCGATACACATTCCTGTCGAGCGCCACCTATCCGCAGCCCCTGTCCATTTCCGCCATATTTGTTCTTCGGAGATTCCGACAGGAGGTCGGACGTATTTGTGCATCCGCACTGAATAAGGTGGATTCATTGGCCAGCTCGGTGATCGAATTATATGTATGTGTGGTGTCTGTTCTTTCGGAGATGTCCGAAACAACAGACACCACACGTTCAAAAAAAGCAATGGCTCTAAGCACTATGGGACTTAACATCTGTGGTCATCAGTCCCCTAAAACTTAGAACTACGTAAACCTAACTAACCTAAGGACATCACACACATCCATGCCCGAGGCAGGAGTCGAACCTGCGACCCTAGCAGCAGCGTGGTTCCACACATTCGTATAACATGTACTTACACTGTACGTTTTTTCAGTATAGTGCGAAATACTGTATTAATAAAATTAACACTTTGTTGCATACTTTTTATAATCAACTAGAAGCAGTTCCAAAGGACCTGGGTGTGATGTATTTAAACGCCGACTAAATTCCACCTAGTTGGAGATGTGATGTACACATTTGCCGACGACTGGACTAAGAATATCTAGTAGGATAAAAAAATGGCTCTGAGCACTATGGGACTTAACATCTGTGGTCATCAGTCCCCTAGAACATAGAACTACTTAAACCTAACTAACCTAAGGACATCACACACATCCATGCCCGAGGCAGGATTCGAACCTGCGACCGTAGCAGTCGCGCGGTTTCGGACTGCGCGCCTAGAACCGCTAGACCACCGCGGCCGGCCAGTAGGATATTTCGCTAAAATGTAAGTGGGTGCGCACACATTACTAAAACAATGGGGCGTTATGGCACGCTTTCCCTGTGTTATTTGGCGAAACCATACAATCCCGACTGGACAGTAGCACCAGGCATCATCTTTAGCCATCGAGCTTATTTTTAGAAGTGAAAGCGTTTTCCGTTTTATGATTTCAGTAATGTCGTTCTCCGCATATCTGGATAACTAAGTAAGGGATCCATTTTACTGGCACACCCCACCCGAGCAAGGAGGACAGAGGCATTCCATTCGTTCGCTGCTAAAACTAGTAAATCTATTCTTAGGTTAATGTCCTTTTGGTTCAAATGGCTCTGAGCACTATGGGACTTAACTTCTGAGGTCATCAGTACCCTATAACTTAAAACTACTTAAACCTAATTAACATAAGGACAGCATACACACCCATGCCCGAGGCGACCGTAGCGACCGTAGCGACCGTAGCGGTCGCGCGGTTCCAGACTGTAGCGCCTAGAACCGCTCGGCCACTCCGGCCGGCTGCCCTTTTGGGTTCTGTCAAAGACGAGTTGGGACTGCGGAAGCCCGGTGTTTATAAGATTCCATGTAAGGCATACATTCTCTTTAAAACTACTCGCACTGTTGGTGACGTATGTGTGGAACATCACTTGCAAAGTTACAACAATGAAACTCTGCGGCCATACGCAGTGAAATACAGTATCGTGAATGAGAGGTCGCTGATGCCGCTGCTCGTTACTGGCACTGTGTTCTGAAGAAATCAACTGAAATTAAGCTGGATGGTAATTTGTTTAACAGGGACAAGGGATGTCCTTCGAGCACGTCGTGGAACTCTGCGCTGACCTGTAACACGACGTTCTCGGTCGCCACACGTTTCCGTAACCAAAGTTCAACCAAGTCAGTAATTAAATACATCTACATCCATACTCCGCAAGCCACCTGACGTTGTGTGGCGGAGGGTACCATGAGTACCTCTATCGGTTCTCCCTTCTATTCCAGTCTCGTATTGTTCGTGGAAAGAAGGATTGTCGGTATGCCTCTGTGTGGGCTCTAATCTCTCTGATTTTATCCTCATGGTCTCTTCGCGAGATATACGTAGGAGGGAGCAATATAGTGCTTGACTCTTCGGTGAAGGTATGTTCTCGAAACTTTAACAAAAGCCCGTACCGAGCTAATGAGCGTCTCTCCTGCAGAGTCTTCCACTGGAGTTTATCTATCATCTCCATGACGCTTTCGCGATTACTAAATGATCCTGTAACGAAGCGCGCTCCTCTGCGTTGGATCTTCTCTATCTCTTCTATCAACCCTATCTGGTACGGATCCCACACTGCTGAGCAGTATTCAAGCAGTAGGCGAACAAGTGTACTGTAACCTACTTCCTTTGTTTTCAGATTACATTTCCTTAGAATTCTTCCAATGAATCTCAGTCTGGCATCTGCTTTACCGACGATCAACTTTATATGATCATTCCATTTTAAATAACTCCTGATGCGTACTCCCAGACAATTTATGGAATTAACTGCTTCCAGTTGCTTACCTGCTATTTTGTAGCTAAATGATAAGGGATCTATCTTTCTATGTATTCGCAGCACATTACACTTGTCTACATTGAGACTGAATTGCCAATCCCTGCACCATGCGTCTATTCGCTGCAGATCCTCCTGCATTTCAGTACAATTTTCCATTGTTACAACCTCTCGATACACCACAGCATCATCTGCAAAACGCCTCAGTGAACTTCCGATGTCATCCACCAGGTCATTTATGTATATTGTGAATAGCAACGGTCCTATGACTCCCCTGCGGCACACCTGAAATAACTCTTACTTCGGAAGACTTCTCTCCATTGAGAATGACATGCTGCGTTCTGTTATCTAGGAACTCCTCAATCCAATCACACAATTTGTCTGATAGTCCATATGCTCTTACTTTGTTCATTAAACGACTGTGGGGAACTGTATCGAACGCCTTGCGGAAGTCAAGAAACACGGCATCTACCTGTGAACCGGTGTCTATGGCCCTCTGAGTCTCGTGGACCGTCTTTTTAGAAACCCATGCTGATTCCTACAGAGTAGATTTCTAGTCTCCAGAAAAGTCATTATACTCGAACATAATACGTGTTCCAAAATTCTACAACTGATCGACGTCAGAGATATAGGTCTATAGTTCTGCACATCTGTTCGACGTCCCTTCTTGAAAACGGGGATGACCTGTGCACTTTTCCAATCCTTTGGAACGCTACGCTCTTCTAGAGACCCACGGTACACCGCTGCAAGAAGGGGGGCAAGTTCCTTCGCGTACTCTGTGTAAAATCGAACTGGTATCCCATCAGCTCCAGCGGCCTTTCCTCTTTTGAGCGATTTTAATTGTTTCTCTATCCCTCTGTCGTCTATTTCGATATCTACCATTTTGTCATCTGTGCGACAATCTAGAGAAGGAACTACAGTGCAGTCTTCCTCTGTGAAATAGCTTTGGAAAAAGACATTTAGTATTTCGTGGGAACATAAATACAGCATTAAGTAACCAGAAGAAGGTTGTATAAGGATGAGTAAATAAATAAAAGTAAATTTAGCGATTAGTCAGGACAGCGAGACCTCGTATTTGCTGCAGTATTATCACCTGCAGCGCCGGCCGCGGTGGCCGTGCGGTTCTGGCGCTGCAGTCCGGAACCGCGGGACTGCTACGGTCGCAGGTTCGAATCCTGCCTCGGGCATGGGTGTGTGTGATGTCCTTAGGTTAGTTAGGTTTAAGTAGTTCTAAGTTCTAGGGGACTTATGACCTAATATGTTGAGTCCCATAGTGCTCAGAGCCATTTGAACCATCACCTGCAGCGCCGCTAGTATTTTTTGCAGTGCGACGGCATTGACGACGCTAGGTGCATACGTTGAGTTCACTCTGCTGGCGTATACAGCGACGCCGGTTCCAGCGTATCTTCTGTCAGATGAGACTTCGCAACAGCAGCGTCCCACCTGAAGATGAGGGTCAGATGGACCACCGAAATACTGTGTCAAATTGACATGAAGATCGGGTTGCAAATCAGGGAAGAGTATCATGGCTTATTCCGCTGGGAAGACTAACAAAATCACTATAATTCTGACGGTCGGAAGGGGATCTGAACCACCATCTCGACAACTGCAACTGGGTGTCTGGAGAACAGCGATATGAACAAGTGAAACGTTGATTATGAGATACCAGCAGCTAAAGAATGTAGATGAATCTGACCTGCGCTGCGAAGAATGTCTAAAATCCAGCGGATAAATCAGATACGAATTGAAATGGAATTAAAAAAGTAGTTGAGGAAAAACGGCTGGAAAAAACCCATACCATAAATGAGAGAGGTTAATGGGCCATCTGCTGTGGAGTGGCGAGAAAGTTAACTTGGCGCTGAAAGGAGCAGCAGAGAGGAAAATGTAGGGGTAAGATGGAGATTGAAAATAGATAATTAGGGGTGATGGATGTTAGGGTTATGAAGAGTTGAAAAGATTAAGGAAATGGGGCCGGTGACAAACCAGGCGAAAATTGTCATGACTAAAAAATGTACACTTTGTAGCCATTATGTTTATGAACATTTGTAGACAGGTCTTCTAACACGAGGATTGTCCAGAAAGTAAATTCCGATCGGTCGCGAAATGGAAACCACTGCGAAAATCCGGTAAAGCATTGCACAGGTGTGTTGGGAAGTGTCTCTAGTATGCCCATTGATCGTGTCGCGTCGTTCTTTTCAGTTTTGAGTGAACAGTGAGCACGTAAAGATGCGTAGGGAATGGCGTCTCCCGTCAAGTATGAAGGCTTGATTAGAGATTTCGCCTGTGTCATGCAGCCCACATAACACAACTGTCGAGCAGTTCCTCCTTCATGCCATTTCTCGGCCGCACACTGTAGGGGCAATGAAGACGCTCCTGCAGCGTTTCCGGTGAGAAGTGTCTGATAACCCACAATACAGTCCGTAATTGGCTCCCTCTACGTCTCATCTCTGCTCAGAAGAATCGCTGGCTATGAAGACAAAATTTTTGCAGAGACAGCGAGCTGCAGACCAGTGCAGATAACTGACCGAGAGCACAGGCGGCTGCTTTATATGACGGAGGTATTGGAAAGCTGATACACCACTACGAAAAAACTCGAAGTTGGCGACTGTGTAGAGAAGTAGGTGGAAGGTGTACCTAACAGTTGGAAATATAACATTTCTGGTTTTCACAGTGGTTTCTACTTCGCAACCGATCGGAACTCACTTTCTGGACAACCCTCGTATTCTAGGTTAAGGTCAGGTTCTCATTCAAAATGGTCGAAAATTCGATTTTTATTGCATTTTTTGAGGGGTATAAATGTCTATAATGTTGGGACGAAAAGGCTTTTTAATCCGTGCGTTACAAAAGTTTCTACAGCCATTGTTCGAAGCAGTGTCACGGCCGACGTGGGACTCTAATATCGACTGTAATAATTTTCCCTGAGAGGAAAAAAATTACATCCACCAATCAAAACAAATTTAGAGAGGATCGGTTCGTGCGAAACTCAGCTTGACCTTTTCTCCCAAGATATCCTGCGAAGTGTGTCCGATAGGCAACAGCATCCTTACGGGGCAGACCACCTTCTTTTCGCGAAACACAGCTACAGAACTGAGAAAGTTTAGAGGACCTGAATCTCCGTCAGACAGTAGGAAGCTTCTAATGTCACGAACGTGTGTCGTGCTTAAGGATCTCATAGACAAGAGTAATCAGGGCTCGATTTTCCCTCGTCCCATTTGCGAGTGGAATAAAAAATGGGGTACCTATCAACAGTGCGACGGTGGTTTGATAAGTCTGATAAAAAGCAAAAAAAATGTTTCTTTCGTAAACAACTCACCTCAGAACTCGGCATATGTATCTATAATGTTGGGACGAAAAGGTTTTTTAATCCGTGCGTTACAAAAGTTTCTACAGCCGTTGTTCGAAGCAGTGTCACGGCCGACGTGGGACGCTCTCAGCCGGTGATGTCCGACTCAGATAGAAAGCTTGTCGTGCCGTGACGCGCGTTCATACAATGATTTATATGTCAGTATGCATGCAAACACATTTGCCGAAAAAGCTGACGAACACTGTGTTCAGGCTGCCGAACGCAGCATACCCAGCGCAGCCAGATCGGCTCTTCTCGCCAAGAAGAGAGAGGAAACTGCTCTCCAGGAATAGTTCTATTTAGAGGAAGAGTTGATATACGGACATGGAATAGCAGACTAAATGTGAGTAACGAAAATCTTCCTTTTTTCTCAAACGTTGGTCAAAATTGATCAAAACATAATTTTCGGTACGCCATATTGGATTAGCCATTATGAAATGTGAAAATCTAACTTCAGATTTGTGTCAAGCGACATCAGTAATGTATAATGACATATAGTTTTAAGCAAATTGAACTAATAACACATATAAAAGTTTTCCCTATACGTTAATCAGGTTTTTCTCGTGAACGATTTATCAAAACTGTGTGCAGCGTAAAATAAAAATAGTTCAACCTGTTAACTCAAAGTATGATCTGTCAAACTGCCCGAACACATCCACTGTATATAATCGTTCATGCTTTCCCGGCGATCTGTTGACATCTTGGATATTCGGGAATCCAGCCGGATGTTCGCGTCGTTCTTGCATGATATTTCAACAGCGTGCCTCGCTGTCTTCTTCAGGTGCTACCAGAGACGACGCGAACATCCGGCTGGATTCCCGAATATCCAAGATGACATCCATTGTATGTTTTCTCACTGTCTCAAAAAAAAAAAAAAAAATTACAAATTTGCCTAGTTTTTTCTCATTCGAATGAGAACCTGGCCTTAAGTATTCATAACATTTTAGACGCGTTTCTTCAGGTGTCTTGTCAATTGAGATACTTTTCTTTTTTCAGATTTTATCTAACATATCAGAGCGAGTGAAACGAGTGTGTAATAACTACTACTGTCCTAGATTCACTCTGACAGTCCACCCTGATGCGACTGAGACAGATCTGAAATTATACCGGTACAGATCGTGTAAAGGATTTATTTGCAAGCAAACTGCAGTTTTCCGGTACACGACCAATGACTGTAATCCAGCCATTTGCTTGTACCAACATCGCACGAGTATACAACCGTTCCATTTCATCTCTCCACGCCTTCTTACTCATAGATGTCTCTGACATAACTGATTCGTTAACCATGTAATTTAAGGTAACTACATCTTTAAGTTCTATGGAGTGAAGAACGTTACATTTTGACATAATACCAACTAGTTTCAGCGGTCTAGGACCTTCTGAGCAACTCTTCTGTGCCCTCAGTAGTTTGAAAGTTAGGAAGAAAGGCTGGACTTACCGCAGATGTGCAGACTCCAGCACTGAACGTTGCTGAAGGCTAAGTCACCAGGTGCCACCAGCAGAGCGTTTGTTCTGAAAAATAAACAAGAAGTAGTCGTTACGTAACGTAAAGGAAACATTTTTTTTTTCTTTTTATTTCAGTTTATTGGCAGTTCGTGCCCATCCAGCCATCTGAGTAATGGACAGACGATACGACGGTGTAATGGAGATGATTGTCTTCTCAGCTACGGCGACTCGAAAGTAGCTACAACACAACACCCAGTCCCCGAGTATAGGGAACGAGATAAGTGATAGTTGTCAGGGACACCAGTACTTACTTCAAAAGGGCATAGTTCGCACACTTGTCAGTAATACTGTAAAAGATCATAGAACGATGAGCGTGTCGAGTAAGGAAAGATAGAAGATGATTGGCAGGGGGAATGACCAGCTGCAGCAGAAAGGTAGTTGAAAAAGTTGTTGGATGTTGCTAGTAAGAAAAGTAGAGCTACCAAACCTAAGATATGTAACAAAATTAAAATACGTTTCACACATCCATGAGAAATAAGCAAATTTAACATGACTCTGGTATACAAAATTCTGTATGCTTTCATGCAAGGGGGTAAAAAGTTTCAGTACTTCACTATGTATTGTTATTATTTGCATATGTTACAGACTGTTAAGATAAATATCGGTAAATAGCGACTAGCCTCAGCTTAGATAATTTTTCTAAAATGTTTGAGAAAGCAATAAACTAATCGTTGCTATCCACTTGTGCAGTAACTAGATACTAGAATGAGATTTTCACTCTGCAGCGGAGTGTGCGCTGATATGAAACTTCCTGGCAGATTAAAACTGTGTGCCCGACCGAGACTCGAACTCGGGACGTTTGCCTTTCGCGGGCAAGTGCTCTACCATCTGAGCTACCGAAGCACGACTCACGCCCGGTACTCACAGCTTTACTTCTGCCAGTATCTCGTCTCCTACCTTCCAAACTTTACAGAGGCTCTCCTGCGAATCTTGCAGAACAGAAGGTAGGAGACGAGATACTGGCAGAAGTAAAGCTGTGAGTACCGGGCGTGAGTCGTACTTCGGTAGCTCAGATGGTAGAGCACTTGCCCGCGAAAGGCAAAGGTCCCGAGTTCGAGTCTCGGTCGGGCACGCAGTTTTAATCTGCCAGGAAGTTTCAACTAGATACTAGATTTGTAAAAGGAGTTCTTAATGACAGCAGTTTATACATGCACCGAGCACTTCATATACGTTTTACATCATTTCCACGTAGTTCACAGTTGAGAGCATTCGTGGTTTGATTTAAATTCTGATCAACAATTCACAGAAATCTGCACTAGATTGTTCACGTAAGTCATGAATGGATGACCATCTGAAAAGGGAGAAATTACAAACTGGCATTCTGAAGTGTCCAATAAAAGACCAATTCCTGTTCTTTCTCTTAGTTAATTATTACAGTTTATTTTACAGGAAGAGCTATTAGTCTCTTTTATAGCCGGCCGGTGTGGCCGTGCGGTTCTAGGCGCTTAAGTCTGGAACCGTGTGACCGCTACGGTAGCAGGTTCGAATCCTGCCTCGGGCATGGATGTGTGTGATATTCTTAGGTTAGCTAGGTTTAAGTAGTTCTAATTTCTAGGAGACTGATGACCACAGATGTTAAGTCCCATAGCGCTCAGAGCCATTTGAACCATTTTTTGACTCTCTTTTATAGACAAGTGTTCTTATCAAGTTGCGTAATGAAGTATCAACTGGAAATCAGTGAATGTTGTTTTTTTTGTGAAAGCTAGTAACTCCATGATATGATGGGACCCGTTATATCAAGCGAGCTGATATTGGGAGGAAAAGTACTTGTGTTCGCAAATTCCTGTCAGTTATTCAAAAGTGGAAAATTTGATTCTGCTAATAGAAGAGGCTGTGGCAGTCCACCTTACAACAGAAATTGCCGCTATTGTGCCATAGAAGCGCCGCGTTTTTGCAGTTTTGTTGTTCAGTCAGAAATATTCGAAATATTTCTGCCTCACATAAAAGTCCTATACAGCCCGTGCGTCTTTGTAAAGAAAATAAAAGCAAATACTTCACAGCACCGAAGAGCAGTGATTTCCTCTGGTCGGCGTCAAACAAACAGTGCGCTAGTTTCTCTGCTGGCAGTCGGCCATCGAAAAATGGTTCGAGCCATGAAGTGGTAATCGGCTGAGCTTACGCAAAAATGGCTTGAGAAAAAGAAAAAAGAAAGCATCGCATGCTCAGACACTTAGTGGACGCTACGTGATGCTGCTTTGCAACCAGAGCAAAACATCACAGATGCAAACACTTGCCAACAGACACGATGCCCTGCGAGTATAAACTAACACACACATTCTTTCCGATGACAGTCTAGATCAACAAATTCAGAACTCGAACTCGCATGCTACTGTGGCGAAATTAGTTCAAGTTTAAATAGAAACCTACATTTATACGAAATCTTTAGCATCACCATACGATTTCAGTGATGCGAACTTTGTACTTGCTCTGCATAGTGATTCAGCATTGTAATGTTACTCCTGCCAGGGAATTGCGCCAATATTTACAACGTTCTTGATTAGTACTAGGAGCCAATGAAGCATCTTTCACGTAGTGGTCGCTTACCCATTATGGGGGTCTGCAAATTATACGATAAATACGAGTCCATCTCTGTTGCCCTAACTATTAGTTACAGTCGCACACAACGTCCGTGCTGTCAGAATATTCCTTATTAACGACGTACGAAGTCTATCTAGGATGCAAGCAGTAAAACTTAGCACGGAAGAAAAGTTTCTTTATCTCGTGGTGTTAGAACTGTTGTTTTATGCTTTGTCTGCATGATGCGCCACAATCCACTTTACCTTTCTTAAGGAACCGTTGAGTTGGGAAAGTTAAACAAGAAACCATTGCGTCGATTCCAAATCCCACTGAATACCAAGTTCATTTTCTTCCGCTATTATGTAACTCTGTTTTCTTTTATTTCTTTGTGCACATAATATAATAACGTGATTGTATCGTCCATACAGATGAGCACTGTTCGTTCCTTTATAAATGGGGCTGTCCTTTAAAACTCTGAAAGCGCCAACACTGGTTACATAGCCACCTGTCAACTTTCATTCTGTTATATTAAATGAGTTACATTTTATCGATCGCGAGCGCTGAAGTCTCTAAGATGCGATAATACGGCATATATTTCAATCGAAGTACAATAATATGAAATTAATTAACGTTAAGAAATATTTCAGAATAAAAGAACTAAAATTAATTATATTATAACATAATGCTTTTAGAGTCCATTTGATGAAAGAACTCTGCCATAACCCATTGAAAATAATCATGCAGGAGGTAACCTTAAATTATTTAGAGGAATCACGAAAAACCTAAAGCACAATAGCCAGATTTGAAGCGCCGTCCTTTCGTATACAGGTCCTGAGTGCCAACTACTGCTTCACCTCGCTATTTGTTACTGGCGAAAGGAGAACGGTAAATTCTACACACCGCTCAGAGCGGAAAGCGTGGGGAAAGCAACGTGCAAACATTTCCTAACATCAAAATTTCATCAGGCAGTACATCTCACGTTTACGTATCTTTTCGCTTTTTTAACTGACAAGCACAAAATCAGCGTCAGTGGAATATTTTCTCTGAGCAACAACCGTTTTACTTTTATTACCTTGTTATTTATTTACAGTTCACTGTATAGGCTTTGTAAAGCCTAACTAAAATTTTACTTAGAGATGCTATCTTTTGACCCGCCAGGTTAGCCGAGAGCGCTAACGCGCTGCTTCTTGGTCTCGGGTAGGCGCGCCCGCCCCGGATCGAATCCGCCTGGCTGATGAATGACGAGGGGCGGAGTGCGGGCCAGCCTAGATGTGGTTTTTAGGCGGTTTTCCACATCCCACTAAGTGAATACTGGGCTGGTCCCCACGTTCGGCCTCAGTTACATGTCTCGCAGACATCTGAATAGGTTAGCACTATTCCATGGATTACACTAGATGCAGACAGCTGGGGTCCACTAATTCCGTCCTGTGGGGTATGGAGTGGCGGCAGGAAGAGCATCCGGCCATCCCTTAACCATTAACCTTGCCAAATCCGTTCCTCACAATGCCGACCCTGCACAACTGCGGGATTAGGCACCAGTGAAAGAAACAAAGAAAGATGCTGAGCATCTTTTGAAGGAGTTCACTCGAAAAAAGTATCAAGTCCTAGTGAAATCTATGCAATGTGTGTTGAAAACAAAGAAGAATTAAAGATTGAGAAGTCATAACCGTAAGTAATCCATTACTCAGACGCGAATGAGCTTAGTGAGATTACACTGAGGTGACAGAAGATATGAGACAACGATACGCACATATACCATACAGATGCTGGTAGTACTGCGTACACAAGCTATAAAAGGGCAGTTCATTGGGAGAGCTGTCATTTCTACTTGGTCATCTCGGTCATTCATGTAAAAGATTTGCAATGTGATTATGGGCGCACGACGGTAATTAATGCAGAAGGGTAGCTGAAGCTTGGCTCATTGGATATTCCATTTAGGAAATCTTTCGGGAATTCAATATTCTGAGTTCGACGTGTCAAGAATACGCCAGAATACCAAATTTCAGGCATTATCTCTCACCATGGACACCAAAGTGGCCGACGACCTTCACCGAGAGCATTGGCTTTTGCACGAAATAAACGTTGAAATCAATGTTGGCCGTACAACGGACGTATCCTTTAGGACAATGCGGCGAAATTTACCGTTAATTGGATATGAAAGCGGGCGACTGCCGCAAGAGCACGACATTGCCTGCAGCGCCTCTCCTGGACTCGTGATCACACCTGCTGGACCCTAGACGTCTCGAAAACCGTGGCCTGGTCCGGCAAGTTCCGATTTCAGTTCGTAAGAGTTGATGCCAGAATTCGTATGTGGCGCAGACCTCACGAAGCCATGGATCCAAGTTGACAACAAGACACTGTGCAAACTGGTGGTAGCTCCATATGGAATAAATGAGTCCTCTGGTTCAACTGAATCGATAAGTGACCGGAAATAGTTACTTTCGGCTACACGGAGACCATTTTCGGCCACTCATGGACTTCATGTTCCCAAAAAATAAATCTTGTCTCAATTGTTCGCGAGTGGTTTGAAGAACATTCTGTACATTTCAAGCGAATGGTTTGGCCACCCAGATTGCCCGACACGAATCCCATTGAACATACATGGGACATAGTCGAGAGGTCAGTTAGTGCACAATATCCTGCAACGGCGACAGTTTTCCAGTTATGGACGGATACAGAGGCAGCATAGCTCAATATTTCTGCAGGGGCTTCCAGCGACTTCTTGAGTCCATACCACGTCGAGCACTGCACTACGTCGGGAAAAAGGTGGTCTGACACAATATTACGAGGTACCACATTACTTTTGTCACCTCAGTCTATGTTGGGTTCCGATATGAACAGACGGCGCCACTGCCGAAGTTATCTTCTCTAGAATCCTTGATAATGACGTTGCTTTCCGTTGAAGGTGTACGTGAACGTAGTATATAACAAAGTCATGTATGAGGCACGTGATCATTTTATAATTTTTTTGTACGCTGTCGTTATTGTGGATGGAGAAAAATGTAGTCACTTGAGGTTCAGCAACTCAACGTTATTTAAGGGAGTAAACTTATCTTCATAATATCAAAACGAATAGGGTGAAATTGGGTACTTGTACAACGCATACCGTCTGTATGAAGCCCCTTACTTCCTTTGACATTCTGAAGATGAGTTCACTCGAAATGTGTAAATAAAATTGAGTTGCTGAAAACCAAGTGACTAGATTTTCCTCTAGCGGCCATAACAGCATTGTATGGATAAAAAACTTTCAAATCTATTGAACGTTCCTCTAGAAAATATAACGTTTCCTGGTAAAGCATACTTTATAACTATACAATTACAATTTTATTTAAACATAGGCAGTGATTACGTCTGTGGACTCTGAATAATAATAGAGTAGAGACAATTATGTTATATTTTGTACACTCCTGGAAATGGAAAAAAGAACACATTGACACCGGTGTGTCAGACCCACCATACTTGCTCCGGACACTGCGAGAGGGCTGTACAAGCAATGATCACACGCACGGCACAGCGGACACACCAGGAACCGCGGTGTTGGCCGTCGAATGGCGCTAGCTGCGCAGCATTTGTGCACCGCCGCCGTCAGTGTCAGCCAGTTTGCCGTGGCATACGGAGCTCCATCGCAGTCTTTAACACTGGTAGCATGCCGCGACAGCGTGGACGTGAACCGTATGTGCAGTTGACGGACTTTGAGCGAGGGCGTATAGTGGGCATGCGGGAGGCCGGGTGGACGTACCGCCGAATTGCTCAACACGTGGGGCGGGAGGTCTCCACAGTACATCGATGTTGTCGCCAGTGGTCGGCGGAAGGTGCACGTGCCCGTCGACCTGGGACCGGACCGCAGCGACGCACGGATGCACGCCAAGACCGTAGGATCCTACGCAGTGCCGTAGGGGACCGCACCGCCACTTCCCAGCAAATTAGGGACACTGTTGCTCCTGGGGTATCGGCGAGGACCATTCGCAACCGTCTCCATGAAGCTGGGCTACGGTCCCGCACACCGTTAGGCCGTCTTCCGCTCACGCCCCAACATCGTGCAGCCAGCCTCCAGTGGTGTCGCGACAGGCGTGAATGGAGGGACGAATGGAGACGTGTCGTCTTCAGCGATGAGAGTCGTTTCTGCCTTGGTGCCAATGATGGTCGTATGCGTGTTTGGCGCCGTGCAGGTGAGCGCCACAATCAGGACTGCATACGACCGAGGCACACAGGGCCAACACCCGGCATCATGGTGTGGGGAGCGATCTCCTACACTGGCCGTACACCACTGGTGATCGTCGAGGGGACACTGAATAGTGCACGGTACATCCAAACCGTCATCGAACCCATCGTTCTACCATTCCTAGACCGGCAAGGGAACTTGCTGTTCCAACAGGACAATGCACGTCCGCATGTATCCCGTGCCACCCAACGTGCTCTAGAAGGTGTAAGTCAACTACCCTGGCCAGCAAGATCTCCGGATCTGTCCCCCATTGAGCATGTTTGGGACTGGATGAAGCGTCGTCTCACGCGGTCTGCACGTCCAGCACGAACGCTGGTCCAACTGAGGCGCCAGGTGGAAATGGCATGGCAAGCCGTTCCACAGGACTACATCCAGCATGTCTACGATCGTCTCCATGGGAGAATAGCAGCCTGCATTGCACTGTACTAGTGCCGACATTGTGCATGCTCTGTTGCCTGTGTCTATGTGCCTGTGGTTCTGTCAGTGTGATCATGTGATGTATCTGACCCCAGGAATGTGTCAATAAAGTTTCCCCTTCCTGGGACAATGAGTTCACGGTGTTCTTATTTCAATTTCCAGGAGTGTATTTGTAAAGGATTAAGTACTGGATTTGTGAAATAATATCTGTGTCGGCGAGTTCTGAAATCGCCACAGAAAATAATTAGTATAGAAAAGTCAGAGATTTCATGACACTTAGCCATTGTATAAATATTATTGTAAGAATAATAATGTCGTTGTCGTGTTCTTGGAGTGACATAGAGAGGAGGAACCTGAGACGCTATGTTTAACGCATAGGTAGCTTTGATTTGTCAAGATTGTAAGCAGGACGCCATTAGGCGCTGACTATAAAGAAAGGTGTGTGAACATGTTATTATTCGAGTTTTAAATGTAGTTATTTAATGAGAACTCGCATGGTATTATTAGAAAGCTTGCCTGGTATTTTAGCCATTTATTTAAGACATTTTCAGCTTTTTAAGTAGTGTCTGTGTTGCAGAACTGCGACACGGCGGAGCGAGCCGCCGCCGCGGCAGATTCAAATCTGTTAATAAGGGCAACCATACCGCAATAAGCGGTCAGGTAAAAATTGAATTTAAAATTATTTCTTACAGCAGTTCGAGATCGGAGTACAAAGCAGCAGATTTTACGTTGTGTTTCACAGGCGGACGCGAGCTGCTAATATTATAAACTTTAACAGTGTCAAAGTTAAAATACTAACATGTTTCAAAAGCAAATCTTGTTATGCAAAAATTCTGGACTGGTAAAAGTTATAGAAAAATCATTTTCTGGTTAATAATGATAGTCTCATTCTCTAGTGTTAGCGGTGGTGCTGCTTAATAATTAATATTGATGAAAAATCCACTGCAATGTTTGAGGTTCTTTAAGCGTTGCGTACGGCAACTTCATTATTTTTGATAACAGAAATAATTTCAGAGCATTTTTAGGATAGTTGCAGCAGAGATGCATATTTTGTGCATTGTATTGAGTTACAGTAACAAAACAGTGTTCATTTAATAAGAAGCCAGTTCCAGTATAATAATAATTAATCTCATTTTTTCTCAACAACGTGCACATACAATTAACCAAAGTAAGCCAGTGTACAGAAAAAATATTGGAGCGCGAAAAAAGCGTGCACAACGTTCTACGTTCTATTCCGTGACTTTTAGTATGAGTTGGTATTAATAGGGACACAGCGCTGAAACTTCTCTTTTAAGAACAGGCTCAGCGTTCTTCAAGAGGCCATGCGGACCACATTCCGGATATCGCACCAAAGAAAGACAGAACCAGGTCCTCCTGCAACAGTGTGATATGCTGCCGCGTAGATAAGGATACAAAATACCTCCCATGAAACATTTTTTTTATTTAGATATCTATAGTCAAGGAATACCTTTTAGACAGACTTGTACCACCAAAAGTAGCTGTACAAGTAGTTTGTGAACAGAGTTGACTCGAAGGAGAGGTAGGTACAAAAGCTGAGTCATCATCATCATCATCATCATATAAGTCTGATTATGCTTTTCAGCGTTCAGTCTGGAGAATAGTCCCCCTTATAAAATTCTTCCATGATCCCCTATTCAGTGCTAACATTGGTGCCTCTTCTGATGTTAAGCCTATTACTTCAAAATCATTCTTAACCGAATCCAGGTACCTTCTCCTTGGTCTACCCTCTACTGCTGAACCCATGAGTCTCTTGGGTAACCCTGCTTCTCCCATGCGTGTAACATGACCGCACCACCTAAGACGGTTCGCCCTGACTGTTACATCTATAGAGTTCCCAGTTTTTCTTTGATTTCGTCATTGTGGACACCCTCCTGCCATTGTTCCCATCTACTAGTACCTGCAATCATCCTAGCTACTTTCATATCCGTAACCTCAACCTTATTGATAAGGTAACCTGAATACACCCAGCTTTCGCTCCTATACAACAACGTTGGTCGAAAGATTGAACGGTGCACAGATAACTTAGTCTTGGTACTGACTTCCTTCTTGCAGAAGAGTGCTCACTGCATTAGCTTTGCTGAGTTCGACGTGGAAACCTTTTTGCTCGCAACTGCAGACAGAAAGCTGGGATACTTGACAAGGATTCTGTTACTTAGTTCCATCGTTTTGTTTTCTTCATCCCCCGGTAGTTATTGATATGAAGTATCGCCTTTCAGTTTTCCAAGTTCCGCCGTGATTATGTTTCTTCCTAATTAATTCTAGAATCGCGCAGAAAGCAGTTACGTTAACTAACTGCTAGGCATGACTCGTGATACATTCCATTCGATATTGCAACTTTCCTGTGTGCGTTTAGGGGAACGTTTAGCTTAGTGTTTGGAAGATTCAGTGGGCACCTTGGCCGAGAGCACTAAGACATTCCGAACCCGGCCCGTTCTGCCCTCTCCGGTCTCCCCTCCATGCCGTCCTTACATAAAAAAGAAAATAAAATAAAAGGCAAATCTGTTCCGTATCGCTCGGCTGCCAGGTAGCCGGTTCGAATCCTGCTTGTGGAATAAATTTTGACAGCTTATATATGGCCATCGAGGGGAAGAGAGGTGGCAGCGGAGAGTTGCTGATCACTAGACGTTGCGCCAACATCCTAGATCAAACTCCAAACCTCCCGCAGGGCCATGCGTCGTGAGGACGTGTGACAATGCATGTTAAACTCTGTGGACCCCTTGTGGCTATCTGTGAGGAGCACGTTATTTGCTAGCATCGGGATCCATCCTCTTCTTCCTGTCATCATCATACAACATAAACATGATTCCATACTAGGCACACACACGCAACCATTGCAGTCACTCACACTGAACAGACACACTTAAGACACCCACCTTCACAGTGAGGAAAGGGGCCACTGTGCGAAGGTGAAGAAGAACCTTTCCGGTTAGATGATTAAACTATTTCGAGGTTCAACCACCCAGTTTCTTTGATATATTTAAGCTCCCAGACGTCTGTATGGAGCCATTTAATTTAATCCTACTTCTTTTCCTCACTCTACAAGCCGCAGTCTTCCGTATGTAGTTTACCGTTAAAATTAACTATGATGACGTTTGTGTAAATAGCAACATTAACAAAGAATGATGTGAAAGAAACACTGACAATGTATATAAAAGTGTACACGAATACGGGATGCAAATCGCTTATGTCCTACATTTAGACCAGGAGGCGCCTTCTATTGTGAGACTAGTATAGTCAACGTTATCTCATACTCTTCCCCAGCGTTGCACAACTGCCTTTGTGCTTTGCAAAGAAACCATCACAGAATTTGTCCAAAGAGATTTTGTGAGACTATAGAGAACCTAAATCTGAATTCTTGGACTGGAGTTGCAACCCCGATTCTGGCAACAACGATTTCAGTACCTTAAGCTCGGGCGTAATTTTTGTCGATAAAATATACGTTTTCAATAGATGTTTTCAGTGATATCGAAAATGTTCTCACAACATTCCAGGACTGCATCGCAGCGACATTCAGTAGGTGAACTGCACGTGGCGAAGAAATAACCGGTTTTACTCTGTACATACACAAAATAATACACTCACACAAACGCTCTGATTTCGGTGTTTTGCCTGTGAACTATTGTCCTGGGATTACATTAAAAGTAGGTCATATTCCCAGGTTCGGATCCAGGTTCTCCGGAGGTTTCCTTGCTTGAACTAGAAGTCCCTTCCCAAATATTCACAACTGGGACTTCCTCTGCTCCAGTACAGCACCGCCTCGTGTTTGGCTGAAAAGGCCCTTACTCTACAAACGGTCAGGATTTGAATCGCCTGCTCTACCTCTGGGATAGACACGGATTGACGCGTATTTATATATATAAAAAAAAACGTCGGGTTGCTATCATACCACTGTGCGACGAGCAAGCGAGCGCTTTCCTATTGGTCAGCTGTCCCTCTGAGTTTCCCTGATAACAGTACCCTACAGCGCTCTCCATCTACTTCTACATCTCTACTCCGCAAGCCACTTTAAAGAGGGAACATCGTGTACCACTGTCACATCCGCCTTTTCCTGTTCCAGTCACGTTTTGTTCGCAGGAACAACGATTTCTGGTAAGCCTCTGCGGGGGCTCGAATCTCTCTTTTATCTTCATGGTCTTTCCACGAGATATCCGTGTGGTTATAATTACAGTGCACTTAGTCACAGAGGTCCAGTATGGGCTGGAATTAACATATGGCAGCGAAACTCGGTAGATATTCTAATATGTTAATGCGGAAGCGATTTACGCTGGAAGAAAGTTTCCATATGTAACGGTTTAGGAGTGGGATGTGGGCAGAATAGGTCAAACAAGTGAGAAAGGTATAATATTTTTACTATTAACCGCCGCCTACACAGTTTATTCAGTATGACCACCGGAGACTCTACGGAATACTATACAGCACCATATTTGCACTTGGTGGCCAAAATTGGAACTATCTTTTTCCAGCGTGTATCTGTCCACATTACCGCATTAATGTATCTACCAAGTTTCGCTGCCATACAATAATTACAGCCCACAACAGATCTCTGTGAGTAGGTGCACTTTCATTATAACCACCTGGTATTTGGGAGGCAGCAATGTGTTGGTTGACTCTTCTAGGAATGTGCAGTCTCGGAATTTCAACCGTTGCTCATATCATAATGCAGAGCACCTCTTTTGTACCTTCTGGCACTAGAGCTGACGCATCGTCCCCGTGAACCAGTAACGAAACGTGCTGTGCTTCTTTACTTCCTCTATCAATGCCTTAGTGTAGTATGGGAGCTGATAATCCCGCTGTTGAGCGCGCTATACGTACCACACCACCAACACCACCGCCACAACCTATCAATGCCATCTGGTGTCCCTCCCAGACTGACGAGCAGTATTTTAGTATTGGTTGAACGAGTGTTTTGTTAGCTACATCATTTGTTGATGGACTACATTTCTTGAGGATTCTGCCAACGTCTTTCAATCTGGCACATGCCTTAGCCGCCATTAATTTTACGTGGTCGTTCCACTGGAAATGGCTCCGTACGCATACTCCTAGATATTTTATGGAAGCAACTTCTTCCAGCAATTGTTCTGCAATCGCGGAATCACACACAGCTTTTCTATTTATATACGCGCTATACGTTCATTTGTTCATGGCGAAGGTCAGTTGCGACTCCTTGCACCATACTCTGCAGGTCTCTCTCTCTCTCTCTCTCTCTCTCTCTCTCTCTCTCTCTTTCTCTCTCTCTCCCCGCCTCCCCCCGTCCGTCGAGGCGTTACGCAAGGCTGTCGTGGACGAAATACGACTCACTATGCTTCGCCGTTGCTTTCCTTTGACCGGTGCTAAGGTGTGAAGCTGTCTCTCTGCCGCGTCAGATTTTGACGCCTGTTTGTAGAGTACGGTGCTACCGCGTTTGTGTTGTTATACATGAGCGTCGAATGAAGACGAAGGCAAACGTTGGAACCCGCTACCGGCACACCGCCAACTGCTCTCGAGTATCTCAAAAGAGGCCACTAAGGTTGACTGGATCATCCGGCAGGAAGACCAGCATCAACAGTTCCATATGATTTCACTCCGTTAAGGTATTTGAGTTTTAACACACAACACTAAAAGATTTTCTCTTCTCCCCATACCAAAAAATATTGGCCTTGATTTATTCTACCACCAGGTTTTCAACCTAATATCTCCGAAGTCAGGAAAGCATTATCAAACCATCACCAAGGTGGTGGTGGTGGTGTGGGGGGGGGGGGGGGGTGAGGGGTGAACCTGCAGATATATAGGAAAACTATCGGACATTTTGACTGAAAATGTCTGTTTACAGGCTGATGACTAGAATTATACATAAGAAGAACAGAAAAAATAAGAAATGCATATTGAGTGAAGACGGTGTAACATTCCTTTCGTCCATGCCTCGCAGCGTCCGTAGCGTTGCTGAAGCCGCAGTCCATTCTCATGAATGCGCAACATCCACCGAAAAAAAAAGCAGGAAAATACTGAAGAGGAATGTGACATCCGCGCGCCGGAGTAGACTTTCGAATGATTTGTAGGCTTTGTGTTCCCGCAAAGTAATTTCATTGATAACGAAGGGTAACTAATGCTACAAATTCGAAGTGACAACCAGTTTAAAAACAAAAACTGCGCCACAGGAGGTCCACGACATGCAACCTCTATCCGATGAGCCAAGTCCCCAATTTCGCGAGCCCCCAAATTGTTTCGCAAAATTATTTAACCCTTAGGTATTGCGGCCAGTCAGAATAAGGATTAGACTGTACGCATTCTCGCTGATCACGTCCTCGCTGCTTCTACGGCGCTTCTGAAACATGCTGTCTTTTGGCAGGTCTTTCAGAATAATTTCTTAAACTGATGTTGGAAACATCGACCGTCACGGGGAAATTAAGACAGCCATGTCGGCTCCGGGTATAACCCATTTAGGTGTTTCAGGAAAAGAACGGCCCATCACGATTGGTCGGTGATCGCAATCTAGTGTATGCCACAGCTCACGAGACTTACCACGGATCATGACAAAACACAATGATATCACGCACCCCCCCCCCCCCCACACACACACAAAATGTCCCTCCAAAACATACGTTAACACATGCAACAAAAATTACAGCAGAATGAAAGATTAAGACAGAGATGGTTATAATAATGACTACTATTAACAGTTGTCCAATAATGTCAACATAGAAAGACTCTTTTATTTTAAGGAAAGCAGGTATTCAGAAAAGTTTCTCTCCGTAAGACGAGAAATGGGAATGTTTAATTCCTTTTAGTGTTTATGAGTGATAGAGAGAGAGAGCGTTTCTCGTTGCAGCTTATATGTTCGTAGTCGGGGTGTTGTTACGTCGATAGCTGCTCTTTGGTTCTGTCGACGTAATTATTTTAGCTCCATCAATCGTGAAATTACTGTGGATACATGAGCTTGCTTATTATATGATTCTCCTGGCGATAGTACAGGGTGATTCAAAAAGAATACCACAACTTTAAAAATGTGTATTTAATGAAAGAAACATAATATAACCTTCTGTTATACATCATTACAAAGAGTATTTAAAAAGGTTTTTTTTCACTCAAAAACAAGTTCAGAGATGTTCAATATGGCCCCCTCCAGACACACGAGCAATATCAACCCGATACTCCAACTCGTTCCACACTCTCTGTAGCATATCAGGCGTAACAGTTTGGATAGCTGCTGTTATTTCTCGTTTCAAATCATCAATGGTGGCTGGGAGAGGTGGCCGAAACACCATATCCTTAACATACCCCCACAAGAAAAAATCGCAGGGGGTAAGATCAGGGATTCTTGGAGGCCAGTGATGAAGTGCTCTGTCACGGGCTGCCTGGCGGCCGATCCATCGCCTCGGGTAGTTGACGTTCAGGTTTCATAACTAACCTTTATCGTAGGACTCTCCATACAGTTGATTGTGGAATTTGCAGCTCTCTGCTAGCTCTGCAAGTCGATTTTCCTGGGCTGCGAACAAATGCTTGCTGGATGCGTGCTGCATTTTCATCACTCGTTCTCGGCCGTCCAGAACTTTTCCCTTTGCACAAACACCCATTCTCTGTAAACTGTTTATACCAACGTTTAATACACCACCTATCAGGAGGTTTAACACCATACTTCGTTCGAAATGCACGCTGAACAACTGTCGTCGATTCACTTCTGCCGTACTCAATAACACAAAAAGCTTTCTGTTGAGCGGTCGCCATCTTAGCATCAACTGACGCTGACGCCTAGTCAACAGCGCCTCAAGCGAACAAATGTACAACTAAATGAAACTTTATAGCTCCCTTAATTCGCCGACAGATAGTGCTTAGCTCTGCCTTTTGTCGTTGCAGAGTTTTAAATTCCTAAAGTTGTGGTATTCTTTTTGAATCACCCTGTATTATCATCCGTGGCATTCCTTTTATCACAGGCTGGTCGAGCATAGTAGTTGTGAAGATCCAACTTCACACATGTGCAATCACACGCGATTCCGATATCAACGTGCCGCACACAGTTTTAAAACAGTATAAAACTCAGTTTAACCTGCCAATCATGAAATTACAGTGCATCGCTTTTAGCGTGTGTACTACAATCGCGAATTCACAGTTCCGGCGAAAACAGTACCACACGTAATAAACGGTTTAAATATTTTCATAGCGGCGGTTAATGTTTTAATGCGTCGGCACTTCATTGACTAGCAAATATGACAAGAAATTTAAAGTACATTAGTCTATACAATTCAGTAATACGCAAACAATTCAGTTCCAACAACGACAATCAAAGTCCATTCGTATATAGGTTATCTGAACAACGTTCAAGTCGAAATTTAGTTTTAACCGCGTCCGAAAAATATTTATGCGGCAATAAATCTTTATATGTTTGTGTCTAGCAGAATTATGAAGCATAAGAGCATATACGCGCCACCACACTGGCTGTCACTGGTCGACTGTCACTATCGATAACGCTCTCGTATCACAGTTCATATACATTACGTACTACAATTAGTTTTATTCTGTCCATTTTACAAAAGCAGATAAAACATATGTTGAAGTTTTGCGTACTCAATTAACAAGAAATTAATGTAGAAATGTAAATAAAGCAAAACTTAGTCATATTTAACACTGTAGAACAAAACAAAAAATATTCGGCACCATCAAAGATGTATGTCCAAAGTAAAAGAAAAGAAAGAAGAAAAAGTTTCATCTATTGCAGTTGCGTAAATGAAATTTATTTTCTCGTAGATTCTTTTTGAAGTTTCGATCAACAGTCCTAAGGAAAATATGATACAGTTTCCCATTCATGCCGCTTCAGAGTAATCCTCTTTATTCAGCACAAATATTACATTCTATATATCGACTATATGCCATAAATACTCATATCTGGTCGTGTCCTTGAGAGTTTTTCCTGCCATCGTCCCTTCAGGTACTATTTTCAGCAACGATTCATGTCGTAATATCTGCGCAACTATTCTGCCACATAATTTCATTATGTAGGTCTACTATAGTAAACATGTTTTCTCAGTGATTCGTTACAGGACGTACGTGTTCATTCTTTACTCGATGAATGTACCACATTTTAAACAGTCTCCTGTAAAATCATAAAAATTCTATCATTTCATTTTTCTCTTCCCCTGCGATCACGTTTCGCACACACGCTTGAAACTGTTTTTCATGAATCTTTTTCTGGGTCAGCATCTATCTTTTTGTATATTAAAAGCTGTGTGCCTTTTGCAGTCTTAACGTCTATGACTTTCTTACAGATTTGCTCTCTATTATTCTACTTCCGAGTCTCTTGTCGAATCTTTGGATTTAGACATGCATTTGATCTTGTCGAATCTTTGGATTTAGACATGCATTTGACCCCAATAATTTTGATTACGCACTGCTTATGAAGAAACAGTCATGAAAGTAAGCTGCAATGTAACTCAATATAACCTTAAATATCCCAAGTGTTGATAATTTCTGTTCATCACAGTATTTGTTAAATTTTCTCCATTGAGATGTTATTGATATTGAATTAGTGGCTCAAATGTCTCCTTCAGTTACAAAAAAATGTTCAAATGTGTGCGAATTCCTAAGGGACCAAATTTCTGAGGTCATCGGTCCCTAGACTTACATACTACTTAAACTAGCGTAAGCTACCTGATGCTGAGAACAACACACACAGCCATGCCCGAGGGAGGACTCAAACCTCCGGCGGAAGAGTTCAGTTACACATTACCTCTATAGCAATAAATTAAGAGAGGTGCGAACATTGCCCCTGCCCCCCTCCCTTTCCCTCTACACAGACAAGTTACCCGCCCGCGTGATAAAGAAAAACATCACGAGACTCCTGACTGACATCAGTTCTAGCTGAAGGCTATCACCAACACAACTGTGCCATTACATTACATCGTCAACACAAGAGCATGTGGTCCAGATGACACATTTATTCATTTTATTGCTTCCTTCAGACTTATAATTTACATAGGACGAATCACCTAAAACTTGCACCGCAAATATTACGGAAATGGAAAGTGCTATTGCTGTGTGGGTTTCACAGAATGGATAGGTAGTTAGGGGCTCATATTGTTAGCCAATCACAGATTGTAATAACACTTATAAATTGTATTTATTTGTGCAAACGTACACTTTTAAAGTGGAATTATGCCTTTTGACATTAACAAACTAAAAGTAGGGTGATCTTAAGTGTTAGATGATCCACCCTGTATAATAGGTCGTGCTTCCAAAATTTTTTGACGTAGTTGTATGTTTTTATTGAAAACAAGATACAGTCTTAAAATAACTATAATACTACTACTTACATATTTCTAAATATATTTAACACTCCCATTCACATCTTCTACAAAACTAGCTGCACTCGCCAGCACCTGTTTGATCATTCACACTTCTGTGGTGATGCTGTGCTGTGTGCGAGGTATCTTGTAATTGCCGTACCCCGGCTTCCTCTTTTTCACGCCTTGAAATGATGTTAGAAACACTGTTATTGTATACCATTAGTAATTTGTAAAATGTTCATATTGAGGTCGGTTACTATCTATAGGTTTCCTAGTTTCATTATAGCGTCATAGTTACAGAAAGAGATCGGGTGTTCCGGATGCCGGCAACAGTACAGGCCACTGTCTTTCCTGTTGAAGCTGTACTGGTAAACTGGATACGGACGGTGTCCCGTTAGGTAATGTGCCATGCTCGGACTGGGGTTTCATGGCCCAGGGCTAGGCGTTCTCGAATGCACGGAAAACGCTGACCGACTCTTCTGCCCATTTCACTCTCCTTCCACTTGTTCCTCCATGTTTCCACTTTCCGTTTCAGGAGTTGGGACTTACTTGTTACCCTTTAGTCAACGATTTGTTGGATTTCTGGCAGATCACCTTCGCGTAACCAGTGGGAGACTGAACAACATGTCTACTAGGTAGCTTCCATTAATCACTAGTAAATCATCCGCTGACGTGGTGCCAAAGGCCCCTATGTGTCTAGGAGCACACCCCTCTGTGCACGCTGCTGGATTTGCCCGTCTGGTCACTCGCTGCGAAGGCTACGACGCACGTGAAAATGGCATGTGACGGTAGTTAACTTTTAGTTAGCTGTAGAGGCGCGGGTAGTTCTGCGTGTAATATTTCTTGCTATGTGTGCGGCTGTCTAAATATGTTGTGCGACGTTACGCTTTGCGCCCAGTTAGTCACAACGTATCGTGTGCCTGTGTAGTGATGAAGATGTTTTCTAATTCTGTAGGCTTTCTACGTAATGAAAACTATCTTTCAGGAACAGATATGTGGTTTTCTGTGAGGCTATAGTTAACCTCTTAATGTTAATTCACATTAACCAAAGCGACTCTAACAAATTGAAAGTTAATAGTTTTTTAGCACCACTGACGGTAGGTGCCGATTCTACACGAAGCTACCAAAACCTCCGACATATGCTGCATTTTTCTGTCCGTGTCGAGCACTTCTAGACATGCTGTTCGCCCCTTTATTCACGACACACACACACAAACACACACACAGACACACACAAACACACACACACACACACACACCTTTATTCACGCAAACGCACACACACACACACACACACACACACACACACACACACAGAGAGAGAGAGAGAGAGAGAGAGAGAGAGAGAGAGTATTTTTCGAAATACACACATAAAAATAATTAGCATCATCCCCGTTCCCAGAACTCCTGAAGATAGACGTTGACTGTGGATGTTGTATCACAGACACATTCCTTTTGACTGTTCAGAGATCTCACTAAATCTGCCCAAAGATGTAAACATCCATGTATGAGCAGCGCCTATTAGACGGAGGGGGTCCGACAGCGATCAGTTCCAGTCATTCCACCAGGAAGGAGACACACGGGTCGTGTTGTCTGTAGTTCAATCAGTCCTAGACGGTCAGTACCGCGGTTCGATGGCATCCGCATTGTTACTTTGTTCCAGGGAGGGCTCTCAACAAGGTAACTGTCCAGGCGCCTCGAAGTGAACCAAAGCAATGGTGTTCGGACATGGAAGACATACAAGGAGACAGGAACTGTCGATGACTTGCCTCGTTCAGGCAAAAAAGAAAATCATTGATTACTTCATGGGGATGAACGACTGTAGCAAAGAAAAATTCCATCTACAGCACGTCACTTGCAGTACTGTCAAGAAAGCCATAATGCGGGTTAGATCGGCATCTATTGGACATGATGGCATCACTATCCAGATGGTAAAACTTATTATTGACCAACTACTGCCCTCTATAACAGACATTTTCAACAATTCATTAATCACAAGTGTTTTTCCTGAGGCCTGGAAACTGGGACAAATTAAGCCACTGCCTAAAAAGGACATCGCCACAGCACCCTCTGACTACCGCCCCATCTGCCTTCTTCCTGCACTATCAAAGGCCTTAGAATATATAGTTCATGACCAGCTCACCAACTACCTAACTAGTAACAACCAACTAGACGAATATTGTCCGCAGCTCGTGGTCGTGCGGTAGCGTTCTCACTTTCCACGCCCGGGTTCCCGGGATCGATTCCCGGCTGGGTCAGGGATTTTCTCTGTCTCGTGATGACTGGGTGTTGTGTGATGTCCTTAGGTTAGTTAGGTTTAAGTAGTTCTAAGTTCTAGGGGACTGATGACCATAGATGTTAAGTCCCATAGTGCTCAGAGCCATTTGAACCATTTTGGACGAATACCAATCAGGTTTCCGTAAACATCGAAGCACAACATCCGCACTGATAAAGGTGACAGATGACCTGAAACTTGCCATGGACAGACAAGAAGCGACTATCATTTGATTCTTATATTTCAGCAGAGCATTTGATACTGTCGACTTCGACATCTTACTAGCCAAACTTAGCGGGCTAAATTTCTCACCAAGTGCAGTGCAATGGTTTCGCTCATACATGACGTCTCGTCAGCAACGCGTCCTGCCTGGAAATAAAGCAGGTAGTGTCAGGCGTTCCCCAAGGCTCAGTATTAGCTCCTATACTCTTCTATCTGTATGTCAATGATGTGTCATCGATTCTGACCTATTGCAAATATCATATGTATGCTGATGACCTTCAGTTATATCTAAGTGCGAAACCAAGCAATCTCAAGAAAGCTATTGAAAATTTCAATACTGACCTCGATGCACTGTCAAAATGGGCACAGGACATAGCTCTAAAACTAAACCCATCTAAAACCCAAACGGTACTTGTTGGTCACTCTAAGCTCATTAGCCCAAAACATCGGGAATCCGTACCACCTCTTATCCTAAATGGAACAAATATTAACTTCTCTCCCTCAGCAAAGAGTTTGGGAGTAATAATATATGAAAATCTAAATTGGACAGAGCACGTAACTGCAGTGTGCAAAAAAGCATCAGCATCCCTTCATGTCCTACAAAAATATAAAAAACTCTTCCCTTTCGATCTGAAAAAGAAATTAGTACAAACGCTTATACTCCCAATCATTGACTACACCGATATTATCCTACAAGGCCTCTCTCAGGAAAATTCGCGACGTCTAGAACTGGTCATGAATGCCTGCGTCCGATATATCTGTGACGTTCGACGTTTTGATCATATTTCACCAGCATATGCAAAATTGTCCTGGCTGCGTGCAGACAAACGCAGAGATTTCCATACACTCTGTCTCATCTACTGCCTTATAAATGTACACTGTCCCTCATATCTCTCCTCATCCTTAACGCTTATGTCGGAACAACATGACAGAAACACACGATCCCATCATAATAAAATCCTCTCTGTTCCACTGCATCGCTCATTCACCTTCTGCTAGTCCTTTACAGTAGCGGGAACCCGACTCTGGAATAATGTCCCTCGTTATGTTAGAGAACCTAAAAACATGTCCGGCTTCAAAAAACAATTAATGACGTATCTACTTAAGCAACAGTAATGCCTTGCTCTGTACATGAATGCACTTCACCTCATTACTTCCCTCTTTCCCCCTCCTTAAATCTCCCTTACCCAAGATATTAATGTACATCTGCACAAACCTTCATTACTATTGCCAATTTTTTCTCATGTTTGTCATTATTATCTGACTTTTTTTATCTGTATGTATAACACCTGCTGTAAAAATACTGGCAGCATTTACTTTATTAGGTCGTAGTCACGTTTATCATTATTATTTGATTTTTTTAAATGTTATTATTATTGCTTTTATCATAATCTGTATGTATAATACCTGTTGTAAAAATACTGCCGCATTTACTTTATTAGGTCTTAGTCATTACTCTTTATTCATATTGTCACTAGAGTAATCTAATTTTCTCATTTAAACTATTGTCATGATGTAACTCTAATGTGTGAAATGCTGCATGTGTGGACCACTGGTTCGATGTAAGAGAGGGCCTGATGGCCCTAATCTGATAAGGTTAAATAAATAAATATTTGCATAAGATCCGATGATGACAACTTAGATTTACCGCAACTGGTCATAAAAAATAAAATTATAATTGGCAATCTTGGCTGTTGAAATTTTTACTTTTATATATTAGGTTTCAGTTTTGTTTGGTTTTAATCCTTGTTAGACCTCGCTTTAATTATTCCGTAGCGCTGTCAGAAAGTTGTTGCCACTACCAAAACTCAGAAACGAAGTTAGTCTTATTGCGTTCCTCACATATGACTTACACTTTACGTAAGAGGGTAACGTTTCAGGAAATTAAAAACGTGGGCATTGATGTGTATAGTAGTGAGGAGGCTTTCAACTCTGAGCTCTTTACTGACTTAAATTAGCGGAATGGATGGAAAAGATTGGAATGAGAGTTGTAAAATTCTATTTTATGTGCACCAGAGCGTCACGCAAATTCCCAGTAGGAAGCGATGCGAGACGTTAGGAAAAATACTACACTGCAAAGCGCAGATCCTATCTCCATGTAGTAAGGCCTTTGTCATTATTTTAAAGCGAATTAAGAATCATAGCACTTGCTCTAACAAACCGCGCCTAATGACCATATCGCTGAAATTAGATTTGGCCTATACGGAGGGGTACTGCCTTCTTTCTTATCACCCGCGAATGGATTTGAAGGGAGGAAAGAGACTGGCACGATATGCGGCCTCTGCCACACACTGCACGATGTCTCCCTAAATACAGACGCAGATGTAGATGTAGACTGACACCGCCACAGAATTCTTACTTCCTCCCGGCCTTTGCATGTGTCGCGCGCCCTGCGTTTCACGGCGTTTGCGGCGTGTCATCATCAGGACGTTTTACGACACGGCTGCGGGATGACCACAGGCGCCGGCCTGCCTTTACGGGTGGTTTTTATAACCCTGAGAAAGCAGTCTTGGCGCGCCTCGCCAGAAGCCAGAGGCATCGCAACAGGGGCTGCTCTTTGCTGCAAAGTAGCCTTACAAGGAACAGCCTGCGCCGACGGTTTCAGCGCTACTACTGCCATTTACCCGGCTAGCTCATGAATAAAATTTACGTTCAGACACACAACATTTCGAATTTAGACACACACACACACACACACACACACACACACCTACAGTTTTACAGCATCAACTTTCAACCCTGTCACAATCGCGTATGACAAGTGGAAGGAAAACCTGCCTGTAACTCACCGTGCCTTCCGCAAATTCTTTAATTTTAGTTTTGTATTACTAAATATATAGATACAGTATGCATCTTGGCTCATTAGGTCTACAACTTTGCTCCCCTGCTTTTAATGCGCAAAGCTTACAAAAGAAATTTGCGATTCAAAGTACTGGCCATCGGTGACCACTACTTTCTTCAATCTTTCGGACTGCATAATAATCCCGTAGCGGAAGGACTGAGCGACTTTTGAGGGAATCTATGAATCGATCCAATCGAAGAAGGTGGTCGTCGAAGGGAACAAAGTTTGGAGAAAACGGTGGCTGGGGTAGAAATCCCATTTCAACGTTTCGCAGTATGTTATGCGACATGGGATCCAGCACTGTTATGCTGCAAAATAGCTTTTTCATATCTATGACTGTATTGTGGCCGATTGCCTTTCAGTGCCCACCTCAAACGAATAAATTGCTTTCAATAACGATCTCCGTCGGTTTCAGTAGCTTCCAAAACTCTCTGTCTTTCCACCACCATGCCGGTCTTCTACGTCGAAATCACCGTTCTTGAAGCGTTGAAACCATTCTCTGCATGTTATTTCACCAACGGGTGCCTCACCATAGGCCTTACCCAGCATTTATTAGTGTCAGCCACAGATTTCTTCGTATTAAAGCAGAAAATTAAAACTTTCCGCAGATGACGAGAACTGGGCTCCTAAGTTCACATACTCGGGAAGAACTTTTGATGCAATTACAAATATATTGATATTTTGATGGCTTTATGGTTACATATGCCTAAGCTTTAAGACTTCAAGATCAATATAATAATTCCAATCCCAAAGAAAGCAGGTGTTGACAGATGTGAAAATTACCGAACAATCAGTTTAATAAGCCACAACTGCAAAATACTAACACCCTCTATATACTCCTTCCACCTTTCTGCTTTCCCTTCTTTGCTTAGATCTGGGTTTCCACCTGGGCTCTTGATATTCACACAAGTCGTTCTCTTTTCTCCAAAGGTCTCTTTAATTTTCCCGTAGGCGGAATCTATCTTACCCCTAGTGATATATGCCTCTACATCTTTACATTTATCCTCTAGCCATCCCTGCTTAGCCATTTTGCACTTCCTGTCGATCTCATTTTTGAGACGTTTGTATTCCTTTTTGCCTGCTTCGTTTACTGCATTTTTATATTTTCTCCTTTCATCAATTAAATTCAATATTTCTTCTGTTACCCAAGGATTTCTATTAGCCCTCGTCTTTTTACCTACTTGATCCTCTGCTGCCTTCACTACTTCATCCCTCAGAGCTACCCATTCTTCTTCTACTGTATTTCTTTCCCCCATTCCTGTCAATTGTTCCCTTATGCTCTTCCTGCTTGCAGTAGGGCACCGTATCAAATGCATTCCGGAAATCTACACATATGCAACCTGCCTTTTGCCCTTCATCCATAGTTCGCAGTATATTACATGAGAAAAGGGCAAGCTGAATTTTGCAAGAGCGATGTTTTCTAAAACCATCCTGATTCGTGAACGTAAGCTTCTCAGTCTCAAGAAAGTTTAATATACTCGAACTGAGAACATGTTCAACGATTATGCAGCAAACTGAGGTTAGAGATATCTGTCTATAATTCTACGGGTCTGGTCTTTTACGCTTCTTGTATACTGTAGTCACCTGCGCTTTTTTCCAGTTACTTGGGTCGTTGTGCCGGGCGAGATATTCACGATAAACGCAGTTAAAGCAATGGCAGATCTGATGACGAAGTAGTTTGTTTACAGAGGGCGTTTAAAGAAAGTGTTGGGAAATAATGGAAATTTCACATATAGGTTATGACGCTTCGAAATGGTTTGCTCAACTTTCGACAGTAAATCGTCTGCATAGATGTCAACATCCTTGCCTCGTTGAATACGCCAGGATCCGTCAGATCACCGAAGTTACGCAACGCCGAGCGTGCCCGGTAATCGGATGGGTAACCGAAGGGGCGCGTCAGGCGCTGTTGGCTTCGCGCCAGTGTCCTGGATTGAACTCCATACCTCTGGTCAGTGACTCCATCACCTGGGGACCTTAAACTGTGAGCACCCCTTGGCGCAGATCGTGAGGAATGGGCTACGTGCCGGGCCGGGTTTCACCCTCTCCCCTCTCTGACCATCATACAACATAAAAATGACTCCACACTACACTCGCAGCCAAGAAAGTCATCTACACATATCAATTACACTTAACACGTAAGTCTCACATTTCACGAAGTAAAGCTGCGAGTGAGAGCGAAGGACCTTCCCAGTTCGACGATGAACCTCGCCCTCGGGGTCTCCCAGCCAGTGACGCCACACGACTTTACTTTCTACCTTCATAAAATGCAGTTTACAGTTGTAAATAATAGATTTCAGCTATCAGTCGTCCTTTTTAAATTTTATTGGCAGATCTAGATTTCAGCTAGAAACTAGCCATTCTCAATGCACAATCATTTTTGATCAATGCATGTAATGCCTGTTGGTCGGGCTTCATCCACTGGTGTTCAATGAACTGTGGATGAAGCCTGAAAAACAGGCTATTACATGCATTGATCAAAAATCATAGTACACTGAGAATAGCTAGTTTGTAGCTGAAATCTAGATCTGCCAATAAAATTTAAAAAGGACAACTGATAGCTGAAATCTATTATTTACAAGTCAATATAACAGTCGCCGAGTGTAACAGCCTTCTGAATGGAAGGTAACCTAATGCAGTTTACAGTTGTTTTGCAGAATTTCGTCGTGGTCGTGCTTCGGTCAGCGACGAATTTAGTGAAGGTCGACGAACACCGCTTATTATTGTAAACAACATCGAAGCTGTAGCACAATGTGATTGGCGAGGACTGGAGTGGAACTTAGCGTGAGATACCAGCTTCCTGAGCATATTTGCGACCACAGTACATTGGAATTTTTATCAATATTTATTTGCGGAGAAGTCCTGTTTCCGATGGATTCCGCATAATATAGCCGAAGCTCAAAAACTGGCTCATATTAATCGGTGTAAGAAAATGCCAAATGAATTCGAGCACGGAAATTCAACACTGCAACAGGACACGAATCTTGAATATACGAGGTGCATTCAAGTTCTAAGGCCTCCGATTTTTTTTTCTAATTAACTACTCACCCGAAATCGATGAAACTGGCGTTACTTCTCGACGTAATCACCCTGCAGACGTACACATTTTTCACAACGCTGACGCCATGGTTCCATGGCAGCGGCGAAGGCTTCTTTAAGAGTCTGTTTTGACCACTGGAAAATCGCTAAGGCAATAGCAGCACGGCTGGTGAATGTGCGGCCATGGAGAGTGTCTTTCATTGTTGGAAAAAGCCAGAAGTCACTAGGAGCCAGATCAGGTGAGTAGGGAGCATGAGGAATCACTTCAAAGTTGTTATCACGAAGAAACTGTTGCGTAACGTTAGCTCGATGTGCGGGTGCATTGTCTTGATGAAACAGCACACGCGCAGCCCTTCCCAGACGTTTTTGTTGCAGTGCAGGAAGGAATTTGTTCTTCAAAACATTTTCGTAGGATGCACCTGTTACCGTAGTGCCCTTTGGAACGCAACGGGTAAGGATTACGCCCTCGCTGTCCCAGAACATGGACACCATAATTTTTTCAGCACTGGCGGTTACCCGAAATTTTTTTGGTGGCGGTGAATCTGTGTGCTTCCATTGAGCTGACTGGCGCTTTGTTTCTGGATTGAAAAATGGCATCCACGTCTCATCCATTGTCACAACCGACGAAAAGAAAGTCCCATTCATGCTGTCATTGCGCGTCAACATTGCTTGGCAACATGCCACACGGGCAGCCATGTGGTCGTCCGTCAGCATTCGTGGCACCCACCAGGATGACACTTTTCGCATTTTCAGGTCGTCATGCAGGATTGTGTGCACAGAACCCACAGTAATGCCAACTCTGGAGGCGATCTGTTGAACAGTCATTCGGCGATCCCCCAAAACAATTCTCTCCACTTTCTCGATCATGTCGTCAGACGGGCTCACGCGAGCCTGAGGTTGTTTCGATTTGTTGTCACACGATGTTCCTCCTTCATTAAACTGTCGCACCCACGAACGCACTTTCGACACATCTGTAACTCCATCACCACATGTCTCCTTCAACTGTCGATGACTTTCAATTCAGAAAACGAATGATTGCATGCTGTTCAAGTAAGGAAAACGTCGCCATTTTAAGTATTTAAAACAGTTCTCATTCTCGCCGCTGGCGGTAAAATTCCATCTGCCGTACGGTGCTGCCATCTCTGGGATGTATTGACAATGAACGCGGCCTCATTTTAAAACAATGCGCATGTTTCCATCTCTTTCCAGTATGGAGAAAAAAAATCGGAGGCCTTAGAACTTGAATGCACCTCGTATTAGTACGATCAGGGAAGTGAGCAGCTATCAACTTATAGGGTGTTCCAAGAGTAACGAAGATAAAGTGGGCTACTCATGAAGCATTTCAAGAAAATGATCAGTAAGTTCTGTCGAAACAGCGGACATGTTGTATCATATCATTTCCGGGCAACGTCTGTGATTACTGTGTGCACCAGGGAAAGTGTTTTCCTCCAGCCTGGACATAATGGACTGGTCTTTCCTTAATCCCCCTACATGGGTAGTGGTCGGCTCATACGATGCCGACTCCAGGTCCAGGGGTTTCTCCACGACGGCCGGTATTTTCTAACGTAGCAGAGTCCTGGGAGTCCTGCCAGGAAGCAGCACTTCGCAGAAACGCCATACGCAGGAGCAAGAAATGGCCCATACCAATGCCTATATTTCGGTCTTGTTTCTGAATGGCTGAATGGCCTATGTCTCTATACATTATACATGTCTATATTATAAATACGTACCTATGTATTGTACGTACGCTTGTTTCTTTAACATCTCCTCCTAAATTATTGGATCGATTTCAATCAAACTTGGTACAAATATCACTTACCATCTGGAAAAAGCATTAAACACTGTGTGCAAATTGCTAGATTATATTCATCTAGTATTTGAGAATGAGAAAACTTAATGACTTCCAACAAACTTCACACTTGATTTATAGTCGCTTGGATGCTTACTGTAAAATACACTCCTGGAAATTGAAATAAGAACACCGTGAATTCATTGTCCCAGGAAGGGGAAACTTTATTGACACATTCCTGGGGTCAGATACATCACATGATCACACTGACAGAACCACAGGCACAGAGACACAGGCAACAGAGCATGCACAATGTCGGCACTAGTACAGTGTATATCCACCTTTCGCAGCAATGCAGGCTGCTATTCTCCCATGGAGACGATCGTAGAGATGCTGGATGTAGTCCTGTGGAACGGCTTGCCATGCCATTTCCACCTGGCGCCTCAGTTGGACCAGCGTTCGTGCTGGACGTGCAGACCGCGTGAGACGATGCTTCATCCAGTCCCAAACATGCTCAATGGGGGACAGATCCGGAGATCCTGCTGGCCAGGGTAGTTGACTTACACCTTCTAGAGCACGTTGGGTGGCACGGGATACATGCGGACGTGCATTGTCCTGTTGGAACAGCAAGTTCCCTTGCCGGTCTAGGAATGGTAAAACGATGGGTTCGATGACGGTTTGGATGTACCGTGCACTATTCAGTGTCCCCTCGACGATCACCAGTGGTGTACGGCCAGTGTAGGAGATCGCTCCCCACACCATGATGCCGGGTGTTGGCCCTGTGTGCCTCGGTCGTATGCGGTCCTGATTGACGCGCTCACCTGCACGGCGCAAAACACGCATACGACCATCATTGGCACCAAGGCAGAAGCGACTCTCATCGCTGAAGACGACACGTCTCCATTCGTCCCTCCATTCACGCCTGTCGCGACACCACTGGAGGCGGGCTGCACGATGTTGGGGCGTGAGCGGAAGACGGCCTAACGGTGTGCGGGACCGTAGCCCAGCTTCATGGAGACGGTTGCGAATGGTCCTCGCCGATACCCCAGGAGCAACAGTGTCCCTAATTTGCTGGGAAGTGGCGGTGCGGTCCCCTACGGCACTGCGTAGGATCCTACGGTCTTGGCGTGCATCCGTGCGTCGCTGCGGTCCGGTCCCAGGTCGACGGGCACGTGCACCTTCCGCCGACCACTGGCGACAACATCGATGTACTGTGGAGACCTCACGCCCCACGTGTTGAGCAATTCGGCGGTACGTCCACCCGGCCTCCCGCATGCCCACTATACGCCCTCGCTCAAAGTCCGTCAACTGCACATACGGTTCACGTCCACGCTGTCGCGGCATGCTACTAGTGTTAAAGACTGCGATGGAGCTCCGTATGCCACGGCAAACTGGCTGACACTGACGGCGGCGGTGCACAAATGCTGCGCAGCTAGCGCCATTCGACGGCCAACACCGCGGTTCCTGGTGTGTCCGCTGTGCCGTGCGTGTGATCATTGCTTGTACAGCCCTCTCGCAGTGCCCGGAGCAAGTATGGTGGGTCTGACACACCGGTGTCAATGTGTTCTTTTTTTCATTTCCAGGAGTGTATGTAACACATTCACTCGTTTGCTCAGTAATCAAAAGTTTGACCCTGCTTTACACAGGGGTGTTCAATTTTTTAAAGAATTGTGTGTTTACTGCTTGCTTACTATCCAGAAATAAAGACTGTGGCACTGTGAGGCTAAGAACCACCTACATCCCTTAGGGGTGAGAATGAAAAGTGAGTGATCTTGGAGTATGACTTAGGAACATCTGGAGCAATTGCAACTAAATTTGTTAGGTGCTTGAATTATTTTGTAAAAATACTGTGGGTGAGAAATTCTTCCCCCCCCCCCCTCTCCCCAGGGGTAGTAGACGTATAGTTCAACATCTCCTAACACGACACCAACAGTTCATGTATACATGCCGAGTCGCAAGCAGAAGATGAAGAGAGAGAGAGAAAATACACAAAAGGAAGATGAAAATCTAATAGTCGTGGGGATTGGAATGCACTGTAGGGGAAGAGTAGACGGAAAGGTTACTGGAGAATATGATTAACTTTTAAAGACTAGTCAGGGAGAATCAATGCGCAAAGAAGTGGGATGTGGAAGGATTAAGGATTGAAGAGAAAAGTTAGAAGTTCTCCAGATATTGCGATAAGGAGAAACTCAGTTAACAGTTCACTTGAAGAAGAAAGAATATCTCTAAAAAGGGCAGTCACATAAACCGGAAAGGAAAACGTAGGTACAAGGAAGATAACTGCGAAGAAATTCTTCAGTTAATCGACGAAAGAAAGAAGTACAAAAAAGTTTCGGGAAATTCAGGAATACAGAAATATAAGTTATTTAGGAAGGAAAAAAATAAGAAGTGCAGGCAAGCTAAGCCGATATGGCTACATGAAACAAGTGAAGAAATCAAAAAGGAAACGATTGTTGGAAGGACTGACTCAGCATACAGGAAAGTCAAACCAGTCTTTGGAGACACTAAAAGCAAGGGCGGTAACATCATCAGTGCAATGGGAATTCCACTGTTAAATGAAGAGGAGAGAGCAGACAGATGGAAAGGTTACACTGAAGGCCTCTGTGAGGGGGAAGATTTGTCTGATTTGGTAGAAGAAGAAACAGGAATCGATATGGAAGAGATAGGGGATCCAGTACAAGAATCAGAATTTAAAACAGCTTTGGAAGACTTATGGTAGAATAAGGCAGAGATAACATTCCATCAGAATTTCTAAAACCATTTGGGGAAGTGTCAACAAAACCATTATACACGCTGGTATGTAGAATGTACGAGACTAGCGGTGTACTATCAGACTTCCGGAGAAACATCACCCACACAGGAAAAGTGCGAGAACTATCGCAGAATCAGCGTAACAGTTCATGTGTCCAAGCTACTGACAAGAGCAATGTACAGGAGAATGGAAAATAAAACTGGGGATCAGTTAGATGACCATCAGTGTCGTTTTAGGAAAGGTGAAGGCTTCAGAGAGGCAGTTCTGATGTTGTAGGTGAAAATGGGAGCCAGACACATTCATAGGGTTTATCGACGTGAAAAAAGCGTTCGTCAATGTAAATTGGTGCAAGTCGTTCGAAATCCTTAGAAAAATAGGAGTAAGCTATATGGAAAGGCGGGCAATATACAATATTTACAAGGAGGGAACCAAGAAAGTGGAAGACCAAGAATTAAAGATGTTCAAATGGGCGCGAATTCCTAAGGGACCAAACTGCTGAGGTCATCGGTCCCTAGACTTACACACTACTTAAACTAACTTAAGCTAACTTATGCTAAGAACAAGACACACACACCCATGCCCAAGGGAGGACTCGAATCTCCGAAGGGAGGACCGCGCAATCCGTGACATGGCGCCTCTAACCGCGTAGTCACTTCGCCTTGTCCAAGAATGAAATGCACGGATTAAAAAGGGTGTAAGATAGGGATGTTGTATTTCTACCCTACTGTTCAATCTATGCGTCGAAGGAACTAGAGGGAGCTGTAGAGGGTAAAAACTGTAGAGGAAAACAGGAAATTGGGATAAATCGAGTAAATAACTGAGGACGAAAGTTCAAGTGCTAAGCTGAAATTAAAAAGTTGGCACAGGAGAGTAATTAGTAGTGCGCTGCATCAAACCAGTCGGAAGGCTATGGATTTGGAAAAAAATATTGGAGCAATTTCAACTAAGTGAAGTACACTTATTACTTATTATCTGGAAAGAAACACTGTGGATATAAAAAGCATAAACCCAACATTGGGGTGAGGACGATGGTGATAACTAGGTGATGGTTAGAGAGAGAGGGGAGAATCGGATGGACAAACAGAGAATGAGGGAAGGATGGACAGACAGGGAGAGGGGGGTACAGGTGTTGGAGAGAGTCGGTAGGAGATGGACAGAGAGAAGAAGGAGGAAGAGGAGATGAACAAAGAGAGAAATGAGACTGAGATGGGCAGAGGGGGAGGAGGAGATGAACAGAGAGAGGAATGAGGACGAGGTGAACAGAAAGTGTAGACGGAGGAGGGATGGACAGAGAGAGGTGAGAGGTAAGAGGAGATGGACAGAGAGAGGAGAGGAGCCGATGGACAGAGAGAGAGGGAGAGAGGTGAGAAGGAGATGGTGAGAGAGGGGAGGAGGACAGACAGAGGAGGGAAGACGAGATGGACAGAGAGATAGAAAGAGGAAAAGAGAATGAACGGAGAAAGGTGTTGGAGGAGATGGACTGATACGGAGGAGACAAGGGCAGAGAGAGGCCGAAGGGGAAGGGTGCATGAGATGGACAGAGAAGGATGAGAACACGGGCAGAGAGAGGGGTAGGATGAGGCGGATAGCGAAGGGGAGTGAACTGTAGTGGGTAAAGTATGTTCAGAACAGCACCTCGGAGTGGACTGTCAGAGGAGATCCAACGTGAGGTGGACACGACGCGCGCCCTTCCGCTCTACCGCCGGCCGCGGTCCATAAAACACAGCGGCCGTATTTTTATTTTTAGGCGGCAGTCAGCCGTCAGGCAGAGCACAGCTGCCACCTGCGTGCCAGAAGCTACCCCCCCCCCTCCCCCAAACAAATCGATGTCCCCCCTCTCGCCCCTCCAGCACTATGTCACTGGCGACAAATGTTATTGGCCTGCGGTGGCAGCGGACGCGGTATAAATACACGGACGGCGCCGCGCCGAGTGCCAGCAAATATTTAGA
This sequence comes from Schistocerca nitens, assembly GCF_023898315.1. NCBI lineage: Eukaryota > Metazoa > Arthropoda > Insecta > Orthoptera > Acrididae > Schistocerca > Schistocerca nitens. Next base: position 927,803,851 of record NC_064617.1, on the reverse strand, counting down.
ACGGCCGGCCGGGCGCGTTGCGTCGCGACGGCTGCGCCCGCGGCGGCATGGGCGCCGGCGCTACGGGCCAGCGGCGTCCCAATTAGTGGACCGGCGCAGCGACGCCGCGCCGACAGCGGGTCCGTTCATAGCGCAGGCAGGTCAGTATTCCGAGCGCAGCGCGAACGTCTGGCCTCCGCTGGCGACACGCGCCAGCTGCCGGCACTACGGGCTAATTTTAGACGCTGCACTCACTATTCTGCCTAGCTGTGCCGGCCGCCAACTGTAGAAAAACAATCTTTTGCGTAGATGTTTATGTTTTCTCCTAATGCGTGGAGCAGCAGACTTGCCCCCGATTAGTGCAACGCACTCATTGCCGTCAGAGAGAGAGGCGGCTGGGGTGCGGTGGGGTGGGGGACAGAGACAGACAGAAGACGGAGGGAAGAGAAAGAGGACAGATGATGGAGGGAGCGAAGTTGCGAGGTATGAAGGAAGGGGAGGAAGCAAGAGAGAGAGAGAGAGAGAGAGAGAGAGAAAGGGGGGAGGGAGGGAGGGGGAGAGAGATAGATAGGGGGAGAGAGAGGGGGGTGGGGACGGGAAGGCAGAAAGGGAGAGGTGGTGTGGAAGAAGGATGAGAGACGGATAAGGAGAGGTTGGGAAGTGAAGACAAAAATGGAAGAGGGAAAAGGAGGAAGAGGGGCAGAGGAAGGGATGGGGAGCGAATGGTACACGTGAGGGCAGTCGTGAGGAGGAGGTAAAGAAAGGAAAAATAAACGAACTGCATTGGTTTCTTCAAGTGTAGGTCCACAGCCTCAGAGTAATTCTAAATGATGAAATAGTTTTCGAAATCACCGTCGGCTGTCAGTTTTTTATAATGCAAAGTACCTTTATTGCACCATGTACATACTTCGCATTATTGCCCAGTTTACAACTTTGGCCATTTTCAGATGTATAGAGCTAGTAGTATGTGTGTCACATTTAAAACCTGTTACGTGCTAAGTTGGGGACTGACACTTGTTCACACACGTACATCGAACGTCTATATGGTCCTGCACATCACAACCGTCTGCCAAGAACACATTATATAACACATCATGCATGTAAAAACACTATTAACAGCTACGTTCTCGGTGCTGTCAAATACATTCAATGGCACTTGCAAGGACCAGGAAGCTAGCTGTTGGTAGTGTTTTTACATGCAAGACGATTTATGTAGTTTATGCTTGTAAGAAGGTTGTGCTGTGCAAGAACATATATTTAAACGTACGATATGCGTGTGTGTGTGTGTGTGTGTGTGTGTGTGTGTGTGTGTGAACAACTGCCAGTCCCAACGGGGCACGAAACAGGATTTAAATTTGACACATACATCACCAACGTTGACATTTGAAAACGGTCAAAGGCCGGAACAGCAGCCATTTGTGTCGCCATTCGAACATTTGTCTCACTCTAGCTATGTTACAGTATATTAAGCAGGGTTTTAACGACGAACTGGAGCTGACGCCCAGGCAAATTGTGCGACTCTATTAATTCCCTTTTCAAAAGATTTTCATTAGGCTGAAATTAATGCTCAGATAATGACAGCATTTGTATGTGCACCAATCACATTTTAAACGCAGAAACAGTCGCCCTAGTTCGGATTTTACGTGCAAGAACAGTCATCCTTAAACAACTCTGGACTGAAACGAGACTGATGATTCAAATCTGATCTACTGATGTATCGTACCTTGGTCTTAATCTGTTGAAAAAAATCTTTTTCGCCTGGATTTTAGTCCAAAAAATTTTTTTCCGTGAGGATTTTGGAGCGCGCCACTTCTGAACTTTAAATTTGTTCGACTTGGTTCAAACTCTGCACTAAGTAGATAAATGGATGAAGTCAGAACAGAGGTTTTTCTATCCAGTAATCTTTGTTCATTATCGAGATACGATGGGTTAAAGTCGAGCAAAATGCAGCACGTGAAATTCGTTCTCCCGTGAACTGAATGCTCGAAAACAGTTTAAAGTGAATCAGACAAATAACTAGTGCATTCTTACGATCAAATTGAAGACTCGTCAAAAGTTTAGCTTCATTTGGATGTTACGTGCAAAAATCACGTTTTCTGTACGTTTTCTTAAGCGCCGCGCTTCTATATTTCAAACTTACGCGAATCGCTTCAAATTTTGTAATTAATGGTCGTTCTGTTGTTTTGTGAAAGCTTTATCCGTTGCCACATACAAGCATTATGGTTCGAAAGACAATAAAGAAACTTAAACAGGATCAGTCGTCGAGAGAGTTAAAAAAAATGTACATCGGATGCCAAACTATGGCGGTCAGTGTCAAAATTTCGGTACTGTAAAAGTTGGGAACCAGAATGAAAAATGGTCCTATCGTAGCACAAAAAAAGGTGAATACGTCCTGCACTGAGTTAGGGATGTCAAAGAAAGGAAATAGCTCTTCGACTTATCTGGCTGCTTCAACCACATTTATATCAAAATATCTTGATATATTGGTGGTTTTTTTACGAGTTAACCCTACTTCCTCAGCGCAGTGAGCTCTCTCAGACGCACCCCCTGTTACATGTACGGTGAGGGATGTAGGAACAAAGAGGCAAAACTTTGTACGGTTCTGGAGAGTGGGATGCAACTACAATACAAAATATCCGAGATTGGGCTTGCATCTACACTCCTGGAAATTGAAATAAGAACACCGTGAATTCATTGTCCCAGGAAGGGGAAACTTTATTGACACATTCCTGGGGTCAGATACATCACATGATCACACTGACAGAACCACAGGCACATAGACACGGGCAACAGAGCATGCACAATGTCGGCACTAGTACAGTGTATATCCACCTTTCGCAGCAATGCAGGCTGCTATTCTCCCATGGAGACGATCGTAGAGATGCTGGATGTAGTCCTGTGGAACGGCTTGCCATGCCATTTCCACCTGGCGCCTCAGTTGGACCAGCGTTCGTGCTGGACGTGCAGACCGCGTGAGACGACGCTTCATCCAGTCCCAAACATGCTCAATGGGGGACAGATCCGGAGATCTTGCTGGCCAGGGTAGTTGACTTACACCTTCTAGAGCACGTTGGGTGGCACGGGATACATGCGGACGTGCATTGTCCTGTTGGAACAGCAAGTTCCCTTGCCGGTCTAGGAATGGTAGAACGATGGGTTCGATGACGGTTTGGATGTACCGTGCACTATTCAGTGTCCCCTCGACGATCATCAGTGGTGTACGGCCAGTGTAGGAGATCGCTCCCCACACCATGATGCCGGGTGTTGGCCCTGTGTGCCTCGGTCGTATGCAGTCCTGATTGTGGCGCTCACCTGCACGGCGCCAAACACGCATACGACCATCATTGGCACCAAGGCAGAAGCGACTCTCATCGCTGAAGACGACACGTCTCCATTCGTCCCTCCGTTCACGCCTGTCGCGACACCACTGGAGGCGGGCTGCACGATGTTTGGGCGTGAGCGGAAGATGGCCTAACGGTGTGCGGGACCGTAGCCCAGCTTCATGGAGACGGTTGCGAATGGTCCTCGCCGATACCCCAGGAGCAACAGTGTCCCTAATTTGCTGGGAAGTGGCGGTGCGGTCCCCTACGGCACTGCGTAGGATCCTACGGTCTTGGCGTGCATCCGTGCGTCGCTGCGGTCCGGTCCCAGGTCGACGGGCACGTGCACCTTCCGCCGACCACTGGCGACAACATCGATGTACTGTGGAGACCTCACGCCCCACGTGTTGAGCAATTCGGCGGTACGTCCACCCGGCCTCCCGCATGCCCACTATACGCCCTCGCTCAAAGTCCGTCAACTGCACATACGGTTCACGTCCACGCTGTCGCGGCATGCTACCAGTGTTAAAGACTGCGATGGAGCTCCGTATGCCACGGCAAACTGGCTGACACTGACGGCGGCGGTGCACAAATGCTGCGCAGCTAGCGCCATTCGACGGCCAACACCGCGGTTCCTGGTGTGTCCGCTGTGCCGTGCGTGTGATCATTGCTTGTACAGCCCTCTCGCAGTGTCCGGAGCAAGTATGGTGGGTCTGACACACCGGTGTCAATGTGTTCTTTTTTCCATTTCCAGGAGTGTATAATAGCAAGTATCACAGAATGAGGATGCATGCATCCCAAACTTTAATGGAACGTTGGATATATTACAAGACATGAAAAATGCAATTCTGGACGGCATGATGGCACGCGTCATCTTGTATGACATGACATCATGTATCATGTTACTTTACTTGACATGCTGCATCATATTCATTGACACTTGCACTAATACTAACTAGCAAAACAGCGCTAATACGTCAAGATGATTTGATTTAAATGTCTTCGAAGATGACAGATAAGTCGAAAAGCTAGCTATCAACTTTTAACCACTAACACTGATCAGGATATATTCGCCTTTTTTCTGCTACGATAGGAGCATTTCTCATTCTGGTACATATATGTGTGGTGCAAGAAAAGCCCTTGGTATAGTAAAACTGACCGCCTACGTTGGTTTTAGAAAGGGTTTCATCATTTACAATGAAACAGTATTTTAATATTAATTGAATTTTCCATCTGCACTTGGCAGAACATGACAATAACAAGAAAAAATATATGTAACTTTTCTTCATTTTTTGCAACTGTTATTTGCTCAAAAACCGGTTTTCGGCTTCTTAATCCATTATCAGGAGACAACTTCGTGTGTGAGATACAGATGAAATTATATGCGCCTTATCTACTTATACAGTTGGGGATTCAAACTGCAACACCAGGAAAATGGCGAGCAACAACAAAAAATGGGCGTGATGTTTGCTAAAGGCTTAGAGATGTAAGTGATTAGCACTTCAGCACTACCGTACAAAGTAGGTAGAAGTTACGCCATCTCCATTCTATACAACTTCTTAGAGAGAAAAATGAGGCACAACGAAGGAATTATCCGAATGGGACAGAAATCGGTAGAAGTGATGTACATGTACAAACAAACAAATGATTACAATTTCAGAAAGATAGGATGACTTATTCAAGAGAAAGAACTTCATAAATTGAACAAGTCAAGCCGGCCGGAGTGGCCGAGCGGTTCTAGGGGCTACAGTCTGGAACCGCGCAACCGTTACGGTCGCAGGTTCGAATCCTGCCTCGGGCATGGATGTGTGTGATGTCCTTAGGTTAGTTAGGTTTAAGTAGTTATAGGGGACTGATGACCTCGGAAGTTAAGTCCCATAGTGCTCAGAGCCATTTGAACCATTTTTTTGAACAAGTCAACAACGAGCTGGTCCACCTCTAGGCCTTATGCAAGCAGTTATTCGGCTTGGCATTGGTTGATAGATTTCTTGAATGTCCTCCTGAGGGATATCGTGCCAAATTATGTCCAACTGGCGCGTTGGATCGTCAAAATCCCGAACTGGTTGGAGGGTCCTGCCCAAAATGCTCCAAATGTTCTCAATTGGGGAGACATCTGTCGTACTTCCTAACCAAGACAGGGTTTGGCGAACACGAATACAAACAGTAGAAACCCACGCCATGTGCAGGAGGGCAATATCTTGCTGGAATGTAAGCCCCGGATGGTGTAGAATATAGTCAACGTACCGCTATAATGTAAGGGTGTCTCCTGGCTGTAGGGCCGTATGACGGGCAACATTTAGGTTGGTGTCGCATTGTTGTTCAAATGTTCAAATGTGTGTGAATTCCTAAGGGACCAAGCTGCTGAGGTCATCGGTCCCTAGACTTACACATTACTTAAACTAACTTATGCTAAGAACAACACACACACCCTCCGGCGGGAGGGGCCGCGCAATCCGTGACATGGCGCATCTAACCGCGCGGCCACTCCACGCGGCCCCATTGTTGTCCGGGACATCTCCAGAAACGTGTTTGCTGGACATCGGGGCTCAGCTCGAAGCGGGACTCATAACTGAAAGCAATTCAGCCGCATTCAATGGGATTCCGGGCCGAAGACGTGTCTGGAAACGACACGGACAGCGGTGGAAGACCAACGTGAAAGTTTCGCCCGCCACAGGACCCGACAGCCATGGGTGATGGTCTGGAGTGCTGTTTCTTTTCATAGTAGAACCCCTTTCGTTGTCATCCGCGGCTCCCCTAAAGAACTGCGGTACGTCGACAAAATTTTACGCCCTTTTTGTTGCCCTTCATTGCAAGCCGCCCTAGGCTTATATTTCATCAAGGTAATGTACAGAAGAATGCTCAAGATTAGATGGGCAGTTCACATAACTAATGAGGACGTACTGAATAGAACTGGGGAGAAGAGGAGTTTGTGGCACAATGTGACTAGAAGAAGGGCTCGATTGGTAGGACATGTTCTGGGGCATCAAGGGATCACCAATTTACTACTGGAGGGCAGCGTGGAGGGTAAAAATCGTAGAGGGAGACCAAGAGATGAATACACTAAGCAGATTCAGAAGGATGTAGGCTGCAGTACGTACTGGGAGATGAAGCAGCTTGCACAGTATAAAGTATCATGGAGAGCTGCTGCATCAAACCAGTCTCAGGACTGAAGACAACAACAACAACAGCAACATATCCGCCCGCACACAGCCAGAGTTTCTTCTACTGCTTATCTTCACGCTTGCCAAACCTTATCTTGGTGAGAAAGTTCGCCAGATCTCTCCCCAGTTGAGAACATTTGGAAGATGAAGGGCAGGGCCCTCCAACTAGCTCGGGATTTTGACGATCTGAGGCGACAGTTGGACGTAACTTGGCACGATATACCTCAGGAGGACATCCAGCAACAATGCCAAGCCGAATAACTGCTCGCATGAGGGTCCAACGCGTTAGTGACTTGCACTGTTCGTGAAGGTCTTTCACGTGAACAAAATATCCAGTTTTTCTGAAATTGTAATCATTTTTTTGCTGTAGATCTACATCACATGCACCGATTTCCGTTATGTGCTCTTTTCCTCCGTTATGTGCCCTTTTTTCTGAGACTGTAATTGATCTCTCTGCGATATTGCTGCTTGTGTCGGTCGGGATCCAGCACCCGTCATGAGAACTTGGAAGAATGGGTTCACGATAGCCATACTCAAAGCCATGCACGCTCTCTTAGGCCATATGGGCCTGGCATTTGAGAAGCGGTGCAGAATCGTCCATCGACATGGAGCACGTTGAGTCAGGAAGTGGACTTGGTGGTAGCTGGAATGTTATCCGCTCTGAAAATTCGAAGATGTTTGGAGCACCTTGGACTGTAAGCACTGCGACTTGTGTGGCCACTCCGCTTGTCACGGCAATAGAGAGAAGCACGCCAATGTTGTGCGTCCATCGACAAGACTGGGCATGCATGTGACACAACGTCTTTCTTCCAGATGATCTGGTTCTGTGTATACCATCACGATGGAAGAATCCATGTAAGGAGACCCCGAGGAGAACCAATGTTGCCAGACTGCAATCGTTATCGTCATACAGACGAAGTACCGTTATGCTATTCTGTGCCATATTGTATACAACAGCATCACCTCTTGTCCGCATAGCCAATAATTTGGGCAGCAAGCGTTGCATTTCTGACATGTTGCTGCCGGTCTCTGTGCTCTACCAACGAGGTATCTGTGGCGGTTATCTTTCAACAAGATAACGTAAAACCGCATCTTACCGATGCTGTCCTGATCTGTCTCGATACACGAGATCTAGACTGTAGACCTGGACGTCACATTCTCCACATCTCTCTCCCATTGATAACATGTGGTCGCAGATTGCCAAAAAACTGTCACGTCACCACTATGATTGATGAATTACGTCATACTGTTGCAGCATGGCATGATGTACCCATATCTGACACCCAGATTAAGTTGGGCGATGCCCAGTCGAGCAACCTGTACACCCGATTTACCTACAAATCTGATCTATTCTTCCTACTCCCTCCATGAACCATACATCTTGCGTTGGTGGGGAGGCCTTAGTGCCTCAGCGATAGAGATAGCCATACAGTAGGTGCAACCACAATGGAGGGTTATCTTTTGACACGCCAGAGAAACGTGTTGTTCCTGAAGAGAGGCAGCAGCCTTTTCAGTAGTTGCAGGGGCAACAGTCTGGATGACTGACTGATCTGGCCCTGTAACATCAACCAAAACGGCCTTGCTGTGCTGGTACTGCGAACGGCTGGTAGCAAGTGGAAACTATAGCTGTAATTTTTCCCGAGTGCTGTATAGCTTGGTAATGATGGCGTTATTTTGGGTAAAGCATTCAGGGTGTAAAATAGTCGTCCATTCTAATCTCTGGGCGAGAACTGATCGAGAGGATGTCATCAGGATAAACAAAACTGGCATTCTATGGATCGGTGCGTGGAATGTTAGATCTCCTAATCGGGAAGGTAGGTTACAAAATTTGGAAAGGGAATTGGATAGGTTGAAGTCAGATATAGTGGGAATTACTGAAGTTCGGTGTCACGAGGAACAGGACTTCTGGTCAGGTGAGTACAGGGTTATAAATACAAAATCAAACAGAGGTAACGCAGGAGTCGGTTTAGTAATGAGTAAGGAAACAGGAATGCGGATAAGCTACTATGAATGCCAGAACGAGCGAATTGTCCTAGCCAAGACAGACTCGAAGCCCACGCCAACCACAGCAATACAACTAGCTCCACAGACTCCACAGATGCTGAAAAAATTGAATACGTGTATGATGAGATAAAGAAATTATTCAGAAAATTTAGCTGTGATGGGGGGCTGGAATTCTATAGTAGGAAATGGAAGAGAAGGAAAAATAGTAGATTAATATGGACTGGGGGAAAGGAATGAAAATGGAAACCGCATAGTAGAATTTTGCACAGAGTAGGATTTAATCGCCGGAAACACTTGGTTTAAGAATCATAAAAAAAGGTTGTATACGTGGAAGAGGCCTAGAAACACGGAAAGGTTTCAGATTCATTATATAATGGTAAGAAAGAGATTTCGGAACTAGATTTATAGTTGCAGGACATTTCCAGGGGCAGATGTCGACTCTGATAATCATTTATTGGTTATGCACTGTAGATTAAAACTAAAGATATTGGTAAAATGTAGGAAATTTAGGAGATGGAACTTGGATAAGTTGAAAGAACCAAGGGTGTTAGAGTTTCAGAGGGAGCGTTAGGCAACGGTTGACTAGAACAGAGAAAAGGAATACAGTAGAAAATGATTGGGTAGCTTTAAGAGGTGAAATAGTGATGGCAACAGAGGGTCAAATAGGTAAAAGGACAAGGACCCCAGAATAGCACAGGAGATATTGAACTAAGTTCTGAGAAGAGAACGTTTAAAAATGGGGTAAATGAAGAAGGCGAAAAGGAATACAAACGTCTAAAATATAAGATTGGCAGGAAGTGCAAAATGGCGAAGCAGAAATGGCTAGAGACTTAGAAGGATATTTCACCAGAGGGAAGATAGATGCCGCCTACAGGAAAGTTAGAGAGACCTTTGGCGGAAAGAGAAGCAGCTGTATGAATACCTAGTCTCAGAAGGAAAAGCAGTCCTAAACAAAGAAAGGAAGAGCTGAAAGTAGGAAGGAGTATATAGATGGCCTATACAAGGGAGATGAACTTGAAAACAATATTATCGAAAGACGTAGATGAAGACGAGATGGGAGAAGTGATACTACGAGAAGAATTTGAAAGAGCACTGAAAGTTATAAGTCACAATTACTGATAGCCTTGGGGGAGCCAGTCATGACAGAACTCTTCCGTATTGTGTGCCAGATGTATGAGACAGGCGAAGTACCCTCAGACTTCAAGGAGAATGTAATAAATCCAATCCCAAAGAAAGCGGTTGCTGACAGGTGTGAAAATGACCGAACCATCAGTTGAATAAGTCATGGTTGCAAAATACTAACACAAACTTTTTACAGAAGAATGAAAAAACTCGTAGAAACCAAACTCGGGGAAGATTATTTCGGATTCCGGAGAAAGTCTTCTGGTCCAGACTGTATACCAATTTGGTTCCTTTCGGAGTGTGCTGATGCATTAACTCCATACTTAACAATCATATACAAACGTTCGCTCGACGAAAGATCCGTACCCAAAGACTGGAAAGTTGCACAGGTCTCACCAACATTCAAGAAACGTAGTAGGAGTAATCCGTTAAATTACAGGCCCATATCTTTAACATCGATATGTAGCAAGATTTTGGAACATATATTGTGTTCGAGCATTGCGAATTTTCTCGAAGAAAACGGTCTATTGACAACCAGTCAACATGCGTTTCGAAAACATCGTTCCTGTGAAACACCACTAGCTCTTTATTCACATGAAGTGTTGAGTGCTATTGACAAGGGATTTCACATCGATTCCGTATTTCTGGATTTCCGGAAGGCTTTTGACACAGTAGCACAGAATCGGCTCGTAGTGAAATTGCGTGATTATGGTTTATCGTCTCAGTTATGTGACTGGTTTTGTGATTTCGTGTCAGAGAGGTCAAAGTTCGTAATAATTGACGGAAAGTCATCGAGTAAAACAGAAGTGATTTCTGGCGTTTCCCAAGGTAGTGTTATAGACCCTTTGCTGTTCCTTATCTATATAAGCGATTTGGGAGGCAATCTAAGCAGCCGTCTTCGGTTGTTTGCAAATGAAGCTGTCGTTTATTGACTAATAAAGTCATCAGAAGATCAAAACAAACTGAAAAACGATTTAGAAAAGATATCTGAATGGTGCGAAAAGTGGATGTTGACCCTAAATAACTAAAAGTGTGAGGTCATCCACATGAGTGCTAAAAGGGACTCGTAAAACTTCGGTTACACGATAAATCAGTCTAATCCAAAAGCCGTAAATTCATCAAAATACCTAGGTATTACAACTACGAACAACTTAAATTGGAAGGAACACGCAGAAATTGTTGTGGGGAAGGCTAACCAAAGACTTCGTTTTATTGGCAGCACACTTAGAAAATGTAACAGACTTACTAATGAGACTGCCTGCACTATGCTTGTCAGTCCTCTTTTAGAATACTGCTGCGCGGCGTGGGAACCTTACCAGGTAGGACTGACGGAGTACATCGAAAAAGTTCAAAGAAAGGCAGCACATTTTGTATTATTGCGAAATATGGGAGAGAGTGTCACAGAAATGATACAGGATTTGGGCTGAACATCATTTAAAGAAAGGCGTTTTTCGTTGCGACGGAATCTTCTCACGAAATTCGAATCACCAACTTTCTCCTCCGAATGCGAAAATATTATGCTGAACCGAGCTACATAGGGAGGAACGATCACCACGTAAAAATAAGGGAAATCAGAGCTTGTACGGAAAGATATAGGTGTTCGTTCTTTCCGCGCGCTACACGAGTTGGAATAACAGAGAATTGTGAAGGTGGTTCGATGAACCCTCTGCCAGGCACTTAAATGTGATTTGCAGATTACCAACGTAGATGCAGATATAGATGTAGATGTAGAAATTCAGGAACACGCGAGGCAATACTGACCCTACGGCTTATTTTAGAAGATCTGTTATGAAAAGGTAAACTTGTAGCGTTTGTAGCGTTTGCAGACAGAGAAAGCTTTTGGCATTATTGATTGGAATACTCTTTTGAAGTCCTGAACGTAGCGGGGTTAAAGTACAGAGAATCACAGGCTATTTACAGCCTTACAGGAACCAGACGCCAGTTATAAGAGTCGAGTGACACGAAAGGGAAGCAGTGGTTGAGAAGGGAGTGAGGCAGGGTTGTTGCCTATCCCCGCTGTTGTTGGATCTGTGCACTGAACAAGCAGTAAACGAAACCAAAAAATAATTTGGAGTAGGAATTAACGTTCAGAGAGAAGAAATAAAAGCTTTGAGGTTTGCCGATGACAGAAAAGGACTTCGAAGAGCACTTGAACGGAGGATATAACATGAAGACCAACAAAAGCAAATCAAGGCTAATACAATGTTGTCGAATTAAATCAGGTGATGCTAAGGGAATTAGATTAGGAAATGAGAAACTTATAGTAGTAGATGAATTTTGCTATTTGGGCATCAAAGTAACTGATGATGGCCGAAGTAGAGAGAATATAAAATGTAGACTGGCAATGGCAAGAAAAGCATTTCTGAAGAAGGGAAATTTGTTAACATCGAATATAAATTTTACTGTTAGGAAGTCTTTTCTGAAGCTATTTATCTGTAGCGTAGCCGCGTGTGGAAGTGAAACGTGGACGATAAACAGTTTACATACAAAGAGAATATTAGCTTTCGACATGCGGTGCTACAGAAGAGTGCTGAAGATTAGGTGGGTCGATCACGTAACTAATGGGGGAGTACAGAATATAATTGAGGAGACAAGAAATTTTAGGTACCACTTGACGAAAGAAGGAATCGGTTGATACGACACATTCTAAGACATCAAGGGGTCACTAAAGGGAAGTGTGAGACATAAAAATCGTAGATGGAAACCAAGAGATGAATACAGCAACGAGATTCAGAAGGATGTAGGTTGCAGTAGTTATTCGGAGATGAAAAGACTTGAACAGGGTAGAGTAGCGTGGAGAGCTGAATCAAACAATCCTTCACACTGATAATAACAACAGCAACATTCTCCCTGCTGTACTGTACCAACACCGACTCAAAGGAAGGCCTCGGCGCTTGTTGGTGACGTCACGTCAGCTAGGCATGGCGAAAGCCAGGTCTGTTGCAGGCAGAAACGCCTGGGCGTGCTTATCACTATAACCCTCTTATTTTTCGTCAACATGTTTGGTTTTGTTTTGGATTCTGCAGTTTTATTTAGATGAGAGATTTTCTTACTATCGTAAAGTTACAAATGAAGATCATATCTCTGTATTACTGAATCCTGTCGAAACAAACGTAGATCAATATGAGAAGACGCTTTGCCCCATTGCAATCTTCGGAAATTTTACATTCAGGTAACTATATTTAGTTGATCCATTTTGTTATCGAAACTTACCCCAACCCCCTTACAAAGAAATCGTTTCTTTTATTTATTTATTTATTTTCGTTTGACAACGTCACTGGAAATGTGAACTAATTTACATGTGTAAATGTCCAACTGTTGCCAGTTATTAGATTACAGTCGTTTTCAACGAAAGGAATTCTAAACAGGAGATAAAATGGCTTCATACATCGAAAATACTGCTGAGCTTAAACTTTTTTAAACATGCACATTAGAAAAGATAAATATTCCCCTCTTGCAACTGAAAGGAGAAACTTTATAAGATAAAAAAATTTTATTTGATAAAACAAGTATCTCTCTTTGGCCTCGTCTTCTGTCCCCCACCCCCTCCCCCAGCGTGTACAATCGCAAGATATTTCATTAACATTCAGTGCTCCTCAACCCATAGTCAACCAAGATACCTAATGAAGAGCAACAATATGTTCACAGTTTCTTGTAAAAGCAAACCAGTACAGACGTAACTTCCTCAGATTTACAAATAAGGTAAAGAAGCACGAATTCTGTTGCTGCTGGACCATGAAGTTGTTTTTGTATGTCAGTCCTTAAAACAGTTGGGAATTTAAGTTCAGGAGTACACTATTTGTTAAGAAGTGTAATGAATTGCACAATTAATTGATTGCAGAAATCTCTCAGAACAATATGTGTTGGTCAACTACCGCCAATAGTTTCACATTTTACTGTGTCAGGGAGGGAGACACCACCATTATGAGTATGCCTGCAACAGACCTGGCGTTCGCCGTGCCTAGCTGACGTGACAATAGCAAGCGCCGAGGCCTTCCTTTGAGTCGGAGTTGACTGTACACGCATAATTACTGGAGTTTCGTTACTTTATATTTTTCCTCGTGTTGCGGTCTATTAGTGATACAGATACAAAGTTCTTACGTTGGAAAGCAGTACAGTCATAAGAGAATTACAAAGAAAGTAGTTGTATCTTAAATACGAATGTTTATTTTACCACTGTTATCCGGTTCTCTCACAGATGCAGAACGGAGACTTAATTTAACTGAGGGTGCAAAACGGAATAGGGGTTGGTTATTTAAAACTCAGCGAACAGTCCGTGTCATACGTTTATTCATTTCTAATGCAACCGTAACGTCATCTTCCCGCTTTTCTTACAAGTATGTACAACTTTACAGCGGATATCGTACGGACAGTTTACTGTTAAAAACAATCAAATCTGTGTTTCCTCTCAACAGATCCTCTCATATGATTACTGGTTATCTAACACACCCTAATTTGTGCCACAGGTTATATTGTGTCTTTGTTATGTTACTGTTGTTGGAAAAGGTAGGTATGTAGTTGCGAAATTTTTTCAAGATTATATGAAAGCCTGTTTATGCGTAGGATAGCATAACTTTTTCAGTAGCGCCTAGGCGTTAGTGGTTGGCGTAAAATTATAGCACTTCTGTTGAAAGGAGTATACTGGGGCACACTTGTATGCGGCACAAGAATAAAATAAGAATATTAATAAATTAAAATGAAACTAGTACCGTACACTATAAACAATGAATGTCTCTGATAGGCTCGAAAATGCTGATCGCTGACTGAGGGCGACCGCAGAGCCAAAGATACTGTACTGCTTTGTTGGAGTAAGAGTGCTGGTCGCTCAGTTTTCTGTGAAGGAAAGACGATGGAGTCGGCAGGTTCTGTGGTGTGCTGTATGAAGCCACCAAGAGTTAGATTAATGTAGGTATGTCAATATTGTTGAACATGGAAGCAGACGCCTTCAGGCAAATAAGGTAAATATTTAAATAATTATGATTTTTGTTTTTGCCAGCGTGTTAGTATAGATGAGTTGGCTGATAATTTTAAATTGTTGAGTAACCCCATGATGTATGTAAACTGTCTCGATAAAAAGGCTAGTTAGATATTTCATTTTGTAATGCTTTTAAGATTTGTTAACAGATTTGATGATTTACATTTATGTCGGATTAATGAAGTTGTATAATACTTGCTGTTTAAATCTCATTGTTTGTGAATCAATTGTGAGTAATGTAGCTCCAATTGGCAGATGTTTTGGAAAAGGCAAAATTAACTTGCCATATAATTTTGCTAAGAAAACTCATTGTTAGTAATTCACCATAATCAGTACCGCCTACCAGTCCAGGTCATATATAATTTTTAAAGAAGTTGAATTTTCTTAAATGATCTCGTTTATCAGCCAAATGAATTTCATGTGCATTTCAAGTATTATGGCCAGCATTTGCACACTGCTGAGCCTGTAGCTAGCATTCATATTTTTGTGAGAGACCAGAATATGTCGGGTTACTCCGTTGCTGCTTTAGAGGTAAGACAGTTAATTTTATTTGTAATGTGCACAGGGACCAAAGTTATCAGTTTTGAACAGGGCCAGATGATTCAGTCCCTAAGGTGCTGAATGTATTTTGCAGTGACTGTATTCCTTTATTGGTACTGGGAGCTGCATTGTCCAATCATTTCGTGTAAAGTTTTCCTAACAATAACATAGAGTAAGCACAACTCTTGCACTTACAACACGCAACACGACAATTCGAGTTCAGTATACATTCCATACATCACACTTCATTCAAGGTAATCGTAAAGTTACACATTTTATTAAGGAAAGTTACACTCTACAGTATCTTTATGGATGCTAAGCAGGTGTTATTAAGAATAACATGTAACCTAATACGACGAAAAACTGTTGGCACTAAAGTAGTGGAAGAAAGCAAAATTCGTTTATCGGGGCTAGATATGAAACTTTTCTGCCAAAAGTGACGATGGAATCCATTGACATGAGTGAGTGTTGTGTAGGAGGAAGTCTCAGGAACTCTAAAGACAGAGCGTCAGATCGTGGCAAAAGAACAAGGTTACATGAAGTATTCCAGTTCGTCTCCAGATCTGGTGATTTAAGCTTCAAAAAGTATTTTAGATGAAGTACCGGAAAGTAAATGAATATGATTAGGGCATGTGCGAAGATATTGCTGCTACAAAAGGCATACTTTTATAATGAACATAATTTTAAAGTAATGCTTTGCATCTGGAGTTTGAGGTAAGATTTTTTTTTAAATATAACAATTTCATTCATTAGTGCTATCTGCGCTGTGCTGAGTATGTTTTCGAAGTGTGATGATGAAACACCGAGTGAAGACGTGTTATGGCACAGTGGCAACTCACTGGACTCGTATTCGAGAGGACGATGGTTCAAGTCCCACTCCTGTCGTGCAGATTTAGAATTACCGTAATTTCCCTAAATCGCTTAAGATGACTGTATGGGCGCAGCCGAATTCAAACGGTTCAAATGGCTCTAGACGGTATGGGACTCAACACCTGAGGTCATCAATCCCCTAGACTTAGAATTACTTAAACCAAACTAACCTAAGGACGTCACATACATCCATGCCCGAGGCAGGATTCGAACTTGCGACCGTAGCAGCAGCGCGGTTCCGAACTAAAGCTCCTAGAACCTCTCGGCCACAGTGGCCGGCGCATCCGAATTCCTTCCAGTTATCTTGTTGTGTCTCTAATGGCCTCGTCGTCAACGGAATGTTAAGCACTGACCTTCCTTTGAACTAATAATATTCTTCACGAGGTTCACGTAACACTTGCAGACAAATGACACTGTTTATGCTTCCACAGGAAACCATCTCATACATCATTGTTTCCCGCTTCCCTACAGCCTAGTAATATTCGGATGCACGCGTGCGCGCGCTTGTGTGTGTGTGTGTGTGTGTGTGTGTGTGTGTGTGTGTGTGTGTGTTTGTATGGAAAACACGAACTGTTACGTCACGGCAGAGTTACGTTTACTTCAGTAAGTGCAGGACCCATCATTATAACGTTTCCTGATAATCGATTTCTCGTGTTACGCCTGTGTTAAGTCTACGTTGGAGGATAGTGGATTTCGTGTTAAATCCTGTGTTAACCTAATAAACAAGACCAGGTCTGCAGCTGGAAAACCGGAGAAGCTTTTTCCCAGACGTGGTTTATTTTTTACCTACATAAATTCAGTGTTATTAGCGGGCAAGTTCTACGAATATATACATCGGTTCTTTGTGTAACAATTAGAAATAAACGAATACAAAACTGGAACAGAGCAAAACCAAATTTCGGAGAGACGTTCAACACGTGGGGATATATTACATTCTGTACCGCGTTTTTAATTTGCAACTGTGCGTTATTAAAAAACAAATAATGCACGGGTTTTTCCGTAAGTGTGCCAGAGAATATAAGCGCGCTACTCGCTTCTACTAGATTAAGAATTTCATATGTCCTGACAACGTCGCTTACACCGTGCACAAAACTGGTAACCGTTCTCTTTTATTAGTAACTTGCATGTCGTTACTCACAAGAGACTAAATTATCCAGTTTGTATCTAATGACATAGCAGCGGGAAATAATGTCATATTTTAACGGTCGGAACTCGATACGGCAGGAATCCTGATATCGCAATAAGGATTTTATACGATCATCGTTCACTCAAAGAAAAGAAGGTTAGTGATTATGGTGCCATAATGCTCCTAACGGTCTCAATTTTGGAGAGGTCCAGCTACATTGCGCCGGCCGAAGTGGCCGTGCGGTTCTAGGCGCTGCAGTCTGGCGCTGCAGTCTGGCGCTACGGTCGCAGGTTCGAATCCTGCCTCGGGCATGGATGTGTGTGATGTCCTTAGGTTAGTTACGTTTAACTAGTTCTAAGTTCTAGGGGACTAATGACCTCAGACGTTGAGTGCCATAGTGCTCAGAGCCATTTGAACCATTTTGAACCAGCTACATTGGTGGCCAAGCTAGGACTTCACAAACACGAGGACAAGTAGTAAAATCTCTCCCCGCACGCGGGCGGGCGTTATCTTGCTGAAATATAAGCCCAGGATGGCATATGTTAAGGGTGACACAACGGTGTGTAGAATATTTTCGACGTAAGCGTGCTGCGGATAACAACCGGTTCAAATGGCTCTGAGCACTATGGGACTTAACTTCTGAGGTAATCAGTCCCCTAGAACTTAAAACTACTTAAACCTAAGGACGTCACACACATCTGTGCCCGAGGCAGGATTCGAACCTGCGACCGTAGCGGTCCCGCGGTTCCAGACTGTAGCGCCTAGAACCGCTCGACCACCCCGGCCGGCGATAACAATCGGGGTCCTGCTTTCAAATGAAGTGGTACCTCAATCACTTCAATCTCTTCGCCGTCGAATGTCATTGATTGGAGTAAAATGTATTCAGTGACAAGTCCCGCCTTGAACTGAGCCACGATGACGAAGAGGCGACCGCCAAATTGCCCTACAACCAGGAGTGAAGGTCTAGGCTGCCTTTTCATTTCAAAGCAGGACCCATTTGGTTGTCATCCGCGGTACCCTAACCTCACAGCGGTACGTCGACGATATTCTACGCCTCGTTTTATTGCTCTTCATGGCAAGCCATCCTAGCTTTACAATTCAGCAAAGTAAAGTCCACCCGCAGACGGCAGAAGTTCCTGCTGCTAGTTTGTGCTTGACACACCCTACCTTGGCGAACAAGGTCGCCGGACCTCTCCTCAGTGAAGAAGATTTGGATCGTTATGGACGAGACCCTCCAACCGACTCGGGATTTTGAGTATCTCACAATTGGACATGATTTGGTACGATGTCCTTCAGGAGGTTGTCCAACAATCTTTCAATTAATACCAAGCCGAATAACTTCTTGCATAAGGGCCAGAGGTGGAACAAGGCGTCATTTACTTGCTCAGTTTGTAAAACCCTTCCTCATGAATAAATTGTCCAATTTTTCCTAAACTGTAATCTTTTGTTTGCCCGTACATGTACACGACTGTACTGATTTCAGTTCCATTCGGATAATTCGGTCGTAGTGCGTCGTTTCTTTTTGTCTTAGAGTGTATTAGATTACAACGAGTTTGTAAAAAAAATTATATTTTCTGTACTGTTTTCACACCGTATTCAGGTTTCATTCCCTTTACCTTACCCAACTTACGACAGGGAGATATATGTAAACAGGCAACGCCGGATAAGGAGCTTGTCTTCTTTTAAAGAAGGCAAGGTGCAACGGTACTTTCGCGTTCTCGTCAATACTGTATCAGAACGTTTAAGTTCTATCACTGTAAAGACGGAAGATCCACGATTGGGAATGTCAGAACTGTGCAGTAAGTAGCGGCAGGAACACCACCACAGAATTACGCAGCACTAACACTCCAAACCATCGACTCTCGGAGGGAGATTTTAACCATGTTCAACCTAATGGTAAAATATCGAACTATTTTTCTCCGAATCATACAGATTGTGGGAAAAGCAGTGAGAATAATTACTTTTGGAAACCTTTAGTCAGACAAAGCCTGTTATAACAATAAACTGTTTCGCTTAATAAAACGGCCGCCAGCCCAAATCAGGCACAGTGTCTACACAAAAAGATGAACTCCATTTTCGACACTGAATAAATAACTACTTTCACTTACTATGTAATTCAAACACAACCACTTAATTTCCATTTACTACAGTCACTTGGCAGTAAGTACTATTAATCCCACTTTCTGTTACTTATGGAATTTATCACTATAGTTCAGTAGTGATTTAAAGAAGACAAACATATGTTTCAACAAGGATACAAAAAAATATTAAACTTATCGCTATCATTCATATGACCAAAACTATTATTTAACACGACTAAATTTCATTTCTTTAGGTCTGTTATTTGTTAACGTTTTACTAACACCAATATTTGTCTAGCTTTCTTTGACATGGAGAAGCAACACGAATAATTACTGTTAAGATTATTGCAGTTAAACAATTATGTTACTTTATTTTCAGAGATGCTATTGAAAAGTTATCCTCATGGTCACGCAAAGCGGTGGCCCTTAAACTGATACGTGCAAACTTTAATATTTAATAACGATTTTCAGAATTTACTACCAAATCAGTACTATTGCCAGTATTTTACTATTATTCAAGCTTCAATAAACATCAGAATACTCGGAATAAATTCGTTTAGGTAAGGAACCTACTGAGGTAAATGAAATAGGAAAATTACGGTGAAACACAACGGTACATTTAACAATTATATTCCACTCATTGAGGATGGATGGTTCATACTGTGATACACTTCTAAATGAAGTACTTTGCCTGTTACTGATGTCGAAGGTGGCGTGAGGCGGTGCTGCGTAGTAACAATGCGCAGGTACGGCTCTTGATGTACATAACCCTGACTTCCTCTTGGTGGCGACGATAAAATTGCAAATTTCTGAGCTATTAATTTATTGCCGTGTTGCGCCAATCATGTGGAACACGTCCGAGGCAAAACCCAGTCTTGCAGGTAAATTCGGGGCCTCTAGTGCTTGACCAACGTAATGCGTGTTCACTACTTGCAGGACAGCTACCGACTGTCCAAGCCACTTGCGCGCCAATTCTCACTCGCGCGCCCCACCACCTTTTCCATTCCACCACAGAACGTTCGTTCTACCTATGATCCCTACGCCTTTTCAATTTACACTTCTGCTTATAAAAACCCTAAGTATGAACCGTCTACAACTGCATGACAGCATATACATACAAAATTGACATAATTAATTACAGTTGTACTTGAAATATTACATAATTATTTACAAAATATGTGTTAATACATTTATTCCACCTACGTCAAACAGTTTATTTTAAACACATAAACTACGATTAACAAAAGCTTACTCTCATTATAGTATTTGCTTAATTTTTCAAAATTATTACGGAACGAAAAAATTTTAAAATATACAGATTAATGGCAGTATTATATTTACAATAGCATTACAAAGGGAAAGACGGGTGTCTCCACCAACACAAATTTCAAAGCTGAAGAGGAACGTAAGTAGGTGTGCGAGGGAGAGCCGCTTTCCACTTATGTGACTTGTCCTCGGCGACCGTCTGTGTGACGTGAGCTCCAAAATATTATTCTCGGCGGAGTAGCTGCGACGTGCCGGCGGCGTGCCGCTGCCTCTGCTCCGGGCTGGATTACTCGCGAGGCCTCAAGAGCGCTCGCTGCACGTCAGCGGCCGCGTCTGCCTGTCGTCGTCTGCCTACTTCTCATGTGGCAGAGGCTTCTGACGTTCCCACACGGAGGTACTGGCATTTTCTCGCATTCTCTGTCACTTAACATACCGTGGGGCTGTCTTTCGTTTGCATAAATCGAGTTAGTCACAGTGTTTTACTTGTTCATTCTGTTGTCGTTGTTATGGTCTTCAGTCCGGAGACTGGTTTGCTGCAGCTCTCCATGCTACCCTATCCTGTGCAAGCTGCTTCATCTCCCAGTACGTACTGCAGCCTACATCCTTCTGAATCTGCTTAGTGTATTCATCTCTTGGTCTCCCTCTACGATTTTTACCCTCCACGCTGCCCTCCAATGCTAAATTTGTGATCCCCTGATGCCTCAGAACATGTCCTACCAACCGATCCCTTCATCAAGTCAAGTTGTGCACAAACTCCTCCACTTCCTCATTAGTTATGTGATCTACCCATCTAATCTTCAGCACTCTTCTGTAGCACCACATTTCGAAAGCTTCTATTCTCTTCTTGTCCAAACTATTTATCGTCCATGTTTCACTTCCATACATGGCTACACTCCATACAAATACTTTCAGAAACGACTTCCTGAAACTTAAATCTATACTCGATGTTAACAGATTTCTCTTCTTCAGAAACGCTTTCCTTGCCATTGCCAGTCTACATTTTATATCCTCTCTACTTCGACCATCGTCAGTAATTGTTTAATTGTAGATAACGACGTCCTCTTGCGTAGTCCCCGCCCGGAGATCCGAATGGGGAACTATTTTACCTCCGGAATATTTTACCCAAGAGGACGCCATCATCATTTTACCATACAGTAAAGCTGCATGCCCTCGGGAAAAATTACGGCTGTAGTTTCCCCTTGCTTTCAGCCGTTCACAGTACCAGCACAGCAAGGCCCTTTTGGTTAGTGTTATAAGGCCAGATCAGTCAATCATCCAGACTGTTGCCCCTACAACTACTGAAAAGGCTGCTGGCACTCTTCAGGAACCACACGTTTGTCTGGCCTCTCAACAGATACCCCTCCGTTGTGGTTGCACGTACGGTACGGCCTTCTGTATCGCTGAGGCACGCCAGCCTCCCCACCAACGTCAAGGTCCATGGTTCATGGGGGGAAGTGTTCATTCTAGTCAGTGAGAAAAATGATCATCCACGTCGTCGCCATCAACGTTTTCACCACCGTTACTGTGGGGAGGGTTTCTGTCTGTTTTCTTGTGCGTGTATTTCGCGAGAAATTTGTGAGAGCAAATCAAATATTACTTGCCGCCTCTTCAAACGTATGCTCACGGAATTTCTGTAGTAAAGCTCTCCGAAACTGACAAAATCTCTCTTGTAACGTCTGCCTATGGAATTTGTCGAGCAACTCTGTTGCTCTCGTTCTTACTTTACGATCCTGTTACAAAACGCGCCTTTTTTTTAGGATTGCCTTTCCCTTCTATTAACCTGACCTGAAGAAAAGGTCCCAGAATGGTAAGAAATACTAAAAAATCGGTCGAAGGAGTGATTTGTGTGGTATCGATAGCTACGACTGTGCGGCTAGTCCCGGCGGAGGTTCGAGTCCAACCTCGGGCATGGGTGTGTGTGTGTTTGTCCTTAGGATAATTTAGGTTAAGTAGTGTGCAAGCTTACGGACTGATAACCTTAGTAGTCCCATAAGATTTCACACACATTTGATAGCTACGATGCCTCAACGTAGGTGCGCTCTCGTAGGCTGGCACTACGAGAGCGGACGAACAACGCCGACCACAGCGCCCTCTAGCCGACGCTGTGGAGCTCAACGAGCGCCGCTCCACATTCAGCCCATTTGATCACGAGTAGACGACCAAGCAACATCATTTCTATTTCATAGAGGGCGAGCCACTACAGATTTTTGCCTTTGTAACTTCTAGTAGCTGTTAGCTTTGATACCTGTACTGCTCTACATCTATGTGCTCATCTCATCCAAAGTTAAGTAACCACTTATCTACTCATATATTTTTTAGTAACTTGTAGCGCCCCCCCCCCCGCCCCAAAAGTCCCTCCAGATCCTCGAGTGCCATACACTCCACCTCGCCTTCCGTATACGCCTCTGGTCCCCCATGCAGATCCTCTATGACCTGATTCCTTTCCCCTATCTACTCCTATTCCTCGAACATATCCGCATCCTCTACACCTCCCGTCGCTTCGATCCCCATCACCCCCTGATTGCTCCTCTCCTCTCCAATCCCCACCACGTATTTAGTGTCGTGCCCCCCCCCCCCCCTTCCATCCATCTCTACACCCTTCATCTCCTTTCCCAAGGTGGCTTCCGCCAACTCCCCCTCCCGAATGATGCCCTGTGTCCCTCCATTTATCCCTCCCATCAACTCTGATCCTCACCCCCCCTTGCTTTCCTCTGTCCTTTCCCCTGGCTCCCTCTTCCTCCCCCTTCCATCCTGTTTTCTCCCCACCTAACGTCTCTCTGCCTCCCCTCTCCCCCCTCCAGAGTCCTATTGTATACCCCTCCTATGCCTTTCCCCACTCCTTGTCACATCTGCCCAGCACCCGCCTTCCTCTTATGGGTCCTCGTCCTCCATCGGCTCCTTCCCCCCCCCCCCTCCCACTTCATTTTTTTCCTCTCCTTCCTCCTTTCCTTTTCCATCATCTGTCCAGTTTCCCCCAATCTGCCCACGGCTGTGGTATATCATATTTGTGCCTTTTTTTTGTGCAGTGTTCAAGTGAATGTTCAGTGTTGCTCGTCTTTCCAAAGTGTTGCGAACAGAAACCATGCTGTCACTGGGTGTAAATTTTATATCTCTTGCAAACAGAACCAGACTGCCTCCATGTTTTTTTAATTGCCTGTATATTTTTTTACCTGTCTGCTTCATATGTATTTTGTTAGCATCACCAACCCTTTGTTCTATGTTTTAAGTTCCACGGTTTTCCGCCTTTTTACCATTTTATCGCCTGCTTTTATTATTTTTAAAACAAATTCTATAGGGTGAAGAACGGCGTACTAATCTGCTGCCAGCCCACCCCCTTCGGGGGGAATCGAAACTCAATAAAGAAAAAAAAATAGTAACTTGTAAAATCTACAGACAGTATCAAAGTACTTCTCTCCTTTTCCTACTCCTACTTGCGTTCTTCACTCTCGGCCTATTTTGCAGAAGCAGTTCACAGGAGCAGATCCACGCGCCGCCTAACCAGGTGGGATACAAAAATTTGTGCGTCACTACTTTCGTGGATGACTTCCATTTTCTTAGATTCTTCCAGTGAATCTCAGCCTGGCATCTACTATTCCACTGTAGACCACTCCCTTCACGCTATTCCGTGTGTATTCAACAGTGTTCAGAACACAGTGCATCGCTGCATCTGAAGCAATTATTCAGATAGTTGGTAGCCCCATTCATCATCCCAAGTAAGACGATGTGCATTACTCTTGCAAAACTGAAAATCACAGGTGTAACGAACAGTTTCTGCAACTGGAAAATAATATGAGATTCATAACCTTCAAGTCAAACGTATCCTTACAAATACTGATCTGAGTTTAATTTTTTAAGGTGTTGTTTTAACTAGAAGATTTAGCAGAAGATTGTGCGACAAGCATACGACTTCAAAATGTTTAAAAGAAGAGGCTGATTTTAAGAGTATATGAACAACGTAGATTCATTTTCGACCATTGTATCGTGGAGCTTGAATCACAAGAATACATTATGATATGAGGGAGATAGTTATGAGGAGGAATCGACATGACAGCCATAAAACTCTTCCAAAATCCACCGCCGAAACAGTTGACGCTATTGAACATAGAACGCTGCGGTTTGTAAAAGCGCTAAGTCCGGCAGTGAGAAATCTAGGTCTCTCTCTAATTGTGTTATAGCACAGGAGAGCATATTCATTCGTTTCAACATTGTAGGAAGTAGCTTTTGCTGTGACAACAATGCAGGAGTTTACAAGTGGCAACTAGTTCTGTGTGCCACCGTCAACTTGCGCCAACTCTCGTCTTTGCCTGGCACGCTCTTGATTTAATCACTTTCTGTGGCGAACTCCTTGTGAACGTTATCAGGGAAGCTGCCTTGCTCTCAAGCAGTTGTTTAATAGCACGTGATATGTAATTGTGTGAGAAAAAAGTATTAAAAAAAAAATAGCAAGCCTAGCTGTACTGCAGAGCTTCTGTGGTTAATCAACCGGCAAGTCCCCAGAATTCAAGTGACAGATATTACAAATCATTTTGCTGTGGCATCTTATGAATGTGCTCTACGTATGTGGAAAGGAAGGCGTTGCAAATGATAGTTTTCGTTGCGATTTCTCACCCGATTTAAACGAAGCAATATGAATACGCTCGTAAAATTAGTATCCATTTTTTGTTTCTGTAACACGCAAGAGGAAGCAAAAACTTTTAATGTTTATTGTAGTAGCTGACTGCGTCAAAAGTTTCCTGTTTTCAGTAACGCTACAATATAATGAAGCACTCACCGTCTTACTATGATGGTTCTGATACTGAAAAATTAGCTTACGACAAATGAATATTTCACGAAAATAAAATGCTATTTGTTGCTGTTTCCTAAGAGAGAGAGAGAGAGAGGGAGGGAGAGGGAGAGAGAGAGAGAGAGAGAGAGAAGGTACATATTGTTAAGGACTCCTCATCATGGCTACGGTCACTATGACGTCACTGGATAGTTTCCATCGCATAACGAGCATGTTTCAGATTCGCGAGAGCTGAGTCCCGCGAACTAGAAATAACTGCAATGGCAGTGCCTCAAAGCTTATTATTTCGGGAGAAAAGTGTTCTATATTTATAATAAGGAGGCAAATTATGGTGACAGTAATGTGGGACCTAAGTAAACCGTTCCAAATATAAGAGCGGCCATCTGGCGGAAATGAGGCGAGAGTGGACCGCGCCAAGGAAACAGCTCCAGGCCGTCTTTCACTCCGCTATCAGTGCAGCCAACGTCGCAGTTGAAGGCCTCTCTCGACTAAAGGGAAGACCTCTCAGCATGGCGGAAATTCGGCTGTGGTCAGCCATTCGCGTGCGGAAAGATTACGCAATGCGTCCTGTGCGTCTGCCTCGCAGCTTCCTAGAAACACCGACTTATACAGCCTTCCTTTGACGTTCACTTCCCGTTTTATCTTTACTGCTTACATCAACACCTATAGCGCACACGTCACTTTACGGTTTATGTAACGGGAGGCAGATTTATCTAATGTATTCGCTGTTTCCGTATGCAGATGAGTCAGAAGCGGGCTGAGTCAGTAGTATTCGTAAGCTGTCAGAACATTTCTCCCAGATGCATTTCGGTAGTACTGTAAATTCAAACGCCGTGCGCGAAACGTAAATGACGTGATTCACCAGTGCGGCAACTGTAGCTCTCCAACATCATCTAATTTGACCCATCTACATTTCCTATAAACTATTCTATTGGACTCCAAAATTAAATTATGTTCTGAGCCGAAATGGAAGGTAGAGTTCTATTTTTGCAACGTCTCGTTGTCCTGCTCACATGAGTCACGTTCACGGTAATTTAGCGCCTTTCTCACTGTGTAGTGCAGTAAATATTTTTCGGAAAAGAAGCAAACGGCGTAATTTTTTTCGGAGAAGAGTCAGGGAATAAAGCGAAGTGTGTTTTATGTCGGCAATAATGGTCGCAGGAAGGTCCACAATAAATTTAAAAGCAATATTCATACGTGACAGACTAACGAATATTTTGCAACGGTTAAGTTTCTAGACATTACCGAATATATGCGCTACATACTGTAACAGTTATTTTTACTGCACTAATGATGATGCCTGGAAAAGGGCGTGCGTTTCGGATAACGTCTCACCTGCTTTATTCACGAATAATTCGAGTCAACATGGGTTTAGAAAATATCGTTCCTGTGAAACACAACTAGCACTTTATTCACATGAAGTGTTGAGTGCTATTGACAAGGGATTTCAGATCGATTCCGTACTTCTGGATTTCCGGAAAGCTTTTGATACTGTACCACACAAGCGACTCGTAGTGAAATTGCGTGCTTATGGAATATCTTCTCAGTTATGTGATTGGATTTGTGATTTCCTGTCGGAGAGGTCACAGTTCGTAGTAATTGACGGAGAGTCATCGAGTAAAACAGAAGTGATTTCTGGCGTTCCCCAAGGTAGTGTTACAGGCCCTTTGTTGTTTCTTATCTATATAAACGATTTTGGAGACAATCTGAGGAGTCGTCTTCGGTTGTTTGCAAATGACGCTGTCGTTTATCGACTAATAAAGTCATCAGAAGATCAAAACAAACTGCAAAACGATTTAGAAAAGATATCTGAATAGTGCGAAAAGTGGCAGTTGACCCTAAATAACGAAATGTGTAAGGTCATCCACATGAGTGCTAAAAGGAACTCGTTAAACTTCGGTTACACGATAAACCAGTATAATCTAAAAGCCGTAATTTCAACTAAATACCTAGGTATTACAATTACGATCAACTTCAGATGGAAGGAAGGAACACATAGAAAACGTTGTGGGGAAGGGTAACCAAAGACTGCGTTTTATTGGCAGGACACTTAGAAAATTTAGCAGACCCACTAAGGAGACTGCCTACACTACGCTTGTCCGTCCTCTTTTAGAATACTGCTGCGCGGTGTGGGATCCTTACCAGATAGGACTGACAGAGTATATCAAAAAAGTTCAAAGAAAGGCAGCACGTTTTGTATTATCGCGAAATATGGGAGAGAGTGTCACAGAAATGGCACAGGATTTGGGCTGGACAACATTAACATAAAGGCGTTTTTCGTTGCGACGGAATCTTCTCACGAAGTTCCAATCATCAACTTTCTCCTCCGAATGCGAAAATATTTTGTTGACACCGACCTACACAGGAAAGAACGATGACCAACATAAAATAAGGGAGATAAGAGCTCGTACAGAAAGATATAGGTGTTCATTGTTTCCGCGCGCTATACGAGATTGGAATAATGGAGAATTGTGAAGGTGGTTCGATGAACCCTCTGCCAGGCACTTGAATGTGATTTGCAGAGTACCCATGCAGATGTAGATGTAGAACAACGATTGCTGATAAGCCTGGGAATTGTGTGAAATTGTTGTATTATCATTATGCAACGTACATCTCTGAGAAAGTAACTGTCTGACAAGTAACGGAAGGTACGCTCTCGGAATTCTAATAGCAATCCTCCCTGTGAGACACACCACCTCTTTTGTACCTCCCGCCAGTGGAAATGGATGAGAGTTTGCATGGTGCTGCATCGCTTACCAAATCAATCGGTGACGAAACGTGACGCTGGTCCTTGGACCTTTTCTACTTCTTCTACTAACAGTACAGTAAAATCGTATGGCATGACAAGCTGGGAGACCCCGAAGGCAAGGTTCCGCCATCTAGATGGAAAGATTTTTCTTATTCTCCGTCCCCCAAGAACCTTATCTTTTTGCACTGTGAGAGTGAGTGTGTAAATGTATCCGTTAAGTGTAGATGATTATAGTGGTCGTATGTATAGTGTAGTGACGTGCTGGAGATTACAGAGAAGGGAGCGGCTGAACCCAGTTCCGGCACGTAGACTACTATCGAAGAACACCACGCGGACCGTCGAGCTTCATGTCTCCCTTCGACGGACGGATCTTAATCATCCATGTCGCATGCTCTTACTTCAGGAGAAACTGTGGTGAGGTTTGGATATGGATCCAGGACATTAGCGAAAAGACTAGTGATCAGGAATCTTATGCCACCACCCCCCTGTCCCCTCTAATATATAGGCAAAAGGATAATAGTCAAGAAAACGCGACGTACCCGCACAGTTACCCATCAAAGTACTGGCTTCGACGGTCACCCATCCAAATAGTGAGCACGCTCGATGGTAACAAACTTTGGTTATCTGACGGGAACCGATGTATCCACCTCGACACGGCCACTGACGTTTTCTAATAGTGATGCGTAGTGAGGTGCGGAGTGTGTGTGGCAGACAGCGTCATGGGGAGGACGGTACACACAGTGCTGGACCATTATTTTCAATTTACACAATTTAATGGCTATAAAACGGGTGATACCACACATTGATACCACCTCACAGCCATTACGTTGGTAATGGATTTGTATGTTTCCGTTCCATGCTGATAGCGTGGAACGTAGCGCCTCACATCATGCCTGTTCAGATGGGACATTACATAGCGATCAGACGTGCGGTATGAGTCACGAGCAAGACAGGTGGCTTATACGGGTCGAGTATGTAGTTTCTATGCGATATGGTAGATGTCACTAACTGACGGTGTTGGAGCTGTAGCCAAATTACTGTTAATTTTATTTTTGGTTTTGTTTATTTAATTTTTTAATAGTTAATTAATTACTACTATTATTGCGTTTGATTATGAGCCTTAAAGAAGGTGTAAATGTGAAATAGTCCTTTATGTAAAGTTTTATACTATGCAATGAAGTAACTGGTCTCATGAGTAATGTTTGAGAATGACGTGTGTGTGTGTTAGTCATTCATACTGGAGAATTTATTATATATGAAGATAGTAACTGTTCTCGAAAGAACAGATACCACTGATGACCGTGCAGCTTCTTTAGAATAAATGATAATTAATTGAAACCCTCAGATGCCGACAGGTCTTGTTGACGTACCTTGATGACGACAGCTGAAAATGTGTGCCCCGACCGGGACTCGAACCCGGCACCTCCTGCTTACATGGCAGACGCTCTATACATCTGAGCCACCGAGTACACAGATGAATGGCGCGACTGCAGGGACTTATCCCTTGCACGCTTCCCGTGAGACCCACATTCCCAACTGTCCACAATCTACATGCGTAATGTTGCTAATAGATACTCTGCCCATCCACTCGTTTCTCGCGTCCACTTAAGTTGACGATTCCCGTAAGAGTTCGGGCAACCTGTGTGCACTCACAAAAACGAAGGTTATTGGCCGGGTAGACATTTAACTATATATGGATGGGCAAAGTATCCATTAGCAACATTACGTATGTAGATTATGGACAGTTGGGAATGTGGGTCTCACGGGAAGCGTGCAAGGGATAAGTTCTTGCAGTCGCGCTATTCATCTGTGTCCTCGGTGGCTCAGATGTATAGAGCGTCTATCATGTAAGCAGGAGGTGCCGGGTTCAAGTTTCGGTCGGGGCACACATTTTCAGCTGTCCCCATCAAGGTATGTCAACAACACCTGTCGGCAGCTGAGGTTTTCAAGTAATTATCAATAATTTATTATAAACTCTTTCGTCAGTTTATGGTACTGTGGAAATGAGATTATGATTTCGGAACAACAGTTTTGTTAAAAGGGAATTAATTTCATATTTGTGGGTTTTCAAAATTTAGTTGTGTTAATTTTTGTCCGGTTCAGTGACCAATTTTGATTGGTTCTGCACATATGCGAGAGACTGAGCAGGTTGAATGCTGCTTTCCGATTGGCTGTGATATTTCTCTTGAAAGCAAAAATTAGCAAGTTCGGGCTTTTTTTTTTTTGTGGAACTAGAAACTTCTTTTGTGTAGAGAGAGCAGAGTCAGAGCTTCGATCGCATAGTGAACAC
Source organism: Schistocerca nitens (assembly GCF_023898315.1). Taxonomy (NCBI): domain Eukaryota; kingdom Metazoa; phylum Arthropoda; class Insecta; order Orthoptera; family Acrididae; genus Schistocerca; species Schistocerca nitens. The sequence continues at coordinate 927,773,585 of NC_064617.1, read as the reverse complement.
AGCTATTCATACGTGCTCCCTTCAAAATTATTAACATTGTGATATTTCGGTATCAAAACGTTTGAGAAGTTCCCTAAAGAGTGGAAGGGAATTCGACTTAATGTACAGGGTGACATTCAGAACGTTTGGAGACATTTAAACAACTAACCACTGCGTGGCGTGTTCCTTACTCGCGAACTTGACTATTTTTTTCCGTGAGGCTGATATTAGCTTCATATGAGCGAGCAATTTTGGAAGAAAAATTCCGTTTGTAAACTTTCGATGAAGACTGAAAATGGCTCAAATGGCTCTGAGCACTATGGGACTTTACTTCTGTGGTCATCAGTCCCCTAGAACTTAGAACTACTTAAACCTAACTAACCTAAGGACATCACACACATCCATGCCCGAGGCAGGATTCGAACCTGCGACCGTAGTGGTCACGCGGTTCCAGACTCTACAGCGTAGAACCACTCGGCCACCTCGGCCGGCTTCGGTGAAGAATTATACCATAAACTGGCTATGGTTATGAATGAGGTGCTCGTGTGAACTTTCCAGACTTTGTACAGCTTAGAGTGAGGCTTGGTACTAACTGGTGTATGCAAGCTTGCCATAATAGAATGAAGTACTACGGATATAAATACTTTCATTTAACTATTCCTTCCACCAACAAAACAATTTTGGTGCGGTTTGCGATTATGATGTGTACAGCTGTTTTTTTCTATAGCTTTTTCTGGCTGAGAACTGCATGTCAACAACTTCAAGGAGGCGACTGTGTCAAAAGAAATTCACCACCAGGTGAGTGCATCTTTTCAAAGCTCTGCACCGCCGCAAGCAGTCGCGCGGGACCCGGCGGACCCAGTGAGCCGCGCCCGCTGAGCCACGCTTGCAGGAGCTCTGCGCTACGAACACCCTCTGCCGCCGCAATATATGACGGCCGGCAACAGCCACTCATCCCATACGTCTACGGACTCACTTCGCTAAGGGAGCCCATGCAGACAGCGCCTAGTCGCAGCACCGCCATCATCGTTCGTGCTTCAGTACAGAGATAGTCTTCCCCCCTGACACTGAGAGCTGGACTCTATTTCTTGTCACATCATTTGTAACGCGCCTTCACACACACGAAGAAATACAAACTAAGTAAATCTTCTGTTTGTTTTGTTAACTTGTTCGCTGATCGTTTCTGCTCCTGTCCAGCTTTCCTACGTCGACAGTTGCTACACCACTATGTAGCCCACCTCTCCTTACTGCCGTGTACAAAGTCGTACACAATAAAATACACTCGTTTTACAGAAGGTATCGCACTAAAAGAAGTAGTGCTAAGGCACTGGGAGAACGGTTGCTCAAGTTCCCGCCGTCCATTCGTCCAGATTTACACTGATGGGCCAAAGAAACAGGTACACCAGCCTAATACCGTGTAGGGCCCCCGCAGAGGTGCGGCAACACGACGTGGTATGGACTCGAGTAATGTCTCAAATAGTGCTGGAGGGAACTGTCACCATGATCCTTCAGGGGTGGAGATCTCTTCTGAAGAGCTCGTTGCAAGGCATCCCACATTTGCTCAATAATGTTCATATCTGGGGAGTCTGGTGGGCAGCGGAAGTGTTTAAACTCAGAAGACTCAAAAAAATGTTCAAATGTGTGTGAAATTTTATGGGACTTAACTGCTAAGGTCATCAGTCCTTAAGCTTACACACTACTTAACCTAAATTATCCTAAGGCCAAACACACACACGCATGCCAGAGGGAGGACTCGAACCTCCGCTGGGACCAGGCGCACAGTCCATGACTGCAGCGCCTGAGACCGCTCGGCTAATCCCGCGCGGCCTCTCAGAAGACTCTTCCTGTACTCACCCTGTAGCAATTCTGGGGGTGCGGGGTGTCGCACTGTCCTGCTGGAATTAACCAAATCTGTCGGGTCCACAAGGGACGTGAATGGATGCAGGAGATCAGACAGGATGCTTACGTACGTGTAACCTGTCAGAGTTGTATCTAGAGGTATCAGGGGTTCCATATCACTCCAACTGCACACGCCCCACACCATTAGAGAGCCTCCACCACCTCGAACAGTCCCCTACTGACATGCAGGGTCCATGGATTCAAGAGGTTGTCTCCTTATCCTTACACATCCATCCACTCGACGAGACTCGTCCGACCAGGCAACATGATTGCAGTCATCAGCAGTCCAATGTCGGTGGCCCAAGCGAGGCGTAAAGCTTTGTGTTGTGCCAGTCATCGAGGGTACACGAGTGGGCCTTCGGCTCCGAAAGCCCATATCGGTGATGTTTCTGTGGTGTCACCGCAAGGCACCACACTTGCTAGCTTGTAGGCTTCAAATCGGACCCGCGAGTCGCCACTGTCGACGCTAGCAGACCGAGCGCCGCCACTCGGCTGGTCTTCCGAGACAAGCTAGCGCACTGGCGAGCTCTACAGCCGACTTTAATAGGTACGGTTCACTCGTTATAGCTTCAGAGATCTCATCTGTAGAGACGCTAGTCAGCATAGCCTTCAGCTAAGTCAGTAGCTACGACCTAGCCAGGCGCCACATACAGTTTATGCATTGACAATAAATCTATGTGTGTGAAGCAATCAGAATTGTAAAGAAGTATTCGCAGTTCAGTCTATAACTGTACTTGTAAATATTATTGTACAAAGTAAAGATTGACGTTCACCGCTGATGCTGAATTAAAGCTAGGTATTTAATTGTATTTTAAGGGCTGTCGGGCGTGGCCGGCACTTGGATGGGTGACCATCCAGGCTGCCATGCGCTGTTGCCATTTTTCGGGGTGCACTCAGCCTCGTGATGCCAATTGAGAAGCTACTCGACCGAACAGTAGCGGCTCCGGTCACAGAAAACTATCATAACGACCGGGAGAGCGATGTGCTGACCTCACGCCCCTCCTATCCGCATCCTCAACTGAGGATGACACGGCGGTCGGATGGTCCCGATGGGCCACTTGTGGCCTGTAGACGGAGTGCATTGAATTGTATTCCTGGCTACTATTTTCGATCAGACTAAGAGTCACTGCGTGACTCAGCCGCGTCACCCTTTTTCCATGAGGCCCGTAGTTCCGCCTCATACATAACAGTTTCATTGAGTGATTCGCATGCTGATGACCCAGCACCGCAATCTGCAGCAATTTTCGGAAGGGTTGTACTTCAGTCACGTCACTTCAGTCGTCGTTGGCCACGTTCTTGCAGGATCTTTTTCCAGCCGCAGCGATGGTGGAGATTTCATGTTTTACTGGATTCCTGATATTCACGATACACTTCTGAAATGGTCGTACGGGAAAATCTCCACTTCATCGCTACCTCGGAGAAGCTGTGTCCCATCTCTCGTGCACCGACTGTAACACCAGGTTCAAACTCACTTAAATCTTAATAACCTGTCATTGTAGTAGACTAATCGATCTAACGTCTGCGCTATATACTTGTTGTCTTACACAGGCGTTGCCGACCGCAATGCCGTATTTTGCATGTTTATATATGTCAGTATTTGAATACGCATGCCTACACCATATTGTTCGGCGCTTCAGTGTAGATCTTTCCGAGGTTTCCGTAAATTTTAAAAGACAAATGCCGGGACAGTTCCTTGTAAACGGCACGACCGGTCTCCTTCTCCAAGTGTAGTACACTACTGGCCATTAAAATTGCTACACCACGAAGATGACATGCTACAGACGCGAAATTTAACCAACAGGAAGTAGGTGCTGTGATATGCAAATCATTAGCTTTTCAGAGCATTCACACAAGGTTGGCCCGGTGGCGACACCTACAACGTGCTGACATGAGGAAAGTTTCCAACCGATTTCTCATACACAAACAGCAGTTGACCGGCGTTGCCTGGTGAAACGTTGTTGCGATGCCTCGTGTAAGGACGAGAAATGCGTACCATCACGTTTCCGACTTTGATAAAGGTCGGATTGTAGCCTATCGCGATTGCGGTTTATCGTATCGCGACATTGCTGCTCGCGTCAGTCGAGATCCAATGACTGTTAACAGAATATGGAATCGGTGGGTTCAGGAGGGTAATACGGAACGCCGTGCTGGATCTCAACGTCCCCGTATCACTAGCAGTCGAGATGAAAGGCATCTTATCCGCATGGCTATAACGGATCGTGAAGCCCCGTCTCGATCCCTGAGTCAACAGACAAGACAACAACCATCTGCACGAACAGTTCGACGACGTTTGCAGCAGCATGGACTATCAGCTCGGAGACCATGGCTGCAGTTTCCCTTGACGCTGCATCACAGAGAGGAGCACCTGCGATGGTGTACTGCACGACGAACCTGATGCAAGAATGGCAAAAAGTCATTTTTTTTCGGATGAATCCAGGTTCTGTTTACAGCATCATGATGGTGGCAACCGTGTTTGGCGACAGCGCGGTGAACGCACATTGGAAGCGTGTATTCGCCATCGCCATAGTGGCGTATCACCCGGCGTGATGGTATGGGGTGCCATTGGTTACACGTCTCACTCACCTCTTGTTCGCATTGACGGCACTGTGAACAGTGGACGTTACATTTCAGATGTGTTATGACCCGTGGCTCTACCCTTCATTCGATTCCTGCGAAATCCTACATTTCAGCAGGATAATGCACGACCGCATGTTGCAGGTCCTGTACGGGCCTTTCTGGATACAGAAAATGTTCGACTGCTGCCCTGGCCAGCACATTCTCCAGATCTCTCACCAATTGAAAACGTCTGGTCAATGGTGGCTGAGCAACTGGCTCGTCATAATACGCCAGTCACTACTCTTGATGGACTGTGGTATCGTGTTGAAGCTGCATGGGCAGCTGTACCTGTAAACGCCATCCAAACTGTGTTTGACTCAATGCCCAGGCGTATCAAGGCCGTTATGGCTGCCACAGGTGGTTGTTCTGGGTACTGATTTCTCAGTATCTCTGCACCCAAATTGCTTGAAAACGTAATCACATATCAGTTCTAGTATAATATATTTGTCCAATGAATACTCGTTTATCATCTGCATTTCTTTTTGGTGTAGCAATTTTAATGGCCAGTAGTGTATGTGCTCCCTCTCGAAAGCGGTGAGACGTTCTCCTTCTTTTCATAGTAAGTAAGCGTCGGATTATAGACCAGATTGGGTTGGGGTCAAACTGACCTAACGTTTCGCTAATGGTGGCACATCGCTCGACTCTATGCCTGCATACAATTCCTCGAACACTATGGGTAAAAATAATAATAATAATAATAAACGTCGAACGGGTTGAGGAATGAGATTGGTACAAACGAACATCTCATTTTTTAAATAAATCCTTTGTCAGCCACTTTTACTCCACTAGTTGCTCTTGTAATACGTAGTTATTGTTTAGAACCTGTCCTTTATTTAATTAAAAAGCCCGATTGCCTAGTGGAAATTAAATTATCGAACTTTAAATGTTTCAAAGTTTCACGGCCGCGAAAGTAGGGTTATTCCCGAGATATATATTTCGGCAAACTGAATATTTTCGATTCATCGTCAATTTAACTCTCCAGTAGATATAAAGCGCTCATACCAGGCAGGGTCATGGCACAGTTTATTGTCAGCAGAATTCACAACTGCATTTCGGCCAGGTTGGGATGGCTGGAGTTGACCGAGGAACAAGGAAGAAAAGCCGAGATATTACGTGACACAGCTCGGCGCAGCCCAGTTTACAATTAGCGGAGGCAGCCTGTGGTCAGAGTTGCGTCACTAGGAGCTCCCGTGCGGTATTGTGGTGACACCGTAACAGGCAAGTCGGTTGTGTAAGGCGGCTGAAGATGGCAGGCGCTCAGGCCGACACGTTGCAGAACTGTACGCCACGTCTGTGATCCAGCGACCACCACTCTGCGTCTCACACAGCCGAGGTGCGAAACAATCAGCCGAAGACAAAGGGAGCGATATTACTGTTCAGCTGTTAGTGAGAAAAGACTCAGTCCGCGTCACTTTCTCTGCTTTATTCGGATAATCGACTTCGAGCCGCAGTTCTGGTTATCTTCACATCCAAGTAAGTGATAAAAGAAGAAAAATGTGTACGAGGGTACAAAGTTGATAGAATAATTTCACAATAAAAAGATAAACAACGGCAGTATAAAAATCAAACCCCATGAAGTAATTCGTAACTGTCACTGCGAAGAGCAGCTTTTCAGCAGGGCGAGGGTTCACAGGAACTACCTAAAATTGTACGTTGTCAGCGACGTAACAATATGTCAATGTGTCCAGATACAGAAAGGAAATATTTAAAAGTCACGGACACTTTCGAAATTACCAACACAAACTCAGTCACACATAGAGAATAAGAAAATGCGTCCCATTTTCTATAACATTAACTATCCGTTACCTCTCCAACAAAGAAAAAAATTGATAGCCCTATACACAGTGTCAGAAACGTTTTGTATCAAGAACAGACGACCACGTTGAATACTCTTAAGCACATCCAGGTAACTATTGCTATAATTCAACAAAGTGTACTAAAATGTGCAAGAGCCGGTGAAAGTGAGATTTCGGTATTGCTGAACTTGATACTTTCATGTGAGTTCTGTCACATTTAAAGAGCTTGAGGATGTGACTGGGCGACAGTTCAGCTGATGTCATTACAGAGGCTTTCCTGAACGATTTGTAAAGAAAAATTTTTAAAACAAAAAAATCTGTGTGATGCATTATAAAAGACTCCCTGACGCGATAGTTTTATTTAATGCGAATCGGGAAAGTTACTTTGGAAATATATACCAGGAGCGTCAATGTAGAATTCACTTTAGTAACGGGAAAACGCCGTCTTCAGCTACCTTTATTTAACCATTCAAAATTCCTTAGGAAATCTACATGCGTAGACATTAAAATCTATGCGAAATAGTGTATCGTCATAAGACAAACGGATGCGTTCGTCATTCAATGCTGCGCCACTGTTACACCCGTCATTATCACAAGAGAAGGTTAGAAAAGAACATACTGAAGCTCATTGTTAGAATAAAAGGGTATGACAGTTCTGTAGCAAGGTTCAAATGGTTCAAATGGCTCTAGCCACTACGGGACTTGACATATGAGGTCATCAGTCCCCTAGACTTAGAACTACTTACACCTAACTAACCTAAGGACAACACACACATCCATGCCCGAGGCAGGATTCGAACCTGCGACCGTAGCAGCAGTGCGGTTCCGTACCATATAGCGGCGTAATGCGTGATAAAACTGAAAAGTCGTACGCTAAAACAAAATTAAAAGGTGCTTTAAACAAAGCGAGTGTTCGACACAATACTTCACATAGAAAAATAAATACCTACATTCGGGTATCTAAAGGATCATGTGTGACGACAGTAAGAAAACAATTCATTGGACAGAACATTTAAAACTCGTTTTAACGAGGACTCTTATAAGCAAAATAAAACTGTACTGGGTTCACCTGTGTCAAGACGCAACTATGAAATCTCTGATATGGTCGCTGATATAGAGATTCTGCACAAAGTCTACAGTGGGCTTTTATCTAAATTTGCAGGGGCATTTTGAAATATCTAGTGTCAAAAGAAAAGAACCAGAACAATTTTGAACGAAGATAACAAGTTTCCTCAGAATCCCTATTTCAAAATATCTTTCGACGGTCTTTGCTAAATCTAACATGCCTGATGTCTCTGCTGACAACCGCGAAAATGCACTGTTCCTTGTGTGGGTTGATTTTGGCCCGGTTGTGGTCAGTGATACCGGCTTGCTTCGTTTTCTGGATAAAAACACCCATCTGCCACGCTTGACGTTAATCCTATTGCAGGTAGCGCAGGCTTTTGTTCTTCTGTAAGAATGAAGCGATCGTATCGCATTATCTGGCCTGGAGACTCCGTATGGGGTCGTTCGGCCGCTTAGTAAAACTCCTTTTATTTGAGTCCAATTCGGCGACCTGCGCGTCGATGGTGAGGAAATGATAATGTGGACAGCGCAACATTCAGTTCCCGTGCTGAGGAAATACGATGCGGCCGAGAATCGAACGCCAGACCGCATGATCTATAGGCATCAACTAGACCACGAGCTACCGACTGGTCTTCGGCAAACTTGGGAATTTCGCTTCTATTGTGTGATAATTGATATGGGTTAACTGCCGAGTTTTAGGTGTACCTACTTAATCGACCTATTACTTGAAATCCTAACATGTCATTGCGTTAGATTTTATTTTTATGAGGTTGTGAAGCACGCCATATTTTGAGTCTGACAACTTTCCTTATAACTTCTTGTACGCAATTCCCGTGTTGAGTGAATCTTCACCCTGCTGACCAGCTGCGCTGCACAATAATACAATGATCAGTCAAACTAGGACTACTGCCTACCATGTTGAACGTCATCAAATAATTCCGCTTTACAACTCACAGAAATGAGTAAGAGGAATTAGTTGTAAAAGAGACTACGGCAGCAAGGAAATAGGATTTTTACCGTTATAACTGGCTCGTTCTTGAAAATATGGTCAAATATGTATTCTATGATGCCCATTCATCGTTTACTTGACACTGTCCTCATTTTTACTCTTACGATGATTTTTAGATTAATCACAATACACGGGAGTTGCAACTACAGATGATTCGACAAGGCTCCGGACTGAAATGAAGAGCTACATTAAAATGAATGCTTCTGAAAGCAGTCGACAGGCTAAGGTGACTCAGGCGATGCATGGAAGAGGTCGAAGGGTCTGAGAAAGAATAAGGGAAGCCAGTGACTACGTAACTTAAGCTTTTCTTGGCATAACGAATGCACAGGCAACTTACTGGAATGAAGCCGCGTAACTTCCGCGACAACCGCCGATATTTCGACAAGTACCTCATTTTCAAATATTAACCTGTAAAAATAATATCGGCGGCTGTATATTACGTTACACGACCGTACTCCCGCAAGTGACTAGGCTGTGTAAATTGACAGGAGAGATAAAAGAAGTGGAATACAGTCGAACATACTTGCAGAAGAGAATGTGTTAGGCGGGTGGCATAGCTATATAAACTCGCCTGTAAGCGAACGTACTCTGATTTGTATTGCTTTAGAGGAAAATTATTTACGATGAGAATAGAGAAACAAAAATAACGCACTCTGACTTCGTAGCGCGATTCTTCGCACACTGACAATGCAAAATTATCTGCAGCAACATTTTTTTCTAAAAAGTGGATGTCAGATGTTGCCGTTGACGTAATAATGTAATGACATGCAGCACATACATTACCAGTTAAAAAGGTATAACAAAATTGCGCAGTTTGTGAAATTTAGGTTCAAATGGCTCTGAGCACTATGGGACTTAAGAGCTGTGGTCATCAGCCCCCTAGAACTTAGAACTACTTAAACCTAACTAACCTAAGGACACCACACACATCCACGCCCGAAGCAGGATTCGAAACTGCGACCATAGCGGTCGTGCGGTTCCAGACTGAAGCGCCTAGAACCGCTCGGCCACTACGGCCGGCTGTGAAATTTCGGGTTGAATGCTGTTACATTCCGCGTGTACATGTATTTATCTTTAATTTAGAATTTAGCCTTGCAGAAAATAATTTAGCATACTGTGGTTCTTACGCCGTATGTATCCTACAACTACACAGTACAGTATTCTTAATGGAGTCATGACAGTAACACTGATCAGGTTGCTAGAAATATTGTTGAAGAGTAAAGGTAGCAAAACTCACCTGTGATGGGATAGAAATAAGAACACGAGTCAGTATTTCAACAACACAAAATCTACCAGTAATTCTCACTGCATTGACTGTGAAGGGCCAGTGTCATTCAGTGCTCACAATCTTGCTCAATCTTCATGGTTGGACGTGTATTTTCAACTGATAATATGTACAGGACGAAAGTACTGTTAATGCTTCTCTGTACTGCTACCATGGAAGGAGTACTCCGAGTGGGCCAATTTTTCCTCACTTTGTAGATAACTGGTCACTACTATTAAAATCTTAAAGCACTAGGCCGGATGTGACAGGAGCTAAATGCGATGGTCAACTGACAGTGGAGCGATTCGGTAGCGCCCATGCCCTTAACGCGAGCGGGGAGGGCGCTTGTGCTGACGTCACTAGCGGGGCGTTAAACACTTTGCAGCCACGCACGCCGCAACGCGTCGCGCACGCTGGCTGCCTTCCTTAACTGTCGAGAAGTCCCCTCCTAACAAAAACCACGGCCGCTTAAGGCGTCTGAGTAGTCCGTGCTACAACTGCTCCTCAGCACGCCTCTTTATAGGGTGCCGGAGTTAAATTAGCTCACGCTGTGATACGCTCGGTGTACTAAAATGTCACTTTGCATGCAATTTTCCCATACTCTACATACCTTTGCGTAAGTTACACATGGTCCAAATGGCTCTAAGCACTACGGGACTTAACATCTGAGGTCATCAGTCCCCTAGACATAGAACTACTTAAACCTAACTAACCTAAGGACATCACACACATTCATGGCTGAGGCAGGATTCGAACCTGCGACAGTAGCAGCAGTGCGGTTCCGGACTGAAGCGCCTAGAACCGCTCTGTGACAGCGGCCGGGCCGTAAGTTACATATCCATATTCTCACGAGACAGTCAACAATACGGAAATGCAAATTCTGACACTATCTACTGCGTCCTACAGTTGTGAAATGAATAAATGAAGGCTAGCTGAAAAGTAATGCCTCCGAATTTTTTATGCGAAAACTGTTAAAGCCTTTTATACAAAGCAAATGTTATTAACGTTCTACGTCTTTATTCTTATTGCCTACATTTTTATTTCTCAACTAGCCACCCTAACGACGAACACATTTCTGCCATGGAGAGACCACTTTGTAACAAACCTTTTTACCTTAAAGATCGTATTCATTTATGACTGTTATTGACGACCGGTTCCGATTACTGAAACTGTTACTTCTGACCGTGACAAAATTTTTGGTCATAAATCGTGTTCCATTATGAGTTTATCACTCATGCCATGTTGTCATTATGGTGGAGAATTGTTGTTGTTGTGGTCTTCACTCCAAAGACTGGCTTGATGCAGCTCTCCATGCTAGTCTATCCTGTGCAAGTCTCATGTCTGAGAAACTACTGCAACCTACATCCCTCTGAACCTGCTTACTGTAATCTCCTCTTGGTCTGCCTCTACGAGTTTTACCCCACACACTTCCCTACAGTATTAAACTGGTGATCCCTTGATGCCTCAGAAAGTGTTCTGCAGCCGGCCGAAGTGGCCGTGCGGTTAAAGGCGCTGCAGTCTGGAACCGCAAGACCGCTACGGTCGCAGGTTCGAATCCTGCCTCGGGCATGGATGTTTGTGATGTCCTTAGGTTAGTTAGGTTTAACTAGTTCTAAGTTCTAGGGGACTAATGACCTCAGCAGTTGAGTCCCACAGTGCTCAGAGCCATTTAGAGCCAAAGTGTTCTGCCGACCGATCCCTTCTTTTAGTCAGGTTGTACCACAAAGTTCTCTTCTCCCCAATTCTATGCAGTAGGCCTACCTCCTCATTAGTAACGTGATCTACCCATCTAATCTTCAGCATTCTTCTGTAGAACCACATTTTAAAAGCTTCTAAACTGTTTATTGTCAATATTTTACTTTCATACATGGCTACACTCCACACAAATAGTTTCAGAAAGGGCTTCCTGACATATCTATACTCGATGTTAACAAATATCTCTTCTTCAGAAATGCTTTTTCATGTCATTGCTAGTCTACATTTTATATCTTCCCTACTTCGACCATCAGTTACTTTGCTTCCCAAATAGCAAAACTCATTTACCACTTGAATTGTCTCATTTCCTAATCTAATTCCCTCAACAACACTTGATTTAATTCGACTAAATTCCATTATCCTCGTTTTGCTTTTGTGATGCTCATCTTATATCCTCCTTTGGAGACACTATCCATTTCTTTCAACTGCTCTTTCAAGTCCTTTTCTTTCTCTGACTGTATTACAATATCATCGGCAAACCTCAAAGTTTTTATTTCTTCGCCGGCCGAAGTGGCCGTGCGGTTAAAGGCGCTGCAGTCTGGAACCGCAAGACCGCTACGGTCGCAGGTTCGAATCCTGCCTCGGGCATGGATGTTTGTGATGTCCTTAGGTTAGTTCGGTTTAACTAGTTCTAAGTTCTAGGGGACTAATAACCTCAGCAGTTGAGTCCCATAGTGCTCAGAGCCATTTTATTTCTTCTCCCTGGACTTTAATTCCTATTCCAAATTTTTCTTTTGTTTCCTCTACTGCTTGCTCAGTATACAGATTGAATAACATCGTGGATAGGCTAAAATCTTGTCTCACTCCCTTCTCAACCACTGCTTCCCCTTCGTGCCCCTCGACTCATAACTGACATCTGGTTTCTGCACAAATTATAAGTAGCCTTTCCCCCGTATATTTTACACCTGCCACCTTCAGAATTTGAAAGAGAGTATTCCCAGTCAACATTGTCAAAAGCTTTCTGGTGGAACAGATAAAAAGCACCTTGCGAAGATGTACATGTTCATACACATATCACTCCAAAGAGGCTTGTTAGTTCTTACTGTGCACGATAAATACTAAAAATTCATTTGTACAAACGTTTACGTTTACATCACATGTTGTACATGTCATGGCTACATTTCAGTCAGAGTAGGAGTATAAGCAGAAATACAGTTGCACTGCATCCTTTGCAGCTGTTTTGCGACCATGGCACACGTCGTAGATCATGTATCGAAACAAAGACTCGATACTTTGTATTACAACTGCACTTTAATACACTACCCGAATATTACCTGCTGAGAGTGGTTTGTGAATGTGTTGCTCACATTCCCTAAACGCCATGCAACACACGCAGATCCTCTGGCACTTCTTATTTGCCCCTGAGAGGCTCTTCCGGTGAGCCATTAGAAAGAAGTCATCGACGTATACAATCTTGCGAAAGAAAGTGTGACAGATCACGGATATACTGATTCAGAAAATGAGGCTTTTTTTTTACCTCACGAATACTACTATCATATTTCTTGAAATTAAATGACCAATAAAATATTCACATGTACAGTAGACGCCCTGGCTACAAAACACGCATTACTTTCGGGTCACGTAGAGGTCGTCTCCTGCAGTTAATCGCAACTAATTTTAAGATCGTGTTACAGTCAATAGAAAATACGCTGTTTTAAATGGACATCGTGCAGAGGAAAGTGGAAATTGAAAGGAATAACCTCGACTGTGATGACGCTCCAGCTACTGGTATGCTCTAAACATAACCATTCCGAAGTCCGGTTATGTAACATGGTTCAAGAAAATAAAACTAAGGAACGTTGGAAAGATAACAGGGAGTATTTTATTATTCACTTCAGAAAGTCTCTAAAATTTTGGTTTACCGACAGAAAAATTATAAGATGTCTTGTAGCCAAATGCATCCTGAAAAATTACTAGCTCATCATCTCGAGTCGATGTTGAATTGAAAAATTGAAAAGCCTAGGAAAGAAGTGACCCACTAACTGAGAATATCAAAAGTTCACTTTCCTTGTAACACACCCAAGTTATTATTTTGAAACTTTGTACACATGCAAAACAGTAAATACGAAAAACACTATACATTTTTTTTTTACTGAGTGTTAACTTAGTTTGTAACTGTATTTGTACTCCAGAGTGTGCTCAAAAAATCAAGTTCAAATGCGAGATGTAGGGAGTTGTCACATATTTATGTAGGTTGTACATAATCCACATACAACTTTCTATACTGCATAATATACTGACGGAAGTGGAAAGTGTTACACCATAGAAGGCCAGTTCGATATTTATCAATCTTCGTGGAGATGTTTGTCATACAAAGGCCGTTAAATGATTAACCTTTACTGCTGTTCGGAACTATGAAGCATGATCCGCCAGAGGGGCCGGAAACGCTCTTGCATTCGTTGTGACAATAAAGCAAACAGCCAGCGAAAGTTGAGTTTCTTAGCATGCATCAAACACATGCTTCGTCAGTTCATGAAGATAGCTGGGTGGAGGCTGATGTAAAAGTATAAGTTTCTCCGTCATATCCTAGATATGCTCCGTGGGTGACAAATCAGGGGACCGACAATGAAAGTCTAGGATTCATAAATTTCTAAAAACGTTTATGGCGTGAACTGCATCGTGGAGTTATCGTGTTGGAATACGCTATTTGTTTCCCACATGCTGGCAAACATTCAGCTTCCTTTCAAAAAACACCAATCAGTCCTGTTGTCATATCCAACAGCTGCCCATCGCACGGGGTCCCTTATGCACGACATAGTAACAAGCTTCCCTGGCGTAGAGGAACAACTAAAAGAGCTGAAACAAATCAATCGCCAGGTCCCGATAGAAACCCAGTTCTGTTTTACGAAGAAAACTCTGCAATCCTGGCCCCTTATTTAGCTTACATTTATCACCCTTCTCTCGCCCAGTACACAGTCGCAAACGACTGGAAAAAACGAGCGCGTGACTCCTGTACATAAGAAGGGTAAGAGAACGGACTCGCAGAATTACAGATCAATATCAGTAACGTCGATGTACTGCAGATTTCTAGAACATATTGCGAGTTCGAATATAAGAAATTTGGGAAATTTGCTAGATACAGAAAAGCATATGTCCACGAATCAGCACGGTTTTAGAAAGCATCACTCATGCGCAACTCAGTTTGCCCTTTTCTCGCACGATATACTGCGAACTATGGATGAAGGGCAACAGGCAGATTCGATATTTCTAGATCTCCGAGAAGTATTTGATACGATACCACACTGTAGACTTAACGAAGGTACAAGCATATGGAACAGATTACCAGATATGTGAGTGGGTCGAAGCGTTCTTAAGTAATAGAACCCACTCGATGGGGAGTGTTCATCAGATAAACGGGTATCGTCGGGAGTGCTACAGGGATATGTGATAGGACTATTATTATTTTCTATATACATACAAGATCTGGCGGACAGGGTGGGCAGTAATCTGTGATTGTTTGCTGATGATATACGGTGTAAGGGACGGTGTCGAAGATGAGAGACTGCAGGATGACAAAAGTTGACAGACAAACTTTCTACTTGTTGTGATGAATGACAGCTGGTTATAAATGCGGAAAAATGTAAGTTCATGCGGATGAGTAGGAAAAACAAACCCTTATTTTCGGCTACAGCATTAGCAGTGTCCTGCTTGACACAATCTCGTCGTTTAAATATCTGAGTATAACGTTGCAAAGCGACATGAAGTGGAACGTGTATGTGAGGGTCATGATAGACTTCATGGTCGACTTCGGTTTTGTGGGAGGATTTTAGGAACGTGTGGTTCATTTGTAAAAGAGACCGCATGTGGGAAGCCAGTGCGACATATTCTTGAGTACTGCTCGAGTGTTTCGCATCCGTACCAGGTCGGATTAAAGGTAGACATCGAAGCAATTCAGAGGCAGTCTCCTAGATCTGTTACCAGTAGGTTCGAGCAACAAGCAAATATTACGGAGATGCTTCAGGGACTCAAATGGAAATCCCTGGTGGGAAGGCGACATTCTTTTCGAAGAACACTATCGAGAAATTTTGGAGAACCGGAGTTTGAAGGTGACTGCAGAACAATCCTACTTCCACCAACATATATCTTGCGTAAGTTCCACGAAGATTCGAGAAATTGGTACTCATACGGAGGCGTATAGACAGTCGTTTTTCCCTTCCTCTATTTGCGCGTGGCACTGGAGCGACTACTAGTGGTACAGGGTACTCGCGGAGTATGTATGTAGATGTCGATTTCATGCTTCCAAGGGGTATAGAAGTATGGTTATCAAATAACGCTGTTGCCTGCTAGCTTTAAGACGTTATCCACGCACGGGTCGTTCTGACGCCCGCAAACAGAAGTTAGACACACAGCCGAAAACCACAGAATACCACTCAGTGTCCCATTTCACTCTGGCTCTAGACCACGCTATTCTCTGTGGTATGGCGTCAGTGGTAAATGACGGAAGTACCTCGAACTGTACCAGTTTCTAGCAATCTGGTTCCGATGGTTCGTGGAGACAGTCTGTAACCTCTGTCCAGACTTCAGCTGCTGCCATCCTCCTACTCGTCAGAGCCTCTCGACCGGTCCTACGATGTTATCGTAGAGTACTCATTCTGGAAGGCCCGTACCTACTCTTCTTGTCACGTTATGGTACTCAGTCCATCTCGACGCCATTCGTTTCACAGTCGTTCAATAGCAGCCAATTGTCTGTGTGATCTATTGGTATGAAGTCCCAGTCACCCTCCTGCCAATCATTCGACCTTTCTCAGAGTACGAAAGATGCGATAAGCGTCTTTTGAGCAAGCTCTTTTGCGATTTCCATCTGAAAAGTTTCAGAAACGTTAGACACACATAAGCCATCGTGTACTCCTACCATTCTTCGCGTGAAGGAATGACTTTTTTCTGTACTGAATATAAGTTGGCGTAAGGGTAAAATCTCTATCAGCACATGGAAATACTAGAGTATCAATTTAGCAGAATTCGATCGCAGTGTTCATGGTATAACATTTTCCGTCAGTGTGCATTCCTTTTGTTTAATAACGTGCTGTGTAGCAATGATGGCTGTACTGTGTGGAAAATACCCAATGCCAAATTTAAGAAAAGGAAATAACATGTATAGAAATACATCATTCGTTAATAGTTTCTTCCGATGATGAATATCTTATTCTAGATGCTTGCATTACATTGTACTTAAGTTTCAAAGATTTGTTTGAAGAAAATTCGAGGTTCGTGTGCTTCCCTCTGTTATAAACAGAAGGTTGGTTTGGAAACATTTCACTATAATTGTTACATCACCGTGATCTCAATTGCCGAACGATGGCCGTATGGGTTCATGATGTTACCTTAAAACATTATGCCTTAGGATTCATATGCACTCCGTCTTCAGGCCATAAGTGGCCCATCGGGACCATACGACCGCCGTATTATTCTCAGCTGAGAATGCGGATAGGAGGAGCGTGTGGTCAGCACACAGGTCTCCCGGTCGTTATGATGGTTTTCTTTGACCGGAGCCGCTACTATTCGGTCGAGTAGCTCCTCAATTGGCATCACGAGGCTGAGTGAACCCAGAAAAATGGCAACAGCGCATGGCGGCTGGAGGGTCACCCATCCAAGTGCCGGCCACGACCGACAGCGCTTAACTTCGGTGATCTGACGGAAACCGGTGTATCCACTGCGGCAAGGCCGTTGCCCATAGCATTCATATGCAAGCGAAAAAATCATCCTAAAGGGTTAGTTGAGAGTGAGAAACCGAACGAATTAGCCAGCTATTTCGCTACACTTTTCTAGTCCGGGGTTACAATATTTCACTCATAAATCTGACAACACCATTATAGATCTTTGAAGGGAAGGAAGATTGCATTTAACGTTCCGTCGACATCGAGGCCATTAGAGACGGAGCACAATCTCGGATTGCGTCAAGGATGGGGAAGAAAATAATCCGTGCCCTTTCAAAGGAACCATTCCGGCATTCGGCAGAAGCGATTTAGGAAAATCACGGAAAACCTAAGTCTCGTTGGCCGGAAGCGGATTTGAACCGTCGTCCTCCGGAATGCGAGCCCGGTGTGCTAACCACTGCGCCACTTCCCTCGGTATAGATCTTTGGACTACTGTTGATGAGAGACTAACCCGTTTGACAGAGGTCATTAACTACACGGAAATGATCTGAACAGGCTGCCCGTGTCCCAATTCTACTCATATCTCTACAGGAGATGTTTTTAGCAGTAGGAGTAATGATCACAGATGCGTTACGAAATATAATCGTCTATGGTTTCGTTCAAAAGTTGCTCTAAACCCGTAACAGCAGCGGCGGATATATCGCAATGCAGCTGTGTTCCGCGGCTTGTATTCGGCATCAGTGGCTATGTTGCAGGGGAGGAAGCAGAAACTCATTACGGTGATACAGCAGTTTCGGTAATAAGAGATCTTCGGTATATCGATGTGTCCGGCATTAATAATACTTTAATGAGAAACACGAGCAGCCAATACTGCCGATATTTGATCTTTTTACACGCCCGCATATTTTGCACTTAATTAATTATTGTGATTACGCTTTACATATCGCGCTGATTTGTCAATACAGGCCGCAGTGAAGGGTATCCCAGAGCTACAGTGTTCAAAAACGTTTCCTTTTAAAGATTCAAAATAGACCTGTTAATGATACTAATACGAAACGAGG
The DNA here is from genome assembly GCF_023898315.1 of Schistocerca nitens. Classification (NCBI taxonomy): domain Eukaryota; kingdom Metazoa; phylum Arthropoda; class Insecta; order Orthoptera; family Acrididae; genus Schistocerca; species Schistocerca nitens. The sequence continues at coordinate 927,755,547 of NC_064617.1, read as the reverse complement.
GAAGGATCTAATTGCGGAAGTAAAAGTTCCCTTCCCATTTTCGGACCACTATGGTTAATTGAATTTGAAGTGATCGCATCTTAAGAAAGAAGACTCCTTACAAACAGATCGTACTCGGAAAAGGATGAAACTGCATGGCAACCGTTCACGGCGTGCCTGTAATTGTCGTTCCAAACTAATAACTAGCTATGACAAGCATTTATCTGCAATAAAAGATGATATACACTAAGTTAATTAATCTTACTCCGCCAGGCACCGTACGGTGACTCGCGGAGTATGCATGTAGATGTGGATTCCATGCTTCCAGGGGAAGAGAAGTGTGGGTCTCAACAAACGCTGCTGCCTGCTGCCTTTGAGAGGTTGCATACCAGTTTTTAGCACTTCTTGCCATTCCATTCACATACGGAGAGCACCAAGAATGACCGTTTAAATGGATCTGTGTGCGCTGTTGATTAAGTCAATCTTGTCCTTAAGATCTCTACGGAAGCGATATGCAGGGAGTTGTATACACCTAGATTTATTTAAAGTTCGTTCTTGGAATTTTTTTTCTGGGGATAGTTTGTGTCTTTTTTCTACTGTCTGGCAGATAAATTCCTTCAGCATCTCTATGACACTCTCCGATAGGCAAAAAAAAAAAAAAAAAATACCTGTGCTAGCGTTCTCTCTAAATATTCAATAATCCCCTCTTATCCCTATTTTGTACGGGACTCAAACACTTGAGCAGTATTCTAGGATCGGTCCCAGCGGTGATTTGTAAGCAATGTCCTTTGTAGACGGATGTCATTCCCCTAGTATGCTACCAATAAACCGTAATCTGTGAAAGGGTCCTGTAGCCCCCTTTCATTGCCAACTCTCGTAGTGGTCAAGTCGGCAAAGAGGTTTCCGTTACTTGTGAGAAATCCACCTGCGTTAGGTTGGTGGCGGAAATGGCATCCTGGGGTTTTCCGGTCCACGCGGAGCGTGGAAGAGGCTGGAGAAGCGGGAGGCAGTCTGCCGCCGGTACGGGAAGTGTACACAGCTGTGCTCCAGTCGAAGAAGGGTGAGTTGGACTGACCGCGTGGCGCGTTGTCCCATAGAGAGGGGAGCTTTTAGCTTTTGGTCTCGAATTTCGTCTTATAAAGATTTACTTGCTGGGTTGCAGCAGGGAATGCAACGCTTTTGTAGACTTTCAGTTTGATTCCCAATGCAGTCTTGACTTTGATCCGTGGAGAGGAACGCAGCACAAAGGAGTTGCATATGTTGAAGTGCCCTCGGTTCAGTGTGAATGTTTATGTGCCTACAACTGTGTGTGTATGCTTCTAATCTTTTCCGGATCTTGGTAATTTTTGTGTATTTGTGAATTTTCTTTGTCTCATGTGATTAAAATTTGGCCACGGTCCATAGAAATTGTCTCCGCGGACCGAGTGGGCACGCGAGTCTGTTATGAAACGTTTAGTATTTCACAAGCAATTGTACATAGTTAGCATGCAACAGCAGTCTATAGATGCACTACATCAATGTTTTAAGGAATAAATAATTTTGCCTTCAATCTTATCTTGTGTACCGATGTTACGTCGCCGTTACCTTCGCCATTTACCTTGTAGTTTTCCTTGTTGGTCCACCTATAGCGTTTCCATGTGCGCAGGTGTAGTGATTAGTGTCCCTTTTTTTATCTGAAACAAATGCTCTGGAATAGATCGTGTTTTCACGAATCTTGCTGCAGGCTGCACTTACGCATGGTGTTCACGCCCTATTTACTTTACTCAATATTTGATTCACGGGAAGAATGCCTGGATCATATTAATAACTACATCCCATTCTTTATCAATGACTTTACAATGAATGTTCTTTTGTGAGTTTTTCTTATTAATAAATTAAGTAATTTTCCGACTCAGTGCTACCTCTTCTTTGTCGTGTGGCTAGAGTCGGTGGCGACCCTATCTTTTATATTGATTTCAGTGTCAAATAGCATTTTCTTATTCAAAGTGCGCGTGGCTCTTTTAGCTATCAGGATACATTCAAAGGGCGCTTCATGCTTCTTGCACATAGCGTCCTTTTATTCACGCCACTTACATCTGCACCCGCTTTATCTGTGATTGAGCCTATGTGATCGTTCCATCCCGTGTCCGTTCAAAGTTTACACTGAGGTAATTGTTTGCGTTTACCGCCTTTATTTTTATTTTATTTCATTTTTGCTAAATGCACAAAATTACATAATGAAATCTCCAAGTGTTGCAAAGATTCGCAGCTTACTTTAAATATCCATAAATGTATAGCTGCGCGCTTCACAACATCCTATGACAACAATTTATTAATGACTATCGGCGCATTTAACTAGTACATCACTGGCCAGCCGCCTGGTCCAACTAACCTGTAGTGATGTGGGCAGTTGCAGTTAGGACGTTAAAACACATGAGCAAACAATACAGCTTAGAATGTCATTTAATTTTTAAACAGAATAAAATAATATTCGGCAGAATCCCAGCAATGCCGCACGCTTCTCAGGGGACCAGACGGAAAGCATAGCATGCTCTTGTTCTTATATACGGGGTGTTCAAAAAGTCCCTCCGCGGTGCCGTATGATTGTGCCGCATGCCGCAGTGAATATACCGAAATGAAACTCAGTGAAATACACTTTTGTTGAATACACAATTCAATTCGTCTAATCATGTTTCCAAACTAAAGCTGTAATATTTCTTCTGTAACAGAAGCAGTGAAAGTGGATATTGCAGTTTTCAGTTCATCGATGGACTTTGGACGGTATTTTATAGGCAGTGGCCTCCGCTGCACCCCAGAAAAGTCAGGTGGTATTAGGTCAGGCGATTGTGGAGGGCATAGTCCCTGTGAAATTATGCGATCACCAAAAACATCACCAAGCAGTGACAATGAAACGCTAGCTGTATGCGCGGTTGCACCATCTTGTTGAAAATAACCGCTCAGCATTTCACTTAACACAATTTCTCCTATGACTGGGTACAGAATATCATTGCAGTATCGTTGTGGGTTTATTGTTTCGTTGAAAAATATGGCACTCACAATCCGACGTCTAGAAATTGAAATCCAAACTCCTATTTTCATAGAATGAACTGGTTTCTCATGAATACACAATGGATTTGCAGTACTTCACATACGAGAATTTTGCGAGTTCATGTGCCCGGATGAGACCACGCCTCATCAGTGAAAAAACGTTTCATTAAGAATATCCCTCCCAGTTTGTTGAACGAAATTTTTGAACCATTGACAATAATGCAGTCTCTTGCCATGATCGATATTTTTCAGTTTTTTTACGACTGTCACTTTGTATGGGAAAAGTTCTAATTTTTTCCTTATAGCTGTGTGGGCCGTTCCGACACTAACATCGATTTCCTGGGACTTTTTCGGACTCATGGACATTTTATCGGAAATATCGAGTAGTTTACCCCCTGACAAAACGCTAGGACGACCACTTCTCGGTGCATCTCTCACTGAACCCGTACTTCGAAATTTGTTAATCAAATCTCGCACAGTATCGCGATGTGGGAGTGTTGTCTCCGGGAAAACTGAATTAAATGTTTGACGAACTGAAACTGTGTATTTACCGCCAGCTTTGAACACTTGTTCGACTAAAAACACACGCTCTTCAATGGTTAGCATTTTAACAGTGACAAACGCGAAACAAACGAACAAACGGACTATACTTAAACGTTCACGTCAACACGTAACGACACACACCAACGATACTACTGACGCTGGCTGAGATAAAGGAAACAGTGGAATGTTGGGAGAGTCCACTTGAAGGGAAGTAACCCAGGCAGGCGAACAGTCATACGGCACGCGCGGCTAACAATCATACGGCACTGCAGAGAGACTTTTTGAACACCCCGTAGTGCTGTAATTAAAAAGAAGAGTGATGAAATTCCTTGCTTAAATACAGCATATTTTTCTGAGCGAGTTATGTGTGATGTAAAAGCGTATTGCAAGGATTTTGCTCTTAAGTTAAATATTGAAGCCAGTGACGGTATTATAGTCAGTCATCTTTTAATCATGAACTCCTTCCATACTGAATCCGGCAAATACACTTCAGTACTGAAACTGTCCCCTGCGACGTTGATAAAGAGACGATCAACAACAGAATCCACGAAGTCCGAAAAGCGCCACATTTCCACTTCTTCTTTTATGACTTGCCGTTCTGTATCCCGCCAGCTTCGGCAATAAAGTGTGACAAAGCATCGTCCATTCGTTCCTGTAAGCCTTGCAGCTTAAATGCCTTTTTATTTCACGCGATAAATCCCGTAGCTTGCCTACAGATCAGTTGTATTGGATTCATCTTGCAATGGTACAATAACAACTGTAAAAATGCAGAGTATGTATACTGTGCTCAGTGTTATAAAAATTGATTTCCATGTTTACACGACACTTATGCTCTGGCTAATGTGACCCACATCTGTGGAATAAACAAAGGACAAATTCCTAATAAAGAGTATTTGATTTTTCGTTTTTGTCTTCAAAATAGTTTTTTTAATTTAAGCAACATTTATTAAAGATCTTTTATAAAATATCGGTAATTAAAAATTTATACCACAGTAAAACTGGAATTTTTCATGCATTATGTAACTAGATACAAGAATATGTGCGTTTTTCATTAAAATGATGATTATGTTAGTGTTACTGAGCATATATTTGATGTATTTTAGATTAAAAAGATGTAGGTATTCCAAACTGATCGAAAAAAGAATGGTCAAAGCGAGATCCGAACCATCGATCCATGGACTCTATTGGATAACCATTACACGATGCTACCTATTCAGCTAAGCGCCGCTTTTGAAACACTTAGCTTCAGTAAAAACAGTTACTCGGAAAACATCAAAGCTAATTTTTTCTCTAAACTTGTGAAAAATATGAAGAACAACGTGTTTGTCGCCACTTTTTAACGGTGTTCCACGCCTGTGTTTCACTACGGAGCGGGAAGCAGTGTCAGCCACTTCCACACGGCATATTAACAGCGCATCAATCCGAGAACAATAATACAAAGACAGTTATCGTACACGATTTTTGAAATAGAAACTACACTACTGGCCATTAAAATTACTACACCACGAAGATGACGTGCTCCAGACGCGAAATTTAACCGACATGAAGAAGATGCTGTGATATGGAAATGATTAGCTTTTCAGAGCATTCACACAAGGTTGGCGCCGTTAGCGACACCTACAACGTGCTAACATGGGGAAAGTTTCCAACCAAAAAAAAAATGGCTCTGAGCACTATGGGACTAAACAGCTATGGTCATCAGTCCCCTAGAACTTAGAACTACTTAAACCTAACGACATCACACAACACCCAGCCATCACGAGGCAGAGAAAATCCCTGACCCCGCCGGGAATCGAACCCGGGAACCCGGGCGTGGGAAGCGAGAACGCTACCGCACGACCACGAGATGCCGGCAAAGTTTCCAACCGATTTCTCATATACAAACAGCAGTTGTCCGGCGTTACCTGGTGAAACGTTGTTGTGATGCCCCTTGTAAGAAGGAGAAATGCGTACCATCACGTTTCCGACTTTGATAAAGGTCGGTTTGCAGCCTATCGCGGTTGCGGTATATCGTATCGCGACATTGCTGCTCGCGTTGGTCGAGATCCAATGACTGTTAGCAGAATATGGAATCGGTGGGTTCAGGAGGGTAATACGTAACGCCGTGCTGGATCCCAACGGCCTCGTATCACTAGCAGTCGAGATGACAGGCATCTTATCCGCATGGCTGTAACGGATCGTGCAGCCACGTCTCGAGCCCTGAGTCAACAGATGGGGACGTTTGCAAGACAACAACCATCTGCACGAACAGTTCGACGACGTTTGCAGCAGCATGGACTATCAGCTCGGAGACCCTGCTGCGTTTCCCCTTGACGCTGCATCACAGACAGGAGCGCCTGCGGTGGTGTACTCAACGGCGGACCTGGTGCACGAATAGCAAAACGTCATTTTTTGGATGTATCCAGGTTCTGTTTACAGCATCATAATAGTCGCATCCGTGATTGGCGACATCGCGGTGAACGCACATTGGAAGCGTGTATTCGTCATCGCCATACTGGCGTATCACCCGGCGTGATGGTATGGGGTGCCATTGGTTACACGTCTCGGTCACCTCTTGTTCGCATGGACGGTACTTTGAACAGTGCACGTTACATTTCAGATGTGTTACGACCCGTGGCTCTACCCTTCATTCGATCCCTTCGAAACCCTACATTTCAGCAGGATATTGCACAACCGCATGTTGCAGGTCGTGTACGGGCCTTTCTGGATACAGAAAATGTTCGACTGCTGCCCTGGCCAGCACATTCTCCAGATCTCTCACCAACTGAAAACGTCTGGTCAATGGTGGCCGAGCAACTGGCTCGTCACAACACGCCAATCACTACTCTTGATGAACCGTGGTATCGTGTTGAAGCTGCATGGGCAGCTGTACGTGTACAGACCATCCAAGCTCTGTTTGACTCAATGCCCAGGTGTATAAAGGCCGTTATTACGGCCAGAGGTGGTTGTTCTGGGTACTGATTTCTCAGCATCTGTGCACCCAAACTGCCTGAAAATGTAATCACATGTCAGTTCTAGTATTATATATTTGTCCAATGAATACCCGTTTATCATCTGCTTTTCTTCTTGGTGTAGCAAGTAGCGTACATAGCGTAAGTGTGATTAAGAAACATGTTGATGGCTGTTAAGACATTAGAAAATTTTAAAGTTTTATTTAACGCAATGTATCTAACACGCAACTAGGACCTGCTTCCAAGAGCGTAACACAAGTGCACATGTGCTACGGCTGCTAACCTATCTTCGCGTTTGTGTTTCTTTGCCTCAGGTTTAGCCCTATGAGGAAAAAGTAGATTCTGCATGCTAGTTGTCAGTTGTAACAGTGGATATTCACACGATCTGCGTAAATTGACAACTGGTCCCGTCAGTTTACTTCCGCATACCACGAAAAACTCTCCAGTTAACATCTTTTAACTTATCTTTGTAGTCCAAAACATATACCAGTCGGTAGAAGAAATTAAACACTTCCCACCTTAACTTTCAATTGTCCATTTCTTGTGACTCGATACCCGCATGTTAACTCATCCGATCTCATCTTTTAACAGCAAAACCACTGCTGAACCCGCGTGGTCGCTAGTGCACGCATTGCTGGCGCTACACCATAATACCCCAGCTGCCAGAAAAGACGGGTGACAACGAATACTATAACGTAAAGCTCACTGGCTACACCAAGCTAAGCCAAGAAGTACCAGACTAAATGACACTGATACTAAAATGTAGACTTTCACTGCCGGAAATGTCATGTACATTATAATTATCCGGGCTATTATGCCGTGGTCGGTTGATAAATTCTGTGTCAATTTCCAACGTTTCGTCCCCGTCTGCGGGGGACATCTTCAAGGGGGTCTGTAGCTCGATGGAAGGTCCAACACACCCACTGGTAGTCAGTAGCGAGCCGGTGGGTGTGTTGGACCTTCCATCGAGCTACAGACCCCCTCGAAGATGTCCCCCGCAGACGGGGACGAAACGTTGGGAATTGACACAGAATTCAACTCGTGGATCCAGGTATGGAGCAAGGAACGATTAAATACCTACAGTTCCAGCAAATGTAGACAACGAAATGAAATGTAATTGTTAATACTTGGTACACAACGTACCCTCTGCCACATACCGTAAGGTTGCTTGCACATTACAGATGTAGATGTAGAAACCTAAATTTGATACAGTTAAGAGAAAATTCACGGAAGTACTTTCAGTTAGGATGTGTAGACGCTATGGTAGTATTTTTTTCACACCTAATGAAAATACTATCATATTTACAAATTCAAGCACGCGTAACGTTCACATTCCTCACGTGCGCTACAAGTTCTTTTGAATGGAGTTCTGTTTGCTGTTAGGCATTAAAAGCAAACAGGGAACGCAATTAGGTTCTAAAGTTCTACAAGAAATATATGTCAGTGATACACGTCTGAAGATCTATCTTTCCAGAAAAGTTAATGGATTACCGAGAAGCACTGGTAGGCATGTGCTGGAATTCCAGTTTCGCTCTGCTAGTACATATTTTTCGCGATACACTCAGCTTATACTGTAGAAGATGCACCATGAAGGCGTTATCCGAATGGGAGGAAATTGCAAATGTACATGTACAGATAAACAATGATTTCAATTTCAGAAAAACTGGGTGATTTACTCATGAGAAAGGGCTTCACAAAGTGACGGTCATCTGGCCCTTACGCAAGCAGATCTCGGCATTCATTGAGAGATTGCTGCGTCTCCTCCTGAGGGCTATCGTGCCAAATTATGTCCAATTGGCGCAGTAGATGGTCACAGTCCCGAGTTGATTGGAGACCCCTGACCATAAACCTCCAAACGTTTCCATTTGGGGAGACTCCCGGTGACCTCGCTGGCCAAGGTAGGGTTGGAATCACGAAGACAAGCAGTAGAAACTCTAGCTGTGTGCTGGCGAGAGTTATATTGTTGATAAGTAACCCTAGGATGACTTACCATGAAGTACCAGTCGTACGTCGGACCGATGACAGTGCTGAATCCTGCGCTATGAGTGCCGCTCTGACGATTGCTCGGTCCTCATGTTCTTCCCTCTTGACGCTGAGTCCGGCCAAGATTAATCCATTCCTGCCAACATCGTGAAATAGTAACACCCCTCCTATTCAAATGTCAAACGATTCGCCTATTACTCGAACCGGCTTCTTTGAGCCCAAGTACACGTCCTCTCTCAATTGCTGATATCTACATAAATTGCTCAAATACCTGACTGCGAGGCATAGTTGTCGTCCAACTGAGTACAGGAAATTCGCAAAGACTTTATGCCCTGATAACGACATGACCCCAGGTTACTACCCTTGTCACCTGCGCGGTGAAACTGCGCTGCTGCGTCACACTTTCATCCATCGACAATTCTGCATTTTCCCTCTATACCAGTATAAATATCAATTTGTGTCCCATTTGCATAACTCCTTCTTGGTGCGTCTTTTTTTTCTTCTTTGTCTTACAGTGTATTTATCAAAGACATGCAACTCTGCTGCAAGGCGCAGTGATGGGTGAAAAACTTCGGGCCGGCCGGTGTGGCCGAGCGGTTCAAGACGCTTCAGTCTGGAATCGTGCGACCGCTACGGTCGCAGGTGCGAATCCTGCCTCGGGCATGGATGTGTGTGATGTCCTTAGGTTAGTTAGGTTTAAGTAGTTCTAAGTTCTAGGGGACTGATGACCTCAGATGTTAAGTCCCATAGTGCTCAGAGCCACTTGAACCATTTTGAAAAACTTCGGTGCAGAAACAATACCCTATTTGGATATCAAGGTCAAGGAAAAAGCAAATCTAGCGTTTAATTGTCCGAGCGTGGGGATTACAAGAAGTGGAATGTAAAAATGGTTAGCTTGACGTCACAAGTATTGAATATCAGTGAAGTATGGTGGCAAAAAAAAAAAAAACAGAACTTTCATTCAGGCGAGTACCAGGTTATTGTAGTGGGATACCTAGACTTGACTGCAATGGGCAGGTTTAGTTGTATGTAGTTTGCAATAGTAATGACAAACTAATGAGTTTTGTGACGAGGTAGACAAGTATGGAGAGCTACACTGCCCTCCATAAGTTTGGAAACACCATGCTGCGTATTACAACGGAGCAAGATGGAAGTGATCTATGTGAGTTATTGGTGAGAATTCGGAATAGCAAGCTCAAATAACGGTTAATAATGACACAGTATTGCACACTTAATTACTGTACATATACACTACTGACCAATAAAAGTGCTACAACACGAAGATGACGTGCTACAGACGCGAAATTTAACCGACAAGAAGAAGATGCTGTGATATGCAAATCATTAGCTTTTCATAGCATTCACACAAGGTTGGCGCCGGTTGCGACACCTACAACGTGCTGACTTGAGGAAAGTTTCCAACAGATTACTCATACACAAACAGCAGTTAACTGGCGTTGCCTAGTGAAACGTTGTTGTGATGCCTCGTGTAAGGAGGAGAAATGCTTACCATCACGTTTCCAACTTTGATAAAGGTCGGATTGTAGCTTATCGCGATTGCGGTTTATCGTATCGAGACATTGCTGCTCGCGTTGGTCGAGATCCAATGACTGTTAGCAGAATATGGAATCAATGGGTTCAGGAGGGTAATACGCAACGCTGTGCTGGATCCCAACGGGCTCGTCTCACTAGCAGTCGAGATGACAGGCATCTTTTCCGCATGGCTGTAACGGATCGTGCAGCCACGTCTCGAGCCCTGAGTCAACAGATGGGGACGTTTGCAAGACAACAACCATCTGCACGATCAGTTCGACGTCGTTTGCAGCAGCATGGACTGTTAGCTCGGATACCATGGCTGCGGTTACCCTTGACGCTGCATCACAGACAGGAGCACCTGCGATGGTGTACTCAACGACGAACCTGGGTGCACGAATGGCAAAACGTCAATTTTTCAGGTGAATACAGGTTCTGTTTACAGTATCATGATGGTCGCATCCGTGTTTGGCGACATCGCGGTGAACGCACATTGGAAGCGTGTATTCGTCATCGCCATATTCGCGTATCACCCGGCGTGATGGTATGGGTGCCATTGGTTACAAGTCTCGGTCACCTCTTGTTCGCATTGACGGCACTTTGAACAGTGCACGTTACATTTCAGATGTGTTACGACCCGTGGATCTACCCTTCATTCGATCCCTGCGAAACCCTACATTTCAGCAGGATAATGCATGACCGCATGTTGTAGGTCCTGTACGAGCCTTTCTGCATACAGAAAATGTTTGACTGCTGCCCTGGCCAGCACATTCTCCAGATCTCTCACCAATTGAAAACGTCTGGTCAATGGTGGCCTAGCAAATGGCTCGTCGCAATACGCCAGTCACTACTGTTGATGAACTGTGGTATCGTGTTGAAGCTGCATGGGCAGCTGTACCTGTACAGACCATCCAAGCTCTGTTTGACTCAATGCCCAGGCGTATCAAGGTCGTTATTACGGCCAGAGGTGGTTGTTCTGGGTACTGATTTCTCAGGATCTATGGACCTAAATTGCGTGACAATGTAATCACATGTCAGTTCTAGTATAATAATACCCGTTTATCATCTGCATTTCTCCTTGGTGTAGCAATTTTAATGGCCATTAGTGTACACACATATTGGAACATACCAGTATTGCTCCGTTTCATGTAAACCGACGTTACCTGTCCAAGCAATTCCACTAAACATGCCAGGTCGCACGAGTAGACCGCATGGCTATGTACACGTACGTTGTTTACATTTCTGTTCACTTGTATTGCGTTTGCATAAAGGGATAACACGCCGCGAAAGTAATTGAAAATGGTACCAAAGTGCCAGATTCCTTATGAATCAAGGGTAATAATAATCACTTTGCATCAAGAAGGCAATAGTGTCCGACATATAGCAAAGAAACTATTGCTTTCCATCAGCGGAGTTATAAAAACCATACATCGGACTCGAGAAACAGGCTCCTATGGAGATCGTCCTCGCTCAGGAGCACTGAGGAAAATATCATAACGCCAAGAAAAGTATTTGGTAGTGACCAGTAAACGTAACAGATCAAAAATTGTCCGTGAATTTACTGTTCAACTAAACGCAACGAGGGATATACCGATGAGTGAGTCAACAGTGAGGCGACGCCTGGCAGACAACAACCTCCGTGGTTATGTAGCAACAAGGAAACCACTGTTGCTCCCTGTCAACAATAAGAAAAGACTTCAGTGGGCTAAGACACACCAACACTGGAGAGCAGGGGATTGGGAAAGAGTCTTATTCACTGATGAATCCAAGTTCGAAATATTTGGAAGTAAAGGCCGTCAATTTGTACGCCGTTTACCCCACGAACGCTTGAATCCTCAGTGCGTAATTCCACCTGTAAAGCATGAAGGGTGTTCTGTGATGGTATGGGGATCCTTTGGAGGGAATAAAGTCGGAGATTTGGTCATAATGGATGGAAAAATGAGCCAAACGGATCATCGTGCCATTCTCCAGCGGCATGCTAAGACATCTGGTTTGCGTCTGACTGGGAAAGAGTTCGTCTTGCAGCAAGACAACGACCCGAAACATACGTGTCGCTTGTGTCAGAACTATGTCAAGTCTCTAGAGGTTCGTAAAATATTGAAAAACATGGAATGGTCGCCCCAATTTCCCGATTGTAACCCAACCGAGCTGCTATGGGATAAATTGGACAGGAGGATCTGAAAAAGGTAAATCATGAGTGGATCACAATTGTGGTAGGTCCTGAAGATTAATTCCAACTGAAAGCTTCCCAGATGCTACTCCTGGCGGGTGTAAAATGAATGTGCGCAACGGAAAATAATAAACGCTAAGTGAATATTTGGCCCTGTCTGACTACCCACTGAAGCAGATCTTAGGATCTCTTGATCTATAAATTACAATCTAAACATAAATGAATAATGAAGGCAAATAATCCTACTAAATGATAAACGTTGTTCCTGCTTGTATATTAAAAAAAACCTTTAGATTATAAATTTTACATTTCCTAAGTAAAATTACTAATCAATTGCCTTACTCTGCCTCTTATTATGACTGTGCGGTCTAATATCAACAACGCGAAATGATTGACATCATCTACATATCAAACACTATAAGACACTACCTTCAAAGACGATCTACGGTGGTGTAGAACCTCAGTGGAAATAAACTAACGTGATCACAGCTGTTTAGCTTTTATAGCCCTAATAAGCCGAAGCAATTTGCGATATCACGGTATGTACTGCGTCCGGTGCATCGAAGTGATGGTTCTCGTACTCGTCTCCGATGATGGAAGAACTCCAGCCACAAATAAGCTCTTTGAAACACTAGGACGGCAGAAGGTGGTCCTCTGACTAATATACTGTAACACTGTCTTCTCCTCTCTTTGTTCTACAGACGAGAAACGCGAACTCCCAGCCACAAGGACGGAGTTCAGATAACGTCTCAACGTAAGTATAGGCAGAGGAAGTGCTCTCAATTACTGAACGCTGCGTACTTAACGACGACTTCCAACCCATAGGTGAAGTCCAGAATTGTATACTTTCGCAACAGTACAGTGCCCAACTATAAACTCTCCTGAGAGCAAAGACAGCAAGTCCGTCTGTACCAACAAAGCTGATATCGAGCGACCGACACACACGGGCGCTCACAACGGAAGACCTCGTCTCTCCACCACTGGCTTCCCAGCAAGGCTTGGCTCCCCACCTTCGTAATTCCGAAAACGAATCATATTCCCGAAACCACAGAATATTCTCGCTCTCTAAAGATTCTTCCGAACGCCGACCAACCACATTTTAGTCTTTTGTCGTCCAGCGCGGAAAGTTAGCGAGGAAAATCTATACTCGTAGAATGGTACGCTCCTGAGTAAAAATCCTTGGAAATAACCCAGCCTGTCTGGTTTCCGAGGTGCCGCTTCTTCGTTCCTCTCACCTGCGTCCAGAGTTTGCAGAGTTCGGAAGTATTATCCGGTTATCCTTCCGGCCCTACTACAATAGCGGCCGGCAGTCACCTTATTGTGCTCCAGAGCTCAGGTGCCACGACGTCCGTCTAGCTACTTCCTATGTTAAAGCAGGACCAACACCTGTGCGGGCCTTCCACACAGAGCTTGAGTTCTGCCTGCCGTTTCATCTCCACCGGCGTTCCAACCTCTACTCGTAGATAACGTCTCAACGTAAGTATAGGCAGAGGAAGTGCTCTCAATTACTGAACGCTGCGTACTTAACGACGACTTCCAACCAATAGGTGAAGTCCAGAATTGTATACTTTCGCAACAACTCCGTCACCTTTCTTGCAATAAGCGTTGACAATTATTTACAAGGCGTACGTGACAATGTCAGTATCCTTTATATATTGATATATACGATGTACAACCTATCACGTGATACCTAATTGTGTTTGTAGATCACGGCAAAGTATGTGGATGGGTTCTTGTAAGGTGTGAAATTATACCCTCCTTACAACCTTGGCAAAACTGACGCAGCACATGCTGAGAGTGTGTAAGACAGTAATGAAAGCAAAGGGTGGCTATTTTGAGGAATCGAAAATTTAATTGTTGCATCTTCCTGTGTGTTATTTGAGCTCAATAAACATTTGAAAAACAACAAAACGCATTTTTATACTGTATTTCCTTTCCTTTGTCTATAATTACTGGGTGTTTCCAAACTTACATGAAACCAGTCTTTGGAATGAAGACCACAACGACAACACACAGCACGTACTACGCCAACGAGTAGACTTGTAACATTCCATTTATGATGAATTGTTTGCCGCGGCGGCCGTACGCGGAGGGCAAGCACAGAGTAGCCTTGGTCCCAGAAGTAGAGACAGCAGGCTTACATAAGAAGCGAGACATCACACGAACGTTAGGAGCCGGAAACGAGAGCTGATAAGCTAATGACTTACGATTTTCATGCTGATTACCACGAACATTATTCTCCCGGAATAAAATACTGCCTTCGGGAGGGAACAACGATTCATTTGGCGCCGAGGAGTCCTAGGAATCTTCATTCATTTTGGGAACGTATGTCTCTCTAATTGCATGCAATGTCATGGGAACTGTTACGAGGCTAACCTGCGAACGCCAGCGAGCAACAGGCACTGGGGAACTGGCCTGTTTCCAGCACAAACGCCCAAATCCTTACTGAGACGCTGTTCTGGCGAAGACTACAGATTCATCAAGTGATTGAGGATAGTGGTCTTGTAGTCTTTAATCCCAACACTAGACTTACGTAGCTCAACGCACGCGCAAGTCAATCCTGTTACTCCCAATTGCGCTAAATGCTGCAGCTCCCTGTAACTTGCATCCATTTGAACTAGCCTATTGTTTTCAAGCCTGGGTGCCTACAGCAGTTTTTACCCTCCGTGCTTACCACAGCTATCAAATTAACCATTCCTTGCTTCCTCAGAATGCGTCCTGTCAACGTACCCTCCTCTTAATCAATTTGTGCAATAATGCTCTTTGGTCTCCAGTTAAATTCAGTATCTATGCACTGAGATTAGGCACTAGTTCTACGCATCTAATCTTCAGCATTTTTGAGGAAAACCGCATTTCAAAAATTGCTATTCCTGTTTGTGTCGCTTATCTTCACGTTTCATTTTCATGTAAAGCCACACCAGAGATTAACATATTCAGAAACGACTTGAAACAACTCATATTTGTATTTGATTTTTTATTTTCCAGAAAAAGTTTTCTTCCTGTTGCCAGCCAGACGTCAGATGTTTTGTTCCCGAAACAACAAAACTCATCTGCTGTCGACAGCGCGGCGTATACCAATTAATTTCCTCGGCATCACCAGAGTGAATTCGACTACACTGCAATGTATTTGTTTTACTTTTTATGATATTCGTCTTATAACTTGCTTTCAAGATACTATCCGTTCCATGCTGAACGCAGCAGCAGACTGTCGTACGCAAACAGTATCTTCCACTTAGTCAACCATACAAGCAATGTAGCCAGCGTACACACATTATGGTTTTTTGGTAGGACTTTACGTGGATGGTTTGATAATAGACAAAAGTCCGAAACAGGTGGTTATTTAAATGAAAGCAAACTTTTGTGCAACTTCAACGGTTTTGTAATCTCATTAAATCATTGTAAGTTGCTGCCTACGGCCATCCAGCGTGCTCGAATTGACTGACTATCCATTCCGTTTAGCTGCTCTTCCAAGTACTTTGCTGTCTCTGAAAGAATAACATTGTCATCGGCATACCTCATGTTTAGATTGTTTCTCCCAGAACTTCCTGTCCAAATTCTTCCTCCATTTTAGTTACTCCTTACTCTACTTATTGTTTTAATAACATGAAGGATAGGCTACAACACTGTCTACCTACCTTTTCAACCACTGACTCGCTGTCATGTATTTCAAAGATTATAACTGTAGTATGGTTTCTCTATAAACTGTAGATAACCCTTCGCTACCTTTATTTGATCCTCAATTACTTCAGATCCAAGGTAAATAGCCAGGAAACTAAAGAAATGCATTGTACGACTACAAACAGGAAACCTTTAATGCGACAAAGACGAAGAAGCAACTAAGCTAGGAATTCATAAAGACAATAATGGTCAATGGGAATTTAATGCGACGTGGAATGAGAGAGTTCGTGAGGTCTTTTAAATGTCTGCAAACTCCATCTCTTCGTTTCAACAGGAGAACTGCTCTCTAACGATAGGCTCGTAATAAAGACTAAGTGCGCTCCGCCATTATGATCCAAGGGTCACTGTCGGGACCACAAGTCAATTAAAGAGAACGCCGTCCTGGTTCCGGCACCAAGGCTGCGGCCAATTGCCAACCTCATCGACGCCCAGACTCTGGATGCTGCCTGCTTGTAACGAACCTCGCTTCTGACAAAGGGTGGAGTCAAAAGAAGAAATTTTTAAAAACAAAATTGCGAAATGCAGGTGTTAACCCAAACACTGAAAATAACTTGACGCAGAACTATGAGGAATGTTTAACTAATTTCGCAAGAGACAGACAGACAGATAGACAGACAGAGATCCTGCTTGGGTTCTAAACTATGTACCTTTATCTTTGGCTGCAGATGTATGTTGTTATTTGATCAGCAGAACTTTGCTCAAAAGGGAGTAAATTTTGGTTTAAACTTATCTATGTAGTTGCACTACTGAAATGTAAATGAGAAAGGAAACAAAAATATAACAGTTTTTATAGAATGTAACCATTTTTACTGCTCGAGGGTTTTAACGCTAGAAAATAATTTCATTCACCACGCTTGGCAATTTTCAGCAACATTTTTATTTTCATGTCCTTTTGGTGCATTAAAAAAGAAAAAGTATTCGAGGTTGAAAAATCGCGAAGTATCGAGGGAAAATGGCTTTGTCACTCCATTTGGGAGTGTTATGCCATCAAAACTGGTGCCAGAGACAGGGAATCGTGTAGCTTTGTTCTGGATGTCTTGTCCGAAAATTACCTTTAGCCGATAGTTAGAGAATCAATTCGTTAGGATAACGTCTTAGACCTCCTGGCAACAAACAGACCTGAACTCATCAAATCAGTTAACGCAGAGGAAGGTATCAGTGATCATAAGGCTGTGACAGCATCTATGACGACGGATCAAATGGTTCAAATGGCTCTGAGCACTATGGGACTTAT
Organism: Schistocerca nitens; assembly: GCF_023898315.1. Taxonomy (NCBI): domain Eukaryota; kingdom Metazoa; phylum Arthropoda; class Insecta; order Orthoptera; family Acrididae; genus Schistocerca; species Schistocerca nitens. The sequence goes on along the minus strand of NC_064617.1, from coordinate 927,738,449 downwards.
CATCTTAGGTCATCAAATGGTTCAAATGGCTCTGAGCACTATGGAACTTAACATCTATGGTCATCAGTCTCCTAGAACTTAGAACTACTTAAACCTTACTAACCTAAGGACTTCACACAACACCCAGTCATCACGAGGCAGAGAAAATCCCTGACCCCGCCGGGAATCGAACCCGGGAACCCGGGCGTGGGAAGCGAGAACGCTATTAGGTCATCAGTCCCCTAGAACTTAGAACTACTTAAATCTAACTAACCTAAGGACATCAGACACATCCATGCCCGAAGCAGGATTCGAACCTGCGACCGTAGCGGTCGCGCGGTTCCAGACTGAAGCGCCTAGAACCGCTCGGCCACACCGGCCTGCGACGACGGATCCTACAAGGAATGTTAAGAGACGTAGAAACATGTATTTGCTCAGCAAGGGTGACAGGATACAAATTTCAGAATATCTCAGCAGTCAGCATCAAATATTCGGCGATGAGGACGAAGATGTGTAGAAAAAATGGAAAAAATTCAAAGGCATCGTTCTATATGTCCTAGACAAGCATTTTCTGAGTAAGGTTTTAAGGGATGGGAAAAATCCACCATGGTTTAATAGCCGTGTTAGAAAAGCGATACGTAAACAAAGAGCACTTCATCTCAGATTCAAGAGAAGTAAAATCCTAGTTGACAAACAAAAGCTGAAGGAAGCGAAAATGAGCGCAAGGAGAGCAATGAGAGAAGCGTTCGATAATTCTGAAAGTAAGACGTTGTCAATCCACCTGAGTATAAACCCTAAGAGATTTTGATCGTATGTAAAATCAGTAAGTACGTCATAATCATCTATTCAATCTCTCAGCGACCACACTGGCACCGAAACGGGAGACAGCATAGAGAAGGCCGAAATACTGGATCCGGTCTACCGAAGTTGTTTCACAGCGGAAGATCGTAACACTGTCCCTCCTTTCAATCGTCGTACGAACATCGAAATGGCAGATATTGAGATAACCGATCGCGGAATTGAAAAGCAGCTACCGTCGCTTAGTAGTGGAAACGCTTCAGGGCCAGATGAGATACCTATCAGATTCTATAAAGAATATCGTAAAGAACTTGCTCCCCTTCTAGCAGAAATTTATAGTAGATCGCTTGAGCAAGGAAAGGTACCTAACAAACGGAAAAAAGCGCAGGTCATTCCCTTTTTTAAGAAAGGCCATAAGACCCACACAGTTACAGACCTATATCGTTGAATATGGACCATGTTTTATGCTCAAGGATTGTGAACATCTCCTGTATAAAAATCAACATGGATTCCGCAAAAAGAAACCCTGCGAAACTCAGCTCTTTCTGCTCCTCCACGAGATCCACAGCGCAGTGGAGAACAACGGTCAGGTTGATGCCGTGTTCCTTGATTTCAGTGAGGCATTTGACACCGTTCCGCACTGCCGTTTAATGAACAAAATACGAACTTACGGAATAGCGGAGCAGACCTGTGATTGAATTCAAGATTTTCTTGCAGACAGAACTCAACACGTCGCTCTTAACAGAAATAAATAGACAGATATAAAGGTAATACCCGGAGTACCACAGGGAAGTGTGATAGGACCGTTTCTGATTACAGTATGGGTAAAGTATCTAGTAGAAAGCATTGGTTGCGAAGGCTGTTTGTAAATGATGCAGTTGTCTACACCAAAGTAGCAACGCCAGAATATAGTAAGAATTTGCAGAACGACCTGCAGAGAATTGATGAATGGTGCAGGCTCTGGCAGTTGACCCAGAACGTAAATAAATGGAACATATTGCGCATACATAGGAAAATAAATCGACTACTGTGTACCGAGCGAGGTGGCGCAGTGGTTAGCACACTGGACTCGCATTCGGGAGGACGACGGTTCAATCCCGTCTCCGGCCATCCTGATTTAGGTTTTCCGTGATTTCCCTAAATCGTTTCAGGCAAATGCCGGGATGGTTCCTTTGAAAGGGCACGGCCGATTTCCTTCCCAATCCTTCCCTAACCCGAGCTTGCGCTCCGTCTCTAATGACCTCGTTGTCGACGGGACGTTAAACACTAAACCACCACCATCGACTACTGTACAGCTACACTATTGATGACAAACAACTAGAGACAGCGTCTGCCGCGAATTATCTAGGAGTAACTTCTAATGGTTCAAATGGCTCTGAGCGCTATAGGACTTAACCTCTGAGGTCATTAGTCCCCTAGAACGTAGAACTACTTAAGCCTAACTGACCTAAGAACATCACACACATCCATGCCCGAGGCAGGATTCGAACCTGCGACCGTAGCGGCCGCGCAGTTCCAGACTGTAGCGCCTAGAACCGCTCGGCCACACTGGCCGGCTAGGAGTAACTATCCAGAGCGACCGTAGGTGGGATGATCATATAAAACGGATAGTGGGAAAAGCAGACACCAGACTCAGATTCATCGGAAGAATCTTAAGGAAATGTAACTCATCCACGAAAAAAGTGGCTTATAAGGCGCTTGTTCGCCCTATTCTAGAGTATTGTTCATCTGTCTGAGATCCCTGTCAGGTAGGATTGATAGAGGAGATAGAGAAGATCCAAAGAAGAGCGGCGCGTTTCATCGCGGGATCGTTTAGCTGACGAGAGATCGTCACGGAGATGCTAAACAAACTCCACTGGTAGACGTTACAAGGGAGGTGTTGTGCATCACGGGGAGATTTACTATTGAAATTTCGGGACAGCACTTTTCTGGAGGAGTCGGAAAACTTTCCCCCACATACACCTCGCGTATTGAACACGAGGAGAAAATTCGAGAAATTAGAGGCTTACCGACAATCATTCTTCACACGCACTATTCGCGAGTGGAACAGGGCTGGCGGGACCAGATAGTAGTACCGAAAGTACCCTCTGCCACACACCGTTTGGTGGCTTGCGGAGTATGACGTAGACGTTCATGTGGTAATGAGGATGGTTGTGACCTCCAGCGAGAAGGAGCATTTGCATATTCTAATCTCCAGGTGACACGTCACCGAAGCATAAAATTCACTGAAAGATGAATCGGGAGTGATGTTCCTTGGCCACCAAGACTCCGATTTGGATTACATTCTACAGTCTGGTGAGAGTATGTAATCAAATAAAATTGGCCGCATGTTTTATGTAAAGTTGTACTCTGACTAGCCCAAACCACCACCTCCTGAAGTATTTACTATGCCTCTTGATACTGCCTGTATAACATACACGTGTTAGTATAGTACTGAATATGTTTGTGTATTAAATTTGTTTATTACCATTGGGACAAACGGGAATGAGTGTGTCAGAAATTGCCAATATTACTTTTTATCTTAATTTGTGTTTAACTGTTATGTGTCTAACAAAGCCATCCGAATCTACAACACGTACTACATACGCAGACTAAGTTGATACTCAGCGTATTGGCTGGTGGGAGCAACCGTAATGGCGTTTCCCATTTACAGTTGCTCCCATCAGCCTCCGTGCCGAGTGTCGACTTGGCTTCCACGTATAGTGTCTTCCCACCATCAGAGCCAGTCCCATTATAAAAAGAAAACACATCACGATACGGACCTAAACTAGAGATTTCCGCCCACTCACTTCCAGCCTCTGCCATAAATGACGCACACGCACTCAAACGCACACACCAAAGCAAACTGAACTACATAAGCCACCAGGACACAAAAGAAAGAACAATGCACCTCGTAAGTTGGCAACGCTACAGAGGACGATGGACCTCGGTAGTTGGCAACACAGACAGCAACAAGACAGTAAACACACAGAGTCAGCTCACCTGACAAAACTTCAGTGAGCCCAGTGGACACGGCAAGGTGAATCGTCCAGCCTTTGCATGTGATGCAGAGATCTAGTCACGTGTTCGACCGCACGAGTTGCGCCTCTACGTGAGCATGAGGAAGCAGCGATCAGTGAGACATTGTGTTTCAAGCGGACATTGTACGTAAGCATAGGCAAACTCAAGGATGGGACAGAGTGGCTAGAAGGAGCAATCATACATCACCGTGCCCATAGTCAAACGGCGTGTGAGGTTGCCGTATTTGTTGGTGTTTATCGGCGGACTTTCGATGAATCTACAAGCAGTGGTCTAACACATGTGACCACGAATCACAACGTCAGAACTGTGGTCGGAAAAACAATGTGACAGAGGGAACGGGGACATGTTTCGAGGCTTCTGAATCAAAATCGTTTTCAGACCCGACAGGAACCGCTGTAGATCCATGCCAACATGCTATGTAGCGATCATTACGACGGTAATTGCTGAAATGAACGTTTGGAGTCGGTCACTTTGCAAGAGGCCATTGCTCACACAGGCGCATATCGCTGCTCATCATCAATGGGCAAGAAATCATCGAACGTGAACAGTAGCTGATTGGCGGAATATAGTATAGTCTGACGAGTCACTTTTTTGCCTACATTCAAATGACGCACGTCGTCGAGTGTACCAAAGGCCAAATTAAGCTTTCATCCTGACTGTGTGAATGGTCAGATGAGTCTGTGATGTTTTGGAGGTATTCTTCTCATCGTAAACTGGTCCCGCTCACTAAGGTAATCACTAACATGTACCAACATATTTATTGAAACATTCTGAATAATTACGTGTTGCCTTTCAGCCAACAGCTGCATGATAAGTATGTTAATGATAACCTTATTTTTCAAGACGACAACAGCAAAAGGCTGGAAAGATACGTGACTGGTTTTCTAAACACTCCCCCACCCCATTACATCTCGACTAGCTTGCAAAATCACCTGACTTGAATGCCAAAGAAAATCTGTGGAACATGTTTGAACAGCGGGTAAATCATCGATACCAGAGTACCCGTAATTTGGTTTTACTGCTCTGTCAAATCCTCAGTGAGTGTCTTAACCTGGGTGCAACGTACCTACACATCCTTTTGGACTCACTTCCTAAGCGGATCATGGCGTTTATCAAGCCCATGGACTTAACTACACGGTGTTAAATAATGCTTGTGATGATTTCTCCAGGGATGACTACTTTTTTGTCAGGTGAGCTTACACTTCAAAAAAAGAAAGAACAAACACTTGTGAACAGGCAAAGTGGATGTAGTGAGATGAGCACGCAGACATCAAGAGCAGGAATTCTTGAACTGTATAGATATACTAAATAGTATTGGTTAAAAACAGTCTTGGTTGCAATTTTAGTTTTTTATTTTTCAACGACGCGTTTCGCCTTATTTAGACATCTTCAGTTTATCTACATAGAAAACAGAGAACAAATACATATATTTAAGAATCTCGATCGCGTTGTGTAGACTTGGATAACCTAAAAGCATGGATTGGAAGAATTTCTATTGAAATACGAAAACCGTGCCATTGCGGTACCAACCATACAAATAGCTATTCATTTAGTTTCGGACACAGAACTTACTATTCAAAGATAATTATAATTCGTAAGACTTGCTGAAAACTTCTTTTTCTAAATTTCCTGCACTATAGTTTCCACTATCTTGTGCATTATGTGCCAGATTCACAATATTTGGCCGGCCTGTGTGACCGAGCGGTTCTAGGCGCTTCAGTTTGGAACCGCGCAACCGCTACGGTCGCAGGTTCGAATCCTACCTCGGGCGTGGTTGTGTGTGATGTCCTTAGGTTAGTTAGATTTAAGTAGTTCTAAGTTCTAGGGGACTGATGACCTCAGATGTTAAGTCTCATAGTGCTCAGAGCCATTTGGACAATTTTGAACCGCCATATTTGTGGTCTCATGTGTGTTCAGACTGACCACGTTAAAATGAAGTAGTGACAAGAGCGAAGTTCGTTATGGGACGGACCAAGGGAAAAACCTAATGGTGTGGTTTGCGATGGCATTAAAAGTGTGTCAGAATCCACGTTACGAATATCTGTGATGAAATACAGTGGAAGAACGCTTCCTCCAGTGGCGGTACGTACTCCTCAGGCTTTCTCAGTTCATTCTCCTCCACCTCCTCTCTCTCTCTCTCTCTCTCTCTCTCTCTCTCTCTTTATTTCAGAGCCATCTTAATCACTTCATACTTTGTCAACCACGCAGTAGCACATAAAGAAGTTACATTTGCGAGACGGAAAGGAGGTTCTGTTCGCTAAATCACACGAGAACGTTATATAATATAATTTTGTATTAGATAAAGAGAGTCGTGACTCGATTTCCCGTTACTGCGGTGTCATATCAAACCAACCGTGGTCAATGTGATTACCGGGAAATGAAATCTGCCGCAACGCAGCGGACGGAGGGCCTGAAATTCAATCTGAATCAGGAGATTAAAAAAACGCGCTATCAACATTTCAGTTCTTCGTGGAAACACGCTGCCGAACAGACACGCAATTTCCTTTTAAACGGCGGCACGCATCTTACGTATGGCACGCTTTCACAGAATCTCATTATTAAATTTCCAAAATCTGTTATAAACATGTATTGGTCAAACTTTGGCCGTTGTGACAGTCTCCGAGTTCCTGATGGCTTTACTCATATCACCAGATAACTGCTAGATCTCGGAGGACACGGCAAGTAAAGTATCGAAACGGAAACGTTACTCAAGTCGCTGGGACGCGAGCACAACCCCGTGCAGTCCTCGAGAACATGGTTGGCGGCTCCCAAACTGGAAAAAACAACAAAAGTGCGAGAATTGCAGCTATTATGGAGAAGACAAATAAAACTGATGTTGTAGGAGGGGAATAGTACATTCTAAGACGCACGGAAAAAGAAGCGGTGCACCATAAAGGAATTATTCAAAGGGAACGGAAATCGGTAGATGTGACGTACCGATTACAGTTTCAGAAAAACTGAATGAAGTATTCAAGAGGAAGAGATTCACAAGTTCAGCAAGTGAATGTCGCTTTGGTCCACCTCTGGTCCTTATGCAAGAAGTCATTCGACTTGGTATTAATTGATACGGCTCTTCAATACCCTCCTGTGGGATGTTGCTGTTGTTGTAATCTTCAGTCCTGAAACTGGTTTGATGCAGCTCTCCATGCTACTCTATCCTGTGCAAGCCTCGTCATCTCCCAGTACCTGCTGCAGCCTACATCCTACTGAATCTGTTTAGTGTATCCATCTCTTGGTCTCCCTCTGCGATTTTTACCCTCCACGCTGCCCTCCAATACTAAATTGGTGATACCTTGATGCCTCAGAATATACCCTACCAACCGGTCCGTTCTTCTAGTCAAGTTGTGCCACAAATTTCTCTTCTCTCCAATTCTATTCAATACCTCCTCATTAGTTATGTGATCTACCCATCTAATCTTCAACATTCTTCTGTAGCACCACATTTCGAAAGCTTCTATTCTCTTCTTGTCGAAACTATTTATCGTCCATGTTTCACTTCCACACATGGTTACACTCCATACAAGTACTTTCAGAAACGACTTCCTGAGACTTAAATCTATACTCGATGTTAACAAATTTCTCTTCTTCAGAAATGCTTTCCTTCCCATTGCCAGTTTAAATTTTATATTCTCTCTACTTCGACCATCATCAGTTATTTTGCTCCCCAAATAGCAATACTCATTTACTACTTTAACCGTCTCATTTCCTAATTTAATTCCCTCAGCATCACCCGATTTAATTCGTCTACATTCCATTATTCTCGTTTTGCTGTTGTTGATGTTCATCTTACTTCGTCCTTTCAAGATCATGTCCATTCCGTTCAGCTGCTCTTCCAGGTTCTTTGCTATCTGTGACAGAATTACAATGTCATCGGCGAACCTCAAAGTTTTTATTTCTTCTCCGTGGATTTTAAATCCTACTCCAAATTTTTCTTTTGTTTCCTTTACTGCTTCCTTAATATACAGATTGAATAACATCGGCCAGCTGGTGTGGCCGTGCGGTTCTAGGCGCTTCAGTCTGGAACCGCGTGACCGCTACGGTCGCAGGTTCGAATCCTGCCTCGGGCATGGATGTGTGTGATGTCCTAAGGTTAGTTAGGTTTAAGTAGTTCTAACTTCTAGGGGACTGATGACCACAGATGTTAAGTCCCATAGTGCTCAGAGTCATTTTGAATAACATCGGGGAGAGGCTACAACCCTGTCTCACTCCCTTCCCAACCACTGATTCCCTTTCATGTCCCTCGACTCTTATATCCTGAGGGATATCGTGCCAAATTCTGTCAAATTGGCATGTTAGACAGTCCAAATCCCGAGCTTGCTGGAGGGTCCTGCTCATAATGCTCCAATCGATCTCAACTGGGAATAAATCCGACGGGCTTCTGACCGAGGTACGGTTTGGCAGGCACAAATGTACATGTCGTGTGACTAGGGTCTCCCGTCGGGCAGACCGTTCTCCGGGTGCAAGTCTTTCGATCTCACGCCACTTCGGCGACTTGCGCGTCGACGGGCATGAAATGATGATGATTAGGACAACACAACACCCATTCCATGAGCGGAGAAAATATCCGACCCAGCCGCGAATCGAACCCGGGCCCTTTTTATTTATTTATTTGTTTATTTATTTATTGTTCCGTGGGACCAAATTAAGGAGAAGTCTCCATGGTCATGGAACGAGTCAATACATGAAATTATAACACGATTGTAGAATCAGATAAAATGAAATATAAAAAAAGATATTCAGGTGACAAGTCGTAAGTTTAAATGAAGAAAATCAACAATGTAGCACTGGAATTTGCTTAATTTTTTAGCTCTTCCAGGAGCTCCTCGACAGAATAGAAGGAGTGAGCCATGGGGAAACTCTTCAGTTTAGACTTAAAAGAGTTTGGGCTACTGCTAAGATTTTTGAGTTCTTGTGGTAGCTTATTGAAAATGGATGCAGCAGAATACTGCACTCCTTTCTGCACAAGAGTCAAGGAAGTGCATTCCACATGCAGATTTGATTTCTGCCTAGTATTAACTGAGTGAAAGCTGCTAACTCTTGGAAATAGGCTAATATTGCTAACAACAAACGACATTAAAGAAAATATATACTGTGAGGGCAATGTCAGAATTCCCAGATTTTTGAATAGGGGTCGACAAGAGGTTCTCGAACTTACACCACACATAGCTCGAACAGCCCATTTTTGAGCCAAAAATACCCTTTTTGAATCAAAAGAATTACCCCAAAAAATAATACCATACCACATAAGCGTATGAAAATATGCGAAGTAGACTACTTTTCGTGTTGAGGTGTCACTTATTTCAGATACTGTTCTAATGGTAAATAAAGCAGCATTTAGCTTCTGAACAAGATCCTGGCTTTCCACAACAGCTTACTATCTATCCGAACGCCTAGGAACTTGAACTGTTCCGTCTCGCTTATAATATGCCTATTCTGTCTGATCAAAATATCGGTTCTTGTTGAATTGTGAGTTAGAAACTGTAAAAACTGAGTCTTACTGTGATTTAGCATCAAATTATTTTCCACAAGCCACGAACTTATTTCATGAACTACATTATTTGTTACTGTTTCAATATTACACACAAGATCCTTCACTATCAAGCTGGTGTCATCAGCAAACAGAAATATTTTTGAATCACCTGTAATACTAGAAGGCATATCATTTATATAAATAAGAAACAGCAGTGGCCCCAGCACCGACCCTTGGGGAACGCCCCACTTAACAGTGCCCCATTGGGACTGAACATCATTACCACTCTCAATATTGCGGAGAATTACCCTCTGCTTTCTGTTCTTAAAGTAAGAGGCGAACCAATTGTAAGCTACTCCCCTTACTCCATAATGGTCCAACTTCTGCAGTAATATTTTGTGGTCAACACAGTCAAAAGCCTTCGTTAAATCAAAGAAAACACCTAGCGTTCGCAACCTTTTATTAAATCCATCCAAAACCTCAGAGAGAAAAGAGAATCTAGGATTTTCAGTTGTTAAACCATTTCTAAAACCAAACTGAACATTTGACAACAAATTATGTGAATTTAAATGCTCCAGTAACCTTGTATATACAACCTTCTCGATAACTTCTGAGTATTGTCATTCTGTCATGCTAGCCACTTTTTTTTAATCTCATTTTATTCGTTTTTGTTCGTTGTATCTGCTCAGGGCGGACGTCGGAAGACACCCATTTCAGTTCGTTGTTGATCCATTAACTTAGTTTTTTTATTACAGAGGGCAGCTAGCCCTCTGACCAAACACGCTGAGTTACCGTTCCGGCACCACTCAGCTACCAGGGGTGGACTTGGCAAGCATGGAGACAAGTAGCAGGAACTCTCATCGTGTGCGGGAGGGCATTATCTTGCTGAAACGTAAGCCCAGGATGGCTTGCTATGTAGGGCAACAAAACGGGTATAGAATAACGTCGACGGACCACTGTGCAGTGAGGGTGCAGCGGATGATAACAAAAGGAGTCCTGCTACGAAAAGAAATGGCAACCCAGACCATGACTCATGGTTGTCGGGAAGTATGGAAGGTGACATTGAGATTGGTATACCACCGCCAGATACGTCTTCGGCCTGGAATCTCATTGACTGGAGTAGAATTGTCTTCAGTTCGGTATTTCCTAATTTTTGTCCACCACTTGTATAATTTAAATGAGACACATGGAGAACAGGAGCGATTCTCATTATACTTCCCTGGGGCAGTGACAACGTTACCTTCCTCTTTCATGAATACTGCCATCCACAACTTCCCTCAGTTACGAAACAGAAAAATGTGAGGTGGTCACAGCGACTCGATCCTGGGAACTTAGCGTCAGTATTCTTAGGAGATAACCGCCAGAACACGGTAGGTGTCACGAAATGAGGTCGAAACGATCGACTGCAGGGAGGGAAGTCACTTGTGGCGTTGCCTAGCAACAGGTTGTGCTGTGTGTTCGCCGCCGGCGACTGTCGAAAGGCAAAGGGCTGCCGCGCCGCCAAAGGCAGTGTCTGTCCTTTGGGCCGGTTACAGGTCAGCAGGCCACGTGGCGCAGCGTGGGGCGGCGACATTCCGCCACGGCTCGCTGCTGATCTGACCTGGGCTGCTCTTTCCTGTGCGTTCAGTCAGCCGCAAGCCGACATTTCTTTTTGCTACACTTGTGTATAGAGTCACTACTGCCAGGTACTCAATAACACCGGCTCCCTGTAGCCGACACAGCTCTTCCAATAAGAAAGGGAGTAGGAGTACTCCCCTGGGTAATAAACCCAAATGCTTGACATCGATTTACAGTAGGACATTGGAACTAAACTTTATGAAATAATGTTTTATTTATGGATGTAATTTTAAACTACTGTGGTATATATTTCAGAATAAAATTCAGTCGTCAGTTGCAAATATAATTTTATTTCGCTTTACCGGCTTCAACGGATCAATTTGTCATCTTAAGAATCCTACAGAATTAAGGTTATTGTAAATCATTAGACTTTGGCTACACATTTATGTAAAGTAACTTAGTATCGATCTAGAACTAGTCATTATCTTCTACATAGAAGCATAACCCATGATAAGTCCAAAAACGAATGTATTGTATGTCATATACGCTGCATCAAAAAGCAAGAAGATATTGGCACCGTTAAATCAATACTAAGTAAGTTTCAGTAACATACCTCTTATACATTACATAAATGTATAGCCAAGGTCTAAAGATTTAAAATATCACTAAATCTGTAGGCTTCTGAAGATCACAAATTAATTTGTCGACGCAGGGAAAGCTAAATAAAAATAGACCTGCAACTGACGATTGAATTTTATAATAGGTGTTGTGGTCTTCGGTCCAGAGATTGGTTTGATGTAGCTCTCCATGCTACTCTACCCCGGTACAAGCCTCTTCATCTCCGAATAACTACTGTAACCTATATCCTTCTGAATCTGCTTAGTGCATTCAACTCTCGGTCTGCCTCTACCATTCCCCCCCCCCCCCCCTCTCGCTTCAAATCAGTACCAAATTGGTGATCCCTTGATGCCACAGAACATGTCCTACCAACCGTTCCATTCTCCTAGTCAGCAATAATCATGTGGATGTAGAATTCCACGTATTTTTCGTGCGGGAATGTACAATAGAGTTACTCCGCTGTCTGTCCAGCAAGTTATTTTATTTAAAAGTAAGAAACTACATTAGACAAGTAGGTCATGTGCAAGCACTGACTTTCACCCTCCACATCTACATCTCTAGTTTGTGAATCACTGTGATGTGCGAGGCAGAGAGCACTTTTTGATTTCAGCGTAAATTTGCTGTTTCTTCCAGTTTCGTTCACGGAACAAGCATGAAAACATTTATTTATTTATTTATTTTTGCACTGTCTCTAGGGGATAGATACGTGCCTGTCAGATTAATAGTTTCATTGTTTCGGCTACAATCTCTCGCTAGTCAAACAAACCTATCATGTTAGGAAAATAATGATTCGGCTCCAGTGGCTATATACTGTATAAACAGTTTCATAAACCTAAATTTTGTTACTATCAAACATCAAACCATTCTCAGGCAAAAATATGGTCTTAACTACAGGACATCCTTTTATTATGCCTCAAGATGCCCTGATAAATAGTTTTATGAAAGTGACATGCAGCTAGTGTGCCAAATCACTATTTTTCAAAAACATCGAAACATCACTGCCTTCTTAAATTAATGTGAAGCCTTTAACCATTCACACCGACCTTCTTTTTCTCGTATGCACCAACGCCCCTGTTCCTACGACCTATTTTGGCTACCATTTTCTTGAGCTGTATTGGAACGTGGACTCACTTTGTGTACCATGTCTGCTGTAAATAAATTTTGACCGTATACACCGTTTGTCCTAGAAACTCTTTCGAATGCCCTCTTAAAATTAAGGGTCGCTTATCTTTCAGATTTTTTGTTGCCTCTTAACAAGCGTTCCAGGTTTATTTTATCATTTATCGTAGTTTTACTCACCTGCTGACACCCTTTAATCTCCTGCGTGTCGATAAACTTCAAGAAACACGGACTGCTTTCCCTAGAAAACGGCCCACTTCAAACCGTGACCCAAGCATACGAGTACATGACCCCAGCTTCTTTGCACCTTACAAGGGGAGGCCGCCAATTGTGAAATTCAGATTCGATTCATACTGCGCATTATAAAAGCTCATGGCCACAGGTGTAATGTGGCAAAGCACCAAGATGCACTTCTCAGCAGTTGTCGAGAAAATCGACAGTTAAAAGAAACGGTTGCGGTGAAATACTCTCTACGATTGATGATTTTCTACAGCGTCGTGGCGCAGCGGTAAGCGCTGGAGTTCGTAATCCGAAGGTCGCCGGATCGAATCTCGCGCCATGCAATTTTTTTTATTATTTTTTTTTCTAATTCAAATATAACAGGGTTTACCAAAGCTCTCCCGTCCGCACTGATTTCCGACGATGTTATAAGTTGCGCTAGGGACCGCATCTACCTTCTTTCGAAGTTAGCACACAACTACGCTGTTATGCGGCGGCTCGTTTCGGCTCATTCAACATCTGTCCTTCAAGTGTAACGAGCGAGTAACGGAGTTTATATTTCATACCTGCCACAGCAAGTTTGTGTTCGTGGGGTCTCTATTCTAATTCGAACGTTTGACTTACGCTATACGTATTCGTTTCGGAATATCGTTTCTACGTCTTCCGTTAACTATACGTGGTTAACATTATGAAGACAATTAATGTTGTTGTTGTTGTGGTCTTCAGTCCTGAGACTGGTTTGATGCAGCTCTCCATGCTACTCTATCCTGTGCAAGCTTCTTCATCTCCCAGTACATACTGCAACCTACATCCTTCTGAATCTGCTTAGTGTATTGATCTCTTGGTCTCCCTCTACGATTTTTACCCTCCACGCTGCTCTCCAATGCTAAATTTGTGATCCCTTGATGCCTCAAAACATGTCCTACCAACTGATCCCTTCTTCTAGTCAAGTTGTGCCACAAATTTCTCTTCTCCCCAATCCTATTCAATACCTCCTCATTAGTTATGTGATCTACCCACCTTATCTTCAGCATTCTTCTGTAGCACCACATTTCGAAAGCTTCTATTCTCTTCTTGTCCAAACTGGTTATCGTCCATGTTTCACTTCCATACATGGCTATACTCCATACAAATACTTTCAGAAACGACTTCCTGACACTTAAATCTATACTCGATGTTAACAAATTTCTCTTCTTCAGAAACGATTTCCTTGCCATTGCCAGTCTACATTTTATATCCTCTCTACTTCGACCATCATCAGTTATTTTACTCCCTAAATAGCAAAACTCCTTTACTACTTTAAGTGTCTCATTTCCTAATCTAATCCCCTCAGCATCACCCGATTTAATTTGACTACATTGCATTATCCTCGTTTTGCTTTTGTTGATGTTCATCTTATATCCTCCTTTCAAGACACTGTCCATTCCGTTCAACTGCTCTTCCAAGTCCTTTGCTGTCTCTGACAGAATTACAATGTCATCGGCGAACCTCAAAGTTTTTACTTCTTCTCCATGAATTTTAATACCTACTCCGAATTTTTCTTTTGTTTCCTTTACTGCTTGCTCAATATACAGATTGAATAACATCGGAGAGAGGCTAAAACCCTGTCTCACTCCTTTCCCAACCACTGCTTCCCTTTCATGCCCCTCGACTCATAACTGCCATCTGGTTTCTGTACAAATTGTAAATAGCCTTTCGCTCTCTGTATTTTACCCCCGCCACCTTCAGAATTTGAAAGAGAGTATTCCAGTTAACGTTGTCAAAAGCTTTCTCTAAGTCTACAAATGCTAGAAACGTAGGTTTGCCTTTCCTTAATCTTTCTTCTAAGATAAGTCGTAAGGTTAGTATTGCCTCACGTGTTCCAACATTTCTACGGAATCCAAACTGATCTTCCCCGAGGTCCGCTTCTACCAGTCTTTCCATTCGTCTGTAAAGAATTCGCGTTAGTATTTTGCAGCTGTGACTTATTAAACTGATAGTTCGGTAATTTTCACATCTGTCAACACCTGCTTTCTTTGGTATTGGAATTATTATATTCTTCTTGAAGTCTGTGGGTATTTCGCCTGTCTCATACATCTTGCTCACCAGATGGTAGAGTTTTGTCATGACTGGCTCTCCCAAGGCCATCAGTAGTTCTAATGGAATGTTGTCTACCCCCGGGGCCTTGTTTCGACTCAGGTCTTTCAGTGCTCTGTCAAACTCTTCACGCAGTATCTTATCTCCCATTTCATCTTCATCTACATCCTCTTCCATTTCCATAATACTGTCCTCAAGTACATCGCCCTTGTATAAACCCTCTATATACTCCTTCCACCTTTCTGCCTTCCCTTCTTTGCTTAGAACTGGGTTGCCATCTGAGCTCTTGATATTCATACAAGTGGTTCTCTTCTCTCCAAAGGTCTCTCCAATCTTCCTGTAGGCAGTATCTATCTTACCCCTAGTGAGACAAGCCTCTACATCCTTACATTTGTCCTCTAGCCATCCCTGCTTAGCCATTTTGCACTTTCTGTCGATCTCATTTTTGAGACGTTTGTATTCCCTTTTGCCCGCTTCATTTACTGCATTTTTATATTTTCTCCTTTCATCAATTAAATTCAATATTTCTTCTGTTACCCAAGGATTTCTATTAGCCCTCGTCTTTTTACCTACTTGATCCTCTGCTGCCTTCACTACTTCATCCCTCAGAGCTACCCATTCTTCTTCTACTGTATTTCTTTCCCCCATTCCTATCAATTGTTCCCTTATGCTCTCCCTGAAACTCTCTACAACCTCTGGTTCTTTCAGTTTATCCAGGTCCCATCTCCTTAAATTCCCACCTTTTTGCAGTTTCTTCAGTTTCAATCTGCAGTTCATAACCAATAGATTGTGGTCAGAATCCACATCTGCCCCTGGAAATGTCTTACAATTTAAAACCTGGTTCCTAAATCTCTGTCTTACCATTATATAATCTATCTGATACCTATTAGTATCTCCAGGATTCTTCCAGGTATACAGCCTTCTTTTATGATTCTTGAACCAAGTGTTAGCTATGATTAAGTTATGCTCTGTGCAAAATTCTACAAGGCGGCTTCCTCTTTCATTTCTTCCCCCCAATCCATATTCACCTACTATGTTTCCTTCTCTCCCTTTTCCTACTGACGAATTCCAGTCACCCATGACTATTAAATTTTCGTCTCCCTTCACTACCTGAATAATTTCTTTTATCTCGTCATACATTTCATCAATTTCATCATCATCTGCAGAGCTAGTTGGCATATAAACTTGTACTACTGTAGTAGGCATGGGCTTTGTGTCTATCTTGGCCACAATAATGCGTTCACTATGCTGTTTGTAGTAGCTAACCCGCACTCCTATTTTCTTATTCATTATTAAACCTACTCCTGCATTACCCCTATTTGATTTTGTATTTATAACCCTGTAATCACCTGACCAAAAGTCTTGTTCCTCCTGCCACCGAACTTCACTAATTCCCACTATATCTAACTTTAACCTATCCATTTCCCTTTTTAAATTTTCTAACCTACCTGCCCGATTAAGGGATCTGACATTCCACGCTCCGATCCGTAGAATGCCAGTTTTCTTTCTCCTGATAACGACGTCCTCTTGAGTAGTCCCCGCCCGGAGATCCGAATGGGGGACTATTTTACCTCCGGAATATTTTACCCAAGAGGACGCCATCATCATTTAATCATACAGTAAAGCTGCATGTCCTCGGGAAAAATTACGGCTGTAGTTTCCCCTTGCTTTCAGCCGTTCGCAGTACCAGCACAGTAAGGCTGTTTTGGTTAATGTTACAAGGCCAGATCAGTCAATCATCCAGACTGTTGCCCCTGCAACTACTGAAAAGGCTGCTGCCCCTCTTCAGGAACCACATGTTTGTCTGGCCTCTCAACAGATACCCCTCCGTTGTGGTTGCACCTACGGTACGGCCATCTGTATCGCTGAGGCACGCAAGCCTCCCCACCAACGGCAAGGTCCATGGTTCATGGGGGAAGAGACAATTAATAACATTTGTGAAATACAACTTTGTTTGCGGAAAACATAGTGATGTTCGAAGTCGCCAGTTTTTCCACGGCAAACGACTTTCAACAACTTATTATATGCATAATTGTTGCAACTGATTGCCCGGAATTTTATATATATATATATATATATATATATATATATATATATATATATATATATATATTTGAATTACAAAAAACAAATACTAAATAAAAAAAGGTTGAATGGCGCGAGATTCGATCCGGCGACCTTCGGATTACGAACCCGAGCGCTTACCGCTGCACCACGACGCTGTAGAAAATTGCTAGTCGTAGAGAGTATTTCACCGCAACCGTTTCTTTTAACTGTCGATTTTCTCGACAACGGCTGAGAAGTGCATCTTGGTGCTTTGCCACATTACACCTCTGGCCATGAGCTTTTATTATGCGCAGTATGAATCGAATCTGAAATTCACAATTGGCGGCCTCCCCTTGTTAGTTAAAGAAAAGGGGGTTGCTATGTTCCTGAATTTAACTAAGTATGTAAAGTGCAGGAGAATATTGGTAGTTTCTGTCCAGGATTACGATTCTTGAAGTATTTTTAACATATCGTGAGAGAAGTACGGCTTCTGTCTTTGAGTATCTTCCGAGTTTCTTCTGTCAGTCAAGCCTGTGACCATTCGTGCCGCTCTTCTGTGTACCTAAAAACTGGCATTACTTTGTTACTCTGACCTCATAAGGGTTCCATACACTTCAGTAGTATGCATACGTGGGTCTACGAATGTTTTAATGTTTTGTACTCAATCCCTGTTGTAGACAAGCCGCAGTGTCTCAACAAAGAATCGTAGCGAGACATTTGTTTCATTTATGTCGAAGCCTGTCTAAAAGGAGCAGTCGAATGAAATTAAGATGTAAAAATATAAGTATACTGTTTGCTATTTCAAAAGAAATCGCCACAATAGTTAATACATTTATTCCACAGTGAAACAAGACGACCAACGCCTTCTTGAAAAAATGTTTGCGGTTGCCCACGGCGTTAATGATCGTATCCAGGCGCGCATCTCTTCGTTCGAAGCAAATCGGGGGCCACGATTGTCTTTCTCCAGGTTCCATAAATATGGAAATAGCACGGCGTGAGTTCGGGACTGTATAAAGGATGTATAAGGGCTTCCTAGCGAAACTTCTGCAGCGTAGTCGAAGCAACCTTGACAAGACGTGTGCAAGTCCGCTACATTGTACACAGTCCCGATCTCTCCTTATGCGATTCCCATACTTTTGGTGCCCTGAAGAAAGACATTGGTGGTCGCTGATTTGTGTCGGACTAATAGGTGCACGCTTCGGTACAGTCATGGTTCCGCAGCCAATTGTAAAGATTTTTCCATGAAAGTATTCACCATCTTGTCTCACAGTAGGCTAAATGTATTAACAGTTATGATGACTGCATTAAAAATACACTCCTGGAAATGGAAAAAAGAACACATTGACACCGGTGTGTCAGACCCACCATACTTGCTCCGGACACTGCGAGAGGGCTGTACAAGCAATGATCACACGCACGGCACAGCGGACACACCAGGAACCGCGGTGTTGGCCGTCGAATGGCGCTAGCTGCGCAGCATTTGTGCACCGCCGCCGTCAGTGTCAGCCAGTTTGCCGTGGCATACGGAGCTCCATCGCAGTCTTTAACACTGGTAGCATGCCGCGACAGCGTGGACGTGAACCGTATGTGCAGTTGACGGACTTTGAGCGAGTGGCCGGCCGGGTGGACGTACCGCCGAATTGCTCAACACGTGGGGCGTGAGGTCTCCACAGTACATCGATGTTGTCGCCAGTGGTCGGCGGAAGGTGCACGTGCCCGTCGACCTGGGACCGGACCGCAGCGACGCACGGATGCACGCCAAGACCGTAGGATCCTACGCAGTGCCGTAGGGGACCGCACCGCCACTTCCCAGCAAATTAGGGACACTGTTGCTCCTGTGGTATCGGCGAGGACCATTCGCAACCGTCTCCATGAAGCTGGGCTACGGTCCCGCACACCGTTAGGCCGTCTTCCGCTCACGCCCCAACATCGTGCAGCCCGCCTCCAGTGGTGTCGCGACAGGCGTGAATGGAGGGACGAATGGAGACGTGTCGTCTTCAGCGATGAGAGTCGCTTCTGCCTTGGTGCCAATGATGGTCGTATGCGTGTTTGGCGCCGTGCAGGTGAGCGCCACAATCAGGACTGCATACGACCGAGGCACACAGGGCCAACACCCGGCATCATGGTGTGGGGAGCGATCTCCTACACTGGCCGTACACCACTGGTGATCGTCGAGGGGACACTGAATAGTGCACGGTACATCCAAACCGTCATCGAACCCATCGTTCTACCATTCCTAGACCGGCAAGGGAACTTGCTGTTCCAACAGGACAATGCACGTCCGCATGTATCCCGTGCCACCCAACGTGCTCTAGAAGGTGTAAGTCAACTACCCTGGCCCGCAAGATCTCCGGATCTGTCCCCCATTGAGCATGTTTGGGACTGGATGAAGCGTCGTCTCACGCGGTCTGCACGTCCAGCACGAACGCTGGTCCAACTGAGGCGCCAGGTGGAAATGGCATGGCAAGCCGTTTCACAGGACTACATCCAGCATCTCTACGATCGTCTCCATGGGAGAATAGCAGCCTGCATTGCTGCGAAAGGTAGATATACACTGTACTAGTGCCGACATTGTGCATGCTCCGTTGCCTGTGTCTATGTGCCTGTGGTTCTGTCAGTGTGATCATATGATGTATCTGACCCCAGGAATGTGTCAATAAAGTTTCCCCTTCCTGGGACAATGAATTCACGGTGTTCTTATTTCAATTTCCAGGAGTGTAGTAATCAGTGTACTTAGCTTTTTGTTCCAACTCATTTTCATTTGAGTGCCCCTTATACCTGCAAATATCTATAAATTTACCGGATAGGATTTCCTCTTACAAGGGTACCTCCCCATCGCACCCCCCTCAGATTTAGTTATAAGTTCGCACAGTGGATAGGCCTAGAAAAAATGAACACAGGTCACTAGAGAAAACAGGAAGAAGTTGTGTCGAGCTATGAAAAAAATAAGCAAAATATTCACTGAGTAGTCCATTTGTAAGATAGGCAACATCAAGGAAGATGTGAGCTCACGAGCGCTGTAGTCCCGTGGTTAGCGTGAGCAGCTGCGGAACGAGAGGCCCTGGGTTCAAGTCTTCCCTCGAGTGAAAAGTTCAATTTTTTATTTTCAGACAATTATTATGCGAAGCTGCACAGGTACACAGAGCAGTATTGTTTACGTGATCGTGTGTGAATTATCAAAGTTCAGGCACTCACACATAATCAACTTCGCTCTCCAAAATTCCAGGACATGTTCCGATTTGCTTGGACATATGCAGGATTTGACGGTCTACACACGGAACAATTTGAAAACGTTAAAAACATATGTTTTGACAGAGCACAGGGAAAACTGTGCGACTGTGAAACTGTTGCATTCATTTGTTGTAGTTTATGTGACAAACTCTTATGTTTTCATTACTTTTTTGGGAGTGATTATCACATCCACAAGAAAACCTAAATCGGGCAAGGTAGAAGAATCTTTTTACCCATTCGCCAAGTGTACAAGTTAGGTGGGTCGACAACATATTCGTGTCATGTGACGCGCATGCCGTCACCAGTGTCGTATAGAATGTATCAGACGTGTTTTCCTTTGGAGGAATCGGTTGACATATCACCGTGCTATCAAATGTTTCGGATCCCATTGGAGAGGCACGTCCTTTCGTCTACTAATCGCACGGTTTTGCGGTGCGGTCGCAAAACACAAACAATAAACTTATTACAGTGAACAGAGACGTCAATCAACGAACGGACACATGATAACTTTGCGAAAATAAAGAAAGTAAACTTTTCACTCGAGGGAAGACTTGAACCCAGAACCTCTCGTTCCGTATATGCTCATGCTAACCACGGGACCACGGCGCTCCTGACCTCCCATTATCCTTGATGTTGCCTATCATGCGCATGGACTACTCAGTTTGTATATTTTGCTTATTTTTTTCATAGTTCGACACAACTTCTTCCTGTTTTCTCGAGTGATCTGTGTTCAGTTTCTTAAGGCCTATCCACTGTACCAACTTATAACTAAATCTGAGGGGGCTACGATGAGGAGGTTTCCTTGTTAGATACAATATGTGATCAAAAGTATCCGGACACCTGGCTGAAAATGACTTAGAAGTTCGTGGTGCCCTCCATCGATAATGCTGGAAATCAATATTTTTGGCCCACCCTTAGCCTTGATGACAGCTTTCACTCTCGCAAGCGTACGTTCAATCAGGAGCTGGGAGGTTTCTTGGGGAATGGCAGCCCATTCTTCATGGAGTGCTGCACTGAGGAGAGGTAACGATGTCGGTCCCTGACGCCTGGCACGAATCCGGCGTTCCAAAACATCCCAGAGGTGTTGTATAGGATTCAGGTCAGGACTCGGCGCAGACCAGCCCATTACAGGGATGTTATTGTCGTGTAATCACTCTGCCACAAGTAGTACTTTATGAACAGGTGGTCGATCGCGTTGAAAAATGCAATCGCCATCCCCGAATGGCTTTTCAACAGTGGGAAGCAAGAAGGTGCTTAAAAAATCAGTGTAGGCCTGTGCTGTGATAGCGCCACGCAAAACAGTAAGGGTTGCAAGCCCCCTCCACGAAAAACACGACCACACCATAATACCACCGCCTCCGAATTTTACTGTTGGCACTACACACTCTGGCAGATGACGTTCAGTGGGCACTCGCCATACCCACACCCCGCAATCGGATCGCTTCATTCTGTACCGTGATTCGTCACTCCACACAACGTTTTTCCACGATTCAATTGTCGAATGTTTACGCTCCTTACACCAAGTGAGGCGGCGTTTGGCATTCACAGGCGTGATGTATGGTTTGTGAGCAGCCGCTCGACCGCGAAATACAAGTTTTCTCACCTCCCGCCTAACTGTCATACTCCCTGCAGTGAATTCTGATGCAGTTTGAAATTCCTGTAAGATGGTCTGGATAGATGTCTGCCTATTACACATTACGGCCCTCTTCAACTGTCGGCGGTCTCCGTCAGTCAACAGACGAGGCCTGCCTGTACGCTTTTGTGCTGTGCGTGTCCCTTCACGTTTCCACTTCACTATCACATCGGAAACAGTGGACCTAGGGATGTTTAGGAGTGTGGAAATCTCGCGTACGGACATACGACACAAGTGACACCGAATCACCTGACCATGTACGAAGTTTCGCGGAGAGCCCCCTTCCGCTCTTTCACGATGTCTAATGACTACTGAGGTCGCTGATATGGAATACCTGACAGTGTGTGGCAGCACCATGCATCTCATTCTTGGGGGTGTCCGGATACTTCTGATCACAAAGTGTAAATACACCATCTGCAATAATCGTGATATTTCAGTAAATATTAACAGATAAGTCTCTAATGTATAATATGATTCACAAATAGTGATATTGTTGCGTAGCTGACCACCAATGATGATAATGCTGACGGCTTTAGGCTTGTCAACGGCGTGGTTATGAGCACCGTCCTAACTATGAATGTACGAGGGCGTGCTGAAAAGCAATGCCTCCGAATTTTTTGTTCTCTTCTCAAGACCGGTTGTGGTGTTCCATGTCATGCGCATTACTAGGTTGATTTTCCCACATCGCTGAAGTACATTGCAGCCTTCTGCCGCTAGAAAGCTCTGAATTGTGGTGTGTAACGGAACTACACTACTGGCCATTCAAATCGCTACACCAAGAAGAAATGCAGATGATAAACGGGTATTCATTGGGCAAATACATTATACTAGAACTTACACGTGATTACATTTTCACGCAATTTGGGTGCATAGATCCTGAGAAATCAGTACCCTGAACAACCGCCTCTGGCCGTAATAACGGCCTTGATACGCCTGGGCATTGAGTCAAACAGAGATTGGATGGCGTGTACAGGTACAGCTGCCCATGCAGCTTCAACACGATACCACAGTTCATCAAGGGTAGTGACTGGCGTATTGCGACGAGCCAGTTGCTCGGCCACCATTGACCAGACGTTTTCAATTGGTGAGAGATCTGGAGAATGTGCTGGCCAGGGCAGCAGTCGAACATTTTCTGTATCTAGAAAGGCCCGTACAGGACCTCCAACATGCGGTCGTGCATTATCCTGCTGAAATGTGGGGTTTCGCAGGGATCGAATGAAGGGTAGAGCCTCAAGTCGTAACACATCTGAAACTTAGCGTCCACTGTTCAAGGTGCCGTCAATGCGAACAAGAGGTGACCGAGATGTGTAACCAATGGCACCCCATACCATCACGCCGGGTGATACGCCAGTGTGGCGATGAGGAATACACGCTTCCAATGTGCGTTCACCGCGATCTCGCCAAATACGGATGCGACCATCATGATGCTGTAAACAGAACCTGGATTAATCAGAAAAAATGACGTTTTGCCATTCGTGCACCCAGGTTCATCGTTGAGTACACCATCGCAGGCGCTCCTGTCTGTGATGCATCGTCAAGGGTAACCGCGGCCATGGTCTCCGAGCTGATAGTCCACGCTGCTGAAAACGTCGTCGAACTGTTCGTGCAGATGGTTGTTGTCTTGCAAACGTCCCCATCGTTGACTCAGGGATCGAGACGTGGCTGCACTATCTGTCACAGCCATGCGGATAAGATGCCTGTCATGTCGACCGCTAGTGATAAGAGGCCACTGCGATCCAGCACGGCGTTCCGTATTACCCTCCTGAACCCATTGATTCCATTTTCTGCTAACAGTCATTCGATCTCGACCAACGCGAGCAACAATGTCGCGATACGATAAACCGCAATCGCGATAGGCTACAATCCGACCTTTATCAAAGTCGGATACGTGATGGTACGCATTTCTACTCTTTACACGAGACATCACAACAACGTTTCACCAGACAACGCCGGTCAACTGCTGTTTGTGCATGAGAAATCGGTTGGAAACTTTCCTCATGTCAGCACGTTGTAGGTGTCGCCACCGGCGGCAACCTTTTGTGAATACTCTGAAAAGCTAATCATTTGCATATCACAGCATCTTCTTCCTGTCGGTTAAATTTCGCGTCTGTAGCACGTGATCTTCGTAGTGTAGCAATTTTAATGGCCAGTAGTGTATGTCGGTGGACTGCAAGACCCTCTGAAAACTGAAAGCACGAATCCTGTAAGTTCGTCCACACATGGAGCACCTTCTCCTTCAGCATGACAATGTGAGACCACACACGAGCCCTACGACATCTGCAAGCTCTCCAAGCCTTGGAGTCACTGTCATCGATCATCCCTCACACACACTCTGCTTGGCCTCATCCGATTTCCAAGTGTTTCCAAAACTTAAAGAACACCTTCGAGGACTCAGTTTGATAGTGATGAAAGGGTGCAAGCAGAGGTGAGGTTATAGCTCCGTCAAGAAAATTCAACATTCTGTAGTGACGGTATCAACAAACTGTTCTGTCTTTGGGAGAAATGTGTTCCTCGCCAGCGGACTAAGTTGAGAAATAAATATGTGGATATGAAAACATAAGATGAAGAATGTTAATAAAATCTGTTTTATGTAAAATGCTTCAACAGTTGTCACATAAAAAATGCGGAGGCATTACTTTGCAGCATTTTCTGATATGATGGTATGAACTGAGTATAGTAGTAGCATTTCTCTACAAATTACGTTACTGTTCAAATACGGTCTTAAGTATCACGCATATCTACAAGCGTGAGCTTAGATTCAATAGGGAATAGATGATAACAGAATGATTCCTATAACAATTAAATTATTATCTTAGTGGGCAATTAAAACAAAAACACAAACAAACAAAACAACCCGTTTGCATTCCAACGACCAATGAAATTCAGTTTAAGAGAAGCCTAAAGGATTTATTGGTGGCCAACTCCTTCTACTCCATTGATGAATTTAACAGTAGAACCAACTGATTTGTAAACTTCTGCGCAATTTCAGTGCAGTAACGTGTTCATTGTAAATAAGTATTGTAGTAGTTGTGTTACACGATTATTACCTTATAAATAAATAAATAAACTTTTTTATTTTAAATTCAGTGCATTAGTATTTGTAAAATGTTTCTTTCATATAGTACTGATTAAAAAATGACGATCATTCCACTTGGGACCTGTGGAATGGTACATTAGCTTATTTCTTTGAGTTGTAAATTTTTGTCATGTACTGTTGTTTTTCTGACATTTTCTACATCCTGGAGGACCTCCTCACTATGGATCAATTATAATGAAAGTATATCTAATCCTAATACCAGCTGATCCCTTGTCCACTTTCTTCACGCGTCACGATGCTGATGTGTTTGTACTACTGAAACGTCCTTGCAGGTGCTAGCTGTAAGCCAGATCGGGACTCGAAGCTGTAACTTTTGCTTTTCTCGGACAAGTGATCCACTGACTGTGCTATCGAAGCACGACTCACGGGCTGCTTTCAGATCTTTACTTCCGCCGGTACATCTCCTAACTTCCAAAATTCACACAACTTCTCCTCATCCCAGGTTCTAGTCCCGCGCCGGCAAACATTTTTGATCTGCAAGGATGTTTCAGAACAGCGCGCAATCGGCTACCGAGTGAAAATGCATTCTGTTTGCATTGTTGTTCGTAATGTACACACAGTGGTCAAAGTAATTGCGTGGAAGCGGTTGCGCATTGTCGGGGTCGATACAGTCCTGCCAGTTGAATCCGAAAAGGCAGCACGCAGCGGTGTTGCATGACGCTCGCCGTTCATACGATCTACACTCCTGGAAATTGAAATAAGAACACCGTGAATTCATTGTCCCAGGAAGGGGAAACTTTATTGACACATTCCTGGGGTCAGATACATCACATGATCACACTGACAGAACCACAGGCACATAGAGACAGGCAACAGAGCATGCACAATGTCGGCACTAGTACAGTGTATATCCACCTTTCGCAGCAATGCAGGCTGCTATTCTCCCATGGAGACGATCGTAGAGATGCTGGATGTAGTCCTGTGGAACGGCTTGCCATGCCATTTCCACCTGGCGCCTCAGTTGGACCAGCGTTCGTGCTGGACGTGCAGACCGCGTGAGACGACGCTTCATCCAGTCCCAAACATGCTCAATGGGGGACAGATCCGGAGATCTTGCGGGCCAGGGTAGTTGACTTACACCTTCTAGAGCACGTTGGGTGGCACGGGATACATGCGGACGTGCATTGTCCTGTTGGAACAGCAAGTTCCCTTGCCGGTCTAGGAATGGTAGAACGATGGGTTCGATGACGGTTTGGATGTACCGTGCACTATTCAGTGTCCCCTCGACGATCACCAGTGGTGTACGGCCAGTGTAGGAGATCGCTCCCCACACCATGATGCCGGGTGTTGGCCCTGTGTGCCTCGGTCGTATGCAGTCCTGATTGTGGCGCTCACCTGCACGGCGCCAAACACGCATACGACCATCATTGGCACCAAGGCAGAAGCGACTCTCATCGCTGAAGACGACACGTCTCCATTCGTCCCTCCATTCACGCCTGTCGCGACACCACTGGAGGCGGGCTGCACGATGTTGGGGCGTGAGCGGAAGACGGCCTAACGGTGTGCGGGACCGTAGCCCAGCTTCATGGAGACGGTTGCGAATGGTCCTCGCCGATACCCCAGGAGCAACAGTGTCCCTAATTTGCTGGGAAGTGGCGGTGCGGTCCCCTACGGCACTGCGTAGGATCCTACGGTCTTGGCGTGCATCCGTGCGTCGCTGCGGTCCGGTCCCAGGTCGACGGGCACGTGCACCTTCCGCCGACCACTGGCGACAACATCGATGTACTGTGGAGACCTCACGCCCCACGTGTTGAGCAATTCGGCGGTACGTCCACCCGGCCGGCCACTCGCTCAAAGTCCGTCAACTGCACATACGGTTCACGTCCACGCTGTCGCGGCATGCTACCAGTGTTAAAGACTGCGATGGAGCTCCGTATGCCACTGCAAACTGGCTGATACTGACGGCGGTGGTGCACAAATGCTGCGCAGCTAGCGCCATTCGACGGCCAACACCGCGGTTCCTGGTGTGTCCGCTGTGCCGTGCGTGTGATCATTGCTTGTACAGCCCTCTCGCAGTGTCCGGAGCAAGTATGGTGGGTCTGACACACCGGTGTCAATGTGTTCTTTTTTCCATTTCCAGGAATGTATAATTGACAGGCGGCGGTCATCAGATAGTGGTGTACACCGCGGACCACGTCCAGAGAGTTGACCTTCGATGATTTGTGTCTCACGCGAGCGATTAAATGTTCGAATGATGTGGCTATCTTGTATACCAATGATATTAGCAACTACCGTTCCTGACAACCCCATGACAATGCATTTGCAGTCTAAAGGCACCTTCACACCGAAAACCAAATACAACAAACTCGATTGACAAGTGCTTTCAACTCGAAGTCTGACTTTTAGTTTTTGACTATTGTCGAGAGGAGCTAGAAACCGCGAATTTGAATAACTAGTTGAGGGAAGTTTTGTCTCCAGTTTGCAGTTTATGGTCAGTGAATAAAAACATGGCAAAGTTGGGTGACTGGCTCATGAGCATTTCAGTGTCGTATGTTTTCTTTCTTTTCTGTTTTTATTATAAACTAAAGTTATGAAAACTCAGAGGGAACCATCTGATTCAATATTGTTATGAATAAATTATTTCAATTTAACAATCATTTTATTTTAAATTTAAGGTACAGATATGTACTATGTTCATTTTGAGTCTGGCAAAATATAGTGCATCTCCCAGGCGTAGGTGTATTGTTTTAAGTATTTCCGGCAACTTATATTCTTCACTTACAGGTTGAAGCACGTGCAAACTCTTATGGTGATCAGAGACTTTAACAATAACTTTCAGTTCCTTGCCTTCAGATAATAGAATAAAGGGAAGAACTGAATATGTGGCATGTGCCGATAAGTGCATGTGTAGAAAGTAAAATAATAGTACGTACTTTTACAAAATCCTTGAGTACATTTACGGCAGCCCAGCACACTCCAGACATAGTTTCACTAATCTAGGTCAGTGATATTCACTGAGAGTACATTAAACGTTTTAACTGTCACCTGTTGCCAAAAATCAAAGGGTTATAAGAAGGTGTTCTGCTGATGGTACTGAATTTCCCAAATTTGTGACTTTCCGTGGAATATGTGGTATCCCTTGCCTCAAGAGTTCGTCGAATTGCCCACGTGCCATACTGCCATAGTTCTTCTTTCCCGTCTCCCGTATAAAGCTCCTCCAATACAGGATTATAAGTTCCGTGGATTTCTGTTTGTAACAAAAACTTTCTGTACCACATGCGTTTTTCTTGAGTTGATTTTCGTGACAAATAACTATACCAAGAATTATAGTAGAATGTGGTAATGCATCTTCACAACTAGAATCCATTTTCATTTCTGAAAAAAAAAAAAAAACGAATACCGCGAATGCGTATATTTACAAGTATTTGAAACTGTTGTCAACATTTTGCAATAGGTGGAAGTTTGGCGAACTCACGTTGCAACTTTCGCGTTCTAGTCAATACGGTACCAGAACGTTTAAGTTCTACCACTGTAAAGGCGGAAGATCCGTGATCTGAAATGTCAGAACTGTGTAGTAAGTAGCGGCAGGACCACCACCACAAAATTACGCAGCACTAACACTCCAAACCATCGACTCTCGGAGCGAGATTTTAACCATGTTCAACCTAATGGTAAAATATCGAACTATTTTTCTCCGAATCATACAGATTGTGGGAAAAGCAGTGAGAATAATTACTTTTGGAAACCTTTAGTCAGACAAAGCCTGTTATAACAATAAACTGTTTCGCTTAATAAAACGGCCGCCAGCCCAAATCAGGCACAGTGTCTACACAAAACGATGAAGTCCATTTTCGACACTGAATAAATAACTACTTTCACTTACTATGTAATTCAAACACAACCACTTAATTTCCATTTACTACAGTCACTTGGCAGAAAGTACTATTAATTCCACTTTCTGTTACTTATGGAATTTATCACTATGCTTCAGTAATTATTTAAAGAAGAGAAACTTATGTATCAACAAGGATACAAAAAAGTATTAAACTTATAGCTATCATTCATATGACCAAAACTATTATTTAACACGGCTAAATTTCATTTGTTTAGGACTGTTATTTGTTAATGTTTTACTAACACCAATATTTGTCTGACTTTCTTTGACATGGAGAAGCAACACGAACAATTACTGTTAAGATTGTTGCAGTTAAACAATTATGTTACTTTACTTTCAGAAATTGTAGTGAAAACTTATCCTCATGGTCACGCAAAGCAGTGGCCCTTAAACTGATACGTGCAAACTTCAGTATTTAATAATGATTTTCAGAATTTACTACCAAAACAATACTATTGCCAGTAATTTACTATTATTCAAGCTTCAAAAAACATCAGGATACTTGGAATAAATTCGTTTAGGTAAGGCTCCTACTGAGGTAAATGAAATAGGAAAATTACGGTTAAACACAAAGGTACATTTAACACTCATATTCCACTGATTGAAGATGGATGGTTCACACTGTGATACACTTCTAAATGAAGTACTTTGCCTGTTACTGATGTCGAAGGTGGCGTGAGGCGGTGCTGCGTAGTAACATTGCGCAGGTACGGCTCTTGATGTACATAGCTCTGTCTTCCTCTTGGTGGCGACGATAAAATTGCAAATTTCTTGCGCGCCAATTCTCACTCGCGCGCCCCACCACCTTTTCCATTCCACCACAGAACGGAGCTTCGTTCTACCTATGATCCCTACACCTTTTCAATTTACGCTTCTGCTTACAAAAACCCGAAGTATGAACCATCTACAATTGCATGTCAGCATATACATACAAATTTGACATAATTAATTACAGTTTTACTTGAAATATTACATAATTATTTACAAAATATGTTTGAATACATTTATTCCACCTATGTCAAAGAGGTTATTTTAAACAGATAAACTACACTTAAGAAAAGCTTACTCTCGTTATAGTATTGGCTTAAGTTTTCAAAATTATTATGGAACAAAAAATTTTAAAATATACAGATTAATGGAAGTATTATATTTACAATTGCATTACAACGTCAGTTGCAAGTTTGACAAACTTACTACAGTTGCGACTTTTTGTTTGTTTGTTTTCAGTATCAAGGTACCTTAAGCTGGAAACGATACTTCGAGGCACGTTGGCAGACTGAATAGTGAACACAATATGGACTGTACCCTTCACAATAGCAGACACAACACGTGGTACTTAGCTGCAGTGAGGTGTGGGATTAATCTTACCTCCATTACACAGCTGGATGTAAGGAGCCATTTTCCGTGGTCAAAATAATATAAAGAATGGGAATATCGAAAAAAAGAGGAAAAAAACACAGAAACTATGAAAGTCAGAGGGATGGTGTAAAGCCAGCCGCTGTGGCCGAGCGGTTCTAGGCACTTCAGTCCGGAACAGCGCTGCTGCTACGGTCGTAGGTTCGAATCCTGCCTCGGGCATGGATGTGTTTGATGTCCTTAGGTTAGTTAGGTTTAAGTAGTTCTAAGTCTAGGGGACTGATGACCTCAGATGTTAAGTCCCATAGTGCTCAGAGCCATTTGAACCATTTGATGGTGTAAAGCTTTCTTACCAAAAGTGTGATTACTAGATTAGGTAACGAGGTCTTACGTTGAAAGGCTGAAACTCTAACCCGATTACTTTACTACGACTCACTAAATGAATAAAATTCTATTTGTCTTGAACTGCCTACCAAATGAGGACGTTAAAATTGGAGGCCACCATTTGTGATGTACATGGGCAGGGATGGGGGAAGAAGGTTACTGGATTCTGCTTGCGACGACGGTCAGCACTTGTGAGTGGGCATCCAGGGCTGCCGTTAAATGATAGAACAAGAAATTAGGTAAAATAAACAGAATATATTTCAGTGTACGGGGGTTCGCCTAGAGTCGGAAGTTACCATGTTTAGGTCAGTCTAGGAGGTCGAACAACTAAATAAGTGGGCAACGGGTGGGGAGGCGGTTCATGTTAACTTACGTCGATGGGCGGTCTTGGAACCCACAGCAGAGGGCTCTGCCTCCCAAGAAGTCTGTTCTGCTCGAGGTCTGCATCACAAGAGAGAGAGGCAACTATGTTCTGTACTGCGGGAAGCTACAGCGTCCTCACACGTGACCTGTATCCCACGCACGCTACTGCCTAAAACCGACGGCGTGAATTCACTAGCAATTTCAGCGTAGCGCTCAAGGCGTCTCTTGTCAGCAGTTTTAACAGGACAGAACCGTCTCGGTTCTGAAAGACAGGCAACTTGTGTCACGTAGGCACAGCAGAAGTTGCTCTGGGAGAAAACTTGTAAAGATCTGACTGGGCTTTGTAAGTGGGCTGCTTCTGTGTTGGCAGCACTGTGTAGCGCTTTGCATTCGATCTCTGACTGCGCTTTCTTTGTAAGAGACTCTGTGGCTGGTTGGACCGTTGTTGGAAGTTAGTCGCCATAAGAAGCCATGAACGCATCAATCGCTGATTGCTAAACAGCATTTGGTAATGATGTTTCAGATTTGTTGGTTGGACTCCAGAGTACAGATAGTTAATCGCCAGCTGTGTTGGGCAGTTGGAAGTTAGTCGCCAGCAGTGATGGAAGTACTGTTGGGCAGTTGGAGGTGAACAGCGAGCAGTGATGGATGTTAAATGTGAGAAGTTAGCATTGATGGAGGGTAGAGGTCTGAAGTGTTGGCGCAGGCTAACGATCTGCACATATTCAACTTGGAGAATGAATATTATTTAAGATTATATACCTTTGTACTAGATTTCAAAGACGATTATTTGTTTTGCAACAAAATCTTTCCTTTGTTAACCACATGCCTATTAGTAGTTAGTGGCTTTAGTAGTTAGAATATTTTATTTAGCTGGCAGTATTGGCGCTCGCTGTATTGCAGTAGTTCGTGTAATGAAGATTTTTGTGAGGTAACTGCTTAATGAAAGATATAGGTTATTGTTAAGATTTCTTTTTAGTCAGGGCCATCCTTTTTAATTGATTATTTGAAGTGAGATTGTAATTTTTTTGAGCAGTCAGATTGCGTTGCGCAAGAATATTGTGGGTCAGTGTTATAAGAATAAGTAAAGAGAAAGTAGGCTCAGTACGTTCAGTTTTACTCAGCTGTTTCAGAATTAAATAACGTAGAAGCTTCAACTTTCCATTTCATTCAGCAATAGAAGCAGAAAAGAATGCCGGCCGTTGTGGTCTCGCGGTTCTAGGCGCTCAGTCCGGAGCCGCGCGACTGCTACGGTCGCAGGTTCGAATCCTGCCTCGGGCATGGATGTGTGTGATGTCCTTAGGTTAGTTAGGTTTAAGTAGTTCTACGTTATAGGGGACTGATGACCACAGATGTTAAGTCCCATAGTGCTCAGAGCCATTTGAACCATCTGAGCCAGAAAAGAATTTTAATACAGAAGTCTCAGCCTTTGAAATAAGTTTTTCTGAACAAATTCCTTAAAATATTCCTCGACTGGCTGCCGCCCTGTACAGTGCTATGGGAGAGGAAAAGCTAAACCGAGACGGCCAGGCGGGGAAATGAACACAATTCCTTCCGAATGTTAGTTCCTTGGCTTAACACTGGTAAAAGGGACCGACACCAGAAGGCAAAATAGGACAAAAGAAATTTAAAACATGCGGAAAAGCGTCAGAGCCATTCGCGGCTCCGTTTAATCTCTCCGGAAGCGAATCAATGCAGCTACGCACTGTGACCTAGCCAACTGAATACGGGCTTACGCAACGGCGGACAACTTTTATGACTGAGGGCTTCCCAACCGATACACGCACAGCGCCGTTCTTAAGTGAGAGATTTCGTCTGATGGGAAAGTAGTTTCGGGTATTCCCCAGGTGAGTGTTACTTGGCCGCTGCTGTTAACGATGTATATAAATGACGTGTGAGGAAAACACCGGGTCCGCAGCTCGTGGTCGTGCGGTAGCGTTCTCGCTTCCCGCGCCCGGGATCCCGGGTTCGATTCCCGGCGGGGTCAGGGATTTTCTCTGCTTCGTGATGACTGGGTATTGTATGATGTCCTTAGGTTAGTTAGGTTTAAGTAGTTCTAAGTTCTAGGGGACTGATGACCATAGATGTTAAGTCCCATAGTGCTCAGAGCCATTTGAACCATTTGAAAACACCGGAGGTTCCATGGACTGTTTGTAGACACAGTACGTAGGCATGCAGGGATCGACTCTAGGTGCAAGGATTGACAGTTCTTCAACACAAGCAAATTAAATGCATTGTTCGTACATAGGCTTTATAAGAGACTGGCCGGAAGTAGTCACAATTTACAAATACCAAGCACTAACAGTAGAGTTTATATACCATTCGCGAATGGAACAGGAAACACAAAAACCATACGTCTCAGTCCCTAAGGTGCCTTTCTCAATGTAGATATATATTCTAATACTCAGCCAACAGGTGAAACTTGTATCCCGTTACAGTATGGACGGTGCTAATAACAGCGTGTGAAGTCCTCAACATCATGTTCGTGAGTAACATTACTAAATTGGCATAAACACGAAAGATTCATTGAATATCACATTACCGCGCGGAGTGGCCGAGTGGTTTCAGGCGCCATGTCACTGACTGCGCGGCCCCTCCCTCCGGAGGTTCGTATCTTCCCTCGGGCGTGGGTGTGCGTGTTCTTAGCATGTTGTTGTTGTTGTTGTTGTGGTCTTCAGTCCTGAGACTGGTTTGATGCAGCTCTCCATGCTACTCTATCCTGTGCAAGCTTCTTCATCTCCCAGTACCTACTGCAACCTACATCCTTCTGAATCTGCTTAGTGTATGCATCTCTTGGTCTCCCCCTACGATTTTTACCCTCCACGCTGCCCTCCAATACTAAATTGGTGATCCCTTGATGCCTCAGAACATGTCCTACCTTAGCATAGTTTATTTTAAGTAGTGTGTAAGTCTAGGGACTGATGACCTCAGCAGTTTGGTCCCTTAGAAATTCACACTCATTTGAATATTTTTGAATACGACATTGATTTGCTGCGAGTGATTTTACTGGTGTCCTTCGTACCGTACACACACAGTCCTTCATTGGAGAACCTAGGCTTTCACGCAGAAAACATTATACGAAGAGACTAGGCAACTCATTCAATGAACACTCCAGAAGATAGATAAATTTCCAGACAATGATCTTCTGAACATACACGAGTTGGATCCTGATTTATTACCACGTGGTTCCCAAACATTCACGAGTGTTCACAAAACAGACTACGATTGTGCATACAAAAGAACATGCCTTAACTGTAATACTGTCAACGAAAATCGCTATACTACCTGATAGCCAAGTTCATCTCAGGCGTTGTACCATCACACTGATAACGCTTATTCGAAAATAATACCTCACGGCTGCTTCAATTTCGCATCAGCAATTCTGCCATCAGACGTGTCACGTCGTCTGTTACATAATGGGAGCAAGACTTAAGGGGCTCCGGAAAGGCTCAAAATCATGAAAAGTTCAATTTTTACGTTTTTGCGTTTTCTGAATCTGCAGACTATTACCTTTTAATAGATATATAATTTATTCAATTCCGAAGACTACAACTATTTTTAAATTTTTTTTGAAATGTATTCTACATGGGCGTGACCCACTGTGGCGCTGTTAAACTGCTGTCAAATGGTGTTATTATTAACGTCCGTGTTCATCAGGTACATTTTAGTGATGCGAGATAAAGTATGTGTTGTGGCTAACCTGTGATGGTTCAATATATATCGCTGGTGTGATTGTCGATTGTTTCATGTTTATTTACTCTGTCGTTATCTCGAAAATATTCGTAATTAATTCTGTTTCTTGAGTCTCTGTTTTTTGAAGTATAATAATGAGTAAAAGTAAAGTTATTAGAAATCCTCTGAAGGCTTTTAAGAAAAGGAGAAATGTTGGAAAGCCAAAGGTATGTGTTATGGCAAAAATGGCTCTGAGCACTATGGGACTCAACTGCTGAGGTCATTAGTCCCCTAGAACTTAGAACTAGTTAAACCTAACTAACCTAAGGACATCACACACATCCATGCCCGAGGCAGGATTCGAACCTGCGACCGTAGCGGTCTCGCGGTTCCAGACTGCAGCGCCATAACCGCGCGGCCACTTCGGCCGGCCGTATGTGTTATTACTGTAAACAATAAAGAAGATGAAAATCCCCAACATAGCTTGTGTCCCAAAGAAGAAGACAGTTGGTGAAAATATAACAAAGGATTGCTAACTGGTGAAGTGTACACTCATAAGCATAGTCTGCCTCATGCAATAATGAAGGTGATAAAACCTATTTTCAGAGACTTAGCAGCACCTGAACTTTTGAAAAAGTGTATTCACGGAAAAACTCAAAACCCCAATGAAAGTGTAAATAGTGTTATATGGTCGAGAATCCCCAAGACTGTATTTGTTGGAATAGGAACACTTCACTTTGGTGTGTATGATGCTGTTGCGACTTTCAATGATGGCAACATTGTAAGGTGCAAGGTATTTAGAAATATGGGAATGAAGATAGGTTCTAACATGGTACGAGCGATGCTTGCTTTAGACAAGGAACGCCTTCGGGCTGCAGACAGGGCTGTAAAGAGTCTAGAAATACAAGCAAGAGTAAACAGAAGGAGGAACAAGAGGAAGCTGGAGGAGGAGTTTGCAGAGGATGAAGATAATCCATCCTATGGACCTGGAATGCACTAAAAAGTTAATCCAATCTTTGTCGCTCGATTCCCAAAACTTTTATTTTATCATACTAATTACATGTTTTCTAAGGATCTTCCAAACATATTTGTTTCAAACTTTCAGTAAATGTTACACAGTACCTTCTGCATAATTTAACACAGCCTTTTTCCAAAAAACTGTATATTTTTGAATATATAAATAAAAAATTGCAAAAAATGTTGTGAATTTTCATTACAATTGAAAAAAAATCATCTTTAATAACTGAACTAAAATTTTGTAAAATCCCTGTGTTAAGTTGTAGCCCATATTCCAATAAATAATCTGTAAAAAGTTCAACTTCCTACCTCAAATACTTTGTGAGGAAAGATGTAATGTATAAGCGTTATTTTAACATTGCAAGTATAGGGCGTTCCGGAGCCCCTTAAAGTAAATCAACGCACTTTTGAAGGAATTGTCGACCGAAAAAGCGTTCTACTATGTGAAACGTTGCTAAATGTTCGAAAAATCTGAGAAAAATAGATGCGAACTCTAGGGAAAGACGAGTAATATACAACATGTATAAGAACCAATAAGAACAAGAGAGGGGTTGGGTTGTTTGGGGAAGGAGACCAGACAGCGAGGTCATCGGTCTCATCGGATTAGGGAAGAACGGGGAAGGATGTCGGCCGTGCCCTTTGAAAGGAACCATCCCAGCAACTGCCTAGAGTGATTTTAGGGAAATCACGGAAAACCTAAATCAGGATGGCCGGACGCGGGATTGAACCGTCGTCCTCCCGAATGCGAGTCCAGTGTCTAACCACTGCGCCACCTCGCTTGGTAAGAACAACAAGAATGGAAAGTCAAGATCGAAGTGCTCGGACTAAAATCGTGTCACGGGTGTAGTCCGTGCATCGAAGAAGCGATGACGGATATAAAAGGTATATTAAGTGGACTTAAGATTATGGGTGACACAATGTCAATGATGAAATTCGCCGTTGCGTTGGTATCCCCAGTGAAAGCAAGGAAGAATTACAGGACGTACTGAACTGAGAGTAAACCGAAAAGATGAAAGTAATACAGGGGCAGCGGAAATGAGTTTAGTGGGGAATGTAACATGAAAATTGTGGGCCACGAAGCAGAAAAAGTGAAAGAATTCTGCTATCTTGGTAGCAAAACAGTACATGATAGACGAAGGAGGAAACGTGAAAAATGCAACCTAGCAGAGGTAAAGACAGAATTCCTGGCCAAAATAGATCTACTAGTAACAGTTTTTAATTTGATGAAGTCATTTCTCAGAATTTACGTTTGGATCACAGCGTTGTATGAAGGTAAAACATGGATTGTGGGAAAAGCGAAAAAGAAAAGAGGCGAAGCGTTTGAGACATTGAAAACCAAGTGAGCTGGTGAGATGCCAAATATGGTTCTCTGCTGAATCGTCGAGAAAAGGAATACATGGAAATTAATCTTACACTGTAAATTATACTGTAGGAAGTACTGCAACCAAGCACAAGTTTTCTTGAAATGATTTTATTGTACCATCACTAGTTTCGGGCCTGAAATCATCATCAGATGGTGTCATTACTTCCTGAAAGTTTTACATCTGTGTCCTAAAATATAAGAATTTTTTTTTTGTGATACACAGTGTACAAAAGATTTTACATTTGCATAATACATAGTTCACAAAATATTTAATCTTTGCTTTCACTACAAGTCTAAGTGCAACGACTGTAGTGCATATTCATCCTTTAAATGAAATGTTTCAAATATCAATGGGGTTTTCATTCTGCTTTTATGGAACTGAATAATATCAGCTAGGCCGATTATCTTTATAGAATAGATCTTTTTAATAACTACGCGACCACGTGATTACGAAACAGTACCCTTTGTAAGAAAATCTCATTCAATGTAATGTCTCTCAATTCCGTATGTTCAGTTTTAAAAATGGCAAATGGCTCTGAGCACTATGGGACTCAACTGCTGTGGTTATCAGTCCCCTAGAACTTAGAACTAGTTAAACCTAACTAACCTAAGGACATCACACATCCATGCCCGAGGCAGGATTCGAACCTGCGACCGTAGCAGTCGCGCGGTTCCGGACTGCAGCGCCTAGAACCGCGAGACCACCGCGGCCGGCTTAAAAATGGCAGTGAATAAACTGGAGCCAAATGCAACTCAAAATTGTCGCACAAAACGAATAGATTCCGTTTTAAACGTGGCCAAATTAAACATTACCTGATTATTTCTCGAATTAATTTTTATGAAAGATAATTTTGAGTAAGTTTTGAGACACAGCTAACCTTGAAATGCCCTATTATTCATTTAAGAAAACATTACATGTAACTGACGTTTAAACTAAGCGACATGCAATGAAATGATCAGATGAGACAAAACAGACATTAAACCTTTCTTTTCTTTGTTAAGAGTTACAAAATCATTCTACTTACACCTCTCGCAA
Source organism: Schistocerca nitens (assembly GCF_023898315.1). Classification (NCBI taxonomy): domain Eukaryota; kingdom Metazoa; phylum Arthropoda; class Insecta; order Orthoptera; family Acrididae; genus Schistocerca; species Schistocerca nitens. The sequence goes on along the minus strand of NC_064617.1, from coordinate 927,700,559 downwards.
TCTTCTATTGTCACTGTTTATACCTTTTGTCGTAGCCCTAAGACAGAACGAAACTATCCCATTTTATGATATTTATGTTTGTAAATAAAAAAACTGGAAAATAACGTTACTACTCTCAGCAACCTAAAGGTTTTTCTGTACGGTTTTCGCATTAATATTTCCTGTCTTATTGATACAGGACAAAACTGGTAATACTCATTCATTATAAATGTTTAGGCTTATCGGAAGCTCCGTTTTGAAATCCCTATTAAATTTTGAGACTGCACAGACAATAGTGTCGTCGCCTACAGCTACCCGAAATAAATGAAACCTATCAACTGTTCTTTGAATTACACAGTTTTCATTACTGTTAGTTGGCTGCAATATTATAGTTGATATACAGTCCTTGTTTCAAAATATTAAATTGTTCCATTTCTTGTTGAAGATCATCTGTACTAGAGATAAAGAATATAGTGTCGTCAGCTAAATGAAAGTGGTACTGATGTATTAGATTTGTGTTTCTCCCTTCTTCCAGTGAAGAGATGCAATAAATTTTAGGAGTTCTGAATAAAGCAAGATGTGGAATCTGCTAGTCTCACTCCTCCTCCAATTTTGAATTTCCCACTGTCCAGATGAATTCCAATGGAATCCGAAGCACTTACAACTATATTCTTCAGTATAGTAACGTAGGTTATATCAGTAACAGTATCTACTGTAAAATATCTAGGAGCAACTATCCAGAGCAACCTTAAGTGAAATGACCACATAAAACAAATAGTGGGAATAACAGAGGCCAGACTCAGGGCCTTAGGGAGAATCTTCCACAAAACAAGTGGCTTATAAGACGCTTGTTCGACCGATTCTTGAGTGTTGTTCATCTATCCGGGTTCCATACCTGGTAGGACTGATAGAGAGAGAGAGAGAGAGAGAGAGAGAGAGAGAGACAGAGAGAGAGAGAGAGAGAAGATCCAACGAAGAGCGGCGCGTTTCTTCTCGGGATCGTTTAGCCGGCGCGAAAGCGTTAAGGAGATGCCCAATAAACTCCACTGACAGACGTTACGAGAGAGGCGATGTACATCGCCCGGGTTCCCGGGTTCGATTCCCGGGGGGTTAGGGATTTTCTCTGCCTCGTGATGACTGGGTGTTGTGTGATGTCCTTAGGGTAGTTAGGCTTAAGTAGTTCTAAGTTCTAGGGGACTGATGACCATAGATGTTAAGCCATAGATGTTAAGCCATTTGAACCATTTGATGTACATCGCGGAGAGACATGCTATTGAAATTTCGAGACAGAACTTTCCGGGACAACTTATTACTTCCCCTCAGATACGCATCGCTTAATGACCTCGAGGAGAAAATTCGAGAAATTAGAGGCAAAATAGAGGATTTTCGACAATTATTCTTCACACGCGCTCGATTCCCGGTACTGTTAGGGATTTTTTCTTGGTGGGAGGATTGGAACGGAGGGCACTCAGCTTCGTGATTCCAACTGAGGTGCTACTTGATTGAGAAGGAGCAGCTCCAAAGCCAAGAAAGTCATCAACTACGGAGGGGGTGGTGTGCTGATACCGTGCCCCTCGAAACTCAATGAACGACGCCATTTAGCAGAGGATACAGGGCGGTCGGTCGGTCCCAACTGGACGGTCTGGGCCAGAACACGGAGCTTTGCTTAATCTGCCAGACAGAGAGGTTATTCATACACACTGCACTGTTCTATAATTTTGTGGGCGAGTTACAAGTGAATAATTTACGTACATTCAATTCCAAAACTAGCTTGTTCTTTACATGGTTGAAATATATTTATTCTTCAAGTTAATAGTGTACATGCACTTAACACACGGTGCCTCTCTCCACAAAGCAAACAATACAAGCGTACGCTCGATATAGAAGAGACGAAGAAATAGGTCACTTTTATGCATGCAGTACATTTCCAGGAAAGAATCGCGTGTGGGTAAACAGGAAACTATTTTCCGTTTTGTCTGGCAAGTAGTCTCGCTGTCTGAGGACTCATTTCTGACGTAAAATACCGGTTATGCTGAACATTCCAGCAGCTACACTACTGTGATGTAACTTGCCACACGTGTTTTCACACACTTGTCGCTGGATAAAACATGCCCGGAAACAGACGGTTTTAATAAGCATGCAGTGGTCGAGCTTCTTAAACGTACATGGCACGTTTAATATGCGCGTTAGTAACTGCAATATACTGCTGATATCATTTTTAATTCTACGCTCCTCGGGTTCGATAAGTTTACGGATCTACTAATGACATAACCTAACAGCACGCCTTCCTACCCAGATAGTTATCGATTTCGTAGTCGGCTCAAACTTTCGGAACCAGGAAGAAACTCTAATTATGGGCTGTATCGAAGAGTAGTACTGCCCTTTATGGCAGACAAATGATTTCATTCCAATGTCCATTCCTCATCGACTAGTTGTCCGCCCCTGGTAGCTGAATGGTCAATGTGAGGGATTGTCAGTCATCTAGGCCCGGGTTCGATTACCGACTGGATCGGGGAATTTTCTCCGCCCAGAGACTGGGTGTTGTGCTGTCTTCATCATCACCCTATCATCCTCATCGACTGCAGATCGCCGAAGTGGCGTCAAATTGAAAGACCGGCCCCCGGCGAACGGTCTGTCCTACGGGGCCCTAGCCACACGATAAAATAAAATCGACTGGTTTTTGTAACATTTTCGTGAAAACGCAATATCCATATAAGGACGAGAGACATAGGCTTCCTTCGTTAACCAATACATCTTATGAAACTTCCTGGCAGATTAAAACTGTGTGCCGGACCGAGACTCGAACTCGGGACCTTTGCCTTTCGCGGGCAAGTGCTCTACCAACTGAGCTACCCAAGCACGACTGACGCCCCGTCCTCACAGCTTTACTTCCGCCAGTATCTCGTCTCCTACCTTCCAAACTTTACAGAAGCTCTCCTGCGGACCTTGCAGAACTAGCACTCCTGAAAGAAAGGATATTGCGAAGACATGGCTAAGAGCTGTAACGCAGAGAAAGGAAATATACATACAACCTCGTTTTTTCTGCTGTCATTCTCACATAATTTCCATAATTTGCAGTTTAATATTGCTACAAATGTTACTTTTACGACGAATCACAATACACTCCGAGTCCGCCACAGTAGGTTCTGGACCACATTATGAGAGCCCCAGCTTTCGCAGCTTCTGTAGAAACAGAACGATGTGACGTCAGCCGGTACTGCAGGCAACTGTTCTGCTTCGCGAACACTTCTTTTAAGGCGAATGCTGGAATATTTCCTCTGAAACAGTCACATCTGATTTTCTTCTACATCCTTGTGTTGTCTGAACTTCTGTGACGCTTCTAATGACTTTGCCGCCGGTTTGGTGCAAATTTTGGCAACTCATGTAAAATTTTTGATTACACGAAACGCAAAAAGTGGTATCCAATGACTACAATATTAACCAGTAACAAGAGGAATTAGTCAACTCACGCATATTCCCATAGTGGAATGACCCGAGTTATGCATTGGTAGCATTCTCGTGCGACCCACACAAGAATATTGATCATGTTTGTGAGCTCTATGGCGTCATCTACCGAGCGAGGTGGCGCAGTGGTTAGCACACTGGACTCGCATTCGGGAGGACGACGGTTCAATCCCGTCTCCGGCCATCCTGATTTAGGTTTTCCGTGATTTCCCTAAATCGCTTCAGGCAAATGCCGGGATGGTTCCTTTGAAAAGGGCACGGCCGATTTCCTTCCCCATCCTTCCCTCACCCGAGCTTGCGCTCCGTCTCTAATGAACTCGTTGTCGACGGGACGTTAAACACTAATCTCCTCCTCCTCCTCTTATGGCGTCATCTGGATGCGGCATGGAGCTGTATGGGTCAGCACACCGCTCTCGCAGCCGCGCTTACACGTCAGCTAAAGGCACCATATGTGGATGATTGATCGTTCGCAGCAGCCACGGTCAGTGACTGTCGTGGTCATCTGATCTGGTTCCATTAGAGTTCTGAGCGTCGGAGTAGTGGGGGATAGCAGCAGGAAGAAAAAGTGGAATTCGCTGAGTAAAAGCTAACAACACACGACAGAATTGTTGGCGTCATTAACTCTGTAGCCACCAGTATAGGAGAAGACTACGTCTTACCAAGGCCCGATGTATTTCTGAGGACACCCGGAAAATAGCTCTGAGCTGACTGTATCTTAATATATTCATGGCGGACCATTTTAACCATAATGGGAATAACTCGGAAAGGATATAAGGTACAGCAAAAAGTTTATCTGGCCGAGACCTTAAACGTGATTTTCCAGATAATTTAGAGGTGAAGGTGATTTTTTAAATGAGAACCCTAACATGTAATTCAAGATTTGAAAGCAGATGGAAACTTCACTTAGAAGAAGGTACATTATTCAAGATCTTGGCTAGCTCAATGAAGGTCAAATAAGCAAATATGTTTTCAGGTCTAGTACAATGTTAGATACAAATTTCAAAAGGCACTCCGAGGAATCAGGGGCTCATTCAACGACTTGTAAATCAATGATTTACGTTTTATTTACGTTTTCTCTTTCTTTCAAATGCCACAATAACATTTATACGCTGTGACGTATTTATTTTTGCCTATAAACACGTCAATTAAAACTTGAAGTTCAAAACTCTGTTTGCTCTTTCCAAATCCGGCGTCACGAATAGTGGTTGCCATGAAGCAAAACTCAATCTTCGAATGGCGTTCGACAATCACCTTTAAAATCATAGTTACTGGTAATGATATGTGACGCCTTATGCCCCTTCCAATCTGCATCTAACACTGTAGTTTGTTGTACGCCTCCTCTATACCAAGCTAATCCCTACTAAGTTGAACCTTGCCATGACTTCGAGTAATGTATCATTTTACACGTAAAATTTGCCACTCTTTTTTCAAATCTTGAATTACATATTAGGGTTCCCATTAAAAATATCACTTTAACCCCCAAATCACCTTGGAAGTCACGTTCATAGTCACGGCCATTAATAGCAATGCGTGAGCCTGTTTGCCACATACAACTTCATCTAAATCGTTTTGCTTTATCTCATCTCTATTCCGGTTTATTCCCCATTATGGACTAAAATGGTCGACCCTATATATAATTTCTTGTTATAATTAGTAACTAATTAGTAAGTAAATCTTTGCAGTTATTTGTTTGCTCTAAGCCGGCCGGGGTGGCCGAGCGGTTCTAGGCGCTACAGTCTGGAACCACGCGACCGCTATGGTCGCAGGTTCGAATCCTGCCTCGGGCATGGATGTTTGTGATGTCGTTAGGTTAGTTAAGTTTAAGTAGTTCTATGTTCTAGGGGACTGATGACCTTAGAAGTTATGTCTCATAGTGCTCAGGGCCATTTGAACCATTTTTTTGTTTGCTCGAATTTCTTTCGGTAATGTTCGCGTGATGCATTGTATTCGAACTGATGTAGTGCCATTTGTCTGTGCCAACTTTTTAAACACGGATTGGTTTGAAAAAAAAATGAACAACTATTATTGCTCTTCATAAAACTCTGCATACAATTTTGCCAGAAATGTTTCCCGGGATAGTGTTTCCTGTCGATTCTGAGAGGAACCAGAGTTAAAAGCTCCAGCTTTTCTCCTGCATAATAGCAACAGCAACATTATCTGTTCCACTACTAGCTCGTTACTAATCGTTTTAGAATAGGTGTCATTTGTTTGTCCTACACACCGGAGGGAAAAATTGTTTGGAAACGTAAATATTTGAAATCGCTGCCTCTTTTTTCATAAACGGCCAAATTCAATACACTGATGCGGCTAGTTTACGAGTAATACCAAAGCTGAGTATAAAGCTTCCTAACTGAATTAAGTCTGTCCTCAGCCTGAAGATTGCTTTGAACATCAGATAGCTTTACTAGCCATTTTCTTCTTTGCTGTGGTGTGCCCATGCCTACCTCCGACCTTTGAACTGATTTATTAAGGGGAACTTAAAGAGTTCAACGTGCATTCAAAAAGCACAATAGAATTTGGCTTTTTCACATTAACAAACCCTTGACAGAAGTAAAAGAAACGTTTATCAACGGAATCCTTATTTTTCAACGGTGAAGAAGACCTTTGGAGCTTCACTTCGGCACTTAGACAAACATCACGGCACGCATTGAAAACTGGTCACTCTCCAAGCACATCTGGAAATATTTTGTGGACTGGGATTCAAAATATTCACTGTCTGATAAAAAAAGCGAAGCACCCAGAAGACATGGAGGGATGTCAATGTAACTAATTGTTAGCACACGTACATATTACTGGTGGCTATGCAAATGATTACAGGTGCAATTTTCTGTGGCACGTAGAACTGCAGCCAGAGTGCATTAGTGTTGTTTACGTTAAGCGTTGTTACCAGGCCTGGTTGGATACAGAAGGGGCGTGAATTACATCATATGTGGAGTGATCACTGCCAAAGACATGGGAAGCCGTGTACTCCTATGGGACAACTTTATCGCCACCTGACAGTTTTATAAAGAGGCAACGATGCGGCTTTCCTGGCCTATTGGTCGAATCGTGCGTTATCCAGGTATGTGGAGCATTCGGATGTGACAATAGACCGATGTTGGACTGCAAGGGGAACGTGAGAACAGGATTACTTCACGTCAAGATTCGAACGGCCGAGTGGGATTCGCCATATTGCGCACCGTGTAAATCGTAACCCCTTCACATCAGCGCCTACATCTACATGGATACTCCGCGAAGCACACTGAAGTGCCTGGCAAAGGGTTCATCGAACCACCTTCAAAATTCTCTATTATTCCAATCTCGTATAGCGCGCGGAAAGAATGAACACCTATATCTTTCCGCACGAGCTCAGATTTGCCTTATTTTATAGTGGTGATCGTTCCTCCCTATGTAGGTCGGTGTCAACAAAATATTTTCGCATTCGGAGGAGAAAGTTCGTGATTGGAATTTCGTGACAAGATTTCGTCGCAACGAAAAACGCCTTTCTTTTAACGATTTGCAGCCCAAATCCTATATCATTTCTGTGACATCCTCTCCCATATTTCGTGATAATACAAAACTTGCTGCCCTTCTTTGAACTTTTTCGATGTACTCCGTCAGTCCTATCTGGTAAGGATCCCACACCGCGCAGCAGTATTGTAAAAGAGGACGGACAAGCGTAGTGTAGGCAGTCTCCTTAGTAGGACTGTTACATTTTCTAAGTGTCCTGCCAATAATACGCAGTCTTTGGTTTGCCTTCCTCACAACATTTTCTATGGGTTCCTTCCAATTTAAGTTGTTCGTAATTGTAATACCTAGGTATTTAGTTGAATTTACGGATTTTAGATTAGACTAATCCATCGTGTAACCGAAGCTTAACGAATTCCTTTTAGCACTCATGTGGATGACCTTACACTTTTCGTTATTTAGGGTCAACTGCGACTTTTCGCACCATTCAGATATCTTTTCTAAATCGTTTTGCAGTCTCTTTTGATCTTCTGATGACTTTATTAGTCGATAAACGACAGCATCATCTGTAAACAACCGAAGGCAGCTGCTCAGATTGTCTTCCAAATCGTTTATATAGAAAAGGAACAGCAAAGGGCCTATAACACTACCATGGGAAACGCCAGAAATCACTTCTGTTTTACTCGATGACTTTCCGTCAATTACTACGAACTATGACCTCTCTGGCAGGAATCACAAATCCAGTCACATAACTGAAAAGATATTCCATAAGCTCGAAATTTCACTACGAGCCGCTTGTGTGGTACAGTGTCAAAAGCCTTTCGGAAATCCAGAAATAAGGAATCGATTTGAAATCCCTTGTCAATAGCAGTCAACATTTCATGTGAATAAAGAGCTAGTTGTGTTTCACAACAACGATGTTTTCTAAACCCATGTTGACTGTGTCTAAATACACCGTTCTTCGAGGTAATTCACAATGTTCGAACACAATATATGTTCTACGATCCAAAAACAAGCAATGGAGTCCGTGAAACTATGTTACCCTGGTCCACAGGTCAGAGACTAGCAGCTGCAGGACTACGGCATTACGTCCCCTGCGGAAGCTGCCGTTTACACATCGCAAATGTCTGCTTTTGGAGAAGCGCCGTGGCCGCGAAGCGTCGGCTACTGATGAATAACGTTGAAGCACGTTTCTGCACCGCTCTAGATGACTGTCGTCAGCGAGGAAAGTGGAGACCTGGCGAGAGGTCCCAGCCTTCAAATGTTTTGTAGAGGCACAGAGGTGTTATTCTTGGTCTCGGGTCTCGTGGTGTGGGAAACCATTGGGTATGGTTTCGGGTCACGGCTGGTAGTGATGTACTCGTGTAGCCCAGATCCCCAGATGGACCATGTCTAGGACCAGTTTGACGTTAACTCGGTGCCTGTGCCATAATCGATAATATCAAGAAGCATTAACAACTACTGTGAGCCAGCTTCTATCGGGAGGGGATACAACGGGTTTTATCACACATTTCCCTACCGATAAGCGCATGCATCCAGGTCCGAGGGGGTGCAACGTCGAACTGGTAAGTCAGCTCATTCAGCCCAGTTCTTCGTAAATTTGTCTCGATTTTGTGGCCACTAAATTAACATACCCTCTCAGTCCGCCAAGTTTCATTTAGTTCCTTATTTCCCTCCTGCTCTTCTGGGTGCTTTGCCTTCTCTTGCCAAGCAATGTGTATTAACTTTTATGTGAGGAAAGGTTTAGCAGGGAGTACGTCACGGGCATTTGTGGTACATGAAAAGTTAGTACGAGAAGCTTATACCCCAAAAACCGGCGACGGTCTGGATGTTTCCTGAAACGGGACACGTTGCCGTTTTTAAAGTATTGTACATAAACAGACGGAAAGTGCTATTACTGCTTAATCACACACTTGGCGATCGACCACTCGAAGAAATTTCAACCATAAAATATGTATGACTCCGCCTCCTGAATTTCCTGAAGGGGATCAACCACAGAACTCGTGAAGGGCAGATGACAGACAAATCCATGGCAAGGATCATAAGGAAACGTAATTCACTAGTCTATGAGCTTACAAAACCCTCGTACAGCCAATTCTGGGGAACTTACCAGATAGAACTTACAGAGGCAGAGAAGATTCAAAGATGAGCTCATTTAGTAAGGGTGAGAGAGTCAGAGGCTGCAAGACTGTATTTCAAAATTACGGAGGAATTTACTCTCAATGTTCTAAGAGGGTGACATCCAAGAAGAGTTAAGCCTTACCTTCCACTCATATACACCTTGTGAAATAGCCATGGCGTTAAAATTGGAGATATCCGTGTTCATCTGGTGGTCTACCGACAGCAGTTCCTGCCACATCATTTTCGTAGTGATACCGAAGCACTCCCCGCGTCGTATCATTAAGTGGATCGTGGTGTATAGAGGTAGATTTATCTAACTGTAAGACGCTCTTGAATATAACGCGAAACTCCGATTTTAGAGTAGTTTCTTAAATTTTCTGAATTTTAGTAAATACGACCAATCGTAATTTTAAATTTTCTTGATCCAACTCTGTATAGCGTTAGCGGTAAAGTCTTCATACCAGGAAACTTTCTCAGTGTTTCTTACAAGGGAACCTCCCCATCGCACCCCCCTCAGATTTAGTTATAAGTTGGTGCAGTGGATAGGCCTTGAAAAACTGAACACAGTTCAATCGAGAAAACAGGAAGAAGTTGTGTGGAACTATGAAAAAAATAAGCAAAATATACAAACTGAGTAGTCCATGCGCAAGTAAGGCAACATCAAGGATAGGATAAGCTCAGGATCGCCGTGTTCCCGTGGTTAGCGTGAGCAGCTGCGGAACGAGAGGTCCTTGGTTCAAGTCTTCCCTCGAGTGAAACGTCTACTTTCTTTATTTTCGCAAAGTTATGATCTGTCCGTTCGTTCATTGACGTCACTGTTTCTCTGTTTTAAATTTAGTGTCTGTGTTTGGCGAGCGCATTGCAAAACCGTGCGATTAGTAGAAGAAAGGACGTGCCTCTCCAATGGGAACCGAAAACATTTGATCGCAAGGTCATAGGTCAACCGATTCCTCCACAGGAAAACACGTCTGATATATTCTATACGACACTGGTGACGGCATGTGCGTCACATGACAGGAATATGTTGTCGACCCACCTAACTTGTACACTTGGCGAATGGGTAAAAAGATTCTTCTACCTTGCCCGAATTAGGTTTCCTTGTGGATGTGATAATCACTCCCAAAAAAGTCATGAAAACATAAGAGTATGTCACATAAACTGCAACAAATGAATGCAACAGTTTCACAGTCGCACAGTTTTCCCTGTGCTCTGTCAAAACATAAGTTTTTCAACGTTTTCAAAATTTTCCGTGTATAGACCGTCGAATCTTGCATATGTCCAAGCAAATCTGAACATGTCCTGGAATTTTGGAGAGCGAAGTTGATTATGTGTGAGTGCCTAAACTTTGATAATTGACACACGATCAAGTAAACAATACTGCTCTGTGTACCTGTGCAGCTTCGCAAAATAATTGTCTGAAAATAAAAAACTAAACTTTGCACTTGAGGGAAGAATTCAACCAAGGACCTCTCATTCTGCAGCTGCTCACGCTAACCACGGGACCACGGCGCTCCTGAGCGCACACTATCCTATCTTGCGAATGGACTACCCAGTTGGTATATTTTGCTTATTTTTTCATAGTTCCCCACAGCTTCTTCCTGTTTTCTCGAGTGATCTGTGTTCAGTTTTTCAAGGCCTATCCACTGTGCCAACTTATAACTAAATCTGAGGGGGGTGCGATGGGGAGGTTCCCTTGTTAGTGCCACGAAAGATAGGAATACCAACGTAAGGCCAAATCAGGGGATTCAAGATAAATCTGTTTCGATGCTCATCTCATGATAACCCCAACAGCTCGTATGTAACACCTCATACTCACGGAGGAAGAGCACGGTTTTGTGTCGTAATTTCTGTAATCTCTGCTAAAACTACTTTTGTAACTGGTACGATGGCTTTGTAGAATAACGGTCTGTCACTGTTTCACTATTTTGCAAAACGTGACGATTGTACATAGAGCTTCTCAAAAGACCCATGGATCGCTTTTCCCGCCAGTGAAACACTTCGATTTCGTCAGTGTTCTTTCGTATTCATTAATCCAATGTCTTACTTCAGGTTTAGATCTGACGTGTTTAGTTGGATCCGTTCCGACAAGTCACCCAACGATAGCTGTAGCTCCTCTCATCGAGCTTCAGCTTTTCAAATAAATATTTGAATTGGGCTCCTTCGAACATATTTTATGACAAGTCAATGGAAGAAGTAACCACGCATTGAGTCTCTTTCCTGTAAAATGGCAAGATCGCAACCAACTGACAACTTTTAAAGTGATTTTTCTACCACAGTATCGTGGATTTTAGAGACGATTTCTTTAGGAGAATTCTCAATGTGGCACGCCGAACCTTTTAAGTCTACAGCGCTGATTTCACCAGCATCAAATTCTTTTGTTTAGTACATGAATAATCATCGACTGAGTTTGTATCAGTGTTGCAGAACACATTTAGGAAAATATAACTTCATTAAGTTCTTCCATTTATTTCACCGAATTGTATCTGCACTACAAACAAAGAGCATAACGTAAAGCGCAAAATGAAGTGGTACACATACAGTACATTAAGACTTATTAGTTTCTTTCCTATCGACAGCAGGCCTAAAACTCATTACAGTTCAGAATAAATATCGAAAAAAAATCAATAAAATGAACAATTAAGTCACAGGACCAGTAGATAAGGTTTTGCGTTTAAAGCAACTGATAACATTGACGGGATGGACAGAAAAAGAAATATACGAGTAAAAATGTCTTACATTGCTACACTGAAGAGGATTTCGTTTTAAAAGATGCTTTCTGTGAGTATGAAAAGGAAAGTTTTCCATAAGTGCTTATTAGCACTGTTGAGATGTGACAGGAAAATGCGAGGTTTTGATGCAAAAATCATGAATAACTGTGACGTGTTCAGAGAGCAATGGACACATACAAATTGGGAACGACTAAACGACAGGAAAAAGAATAAGTGTAGCAGAGCACAAACTGGAGTCGATGACGTAATTGTGACTTTATGCAAAGTTAGATTGAGGCGAATGAGACATATGGCCCAGTGTGATGGATGCATCAAAGAATTGTCGGATTCGAAAAGGGAATAAAAGATCTGTACGAAAACGTAATGGAAGTTGAGTAGACGTCATTTGGAAACATGAAGGAACAACACAGCCATGTATGGACGAACACCGGACTTCATTTAAATGTCTGGAGGAGGCATCTATCCAGCAGTTGCTTTTGTATGTTATACTTGAGGACGACAACGACGACATCTACAAGAGATTCGATTTTATCCAGGTCTCTCAAAAAGCTCATGTTTGCCAGCAGAGATTTGGATTGCAAAACATTCCATTATTGCGCTGAAAACAATTATACTTATCTATTGGTAGTGACATTCCTTACACGCTACAACCGTTACAAGAGTACTTCACCAGGAAGCATAGGAGATCTCAAGGATGTACAGTTTGTGAGGTACAGAAAAGGTAGTTACGGCTCGGAAATAAGAACAAATTACAAACAATTGCCTACAAGCGCATTTTGAACTCATTATATACCTTCGTCTTCACAAAGAGTAAGTTTTTTTTTATCTTGAGACAGCCACATATCTCAGAACTATGCATCGAATTAAAAAAAAAAACTTTTCTGTCGTGTGGTAGATGGCACTGTAATGGACAAAAAGCTAAATTTAGTTAAAAAATGATATTAGCTCGAGACAAAGACAGAAAACCAGAAGTGTTCAGTAACTGTGAGCAAGGCTTGTCTGAAGTGCGTTCTCTCACCAGCATGTTGCTTGTTTGTAAGATGTGTTTCACAGCAAGTGCTCAAACATGTCGCTGCTCACTTCGTAGCAATTATTCGTCCGCACATGGAATGATTCGACAAAACTGAGAATTGTTTCCGATATAATCTGCTGACATGCACTGATGATACGCCAAATCGTGTTTGGCACGTTGTTGGTACTTCGTTATAAACTTCACTCATCCAGTAAGCCCACAAACGAGTCAGACCAAGACACTGGACCGCCTTCACTGATCCACCGACGATTCTACACGCGATTCAATATTTCCCGTGCTGCTAGAGAATAACGTCCTGGACAACCATAATGTAAAACCACATTGTTTGTTGCAAGTCCAGGGGTAGGTCTGCAAGCAATACTGAAAGATTGTCCTCCAGGAATGCTCGATATTTATCACCATTTAAGGCGCCACCGATAAAGAATGGACCAATAAGTTTGTCACCAATTATTCCATGACAAACATTTATATTCCACGGATGCTGATGCTCAACTGTGTCGTAACAAATCTGGCTTCTCCACAATAATGCACGTTGCATCTGTCAATGGTGCTGTAGTTTGTGAAGGTCAAATCTTCCGAAAACAACGCTAGAGTAAATAAATTACGGTCCATCTCTGTCTACTGAAGTAACCACTGGCAAAATGTTACTCGATTCTTGAAATCATTGCCACGAAGTTCCTGATGGAGGGAAATATCATGTGGATGGTATTTTCTACGTTTAAAAATTCGCCAAATTGTGTCTGATTAATTCACGATTCAATTGCCGACTGATAATGCGAGAGTTACGATTCACTGTAGTTATTTTCGCAGTTTCATTTTTCTCTCCAGCAGCTGTTTCTTTCTACTGTTCCTTTTCCGTGGTTGAACAGTTCTCTCGGTACTGAACTGTCAAATAACCCGACAAAAAGAAGCGCCTGATCACACCCTGTTCAGGAAAGGTTGAGCATAAAGGGTTACAGTTTTATCGACATTCTTACCACTCCTTCCATAAATGTAAACCATTTCAGTTTTCTCTTTTATAGAAATAGCGTGCATTCTGACTAAAAACGCGGTCAGGTTATGAAACAACGTATTTAAGAAATGAGGGACGACGAGCACGCAATGGGATAGAGTCAAATAATGAATTAATCAATGAATTAATTTTTAAAAACTGGTATACAGAGAAAGCTGCAAAACACGGTCTCATTTGCATAAATGCCTGTATTTATGATTTCGTTCCAATCCATTATCCTTGAGACCGTTTTGAAATTTAACTGCATTATTTCTCGATTAAAGACCCAACTGTCACGCAAAGAAAGAAGTGTTACATACATAGCCCCTTACGTATCTTTTCCCTGTAGAATCCGATTCTGAAATGAAACCTATTTAACATTTCAAAGTTGCCTCCCTCTCCTACCACCTGGGCGTGGGGCAGAGGGATCAATAATGGTATCGAATGACAGTATTTTTTAAAATAACGAAAAAGTGTCACTCCGTTTAGTATTTGAGAATTTTCTTGTCTCATCTACATCTACATCTACATGGATACTCTGCAAATCACGTTTAAGTGCCTGACACTGGGTTCGTCGACCTACCTTCACAATTCTCTGTTATTCCAATCTCGTACAGTGCGCGGAAAGAATGAACACCTATATCTTCCTGTACAAGCTCTGATTTCCCTTGTTTTATTGTGGTGATCGTTCCTCCCTATGTAGGTCGGTGTCAACAAAATATTTTCGCATTCGGAGGAGAAAGTTGGTGACTGAAATTTCGTGACAAGATTCCGTCGCAACGAAAAACACCTTTCTTTTAATGATTTCCAGCCCAAATTCTGTATCATTTCTGTGACACCCTCTCCAATATTTCGTGATAATACAAAACGTGCTGCCATTCTTTGAACTTTTTCGATGTACTCCGTCAGTCCTACCTGGTAAGGATCCCACACCGCACAGCAGTATTCTAAGAGAGGACGGACAAGCGTAGTGTAGGCACTCTCATTAGTAGGTCTGTTACATTTTCTAAGTGTCCTGCCAATAAAACGCAGTCTTTGGTTATCCTTCCCTACAACATTTTCTATGTGTTACTTCCAATTTAAGTTGTTCGTAGTTGTAATTCCTAGGTATTTCGATGAATTTACGACTTTTAGATTATACTGATTCATCGTGTAACCGAAGTTTAACGAGTTCCTTTTAGCACTCATGTCGATGACCTGACACTTTTCGTTATTTAGGGTCAACTGCCACTTTTCGTACCATTCAGATATTTTTTCTAAATCGTTTTTGAGTTTGTTTTGATCTTCTGATGACTTTGAAAGGTGGCTACACTGAGCCACAGCGCCAGAGATCGCGCTAGAGAGTATTGTTCCGCCGCCTCCACTGGCAGTGATTATTGAGAACTCGTAGTGGGCAGTGCTTTGGGAGAACTCGTGGTAGTCAGTGCTGAGATGTCGTAGTGAGGAGTGTTTGTTGAGATGAGCTAGTAGGCAGTGCTTGCTGAGATGTGATACTGAAAAGTTCTTGTTGAGATGTGATAGTAGCGAGTCGGTGTGGAGAGATTGTAATGTCTAGAGTGCTTTTCATCAATATCAATTAAGGTAACAAACTACTTTTCTTTTCTTTCTCATTATTTCAATGTCCTGAATAATGCGTCATTACAGGTTCAGTCAACAAAGCATCTGGCTTGTGTTCTTGTATTAGAGTGTAATTCTGGTTTTCTTGAGTAATTATGGTATTTCTATTTTCTTTAATTAATTCAGTATAAATGATATTTAAAATTTCTTGTGTTGTTGAAGAAGAACCGTGCCAGTTGCGTACGTTGAGTCATACTTCCACACACAGAACAGTTACACTTGTGCTTTGGTTTCGTAGGTTTTATAGTTGCTGGGGACTTAATTAATTAATTGTGTTAATGAAAATTTCCATTTCATTCTTTGTTGTTGTTCTATGCAGTCAGATAGCGTAATAATACTAGTCAGGGCCAACCGTTTACGAGACATAGCGTAATCGGACATACAGCTACCAAAAATTAAAATTATTTTCATTTCATTTAATTAAGCCCCCATGCACGTGATAAAGCATCAGCAACAATATTTGAAGATCCCTGTATGTAAACAATACTAAAATCAAATTCCTGTAGATTCAGCGCCCATCGTGACAATCTGCCATGAGTTAATTTTGTCGACATAAGAAATTCCAAAGCTCGATGATCAGTGTAAACCTTAGTATGTCTACCGAACAAAAATGTGCGAAATTTTGTGAAAGCCCAAACAACAGCCAAAGCTTCAAGTTCCGTAATCGAATAATTCTTTTCGGATTTAGAGAGAACACGACTTCCAAATGCAATAGTCTTCTGTACTACAACGCCGTTTTCTTCTATCTCTTGAAATAAATGTGCACCTAGGCCTTTGTATGATGAGTCCGTCGCCAAACAAAAATCTTTAGATAAATCCGGATGTGAAAGAAGTGGAGCAGCAACTAAAGCATCACGAAGTTGTTCAAATTCTGACTGAGCTTCCTCATCCCAACACCAATTAGAATTTTTTCCAGATAGTTCACATAAACGAGGTGTGGCCAAATTGTCCAATCTAACAAAGCGTCTAAGAAAATTACAGACACCAAGGAAACTACGAACATCACGTTTCGTGGTAGGAACAGCATAATTACGAATAGTGTCTAGTTTCTCTGGATCAGGGAGAATACCTTCTGTAGAAATAATGTGACCGAGAAATTTCACCTGAGAACGACCAAATTCAGATTTTTCCAAGTTCACTGTCATGCCAACTCGTGCAAAAATACGTAATAATGAATCCAAAATTTTGTTATGCTCACTCCAAGAACGTTTAGCAATAAGAATATCGTCAACATATGAAGTAATATTGTCACGAAGATAAACAGGTAAAATTTCATTTAAACTACGAATGAATGCTGCAGAAGATACAGTAAGTCCAAACGGTAATTTCCGAAACTGGTAACAGTTACCAAAGGCTAAAAAGGCAGTATATTTTCTACAATCAGGGTGGAGTTCTATTTGCCAAAAACTTGCGCGCATATCAATCGTGGATAAAACTTTAATTCCATGGAAATGTTGAAGAAGTTCATCTAAATTTTGTGGACGGTCAGTTTCAGGAATAATAATATTATTTATCTGTCTGGAATCCAGAACCAAACGAATTGACCCATCCTTTTTAAGAACAACGTGTAATGGGCTGGTATAAGGGCTGACTGCTGTCTCAATAATGCCCTGATCTAACATGTATTGAAGTTCATTCTTAACCTTGTCTCTGTAAGCCAAAGGAATAGCGTACGTTTTTCCGCGAAATGGTGTGTGTTCTTTTACTTTAAATAAATATTGTAAGCCTT
The DNA here is from genome assembly GCF_023898315.1 of Schistocerca nitens. Classification (NCBI taxonomy): domain Eukaryota; kingdom Metazoa; phylum Arthropoda; class Insecta; order Orthoptera; family Acrididae; genus Schistocerca; species Schistocerca nitens. The sequence continues at coordinate 927,683,448 of NC_064617.1, read as the reverse complement.
GTATAGTTCCTGTGTGATGACTAAACACTGTAGCATGTGAAGTCAAAATATGGTGCAGCTCTTCTCTTGCAACGTCATCTGGCACTTCAGCTTTTTTAACCTTTTCATTAATTAATTCTTCGCTACTAATTATATCCTCCATCGCGTCTCTGTATCTATTGTCATTGTCATGAATAAACACACTGTCGTCATAATGCTCAACGAGAACATCAGAAGTAAGAAACCTTAAACATTTTGTATCTGATTCAGATCTTGCTAAACACTCGAAAAATTTCAAACATTTCGGCATTCCGGCAACAGTCAAATTCACACTTCCTTCTTTAAAGTTCAAAATTGCCTTATGTGTGTTAAGAAACTCCATACCTAATATAATCTGTGTACTGAGTAATGGAACAATAATAAAATTAGCAGACAATTCGTATCCTTGACAAATGAAATTTAGGTTGGTCTGTTGTTTAACTTCCACATCTTTTCCAGAAATCGCTCCTCGAATTGTAGTTTTAGAAATAGGTAACACAGGACAGGCAATAGTTCTTTCACATATACGAAAAACTGATTCACTAATGACGTTCAATGGGCTCCCAGAATCTAAAACTGCAGTGAACTTATTCTTACCCACACATACTTCAATAACAGGATGTAAAAATGCGTCTACATTATTTTCCTTTTCGCCTAGCAAAATGTCTCTCATATCTTCCAGGCGTACGTAGTGTAAAGTTGTAGTGTCATTACTTTCTGAACCGTCTATATTGCTGCCAGAAGCCGAAGCTGCAAGTCATGGTCGATTGTTTGCGTCACGTCTTTGATTATTCCCGTCATTTCGCGGATCAATTTCTACTACTTCCACTTGTCTCTCTGAATTTCTGTCACGCGGAGGATGCCAATTAGGTCCTTCCTGTCTGTTAGATGCAAATTCTTGGTTGTGTCTGTTATTAAAATTTCTGTTTTCCTGTCTGTCTGCATAACTACTTCTTGTATAATTTCGACTGTCACTTCTGAAATTATTGTTAGACCTACTACCCTGGTTATTTCTGTAGTAAGAGTTTCTATTATTGTATGAATAATTTCTGTCTTGATGATAGCGATTACTGTTTCCGTATGATTGATCATTCCGGTACGAATTACCGTTATTATAATTGTCTGTGTAATTTCTGTTAGAACGTCTGTTATTGTCATAAGACTGGTATCTATTGTCCTGTCTGTTACGTCTGTCATTCTCAAAATTACCCATATAACGCCCGTTCCGATCACTATCCCTTTTCTCTGAAAATCTATCGTAATTACTGTTACTGAAAAAGTTACAAGAAGTCCCGTCGTCGTTGTCATACTCAAGTTCTTGTAACAAAGTCTTAAAAGTCTCTAAGTCGTCTTTACATCTTCCAGCTAAAGCAATTTGTCTTATGGATTGTGGCAGCTTAGTTAAACAAATGCGAATTAATTCAGTCGGGCTATAAGGGTTGGACAGGAACTGATTCTTTCGAATCATGTCTTCAAAGTATTCTGCCGGCGTGCGGAACTCAGACTGTTTAAAATTACGCTGCATAATAAGACTGTGTTTGACTCTGTCTTGTGTGTTTTCGGACCAATATGCCGATAGAAATGCATGATAGAAATCATTCAGATTATTACAATCCCTAATGAGTGCACGCATCCGCATCGCCGGTTCGTTTTCTAAATATCCACACATAAATTCCAGTTTGTGACTTAGTGGCCAATTTGGTGGGAGTGCGTACATAAATTAATCTAACCATGAACATGGATGTATGTCATTCTTAGAATTGCGGAAGATCTTAAATTTCCGAACAGTCAAAAAGTGTTTATAGTCAAAGTTTTCGCCTCGTGGCGACAAAGACCTACCGCGTCTGTCCCAGTCCCAATGTCGATTATTGTCAAGTTCGCGCTCCTGGCGCTCTCTTGTTGTATCCCGTAAATGAGACAAATTACTTTCTTCAAACCCCTCTGCTATCTGTGATTCCAAATTTCTTATGCTGTCTTTTCCTACAATTTCGCCTTCGATTTGTTTGACGCTTTCGTAATGCCTCAACTTCCCTTTTAACGCGTTCATTAAATTTTCCCTGATTTTCAACATGCTTATTTATGTTCTGGTACTCTTCGGTTTCTTCAAATGGTAATGGAGCTGTATCATCCGAATCTCTGTCCCCATGTAAACTAAGATTTGTCAATTTATCTGAAATCTCCTCAACTCTTTCCGATAAGTCACCTATTTTTTCTTTCTGTTTACTTACGTCTTCCGTAAGTGTCGCGACTCGGGTTTCAGTATTGACACATTTGGTAGTTAACTGTTCATATTGTTGTGTTAGATTATTTATTCTGTCATTTGGTACGGATTCCTCGATTCTCTCAAATATTTCTTCCTTATCATGTGCACGTTGTAAATTTAACTCTGAAAATTTTTGTACTATCACGCGATCTCTTTCTTCCTCTTTCTCTATCTTGTTCCCTTTGTCTAATCTCTACTGCAATTAATCTATTATTGTGAGAATTCAAAATCGGTTGTACTTCTTCTCTGATTTCTTTCTTTAACTCATCTTTCATATTTTTGAAACATGTCCCTATTCGTGAATCTAACCGTGTTTCCAAAGTTCCCATCTCTGTTTTAATTGTTCCAATCTCTGTTTTAAATTCAGATCCTAACCGAGTTTCCATTGTTCCCATTTGTGAGTCTAACCGTGTTGCCAAAGTTCCCATCTCTGTTTTAATTGTTCCTATTTGTGAGTCTAACCGTGTTTTTAATTCAGATCGTATCTGTGATCCCAAATTTAATATTGCACTCATCAACTGCTCCGTACTAACTTGTTCGAAATTCTTTTCGCCCCTAACATTTCCCACAAAACCAGCCTCCTTCGTCATAGCTGTAAGGCCATCTGTGTTCGATACTATTACAGGATCTTCTGTCGTTAATCTCGTATTCTGAGAATATTCTGATTGAGAAAAATTTTGAAATGGTTCCGGACTATTTTCCCGACTTATTAAATTGTTTTCCACTTCATTATCCATCATACTGTTTTCCCCTGTTGGCGAGTTCGCCATGTTAACAATTTCGTCATTCTCACTATTCATCATTTTTGCCTTTTTCATCGATCGCGTAATCATTTACAAAATATACAAAACTCGTCACTGTACGAAATTTATACACAATGACTCTTTATCTCCAACAATACCATTTACATGAAATGTTTCCCTCAAACACGATTAATCGAACAATTGAAATAATTGCACTACATTGTCAAACGCGTATACAAGACAACAAAAATGAAATTTTGCAAAAAAAATACCATTAGAAGAATGACAATTACCAAATCTACACATGCAATATAGACTACAATTACTAAACTACAAATTACTACAACAATCCTACTGTCTACTATTTTTACAGTCAGAAGATTCCAAGGGACGATCCGAAGCAGTGGTCGCCACGTGCATGGGGGCTTAATTAAATGAAATGAAAATAATTTTAATTTTTGGTAGCTGTATGTCCGATTACGCTATGTCTCGTAAACGGTTGGCCCTGACTAATATTATTACGCTATCTGACTGCATAGAAGAACAACAAAGAATGAAATGGAAATTTTCATTAACACAATTAATTAATTAAGTCCCCAGCAACTATAAAACCTACGAAACCAAAGCACAAGTGTAACTGTTCTGTGTGTGGAAGTATGACTCAACGTACGCATCTGGCACGGTTCTTCTTCAACAACACAAGAAATTTTAAATATCATTTATACTGAATTAATTAAAGAAAATAGAAATACCATAATTACTCAAGAAAACCAGAATTACACTCTAATACAAGAACACAAGCCAGATGCTTTGTTGACTGAACCTGTAATGACGCATTATTCAGGACATTGAAATAATGAGAAAGAAAAGAAAAGTAGTTTGTTACCTTAATTGATATTGATGAAAAGCACTCTAGACATTACAATCTCTCCACACCGACTCGCTACTATCACATCTCAACAAGAACTTTTCAGTATCACATCTCAGCAAGCACTGCCTACTAGCTCATCTCAACAAACACTCCTCACTACGACATCTCAGCACTGACTACCACGAGTTCTCCCAAAGCACTGCCCACTACGAGTTCTCAATAATCACTGCCAGTGGAGGCGGCGGAACAATACTCTCTAGCGCGATCTCTGGCGCTGTGGCTCAGTGTAGCCACCTTTCAACTTTATTAGTCGATAAACGACAGCGGCGTCTGCAAACAACCGAAGACGGCTGCTCAGATTGTCTCCCAAATCTTTTATATAGATAAGGAACAGCAAAGAGCCTATAACACTACCTTGGGTAACGACAGAAATAATTTATGTTTTACTCGTTGACTTTCCATTAATCAGTACGAACTGTGACCTCTGTGACAGGAAATCACAAATCCAGTCGCCCGCATCTCGTGGTCGTGCGGTAGCGTTCTCGCTTCCCACGCCCGGGTTACCGGGTTCAATTCCCGGCGGGGTCAGGGATTTTCTCTGCCTTGTGATGGCTGGGTGTTGTGTGCTGTCATTAGGTTAGTTAGGTTTAAGTAGTTCTAAGTTGTAGGGGACTTATGACCACAGCAGTTGAGTCCCATAGTGCTCAGAGCCATTTGAACCATTTTTTTGAACCACAAATCCAGTCACATAACTGAGACGATATTCCATAATACAAGAAACTCAACCTGTATACACAGAGCTCATAAATCATGGGCTAGCATTGATGGAGCTGTCATTAGTGCTCAGCAGATTCATGTGAAAAGGTGTCCGAGGTGATTCTGGCCGCATGACGGGAATTAACAGACTCTGAACGCGGAATTGTAGCTCAAGTTAGACGCATGGGAGCATGGGACATCCCATTCCGGAAACTCATAGGGAATTCAGTATTCCGAGATCCACAGTGTCAAGAGCGTTCCGAGAATACCAAATTTCAGGCATCACCTCTCACCGCGGACAACGCAGTGGCTGAAGGAATTCACTTAACGACCGAGAGCAGCGACGACTGCGTACGGTTGTCAGTGCTAACGGACAAGCAATATACCGTGGAATGACCGCAGAAATGAATGTGGGGCGTATGACGAACGCGTCCGTCAGGGCAGTGCAGCGAAATTTGGCGGTAGTGGCTACGCTAGCAGACGACCGACTCGAGTGCCTCTGCTAACAGTCCGACATCGCCTGCAGAGTCTCTCCTGGGCTCGTGGTCACTTCTGTTGGCGCCTAGACATATGGAAAACCGTGGCCTGGTCAGATCAGATCCGATTCCAGTTGGCAAGAGCTGATGGTAGGGTTCGAAAGTGACGCAGACCCCACGAAGCCACAGACCCAAGTTGTCAACAAGGCACTGTGCAAGCTGATAGTGGCTCGATAATGGTGTTGACTGGGTTTACATGGACTATACTGAGTCCTATAGTCGAAATGAACCAATCATTCACTGCCAGTGGCTACGTTCGGTTACTTGGAGACCATCTGCAGCCATTCATAGACTTTACTCGTATACTCCCAAACAACGATGAGATTTTCATGGATGATAACGCACCACATCACCGGGCCACAATTGTTTGCGACTGGTTTGAGGAACATTCTGGACAATTCGAACGAATGATTTGGCCACCCGGATTGCTCGACATGAATCCCAGTGAACATTTATGGGGAACAACTTGCAACTGAAATATTATCGCAATTATGGACGACTGTAGAGGCAGTATAGCTCAACATTTCTGCAGAAGACTTCCAACGGTTTGTCGAATTCACGCTACGTCGAGTTGCTGCATTCCGCCGGGCGAACGTAGTGATATTATGAGATAAAAATTCAAATGGCTCTGAGCACTATGGGACTTAACATCTGAGGTCATCAGTCCCCTAGAACTTAGAACTACTTAAACCTAACTAACCTAAGGACAGCACACACATCCATGCCCGAGGCAGGATTAGAACCTGCGACGTAGCGGTCGCGCGGTTCCAGACTGAAGCGCCTAGAACCGCTCGGCCACACCGGCCGGCTATTAGGAGATATCCCACGACTTTTGTCACCTCGGTGTGTGCGCCGAACGCCCGCTACAGTACGTTGTGGGGGGGGGGGGGGGGGATTTGGTCTCGTTACCATGATTTTCTCTCTTATTTCATTATCTTATTCAGTGAAGGAAAATTTCTGTGTCCACACATGCACTCTAGTCTAATGACACTTACACGAATTAGAGAGTGTCCAGCTCGAAACCTAAGATCGATAGACAAGTGCGATAAAATGTATGATTATTGTGAAAGCTGTACGAATTTTATACCGAAGCTATACAGAACTTTTGACATAGTTCGAAAAGCAGGAAACAGATGGCGCTGTACGCTGTGGAGCTCGTAGACTATCAGCGTGCATAACTGAACTCGCCCCTGCAAGCAGTATTTGCAATGATATCTCAGTTTTTTTTTCAAAATTCCCGCTACTCACAGTTGTGCCACAAACGGTGAAATTTGGCATCACATACTGTAATGTCTCAATGGAACTGGATTCACACGCCACACAGATTGTCGATTGAAGCTCGTCCACCGTGATGGGTTGGTTCCAATAGACAGCGTCATTCAATGTGCCCCACAAAAAGTAGTCACACTGATACAGATGGAGAGAATACGGAGACGAATTCATCTCTGCGCCAGAAAATTTGAATAATGGAACGCATTGACTACTCCCGAAGTATTCACCAAGAAAGCGAACCACCTGTTCGGTGCGCTGTGGTCTTGCCCCATCTTGCATCAACCACTCGGTGCCTGGTCGATCCTCCAACGCTAGCGTGTGGCAACAAATTGTTCCAAAATAGCAACGTAATATTCATTAGTGGTAGTTTTTCGCATGAAAAAAGGGCCCACAATGCCTCCGCTGCATACAGTAGCCCAAACAGTAACTTTGAAAGAATACATATGTTTCGCTTCACATAAATAGGGATTTTCGAAAGTCCAAAATCGCCAGTTTTGTTTATTCACGACTGCTTTCAGGTGGAAGTGTGATTCAATTGTGAACCAGATGCAGCCAACATCAGAGCCTTCATTATCAGTCGTTGCAAAAGTCTGGTTGGCAAAGTCAGCCATTTGTCGCACGTCTCGTACTGGTATGGCCTGGTGGCTTTGTAATTTCAATGGAAACATGTGTAGGCCCCGTCTAAGTGTTTTCTGCGTGCTGGAACGCTTCAAACCAGTCTCTGGTCCAAGTCTTCGGATGAATTTCCTTGGCTTATGCTCAGTAGTTCCAGAAACCGTGACAACATTTTCAGGAGCAACTACAGCTGGTTGCGGTCAACATTCCTCACTACATCTTCAGCCACCTTGCGTATCCATTGGAATGTGGAGAAGAGCTTATGGATAGTTTTCGCATTGGGCCCCTTTAGAACTCTAAATCATGTTTGAAAACTGCGCATTGTCACCATAGAACTGTGCTGTAACCTGTGGTGTTCCACTACCAGAAAAACACAATGTTCAATGGAATAAATGATTTCGATCTCTTCCATCGGTACACCAACTTCCTTTCACGTTTCACTGGTGGAGCTGATCGCCCTGGGCTATGGCGCAGTATTTATAGACAGCAAGTATTGCGATTACAAAATGGTTCAAATGGCTCTGAGCACTATGGGACTTAACATCTGAGGTCATCAGTCCCCTAGAACTTAGAACTACTTAAACCCAACTAACCTAATTACATCACACACATCCATGCCCGAGGCAGGATTCGAACCTGAGACCGTAGGGGTCGCGTGGTTCCAGATTGAAGCGCCTAGAACCGCTCGGCCATTCCGGACGGCTGCGATTACAGCTCCATTTGTTAGCAGCTCTTCGAACTATTTGGGAAGTTCTGTACAATTTTTGTATAAAATTCTTACAGTTTTCACAATAAACGTATCATTTGTTGCACTGGTATATCGATCTTAGTCTTCGGTGTATTTAAAGCTAAAATCAAGGACAGCTTCGCTGAACACCCTGTATATGGTAGTGGCAGCGAAACTGTCGCACAGTTTCCTCGAATACAAGGAGTCTAAATTTACATAACAGGGGTCTGCGAGAACAGCTTCACCATTCTTTCAGAGATTCTCATCCAAGTTCGCCGAGCATTTCTGTTACGCTTTCGTTGGGTTGTCCGGATCTGTTACGTTGCTACCCGTGCTTCTCTGAATTCGTTCCATGTCAGTTTTCGTGCCTACTCGATGTCCCCAAGCACTGGAACAACACTGTAGGACTGCTGTAATGTGGTATCCTCTGCTAAAGCATTGAATTTTCCCATAACCCACCCAACTAGAAGAAATAAAATCGCCATTCCTTCTCAACGGATTGCGTTAGGACGTTCAAACTACACGGTTGGCCGCGGGGCATGATGGGAATTAGTATGGTTTGGCTTAGCGGCCACCTCCATTGGGATGGGTTCCTCAATAAGCAAAATTGGCGCATTTGGTGGACTGAGAATCTGCATTTCGCGATCGAGAAGTCTCTTCGCCCTCAACGGTTGAATGTGTGGTGTGCAATGTTGAGTCACGGGATAATCGGTGCGAAATTGCTTGGTGGCATAGTGACTACCGAACGGTAGGTGAAGGTTTGGGAATATGATTTCATCCCTATTATCCAAAGTGACCCTGATTTCGACAAGATGTGGTTCCTGCAAGACGGAGTTCGACCCCATCGAAGGAGGAGTATGATGTCCTGGAGGAAGCACTTTGGGGGCCGCAGAGGCCACTGGCATAGACATCGATTGGACGCCATATTCTCCTGATCTGAACACATGTGACTCCTTTTTGTGGGACTATATTAAAGACAAGTTGTACAGCAATAACCCCAAAACCATCGCTGAGCCGAAAACATCCATTCAGGAGTTCATCGACAGCATCAATGTTTCGACACTTCAGCGGGTCATGCAGAATTTCTCTATTCGTCTGCGCCACATCATCGCCAATGATGGAAGGCATATCGTACATGTCACAACCTAAATCCGAATGTCTGTAGTGACGTTTACATGTTGAGTAAAGTGTGTGCACGCCGCAGTTTCTAAATAATTTACGTTTTTTTCATATAGTTCAATAATTGCCACCCTGTACATAAAACATCTGGCGTGCAGATTAAGCACTAATTTGTGACTGTTTGCTGATGTCGCTGTGGTGTCGGGAAGGTGTCGTCATTAAATGACTGTGGAAGGATTTAACATAATTTTTGTGTGTGTTGAAATGTGTGTGAAATCTTATGGGACTTAACTGCTAAGTTCCTAAGCTTACACACTACCTAACCTAAATTATGCTAAGGACAAAGACACACACCCGTGCCCAAGGGAGGACTCGAACCTCCGCCGGGACCAGCCGCACGGTCCATGACTGCAGCGCCCAGACCGCTCGGCTAATCGCGTGCGGCTAATTTTTATGGAATTTGCAGATGGTGTGACGAACGGTAGCTTGTTCCTAATGTGGGAAAATATAAGTTAATGCAGCTGAGAAGTAAAACAAACCTGTTACGTTCGAATATACACGTAGCGTTAGTAAGGTGCTACTTGACACAGTCACGTATATTAAATATCTACGCGCAACGCTGCAAAGCGATTTGAAATGGTGCGAGAGCGTAAGGCCGGTAGTAGGGTATGCGAATGGTTGGCTTCGGATTACCGGTAGAATTTTACGAAAGTGTAGCTGATCTATAAAGAAGACAGCGAACAGAGCACTAGTGCGACGTATTCTTGAGTACTACTCGAGTGTTTGGGACCCACACAGGATAGGATTAAAGGAATGCATCGAAGCAATTCACAGGCGGGCTACTAGATTTTTTACCAGTAGGTTCGATCAGCACTCAAATATTACGGAGATGCTTCGTGAAGTCAAGTCGAAATAAATGGAGGGAAGACGACTTTGCTTTTGTGAGATGTTACAGATAAAATTTGGAGAACAGGCACTTGAGACTGACTGTATAACAATTCTACTGCCGCCGACGTACATTTCGTGTAAGGTCCTCGAAGATAAGAGAAATTAAGGCTCACACGGAGGCATATAGGCAGTCGCTTTTTCTTCGCTCCAATTGCGAGTGAGACAGGAAAAGAAACGAATAATAGTGGTACAAGGTAACCTCAGCCATGCATCATGCTGTGGCTTGCAGAATATATATGTAGATGTAGAAGATCATCCAACAACGTGCTGACTGGCTCGCACGTTTTCCTAGCACGGATGATGAGAGTTGAAGATTACATATAAAACAACTCTCCGATATTAGATATCTAAATACGCAGGGACTTCAGAAAGTAAGTTATAGGTGTCGTTGCAGGCTAAGACCACTATGCAACATGAATGGCGCATTGTCAGAAAAAGAGTTTATGTTGCGGGTTTCCTGCAGAAACAGCTCTGCAGCGTTACGGATAACGGGTTGATTCCAGTGCGGGAGCGAAATAGTGCAGCAACTGAAGCACGCAGGATAGTACGATTCTTGTGCGAAAAAGATCTAAATTCCACACAGATTCGCAATGAAATTCCTGGCCTTATATGGACGAAATGCAATATTGCGTCCAGCTGTAGTGAAGCGATACAAACAATTGTATCATGGTCGCTTTGACGTGTGTGATGCTGATCGGGAAGGAAGACCATCGAAATCGGCCAGAGACAAAGTCTAGGCAATCGAGAAAATGATTCGCGGCAGTCGCCGAGTGATTATGTAGAACATTTCTCAGCAGAAAAGTATAACAATAGGCAGTGTTTACTACATCGTCCGCGATCGCCTGCAGTTTCGGAAGCTATCCTGGTGCTGTGGTCCGCGATCACTGTCCCCAGCACACAAATGCGCAACGCTTATGTCATCTCTGGACTTCCTTCCGTGGAAGGCAATCATTTCCTTAGCCGACAAGATTACTGACAATGAGACACGGATCCATGATTTCACATCTGCAACGAGAGCGTCTGTGGAATGAGGCCACATCTCCCCACCTCCGCGGAACAAATGCGAAGTTGCGCCATGAGCAGGGAAGGTTCAAATGGTTCAAATGACTCTGAGCACTATGGGACTTAACATCTTAGGTCATTAGTCCCCTAGACCTTAGAACTACTTAAACCTAACTAACCTAAGGACATCACACACATCCATGCCCGAGGCAGGATTCGAACCTGCGACCGCAGCAATCCCGCGGTTCCGGACTGCAGCGCCTAGAACCGCTCGGCCACCGCGGCCGGCGAGCAGGGAAGGTCATGAACACAATTTTCTTCGGCTGTGAACGAGTTGTGTACAAAGAGTCTACGGCAGGGCACTACCATTAACGCCGATTCGTACAGTGCAACAGGGACACCACTGCGCAATGCCATAAATAGGAGGCGTGAAAAAATGAAGTAAAGCCGTTGTTCTCGTCCACGACAAAGCAACATGCCACATGGCGCGCCTAACGTTTCCGATGGGAGGTTTGCAAGTATCCGCCTTTAGGTTCAGATTTTGCACCCTGCGATTTCCATCTTTTCGGCATCGACAGGGGATGTCAAATTTATTCCATATTTTTAGATTTCTAGAAGGCTTTTGACACCGTTCATCACACCGACTTCTAATTAAATTGCCTATCGAGTACCGTCTCGGTTGTGTGACTTCTTGATTTCCTGTCAGGAAGGTTACAGTTTGCAGTAACTGAGAGAAAGTCATCGAGAACAGAAATAATATCGGGCGTTCCCCAAGGAAGGCCCACTGCTGTTCCTAAACATAAATGATTCAGGTCACAACCCAAGCAACCCTCTTCGATTATTTGCGGATGATGCTGTCGTTTACTATCTTATGAAGTCTTCAGGTGATCAAAGGAAATTGCATAACGATTTAGACAAGATACCTGTACTGTGAAAAAAGTGGCAACTGACTCAGAATAATGAAAATATGAAGTCATCCATATGAGTACTGAATGGAATCCGCTAAATTTAGATTACACGATAAATCACACAAATTTAAGTGATTTAAATTCAACTCACTATGGGAGGCCATGGCGTTGGGATCACGGATTTATTTCAAACTTTGTACATCTTTAGTACGCCATTGAATCCACATAATGTGCAACTAGTGAGACGCACAACTCTGCCAATTCCGAGAAAATCGCAAGAGAAGTTTTACGCGTGTGTAATGTAACTGATGTGTCTATGCGAAGGTGCCGGCATCAAGAAGTTATTGTGCTCATGTGGCGAGCATTCGGGCGTAGCAAGAGGGCAGTGGACGAGCAGACGGTTCGAATCCTGTAGATATTCATTGTTTCAACCTAAAATTTTTCGTCACTGTTCACATTATTTAATTTATATGACGTTTGAGAGCTGATACAATGAAAAAAAAAACCATGTGCATTTTCATAAAGTTGTAGTGAATTTCGTATGATATTTTACTATTTACTATTTGTAGTTAAATTTTCAAGGACGAGGAACAGGTTTGGAAAGCCCAAGTCAAGTCTCGATAAATCTTGATGCAAATGACGTTATTCACAATCAGTAGTGTAGTAAGTGACAATTTGTCAGACCACAAGTGTAATGTACAATTACTCATTCGACGTGCTCTCAACATTACACTTTGCAGGATGTATCTGTCATACAGACGTGGAAAAAATAAATTGAAACTCCCATGCAAATACTTCAGCCAAAATACACGTCTTTTTTTCGTTATATCATCTCTCAAATGTCATATAAATTAAATAACATGACCAGCGACGAAAAAAAGATTAATAATTAAGTATGAGCGCGAGTCGAACCGTCGCGTCATACACTTTCATCTTAGGAAGTTGGAACGCCAATCACTTGACCTTGAACTCTAACGTCGGCACCTACGCACAAATGCATAAGCCTCAAAACAGACGCGTAAAACTTCTCTTGCGATTTTCTCGGAATTGCCAGAGTTGTGCACCTTACTAATTGCACATCACGTAGTTCCAGTGGCCTACTAAAGGTGTACAAAGTTTGAAATAAATCTGTGATCCCAACATCGTGACCTCCCCTAGTAAATACTTAGGGATTGCAATTATTAATAACTTAAACTGGAACGATCAGATAGATAATGTTGTGGGTAAAGCGAACCAAATTTATAGGCAGAACACTTAGAAAATGCAATAGGTGTGCTAACGCGACTTCTTACACTGCGCTTGTCCACCCTCTTCTGGAGTATTGCTGTGCGGTGTTGGATCCACATCAGAGGGGGACTGACGGAGGACACCGAAAAAGTTCAAGGAATGGCAGCTCGTTTTTGTATTATCGCGAAATGGAGGAGAGAGTGTATCACGGATATGATAAGAAAACTCAGGTCGCAATCATTGAAACAATGGTGTTTCCAATTGCAGCAGGATGTTCTCGTAAAATAGCAATCACCAACTTTCTCCTCAGAATGTGAAAATATTTTTTTTGGCGCCCATCTATATATGGTCATAATAAAATAAGAGAAATTAGAGCTCGCACGGAAAGATTTAAGCATTGGTTTTCCCCGCATGCTGTTCGAGAGTGGAATAGTAGAGAAATGAAATGTCGTGTGGCTAGGGCCTCCCTTCGGGTAGACCGTTCGCCTGGTGCAGGTCTTTTGAGTTGACGCCACTTCGGCGACCTGCGCGTCTATGGGGATGAAATGATGGTGATTAGGACCACACAACACTCAGTTCCTGAGAGGAGAAAATCTCCGACCCAGCCGGGAATCGAACCCGGGCCCTTAGGATTGACAGTCTGTCACGCTGACCACTCAGCTACGGGGGCGGTGGTTCCGTGAACCCTCTGACACTCATTCAGTTGCCAATTGCTAAGTAATTGTGTAGATATACGAGGGTAATTCAATTATTATCCGCAAAGTAGTTATAAAATTTTATTGCAATCAAATATTGAACTTACAAGAACATCATTTTTCGACATAGTCTCCTTGCGTTTCAATGCACTTGGTAATGCCTGTTTGAGTGGACCAAACAAGTGATAGAAGACGCAAGATCGGAACTATATGGAGGATGATCCAGTACTCCAAACTGGAGTTTCTGGAGCGTTTCACCAGTGTGGGCAGCAGTATGCGGACGGGCATTGTCGTGCAACAACATAACTCCTTTTGACAGAAATCCTCGGCGTTTGCTTCGAATTGCAGGCTTTAGCCTGGCAGTAAGCATCTCACTGTGACGTACATTCTTTTAATGTTGTGCCCCTTTCCCCATAATGTTCCCGTACTGGACCTTGTGGGTCCCAAAATGGATCCATGTTTAGTCACCAGTAATGACCCCATCTAAAAAGTTGTCCCCTTCGCTACTATAGCGACGCAAATGTTTTTTGCAGATGTCCAAGCGCGTTTCTTTACGTCTATGCAACTATGTGAGTCGTTTTGGGACCCATCTTGCACAAACTTTAAGAAACCAAAGTCTGTTGTGGATGATTTCGTAGGCAGAACCATGAATAGTTTGCAGACGATGAGCCACTTCGTCAATAGTTAATCGTCTGTCTAAGAGAATAATTTTACGTGAACGCTCAATGTTTTCTTCAATTGTAATAGTAAACTGTCGTCCGGCTCCTTCGTCGTGCGTAACATTTCGCAATTTTTTCAATCCATTCGTAGACACTGCGTTGTGGTGAAACACTGTTCCCGCACTGTACCGAAAGTCTTCCATGAATTTCAGCCCCTGATAGTGTTCCGACCACAAAAAAACGGATCACTGAACGTTGCTCTCCTTTGGTGCAAATAGACAGCGGAACAGCCATGATTAACAGCACGGCAGCGATAACGAAACTAACCTTGGAGCTTGAAAACTGCAAAGATATAACAACAAATAAACAAAGCATGGGCCATCGACGTAAAACTACCAAAATAAACAAAAATATAACTAAATTCTGGATAATAATTGAGACAAAAATATAACTAAGTTCTGGATAATAACTGACTTACAAGGGGAGGCTAAGACGTTTGGAACGCGGATTTACTGTAAACTTCGTACACTCGTAGTATCCCATGAGGACAGCAAAATGTGTAAGTAGTAGCGCGTACTTCTCAAGTGTTACTGAGAAAATCGCAAGATAATTTCGGTCGTTAAATATATATATATCTGTGCGTGGCCATTTTAATCATGGATCGGCTGCAGCCGAATGGCGCCGGCACGGTAGCTCAGCGTCTTCGGTCAGAGCGTTAGCTACCCTTTATAATAAAAAAAACTGAGCGAACGATCATCGAACGAACTGAATGGGTGTCATCGTACGTCCGCCCTGAACAATAAAGAACAAATTTTTTTTTTTATTTTATTAAAAAAAAAAGTGGTTGGCGATCAAGCCGCTGGATCGCTGGATCGAGTATTTTCAGTATCACTTTATGCGTTTGGTCGTTTACTAGTCGATAGTTATGAATATTACATTATTTGTGATAGTAAAAATTAGTAGACTGCCAAATAACATTGTAAATTTAATAAAGGTTCATCCGATTACACGTATTTTCCCCATTATATCATCCACACAATTCCGAAGACGGCAAGAGCTGACAAGTGCGAGAATTATCGCACAATCAGCTTAACAGCTCATGCATCGAAGCTGCTTACAAGAATAATACACAGAAGAATGGAAAAGAAAATTGAGAATGCGCTAGGTGACGATCAGTTTGACTTTAGGAAAAGTAAAGGGACGAGAGAGGTAATTCTGACGTTACGGCTAATAATGGAAGCAAGGCTAAAGAAAAATCAGGATACTTTCATAGGATTTGTCGACCTGGAAAAAGCGTTCGACAATATAAAATGGTGCAAGCTGTTCGAGATTCTGAAAAAAGTAGGGGTAAGCTATAGGGAGAGACGGGTCATACACAATATGTACAACAACCAAGAGGGAATAATAAGAGTGGACGATCAAGAACGAAGTGCTCGTATTAAGAAGGGTGTAAGACAAGACTGTAGCCTTTCGCCCCTACTCTTCAATCTGTACATCGAGGAAGCAATGATGGAAATAAAAGAAAGGTTCAGGAGTGGAATTAAAATACAAGGTGAAAGGATATCAATGATACGATTCGCTGATGGCATTGCTATCCTGAGTGAAAGTGAAGAAGGATTAAATGATCTGCTGAACGGAATGAACAGTCTAATGAGTACACAGTATGGTTTGAGAGTAAATCGGAGAAAGACGAAGGTAATGAGAAGTAGTAGAAATGAGAACAGCGAGAAACTTAACATCAGGATTGATGGTCACGAAGTCAATGAAGGAATTCTGCTACCTAAGCAGTAAAATAACCAATGACGGACGGAGCAAGGAGGACATCAAAAGCAGACTCGCTATGGCAAAAAAGGCATTTCTGGCCAAGAGAAGTCTATTAATATCAAATACCGGCCTTAATTTGAAGAAGAAATTTCTGAGGATGTACGTCTGGAGTACAGCATTGCATGGTAGTGAAACATGGACTGTGGGAAAACCGGAACAGAAGAGAATCGAAGCATTTGAGATGTGGTGCTATAGACGAATGTTGAAAATTAGGTGGACTGATAAGGTAAGGAATGAGGAGGTTCTACGCAGAATCGGAGAGGAAAGGAATATGTGGAAAACACTGATAAGGAGAAGGGACAGGATGATAGGACATCTGCTAAGACATGAGGGAATGACTTCCATGGTACTAGAGGGAGCTGTAGAGGGCAAAAACTGTAGAGGAAGACAGAGATTGATATATGTCAAGCAAATAATTGAGGACGTAGGTTGCAAGTGCTACTCTGACATGAAGAGGTTAGCACAGGAAAGGAATTCGTGGCGGGCCGCATCAAACCAGTCAGTAGACTGATGACGAAAAAAAAAATCAATTGCAATATAAATAATAAAGAAAATGATTGTGCTGAAAATTAAAAAAAAAAAACCTGACGAACGGAACTCGATCCAGCGGCTTGAACGCCAAACACTTTTTTTAAACAAAAAACATTTTGTTCTATATAGTTCGCTGAATTTGTTCAGGGCGGACGTCCGATGACACCCGTTCACTTCGGTCGATGATCGTTCGCTCAGTTTTTTTATTATAAACGGTAGCTAACGCTCTGACCGAAGACGCTGAGCTACCGTGCCGGCGCCACTCGGCTATAGCCGCTTCTTGCTTAAACGCTATATTTTGTAAACCACATCAAATACTGACGAATCGATTCCACAGACCGAACGTGAGGAGAGGGGCTAGTGTAATTGGTTAATACAAACCATAAAAATAGCACGAAAGTATGTTTTTTAACACAAACCTACGTTTTTTTAAAATGGAACCCCGTTAGTTTTGTTAGCACATCTGAACATATAAACAAATACGTAATCATTGCCTTTTGTTGCATTGTAAAATGTTAATTACATCCGGAGATATTGTAGCCTAAAGTTGACGCTTGAGTACCACTCCTCCGCTGTTCGATCGTATGTATCGGAGAGCACCGAATTACGTAGGGATCAAAAGGGAACGGTGATGGACCTTAGGTACAGATGAGACTGGAACAACACATTACGTCCGCATGCTAACACCTTTTTATTGGTCTTTTTCACTGAAGCACATGTACATTACCATGAGGGGTGAGGTACACGTACACACGTGGTTTCCGTTTTCAATTACGGAGTGGAATAGAGTGTGTCCCGACATGTCAGGCCAATAGATGTTCAATGTGGTGGCCGTCATTTGCTGCACACAATTGCAGTCTCTGGCGTAATGAATGTCGTACACGCCGCAGTACATCTGGTGTAATGTCGCCGCAGGCTGCCACAATACGTTGTTTCATATCCTCTGGGGTTGTAGGCACATCACGGTACACATTCTCCTTTAACGTACCCCACAGAAAGAAGTCCAGAGGTGTAAGATCAGGAGAACGGGCTGGCCAATTTATGCGTCCTCCACGTCCTATGAAACGCCCGTCGAACGTGTACCTCACCCCTCATGGTAATGTACATGTGCGTCAGTGAAAAAGACCAATAAAAAGATGTTAGCATGTGGACGTAATGTGCTGTTCCAGTCTCTTCTGTTCCTAAGGTCCATCACCGCTCCCTTTGGATCCCTACGTAATTCGGTGCTCTCCGATACACACGATCGAACAGCGGAGGAGTGGTACTCAAGCGTCAACTTTAGGTTACAATATCTCCGGATGTAATTAACATTTTACAATGCAACAAACGGCACTGATTACGTATTTGTTTATATGTTCAGATGTGCTAACAAAACTAACAGGGTTCCATTTTAAAAAAACGTAGGTTTGTGTTAAAAAAACATACTTCCGTGCATTTTTTATGGTTTGTATTAACCAATTACACTAGTCCCTCTCCTCACGTTCGGTCTGTGGAATCGATTCGCCAGTATTTGATGTGGTTTACGAAATATATCCAGCGGTAACGTTAGGTGACTCATATATATATATATATATATATATATATATATATATATATATATATATATATATATATAGACGAACGAAATTATCTTGCGATTTTCTCAATAACGCTTGAGAAGTATGCGCTACTGCTCACACATTTTGTTGTCCTCATGGGGTGCTACGAGCGTACGAAGTTTGCAGTAAATCCGCGTTCCAAACGTTGTGGCCTCCTCTTGTTAGCCTCGTACATCATACATAAGAGAGCATCTGGGGGAAGGGGTAGCGAGGGGAAAGATATATATATATATATATATATATCTTCGGACGATGAGTTTACACAGCGGTTGCCAAAGTGCTTCGTGACCAAGGAGCGAATTTCTACCGCCAAAGTACTCAAGTATTTCTAGAACGTTCCGACCGTTGTGTACAGGGATTTGGTGAGTACGTGGTAAAATAGTGTCATATATCTGCGTAATATGAAGCGTAGTGCTGCGTTCAATAAAAGTTACTTGACCTGCTGCGATAATATGTAACTAAACTCTTGAAGGTAACTCATGGCAGGAAAGCACTACCCGACATCACTGAAAAAACGCTCGATAATGGTAAACTGAACTCCGCAGCCGAAGGCACAACTGGAAATGTATCTCGAGGGCTCTTTACGCGCCCCGAAATACAAGTGAATAGAGAGCGACGTGTTGTTTACACGAAAGAGAACGCGATATGCGGGCGCTACGCGAGCCGCTGCTGTATAATGGATTCAGTCCGGAGACAGTTAACCGGGAAGCGCGGCCAAGGTCGCAGCAGAGATTACTGCCAACAAAATAATCTGGACTTTCTCGAGAAAGAAGTTAAACACAGACGCATATTTTCTTTAGAGGAGAAACGGTGAACAAATGTTGGTGTGACTATCAGAGCTGTCAGTTTTCGACGCGAGTTATTCCTGTTGTCTTCCCCAAACGTTCACGTCTGGAATATACAGACGAGAAAGTTTATGACTCTATTGCAATAAATTCGGTGCCGACAGTACTCTAGAAATGATTCTTTGATTCAGCACAATGGAGAATACACTCGACAATGCAACAGCTTCCTCTCGAGTTCATCAGGATAATAAGAAATCCACAACAGAAAGAGAAGTCAAGTATGAAGATTCTGTACCACCGTAACTAATCTTATTAACGGCAAAGAACTGAATTTGAAAGAACAAAAAACTTGAAAAGCTGAGGAGTATTTTGCTCTTGTTCGTACTTACGCCACCTTTGCTCTGCTGATAACATTATAGTGTTTGCCTCTTCTGCAGACGAACTTCAGTAACGAATAGAAACAAAGTATCTGATAAAAGTATCCGGAAACCCTTGTGTAACGCGGAATCGACCCCCACATATGATGAGAAGCGGACCCGCTGGTACAAAAAGAGGCAAGGAATATTTGCTGTCAGTACAGAAGCAGTAACAAAAGGTTCAAATGGCTCTGAGCACTATGGGACTTAACATCTGAGGCCATCAGTCCCCTAGAACTTAGAACTACTTACACCTAACTAACCTAGGGACATCCCACACACCCATGCCCGAGGCAGGATTCGAACCTGCGACCGTAGCGGTCGCGCGGTTCCAGACTGAAGCGCCTAGAACCGCTCGGCCACTGCGGCCGGCAAGCAGTAACACTACAACACGTCGGTCACGAGAGCTCACTGACTTCGAACGTGGGCTAGTCATTGGATGTCACCTGAGCAAAAGTTCAGCCAGGGACATTTCAGCCCGTCTAAAGCTGCCCGAATCGATTTTTAGTTGTGTTGCCATACGTCGCGGATTTCGCTGACAGTCCGATTTTTATGCTCGAAGACGGCTGTCCTGGACGAAGAGGAAAATGTCTGCGAAAAAAGTGGCTAGTAAGTAAAAAAAAAATTTACGCAAGTTTTGCCATTGGCCACCGATCAAGTGTTTCATAACTTCTGCAGACTTAACGATAGCCGTTGAAACCTGTGCTGATATTCCGTGTCACTTCAGAATCTTTATGATAAATGAAACTGAAATGTTTTCTTACACAGGGAGATAACCAGAATTTGGAGATGATACCTCATAAAAAATGCGTTAAATTTTTTGAGGATTGTGTTTCTAAAGAGCAGTATTCAGAACTGCTTGCTGTTGTGCAGCACTATGTCTCCATTCCATGGCATAATGCCAATGTAGAGAGAGTGTTTTCCCTTGTGAATGCACAATGGACAGAAGAAAGAAACAGGGTAAAAAAGCATCAGTCAATGCAATGCTCCAAATCCAATATAACATGAAAACATAAATTGGACATATTTTCATAGACTGATTCAGAATCGGAGCGAGTTTCTTTCTTCTGTCCAGGGCTCAGAGAAATATGACAAGTTTAAAGCATAAAGTGAAAGATATATATCAATTGTAGCAACATGACTGTGTACATGTTAATGATTTGAGTTCAGTGCTTTAACTGAAAAGTTATTTAATGTCAATTGCAATTTTCTTCATCACTGACCACTCCTTAAACAGACACCATTAATGCTTGGATTAATTTTCCTTGTTACTTACAACTTCTTTGCTGACAGAATTACTGTTTGAATTATGGTAATTATGAAGATTTGGCTGACGTGCAGAAAGGTGAAAGGACATTGTGTGATTCCAGGTTTCAACCACAGCTTCATAATTACCACTGTAAAGTAATGATGAAGATTCAACTGAAATGCAAACCAATGGTCACTTGCACAACATATCGGTCCGTGTTTCAACCGCATCTTTATAATCACCGAATTTTGTCCTTGATTTTCGTCCTTGGATTATGGCAACACTAACTGTTACTTATGTGACTGTGAGGTGGAAAGGTGAATCAATAACTATAGCTAAACGAAGACCTGACACACCTCTGGTACTGACGTACAGGGTACATCGAGCTTTGCGGGTGGTAGTTCTAAACAATAGCATTAGATGAGCTGAAGGACTCATTCGTGAGCTCCAAAATGCTAACAGCAGTCCATCTAGCACCATGACCGTGCGTGGGTAGTTAAAAACAATGGGGCACAATAGCCGAGTAACTCGTCAAAGGCCACACGTTTCTGGAGTCAGCGCTGAACGATGCTCGAGGTGGTTACAGACCATCGCCACTGTACAGCGGATGACTGGAAACCAGTGGTTTGTTGTGATGTGTGGTATCGATAGCTACGATGCCACGGCGTAGGTACAAGTTCTTAGGTTGGCACTACGACACAGAAACCGATAACAGCGCCCTCTAGCCGGCGCTGTGCAGCTCTACGAGCGCCGCTCCGGATTCAGCCCATTTTGATTCCGAGTAGACGACCAAGCAACATTGTTTGTATTTCATAGTGGGAGAGCCACTACCGATTTGCCTTCGTAATTTCTAGTAGCTGTTAGCTTTGATACATGAACGGCTTCGCACCTACGTGCTCATCTATACGCAAAGTTAAGTAACATTATCAGTTGTAAATGTTCATAAACCAGTAAAAGAGTTATAACCTATACCCAGTACCGAAGCATTTCACCTTTTCCTGCTCCTACTCACTTCCTATATTCGGTCTACCCTTCAGTTTACAGGAGCAGACTCACGGGCCGCCTTCGAGGTGGGATACGAAATGATGAACCACGCTATACCTGTAGCAATCAGATGTAAGGGTTTGTGTTTACGGAATGCATGCAGAACATTACCTCTCATCAAATGTATAGCCAACAATCAAATGGGGAGGAGTTGGTGTTACAGTGGTAGTTCTAAACAATAGCATTAGATGAGCTGATGGACTCATTCGTGAGCTCCAAAATGCTAACAGCAGTCCATCTAGCACCATGACCGTGCGTGGGTAGTTAAAAACAATGACCTAGTAGATAGTGTCGGAAGTTCCATGCGGCTTTTCGCGGATGATGCTGTAGTATACAGAGAAGTTGCAGCATTAGAAAATTGTAGTGAAATGCAGGAAGATCTTCAGCGGATAGGCACTTGGTGCAGGGAGTGGCAACTGTCCCTTAACGTAGACAAATGTAATGTATTGCGAATACATAGAAAGAAGGATCCTTTATTGTATGATTATATGATAGCGGAACAAACACTGGTAGCAGTTACTTCTGTAAAATATCTGGGAGTATGCGTGCGGAACGATTTGAAGTGGAATGATCATATAAAATTAATTGTTGGTAAGGCGGGTACCAGGTTGAGATTCATTGGGAGAGTGCTTAGAAAATGTAGTCCAGCAACAAAGGAGGTGGCTTACAAAACACTCGTTCGACCTATACTTGAGTATTGCTCATCAGTGTGGGATCCGTACCAGATCGGGTTGACGGAGGAGATAGAGAGGATCCAAAGAAGAGCGGCGCGTTTCGTCACAGGGTTATTTGGTAACCGTGATAGCGTTACGGAGATGTTTAATAAACTCAAGTGGCAGACTCTGCAAGAGAGGCGCTCTGCATCGCGGTGTAGCTTGCTCGCCAGGTTTCGAGAGGGTGCGTTTCTGGATGAGGTATCGAGTATATTGCTTCCCCCTACTTATACCTCCCGAGGTCATAAGTCCCCTAGAACTCAGAACTACTTAAACCTAATTAACCTAAGGACAACACAAACATCCATGCCCGAGGCAGGATTCGAACCTGCGACCGTAGCGGTCGCGCGGTTCCAGACTGTAGCGCCAGAACCGCTCGGCCACCAGCGGCCGGCTATACCTCCCGAGGAGATCACGAATGTAAAATTAGAGAGATTAGAGCGCGCACGGAGGCTTTCAGACAGTCGTTCTTCCCGCGAACGATACGCGACTGGAACAGGAAAGAGAGGTAATGAAAGTGGCACGTAAGGTGCCCTCCGCCACACACCGTTGGGTGGCTTGCGGAGTATGAATGTAGATGTAGATGTAGATGTATGGGGTTATTTTCGTGGATAGGGTGTGTACGCCCTACAGCACTTAAAATAACCCTAAATTCAGAAGGATAAGAACACATTTTAGAGCAGTGTGTGCTGCTTGCAGCAGAGGAAGAGATTTAATGTATCAGCACGACAATGCACCATGCCACAGTACAGTATTTGTGAGGCAATCTTTCGTGGACAGTAACATTCCTGATACGGACCTGAACCCAGTGGAACAACTGTGGGATTAGTTGGAACGTCGACTTGCACCAGACCGCGGCGTCCGACACAACTACTGTCTCTGGTTTTGGCTGTTAAGGAAGGGGCTGCCATTCCTTACACACTTTGAGACACCTCATTGAAAGTGTCCCCAGAGGAGTTAATGTCGTCATAGAGGTGAATGGTGGACGCTCCTCACATTGTTAGGTGTCGGGATACTTTTGATCGCATAAAGTACTGAACACAGTTT
This sequence comes from Schistocerca nitens, assembly GCF_023898315.1. NCBI lineage: Eukaryota > Metazoa > Arthropoda > Insecta > Orthoptera > Acrididae > Schistocerca > Schistocerca nitens. The sequence goes on along the minus strand of NC_064617.1, from coordinate 927,659,882 downwards.
GAAAGTGAGCTTGCAGGTTGTTGCATCAGCACTAAAGTAATATAAAAATCAGTGTACCGAAAATAATAGTACAAATTAACAATGAAACCAGAGAAGGACCTGAAGAGTTCTTGCATTGACGACAGATGAACATAATGTAGGAAGACATTGCTAAATTTATATTTTTCAGAACTGAGCTTCCCGTGTTTCGAAAAATACAAGTTTAAAATCAGCTTGTATTGGCTGTTTTTGATAAGGCAGTAAGACAGGAAACTTCTACGCGAGTCCCATTGACAAGTGAGGGTACACGGCAACCAATGGCCAGATATTCTGGGAATTTCTGGGAGAGAGAAGAAAACAAACGGATAGCCCTGAATGCTCCATGGAAGCGTAATAGGTACGCTGCTTTTTACAATTACATAAACATTCTGGTTGATGGTATTGACAGCGGCATTAGACTGTTTGCCGATGATGCTGTAGTCTACAGGAAAGTAGTATCACACGAAAATTGTGAACAAATCAATGAGGATTTGGAGAAAATAAATGCATCGTGTAATGACTGGCAGTTATCTCTCAATATCAGTAAGTGTAACCTAGTGCGTACAGAAAGGCGAAAATCCCCATTATTGTACGAGTACAAAACAAATGCCCAGTCTTTGGAAGCGGTAACATCCATCAACTATCTGGCTGTGACTATTCGAAATGATCTCAAATGGAATGATCAGATTACACAAGTAAAAGAAAAGGCGAACTCTAGAGTGCGGCTTATTGGTAGAATACTGAAGCGATGCAGTCCTTCAACAAAGGAAATTGCTTACAATACGTTAGTTCGTCCAGTTTTATTGTTCACCTGTATGGGACCCTTACCAGTTGTGTCTGATTCAAGAGATTGAAAAGGTCACCAAAGAAGACCGGCAAGATTCGTAACTGGTATATTTAGCCATCGCGAAAGCGTTACAAATCTCATAGAAAGTTTGAAGTGGGATACACTTGCAGATAGACGACGCGCTAAACGGAAGGGGCTGCTCACTAAATTCCGAAATCCGATATTCACCGAGGATGTAGAGCATGTATTATTACCACCAACTTTCAAATTGCGCAATGATCATCATTCAAAGATAAGGGAAATTAGAGATCGTACTGAGGCGTTCAGACAGTCGTTTTTACCTCGTGCGATCCACGAGTGGAACAGACAGGGGAAATCTGACTTTGGCGCGAATTGTGCCCTCCGCCACACACCGCTTGGTGGCTAGCGGAATATATATGAAGGTATGTAGAATCACATATAACTACGTGTAACTTTTTCTTTATTTTACATGTTTCGCTCGACCATCGCGAGCAAATTGAGAAATTACGTGCCGAGGGCCACTCGTTACTAATATCAGGCTGTGTATGTATGTAACGAGTGGCCCTCGGCCAGGTAATTTCTAAAGAAGCTCGCGAAAGTCGAGTGAAACATGTAAAATAAAGAAAAAATCATGTGCGACTTGTGGCAGCTCTACAATTTTAATTTCTAACGACCGCAGTTCCCCTGCAAGCAAATAACTGCGCTCGCTAAACCTAGAATTAAGATCGTACCGAAAATTAAAAAGAGTTTGGCGGACATATAGCCAAGTCAATGAATGTTGGATGGATTGAGGAATTTCTTTACTATTTTTCAAGAATAACAAGAGATGGCGATCTGATGGAAAGGTGGGTACACGAAATTGGAGAACATGGAGAAGCAATAGGGATGCGTATATCGGAAGCCCGTTATGCATGGATATGTCTGGTATAGGCCTTTATCTAGCAAAGGATGACTACGCAGGAATGGATGAATATCTCTTTCTGGATGACTATTGCTCTGGAACATTTCGTTCGCTGAAATAGTGCAAAACTAGTTTTAAAATGGAACGACTAAATTTTAAAAGTAATTACATAATGAAAAAACAGAAACGAATAATCTTTATGTCTGCAGTGAAACTTTCTACAGAAGTTGCCACTGTAAGTTCAAAACTTTTAAGACCATGGGAAAGATTCGAGTCGTGTTGTGAGATATTTGTATTGTATTGTATGTTAACTGGGGACCTAGAAACGACGGAGAGGCTCCGTCCCCGCCGCAGCCGCAGTGGTCCACAACCCCACGACGACTACCGCAGTCCACTTCACCCCTCCGCCGCCCCACACCGAACCCAGGGTTATTGTGCGGTTCGGCCCCCGGTGGACACCCCAGGGAACGTCTCACACCAGACGAGTGTAACCCCTATGTTTGCGTGGTAGAGTAATGGTCGTGTACGAGTACGTGGAGAACTTGTTTGTGCAGCACTCGCCGCCATGGTGTAACTGAGGCGGAATAAGGGGAACCAATCCGCATTCGCCGAGGCAGATGGAAAACCGCCTAAAAACCATCCACAGGCTGGCCAGTTCACCGGACCTCGACACAAATCCGCCGAGCGGATTCGTGCCAGGGACCGGCGCTCCTTCCCGCCCGGAAAGCCGTGCGTTAGACCGCACGGCCAACCGGGCGGGCTTATGAGATATTTACTGGCTCCCTCATTTGTTCAACAGTCGACCGTTTCTTCAAAAGAAGAAAAAATAAAATGACTGAAGATGTTACACTATTGGCGATAAATTAGTGGAGACTAATAACCGTAAGTACAGGTTGCTTAAATATAGTGCTGCATATTCGTACGGGAGGTAGTTGCGTCAGAACTAAAAGAAAAAATCCTGTAATTACGTCTACGGAAACAATATCTATTGAGATATGGACAGTTTTGCTCGTGACGATAATGCGTAGTATTGAGAGGTGTGGGCCGTCGCAAGAAATGGCATAGTAAATTGACAGAATATGCACGTGTGAGCAGATCCAAATCCTCGAGCAATCATGGAGGTGAATCATCAAGATCGTTTCAGTATCAATGATTGGGCAGGAATTGTTTCTGACACTCTTAGGTGGATCCAGTTTACCAAGCAGATTAACGGGTGCTGTGTATCATTGATTTATGCACGATAATCTACCAGCAGCACTGGACAATGTTACATTTGCAGAGAGACTGTGATTTATGGACGACGGGGCGCCACACCATTTTCTACCAATCGTGCAACAGTACCTCACTGCAACGTTTTTTGATCGGTAGATTGGTCGAGGACGTCCGGAGGCGTGCCCTCCCAGTTCACCGGACCAGATTCTGTTGGAGTTATGGCTATGGGCACATTTAAAGGCTTCAGTATGTGCCCAGCCCATCGACAGCGGCATACGTTACAGGATGGTGTGATCCAACGCATGTGGTGCAATCCGAATGGAACCAGGTATGGCCGGTCGGAGTAGCCGAGCGGTTCTAGACGCTACAGTCTGGAACCGCGCGACCGCTACGGTCGCAGGTTCGAATCCTGCCTCGGGCATGGATATGTGTGATGTCCTTAGGTTAGATAGGTGTAAGTAGTTCTAAGTTCTAGGGGACTGATGACCTCAGAAGTTTAGTCCCATAGTGCTCAGAGCCATTTGAACCATTTTTTGAACCAGGTATTTTCGAAAGACAGCGTGATTCGCTGCGAAGAATGGCTGAAGGATGTGTCAAGATAAGTGGTAAGCACATGCAACACTGCTTATGATGTCTAGTTCAGCATAAGATGTGAATGAGAGAACAGCTTCGCCGAAATCTCAATAGGTATTCGCTTGTGGACATACTATTACAGGAACTTAACGTTTTGGCCAAAATCACCTCCTCAAGGAATATGTGACACTTTTTTTAAACAGCCTGTGTAGCAGAGTAGTTGTCAGGAGTGATCTAAAGTGGAAAAACAGCATACATTAAGTCAGAGGGAATGCTACGCTGAGTTTCATTGACAGAGCATATCTACGAAGGGAGGTTATAAAGCACTTGTTCGGCCGATTATTGAATATTTTTCGTTAGATTGAGTCCTTATCATGTAACATAAAAAAGGAGATATAGAAGATACGAAGAAGAGCGGCCCATTGAGTCCTTGATTTGTTTAGTAAGCGCTAGAGGGTTATGGAGATGTTCATACAACTCTAGTGGCAGATGCCAAGAGCCGGCCGGAGTGGCCGTGCGGTTCTAGACGCTACAATCTGGAGCCGAGCGACCGCTTCGGTCGCAGGTTCGAATCCTGCCATGGGCATGGATGTGTGTGATGTCCTTAGGTTAGTTAGGTTTAATTAGTTCTAAGTTCTAGGCGACTGATGACCTCAGAAGTTAAGTCGCATAGTGCTCAGAGCCATTTTGAACCAGATGCCAAGGATTTTCCCCGCGCACCAACATTGTGCCAGGAGCAGCGAGTTTAATTTAACAATCGCATATTTAATGTTTCGGTACATCAAAGTCAACATCTACGAAAGAATAGCGACACTCTGAGTATTGACTACTCAGTCACTCTCTGTTAAGGAAGGCGGTGTAAAAGTAGTCGCACTGTTAGCAGAATTGCTAAAATACCACTTTTGGCTGCGTTATGCTAAAACTACATCCCATAAGTTGAACAAAAAAAAAATGGCTCTGAGCACTATGGGACTCAACGTCTGTGGTCATAAGTCCCCTAGAACTTAGAACTACTTAAACCTAACTAACCTAAGGACATCACACACATCCATGCCCGAGGCAGGATTCGAACCTGCGACCGTAGCAGTCGCGCGGTTCCTGACTGAGCGCCTAGAACCGCTAGACCACCGCGGCCGGCTAAGTTTAACAAATTGCGGAAAATTACCGATGCGTGATTATGAGGGGCAGGTATAATTTGTATTGGCTCGTTGCCAGTCTCTTTAGGGAATCGGATTCGCATACTGACATCCAACTGTTGGGCCACAGTACTGTACCTCAGGAAGTCACAGAAGCAATACGTGTCCAGGTAAAATGGACCCTGGCATTCCTAACTTTTTACTACGTCTAATAATTGTTGAAAACCATATCTTGATGTCTTGCAACAAAAGCAGAAGTCCCTGCTGTTCGATGAAAATTAAAAGTTAAATGTAAATTACACTAATTATTAACTAACTTTGAACAGCTGTTCGTCCTCCTCTTTTTTATATAAAATCTTTATTTGAGGGCATTATTAATTTACATCTGCCTTTGCAGTAACCGATATCCCTACTCCCCCTATTACGCTTCTCGTTTTAGCAGCTACAATGATCAACAGTAGCTTAAAAATAAGCCTTAAAGTATAAAACCAATTGCTTATTATACTACTGAAGTAAGGTTGCTTAAGCTACTGCGATTATCCCCATTTGTTTTCCGCTTATATTCAGTTTGAAACCAGTAGTCAAAGTTATGAATTTCTGCCGCCTTTGGCACTGATACCACAGTCACTGCTCTTTACGACTTCGCAACGGAACACAATTCAGTTGTCTGTTATATTCCTCTTCTGATGTACGTTGGGTTGTTGTTTACGTTTCAATAATCCAGACTGTAATATTGCCAACTTACGCTGCTGATACAGTATTAGTTTTATAAAAAATAAACAAACAGGCCTTCCATATATCCTTCGAGGAAGTAAAATGAGTGTCTGTTATGAAACGCGCTTCTAGATTACGCATTCTGATGTAACGAGAAACAGACGGGGAAAAAAAGTAACTTACCTTCAACACTTAACTAAAAGAACTATAACAACGCCGGCCGCGGTGGTCTCGCGGTTCTAGGCGCGCAGTCCGGAGCCGTGCGACTGCTACGGTCGCAGGTTCGAATCCTGCCTCGGGCATGGATGTGTGTGATGTCCTTAGGTTAGTTTGGTTTAAGTAGTTCTAAGTTCTAGGGGACTGATGACCACAGCAGTTGAGTCCCATAGTGCTCAGAGCCATTTGAACCATTTTTGAACTATAACAACTCATTGTATACCATCATAAATAAAGTTAATAGCGTTTCGTGATACATGTTTATTACTTATGTTAACTACTTGCAAGTAGTACTGCATGCTTCTGATTAACTGTGTTTAGTTCGGCGCTACTGAAAAAAAATATATAAAAAAACCGGAAGACAGAAAATGTTCAAATGTGTGTGGAATAATATGGGACTTAACTGCTAAGGTCATCAGTCCCTAAGCTTACACACTACTTAACCTAAATTATCCTAAGGACAAACAAACACACCCATGCCCGAGGGAGGACTCGAACCTCCGCCGGGACCAGCCGCATAGTCCAAGACTGCAGCGCCTTACACCGCTCGGCTAATCCCGCGCGGCAAGACAGAAGTATGGTGTTATAACCAAAAGCAATATTTTCGTTTAGAATACAAATTTCTAGTTGTGAAAAGGTATACGAAGAAGCATCCTCAAGTTATTAAATGGCAATACGTGTTAACCGGGATTTGAGCGTCTAACAGAAGCGGATTGGCCTGTAATAGTACAGAAAGTTTTCTCGGTAGAGACGAGATAATCGAGAAAACACTTATCAAGTATAAGGACGCACTGAAAAATGTTGATCTATTATTAGAGTACAATGGGCAAAATCTGTCTGACCACCGATCTTTTCACTCTCCGGTAAATGAGGGTTGCCGTTAGGAAAAAAAAAAAAAAAAAAAAAATACCTGGACCACTATCTCCCGAAAGTGGACTGAAAGGAAATGAAGTGTGTTATAAGCATAATTTAGTATATTAATTCACAATTTCCGGTGAGTAACGCGTAAATAATGCAGCGAACTTTCAGGTGTGACATGTAGCATGTGATTTAAATACGGTAAATATAAGTTTTGGGGGAAAACGTGTATTTTGGACTATCCATGTTTTTAGGTTGCCACTGCACTCTCAGGTCTGCGTTACCTCGGACAATCGGCAGTTTGCTGTATTTCGTAAGTTATTTTCATTAAATATCATGCAATAAGAGTTTCCAAATTAGTGAAATTTAAATTTACGAATTTATTAAATGACCAAAAACAACCACTTGGTACATTTTTTCAAGTACCTATAAAAACACATCAAATCTATACCTTCTTTTCAGTTTCAAAGGCAACATAGGCTTATACAGACGGATATTTTTGAAAATACGACTGCCGCACGCGAAGTATCGCACGTGTTCCCTAAGTAACATATTCTCTCGCGCCAACAATTAACTATCTTAATTACTAGCACATGTTATAGGCCGAGGGTTAGCCCACAGGGCCTCAAATATAGTTACACATTAAAAAAAAAAGGAAAAAAAAGTGTGACAAATATCGTTTCTCGCGGCTCTATAACGGAAATAGCAGTAAACCTTATGAAAGAAAACTACCTCAAAATTGAAAATTTCGTGTCATTTATTTATCCAGCAGACTGATACAGCGTGCGTGGCAAATTTGGTAAAATTACGTTAACTAAAGATATAATAACCATATTTAAAGTTTAGTGTCATTATTTCTATGGGCAGATTATAATATTCCTGATACGGGAATACAGAAATTTATCGTCGCATCCGTCGAAGAGAGAAAAACTGATATGACTTGTGCCGCCCGTAATCATTTATTTAATGGAAGCATTCTGTTGTTTTTAATTTAAATGTATGATATTTCCTAACAAGCCGTTGTTGTAGGCCTATAGTGCTGTACAACTAAACTAACTATCTTTCATAGAATTACTGTCTAGTGCAGTAGCTTATAGAGGGAAACTAATTCAATGGAAACAACTCGGTTTCATTAAGGTTTGAAAAAGGTTATTTGTTCTTTTGTGAAACTGATCAAATTGAAAATTACGCCGCATATTAAATATTTTTAAAAAACACTTGAATCACGCTGTTTCTTTTTGGTACGGTAACGAGACAATCAAAAAATCGAAAATATTGGTAAGTATGATAGGTCGTTGTTAAAAATTTAGAATAGGCGCTGTACAACTGACTAAACAAGTTAAAATTATGTTCAAAACAGTTTATATTGATGTTATCTTTATTAATATGTGGGTTATACTTTACATACAAATATTTTCACATCAGCTTAATATCCAGAACTGACAGATACCTGCTGGAAAAATTTACTAACTTAATGTTTCCTTGTCATTGTTGATATTAAGTTTGTCTAAAGATGATTGTGTAACCGAAAAAGGCCACTAAATCGCTAGCTGGACTGTTTTGATATCTTTTTAAACATCACTATTTTCATTTGTTTACGTCCAAAATTAAAGAATTTTAATCAGTCATAAAGAAATACATTTCAAAGAATCTATCGCTGATTTCACATTATGCTCTTTGGAAACACGCAACACTCTCGCACGCGTACGTACCTGGGCCAACGTCCGACAGGATAGTCGCTCCCGGTGACTGCACGCGGCGAAGCGTAGCTTGCAACTGCCGCGTCTCGTCCTCGGGCGGCGCAGCAGCGCTCCTAGCGGAGGCCTGCGCAGTGAGTGGCCGAGCGCGCCGAAGCAACAATCACCGCTCGGCGCCCTCACCGTGTGTCTGCCGAGGGCTGCAGACGGCGCGGTGCGCTGCGCGCTGATGGCTATTGAATGGGGTAATCGTGCCCGAAATTTCTGCGCGTGAAACACGACAGGCCTTATTGTCTGCGGTCCATAAGTCCTCATTCACGCGCGCTAGCGAAAATGTCTTCGTGATTCTCACAGCGGAGCATTAGCCGCCTTGTAAAAGAATGCTTCGCACTTTTTCAACGTGTCCCCGTTTAAGGGGGGTAGGACGTCAAACGGGTCGACTTGGAGCAGGAGAGGCATCACACGACATTTTAATTTCCAGTGTCTATACTTTTACAAATAAGTTCATAAAACTTTGTCAGCATCACCAGGAAGGATTCAGAATTCACACTCATTGCAGTGGAAGTTCGAAAACATAACAAAAAAAAATTTTTTTTACGTGCTAAATTTCATCATTTTTTCACTTACTAATGGCTGCATTTGTTGCTATAGGTCCACTTTTCTTCATAAGTTAGAGAGATTCTTCGATGAATTTTGCACAGCATACATACAATACTTACAGGTGTATGAAGCTCTAGAATTTATTTAATTTATGAAAAAACAAACGAGCTGTTGTATTTTAAACTTCATGTTTAGAAAAAACAAAAATTTTGTAGTTTATTACCTCAATTTTTACCACAGTTTTTAATAGATTTGGAAAATTCTAGAGTTTCATACACCTTTAGGTATGGTTTGTATGCTGTGCAAAATTCATCGAAGAATCTCTCTTACTTATGAAGAAAGGTGTACCTATAGCAACAAATACTGACATTAGTAAGTGAAAAAAATGATGAAATTTCACATGTAACAAAAATCATTTCGTTATGTTTTCGAACTTCCACTGTTATGAGTGTGAATTCTGAATCCTTCCTGCCCATGCTGACAAAGTTTTATGAATTTATTTGTAAAAGTATAGACAGTGGAAATTAAAATGTCATGTGGTGCCTCTCCTGCTCCAAGTCGGCCCGTTTGACGTCCTACCCCCCTTAAGGTACCACGTCGTTCGTATCGACGGCTAAAAACGTTCCTAATCTAACCTCTTGATTCTCCATAGGTTAGGAGAGGGTGAAGGAAAGAAAACTCGCAGGTTGACGTTCCTGTCTATACCACAGTTGGATGGTCGACCTGACTTTAAGCAGTGTAAATGTCTGTTTAATCAAGTGGTGGCGTAATCTCGTTTTCTTGCATTGATGAACTTAAGTTTGTTACAGTATGGCAGCGTCTGTATTTTACATTGTGTGTACAGTTTGATTCAATGTCCGAAGGAGCTCTACAGATTCAGTAGAATACAGACACTGCCCCATGGTATTTCGTAGCAAAGCAATACAATCTGACGATGCAAACAATGTCTCTCCTTGTGCGTGAGTCATACGATTTGTATGCGAGCACTATGGGACGTAGGCACTAGGAGATCATAGATGTTAGGGGCAGTCCTGGAGGCGTGATCGGGTGGCGGAAGCGGGAAATCCGGATTCGAATCCCAGTCAGGCACAAATTTTCATGTTAATAGTAAATCGTAGAGCCGTTGTACGATCATATTTCCAATTTACGAATGCATTTCACAATGTAACACGGCTTTCAATCGCCGGCAGTGTCTGTTCCGTCGGGCACGCATGCATGTTCTAAGGAACATTGCTTCATACCAAAGTATGGCAATATGAAGAGCAAAACAATGTTTCTCCCTGTACGGGAATCATACACTTTGTACGCGGGCCCCATAGGACGTAGACACTTGGGTATATGGAAGTCTGTGTCGGCACTGAAAGCGTACTTGGAGCGCGAGGCGGTTAAGGAGACTGTTCACGTGAAACAGCGAATCTGCGTTCGAGTCCCGTTCCGCCTCAAATCTTTTTATGTTACTAGTAAATCGTGTAGCCACTACACAATCGTATTCTAAATTTGCGAATACCTTACAAAAAGTGTGTTAGTTAACAGTGATTAATTCCATGCGCGGGACTCTGAGCCAAAGGAATGAAATGACATTTACTGTGTAACTCAAAAGCAACAAAGGTATACTCGTACACTCGCCCCGTACCTTTCCTCAAACATGCCGTGCAAAAAGGAGGACCAAGAGAACTAGATAAATGTTATTCTCTGATACAAGTTCGTCGGCTTTCGTGGCCAGTGCCAATGCGAATAAAATAATTTTGGATATTAGGCTGCAATGACGAGGACTGCACCAAGTGGGTTGAGACGTTGACAATTTAGTTACTTTAATGTTTGATAATGACATTAAGTACAGTACTCACAGGTATATACACTGAAGCGCCAGAGAAACTGGTATAGGCATGCGTATTCAAATACAGAGATACGTAAACAGGCAGCAGACAGCACTGCCGTCGGCGAAGCCTATATAAGACAACAAGCGTCTGCAGCAGTTGTCAGACCGGTTATTCCTGCTACAATGGCAGGTTATTGAGAGTCAAGTGAGTTTGAAGTGGTGTTATAGTTGACGCACGAGCGATGCGCCACAGCATCTCCGAGGTAGCGATGAAATGAGGATTTTCCCGTACGACCATTTTACGATTGTACTGTGAATCTCAGGAATCCGGCAAAACACCAAATCTCCGACATCGCTGCGGCCGGAATAAGATCCTGCAAGAACGGGACCAACGGCGACTGGAGAGAATTGTTCAATGTGACGGAAATGGAACCCTTCCGCAAATTCCTGCATATTTCAGTGCTTGGCCATCAACAAGTGTCAGAGTGCGAACAATTCAACGAAACGTCATCGATAAAGGCTTTCGGCGCAGAAGGCCCACTCGTGTACCCTTCATGACTGCACGACACAAAGCTTTACGCCTCGCCTAGGCCCGTCAACACCGACATTAGACTGTTTATGACTGGAAACATGTTGCCTGGACGGACGAGTCTCGTTTCAAACTGTTTCGAGTAGATGGACGTGTACCGGTATGGAGATAACGTTATGAATCCATGCACCCTGTATGTCAGCAGAGGACTGTTCAAGCTGATGCAGGCTCTGTAATGGTGTCGAGCGTGTGCAATTGGAGCGATATGGGACCCCTGATACGTCTAGATACGTCTCTAACAGGTGACACGTACGTAAGCATCCTGTCTGATCACCTGCATCCATTCATGTCCATTGTGCATTCCGACGGGCTTGGGAAATTCCAGCAGGACAATGCGACGCCCCAAACGTCCAGAATTCCTACAGAGCTACTCTAAGAACAGTCCTCTGAGTTTATACACTTCTGCTGGCCACCAGACCAACCAGACATGAACATTATTGAACATATCTGGGATGCCTTCCAACATGCTTTTCAGAAGAGATCCGCACCCCCTCCTACTCTTACTGATTCATGGACAGCCCTGCAAGATTCATGGTGTCAGTTCGCTCCAGCACTAATTCAGATGTTAGTCAATGCCACGTTGTACTGCGGCACTTATACGTGCCCATGGGGGCCCTACACGATATTAGGCAGGTGTACCAGTTACTTTGGCTCTTCAGTGTAGTACCAGTATCGTTGGACGCAGCCATGGATTCATTTACTTGAAATACACTGACGCCCCCACTCCACGGAATTCTAGCAACACTGTAGACAAAGCAGTCGTGTAGCTTACCCGTCAATAACTAACACAGCACTAGCTGGGTTCTCGGTCAGTCGGGAGACTGTCGAATTACGATAGGTTCGCGTGAACGCTGCTTAAGGGCAGTTTGCAGATCGGCTCACTTCAGAAACATATTAATTTTCCACTTGACAAATTAGAATCTGTGAAACGCGGTAAATGCACTGATAGAACGATAGTATGTGTGAGTATTATTTTACAAACAGTCGAAAAATTGTAGGTAGGATTATGGGGCAAATACTACGTTTACTTGTGAGTCTCCTGCGATGGGAATGCCATTGCAGATTGACAAATGGAAGTTGTACTAGCGTAACAACATTTTTAATAGGTAAACGGGGACCGGTTTAGTTTTGAAACTGAGAACCTGCATTATTCAGCAGTCTTTTTCGAAAACGTCTTCCCTGGCTGCGCTTCATCTCGTTTGCTGGATTCCGAGATGGTGTGGCGACGATGGCGCACTTTGCCTTGAAAATAATATCTCCAGACCCGTTGCAGAGCTCCAGTACTGTCGCAGCTGTCATAATGAGCCTGACATCGTAGGAATGAAGTTCAGAGCGCGCACATTTTGAAACGTGCCGCACTGCGTGCGAAACTCCACACGTGACACGATGTGCTGGAAGAGTGCAGTCCGAGGCCCGGCCTGTCTCGGCACTTCTCGGCTCGTCTCGGCTGTAATAGGTCCTTCTCGGAACTACTCGGTTCAGTGCGACATCTCTCTGAGCACTGCGATGCGACACTGTTTCTTCCGGCATTTGGCGCCGTATGTTTCTTCATATTACGCAGAATCGTGTTGTCGGCGCTGTTTATCTTTCGCTACCTATTTGTGGCATAAAGGAAGTTCATAGGTCCAGTGGTCGTTGAATGGGAATCACAAAAGAACAGGATGAGAACTCTTAATACACTACTGGCCATTAAAATTGCTACACCAAGAAGAAATGCAGATGATAAACGGGTATTCATTGGGCAAATATATTATAATAAAACCGACATGAGGTTACATTTCCACGCAATTTAGGTACATAGGTCCTGAGAAATCAATACCCAGAACAAACACCTGTGGCCGTAATAACGGCCTTGATACGCCTCGGCATTGAGTCAAACAGAGCTTAAATGGCGTGTACAGGTACAGCTGCCCATTCAACACGATACCACAGTTCATCAAGAGTAGTGACTGGCGTATTGTGACGAGTCAGTTGCTCGGCCACCATTGACCAGACGTTTTCAGCTGATGAGAGATCTGGAGAATGTGATGGCCAGGGCAGCAGTCCAAAATTTTCTGTATGCAGAAAGACTTGTACAGGACCAGCGACATGCGGTCGTGCATTATCCTGCTGAAATGTGGGGTATCGCAGCGATCGAATGAAGGGTAGAGCCACGGGTCGTAACGCATCTGAAAAGTAGCGTCCACTGTTCAAAGTGCCGTCAATGCAAACAAGAGGTGACCGGGAGATACGCCAGTATGGCGAAGACGAATACACGCTTCCAATGTCAACCTGGATTCATCCGATAAATGAAGTTTTGCCATTGGTGCACCCAGGTTCGTCGTTGATTACACCATCGCAGGCGCTCCTGTCTGTGATGCATCGTCATGGGTAACCGCAGCCATGGTCTCCGAGCTGATAGTTCATGCTTCTGCAAACGTCGTCGAACTGTTCGTGCAGATGGTTGTTGTCTTGTAAACGTCCCCATCTGTGGACTCAGGGATCGAGACGTGGCTGCACGATCCGTTACAGCCATCCGGATAAGATGCTTGTCATCTCGACTGCTAGTGATACGAGGCCGTTGGGATCCAGCACTGCGTTCCGTATTACCCTCCTGAACCCGTCGATTCCATATTCTGCTAACAGTCATTGGATCTCGACCAAAGCGAGCAGCAATGTCACGATACGATAAACCGCAATCGCGATAGGCTACAATCCGACCTTTATCAAAGTCGGAAACGCGATGGTACGCTTCCTCCTCCTTACAGGAGGCATCATAACAACGTTTCACCAGGCAACGCCGGTCAACAGCTGTTTGTGTGTGAGAAATCGGTTGGAAACTTTCCTCATGTCAGCAGGTTGTAGGTGTCGCCACCGGCGCCAACCTAGTGTGAATGCTCTGAAAAGCTGATCATTTGCATATCACAGCATCTTCTTCCTGTCGGTTAAATTTCGCGTCTGTAGCATGTCATCTTCGTGGTGTAGCAATTTTAATGTTCAGTAGTGTATGTATTATACAGTCGCATAATCGATGGGTACCGAAAATTTGCTATGGAATGACAACACCATGCAGAAAGTATATAAAGATTTAATTGATTATAAAAGCGCAAAAAAATTACTACGATTTGTAAGAGATTCATTGTTGTATACGTCAAGACGCACTGTGTACAAAATTAGTAGGCAAGGACCGCGTGATGAAACCGGTTGTGTGACTAGTAAATTTTCTGAAATCGCACGAATTATAAGATTGTCAGCTGATAAATTTTATGGTGGAACTGAACGAAGCGTATGGAGACGATACATATTAGTGCAACGTTTCTTAAGTCAAGGGCACGCTTGGAACGATTTCGCTGCAGTGGAGTTTCTGAAGGAAAAAAGAAAACAGAAACGAAAACTAGAACATCTGGAATCCTTTTAAGACTCTCAGTTTAAGTGGACTTGACTGCAACTCTGTTCTCAGTGCCGGCCGCGGTGGCCGAGCCGTTCTAGGTGCTTCAGTCCGGAACCGCACGACTGCTACGGTCGCAGGTTCGAATCCTGCCTCGGGAATGGATGTGTGTGATGTCCTTAGGTTAGTTAGGTTTAAGTAGTTCTAAGTTCTAAGGGACTGGTGATCTCAGATGGTTCAAATGGTTCAAATGGCTCTGAGCACTATGGGACTTAACATCTTTGGTCATGAGTCCCCTAGAACTTAGAACTACTTAAACCTAACTAACCTAAGGACAGCACACAACACCCAGCCATCACGAGGCAGAGAAAATCCCTGACCCCGCCGGGAATCGAACCCGGGCGTGGGAAGCGAGAACGCTACCGCACGACCACGAGATGCGGGCATCTCAGATGTTGAGTCCCATAGTGCTCAGAGCAATTTGAACCATTTTTTATTTCTCCTCACAGTAAGACGATACAAGGTGAGGAACAATTCTGAATTCGTTGGAATGGCTTTAGAAAGAAAATCGCACTATGGAAGAGGAAACTTCTGGCAAAAAGATGTCATATCGCTAAAGTCACTGAATTAAAGAAACGTGAATTTCGAAGAATTTATTGTGGCGTTGACGGAACTAAGGAAATATTTTAAAAACTTATTGAGGATACTACGAGTCGTACATCTGTTTTCGAGGTGTTTTCGAGGCTGCGTGCCATTTCAGCTGAAAGTGCTCCTGTACGTGTTCAGATGAAACCGATCAGTCGGCACTGAAATTCCCGTTTAAAACACAAAATGTTTTACTATAAAACAGTCCAGGAAATTTTAATTTTTTTACAGGAAGAATTTTCACTTCTGCACAACGAGGCAGCAAACGTGATACAACGTTTCCATCAATGTGTGTGCATAAATGACTTTTTTTCGATTGTGAAACTGAGTCGCGATTACGTGGCAAACTGAGTGTAAAAAATCTGCGAATTGTCTATGTCTGTCCGTTTTTACTAGTTATAAACTTCATCATGTCGTCAGTGCACCAAAAATAACTAAATAATACTTAAATTTTGTTGTTTGTGGTCTACATTGTCATAGAATATGAAACCAAGCTGCATGTAAGACTGTCAATGTCCCTTGTATGATTCCAATGCCATCTAAATGCACCACGTTCGCAGTCACCCCATCTTCTCACTCAAACAGCGTGGCGTGTTAGTAGAGTGAGTGTGTAGCTAGGCGACAGAACTTAGCGTGGTAGAGGGAGCACTGCAAGCGTGCAGAATTCTTGCAGGTACCTACTCCATATAGTATCCCACTCCATGACACCCTCGAAACAGCTTCAGTTCAATGACTGATACAATACAGTTCAAGGCTTATCCACATGCTGGCACGTCGAAATGTTCAAGCCTGATATGGTCCATACACATTGTTTCACGAGTGAACCAGCGATTTGTGTCCATTCTTAGAATATATGACAAACTTCTCTTAGGTCATCTATGCAAAAAGCAGAGCAGAGTTCACTCAGATTTAATCACTGTCTTTATGCAGTTTACCTCGACACGGTGTATATATAAATTTAAATGTTTTATCCGTGACTTTACGGACGAAAATAAACACACAAGCCATTTGATTGTTTTATTTAGATGGCCAAAAACAGGTTCTCTTACTCACATAGCGAATACACATAGAGATACATGGAAACATTTATGTTCTGGTAGATGTATTATTTGACTGTAATATTTACTTCTAAATTTAATGCATAAAACAAAATAATAAAAGAAAAATGAGCATTTTTATATAGACTTTCTAAAGCTATATCTTTGAACTTCGACACCGGAGTTATTGGAGACGGCAGAGGATAAACGACTGAATTTTCCATACTTTATTAAATTACGGTATCATTTCCCATCATTGTAAGAGAAACGCCAGCAGCCCAAAGTCTGGTGGGAAATTGAGCCTGCTATCCGACTACAGAGATTAACAGCCAGTGCTCCCATACACTGATCGGCCAGAACCTACCTAATAGGCAGTACGTCCAACTTTGGCACAAATAACAGCGTCGACGCTTGGTGGCACGGAAAAAATGAGGCCCTGGTAGGTCGCTGGAGGGCTCTGGAACCACATGTGCACACACAAGTTATCTGTTGTTGTTGTTGTGGTCATCAGTCCTGAGACTGGTTTGATGCAGCTGCCCATGCTACTCTATCCTGTGCAAGCTGCTTCATCTGCCAGTACATACTGCAGCCTACATTCTTCTGAACCTGCTGAGTGTATTCATCTCTTGGTCTCCCTCTACGATTTTTACCCTCCACGCTGCCCTCCAATACTAAATTGGTGATCCCTTCATGCCTCAGAACATATCCTACCAACCGACCCTTCTTCTAGTCAAGATGTGCCACCAACTCCTCTTCTCCCCAATTCTATTCGGTACCTCTTCATTAGTTATGTGATCTACCCATCTAATCTACAGCATTCTTTTGTAGCACCACATTTCAAAAGCTTCTATTCTCTTCTTGTCCAAACTATTTATCGTCCATGTTTCACTTCCATACATGGATACACTCCATACAAATACTTTCAGAAACGACTTCTGACATTTAAATCTATACTCGATGTTAACAAATTCCTCTTCTTCAGAAACGCTTTCCTTCCCATTGCCAGTCTACATTTTATATTCTCTCTACTCCGACCATCATCAGTTATTTTGCTCCCCAAATAGCAAAACTCCTTTACTGCTTTAAGTGTCTCATTTCCTAATCTAATTCCCTTGGCATCACCTGAGCTAATTCGACTACATTCAATTATCCTCGTTTTGCTTTTGTTGATCTTCTCTTCTATCCTCCATTCAAGACACTATCCATTCCGTTCAACTGCTCTTCCAAGTCCTTTGCTGTCTCTGACAGAATTGCAAAGTCATCGGCGAACCTTAAAGTTTTTATTTCTTCTCCATGGATTTTAATACCTACTCTGAATTTTTATTTTGTTTCCTTTATTACTTGTTCAGTATACAGATTGAATAACATCGGGGAGAGGCTACACCCCTGTCTCACTCCCTTCCCAACCACTGCTTCTCTTTCATATCCCTCGACTCTTATAACTGCCATCTGTTTTCTGTACAAATTGTAAATAGCCTTTCGCTCCCTGTATTTTACCCCTGCCACCTTCAGAATTTCAAAGAGAGTATTCCAGTCAACATTGTCAAAAGCTTTCTCTAAGACTACAAATGTTAGAAAAGTAGGTTGGCCTTTTCTTAATCTAGCTTCTAAGATAAGTCGTAGGGTCAGTATTGCCTCACGTGTTCCAACATTTCTACGGAATCCAAACTGATTTTGCAGCCGTGGCTTATTAACCTAATAGTTCGGTAATTTTCACATCTGTCAACATCTACTTTCTTTGGGATTGGAATTATTATATTCTTCTTGAAGTCTGAGGGTATTTCGCCTGTCTCATACATTTTGCTCACCACATGGTAGAGATTTGTGAGGACTGGCTTTCCCAAAGCTGTCAGTAGTTCTAACGGAATGTTGTCTACTCCCGGGGCCTTGTTTCGACTTAGGTCTTTCAGTGCTCTGTCAAACTCTTCACGCAGTATTATATCTCCCATTTCATTTTCATCTACATCCTTTTCCATTTCCATAATAGTGACCTCAAGTACATCGCCCTTCTATAGACCCTCTATGTACTCGTTCCACCTTTCTGCTTCCCTTCATTACTTAGAATTTGGTTTCCATCTGTGCTCTTGATATTCATACAAGTGGTTCTCTTTTCTCCAAAGGTCTCTTTAATTTTCCTGTAGACAGTATCTATCTTACCCCTAGTGAGATAAGCCTCTACATCCTGACATTTGTCCTCTAGCCATGCCTACTTAGCCATTTTGCACTTCCAGTCGATTTCATTTTTGAGACGTTTGTATTCCTATTTGCCTGCTTCATTTACTGCATTTTTATATTTCCTTCTTTCATCAATTAAGTTCAATATTTCTCCTGTTGCCCAAGGATTTCTACTAGCCCTCGTCTTTTTACCTACTTGATCCTCTGCCGCCTTCACTGTTTCATCCCTCAAAGCTACTCATTCTTCTTCTACTGTATTTCTTTCCCCCATTCTTGTTAATTGTTCCCTTATGCTCTCCCTGAAACCCTGTGCAACCTCTGGTTATTTCAGTTTATCCAGGTCCCATCTCCTTAAATTACCATCTTTTTACAGTTTCTTCAGTTTTAATCTACAGTTCATAACCAATAGATTGTGGTCAGAGTCCACATCTGCCCCTGGAACTGTCTTAAAATTTAAAACCTGGTTCCTAAATTTCTGTCTTACTATTATATAATCTGTCTGAAACCTGTCAGTATCTCCAGGTTTCTTCCATGTATACAACCTTCTTTTATAATTCTTGAACCAAGTGTTAGCTATCAGCGCTACAGTCTGGAACCGCGCGACCGCTACGGTCGCAGGTTCGAATCCTGCCTCGGGCATTGATGTTTGTGTTGTCCTTAGGTTAGTTAGGTTTAAGTAGTTCTAAGTTCTGGGGACTTATGACCTCAGCAGTTGAGTCCCATAGTGCTCAGAACCTTTTTTTTTTTTTTGTTAGCTATGATTAAGTTATGCTCTGTGCAGAATTCTATTAGGCGGCTTGCTCTCTCATTTCGTACCCCCAGTCCATATTCACCTACTACGTTTCCTTCTCTTCCTTTTCCTACTATCGAATTCCAGTCAGCCATGACTATTAAATTTTCGTCTCCATTCACTATCTGAATAATTTCTTTTATCTCATCATACATTTCTTCAATTTCTTCGTCATCTGCAGAGCTAGTTGGCATATAAACTTGTACCACTGTAGTAGGCGTGGGCTTCGTGTCTATCTTGTCCACAATTAGGCGTTCACTATGCTGTTTGTAGTAGTTTACCCGCACTCCTATTTTTTTTATTATTTATTAAACCTACTCCTGCATTACCCCTATTTGATTTTGTATTTATAACCCTGTATTCAGCTGCCCAGAAGTCTTGTTCCTCCTGCTACCGAACTTCACTAATTCCCACTATATCTAACTTTAACCTATCCATTTGCCTTTTTAAATTTTCTAACCTACCTGCCCGATTAAGGGATCTGACATTCCACGCTCCGATCCGTAGAACGTCAGTTTTCTTTCTCCTGATAACAACGATCTCTTGAGTAGTCCCCCCCCCCCCCCCCCGGAGATCCGAATGGGGGACTATTTTACCTCCGGAATATTTTACCCGAGAGAACGCCATCATCATTTAACGATACAGTAAAGCTGCATGGCCTCGGGGAAAATTACGGCCGTAATTTCCCCTTGCTTTCAGCCGTTCGCAGTACCAGCACAGCAAGGACGTTTTGGTTAGTGTTACAAGGCCAGATCATCAATCATCCAGACTGTTGCCCCTGCAACTACTGAAAAGGCTGCTGCCCCTCTTCAGGAACCACACGTTTTTCTGGCCTCTCAACAGATACCCCTCCATTGTGGTTGCACGTACGGTGCGGCTATCTGTATCGGTTAGGCAAGCAAGCCTCCCCACCAACGGCAAAGTTTATGGTTCCGTAGATTCAGGATGGAGGCGGGAGGGGGGAGCGGGAGAGGGAGATGAGCTCTGACGCCACGTTCAATCACACCCCAGATGTGTTCGATAGGGTTCAGATGTGGCGATGGCGAGTTGTGGGGGTGGGGGGTGGGGTTTGAAGCACATCTATTGAAACATTGAAACTCGCCACTGTGTTCCTCGAACCGCTCCATTACACTCTTGCCCTGTGACATGGCGCATTAGCTTGTTAAAAAGTGCCACGGCTGTGGGGAAACGTGATCGTCACGAAGGAGTGTACGAGGTCTGCAACTAGTATACGATACTCCTTGGCTTTCACGATGCCTTAGATGAGCTCCATTTGACGCATGGATGTCTACGTGAATGTCCTCCAAAACATAATGGAGCCGTCGCCAGCCTGTCTGTGTCCCTCAGTTCAAGCGTTAAGAAGCCGTTCCTCTGGAAGATGACAGATTAGCGCCCTCCCATCGCGACAATGAATCATCATACCGTGCAGCGCTCTGCCACTGCGCCAACATCCAGTGCCGATGTCTACGTTCCCATTTCAGTCGTAGTTGCCGATGTCGTCGTGTTAGCACTGACGCATACATGGGTCGTCGGCTGCGGAGGCCCATCGTTAGGAGTGTTCGGTGCACTGCGTATTCACAGACTTTGTGCTCTACCCAACATCAACATCTGATGTTTTTTCGTCACAGTTCGTCGCCTGTCCTGTTTTACCAGTCTACCCAGCCCACAAAGTCCTACATCTGTAATGAAGGGTGGACGCCCAGCCCCACGACATCTGGACGTGTTTTTACCTTGTTTTCGCCACGTGTTGAAGACAGCCACCACAACACTCCTCGAACAACCGACAAGTCGTGCAGTTTCCGAAATGCTTGTGCTACCAATTTGCAAATTTGTGGTAAGGTCTTATGGGACCAAACACCCAACTGCTAAGGTCATCGGTCCATAAGCTTACAAACGACTTAATCTAACTTAAACTAACTTACGCTTAAGGCAAAACACATCCATGCCCGAGGGAGGACTCGAACCTCCGACGGGGGAAGGAGCCACGTCGACCGCGCGGCTACCTCGCGCTGCGCTTGTGCCATTCTCCGGGCCATCACAATCTGTTTTCGGTCAAACTCAAATGGATCGCGCCCTTCCCCATTCTACACACGGACAACTCGCTCACTGATACTACATGCACCGTGCGTGTGTCTGACTAGCAGTCATTCCACGCCAGGTGACGCTGCTATTGCCTGGACTGGTTTACATCGATAGTGTGTCGGTGGTCGCAACATTCTAGTTGATTAGTGTATATTATTTACTGGCTAGAACGGTTTCGCTATTCATGTCATTCTCAATAGACTTATGAAACAAGGAATGTCTAGCTACAGTTTCTAATAAAAAGTATCTGAACACATACACTCCTGGAAATGGAAAGAAGAACACATTGACACCGGTGTGTCAGACCCACCATACTTGCTCCGGACACTGCGAGAGGGCTGTACAAGCAATGATCACACGCACGGCACAGCGGACACACCAGGAACCGCGGTGTTGGCCGTCGAATGGCGCTAGCTGCGCAGCATTTGTGCACCGCCGCCGTCAGTGTCAGCCAGTTTGCCGTGGCATACGGAGCTCCATCGCAGTCTTTAACACTGGTAGCATGCCGCGACAGCGTGGACGTGAACCGTATGTGCAGTTGACGGACTTTGAGCGAGGGCGTATAGTGGGCATGCGGGAGGCCGGGTGGACGTACCGCCGAATTGCTCAACACGTGGGGCGTGAGGTCTCCACAGTACATCGATGTTGTCGCCAGTGGTCGGCGGAAGATGCACGGGCCCGTCGACCTGGGACCGGACCGCAGCGACGCACGGATGCACGCCAAGACCGTAGGATCCTACGCAGTGCCGTAGGGGACCGCACCGCCACTTCCCAGCAAATTAGGGACACTGTTGCTCCTGGGATATCGGCGAGGACCAATCGCAACCGTCTCCATGAAGCTGGGCTACGGTCCCGCACACCATTAGGCCGTCTTCCGCTCACGCCCCAACATCGTGCAGCCCGCCTCCAGTGGTGTCGCGACAGGCGTGAATGGAGGGACGAATGGAGACGTGTCGTCTTCAGCGATGAGAGTCGCTTCTGCCTTGGTGCCAATGATGGTCGTATGCGTGTTTGGCGCCGTGCAGGTGAGCGCCACAATCAGGACTGCATACGACCGAGGCACACAGGGCCAACACCCGGCATCATGGTGTGGGGAGCGATCTCCTACACTGGCCGTACACCACTGGTGATCGTCGAGGGGACACTGAATAGTGCACGGTACATCCAAACCGTCATCGAACCCATCGTTCTACCATTCCTAGACCGGCAAGGGAACTTGCTGTTCCAACAGGACAATGCACGTCCGCATGTATCCCGTGCCACCCAACGTGCTCTAGAAGGTGTAAGTCAACTACCCTGGCCAGCAAGATCTCCGGATCTGTCCCCCATTGAGCATGTTTGGGACTGGATGAAGCGTCGTCTCACGCGGTCTGCACGTCCAGCACGAACGCTGGTCCAACTGAGGCGCCAGGTGGAAATGTCATGGCAAGCCGTTCCACAGGACTACATCCACTATCTCTACGATCGTCTCCATGGGAGAATAGCAGCCTGCATTGCTGCGAAAGGTGGATATACACTGTACTAGTGCCGACATTGTGCATGCTCTGTTGCCTGTGTCTATGTGCCTGTGGTTCTGTCAGTGTGATCATGTGATGTATCTGACCCCAGGAATGTGTCAATAAATTTTCCCCTTCCTGGGACAATGAATTCACGGTGTTCTTATTTCAATTTCCAGGAGTGTATATCCGATCATTACACGTTTGTTCTTCCTACTCATCCACATTAACTTTCATTTTTAATATGGTGTGTGACAATTCATGGCGTTTATGATGGCTTGGAATCTGCTGGGGACATCTTCAGTGATGTGTCTCAAAGTCTCCGGAGGACTGGCAGGTCCTCCCTCAAGAGAGGATACTAGAGAAGGTAGTGATGCTGATGCTGAACACCAGGGTCTGCAGCGAAATGAAATTCTAACTCATCCAGAGTTCTTCCATTAGGTTCAGATCAGGCCTCAAGGCAGGCAAATCCATTTCAGGAATTTGATTTTCCACAAATCATTGCCTTGCGGATACTGCTTTAGGACAGGATACACTGTGTTGACAATCATTCATCATCTCCATACTGTTCCACTCCTGTACACAGTACACAAACCAATAAAAGCTGCTCTTATCCTTCAGCATTTAGCTTTTTGTTAAGTGGAACAAGGGTACCATACCATAAACATGAATAACGTCCCCTTACTGTAAAACCATCTCCTTTGTACTTTACTGTTGGCACTACACATGATGGCAGATAATGATCATCTGGCCTCACCAAACCCAAACCCTTCCATCGGATTGCTGCAGGATGCAGTGCGATTCATCACTCCAAATCGCTCGTTTCCAGCCATTCATTCCAGTGCTGTTGCTCTTTACACCACATCAAGCGTAACTCAGAACTGAACACAGAAATTTGTGGCTTATGAGAAGCTACTCAAACATTGTATTCCTTTGTTTTCGACTTAGTGATTCTGATACCTGAACTGCTAGTAGCATTCTGAATCTCACGAATCATTCCTTATGCTGATATCGTGCGATGTTTTACAGCCACACTCTTAAATGCTCGACGGGCCCTGTCCATCGGTACATGAGGCGTTCTAGGTCTTGGTTTAGATTGAGACGTAGCAGTGATCTGCGATCTCACTGATCACATTCACTTTTGATTTCTTAGGATCATTAATTAAGACAGTCGCTAAGAAGGAAGGGTGGAATAAGATATCTAGGGCCCATGAATGCTTTCTTTTATTTAAGACCGTTGGATGCAAACTCAAGCGTGATGCGACCTTTGGATGACGATATATTTAAATTTTAATTTAGCACTGGAATTAGAATCCGGTGTAGCACTAGACGGCCGAATGCGACCATTGGCGAGAGGTAGGCAGCTGAACGCCAATTAACTTGCAAGTCACTCACCATGGTGGTGTCTCGTAGTGTGGCGTCGAAAAGTTTCTGGGGGCTCCGCACAAGGATATGACAGGAAAGACTTAAAAGTCAGACGCAGTTTGCGGGGCAGGAAGTCCTTTGCAACAAGATGGTGAACTCGGCCCAGGCACTAATGCTGAAAAATACATTTTCAGGGAGTTAGAATGACTGTGAAATTATTACAAGAAGTGTTCTGAAAGAGTCTCCATTAGAAGAACTGGAGTAGGATGTAATATTATCAAAAACTTAACATTGGTAAAGTGGCTTGTCTGATAGCGCAGTAGGCTAAAAAGTTATAAATACTGTGGCAGCCTGTAGTGTGTGAGAGGATGCGTCAGATGTTGTTATTGTTCCCTCGCGTTTCCACTTCACAATCACATCGCGAACAGTCCACTTGGACAGTTTTAGAAGGCCAACTCCAAGTTTTGGTCATTATCAAGGACCTTGGGATGACTGCATCTTGTAGACAGATACATTGGTTCAACTTGACCATTTTTGTGAATGTCCGTTGATAGTACATAATTGTAGCCAGTTCCATCTCTGGCAAATATTTTAAAATTTTATTTTTGTCAGAAGTGCAACGCGGTAAAATTGTATACTATCAACGGACGTTCACAAATATGGTAAAGGTGAACGAATGTATGCGATCCAGCAAGAAATGTCTAGAAGATGCAGTCATCCCAAGGTGCTGGAAAATGAACAAATATTGACACTGACCAATCACACAGAAAATAAAAAGAATAAGGCCTACATGGACCCTGTTTTCAGTCTTAAAACACTTTTCGGCTGCGGACTTGAGCAGAAATAAAATTTTAAAAAGCTTTAGAAGGACTGAAATGTCCGTGATGAATTGGTTGCTGACGTTACATCCTTTGACTAGTCGACGTTCGAAGTCCCTGAGGCGGTGGTGGTCATATGTATAGCGGGCTCAACAGCGAGGTCATCAGCAGCAACGCTCAACCATAAGGAGATGTATTTGGTTTTGCTTTGTGTAAAGTATGCAACAGATGCTAAAACATAAAATGTAGTTCTCGACACTCTGAGACACTCTCTCCCACTCAAACTCAAAATTTCACACAGGCCACCTAAAAATGTATGCTTCAAGACAGTTTGTGATACGCAGACTATAACTACAGAATATCTAAAACAGTGTAGCAGAGAACTGCGCCTGGTTTAGCAATTGTAACACAAAAGATGAAGCAACTACCCAAGAAACACGTGAAAATCTCCTACCTGAGATTACATTGATAAGACAAGGCATCACAGAGACCACATTGATTCATGGTCTCCTAAAATGGAGGACAGGTAAGCTGGTAAACTGGTTGCAGTCCCCATAACTTGGTATAAAACACATGCTATTAACATGTGGTGCTACATACTGGTGGATCCTCCTGCCGGAGGAGGAATCCATGTATAAAAGGACCGTGCCCTATCTGGAGGCTGCCTCCTTCCTCCACTGTGGCAGGAAGGAGGACCGCCGCGGCCCTCTCGTTGGTTTCACCGGCTGCAGCTTGTTGTTCCTCAATCCTAACCACTCCTCCCGCCACATACACGTGAGATAACTTTCCAAGCAGGCATGCTCTTAGCTGCGTTATCTGCTGCTCCATTACCCTGAATGCCCACGTGCCCTGGTACGCAGGTACACTGAACTCTCCTGACCCATTCTGCTGATATTGCTTCTCTGCTGGCAAGGCTTTCTTTTATACCATCTGTTCCACCCCTCATGAGAAGTTCCACATCATAAAGGATACTTTCGATCAGATAATTTACTGGCAAAGTTACGGAGCAAGGTGCAACATAGTTTTTTTTTTAAGGATATTCTTGATGTGATCCGCTATGAATTAGGTTTTTTTTTTAGGATCTTCTTGATGTGGTCCGCTATGAATTCGTCTCTTGTGCCAATCTCTTAATCTCAGAGTAACACTTGCACGCGACAATCTTCATTATTTGTTGGATACATAATTGATTGATCAATTCATACAGTATATAAAAGTGTTCGAACTATTGAAATATGAAGTTGAATGAAAAGCAGTAGCTATTTTTATTGGAGTCGATTAGAGATTCACACAACCGGTTTCGCAACTTTTAAGATGCATATTCTCATCTTCTGTTGTATATCTGTACAGTAAATTTTATAAACTAATATCGTGATAATGGGGAAATGAAGTTATCTGATACTTCTTAAAATAGCTATGTCTCTGCAATGTCCTTTCTTAAAGGAGTGTTAGTTCTGTAAAGTCTGTAGGAGGGCTTCTGTGAAATCTGAAAGGTAGGAGACGAGGTACTGGCGAAATTAGAGCTGTGACGACGGGTCGTGAATCATGCGTAGGTAGCTCAGATGGTAGAGAACTTGCCTGCGTAAGGTAGAAGTCCCGATTTCGAGTCTCGGTCCGGCACACAGTTTCATATCAGTGCATACTTCGCTGCAGAATGATAATTTCGTTCTGAAAGCATCCCCAAGGCTGTGGATATGCCCTAAGCCATGTCTCCACACTATCCTTTCTTCTAGGAGCGACGGTTCTGCAAGGTTTGCAGGAGGGCTTCTGTGAAATTTGGAAGGTAGGAGACGAGGTACTGGCGGAATCAGAACTGTGAGGACGGAATGTGGGCTGAGATTGGGTAGCTGAGATGGTAGAGTATTTGCTCGCGAAAGGCAAAGGTCCCGAGTTCGAGTCTCGATCCGGCATACAGTTTTGATCTGCTAGGGAATTTAATTATGCTTCTAGTTAGGAAACTAGGTGTGAATCACATAGGTCCCACAGAGAACGGACTTATTCGTATATAATAATTAACATCTGTTACTTCATGCCGACAGATGATTACTTACAATGCTTCGCAGTATGGTATAGGGAACTATTACAGAATGCCGCAGATTGACAGCTGGCGTGGCTAGGCAAAGTTCTCAGCCTTCAATTGGTAAAACCACCATCAGTGGTTACTGTCCAGCCCATAAAAGTGGAGGAATGGAATTAGAAGTCAGAAATTGATCCTCGACTTAAGAAGCAATGAAGAAGTAACTAAAATGTAAAAGAAATGGGGACGGTCCCCGTCTAACGTGGAACAACTACCAAAAACTTGACTAACCTTTGTTAAAAACAGGAACTGTCATCACTTTACCGATTAAAATATGTTCCGGTGGACCTATGTCAAGCAACAGACGATGTCCCGTGTAAGTGTTATACAGGAAGTATTTGTTGCATGTATTCCACTATTTTTCTCCAATACAATTTTTACCACCTGTTTCTCCCTCTGTCATGGAAGTTATTCCCCGATATCTTAACACATATCCCATCATCTTGTCCCATTTTCCGGTCACTGATTTCCATACATTCCATTCTTTAACGATTCTGTTCAGAACTTCGTCATTCCTTATCACTCCATGTGATTTTCAATATCCTCCGATAGCAACACACTTGAAACGCTTCGACTGTCTTCTTTTCTAGTTTTCTCACAGTCCACAGCTTCGCTTCTATACTGTGCTGCAAACGCACATTCTCAGAAATTTCTTCCTCAAATTAAGGACTACCTTTGATGCTAGTAAACTTCATTTGCCACTTTGCCTGAGCTAGTGTGCTCCTTATATCCTTATTGATCCGTCTCTCTTGAAGCTGAGTTGGCGAATTCTTATCTGGGACTTTGCAAATGGATTTACCTTTTTGGGAAGAAGAAGACTGACTTTGACTAACGGATGGACAACATGTCTAGAAGAAGAAGAAAACAGCATCTATTGTGCCAATGACACATGTCCAGTACGACAGTTTTTGTCAGTGACCAGACTATGGGCCAAAGGGAAAATGTAGAATTTGTCCTCTGGGGTATTTGACGGTCAAATATGGAAACGCTGGAACTGTTCTGTGCTGTATAGTGAAAGGAAGGTTTTGAAGACTTTGTAAACGAAATAGCGTAAATGCAACCATTCTTTCAGCCACAGGAATAACATTGTAGTATTTATATTGTACCACTAAAGCGCCTTTTGTGGGCAATGATATTTACAGCTATCACACCGTATTTTGAAAAAAATGAACCCAAAATTGTTCACATGACCATATACATCTAATTTCAGTAACTTAATATTCCTTATTCGCAGTATTTCTGTGTGAGCCAAATGAAGGGTTAAACAAAAGTGCGTGTTCTATGTGCATTTCAGTAAAGAAAAAAATACATAAAGATAAAAGAAATCACTAGCGTTCGATGTTACTAATCGCTGCTTCAAGTCTCGTTTATGTAGTTATTTCTTGTATTATTTTTCTGTTTAATTAGAATACCTATGTCATCTAAAAACAAAATTCGTCATGTATATGCTGATTACCGCATATCTAGTTGCCATTTTTATGAAGAATGCACACGTTATTTATATTTAAATATTGCACAAAAAATTCAGTTTTCATTTTAAATGTACATTCTTAATTACCGAAATTTGTAAAAGTTCGTTAGTGAAATTTGTTTAAACTGCAAAAACATTCCAAATTAAACTTTTTTCATCTGTATGTATTATACGTTTCACGTAAATACTCGTGAAACTTTGCTCATTGTCGAAAGCCATTAGATTGGTGCTGCAATCGTAATATTTAATTGTAATTACAGGGATAAATATGTGGCTGGTTTCCTAGGATGATTCTGCCTGCAGTCAGGGTACATGGCGGGGGCAGCCGGTGACCAGAACGAATTAACATTTCCGGCATAAGGCACGAGCCGTTGCTGAGTCTCCGGAAATGGTCAGATAAGGAACGGAGATGCAGTTGACTAAAGAGGGTTAGACGTCAAATCGGCCGACTTGGAGTAGGAGAGGCACCACAGGACATTTTAATTTTCACTGTCTACACTTTTACAAATAAATTCATAATACTTTGTCAGCATGACCACGAAGGATTCAGGACTCACACTCAGAGCAGCGGAAGTTCAGAAACATAACAAAATAATTTTTTTTACATGTGAAATTTCATCATTTTTCACTTACTGTTGGCTGTATTTGTTGCTATGGGTACACTTTTCTTCATAAATAAGAGATCCTTCGATGAATTTTGCACAGCATACAAACCCTTACAGGTGCATAAATTCAAGAATTTATTTAACTTATAAAAAATGAATGAACTGTTACATTTTAAACTTCTTGTTTAGAAAAAACAAATTTTTATAATTAGTTATCTGAATTTTTACGACAGTTTTAAATAGATTTGGAAAATTGTAGAGTTCATGTTCAGTGACAGAATACCGAATGTGGCACAACAGGTTAAGGGCAAGGGAGGTACCTCAACTGGGCTACTTTCCGTCAATTTTTTTCGATCAGTTTAATTAATTAGTCAGTTCATTTAGTAACAGAAGTGGTGACATGTAACACATCAAAAGGTTAATGGGCTGACAAAGAAAGTGCACCAGACACCCCCTTCTAAAGCATGAAATATTTAAAAAGTGTGCTCGTATTAGCGTGTGGGAGAGGGTGGGGAGGGGAAGGCATAGGCGAGGGGTCAGGATTTCCCAGAGGGGTGGGAGGAGGGAACCATGTGCCCACTGAGGAAACCCCATTACGCCATGACGGGTAGTGGTATTTAATTGATCAATTTGGTTAATTTTCATAATTAATTTGTCATCAGTTTTATGTCAAAAGCGCGCCACATATGATTTGCCCTACTACTCATGTGCCATAAGAAATTACAGAAACCAGTTTATCATATCGTCTCATTGTTAGAAAAGAAAATGGATGTTTATTCAATTTGTTCGTTTATAACTGTAATTTCTTTCAGTTCCCCTTTCTGTTACCTAATGTTGTCTGTCTGTCGGTGGTTTTTTCTTAATATCAGAACATACTGGTTAACACCCGCCTCCAGAACCTCACGCGTTACGATACTACTTTTCGGATTCGGGGAGGCACACTGGCCCCTGATGAAACCAGTCCGTCGATTTTCGACGACGGTTGGTATGCCAAAGAGCCTGCATGTTGTTTTTAGGTGAATACTGGACTCGTACCCACCTCTCACCTCAGTTAAATGATTCGTTACCTTTTCAAAAACCTTCTCATACTGTCACAAGCATAGTGCTGAACAGAAACATATCGAGTACACAGATCCTATCCCAGGGAACAATGGCATTTGGCTACTCTATAACTATCATTGGAAAATCCAATCCAGATTTAACATGGCGACCGCAACTACTTGTACATACGGGATGAAAGCCAAGAAAAAGATGAAGTCACGTTATTAAGACATAGTCTGTGAAAGGTAGTCCACAGCCATTTAGAAACAAAATAGAGCTAAACGCAATGGAAAAGTGATCGAGGAAGCTACTGACCAGAAAAGCTTCTAATGGATGAGAAAGAGATTGAAAAAAAAAAAAACAATTAACAGTTAAAACAGTCATTTATCTTCTTTCTAGTTGTTATTTTTTCACTGTGGTAATCCATCCATCCAGTGTTGTAATCCTCATGGATAGTTTAAAGCTCCACAAACTTGATGTGGTGTGACCAAATATAACTAGTCAAACGACCAAAAAGCAAACAAAAACATCATTAATAGATGTAGCAGCTCGGACTGAGAGTGGACGGTGGAGGAAATTGCCTGTGTTCTTTCGAAGGAAACATCCAAGCATTTGTGATACACAGTTCCGGGAAACCACGGGAAATTTAAATCTTGATGGCCCGATTGGGATTTTAACCGCCTTCAGAATTGTCATCATTTTACAGAGAAAATAAGGGATCGAGGAGGAAGCCTACAAAACAAATATTTCAAATAGCTTATTCTGCAAAGAACAGTGGGAACAGATTTAAGATGTGTTGGCATGTTTTATTTTACGTTATTGTTTGTATTTATTTACATACTTTACTTATTTTTGCAGAGATTCATTCGTTTTTTACTTACGTAAAGAATTCAACATAATTAAAATTAAAATTCACTGCTACTTCAAGTACTGCATTTATAAGCACGATGGTACATTTGTAGCGCACCTCTGCCCATTTATAGTTCATTAGGGAAAAAAATCCCCTGTGACTTAACATTTGAACTCTCAAGGTACGAAAAACATTAACACACCTTCTGTTTGCATTGCCTTCCATGGATACACATTGCTTCAAAATATCCTTTCCATTACAAAATTCATCATACAAACAATCTTGTTCCTTTCATCTATCTGAACTGAGTCAATTATTTCTGAAGATGCTTAAATTTTGGCTCTGAACTTAGGCAAGGAGGCGTACAAGGCTCTATTGGCTTTGGCAGTTAATCTTCAAATTTGAAATTCTTGACTTAATGGTTTCAATGACACATAAGATTCTGCCGGATACCAGAGCACACTCGTAACCTAAACGCTTTTGCTGGTTTACTTGTCCGCCACAGGACCAAAGGTTGTTGCAAAAACCATAGCGTGTCAGGCGAAATATATTATATTCACTACCACTGCAAAAGTTTGAGAAATACAGGATGAATTCGAAATAATAGGGCACATAAAATATGACAGACAGGAGCCAAAATAGGGGATTTCCAAGGAAATACGGAATAGCTGGCAACCCAAACTGCCTTTCTCCAGAATACAGTTCCAGT
Source organism: Schistocerca nitens (assembly GCF_023898315.1). Classification (NCBI taxonomy): domain Eukaryota; kingdom Metazoa; phylum Arthropoda; class Insecta; order Orthoptera; family Acrididae; genus Schistocerca; species Schistocerca nitens. Next base: position 927,628,216 of record NC_064617.1, on the reverse strand, counting down.
ACCACTTCGCTTGGTAGGCGTCGAGGAGACATTACATCATCATCACCACTACTATTTGACTGCCACTTCTGGACAAAGGCCTTCACTTCAGCATCCCTGCAGGCTTCTGCTACACGTACTCAAAATGTCCCTGCATACCGTTTAGCGCCATCTATCTGGCTTCCATCAGGTCGTCGTGTTGATCTTTTCCTTCTTTTCTTGGAATTCAGGCTGGAGCTTTCTTGGTCCACTGTCCATCCATTCAGCTTCGTACATGTCCTACCTATTTCCATTCCTCTTTCAGTACAGTCATAATGACATCACCCACTGCAGTTATATTTATTTTATTCTGCGCTTCTAGTTCCGTAGGACCAAACTGAGAAGCAAATCTTACTGATCATGGAACGACTCAGTAGATGAAATTAAAATAGATAAAATAAAATGAAGACGAATTCTATTCAGATTGCAAGCTGCGAGTATAAATTACCACAATCAACAATATAACACTGGAATTGGCTCTATTTTTCCAGGTACTCCCCGACAAAAAAATTGTTCAAATGGCTCTAAGCACTATGGGACTTAACATCTGAGGTCATCAGTCCACTAGACTTAGAACTACGTAAACCTAACTAATCTTAAGGACAGCACATACATCTATGTCCGAGGCAGGATTCAAACCTGCGACAGTAGCACGTGCGCGGTTCCGGACTGAAGCGCCTAGAACCGCTTGGTCACAGAAGCTGGCAACTCCAAGATAGAATGGAGGGAATGGTCCGTGAGGAAGTCCTTCAGTTTGGACTTGAAAGTGTGTAGATCACTGCTAAATTTTTTATTTCTTGTGGTAGATTATTAAAATGGATGAAGTTGAAATATGCACTTCCTTCAACACAATAGTTAAGGAAGTGGATTTCGGCCTAGTATTAAGTGAGTGCCAGTGTGTTAACTGAGTGACAGTCGCTAATTCTTGGAAATAAGCCCATAGTGTTAACAACAAACGACACTGAAGTAAATAACTATTAGGAGACCATTGTCAGAATTTTCAAACTCTTCAACAGCGGTCGACAAGAGATTCGTGAACTTACACCACATATTGATCGAACTGCCTGTTTCTAACCAAAAATGCGCTTCGTAAATGGGAACAGTTACCCCAGAATATAATATCGTTCGTCATAAGGTAATGAAAATAAGCAAAGATAAGTAATTTTCGTTTTGGACCCTCACCTACTGCATATACAGTTATTATAGTAAACACAGCTCCATTCAGTTTTTGAGCAACATTCTGAACATTCGCTTTACACGACAGTTTATTATCTTTTTGAACACCTAGAAATTTGAATTCTTCCTACTCCCTAATCATATGGTCATTCTTTGTAGTCAAAAAGTAAGTTTTCATTGAAGTGCTTCTTGGAAACCATAAAAACTGAGTCTTATTGTTATTGAGCATCGATTTATTTTCTACAGCCATGACGTTATGTACTGAACTGCAGTATATGATAAAACTCCTGTGTTGCACCCAAAGTCTTTCACTATCTCACTACCAAGTTAGCGTCATCATAAAACATATAGTTTAGAATCAGCTGTCATTAGAAGATTATATATATATATATATATATATATATATATATGAAGATTTTATAGAAGATGCATATTAAATTTTTTATATATATATATATATATATATATATATATATATATATATATATATATATATATATATATATGGTGTTACAAAAAGGTACGGCCAAACTTTCAGGAAACATTCCTCACAAACAAATAAAGAAAAGATGTTATGTGGACATGTGTCCGTAAACACTTAATTTCCATGTTAGAGCTCATTTTATTACTTCTCTGTACTTCCTCGATTCACCGCCAGTTGGCCCAATTGAAGGAAGGTAATGTTGACTTCGGTGCTTGTGTTGACATGCGACTCATTGCTCTACAGTACTAGCATCAAGCACATCAGTACGTAGCATCAACAGGTTAGTGTTCATCACGAACGTGGTTTTGCAATCAGTGCAATGTTTACAAATGCGGAGTTGGCAGATGCAAATGGCTCTGAGCACTATGGGACTCAACTGCTGTGGTCATAAGTCCCCTAGAACTTAGAACTAGGTTAGTTAGCTAACCTAAGGACAGCACACAACACCCAGACATCACGAGGCAGAGAAAATCCCTGACCCCGCCGGGAATCGAACCCGGGAACCCGGGTGTGGGAAGCGAGAACGCTACCGCACGACCACGAGATGCGGGCAGTTGGCAGATGCCCAATTCATGTATGGATTAGCATGGGGCAATAGCCGTGGCGCGGTACGTTTGTATCGAGACAGATTTCCAGAACGAAGGTGTCCCGACAGGAAGACGTTCGAAGCAATTGATCGGCGTCTTAGGGAGCACGGAACATTCCAGCCTATGACTCACGACTGGGGAAGACCTAGAACGACGAGGACACCTGCAATGGACGAGGCAATTCTTCGTGCAGTTGACGATAACTCTGTCAGCGTAAGAGAAGTTGCTGCTGTACAAGGTAACGTTGAACACGTCACTGTATGGAGAGTGGTACGGGAGAACCAGTTGTTTCCGTACCATGTACAGCGTGTGCAGGCACTATCAGCAGCTGATTGGCCTCCACGGGTACACTTCTGCGAATGGTTCATCCAACAATGTGTCAATCTTCATTTCAGTGCAAATGTTCTCTTTACAGATGAGGCTTCATTCCAACGTGATCAAATTGTAAATTTTCACAATCAACATGTGTGGGCTGACGAGAATCCGCACGCAATTGTGCAATCACGTCATCAACACAGATTTTCTGCGAACGTTTGGGCAGGCATTGTTGGTGATGTCTTGATTGGGCCCCATGTTCTTCCACCTACGCTCAATGGAGCACGTTATCATGATTTCAAAAAAATGGTTCAAATGGTTCTGAGCACTATGGGACTTAACATCTGAGGTCATCAGTCCCCTAGAACTTAGAACTACTTAAACCTAACTAACCTAAGGACATCACACACATCCATGCCCGAGGCAGGATTCGAACCTGCGACCGTAGCAGTCGCGCGGTTCCGGACTGCGCGCCTAGAACCGCTGGACCACCGCGGCCGGCTCATGATTTCATACGGGATACTCTACTTGTGCTGCTAGAACATGTGCCTTTACAAGTACGACACAACATGTGGTTCATGTACGATGGAGCTCCTGCACATTTCAGTCGAAGTGTTCGTACGCTTCTCAACAACAGATTCGGTGACCGATGGATTCGTAGAGGCGGACCAATTCCATGGCCTCCACGCTCTCCTGACCTCAACCCTCTTGTCTTTCATTTATGGGGGCATTTGAAAGCTCTTGTCTACGCAACCCCGGTACCAAATGTAGAGACTCTTCGTGCTCGTATTGTGGACGGCTGTGATACAATACGCCGTTCTCCAGGGCTGCATCAGCGCATCAGGAGGGTGGATGCATGCATCCTCGCTAACGGAGGACATTTTGAACATTTCCTGTAACAAATTGTTTGAAGTCACGCTGGTACGTTCTGTTGCTGTGTGTTTCCATTCCATGATTAATGTGATTTGAAGAGAAGTAATAAAATGAGCTCTAACATGGAAAGTAAGGGTTTCCGGACACATGTCCACATAATATATTTTCTTTCTTTGTGTGTGAGGAATGTTCCCTGAAAGTTTGGCCGTACCTTTTTGTAACACCCTGTATACAATATGTATATATATATATATATATATATATATATATATATATATATATATATTTATTTATTTATTGTGGACAGGCAAGACAGCCAATCCACTAGAGCGGGAGGCCGAAGGGCACGCGTTTCAGCTCACGCAGGCTGGCATGCGGTCTGGAACAGTTAAAGGAATAGAGACTAGCAAAAAAGGTACGTAGCTTCTGGAATACTTAACTTTAATCCATAATTGGTGAACATCTGTCTGACGGTACATGCATCACAACATAAATAGCAAATGATAATGGCGCCTTGCTAGGTCGTAGCAAATGACGTAGCTGAAGGCTATGCTAACTATCGTCTCGGCAAATGAGAGCGTAATTTGTCAGTGAACCATCGCTAGCAAAGTCGGCTGTACAACTGGGGCGAGTGCTAGGACGTCTCTCTAGACCTGCCGTGTGGCGGCGCTCGGTCTGCAATCACTGATAGTGGCGACACGCGGGTCCGACGTATACTACCGGACCGCGGCCGATTTAAAGGCTACCACCTAGCAAGTGTGGTGTCTGGTGGTGACACCACATTATATATATATATATATATATATATATATATATATATATATATTGCAAGGACTGTTTACATAACCGTAACTGATTGTTTCAGTTTACATAATTTGTTGTGAAACGTACAGTATGGTTTCAGAAGAGGCTTAAAAATTGAAAATGCTATATTATCTTTTCTCAGCGAGACACTGGACGGATTAAACAAGAACTTACGACCATTAGGCATCTTCTTTGATTGAACTAAGGGGTTTGTTTGGGTGTATGATAAAATATTACTGCAGAATTTGGATCATTATGGGATATGTGGAGAAGCTCACAATTGATCCCTCAATTACTTTAAGAATAGACAGGAAAAGGTCATTCCCCATAGTAATTGGGGTATGGTTAAGTGGGAGGTGCCTCAGGGGTACACATACATACACACACACACACACACATATACTCCTGGAAATGGAAAAAAGAACACATTGACACCGGTGTGTCAGACCCACCATACTTGCTCCGGACACTGCGAGAGGGCTGTACAAGCAATGATCACACGCACGGCACAGCGGACACACCAGGAACCGCGGTGTTGGCCGTCGAATGGCGCTAGCTGCGCAGCATTTGTGCACCGCCGCCGTCAGTGTCAGCCAGTTTGCCGTGGCATACGGAGCTCCATCGCAGTCTTTAACACTGGTAGCATGCCGCGACAGCGTGGACGTGAACCGTATGTCCAGTTGACGGACTTTGAGCGAGGGCGTATAGTGGGCATCCGGGAGGCCGAATTGCTCAACACGTGGGGCGTGAGGTCTCCACAGTACATCGATGTTGTCGCCAGTGGTCGGCGGAAGGTGCACGTGCCCGTCGACCTGGGACCGGACCGCAGCGACGCACGGATGCAAGCCAAGACCGTAGGATCCTACGCAGTGCCGTAGGGGACCGCACCGCCACTTCCCAGCAAATTAGGGACACTGTTGCTCCTGGGGTATCGGCGAGGACCATTCGCAACCGTCTCCATGAAGCTGGGCTACGGTCCCGCACACCGTTAGGCCGTCTTCCGCTCACGCCCCAACATCGTGCAGCCCGCCTCCAGTGGTGTCGCGACAGGCGTGAATGGAGGGACGAATGGAGACGTGTCGTCTTCAGCGATGAGAGTCGCTTCTGCCTTGGTGCCAATGATGGTCGTATGCGTGTTTGGCGCCGTGCAGGTGAGCGCCACAATCAGGACTGCATACGACCGAGGCACACAGGGCCAACACCCGGCATCATGGTGTGGGGAGCGATCTCCTACACTGGCCGTACACCACTGGTGATCGTCGAGGGGACACTGAATAGTGCACGGTACATCCAAACCGTCATCGAACCCATCGTTCTACCATTCCTAGACCGGCAAGGGAACTTGCTGTTCCACCAGGACAATGCACGTCCGCATGTATCCCGTGCCACCCAACGTGCTCTAGAAGGTGTAAGTCAACTACCCTGGCCAGCAAGATCTCCGGATCTGTCCCCCATTGAGCATGTTTGGGACTGGATGAAGCGTCGTCTCACGCGGTCTGCACGTCCAGCACGAACGCTGGTCCAACTGAGGCGCCAGGTGGAAATGGCATGGCAAGCCGTTCCACAGGACTACATCCAGCATCTCTACGATCGTCTCCATGGGAGAATAGCAGCCTGCATTGCTGCGAAAGGTGGATATACACTGTACTAGTGCCGACATTGTGCATGCTCTGTTGCCTGTGTCTATGTGCCTGTGGTTCTGTCAGTGTGATCATGTGATGTATCTGACCCCAGGAATGTGTCAATAAAGTTTCCCCTTCCTGGGACAATGAATTCACGGTGTTCTTATTTCAATTTCCAGGAGTATATAATATATATATATATATATATATATATATATATATATATATATATTTGTGTGTGTGTGTGTGTGTGTGTGTGTGTGTATGTATGTATGTATGTGTACCCCTGAGGCACCTCCCACTTAACCATACCCCAATTACTATGGGGAATGACCTTTTCCTGTCTATTCTTAAAGTAACTGAGGGATCAATTGTGAGCTTCTCCACATATCCCATAATGATCCAAATTCTGCAGTAATATTTTATCATACACCCAAACAAACCCCTTAGTTCAATCAAAGAAGATGCCTAATGGTCGTAAGTTCTTGTTTAATCCGTCCAGTGTCTCGCTGAGAAAAGATAATATAGCATTTTCAATTGTTAAGCCTCTTCTGAAACCATACTGTACGTTTCACAACAAATTATGTAAACTGAAACAATCAGTTACGGTTATGTAAACAGTCCTTACAATAATCTTTGCAAGATCCGATGGCATAGAAATTGGCCTAAAATTGTTTTCATCATCCCTTTCTCCTTTAATATGGGTGCTGTAGTTTCTCCTTTTCCATGAAGCGACATTACTGTTGAGTAGTTTAACTGACTGTTCCTAAACAAAAAGTTACAAACGTTGCTGTACTGGGCTGACGTATGCAACACAGTGCTTTAGTACCCTGCTAGATACCCCATCAATTCAGTGAGACTCCTTAGCCTTCACTGATTTCAGTATTGCCACAATCTCCCCCTAGTCATTATCACGTAGTTGTATATCAAATGGAAATTTTCGAAAGCCATATTCTAAGTATTCTAAGATAGTTCTATGATTCCCTGTAGTAACTAATCTTTTTTATTTAATTCAACTGCTATATTCAGAAAATTATTGTTAGATACTGTACACTGAGGGGGCAACTCATATTCGGAAACGTACCGTTTCCGTTCTACAACGGTTTCAATTCAGACGTGTAACGCGTCCACGTCTGCTAAGGGGAAGAGCAAAATTCAGAGTTGCTTGTCCTGGTATACAACAGGGTAGACAGAGCGACGTGTACTGTGTCTGTAACAACATTGGTGGTGGCCACATCGAGCCGCTGTTGTCGTGTATTAGCACGGTTCTGTATGTACAGTATATTGTTTTCTTTTTTGTTTTGGAATAATGTAAACACGCAATGTTTATGTGTTAATACAAACAAATGTGCGACAGTGATAAATGGATGTTTCATTATGTTTTCTTTCGAACTGTTACCTAATAACTGTACAGCATCACGCGTAATTCAATTCCTCAAGCGGAAGTGGATGAGTTAAACATGTGAACTGAAACCGCTGTGGAAAGGAAAATGTTTGTTTCCGAAGATGAGTTCCTATTCGAAATATTATGTACTCACTACCCTCTACAAGTCCTAGTAGTTTATAACGGAAATTTTCAAACACCATATATATTGACCTCTAGGTAACAGCTTTTCTACATATTGACTTTATATCCTCGCCCTTATGCTGCTGGTAACATACTGTCTTCACGCTGACCATGTGGCTCAAATTTTATAGCGTGCAACATGCTTTTTGCCTTCCTAATATTTTAAACATCTTTTTTTTCTGTAATGAACTACTGCAGCTCCATTGTTACTACCCCTAACGTTTTGATAGAATTCTTACTTTGTTCAGCGTGATATTATTAGTAAGCCACCCAGGTTACCTATTCGCGCACAATTTTTTAAACGTTCTAATGGAAAGCAACTTTCAAAAAGTTTGAGAAACGTGTTGAGAAAAGCATTATATTTTATAGTCAATGTTATTTGCATTGTAAACTTTCTGCCATTCTTGGAATTCAATGAGGTTCAAAAAAGTCTCTCCTTTCCCTTAACATTTCTAAATAGACTGTAATTACTGTATTTAACATATGTGTGTGCACACATTCCTTCCAGTGCTACAACTTGTGCATAGTAGGCCATAACGACATTTACCAATTTACTAACAAAATGGCCCTTCAGTAATAAGGAATAAACAAAAATGTAGTCTGCTTGTATAGTTATGTTAACGTACCATCGTTCCGTTTCATAGTCGGGGGAGGATTTTACTTAAACGTTATTTCATTGCTTCCAACTCCGGGAACTAAGGTTTGGAAAGAATACAGTCTGTATTAGATGATACGAATTTAGGAGGTCTTCCAAGAATCGTTTCTTTGCCCAATCATATTTTAAAATAATATTAAAGTCACTTGAAAAGAAACGTCCTGAAATCACACTCTGTCTATCACGTTAGCCATTTTCTTGTTTTCATCTCTCTGCTACCAGTTCCCGTCGTACATCTCTTCACCACTCTCTGAGCAACCCTCAGCTTTTATACGGCTTCGGCATTAAAATCCCATACAGTGCTTTCTATTAATATACATAACCGTTCATTTAATTACGATGTTCAGCTTCACGGCAGTCAACTCTATATCAGCGTCTACTACAATCTCGCTCATTAGACTCTTGGCACTGTGGCTGTTCCGTTTCTTAATGGGAGGCGGATTTTACGTAAACGTGATTTGATTGCTTCCAATTCCGCGCACTAAGGTTTCCCAAAAAAATAATTTTTTCTATTAATTTGGCTACGGTGAACCGCCGTATTTAGAGGTGTAATTAAGAATTCCCTGGGAAATTTACTTTTACAAGTATGAAATCCTAACGGGGCAATAGATTCGCAGTATGACTGCAATAATGACGTTACGCCACTGCGCGCCTCATTTAATCCAATTGAACACTAAACTTTAATCCATAGAATTAATGTTTGTAGCTCAGCACACGATTTAACAACTGGAACATAAGCAAAATTATTTTGAAATAAATCATGTACACCTTCACGTCAGTTCCTCCTGTAATAGAAACTGTGGCCCATCATATTTTTCAGTTGTACTCGTATTACAGGCAATGCGCCGCACAGAACTAATATTTTTTAATCTCTGGGATTACTGCAATAACCCAAACACATCTAAAATTCCCAATACGTCAGTCTTAAACGCTTAGGCCTACACTATTTTCATTTAAATCTTAATTTAATAAATTAAAAAAAGCATCTGCTTTTAGGGTACGTAATGCTTCTTATTCCGTGGTGGTTGTTACGCACCTGCACCGCATGCACTCTCAGCACCAAAAAAATTGGGTCACTGTAGACAAAACGGTAGAAAATTGGACGATTTGGCAACAGCAGCATAAAAATCGGCCCGGGCGTGACGTCAGATAGAGGAAGTGGGTCATTGATAGAGGAAATGCGACTTTCACTGCGTATTCACCTATGACCCGTCTTCTAAGGACTGCTTACTTTCTGACACAGATTATGGACCTCACTGAATGTTATAATCGCAACAACAGCATATGGATTCCAAATGCCAACGAGTATGAGGCACAGAGGCTAAAAATTTTTTAATAACGCGATTGTACAGGATCACTGTCTACTGTTCAGGCTTGACTAAGAAAGAAAGATCAGCTGTACCAACAAGACTGTTTTGTGTGTGGCCGGCCGGAGTGAGCGAGCGGTTCTAGGCGCTACAGTCTGGAACCGCACGACCGCTACGGTCGCAAGTTCGAATGGGGCATGGATGTGTGTGATGTCCTTGGGTTAGATGACTGATGACCTCAGAAGTTTAGTCCTATAGTGCTCAGAGCCTTATTTGGGTGTGTGTGTTTGTGTGTAACATCGCTCATATCGATATTTTTCAAGTTGAAATCGTAACTCCCCACATTTTAGAATGAAGATAGAAGCCGCAAAATTACCTTCGACGAGCATATGCATTCAAGTGATCGAGGAGACTGATCTGAAGTGTGTAATGGTAAAAAGAATGCATTGGGAATATGAACGCGCAGAGTTCAAAGATACAGATCTCTGGTTTTTTGTTGTTTGTAATTCACTAGAATGAGAAAGGCAGTAAAATTTAGGACAATTTTAGCCAAATTATGAAATCGGGTGTGATAGTAGCGAAATAGCCCGCAGCCTTTACTAAAATTCAAATACACTCCTGGAAATTGAAATAAGAACGTGAATTCATTGTCCCAGGAAGGGGAAACTTTATTGACACATTCCTGGGGTCAGATACATCACATGATCACACTGACAGAACCAAAGGCACATAGACACAGGCAACAGAGCATGCACAATGTCGGCACTAGTACAGTGTATATCCACCTTTCGCAGCAATGCAGGCTGCTATTCTCCCATGGAGACGATCGTAGAGATGCTGGATGTAGTCCTGTGGAACGGCTTGCCATGCCATTTCCACCTGGCGCCTCAGTTGGACCAGCGTTCGTGCCGGACGTGCAGACCGCGTGAGACGACGCTTCATCCAGTCCCAAACATGCTCAATGGGGGACAGATCCGGAGATCTTGCTGGCCAGGGTAGTTGACTTACACCTTGTAGAGCACGTTGGGTGGCACGGGATACATGCGGACGTGCATTGTCCTGGTGGAACAGCAAGTTCCCTTGCCGGTCTAGGAATGGTAGAACGATGGGTTCGATGACGGTTTGGATGTACCGTGCACTATTCAATGTCCCCTCGACGATCACCAGTGGTGTACGGCCTGTGTAGGAGATCGCTCCCCACACCATGATGCCGGGTGTTGGCCCTGTGTGCCTCGGTCGTATGCAGTCCTGATTGTGGCGCTCACCTGCACGGCACCAAACACGCATACGACCATCATTGGCACCAAGGCAGAAGCGACTCTCATCGCTGAAGACGACACGTCTCCATTCGTCCCTCCATTCACGCCTGTCGCGACACCACTGGAGGCGGGCTGCACGATGTTGGGGCGTGAGCGGAAGACGGCCTAACGGTGTGCGGGACCGTAGCCCAGCTTCATGGAGACGGTTGCGAATGGTCCTCGCCGATACCCCAGGAGCAACAGTGTCCCTAATTTGCTGGGAAGTGGCGGTGCGGTCCCCTACGGCACTGCGTAGGATCCTACGGTCTTGGCGTGCATCCGTGCGTCGCTGCGGTCGGGTCCCAGGTCGACGGGCACGTGCACCTTCCGCCGACCACTGGCGACAACATCGATGTACTGTGGAGACCTCACGCCCCACGTGTTGAGCAATTCGGCGGTACGTCCACCCGGCCTCCCGCATGCCCACTATACGCCCTCGCTCAAAGTCCGTCAACTGCACATACGGTTCACGTCCACGCTGTCGCGGCATGCTACCAGTGTTAAAGACTGCGATGGAGCTCCGTATGCCACGGCAAACTGGCTGACACTGACGGCGGCGGTGCACAAATGCTGCGCAGCTAGCGCCATTCGACGGCCAACACCGCGGTTCCTGGTGTGTCCGCTGTGCCGTGCGTGTGATCATTGCTTGTACAGCCCTCTCGCAGTGTCCGGAGCAAGTATGGTGGGTCTGACACACCGGTGTCAATGTGTTCTTTTTTCCATTTCCAGGAGTGTATTTTTCTTCAAATAGTTGAAGGTTCCGTTAGTTCAGATGTGCTTATATTTCTTGCGTTGAAAATGGTATTGATAGTTTTACTTTGATCATATTTTTGATGACATTGCTGTGTTCTGGCTGGGAATTAAGCGGAGTCTTTCAAGAAGAGACTGGTAGCGATGTCTGTTTCGGGTTCAGTGGCAGTAATTTGGAACTTAACGTAACGTAATGAGGTTGCTACAGAGCTGACACTAGTGCATGTGTGGTACGGTTTTTATTGTCTTCTCGCGGGCCAAAGCGAGGCTGTTGGCCCTTGACTGAACCACACTGCCCGGAAAAAGTAGTTCACGTGGAAAGACGACGTCGGTTTTGACCCGATGACGGTAATTGTCACCTGGGGGACAGTAGATGTACTGATAATACACTGAAGTACCAAAGAAACTGGTACACCTGCCTAATATCGTGTAGGGCCCCCGGCAGCACGCAGAAGTGCCGCAACACGACGTAGCATGGATCCGACTGATGTCTGAAGTAGTGCTGGAGGGAACTGACACCATTAATCCTGCAGGGCTGTCCATAAATCCATAAGAGTACGAAGGGGTGGAGATCTCTTCTGAACAGCACGTTGCAAGGCATTCCAGATATGCTCAATAAATAATGTTCATGCCTGGAGAGTTTGACGGCCAGCGGAAGTTTTTAAAATCAGACGAGTGTTCCTGGAGCTACTCTGCATGAATTCTGGGCGTGTGGGGTGTCGCATTGTCCTGCTGGAATTACCCAAGTCCGTCGGAATGCACAATGGACATGAACGGCTGCAGATAGACATGAATGGCTGCAGATAATCAGACAGGATGCTTACGTACATGCCACCTGTCAGAGTCGTATCTAGGCCTATCAGGGGTCCCATATCACTCCACCTGCACACTCCCCATACCATTAGAACCTCCACCTGCTTGAACAGTCCCTTGTTGACATGCAGGGTCCATGGATTCATGAGGTTGTCTCCACACATGTACACGTCCATCTGCTCGATACAATTTGTATCGAGGCTCGTCCGACCAGGCAACATGTTTCCAGTCATATCAGTCCAATGTGGGTGTTGCCGGACCTAGGAGAAGCGTAAAGCTTTGTGTCTTGCAGTCATCAAGGGTACACGAGTGGGCCTTCGGCTCCGAAAGCCCATATCGATGATGTTTCGTTGAATAGTTCGCACGCTGACACTTGATGGCCCAGCACTGGAATGTGCAGCACTTTGCGAAAGGGTTATACTTCCGTCACTTTAAAAGATTCTCTTCAGCCGTCATTGGTCCCGTTCTTGCAGGATGTTTTTCCGACAGCAGCGATGTCGGAGGTTTATTGTTTTACCGGATTCCTGATATTCACGGTACAATCCTGAATTGATCGAACTGGAAAATCCCCATTTCATTGCTGCCTAGGAGATGCTGTGTCCCATCGCCCGTGCGCCGTCTGCAACATCACGTTGAAACTCAGTTAAACCTTTATAACCATGAAACGTCCCCTTTGAAAAATTTATATACGTGACTGGGCTTAAACTGACACACAATAGTTTTAGCGCAACGCAATCTGACTTTCAAAAATCCCTACAAAAGAATGGCCCTGACTAACATTAACCTATACCTTTCACAAATCACTTACCTCACAAAAATCTTCGTTACTCGAACTACTGCAATACAGCGAGCGCTACTACTGCCAGCTAAATAAAAGATTCAAACTACGGAAGGCACTAATTACTGACAGGCATAGTTATCAAATGAAAGATTTTGATAGAGAACAAACAATATATTTACCTTAATAGTCATAATATATATAGCAGTTCATGACATCCAGTCTTACAAATTTCAAAACTCCACCATCTCTCTCCCCACATCCACCACTGCTGGCGGCTCACCTCCAACTGCGCAACGCTACGCGCTGTTCACATCCAGCTGCCCAACACTACAATGGCAGACAACAATGCAAACTAGCCACAGACTGCACACAGCACAGCCAGTAATTTTTCATACAGAGCGCTACGTGGCGTTACCAGTAAGAAAACCTAAACAGCCTACTTACAACCAGCCATAGTACCATTAGTATCCTATTTAACAACAGCAGAGACACTTGTTGTCTAATATAGACGTTACCACCGCAGCGCCGTACTAAGCCTGTTTACATATCTCTGTATTTGAATACGCATGCCTATACTAGTTTCTTTGGCGCTTCGGTGTAGTTTCAACGTCGTCCGCATACACAAAGTGTAGTGGCATAGTTACTAGAGCGCTGTCTGTGCCTACCCTTTCATGGCGGATGCTCACAGCCAGAAGGCTCAGTGAGGTGCAGACGCGTGAAGCAACCAGGCAACCAAGCCACGGGACCTTATTCGTGCTTCCTACAGCCGGCTGAGTGAGTTTTAAAGAGGTGACACTGTGGCCTTCCGAGTGGCGGTATGGTATTTTCGGAGAACTGCCACACAAATTAGACGTGTTGCGTCAGTTGTGCAACGATGGTGGTACAGGGTGTTTCAAAAATGACCGGTATATTTGAAACGGCAATAAAAACTAAACGAGCAGCGATAGAAATACACCGTTTGTTGCAATATGCTTGGGACAACAGTACATTTTCAGGCAGACAAACTTTCGAATTTACAGTAGTTACAATTTTCAACAACAGATGGCGCTGCGGTCTGGGAAACTCTATAGTACGATATTTTCCACATATCCACCATGCGTAGCAATAATATGGCGTAGTCTCTGAATGAAATTACCCGAAACCTTTGACAACGTGTCTGGCGGAATGGCTTCACACGCAGATGAGATGTACTGCTTCAGCTGGTCAATTGTTTCTGGATTCTGGCGGTACACCTGGTCTTTCAAGTGTCCCCACAGAAAGAAGTCACAGAGGTTCATGTCTGGCGAATAGGGAGGCCAATCCACGCCGCCTCCTGTATGTTTCGGATAGCCTACAGCAATCACACGATCATCGAAATATTCATTCAGGAAATTAAAGACGTCGGCCGTGCGATGTGGCCAGGCACCATCTTGCAACATGGGGCTTTTCGGTTCCCCATATGCGCCAGTTCTGTTTATTGACGAAGCCGTCCAGGTAAAAATAAGCTTCGTCATTAAACCAAATGCTGCCCACATGCATATCGCCGTCATCAATCCTGTGCACTATATCGTTAGCGAATGTCTCTCGTGCAGCAATGGTAGCGGCGCTGAGGGGTTGCCGCGTTTGAATTTTGTATGGATAGAGGTGTAAACTCTGGCGCATGAGACGATACGTGGACGTTGGCGTCATTTGGACCGCAGCTGCAACACGACGAACGGAAACCCGAGGCCGCTGTTGGATCACCTGCTGCACTAGCTGCGCGTTGCCCTCTGTGGTTGCCGTACGCGGTCGCCCTACCTTTCCAGCACGTTCATCCGTCACGTTCCCAGTCCGTTGAAATTTTTCAAACAGATCCTTTATTGTATCGCTTTTCGGTCCTTTGGTTACATTAAACCTCCGTTGAAAACTTAGTCTTGTTGCAACAACACTGTGTTCTAGGCGGTGGAATTCCAACACCAGAAAAATCCTCTGTTCTAAGGAATAAACCATGTTGTCTACAGCACACTTGCACGTTGTGAACAGCACACGCTTACAGCAGAAAGACGACGTACAGAATGGCGCACCCACAGACTGCGTGGTCTTCTATATCTTTCACATCACTTGCAGCGCCATCTGTTGTTGAAAATTGTAACTACTGTAATTTCGAAAGTTTGTCTGCCTTAAAATGTACTGTTGTCTCAAGCATATTGCAACAAACGGTGTATTTCTATCGCTGGTCGTTTAGTTTTTATTGCCGTTTCAAATATACCGGTCATTTTTGAAACACCCTGTATCAGTGGTCACGTGAACATTCTCACAGCCGTGGACGAGGTTGAGCACGTTTACGCAGCACAGATGCCCGCCAGCTTTTTCGTGTTATAAGGACAGCAGCGGCAGATTGTACAGCTACTACAGCACCATATGACTTTCTTGTAAGCACAGATGCGTCAGCATGAACTTTTGCGAACGTCTTGTTAGCAGTGGGACTACGGGTACGTACACATCTAGACCCTCAACCACTCACGCCACAGCATCGACGTGCACGATTCGACTCGTGCCGTCAGGGTACCACTTGGAGGGTGGAATGGCGCGTCGTGGTCTTCAGCAATGAAAGAAGATTGTGCCTGCACGCAAGTGATGGTCGCGGGATAAGATGGGATGAGAATTGACTCGTGCTACTCGTAAACCAGCAACTCTTTCAGAACTACGTGCACAGGTTGAGTTGGTGTGGCATAACGTGTACCAGGACAGTATATGTCATCCGCACGATTGACTGGTTTCCAGAGTCAGCGCTTTGCCTTAACTGCTAAGGTCATCAGTCCCTAAGCTTACACACAACATAAATCATCCTAAGGACAAACACACACCCATGCCCGAGGGAGGACTCGAACCTCCGCCGGGATCAGCCGCACAGTCCATGACTGCAGCGCCCTGGACCACTCGGCTAATCCCGCGCGGCTTTGCCTTTGGAGGCTACACTACGCACGTATATGTATGTTTTAGCATGGGTCGATACCTGGTACATCTGAATCGCTTGTGCTATTGGTCTGTGCATGTGGTCATTACATGACTCCATATGCTCCGTTGCAACCCGTTAGTACTCAAGTGTTGAGAGCTGATTCGGGTCTCCTGAAAAATTTTGCAGTGATGGCATAATTGCCTCGTGTAGTAAGTTTGCATACCTTATCACACTGGGACAGCGTTGATATCACCAGGGCCGGCCGCGGTGGTCGTGCGGTTCTCGGTGCACCAGTCCGGAGCCGCGCTGCTGCTACGGCCGCAGGTTCGAATCCTGCCTCGGGCATGGATGTGTGTGATGTCCTTAGGTTAGTTAGGTTTAATTAGTTCTAAGTTCTAGGGGACTGATGACCACAGCAGTTGAGTCCCATAGTGCTCAGAGCTATTTGAACCATTTGATATCACCAGGACCACGAGCTGCGAAAGTAAGAAACTGTCTACGGAGCGTATTTGCGATTCTTTCGTCATTTAGGGACAAATGAACGTAGAAAAACTAACAGATGCAACGAACTACCTTTGGTGCCCAAATGTTTAACCTGTTTCATTATATTATCACCTACAACCGTTGCTGTAGCATTTTTCGCCTTCTTAATAGCATTGTCAAGTTCTTGCGATTCCAGCTGTAAGGTAACTAATCTCAATATCTATTTATCGTTATATTTACGTGACTCAGAATTTCTCAGCTAATTTCTCAGCTAAGCAAAAGCTGATGAGCAATACTACGAAGATACAGGTTGATTTTCCCGGACTCATCTTGAAGCCATTATTCTACATTTATAATAGCCTTCAAGCCTTTTTGACTCGTTTAAGGCATGCTGAACACTATATGGATTAATATAGGTTCAGATGAAATGAGTTTTATTTATCTACCATTAAGCACTGCAGCTACATGTCTCCAGCAGAGGGTTTAGCTGAAACATGCAGCTATTTTTACATATCACGATATTAGGTTAGCTCCAGAAACACGATATACGTTCCAACCACATGCTTGAGGTTGAGCGTCTGAAACTATTGTTACCATGCTAGTCCGCAGTCTGCTGCAGACGAAATTAAGTTGTCCACGTACTTAACAGATTGTTCAGTGCTGCTTGGTATTTAATCAAACTATGTATTCATAAAAAAATTAATATTATTGGCTGAAGCAGAAGAATGCTGATACGAACAAGTATCAGGAATTTCTTAAGTTTTCCACTGTCAGATCTAAAACGTAATGAATAAAGATTATGGGAAGACTTACGATGCAGACGTTTTCTAGAGATGTTCTTGCGACTTTTGGTCTGCAATAAGCAGAAGAAGAAAAACGAAGAAGCAAAATAAAAACCCTCTGGCGAGCTTTGAACACAACATTACAATAGTGATGTTGTTGTTGTGGTCTTCAGTCCTGAGACTGGTTTGATGCAGCTCTCCATGCTACTCTATCCTGTGCAAGCCTCTTCATCTCCCAGTACCTACCGCAACCTACATCTTTCTGAATCTGCTTAGTGTATTCATCTCTTGGTCTCCCTCTACGATTTTTACCCTCCAATACTAAACTGATGATCCCTTGATGCCTCAGAACATGTCCTACCAACCGATCCCTTCTTCTAGTCAAGATGTGCCACAAACTTCTCTTCTCCCCAATCCTATTCAATACTTCCTCATTAGTTATGTGATCTACCAATCTAATCTTCAGCATTCTTCTGTAGCACCACATTTCAAAAGCTTCTATTCTCTTCTTGTCCAAACTATTTATCGTCCATGTTTCACTTCCATACATGGCTGCACTCCATACAAATACTTTCAGAAATGATTTCCTGACACTTAAATCTATACTCGATGTTAACAAATTTCTCTTCTTCATAAACGCTTTCCTTGCCATTGCCAGTCTACATTTGATATCCTCTCTACTTCGACCATCATCAGTTATTTTGCTCCCCAAATAGCAAAACTCCTTAACTACTTTAAGTGTCTCATTTCCTAATCTAATTCCCTCAGCATCACTTGACTTACTTCGACTACATTCCATTATCCTCGGTTTGCGTTTGTTGATGTTCATCTCATATCCTCTTTTCAAGACACTATCCATTCCGGTCAACTGCTCTTGCAGGTCCTTTGCCGTCTCTAACAGAATTACAATGCCATCGGCGAACCTCAAAGCTTTTATTTCTTCTCCATGGATTTTAATACCTACTCCGAATTTTTCTTTTGTTTCCTTCACTGCTTGCTCAATATACAGATTGAATAACATCGGGGATAGGCTACAGCCCTGTCTCACTCCCTTCCCCACCACTGCTTCCCTTTCATGCCTCCTCGATTCTTATAACTGCTATCTAGTTTCTGTACAAATTGTAAATAGCCTTTCGCTCCCTGTATTTTACCCCTGCCACCTTCAGAATTTGAAATAGAGTATTCCAGTCAACATTGTCAAAAGCTTTCTCTAAGTCTACAAATGCTAGAAACGTAGGTTTGCCTTTCCTTAACCTAGCTTGTAAGATGAGTCGTAGGGTCAGTATTGCCTCACGTGTTCCAACATTTCTACGGAATCCAAACTGATCTTCCCCGAGGTCGGCTTCTACTAGTTTTTCCATTCTTCTGTAAAGAATTCGCGTTAGTATTTTGCAGCTGTGACTTATTAAACTGATAGTTCGGTAATTTTCACATCTGTCAACACCTGCTTTCTTTGGGATTGGAATTATTATATTCTTCTTGAAGTCCGAGTATATAATAGTGATAGCTAGCATAAAAAATTTGCGAGGTAAAAGACGAGAGTAGTTTTATTAGTGGAACGAGCTTCCTGGACTCAGAACCATAGATCTAAAAACGAGATTTTTTTTCTTTCTTTCGGCCTTTGTCTCATGGTTGGTTGGTTGGTTTTGGGGAGGGAGACCAGACAGCGTGGTCATCGGTCTCATCGGATTAGGGAAGGATGGGGAAGGAAGTCGGCCGTGCCCTTTCAGAGGAACCATCCCGGCATTTGCCTGGAGTGATTTAGGGGATTTAGGGAAATCACGGAAAACCTAAATCCGGATGGCCGGACGCGGGATTGTCTCATGGTAACGCGGGGTCGGCCGGGTTACTATTGATTTGGCACTGTTAGTTACAGAGGGTGGCCAGATGTCCTTCCTGACACCATCCTTAACGCTCCCTCCTTCCCGGGACGGATTAGTGTACCCTAGCTGTCTGCATCTGGTGTAAGCCATAGAATAGCGCGAACGTTGTCAGATGTCTGCGAGTCGTGTAACTGAGACGGAACGTGGGGACCAGCCCGGCATTCACCTAGCGGGATGTGGAAGGCCGCCTAAAAAGCACGTCCAGGCTGGCCGGCATACCGGCCGTCGTCGTTAATCCGCCAGGCGGATTCGATCAGGGGCCGGCACGGCTAGTCGAGCCCAGGAAGCAGCGCGTTGGTGCTCTTTTTTTTTTTCTTTTTTTTCATTTTGTTCGTCATTGATCGTTGTGTTTGGTCGTTGCGGACGTCGCAAGACATCCTGTTCAAGTTCGGTGGTTGATCCTTCCACTCAGTTTTTTTATTACAGAGGCCAACCGGCTCTCTGGCCGAACACGCTGAGCTACCGTGCCGGCATGCTCTCGGCTACGCTGGTGGGTAGACCCAGAAACCTGATATCACACCTTAAATGTAAATCACTCAGAATATTTAATGCAGCTGATCAGAAAATGTCAAGTGAATTTAAGAGGACAATTTTTTCCTATTCCAGGAAGTAAGGTGATGATCACAGAGTTGCCAAACATATTATGTGATGTCTCCAATTTTACTAGCTACAGAAATAAAACGTTTACACAACCAGTGGTCACCATGAGCGTGCTTGAAAGTACGGAATGTAGTTCGCGTCTCAAAGACGCACTGCCGAGTTGACCCAGGACCGAAATGTGAAAAGTATTAACCAATGACGTTTGCTATCGTTTCTGTAAATAGGCTCATGGGCTAGAGCGAAGATAGTATTAGGTTAGTGTTGTACTTCGTAGCGTACTTGTTTTGCACGTTGGTATTCTGGTTACTATGCGTTTATTTATCGATTATGAGTTTTTATTTGTAGTTCAGTGATGTGATATGAGTACTCATATTGTCATGTGGAGATAGTTAATGGAGCTTTGGACACGAGAGACTGGAGTGCGAAGTGGAGAAATCGGAATATTTCCGACAAATTCTTCTGTTTGAGTTCAGTGGAGAGGTTACAGCGCCGTGTACGGGGCTAATGTCACTAAACAGAGCGCGGCAATAAAATAGTTCTCTAGTTTTCACGTTCAAGAAGACCTTCGGGGTTTGATGAAATTCCTTTAAACGCATTGATCTACTAAGATCCACGTCAGTGGCAAATGTGATGAACTGGGGTCACCATCGTGCCACGTTCGCATGAAATGTGGAAAGTTCAAACCTCGGGTGTATGGGTACTGAACGCTCTAAGGAAAATCATAAAAATTTGCGGGTGCCCATACGTGCATCTCCGCTAGCTCAAGTGACTCGTGAACAACACCGACCAATCCTGTTCTGTATCGTTACTGGTGACGAGAAATGGTTTCTTTATGTTGACATAAGGGAAAGAAAGGAATGGTTGAGCCCAAACAGAGCAGCAACTCCACGTACAAAGAGCTGCACGCGTCCACAAAAATAATGTTAT
This sequence comes from Schistocerca nitens, assembly GCF_023898315.1. Lineage (NCBI taxonomy): Eukaryota > Metazoa > Arthropoda > Insecta > Orthoptera > Acrididae > Schistocerca > Schistocerca nitens. Next base: position 927,607,574 of record NC_064617.1, on the reverse strand, counting down.
GCATGTGGTGGAGCAGCGTCGGTGTGTTGCACTACGAATTGCTTCCCCGAGATGTAAACGTCACTGCTGACAATTATTGCCTACAACTGAGACGTCTCGCAAGCGCAACCCAAGAACAAGGCCAGGAAGATAGCTTGACGTAATGCTACACCACAATAACACTCACCCGCATTCTGCTAGACATACTACGGTCGCAGGTTCGAATCCTGCCTCGGGCATGGATGTTTGTGATGTCCTTAGGTTAGTTAGGTTTAACTAGTTCTAAGTTCTAGGGGACTAATGACCTCAGCAGTTGAGTCCCATAGTGCTCAGAGCCATTTGAACCATTTTGAATCTGCTAGACATACAATAAACAGTGTACGGTAGCTGAGTTGGGAAGTCATTCCGCACCCACCTTATTCACCTGATCCTGCTCCTTCGGACTTTCACCTTTTCTATTCTTTGTCGAACAATCTCCAATGATCTTTCGGGATGAAAATGCGTCCCGAACATAGCTTGACGAATTATTCGCCTCAAGACCACGTGATTTCTACAATCGAAAAATTATCACAGCATTGGTAAACTGTTGTAAATGGTGCAGAAGAATATATTACTGATGACTAAAGTGTGTGTTACATGACTCTGTTGTGTTTATTCAACTTACGGAAAAACGCTACGAAATTGTGCACTGAAATATTGGATCCCGGCTGAGCCCCCAGTTGAAATATGCTATCCCGGCTGATACACAAAGTTGAAATATGGTCACTACTTTTTTTATTTACTTATATTTGGCATATTTCGTGACAGTACCTTTTCCGTTAGATGTATACAAGGCGATATTGGTCTTGGCTTCAGTTGTCTATTGGGAGTATAATTCCACAATGCGTTTTTGTCGGCTGCAGAAATGACATGGTTCAATGTGTTTGCCTCATTTTTGTGCTTCAAAATGCCATTTCTTCGAATGTAGTTTCTTCTTAAAGTTTGTATAAGAAAAAATTGTAACATAATTCAAAATTATTTATGACGGCGACCTGCACATTGTTCTACCGTCAACACACACGAAGAGCTAACTGCCGACTGACTATAGTCAAAGACGACTCCAGCGTCAAAGACATTTTACACAACACACAAGCTTCCACTTGTAATCAGTCTCTTTGCTATTCTTCGACACATTTGGTAATAGTAATCAATATGTTTTCACTCACAAAAATATAAGTAAATTAACATATAATAAGGCAAATTATAATAAAAAAATTCTGACAAAGAATATAAGAAAACATTTACAATTTGGTAGCGACAAATCCGGTAAAAAAAATAACAGATCTCCCAGATCCATTACAGCACCAACCCAATAATTTCTTCTGAGCTCCAGCGGTGGGCGTACTTAAGTCCGAACATTGATGCACTGGCCCGATTTTGTATGTCTGCCAGTTCAGTAACGTTTACAGAGTTTCATAGTGGCCAGGACTCGACATGTTCTGAACAGACATTGTGTAGAAAGAGTGACAGATTTATAAATCTTTTGTAACTGTGTACTATTTATATATTCAAATCTATTAGCAACAGATGCAGCAAATATTGCAACAAAGTTAAGTATTATATTTAGTATTTGAAATTAGATGTAGAATAATATCTGATTTCACTGTATCCACTACAGAACTACACAGGGTACAAAGGGAGTCATAACAGTAACAATAATGTTTTTCTTTCTTTAAGTGGGCAGCAAACTGAAGAGCTCATTCACCAGACGTGATTCGCTTTTCGGAGCGTCTACGGTGGGTGTAGTGCAAGCATGATGCATACTTAACACATCTTTTGATCTGTATTGAATTAAAAAGACATTTCTTGAGGACACCCCGAAAGCAAGGAACGCAATTGAGAAGATAGTAACAGGACATTCACTGCAAGATGCGAACATCGACAGGGAAGCTCCGTAAGCTACGAGTAATATGAAGCCTCAAAACACTCGAGTGAACTGTACAAAGAAACAATATGCAATTTGCGCAATTACCGAAAAAGCGGTCTGCAAACACGTACGAAAATTAAAGAAGGGAATATAAAAAGGCACACAATACGCTGACTACATAGCCTTTAATATGTCACTCCAAAGTGAAACTGTTATTTAGTCTGTAAGGAACAGAAGAATTCAGAGTAGCTTCTACGCATAATGATTATAAAACAATCATTGTTGATGCTATGTTCATAACAGCGCATGTACTCTTATGAATAAACTATTTAATTTGCAGTACGGTTATGGCAGATAGATAAGAAAATAGCAATGAGTGGTTTATCTAGGTGACCGTGAGATACATTTGCAAAGGAATGTCTCGCAGATAGTCCAGTTTTTTTCTTAAGTTATTGCCTAATGGTTTATTATTAACTTCTCCAGGCCATCACACTATTTATATGAGATTCATCGAGGAGCAATTGCTAGAACAGACTGCTATGTTATGTGGCAATTTGACAAATAACGAAGCTCTCAATGTTTGATCTCAACTCTTGAAGCATTCAACGTGTTTGAGAGCAGTCACAAGGCCTGTAGGCTTTATCTCATTTATTTGTCTGCAAATGCAGCTCACCAGCTGTTTTCTAACTGAAAAAACTTGGGTAGGCAAGTAGTACAAAACCAGAACGGCCAAAAGACATGGAAACTAGCAATCTCTCACGTGACGTCGGGACGGAAAAACATGAAAAAGTTATTGGAAAATCGTAAAATGAAACAGAAATAAACGTTGCTTAGCCATCAGCTGCCATCACGCAATGTTATCAGAAACTGCAGAAAAAAAAAACGAAGAAAACAACGTCGATTATTCCACGTTTTACGAGTCTCACGGTGGCCGTTAACTCCCATAGCTAGTTACTCGTTCTACAACAATGCCTTTGCTTAATTACAAAATCTTCTTCTGTCTGCGTAGGCTATACTTTGAAGAACAAAACTGCTAATCACCTGAAGCTCCCACCGATCAAGTCAAGCGCTTCTGCGCTGAATCACAATATTTGCCTTCAGAAGTCGTATACTAGTGATGAGCCTCAACTTCCACACACAGAAAAAGAAATTATTCTTATAGTGTTTCCAGACCCGAAATGTGCTTCGCCAATGGATCCCAGATGTCAGTTTTGATAAATAGATACACTACCGAAATAAATCTGCGTCCATTTGGCCGCCAAGACCTCTATTCTATTCTGACAACAACTGAAACTTCCCCTTTGAATGTAAAAAAAGACTGTGCTGGTAAACTTCTACGTTATTTGATACAGAAACAGCTGAGTAAAACTGAACGTACTCACACAGTTTTCTCTGTACTTATTCTGATCATTTCTAAACTGACACACAATATTTTAGTGCAACGCAATCTGACTTTCAGTAATCCCTACTGAAGAATAGCCCTGACAAACAATAACCTATACCCTTCATGAATCACTTGCCTCACAAAAATCTTCGTTACTCGAACTACTGCAATACAGCGAGCGCCAGTACTGCCACTAAATAAAAGATTCTAGCTGCTGAAGGCACTAACTACGGATAGGCGTAGTTAACAGATGAAAGATTTTGATAGAGAACAAACAATGTATTTACCTTAATAGTGTACAAAAGTCATAATATACATATAAATTGTTGACATCTATTTTTCCTTTTTCTGACGGACACATGTCCAGATCGTCCGCTCATATTAACACCTCAAAACTCTGGCATCTCTCTCCCCACATCCACCACTGCTGGCGGCTCACCTCCAACTGCCCAACGCTACGGGCTGTTCACATCCAACTGCCCAACACTACACTAGTGAATAATCCAACAATGAGTCCAAACAGCCACAGACTGCACACAGCGCAGTCAGCCATTTTAATACAGAACGCTACATGGCGTCACCAACATAAAAACCTAAACAGCCTACTTACACAACCGATTCCATGAGTTCCCAGCGGTCTCTGAAGTTGCCAAGATCCATGCACTTTAGCTAATTGCCGCTGTATCTATAGTTTTTTGACATCTTGCCGCACTGAAAGACCTTTACGCCAGTCTGGCTCCTGTGAACCTAAAATTATTACTCTGAAATAAGGTCCTTTCTGACCAAAGCTCTAGTAACTCACTCACCGTAAACATAGGAAAAGAACTTATACCTTTCAAAAGGTCTTTCATAATTTATTACTATTTAAGTATGCAGGCCGACGGCAAAGAAAAAGAAATGTAATATTTAAAAAAAAACATGTTTAAAAGAAATTTATTTCATTTGAAAAGGTAGCTTAAAAGGAAAATTAACTCATATTTTATTATCTCGCGTTGACACTTTTCTGTCGTCAGGTTATCTTCCACTGGCTCTCACTGTCAGAAAATTGAGCAAAAGAACAAGTATATAAAATAAAATGTTCTCTGTGCTCTGATATCTTGTTCAGAATTCCCCATTATTTGCAAGCCTTATCGTTTTTCTTGGCGTGGAACTGATGAGGAGTCGGATGTAATTGGCAGCAGAGACAACTTTCTCTCAGGCTTCAAGAGCACAGTCTCAAAGGGCAGTAGACGTAGCTGATTGCTTACGTGGCCGTTTATATGACCGTTTTCGTGCTACCTCAACTCGATGCGCAGAGGTAACAAACGACGTGGGCTACTTCTTACACTACTGGCCATTAAAATTGCTATACCAAGAAGAAATGCAGATGATAAACGGGTATTCATTGGACAAATATATATTCTACTAGAAATGACACGTGATTACATTTTCAGGCGAATTGGGGTGCATAGATCCTGAGAAATCAGTCCTCAGAACAACCACTTCTAGCCGTAATAACGGCCTTGATACGCCTGGGCATTGAGTCAAACAGAGCTTGGATGGCGTGTACAGGTACAGCTGCCCATGAAGCTTCAACACGATACCACAGTTCATCAAGAGTAGTGACTGGCGTATTGTGACGAGCCAGTTGCTCGGCCACCATTGACCAGCTGTTTTCAATTGGTGAGAGATCTGGAGAATGTGCTGGCCAGGGCAGCAGTCGAACATTTTCTGTATCCAGAAAGGCCCGTACAGGACCTGCAACATGCGTTCGTGCATTATCCTGCTGAAATGTAGGGTTTCGCAGGGATCGAATGAAGGGTAGAGCCACGGGTCAAAACACATCTGTAATGTAACTTCCACTGTCAAAGTGCCGTCAATGCGAACAAGAGGTGACCGAGACGTGTAGCCAATGGCACCCCATACCATCACGCCGGGTGATACGCCAGTATGGTGATGACCATTACACGCTTCCAATGTGCAGATCACCGCGATGTCGCCAAACACGGATGCGACCATCATGGTGCTGTAAACAGAACCTGGATTCATCCGAAAAAAAATGACGTTTTGCCATTCGTGCACCCTGGTTCGTCGTTGAGTACACCATCGCTGGCGCTCGTGTCTGTGATGCAGCGTCAAGGGTAACCGCACCCATGGTCTCCGAGCTGATAGTCCATGCTGCTGCAAACGTCGTCAAACAGTTCGTGCAGATGGTTGTTGTATTGCAAAAGGCCCCATCTGTTGGCTCAGGGATCGAAAGGCGGCTGCACGAGCCGTTACAGCCATGAGGATAAGATAACTGTTATCTCGACTGCTAGTGATACGAGGCCGTTGGGATCCAGCACGGCGTTCCGTATTACCCTCCTGAACTCACCGATTCCATATTCTGCTAACAGTTATGGGATCTCGACCAACGCGAGCAGCAATGTCGCGATAGGCTACAATCCGACCTTTATCAAAGTCGGAAACGTGATGGTGCGGATTTCTCCTCCTTACACGAGGCATCACAGCAACGTTTCACCAGGCATAGCCGGTTATTGCTGCAAACAGCATGAGAAATCGGTTGGAAACTTTCTTCATGTCAGCACGTTGTATGTTTCGCCACCGGCGCCAGCCTTGTGTGAATGCTCTGAAAAGCTAATAATTTGCATATCACAGCATCTTCTTCCTGTCGGTTAAATTTCGCGTCTGTAACAAGTCATCTTCGTGGTGTAGCAATTTTAATGGCCAGTAGTGTAATATCGTGTCGGACCTCCTTTTGCGAGGCATAGTGCCGCACCTTGACGTGGCATGGACTCAACAAGTAGTTGGAAGTCCTTGCAGAAATACTGACCCACGCTGCCTCTACAGCGGTCCATATTTGCGAAAGTGTAGCCGGTGCTGGGTTTTGTGCACGAGCTGACCTCTTGATTGTGTCCCATGAATGATCGAAGGGATCCAAGTCGGGTGATCTGAGTGACCAAATAATTCGCTCGATATGGCCAGAATGTTCTTCAAACAAATCGCGAACAGCTGTGGCCCAGTGACATGGTTCACTGTCTTCGATAAAAATTCCATCGTTGTTTGGAAATATGAGATCCATGACTGCCTCAAAATTGTCAGTGATCGATTAAGTTGGACCAGAACCCAGTCCATTGCACGTAAACAGAGCCGTCACCATTATGGATCCACCACCACTTGTTGACAGCTTGAGTCCATGGCTTCGTGAGGAATGCGCCACATTCCAGCCCTACCATCAGCTCTTACCATCTCAAATCAGGTCTTATCTGACCAGGCCATAGTTTTCCAGACGTCTGGTTCAAATGGTTCAAATGGCTCTGAGCACTATGGGACTCAACTTCTGAGGTCATAAGTCCCCTAGAACTTAGAACTACTTAAACCTAACTAACCTAAGGACATCACATACACCCATGCCCGAGGCAGGATTCGAACCTGCGACCGTAGCAGTCCCGCGGTTCCGGACTGTAGCGCCAGAACCGCACGGCCACCGCGGCCGGCTCCAGACGTCTGGGGTCCAACCGATATGGAGCCCAGGAAATGCACTGCAAGCGATGTGCTGTTTGCAAAGGCACTCGCGTCGGTCGTCTGCTGCCATAGCCCATTAACGCCAAATTTCGCAGCACTATCCTAACGGATACGTTAGTCGTACGGCCCACACTGATTTTTGCGGTTATTTCACACGTGTTGCTTTTCTGTTAGCACTAACAATTCTACGCAAACAACGCTACTCTCAGTCGTTAAGTGAAGTCCGTCGGCCACTGCGTTCTCTGTGGTTGACACTGTGGATATCGCAATGCTGAATTACCTAATAGTTTCAGAAATGGAATGTCCAATGCTTCTAGCTCCAACTTAATTCTGCCTTCAAAGTCTGTTAACTCTCGTAGTGTAGCCGTAATCACGTCCGACACCTTTTCACATTAATCACTAAGAACAAAAGACAGCTCAACCAATGTACTACCGTTTTACAGCTTGTGTACGCGATATCGGTGTTCCATGACTTTTGTCGCTTCAATGTAGTCTCCACTGGATACATATCGACAGCCTGTAGTGGCCAGTCCTATCGTTGATCACCATGTTTGACAGCTGCTGCTGAACAAATACGAACTGATGCACTGCAGAATGATCTTCCCGTAAAGTGAATTCCCCTTCAGTGTGTAAACAGCGCGTAGTCTAGTGGTTAGCATTGCTAACTGTCTATCACGGATCCCCGGGTTCGATTCCCGGCCGCGTCGATGATTTTCTTCACTAGGGGCTGTATGTATGTATGTGTGGAGATTTGTGTGTGCCTGCGTGTGCCTGTGTGTGTGTGTGTGTGTGTTGTCCTCACCATCGGCACGCAAGTCGCCGAAGTGGCATCAAATAATACGACTGACACCAGTTGGCCGACCACCCCAGATGGCTTCTTTCGGTGTATAGTATTCGCATTGAAGTAAGCATCACATTCTTCACTGTATGGGTGCACTGCCTGCTATCAAGAGTTCCCTCATTTCTGCAAAGCACCAATGCTTCTCTCGCAGAAATCCAACTCCAGTAGAAAAGCGACAGTCATCCACTTCTCCTTGTAGTCGCTACATATTCTTCACGGTCTCATCCGTCACGGCCTTAAATCTCTCTTGCACTATCGCTGCTCGTAGAAAACACCTTCTCGCCAGTGAAAGTTACGATCCCCCACATTGTTTTCAAATGGAGCTCCACGATCGCCAAATGATGTAAACCATTTTCCTCTGATTTTGTTTGTCCATCCATTTGATTGGAGGTCTTTGGGACCACAGCCGTCCACTATTGTAAGAAAATCAAACACCTATAGCCATCCTTGTCGTCTTATTTATCACGTAGCTATGTTTCGATGCTTCGGTGATCCATCTTCAAGCCTTAGTTGACGCTCAAAGGGACATCACAGTTACAGATATTCCGCATAAACCATTTATGTAGGCAATTGCTGCAGTGTATACAGGGTGGTCCATTGATAGTGACCGGATCACATATCTCACGATATAAGCATCAAACGAAAAAACTACAAAGAACGAAACTCGTCTAGCTTGAAGTGGGAAACCAGATGGCGCTATGGTTATCCGCTAGATGGCGCTGCCATAGGTCAAACGGATATCAACTGCGTTTTTTAAAATAGGAACCCCCATTTTTCATTACATATTCGTGTAGTACGTAAAGAAATATGAATGTTTTAGTTGGACCACGTTTTTCGCTTTGTGATAGATGGCGCTGTAATAGTTACAAACGTATAAGTACGTGGTATCACGAAACATTCCGCCAGTGCGGACGATATTTGCTTCGTGATACATTACCCGTGTTAAAATGGACCGTTTACCAATTGCGGAAAACGTCGATATCGTGTTGATGTATGGCTATTGTAATCAAAATTCCCAACGGGCGTGGGCTATGTATGCTGCTCGGTATCCTGGACGACATCATCCAAGTGTCCGGACCGTTCGCCGGATAGTTACGTTATTTAAGGAAACAGGAAGTGTTCAGCCACATGTGAAACGTCAACCACGACCTGCAACAAATGATGATGCCCAAGTAGATGTTTTAGCTGTGTCGCGGCTAATCCGCATATCAGTAGCAGACAAATTGCGCGAGAATCGGGAATCTCAAAAACGTCGGTGTTGAGAATGCTACATCAACATCGTTTGCACTCGTACCATATTTCTATGCACCAGGAATTGCATGGCGACGAATTTGAATGTCGTATACAGTTCTGCCACTGGGTACAAGAGAAATTACGGGACGATGACAGATATTTTGCACGCGTTCTATTTAGCGACGAAGCGTCATTCACCAACAGCGGTAACGTAAACCGGCATAATATGCACTATTGGGCAACGGAAAATCCACGACGACTGCGACAAGTTGAACATCAGCGCCCTTGGCGGGTTAATGTATGGTGCAGCACTATGGGAGGAAGGATAATTGACCCCCATTTTATCGATGGCAATTTAAATGGTGCAATGTATCCTGATTTCCTACCGATGTTACTACAAGATGTTTCACTGCATGACAGAATGGCAATGTACTTCCAACATGATGGATGTACGGCACATAGATCGCGTGCTGTTGAAGCGGTATTGAATAGCATATTTCATGACAGGTGGATTGGTCGTCGAAGCACCATACCATGGCCCGCACGTTCACCGGATCTGACGTCCCCGGATTTCTTTCTGCGGTGAAAGCTGAAGAATATTTCCTATCGTGATCCACCGACAACGCCTGACAACATGGGTCAGCGCATTGTCAATACATGTGCGAACATTACGGAAGGCGAACTACTCGCTGTTGAGAGTAATGTCGTTACACGTATTGCCAAATGCTTTGAGGTTGACGGACATCATTTTGAGCATTTATTGCATTAATGTGGTATTTACAGGTAATCACGCTGTAACAGCATGCGTTCTCAGAAATGATGAGTTCACAAAGGTACATGTTTCATATTCGAACAACCGAAATAAAATGTTCAGACGTACCTACGTTCTGTATTTTAATTTAAAACACCTACCTGTTACCAACTGTTGGTCTAAAATTGTGAGCCATATGTTTGTGACTATTACAGCGCCATCTATCACAAAGCGAAAAAAGTGGTCCAATTAAAACATTCATATTTCTTTACGTACTACACGAATATGTAATAAAAATGGGGGTTCCCACTAAAAAAACGCAATTGATATCCGTTTGACCTATGGCAGCACCATCTAGCGGGCCAACCGTAGCGCCATCTGGTTTCCCCCTACAAGCTAGACAAGTTTTGTTCTTTGTAGTTTTTTCGTTTAACGTTTATTTCGTGGGATATTTGGACTGGTTACGATCAATGGACCACCCTGTATATGGATTCTGACAATCCATTCATCATCAACCGAGGCCTGAAGATGGCACACTGAAGCGCCGAAACTCGTAGCTACACAATAGACACGATCATAAGAACGGCTATAGGCGTTTCATTTTCTTAAAATTTTCTGAGTTCCTTTTTCACGGCGGATCTCTCCGCGTAGAGTCCAGTTTCCCTCAGCCTTCGGCACACTGTGCCACTGTAGCCAAGTAAATTGATCTCCCTGCAACTGCTTCGCGTTTAGGAAAGGAAACTATTTGCTCTTAAGCAGAAGCTGTCTGTCGTACTCAGTCGCTTCCTGCCTGACGCAGGACCTCTGTTGGTAGTGCCTCCAACGTAATTCCTCCTTCACCTCTCTGCAGTAGTAGGTGGCCCACCATACCTCCTGCCAGCTTATCTAGCTGAGAAACTGCCTTTTTCAATCAGAGCGACTACTCTGTATCGAACTGAATACTCTCAGTGAGCAGTTACAATTGACTGCTCCCGATGTAATTGTTGCTTGCAGTTCTTATACAGATGCCTGGTGAGGAACTAAACACATTTCCATCAAAAGGAGCGGTAGTTATTCTGAGGAAGAACTACTCATAAATTCTTGTTGCTTGACGTCTGCTCTTAAGCGAATGTGGCTCTGGCCTGTGGACGCCGAGTGAGCCAAGACACTAAGACGCTTTTTCGGAAATGAGGGATTCGAATCCCGCTCGTGAACCAGACACTTTTGTCTTGAGAGTGTGCTCGTCTATGTGTGCCTATGTGTATCCCTGAATAAATATTTGTGTATTAGGACACTCGCTTGCATTTTTGACAAATAATGGATAGCTTTTCTGTGAAGTTGCTAAGTGCTGGTAGCTATCGCAGGCATGTGTCCGAGCCAAGTTTCCTTAAGACACATGTCTAAATAAAGAGAAAAGACTGTTTGTTTGACCTCCTTTCTTCTTTTGCAGATGAAACCAAGACGATATGACGGAGATCGCTGGTTCGAATGTATTCGAAGGCACGGTGATTTCCGTATATTGTTTGTATTGTCCTATTGTGTTCAAATGGTTCAAATGGCTCTGAGCACTATGGGACTTAACTTCTGAGGTCATCAGTCCCATAGAACTTAGAACTACTTAAACCTAACTAACCTAAGGACATGACACACATCCATGCCCGAGGCAGGATTCGAACCTGCGACCGTAGCAGTCGCGCGGTTCCAGACTGTAGCGCGTAGAACCGCTCAGCCACTCCGGCCGGCTCCTTTTGCGTACTTAATGAGTATGACGACGACGATAAAACACAGTGAATGGTCGTTTGGCCTAACTGCCGAATGCCAGTTTCGATAATATAAAACATTGTAAAATACATGTGTCCAGTGTCAAACATGTAAACAGAAGGAAAAAGAACCACATGCACTGAAATATCTACATCAGGTGTATAATGAATGTCAGACTGTTGTTAGTTTATCATGAAGACCATGTAATTATTGGGTCGAGAACTCAGGAACACATCCTTGGCACTCTGATGTTCCAACCATCGCACAGCTGGTTAGTTAACTCATCGTTCCCAATACACAAGTAACTTCTATTCCCATATTCATTCTCAAGGTAAACTTATTTAACCATTGACAATAAATGTTACTGCCTCTTAAACGCTGACATATGTATGCAGGACACGTAAAAACTCATAAATACGCCAGGTATGTGACAGACGTGGATGGCAAGTCACTTTCTGCATGCTGCAGGCCTTTGCTGATTGCTGTGCAGCTTGTAATGCCACAACGAAGCATAACCAAGGCGCAGCAGTTGAATAGTTGCATAAACAAAAGCACAGGTGCTTCCGCCTGGCGGCAATCAAATGAAATAGCGCTACGAGTAAGACAGTATCTGAACAGTGCTGCGCTAGGACGACGAAATAAAGAAGCATTAAACTAGGATAATATTATTATGTATAGTAAAAATATTAATTTAATATGACTGTAATTGAATATGGTAATGTTATGGTATGTCCATTTGTAAATAGAGAACTTGGCATAGTGTAAATTAATGTTTAAATGTGAGGGAAATCTCCGAGAACGCGGACAATGCAGGTTGGCGCGTGGATTTGGCAGTAGAAAGAGATGTGTTCTGGAACTGTTCAAATGCAGAACAGATATTACGCGGCGCGAAAGTGGCGGTTTTAGTTCGGTACGGTAACGTTGGTTAAAGACAGTTAAAAGTGAGCTTACAACAAACACGAACTGGATTTATGGTGTGTCAGCAAGTCAAATGGACAATAAGGCTTGCAGGATGCAACATTTCGACGGAGACGGCATGTGAGCGATACAGTTGCTGTTCCCGCTCAAAAAGCACATGGCACGCCTTGTGGAAGTCTGCGTAATTTACGACAGACTGCAGCGACCAGCAGCAAGGTATGAAGTGACCAGTGTCTGCAGCTAATGTTGCAATGGAATCTTACTACCATATGAGATCCATTGATGAGCTCACGCCAGCACAAGCAACGAACTAGTAGTTATCGTACGACAGTGTTTTTTGAACACTGCATTTTATACCGCCGCCATAACAAGTACATTTATCCGTAGCGAACCAGTTTATGTATTTATCAAGTTCTCTACAGTGTAATGTCTGAGTGAAATAATAAGTTTGTAATTCAAAGTGCATTCCACGAGCGTCATCAATTATTTACAGAAAATAGTTCATTATTATCCCAAATCCATCACTGTGTGTGCAGCAATACCAGTGAAAAGGCTATATTACGTGAGTATCGGCGTATTAATGCAACAAGAGGATATAATCGGAGTTAACGCCGAAAATTTCCAACAAACGCCGTATTATACAACTGACAGAAGACGCCAGGTACTGTGCCACATTAATTACAGTTCAACTCGATGTGGTGGCTTTTCAGTACATTATCAACGTAAAAACCCATTCAGTTTCGTTAGAGCAAAATGATTCTAAAGTAATGTTTTTAACATCTCTAGTAACCATCAGTTCTATAGTGTTCACTGATTATTCAATTAAAGAATTTATTGCCACCACAGTACTCACTGTACCTTCAGTACAATGCAAATCCAGTAACATTAAAATCATTACTGACTGTTGGTGTAGATCAATCTTACAGCAAGTTCAAGTGTTTATCATATGTGTGTGTATATTGTGTTACGTAAATGTTGTTCGCCTGCTAGGCGTGATCAACGTACACAAAAAAAAAAAAAAAAAAAATGGCTCTGAGCACTATGGGACTAAACTGCTGAGGTTATCAGTCCCCTAGAACTTAGAACTACTTAAACCTAACTAACCTAATGTCACACACATCCATGCCCGAGGCAGGATTCGAACCTGCGACCGTAGCGGTCGCGCGGTTCCAGACTGTAGCGCCTTGAACCGCTTGGCCACACCGGCCGGCCAACGTACACCCGTTAGTGCATTCTGTTCAGTCACTTCAAAGAGGTTATTTTTGTTAATGAAAATCAGAATTCATTTAACATTCGATTTCTTGTACGCCATCGCCAATATTTATTCAGTAATTCCGTGTAGTAGTCTGAACTACATAGCAAAGCTATTCAAGCTTATTACATGCGATAGGCGCTTTCCAGACGTCCGTGGCCGCATGGTTTAAAAATATTACAGTACATTCGGATAGTGGCATCGCAGGCTGCAGCTAGTTTCGCATTGGAAGATAGGCCGCGTGCTCGAAGAAAACTACTATAAACTCCTACATCATCAGCATGACAAGAGACATAAATATGTATCTGATCAATATGCGACGTCTGACATAAGTCTTAACACTTTTGACAACACCTCAGTTAAGAGTAATCCATTCACAATGAGCACCACAAACGCAATACAGGTAGACGGAGGTAAAGGGTTCGACTTTTATCCACTACAAGAATAACGACAACGAGTGGCAGGTTCGTTTTTTGTCTATGTTCATTTATTATTTCTGTTACTAGCAATTAGTGTCCCACGAATGTTCAAATGCCTCTCCCAACTTTTTCCACATCTCCGTATCCCGCGCTGTTGTTGCCATGATGGTCTATCACATCAATGACTGCTGATTTCATCATCATCTTCTTCCTAGTTTTCTCCTTCCCGATTTATCTTTCATTGGCTGTTAGTCTGTTACCAATTTATTTGTAAATACTCATAGAGCGTCCACTCGATATACTGTGCCGCAGAATTCGTGTGTAAGTCATCGCCGGTCGCGGTGGCCGAGCGGTTCTAGGCGCTTCAGTCCGGAACCGCGCGACTGCTACGGTCGCAGGTTCGAATCCTGCCTCGGGCATGGATGTGTGTGATGTCCTTACGTTAGTTAGGTTTAAGTAGTTCTAAGTTCTAGGGGATTGATGACCTCAGATGTTGAGTCCCATAGTGCTCAGAGCCATTTGAACCATTTTTGTAAGACATCAACAGCATATGACGAAAAACTGAATAATATTACAAACCTTATAAGTATACTGCAGACTTCTTGCCATAGGAAGGTTTGTGGAAATGCGTTTCACAGAGTCGACATTGCACTGGATCCTAGGGAAGCATTTTAGTCGCGGGAATGGAAAGCGAAATAATAATTCGGCGCATGTGACCGACGAAGTCTGTAGGTAAACAGGGTGAGTCAGGAGGGACGTTACATGCTGTGACGGGTAACAGTAATGATGATTCTGAACAAAAACGGACATATACCCATTTCTTAACTACAAATGGCATACAGCTGTTTGAAAATCACGGGCATCAGTCGCATGTCCTTTTTCACCACCACTCACATGCGTGTACAACCAAAGTTATATTAGGCTACGTGGTGTTGTCTTTACTGACTGTTTCAATCCGCACTCCACTTGTACTCACATTTTACATTGGTGTGCACAAGTGAAGGACGGTACGAATGAGCTCAGCTAAGCAACACAAGAGCTGTCTGCAACAGCTGGAAAATGCATTGCAGTTGACGGTGCACTCTTTGAATGTTGTTTGTGTGGAACTGTACACAAAGAAAACATTAGATCACTATGTTTAATTTATTATCACCTGCATCTGTCCTGTTCCACAGTGCTTTCATTAATTGCTTCGAAAAGTGTTACGAACAGGACATATGTTCTTATGTCTTTTGTTCAGAATCACTAATGCTATCACCCCTCAAAGCATGTACGTGTCCTCGTGATTCACCCTATATGATAGTGCCTGGTGTGTGTGCTTCACTAGACCTGCGACAGGAAGATACAGAAAAGTACAGAAAATCACGATTTTTATCGTTTTCATTCTTTTACCGTGGTATTTGGTCTATGTTTAACCAACTATACCAAACCGAAGCTCATTAACTGCTCTTACCTCGTCACTCAGCACAAGAACATCTCAGTTGAAGCTCCACTGTGAAGCATTGAATTGTGAGCATACTTTATTTCCAGAAGTCATTAACATCTTCGAATGTTACAGTAAACATTTCTTGACAAGTAGGTGATCCAGTAACATTATGTTACTAATTTGATAAAACTGTTCCTACATGAGAACTTTTACGGCTGTTTATACGCGTAGAAATACTAGTAATCTCCTTATTCGTTCGCTGTTGGTCGAAGTATTATGTCCTTAATTTATTGAGAAAATGTAATTGTTGCTTCTAAACAGTTGGTAGAAATAACTATTAGGTGTATCTTTGCGAATTTGTAACATTTCTTACACTGAACTAGAAACAATTTCATCTTCGGCCTATCTTTTGACAATAGCTTTCCAAAAATTGCTTTTGGCTCAAATGGTTCAAATGGCTCTGAGCACTATGGGACTTAACATCTATGGTCATCAGTCCCCTAGAACTTAGAACTACTTAAACCTAAGTAACCTAAGGACATCACACAGCACCCAGCCATCACGAGGCAGAGAAAATCCCTGACCCCGCCGGGAATCGAACCTGGGAACCCGGGCGTGGGAAGCGAGAACGCTACCGCACGACCACGAGATGCGGGCAATTGCTTTTGTGTATGGATATTTTCTCCGACGTAAAGCATCATATCATTCGCTACTTTAGCTACTAGAAGACTGAATTAAAGCGAAGGCCAGCTATTTCGTCAGTCTCATACTCGAGTTCATAATTTAGGTAAACATTATCCGAAATTTAGCAATATTTTCCATTATAGCAGATATGTACAAACAATAGAAAAATTGAAAGCTTTGATCTCTACACCTCCAGATTACCGCAGTATTCTTGTAACGAATGCGGCACGAGAGACGGCCGTCACAGCAGTCTACTTGGACATTTGACTCCATATGCTCGTCGGAGGTGATTTTGTGATTTTTATCTTCATTGTAAAACGAGTGAACTTATCATTTCAAGTCGAAAAAGACGAATATGAGCAATAAAACTAAGTAATTAAATAAAAGCCCGCCCGGCAAGCTATGCGATCTAACGCACTGCTTCCAGAGCGGAAAGGCGTGCCGGTCCCCAGCACGAATCCTCCCGGCGGATTAACGTCGAGATCCAGTGTACCAGCCAGGCTGTGGATGGTTTTTAAGCCTGTTTTCCATCTCCCCTTATTCCGCCTCAGTTACACTCAGGGTTACTGCGGGGCGAAGCTTTTCCGTCGTTTCTGGGTCGCCAGTTCAGTACATAAATACGTACATACATGCATACATACAAGCAAGTAAATAAAAGAAACTATCTGGTAAAGTGTAGCGTCTGTGTCTTAAACATGTTGCTATCCACATGCGGTCGCTGCGATTCGAACATTCAGTCAGATCCATAGACTATGCTGCAAAGAAAGTAACCTTAGCTCATGGGACATAGGTGTATACTAAGTGTGTGTCTGATATTTCACTCTTCCTGAATAAATGATCCCCTATATGACGTCATACCTGGCCCGGGTTTTATGCCGATTGTTCTGCCTTTTTGTCGACAGTGGCCCAGCTTTTTTTGCTGTTGGGTGTACATTAGTCTTCTCAGTACTACATTCCATCCAAACGTGATGCTATGATGCGGTCTTGACTTTTTTGCAGTACACGTGCAACAGATCGTTACAAAAATATTAAGAAAAGTACTCCCTCTACACTTGTTGCCCTTTTCGCATTATTTAGGAAATACCTGACATTTATTACATTCCGTTGGACCTGGGGCAATGGTGTATGTTGTGTATCAGTGCTCACATACAGGGAATAAAAATGTCAACGTGTATAGCTACATCTCTATCGTATGACCAGAGAATAAGTCTTTCGAAATCTGACCAAGAGGATCAAGCAACAGAACCAATGTGACCAGTTAACCACAGCTCAGAACCGTACGTGACACCGTTTGTACAAGACACTGCACATTTCCAGTTATAAATGTGTCGAGTTGGTAGAGGAGTCTTAGAAAATGATCTTTTACATAGTAAATTTACAAGCTAAGAGGAAAATAAAGTAGACTTAACTTTTTATCACAATAATAATGACGCTTGTTATCTACTTCATTGCAATAAGTCGTAGATATGACGAGCACTATGTCAACTGCTCTATGTGAAGGCACTATTTGTTCCCGAAAGAACAGATACCATTGATGACCATGCAGCTTCTCTAGAATGAAATGATAATTAAATCGATATCCTAGCTGCAAACAGGCGTTGATATACATCATTGGGAACATGTTGAAAACGTGTGCCCCGATCGGGACTCGAACCCGGGATCTCCTGCCTACATGGCAGACGCTCTATCTATTTGAGCCACCGAGGGCAGAAAGGATAGTGCGCCTGCAGGTTCTTATCACTTGCACTCTCCCCGTGAGACGCACATTCCCAAAATGTCCACACCACTACATTCGTACTGCGGCTAATAGATGTTTGCCCATCACACTCATTACTCGTGGCAGATTAATCTACCAAGTCCCGTACGAGTTGGGGCATAGTCTGTGCGTTCGCACAAGAAGGTCAATGGCCGGGTAGCCATATTTTAACTATATATGAAGATATTATCTGTTCCCGAAAGGACAGATACCATTGCTGACCGTGCAGCTTCTCTAGAATGAAATGATAATTAAATCGTGCCGGTTACTTCGGAAACAGTAAAAAATTTACTTGCTTTGTCTTACTGTCTCGCTTTTATTGAGAACTTCTTATACATATCAGTCGAAAACGCGAACCGTAGACTGAGCCCCAGTGCGAAATAATTTGGCCACTAACAGGGGTTAGCCAGATTGCAGTCCTAAGTTGTACATGTTGTTACGTCGCAGTACAAGAACGGAAACTGGTAGTTGAATATGTATCCACGGGCAACCGTGACGGTGAGAAAAAAAGGAGGCAACAATGCTGACCGGAAAAAAAAATTGGCCAAATGAGGGTAGGACTCGTGCACTGTGGGTTCTATACAAACTTAATTACAAATAAACAGGGTGACTGTTATTGAACTGTATAAAAAGAAAAAGTAAATTATTTACAAACCACGGCGTACACAACATGAAAATATCACTCCAGATATTCGGATTTAGGTTATGAGACGTTCGATTTGCCTGCCATCATTGCCGACGCTGTGGCACAGGCGAGTAGCGAAATTCTGCGTGACCCGCTGAAGTGTCGGAAAACCGATGCTGTCGGTTACCTCCTGAGTAGCGTTTTTCAGCTCAGCAATAGTATTGGAATTATTGCTGTAGAACCTGTCTTAAATATAGCCCCACAAAAAGAAGTCGCATGTGTTCAGATCCGATGAATATGGCGGCCAATCAAGGCCCAGACCAGTGTTCCTCCAGAACATAACTCTCCTGCTTCGGCGAGGTCGAGATCCGTCTTGCATGAACCACATTTGTCAAAATCAGGGTCACTTTGGATACTGAGGATGGAATCATCTTCCAAAACCTTCACATACCATTCAGTAGTCACCGTGCCATCAAGGAATATCGCACCGACTATTCCGTGACTGGACATTGTACACAGTCACTTGTTGAGGGTGATGAGAAATGCGAATTCTCAGTCCCCCAAATGCGCGAATTTTACTTATTTACGAACCCATCCAAATGGAAATGGCTTTCGTCGCTAAACCAAACCATACAGCGCATACTAATTACCATCATGCCCCGCGACCAACTTGCAGTTTTAACGCCCTAACGCCAACTGTTCAGAAGTTATGACGACTTTATTTCATATAGTAACGACTTTATTTCATATACTTCAATAATTGTCATCCTGTATATATTTCCCTGACCCTGGAAATGGATAATGACAATGATTTTGGCTGTTATCGATATTGATATAGATACTGACAAGATATTGGTCCCGGCAATTCCAAGACCGATCGAAACCTCTGTAGTAGTTTTTCAGACTAGCTAAGAAATTTAGATACGATTTACTGAACTATTACCTAGTTTTCAAACCAGTCCAAGCTCATCATCAGATGGAGGTGTTACAGGAACATTTTATTGTGGCCTAAGTGTAGCTAGACGCTGGGGTGAATGGGCTAGGGAAATCGGATATATATATATATATTGAAGAAAATTATTCCCTTACTAAAACATGATGACAACTCATATTTTATGTCTGCATGCAGTAATGTTCGTCTCTTATGCTTTTGACGGATTATGAATGCAATATATGTTCAAACTGAAAAAGACATTTTTTGTGACATAATCACAATTTACACATTTTTTATAATTTACTAGTACTGTGAAACCTTGCTTCTTGCCGAATATCATGATTCTAGGTCAACAGGAAGCACCCTACAGGTTTTTATGAGTGAGTTTTTGCGAGTCACAATATGCGACGTAAATGTACATATCTTTTGATTGCACTGTCTTAGAAACATACAATTTTTACACCGCCAAGGGAGTATAGACCTTAGTATGTGACACAAATTTGAACTACAATCACCAAACCACTCCAGAGAAAGAGGGGTCTTAACAGACGAATAGACAGACAAATGGATGAAAAAAATTTTCGTGTGATATAAGGTAGCAACTTTAGGATTTTTTACTTTACTTGTACCTTGAAACCTTGTTTCTTGCAAGATTTCATGATTCTAAGCCAACGGGAGTACCCTATAGGCTTTAATGAATGAGTTTTCGGTTATCAAAATATGTGACATAAATGACAGTATCTTTTGAATGCTTTGACTTAGAAGCTTGGAAGTTTTACACAGGCAGAGCACTATAGACCTTAGTATGTGACATAAATTCATACGTCTGCCCGTTCCTGAGAAACAGGGTTCTTAACAAAATGGTTCAAATGGCTCTGAGAACTTAGAACTTAGAACTAGTTAAACCTAACTAACCTAAGGACATCACAAACATCCATGCCCGAGGCAGGATTCGAACCTGCGACCGTAGCGGTCTTGCGGTTCCAGACTGCAGCGCCTTTAACCGCACGGCCACTTCGGCCGGCGGTTCTTAACACTCGGACAACGAGACAGGCAGATAGACAGAGAGACGGACAACAAAGTGATCCTACAAGAGTTCCGTTTCTACAGATGGAGGCATGGAACCCTAAAAGTGACGGAACGTGTTAGTAAACTGTAAAGTTCCGCAAGTCGGAGGTGTGCGATTGTGGCAGCAAGGATACGATGCTGAGCGGAGTGTGATTCAAGTTTCTACTTCAAAGAAGGAGCAGCAAAGCGCACACATTAAGTAGCTCATTTACTGGACCGCAGTTTCTTGCTATATTTTGAATAATGCAAGGAAACAGGAAATTTGCTGTAACTTCATGGTCTTTGATGAACAGATCTGGGCTTCAAAGCTAGGAAGACAGGGAAAATTGTTCTGTCAATGGCAGGAGCGGTCAAGAATCTGGGTTGGGAGTAGCTGCTTGGCCCTAGTGCCATAGCCCTCAGCCTGGATGCGCACTTCCCCACCACCACGCCACACTGAACGTGAGCGGGGGATAAGACGAGGAAATTGCGAACACTGCATGCTTAAACGGCAATACAGTCACACTGCTTATGTTCTGGTTTCGAATTTCAAGTTTCTGAACAACATAGATCACAAACAAAACAATTTTGCATTATTATTTTAACTATTTTTGGTCCACTGAAGACAATATAATTTTTATCTAGTGCAAGCCTTCGGTATATGGACAGGCAATTTCACAAATTTTCGCACTCAGGTTGCCACTTAATTGTGACTTGTTTAATACTCAAGGAAGAGTCTTTCACACAAGCTGATCGAAATATTGTGGCACTTCTGCAACCTCATTATGAAGACTTGGGAACTCCAACTGAGGAAAACAATGTAGATATCCTGGACCGTTTTAATGTAAGAGGATCTGTCTTTAAAATGGGAATTACATCGCACATCAATCGGTTACACTTGCACATGTGCAGTGGCGCTCTCAACTACAATGGCAAATCATCTCGAAAACAGCTCAAATATAGATGCAAGATTGGCAGTGTCCTCAAAACGTTTAGGAAACTATTCCAGTAATTCTTTCATGGAAACAATGAATTCCTCAAACCTCACGTGTTCTTTAACGCCAGTGAGCTCAGTGAGCTGGACTATTTGTCATAATGTGTCTCTTCTACAACATGATTTCCTTTCTAAATGCATCACCATGACATCCAAAGAAATTGTTTCTCACTTTCCTATGTCTTACTGAGGGCAGCGTGTAGCAAGTATACTTACAATGTGAAGTCTACAATCCTTTCCGGATGTTCTTGCTTTCGTTCCTGCACTCCTTTTTCCTTCATAAGTTCAACAACAGCGGGTTTTAAATCGAAAAGCCGTTCTAGGTATGCCCCTTGACGTAACGAATCTACATTGCAGTAATATAAAATGTCTCCACACCCTTCGTCAAGTTTCATGGAAAACTGTTGCAACTGACGGTGAAATAATGTGTGTGACTTCAGAAATTTTGCTATTCATACCATCGACTTTCACGCAGTGTACGCCTACAGATTCGCAACAAGTACAATGAATCCCGTCACTCGATCGTTGTAATTTCTTAATCTTTCATAGTCAACTAAATCGTTAAATTCTCTTTGCATGCTATTGTAATGTTTCATTGCGTATATACAGTACCTGTTGCTTAGGTGACTGCGATGAGAATTATATATACAGGGTGTACATAAAGTCCGGGAAAACACTTTCAATTATTTATTGAACAAGAACCAAACATGTACAGATATCATACGTATGTCATTTTGAAGAGAAACCCTGAAAGTTTTTTTTTTCTTCAGGTATACCGCAACAGCGTAGTTTGGTAATTTTCCCATAGTAAGCGCTAGTCGCAAACATGGCGAATTCAGGTGCGGAGTGACCTGTTTCATGAAATGGCCTCCCCAATCACCAGGTCTCACTCCGTGTGACTTTTTTCTGTGGGGACACATTAAAGATCTGGTGTATGTACCGCCTCTACCACGTGATGTAGCAGAGCTCCGGGAGAGAATACGGGAAGCGACTGCCACAGTCGACAATCCCATGCGGGGGCGGGTATGGCAAGAATTCGATTACCGTATTGACGTCTGCCGGGTCACTCACGGCTCGCATATCGAATGTTTGTAAAAAAAAAAAAAAAAAACAACTTTCGAAGTTTGTCTTCAAAATGCAATATGTATGACATCTGTACAAATGTTTAGTTCTTGTGTAATAAATAATTGAAAGTGTTCCCGGACTTTATGTACACCGTATACACATATAGCGTCATTCCCACTCATGTTTACAGGCTTGTGACGACAGATTACTAAATTATATCTTTTGTGCAAAATTCCACTGGACCTATGAACATCCTTCATACCATGAACATATAGCGAATGGTAAACAGCCCTGACGCCACGATTCTACAGAACTGAAGACAGTCGTGCTCACAGAAAAATGCCACACCGCAATAATAATAATTGAAATGTTGTACTAGGTACTTCCTGGAAGGACCGAGCAAACCCGACATAGGCCGAGCCTTGACTCTCACATAGCTCGCACATCTGCCAAGCGCAAAGTTTCACACGCAATGGCCGACCCTGGTCTACGGGATTTCGTTAAAAGAGTAACAGACGAGACGGCATACTTTGAAAAAAGACAAACTATATAAGATTTTTATGATAAAGTGAGGAATCAAACTTTTCAGGCAAAATGTGTATTTACATTTCGAAACGATCGTGATAATGTCGAACTTATCAGAGTAATAATATGGAAGGAATATTGTGAAACAAAGGTGCCGGTACTTAAGTCTGCAAGTTTTCGTAGCTGTTGACATTGTAGGCAAAAACTTGTAGGTTGTTTCAGACCACGTCATATTACTCTTCAGTTTCTTCTTATACAACTGATGATTCGATCCCTATGGTAGGATCTTCTTCAGGATCGTCTAGAGTTGCCGCTTTGATTAAGACTCAGTTCGCTCAGCGATCAACGAAGTGCGGACACCAGAAGATCCTGAAGAAAATTACAGCGAGGAGTAGAAACGTCGACTGTGTAAGAAGAAATTTGAGACGCAAATTACACGGCCTACAAAACAAGAAGATTTTGCCTTCAACAGTGTCGGTCATCGTTTACTTGTTGTGCTATAAATGGCATTGTTGTGTAAATGTGTAGTGTGTGAGAGCGCCCCGGTTGTGATACAGCTGGATTGTACAGTGTTAATACCTCATTTCCCTGCTTCTCTGATGTGAACAACACGGTGACGCCACAGCCACCAAAGACTCAGATAGACTTAGCGGACAATACAAGGAGAAGTATGCGACAGACACCCCACTCCCTGCGACACTGCAGGACAAGCCAGGAGGAATTGTGACATTTCAAGAGTTACGATCCTCTTCCACATGGTTCACGACTAAAACCTTGCGTTAATTTAGGGACCACCATGCTTCGTTTACACCAAGCTAGCCTAGGACATATTTATAATGTTACCCATCAATGTACGAATTGCCTGGTTTCATATTGATTCAGATTATTTTTCTAACTACAGTTGAGATGGATCTAAAAATATTCGTTTCCATGAGCTACATGAATGGCTGCAAATGGTCTCCAAGTAGCCGAACATAGCCATATCTTCTCAAAGATCGGCTCACTTAGACCAGAGAACTTACGCCATTCCATATAAACACAGTATGCACCACTATTGAGCCACCACCAGCTTGCACAGTGCATTGTTGACAACCTGTGTACATGGCGTCGTGGGGACTGCACCATACTCGGGCCCTACCATCGGGCCTTACCAATGAAATCGAGACTGATCTGACGAGACAACAGTTTTCCAGTCACCTAGGGTCCAACCGATATGGTCAGAAGCCTAGGAAAGGAGCTGCAGGTGATATCGTGCTGTTAGCAAAGGCACTCGCGTCAGTCATCTCTTGCCGTAGCCCATTTACACCAGATTTCGCCATACTGTACTAACGTATACTTTCGACGCACGCCCTGCATTAATTTCTGCGGTTATTTCACGCAGTGTTGTTTGCCTGTTATCACCGACAACTCTACGCAAGCGGTGTTGCTCTCAGTTGTTAATTGAAGGTCGTTGGCCACTGTGTTGTCCATGCCTGAAATTTGGTATTCTCGGCACACTCTTGGCGCCATGGATCTCGGAATATTGAAATACCTAACGATTTCCGAAACGGGATATCAATACGTCTAGTTCCAACTACCATTCCGCCGTCAAAGACTGTTAATTCCCGGAGTGCGGCCATAATCACATCTCAAACCTTTTCACATGAACCACCTGAACACAAATAAAAGCTCCGCCAGTGCACTGCCATTTTGTATCTTGTGTAAGCGATACTACCGCCAACTGCATATGTGGATATCACTATCCCGTGACTTTTGTCACCTCCGTGTATGCTCCATTGCATAGTCCTCCGCAGGAGCACAGCATAATGAGGTATAAATTGATACTGAACTTCTGCAATCAAACAATACTGAGCTCACGTTTTAGTTGTTAACAGGAATGTCACATTTTATTTCAAGTTCTGTTTACATTCAGATCACTTTCTTAATGCTAATGAATTTCCATAGTTTTAACTTTTATCGTCTCTGTGTGTGTCCTGTGTTGTCTTCAGTCCTGTGACTGGTTTGATGCAGCTCTCCATGCTACTCTATCCTGTACAAGCTTCTTCATCTCCCAGTACTTACTGCAACCTACATCCTTGACGGCCAGTTTGCCGTGGCATACGGAGCTCCATCGCAGTCTTTAACACTGGTAGCATGCCGCGACAGCGTGGACGTGACCCGTATGTGCGTTGACGGACTTTGAGCGAGGGCGTATAGTGGGCATGCGGGAGGCCGGGTGGACGTACCGCCGAATTGCTCAACACGTGGGGCGTGAGGTCTCCACAGTACATCGATGTTGTCGCCAGTGGTCGGCGGAAGGTGCACGTGCCCGTCGACCTGGGACCGGACCGCAGCGACGCACGGATGCACGCCAAGACCGTAGGATCCTACGCAGTGCCGTAGGGGACCGCACCGCCACTTCCCAGCAAATTAGGGACACTGTTGCTCCTGGGGTATCGGCGAGGACCATTCGCAACCGTCTCCATGAAGCTGGGCTACGGTCCCGCACACCGTTAGGCCGTCTTCCGCTCACGCCCCAACATCGTGCAGCCCGCCTCCAGTGGTGTAGCGACAGGCGTGAATGGAGGGACGAATGGAGACGTGTCGTCTTCAGCGATGAGAGTCGCTTCTGCCTTGGTGCCAATGATGGTCGTATGCGTGTTTGGCGCCGTGCAGGTGAGCGCCACAATCAGGACTGCATACGACCGAGGCACACAGGGCCAACACCCGGCATCATGGTGTGGGGAGCGATCTCCTACACTGACCGTACACCACTGGTGATCGTCGAGGGGACACTGAATAGTGCACGGTACATCCAAACCGTCATCGAACCCATCGTTCTACCATTCCTAGACCGGCAAGGGAACTTGCTGTTCCAACAGGACAATGCACGTCCGCATGTATGCCGTGCCACCCAACGTGCTCTAGAAGATGTAAGTCAACTACCATGGCCAGCAAGATCTCCGGATCTGTCCCCCATTGAGCATGTTTGGGACTGGATGAAGCGTCGTCTCACGCGGTCTGCACGTCCGGCACGAACGCCGGTCCAACTGAGGCGCCAGGTGGAAATGGCATGGCAAGCCGTTCCACAGGACTACATCCAGCATCTCTACGATCGTCTCCATGGGAGAATAGCAGCCTGCATTGCTGCGAAAGGTGGATATACACTGTACTAGTGCCGACATTGTGCATGCTCTGTTGCCTGTGTCTATGTGCCTGTGGTTCTGTCAGTGTGATCATGTGATGTATCTGACCCCAGGAATGTGTCAATAAAGTTTCCCCTTCCTGGGACAATGAATTCACGGTGTTCTTATTTCAATTTACAGGAGTGTATTTATCGTCCATGTTTCACTTCCATACATGGCTACACTCCATACAAATACTTTCAGAAACGACTTCCTGACACTTAAATCTATACTCCATGTTAACAAATTTCTCTGCATCAGAAACGCTTTCCTTGCCATTGCCAGTCTACATTTGATATCCTCTCTACTTCGACCATCATCAGTTATTTTGCTCCCCAAATAGCAAAACTCCTTTACTACTTTAAGTGTCTCATTTCCTAATCTAATTCCCTGAGCATCACCCGACTTAATTCGACTACATTCCATTATCCTCGTTTTGATTTTGTTGATGTTCATCTTATATCCTCCTTTCAAGACACTATCTATTCCGTTCAGCTGCTCTTCCAAGCCCTTTGCCGTCTCTGACAGAATTACAATGTCATCGGCGAACCTCAACATTTTTATTTCTTCTCAATGGACTTTAATACCTACTCCGAATTTTTCTTTTGTTTCCTTTACTGCTTGCTCAATATACAGATTGAATAACATCGCGGACAGGCTACAACCCTGTCTCACTCCCTTCCCAACCACTGCTTCCCTTTCAGGCCCCTCGACTCTCATAACTGCCATCTGGTTTCTGTACAAATTGTGAATAGCCTTTCGCTCCCTGTATTTTACCCCTGCCTCTCTGATCGCTCACAATAATATCATGTAATACACTTCTGCAATCGTGTAAATTACATTGATTTGTGGTATCAAGTATCATTTGCGTATGTCTTACTGAGCATCATGTACACTAGCCAACATCTGTTGCGAGTGTAATCAATTAGGTATTGGGTGTATAGTATACAGCTAACTGCTTTTGATTACGATTCTCAAATCTGGAAGAGACTGCCATGGATTAAACTTGCCGCATTTGAGCATGGATGAACGTGAAAACCAGGTAAAATCGCATCAAGGCCTTCAACAATGAGAATTGGGTTGTGTGCGGGAGTGTGTTAAAATATATTGTTGATTATATAGTTAGTTAAACACAGAAAACATCAACACGAAACTGTAGATTTTCAGTGCTTTTCAACTGAACTGATCACCATTGTCACCATAAAACTGATAAAATTTTAAATGGCTTTCTCGTTGTTGAATTTCTTAGATAGAAATTTCAGCTCTGATGAGTGCATATGCTGTGAAACCGTAGTTGACAGTGAAGTACTTTGTAAAGCATCGATGCATACAAAAATGATTTTTTCACCATATTTCATTTTATGACGTTCATTTCTATCGTATATAAGGATGTCGTCAGTCTTGTGTCGACGTAAAGGAGAACGGTAGTGGTGAACCTGGTAAGCTTGAAGTTTGAAATGTGTGCCAGACAAGGAAGTACTCAGGAATGGCGATGGATGTACAGAGCAACATTCCTTCTGCGTGGTACAGAAATCTCTGGAATCTTTCGTCGTCCAGACAGATCAGCTGTGGGTCATGGAACAATTGTAATGCAGTATCAAGAAAATGAAATTTGTTTGGAGTGCTTCTGCAAGAGATAGATTAGTTCTATACATATTCCATTCTCACTCAACCAGTCTGAGGTTCTTAGAGATTCGGATTTAGGTTTGATTTCCAGATACTGAATGGTTGTCAGAGAAGTCAACACATTGACTTTTGGGCGCATAGACATGCGAAAACCTCAGACAGGACTTTTTTTTTTTAAGAATTAGAGTACCCCAGTTGTAAAAATGTAATGATCTACGACTACACCACAGCACTGTGCAGATCGTGTGAATTATTTTACCACAACAAATTACAGTGATTTAATATTCATGATAAATCACATTACATCACATTAAAACTGGAGTAGGACTAGTCAGCTAAATGAACATTATTGCATGCAAAATAACAAGACAGAACTTTTAGGTGAATACACGGTATCTGAATGACTTTAGAAAACAGCTGGTCCCACATTTTTTATCTATTCATGCATGTCATTTTTTTCTTACACAAGTAGACTATACTATGCTAAATTACAATAGATACTTGCATGATGTGCGGCTGCAATTTTGTATTGGCACTCCCATGTCTAAGTCCACCAACTGTTCATATGGGAATGGATTCCCTAGTAACGAAAAAGAAAACAAAAGGCGACAAATAGCCCAAGAAAAAAGGACTGGCACCTCACCATGTTATAACTGTCCATTAATCATAGATAGACGTGGAAGGAAAAGGAAGAACTGATATACGTTGTAATCTGATAAGAAGTCCGTTTGACATGTGTAAGTTATGTAGGAACACGTTATTTACGACCTTCAGTGACAGGTAAACCTTAATGCTATTGATTTACAATTATGTAGAAAATAAAATAAAATGAAACCTCTGTAGCACTGCTACATGCGCATAAAATCTATATACATACTACATATAATCACATAATATTCTGTGGCACTGTAACATGCGACCTAATGATATATCTCTGTGTGTTAACTTTGACAGACACAGAAAGAAAAGAGACAAAAGTTGACACTATTACAAAACTTATTGCTATAATTTATTTCTAATAAAAATATTTCTCATTGAAGATATCATCTCATGAATAATATCATTTCATATTTTGGTACGCATGCATTCCTCTCACTTTGTGTCTAGTCGGATAACATAACACTTACTCACCAGGATTAGGGACTGAGTATAAAAGATGCTATTTTTTATTCTTCCTTTTGTGTAGTTATGACTTCGAGTGACATTTCAGTAACACTCTTGTGCCCACAGTGTATTTCTGCGACCTTTTAATTGTTGATCAAAGTACTTCTCTCTCTGTTGAGCTTTAGCCGTTATCGTTAGTGAAGCTTGTAGAATCTTGGCCTCCCTAGACACTTCTTTAATTGGTGTCCTAGGTAAGCAGTTCACCCATTCATTGTTTTCTTTCTTATACAACACCAGTTCAGATAGTGTGGCTTTAGTCGGCGAATGATTCAGCGTATTATAATAATAAAACTAATTAAAGTAAATAATGGAAGAAATTGATTGTTAATTGTCTTTTCGCTTGCAGTTAAAAGAGAATATTAGGATAATAGCATATTATGAAATGCTCTGCGTCAACGAATTTCTGTTTTTGTTAATTTACTTTACCTTGCGTCGTTTCTTTTTCTGTGTCCATCACTATATATACTTTAATTGTATTTCTCGTTTTCTGAAAGCTTCTTCTTCTGTTAATTTTACGAAAATCTGACAGTGAACTTCTTTTCCAGTGCCTCTCAAGATGATATGAAATATGAAGGCATTCTTCTTAACTTGGTTCTATATTACTTTAATATAAATACTTAATACTGTTATTAAGTCTCCTCTTATTCAGAAACACATATGATACAAAAGACTCGTAGCCCGTCATACTCTGAGCACTATAGCACAACAGAACTTCTACATACGACAGAGTGAAACAAAATCATGCACAAAAAAGTGAATGATGTTTTCTGGTCATTTGTCTGCGCGCTACTGCGTATTCATAATTGAAGTCTTTTCGAACGCTTATAGTCGGTCTTTGATTACATCGTTACCGCTGTTTACCGAGCGAGGTGGCGCAGTGGTAACACACTGGACTCGCATTCGGGAGGACGACGGTTCAATCCCGTCTCCAGCCATCCTGATTTAGGTTTTCCGTGATTTCCCTAAATCGTTTCAGGCAAATGCCGGGATGGTTCCTTTGACAGGGCACGGCCGATTTCCTTCCCCATCTTTCCCTAACCCGAGCTTTGCGCTCCGTCTCTAATGACCTCGTTGTCGATGGGACGTTAAAAAACACTAACCTAACCTAACCTAACCGTTACCGCTGTTGCATTTTTAGAAAATTTTAACTTTACCATATCCGGGGGGTCTTTCACCATGTACCTACACATCAGCTGCTATATGTTCCCTCAAATCGTTGCAAATATTTCCACCCACAGTATTGTCTATGATAGTATGTGCATATCTATTTACCTCACGAAATAACCATTTAATAGGGTTACTCTGGGGACGTAACTATGAAATTAAGATTTGTCTGATCTTTTTGTCCTGTAAATATCTTCCACATCTGTGTGTCGTGTTGTTGGTAGCATTGTCAGACAATAATATGCACGACTTCCCAATGTTCTGAATCTAATTGCCTGCAAGTTTGTTCATTATAGATTGAGCTCAATTCATTTTTACGGCGTACAGTCTTACGTACGTTGATCATAAATTCGCATTATGTATTTTATATTTGTTCTGGCGTGAGGCAAAGATTTCATAACATTTGCACTGACAACTTAACAATGATTCTCCCAAGACGGTCAAGTACAATAATCATCTGACTGCCTGGATCGAGGGTTTCACTTTTTTACACAACTGACATTTCCTCAGTAATTACTGCACAATTATTCAGAGATTTGGTATATGACAGTATCTTCCAATCCTCTCTGTTCAATGAGAGACTCCACAATGACCCCATACTATATGTGTATGCCAAATAACTTTTCCACATCCCCTTCCATAACACAAACACACCAATGCTCACTTCCTGTGAAGTAGTATGTTACTGCGTAGTTGATAGAGCTCTTCTATTTTCGATTAACTACTTTTTTGAATCTGTTGGTGGTGAACATTCCAATGAGGATCAGCTAGCTGTAAATCTGCCAACTTCTTACACATTCTGAGACAGCTTCTACAGTTCTCGATATCCTTCATAAGCAAACCTTTAAAGTCTGACGTCTGTTCCTCAACCTTAGCAGTGTCTTTCAGTCCTTCTGGGAGTCTTGAAATCACATCTGCAATCACGTTATCTTGTGCTGCACATAGATGGTCGCGAATCGGTATTCCTGCTGAATAATTTCCATCTGGCTAAGTTTGAATGTAAAAGATTATACACATACAAAAACTTCATTGAAACTTCCTGGCAGATTAAAACTCTGTGCCGGACCGAGGCTCGAACTCGGGACCTTTGCCTTTCGTGGGCAAATGCTCTAGCTTCTGAGCTACCCAAACACCACTCACTGCCCGTCCTCACAGCTTTAGTTCCGCCAGTACCTCGTCTGCTACCTTCCAAACAGTGAGGACGGTTCGTGAGTCAGGCTTGGAAAACTAGTCGTGTAAAGGCAAAATTGTTGACCTTGAAGAGAATACAAATGGAAGGTTTTGGAAATCCGATCAAAACCGCGTTCATTGGTGACGGAAGAACTGACTTGTTTGTATCATTGGCTTCGGCATCAAACCCGTCGCCGACGCGCTTGTATTCATTCTCTCACGACAAATGATGGACGTATCGTAATGGCGCAAGCTGATATAGTGTGCATCTCACATCAGTACTATGTAGACATATACGACCATCGATGAGTCCACTGAAACCTTTTACGACCCACTTCTCAGCATCTTGGATACGACAATTACACCTGAACGTAATGCAACGCTCTTAGCTGCCTTTCAGCCTGAGGAAGTTTACAAACTTATTGTGGGATCGCCATCTCAAAAGTCCCAGGTCTAGATGACCTTCCCAAGTAATTTTACGTGCGCTTTCGGCCGTTGTTGGGTGCTACCTTGCCCCTCCCTTTTGAATGAAGTGTTACAGGGTAAAGCAGTGCCGACCTCGTTCAAAGTGGGAAAAATTGTTTTAATCCCGAAACGCACTGGACCGGCAGCTCCTAGTAGCTTTCGCCCACTTAGTTCGTTAAACTTTGATTATAGGACTGTGGCGAGGGCAGTTAATAGTAGGATGTCGGCTCTGATGGAGACGATTGTTGCAAAACATCAGAGCTCCGTACCTGGTCGTACCATTCTTAGCCCTGTAGTCGAGTGCCGTGACGTGGTTTCGGTTGCTGCTGTAACGTCCGTCCCTTCTGCCCTTGCTATTCTATTCTACAAGGCATTTGATCGTGTTAATCACGACTTTCTGCTTCGAATTCTGGAGTTAGTTAGTTTCACTGTTGACACGCGGCGAGTGCTCTCAAATCTGTTTAGGGGTATTTCGGCTTCTGTGGTTGTTAACGGCCAACTGACGACCCCAATAAATATCCGTAGGGGAGGAATCCCGCTGTCAATGACTTTGTATGTGTTGTCTCTGGAGCCCCTACATCGGATACCAGCATCCCAGCTGACAGGTTGGTCGCTTTCCGGCGAGACTATAGCTGTTCGTGCATATGCGGATGACGTGATGGTTCTACTTCGCAATCCTGCTGAGATACCTCGACTGTAATCGACGATTTTTGTCGGAGTTCAGGTGCCCTACTTAATGAAGGTAAGTGCAAGCTTCTTCCCTTACGAGGTTTTGATGACGCGGTTGTTCCATGGGCTACTGCGGTGAATCGGCATACGTCTCTCGGTATCATCATCGATCGTTGTCCACTCAAAATGGCGGCGCTCAACTGAAAGTCTGTTACAGGAAAAATTCAGCGAGCGATACTAGAGCATGAAAGGCGTTCTCTTACTCCGCTCCAGAAAGTCCGAATACTGGATACATATGACTTATGCAAAGCTTACTAAGTGGCCGAAATTCATCCGCTTCCCTCGATGATGACGAAGAAACTACAACAATTGTCAGGTTGTTTCGTATGGAAAAGACATATATTTCGCTTACCGTATGAAGTTACCACGAAGCCTCGTTCCTTTGGGGGGCTGGACCTGATATACGAAGGAAGACGCATATGCTATATGTGCGTCGTACTGTTTTGACGACGACTTAAGAAACTCACACATTCACGTCTGGTTTATTTCTCTGTGTCCGTCTTGCTAGTCTTGAATCCCCTACTGATGTTGGTCGCATAAATTATAAGTTAAAACACATTTGTGACTTCTATCTTGAGGTGAGCTACTTAGCGACCGATATCTTATGGAGACGTGTCCGCACCATGAAAGTCCTAAAGACTCGTTGGGAAGCAGTCCATTGCCCGAACCTCGTTGAAAGAGAATCGCCACAAACAGCCTGGACAACAGTTTGGTTCAATATCACACTTCCGATTTTGCCGATGCGCGTAGCGTCCTCGTGGTGTAAGGTAGTAAATAACTTTATTCCAACGAACGAGCGACATTTCTGTACTGAGCTTAGTGACACGGATTTAAGTAGTCGTTGTACGTCTCCAGATACGATACGACATCACCTTACTTTTGGAAGTCATATGGCACATTGGTCTTGGATCAGGACACAATTGGTCTTCCTTACTCAATCTTCTGAGACTGCATACACTAAGGACATCATATTGCGCCCAGATTCTTCTTTCTTTCCACGGTCGAAAACCCATACCGTTATGTGGTTGCTGGGACACTTCGTTCTTTATGTTGTACGAGGGCTATTCCGAAAGTAAGGTCCGATAGGTCGCGAAATGGAAACCACGGTAAAAATCAAAAATGTTTTATTTGCAACAGTTAGATACACCTTGCAGCTACTTATCTCCATAGTCGCCGACCCGACTTAGACGTGTATCGTAGCGTTGTACCAACTTTCCCATACCCTCGCTATAGAAGGCAGCCGCCAGTGCTCTCCGCCAATTCTCTACGCTGGCCTACGGCTCGTTGTCTTGTGCCGAAATGTTGTCTTCATAACCAGCGGTTCATGTGACCAGAGCTGAAACTCAGAGGGAGACAATTACGGGCTGTATTGTGGGTACTCTCACATTTCCATTTGAAAACGATGCAGGAGCATCTTCATTGCCCCTGCAGAATGCGGCTGAGAATTGTCTTGAAGACGAAACAGCACGACAGTTATGTAATGTTAGCTGCATAGCTTCAGGGGAAATTTCTCACCAAGCCCCCGTACTTGGCGGCAGACACTATTTTCTAGACATCTTTACGCACTCACTGCGAGCTCAGAAATGAGAAGAGCGACGTGATGCTAACTGGGGTTATACTAGAGACACTACCCAACACATCTGTGCAAAGCTTTATCGGATTTTCATAGTCGTTTCCATTTCGTGACCGATCGGA
This sequence comes from Schistocerca nitens, assembly GCF_023898315.1. Lineage (NCBI taxonomy): Eukaryota > Metazoa > Arthropoda > Insecta > Orthoptera > Acrididae > Schistocerca > Schistocerca nitens. The sequence goes on along the minus strand of NC_064617.1, from coordinate 927,573,414 downwards.
CCTTACTTTCGGAATAGCCCTCGTAGAAGGCGAGTGAACTTCATGCAGTACATGATCACTGCCTTTCATACGTGAAGTATAGATACACAAGAGCATATACAATCCTCACAGTGAGATTGGGATTTTTCTTAGTTTGCTATTTCGAGTGTAATCTGGTTTCGATTTTCCTTCTACTTTTAGAGTCTATTACAAACTATAGAAATATATAAAAAACACAAAATAATAAAAAAATTAAAAATTACTAAAAAATCATAAAATTATTTGTTGATACATCTCATGTGAGCTTGGTGGTGGTTTGTCGGCTACGTTCTCGATTCTTTTTTTCTTTCTCCTTTTATGTATTATTCTGTTGTCATAATTAATTTTTTCTCCCATTTGCAGCTTATATTACATGATGATTTTACTATGGTCTACTGAAGTGTCATGATAGTACCAAGTCATTCTGATAAAAAAAAAGATGGTAGAGCACTTGTCTGTGAAAGGTAAAGGTCCCGGTCGAATCTCGGTCTGACCCACAGTTTTAATCTGTAAGAAAGTTTCATATCAGCGCACACTCCGCTGCTGAGTGAAAATTTCATTCTAAAAACTTCATTGCTTGGTGATCACAGTCTACTTTTGTTTTATGTCCCAGCGAGATAATAATGAAACTTACGAACTGACCACTCAATTGACAGTGCTTCTAGTTCTGTAGTAGTACATGCTCGTTTACAGGCCGTAAGAGTCCAGCTAGCAAAGGCTATGGCCCAAAGCTAGGTGATCCATTAACTACATGAACTTGGAATAAGCATGATATTTATCTGCACGATGATGCATCTTTTATTTCTTCAAACTCTAATGCCACATCTGGCTGGTGTAATATTGGTGCATTCACTAAGGTGGTTCTAATTTTGTCAAATGGCAACTGACAGTCATGAGTCCATTACCATGACATGTCATGACATGTTCTCCAACAAACGCAACAATGACTCGAGTTCTAGGCTTGATTGGGGACAAAACAATGGTGAAATAAAGCTAATCCCAAAAATACTTTTAACTAAGCTCTGTTGCGAGATGGTGGAGTGTTCTTTACGGCACTGAGCTTTTTAGCAGTTAAAATGCCATAAGAAGAAATTATATGATCAGCAACTTAATTTCTGCGAGGTCAATGTTTGACTTGTAAGCGTAGGCTTCCGCGGCCATTGTCTTCTTCAATAAAATTCTTCAGGGTGTCAGACCGCATCGTCATAATTTAAAATGCGCCAACGTTTCGGCCAGCGTTGCAGCTAGCCTTCATCAGGGCCTTACGTAAGGCCCTGATGAAGGCTAGCTGCAACGCTGGCCGAAACGTTGGCGCATTTTAAATTATGACGATGCGGTCTGATACCCTGAAGAATTTTATTGAAGAAAAATGTTTGACTTGTTTAATTTGGCAGTAACATAAGTGCCGGAATTTTCTTAGCACATACTACAAAGTATCCATGTGTTGCTCCAAAGTTCGGGTTGCAACTGCTGTATCATATAAGTGGCATTACTACATCATGTAACTCAGGCCCAAGGCAGGATCTAGTGAGCTTATATTAAGCCCAAGCAGTGAAACAGTGAAACAGTAACAGGTCCTGAGTAGATAAATGCAGTTCACTTTCTTCATTCCAGATCTAAAAGTATTTGACAAATCTATAGTAGTCAAAATTTTCACTCCAGGAAATATCTGAACTACCTCTTCAGTGTTAGGATGTTATGTCCTCACAGGAAGGGTGATTTTATTTATACCCTTGGCATCGAGAACTAATGGGACACTTCAATCCAATTTAGGTACCACCAGTAATGGACTGGAATATTTACTATGTGATGACAATATAATGCTGCAGCTAAGCTTATGCTTGATTTCATGGTCGTGACAGACGTTATTGTACCTGTGTCAGTAAGTTTTGTTCAGTGTTACATTAAGGTAGCAAAGGTATCATTTTACTATACCTGGCTTCTCATCAAATATAGTAGTATAATCCAGTAGTAATTGCTGTAATTTCTTACACTGTTGTGGTTGTAGGGTATTGGATTTAGCTGTTTTTTGCTCAATCTGCTGAGACAGACCCAAAGTAGAAACGTTAGCAGGTGGATAGTACCTTCTTCTACCTGTGTCACGTCATAGCTTGATTTCATGGTCGTGACAGACGCCATTGCCCAGGGGATGGAAAAGTACCTGTGTCAGTAAGTTTTGTTCAGTGTTACATTAAGGTAGCAAAGGTATCATTTTACTATACCTGGCTTCTCATCAAATAAAGTAGTATAATCCAGTAGTAATTGCTGTAATTTCTTACACTGTTGTGGTTGTAGGGTATTGGATTTAGCTGTTTTTTGCTCAATCTGCTGAAATAGACCCAAAGTAGAAACGTTAGCAGGTGGATAGTACCTTGTTCTACCTGTGTCATGTCATAATTTTAATCATGATTCCTTGACAGTAGCATCCATGTAACTTGTCTGAACTAAGTTAAATATTATGGGAGCTCCAGTTTTCGTTAACATGAGGTTACTGGACATAAAGTCATGGCTCTCAATAAATCATGTACTGTATTGAAGCCTACAACAAGATTAGGTAGCACTAGGCAAGTGCATTCAACTGCTCCATTGCTGAGGTCAATTTTAACTCTTATTTGTAGTTTAACGAAACGAGGGTGTCCCCTGACAACACCTAGTGTCCTTCAGTGCCCCACAGGAAAGATTAGCAATTTTGCTCATTCCTGATGTCTGTTGAAAAAAACGATGGAGATAGCTGTGTCGAGAATCGCTAAAACACTGAACCATTCAATGTTGGCATTGATAGCTGCTTGTGGTATTTTTCTCAGTTGGAAGTTACATGATTGGTCATTTGGCAAGAATTCGTCCCTATGCCAGCTCCATCATTGTAACAGATAATTTTCATTTCACTGTCACAGCGACATTTACTCCTGAGGACCAGCCTTCCAGGGCTAAAGTTGGTGGTGGCTGGTTTAATGGTCCTCAGTTCACTGGTTTAGAATGTTCATTAGTTACATCAGTAATAACTGGACAGTGGCTTCTCCAATCGCTTCGTTAGCATTCGGTTGGTTTTGATTTTTCTGCCAATGAGGGGTCCTGAGTTTTGCAAGTGCATTCAATCGCACCATTGCTGAGGACTGTAACATCTGTCATGTCTTTGTTTCGGTACTACTTCCCATTGTTACGCCTGTTGCCATTCTTGGTCCACTCACGTTGTTAAACATACCATTAAAATCTCCTTGTTGATTAACATAAGTGTCATGATTAGTATTAACAAATGGCTCTGAGCACTATGGGACTCAACATCTTAGGTCATAAGTCCCCTAGAACTTAGAACTACTTAAACCTAACTAACCTAAGGACATCACACACACCCATGCCCGAGGCAGGATTCGAACCTGCGACCGTAGCAGTCCCGCGGTTCCGGACTGCAGCGCCAGAACCGCTAGACCACCGCGGCCGGCCATGATTAGTATAATTTTGCGTGTTATGATCATTGTACCCATTGACATTGATACCTCTGGTTTTGGCATCCTTCATTAGCATGTCGACAGCATCTATTACACACAAAAATGCTTCAAAATTAATGTCAGTATTTTTTGCTGGATTTCATATGGCAGCTTTATGTTTAGTGATCCTACAAGGTCTTTTGCAGAGATCGGTGTGACAGGTACTTGGGTTTGTTATGGTACCCCTCAAAGTACTTTCAGGTGATACCTAAACGTGGACTGTACAATTTAGAGCTGTACACATGCTTTCGGTGTCTCCCGTGTACTGCAGCAGACCAGTACTTCGCAACGAATGTGTTCTCGAATTGAGCAAATGTTTCACAAGATTCTGCAGCATATACTGTCCACAGGGCTCCGTCACCTGTTACATGACCAATAACATATATTATCTTTTGATTCTACGTCCAAATCCTCGGTAAAGTCCCTTTAAAAGAATGAATGAATACGATTGGGTGCACCATTTTTTTCCGGGTTGAATGGTGGAAATTGTTCTTTATCAGTTTCTCCTTCGTACGTAATGCATAATCGCACGTAGGATGTAGTATTGGTGGAGACACTGGTGGTGGTGGTGACACTGTTGGCCGTGCATCCACACCTTGTAAAAATGTTGTGCTGGATATGTGTCGGTTCAATTTGGCATTCAGTCGTTTTCACTAACGACCGAATGGTTAACTTCAATAGTGCAAAGGAGATTCCTCATTTCCTAGTAGACATCCGTGACGTGTGTGCCAGATAGCAGCAGACCAGTGCGAAAAATATTCGCCTAGGTGAGCACATACTTCTTGCAAATCACTTAAAATTCCTCTGTTGCCAACTACTTTGTCTTAAATGATATCGTCTACTGCTAACTGAACCTTTTGTTTGGCAGTAGTGAACAGTTACGTCTGTTTATCTTCTAACTACTGCTGGAACTCTACAGTCAACTGTTACACCTGCCGTGCAATGTGTGTCTAAATAATATCATCCTGGCCATGTGAGATAGCTTCTACCGTTTATGACAGCTAGGCAACAGTGCTAGTTAACACACCTTGGCCTTGCTGCACGTTGCTACACTGACTTTGTAAATCGTCAAATGCCTCTGGTACATGTTTATCCTCGTCAGGGAACTGACAGAATGCGGTTCGTAAACTATACTGTGAATAGGAAATCTGCTGACTGTCATTCTTCAGTGCTGTTTGTAACTCAAGCATTCATTTTTACAACGCAGCCTCTACTGCAGCAATTTCGGTCCGCATTGCTGTCTGATTTGCCTCTAATTCCGCTTGAAATGCGGTTTGAAGAGCAATTTGAAGTGCAGCTTCATTAGTTTGAAATTCGGTTCGGAGTTCAGATTTATTAGCTTGGAATACCGTTTGAAATACAGTTTTAAGTGTTGTTTGAATACTTGAAAGTAACGTGGATCAACAACCTCCTTTTTAGTAACCACCTCGTCAGTATTTTGTCGCAACTGTCCCGCCGTCTTAGACTTACTTCATTTTTTGACCATGAAAAATTAAACACTTCACACCATGTCCTAGTAGAAGTTCTGTAATTGCTCTGTAGGATTAGAAATAACTTGATAAGAAAGTTGTTAAGTTCGAGCCTCACCTATTATCCTGTGGTGAGCACCGAATTGTTTTCTAGTTCTTGATTGATACACTGAAGAAAAATGCTATCTCCATTGTTTGGCTACCACGTTGATTAGCAGCCGAGAGACAAAGATATCCCCTTTTAAAATTGTCTCTGATTCATGACACTATCGCTTAGTATTTAACACCGACTATACACAGTCAATATATTACATTAAAAGGCACCAGTTCATGAATTAGCCGAATTTCAGTTTGGGAGAATAATCGGTGCACGACGCATGTGTCATTGCATATCGAAGGACTCAGTGTTTATGTCGTCAACAATGTCTGGGGCGGGTCCTCAATATTTTTCACAGGCGTACGTCACTGCACCGAACGACTAGTGTTTGACAAAGTGACGTAATGTCAACACTGCAGAGCAAAATGGGGGGTCGACGGTCTACTGCGTCACATTGCCCTCTAACTAAATGTGGGGCATAAGGAACCAATCTCTTCCAGGACTGCACGGTTACAAACGCATGGCAAAAACTTCAGCAATCGACGACCGATACCTGCCACAGTGCCTTCCCGTGACATCTGACCATCCAGTGTAAAAGATAAAATTACACAAGTACACAGCGTCACTTGGGTAGCGTACAACACGTCTTACTGCGAAAGAGGCAACTACCAAAAAATGTGAGGTACAATCAGCAGGACCTGAAGTGAGAACACCGGGTATCACCACAAATAACGTTTTTCTGCTTTTTTGTTGGTTTTACCTTCTAATGACCACAGCAAATAATTTACGTCTTCTTTCTTTCTTTTATCCTTTCTTTCCAGTAGTTTGTCAATCATTCCCTATGGTTTTCTTTTCTTTCTCCTGTTTATATATTGCGCCTGGCTTTTTCTTTGCGTTCTCCAGAAATACCTTGAAATCTTTTTCCTTTTCTCTGAACTGTTCACTTTCTCCTATTTCATCCTGCGTTATTTCCATTTCTCTCTGGTCTGCTTTAACTTCGTTGGTCTACATCACTAACGTTTTCAGTTTCTGTCAAAAAAGTTAAAAACGATTGTCATCCTCTTTCAACCAGGTCTTTTTAGGTGTCCATAGAATACAACTCTTTTCTTCGTCATTGTATTTAATATTGGTCTGTTTTTTCATAAACTTGTTTATAACTTCTTAATTTCCGTTTTCATTTCTCACACTTTGATCCGATGACTTCACTGATTATTTTTCTTTACTTTTTCTCCGTTTCACTTAACTGTTTATCAGTATTTAACGAAAGTCATTCTGAAGCGTAAAGGTATTCTGAGGCATAAACATATCCTGGTTCAATGAAAGTATTGTAGTGCCGGATTTTTCGAGGTATGGAAATAGATTTCTTGTTATACAAGTTTTTGAGAAAAAGCTTGTATAACAAGAAATCTATTTGCACAAATGTAAAACTGACCCCTGAAGGGTCACTTCATTTTCCTTGTCCTTGCTAAGTTAGATTCTGCCTGCCCTTGAAACTGTTTCTTGTAGGAAATTTATCTGCATTGTAGCATCTTCTTAGATTCTGCCTGCCCTTGAAACTGTTTCTTGTAGGAAATTTATCTGCATTGTAGCATCTTCTATAGATTTAACTATGATGGCAAGATCACGTGAAAAACCAAAGACTAATTACAAAACTTAGATTATCCCCTCTTCTCGAAATTGTGATTGTGCCCTTCTCCTCCATTCACTGACTGCCTTTTCTCTTACACAGTCGAACAGCAGTGGGAACAAACTATCTCTTTTTGTGTTACCCTAGTTTTGATCTAAATAGCCTTGGAGGTTTGACTTAAAAATTTAATTTTGGATTTTGTATCTTTTAGTATGTCTTCTATGCTTCCCACTAATTTGTTTTCAGCTCAAAATACTTTTAAGGTGTTGAATTATGTTCCCCTGTCAGTCGAATCTACTGCTTTTTTTAACATATTAACAGAATCTTCCGTCGGTTCTTGGTAGAACAACATTATAATAATAAATGAAAAGCAGCAGTTTGCTTTTGTTCTACAACATTAGTTTTATTGCTAACCGGTTTTCGGCTTACAAGGCCATCTTCAGACATTTTTTTAAGTCTACAGATGTTATACAAATGCTTTAGGCTCAGTCTTCTATACATGATATAAACTTCAGTTTTAAAATTTGTTCCACATTGGATTGTCCTCTTATAAATCCTCGTACATGCTGATTCAGTTGGCTTTCCAGCCTGTTTTGCAAATGCCTTTGAAAGAATTTTGTAAGTCACTGGAAGGAGGGAAATTCCCGTATTGTTTTGGTGTCAGTTTCATCTCCTTTTTTGTGGGTTGGGTAAAATAGTGCCGTTTTCGGATCTTGTGGTATAGTTTCTGTTTCCTAGAATTTTTTAAAGACTCCATGTAGCTTCTTGACTATTCTAGCACATGGTACGTATTTCAGACAGCCAAAAAGTATGCGGTAGTAAAAAAGATAAAATAAAAAGTATTCTGATCCAAGTTAGGACAGTCAGTGCCGAAAATTATAGACATTCAAAAAATTATTATGAGGATCAGTTTGAATGAAAATATTGGAGACTATATACACTTTATTAGAAAAGAAGTAAAGAAGGAACTGGAAATATTTAATATAAATAATAGAATACGAGGCAATTACGTAAAATGGACGAGAACAGGACGAAATAAAAAAAAGATACCTCACCAGATTCTATGACAATTTTCTTTGAAGACAGGACACGTCTGTAGGTCCAAACCTTAAAGACCACGATAACGAACATTTCTGCGATACCTAAACCTCGCGTAAACAGAACCAGTATTGTTACGGCTGCACAGAAGTCTTGTAAACAACACTCAACACATAAGCAGTCTAAAGAAGAGAGATCTGCGAAAACAGAGACTTCTGGTTCTCCTCGATCTGTCGACCAAATGTTTGAATTTCGCATCAATGGTTTCAGACACGAGATGAAAAATGTGCTGGCATGCCTTAGGAGGTGATTGGTTCAAATGGCTCTGAGCAATATGGGACTTAACATCTGAGGTCATCAGTCCCCTAGACTTAAAACTACGTAAAGCTAACTAACCTAAGGACATCACACACATCCATGCCCGAGGCAGGATTCGAGCCTGCGACCGCTGCAGGAGCGCTGTTCCAGATTGTAGCGCCTAGATGATATTTATTAGTGAATATTCAGTGATACATCTATAAGAACCGAATGAATACTACACAAAAAAAGACAATAGTTGTGACAATGCTAAAACAGAAATTTCATTTTACATTCCTTAAGACATGGTCATCGGCGACCTCCGGACATTTAAATCTATGTGTATATCCATACTCACTGAATTGCAAGGCAGAGAGTACTTCCTGTTGCACTATATATTTGGGTTCGGGCCGTACAAGGAGGGAACACAGGAAGAATGACTACTTAACGGGAGGTTGAGATGACAAATTGCTCTCTCACCTATTTTTCGCATACGGAAAATTATTAAAGATTTCATTACAACCTGACGCACATTGAGCGAGACTCGATTCTCAATCATTTAAATAGTCCCACCAGAGCTGCTTTTCAAGGTTCTGGTCGAGAGGGCCAGTAGTTCAAAGTTGCCCTTTTGGCAATTTTATTTTGGCTAAAACTCTGTTGACGGTTGGCTGTTAATATTTTCAAAGTTAGACTGATTGCCAGTTATTCAGACCACTCTGAAGGAACATCTTAAAACATTACTTGTGGACACATTACTAGAGAACTCACTCGGCGGATCCACTAGATCCAGCTAAAATACACCAATGATGACCCGGTTTTTCAAACGACAACTAGCGTCTTAGTTCAATACTAATGCCTATATTTACGACCAAAGAGGCGGCTGAGTAAACGAGCAGCTTAGTACAACAGGTTGTTCAGATTAGAACTAATGTCCGCAGCTCGTGGTCCTGCGGTAGCGTTCTCGCTTCCCGCGCCCGGGTTCCTGGGTTCGATTCCCGGCGGGGTCAGGGATTTTCTCTGCCTCGTGATGACTGGGTGTTGTGTGATGTCCTTAGGTTAGTTAGGTTTAGGTAGTTTTAAGTTCTAGGGGGCTGATGACCATAGCTGTTAAGTCCCATAGTGCTCAGAGCCGTGTGAACCATTATAACTAGCGACTGAGAAATGCAATTACAATCAGAGAACTGAACCAGTTAACAGCTAAATCCTACCACAACGTCCCTCTTTTACTTAACGGTAACCTGTGCTGTAGTACAATTGTTCCGGCTGTATTTACGACCAAGAGCTGATTAATTAGAACGGGTACAAACCAGATAGGAAAAGCAATATAATAGCGGGACAAATTTTCAAACGACGACAAGTGTCTTAGTACAATACTACTGCCTATATTTACGACCAAAGAGCCGACCGAGTAAAACTCTCAGGGTCAGAAGGTCAGGTAGACAATGAAACAAGTCACCACTAAGATTACAGAATGCTACTCGCCTTTATCAGCAAGCAGTTCCATGGATCCACGGTGCGTCACAGCGGTTACTGAGTGGTGCCGATGATAGCCAGGTAGAAGAGGGCAGCCAGGCCACGAGCGGTCGTCCGATACGAATGTTGACAACCAACCGACGAGATGTCGGCCTGTTGCTTGTAGTCGCGCTGACCCCGGTGAAGTTGTCGCGGCGCTACCACCAATCCCCAAACTTCGTGCCTCCTTCTAAGGACACAACTCAAAGATAGAAACTCTTCCTCATAGATATTGGCAATGGAACTGCAAGAGGGATAGCCGATACTACACCTGAGCCAGTGGCGCACAGACAGAGCGGTCTACTAACTCAATGGCGCTACGGCTCAGAGCGTTTCGAATGTTATAAAGGCCATTCCCAATGGTAAGGACACTTCTCGGTAAACAACACAACGACAGAGAAGTCGGGATCTCGTGCAACTCGTTGCAGAAACTATTGCAAACCCTAACCTGTGTTCTTAGTCGGCAACAGGATTCAGGTCTTGTACAGGGTGGAAACTAAATTGACGCTGGCCGTCATCCCTCAAAACCTCTTAGACTAGCCGATGAATGACCCCCATGTCGCGTCCAGCCGCTCGAGTACTTGTCGTAGGTGCAGCCTCGAAGCACTCGAGAACAGTCTCTTCAAATGCAGCATCCCGTCGTGCCTGAGGTCTTACAGCATCACGATGATATCCTGCTAAAGATCCTGTTTCGCCAAGTTGCCGGTGAATTGCTGTAAACGTTTGCGGCTGTGGATGGCGTCTTGCTGGGTATCGTTCCTCCTACAACCGCCGAGCTTCATGCTAATTACCGTCTGCTAGTCCAGAAACAAAAACCATATATCGTTTTTCTTCAAACGAATACTGTGCCGCCATGCTTACGATACAACTAAATCACAGGTGACGTGTGTGTGCTCCGAAGTGAAGCTTACGTGTGAATGCCTCTGACGTGAGATGGAGACAAACAGCAAGACCTTTTCGACACATGTGCTTATCACATTGGAGCTGTGACGCGGCGAGGAGCGTTTGTATGTGTGAACTGACAACCGTAGCGCTGCTCGTCAACCGACGAACAGCAACAGGGCAATCCTACGGTCAATCAGAATGCTTGGCGCCAAGTTTCCACAGTTTAAAAGTGGTGAGTTGCCGACCTACGCAACATTAGTAATTTAGGCTCCTACTGGCATTAGGTATCCAGGGTTAAAATTTCGTGACACAATTTTTCCCTATCCTGTATATTACATCAAGTTTACATCCTTAGTCAATAAATGGAAAGATACCATTCGAATCATTCTTACAGGGGAAAAAATCTTCGTCACGATGTTGTTATTGTTGTTGTTGTTGTTGTGGTCTACAGTCCTGAGACTGGCTTGATGCAGCTCTCCATTCTACTCTATCCTGTGCAAGCTGCTTCATCTCCCAGTACGTACTGCAGCCTACATCCTTCTGAATCTGCTTAGTGTATTTATCTCTTGGTCTCCCTTTACGATTTTTACCCTCCACGCTGCCCTCCAATACTAAATTGGTGATCCCTTGATGCCTCAGAACATGTCCTACCAACCGATCCCTTCTTCTAGTCAAGTTGTGCCACAACCCCCTCTTCTCCCTAATTCTGTTCAATATCTCCTCATTAGTTATGTGATCTACCCATCTAATTTTCAGCATTCTTCTGTAGCACCACTTTTCGAAAGCTTCTATTCTCTTCTTGTCCAAACTATTTATTGTCCATGTTTCACTTCCAAACAAATACTTTCAGAAACGACTTCCTGACAAATCTATACTCGATGTTAACAAATTTCTCTTCTTCAGAAACGCTTTCCTAGCCATTGTCAGTCTACATTTTATATCGTCTCTACTTCGACCATCATCAGTTATTTTGCTCCCCAAATAGCAAAACTCCTTTGCTACTTTAAGTGTCTCATTTCCTAATCTAATTCCCTCAGCATCACCTGACTTAATTCGACTACATTCCATTATCCTCGTTTCGCTTTTGTTGATGTTCATCTTATACCCTACTTTCAAGACACTATCCATTCCGTTCAACTGCTCTTCGTCACGATATATGGTGCAAACTCAGATGTGAACTTCGTCTCAGAGCGAGTATCCAGGATATCACAGACCAGTTGTTGGCCACCTTGCCTCAGGAGAGAAAGCAACTGGTTAACACTTAGTGCATACAACCAGGCAAGAGGTTTTGGAACGTGATACTAATAAGTGGTGCCGTACTGCCAAGGACTTCATAAGTTTGACTCGAATCTGTTATCACTGAAAATTCATCACATACCCTCTCAGACCGTGAAGTTCCATTTCGTTTTCTTCTCCTCTTCTGGATACTTCATTTCTCTTGTCAGGTAGCCTATTCCAAAGATGAATCTGAACAAAGTTTACCGATAACATCCGTATATGAACTGTTGATATCATTCGACAACAGTCCTGCTCCTGGTAGGAAATTTGACATAGCTATAAGCACTGGTGGTACTGAAAACCAGCATAATTTGCTTAAGTCATAATTTTCCGTGGATGTGTGTAACACTAATACACTGTTCAGTAACATTAATGTGATGACCTTTCAAAAGCCTGAATAACCACGTTTTGTAGCGCAAACCGCTGCGAGACGTACAAGAAGAGAGTCAATGATTTTCTGGAAGATATCTACAGGGATGCGGACCTGCGAGCGAACAACCCGATCGAGGTTGTTCCACGGATTCTCGACTGGGATTAAATCCAGCGATTACGAACACTTCATCCTGGTGCTCTTCGAACTACGCATGTACACCATGAACTGTGTGGCACTTTCCATTTTCCCGCTGGTAGATGCCATCGTGCCTAGGAAAAACAAGCTATATGGAAGGACAAACATGGTCCCAAAGCATAGGTGCATTGCTGTGTTTGCCCAGTGTGCCTTCCAGAATGACAAGATCACGTAAGAAATGCCACGGAAACATTTCCCAAACGATAACGCTACCTGCTCCGACCTGGACTTGTAACGCCGGAAATGCATATCCTCCTATTTCCATCTATAGTACTATAATTTTTTTCCTTGTTTTGTTACCTCAAGATATGACATTTCTGTCTCTTTATTGGATTGTTTTACTATATATATATATATATATATATATATATATATATATATATATATATATATACATTAGTACATTTATGTCGATGTATAATTGGTTTGTTTTGTAAATATTATTTGTATTTTCACGCTGGGTCTTGCCCAGGGAAAACTATGCTATCGAACGAATACATCGATAGGTCGTATGGAGAACCTAAGTGTTTAGGATCTTTGGTAGGGTGAACTCTGCCGCGTGGAGCGCGGGCAGAGAGAGGGGGTCTGGCTGGAGTAGTGCGCTTGAGCAGGTGTGTTGTGTGACGCTCCCGTGAGTTGCCGCGCTTTCGGGGTTTGGCAGCATGTAATTGCGCCCGACTGGCTGTAATAGTTTCTAGCACGGTGTCGCGGACGGGAAGCATTAGCTGGTACACATCAAGAGCCCGTTTCGCCTGGTGACCGTGTCGAGAAGAAGGCGCGCCAGCATCCAGCTTCTGCAACAGCGACGGCCGACAATGAGTGACTGTCGCCACCTCCTCGATCGACGACTTCAAACCTTCAATCAACCAACAAGGAAGACTAAAAGCACGTAAAGTTTCAGAACTGTATGGCAGACCTCAGCTTTTCAAACTGTTCCATTTGCCTCGCAAAATTACAGCAACTTAGCATGAACCTTTGTTGCTCATTGTCCCAATTGCATTACCAAGCAGGGTCCCTCCCTTTTCCGAAATGAACCCGAGTGTCTTGAAATTCAGACGCCAGCATTAAAGTTCAATCATTCCATTTCACTGCTTTAATTTCAAAGTTCAGTTTAAGTATTCATAGCTGGCTACAATATTTAGATTACACAAGCACAAATTAAGAGTGCGAGTTTTGTTACCGTATTTTAGCTTACCTGTGACTGCAGCTCAGCTTGGTACGTACTAAATTTTACTATTGTTAATTGTTCAGAATCATTTAATTCTACATCTACATCTATACTCCACGAGCCACCTTACGGTGTGTGGCGGAGGGTACTTATTGTACCACTATCTGATCCCCCCTTCCCTGTTCCATTCACGAATTGTGCGTGGGAAGAACGACTGCTTGTAAGTCTCCGTATTTGCTCTAATTTCTCGGATCTTTTCGTTGTGATCATTACGCGAGATATATGTGGGCGGTAGTAATATGTTGCCCATCTCTTCCCGGAATGTGCTCTCTCGTAATTTCGATAATAAACCTCTCCGTATTGCGTATCGCCTTTCTTGAAGTGTCCGCCACTGGAGCTTGTTCAGCATCTCCGTAACGCTCTCGCGCTGACTAAATGTCCCCAAGACGAATCGCGCTGCTTTTCGCTGGATCATGTCTATCTCTTCTATTAATCCAACCTGGTAAGGGTCCCATACTGATGAGCAATACTCAAGAATCGGACGAACAAGCGTTTTGTAAGCTACTTCTTTCGTCGATGAGTCACATTTTCTTAGAATTCTTCCTATGAATCTCAACCTGGCGCCTGCTTTTCCCACTATTTGTTTTATGTGATCATTCCACTTCAGATCGCTCCGGATAGTAACTCCTAAGTATTTTACGGTCGTTACCGCTTCCAATGATTTACCACCTATGGCATAATCGTACTGGAATGGATTTCTGCCCCTATGTATGCGCATTATATTACATTTATCTACGTTTAGGGAAAGCTGCCAGCTGTCGCACCATTCATTAATCCTCTGCAGGTCTTCCTGGAGTACGTACGAGTCTTCTGATGTTGCTACTTTCTTGTAGACAACCGTGTCATCTGCAAATAGCCTCACGGAGCTACCGATGTTGTCAACTAAGTCATTTATGTATATTGTAAACAATAAAGGTCCTATCACGCTTCCTTGCGGTACTCCCGAAATTACCTCTACATCTGCAGATTTTGAACCGTTAAGAATGACATGTTGTGTTCTTTCTTCTAGGAAATCCTGAATCCAATCACAAACCTGGTCCGATATTCCGTAAGCTCGTATTTTTTTCACTAAACGTAAGTGCGGAACCGTATCAAATGCCTTCCTGAAGTCCAGGAATACGGCATCAATCTGCTCGCCAGTGTCTACGGCACTGTGAATTTCTTGGACAAATAGGGCGAGCTGAGTTTCACATGATCTCTGTTTGCGGAATCCATGTTGGTTATGATGAAGGAGATTTGTATTATCTAAGAACGTCATAATACGAGAACATAAAACATGTTCCATTATTCTACAACAGATTGACGTAAGCGAAATAGGCCTATAATTATTCGTATCTGATTTATGACCCTTCTTGAAAATGGGAACGACCTGCGCTTTCTTCCAGTCGCTAGGTACTTTACGTTCTTCCAGAGATCTACGATAAATTGCTGATAGAAAGGGAGCAAGTTCTTTAGCATAATCACTGTAGAATCTTACGGGTATCTCGTCTGGTCCGGATGCTTTTCCGCTACTAAGTGATAGCAGTTGTTTTTCAATTCCGATATCGTTTATTTCAATATTTTCCATTTTGGCGTCCGTGCGACGGCTGAAGTCAGGGACCGTGTTACGATTTTCCGCAGTGAAACAGTTTCGGAACACTGAATTCAGTATTTCTGCCTTTCTTCGGTCGTCCTCTGTTTCGGTGCCATCGTGGTCAACGAGTGACTGAATAGGGGATTTAGATCCGCTTACCGATTTTACATATGACCAAAACTTTTTAGGGTTCTTGTTTAGATTGTTTGCCAATGTTTTATGTTCGAATTCGTTGAATGCTTCTCTCATTGCTCTCTTTACGCTCTTTTTCGCTTCGTTCAGCTTTTCCTTATCAGCTATGATTCGACTGCTCTTAAACCTATGATGAAGCTTTCTTTGTTTCCGTAGTACCTTTCGTACATGATTGTTATACCACGGTGGATCTTTCCCCTCGCTTAGGACCTTAGTCGGTACGAACTTATCTAAGGCGTACTGGACGATGTTTCTGAATTTTTTCCATTTTTGTTCCACATCCTCTTCCTCAGAAATGAACGTTTGATGGTGGTCACTCAGATATTCTGCGATTTGTGCCCTATCACTCTTGTTAAGCAAATATATTTTCCTTCCTTTCTTGGCATTTCTTATTACACTTGTAGTCATTGATGCAACCACTGACTTATGATCACTGATACCCTCTTCTACATTCACGGAGTCGAAAAGTTCCGGTCTATTTGTTGCTATGAGGTCTAAAACGTTAGCTTCACGAGTTGGTTCTCTAACTATCTGCTCGAAGTAATTCTCGGACAAGGCAGTCAGGATAATGTCACAAGAGTCTCTGTCCCTGGCTCCAGTTCTGATTGTGTGACTATCCCATTCTATACCTGGTAGATTGAAGTCTCCCTCTATTACAATGGTATGATCACGAAACTTCTTCACGACGTTCTGCAGGTTCTCTCTGAGGCGCTCAACTACTACGGTTGCTGATGCAGGTGGTCTATAGAAGCATCCGACTATCATATCTGACCCACCTTTGATACTTAACTTAACCCAGATTATTTCACATTCGCATTCGCTAATAACTTCACTGGATATTATTGAATTCTTTACTGCTATAAATACTCCTCCACCATTGGCGTTTATCCTATCCTTGCGGTATATATTCCATTCTGTGTCTAGGATTTCGTTACTGTTCACTTCCGGTTTTAACCAACTTTCCGTTCCTAATACTATATGCGCACTATTTCCTTCAATAAGCGATACTAATTCAGGAACCTTGCCCTGGATACTCCTGCAGTTTACCAATATTACGTTAACTTTTCCTGTTTTTGGTCTCTGAGGACGGACGTTCTTTATCAACGATGCTGATGTTCTCTCTGGTAAGCCGTCAGGTATTTTATCGTTTCGCCCAAGGGGGGGGGTCCCTCTAACCTAAAAAACCCCCGTGTGCACGCCACACGTACTCTGCTACCCTAGTAGCTGCTTCCGGTGTGTAGTGCACGCCTGACCTGTCTAGGGGGGCCCTACAGTTCTCCACCCAATAACGGAGGTCGATGAATTTGCAACCATTATAGTCGCAGAGTCGTCTGAGCCTCTGGTTTAGACCCTCCACACGGCTCCAAACCAGAGGACCGCGATCGACTCTGGGCACTATGCTGCAGATATTAAGCTCAGCTTGCACTCCGCGTGCGATGCTGGTTGTCTTCACCAAATCAGCCAGCCGCCGGAAGGAACCAAGGATGGCCTCAGAACCCAAGCGGCAGGCGTCATTCGTTCCGACATGTGCTACTATCTGCAGCCGGTCACACCCAGTGCGTTCAATAGCTGCCGGAAGGGCCTCCTCCACATTACGGACGAGACCCCCCGGCAAGCACACCGAGTGCACACTGGCATTCTTCCCCGACCTACCCGCTATTTTCCTGAGGGGCTCCATAACCCGCCTAACGTTGGAGCTCCCTATAACTAATAGGCCCGCCCTCTGTGACTGTCGGGACCTTGCCGGGGAATCGGCCACTGGCCCCACAGGCGAGGCATCCTGTGGTGGCTCGGAAACGATGTCATCACCACTAGGAAGCACCCCGTACCTGTTGGAAAGGGGTAAGGCAGCTGCCACGCGGCCAGATCCCACCTTCGCCTTTCGGCCAGGCACGCGCGAGCCCACCACTGTCCGCCATTCACCCTGGAGTGATGGCTGACCGGTAAGATGCTCACTGCCGGAAGACGCAGCGACATCAGGGGTTCCATGTGATTCCAAGGCCACCGAAGTAGGCATAGGTCTCACCACAGTTGCCCCAACGCCACTACGAGCCGACGCCTGCGCCTCGAGCTCGATGAGCCTAACAGACAAAGCCTCCACCTGCCCCCGAAGAGTGGCCAATTCTCCTTGCGTCCGCTCACAACAACCACAGTCCCTACACATGACTATGTTTACCCTACTCTATACGGTGACAAATTCCCAAGATAATCTTCTGATGAGCTACTCTGATAATCAAGAAGCACTCACTGAAATACGAGACGCGGAAACTACGCTAGGTTTTCCCAGAAAAACTATTTGAAAGCTAAGCGCAGCAAGTAAGTACAAAATAAATTTCTCTCCTAACGATCAAGAACTGTTAGTTTCTATGCAGAGCAGATAAACACAAATAGAATCCCTTCCTTAGCGGAAGGTCGTAAACAAAATGCAAAATAAACGCTTTATACAAACAGTACTCGCTGCTGCTGGTGCTCTCGCTCTAGTTAAATCTCTTATTTCTAAATTGCGTAGATTCAAGTTGCTTTTGAAATGATTGTTGAGGTAGCCCAAGACTAACCGTATTTTACTGAATTTCGATGTGCTTCAGAAAGAAAGCTCACTATTAACTTCAGTCATTAAATTAACTTTCGATTTTCCGGTTTTGTTAATTCTTTTGCTAAATTAAGTCAGAGTGTAGCGAAATTTATTACTTCTGACAAACTTTCAGTTTTCCCACTACACATGTCAACCTTCAGTTGCCACGCTTCTAGTGCTAATTATATGTGTAATAACCTTTCTTTTTCAGTTACTATAGTAATTGTCCTTAGGACTGGCGACCGTAACTTCCCCCAAATCTCAAATATCTACACTCCTGGAAATTGAAATAAGAACACCGTGAATTCATTGTCCCAGGAAGGGGAAACTTTATTGACACATTCCTGGGGTCAGATACATCACATGATCACACTGACAGAACCACAGGCACATAGACACAGGCAACAGAGCATGCACAATGTCGGCACTAGTACAGTGTATATCCACCTTTCGCAGCAATGCAGGCTGCTATTCTCCCATGGAGACGATCGTAGAGATGACGCAACAAATTCAATTAGTGAGAAAAGAGGATCGACAGAAGGTGGAAACTTTAAAGGCTTTAGTATCCGAAGTAGATACCAAAGTGAGGAAGCAGGCTAATACCTGCGAAGAGAAAAAGAGGGAAGTGGAAACGCTTGCGACAACCACTTGCCACGTGATTACGAGGGTGTCGGAATTAGAAAAGAAACTTGACGAAAAACAGAGCTGTGGAACGGCTTGCCATGCCATTTCCACCTGGCGCCTCAGTTGGACCAGCGTTCGTGCTGGACATGCAGACCGCGTGAGACGACGCTTCATCCAGTCCCAAACATGCTCAATGGGGGACAGATCCGGAGATCTTGCTGGCCAGGGTAGTTGCCTTACACCTTCTAGAGCACGTTGGGTGGCACGGGATGCATGCGGACGTGCATTGTCCTGTTGGAACAGCAAGTTCCCTTGCCGGTCTAGGAATTGTAGAACGATGGGTTCGATGACGGTTTGGATGTACCGTGCACTATTCAGTGTCCCCTCGACGATCACCAGTGGTGTACGGCCAGTGTAGATCGCTCCCCACACCATGATGCCGGGTGTTGGCCCTGCGTGCCTCGGTCGTATGCAGTCCTGATTGTGGCGCTCACCTGCACAGCGCCAAACACGCATACGACCATCATTGGCACCAAGGCAGAAGCGACTCTCATCGCTGAAGACGACACGTCTCCATTCGTCCCTCCATTCACGCCTGTCGCGACACCACTGGAGGCGGGCTGCACGACGTTGGGGCGTGAGCGGAAGACGGCCTAACGGTGTGCGGGACCGTAGCCCAGCTTCATGGAGACGGTTGCGAATGGTCCTCGCCGATACCCCAGGAGCAACAGTGTCCCTAATTTGCTGGGAAGTGGCGGTGCGGTCCCCTACGGCACTGCGTAGGATCCTAGGGTCTTGGCGTGCATCCGTGCGTCGCTGCGGTCCGGTCCCAGGTCGACGCGCACGTGCACCTTCCGCCGACCACTGGCGACAACATCGATGTACTGTGGAGACCTCACGCCCTACGTGTTGAGCAATTCGGCGGTACGTCCACCCGGCCTCCCGCATGCCCACTATACGCCCTCGCTCAAAGTCCGTCAACTGCACATACGGTTCACGTCCACGCTGTCGCGGCATGCTACCAGTGTTAAAGACTGCGATGGAGCAGTGTATTTATCTCTTGGTCTCCCTTTACGATTTTTACCCTCCACGTTGCCCTCCAATACTAAATTGGTGATCCCTTGATGCCTCAGAACATGTCCCACCAACCGATCCCTTCTTCTAGTCAAGTTGTGCCACAACCCCCTCTTCTCCCTAATTCTGTTCAATATCTTCTCATTAGTTATGTGATCTACCCATCTAATTTTCAGCATACTTCTGTAGCACCACTCTTCGAAAGCTTCTATTCTCTTCTTGTCCAAACTATTTATTGTCCATGTTTCACTTCCAAACAAATACTTTCAGAAACGACTTCCTGACAAATCTATACTCGATGTTAACAAATTTCTCTTCTTCAGAAACGCTTTCCTAGCCATTGTCAGTCTACATTTTATATCGTCTCTACTTCGACCATCATCAGTTATTTTGCTCCTCAAACACGCATACGACCATCATTGGCACCAAGGCAGAAGCGACTCTCATCGCTGAAGACGACACGTCTCCATTCGTCCCTCCATTCACGCCTGTCGCGACACCACTGGAGGCGGGCTGCACGATGTTGGGGCGTGAGCGGAAGACGGCCTAACGGTGTGCGGGATCGTAGCCCAGCTTCATGGAGACGGTTGCGAATGGTCCTCGCCCATAGCCCAGGAGCAACTGTGTCCCTAATTTGCTGGGAAGTGGCGGTGCGGTCCCCTACGGCACTGCGTAGGATCCTACGGTCTTGGCGTGCATCCGTGCGTCGCTGCGGTCCGGTCCCAGGTCGACGCGCACGTGCACCTTCCGCCGACCACTGGCGACAACATCGATGTACTGTGGAGACCTCACGCCCTACGTGTTGAGAAATTCGGCGGTACGTCCACCCGGCCTCCCGCATGCCCACTATACGCCCTCGCTCAAAGTCCGTCAACTGCACATACGGTTCACGTCCACGCTGTCGCGGCATGCTACCAGTGTTAAAGACTGCGATGGAGCAGTGTATTTATCTCTTGGTCTCCCTTTACGATTTTTACCCTCCATGCAAGCTACCAGTGTTAAAGACTGCGATGGAACTCCGTATGCCACGGCAAACTGGCTGACACTGACGGCGGCGGTGCACAAATGCTGCGCAGCTAGCGCCATTCGACGGCCAACACCGCGGTTCCTGGTGTGTCCGCTGTGCCGTGCGTGTGATCATTGCTTGTACAGCCCTCTCGCAGTGTCCGGAGCAAGTATGGTGGGTCTGACACACCGGTGTCAATGTGTTCTTTTTTCCATTTCCAGGAGTGTATTTACCACTAGTTAATTGTTAATGTAACGGCCGCACAATTACTTTCTTTATTAACTTTACCCCTTTTCAAAATTAATTTCCACCAGTTTCATTTGCATTTTTCCTTTCATTTAGATGTAACCCTTTCCTCCCTCTTTACCGACAGATTAACTTCGGTGACGATTGCTTTTCCCAAATTTCCATTAGGTACACGCGGTTTAATTTTTCACTGTCATTAAGGTCGATAAGTGTGGGGGAGGTTACACGTCGCGACCTGGTGACAGGACAATCTTCAAATTTGAGGTTGTTCTGGACACGAATTTTGCATTGTGCAAATCTCGTAACAAAGTACTGGTAACGAAATGGTCGATACGTCAGCGAGAATATTAGTGTGAGGAATCCTAATTGGATTTGAGATTTGGCATTTATATTGAAAAATATTAAAATGAGTGAAGGCAACAATTGCCAGAATTTGGTAGACTTGAATACGGAACAATCGGTAGAACAGTGGAAAACGCGTACCGCGGTACCCATTGTTCAGGGGCAGGCGGCTAGCATGAAAGACGCGACCGCCGAAACGCAACAAAGAGCAGAAATGGAATTCCAAACTTTAGAAATTGTTTCGGAATCGGAAGTGAAAATCAAATCTGAAACCCTTGATGACGAATACGGGGGACAATTAAAGAGGAAGCCGCTGCGGAAGTAAAACCGGTAGTTTCCGGGAATTTAACTGATTTATTGAATGTTTTGATTAACGAAATCAAGAGTCAATCGGCAGAAATTAAAGCTCTGTCTGCCAAGCAAGAAGATCAGGCTGCCAAGCAAGAAGCTCAGGCTGCCAAGCAAGAAACTCAGGCTGCCAAGCAAGAAGCTCAGGCTGCCAAGCAAGAAGCTCAGGCTGCCAAGCAAGTAGCTCAGTCTGAAAAGATTGAATGCTAGACAATCAGAACAAAGCTATTAATGTTGTTAACAACAATGTTGAAGTTGTTAACACAAAAGTTGATAAAATCAAAGACGATATTGTCGTGATTAATACCGAAATCGGTAATCTTAAACAGGAAATGATAGGCGTTTAGGCGGAAATTGCGAGCATAAATACTCGTTTTGATTCCGAAATTAGCAGAATCGTGAAAAGTGTAGGAGACGCAGTTGCCCCTATCATCGAGAATAAGGTGACGGAACAAATTCAATTAGTGAGAAAAGAGGATCGACAGAAGGTGGAAACTTTAAGGGCTTTAGTATCCGAAGTAGATACCAAAGTGAGGAAGCAGGCTAATACCTGCGAAGAGAAAAAGAGGGAAGTGGAAATGCTTGCGACAACCACTTGCCAAGTGATTACGAGGGTGTCGGAATTAGAAAAGAAACGTGACGAAAAACAGAGCTATGTGCCAATCTGTGCACATAGTTCGGAGTTGTTGACGAAAGAGGAGCGGTTCGACCCCTTGAAAAAAGGCGGTATACACCCGACGGATTTCATTAAAAATTGTGAAAGAGTTTTACCCAGATCATGGGCTAATGAGAGAAAAATTAATGCGGTTATTGATGTGTTGGCTGGTGATGCCAAGCGTTGGGGCTTAAACCTCAACATTACGAACCTGACTTTTGACGAGTTTAAAAATTTGTTTCTGGCTGAATACTGGTCAGAGCAAAAACAACAAAGTGTCTGGTGCGAATTTGTCGTATCGAGGCCTTTCGATGCGAATTCGCGCGGCTCGATGAAGGAGTTTTGTGAGGGCTGGATCCGCAAGTTGGAATATTTGCGTGATCGCCGCACGGGATCCGAAATAGTCTGGGAACTCTACAAGAAGCTTCCAGATGATACAAAACGCTATGTAGGAAGCAATTACAGGACAATCAATGATTTCCTGGAAAGAGTTGAGGACGAGGACAATTGGCGCAATAATCGCGACAGTGGTAGAGGCCGTGGTAACAACAACGGGTACCACAGCAACCACAACAACGACAACTATGGGAATAATGCATACCGCAATCTTGGCAGCAATAACAATAGTGGTTCGGACCGTAATGACAATCGGTACAATGCAAATAATAACAGGAATGACGGAAACCAGTATCATAGTAGCGTGATACGGGCTTCGCAGAATAGTAATAACGCCAGAAGGTGTGATCAGCCGCCTCAGCAGCATCCGGGGAGCGTATCTGCTGGGACGAGACAGGGAAACCATTAGCCGCGCCGGTGAGGGGCCGACCGGGCGTGGAGACATTTTGGCGGCCCAATAACAGTAGAAAACCGAGGTGTAGTCGTTATGAGAATTCCGTATGGAATAATCAACGGCGGGAGAGTGTGCCAGTGTTAGGAGAAAGGACTGCGCCCACTAGTAGTAGATCAGCTGTAGACACGGCAGTAGAAAATACATTCACTGTCAGTGAGAACAATCTAAGTAGTGTCCCGGAAATCGATAATAAAGTGGCAGCTGTAATACCCACAGCGGAACTGGAGATTGAGTTTAAGAATGATTCGCAAGTGTTGAGAGAAGATCAGATGTCGGATAACACGTCCGTCATCGAGCGAGGGGATGCAGAGAGGGATGAGGTCTGGTTAAGGCAGTTCGGTCGCTTATACGACGAACTAAGAGATTATAGGGGCCTGTATGGGAGAAGTGTTTATGGGGAGCGCGGGCAGGATTTGCCGCGTCTCGTCCCACAGGAAGATAGTGTTTGTGAAGTGATAGAAAGAAAGTTCTGGCCCTAACCGGCAGACTTTACTAGAAATAGTTGATGTTAATGGGGAGCACGAGCAAGATTCGTCGTGTTTCGTCCCGCAGGAGTTGGATGTTGAAGTAGTAACGGAAAGTTGTGGCCCTAACCGGCAGACTTTACCGAAAGTTATAGTGGTAGAAGTAGCCGACCCATCCGACGCAAAACTCCAGTTTAAACATTGCGAATGTATTGAGGAGAAAGATTATGAGAATTTTAGTGATAGCCGGACACGATTGGTAGAAAAGCATGTGGATTACAGCGTGTATGAGGTTAGAGCTGACATTATACGGTCAGACGATAGCAGTGTGGGTTGCGCAGACCTAGCGGAAGTAATTGCAGAGACTACTGGGCACATTCCTCCAGGTAGATTGGCGGATGAGATCAATCTGACCAAAGAGGAATCAACGAAGTTGACAATTAGTGAAGTGATAGCAAAGCAACACTCACTAGTTGACGAGTTACAGGAAAAGGTTTCGGTATTGGAGGCGAAGCTACAGACTAAGCCTCAGGACAAACGTGTTGAAATTAAAACTGTATGTGAACAGAGGCTGAAAGAGCCGCCAGATAAGCCGGATTCAGGATCAAATCCGGATGGTTTTTTCTGGAATGACATTGATATAGACGAGGATTTATTATGGGAAAATAAAGAAACAGTCGAGGACAAGTGTAGACAGATAGTAGTGTCGGTTAATATGCACGACCTACAACTAAACGTGTTGATTGACACCGGTGCAGAATTGAGTGCTGTAACTGGGAAAATATTTGAGTTACTGAAAGACAGACCTGGTATCGTAGTTATGCCAGTAACAGGAGTGAAAATTATCGGTGCTACTGGGAAGGCCAGTAAACCGGTCACAAAACAGATTTTTGTCAACTTCCAGATAAGTGGGGCACGATTTGAACAAGAGTTTGTCGTCGTGCCAGACTTAACTACAGAAGTAATTATCGGTTTAGATTGGCTATTAAAGAACCGTGCAGTGATTAATTGCGAAAGCAAAACTTTGACATGTATGTCACAAGATAAAACAATAGTAGTTAGTTTTGACGAGGCAGGAGACGGTGTGCATATGCAACAGGAACAGGAAAGGGAGGTAATGACAGTGGCACGTAAAGTGCTCTCCACCACACACCGTTGGGTGGCTTGCGGAATATGAATGTAGATGTAGATGTAGATGTAGAATACCAGCCTATACACATTGTTAACTGGCCGGATGGTATTGATGTAGGTACGAATTTGAACTACTGTAATGTGAGGAATCTCGGCATTGACAATAGAGTAGAAAGTGAATTGGAAAGCATTGTAGACGGTGTGTCAAACGTAACACACGAACAAAGACGAGGCCTGTATGAAGTGATAATGAGGAATAAGAGTGTGTTTTCAGACAAACCGGGTCTTGTGGATGGATATAAATGCAAGTTGCATGTAATTCCGCACGAACCATTCTTTGTGAGACCGTATGCTATACCGCTGTCCAAAAAGGAAGCAGTGCAACGGGAGATAGATAAGATGATCGAATGGGGAGTGATTGAAAGAAGTACAAGTCCATACAATAACGGTTTGGTCATTATAGCAAAACGGGATGGTAGTGTGCGTATTGTGATTGACGCACGCACTTTGAATAGGGTCGTTCAACGCGAAACAGACAGACCAGAGAGTACGGAGGAAATTTTGCAACGTTTTCATGACGTTAAGTTCATGACTAGCCTCGATCTGACGGCTAGTTACTGGCAAATAGAACTCGACGAAGAATCTAGGCCATACACCGCCTTCTTATTTGCGGGCAGGTGTTATCAGTATAGAGTACTGCCGTTTGGACTTAATATATCTGTGTCCGTATTCATCAGGGCCCTAGATAAAGTGCTAGGGCCGGCTTTGAGTTCAAGATTAACTGTATATGTTGACGACCTATTGTTGGCGAATGCCACTTGGCATGACCATTGTGACCTGTTAGATGAAGTTTTTAGAGCATTGCGCCGTGGCAGAATGACTCTAAAGCTAAAGAAATGCGAATTTGTGAAGCAGGAACTGAAATTTTTAGGGCATGTAATTACCACTGCTGGTATTACGAAGGACCCAGAGAAACTAGAGGCAATAAGGAATTGTCCTCCACCCAAGTCTAGGAAACAGTTAAAAAGTTTTCTAGGGCTCAAAGGATTTTACCGTAAATTTGTAAAAGGACAAGTGTTTAATGATGAAAATTTGAATAACCTCTTACGCAAAAATGTTCCGTTTGTGTGGACTGACGGGTGTCAGGCCGCTTTCGAGAGATTAAAAGACGAGTTGTTAAGATCTAACATACTATTTCATCCTGATTTATCGCTACCCTGCCATCTGGGAACGGATTCGTCGAATTACGGGGTGGGGGTAGAACTGTTCCAAGAAGTTGGTAAAGGAGAGGATAAGGAACACCGGACGATAGCGTTCGCGAGTCGAACTTTATCAAAAAGTGAGCGAAACTACACGATTTCTGAGAAAGAGTGTCTCGCTATCGTGTGGGGATTCAAAAAGTTCAAGGGTGTCGGCTCATGTGCCGCTGTCGGCATTCTTTGCACTTGCGAGTACGGAAGGTGGTATTGTTTTTCTTCCCGGACAGCTGATGTAAAGGAATTCTACTGTCAATTTTTATGTTGTCGATCTGCTGTATGTTATTTTCTTGTTTAGTGTTAAGTGGACTCTCATGGCGAGAATATTAATTATGAAAAGGTTATATAAAATGTTTATTCAATGTAATTAATTATTAATTTGCGTATTTTGATATACCTGTTTTTTATGACCATGTACTCTGATTAATTTTGTAAATAGTATACTATTTCTTGATACTGTTAGGAATTTTGATGATTTTAGGATAGCTAAACGATTTTCTATGTTTTCTATGAATTTTAATATGTTGTCAACCTGTTTTATTTTCTGCAAGATGACAGAGTGGAATAAGATTAGGAGTGTCTCCGCTCAATTATTATGGTCTAAATTGATTTATGGTTAATTAGACGAATGCTAAATTTTGCTGATGTTTTGAGCATATGCATTTCCGCTGTTTCCTTTTTGGGACTTTTCTGAGTCTGTTTACGTTACACTAACATCCTCAGACAATGTGGGGCACGTGTAACGCCGGAAATGCATATCCTCCTGTATCCATCTATAGTACTATAATTTTTTTTCCTTGTTTTGTTACCTCAAGATATGACATTTCTGTCTCTTTATTGTAATTGTTTTACTATTTGTATATATATATTAGTACATTTATGTCGATGTATAATTGGTTTGTTTTGTAAATATTATTTGTATTTTTACGCTGGGTCTTGCCTAGGGAAAACTATGCTGTCGAACGAATACATCGATAGGTCGTGTGGAGAACCTAAGTGTTTAGGATCTTTGGTAGGGTGAACTCTGCCGCGTGGAGCGCGGGCAGAGAGAGGGGGTCTGGCTGGAGTAGTGTGCTTGAGCAGGTGTGTTGTGTGACGCTCCCGCGAGTTGCCGCGCTTTCGGGGTTTGGCAGCATGTAATTGCGCTCGACTGGCTATAATAGTTTCTAGCACGGTGTCGCGGACGGGAAGCATTAGCTGGCACACATCAAGAGCCCGTTTCGCCTGGTGACCGTGTCGAGAAGAAGGCGCGCCAGCATCCAGCTTCTGCAACAGCGACGGCCGACAATGAGTGACTGTCGCCACCTCCTCGATCGACGACTTCAAACCTTCAATCAACCAACAAGGAAGACTAAAAGCACGTAAAGTTTCAGAACTGTATGGCAGACCTCAGCTTTTCAAACTGTTCCATTTGCCTCGCAAAATTACAGCAACTTAGCATGAACCTTTGTTGCTCATTGTCCCAATTGCATTACCAAGCAGGGTCCCTCCCTTTTCCGAAATGAACCCGAGTGTCTTGAAATTCAGACGCCAGCATTAAAGTACAATCATTCCATTTCACTGCTTTAATTTCAAAGTTCAGTTTAAGTATTCATATCTGGCTACAATATTTAGATTACACAAGCACAAATTAAGAGTGCGAGTTTTGTTACCGTATTTTAGCTTACCTGTGACTGCAGCTCAGCTTGGTACGTACTAAATTTTACTATTGTTAATTGTTGAGAATCATTTAATTCAAGTTCAAAGTTAAATCTCTTATTTCTAAATTGCGTAGATTCAAGTTGCTTTTGAAATGATCGTTGAGGTAGCCCAAGACTAACCGTATTTTACTGAATTTCGATGTGCTTCAGAAAGAAAGCTCACTATTAACTTCAGTCATTAAATTAACTTTCGATTTTCCGGTTTTGTTAATTCTTTTGCTAAATTAAGTCAGAGTGTAGCGAAATTTATTACTTCTGACAAACTTTCAGTTTTCACACTACACGTGTCAACCTTCAGTTGCCACGCTTCTAGTGCTAATTATGTGTGTAATAACCTTTCTTTTTCAGTTACTATAGTAATTGTCCTTAGGACTGGCGACTGTAATTTCCCCCAAATCTCAAATATCTAATTACCGCTAGTTAATTGTTAACGTAACGTCCGCACATTTACTTTATTAACTTTACCACTTTTCAAAATTAATTTCCACCAGTTTCATTTGCATTTTTCCTTTCATTTAGATGTAACCCTTTCCTCCCTCTTTACCGACAGATTAACTTCGGTGACGATTGCTTTTCCCAAATTTCCATTAGGTACACGCGGTTTAATTTTTCACTGTCATTAAGGTCGATAAGTGAGGGGGAGGTTACAGACGCTTCCGACAATTGTTGAAAGGTGTCTGCTTTCAGACGTTTTACATCTTACATGTCAATGGTCATATGTCTGATGGATCATAAAACAGGATTCATCTGGAAAAGCCAACTGTCTCCACTCAATGCACTTCCATTTGCGGTACTGACGTAAGAATTCCAGCCTTCGTTGCCAGTGAACAGCAATCAGCATGGGTCCACGAAAAAGGCACCTGCTGCAGAGGCCCACACGCAGGAACGTTGGCTGAATGGTCGGTGAGGGGACACTGCTGGTACTCCCTTGGTTAATCTGGGCAGTCAGTTGCTCAACAGCTGCACGTCTGTTCTCCCATACACAACTCCGTAGCCGTCGTTCACCCCTATGATCCATGGCCCATGGTTCACACATCAGGTTTGGACAACGCCATTTTACCACGTGCGGTATACAGTGAAGTGAAAAAAGTCATGGCATACTTCCTAATATTGTGTAGGACCACCTTTTGCCCGGCGGAATGCAGCAACTCAACGTGGCATGGACTCAAGAAGTTGTTGGAAATCCTCTGCAGAAGTATTGAGCCATGTTGCCTATATGGCTGTCCATAATTGCTAAAGTATTCCCGTGCAGGATGTTGTGCACGAACTGACCACTCAGTTATTTCCCATAAATGTTGTCTGGGATTCACGTTGGGCTTTTTGGGTGGCCAGATCATTCGTTCGAATCGTCTAGAATCTTCGTCAAACCAGTCTCGAACAATTGTGACATGGTGATATGACATCGTTGTTCGGGAACATAAAGTGCAGGAATGGTTGCAAATGATCTGAGAGTAGCTGAAAATAACCATTTCTAGTTAATGATTGGTTCAGTTCGATCAAGGGACCTAGTCCATCCCATGTAAAAACACATCCCACACCATTATGAAGCCACCACCAGCTTGTGCAGTCCCTTGTTGAAAACTTAGGTCGATGGTTTCGTGAGGTTTGCGCCACACCTATCGTCAGGTCTGACCGACTGAAATCGGGACTCATCTGATCAGACCACGGTTTTCCAGTCGTCTGTGGTCCAATCGATATGATCCAGAGCCGAGGAGAGGCGCTGCGTGCTATTACCAGAGGCACTCCCGTCGGTCGACTGCTGCTATAACCTGTTACCGCCAGATTTCGCCGCACTTTCCTAACGGTTACGTTCGTCGTAAGTCCCACATTGATTTCTGCTGCTATTTCACGCATTGTTCTTCGCATGTTAGCACTGGCAGCGCCACGCAAACGCCCCTGCCGTCGGCCACTGCGTTGTCCATAGTGGGAGGTAATGCCTGAAATTGGATATTCTCGTCACAATCTCGACACTGTGGATCTCGAAATATTGAATTTCCTAACGATTTCCAAAATCAAATCCCATGCGTGTAGCTGCAACTATCATTCCGCGTCCAAAATCCGTTAATTCCCGTCGCGGGTCACGTCGGAAACCATTCCACGTGAATTATCTGAGTAGAAATGACAGTTCCGCCATTGCACTGTGCTTCTACACTGTGGGAACGAGAGACTACCGTCATCTATATATGTGCATATCGCTGTCCAATGACCGTCACCTCCGTGGGCTTTAACCATTGCATCAAGCGAAAGGTTCCTGACACCCACCCACAAAATCTGAAGTAGAACCGATACACCATACTGCAGCCATGTATCACTCGTATCTAAGTTGCTCAAAATGGTTTTTCACCACCCTCATGCATTGTATACACTATGCGATCAAAGGTATCCGGACACACCCAGAGACATACATTTTTCGTATTAGATGCATTGTGTCAGGTACTCCATATCAGCGACCTCAGTAGTCATTAGACGTCGTGAGAGAGCAGATTGGGGCGCTCCGCGGAACTAACGGACTTCGAACGCGGTCAGGTGCTTGGGTGTCACTTTTGTCATACGTCTGTACGCGAGATTTCCACACTCCTAAACAGCCAGGCCTCAACGACTTCGTGCCAGGCCTCAACGACCGACATCGATATCTCTCCTCAGTGCAGCACTCCGTGAAGGATGGGCTGCCATTCCCGAAGAAACCTTCCAGCACCTGATTGAACGTATGCCTGCGAGAGTGAAAGTTGTCGTCATGGCTATGGGTGGACCAACACCTTATTGCATTCCAGCATTAAAGGTGGAGGGCGCCACGAACTTCTACGTCATTTTCAGCCAGGTGTCAGGATACTTTTGATCACATAGTGTAATTTATTGTAAACCTCTTTCATAATAATTTTTTGCTGTGCCTCCAATCGTGAATGACATAAGACAACTTGCGTACACTGTTCGTGTTAAACATACTTCGAAGCATCATTTCATAGACCATCTATTAATTACCACCTTTTTCAAGAAGAATTATCAGCATAGGCAATTACCCTCATAGACATACACCTCAGCCACGTCATTTGCTCATTCAGCCTCTATCGTGAGACATTAAACAATGAAGATCCGCCATGTAGTGGTCGCACATGGTCAACAATACCAGGTGATGGGCGCTATCTACAAGTTACAGCTCGTAAGTAGATTGCAACTGAACTGCACTCTGGCGTTTTGGAGGCAACTAGGTGGGCCACCATGGGCATAACTGAAGTACTGGTTTGTTATAAAGATATAAAAAAATATAATAACCGAAAGAGTTTATTTTAGGTTGTTGACAAATATAACTCGTAGAAATAGTGTTGATCCTAAGATTCGTTTCCTATTGGGAAAAAATGAAATATGTGACTAAGGAAATCTAAATACAAATATAAATACATAATAATGAAAAATACAGATGTGTTGCTACAATTAAGAAATAAAATTAGTTTTATTGTGGAAAATTAAGGAAACATTATAAATAGTATTTTTTAATGGCTGTTTCATTAGTAATGAGATTCGTCTCGATTGTCTATTAAACACCGTTCAGGATGCAAAGTACTACCCAAGAAATGCAGTTTCACAGTTTAACAGTATGCAGATGATATTTCATTTTAACTGTCAAACAAATAAAAATAAACCAACTGCCTTTCTTCATTCCACATCCCTCGTAAAGGATCGTGTTTAAGTCACATTAATTCACTGAAAAAAAAGATTAATTATTTCATCTTCTTGGTCGACGTAACGCGCAAGGACGCACACAAACAAAGATACGTTTTATGTTGTGGCAAATTTCAAATCACTGGTTTCTGACAATAGTATCAAACATTATAAGCAACAGGAATGTGATCACAATGCAAAATAAAAAAGGAACTTTTTAAACAAAAATATATTCATCCTACGATAAATAAGTGCTATATTTACGAGGTCTATTCAGGAAGTGAGGAATGATCCGTCGCGAAGTGGAAACCACCGTGAAAATCCGACGAGGCTTTTGACATACTTTTGGGCAGTGTCTCTAGTATGACCGTCGATGGCATCAAGACACTGTTTTCAGTTGTGAGCGCACTGTGAGGGAGTAAAGGTGCCTAGAACAACGATGTCTCCCGCCAAGTAGGAGGGCCCGCTGAGAGGCTTCGCCTTAATGAATGCAGCCCACATAACACAACTGCCACGCACGTCCTTATTCATGGAAATTCTCGGCCGCACTCTGCAGGGGCAGTGAAGACGCTCCTGAAGCCTTTTCGATGGAAAGTGTTGGATCAGCCACAACACAGCCCTAATTGGCTAATCCTGTGTATCAACCCTGTTCACATGCAACGCTGGATACGAAGACAACACTTGGGCGCAGGCTACCCGCTATGGACCAGCGTAGAGAATTAGCGGAAAGCACAGGCAGCTGCCCTTTATGACGATGGTGTTGGAAATTTGGTATAACGCTCTAAAAAATGTCGAAGTCGGAACGACGACTATGTAGAGAAGTACCTGAAGGTGTAGCTAAATGTGCAAAGAAAACAGTTTTGATTTTCATTGTGGTTTCCATTTCGCGACCGATCGTTCCTTACTTTCCGAACAACCCTCGTATTAGCGGTTTTTCCCTCTTTCCAGTGCCGCTGTCACTCCCCACGGTGTATGATGACCATTTTCAGTTTCCATACTATTTTGTATCTTGTTGTAGTTTACAAGTTTCAAAATATTAGATCCACACGACAGTTTCATGTTTGTGATGGGTATGGGTAATGCAGGAATAGCAACGTTGCGCCGCTTCGTAAAGACAGTTGGGACCTGGCAGTGGGAGTCAATGGAGTAAACGGCCGCAGGTTTCTCCGGTGTAGAGCGGTGTGGACCCATTAAGCGAGGGCTGAGACGGCTCTCATGAGCCTATTCCATCACGGTACCGGCACTCGGAGGCTTTCGAGGAGAAGTCTCACACGCCTGTGGGATGTGTTTGAACAGTCTCATCCAGGTCTGGGTAGCATCGACAGCTGTTGCCATTTGTCGCGCAAATTTCGTATGCTGCCACCAGCAGTAGATTAATACGGAAAAGGAATGAGTATTTTTTTTATGAAGTGGTGTTACCCTAAAAGTTGTACAACGTTTAAAGTAAGTTTGAAGATGTTATCTCCTATCAAGCGTTTCACTTGCAAGTTGGCTGTTATTAATATACAGAGTGTTTAGAAAAGAGTTAACTGATTTTGGAAGGTAATAATTACAAAACATGGGACGTGAAGCAGGGAAATGAATGTTGTTTGAGTGGGTGCGGCCTAGAGTTTCAGAAAATCACTGTTAGACGTCAGTGATTGCGACTTCTGAGTTTACAGTCGGTCAGAAGTAGAATGATGTTCGCCGGCCGGAGTGGCCGTCCGCTACAGTCTGGAGCCGAGTGACCGCTACGGTAGGTTCGAATCCTGCCTCGGGCATGGATGTGTGTGATGTCCTTAGCTTAGTTAGGTATAATTAGTTCGAAGTTCTAGGCGACTGATGACATCAGAAGTTAGTGCTCAGAGCCATTTGAAGATGGTGTTCGTTCAACAGAAGACCTTTGCAAAGAGTGAATCAGCAACTTCGATCCACAGTGCTTTTCGTCGGCGTTTTGACATTGATCCACATGCACTCAAAAACATTCGTCAATTTGAAGGGACTGGATACTTGTGTAAAGGTAAGAGTCCAGGTCGATCTCGCAGACTCGATGACAAGGTGGAAAGAATTCGTCAAACGTTTGAGTGGAGTTCCCGAATGTCTACTCGCCGAGAGAGCAGTGCCTCATATGACTGCCTCACGAGTGTTAAGGTGCCGTTTCGTCTGTAAACCAGATGGACTACAATTGGTACAGGCTCTTCGAGTTGGTGATTTTACCACGGCTAATTTTCAGTGATGAGGCAACATTTCAAGTTAGTGGTAAAGTAAACCGACAAAACGTGCACATAAAGGAAATCCAGAACTCTCATGACACTGTCGAGCACGAAAGAAACTTAGCTAAATTGAACGTTTTTGTACCATTTCTCGTTAAAACTTGTACGATTCCATTATTTTTGAGGGAAATAAAGTAATTGAATCTTAAAAAGGTGCAGAACTGGCTTTTTCCACAACTTCATGAGGTCTCCGATGACTTCATTTTCCAACTGGGATGGAGAACAAAGTAAATCAGTTCCTCATTGATACTCTGCCTGAACGCAGAGGTGCACGAAACCCCCAGACATTGCCCTGCATTCTTGGCCTCCAAGGTCAACAGATTTGATCCCCTTCGATTTTTTACTGTGGGAATATGTGAAAAAAAGTGTGCTCATCTCCCCTTTACCTCGTGTCATAGACGAAGTGAAAAACAGAATAACAGTCGCCATGAATTCTGTAACAGCAGATACATTTTCTAAAGTTTATGACGAATTTCAATATCGTCTAAATGTTGTTCGTGCTGCTGCTTGTGGACAAATAGGACATCTGTAATAGAATAGCTAAAACTTTAAAATTGTTTCAGTATTTTGCAATCCATCCCGTTTTTCTAGTATACTTTAGTCAATAAATATCGAATTTTGAAATCATTTCATTCGTTTTGAATGGACCCGTTGTTTGAAGACGGAACTTTCAGGTAACTTGTGAATAAAATCCTTGGAGATGTTCAAATTAAGTTTTAATGAAATTCTTCACAAAACAAAGATAAATTTTGCTACATGAAAGTGATACCATTTAAAATTACACAAACGGAAGTAATAGTTTTCGTTAATACGAATAAGATTCCGATATGTAACTTCTTAACTTCGGTTTCACGTGCCGGCCGTTGTGACCGAGCAGTTCTAGGCGCTTCAGTCTGGAACCGCGCGACCGCTACGGTTGCAAGTTCGAATCCTGCCTCGGCCAAGGATGTGTGTGATGTCCTTAGGTTAGTTAGGTTTAAGTAGCTCTAAGTTCTAGGGGACTGATGACCTCAGATGTTAAGTCCTACAGTGCTCCGAGCCATTTGAACCGTTTCACGTAACACAAAAATTGTAACAACTCATTGAAATGACATATTAATGTTCAAATGGCGCAGTAAAATTACTTGTGTTATTCATTAATGGAATTATCTTTGATTATTATTTATAACATGTATTGTGCATTTACTGCTGAAGCCGTTATTTCGTTGTGCTATCATCTGCTTTGTGCCTCGTCTACGAAGTTGTAAAAAGAATCTACATTATTATCCTACAATACTCAACATTATCTTCGTGTTAAATGCCTGAAGTCTTATCTGCGACTGAGAAAAGGTACTAGTTTCGTGGTCAGATAGAGCCATACATTGTTAAAAAAACAAAATTGCAAATTATTGTACATGTAAGACCTGTAGTGTCTACAAGTGCACTGTCGTGTTTGTGAGCGATTGACGACAACTGAAGCAGTAAGTATTCTGTACGTATCGCTAAGAGTCATCTGTCCGAATTTCTCTTACCACATAGGATAAAGGCATCTGTTCAATTTGGAGGGAATTTATCGTATGCCGCAACAGCACCATTGTGTTGTCACTCTGCTTAGGTTGGTGACAGTATTAAATTCCAAATTACTGTTCTGGCAAATTCTGAAGTTTTTCCTCGCTATGTTTTGCAACTATATTTTAGTTGTAATTTACATCTACATCTACATGTAGATGTACTCCATACACCGCAAGCCACCCGACGGTGTGTGGCGCAGGGTACCTTGAGTACCTCTATCGGTTCTCCCTTATATCCAGTCTCGTATTGTTCGTGGAAAGAAGGATTGTCGGTATGCCTCTGTGTGCTCTCTAATCTCTCTCATTTTATCCTCATGGTCTCTTCGCGAGATATACGTAGGAGGGAGCAATATACTGCTTGATTCCTCGGTGAAGGTATGTTCTCGAAACTGCCGTTTGGACGTAATATATCTGTGTCCGTATTCATCAGGGCCCTAGATAAAGTGCTAGGGCCGGCTTTGAGTTCAAGATTAACTGTATATGTTGACGACCTATTGTTGGCGAATGCCACTTGGCATGACCATTGTGACCTGTTAGATGAAGTTTTTAGAGCATTGCGCCGTGGCAGAATGACTTTAAAGCTAAAGAAATGCGAATTTGTGAAGCAGGAACTGAAATTTTTAGGGCATGTAATTACCACTGCTGGTATTACGAAGGACCCAGAGAAACTAGAGGCAATAAGGAATTGTCCTCCACCCAAGTCTAGGAAACAGTTAAAAAGTTTTCTAGGGCTTACAGGATTTTACCGTAAATTTGTAAAAGGACAAGTGTTTAATGATGAAAATTTGAATAAACTCTTACGCAAAAATGTTCCGTTTGTGTGGACTGACGGGTGTCAGGCCGCTTTCGAGAGATTAAAAGACGAGTTGTTAAGATCTAACATACTATTTCATCCTGATTTATCGCTACCCTTCCATCTGGGAACGGATTCGTCGAATTATGGGGTGGGGGTAGAACTGTTCCAAGAAGTTGGTAAAGGAGAGGATAAGGAACACCGGACGATAGCGTTCGCGAGTCGAACTTTATCAAAAAGTGAGCGAAACTACACGATTTCTGAGAAAGAGTGTCTCGCTATCGTGTGGGGATTCAAAAAGTTCAAGGGTTACCTATGGGACCGTAAGGTGATTATTCATACGGACCATAAGGCACTCACTTATCTGAAGGATTGTAAACTACTTCACGAAAGACTGACTAGGTGGTCGCTGTATTTACAGCAATTTAACTATGACATCTGTTACGTAAAAGGGACCGACAATTGCGTAGCGGATGCGCTGTCGCGGTTGCCCGAGTCTAATCAAGATCTATTGAACGATGAGGCAGATGGAGTGGTTAAATTATACTATTTTAAAGATGTTGAGGGACGCAAATTAATAGTGAACGTCTGTAAGAATCTACGTCGTCATCAGAACGAGGACGGTTGTTTAAATATGGTGAAAACCCGATATGACGAAAGGAGTCCAGAAGGAGAAAAATTAAGGAAGTATTACAAGATATACGATCATATCTTGTACATACGTAAGAGTGAAGATAGTAATATTTGCCGGGTATGCTAGCCCACCAAATACGTCACGGAAATAATTGACTACTACCATTTGGCGTATGGTCACTGTGGACCAAAGAAATATACGAAAAAGCTGAGTGAAGTAGCGCATTTTAACAACATGTTAAAACGCGTTACTGACAGAGTGAAAACTTGCGATTTATGTCAGAAGGTGAAGGTTACCAACTGTACGAGTCGTGGTCCTATGCAAAGTATAAGGCCTAACGACACCTTTGAATTACTGTGCGTGGACTTGTACGGACCTTTGCCCAAGTCATCAGGAAACTTT
The DNA here is from genome assembly GCF_023898315.1 of Schistocerca nitens. Taxonomy (NCBI): domain Eukaryota; kingdom Metazoa; phylum Arthropoda; class Insecta; order Orthoptera; family Acrididae; genus Schistocerca; species Schistocerca nitens. The sequence continues at coordinate 927,536,591 of NC_064617.1, read as the reverse complement.
GCCTACATTTTAGTAGTGCTAGAAGCTTTTTCCAAGTTCATCAAACTATACCCGATTAGGAAAGCTACAGCCAAAGCGGTGTATAGCAAGCTTGTGAACGATTATTTTATTCATATTGGTAAGCCCAAGGCGATTCTATCAGACAATGGGGCACAATTTACTTCTAAGTTGTGGAATGAAGGCATGGAAAGTAATGGGGTCAAGGTGATCCATATTTCAGCTTATTGTCCGGCTGGGAATCCCGCTGGGAGGTATATGCGTGAGCTAGGCCGACTTTACCGTACCTATTGCCATCACAACCATAGGGCATGGGGCAAATATGTAGCAGTATTTGAGAGAATTATGAACACCTTGAGACATGAATCTACGGGATTTTCTCCAGAGGAAATCCTGTTGGATGACAGAAGTAAAAGTTTAGTGGAAGAGATAATCAAATTCCCTCCACGGATTGACATTAGTATTGGTGTGAAAAAAGATCGTTTGCGAGAAGTAATGAAGCTAAAAGCCGATGCTCGCATACGTCGTCATGACGCTAAAACGCGTTTTGCTAAGTTTGCAATCGGAGACTTAGTACTTGTAAAAGCTCATGAGAAATCGAGCGAGATAGACAATGAAATCTCTAAATTTAAGTTTGTTTATAATGGACCATATAAAGTCATTGGTATACCTCACACAAATGCTTATTGCTTAGGGTATCCAAGCTCTGGAAAACGATTAGGTATACGGAATATTGTAGACTTGAAATTGTACCAACCTAGGATTGATTAATACCACAGGATGGGTAATTTGTACAGTATGTAATATAGAGTGTAAGATTTAAGGATGTGCCATGTTGCGATGCTTTTGCCTGACCTAGAGGTCATTAAAGAACTTGTAATTAACAAGTAATTAATTTTTGATTAGACGTTTTAACCAATTGAAAAATCCAAGCTGCTAGTTTAAGTTTTCAGCTGAGTCACAGTAGATTAAGGAATGTAAATATGCTTTTGTAGCTAGCTGTCAGATTTCATGAATGTGTGTTTTACTAGTCATTGCCGATGTACTTAGACGCTGTTTTAAGTTTCAGGCTAGTACATGCGTGTGATGATGGACAGTGTTGAGTTATCCACTGTGATAGTATTAATGGACTCCTTGAGATTACTCGGGAGTGAGTTTTTCCGAAAGAATTAAGTGAACCGGACGTTCTGGAAATGCCGTTACAAAGGCGAGTGAGATCAAGCGTGCCGCACAGGCGGGCGCAACAATACTGACGAGGCGGAGCCGCTGTCGGCTCTTGTGCCGCCGTAGGCTCTCCGTGCCGCTGTCGGCGTTCTTTGTACTTGCGAGTACGGAAGGCGGAGTTGTTTTTCTTCCCGGACAGCTGATGTAAAGGAATTCTACTGTCAATTTTTATGTTGTCGATCTGCTGTATGTTATTTTCTTGTTTAGTGTTAAGTGGACTCTCATGGCGAGAGTATTAATTATGAAAAGGTTATATAAAATGTTTATTCAATGTAATTAATTATTAATATGCGTATTTTGATATACCTGTTTTTTATGACCATTTACTCTGATTAATTTTGTAAATAGTATACTATTTCTTGATACTGTTAGGAATTTTGATGATTTTAGGATAGCTAAACGATTTTCTATGTTTTCTATGAATTTTAATATGTTGTCAACCTGTTTTATTTTCTGCAAGATGACAGAGTGGAATAAGATTAGGAGTGTCTCCGCTCAATTATTATGGCCTAAATTGATTTATGGTTAATTAGACGAATGCTAAATTTTGATGATGTTTTGAGCATATGCATTTCCGCTGTTTCTTTTTTGGGACATTTTCTGAGTCTGTTTACGTTACACTAACATCCTCAGACAATGTGGGGCACGTCTAACGCCGGAAATGCATATCCTCCTATATCCATCTATAGAACTATAATTTTTTTTCCTTGTTTTGTTACCTCAAGATATGACATTTACTATTTGTATAAATTTGTATATATATATATATATATATATATATATATATATATATATATATATATATATATATATTAGTACATTTATGTCGATGTATAATTGGTTTGTTTTGTAAATATTACTTGTATTTTTACGCTGGGTCTTGCCTAGGGAAAACTATGCTGTCGAACGAATACATCGATAGGTCGTGTGGAGAACCTAAGGGTTTAGGATCTTTGGTAGGGTGAACTCTGCCGCGTGGAGCGCGGGCAGAGAGAGGGGGTCTGGCTGGAGTAGTGCGCTTGAGCAGGTGTGTTGTGTGACGCTCCCGCGAGTTGCCGCGCTTTCGGGGTTTGGCAGCATGTAATTGCGCTCAACTGGCTGTAATAGTTTCTAGCACGGTGTCGCGGACGGGAAGCATTAGCTGGCACACATCAAGTGCCCGTTTCGCCTGGTGACCATGTCGAGAAGAAGGCGCGCCAGCATCCAGCTTCTGCAACAGCGACGGCCGACAATGAGTGACTGTCGCCACCTCCTCGATCGACGACTTCAAACCTTCAATCAACCAACAAGGAAGACTAAAAGCACGTAAAGTTTCAGAACTGTATGGCAGACCTCAGCTTTTCAAACTGTTCCATTTGCCTCGCTAAATTACAGCAACTTAGCATGAACCTTTGTTGCTCATTGTCCCAATTGCTTTACCAAGCAGGGTGCCTTCCTTTTCCGAAATGAACCCGAGTGTCTTGAAATTCAGACGCCAGCATTAAAGTACAATCATTCCATTTCACTGCTTTAATTTCAAAGTTCAGTTTAAGTATTCATAGCTGGCTACAATATTTAGATTACACAAGCACAAATTAAGAGTGCGAGTTTTGTTACCGTATTTTAGCTTACCTGTGACTGCAGCTCAGCTTGGTACGTACTAAATTTAACTATTGTTATTTGTTCAGAATCATTTAATTCAAGTTCAAAGTTAAATCTCTTATTTCTAAATTGCGTAGATTCAAGTTGCTTTTGAAATGATTGTTGAGGTAGCCCAAGACTAACCGTATTTTACTGAATTTCGATGTGCTTCAGAAAGAAAGCTCACTATTAACTTCAGTCACTAAATTAACTTTCGATTTTCCGGTTTTGTTAATTCTTTTGCTAAATTAAGTCAGAGTGTAGCGAAATTTATTACTTCTGACAAACTTTCAGTTTTCACACTACACGTGTCAACCTTCAGTTGCCACGCTTCTAGTGCTAATTATATGTGTAATAACCTTTCTTTTTCAGTTACTATAGTAATTGTCCTTAGGACTGGCGACCATAATTTCCCCCAAATCTCAAATATCTAATTACCGCTAGTTAATTGTTAACGTAACAGCCGCACATTTACTTTCTTTATTAACTTTACCCCTTTTCAAAATTAATTTCCACCAGTTTCATTTGCATTTTTCCTTTCATTTAGATGTAACCCTTTCCTCCCTCTTTACCGACAGATTAACTTCGGTGACGATTGCTTTTCCCAAATTTCCATTAGGTACACGCGGTTTAATTTTTCACTGTCATTAAGGTCGATAAGTGAGGGGGAGGTTACAGACTCTTCCGACAATTGTTGAAAGGTGTCTGCTTTCAGACGTTTTACATCTTACATGTCAATGGTCATATGTCTGATGGATCATAAAACAGGATTCATCTGGAAAAGCCAACTGTCTCCACTCAATGCACTTCTATTTGCGGTACTGACGTAAGAATTCCAGCCTTCGTTGCCAGTGAACAGCAATTAGCATGGGTCCACGAAAAAGGCACCTGCTGCAGAGGCGCACACGCAGGAACGTTGGCTGAATGGTCGGTGAGGGGACACTGCTGGTACTCCCTTGGTTAATCTGGGCAGTCAGTTGCACAACAGCTGCACGTCTGTTCTCCCATACACAACTCCGCAGCCGTCGTTCACCCCTATGATCCATGGACCATGGTTCACACATCAGGTTTGGACAACGCCATTTTACCACGTGCGGTATACAATGAAGTGAAAAAAGTCATGGCATACTTCCTAATATTGTGTAGGACCACCTTTTGCCCGGCGGAATGCAGCAACTCAACGTGGCATGGACTCAAGAAGTTGTTGGAAATCCTCTGCAGAAGTATTGAGCCATGTTGCCTATATGGCTGTCCATAATTGCTAAAGTATTCCCGTGCAGGATGTTGTGCACGAACTGACCACTCAGTTATTTCCCATAAATGTTGTCTGGGATTCACGTTGGGCTTTTTGGGTGGCCAGATCATTCGTTCGAATCGTCTAGAATCTTCGTCAAACCAGTCTCGAACAATTGTGACATGGTGATATGACATCGTTGTTCGGGAACATAAAGTGCAGGAATGGTTGCAAATGATCTGAGAGTAGCTGAAAATAACCATTTCTAGTTAATGATTGGTTCAGTTCGATCAAGGGACCTAGTCCATCCCATGTAAAAACACATCCCACACCATTATGAAGCCACCACCAGCTTGTGCAGTCCCTTGTTGAAAACTTAGGTCGATGGTTTCGTGAGGTTTGCGCCACACCTATCGTCAGGTCTGACCGACTGAAATCGGGACTCATCTGATCAGACCACGGTTTTCCAGTCGTCTGTGGTCCAATCGATATGATCCAGAGCCGAGGAGAGGCGCTGCGTGCTATTACCAGAGGCACTCCCGTCGGTCGACTGCTGCTATAACCTGTTACCGCCAGATTTCGCCGCACTTTCCTAACGGTTACGTTCGCCGTAAGTCCCACATTGATTTCTGCTGCTATTTCACGCATTGCTCTTCGCATGTTAGCACTGGCAGCGCCACGCAAACGCCCCTGCCGTCGGCCACTGCGTTGTCCATAGTGGGAGGTAATGCCTGAAATTGGATATTCTCGTCACAATCTCGACACTGTGGATCTCGAAATATTGAATTTCCTAACGATTTTCAAAATCAAATCCCATGCGTGTAACTGCAACTATCATTCCGCGTCCAAAATCCGTTAATTCCCGTCGCGGGTCACGTCGGAAACCATTCCACGTGAATTATCTGAGTAGAAATGACAATTCCGCCATTGCACTGTGCTTCTACACTGTGGGAACGAGAGACTACCGTCATCTATATATGTGCATATCGCTGTCCAATGACCGTCACCTCCGTGGGCTTTAACCATTGCATCAAGCGAAAGGTTCCTGACACCCACCCACAAAATCTGAAGTAGAACCGATACACCATACTGCAGCCATGTATCAGTCGTATCTAAGTTGCTCAAAATGGTTTTTCACCACCCTCATGCATTGTATGCACTATGCGATCAAAGGTATCCGGACACACCCAGAAACATACATTTTTCATATTAGATGCATTGTGTTTCCACCTAGTGTCAGGTACTCCATATCAGCGACCTCAGTAGTCATTAGACGTCGTGAGAGAGCAGATTGGGGCGCTCCGTGGAACTAACGGACTTCGAACGCGGTCAGGTGCTTGGGTGTCACTTTTGTCATACGTCTGTACGCGAGATTTCCACACTCCTAAACAGCCCTAGGTCCACTGTTTCCGATGTGATAGTGTAGTGGAAACGTGGAGGGACACGTAGAGCACAAAAGCGTACAGGCCGACCTTGTCTGCTGACTGACAGAGACCGCCGACAGTTGATGACAGTCCAGACCATCACACAGGAATCAGGAATTCCAAACTGCATCAGGGTCCACTGCAGGTACTATGCCAGATAGGCAGGAGGTGAGAAAACTTGGATTTTATGGTCGAGCAGCTGCTCATACGCCACACATCACGCCGGTAAATGCCAAACGACGCCTCGCGTGGTGTATGGAGGGTAAACATTGAACGATTGAACAGTGGAAAACGTTGTGTAGGTGACGAATCACGATACACAATGTGGCGATCCGATGGCAGGGTGTGGGTACGGTGAATGTCCGGTGAACGTCATCTGCCAGCGTGTGTAGTGCCAACAGTAAAATTCGGAGGCGGTGGTGTTACGGTGTGGTCCTGTTTTTCATGGAGAGGGCTTGCACCCCTTGTTGTTTTGCGTGGCACTCTCACAGCACAGGCCTACATTGATGTTTTAAGCAGCTTCTTGCTTCCCACTGTTCAAGAGCAATTCGGGGATGGCGACTGCATCTTTCAACACGATCGAGCACCTTTTCATAATGCACGGCCGATTGCGGAGTGGTTACACGACAATAACATCCCTGTAATGGACTGGTCTGCACAGGGTCCTGATCTGAATCCTATAGAACAGCTTTGGAATGTTTTGGAACGCCGACTTCGTGCCAGGCCTCAACGACCGACATCGATATCTCTCCTCAGTGCAGCACTCCGTGAAGGATGGGCTGCCGTTCCCGAAGAAACCTTCCAGCACCTGATTGAACGTATGCCTGCGAGAGTGAAAGTTGTCGTCATGGCTATGGGTGGACCAACACCTTATTGCATTCCAGCATTAAAGGTGGAGGGCGCCACGAACTTCTAAGTCATTTTCAGCCAGGTGTCAGGATACTTTTGATCACATAGTGTAATTTATTGTAAACCTCTTTCATAATAATTTTTTGCTGTGCCTCCAATCGTGAATGACATAAGACAACTTGCGTACACTGTTCGTGTTAAACATACTTCGAAGCATCATTTCATAGACCATCTATTGATTACCACCTTTTTCAAGAAGAATTATCAGCATAGGCAATTACCCTCATAGACATACACCTCAGCCACGTCATTTGCTCATTCAGCCTCTATCGTGAGACATTAAACAATGAAGATCCGCCACGTAGTGGTCGCACGTGGTCAACAATACCAGGTGATGGGCGCTATCTACAAGTTACAGCTCGTAAGTAGATTGCAACTGAACTGCACTCTGGCGTTTTGGAGGCAACTAGGTGGGCCACCATGGGCATAACTGAAGTACTGGTTTGTTATAAAGATATAAAAAAATATAATAACCGAAAGAGTTTATTTTAGGTTGTTGACAAATATAACTCGTAGAAATAGTGTTGATCCTAAGATTCGTTTCCTATTGGGAAAAAATGAAATATGTGACTAAGGAAATCTAAATACAAATATAAATACATAATAATGAAAAATACAGATGTGTTGCTACAATTAAGAAATAAAATTAGTTTTATTGTGGAAAATTAAGGAAACATTATAAATAGTATTTTTTTAATGGCTGTTTCATTAGTAATGAGATTCGTCTCGATTGTCTATTAAACACCGTTCAGGATGCAAAGTACTACCCAAGAAATGCAGTTCCACAGTTTAACAGTATGCAGATGATATTTCATTTTAACTGTCAAACAAATAAAAATAAACCAACGGCCTTTCTTCATTCCACATCCCTCGTAAAGGATCGTGTTTAAGTCACATTAATTCACTGAAAAAAAAGATAAATTATTTCATCTTCTTGGTCGACGTAACGCGCAAGGACGCACACAAACAAAGATACGTTTTATGTTGTGGCAAATTTCAAATCACTGGTTTCTGACAATAGTATCAAACATTATAAGCAACAGGAATGTGATCAAAATGCAAAATAAAAAAGGAACTTTTTAAACAAAAGTATATTCATCCTACGATAAATAAGTGCTATATTTACGAGGTCTATTCGGGAAGTGAGGAATGATCCGTCGCGAAGTGGAAACCACCGTGAAAATCCGACGAGGCTTTTGACATACTTTGGGGCAGTGTCTCTAGTATGACCATCGATCGGATCAAGACTCTGTTTTCAGTTGTGAGCGCACTGTGAGCGAGTAAAGGTGCCTAGAACAACGATGTCTCCCGCCAAGTAGGAGGGCCCGCTGAGAGGCTTCGCCTTAATCAATGCAGCCCACCTAACACAACTGCCACGCACTTCCTTCTTCATGGAAATTCTCGGCCGCACTCTGCAGGGGCAGTGAAGACGCTCCTGAAGCCTTTTCGATGGAAAGTGTTCGATCAGCCACAACACAGCCCTAATTGGCTAATCCTGTGTATCAACCCTGTTCACATGCAACGCTGGATACGAAGACAACACTTGGGCGCAGGCTACCCGCTATGGACCAGCGTAGAGAATTAGCGGAAAGCACAGGAAGCTGCCATTTATGACGATGGTGTTGGAAATTTGGTATAACGCTCTAAAAAATGTCGAAGTCGGAACGACGACTATGTAGAGAAGTACCTGAAGGTGTAGCTAAATGTGGAAAGAAAACAGTTTTGATTTTCATTGTGGTTTCCATTTCGCGACCGATCGTTCCTTACTTTCCGAACAACCCTCGTGTTAGCGCTTTTTTCCCTCTTTCCAGTGCCGCTGTCACTCCCCACGGTGTATGATGACCATTTTCAGTTTCCATACTATTTTGTATCTTGTTGTAGTTTACAAGTTTCAAAATATTAGATCCACACGACAGTTTCATGTTTGTGATGGGTATGGGTAATGCAGGAATAGCAACGTTGCGCCGCTTCGTAAAGACAGTTGGGACCTGGCAGTGGGAGTCAATGGAGTAAACGGCCGCAGGTTTCTCCGGTGTAGAGCGGTGTGGACCCATTAAGCCGGGGCTGAGACGGCTCTCATGAGCCTATTCCATCACGGTACCGGCACTCGGAGGCTTTCGAGGAGAAGTCTCACACGCCTGTGGGATGTGTTTGAACAGTCTCATCCAGGTCTGGGTAGCATCGACAGCTGTTGCCATTTGTCGCGCAAATTTCGTATGCTGCCACCAGCAGTAGATTAATACGGAAAAGGAATGAGTATTTTTTTTTATGAAGTGGTGTTACCCTAAAAGTTGTACAACGTTTAAAGTAAGTTTGAAGATGTTATCTCCTATCAAGCGTTTCACTTGCAAGTTGGCTGTTATTAATATACAGAGTGTTTAAAAAAGAGTTAACTGATTTTGGAAGGTAATAATTACGAAACATGGGACGTGAAGCAGGGAAATGAATGTTGTTTGAGTGGGTGCGGCCTAGAGTTTCAGAAAATCACTGTTAGACGTCAGTGATTGCGTCTTCTGAGTTTACAGTCGGTCAGAAGTAGAATGATGTTCGCCGGCCGGAGTGGCCGTCCGCTACAGTCTGGAGCCGAGTGACCGCTACGGTCGCAGGTTCGAATCCTGCCTCGGGCATGGATGTGTGTGATGTCCTTAGCTTAGTTAGGTATAATTAGTTCTAAGTTCTAGGCTACTGATGACCTCAGAAGTTAGTGCTCAGAGCCATTTGAAGATGGTGTTCGTTCAACAGAAGACCTTTGCAAAGAGTGAATCAGCAACTTCGATCCACAGTGCTTTTCGTCGGCGTTTTGACATTGATCCACATGCACTCAAAAACATTCGTCAATTTGAAGGGACTGGATACTTGTGTAAAGGTAAGAGTCCAGGTCGATCTCGCAGACTCGATGACAAGGTGGAAAGAATTCGTCAAACGTTTGAGTGGAGTTCCCGAATGTCTACTCGCCGAGAGAGCAGTGCCTCATATGACTGCCTCGCGAGTGTTAAGGTGCCGTTTCGTCTGTAAACCAGATGGACTACAATTGGTACAGGCTCTTGGACTTGGTGATTTCACCACGGCTAATTTTCAGTGATGAGGCAACATTTCAAGTTAGCGGTAAAGTAAACCGACAAAACGTGCACATAAAGGAAATCCAGAACTCTCATGACACTGTCGAGCACGAAAGGAACTTAGCTAAATTGAACGTTTTTGTACCATTTCTCGTTATAACTTGTACGATTCCATTATTTTTGAGGGAAATAAAGTAATTGAATCTTAAAAAGGTGCAGAACTGGCTTTTTCCACAACTTCATGAGGTCTCCGATGACTTCATTTTCCAACTGGGATGGAGAACAAAGTAAATCAGTTCCTCATTGATACTCTGCCTGAACGCAGAGGTGCACGAAACCCCCAGACATTGCCCTGCATTCTTGGCCTCCAAGGTTAACAGATATGATCCCCTTCGATTTTTTACTGTGGGAATATGTGAAAAAAAGTGTGCTCATCTCCCCTTTACCTCGTGTCATAGACGAAGTGAAAAACAGAATAACAGTCGCCATGAATTCTGTAACAGCAGATACATTATCTAAAGTTTATGACGAATTTCAATATCGTCTAAATGTTGTTCGTGCTGCTGCTTGTGGACAAATAGGACATCTGTAATAGAATAGCTAAAACTTTAAAATTGTTTCAGTATTTTGCAATCCATCCCGTTTTTGTAGTATATTTTAGTCAATAAATATCGAATTTTGAAATCATGTCATTCGTTTTGAATGGACCCGTTGTTTGAAGACGGAACTTTCAGGTAACTTGTGAATAAAATCCTTGGAGATGTTCAAATTAAGTTTTAATGAAATTCTTCACAAAACAAAGATAAATTTTGCTACATGAAAGTGATACCATTTAAAATTACACAAACGGAAGTAATAGTTTTCGTTAATAGGAATAAGATTCCGATATGTAACTTCTTAACTTCGGTTTCACGTGCCGGCCGTTGTGACCGAGCAGTTCTAGGCGCTTCAGTCTGGAACCGCGCGACCGCTACGGTTGCAAGTTCGAATGCAGCGCCTTTAACCGCACGGCCACTTCGGCCGTCCATTGAAATGACATATAATGTTCAAATGGCGCAGTAAAATTACTTGTGTTATTCATTAATGGAATTATCTTTGATTATTATTTATAACATGTATTGTGCATTTACTGCTGTAGCCGTTATTTCGTTGTGCTATCATCTGCTTTGTGCCTCGTCTACGAAGTTGTAAAAAGAATCTACATTATTATCCCACAATACTCAACATTATCTTCGTGTTAAATGCCTGAAGTCTTATCTGCGACTGAGAAAAGGTACTAGTTTCGTGGTCAGATAGAGCCATACATTGTTAATAAAACAAAATTGCAAATTATTGTACATGTAAGACCTGTAGTGTCTACAAGTGCACTGTCGTGTTTGTGAGCGATTGACGACAACTGAAGCAGTAAGTATTCTGTACGTATCGCTAAGAGTCATCTGTCCGAATTTCTCTTACCACATAGGATAAAGGCATCTGTTCAATTTGGAGGGAATTTATCGTATGCCGCAACAGCACCATTGTGTTGTCACTCTGCTTAGGTTGGTGACAGTATTAAATTCCAAATTACTGTTCTGGCAAATTCTGAAGTTTTTCCTTGCTATGTTTTGCAACTATATTTTAGTTGTAATTTACATCTACATCTACATGTAGATGTACTCCATACACCGCAAGCCACCCGACGGTGTGTGGCGGAGGGTACCTTGAGTACCTCTATCGGTTCTCCCTTATATCCAGTCTCGTATTGTTCGTGGAAAGGATTGTCGGTATGCCTCTGTGTGCTCTCTAATCTCTCTCATTTTATCCTCATGGTCTCTTCGCGAGATATACGTAGGAAGGAGCAATATACTGCTTGATTCCTCGGTGAAGGTATGTTCTCGAAACTTCAACAAAAGCCCGTACTGAGCTATTGAGCGTCTCTCCTGCAGAGCCTTCAACTGGAGTTTATCTATCATCTCCGTAACGATTTCTCGATTACTAAATGATCCTGTAACGAAGCGCGCTGCTCTCCGTTGAATTTTCTCTATCTCTTCTATCAACCCTATCTGGTACGGATCCCCCATCGGTGAGCAATATTCAAGCAGTGGACGAACTAGTGTACTGTAACCTACTTCCTTTGTATTTCCTTAGGAATCTTCCAATGAATCAGTCTGGCATCTGCTTTACCGACGATTAATTTTATAAGGTCATTCCATTTTAAATCACTCCTAGTGCCTACTCCCAGATAATTTATGAAATTAACTGCTTCCAGTTTCTGACCTGCTATATTGTAGCTAAATGATAAAGGATCTTCCTTTGTATGTATTCGCAACACAATACACTTGTCTCCACTGAGATTCTGTTGCTATTCCCTGCATCATGCGTCAACTCGTTGCAGATCCTCCTGCATTTCAGTACAATTTTCCATTGTTACTACCTCTCGATACACCACAGCATCATCTGCAAAAAGCCTCAGTGAACTTCCGATGTTATCCACAAGGTCATTTATATATATTGTGAATAGCAACGGTCCTACGACACTCCCCTGCGGCACATCTGAATCACTCTTACTTCGGAAGACTTCTCTCCGTTGAGAATGACATGCTGCGCTCTGTTATCTAGGGACTCTGCAATCTAATCACACAATTGGTCTGATAGTCATATGCTCTTACTTTGTTCATTAAACGACTGTGGGGAACTGTATCAAACGCCTTGCGGAAGTGAAGAAACTCGGCATCTACCTGGGAACCCGTGTCTATGGCTCTCTGAGTCTCGTGGACGAATAGCGCGTGCTGGGTTTCACACGACCGTCTTTTTCGAAACCCATGCTGATTCGTACAGAGTAGATTTCTAGCCTCCAGAAAAGTCATTATACTCGAACATAATACGTGCTTCAAAATTCTACAAATGATCGACGTTAGAGAAATAGGTCTTGAGTTCTGCACATCTGTTCGACGTCCCTTCTTGAAAACGGGGATGAGCTGTGCCCTTTTCCAATCTTTTGGAACGCTACGCTCTTCTAGAGACCTACGGTACACCGCTGCAAGAATGGGCGCAAGTTCCTTCGCCTACTCTGTGTAAAATTGAACTGGTATCCCATCAGGTCCAGCGGCCTTTCCTCTTTTGAGCGATTTTAATTGTTTCTCTATCCCTCTGTCGTCTATTGGGATATCTAGCATTTTGTCATCTGTGCGACAATCTAGAAAAGGAACCACAGTGCAGTCTTCCTCTGTGAAACAGCTTTGGAGAAAGCTTTGTCATCCTCTGTTTCAGTACCATTTTGGTCACAGAGTGTCTGGACATTTTGTTTTGATCCACCTACCGCTTTGACATAAGACCAAAATTTCTTAGGATTTTCTGCCAAGTGAGTACACAGAACTTTACTTTGGAATTCGTTGAACGCCTCTCTCATAGCCCTCCTCACACTACATTTCGCTTCGCGCAATTTTTGTTTGTCTGCTAGGCTTTGGCTATGTTTATGTTTGGTGTGAAGTTCCCTTTGCTTCCGCAGCAGTTTTCTAACTCGGTTGTTGCACCACGGTGGCTCTTTTTCATCTCTTACGATCTTGCTTGGCACATACTCATCTAACGCACATTGTACGATGGTTTTGAACTTTGTCCACTGATCCTCAACACTATCTGTACTTGAGACAAAACTTTTGTGTTGAGCCGTCAGGTACTCTGTAATCTGCTTTTTGTCAATTTTGCTAAACAGAAAAAATCTTCCTACCTTTTTTAATATTTCTATTTGCGGCTGAAATCATCGATGCCGTAACCGCTTTATGATCGCTGATTCCCTGTTCTGCGTTAACTGTTTCAAATAGTTTGGGTCTGTTTATCACTAGAATGTCTAATATGTTATAGCCACGAGTCTGTTCTCTGTTTAACTGCTGAAGGTAGTTTTCAGATAAAGCACTTAAAAAAATTTCACTGGATTCTTTGTCCCTGCCACCCGTTATGAACGTGTGAGTCTCCCAGTCTATATCCGGCAAATTAAAATCTCCACCCAGAACTATAACATGGTGGGGAAATCTACTCGAAATATTTTCCAAATTATCCTTCAGGTGCTCAGCCACAACAGCTGCTGAGCCAGGGGGCCTATAAAGACATCCAATTACCATGTCTGAGCCTGCTTTAACCGTGACCTTCACCCAAATTATTTCTCATTTCGGATCTCCGTCAATTTCCTTCAATACTATTGCCCTTTTTATCGCTATAAACACGCCTCCCCCTTCCTGTCCAGCCTGTCTCTGCGGTATACATTCCAATCTGGGTTTGATTTGATTGATTGATTTTATTTTAACATGAGAGCTAAATCAGCTTAGGTCTAACCCGCCACTGCCCGCACCGAAACTAGGTTTACTGTGCAGTATCGCTCCCTGTATATCTAGTAAAGCCAACCAGTGCCCTTAAATAGTGTAAGGAGTCCCTCTACGTTTTTTGTAAGACACAATTTTTTCTGGTCTAGTTGTCCCCAAAATTCTGTATCTTTTACTCTCCAATGCCATGCATTCAAAGATTAGGTGTGATACAGTTTCTTCACCATCATCACAGATCCTACATTTAGGGTAGTCTTCAATTATACCCATTGTGTGTAGGTGTTTTTTGAAGTTCCCATGGCCGGTCATCAGTCCAGTCATGAGTTTGATCTCTTTCCTGTTCAATCCCAGGATTAGAGAGCTTCTTTTAAAAGATGGCTTGGGCATCAGTACCTTACCATGTTTTTGTTTATGGACCTTGGTCCAATATCCTACGTGCTAAGCCAGTTCCGTAGTTCTAATTTGATCATAGCCTTGGTGATTATCAAGACAGGTTTCGGTCCAATAAATGGAGTTGTTCCCCCATCCTAGCCAATCTATCGGTTTGTTCATTGCCACAGATCCCTAAGTGGCCAGGGACCCACACTAGGTACACCCTATTGTTTCCCCCTAGTTCCACCAGAGCCCTGTGGCAATCTGCAACAATCTTAGATCTTGTTGCAGGAGCTACCAATGATTTTAGGGCTGCCTGGCTGGCTAAATAGATGTAGATGCTACGATCATTGTTGCAACTACTCATCTTCTCCTTCATACATGCCCTGACTGCAGTGATTTCGGCTTGGAATACAGAGGCCAGTTTCCCTAGAGAGATGCTGCTCTCCAGTCTTTGCTGAACCCAGTATAGCCCTGCCCCAACGCCTTGATCTGTTTTCGACCCATCGGTGAATGTCCCCCGTATGGTGTCGAACTGTTTTCTCCCACTGCTCCCTACTTCCAATTATTATATTGTAAGTCTTGTCGTAGCAGTTAGGAGTTATTTTATAATCAGCGGGCATTTCCCCAGCCATACCTATATTTACCTGACTCACTATGTTAGTGTGTGATTCTGGATATCCAAATGAGACCCAGTCTTGGCCAGTTTTAAGTCTGTATGCCCCAGCTGCTGCCTCCATCTTAACCCAAAGGTGAAGTGGAGGGATGTCCAGCATGGTTTCCATTCCAGCTGTTGGTGTGCTGCTAATTCCGCCCGTTATGGCTAAGCAGACCAATCTCTGCACCTTAGCAAGCTCTTTAGCAGCAACCCGCTGTTCTACCTTCTTCCACCACACTACAGCCCCATAGGAAATCCTAGGTCTAACCACTGCACCTATCCAGTGCATACCCCCGGGGCTTAGGCCTCAGTTTTTGCCACAAGCCCTCCTAGTGCTCACTAATGTGCTTTTTGCAGAGTAGATACTCTTAATATGAGGGGCCCAAGTTAGCTTCTCATCCAAGGTTACCCCCTAGATATTTCACTCTCCCCTTTACAGGTAGAGTTTCATCGAAGAGCTTTAGATTCCAACTTACATGCTGAATATGTCTCTTTGTAAATGGCACCACAAAAGTCGTGTTAGGATTAACTCTCAGATCCTGTTTAATGCACCATTTTTGCACAATGTCCAACCCTCCTTGTGCCATATTCCTAACTGTGTCAGTGAATTTGCCAAGTATTACTATGACAAGGTCATCTGCGTATACTTGACAGAAGCATTGTCTGGAATTTAGTTCCTCGATGAGTTTGTTCACCACTAGATTCCACAATAGAGGGGACAAAACTCCTCCTTGTGGGCAGCCTCTAGTGGTCTTAATTACCATCTTTTCATTCATCATGGTAGCCTGTACCTTCCTTCCACTAAGCATGGCTCTGGTCCACCTACATATAGTGGTCCCCAGGTCTTGCACCTCTGCTGTCCTTATCATGGAATCGAAGGTCGTGTTGCTAAAGGCCCCCCCGATATCCAGGAAGATGCAGAGGGCTATCTCTTGGAAGTGAAGTGCTTTTTCCACCTTCTCGACAACTTGGTGAAGAGCTGTTTAACATGATTTACCTGGTTGGTATGCGTGTTGGTTCAGGTGCAGAGGGACCCTACATAGCCTCCTCTCCCCAACGTATACATCAGCCAGTTTTTCCGGTGTTTTGAGAATGAAGGAGGACAGACTGATTGGTCTCATATCCTTGGCCTTAGTATGATCAATTCTCCTTGGCTTTGGAATGAAGACAACCTTCACTGCCCTCCAAACTTTGGGAATGATTCCTACTGCTAAGCTAACCCTAAATAGCCTGCATAGGATTCTTATAAGCTTTCCTCCTGCCTGTTGCAGGAGAGCTGGAAAAATTCCATCTGGGCCAGGTGACTTGAATGGCTGGAATGTTCCCACCGACCACTGGATTCTGTTGAAGTTCACACACTCCTTTGCCGATTCCCAGTCCTCTCTTCGAGTGTCTGAGAATCGTTGTCTCTCTGGGGTCGCAACCTGGTCTGTGTGATCCGGCAGAGCATATTGAGGAAAGTGAGTTTCGAGGAGCAATTCCAGCAGCTCATGTGCTATCTTTGTCTATTCCCCACCCTCCTTCCTAAACGTACCTCCTGGATTAGTTGGTACTCTAGTGAGAATCTTGAAGTCTGGCTTGTGCAGCCGTGCCTTCCACTTCCTCACAGAATGCCATCCAGGATGCTTCCTCTGCTTGTCTTATTGTAAGGTTGTAACTGACAAGGGCCTCACAATATTTAGCCCATTGTCCTTCGCATCTCGCAATATGAAACAGTCTCCGTACCTGTTTTCTTTGCGTTTCCAATTTGTTATTCTACCAAGGAACACTCCTATTTGTGCACTTCTTGGTGATTGTGCAGTTATCCCGATGTCACTGTGGCAGAGGTAACAGCCTCTGCTACTTCCTCAAATTCTACTGGCTTCCTTATCGTGGTTTTAATTTCCGATAAGCCTAAGTCAAGGTCCCTCCTACATGTCTCCCAGTCTGTTTTCCTGCGATTTCTATAAATCATGGTCTGTCTGATTCCTATTTCAACTGTAAAGACCCTACATGTGGTCTGATGAGGATGACTCCAACACCACATGCCATTGTTTGACATAGCTACCCATCGTCATGGAACCAAATGTTATGTCAATTACTTCGTCCCTTCTGCTAATCCTGAATGTAGATACATTGCCCCTATTCAGGACCTCTAAGTTGTTAGCTAAGAGGAATTCAAGAAGGTACTCACCTCTACTGTTGGCGTCCTTGCTGCCCCACACTAGGTTGTGGGCATTGGCGTCGCACCCCACCAGCAGTTGGTCACCTTGCCGATGGCAAGTCTGTACCAGTCTCCTCACCTCCAAGGGAGGGGGAGAACCAAGACAATTTCCCTCGTGATACCTTCCTCACATTGCTGCATTTTAATGGTCAGTAAGTCCATCAGAAATACATCATTGTCATGAAAGAGATGCCATTTCTAACATAGATGCATGTTCTGGAGTTTCTTAGATTTCTAGCATAGATCAGCTTACCTCCAGTGCCTCCGAGGCGTGATACACCTCCTTTACATAAATAGGGTTCTTGTATCAGGGGCACGATCACTTCCTGTCTCCACAGGCAGCGGCTCAGGGGAGCAGAGGCCCCTTCACTGCAGATTAATCAGCAACACCTCCAGGCTCCATCTTACTGCCATCTTTGAGGTCTTTGAGAACCATGTCAGTGACCTGTGAGAACCCTAAAAAGAGTTTCAGGTCCTGCTCCCGCATCACCTTCAGGGACTTCTCACCAACCTCCACCACCAGGGTTCGTCCTTCCAGAGCAACCTTCTAGTTAATCACTCTCCAGTCTTCTGTCGGGACTTTTCGGTTCTGGGTCCCTATTTTCCCGAACAGAGTCTTGGGAGAGGCTTCCTTAAGGATCTTGGGTACCATAATGATATCTTTGCGGTCTTAAGAAGCTCCGCTGCCGCCTTGACCAGCAGCTTCGCATCTTCCCACGGGGATATCATGGACACCTTGTCCTTGAGCCAGTCTACTGTGTGCACCCCCTCACAGACAAAAATGAGTGCACCACGGACTAGATAGACCCTCATGAAGTTGGGACCTGGGCCAGCGTCCCCCCCCCCGCCCCCCAATCTTTTCAAAGTGGGCCATCTGTACTAGTTCCTCCTGTTGTGAGGTAAAGGCCACCAGTGAATAGCCTTCCTGGATAACTGCCATCCTAAAAACCGAGACTGCAGTAATATATGTCTGTTTCCCTATTTCTTGCCTTGTTTTTTTCTGGACTCGCTTATACAGAGAGGAGGGAGTCTTTGATTCCTCCCTTATAAGGTTACTACCTGCCTTTGACGTTGTGGGGGTCTGCGTGTCCCCTTCAACCTGAGCCAGTTTTTTTCCTGGGGGTCTTGGGTTCTATTCCCTTTACTTCCCTCCATTTGTGTTTAGGAAGCCATTATTTTCCTTCCTTTTCCCTCTGTTCCCTGAATAGCTTCCTCCTTTGGGCCCCAGGCAGGCCTTTGATCTTAATCTGGTCTAGCTTCTCGGTTACAGTTCCCGCTTCTGGCTCGGGTCTAGACCCTGATTCAGTAGTGGAAGTACCTTCCATCAGTTCAGTCCCCGATGTTTGGGTATCTGAGGTCTCAATTTGCCCCTCAGTTTCTTTTTCTGTAATCGTGTCCATGTGTAACTTCCCCATCACTTATCGACCTTGGTAACGCAATTCGGACAATGAGCAACAAAGGGTCGTGTTACGTTGCTATAATTTTGTGAGGCAAATTGAACAGTTTGAAAAGCTGAGGTCTGCCATACAGTTCTAAAACTTTAAGTGCTTCCAGTCTTCCTTGTTGGTTGATTGAAAGTTTGAAGTCGTCGATCGAGGAGGTGGCGACAGCCACTCATTGTCGGCCGTTTCTGTTGCAGAAGCTGGATGTTGGCGCGCCTTCTTCTCGACACGGTCACCAGGCGAAACGGGCTCTTGATGTGCGCTGGCTAATGCTTCCCGTCCGCGATACCATGTCAGAAACTATCAAAAATGGTTCAAATGGCTCTGAGCACTATAGGACTTAACATCTATGGTCATCAGTCCCCTAGAACTTAGAACTGCTTGAACCTAACTAACCTAAGGACATCACACAACACCCAGTCATCATGAGGCAGAGAAAATCCCTGACCCCGCCGGGAATCGAAACCGGGAACCCGGGCGCGGGAAGCGAGAACGCTACCGCACGACCACGAGCTGCGGACTCAGAAACTATCATAGCAAGTCGAGCGCAATCACATGCTGCCAAACCCCGAAAGCGCGGCAACTCGCGGGAGCCTCTCTCAACACACCTGCTCCACCGCCCTACTCCAGCCAGACTCCCTCTACCCGCGCTCCGTGCGGCAGAGTTAACACTCCCAAAGATCCTAAACAGCCGGCCAGAGTGGCCGTGTGGTTCTAGGCGCTATAGTCTGGAGCCGAAGGACCGCTACGGTCGCAAGTTCGAATCCTGCCTCGGGCATGGATGTGTGTGATGTCCTTAGGCTAGTTAGGTTTAATTAGTTCTAAGTTCTAGGCGACTGATGACCTCAGAAGTTAAGTCGCATAGTGCTCAGAGCCATTTTTGATCCTAAACACTTTGGTTCTCCACACGACCTATCGATGTAATCGTCCGATAGCATAGTTTTCCCTAGGCCAGACCCAGCGTAAAAATACAAATAATATTGACAAAACAAACAAATTATACATAGACATAAATGCATATATATATATATATATATATATATATATATATATATATATATATATATATAGCAAAACAATTACAATATATAAAGACACAGAAATGCCATATCTTCAGGTAACAAAATAAGGAAAAACTTTATAGTACAATAGATAGAAAAAGGAGGATATGCATTTCCGGCGTTACACGTGCCCCACATTGTCTGAGGATGTTCGTGTAACCTAAACAGACTCAGAAAATGTCCCAAAAAGGAAAAAAAAACAGCGGAAAATTTAGCATTAGGCTAATTAACCATAAACTAATTTTTAGACGATAATGATTGAATGGAGGCACTCCTAACCTTATTCCACTCTGTCATCTTACACAAAAGAAACCCAGTCGACAATATGTTAAAATTCATAGAAAACATAAAAAATGGTTTAGCTATTCTAAAATCAGCAAAATTCCTAACAGTATCAAGAAATGGAATAATATTTACAAAATTAATCAGAGTACATGGTCATAAAAACAGATAGATCAAAATACGCAAATTGATAATTAATTACATAGAACACACATTTTTTATATAACCTTTTCGTAATTAGTATTCTCGCCATGAGAGCCCACTCAACGCTAAACAAGGAAATAATATACAGCAGAACGAAAAAAAACATAAATATTGACAGCACAATTTTTTCACATCAGCTGTCAGTGAAGAAATACAACTCCGCCTTCCATACTCGCAAGTTCAAAGAATACCGACAGAGGCACAAGAACCGACAGCGGCTCCGCCTCGCCAGTATTGTTGCGCCCGCCTGTGCGGCACGCTTGATCTCACTCGCCTGTGTAAAGGCATTTCCAGAACATCCGTTTCACTGATTTCTTTCGGAAAAACTCATTCCCGAGTAATCTCAAGGAGTCCATTAACACTATCACAGTGGATAACCCAACACTGTCCATCATCACACGCATGTATTAGCCTGAAACTTAAAACAGCGTCTAAGTACATCGGCAATGACTAGTGAAACACATATTCATGAAATCTTACAGCCAGTTGCAAAATCATATTTACATTGCTTAATCTACTGTGACTCAGCTGAAAACTTAAACTAGCAGCTTGGATTTTTCAGATGATTACTAATCAGTTCCTCTTAAATCATTCATCAAAATTAATTACTTATTAATTACAACTTCTTTAATGTCCTCTTGGTCAGGCAAAAGCATGGCAATCTAGCAAATCCTTAAAGCTTACACTCTATATTTACATACTGTACCAATTATCCATTCTGTGGTATTAATCAATCCTAGGTTGGTACAATTTCAAGTCTACAATGTTCCGTATACCTAATAGTTTTCCAGAGCTCGGATACTCTAAGCAATAAGCATTTGAGTGAGGTATACCAATGACTTTATATGGTCCATTATAAACAAACTTAAAGTTAGAGATTTCATTGTCTATCTCGCTCGATTTCTCATGAGCTTTTACAAGTACTAAGTCTCCGATTGCAAACTTACCCGACAACTACTTCCGTAGTCATGTCTTGCACGACGACAAACACTTGTTCAAATCGTGCACCACATATCTCGAATTTAACAAAAATCTGTTTTGTGACCGGTTTACTGGCCTTCCCAGTAGCACCGATAATTTTCACTCCTGTTACCGGCATAACTACGATGCCAGGTCTGTCTTTCAGTAGCTCAAATATTTTCTCAGATACTGCACTCAATTCTGCACAGGTGTCAATCAACACGTTTAGTTGTAGGCCGTGCATATTAACAGACGCTACTATCTGTCTACACTTATCCTCGACTGTTTCTTTATTTTCCCACAGTAAATCCTCTTCTATATCCAGGTCATTCCAGAAAAAACCATCAGGCTTTGATCTTAAATCCGGCTTATCTGGCGGTTTTTTCAGCCTCTGTTCGCATACAGTTTTAATTTCAACACGTTTGTCCTGGGGCTTAGTCTGCAGCTTCGCCTCCAATACCGAAACCTTTTCCTGTAACTCGTCAACTAGTGAGTGTTGCTTTGCTATCAATTCACTAATTGTCACCTTCGTTGATTCCTCTTTGGTCAGATTGATCTCATCCGCCAATCTACCTGGAGGAATGTGCCCAGTAGTATCTGCAATTACTTCCTCTGGATCTGCGCAACCCACACTGCTACCGTCCGACAGTATAACGTCAGCTCTAACCTCATACACGCTGTAATCTATGTGATTTTCTACCAATCGTGTCCGGCTATCACTAAAATTATCGTAATCTTCCTCCTTAATGTTTTCGCAATGCTTAAACTGGAGTTTTGCGTCGGATGGGTCGGCCACTTCTACCACTATAACTTTCGGTAAAGTCTGCCGGTCAGGGCGAGAACTTCCTGTTACTACTTCAACATCCAACTCCTGCCCGACGAAAGACGACGAATCTTCCTCGTGCTCCCCATTAACATCAACTATTTCTGGTAAAGCCTGCCGGTTAGGGCCACAACTTTCTATAACTTCACAAACATTATCTTCCTGCAGGACGAGACGCGGCAAATCCTGCACGCGCTCCCCATAAACACTTCTCCCGTACAGGCTCCTATAATCTGTTAGTTCGTCGTATTACCGACCGAACTGCCTTAACCAGACCTCATCCCTCCCTGCATCCCTTCGCTCGATGATGGACATTTTATCCGACATCTGATCTTCTGGAATACAGGCTGAAATGATCCTGGCAGGAGGAGAGAAACTTGCAGAAAAAATTCACCGACTGATACAGGCAATATGGACCAAAGAAGAACTACCAGGAGAATGGAAAACAGCTCTGATTTGTCCAATACATAAGAAGGGCGACAAACTGAAATGTGACAACTATCGAGGAATCGCCCTGCTTAACGTCTGCTATAAGATCCTGTCCAATTGCCTCATACATAGAATTCAGCCAGTGGCAGAATCGGTGATTGGGGAGTACCAGGGAGGTTTCCGGCCAGGACGGTCAACAGTAGATCACATCTTCAGTCTCCGGCAGCTCACTGAGAAACTGGGTGAATATGGTAAAGATTTGCATATTTTATTCGTTGATTTTAAGAAGGCCTATGATTGCATACATCGTAAGAGCCTGGGTTTGGCATAGCAGAGAAACTCATCAATCTGATAAAGATCTGTCTGAACGAGACACGTGCAAAGATGAAGATGGGAAATCGCGTAACTGAGGAATTTGAAATTGTGACAGGACTCAGGCAAGGAGATGGGTTGTCCCCTATCCTGTTCAACTTTGCCCTCGAGAAGATCATACGCGAGACCTTCCAAGAGAACGAAGGGATTGAAATCGAAGGAAAGGGACTGGCATACTTAGCCTATGCAGACGACATCTGTTTACTCTCTAGATCGGAAGAGGAGTTGGAGCAAATGACCAAAGCACTAAAGGAGGCTGCCAGCAAATTTGGGCTAAACATAAACGAAGCTAAGACAGAGTACCTCGTTATGACGCGTGGTCATTGTCAGACTGCTGATCATCTACAATCACTGCAGGTTGGTGACCATTCCTACAAGAGAGTGCAAGAATTCAAATACCTAGGGGCACTTTTCACTGAGAACTCGTCATGTGAAGCAGAGATCAATGCCAGAATACAAGCAGGAAACCGATCTTACCACAGCCTAGCACAACTGCTTCGGTCCAAATCTCTCTCCAGACAGTTCAAGATTCGACTGTACAAAACCCTGATCCAGCCTGTTGTTCCATATGGCTGTGAGACATGGAGTATCCGGAAACAGGACTTCCATAAGCTCCTTGTCTTTGAGAGAAAAGTGCTTCGGAAGATCTTCGGTCCGGTTCTGGATGCAGATACAGGGGAATGGAGGATCAGATACAACCGAGAGCTTGAGGAACTATACCAGCAGCTCAACATAGCAGGAGCTGTCAAAGCCAAACGAATGCAGTGGGCCGGCCATGTGGCCCGGATGGAGGATCACAGACGGCCTCGGAAGCTCCTGGATTTCACACCTACAGGAAAGAGACCGCCAGGGAGACCCAAGAAGCGTTGGAGGGATGGACTCCATGAAGATTTAAAACAAATGTCAATAGATGTGGACGAATGGCGGATAGCAGCAATGGACAGAATACAGTGGAGGAGGAAACTTGTAGATGCGTGCGGTCCACTGGGCCTGATCACGTAGTAGTAGTAGTAGTAGTAGTAGTAGTAGTATCTGATCTTCTCTCAACACTTGCGAATCATTGTTAAACTGAATCTACGGTTCCGCTGTGGGTGTTACAGCTGCCACTTTATAATCGATTTCCGGAACACTACTTAAATTTTTCTCACTGACAGTGAATGTATTTTCTACTGCCGTGTATACAGCTCATCTACTACTTGTGGGCGCACTCCTTTCTCCTAACACTGGCACACTCTCCCGCCGTTGATTATTCCATACGGAATTTTCATAACGACGACACCTGGGTTTTCTCCTGTTATTGGGCCGCCAAAATTTCTCCACGCCCGGTCGGCCCCTCACCGGCGAGGCTAATTTCCAGGAAATCATTGATTGTCCTTTAATTGCTTCCTACATAGCGTTTTGTATCATCTGGAAGCTTCTTGTAGAGTTCCCAGAGTATTTCGGATTCCGTGCGGCGATCACGCAAATATTCCAACTTGCGGATCCAGCCCTCACAAAACTCCTTCATCGAGCCGCGCGAATTCGCATCGAAAGGCCTCGATACGACAAATTCGCACCAGACACTTTGTTGTTTTTGCTCTGACCAGTATTCAGCCAGAAACAAATTTTTAAACTCGTCAAAAGTCAGGTTCGTAATGTTGAGGTTTAAGCCCCAACGCTTGGCATCACCAGCCAACACGTCAATAACCGCATTAATTTTTCTCTCATTAGTCCATGATCTGGGTAAAACTCTTTCACAATTTTTAATGGCATCCGTCGCGTGTATACCGCCTTTTTTCAAGGGGTCGAACCGCTCCTCTTTCGTCAACAATTCCGAACTATGTGTACAGATTGGCACATAGCTCTGTTTTTCGTCAAGTTTCTTTTCTAATTCCGACACTCTCGTAATTACTTGGCAAGTGGTTGTCGCAAGCGTTTCCACTTCCCTCTTTTTCTCTTCGCAGGTATTAGCCTGCTTCCTCACTTTAGTATCTACTTCGAATACTAAAGCATTTCAAGTTTCCTCCTTGTGTTGATCCTCTTTTTTCACTAATTGAATTTGTTCCATCACCTTATTCTCGATGATAGGACCAACTGCTTCTCCTACACTTGTCTCGATTCTGCTAATTTCGGAACCAAAACGAGTATTTATGCTCGCAATTTCCGACCGATCGCCTATCATTTCCTGTTTAAGATTATCGATTTCGGTATTAATCACAACAATATCTTCTTTGATTTTATCAACTTTTGTGTTAACAACTCCAACATTGTTGTTAACAACATTCTTAGCTTTGTTCTGATTGTCTAGCTTCCTGTCAATTTTTTCCGACTGAGCTTCTCGCTTGGCAGACTGAGCTTCAATTTATGCCGATTGAGTTTCTATCTTGCTAGACTGAGCCTTGATTTCGTTAATGAAACATTCAATAAATCAGTTAAATTCCCAGAAACCAGCGGTTTTACTTCCGTAGCGGGTGCCTCTTTAATTGTCCCCCCGTATTCGTCATCAAGTGGTTCATATTTGATTTTCGCTTCCGATTCCGAAACATTTTCTTAAGTTTGGAATTCCATTTCTGCTCTTTGTTGCGTTTCGGCGGTCGTGTCTTTCATGCTAGCCGCCTGCCCCTGAACACTGGGTTCCGCGGTGCGCGTTTCCCACTGTTCGACCAATTGTTCCGTACCCAATATTACCAAATTCTCGTAATTGTTGCCTTCACTCATTTTACTAATTTTCAATATAAATGCCAAACCTCAAATCTAATTAGGATTCCTCCCACTACTTATTCTCGCTGACGTAAGGATCTGTTCGTAAACAGTACTTTGTTACGAGATTTGCACAATGCAAAATTCGTGTCCAGAACAACCTCAAATCCGAAGATCGTTCTGTCATCAGGTCGCCACGTGTAACCTCTACCTCACTTATCGACCTTAATGACAGTGAAAAATTAAACCGCATCCACCTAATGGAAATTTGGGAAAAGCAATCGGCACCGAAGTTAATTTGTCAGTAAAGAGGGAGGAGAGGGTTACATCTAAATGAAAGGAAAAATGCAAATGAAATTGGTGGAAATTAATTTTGAGGAAAGGGTAAAATTAATAAAGAAAGTAAATGTGCGGTCGTTACGTTAGCAATTAATTGGCGTTAATTATATATTTAAGATTTGGGGAAAATTACGGTCGCCAGTCCTATGGACAACTACTATAATAGCTGAAAATGAGAGACTATTGCACGTATAATTAGCAGTAAAAGCGTGGCAACTGAAGGTTGACACGTGTTGTGTGAAAACTGAATGTTTGTCAGAAGTAATAAATTTCTCTACACTCTGACTTAATTTAGCTAAAGAATTAATAAAACCGGAAAATTGAAAGTTGATTTAGTGACTGAAATTAATAGTGAACTATGTTCCTGAAGCACTACGAAATGAAATAAAATGAGGTTAGTCTGGGCTATCTCAACAATCATTTCAAAAGCTACTTGAATCTACGCAGTTTAGAAATAAGAGATTTAACTTTGAACCTGAATTAAATGATTCTGAACGATTAACAATAGTAAAATTTAGTACGTACCAAGCTGAGCTGCAGTCACAGGTAAGCTAAAATATGCTAACAAAACTCACACTCTTAATTTGTGCTTGTGTAATCTAAATATTGTAACCAGCTATGAATACCTTAACTGAACTTTGAAATTAAAGCATGGAAACCAAATGATATTACTTTAATGCTGGTGATTGAATTTCAACGACAATCGGGTTCATTCTGGAAAAGGAAGGGACCCTGCTTGGTAATGCAATTGGGACAATGAGCAACAAAGTGTCGTGCTATGTTGCTGTAATTTTGTGAGGCAAATTGAACAGTTTGAAAAGCTGATGTCTGCCTTACAGTTCCAAAACTTTATGTGCTTCCAGTCTTCCTTGTTGCATGATTGAAGGTTTGAAGTCGTCGATCGACGAGGTGGCGACAGCCACTCATTGTCGGCCGTTTCTGTTGCAGAAGCTGGATGTTGGCGCGCCTTCTTCTCGACACGGTCATCAGGCGAAACGGGCTCCTGATGTGCGCCGGCTAATGCTTCCCGTCCGCGACACCGTGTCAGAAACTATCATAGCAAGTCGAGCGCAATTACATGCTGCCAAACCCCGAAAGCGCGGCAACTCGCGGGAGCGTCACACAACACACCTGCTCCACCGCCCTACTCCAGCCAGACTCCCTCTGCCCGCGCTCCGTGAGGCAGAGCTAACACTCCCAAAGATCCTACACACTTTGGTTCTCCACACAACCTATCGTCCGATAGAAGACCCAGCGTAAAAATATAAAAATAATTACAAAACAAACCAATTATACATCGACACATACACACACACACACACACACACACACACATATATATATATATATATATATATATATATATATATATATATATATATATATATATATCAAAACAATTACAATATATATAGACACAGTAATGTCATATCTTCACATAACAAAATAAGGAAAAACTTTATAGTACAATATATATATATATATATATATATATATATATATATATATATATCAAAACAATTACAATATATATAGACACAGTAATGTCATATCTTCACATAACAAAATAAGGAAAAACTTTATAGTACAATAGACGGAAATAGGAGGATATGCATTTCAGGCGTTACACATGTCGGTCCCACGAGATTTGGGGATCTAGAAGGTCCACACCACGAATACCCCGCGCGGTGTAAGGCTAATTACTCACGGAGGTCGCCTGGTATCCCTGAGGCTCCGTTTGCGACACATCTTCCGAAGTGCCACGCACCCCTCGGCACGGATCGCATCTCACCTTGGGTTGGGTCAGGGAATAGGGTAGGACTAGGAGTGGATAGGGAAGAAGGGACGTTGTGGGACACTCTTAGTCTGATCCATCGGCTGAAGCCTTTCCGGCAGTAGGTCCCCTACCTTCAGCATAGCCCTCAGCTTCCCGCGGATATGCAAACCTCTCCACACGAACGGACTGTGCTTCGTCAAGGTGGTGTCCTGCGGAGGGAAATCTGGGTTTAGAATTTCATTTCTGTTTTCATCTGGTTTCAGCCAACTTTCCGTCCCTAGTACGATGTGGGAATTGTGACCGTTTATTAATGAGAGCAGTCTGGGACCTTTCTATAGACACTCCTGCAGTTTACTATTACCACATTAATATTGTCATTCCCTGTTGCGTTTTGCATACTGCTACCTTGTCGCGTCTCAGGAGGCGTCTTTTAGGGCCTATGGAGGGAATTCTCTAACCTAAAAAACCCACATGTGCACTCGTACTCCGCTACCCTTGTAGCCGCTTCCTGCGTGTAGTGCACGCCTGACCGGTTCAGGGGGACCCTACATTTCTCCACTCGATGGCGGAGGTCGAGAAATTTGCACCCCAGATCTCCGCAGAATCGTCTGAGCCTCTGGTTTTTTAATTTACCAGGGCCTCCTCCACATCTCGGATGAGACCCCCAGGCAAGCAGACCCTCCGCCACACACCGTCAGGTGGCTTGCGGAGTATGGATGTAGATGTAGATGGTTTAAGCCTTCCACTCGGCTCCAAACCAGAGGAACGCGATCGGTTCTGGGAACGATACTACAAATAGTTAGCTCACATTCGATCCGGCGAGCGAGGCTTTCGCCTTCACCAACTCCGCCAACCGCCTGTATGAACTGACGATGACCTCTGAGCCCATACGGCAGGAGTCATTGGTGCCGACATGAGCAACAATTTGCAGTCGGGTGGACCCAGTGCTCTCTATCGAAGGAAATTGACGGAGATCCGAAATGTGAAATAAGTTGGGTGAAGTTCACGATTAAGGCAGGCTGTAACATGGTAATTGGATGTCTCCCTGGCTTAGCAGCTGTCTCCCTGGCTTAGCAGCTGTTGTGGCAGAACACCTGAAGGGAAATTTGGAAAATATTTCGACTACATTTCCCGATCATTTTATAGTTTTGGGTGGAGATTTTAATTTACCAGGGCCTCCTCCACATCTCGGATGAGACCCCCCGGCAAGCAGACAGAGTGAACACTGGCCTTCTTCCCCGACTTTTCTGCTATTTCCCTAAGGGGCTCCGTCATCCGCCTAACATTGGAGCTCCCAGTCACTAATAAACCCCTCCTCCTGTGTGGCTGCTCGGACCTTGCTGAAGGAGCGGCCACATGTCCACTCGTAGGCAGAGCGGGCGATGTCACACGGCCAGCCTCCACATTGACCCTCCGCCTCGTGCGACGCGAACGCCGCTGAATCCACCACTCCCCTTGGGGAGAGGGTGGCCCAACCGCTCCCGGTAAGCGCGAGGATGTCTAGACAGCAGGGACCGTGGGTGAAGCATGTAACACCTGGGGTGTACCAGGCAACGCACCAGACTCACCACTGCCGCTACACTCCGAGGCAGCAGCCTGAAGATGGCTGACCGCGGCCATCAGCACGCTCAGCTGTTCACGAACAGTGCCCAGCTCCTCCTGCGTCCGTACATAGCAGCCAAACATCCTATCCATCCTAAGAAATCAACAATTTACTGTGAAGAGTCAAGTAATCAGCTTTTAACTAGACTGATAATTCACTAAAGGCGGCTGATAGCAGACTAAACTGTGGTTACTAGACACTTCTTGTTGGAAACAATGAATATAATCTCTAAATGTCTCTGGACTGTATTCAAAACAAAGACGAAATCTATGGAACACTATTAGTAGTACTCGAAAATTATAGCTTCCTAAAAGCAAAAACACCCGCAAAAGAAGTGACAAGTAGGAAACAACACAGTTGATACTTAAATTTACGTAGCTTGCTGCACAGGAAATGTGAAGCAGACGGCAGTTACGACGACACTGCGTCCCAACGGACTTTTTGCGTTCGACTTGGGTAGAGATACGTACCTGTCTCGAGTGTTTGAATTCGGTAAGTCCGACTGTCTCCGTTGTCATACACAATAGCAAACTCGCAACAGCGCGATTTGTTCACCCAATATAAATCGAGGAAGAATGAAGACAGTTGCTAAAGGAAAGCAAAGCGCGGAGACAGCCAATTACGTTTCGATTCATCGATTCATGCTCAAATTTTCGAATCATATGTTTTTCACAAGCCACCGAATGATGTTTCGCTCACGTTAATCCCTCCCCAGTCTTTTCCTATTCAGTTTGGAGATGGTACGTTGGAAGATAAGCTGTCAGTTCCCTCTGAATCAGTTTGACTCGTGTGTTGGAAGCAATAATATGTTCCAGAAAGATTTTCACTCCAGAGATGAATGTGCGTTGGTTTGCCACCTCCTGGAGGATTGTATGTGTGAGGAGACCGAGATTCGAAACCTTTACCCAAGAGAGAGAGAGAGAGAGAGAGAGAGAGAGACACTGGTGCAAGTGAAGCCGTGATAGGGAGTCTGGATAGCTCATTCGGTAAGAGCATTGCTCACAGACGGATTTGGTTCCGGGTTCACGTTCCAGTCTGACAGACAATTTGAATCTCTCAGGAACTTTCAAATAACATGTTTCTTTAGAATTTCTTTGAATGCGGGCTCTTAGAATTTTGTAAGTAAGACAATTCACGATTCACAGTGTCGTTCTTGCAGTGTCTTCCAGTACAGTTTGTTGAACATATCTGTTACATTTTTTCAAAATAAAATCAGTCGTCAGCTGCACAATGTAAACGTTTCATTGCGCTTAACCAGTTTTGTCAGCTTGATCTTTTACCTTCGGCTGATGAATACTATCCTGCAACATGGGTAAGCATGTTATAACCAAGTACTGAACTTCCAAGGCTAACATGTTAAGCTGTCGAAACCGGTTTAGTGCAATGAAATATTTCAAATGTGCAGGTGATGACTGATTTTATTTACTACGGTTGCTGGAAAAATGACAGCTATGAACAAAATCATTTTTGCGACATCCTCTCTTTGAGTAAACAAAAAAATCGCTGCTGCTTCTCTTTGAATCTTTTGTGTCTCCTCAGATTATCTAACTTTTTAACAGTTTCCAACAGATGTCGATGACTGGTTGAAGAAGAATTTTGTAAGCAACCGCTTTCGTGTGTGAATTACACTTTCTTTAGGTATTTCCAGTAAATCTGTATGGCATCTGCCTTTCCCAGGCTAGTTTCCAACGGTAACACTGGCCACCTAAAACGGCAATCGCTGCTAACGTTATACCTCTGCGAGAAATTTTTCAGAAGTAGTGGCCGTGAGATAACCTAATGAAAACAGAACAATAAAACTGGGATTCGTTTTTGAAACACTCCAGCAGAGTATGACTAATAGTTTATTTATTTATTTGATCGTGTGGTGATTTTATACAATATACAGTTGGTATAAGGCAAATGTTTCATATAATATACATATGATATAAGACAAAATTAACTTTAAAGTCCGTATTTTTCAATCAGTTAATTAAGCTGGATGTGAAAGTGAACAAGTCATCGGGAATTCCAGGGTATGAATGAAGTGGACAGTGTTGGACTAAATGTTCAATTGTCTGCTCTTCTTGATTACATTCACACATTGGTGAACTGATCCAGCCCCATTTGTATCTGAAGTAGCTATAACAACCATGTCCAGTCCTTAACCTGTTGAGGCGACACCAAAGGTTCCTCGGTAGGTCAAAACCTTTCGGCTTCTTTGTGGGATCAAGGCTCTTGTTCCCAATGTTTTTGTTGACCATTCATGCTTCCAGCTTTCATTTAGATCTCCGCGATGAGTTGTCCTGCAGTAACAATTGCTGGTCTTCTTAATCACAATCGTTGCTGTGGCGGATGACTAATAGTAAACAAGTGCGACAGGGAAAAGACATTCTCCCAGCGCAAAAGCAAGTTGTAACATTACATATTAATATTATGGATGGATGGATCAAGGAGGGTATGAATAACAGACTCCTCTCACTGCCAAAAAGGACATTCCTGGACAAGAGAAGTCTACTAGTGTCAAACATAAGTCTTAATTCGAGAAAGAATTTCCTAAGGATTTACTTTTGGAGCACAGTATTGTATGGTAATGAGACACGAACTGCGTAACA
Organism: Schistocerca nitens; assembly: GCF_023898315.1. Classification (NCBI taxonomy): domain Eukaryota; kingdom Metazoa; phylum Arthropoda; class Insecta; order Orthoptera; family Acrididae; genus Schistocerca; species Schistocerca nitens. The sequence goes on along the minus strand of NC_064617.1, from coordinate 927,505,031 downwards.
ACCGCATTTGAGATGTGGTACTACAGAAGAATATTCAAAATTAGGTAGGCTGATGAGGTAAGGAATGAAGTTCTCCGCGGATTTGACGAGGAGAGGAATATACTGTATATGGAAAACATTGAGAAGAAGAAGGAACGGGATGGCAAATCATGTGTTCAGGCATCAGGGAATAATTTCCATAGTACTAGAGGGAACTATAGAGGGTAAAAAGTGTAGAGGAAGACCGAGATTGGAATACATCCAGCAAATAATTCAGCAAAAAAAGCGGACTGGAACTCTGTCAGAATACGCACGATCTTCATTTTATGAAGCCTAAAGGGCACGTTTTGTTGACTGTAGCAGTAGTTGTGGAAACAAAGTACTTGCCAGCAATGATGATGGCCTGTATGTGTCTTACAAAACATGATATTAGAGGAGTGGAGGGACGAAAACACAGGCGGAAGTGATTAAAAAGACATGAGATTCTAAGAGGTTTTCTCGTGGAGCGCCGGGCCGTTGGTCACAGTAATAACCCGAACGAAATTTAATGAAGCCCAGCGGATAATGAAAGGCAGTGCGTGCAACGAAGTTAACGAGTTGCCAGATTGTCGGCGAGATTTATTCGGGCAAGCCTGGTAGGGCCGTAAAGGACTCTACCGCCGTCGCGTGTTGCTTGCTCGCAGTAAAATGTAAATTCTCGAGAGAAGTTTGAAATACGGCTACGAGCGGTCACAGTTGCCTAGAAAAGCGTTCCTGCTCGCGAGTAATGCGCCACAGAGGGTCTTGCGTTGGCCTATGAGGCGAAGGAATTCTATTAAAATATGTCTGCGACGTTGCGAAACGGTGTAGTATTCGATAAAATAATTACCGTCTGTGCGGAGTGCGAACTGGTATAATTGCCTGGAACCAACACCAACTATGACTGGCTTGTGTAGTTTAACGCACCAGGCGCTGGTTTGGGGACACTTGGAGATGGACTAAATGCGGCTAGTTTACCTGGGCAGAGAGTTAGGACCGTTGTGGTGGGTAACAGCTCTTATCCGTGTTTAAAGTACAAAATATAACTAGTCTAAACATCCTTGGTATTAATAATGCGAACAGCCGCTTTAAACTGCTTTTTTAAAAACATTTATTCTTCAATTTCCTAACTTTCGAGAAACTGAATACCAACTTTCAGATAGTTAGTATTTACAGCCACTTCGCATTTTACGCCAAGTGCGGGGTAGTGGACCTGGCGCTAATGGAAACAATTTGAACTTGAGTCCGCTGTTTTAAGCACAGAAATGAAGAATTTCTAAATTTGTTAAAGATTTTAAAATTTTTAAAGTATTTTAAGATTCAACAGTTGTGGAGTCTCTGATGCCAATATGTTTTCCATTATTATAATCTCGATATTCTTTCGTTGCCTACACGTTACATGGACGCAATCATGAAAGCTGTCAGTGTAACACATTAAAAATATCCGTCACAGCTCAGTGTGGAAAGACGGCACTAAGATGTACTTGGGTTAACAACGTTAGTAGAACAACACAGCTTAGGTGCAAAGAGTTGCAAGTGTGACATTTTCCAATACGTCAGAGTACGATGGAGTCAGTTGCCGATAGATACAGGGTGTTTCGTGACGTTTTGACGATTTAAAATTTGGACAACACTCAAACTAATTTCGAAACAAAGGTGAACATTTTACACACGGTACAACACTTGTTTATGTTTCCTTATGATGTACTATATCGGACTAATAATGACTATTCGCGGCTATACATACTCGAGGCGTTTCACCCAGTTTTTGACCTGACAGTTCGTAACTGCTGGAGGAATTCTGGAAATTTCTTCGTGAGTTCGATCTTTTAACTGCTGGAAGCTTGTCGGCCGGTCGGAGTATACTCTTGCCTACAAAAAGCCTATTGGTAAAAATCTGGCACGGCTAAATCGGGCGAGGGAGGCGGTCAGTCGATACCAGCACGTTTGGAAATTATGCGACTACAAAACGCTTCACGGAGAAGTTGCAAGGTCTTGTTACATGAGTGGCATGTCGTGGCATCTTTTTATTTGTTGGTGTCAGGTTTTCGTACCGAACGAAGAGGGCTTGCCTGTTAACTGCTACGCACACGTTCGACGTTGTCGGGATTTTTGGCAGTTTTGCGAGGGCTGGTTGACTTTACATTCGATGCACTATCTGTTGCACTGAGTTTCTTACAAAACTCTTTAAATATTATTTAAAATTATTTTGAAATTAACGAGTTTGTAATCTACTATCGTATTTTAGCATTGTGCAGCTGAGCTTGAGTGGGTGAGTGGGGGGGGGGGGGATGTTAAGATTGTCTTCTACTATTTCTGTGGTCTAGTTTACGCAGACAGAAGTTTATTGCCACCCTCAACAACGATCCCCTCCTCTTTCTGTTCCCCGAGTAGGAATTGGATATTCTGCTGAATCTTGAAATTCTTACGAAAGGCAAGTTGCACTCGCTCGACAGATACGCCTTAGTAAATTACGTTCCAACACGAACGCACAATGTTGCTTCGATCATTATCACATGACTACTGACCTGCTAACAGACGGTGTCAACGTCGCTGTACCTTCTTTTTAGCGCAATTTCAAATTTGAAATCATCAAAACATTGTAAAATGCCCTGTATTACGCACCATACGTCCAAATATTTTCGAGGCTGATTTCACGGGTGCCGTATAAGCGACGACAGATCAGTGAGTACGGTGGCAGCTTAAGCTAACAACTGTCAACAGAAGATGTGCATTTGACTAATCAGTTATGTGCAGCCAGTGTTGAGTAGTGGATGTCCCACCACAGTGCTTCAGTGTTGTTGTGACACAAAGCGCAGTGGAGTAACATGTCTACATCAGGTGCTCACGACATTTGTCCCATACAACTTCACTAAAAAAAAAGGCAAAACGTGGAGAGTTTCGTTCTGGAAAGATCATCATGAGAATAGAGATTTGGTGTTACTAAGCAGAGAGCGCTTGACTTACGCCTCTCTGAATCGGTTCGGCCTCAGTTGTTGATCATCGCTAGGAGGCGGATAGCCACTCAGTACCTGCGACTGCTGTTTATGTAGGACCTGAAGGCTACAAGCTCCTGACGGAATCGGGTCATATTCTGAATGGAGCTCGGACTGCCAAATTCACCTGGATGGGCAACACGGTGTTGGAAATGCAAGACAGCGTGCGTATGACCCTGCTGTTGTGTAGTGTCGCGGAATAATAAAGAGTTGGAAACCTGGAATATTGTCAAAGTTTCGTTGCCTATGCCGAGAGCCAGAGGAAGTAGGTAGGAGGATTGCACATATATCGGAATGTGTCGTCACGCAGGGGCAATGGCCTGGTTACACACAACAGGCGAGAGAGAATTGCTTAGGATGCGGGTTTGTGTTAGACGGAGACTTTCGTAGAGTGCAAGACAGAAGTATAGCGTCAGCTGTACTGCATTTCACAACTTCGCGTAGGTCGCCTGTAACAACACGTAACTATCGCAAGAACACCTAAGGGGCGAGTACGACAGATGAATCAGCAGTATAAGTGGAACGAATGCATTCATTGCAAACGAGCATGATGTCAGGACGTCGCTCGTGCTTCCTTTAAATACACCAACTTTGATAGCAACAAGGCACTCGCAGTTAGACTTGCAGTTAGATGTGTACTGGGTCGTTGCGTAGCGCTCACCTCGGTGATCGACATGTTTATCTTTAAGCCCATCCAGCAGCAGACGTGAGGGGACAGTACCAGCTCTGGTCCTCTCTGCTGCCGCTGTCAGTCATCAACCCAGGATTAGCAGACATCGCGGCAGACTCGCTCGCCGCCAATACTGACCACATCAGTGAGCCGTCGTCGAGATCGTGCGGGGCCTAGGCCCTGTGCACCCGCCGTCACAACCGGGTGAGCCGACGGCGCTGGCGGACTGCAGCCCGTTGCGCCCATCCACCGCGGGAGAGCCACCAGGAGGAGCAGGGAAGAAGACGGGGTGGGATGGAGTACACTCCGCACTACGAAAACGCCTCTCGTGCCGACAGCGTCGGGACTCCAACCCAGAGCCTCCACGCGCAGCAGCTTGCTGTCCGCAGCCGAGCCGGCCGACCAGCCGGGCGCCGCCTGCCACGCGCGGCCGAAGAATGGACATTCCTCCGCTACGTCACAGCACGCGGCGCTGCGCTAGCAAGACTGCGCAGCCCGGATCTGGTGTCATCGTTACGAGTCAGCGAGGACTCGGGGAAGGTCGTTGATATCACCAGGCCACATTGTACTCGGCAGGAATAAAGGTGTTATGAATTAATAATGTTTCTTTGGCGTTTCTGACGCGTGCACAGCCATTCCCTAGCATCCTGACAACTGGAGAGGTTACCGCTCGGCCATCCAGTCCACCGTAGGTGACCGGGACCACCGGGGTGCCTACATTTGTTGCACGTGGATAGACAGGCAGGGTTGTGCGGCGGAAGCAATGGGATTTGTTCGCCTGAGCAACTTCTTATGTGTTGCTGGGTGCTTGTACTCTGTGCTTGACTTGACTGACTTGCTAAGAAGTGTTTACCGGTAGCTACGTTCGTGAAATTGATTTCACATTTCGTTTATAGGCGTCTGTGGCCTTTGCGCTTTGTGCATTGTGGTTGATTGACAAATATGTCGAATTGTGCCTGTAACACGTACTGAATGTGCAGACAAGTTTTGTTTTCTTGTCTTAACTGAGCACACTAGGCGTTCGGATTCTAAGTGTGCATTCGATAGCTTTTATTTAAATTCTCGAGAGTGCAATTAGTGTGTTTTATTAAGAGTTTATAATCATTTACTTTATAAAATACTCTTGTTAGTTGGCGTTTGAGCCGTATGTGTAAGCTGGAGTATTATTTTCGCTGGATGTGTTAAAATATTCTGTACGTTGGTGCACTTTTTCTCGCTACTCAGTGGTTTTATAGTGTGATCTTTTCTTATAGGTACAATGCGGACATTCTGGTGTAAACTGCCATTGCCCACTACTTGCTAGTGCAGTCAGTTGGGCGTTATTGGATGAGTTCATTTCTGTACATATGTTATTATAGTCAAATTCATGGACGTTTTGGTTTATCTAATAATTAGTGATTAGTACTTGTTGAAATCACTTGATTCTTGCATGTTATTTGTTAAATGTTATCTGCTCTTATCATATTATATAATGTTACTTATAATCCGTCTCGATTGCAAAAACGTTTATTCACATGACCGGTTTCTGTTCCTCTACAACCATCTACATATTTGCAGTTTCGGTTACAGGAGTAACCAGTCCACACACAGCAACCTTCACATGCTGCGTGTGTGGACAGGCTACTCCTGTAACCGAAATTGCAGATCTGAAGATGGTTCTAGAGGAACCGAAACCGGTCATGTCAATAAATATTTTTACAATTAATACGGATTATAAGCAGCATTGTATAACCAGTGATTGCAGTATCCCATCAGACATTATGTCTGCTTTTGCAAAATATTATATAATTGTGGATTTTCTCCGATTCGAGCCGAGAACCAAACGTCCGTTTGTGTTAATTTAATTAACGTAATTTTCCTAATCAAATTATTCTCTTCTATATTAGTGCATGTGTACTTAAACAATGTAAGTGGAAACAGAGCCCTTGGAGATCTCATAGACAATTTATCTGAAGTTGTACAATTGAAAATTGTAAGAACTGTCTTATTTGGTTAGTTGTATCTAATAAGGCTCTCATACATGTTAAAGGAATGCTAAATAATGAATTACCTCTTTTGATTGTTCTTTGGGTTAAGAATAAACGTCTTTTCTGGTACAGAACTTAATTTTTTTTACTCAGTGCCTTACCGATCCCAGCTCCTTACTACCTACACTGTTTCAGTTCCAAATGGAACTTACCACAAAACGTGGAAGTGAGGATATTGTCAAGAAGGTTCAACAGTTCGCCGACAAAAATGGTTCAAATGGCTCTGAGCACTATGGGACTCAACTGCTGAGGTCATTAGTCCCCTAGAACTTAGAACTAGTTAAACCTAACTAACCTAAGGACATCACAAACATCCATGCCCGAGGCAGGATTCGAACCTGCGACCGTAGCGGTCTTGCGGTTCCAGACTGCAGCGCCTTTAACCGCACGGCCACTTCGGCCGGCAGTTCGCCGACATAACCGACATTCAAGCCACTATGGCAAGCGGGTTTAACATCATCCCAAAGGAAGACTTTTCGGACAGTTTCCTGCATGTAGTGATGTACACATACACTCCTGGAAATGGAAAAAAGAACACATTGACACCGGTGTGTCAGACCCACCATACTTGCTCCGGACACTGCGAGAGGGCTGTACAAGCAATGTTCACACGCACGGCACAGCGGACACATCAGGAACCGCGGTGTTGGCCGTCGAATGGCGCTAGCTGCGCAGCATTTGTGCACCGCCGCAGTCAGTGTCAGCCAGTTTGCCGTGGCATACGGAGCTCCATCGCAGTCTTTAACACTGGTAGCATGCCGCGACAGCGTGGACGTGAACCGTATGTGCAGTTGACGGACTTTGAGCGAGGGCGTATAGTGGGCATGCGGGAGGCCGGGTGGACGTACCGCCGAATTGCTCAACACGTGGGGCGTGAGGTCTCCACAGTACATCGATGTTGTCGCCAGTGGTCGGCGGAAGGTGCACGTGCCCGTCGACCTGGGACCGGACCGCAGCGACGCACGGATGCACGCCAAGACCGTAGGATCCTACGCAGTGCCGTAGGGGACCGCACCGCCACTTCCCAGCAAATTAGGGACACTGTTGCTCCTGGGGTATCGGCGAGGACCATTCGCAACCGTCTCCATGAAGCTGGGCTACGGTCCCGCACACCGTTAGGCCGTCTTCCGCTCACGCCCCAACATCGTGCAGCCCGCCTCCAGTGGTGTCGCGACAGGCGTGAATGGAGGGACGAATGGAGACGTGTCGTCTTCAGCGATGAGAGTCGCTTCTGCCTTGGTGCCAATGATGGTCGTATGCGTGTTTGGCGCCGTGCAGGTGAGCGCCACAATCAGGACTGCATACGACCGAGGCACACAGGGCCAACACCCGGCATCATGGTGTGGGGAGCGATCTCCTACACTGGCTGTACACCACTGGTGATCGTCGAGGGGACACTGAATAGTGCACGGTACATCCAAACCGTCATCGAACCCATCGTTCTACCATTCCTAGACCGGCAAGGGAACTTGCTGTTCCAACAGGACAATGCACGTCCGCATGTATCCCGTGCCACCCAACGTGCTCTAGAAGGTGTAAGTCAACTACCCTGGCCAGCAAGATCTCCGGATCTGTCCCCCATTGAGCATGTTTGGGACTGGATGAAGCGTCGTCTCACGCGGTCTGCACGTCCAGCACGAACGCTGGTCCAACTGAGGCGCCAGGTGGAAATGGCATGGCAAGCCGTTCCACAGGACTACATCCAGCATCTCTACGATCGTCTCCATGGGAGAATAGCAGCCTGCATTGCTGCGAAAGGTGGATATACACTGTACTAGTGCCGACATTGTGCATGCTCTGTTGCCTGTGTCTATGTGCCTGTGGTTCTGTCAGTGTGATCATGTGATGTATCTGACCCCAGGAATGTGTCAATAAAGTTTCCCCTTCCTGGGACAATGAATTCACGGTGTTCTTATTTCAATTTCCAGGAGTGTATATGGCGAAAGTATCGCGCACACAGGATATAAAGTGCAGTGCATTAGCGGAGCTGCAATTTTTTCTCAGGTGATTCAAGTAAAGAAGTTTCCGACGTGATGGCAGCTCGACGGGAATTAACAGATTTTGGACCCGGAACTGTGGTTGCAATTAGATGCATGGGGCATTCCATTTCGGAAATCAAAAGGACATTCAATATTCCGAGATCCACAGTGTTAAGAGTCTACCGAGAATACCAAACTTTAGGCATTACCTCTCACCACGGACAACGCATTCCACGCAAAGAACAGCGGCGTCTGAGTAGAGTTGCCAGTGCTAACAGTCAAGCAACACTGCGCGAAATAACCGCAGAAACCAAAGTGGGACGTACGACGGACGAATACATTAGCACAGTGCGGTGAAACCTGGGGTTAAAGGGCTGTGGCACCAGACGACCGACTCGAGTGCCTTTGCTAACAGCGTGACGCCGCCTGCAGCCCCTCTCGTGGGCTCGTGACCGCATCGGGTGGACCCTAGACGACTGGAAAACTGTGGTGTGGTCAGATGAGTCGCCATTTCAGTTGGTAAGACCTGATGGTAGGGTTCGAGTGTGGCGCAGACCCCACGAAGCCATGGATCCAAGTTGTCAACAAGGCACTGTGCAAGCTAATGGTGGCTCCATAATGGCGCAGGCTATGTTTACATGGAGTGACTGGGTCCTCTAGTGGAACAGAACCGATCATTGAGTGGACCATTTGCAGCCATTCGTGGACTTCATGTTCCCAAGCAACGAAGGAATTCTTATGGATAGCATTGCGCCGTGACAGTGGGTCACAATTGTTTGCGAAGAGTTTGAATGACATTCTGAACAATTCGGGCGAATGGTTTAGCCACTCTGGTCTCCCGAAATGAATCCCACTCAACATTTATGGGACGTAATCGACAGGTCAGTTGGTGCACAAAATCCTGCATCGGCAACACTTCCCCATTACGGACGGCTGTAGAGGCAGCATGGATCAGAATTTCGAGTATTATAAGGTATTCCACGACTTTTTTCGCCTCAGTGTAATACCACTACATCTTACAAACATCATAGTTTCTGACGTGTTTTTATGACAGTGTTTGAAGACTAATCTCAGGAACTACTGTAGGGATTTTTATACATACTAATAAGCTTATTCACTTGTTTGGTTCGTATGTATAATTTATAAAAATTTCATGAGAACTGGTTGAACTATGACGAATCAGCCGGGCGGTGTGGCCGTGCGATTCTAGGCGCTTCAGTCTGGAACCGCGTGACCGCTGCGGTCGCAGGTTCGAATCCTGCCTCGGGCATGGATGTGCGTGATGTCCTTAGGTTAGTTAGGTTTAAGCAGTTCTAAGTTCTAGGGGACTGATCACCACAGATGTTAAGTCCCATAGTGCTCAGAGCCTTTTTATGACGAATCAAAAATCCTCCGCCGTGTTTGTCCGTCTCTGTGTGAAGGCTAACGTCGAGTACTACTGTAGTGATTTTGATACGATTTTCACTAACAGAGAGGCTGTTTCACGAGTAAGCTTTGTGTATATGATTTATCAGCGCTATGACAGACAAGTCGCCCGGCCGTAGGTACTGTGAGGCCGGGGCGGGTTGCTACTACCTGCCTTGAGACTACATGTTTTTAGTTATAGAAATACGCAGTTAGCGAGGGAGCAGGACTTTTAATGTGCACACGTTTTTCACAGGAGCTATCTTTGGTAAGTAACCAGGATTACTAGGGGTGTTCGTGATCGATATGGCGCCTTAATTGCAATTTATGAATGCAGCCACAGGTAAACAGAATAGTGAAACGTCAATGGCTAGGTACAATGTGAACCACATTGTCACAACTAAAGAGAATTAAGTAGATGTATGCAACAAGTATGAGTAGTTTGTGTAGTATTTTGTGACCGTTATTCGTGACGTCTTATACAGTCGCAAGTAAGTAACAAAAGTGAATTAGTAGTGGATAAACGAGGAGTGGACTAGTCTGTTATTACTATTAGACAAATACAGGCTCGGCAAAGCAAAATTGACCCAGAAGCTATTTACAATAAGACGAACGCAGATTTGACATTTGTTAATGAACATATTGGTTTTCATTCGCTACAGGACCGGTTTCATGGCATTTTACTACTGAGTTGCATTGCAGACTTTGCTGAAGGTGTTGGCAAAAAATTTTCAGTCTTAAAATGTTGCACAAACAGTTCAGCTCATGTTTTCCTCGATGTGTGTCTCGAATAGCAATCGATAATCATGATTTACTGTGAGCATCGTTTTGTCTTGCACTCAATACACCTGGTCCTCCCACTCACGCAAGCGTACTGACGCAGTGAAGTACTCGGTACAGAGCATGCGAGAGGTGTGCACTCGCAGACGCTTGAGAGCGATCGACGAGTGCACCGAAATCAGTTTCCAGCACTTTCTGTGAAGTCCAGTTCTCCAGTTCATTAAAAAAAGGTGAATTTCACATCAGTGCTATAAATATTTTTTGGGCCACTTTTATTTTCTCGACCATGTAAGTGATTACAGCTATGTTGAGGCAGGAGAAAATTTTACAATAATTAGTGTTCGATGTGTGTGCGTACTCTGAGGCACATGTTGGCAAATATCTTTAAACGTTTGGAACAAAATGTTTCATACCGATTAATATATGAACATGGTATCTGTTCTTTCGGACATATGCCGCTAGGGGTATTCATTTCATTGTAATTTTGTTCTGACGAGCTGCAGGGTCACTGATGGTATCTGTTCTTTCGGATATGTCAGAAAGAACAGATACCATCCGTGACCATGCAGCTCATCAGAACGAAATTACAATGAAATGAATATCCCCAACTGCATACAGGCGTTGATATAAGTCAACGTGGACAGTTGAAAAAGTGTGCCCCGACCGGGACTCGAGCCCGGGATCTCTTACTTACATGGGAGACGCTCTATTCATCTGAGCCACCGAGGACACAGAGGATAGTGCGACTACTGGGACTTATCTCCGGCAAGCCTCCCGTGAGACCCACATCCCCAACTTATTGTCCCGCACTATATTCATTGTGCTCCTGCCCATTATACTCATTACTCATCATCATCATCATCACCAGCCAAAGCCAATTCAATCATTAAATGATGTGGCCTCTTCGAGTCGTGGATTCAGGTAGGCTTTCAGCAGTCTTCTCCAAGTGGGACGGTCTTGGGCAGTTCTCTGCCAGGTGTTACCAGAGATCTTCTTGATGTCTTTGTCCCGTCTATCTGGTGGTCTTCCTCTAGGCCTCCGGTGCTCTCTCGGACTCCACTCCAGTACTAGCTTCGTACTAGGCTCACCGGCCATTTGACCTTCTTCTTCTGTGCGGATGCACAAACAGTGCCCGAACTCTTACGGGAATCGGCAAAAAGCCATGTAAGCAGGAGATCCTGGGCTCGAGTCCCGGTCGGGGCACATATTTTAAACTGTCCCCGTTGACTTATATCAACGCCTCTATGCAGCTTGGGGTATTCATTTCATTGTAATTTCATACTGATTATGTTTAGTCATTGCACATTTTGTAAGGTGACTTTCTCAAGAATGTTCATTTCTGAAGCATTTAATAACGTTTAGAAGAGAAAATTTATCATTAGTAGTATCCAGAGAGTGATGACGTGCAGGATCTTCAACTCCCAGCAAGGTGGCACCGCCATCTTTTGCCCAAGCAAAAAGGGACGCGGTATCTGCACCTACACTCAGACCGTGCTACAACCGCACACACACCCGCGTCGGGCAGGTAACCTAACCTCAGGCGTCGTCCACTTGCTGCATAGGCGTCTGCAGGCCAACGACTTCTACGACAGTTCCCCGGTAGCCATCATAACAATGATAATGACAACTCGGCCTGGTATCACCAGGTACTCGTGAAGCACCACTGCAGGCGCTGCTCTCGACGACAGGCGGCGTTCCAATCAATGATAGCAGACGCCAGCCAGGGCGGGACTATTTTCTTCTGCACGTCACGTGCCTGGAAGTAGTGCGAACATCATACCTTCACATATCCCGTATTTAGGCCAGCACAAGGCTTCCGACGAGTCAATCATCTACGGGAGGTACGCCGGGTAATTGCACAGACCGCTCCACCGACCCTCATTTAGAGGAACTTCCGACCAGCACCGACTTCCACCTATCCGATGACTCCTTATCTCAGCGGACGCCGACTCACAGACCTAGGCACTTGACACCACCACTCTGTTACGACCTAATCACATTTCTTCAACAGAATTTCCAGACTGGTGATATCTCGTCTAATAATACCCCTGCTGTCTTCTTGTAACACACGTACACTGAACAGTTGCTTGGCAGTGTTAATTCTTCCGTAACCTTGTCCTAAATAAACGTGTTATTAGTTGAAACCTACCTGATTGTTCTTTTATCTGTATGTCCCGAATCCCGGTGCATAACATGACTGTATAGACAAGCACGTGCGTAGCAAAATTATACTTGTTAATTCTTTAAGGCGGCCGGCATTCATGAGGTCTTTAAAGTGCTTTGAGAAGTCTTTACATGTTTGTCGTACCTAAAAGCAGGAATAGGAGCAGGTGAGCTTATATATGCAAGGATTTTGTTCCCATCAACCAATGGTTTATTACTGTGTATAATTTTATCTTGCAACTTGTTATAGGTGTGGGAGGATTTTTTTATGCTATGTAGTGAAACAAATATTTCGCCCTCAATTCATAAAAGCAATGACCACGTTCAAACATCTTACTAAACTGTCATAATATAGAAATATGGAGAGATGTAATCATTTCTGGTGTGTCGCAATAGCAAACACTGCAGAGCAACAACAGACTTTGACACATAATTCCCAGCAATATCTTGCCTGTTGTCCGCAATTAACTGTAACATTAGACTTGTTATGACTTGGAATACCACTGATTGTTCGCCGTCACATAACGAGACACAGTAGTTACATATAAGCTAATGTCCTCCAGAATAAATATGCAACAGTGGCACTTTTGTGGAGAACATGAGACAAAAAATTAATCAAAACACAAATGAATTCCAGAATGAGATTTTCACTCTGCAGCGGAGTGTGCGCTGATATGAAACTTCCTGGCAGATTAAAACTGTGTGCCCGACCGAGACTTGCCCGCGAAAGGAAAAAGGTCCCGAGTTCGAGTCTCGGTCGGGCATACAGTTTTAATCTGCCAGGAAGTTTCACACAAATGAATTAATGGCATTATCTGCCTATCGGCACTGAGGTAAATCAATGGGAAAGTTTAAAATTTGTGCCAGACTAGGACTGGAACCCGTGCCTTCTGCTTAATATGCAGACGCACTGACCACTGCGCCATCATTACTCAGCGGTCATCGCAACTGTATGGACCACCCTACCACGTCTCTCATCAGGGTATAATTCTCAACTTATCCACACACTACTAATGTAGTACCCCATGCCCATTATGCTCATTACGCGCAGCATTTCGCCGATTCCCGTAAGAGTTTTAGCGTGGTGTGCATCCTTGCTGAAGTGATCAAATGGTCGTGCTCCCCTTAACTGCATATGTGGTGTGTGTTCTTTCAGACAGAAAGTAATGAGGATAATGGGCAAGGACTCTACATCAGTAGTGTGTGGATAAATTGAACATTTGAGTCTGATGGGAGACTCTCTAGAGTAGTCCGTGCAGTTGCGATGAGCACTGTGTCTGGGTGGCCAGTTCCGCTTGGGACGCGAAAGCGACCGGACGTGCCGGTACTTCCTCGAAGTGCCGGCCGAAGTGGCCGTGAGGTTAAAGGCGCTGCAGTCTGGAACCGCAAGACCGCTACGGTCGCAGGTTCGAATCCTGCCTCGGGCATGGATGTTTGTGATGTCCTTAGGTTAGATAGGTTTAACTAGTTCTAAGTTCTAGGGGACTAATGACCTCAGCAGTTGAGTCCCATAGTGCTCAGAGCCATTTGAACCATTTTTGAACCTTCCTCGAAGTCGTAGCGCCACAAGCCGTGTTTATAGAAATCCTTGGATTGTGACCTGTGATATTCTCAGTGCTTCTTCACTACCGTCGTACACACGCCTATTACTTAACTCACAGCGGTCTCGGCCGCTCATATGGTGCAGTTATGACTCCCAGTGTACCCCGTAAGAATACCCTGTGTTTTGCATTTGAGAAATCTTCCAGGAATGTGCAACCGAGTTCTCTAGAAATCCATGACTGGATAGTAGATATTATTGGCATCACGTCCGACCAGGTCGACACAGCATATTGTGACATGGTGGAATACTGTTCCTTTGTGAAGTTTTTAGATCAGATACAACTGGAGAAACTTTTGGTGCCTACTGGTGCTAAAGCAGAGTTCCGACAACGTGATAAGTCAGTGAGTACAGTTTTAATTACTAAACAAGTGCGAGTGTTCAATTTGCCACCTGAGGTTGAGAACTATTTTCTTAGAGATTTCCTTGCCAAATACGGTGATATCCGACAGATTAGAAACGAAAAATGGTCGCGCCGTCACAAACTCCAATATTATAGTGGGGTTCGCTCAGTTGACATGGCCCTTGAAGTCAATATCCCATCCTATACAATGGTTTGTGGTTATAAGGCTCATGTCATTTACGATGGACAAGTAGGCACTTGTTTTTATCTGTAACACGAGTGTTCATTTAAGAGATAATTGCCCACGGCGCGTTATCGTACTTCGAAAAACTCTGCAACAACGACAGAGATTAACATCGGCTGATGTCCTAACTCAAAATCAGACACTTTCTGTGATTGACTCCCAAAAAAGTGCATATGTGTCAGAGGACAACGATCTCTGTAACGGCACCTTCCCTCCCTTACCACAGAAAACCTGTGGCCAGTCACCCCTTAACCACTGGTGTCGCATTATCTGTCCGTAACAAACGACGCCGTAGTAGTGACGGTAGTGGCTCCGGTGACCAGGTCGTAAGAAGTCAAACCGATGATGCGGGCCGGCCGGTGTGGCCGTGCGGTTCTAGGCACTTCAGTCTGGAACGGCGTGACCGCTACGGTCGCAGGTTCGAATCCTGCCTCGGGCATGGATGTGTGTGATGTCCTTAGGTTAGTTAGGTTTAACTAGTTCTAAGTTCTAGGGGACTCATGACCACAGATGTTAAGTCCCATAGTGCTCAGAGCCATTTGAACCATTTGATGCGGAGTCACGGGCCTCCACACAGGACATGCATATGTCGGACGACTCAGTTACGACCCGCCAAATTCACACTGAAACTCCCGACGCAGAAACTCTCATTACGAGTGCAGTGGAGTGTTTACAGCAATCCGTTCCCATGCCGCTTCTCGACTCGCCACAGGCGGTCAACACACATGGGGGGGAAGTCAGTCAACTCCAAATCGTAAACACAGAGGATGATGTACGCGGTGTAGAGCATAACATAAACACCCGCCACCACGGAACTGCTTCCAAACAACGCGAGGAACCGGAAAGCTGTATACAAACAGCCAGTGCAGCTCCAAACAAACACAGTGAGCCTACTGAAGACGCGTCTTCGGACTTGCCGTCACCCGTTCCGAAGCAAGGACTTTCACAAACTGCTTACAGCCATGACTCCCCAACTCCGCCGTCTTCTATGGCACTTCGGTCGACTGTACGACGGCAAAATAAAGTTAACCCAAATGACTCCGTGGCTGGAAGTAAGTCAAAAAGGGAAGTCAGCGCAAAAACTGGTACAAAACCTGCGGATGTAGGTTCGAAGTCCGACGATGAGATGGACTGGGCTTCCTACGCTTCCTGACACCCACACGACTCTGACGATCATGAGTCAAGCTTATAAGTTTTTGTCCCTGAACATTAATAGAGTTAGGACAGATTTAAAATTAGCAATGCTATGGCAGTTTATCTATGAGTCCGAAGCTGATACAGTTCTGTTACAAGAAATGTTATTTTAGGTTTTCATGTATCAGGATTTGCAACAATCGTAAACACAGCGGCGGATGAGGATACAGGTGCGGCCATTCTATCACCAGACGGAATCCCAGTGAGCAATATCGAAATGTTAGCCTCCGGTAGAGACATAGCTTGCCAAAATTTTGACGTCACCCTCGTCAATATCTATGCTCCACCTGGAACGACTCTAAAATCAGATAGAGCTAACTTCTTTAAACAAGACATCATCTACTTGTTACGCCGCAACCCAACCCAGTTCATAATTAGTGGTGATTTTAACTGTGTGATCCACAGGAAAGATCAATCTCCAAACTTTAATTACTCTAGCGAACTGCATGATATGGTGCGTCACCTGCAGCTGAAGGATGCGTGGGAACTAAAACTTCCTACCCTGGTAAAGTACACGTACCTGACCTCCACCGCATGTAGCCGTCTAGACCGTTTGGATATCTCTGAGAACATTTGCCAACATGTTCTGGACGCCGATGTCATTCCGGCTAGTTTCTCTGACCACTGCGCCCTCTGGGTCACAATAAATCTGGCCAAACAGCAACTAAATGGCATAGGATTCCGTGGAGCATAAATCGAGTATAGATTTAAGTGTCAGGAAGTCGTTTCTGAAACTATTTGTATGGAGTGTAGCCATGTATGGAAGTGAAACATGGACGATAAATAATTTGAATAAGAAGAGAATAGAAGCTTTCGAATTGTGGTGCTACAGAAGAATGCTGAAGATTAGATGGGTAGATCACGTAACAAATGAGGAGGTATTGAATAGAATTGGGGAGAAGAGGAGTTTGTGGCACAACTTGACAAGAAGAAGGGACCGGTTGGTAGGAGATGTTCTGAGGCATCAAGGGATCACAAATTTAGCATTGGAAGGCAGCGTGGAGGGTAAAAATCGTAGAGGTAGACCAAGAGATGAATACACTAAGCAGATTCAGAAGGATGTAGGATGCAGTAAGTACTGGGAGATGAAGAAGCTTGTCCACAGCTCGTGGTCGTGCGGTAGCGTTCTCGCTTCCCGCGCCCGGGTTCCCGGGTTCGATTCCCGGCGGGGTTAGGGATTTTCTCAGCCTCGTGATGACTGGGTGTTGTGTGATGTCCTTAGCTTTGTTAGGTTTAAGTAGTTCTAAGTTCTAGGGGACTGATGACCATAGATGTCAAGTCCCATAGTGCTCAGAGCCATTTGAACCATTTTTTTGAAGAAGCTTGCACAGGATAGGGTAGCATGGAGAGCTGCATCAAAGCAGTCTCAGGACTGAAGACCACAACAAAAACAACACAAATATTTCTCTTCTCGCCGATGCCGCGCTACAAGATGTCATCTCCACGACATGGGCGGATTGTCTCAAGCGATGCTGCAGATATACGAGCAAGATAGCCTGGTGGAATGTTGTGGTCAAACGGAAGATGCGATTATCCTTAAAAAACTACAGTTGGAAACGGGCGAAAGATGTCAGACGCATGATTGATTTTTACCAGACAGTTCTGCGAGACTTGTATGCGACTACATCACCAACCAATACGCAGCTGACGACCATCAAATAAATAAAGGAGAAGCTTAAAGGCATAAACCGAACGCAGCTTGAAGGACCGAAGATCAGATCTAAAGCAAAATCGCTTCGAAAGGACAAACTTGCATCGCTGTATCACCTCATAAAACATCGTGCCAATCACAAGCAAGCTTTTATCGGGGATCTGGACACAGATGATGGACTCAGTTTGACCGGACAGAGTGATATTCTTACTGCAGTTTACCGGTACTTCATTAATCTGTACTCGCAATGCGGTGCACATGGTGATTACGGCGGGGATATCGTGCGTGCTCCGCCCCCTGCAGTCACGCCTGCGGAGAACTCGGCGGTCGTAAACGATTTTGCTCCAGACGAAGTCCTTGAACTGATTTCTGACTCACCATCGAACAAATCCCCGGACCCTGATGGTTTGCCACGGGAATTTTATGTGCGTTTCTCGCCCATAGTCGGGCACACAGTTACAGATGTTCTCAATGAAGTCATGCGAGGGAGTGACGTGCCGGCCGAAATGAAGGAAGGTCGAATTGTATTGATACCAAAAAGCAAACACCGAAAAACCTTAGATAACTTCCGACCGATTACTTTACTCAATTTTGATTAGAAAACCTTTGCCAGAGCATTCAACAGCAGATTGTCTCCATTATTGAAGCAAGTGATTCACAACCATCAATCATGCTTCCCTGGTCGCAATATTATGACGCCCCTTTCGGAATATAGAGATGTAATAGCCATAGCTTCAGTCACTAACGTGAATCTCGCATTGCTGTTTATCGACTTTTGCAAGGCATTTGATCGCGTCCGCCACGAGTACCTCCTACAGCTATTGTAGCGGTATGGTTTTGATCAATGGGTTATTAATGTCGTGCAACATATCGTCACGGGCATTACAACCAATCTCAGCGTAAATTGACAGCTTATTCAGCCATCGAGGTCCACAGAGGAGTGCCGCAGGGGAGCCCTCTCTCCATAATGTTATTTGTTTTATCGCTCGAGCCACTCTTCCGCCCCATTCATGACAAACTTGCAGGCCTGTCGATCGCCGGGACGTCCTTCGTGGTTCGTGTTTACGCCGACGACTTCGGAGTGTTACTGCGCAACGACGGAGACGTATCAGCCCTCAAGACCGCGGTAGACGAGTACTGTCGTGCTTCCGGTGCTAAAATCAACGTACGTCACTAAAAAAAAGGTTTGCGTTGAGAGAATTCTGATCCACACACTATACAGCTAGTTCAGGAGGACGTCTGTCTTCATTTAGTTGATCCGCCAACCTAAAACTATGTGATTAACGACCCCCATGATCCACATTAACAATTACGACTGTCTGTTCTACCAAGTCTGTACATTTGTCTTCCGAAAAGACCGTTTATTACTTCGTTCGAGTATTACTGTGTATGAAATTCTTTATTTACTGCTCCACCTGACTCAATGTTTTGCTGGTATCTTTGAATGTATTTCCCTGTCATGTTCGTCTTTATATAGCGATGATATTTTCCATTCTTCATTCCGTCTTTTGGCTGTGTTTGTGTATATGGTCTACGCTAGTAATGTGGAAGTTATGAGGTTCCTCATGAAAAGGTGCCTTTGCAGAACGTATTCTCCGCTCATTTAACCATTCCATGATTGTATACTTTGACCATGTTCCTGGTGCGAAAAGCGATAAAATCTCTAGATAAACGGCTGTTCACTTTACGAGAACGGTTCGAAACGAGTTACCTGCAATCGGCATTCACGTAATTCGAAACGTCGCCTAAAAGTTAAATACTGAGCCAGCGTAGCAAATTAAATACGGCTAATTGCGTTCTGGAGTAAACACTTCCTTTGGGAAAGTTTTAATTAAAGTACTGAAATTAAAATTTGAGAGGCTGGAGTCCTGATTAGCACCTTAGCTCGAAGGCAGCTAAAATTAATCCAGGACACCAAAACTTCGTCTGTGTATCGCAGAGATGCTGACCATCGACTCATTAATTAGCACGGTAATGAAATAATTTCACAATGAATCCGCAAGTATTCCACAACGCTTCTTCTTTGAAAATAGACGTTTACATTTTCAAAGGTTCGGGGCAATATTACGACTAAGACTAGAATACATATGAATCTTGATCACTGCTGTGTACGTAGTTCGTTGTACCACTTGTATCATCCAACAGAGGTATAAAGGGTGTCTCCGTGATTATGTTGCAAACTGTCAAGGATAATTTAGAAGGGTAATATATCAATTTAAGTAAAGGACCCTCGTCCAGAAACGACTGAGTCTAAACGTATATGAGACAATCCTTCTGATACCTCTTACAGTGAACCAGTGTATACATTGTTTATCAGAGACGTATTATCTAGGTTTCTGGAACTTACCCACTTGTTATTTGTCAGCGGGTGTGTTCCACCAAGATGGAGTTCCACTTTACTTTGGACTGAGACTTCGAACATTTCCTGAAAAATAGCTGTTTCGTGGCCAGAACGTTCACCTCATCTCACCTCATCTGATTTCTTGTTGTAAAGCCATGTGAAACGTCATGTGTACGAGACACTTGTCGAGACCAAAGCGGATCTCCTGGCAAGAATTCTCGCTGCCTGCGACACTGTTCAAAAGACATGGGCGATATTAGAACGCGTGTGAAAAAACTTTGTGCGACGATGCCATATGATCTGAACAGCAGTTGTAAATGAAGCAATTTGTAAAATTTGAGCAAGTAAATGAAATTCATTATAACTAGACTTAGGCCTGTCTCTCTGATATCTAGTTACGTGCAGTGCTACTAGTCCATCGACAGGGGAAATTATGTGATCTTCTTACTGGGGAGTATTCTGAGGGAGTCTGATACGTCATACAAGAGTTAGCAAACTGGGACCCTTAGTCTGACCGCTGCGCGAGGCTCATGAGTAACTTGAGTAGATTTTTGCTTATACTTCTCGACTTTCTCGTTTCCAGACTAGATTCCCTTCTCTCGACATGTACATCTACGTGATAACTCTGATATTCAGAATAAAGTGCCTGGCAGAGGGTTCAATGAACCACCTTCAAGCTCTCTCTCTACCGTTCCACTCTCGAAAGGCACGCGGGAAAAACGAGCACTTAAATTTGTCTGTGCGACCCTTGATTTCTCTTATTTTATCGTGATGATCATTTCTCCCTATGTAGGTGGGTGCCAACAGAATGTTTTCGCAATCGGAGGGGAAAAATGGTGATTGAAATTTCGTGAGAAGTTCTCGTCGCAGCGAAAAACGCCTTTGTTTTAATGATTGCCACTCCAATTCACGTATCATGTCTGTGACACTATCTTCCCCATTTCGCGATAATACAAAACGAGCAGCCCTTCTTTGTACTTTTTCGATGTCATCCGTCAGTCCCGCCTGATGCGGATCCCACATCGCACAGCAATACTCCAGAATAGGTCGGACAAGCGTGGTGTAAGCAGTCTCTTTAGTAGACCCGTTGCACCTTGTAAGTGTTCTGCCAATGCAGCGCAGTCTTTGGTTTGCTCTACCCACAATATTATCTATGTGATCGTTCCAATTTAGGTTACTTTTAATTGTATTCCCTAAATATGTAGTTGAATTTACAGCCTTCAGATTTGTGTGACTTATCGTGTAATCGAAATTTAGCTGATTTCTTTTAGTACTCATGTGAATAACTTCACACTTTTCTTTATTCAGGCTCAATTGCCACTTTTCGCACCGTACAGATAACTTATCTAAATCATTTTGCAATTCGTTTTGATCATCTGATGACTTTATAAGATGGTAAATGACAGCATCATCTGCAAACAATCTAAGACGTACTCAGATTGTCTCCTATGTCGTCAATATAGATCAGGAGCAATAGAGAGCCTGTAACACTTCCTTGGGGAACGCCGGATATTACTTCTGTTTTAATCGATGAGTTTCCGTCTATTACTACGAACTGTGACCTTCCTGACAGGAAATCACGAATCCAGTCGCACAACTGAGGCGATACACGGTAGACACGCAGTTTGGTTAGAATACGCTTGTGAGGAACGGTGTCGAAAGCCTTCTGCAAATCTAAAAATATGGAATCAATTTGACATCCCCTGTCGATAGCACTTATTTCTTCACGAGTATATAGAGGTAGTTGTGTTTCACAAGAACGATGTTTTCTGACTCCGTGATGAATATGTGTCAATAAATCGTTTTCTTCGAGGTACTTCATAATGTTCGAATTCAGTACATGTTCCAAAACCCTACTGCAAATCGACGTTAGTGATATAGGTCTGTACTTAAGCGGATTACTCCTACTTCCCTTTTTAAATATTGGTGTGACTTAGGCAATTTTCCAGTCTTTAGATACGGATCTTCCTGTGAGCGAGTGGTTGTATATAGTTGCTAAATATGGAGCTATTTTATCAACATACTCAGAGAGGAACCTGACTGGTATACAATCTGGACCGGAGGCCTTGCCTTTATTAAGTGATTTAAGCTGCTTTGTTACACCGAGGATATCTACTTCTATGTTTCTCATCTTGGCAGTTGTTCTTGATTGGAATTCAAGAATATTTACTTCGTCTTCTTTGGTGAAGGAGTTTCGGAAAACCGTGTTTAATAACTCAGCTTTAGTCGCACTGTCATCAGTGACTTGACTGTTGTTATCGCGCAGTGAAGGTATTGATTGCGTCTTGCCACTGGTGTGCTTTATGTATGACCAGAATCTCTTTGGGTTTTCTAGACAGAATCTCGTTGTGGAAATTGTTAAAAGTATCTCGCACTGAAGTACGCGCTATGTTTCGCACTTCTGTAAAACTTCGCCAATCTTTGGGATACATTTAACCTTTTCCATCAACCCTTACATTTTGTAACAACAGCATGGAATCAGCCTGCAGGGCAGTTACTATAAACAAGATTGGGATGTTTATGTAACCTATATTTATTTCGCGGTGACAACGACACAGATGGGAATACGTTTCGCTTCAATAATTTCTTCGGCATTGTGAGCCTATGCCAAAAATGCAGGTTAGAGTAATCGTAAGAAAAACGGTCGTATAATTATTCCACAAGACAGCCACTATTACTATTCACTTAGCCATCCTCCGGCTTCGGCCCGCGGTACCCCATGGATTCTGGTAACAGTTCTACCTGGAAACTAGAGATCATAAACGGAGTGAGTACGAGTGAAATGTTGCAGGTTTCCAAGTTTATAAAAACAAGGCACCACTGACTGTTATGACAGCGCTACGCCGCTTGCGTTCCTTTCTGTTGACGTCCTGGAGGAGGAGGAAATTAGTGTTTAACGCTCCGTTGACAACGAGGTCGTTAGAGAGGGACCACAAGTTCGGAGTAGGTAAGAAAATTGGCCGTGACCTTTCGAAGGTATCATCCCGCCATTTGCCTGAAGCGTTTTTGGGAACTCACGGTAAACCTAAATCAGGATGGCCCTAATGCGAGGCCAGTGTGGTAGCCACTGCGCCAACTCGTTCTTTGTTGTAGTCCTGCCAACAGGGCGAGCCTGAGAACGGTGGTGCAGCTATCGCTCCCTACTCATTGACTTGTTCTCCCTTACTGAAGCGTGCCTAAGAGTAAGACTAGTCATGACTTAGTACAGACGTTGAGTGCGCGTGTCGTTAAGTAGCATTAACAATGCGAAATGAACCGTTTTTGAGATCAGGTGGCCTTTAACGATGTTCTGTGGAGGGTGTAAGACGAATATTAAGTGATGCAGTAAATACAATTTCGAATGCGTTTCATCAGAGGAAGACTAATGCCTGGAATACGTTCCATGTTATAATCCCGCCTTTAGACGAAAACCATACAAATTTAATAAAGTACAAACAAAGTTGTTGTATTTTTTTTGATTCCACTTTCATTACGAGAAAAACATGTGCTCTGTCACACAAAAACTGGGCACAGAGCATTGTCACTGTTATGTCCCTGTGACCACACGGGCTGTTTGTGTATTCTTTAGGGCTCGTCAACTTGTGTTTGTGAATTAATAGCGAGCTGTGCAGCTTATCAGTCATTTTTGTAACTTTTTTGAAGACTGTTATAAGATTATTTTAAAAATTAATCACCACTTCATCCTTATGACTCTTTCTCTGTTACTGAAGCACGCATGAGTGTAAGATCTTAGCTCCTTATCTGACAACGATTTAAAAGTGTGTGTGTGTGTGTGTGTTAACGTAACTGTTAGACGTTACATATTAAACTAAATTTGGAGGAGTCTTCAAAAGGCTTGTATGTGTATCTATAACATACGTACGTATACAGGGTGTTACAAAAAGTTAGGGCCAAACTTTCAGGAAACATTCCTCACACACACATAAAGAAAAGAAATTATGTGGACATGTGTCCGGAAACGCCTAAGTTCCATGTTAGAGCTCATTTTAGTTTTGTCAGTATGTACTGTACTTCCTCGATTCTCCGCCAGTTGGCCCAATTCACGGAAGGTAATGTTGACTTCGGTGCTTGTGTTGACATGCGACTCATTGCTCTACAGTACTAGCATCAAGCACATCAGTACGTAGCATCAACAGGTTAGTGTTCATCACGAACGTGGTTTTGTAGTCAGTGCAATGTTTACAAATGCGGAGTTGGCAGATGCCCATTTGATGTATGGATTAGCACGGGGCAATAGCCGTGGCGCGGTACGTTTGTATCGAGACAGATTTCCAGAACGAAGGTGACCCGACAGGAAGACGTTCGAAGCAACTGATCGGCGTCTTACGGAGCACAGAACATTCCAGCCTATGACTCGCGACTGGGGAAGACCTAGAACGACGAGGACACCTGCAATTGACGAGCCAATTCCTCGTGCAGTTGACAATAACCCTAATGTCAGAGAAGTTGCTGCTGTACTAGATAACGTTGACCACGTCACTGTATGGAGAGTGCTACGGGAGAACCAGTTGTTTCCGTACCATGTACAGCGTGTGCAGGCACTATCAGCAGCTGATTGGCCTCCACGGGTACACTTCTGCGAATGGTTCATCCAACAATGTGTCAATCCTCATTTCAGTGTAAATGTTCTCTTTACGGATGAGGCTTCATTCCAACGTGATCAAACTGTAAATTTTCACAATCAGCATGTGTGGGCTGACGAGAATCCGCACGCAATTGTGCAATCACGTCATCAACACAGATTTTCTGTGAACGCTTGGGCAGGCATTGTTGGTGATGTCTCGATTGGGCCCCATGTTCTTCCACCTACGCTCAATGGAGCACGTTATCGTGATTTAATACGGGATACTCAACCTGTGCTGCTAGAACATGTGCCTTTACAAGTACGACACAACCTGTGATTCATGCGCGATGGAGCTCCTGCACATTTCAGTCGAAGTATTCGTATGCTTCTTAACAACAGATTCGGTGGCCGATGGCTTGGTAGAGACGGACCAATCACATGGCATCCACGCTCTCCTGACTTCAACCCTCTTGACTTTCATTTATGGGGGCATTTGAAAGCTCTTGTCTACGCAACCCCGGTACCAAATGTAGAGACTCTTCGTGCTCGTATTGTGGACGGCTGTGATACAATACGCCGTTCTCCAGGGCTGCATCAGTGCATCAGGGATTCCATGCGACGGAGGGTGGATGCTTGTATCCTCGCTAACGGAGGACATTTTGAACATTTCCTGTAACAAAGTGTTTGAAGTCTGTTGGTACGTTCTGTTGCTGTGTGTTTCCATTCCATGATTAATGTGATTTGAAGAGAAGTAATAAAATGAGCTCTAACATGGAAAGTAAGCGTTTCCGGACACATGTCCACGTAACGTATTTTCTTTCTTTGTGTGTGAGGAATGTTTCCTGAAAGTTTGGCCGTACCTTTTTGTAACACCCTGTATATACATATACACATCTACATATACCATCACACACACACACACAGTAATATAGACAGTATATACATGAACACACCTATGCATATACACTGTGTCTCTCCTAAGAGTCGTCAGGGGCATTTTCTCTGGTGTGTCAGCAGATATTTTCAATTTCGTTTCTGCATTGTGAAGCTGGAATAGACCATCGGAATTTTGCATGTCCATCTAGTGCGATATTTTATGGATGTGTACTGACAGAGAGAGTAATCTCGAGGAATAAACAGCACCGCAGCAGCAACAGCGCTAGCCTGGCCCACGCTGACTGCTACTGCCAAGCAGCCACCTCCACCAAATATTTTAAAGTTCCGATGGAATGTTATCTATTCCTTCTGCCTTATTTGATCTTGAACCGTCAAAGCACTTTTAAATTATCATTCTAATACTGGATCCCTGAATCTCTTCCCTGTCGATTCCTATTTTTTCTTCCAACACGTCATCAGACTAGCCCTCCCCGGACATAGAGGCCTTTGTTGCGCTTTCTCCATCCATCCGCTTTCTCCTTTGCGTTTAACAGTGGAATTCCCATAGCATTCTCAATGTTACCACCATTGCCTTTAATTTCACCAAAAGCTGTTTTGACTTTTCTGCATCCTGATTCAGTCCTTCCGACAATATTTCTTTTCTGCCTTTTTCACACTTTTCATGCAGCCATTTCGCCTTAACTTTCCTGCTGTTCTATTTGTTTCATTTCTAAGTGACTTGTGTTTCTGTATTATTGAATTTCCCTGAACGTTTTTGTATTTCCTTCTTTCATCTAATATCACATCATAGATAACTGAAGTGAGATACTCGAGCCAAAATCTAATCATTTGTTGTTATTTTCAATTTGACTCGACTCTTCCCTTTGAAAATTATTATGTTTCTCTCACTTACAAATCTAGATAAATTGTAATAGAGTTTTACGTTTAATTCAATGTGTGTAATACTCATTAGAAATTATTTTCTGCTCCCTGTATGATAGTCCGATCAACAGCACATCATAGAGTATTTCAGTGCATACTACATTCTCCTTTAACTCCTAACTGTATTTCGTCTTTACACTTCATAACTAAGTCATTAATATATAAATTCAATAAAGTGGGCGATTGACTATGCCCTTGCCGAACACCTTGCTTTTTAAAATTTCATCTCCCATTCTTGATCCTGGCGTAATAAATATTTTTATATTTACTTGTAGACTCTCAATATACAATATACTTGTAGACTCTCAATATACAGAAAAATATTTTATTTGTATTCTTTTCGACAAAAAGGGTCTTTTTATCTTATCAAAGTTTTTCTCGTAATCATAAATGCTAAATGCTTTTCTAAACCAAATTCCAGGCATTATTCAATATTTTATCTTATTACAAACATATCATTATATGAACGTCCCTTACTGCAGCTGACTGCTTTTCTGAAATTATTGCGCCAGCAAACGTGTACAACTTTGATTAAGAATTTTGCTGAGTATTTTATATCCTGCACTTAATGAACTTATTCCTCTATAATTTCCTGTTAGTTGAATATTTATTTATTAATTTTCTGGCACTGGTTTCTGATCTTCTGGCTTGGTATTATAGTAGGTCTTGTTACATCTGCCACCACAATTTTAAAATATTGTACATTAATTCTGCTCAACGAGTTGATGATTCCATTCATCTGTGTTATGTTAACGTGCTAGTAAATCACAACTATGTCTCTTACAGTAATAGGTTAATGTGCTAGTGTATTATAACTAAATTACAAATATGATGTAAGCTAAACCTATAATATAATTAAATAGATTATTATGCCTTATGATATGTTTATGATGATGTATATGATTTAGCAATAATACTGTAATGATACTGTAACAATTATGTAAAAGCCATAGTCTAGTTACGTAGATGGGAAGAAGCCTACCACATTCAAGGGGCGCAAAAGGCATATACATGTGACACGAGCACAGCTGTAGCCATCCTGACGTTTCATTCTTATTAACCACATATATTAATACGGTAAAGTGATATGCAGCTTTTCTTTTGATGGCGTAAGGTGGAGCTTGATTCATATAGGACAGAAACGATGATTACTGAGGTTACTCAATCCTATTTTGTAGTGAATCTACACTATGTGATCAAAAGTATCCGGACATCTGGCTGAAAATGACTTAAATGTAGTGGTGCCCTCCGTCGGTAAAGCTGGAATGGCATGCAAAACAACAAGGGTTGCAAGCCCCCTCCATGAAAAACACTAACACACCATGATGGGTGCGAATAAAACAATTACAACCTCACCTGTAAGCAACAAGGGAACATGATTTAATTACTATTGAGTCACTTCACAAGCGTCGCTTCGATGATTACACATCCACAGCCGTGCACTTGTTTGCAGTATTCCACAAAATTTTAAGGATCAAACTCAGCGGCCACGACGTGGGCTACGTGCTCTGTTAGTACTGGTGCAGTAAATATTACTGCTCCCATTCTACCATTTTCCAGCAAAGCAGCACACTGCTGTGATGCAATTTTTTGTTTAAAATTTTGTGTAAGGAGAAAGAATATATGTGGAAGAAACAATATGTGTAATGATTTAAGTTCCATGAAGTCTAATGTAATTCTAACTGTGGGAAAAAAAGAACCCTCACATTTTCACAGTACAGCATTTTCTTTCTCACAGTCAGTCTTAACAGAAAATCTGTAACTGTTGTTTAAATAATATATATAGTCTATGCCCATCACAATGTTACGAGAGTATCTTGGAACCATTTGAAGTAAAACTGCCAATAACATAAGAACTTTCGGAGATTTTCGCTCACAACGTTTCCCCTGTAGCATCGTGTAAAATTCTGAAATAAATGGGTACAGAGCTTTTCGATACTTTTGATAACAAAGTTTCCCCTTTACGTATCACACATATAAGAATTTACCATCTATAGTTAAAAAGAATGTAGGGCACTTCTCTTCGAAAATATACTAGAGTACACGTAAAAATTGCAAAATAAATCGGTCAAGAATTTTTCGAGATTTTTATTAACACCCTTTCCTCTTTATGTGTTACGTACATATTTGAATACAATATACATTAAATAATATGTGGCCCATGTCCGTGCGAACCTTTATTACAGTACATAAAAATTGGAAGCAAATCGGTCAAGAAATTTTTGAGCGTCTTGATAATAACGTTTCTCCTTTATGTACAATATATGCATTTATTCACACAAACACAGACACACACTCACAAACAAACTCACACATACACATATATTAAACAAATATGTAGCTTAAGTCTGTTGGAAAGTATATTAATCATGAAAAAATTTGATTTAAATCAGTCAAGAACTTTCGGAGATTTTTCCTAACCAATGTTTCCCCTCTATGTGTCATATGCATATGTAACCTACTTGTATCCAAATTTTTATTAGAGCATCGTGTAAAAAATTCAGATAAACTGACAAAGAATTTTTCGAGACTGTCAACAGTCCCATTTATGTATTAGATGTACCATACATAATCAAACAGTGACTAGCCCATGTTCATGTGAAAGTGTATTGGAGTATTGCGTAAAAATATGAAAAATCGTTAAAGAACTTCTACTTCTACATCTACATCTATATGGTTACTCTGTTATTCACACTTAAGTGCCTGGCAGAGGGTTCATCGAACCATTTTCGTACAGCTTCTCTACCATTCCACTCTCGGTGGTAGAAAGGAACACCTAAATCTTTCCGTTCGAGCTCTGATTTCTCTTATTTTATTATGATGATCATTTCTCCCTACGTAGGTTGGTGTCAACAAAATATTTTCGCATTCGGAAGAGAAAGTTGGTGATTGAAATTTCGTAAATAGATCTCGCCGCAAAGAAAACCGCCTTTGTTTCAGTGTCTGCCACCCCAACTCGCGTATCATATCAGTGACACTCTCACCCTTATTGCGCGATATCACGAAACGAGATATTTTCAAAAAACATTTCACCTTTATGTGTTACATAAGTATTTACGTAACGTTTCTATTAAAAATATACATCCTATGTCCTCTCGAACGTTTATTAGAGTACAGCGCAAAATTTGAAATAAATCGCTCAAGAACTTTTCTTTATACATTGGGAACAACGTTAAACTGCAACTTACCTTTATACATTAGTAATAGCTCAGCGCCTGCTGCATTGCTCGCTTGTACTGTATGACCTCCACATATCTTCCTTTCTTTGGCTCTGAGCACTATGAGACTTAACTTCTGAGGTCATTAGTCCCCTAGAACTACTTACACCTCACTAACCTAAGGACATTACACACATCCATGCCCGAGGCAGGATTCGAACCTGCGACCGTAGCGGTCGCGTTGTTAAAGACTGTAGCGCCTACAACCGCTTGGCCACTCCAGCCCGCTTCCTTTCTTTAATAGAATTTTTATGCTGTTCACAATTTACAATACGTTCTAAATTTTGCACGCTAATTAAGGTCATAGAAGTATTGTCTTTTCCGAAAGTACTTCTGACCAAAAAGTGATTCTTGTTGTTAGAGTCGGGAGTATTTGTTAATCCAACCTTTTCAGTTCTTATGGGGATATCTGAATAGAAATTTACATTCAAATTATTTTCTTTAGAAGTGAAACTCAAATTTTCACGGAAGCCAAATGCAAATGTTCAGAAATTTAGTTTAAAGAATGCTTTCGTTATGAAATTTTTCCCTTAAAAGCTACTGTCCCCTGTTTTACGCACTTAGGGGTTGCATTTAAAAAAAATTGAAACACGTTTTATTTTTTGCTTAGAATTCAAATTCCAGTTTTCATAGATGTATCTTTAAAATGCTTTATTAGTACTTAAATAATGAACTATATTTGAAAAGTTTCACCCACTGCTTTACCCCCACAGGGATTAAGTTTCCAAAAATGCTAAACACGTACAGTACAGTCCCGTTAATCCGAACTTATTGGGACCGGACCTTGTTCAGCTTACCGATTTATTCGGATTAGCCGGAATTACGGTGATGAGTTTATAGAATGAAGTGTACCAAGCAGATAAGTAGGTACACCATGGTAACAAATGGGAACAAGTGTGGGAACAATGGCTCACTCTCACTCCCAAACATTGTTGTTGTGCATTGTTGAGACCTTTGTAATGTCTGACGTCAGTGCACTGCTTGCAAAGCGCTTGGTTATGTTAGTTGTCGATCGCTGGCACGCATAACAGTTGTACTGTATTCGTCCAGGTGTAGTGGTGTACGTATTTTCGTCATGAGTAAACGGAAACATACAACGTTAACTCTCAAAGAAAAACTTAATGCTCTGAAGCGGACGGACAATGATGAGAACGTATCTAAACTGGCAACAGAACTGGGTGTTGGTAAAGCAACCACTTGTGATTGGAAGAAGAACCGAGTGAAACTTGAACAGTCCTGTGCAATGTCTGCGGGAGAAACACTCGAAATTCGGCAGACTTTGAAACAGTCCCACTATGATAAAGTGGATGAAGCTCTTTTCCTTTGGTTTACGCAGGAGTACTGGTTCAGGAGAAGGCTGTTTTTTCTGAACAAAATAATGAATGGTGATGAGTCTTTTAGTGTGAGAATGGGTTGGTTGGACAGATTCAAAAAAACGTCATGGAATCCGTAAGATAACAATTACTGGAGAGAAGCTTTCTTCTGCCCATGATGCAGCGAAGGTGTACTTGGGTGAGTTTCAAAATATGATAAGAGAGGGAAAGTATTCTCCTCAACAAATTTATAACGCTAATGACACTGGCCTTTAATATTAGGGCATTTCCAACAAAAAGCCTGGCATCAAAAGCGGAAGACCATGCTACTTTTTTTAAAATATGCAAAGATCGTGTGACTTTATTAGCGTGCAGCAACGCCACTGGTAGTCACAAGCTGCCTTTAATGCTGATCGGCAAATCTGCTGGGCCCAGACCTTTTAAACTGCAACACGAAGTCCCTGCCCGTGCATTATCGCAACCAGAAAAATGATGGATGGTAAGCTGTTCAAAGTATGGTTTCACAGCCAGTTTGTTCCCTCTGTTCGACGGTTTTGTAAGGAAAATCATTTGTCTCCCTGTGCAGTCCTTTTCATTGATAACGCGCCATCTCACCCCAGCACTGATAAATTATGTGCTGGAAAAATTGTGGCAACGTTTTTGCCACCGAATGTTACACCACTTCTACAGCCGATGGACCAGGGCGTACTACAAACATTAAAACTGATTAAAAAAAATAATTAAGAATTCTGATCCAAGATGATAACATTCCTTTAGTGGACAAAATAAAAAAGACCAGTGTGAAGGATGTTGTTTATTTGGCCACTGAGGCATGGCAGAATATTTCAGAAAATACTCTGAGAAAATGGTGAAGAAAACTGTGGACATCTCTTGAATTTCAGGACAACCTAGTTGAAAATGAAGATGAAAATCTACTGATACAGACAATCCCTGGATGTGAAGAAGCTAGTGAAGGAGACGTAAATGAGTGGATGGCAGCGGATGGGGCATGTGTGGAGAACCATACTGACGCTGATTTAGTTGCTGCTGTGACTCAAGACCAGGAAGAAGTGGACTGCTGTGACGGAAGTGACAATGAGTCTGAAAGTGACTTTAGAGAGCTGGTGCCACACAGTGACACAGCGGAAGCCCCTGACCTCGCGCTACGTTATTTGGAGCAACAGCCCACTGCTGCACCTGCTGATTTGATGTTTATGAGACGATGGCGAAACTATGCGTCACATAACTGTCTTCATTAGGCCAAGAAACAATGACTGAGTTTTTGTCATCTAGAAAGTACGGTTAAATGGCCAGTGTATTTTAGTAAGTTTGACAGTTTTTCTTTCATTGCTATGGATTGTTCAAACCCAGGGCCGGCCAGAAATTCTGCACGCGTGCGGTGCTCCTGCACATGTGCAACTTCCGGGTCACAGCGTGCACGTCGCAGCCGCCAGCGTTCATGTAGTGCGTGTTTCTACGCACAGATGTCGCTTTATCCTCTTGCTGAGATGCTCTGTACCGGTGCATTCTAGTGCTCTTTCCACAGCTTGCAAGCCAACCATGGGAAGGTATTTCGCGTATTAAACATTTAAAATACTGTCACAGTCTACTCATTGAGACGTCTACTTTTATGTTAACAGTTTAACCCAGTAAGACAAGTAATACGGTTAACAACCGTGGTTTTTTATTAAGGCAGCTTGACTGACGGCACGTAAATACGCGTAATGTTTTTGATCTAGTATTTAAGAAAGAGAGCACTTAGCGACTTCCAACGAACCTTAGTCATGATTTCAAATAACATTAAACCAATGCAAGGTTTCCTATAACTAATTCTCGGTGCCCTCAGTTACACCCACATAATTTCTGTCTCGCTGACCTCTGAACAGAATGACAACCGCAGACCTCTCGATGATCACCTGTACCATTATTGCTATATCTTTCATCAGTTTCGTCTGAAATCTGCATAATAACCGACAATTAGATGAACGTTATGTTTTATCGACTTCAGCTGAGCGTAGCCCTTCACACATAAAAAAATGTAAGTATACAACAATCAGTTTAATGACCAATTTTCCTGATAATAATGTAACAGGGAGCAGAATGAGGCAATAATGCACAGTTAGTAAACAATAATTTTTAATTATGAAAGGAATAAATCCAAACACGTTTATCACTGGTCATGAGAAATGATATAGTTAATATTGGGCACAAAAGCACGGCTCATTGACAAACGCAAGCAGTTGCGGGAGATTTTCATCACTGATGCTTGATCGAAACGACTGAGAACATAGATCTTCCGTTTTTTGCTTTTTCACAGTACCTGCCATTTCTCAGTACTTCTCCGTTAAAGTTACGGTCACCAGGGGTAAACGAGACAGGGACTGTTGCGCTCTTGCTTGTACCACATAAACAGGGAGGAGGAGCCGCCGCCGTTCATTTAGGACACATGACTAACAACAGATGTCGCTGTCGCACTCGTGAGCACATGTGCAGCACTTCCGCACGTCTGCACACTGTGCAGCGTTTGGCCGGCCCTGTTCAAACCTAATGTTTTCGTACCAATTTTTCTAATACATGTTTACTGTGCTGTGTAAATTAAAACAGTGTGTGTGCACAGCAGTTCATCGCACATTTTTCCATACTTAGACTAGCATTTTTCATATTCGGATTAACCGAACGTTCGGATTACCTGGGTTCGGATTATCGGGACTCTACTGTATTTATATATTACTGACGAAGAAACCAAATACAAATTTTCGTAGTTCTAGCTTCAAAATTTCGTTAAATTTATTGTCCTCATCGTCATTGTAGGGTCTTGTACAAATAAACCAAGGGAGAGCATGTTGTTATTGGTGACCGGTATCCTCTTTCTATAACACAAAGGCACACATGGATGAATAAGGTTATTTATTTACAAGAACAGATAGTTGCTACTTAACTTGACAGCGTCCATGAGTTGTGGTACAAGCACCATCAGTAATAGTCCTCTTGCAGACAATGTTGGTAATCTTACTATTGCTAACTTTAGTCACAATCTTGACTCTATGTACTGGTGTAACTTGTGATGAACTATGCTGCCCTGTGAATGAATGACAGACGCCAACCTGTAGTAATTAGTAGAGTCAGTGAGTCCTTGCGGTTAGCGGCGGCGGCCTAAATACAGTCTGTGAAGAGCACGTTGGTGGCGTGTTTGGTTGTTGATGTTTCTCTGGCCTCCCTCGTGATAGGAGCGCTTCATTCAGCGCCTGCTATCGACCTTTACTCTATATCGTTGCCGACCAGTGTGGAAGCGACACCTTACGCCAGCACATTAACGGCGAAATATTTTCGAAAAACATTTTATCTCCTATTTTACCCTCTTGAAACACATATCTTGT
Source organism: Schistocerca nitens (assembly GCF_023898315.1). Lineage (NCBI taxonomy): Eukaryota > Metazoa > Arthropoda > Insecta > Orthoptera > Acrididae > Schistocerca > Schistocerca nitens. The sequence goes on along the minus strand of NC_064617.1, from coordinate 927,471,352 downwards.
TTTTATTTCTAATTAAGAAGTGATATACGAGTTTTGATACATGTTGTTGTTGTTGTGGTCTTCAGTCCTGACACTGGTTTGATGCAGCTCTCCATGCTACTCTATCCTGTGCAAGCTTCTTCATCTCCCAGTACCTACTGCAACCTACATACTTCTGAATCTGCTTAGTGTATTCATCTCTTGGTCTCCCTCTACGATTTTTACCCTCCACGCTGCCATCCAATGCTAAATTTGTGATCCATTGATGCCTCAAAACATGTCCTACCAACCGATCCCTTCTTCTAGTCACGTTGTGCCACAAACTTCACTTCTCCCCAATCCTATTCAATACCTCCTCATTAGTTACGTGGTCTACCCACTTTATCTTCAGCATTCTTCTGTAGCACCACATTTCGAAAGCTTCTATTCTCTTCTTGTCCAAACTGGTTATCGTCCATGTTTCACTTCCATACATGGCTACACTCCATACAAATACTTTCAGAAACGACTTCCTGACACTTAAATCTATACTCGATGTTAACAAATTTCTCTTCTTCAGAAACGATTTCTTTGCCATTGCCAGTCTACATTTTATATCCTATCTACTTCGACCATCGTCAGTTATTTTACTCCCTAAATAGCGAAACTCCTTTACTACTTTCAGTGTCTCATTTCCTAATCTAATCCCCTCAGCATCACCCGATTTAATTCGACTACATTCCATTATCCTCGTTTTGCTTTTGTTGATGTTCATCTTATACCCTCCTTTCAAGACACCATCCATTCCGTTCAACTGCTCTTCCAAGTCCTTTGCTGTCTCTGACAGAATTACAATGTCATCGGCGAACCTCAAAGTTTTTACTTCTTCTCCGTGAATTTTAATACCTACTCCGAATTTTTCTTTTGTTTCCTTTACTGCTTGCTCAATATACAGATTGAATAACATCGGGGAGAGGCTACAACCCTGTCTCACTCCTTTCATGCCCCTCGACTCTTATAACTGCCATCTGGTTTCTGTAAAAATTGTAAATAGCCTTTCGCTCCCTGTATTTTACCCCTGCCACCTTCAGAATTTGAAAGAGAGTATTCCAGTTAACGTTGTCAAAAGCTTTCTCTAAGTCTACAAATGCTAGAAACATAGGTTTGCCTTTTCTTAATCTTTCTTCTAAGATAAGTCGTAAGGTCAGTATTGCCTCACGTGTTCCAACATTTCCACGGAATCCAAACTGATCTTCCCCGAGGTCCGCTTCTACCAGTTTTTCCATTCGTGTGTAAAGAATTCGCGTTAGTATTTTGCAGCTGTGACTTATTAAACTGATAGTTCGGTAATTTTCACATCTGTCAACACCTGCTTTCTTTGGGATTGGAATTATTATATTCTTCTTGAAGTCTGTGGGTATTTCGCCTGTCTCATACATCTTGCTCACCAGATGGTAGAGTTTCGTCATGACTGGCTCTCCGAAGGCCGTCAGTAGTTCTAATGGAATGTTGTCTACTCCCGGGGCCTTGTTTCGACTCAGGTCTTTCAGTGCTCTGTCAAACTCTTCACGCAGTATCTTATTTCCCATTTCATCTTCATCTACATCCACTTCCATTTCCATAATATTGTCCTCAAGTACATCGCCCTTGTATAAACCCTCTATATACTCCTTCCACATTTCTGCTTTCCCTTCTTTGCTTAGAACTGGGTTGCCATCTGAGCTCTTGATATTCATACTTCTCTTCTCTCCAAAGGTCTCTTTAATTTTCCTGTAGGCAGTATCTATCTTACCTCTAGTGAGACAAGCCTCTACATCCTTACATTTGTCCTCTAGCCATCCCTGCTTAGCCATTTTGCACTTCCTGTCGATCTCATTTTTGAGACGTTTGTATTCCCTTTTGCCTGCTTCATTTACTGCATTTTTATATTTTCTCCTTTCATCAATTCAATATTTCTTCTGTTACCCAAGGATTTCTATTAGCCCTCGTCTTTTTACCTACTTGATCCTCTGCTGCCTTCACTACTTCATCCCTCAGAGCTACCCATTCTTCTTCTACTGTATTTCTTTCCCCCATTCCTGTCAATTGTCCCCTTATGCTCTCCCTGAAACTCTCTACAACCTCTGGTTCTTTCAGTTTATCCAGGTCCCATCTCCTTAAATTCCCACCTTTTTGCAGTTTCTTCAGTTTTAATCTGCAGTTCATAACCAATATATTGTGGTCAGAGTCCACATCTGCCCCTGGAAATGTCTTACAATTTAAAACCTGGCTCCTAAATCTCTGTCTTACCATTATATAATCTACCTGAAACCTTCTAGTATCTCCAGGATTCTTCCATGCATACAACTTCTTTTATGATTCTTGAACCAAGTGTTAGCTATGATTAAGTTATGCTCTGTGCAAAATTCTAGCAGGTGGCTTCCTCTTTCATTTCTTCCCCCCAATCCATATTCACCTACTATGTTTCCTTCTCTCCCTTTTCCTACTGACGAATTCCAGTCGCCCACGACTATTAAATTTTCGTCTCCCTTCACTACCTGAATAATTTCTTTTATCTCGTCATACATTTCATCAATTTCTTCATCATCTGCAGAGCTAGTTGGCATATAAACTTGTACTACTGTAGTAGGCATGGGCTTTGTGTCTATCTTGGCCACAATAATGCGTTCACTATGCTGTTTGTAGTAGCTAACCCGCACTCCTATTTTTTATTCATTATTAAACCTACTCCTGCATTACCCCTATTTGATTTTGTGTTTATAACCCTGTAGTCACCTGACCAAAAGTCTTGTTCCTCCTGCCACCGAACTTCACTAATTCCCACTATATCTAACTTTAACCTATCCATTTTCCTTTTTAAATTTTCTAACCTACCTGTCCGATTAAGGGATCTGACATTCCACGCTCCGATCCGTAGAATGCCAGTTTTCTTTCTCCTGATAACGACGTCCTCTTGAGTAGTGCCTGCCCAGAGATCCGAATGGGGGACTATTTTACCTCCGGAATATTTTACCCAAGAGGACGCCATCATCATTTAATCATACTGTAAAGCTGCATGTCCTCGGGAAAAATTACGGCTGTAGTTTCCCCTTGCTTTCAGCCGTTTTTTGATACATGTAGCCTTAAAATGTTTCAGTACTTCTTTAAAAAATTATTTGTTTTAAAAAAAACTTTCATGCACCTTTGTGGTTGAATTTTCAGAAATGCTGAAACAGTTATTTTCTTTATTTCTGAGTGAACAACAAAATACCAATTTTCATAGTTCTAGCTTCAAAATGACGCTAATACCGACATAATGTCAAAAATCCTTTCATCCAATATTTCACCCCTTTAGAAGTTGAATTTCGGACAGTCACTTCTAAATGCTGTCTAAAGGACAGGATCTGCTCCCTCTCCAAATTTCAAGTTTCTGTCTTTAGCGGTGTAGGCGGGGTGATGATGAATCAGTGAATCAGTGTGGCCCTATTTCACTCCCTTAGGCGTTGAATTCCCAAGAACAGTGACACATCAGTGTTTGCTTAAGTTATTCAAAAGGCAATGTATGTAAGGATAATTGATCATTTTATATCACATGATTTGCTATCAAATGTACAGTTCTGCTTTACAAGTCGTTCAACAACTGAAAAAGCTATATTATCTTTTTCTGTGAGGTACTGTATGGGTTAAACAAAAGGTTTCGAACGCTAGGCATATTTTTTGATTCAGCTAAGGCATTTGATTGTGTTGATCACAAAATATTGCTCCAGAAGTTACACCATTACGTAATACGGGGAGTAGCTCACAATTGCTTCACCTCCTACTTTAGCAACAGACAGCAAAAGGTCATTATTCACAGTGTTGAGAATGGTTGTGATGAGGGATCTGAGTGGGGTACACTCAAGTAGCGGGTGCCCCAGGGATCAGTGTCAGGGCCACTCCTGTTCCTTATTTATATAAATGGTATGCCCTTTAGTACGAGGGCAGTTCAATAAGTAAGGCAACACTTTTTTTTCTGAAACAGGGGTTGTTTTATTCAGCATTGAAATACACCGGGTTACTCCCCAATCTTTTAGCTACACAACACTATTTTTCAACGTAATCTCCATTCAATGCTACGGCCTTACGCCACCTTGAAATGAGGGCCTGTATGTCTGCACGGTACCATTCCACTGGTCGATGTCGGAGCCAACGTCGTACTGCATCAATAACTTCTTCACCATCCGCGTAGTGCGTCCTTCATTGGGCCAAACATATGGAAATCAGACGGTGCGAGATCGGGGCTGTAGGGTGCAGGAGGAAGAACAGTCCACTGAAGTTTTGTGAGCTCCTCTCGGGTGCGAAGACTTGTGTGAGGTCTTGCGTTGTCATGAAGAAGGAGAAGTTCGTTCTGATTTTTGTGCCTACGAACACGCTGAAGTCGTTTCTTCAATTTCTGAAGAGTAGCACAATACACTTCAGAGTTGATCGTTTGACCATGGGGAAGGACATCGAACAGAATAACCCCTTCAGCGTCCCAGAAGACTGTAACCATGACTTTACCGGCTGAGGGTATGGCTTTAAACTTTTTCTTGGTAGGGGAGTGGGTGTGGCGCCACTCCATTGATTGCCGTTTTGTTTCAGGTTCGAAGTGATGAACCCATGTTTCATCGCCTGTAACAATCTTTGACAAGAAATTGTCACCCTCAGCCACATGACGAGCAAGAAATTCCGCACAGGTGGTTCTCCTTTGCTCTTTATGGTGTTCGGTTAGACAACGAGGGACCCAGCGGGAACAAACCTTTGAATATCCAAACTGGTGAACAATTGTGACAGCACTACCAGCAGAGATGTCAAGTTGAGCACTGAGTTGTTTGATGGTGATCCGTCGATCATCTCGAACGAGTGTGTTCGCACGCTCCGCCATTGCAGGAGTCACAGCTGTGCACGGCCGGCCCGCTTGCTTGACCTTGCGGCGATGATGACACACGCTTTGCCCAACGACTCACCGTGCTTTTGTCCACTGCCAGATCACCGTAGACATTCTGCAAGCGCCTATGAATATCTGAGATGCCCTGGTTTTCCGCCAAAAGAAACTCGATCACTGCCCGTTGTTTGCAACGCACATCCGTTACAGACGCCATTTTAACAGCTCCGTACAGTGCTGCCACCTGTCGGAAGTCAATGAAACTATACGAGACGAAGCGGGAATGTTTGAAAATATTCCACAAGAAATTTCCGGTTTTTTCAACCAAAATTGGCCGAGAAAAAAAATGTGTTGCATTACTTATTGAACTGCCCTCGTTTTACAGATAACTCTAAAATATTTCTGTTTGCTGATGACACTAGCTTGGTAGTAAAGGATGTTGTGTACAACATTGGCACAGTTTCAAATAATACAGTTCATGGCTTGTAGAAAATAAACTAACGCAAAATCACAGTAAGACTCAATTTTTACAGTTTCTGACATACAGTTCAACAAGATCCGACGTTTTAATTTCATAGAATGGACATATGATTAGTGAAATAGGACAGTTCAAATTTGTAGGTGTTCTGATAGATAGTAAACTGTTGTGGAAAGCCCACGTTCAGGATCTTGTTCAAAGACTTAATGCTGCAATTTTTACTATTGCAACGGTATCTGAAGTGAGTGATCGTTCGACACGACAATTGGTATTATATTTTAGGGTAACTCTTCCCATTCTAAAAGGATATTTTTGGCTCAGAAGCGGGCGGTTCGGGCAATAAGTGGTGTAACTTCACGAATCTCTTGTCGACCCCTGTTCATGAGGCTGGGTATTCTGACATTGGCCTCTCAATATATACATTCCTTACTGTCATTTCTTGTTAACAATATTAGCTTATTCCCAAGAATAAGCAGCTTTCATTCAGTTAATACTCGGCAAAAATCAAACCTGCATTAGGATCGGACGTCGTTAACTCTTGTGCAGAAAGGTATGCAGTATACTGCTGCATCTATTTTCAGTAAGCTACCACTAGAATTAAAAAATCTTAGCAGTTATCCACGCGCTTTCAAATATAAATTAAAGAGTTTCCTCATGAGTCACTCCTTCTATTGTGACGAGGAGTTGCTTGAAAAATTAAGCTGTTTCTTTGATTCCGTTTACTTAAACTTATGGACTGAGTTTTTTTATGTTCATAAACATTTATTTTTATTTTTATTACTTTTATGTTGTAATTTCATATACTGGCACGTTCTATAACCTTGGAGATTTGCTTCTCAATTTGGTGCTACAGAACTTGACGTGTAAATAAATAAATAAAACACGTATTTTTGCGTTTCTAACTGAAAAGCCACATACCAATTTTCGTACATTTATTTATAAAAATGCTTTCACACTGAAATACCTTCATAAAACATTTCTCTCAACTCAGTACATATCTCGAAATATCTCTTCGTATCTTACCGATTCCTAAACTTTAATATACGATGATTATCAATGCAAAGTAGTTTCAAGCCCTATTATTCCTTGGAGCGTGCATTTACTCCATGGAATAGCTTCTCTGCTATCTATGTTTTCTCTTATGAAAAGAATGATTCGGATCTTGCCGATTAGCCGTGAAAGAGCGAAGATGTATATGTACACTCCTGGAAATGGAAAAAAGAACACATTGACACCGGTGTGTCAGACCCACCATACTTGCTCCGGACACTGCGAGAGGGCTGTACAAGCAATGATCACACGCACGGCACAGCGGACACACCAGGAACCGCGGTGTTGGCCGTCGAATGGCGCTAGCTGCGCAGCATTTGTGCACCGCCGCCGTCAGTGTCAGCCAGTTTGCCGTGGCATACGGAGCTCCATCGCAGTCTTTAACACTGGTAGCATGCCGCGACAGCGTGGACGTGAACCGTATGTGCAGTTGACGGACTTTGAGCGAGGGCGTATAGTGGGCATGCGGGAGGCCGGGTGGACGTACCGCCGAATTGCTCAACACGCGGGGCGTGAGGTCTCCACAGTACATCGATGTTGTCGCCAGTGGTCGGCGGAAGGTGCACGTGCCCGTCGACCTGGGACCGGACCGCAGCGACGCACGGATGCACGCCAAGACCGTAGGATCCTACGCAGTGCCGTAGGGGACCGCACCGCCACTTCCCAGCAAATTAGGGACACTGTTGCTCCTGGGGTATCGGCGAGGACCATTCGCAACCGTCTCCATGAAGCTGGGCTACGGTCCCGCACACCGTTAGGCCGTCTTCCGCTCACGCCCCAACATCGTGGAGCCCGCCTCCAGTGGTGTCGCGACAGGCGTGAATGGAGGGACGAATGGAGACGTGTCGTCTTCAGCGATGAGAGTCGCTTCTGCCTTGGTGCCAATGATGGTCGTATGCGTGTTTGGCGCCGTGCAGGTGAGCGCCACAATGAGGACTGCATACGACCGAGGCACACAGGGCCAACACCCGGCATCACGGTGTGGGGAGCGATCTCCTACACTGGCCGTACACCACTGGTGATCGTCGAGGGGACACTGAATAGTGCACGGTACATCCAAACCGTCATCGAACCCATCGTTCTACGATTCCTAGACCGGCAAGGGAACTTGCTGTTCCAGCAGGACAATGCACGTCCGCATGTATCCCGTGCCACCCAACGTGCTCTAGAAGGTGTAAGTCAACTACCCTGGCCAGCAAGATCTCCGGATCTGTCCCCCATTGAGCATGTTTGGGACTGGATGAAGCGTCGTCTCACGCGGTCTGCACGTCCAGCACGAACGCGGTCCAACTGAGGCGCCAGGTGGAAATGGCATGGCAAGCCGTTCCAGAGGACTACATCCAGCATCTCTATGATCGTCTCCATGGGAGAATAGCAGCCTGCATTGCTGCGAAAGGTTGATATACACTGTACTAGTGCCGACATTGTGCATGCTCTGTTGCCTGTGTCTATGTGCCTGTGGTTCTGTCAGTGTGATCATGTGATGTATCTGACCCCAGGAATGTGTCAATAAAGTTTCCCCTTCCTGGGACAATGAATTCACGGTGTTCTAATTTCAATTTCCAGGAGTGTATGTATTGTTGAGCTAGTCGCCATCTTGATGAGATTCTGTATGAGAAGGAATGTAATACATGAACTAAACTAAAGTAAGTGTGTTCGCATATTATTTAACTGATTATTATTGACAGTGTCTGCTTACTACGCTGTGTTGCACGGGATCAGTGGGGAGCGTCTGATTTACACTGGACGAACCTGCCGTTTTGTATGCTCAAGATATCCAGCTTATTACTTTCAATAAATAGGCTAACACGGTCTTACCAGAAGATCTCCGGTCTTCCGCATGTGATCACCGAAAGTTAATAATTATTACAAATGTTTTCAGGAGATCGACTGACAATTTTCGTCGCACCGAGACTTCGAAATTGCTTCACTGCCTTATGGAATTTAAGTTAAGCTCAATTTAATCAGGATAGAACAGTATTGAACTGTGTGAATGTGATAAGCCTGCTTTGTGAATGAAAATTCCCTTAATATACGCATGTTTTGTTACTATCCTGATCAGTGAAGCTAAATCAGGCCGGTGTGAGAGAGGTTTTTAAATTTCAGATACCACAAAAAAATATTAAAGGATTCCTTTTTTTTTTTACTGAGAAATTTTCATAGATTTATCTTCAAAAATGCTTGCATTGAAATATTTCCATAAAGCATTTCATCACCTGTTTAACCCCCATAGGGTCTGAATTTCCAAGAACAGATTAACAAGTGTTACTTTGTTCCTAACCGAGAAGCCAATTCAAATTTGCACAGTTTTAGCTTTCATAATTAAATATTTCATTAAACGTTTCACCCACTAAGTCACTCCGGCAGTAGTTAAATTTCCGAAACTACTGAAACCCACGTTTTTCTTTATTTCTGAGCGAGAAAGCAAATACCAATTTTCGTAAGTGTAGCTTCAAAATTGCCTTAATAGCGACATATCTTCAAAACAAATTTCATACCCTGTTTCAAGGCCTTAGGGGTGGAGTTTCGAAAAATCCATTGTCAAACGACACCTATAGTATAAGATGAATACCCTCTCAAAATCTCGTTTCCTTCCTTAGCGGTTTGGGCTGGCCGATGATGAATCAATCAAACAGGACATTGCCTTTTCATATATATAGATAGACATTTGGCTACGTCCACCCCATGAAAGAGAACAGTACTGATATTATTGATTACTTCGGGAACGTGCAACAAATAATTCAATACATCTGACCCCCGCACAGATCCATACAAAATTCACGCAGCATACCAGGAAACGGACTCCATTTGCGTCGAATTTCAGGACAAACAAATATTCCAGTTCCATAGCCGCCGTGACCTCAGTGAGATCGATCGCCAGGAATTGCTTCTCACATAAAGAATGGTCTCTCGATTTTCCGATCTCCAGACAAGAAGAACCAGAAAAGTAGGGGAGACACGAGACACTATTTGTTGATTTTGCTGTTACTGTAATTGAAACAACGTCGGAACGAAAGTGTACAAGGCATATGATGTTCAAATGTGTGTCAGTTTCTAAGGGACCATACTGTTGAGGTCATCGGTCCCTAGACTTACATACTACTTTAACTTATGCTAAGAACAACACACACACCCATGCTTGAGGAAGGACTCGAACCCCCGACAGAAAGGGCATATGAAGTAAATACCAATACAAGACACAAAGACATGCGTACCAATGCTTACAAGAAGTAAAGGCATGGAAGGCAATGTCGCTGCAAATGTTTTTGTTTCAGGTGAAAAATCTTCTCAGAATCTGGAAACAACTATTTTGGAAAGGAAACATAAGAACAGTATATTTTATGAGTCGACTTTGTAAGTGGGTAATTTACTAGGGCTCGGATTTTTGGGTTTCTATGAAATGGCGTTCAGCCCTTTATTTTATTGGAATAGCATTTCTTAGCTTTAAACAAACTATTTTGTCTTTTTGGAGTCTTTTAGTGAAAATATAATGGTCACTAATATTAACATAGTAAATTTTAATACAATTTCGTCACAGCATTGTAGAAGATAATCAATTAATGGCACTCGTAACTACGCATAAGCCACTGAGATACTGATCGTGCTACAACTGTTTGCCCTTTTTTATGTTTTAATGAAAAGTCTTTTATTGAATTTCTTTTTTCGTGTGTCACTCACATGAAAGCACACACTTGAGATGTGTTTCTATGTATGGCCGCAATCCGTGGCCTAATGCTAGAACTAAGAAGAATTTTTATATTACATCTTGGTACTGCAGTTCGCAGTTAGCCACCTCTCTAAGCTTTGCATAGTGAATCCTTTTCTATTGTGTCTCAGTACATTTCCGTCGGCTGAGAAAGATATAACGGCACTTAAGGTCGATGACCCATATTTCATCGAAGCAATTTGTTGTAGCCGCCAGTACAGTCCACCTTGCACTTGTCCCCTGAATAATGGTGGACAGTTTCTTCGTATCTTCCTATCCGGGATTCCTCATCACAATATTCCGTAACTTAGTGACGCACGCTGTATCATCTGAAAAACATATTTCCTCCAGACACATCTGCACTTCAGAGATCACGTCTACAGCATTCTTCAGTGGCAGAGATCCATACGCAATTGAAACAAATAGATGTGCGCTCTTAAAAATGCCAGGGATGCAACAGTCTTGATATTCTTAAGGCCCGTCTTGGTTTTTAAGTAAAACCTAATATACTAGCGTCGAATGTGGCTTCTACAATTGTGACTTTTTTGTGGTGTTCAGCCCAACATAAAGCTGCCAAGAGCCAAGTGCATCAACGTTTAAGTATGGGTTCCCATGGGAGGGCAATGTTTGGAGTTATTTCCTTAAAAGACTGAAAGCAGGTAGGAGGTCTGAGAAAAACACTCCTGGAAATGGAAAAAAGAACACATTGACACCGGTGTGTCAGACCCACCATACTTGCTCCGGACACTGCGAGAGGGCTGTACAAGCAATGATCACACGCACGGCACAGCGGACACACCCGGAACCGCGGTGTTGGCCGTCGAATGGCGCTAGCTGCGCAGCATTTGTGCGCCGCCGCCGTCAGTGTCAGCCAGTTTGCCGTGGCATACGGAGCTCCATCGCAGTCTTTAACACTGGTAGCATGCCGCGACAGCGTGGACGTGAACCGTATGTGCAGTTGACGGACTTTGAGCGAGGGCGTATAGTGGGCATGCGGGAGGCCGGGTGGACGTACCGCCGAATTGCTCAACACGTGGGGCGTGAGGTCTCCACAGTACATCGATGTTGTCGCCAGTGGTCGGCGGAAGGTGCACGTGCCCGTCGACCTGGGACCGGACCGCAGCGACGCACGGATGCACGCCAAGACCGTAGGATCCTACGCAGTGCCGTAGGGGACCGCACCGCCACTTCCCAGCAAATTAGGGACACTGTTGCTCCTGGGGTATCGGCGAGGACCATTCGCAACCGTCTCCATGAAGCTGGGCTACGGTCCCGCACACCGTTAGGCCGTCTTCCGCTCACGCCCCAACATCGTGCAGCCCGCCTCCAGTGGTGTCGCGACAGGCGTGAATGGAGGGACGAATGGAGACGTGTCGTCTTCAGCGATGAGAGTCGCTTCTGCCTTGGTGCCAATGATGGTCGTATGCGTGTTTGGCGCCGTGCAGGTGAGCGCCACAATCAGGACTGCATACGACCGAGGCACACAGGGCCAACACCCGGCATCATGGTGTGGGGAGCGATCTCCTACACTGGCCGTACACCACTGATGATCGTCGAGGGGACACTGAATAGTGCACGGTACATCCATACCGTCATCGAACCCATCGTTCTACCATTCTTAGACCGGCAAGGGAACTTGCTGTTCCAACAGGACAATGCACGTCCGCATGTATCCCGTGCCACCCAACGTGCTCTAGAAGGTGTAAGTCAACTACCCTGGCCAGCAAGATCTCCGGATCTGTCCCCCATTGAGCATGTTTGGGAGTGGATGAAGCGTCGTCTCACGCGGTCTGCACGTCCAGCACGAACGCTGGTCCAACTGAGGCGCCAGGTGGAAATGGCATGGCAAGCCGTTCCACAGGACTACATCCAGCATCTCTACGATCGTCTCCATGGGAGAATAGCAGCCTGCATTGCTGCGAAAGGTGGATATACACTGTCCTAGTGCCGACATTGTGCATGCTCTGTTGCCTGTGTCTATGTGCCTGTGGTTCTGTCAGTGTGATCATGTGATGTATCTGACCCCAGGAATGTGTCAATAAAGTTTCCCCTTCCTGGGACAATGAATTCACGGTGTTCTTATTTCAATTTCCAGGAGTGTATTTTTTTAATAGAGGAAATGATACTGTTAGCCTCAGCAAAATTCTTTCTGACTTACTGTACTGGACGGTGTAGGCTATGGGCAAGACAGGTCTAGAGGATCGTACTGGGATAGAATTCTTGCAGTATAGCTCCCGCTTTTATAATGTAGACAGCACAGACTGTCACCGACAGCTACGGTTTCTCATACCTATCTTTCCACTGCTCATATGATGCGTAGGGCATCCCTGACAATGCGGACTACAGTAGTCTCGTGTGTCTTCTCCAATCCATTACACAGAGTAGGTGGGGTTTTCCGGGTGCTGTGGGATTAAATTTCCCTATCTCGACATTAGCTATTAATCTCCCAGTTGATTTCGTCTACTGAAAGTCAAATATAGTGGTCATCAATGTCTATTTTAATATGAGCAATAGCCTTTTCATACAGCTGTTTCTAAATCTTATTGCACAATATTGACTCATCTGGTGTACTGTAGCTGCTGATACTGTGCAGGAAGTCAGCGCACGTGGTATTATTTAGAACGATCCTTGGCACATTATCCGACACTCTAGCCCCACAGAAGTCTAAATTAGAGCTGCAGAATATTTGAGTTTAAGGAAATGTGACCTTCTTTTATCAAGACATACCTAAAATTAAAACAAACTAACACTAAGAAGATGGCAGAAAGTAAAAAATTACAACGTAATCATGTAAAATATCAGCTTCAATTAAATCACATATGCAAGTCAACAAACTAATTTTAAATTTCGATTTCAAACTGCGGGGGAAGAGGACTGTCAAGAAGACTGGTAAGTGAAATGAATGATGAAAATAAACTGTGTTTCGTTAATTGTTTTTGACATGCTTGACAAAATATTACTCGGCCATAAGTTATGAAACTGGAGTCTTCCCCAACCCGCTGCCGAAAAATTCCAGTTTCTGTTGATTTGTGTTTAAGGATGACAAAATTATACTTAAAGTGAACTGCACACAACTTTAGTTCAAAGTACAAAAATAAATAGATTCAGGTGTCAATATACCTCTGTTTTCAGACAGCATTTATGTAAAGGCTGGCTGGGTTTGTCCCTACGCAGGGAGGCGAGTTGTCCTATTATCAGTCCAATAACGGGACGACAATGGTTCGTACACTCAAGTGTCACCAATCTAACAGCGTGCTGGCACATTATCGAGTCATAAATGCAAGTTAAACTCAACCATACACATTCTTGGTTTCAGTGCAGTGTGTAAACTTCATTACTATCTCTCTTCGTAAAACTTGCGATTCGCGTTATTGGTTTTCCTCGGTATTAATTCATAAAATCTATTTAAAAACCTGTTTTTTTGCAAAAGTATTCTTTAGCATCTATTTTTCCTGTGAAAGTCATGTTCAGCTTCTTTTAGGGCCACAAGTACGATTTAGACCTTTTTAGGTTCTATAGGGTTAAAAATTTCGCACCTGGGTCCTGATTATTACTGGAGCAAACGGTAACAACAATCTCGGTAAGAGAGTCGACGAATGTCATTGGAAGAAATCTAGGAAAATGTAGGCCCAAATTTCCGCCACGAAGTAGTTGCTTACAAAGCCCTTTTTCGACCCATTCTGAGCATTGTTCGTCAGTTTTCAATTCTTTCTCAAATAATTCCGTTTTTTCTTATATACGCTTCTTCTCTTTACGGTTTTTCGGCTGGCTTGTCCTTATGTATTTCATTCGGGTTTCTGTGAGGATATCAAATTATCTTCATTTGGCACAGCCAGATACAGTACATCATATTGTTACAGTACAGAACATTAAGGGACTGAAAATTAGAAAATGATGTTAAAACTCATTCACGTTGCTACAAGCGAAGTGAAGTCACGCCAGAGGCAGAGAGAACCAGGAAATAAGCGGTATGTCGCAAGTAGGTCAGACCTCGGCGCGTTACAACACTGCACCAGGAGAGGGTGCCCGAGATGAGCAGAAAATAGTACAGGACAGAAAACCAACGGAAACACGACATGCTTACTATTTAGTTTGTAAGAGATTTCAAAACTAACTGTGCCTATTTCATAATAACCAGTATCAGAGAACATACACAGCAGCTAAGAGCTTGTTAAGGAGTTGATCATTGAAATCGATGGCGTTCACAGTAATATGTACTCTAGAACAGTTGTAACCTCCCCACACGAAAATATTAATTAAATGATGAACCATGAACCAAGTGTAACCTCCGACGGGAATAATAATTAAATGAATTTTAAATATTGTAACCTCTGAACAAAATTAGTTCCCATTCATAATCTCTGTGCACAAATGCATTCACATTTAATGTTCCCACAAAATTCTTTTCTCATTTAATGTTAAGTTCGAAACAGAAAAATTCCTAAACACCAAAATAATAAAAAAATTCAGTAACCTGGTAAATTTTATGACGACAGCAGCGCTGCGCCACGGCCTGCATTCTGAATAAAAAAAGCAAAAATTCTTACCTCAATAAAAACTGCGAATATATCTGCTCTTACGTAAAACTTTTTTCGGCACAGCTCCGTGCAATGCTGGCCTATGCTTTGTGACTCGTGAAAGGAATTAATTATTCATTGGATAAAATCTTTAAATTGAAATGAATGCTTTTTTTAAAAAAAATACTTTATATTATAAAAATTATTATTGTGGCATTTTTAAAAAAAATGGAGTGACAATTCACACACATTACTAGATATGCGCAAGGCTGCTTCTTTACCTTCTACAATAATACCCATCCTCCAGAGTCTCGACCAGAGCAGACTCCCGACAAGCGCCGACACGCGCACACAACTGCCGACTACTGCCGACTCACGCAGACTACTCAAGACTAGTGCCGACTAGCGACAAGCAACAACTAACTACATACTGCTCTCTGGTCAGAGACTCTCCCATGCCTCGGCCATCACCGGCAACGCATACGTCTTACACAGTCTACGAACCGGCCGAAGATGGACATGAGATGACGGTCTTTGCCTGATGAACTTCATAGTGTTTGCCGCTTACCATTCGCTGATAGAGAATCTGACAACAACACATCACAGAGTTCTGACATCACCGAACTTCGGCGCGGAAACCGCAGCATTCTCTCGTGCAGTTCATGTTCCTGCTCAGCACTTAGGCTCCTGCGGCTGCCGAAACGTACCTGGCCGACAGGAAGGAGATCGACCCACCACACGTCTTCCAACACAACACCGCGGATGAGTCATCAAGGATAGACATAGGAATCGGAGTAGGATCGAGCACACTCCAGCAGCTGGACAATAGCCGCGCCGGCAGCGCGCCACAGCGCGAGGTCACTCAGTCTTCGTCTGGACCTGCGGATGAGGAGCTGACTCGGCAGCAGTCAGCAGGAATCCAACACGCAGTTGAGTGAGGCATCGGCTACAAGGTCGGTGTGGGACAAGACGACTGTAAACATGGTTAGTAAGTAATTGAACTTTGACAATGGCTTACTAGCGTCAGGGACGCTTCACAGGTACCCAACATATATCCTTACTTCAAGCAGTGGTGACTAGACTCGGCCCATCTGTAGCATGCTGTTGCACTGAAAGCAGATTATTTTGATGAAACTTATGGAGGCTATCTAAATACACTCCTGGAAATTGAAATAAGAACACCCTGAATTCATTGTCCCAGGAAGGGGAAACTTTATTGACACATTCCTGGGGTCAGATACATCACATGATCACACTGACAGAACCACAGGCACATAGACACAGGCAACAGAGCATGCACAATGTCGGCACTAGTACAGTGTATATCCACCTTTCGCAGCAATGCAGGCTGCTATTCTCCCATGGAGACGATCGTAGAGATGCTGGATGTAGTCCTGTGGAACGGCTTGCCATGCCATTTCCACCTGGCGCCTCAGTTGGACCAGCGTTCGTGCTGGACGTGCAGACCGCATGAGACGACGCTTCATCCACTCCCAAACATGCTCAATGGGGGACAGATCCGGAGATCTTGCTGGCCAGGGTAGTTGACTTACACCTTCTAGAGCACGTTGGGTGGCACGGGATACATGCGGACGTGCATTGTCCTGTTGGAACAGCAAGTTCCCTTGCCGGTCTAGGAATGGTAGAACGATGGGTTCGATGACGGTTTGGATGTACCGTGCACTATTCAGTGTCCCCTCGACGATCACCAGTGGTGTACGGCCAGTGTAGGAGATCGCTCCCCACACCATGATGCCGGGTGTTGGCAATGTGTGCCTCGGTCGTATGCAGTCCTGATTGTGGCGCTCACCTGCACGGCGCCAAACACACATACGACCATCATTGGCACCAAGGCAGAAGCGACTCTCATCGCTGAAGACGACACGTCTCCATTCGTCCCTCCATTCACGCCTGTCGCGACACCACTGGAGGCGGGCTGCACGATGTTGGGGCGTGAGCGGAAGACGGCCTAACGGTGTGCGGGACCGTAGCCCAGCTTCATGGAGACGGTTGCGAATGGTCCTCGCCGATACCCCAGGAGCAACAGTGTCCCTAATTTGCTGGGAAGTGGCGGTGCGGTCCCCTACGGCACTGCGTAGGATCCTACGGTCTTGGCGTGCATCCGTGCGTCGCTGCGGTCCGGTCCCAGGTCGACGGGCACGTGCACCTTCCGCCGACCACTGGCGACAACATCGATGTACTGTGGAGACCTCACGCCCCACGTGTTGAGCAATTCGGCGGTACGTCCACCCGGCCTCCCGCATGCCCACTATACGCCCTCGCTCAAAGTCCGTCAACTGCACATACGGTTCACGTCCACGCTGTCGCGGCATGCTACCAGTGTTAAAGACTGCGATGGAGCTCCGTATGCCACGGCAAACTGGCTGACACTGACGGCGGCGGTGCACAAATGCTGCGCAGCTAGCGCCATTCGACGGCCAACACCGCGGTTCCTGGTGTGTCCGCTGTGCCGTGCGTGTGATCATTGCTTGTACAGCCCTCTCGCAGTGTCCGGAGCAAGTATGGTGGGTCTGACACACCGGTGTCAATGTGTTCTTTTTTCCATTTCCAGGAGTGTATTTGTGTTACTGCATAATGTAGGTATGTTCAGAATTTACCATTAATTCACTTCCACTGGTTTCTTTGTAATTTACATAAAATACTGAACAAAGAACGGCGTCTGACGTATTCCCAGTTTAGAAGTAACTATTATGAATTTGCAATATGACAACGTTTTCTTTATCGTCCCATACACTACTGGCTATTAAAATTGCTGCAGCACGAAGATGACGTGCTACAGACCCGAAATTTAACCGACAGGAAGAAGATGCTCTGATATGCAAATGATTAGCTTTTCAGAGCATTCACACAAGGTTGGCGCCGGTGGCGACACCTACAACGTGCTGACATGCGGAAAGTTTCCAACCGATTTCTCTTACACAAACAGCAGTTGACCGGCGTTGCGTGGTGAAACGTTGTTGTGATGCCTCTTGTAAGGAGGATAAGTGCATACCATCATGTTTCCGACTTTGATAAAGGTCGGATTGTAGCCTATCGCAATTGTGGTTTATCGTATCGCGACATTGCTACTCGCGTTGGTCGAGATCCAATGACTGTTAGCAGAATATGGAATCGATGGGTTCAAGAGGGTAATACGGAACTCCGTACTGGATCCCAACGGCCTCGTATCACTAGCTGTCGAGATGACAGGCATCTTATCCGCATGGCTGTAAAGGATCGTGTAGCCACGTCTCGATCCCTGAGTCAACAGATGGGGACGTTTGCAAGACAACAACCATCTGCACGAACAGTTCGAGGACATTTGCAGCAGCATGGGCTATCAGCTCGGAGACCATGGCTGCGGTTACCCTTGACGCTGCATCACAGACAGGAGCGCCTGCAACGGTGTACTCAACGACGAACCTGGGTGCACGAATGGCAAAACGTCATTTTTTCGGATGAATCCAGGTTCTGTTTACAGTATCGTGATGGTCGCATCCGTGTTTGGCGACATCGCGGTGAACGCACATTGGAAGCGTGTATTCGTCATCGCCATACTGGCGTATCACCCGGCGTGATGGTATAGGGTGCCATTGGTTACACGTCTCGGTCACCTCTTGTTCGCACTGACGGCACTTTGAACAGTGGACGTTATATTTGAGATGTGTTACGACCTGTGCCTCTACCCTTCATTCGATCCTTGCGAAACCCTACAATTCCGCAGGATAATGCACGACCGCATGTTGCAGGTCCTGTACGGGCCTTTCTGGATACAGAAAATGTTCGACTGCTGCCCTGGCCATCACATTCTCCAGATCTCTCACCAATTGAAAATGTCTGGTCAATGGTGGCCGAGCTACTGGCTCGTCACAATACGCCAGTCACTACTCTTGACGAACTGTAGTAACGTGTTGAAGCTGCATGGGCAGCTGTACCTGTACAGGCCATCCAAGCTCTGTTTGACTCAATGCCCGGGCGTATCAAGGCCGTTATTACGGCCAGAGGTGGTTGTTCTGGGTACTGATTTCTCAGAATCTATGAGTGAAAATGTAATCACATCTCAGTTCTAGTATAATATATTTGTCCAATGAATACCCGTTTATCATCTGCATTTCTTCTTGGTGTAGCAATTTTAATGGCCAGTAGTGTACTTTTTGCTATCATAATTTAATATAGATTGTATTTTGTGTACTTCAACTATGAAACCAATGATTAACTTTTGCTAATTATACCTTACGTACTTAGCAAACATTTCAGTTGTTAATGTTTGTAAATAACTGATTTATTCTTGAGTGAATGATTTTCTACCTAATTTCTGAGTCCAGCGTTCTACCACAGTAATAGGGGCTGTGATACGTTTTTTAATTTGGCACCTTTTTCAGGCTTTGGCGCACAACACATAAAGAGACTACCAGTCAGTGTCCCAATGTCATAAGTAGACAGTAGTGCAGTGCAGTCGACGGCAAGTGTGCACGAGAAGCTGGTAATTTTGTGCAGTGCACTAGTGCATAATGGTGAATGTATAAGTCGATTTGGTGCATTTGCCGCAGTAAGTCGCCTCAGTTATTCAACTCCCGCGAATGAAAGACTATTTCGAGGCTAAATATATGTCGTAATTGCTTGCACCACAAGTCCATCTGTGAGGTATGCATATTATTTTGGTCACTCTGCAAATTCTCTTCGTTATGTAAATATCGATATGGATAACTCACACAGAGCAAAACTATGTAGCTGTGTGATCGTTGACCATTGCTACAGTATCTCTGTGTTGCTGAACTGCTTCTGCCTGAGAGCGCTAGCAAAGCTGCACGCATTTCTAAGTTGAGCAGTGTTGAGTAGCGGACATATTTTGAGGAATGGCCTGCAAATTGGTTTTGTAAGTGTGATATGAGATTAATGGAATTGAAATAGCAATGTTTTTTATACGATTACGGAAGAAGAAGCTACGGACACTATTAGTGAGCTTTTCTGGAATGCTGAGAGGCTAAAGCAAGCTCGAAAGTGAGTAGCACTGTTTTGTGTTACTGAGACAATAACGAAGCTCAGATAGTCGGATTGTTATACGGATAGCTCTGATACGAAGATGAGGTACCGCTTGCTTAAGTTATGTCTTTCAGTCATGTTATGTAAATACTGGTGTGGGCGTTCAGTTGATTTTTAAAGCGATACTTCTGGATGTAGAGCTTCATTTGAATTTTATCACAAGTCATTTCTTACCAGTTAAAACTCTCACCTCATTATGTGCGTACGCACATTGCACTTTATAGTATGGAATTTTCAGTCGCCATTTTCTAATGTTGCTTTCATGCTGTATGCCGTGAGCTGCTTTCAAGAAATCTGGAAAAATGTTTGTCAAGGTACGAGGTAAGTGAAAATACAGATTAGAGCCACGAATTTCTTTCTAAGATCACTTGTGCATTTATTTCAGAAGTCAGGCAATATTGAGCTAAGCATCGAATTTTTTACAGAAACCGTTAGTTTCAATAATTTGACAGTGTTGAGTAAATCATATTAATTCTTTGGATAATGCAGTGTAGTCAGAGTTTTGTACAGTACATGAATTTAAGTTAGGAATTAGTTTATTTGGTAATCGTTTTTGAGAAGTTTTGGTAGAAAGTTTTAGGAAGATTCACTCAGATAGAGAAGCAGAGAAGTGGTTAAGTTCCTTAAGTTATATACGTCGGTTAATAAGGTAATAAGTGTCTTTCTTTTTAATATTTACTTACGTAAGTAAACCTTCAATAGTTATAAAGGAACTATGGACAGTATGGTCACACAAATGAAGAATTTTCTTTTCCAGTTGGATATGTGAGTGAAAGATGAGTTATGTTAGTAAAGATTGATGTTCCTTAGTTGTGAAAACTATACTGACATGATTTATAATAAGGTATGTTAATATTACTGGAACTTTGTCATTTGCTTTCTCCCATGTCATCTTTGGGTTATTTTTTTAACGAAAAAATAATTATTTACTTTCGAAATTTATGCGTAGGAACGTCAATGTTACAAACCAGAAGTATTAATGAAATGCCTCGGCGCACAGAAAAACTGGTTAGTTAATTTCTAAATACAAATTGCTGTTATTCGGGTTCTGAGCAGAAACTGCTGCAGTTAATAGTCACCCATTCCTGCCAACATCGTCGAATAGTGGCATCGCTCCTATTCATATATCTAGCGACTCGCTGATTACTCCAACCTTGTTCCCAACTACACGTCCTCTCTCAAATGCTGACATCTGCGTGTATTGCTCACCCGCCTGTCTGCGAGGCGTAGTTGCCTGCCAGCTGAGTACACGGAATGAAATTCACGAAGACTGTATGCCCTGGTATCGACATATCACCTCTTTACTAGCCTTGGCAGCTGCGCCGTGAAATCGCGCTGCATCCACAGGCCACCAGAGTTTACAATTTTGCGTTTTCCGTCAGTATCTGTGTGAATATCAATTTCTGAACAACGTGCATAACTCCTTCGTGGTGACCGAGCGAGGTGGCGCAGTGGTTAGACACTGGACTCGCATTCGGGAGGACGACGGTTCAATCCCGCGTCCGGCCATCCTGATTTAGGTTTTCCGTGATTTCCCTAAATCGCTCCAGGTAAATGCCGGGATGGTTCCTTTGAAAGGGCACGGCCGACTTCCTTCCCCATCTTTCCCTAATCCGATGAGACCGATGACCTCGCTGTCTGGTCTCCTTCTCCAAACAACCCAACCCCCCTCCTTCGTGGTGAGCCGTCTTTTTTACCTGACAGTCTCTTAACCTGGTGTTACGCAGAACTAATCCGTTTGTGAAGTTACAAAAATGTAGTTCAATCATGCATGTGCAAAACCGTAGCACGAGTTGTGGAAATTAAAGCTTCGTTCACAAAAGTAACAAAAGCATCCGCGTTACATTTTGCTTCTTGGTGAGACGTAAACTTTAATTAAAAATTTAAATCTGAAGGTATAATAACCTGTGGGTCATATTACAAACTTGGGTCATATTACAAACTGATTGCTTTCTACTGCCATCCTTTTTGTCCTTTGATGACAAATGAACGTGAGGTGGGAGCAGAGATACAACTGATCACGCGAACTCTGAACTGATCGCAAAATACACCAGCACAAAAAATTCAAACGTTGCTGTGAATAATGAACCTAAACGGATTGATTCAGGTCGCCTTTGGAGAAGGTGTAATAAATACATTTATATATAGTAGGGATGAAAATAAAATGTCGTGTGGCTACAGTCTCGCGTCGGGTAGACCGGTCGGCCGGTGTAAGTCTATTTAGTTGACGCCACTTCGGCGACTTGGGTGTCGATGAAGATGATACGCTGATGAAGGCAACTCTCAGTACTCGAGGGGAGAAAACCTCGGACCCCACCAGGAATCGAACCCGGACCCCATCCATTACATTCTGTCCCGCTGACCACTTTTAACTATTTCTTTATTTTTTTATTTCATTTTGTTCGTTAATGTTCGTTGCGTTTGTTCGGGACGGACGACCACTGACACACGTTCAAGTTCATCGTTGATCCATACGGTCAGTTTTCTTTTTATCACAGAGGAAAGCTAAACCTCTTATGGAACACGCTGAGCTACAGTGCCGGGCTCCACTCAGCTATCGAAGAGGATGAGATAGAGCAGATCGAAAGAAAGGCGGTGCGTTTTGTCACGGTCCGTTTAGTACACGTGAGAACTCTAGGAAGATGCCCATCAGCCTCAGGTAGCGGACGGGCGATACAAGAGAGACATTACGCATCAAAGAGAGGTCTACTGTTGATATTCCTAGCGCATATCCTGCTTGAATACTCACTCAACATAATACTCCTTCCAGCCGGCCGCGGTGGTCTCGCGGTTCTAGGCGCGCAGTCCGGAACCGTGCGACTGCTACGGTCGCAGGTTCGAATCCTGCCTCGGGCATGGATGTGTGTGATGTCCTTAGGTTAGTTAGGTTTAAGTAGTTCTAAGTTCTAGGGGACTAATGACCACAGCAGTTGAGTCCCATAGTGCTCAGAGCCATTTGAACCATTTAATACTCCTTCCGCATACGTATCCGAAATGACCGCGACGAGAAAAAAAAAAGAGGAGTTAGGGGCCATACAGACGCTTACCGGTAGTCGATCTTACGCTGTGTCTTTCGGAGACGGACTTGGGGTAGGAAGATGATGCCCGAAAGTACCCACCGCCACTCGCCGTAAAGTGGCTTCTGCAGCATACCGTATACGTAGATGTAAATGTTATTCCTCCCGTTAGGTAAGGAGCACCACTATGTCATTTGTTCCGTACGGATGAAAATGTAGGGAGGGACCACGAATTATATTGTTGCGTTGAAGTATAGTAGGAAAAAGCGATTTTTCGTCACAGGTCATCTGTACGTGACTCTTGAGACAGGCTGATAATCTGAAGTCACAATCTGGATACGTATCCAAAGTGGAACCACTTGAACAGAGTATCAAAGTTACACCTTCAGAGCAGGTGTAAATACTTCCATGTGATAAGGTTTATGTGGTACAGTATCCAAAGTGGAACCACTTGAACAGAGTATCAAAGTTACACCTTCAGAGCAGGTGTAAATACTTCCATGTGATAAGGTTTATGTGGTACAGTCGCTTATCTCACTTTTCTTTTTTTATTTGCTCCTATGGGTCTTCGAGATAAATGAAGATTTGAAGCAAATGGAGAAGGTTATTTTGCGTGCACGTGAGTCAGAACGCTTCACTGGTGTAGTAAAACATTAACCTGCCCGGTTCAGCACCCTGTTACATAGGACTGCAAACAGCCTTTTGTAGAGTATCAAAGTTACACCTTCAGAGCAGGTGTAAATACTTCCATGTGGTAAGGTTTATGTGGTACAGTCGCTTATCTCACTTTTCTTTTTTTATTTGCTCCTATGGGTCTTCGAGATAAATGAAGATTTGAAGCAAATGGAGAAGGTTATTTTGCGTGCACGTGAGTCAGAACGCTTCACTGGTGTAGTAAAACATTAACCTGCCCGGTTCAGCACCCTGTTACATAGGACTGCAAACAGCCTTTTGTAGAGTATCAAAGTTACACCTTCAGAGCAGGTGTAAATACTTCCATGTGGTAAGGTTTATGTGGTACAGTCGCTTATCTCACTTTTCTTTTTTTATTTGCTCCTATGGGTCTTCGAGATAAATGAAGATTTGAAGCAAATGGAGAAGGTTATTTTGCGTGCACGTGAGTCAGAACGCTTCACTGGTGTAGTAAAACATTAACCTGCCCGGTTCAGCACCCTGTTACATAGGATTGCAAACAGCCTTTTGTAGGGTGTAAGTCGTTTTGATGCCGCAGTTCCATCTCTATTAACAGAAATAATTTCAATGTATTTGAAAGGAATATTGTCAACAAATGATGGCAAGTAAAATGTGTGTTTTCTGCCACATATTGTTAGTCCGTGAAACTGAACGGAATTCAAAATTTGTGATGTTTGTTCTTGTGAAATAGCTGTGTCGTTGTGGTAAAATTTGCTATCTAGTCAAGGCGTAAGTAAAGCACAGAGCACGATGAAAAAGACGTCTTAAATTGTTTGCTATTAACTTTCAGCTCTACCGACGAAAATGCGGTAGATGAGTATGTGCCAAGCAAGATCGTAAGAGATGGAAAAGAGCCACCGAGATACAACAACCGAGTTAGAAAACTGCTGCGGAGGCAAAGGAAACTTCACAGCAAACATAAACATAGCCAAAGCTTTGCAGACAAACAAAAATTACGCCAAGCGAAATGTAGTGTGAGGAGGGCTATGCGAGACGCGTTCAATGAATTCAAAAGTAAAGTTCTATGTACTGACTTGGCAGAAAATCCTAAGAAATTTTGGTCTTCTGTCACAGCGGTAGGTGGATCAAAACAAAATGTCCAGACACTCTGTGACCAAAATGGTACTGAAACGGAGAATGACAGACTAAAGGTCGAAATACTAAATATCTTTTTCCAAAGCTGTTTTACAGAGGAAGACTGCACTGTAGTTCCTTCTCTAGATTGTCGAACAGATGACAAAATGGTAGATAAATAGACGAATAGACATAGATGGTGACCTGGAAAAGATAGCCACTCAGACTGGCAACACGAATGTGCATTTCGTGGAACTGTTTCAGCGTCATGATCGGCCTCATCTTAATACAGCCGTCAGGCGTAATAACATGAGACTTGGGGGTGCGCTGATGACAGAAAGCATGGGTCACATTTCAGTGGTGTCGGTGGAGTCTATCAGCAGGATGGGGTTCACTAGACATGGCCTGCATATCAACAGGTATGGGAAGGGGAGGTTGGCAAAGCTTATAGGTGACAGCATAGGTGGGGGTAGTGGGATCACTCATGGGAAAATTCCTGCAGTAGTGGGTGTTAGAGCTGCACCTTTTTGAGATTGAAGTCAGCTGATAGGTATTCCTGCTTAAGGGAAGTCTCTCTAACAAAGGAACCACTTTTGACAAAGCTTAGGTATCCGAGAAATGTGGGAATTAGTATATTTCATCAAAATACACAAGGTATTAGAGATAAAGTTAGTGAACTACTTATAGATGTTGACTCTGAAATTATTGGTATATCTGAACACTTCTTAAATAAGGAGATAATTCAGAGGCTTCCTTTACCAGGATACAGGTTGGCGGGCAGCTTTTCTAGGAGCTCTTTGCGGTGTGGGGGAGTAGCCATGTATGTGAAAAACGGTATCCCATTTGAGTCAATTGATGTTTCAAAGTACTGCACTGAAAAGGTGTTTGAATGTTGTGCAGGTGTGGTTAAATTTAGTGGAGCTAAACTTCTTACTGTTGTTATTTATAGATCCCCAGACTCCGATTTCACAACATTTTTGCTAAAGCTAGAGGTGGTTCTTAGTTCACTTTATAGGAAATACAAAAAATTAGTTACATGTGGTGACTTCAATATAAATTGTATAAGTGATTGTGCAAGGAAAAGGATGCTGGTAGACCTCCTTAATTCATACAATCTTATGCAAACCATATTTTTTCCAACGAGAGTGCAAGGGAACAGTAGAACAACCATAGACAATATTTTTGTTCATTCGTCATTACTAGAAGGGCATTCTGTTAGCAAAATGGTGAATGGCCTTTCAGATCATGATGCACAAATTTTAAGTCTAAAAGATTTTTGTGCTGCAACACAGGTGAAATATAGTTACCAACTTTTTAGGAAAGCTGATCCAGTTGCTGTAGAGACTTTTGTAAACCTTATCAAGGAACAAGAGTGGCAAGATGTTTATAGTGCTGATACAGTAGACGATAAATATAATGCTTTCCTCAAGACTTTTCTCGTGCTCTTTGAAAGTTCCTTTCCGTTAGAACGTTCAAAACAGGGTACTAGCACAAACAGGCAGCCTGGGTGTCTGGCTAAAGGTATAAGAATATCTTTTAGAACAAAGTGGCAATTATATCAAAACGTTAGAAACAGTCACAATCTAAATGCAGTAGCCCATTACAAACAGTATTGTAAGGTGCTTAAAAAAGTTATTAGGAAGGCAAAAGGTATGTGGTATGCAGATAGAATAGCTAAGTCTCAGGATAAAATTAAAGCCATATGGTCAGTCGTAAAGGAAGTGGCTGGTCTGCAGAGACAGGTCGAGGATATAGAATCAGTGCGTAGTGGGAATGTCCGTGTTACTGATAAGTCGCATATATGTACAGTATTTAATAATCACTTTCTGAATATAGCAGGTGAACTAAATAGAAACCTAGTCCCGACAGGGAATCATATAGCGCTCTTAGAAAAAAATATTCCGAGACTGTCACCTGAAATGCTCCTCCATGATACTGACAAGAGGGAGATTGAGTTAATAATTAAATCACTAAAGACCAAGAACTCTCATGGATATGACGGGGTATCTAGCAGAATACTGAAGTATTGTTCTATGTATGTTAGGCCAGTTGTCAGCCATATCTGTAACTTTTCCTTTAGGAGTGGTCGGTTTCCTGACCGATTTAAGTACTCGGTAGTGAAGCCACTTTATAAAAAGGGAGACAATGATAATGTTGACAATTTTAGACCTATTTCTATGCCATCGGTGTTTGCTAAAGTTATCGAGAAGGTTGTATATACAAGGTTACTGGAGCATTTAAAATCACATAATTTGCTGTCAAATGTTCAGTTTGGTTTTAGAAATGGCTTAACAACTGAAAATGCTATAGTCTCTTTCCTCTGTGAGGTTTTGGACGGATTAAATAAAAGGTTGCGAACGTTAGGTGTTTTCTTTGATGTAACGAAGGCTTTTGATTGTGTTGACCGCAAAATATTACTGCAGAAGTTGGAACATTATGGAGTAAGGGGAGTAGCTTGCAATTGGTTCGCCTCTTACTTTAAGAACAGAAAGCAGAAGGTAATTCTCCGCAATATTGAGAGTGGTAATGATGTTCAGTCCCAATGGGGCACTGTTAAAGGGCGCGTTCCCCAAGGATCGGTGCTGGGGCCACTGCTGTTTCTTATTTATATAAATGATATGCCTTCTAGTATTACAGGTGATTCAAAAATATTTGTGTTTGCTGATGACACCAGCTTGGTAGTGAAGGATCTTGTGTGTAATATTGAAACATTATCAAATAATGTAGTTCATGAAATAAGTTCGTGGCTTGTGGAAAATAATTTGATGCTAATTCACAGTAAGACTCAGTTTTTACAGTTTCTAACTCACAATTCAACAAGAACTGATATTTTAATCAGACAGAATGGGCATGTTATAAGCGAGACGGAGCAGTTCAAGTTCCTAGGCGTACGGATAGATAGTAAGCTGTTGTGGAAAGCCCATGTTCAGGATCTTGTTCAGGAACTAAATGCCGCTTTATTTGCCATTAGAACAGTATTTGAAATAAGTGACATTTCAACACGAAAAGTAGTCTACTTCGCATATTTTCATACGCTTATGTCATATGGTATTATTTTTTGGGGTAATTCTTCTGATTCAAAAAGGGTATTTTTGGCTCAAAAACAGGCTGTTCGAGCTATGTGTGGTGTAAGTTCGAGAACCTCTTGTCGACCCCTATTCAATAGTCTGGTAATTCTGACAGTGCCCTCACAGTATATATTTTCTTTAATGTCGTTTGTTGTTAGCAATATTAGCTTATTCCCAAGAGTTAGCAGCTTTCACTCAGTTAATACTAGGCAGAAATCAAATCTGCATGTGGAATGCACTTCCTTGACTCTTGTCCAGAAAGGAGTGCAGTATTCTGCTGCATCCATTTTCAATAAGCTACCACAAGAACTCAAAAATCTTAGCAGTAGCCCAAACGCTTTTAAGTCTAAACTGAAGAGTTTCCTCATGGTTCACTCCTTCTATTCTGTCGAGGAACTCCTGGAAGAGCTAAAAAATTAAGCAAATTCCAGTGTTACATTCTTGATTTTCATTTAAACTAACGACGTGTCGCCTGAATATGTTTCTTATATTTCATTTTATCTGATTCTACAATCGTGTTATAATTTCATGTATTGACTCGTTCCATGACCATGGAGACTTCTCCTTAATGTGGTCCCACGGAACAATAAATAAATAAATAAATAAAATAAATAAAAATAAACGACAGAGGAATAGAAAAACAATTAAAATCGCTGAAAAGAGGAAAGGCCGCTGGGCGTATGGGATACCAGTTCTATTTTATACAGAGTACGCGAAGTAACTTGCTCCCCCTCTTGCAGATGTGTACCGTAGGTCTCTGGAAGAGCGTAGCGTTCTAAAGGATTGGAAAAGGGCACAGGTCATCCCCGTTTTCAAGAAGGGACGTCGAACAGATGTACAGAACTATAACCCTATATCTCTAACGTCGATCAGTTGTAGAATTTTTGAACACGTATTATGTTCGAGTATAATGACTTTTCTGGAGACTAGAAATCTAGTCTGTAGGAATCATCATGGGTTTCGAAAAAGACGATCGTGTGAAAGCGAGCTCGCGCTATTCGTCCACGAGACTCAGAGGGCCATAGACACGGGTTCCCAGGTAGATTCCGTGTTTCTTGACTTACGCAAAGCGTTCGATACAGTTCCCCACAGTCGTTTAATGAACAAAGTAAGAGCATATGGACTATCAGACCAATTGTGTGATTGAATTGAAGAGATCCTAGATAACAGAACGCAGCATCTCATTCTCAATGGAGAGACGTTTTCCGAAGTAATAGTGATTTCAGGTGAGCCGCAGGGGAGTGTCGTAGGACCGTTGCTATTTACAATATACATAAATGACCTTGTGGATAACATCGGAAGTTCACTGAGGCTTTTTGCGGATGATGCTGTAGTATATCGAGAGGTTGTAACAACGGAAAATTGTACTGAAAAGCAGGAGGATCTGCAACGAATTGACGCATGGTGCAGGGTTCAAATTGTTCAAATGGCTCTGAGCACTATGGGACTCAACTTCTGAGGTCATTAGTCCCCTAGAACTTACAACTAGTTGAACCTAACTAACCTAAAGACATCACACACATCCATGCCCGAGGCAGGATTCGAACCTGCGACCGTAGCGGTCTTGCGGTTCCAGACTGCAGCGCCTAGAACCGCACGGCCACTTCGGCCGGTATGGTGCAGGGAATGGCAATTGAATCTCAATGTAGACAAGTGTAATGTGCTGCGAATAGATGAAAGAAAGATCCTTTACCATTTAGCTACAATATAGCACGTCAGCAACTGGAAGCAGTTAATTCCATAAATTACCTGGGAGTAGCATTAGGAGTGATTTAAAATAGAATGATCGTATAAAGTTGATCGTCGGTAAAGCAGATGCCAGACTGAGATTCATTGGAAGAATCGTAAGAAAATGCAATCCTGAAACAAAGAAAGTAGGTTACAGTACACTTGTTCGCCCACTGCTTCAATATTGCTCACCAGTGTGGGATCCGTACCAGATAGGGTTGATAGAAGAGATAGAGAAGATCCAACGGAGAGCAGCGCGCTTCGTTACAGGATCATTTAGTAATCATGAAAGCGTTACGGAGATGATAGATATACTCCAGTGGAAGACTCTGTAGGAGAGACGCTCAGTAGCTCGGTACGGGCTTTTGTTGAAGTTTCGAGAACATACCTTCACCGAGCAGTCAAGCAGTATATTGCTCCCTCTTACGTATATCTCGCGAAGAGACCATGAGGATGAAATCAGAGAGATTAGAGCCCACACAGAGGCATACCGACAATCTTTCTTTCGACGAATATACGACACTGGAACAGAAGGGAGAACCGATAGAGGTACTCAAAGTACCCTCCGCCACACACCGTCAGGTGGCTTGCGGGGTATGGCTGTAGATGTAGATGTAGATCTTAGGCATTACAAACTGGAAGCTATATTGATAAATCAAACTGCTGTAAAGTCTCATATTACTTCTGCTCTGTCGGAAAAAGGTTTAATAATGTTTCGAATGAAAATTATTACAGTATATAAAGTTACTTGCCTCTATTCACAACTTTCGTCTTTATTAAAATACTTCGTACAAAAATAGCACCCTGAACTTCATAACGCTTTCTGTACATTAAAGACAGTACCTAGTAATATGTGAGAATGAAAGTCGGTGCAAATATTTGCGATGCAGAAAGAACCTTTAACTTCGTATTTAATCATTTTTCGCAACATGTCTTGATGAACAGAATAACAAATCTATCAAAACAATGGCAGTTATACAGTACATTTCCACAGCTTGTACCTGTTATTACTCTTATTTCTACTGCAGTTAGTATTCCATCTCGACTGCAGACTACGGTTATGGGCACACGTCCTTATACATAAACGAATACGGGAAGTAAATGTGAAAATGTATTAGTTTAAGAGTTGTACACAATCACGAGAGAAAGGAAATGTATTTTTTTCAAACAACTTTTCATTGAGAAAAAGAGGCTGCAGATAGGATCATTTCTTTACATATTGTATTTCAATCTATACGCATGTGATCCATCTTTTGACAATCTTCCTAATTCCATCCTGGAAAAACGATATGGCATTATCCACATCTACTGTTGCAACGCCTCCAGAACCTCGCCATTCGACAAAAAAAGTGGATTTTTTCACATATGCTCCTTCATTTGACCAATGAGATGAAATTCGTTTGGAAATGGGTCAGGACTGTACGGTGTGTGCCTGAATGTGGCGTGCCGGGACAAGACGATCGACATGGTGTAGCAAAGAATGTGACTCACCGACCGGGCGTCATGTTTCCACTTTTTCGTGTTCTCACACCTACTGCAATCGCTATTGGCGATGTCAACGAGTCAACACGGGAATACGTAGAGGCCATCTGTTGCGGAGCGTTATGTTCAACAACGCGTGCTGAAAGGTGTGCTCCTAAATACATGTGTCTGCACCAGCACCGCACTGTTTCGTCAGATCTGCCACAGATAGCGCCCTACCCGACTTTAAATATATTGTGACGAGGGGTGGACGTCGAACACCTTATCACCTGTTAGTGGTTCCACTGTCCTCCATCTGCTCTCTGTAGGAGCTCACGACAGGAGCACATGAACAGCCGATGAGCTTCTCCGTTTCTGAGATATTCGTTCCTAGGAGCCGGGCCATATCAGTCTTCACTTTATCAAAGTTATAAATAAAACATTAAACTGGTAGCCAAGACCGTAGGAATTCTTTTTATTCCATGATTACCGGTTTCGGCGAAATTAAAGCCGCCATCATCGGATCTAGGGAGGACAGGAAACACTATAAAAGTGGGCTTGGATTCCACTTATATAACATGTATACATATAAGTTTAGGTACATATCTTAGGACACATACAGGTTGCAACATCAAGGCAGACAATGGTGATATTAGTAGTTCCCTATAATACGTAGGCCTTACAAAATTGTCATACGTAGCACATAGGCGTCTAACAAGGAGACGGCACGACCGTGGGGTCGGGGATTTGTCCGAAATTTTGCGTGGTGAAAGAGGACCCCTAACACCTCACGTGGTTAAAATATTAGGACGCACTACTCGGAAGAGCCCGAGAAAAATCGATCCAAATTCTTAGGTGCCGTATGAGTATAAAATGTTAGTCCATTCCCGGGCCGCCGTTTGGCCTACATCGTTAGCGCTCAGACCGTTACGCCAGAGGTCTCGGGTTCGATTCCTCCTCCAGTACTTGTTTTTTTTTTTTTTCTTCTGTTGCTTGCAAAATTGCATCGCATTGTTACAGGAGAATCGTGAAATTAATTGCCAGGAAGATTGTATAAAAATTCACTCTATAGTTCACCATCAATTATCGTCACCAATATTCCGAGACATGATTCAATATTCCTGGTTTGCCTCAAAATTATCAGAAACTCAAAACATTTTCGTAAATGTTAATGGGGCATGTTTTTGTACAGATTTATTGCAAACGCCCTGTGATTGTAAAAAATCCGTTTTTATATGTTGCGCAAGATGTCGCAAAAATTATTGCTTTGTTTGTTTTTACGATAATTACCACTGTGCTTCTTGTTTATAATTATTGTATGTATAAAAATTGAATGTTTCCCAATCGACTTTGTTATTCTGATTAAAAACCCAATGTTTTTTCCTCATATACTTTACAACGAAAAATGGAAAACCCACCGCCATAAATTGTGTTGTTGCACAAAAAGAAAATAATTTTTATTCAATAATGTAACTAATTTGTTAAAGATAATGTAGGTTTGGGAAACTTTCTGAATAATTGGTGGAATAAGAAAACAAAATGAAACAGAAGGAAAAAAAAATGCCGGAGGAGGAATCGAACCCGAGACATCTGGCGTAAGAGTACGAGCCCTAAACATCTAGGACAGACGGCGACTCGGCAGTGCACTAACGTTTTGTACTCATATGGCACCTAAGAAACATTGGATCGATTTTTCCCGGGATTTTCGGTGTAGTGCGTCCTAATATTTTAACCACGTGAAGTGTTATGAGTCCTCTTTCACCACACAAAATTTCGGACAAATCCCCGACCCCACGGTCGTGCCGTCTCCTTGTAAGAGAGATGACATTATAAATATTAGGTGTCTCCATCACACAAAGCGCAAGCTAGGTACTACCGCAACTCCGGCTCTGTTGTTACACTACAGGCCGCGTCGCGAGATGACGCTAGCAGAAGAGGCGCCAGTGACTGTCACAGCTCGCGTCATAACAGGCTCTGCGTGTGTGGTAGCACTACGTTATTAGGGCTTGTACATAATTCTGAGACTGCCGAGTTACACAAGTACATCTGTCTGGTCATATATAAAACCTACCAAAAGTCATATACAAATTTAAAAACACTTCAGGGTTACACAACTGCATATCCGTCTGGTCTTAGCCTGCCGCAGTGGTCGAGCGGTTCTAGGCGCTACAGTCTGGAACCACGCGACCGCTACGGTCGCAGGTTCGAATCCTGCCTCGGCATGGATGTGTGTGTTGTCCTTAGGTTACTTAGGTTTAAGTAGTTCTAAGTTCTAGAGGACTGATAATCTAAGAAGTTAAGTGCCATAGTGCTCAGAGCCATTAAAAAACATACCATTAAAATAGACATTGCGTATGAGCCTATGGGTTTTGGTCATAACAGAACCACTTAATATAAGAAGTACAACTATGTGGCAGCCTCATGAAAATGAACCACAGTCATCTAACAAAACCAATGTCAAAAAGTTACGCCACCTTATGTCGACTATATACTTATGTAGTTGTAAAAAACCCTGTTCTGTGGTGTACGCGGCGGTCACCGGACCAAAACCAAGGAAACCTAAAACTGGTGGGAGGGGTGGCGGGAAGGGGGGGGGGGGAGGGGTGCCGTGCCTATCGCCTGTAGTGTAACAACAGAGCCGGAGTTGTGGTAGTACCTAGCTTGCGCTTGTGTCTGATGGAGACACCTAACATTTATAATGCCATCTCTCTTGGACGCCTATGTGCTACGTATGACAATTTTGTAAGGCGTGCGTGTTATAGGCAACTACTAATATCACCATTGTCTCCCTTGATGTTGCAACCTGTATGTGTCCTACGGTACGTACCTAAACTTATATGTATACATGTTATATAAGTGGAATCCAAGCCCACTTTTATAGTGTTTTCTGTCCTCCCTAGATCCGATGATGGCGGCTTTAGTTTCGCCGAAACCGGTAATCATGGAATAAAAAGAGTTCCTGTGATCTTGGCTACCAGTTTATTGTATTACAACCATCTAGATCGCTCTCACGTGAGCACAATGTGCTCCCTACAAAGTTGTAAATGTCAGTGGATTTCCATTTGCGTTCCGTATCGTTGCTAGAATGGTTTTCCACTCGACTCTGTTACGCTGCTACTCTTATCTAACTCTGTTACGTGCCCGCAACGCCACCATCTGGTGACGCCACCATCTGGTCATCATAATGTTATGGCTCATCGGTGTATAACCAGCAAGTTGTGACACAGATGCATCCCATTAAGTCAAGGTTCATCACGTAATCTAAGTGGTAATCTTAAAACAGCAATAAACATGGTTACCATAGATTTCCCTTCTTTCGCTTGCCACTCGACCGAGTTAACGCACAAGTACTTCCTAGACAGCTGCTCCGAACTGCCTGTCACGCAGTAAAATGCGGCTGCTTACAAATCACTCTAGTTGGCTCTGAGCACTATGGGACTTAACTTTTGAGGTCATCAGTCCATTAGAACTTAGAACTACTTAAACATAACTAACCTAAGGACATCACACACATCCATGCCCGTGGCAGGATTCGAACCTGCGACCGTAGCGGTCGCGCGGTTCCAGACTGTAGCGCCTAGAACCGCTCGGCCACTCCGGCCGGCCAATCACTGTTAGTAATAAGCAATGGAAACTGACCGCGTGTCATTCTCACTTGCTACATCCTACTACGAAGCTTAGTTGTCTTTTGTGCACGTTGGACGGCAAAGCCGTACACTTTCGGCAAGGTTCCACAGAAACATACGCGCCAGGCAAGGTGGCGCGCAGAACGACAGCGGGCAGTTGTCTATTTGCTCAGCGTCGAAGCGTACTGCAGCAACTGACGGCTACCTGCTACTGGCCAGGCGCGACGAAGCCAAGTCCCTCGAGCCCTGTTGTGTGTGTGTTTATCCTGCATCCAAGAAACGTTATCTTCCAGTGCTGCAAGAGCGGCCGGCTCGAATGGTTCAGAGGAACACTTTGACATCGTAACTCTGGATTAGACAAAACGAGAAATGTTGGACCGTCGCGGTTGGAGAGAGTGCTGAAGCTTTTGGCGGCGGTGTGATTTCCCTAGAGCCTAGCCGTCCGTACGGAGGTGCCTGCGTCTGTCAGATGGGCTACGTCAGCGCCGTGAAGCGGCTGGTCACTGGAATAAATTCTCACGTCTTTCCTTCTGCGCCAAATGTAACGGGACCGCCGGCAACTGTGGCCGAGTGGTTCTAGGCGCTTCAGTCCGGAACCGCGCTGCTGCTACGGTCCAGGTTCGAATCCTGCCTAGGGCATGGATGTGTGTGATGTCCTTAGGTTAGTTAGGTTTAAGTAGTTCTAAGTGTAGGAGACTGATGACGTCAGATGTTATGTCCGATAGTGCTTACAGCGATTTGAACCATTTTTGGTTTTTTGTAACGGCACCTCAGCTGCGAATAAGTTAATTTCAGGAGTGACTGCTTATCTTTTGGCCAGTGAGCATTCTTGTAACACCTGAACGTTACACCAGAAACTAAATATTTTCATAGCTTTTAAGGCAAATAAGCGCTTCGAACATGTGGAAGTGGCAGCCAGCTTTATAATTCAAGATACTTGCAGTGTTTACATTGCTACATTGCTACAACAATGGTTAAACGCCTTATTGTTGTGGCAGTCTTGAGCTAGAGTACTATTTCTTAAGCAGCTATCCACACTACTCTATCCCTTGCAAATATGTTCACATTTGAAAAATATACACATTTCAGCAGCTTACTGTAGTCATGCCTCCGTCTCTCTCTCTCTCTACAACTTTTTCCTTGCGCCACTTCACTCCACTACCAAATTAGCTATTACTTGTTACGTCAGGAAATTTCCTACAACCTATCAGCTTTTTTAGTCAACTAGTGCCATAATGCTTCTTCTCCCCAATTCGATTTACTAAGTCTTCCTTAACCACTCTTTGTACCATGTAACCAAATGGCTCTAAGCACTAAGCGACTTAACGTCTGACCTCATCAGTCGCCTAGAACTTAGAAATAATTAAACCTAACTAACCTAAGGACATCACACACATCCATGCCCGAGACAGGATTCGAACCTGCGACCGTAGCGACCATGTAATCTTCAGTATATTTCTGTTGCACCACGTTTCAGAGGACGCTGGCCGGCCGAAGTGGCCGTGCGGTTAAAGGCGCTGCAGTCTGGAACCGCAAGACCGCTACGGTTGCAGGTTCGAATCCTGCCTCGGGCATGGATGTTTGTGATGTCCTTAGGTTAGTTAGGTTTAACTAGTTCTAAGTTCTAGGGGACTAATGACCTCAGCAGTTGAGTCCCATAGTGCTCAGAGCCATTTGAACCATTTAGAGGACGCTATTTTCCTCGTACTTGTACTGCTTATAATCCACATTTCACTACCATAAAAAGCTACAAGCATAAATACTTCGAGAAAGGACGTCCTTATACTTAAATTTGTAGTTAATAAGCAATAAATAGCCCTTTTTCGGATAAGCTTTTCTTGTTATTGTCAGTCTTTGTTTTGCATCCTCTTTACTTTCTGCGTCGTCAGTTATTTTGCTCTAAAAATAACGAAACCGCCTGCTACTAACTGCATATCATTTCCTAAATTCATTTTCCAGCAGCGCCATGTACTTATTTCGACTACACTCCGTTGCACTTATTTTACCTTTATTGATGTTGGTCTTCTGATCTACACTGGTGTGCAAAGCTTAAGAACGACACTAACTTCCGCATGACGTGCAATTGCCAAGTGATATACGTAGCTCAATGAAACTTGGACCACGCACAGAAAGAACTGTTGCAAAGTAGTACAGAAGGTAACTGAAAGAAATACGTAGTGAGACCAATAGAAATGACACTTTTATTCAAAGATAATAACTGCAATGAAATCAGCGCTATGCGCTATGGTCCCTTGGTCATTAGAAAGGCGGGATATGGTTCTTAGTAACATGTGTTATAAACTGAACATCAAGGACAGTAATGCATGCTTTGCAACCTTTTCCCACGCTGGCCACAAGGTTGGTAAGCAGTTATTGTGATATGGCGTTCCATTCTCGCATAACCACGGTTGGCAACGATCCGGGCCGCCATGCGCTGTTGCCATTGTTCGGTGTGCACTCAGTCTCGTGATGCCAATTGAGGAGCTACTCGACCGGTCAAAGAAAACCATCGTAACGACCGGGAGAGCGGTGTGCTGACCACACACCCCTCCTAACCACATCCTTATCTGAGGATGACACGACGGTCTGATGGTCCCGCAGGGCTACTTGTCGCCTGAAGAGGGAGTGCTTAAAACCACGGTTGACAAATGGTGGACGGTCGTTGGTGCATGTGATAGTGCTGCAGAACGTCTCCCCAATGCATCCGAGCGACCGCTACGGTCGCAGGTTCGAATCCTGCCTCGGGCATGGATGTATGTGATGTCCTTAGGTTAGTTAGGTTTAATTAGTTCTAAGTTCTAGGAGACTGATGACCTCAGAAGTTAAGTCGCATAGTGCTCAGAGCCATTTGAGCCCAATGCATCCCACACGGTCTGATGGGGTTTAAGCTGGGGGAATGGGCAGGCCAGTCCATTCGCCAAACATCGTCTCTTGTGGAATTGTGCTAACAGGCTGTTCTCGTGAGAGAGAGTCTTCACAACAGCACACTGTAGAATTCTTCTGACGAGGTTACGAAAGGGTGTCAAAACGAAGCGTCCCTGGAAGCTATCCTAAAGTGTGTTTTTGTTCCACGACTACACTCCAGGTCTTCATGCCCAGTGTGAAGATAACACTACACAACGATATAGAGTTTTTTTTCCTTTTTTCCTACACTTTTTTCATTATTTTCGTGATACATTAAAATAGTTTTTTTCTGAATAAGCTTTGTAAATTTTTGTTTTTTAAATTCCCTTTTGCCTGCCGCTACGACCGAGCGGTTCCAGGCGCTTCAGTTCGGAACCGCGCTGCTCCTGCGGTCGCAGGTTCGAATCCTGCCTCGGACATGGATATGTGTGTGACGTCCTTAGGTTAGTTAGTAGTTCTAAGGAACTGATAACCTCAGATATTAAGTCCCATAGTGCTTAGAGCCATTCGAAACATTTTCTTTTTCAAATTAATTTTTCATGAACAAAATAACATGAAGCGGCAATTTTGTATGAAACTGTATATCAAGGACTTGGAATTTTTGAAGATGTAATGAAAAGCGAGGTGGGTTACACGCTATACGAGGGTAAGTCAATTATTATCCGCAATTTAGTTACATTTTTGTTGGAACCACTCAACATTCAAGAGTGAACTCAAGACTTACATATTAGGGACGGTATAGCCACCATTGTTGTGCCCCTCTCATCTCTTTCTTTCTCCTCTCCATCATAGCTTCGAATTTTACCATTCTATTTCTCTTCCTCTAACCTATCTACCTCTTCTATATCTCTTTCACCCCATTCTATCGTCTTATGTCTCTGCTTGATGAGAATAACTCACAAGCTGCAAGAATATAACGAGAAAATTCCCAACTAGCAATAGGACTGACATTCATAAAAGAAAAATATGTTTACTTTCATATACATAGTCATTATTATTATTATTATTATTACTATTATTATTATTCTTGATTGTTATAATTAATTTTTGATTGTTATAATTATCATTGTACTACGTTTATAATCTCTATTTTTTTTCTTAACATTAATACTGTATAACATGTAATATGTCCTTAATGTTCTGTAGAAACTGAAATTTGTTGAATCTGAGTATGCCTGGTTAGGTGTAAGAGAGGGCCTGAAGGCCCTAATCTTGCCAGGTAAAATAAATGCATAAATAAATAAATAAATATTTTGGTAGTACTGTCGTCATACAATGATGATGCATGCTTTGTTTATTTGTTGTTATATCATTGCAGTTTTCAAGCTGCTAGGTTAGTTTCGTT
The DNA here is from genome assembly GCF_023898315.1 of Schistocerca nitens. Classification (NCBI taxonomy): domain Eukaryota; kingdom Metazoa; phylum Arthropoda; class Insecta; order Orthoptera; family Acrididae; genus Schistocerca; species Schistocerca nitens. The sequence goes on along the minus strand of NC_064617.1, from coordinate 927,432,802 downwards.
ATCGCTGCCGTGCTGTTAATCATGGCTGCTCCGCTCTCTATTAGCACCAAAGAAGAGCAACGTCCAGTAATCCGTTTTTTGTGGTCGGAAGGCGTATCAGGGGCCGAAATTCATCGAAGACTTTCGGTACAGTACGGGAACAGTATTTGCCTCAACGGAGTGTCTACGAATGGATTGAAAAATTCCGAAATGGTCGCACAAGTGTTACGGACGATGAAGGAAGCGGACGACCGTTTACCGCCACAAATGAAGAAACCTTTGAGCGTTCGCGTGAAATGATTCTCTTAGACAGACGATTAACTATTGACGAAGTAGCACATCGTCTGCAATTTAGTCACGGTTCTGTCTATGAAATCATCCACAACAGACTTGGGTTTCATAAAGTTTCTGCAAGATGGGTGCCAAAACAACTCGCACAGTTGCATAAACAAACTGTCTTGGACATCTGCAAAAAACATTTGGATCGCTATGGTAACGAGGGGGACAACTTCTTAAATAGGATCATTGCTGGTGACGGAACATGGATCCATCATTACCATCCGGAGAGTAAACAGCAGAGTATGGAATGGAAACATCCAAATTCGCCGTGCAAGAAAAAGTGATGCTTACGGTTTTTTGGGACGCACAAGGTCCAGTAGTGGAACATTATGGGGAAAGGGGCACAACAATAAACAGTGTACGTTATAGTGAGGTGCTTACTGCCAGGCTAAAGCCTGCAATTCGGAGCAAACGCCGAGGATTGCTGTCAAAAGATGTTATGTAGATGCACGACAATGCCCGTCCGCATACTGCTGCCCACGCTGCTGAAACACTCCAGAAACTTAAATTCGAAGTACTGGGTCATCCTCCATATAGTCCCGATCTTGCCCCTTCTATCACTTGTTTGGTCCACTCAAACAAGCATAAAAGCGCCGTCGATTTGCCTCGGACGAAGCAGTGAAAGAAGCGGTGCATTCCTGGCTCGCAGCTCAACCGAGAACCTTCTTTTATGAGGGCATCAGGAAGCTTGCAGAACGATGGACCAACTGCGTTAAAACGCAAGGAGACTACGTGGAAAAATGATGTTCTTGTAAGTTTCATATTTGATTACAATAAAATGTTATAACTACTTTGCGGATAATAATTGACTTACCCTCGTAGAAAGATATCGGTAGATCGGCAGAAGAAGCATCAACAAAGAGTTCCGAGCGAGAACAAAAAGGTGGTTGTCGTGCCCCATGCTTCGTGAACGCTATAAGTGTACTGTTTTAATTAAAACAGTTCGTACTGTTTAGCGCGTACTATGAACTGTATAAGTAAGCAGAAACATGGTAACGCATTTCCTTTCCGTAAAGTGATATCAGTAATTTTAATCTTGAATGTATGGTGTTGTTTCTTGATGCTGACGGTTCAACTGTGGAACGTGTAGAGCCAAGGTCGAACGGGAAACCGTAAATTTGAAACTGTCACTAATGACAGCTAACAAATATATGACGTTGGGATATGTGACTCATTAAATGAAGAAAGCGTGTATTCCTTTCGTCATTGCATGTGAATGCGCTAATTGTGACAATCTACAAACATCACTAGTTCCTGCAACTTTCCCAAAGGGCGGCTATAATCAAGAGATTCAGCAAGATGCCAATAATACATACATGCTCATGAGTTATAGACCAACAACGCAGACATCGACGAGTCGCTGGCAGAATCTGTTAAGTGAAGATTGACTTTATATCTGAAGAATTCAACCATTGAGAGCTACTGTTGAAAGGAACTTTCTATTCGCTTTATTAAAGTTATGTTAATTTTTTCGTCACTCTCTTTCAAGTTATTGTAAATTTATCTTAATATTTAACAGCATTTTTTCAGTAACTCTTAAAAATAAAGATTAAATACACTTAAGTCTAGTAGATCGATTGGTTTTACAGATTCAACTAAATACCTAGGTATTACAATTACGAACAACTTATATTGGAAGGAAGACATAGAAAATGTTGTGGGGAAGGCTAACCAAAGACTAAGTTTTATTGGCATGACACTTAGAAAATGTAACAGACCTACTAATGAGACTGCCTACACTATGCTTGTCCGTCCTCTTTTAGAATACTCCCGCGCGGTGTGGGATCCTTACCAGATAGGACTGACGGAGTACATCGAAAAATTTCAAAGAAGGGCCGCACGTTTTGTATTATTGTGAAATGTGGGAGAGAGTGGCTCAGAAATGATACAGGATTTGGGCTGGACATCATTAAAAGAAAGGCGTTTTTCGTTGCGACGGAATCTTCTCACGAAATTCCAATCACCAACTTTCTCCTCCGAATGCTAAAATATTTTGTTGACACCGACCTACATAGGGGGAAACGATCACCACGATAAAATAAGGGAAATCAGAGCTCGTACGGAAAGATATAAGTGTTCTTTCCGCGCGCTATACGGGATTGTAAAAATAGAGAGCTGTGAAGGTGGTTCGATGAACCCTCTGCCAGGCACTTAAATGTGATTTGTAGAGTATCAATGTAGATGAAGATGTAGATGTCATTTTTTTGCAAGCACAGCTTTCTTATTTTCCGACACAGTCCTCATCATTTCAAATAACTGCTGTTATAATCAGTGAGACTAAACTTATTCAGTTTTGATTCCCTTCCTAGCTCCCTAACTAATTTATTTGTGTTGTTTTATAGTGTTATTTTTTTTATTTGCCTCTTCTTTTGTTGTTTGCGCCAATTCTCTTGTGGGGTATTGTGTATGGAGAAGTTGTGCTTTGGATGGCATTGCGTTAGCAAACAGTAGCTCACCACGATTTTTCCAATGTGTTTAGTGCAGAAACATGTGAAGGGGAAAATTTTGATTTTGGTGTATTTGTGAATACTCATCATATTATAGCTTTTGGGGAGTTACTCACCTGCATGTGTTTAATGTTTAGCTAAACTGGGGAAAAGTTGAGTATTTCTGGTTTCAGTTACTTTAAAACTGCTGTGCGTGACAAATTATAGTGCCAGAACAGGGTTTAGACAGGCTTCATAGGTGGAAATAGTTGTTTCTAGCTCAATCAGTACTCTAGGAGCGACTCTTTCGGAAGATGTAGATAAATTTTTGTGGCACCGCTTATCCGATATCTTCGTACCAAGACACACATGCTGCTTCTTTGAGCTCACCCAGCGGTAGTCTCTTGATACGACATCCAATGGGTTCTTCCTCTCCTCCATTGCGTGGCAGGCCTTTCCAGAATGGTAACGGGATGATTTTCGAAGTAGACCGTTTCATGAGCAACCAATACCCTGACTAATAAAACCAACGGTTCCCCAAATCACCTGTCATTGGGAAAAAATATGCCGCATTGACGGTTGCATATATAGGGAAGGAAAAACATCATCAGTAAGTTTCACTGTCTCAGCCTGATTCCTGTAAACTGATAATTAAGATTTTACAACTAACTCCCTTAAACTGCACGTAGATTCAAGGGGTGACTTACACACATTTGGGGTAACGTTTAAATACAAGGTTGACCATAACAATAATAACCGTGAAACATCACAGAGTAGCTGTCTGGGGTCTCTTAAACTGGAATGGCCAAGCGCAATTAGTTGTCAGGAGTAGATTCATTGAAAGAATTCTAAGGAAATGTAACTCAGCGATGAAAGTTGTACCTTATAAAGACGTTCAATTGATTCTTCAGCATTGCTCGACAGTCTGGGACCTTTACTAAAACCGATTAATGTAGAATATTGTGGTGTCACCGCCAGACATCACACTTGCTAGGTGGTAGCCTTTAAATCGGCCGCGGTCCGTTAGTATACGTCGGACCCGCGTGTCGCCACTATCAGTGTTTGCAGACCGAGCGCCGCCACACGGCAGGTCTAGAGAGACTTCCTAGCACTCGCCCCAGTTGTACAGCCGACTTTGCTAGCGATGGTTCACTGACAAATTACGCTCTCTTTTGCCGAGATGAAAGTTAGCATAGCCTTCAGCTACGTCATTTTCTACGACCTAGCAAAGCGCCATTACCAGTTACTATTGATGCTGTAAAACATGTACCGTCAACAGCGATATTCACCATTTACGGATTAAAGTTAAGTATTCCAACAGCTACATCCTTTTCTGCTAAAGTCTAACTTCCTTGTCCTGTTCCAGATCTCACGCCAGCCTGCGTGAGCTAAAACGCGTTCCTTTCGGCTTCCTCTCATAGTGGGTTGGCTCTCTTGTCAATCCACAACAAATATTTCCTCAAGGGATCATTTAAACAGTGCAAGGACATCACAGAGATACTCATAAACCTCCATTGGTAGATGCTGTACGAGGGAAGTCGTGCTTCACACAGAAGTTTGGTGTTAAGTAGACGACAGCGAGTGTTCCAAGGAGAATGAGGCATCACAGTAGATCCTGACATGTACGCCGGCAGGAGTGGCCGAACGGTTCTAGGCGCTTCAGTCTGGAACTGCGCGACCGCTACGGTCGCAGATTGGAATCCTGTCTCGGGCCTTAGGTTAGTTAGGTTTAAGTAGTTCTAAGTTCTAGGGGCCTGATGACCTCAGATGTTAAGTCCCATAGTGCTCAGAGCCACTTAAACCTCACATGTACACACTGTAGAATGACCATAAATCGACAACGAGAGAAAATTTTAGTCATCTTGGTGCTTACAGGCTCTCCTCTCGTGCAGCGTTCACAGCTGGGATGGGTAAGGCAGGAATTGTGAGTCATGTAGATCAGATAAGTAGCAAGACATGTAGCGCCCCAATACGGTAATCATCGATTTAGTTTTTCGCGTTTCACGCCCTGAAAAGGACGGGCTGATTAGTATCTGCGCTATTGTAGCCCTGTACTTTTGAGGCAGAATGGGGCAGAGGGGTTCCATGTTGGGAATTTAAGGCTGAGGATTATCAGTTCTGATATTTAATGGACAACCGAAGGAAACCTTCCGGAAGCGCTATCGCCGCGGGAGGTTATACCTATTTTTATATTGTTTCTAATGCCAGTGCGTCCCACATATAATTATGAAGCCGTGGCTGTAGTGGGGAAGCACTGGTACGAGTGCAGTAATTTATGGGGTTTTGACCTCTGGAATGGAATATGATGTTCAAGGTCAGCCTCTAGGGGAATTGTATGACTTAAGAATGGCAGGAAAATCAAGGTCACCTAAAGGTGCCAAAGTTAAAGATCACCCATCATGACACATGTATACCACGAGCATAGGGCAGTAGTATGACTTAAATATGGCAGAAAATCCAAAAATTAACAGTAAATTGGAAATGGGAGGTACATTAAAGGACCTCTTTCATACTGGTTGGACATATGAGTGCAGTCTGCATGGTTGTCAGATCTCCCGTGAGATGTGTGAGAGTCAGTTTTGTGGCTTAAAAATGGTGCGTAAATCAAAACAACAGGTGAGGGGGCGTATCTCTTGGTTGGGAGGATCAAGACAGCCAGAACTATCCTCCCCTACATCTCTAGATCAACTGTGTGGCTTAGAAATGGCGAGAAATTTTTCCTATCGGGTGGGGGATTAAGAACAGCTACATCTCGTCCTCTTTCCTCTACCCTCCCCTCGTGTTTGGTCACCTTTCTGACCCTCGTGAGACGTGTTCTGCTCATTATAACGAAAGGCTGAAGATCTTGAAGCATCAACAGAGATCAGTTGCCAGGCGGTATAAAAAGAGTAAGAGTAGAGTCTATAAGTATTAATCTACTGCTCTCTTTCTCTGTGTAATGTGTGTGTGTATTTTCACCAATACTTACCGTTTCTTTTTCCATTGGCACAAAGGTCCTCTGATGCTGATTGTTGAAGTGATACATACACCTGTTCACTGCACTGTCACTTGTCAAGCCACAGTGGCAACAGCAGCGAGCAGATGGGTTACCTGGTTTATCGTATTAGCCATTAGAGTTCCAGCATCTGCGCAATATCCACAGTAGTTGAAAATCATGGTGAAAATCTTCAGCTGTCATATTTTGCACAGCGCTACTAGTTTCGATCATAGGTCATTTTTTCAAGTTTAGCAGGCATTAATGGTAGGAAAGTTACACCATAGTACACTATGTGATCAAAAGTATCCGGAACCCACAAAAACATACGGTTTCATATTAGATGCATTGTGCTGCCACCTGCTGCCAGGTACTCCATATCAGCGACCTCAGTATCCATTACACACCGCGAGAGAGCAGAGTAGGACGCCCCGTGGACTCACGGACTTCGAACGTGGTCAGGTGACTGGGTGTCACTTTGTCATACGTCTGTACGCGAGATTTACACACTCCTAAACATCTCTAGGTCCACTGTTCCCGACGTGATATTGAAGTGGAAACGTGAAGGGACACGTACAGCACAAAAGCGTACAGGCTGACATCGACTGTTGACTGACAGACCGCCGACAGTTGAGGCGGGTCGTAATGTGTAAAAGGCAGACGTCTATCCAGAACATGCCACCCGGTATTCCAAACATCATCAGGATCCACTGCAAGTACTATGGCAGTTAGGCGGGGGGCTAGAAAACTTTGTTTTCATGGTCGAGCGGCTGCTGATAAGCCACACATCACGCCAGTAAATGCCATACGATGCCTCACTTAGTGTAAGGATGGTAATCATTGAACGATTGAACAGTGGGAAAACGTTGTGTGGAGTGACTAATCACGGAACACAATGTGACGATCCGATGGCAGGGTACAGGTGTGGCGAATGCCCGGTGAACGTCGTCTGTCAGCGTGTGTAGTGCCAACTGTAAAATTCGGAGGCGGTGGTGTTGTGGTGTGGTCAAGTTTTCATGAAGGTGGCTAGCACCCCTTGTTGTTTTGCGTGGCACTATCACAGCACAGGCCAATATTGATGTTTGAAGCATCTTCTTGCTTCCCACTGTTGAAGAGCAATTCGGGGATGGCGATTGCATCTTTCAACACGATCGAGCACCTGTTCATAATGCACGTCCTGTGGCGGAGTGGTTACACGACAATAACATCCCTGTAATGGACTGGCCTGCACAGAATCCTGATCTGAATCCTATAGAACACCTTTGGGATGTTTTGGAACGCCGACTTCGTGTCAGGCCTCACCGACCGACATTGATAAATCTCCTCAATACAGCACTCCGTGAAGAATGGACTGCCATTTCCCGAGAAACCTACTAGCACCTGATTGAACATATGCCTGGGAGAGTGGAAGCTGTCATCAAGGCTAAGAGTGGGCCAACACCGTATTGAATTCCGGCATTACCGATGGAGGGCGCCACGAACTTAGTCATTTTCAGCCAGGTGTCAGGATACTTTTGATCACATAGTATATAAACGATTACAAGTTACTGTTGCAGGACAATCCATAGTTAATAAAACTGTCAGCACTACAATAATAGTCCAGATCAGTTGTTCCCAGAGGGCTTATACGCAAGCAAAGTCAATAGCAAACTAGCAGATGAAAGAAGGACAAGCTGTACATGGAAAACAGTCAAAAATAATGAATATCTTCCTTTAATATGTCCTTGTTTAACGCCAAATATTCGAACAATATTCAACAGTAATCACACAATGCCCACTATACGCGATGTTGTTCATTTGTACGTTACTCTTTTCTTGAACGTTCCCAGTAAACCGTAGTTAGCTACTCTCCTAACCTATAATACGCTCGCCGGCCGTTGTGGCCGAGCGGCTATAGGCGCTTCAGTCTGGAACCGCACGACCGCTACGATCGCAGGTTCGAATCCTGACTTGGGCATGGATGTGTGTGATGTCCTTAGGTTAGTTAGGTTTAAGTAGTTCTATGGGACTGATGACCTCAGATGTTAAGTCCCATAGTACTCAGAGCGACTTTATAATACGCTAATTCCATCTCCGGCAGTTTTGAAACGTTACGCCTATCTGAGTGTACCAGCATACCGCCAGTACTGTATGCAAACATTATAGAAATATTTCACCTACACATCCGCATTGACTTTATCGACATCCTCCACATCAAACGGAAATTAACGTCACGCTGATTCCCTGTGGAGACACTCGACGAGGACACTTTTTCGTACAAAACAGCATCAGTATTCTCACATCGTTGCCCATTATCTAAGAGATGTTTTATGTACATCGAGAACAGGAGCCGCCTTACCACACTTGTTCGGAGCATTCCAGCCGTTGTCTTCACCTATGATGGATACTCATGCTGCTCGGTTCTCTGCAGCTGAGCCACTTACTTAAGAACCTAATCCGTATGTTCAGACCTTTGTAATTGTCTTCATGTGGAAAAATGCCGCACCCTTTCCCAAAATCTTGAAAAATTGTCTACTGGACATCGTATGAGCCTACATATATACTCCACTAGCCACCAAGGTGTGTGTGGCGGAGGGCACAATTCGCGCCACAGTCATATTTCCTCTCCTATGTTCCACTCGCTGATCCCGCGAGCGAAAAACGACTGTCTGAACGCCTCAGAACGAGCTACAATTTCCCTTATCTTTGAATGGTGATCATTTCGCGATTTGAAAGTTGGTGGTAATAGTATGTGCTCTACATCCTCGGTGAAGATCGTATTTCGGAATTCAGTGAGCAGCCCCTTCCGTTTAGCGCGCCGTCTACCTGCAAGTGTGTCCCATTTCAAACTTTCTATGAGATTTGTACCGCTCTCGCGATGGCTAAATTTACCACTCACGAATCTTGCCGCTCTTCTTTGGACCTTCTCAATCTCTTGAATCAGACCCAACTGGTAAGGGTCCCATACAGACGAACAATACTCTAAGACTGGACGAACTAATGTATTGTAAGCTATTTCCTTTGTTGAAGGACTGCATCACCTCAGGGTTATACCAATAAATCGTAATCTAGAGTTTGCATTTCCCGTTACTTGTGTAATGCAGTATGTAAAGGGGGACGAAAATCTAATAGTCATGGGCGACTGGAATGCAGTTGTAGTGGAAGGAGTAGAAGAAAAGGTTACAGGAGAATATGGGCTTGGGACAAGGAATGAAAGAGGAGAAAGACTAATTGAGTTCTGTAACAAGTTTCAGCTAATAACAGCGAATACCCTGTTCAAGAATCACAAGAGGTGGAGGTATACTTGGAAAAGGTCGGGAGATACGTGAAGATTTCAATTAGATTACATCATGGTCAGACAGAGATTCCGAAATCAGATACTGGATTGTAAGGCGTACCCAGCAGCAGATATAGACTCCGATCACAATACAGTAGTGATGAAGAGTAGGCTGAAGTTCAAGACATTAGTCAGGAAGAATCAATACGCAAGGAAGTGAGATACGGAAGTACTAAGGAATGACGAGATACGTTTGAAGTTCTCTAACGCTATAGATACAGCAATAAGGAATAGCGCAGTAGGCAGTACAGTTGAAGAGGAATGGACATCTCTAAAAAGGGCCATCACAGAAGTTGGGAAGGAAAACATAGGTACAAAGAAGGTAGCTGCGAAGAAACCATTTGTAACAGTATAAATACTTCAGTTGATTGATGAAAGGAGGAAGTACAAACATGTTCCGGGAAAATCAGGAATGCAGAAATACAAGTCGCTGAGGAATGAAATAAATGGGAAGTGCAGGGAAGCTAAGACGAAATGGTTGCAGGAAAAATGTGAAGACATCGAAAAAGATATGATTGTCAGATGGACAGACTCAGCATACAGGAAAGTCAAAACAACCTTTGGTAACATTAAAAGCAACGGTCGTAACATCAAGAGTGCAACGGGAATACCACTTGTAACCTCCCCCTCACTTATCGACCTTAATGACAGTGAAAAATTGAACCGCGTGTACCTAATGGAAATTTGGGAAAGCAATCGTCACCGAAGTTAATCTGTCGGTAAAGAGGGAGGAAAGGGTTACATCTAAATGAAAGGAAAAATGCAAATGAAACTGGTGGAAATTAATTTTGAAAAGTTAATAAAGAAAGTAAATGTGCGGCCGTTACGTTAACAATTAACTAGCGGTAATTAGATATTTGAGATTTGGGGGAAATTACGGTCGCCAGTCCTAAGGACAATTACTATTGTAACTGAAAAAGAAAGGTTATTACACATATAATTAGCACTAGAAGCGTGGCAACTGAAGGTTGACACGTGTAGTGTGAAAACTGAAAATTTGTCAGAAGTAATAAATTTCGCTACACTCTGACTTAATTTAGCAAAAGAATTAATAAAACCGGAAAATCGAAAGTTAGTTTAGTGACTGAAGGTAATAGTGAGCTTTCTTTCTGAAGCACATCGAAATTCAGTAAAATACGGTTAGTCTTGGACTACCTCAACAATCATTTCAAAAGCAACTTGACTCTACGCAATTTAGAAATAAGAGATTTAACTTTGAACTTGAATTAAATGATTCTGAACAATTAACAATAGTAAAATTTTGTACGTACCGAGCTGAGCTGCAGTCACAGGTAAGCTAAAATACGGTAACAAAACTCGCACTCTTAATTTGTGCTTGTGTAATCTAAATATTGTAGCCAGCTATGAATACCTTAACTGAACTTTGAAATTAAAGCAGTGAAATCTAATGATGGTGGTGTTTGAATTTCAACGACACTCGGGCTCATTCCGGAAAAGGAAGGGACCCTGCTTGGTAATGCAATTGGGACAATGAGCAACAAAGGTTCATGCTACGTTGCTGTAATTTTGTGATTTGAACAGTTTTAAAAGCTGAGGTCTGCCATACAGTTCTAATACTTTACGTGCTTCCAGTCTTCCTTGTTGGTTGATTGAAGGTTTGAAGCCGTCGATCGAGGAGGTGGCGACAGTCACTCATTGTCGGCCGTCGCTGTTGCAGAAGCTGGATGTTGGCGCGCCTTCTTCTCGACACGGTCACCAGACGAAACGGGCTCTTGATGTGCGCCAGCTAATGCTTCCCATCCGCGACACCATGTCAGAAACTATCATCGCAAGTCGAGCGCAATTACATGCTGCCAAACCCCGAAAGCGCGGCAACTTGCGGGAGCGTCACACAACACACCTGCTCAATCGCACTACTCCAACCAGACTCTCTCCCTGCTCTGCCCGCGCTCCACGTGGCAGAGTTAACACTACCAAAGATCCTACACACTTTCGTTCTTCACACGACCTATCGATGTATTCGTTCGATAGCATAGTTTTCCCTAGGCAAGTCCCAGCGTAAAATACAAATAATATTTACAAAACAAACCAATTAGACATCGACATAAATGCATATATATATATATATATATATATATATATATATATATATATATATATATATATATTAAAACAATTACAATATATAAAGGCACAGAAATGTTATATCTTCAGGTAACAAAATAAGGAAAAAATTATGGTACAATAGATGGAAATAGGAGGATATGCATTTCCGGCGTTACACACTGTTAAATGCAGAGGAGAGAGCAGATAGGTGGAAAGAATACACTGAAAGCCTCTATGAGGGTGAAGATTTGTCTGATGTGATAGAAGAAGAAACAGGAGTCGATTTAGAAGAGATAGGGGATCCAGTATTAGAAACGGAATTTGAAAGAGCTTTGGAAGACTTACGGTCAAATAAGGCAGAAGGGATAGATTACATTCCATCAGAATTTCTAAAATTATTGGGGGAAGTGGCAACAAAACGACTATTCACGTTGGTGTGTAGAATATATGAGTCTGGCGATATACCATCTGACTTTCGGAAAAGCATCATCCACACAATTACGAAGACGGCAAGAGCTGACAAGTGCGAGAATTATCGCACAATCAGCTTAACAGCTCATGCATCGAAGCTGCTTACAAGAATAATATACAGAAGAATGGAAAAGAAAATTGAGAATGCGCTAGGTGACGATCAGTTTGGCTTTAGGAAAAGTAAAGGGACGAGAGAGGCAATTCTGACGTTACGGCTAATAATGGAAGCAAGGCTAAAGAAAAATCAAGACACTTTCATAGGATTTGTCGACCTGGAAAAAGCGTTCGACAATATAAAATGGTGCAAGCTGTTCGAGATTCTGAAAAAAGTAGGGGTAAGCTATAGGGAGAGACGGGTCATATACAATATGTACAACAACCAAGAGGGAATAATAAGAGTGGACGATCAAGTACGAAGTGCTCGTATTAAGAAGGGTGTAAGACAAGGCTGTAGCCTTTCGCCCCTACTCTTCGATCTGTACATCGAGGAAGCAATGATGGAAATAAAAGAAAGGTTCAGGAGTGGAATTAAAATACAAGGTGAAAGGATATCAATGATACGATTCGCTGATGACATTGCTATCCTGAGTGAAAGTGAAGAAGAATTAAATGATCTGCTGAACGGAATGAACAGTCTAATGAGTACACAGTATGGTTTGAGAGTAAATCGGAGAAAGACGAAGGCAATTTGAAGTAGTAGAAATGAGAGCAGCGAGAAACTTAACATCAGGATTGATGGTCACAAAGTCAATGAAGTTAAGGAATTCTGCTACCTAGGCAGTAAAATAACCAATGACGGACGGAGCGAGGAGGACATCAAAAGCAGACTCGCTATGGCAAAAAGGGCATTTCTGGCCAAGAGAAGTCTACTATTATCAAATACCGGCCTTAATTTGAGGAAGAAATTTCTGAGGATGTACGTCTGGAGTACAGCATTGTATGGTAGTGAAACATGGACTGTGGGAAAACCGGAACAGAAGAGAATCGAAGCATTTGAGATGTGGTGCTATAGACGAATGTTGAAAATTAGGTGGACTGATAAGGTAAGGAATGAGGAGGTTCTACGCAGAATCGGAGAGGAAAGGAATATGTGGAAAACACTGATAAGGAGAAGGGACAGGATGATAGGACATCTGCTAAGACATGAGGGAATGACTTGCATGATACTAGAGGGAGCTGTAGAGGGCAAAAACTGTAGAGGAAGACAGAGATTGGAATACGTCAAGCAAATAATTGAGGACGTAGGTTGCAAGTGCTACTCTGAGATGAAGAGGTTAGCACAGGAAAGGAATTCGTGGCGGGCCGCATCAAACCAGTCAGTAGACTGATGACAAAAAAAAAAAACTGTAATCTGATCATTCCATTTGAGATCATTTCGAATAGTAAAACACAGATACTTGACGGATGTTACCGCTTCCAAAGACTGGGCATTTATTTTGTTCTCTTACATTAACGGGGATTTTCGCCTTGTTATACGCAGTAGGTTACACATATAAATACTGAGAGATAACTGCCTGTCATTGCACCACGCATTAATTTTCTGCAAATCCTCATTGATTTGTTCACAACTTTCGTGTGATACTACTTTCCTGTAGACTACAGCATCATCGGCAAACAGTCTAACGCCGCTGTCAATAGCATCAACCAGATCGTTTATGTAAATCGTAAAAAGCAGCGGACCTGGGGCACACCTGAAGTTACGCTTGTTTCTGTTGAACTCACCCTTTTCAGGACGACATACTGCTCCCTGTCTGTTAGAAAACTTTCTATGCAACCGCATATGTCATCGGTTAGACCGTCAGCGCGCTCTTTTTGGAGCAAGCGACAGTGCGGAACTGAGTCGAACGCCTTCCGAAAGTCGATAAATATGGCATCAACCGTGGGAGCTGGTAACTAGAGCCTGTTGTATATCATGCACAAAGAGGGCCAGATGCGTCTCGCATGACTGCTGTTTCCTAATGCCGTGCTGGTTTCTGCAGATGAGCTTCTCAGAATCTAGAAAAGTCATTATGTCTTAACACAAAATATGTTCTATGATTCTACAGCAAATCAATGTCTGTGAAATTGGCCGGTAATTTTGAGCATCCGATTTTCTACCCTTCTTGTAGATTGCCAAGACCTGGGCCTTCTTCCAGTTTCGTGGAACTTTCCGCTGTTCCAGTTATCTCTGATAGATGATGGATAAGAATGGTGCTATATTTGTAACATAGTCAACATATGATCTTACGGAGATACCGTCTGGGGCAGATGGCTTCCTGGCGAATGGTTCAAATGGCTCTGAGCACTATGGGACTTAACTTCTGAGGTCATCAGTCCCCTAGAACTACTTAAACCTAACTAACCTAATGACACCACACACATCCATGCCCGAGGCAGGATTGGAACCTGCGACCGGAGCGACTGTAGAGCCCAGAACCGCTCGGCCACCCCGGCTGGCCTTCCTGGCGATTAAGGCTCTTAAATGTTTTACAATCCCAGAAACACTAAACACTATGCCAGCCACCCTTGCGTTTGATCGATAATTGAAAGCGGGAATGGTGCTGCAGTCCTCTACCGTAAACGAGTTTTTGAAAGCTAGGTTTAGAATTTCGGCCTTCTGTTTATCATCAGTTACATTACCAGTACTGTCAACAAGAGAAGGTACTGAATTATTTGTAGCTTTCATAGATTTTGCGTACAACCAAAATTTTTTGGGGTTATTTATAAAATCTGTAGATAAAATATTGCTTTCAATTTCGTTAAAAGAATCTCTCATTCTCCTTCTGACAGCTGCTTTCATTTCGCATAATTTCTGTCTGTCAGCGGGGCAGTGACTACGCTTAAAACGACTGCGCAAAATTCTCTGCTTTCTCAGCAACTTCCTAATATGTTTGTTGTACCAAGGTGGATCCTTTACCTCCCCTATACTTTTGCTAGGCACATACTTCTCTAGCACATTGTGGACAATACCTTTAAATTCCGACCAAAGATGCTCAATATCTTTGTGTCCCGCGGTGAATGCTTGCAGCTGACTATGAAGATATTCATTAACGACACTTTTATTTGCTTTCCCAAACAAGAAAACTCTACGCTGTTTCTTTGGATATTTTGCAACTTGCGCTGACACAGAAACCACAACGATATTATGGTCGATAATACCATTTTCTAGATTAACTTCATCAAAAAGATCAGTATCACTGATCCGTAAAAGAGAGGAGAGCGTCAGTCATTAGTAGAAATCTATTTCAGTGACGACTGTGACTGAATTGTGCTTAACATGCCACGTCATTTTAATTTTGTCCGCATCCAAAAAGCACTAAACATTATTAACCGACAGGCTAAAATGTAATGCTTATTTGCACATAGACAGAAGTGTTTATTCAAGTTCTCCCGGGTGGCTGTCGCTATTAACGGCAGACTGAGCACCAGCGTCCGCTGGACCATGGGCCCCGTTGTGTAAACGCACAATAGCGGCGGTACCGGCCCAGCCTCAGTTTTTCGGCCAGTTCCTGACAATAGCGCCGCCCTATTAGCCTAATCGCTGTCCTGCCTGGCCGCCATTGTGCCAGCGTCAACACGGGAGGGCGACCGGTCGGTCATCGAACCGCCCCCGCGCACCACCCTGCATGGACCCTAGCGTTCGCCATTAGCGTCTGTTTAACTGCAGCCCTGATTAACTGACAGAGCGCCATCCCCGTCGATGCTGATGCGTGTTTACCATGTCGGTTTGTCTTTCGCGCAGTGTGGAGTGAGGTGTCGCCCACACTGAACACCCACTCCCCTCCCTTACCCCACATCACACAATTTCCCCCCAAAACGTGTTTGTCTGGCTGATTGGTACTCTTCATCCCTTGTTAGAGGCGACCCCTCCATTGAAGTAAATTAAAATACTCCTACAACAGAGAATACATACAGAGGAATAATTGACCCCAATAACTTCGCTTTTAATATTCGAATTTCAGTGTCTGTCTGAATATCGTTTAATGAGTCCGTGCGCATGACAATGCTGGGGAGCAGTTTCGAGTCACGAATTGCTACAGTTCTCCTCCTTGCTACGTGTGTGGAAAATACCTGTACGCATACCGCATTAAAATATGGAAGCAAACAGAACGCAGGTTACAGCCTGCAATGAATTTACATCGTGGTCCGTGTGTGTTTAAAGAACTCTATAAATTGTTTAACATGTTTTCCAAATAAAACACTATGTTGGGGAACTGTACATATATTTTTATCTCAATACGGACCCTGTCACTTATTATACAGAGTTTGCGACTGATACTGCTCCACTTTTGACCGCAATTTACCACTAACCACTTCGAGAACAGGTTAGCAGTGACTTAAAAAGTACCACACGCCTTTAGAGAAGCAAGACCAATCGATACATAGAACTAGAATTCTACAGAGCTTTCACCTACTTGCAGTAGAAGACATTGCACATGGAAATTAGAATGGACTCAGAGAACATCGCTGATGTGAAACTAAATTCACTTTCAACGAACACGATATCCTCGTGGGTATATGCAGTGGACATAATTTTTACAGACATGACGAGGAACGAGCACATCAGCCTAGTTGTACGTAAAACAAACAGTAGGCTGCGATTCATTGCTGGATTATTGGGAAACTGCTGTTTTTCTACAAAAGAGATCGTATACCCAACAGTATTTGGCGCAGCGACAAGCATTCACGCTCAGTAAACGGTTGCAGGCCTACCCACGCTTTCAGAGCAGGCTGTGAATTAAAAAATCATTTTTGCCATATGCAAATGGATAATAAATTTTATAGAGCCTTTCAGGACGACAACTATTATCTGTTGTACAAATCTCGGTTTCATACTTTCGCTTTCACAATTTCGTAGATATTTGTTGTACAAATCTCGGTTTCATACTTTCGCTTTCACAATTTCGTAGATATTTAAGATTATATAATAAGTAAAATTTGCAGCTTCCCATTATAGTCAACACTGAGACATGATAGTGACATCTGAGGATGACTTACGCTCTATCATTTGTCATAAAATATTTTAGTTAAAGAATATTTTGCTGACAACACAGTAAGTTACATAACATTTTAGTTCTCAAATAGTATGGTTCAGATGGCTCATAGCACTATGGGACTTAACATCTGAGCTCATCAGTCCCCTAGACTTAGAACTACTTGAACCTAACTAACATAAGGACATCACACACATCCATGCCCCAGGCAGGATTCGAACCTGCGACCGTAGCAGCAGCGCGGTGCCGGACTCAATCGCCTAGAGCGCTCGTCCACAGCGGCCGGATCCCAAATAGTAATTACACTTTTTTAGTTGTTTGATATAATTATTTTCGTTTCTCATGCCGTTAGAAAGAGTAAGGAAGTGAAGACAGAATTTTATAATTCTGCTGCAGTTTATGACGAATGAACATGTGGATCGTGTTATGTAATCGAACAGGGTGTCACAGACATCACACACTGTGACGTGTTTCTTGCACAGCAGCTAGTTTAAGACTCCTAGACTTAAGTAAACTTTGGAATGATCCAAGAAAAAAATTACCAGTATATTCGTGAAAAACTACGAAGCTGACTGGCTACAATATGTTCCACTGAGTCAAAAGAGAGAAGGGTTGCCCTTTCTGGGGGGAGAGAAACTTGAGCGTAAATCAGCTTTAGTAGCGAGTGGAAGTACGTTTTTGTTTGCTAGTAAAAATGTGGCTTGCTTTCTTTGAGCCAATGAATCGATCAAAAGTAAACAAAGTTTCCAGAAATTTTGGGAATTTTTGTGAAGTTTTGTGATTTTGTTCCGATGAGCTAAGATATTCGCGGTGGCATGTTATGCATTTGTAGTTCCGAGCTTCAGATTACTGAATGTCGACGAACTTTATAATACTGAGTGAGCGTACATAAACTTTCAACATCGTTAAACCTAAAAGCCTTTTGTTGACTGTTAAAGGTTGTGTATCTTTAGACAACAGCTCGCTATTCTGTAACTATATTGGCGATTATTCACAAAATATGCTTTTTGCTTTAAGGTTTTAATGAAAGCTGTGAGCTAGTATCTAGGCCAAGAATTGTGTCTTACGGTAGACTTGGTAGCAGTTTTTGTATTATTAAAATGAGAAATGGGACATACATTTAGTCAAGAACTTGTTTCATTCAGTTGTTTCAGTGACACCTACGATAAAGGATCTTTCCCGATTGATTCACATTATACATCAGGACAGGCCGGAGTTCTAAGGAAACTCTCGGACTTGACTGAGTAAATACTAATAGATGAAAGTCGTCGCAGCTAGTACAGTAGTACTGCTCAAGTGTATGAGACCCAAATCAGGTCAGGCTGACAGGAGACGTCAGGTGTATACGAAGTAGGACGGTGCGATTGGTCATATGTTCCTCTGACTAGTGACAGACGCGTAACAGAAATGTTGAAAAATTTAAGTTGAGCGACGATCTTAGAGAGTAGTAATACATCCTCGGGAATCTGTTTACAGACCTTAAAGAACGGTCTTTCAGGGCCGAAACTAAATACTCTGCTGCCCCCTATATATCTATACCGTAGGCATTTTGCATCTCGTAAAATCAGGCGAAGCACAGCTCGCATAGGAATGTATGTGTAGTCCTTCTTCCCACGTTCCATTCATGAACGTAATAGAAAGAAGGTTTACTATATGTTATAATGAAAGATACTCTAGCACGCACTTCACAGTGAGCCACACAAATGTATATGTGTAAATACATCACAGAAACGTAGTATTTGGATACTCTTTTTGTTTAGAACAGCTGAAGAAGATGGCGTCGTAGTTGAACTGCTAAAGGAAACCGGCCCAAATACTATCAGAGAAACAACACCTGTCGTTATGGGAGAATGAAATAATACCATAAGTCTGGAAGTGTACACTTATACACCCTCTACATAAGAAAGTGATTAGGACCGATTTTAATAGATACAGATGGGTATCTTTACTGCCTGTCACATACAAAATTATATTACAGTGCAGTTACATTTGGGAAACAACGTAAAAGAATACTAAGCACTCTTCTCACCTGGAAGATCATCAGCTGAACAGATACTTAATTTAAAGAGAGCCCTGATACTCAAGTAATGAGAAGCAGAGAAACTTCGTGCTTTTTTGTAGATTTCAAGAACGCATACGACTCTACAGGTAGATCGTTATTGC
Organism: Schistocerca nitens; assembly: GCF_023898315.1. Lineage (NCBI taxonomy): Eukaryota > Metazoa > Arthropoda > Insecta > Orthoptera > Acrididae > Schistocerca > Schistocerca nitens. Next base: position 927,414,094 of record NC_064617.1, on the reverse strand, counting down.
TCCAAGAATTGGAAGACATGGGCCTCGACGGGAAGACAGTGAACATTATCAAACAGACATTAACAAACGCCAGATATTTTCTATAGCACTCTGTGAAGGTAGAACACAGTTTATGATCACTCGCGCTGCCGTGACTCAGTGACCAATGGAACAAACGACAGGTGCTCGTGGTGAATGAAGGCGAAGTACACCAGGTGAACGGCTAGCAAGAAACAGAGCGTAGCGAAAGTTGTGGTAAACATGGACAAGAGTCCAGGAAGCAAGCCAATTGAAAACGTAACACAGACAAGGTCGATAACTGTGCTATTAACGGTGTGTATTGATGGGTTCAAAGATTAGAACTAACTGACAAATGTGGGGCTGCGGTATTTACAGGCACTCTCGTGTCAATGGAATGGCCCACCTGACATACCTCTAGCTGCCGTTTCGGCCCCGTGGAACCGAGCCGTACCCGTGGATGAAAAGTCAAGTGTCTCTGCCGTTTTCTCCGTATCTACGTCGTGTCTGGGTAGGCAGTTTGACAAGGGACCCCATGAGTGCGATGTCGCAAAAGGCCAATGATGTTTACGGCATTCCACGCCCACATATTATCTACCATGCAAGCACAATATTGGCTTCTAATAACAAGAGGGGGAGGGAATAGAGGTATCCGAGGGTGAATACAGTATGAGGCTACAGAGCGTAGTTGAGCTGCTTACACGACGAGTAACTCAAAACTGGGCTACAGTTGTGATGAAACAAAAAAGAGCAATGACAACGATAAACAAAGCAACATCGCTTTATATGTACCTCAACAGTTGCCGAAGTTGAGATTTCGTGAGAAACGAAACCAAGAAATTTCGCAGGGTGAGAAAGAAGTGGCAGAAGATATATTAACGTTTCTGCACGATGAGGCAGTGGATTTTGTGATGTTGTATACGGTCAATTGTGCAGACGATGTACGTAAGGAGTACAATGACGTTACTTGCTTACTAATTGAAAGGTGTCGAGCCATGTAGTTCATCATCCTTGTCAGACAAGGAGCCACAGTTCCCATCTCCAGCGAAAAGTAGTAAAGAGCAATCGTTGTCCAAGAATTGGGTGTACTAAACATAAATACGTACATGGAAGATCACCCGCAGCATAGCAAAAGAAGCAGTTACGAACAGATATCGAATTAGCAACCGTGTAGTGCATAAGAAAAACTATGGATATTCAAGGGAGAACGAGGCGCACTTGTTACAAAAACTGGCGCTTGCACGTTTAAAGGATGCTCGATACAAAATACAGATTGTTCATGATACTGACCGTCTACGATAAGCACATCTAATTGCGCGCGACATAGATTACAGTGATTTGAAGGAAAGCACTGACTGGTTGCATTACTTCGGACAGTGCTACCGAATTGGAAGACGTAAGATAACGAAATTTCAAACAAAGTGGCAGCTTGACGACGTACACCAAACTGCAGAATCCGCCTGAAGATTTGTAAGTGAGATAAACTTATATCATCGTTCAGTAAGGAATTATTTTTTTTTTTTCAACTCTGACCAATCGTGGATTTAGGAGGAAATGGATATGAAAGGCCCCCTGGAGAACAGGTACCAAAAGAGTTGTATCCAGGTCAACGAACACCAGTGCCCTAACTTATTCGTACACAGTTATGCCGACTATTAATCTGGGTGGGAAATTGGCTCGAAAAGTTATTTGCTGTTTTGTGAGAAGTTGGAGGTTCTCTGCCCTCCTAAGATCCTTTCTCATGTGAGTCATCTTGCAAGGGCAGCAAACGTCACAGCAAACAAGAGTGGAAAAATTGTCGTAAGAGTACTACAGTTATGGTATGAGCTCTGCTTTTGGCCTATAGCTACTCAAAGTAACTTGCTGTTGCTTGGTTCCTGCTCTGTGTATAAACATCATACTTATTTAGAGCAAACTATCCCTCCCGAAAAGTGCGTTACATCGCAATCCATACCACCTGGAACCACTGGACAAATTCAGGCTCAGGATGTTCGTTTCTTCCTTGCCTATAAAACATTTAGCCGTGCACGGCTCGCGTTTATCCCATTTATTGTTTGTCATCTTGTATTACGTTCTCTTATTCCATTTACTGGCGTCACTAACATCCTGCCTTACTTGCCCGTGAGCGGCAGCAGCAGCGCGTATCGATAAGTGCACTGTCGTACCATCTCTAGAGCGACCGATAGTATTTCCGGGTCGTCGTGCTTTGGCAGTCAGTTCGGGACGGACCAGGAGTGCAGTCGGGATTCAGCAGCAGTGAAGTCGGGGGACGGATCCCCTGTGAGGCGCCGACAGCCAGTGCTCGTCGACCGCTGGCGACAGACATGGAGTGTCCGACGGAGGGAGATTGGAGAGGGACGACCGTTCGTTGGTCGTTCGGTTGGTCGTCTCATCGGCCGACGTAAATTTGGTCCTTTCACCGTTTCCGGGCCTGGGCAGTCGGTCGGTTAGCGTGGATCAGCGAGGGATTCTCCGCGGGACATAGTTTGACTAGGGCCGCTGGCGGTCTCTATGCGTGACTGTTCACATTCTGTCGTTTGGAGTTCCTTGTAGGCGGTTGGAATATTTCTGCGAGCAAAATCGTGGTTTTCAAGTTGAAAAATTCTAGCCACCCTCCAGTGGAGTTTCACTGTAGTTGGTTATTTTAATTGAAGTGCACCAGCGGAATCTTCTGCCTTGTGGCCGTTAACATTCCGGTTACCTGCCCTGGCCGTTGACGTACATTTCAAGCAGTGTACTTTCCTCATTGTGTTGTTGCTGTATGTAGTTTGACAGCTCCATGTATGATTGGTTGTGGGCGCCAATACCTTCTACGTTGTTCCGTTGAACTCCCTGTTGTGACCTGGTCGGGTGATGTGGAATTTATCCTGTAGGTGGGCCCGCTGACTGTCGGTCGGTTGGGTTGTCGTCGAATCGTGAATGGTTGGCCCGACTGCCTGTCTCACCTAAGCAGACGTTAGTGTTTGAATTCCAGGCCAACCCTGGAACATCTGAGAGCGCTTGGGTGTTCTGTCTTTTTTTATTTGTTCTTGTTGGTTGTACTTGTATGGCTTCTAGCTGTTTTTTTTAAATTATGGTTAATTTTCCCATAAGGCGTAAGACTGTTTAGGCCTTCAGCCTAATTTAAAGAATTGTTTCTCGTAAGACCTTTGGCATTTTAAAGGTTTTAATGTTGTTGAATTTAGAGTGTTGAGCCTTCAGCCGAATTTTAGTTTGAGTTGTTTTGCTCTTAAGGCCTTCAGCCTAAATTAAAGAGCTGTTTCACGCAAGGCCTTTGGTATTTAAAAAAAAATTAATGTTATGGAGTTTTAAGTGCTATGCCTTCAGCCAATTTGAATTTAACTTGTTTGCTCTTGAAGTGTCTGATTCTTTGGGCCTGCAGCCTAACTAAAGAACTGTTTTAAGGTAAGGCTTTGCCTTTTAAATTTCTGTTTTGGTTGAGTTTTGCCTAATTAAGAACTGTTTTACGTAAGGCCTTTTTTTAAAAAAAACATTAATGTTGTTTAGCCTTAAGTGTTGGGCTTTCAGCAGATTTTGAGTTCAAATTGTTTGCTCTGAAAATCTCAGCTTCTTTGGGCCTTCAGCCTAAATAAAGACATGTTGTAAGATAAGGCTTGCCTTTTAAATTTCTAATTATGCTTGCGTTTTAAGTTATTGGCCTTCAGCCGTTTTCAAAATAAAATGGCTTTCAGCCCAGTAATTAAGTCCCAAAGATTAATGCTGAGCTGCTTAAAAAATTTTTTTCGCTCTTGTAATGTTTGAGCAAATAATAAAGTTGTATGTTCGAGTGTAACTGACAGCCCCTTTTTTTGGCCCCTTTCCACAATTTAAACTACCTGTCCTGTCCTACAGGTTTAGCAGGTGTGTCAAACATATTATTGCGGCATCTGCAGCTAAGCCTTAAAGGATAGCCAATTCCACATGACCTCCTCGACAGACTGTTTCACATTCGGTTGCATGCCACCACATTCAATCAGTTCTCATCATCCTGTTACACCAGTATGATTCTGTATGCATTCTTGAGGAGTGGGTACATACGCATTGTAACTCCCAAAGAGTTCGCCTCCGATCTGATGGTGTAAAAATTATGATCACTGCGACGCGCCATTTTTCCTTCCATTTTCATGGCGCAAGTTAATGATTTTCATTGAACGTTTATTGAATGTCGACGATGACCATTTTGTTAAGTATGATTCACACATCCCATACAAGGTTGATCTCTGCACCTCTCGGACACTCATTTTCTGACGCCCTCCTGATGCACACGGCGAGTTACAGGCACCTAATATTTTTCCTATCATAATCATTAATACAAAACTTTCAAATGGGCCTTAGTAAAGATTGAACTTGCAACTTCCCAATCAAGAGGCACCTTGTGAGTCCCTGTCAGATACTAAAAAATCCCACCGTAAATTGATGGGAGATTTATGAGAGTTCTTCAGCATCAGAAAAGGAGTGAGACAAGGCGATGCTGTTTTACCACTATTGCTCAATATGTCATAACAGTTGATGCGATTGGGAAAAAGTACTGAAGATATGAGACATTTATAAACCAATCAGGTTAGCAAGGACGTATCTGACTATGCTTATGATATGGAAATACTCTCAGAAACAACCGCAAAGCAAAACGGGATCCTGAAACAAAAGGCTGAAAAGATTGGACTGCAGGCTGTAAGGGTACAAAGTCTCCCTTACATATGTTGATTTTTATTTCCGTGTTATGTAGCTTCAAATAAATTAATAAACAGAATGAGTTGACCTTTAGAGTGGTTCTCGTTGAGGAGATAATTATCTTCATTTCGTTTTTTGAATTGTTTCGTTTTCGTAGCCTGCGGTTGATGTATTCTTGTCCGAGGTGTTCCTTTCGAGCTACGTGCGGTGCCGAGAGCAGTCGGGCTGCCCGTGACGTCATCGCAAGTAGCAGCAAAGGGACCCCAGTCGCCGCGCGGGATTAGCCGAGCGGTCCAGGAGCGCTGCAGTCAAGAACTCTGCGGATGGTCCCGGCGGAGGTTCGAGTCCTCCCTAGGGCATGGATGTGTGTGTTTGTCCTTAGGATAATTTAGGTTAAGTAGTGTGTAAGCTTAGGGACTGATGACCTTAGCAGTTAAGTCCCATAGTATTTCACACACACATTTGAACATTTTTTGAACAGACACTTGTTACTTGTTCGTAATCGCCATTGAAAGAACAACGCAAGTATGACTTTCGAACCTACCTCTTCACAGGTACGGAACATTTCAGGTCAGACAGCGAGCTTCAACAAGTAGGATACGCACAACCACTTGGCATCTGAGGTGCTGCCCGTAGCGGGAGCCTCGTTTAACTGCTCATACTGGACTCTTGCTATGATAGCGCGCCCAGCTCACTCGCGTGCCCTGACAACTCCCCTAAAGAATTTACTTCTCCAATTACTTAGACTCAGATCATACTTTCATCAGTTTCTCAGTTGGTTTCAGGACTATTTAATCCCTCAGTAGAAACCAGTGGCAATACAGTTCACATACATGTTATTCTAGAAATATTTTACATACGAGAATGTGCCGAAAAGTAATGCCTCAGAATATTTTATGTGATAACTCAAAGTTTTTTAAATAAGACAAACGTTATTAACGCTCTACATCTTTATTTTTCATGTCTACATATTTATTTTTCAACGTAGTCAGTCTGGCGATGAAAACATCTCTTCCAATGACAGACTAGTCTATTCATACCGTCAGTACAGAATGTTTGATTTTGTTGACGGAGCCACAACCTCACCTGCTCTCGCACCGCTTCATAACCATCAAAATGAAGTCCTACAACGTGTTCTTTCAATTTTGGGAACAGAGGAAAATCGTATCGGTCCACGTCTGGACTGTATGGAGAATGATCGATAACAATGATTCAAAAGCCACGGATTGCTGCAGATGTCGCAGCGCTCTTGTGTGGTACGGCATTGTCATGATGAAGCAGGGGATTTTCCATGTGTGGACGACCTCTTCGTATTGATTCTTTCAGTTTTCCGTCTCGCAGTACCTTGCAAAGTTACTGGTGATACCTTTAGGCGTGAATTCCTAATGTAGCACACCTGGAACAACTCTCAGAATACTGCGATCATAACTTTGCCTGCTGAAGGCATGGTCTTGCACTTTTCTGGGATTGGCAATCCTTCGTAGCAGAACTCCTTTGGCACTCTCCTGTTTTGCTGAGTCAAAATGGTGAATCCAGCTTTCATCACCTGTCGCAATTGTCACCGTACACAGCTTTCATTCAGTAGATCGAACGCATGTATTCTCCGGTTATAAACTATATTACAGCACGCTGTTTCTCACGCACCGAGGTAGTTACGCCACTCACCGTCATGTTACATGCTAAAATTTCGAGGACTGTAATCTTGCGTCAGCGGAGTGGGAAACTCGACCGAGTAATATTTATGACCTGTAATACGTCAACAGATATGGACAGCAAGATAAAAATATTCAAATGCATTCCTTTTCAAATGGCTCTGAGCACTATGGGACCCAACTGCTGTGGTCATAAGTCCCCTAGAACTTAGAACTACTTAAACCTAACTAACCTAAGGACAGCACACAACACCCAGCCATCACGAGGCAGAGAAAATCCCTGACCCCGCCGGGAATCGAACTCGGGAACCCGGGCGTGGGAAGCGGGAACGCTACCGCACGACCACGAGATGCGGGCATTCCTTTTCAGAACGTCCTCGTAAAAAGAAAACGATTTCGAAACAATGTATCCCTAATTATTGCTCAAGTGCGTTTGAAAAATACAAAATTTGACAAATAAGGTTAGCCATGGGCGGCTCGCAATCGATTTCACGTGCCTTGATTTCGGGCATTATACACCGGCGCTGCTAGTGGCAGCGCGAATCAATTGTTGATTGTCGCTGATTACCTCTGGCAGAGTGAGCATAAAGTAGGCCTTCAGCAGCCCTGATGGGACAGTAAGGGCCAGGCAGTGAGTGGCAGCAGGCTAGAAGGCATCACGGGCCGAGTTCCAGACATAACTGGTCAGTCGGCTGTTAGCTCTGTTTGTGTCAAGACTTGGCGTAACTTGTGGAGCTGGAGTTTGACACTGAGTATGGTGTCCTACTGTTGGCGCAAGCTGGTTTGTCTGGCTTTGTTATTCCATACTGTGTGGGAGTGTGTGCTCGGGGCTGCACTAGATATTTCTGGTATTTACTTTATATGGACATGGCGTCTGTTCTTTCAGACATGTCCGAAAGAACAGACACCATGTCCATATAAAGTATACAGTTCTGGCAATACCGGCCATGACCTTCTTCTTCTGTGCGGATGCACACATATTTCCCGAACTCTTACGGGGCTTGGTAGGAATGTCTCCCACGAGCAATGAGTGTGCTGGGTAAGGACACTATGAATGTAGTGTGTGGGCATAAAAGGTGAGAATGTGCGTCTCGCGGGAGGCGTGCACGAGATAGTCCCTGTACAATCGCACTAATGTATGTGCCCTCGTTGGCTCAGATGGACGCCGGCACGGTAGCTCAGCGTGTTCGGTCAGAGGGGTAGCTGCCCTCTGTAATACAAAAAAACAGAGTTAATCGATCAACAACAAACTTAAACGGATGTCTTGCGCCGTCCGTCCCGAGCAGATGCAACGAACAAAAGCGAACAAAATGAGAAAAAAAAAGATGGATAGAGCGTTTGCCATGTAAGCAGGAGATCCCGGGTTCGAGTCCCAGCCGGGGCACACATTTTCACCTGTTCCAGTTGATATATATCAACGCCCGTCTACAGCTGAGGGCATTAATATATAATTCTTTATTATCTGCCGTATCGTGCGTTTATGGTCAGTATTTCTCAAACTATGATACGTATCGTGCGTTTATAGTCAGTATTTCTCACACTATGACACGACCACCTCTACTGCCTGCGCTTGGTGGCTTACTGAAGTATTTGTTTGAGCATAATTGTCGAGCTAAAACTCTATTGCTTCAGATTATTTATATTTATGATCAGTCGAATATTTAGCCTATATGTGATTTTGCCTGTGTTGGGGATTTCGGTATACCACTGAGAGCTTCACTATAGTGTATTTGAGTTGGCTACACGCAGTGTGAAACACGAAGTTCAGTGGTTAACCTTAATGTTAGATTTTCCCATTGACTTGGCCGTTAGCTTCCTTGCGCCGTACTATTCTGGGGAAGTGTCTTGGAAATAAGCCGTTGCAAAAGTATTGCAGCTTAAATTGTGGACTTAAGTGTTTTATGGACTTTTAATTTAATCTTTTATTTTGTCTTCTGTTTGCTTTAACAGAAACTTCCTGTATTTAATACATGCGTTAAAATTGTGTTGAAGATAACCATGTCTAAATAGCACAGAAGGAAGCATTGCTTGTAAGATCTAATTATTAACTGCCATCCCATAGAGGCAAGCTTGTCATTTTCTGTACATAACTGTTTGGTTCACACGAGGTTTCTTGCGTGTATTCGTTAAATTATTGTCAGATCTTATTCTCTGGGTGTTTAAGTTTTCCCGTATCAAATTTTATTCAGATAAATTTTTCCCGTATCAAATTTTATTCAGATAAATGGTTTAAGAAACTTTACCTTCGGCACTACTACGTATTCGTGATGTTTTGTAAATTTAGTTAAAGATAAATACACTCCTGGAAATGGAAAAAAGAACACATTGACACCGGTGTGTCAGACCCACCATACTTGCTCCGGACACTGCGAGAGGGCTGTACACGCACGGCACAGCGGACACACCAGGAACCGCGGTGTTGGCCGTCGAATGGCGCTAGCTGCGCAGCATTTGTGCACCGCCGCCGTCAGTGTCAGCCAGTTTGCCGTGGCATACGGAGCTCCATCGCAGTCTTTAACACTGGTAGCATGCCGCGACAGCGTGGACGTGAACCGTATGTGCAGTTGACGGACTTTGAGCGAGGGCGTATAGTGGGCATGCGGGAGGCCGGGTGGACGTACCGCCGAATTGCTCAACACGTGGGGCGTGAGGTCTCCACAGTACATCGATGTTGTCGCCAGTGGTCGGCGGAAGGTGCACGTGCCCGTCGACCTGGGACCGGACCGCAGCGACGCACGGATGCACGCCAAGACCGTAGGATCCTACGCAGTGCCGTAGGGGACCGCACCGCCACTTCCCAGCAAATTAGGGACACTGTTGCTCCTGGGGTATCGGCGAGGACCATTCGCAACCGTCTCCATGAAGCTGGGCTACGGTCCCGCACACCGTTAGGCCGTCTTCCGCTCACGCCCCAACATCGTGCAGCCCGCCTCCAGTGGTGTCGCGACAGGCGTGAATGGAGGGACGAATGGAGACGTGTCGTCTTCAGCGATGAGAGTCGCTTCTGCCTTGGTGCCAATGATGGTCGTATGCGTGTTTGGCGCCGTGCAGGTGAGCGCCACAATCAGGACTGCATACGACCGAGGCACACAGGGCCAACACCCGGCATCATGGTGTGGGGAGCGATCTCCTACACTGGCCGTACACCACTGGTGATCGTCGAGGGGACACTGAATAGTGCACGGTACATCCAAACCGTCATCGAACCCATCGTTCTACCATTCCTAGACCGGCAAGGGAACTTGCTGTTCCAACAGGACAATGCACGTCCGCATGTATCCCGTGCCACCCAACGTGCTCTAGAAGGTGTAAGTCAACTACCCTGGCCAGCAAGATCTCCGGATCTGTCCCCCATTGAGCATGTTTGGGACTGGATGAAGCGTCGTCTCACGCGGTCTGCACGTCCAGCACGAACGCTGGTCCAACTGAGGCGCCAGGTGGAAATGGCATGGCAAGCCGTTCCACAGGACTACATCCAGCATCTCTACGATCGTCTCCATGGGAGAATAGCAGCCTGCATTGCTGCGAAAGGTGGATATACACTGTACTAGTGCCGACATTGTGCATGCTCTGTTGCCTGTGTCTATGTGCCTGTGGTTCTGTCAGTGTGATCATGTGATGTATCTGACCCCAGGAATGTGTCAATAAAGTTTCCCCTTCCTGGGACAATGAATTCACGGTGTTCTTATTTCAATTTGCAGGAGTGTATATGAAATTTGGTGTCATATTAAGCGGCCTTATAGTGACCATTTCTCGAAAAGATGACCATCAATGTTTGTTTAAAATGTTTTTTGGAATATGCTTGTATTGCCCACGTTATGAATTTCGACTAGGTAAGCTTTTTGTAAACTTGCTTAAGTACAAGGTACGGTCTTGATTATTATCTTAGACGAATGTTTCCTAATAATTTAACCATAATTACTAGCCTGAGCTTAAACTGGGATTTTACTTGCTTCACTTGTGGTAGACCTTAATCTGTTTTGTTGTTTTGTTACTCGATAAAATTTTCAGTAGATTTTATGCTGATTTTAGCAGTGTGTTTGCCCTCACGTATGTTAAGGGCTTGTATGATTGAAAAAATATTTTTTTACTGTTTTATATTTATTCTGGCACTGTTTTCTGTAGCTTGTTTAGGTAAAATCATTTCTTAAAGCTCATTATTTCTTAAGCAACTAATTAGGCTTACCCAGTCGCCCATAACTGTTTGTGATTATTGTATTTATTTATTCATGCTATTTTGTGGTGGTTAAATAAATTTACCATACAAACAGCAGATGACGCTGCTATCCTGGGTTCGTCTTTCCATGCTTTCCTTGTCCTTAGGACAATAGGGAATATTGAAGGTACAGCAAGAAAGGTAGCACAAGTGGTGACAGGATAGTTTGACTCTCGGAGAGCTTCGCGGAAGTGCTGTATAGTCCTAACTGCCAGAAGCTTGAAATAGATGCCAAAAGTCCCGCTAGAACATACTTGCAAACTTTCAGGAAAGTATATTGAGCGATTAAAGGAGGTATATGCTACAGCCACCTACCGCGAAGACAGGGTTAGGCGAACAAAGGCATTTAAGCAGTCATTCTTCAGACTTTCCGTGTGGGAATGGAACGAGAAAAATCATGATACGTGGAATAATGTGAAATACCGTCTGTCATGCACTTCACAGTGGTTTGCGTGCTATAAATGTAGATGTAGCTGTGAAGTTGTATTAGTCAGTATTTTTGAGTATTTTTCCCTTACTGTATATTACCTCCCATACGACAAGGACTGGCAAGGGTAAAATACAGGGAGCGAAAGGCTATTTACAATTTGTATAGAAACCAGATGGCAGTTATTAGAGTCGACGGACATGAAAGGGAAGCAGTGGTTGGGAAGGGAGTGAGACAGGGTTGTAGCCGATCCCCGATATTATTCAATCTGTATATTGAGCAAGCAGTAAAGGAAACAAAAGAAAAATTCGAAGTGGGAATTAAAATCCATGGAGAAGAAATTAAAACTTTGAGGTTCGCCGATGACAACGGAATGGACAGTGTCTTGAAGCTGGATATAAGATGAACATCAATAAAAGCAAAACGAGGATAATGGAATGTAGTCGAATTAAATCGGGCGATGCTGAGGGTATTACATTAGGAAATGAGGCGCTTAAAGTAGTAAATGAGGTTTGGTATTTGGGGAGCAAAATAGCTGATGATGGTCGAAGTAGAGAGGATATAGAATGTAGACTGGCAATGGCAAGGAAAGCGTTTCTGAAGAAGAGAAATTTGTTAACATCGAGTATAGATTTAAGTGTCAGGAAGTCGTTTCTGAAAGTATTTGTATGGAGTGTATCCATGTATGGAAGTGAAACATGGACGATAAATAGTTTAGACAAGAAGAGAATAGAAGCTTTCGAAATGTGGTGCTACAGAAGAATGCTGTAGATTAGATGGGTAGGTCACATAACTAATGAGGAGGTATTGAATAGATTTGGGGAGAAGAGAAATTTGAGGCACAACTTGACTAAAAGAAGGCACCCGTTGGTAGGACATAGTCTGAGGCATCAAGGAATCACCAATTTAGTACTGGAGGGCAGCGTGGAGGGTAAAAATCATAGAGGGAGACCAAGAGATGAATACACTAAACAGATTCAGAAGGATGAAGGTTGCAGTAGGTACTGGGAGATGAAGAAGCTTGCACAGAGTAGCATGGAAAGCTGCATCAAACCAGTCTCTGGACTGAAGACCACAACATGATAAGGACTATCTTTGTTGATTTGATCCTGAAATAGGAAGTCAGAATAGCGTCATACGTTTAAAGCCTGCGCTGGCCGGTTTAGGATCAGAATATTAGGCCCAGTGGCTAAGTGCAATATTTGCTTCTCACTATATATGAAATTTTCCTTCCTTCTGGCAAAGGGAAACCGTGCTCACTACAACATGTTTATGTCGTTTCTTGTGCAGTAACTTTGTACTGTGAAAGGACTGCTCGCTTTTCTATCCTTTTAGAAGATCGATAGTTCTGAGAGAGTTCATAACTTATTAAAGCAGTAAGTTACTGAAAAATATTTCTTCAGTCGTTTCAGAACTGCGATCTGATTTACCATAGACCGAAGTATAAATTTATCACCCTCTCATTTAAAGTCGATATTTATGTTGGGATATTTTTTCATATTATCACTAAATCCACATGTTAGCGCGTAAACACTAAACGTACGTGTAGAAGTGATTAGTTATACTTACCTATAAGGAATAACTGACATGCTACCTGAGTAAGTCCTACAAAAACATTTTCATTCTAACTTTCGAGTGAAATCAGACTTGATTAGTTTACCAGCTATTTAACACGTAGAATTCTGAAGAGGTCCAAGAAACTTGAATTCGATCTACTGACCGCAGCAGTCACACAAAGAACGTCAGAAATATGGATAATAGTCTGAAGTTGAGTAGTGTGTGGTAAAAACATCTCAGAACACTGAAAGAGAGTGTTCTTTCCATGTATGACAGATATGTGTTGTATACGAAATTACTGGAATCGTTGTGTTTTTCTAAGGATATTAACATAGTGAAATTTTTCGACATGTTAAAAGACAGAACACATTGGGTATCAGAATGCTGTAATTACCGACGCATGTATGCTGTTCTGTGTGATGTTATTTACGAAAGAATTTTGTAGTGTTGGAGCCTGTCTTGTTATTCAGACAGCGTAGAGAATCCACGCTAAGGAGCAGCAGACACGACAACGGGTATTAGGGACTCGCAGGTTGGACCTGCTGTCAGTGTCGTGATGAAAATTCATCTGGTACGGCGAGTTGCACCTGAGCTGTGGGAAAGTGATATCAGTTCCCCAGAAGCAATTTGCTTAATGGTCTGCCAGATTAATTACCAGGTGTTAATCATCGGAAAGCCTCCACAGCAGGAGCGTTTTTGGACCGTCGTTTCCACTTTGTAATCCACCGTCACAACCACCTGTTTGCGTGCAACAATTTTGTCTCACATTATCCTTATCCACTACCTTCAGTCTGACACCGTTGTTTTGTTTTCCTTTTCTTTCATTTTAACAAAGTATTCTCCTGTTTGCCACCTTGAAGTCCAATAATAATAATAGTACAAATAATAATACCAGTAATAATAATCCCGTGGAGGCCCGGGAAAAGAATAGGCCTCCGGTATGTTCTGCCAGTCGTAAGAGGCGACGAAAAAACAAACCACTAATAGGGCTAACCCCCCTTTTAGTGTGATTAGTTGGTTCAGGACAGAACTAAAGAAGCCTCGGACAAGCGCCGTCATGGTCGGGGACGACGCTTGAACCCTATGCCCGCCCACAATGGTAACGACACTGCTAGACAACTGGAAAGTGATTCAAATCCAAATAGAGGTGTTTTGCAGGATATGCTTCCTGCAACCAACCTAGAAGGAAAAGAAAGACAGAGGATGAGATGGTCAGATGAAGTTAATCGACACCTCATGTTCTGTTATTACCAAGCAACAAACCTAGGAACCAACACAACTGGATACAGATCACAAGTATACACAACATTTATTACCAGATACCCAGAATTAAATTTTTTAACAGAACAACGACTAGCTGATCAGATCCGTGTAATAATCAAAAATAACAGGATACCCCAGTCAGAATTAGAAAACATCAAACAACAAGTACAACAAATACTGGAACAAAATAATGTGCAATCAGAAGAAGAAGAAAATACAGTAATGGACTCAAACATCCCAGAGCAAACAAACAAAGAACAACACGCATCAATTAAACAGTCAGAGAAAAACGACATCTTAAGACAGCCACCAGAACAAGCACAAATAGAACACGAAGTAACACACATGTTAGATATAGAAGAAAAATTTCAGCTGACATATATAGAATACAAAGACACAAATACAGACATTAGATCATTCTTGCATAGACCGCCAAATAACCCACAAGTCGAAACAACAATAAAAACTATCAACACAATCATACACAACAAAATAAATGAAAACACAACTATGGAATAGTTACAACTACTGGTTTATATAGGAGCACTCACTACACTAAATATACACACTAGGCAGAGATCAGAACCAACCAACACACAGAAGAAACCCACAAAACCAGCATGGCAACACAGGCTACAGATCAGAATAGAAAAACTGAGAAAAGACATCGCATAGCTAATACAATTTAGAAGAAATGAAATGTCAGAAAAAAACGAAAAAGGTTAGGTAAAATCTCACAACAAGAAGTGATAGAGCAATTAGATGAAAAGAAGCAGAAATTACAAGCATTGGCCAAACGACTTAGAAGATACAAAAAAAGTGAAAATAGAAGGAAACAAAACCAAACATTCGACACAAACCAAAAGAAATTTTACCAGACAATAGATAACACACACATTTAAATAGACAATCCACCAAACATAGAAGACATGGAACACTTCTGGAGCAACATATGGTCAAACCCGGTACAACATAACAGGCATGCACGGTGGGTACAAGCAGAAACAGATACGTACAAGATGATACCACAAATGCCTGAAGTGATAATTTTGCAACATGAAGTCACCCAAGCAATTAATTCTACTCACAATTGGAAAGCCCCTGGAAAAGATAAAGTAGCAAATTTCTGGCTAAAGAAATTCACCTCAACACATTCACATCTAACTAAAATATTTAAGAGTTACATTGCAGACCCATACACATTCCCTGATACACTTACACATGGAATAACTTATCTGAAACCTAAAGATCAAGCAGACACACCAAACCCAGCTAAATATCGCCCCATAACATGCCTACCAACAATATACAAAATATTAACTTCAGTCATTACACAGAAATTAATGACACATACAACACAGAACAAAATTATAAATGAAGAACAAAAAGGCAGTTGCAAAGGAGCACGAGGATGTAAAGAGCAACTGATAATAGATGCAGAGGTGACATATCAAGCTAAAACTAAACAAAGGTCACTACACTACGCATACATTGATTACCAAAAAGCTTTTGATAGTGTACCCCACTCATGGTTACTACAAATATTGGAAATATACAAAGTAGATCCTAAATTGATACAGTTCCTAAACATAGTAATAAAAAATTGGAAAACCACACTTAATATCCAAACAAATTCAAATAATATCAAATCACAGCCAATACAGATTAAGCGTGGAATATACCAAGGAGACTCATTAAGTCCTTTCTGGTTCTGCCTTGCTCTGAACCCACTATCCAACATGCTAAATAATACAAATTATGGATACAATATTACTGGAACATACCCACACAAAATTACACATCTGCTATACATGTATGATCTAAAACTACTGGCAGCAACAAATCAACAACTCCACCAATTACTAAAGATAACAGAAGTAGTCAGCAATGATATAAATATGGCTTTTGGAACAGACAAATGTAAGAAAAATAGCATAGTCAAGGGAAAACACGCTAAACAAGAAGATTACATATTGGATAACCACAGCGACTGCATAGAAGCGATGGAAAAAACAGATGCCTATAAATATCTAGGATACAGACAAAAAATAGGAATAGATAATAAAAATATTAAAGAAGAACTAAAAGAAAAATATAGACAAAGACTAACAAAAATACTGAAAACAGAATTGACAGCAAGAAACAAGACAAAAGCTATAAATACTTATGCTATACCAATATTGACCTACTCATTTGGAGTAGTGAAATGGAGGAACACAGACCTAGAAGCACTCAATAGACTTACACGATCACAATGCCACAAATATAGAATACATCACATACATTCAGCAACTGAAAGATTCACATTAAGCAGAAAGGAAGGAGGAAGGGCATTTATCGACATAAAAAAACCTACATTATGGACAGGTAGACAATTTAAGAAAATTCTTTATAGAACGAGCAGAAACTAGCAAAATACACAAAGCAATCACTCATATAAATACATCGGCTACACAACTGCAATTTCATAACCACTTCTACAACCCTTTAGATCACACAACATCAACAGATACGAAGAAAGTAAATTGGAAAAAGAAAACACTACATAGCAAGCACCCGTATCATCTAACACAGCCACACATCGATCAAGACGCATCCAACACATGGCTAAGAAAAGGCAATATATACAGTGAGACGGAAGGATTCATGATTGCAATACCAGATCAAACAATAAACACCAGATATTACAGCAAGCATATTATTAAAGATCCCAATACCACAACAGATAAATGCAGACTTTGCAAACAACAAATAGAAACAGTAGATCACATCACAAGTGGATGTACAATACTAGCAAATACAGAATACCCCAGAAGACATGACAATGAACGTCGGCCGAAGAACCCGAGACAGAAGCCAATAGGCAGTTTGTCAACAAGTGGCCAAGAAAGCCTCAACAATTTTGTAATACATCAACAGCTTGCCTTACAACATAAACTTATAAAACAACATGTTCCCACATACAAATATGCACCACAAAATGTACTGGAGAACGATGAATACAAATTATACTGGAACAGAACCATTATAACAGATAAAACAACACCACATAACAAACCTGACATCATACTCACCAATAAAAAGAAGAAATTAACACAACTAATCGAAATATCCATACCCAATACAACAAATATACAAAAGAAAACAGGAGAAAAAATTGAAAAATACATCCAACTGGCTGAGGAAGTCAAGGACATGTGGCATCAGGATAAAGTTGACATTATACCAATTATACTATCAACTACAGGAGTCATACCACACAATATCCACCAGTACATCAGTGCAATACAGCTACATCCAAACTTATATATACAACTACAGAAATCTGTAATTATTGATATATGTTCAATTACCCAAAAGTTCCTAAATGCAATATAACACATACCATACAGTTAAAAGGAAGTAACGCTTGATCAAGGTCCGCGTCACTTTCCGTTTTTAACCAGACTTAATGTCTGAGAAAGTAAAGAAATAATAATAATATTCGGATATTGATGCTTTTGATTTCCCGAGGCGAAGTCACTTGTGTGGTGAAACGTGTGTAAGTATATACATTGACAAAAAAAAGTCGCAACAGCAAAACATCGCTAATGTAGAGTAATGAAATTTAGGGAATGAAGTTGTCTAGGTAACGTAAGTGACTAACACTGAGAGATCACAGGTTAACGTAAGCGTGAGGTAAGCCATTGCAAATGTTAAATGCTGGTACAGTAATAACTGATGTAGCCGCTAGAATGTAGAATGCAAGCACGCAGACATGCATGCATTTTTTTTTATTTACACATCAAGTTCCTTAAGACCTAATTGAGGAGCAAATCTCGAAGATGTGCTATTTCTGCAAGGTTCGCAGGAGAGCTTCTGTAAAGTTTGGAAGGTAGGAGACGAGATACTGGCAGAAGTAAAGCTGTGAGGATGGGGCATAAGTCGTGCTTGGGTAGCTCAGTTGGTAGAGCATTTACTCGCGAAAGGGAAAGGTCCAGAGTTCGAATCTTGGTCTCACACACAGTTTTAATCTGCCAGAAAGTTTCATATCAGTACACACTCCTCTGCAGAGTGAAAATCTCATTCTGGTCATGCAACATTTCAGTACATGAAATTACAACATAAAAGTAATAAAAGATAAAAATAAATGTTCATGAACCTGAAAAAAGTCAGTCCATAAGTTTAAGTTCACGCAAGTATTGGGGTAAGGATGTTTCTGGCCCAAAGTACCGCTATCCAAGATGGCGGCGGCGACGCCACAGAAGACAGCAGCCACGAAGCCACCCAAGATGGCGGCCGTGACGCCACCCAAGGTGGCTTGGTCATGTGGTGGATGCCAGTTTGTGGGATGGAGTTCCATGCCTATTGCACTTGGTGGGTCAGTACAGGAATGGTTAACGCAGTTTGTGGCTAATGCTGGAGTTGTCTTCTGATGATGGCCCATATGTACTCTGTTGGAGTCAGATCTGCTGATCGAGAAGGTCAAGGCAGCATGTCGATACTTTGTAGAGCATGTCAGGTTACAACAGTGATATGTGAGCGAGTGTTATACTATTGGAAAACTCCCCATGTAATGCTGTTCATGAATGGCAGCAGGTTAAGTCGAATCACCAGATTGAAGTACAGTGTTGCAGTCATGGTGCGTGAGATAACCATGAGAGTTCTGCTGCCCTCAGACAAAGTCGCACACCACACCACAACTCCAGGTGTAAGTCCACTACGTCCAGCATGCAGACGGGTTGTTTGCAGACCCTCGACTGACCTCCTGCTAACCACCATACTGCCATCAATGGCACTGAAGCAAAACCAGTCCTCAGTTCTGCCTTCCAATGATGTCTTGCTTGACAGCATTGAAGTCACAAATGGTAGTGATTGGAGTCAGTGGAATGTACGCAACAGATCATCTGGTTCGGAGCTGTCTTGGAAGAACCCGATTTGTAACAGTTCGTTGTGTCACTATGGTGCCAATGTTGCTCAAACTGCTGCTGGAGATGCAGTACGATGGGCCAAAGCGCCACGCCGAACAGGATGGTCGTCCCTCTCGGTAGTGTCACATGGCCATCCAGAGCCCGATCTACTTGCGAGAGTACATTCTCGTGACCACCGCCGCCAGCAGTCCTGCACAGTGGCTATATGCCTGCCCAGTCTTTTTGCAGTATCGCAGCATCCAGCTTCTAGTACTCCTATTAACCGACCTCGTTCAAACTCAGTGTGGTGCTGGTAATGGTGTCTTTGTCGCCATAAAGGTATTCTTGACTGACATCAACTGACCAGATCCAACCTCAAAGATAACTAACGCTCACAAGCGTTACAGAATGTATTTGGAGCAAACTTGATTTGCGTCCCCATATTGGCGCTACTAGAACGAAATTTGGATAGACATCATCTTTCAGATGTAGAAACACGCCTACCAACATTTGTGTATGCCGTACAACTCCTTGGTGTTGTGATTTTTTTTTGCGTGAATGTATATTCAGGGATGGACAAAAATGCGAAAACGCCAAAAACACAGCGTACTACCACCAATAATAGGAAAACGGTTGACATTCAGAACAATTTAAGTCGTCTCGGGATGGATAAATACAGGTCTGTGTAGTTCTCAAAGGAAACTTACACCATTCTTTCTGGTAATTGTGGCAAGTTGATGAAATGTCAGTAGAGGCGCATAGTGATCAAGCTCCCTTCTTTCCAAAGTAGAGCACAGAGGATCAGTATTATTGGCAGCAAAGCAGTCTTGCAGCGTAACTACGGCGCTGGTGGAATACCACAGTTTGGCTGCCCAGATGATCACCAATTCGCCATGTTTCGCTCTTGGGATATAAACTCGGTCAGAAGTTCGAAACAGTGTCACACAAGATTCATCCGACCAAATGACATTCAAACATTAATACATAGTCCAAGTTGTAGGGCTGCAGTACCTTGTTTTCCCATTTCAGGCATTTGTGTCACTGAAAAGTGGTTTTGTAATTCCAACCTGCTCTGCTGTTCCCTGGTTCTGGAGCCCCCGTCGTCTTGTTTTGCTGCTGACAGGGTTCGTGAATGCGACATTCACTTCTGCCGTGACATCTGCAGGTGTTGTCCTCTTATTTCTCGCCGCAATCCTCTTCAACGACCGCCCGTCACCATCACTCAACGCACGCTTTCTTCCGTGTTGTGATTTACAAGTTAGTCGATGACGTTTTTTACTCTCCCTGTATATGGTATAAATCTTCGGCACGGTGCCTCTTGAAACACTGAAACGTCCCCTTTGAACAGTTATACACGACTGTGCTTAAACTGACACACAATATTTTTAGCGCAACGCAATCTGACTTTCAAAACTCCCTACAAAAGAATGGCCCTGACTAACATTAAACTATACCTTTCACAAATCACTTACCTCACAAAAATCTTCGCTACTCAAGCTACTGCAATACATCGAGCGCCACTACTGCCAGCTAAATAAAAGATTCAAACTACGGAAGGCACTAACTACTGATAGGGATAGTTAGCAAATGAAAGATATTAATAGAGAACAAACAATGTATTTACCTTAATAGTCATAATATATATAGCAGTTCATGACAAATTACAAAACTCCGCCATCTCTCTCCCCACATCCACCACTGCTGGCGGCTCACCTCCAACTGCGCAATGCTACGCGCTGTTCACATCCAGCTGCCGCTGCCCAACACTACAATGGCAGACAACAATGCAAACTAGACACAGACTGCACACAGCACAGCCAGTGGTTTTCATACAGAGCGCTACGTAACATTGCCAATAAGAAAACATAAACAGCCTACTTACATAGCCCCCATGCTCCCCACAAAAATTTTACAAATGGTTTTGGGCAGTGGCCAATAATGATTTGAAGAAATTTTTCATAATTACAATAGCAAAGATATCAAATGCACACACTTATTGATACAATGTTGCTCAAAAGCTAAAATTTTTTCACAGTCCATAAAGACAGTCCTGATCATTCATCACAGTAACATTGCAGTGTTTTTCTCAAAGTCTGAGCAGTAAAAGAAAATGCACACGGAAGTAGTGGATTTCCATGCAAACTTGAAGAAGTAGTGTTGTCCTTTCAACGGAAAGACAGTGGTGACTCTTGACATGCAGACAGGTATTGGTCCACAACAGAGCAAACCC
Source organism: Schistocerca nitens (assembly GCF_023898315.1). NCBI lineage: Eukaryota > Metazoa > Arthropoda > Insecta > Orthoptera > Acrididae > Schistocerca > Schistocerca nitens. Next base: position 927,393,192 of record NC_064617.1, on the reverse strand, counting down.
ACAGCAGAGTCAGTCGAAATTTTGAAGAGTATTGGTAGGTAGGTCATCACAGAGCAGACCCACTGTGTCCTAGTAGAGATTACGGTATTGGTGGGCCACCAGAGGTGCAGACCCACTGCAGTCCTTGTAGAAATAATGGTATTGGTAAGTCAGCAAAGGTGTAGACCCACTGTAGTCCTTGTAGAAATGGCCAGCAGCCATCTGTTGCGACTGTGCAGGTGCACAATCACCATCAAAGAGTCTTGCTGAGAATATAGCAAGTCCATAAACCACCATTTGTGCACGCACAGAAAAATGCTGTTATCCAGTCCCTTGCTGAATTATTAACACACGTGCAAACACTATCAGTCCCTACTTCTCACATATTGTCCATATACTATGACCAACAGAAAATTTCAAAGGTCGAGAATTTGCGTTACAAATGTGTAGAAACAAAATCGTATGCATATAACAGTCTCCAAAAAGTTTTCGCCGGCATTGTGATACATTCACGCATTTACACACATTTCATAACTCTTAAAGTACGATTCTTGGTTTCCAACAACCTTTTTCACAAACCAGAGTCCCTAACCACTACTCATTATTCCTTACCTTTTTACACATATACATATTCGTCGACACTTCTTCAATATTTCCTCATAACAGATACGTAGCATAATCAAATAACTCATATAGCATCAGCTTATTAATCATAAACATACCTCAGCAGGATAATACACATCGTCGTCGTAATAATAACATCATAACACCTCAGTCAAATCTCAAAAACGTCGTAGCTTTCTACAATAATTTCAAAACCTAAAGAAAATTCTCTGCTCATTTCAGTAGTGTCATCTACCTCAAACGTACTTTAAAAATCATGATCCCATACCAAATACATCATTCAAAGCTCTCATAGTATCACAGTGGTTCCGAAAAAATATGAACAGTTCACAAAGTACAGACAAAATACAATTTCATAAGTGTGAAATTATCCAACTGTGTAATTACGTAAACATCTGTCACTGATGTAGTAAAATAAATATTTGTCTCTTTCAGTTAAATGATCAGATAGCTGCGTAATTCTGTGTTAGAGAAATATGGTACCGATGTGTAAAGTTGTATAAGCAAATACCATATTAGCTAGGGCTCCTTGTGCTTGCCAAACACATGATACACAAAGTAAGCGTGTACCCCCCTGAGGATTAATGTAATTATACCCTCAGGTGTTACAGATTACAGCAATGGAATGAAATGTATCACGGAAAACTTTCTTTATAATTCAAAAATCTTTAAAAATAAATGTTTTAAGGACAAAATTAATCACTCAAATACGTGTACTGTAGCGCTGAATGTTCGTCTTGCTGTAAGATAATCTCTGTGGAAGTGTCGTAGTTATTTTCCTCCGAAAGCTAAGTTCTGCAAAAGCCAATGTACTTACCTCATGATAAACAAAAGTGAAATGCTTTGCGTATAGATATCGTAGTTATTACGTACAGTACCGTGATCAAGAAAGTACTGTACAGTAACGTATTGTTGTGCCACGAAAAAGGCTGTCTCATTGTTGCTATATCACAAAAGTTGCTACTAAAACATGTTTTACTTTCCAGAATAATGCAGAAAAACTGTGCGGATATAAAACAGGAACAGCGCAAAAGCAATAATATAAATTGTGTCACTCATTAGTAGCGTCGTGATATAATCGTGTAGCTGTCACATAAACTAACCACTGTGTCATCTGGTATCTCACAGAAAGTACTTTAAATCCAGAATGTATTTTCAGGTAAACCAAAATGTTGCATTAAAATCTCATTAGCAGTACTAGTATATGTTCTAAGTATGTAAGCCTTATAGTCGTTACGTAATCGTGCAACTAGCAAGCAACAATGTACACACACAATAACACTGTGACGTTTGTTCACTATAACAATGCATTCGTAATTTCTGTTTAAATAAGTTCTCTTGGTTCTTGACTGGATATTTAACTTCAAACATTGTTGCATGGTAACAGTTTCTAAGTCTGACAAAGCCTACTAGCAATGTAAAGTGAAAAGTTATATGGCAAAGACAAAGTTAAAAAGTAGATTATCTTTCAATAAACGGTTTTACATGTGAAATGTGGTGTAAACCTTTACTCTTCCTAGTACGCAGACTTTCAATTGAAAAGCAATTGTCATGTTTTATACGTCGGTAAGGAATGCTAAATCTTTTCTCAAGGTTAGCGTCTATGTTATTTTTCTCTGAGCCAGCCGGCGCAGGTGGCTGCCTGCGGTGCGAGTCATTGTCTGTTCCTTTATTGGCGCGCGTCGTTTTGGGATTAGGAGACCTAGCTTCTACAAATTCACGTTGTCGAAAGTGCCCTGCTCTGTTTGAATCCCGCCAGTTCTGATGAAATTCAGGTCTGTCGTTATGATTATCTCGTCTGTCGTCATGTCGGTAGATTTCATAATTTCTTTCTTGTCGGTCATGTGGTGGAGAATTTCTCCCGGAATCGTAACTGCGTGGTGGACCGTTGCGTCTGAAGTTATTCTGTCTCCCTTGATAATAATTATTTTGGTTCCCATATTGTCTGTTTCTATGGTTGTCTCTGTCATTTTCATTACTAAGGAAATGCGATCTTTCTCTGTAACTATTATTACTCTGCCAGTGGTTGTCATATGGGTGGTGTCTGTTTTGGTCACGATTTATGTTGAAAGAATAGCCTTGTCGTGTATTATTTCTGTCATCGCGGAATTGTGACGGATGTGATCTCTAATTGTTGTGCTCCTGTTTTCGCGTTCCGCGATTGTCAGTGTCAATTTCCAGTTCTTGTAACAGTCCCTGAAAAGCTTCAATGTCGTCTTTGCTACGTCCTGCTAAAATAATATGTCGTAAATGTTCAGGCAGTTTGATTAAGCAAATGCGGATGAGTTCTGAGGGGCTGTATGGGTTTGAAAGATACTGATTCTTATGCAACATGTCTTCAAAATATTTGACAAGACTGGAAAATTCAGATTGTTCAGATTGTTTCATCATGATGATGCTATGTTTTACTCGGTCTTGTGTAGCTTGAGACCAATATGCTGAGAGGAAGGCATGGTAAAATTCTCCTTCACTGTGACAATCGTGAATGACCGATCGCATTCTTACAGCTGGTTCATTCTCTAAATAGCCACACATAAATTCTAATCTGTGTTCTAACGACCAGTTGGGAGGAAAACAATGAGAGAATTGATGGAGCCATGCTTGTGGATGAATGTCGATGCTAGAATTCTTAAATGTTTTGAATTTACGTGTAGTAATGAACAGCTTATAGTCAAAATCATCTTGTCGGCGAGTCGCATGTCGGTCATTGTTACGTCGGGTCGGCGGTTCAATCTCAAAATTCGGTGCACATTGCCAATTTCTTTCATAACTTTCGAAATGCCCTGTGTTATTATTTTGTGGCTGTTCCGTATTTCTATGTCCCTCTTCCCGTATTGGGGCGCGAGTGTCCTCTGAAATACGTAATTCTTGTATTACCTGTGTCAGCTGATCTTGTACTTCCCGGATTTCTCTTTTGTACTGTGTATTGATTTGATTTTGATTTTGTTTGAATTTTCTAATTTGTTCATACTCTTCAGTGTCCGTGAAGGCTACAGGTCTTGTGTCATTCAGATCATCATCTACCTTTGTAGATAAGTTAGTGAACTGATCTGAAAGTTCGGCTACTTTATCCGATAGTGAAATTATTTCCTCTGTGTGTTTTTCTGAACCAAGTTTCAGAGTGTCCATTTGTGTTGAAATCGTATCTACTGTGTCTTTTAAGTTTTCCTTAGTTTTTGCAAGTTGCGTAACCGAATCGGTAGATGCAACTGACTCAATTTTAGCTTGCAAGGTGTCGTGATTTTCATGAACAATAGTCTGCAGTTCTTTTATGGCTGCTTCGTGATTCTGTAATGCATTTTCATGACGCGAAAAAATAGATTGGAAATGCTCACAAATCTGTGTTTTTACGTCATTACAGACTTTTTGACATTTCGATTCAATGTTATGTAACTCAGTAGTTAAATCTTCACGTGTTTGTTCAAGTGTGGTGTCTAACTTTTGAAGCTTTTGCTGTGTTTGTCTCTGATTTTGTTCCATTGTGTCTAACTTTTGAAGCTTTTGCTGTGTTTGTCTCTGATTTTGTTCCATTGTGTCTAACTTTTGAAGATTTTGTTCCATTTGTCTCTGATTTTGTTCCATTTGTTGCATTAATTGCAATAATAATGTATTAGTGTCTGGAATCTGTTTCTCTATGCTTTTTGGCAGTGCATTTTTACCGGCAACATTCACATTTTGACAAGCAGAAAATGTGTCTTGACTCATTTGAGAAAACGGCGAGGACCGAAAACCTAAGTCTACAGTATTTGCAATATCGTGTTCTGTCATTTCGGATTCCTGAGGCGAGCTGTTGCCGACCGATCGATCGATAATGCTTCCTTGTTCACTACCTGTTACACTGTCTACACCATTATTTGCCGCCCGCTCCATTTCCCTATGCACAATTACCAAATTACTACTTCGAATGTCTGTTAATTCACTACATAGTGGTGCTGATAAGCTACGCTCGTCGTCACTATTATTTCTCAGTTTACTTTGAAACCTAGTGTTACGTTTTTCACACGCCATTATTGTCACAATATTTCACACGATAACACAGAACAGCACAATTTGAAGAGGAAAATAACAAAACACATTAACATAGCATTGAAAATAATATCTAGTTAATTGCAAGCGCAGCTGTGAAATACTTGGTGCAAATCTACTTGCATGCCACAACTGTGTACAACAATGAAAAACTACAACTACAAAGGAAATTCTCTCTATAATTACGCGCTAGCAATAAACAAAAGCTACACTAATTACACAAACTACAAGAAAAAAATCAGAAGATTCCAGTGAGGTATCCTCGGCTAAGGGTCGACATATGAAACGTCCCCTTTGAACAATTATACACGACTGTGCTTAAACTGACACGCAATATTTTTAGCGCAACGCAATCTGACTTTCAAAAATCCCTACAAAAGAATGGCCCTGACTAACATTAAACTATACCTATCACAAATCACTTACCTCACAAAAATCTTCATTACTCGAACTACTGCAATACATCGAGCGCCACTACTGCCAGCTAAATAAAAGATTCAAACTACGGAAGGCACTAACTACTGATAGGGATAGTTAGCAAATGAAAGATATTAATAGAGAACAAACAATGTATTTACCTTAATAGTCATAATATATATAGCAGTTCATGACAAATTACAAAACTCCGCCAGCTCTCTCCCCACATCCACCACTGCTGGCGGCTCACCTCCAGCTGCGCAACGCTACGCGCTGTTCACATCCAGCTGCCTCTGCCCAACACTACAATGGCAGACAACAATGCAAACTAGACACAGACTGCACACAGCACAGCCAGTGGTTTTCATACAGAGCGCTACGTAATAGAGATGGGCAAACTGAAACACGTAACTGTTTCGAAACAAATGAAACAGTACAATGTAATGTTTCGATACGCTGTTTCGAAACAGTGAAACAATTTGTGTTTTGTAATCTAATAAACGTACACATTTTATCACCTTCAATGTCTACTGTATAAGTATGTCAATATAAACACAAATGAGGTGCGAGAGCACTAATCATGTCGCAGAAAGTATGAAACTATCACTTAGGCGTCTTGGCAGTTTCGTATTTCCTGCAGCAAATGCACTGCTTTCGTGTCGTGTGACTTTCATACTTTTCAATTGGCTGAGAACAGCCATAGCTGAAGACAGAAGAACCACCACGAACGGAACTGGAGGTGGGAGCAAACTGCAGAAACAACGGATATGCTACTGGGGTTCCCACATTCCATTAGTATGGGTAATATACCCATCCTGCTTCTTTCCATGCACACAAAGGGAATCATTGAGGATAATAGGCACAGTCACTATAGACTCACAAATAACGCCAAATAATTCGAATAAATAACAAAATATAACAAAAAATTTTGTCTTTCAAGGTGTTTCGAACCGTTACTATACATTCACCATGCTTCCTAGTCCTTCCCGTTCACCATTACACTATCAGTGATATGTCAAACAGATGCTTGCAATTATACCTACATCAAATTTATGTATATGTCTAATAACTGTCACTCTACGCCTTTTTTATTCAAAATGTTGCAGGCTTACTTGCGTTTCTTAATATGATTACAGTACATGAACAGAGAAGAATATGTTATAAAAAATTGTAACTTAACTGAATGATTTTCACATATTTATTATTTTGAATGTGAATAGTATGCGTTGTTTTATCGTTTAGTTAGTGTTTATAAAGCAAATGTTACGCCATTTCGGAATAGGATAGTCAGCTAGAAACGAAGCTTTATTTTCGGACATCTTAAGCTTCATGCTATTGCTTGTCAAAAAGATTTCGACACTCTTGAAAGTGTTTCACGAAGTGTTATGCTGTGTTTCAGTACCTGTGCCGAGCCCGAATCTCGTCCGACACAGAGCGGAATGAAACATCACTGTTTCGATACAATCAGTCCGTTCCTAGCACAGGTGGACTGAAACAGCCTTATTTTGAAACAACGATACAGTTTCTGTGTCTGGCTCGAGATCGAGACAAGGGCGGAATGAAACACCGCTGTTTCGAAACAGTGAACCACAGCCGTTCCGAAACACTGAAACAGTTCCACGTATCGATACACTGTATCGAAACATAGAAACAGTGGCCAAGTCTACTACGTAGCATTGCCAATAAGAAAACATAAACAGCCTACTTACAACACCAATCTCTATGGCTGCCGTGGTCACGCCATCACCCACCATACGAGCAGAAATAATGTGCCTACTTTCAAAGGGAATGACATCTGACACGGTTCTGTCCACGACTGACACTTTCAACTCACTGAGGACGTTGCGCAGGTGCCGTTAGTGGTCACATACAGAAGTGCAACCTGTAGGCTTGGCCAGAAACTGCATGTATGTTCAAGCGTGCTTTTGTCACTGTGTTTCCATGATTTTGTCTAACCACTGTTTATTCTAATATTTCAGTTTGTATCCGATATTAATAAACTGTGCTTTCCAGAAATGCCTCGCATTCGGGAGTGCGACCGTTCAATACGGCGTCCGGCCATCCTGACTGCGGTTTCCGTGATTTCCCTAAAATCTCTCCAGGCAAATGCCGGGATGATTCCTTTAAAAGGGCACGCCGACTTCCTTCCCCATCCTTCCCTAATCCGATAAGACCGATGACCTCCCTGTTTGGTCTCTTCCCCCAAACAACCCAACCCAGAAATGCTTTTCTTCTATCTTTGCATTTTATACCTTCCCTGCTCCGGCCATTATCAGTTATATTTTTGTCCAAATAGCGAATCGTATCTACGACTTTTAGTGCCTAATCTATACTGAAGCGTCAAAGAAACTGGTATAGGTATACCTATTCGGATACAGTGATATGTAAACAGGCAGAATACGGCGCTGCGGTCGGCAACGCCAATATGAGACAGCAAGTGTCTCGCGCAGTTGTTACATCGGTTACTGCTGCTACAATAGCAGGTTATCAAAATTTACCTGAGTCTGAACGTAGTGTTATAGTCGGCGCACGAGAGACGGGACACAGCATCTCCGAGATAGCGATGAAGTGGGAATTTTCCCGTACGATCTTTTCCCCAGTGTACCGTGAATATCAGCAATCCAGTAAAACATCATGTCTTCGACGTCGCTGCCGCCGCAAAAAGATCCTGCAAGAACGGGACCAACGGCGACTGAAGAGAATCGGTCAACGTGACAGAATTGCAACCCTTCCGCAGACTGCTGCAGATTTCAGTGCTGGGCCATCAACAAGTTTCAGCATGCGAACCATTCATCGAAACATCACAAATTTGGTCTTTGGAGCCAAAGATCCTCTCTTGTACCCTTGATGGCTGCACGACACAAAACTTTGCGCCAACACCGAGATTGGGCTGTTGATGACTGGAAACATGTTGCCTGGTCGGTCGAGTATCGTTTCAAATTGTTTCGAGCGGATGGACGTGTACAGGTATGGAGACAACCTCATGAATCCATGGACCCTGCATGTTAGCAGGGTACTGCTCAAGCTGAAGCAGGCTTTGTAATGGTGTGATGTTTGTGCAGTTGGAGTGATATGCGACCCCTGATACGCCTAGATACGACTGTGACAGGTGATACGTACGTAAGCATCCTGATTGATCACTTGCATCCATTCATGTCCATTGTGCATTCTGACCGACTTCGGAAATTCCAGCAGGACAATGCGACACCCCATACGTTCAGAATTGCTACAGAGTGGCTCGAGGAACACTCTTCTGAGTTTAAACACTTCCGCTGTCCACCAAACTCCCCAGACATGAACATTACTCTGCAAATCTGGGACGACTTGCAGAAGAGGTCTCCACTCCTTCGCACTCTTACTGATTTATGGACATCCCTGCAGGATTAATGGTGTCAGTTCCCTCCAGCACTACTTCAGAAATTAGTCGAGTCCATGCCACGACATGTTGTGGTACTTCTGCGTGCTCTCGGGGGCCCTACACGATATTAGGCAGGTGCACCAGTTTCTTTGCCTCTTCAGTGTAATTCTCTCAGCATCACCCGATTTATATCGACGACATTCCAGTACCCTTCCTTTACTTGATGCTGAACTTGTAGGCGTCTGTACTGTCGTCAGGGACATGTCTAGGCAAATATTTACAACTTTGATTTTGCAATGTGTGGCTTGGGTCAGCCCAAACACATACTGCTCATCAAGTCTTTCATGTGTCGCCCATTCTCAACGGAAACCGCTGGTTTGTTTCTCATCAGAAACTAAATGATTCTTAAAGCGGAATATTATGTGTTCATTCGATAGAGCAGTACCAAATTAGTCTAATACGATATGTGCTAACTGATCGTAAAGAGGGAGTAACAGACACGTTGCGTCGACACTGCGCGTCGGATGACAGATGTGATGAATAGTATTTGCTTGGGTTGGCTTCGGTTACATCCTACTACACAGTGCCGAAACGTCATAGGAAATGCCCCTGACCACTCTTAGGAGGGACACTCGATACATAGTTTGACAATAAAAAATGAAGCACCCAGAAGGGAAGGAGGAATCGATATAAAACTTCACAGCTTGAGATGGTATGTGTTATTTCTGTGATTACAAAATAGAGTGAAATTTACAAAGAACTGGGCAGTATCAGCCCACTTATCAGTGCGACGTTGCAACCCTCTCTCGGCCAGAAGTATTCACTGATTCGGTTGGACAGGGTGTTGTGAACTCATTGTATCCTCTCCTGAGGCAAGTTGGTCCTCAAGTATTGAAACTGGTCCTTCATATAGTGTGAATACTGGAAATGATATGGACATCCAAGCTGGACCCACATGTGTTCTAACGAGGACAGATCCGGGATCTTGCTGGCAATAGGAACAAATTGGCATCAAGCAGACAGTTCATAGGCGTAGGTTACAAGTGTGTACGAGCATTGTACTGCTGAAGGCTGGTGATTACATACTGTAGCGTGAGAGGCAACACATGACGACAGAGGACGTCTGGAACGTATCGTGTGACGTCAGAGTTCCCACAGTCAATACCAGCCATTTGAAGACATACACGGCTGCTCTCCATGCCATGACGTCAGCAGTAAAGCTCCTGTGCCTCTCCAAACATTGGCGGAACGGGAACTCTCCCCAGTTGGCCGATGTATTCGTCAACGATGACCATCTGAAGTACTGCATAACCGCGATTCATGACGCGACGCTTTAAATCGGTAGTCCACGTTTCCCGGTCACCATACCACTCCAGATGAGTTCTGTCGTTTACGGCAGCCTACGCCTGGCACGGTAATTCCCGAATCCGACTGCTGATAGGCTTCAGTCGATGAAGCAGGGTGTAGCAGAACGTTCCAAGGAGGGCAGATGAGAATGCATTAGGATGTGCTTGGTGCACAATACGGCGATCCTCCGTTGTGTTGGCAAGATGTGCCGTCTGGAACCGTGGCGACGAGTATTCCTGTGCTGACGCTCTCATGCAGACCAGACATTGTCACCACCGAATGCCCCACAAATCTGGATATTGCACGATTTGACCGGCCAGTCAAATGTAGATTCAACAAGGGAGGCCCCCTTCAAACTCTGTCAGGTGCAGGTAACGCTGTTTCAGACTAAACAGTTTCGTTCACAATGATCGCAGTTTTCATATGATGCTGTTCATGCCTATTACATCTCTACCAGGCCTGGTAACACTGTACGCGAACAAAGCTGATGCACTTTGGTAGACATTCTAGCTGTCCCAGAAAACTGCAACTCTAATCACCTACATCTACTGATTACTCTGCTATTCACAATTAAGTGCCTGGAAGGGGGCTCAATGAAACTATAGTGTTTACATGTACGAAGTTACTCAGGCACTCGACCATGTCTTCGGGGTGCCCCACACTCTTGTCTGGAGGTATATACAGGATGTTTCACTAAATTTAATCAAAATATCCACGGGTGTACTGCCGGTCTACAGTGTCCAACGGGCACAATATTTCGGCGATCATACATGTCGCCATCATCAGGGGAACTGACGGACTGAGCTCCTGTGAACGTGCCGGCACGGAGATCCGTACGCTATGGCAGCTGAGGGGGAACTGGGTTCGGTCGCGGCGGCGGCATATTTAAATACCCTCCGCCCGCGGCGCGCTCCCCCCGCCGTCCGCACCCGCGCCATGGTCGCGCGGTGGAACAGATTGCGACGGCGTCTGAGATGACGTCGGTGTGATGGCTCTGTCCGCCGTGGTCGTCACAACTATACGTTCGCTCGATTTACTCTTGATTAACCCAATCGCTGGTTCCCAAGCCTTGCTAAGATTATAGCCACAGTCACGGTTTATGAGATCCTTTTTTGGTGCGAATTTCGATGGCCTCTCTAACAACGCTGTCCCAGTATCTCGACGTCTGTACCAGAATCCTCGTGCGTTCATACTCCATAGCGTGATTTTCCGACAAACAATGTTCAGCGACCGCCGTCTTGCTCGGATAAATCAGTCGAGTGTGCCTCTGGTGTTCACGGCAACGATCTTCGACGGTAAGCATCGTCTGACCATTATACGACTTGCCACATTGACACGGAATCTGGTACACGCCGGCCTTCCTCAAACCGAGGTCATCTTTGGCGCTCCCCACCAGTGCACGAGTTTTATTAGGAGAACAAAACACAGTTCCGACCCGGTGTTTCTTCAAAATGCGGGCGATTTTCCCTGAGAGTGCGCTTGTATATCGAATAAACGCAGTGCCTACCTCCTCCCTCGTGATTTCATCCATCTCCACAGGGTGTGCTGTAGTGGCTGGGCAGAGAGCACATTGAATCTGCCACTCTGAGTACCCATTTTTTTCGAAATACAGTTCTCAGATGTTCCAATTCCTGGGGTAGACTCTCTGCGTCAGAGATAGTGCGCACCCTATGTACTAGAGTTTTAAGTACCCCACTCCTCTGTGCAGGGTGGTGGCAGCTGTCTGCGTGCAAATACAGATCAGTGTGCGTTGTCTTCCGATACACCCCCTGACCTAGGGTGCCGTCAGCCCTTCTCTTGACCAAGACGTCAAGGAAAGGTAATTTACCCTCCGTTTCAGTCTCCATGGTGAATTTGATGTTGGGGTGTATGGAGATTAGATGTGTAAGGAAGTCAAGGAGTTTATCCATACCATGTGGCCAGATGACGAACATGTCGTCCACGTAACGGAAAAAGCAAGTAGGTTTCCATTCGGATGACGGCTGGTCATCTCAGACGCCGTCGCAATCTGTTCCATCGCGCGACCGTGGCGCGGGGCGCGGACGGCGGGTGGAGTGCGCCGCGGGCGGAGGGTATTTAAAACGGCCGCCGCCGCGACCGAACCCAGTTCCTCCTGAGCAACCTTAGCGTACGGATCTCCGTGCCGGCACGTTCACAGGAGCTCAGTCCGTCAGTTCACCTGATGATGGCGACATGTATGATCGCCGAAATATTGTGCCCGTTGGACACTGTAGACCGGCAGTACACCCGTGGATATTTTGATTATCAAATACGCCGGGAGAAACTCAAGAATCTTTCACTAAATTTGTTTGCCTCTGTAAGTTACCAAGTAATAGGTGACGGAAATATTTATCGCGGCGGGTCACCATAAGAAACGTTACACTATCTGCGGAGCTATGAACATAATTTATTGTGTTACTATCCAAAGAGTTACAGCATTAAGATACATTTTTTTATGGCAAAAGCTGTTTCTATCATGCACTGGAATCAGTAACACCAGCTGTGTATACATCTATTTAAATTATATTCCTATCACTTTTAATGTGGGAGCTACAGCCCTTCAGAGTTTCAGTTCAACGAATCTTGTACTGGATTTTGCCCGTTATCCCCAGCTGACAAGTGAGGACGTCAGGATAATTCCCTAAAATGTTCAGCAACTCCCTAGCCTCAACCTCCGCCAGATGACTCACATTAAACTCGGAATGAAACGAGTTAAGCGAATCAACTTTACTGAGAGTACAATAAGAACAAAGGGCTATTTTCTTTGAAGCACAAAACCTGAAGAAGAAAGTCTTGTTTCAAAAGTCTAGCACCAAACCACTTCGCCGAATAAAGTCACAACCGAGAAGCGACATGACAAACTAATTCTTGACAACGATTAAGTTAACAGGGCAAGGAAAGTAACAAATAGATAATTGCCCTCGTACCTCACATACCGCAGGCAACCTGCACGACATCTCTGAGAAGTAGGGCACATTGGAAGAATTTGACGTAAACCACCATATTCCACATACTAGTCGTAGACCAAAAAGGAAACGTAACTCTCCGAATCCAGAAGGGTGCAAACAGGTTCTTGATTGAGCCGAGCCCTTATGTACTGAAAGACAGAACTGTTAAGAGCGAGATCGCAAGCACAGCATCCAGCGGGCTTAACGGGCATGGGCTTCCCCCACTCCAGGGGGCGTCATCTGTTCGCTCATGGGACTCGCTTGACAGGGCACTCGCGCGCAAAATGAACCCCTCCCCCACATCGTAAGCAGCTTCGGCAACCCCTAGCATTAGGGGGAGGATCACGGGTGTTATTAACTCGGAACTGAGGCGCGGATTATAGATCCTCGTGACGGTCACGCTGCTCGTCGGCGAACCTAAAGGCCTCCGTAGGGGAAACCAATCCGCTCAACTCGAGGAAGGTGGTGGGTCTTCACGCGAAGGTATTCTGAAAACGAGTTTCCGTCCTCATTCCCCGCAAAATGTTCTGTGACTCCCATCTGTAAAGTGGCGACAGCTTTGCGGACGAGCTCGATATACACGACAAAGGTCTCGGTGTGTGCATCTCGTGGTCGTGCGGTAGCCTTCTCGCTTCCCACGCCCGGGTTCCCGGGTTCGATTCCCGGCGGGGTCAGGGATTTTCTCTGCCTCGTGATGGCTGGGTGTTGTGTGCTGTCCTTAGGTTAGTTAGGTTTAAGTAGTTCTACGTTCTAGTGGACTTATGCCCACAGCAGTTGAGTCCCATAGTGCTCAGATACATTTGAAACATTTCTCGGTATGTGCTTGTATCCGCCAATGATGTTCACGTTACAATTCATTCCGAATGCATGCCGATAACTTCTTCAGTTGTATTATATGAGCTCTCAAGTCACTCAAGGTGGCTTTGCGGGCACGTGACTTGGTAAAAAAAAGTATGTAAGCGGAGCAGACACGGACGGGGGATCACCCTGGCGAAGATATGGGATGCAAGTGGGGAAATACATTGACATAAGCGACTTCGACATAGGGTAGATTACTGGAACGCAGAGCCTCTGAACGAGTATCTCTAAAACGGCGAAGCTGCTCGAATGTTCACGTTCAAATGGCTCTGAGCACTATGGGACTTAACAGCTATGGTCATCAGTCCCCTAGAACTTAGAACTACTTAAACCTAACTAACCTAAGGACATCACACAACACCCAGTCATCACGAGGCAGAGAAAATCCCAGACCCCGCCGGGAATCGAACCCGGGAACTCGGGCGCGGGAAGCGAGAACGCTACCGCACGACCACGAGCTGCGGACTAATGTTCACGTGCTACTGTCGCAAGCATCTACGGACAGAGGTAGAAGGGCAGTTAAACTACAACTAGGCACTAAATAGTTGGACGTCCACGAGTCCTCAGAGAACGTGGGGCTCATAAGTTTGTCTACTCTATAGAGTGTGCTCTGTGGCACCTGTGCCGAAAGAGCACAATTATAGTGCACTCACAAGTGTTTCGGAGAACACCGTTCATCGTACATTGTCGAACATGGAGCTTCACAGTAGACCACTCCAACGCGTTCACATGTTGATCCAATGACACCGTCAGTTATTATGACGGTGGGCACAAGACAATCGGGATTCGACTGTCGATGAATGGAAAGTCGTCGGCTCTTGGGATGAATCACATTTTTGCTACACTAAGTCGATGGTCATCTCGATAAACGCCGTCATCGAGGTGGCTCGAAAGTGCAGCGCACTTCGGTCACAGGCTGTTGGTAGCAGTATTATACTGAGGGAGGTATTCTCCTGCGCTTGCATGGGACCTGTGGTAGTAATCGAAGACAAGTCGATAGTAGCGAACCACCTGCATCCTTCATGCATGATGTCTTCGCAGAAGGCGATGTCATCTCGCAGCAGTATAAATGTCCATGTTTCGTAGCCAGAATCCTGCTACAGTGGTCTGAGGGGCATTATAGTGAATTCACTCTGGTGTCTCGGTGACCAAATTAGTTTGATCTAAATCCTATGCAACCCACCTGCGTCGCTATCGGGCGCTATCACCGCGTATCTTAAACCAGGGGCTCGTCGGTTATGCCAATTACAAGACCTTTGCGTAGACATCTAATGCCACATATCTCGACAAACCTACTAACAAACAGTTGGATCCCTGATAAACAGAATCAGTGATGCATTTCGTTCCAAAGACGGACAGAAAAGCTACTAAGCATTTGGCCATCATGTATTCGCTCGTCGGTATAGGTCCATCGTAACAGGCAGAAGGTATATGTGGAATTTGAAGCTATAGATGGTGAAGTATTACTCAGTGATAATCCGTTGCAATGAATGCCAAGATTGTAATCAAGTGGCAAACAACTGCACAACGGCAGAAATCATTTGTGCTCGCAGCGGAGAACAAGGACGTAAGAAGGTAGACTGTGGAAGAACCAAGAGACCCCAACGCGTATACCATATCTAAAAAGAGGGAGGTCACGTTATGCAGATATGAATGACAGCCCAACACTTCAGATTTTCCAAGCCAGATAACAGCTCATGACAGAGCAATACGAGGTAAGAAGATAACTTGCCGAATTTGAAGCCGGTAGAAATATCTTTCCAAGAGAAAGCGAGATGCACAGATTGCACGGAATTCCTGGAGGAAAGTAAAAAACGAAGATTATGCTGTAGATGCTGGTACTCAGACTGAGGGGAGTCAATCGCAACCAAACACAGAAAAGCACAGTCCCAACGCAGCAAGTCCGCAGCTCGTAGTGTAGTGCCAAGCGTTGCTGCCTTTGAATCACGGGGTCCCGGGTTCGATTCCCGGCCGGGTTGGGGATTATCTCTGCCCAGGGACTGGGCGTTTGTGTCGTCATCATTTAATCATCATCATCATTCGTGACAGTGGCTAGATTGGACTATGTAAAAAATTGGACTGGGACTTTGTAAGGACGCTGATGACTGCGCAGTTGAGCGCCCCACGAACCAAACATCATAACCAATGCAGCAAGCGCTAGTAGAGGAATAGGATCCACCAAAAGAACTAAATGCCAAGTTTAACAGCAGATATCCCGAACCACATTAAACTCGTAAGTCAACACAATCTGGTAACACAAACATTGAGACAAACCGAAAGTGTTGTATAACATGTTGTTCACTGAAACAGCAAACGTAAAATTGCTAAGCAACAGTAGGGAATCATACCCAGGACAAAACAGAAAACCACAATAAACCTAAGAAGGATGTGACAACGCACTCCACCTTGCCATACTAGCAGAAGCATGAAACCTTTAAAAGTAGCGTGAAACGTTCTAAGAGCCCTGAGACATTTAATAAGAACCAAAAATCCGAAAGGAAAATCTAAACTACACCACATGCTCTTCAGCTCTGGGTATCAAGGGGATTGTAATAGATATAAGGTATATGATACATAGGGCTAAGAAATTAACAACAAAGTGTGAGGAAGGAGCATGGAAAAGAATACGTTGGGAATTTAGAGTATTCGCTTTGATATAGGAGATCGGCGGAGGCGAAGAGGACTACAAGGAACATGAAACTGGGTAGCAATCTCTCATCCACAGTACAACCAGTATCTGTGGACTGTGGAAGAACTTCTGAAACGAGAGAGAGGAGAGCAGGTGATACACGTATACAAGAAAAGCTGTACGTTAGGTGACATAGACAGTACACAAAAAGAGACACAGAAAAAGGTAAGAAACGGAAAGGTAAGCGGACTGGGAAGAGCTGTGATAGAATTATGGCTACATTGGCCGCCTCGAATGTGGGGGGAGCGGAAAACTTCAGAAAATTACCAGCGATCGTAAAGTCGGCAGAAAGATGAGTGAGCCATTTCAAACATTGCAATGGCTGAGGGATGCAGTATATCACCGCTTAAAATATTTGTACAATACAAGAGTACATTTGGACGATGGAATCAGTCGTGCGGAGGTATGGGAATTCCTTTCCGGCAGGGATCTATCTACTTGTTATTATTTGCCGATGATCGACTACTGATAGCACAAAATACGAAGGATGTCAGGTTTGTGAAAAATAAGTTAATGGAAGCATTTGAACGATATGGGCTTAGAATAAATGTAACAAAAACCCAACATCTAGTAGTGGGTATAGATGGAACTGATATAATACTGCCGCAGAGAACTACTAAAGCAGTAAAGCTGATTAAATACTTAGGATCGTTTAGCCTTACCTGAGGAAGCTATGAAGCAGATGTGAAAGGCAGGATCCAGGAGATAAGAAGAACAATTAAGATGGTAAATCGAGTTCTTTGACTGAGGAAAATATGAAAAGAACCAAGGAAGAGGCTTATGCAAATGGTAGTCGACGTCATGCTAACATATGGTGCAGGAGAATTGACCTTGGGAAGCGGCAGAGAAGTAGAATACGGCAGTAGAGATGGATGGAATAAGGAGAACAGCCAGGATACCAGAATATACAGGAGGAGAAATGAAGAAATTAGGGAGATAATGGGTATGAAATAATCAGTGATACACCCACGTACGACGAATGAACAAAGGACGATGGCCAAAAGCAGGTCACCGCCGGGAGGGAGGAAGTGATAAGGCCGAGAATAACATGGAGGGCGGGAATAATTGGAATGACGAAGAAAACGGGTCTGAAAGAGAAAGACTGCAATGATCGTGAATGAACGCTAATCAGCATACAGGGAGACTGCTGAAGAATTGAAAAACTCTTAAAAGTAAAGTACCGGGTGACCAAAAAGTCAGTATAAATTTGAAAACTTAATAAACCACGGAATAATGTAGATAGAGAGGTAAAAATTGACACACATGCTTGGAATGACATGGGGTTTTATTAGAACCACCCCATTCACGGCTGACCTCTACGCGTGAAAGATCTCTTGCGCGCGTCATTTGGTGATGATCTTGTACTCAGCCACCACTTTCGTCATGCTTGGCCTCACAGGTCCCCAGACCTCAGCCCGTGCAATTATTGGCTTCGGGGTTACCTGAAGTCGTAAGTGTATCGTGATCGACCGACATCTGTAGGGATACGGAAAGAAGACATCCGACGCCAATGCCTCACCATAACTCCGGACATGCTTTACAGTCCTGTTCACAACATTATTCCTCGACTACAGCTATTGTTGAGGAATGATGGTGGACATATTGAGCATTTCCTGTAAAGAACATCAGCTTTGCTTTGACTTACTTTGTTATGCTAATTATTGCTATTCAGATCAGATATGGCGCCATCTGTCGGACATTTTTTTGAACTTTTGTATTTTTTGGTTATAATAAAACCCCATGTCATTCCAAGCATGTGTGTCAATTCGTACCTCTCTATCTACATTATTCCGTGATTTATTCAGTTTTCAGATTTATACTGACTTTTTCATCATCCGGCAAATACGGTATATTTCTGGGGATGGGTTTCTTACCGAAACTTTATCAACTAAGTCCCGTCTGTACCTGTATAAGCCTTTAACAGTAATTGTGAAACACCCTGTATAATCTGCTAAAAAAGTTTTTCACCACCCTCATCATGTTATTTTCGTTTAGCTAAACTCTCTTTGTCAATAGCCTTTTGACCACACAGATCTTTATGTTCAACTATATGTGTAATGGAGATAAAAGAAATCTTAAAGTGTCAGCGCATTGTGTACCCAGCTGTGAAGGAAATAATGGCCACTTGCATTTACATCTACGTATATACTCCACAAGGCACTATACGATGCAATGTTGTTGTTGTGGTCTTCAGTCCTGAGACTGGTTTGATGCAGCTCTCCATGCTACTCTATCGTGTGCAAGCTTCTTCATCTCCCAGTACCTACTGCAGCCTACATCCTTCTGAATCTGCTTAGTGTATTCATCTCTTGGTCTCCCTCTACGATTTTTACCCTCCACGCTGCCCTCCAATACTAAACTGATGATCCCTTGATGCCTCAGAATATGTCCTACCAACCGATCCCTTCTTCTAGTCAAGTTGTGCCACAAGCTCCTCCTCTCCTCAATTCTATTCAATACCTCCTCATTAGTTTTGTGATCTACCCATCCAATCTTCAACATTCTTCTGTAGCACCACATTTCGAAAGCTTCTATTCTCTTCTTGTCTAAGCTATTTATCGTCCACGTTTCACTTCCATACATTGCTACACTCCATACAAATACTTTCAGAAAAGACTTCCTGACATTTAAATCTATACTCGATGTTAACAAATTTCGTTTCTTCAGAAACGCTTTCCTTGCCATTGCCAGTCTACATTTGATATCCTCTCTACTTCGACCATCATCAGTTATTTTGCTCCCCAAATAGCAAAACTCCTTTACTACTTTCAGTGTCTCATTTCCTAATCTAATTCCCTCAGCATCACCCGATTTAATTCGACTACATTCCATTATCCTCGTTTTGCTTTTGTTGATGTTCGTCTTATATCCTCCTTTCAAGACACTGTCCATTCCGTTCAACTGCTCTTCCAAGTCCTTTGCTGTCTCTGACAGAATTACAATGTCATCGGCGAACCTCAAAATTTTTATTTCTTCTCCATGGATTTTAATACCTACTCCGAACTTTTCGTTTCCTTTATTGCTTGCTCAGTATACAGATTGAATAACATCGGGGATAGGCTACAACCCTGTCTCACTCCCTTCCCAACCACTGCTTCCCTTTCATACCCCTCGACTCTTATAACTGCAAGGCAGAGGGTATATCATACCAGTATTTTCGATTTTCCTTCCTGTTCCATTCGCATACTGAGCGAGGGAAAATGGCTGCTCATATTCCTCTGTACGTACCCCAATCTTATTCTTATGATCCCTACGCGAGATGACACCATAATGCTCGCAAACTCTTCTTGGGGTACAGGTTGGAAGTTAGCAGGCTCGGTAGAGACTTTTGTTACTCTGAAATTCATGCCACCTGACTACTATGGAGACTAAACCAATTGCTGTATTATGTCTGAAAATAATTTTAATTATTACTGCTATGTATTGGTGCTACTGGTTAGTCACTTGAGTGCATGGGTGCCAAACAAATCACATTAATTAGAGCGCACTCCCAGCCATCGGCCACCTAATGTTTGTTAAGTGTCGCGAGTACCACAGATGACAGCGTTTATACTTCACGAAAATATGTTGCCCCCAAAGATATTTCTGCTCTTCCGCTCTCGGTGTACTTACTGCAGTCTCTTGTGGGAAGAAACAAATAAATGACGTAATTTTGGAAACGAAAATGTTAGTTGTAAATAAGAAAACCGGACATACCATGAAAACTGTAATGTAATTGAGAGGCGCATTATCCTTTAAGAAAGCTCATGTCACATCTGCAAGAAACAGTTATTACAGTAGTCTTTGGCACCTATTGTTGAATCCGAGAGCACACCAATGACAGAGTATCATGCTAATGTCTTCCCTTCCGCCAAACATAATGACACATCCACCATTCCTGTTCAGATTATTCTTCACTATCAGTCAGGCCCTACTGTGTAGATAAATCTGACATACGTTGGCCACTTCTAGATCAATACGCCTGTAATGGAAGCATATAGAAGTCAGATACCGGTTTTACATGTAACGCGCCGGGCTGAATCCTTGTATTAGTGCCGCTTAAAGTTCACGTCACAACCGGATGTAGTGAAACATTTCCTCACCCAGTAGATAGTGTGCAGTGTTCCTGACCTACCTTGCTTTGCTTATTCAATATTGTCTTCTCGGTAGCTGTGTCCGTCTCACCCAATTCACACAAGACTGTATTTATTGTTGAACGCTTATGCCAACCACAGTGCGATTTATTTGTTATCACTCACACATACAATATTCATGTGACCAGGCCTCTTACACTTAATAATCGTCACATTAGGTAGGTCAAAAACTTCCAGTCTTTAAAAATGTTCACAATACGCGTTAAATGTTCGAAGCCGAATACAATTACACTTTCTATTTGTACCGATCGGAAAAGTTAAGCTTCTGTTTCAAGTATTATCACATCACATCCCGGCACCGACTTGCCGCACTTTTGCTCCATGACAATCTGACCGAGAACTAACTGAGAACTGCACCAGCTCGGACCTTATATAGACGAGTGCTTGAATATTTGACTATTTCTGTTAATATATTATAGTTTATAATTTCTCAGGGTTAAAATAACCTTTTATAATTGGTTTTGAAGTTAACTATTGGGTTTTATTACTTAAATAACATGAGTGAGCTGTATGAATTTAAATACGCAGAACTAACTTATGCATCCGCAGTGGGAATTCCCGACTTATAACCATGGCAGCCCTCTTGAACAATAATTACTTATTCAGATTTACTTAATTCTTAATTAATGCACTTACAAAGTTGAGACTGGAGTCATTTTACGTAGAAAAATATAGGTAGCAAAAGTATCAAAACAGATCTCGGAATTATTCAGTAGTTTGGTCACAATTGGCACTGAAAGTCATACAGACTACAGATTTCAAGTCTTAATATCTATTTAACTAACAGACTTTACGTAAATTTAAACACTTTGCTGGAATCAGTAAAATTTAGGCTTTCTTTTGGATGCAGTCATAGCTGAATTAGATCTATTAGTTCACTCGAATTTTACTTAATATGTATTGCACAATATACGTCATTGTTCATAACTTTTAATAGGATGAATTTCCAATAAAACTAATTAGCTCATTACTTTCAGAACAGACATTAGAATGTACTGAAAGAATAGATTTTACTATGGGAATTTTATTTAAACTATTTCTGAATTTTTTGCTATGAGGCTGAAGGCCACAGAATCTGTAGTCGGAATCTGAGTAGTGAAAATGAAAAAAAAAGTTCATTAACTAAGTTACTGAAGGAGTGTAAAACCAAAGCAGCGGGCAATCCTGTTTCGTTACAAGAGTAATCGTAAATAGTTAATTTAGCTCTGCCAAGCGGGTTTTTTATTTATGAAAGTACAATTGTACTCGCTCGCCTACACATTCAGACATGAAACAATGAACTGGGATTTTGTTATACGCACTCGACCAGTCGGCCGTCTTACGTGCTGCACTTTTGAAGATATATCGGAAATTCACACCAGCGCCGAGCCATACATGAAATCACTTACCCCATGACGATGAGACAGTACCTTGATTACGGTACGCTGTACTGTTGTTGATGTACAATTTCTCACAGTTTAACGAAACGTTGTACCACACAATCAAAGTCTCTTCCTCATGTACGCGTTTACTGCTGAGTATTAATAGCGGAATAACCTGTTTGTTCCAGACACTCGGAGCAGTGTCTGCAAAGCCTTTGTACTTTGGAAGTACTTAATAACCGCACAAACTGAATATTTTAGTGGAGCGGTCAGACACGGGTCTGGCCTCAGACACGGACCAATAGCGACTCTCTGGATCTAGCGTGCCATCCCCTAGGCTGTACCGCCGCGCCGATGAGTAATCAGTTAGTCGCTCACTTTAGAAACTAAATGAAAGAACAGAGGAAGCTGTTCTAAAGCGCTATCCTCAATTACCTTCTTTAGATAATTATTAAATTATATTTTTCATAACCTGTTGGACTAAGAATAATTGGGACTATTTTGTTTCGATGAATATAGATCTGAATGTTGCACATCAAAGAAATAACAAACACGCGCGCTTTCTTACTACCCGAAAGATATTCTATAACATTTCCCTCTGCTACTGTTATACCATAACTTTAAAGTGGGAAGCAGATCGTAAAATTGAACTACACTCCTGGAAATTGAAATAAGAACACCGTGAATTCATTGTCCCAGGAAGGGGAAACTTTATTGACACATTCCTGGGGTCAGATACATCACATGATCACACTGACAGAACCACAGGCACATAGACAGAGGCATCAGAGCATGCACAATGTCGGCACTAGTACAGTGTATGTCCACCTTTCGCAGCAATGCAGGCTGCTATTCTCCCATGGAGACGATCGTAGAGATGCTGGATGTAGTCCTGTGGAACGGCTTGCCATGCCATTTCCACCTGGCGCCTCAGTTGGACCAGCGTTCGTGCTGGACGTGCAGACCGCGTGAGACGACGCTTCATCCAGTCCCAAACATGCTCAATGGGGGACATATCCGGAGATCTTGCTGGCCAGGGTAGTTGACTTACACCTTCTAGAGCACGTTGGGCGGCACGGGATACATGCGGACGTGCATTGTCCTGTTGGAACAGCAAGTTCCCTTGCCGGTCTAGGAATGGTAGAACGATGGGTTCGATGACGGTTTGGATGTACCGTGCACTATTCAGTGTCCCCTCGACGATCACCAGTGGTGTACGGCCAGTGTAGGAGATCGCTCCCCACACCATGATGCCGGGTGTTGGCCCTGTGTGCCTCGGTCGTATGCAGTCCTGATTGTGGCGCTCACCTGCACGGCGCCAAACACGCATACGACCATCATTGGCACCAAGGCAGAAGCGACTCTCATCGCTGAAGACGACACGTCTCCATTCGTCCCTCCATTCACGCCTGTCGCGACACCACTGGAGGCGGGCTGCACGATGTTGGGGCGTGAGCGGAAGACGGCCTAACGGTGTGCGGGACCGTAGCCCAGCTTCATGGAGACGGTTGCGAATGGTCCTCGCCGATACCCCAGGAGCAACAGTGTCCCTAATTTGCTGGGAAGTGGCGGTGCGGTCCCCTACGGCACTGCGTAGGATCAAAAATGGTTCAAATGGCTCTGAGCACTATGGGACTCAACTTCTGAGGTCATTAGTCCCCTAGAACTTAGAACTAGTTAAACCTAACTAACCTAAGGACATCACAAACATCCATGCCCGAGGCAGGATTCGAACCTGCGACTGTAGCGGTCCTGCGGTTCCAGACTGCAGCGCCTTTAACCGCACGGCCACTTCGGCCGGCTTGCGTAGGATCCTACGGTCTTGGCGTGCATCCGTGCGTCGCTGCGGTCCGGTCCCAGGTCGACGGGCACGTGCACCTTCCGCCGACCACTGGCGACAACATCGATGTACTGTGGAGACCTCACGCCCCACGTGTTGAGCAATTCGGCGGTACGTCCACCCGGTCTCCCGCATGCCCACTATACGCCCTCGCTCAAAGTCCGTCAACTGCACATACGGTTCACGTCCACGCTGTCGCGGCATGCTACCAGTGTTAAAGACTGCGATGGAGCTCCGTATGCCACGGCAAACTGGCTGACACTGACGGCGGCGGTGCACAAATGCTGCGCAGCTAGCGCCATTCGACGGCCAACACCGCGGTTCCTGGTGTGTCCGCTGTGCCGTGCGTGTGATCATTGCTTGTACAGCCCTCTCGCAGTGTCCGGAGCAAGTATGGTGGGTCTGACACACCGGTGTCAATGTGTTCTTTTTTCCATTTCCAGGAGTGTATTTTGTTAGAGTAATTATGGTATAAAGCAACTGAGCAGTGTTACCCTCTGAGAGGAATTTTGAGACGTTGACCGTGTTGTACCTAACGGAGGTGGCTTATCGGAAGTGAAAGTCAGAATTACGTAAATATTTAAACAGTAACAAACAATATTTTACCTATCTACACTGTTCATAGAATAATGTAAACGGTCGCCAGCCTAATTATGCAAGAGAATGATTAACATTCTCACGAGCATGGGTGTGTGTGTTGTACTTCGAATAAGTTAGTGTAAGTAGTGCGTAAGTTTAGGGACCGATGACCTCAGCAGTTCGGTCCCTTAGGAATTCACACACATTTGAATA
This sequence comes from Schistocerca nitens, assembly GCF_023898315.1. NCBI lineage: Eukaryota > Metazoa > Arthropoda > Insecta > Orthoptera > Acrididae > Schistocerca > Schistocerca nitens. Next base: position 927,368,820 of record NC_064617.1, on the reverse strand, counting down.
TTTGACAGTGAGCGGTCAGCAAACCGTGTTCATCGCTGACTGACATTTCCCGTGTGAATGCGATGGTGAAAGCAGATCGGGGTGTGCGCATCACAGCCATTTCCTGGGAGATTTGACATATCGTATTGAAAGTGTTGTTAATAAAAATTCTCTATTTAAACTAGGCTGAACTCCATGTCACTGCTTTAGTCTTTAATAAAACTTGCATCTGACTGCACATTTAACTGAACTGAACTTTATCTGACTGCATGAAAATATTGTTGGAAAATTAATACTCAAAATACACACCTGACTGCATGGAAGTTTAGTGGTAAAAATAAATGAAAGTCACCAACCTGCATCTGACTGCGTCTGTGGACTTAGTTCGTGCACTCCTTCCCGTTTAGCCGATAATAAAACATATATTCAACTAAGCCGTAGTGCAATGGCATAAAATTGTCATTCTAGATAACTTTACTCATTTTGGCCCTGTTTGTTACTTAATAAAAATTCTGTCCTGAACTGAATAATTTGTCAACCGTGCAATGGCATATAGGTTATTTTACTCTGATAAATGAAATTATTAGCTTTACTCATGGGAACTTTACTTTAATGTACCTTTTGGTTCAATGCAAGCACAGGATGCGGAGAACGACATAAGGTGTGAGATGAAACTCTAATTTTATCCAAAAAATATTTATTGTTCAAACTTTTAAGACACATGTGAAAAACTAAAAAAAACTTCTATAGCATGGATTTACGAGAAAGTTTCACAAAACGCTTATTGCATCAACAATGGGATTTCTAGTTTCCCCAGGTATGTGCCGAGTTTCGCTCAATATATACACTCCTGGAAATGGAAAAAAGAACACATTGACACCGGTGTGTCAGACCCACCATACTTGCTCCGGACACTGCGAGAGGGCTGTACAAGCAATGATCACACGCACGGCACAGCGGACACACCAGGAACCGCGGTGTTGGCCGTCGAATGGCGCTAGCTGCGCAGCATTTGTGCACCGCCGCCGTCAGTGTCAGCCAGTTTGCCGTGGCATACGGAGCTCCATCGCAGTCTTTAACACTGGTAGCACGCCACGACAGCGTGGACGTGAACCGTATGTGCAGTTGACGGACTTTGAGCAAGGGCGTATAGTGGGCATGCGGGAGGCCGGGTGGACGTACCGCCGAATTGCTCATCACGTGGGGCGTGAGGTCTCCACAGTACATCGATGTTGTCGCCAGTGGTCGGCGGAAGGTGCACGTGCCCGTCGACCTGGGACCGGACCGCAGCGACGCACGGATGCACGCCAAGACCGTAGGATCCTACGCAGTACCGTAGGTGACCGCACCGCCACTTCCCAGCAAATTAGGGACACTGTTGCTCCTGGGGTATCGGCGAGGACCATTCGCAACCGTCTCCATGAAGCTGGGCTACGGTCCCGCACACCGTTAGGCCGTCTTCCGCTCACGCCCCAACATCGTGCAGCCCGCCTCCAGTGGTGTCGCGACAGGCGTGAATGGAGGGACGAACGGAGACGTGTCGTCTTCAGCGATGAGAGTCGCTTCTGCCTTGGTGCCAATGATGGTCGTATGCGTGTTTGGCGCCGTGCAGGTGAGCGCCACAATCAGGACTGCATACGACCGAGGCACACAGGGCCAACACCCGGCATCATGGTGTGGGGAGCGATCTCCTACACTGGCCGTACACCACTGGTGATCGTCGAGGGGACACTGAATAGTGCACGGTACATCCAAACCGTCATCGAACCCATCGTTCTACCATTCCTAGACCGGCAAGGGAACTTGCTGTTCCAACAGGACAATGCACGTCCGCATGTATCCCGTGCCACCCAACGTGCTCTAGAAGGTGTAAATCAACTACCCTGGCCAGCAAGATCTCCGGATCTGTCCCCCATTGAGCATGTTTGGGACTGGATGAAGCGTCGTCTCACGCGGTCTGCACGTCCAGCACGAACGCTGGTCCAACTGAGGCGCCAGGTGGAAATGGCATGGCAAGCCGTTCCACAGGACTACATCCAGCATCTCTACGATCGTCTCCATGGGAGAATAGCAGCCTGCATTGCTGCGAAAGGTGGATATACACTGTACTAGTGCCGACATTGTGCATGCTCTGTTGCCTGTGTCTATGTGCCTGTGGTTCTGTCAGTGTGATCATGTGATGTATCTGACCCCAGGAATGTGTCAATAAAGTTTCCCCTTCCTGGAACAATGAATTCACGGTGTTCTTATTTCAATTTCCAGGAGTGTAGCTTATGTGCGTAGCGCCAATTCTTACTTTGATGCTGTCACGACCCGGCTGCCTCCTGTAGGCATCTAGCTCCGACTCGAAACACGTCTGTTGTCTCTGCGCATCTCCTCACCATTACTCAAACTTTTACCGTATGCACCTAGCTATGTTAGCTGTCAAAGATCTTACTACTCGAAGATATGCTACTCGTCCAACCTTGCGGTTGGGAACTATCGGCATTTTTCACTGGCTCTATCCTGATCGAATCTCAGCACATACCTTTCAGTATGAGAGTGCTTACCACATCATTCACTGGTCCACGACAATGCAAGACTACATGTGGTAATCAGAACTGCCGAAAACCTCCAGGCATTTCACTAGGAGGTTCTGGACCACCCACCGTACATTCCAGACCTCGCCCCTAGCGATTTACACATATTCTGACCGCTGAAGAAGTTCTTGGCAGGACAGCGAATCACAAGTAACGATGAAGCCAAGACTGCAGTCCGACGATGGTTCCATAGTCAGTAGCACGAATTCTACATCTCAAATGTAGTGGTGCGATGTGACAAATGTGTGAATCAGTGTAGGGAGTATGTGGAAAAATAGTAAAGGTACGTAGAATAGGGCCAACGGCCTTGCCGCAGTGGTAACTCCTGTCCCCGTCAGATCACCGAATTTAAGCGCTGTCGGGCTTGGATGGGAACCCATCCGGCCTGCCGAGCGTTGTTGGCAAGCGGGGTGCACTCAGCCCTTGTAAGGCAAACTGAGGAGCTACTTGATTGAGAAGTAGCGGCTCCGGTATCGTAAACTGACTTACGACCGGGAGAGCTGTGTGCTGACCACATGCCCCACCATATCCGCATCCAGTGACGCCTGTGGGATAAGGATGACACGGCGGGCGGTCCGTACAGTTGGGCCTTCCAAGGCCTGCTCGGACGGTGTAAACAGTAAACGTAGAATAGGAGGCATATTTGTCATTACCTGTATATACCTTACTTTGGTTAATAAATGATAGGGGCAAAGACTTTCTGATTTGCCCTTGCCCTCATATATAAATTATGTAAAGGATGGGGTGAGCAGCAATCTGCGACTGTTTGATGATGGTGTAGCATACAGTAAATTATTATCATGGAGTGACTGTAAAAAGATGCTGGGTGACTTACATAGAATTTCGATTTGACGTGGTGCATGGCAGGTTGCTCTAATTGTAGAAAAATGCAAGTTAATGGAGATGAGTAGGAAAAATAATCTTGTAGTGTTCGAATACAGTGTAAGTGGTGCGCTGCTTGACACAGTCACCTCGATTAAACATCTAGGCGTAAGACGTCGATTAAATATCTAGGTGTAACGTTGGAGAATGGTGGGAAATAGAGAGAGCACGAAAAGATGGTAGTGGGAATGGCGAATGGTCGACTACCGTTTACTGGCAGAGTTTTAGGAAATCATACTTCATCTGCAAAGGATATCGCGTATAGAACACTTGATCGATCAGTTCTTGAGTACTCCTCGAGTGTTTGGGATACCCACCAGGTCGTATTAATGAAAGACACTGAAACAATTAAGAACCATGCTGCTAGATTTGTTACCGGTAGTTCGATTAACATGCGAGTATTGCCGACATGGTTACTGTACTCAAATGGAAATCCCTGGAAAGAAGATGACTTTCTTTTCCCAAAACACTATTGAGAAAATGTAGACACACGGCATTTCAAGTTGCCTGCAGAACGAATCTGCTGCCTCGAACGTACAGTACATTTTGCATAAGGACACGAACATAAGAGAAATTAGAGCTCTGCTTGAGGTATACACACAGTCGTTTTCCCTCACTCTGTTTTTGAGTTGAACATGAAAGGAAATACCTAGTTCTGGCGCAACGTACGCTACACCGTGCATCATGCGGTAACTTACGGAGCATGTACGGAGATGCAGATGCAGTGCGATGAGTACAGAACAAGTTTTGACAAGACAGGCAACAGTGCGACATGATTAGTGTCGATCATTGTAGCTATAATACTGAAGTTAGTGTCTGTTTCTACCATCATGTCATTGGTACTTTGGACGCGATGCCACAGGTATTTCTAATTTGAAGCGAGTATCGTCGAGCTAATCAAAGAACGCGCAAAATTTAATTAAACTAAGCTTCTAAATTAGTCTGCATACTGATAAATTTTGCAATAATGAAGAAGATACTTCCTTGCTCTTTTGTGTGATACAGTAAATTAACACTTGCAAAAGACTTTCAGTCTTAAAAGTAAGAAAGTAGTCAGTGTTGTTAAAGTAAGACGCATTTCCGAAATTTCCTGAAACAAGTTTTTCATGTTTTTTGTTCAATGTATGCTTATTTTTGGTTCGACTGTCGTGGTTTTGTATACAGTAGTCTGGAGTGCAGTATTGTAGCATGTGTTATTAGAAAAGGATGATTTTAATAGTATTGGTAAGGTTGGGCACGTGTAAACCTGTATAGGTAACCACTGATGTGTGAAGAGGCGTTTGCATTGTCGTGTGGATGTCGAGTCACAGCAATTGCGATACTGATTACAGCAATAGTCTTTTTGAAAGTCTAACAAACGTCTGTTTCTTAAGCTGAGAATTACTTATCTTAGATTCGCACGGAGCAATTTTTGCTTTGTACACGAAAAGCATTTACGTAATAGGGACTGCACGTCATTTCCAACCAATGAGAGCTGCTGTTGGGGCAGCTAATTAGTTAGACTGTGGTATTATTTATTGTGAATGGCGACCGTTTTGTTTCATTATTTTTTTTTTTTTTTTTGCATTTTTCACTAATAGTGAGCAATGATATATTAGCAGGCTCGTGGTGATTTCCCCTACATATCTTCAAACCATCATGTACTATTTCAGTTAAATGTGAGTGGGCTGCTATTAATTTTGGCCGTATACATTAACTAATCTCTCTTTGTTTTAGGCGCTTCAGTCCGGAACCGCGCTGCTGCTACGGTTGCAGGTTCGAATCCTACGTTAGTTAGGTTTCAGTAGTTCTAAGTCTAGGGGACTGATAACCTCAGATGTTAAGTCCCATAGTGCTTAGAGCCATTTGAACTATCTTTGTTTTATTTAAAATTTTTAGCGATTGTCTTAATTTCGAACTGCTCGAATTACGATTATAAAGCCATTGTGATTCAACCGATCGGAATGTGGGACCGTTAATGACTGATTATTTCTTTTACTTTTCCCATTTTTAATAGTAGGGATCACAGTTTTTCGTCGAGAATTCCGTCCCATAAGATACTGTCTCAAGGACGAACGTCTTCATGAGCGTATATCTTTGTAAAGTATGACGATGACTCCAGGAATTGAGATACACCGCTGACGATACGAATTGCAAAGCCATGAAGGTGGTATGTAAGAAACGTCAAAGAATCAAAGTATATTGAGCGCTTGTATATGAAAATGATTAGCATTTTAGGTTAGCTGCAGGTAGTAGTTAAAAGTAGCGCCATCCACATTCTTAAATTTCGAGGTGCAGACTGACGCTAGCCACAATCATTGGAATAATTCGGTGGCGAAAGTTGAAAATTATTGCTGGGTCGGGACACGAACCTGCGTTTCTCCTTTAACGGCGTAGGCCAACCGGAGACGCTTCCCGTCTGCCCCAAATTCTCAACTCGTCCACTGTCCGTTCACCTACTTGCTCGCAGAGAGTCCTGTATCTCAGCGTTCCCGCAAGAGGCTCCGACCCTGTTGTGCATTCACACTGAAGTTATAAGGCACTCACGCCTATATATGTAACGGACATGTCCGACAGAACAGACACCACACACACACACACACACACACACACACACACACACACACACAAATATCTTAAGGATTACGCAGCAACGGTTCTCTCAATTCGAAATTGCATTTGAATGTTGTTTATTTATTATATGGTTGTGATTTGCCCCGTGTAAGGAGGAGGAACGTCTTGCATCACGTAATGGAATTCGACAGAAGCAAGATCATACCTTATGGAGCCTATGATACCGCTGCTCGAGATTCTGTAGGTTCAGTGCTGTCATACTATTGTATAGTATCTATGTATTCAGGAGCGCCATGCTCATTGCCATGCATGATCTCAGTGGCTCTACGCTACTCACTTTTCTGATGATAGGTCGCTCGACTTTACATGACAGTACAGGTACATCGTGCACTGTGACTCAGAAAATCGGCTAATCACCAGCAAGACAGATATAAAACATCGGCAGTAATACGAAGTTTAGAGCGCCGTGGAATGTCCGTCCGGCAGATATTGTTATGGTTTCCCTTGACCGAACATCTTAGAGACACACGGAAAGACTGGACAAAGAAGTGGTAGCACAGCTATCTGGAAGAATGACAATTCATGTGTACAGCATCATGATCGGCTATCTATTTTTTGAGGCTTCGAGGAGAGCCACAATTGCCAGATTGTATTCGTTAAGGGAAGACGGAAGGCAATTTTATCCCTATTCCGCCATTGCTATTTTACCCTTTGAATAGGTACACTTTTCAAAAGAACTCTAAGTGATAAAAAATTGAAATATTTACTGCGTATGTATAACATATAGGCCTCAATTTACAAGTAAAATGAACATAATACCACTTATGGTTTTGAAGAAAAAAAATATTCTTTCACTAGTGAAATTTAACTTTTTTGTGCATTAATTATTACAAAACAGTTTCTGATTGGAGGTTATCAATTTACTTGTAATAACTTATTACCATCTGCAGTACAAATTGACCAAATTTCATGTTTCTAACCCCATTATTTTATCAAATAATGGCACCTGAAAGTAAGAAAAATGTAGTTTTGAGAAAAATCCATTTAAAGATGTAGTTGTTGACGAGAACTACATACCACTAATATTTTCCTGCACCAGACTGAGCATCATCTGAATCATGCTGATCTTCTTTTTCTTCTCTCAGTGTCCCTTCTTTTCTGTCTGGCTTATTTTGTGCATCTTAAATTAGCAACGTCTGCTTTGTGGACTGTCTCTTTATCTATTTGCGCCAAGGATTTTGCAGTATTTCCACTACATTTTATGCCCAATAATTCCAAAACATCCAGTTTCGTAATTACACCATCATTGAAGAATCAAATAGCATCATAGACACCAAATTTGAGGTTTGTAGGCTGAACAGATAAAGCTTTCGGTAACCGGTTCCAAATGACAGAATTCAGACATTCATTTAAATTTCGGGTTTTCCCATGAAGACATTTCTTCAAGAAAGTATATTTAATAAGGTCCTAAATATGCGTTTAATTTCATTCATTACTGATGTAGGTAGATAATATTTGTGGTCATATTTGGCGCTTCTCCTGTACTTGCACCAAGTGTTATGATCATTTGGGCAAAGACCGTGCACTGGAGTTTCATTTGTGGAAAGCTTATGGGAAAAGATAGCCCATACAGCTTTTTCATGTTTTCTAAATTCTCTAAATTTCTTCTTATGGCCAAGCCACACTAATTCTGTAATCTATCTATTTCAATATTTGTGAGGCGACTTTTACCATCTATCTTCTTACCATATGCCATTACTATTTTTGACTTTTCTTTCAGTAATCTTCTCAACCTGGACCCCATTCTCTTCTGGACATGTCCAATGCACTCTGATTTAGAAATTGTGACATTAGGACCACAGGGTTGTTCTGCACATACCCGGTCATAAGCCTTGCTGTCACCATCTCCAGATTGCACAGAGCGTTAGGAAAACCATGATATCTCACGAAAAAATTGTCGTATTCATATAAAACCAATACTGTTTCACGCAGGAAAGACGAGGCAATTCAAATATGCTAAAATCTAAAACTCGAATTTTTGAAGCCCACTTGCCTTCTGTCTCCCCCTAACGTGAGACAGGTCCAGCACCCTTAGTGACGGTATGGTGTGTCATCTGGTACACAATACCATGGCCTCCGGTTTCAGTAGCCAGGAATCTGGACACCAACAGTAGGTCGGTGACTGTGCCATATCTTCGAGGTATCCGTGACGTTATCTCTGAATAAAATAACGCAACACAGTATATTGCACTTTTGTCCTGACTAGGGTTGCCCAGTGTACGGCTTTAGCTGGCCATGTCAAGCTTTTTACGGTCGCGTCCGGCGAAACGTATACATTGAAAGGTGGCTACACTGAGCCACAGCGCCAGAGATCGCTAGAGAGCATTGTTCCGCCGCCTCCACTGGCAGTGATTATTGAGATGTCGTAGTGGGCAGTGCTTGTCCAGGACTCGTAGTAGTCAGTTCGTGTTCAGATGTGCTAGTAGGGAGTGCTTGCTGAGATGTGAGACTGAAAAGTTCTTGTTGAGATGTGGTAAAAGCGAGTCGGTGTGGAGATATATTGTAATGATTAGAGTGATTTTGGTCAATATATGAAGGTAACGAAACTTGATTTATTTTTCATTATTTCCATGTTTTAAATAATGCGTCATTACAGGTTCAGTCAACAAAGCATCTGGCTTGTGTTCTTGGATTAGAGTGTAATTCTGGTTCTCTTGAGTAATTATGGTATTTTTATTTTCTTTAATTAATTCAGTATAAATGATATTTAAAATTTCTTGTGTTGTTGAAGAAGAACCGTGCCAGATGCGTACGTTGAGTTATACTTCCACACGCAGAACAGTTACACTTGTGCTTTGGTTTCGTAGGTTTTATAGTTGCTGGGGACTTAATTAATTAATTGTGTTATTGAAAATTTCCATTTCATTCTTTGTTATTGTTCTATGCAGTCAGATAGCGTAATAATACTAGTCAGGGCCAACCGTTACGAGACTTCGTAATCGGACAAACAGCTACTAAAAACAAAAAAATTAAAATTACTTTCATTATATTTTAATTAAGCCCCCATGCAACATGTCTGATTTGTCCGGGGTTTCCTAGGTTTTTGAGGATGAGAGGACGCACAAATAATTACCAATTCCAGGGTAATTAAGTAAGGGCGAGGAATAAGAAGGATTAAGGAGACATGCCATGAGGAGATACACCGAGGTGACAAAGTCATGGTATAGCAATATGGACATGTACAGATGGCAGTACTATAGCGTAAAAAAGGTATAAAATGGCAATGCATTGGCGGAGCTTTCATTTGCACTCAGGTGATTTATGTGGAAAGGTTTCCAACGTGATTATGGCAGCACGACGAGAATTAACCGGCTGTGAACGTGGAATTCGATATTCCGAAATCCGCAGCGTCAAGAGTACCAAACTTCAGGCATTACCTCTCACTTAACAACCGAGAGCAGCGACGTTTGCGTAGAGTTGTCAGTGCTAACAGAAAACAAACACTGCGTGAAATAACAGCAGAAATCAGTTTGGGACGTACGACGAACATATCCGTTAGGGCCGTGCGGCGAAATTTGACATTAACGTGATATGGCAGCAGACGACCGACGGAGAGTGCCCGCGCTAACATACACGGTATCGTTTTCAGCGCCTCTCCTGCACTCGTCACCATATCGGGTGGACACTAGACGACTGGAAAACCGTGGTCTGGCCAGAAGAATCACGATTTCAGTTGGTAAGTGTTGATGGTAGGGTTCGAGTGTGGTTCAGACCCCACGATGCCACGTATGCAAGTTGTCAATAAGACACTGTAAAGCTGGCGGTGACTCCATAGTGGTGTAGTCTGCTTTTAAATGGAATGGACTGTGTCTTCTGGTTCAAAAGAACCAATAATTAACTGGAAATGGTTATGTTCGATTGCATGGAGACTATTTTCAGCGATTTATGGAATTCATATTCCCAAACAACGATGTCACGTCGCCGGCCTCAGTTGTTCGCGACCACTTTGAAGAAGAATTCAAGCGAATGTTTGGCCATCCAGACCGCCAGACATGAATTACATCGAACATTTATGGGACACAATCTAGAGGCCGTTCCGTACACAAAATTATACACCGGCAACACTTTTGCAATTATGGACAGCTTAGAGGAAGCAAGGCTCAGTATTTTGAAGGGGAGTTCCAGCAACTTCTTGAGACCATGCCACGTCGAGTTGCTGGCAAAAGGACGTCCGACACGATATTAGGAAGTATTCCATGACTTCTGTCACCTCAGTGTGTAGATGTACTAACTAATGATACTAAAGAAAAAACGCATGACAGTTGATTTGTTTATCAATAGTAAAATTTCACAAAATTCAGGGAACAAGAAAAGGACGACTCGGCCTTTAAAAAGGTTCTTGTTCATGACAAGTGAATACCTCATTTCCAGTCACGTCATACTGAAGACTTTTACTCGGAAATATTACAATTGGCAGATCATTACTTTGCATTTCCAAGCTACATATCAATGTCGAAAAGATGTGTCGTTTCATAAGTGCGTAGTACACAGAGGAACGCAATAAATTGCAGACCATCACAATCGAAAGATGATGTTGCGTAATTTACAATTATCCAGTGAAGAGATCTACGAAACGATATCCTAGAAAATGAACGTTCTTGATATACTAAGTTCAAATGAGAGATATGAATACTTAAGTACAGTTTATTGTTCTTTCTTCATAAGTCCAATTAAATCACTTAAGTTATTGAATAAACGTAGTTTCGTTTTCTGACTTAGAAGACAAGATAAATATGTATTTTTAACGAAGATTTTAGATTGTTTTCGCGAGAAGAGTGAGAAATTACGAAGACTAATCACTTTGTTGCTGCAATAATTTCCTAATTATAAAGCTGCTTAGTGATTGAGATGTTTAGGTTAAACATTTTAAGGTTGAACTCGCAAAAAAATTGATTACTATGAAACGATTGAAAATATCAAACTGACTTTTTCTGTATTAGGCAGGTAGTCCGGCTTATAGAGCAAAATGTTCACTTACGTCAATCTGTTGTAGAATAATGGAACATGTTTTGTGTTCTCGTATTATGACGTTCTTAGATAATACAAATCTCCTTCATCATAACCAACATGGATTCCGCAAACAGAGATCATGTGAAACCCAGCTCGCCCTATTTGCCCAAGAAATTCACAGTGCCGTAGACACTGGCGAGCAGATTGATGCCGTATTCCTGGACTTCAGGAAGGCATTTGATACGGTTCCGCACTTACGTTTAGTGAAAAAAATACGTGCTTACGGAATATCGGACCAGGTTTGTGATTGGATTCAGGATTTCCTAGAAGAAAGAACACAACATGTCATTCTTAACGGTTCAAAATCTGCAGATGTAGAGGTAATTTCGGGAGTACCGCAAGGAAGCGTGATAGGACCTTTATTGTTTACAATATACATAAATGACTTAGTTGACAACATCGGTAGCTCCGTGAGGCTATTTGCAGATGACACGGTTGTCTACAAGAAAGTAGCAACATCAGAAGACTCGTACGTACTCCAGGAAGACCTGCAGAGGATTAATGAATGGTGCGACAGCTGGCAGCTTTCCCTAAATGTAGATAAATGTAATATAATGCGCATACATAGGGGCAGAAATCCATTCCAGTACGATTATGCCATAGGTGGTAAATCATTGGAAGCGGTAACGACCGTAAAATACTTAGGAGTTACTATCCGGAGCGATCTGAAGTGGAATGATCACATAAAACAAATAGTGGGAAAAGCAGGCGCCAGGTTGAGATTCATAGGAAGAATTCTAAGAAAATGTGACTCATCGACGAAAGAAGTAGCTTACAAAACGCTTGTTCGTCCGATTCTTGAGTATTGCTCATCAGTATGGGACCCTTACCAGGTTGGATTAATAGAAGAGATAGACATGATCCAGCGAAAAGCAGCGCGATTCGTCATGGGGACATTTAGTCAGCGCGAGAGCGTTACGGAGATGCTGAACAAGCTCCAGTGGCAGACACTTCAAGAAAGGCGTTACGCAATACGGAGAGGTTTATTATCGAAATTACGAGAGAGCACATTCCGGGAAGAGATGGGCAACATATTACTACCGCCCACATATATCTCGCGTAATGATCACAACGAAAAGATCCGAGAAATTAGAGCAAATACGGAGACTTACAAGCAGTCGTTCTTCCCACGCACAATTCGTGAATGGAACAGGGAAGGGGGGATCAGATAGTGGTACAATAAGTACCCTCCGCCACACACCGTAAGGTGGCTCGCGGAGTATAGATGTAGATGTAGAAAATATAACGCCGAGTCCAACTTCTCCATTTCTGGATCTGACAGTCCTAGTCCCGACCTACATCGCGACATGGGGTGTTCGACTGTTTCCCTGACCATCGCGTTCTCCAGACTTGTCATCCACTGAAAATATCTAGTAACTGGTTCCCCGAAACTGTCACCCTACCACCTGCCAGTCTCTGGGTTGCAACTCTGGCGCAGAACTGAAGCTCCTGAAACGAATTACCATTACTTGTCCGGTTTTGTTTTTAGGTTTTTAGTTATGAATTAAAGAATGCTCAACTAAGGTCCATTCCAGGCTAATGAAGTAAGGGCGAGGCCCAGGCGTGTCGGATACATTATTCCCGCCGCAGGTGACATCTCAGTGTACAAAATTTCACACCATGTGTATTCCTAAATAATCTAAAAGTTTAGTAATGTATTTTCCCTGCTACACCATTTACGTCCAGTAAGCAAAATTTTGTCATTCTCTATTGTTTCTTGAGTTGAATTTTAATGGCTACACACTTGATGAAAACAAGAAAACATGGAATAACTGCTCGTAGAACGCGTAAACGGCGACTGGACAGGGCGAAAATATAGTCATCGCATCGACTGGAAAATCGAAAACAATCAGTCAAGATTGAAGCTAGAAAAGCATTTAGTAGAGGGGTTTTAACACGACATCCATTCCGCGATGCCAAGTGTGAATCGATGTTTACACTGAGGTGTAGAAAGACATGAGATGGCAATATGCGCACAATTAGGTGCCGGTAGTACAACGCAGACAAGCTATAAAAGTGAAGTGCATTGATGGAGGAGCTGTCATTTATATTCAGGTGATTTATGTGAAAACGTTTCCGACGAGATTAAGTACGAGATTAAGACAGGAATTAACAGACTTTGAACGCGGAATAGTAGTTGGAGTGAGACGTATGGCACATTCCATGTAGGAAATCGTTAGGGAATTCAACATTCCAAGATCAACAGTGTCAAATTTCGGGTATTATCACGTCCCACGGACATCGCAATGGTCGACGTCCTTCACTTAACGACGGATAGCAGCGACGTTTGCTTAGACTTATCAGTGCTAACAGGAAAGCAACCCTGCGTGATATAACAGCAGAAACCAGCGTCGGACGTACGAAGAACGTCTCCATTAGCACAGTGCGGCGAAATTTGCCGTTACTTGGGCTACGGCAGCAAACGACCGACGCGAGTGCCTTTGCTAACAGCACGATATCGCCTGCAGTATCTCACCAGGATCCGTGACCATATCGGTTGGACCCCAGCCGCCTGTTCAGATTCCCGATTTCAGTCGGTAAGAGCTAGGGTTCGAGGGTGGCGCAGATTCCACGAAGTCACTGACCCAAGTTGTCACGAAGGCACTGCGCAAGGTGGTGGTGGTTCCATATGATGAAGTCTGTGTGTAAGTGGAATGGGCTTGGTCCTCTGGTCCAATTGAACTGATCATTGACTGGAAATGGTTGTGTTCGGCTGCTTGTAGACACTCTACAGCCGTTCATAGAATTCATATTCGCAAACAACGGCGGAATTTTTGTGGATGAAAATGTGCCATGTCATCGCGCCACAACTGTTCGGTATTGGTTTGAAGAATATTCTGGACAATTCGAGGGAATGATTTGGCCACCCACATCGTCCGACATGAATCCCATCGAACATTTAAGGGACATAATCCAGAGGTCAGTTGGTACACAAACTCCTGCCTGGGAATTATTTTCCAATTATGGACAGTGTAAGTAGGCTGTTTACGTTTTTATGTTGGTAACGTCACGTAGCGCTCTGTATGAAAATCACTGACTGTGCGGTGTGCAGTCTGTGGCTGGTTGGCATTTTTGGAGTATTCGCTATTGTAGTGTTGGGCAGTTGGATGTGAACAAGGTGTAGCGTTGAGCAGTTGGAGGTGAGGCGCCAGCAGTGGTGGATGTGGGGAGAGAGATGGCAGAATTTTTAGAGCGGACGATCTGGACGTGTGTCCATCATGAACGACTTTTGAATATTATTAAGGTAAATACATTGTTTGTTCTCTATCAAAATCTTTCATTTGCTAACTATGCCTATCTGTAGTTAGTGCCTTCAGTTGTTAGAATCTTTTATTTAGCTGGCAGTATTGGCGCTCGCTGTATTGCAGTAGTTCGAGTAACGATGATTTTTGTGAGGTAAGTGATTCATGAAAGGTATAGGTTATTGTTAGTCAGGGCCATTCTTTTGTAGAGATTACTGAAAGTCAGATTGCGTTGCGCTAAAAATATTGTGTGTCGGTTTAGTGTTGATCAGAATAAGTAAAGACAGAAATGTCTGAGTACGTTCAGTTCTGCTCAGCTGTTTGAAAATCAAATAACGTAAGGGGTTCACCAGCACAGTAATTCATAAATTTTTCTAAGGGGACGTTTCAACAGCTTTAGAGGCAGCACGGCTCAGTATTTCTGCAGGGTATTTGCAACGAGTTGTTGAGCCCACACCACGTCGAGTTGCTGCACTACGTTGGGCAATAGGAGGTCTGTATTAGGAGGTATTTCAAGACTTCTGTCTATGTATTAATTACATATTGAGACTATATTACTGATATACTGGCACCACGACTGTGTAGATCGGAACATTGTCGAGTTAACGGCAATACTGCCACGGCAGAATACTTGTAGCGACTGCGGGGGATCTCGGGCTGACGCTCGCAGACAGTAGGTAGGGCGGTGCTACAGCCGTTGACGTGTTCCGCGTCCAGATGCCGGCAGCGCAGCGCGACAACAGCAGAGGCGGTAACGACGTTTGTGCCGTGGCAGCTCGCCATTGGCCGCTGCAGACCCCATTACCTGCCCGCCTCTGGCCGCGCCACCACCTACGCAGCGCCTGCGGCGCGGCTTGATGCATCCCGCACAGCAGCCCAGTCGTGCACGCCGAATGTCCAGGCGCAGAGCGACACTGGCACACGACACGGTACAGCTACCAGGCTAACAGCTGACGGTAGCTCTTTGGTGATATAGTAGCTACAACTTCCACAGGGGCGACTTATTTACGATACACGGGAAAGGAAGAAGGTTCAGTCGGATAAATTATAGACCTATTTCATTAACATCAATTTGTAAAGTGAAATTAATCACGGATGATGCTGTTGTTCCCAGAAAGATTGACTGTAGCGCAATGTAGAAAGACTTGCAGAGCGTCAGTGACTGGCGAACTGAGTGGTACGTGACCGTCACGTTAGTAAATTAACGTAGTGCGCATAAACAGGCGAAGAGATCCACTACTTCCAATCACAATACTGGTGAAAGATTACTGGATCCAGTAACTACGGCAAAGTTCCTGGGATTAATCGTACAGAGCTTCCTAAAATGAAGTGGCAACATGAAAAAAATATTAAGATATTTTCGTCACCCCACCGCAAATAATGTGTTCATTTCACTATGTAGATTTCAGTCTTAGGTCATTTTCAATTGTTACAACGACAAAAATAGTCCTCCTTATGTGAAACACAAGTCATCGTCGAAAAGTACATCAGATTACATGAAACAGTTGTGTCGTAAGTAATTTTGAGAACGTATCTACTATACATAAAAAAGGCTGGAAACTAATTTACATCACAGCTTCACTACGTTTGCCAGACACGCAAGATTCCAGCCTTTTCATGTATCGTTGATGTGTTCGCACACTGACTTACAATTGATTCATAGAACGTGAAATGCATTTTTCAAGGAAGACTTGTGTTTCACACAAGTGTGGCTGTGTTTGATGTTGTAGCACTTGTAAATGGCCTAAATCTAGATAATGAAATAAACACATTACATACAGTCAAATGGCGGAAATATCTTTTCGAAAATTTTACGTGTCAGTTGCGCCAGAAAAAGGAAAAATCAATAAAACAAATAGTAGGAAAAGTAGATGCCAAGCTGATTGGTTTCGATGAGCTTAATGAAATGTAATCCATACACAAATATGTGGCCTACAAAATGATCGTTCGACCGATTTTCCATCATTCTGGGACCCTGAGTAAGCTTAATTAACTCCTTAATACCTGAATAAATTTCTCCATGGTAGAAGAAAATCAAAAATCGTGTCGCTCTAGCTGTACCCGAACCACTAATGAAATGGCAGCACATGACAGAAGCGATGATAGCTTCGTGTAGAATCTGTATCTACCGGCATAGGCGCTCGAAAACTGTTAACCTTACGCCGGCCGGAGTGGCCGTGCGGTTCTAGGCGCTACAGTCTGGAGACGAACGACCGCTACGGTCGCAGGTTCGAATCCCGCCTCGGGCATGGATGTGTGTGATGTCCTTAGGTTAGTTAGGTTTAATTAGTTCTAAGTTCTAGGCGACTGATGACCTCAGAAGTTAAGTCGCATGGTGCTCAGAGCCATTTGAACCATTTGTTAACCTTACACTTACGATACGAATTCGCGATTCCCGAAGTTAAGGAGTTAGGAAGAGAGGTAATTAAGCTGGAACGAAGGACAGAATCGTTTAGTCGGCGAAGTTAAGGAGATCGTCAATAAACCAAAATTACAGTCGCTACAAGTCGCTGCATCACGGAGAGATCAATTACTGAAATTCCGAGAGCGTATGTTCCGAAAAGCGTAGGGCAACATATTACTTCTGCAACATATTACTTCCTCCTACATGTGTCTCACAGACTGACTACACACCGTTAGTGGACTTTTGGTGTACGGATGTAGAAGTAATGAGATTCAGAAACGCTGACTGTTCACAAAACGTTTTTCACTACCTACATGACTACGAACGTATGTGCGTTTAGACTGAAGGCGAGCAGGGAAAAAGTCATAAAACTAAAAATAATAAGTTCACTGCCATGTAGAGACAACATGTAAGCACAATCAAGGCAATTTGAAAGTTTCTGGTAGATTACAGCTATATTCCGCGCAGGGGCTCAAACTGGGAACCTTGCCTTCCTCTGATAATTGTCTTGCCAACTTCACTGATTCACCCAAGCACGACTTACTACTCACCCTGATAACGTCTGGAAGACACTCCTCCTTTCCAAACTTGCTTTCAGCTACACCTACATCATAGCCTAAAAATGTGTGGCGGAGTGTATCTCTAGCACCACTAACTGATCCCCTTGCTCTGTTCCACTTGCGAATGGCACATGGAAAGAATGCTTGTCGGTAAGCCTCTGTTTTAGCTGGAATTCTTCGAATTTTATTATCGTTGTCATTTCGCGATGTATATGTGGGAGGATGTGATACGATGTACCACTCTGTCCGGTAAGTGCGCTCTCGATATTCCAGTAGTAAACCTCCCCGTGATGCACAACGCCTCTTTTGTATCTTCTGTCACTAGATTTTGTTGAGCATCTCTCTAAAGCTCTCACGCCAGGCAAACGATCCCGTGACGAAACGCACCACTCCTGTATGAGTCCTACCTGGTAAGCGTCCCAGATATATGAAGAATACTCAAGAATCGGCCGAACAAGCGCCTTATAACGCACTTCTTTCGCGGATGAGTTACACTGCCTTAAGAATTTTCTTATGAATTTCATCCTTGCACCTGCTTTTCCTAATGTTTGTCTTATGAGGTCATACCATTTAAGGTCGCTCTGGATATTTACTCCTAGATTTTTTTGCTAGATACTGTTTCTAGCAATTTGTAATGAGTAGTGTAGTTGTAAAGTAGTGGACGCGCAACATGTTACATTTATTTACGGTCAGGGTCAACTGCCTGAGCCTGCACCACTCATCAGCTCTCTAGAGGTCGTTCTGCAAATCTATATTATCTTCTGGCGTTGCTGCTTCCTTATAAACAACCGCATCATCTGAGAACAGTTTTAATAAGCTTCCAACGATTTCTACTAGATCATTTATGTACACTTTAAACAGCGACGGTCCTATCACACTTCCTAGAGCACTCCAAACGTAAAATATGTGCCATAATTGTATAGCAGAGTGGCTTTGACGATACAGTCCTGTATTATGTATGTCCTACGGCCTTCTTGAAAACGGGAATTACCTGCACTTTTTTTCCAGTCGGTAGGTACCCTCCGTTGCTCCAGCGATCTACGATCTACGATACAAATCTGGCTCTGAGCACTATGGGACTTAACTTCTGAGGTCATCAGTCCCCTAGAACTTAGAGCTACTTAAACCTAATTAACGTAAGGACATCACACACATCCATGCCCGAGGCAGGATTCGAACCTGCGACCGTAGCGGTCACGCGGTTCCACACTGAAGCGCCTAGAACCGCACGGCCACTCCGTCCGGCTACGATAGAAGGGAGAAAACTCTTTTGCTTAGGTTTTATAGAATCTTACAGGTATCTCACTTGATCCTAGTGATTGGGTGACTCAGTGAAGTTGGTAAGACAATTATCTGAGAATGACATGATTCCCAGTTCGAGTCACAGCCTGGAACGCAGCCTTAATCTGCTAGAGAGTATTGTATTTCCTTTATTTTGCTGAAATTTTGTTTTTACAGCATACTGAAGTTATTTTTTAGTATTGTGGCTTTATTCTTCTACTCCCTGCTAGCTTTCAGTCTTAGGGCACACAATTTCACAGTCTTGCCGGTAGTAAAAAACGTTTAGTGAAAAGTCAACATTTCTAAATCTTATTACTTGTACATCTGTACGCCAAAAGTCACCTAAAAGTATGCAGTCAGTTGGGGCGACATACTTGGGAGGAAGTAATGTGTTGCCCTACGCATTTTGGAACATACGCTCCTGGAATTTCAGCAGTTTATCTCTCCGTGATGTAGAACATCTGCCTTGTAGCGACTGTCATTTTAGTTTCCACTGCTAAGCGATTGTAGTCACTTTTGCATTCGGCAGTCGGTTATCTCAGTATCTGCTGTTCCGATATTCGTGCGACGATTGAAAGGAGGGATCGTGGTGCCATCTTCTCTGGTTATAACGTTACGCGTATTTAGGCGGGCTAATCGGCCGCCCAGTTCTGGCAAGGTGACCTGTACCGGCGAGTCCAGTTACAGAGACAAAGGGCGCATGGCCGGAAATCGGGAAAATTCCAGTTCGGAGAACAGAGTAT
This sequence comes from Schistocerca nitens, assembly GCF_023898315.1. Taxonomy (NCBI): domain Eukaryota; kingdom Metazoa; phylum Arthropoda; class Insecta; order Orthoptera; family Acrididae; genus Schistocerca; species Schistocerca nitens. The sequence goes on along the minus strand of NC_064617.1, from coordinate 927,349,527 downwards.
GAATTACTATTCCTTGCATCGTGTGTGATAATTTGTAAGTCATCAGGTTTATTTCTGAACCGTTCTGAGCTTGTGAATGTTTCGTATATTGTGATCACGAAATGTACTTATAATTATCTTTGACGACTTTTTAGTTCGGGGATTTTGCTATTAGTCTCGTAACGCTGTCAGCCTAACTTTACTACATTTGGTGAGTGTATTTCCGTCTGTATTGTAACTGTAACTCATTTGTTTGAGAGGTCCTTTCTTAAATAAACATTATTCAACATAATTCTTTGCCATTTACATCAATTACCCATTCCTTTGTGTTTCATTAACTAGCAGTTCTAGCCAGTACATAGATTATTTGGCTGCATGACCACAGCTACATATCATTATTTGCATCGAATTAGCTACGGGCTATGAAAGCAGACGTGCGCTGCTCGACCCTATGACCACATCGAGCTATCGTTTTCAAACAGCGCTTTGCATGGCCCATGTACTTAAAGTATGACTAAACGCAGGTAAAGGCGCTAGTAGTTTGCTCGTCTGGGATGCTACACGGCAGTAACTATTGGGTACCGCAGGACGGTGAAACTATTTCGGAAGACCGAATTCAGTGTTTCGGCCTTCTCTCTGTCTTCCTCAGTTCCGATGTCAGTATCGTCATTGAGTGAATGGAAAGAGATTTCGAACCGCTGACAGATATTACGTAAGACAGAAACGTCTTAGGAGTTTTACTCAGATCACTTGCCAAAACTTTGCTTTCAGAGTCATTGAACGCTTCTCTCATTGCTCTTGCGCTTACAAGAGTGGTGCGCCCGCAAGGTTCGCTGTAGTGATTCTTTGAAGCTCGGAAAGTGGAAGAGAGGTACAGGGAGAAGTAAAATTGTGTAGGTGGGTCGTGGATCATTTCTGGACAACTCGGTGGGTAAGAACATTTCGCGTATTATGCAAGGTTCACGTTCCATTCTCACTCCACCACACAGTTTGAATCTGCCTGTAGATGCAGCAGGCAATGCCATTCAGTTAATTCCTGCCTCCTGGAAGCAGGTGTTCACGAGTTGGGTCCAGTGTTTTCGTTCAGTATCGTCCTGAAAGTCGAATAGGTTGGAGGATCCTGGCCCGACGGGGCACATCCAACAAAGTATAATCGACTGGATGAGAAGTGCGCTATACCCGTACATCATACAGGCTCAAAACATAACTGATCCACTTCTTTTCTGAACCCGTGTGATTGTATACCTAAGATACATTGGCACCTGGCTGCTTCCAATCTCTTCTACGCTGGTCAAGAGGCGTCAGGTAAAAAGAGGAAGAAGCAAGCCAACGAAAAACACAGCCGGCCGAAGTGGCCGCGCGGTTCTGGCGCTGCAGTCTGGAACCGCGAGACCGCTACGGTCGCAGGTTCGAATCCTGCCTCGGGCATGGATGTGTGTGATGTCCTTAGGTTAGTTAGGTTTAACTAGTTCTAAGTTCTAGGGGACTAATGACCTCAGCAGTTGAGTCCCATAGTGCTCAGAGCCATTTGAAAAACACAGACCGACTGGAAAAAAACTGGTGCAGGTTACCTTTTTTAGGGAAAGCATCAAATAGCCATAAATACACTACTGGCCATTAAAATTGCTACATCACGAAGATAACGTGCTACAGACGCGAAATTTAACTGACAGGAAGAAGATGCTGTGATATGCAAATGATTAGCTTTTCAGAATATTCAGACAAGGTTGGCGTCGGTGGCGACACCTACAACGTGCTGACATGAGGAACGTTTCCAACCGATTTCTCATACACGAGAAGCAGTTGACCGGCGTTGCCTGGTGAAACGTTTTTGTGATGTCTCGTGTAAGGAGGAGAAATGGGTACCATCACGCTTCCGACTTTGACAAAAGGTCGATTTGTAGTCTATCGCGATTGCGGTTTATCGTATCGCGACATTCCTGCTCGCGTTGGTCGAGATCCGATGACTTAGCAGAATATGGAATCGGTGGGTTCAGGGGGGTAATACGGAACGCCGTGCTGGATCCCAGCGGCCTCGTTTCACTAGCAGTTAGGTTGACAGGCATCCTATCCGCATGGCTGTAACGGATCATGCAGCCACCTCTCGACCCCTGAGTCAACAGATGGGGATATTTGCAAGACGACAACCATCTTCGCGAACAGTTCGACGACGTTTGCAGCAGCATGGACTATCAGCTCGGATACCATGGCTGCGGTTACCCTTGACGCTGCATCACAGACAGGAGCGCCTGCGATGGTGTACTCGACGACGAGCCTGGGTGCACGAATGGCAAAACGTCATTTTTTCGAATGAATCCAGGTTCTGTTTACAGCATGGTGATGGTTGCATCCGTGTTTGGCGACATCGCGGTGAACGCATATTGGAATCGTGTATTCGTCAACGCCATACTAGCGTATCACCCGGCGTGATGGTATGGGGTGCCACACGGCTCAGTCACCTCTTGTTCGCATCGACGCCACTTTGAACAGAGGATGCTACATTTCAGATGTGTTACGACCCGTGGCTCTACCCTTCATTCGATCCCTGCGAAACCCTACATTTCAGCAGGATAATGCACGACCAGATGTTGCAGGTCCTGTACGGGCCTTTCTGGATACAGAAAATGTTCGACTGCTGCCCTGGCCAGCACATTCCCCAGATCTCTCACCAATTGAAAACGTCTGGTCAATGGTGGCCGAGCAACTGGCTCGTCACAATACGCCAGTCACTACTCTTGATGAACTGTGGTATCGTGTTAAAGCTGCATGGGCAGCTGCACTTGTACGCGCCATCCAAGCTCTGTTTGACTCAATGCCCAGGCGTATCAAGGCCGTTATTACTGCCGGAGGTGGTTGTTCTGGGTACTGATTTCTCAGGATCTATGCACCCAAATTGCGTGAAAATGTAATCACATGTGAGTTCTAGTATAATACATTTGTCCAATGAATACCCGTTTATCATCTGCATTTCTTCTTGGTATAGCAATTTTAATGGCTAGTAGTGTAACATCTTGAAGGCTAATGGTTTCTCCGTGTTTTTCTATATCCCTCAGACAACAGGTAGTTTCTTGTTCAATGCTAAAGACAAACAATCAGCTATCTCAAAGTGGGGGGGGGGGGGGGGGGTTATAAAATCACATGCGGTGAGCGTCAGTCTTGCTACGTTGGACAAACGGGCAGGTCAAACTGTACGATGCTTAAAGAACACCACAGAAGCAGGAGATTGAAGAAACCTGATTCAGCCTTTGCAGAACGTTGCCTGAACGATAACCACAAATACCCAATAGATGTACAAGTCCTACATGCAGATGAAAAGGGGGTCAAAACCAATTAGAAATTTTAGAAATTGAAAGACAGATGTGTATATCCCCACACCTATTATTAAATGAGCAAACCCAGTTCAATTATTCATCTCTTTTGGATAAGATCACAACCCCAGGATGGAAGCAAAACTTTGGGCCATAGTCCATCGTAGTTAAAAAAGCTCTTGGCCGAGGCATAACGTTAGTACAGTCATTGTAGTGTAACTGGTGAATGTGTAAAAATGTATATAATTTGTTAAAAAACGGTCATTGACGTAATAATTGTACTTTAAGCTATGGATCGATACCTTAAGAAGATGAGATGATATATTTGCCTTGTCATCATGTTTATCTGTGCATTATCATCTGTGAGAATCAGTAATGCACTTGAAAATGGGCAGATAACCCGAAACCTAGGTTATGCAATAACATTAATAATAAAATTGTGAAATAAGGCCAAAAACAGTGTTTGTTTATTTAACTTTCCTTTTATCTCTGCTATACTTAGCGACTTCCTAAGGACAAAAGAGTATTGAGAAAGACGTATCCGATCAGGAAAGACACAAACCGTATACGTCATGAGGGTGGTGCTATACTACTGCGAGCTGTTTGCGTTGCATTCAGTCATTCTGTAATACCTTGAGGAAAACAGTCTACTGGTACATAACTAGCACAGATTAAGAAATATCGTTCTAGTGAAACAGAACTGTCTTTTTATTCGCACGAAGTGATGTGTTAGCAGTGGATATCATGTACAATCAGTCACCATATATTTCCTGAAGGGCTTTGATACTGTTTCTCGCAAGTGGCATCTAAGGAAAATACCGAATATCGCCTGGGGTATGGAACTATATTCCCAATTTGCTAATAATGTTTGTAGCAAAGAAATGATAAAATGTCACTTCAGATGCTGACGTTTTACTGCGTAAATAGCGAAAATATTTGTCCGCGGAAAGGTGGTGGGGGGTGGGGGGTGGGGGGTGGGGGGGGGGGGGTTGTCAGCGAGAAAAATTTATAAAAAGGTTTGAAATTGTGTGTAATGTTTTTTGGAAGTCCGTAACTGATCTTTCCCTGGAATAGTGGATGCACATATTGCGTAGGTAATTAGCATGCCTTGATTTATGTTGCCTCACATCACACGCAGCGTTTAAAAGTATTACTTATTGTGTTAACCCTTTAACGTTAGTTTATACCTCATAATGTCCGCCCCTGGTAGCTGAGTGGTCAGCGCGAAAGAATGTCAATCCTAAGGGCCCGGTGCTCGATTCCCGTCCGGGTCGGAGATTTTCTCCGCTCGGGGACTGGGTGTTGTGTTGTCCTAATCACCATCATTTCATCCACATCGGCGCGCAAGTCGCCGCAGTGGCGTTAAATCGAAAGACTTGCACCCGGGCGAACGGTCTGCCCGACGGGAGGTCCTAGTCGCAGGACATTTAAATTTTATTACCTCATAATGAGTAGAATGTAACACCATTTTAAGTTTTTAAATTTGGTCAGTAATTGTATCTTCGTCTATCTGTACATGTACTAACAACGGAAACTAAAACCGTCTTTCTGTCTGTTTATCTATTTGAACACGCTAATCTCCCAAAATTCTAGACGAATTTTCTTGGGGTTTTCATAAGGAACTTAAGCGTAGCTTGGGGCAATGCATGGGCTTTATTTCATCAAAATTATGTTACAAAAGGAAAGATACCGTAAGTCAAAAATTATCAAAAACCGTCGTATCTGTCTATTCTTCCGTCCGAACACGCTAACCTCCAAACCTACCAACGAATTTTCATGTGGTTTCCACACTTAACTTGAGCGTTTACGTATAGGCTTTATTTCATGAAAATCGAATCACGAGTAAAAGATACCGTGATTTATAATTTCATCTAAAACCATCGTGTCTGTCTGTTTCTGTGCTCAGATTGGTAGTTCGGATGTTCAATCATCACGACGTTGTACACCAAGAAACAAGTGGATGCCACTGTTACTTTTTATAGCTCAGTGACAGGTGTATTTTCGGAAGTTTACGTCAGTGACAAAATTAAGTGCCGCAACCCTATCTTCGAATACAAACTAACAGGGAATTCACATCACTAGAATACACGGATTTACTGTTAGCCGGCCCACAGTCGACCTCAAAGATATGCTTCCAACTGATGGATGCATGATATCGCTGCTCGGTGAATGGTGCATCGATTGTTAAAATTGGATTGCGGGTTGGCTAGCTCTACCTTGTGCCTTGGCTGAAGTGTTAAGCAGTTTTGAATGCTTTGGTTCTGAGTTGATGAAGTCGTAACAGGGCCGTTGCGGTGCGGGACATTTACTGGGGCACGGTGTGCTGTGAATCCATTGCCACAGCGAATTTTAGAAGGGGCCGGCCGGTATGGCCGCATTATGAGGTGGCGTTCATGGTCCAAACTAGAAGGAGTTCGGTGGATTCAGCTTAGGAGTCTGCTAAATCCTGTCTTAACGGTAGTCGAGCACTCACAGTAGATAGATAACTGTTCAAGGAGCCTGTTTGTGAAGGTTACAGCGCTGCATTTTGAAAACGGTGAGCATCGACCAGTTCACATGTAAACGATTATTGTTTTTGCTGTAAGGTAAATAGTTGAAAGTCGTGCGCTCCCTTAACGGCGCCAGTGTTAAGCATTAACTGTGGTGAACTGTTAGGACTTTGTTTCCGTGTTATGGATGGGGCCTTGTTGTGGTGCTTGTGCAGTGTTATTGGTTTAAAAAAAAATTATGGTTTCCTTTACAATCGTAAAGTAGAAGAAGTAGACCGTGTATAGCTTTGCCTGCTATTAATTTAAAGATTATTCTGGCTCATTTAATTTACAACTGTGCCTATTCGTAATTTGTTTGAGATCAAGGCTGGCAGTCAGCGTAGATGTTCAAAAATACTTAAAATTTTCGATCTGAGTCGTTAATTTTAATTGTTGTATACGGCGGCTTGGTTTAAGGTTTAATTTGTTTCATACATTTTTGTTGCCTCGTGGTAATCTCTGCACGTTATATATGTGTTTCATCACATCTAAATGACGTTATTTATTTATTTGTTGTTTAAAATTTGCATGTGGTTCCGAGCGTAGGTAGTTTTCCTTTTGAAGGGTGTTTTACATTAACTCAGCGTTTTATTGAAACGTTTGATACGTGGCAATTGTTTTATTTTATGTGTGTTTTCGAAATTCCTGCCCATACTGCTGTAAACTGTTGTGTAAAGCTGATATCAGGGAGCCGATGTTGACGTTCAGTGACGGCCTGTAGCTGGTTGCTTCTGCAACCAGAATCTCTTGTTGAATGCAGTGTTTTAGGAATTCAGTTTCATGAGTTTTCACTTTCAGTTAATTTTGAAAACATTTTATGTAATAAATTTTACGTTTCAAATTTCGCTTCCTCTAGGCGGTATGTTTAAGCACCTTACATTATCGAGCCTGATTGTTTCTGTGTTCCTTTCCTGATTGATTCTGTGTTCCTGTTTATATGTTTCCTCTTTGCGTTGATTAATTTTGTTGTGCTTGTGCTTAGTTGAAATAATAAAAACGAGCGTCAAAATTAAGACGTATGCAGCACACCGCTATGGTTATGTGCTTGGTAGTGCCTGAAAAGAAAAACGTTATAAGGAAACGAAACAACAAGTACCGAAATCATGCCGGAACTGAAGCTAATCATCTGTTTTTGCATTGATTAGCTGTTATGCAGTACTGAAAATAAAATTTTTATTCCCGTTGGAAGCCGTTAGATAGCCAACCTCCAACTGCATCTGAGAAACAGGCTGACCGGCTGACCACGTGACCGTTTTAGCCGCCTGAGTGACAGTCATGAATAATTTTTTTCCAGATGCGTCCGACGTTTACATTCTAGGAAAATTAATCAGTTCACAAATTTCCTTATACACACCTGAACGATGTAAGTAGTGACAACTAGGAACAATAAAAACAGTAAGGTCCTCGTCACGAGTACTCAGTGAATTTTCTAGAATTTCTGTTACAATTTAGAGGTTGTCGATTCAGTTTAACATCTAGCGGAAGAACGGAAATTGAAACGATTGCATAGAAATTATTTAGGAAGAGGTTAGACAAACGGTGTATTTTGTTGGCAGAACACTTACAAGGTGTAACAAATACACTAAATAAACTGTTTGTTCTTCTTTTGTTTGTTCTTTTCAGGAAAATTGGTGCTCTTTAGGGGGTCCTTACCAAATGACAGAACACTTTGAAATACTTTAATGAAGGAAAAGTTCTGTATTATCTCGAATATATACAAGAGTATCGCGGATGTGATACGTGACCTTGAAAATGTGTTTTCTATTGCAGGAAAATGTTCTCTCAAAAATACTGTCAAGTTTTACCTCCGGATGAAAAATATTTTCTAACCTTCATTTTGCCATTGAAGTAATAACCATTGCAACAAAATGACTTTATATTCGTACGAAAAAATTTAGGAGTTCATTTTAGTGCTGTCTGAGAGTGAAACAGAGATCTATTTTCAAAATCTTGACTTGCATTCTCTGCCGAGCTCGTAAGTGTGAAGTACTCCTATTGACGCAGGTGCTGGTTTTTAAAGAGCAATGTGAACTTTCTATATACCATAGCGAATACGTGTTATGCATAACGCGCTCAAGATGCCAATTATGGCATCGTAGACCACGCGCCAAAAAAATTTTATACACATTTCGAGGACGATCCACGGTAATCACTTATCGATTATCTCGTCTCTTAAGCACTCTTGTAACGGTGATGGGTTTTGAATTCACGTCATAAGCCTTGATGGCTTTTGAATGTACACTGCCAGATAAAAAGAATGAAAAACGCAGAAGAGCTGATAGACTGTCATTGTAAGTTTGTACACGTATATACACTAATGAGCCAAGACATTATGACCACTATCCACCGTGAAGTTGTATACTGCCTGGTGGAGCTGAAGGCGCGTGACGCGGTAAGAGAAATATACGAGCAGAACAGAGACGAATGGGGTATATTCTAGCGACGATAAATGGAGCAAATGCGGAAATGCGCCGACTTAAGCAACTTTGACAAAAGCCAGATTGTTGTGGCCCAGCGACTGGGATCTCGGAAACAGCTGGTCGACTGCTCTCGTGCTACTGTCGTGAGCATCTATGGAAAGTGGTTGTATAATACTGAAATCACGAGTAGGCGACAAGAAGTTGGACGTCCATGCCTCATCACAGAACTTAGGGATCGGAGGCTTGCCTGCTCTCTAAAGAACGATGGGCGGCGATCTGTAGCAGGTCTGAACAAGAGTACAGTGCTGGAGCGGGCACAGGTTCAAATGGTTCAAATGGCTCTGAGCACTATGGGACTCAACTGCTGAGGTCATCAGTCCCCTAGAACTTAGAACTAGTTAAACCTAACTAACCTAAGGACATCACACACATCCATGCCCGAGGCAGGATTCGAACCTGCGACCGTAGCGGTCTCGCGGTTCCAGACTGCAGCGCCAGGATCGCGCGGCCACTTCGACCGGCTCGGGCACAGGTGTTTAGGAGCACACCGTTCAGCGCACAGTGCTGAACCTGGTGTTCCGCAGTAGAGAACCCCTAGGTGTTCTCATGTTGACCCAACAACTTCGTCAATTATGATTGCAGTGAGCACGAGATCATCGAGGTTGGTCCGCGGATCAATGGAATCGTGTCGCCTGGTCGTATGAATCCCGTTTGTTGGTAAACCAGGTTGATGGCCGTGTCCAGATACGCCGTCGTCATCCAGACGAACGGTTGCTCGAAGCACGCAACGCGCCATGAACACTGGACGGTGGGAGCAATGTTATGTTGCGGCCTATGTCGTGGGGGGCACTCACCTGGGCTTCCCTGAGACCAGTAATCGAAGGCACCATGACAGCTGTGGACTACGTGAACATTATTAGGGACTGCCTGTAACACCTTATGCTTTGTGTCTTCAACAGCGATGACCCAGCAGGATAACTATTCGTGTCAGAAGGCCAGAATCGTGCTCCAATGGTTTGAGGAGCAGGATAGTGAACTCAAGTTGATGTCTTGCTCACTCCGAACTATGCATTTCCTTGAACTAATTGTCAATCTGCGTTTGGTTTCCCGCCGTTGTTGTAGTTAAGCCGTGGTTCTTCCTCCTTCTACGTGTGGCAGCAGCGATGTGTATCGATATTGGTCCCGTGTACCACCTTTGGTCTTGTGCATATAGTTTCCGGCTAGGGTAACCGTGGGCAGTCGGTTGGTTGGTGCGGACGAGGGAGGATATCTCCGTGCGGCACAGTCGGTTGGGTCCGCTGGCGGTCCCTGTGCAGTGTCGGAGCGTATGTGGAGCTGTCCGATTCTCTACGAGCTTCGTGGCTCACCGACCCAGGACGTCAAAGTTGAGTGGTGTCTTAAGTACTCAAACCGCATCCGTTCATGTTGTGTCGTTCGTTTCGGTGGTTCGCTCTTGGGGAGCTTCTCCTGTGAGCAACACCGATAAGTTGCAGTGGTGAAATCGAGCAGCCGTGCGGTGAAATTAACTACGTTGGTTCACTACAATTCAAGTGTAACAGCGGAATTTTCTGCCTTGTGGGCGTTAGTGTTCTAGTTACCTGCCCTGGCCACTGACGTAAACTCAGACAGTGTTCTTTTTTGGTGTAGTTAACTGTTGTTTGTTGTTATTGTCTTCAGTCCAGAGACTGGTTTGATGCAGCTCTCCATGCTACTCTATCCTGTGCAAGCTTCTTCATCTCCCAGTACCTACTGCAACCTACATCCTTCTGAATCTGCTTAGTGTATTCACCTCTTGGTCTCCCTCTACGATTTTTACCCTCCACGCTGCCCTCCAATACTAAATTGGTGATCCCTTGATGCCTCAGAATATGCCCTACCAACTGATCCCTTCTTCTAGTCAAGTTATGTCACAAACTTCTCTTCAGTTCTATTCAATACCCCCTCGTTAGTTATGTGATCTACCCATCTTATCTTCAGCATTCTTCTGTAGCACCACATTTCGAAAGCTCCTATTCTCTTCTTGTCTAAACTATTTATCGTCCACGTTTCACTTTCATACAGGACTACACTCCATACAAATACTTTCAGAAACGACTTCCTGGCACTTTACCGAGCGAGGTGGCGCAGTGGTTAGCACACTGGACTCGCATTCGGCAGGACGACGGTTCAATCCCGCGTCCGGTCATCCTGATTTAGGTTTTCCGTGATTTCCCTAAATCTCTCCAGGCAAATGCCGAGATGGTTCCTTTGGAAGGGCACGGCCGACTTCCTTCCCCATCCTTCCCTAATCCGACGAGACCGATGACCTCGCTGTTTGGTCTCTTCCCCCAAACAACCAAACAACCTGACACTTAAATCTATACTCGATGTTAGCAAATTTCTCTTCTTCAGAAACACTTTCCTTGCCATTGCCAGTCTATATTTTATATCTTCTCTACTTCGACCATCATCAGTTATTTTGTTCCCCAAATATCAAAACTCATTTACTACTTTAAGCGTCTCATTTCCTAATCTAATTCCCGCAGCATCGCCCGACTACATTCCATTATCCTCGTTTTGCTTTTATTCATGTTCATCTTATGTCCTCCTTTCATGACACTGTCCATTCCGTTCAGCTGCTCTTCCAGGTCCTTTGCTGTCTCTGACAGAATTACAATGTCATCGGTGAACCTCAAAGTTTTCATTTCTTCTCCATGGATTTTAATTCCTACTCCGAATTTTTCTTTTGTTTCCTTCACTGCTTGCTCAATATACAGATTGAATAACATCGGGGATACGCTACAACCCTGCCTCACTCCCTTCCCAACCACTGCTTCGCTTTCATGCCCCACCACTCTTATAACTGCCATCTGGTTTCTGTACAAATTGTAAATAGCCGTTCGTTCCCTGTATTTTACCCCTGCCACCTTCAGAATTTGAAAGAGAGTATTCCAGTCAACGTTGTCAAAAGCTTTCTCTAAGTCTACAAATGCTAGAAACGTAGGTTTGCCTTTCCTTAATCTATTTTCTAAGATAAGTCGTAGGGTCAGTATTGCCTCACGTGTTCCAACATTTCTACGGAATCCAAACTGATCTTCCCCGAGGTCGGCTTCTACCACTTTTTCCATTCGTCTGTAAAAAAGTTGTGTAAGTATTTTGCAGCCGTGGCTTATTAAACTGATAGTTCGGTATGGCTACGAGGTCTTTCGCGACGTATTTCTTGAATAAAAATCTCTCGGTGTACATGCCGCGTCAATTCAGGATAAAACTCCAAGCTTTCGACCACTACTTCCATGGTCGTCGTCAGGGCAAAAACTGACTGTCGTGAACTAGCGAGTTTCCCACTTTTATATGCCAAGGACGGCTTCGGATTGGCTGGAATACGTCATAGCAACAGCGATATGGCGCGTAGTGAAGTGGTGCCCTCTGCTTCCATAGATGTACTTTCTATCCTGCGTTGCTTGCAGCGCCATCCCTTGAATCAGGAGGTAAAGTGCGGGAAGTTTTTCTCTGCGATTTTTCTTTATCCAGTGCACTCTTACAAGTGTTGCTCAGTGCATAGCAGTTGTCTCTGTTAAAGTTATTATCGCTAAGTCTAATTTAGACTGCTTCCCGGATCACAGAGTCCCAGTAATTCGATGCGTGGGCTATTACTCACATCTGTAAACACCTGCTTTCTTTGGGATTGGAATTATTATATTCTTCTTGAAATCTGTTGGGCCCATACCTGTCTCACCTAAGTGAACGTTAATGTTTCGAGGGCAGCGTTGATGTCTTGGTCATAGAATTTGGCTTATCTGAATTCGATGAAACCCAACCGGGACGCTGTCGAGTGCCAGCTCCACGCCAACAAACCAGCCACCCGTAGATTACGGGAAGCGCGCCACGTGCGCGTAGGCAACTGGTATCACAAACCTCTGGAAACCCGTCAAGTACTTCTAGAATCCATGGGAAGCAGCATCACTGCTGAATTGTGTTCAAGAGCTGGTCATAACGTTTCGGCTCATCAGTGTAATCGGTGAGTATGTAAATGCTTGTGCAGTTCTCTGAGACAGCTATGGTGGCCATCAGAGTGCATTACTGTTGTTCGCATTTATCAGGCCTGGTCTGGGTGTCTAAGTTGCACGAACAGCGTCTGATGCTGAATGATAACGGTGAAGGACGCGGAGATACTGCGTACTCTTGTGAAAAAGCGCTATCAGCACCTGACAGAATTTGAAAGAGGTCTGATTGTGGGTCTCCATTTGGCCTGCTGATCGTATCGTGTGATATCCAGATATGCAGGGCATTCGGATGCGGCAGAGGACCGATGTTGGACTGCATGAGAATGTGCGGGCAGCCATATTCTTCGTCAAGGATCGAGTCGACTACGTCAGACTACCACAAGGAGCGAGCGGCGTGTTGTGGACTAAGCACATCATAACCCATTCACATCTGCGCCTTCCGTCTGAGACCAGGTAATGGACACCTTGCAATATTCTGTGTCACACCGCACCACTGTTCGGAGACGAGCGCTCAGCCACACTAGCGACTTACCGTCCCGCGCGTTAAACACCACAACATAAAATGCTGATGAAAGTTGTCGGATTGTGTCCCGCGATGAAAATCGGTTCTGCACTGACACCAGATGACCGACGGCGCAAGTATGGTGCCAACACGGGGAGAGGTCCCTATCCTTCAATGTTCTGAAGAGGTTCAGAAGTGTTGTTTATGACGCCATGATGTGGGGAACCATGGGGCATGGCTTCAGGTTACAGCTGCTGGTCACTGGGGGAACTCTGTTGGCAAAACGGTACGTCACAGTCATCCGTCGTCCTCATACGACAGAATTTTTGTCACTTTTCAATGAGACTATGCTCGCACACACATGGTACGTGTCTATATGAACAGTTCGCGTGTTCATGACATACTCTGTGGTCAGCAAAATCTCAAGGTCTGTCCCTCATAGAACATGTGAGGCACTACAGCGGAGTTCAGCTCCATTCTAGCGTCGTCATCCAGACGTCAAGAACGTCACATTGATTTGCGGGATCGTACTGCCAAGTTCTACTCAAATTTGACTATTTTATAATGACCCTCTCAAGTAGTGAAGTTTCATTTTGTTCCCTGATCCTGAACTGCGTGCTTTACATATTTTGTCAGGCAATGAACAACAAACTCACCAACCCTCTGACATCCACTGGTAGATGAAGACACCCTCTACACTTCCCGAAACATTAGGGCTCTTCAGCGAATCACACCCAAGCTTCTCCAGAATATTGTTGAGTGTAATCTTTCAACCTCCCAGTAGGTCTAGGTATCTGTTGAAAGGTGGCTACACTGAGCCACAGCGCCAGAGATTGCGCCAAAGAGTTTTATTCCGCCGCCTCCACTGGCAGTTCTTGTCGAGAAGTCGTGGTGGAGAGTGCTTGTCGAGATGTGGCAGTAGGGTGTGCTTATCGAGATGTGGAGTAGTGAGTCGGTGTTGAGATGTTGTAGTAGGGAGTGCTTGTTCCATGTTTTATGCAGTTGTTTGATGGGCTAGACAGCAGATGTTGTTCGAATGGAGATATTGTAATGATCAGAGTGCTTTTCGTCAATATATATGAAGGTAAAAAAATTCCTTTTTTTTATTATTTCAATGTCTTAAATAATGTGTCATTACAGGTTCAGTCAACAAAGCATCTGGCTTGTGTTCTTGTATTAGAGTGTAATTCTGGTTTTCTTGCGCAATTATAGTACTTCTATTTTTTTTTAATTACTTCAGTATAAATGGTATTTAAAATTTCTTGTCTTATTGAAGAAGAACCATGCCAGATGTGTACGTTGAATCACACTTCCACACACAGAACAGTTACACTTGTGCTTTGGTTTCGTACTTTTATAGTTGCTGGGGACTTAATTAATTATTTGTGTTAACGGAAATTTTCTTTCATTCTTTGTTGTTATTCTATGCAGTCAGATTGCGTACTAAAACTAGTCAGGGCCAACCGTTTACGAGACTTCGTAATCGGACAGACAACTACTAAAAATTAAAAGTATTTGCATTTCATATTTATATAAATAAGCCCCCATGCACTGTCTTTTTTCTTATCTCTCAAAACAGCTACATCTACTGTAAATTGTTCCAAGATTCATTTGTTTGTTTATTTTCCTGTTTATGCAGCAATTTCCATCATGAATCCCATGATTGCTACTTGGGCAACCCGTAATGGATACTGCATCAAAAGCCCAATAGTCGCCAACGTAAGGCAAAACTGGTATTACAGTCTCAAGTGGACTTCTAGTTTGACATTCGTTTGAATCTTTGTTATGAAACACTCACTAGTTCACCAAAAGCTCTCCAGGCCATAGACACTATTTTGTCAAGCTGAATTCAGTAGTTGTCCACAAGTACCCTAATATACAAAAGCTCATCAAATGAGTCTCTGCCTTCATTACTAAGGTGTTTTCTTCTTCTCGATGTATTGCGAAGCCTTATTTTTGTCTTACTGTAATTGAATGTCAGGTCTACATTCAAACCTACTCTACTAAGTCCCTTGATTGGTTGAAATGAAATCAAATGGCTTTGAGCACCATGGGACTTAACTTCTCAGGTCATCAGTCCCCTAGAACTTAGAACTACTTAAACCTAACTAACCTAAGGACATCACACACATCCATGCCCGAGGCAGGATTCGAACCTCCGACCGTAGCGGTCACGCGGTCCCAGACTGTAGCGCTTAGAACCGCTCGGCCACACCGGCCGGCCCCTCCATTGGTGTTGAACTGTATATGCACTAGAAACAAACAGTAAAATATTGTTTATAACTCCAATGTGGTTCAGATAAAGCTTCATTGACCTATATTCTTCTTCGTTTTACCAGTTTAAGGATCTCAATATTTTCTGTACGAATGCAGCAACTAGTTTTGGCAAAATGGATTCTCCACCTGACCTCCAGACATATATATTGACAAGTATTTGTTAATAAAACTGATAGTGGTCATCTTCTGTGTTTTTTGTACACTAGACTGAATTTTCCACTATTCTGCTCAAGTCTAGTGTACATAAAACACACAAGCTCACCACTATCAGTTTTACTAACTAATACTTGGCAATATATATGTCTGCCGTTCATACATTCCATCCAAAGATGACAGCTGAGGTACATACAGCATTGCCACTATACTTGAAATCCAGCCATCTGCCTGGGACGCAACAAACGCGAGGTTCCTCTTCTGCGGATGTTAGCAGACTAACCCTCATCTCAAGTGCAGAGGTCACTTACAGCCCATTGTGGGGTTAGCTGGAAAAGCTAATTTTAAGTTAAACAAAATTATAATGATATGTTTGTGAATTAGCCTAGTTACACCTCGGAACTTAAAATTAAAAAAAAAAAAAAAAGATCCAGGAGAAAGATGGACGGAATTTTAATTGACTGTGCGTTTGATTAAACTTTCTCTTGAAAAAAGTTAATTTAGCAAAGAAAATTTCTGTACATCTGCCGGCCGGAGTGGCCGAGCGGTTCTAGGCGCTACAGTCTGGGACCGCGCGACCGCTACGGTCGCAGGTTCGAATCCTGCCTCGGGCATGGATGTGTGTGATGTCTTAGGTTAGTTAGGTTTAAGTAGTTCTAAGTTTTATGGGACTGATTACCTCATCAGATGTTAAGTCCCATAGTGCTCTTAGCCATTTGAACCATCTGTACATCTTTTAATTTCTAATGACTAACTTCTACTCCACAGTCAAGATACACGAAAGAAATAAATTACACCTGCTTCTTCTCTTCCTTTTCAAGTAATGACAAACAAAATAATGTCACTGAGGATTCATATAAGATCGTTAAAGTAAATATACACATAAATGAAATAAAAAGATGTAAGTCATTGAAAGCTGCCAGTACCTCATAACTTAAAGTACGGCTACGTAACACATTTTCTCACCGCCGGTATTAACGCCCTGGATGCATTCCCTTTTGTACGTAATTTGACCTATGAATAAACAATAAAACGGTATGACTACTTTTAGTGAAATATGCGGTCGTGAACCAACTTTCAGAGCGAAACGGAGTAATAAAGAGCTATTTGACGTAACGTAAGTCAAGATAAATGGCAACCAAAATCTTCGACTATTCTAATACAACTTATCAGTGTGAATACACCATTCCTAACAGGAGCTATACGTGGATTATGTTATAGACTAAGTGCACACAGTATTTTCTAACACCTAACGAATGGAAACCGCCTCGTTTGAAAGCATAGTTTCGAAGTATTCGTATCTAAAACACATGTTTAAAGATCACAGCAACTCGCAGTCACCTTAGAAGGAAATTGGGTACAAAATCAGAAAACAATGTTGCCTTTGAAACCTGTTCAAGAAACATTTCAAACGTTGCGCGTTCACGTGATGATTCGCTGGACAAAACTTAAATAATATTACGTGCGAATGAGAATTGAAGAGACGCGGGGAGTGGCCGCGGGGTTGAGGCCGCCATGTCACGGATTGCGCGGCCCCTCTCGCTGGAGGTTGGAGTCCTCCTTCGCACATATGTGTGTGTGTGTGTGTGTGTGTGTGTGTGTGTTGTTCTTAGCATAAGTTAGTTTAAGTAGTGTCTAAGTCTAGGGACCGATGACCTCAGCGCCGGCCGTAGCTGCCTCGGGCATGGATGTGTGTGATGTCCTTAGGTTAGTTAGGTTTCAGTAGTTCTAAGTTCTAGGGGGCTGATGACCTCAGAAGTTAAGTCCCATAGTGCTCAGAGCCACTTGAACAATTTGATGTCCTCAGCAGTTTGGTCCCTTAAGAATTCATACACCTTTGAACATTTTTTGAGCGTTGGAGACTGGGTGTTTGAAGAATGGATTCGTGAGAAAAATAATTCATGAGAGATTAGAATTTATGCCCAGTTATTATTCAGAAAGTACGCATAAATGCTCATGAATAACACATACAAATGTCCTTTAACGGACCACGTGGCTATACAGAATCTCACATTCACAAAAGACAGGAAAATAGCCAAAATCTATAATAATCCCCGTCCTATTATTTCATGAGTAGGAAAGAAATATGATAAACTACTGTTTGCTGGGCGACCTAATGATCTATGTTCTAATAGAGACGCGAATCGACCCAAGAGGTAACATTTTTCACATGCCACGCAATTGTAAGGCACGTTCTAAATAAAATTGAAAGATCACTTAGCATATTACGCTAGTGCACGTAGTAAGCAAGCGTATCACCAGTAATCGTGGACAGTGTATTTTCAGTAAGCCCATCTCAGCACCACAAGGCAAATGTCAGTACTTACAGGTCGGCAGCAGTCAGAAGACGTTCACAGTTCCAGGCGGGAATAATGAGTATGTGTTCGACAGACCATGCTCCGCTGCCAAAATCAAGTTCGCGCGCCAGTCGGTATGACTGGTTGGCGGGTCTCAGTATTCAAAGTACTGGACGGAGACCTGCTTTTGCTGTTCCTGCCCAAAGATAAAGTTACTACAGCAGACGGAAATAATGACTAGAGCGTTACACAAGTGCTTAACAGCTCGCTTAAGAATACATGACATGCAAATCGCTTACAACAGGGGCTTTTGACGTGGTCGTCCGGTTTTGCCGGTGTGCGGCCCGGTTCTCTTGGGAAACAAGCTCAATATATCGACAAAGGCTAAATTGTTTTCATCAGGTGCGATGATGGACTGACGCGATAACTCTTCATTTAAACGTTTCCGGGAATGTAACCGTGTCGTTTTGGTGCTTAGGCCACCGTTACAAGCGGCCTTCATCAAGGTGATGTATAAACACAGTGGCAATGCAGTGGCATATTCGGTTACATGTTACTGGAAACGAATTCTACGCCCGCACATGGTGCGTTAGATGTTAGAACCGGTGTTATTATTGCAATATATTATTACTGCAATATAGTGCGCTCTTTTCGACTCACCCATTCTATGAATAAATGCTGTGGCCCATAAGTATTTTTTAAAAAATGCGTTTTTCGTTAATAATATAGAAGAGATAGAGAGGGAATTTCTCGAGGTGGGAAGAAACCTGTTTCAACGCCGTTGAACGTTGGGAAAAAGAGTTCTCTACTACCACTTTCGTCTACTGCTGGTAGTGCAGAAGGCCGTGATTTGTGCACATAATCTCATTGTATGACGTAACATGGGTACCAATGAGCTATGGTGAAGGGATGGACAAGCTGTATTGTTTTATTTTTCAACGCACATCCCGCACTTACTCTCAAGTATCCTCGTTGTCTCAGTGGCTATATTTACGTGATTCATTTTGTTTTCTTTTGGTGGCTGGTTTGGGTGATCCATGGCTTGGAGTGTGTCGTCTGCTCAGATGTTGGAGAAAGCTTTCATTGATGCTGCTTGTGCACTTCCAGCCTGCTGCTAACTTAAATTTTCTCACCATGCCCCACCGCTCGCCCCTCCGCTCGCCCCTCTCCCCCCCCCCTCTCTTATGGGAAGAGCGGCTGAATAAATAGTATATATCTTAGGGCATAGCCTACAATTATTGTAATTAATAATAATACGACTCAGTTGCCGTCGTATTAGTTACTCGAACGATGACGCTGGAGATGGACAGTTTTTAGATTGTGGGCCGCTAATTTCGCGTTCGGCGAGGGTATTGCTTGTGGAATATTCAGGTTGAATTACACACTAGTCTGTTCGTCTTCAGGAAATAATGCTGGTAAATGAGAGGCCGGATTTAACTGCGTGCTTAGGAAAATTGAGCAAGAACGGCTTAAAACAAGCGCTTTGTCTTAGACAAAGGGCACGCATCGCAACTCGGGAAGTTAATGATATTTGCGGGTGTTAGTTTTAAATTGAGACTACATGGGAGTAAAAATTAGTGTCAAGTTGAAATCACTTGCATGTGATTTGTTTTGAACGAACAAGCACGTATATATGGTGAGTACTCAGGGGCGCCGACTTATAAAAAATATTGGGGGAGGGGGCATACTGGGGCAAATTTTCTAAATTTTACATGAAAAATAGTGAGTTGTAAAGCTTTTTAAGCAGTTTAGAGTCATATGATCAACATTAGAACCCCGAAAACTAGACTGTCGATAACTCGACACTCCGGGAAATTCGACAAGCCTGACGCATTTGTTGGCTTTGATGAAAGAAACAAAACATAAACACGCAAGGTATTTTTGTAAAAAGCTAATTTAATTTACAGTAATAATCATGCTTATAGACTATTTCAAAGAAGTCAAAAAAAAATGGTTCAACTTGCTCTAAGCACTATGGGACTTAACATCTGAGGTCAGACTTCGAACTACTTAAACTTCACTAACCTAAGGACATCACACACATCCATGCCCGAGGCAGGATTCGAACCTCCGAAAGCAGCAGCCGTGTGGTTCCGGACCGAAGCACATAGTGCAGTGAATACATAGCTCGGAAAAGACTGAAATTATATTTAAATAAATCCTAAACTATCATTAAAAGAATAAAACATGAAATGTTGCTGTCGCATAGTAATAGCACTTTGATTAATAATTGGAATAGCTAATTTAAGCTTAGTTTGAATAAGGCTCAAGGTTCATTAAATAAAACAATATCTCAAAGTTAATGCTTTAATACAGTTAATAAAGTTAAAACAATATGCCTAATATTTTCTGTCAAAAATTATGTATAGCGGGTTTTCATTGGGTCTTAAACCATAAAAATATTTAAGTATTTGAAAATAACTAATACAGTACTATAGTAATAAAATAATACTCTAGGAAACTAGTACTAAAATTTCGAAACTGAAAATTTAACATTATGTATGTATTTAAATCTCTGTCTTATAAAGATTTTTAATGTTGCTCTAAATGCCATTATTAGTGTCTTTAGAAAGGTGCAAATATCGACTGTCTGACTGGATTACTGAATATGAAGTCGTTGGTGACTGGTCCGATATCCAATTCATCCAATCCATCTCGGTGGGCATGAAGTACAGCCCAGTTGTTCAATCGCTTCTGTTTGTTCAATCGCTTCTGTCCCATTGTTCATCGGAGATATGACTTCAGACGTGTAAAGGCGCTAGATGACCGTTCTGCTGTTGCTGTCATGATTGGAACTACTTGGAGAAGCTTAATACACTTCACTATTTCACATAACATTTCCCCAACTGCAAGGTCTTGTGTAACGTACTTTCTTACATCAAGCGTGTTTTTTAAGACCAGTTGTTTTTTATTAGCGATATCGGCTAACATATTCAAGTGTAAGCGCAGTCTCTCAATGTCTAGGTAATTTTTGAAAAACTCCGTTGATTTTTCCAAATTTGTTTCACCTCTATTTACTAAAAGCAAGTACTCTTGTTCAGCTGCAATGACCTGTGTAAGTCCAGTTGAAGCAAACCGCCCAGTAATGCAAGATTGCACCGTTTCACGAACTTCAGTGTAAACGGCTTTATAGTATTCCTTTGGGGTTTTGAAAGTGTGCGGTGAGCTGCCTTTGTTGTTTTCATACTTCTTTGGTATACTTCGATTCCGAGGAAGCGAAGGATCATCAACATGTGAAGGTTTATCTTTTAAACACAATTCCCGAAAGTGTTCACAACTATCACGCCTTCCATTCAATATACAAATAAACCCTCATATTTTTTTACCATCAGAAGCACTTAGATGAGGGCATTGAATTTTTTCATTGACATCCTCTACTGGGTTTATTGCATGGCAATAAAGACGTAAAAAGAAATAAGTCTTGAATTGTAACACTGACTCAAGGTAGCCTGCACATTTGTAACCTTCCTCTGTTTTGTCCTCTGCAGAAAAATTAAAAAAAAAAAACCCTAGAAGTTCTTCAAAGTTTTTCAATATTATCAAGATACTAGAAACTCGAATAGTCCATCGAGTTGGGCAAAGGGGTCGTAGATCAGATTGGTCGTTGGCGCTCTCACAGCGTATGCTTCTGAAAAGTTCCATCCTTTTGTTGGATTCCCTTATTAAGTCCTTGTATAAAGCCATAATATCCCTCATAGAGTTAAGATTGCGGCGACTGTCTGCAACTGTCAAGTCAAAACTGTGGGCAGTGCAGTGCACATAACTTGCTTTTCGTTGTATATCCAAAACTAGGTTTTTTTAGTTCTTTGAACTTACCTCTGATATTCTAGGCACCATCATAGAACTGTCCTATTAAGTTATCCACTGACAAATCAAGACGAGCAAAAACTCTTAAAATACTAAACAGTTTGCAATTTAGTGTTGGTAATCTCGTATAAGCCAGTAAAGTCTTCATTGATGATTGAGGAATCATCGACAGTATAAATGCAAAATGACACTTGTTCGTGAATCGAAGAATCACTTCTTTCGTGAACCATAATACAAAAATGTTCAGTCTTCTTGACTGAAGCCAATACCTTTCTCCACAGACCTTCCTAGTAGATCAATGATGTCGTTTTGAATATCGTTGGACATCCACTTACACCCCGAACGTCCTAACCAATCTTTAAACTCAGGTATGTCATTCTTTCGGACTTCGAATTATTGAAAAAAATTGAGTTTAGTTCTTCGTACCCTCTAATTGCTAGTCCTTGTTGGCATAGCAATTGCACGGTAGTAAAAATTGTCTCAAGAGCTAAATGACTGTTCTTCATATCTAAATGCCCATTCAATTGGCAGGCTACACTTCGGTTAGTGATAGAATTTAGTTTTAGATCACCTTCTTTACGCGTAAATGTATTTTTATGAATTTTTTAAAAGCCTTTTTCCAGTTAGAAAACCCTACGGAAGTAAATGCATCTTTTTTTGAAGGAAATAGTAACAGATTTTTAGGATCTGCCACTTTGCAGGTTTTGCAAAAAACTTTCTCGTTAGATGCTTCATATTCTACCCATTTATATTTGATCAACCAAGACTTCTGAAATGATCTTCCCTTACCGGATTGTCCAGGTTTCGTCTGTGAACGCTTTTCGCCTGAAGACGACGAAGAAATTGACGACACAATAAATTGTTGGAGGTTGACTTGCAGTGTCATCAACTTCCAAGCGCGCCTTTTTGGTAACATATTTATCCATTGCAAACTTAATTCACGATACACTAAGAGACTAAAGTAAACGAATAAAATATAGTCATACAAAATAGTCCACTAGACACTAAAGTCGGAACACTAAACACGTCTGCAGCATGCACTGAACGAAACTATCCACACTGAATGACTGCGACAGCGGGGTGGACTTTATATAGCCGCTGCGTCGTAATGTATCGAAGCGTCAAGGCGACGCGAGGCGAGGTGGAGGGTTCCAGGCACTTCTGCTCCAGTCCTTTTGATGTCGCCGCAGCCGCAGTGCTGGCCTGCTGTCGCCAGACTTTACCCGAAGATTCATGCACCGGAACAAATTCTAAGCGTCGCAGCACCGTAACACTATCATGATTCACAGCCCTCGTTTTCAGTTGACCTGCTTACTACCATAATAATTATTTGTTTTAACTTATTGCTGAGTGTATTTTAAAAGGTAACTATCGCCAAACAAGGAAAATAAAAAATTCCAAAATAATTTTGTCATGTTACGAAGCATAATATAACTAATAACTTTATTAAATTATTGGGGGTTCTCGCCCCCCCCCCCCCAAAAAACGAATTTGTGAGGGATTCGGGGCCCCTCAGGCCCCATGAGTCGGCGCCTGTGTAAGTACTTTGTAATTTCATTGTCTCCAGTGAACGTCGGGGTTACTGGCAGTACAGACAATACGGAGAGAGCGTGCTTGGTCCGAATTCAGTCGAGGTTGACGAGTGAAATCCTAATTATTCATTGTGTCACCTGGTTACTGGTTCATGAATCTTTGTTTTGGAGGGGAAATATTTTACTAGGTTTTTTTATTTATTTTATTTAAACTAGAATTGGTTACGAGTATGTGAAAGAAATTACCTTGGTGAGGCTGTGTCTTAGTAATTGTATGTATCACGCATTGTGTTTTGGTCTAAGTAACCGCCTAATTTAGGGATAGCGTGCTTGAATATTCAGCGTGGCCACATTTCTGACTGCTGCCCTTTCCTGCTTCAAACTCTTAGGGATTTAGAAGATCTTATGGAGCTAGTGTCCGAGTATCTGCTAATGTGTTGTTGAGGGCACATCCTTTCCCCTTTCCTAGTGCATAAAAACATCGCGGAATAGAGGAGTTGTTTTATGGAGAAAGTAAACAAATCTTTTGCCTCCGCCAGGAGTGGGAAATGGTAGAATAACTGTCGATAGTTTACAACATTCGTAAGAGATCAGTACTTTTGTAAGTAGGCTGTTTATGTTTTCTTATTGGTAACTCCACGTAGCGCTCTATATGAAAAATCACTGGCTGTGCTGTGTGCAGTCTGTGGGTAGTTTGCATTGTTGTCTGCCATTGTAGTGTTGGGCAGCGGCAGTTGGCTGTGAACAGCGCGTAGCGTTGCGCAGTTGGAGGTGAGCCGCCAGCAGTGGTGGATGTGGAGAGAGAGATGGCGGAGTTTTGAAATTTGTCATGAACTGCTATATATATTATGACTATTCAGGTAAATACATTGGTTGTTCTCTATCAAAATCTTTCATTTGCTAACTATGCCTATCAGTAGTTAGTGCCTTCAGTACTTTGAATCTTTTATTTAGCTGGCAGTAGTGGCGCTCGCTGTATTGCAGTAGCTTGAGTAGCGAAGATTTTTGTGAGGTAGGTGATTTGTGAAAGGTATAGTTTAATGTTAGTCAGGGCCATTTTTTTATAGGGATATTTTTTGAAAGTCAGATTGCGTTGCGCTAAAAAATACTGTGTGTCAGTTTAAGCACAGTCTTGTATAATTGTTCAAAAAGGGGACGTTTCATATGTCGACCCTTAGCCGAGGATACCTCACTGGAATCTTCTGATTTTTTCTTGTAGTTTGTGTAATTAGTGTAGCTTTTGTTTATTGCTAGCGCGTAATCATAGAGGGAATTTCCTTTGTAGTTGTAGTTTTTCATTGTTGTACAGTAAAACAGTTGTGGCATGCATGTAGATTTGCACCAAGTATTTCGCAGCTGCAATTAACTAGATATTATTTTCAGTGTTATGTTAATGTGTTCTCTTATTTTTGCTCTTCAAATTGTGCTTTTCTGTGTTGTCGTGTGAAATATTGTGACAATAATGGCGTGTGAAAAACGTAATACTAGGCTCCAAAGTAAACTGAGAAATGACAGTGAAAACGAAAGCAGTGTGTTAGCGCCACCGAGTAATGAATTAACTGATGTTCAAAGTAGTAATTTGGTAATTGTGCATAGGGAAATGGAGCGGGCGTCAAATAATGGTGTAGACAGTGAAACAGGTAGTGAACAGGGAAGCATTATCGATCGATCGGTCGGCAACAGCTCGCCTCAGGAATCGGGAATTACACAGCACAATATTGCAAATACTGTAGACAGGTTTTGGGTTCTCACCGTTTCCTCAAATGAGTCAAGACACATTTTCTGCTTGTCAAAATGTGAATGTTGCCGGTGCAACTTCACTGCCTAAAAGCACTGAGGAACATGTTTCATACACCAGTGCATTGTTATTACAATTAATGCAACAAATGGGACAAAGGCTACAAAAGTTAGACACAACGCTTGAACAAAATCAGAAACAAATGGGACAAATTCTTCAAAAGTTAGACACAATGGAACAAAATCAGAGACAAACACAGCAACAGTTAGACACGATGGAACAAAATCAGAGACAAACACAGCAACAGCTTTAAAAGTTAGACTCATTGGAACAAACTCTTGAACAAACACGTGAAGATTTAACTACTGAGTTACATAACATTGAATCGAAATGTCAAAAAGTCTGTAATGACGTAAAAACTCAAATTTGTGAGCACTTTCAACCTATTTTTTCGCGGCATGAAAATGCATTACAGAATCACGAAGCAGCCATAAAAGAACTGCAAACTATTGTTCATGAAAATCATGAGACCTTGCAAGCTAAAATTGACTCAGTTGCATCTACCGATTCGGTTACGCAACTTGCAAAAACTCAGGAAAACTTAAAGGACACAGTAGATACTCTGAAACTTGGTTCAGAAAAACACACTGAGGAAATAAGTACACTATCGGATAGAGTAGCCGAACTTTCAGATCAGTTCACTAACTTATCTACAAAGGTAGATGATGATCTGAATGACACAACACCTGTAGCCTTCACTGACACTGAAGAGTATGAAGAAATTAGAAAATTCAAACAAAATCAAAATCAAATCAATACACAGTACAAAAGAGAAATCCGGGAAGTGCAAGATCAGTTGGCACAAGTAGTACAAGAATTACGTACTTCAGAGGACACTCGCGCCCCAATACGGGAAGAGGGACATAGAAATACGGAACAGCCACAAAATAATAACACAGCGCATTTCGGAAATTATGAAATAAATTGGCAATGTGCACCGAATTTTGAGATTGAACCGCCGACACGACGTAACAATGACCGACATGCGACTCGCCGACACGATGATTTTGACTATAAGCTGTTCATTACTACACGTAAATTCAAAACGTTTAAGAATTCTGGCAACGACATTCATCCACAAGCGTGGCTCTATCAATTCTCTCATTGTTTTCCTCCCAACTGGTCATTGCAGCACAGATTAGAATTTATGTGTGGCTACTTGGAGAATGAACCAGCTGTAAGAATGCGATCGGTCATTCACGATTGTCACAGTGAAGGAGAATTTTATCATGCCTTCCTCTCAGCATATTGGTCTCAAGCTACACAAGACCGAGTAAAACATAGCATCATGATGATGAAACACTTTGAACAATCTGAATTTTCCAGTCTTGTCAAATATTTTGAAGACATGTTGCATAAGAATCAGTATCTTTCAAACCCATACAGCCCCTCAGAACTCATCCGCATTTGCTTACTCAAATTGCCTGAACATTTACGACATATTATTTTAGCAGGACGTTGCAAAGACGACATTGAAGCTTTTCAGGGACTCTTACAAGAATTAGAAATTGACACTGACAATCGCGGAACGCGGAAACAGGAACACAACCATTACAGGTCATATCTGTCGCAATTCCGCGATGAAAGAAATAATAACTGGGCGCGACAAGGCTATTCTCACAACGTAAATCGTGACCAAAACAGACACCACCCATATAACAACCACTTGCAGAGTAACAATAGTTACAGAGAAAGATCGCATTTCCGTAGTAATGAATATGATAGAGGTTACCTTAGAAACAGACAATATGGGAACCAAAACAATTATTATCAAGGGAGACAGAATAACTTTAGACGCAACGGTCCAGCGCGCAGTTACGATTCAGGGAGAAATTCTCCACAACGTGACGGACAAGGAAGAAACTACGGAATCTACCGACATGACGACAGACAATATATTCGTAACGACAGACCTGAATTCCATCAGAACTGGCGGGATTTAAACAGGGCCGGGCCTTCTCGGCATGGTGAATTTGTAGAAGTTAAGTCTCCAAATCCCAATAACAACGCGCGCCAACAAAGGGACAGACAATGACTCGCACCGCAGGCAGCGGCGTGCGCTGGCTGGCTCAGAGAAAAATAACATAGACGCTAACCTTGGGAAAAATTCCAGTATTCTTTACCGACGTATACCACTTGACAATTGCGTTAAAGTTGAAACTCTGTGCACTAGGAAGAGTAATGGGTTACACCACATTTCACATGTAAAACCGTTTATTGAAAGATAATCTGCTTTTTAACTTAGTCCTTGCCATAAAACTTTTCACTTCACACTACTAGTACAATTTGTCACTCTGAGAAACTGTTAACATGCAACAATGTTTGAAGTTAAACATCCAGTCTAGAACCTAGGGAACATTTTTAAACAGAAATTACGAATGCATTGTTATAGTGAACAGACGACACAGTGTTGTATTTGTACATTCGTGCTTGTTAGTTGCACGATTACGTAACGACTATCAGGCTTACATACTTAGGACATATACTGGTACTAGTAATGAGATTTTAATGCAACATTTTGGTTTACTTGAAAATACATTCTGGATTTGAAGTACTTTCAGTGAGATACCAGATGAAATAGTGGTTAGTTTATATGACAACTACACGGTTTTATCACGACGCTACTAATGAGTGACAATTTACAATGTTGCTTTTGCGGTGTATCTGTTTTATATCTGCACAGTTTTTCTGAATTCTTCTGGAAAGTAAACCAGGTTTTAGTAGTAACTTTTGTGGTATAGCTACAATGAGACTGCCTTTTCCGTAGCACAACAATACGTTACAGCACAGTACTTTCCTCATCACGGCAATAAGCGTAATCACTAAGATACCTATACGCAAAGCATTTCACTTTTGTGTATCATGAGGTAAGTACATTGACTTCTGCAGAACTTAGCTTTCGGAGGACGATAACTACGACACCTCCACAGAGATTATGTTGCAACAAGATGCACATTTAGCGCTACAGGACACGTATTTAAGTGATTAATTTTGTACTTAAAATATTTATTTTAAAGATATTTGGAGTACAATGATACAAAGGTTTTCCGTGATACATTTCATTCCGTTGCTGTAATCTGTAACACCTGAGGGTATAATTACATTAATCCTCAGGGGGGTACACGCTTACTCTGTGTACCATGTGTGTGGCAAGCACAAGGAGCCCTAGCTAATATGGTATTTGCTTATACAACTTTACACATCGGTACCATATTTCTCTAACACATAAATTACACAGCTACCTGATCATTTAACAGAGAAAGAAACATTTTTTTTACTTCGTCAGTGACAGATGTTTACGTAATTACACCGTTGGATAACTTCACACTTACGAAATTGTATTTTGTCTGTACTTTGTGAACTGTTCATATTTTTTCGGAACCATTGTGATACTATGAGAGCTTTGAATGATGTATTTGGTATGGGATCATGATTTTTAAAGTACATTTGAGGTAGATTACACTTTTGACATGAGCAGAGAATTTTTTTTAGGTTTTGAAATTATTGGAGGAAGCTACGACGATTTTGAGAGTTGACTGAGGTGTTATGATATTATTACGATGACTATGTGTATTATGCTGTTGTGGGATGTTTATGATCAATAAGCTGATGGTATATGAGTTATTTGAGTATGCTACGTATCTGTTATCATAAAATATTGAAGAAGTGTCGACGAATAAGGTAAGGAATAATGAGTAGTGGTTAGGGACTCACTCTGGTTTGTGAAAGAGGTCGCTGGAAACCAAGAATCGTACTTTAAGAGTTATGAAATGTATGTAAATGCGTGAATGTATTACAATGCCGACGAAAACTTTTTGGACACTGTTATATCAATAGGATTTTGTTTCTACAGATTTGTAACGCAAATTCTTGACCTGTGAAATATTTTTATACGAGACTGCCACTGTAGCAGAAACTTTTGTCGTAAATATTTCGGTAAGAAAGGTAAGTGACCTTGACGTAATGCGTCTTGAGCGGCCACCTGTGCCAGTCGCCTGGAGAAAAAGCCATTAGGTGGAGAGAGAGAAAAAAAAAGAGGCCATTAACCTCGCTTCTGCCATTCCTTTGTAGAAAGCATCGCAAAAACGACACGGTCGAACTTGAAAACATATGATTACACTGTGGAGCTCTTAATTTATGATATTTACAGAAATGCCTAATGAGATGACGAGAAATATTTTTACATCTGCACACCTGATTATGACATTCTACGAGAGTTGAGAGATTTTCTGTACTACCTTATGAAATGCCCTATGGCTAATGAATGTTTCATGCCTTCCTTTGTACATATTTACTCATTTTGTTTAATATCTAGTTTGTAGCTGCACTGCAGCATTGGTAAAAATAAAATTTTATAGATGTATTAATATAAATATTTTCTGTCTACAGATCGAGTAAATAATTTTTTTCAAAAAAATGAGGGAGCACAAAAAGACATTTACCTTCACAGGAACTGCATTCATAATTTTCTTTTCAAGTACTTGGTAATTTCTTTTCTAGAATAAATTGTGATGCATCACTCTAGTGTTAAGATGTGACATAGGTATTAGACATGGCCATTTTTAGTGTAATACTTTTTCTGCATGAACTTTGTCATGTTTAGGTATAAGTTATGCTGTTTGCCAGGCATAGTCCTACTGAATTTTAATTTGTGTTACTCTTCTAAGCCAGTTTACTACTGATTTATTTTTCTTGTTTGCTGCACGTTGCCTTATATTAGTTGTAATATTGCAATTGCTTTGCTAATTTCTATAATGCTTCTTGCTTCGCAAATCTGCATTTTTTAAATTGCTGTTTGCGTTAATTGTTTTGTGCTGCTGCATTGCCTCGTCCCTTAGTTTAGCATCTGAGCGCAGTAGATTTAAGTTAGCTTAAGAGGGGGTAGACTATAGAAGAGAATGAGTTGCGATGAATTGGAAGAAATGCATTGAGAAGTTATATGAAAAAAAGTACAGAAAGCAGGTATAGGTAGGATTTTCTTGAAAATAAATAATGAGGTAAGAAATATGTGAACATATAAATACAGAAAGCATGCTTGGATAGGATTTTTTTTTTGGTGGAAACAAATGTTGAAATAAGAGGAAAGATCTATGGAATCAAGTTTTGGGTTGGACTGCAGTACCAAATGTTACACTGAAAACAAACCCTGTCCTTTCCCCCTGTGTTATTCTGGTATGTGTTTGTGCACTCTTGTATATTTCTGTTTTTCCTGTCTTTATGTGTTTAGCTAATAAGAGTTATGTTGTAGAATTTTTCTGATAATATGTTATTTTCTTTGTAAAGATGTTTAGACATTATTTATTCTGTTTTTTTTTTAATGCTCATGTGTGAAGTTGATGTTTCGAAAGTTATTCTGATCTTTTATGTATGTACTCATGTCATAATTCCTGTAACACTGACGTATATGTTACTTCGATTCTTTTGTAAAGCCTGTATTACAAATGTTCTCTGTATTGTTATGTTCTTTAATGATGTATTTTGTACCTTTGTAATTGTATTCTTATGTTGTAAATTTATAATTTATATAGACATCAGTTCTTCAAAGTAAGTATCATTTCACTGCACACGTTTTTGTTGGTCATAATATATGCACAGTATGTGAGCAGTTGGGACTGTTAGTGTTTGCACGTGTGTTAGTAATTCAGCAAGGGACTGGATAACAGCATTGCTGGTTCTAAGGACATTTAAAAAAAAATTGTGAGTGCACAAGTGGTGGTTTATGGACTTGCTATATTGTCCGCAAGACTCTTTGATAGTGATTGTGCAACTGCACAGTCGCAGCAGATGGTTGCTGGCCGTCTCTACAAGGACTACAGTGGGTCTGCGTCTTTGCTGACTCACCAGTACCATTATTTCTGCAAGGACTGCAGTGGGTCTGCGCCTCTGGTGGCCCACCAATACCGTAATCTCTACCAGGACTACAGTGGGTCTGCTCTGTGATGACCTACCCATCAGTACTCGTCAAAACTTCGACTGACTCCGCTGTGGGTTTGCTCTGTTGTGGCCCATTACCTGTCAGCATGTCAAGAGTCAGCACTGTCTTTCCGTTGGAAGGACAACACTACTTCTTCAAGACTGCATGGAAATCCACTACTTCTGTGTGCAATTTCTTTTACTAATGAGACTTTGTATAAAAAAAAACTGTAATTACTATTATGATGAATGATCAGGACTATCTTTATGGACTGTGAGAAAATTTTAGCTTTTGACCGACATTGTATCAATAAGTGTGTGCATTTGATTTCTTTGTTATTGTAATTGTGAAAAAAATTTTAACAAATATGTATTGGCCAGTGCCCAAAAAAATTTGTAAAATTTTTTGTGGGTAGCATGGGGGCTATGTAAGTAGGCTGTTTATGTTTTCTTATTGGTAACTCCACGTAGCGCTCTATATGAAAAATCACTGGCTGTGCTGTGTGCAGTCTGTGGGTAGTTTGCATTGTTGTCTGCCATTGTAGTGTTGGGCAGCGGCAGTTGGCTGTGAACAGCGCGTAGCGTTGCGCAGTTGGAGGTGAGCCGCCAGCACTGGTGGATGTGGAGAGAGAGAGATGGCGGATTTTTGAAACTTGTCATGAACTGCTATATATATTATGACTATTCAGGTAAATACATTGGTTGTTCTCTATCAAAATCTTTCATTTGCTAACTATGCCTATCAGTAGTTAGTGCCTTCAGTACTTTGAATCTTTTATTTAGCTGGCAGTAGTGGCGCTCGCTGTATTGCAGTAGCTTGAGTAGCGAAGATTTTTGTGAGGTAAGTGATTTGTGAAAGGTATAGTTTAATGTTAGTGAGGGCCATTTTTTTGTAGGGATTTTTTTTGAAAGTCAGATTGCGTTGCGCTAAAAAATACTGTGTGTCAGTTTAAGCACAGTCTTGTATAATTGTTCAAAAAGGGGACGTTTCACTTTTAGTAGGCGATAAATGAGAGAATTATTTGTGCCCCCACTAAGAGTGGATTCTCTGAGGAAGTAAATGTTGAAGGCATACAAAGAACGTGTGGGGGGGGGGTCCACTTTTTTTTGCAAACAGCACTTTGCATCCACTCCCGCCATTTTGTACCGTCATTTCCGCCATTATCAACTTGGTAAGGCCATTACACGTCATGAGAGTGGAATAAGAGCGACATTGACAATCAAATAATGCGTTGAGAGGTTAGCTTTCATTGATGTAAAGTTACTTAAGCGTTATCGGTTATGCTACTTCGCCTTTTAACACCAATAGTAAATAGCGTTGCATTCAGTTAGGGCCGGCACTCGAGCGGCGCAAATATTTATTTTAAATTCCGTGTAGGTTACGTGACAACGAGCGGATCTAAGTATTCGATGTGGTCGAAGACTAACCTGCAGTCCACGTCGAACCTATCCGCATCCTTAAGGCTTGCGTTACTGTAGATACACAAAGAGGAGGGATCGTTGTTGAAGGTGGCAATAAAGTTCTGTCTAGATAAAGTATATCGCAGAAATAATGAATGACACTTTTAACACAACTCCTCTTCCCCCCCTCTTCCCCCCCTCTCCCCGCCGCCACCCACCCTCTCAAGCTCAGCTATACTATGCCAGAATACGATAATACACTCCTGGAAATGGAAAAAAGAACACATTGACACCGGTGTGTCAGACCCACCATACTTGCTCCGGACACTGCGAGAGGGCTGTACAAGCAATGATCACACGCACGGCACAGCGGACACACCAGGAACCGCGGTGTTGGCCGTCGAATGGCGCTAGCTGCGCAGCATTTGTGCACCGCCGCCGTCAGTGTCAGCCAGTTTGCCGTGGCATACGGAGCTCCATCGCAGTCTTTAACACTGGTAGCATGCCGCGACAGCGTGGACGTGAACCGTATGTGCAGTTGACGGACTTTGAGCGAGGGCGTATAGTGGGCATGCGGGAGGCCGGGTGGACGTACCGCCGAATTGCTCAACACGTGGGGCGTGAGGTCTCCACAGTACATCGATGTTGTCGCCAGTGGTCGGCGGAAGGTGCACGTGCCCGTCGACCTGGGACCGGACCGCAGCGACGCACGGATGCACGCCAAGACCGTAGGATCCTACGCAGTGCCGTAGGGGACCGCACCGCCACTTCCCAGCAAATTAGGGACACTGTTGCTCCTGGGGTATCGGCGAGGACCATTCGCAACCGTCTCCATGAAGCTGGGCTACGGTCCCGCACACCGTTAGGCCGTCTTCCGCTCACGCCCCAACATCGTGCAGCCCGCCTCCAGTGGTGTCGCGACAGGCGTGAATGGAGGGACGAATGGAGACGTGTCGTCTTCAGCGATGAGAGTCGCTTCTGCCTTGGTGCCAATGATGGTCGTATGCGTGTTTGGCGCCGTGCAGGTGAGCGCCACAATCAGGACTGCATACGACCGAGGCACACAGGGCCAACACCCGGCATCATGGTGTGGGGAGCGATCTCCTACACTGGCCGTACACCACTGGTGATCGTCGAGGGGACACTGAATAGTGCACGGTACATCCAAACCGTCATTCCTAGACCGGCAAGGGAACTTGCTGTTCCAACAGGACAATGCACGTCCGCATGTATCCCGTGCCACCCAACGTGCTCTAGAAGGTGTAAGTCAACTACCCTGGCCAGCAAGATCTCCGGATCTGTCCCCCATTGAGCATGTTTGGGACTGGATGAAGCGTCGTCTCACGCGGTCTGCACGTCCAGCACGAACGCTGGTCCAACTGAGGCGCCAGGTGGAAATGGCATGGCAAGCCGTTCCACAGGACTACATCCAGCATCTCTACGATCGTCTCCATGGGAGAATAGCAGCCTGCATTGCTGCGAAAGGTGGATATACACTGTACTAGTGCCGACATTGTGCATGCTCTGTTGCCTGTGTCTATGTGCCTGTGGTTCTGTCAGTGTGATCATGTGATGTATCTGACCCCAGGAATGTGTCAATAAAGTTTCCCCTTCCTGGGACAATGAATTCACGGTGTTCTTATTTCAATTTCCAGGAGTGTAGATCACAAATGTTTTTTATTCCAGTCTTTGATCACAATATGAATTCTTTAGACGATGACCGGTTTCATTCCGTAATGACCATCCTCAGATTTTTTTTACACCATTTCCTAAAGTGATAAGGCCATATTGGCATCGTCAAAACTTATGAATATAATCAGCATAGCATCGTCACATAGATCTAAAATAAGGTATTTTATTGGCATCGTCAAAACGTATAAATATAGTCAGCGTAGCATCGTCATATAGAGCTAATAAGGTATTTTAGATCTAT
Organism: Schistocerca nitens; assembly: GCF_023898315.1. Lineage (NCBI taxonomy): Eukaryota > Metazoa > Arthropoda > Insecta > Orthoptera > Acrididae > Schistocerca > Schistocerca nitens. Next base: position 927,315,696 of record NC_064617.1, on the reverse strand, counting down.
ATGACGATGATGCTATGCTGATTATATGTTCTGACGATGCCAATATGGCCTTGTCACTTTAGGACACGGTGTAAAAAAGATCTGAGGATGGTCATTGCGGACTGAAACCGGTCATCGTCTAAAGAACTCATATTGTGGTCGAAGACTGGAATAAAAAAACATTTGACAGAATTAGACCACTGTTTGTAAACGCGACCATGTCGCAGTTGGTGATAGATCATAAATTCGTTAATTTCAAATTAATTTTAAATAATATTTGTGATATTACTTAACTTCAAGTGAATTTGTTTCAAGAGAAAGCAGCAAGGCAAACTTTAAAAATGCAGATTTTCTTCACTAAAGTTGTTGATATTAATTTTACTTTGAGTTCTTCATTGTTGCATTGCCCGAGTGTATTTCTTGATAATTATCTGCGTGGAAATGGTGAAAGCTATGTTTCAATTATTTCACGTGTTTCAACAAAGAGTATTAGGACGTGCGATACGCAGAGTACACCTTATCCGCTGGGCTCAGCACATGCTCACAAGTAACAGCCCTCGGAATTTTCCGCTTTTATGTGAAGCGCGCAGCTGTGCTGTGAGCTTTTCGTATTAAAAGCTCCACCGCCGTTCCTACTTCAAATAAAACCGCACTTTTAATAAAATTTCTTCCAGCGTCGTGCCCGCTAATGTAGAATCAGAAATTTTAATTAGGTTTCGTTTCCTCCTCCGAAGAAAAACATCGCAGAAGTTAATAATCTACACGTGCGTCTATTTTATCAAGCAAAGAAGTACAGGGTACTAAAAACCAAGCCGGGCAACGGGAGAGCACCTGATATACGCTCAAAGTACAGGCAAAAGTGGGAGGATGTATAACATCATACCTTCCCTTACATTCTCAAGTACTCAAAGCAGAAGCAGTAGACTGCTAAACACAATGTAAATATTTCAGTGTTGTGAAACATCACCAAGTCCAATTTATACAATGCAGGTATTTTATCACGTACTATACACAAAAAACTGTGTGTTGTTTTATATGTGTGCGTAACTGCACAAGTGAGCCACAAGGAAAACTTGATTACAAGTTATTCCCAAATTTCGCAGTTAAGTAAGTCTGAAGATTGATCATTAATTAAAATTACGCTTGTTTTTATGAAATTAAAGTACAGAGAACACAACAACAGGACACCTAGCACATCGAAAACCCTACTACTAAATGGTACAGCTCACAGAAAACGAACTTGCAAATAGGAATCATTTCCCGAACCGCTTCGTGCAAAACACAAACAAAAAGAAAATCGTAACTAGTAACAGGGAAATTTATTTTACAAACAAAGTCATTGTTTTTTACTGTCACAGTCTTTCACCAACTAGTTCTAATGGATCGAATCAAACTGTAAGAACATTTTCAAGCAGCTAAATTCACAAACAATTGGTCTTTTTGGTAACTTTGTTTCGGAAAGAGGAAACCAACATATTACAAAACATGCCATATTTCGACTTCCGCCGCGCGGAGTAGCCGTGCAGTCTAAGGGGCCTTGCCACGGTTCGCGCGGCTCCTCTCGCCGGAGGTTCAAGTCCTCCCTTGGGCAAGGGTGTGTGTGTGTGTGTGTGTTTTCCTTAGCGTAAGTTACTTTAAGTTAGATTAAGTAGTGTGTAAGCCTAGGGAACGATGACCTCAGCAGTTTGGTCCCTTAGAACGTACCACAAATTTCCAAAACTTTCGACTTCCACAAATCTTATGACAATTTTCTGGTATCGCTCAACACTTAGAAAATAAGTATTGATTGCACAAAATGCATTTCTGCGAATAGGAGTTCTCGTTAAATCCAAGTCATTTTGTTGGTGTCTCTTCAAGGAGTGAATTATTGTAACACCACCTGTTCAACATTTATATTCACTAATGAAATTCGTCATACGTAGTACACACATATCAGTGAAAAATAGTAATGGCCACAGATAGAACCCTAGGAGAACGAATTACTTTAGTTTCTTATTATTTAAGCTGTCTGTGGCTCAGAAAGGAGTTCAATACGCAGCCACAAAGGTATTCTGTCATGTGTCCTGCAACTTCTGCTGTGCTTATTTGTTACGTAGATAAATATTTGACTAAACTGTGGTAGCATGTATGGTATACTGAAAAAATACACTACTGGTCATTAAAATTGCTACACAAAGAAGAAATGCAGATGATAAACGGGTATTCATTGGACAAATATATTATACTAGAACTCACATGTGATTACATTTTCACGCAATTTGGGTGCATAGATCCTGAGAAATCAGTACCCAGAACAACCACCTATGGCCGTAATAATGGCTTCGATACGCCTGGGCATTGAGTCAAACAGAGCTTGGATGGCGTGTACAAGTACAGCTGCCCATGCAGGTTCAACACTATACCACAGTTCATCAAGAGTAGTGACTGGCGTATTGTGACGAGCCAGCTGCTCGGCCACCATTGACCAAACGTTCTCAATTGGTGAGAGATCTGGAGAATGTGCTGGCCAGGGCAGCAGTCGAACATTTTCTGTATCCAGAAAGGCCCGTACAGGACCTGCCACATGCGATCGTGCATTATCGTGCTAAAATGTAGGGTTTCGCGGGGATCGAATTAAGGGTAGAGCCACAGGTCGTAACACATCTGAAATGTAACGTCCACTGTTCAAAGTGCCGTCAGTGCGAACAAGAGGTGACCGAGACGTGTAACCAATGGCACTTCATACCATCATGCCGGGTGATACGCCAGTATGGCAATGACGAATACACGCTTCAAATGTGCGTTCACCGCGATGTCGCCAATCACGGATGCAACCATCATGATGCTGTAAACAGAACCTAGATTCATCCGAAAAAGAGGTTTTGACATTCGTTCACTCACGTTCGTCGTTGAGTACACCATCACAGGCGCTCCTGTCTGTGATGCAGCGTCAAGGGTCACCGCAGCCATGGTCTCCGAGCTGATAGTCCATGCAGCTGCAAACATCGTCGAACTGTTCGTGCAGATGGTTTGTGTCTTGCAAACGTCCCCATCTGTTGACTCAGGGATCGAGACGTGGCTGCACGATCAGTTACAGTCATGCGGATAAGATACCTGTCATCTCGACTGCTAGTGATACGAGGCCGTGGGGATCCAGCACGGCGTTCCGTATTACCCTCCTGAACCCACCGATTCCATAGTATGCTAACAGTCATTGGATCTCGCCGAACGCGAGCAGCAATGTCGCGATACGATAAACCGCAATCACGATTGGCTACAATCCGACGTTTATGAAAGTCGGAAACATGATGGTACGCATTTATCCTCCTTACAGGAGGCATCACAACAACGTTTCACCAGGCAATGCCGGTCTACTGCTGTTTGTGCATGAGAAATCGGTTGGAAGCTTTCCTCATGTCAGCACGTTGTAGGTGGCGCCACCGGCTCTGAAAAGCTCATTTGCATATCACAGCATCTTCTTCCTGTCGGTTAAATTTCGCGTCTGTAGCACGTCATCTTCGTGGTGTAGCAATTTTAATGGCCCGTAGTGAATGTTTACTGTATGGCTGAATTCGTATGTCACATCCAACATGAGTAGTGAGAAAATGTTCATTTTTGTTAATTTTAATCAATTTTTGCTGTCTAATAATCTATAAATATCAAGCATTCAGCAGCGCAGCCAAAGAAGAAATCTACGTAGGGACTTCATGTCTTCCCGCGTACCGAGCGCGGTGGTGCAGTGGTTAGCACAGTGGACTCGTAGTCGGGAGGACGGCGGTTCAAACACGCCTTATTTCCCTAAATCGCTACAGGCAAATGACAAGATGGTTCCTTCAAAAGGGCACGGCCGACTTCCTTCCAAATCCTTCCATAATGCGACGTAACAGATGACGTCGCTGTTTGGTTCCCTCCCACAATCAACCAACAAAACATCATTCCGCACTAAGAACATTGCTTAACGAGGGTATCGCATTGTGGAGGGGAGAGTTCCTACAGACACAGCTGTGCTGCGTTACCGGTAACAGGTGCATTACGCTGTGGCAGTGAAATGGCGCAACAACCGGAAACGCACTCCGAAGTTGAAATACACGGAACTGTACCAGTCTTGTGGGCGACACGTCTACACTGCACACCGTTTTACCGGTAAATTCTAGCGATATGCGGACCGAATATTATGTCGCATCCAGCCGTAGTGCTAACAATTTGACCAAGACCGCACAGACTTGGGTGACACTAGTCGAAAAGTCCAGCAAATGACTTTCACCTTTTCAGCAAGCTGACAGAACATCCGGCAGGAATGAGGTTTTGCCAACGATTGAGACATTCACACAGTGGTTCTCGAATGACTCCGTCATCAAACAGCTTTAGAACTGGGTTAATACGTTAAATATTTGACGTTAAGTATCTAGAATCTTTATGCCTGAAGACAAAAGCTAGTTTTTCACGCATCTCGATGTTTATGGCGTTCATATCTCCTGGACTGTTTATAAAATACTATTTTCCCGGTACATTCAGTGGTATATTTGCATGCTGTTTGCGAACTGTGTTGCAGTAAATTAGTAATAAATTAAAACGTTAAGCCAGACCCTGAAGTTTTACTGCATCGATAGTGAAAATTTCGTAAGCGAAAAACTTTTTTGCTCGCAGAGTGTCAGCGCGAGAAAGTTTCGGAAAAGGTTTGAAATTATGCGTAAAGTTCGTCGCTAAGTGCTCTCATTCTCAAGTATTAGACGAATATAGCCTCGTAATGTGCATGCTGTGAGCTACGGTGCCCCAATTCATATACACAGCTTAATAATTATTGTGTTAAGCCTTCATTTTAAGTGTGTACCTCTTAATAAGTCGAATATCACAGCATTTTCAATTTTTAAACTTGGTCTTTAGATGAAATACCGAAAATCAAATTTTTGTTGCTTGTGGTTACTACGGCTGAGAAACTGAAAAACTGGTGGAATGTTCCTACTGTTATCTACAAAGGCTTGTTGACTGTCTTGAGAAATAGAATCGTGTATCTATGTCTCTTTGATGTGTAGAACAGCATTCAGTAATAGTTACTTGGTTTGCGCAATAATAGGGTGATTCGCTTTTTGAAGTCTCTTTGTACAAGGTGCAACCGAACTCTAAAGACAAAAATTTTAAGCTTTTACCGGGATTTTTCCTAAGAATTGTGGTTTAAGACCCCTGTGCACTCCGGTGGCTCTCTGCAAAGTAAGAAAATAATTACGAAAGACATCATGCTTACGCCACTGACTGTTAAACTTTTTATTCCCACTACTGAAATTTCGGCCTTACAAGGGGAGGCCGCCAATTGTGAAATTCAGATTCGTTTCATACTGCGCATAATAAAAGCTCATGCCCAGAGGTGTAATGTGGCAAAGCACCAAGATGCACTTCTCAGCCGTTGTCGAGAAAATCGACAGTTAAAAGAAACCGTTGCGGTGAAATACTCTCTACGATCAATTATTTTTCTACAGCGTCGTGACGCAGTGGTAAGCGCTCGGGTTCGTAATCCGAAGGTCGCCAGATCGAATCTCGCGCCATGCAATTTTTTTAAATTAGTTTTTTGTAACTCAAATTATATATATATATATATAAACTATTAATGAATTGCTTATGCATGTTGGTGAAGGCAGATCGCTGGATCGCTCTCCAATTGTACCGCCTCCATTTTTCCGTTTGTTTAACAGGGTGTACCAAAGCTCTCCCGTCCGCACTGATTTTCGACGATGTTATAAGTTGCGCTAGGGACCGCATCTACCTTCTTTCGAAGTCAGCAGCCAACTACGCTGTTATGCGGCTGCTCGTTTCGGCCCATTCAACATCTGTCCTTCAAGTGTAACGAGCGAGTAACGGAGTTTGTATTTCATACCTGCCACAGTAAATTTGTGTTCGTGGGGTCTCTGTTCTAATTCGAACGTTTGACTTACGCTATACGTATTAATTTCGGAATATCGTTTCTACGTCTTCCATTAACTATACGTGGTTAACATTATGAAGACAATTAATAACATTTGTGAAATACAACTTTGTTTGCGGAAAACATAATGATGTTCGAAGTCGCCAGTTTTTCCACGAGAAACGACTTTCAACAACTTATTATATGCATAATTGTTGCAACTGATTGCCGGGAATATATATATATATATATATATATATATATATATATATATATATATATATGTGTGTGTGTGTGTATACACACATTTGAATTACAAAAAACAAATACTAAAAAAAACATTGCATGGCGCGAGATTCGATCCAGCGACCTTCGGATTACGAAACCGAGCGCTTACCGCTGCACCACGACGCTGTAGAAAATTATTAATCGTAGAGAGTATTTCACCGCAACGGTTTCTTTTAACTGTCGATTTTCTCGACAACGGCTGAGAAGTGCATGTTGATGCTTCGCCACATTACACCTCTGGCCATGAGCTTTTATTATGCGCAGTATGAATCGAATCTGAATTTCACAATTGGCGGCCTCCCCTTGTTAGACCATTATCAAGAGCAGATGTTTTGGCTTTAAGACATGTCAACTTTGTACACGCTGACACTTTTATATGTCGTCATTTGCTATTACATACATGTCTATGATTCATGCAGGTTGTTATAACAATTACTTTTGTTTATTTCAAAATACCTTAAAACAGTGGGAAACGTATAATATGCAATCTCGAAAATGTACAACAAACGCAGAATAATACAACACTCGAATACCGAAGTACTGTGATGTGGTTAGTGTTCTGCGGCAATACTGCAGCATAGTCGTGAAATGGAACACTTGCAGCCGACCTTCCGATGTTATTTATTGTATGGCTACCATTTTTCGGTGCTTCAGTACATCTTCAGGCCTTAAGTGACGCCCGGTGGTTAACTCCAATTGTATACACGATTCATCAGTGCTAAGAATGTATGAAGTGGTTTTCGCAGACAACCTGTAACAATGATATTCTTTCTCTAACCATCAACTATCGACCGACTCATTGTTACAAGTGGTCTGTGAAAACCAGTTCATATATGTTGGCCACTGGTGAATCGTGTATACGATTGGAGTTAAACCATTCAGCGTCTGTTAAGACCTGAAGATTTTGCACTGAAGCACGGAAACTGGTAGCCATATCATAAATAACATCGTAAGGACGACTTTAGGTGTTCCTTTTCATTATATAAGTGAAAGGCCGAAGTCCCTCAAACCTCCACTCGGATGGATGGATATACAAAAATTTCAGTACAGCGCCGTCCATTCAGAGAACACAATGTTCATACCAGCAAACCCCTCATACAACAAATACTGCCGGAAAACAAACCCTAGACAGAAACGAGCGGTAGGGTGGACTGGGTATGGTTGTGACAATTTTCATTTGATTCCCTATATTGTTGTTACTATGTGAGTTAGATGGAGTAACAATGTTTTTTATAGTACAGTGTACATTTGTATAAATGAAAATATTAAGATTTTGTCGCTGGTTACAATGGTTATCTCACAGGAGCAAATGAGAAAAAAAAAATGAAAAATGTCACAACCGACCACACCCCAGGGGCGGTTGTGACAGTACCTGGGGTCGGTAGTGACACGTTAAATATTGAATCAAATTATAAAATCAGTTTTATTGCCACTAATATCTAACATAACATAATCTTCTTCTGTAAAAATTTAACTTTTATGCAACAAAAGAAATATAATTTTGGAACAATTTAATAGCTTGTAATTAATAAGGAACTTAGCATCTATAGCTGTTATTATAACAGTCATCATATTACAATCAACAAACGAATTGAACTAAAATATCAAACTATACAATATAATAAGTGTGTTTAAATACAAAACATATAAATAAATAGGCATTATAAAAACAAGTGAAACAAAAATCTTAAAATGTCTTATTCAAGGAAAATCTAAGCATTTGTGTAAATATGACCACAAAAAAACAAAGAACAGTAGAAATATAAGGTTGATTCTTAGTTCTAAAAGTGCAAAAGTACGATACTGAGATCTAGTCTGACTCGTCACAATTATGACAAATGTAAAACCGACTGCCACCTGCGCACTCCAAGTGGGACCAGAGCTCACATTTTCCTTGACATTTTATCCATTTTTCGCCAGGCCTACGTTTTGAATATGGGCCTAAGCAAACCAGACAGAAATAATCTACTTCATCCGATGACGATGGTGGTATCTTCCTTTCCTTTGCTTTGTTTTTTCCTTTTCCTTTATTTATTCCTCCTGATTCAGTAAGATGTTTCTTTACCTGCTGAGCCTTCAATCGTTTTTCTTTTTCGTCATATTCTTGCCTAACTGCCTCTTTTTCAGGCGTGTCTGTATAATTGGTTGACTTTTTATTTCTGGAACCTCTTGTTTTTCTTTGCGGAGCGTTAGGAAAAGGCGGAACAATTTCAGGCGAGAAAACAGGTGGAGTGGCTGAGAATGATGCAGTTAGCTCAATACTACTTGAACTTGGGATTGAAGATTCGCATAATAAAGAAGCAGAAAGTGGCTTCAATTCATCATTGCGTTCAGGATTGTTCTCCCCAGAGTCAGGTCTTTCTATTTCAGACGATGGTGAAAAGCCAAATTCTTGTGTTAAAAACTGTGGTATTTAATTGTTAACTCCAGCATTCATTTTCCCAGTCTCAGGGTTCGGTGTGTGCATTTCAAGAGATGGTGTTGCACAAGTGTTCTTTTCTGTGTCAGGGTTTGCTCTGTCCGTAACAAAGGAAGATGCATTTCTTGAAATACATTACGATTATAGGGTTGAATACCAGTTTTGCAAAAACCAGCCTGAATGTTCGATTGTGTGAAAGCCAGAGGCATAGCAGTTTTGATAATACCTGGTATATCGTAGATTGTCATTGTTTTTCCAGGGTGACTCCGCATCCAGCCATCACGAGCAGTATTTATAGCTTTCTTGAAGGATCCGACCACAGATCTATCCAACGGTTGAAGTTTGTGCGAACAGTGTGGAGGAAATGAAAGCAATGTGATTCCATTTTCTTTACAAAAATCCAGTGTGATGATGTGGATGTGTGAGGAATGGTTATCCAGCAATAGCAACACTTTATGCGTTTGAAAAGCATTAGAGAATTTCTTAAAATGTTGGAGAAATTCTAAGAACGATTCAGCTTGCATCCATCCTGAAGGATTTGCACTCCCAATTGATCCTACAGGCCCATCGCTAACAAAATGATCACGATAACGAACCCGTGGAAATATAAATAGAGGAGGCATAGTATTCCCCAAGGCATTTACTGCAAAAGCAACTGTGACTAATGTGCCTCGCTCAGCTGAAGTAAGAGCTCCCACTTGGCGTACCCCACGTCTTCCTACTACCTTGTCAGGTTTTTGGACAGTAGTGACGCCTGTTTCGTCAACATTGTATATATCCTGTGGTTCATAAAAAATAATTATCTTCGTGTCACAATGGTACCCAGAAAATATGTCACAACCGTACGCTTAAAACATGTCACAACCGTACGCTTAAAACATGTCACAACCGTACCCAGAAAATATGTCACAACCGTACCCAGAAAATATGTCACAAACGTACCCAGAAAATATGTCACAACCGTACCCAACGCACTCCTCCACAAGAAAAACATCGCAATGGCAATACAAAATTTTCTACGTGCGAAGTAATCACTGATATTAAACTACTAATGTTTAAAGTTTAACGGGAAGAAACTCTCATTACTTTATCAGTACACATATAGCAATAATCATTAAAAGAAATGGAATCAAGAAACTTACTTTTGACTGTTGAAAAGTAATGTAGACCGCTGCTAGCGTTATTGTCGCGCGACGGCTGACGCAATAATGTGACACAAGTCCAGACAGGCACGCCGCTTTTGTCTCGCTCCAACTCTCCACGTTATTCTATTTTTTTTTTTTTGGCTAATATGGCGACTCTCACAACCGTACCCTGACACAACCGTACCCAGTCTACCTTACTGAGTGCAAGACTGATGGCGGTGAGTAGTGTGGTTATTAATGTTACCAACAGCACGTGCCGCGAGTAAAGGAAACAGGATATTTTCAGTGCAGTACAGACACTAAAATAAAAGGGGCAAGGAAATCAAACGCCGGCCGAAGTGGCCGTGCGGTTAAAGGCGCTGCAGTCTGGAACCGCAAGACCGCTATGGTCGCAGGTTCGAATCCTGCCTCGGGCATGGATGTTTGTGATGTCCTTAGGTTAGTTAGGTTTAACTAGTTCTAAGTTCTAGGGGACTAATGACCTCAGCAGTTGAGTCCCATAGTGCTCAGAGCCATTTGAACCATTTTTTGAAATCAAACGAAATGTAGATAGTCTGTAACGAACATCCGGATACCAAGACTCCATAAATGTCATGGAACATCCGAAATTTTGTCGATGGATTTCAGGCTCATCCTGTAGGAACACCTGTACTGATGGAATTGTTACTCCGCAGAGCAGACAAGGGGAAGATATTACATTTTTCTTAAGTTCATAAAAGCACAGCAACAGGGGATGCGAGAAAGAGGTGGTCACATAGCTGTTGTTGTTGTTGTTGTGGTCTTCAGTCCTGAGACTGGTTTGATACAGCTCTCCATGCTACTCTATCCTGTGCAAGCTTCTTCATCTCCCAGTACCTACCGCAACCTACATCCTTCTGAATCTGCTTAGTGTATTGATCTCTTGGTCTCCCTCTACGATTTTTACCCTCCACGCTGCCCTACAATACTAAATTGGTGATCCCTTTATGCCTCAACACATGTCCTACCAACCGATCCCTTCTTCTAGTCAAGTTGTGCCACAAAATTCTCTTCTACCCAATCCTATTCAATACTTCGAAGCTTCTATTCTCTTCTTGTCTAAACTATTTATCGTCCATGTTTCACTTCCATACATAGCTACACTCCATACAAATACTTTCACAAATGACTTCCTGACACTTAAATCTATATTCGATGTTAACAAATTTCTTTTCTTCAGAAACGCTTTCCTTGCTATTGCCAGTCTACATTTTATATCCTCTCTACTTCGACCATCATCAGTTATTTTGCTCCCCAAATAGCAAAACTTATTTACTACTTTAAGTGTCTCATTTCCTAATCTAATTCCCTCAGTATCACCCGACTTAATTCGACTACATTCCATTACCCTCGTTTCGCTTTTGTTGATGTTCATCTTATATCCTCCTTTCAAGACACTATCCATTCCGTTCAACTGCTCTTCCAAGTCCTTTGCTGTCTCTGACAGAATTACAATGTCATCGGCGAACGTCAAAGTTTTTATTTCTTCTCCATGGATTTTAATACCTACTCCGAATTTTTCTTTTGTTTCCTTCACTGCTTGCTCAATATACAGATTGAGCAACATCGGGGATACGCTACAACCCTGTCTTACTCCCTTCCCAACCACTGCTTCCCTTTCATGCCCCTCTTATAACTGCCATCTCGTTTCTGTACAAATTGTAAATAGCCTTTCGTTCCCTGTATTTTACCAATGCCACATTCAAAATTTGAAGGAGAGTATTCCAGTCAACATAGTCAAAAGCTTTCTCTAAGTCTACAAATGCTAGAAACGTAGGTTTGCCCTTCCTTAATCTAGCTTCTAAGATAAGTCGTCGGGTCAGTATTGCCTCACGTGTTCCAACATTTCTACGGAATCCAAACTGATCTTCCCCGAGGTCGGCTTCTACTAGTTTTTCCATTCGTCTGTAAAGAATTCGCGTTAGTATTTTGCAGCTGTGGCTTATTAAACTGATAGTTCGGTAATTTTCCCATCTGTCAACACCTGCTTTCTGTGGGATTGGAATTATTATATTCTTCTTGAAGTCTGAGGGTATTTCACCTGTCTCATACGTCTTGCTCACCAGATGGTAGAGTTTTGTCAGGACTGGCTCTCCCAAGGCCGTCAGTAGTTCTAATGGAATGTTGTCTACTCCGGGGGCCTTGTTTCGACTCGGGTCTTTCAGTGCTCTGTCAAACTCTCCACGCAGTATCGTATCTCCCATTTCATCTTCATCTACATCCTCTTCCATTTCCATAATATTGTCCTCAAGTATATCGCCCTTGTATAGACCCTCTATATACTCCTTCCACCTTTCTGCTTTCCCTTCTTTGCTTAGAACTGGGTTTCCATCTGAGCTCTTGATATTCATGCAATGGTTCTCTTTTCTCCAAATGTCTGTTTAATTTTCCTGTAGGCAGTATCTATCTTACCCCTAGTGAGATAAGCCTGTACAGCTTTACATCTGTCCTCTAGCAATCCCTGCTTAGCCATTTTGCACTTCCTGACTATCTCATTTTTGAGACGTTTGCATTCCTTTTTGCCTACTTCATTTACTGCATTTTTATATTTTCTCCTTTCATCAATTAAATTCAATATATCTTCTGTTACCCAAGGATTTCTACTAGCTCTCGTCTTTTTACCTACTTGATCCTCTGCTGCCTTCACTACTTCATCCCTCAAAGCTACCCATTCTTCTTGTACTGTATTTCTTTCCCCCGTTCCTGTCGATTGTTCCCTTCACATAGCTATGCAGCAGAAAAAACAATCGACATTGTGAGTCGATAGTATACATGAGCACATGTTGCTACACAGACACCTGTCGCCAAACGTAAGTTACACATTCAGTGAAATGTCAACAGAGAGAGAGAGAGTAGGGGGGGATCGGAAATATGTTCAATAGGTCTTGTTACATGAAGCAGCAAGCATTACCTCTGACGCCTAACACGTTTCAGAGGCTTGACAGTGCAATTAAGAGCCTTTAACCAATTGTTAAGCAACAACAGCGGGACGACAAGTGGGCTACATTTGATAATGAACAGAGCCTCACGTCATTACGTCCACCCTGTCTCCATAAATAACGTCGTTTCTAGCTCTGAATTCCATGCTCACTTGGATCAATGTCATTCAGACCGAAGTACATGATTCAATGATTTTTACATTGTAGTATTTATTTATTCGTATGGCTAGGGCGCCCCGTCGGGCAGACCCTTGGCCGGGGGCCGGTCTTTCAATATGACGCCACTTCGGCGACCTGCACTCGATGAGGATGAAAGGATGATGATGATGATGATGACAGCACAACACCCAGTCCCTGGGCGGAGAAAATTGCCCGACCCAGCCGGGAATCGAACCCGGGCCCAGAGGATTGACAGTCCGTCAAACTGACCATTCAGCCACCGGGGGTGGACATAACATTGAAGTGACATCCTCGTGTTAGATGTTCCAGTATTTCTCGTGAACATGCTGCTTGTCATTCCCCAGAAAACCACATCCAAGCGACCATGACATTCTACGTGTGTGTCATCGCATTGGCCGCCGCCTCCCACATTATTGATGTAGAGACTGACGGTCTTCCAATACCTCTACATCTCATGGTGCTTATCGCACTAACATCATTGTCACTGATGGGTAATAGGGCCATTTAGTGCCTCTGTTCCTGATAGTCGCTGGAGACACTTCCAGGTGTTAGAACCGACCTGTCGAGTAGGACCCTTATCAGCTGACTACACGACCTCCAACAACACAATACATCCACATGGGCTATCACGATTCAGCGTCATCTTGCAGAGTGGGACTGAGGATGTTCTGGTAGCAAGGTGGCCCAGTCTTGCACTACAACTTCCCCCACAGACTGTCACACGACAGCCTGCAAGACTTCAGCTAAACTGCCTTGGCTACTAGCCGGGCGTAACTTACCAGAGGGCATCAGAATTTGACTGTGTTACTGGCACAAAGGCCTCACCGAGGCAGACGAAAAGATACTCCAGTGTGAGTCGGAATCAATACATATTAACTTGCCAATCATTTTTTATTAACACCGAAAAACACTACATGCGAACAACACCATCTTGACGACACCGCTACAGAATACTCAAGTTAAGGAATATAATGAGAAAGAGAATTACCAGATGGATAGAGACCCATTTAGCGTTAGTGGAGTAGCAAAAGGCCTATTATACGTTACCACGAAACCATCTGTGCAGAAGTATGAGGAATAGTTACTTGTCGTCTGTTTACATCAAAGCAGTTAATCAGTTCTATATGGACTGTGCGAGTGCCTTTAGTAGGAAATTCAGTGTCACCAGAGCTTCCTGTCACAAAAGGGCTACGTGAAGGCTGCGCTATAACACCGATGCTATTTAACATCTATGTGATGGAAGCACTTGAAGCCTGATGGCACCTGTGAGTGATGAAATCTTGTACACACATCTCTTCGCTGATAAACAGGTCTTCGCAGCAAAAGACCAGAATCACGCTGCGTACTTACCTCAGAAGTTAAAAGAGGGATATGAACGATTGGGCCTCACCATTAGCTGAAGGTTGGCGACGATACCGTACAGGGTATGGAGGTTGGAGCCAGTAGATGACGGGATTCTTTTACGTGAAGGTTCTGATGCCATCGAACGGAAAAAGTGCAGATGACATACACTACTGGCCATTAAAATTGCTACACCACAATTTTTTTTTTTTTTTTTTTTTTTTTTTTTTTTGTTTGGGGTTTAAGGGCGCTCAGCTACTGAGGTCATTAGCGCCCAGTCACAAGTGTTAGAGCACATAGAATCTAGTAAAACTCAAGACAGAAAGTTCTTACAAAGATGCAGATAAAATAAGTGAAAGGCTTAGATGTCTTTGGACAAGCCAGTCAAAGTAATAAAACGAAGAACACGAGCAGCTGCTCGAGCGTCATCAGCTAAAATATCCTGTAAAGTAGATGGCAGAGGCAGGACAACACGGGATTGACTAAAACGGGGACACGACAAAACATGGCGCACTGTGAAGGCATGACCACAAGGGCACTGCGGGGCTGGGTCACCGGAGAGCAGGTAGCGGTGGCTAAACCGGCAATGCCCAATCCGCAACCTGGTCAGAAGGACCTCTTCTCGCCGAGATGGTCGGAAGGAGGTTGTCCAAGCAGTTGGGAACGGTTTTACTGCCCAGAGCCTGTTTCCTTGAAGTGATGACCAAGTATCCCACCACAATGACACAAGCCTCTTACAAACAACCCCACTAATGTCAGATGACGGGACACAATGTGAGGCTGGCCGAGGCAGGAGGACTGCAGCCTTGGTTGCAGCATTAGCAGCCTCATTCCCAGGCACTCCTACATGTCCGGGAACCCACAGAAAGCTGACAGGAGAGCCATCATCAGCGAAAGATCCGTTGCACCAAGGGATGGACCGGATAGGGAGCTCCAAGGCTCTGAAGAGCACTGAGTGAATCAGAGCAGAGTACATAGATGAATGGCGGTGGCGGCGGGCATACTGAACGGCCTGATGGAGAGCAAAAAGATCGGCCGTAAAGCTGGAACACTGGTCGAGGAGCCGGTATTTAAAGGTGACGGCCCCGACGACAAAGGCACAGCCGACACCATCGTCAGTTTTGGAGCCATCAGTGTAAATAAAGGTGTGACTGTCAAGTCGCGCACGAAGTTCGACAAACCGTGAGCAATACACTGCAGCCGGAGTACCCTCCTTCGGGAGCGAGCTGAGGTCGAGATAAATATGAACCAGAGCCTGCCAAGGTGGTGTCGGGCTCTCACCCTCTCTGAAGGTGGTAGGGAGGGAAAAATCCAATTGTCGAAGCAGGCGACGAAAGCGGACTCCAGGGGGCAGCAGGGCAGACACATACAACCCATACTGACGGTCGAGAGAATCGGCGAAGAAGGACTGATAAGAGGGGTGGTCGGGCATTGACAACAGCCGGCAGGCATACCGACAAAACTACGTCGCGCCGGTAGGTCAATGGTAATTCGGCAGCTTCAGCATACTCTCGACGGGACTAGTGTAGAATGCTCCGGTCGCAAGTCGTAACCCCCTATGGTGGATGGAGTTGAGACGGCGTAAGAGGGATGGCCGAGCAGACGAATAGACGAGGCTCCCATAATCCATCTTTGATCGGACTATAGACCGATACAAGCGAAGCAGGACAGTGCGATCCGCTCCCCAAGATGAACCACTAAGAGCTCTGAGGAGATTAAGGGAACGTGTACAACGGGCAGCCAAATAAGAGACGTGCGGAGACCAACGAAGTTTCCTGTCCAGTGTGAGCCCTAGAAACTTAGCTGTTTCCACGAAGAGGAGAACAATGGGACCGAGACGTAAGGATGGCGGAAGGAACGCTTGATATAGCCAAAAGTTGATGCAAACCGTCTTCTCTTCAGAGAACCTGAAGCCATTTGCCACACTCCATGAGTATAGGCTGTCTAGACAACGCTGAAGGCAGCGCTCCAGGAGGCATGTTCTCTGGGCACTGCACTAGATCGCGAAGGCATCGACAAAAAGAGAGCCCAAGACATTAGGTGGAATGCAATCCATAATTGGATTGATCGCTATGGCAAAAAGGGCTACGCTCAAGACGGAGCCCTGAGGCACTCCGTTCTCCAGGAGGAAGACGACGGTCAATACGGAACCCACACGTACCCTAAGCTTTCGATCCGTTAAAATGGAATCAATAAAAAGGGGCAGGCGACCGCGTAGACCCCACCTGTGCATAGTGCGGAGGATACCTCCTCTCCAACAGGTATCATAAGCCTTCTCCAAATCGAAAAACACGGCTACCGTTTGGCGCTTTCGCAAAAAGTTGTTCATGATGAATGTCGACAAGGTCACAAGGTGGTCAACAGCGGAGCGGCGGCGACGAAAGCCGCATTGAACATTGGTAAGTAGCCGTCGAGATTCAAGAATCCAGACTAACCGAGCGTTAACCATGCGCTCCATCACCTTACAGACACAGCTTGTAAGAGAAATGGGGCGGTAACTAGAAGGAAGGTGTCTATCCTTCCCGGGTTTGGGTATAGGAACAACGACGACGTCACGCCAACGCATGGGGACCTGACCTTCGGTCCAGACGCGATTGTAGGTACGAAGAAGGAAGCTTTTGCCTGCCGGAGAAAGGTGTGCCAGCATCTGAACGTGAATGGCATCTGGCCCCGGAGCAGAGGACCGGGACAGTGCAAGTGCACGTTCGAGTTCCCGCATAGTAAAGGGGGCATTATAATTTTCCAGATTCAGCGAGTGGAAGGAAGGTCGTCGAGCCTCTTCTGCCTCTTTCCTGGGAAGGAAGGCAGGGTGGTAATGGGCGGAGCTTGAAACCTCCGCGAAAAAGCGGCCGAAGGCGTTGGAGACATCCACAGGATCAACAAGGACCTCATTACCTTAAGTCAGGCCAGGTACCGAGGAGTGGTCCTTAATGCCCGACAGCCGGCGCAGGCCACCCCAGACGACAGAAGAGGGAGTAAAACTGTTAAAGGAGCTGGTGAAAGAGGCCCAACAAGCTTTTTTGCTTTGATGACTCTACGGCATTGCGCTCGGAGTCGTTTGTATCCAATACAATTCGCCAACGTAGGATGGCGGCGAAAGGTGCGTAAAGCACGTCGTCGAGCACGGATAGCGTCTCTACAAGCCTCATTCCACCAGGGGACGGAAACGCGACGTGAAGAAGAGGTAGTATGAGGAATGGAACGTTCGGCAGCATTGATGATAACAGCCGTGAGGTATTCGACCTGACTGTCAGAACTGAGAAAATCGTGGTCCGGAAAGGTCGCCAGGGAGGAGTAAAGTCCCCAGTCAGCTTTCGGTATGTTCCAGCTCGAAGGAATTGGGGATGGGGTGTGGTGCAGGAGACGAACAACACAGGGGAAGTGGTCGCTCGAATAGGTGTCAGAAAGGACATACCACTCGAACCGACAGGCAAGAGTGGTAGAACAGATCGAGAGGTCCAAGTGGGAGTAGGTATGAGTAGAGTCCGAGAGGAAAGTCGGGGCGCCAGTATTGAGGCAAACAAGATTGAGATGGTTGAAGACATCCGCCAAGAGGGAGCCTCTCTGACAGGATGCAGGAGAGCCCCAAAGGGGATGATGGGCATTGAAGTCGCCAAACAATAAAAACGGCGGAGGAAGCTGAACAATCAGGTGCATCATGTCAGCCCGACTAACTGCGGATGACGATGGAGTGTAAATGGCTCTGAGTACTATGGGACTTAACATCTATGGTCATCAGTCCCCTAGAACTTAGAACTACTTAAACCTAACTAACCTAAGGACATCACACACAACACCAAGCCATCACGAGACAGAGAAAATCCCTGACCCCGCCGGGAATCGAACCCGGGAACCCGCGCGTGGGAAGCGAGAATGTTACCACACGACCACGAGATGCGGGCGATGGAGTGTAGACGGTACAAACAGAGAGAGTAAAGGCAGAGAGAGAGAGAGTAAAGGCAGAGAGAGAGAGTAAAGGCAGAGAGAGAGAGTAAAGGCAGAGAGAGAGAGTAAAGGCAGAGAGAGAGAGTAAAGGCAGAGAGAGAGAGTAAAGGCAGAGAGAGAGAGTAAAGGCAGAGAGAGAGAGTAAAGGCAGAGAGAGAGAGTAAAGGCAGAGAGAGAGAGTAAAGGCAGAGAGAGAGAGTAAAGGCAGAGAGAGAGAGTAAAGGCAGAGAGAGAGAGAGTAAAGGCAGAGAGAGAGAGAGTAAAGGCAGAGAGAGAGAGAGTAAAGGCAGAGATAGAGAGTAAAGGCAGAGAGAGAGAGTAAAGGCAGAGAGAGAGAGTAAAGGCAGAGAGAGAGAGTAAAGGCAGAGAGAGAGAGTAAAGGCAGAGAGAGAGAGTAAAGGCAGAGAGAGAGAGTAAAGGCAGAGAGAGAGAGGAAAGGCAGAGAGAGAGAGTAAAGGCAGAGAGAGAGAGTAAAGGCAGAGAGAGAGAGAGTAAAGGCAGAGAGAGAGAGTAAAGGCAGAGAGAGAGAGTAAAGGCAGAGAGAGAGAGTAAAGGCAGATAGAGAGAGTAAAGGCAGAGAGAGAGAGTAAAGGCAGAGAGAGAGAGTAAAGGCAGAGAGAGAGAGAGTAAAGGCAGAGAGAGAGAGTAAAGGCAGAGAGAGAGTAAAGGCAGAGAGAGAGTAAAGGCAGAGAGAGAGAGGAAAGGCAGAGAGAGAGGAAAGGCAGAGAAAGAGTAAAGGCAGAGAAAGAGTAAAGGCAGAGAGAGTAAAGGCAGAGAGAGTAAAGGCAGAAAGAGTAAAGGCAGAAAGAGTAAAGGCAGAAAGAGTAAAGGCAGAAAGAGTAATACGGACAGCAATTGCTTGGAGTGGGGTGGTCGATGGGATGGTAATAGACATCGTCCCGAACGAGGAACATGACCCCACCTTCAGCTGGAATACCGTCCGCTAGGGTGAGGTCAGACCGCTCCGAGGTATAGTGGGTAAAGGCAATACAGTCAGTTGGGCGCAAATTTGTTTCCTGGAGACCAAGGACGAGCGGACAGTGCAGGCGGAGGAGCAGTTGTAATTCCTCCCGATTATATCGAATACCTCTTATGTTCCAACGTAACAAAGCCATCGCTAATCAGAAAAAAGGGGGAATGAAACGGGTGAAGAGCGGGTCACCTCGACGGCCGCAGAGGGCCAGGTTTCGAGGGAACAACGCTACAACCGGCGGGAGGCGGATCCTGTTCCATCGAGTCGTCGCCAGCTGCGGCCGCTTTCCCGGATTGCGTGGGAGGGGCAGCATCATTCGCCGACGAGAGGCCAGCTGAGCGCCTGGCAACAGAGCATCCCGGCGAAACTGAGGACGGCCGGGAGCAGGGACTCGCGGATGGAGCGTCAGACGAAACGCGCCGGGGTGGAGAGGGGGATAAAGAATCCTTCTTGGAGGCCTTCGTGGAAGTCCGATGAGGCACGGGGATGGTGGGCTGGACTCGAAGAAGGTCCTCACACGCGGGGTCCGTTTTGAAACGCCGGACCTCTGAAGCCAGTGTCCGGATCGGTTCCCCGATGGATGCCTGAGAAGAGGATCGCTTCTCAGGCGGCGGAGGGGGAGGAGGAGGAAGGGTGGCCACTGGGGCAGGGGCCACGAGGGAGCAGGATTTGGAAGGGAGGGATTTGGGAGGCGGAGGCATAGACCTCGGATGGGGTGAGGAGGTGGAGGGGGGACAGGATAGGGGTGATGATACTGCGGAAGGAGTGGACACTACTGAGGCAAACGAAGTTGTCAACATCACAGGATGGAGGCGGTCATATTTCTTCCTGGCCTGAGAATAAGAAAGAGACGATCCAAAGTTTTTATTTCTTCAATCTTCTTCTCCATCTGATAGGCGGGGCAGTCTAAAGATCTAGGCGAGTGGATGCCAGGACAATTGACGCACTGAGGTGGTGGGGTGCATGTATGTTCCTCACGAAGAGGACGTCCATAATCGCCACAAAGGGGCTCAGCCTCACACTGTGATGACATGTGCCCAAAGCGCAAACACCGAAAGCAGCGCATAGGAGGCGGGACGTAAGGTCGCACGTCGCACCGGTAGCACATCACCTTTACCTTCTCCGGGAGAACGTCCATCTCGAAGGCGAGGATAAAGGCCCCAGTGTCGATGCGACGGTCTTTGGGGCCGCGCTGGACTCGCCGGACGAAATGCACGCCTCAGCACTCCAGGTTGGCCCTGAGCTCCTCATCAGGTTGCAGCAGCAGGTCCCTTGAAAAATAACCCCCCGCATCATATTCAGTGCCAGATGCGGGACAATGGACACTGGGATGTCCCCGAGTCGGTCCCACGCCTGGAGCGCCGCCGACTGTGTGGCGGAGGTGGTCTTTATAAGAACGGACCCCGAACGCATTTTACTGAGAGCCTCGATTTCCCCGAAGATGTCCTCGATGTGCTGGACAAAGAACATGGGCTTGGAGGTGGCGAATGTTCCCCCATCGGTCTGAGAACAGACTAAATAGCGGGGGAAGTACTTCGCCCCAGGCCGGCGGGCCTGTCCTTCCTCCCAGGGAGTGGCCAAGGGGGAAAGGGCAGGAGATCCAGAACCAGAGACAGTACCTTTCTTTTTAAAAGACTCGGCCGCAGAGCGGCCTGATACATGTTGACGTTTCATCTGCGAAGCGTCCGCCCCGATACCACCCACTCCGACCAGGGGCTCTCCCCACGGGCGCCACCCAGCCTCAGCAAGGGCCACCTGGCAGGATGACCGTTGCCAGGAGTCCTGATGCCCCAAGGAGACGGGCATCTACTCCTTGGCCGACGTGGGGAGGGTGCAGCTCAGGTATCGGCAGTACGATCCCTGTGTAGTCAGGGGGCTACAACCTAGAGGGTACATGACGACCCCACCACAACGGGCAAGCTACCGTGCTGGATTTCGTGTGCCATGGAAAGTCCATCATGATCGTAGGTGCAGATGGGGACGCACTATGGGCGTCACTTGTGCAATCCATCAGGCGTTTAGGCCCAATGTGAGGAATAGTGGGTGTGGTTACAACGCCGTTACAATGCTGAGTGCCAAGGTCTTAGTGCATTGAGGACCAGTGACACACCACGTAAGGCGTCCTTCCCCAAAAGGCTCGTACTTCTGTAGAATTTTGAAAAATGGTGGTCAAACCCCAAGGGGGACCATCACATGGAAGGCCAAAACGGTTGAAACTCCTTTTAGTCGCCTCTTATGACAGGCAGTAATACCTCGGGCCTATTCTTACCCCGGACCCGCAGGGGGCTACACCATGAAGATAACGTGCTACAGACGCGAAATATAACCGACAGGAAGAAGATGCTGTGATATGAAAATGATTAGGTTTTCAGAGCATTTATACAAAGTTGGCGATGATGGCGACACCTACAACGTGCTGACATGAGGAAAGTTTCCAGCCGATTTCGCATACACAAACAGCAGTTGACCGGCGTTGCCTGGTGAAACGTTGCTGTGAAGCCTCGTGTAAGGAGGGGAAATGCGTACCATCACGTTTCCGACTCTGATAAAGGTAAAGGGTAATACGGAACGCCGTACTGGATCCCAACGGCCTCGTATCACTAGCAGTCGAGATGACAGGCATCTTATCTGCATGGCTGTAACGGATCATGCGGCCACGTCTCGATCCCTGAGTCAACAGATGGGGACGTTTGCAAGACAACAACCATCTGTACGAACAGTTCGACGACGTTTGCAGCTGCATGGACTATCAGCTCGGAGACCATGGCTGCGGTTACCCTTGACGCTGCATCACAGACAGGAGCGCCTGCGATGGTGTACTCAACGACTGGGTGCACGAAAGGCAAGACGTCATTTTTTCGGATAAATCCAGGTTCTGTTTACAGCATCATGATGGTCGCATCCGTGTTTGGCGACATCGCGGTGAACGCACATTGGAAGCGTGTATTCGTCATCGCCATAGTGGCATATCACCTGCCATGATGGTATGGGGTGCCATTGGTTACACATCTCGGTCACCTCTTGTTCGCATTGACGGCACTTTGAACAGCGGACGTTACATTTCAGATGTGTTACGACCCGTGGCTCTTCCCTTTATTCGATTCCTGCGAAACCCTACATTTCAGCAGGATAATGCACGACAGCATGTTGCAGGTCCTGTACGGGCCTTTCTGGATACAGAAAATGTTCGACTGCTGCCCTTGCCAACACATTCTCCAGATCTCTCACCAATTGAGAACGTCTGGTCAATGGTGGCCGAGCAACTGGCTCGTCACAACACGCCAATCACTACTGTTGATGAACTGTGGTATCGTGTTGAAGCTGCATGGGCAGCTGTACCTGTACACGCCATCCAAGCTCTGTCTGTCTCAATGCCCAGGCGTATCAAGGCCGTTATTACGGCCAGAGGTGGTTGTTCTGGGTACTGTTTTGTCAGGATCTATGCACCCAAATTGCGTGAAAATGTAATCACATGTCAGTTCTAGTGTAACGTATTTGTCCAATGAATACCCGTTTATCATCATTTCTTTTTGATGTAGCAATTTTAATGGCCAGTAGTGTAAATAACAAAATAAGGCAGGGCAGAAGGGCTGTACAACAATTGAACTTGATCGTTTGGAATAACAGAAAGAGCCAAACAGGTCATATACCGTTCAGTTGTTGCAACCACCGCTACGTTCGGAGCAAAAACTGGGGTAATAAATAAGCGTCAGAGAAACAAGTTGCTTGCACTAGTTATAGATTTTAGAGCAGAAGTTGTGGCATCTCCAAGGTGGACCATGTACCAAATGCCAATATAAGAGAGGCTAGGGTGTCGATAAATCAGTAATACATACAATAGAGATGAAACGTTTAGAGTGCTATGGACGTTTAGAGAGGTTGGACGACAGCAGTTGGCCAAATAAAGTGCGGCAGTGGACCCTTGCGGAAAGAAGAAAGCGAGGATGGCCTAGGAACAACTGGAGTCGAGAGGTCTGGGACGCGATGGACTACAATACGGAGACTGGTGTGACTAAGATGTGGAATACGGGAAGACAGAAGCGACTCCAACGGAGGATACTCAGAAGATAGAGCACTTATTTCCCTCCAATGAGTAGAATCATATGACACAGTGTAATGAGCGTCGAAGTGAGGATGTAGTGCAGGATGGACAAGACGCGAACTATAACTGCCGTATATTGCGTCATTGTCTCGGCTGCACCGGATGTGGTGCAATACTTGTGCACGGGACTGCTGTCGTGGATTACAACAGACACCAGTGTTAACGAGGGAGAAACTGGGAAGCAAAAACAGAAGTGCTAGTTGATACGGGTGAGCAAGAAGTAAACGGGTAGGCCCTTTCGCTACTGGTTTCACAGGGCGTCTCAGTGTTGATGGCCTGGCCACAGGACTCGTGCCACTCAAGGCAGCTCTGCTGGTCACGAAGAAGTTTCCGGTCGTACCAGGCCTACTGTCATCACATTAGTGCTGTTTTCCACTCGTGCGAATTGTGGCGGAGCAGTCTTTTACGCTTTGGAACGCTGAGCAAATGTATTCAAATGGGGTTCCCATTCCATCGAAGAAGAAATAACAGTCAGCTCAAGCTCCATCAATCGCAGAGCAGGTGCTAACTTCTAATATTATTTCTACAAAAACAAAAAGGTCCTCGCGGGAACACGCCCAGGAGACAAATGCACTTCATATACACTACCTCACAAAGGAAGTGAAAGCAAAAAAATAAATAAAAATCAAATGGCTCTGAGCACTATGGCACTGTGGAACATAACATCCGAGTGCCCTAGAACTTAGAACTACTTAAACCTAAGTAACCTACGGACATCACACACACCCATGCCGGAGGCAGGATTCGAACCTGCGACCGTAGCGGTCGCGCGGTTCCACACTGAAGCCCCTAGAACCGCTCGGCCACAGCGGACGGCTGAAAGCAAAGACGAGGTCGGTTGACAGTGTAACGTCATAAACGTACGCAACATTGGAGGACGTAAAGCTGTAATTGTCTTTGACAGGTAGGAGGGCCACCAGTGTGTGTAAGCGTTGTTTGTGTTTAGTGTCATTACCATGTCCGATATTGTGTTTGAGGGAAGAGAACAGCATCAAATAGTGAGTGATCACTGTGAAGGACAAGGAGTTTGTGCCCATTAGTGAGAGATGGGGTCATCATCAACTGACAGAGTTTGAAAGGGGCCTCATTGTGGGTCTAAAATTGGCCAGCTGGTCGCATCGTTCAACAGTCACATTTGTTGATGGTGTTGAGACAGCAACCAGTCACGAATTTATTTTCAGTTACTTTATTCAAAACTATCTTGGACATGGAACATCTTTATAATTAATGTAACAGTATTCGCTCTAAAACTCACAAAATCAATGTCTCTCTATATTAGTGTAAAAGGTGTTTTAGTTGCATAAATGAGTATATGATCTTTTTCTAAACAGGGGACGTCTTTATAATGTTACGATATGTCATAGCATCTTTGACACTCACATGTTTGTAAGCAGGTTCGTACGTATCAAAACATGTGGTGCATGTTAGTTATCTATTCTGTGACAAATCCAAAGTGCTAAGTGAGAAAAATTTACGTGTGCAACGGTGAGAATGCAGTGGGAATGTATTCCCATCTGTTGGACGAAAACTATGTAAACAAACACTCCGAATCGACATTTCACGCAAGTCACATCCAATGAAAATCTGTAACGCAACCATCTCTGTGCCGTCCTAATTAAGCATTATTTATATTTTAGGACAATTAATCTGTAAAAAAAAGCACCACATGTTCTAATGAAACCATGAAAACCGTTTGAAGATGAATCGTAATGATTCGAAACCGGTGCGGTACATTTTGAATAAAGGAACTGAAAATAAATTTGTGGCTGGTTGCTGTCTCAACACCATCAACATTTCCAGAATGAGATTTCCACTGTGCAGCGTAGCGTGCGCTGATATGAAACTTCCTGGCAGATTAAAACTGTGTGCCAGACCGAGACTCGAACTCGGGACCTTTGCCCAGAGCACTTGCCCGCGAAAGGCAAAGGTCCCGAGTTCGAGTCTCGGTCTGGCACACAGTTTTAATCTGCCAGGAAGTTTCACCATAAACATTTGTCTTCAAATAACAGCCACGGTCTCCAACCATGTCATCATACAACAAAATTGCATTTGTGGCGGAATCAGGATTTGGCAGTGGCCCAGTGCTGGGCTGAATGCAGGCATACTCGTCGTCAAGGTTCTGGTCGGTCCCTTCCAACTATCACAGGGAAGGATCGCCAAATTCTGCACCAAGAATTTGGTAACCCCTTCACTTCACATCTGCGCCTGCCGTCTAGGAACAAGTAATGGCCTCTCTGCAACATTCTCTGACATCATGCACCATTGGTCGGAATCTACTTGTGGTGTCACCGCTAGACACCACACTTGCTAGGTGGTAACTTAAATCGGCCGCGGTCCTGTAGTACATGTCGGACCCGCGTGTCGCCACTGTGTAATCGCAAACCTAGCGCCACCACATGGCAGGTCAGAAGACACGGACTAGACCTCGCCCCAGTTGTACGGACGACATAGCTTGCGACCAGACCTACCAAGTCTTCCTCTCATTTGCCGAGAGACTGATAGAATAGCCTTCAGCTTATTCCATAGCTACTACCTAGCAAGGCGCCATTTGTATCAGTGCTTATAGCTTACTACTATTCAAGAGATGTATTCCAACAAGAGAATAAAGTTAAGTATATTATTCCAGCTACGTACTTTTCTTCTTATTCATTAATAAGTCTCATGTTCCAGTACTTCACGCCCGTCTGCGTTAGTTTAGCGTGCACTTTCAGCCACTTCATTCTACAAGGTGTTGGCCCAGCTGTCGACACATCACATGGCGACGAGAGAAAGTGTTTTTTCTGCTTTGGACTGATTTGTTCTTTTTCCCTTTTTGTGCTCTGATTTGCTTGTGTCATGGCTTCGCCGCAATCTCCAGATGTACTGTCCGAATTTTTTCGCTTGCAGAATCAGCAGACGCAGGCGTTATTGGAAGCCCTTGGACAGCTCGTCCAGGGTCAACGTGCGCTGCAAACCGATGCGGCAGCCGTCGCTTCATCGCTACCGCAGCCACACAACGCTGTCGCACCGCCATTTAGGCCCTTTGAGGCCACGTGCGAAACCTGGACTGAGTGGGCCAGCCAGTTCCAGTTTCATCTCGCAGCATACAGAATTCAAGGTAAAGAGCGGCAGCCGTTTTTGCTTTCTTGTGTCGGTGTGTCTACCTACCGTGTGATAGTGAAATTGTTTCCCCGACGCGACGTCGCAACTCTGTCCTACGAAGAAATTTTGTCTGCTTTAGATGCCTATTTCAAAGAAACAGTAAATGTAGTTGCAAAACGGTATACGTTCTTTCGTACAAAACGTACGGCCGGTCAGACTAATAGGGAGTGGGTTGCAACTTTGCAAGGCCTTACTAGAGACTGCGCGTTTGCCTGTGAATGTGGCCTCCCATATTCCGATACAATGGTGCGTGATGCAATAGCACAGAACGTTTCTGATGTTCGCATACGGGAACAGATTTTGAAACTCGTAAATCCCTCCCTTCAACAAGTGATAGACATATTGGATAGGCAAGACACACTTGACTTTGCTCAGGACTCATTTGAAACTTCGCCAGCAGTGTGTCACATTAATCAGCCCGCCGGGCCCGCTGCACGGGACGCTAAGCGGCCCTCGCGCCCGTCGCAGCCTCGCTCGCAAACACGTGCGCCGCGTAAGCAAGCAACTGCAGTGAAATCATGCCCGCGGTGTGCAACTAGACATTCGCGTGAAAATTGCCTGTCACGCCAAGCTATTTGCTTTTACTGTCAAAAGAAGGGACATGTTCAACGTGTTTGCCAGAAAAAGCTTAGATCAGACAATCGCAATAATTCCAGGCCTTTTGCTTCGCGCCGGAATCGCACCCAGGACAATCAGGCTCGTGGACCTTCGCCCATGGACATTAATGTAGTTCATTCCCACCCGTCCAGTGACACTTTAGCTAACAGTGACTGTGTTCGTCCCACCCAAAGTGTGTGTCGACGTCGCAGGACATCCCGTAAAGTCGCAAGTGCTTCTGTACCTGTATCAGTTCAAATTGCACGTGACAGTCGCTCTTGTCGTCAGCAGGACAATAAACTTTTTGTGGACTTAGCCTTTGAAGGCAAAGTGATCCCATTCCAGCTCGATACCGGAGCTGCAGTTTCATTGATTAATCATGACACGTACAAACAACTGGGCCAACCGCCATTGCGTGCCGCAAATGTTAAGTTAACTAGTTACTCAGGACAGCCGATCCCTGTGTTAGGACAGTGCAGCCTTATTGCAACATACAAGGGACAAACAAAACTTGTATCATTTTACGTTCTTCGTTCTTCTAGTGCAGTGAACTTGTTTGGCTTAGATTTGTTTCAATTGTTTAATTTGTCTATAGTAAATCAGGTCCTATCAGTGAATCAGACTGTGCCTTCCGCCAGTGTTTCTAGTCTTTGTGAAGAATTTGCAGACATTTTTGCACCGGGCCTTGGTTGCGCTAAGAACTATGAAGCACATTTGGAATTGAAAGACAACGCGCAACCGAAATTTTTCAGAGCGCGCAATGTTCCCCACGCATTGCGTGATGAGGTCGCAAGAACATTGCACGATTTAGAATCTCAAGGTGTAATTGAACGTGTGCAGGCTTCTCTCTGGGCCTCACCCTTAGTAATTTTGCCAAAACCTTCCGGAAAACTGAGACTTTGTGTGGACTTCAAGGCCACTGTGAATCCACAACTTGTGACTGCTACTTTTCCTTTGCCCCGCCCGGAAGATCTTTTTGACAAACTGTGCCCGGGAAAATATTTTTCAGAATTGGACCTAGCAGATGCGTACTTGCAGATACCTGTGGACGAAGACTCCCAGCGCGTCTTGGTGGTAAACACGCATCTTGGCTTGTATCGCTTCAAAAGACTGCCATTCGGGTGTGCATCCGCCCCTGCATTGTTTCAGCAATATTTACAAACTGTGTGTGAGTCGGTCCCTTCTGCTGCGAGCTATCTGGACGATATTGTGATCTCCGGACAGACAGAAGCCGAACATTTGCAAAATCTCCGAACATTATTTCAGGTATTGCGTCAGAATGGTCTTCGCTTGAGAAAGGACAAATGTGTGTTCTTTGCTCGGGACTTACCCTACCTGGGGCATGTCATAAATGCCCAAGGTATACATCCGAGTCCAGAGCACCTCCGTGCCATACAGGACTTACCTGCTCCGCAGAATTTGAAACAGCTACAGAGTGTGTTGGGTAAAATAAATTATCATAAATTTTTGCGCAATGCTTCTTCCATTTCAGCTCCGCTTCATCGCTTACGCCGTAAAGGTGTTCCGTTCGTCTGGACGACGGAATGCGAACCCGCCTTTCGCCAGTTGAAATCGGCGTTACTTTCAAATACTTGCCTTACGCCATTCGATCCCCGAAAACCCCTTTTGTTGATGGTAGATGCATCGGATTTCGGGATCGGTGCTGTGCTTGCCCACAAAGATGGCTCGCATGATCGCCCTATTGCCTTTGCGTCAAAATTGCTCTCATCTGCGCAAAGAAATTATTCACAAGTAGAGAAAGAAGCTTTAGCTCTCGTGTTTGGTGTTACCAAGTTCCATGACTTCTTGTATGGTCGTCACTTTACCATCATCACGGACCACAAACCTTTGACATCGCTTTTTCATCCGACCAAGCCTGTACCTCCACGTACAGCGCAGAAATTCATTCGCTGGTCACTTTTTCTCTCGCAGTACCGCTACGATATCTTGTATCGGTCCACTGCTAAGCACGGCAACGCTGATGCGTTGTCCCGTTTGCCTGTTGCTGAGGATAAGGCATTCGATTCTTCCGAACTTGCTTGCATGTTCATTGATTCGGAAGCCGATGACGTGGTCGCATCGTTTCCGATTGATTTTCGTCGTGTAGCTACAGCCACAGCTGCTGACCCTGTCCTTGCTACTGTTTTGCGTTTTGTTGCTACGCAATGGCCCTTGTCAAAGTCACGGATCGCGGATCCTTTGGTTCGCCGTTTTTTTGCTCACAAGGAGAGACTTTTTGTACGACGTGGTGTTTTGTTGTTGCGTTCCGATAATGATCAGTCCAGAGTCGTGGTCCCACGTTCGTTACAGTCCTCTGTCTTAAAGCTTCTTCACCAAGGACATTGGGGTATAGTGCGAACGAAACAGCTTGCTCGTCAGCACTGTACTTGGTTCGGCATCGATGCTGCGATTACGAATATGTGCTCCTCTTGCGTGGCGTGTGCAGAACAACAATCCGCACCGCCGCGGAAATTCTTTGCATGGCCGAAAGCCACTTCCCCTTGGCAACGCTTGCCCATCGATTTTGCTGGTCCATTCTGGAATGCTCGATGGTTGGTTGTGGTCGATGCTTTCAGTAATTTTCCTTTTGTTGTCCGGATGTCTTCCACGACGTCTTCTGCCACAATCCAAGCCTTGTCTGCTATCTTTTGCATTGAAGGTCTTCCGCAGACTATTGTTTCCGACAATGGCCCACAATTCATGTCCGCAGAATTTCAGTCATTCTGCAAGGCCAATGGTATTCAACATCTGACGTCCGCGCCGTTTTCGCCTCCGTCAAACGGTGCCGCTGAACGATTGGTCCGGACTTTCAAGTCCCAGATGTTGAAATTGAAAGAGTCGCATTCTCGGGAGGACGCTTTGTTGCTCTTTTTGTCATCGTATCGCTCTCAGCCCCGCGATGGTCGCTCGCCGGCTGAATTGCTCCATGGTCGATCTCATCGCACCCTGATGTCTTTGCTACATCCGCCGCATCAGGTTCCGGTGCAGCGGCAGACTCCTGTTTTTGCTCCTGGCGACGTTGTCTATTATCGCAACTATCGCGGTTCACAGCGTTGGCTCGCAGGGCGCATTCTTCGCTGCCTCGGCCGCGCGATGTATTTGGTTTTGGGGGCCTCTGGTGAGGTGCGTCGGCATCTCACTCAGCTGCGCCTCTGTCGTCGCCTGGGTTCTGCCGCTCCCCGTCTGCTTTCAGCGACGGTGCCGTCAGGTCAGCGCCCTGGGGACCCATCTACTGGCTCGCCTCATCCCCAGGTGTTACCGACGCTGCCTTCCATTTTGCCCCATGGCGTCGCGCCGCCGCCGCAGCCGCCGCCGGCGCCGCCCGCAGTGGACGCGTCGCTGCCACCGCCTGGCGCCTCCCTGGGTCACGCGCCGCCGCTCGCTTCCCGTGACCAGCCGTCCTCCGCCATGGACCTCTTGCCCGCTCCGGACCAGATGTCGTCTTCGCCCGTCGGGTGCTCCGACCACATGGAGGTCGACCCTTCTGTCTCATTACGTGCGCATACACCTCATGTTGACGTGCACCCTGGACTAGGTTTGCAGGCGTTTCCTAGCTCCCCTCGGACCGAATGGCCGGGTGCGGGTGGCACAGCCTCGCCTGTTGTTAGGCTCCCCACCTCATCGCATACGTCAACATGGGGTCCTCCCCACGGCGGGCGGAAGCCTTATCTCACGACCGTTCGCCGATTTGCGGGGGAGGAATGTGGTGTCACCGCTAGACACCACACTTGCTAGGTGGTAACTTAAATCGGCCGCGGTCCTGTAGTACATGTCGGACCCGCGTGTCGCCACTGTGTAATCGCAAACCTAGCGCCACCACATGGCAGGTCAGAAGACACGGACTAGACCTCGCCCCAGTTGTACGGACGACATAGCTTGCGACCAGACCTACCAAGTCTTCCTCTCATTTGCCGAGAGACTGATAGAATAGCCTTCAGCTTATTCCATAGCTACTACCTAGCAAGGCGCCATTTGTATCAGTGCTTATAGCTTACTACTATTCAAGAGATGTATTCCAACAAGAGAATAAAGTTAAGTATATTATTCCAGCTACGTACTTTTCTTCTTATTCATTAATAAGTCTCATGTTCCAGTACTTCACGCCCGTCTGCGTTAGTTTAGCGTGCACTTTCAGCCACTTCATTCTACAAGGTGTTGGCCCAGCTGCCGACACATCACTACTAGCAATCGAAATAGGAATCGCCACCCTTTGCGTAGGCTGCCGTTAACATTACAACACGAACGGCTGTGTTTGTACTGTGCAATGATCGGAAAGCGTGGACTGCTAATGAATAGCGTCGCACTGAGTTCAGCGATGAACCGCTTTGCTGCACTAACATGAATGACCATCATCTGGGGAGAGAACCCTACACATGTTTTGCAGGAGCTGCAATGCGACTTCAGGTCATGGCTCGTAGTGATTGATGGAAATCTGACGGCACAACGGAGCATGACGGAAATACTGCGTCCTCACACGTTACTTCTCATGTCACAGCTTCATGGTGCCATTTTTCAACAGGGCAATGCTCGTCCACACATGGGAAGTGTATTTGCACTGTAGCCACCGGCCGGAGTGGTTCAAATGGCTCTGAGCACTATGGGACTCAACTGCTGTGGTCATTAGTCCCCTAGAACTTAGAACTACTTAAACCTAACTAACCTAAGGACATCACACACATCCATGCCCGAGGCAGGATTCGAACCTGCGACCGCAGCAGTCGCACGGTTCCTGACTGCGCGCCTAGAACCGCGAGACCACCGTTGCCGGCCGGCCGGAGTGGCCGAGAGGTTCTAGGCGCTACAGTCTGGAACCGCGAGACCGCTACGGTCGCAGGTTCGAATCCTGTCTCTGGCATGGATGTGTGTGATGTCCTTGGGTTAGTTAAGTTTAAGTAGTTCTAAGTTCTAGAGGACTGATGACCTCATATATTAAGTCCCATAGTGCTCAGAGCCATTTGAACGATTTTGCACTGTAGCTGGTCGTGTGTCCAAGTGGTTCTAGGCGCTTCAGTTCGGAACCACGCTCTTACTACGGTCGCAGGTTCGAATCGTGCCTCGGGCATGGAAGTGTGTGATGTCCTTAGGTTAGTTAGGTTTAAGTAGTTCCAAGTCTAGGGGACTGATGACCTCAGATGTTAAGTCCCATAGTGCTTAGAGCCATTTTATGTACTGTCTGAATGATGTTGAGATACTCCCATGCCCAGCAAGGTCCCCAGATCTGCCCCCAACAGAACATGTGGAAGACCAGCTCAGACACCATTTCGGTTCCAGTGCCAGTATCCAGGACATCCAGGACATCCAGGACCTCTTACAACAGTCCAATAAAACAATACCAATCGCCGTTATTTAGGTTTTATTTTTGTTTTTAGGCTACCAGTTTCGACGATACATTAGTCTTCTTCAGGCGACTTCAATCGAGTAACCTTCGTGTTACACGATAGATCAGCACTTTTAACCAGTCTGCTGTATCGTGTAACACGAAGGTTATTCGATTCCTAAAGATGACGTAATGTATCGTCGAAATTGGTAGCCTAAAAACAAAAATCTAAATAGCGGCGATTGGTACTGTTTTATTAGATATTGACCATCCATAGTTCCACACTCCAGCCAGAAGATGGAGTTACATTTCTTACAACAGTTGTGGGCCAGTTTGTCTGAGGAACGACTCATCGGCTTTATGACATCCTTCGCAACTAATATGTGCTTGCATTCTCGCGAGAGAGGATTCAACGTCATACAGATAAATGGGCTCATACTGCCAAGTTGTTTGTAATTTGACTCGATTTTACAATCACTGAAATTAAAACGCATACCTTCTCAATCCGAGAAGCTTAATTTCGTTTTCTCAGCCCATTTCGAGTGCTTCTCATTTTTGCCAGGTAGTGAAGTAAAGGGTTCGTTGCTTGTCCCCATCTCTGAGGATTGTGGAGAGGATATATCTCAGCCCATAAAATAAAATATCGCTGTTATGAACTGGGGCTCCATTCTCCCTCAAGATAATTGCTCCGAAATGCGACGAGCGACTTCAGCGTCACACATGAATTCACTTTTCGCGTCTCAACCTCCACGGTTGTCACTTGTAGCAATGTACTTTCGTAGGGCTTGGACTTTGTGCAACATCTCTGCACACCCTACGCAGTTCATGTGTGTGACAATAATATTAAACGTTTACTTGACATCTGTGGCGGTTCAGTTGGATTTATGTTCTAAAATTTCCTCAAGTGGCTGAGTCCAGAGCAGATGTCCATACCATAGGACTCATTATCGCCTCAACGTTCAGCATTCAGCTGACCGCACTGAACGCCTGAAGGTGACATACAGACCATTGGTCGTAGCAGTCATTGGGGTTTTCCCTTGATATTGTGACCAGATTGACTGATTTGGGTACACTGCCGCCACCAGAATGAACTTGCCTTGGTAGTGTGTAACAGTGGACGGATGAGTGTAGTTCAGCATATCAGTCACCGATTCAACACTGAACGACAACAACCCGTGAGAAGCCTCGAAATACAGACTCACTCCCTCGCTATTTGATGTTCGTCGGACAAGTACAACTTAATGTGTAATGATACATTTTTTCTGCTCTATAAATTGACAATACTGGCACACCAGTGACTTGCCTTCATCTCACTGTTGTTCTTCTGCGTCAACTGTGCTATTTGAATGAATAGCTCTCTTCGTAATGATTTCCGAGCATTTCGTTATGGGTACCCCGCTATATGTGTGAACCAAGGAAGGAAATTGGGAAGTTGTGGTAAGGTCTTATAGGATTAAACTGTTGAGATTGTAATCTCCCCCTCACTTATCGACCTTAATGACAGTAAAATTTAAATCACATGTACCTAATGGAAATTTGGGGAAAGCAATCGTCACCAAAGTTAATCTGTCGGTAAAGAGGGAGGAAAGGGTTACATCTAAATGAAAGGAAAAATGCAAATGACATTGGTGGAAAATAATTTTGAGAAAAGGGTAAAATTAATAAAGAAAATAAGTGTACAGTCGTTACGTTAACAAATAATTGGCGTTAATTAGATATTTGAGATTTGGGGAAAATTACGGTCGCCAGTCCTATGGACAACTACTATAATAACTGAAAATGAAAGATAAATGTACATATAATTAGCACTAAAAGCGTGGCAACTGAAGGTTGACACGTGCTGGGTGAATACTGAATGTTTGTCAGAAGTGATAAATTTCGCTACACTCTGTCTTAATTTAGTAAAAGAATTAATAAAACCGGAAAACTGAAAGTTAATTTAGTGACTGAAATTAATAGTGAGCTTTGTTTCTGAAGCACTGCGAAATTCAGTAAAATAAGGTTAGTCTTGGGCTACCTCAACAATCATTTCAAAAACTACTTGAATCTACGCAATTTAGAAATAAGAGATTTAACTTGGAACTTGAATTAAATGATTCTGAACAATTAACAATAGTAAAATTTAGTACGTACCAAGCTGAGCTGCAGTCACAGGTAAGCTAAAATATGGTAACAAAACTCGCACTCTTAATTTGTGCTTGTGTAATCTAAATATTGTAGCCAGCTATGAATACTTTAACTGAACTTTGAAATTAAAGCAGTGAAATGGAATGATATTATTTTAATGCTGGCGTTTGAATTTCAACGACACTCGGGTTAATTTCCGGAAAAGGAAGGGACCCTGCTTGGTAGTGCAATTGGGACAATGAGCAACAAAGGTTCATGCTACGTTGCTGTAATTTTGAAACAGTTTGAAAATCTGAGGTCTGCCATACAGTCCTAAAACTTTACGTGCTTCCAGTCTTCCTTGTTGGTTGATTGAAAGTTTGAAGTCGTCGATCGAGGAGGTGGCGACAGCCACTCATTGTCGGCCGTCGCTGTTGCAGAAGCTGGATGTTGGCGCGCCTTCTTCTCGACACGGTCACCAGTCGAAACGGGCTCTTGATGTGCGCCAGCTAATGCACAATACACCTGCTCCACCGCCCTACTCCAGCCACACTCTCTTCTGTCCACGCTCCACGCGGCAGAGTTAACACTACGAAAGATCCTAAACACTTTGGTTCTCCACATGACCTATCGATGTAATCGTTAGATAGCTTAGTTTTCCCTAGGCAAGACCCAGCGTAAAAATACAAATGGTATTTACAAAACAAACCAATTATACATATATACATATATATATACACTCCTGGAAATGGAAAAAAGAACACATTGACACCGGTGTGTCAGACCCACCATACTTGCTCCGGACACTGCGAGAGGGCTGTACAAGCAATGATCACACGCACGGCACAGCGGACACACCAGGAACCGCGGTGTTGGCCGTCGAATGGCGCTAGCTGCGCAGCATTTGTGCACCGCCGCCGTCAGTGTCAGCCAGTTTGCCGTGGCATACGGAGCTGCATCGCAGTCTTTAACACTGGTAGCATGCCGCGACAGCGTGGACGTGAACCGTATGTGCAGTTGACGGACTTTGAGCGAGGGCGTATAGTGGGCATGCGGGAGGACGGGTGGACGTACCGCCGAATTGCTCAACACGTGGGGCGTGAGGTCTCCACAGTACATCGATGTTGTCGCCAGTGGTCGGCGGAAGGTGCACGTGCCCGTCGACCTGAGACCGGACCGCAGCGACGCACGGATGCACGCCAAGACCGTAGGATCCTACGCAGTGCCGTAGGGGACCACACCGCCACTTCCCAGTAAATTAGGGACACTGTTGCTCCTGGGGTATCGGCGAGGACCATTCGCAACCGTCTCCATGAAGCTGGGCTACGGTCCCGCACACCGTTAGGCCGTCTTCCGCTCACGCCCCAACATCGTGCAGCCCGCCTCCAGTGGTGTCGCGACAGGCGTGAATGGAGGGACGAATGGAGACGTGTCGTCTTCAGCGATGAGAGTCGCTTCTGCCTTGGTGCCAATGATGGTCGTATGCGTGTTTGGCGCCGTGCAGGTGAGCGCCACAATCAGGACTGCATACGACCGAGGCACACAGGGCCAACACCCAGCATCATGGTGTGGGGAGCGATCTCCTACACTGGCCGTACACCACTGGTGATCGTCGAGGGGACACTGAATAGTGCACGGTACATCCAAACCGTCATCGAACCCATCGTTCTACCATTCCTAGACCGGCAAGGGAACTTGCTGTTCCAACAGGACAATGCACGTCCGCATGTATCCCGTGCCACCCAACGTGCTCTAGAAGGTGTAAGTCAACTACCCTGGCCAGCAAGATCTCCGGATCTGTCCCCCATTGAGCATGTTTGGGACTGGATGAAGCGTCGTCTCACGCGGTCTGCACGTCCAGCACGAACGCTGGTCCAACTGAGGCGCCAGGTGGAAATGGCATGGCAAGCCGTTCCACAGGACTACATCCAGCATCTCTACGATCGTCTCCATGGGAGAATAGCAGCCTGCATTGCTGCGAAAGGTGGATATACACTGTACTAGTGCCGACATTGTGCATGCTCTGTTGCCTGTGTCTATGTGCCTGTGGTTCTGTCAGTGTGATCATGTGATGTATCTGACCCTAGGAATGTGTCAATAAAGTTTCCCCTTCCTGGGACAATGAATTCACGGTGTTCTTATTTCAATTTCCAGGAGTATATATATATATATATATATATATATATATATATATATATATATATATATATATATATATATATATAAGTTGAACTAACTTACTCTAAGGAAGTCACACACACCCATGCCTGAGCGCGGCCCCTGTGGGGGGGCGGGAGGGGGGGGGGCGTGACAAGACCCCTCAGACCACGCGACAAATAAGGAAGAAATAAGGGGAAAGACAATACTTTCTCAATCGAGTGACCGTCGATATGACGTATGTCGATCAGTACGATCCACAGAACAAGCGGTAGAGCATGGTATGGGAACAGCCATCTTCGCCTAAAGCAAAGAATTTCAAAAACGAAATTTCTGCAGTTATGTTGGTGACAGTATTTTGGGATGTAAAACTTTCGTCACCGATTACTTACACTACTCCAGGTAAAATAGTGAACAATGGCACTACTGTGAGATTCTGCGAGACCTGAAAACGAAATTCAAATCGAAGGAGAGGAGGAAGATTTGAGCAGATGTTTCTTCAGAATAATGTTCAGCCTCACACAGCCGGGAAAACAATCCAGAGCATTTATATTCTTGATTTTTAACTGATGGAGCACTCACCGTACAGTCCTGAAATAATTGAAAATAATTTTCACCTTTTGGTCTGACGAAGGAGGATAACGTTCACCCTCACACCGCAGGGAAAATAGCCCAGTGGATTTATATTCTTTGTTTTTAGCTACTGAAGTACCCATCGAACAGTGCTGAAATAATTGAAAATCAAATTCATCTTTTGATCTGACGAAGAAGCTCCTGCCTGAAGCTAAGTTTTTATCGGATGACGAGGTTGTGCAAACGGTGCAATAGTGCATATGCACGATGCTGCAACGTTTCCTAAAAAATTTTAAAAATTGCCTACAATTTTTTACGTAGCTTCGTATTTCTGCTCATCGTACGTCAAAGTGAACAGACCATAGCAGAGGCAAAGGAACAATCTTATTGGACGCTCGAAGCATGGCAAAAGATTGTCGGGAGCTATGAGTGGATAGCGGTACACACCGATAGCACCGAAAATTATGTACGTCCTGGCAGCTGGTGGACTTGCTGGTGTGGCGGATCAGGGTGTACATAAAGTCTGGGAACACTTTCAATTATTTATTGCATAGGAACTAAACATTGTACAGATGCCGGCCGGGATGGACGAGCGGTTCTAGGCGTTACAGTCTGGAACCGCGCGACCGCTACGTTCGCAGGTGCGAATCCTGCCTCGGGCATGGATGTTTGTGATGTCCTTAAGTTAGTTAGGTTTAAGTAGTTCTACGTTCTAGGGGACTGATGACCCCAGAGGTTAAGTCCCATAGTGCTCAGAGCCATTTGAACCACTGTACATATGTGATACATATTGCATTTTGAAGAGAAACTCCGAAAGATTTTTTTTACAAACATTCGGTATGCGATCCATGAGTGACCCGGCAGACGTCAGTACGGTAATCTAATTCTTACCATACCCGTCCCAGCATGGCTTCGTCGACTGAGGCAAGCCGGCCGAAGTGGCCGCGCGGTTCTGGCGCTGCAGTCTGGAACCGCGAGACCGCTACGGTCGCAGGTTCGAATCCTGCCTCGGGCATGGATGTGTGTGGTGTCCTTAGGTTAGTTAGGTTTAACTAGTTCTAAGTTCTAGGGGACTAATGACCTCAGCAGTTGAGTCCCATAGTGCTCAGAGCCATTTGAACCATTTGACTGAGGCAATCGCTTCCCATATTCTCTCCCGGAGCTCTGCTACATCACGTGGTAGAGGCGGTACATACACTAGGTCTTTAATGTCGGGGAGGCCATTTCATGAAACAGCTCTCCACTTCTGTATCACGGCCGATCCATCGATGAGGCAGCTCCGTGTTTGTGACTAGCGCTGACTATCGGCAAATTACCAAACTACGCCATGTGGTATACATGGAATGAAACTTTCAGGGTTATCTTCTGGTAAACCTTCCGGGATGTAAGGTCGTGGTCCATGAAACTCTTCAGCTGCTAACGTTTCGTCCAGAGCTGCGCTGGACATCTTCAGAGGGTTGTTTCTCCTACGGTGAGTCTTGCCGGCAAGACTCACCGGAGGAGAAACACCCCTCTGAAGATGTCCAGCGCAGCTCTGGACGAAACGTTAACAGCTGAAGAGTTTCATGGACCACGACCTTACATCCCGGAAGGTTTACCAGAAGATATGTCATCCGGTCGTGAAAGCCTTCATACTATTTCAGGGTTTCTCTTCAAAATGACTTATGTATGATACTTGTACAATGTTTCGTTCTTGTGGAATAAATAATTGAAAGTGTTCCCAGACTTTATGTACATTCTGTATAGCTCGAGGTAGGGCCTCTGATAGTACCACTATAGTGTCTCAACGAAGTTCACCACCGCATTGCTCCCAAATCTGGTGAGAGTATTTTGAGGATTTCTCCACAGAGCGAAACGAACACATCAGAGCCAGCTTCAACCAAACTTCGTGAAGTGTAGTTGTGGACTAAAATGGTTCCGCAATGCTTTCGGTGTGTCATGAAGTGCGTGAAACGATTTCTAGAAACTCTCGCGACAGAGAATCTGACATCGACGCTATAACAGTTGAGTGGGGTTAAATT
The DNA here is from genome assembly GCF_023898315.1 of Schistocerca nitens. Classification (NCBI taxonomy): domain Eukaryota; kingdom Metazoa; phylum Arthropoda; class Insecta; order Orthoptera; family Acrididae; genus Schistocerca; species Schistocerca nitens. The sequence goes on along the minus strand of NC_064617.1, from coordinate 927,276,580 downwards.
AACTGCTCTCAAAAAAAAAAGTGTTAAATCTAAATTCCCAGGACGCGCGGGTTAGCAGCGCGGTCTGAGGCCGCTCGCCACGGTCCGCGGGGCTCCATCCGTCGGAGGTTCGAGTCCTCCCTCGGACACTGTGTGTGTGTGTGTGTGTGTGTGTGTGTGTGTGTGTGTGTGCTGTCCTTAGCGTAAGTTAAAGTTGGAAGCAGTGCTTAAGCTTAGGGGCCGATGTCCTTAGCAGTTTGGTCCCGTAAGACCTTACCACAAATGACCATATCCTAAATTCTGAAACTCAACAGGCTTGTGACATGTTGTGGAAGAGTTACTTACATGTAACATAACAGAATAGCAGAGCATTTCAGCAAAGTCAGTCTTGTAGCCTTAACACAATATCTCACTAGATACGAAATGGGAGGCATTTTTTGTCTCTCCTGATATAGCTAGTTGGATGTAAAGTGTTCCACCCACACTCGTGACTGCGACTGCGGGTCTGCTACAGAGACATGGAGGTTTACGTTCGGAACGATAACACTGACTTTTGTAATACCACAATGCTAAGGACAAGCTCTGTAAGAGCTTTCCATCGACATCTCAGGGGAACAATACAAATCCAAACCGTGAAGTCTTATAGTAATGACGCTACGAAATGTGGCACCGAAGCGGGTTCACGCGTCATTCAGTTCACGTTTGTTATTGAATAACCGATTTCAGGTGTTAAAGTAAGCTATTTATTCGAATCTAAAAAAGACGGTATGGTAGGAAACATTTATTTTGTTTGCATGTAATTTATTCACTAGCCAATATGAGCTCGAATTATGCACAAGATGTGAGTGTGAAACGTCCCCTTAGAAAAAATTAATGAATTATTGTGCTGATAAACCCCTTACGTTATTTGATTTTCAAACAGCTGAGCAAAACAACGTGCACAGACATTTCTGTCTTTACTTATTCTGATCACAAAACTGACAATATTTTTAGCGCAACGCAATCTGACTTTCAGCAATCCCTACAAAAGAATGGCCCTGACTAACAATAAGCGCCAATGCTGCCAGCTAAATAAAATATTCTAGTTACTGAAGTCACTAACTACTGATAGGCATAGTTAGCAAATGAAAGATTTTGATAGAGAACAAACAATGTATTTGCCTTAATAATATTCAAAAGTCATCATGATATCCAGTATTACAAATTTACTCTTTCTGATGGACACACGTCCAGATCGTCCGCTCTTAAAATTCTGACATCTCTCTCCCCAAATCCACCACTGATGGCGGCTCACCAATTGCGCAACGCTATGCGCTGTTCACATCCAGCTGCCCAACACTACAATAGCGAATATTTCAACAGTGCCAAGCACCCACAGACTGCACACAGCACAGTCTATGATTTTCATACAGAGCGCTACGTGGCGTTACCAACATAAAAACCTAAACAGCCTACTTACAAGAGTTGTCGCGAAAGCACTGAGAGCCAACATGGCTGACTTTATGGCGTATTATAGTCAGAAGGGGACACACGACCATTGTCAAGACTCTAGACGCGTTTACGGAGTAATACTGCTGCTATTTCCTCAGGCTATGTCACAGATTTACCTGCAGGTCTGTGATAGCCCCTTTTTCCCGCCGGGGTAGACTGGCAAAGTAGTGTGAAGCGTTTCTAGATCCGACTAACGCTAGGAGGTCATAAATCGAGGCAAAGCACAGGACGTGACATTACTGAGCTCCCTAGGTACTTACTGAAGATCTAGTAATAATAATAGCTACTGCTTACTGAAGTGAGGTTATAAATAGGTGCGCCTTCTGCCTTTTCGGAGAGATTGGGATCGAGTACTCGACAAAAGAACATATGGGCGTTCAATGAAAACAACGACCCAGCTGAAATGGATGTTGGGAAGTTCACCATCATAAGAACTTTTTTTTGTGGTCATCAGTCTACTGACTGGTTTGATGCGGCCCGCCACGAATTCCTTTCCTGTGCTAACCTCTTCATCTCAGAGTAGCACTTGCAACCTACGTCCTCAATTATTTGCTTGACGTATTCCAATATCTGTCTTCCTCTACAGTTTTTGCCCTCTACAGCTCCCTCTAGTACCATGGAAGTCATTCCCTCATGTCTTAGCAGATGTCCTATCCTCCTGTCCCTTCTCCTTATCAGTGTTTTCCACATATTCCTTTCCTCTCTGATTCTGCATAGAACCTCCTCATTCCTTACCTTATCAGTCCACCTAATTTTCAACATTCGTCTATAGCACCACATCTCAAATGCTTAGATTCTCTTCTGTTCCGGTTTTCCCACAGTCCATGTTTCACTACCATACAATGCTGTACTCCAGACGTACATCCTCAGAAATTTCTTCCTCAAATTAAGGCCGGTATTTGATATTAGTAGACTTCTCTTGGCCAGAAATACCTTTTTTGCCATAGCGAGTCTGCTTTTGATGTCCTTGCTCCGTCCGTCATTGGTTATTTTACTGCCTAGGTATCAGAATTCCTTAACTTCATTGACTTCGTGACCATCAATCCTGATGTTAAGTTTCTCGCTGTTCTCATTTCTACTACTCATTACCTTCGTCTTTCTCCGATTTACTCTCAAACCATACTGTGTACTCATTAGACTGTTCATTCCGTTCAGCAGATCATTTAATTCTTCTTCACTTTCACTCAGGATAGCAATGTCATCAGCGAATCGTATCATTGATATCCTTTCACCTTGTATTTTAATTCCACTCCTGAACCTTTCTTTTATTTCCATCATTGCTTCCTCGATGTACAGATTGAAGAGTAGGGGCGAAAGGCTACAGCCTTGTCTTACACCCTTCTTAATACGAGCACTTCGTTCTTGATCGTCCACTCTTATTATTCCCTCTTGGTTGTTGTACATAAGAACTACAGAGGAAAAAAAAACCAATACCGTGCGAACAGGCCTTGATGCCTTGATGCCAGAATCTCGCTGTGTCCGCCTCGACAGCTGAGTGGTCAGCGCGGCAGAATGCTGTGCAAAGGGGCTCGGGTTCGACTCGCGGAGGGGTCGGAGGTTTTCTTCGCTTAGGGACTAGGTGTTGTGTTGTCTTCATCATCCTATGATCCCATCGACGCCCTAGTCGCCGAAGTATCACCAACTAAAAAAGAGTTGCACTAGGTGACCGGTCTACCCGACGGGAGGCCCTCAACACACGACATTTCAATTTTTTTTTTCCATCACGGTGTATTACATCGAGGATAGCTTCAGCGTCGGCGTTCCATCCCAGCAGCAGTTGTAACAAAATCCTTTGGTGTCAGCCATGATGACGAATCTCTGCACATTGCCACGCGTCTCACGTCTCCGACATGCTGGCAGCTCTTGTTTACGTGTTCCTGACAGTAATTAAAGTCATTGTGGGAGGCTCGGTGCGGTGAACAACGTTCAACAGTGCTCTAACATTTGGGGAACTTCTGCAGGTCGTGAAATAATGTGTGATACCTGCATGTCAGGACTAAGGTTTGGATCACTCTGTAATGGTAATTGGGTAAGCGCTTTGTGCTGTCTAAAGAAGCCGCCGTGCTAAAAGGTAAATGTTTAGCTGTCAAAAGATACATTCGTTCTAATTGTTCCAACGATCGAAACTTCACCCTGACGGAAGCAACTGATTTCCTTTATTTTAACTGTGTTAGTGGAGACAGCATCGCGTGACTGTGCATTTTGGAAACTATAAGCAGATATGGGTTAGAAATTCAGTCCTTCAGTCACCTGGGTTATACTCACGAGGGAACATCCCCATCGCACCCCCCTCAGATTTAGTTATAAGTTGGCACAGTGGATAGGCCTTGAAAAACTGAACACAGATCAATCGAGAAAACAGGAAGAAGTTGTGTGGAACTATAAAAAAAATTAGTAAAATATACTAACTGAGTAGTCCATGCTGAAGATAGGTAACATCAAGGAGAGAGTGAGCTCAGGAGCGCTGTGGTCTCATGGTTAGCGTGAGCAGCTGTGGAATGAGAGGTCCTTGGTTCTAGACTTCCCTCGAGAGAAAAGTTTAATATTTTATTTTCAGACAATTATCAAAGTTCAGGCACTCACTGATAAATAACTTCGCTCTCCAAAATTCCAGAACATGTTCAGATTTCCTTGGACATATGCAGGATATGACGGTCTACACACGGAAAGATTTGAAAACGTAAAAAACCTATGTTTTGACAGAGCACAGGGAAAACTGTGCGTCTGTGAAACTGTTGCATTCATTTGTTGCAGTTTATGTGACAAACTCTTATGTTTTCATCACTTTTTTTGGAGTGATTATCACATCCACAAGAAAACCTAAATCGGGCAAGGTAGAAGAATCTTTTTACCCATTCGCTAAGTGTACAGGTTAGGTCGGTCGACAACATATTCCTGTCATGTGACGCAGATGCCGTCACCAGTGTCGTATAGAATATATCAGACGTGTTTTCCCGTGTAGGAATCGGTTTACCTATGTCCTTGCGATTCAAATGTTTTCGGTTCCCATTGGAGAGGCACGTCCTTTTGTCTACTAATCGCACGGTTTTGCGGTGCGGTCGCAAAACACAGACACTAAACTTATTGCAGTGAACAGAGACGTCAGTGAACGAACGGACAGATCACAACTTTGGGAAAATAAAGAAAGTAAAATTTTCAGTCGAGGGAAGACTTGAACCAAGGACCTCTCGTTCTTCAGCTACTCACGCTAAACACGGGACCACGGCGCTCCTGAGCTCACACTATCCTTGATGTTGCCTATCTTGCGCATGGACTACTCAGTTTGTATACTTTACTAATTTTTTTCACGGTTCCACGAAACTTCTGTTTTCTCGATTGCTCTGTGTTCAGTTTTTCGAGGCCTATTCACTGTGCCAACTTATAACTAAATCTGAGGGGGGTGCGATGGGGAGGTTCCTTGTCAGTACCATGGTAAGAGCGTTTATGAGGAGATCGTTTGGCACGCTATCTGCGCGCCAAAAAAACGACCGTGAGGCCCCAGTGGACAGCCCATTCGCTCCCCTTCGCCGGCCAAACATTGACGTCAAAAATTTCTTTAACCACCACCACGGCTTTTTTGTTTACATTTTATGTCTTTTTCTGTCTCCTTCCTTCCTTCCTTCCTTCCTGCCGCCTGTTTCAATGCGACAAAACATTATAATCATCATACGTCACACTGCAAACTACATTCCCGCGGGAATGTCCCTTGAGGTAAATGTGTTCTTGCTGATATCAGGGTATGAATCATTAAACGCCACACTCACTAATATTACAAGACGTGAGGTCTAAGTTTACTGAATTTTGACATTCATAGAGCTACTAGTGGTTAGTTTAGATAATCTGACTCAGAGCTAATTTTTCTTCTTCAGAAATACAATCAATAGTGTGCAAAACGATGCTCGTTGCCACTCGATTCTGTTAGGCCGCAAAAAACTGCAATTACGAGTTAGTTACAAAACTACGGTCGCCAGTACAAATCGGAAATAAATTTTCAGTAAATAAGGAAACTGAAAAAATTAAACGGATAATTTCTATGACTACTTAACTGTTCTGATTTACTGTACCTCACTCTGAGACACTAATTTCACAAAAAGCTCTCCATCACAGTAATAGTTACAAAAATATTATAGATGGCTTTGAGTAAATCAACATCTACTTGTAAAATAATGAAGAAAATCTGCAGCCCTACTTTCTTTACATAAATATCCTATGGTCATAAATGCACTTGAATGCGCACACGTTATTCATCTTGCAAACAATGAAGCCCTAAACATAATTTAATCAAATACCATGAAGTTTGTTTAACATTGCTGTAAAAATAAACTTACTTTTAGATTCATATTTAACTTCCCAAGAAATCCAACTTGTATTACAACATTCCGCAATAGTTAAATTTGGAAACTTTTTAAGTACGCTCAGTTGTTAAATAGTTTTTCAACATAACACTAACAGTCTGTGTTAAGAAAGTAAGACAGTTTCCTCTGAGAGGCTAAGGTAAAATTCCGGCTTTGGGCAAACAACCAATCACAGCTCGCATGACGGGTCAATACCAGTCTGTAAGTACACGTAAATTGAACTACATACATAAAAGAAGCCACGATAAGTACCGTACTACGTGATGTAAATTGCTAAACAAAAGAGTACGTAGCCTGGAGGCCACCGTAAGAATGTTTCGTTAGTGTAGTCAAATATTGTCTGGTTTTAGCCTCAGTGGCTCTTCTTCAAATTAACAAATGCCATCGGGCACTGTTTAATCCTTAACAACACAGGCAACAATCATCAGAGGCAATAATTCAATGTAAGGGTATAGATTTTAGACACCTATCCATAGGGGATGTGCACAGTACGATGGACGATGACTTATTGGTCATCTGAAAACTGTGAGGTCATCCACACGAGTACTAAAAGAAATCCGATAAATTTTGGGTATACAATAAATCGCACAAATCTAGGGATGTCAATTCGACTAAATACCTAGGAATTACAACTACGTGCAACTTAAATTGGAAAGACCACATAGATAATATTGTGGGGAAGGCGAAACAAAGACTGCTCTTTGTAGGCAGAACACTTAGAAGATGCGACAAACCCACTAAGAGAGAGCCTACATTACACTTGTCAGTCCTCTGCTGGAATACTGCTGCGCGGTGTGGCTTCCTTACCAGATAGAATTGACGGAGGACATCGAGAAAGTGCAAAGAAGGGCAGCTCATTTCCTGTTATGGCGCAGTAGGGGTGGAGTGTCACTGATATGATACGCGAGTTGGGGTGGCAGTCACTGAAACAAAGACGGTCTTCTTTACGGCGAGATCTGTTTAGGAAATTTCCATCACCAACTCTCTCTTCCAAATGCAAAAATATTTTTTCGGCACCCTCTTATGTAGGAAGAAATGATCATCATGATAAAAGAAATCAGAGCTTGAACGGAAAGATTTAGGTGTTCCTTTTTCCCACGCGCCATTCGAGAGTGGAATGGTAGAGAAGTAGTATGAAAATGGTTCGATGAACCCTCTTCCAGGAACGTAAGTGTGAACTGCAGAGTAACCAGTAGATGTACCCGCTTGGCGCCCCCTATTGGCACCGTCCACCATTCCCAATGGCGCTTTTTTGTCTCCTTCACACAGAAAAATTTCCCTCTAGCTTTCCATGTCCCCTCATTAAAATTCTATCGATCCTAAACATGGATTAGTAAATCATACAGTACTTTCACAGATTAATATTGGTTTTTTTTTTGAGTCATCAATCTTCGGAGTGGTTTGATACGGCTTGCCACGAACTCCTCTCCTGTGTCAACCTTTTCATCTCTGAGTAGCAATTGCACCCTAAGTCCTCTATTGTTTGGTGGATGTATTCCAACCTCTGTCATCCTTTTACCCTCTACAGTTCCCTCTACAACCGTAGAAGTTATTCCCTGATGCCTTAACAGATGTCCGATCATTCATTCCCTTCTTCTTGTCAGTGGTTTTCATATGTTCCTTCCCTCCTCGATTCTGCGCAGAGCCTCATTTCTTACCTTATCAGACTACCTAATTTTCAACATTCCTCTGTAGCACCACATATCAAAGGCTTCCAGCTGCGTGGAGTGTCCACGCGGTTTGAGGCGCCATGTCACGGATTGCGCGGCCCCTCCCGCCGGAGGTTCGAGACTTCCCTCTGGCATAGGTGTGTGTGTTGTTCTTAACGTAAGTTAAAGTAGTGTGTAATTCTAGGGACCGATGACCTCAGCAGTTTGGTCCATTAGGAATTCACACACATTTGAACACAAAGCCTTCGATTTTCTTCTGTTTCAGGTTTTTTCACAGTCCATGTCTCACTACCATACAATACTGTGGTCCAGACGAACATTCTCAGATATTTCTTCTTCAAGTTTTATATTTGATACTAGCAGAGTCCTCTTGACCAGGACTGCCTTTTTCGCCAGTGCTAGTCTGCATTTAACGTCTTCCTTGCTCCGTCCGCTTTAGGTTATTTTACTGCCTAGATAGCAGAATTCCTTAACTTCGCCTACTACATGATTCCCAGTTGTAATGTTAAGTTTCTCAGTTTTCTTATTTCTGCCACTTCTCATTACTTTCATCTTTCTTCAACTTATTCTGAGTCCATATTCTGAACTGAGTAGACTGTTCATTTCACTTAACACATCCCGCAGCCTTTCTTCACTTTCGTTGAGAATAGAAATATGTCAATAAATCTGTCATTGATACCCTTTCACCCTGAATTTTAATCCCACTCTTGAGACCTGCTTTTATTACCGTCAATGCTTCTTCGCTGTATAGGTACAATTGCGCGGCTGAAGGACTACATCCTAATCTTATAGCCTTTTTCATCCGAGCATTTCATTCTTGGTCTTCAAGTCGTATTGTTCCCTCTTGGTTCTTGTACATAGTGTGTACTGCCCGTCTTTCCCTATAGCTTTACCTCGATTTTTCTCACAATTTTACATTATCGCGAAATGTGTGTGAAACCTTGTGGGTTGTGGGACTTAACTGCTAAGGTCATCAGTCCCTAAGCTTACACACTACTTAACCTAAATTATCCTAAGGGCAAACACACACACACACACACACACACACACACACACACACACACACACACACACACACATCCATCCCCGAGGGAGGAATCGAACCTCCGCCGGGACCAGCCGCACAGTCCACGACTGCAGCGCCCATTGACCGCTCGACTAACTCCGCACGGCACAATTTTACATTATCAAACGCTTTTTCCAGGCCGACAAATCTTGTGAACGTGCCTGGATTTATCTTCAGTCTTGCTGCCGTTATCAAGTGCAACGTCAGAGCTGCCTCTCTGGTGGCTTTTCCTTTCCTAAAGAAAACTGATGGTCATCTAACAGATCGTCAACTTTTTCCATTCTTCTATACATCATTTCTGTCAGCAAGTTGGATGCGTGAGCTACTAAGCTAATTGTGCGATAATTCTCGTACTTGTCGACTCTCACTACTTTCAGAATTGTGTGAATGATGTTTTTCCCGAAGTCAGATGGTGTATCGCCAGTTCTTTTAGATTCTACACATCAACGTGAATAGTCGTTTCGTTGCCACTTCCCTCAACAAATTCAGAAATTCCGATGGAATATTGTCTACCCCTTCTGCTTTGTTTGACCTAAAGTGTTCCAAAATTCTTGTAAATTCTGATTCTAATTTTGGGCCCCGTATCTTCTCCCAGTCGACTCCTGTTTCTTCCTCTATCACGTCGTCAGACAGGAGAGGCCGTCAATATAGTCTTTCCACTACCCGATTGCTTTGCAAGTATAGAAATGTACCACATTCCGTATGAAGTCAGAAATAAACGTCAGTAGTAACAAACTAAACTTAAAACGTAGGCACATCATTATCTTCACTCCCAGATAAAAATGATAGACACTAAAGGACTGCTTCCAGCGGCATCAGTGCATAGTGAGGAGTTATAGTGTTACTGATTCACTCGTCACGTTCATCGGCGATCAGATGGCGCTCAAGATGCCCGTCTGTTCACTCTCTGTTTTGACTATACAGCCAGTAACTGCTGTGAGTTCAATGGTGAACGTTCCAACATTCATTCTACGGTACACCCTTTCCCCACCGACGTGTACGTACTCCTGCTGAACAGCTTCAGCCATTTGAATTATTCTGTACTTAGAGAGAAGTGACTTCACGTTTCTGGTAAATCCGCAACAAGGGGACGTAAGAAATTTTCTTGCGCCAGATTCCGAACCATTTCAACTCATGTATTGCCTAAAGCTAAGTAATCTATCAAATGTCTCTGACGAGTGAGTTGATATCTGCAGTGCAACTTAACACCAATGAGCAAAAACACAATGACCAGTGAAACTTCCTCGTACATTAAAAGTGTGTGCCGGACCGAGACTCGAACTCGGGGCCTTTGCATTTCGCGGGCAAGTGCTCTACCAACTGAGCTACCCAAGCACGACTCACGCCCCGTCCTCACAGCTTTACTTCTGCCAGTACCTCGTCTCCTACCTTCCAAACTTTACAGAAGCTCTCCTGCGAACCTTGCAGAACTAGCACTCCTGAAAGAAAGGATATTGCGGAGACATGGCTTAGCCACAGCCTGGGGTATGTTTCCAGAATGAGATTTCTCACTCTGCAGCGGAGTGTGCGCTGATGAGAGTCGTGATTGGGTAGCTCAGTTTGTAGAGCACTTGCCCGCGAAAGGCAAAGGTCCCGAGTTAGAGTCTCGGTCCGGCACATAGTTTTAATCTGCCAGGAAGTTTCATATCATCGCACACTCCGCTGCAGGGTGAAAATCTCATTCTGGAGACAATCACCACTGCCCACTACGAGATTGAATGACGCCTGGTGACGTTGGTGAGTTGTTGACACGTCACGCAGCAAGGAAATTACACACGGCGTAAATAAATAAATGAAATAAAAATAAAAAATTCTGTTCTAAATTTTATAGTGTCTAGAGGACATAAAAAGGCCACTTTTCGTGTGACAAGAGTATCACAGATGCCCTGTTTTCCCCGTTGAGGGTCCAGAAGAGCTTTGACGCTTATGATGGTTAGAGATGTTGTTCAGCCTGCCATGTGATGTATATTGCTTTAGAGATCTTGCTGAAAACGTCGTCCCTCCGTTTACATTAATGGCTTACTACCGTTAAGAGCTAACGATTTTCTGCCCCAGACTTTGGATTAAACGCCTCATAGGGCTGTCGACACAGTCTATGCCCTGCATCACTTCTCACGCCTTCCCTTTCCTGCCGAATACTGGCGTTGGAAATTTCTTCCATCGTGAGGGTCCGTGGCGGCCTCCCACGCACCGCGTGCCATTACACCACTGTGCATTAGCGTGGGCGAGAGCGATCCCTGTAGGGCTGCAGCGTCCCGTTTGACGTCACAGCACAGTGGCGCCGGCAGTCCATCGCGGCACCGAGCGCAAGCTGCAGTGTTGGAGGGTCGCCGCGGGTCCTATATTGCCGTGTCCTGTGTTGGCTGGGGAGTCACACAGCCCACTCCTGAGGGCGTCGTGATGAACATGTGCCCCAACAGGAGACAGCCATGACATACGCGGAAGCTAATGTTTTCTTCATTTTAAGTTATTCGCCGTTCACTATCCCCGTGTTTAGTTTCTGCCCCCAACAACAGAAGTTAAATAATAACGCATCCATAATGGTCTCACTTTACACACAGAAACAGTGGAAAATCGATATTTCATGAATAACTGACCGTCAGCTGACTGTACCTTGAATTTCATTTTTGTATTTACTGCGCAGCTAGAGCTCACCAGGAATTCCAACTTCCAACTGAGTCTTTTCGTCATGACCTGCTGAAGCCGTCATACCTACCTAATGCAATAGTCTGGAAGTCCCCTATGTTTTTTGCCTTATTTAGACAACGTCAACAAACAAATGTATGAAAACACTGGTCACAAACAGTCATGATTGGGCTTACGCTACAAAATATAAATAGAAAACAGAAACCGAAATACAGACAGTTGACAGATTTTTATTCATAAAACATAATAATAGCGAAATTAAAAATTCATTCCTGAGAATCTCACCCTGATTCTTATCTCGTGAATCTCTACAATGAATTAATGCTACAGACATTCGTCACATCCCAAGAACAGCTAGGAAGTTAACTACCTTCGCTCTCTAAAAATGTCTGATCAATAGATAGTGACTACTTGCTGCCAACAAATCAGATATTATTGCGGCGCAGGCATAGCATTTTAGGTAATACCACAACTTTAGGAAAGGTGTCTAAAAAAATTGTATCATTATCGTGGAATGTAGATAGAACGTACCGAGCGAGGTGGCGCAGTGGCTAGCACGCTAGACTCGCGTTCGCGAGGACTACGGTTCAAAATAGCGCCCGGCCATCCTGATTTAGGTTTTCCGTGATTTCCCTGAATCGCTTCAAGCAAATGCCGGGACGGTTCCTTTGAAAGGGCACGGCCGTCTTCCTTCCACATCCCTCCCTAACCCAATGGGACTGATGATATATTAGTGGAAGCCGAAATGTCCGCAGCTCGTGGTCGTGCGGTAGCGTTCTCGCTTCCCACGCCCGGGTTCGATTCCCGGTGGGGTCAGGGATTTTCTCTGCCTCGTGATGACTGGGTGTTGTCTGATGTCTATAGGTTAGTTAGGTTTAAGTAGTTCTAAGTTCTAGGGGACTGATGACCATAGATGTTGAGTCCCATAGTGCTCAGCGCCATTTGGAAGCCGAAATGCACGCGTTTTAGCTCACGCAGGCTGGCGCGAGGAGGGAAGGACTATACTGACGTTAGGTCTAGAACATGACAAGGAATTAGAATTCAGAAAGCGGACGTAATTAGTTTCATACTTAACTTTAATCCATTAATGATGAACGTCGCTCTTGACGGTACATGATTCACAATATTATCTGTTGAGAATACATTCTTGTAGTAACTGAATCTGGCGCCTTGCTAGGTCGTAGAAAATGTCGTAGCTGAAGGCTGTGCTAAGCTGTCGCCTCTGCAAATGAGAGCGTCTGTAGTCAGTGAACCATCGCTCGAAAAGTCGGCTGTACAACTGGGGCGAGTGTTAGGGAGTCTCTAGACTAGACCTGCCGTGTGGCGGCGCTCGGTCTGCAATCACTGATAGTGGCGACACGCGGGTCCGACGTATACTAAGGGACCGCGGCCGATTTAAAGGCTACCACCTAGCAAGTGTGGTGTCTGGCGGTGACACCACAATATCGCTGTTTTTTTACCTCCCCAAATCACCCAAGCAACCAGACAGAGCGTATAAAACTGGAACAGTATAGCGCAAAGTAAAATAGTACTTAAGAGAAACAGAGTATAAATAGTTAGGGTTAAAAATGACGCTACATTGGATGAGGATAATATAACTGTAGAAACAATACATATAAAGTACATGAGAAAAAATTTCATGAAGTATTACTGAAAATGAAAAGTGTATCAGATAGTATTGGAGCAAGAGGAAGTCAGAACGATAGTAGAAAAACTGAAACGTAACAGCCCTTACTACAAAAAATATTTCAGATGAACTTCTCCAACGAGGAGGAGCATAAATGAAAGATCAGTTGTAACCATCTAACATTTTCGAATACGGGCTCCGTTCCACAGGGTCTGAGGGGAACATTGTAACTCCTATCCACACATAGAAAATTATCGTACGGTCGGACTAATTATTCTGGCATGCAAAACAATAACTACTGTCGTCTTCAACACAGTCGAACGACATATTGCAACAGGAATTTCACTTGACCCGTTTGGGTTCCAAAAGAATAAAAATGTTATTTTACATTTAAAATAAGTTACAGATAAACTATTGTCAAATTATTTAACAGAAAAGATCTTTTTTTAATATAATGAAACTTCCTGATAACTCGGAATGAGAAAACGTATATGATTTACTGAAAAACATAGAACGAGACTACACAGACTGAAGACTGATATGAAATCTTGGCTAAAATGAGACAGCGATTGGTGTTGAAAGAGAAACAGGAGATGGGGCATCCACTATGACAAATAATTTAGATGTATAGATAGAATTGGAAAAGTCAGTAAACTATTCCAGATAGTTACGGAAAACCAATATGCATCCTAAGATAATCTGGTAGCATAGGTATGCTGGATAAATTTTAAACCTTGGATAATATTAATTTAAATAGCTACTCGAATGGGAGAAAAATATTAAACGAAAATAAATGAATGTATGACAGAGGTTGTGCACTCTGGCAAGAAAGGGCAGGCGAAAGTAAAGGCAGAAGTAGGAAGTGAGTTACTGGAACTACCTGACTCAGTTACCTGTTTTTAAAAATATTGAGTGTTAATTGCAAAAATATGGTGCTTGATACGACTTTCGTGTCGTGCTGGTATTCAACTCAATGAAAACCAAACAGAAGTCACACTGCTGGCCAATAAAATTGCTACATCACGAAGATGATGTGCTACAGACGCGAAATTTAACCGACAGGAAGAAGATGCTGTCATATGCAAATGATTAGCTTTTCAGAGCATTCACACAAGGTTGGCGCCAGTGGCGACACCTACAACGTGCTGACATGAGGAAAGCTTCCAACCGATTTCTCATACACAAACAGCAGTTGACCGGCGTTGCCTGGTGAAACGTTGTTGTGATGCCTCGTGTAAGGAGGAGAAATGCGTACCATCACGTTTCCGACTTTGATAAAAGTCGGATTGTAGCCTATCGCAATTGCGGTTTATTGTATCGCGACATTGCTGCTCGCGTTGGTCGAGATCCAATGACTGTTAGCAGAATATGGAATCGGTGGGTTCAGGGGGGTAATACGGAACGCCGTGCTGGATCCCAGCGGCCTCGTTTCACTAGCAGTTAGGTTGACAGGCATCTTATCCGCATGGCTGTAACGGATCGTGCAGCCACGTCTCGATCCCTGAGCCAACAGATGGGGACGTTTGCAAGACACAAACCATCTGCACGAACAGTTCGACGACGTTTGCAGCTGCATGGACTATCAGCTCGGAGACCATGGCTGCGGTTACCCTTGACGCTGCATCACAGACAGGAGCGCCTGCGATGGTGTACTCTACGACGAATGTGGGTGAACGAATGGCAAAACCTCTTTTTCGGATGAATCTAGGTTCTGTTTACAGCATCATGATGGTCGCATCCGCGTTTGGCGACATCGTGGTGAACGCACATTGCTAGCCTGTATTCGTCATCGCCATACAGGCGTATCACCCGGCGTGATGGTATGGGGTGCCATTGGTTGCACGTCTCTGTCACCTCTCGTTCGCATTGGCGGCATTTTGAACAGTGTACGTTACATTTCAGATGTGTTACGAACCGTGGCTCTCCCCTTCATTCGATCCCTGCGAAACCCTACATTTCAGCAGGATAATGCACGAACGCGTGTTGCAGGTCCTGTACGGGCCTTTCTGGATACAGAAAATGTTCGACTGCTGCCCTGGCCAGCACATTCTCCAGATCTCTCACCAACTGAAAACGTCTGGTCAATGGTGGCCGAGCAACTGTCTCATCACAATACCCCATTCACTACTCTTGATGAACTGTGGTATAGTGTTGAAGCTGCATGGGCAGCTGTACCTGTACACGCCATCCAAGCTCTGTTTGCCTCAATGCCCAGGCGTATCGAGGCCGTTATTACCGGCAGAGGTTGTTGTTCTGGGTACTGATTTCTCAGGATCTATCCACCCAAATTGCGTGAAAATGTAATCACATGACAGTTCTAGTATATTATATTTGTCCAATGAATACCCGTTTATCATCTGCATTTCATCTTGGTGTAGCAATTTTGATGGCCAGTAGTGTACTTTCACTTAAAAAGTTTTTTTATTGTTGGATTGTGAAATATTTTTTCCGAGGGTATTTGTAGAGTGTCTAGAGCAGGGTTGCGACAGAACTTTCTCATCTACATGCATACGCTGCAAGCCAGCCAGCGATGCATGCCGGAGGGTACGTTGTACTAATTCTACTCACTCCCTTTTCTGTCCCATTCGCAACTGTAAGAAGTCTATCTACATGCTTCTATATCTATAAGCTCAGACAGCTTGAAGCAACTTCGATTGTACTTTTCACGTTACGTAGGCCATCCTGATTGTGTATGTATGTACACTGACGAACCAAGACATTATGACCACTGCAAACCGCGAGGTTGAATGCCTCCTGGTGGTGTTGCGGGCACGAGGCGTAGCAAGGACAGAATGTAAGCGGACAAGAGACGAATGGACAGTCATTGTAATGAGGATACTGGCCGCAAATGTGGATATCCGCTGATATAAGCGGCCTGACAAAGGGTACATTGTTGTGGCCCTGCGGCTGGAAGCGAGAATCTCTGAAACGGCGAAGTTGGTCACCTGTTTGCGTACTACTGTCGTGTGCACCTACGGAAAATGGTTGATATAATACACCACATGGTATTGGAGGTCCACGTCTCATCACAAGATAGTGACCTGTGGCAGGTATGACGACAGAGTACAATGCTGGTGCGGGCACAAGAGTTTCGGGGCACACCTTTAACCTTTCAAAGGCCCTTGTTGAACATGAGGCTCCAAATCACAAGAACCTTTCTTCCTCTCTTAACTCAATGACATCGTCAGTTATGATTACAGTGGGCGCAGCATTACTGAGTTTTCACCGTGGACCAATACAGGGTGTTACAAAAACGTACGGCCAAACTTTCAGGAAATACACAAATAAAGAGAAGATGTTATGTGGACATGTGTCCAGAGACGCTTAATTTCCATGTTAGAGCTCATTTTAGTTTCGTCAGTATGTACTGTACTTCCTCGATTCACCGCCAGTTGGCCCACTTGAAGGAAGGTAATGTTGACTTCGGTGCTTGTGTTGACATGCGACTCATTGCTCTACAGTACTAGCGTCAAGCACAGCAGTACGTAGCATCAACAGGTTTGTGTTCATCACGAACGTGGTTTTGCAGTCAGTGCAATGTTTAGAAATGCGGAGTTGGCAGATGCCCATTTGATGTATGGATTAGCACGGGGCAATAGCCGTGGCGCGATATGTTTGTATCGACATAGTCTTCCAGAACGAAGATGTCCCGACAGGAAGACGTTGGAAGTAATTGATCGGCGTCTTAGGGAGCACGGAACAATCCAGCCTATGACACGTGACTGGGGAAGACCTAGAACGACGAGGACACCTGCAATGGACGAGGCAATTCTTCGTGCAGTTGACGATAACCCTAATGTCAGCGTCAGAGAAGTTGCTGCTGTACAAGGTAACGTTGACCACGTCACTGTATGGAGAGTGCTACGGG
This sequence comes from Schistocerca nitens, assembly GCF_023898315.1. NCBI lineage: Eukaryota > Metazoa > Arthropoda > Insecta > Orthoptera > Acrididae > Schistocerca > Schistocerca nitens. The sequence continues at coordinate 927,259,878 of NC_064617.1, read as the reverse complement.
AGAACCAGTTGTTTCCGTACCATGTACATCGTGTGCAGGCACTATCAGCAGCTGATTGGCCTCCACAGGTACACTTCTGCGAATGGTTCATCCAATAATGTGTCAATCCTCATTTCAGTGCAAATTCTCTCTTTATGGATGAGGCTTCATTCCAACGTGATCAAATTGTAAATTTTCACAATCAACATGTGTGGGCTGACGAGAATCCGCACGCAATTGTGCAATCACGTCATCAACACATTTTCTGTAAACGTTGGGGCAGGCATTGTTGGTGATGTATTGCTTGGGCCCCATGTTCTTCCACCTACGCTCAATGGAGCACGTTATCGTGATTTCATACGGGATACTCTACCGGTGCTGCTAGAACATGTGCCTTTACAAGTACGACACAACATGTGGTTCATGCACGATGGAGCTCCTGCACATTTCAATCTAAGTGTTCGTACGCTTCTCAACAACAGATTCGGTGACCGATGGATTGGTAGAGGCGGACCAATTCCATGACCTCCACGCTCTCCTGACCTCAACCCTCTTGACTTTCATTTATGGGGGCATTTGAAAGCTCTTGTCTACGCAACCCCGGTACCAAATGTAGAGACTCTTCGTGTTCGTATTGTGGACGGCTGTGACACAATACGCCATTCTCCAGGGCTGCATGAGCGCATCAGGGATTCCATGCGACGGAGGGTGGATGCATGTATCCTCACTAACGGAGGACATTTTGAACATTTCCTGTAAAAAAGTGAAGTCACGCTGGTACGTTCTGTTGCTGTGTGTTTCCATTCCATGATTAATGTGATTTGAAGAAAAGTAATAAAATGAGCTGTAACATGGGAAGTAAGCGTTTCCGGACACATGTCCACATAACATTTTCTTTCTTTGTGTGTGAGGAATGTTTCCTGAAAGTTTGGCCGTACCTTTTTGTAACACCCTGTATATACGGCGTTACAGATGCAGGCCTATGACGGCAGAATTATGCTATGGGGTACCTTGAGTTGCGCTTCCGTGGCATCTGTGACGGTAATTGAAAGCATCCTGACAGCAGTGGGCCGCGCGAGGTAGCCGCGTGGTCTTGAGCGTCTTGTCACGGTCCGGAAAGTTCCCCCCGTCGGAGGTTCGAGTCCTCCTTCCGGCCTGGGTGAGTGTGTTGTCCTTAGCGTAAATTAGTTTGTCAGTTTAAGTAGTGAGTAGGCTTAGGGACCGATGACCTCAGCAGTTTGGTCCCTTTAGAATTCACACAGATTTTGAACATTTTTGACAGCAGTGAATTACGGAACATTATTGCGAGCAACCTACATTGCTTCATGCTTGAAGTCTCCCCATACATCTACATCTACGTCGATACTCTGCTAAACACATCTAACTGCCTGGCAGTACGAGCTCTGATTTCCCTTATTTTATCGTGGTGTTCTTCTCTCCCTATGTTTGTCGGTGTCAACAAAATATTTTCGCATTCGGAGCAGAAAGTTGGTGATTGGAATTTCGTGAGAAGATTCCGTCGCAACGAAAAACGCCTTTATTTTAATGACGTCCAGTCCCACTCCTGTATCATTTAGTGGCACTCTCTGCCATGTTTCGTGATTATACAAAACGTGCCGTCCTTCTTTGAACTTTTTCGATGTACTCCGTCAGTCCTATCTGGTAGGGATCCCACACCTCTAAAAGAGGACGGACAAACTTAGTGTAGGCAGTCTCCTTAGTAAGTCTGTTACATTTTCTAAGTGTCCTGCCAAAAAAACGCAGTCTTATCAGCCTTCCGCACAACATTTTCTGTATGTTTCTTCCAATTTAAGTTGTTCGTAATTGTAATACGTAGGTATTCAGTTGAATTTACGGCTTTTAGATTAGACTGATTTATCGTGAAACCGAAGTTTAACGAGTTCCTTTTAGCACTCATGTGGATGACCTTACATTTTTCGTTATTTAGGGTCAACTGCCAATTTTCGCACCATTCAGATATTTTTTTCTAATTCGTTTTACAGTTTGTTTTGATCTTCTGATGAGTTTATTAGTCGATAAACGACAGCGTCATCTGCAAACAACCTGAGACCACTGGGTGTTCACATTGATGACAACTTAAACTGGAAGAAGCATATTACTGAGCTTCTCAAACAATTAAGTTCATCTTTCGCTCTTCGTATAATCGCTAGTCTTGGTACTAAACGTATCAGCCTCCTAACGTACTTTTGCATATTTCCACACAATAATGTCTTATGGAATAGTTTTCTGGGGTAACTCACCACTTAGACATAAAGTATTGATTGCACAAAAGAGAGCTGCGAGAATAATTAGTGGTGTTCACCCAAGGACGTCATGTAGGCACCTATTCAAGGAGTTTGGCATTTTAACTGCACTATCAAAGTACATATATTCGCTAACGAAATTCGTTATAAATAATCCATCTCAATTCGCGAAGAACAGTAGGCCGGCCGCGATGGACGAGCTGTTCTAGGCGCTTCAGTCCGGAGCCGCGCGCCTGCTACGGTCGCAGGTTGGAATCCAGCCTCGGGCATGGATGTGTGTGATGTCCTTAGGTTAGTTAGGTTTAAGTAGTTCTACGTTCTAGGGGACTGATGACCTCAATGCTTTGGCTCATCGGTGTATATGGACTGTGCCAGACTCTGCCCTCATTTCGTGTTACGTGACCACCTTCGCATGTCGTTATACACAAGAGCTGCCGCTAAACAGAAACGCTCTTTATAGCGAGGTTCTTAATGCAAATTTCTTCACAGCATATCTGCGTCCTCCTACGTACCGGTACTAGAAACGGCCGTGACACCTAGACGTGAATGTTATCGGTGTACTGCGGCTATTTCAGTGGGGCAGCGTGTGACGTGGCGCACAGATACAATCTCTACAGCAGCTGCGAAGTGTCGGACATGTTCACGAAGGGCTAGCTACTGTGTACATCGCACGCTTATTTATGGTTACCTATGGTGTTCACTATGTCATTTATCTTTTTATTGGTTGTGCGCTACGCTTTGTAAAGTGCGGCGTTAGCTCTGCCTCGGTTTGTGGTATTCATTGTGGAAGACATCTGTACGTCAAATATGGCAGGGCTTGGAGTAACTAGAATATTGTATAACGAGTAGTTTTTTGGCAGCAACTAGGGGAGTAACAACGTAAGCTGGAGGTAGATTCTGTGGAAGGTAATCGACATCAATGAGATTTCTAGAAAGTGTGTTTTTATTTTCACTATGATAAAATGATACTGTTCGTTGTTAACAGCGAAGTCAATTTGGGTGATGTTGCTGTTAATTCTGATACTTAATAAAGTATGTGAAGGCCTGCGTTCAAATCTGGAATCCAAGGCCGAAAATATTCAGCTACCTTATACCAAATGTAACGTGGCAGTAATGTCAGTGACTTCAGTTGTCGCTTTACTGCAAGTGCTTTGTCTCAACAACAAAAAAAAAAAAATCACAAAAATGTACGTAATTACGAGCGACTTTTCCATATCACCATATCATCATAAACTCCTTGAATTCAAAGCTGTGTCGTAATTGATACGATAGGAAACTGGTGCGAATTGTAGGAAAAAATGGATTGGTCGGATACGTAGTTACCTTTATCAAAACATAATTACTTTCACAATACCGATGTTGTGATGAACATTCAGTCTCTAGGTTTGATCCGAAAACAGAGCGGCATCTCGAAAATTTCAAGCAGCGACCGCGGTGGCTATGGCGATGGTGTAAGTCCATCTCTAGACGTTCACTCTGAAATGCGACACATTTTTCCCAACGATGGATAATTTGTTGCAGAATTTTGTAGGAGAAAGCATTTTGAGTCTTTAGGAATCTTTCCAACTCTAAAATCAACTTGTAATCATTGTTGTAATTCCTGTCGCGCAATCAGGGGTACTCGAAGACAAGAACTTTTCGGCTAGCATAGACTTGGGTCTGCAGCTTGCAGAAGCGATCATTACATATTGCTCATGTACGTTATAAATTACGAGGACGTGCTGAAAATTAATGCTTCCGAATTTTTCTGTATGAACTCATAACTTTTCTAAATAAAACAGACGTTATTAACATTCTGTATCTTTAATTTTCGTGTGTGCATAACATTTTTCACAACGAGAGACCAGCTGTTTGGTACCGTCACTGTAGAGTGTGTGACTTCGTTAACAGCCACAACCTCACCTCAATTGCAGCGCTTCATCAGTAACCAAATGAAGTCATCGAAGGTTTTCTCAAGTTTTGGAAATAGATAAAAATCGGATGGGGCCAAGTCGGGACTGTTTGGAGGATGGACAGAGAACCCAAGGAATCGGATTGCTGCAGATCTTGCAGCTCTGGTGCGTGGTCTAGGATTGTCGTGCCGAAGGATAGGGTTCTCCATATGAGGAAGAATTCTCCTGCGGTTAGAAACTGGCTTTTCTCACGCACCGATGTAGTTGCGTTAACGCCGCCATACTCCACGCTACAATTCGGAGCCGCCTAGTAGCAGGGTAGTTCAAATACGTAGACATGAAGAGTAAAGATGTAGAATGGTAATAATGTTTGTTTTATTTAATAAGCTTTAAGAGTTTTCACATAAAAAATTCGGAGCCATTGTTTTCCACCACGCCCCCGTATAATATTGACTCACCAATGATATCTGCATAGATCTAAGAGAATTTCTGAAGACCGGTTAAATGGATGTGTAAATAAAATGGATACACTGGTGATTAGTTTTTTTTTATATTTACCATGGCAGGAGCTGCATGGAGCAGAGGAGCAGTAGGTATAGGGCTCCAGCAGAGTAACGTTTCAATACAGTAATTACCTTTATTTTCTCACATAGGAAATTTGGCACAATCATTAAGCAGACATATTCTAATCACTTTAATACATACTAAACAAATCTCTCTGAAATTAAATAACCAAAATTATTGCAGAAAGTGTGACCATTAAGGTTGAAACTTGACGTAAGCACTTAAAACTATCAAAGTACTTTTAAAATTTGCAAACTGATAAATAAATACTTCAGTTACAGCTTTAAATATTTGGTTACCAGCATTCAAAAGAAACAGCAATTCATAATCAGCTCCTCTGCAGCAAGGGCATTCGGCTAACACACCATATAAACTCCGATCTGTGCAGGATCATTTAGTAATATCTAAAGCGTTACGGAGATGATAGATAAACTCCAGTGGAAGACACTGCAAGAGAGACGCTCAGTAGCTCGGTATGGGCTTTTGTTGAAGTTTCGAGAGCATACCTTCACCTTTGGGTCCAGCAGTATATTGTTCCCTCCTACGTATATCTCGCGAAGAGACCATGAGGACACAAGCAGAGAGATTATAGGCCACACAGAGGCATACCGACAATCTTTCTTTCCACGAACGATACTAGACTGGAATAGAAGGGACAACCGAGAGAAGTACTCAAGATACCCTTCCCCTACACACCTTCAGGTGGCTTGCGGAGTATGGATGTAGATGTGCTTCTCAAGTTACGAATGCCACTAGACTACTGCAACAAGCAGAAAAGAAAGTAACAAAGAAATATCATCAGCTTATGTAACATCAATGTCAAATTAAGTAGTAATTTACATTAACAGACTTCTGGAAGACAGCCGTAATACAAAGTGGTTTCACCACAAGAAAGGCCATGTGAAACACTGTTCAGCAAAAGTACATATATCGCCTAAAGGCGGCCAGGAATAGAACAACCAAAACAGGTTCTCCACAACAATAACCACTGGCTCAGATTAACAAATGAAGCCTCAACAGGTTCAACACATTTCTGCTCCATAGATGAGACGGCGGTAAATCACCAATGAACATGCCTCATCAACCTGCAAGCAAGTTTAAACCTTGTCGGCGGAAACGCGACACGCTGCCGGATGACGCTACTCGGTAACACCGCACCTCGCGACCGAGCGAGGTGGCGCAGTGGTTAGCACACTGGACTCGCATTCGGGAGGACGACGGTTCAGTCCCGCGTCCGGCCATCCTGATTTAGGTCTTCCGTGATTTCCCTAAATCGCTCCAGGCAAATGCCGGGATGGTTCCTTTGAAAGGGCACGGCCGACTTCCTTCTCCGTCCTTCCCTAATCCGATGAGACCGATGACCTCGCTGTTTGGTCTCTTCCCCCAAACAACCCAACCGACGCTCCTCGCGGGCGCCACACCTCTATAAACAGCCGGTACGACCCGTCCACTGCAACGAGTGGTGCCTCTGCACACTACCACACCTGGTGGCGTACCAGCCAAGAGCTCTAGCCCGAGTCTAGAGAGAAAGACCTCTCTTTCTGTCCACCATGTGGTGTTAAATCACTTTTTTCGCTCTTTGTATCGCGCCGAGGCGTTTTCCATGATGTTTCAGTGCAGCAACACGAACTTTGACCGCTCTTATCAAGTATCCGTAGGAGCCGGCACACAGCTCAACCTCCCATCCGTAATCAGATGTCTGTGGGCATGGCAATGGGCTCTTTCTACGTCTTTACTCTCACTTATAACCAGCTTTGTTAGCATGCCCGTGGCCGTGTTTTTTACCCGTAAGGTCACTGGTGTAGGTACCTCCACAACTTCGCAGGGGTGCACGAAATGCGGCAATAGTTTCCCAGGAATTTTTTGACAGTCTTAGTTTGGACATGACAATTTTTGACCGAATCTAAACTTTTGATTGTCACTCAGGCAGAGAACATCCCTCGTTATAGCACTGAGCCCCTCCTTGCTGTGCAAGTCGAATATTTCTGAACGCCATAGAAAGAAGTTGTTTTTAATCATTTCGGCATCAGTTTTCTCCATCAAGAAGTCACTGATATTCTACATACTTGCTAATAGTAAATTAAGCACGTACACAAAATTCAGTCTCGTTGGCGAGGTCTTGTGGGCTTCATAAACTTGCAAATTCAGGACAAAGTTGAGCCACCCCAGAGATCTGTCCCAAGTTCTTTACGATTTGCCGTGGAATATTATCAGTGCAGATGAGCCTCCCTGCGAACAAGGATTGCCGCTAATAGAAATCGACGGTGACACGGGTTATACAAAAACAGATCTCGCAAGAACTCTCAAGATGTAAATGTAATGGTGTTATCATTCGCTAGCACCGTCGTGGAACAGAACAGGAAAACAAAGTGGTCATTCTTCTGCTAGAGAAAACGGTTAAGGGCTTCTACCACGACCAAGATATATCTTAAATATTTTCAACATTTCGCGGCCCTGTCAGCAACTGTATTAATATTAATTTTAATTTTAAACCAACAGCCTCAGTTGCAAGGATTACCTAGATTTATCTAGGTTCAGAATAAAAGTAACTACCGTTTATCCATAGTGGACATCGTAAAGCTAAAACTACAAATCTATAAATTATCGTCAGATTGTAAAAACTGATCAGAAACTGCCTCGGCCCCACTTCGCGACCACGATGCGGCAGGCACGAGTGCTGTACTGTAGGCGGTGCGCCACGTGACTGGCATAACTCAGTACGCCATTGTCTAAATGACGTTGTATGCGACGGCTTGATTGGCCGCAAATGGCCAGATGACAGAGCTTGGTTCACAAGATTTGTCTCCCATTTATATGAGATAATAAAAGATAAGGAAAACACGGTAACCGTAGTAAATTAAAAAATTGAATACATTCATAGAATACAATAAAAGTAGAAAGTAGCTGACCTGCTGCTTGTGTCTACGTAACATGCATTTATTTGCACAAATTAACACGAAAAACAGTTCTTCAGCCTCAGTATTCACCCTTTCGCAATAACAATTAGTAATGCCCAGGCAGTGTGACGATCCCCGATTACACCGTGATTTTTGAGCAGAGTTTCGAAAAATTAGAATCAGTAGGTGAATACTGATAATTTTTCGTAGTATTCAACCACTTATCGCTTTTCGGGGAAAGCAGTGAACGGTGGATGGGCTAAGTTTTCTTTTATTTGCCTGTTTAAATTATAGTTTTGATTCAGTTTCTCGTGAAACAGTCAAAATTTTTCAGTCTTTGTCCGATTTCTCGTTTTTTTATAGTAAGTAATAGGAACAAAAACCGAAAATCGATTATTCCAGAAACCGATTATTTTGAGCGGTTGTGAGAGTCAGATAAACTTGAAAAAATACGACATAACCGAAAACCAGTTGTTTCGACGATAACCCCCATCCCCAGTCTGAAGCACCATTGCTGCGAATTTTCTTCAGTCGGCAACAGAGAGTCGTGACGAAAGAGAACACCGGACACAAGAGTGTCACGAGTGACGTTGTCTTTTCAGACTGTTCCCCGTTCTGAACACGCCACCACGATGGACGTGTCCTGTGCTTGCGTGGAGGTTCTGAGGATAGCACACGTTACCAGGCTGTATTTGTCATCTCCATAGAGCCCAGGCCCTGGCGCGATTGCATGGTGTGCCATTAGATACACAACACCATCACCTCGGCTATAATCTAAACAGCAGCCGTTACATATCTTACGTGTTGAGGACGACGACGCTGTCCTCGAAGTCTCCGCGACTACCTACGAACAAGATGACGTAAGGCTGTGTACTGCCATTACTGTCCCTGTCTACTTCGATAAACAGGATACTTTATTGTTTCCCTGACCATTACTTTATCCAGATATCTAGTTACTGAACACATCTACGCATGTTAACAGCATGCTTCCGCGTGTTTTGCTTAGTTGTTGTATCCATTTTATGCACAATCCGTGGTGTCCACAAATGATCCATATAACTTAAGACTTTAATAACTTTAAAAACATGATAGACATCAGCAAATGGTTTTCAACATGTGATAAAGCAGCCCATAAAGTTTTCTTTTCTATTTTCTAGGTGACGCAGTTTTCACGTAAAATTGAACTTGAGTACCTGATAAAACGTGGTCGCCATAGGAGAAATCTCAGTGTTCAGTGTGACTCATACCCAAGTGGAAGGAAATTTCCGAACACGGTATAGAAGGCAACCACCGTCCCAACGAACTATTCGGATTTGGCATACATAGTTTAAAGAAACAGGTATGTTCTCCATATAAAGGGGGCGGATCGTTCACCTGTTTCAGAATCGACCGTGGATATCATGCGAATGGCATTTGCAAGAGGAGGTCCGACAAAAACGGTGCGGTCGGCGGCCAGAAGGTTGGAAGTGAGTCGATCAACAGTGAACAGTGTCTTGCATCAGAGAACGTATACCAGCAAGGTGAAGCTGCTTCAAGCATTAAAACTTACAGACAAACCTCAACGTGAAAAGTTTGCTGTGGATATGCAAGTCAAGACAGACCAAAGCAAACTTTTTGGAAATGATTAGTTTCCCAGATGAGGCAACGTTTCATGTATTCAGCAAACTGAATCGTCATAATGTTGGAATATGACGTTCGTAGCATCGTCATGTTACACATGAACCGGATAGTGATAGTACCAATGTCAAAGTCTGGTCCAATTTGAAGTACAATTCCATCATTGCTCCACTCTTTTACATCGTGTCTATCGTGTGGTGGTCACATGAACAAGTTACAAGAGCTTCCCGAGCCACAATTGAAATACCTGGAACCTGATACTTCCAGCAGGATGGGGCACCACCCCACTGTCCCTAAATTTCCGTCATTTTCTAGACGATAGATGAATTGGACTAGGTGGCCGAATTTGAAACCTGCCATGATCCTCTGACTTCACACCACTAATCCCCTGATTTCACACCACTAGACATTTCAACATGTCACCGTGCAGATCTTGAATCGTACTTTAAGAGAAATGGAATTCCTACTACACATTATCCCTGCCACGAAAGGTGTACACATTGGTGTGAATGAATGACGAAACAAATATTTATAAAGTAAGTGTTCCATGATGAGACCATTAATACGTCACATCTGATAAAATAAGCTTATCACATGTTGAAACTAATTTTACTACGACTACGTCATCTCTCTCAGGTACTACCAGAACTGCTGTTATGCCTGCTCACTGCCTGGACTCCAATAACACTGAAATATTGTTGGCTTCATGTCGCTGTTTACAGCCGATTTCGATAGGTACTACTTGTTCATTCCAACCCTTTGTTAATAAGGCCAACGTACTTAGAAGTTTGTTTTTAGTATAGCTTATGAAACGTGTGTACCTTGTGGAACATCTGCTCCCTGTAGAGAGTATTGCTGTGACCTTTCGGCAAAACTCGCCGCACCCTAAGAGGATGGCTGGTTCGGTCAGCGAAATATTGTGCACAAGCTGGAAACAGCAATTCGGCAGAACACCCGAAAGTACGCTATTATCAGTCACGCGTAGAAAACTTGATAGGGCACATCTAGACATGAATTGAGGAGAAAATGAGACACCACTATGGCTGTTAAACTCTGCTAGAGAGTTGATTATGAAATACACATTAAAAGTGCTGTTAGCTTGCTCCAAACGGGGAATTCGTTTTTTTGGATTTCGTAATTGTTTGTTATGGCGCGCTTTGGGGTTATCCCGTCATCTGATGACATGATAAATAAACAAAATTTATTTTTACACATATTTAATGTTACACGAGTCTTATAATGGTCACTACAATAAAATGTGTCAAGAGTAATAAAATGTGGAACTCCAACACACAAGGTGATTTTTGCCACCGTATACGAAGTCTAGGGACTGATCGATGAGAGGATACAAAACTAGAAAGGTCTAATGAACTTATGTCCAGAAATGCATGGTTTCCATGCTAGACACCATTTATTCAATCAGTGACTGCTGTCTAATACGAGCTGTACCATACTGCCACAGTTACAGTATGTCTAGAAAATGGTTTCCATGCGCCTCAATAATCCATAGCATGTTCTGTCTCACACGTCCACATCGGCCAGGCTGTATCCTAATAGTGTCAAAGGCAGCATGAATACGCTGCTCCAGTGTCTCCACATGTGGAATGGGCTCTGCATACACGATACTTCTGAGATGGCCCCATAACCAGAAATCTCACCGGTTGATATCCGGTGAATGAGCAGGCCTTGCGAATGGATCGCTTTGCCCAATCCAGCGACCAGGGAAGAGACAATAGTTGAGATGCGTCTGGATGTTAACGGGAAAGTGGGCTGGAGCACAATCATGCAGTAATCACATAACCCTTAGAATTATCAACGGCTCTTCTTCTAGCAAGGGATTCAAAGTCACCCGCAAGAATCGCCAATAGTTCCAGCCTGTTAGGCGACGTGGAAGGAAGATTGGTCCCAAAATGAGGTCGCCAATTATCCCAGTCCACACATTCCGACTGCACCGATGTTTATGGTTCGCTGTCTCTATACCATGCGGGTTCTGCATACTATCCCACAGATGACTTATGAAAGTCTAAGATATCACTCCACTTAAGGGTGCCCTCATCTGTGAATAGGATGGATGACAAATCGCGGAATCGTGGTTGCCTGGTGAATAAATCAGCGACAACACTGCTCCCGATGTGGAAAGTCTGTCGCTAGTAAGCCCTGCACACGCTGTAAGCGATAAGGGTAGTAACAATTGTCATGGAGAATGTTCCACACGGGCGTCTAAATTACCCCATACTGGCGGGGCAACTGCCTGGTACTGACACGGTGGTCGCCTTACACAGTGTCAATCACATTTTCCTCGAAGTCTGGTGTCAGTACACATCAGGTACGTCCTTCATGATTTCTTGCTTCCTGAAACGACCCTGTCTCGGACAAACGGCGAAACACTGATGCAAACGTTAAATGCTATGGTTGTTGCCTGTGGGGATACATCTCCTGATACAACCTTGCTGCCTTTCCGTAAATAAACACTATATCGGCAAGCTCTCGATTCAAATACGGAGCCATTGTGTACAACGTTATATCACATTCGCTACAAGATGTGTCAGCAAGAGCAGTGAATCGGACACAACATTACCAATTGCTATCGCAGGAGACCGCGCTAGGTCCCTCTAGGAGGAAACAATGCATACTGTAACTGTGGCTGTATGGTACAGCGCGTATTAGACCGCAGTCTTTGTAACAATGTATGATTGAATAAACGGTCTCTAGCACGGAAACCATGTATTACCAGACATAAGTTCATTAGACCTTCTTTGTTCCGTATCCTCTCACCGGTCGATCCCTAGAGTTTGCACGCAGTGAAAAAAAATCAACCTGTAGCACATAAAAAGTTTTATTTACTTATCAGAAGGATCAATCCGAAACAATAAATAATAAAGAAATTCACAGAAAACACTGAATATTTTTGAGCAATCTTACAAAATTTTTAAAGTCTGTTTCATAATTACTGTTATAATGGTTGCATTCCTCTTAAAGAATTTTCAATCACCCAAGGTCAGTTCGACTCAGTGCCCAATCTGGTTAGAGCCATAGTTCCTGTCACAGGTGACAGTTCTGTGCATTACGTTTTGGACCCATATTCTCCCAAATAACCTCAAATTTCAGTTAGTTCGCCTCCACGTGGTGCACCCTGGGTAACGCTAAATGAACTAACACAACTGGCGGCAGACCGAACGAAGAATTCCTGCCCCACATCACAGTGAAACAGAACGACAGACAAAGCGCTATGCAAGATACATACAACGGTCCTTTTAGGGACCAACTGACAAAGGATCTCGGACCATGCATCCGAATCTGCCATTTCAACATTGAGGGCATAAGCAGAGCAAAATGTCAAGTATTGCAGAGAATTTTACACGATAACGACATTGAGCTGGTAGCCATACAGGAAACTCATGCTGAAAATAGAGTCCAACTTGAAGCTAGAGGAAGGATTCTGGGATATGATCTTCTTGGAGCCACGTATGACAGACACTATGGCGTTGCGACATATGTGCGTGGGGACATAGAGGATGCCTTTCCAGTTGAAGCCTCCATTGCAAATGATATCCATGAAGTTGTCATCAAAATAGGAGAAGTTACAGTAACTAACTTCTATAAACCTCCTGCTACTACATGGCCAGCTGAAGTGATAAAGATCTACCCACACCCAAGCGTATACGTTGGGGACTATAATAGTCACCACGAAATGTGGAAATATAGTACGAATGATAGCAATGGAGACATGCTGGTCGATTGGCCCGAGGAACAAAATGCATATCTGGTCTTTGATGCCAAGGACCGAGGGACATTCAGATCAGCCGCATGGAACTGCGACTATAGACCGGATCTGTGCTTTGTTTCGAGGGATACAAACGATAAACCACTGACAGCCTCTAGAAGGGTCCTGACGGACTTCCCTCATAGCCAGCACCGCCCTGTGCTTATTAATATCGGTGTATCCATCCCGATAATAAGGTCTTACCCTCGACCAAGGTGGAATTTAACAAAAGGTGACTGGACAAAATTCTCTGTACAACTTGATTATACCTTGAGCTGGATCCCTCCAACCAGCAAGAGCTATGAGAGGTTTGTGCGAGCGGTCATTAGCTCTTCGAAAACAGCGATCCCAAGAGGGTACCGCAAAAAATACATTACCGGTTGGACAGGGATATGCGACGACCTGTACGCGGAGTTCCTCAAGAATGGGGACCGGGAAATAGCGGATGAACTATTACATAACATCGACTTTATTAGACGGCAAAAATGGGAGAATACTGTTGAAAATCTAGACTTTTCAAACTCAAGCCGACAAGCCTGGTCCCTACTGCGTAAACTTGGAGGCACAAATCCACCTGAACATAGAAAGGACGAAATATCTCCCAACAAGGTTGCATCCCGCATATTTTCTGTGTCTAGAGCCCCACGAAATAGAAAGCACACAACAAAAGTAAAGAAAGACTTAAAAACATTAAAAAGGACCCGTGCAATGGACTCAGAATATTCATCAGATATTCGCATCGAGGAGGTTACCAATGCCCTGAAGAAGGTTAAATCAGACAAAACTCCGGGCTTCGATGGTATCCACCCTGAGTTCCTCATACATATCGGAGCCTACACAAAACAATGGTTGGCTAAGTTCTTTACGGACATTCTCCAAGTGGGTAACATTCCTCCCTCACTTAAACGAGCAAAGATCATCGCAGTCCTGAAGCCTGGTAAACCAGGCTATAGACCAGAGAGTTACCGCCCCATTGCCCTTCTCAGTATGGTCTATAAATTACTAGAAAGACTGCTCCTCAACAGAATAGGCCAGACTATACTCAAAAAAATCCCTATCGAACAAGCAGGATTCCGTCCATATCGCTGCGGTACAGATCAAGTCCTATCACTGACAACATATATAGAGGCGCGGTTCCAGAAGAAACAAAGTAGCTGTAGCATTCATAGGCCTAACAGCAGCCTATGATACAGTTTGGAAACAGGGGCTCATGTACAAATTAATTTGTGCCGTCCCCTGCAAGATGATAACCAACCTGATTGATCATATGTTGTCAAATAGGACCTTCCAAGTAATAATGGGGAATGAGAGAAGTAAACAGATGAACCTCAATAATGGACTCCCACAAGGCTCTGTCCTTGCGCCCCTTCTTTTCAGCCTTTACATCGCTGACATGCCTGCAACCAGATCGCGCAAATTTGGTTATGCTGACGACTGGGCTCTAGCAACAGCCCACAGAAATATAGAAACTGCCGAAGATATCCTTACGAGTGACCTAGGGATTCTCAGCGAGTACTTTAGAAAATGGAGGCTACAACCTAGTGCTACAAAGACGGAAGTATCTGCCTTCCATTTGAACAACAAAATGGCCAACAGAGAACTACAAGTCTATCTAGACGGGAAATTACTAAATCACAACAAACACCCAAAGTACCTTGGGGTTACCCTAGATAGGACACTAACATTCAAAGAACACCTGACGAAAACTGCAGCGAAACTTAAAACACGCAACAAGATATTGCAGAAGCTCTGTGGCACCACTTGGGGCTCCACAGCATCTACCTTAAGAACATCCGCACTTGGCTTGGTGTATCCAGTGGCAGAATACTGTGCCCCAGTGTGGCTCAACAGCAAACAAACAAACAAACACACACACACACACACACACACACACACACACACACACACACACAGTAGATAGCCAACTTAATGCAACAATGCGTATTATATCAGGCAGAATCAGGCCAACTCCTACAGTGTGGCTGCCCGTTCTCAGTAACATAGCCCCTCCTAACCTGCGCCGTGAACACGCTCTGGTTAGAGAATTTCAAAAAATCATGACCAACCCTCAATTAAAAATCCATGAAGATACTCACGACATCCAAGGAAACCGACTCCGGTCTAGGCATCCTCCACTAAAGACCGCACAGGCTCTGCATCAAACCAACTTTAAAATAAATGACCGATGGAAAGAGGACAGGGAGAGCAGAACAGCAGTAAACTGCCACAGTATGCCATGCATCTTTAGTAAACCAAAAGGATTTGATTGCCCTGGCAAAGTTTGGTCAACTCTTAATCGCATCAGAACCAACTGTGGGAGATGCGCCGACTCCTTACACAGATGGGGTAAACTTCCTTCGGCCGCTTGCGACTGTGGCGCTGAGAGACAGACGGTCAAACACATCCTTCAGGAATGCCCACTAAGGGCATACGAGGGTGAGCCACGGGATTTCCTAATGGCGACCCAAGAGGCAATCGACTATTATCTAAGCTGGACGTCTGCTTGTGAGTGCTCTTCTGTGAGTGTAAATTTACAATTGGCGGTGTTCTTATATACAAACTGTTATTTATTGCTCTGTTTATACATATGTGATTTTTCTTAAATCATGTTGTTTCTGTAATTTTTACTGTGATGTTATGAGCCATACGCTAAATAAATAAAAGCAGGGCCAATCACACTGTCTTCCTGCTCGGCTATACACGCACAACAAATTTCGTTATTTTCTAGTTAGTGTTGCAATTTTAAAGATCACGAAGACGAGTAGTAGAAAGTCCAGCTGAGTGCGGGAGGGCATTATCTTGTGAAACGTAAGCCCAGGATAGGATACTATGAGTGTCAACAAAACCCGGACATAGAATGTCGTCGACGTACCGCCATGCTGTGAAGGTGCCACGGACAACCAATGGGGTCCTGCTGTTGTTGTGGTCTTCAGTCCTGAGACTGGTTTGATGCAGCTCTCCGTGCTACTGTATCCTGTGCAAGCTTCTTCATCTCCCAGTACCTACTGCAGCCTACATCCTTCCGAATCTGCTTAGTGTATTCATCTCTTGGTCTCCCTCTACGATTTTTACCCTCCACGCTGCCCTCCAATGCTAAATTTGTGATCCCTTGATGCCTCAAAACATGTCCTACCAACCGATCCCTTCTTCTAGTCAAGTTGTACCACAAACTTTCCTTCTCCCCAATCCTATTCAATACTTCCTCATTAGTTACGTGATCTACCCACCTTATCTTCAGCATTCTTCTGTAGCACCACATTTCAAAAGCATCTATTCTCTTCTTGTCCAAACTGGTTATCGTCCATGTTTCACTTCCATACACGGCTACACTCCATACAAATACTTTCAGAAACGTCTTCCTGACACTTAAATCTATACTCGATGTTAACAAATTTCTCTTCTTCAGAAACGATTTCCTTGCCATTGCCAGTCTACATTTTACATCCTCTCTACTCCGACCATCATCAGTTATTTTACTCCCTAAATAGCAAAACTCCTTTACTACTTTAAGTGTCTCATTTCCTAATCTAATCCCCTCAGCATCACCCGATTTAATTTGACTACATTCCCTTATCCTCTTTTTGCTTTTGTTGATGTTCATCTTATATCCTCCTTTCACGACACTGTCCATTCCGTTCAACTGCTCTTCCAAGTCCTTTGCTGTCTCTGACAGAATTACAATGTCATCGGCGAACCTCAAAGTTTTTACTTCTTCTCCATGAATTTTAATACCTACTCCGAATTTTTCTTTTGTTTCCTTTACTGCTTGCTCAATATACAGATTGAATAACATCGGGTCCTGCTATGAAATGAAAATGGCACCCCTGACCATCACTCCTGGTTGTCGGGCTGTATGGTGGGCGACAGGTTGCTATCTCACTACTGTCCGGAGCGTCTCCAGACGAGTCTTCGATGGTCGTCGTGGCTCAGTTCAAAGTGGGACTCATCACCGAAGATATTCTATCAGATATTCTACCAATGAGATTTCAGGCCGAAGGCTGTGTGAAGACGCCCCAGACAGCGGTGCGATGACGATCTGACTAGCGGCCCAACAACCAGGAGTGATGGTCTGAAGTTCCGTTCCTTTTCCTAGTAGGACTGCCTTTGGTTCTTCTGCGACACTGTTACAGCACACCCGTAAGTCGACAACATTCCATGTCCCGTTTTGTTGTCCTTCATTGCATATCCTGGCGTTATACTGGAGCAAGATAATTTCCAGTCCCAGACAGTGAGAGCTATTACTGCTTTCTAAAACATATCTTGGTGCAACGGCCTTGCCGCAGTGGATACACCGGTTCCCGTGAGATCACCGAAGTTAAGCACTGTCGGGCGTGGGCGGCACTTGGATAGGTGACCATCCAGGCTGCCATGCGCTGTTGCCAGTCAGCCTCGTGATGCCAGTTGAGGAGCTACTCGACCGAATAGTAGCGGCTCCGGTCAAAGAAAAACATCATAATGATCGGGAGAGTGGTGTGCTGACCACACGCCCCTCCAATCTGTAATTCTCATCTGGACACGGCGGTCGGATGGTCCCGATGGGCCACTTGTGGCCTGAAGACGGAGTGCTTAAACCATATCTTGGCCAGAAAGGTCGCCGGGTATCTTCCCAATTCAGAATGTTTGGAGGAGTGGTGCAAGGCCCTCCAACCAGCAGGTGAGTTTCATGAACCAACGCGCCAATTGGACAGAATATGACACGATATCCCTGAGAGGGACATCCAACAACTCATTCAATGCCGACCCAAATAACTGCTTGCATAAGGTCTAGAGATGGACCAACGCGATATTGAGTTGCTCGATTTGTGAGTGTCTTTCTCTTGAGTAAATCATCCAATTTTTCTGGAATTGTGATCAGGTGTTTGTCTGTACAGGTACATCACATCTACCGATTTCCAATGACATAACTGATGCTTTTCCTCTGCTCTCGTTTATTTTTACGTCATATACCAATTTTCTGGTACGTTTCACTGGTACCGCTCGTACTCCTCTTTACCTAGAAACAATAACCAGAAACATATTTGAAAACACTGAAACTGTGGAAATTCTATCTTGTGAGCAGATTATTCATTAACCGCTGGTAAAAGTTCTACGATGGATTGGCTATACTCAGAACCTTCGTCCCTTCATTATCTTTAGTGGGCTGTGTCTCTCAATACGTACAATTTTCCACGGAATGGAGGCTTTGCTTTAATTGTTTCACCTCGTCTCTATTCCTCATGCGCACGTAACCTGACAGTGACCACCCCTCCCATCTTCATGTCCCGACTATAGCCGTAACGCCAGTGGAATGGGGAGGTCAGCGTTGAACATCGCTTCCCCTGCAGCGTACAACACAAACCTATTTAACTATAGGGAAGTGTCATGGCGCCAAACTTTTCGGCAGGGGATAACAGTTGGCAGTAGCGGCATGCAGCGGAACCTGCGCATAACACAAACCAGTTTCTGTTTCCCGGGAGTGCAGCGAGCGTTGGGCCATGTCCCTTGAAGAAATTATCACAGTGGTACAAGAAGCACTAGAAACTTGGCAATCTAGTTGTTCTCTGTATAAAAATAGGTCGATTGGAAGGAAGATACTAAGTGAAATAGCAACGACAGTAAGTAAATTTTTTGTTGTGTTGTTCTGATAATATTAATTCACAAACACGTCTTGCATATTTCTTGCCACTAATCTTAGCTGCAATTGTGTAATAAAATTCTCATTTTAAATAAAAATTTTAAAAGCAGAAAAATTTTGAATTAACTCGTCATTACATAAACGTAACCAAAAGTTTTTCCTCTGACACACTGGTGTCCCAAATTTAGGCAACAATTCACTATTTCCCCGTCCTGTGTCTAATTCACGATACGGCGACTGACGTCAGGGGACCTATCAAATTGGGTAGTGTTTGCTCTGAGGAGACGCCTACCAGTCTGCGATGGAGGACCTTAGGAAGAATGAAAGTAAGTCGCAAACTGATGTGGTGCGATGGGTTATTGTGAACCGTTCTGTTGTTTCTCGGATGTGGCGATAATTTATAGAGAGTGAAACTGTGTCCCGAAGACCAGGACAGGACTGAACACATGCGACATGAGACAAAGGTGGTCGTTATTTGACTGCAGTGGCACAGCCTTAGCACTGCAGACAACGGGTATCTGCCCGCTTGACTTTTTGTATCGAGGCAAACGGTGTACAGCAGGCTTCGTCAGAGTGGCCTTTATTGTCGGAGAGCTGCTATGTGTGTACCTCTGGCGCGTCTTTACAGACGGGCATGTCTAGAGAGTGGAGTCGACAACATGCCATCTGGACTGTCGAACAGTGCGCCGATGTTCTTTTCACAGATGAATCGCAGTTTGGTCTGGAGAGTGATTATTGACGGATTCGCATCTGAGGGAACGAGGAACACATCCTCAGGACCCAAACATTATCGAAAAAGGTGGTGAGGGCAGGGATTATGCTGACCACTCACCTCTTCATGAAATGTATGGGTGAATCGGCAAGGCTTAACTGCGTGCGAGGTGGGACCTAATGTGCGGTTGTTGCATGGTACTGTAGGCCCAGTCTTTGTACTGATGGACGATAATGCTCGACCTCATAGAGCACAGGTGGTTGATGTATTCTTGAAATCGGAAGATACTGCACGCAAGACGTGGCCTGCTCGTCCTTGCGATTTGAATCCCGTAGAGCACGTCTGGGATGCACTGGGTAGACGAGTTACATGACGTCAGCATCCAACGACTCTCCAGGTCCTATGAGCTGATCAACAGGAAGAATGGGCGTTATTGCCTCAACATGAGATTGATGACATCTTTTACAGCATGCTCCGTCGTTGTCAGACCTGTATTGTTGCCAGAGGTGGTCACACCCCATACTGAGCGCATTAATCAGTTGTCCGAATGTGTGAAAATCCATTAAATTGAAAAAAAAACTTTTTTTCCACTGTGGCAGTTTTTTAGTTCTGTATTCTTTACGGGTTGTAGCCTCTCCCCGATGTTGTTCAATCTGTATATTGAGCAAGCAGTAAAGGAAACAAATGAAAAATTCGGAGTAGGTATTAAAATCCATGGAGAAGAAATAAAAACTTTGAGGTTCGCCGATGACATTGTAATTCTGTCAGAGACAGCAAAGGACTTGCAAGAGCAGTTGAACGGAATGGACAGTGTCTTGAAAGGAGGGTATAAGATGAACATCAACAAAAGCAAAACGAGGATAATGGAATGTAGCCGGCCAATGTGGCCGAGCTGTTCTAGGCGCTTCAGTTTGGAACCGCGCTACCCTACGGTCGCTGGTTCGAATCCCGCTTCGGGCATGGATGTTTGTGATGTCCTTAGGTTAGTTAGGTTTAAGTAGTTCTAAGTTCTAGGGGACTGATGACCTCCGATTTTAAGTCCCATAGCGCTCAGAGCCATTTGAACCATAATGGATTGTAGTCGAATTAAGTCGGGTGATGCTGAGGGAACTAGATTAGGAAATGAGACAAAGTAGTAAAGGAGTTTTGCTGTTTGGGGAGCAAAATAACTGATGATGGTCGGAGTACAGAGAACATAAAATTTAGACTGGCAATGGAAACTAAAGCGTTTCTGAAGAAGAAAAGTTTGTTAACATCGAGTATAGATTTAAGTGTCAGGAAGTCGTTTCTGAAAGTATTTGTATGGAGTGTAGCCATGGACGATAAATAATTTGGACAAGAAGAGAATAGAAGCTTTCGAAATGTGGTGCTACAAAAGAATGCTGAAGATCAGATGGGTAGATCACATAACTAATGCGGAGGTATTGAATAGAATTGGGGAGAAGACGAGTTTGTGGCACAACTTGACAAGAAGAAGGGATCGGTTGGTAGGACATGTGTTGAGGCATCAAGGGATCACACATTTAGCATTGGAGGGCAGCATGGAGGGTAAAAATCGTAGAGGGAGACCAAGAGATGAATACACTAAGCAGATTCAGAAGGATGTAGGTTGCGGTAGGTACTGGTAGATTATAAGAAGCTTGCACAGGATAGAGTAGCATGGAGAGCTGCATCAAACCAGTCTCAGGACTGAAGACAACAACAACATTCTTTATGTTGTTTGTACATTACTATCACCGGTTTATATTGTTTTCTTGCAAAATAAAGGCAACTTTGCACAATTTCTGTGTGTTGCTTTAATTTTGGACACCAGTGTACTTGAGTGGAAACGGATGTAGTGTAGCCTCAAGCGTGTACAGACCTTTTTCCAAAGGTAATTATATTGGACACAGACATTTTTGTTCATTCGTGGGATTTATCAGGATCTAATCGTAGTCTCTCATACACTGTATTAGACTCTCCAAACCATTCTCACTTTTTCACGAGAATATTTGGACCTACCCGTAGGCTGAATAAATGGACTTTCAGAAATGTATGTCCTTCCAGTATCAAATTGGATAGCAATGAGCCCGGATCTTTCGTTTTTTCGATTTTGCAGAACGGTACTAGGCACATCCGAACAAACAGTCGCTACTCAGGACCCTACAGCGTCTGATCGCGTTCTGACGTCATCGAGCGCTCTGCCCGCTCCCCGCTGCGCAGCTTTCGGGCAGTTAGCCTATATTGTCGCAGAGCGCGTGGTTCCGAAGTGACTTCCGAATGCCAGATTCATCTGCACAGGCCCTTGTTTGCTTCCCGATCAACACGTGACAGCACACGTCAACTTTCATTTTAAAAGGTGGAGCGATAGGTGTTAGCAAGCGCTCCTTCATTGTACACTACTGGCCATTAAAACTGCTACACCAAGAAGAAATGAAGATGATAAACGGGTATTCATTGGACAAATATATTATACTAGAACTCACATGTGATTACATTTTCACGCAATTTGGGTGCATAGATCCTGAGAAGTCAGTACCCAGAACAACCACCTCTGGCCGTAATAACGGCCTTGATACGCCTGGGCATTGAGTCAAACAGAACTTGGTTGGCGTGTACAGGTACAGCTGTCCATGCAGCTTCAACACGATACCACAGTTCATCAAGAGTAGTGACTGGTGTATTGTGACGAACCCGTTGCTCGGCCACCATTGACCAGACGTTTTCAATTGGTGAGAGATCCGGAGAAGGTGCTGGCCAGGGCAGCAGTCAAACATTTTATGTATCCAGAAAGGCCCGTACAGGACCTGCAACAGGCAGTCGTGCATTATCCTGCTGAAATGTAGGGTTTCGCAGGAATCGAATGAAGGGGAGAGCCACGGGTCGTAACACATCTGAAATGTAACGTCCACTGTTCAAAGTGCCGTCAATGTGAAGAAGAGGTGACCGAGACGAGTAACCAGTGGTACTCTATACCATCACGCCGGATGATACGCCAGTATGGCGATGACGAACACACGCTTCCAATGTGCGTTCACCGCGATGTCCCCAAACAATGATGCGATCATCTCAATGCTGTAAAGAGAACTTGGATTTATCCGAAAAAATGACGTTTTGCCATTCATGCACCCAGGTTCGTCGTTGAGTATACCATAACAGGCGCTCCTGTCAGTGATGCAACTTCAAGGGTAACTGCAGCCATGGCCTCCGAGCTGAAAGTCCATGCTGCTGCAAACGTCGTCGAAATGTTCGTGTAGATGGTTGTTGTCATGCAAACATTCCCATCTGTTGACTCAGGGATCGAAACGTGGCTGCACGATCCGTTGCAATCATGCGGATAAGATGTCTGTGCTACCGACTGCTAGTGATACGAGGCCGTTGGGATCCAGCACGGCGTTCCGTATTACCCTCCTGAACCCACCGATTCCATATTCTGCTAACAGTCATTGGATCTCGACCAACACGAGCAGCAATGCCGCGATATGATAAACCGCAATTGCGATAGGCTACAATCCGACCTTTATCAAAGTCGGAAACGTGATGGTACGCATTTCTCCTCCTTACGAGGCATCACAACAACGTTTCACCAGGCAACGCCGGTCAACTGCTGTTTGTGTATGAGAAATCGGTTGGAAACTTTCCTCATGTCAGCACGTTGTAGGTGTCACCACTGGCGCCAACCTTGTGTGAATGCTCTGAAAAGCTAATCATTTGCATATCACAGCATGTTCTTCCTTTCGGATAAATTTTGCGTCTGTAGCACGTCAACTTCGTGGTGTAGCAATTTTAATGGCCAGTAGTGTATATACAGCTTTTCTTTCAAAAATAAATACTATATTTTCGAATCAACGGAACATGGTTTACTGTTGCGTAAAAAGCCATTGCTACAAGCGTCAGCCACGGGAAGCTTTGCGTTTCCGAATGTCTGATTTTCCTTTTCCGTCAATCTGTAGACCTACCATGATCAGGACCAGCGTACGTGAAAAGAAACCGACGAAACCATCTTTGTCTTAAGTTTAGTTCATTTTCTGTTATTCTTTCGAATGTTCGTTACGTTTATATTTTAATTTATTTGTTATGCCGCTCCCCAAAAAATTGAAATGTGTGCTATGTTGTAATGGGACCAAAGTGCTGAGGTCATCGGTCGCTAGGCCTACACACACTACTTGATCTAACTTAAACTGTCCTACGATAAAGACAACACACACACACACCCATGCCTGAGGGAGGACTAACACCCAATGGGTAGGGGGGGGGGGGGAGGGCGTGGGGGTGGGGGTGGACCGCTCACGTTAACTGTGGCAAGGTGCCCTAGGACGCGCGGCTGCCCTGCGCGGCGCGGCGCGTTCCCTTGCATCACCTTATAAAATATGTTAGTTCACAATTTTTGAAAATTTCCGAATAATGACGCATTTCATTGCCCAGAGCGCGTAGTTTAAGAAGGTTTACGGAGTTTCAGGTCCTGCGCACCAGTTCATTTATACGTATCGTGAACGGTAATAGTCCTATAGCACTTCCTCAGGGAACGCCCGAACGTTATTTCAGATTTGATATGCGCCCTTTAGAAAGGGGTGCTCCCACCAGGCCATAAAGCTGCTGGAATACTCCATAATTTCTTATTTCATTTCCTAGCCGACAGAGCGGAAATATAACGAACGCCTACGTTATGGTTGAAAAAAGCAAAAATAAATGTCTCATCCGACATTATGACACTGGAAGTGGCCTGATACTAAATTGTTCTGAATATTTCCCTGGCCTTGATTAGAATGGCAATGTACGGTGCTGGAATTTGTCTTATTTTAGCAGAGATTTTTGAGTGAATATGCGAGATACTTTTTTAATTTATTTTACCGCAATTTGATTTACCACGCAGCCAGCACCGTAACTTACTAGTAGTACATCAAGTGACTACAAAAAGTTTGTTAGTATACACAGGGAGTATGATAGCTAATAACATATGAAGATCTGGGGTGAAATAACGATTTCACATTTTAATACTAGTGAAATAATTGAATTGTAAAGCTTGAAATGCTCTGTTACCTATGACTGACATAATAAGAAGACAATGTTAGCTTACAGCAACCCTCAGGGTCCTAAGAATGCAGTGAAAAAGTTTTAGGAATATCTGACCGATAACAATGGAGAAAATGCACAAGGAGATGACAATGACCAAAGAAAAGCGGGAAGACACGTAACTATTCATTTTATGTCAGTTAACACAATTGAACTTTTATGTCTTTAAAGGGCAAGTACCGTACCATACCTTAACACTACTGACGCTTAACATCACAACGTAAGTCTCACGTTCATCCATAGTGCTGAATCTTGTAATACTCTTATACCGATTTTTATTCCTCAGAAGCGTGGACAGTTTCTGAAAATCAGTACCAAGAAAGTTTGTAGAGTTTACCGAAGTAGTAATAGTAATAGTAGTAGCAGTAGTAGTAGTTACTACAAGTCTGTAAAATATTCTGTAGTCACACCCGAAAATCTATCCATTTTAGGAGTGGAATGGGTACGTTCATCCAGTAGGCTGGTCCCGGTAGCGAAAACTCTTGTATGGAAAACCTGATGAATTCTTATGCACCTCTGTGCTTACCACTGTATTCCATAAACTGTTTCAGTTTCCGCAACTCAGCGATATAATGCATGGCTGATTATTCTCTACTTTTACTTCATTGAGCGGTGCCGAAGGTGCAAGTAATCTGATTTGTACAATCCGTTAGATGAAAAGAGTGGTGTACACTGTAGCAACACTGACTGATCGCATTCCACAACTTGAAATGGACATGGTTTCAAGAGATTGTGACGTATGACGTCATGCCAGTCCTTCGGTACCTCCGTGTCAGCAGTTCGTGGTATTAACCCTATATTCTTGTGACATTCGGGGCATAGTGGCAAAGCGTCACAATGTAATTAATCTATTTAAAAACGGTAAAATTCTTATTTTGTCCAGCACATGAATCGCAGAATATGTACAGTTATTTTACACCAGGAGAATGACTGCGAAATACAAAATGGAGAATCATCGATACAAGTTCATCTGCACATTTATTTGCTACAGTCTCATCATAATAAAATATTGACGCCCCCGACGCTAAAATATACCATTATAATCCAAAAACTACACAAAGTGAACATTCATCGTTATTCCTCCCAGATATTCACCTCATAATAACACGAGGATGGGTTCAAATCGCACCTCGTGTAAAAAAAGTAGTACAAATACACAAATTTGTGCTGAAGTGAACTGCAAAATTATTCTACAGCAACTGTAGTTTGGCTTCCAGATGACAAAGATTAAGTAATACATACTACGGCGAAATTGACAGAGGGTGTGTGCGAAGATACAGAAGTTCAGTTATAAAAAGAGTCAGTGATAATTTTGTTAGTTTTTCATTTTCTAAGGCGCACCCAGTGAAAATTTTAGTGAAACATTTATTTCAGCTTGCTTTGTCCATTGCTCAAAGTGTCTTGTTGAGCGTGATTCCACTGACAAATAGAATTTGTGATTTCAATTACCTTGTGAGTCGTACGAACAGGTGCTGAAGTGCCAATATCTGTTCGCTAGAGGTGACTAATGTAGTTCCTGTGATGTAAGCGTATCCCAGTCATTGACACTTTTTGTCCCTTTGAGCCGTGTTGCAGCTCACGTTGGTGCCGTTGGTAGGTTGGCATCGGGTAATAGGGATAGTGGCGTCTCGTTTTCTTCCTGTGTTTACTGGCGCCACTACGTTTGCTAGCGTTGTCTGTCTGGAAGTGGCAGCAGCATCGGTTATCGATGTATAGTACGGTGGTACTAACTTTGGAGGGGCGTGAAGTGTTTTTCGGGTTGGAGTGTGTCAGTGAGGTCCGGCAGCGCGAAGACATGCCGAGGCCGCTGGCGGCATTCAGGCACTGCCGGATCGAGGGGCTGTATTTGCGAGGGCCACAACCTCGTTGTCCACCGGATCCAGGACGTTTGAGTTGAGTGAACATTAACCCAGTAGTGAAACCTCCACGCCGTTTGTTCGCGCGTTGCTGCTCGCAGGGTCGCTGAGACAAGAGCAACGAGTGGAGTGTTTGGAGTTGGCGAAATTACCTGTCCTCCACTTCTTATAAATCATTGAATTCCTTGTGTTATTATTGGTGAAGTTCAACCAGCGGCATTTTTCTGCCTAGAGGCCGCTAACACCCCAGTTACATGCCGTGGATGTTAGCGTATTTTCGCGTCACTGTACCTTTCCTGGGCTTGCCACTGTTGCCCGGTAAGGCGTGTAGCCTCATTAATTGTGGTTTGAATTTTTTTTCGACTACTTTGGTCGTAGTGAATCGTTCTGCTTCTGGATGTTCCAAACACTGGATTCTGAAGGTGCAGTGCTGTAAGCCGTTCCGCCTTGCCTGGGTTATTCCATCGTTGTATTGGTTATCAGACATTAGATAGATTTTGCAACAGTGTTTGTCTGCGTTTAAATTGTCACTGGTTTGAGTTGCCATCTGGCTAAGTGAATATAGCTCTTGGCTGCCTGTCTCATCATTTACGAAGTTGAGCGACTTTTCCCGGTCGATCTTTGGATCACTGAGGCCCACTACTCTCTTAATTTGGTCATATGAGCGTTCGTTTTTTAAAAAATATACTTTAATTTTGAAATATTACTGTTTGGGCCTTCAGCTGACAGAGTTTGAATTTCTCATTAATAAGGCCTTCAGCCGTGAGTGTAACTTGTCTTAAGAAACTTTAATTAGACAAAATATCTTAACACTGCAATGGTGATGATTGTTCTTTACATATCTCTCGAAGAAGTTCGATTGCTTCTCAAAAATTAGCTATCCAGGCCTTCAGCCATCCAACTGTTCTTGAGTTATTACTATTGGGGCCTTCAGCCGATAAATAATTTGAATTTCTTGTCAATAAAGCCTTCAGCCGTGAAAGCAATTGGTCTTAAGAATTTTGTATTAGATATTGTCTCTTAATAGTGAAATTTTGATGATTGTCCGTTTTTTTAATATTTTAGTATCTCTTGGAGTAATTTAACTGGTTCTTAAGAATTTGCTATCCAGGCCTTCAGCCACAAAATTGTTTTTTGGGTTATTACTATTGGGGCCTTCAGCCGACAAATAATTTGAATTTCTGGTCAGTAAGTCCTTCAGCCGTGGATGGAAATTGCTTAAGTTTTTTTTTTTAATTAGACACTGTGCCTTAACAGTCAAATTGAATAATTGTTCCTTATTGTCAACTTTATTTGCAATTGTTTCCAAATAAAGTTTAAGTGATTCTCAAAAACAAAAAACTGAGCAACCAACGGTAGCTGATTACAGCCCTGTCCAAACCGAATCCTGCCTTTCCCTAAGTACCAGGTCTCAACCTTGCCACAAGCTCAATTCATATATTGCGAACCCCTCGGGGCATTAGTTTGCCCATTACAGTGTCGACGGCTCACTTTTCTTACTATGTGTTGTGTGCCCTGCTTCACGTTGGGGATGCAATTGTATGGGATGAAATCAGGGATACGAAGAGTGTCCGTTATGTGTAGCGTCCGTTGCGAGGAGGTTCAAGTACTCGTTTTGTTGGAAACCATTGGGCTATGAAATATACAGTGCTGGAAGAAAGATCCCAAAACGAAGAAGGAGTTGTGCGGTATAAATTAAAGTTGGTAGGCGTGTTTCTACAACTTACAGATGACGTCATTTTGCACCAGTCGCGTAAGAGTGGCGCTAGTAGCGCCACTATTAGGATGAAAATCACATTTCCTTTAAATAAGTGGCTGTAACGTTCGTCAGGGTTAGTTGCCTTGGACACTAGATGTAGTGAGTTGATGTTAGTCAGGAATGTCTTTATGACAACGAAATCACCAATAGCAAGAGCTCTGAGTTTGAACGAGGTCCTGCAATAGTGTTACGAGAAGCTGAATGTTCCTTCTGCTATACTGCAGAAAGATTTGGCAGGAATTTAGCCACTGTACATGATTGCTGGCAACGGTGGTGCGGTCGCAAGAAGACAGGGTTCCGACGGCCACGTGGCACTACCGGGACGGTTGACCATCGTGTTTGGCATATGGCTGCGCCTGCAGCAACAACGCGACTAGCAGTTGGTACGACAGCGACAGGACGAACCGTTAGAAATCGGTTACTTCAAGGACAGTTCCGTAGCAGACGCATTGCAGCGTACGTTGTACTGACACCAGACCACCGCAGTTTGTGACTTCAGGGACGTCAAGCGAGAGCTCGTTGGAGGGCAGAGTGGAGTGAGCCGTGGAGCGCCTCTTCTGGCACACCAGCTCTTTGGCACGGCTATCGATTACCCGGCTGTACTACCATATTTGCCCCTGTTGTGATCTGGCGGCGAGATCTGCGGTCGTGGAATTGGTCGTCGGACTGGCTACGAGGCGCAAGGACATGCCTGAGGGGACGAAGGAGCAAATCACTTGGGCTCTGCCAGCAGCGGCGCGGCCGGTCTAGCTTGCAGGACGGTTGCGAGTTTGTGGTGCGGCCGCCTGATGTCAGCTCCGGGCGCTGGTCGTCGCCTTGCTTTGGTGCCTGTTTTCTCCGACAGACCATTCCCTCGGGACCATCTCGAACAACGCACTCCATCGGACGTGTAAGTGGTTTTGGTGCCTTCGTTTCGTGGAACCATTTGCGTTGTACCGACTGTCACTTGTTGGTTGGTTGCCCTAATGTATGTGGTGTTGAACTAAGACCAGCCGGCAAGGTGTGTCATCGCATGGAGACCAGCGGTCACTACTTCCTTTACGGAAATCACCGTCCCCAAAAGATCTAGTAACTGTGAGGTATTGAAGATATTAGGTCATAGTCTAGTTGTAATTTTCTGCATACCAAGCTCACACAACTGGCACTTACATTGCAGGCGTATGCAAGGGAATTAAAGTGCACCAAACCTAATTTGTGGTGATGTGCATTTGAATAACTTAATACTATCTTGAAATTATTTCCATTTCATCTTTGTACACATTGTCGGCCTTAAAGTCTGATATTTTATAACATTGCATTTGTGTGCATGTCTTAGTTTAAATGTTTGCACCATTGATATTGCTGCAAAATTTAAGTGGTTTTATTGAAAGCACTTATTGTTTTTTTAAATTATATTATTATTTATTGGTTCTTAACTTATATTAATTGATGTTTGCTTGGTGTTTGCTATGTTGTCTTGCCTGTGTTCCAGTTTTCTGCTAGTTGTGGTGTGTTGGAGCGACGCCACGTTCTCCTTCGGTGCACAGGTGTGACGTGACGTCTAATGGGAAGTGACTGCCGGTTGGGTTCCGGGGTTTAGGTGTTTTGGACGACTGTACTGCTGCGTCCGGCATTTTAAGTCAAGTCACCTTTCGCCCAGGGCAGCCTGGCGTCACTCCCCGTTTATATATATATGTAAAAAAATGGGTTTTTAATAGCTTGGGAATCAATTCCATTAATTAACTTGTGCTCCTTGTATTATTTGGGTTCGTAACGAACTGGTGTGCCTTGTAAGCCACTTTCATGTTATTGATTATTGCCCTAAAAAAGGGGGAACATTATATGTGACACCTTTTAAAATCACCTTCAAATTGTAATTGTTTCTTAAGTATTCGAATCTCCAGTAAGTTGTAATTGCACATTTGACATTGTCTTAAGAACGGCCACGTGCTGATTGCCTATAATTTGCGTTATAAAAGCTTGTTTTGAATAAATTATTAAATATTGATCTGCTAGTTGTGTTAGGGAGTGACTTAGTAGAGGCCTTTACATTCCATGCTAAGTGAAGCCCTCATCCCGACGTCGTAAGTTACATGGAGGTCTGTTGTGCTTTCTGGAAAGCCGGTTTCGCCTCGGTGCCAGTAATGGCCTTGTATTGGTTAGGAGGCCACGTGAGCGCTTGCAACCAACCCGTGTATAGCCTACACACAATGGACCTACACCTGGAGCTTTTGCTTGGGATGCGATTTCATGACTTCAAGAGCACTCCCGTTATTCCACGCACCCTGATTGCAAATTTCTACGTCGGTCTCGTGAAATCGACTTACTGTTCTCGATTCGCTAAGGAGTGTCTTCCTAGACGATAACGCTACCAACACACCTCTGTTGTAGCTCATCATGCTCTAAAGCTTATCGATATGTTGTCTTGGCCTACTCGATCATCAGATCTGTCTCCAATCGAGCACATACGGAAAATTACCGAACGATAACTCTAGTGTCATCCACAAACAGCAACAACAGTCCCTGTATTGACTGACCAAGTACAACGGGCATGGAATTCCACCCCATAACTTCACACACAGCACTTAGCGACACAGTGCATGCACGTTTTCATGCTTGCATTCAACATCCTGGCTGTTATACTGATCATTAATGTACCAGAATTTCTCATTTGTAATAATTTTTCTAGCTCTTACATTAACCTGTGATCTTGCACGTTAATCGCTTAAATATGTTACCTAGATAAATGTATTCGCAAACTATCAATGTTCTAGAATGAGATTTTCACTCAGCCGCGGAGTGTGCGCTGATATGAAACTTCCTGGCAGATTAAAACTCTGTGCCGGACCGAGACTCGAACTCGGGACCTTTGCCTTTCGCGGTAAAGTGCTCTACCATCTGAGCTACCCAAGCACGACTCACGCCCCGTCCTCAGCCCCAGGTTGTGGCTAAGCCATTTCTCCGCAGTATCCTTTCTTTCAGGAGTGCTAGTTCTGCGAGGTTCGCAGGAGAGCTTCTGTGAAGTTTGGAAGGTAGGAGACGAGATATTGGCAGAAGTATAGCTGTGAGGACGGGGCGTGAGTCGTGCTTGGGTAGCTCAGATGGTAGAGCACTTGCCCGCGATGAGTTCTCATTTCTTGGTGTTGAGTTTTTTTTTCTATCACATTGTATACATCTAGCACTTTATCTTATTCTCGTGGCTCCTTTGTGAGATATGCAATGACGATGGTGAGAGCATAATGGGCACACTGTCTTCGCAGATTACAGAGAGTCTAAATTTACCCGAAGGGTTTCGCAAGAACTGTGTTGTCTTCACGCCAAGGATTTCAATTTCAATCCCCCGAGCATTTCGGTTACGCTTTCAGAGGGGCGCATTGCCCTGTTACTATCATACCAGGGCATCTCTGAATTCGTTCTGTGTATGTTGTCATGTCTGCTCGATATAGACCGTAAACACTCGACCAACACTCCAGGGCGTACATCTAACATCTAGTATGTGGTTTCCTTTAGAGGAGCATTGCATTTATCAGAACAATTCCAACAAATCTGAGTTCTCCATTTGTCTTCTCTAACACTGAATTCACGAGATTGTCCAATTTCATAACGCTTCTTAATATTACCCCTAAATACTTGTACGATATAATGCGCTCAATATTAGTACCACTAATCTTGTAACAAGTTACCGCCTCTCCATTATAATGGATTTATCCACATTCAAATGAAGCACCAAGTTTTGTCTAAACCTAAAAGCATAATCTTACAACCATCTAATGATGTTACTATCCCATACACAACAGTATCATCAGCGAACAATATTACGG
Source organism: Schistocerca nitens (assembly GCF_023898315.1). Lineage (NCBI taxonomy): Eukaryota > Metazoa > Arthropoda > Insecta > Orthoptera > Acrididae > Schistocerca > Schistocerca nitens. The sequence goes on along the minus strand of NC_064617.1, from coordinate 927,228,109 downwards.
AGCTGTTGTCACTCTCAGATAAATCATGGTAGACAGCGTAAATAGGAAAATAATTGCTGCGATCAGCTGGTACATCTGGGGTGGTTGAAATCTTCCTGCTGGGGAAAAATGTTGTAACTCTCACAGCAGGAAAAGGACGCCTCGGACTAACAGGTGCCCGAACAACTCAGAACGATGCACCTCTGTGCCACAAATATTCGGACAGAGTACGATGAGTGGGACTATAAAGACACACTATGTGATCAAAAGTATCCGGATACCTGGCTGAAAATGACAAGTTCGTCGCGCCCTCCATCGGTAATGCTGGACTTCAATATGGTGTTGGCCTACCCTTAGCCTTGACGACAGCTTCCACTCTCGCAGGAACACGTTCAATCAGTTGCTGGAAGGTTTCTTGAGGAATGGCAGCCCATTCTTCACGGAGTTCAGCACTGAGGAGAGGTATCGATGCCGGACGGTGAGGCCTGGCTCGAAGTCGGCATTCCAAAACATCCCAAAGGTCTTCTACAGGATTCAGGTCAAGACTGCGTGCAGGGAAGTCCATTGTAGGGATATTACTGTCGTGTAACCACTCCGCCACAGAACGTGCATTATGAACAGGAGCTGGATCTTGTTGAAAGATACAATCGCCATCCCCGAATTGCTCTGCGCCAGTGGCATACAGGAAGGTGCTTAAAACATCAATGTAGGCCTGTGCTGTGATAGTGACACGCAAAACAAGGGGTGCAAGCCCCAGCCATGAAAATCACGATCACACCATGACACCACCGCCACCGTATTTTACTGTTGGCACTACACACGCTGGCAAATGACGTTCACTGAGCATTCACCACACCCACACCCCGCCATCGGATAGCGACATTGTGTACCGTGATTCGTCAGTCCAGACAACGTTTTTCCACTGTTCAGTCTGCCAATGCTTACCCTCTTTACGCCAAGCGAGGCATCGTTTGGCATTTACCAGCGTGATGTGTTGCTTATGAGCAGCCGCTCGACCATGAAATCCCAGTTTTCTCACCTCCCGCCTGTCATCGTACTTGCAGTGGATCCTGATGCAGTCTGGAATTCCTGTGTGATGGTCCGGATAGATGTCTGCGTATTATACGTTACGACCCTCTTCAACTGTCTACGGTCTGTCAGTCAACACACGAGGTCAGCCTGAATGCTTTCGCGCTGTACGTGCCCCTTCACGTTTCCACTTCACTATCACGTCGGAAACACTGGACCTAGGGATGTTTAGGAGCGTGGAAATGTCGCGTACAGACGTATGACAAGTGATACCCAATTACCTGACCACGTTCCAAGTCCATGAGTTCCGCGGAGCGCCCCATTCTGCACTCCCACGATGTCTAATGACTACTGAGGTCGCTGATATGGAGTACCTGTCAGTAGGTGTCAGCACAATGCACCTAATGTGAAAAAAGTATTTTTGTTGGGGATGTCCGGATACTTTTGATCACAGTGTGTAAGCCTGACAGTATCTGAATACAAATAAATATTCAGGAAATACAAAACAAGGCGAATTACACTCCTGGAAATTGAAATAAGAACACCGTGAATTCATTGTCCCAGGAAGGGGAAACTTTATTGACACATTCCTGGGGTCAGATACATCACATGATCACACTGACAGAACCACAGGCACATAGACACAGGCAACAGAGCATGCACAATGTCGGCACTAGTACAATGTATATCCACCTTTCGCAGCAATGCAGGCTGCTATTCTCCCATGGAGACGATCGTAGAGATGCTGGATGTAGTCCTGTGGAACGGCTTGCCATGCCATTTCCACCTGGCGCCTCAGTTGGACCAGCGTTCGTGCCGGACGTGCAGACCGCGTGAGACGACGCTTCATCCAGTCCCAAACATGCTCAATGGGGGACAGATCCGGAGATCTTGCTGGCCAGGGTAGTTGACTTACACCTTCTAGAGCACGTTGGGTGGCACGGGATACATACGGACGTGCATTGTCCTGTTGGAACAGCAAGTTCCCTTGCCGGTCTAGGAATGGTAGAACGATGGGTTCGATGACGGTTTGGATGTACCGTGCACTATTCAGTGTCCCCTCGACGATCACCAGTGGTGTACGGCCAGTGTAGGAGATCGCTCCCCACACCATGATGCCGGGTGTTGGCCCTGTGTGCCTCGGTCGTATGCAGTCCTGATTGTGGCGCTCACCTGCACGGCGCCAAACACGCATACGACCATCATTGGCACCAAGGCAGAAGCGACTCTCATCGCTGAAGACGACACGTCTCCATTCGTCCTTCCATTCACGCCTGTCGCGACACCACTGGAGGCGGACTGCACGATGTTGGGGCGTGAGCGGAAGACGGCCTAACGGTGTGCGGGACCGTAGCCCAGCTTCATGGAGACGGTTGCGAATGGTCCTCGCCGATACCCCAGGAGCAACAGTGTCCCTAATTTGCTGGGAAGTGGCGGTGCGGTCCCCTACGGCACTGCGTAGGATCCTACGGTCTTGGCGTGCATCCGTGCGTCGCTGCGGTCCGGTCCGGTCCCAGGTCGACGGGCACGTGCACCTTCCGCCGACCACTGGCGACAACATCGATGTACTGTGGAGACCTCACGCCCCACGTGTTGAGCAATTCGGCGGTACGTCCACCCGGCCTCCCGCATGCCCACTATACGCCCTCGCTCAAAGTCCGTCAACTGCACATACGGTTCACGTCCACGCTGTCGCGGCATGCTACCAGTGTTAAAGACTGCGATGGAGCTCCGTATGCCACGTCAAACTGGCTGACACTGACGGCGGCGGTGCACAAATGCTGCGCAGCTAGCGCCATTCGACGGCCAACACCGCGGTTCCTGGTGTGTCCGCTGTGCCGTGCGTGTGATCATTGCTTGTACAGCCCTCTCGCAGTGTCCGGAGCAAGTATGGTGGGTCTGACACCCCGGTGTCAATGTGTTCTTTTTTCCATTTCCAGGAGTGTACATCAAGTTGTTTCTGCCGGCAATTAGCTACAAGTCCTCTGTGATATTGGACCACTGTATGTCTACCGCCTCATGAACTAGACTGCAACAGTGAGCAATTCGGAAGGAAAGTATCCTTCCGCGAACTGGAACGTAACATGGAAGAACGTTCAACATAGATCAAAATACGCTGGTGTGCAAAACTTAACGACGAAAGTAACTTTCGCATGCTGTGTCACTGACAATTGACGTAGCTCGATAAAACTAGGATCATACATGGAAAGAACCGCTGCAGTATAATGCACCGAAAGAAGTACGTGATACATTATCTAACAGAGTCGTTTTGGTTAACCACTTGTTATGTAGCATTGCAGTGCTGACATCCAAATCCTTGAACTCTGTACCCTCACCAGCCAACATCGTTGTGACACTGTGCCTCTTCCCTATGCTCATCTTTGCAGGTCTGCATTCTGCCCAGACTGCACTCAAGCACTTTGGGATTCATTCAGGAGACGTACTGCGGCACGACCACATGCACCAACAATCGTCAGGCAGTTATGAACCGCGCTGGTGGAGGAAATGGAGCGGCCTACCACAAGAACTCTTTGAACTCCTTCCCAACCTTGAGCTGGGTAAAGGAGCAGGCTGCACAACATGAACTGCCGTCCCTGCTGATCTGGCACTCGATCGCACACGCTGTTAAGAACGCCGTCTCGCCATTTGTAATGTCTAGGGAACCATCAAAAACCGTGAATAATACTGTCATTTCTGTTCGTCTCATTACTTTCTGTGCTATATTGTAGCAGTTCTTACGTAATGTCGAAGTTTCATTGAGATAAGTTGCTTGACAGTGACCCATCATGCCGAGGCGTGTCCGGCGCTGGCGCGCGCTACTGTTTCCAAGGCCGTCGATAGGACTGAGGCCAAGGAGGAAAATGAAGTGAAGGTGAACGGCATTGCCTCCCCTGCAGTCTTTGATTGTCCTTGCGTTTTTGCAGGTAGTATTTTGAGTTTTTCCTTTACAAAGGATGATAAATTTAGTAATGGTACTGGATGTACCATGGTACCACACAAGCGGCTCGTAGTGAAATAGCGTGCTTATGGAATATTGTATTAGTTATGTGACTGGATTTGCGATTTCCTGTCAGAGGTCACAGTTCGTAGTAATTGACGAAAAGTCATCGAGTAAAACAGAAGTGATTTCTGGCGTTCCTCAAGGTAGTGTTATAGCCCTTTGTTGTTCCTTATCTATATAAACGATTTGGGAGCCGTCTTAGGTTGTTTGCAGATTACGCTGTCGTTTGTCGACAAATAAAGTCATCAGAAGATCAAAAAAATCTGCAAAACGATTTAGAAAAGGTATCCGAATGGTGCGAAAAGTGGCACTTGACCCTTAATAACGAAAAGTGTCAGGTCATCCATATGAGTGCTAAAAGGAACTCAAACTTCGGTTACACGATAAATCACTCTAATCTAGAGGATGTAAATTCAACTAAATACCTAGTAATTACAATTACGAACAACTTAAATTGGAAGGAACACACAGAAAATGTTGTGGGGAAGGCTAACCAAAGACTGCGTTTTATTGGTAGGACACTTAGAAAATGTAACAGACCTACTAAGGAGACTGCCTACACTACGCTTGTCTGTCCTCTTTTAGAGTACTGCTGCGCGGTGTACGATCCTTACCAGATAGGACTGATTCAGTACATCGAAAAAGTTCGAAGAAGGGCAGCACGTTTTGTACTATCGCGAAATATGGGAGAGTGTCACGGAGATGATTGGGCTGGACATCATTAAAATAAAGGCGTTTCTCGTTGCGACGGAATCTTCTCTCGAAATTCAAATCACCAACTTCCTCTTCCGAATGCGAAAATATTTTGTTAACGCCGACCTACATAGTGACGAACGATCATCACTATAAAATAAGGGAAATCAGAACTTGTACGGAAAGATGTAGGTATTCATTCTTTCCGCGCGCTATACGAGATTGGAATACTAGATAATTGTGAAGTTGGTTCGATGAACCTGTAACGTCCCCGCTCTTGCGTACGTTAACTCTCTAAAGCCTGTACTATGATAAGTTGACGGGCTTCACCTTATCAAAAAGGATTTTATTAAATATGAGGACCGCGTGTACCTGAATGTAAGCAAATCGGACTTATACCCAGTCAGTAACAACAATGATACGTCAAGCGAGTATAAAGTGCAACTACACGTTAGGACGGGCAAGAAACACATACAGCAGATGCTGCCAATGGTTAATAATACGGTCGCCAGCCTAATTAGGCATTATGTGAGTTTTTCCCTTGTACAAGTGGATGTACGTACAAACATAACACGTAGTAATACCGCATTATATGGAAAATTTTAGGACCCGAAAAATCTACTGAACTAGAATTTTCGCTTTCTGTACTGATTTGGACAAGCTACAAATACACAACATTACACTACAATGATTACCACACACTGCATTTTGTCTATTGATTCAACTGAAATCGGGCATAGGTCGCCCTAGAAATAGCACTTTTGAAACACACATACAATGTCAATCTTAATAAGAAAAAAAACACTGATAAATTTAGGTTTTCTATTGACTAACTTTGCAGGTCAGATCAGTGCCGTGCACTTTAGCATTTAAATGAATAGAAAAGAAAAGATTGAAGGGGGGAGGGGGGGACCCTGAAACTGTTATGGTCACTGTGTTGAAACTATTAACTATTGAAAGCATTAAGTACTCGAGATTTACAAAATATGAGTTACTGTTCTTTTTGTCTTATTAATTCCTCATTTAACTACCATTATTTTTGTCTCTGATTAATTAAGCTTCATTACTAAACCACTTTCAGCATCTTAAAATTCGTCAGGTCTATTATTTACCAAAATACTCATTAACAACAAAGCTCTTTGAATATCTTTCTAGCATAGATAGTTCTGCACCTAATTCTTATTAACATGAATTTTGAATCTTCATTTCGGGACACTCGGATTGCACAACATGCGGAAAGGACCCTGTCCAGGTTAGTGATTAGGATCATTAATTAATAGGGCAATTCTGGTAAAAGTCAAGTTATTATTGAACAGTTAGGAACAAATTTAACACTGGTCCATACGGATACACTTGTAAAGAATTGACCTGTGCAAGTCGATGCGGCGGTTGGCGGGCAGCGAGATGGCGAGGCGCACAGCACACATACAGTCACAGCTATGGCTCTTGCTGTATCGGCACTTTGCTTCTTCTTGGCGTTCAAATCCTTTTCAATTCAGTGCCTATTGGATATAGCCATGCTGTATAATCGTCGGAAACGACACATCCGAGGCTCAAATGAAACCACTTTTTCCAAGATAGCCTCCTCGATCCGGAACGTGTTCCTCAGACCGGTGCCCAATTCCGACTGACTACTGAGCCCGTTATGCCGTACCGCGCCTGTGTGCGTTTTCCCGCGCTCGCCTGCCATCCACCTTTTACCTCTCCCCTACAGATAGGGTATTCACCAAAGGTTTTACATTCCACATATCCTAATACATTGCCTACGTATGGACCAGGCGTACAATTACAACTTTCACATCTTACAATATTCCCAACATTATTTAAACTTCATTTCTATTATAACATTACTTGAAATTTAACATAAATATTAAAATTTACATCGAAATGCGTTTACAGTTTCTTTAACATAACGACATAACAAGAAAAGAAATGGATTCAGAATATTTATTACAGTAATTTATCGAAAATCAGAAGAAAAATTTTTATATGTACAGTTGTTACAAACCCTCTGTCCGGCACTTCATTGTGATCTGCAGAGTATCGATGTAGATGTAGATGGATGACGAACAGTGGCTATAGTATGACGTCATTGCTTATCGTAATTTTAATGTTGGTGATGTTTGTTACAAGTATACTCGTACATTTTATTTTTGTTGTACGATTCCTTCTGTACCGAGGACTCGTGGACGTCGTAGGGTGGATCAAGATGAAGCTATCTATGTATGGTATAAAAGGATCGTGTATTTGCGAAACTGTAAAACTTATTCGTGATTTGACTATATTATCATAAATTATCACCCTGCCCTCCCTCCCAAAAAAAGAAAAACAAAAAAGGAAAGAGTACATTGACCTGGCCAAAAGTCGAGAAGCGATTCTTGGTGACGTAGCTCTGACAAGGGAACCTCCCCATCGCACCGCCCCCCCCCCCCCAGATTTAGTTATAAGTTGGCACAGTGGATAGGCCTTGAAAAACTGAACACAGGTCACTCGAGAAAACAGGAAGAAGTTGTGTGGTTCAAATGGCTCTGAGCACTATGGGACTCAACTGCTGAGGTCATAAGTCCCCTAGAACTTAGAACTACCTAAACCAAACTAACCTAAGGACATCACACACATCCATGCCCGAGGCAGGATTCGAACCTGCGACCGTAGCAGTCGCGCGGCTCCGGACTGAGCGCCTAGAACCGTTAGACCACCGCGGCCGGCCGAAGTTGTGTGGAACTATGAAAAAAAGTAAGCAAAGGATACAAACTGAGTAGTCCATGTGCAATATAGGCAACATCAAGGAGAGTGTAAACTCAGGAGCCCCGTGGTCCCGTGGTTAGCGTGAGCAGCTGCGGAACGAGAGGTCCTTGGTTCAAGCATTCCCTCGAGTGAAAAGTTTAATTTTTTATGTTTTCATCACTTTTTAGGAGTGATTATCACATCCACAAGAAAAACTAAATCGGGCAAGGTAGAAGAATCATTTTACCCATTCGCCAAGTGTACAAGTTACATGGGTCGACAACATATTCCTGTCATGTGACGCACATGCCGTCACCAGTGTCGTGTAGAATCAGACGTGTTTTCCTGTGGAGGAATCGGTTGACCTATGACCTTGCGATCAAATGTTTTCGGTTCCCATTGGAGAGGCACGTCCTTTGGTCTACTAATCGCACGGTTTTGCGGTGCGGTCGCAAAACACAGACACTAAACTTATTACAGTGAACAGACGTCAATGAACGAACGGACAGATCATAACTTTGCGAAAATAAAGAAAGTAAACTTTTCACTCTAGGGAAGACTGGGACCACGGCGCTCATGAGCTCACACTTTCCTTGATGTTGCCTATATTGCATATGGACTGCTCAGATTGTATACTTTGCTTATTTTTTTCATAGTTCCACACAACTTCTTCCTGTTTTCTCGATTGATCTGTATTCAGTTTTTTAAGGCCTATCCACTGTGCCAACTGATAACTAAATCTGTGGGGGGTGCGATGGCGAGGTTCCCTTTTGAGTGTCACCCTGGGATGGTCTGTGTGAGGCACCCCTGTACATCTGAGTCTTAAGTAACAAATTAAATTTGTCAAAACTGACCAATGGAGACAGTGTAATCTGATCGACACCTACGCACACCCTTACGTCTGTGGAGAGGACAACGTGTTATGGGAATGATGTAGAAAGGATAAGAACAGCATTATGCAACACAGCTGTAATGGTATAATTTATTAGAGGCCATCAATTTCGGTCTAGGATCAGACAATCGTCGGTTCCAAAATCCATCTCATCTAAAGGACAACTACTAACGAAAGACGCTGAATGTAACGAACAGAATGCAAATTTTATCTCATCACTGAAACTAATCAAAATATGAGGGGAAAAAGGACTAAAAGACAGAAAGAAAATGAGAAGTGTAGAGAATAGATATAAACAACAATCTTGCTGTTGCTGTGTCTGTTTGGTTGGATGCTGCTGGTGGATTCCTGCAATAAATTTTGTGGCGCGCTTGGACACAAAATGTACAAAGACAAGTTGCGCTGCAAACGAAGGAAGTATGTGAGATGGACAACACAGCTATGCCCGGTCATTTTACTAAGTTAACACATTTTATCATGTACCCAGGTTCTTTCAGCAGCCATTCACTGAAATTGGGAACAGGATAAGTGAGCTTACTCTGAAACATTATATGCCACAATGAGAAAAATTATAAGAGTGTGCTGAACAAGAAATCGATGACGTAAACGCAGCAGGGCAATGAAGTAGCCAAGGCGAAAATTCTAATATATCAGATTTTTTACTATGGAGATTAGGGTTTAAGCTTTAATTACAACCAAAACATACAACGAGCTATACCAACAATTTTCTACTTTTCTTCTGCGGGAGTATATATGGAGGTATTTGGTTTTAACTTTTAATACATATTTTTTATTTTAAATTGTGGTAAACATTGTCCGGTTTTCGGCATCTTCGCTAATAACTGTTCACCACAAAAGAATATTATTTGAAATGTATTTGTTCGATATTAGTGAAATTTTAATAGGTTATAGGTTACTGATAGTGGAGATCTAAAGTTACAGAATTTTTCAATCACCCAAAAAGAAGTTCTTATGATATTTAAAAGTTACTATTTTCACTTCAGGGTAAACATGTAACAGAAAGCGTGGGTGTGTTTTGAAGGTCTCTTTTTTAGTTTTAAGAAGCTACAACAACTATGCCATTCAATATGATTCGCACTTTAGAAAGAGTGGTATTTAAGACCGGCTCTGTGCGTGCTGGACCCTTTCGATTAACAGCGGGTCCGGCTGTGAAAATGAACGCGTCGTTGCCGCGAAGCTCCGGGCAGTTGGAAAACGGTTTGCCTGTGACTGGCAGCGTAGGGACTACGCCACTGCACCCGGTGTTATTCCCAAGGTCCAGCACCCACATAACCGCTCTTAAATATCACTCTATAAAATCCCTATCACACTATACGGTCACATTGGTTGTAGATTCTTACAACTACAAAAGAGACCTTCAAAACAAACGTATGCTTTCTGCTATACGTTATTCTGAGCTCAGAAAGAGTTATTTCGGAAACATCGTAACAAAATTTTTTTGGGTGACTGAAAAATTCTGTAACATGAAATTTCCACTACCTATATATTTACCTATAACCTGTTATAATTTCGTTAACATTGGACATACACATATCGAGGTATATAGTTTTGAAATGAGCAGTTCGTAGCGAAGACACCGAAAACTGGACAATTCTTACTACAATCTAAGACAAAAAATATATATTTAACTTTATAACATAATTGCTCCATCTAGCCTAAGGCAGAACAAAACAAGAAAAAATACTGTTGTAACTTTGTGATCGGCCTATTAGTTCGCTTGTAATTAAAGCTTAATCTCGAGTCTCCATAGTAAAAAATCCTGTAATACACTCCTGGAAATGGAAAAAAGAACACATTGACACCGGTGTGTCAGACCCACCATACCTGCTCCGGACACTGCGAGAGGGCTGTACAAGCAATGATCATACGCACGGCACAGCGGACACACCAGGAACCGCGGTGTTGGCCGTCGAATGGCGCTAGCTGCGCAGCATTTGTGCACCGCCGCCGTCAGTGTCAGCCAGTTTGCCGTGGCATACGGAGCTCCATCGCAGTCTTTAACACTGGTAGCATGCCGCGACAGCGTGGACGTGAACCGTATGTGCAGTTGACGGACTTTGAGCGAGGGCGTATAGTGGGCATGCGGGAGGCCGGATGGACGTACCGCCGAATTGCTCAACACGTGGGGCGTGAGGTCTCCACGGTACATCGATGTTGTCGCCAGTGGTCGGCGGAAGGTGCACGTGCCCGTCGACCTGGGACCGGACCGCAGCGACGCACGGATGCACGCCAAGACCGTAGGATCCTACGCAGTGCCGTAGGGGACCGCACCGCCACTTCCCAGCAAATTAGGGACACTGTTGCTCCTGGGGTATCGGCGAGGACCATTCGCAACCGTCTCCATGAAGCTGGGCTACGGTCCCGCACACCGTTAGGCCGTCTTCCGCTCACGCCCCAACATCGTGCAGCCCGCCTCCAGTGGTGTCGCGACAGGCGTGAATGGAGGGACGAATGGAGACGTGTCGTCTTCAGCGATGAGAGTCGCTTCTGCCTTGGTGTCAATGATGGTCGTATGCGTGTTTGGCGCCGTGCAGGTGAGCGCCACAATCAGGACTGCATACGACCGAGGCACACAGGGCCAACACCCGGCATCATGGTGTGGGGAGCGATCTCCTACACTGGCCGTACACCACTGGTGATCGTCGAGGGGACACTGAATAGTGCACGGTACATCCAAACCGTCATCGAACCCATCGTTCTACCATTCCTAGACCGGCAAGGGAACTTGCTGTTCCAACAGGATAATGCACGTCCCCATGTATCCCGTGCCACCCAACGTGCTCTAGAAGGTGTAAGTCAAATACCCTGGCCAGCAAGATCTCCGGATCTGTCCCCCATTGAGCATGTTTGGGACTGGATGAAGCGTCGTCTCACGCGGTCTGCACGTCCAGCACTAACGCTGGTCCAACTGAGGCGCCAGGTGGAAATGGCATGGCAAGCCGTTCCACAGGACTACATCCAGCATCTCTACGATCGTCTCCATGGGAGAATAGCAGCCTGCATTGCTGCGAAAGGTGGATATACACTGTACTAGTGCCGACATTGTGCATGCTCTGTTGCCTGTGTCTATGTGCCTGTGGTTCTGTCAGTGTGATCATGTATCTGACCCCAGGAATGTGTCAATAAAGTTTCCCCTTCCTGGGACAATGAATTCACGGTGTTCTTACTTTAATTTCCAGGAGTCTAGAAGCAGACGAAAGTTAACTTCAGTTGAGTTAGTGGCAACGGGTCACAGTTTGTAATATGTTTATCAGTGGTTTTTAAGTATTATATATATGGCTGAAATGTGCTGTGATTTTGTGAATAGTCAGGTACGTTTCAGCTAATAAATAATTATGAGAAACTACTTGTTTACTGCAAACCTTAAAGGTACTATCACGCTTTCTAGGGACAGTCTTTATGTTACTTTAGATTCTGTGGAACGTTCGCCCATCATTGTAATCCAGGATAACCCAGAGAATCTTCACCGCTCGTGCCCAGTCACATTCTGCTTTACGCTATCTGGGGGGTGGACCTGCAGCCACAGAGGCCGGCGGTATCTCGGACTGGCGAGTTGCGCAGACGGCTGGAACTTCAGCGGCAGATAGGGACACGTTGACAGTTTCCGTCTGGTGACGTCTCAGCTGGCGAGGGATAGCTCTGTTCGGCGGCACCTCCGCTAAGCACCAGAATCCAGCTCTTAATGTCTGCCCTTCCAGCGAACTACTTACGAGGATTGTGAATGACCCGTCTGCAGTCAAGAAATAGAAACGTTTTAGCCTCGTGTTACTGTGTTAATCAATGTCTTCTCTGAGTTTGGTACACGATTTCATGGTTCAAATGGCCCTAAGCACTAAGGGACTCAACATCTGAGGTCATTAGTGCCCTAGACTTAGAACTAATTGAACCTGGCACAGTGGTTACGGTTACTACAAGCCACACCACAAGTTGGGAAACGGGGCCAAATTTCTAGTAGTTTACTATCGAGTTGAGATTTTCACAAATGTTTAATTCGTATCTTACAGAAACTAGCAGTACGGCAATAAACAGCCTTTCAAACACGCAGTTAACGGCAATCAAATAATATATAGCAATACAACAATTTTAAAAAATATTTTTAAGAAAAACACAGAAGCTAGCAGTACGGCAATAAACTACCTTTTAAAACACGCCACTAACAACAATCAAAGTTATTTATAGCAATACAACAATTTAAAATAATTTAAAGAACATCAGTAAATATGCTACTAAAGTAATAAGGTACGTTGATGTAGTGAAGCTACCAACACCGCCATTAAAAAAAATTAAACAGGTCTCAGCAAACACGATTAATGGCAATAAATGGAATTTACAAACTTTGAGGAATTTAACAAAAATTTAAAAGTGTTCTGGCTCATTAGAACATATCACGGACCCGTGTAAGGCTGCCACAAATTACCCACTCAGGGATGCTCAGGCTAGACAGAAAACTGACCAATCAAATACGCCCGTAAACACAATTACCACTCTCAGGCTGGGCACTGCACCGATTTGTAGCCAGAAAAACTTGTTATAAAATGGCTTAACTTGCTGACAGAATTAGAGCTAACCTCGTGCAAGGAAACGTTACACCACACAGTCCTAAATGAGCGACCACATGATCAACCAACAAGAAGCATGAATTTACTCATAACCCACGACAGAACAGCGAAACAAACTGCCAAAACTACACCTCCCATCGGACAGTAACGGGAGGAGGAAAGATCACTGTCTTCAATTACACCGGTGCCAGGGACAGGAAACCCAGTCGCCGGAGACCACAAGGCAGACGAGATGCTGGTTACACAAAATTATTGCTTAATGATTAAACCTTCCACGAACTTAACTTGCAGTTATGCTCGAACCGGCAGTACACGACCTCCGATGGCAAGGATCCACACATCCGACCGCGCACGCGTCGCCAGCGTACCCAACACGCCACGGTCACGCGACTACACGCTCTGTCACCGGAGTTCACGTCTTCTCTGCAACATTTACGGGTAGTGACCGCTCCTTCATGTTAGGTGTCTCCTTTTTAAACTGCAGTGTTGAAACAGAGGACTTACAGAAGCTTGTTAGCGTCCCACCAAGGCGAAATGAACAGCAACTACCCGTGGGGTGATTCTGTATACAACCCACACGCGAGGAGCTCTTCCGTCAACTCTACCCGTTCGTTACACACTACCGACATACATCACGTGGCGACTCGGTACAACCGACCACGCCTGCTTCGCGCTGGAGAACCACACTGCGCTCCCGTGTCTACCACACTCTGCGCGCAACACCCCTACTTCCGCGCCACCACACGAGGTTACCACCGGTCAAACATCTCACTTCCTCCATAGCAGTTTCCCGGAAGCAAAAACGCAGATATCGATAGCAGAGGGAAAGACAACCAAGCAGCCACTTAATGACAGACAACATATCAAACAAACATGTCAGGGGAAGAAAAGGAAAACCAATGCAATCTAAACACAAGGTGTAGCACGAGTCGATACACGGCTCACTAACTAACCTAAGGACATCACACACATCCATGATCGAGCAGGATTCGAACCTGCGACCGTAGCAGCAGCGCGGTTCCGGACTGAAGCGCCTAGAACCGCTCGCCCGCAGCGGCCGGCCACGATTTTATTTCCTCGATACCAGGTCACACTGCAGCAGTATCTGACAAGGCTATTCTCTACCATCTATTCCCGACCATCTATTTTTAGGAAATACAGTAATATCACTGAAAAGATACAAAAGAGAAATTAAGAAATTAACATACATTTAATTAAACTTATGATATTAGGAGCGCCAGAAACGGATGTGAATTTCATGTGCAGCATTACCTATAAATGTTCACTTAAACGCTTGGCGATATAGGTTGCGTTGGTGCATAAGTTCGTAGCGTTTTTGCATCAGTTCAATAAACACAACAGATACACAAAACCGAAATTTAGTCATTAATAATATAAGCTCCTCCACTATTTACAACAGTCTGCCAACGCAGGGGTGATTTTTCGATACATAGACTAAAGAAAGCACGTGACATTGAGACCAAGAAATCGTCGAGTCATTTTCGGAGCGCATTTTCATTTGGAAAGGAAATCCTTGAAGGTTTTTCGATGGCGAGTGGAAAAGGTGAAAATCTGATGCCCAAAAAATGAGGTTAATAGGTAGGTGCTCCTGTATAGTGTTTTTCGTTTGTTTAGCAGAATGCGAGAGGGCGTCATCGTGGAGTATCATCACTTCAAGGAGTCTTCCCGGTAGTTGTTCTTGGATAGCGTCTGCAAGACATCTTAGTTGTCGACAGTAAATGTCAGCAGTGATGGCTAGATCTCGAGGGAGCAATTCGTAGGACACCACTCTTCGCTGCTCCATCATATGCATACTTTTGTATATGTGCGCAGGTCTTTGTACAGGGAGATACTGCTTTCTTTTCATTACGTTAGCATCAAGAAACCATTCCTCGTCACTAATATCGCTAAAGAATAGGAATGGTGGGTATAATTCACGAGTCAATTGATGACGAGCTAGCAGAGATGCACATACGCTCACCTGTTGATTTTTGACATTTTGCCTTACAGCATGCGTTACGCATGTACCGCATGTACCCATTGCATGCCAATATCGCACGATAATGTAATGATGCAGTTCATCACATTTTCCAGTTCCCCAATCATTGCGGATTAATGCGTTTAAGCGATCTTCATCAAACACCGAAGGTCTTCCTGAAACGCCCCCCCCCTCCCCCCCCCTCGTCGGAGGTTTGAGTCCTCCCTCGGGGGGCACGGGTGTGTGTATTGTCCTCAGCGTAAATTAAGTAGTGTGTAAGCCTATGGACCGGTGACTTCCACAGTTTGGCCCTAAATTTTTTCTTCCTGAATGTGGAGAGTTGGTAATGTCAAAACGATCCTTTTTAATACGAGAAAACCACTTTCACGCCATTAACTGCCCAGTGGCTTTATCCCATACAAGACGCAAATATTTCTGGCTACCTCAGCTGCTGTCACCGCTCTACTGAACTCAAACCGAAGACTCTGTCGGAAATGTTCCGATTTCGCCACTTGACACTCCATTTTCTGGCGTCCACAGCTCCACTTACTATCTCCAAATGACAAAATGACTACATGTAAATTCAAACAGTAACAGTGAACTACAAATAAAAGATGACAATCGATAAATAAACCTATAGCAACCGGAATACAAACATGCATAACAGAAGCACTACGAACTTACGCACCAACCTAATTCTTCAAGCAGTATCAACAGTGAAGTATGTAGGGGTATCGTTCTTTCTGCGCTGCATTCATCAAATGAACAGGAAACAGGATGGAGGAAGCGGCATAAGAAGTACCTTCACGACACGCTATGTTCATTGAGTGTAGCTGCAGATATAGATAGAAAAAAAACTTTTAACTCTTACTTTAGCCAACCACAAGTTCAAAAACACAAAAACGTAATATAGTGAACAGACAAAGTGGAGTAAGAGTTCAAACGTTGTTATGGAAAATTTAAAGAAAACAGTGTCAACGATGTGTTTCGTTTATGTAAATTTCTCTGTAGTGAAGTAGGGATAATACCTTAATATGGTAAAGAGACGCCAGTAGAGAACGAAAAGCAGACATAACATTCAGTACTAACGTACACTCTCACAGTACTAGAAAATGGAGATAATGCCTGAGAAGCGTTAGGATATGGTTGAAAGAAAAACGAACCTGGTGCGGTACCTTATTGCTTAACTCATTTGAATTACAAATATGCAGTAAGTAAATTGTTCTGCTACGTGCACAGTCAAAGAAGTAACGACAGCAAAATGTCTGATGGATAACGAAAGAATAGGCACAATGACTTAGGAAGAACTTAAAAATATGTATTTTGCTAACAAACAACTGTATATCAGAGGAAGTAAGCAAATAATGAATAAATTCATTTGCCTAGTTTTAAGGTTTGATTGTGGAGGGTGGAAATAAAAAAAACGTGTGTCTGGGCAAGTGACAAAAAATAATTGTGTGTGCTGACAGAAAACTGAACGATTAAACACTGAGAGAAACAAATGGAACAAAAAACATATATTACGTATAAATTTATTTCACCTGGTTTATTAGGATCTTAGGCGCTTTGTCACATGTAAACAAACATTCTCAGAATGTCAGTACTGCAATATGTGCAGTACATGGGCATTACACAACATTAATAGCAGTAATGATAGTAATGTTAATAATAGATGTAGTAATGTAAACTGTCAATCTTTGATATTTACAGATTCAAGGGGTTTAACAAAAAGTTCAAATGATTGAGAGCTAGATTTAAAGAAACTGTTATTGGTCAAAGTGGACTAAGGAAAAAATTATATCATGGTTTTAATAACATTGTTTTCTCTTACAAAAGGACAAAGACAAATAATCAGATCTCAAATTCAAAGTAAGTTCATTTTACAGCTTACTTATCTCTTACATATTTCAACATTTCAAACGAAAGACACACACAAATTTCCAGAACAGATAAGAAATCTTCAGTTACATTTATTTTTCGGTGCTGAACAATCTTTCATCAAAGTTCGCAGTTTCTCCGTAAATTTTAAAAACAAAGATATGCCTCTTTTACACCCGCCTTTAGCAGCGAATCCTTAAATGCGAGACTAACAGTGAATGCCTTAGCCTTTTATTTAAATACATATTTTCCGACAGGTATGTTTCTCCTCGACAATCACTAAGCGATTCCAATACGCATTCCTTCAGGTGCGAGAATTCAGTTCCACGGGTCAGTTCCTTCCCGTCTTATGAGACATTCTCCGCAATATTGTTTCTGATTCGGCGAACTGTGTGGATGGCGAAATTTCGAAGGTTTCCGCTACAGTTTTTTTCTCAGCACGTTTCATAGCCCCAGAAACCAGTTTCTTTTCTGAGGCAGATAAGCCTTCTACTTCTTATAAGTCATTTTCACAACTGATTGATGCACTGTAGTAAGTTACGCACTGTTGAGAAAGTATAGGAATGTCACGAAGAACTGAATGACGATATGATTGTCTGAGCAACTGACGAAACCATATTACCGTATGTTACGTAGCTATTTGACTTCTGATTATAAAGTGTTTTCTGGGCGATTTGTCGGGACAATCTCTCTGACGTATCAAGTGGGTACAAACACACAGAATGTTTTTGATTTATCGGTTTTTCAATATACTCGACAATTGTAAGTAGGCTGTTCATGTTTTCTTATTGGCAATCTTACGTAGCGCTCTGTGTGAGAATTACTGGCTGTGCTGTGTGCAGTCTGTGGCTGGGTGGCATTGTTGTAATATTCGCCATTGTAGTGTTGGGCTGTTGGCTGTTAACAGCGCATAGCGTTGCGCAGTTGGAGGTGAGCCGCCAGCAGTGGTGGATGTGGGGAGAGAGATGGCGCAGTTTTGAAATTTGTAAGACTGTATGTCATGAACTGCTATATATATTATGACTATTAAGGTAAATACATTGTTTGTTCTCTATTAAAATCTTTCATTTGCTAACTATGCCTATCAGTAGTTAGTGCCTTCCGTAGTTTGAATCTTTTATTTAGCTGGCAGTAGTGGCGCTCGCTGTATTGCAGTAGTTCGAGTAACGAAGATTTTTGGTGAGGTAAGTGATTTGTGAAAGGTATAGGTCAATGTTAGTCAGGGCCATTCTTTTGTAGAGATTTTTGAAAGTCAGATTGCGTTGCGCTAAAAAATATTGTGTGTCAGTTTAAGCACAGTCTTGTACAATTGTTCAAAGGGGACGTTTCATATGTCGACCCTTAGCCGAGGATACCTCACTGGAATCTTGATTTTTTTCTTTTTGTTTGTGTAATTAGTGTAGCTATTGTTTATTGCTAGGGCGTAATTGTAGAGAGAATCTCCTTTGTAGTTGCAGTCTTACATTGTTGTTGTGGCATGCATGTAGATTTGCACCAAGTATTTCGCAGCTGCGCTTGCATTTAACTAGATATTATTTTCAGTGCTATGTTAATATGTTTTCATATTTTGCTCTTCAAATTGTGCTTTTCTGTGTTGTCGTGTGAAATATTGTGACAATAATGGCGTGTGAAAAACGTAATACTAGGCTCCAAAGTAAACTGAGAAATGACAGTGAAGACGAAAGCAGTGTGTTAGCGCCACCGTGTAATGAATTAACTAATGTTCAAACTAGTGATTTGGTAATTGTGCATAGGGAAATGGAGCGGGCGGCAAATAATGGCGTAGACAGTGAAACAATTAGTGAACAGGGAAGCATTATCGATCGATCGGTCGGCAATAGCTCGCCTCAGGAATCAGAAATGACAGGACACAATCTCGCAAATACTGTAGATTCAGGTTTTGGGTCCTCAACATTTTCTCAAACAAGTCAAGACACATTTTCTGCTTGTCAAAATGTGAATGTTGCCGGTGCAAATTCACTGCCGAAAAGCACTGAGGAACATGTTTCAGACACCAGTGCATTGTTATTACAATTAATACAACAAATGGGACAAACACAGCAGCCCGCATCTCGTGGTCGTGCGGTAGCGTTCTCGCTTCCCACGCCCGGGTTCCCGGGTTCGATTCCCGGCGAGGTCAGGGATTTTCTCTGCCTCGTGATGGCTGGGTGATGTGTGATGTCCTTAGGTTAGTTAGGTTTAAGTAGTTCTAAGTTCTAGGGGACTGATGACCATAGATGTTAAGTCCCATAGTGCTCAGAGCCAACAAACACAGCAAAAGCTTCAAAAGTTAGACACAATGGAACAAAATCTTCGAAAGTAAGACACAATGGAACCAAATCAGAGACAAACACAGCAAAAGCTTCAGTAGTTAGACACCACACTTGAACAAACACGTGAAGATTTAACTACTGAGTTACATAACATTGAATCGAAATGTCAAAAAGTCTGTAATGAAGTAAAAACACAAATTTGTGAGCATTTTCAACCTATTTTTTCGCGGCATGAAAATGCATTACAGAATCACGAAGCAGCCATAAAAGAACTGCAAACCATTGTTCATGAAAATCACGACACCTTGCAAGCTAAAATTGACTCAGCTGCATCTACCGATTCGGTTACGCAACTTGCAAAAACTAAGGAAAACTTAAAGGACACAGTAGATACTCTGAAACTTGGTTCAGAAAAACACACTGAGGAAATAAGTACACTATCGGAGAAAGTAGCCGAACTTTCGGATCAGTTCACTAACTTATCTACAAAGGTAGATGATGATCTGAATGACACAACACCTGTAGCCATCACTGACACAGAAGAGTGTGAACAAATTAAGAAATTCAAACAAAATCAGAATCAAATTAATACGCAACACAAAAGAGAAATCCGGGAAGTGCAAGATCAGTTGGCACAAGTAATACAAAAATTACATATTTCAGAGGATACTCGCACTCCAACACGGGAAGAGGGACATAGAAATACGGAACAACCACAAAATAATAACATAGTACACTTCGGAAATTATGAAAGAAATTGGCAAGGCACACCGAATTTTGAGATGGAACCGTCGAAACAACGTAACAATGACCGACATGCGACTCGCCGACATGATGATTCTGACTATAAGCTGTTCATTATGTAACACCATAGCTCTAATACTCTACTGATATGTTTTATTTAAAATTACATCTTTGAGCTTATGTAAATGTGTTTGATTGAATAGATAACACAAAATTATATACTGCTTTCTTTATACAAACTTTGATGTCATGGTTTGGTTCTATGCAATGTAGTGTATCTGTCATTTAAATTCTTTGTGCCATTTGGAGGGAACAAAACTTATTGTATATAATTGTAATTTTGTGTGAATAATTTTTTGTAGAGATGTCAATATGTGTAAATGTTTTGTTTTATTTAATGCATTTTGTTGCTGTTATGTAAACTGCTGATCCTCACTTAGGGCTCTTAGTTATTCTGTATGTAATAGTTGTTGTGGTTCCCCTCGGGAATGGAACTGTGTAGCACGCTCAAAGTGTGGCTGGCCTAGGTAGAAAAGGTGGAACAAGAGTCAGTCGGGGACGAGCTACGAGTCGGGGACGAGCTACGAGTCGGGGACGAGCTACTAAACTGTGCACTGCCATGTAAAAGATGCATATTGTGCTGGTTCCGAGGGAGGCTTTTCTGCTACTTTCCAATGCCTCGGATGGATGGATAAATAGCTGGAACGATTCTGGATCTGGTATTCATCTTCGCCACCAAGAAGGGCCAGAGTCCAGCAATTCTGTCTGCGAATCCACCTACCAATATGCAGTTGCCACCACGTTGCGCAATCACTGTAACGTAATACTATAATGATGTACAGTGAAGGATCAGCTTAATGGATGTGCTAATGTGCTCAAATATAAGGTAATTTATATCTGAATTTATGTACCTACCTTGATTTTTCTCCTTATCATAACACCTTTCAGGTTCCTCTCCATTTGAACTAAAGTGATTACCGAGTGTCCCTACTGAAATAACAATAAATCCCAGTGTTTTGCTAATCGATGCCTCTTGAACTTAGTAAAGAGAAAGTTAAGGTTAATGTGGCAAGAGAGTGAGTTAAAGTAAATGTTGTTTGCTGAAAATAATTTTCCTATTAAAACTGCTTATTAAAGTGCTGTTGCCAACTGCAAAATTAAAAGTTCTTAAGACTGAGGCTTATAAAGTTTTGCTTACCAAATGATCACCTTGATTTCTGTAGTAAATTCAAAAAGGTGAGTCAGTTTCTTGCAATTTTGTCAACATTGTGTTTCGCTGTAGTAAAAGTGGAAAACTACAATAGTAGGAAATTATATGTTCATGATTGCTAAGTGTTTGTCTCTCTTGTGTATTGGAAGTGCGTATTAATAGTATAACTGGATCCACAGTTTGTCTATAGTGTTAATGCTGAGTAACAAGTAACGGAAAGACCATAAATTATGAAAATCATAATTTCTTTCTTCAAATGATAGTGAGAAGCAACCTTTCAGTGGAGTCCAATTAACTTTCATTTTAAATAGTAAAGTATTTAACTGAGAGAGACTTAAACTATATCCAATTAATGATTCTGCATTGAATAGTAATAATAACGTTATAAAGACCATTCAGTTTGTATAAGCCCTGAAAGTGATAGTGTTTTTCTGTACCTGTTATAATTTTGCAAATAGTTTGTGCTGCTCTAACTGTTAGTTTCAATCTTACTGTAAACATATGTATGTGTCAGAGTTCACTGCACTCGCGTGTGACAAAGTATAGGGTGTGTTTATCCATTAAAGTTACTAATAACTATTTTCTTGAACGAGAATGTTAATCATTCTCTTGCCTAGTTAGGCTGGCGACCGTTTTCGTTATCTGTTAAACAGTGCAGATAGGCAAAATTTTGTTTGTTACTGTTCAAATATTTACGTAATTCTGACTTTCATCTCCGATAAGCTACCTTCGTTAGGAACAACACGGTCAACATAACAAAATTCCTCTAAGAGGGTAACACTGCCCTGTTGCTTTATACCATAATTGCTTTAACAAAATAGTTTTATTTCAAAACCTGTTTCCAGCTTTAAGGTTATGGTACAGCAGTAACAGACAGGAGTGTTATAATTACTACACGTAAATTCAAAACATTTAAGAATTCTGGCAACGACATTCATCCACAAGCATGGCTCCATCAATTCTCTCATTGTTTTCCTCCCAACTGGTCATTAGAGCACAGATTAGAATTTATGTGTGGCTACTTAGAGAATGAACCAGCTGTAAGAATGCGGTCAGTCATTCACGATTGTCACAGTGAAGGAGAATTTTATCATGCCTTCCTCTCAGCATATTGGTCTCAAGCTACACAAGACCGAGTAAAACATATCATCATGACGATGAAATGCTTTGAACAATCTGAATTTTCCAGTCTTGTCACATATTTTGAAGACATGTTGCATAAGAATCAATATCTTTCAAACCCATACAGCCCTTCAGAACTTATCCGCATTTGCTTAATCAAATTGCCTGAACATTTACGACATATTATTTTAGCAGGACGTTGCAAAGACGACATCGAAGTTTTTCAGGGACTGTTACAAGAACTGAAAATTGACACTGACAATCGCGGAAATCGCGGAACGCGAAAACAGGAACACAACAATTACAGGTCACATCCGTCACAATTCCGCGACGAAAGAAATAATAACTGGACACGACAAGGCTAGTCTCACAACACAAACCGTGACCAAAACAGACACCATCTGTATGACAACCGTTGGCAGAATAACAGTTACAAAGGAAGATCGCTTTTCCATAGTAATGAATGTGACAGAGACAACCATAGAAACAGACAATATGGGAACCAAAATAATTATTATCAAGGGGGACAGAATAACTTCAGACGCAACGGTCCACCACGCAGTTACTATTCTGGGAGAAATTCTCCACCACATGACCGACAAACAAGAAAGTATATAAACTACCGACAAAACGACAGACCTGAATTCCATCAGAACTGGCGAGCTTCAAACAGGGCAGGGCCTTCTCGGCAAGGCAAATTTGTAGAAGTTAGGTCTCCTAATCCCAATAACAACGCGCGCCAACAAAGAGACAGACAATGACTCGCGCCGCAGGCATCCATGTGCGCCGACTGGCTCAGAGAAAAATAACATAGAAGCTAACCTTGAGAAAAATTCCAGTGTTCTTTACCAACGTATACGACATGATAATTGCGTTGAAGTTGAAACTCTGCGTACTAGGAAGAGTAAAGGATTGCACCACACTTCACATGTAAAACCGCTTATTGAGAGATAATTTGCTTTTTAACTTTGTCTTTGCTATAAAATTTTTCACTTCATGTTATTAGTACTCTTTGTCACACTTAGAAACTGTTAACATGCAACAATGTTTTAAAATGACCTATCCAGTCTAGAACCTAGGGAACATATTTAGACAGTAATTACCACTGCATTGTTATAGTGAACAGACGACACAGTATTATTGTGTGTGTACATTCTTGCTTGTTAGTTGTACGATTACGTAACGACTATAAGGCTTACATACTTAGAACATGTACCGGTACTGCTAATTAGATTTTAATGCAACATTTTGGTTTACTTGAAAATAGATTCTGGATTTAAAGTACTTTCTGTGAGATACCAGATGACACAGTGGTTAGTTTATGTGACAACTACACGGTTTTATCACGACGCTACTAATGAGTGACAATTTACAATGTTGCTTTTGCGGTGTTTCTGTTTTATATCTGCACAGTTTTTCTGCATTATTCTGTAAAGTAAAACATGTTTTAGTAGTAACTTTTGTGGTATAGCAACAATGAGACAGCCTTTTTCGTGGCACAACAATACGTTACTGTACAGTACATTCTTCACCATGGCAATAAGCGTAATAACTAAGATATCTATACGCAAAGCATTTCACTTTTGTTTATGATGAGGTAAGCACATTGACTTCTGCAGAACTTAGCTTTCGGAGGACGATAACTGCTACACTTCCACAGAGATTATCTTACAACAAGACGCACAGTTTAGCGCTACAGTACACGTATTTGAGTGATTAATTTTGTACTTAAAACATTTATTTTTAAAGATATTTGAAGTACAATGATAAAAAGGTTTTCCGTGATACATTTCATTCCATTGCTGTAATCTGTAACACCTGATGGTATTATTCATTTATCCTCAGGGGGGTAGACGCTTACTTTGTGTACCATGTGTTTGGCAAGCACAAGGAGCCCTAGCTAATATGGTATTTGCTTATACAATTTTACACATCGGTACCATATTTCTCTAACACACAAATTACACAGCTATCTGATCATTTAACTGAGAGATAAACATTTTTTTTTACTACATGAGTGACACATGTTTATGCAATTACACATTTGGATAATTTCATACTTATGAAATTGTATTTTGTCTGTACTTTGTGAACTGTTCATATTTTTTCGGAACCATTGTGATACTATGTGAGCTTTGAATGATGTGTTTGGTATGGGGTCATTATTTTTAAAGTACGTTTGACATAGATGACACTATTTAAATGAGCAGAGAATTATTTTTAGGTTTTGACATTATTGCAGAAAGCTACGACGTTTTTGAGATTTGACTGAGGTTTTATGTTGTTATTATTACGACGACGATGTGTATTATGTTGTTGAGGTATGTTTATTATCAATGAGGTGATGCTATATGAGGAATCTGATCATGCTATGTATTTATTATGATGAAATATTGAAGATGTGTTGATGAATATGTATAAGTGTAATAAGGTAAGGAATAATGAGCAGTGGTTAGGGACTCTGACTTGTGAAAAAGGATGTTGGAAACCAAGACTCGTACTTTAAGAGTTATGAAATGTGTGTAAATGCTGAATTTATCACAATGCCGGCGAAAAATTTTTGGACACTGTTATATTTATAGGATTTTGTTTCTACAGATTTGGAACGCAAATATTTCGAACAGTGAAATCTTATTTCTATCAAACTGTCACTGTAGCGGAAACTGATGTCGTAAATATTTCGGTAAGGAAGGTAGGTCACTGTAAGCACCCAGCCGCACGACAGTTGCCTGGAAAAAAGCCATTAGTGTGTGCCTTTCAGAGGCACAGGTGGAGAAAAAAGGAGGCCATTAACCTCGCTATTGACATTCCTTTGTAGAAAGCACAGCAAATACGACATGCTCATAACTTGGAAACATTCTTACATCTGCACACCTGATTAGGACAAGTGTCTATCTACGAGAATTGAGAGAATTTCTACTAACTTATGAAATGCCTCATGACTACTGAATGATTATTTTTTGCTTTACTTTGTACATAGTTGCTTATTTCATTTGATATCTGGTTTCCAGCTGTCTTGCAGCATTGGTTTCATAAAATAAAATTAAATGCATTTGCTAATGTGAACACTTCCTGTCAACAGATCTATTAAAGAATTATTTTATGATCCACATTCTTCGAAAAAGGAGCTCTTGGAATGGAAAGAACAATAAGAAGGGACTAATAACAGTAACTGCATATATAATTTTCTTTTCAAGTACTTGGTAATTTTTTGTAGAATTAGTTTTTGTGGTGCACCACTTTAATTACATAGACATTACGATGTAAATATACATTTCCCTTGTCTGCATTGTTGTCTTTAGTGTAATATTTTTTTCTGCTTGAGCTTTGTCATGTTTAGATATAAGTTATTGCATTTGCTGCTGCTGTTTGCCAGGTATAGTGCTACTAAATTTCACTTTCTATTACTCTGTTAAGCCAGTTTTACTACGAATTTATTTTTCTTGTTTGCTGCGCATTGCCTTATATTAGTTGTAATATTGCATTTGCTTTGCTAATTTATGCTGCTTGCTTTGCCTTTTGTATTTTTTATCATTGCTGTTTGTGTTAATTGTTTTGTGCTGCTGCATTGCCTCATCCCTTAGTTTAGCATCTGAGTATAGTAGATTTAAGTTAGCTTAAGATGGGGTAGGGCATATAAGAGAACAAGTTGTGATGAAGTGGAAGGAATGCATTGAGAAGCTGTAAAAAAATGGTTTGGCCAAAAAAAGTATTTTGAAAGAGGATATGAACCAAAAAAGTAGGGTTTAGGGACAACAGGTTTAGGTAGGATTTTCGTGGTAATAAATGATGAGGTAAGATAATGGAAAATAAATAATGAGGTAAGAAATATGTGAACATATAAATACAGAAAGCATGCTTGGATAGGATTTTTTTGGTGGAAACAAATGTTGAAATAAGATCTATGGAACGAAGTTTAAGGTTGGACTGCAGTAACAAATGTTACACTGAAAACAAACCCTGCCCTTTCCTCTTGTGTTATTCTGCTACATGTTTGTGTACTCTTGTATATTTGTGTTTTTCCTGTCTTTATGTGTTTAGCTGATATGAGTTATGTTGTGGAATTTTTCTAATAATATGTTATTTTCTTTGTAAAGATGTTTAGACATTATTTATTCTGTTTTGTTTTAATGCTCATGTGTGAAGTTGATGTTTCAAAAGTTATTCTGATCTTTTATGTATGAACTTACGTCATAATTCCTGTAACACTGATGGATATGTTATTTCGATTCTTTTGTAAAGCCTGTACTACAAATGTTATCTGTATTGTTTTGTTCTTTAATGATGTATTTTGTACCTTTGTAATTGTATTCTTATGTTATAAAATTGTAATTGACACCAGTTCATCAAATTAAGTAACTTGTAAGTTCCATTTCACTGCACACGTTTCTGTTGGTCATAGTTTATGGACAATATATGAGAAGTAGGGACTGTTAGTGTTTGCACGTGTGTTAATAATTCAGCAAGGGACTGGATAACAGCATTGCTGGTTCTGAGGACAGTTCCAAAAACTTTGTGCGTGCACAAGTGGTGGTTATGGACTTGCTATATTATCCGCAAGACTCTTCAATGGTGATTGTGCACCTGCACAGTCACAACAGATGGCTGCTGGCCATCTCTACAAGGACTACAGTGGAAATCCACTACTCCAGTGTGCATTTTCTTTTACTGCTCAGACTTTCAGAAAAACACTGCAATTTTACTGTGATAAATGATCAGGACTGTCTTTATGGACTGTGAGAAAATTTTAGCTTTGGACCAACAATGTATCAGTAAGTGTGTGCATTTGATATCTTTGTTATTGTAATTATGAAAAATTTTATCAAATCATTATTGGCCACTGCCCAAAACAATTTGTAAACTTTTTTGTGGGGAGCATGGGGGCTATGTAAGTAGGCTGTTTATGTTTTCTTATTGGCAACGTTACGTAGCGCTCTGTGTGAGAATTACTGGCTGTGCTGTGTGCCATCTGTGGCTGGGTGGCATTGTTGTAATATTCGCCATTGTAGTGTTGGGCTGCTGGCTGTTAACAGCGCATAGCGTTGCGCAGTTGGAGGTGAGCCGCCAGCAGTGGTGGATGTGGGGAGAGAGATGGCGGAGTTTTGAAATTTGTAAGACTGGATGTCATGAACTGCTATATATATTATGACTATTAAGGTAAATACATTGTTTGTTCTCTATTAAAATCTTTCATTTGCTAACTATGCCTATCAGTAGTTAGTGCCTTCAGTAGTTTGAATCTTTTATTTAGCTGGCAGTAGTGGCGCTCGCTGTATTGCAGTAGTTCGAGTAACGAAGATTTTTGGTGAGGTAAGTGATTTGTGAAAGGTATAGTTTAATGTTAGTCAGGGCCATTCTTTTGTAGAGATTTTTGAAAGTCAGATTGCGTTGCGCTAAAAAATATTGTGTGTCAGTTTAAGCACAGTCTTGTACAATTGTTCAAAGGGGACGTTTCACAATTTGTTCCATTTATCTACAAATTGGAATAATCGACATCCGAATTACCAAGAGTCAACTGCATACGATATTTCAGAAGTCTAATTTAGACTCTATTGCACGTTTTCCTAAAAATATTTTTGTCGAACACGAATAATGACATGTGACAGAAATGTACAGTACAAATTGAAGTCGATTGGTCCAGAGAAGAAAAAGGAATAATAAAGTACTGTTAGCAGATGAGATAGGGAAAAGAAATCAGAAACAGTAAGGGATAAAGAAAGCGTGGGTAATGTAGTCAACGTGGAGGTTCTCTGATGAACAAAAGAAACCAAGCTGGAATATGCCGGGAACGAAATTACGTCGATGATAGCAAGTGAAGCTTTAATTTTTTATTGACTGCAAAGTTGCTGGGTAGTTAGTTGCAGAGTCGAACGTCTGGAAAGAAAATGGAGAATCAATTTGAGAAACGCATGGTTACAGTCAAAGTGCTGGATGTGTCAGATTTTGATTTGTAGTCACGGAATGGTATTAGTGTGATACGTAAGGAGAGATACTAAAGACAACAGTGACTAAGGAACTGATGCGTGTGCGATAACTTGCATCGCCTACCCCGTCGCATCAGTCCTCAGTATGGAACGGACTGACATAATCAAACAAGCGAACGATACCTTACTAAGGCGTTCATGGATAGATCGCCAGAGTTTGCACTATTCTTTCGTGATGAACTACATCAGAGTAGTAAATATCACCAGACTTAAACTGTGGAATAACGTTTGTTACATTTTAGGTGAAACTTAGCCACGTAACAGTACCAGGCACCCCTACGTGTGCTATTACACTACTGACCATTAAAATTGCTACACCACGAAGATGACGTGCTACAGACGCGAAATTTAACCGACAGGAAGAAGATGCTGTGATATGCAAATGATTAGTTTTTCAGACCATTCACACAAGGTTGGCGCTGGTGACGACACCTACAACCTGCTGACATGAGGAAAGTTTCCAACCGATTTCTCACACACAAACAGCAGTTGACTGGCGTTGCCTGGTGAAATGTTGTTGTGATGGCTCGTGTAAGGAGGAGAAATGCGTACCATCCCGTTTCCGACTTTGATAAAGGACGGATTGTAGCATATCGCGACTGCGGTTTATCGTATCGCTACATTGCTTCTCGCGTTGGTCGAGATCCAATGACTGTTAGCAGAATATGGAATCGGTGGGTTCAGGAGGCTAATACGGAACGCCGTGCTGGATCCCAACGGCCTTGTATCACCAGCAGTCGAGATGACAGGCATCTTAACCACATGGCTGTGACGGATCGTGCAGCCACGTCTCGATCCCTGAGTCAACAGATGGGGACGTTTGCAAGACAACAACCATCTGCACGAATAGTTCGACGACGTTTGCAGCAGCATGGACTATCAGCTCTGAGACCATGGCTGCGGTTACTCTTGACGCTGCATCACAGACAGGAGCGCCTGCGATGTTGTACTCCAGGTTCTGTTTACTGCATCATGATGGTCGCATTCGTGTTTGGCGACATCGCGGTGAACGCACATTGGAAGTGTGTATTCGTCATCGCCATACTGGCGTATCACCCGGCGTGATGGTATGGGGTGCCATTGGTTACACGTCTCGGTCACCTCTTGTTCGCATTGACGGCACTTTGAACAGTGGACGTTACATTTCAGATGTGTTACGATCCGTGGGTCTAACCTTCATTCGATGCCTGCGAAACCCTACATTTCAGCAGAATAATGCACGACAGCATGTTGCAGGTCCTGTACGGGCCTTTCTGGATACAGAAAATGTTCGACTGCTGCCCTGACCAGCACATTCTCCAGATCTTTCACCAATTGAAAACGTCTGGTCTATGGTGGCCGAGCAACTGGCGCGTCACAGTACGGTCACTACTCTTGATGAACTGTGGTATCGTGTTGAAGCTGCATGGGCAGCTGTACCTGTACACGCCAACCCAGCTTTCTTTGACTCAATGCCCAGGCGTATCAAGGCCGTTATTACGGCCAGAGGTGGTTGTTCTGGGTTGTGATTTCTCAGGATCTATGCACCCAAATTGCGTGAAACTGTAATTGTATGTCAGTTCTAGTATAATATATTTGCCCAATGAATACCCGTTTATTATGTGCATTTCTTCTTGGTGTAGCAATTTTAATAGCGAGTAGTGTATTTGATGAAAATCTCGTGTGTATATCGTATTTAAATGTTTCATTGCTGCACAAAAAGGAAAACGGAATTTGTAATCCTACGTGGGGGCTTACGTCTCCAGTCTGACTATTTTATGTCAGCATTAACAAGCGTTTCAAAGCTGTTATGCGAGACGAATGGACCAAGTTGCAGTCACTTCTGCAACTGTGTGATAATGAGTGTAGAAACAAATTATATGTAGATTTGTGCTTGGGCGAAAACGTCGCGTGATAATAACAAGAGCGATATCGATGTACAATCTTTTAGATTCTTTTAACAAGTTGAAATTTCGAATGCTGTACACCCGAAACTGATGTCGAACACTGAATTAATCCGAAATACAACGCCAAAATTTTGGTGTTTGTTCAGGGATATTTCATGAGTACTGTCGCATAATTCTCCGGTGGCTCATTACACCTCCCACAGAATTTTTGTAGATCCGCAAATATATCACCAAATATTCTCAATTTGTCTCAACCTTGACCCCTCAGGCATGAAGAGGGGTAAACACAGGTTGCAAAAGTCATGCGATAGCGATATGCACATTACAAATGGGGGTATTATAACGTACACAAGCTATGAAAGGTACATTGGCGGAGTTGTCATTTGCACTCAGATGATTCACCTGAAAAGATTTCCGATTTGATTGTAGCAACACGAAGGGAATTAACAGACGCCGTACGCGGAGAGGTTGTTGGTGCTAGACGCACGGGACCTACAATTTCGGAAATCGTTAGGGAATTCAGTATTCTAAGAGCCCAAGTGTCAAGCGTGTGGCGAGAATACCAAATTTCAGGCATTACCTCTCACCACCGACAAAACAGTGGCCGACGGCCTTCACTTAACGACTGAGAGCAGCGGCGTTTGTGTAGAGTCCTCAGTCCCGCGTGAAATAATCGCAGAAATCAATTTGGAACGTACTACGAACGTATCTATTAGGACAGTGCGGTAAATTTGGCGTTAATGGGCTATGGCGGCAGACGACTGGTGCGAGTGCATTTGCTAAGAGCGCGACATCACCTGCAGCGCCTCCCTCTCCCTGGCTCGTCACCGTATCGGTTGGACCCTAGACGACTGGGTAACTGTGACCGGGTCAACCGGTCAGTTGGTAAAAGATGACGGTAGGATCGAGTGTGGCGCAGACTCCACGAAGCCATGGAACGTTAACTCCTTCACAAAAGAAGACGAAATAAATATTCCAGAATTCGAATCGAGAACAGCTGCCAACACAAGTAACGTAGAAGTAAATATCCTCGGAGTAGTGCAGCAACTTCAATCACTTAATAAAAGCAAGTCGTCTGGTCCAGACTGTATACCAATCAGGTTCCTTTTGGAGTATGCTTATCCACTAGCTCCATACTTAACAATCATATACAACCTTCCCTCGACGAAAGATCCGTACCCAAAAACTAGAATTTTGCACAGGTCACACCAATATTCAGGAAAGGTAGTGGGAGTAATCCACTAGATTACAGGCCCATATCGTTAATATCGATATACAGCAGGATTTTAGAACATATATTGTGTTCGAACATTATGAATTACCTCGAAGAAAACGGTCTATTGACACATAGTCAACATGGGTTTAGAAAACACCGTTCCTGTGAAACACAACTAGCTCTCTATTCACATGAAGTATTGAGTGCTGAGTGCTACTCACAAGGGATTTCAGATCTATTCCGTATTTCTGGATTTCCGGAAGGCTTTTGACACTGTTCCACACAAGCGGCTCGTAGTGAAATTGCGTGCTTATGGAATATCGTCTCAGTTATGTGACTGGATTTGTGGTTTCCTATCAGAGAGGTCACAGTTCGTAGTAACTGACGGAAAGTCATCGAGTAAAACAGAAGTGATTTCTGGCGTTTCCCATGGTAGTGTTATAGGCCCTTTGCTGTTCCTTTTCTATATAAACGATTTGGGAGACAATGTGAGCAGCTGCCTTCGGTTGTTTACAGATAATGCTGCCGTTTATCGAATAATAAACTCATCAGAAGATCAAAACAAACTGCAAAACGATTTAGACAAGGTATCTGAATGGTGCGAAAAGTGGCAGTTGACCCTAAATAACGAAAAGTGTGAGTTCATCCACGTGAGTGCTAAAAGGAATTCGTTAAGCTTCGGTTACACGATAAATCAGTCTAATCTAAAAGCCGTAAATTCAACTAAATACCTAGGTATTACAATTACGAACAACTTAAATTGGAAGGAACACACAGAAAATATTGTGGGGAAGGCTAACCAAAGACTGTGTTTTATTGGCAGGACACTTAGAAAATGTAACAGACCTCCTAAAGAGACTGCCTACACTACGCTTGTCCGTCCTCTTTTAAAATACTGCTGCGCTTTGTGGGATCCTTACCAGATAGGACTGACGGAGTACATCGAAAAAGTTCAAAGAAAAGCAGCACGTTTTGTATTATCGCGAAATATGGGAGAGAGTGTCACAGAAATGATACAGGATTTGGGCTAGAAATCGTTAAAAGAAAGGCGTTTTTCGTTGCGACGGAATCTTCTTAGGAAATTCCAATCACCAACTTTCTCCTCGGAATGCGAAAATATTTTGTTGACACCGACCTACATAGGGAGCAACGATCAACACGATAAAATAAGAGAAATCAGAGCTCATATGGAAAAATATAGATGTTCATTCTTTGCGCGTGCTATGCGAGATTGGAGAGTACAGAAATGTGAAGGTGGTTCGCTGAACCCCCTGTCAGGCACTTACATGTGATTTGCAGAGTATCCATGTAGATGTATATGTAGACCCAGGTCGTGAACAAGTTACTGGGCAGACTGATGGCGGCTCCGTAATGGTGTGCACCGTGTTTACACGGAATGGTCTGGATGCTCTGGTCCAACTGAAACGACCACTGGAAATGATTATATCCGGCTACTTGGAAACCATTTGCAGCCATTCATGTACTTCATGTTCTCTAGCAGCGAGAGAATTTTTATGGAAGACAATGCCCCATGTCAGAAAATTGTGGAAATTCGAAAGAATAATTTGGACACCCAGATCAGCCAACATGAATCCCATCGAACATTTACGAGACACAATCGAGAAGTCGGTTCATACACAAAGTCTTACATCGGAAACACTTTCGGAATTATGGACGGAAACAGAGGCAGAATGCATCATTATTTCTGCAGGGGACTTCTAACTACCCTGAGTCAATGCCACGCCGAGTTTCTGCTCTATGCCAGGCAAAAGAAGATCCGACAACGTATTAGGAGGTACCACAGGCCTTTCGTCACTATGATGAATAAAACTTTAGTAACATTTTTTTTCTTTTGTAATTTTTGTTCCCAAAATGTGTATAATACATATCGAAATATACGGTTGCTAGTACTTGGTGTACAACTCTACCTCTCTATTAGTTTACAACGCTTCTCCGAAACAGCCAAGTTACGAGTGTCGATAAGGGAAGCACTCGCCGGCCTGCGCCATTAAAACATGCTTCATGCAGCCCCACAGACATACTTCAACCGTAGATGCGTATCTGACGGCAGCAACACGCTCTGTTACGCGACGGCACGGCACGCCGTTGCTATGGAGATGACCGAGTCCTGAACACCTGCGGCGGTTGGAATGACGTCACGGCACGCCATGTAACTACCAGCCTCTTCACTCTTTCATGAAACGCGTCTCGGAGAACTGCTAGGCGCTCGAGCTGTACGACAGTTCAAAAGGCCTGTCGATGGCCGACAGCTACTCCCTCCGACTACTTGCCAGGGCGTTCCTGCCTCGGGTCAAGTAATAATAGCAGCGAAACAGTAGGGAATTCAGTGTCGGCTATATTATTTGTGTCTCGCGAGTACTACGTAACTGTTCGCCGCGGGGAAAATTCTTGTAGCCCGTTTTTACAGTCAGCTCAGCACAGAAACATTGCTCAAAGTCACCTGTAAGTAGGAGGAATATCTAAAATGATAGGGTGCTATGTACTGGGAGCGGTAAGAAGCTGAACATGAAGAAAATAATTCTTTTAACACATTTATACTCCTCACAGGCCAAATTTAACATCAAATTTAACATGAAAAAAGTGAGTAATGCTTATTCGCCACCGAGGCCAAATTACAGAATTACAAACCATTAAAGTCATGGGAACACTCCAAATCAACTGCTTTAAATAATAGTCTCTATAGTAGCAGATAGAATTTCTCAAAACCAAACAATCTATTTGAACTCTATAAACAGGGGCACTTACTGGGTCTGCTTGGGAATTATTACTACGAGGACTACAATGTGCCTACACTTTAGACATTTAAAAACTTTCTAGATACCGGAATATGCCACTTCTATATAGGATTTAAAATAAGAAAGTGAGCATTAATGAGTCGACAAGCATCAGCAATTATTTACGAAAGCAATCAAGGATAAATCAAAGCTAATTATTTTGGGTTGAAACACGTGAGTTAATCAATGCACAGTACCAGCTCGTGCACGGCCCATGCCCAAACGGTTGGTTGATTCAGTACATATTCGAAAACATGCATACAGATAATACGTTAAATTTAAATAAATTTGAATTGCGAGTAGCTCATGGGTCTTTTCATCTTAACTGACAATGAAAAATTTTAAAGGTTCCTAAACCCAGGAGATACAATCACTAGTAGTGCAGGTGAGGGAGAAATCTTTCTAGGATCAACGCTATATGACAATACAAATTTTTAGACATACTTTAACCTACGAAATACACATACATGTAGTGCAAGTAAAGCTAAATTTTCTAGATCACTGATAAGAGACAGTAACAAATTTCAAGATATCTTAACATAGAAAAGACACGCACAGTAGTGCTCGTAAATAAAAAATCTTTCCAGATCAAGGGTAAGAGACACTATAAAATTTTTAAAATACTTAAACCAAGTACTTAAAGTACTTAAACTGAAGTTGTTAATAAAGGAAGCCTGCCTACTTTCTGTTTGGTAGTTTTACCTAACTGAAACTGTTACTATTCAAGGCCTGCCTGTTCCCCTTTTAATTAAATTAAGAGCTGTTTAATAATTTGGGTTAGCGGAAGCTCTTATTAAGCAAGGCCTGTCTATTTTTTTGCCCTGTTATTGAAATCTGATACCTTACTCAATCTGTGTTGTAATTAA
This sequence comes from Schistocerca nitens, assembly GCF_023898315.1. Classification (NCBI taxonomy): domain Eukaryota; kingdom Metazoa; phylum Arthropoda; class Insecta; order Orthoptera; family Acrididae; genus Schistocerca; species Schistocerca nitens. The sequence goes on along the minus strand of NC_064617.1, from coordinate 927,193,256 downwards.
CAGGAACTGATTGCTAAAGGCTTACCTTTCTCAGTGATATTATGTCAACAAGATAGTTACAGGAAATTAGACATTACGGTACATGGGCCTTAACTTTTTGCCTTACATCCCTTTGTCTAAAATTGTAGGTTACATTTCTTAGTTCCCTTCGGTTTTTTATTGACTGATTTTTCTAACGTATACTACTATATTTTATGAATATGGAAAAAAATTGAGCGGTTTGCTCTTTGCGTATTGCAGTTCAGACCACAATCATTGCTTTAGATATGATCACTATTTATGCTGATAACCTATCAGTGCCAAATAGCTTATGCCCTCGTGGACTGGTGGCCATTTATAGTCCAAGTAATCTTATACCGTACAGATTGACACTATTACTGGTACACCAGTAATTTCATAGTTCTCTATTAATTGTACTGTGAGTACACTAATCAAGCTATGAGAAATACTTTAGGCAACTCACTCTCACTTGATTTCAGCCATAAGTGAGACGTTTCACAATGCGCAGTAAGGTTTTTGCAATCCGTGATAATGGAAAATAGACTTAACAGACAGGTCACAAAATAATACTGCCAAATAACGAACAGAGAGAATGACTAAGCGCGGTATGTAGTTATCTCAGTGGCACTGTGAGAATAAATAAGAGTGTAGCGCCCAGCAACCTTATTCTTAATGAGTACTGTATAACGCGGAATGTTTTCTGTTACGCACCTCTATAGTAAGTCACTTTTGATTACTTATCGTGACATGATTTCGTCAGAGAACATGTTAAATATACACCAAACGAAACGTAAGCAAACAAAGTAGGATATGCTAAAATGCTAACATCAAATTATAATGCGAAAATACAAAATGGGTAAGTACGACAAGAATGTATCGAAAATTGTGAAAACACCCTGTAATACTACATGTGAAACGTTCGCTAAAGATACATATTCATTATCGGTAATTGAGAGTAAAAATTATTCTCTTCGTTTGCTTCTTAAGAGAAAGAATGATCTCTCCTCTTCGAGTAATCAGATGACGGAGGGACAGATTGTAAAGAAATGTTACTTTTACGTCGCTGCTAAAGTTTCTCAGTGTTAGTTGCAATCTTTTTCGAATGAAAGAACGCTGAATTTCACTGACATGAGACCATTGATCTTAAAGTCGAGTGATTTTATAAGCCCTCTGGAGGAAAACTCAGTTATGAATCAGAGGGCCTGGCAGGAAAATACACTCCTGGAAATTGAAATAAGAACACCGTGAATTCATTGTCCCAGGAAGGGGAAACTTTATTGACACATTCCTGGGGTCAGATACATCACATGATCACACTGACAGAACCACAGGCACATAGACACAGGCAACAGAGCATGCACAATGTCGGCACTAGTACAGTGTATATCCACCTTTCGCAGCAATGCAGGCTGCTATTCTCCCATGGAGACGATCGTAGAGATGCTGGATGTAGTCCTGTGGAACGGCTTGCCATGCCATTTCCACCTGGCGCCTCAGTTGGACCAGCGTTCGTGCTGGACGTGCAGACCGCGTGAGACGACGCTTCATCCAGTCCCAAACATGCTCAATGGGGGACAGATCCGGAGATCTTGCTGGCCAGGGTAGTTGACTTACACCTTCTAGAGCACGTTGGTTGGCACGGGATACATGCGGACGTGCATTGTCCTGTTGGAACAGCAAGTTCCCTTGCCGGTCTAGGAATGGTAGAACGATGGGTTCGATGACGGTTTGGATGTACCGTGCACTATTCAGTGTCCCCTCGACGATCACCAGTGGTGTACGGCCAGTGTAGGAGATCGCTCCCCACACCATGATGCCGGGTGTTGGCCCTGTGTGCCTCGGTCGTATGCAGTCCTGATTGTGGCGCTCACCTGCACGGCGCCAAACACGCATACGACCATCATTGGCACCAAGGCAGAAGCGACTCTCATCGCTGAAGACGACACGTCTCCATTCGTCCCTCCATTCACGCCTGTCGCGACACCACTGGCGGCGGGCTGCACGATGTTGGGGCGTGAGCGGAAGACGGCCTAACGGTGTGCGGGACCGTAGCCCAGCTTCATGGAGACGGTTGCGAATGGTCCTCGCCGATACCCCAGGAGCAACAGTGTCCCTAATTTGCTGGGAAGTGGCGGTGCGGTCCCCTACGGCACTGCGTAGGATCCTACGGTCTTGGCGTGCATCCGTGCGTCGCTGCGGTCCGGTCCCAGGTCGACGGGCACGTGCACCTTCCGCCGACCACTGGCGACAACATCGATGTACTGTGGAGACCTCACGCCCCACGTGTTGAGCAATTCGGCGGTACGTCCACCCGGCCTCCCGCATGCCCACTATACGCCCTCGCTCAAAGTCCGTCAACTGCACATACGGTTCACGTCCACGCTGTCGCGGCATGCTACCAGTGTTAAAGACTGCGATGGAGCTCCGTATGCCACGGCAAACTGGCTGATACTGACGGCGTCGGTGCACAAATGCTGCGCAGCTAGCGCCATTCGACGGCCAACACTGCGGTTCCTGGTGTGTCCGCTGTGCCGTGCGTGTACAGCCCTCTCGCAGTGTCCGGAGCAAGTATGGTGGGTCTGACACACCGGTGTCAATGTGTTCTTTTTTCCATTTCCAGGAGTGTATCTTCCAGCTGAACCAACGAGACAGCTGAAGTACTTGCTGTAGTGACACAGGAGGAAGGCGTTCACACGTGATGTATCCGCTCTGCAGATCTGCCAGGTAGCCGATATGTGGCTACCAGCAAGCAGGGGTAAAACTGTGGATGAAGCCGTGATTACAGTGTTGTGTTGATTGTAAGGGATCAGAACACAAATAAAACGTGATTTTTTTCAGCTACTTGCCCATGAATTACTTAATTATTTTACTAGTTGATAGCCTTTTGACAGCCAGAACGATACGCATGATGGTAAGTAGGGAGTTTAGTTGGACTGCAGTCTAGGGAAGTGCTATAGGACCACTACTTTGCATGTTCCGTACTTACGCAAAGAATCACGACTGAGAATTGACGAAAGATAGATTGAAGTATTGGAGGAGCAGCAGAAATTAGAATAGTGACAACCTTATCATTAAAAGAGGGATTGTAGACGCAGCGAGAGAACTGTGCTGCCCTGGAAAGAAAATAACGTATCTCAAGTGAAGCTAAAAAGGCATAAAAAACAGACTAAATGAGGCAAAGGAAGCATTTTTGAAAAAATCACCACAGATTACAATTGGAGAAATGAATTATTGGGAATGTACGACTGCAGCACAGCATTAATGGAAATAATTGTGTCTGCACATGGCTCCGCAGCCTCGATATATTCTTCAAGTTAAAAAATTGTCCGTTATGGTCTGTACTATTTTCAAATTTATATTATGTTGGCCATTTCGACCTTTTACTTAATCTCAGGCAACATTCAGGCTACCTCTGCGTAACATGTAGCAACATACGTAGCATGCAAATCAGTCCACCAGTCCACATATGGAGCTCCTTGTGAACACTAAAGAGGTCAATGAGAATCGACATCCTTTCATAAACCATATCAAACTAATGCAGTGATATGCTTACATGCAGACACAAGACGAGAAAAAAATTTGATGTTGCTACAAGATCGTTAAACTAGAAGGCTCCATAGGGGACAAAGGCTGTAAGGGAGATATTCGAATGCCTAAAGCAAATAACTGTGGTCGGAGAGCTGAAAAGTTTGCACAGTAAAGGAAATTTTGTCAGCTGACTTGTGGGCCAAAAAAATAAAAATAGTGTAATCGAACAGTGCTAAGCGCAATTTCAAACATCTCGCAGGGCGAGTTTGCTCAGCTGTTGAAGCCTTCTTCAAAAACGATGTGACCTTCAGCGCGGAGCTTGGCGAATTTATGAATCCATAAAGTGGACTAAAACATCAATAAATATTTCAGAGTGTGAACAGCAGAATAAAGCACGTCAGGGTTTCGGAACAGACGGAGAAATATGAACCAATGAGATGCAACATGGGTTTCTACATCACTGACTGGACAGACCAGAGTCCACGTTGTTGGCTTTTGTATTTGATGTTCCGTGCTATGAAAATATCCTGTTTCAGATACCGGCGGGTTACAGAGCATGAAAAAAAAGAAACGCCTAGTGCTATGCGATCATTTCTGCACGCTTAGCAAGCACGTTTGAAGCTACGTCCGCTTCAGCATTCACACCTCATGTGATTTCGGGAGGGATGGATTTAAGGCAATAGACTCATTCTGAGAAGCAGAGGTAAAAATATTCGTCTGGCAATCCAGGTTTAGATTGTCTGCGGTTCCTTAAGATATGGAGTCCCATGTAGCTGGCAGTCATAAAATAGTTTTCGGTCAGATCCTGCCGAAAGATCTAGCAGGAAACACAAGCAGCTGTGGTCATACGATAAAGTCAGTGAACTTGTTCATAATTATCGAGGATATTTCCGCGTGAATGAGAAAGAGCGCAGATTACTCAGTTTCCATGAGGGTAAGAAATCGGATGTACGCAATTACAGACGAATATCTCTGACATACATTTGTTGCAGCGTCCTAGAGAATTTTCTGCGCTGTAACAATGAGGCCTCTCTCTGAAACATTCAGCACGGATTCATGAAAAACCATTTGTGGGGAAACAAACATTATTCGTACAAGGTATCTTGCAAGAAGCAGATACTGGTAGCTTCCATCTTCCGGAAATTTCCAAAGACGATCGACACTACCACATTGTCAACCGCTAACCGAGATACGATCATTCAGACTACCCAGGCAGATGTATGACTGCCTCGATCAATGTTCGACTAGTACGTTGGGCCACACAGCGAATGTTCAGTTGAAACGAAAGTAGTGTCTAGAAGACGCCAAGGAAACGTAGTAGGACCTCTAGCATTCTCAAAATACATAAACTATTTATCGAATTACGTCAACAGAAGTAAAACATTGTTCACCGAAGATGCTCTCGTCCATGGGAAAGAATCGTTGGACTATTGTAAGCAAACGCGAAAAGACTTGGACAAAATGTTCTTTTAGTGTAATGAATAACAGTTCTCTCTAAATGTGAATATGTGTAAGATAATACCATTAAAAGGGAAAGAACCTGATAACATCCGATGACAATGTCGGTAGTGAATATGTAAATGGGACCAACAAGTTGAATTAGTATTCAGAAAGGCAAATGAAAGAGACTGATAAGTGGGAAGGCTCTCGGAAACAAGAACGCTTCCGTAAAAGATATTCCTTATGCTAGGGGGGTAACGATGTCATCTGGTTTGGCCACTGCCTCGGTTCTGTGGGCTTTTTGAATGTACGTGAGCAGCTGAAGAGCACAGCAGATGGCCATCTTTATCTTGTTCCGAAAGTCGTGTAAGATGTTGAAAACTGACCAGTGACTGATATCTACTACTATCTGCGTTGTGTACTGGTATTCGAACACCAAGACCTTCAACTCTCTTGCGATTCCTGGTTCATCACTGACGGTCTGCCTCTTTGTTCTTTGTCACTGTGGAATTGTTCGAGCACACTGTAAGCTCCGTTTCAGTTAACCGCTATGGCGTATGATGGTGGATTGTTGCCATACACTCCCACTTTCTAAGCATGAATTGTGGCAGCGTTGTTTTCCTTGAAATTCAGACACTACATTACCCTACGATACCTTGCTTCATCAGTTGGTTGCGCAATTTTCTTTCGGTTCTCCTTGCAGCTTGCTATGGTGCTGTGCCGCGCGGATTCCAGTGTGTTCCCAGAATCGATCGCGGTCCTCTGGTTTGGAACCGAGTGGAAGGCTTAAACCAGAGGCTCAGAAGATTCTGCGGAGATCTGGGGTGCAAATTTCTAGACCTCCGCTATCGGGTGGAGAAATGTAGGGTCCCCCTGAATAGGTCAGGCGCGCACCACACGCCGGAAGCGGCTACAAGGGTAGCGGAATACGTGTGGAGTGCATATGGGGTTTTTTTAGCTTAGAGAATTCCCTCCCTAGGCCCGACAAGACGCCTCCTGAGACGCGGCAAGGTAGGAGTAGGCAAAATGCAACAGGGAATAACAATATTAATGTGCTAATAGTAAACTGCAGGAGCGTCTATAGAAAGGTCCCAGAACTGCTCTCATTAATAAACGGTCACAACGTCCATATAGTACTAGGAACAGAAAGTTGGCTGGAACCAGACGTAAATAGTAATGAAATCCTAAACTCAGATTGGAATGTATACCGCAGAGACAGACTGAACAGTGAAGGGGGAGACGTGTTTATAGCGATAAGAAGTGCAATAGTATAGAAGGAAATTGACGGAGACCCGAAATGTGAAATGATTTGGGTGAAGGTCACGGTTAAAGCAGGCTCAGACATGTTAGTTGGATGTCTTTATAAGCCCCCTGGCTCAGCATCTGTTGTGGCTGAGCACCTGAAGGATAATTTGGAAAATATTTCGAGCAGATTTCCCGACCATGTTATAGTTCTGGGTGGAGATTTTAATTTGCCGGATATAGACTGGGAGTCTCAAACGTTCGTAACGGGTGGCAGGGACAAAGAATCCAGTGAAATTTTTTTAAGTGCTTTATCTGAAAACTACCTTGAGCAGTTAAACAGAGAAACGACTCGTGACGATAACATATTAGACCTTCTAGTGACAAACAGACCCGAACTATTTGAAACAGTTAACGCAGAACAGGGAATCAGCGATCATAAAGCGTTTACGGCATCGATGATTTCAGCCGTAAATAGAAATATTAAAAAAGGTAGGAAGATTTTTCTGTTTAGCAAAGGTGACAAAAAGCAGATTACAGAGTACCTGACGGCTCAACACAAAAGTTTAGTCTCAAGTACAGATAGTGTTGAGGATCAGTGGACAAAGTTCAAAACCATCGTACAATATGCGTTAGATGAGTATGTGCCAAGCAAGATCGTAAGAGATGGAAAAGAGCCACCATGGTACAACAACCGAGTTAGAAAACTGCTGCGGAAGCAAAGGGAACTTCACACCAAACATAAACATAGCCAAAGCCTTGCAGACAAACAAAAATTACGCGAAGTGAAAAAAAAAAATGGTTCAAATGGCTCTGAGCACTATGGGACTTAACATCTGTGGTCATCAGTCCCCTAGAACTTAGAACTACTTAAACCTAACTAACCTAAGGACATCACACACATCCATGCCCAAGGCAGGATTCGAACCTGCGACCGTAGCAGTCGCGCGGCTCCGGACTGAGCGCCTAGAACCGCTAGACCACCGCGGCCGGCGCGAAGTGAAAAGTAGTGTGAGGAGGCCTATGCGAGAGGCGTTCAATGAATTCGAAAGTAAAGTACTATGTACTGACTTGGCAGAAAATCCTAAGAAATTCTGGTCTTATGTCAAAGCGGTAGGTGGATCAAAACAAAATGTCCAGACACTCTGTGACCAAAATGGTACTGAAACAAGGGATGACAGACTAAAGGCCGAAATACTAAATGTCTTTTTCCAGAGCTGTTTCACAGGGGAAGACTGCACTGTAGTTCCTTCTCTAGATTGTCGCACACATGACAAAATGGTGGATATCGAAATAGACGACAGAGGGATAGAGAAACAATTAAAATCGCTCAAAAGAGGAAAGGCCGCTGGACCTGATGGGAAACCAGTTCGATTTTACACAGAGTACGCGAAGGAACTTTCCCCCCTTCTTGCAGCGGTATACCGTAGGTCTCTAGAAGAGCGTAGGGTTCCAAAGGATTGGAAAAGGGCACAGGTCATCCCCGTTTTCAAGAAGAGACGTCGAACAGATGTGCAGTTGTAGAATTTTGGAACACGTATTATGTTCGAGTATAATGACTTTCCTGGAGACTAGAAATCTACTCTGTAGGAATCATCATGGGTTTCGAAGAAGACGGTCGTGTGAAACCCAGCTCGCGCTATTCGTCCACGAGACTCAGAGGGCCATAGACACGGGTTCACAGGTAGATGCCTTGTTTCTTGACTTCCGCAAGGCGTTCGATACAGTTCCCCACAGTCGTTTAATGAACAAAGTAAGAGCATATGGACTATCAGACCAATAGTGTTATTGGATTGAGAATTACCTAGATAACAGAACGCAGCATGTCATTCTCAATGGAGAGAAGTCTTCCGAAGTAAGAGTGATTTCAGGTGTGACACAGGGGAGTGTCATGGGACCGTTGCTGCTCACAATATACACAAATGACCTGGTGGATGACATCGGAAGTTCACTGAGGCTTTTTGCAGATGATGCTGTGGTTTATCGAGAGGTTGTAACAATGGAAAATTGTACTGAAATGCAGGAGGATCTGCAGCGAATTGACACATGGTGCAGGGAATGGCAATTGAATCTCAATGTAGACAAGTGTAATGTGCTGCGAATACATAGAAAGATAGATCCATTATCATTTAGCTACAAAATAGAAGGTCAGCAACTGGAAGCAGTTAATTCCATAAATTATCTGGGAGTACGCATTAGGAGTGATTTAAAATGGAATGATCGCATAAAGTTGATCGTCGGTAAAGCAGATGCCAGACTGAGATTCATTGGAAGAATCCTAAGGAAATGCAATCCGAAAACAAAGGAAGTAGGTTACAGTACGCTTGTTCGCCCACTTCTTGAATACTGCTCAGCGGTGTGGGATCCGTACCAGATAGGGTTGATAGAAGAGATAGGGAAGATCCAACGGAGAGCAGCGCGCTTCGTTACAGGATCATTTAGTAATCACGAAAGCGTTACGGAGATGATAGATAAACTCCAGTGGAAGACTCTGCAGGAGGGACGCTCAGTAGCTCGGTACGGGCTTTTGTTAAAGTTTCGAGAACATACCTTCACCGAAGAGTCAAGCAGTATATTGCTCCCTCCTACGTATATCTCGCGAAGAGACCATGAGGACAAAATCAGAGAGATTAGAGCCCACACAGAAGCATACCGACAATCCTTCTTTCCACGAACAATACGAGACTGGAATAGAAGGGAGAACCGATAGAGGTACTCAGGGTACCCTCCGCCACACACCATCAGGTGGCTTGCGGAGTATGGATGTAGATGTAGATGTAGATGTACGAGGAATGTAGACTAATAAGGAACGGTATTTGTTCGATGTAATTATTAAAACTTTATGGTAACTCGTGGTTCCAGTTCTGCCCCACAGGGCACAGGCCCTTAGGGCGACCCTTAGCTCGCCTGCCGGCTGGCGTAGCTACTATAGTCACCAGGTGACCCAGTTGCTAACTCGGTGCGTTCGCAAGGTACCAGTTGCATATGCGAGGGTAATCCCAAAAGTACGGTGTCCAATTTTTAGTACATAGACCCGTTTATTTCTACAATGGTTTACATCAGTTTACAGCTTGAACATTTAGCTATTTTTCGAGATAATCACCATTTCTGTCGATGCATTTTTGTAGACGCTGTGGCAGTTTTTGTATGCCGATGTCATACCAGCTCGACGCCAGGCTGTTTAGAAAGTTATGAACCGATTCTTTCACCTCGTCGTCGGAGCTGACAGGTATTGTGAGGCTCTGAAAAAACTCAAACGGGCAATTCAGAACCGGAGAAGAGGAATGTTCAGCAAGGGCGTACACATTCTCCATGACAACGCTCGGCAAACCGTCGCTCTCCTGCAACAGTTTCAGTGGAACATAATCACCCACCCACCCTATAGTCCCAACCTGGAGCCCAGTGACTATCACCTGTTCCCTATGTTAAAAGAACATCTGGCCGGAAAGCAATTCATTTCCGACGACGAGGTGAAAGAAAATAAATGCGTGGTGTAATGACTGGCAGTTATCTCTCAATATTAGCAACTGTAACCTACTGCGTATAACAAGGCGAAAATCCCCGTTAATGTATGAGTACAAAATAAATGATCAGTCTTTGGAAGCAGTAACATCAGTCAAGTTTCTGGTGCCAAGGCGTGACTCATCACAGGCCACAGACTACAGGAGTGAACGACAGCTGCGAAGATGTGTACGGGTGAAAAGACTCCCGACTGTTGATCAACTGGCAGTCGAGGTGGACCAAGGGTCTGCCAACTGTGTCTCCTCAGCGCCCGTGCTGCCTATTGGCCTCCACACCAGGCCCGTGGTTCGTGCACCCACGCTGACTTCGTCGGCTACGAAGGCTGCAATTTGCGCTCGAAAACCGCAACTGGATGTCCACTAAGTGGCAATAGGTTGTGTTTATAGATGAATGTTCCACGCTCCGTCGGACAGATGGTCTTTGGCATGTATGGCGTGAAGCATCTGAGAGCATACACTCTGCGTGTGCTATGGTGTAAGGAGTGTTTTCATAGCATTCCCTGGGTGATCTCGTCATTCTGGAATGCACGATGGATGAACACAAGTGTGAATCTACCCTTGGGGACATGTTCACCCGCCGATACTCAGTCGTATCGCCTCGTATACATTGCGGTCTGTAAATGGTAGCTCTGGTTCGTTTTCCCTCTGGTAGCCTGCACCGCGTCTTCCGGTTTGAAATGTTTGCGAGGCTGGCGACTGTGAAACGGACGAGGAAGAAGGAAGTAGGCTGTAGGGAACGTGTGTTGTTCCGCACCGATGGTAGGTGTCTTGGCCGATTCGCTCTGGGGGAACCATTGCAAAAGGAACGACTTTGATTGTGATTAGCTGATTTCGGTGCACTGAAAAGGCACCTCTTTCCTGTTGTGGAGCCGTGTTGTGTAATCTAGTTTGGCGGCGTTGGCAGGCTCTGTTGTCACAGCCCTGTCCTACATGCTTCTTCTCTGAGTTGCCAAGTTTGTGCTTTCCAGGAAGTTTTGATCTGCCGTTAGTGTGCTCTATAATAGGTAAAAGTAACTTAGTTGTGATCTCCGGGTGAGACGACTGTTTTTTATTTTTGGTTTTAATAGACATGACGATTTTACGTGCATCGGAAGGTCAGAGAGGCAACAGGAAAATATCGCAAATCAAACAGTGGGTAGCTAGTAGATGACAGTGGCAACCTCATAATCAATAACGAAGAAAAAAGAGAGAGTGGGAGAAATTTAAATGTCTTCAACATTTCGCGGCCCTGTCAGCAACTGTATAAATATTAATTTTAATTTTAATAATCAACAGCCTCAATTGCACCGTTTACCTAGTATTACCTATGTTTCAGTCGGGGTAACCCAACCTTCTTCAGAATAACAGTAAGTACCGTTTGTCCATAGTGGACATCGTCAAGCTAAAACTAAAAATCCATAAATTATCGTCATACTGTAAAAACTTGTCTGGAACTGTATCGGCCCCACTTCGCGACCGCGATGCGGCAGCCACGAGTGCTGTACTGGTACTCAGTCAACAAAAGCCCAGAGATGATCAACATCACCAAGTGTCGAAGTGTCGCAAATTACAATACCTCGGCCACTTCATGAGGAATCAAAAAAGATACGAGCTGGTTCAACGTATCGTACAAGGAAAAATAGAGGGAAGGAGACCTCCGGGACGAAGAAGAATTTCCTGGCTCGACAACCTCAGATCTTGGTTTAATATTAGCTATGAAGAATTGTTTCGCATTGCAACAGATAAAGACGGAATAGCAATGATGATCGCCAACGTCCGAAGCGGACAGGCAGGCTAAGAAGAAGTGTTTCTTCTTGCCAAATGATGCTTAACATTATTATTGTCACCGTCCGTATAAGCGGCGGTCGCAGGTGCTACTGATTCTGCCATGAACATTTATTAATGTGCTCTTTTCATTATGTTTTAGATTCTGATCTCGCCGGATCTATTAGTATACAGGTTGCACTGTCGGAAATCTGTGAAGTTTTATGTGTTGGTAAAATTGAGTGTTGCAAGACTAGATTCCTTACCGAATCCTTGGAGCCCAAATGGGTCTGCAGGCCGTCTTCTACTAATCGTTATGTTATTCATAGAATCAGGATTTCAGTTCGAAAAGTGAAGCATCTCGGCTTGGGGCACTTTCACAATAAGTCTGTTGATTACACTCAAAAACTGATTTCTTGGCACAATCAATATACGTTCACTAATATAAGTTCTGCATTCGGTTAATAGTTCAAAACAAATAAGAAAAGTCGCTCATTAAAATAAAGTAATTACTTCTTTAACAACTTAAAGTTCTTGGACAACAACACAAGTTATTCTCTGCATGAGACTGTCTGCTTAAGAGTTCTCTCGCAAACGAAACAGACTGTTTTCCTAGACATCAAGTAGCCAGAAGAGTAAAGTCCCGTCTCACGAGCAGTACAGGGAGTTCCAGCATCAGATTCCACGGCCGGAGAGGCGTGTTGTGAAGTGTGGGTCAAGTGGACAGTGGCGGGGTGCTTGCGATCTTCTAATTCTGCTGGTGGCAACGGAACTGCCAGCTGCTAGCCTGGAGAGGACAGTTATAACCGTATAACCGCATGGCGAATGACTACCAGACATTTGTTGGTCTAGCAATGTGGGCTCGGATTGTCTGAGGAAAAGGGCGTGGCGGATGCACCAAAAGACTCGTAAATGTGACGGACTCTACTGCTCTTGCGCATTCTAAGTAGCCTGCTTGCTGCAGGTCAAGCGAAGTTTGGCTTTCAGCCGGTGCGCCTGCGGATCTTGAAGCAATGATCCGCAAGGCGAAGCTGCGTTGCGGGTTGGTAGACTTGCAGGAGAGTCCCGAAACGCCACAAGTTAGTTGGTTGCGTGTTCCATTCATCAATCGCACGGTACGGTATCAGTTATGATGTGGAACGTGTCAAGTGGACAAGCAATGCACGTATGAAAAGAGACTTTTTTAATATATATATATATATATATATATATATATATATATATATATATATATATATATATATATATATATATATATATATATTACAATACAGAGTTAAAGATTAATATTTCTATTATTTACCCCAATCCCTTGAATGACACATAATGCATATACTATATTTATAGATTTATTTATTCCTATTCAAGAATTCATCTATGGTATAGAAGGAGTTGTCAAGGACATATGATTTCAATTTATTTTTGAAGCTATTACTGCTGTCTGTCAGACATTTTATTTCATCTGGTAATCTGTCGAAAATGTTTATAGCAGCATATTTTACCTCTTTCTGTGTCACAGACAGGTTGAGTAAAGGATAGTGTAAGTCCTTCTTTTTTCTGATATTGTAATCATGGATGTCACTGTTGTTTTTAAACTGGTCCATGTTGTTGAGAACAAATTTCATTAGTGAGTAAATGTACTGTGAGGCTGTTGTAAGAATCCCCAATCTTTTAAAAGATGTCTACGAGATGTGCAACTATGAACCTCACACATTATTCTAACCACTTTCTTTTGAGCAGTGAATACTTTTTGTCTAAATGTTGATTCACCCCAAAATATTATTCCGTATGACATCAGAGAGTGAAAGTATGCAAAGTATGTTAGCTTACTAATTCCTGTATCCTCAAAATTGGCAATTATTCTGATTGCAAAAGTTGCTGAACCTAGTCACTTTAGAAGATCCAAAATATGAATTTTCCAGTTAAGATTCTCATCTATATGTACACCCAAAAACGTATTGTATTCTACCCTGTCTACTGGCTTCTGTTGATGTGTTACATTTATTGAAGGAACTGTACTTTTTGCAGCAGAAAATTGGATGTACTGTGTTTTTTCAAAGTTTAAAGCAAGCCGATTTGCAGAAAACCAATTAATGACTTTTCCAAACACCTTATTTGTATCATTTTCAATTAGACTTTCTTTTACTGGATTAATGATGATGCTTGTATTATCAGAAAACAGTGTCAGTTCAGTTTCCTGTTTCAGATAGGAAGGGAGGTCGCTACATATATCAAGAACAGAAGGGGACCCATGATTGAACCCTGTGGAATACCTAATGTAATTTCACCCCAGTTAGATGAAGTGGCAGACTTATTTAAATCACTTGATCCATATAAGGAAACTTTTTGCTTCCTGTTCTGTCTCATACAGCTTTCTTTTCCTTTCTGAAGACACTTTATTACTTGTAGCAATCCAAGGTTTCTTTGAAAAGTGTGTGGTGTTACATTTAGTAATTTTCTATGGGAAACAATGTTGAAAAAGAGATATAAATTTATCAAGAAATACGTTGCATTTATCATTAGCATTTGGCTCATTATATACATCTCCCCAATTAACATTTCTTAAGCTTTCTCTGAAGTGCTCTATAGATACCGGTTTGAGCGACCTCACACTTTTACTTAATGGATTCCATACTGTACACCCTGTTAGGTTTTGTAAGTTAATAAGTTGTGCATATTGGTCTCACAATCCATTTACCACAGGGAAACCATGAGTTTGTTTTACATTTCTTTCTTGTACAAATAAATTATCTATTAGCATGCTGCTGTTCTGAGCAATACGTGTAGGGAAACTGATCAATGATTCTAAGTTGTATGTTGTTAATAACACTTCTAGTTCACCTTTCCTATCAGAATTACTTAGAAAGTTTACATTGAAATCACCACTGATTAATAACTTCTTATTTTTGTCTGACAGACAGCATAATAGGGAGTCAAACTTTTTTTGGCCAGTTCCCAGTCTCCTAATGGTGACCTGTGTATTGTTGCTAATATCAATACTACATTCAAGGAAGTTCGAAATTGTTATTTAAAAATATACTTAAACTACGTTTGTAGCTTTGCTATGTTAATATGATTATTTTCCGTTCTCGCCAGTGTTTCAAGTGTAGTATTTTTTAAATTCTTAGTTTAGTCTGTTAATCGCACTTTACCTTCTGTTGAATCTTATTTTGGACTGCTTGTTCACACAGCTATTTGCTATTGTACTAATTGACCTCTTTTTGCTTCTAGGCATCTTCTTATCGGATGACACGCATTTCACAAGAGCACTGATGTTGCCTGGCCACTCAGCTACTGTTTCTGCAATTGGCCCGGCCTCACAAACGTAAGCGCACTGGCGACGCGATGTTAGTGAATCAACTCTACAGCAAGGTGACTGCTGTTTAAGTTAAGCTTTCTCTTCAATAGTTCGCGTGGGCCTAAATCTTTTCAGAGCTCGCATATTTTTGTCTTTTGGTTAGGATCTCATTTGGTGCCGTGCCATTTTGAGACCAAATTTTCTCTAGTTTGCTGGCTTATTTGCTGACCCTTGTATTGCGTAAATTTGTCGGATTTCACAAAGGACCGTGTTAAATTTGATCTGCAATTTAAAGCCTTTCTGTTAGCTTGGACACTTTTATTTTTTAAACATTTTACCCATTACTAAATTTGTGCTAGTCGTCATCACATTTTCCCTTCAAAATTTTATCTTTAATTTAAAATCATTTTGTTAACTTGGGATATTTAAATTGTTTAAACATTTTACCTGTTACCAAATTTGTGCTAGTCGTTTTTACCTTTGACATTCAAAACTTTTGGTCAGTTGACGAAACCATTATGTTAGCTTGGGACATTTAAATTTATTTAAACGTTTTATCTTTCATTAAATTTATGCTAGTAATTGTTACATTTGACCTTAAAAAATGTTGCTTTAAGTCTGTCAGTTCCTTTATGTTACCGTATTAAATCGTGTGTCTCTAATCTAAAACCATTGTGTTAGCGTGATATCATTTTGCTATCGTTGTTAAATTAGTTAATTCATGGTGTTCCTTTGAATCCAAAGCATACCACTCATTGGTTAAGAACTTCTGAATTTTAAAAAAATATTTCATTGTTTTACTACTGTTGTTTTTGTGAATTTTTTGATAAATATGAATTACTTGACAAATAATGAATGATGACATAACCTGGGTTCCTAGCCCTTCCATGAAATCTGTTAATCTGGAATTCTGGAGCTCACATGGTATTAGTTTTTCCTCGGAACGATGACATCTATAAGGAAGACAATCCTACATGTCACACAGCTCGGAGTGTACATGCTTGGTTCGAAGAGCACCGGAGTGAGTGCACTGTACTCCCATAGCCACAGAACCCCTACCAATTTAAAACCAATCGGGAATCTCTAGGACGACCTAGTTCGGACTGTTCGTGCCATGGATCCTCAATTGAGAAACCAGGCGCAGATGGCCATAGCACGAGTCATCATGGCTCCACATCCCTGTCGTTACCTCCCAAAACCTGAGTCACTCTCTTCGTGCATGTATCGCAGCAGCTTGTGCTGCAATAGGTGGTTATTCAGGCCTTCGACAGGTGGTAACATTAATGTGACTGGATAGTCTATTTTCTAAACTTGAACGACATTTCCTCACATGCATGTATGAGCTAAATGTTTTGATTCCTTATTCGAGATATTTCTTCTGTTGCCTCGGTGACCAGTTTACTGAATAAGTGAATGTTTCTAATATTCCCAGTGACCCTTTGCACTTGGTGTCATACATCCTGAAAGGGTTCCAGTCTACTTATTCCCTTTAGATTTAAAGTAGTTGTGTCGTTACTGGGCTTGTACACTCTATTGTAAGCTGTTTTCAGAGAAGTATTTAGTATTTATGTTGTAAATAAAAACGCTTTCTCTTGCTGCACTGTGGTTTATTTTCCCAGACGCGTTTCGCCTTTTATCACTTTAAGGCATCATCAGTGGGACCTATAATGACACAGTTATGACACACTTTTGTTTTGATATGTATTATTCGTAGATTATAAACACTTCACTGCTCGATTTTTATGTAAATAAGTGATTACTTAAGGTTCATCCCGTTTTTAGTTGACATCGGTGTTTCCTGATCACATAGTCACATGGAAGTCGTACTACCGCTCTATTTACGAAACACGAGCATGTTTTTTTGTTTCAAACATTTTTCTTCTCGCTTTTCATTTTGTTTGCACTTGTTGTTTTGACGCAGTCTCAGTCTTCTGTCTCTAGTATAAAAATAACACTAATATAGACGTAATTACTTTGAGTTCACTGTGTATTTCTCCTGTTATACAGGCATTTATTTTTCTTTGTTTAGTTTGGTTAAAATGATTTGTGGAGAGAGATTCATGGACAAGTAAGTGGAAAGAGGGTTGAGACGTATTACTAATATTATTGTTATTATTATTATTATTATTATGATAATAGTCTCCTATTGTAGCAATACTCTATTACATTGACTATTAGTGTAAACAATTAGGAGTTTTGTATATGTATTTGATCATTCTACATGGTTTTCTTTTCTGTTTTGGTTTTCTGTATGTGGTAATTTTCTTTCAGGGTTAGGGGACGTTTTTTATAGTTTATTCAAATTTTTTCATGTATTTTCTCTAGTGATTGGTTTGTCATGGTGTTCAGCAAATGTGGAGTGATTTGTCCCATACTACCAGGCTTTGACATGTTCTTTGTATCTGACATCAAATGTTTGGCCAGTTTGTCCTATGTATATGCCATCACAAGTTTTACACTGTAATTCATTTATACCTGCTTTCTGATATGTATCTCTGCTTTTTATCAGTTTTTGAGTGCATTTTTGTTAGAATTGTCTGTTATGTATGCTGTATTTATTCCAAGTCTTTTGAAAATGTAGGTGATTCTCTGTGTGAGTTTTTTCTGTATGTAATTGTGTACCATCTTGTGTTTTCTCTTATATTTTCTTGATAGTTTTGTGTAGTTATTATGTACTGAATGACTGTGATTGTGTATGGTTCTGTCGTCATGTGGTCAATGATTTAGTGCTTTCTGCTTTCATTTTTATTTCAATTTTGTTGCTTAGATTTGTGACTATGTTACTATTGTACCCATTGTTTTGTGGTACCTGCAGTATTAGGTCGAATTCTTTTTGGTAGTTTTCTTTATTTGGTGGGATTGTGTTGAGTCTATGGAACATGTGTTGAACTGCTGCTTGTTTTTGTGAGTGTGAGTGGTTTGAGGATTGGGGGGGGGGGGGGGGGAAGGGTGATAAAGTCAGTTGCTGTATGTTTACAGTAAATTTCAAATATATGCTTATTGTTTTGCTTTTTGATTGTTATCTCCAAAAAGTTAATTTGGTTATTCTTTTCTGTTTCCATTGGAATTTTACATTTTTATGTACACTCTTTGACATAAAACTTGACCGGCGGCCGGCCGCTTCAGGGGCTAAGTCCGCGCCGATCGCGACATGGGACAAAAAAACTGGCCAACTCGCTAATTCTCTAAGTCCGGTTATCTGCACAATCTGGCAACACTGTAGACTGCGGCACTTCCTGGAGGAAAACTTGTCCCATGATAGAGAAACTCTAGGCTGATTACGCCTGTGGTCTAGCGGTAGCGTGCGTTGTTTCTCTTCATAATGTCAGTGGATCGAGAGCAGCTGGCGTAAAATATTTTTATAGCCTCTTCCGTCTGAATGCTGAAGACGTGAATGTAATGGTAGCGCAGATTCAATCTATTTCGCTTTGTGACACACCGATATCAAAATTTTATCCAGTAAAGATTTTGCGGCAGATTTCCTGCAGACTGTCCTCCTCTGGACGCCGTATGCGGCAAAGCTGCGGGATCCATTTGCTGGCTACTGGCAGCGGCTGTGGCGACAGCAGCGGCGCTGCACTCCCCCGTTCTTTATCGAAAGTGCCTGCTACCGCTCATCGCTTTTCATGATTTAAAACGCTTTATTATTAAATGTTGCTCCACAGAAAATTTCTACAATTTCCATTCACGCTCAAAAGCAACGGAGACAGACGCCCTGATTAGTAGGCGGGTATTATATTACATTAATCGGCAAGAGCTGAGTATGGCCCGAAATTAATTTTATAGACTGGGACGAAATTAAACCACCTCACTACATTCGATGAATTTATAAATGCTTCATATCTCGTTTCTTTTCCATTCAAACTCAATTATTTGTGCAACTTTTGGTCAATGTTTGGATGTTTTCGTCAAGCCAGAGTGAGCGTCTGTGGTGTAAAGTGTATTACAGTTCTTGTTTCATTCCTTATGGTAAGTCTATGCGATAAACTGTGTGAATACCTTGAATGCATGCTCTGTAGCAGTGTAGGAACACTGCACATTTGGAGTTCCATGTATGGGTTCATGAAGTATTTATTGTTGATCGGAAGTGATAGTTAAGGCCATCAGATTTAAACCAGAAAAATTTGTCGTTTTGAAGGTTTCAGAGAACGGAAAGGAATTGCTAACGCCGGTGTTAGAAAACGTCTACAGTTAAATGCTATTGCAAAAATTTAAGAGAAGGTAACTATATTAATGAACATGTGTACTTCATAAACAACCTTCTGACATGTGAGACGTATATGACGAACAAAGCTCAAATTTATATCGTTGACAGTCGGTTTGAATCTTTTCAGGGTCTATTTTACAGTGAAGCACCTTGGAATTTGCAAAGCAGAAATCCATGATATTAATTTACTAAGTCGAAATCGGACGAAGGTTGATGTTTAAAGGCATTCTTCAGATTTCGCATAAGAAATTTTTACTAGCAGTTTGCAACTCCATTAATTAAAATGGAAAATAAAAGGTTGTAGTCAGCGGCTTCTACCGTGATTCGAACTGCTATGTCTTATAGTACAAGCACTGCAACGCACAAGGGAACCTCTGAGCTAACGACACACTGGCGGCCAGAGGCGGAATATAGTCACTGCCATGTTGCCTGAGCCTCAAAACGCAACCTTAAACACACGAACAGAGGAGGTGGAGATTACTGTTTTAACGTCCCGTCGACAACGATGTCATTAGAGACGGAGCACAAGCTCGGATTAGGGAAGGATGGGGAAGGAAATCGGCCGTGCCCTTCCTAGGGAACCATCCCGGCATTTGCCTGAAGCGATTTAGGGAAATCATTGAAAACCTAAATCAGGATAGCCGGGCGCGGGATTGCACCGTCGTCCTCCCGAATGCACACACAAACAGGTGTTACTTATGTGAAGAACGCCGTTCTTGGAGTCCAGAAATTAAATATACTTTCTAATTGTGTCATCTTGCAGTGGATTATATCGTACGAGTCTTCGATGTGGAAAACGAATGTCAAGTGAATTTAGCGAGGTAACGCCGACCTACACCCGGAAGTAAATGCACTATCAGAGTGTTGACAAATACTTGCTACGACGCTGCCATTTCTAGGCTCTCTGACGAGGCAGCTCTTCAGCGAAATGCTTGCCGTGATTCTCCGATACGGTTCTTCAGAGTGGAGACGCGCGCGCACGTTTGGTTTTTATGCGGCGTTCTCCCCTGATGGTTTCTGACGTCGCCTTGTGGGCTATGTATACATATGAGACATTCAATTATCATTAATCCAGAATGATACAAGTTTCAGCTTCCGGCGTGGAAGAAGGCTGTTGACGCCGACATTATATCATTTCAACGTAGGGAAAGCAAAACGGATCATTCAATGTTTCTCATTCAACATAAAGCATGTGAGATAATTTTCCGTAACGTTCATAATCATCTAAAAATACAAACGAAGTAAAAATACACCGTAAGCTTATTCGAATTGAATATAACGCTTTGCACCTCGATGTCGAATTTGTCCACTTGCAATCTTTTGCAGCATACACATAGAATGTCATGATTACCACGAGAATGAAGAAATATGTTGGTAAGGATGGAAGCAAGAAGAGACGCAGTCAACAAATATTCTATTCCTCATGGCATTCATTTCATTTGACACGTAAGAAGAGGTAAAGCGGGAATTTACTTTCGTTAACACGAAAGATATGCCGCACATATTGATAACGAGGAAGTCTGTGTCTTCATACGTTTCCTCCTTGAAATCTGTATGCTCTATTATATACTAAATAGCCCGATCATTGTTTCAGTAATGTTACCCTCTTGTTTGACCCCGTAACGATGAACAGATTCCAAATGCATGTCTCCCTTCCTGGGTTGTTTTTTGTGTTTTATTGCTTGGAATTCCTGAAGCAGACCACTGTGCCTTCCCCCCTCGTGGGTTAGGTCTCAAAACTAAACCGCTTTGTATCCAATGGCATAATTTATTCTGACAGCATCAGCATAAGACTATCAAACAAAGCCTTCTATTTACAGTTGCAGCACTCTAACCAGCACTGACCAAAGTGTAATCCACGGTCATGGTCCTAAATTACCAGCTGTCTGCTACTGTGGCAAAGTCCGTACTACACTTTCGATTCCGCAGCACCATTTTATCTGGTAACACTGTGTAGTTGCACAGTTGTGCTACCAGGTCTGTCCTCACACTGTCAACTTTATGCATCTCACTTCTCCTGTAGCGTAGATCACGAGGAGCCGAAGTAAATGAGTGTATTCTCCATGACGTAACATTCAGTATTCCCTTCTTTCATAGCCACTCTTCATGTGCATCGATACCAAATAGGAATGCGAAAACTCTTGCGAGTGAGAGAATGACAATAACAATCGTAACAAGAACAAGCAAATAATGAATGATGTTTATTCCAACTCAGAACGAGAATGGCTTTAAATATAAAAATCTGTATCTATATCTATATCCATATCTATTGATCTTTGAGTTGGCACAATGCAAATATATTCTTAGCATTTAGTTACTGAATTTAGTTCTGGATGTTTGCAGAGAAAAGGAAAAGTCGGTACTTCTCGCTAGTGTAATATAATGTGAACCAGCAACTACCCTTTCCTTAGTACACGACTCAAGCAGGTCCTCAAGTAGGTAGCAAGGCACTGCTGCATTCTGTTCCCTGACGTTGCTCTGATGACGGTTAATGCAGATAGTTCCGATTATGAAATACAAAACGTATTGCAGGTTAGTTCCTAGGATAGTAACATTAAATTTGCGTTGTAGACGGCACATGAACGTGACGACTGTCCATATTACTCATCAATATAAAAAGACAATATTTTGGGAATTTAGCAGGATTACTCGAATTCTGAAATTGGGTGACTGACTGCACAGGTGCTAAACGTCGTCAAGAGTATACGATGTCCTAATCGCATTAGGAATATGAAGATCGTCTTCGACAGCTCGCAACTTTCACATTGCTATCTCCACCGTACTCCAGACAGCCCTCGGTGGAGTTGCACTACGTTGCCGATGTTATGGAAGGCCTTCAAACCGACAACAGACCACATATTGAAAAATACAAGCGAATTCTCTTGCAGCGTAAGCTTATTGTAACTAATCTAAAAATTATTGGAGAGGAACATTGTCCTATTCAAAAAAAGTAAAATGTTACACACTGTTGACGTCAAACGGACATTATCTATGTCCTGTCTTGTGTCCTACTCATCTATAATATCAAGTGTACTATGAAAATGATTATATATAATGGATGATAGGGTAATGCATTGATACCAGATGGTGGAGGCCGGCCGGTGTGGCCGTGCGGTTCTAGGCGCTTCAGTCTGGAACCGCGTGACCGCTACGGTCGCAGGTTCGAATCCTGCCTCGGGCATGGATGTGAGTGATGTCCTTAGGTTAGTTAGGTTTAAGTAGTTCTAAGTTCTAGGGGACTGATGACCTTAGAAGTTAAGTCCCATAGTGCTCGGAGCCATTTGAACCATTTGAACTATTTAACACAAAATGACATTAAAAATTAAAGTTATTCACGAGCAGCTAGTTGAGAATATGTATGAACATTAAATGACACGACGAACTGAAATAATATGACGAAGAGTTCAGCGCTCACTGGGAATAGAGCCCCACACATATCCTTGTTGACTACACACAAAGAGACGTCAGCTACCGAATTTTTCTCCACCAGCTTATAACTAGCATAAGAAAGGTTACTGGTGATAGAGTTTCTACATGTCGCCACTCCAGACTTTATTGTGGTTCAACCTACCGTCTACTTGGTAAAGAAGGAATATCATCTTTAATGTGAATTTTCAGACCACGCAGCCATGATATCTCCTTCACTTGGTGTAGCCAGGAGAGAATGGAATCTGTCTCTCCCTATCTAAAATCATTGACGGAAGTGGGAATCGAACCCAGACCATAGGTATAACAACCTACCATCCGTCCAACAGACCACGAAATCCTCTTCTCTGCGAGTCATTTTTCTATCGTAACGCAGTTGCGCCACACTGGATGAGAATTCTGACACACAGGCTCCCTGTAGTAATTTGCAGCATGTTCAGTAAATTCATTTACTTGGTTGACCGAATCACCATGAACTAGCTGCCTCGGCTACCCAGTGCATACATTCGACTATTTTGTAATCACAGAAATAAAATCACGTAACTGCCACCTACACACAACTGCCAACAGTGTAGGATGCAGAAGTTTAAATAGGAAGTGTTCCTTTCCACTTGAGCTATTCTATTGCGCTATCTGTTACTAGAAAACGTCGTTCAGTCCAAAAGAAAAGCTGTAACTGTTTGTCTCTCAGAAGTCAAGACCTGGCCATATGCATAATCTCACAGTGCTGTGGAATCCAAAAGTTCTGGAGGAAGAGTTGCCGAGCTCTGGAGCTGCTGTAGCTACGTGTCAGCTTGTAGCATAGATAAGATGTCGCGAGTTCGAATACATTCAGTGCTACATTTTTTAAAACGTAATTCTGCTCTCTGCTGAAGGTATCAATCTAATGGAACTTTGAACATAATTCCCTTCACTTTTCAACCCAAAGTAGTCGCATGTGGAAAAAGGGCTAACTACTGTGACATTTTGTACTATTCAGGTTTAATAGACAGCAGGCAGCAGATGCATCTCGAAGATGTGCAGGGAGAGCGCATCGTGCCATAATATGTCAGAAAAGTATTTTCTACATTAGCCGTGGCCGGCCGAAGTGGCCGTGCGGTTAAAGGCGCTGTAGTCTGGAACCACAAGACCGCTGTGGTCGCAGGTTCGAATCCTGCCTCGGGCATGGAAGTTTGTGATGTCCTTAGGTTAGTTAGGTTTAACTAGTTCAAAGTTCTAGGGGACTAATGACCTCAGCAGTTGAGTCCCATACTGCTCAGAGCCATTTGAACCATTTTGAATCAACATAAGCCGTCGTGTGGTAGTCATATTTTATTCTTCTTCAAACTTTGTTTGACAGCTTTAACTCAGAACAAGTTTTCTACATGCATGTAATCAATAAACTGCATGTGCATTGTCAGACTGTCATAGGTAACATCAGAGAATTCGCATATATCGTTGATGATTAATTTCTCTCTCATGTTTACTATTGTTTTAACAACACTAAAGGAAACCTTACGAAAATTGTGCACTGTATTATAAGAAATGAAATAAAACTACCCATGATAACCTTACGACGAAAGTATCTGTACACAAGCATGCCTCTATCGACACGAATTAGTAAAATACTACTCACTTAGATTTTGATTGGGTCTGTGTTTAATTGGTATGCTGTGTCATACTCAAGAGGTATGCAAATGTGGCATTTCATAAATATAGTTACGTATTCCTAGAAACCCAAAATTCGCTTGTCAGCAGCGGAAAGAGGCCTTACCTGTTGTGCAGCATTGTAAGTTTTTCAACATTGCACTATGAGCTGAAAGCATTTTCTTGCGATTTCCTTATTGATGTTTGATCTGACTGCTTGTAGCTCTTTCACAGAAGGGATAAAAACGTTACAGTCAGTGAGACTGGAACTGCGAACCGTAACAGACGCTTTTTCACAGGTCAGCACGTTACCACAGACCTGGCGAGGAGGTGTGGGTCTTAGCTTCCTATTACGACGGCAATAGTAACTAGAACTCGTAAACCGCTATTTGAAGGTCGAGATTAGTTGCGGTTTCCACCTGCAACGACTTTCCTGGGCTGAAAACCGTAAATTTTCAATCTTTTGTTACCCTTCAAGCGATAATAACTCAGATTATGCAATGGAAATGACAGGTAAAATCAAGTGAACTTTGAGGCTTAATTCCGTGCACACCAGGAAGTAACTCGTCGATCACAGAGTTGCCAAACATACGTTGCCTTGTTGCCAAATCTCAGTTACAGTACCAGCAGGAAGAAGACGAACCGATGTGATCCTACAGCGGTCTGGGAAGTGACCATAGCTGGTGTCTCCAAGTCGCGGCTGCTACGGCCTGGAATACGTAATGCGTCTGATTCGCTTTCTGTAACTAGGTTTAGGGACTGGAGCGTAGTTACTAATAATACTCAGAACTGACTGCAAGCTGAGCATCATAAATCAGTAACCCTCATTGTTGTTTTTATATTTCTTTCGTAAGTGTACTCAAAACTAAGAAAGTCATTCACAGGCGTTTTCGTGCCTCGCCGATAGTCGAGCACAACACACAAATAAAAATAAAAAAGAATGTGTGTGTGTGTGTGTTTGTGTGTGTGTGTGTGTGTGTGAGAGAGAGAGAGAGAGAGAGAGAGAGAGAGATAGAGAGAGAGAGAGGTAAATAAAAAGCAATGAGAGAGAGTGTAAAAAATTGTTGTAAAGAAATTGAATCATGGTATTTAAAGAAATCTTTCATTAAAATGACACGTTCCACATCATTACGAAATGTCGTATTCATGATCTATGGAACAAGAGTTAATCTAATGTAATCTAATCTAATCTAATCACATCATAATGATGATTAGCCATGAAGAGTCATGAATTACCGAAATTTTGGCCAATACCAGTAACCAAATCTAAACTTGAAAATAAAAGACGACAATTTTTGTAATAAACCGTGACTCCTATCAAGACCCTTTCGTCCCTGTTATCTAACCACGAAAGATGTCTGATATACCTCCATTCTGAAGTAACAAAGTGTGCATGCATTTACAGAGGAAGTGCATGATGTGAAGTTCTGTGACGGAGATACGAACCCAACACGTAATCCGATTGTTAACTAAGAAAAATCTAATGTTACGTATCGGTTTTTCTTACGAGCCGCTAGGTGTCTGAATCTAAAATAAGGATACAAACTTTTGTGCCTAAGCGACAATCGAACTGCACACCTACCGTGCATCCACGAATATAGCTTAAGTATCAGTTGCTTACTCATGAACAGTAAGATGTGTGCGTGTTTGACCAGAAATAACGACACCTGTTGCGATTGTTGGAAACACATGAACAGACATTGAAATTGAGCGTTAATTTTCACTAGCAGGTGGGTGTGCACTTGATAAAGCTAGAAATGAAATTATGAATATTTTTGTACTGGATCAGGTTTCAGACCCACATACTTACCTTTGGAGGAGACCTAGAGAAGATTGCAGTCTTGGGAAAAGGAACGAAATGACTGAACTATACTGTTCCGAGAGATTCAGATCCTCGAAAGAGGAGATACGAATTCGAATCACAGTCCAGCACCAAATTTTTAAACGTCTCTAGTTCAATCAAGTACAAGTAAAATAAGAGCCCTGTCCCTTTAAATGGCTATCGTTTCATCAAATAAAATAAAATTTTCTAATGTAAGTAAGCTTACTGGCGACTGTATTTCTGTTTACCATGACTTCCGCTGTGTCATTTCCCAACGTAAACCGGCTCTGCCCAGTTGGTAATGAAGGAACGTGATGTTTAATGCGGATTCTGGATTATAACGTCTTTCTCTTGAGGTTACCAGAGGTAAAATAAATCTGTTTGTGCCTCTTAAAAGTAAATGCCTGAACCCACGCATTGCACCTGTGATAGCTCGTTCCGCCATACCATTGTGGCCACATTACCCAGCCCCAAGAGTGTGCTGTAACGGATGATGTGCTTAGCTTACAAAATTAGTCACGGTGGAAAAAATGCGAGTCTATTAAATGGTCAAGTTGAAGCAAGCTTCTGGCGCAGAGATTATGCTATTCTCATGTCAGCAGGATGTAAAGACTTCTAGGCATCATAGGCTGGATGTGAAGCCATTTTGATTTTTCACAAATTCAGCAAATTTCTTACTTCGAGAAAATCCACTGTGAAGTGTGAAGTTGCCGGATAATTCGATTATTACTGTTATTATTACCATCATTTTATTCATACCGCTGCTGTAACACAAGTGCTTGAACATCATTTAATGCCTTTTGGTCACTATAGTTGTAGTTTCCCAAGAACAGGTTCTTTCCCTGTCTACGGAATCCTTTTCATGTTAATATCAAACACCAGCAATTACTCGTAGATTACTTTAAAACTAAAGTAATTGACGAAGACGTTACTTGGTAACAAAAACGCACTGCCTTTCTTCATTTACTTTCGCCTAGAAATGGCTATCGAGTACTGACAAATCAAAAGGCAAGAGATCTTACTGCCTTCCGATATACGTTGCTGTTAGTTCTTCCACATGATTTGGTCGACATGACCTGTTTCAAGTTGTGTATGACAGACAGTGTTTTAGAAAATCTATTGTTTCCCTTTGAAATAAACAGAAGTATTTTCATTCTAAGCTGTCCAAGTACAAAATTTTCGCAATATTAGTTCAAATTTAATATTCGCTTCTATAATGTAGGAAAGTATTTCACAGTCGCAAAACTAGCATCCGAAACGTTGACCTTACACTTAGTCGCTGACCATAAATTCTAGCTCAGAGTGACACCAGTTTAAATAACCTAATGTAGCGAAGACTGTTTGCCAGTGCTCTTTCTCACCGGAAAATACGCAATTCACTCATTTGGCTCCATAAGTACACTGTAACAGTAATTTCTGTGTGAAATTTGTCAGTAAGCTTTTGCCTTCCAACCGGCAAAATACGGCAGAGTACGGCCGGTAAACAATTCACAAACCACGATTTAGTGCCAATAAGACGATTTCTTTAAACATTGTCGAAGCTGAGGGAATTTAGTTTCTGCTTAAATCGTCTTAAGCAGCAACGTTCACAGATATCTCAAATAGGCAAAAGCTGAATATCCAGGTACGAAGGTTGTAAAACAAACTTCCCACAGTTTGTGTCAGGTTGATCTTTTCGTCTGATAACACTGCTTAAGTATTTTGTCTAAGAGGTATCACAAGTAGTATCCCTGTAGCTGTGGGAATCATTGGTTGAAAACGAGTTTAACACCAATGGGTACAGTGCTGCTAAATTGTCACAATTATTATCAACCTAAGTCTGAGTTCATCCACAAACTGAGGCGTATTTATAATATTGGAGCTAGACTGTGTATCCTTGTCTTTCTTGAGTGGTCATTGGAAGGCGTTTACACACACGTATACAATACTATGAATACTTCGAACGCTATGGTTAACGTTGCTCTCATAAACTACTTTTTTTTTTAAATTCTTCTGGGTCTTCAGCGTGCAATATGTGTTGCAGATACAGTCTCAGACCAAAAAATTGACCGCCGAGTCGTTCACGTAAGGTGGACAATACAGTCGTGCTCCTCTCAGAATTCTATGTCTGGCAATATGCTCGATCTAGCAACATGTAGACTGCGGCACTTCCCAGAGGAAGTCTTGACTCCAGTCTTAGTACATTACTCTTGACTACGACCGTAGTCTTGAGGTAAAACGCGAGACCAGCTAATATGATATTGTAGATTCGCTTGAATTACACTCATAGCTTCAGCACGAGAGGAAAGGGGCGATAAAAATTTTGTCGATATGTGCTTTCGGTCGCCAGACGTCATATTAGCTGGTCTCGCGTTTTACCTGAAGACTACGGTCGTGTTCCAGCAGCGGTATGAATAAAATGATGGTAATAATAACAGTAATAATCGAATTATCCGGCAACTTCACACTTCTCAGTGGATTTTCTCGAACTAAGAAATTTGCTGAATTTGTGAAAAATCAAAATGGCTTCACATCCAGCCTATGATGCCTAGAAGTCTTTACATCCTGCTGACATGAGACTAGCATAATCTCTGCGCCAGAAGCTTGCTTCAACTTGACCATTTAATAGACTCGCATTTTTTCCACCGTGACTAATTTTGTAAGCTAAGCACATCATCCGTTACAGCACACTCTTGGGGCTGGGTAATGTGGCCACAATGGTATGGTGGAACGAGCTATCACAGGTGCAATGCGTGGGTTCAGGCATTTACTTTTAAGAGGCACAAACAGATTTATTTTACCTCTGGTAACCTCAAGAGAAAGACGTTATAATCCAGAATCCGCATTAAACATCACGTTCCTTCATTACCAACTGGGCAGAGCCGGTTTACGTTGGGAAATGACACAGCGGAAGTCATGGTAAACAGAAATACAGTCGCCAGTAAGCTTACTTACATTAGAAAATTTTATTTTATTTGATGAAACGATAGCCATTTAAAGGGAAAGGGCTCTTATTTTACTTGTACTTGATTGAACTAGAGACGTTTAAAAATTTGGTGCTGGACTGTGATTCGAATTCGTATCTCCTCTTTCGAGGATCTGAATCTCTCGGAACAGTATAGTTCAGTCATTTCGTTCCTTTTCCCAAGACTGCAATCTTCTCTAGGTCTCCTCCAAAGATAAGTATGTGGGACTGAAACCTGGTCCAGTACAAAAATATTCATAATTTCATTTCTAGCTTTATCAAGTGCACACCCACCTGCTAGTGAAAATTAACGCTCAATTTCAATGTCTGTTCATGTGTTTCCAACAATCGCAACAGGTGTCGTTATTTCTGGTCAAACACGCACACATCTTACTGTTCATGAGTAAGCAACTGATACTTAAGCTATATTCGTGGATGCACGGTAGGTGTGCAGTTCGATTGTCGCTTAGGCACAAAAGTTTGTATCCTTATTTTAGATTCAGACACCTAGCGGCTCGTAAGAAAAACCGATACGTAACATTTGATTTTTCTTAGTTAACAATCGGATTACGTGTTGGGTTCGTATCTCCGTCACAGAACTTCACATCATGCACTTCCTCTGTAAATGCATGCACACTTTGTTACTTCAGAATTGAGGTATATCAGACATCTTTCGTGGTTAGATAACAGGGACGAAAGGGTCTTGATAGGAGTCACGGTTTATTACAAAAATTGTCGTCTTTTATTTTCAAGTTTAGATTTGGTTACTGGTATTGGCCAAAATTTCGGTAATTCATGACTCTTCATGGCTAATCATCATTATGATGTGATTAGATTAGATTAGATTACATTAGATTAACTCTTGTTCCATAGATCATGAATACGACATTTCGTAATGATGTGGAACGTGTCATTTTAATGAAAGATTTCTTTAAATACCATGATTCAATTTCTTTACAACAATTTTTTACACTCTCTCTCATTGCTTTTTATTTA
Source organism: Schistocerca nitens (assembly GCF_023898315.1). Lineage (NCBI taxonomy): Eukaryota > Metazoa > Arthropoda > Insecta > Orthoptera > Acrididae > Schistocerca > Schistocerca nitens. Next base: position 927,163,463 of record NC_064617.1, on the reverse strand, counting down.
CCTCTCTCTCTCTCTATCTCTCTCTCTCTCTCTCTCTCTCACACACACACACAAACACACACACACACATTCTTTTTTATTTTTATTTGTGTGTTGTGCTCGACTATCGGCGAGGCACGAAAACGCCTGTGAATGACTTTCTTAGTTTTGAGTACACTTACGAAAGAAATATAAAAACAACAATGAGAGTTACTGATTTATGATGCTCAGCTTGCAGTCAGTTCTGAGTATTATTAGTAACTACGCTCCAGTCCCTGAACCTAGTTACAAAAAGCGAATCAGACGCATTACGTATTCCAGGCCGTAGCGGCCGCGACTTGGAGACAACAGCTATGTTCACTTCCCAGACCGCTGTAGGATCACATCGGTTCGTCTTCTTCCTGCTGGTACTGTAACTGAGATTTGGCAACAAGGCAACGTATGTTTGGCAACTCTGTGATCGACGAGTTACTTCCTGGTGTGCACGGAATTAAGCCTCAAAGTTCACTTGATTTTACCTGTCATTTCCATTGCATAATCTGAGTTATTATCGCTTGAAGGGTAACAAAAGATTGAAAATTTACGGTTTTCAGCCCAGGAAAGTCGTTGCAGGTGGAAACCGCAACTAATCTCGACCTTCAAATAGCGGTTTACGAGTTCTAGTTACTATTGCCGTCGTAATAGGAAGCTAAGACCCCACACCTCCTCGCCAGGTCTGTGGTAACGTGCTGACCTGTGAAAAAGCGTCTGTTACGGTTCGCAGTTCCAGTCTCACTGACTGTAACGTTTTTATCCCTTCTGTGAAAGAGCTACAAGCAGTCAGATCAAACATCAATAAGGAAATCGCAAGAAAATGCTTTCAGCTCATAGTGCAATGTTGAAAAACTTACAATGCTGCACAACAGGTAAGGCCTCTTTCCGCTGCTGACAAGCGAATTTTGGGTTTCTAGGAATACGTAACTATATTTATGAAATGCCACATTTGCATACCTCTTGAGTATGACACAGCATACCAATTAAACACAGACCCAATCAAAATCTAAGTGAGTAGTATTTTACTAATTCGTGTCGATAGAGGCATGCTTGTGTACAGATACTTTAGTCGTAAGGTTATCATGGGTAGTTTTATTTCATTTCTTATAATACAGTGCACAATTTTCGTAAGGTTTCCTTTAGTGTTGTTAAAACAATAGTAAACATGAGAGAGAAATTAATCATCAACGATATATGCGAATTCTCTGATGTTACCTGTGACAGTCTGACAATGCACATGCAGTTTATTGATTACATGCATGTAGAAAACTTGTTCTGAGTTAAAGCTGTCAAACAAAGTTTGAAGAAGAATAAAATATCACTACCACACGACGGCTAATGTAGAAAATACTTTTCTGACATATTATGGCACGATGCGCTCTCCCTGCACATCTTCGAGATGCATCTGCTGCCTGCTGTCTATTAAACCTGAATAGTACAAAATGTCACAGTAGTTAGCCCTTTTTCCACATGCGACTACTTTGGGTTGAAAAGTGAAGGGAATTATGTTCAAAGTTCCATTAGATTGATACCTTCAGCAGAGAGCAGAATTGCGTTTTAAAAAATGTAGCACTGAATATATTCGAACTCGCGACATCTTATCTATGCTACAAGCTGACACGTAGCTACAGCAGCTCCAGAGCTCGGCAACTCTTCCTCCAGAACTTTTGGATTCCACAGCACTGTGAGATTATGCATATGGCCAGGTCTTGACTTCTGAGAGACAAACAGTTACAGCTTTGCTTTTGGACTGAACGACGTTTTCTAGTAACAGATAGCGCAATAGAATAGCTCAAGTGGAAAGGAACACTTCCTATTTAAACTTCTGCATCCTACACTGTTGGCAGTTGTGTGTAGGTGGCAGTTACGTGATTTTATTTCTGTGATTACAAAATAGTTGAATGTATGCACTGGGTAGCCGAGGCAGCTAGTTCATGGTGATTCGGTCAACCAAGTAAATGAATTTACTGAACATGCTGCAAATTACTACAGGGAGCCTGTGTGTCAGAATTCTCATCCAGTGTGGCGCAACTGCGTTACGATAGAAAAATGACTCGCAGAGAAGAGGATTTCGTGGTCTGTTGGACGGATGGTAGGTTGTTATACCTATGGTCTGGGTTCGATTCCCACTTCCGTCAATGATTTTAGATAGGGAGAGACAGATTCCATTCTCTCCTGGCTACACCAAGTGAAGGAGATATCATGGCTGCGTGGTCTGAAAATTCACATTAAAGATGATATTCCTTCTTTACCAAGTAGACGGTAGGTTGAACCACAATAAAGTCTGGAGTGGCGACATGTAGAAACTCTATCACCAGTAACCTTTCTTATACTAGTTATTTATTTCAAGTGACGACACAAACGCTATGTATGGTCACAGGACACTTATCCCATCTTTTATTTGAGCTTCTGTATGTCGTTAAAATTGGTTCTAAACTGGGAATGCAACTCAGACCGCCCTTAACGCGGAATTTGATCCCTTCGTGGCAATACAGCTCGGCTACAATTTGTTGTTTGTTCAAAACTGCAGATTCCTCAAGACCTTCACATATTACGCGTGAATGGGATCGAATCCTGGCCCGGCACTAAAGATTTAATTATGTATTATCAAGCTCCATCATGAGAACACCTATCTGCTGGTGGATAATAATTTTGATTTTTAATGTATTTTCATTCGTTGACAACACTAACGATATCTGACGTTTTTAACTCCCAGTGAGACACAGAACTATTTGCGAGATGACTGTAAGTTCAAGATGTTATTCTGAGCAGCTGGTGGAGAAAAATTCGGTAGCTGACGTCTCATTGTGTGTAGTCAACAACGATATCTGTGGGGCTCTATTCCCAGTGAGCGCTGAACTCTTCGTCATATTATTTCAGTTCGTCGTGTCATTTAATGTTCATACATATTCTCAACTAGCTGCTCGTGAATAACTTTAATTTTTAATGTCATTTTGTGTTAAATAGTTCAAATGGTTCAAATGGCTCTGAGCACTATGGGACTTAACTTCTAAGGTCATCGGTCCCCTAGAACTTAGAACTACTTAAACCTAACTAACCTAAGGACATCACTCACATCCATGCCCGAGGCAGGATTCGAACCTGCGACCGTAGCGGTTACGCGGTTCCAGACTGAAGCGCCTAGAACCGCACGGCCACACCGGCCGGCCTCCACCATCTGGTATCAATGCATTACCCTATCATCCATTATATATAATCATTTTCATAGTACACTTGATATTATAGATGAGTAGGACACAAGACAGGACATAGATAATGTCCGTTTGACGTCAACAGTGTGTAACATTTTACTTTTTTTGAATAGGACAATGTTCCTCTCCAATAATTTTTAGATTAGTTACAATAAGCTTACGCTGCAAGAGAATTCGCTTGTATTTTTCAATATGTGGTCTGTTGTCGGTTTGAAGGCCTTCCATAACATCGGCAACGTAGTGCAACTCCACCGAGGGCTGTCTGGAGTACGGTGGAGATAGCAATGTGAAAGTTGCGAGCTGTCGAAGACGATCTTCATATTCCTAATGCGATTAGGACATCGTATACTCTTGACGACGTTTAGCACCTGTGCAGTCAGTCACCCAATTTCAGAATTCGAGTAATCCTGCTAAATTCCCAAAATATTGTCTTTTTATATTGATGAGTAATATGGACAGTCGTCACGTTCATGTGCCGTCTACAACGCAAATTTAATGTTACTATCCTAGGAACTAACCTGCAATACGTTTTGTATTTCATAATCGGAACTATCTGCATTAACCGTCATCAGAGCAACGTCAGGGAACAGAATGCAGCAGTGCCTTGCTACCTACTTGAGGACCTGCTTGAGTCGTGTACTAAGGAAAGGGTAGTTGCTGGTTCACATTATATTACACTAGCGAGAAGTACCGACTTTTCCTTTTCTCTGCAAACATCCAGAACTAAATTCAGTAACTAAATGCTAAGAATATATTTGCATTGTGCCAACTCAAAGATCAATAGATATGGATATAGATATAGATACAGATTTTTATATTTAAAGCCATTCTCGTTCTGAGTTGGAATAAACATCATTCATTATTTGCTTGTTCTTGTTACGATTGTTATTGTCATTCTCTCACTCGCAAGAGTTTTCGCATTCCTATTTGGTATCGATACACATGAAGAGTGGCTATGAAAGAAGGGAATACTGAATGTTACGTCATGGAGAATACACTCATTTACTTCGGCTCCTCGTGATCTACGCTACAGGAGAAGTGAGATGCATAAAGTTGACAGTGTGAGGACAGACCTGGTAGCACAACTGTGCAACTACACAGTGTTACCAGATAAAATGGTGCTGCGGAATCGAAAGTGTAGTACGGACTTTGCCACAGTAGCAGACAGCTGGTAATTTAGGACCATGACCGTGGATTACACTTTGGTCAGTGCTGGTTAGAGTGCTGCAACTGTAAATAGAAGGCTTTGTTTGATAGTCTTATGCTGATGCTGTCTGAATAAATTATGCCATTGGATACAAAGCGGTTTAGTTTTGAGACCTAACCCACGAGGAGGGAAGGCACAGTGGTCTGCTTCAGGAATTCCAAGCAATAAAACACAAAAAACAACCCAGGAAGGGAGACATGCATTTGGAATCTGTTCATCGTTACGGGGTCAAACAAGAGGGTAACATTACTGAAACAATGATCGGGCTACTTAGTATATAATAGAGCATACAGATTTCAAGGAGGAAACGTATGAAGACACAGACTTCCTCGTTATCAATATGTGCGGCATATCTTTCGTGTTAACGAAAGTAAATTCCCGCTTTACCTCTTCTTACGTGTCAAATGAAATGAATGCCATGAGGAATAGAATATTTGTTGACTGCGTCTCTTCTTGCTTCCATCCTTACCAACATATTTCTTCATTCTCGTGGTAATCATGACATTCTATGTGTATGCTGCAAAAGATTGCAAGTGGACAAATTCGACATCGAGGTGCAAAGCGTTATATTCAATTCGAATAAGCTTACGGTGTATTTTTACTTCGTTTGTATTTTTAGATGATTATGAACGTTACGGAAAATTATCTCACATGCTTTATGTTGAATGAGAAACATTGAATGATCCGTTTTGCTTTCCCTACGTTGAAATGATATAATGTCGGCGTCAACAGCCTTCTTCCACGCCGGAAGCTGAAACTTGTATCATTCTGGATTAATGATAATTGAATGTCTCATATGTATACATAGCCCACAAGGCGACGTCAGAAACCATCAGGGGAGAACGCCGCATAAAAACCAAACGTGCGCGCGCGTCTCCACTCTGAAGAACCGTATCGGAGAATCACGGCAAGCATTTCGCTGAAGAGCTGCCTCGTCAGAGAGCCTAGAAATGGCAGCGTCGTAGCAAGTATTTGTCAACACACTGATAGTGCATTTACTTCCGGGTGTAGGTCGGCGTTACCTCGCTAAATTCACTTGACATTCGTTTTCCACATCGAAGACTCGTACGATATAATCCACTGCAAGATGACACAATTAGAAAGTATATTTAATTTCTGGACTCCAAGAACGGCGTTCTTCACATAAGTAACACCTGTTTGTGTGTGCATTCGGGAGGACGACGGTGCAATCCCGCGCCCGGCTATCCTGATTTAGGTTTTCAATGATTTCCCTAAATCGCTTCAGGCAAATGCCGGGATGGTTCCCTAGGAAGGGCACGGCCGATTTCCTTCCCCATCCTTCCCTAATCCGAGCTTGTGCTCCGTCTCTAATGACATCGTTGTCGACGGGACGTTAAAACAGTAATCTCCACCTCCTCTGTTCGTGTGTTTAAGGTTGCGTTTTGAGGCTCAGGCAACATGGCAGTGACTATATTCCGCCTCTGGCCGCCAGTGTGTCGATAGCTCAGAGGTTCCCTTGTGCGTTGCAGTGCTTGTACTATAAGACATAGCAGTTCGAATCACGGTAGAAGCCGCTGACTACAACCTTTTATTTTCCATTTTAATTAATGGAGTTGCAAACTGCTAGTAAAAATTTCTTATGCGAAATCTGAAGAATGCCTTTAAACATCAATCTTCGTCCGATTTCGACTTAGTAAATTAATATCATGGATTTCTGCTTTGCAAATTCCAAGGTGCTTCACTGTAAAATAGACCCTGAAAAGATTCAAACCGACTGTCAACGATATAAATTTGAGCTTTGTTCGTCATATAGGTCTAACATGTCAGAAGGTTGTTTATGAAGTGCACATGTTCATTAATATAGTTCCCTTCTCTTAAATTTTTGCAATAGCATTTAACTGTAGACGTTTTCTAACACCGGCGTTAGCAATTCCTTTCCGTTCTCTGAAACCTTCAAAACGACAAATTTTTCTGGTTTAAAACTGATGGCCTTAACTATCACTTCCGATCAACAATAAATACTTCATGAACCCATACATGGAACTCCAAATGTGCAGTGTTCCTACACTGCTACAGAGCATGCATTCAAGGTATTCACACAGTTTATCGCATAGACTTACCATAAGGAATGAAACAAGAACTGTAATACACTTTACACCACAGACGCTCACTCTGGCTTGACGAAAACATCCAAACATTGACCAAAAGTTGCACAAATAATTGAGTTTGAAAGGAAAAGAAACGAGGTATGAAGCATTTATAAATTCATCGAATGTAGTGAGGTGGTTTAATTTCATCCCAGTCTATAAAATTAATTTCGAGCCATACTCAGCTCTTGCCGATTAATGTAATATAATACCCGCCTACTAATCAGGGCGTCTGTCTCCGTTGCTTTTGAGCGTGAATGGAAATTGTAGAAATTTTCTGTGGAGCAACATTTAATAATAAAGCGTTTTAAATCATGAAAAGCGATGAGCGGTAGCAGGCACTTTCGATAAAGAACGGGGGAGTGCAGCGCCGCTGCTGTCGCCACGGCCGCTGCCAGTAGCCAGCAAATGGATCCCGGAGCTTTGCCGCATACTGCGTCCAGAGGAGGACAGTCTGCAGGAAATCTGCCGCAAAATCGTTACTGGATAAAATTTTGATATCGGTGTGTCACAAAGCGAAATAGATTGAATCTGCGCTACCATTACATTCACGTCTTCAGCATTCAGACGGAAGAGGCTATAAAAATATTTTACGCCAGCTGCTCTCGATCCACTGACATTATGAACAGAAACAACGCACGCTACCGCTAGACCACAGGCGTAATCAGCCTAGAGTTTCTCTATCATGGGACAAGTTTTCCTCCAGGAAGTGCCGCAGTCTACAGTGTTGCCAGATTGTGCAGATAACCGGACTTAGAGAATTAGCGAGTTGGCCAGTTTTTTTGTCCCATGTCGCGATCGGCGCGGACTTAGCCCCTGAAGCGGCCGGCCGCCGGTCAAGTTTTATGTCAAAGAGTGTACCTTGTTGATGTCAATATGTAATTTTTCAATTTTTGTTTGTGGTTCATCTATTAAGCAAAGGACGTCATCCATATACCTGAACCAGTGTGGTATGTTTTAGTTTTTTGCTACTGGTTTTGTGAAAATGATCTGTTCACTGTGGTTTATAAAAATATTTGCTAAGGGTCCTGACACTGGAGACCCCATTGGTAATATTTCTTGTTGTAAATAAAATTCATTATTGAATTGGAAACAAGTTTGTTCTTTTATGAGCTTTATTTATGTATTTCTTTAACCTGTTCATCAGGGAGTCGACTATGTTCTTTCAGGTTCTTATCTATGATTACTATTGTTTCTGGTACTGCTATATTGTTTTGGTGTCTGGGATTTTTATATGTTCTATTTGTTGTATTAGCTGTGTAGTGTTCTTAATGGTGCTGTCTTCTTGTACTTTGAAATTTTCAGACAGTAATTTTAACATGTATCCTGCAAGCTTGTAAGTGGAGGATATTCTGAAATCCAGTATTGGTCTTACAGAACGATTTGGTTTGTGGATCTTTGGTTGGGGTTGTAGGACAGGTGCAGTGGCATTAATCTGTGTCACCTTTTATCTAGGTGTGATATCTCAATTTTTCAGTGCAATTTTAATTTTGTCTGGAATCTGTTTGTTTGGTCTGATTTTAATTTTCTAATGTTATTTTTTGAGTGAATTCATGTTGTTTTTCCATCTATTGTTCGTTCTTTATAGGTAATATTGTGTTCCCCTTGTCTACTTTTGAAACGACATTTTGATTTTGAAGTTTTTTTGCTAAGTTTTCTGAGTATTATAGCAGCTGTGTTTGTGTTGTTTTTGAGTTTGTTTTTTCGTATTGGTTAATATATTATAGATTTCTTTTTTACTAGTTCTCTAGTTAACCCAATGTTGACAATGCTGTTTTCTCTCCTATCTCCCCTTGTCAATATGCTGTGTTCTTCTATAATTACATTTTCTGTGTAATCTTCATCTGTTTCTGAATTTACATTGTATTTTATTCCTTTCTCTAACAGTTGTCTTTCTTTACTGCTTATTTGTGTGTCTGCAATGTTCACTAATCTTGGGAAGAACTTGTGTGTGTGTTTTTGTTGATTGTGTATAGAGCTATTGCGTTGTGGTTGAAGTTTCTGATTTAACTAATCTTTCTTCTTTGAACTGTTTCAGTTCTTTGAACAGAAGTTTTTGTGTGACTTTAGACCTTGTTGACCAGATGAGAGACAACTACCATATTATTAATAGCGTTTGCAAGTTTAAAATGTGTTCATATAACCCATAATTCAGCTCTAGTTTTTTAGAGTGTAGGGACTTGATTTAGAATTTTAACCAAGTTTTCTGAACAGTATGCTTTGCCTTTTAGCGCTGGGTGAACTGTTTTTATTCTTTACATTGATATATTTACGTACAAGATCATTACATTTGCATCTGGTGTTGAATTTTATGTCTTGTATGATTTTATGAACATTCAGGAGAAGTCTCCTGAATTTCTGATATAGACCACTTGGAAATGCCTGGCAAGGCGTGAATAACGAGTTTCTTTGCGTAACCATCCTCTGCGGTAAGCACAGAAATATTTATTTTGTAAATAAAAACGCATCTGTTGCTGCACTGTAATTTTAAGTAAATGGTTTAATGGTTAATTTACTAAACAAGATAATGTAATTACTAAGGATATTTTATTTCAGATAAGTACTGTTGAGAACAGACACAATATGGTATGATTAACAACAAGATTCGAGCTCCATTCTTTGACGATTTGTGATCAAAGTTAGATATAATGCGTCCACATTTAGACAGAGATACAAACAAATACTTTAAAAGTCTCTGAAGTAAGATACCGGTTTTAATCGCAAAATATTGAAAGCATCTTCCCAAATTCAAATTTTCCGAAGGATTGGACAGACATACAGAAAGCTGTAAATACAATAGCAGGAAGTAGAAAAATTTCAGCTCATTCTTGTACATTCCCGACTGTGAGGTAAACTGTGCACTTGGTGATATACCACCGGTAGTGATGAACAATGCTTTGTTATGTCACTGAAAATGGAACATGAACGACAGAAAAATAATCAGTCCTGCTTGACAACGAGAAATAAGTTTAATATTGTATCCACCAATGGGACGTTCACTCCAAGTCCAGGTTTGATCACTGAAGTAGAACAGGTCTCTCAGCCTCCATAAATGCCAACTCTCACGGGGCAGTTGTCAGTGGTAAACGACTTCCCTGAAACTCCACGCTTGGAGTAAGGCCCGAAGGAGGGAAGATCATATGGTAGCACAGTAGCTTCTATTTTCTGAAATATGACTACATAAGTACTGCATATGTCTCAAAACAAATCTATTTCGTCGAAAAATACTTGACTTATTACTCATGTTAATGTTGTTTGACTGTAATGGTTCTTAAACGACTTGTGCTTCTTTAGTTTTTAGGTTCGTTAACCTTAAAACTTTGGTTGTACACAACTGCAGCGTGTTACAGGTAAATAACCTTTATGGTAATTTGGGCGCGCCTCCCTTTTTTAAAATTATTTTTAATCCTTAACAGTCGTCCGATCGCGCGTACCCCTTTGTTGGAATCAGCTGTGATTATCATACTCAAACACGCCGTACGTCTCCCGAAGTCCAGAGCTTCGCCGACTGCTCACCTGCCCCGCGGACGCTGCTGCGCTGAAGCCACGGGGTCATCTTGACGCTCTTTCCCACCGACCGTCCCGTGGCGTCGCGGCAGCGTCCCGCCCGCGTCGTGCGCCGGCCGTAATTTTCGACCTTAATGACGTCATTATCGCCTGCCGAGGTCGTTACGCACTCGTCCACGCTACGCACCCCGGGCGCAACGCCTCACGCGCGGCAGTTCGCGGGTTGGAGCCGTGAGGCGTATCTGCCTTGCAAGAAGGGCGTTGTTTCAGGAACAAATTACGGCGCAGCATTTGTTGCGTCACCGCAAAACAGTGATTCGGAATACGTTACCATATATACGTTTCACTGTGTATTTATACGAGGGGCGTTCAGAAAGTAAGCTCCGATCGGTCGCGAAATGGAAACGACTATGAAAATCCGATAAAGCTTTGCACAGATGTGTTGGGTAGTGTCTCTAGTATAACCCCAGTTAGCATCACGTCGCTCTTCTCATTTCTGAGCTCGCAGTGAGTGCGTAAAGATGTCTAGAAAATAGTGTCTTCCGCCAAGTACGAGGGCCTGGTGAGAAATTTCGCCTGAAGATATGCAGCTAACATTACATAACTGTCGTGCTGTTTCTTCTTCAAGACAATTCTCAGCCGCATTCTGCAGGGGCAATGAAGATGCTCCTGCATCGTTTTCAAATGGAAATGTGAGATTACCCACAATAGAGTCCGCAATTGTCTCCCCCTGAGTTTCATGTCTGGTCACATAAACCGCTGTCTTTGAAGACAACATTTTGACACAGACAACGAGGTGTAGGTCAGCGTGGAGAATTGGCGGAAAGCACTGGCGGCTGCCTTCTATGATGAGGCTATTGAAAAGTTGGTATAACGCTATGACAAAAGTCTAAGTCAGAACGGCGACTACGTAGAGAAGTAGCTGAAAGGTGTAGCTAATTGTTACAAGTAAAACATTTCTGATGTTCACTGTGGTTTCAATTTGGCAATCAATCGGAGCTTACTTTCTGAACAGGCCTCGTAATAATATGTTATTACTTTGTTTGCCTTTCTTGTTTCAGCAACCTACTGTTCTACTCTCTGCGCAATATATTTGTCATCCCCTTAAAAGAGAAAAGGGAAATGTTTTCCTGCAGCATTACAATGCCAAACCACACACTTCACGTGCCACCACAGTTGAACTTCAGAGACTCAATCTCACCACCGTACAGCATCCTCCATACAGTCCAGATTTAACACCGTCAGTCTTCCATCTGTTCCCGGCAATGAAAGAGGATCTGCGGGGACTGATAAACGTTAAGAGAACTATTAGACTGTGGTTGCTGAAACAGTGTCGACTTCTTCCATGACGGCTTCAGAAAACTTGTTCATTGTTGGCGGAAATTTTTCTGGATCATACCAGCTCGTTCAATCAAAAAAAGCATGCAGCAACATCCCAGTCTACCGTTGGGTACATAATTCAAGTCCCTCAAGAAACAACTGAGTCATTCATAAGCGGCGGGGTGCAGACGAATATACAGAATACAGGCTGCGTGGTACCGTTGGCCAAACACAGTGCCTCAGTACACTGTGTCATCTGAAAGCAATCTTCATGTCCAGCCGGCGGGTTATACTAATGTCCAACATTCCGGTAAACCAACTGCTCGTCCACAACACAACTCGAGCGCCCCGTTGCGTCCGCCGCTAACTTACTCCTCGCGCCACCCCCACGACTTTCCTCCTAATGTCCCGTGACCCCACCAGAGGTCGCCTCATCGCCGAGAAGGAGACGTATGAGCAACCTAGGCGGGCAGTGCGCAGCCTAAACCCAAAATGTCGTACCCGATACACTTCTTTTCCCACGTCAGCCAGCTACACTGCTCTGAAAAACTTTAGGGCGAGATAGATAAAGTGCCACAACATAATAACTATTCTGTGAAAATGAACGAAAAAGTGAAGGCATGTCACCAGAGGTCTCGCAGTAGTGCGCAGGAAACAGTAGGTCACGCAACATGAGGTTAGAGAGAATATAACGCCAAATGGGGCTGCCTCCGCAGCACAAGGAAGTTGAAGGGACATAAACAAACCGTGTGAGTCAATCAGGTAGCGGTTACGGTACACTGTGGTGGTGTTTCTCATTACAACATACGCCATAGATCAGGGCTTCACAACATACGTGCTCGCGGAGCAAGCTGTGAGCAGCAAGGCGCGAGCACGGAGCAGCGCGAGCACGCTACCCCCACTACCGGACCAGAGCGGAGAGTGGGGAAAGTCATGTGGGGCACACAACAGCTGCCGCCAGTCAATGTAAATCCGCGGCCACCTGCAGGGATATCACTCACGAATTATTACTGCGACAAATGAAAAAAAGGAGAATGTACACATGCCACATAATTTTATTAGCTTGTAACACCATGGCTCTAATGCTCTACTGATTTATTTTGTCTCTGTTTCATTTAATGTTTCATCATTGAGCTTCTGTAAATGTGTTTGATTGAATAGACAACACAAAATTGTATACTCATTTCTTTGTACAAACTTTGACGTCATGTTTTGGTTCAATGCAAAGTAGTGTATCTACAATTTATATTCTTTGTCCCATTTGGAGGGAACAAAACTTACTGTATATGATTGTAATTTTGTATGATTAATTTTTTGTAGACATGTTAATATGTGTAAAGGTTCTGTCTTATTTAATGTATTTGTTTGCTGTTATGTAAACTGCTGACCTTCACTTAGGGCTCTTAGTTATTCTGTATGTAAAAGGTGTAGGGGTTCCCCTCGGGAACGGAACAGCGCAACGCGCGCAAAATGTGGTTGGCCTAGGTGGAAAAGGTGGAACTGATAGTCAGTCGGGGACGAGCCAGCAGTCTGAGATGAGCTACGAGTCCGTGCGCTGCCGTGCAAAAGTTGAATAGTGCTGGTTCCGAGAGAGGCTTTTCTGTTATTTTCCAATGCCTCGGATGGGTGGATAAATAGCTGGGCTATTCTGGAATGCGTATCTATCTTCGCCACCAAGAAATGACAGAGCCCAGCAATTCTGCCTGCAAATCCACCTACCAACATGCAGTTGCCACCACATTGCGCAATCCTTGCAACGTAATGATTATAAGGATGTACAGTGAAGGATCAGCTTAATGGATGTGTTATTATGCTGAAATATAAGGTAATGTGTATTTGAATTTATGTACCTACCTTGATTTTTCTCCTCATCATTACACCTCTTAGGGTCCTCTCCGTTTGAAGTAAAGTGATTACCGAGTGTCCTTACTGAAAGTACGTTAAAATTCCAGTTTTCTAATTAATGCCTCTTGAACGTAGTAAAGTTAAAGTTAATGTGGCAAGAAAGTGAGTTAGAGTTAATGATGCTTGCTGAAAATAACATTCTTAGTAAAAATGCTTATTAATGTTTTGTTGCCAACTTCAAATTAAAATTTCTCAAGACTGAGGCTTATAACGTTTTGCTTAGTAAATGATCACATTATTGTCTGTAATAAATCCTAAAAGGTGAGTCAGTTCCTTGCAATTTGGTCAGTATTGTGTTTCGCAGTAGTAAAAGTGAGTAAGCTGCAGTTGTGAAACTTTATATATTCATGTTTGCTAAGTGTTTGTGTATCTTGTGCATTAGAAGTGCATGTTAATAGTAATATTATAAAGACCATTCACTTTATGTAAGCCCTGAAAGTGATAGTGTTTTTTTCTGTACGTGTTATAACTGTGCAAATAGTTTTTTTTTTTTTTTTTTGTGCTGCTCCAGTCGTTAGCTTCTATCTTAAAACACAGGTGTGTCAGGATTCATTACACTCGTGTGTGGCTAAGTTTAGGTTGTGTTTGTCCGTTATAGTTACTTATACCTATTTTCCTAATCGAGAATGTTAATCTTTCTCTTGCCTAGTTAGGCTGGCGGCCGTTTTCTTTATCCGTTGAACAGTGCAAATAGGCAAAATTACGTTTGGTACTGTTTAAATATTTACGTAATTCTAATTTTCATTTCCGATAAGCCACTTCCGTTGGGTACAACACGGTCAATTTAACAAAATTCCTCTCAGAGGGTAACACTGCTCTGTTGATTTGCACTATAATTGCTTTTACAAAAGAGTTAAATGTCACAACCTGTTTCTAGCATTGAGGTTATGGTGCAGTAATAACAGCAGTTAGGAGTGTTATACGTGGCTTTTTCGTGACAGGACTAGTTTGTTCTGTTGGGTCATAATACGTAATAAATCGAATTTGGTATTTGATCGAATAAGCTACGTAAATACGCTGTTGTAGTGTTATACGTGGCGCCGCGTGACAGGACGTTGTTCAATTTGCATCTACATGCGGAAAAAATTTATAAGTAGTTAGCATTTTACAAACATCGAGTGAACATAAAACGTCCAGCGGCACGAACCTGTACCTTAATTGACAGAACGGATAGTAAAAGTTCAGTTTAGATTGGAAACTAAAGGTATCAGTACTTAATAACAGCTAAAATGGACAGGGAACTAGAAATGAATATAAATACGCGAGAGCAGAATACAATCGAGAGTAGTTCAGGCGGCACACCAACAGATGGCAGTGTGCGCGAGTTAAATTACGTACGCTACCACGCCGATGTCAATAAACAGATAGAAGCTATGAATGTCGCTCGTACTAAGGAAGACAATATGAGCGATGTTGCGGAAGACAGTGGCTATGTTAATGAATCGCGGGATATATTTGAATCCCCAAAAACAGAAAGGGTTGTAGGATTTGAACACGAAAATCCAGTTGAAACTAAAAGTGAAAAGACACCAGATGTGACTGATTTGTTAAAAATGTTGTCTGCACAAATCACAGAACAAAGGCAACCAATTGCAGCACAGGGACAACAAAATGCAGCGCTAAGTAGTGATATTAGTAAACAGATTGAGAAAGTTGATGTAAAAGTAGACATTGTGAGTAATGATATTAAAAACCTTAAAAGCGAAATTACTGTCATCAATAGCAATATTGCCAACATACAGGGACAAATCGATGACATTAACGAAAGATTTGACACAGAAGTAATTAAAATTCAAGATCAAATAGAACCCTTAGTCTGTACTAAAGTAGATGAAAAGGTATTCGGTATTAAATCCGAAATACAAACCGAATGTAACGAGGAATTTGCACAGATCAAACAGTCTGTAACAGAAACAAGCAGAGCTCTAACCAAACAGATTCTTACTTGCGAAAAGAAGTGTGAACATAACACTTCACAAATCCAAGGCAAAATGTATGACTTGGAAAGAAAAATACAAACAGGACCTACACATATTACTGAAAGAATGCCTCTCAGTAAAATATTAGAGGGCGAAGAGAAATTCGACCCTGCAAAGAGGCATAATGGATGGCACCCTCTAGACTTTATAAAGAATTGCGAAAGGAATTTTCCTGAACATTTATCTGACCAGGAAAAAATTAATGTCGTAATTAGTGCACTAACGGGAGAAGCAAAAAGATGGGGGTTGAATCTGGATACAAACCAGATGTCTTTTGAAAATTTTAAGCAAAAATTTATTGACGAGTACTGGTCAGAACAAAAACAAGACCAGTTGTGGCGTGAATTTCTAATGGCCAGGCTGTACGATATCAGAGGCAGGCAAACCATGAAAGAGTTTTGCGAATCATGGTACAGAAAACTAATACACCTAAAGGCTAGAAGGACTGAAGCTGAGATCGTTTGGGTTCTTTGGCAGAAATTGCCTGAGGATTCTAAAAGATATGTGGGGAGTACACACAACAGTTTTTCTGCGTTTCTGGAAAGGGTAGAGGATGAAGATCACTGGCGCAGAAATCGTGAGTCCCGTCCCTATCATAACAACAATTATTCGCGCGAAAATAATGACCAAAACGAACGACAGGAGAATGATAGATTTCGCGTAAACACGATTCAAAGAGGTCGTGCGAGAGGCAGGGGAAATTTTACGACGCGCGGCAGAGGATACATGCCGCGGAATTTCCAAAATAGAGACGAAATGGAAAACTGAAAACCGCGTGTGTTACGGGCCGGATTCACGCGGAAACCGGTTCTGGGCCCAAAGAAAAGATGCCAAATATTAGATTCGAGAAAGAAAGATGTAAGCTACGGGGCAAAAAGGTTAAGGGCGCGCCTATAGCAGACGGGCGCGGAGTGATACATAGTGGCGTTCCCAGTGCAAAGTCACGTGACTGTTCGTGCTCGGGCCAGCGCTTGCCGGAGCAGCGTACATTGCATTTGGCAGCAGACACAAATGGCAGACGTCAGAACAAGATGGCTGTCGTAGAGAGAGACAGAAGAGGCGGGATCGGACACTTCCGATGGCCGTTTTCAGTAGTAAATGAACGTAGAAATGAAAATAAAGTTAATGCGTCATATGATAAAGATAACTCAGTATCGGTTTCGTGCGAAAAGACTTTATTAAAGAATGAAAGGGAGACAGAAAAGGCGAGTGAAAAGGGAAATATTGGCACGGTTAATGATGTGTATGAGGTAAAGGACGTAGATGTGGGGGAGGTTATGATAAATAAAGAGGAAAGGGAGGTAGAATATGCCACGCAAAAGACGTGTGCTCAGTTAATAATAGGTAAAAATGATGTAAAGGAGGACGTCAGTGAACATTGCATTATAAACAGTGCAGACAAAATTGTTGTTGATGGAAATGTGTTTAGTGATTCTGAGGTAGAAGGGTGTGGTAATTTCGCACGATTGCCTGAAACTGATAGCATGGAAGAAAGTGAAATGAAAGTTATCGAAGTACATGACGATTATACTAAATATGAAGTTAAGGCCGAAATCGTTCAAAGTGATATAACAGAAGTGTCTGACTGTCCAAACGGTGTACATTGTGTAGAAAATGAGTCGAAATACGAAGTGACTGAAACATCTAGTGATAATTTGCCTCACTGTTTAAAAGTTGCGTTCCTGCTCGAATCGGATGACGAAAATGAAATCAGTGACAGCTCAGACGAAGGGGAGACAACAGATTCAGATACAGATGAGTTTTCGGAGGTAGACAAATCTACTTATACCTTTACAGAAAGAGGTTACGAAAAAATTAATGACATCTTTTCGAAACAAAATCCGGAATGTGTAACTGAAACAAAACCGAAAGAGCCGCCGGATGACACTATATTAGGGCAGGCTTTACTTAATGTAATGACAGAAATAGATTTACTGAAACTTAAAGAACCTCCAGATACAAACATAGTAGAACGTGAACTGTTAAAGATCTGTAAAGATGTAGAGGTACACAAACCCAAAAAGCCACCTGATATACAATTAAAATCAGTAGGTAATATTTCTTGGAAAGACATTATGGTTGAGCAGGATTTGTTATGGGAAGAACAGGAGGAAAAGGAACAGAGAATTATTAAACAAACTATAATACCTGTGAATGTTTGTAACACTGAACTGCAAGTACTTTTAGACACAGGTTCCCAAATTAGTGCCATATCAGAATCATTCTTTGATCATATTTCATGTAAACCAGGGTTAGTAATAATGTCTGTTAGTGGAGTAAAAATTATAGGAGCTACTGGTAGGTCCAGCAAACCCATTCAAAAACTAGTATTGATAGACTTTGAAATAGGAAGCCAAAAATTTGAACATGATTTTTTAGTGGTCCCTGAACTAAGCGTTGAAATGATTCTAGGTATCGATTGGCTAGACAAGGAAAAAGTAATTTTAGATTGTGGTAACGGAACTGTTAAAATTAATAGGGAAACAGAAACAATAGAAATTAAATTTGAAGGTGACAACCAGGTCAAAGCTGTGAATGTAGAACCCATTTTGCTAAAAATAGAATCTGAAAATGATGGTTTATCCCAAATATATGAAATATACCATGTGAATAGTTTATTGCAGGATGACCAAAAAACTGACAGTTTTAAGGAAATTGTTGATGTTATCCAAGAAATATCATATGAACAAAAAGATGATTTATTTAATATCTTGAATAATAATAAGAAAGTATTCTCTGATAAACCAGGTGTTGTAAATAACTTTGAATACCGTATGGATATCCTGGAACATGAACCATTCTTTGTCAAACCATA
Source organism: Schistocerca nitens (assembly GCF_023898315.1). Classification (NCBI taxonomy): domain Eukaryota; kingdom Metazoa; phylum Arthropoda; class Insecta; order Orthoptera; family Acrididae; genus Schistocerca; species Schistocerca nitens. Next base: position 927,145,398 of record NC_064617.1, on the reverse strand, counting down.
TCCAATACCCATAGCTAAGAAAGAAGCAGTACAAACTGAGATTGATAAAATGTTGGAATGGGGGGTAATAGAAAGAAGCAATAGTGAATACAATAGTCCACTTATTATAGTCAATAAAAAGGATGGAGGTGTAAGAGTTGTCATTGATGCTCGGACATTGAATAAGATTGTCAGGAGAGAAGTAGACAGGCCTGAAAATTTAGATGATTTATTACAAAAATTCCATAATGTAAAGTATCTAACTAGTTTAGACCTTACGGCTGGATATTGGCAGATCCCATTACACAAAGATTCTAGGAAATATACAGCTTTTTTTTTTGCAGGAAAATGTTACCAATACAAAGTTGTACCATTTGGTTTGAATACTTCGGTTTCTGTTTTCATTAGGGCTTTGGATTCTGTATTAGGAAAAGAACTTTGTGCCAGATTGACTGTATATGTAGATGACTTGTTGATTGCTACTGATAATTGGGAGGAGCATTGTGATCTGTTGAACAAAACCCTTATTGCTCTTCAAGCAGGGGCATGACTCTGAAGTTAAAAAAGTGTGAATTTGTGAGACAGGAAATTAAGTTTTTAGGACACATAATAACCACATCTGGGATTGGCAAGGACCCAGAAAAGCTCAATGCTATTGAAAAGTGCCCTCCCCCGAAGAACCGGAAACAGTTGAAAGCGTTTTTAGGTCTTTGTGGGTTTTACCGCAAATTTGTGAAAGGGCAAGCTTTTAATAGCCCACATTTGAATGGTTTGTTAAAGAAAAATAGTGTATATATTTGGACATCTGAATGTCAGAAAGATTTCGAAAATTTGAAAACTGAGCTAGTAAAGGAAAACATTTTACATCACCCAGTTTTAAGTAAACCATTCCACATGATTACAGACAGTAGTGCTTATGGTATCGGAGTTGAAATATTTCAGGAAAACACAGAATTTGGGGAAACAGAACATAATACCATTGCTTTCGCTAGTAGGACTTTAACTAAATATGAGAAAAACTATACTATTTCAGAGAAAGAGGCCTTGGCAATCATTTGGGGATTAAAGAAATTTAGGATTTATTTATGGGGACACAAAACTATTATTCATACAGACCACAAGGCATTAACCTTTTTGAAAAACTGTCGACTGTTTACCGGCAGGTTGAGTCGATGGGCCCTGTATTTACAACAGTTTGATTATGAGATATTGTATATTAAAGGTAGTGACAATTATATAGCTGACGCTTTATCACGGTTGCCTGAAGGTATGAACAACTTACCAAGGGAATCCAATGAAGATGGCAAATTTCATATGAGATATATTAAGGAGGTTCCAGGTAGGAAAAGAATTGAGCAAATTTGTAAAAGTATGAGGTTCCACCAGAATGAGGATGAAATTTGGAAGTCAGTGAAAATTAATTTTAGTAACCCTAATTTCCCCCAAATCAGTAGATTTTACAAAATATTCAATGGAGTTTTGTACAGGAGAAAGAACACCAGCACTGAAGAATGGAAGGTGTGTTGGCCTAAGCAATTTGAGACTGAAGTGATTGATTATTTTCATCTTGCCTTAGGGCATTGTGGTCCCAAGAAGTGTATTGAAAAGTTAACTGATGTGGTTGCGATTAACGTAGGTGCTACTAAGAAAATTACTGAGAGAATAAGATCTTGTGATGTATGTCAAAGGGCAAAAGTAACAAATAGAGTAAATCAGGGTTTCATGCAGAATACGATACCAGAGGACACATTAGAATTACTGTCAGTGGATTTGTATGGTCCGTTACCAAAAACCTCAGGTAATTGGTCTTATATTGTTGTAGTGTTGGAAGTGTTCTCCAAATTTATTAAATTATATCCAATCAGGAAAGCCACTGCTAAAGTAGTCTTTAGCAAGATGACTGAGTATTTTAACACCATTGGTAAACCCAAAGCAGTTTTGTCTGATAATGGACCACAGTTTATCTCAAAAGTCTGGAAGGAAGGCATGAAGCAACATGGTGTTCAAGTTAAATATATTTCAGCTTACCACCCGGCTAGTAACCCTGTCGAAAGATATATGCGTGAATTAGGAAGATTAGGTAGAACCTACTGTCACCATAACCATAAGGCTTGGGGCAGGTTTGTAAATGACTTTGAAAAGACCATGAACACCTTGTACCATGAAACCACCGGTTTTACCCCTGAAGAAATTCTGTTAGACCGTAAAAGTAAAAGTATTATTGAAGAGATCTTGCAATTCCCCCCTATTGTAGGAATTAACCTGCATGAAAAGAAAGAGTTAGTTAAGAAAAGAATGAAAGGGAAAGCAGCCGCTAGATCCAAAAGGCATGATAATAACCTTAAAACAACTAAATTTAAGCTAGGAGATTATGTCTTAGTGAAGACCCATGAAAAATCAAGTGAAATTAATAATGAAATTTCTAAATTCAAATACATTTACAATGGGCCTTTTGAAGTGCAAGGAACTCCACATGCAAATGCTTATTTTCTTGTGTACCCTAGGTCAAGGAAGCCTTTAGGAGTTAGAAATATAGTTGACTTGAAATTGTATGTCCACAGAAACTAATGATGAATGAAATGTACAACCCTCAGGGGACATGCACTCTTTGCATTGTCAGGTGCCTGACGAGCACCAGGGACCCGAGTCGTTGCCAGCACTACTTCCGTTTCTTTTCGTGTTGGCAACCTTCCCCTTCTTCATTCGGAACTTTGACTGTCTTCTTTCTTTCTTCCTTTTTTTTATATTGAATCGTGTTATACAAAATGTGAATTCAACTTTAAAATAACTGAATCCCAGTATTCAAGCCACGATTGTAACCAGTTGCTCCAAACTTAAAATTTAACACTAATTGAAAGTTATTTTAAAGTGAGGTTCCCAAAAATATAAGTATATTTATTTAAATTTTTGTAATGAATTTGAAAGATGATGAAAATATTAATAATGCTAAATTTTCCTTGTGCAATGTGACTAAAGATAAATGGTTTTGAGAAAAGTAATTGAATAAATAATATGGGTACACTAGAAAATGACCAAGAATAATGAAAGTATAGTGGGTACGGTAAAAGGGAATAGGAACATGCAGTTAAAGTAAATGAATAAATGGTTCTATGCAGAAAGATGCAAATGTGAATAAAGGTAACGTTTAAAGTGAATAATCTAATATGATCAATGTCTAAAGATGGTTGTATAGAAACGAGTAAGAACAGTGATGAAAAATGTTCTGTGTCAAAACGGAGGAGAGAAACCTGATTAATATGTGTAAAGTAGATATGAGATATATGTGCCCAGTGCCACAAAGGTAGGCAAAAAGCACTTGCAATAGGATATAAAATTATTGTCCTGGACTTGATGTATGTGATGACCTAACTGTGTGTGGAAAAGCAATGGTAAAGGAGTAGCAAAAAAAATTCGTAATCCTGAATTGACCCCAAGTATGACATTTAATTGTTTCTTGACTAATGTATATATTACCTGGTGTAGTCATTTGAAAAGTAATGATTTTGTTGCCAGTGTCTAATTACTGTTTCAAAGTTGCAGGTTATATGTTTTGTACCATTAAAGCAAATTTTACCAAAAATGTGACATAATGATGGAAAAACCTTGGAGATGATAACAATAAACTGCTCAAAAATATATTGTTGGGCAGCAAAACAAGACAAAACAATAAAAATGCGGTAGACCTGAAATTGAGGACTACCATATATGCTATGTGAGCAGTAGCCAAAGGACTTGCCATTGTGGGGGCAAGGAGTTGATAAGTGGTCACGAACTGCCAAACCTATAGGATGGGGCAGTGTGTCCATTTAAAATGTGTTTCCTTTAGTGTTTTTTTTATCTAAAGTGTGTTTTTGTGCCTAAATGTTTATAAAGACTGCCAAAACAATAATGGGCAGACTGTGTAACATAACTGCTAGTGCTGAGGCAAGCAGTGAACGTAGTTAGGTTTATTGGTCAATGTGTTATGAACTGACTATTCTTTCTGAAGTAAGTGAAAATTTATTATAGAATATATATGGGTTCCTATTCAGATGGATGTAGATGTTTTGATGCTAGGGTTTTTGGAATAACTTAAAGTTTTGGACTGTCTGTTTTAGAACACAGCAGTGATGATTAAACATAGGTTCTGAATAGGTTAATGTGTTTATGTACAACAAACATTTTGGACTACTATTAATGAAGAGCAGATTTAAAGTTAATTGTTTTGAGAAAACCTTGAAAATTTACTTTTGTATTTAAAGAGTCAGTTGGAAAAAGTTCTCATAGCTGTTTGTCTGAAATTTTGTGCATTGATGGATGCAAACTGAAATTTTGAACATTACATTAACTACTGAACCCTGCAAAATGTACTGTGTCCATAAGTTTACTTGTGTGTCTCTGAAAGTTTCATTCTTTAACAACATTGAAAGACAAATTTTTGCTTTGTTGAATTAAAATTATTTATGCTGTTGTCTATGTGTTTATTATTATTATCTGTGCTATTGTATATGTGTTTAGTATTATTATTTCATTTTGTTTGAAGGCCATACCTTTTCTACTAATATGAAGCTTATTTTGTGTACTGTTTTGTCTATTATTTGAAATGTATGTGTGTAAAATGAACATGCTTAAAGGTATTTTGTGTAAAGATGCAAAATTAATTTCCGTAAACTAGTCTGAAAATGAAAATTACTATAAATACTTTACTTTGAGGATGTTTTTGAAAAAAATATAAAAATTCTTAGTGTATATGCTGTATGTCTGTAATATGTATTTTTTTTCCCAACTGAAGTTGGATGGAAAAAATTTTTTTTTACAGCTAGCACCATTTAGGTGTTATAGATGTTTCCTTGAAGTATCCCTTACAGGAAACTTCAACGAAACATGGGGCATGTGTAACACCATGGCTCTAATGCTCTACTGATTTATTTTGTCTCTGTTTCATTTAATGTTTCATCATTGAGCTTCTGTAAATGTGTTTGATTGAATAGACAACACAAAATTGTATACTCATTTCTTTGTACAAACTTTGACGTCATGTTTTGGTTCAATGCAAAGTAGTGTATCTACAATTTATATTCTTTGTCCCATTTGGAGGGAACAAAACTTACTGTATATGATTGTAATTTTGTATGATTAATTTTTTGTAGACATGTTAATATGTGTAATGGTTCTGTCTTATTTAATGTATTTGTTTGCTGTTATGTAAACTGCTGACCTTCACTTAGGGCTCTTAGTTATTCTGTATGTAAAAGGTGTAGGGGTTCCCCTCCGGAACGGAACAGCGCAACGCGCGCAAAATGTGGTTGGCCTAGGTGGAAAAGGTGGAACTGATAGTCAGTCGGGGACGAGCCAGCAGTCTGAGATGAGCTACGAGTCCGTGCGCTGCCGTGCAAAAGTTGAATAGTGCTGGTTCCGAGAGAGGCTTTTCTGTTATTTTCCAATGCCTCGGATGGGTGGATAAATAGCTGGGCTATTCTGGAATGCGTATCTATCTTCGCCACCAAGAAATGACAGAGCCCAGCAATTCTGCCTGCAAATCCACCTACCAACATGCAGTTGCCACCACATTGCGCAATCATTGCAACGTAATGATTATAAGGATGTACAGTGAAGGATCAGCTTAATGGATGTGTTATTATGCTGAAATATAAGGTAATGTGTATCTGAATTTATGTACCTACCTTGATTTTTCTCCTCATCATAACACCTCTTAGGGTCCTCTCCGTTTGAAGTAAAGTGATTACCGAGTGTCCTTACTGAAAGTACGTTAAAATTCCAGTTTTCTAATTAATGCCTCTTGAACGTAGTAAAGTTAAAGTTAATGTGGCAAGAAAGTGAGTTAGAGTTAATGATGCTTGCTGAAAATAACATTCTTAGTAAAAATGCTTATTAATGTTTTGTTGCCAACTTCAAATTAAAATTTCTCAAGACTGAGGCTTATAACGTTTTGCTTAGTAAATGATCACATTATTGTCTGTAATAAATCCTAAAAGGTGAGTCAGTTCCTTGCAATTTGGTCAGTATTGTGTTTCGCAGTAGTAAAAGTGAGTAAGCTGCAGTTGTGAAACTTTATATATTCATGTTTGCTAAGTGTTTGTGTATCTTGTGCATTAGAAGTGCATGTTAATAGTAATATTATAAAGACCATTCACTTTATGTAAGCCCTGAAAGTGATAGTGTTTTTTTCTGTACGTGTTATAACTGTGCAAATATTTTTTTTTTTTTTTTTTTTTTGTGCTGCTCCAGTCGTTAGCTTCTATCTTAAAACACAGGTGTGTCAGGATTCATTACACTCGTGTGTGGCTAAGTTTAGGTTGTGTTTGTCCGTTATAGTTACTTATACCTATTTTCCTAATCGAGAATGTTAATCTTTCTCTTGCCTAGTTAGGCTGGCGGCCGTTTTCTTTATCCGTTGAACAGTGCAAATAGGCAAAATTACGTTTGGTACTGTTTAAATATTTACGTAATTCTAATTTTCATTTCCGATAAGCCACTTCCGTTGGGTACAACACGGTCAATTTAACAAAATTCCTCTCAGAGGGTAACACTGCTCTGTTGATTTGCACTATAATTGCTTTTACAAAAGAGTTAAATGTCACAACCTGTTTCTAGCATTGAGGTTATGGTGCAGTAATAACAGCAGTTAGGAGTGTTATAAGCTTAGTGTATGCCTCTATATTCGCATTAATTTGTGAACTGTTACACAATAAAAGGTGTCACTGAAGTGTGGGATTCTCGGTTATCTTGTACTTTTTGCCCTTTACAATTGCGTCTATGTTCGGAGTAATTGTTCTTGTGCATTTTAGGCGCAGCGTGCAGTTTAAATTTCGATCAGACAATGCGTTTCCCAGGCGTGTCTTGTTACATTTCATTGCAGAGAACAGTTGTTCACAAACATACGTGGAACCGAACATTGATATTATTGTAGCCGCCAGTTTGTGCAAACGAGGAATTCTATCCTGAGGGAAGTGTCTGTAGAATTCCAAAATGCTTTTCTTGTTCTGAAATTTGTCTCTGTATTCTCTGTCACACTGCAGGTCAATAATTTCTTGCTGCAGCTCAGGACGAATCTCTTAAATATTCGCTAAATATGGAGAGAACAGATCAAAATCACTGTCTAGTGCTGTCAGATCTTGAAAGCGCTGATCAACTAAACTATGTGAATAACGTTCACAGTCTTTGTGAACATCTTGCATGGATGATAATTTAGGAAAATGAGCTAGCTTTCCTGTTTCCAGCTGACTCACCCAAAGTGTCAATTTTAAAAGCTCGTATTCGATCTATGAAATGACTAATTAGCAGATCTTTACCTTGTAGTGAAATGTTCAAAGCATTCAGATGGCTAGTTAAATCTGCTAAGAACGCGAGATCACATTCAAACGTGCGCGCGCATTTCCCCTCCCTCCCCTCCCTCCCTATTCCGCGAGCACGTGCCTGAGCAGACGCGAGTACTCGCGCTCAAAACCGGCCAGTTGTTAAGCCCTGCCATAGATAGACTCTGAATGACTTCACCCGAGGAAGAATCATCGGAGAACTGGGAGAAAAACGAAGTATGATGAATGTAGCCCAGGAGTTCGGTATTGCATTGCATGTTGTGGCGTGTAGATGGATTGCGGTATTTTACAAATCGTGGGCAGGACTACAACAAAACCAATTACTTATTAGCGTAACATGAGGTTTTATTTAATCGTTGCCTCTCCAGGCTAAAAATAGTTATTCTGTTAAAGAAATCTCCACGTGTAGCAATGTTGTCTGTCAAGAAGTATAAATAGCACTACTTTCATGCACAAGAGTGATTTCATACAATTTGGGCCGGCCGCGGTGGCCGAGCGGTTCTAGGCGCTCAGTCCGGAACCGCGCGACTGCTACGGTCGCAGGTTCGAATCCTGCTTCGGGCATGGATGTGTATGATGTACTTAGGTTAGTTAGGTTTAAGTAGTTCTAAGTTCTAGGGGACTGATGACCACAGATGTTAAGTCCCATAGTGCTCAGAGCCATTTGAACCATTTGAATCATACGATTTACCGAATTGTTATTCAAGATTGCAACATTTTTTCCTTAAGCAGAATGAACCACTTTTACACACAATACCACACGCGCAGAACACTAATGCATTCTTTCCCACCAAAAATATTTCATAAAAAGTTCTTACGAAATAATCAGGGTCCATACATTAGCAGAGAACAATTTTATCACGTAAGATACTGTTTGCACTATATTTAAACATTATTCACAATCTTAGTCGAATTTATTATTTATGAGTGGGCACTGGGCCAGCAATACACAATCATTATTAGCCGGCCGCGGTGGTCTCGCGGTTCTAGGCGCGCAGTCCGGAACCGTGCGACTGCTACGGTCGCAGGTTCGAATCCTGCCTCGGGCATGGATGTGTGTGATGTCCTTAGGTTAGTTAGGTTTAAGTAGTTCTAAGTTCTAGGGGACTAATGACCACAGCAGTTGAGTCCCATAGTGCTCAGAGCCATTTGAACCATTTTTGAACAATCATTATTGTATAAATTGACCGTCAAGATTTACGTCTCTTTAAAAGTTTGATTCAAAACTGACGCTGCAATATTTCACTAGGATGGCGGCTAACATAAGACCATCACTTATCGAATCTGGTTCATGCGTTGTTTTACATCAACAAATAATATATATTAACTCTTTTTTCTACCTTTACCATTAACATTTAAAAGTATGGTACAGTTTTTTACCGACCTCAGTGCTACAAGACATCAATAACGTCCGATCATTACAACAGTTCGAACAAGAAGAAAAAGAATTATTCTAGAAGATTCATAGATAACAAAAGATGGAGATTTTCGTTATCTTTTCTCCATAGAGGTATCGTCTGAGACTCAGGTTTTCACAGAATATTAAATTATGTCACTGACAATAATTATTCATTATTTTAGTAACGATGAAGGTCTTTTTTATTAATATCACGAGAATGTTCACTCAGATTCCACACACAATGATGTCGTATTTTCTGAATAAATATATGTGTGGGTATTACATTGCCCTTGGGCTGACAAAGAAAAGCTAGCTTATGTATTGTGTATATACATTTTATCAGTCCACCACATTCACGTTGTTCACCGTTCCCTTTCATTTGATTAACACACTGTTCCCATCATTCAAAGGTTCAAATATGCATTGAGTAACTTATGACACAATTAGTGTCGATGTGGTTGTGTAAATGGCTTCAGTAACTGTAAAATCTTGGAAAATGCGTCGGAAACTTGCCGGATTAACTCATCCCCCCAATCTGGGTTCATTGGATTCGGACAACCGGGAACAAAACCGTCCAATGGGCTTCAAGAAAATACAGTTATCTACTCTTATTCGTCAGGCTTGACATGAATATAACAGATAATATTTTGAACACGCAAATTTATATTTCTGCTTAGTCGAATCAGAGGTCGAGAGAGTATTTCACGAAGGTTTAACATGAAAATTAGAAGTTCATGTAGCTCAAATAATAAATTCCATATAGCGATTCCACGACGACGTCGTGTAGCCCCCGCCCCCCACGCTTCCAGCATCTGGATCGCAGGCAGGTAGAGACCGCTACTGGAACGCCCCCAACAGCGTGTAGATGGAGCGTCGGCTGCCGTCGACCACACCCTGGACTGGATCTGTTCGCTGTCTGGATGTATTACCGCAGCAGGTCCTGCTTCTCTCTTTCAACGTCCCTTCCGTACAAAGGTGGGCACATGAAATGTCGAAAAGGGGTATCAGTAACAAGGTAATTATTATATTTATCATGTGAAAGCAGTATTAGTCTCAAATTCACTTTCATTCAAACGGATTCACACAGTTTGTTTTCGGACGATGTCCTGCATCTTGACACTGTTTATATGAATGTAGTGATTCATTGTTGTTGTTGTTGTGGTCTTCAGTCTAGAGACTGGTTTGATGCAGCTCTCCATGCTACTCTATCCTGTGCAAATTTCTTCATCTCCCAGTACCTAGTGCAACCTACATCCTTCTGAATCTGTTTAGTGTATTCATCTCTTGGTCTCCCTCTACGATTTTTACCCTCCACGCTGCCCTCCGATACTAAATTGGTGATCTCTTGATGCCTCAGAACATGTCCTACAAACCGATCCCTTCTTCTACCATAGTCAAGTTGTGCCACAAACTCCTCCCCAATTCTATTCAATACTTCCTCATTAGTTATGTGATGTACCCATCTAATCTTCAGCATTCTTCTGTAGCACCACATTTCGAAAGCTTCTATTCTCTTCTTGTCTAAACTATTTATCATCCATGTTTCACTTCTATACATGGCTACACTCCATACAAATACTTTCAGAAACGACTTCCTGACATTTAAATCTATACTCGATGTTAACAAATTTCTCTTCTTCAGAAATGCTTTCGTTGCCATTGCCAGTCTACATTTTATATCCTCTCTACTTCGACCATCATCAGTTATTTTGCTCCCAAAACAGCAAAACTCATCTACTACTCTGAACGTCTCATTTTCTAATCTAATTCCCTCAACATCACCTGATTTAATTCGACTACATTCCACTATCATCGTTTTACTTTTGTTGATGTTCATCTTATATCCTCCTTTCAAGACACTGTCCATTTCGTTCAACTGCTCTTCCATGTCCTTTACTGTCTCTGACAGAATTACAATGTCATCGGCGAACCTCAAAGTTTTTATTTCTTCTCCATGGATTTCAATACCTACTCCGAATTTTTCTTTTGTTTTCTTTACTGCTTGCACAATATACAGATTGAATAACATCGAGGATAGGCTACAACCCTGTCTCACTCCCTTCCCAATCACTGCTTCCCTTTCATGCCCCTCGACTCTTATAACTTCCATCTGGTTTCTGTGTAGTGATTCATAGTCAGCTTTAATTAACTGTGCACATGTACGACATCGCACCGTTTATTATTCTGGTGTCCCTCGTGTGGTCTGTTTATCTCCTGCTGTAAGCAAACATTTCCGCGGGGCGCTGTGTAGCTAACGTTGCATTATATTGTTGCCGCGCGGCTGGCTGTACAGTCTGTCTCATAACATGTAGTAGTAGTAATAGTAGTAGCTTCATTCATCCTTAGATCTCTTTTTACATAGATACAGGACATGTCATAGTATTTACAAATTTAGATCAATTTAAAATAAGCTAATTCGTATACACATTAATATTTACATATTCCAGTTAGCGACAATCATTAGATTTACTCCTGGTATACAATACCTTTTTTACAAATAACTTATTAAATAATGTAATGCCACATTGTTCACTCATTTCTCGCTATCAGTCACTGCACACACTATACACACATTGTTTCATACTTCACTTTCTACACTCACACACAAACACATTTAGCCGACGCTGTCATTAGCAGGTTGTGTACTGACTTTATAGCAAGTACACTACATAATTCGGGTTTCTTGGTGAACCAAATTGCTGAGGTAATACAAATTGATTACCCAAAATTGGTATTTTATGCCCTGCAGTAGAGGTTGTCGGCAAATATTCGTTGTTCCTTTGCGTGTCAGTACCAGCGTCCTCGTTGCTGTGTGCTGATATGTTTCAAGGTTGTGATTTTTCCACGTTCAATACTTTGGCTACTTCCGTTCGGACTTGTTTCTGTACTTCTATGGGGTTGTCATTCTATATTGACTCCACAGTAGTAATCAAAGCTTTGAACTGTGTTTCTAACTTATCTACTTCGGTTTGAAGCTTATTCACTTGAGTTGCTATGTTTGCCAACGGTTCAATACCAGCTTTATTGCACTGATTTCTTTGCTAAAATGAGTTGTAATTGCTTTATCGCGATCGACTAACACCTGATTAATTCTCTGGACAATTTCGTTATCTCGCTCTATAAAAATATTGTTAATTTGTTCCATTTATTCCTTGTCGCGTTCCTGCTCCCTGACCTCGCGTTGCTGTTTCTCTATAGCCTTTTCTTGTCTACGCCTTTCCTTTTCTTTCTCCATGATATTAAACATTTCAGATAACAATGCTAGCATATCCAGTAGTGGCATAAACTGAGAATTGCTCATTTCTAACCCTTGCCCAGTAGAAATATTATCATTTACTTCTAAAGGTTTATCTACAAAAATGGTTCAAATGGCTCTGAGTACTATGGGACTTAACATCTTAGGTCATCACTCCCCTAGAACGTAGAACTACTTAAACCTAACTAACCTAAGGACATCACACACATCCGTGCCCGAGGCAGGATTCGAACCTGCGACCGTAGCGGTCTCGCGGTTCCAGACTGAAGCGCCCAGAACCGCACGGTCACTGCGGTTGGCGCTTATCTACAGGAATGTCCGTTTTTGTTGACAATTCCTCAGTTTCTTATTCGCTAGGAATATCAGGTAATAAATTATCATCTATATTTACATTCTCAAGTACTTGCACTGAAGTGTGCGAAGGTTGATCTATTTGAGGGTCTGATGCCATATCTGCATCAGCACATGCTCATTGGACTTTGCTTGCTTCTTTGGTCTAAGCATCTTTGACACCAATATATATATATATATATATATATATATATATATATATATATATATATATATATAGTGTAATTGGTTAATACAAAAAGTAAAAAATGCACGGAAGTATGTTTTTTAACACTAACATACGTTTTTTTTAAATGGAACCCCGTTAGTTTTGTTAGCACATCTGAACATATAAACAAATACGTAATCAGTGCCGTTTGTTGCATTGTAAAATGTTAATTACATCCGGAGATATTGTAACCTAAAGTTGACGCTTGAGTACCACTCCTCCGCTGTTCGATCGTGTGTATCGGAGAGCACCGAATTACGTAGGGATCCAAAGCGAACGGTGATGGACCTTAGGTACAGAAGAGACTGGAACAGCACATTACGTCCACATGCTAACACCTTTTTATTGGTCTTTTTCACTGACGCACATGTACATTACCATGAGGGGTGAGGTAAACGTACACACGTGGTTTCCGTTTTCAATTACGAAGTGGAATAGAGTGTGTCCCACTGGAGACGCGTCGACGTATGTGGTATCAGCATGATGGTGCACCTGCACATTCCGCAATTAACACCAGGCTGACCCCTGACAGGATGTTCGACAAGCGTTTCATAGGACGTGGAGGACGTATAAATTGGCCAGACCGTTCTCCTGATCTTACACCTCTGGACTTCTTTCTGTGGGGTACGTTAAAGGAGAATGTGTACCGTGAAGTGCCTACAGCCCCAGAGGATATGAAACAACGTATTGTGGCAGCCTGCGGCGACATTACACCAGATGTACTGCGGCGTGTACGACATTCATTACGCCAGAGATTGCAATTGTGTGCAGCAAATGATGGCCACCACATTGAACATCTATTGGCCTGACATGTCCGGAAACACTGTATTCCACTCCGTAATTGAAAACGGAAACCACGTGTGTACGTGTACCTCACCCCTCATGGTAATGTAAATGTGCGTCAGTGAAAAAGACCAATAAAAAGGTGTTAGCATGTGGACGTAATGTGCTGTTCCAGGCTCTTCTGTACCTAAGGTCCATCACCGTTCCCTTTGGATCCCTACGTAATTCGGTGCTCTCCGATACACACGATCGATCTGTGGAGGAGTGGTACTCAAGCGTCAACTTTAGGTTACTATATCTGCGGATGTAATTAACATTTTACAATGCAACAAACGGCACTGATTACGTATTTGTTTATATGTTCAGATGTGCTAACAAAACTAACGGGGTTCCATTTAAAAAAACGTAGGTTTGTGTTAAAAAACATACTTCCGTGCATTTTTTTATGGTTTGTATTAACCAATTACACCAGCCCCTCTCCTCACGTTCGGTCTGTGGAATCGATTCGTCAGTATTTGATGTGGTTTACGAAATATATCCAGCGGTAATGTTAGGTGACTCACCCTGTATGAAAATTTTGCACTCGTAGCCGGAATACTGAAGCACTTCTACTTAACGCTGCTGCCACTTGCGCGTGTGTGTGTGTGTGTGTGTGTGTGAAAGCACACACGCAACCAGTGTCAATTACGCGCGTGTGCGGGCATGCAAGTCGCAAACATGAACACCTGTTCCTACCCTTTTTCAGACACACAGCACACTCTAATTTTTCCTTTTAGGATTGATACATGAAAGAAAATAACACAAATATTTATATTTTGTTGTGGTACACCACACCTGTATATTACAATATTATAATAAATGTTGTGCATTATGGCCTCACGTTGGGCGCCAATGTGGCATGACGATTTGCGGAATTTTACAAATCGTGAGCAGGACTACAACAAAACAAATTACTTACTATTAGCGTAACATGAGGTTTCATTTAATCGCTGCCTCTCCATGCTAAAGATAGTTATTCTGTTAAGGAAATCTCCACCTGGGAACGTGTAGCAATGTTGTCTTTCAAGCTGTGTAAATGGCACTACGTTCATGTACAAGAGGAATCTCATACAATTTACCGGTTATTCAAGGTGGCAACACTTTTTCTTAATCTTAATCGAATTTATTATTTCTGAGTGGGTCTGGGCCACCAATACGCAATTATCATCGTAAAAATTGACCATTAAGAATTATGTCTCTTTAAAACTTTGATTTAAAACTGCCGCTTCAATATTTCACTAAGATGGAGGCTAACATAAGACAATTACTTATCGAATCTGGTACAGGCTTTGTTTTACTATCAACAAATAATGTATATTAAATATTTTCTTTACCTTTACCATATGAATGAACATTAAAAAGTATTTCTCAATGTGAATCACTTATTGTTCAGCATTTACCAATAATACGCACTGTATATCAATAGCGCTCTTGGTTGCGCTCCTTTGTAGCTGATCGGAAAATCTTAACATTTATACACACATCAAAAAAAGTTATGCATCAGCTCGGTTCCTAAAGTTCCGGAACCTATACAGAAAATCGAATAGAGATCAACATAATCATCATTTCCGCCCTTTTTATTGCTCATGAAAACCACACATTGCGTTTTGTACCTACATACAGCGAGACCTTCGCAGGTGGTGGTCCAGATTGCTGTACACACCGGTACCTACAATACCCAGTAGCCCATCTTGCATTGACACATGCCTGTATTCGTCGTGGCATACTATCCACAAGTTCATCAAGGCACTGTGGATCCAGATTGTCAAAAAAAATGGTTCAAATGGCTCTGAGCACTATGGGACTTAACATCTGTGGTCATCAGTCCCCTAGAACTTAGAACTACTTAAACCTAACTAACCTAAGGACATCACACACATCCATGCCCGAGGCAGGATTCGAACCTGCGACCGTAGCAGTCGCGCGGTTCCGGACTGAGCGCCTGAACCGCTAGACCACCGCGGCCGGCTCCAGATTGTCCCACTCCTCAACGGCGATTCGGCGTAGATCCCTGAGAGTGGTTTGTGGGTCACGTCGCCCATAAACAGGCCTGCCCCAGGCATGTCCGATGTGGTTCATGTCTGGAGAACACGCTGGCCCCTCTGGTCGAGCGATGTCGTTATCCTGAAGGAAGTCGTTCACAAGATGTGCACTATGGGGGCGCGAATTGTCGCCCATGATGACGAATGTCTCGCCTACATGCTGCCAATATGGATGGCATTCACGTATCGTACAGCCATTACGGCGCCTTCCGTGACCACCAGCGGCGTACGTCAACACCACATAATGCCACCCCAAAACAGCAGTGAACCTCCACCTTGTTGCACTCGCTGGACAATGTGTCTAAGGCGTTCAGCCTGACCGGATTGCCTCCAAAACTGTCTCGGACGATTGACTGGTTAAAGGCATATGCGACACTCATCGGTGAAGAGAACGTGACGCCAATCCTGAGCGGTCCATTCGGCGTATTGTTGGGCCCATCTGCACCGCGCTGCATGGTGTCGTGGTTGCAAAGATGGGCCTCGCCATGGACGTCGGGAGTGAAGTTGCGCATCATGAAGCCTGTTGCACACGGTTTGAGTCGTAGCATGACGTCCTGTGGCTGCACGAAAAGCATTATTCAACATGGTGGCGTTGCTGTCAGGGTTCGTCGGAGCCATAATCCGTAGGTGGCGGACATCCACTGCTGTAGTAGTCCTTGGGAGGCCTGGGCGAGGCATGTTATCGACAGTTCCTGTCTCTCTGTGTGTCCTCCATGTGAAAACAACATCGTTTTCATTCACTCCCAGACGCCTTGACATTATCCTTGTTGACAGCCCTTCCTGGCACAAATTAAAAATGCGTACGCGTTCGAAACGTGATATTGACCGTCTAGGCATGGTTGAACTATAGACAATACGCGCCGTGTACATCCTTCCTGGTGGAATAATTGGAACTGATCGGACGTCGGACCCCTTCGGTCTAATAGGCGCTGCTTATGCACGGTTGTTTACATCTCTGGGCGGATTTCGTGATTTCTCTGAACAGTGAAAGACACTGTGTCCGCGATTCAATATTCACAGTCAACGTCTATCTTCAAGAGTTCTGGGAACTGGGGTGATGCAAAACTTTTTTTGATGTGTGTACATAACGAGAATCACAATGAAATAAAACTCCAACACAGTAGATTCTTTACAGTGACACACACTCTATTTCTCAAATGTTAAATTAGCAACAAAATACAGTTTTTAACCGACCTCAGTACTACAAGACATCAATCACGTCCAATCATTACAACAGTTGGAAGAAGAAGAAGAATTATTCTAGAACAATCATAGATAACAAAAGATGGAGATTTTCATTGTCTTTTCTCCATAGACGTATTCTCTGAGATACAGGTATTCACAGAATATTAAATTTATTAAATTATGTCACTGACAATAATTATTTATTATTTTAGTAACGATGAAGTCCTTTTTATTAATATCACGAGAACGTTTACTCAGATTCCACACACAATGATGTCGTCTTTTCTGAATAAATATATCCATGGATAATGCATCGTTTGAGGCGCTTTCCGAACAGCAGGCACTGCTACCCAAAGAAGGTGAGGTGATCGGCCACAGTCAACTACAGCAGCAGATGACCCCTACATTGTTTAACAGACAAAATGGAGCCTACGTCTACAGCGTATGTAATTGGAACCACGGAAAACAGGAGTGGAAGGCTTGCAACCTCTTGCTCCACAGTGGCACGGCGACTACGTGGTGTGAGAAGTGTGTCAGACTCTCCATTACACTGAAAACAATACAGCCAACTTGACGCTGTTCTTTGCATTGTGTAAGACTGGAAATAAATAACCACTAATCTGAGGGCGAAAACGTGGGAGCGCGATTCTAAGCATTGTAGCGAGCGAAGTCTGTCTGCGAGAGTGGAAGTAGTAGTGTCGGTCAGGAACTCGGAGACGAAAGACGTGTTACGCTGCCCTCACGTCGGTCATGGCAGACTTATTGCACTGAAGGCCTCATTTCACCATAGTTATTGTCTTTGAATAAAAGTGCCATTTCTGCTTGTCTTATTGCACATTTCTTTCAGCTATAGTGTGTATCATACAGCAGCAGTTATGTCTATGTACGTTTCACGTTTCATCGAGCTATATTACTCGATAATAACACATCTTGCGAAAATTACTTCCGTCCAGTTTATTTTACCTTGAAATACAAGCTGTTTCATCTTGTACCTCTCAAGATGTCTCATCGTCTATGGGTGTAGTAAAAGTTTCTTTTCATTAAGGTGTCTACAATTTCTTACCTTTTTCCATTTCTCTTCACATCTTCCCACTATTGAAGGGAGTTACTTCAGGAAATACTCAGAGGGCACATGTATCGCGCGCCTTCACGTAGTTCGGTTCGTCGTCATGTCTTCCTTCAGTGTTAATGCTTCAGCTTAGTACACAATATCTGTAATATAGTACTGTATTTATGTCCTTATGTCTACGTCTAGATTATGATATGATGGAAATTTTATTTTTGCGTGCACCGCCTGCCCTTCATACATGGTATTTAATTTCGATTTTACTATCCCAGTCAGAAGTATCGACGATGTACTGGTGCCTTAAATGTACTGCTTTTTATGGCATCTACCCTAAAAGGGGAAAATTATACTAAGAAGAGAATTCCAGCTACAGACGGGGGATAATATACTGATTTTTTAATTAAAATAACTTTTGTTTTAAATAATGGCTCACAGCCTTGCTACGCATACGTAGCATGAGGCGCCTTCAAATGTCACATGTGGAATGTTTACCTGTTCTATCGAAAAGCTAAACGTCTCAGGGTATCTTTGATAAAAATAACTGTGAGAAAATAGTTTTATTAGTGGGTGCCGCATGGCGAAATATTGTGCTCTCTTCGCAAGGAAACGTAAATTACTCGTATTTATGATTTTTCAACTTAAAATATTGTCTTTGAAACGGTAACCGATCACCGTGAATCGGCCTATTTGAATCATTGAACCGATAGTTCACAAATACACTCCTGGAAATGGAAAAAAGAACACATTGACACCGGTGTGTCAGACCCACCATACTTGCTCCGGACACTGCGAGAGGGCTGTACAAGCAATGATCACACGCACGGCACAGCGGACACACCAGGAACCGCGGTGTTGGCCGTCGAATGGCGCTAGCTGCGCAGCATTTGTGCACCGCCGCCGTCAGTGTCAGCCAGTTTGCCGTGGCATACGGAGCTCCATCGCAGTCTTTAACACTGGTAGCATGCCGCGACAGCGTGGACGTGAACCGTATGTGCAGTTGACGGACTTTGAGCGAGGGCGTATAGTGGGCATGCGGGAGGCCGGGTGGACGTACCGCCGAATTGCTCAACACGTGGGGCGTGAGGTCTCCACAGTACATCGATGTTGTCGCCAGTGGTCGGCGGAAGGTGCACGTGCCCGTCGACCTGGGACCGGACCGCAGCGACGCACGGATGCACGCCAAGACCGTAGGATCCTACGCAGTGCCGTAGGGGACCGCACCGCCACTTCCCAGCAAATTAGGGACACTGTTGCTCCTGGGGTATCGGCGAGGACCATTCGCAACCGTCTCCATGAAGCTGGGCTACGGTCCCGCACACCGTTAGGCCGTCTTCCGCTCACGCCCCAACATCGTGCAGCCCGCCTCCAGTGGTGTCGCGACAGGCGTGAATGGAGGGACGAATGGAGACGTGTCGTCTTCAGCGATGAGAGTCGCTTCTGCCTTGGTACCAATGATGGTCGTATGCGTGTTTGGCGCCGTGCAGGTGAGCGCCACAATCAGGACTGCATACGACCGAGGCACACAGGGCCAACACCCGGCATCATGGTGTGGGGAGCGATCTCCTACACTGGCCGTACACCACTGGTGATCGTCGAGGGGACACTGAATAGTGCACAGTACATCCAAACCGTCATCGAACCCATCGTTCTACCATTCCTAGACCGGCAAGGGAACTTGCTGTTCCAACAGGACAATGCACGTCCGCATATATCCCGTGCCACCCAACGTGCTCTAGAAGGTGTAAGTCAACTACCCTGGCCAGCAAGATCTCCGGATCTGTCCCCCATTGAGCATGTTTGGGGCTGGATGAAGCGTCGTCTCACGCGGTCTGCACGTCCAGCACGAACGCTGGTCCAACTGAGGCGCCAGGTGGAAATGGCATGGCAAGCCGTTCCACAGGACTACATCCAGCATCTCTACGATCGTCTCCATGGGAGAATAGCAGCCTGCATTGCTGCGAAAGGTGGATATACACTGTACTAGTGCCGACATTGTGCATGCTCTGTTGCCTGTGTCTATGTGCCTGTGGTTCTGTCAGTGTGATCATGTGATGTATCTGACCCCAGGAATGTGTCAATAAAGTTTCCCCTTCCTGGGACAATGAATTCACGGTGTTCTTATTTCAATTTCCAGGAGTGTAGTATTAATATTGCAAATGTCTTAACGTTATCAATATGTATTCGTATAAGGCTTGTCAAAGAGAAATTATTTATACATTCTCGGGCGTTTATATCTGAGAAAAGCTGTAAAAATATTTTAAAAAATGTTACAGACGGTAATGGTGACCAACGACGACTTTTATTGGCGCGATCACTCCGCGTTGCTGCAGTCACTGAAAATTGGAAATGTTACTACTTCCTGCATGGAAACACTGTCTACTTAAATGAAACAGTAATAACTCATCCTATAATATATTTTAACAATTATTAATTTATTACAGTCTTACAATGTTGAATGGCCGACCGTTGTGTGCATTCCAGAACTAGATAAACCTAATAGTGAATTCCTTGTTCTTGTACAATGATTAACAAATAAAATCTTTTCATTATAACTACACAGAGCAAAGTGTTTATTATTACACAGTTTCTGTGCCGATCTTATCGACAATATTCTTAAATTAATTTTAGTTGCTGCTTTCTTTACACACGACTCTGTCAAAGTCTTGGCGTAACTCCGAAATATTTCAACTAATAAAAGTATTCACTTTATGTAATGTCATCGCCAGGTATCGGTACAATAGCCCCTGGGTTGCCTGGACCATAGTTTTATTTGTGTACAGGGATTCCACCCTTATCGATGTTTGTTTAAACACACGTTTTACCACTTACACTAAACAACATATCACAAATATTATTTGGTAACAACACATATTATTTTACAATCATGCTAATTACTTTATCTGTTGCTCTCTCCGTCACTTTGTTTTAAATGAGAACAGCTTGGTAATAAAAAAACACCCCCCGGAAAATCATGGCTTATACTCCTCCATCTGGGTTACAGTCACGGGAAAAAGGATGTTGTAAAGATTCTGGCTGTATTCTTCAAACTGTTCTAATTGAGCTTTCGCAAGAAAATGATATTGCGTCGAAGCACAAGTGAAATTTTATGTTAGTATACTCTCAGACTACAGCTATGAATACTTAAATATTTACTTTTAATGACTCTACAACGAGATAAAACTGTCTTTTCCTTTTTGCAACTGTCTTTCACAAGCAAATTGTACCCATTATTTTATAAACAATTATTTTCAAATTTAAAAAATCATTTTCCCCTAGAAGAATAAAGTTTTAGAGTCACTTAGTCTAGAGACTTTACAGTTTTTTCAGCTCACGATTCTACTCAATACAGTTTATTTGAACAACCTTGTAGCACTGTTGATAGAAGGAAGCTTTCCGACAAGTGACGGCGCTGAGGTGGCGGCGCGGCTGAGAGGTCGTTGGCCGATGGACTGCCGCGCAGTGTTGGCGTGCTGAGCGAACCCCATCCCTCGCGTCGATCAGAGGCTGATGAACTTCCGGGCAATGTTGGCGTGCCGGGGGGGGGGGGGGGGAGAAACCCGCTCACCATCCTCCCCCTCCTCCCCCATGTCGATCAGCTGTGATTGTCGACGTGTCTCGTCCGTCGGCACGCCCCGCGTATCCGAACATGGAACAGCAGTCCAATGAGCATCAGACACAGATGTTAGCATGATAGCTGGAAAGAGGGTGTTATTATTAGTCACTCACTCTCCTGATATCCATGTAATGTCAGAAACTGTTTCCGTGTGATCTGCGTTGAACGCCACTAGCTCAGTACTTTTAAACACACTGGTCACAGTCTTGCGAAACACTACTTTTCATGGTTTGATTCAGACTAGTTTTCACTTGCACGCACTGCATATGTTCACTATGGTGAACGTTGTACGCAAACGTCAGGAAACTTAGTCAGTTTACGTTTTTGTGGTGGTACACCTGTGGTCCCAACGTTCAAATGTTCTGTAATGATATGCGGCTTACTACCGTAAACAAACACACTTTTGACAGTTCGTACTTCACAGTCAATGTGTTTGAATGGAAATTTATCCCGCAACGGTAGTATGCCTTTAACTTACAGATGTATTTACACTATACAGTCATTATCATTGTTCAGAGATATTTCTCTGTCTTTCTCTGTGGATAGTTTTCGACGAGGGGAACATTTTACACTGTTTTCTTTTCACTCATTTGGAGCGTCCACATATTTGGATCGCTTCTATGGCGTTCCTGATTTAAACACTTAAATGAACTTTTGCTCACACATTTCATACGTTGAACATGGAGAAAGTTGATTCTAAGTATTATAAGTTATTATAAGTTATTTGTTAATCTGTAGACGCAGTATATGTTTCTTGACAACAATAGTGTTATGTCTTGAGCTTGCATAAGCTGCCAGTTCTCCCCTCATGCACAAAAGTAAGACCATTTGTTCACCTGGATCATTCAGTTCATGTGATTTTACAATAATTATTACATTCAACACAGAATCATTCCGTAGTTCCACTATTACCTATTCATGACAGGATACGATGTTATGAGTCCAGATTTTCTTGTTCACGAGTGATCTTGTAATTTTCACGAAAAACAAGACAACCACCCTTCAACAGATTCTTGACAAATTTGTCACGAAAATTAAAAAATCTCTGAACTCATCTCCATGTTCAGACCAGAAACAAGCAACAATTACACTAAGGGCCATACAGTTTGCTTATTTTCCAGTCAAATTGTGACCTTAATGTATCCTCTTATGCTACGAGAAAGTCCTTACCTTCACAAAAGAGACTTCCTTTCATATGATCTACTTGACAATATTCCAATAAATAAACAGATCATACTTAGAGATCCACAATACTTAAACGCTACACATAAAAATACACTTACATAGTAAATATGCACTTAGTGTGAAGATAACTATTTGCATATTTACAAGGTTAGGCTTCAGCTTTAGTTGAGGTATGTTACGTATCTCTAGTTATGAAAGGTTTTATATCTTTATCAAGATATAATACTTTCAGATTTAATGTCTCTTGATGTGCCTGCAGGTAGCATCCTTCATAAGGTATGATGAGGTCTTGTACATAACAGTTGCCACGTTTTGCAAATCCGTTTAATACTGGAGGCCTTTGGAAGTATCCTAATTAGGACCAGCTTTCCCTCTTCGTATTGGTCTACAGTTTTCAACTGTTTATTATATTTTATCTGCCTCAAATCAGGATGTTCCTTTAGTGATACTCCTACTTGTTGTTTATTTTCTTCTTTGGCGAGTTGCCTAGGGATCTGTGGAAAGGGTTTCACCCATTCATGTGACTCTACTTCCGGCATCATAATTTCAACTGGAGTACAGACAGTAGACTTATGTGGTAAATTTTTATATACATTCTCATAAAGTGGGACATATTCTAACCACTTGCCCAGTGATTAGCAGGATATGTCCTTACAAACGTATTAAACTAAGGAAACGCCCTCTCCACAGAATTCGCACTGGTATTAAATTGGGACACCAACATGTGTTTAGCGTACTCTTCTCTCATAAACTGCTTCCACTTACTACTCTTGAGGTAAGCAGCACTGTCTGACTGCAGAGTAACTGACCACCCGGCATGGGTTATATAGTCAGTTACCAATTTTCGTATTACTGTAGTTGACATTGAGTTCCTGGTGGGATAAGTCTTCATGTAGTCCAAAAGTTGTGCCTATTTTCGGCACGATTGTGTTCTGGCAGCGAGTGTTAAGGTCGATATTGGCCTCGCCAGAGATACTGGGGGCGCCGAGTTGGCGGCGTGTAACCCTCTGGCGACGAGTAGTGGAGGATTAGACAGTACCGAGCGAGAAGGACGGAATGGCAGAGTGTTGGGGGTCCGGATGGTCCGAAATGTGCATTTAACAATTTTGGCACTCTGTGGTTGTGGACTGATGGTGAAACCGAGACGCTTCGGAATTCAACGCTGCTGTGGAACGATAAGCTGTGGGTTCTGCAGTTGTATGGACGCAATTACGGCGAGCTGTGGCCGATGTCGTTTGTGGGTGTTTTGGCACGGCAGATAAAGAAGACAGCGTGGGCCTAACCTGAACACCCTGTGCTGTAGCATGTTCGCCCACAATAAGGATGTCATGATATTGGAGAAGAAAACAGTGGAATACGGTACGTGTATTAACCTTCAGTGACTTCTGCGGTGTTAGTTTGTTTAACTGCGTGGAGATTGAGCAGTAACTGCCACTTTTCAAAGGAACTGACGAGTGGGTTAAAGTATGGCCAATGCCGGATGGGCGTTGTCATTAAGTTATTATATTTCTTATTTGTGAACATAATTTTGTTATCAGGATTACTCATTGGATAGGTTTGAAATTCAGTTCTGCGCTATAGTTCAGCGGGATATATATACTGTAATTTACCGTATCTACTAACTGTGAGTTTTATATATGTTTTCATATCTGCTTGTTAAATGAAAGTTAATTTTGAAGTTGTACCTTTCTACCATTACGAGTTTAATTTTTTATTTGGAAGTGATGTTGCTTGCTACTGTTATTGGTTGAGAATTTATTACCCAAAGGAACAATTATTTAATCAGTCTTTTATGAAGTGTTTTAAGACTTGCTGTTGTTGGTGAACTATTACTAATAAATTACGTAAATTAGTAATGTTGTGTAAGCAGTTATTGAAGGCACCCATCTCCATTAGCCAATCAGCCATGGCCAGTTGGGAACGGGCATTGATGTAACATTAGGGAACTAGATGCTATTTGCTAAATTGTGCCAACGCTAATCCTGTTGTTTGTTGTTACTGTTGAAGTGCCTAGTCGCCACTAAATTAAATAATAATTCTGCAAAAAGTATATCATATACTGCCGCCAGGCACTTTACTCCAACCCTGTCTGTTGATAGGAGATATGTCACGTCAACAGATGTTAACTGGAGGGTTTCCATCAGAGTTATTGACTGCAATTCGTTACGAGTACTGTAATTCGTGTGTTTCGCCTTTTGGCAAGTTAAGCAGGTACATGTCCGTTTCCTGACATGTCTCAGCAAATTCAATGGTATCTGAACGGATACAGAAACACCAGTGTTCAGACTCTGATTTCTGTGAAACAAGAGTCTGTCTTGCTCTTTCTAATATTTATTTAGGTCGCTTGTGGGATTTGTGACCTACTGCTTGCAGGATTTGCATATGTGTACACATTATGTTGGGTAAGTGAGGAAATGTGCCTGCTACCACAGTGTCACTTCCCCTCACATGCCTAATTTCTGTAAGGCTAACAACTACCTCATTAACCTGGTGTGTAATAGCTTGCATGACAGCAGATAACTCAGTACTTGGTGATCACAGAAAACTACTACATGTTTTCCATACACACACTAGGAGTAATTTTCACGAGCCCAAACTACACCCAAGGCTTTGAGCTCCATGGCAGAATACGCACGTTCGCATCCCGTTAATACTTGGCTCGCAAAGCCTACCACTTCCATTTCAGCGTGTTCTGTAGTTTCATCCAGTTGGAACACATACACACACCTGATCTACAACTGAACCATTTTTTGCCACATAAAAATCTTTGGACACGTCAGAATGGTGTAAAATCTCTGAGTTGACTAGAGCAACTTTAATCTCCAAGAAAAACCATGGTTTGTTTTTCCATAGTAGACTTTGCAATGCATTGTTATTGAGTAATTAGCACAAAATCCTGGAAGAGTGACACCAAGCCAAGAAAAGCCTTCAATTATCTTTTTGTGCTGGGGTATGGAAGTTTTGTATTAGCTCCTACATATTCGAATTGGGCATTATCCCGATAGGTGAAATAATGTGACCAAGAAACTTTATTTCAGGTCAGCAGAACTTTGATTTTCTTAAGTCCATTATAACTCCAGCTTTGGCAAACCTTCGCATGCTCCAACAATTCAGGGTGTTCTTCCCAGGTCTTTGTGGCTACCAAATTGTCGTCAACGTGGTGTTACTTTATCTAATAAATCTGGACCCGCTATGGTGTCCAAAGCAGCAATGAAAATTCCTGTGCTCACATTGAGCCCAAACAGTAACACTCTAAACTGGTAGCTATGGCCAGCAGGGATAAAAATTGTATGCTTCCATGAGATCTCCGACAATATAACCTTCCAGTATTAATCCATCAGATCCATACTGTTAAGAAGCTTCACATCTTGAAATTTATGTATTTGTTCATCAAGGTTTTCCAGGAGAGTTTGCACTGGAATTATTTTGTTAATATCATGTGTCTCAAGAATGAGGCATATACTGCCATCTGATTTACTTACCGCTAGCAGCAAACTACTAAAGGTTGTCAAAGAAGTCTTGATTATTTGCCAGCTCAGTATCCATCAGATCTCTTCAGTGCTGCTTCTCTTTTTGACCAAGGCATAGAGTATGTGGCATGACAAGACATTCAGTGTGGCCTTACTTACATATCGTATACATACCGTTTAATGATTCCAGGTTTTTTCTGAAAACACTCAGGCATGTTTATTTAGAAACTGAGTTAGTTCATTTTGCTGGTTACTGTCGACATAACTCGACTCATTAACTTCGACCAGAGTTCCCTGTTGAACTGTGTTTTCTTCAGGCATGTAGTCATCAATCATGTTACGTTATTTCTCCATGGAGTGGTTACTCCCTATGTGCAATATTTTCGGTTTGTAAAGGTCATGCTGACATGTCTGGACTAATTATAATGTATTGCAGCAGTCTTTATTAGTGCCGGCTCTACATATTGTCTATAGTTTACTAATGTACACAGACATAGATCTCGCAACAGATCCATATGTGGGATACAAGGTTCAAATGGCTCTGAGCACTATGGGACTTAACTGCTGAGGTCATCAGTCCCCTAGAACTTGGAACTAGTTAAACCTAACTAACCTAAGGACAACACACACATCCATGCCCGAGGCAGGATTCGAACCTGCGACTGTAGCGGTCGCGCGGTTCCAGACTGAAGCGCCTAGAACCGCTCAGCCACTCCGGCCGGCTGGGATACAAGGAACTGCTTTCTCACGACCGAGAATGAGCATTTAACCGCCTCGTTTTCTAGGTCTCTTATAGCCTGCACCTGGCTCTTGCTCAGCTGTACACATCCACATATGACTCAAACAATTTTACAGTTTTGAACTGACAGTAATGGTAAGCTTCTCACCTGACTGACATATTTATACAATTCACAGTGTGGTGTCACTGCCAGACACCACACTTGCTAGGTGGTAGCCTTTAAATCGGCCGCGGTCCGTTAGTATACGTCGGACCCGCGCGTCGCCACTATCAGTGATTGCAGACCGAGCGCCGCCACACGGCAGGTCTAGAGAGACTTCCTAGCACTCAGCCCAGTTGTACAACCGACTTTGCTAGCGATGGTTCACTGACAAAATACGCTCTCAGTTGCCGAGACGATAGTTAGCATAGCCTTCAGCTACGTCATTTGCTACGACCTAGCAAGGCGCCATTACCAGTTACTATTGATACTGTAATCATGTACAGACAAGAGCGACGCTCATCATTTATGGATTAAAGTTAAGTATTCCACCAGCTACGTCCGTTTTTTCTAAAGTCTAATTTCCTTGTCCTGTTCCAGACCTCACGCGAGCCTGCGTGAGCTAAAACGCGTGCCTTTCGGCTTCCTCTAGTAAACCGGTGTTGGCTCTCCTGCCAACCCACAACACACACTCCACAACCGATGCACTAGCTCCAGTGCCAGTTATGAAATTGCCTGGCGTTCTATCTATGCTAGCCTTTATGGGAGCCTGTACTAACTCAGCTGACTACTGCCTACAATACAGCGTCTCAGTAAGTGGTACTTTACTTAGATCCATGCCCTCATTATAGTGTAAGGTGTATGCTCCCACACTTTGTGTGTCTCCCCTTTTCACGTTACCAGCTAAATGCAGAAGGCTTGCATTGTTTGGTTTAAGTTTGATGCAGTAGAGTGTCCTGGTTGTGGTTTGTCTATCATCTCCACAATGAGAACCGTTTCGTGCTGTTGCTGTTGTTGAGTTCATGCGTACTGCGATGGTGGTGTCCAATTCTTCTGTTGAGTAGGTGGCGGCATTGGAATCTCGTTTATATTATTCACAGCCACATTCCTTTCGGAAGGTCTGTGCTGTGCTTGCCAATTCGCAGGGCCAGGTTCCTACGACTGTTCATTGTCTGTGCACATGTTTTTATGTACAAAGGAAGCGTTATAGCTCCCCTCCATTCGCCTTTTGCGATTGAAGTTACTGTTGTTCCCGTTTTTACTCGGGGATCTATTTGCATTGCTACTACTATTGTACCCTGACTGATTACCATGCCCATTTTGTTCGTTTCCACTGTTATGACCAGCCGTTCATTCGTGGGATACTGCAATTTTGGTTACGTTGCTTATGATTGCTATTTTGTCCTCAGCCACCATTTCCAAACACACTCTGTTTGGCGTCTTTCTGTTTCAAATCGAGTGAGTCTATGGTAGCCATAAACTGCTCAAGGTCCATATCAGGGACATGTAGCAGTTTCTCGTGTATCGAGATCGGAGACTTCCATTTTAATATTCGGAGCACATGTCTTGGCGACGTGGGCTAATTCCAATACCGTGTTTTATTTAGGTACCGTTCGAAATATTTTCGGAGGTTTCTTTGCTCCAGGTTGTATGGTTTGGAATTGCAGACTTCTTTCCTTAGTCTTTCCTGTACACAGACAGCCCAGGAGCCCGAAGAAACATACGAGGGTTGGAACTTTAATAGTGGCATCTATTTATTTACAGCTCGTACAAGATAGATACGTGTTTCAAAGTTTTACTAACCTTCAAAGTAGTCGCAGTACCGTGTATAGCCCGTTCCCAGCGATGTGGAAGTCGTAGGATACTTATAGCAGTGCCAGTTGTGTTGACAGTTCGAGCAGTGAAGTCTATTCTACGACGAAATTGTAGCAGTTCTGAACCGAATACCGTGAAGTGTTTCCTTCACTTCAGAAATCGAGTTGAACTCACGAGGGCTTACATCAGGCGAGTGCAGTAGGTGGTATAGCACTTAGCTGCCTCGTCAGTCAGACAAATCAGTAACAGCTTGAACTGTACGTGCTTGAGCATTGTCCTGAAAAAAGATGATCAGGTCCTGCAGAAAGTGTCATCACTTCTGTCTCTAAGCTGGTCGTAGGTTGTGTTCCAAAAATGCTCAAGCACATACAGTGCAAGCTGTTACTAATTTGTTTGACTGATGGGGCAACTAAGTGCTATACCACCTACTGCACTCCCCTGACTTTAGCCCTCGTAAGTTCAACTCGATTTCTAAACTGCAGAAAACACTTCACGACATTCGCTTCAGAACTGCTACAAATTCGTGGGGCAATAGACCGCGCCGCACGAACTGTCAACTCAACTGGCACCGCTAAGAGTAACCTATGACTTCACTTCCACATCGCTGGCTACGGGTTATACACAATGCTGGTGACTACTTTGAAGGTCGGTAAAACTTTGAAACACGTATCTCTTTTGTACGAGCTGTAAATACCAGATGTACCGGTATGAAATGAGCGTTTTTTTGTGAAAATGAAACACTAATTTTGAATTGAAAAGTAAAAACATTCTATTCAAAGTACTGACCATTGCTTTCTATACATTTTGACCACCTTTCTGGCAATTTGTGAACACCACGCCAATAGAAATGTTCGTCTTTTGAAGCAAACCAATCAGACACCAAATTTTCGACTTCTTCGTAGGAAGCGAAG
Organism: Schistocerca nitens; assembly: GCF_023898315.1. Classification (NCBI taxonomy): domain Eukaryota; kingdom Metazoa; phylum Arthropoda; class Insecta; order Orthoptera; family Acrididae; genus Schistocerca; species Schistocerca nitens. The sequence goes on along the minus strand of NC_064617.1, from coordinate 927,116,061 downwards.
TGTTCCTCAGCTAATGCGTGTCCCATTGATGATAACAGACGGTAGGCGGAAGGACCCAAGTCTGGTGAATGCGGCGGGTGGGGTAGCAGCTCCCAGCCAAGTGTTTTGATTGTATCCTGAACTAGTTTAACTTTGTGTGCAGGTGCATTTTCGTGTAAAAAAACTAGTTAGCCATGTCTTCTGGCCCATTCTGGTATTTTTTCGATCAATGCATAGTTTAAATTGATCATTTGTTGTCTGTAGCGATTAGTATTCACAGTTTCACCGGGTTTTAGAAGCTCATGATACACCACACCTTTGTGATCCCGCAACACACAGAGCATTGCCTTTTTGTCGAATCGATCTAGTTTTGCAGTCGATATTGATGGTCGCCCCGGATTAACCCATGATTTTTCCCGTTTAGGATTCTTAAAATAAATCCATTTTCCATCGACAGTAACAATTCGATGCAAAATTGATTTTCTTTCATGTCTTTGAAGCAAAATTTGACAAATGGTTTTTCGGTTTTCCATCTGTCTTTCATTCAATTCATGTGGCGCCCATTTTCCACACTTTTGGATCTTTCCCATAGCTTTCAAACGGTCAGAAATTTTTTGTTGGGCAACATTTAGCTTTGCTGCCATTTGCTTCTCACTCAAAGTATCATCTTCATCCAATATTGCTTGCAATTCGGCGTCTTCAAACTTTTTTGATGGTCTTCCACGTTCTTCATTTCTTACACAAAAATCAATATTTCTGACCCGTTGAAACCATCTTTTGCATGTAGCTTCTGATAGAGCATGATCACCATATGCCTCAACAAGCATTCGATGCGACTCTGCAGCACTTTTTTTTTCAAATGAAAGCAAAAAATCAATGCTTTCCGCAAATCATCACTTTCTGGTACAAAATTCGACATTGTTAAAACGATGAAAACATATGAAGTTGTTTGTTCCATGACTTAATGTATACTAAATATCTTTGACAGGTGTCATACCAACCAAACAAAAAAAATTAAGGCTTCTTCACAAAAAATGTTCCCTATCGACACATTTCATACCGGTACACCTGGTAAATAGTTGCCACTATTTAAGTTCCAACCCTCGTATTTTCAAACTCCGTTTACGTTTGACTCGTATCGGCAGCCACCATTTGCCATAAAGTGGCGTCACCACTTATAAAAGAAACGACAAACTCTATTTTCTTTCGTTCCGTCCACGAAACGGTTAAAACACACTTGAAGCTTTTAATGAATATCACGAGGTGCACTGATTCCCCTCCTCTGTGAACGTTTGGAACTGTCTATGTTTAATCAGTGATTCTTTGTGTTTTACTTGCGCAGCAGTAAGTACCACAGCAACGTCCGTGTCACTAACAATACCTTCTGAACCACACGGACTGTAGCTGCTAGTATTCTCGCGCCATAACTGTTTGCTATTTACGGTATTCGTCGGTACAGTGCTGTGCCGATAGCCAACATTCGTTAAACTGTTTGTTCATTTTACTTGCCATCTTTCTGCAAAGCTGAAACGCGCTGATGCGTTTAGTTTAGTTTCGGCGATAGTCGTGTGTTCGAATCCTGACTTTCTCGTTCCATGCCGATATTCAGTGTATGTAGGACAACTGTTACTTCCTCTTCTATCTTACGTTCGATACTATTAGACAACTCATTTACATTAATAGTGAGTTTCTTGACTTGATTATCCAGTGCCTGCTGTGTTCTGTCACGTTTAGTAACTTTCCAGTCAAGGTCTTCCAGCTGTTTTGGTATGTCCTTATTCTGACTAACCAATCCCGCAACTTGATCACGCAAGCTATCTTTTTCTTTCTTAAGATGGCAATAATAGCTTTATCACGATTATCCAAGATTTTATTGATGTTATCAACAAAACGATTGTCTTTTTCTGTTTCTATTTGTTTTCTCCCTGTTTCCGTTTGTTTTCTCTCTATTTCTTTTACTCTTTCCCTTTCCTCCTTTTCCAGTTCCTCTGCTCTTCTACTTTCTTCCCTTTGATGTTCCCTCAGGTCAAACTTAGCTATCAATAACAGAATAAAATCGTTTTCAGGCACCGGCAGTGACAACACATCAGCTGTAGCCACAACCGGCTCTATTTTGTCTTGGGTGTCAGCTGATCTTCCCCCCGTCTGCTGTTCCAGCATCGCCGCTAGACCCAGGCAGCACATTTTTTATTTCTATTCTTGTGACTTCTTGTGTTATGCAATAACTCTATCTAACGGTGAAACTTTAACAATTCTGTAGCAGTAAAGATTTTACGTATCCTGCACAGCTGATTGTACAGATTCAGCAAAAATTACAGAAATTTACCCTTTAATTACAAAAGTTAGCTTGTTAGATGGCCTCAGGTACCTATTGCTTAATTTCCTGAAGCTTGGGAGTCCATGCAACCGTATCCCTACCGGTAGTAATCAGCAGATGTGTCATGCGTCGCTCAGGTCTAAGTTGCGACGCCAAACTTTCAGCTCTTATACCACAAATTACGCACAGGGGACAATGTACTGAAGTATTCTGTGACTCTTTAATTGAAATAACTTTTGTTTCAAATAACGGTACACAAACCTGCTACGGATACCTGGCGTGAGGCGCCTTCAAATGCTAGACGTAAGATGTTCACGTGATCTATCGAAAAGCTAAACATCCAGAATATTTTTCATAACCTTAAGCAAGAGAAAATATTGTTATTCGTAGGTGCTACGGGGCGAAATATTGTGGCTTGTTCGTAAGGGAAAGTAAATTATTTATTAGTTTTACCCCAAAATATTGTCTTTGAAATGGTACTCGATCCTTTTTGTCTTTACACGCGCTTTTATCAGAGTTTTTGCATATAGTTAATAATATTTTAACAAATAAAAATGTTCGTTTCATTTAATGACCTGACCAGGTGGTATCGGTACAATGGTCGTGATAAATATCAGTTTTCCAATTCTTACAGTTATAGCCATGGTTGAATGTAGTCAGCCCTGTATGTTATTTCACTTTCTAAAATATATTTTGTTTCTCTTGTATTCGTGTGCAAACCGTTAGATTTTTCGAGTTCGTGTACTCTGTTTAACAGCTCTTGAACGTAGTCCTAGGAATGTGTAAAAGCGACTGCACCATTTGAAATCTCATGTTGATACGACTGAAGCTGTTTCATGGAATAACATATGAAATTGATTGTGATGGATAATAATATTTCGTAGTAAGTTGATCACAACTAAGAAATAAAAATATGCATGCATCTAGAAGTCTGTGCAATAAATTAAGAAACATTTTCTGGTATAATTCACACTAATCTACACCTTTCTATGCTCATGTACAGTCGATATTTGTGACACCACGTAGGACAATAAACTAAAAGTGGCAATAACTTATTGAAAGATGGCAATAACAGAATTCCAAGTATGTTTCTGAACTATGACCCAACAGAATGACGGAATATAGGAAGACCACTTCACCACATAAAACGATTATTTTACTTGAAGATGAAGCAGCCTCACAAGCCAGAATAGCGGTTCCCGACCTTCATCGATTCGCAAACCCCTTCTGCAACGTTTTAACTTGCGTGATATTCTGACTTTTAAATACGCAGTCGGTAGACATGCATAAAATTTAATTCCAAGCAAAAGGTTTAATAACCTTAAATTAATTTAATCCTTAACGGTTAAAACCTACTTACAGCTTAAAAGTTACAAAACGTGCAGGCCTAGTTGCAATGATGAATAGAAGTGTTTATTGTAACTACTTACCTCTTCCTTGGAGTTCAGTGAAAAGATTTTGCCCGCTTTGCATGGCACAGAGCTTTGAACTCAGGAACCACCAAAGTTAATGAAAGTCTCAAATCTCTTTCAGCACATAGTCTGTCTATGTATTTATTTTTTAAATAGGAATATGAAGAAAACAACTTTTTGCACAAGCATGCGGATGAAAAGGATAAAAAATTCGTTATGGCTCTATTCGCTAACACTGGGAACTACTTTAAATTTAATCAAAACCAATTAATAACAAAGATTTATAACTTTAATGTAACTGAAAATCAGTGCAATCATTTATGCTTAATGTTGATTTTAAAATTTTTGATTCTTCGAAGGGATTGGTAAATATTATTTATCACAGCACGGAAATATTCTCTGAAGGTTTTTCAAAGTCCCTTTAAATTTTCTTTAACCACCTCTTGACATTTTCGCCCGAAGAAAGACGATTTTCCAGCAGGAAGTCGTGAAGGGTATCAAAGCACTCGCTGTGGTTTGTATTGAAATACGTTTCTCAAAACATAAGTTTTTAATAAGTGATTCGTTACGGTCTTGCACAATATAAACGTTTCTATTTTTACCGTTGGAGACATAAGTTTAAACTTTTAATTTTTGAGAAAATATCTGCCAAATAAAGTAAAGTCTGAAGCCAGATTTCGTCTTCCATGCACTTTGCGTTTTGAAAGGCATTCTCATTGTCACTGTTTGCGGCGGATACAAAAGTAGTAAAATCGTGTTTCCACTCTATGGTTTTTCGTGTAAAAGAAAAAGGTTTTCTTTTACGTGGGTGGTGTGTTTAGTTTCTAAATGGCGTTTAAGTAAAGAGAGTTTCAGACTACTGTCAGCAAAAATGTCGCCTCAAACAAGACACTGTAGTCTTGGACAGCCTTTGTCACCTGTATGTGAAAATTCACACCTACTTTCTTTTCTTTACACAGGGTTCACTTTTGTCGGATTTACACACTTCATTAGAAGCTGAACGACTTGCTGACAAAACACTAACTAGCGGTTTTGTTAAACCTTGTTTTCCATAAAACTTCCACTTTTCAACTAGTTTTCCATTTTAATGAGAACTGAAACAATTCTGATACACAACTGATAACTGACCGCATTTGCCACAAGGAAAGGGGAAGCAGGCTATTGTGCAAAATCAAAGGCCTGACCGCGGCGGAATCAAAAGCATTCCTAACATTGTTACATAACCGTAAATCAGGCATTCACAATAAATATTAATTTATTGCGGAAATAATACGATAAATTCCCGATGTTACACATATGGAACAAGAGGCATTATAGGGTTAACTTAATTTTACAATAATAATAATAAGTATTATTATTATTATTATTATTATTATTATTATTATTATTATTTTCTCAGACGTTATGTCTGGTCAAAAATGGAAAGTGACGCGGGCCTTGATGAAGCGTGACTTCCTTTTAACTGTACGGTATATGTTATATTGCATTTAGGAACTTTTGGGTAATTGAACATGTATCAATAATTACGGATTTCTGTAGTTGTATATACAAGTTTGAATGTAGTTGTATTGCATTGATGTACTGGTGGATATTGTGTGGTATGACTCCTGTAGTTGATAGTTTAATTGGTATAATGTCAACTTTATCCTGATGCCACATGTCCTTGCTTCCTCAGCCAGTTGGATGTATTTTTCAATTTTTTCTCCTGTTTTCTTTCGTATATTTGTTGTATTGGGTATGGATATTTCGATTAGTTGTGTTAATTTCTTCTTTTTATTGGTGAGTATGATGTCAGGTTTGTTATGTGGTGTTGTTTTATCTGTTATAATGGTTCTGTTCCAGTATAATTTGTATTCATCATTCTCCAGTACATTTTGTGGTGCATACTTATATGTGGGAACGTGTTGTTTTATTAAATTATGTTGTATGACAAGTTGTTGAGGTATTATTTTTGCTACATTGTCATGTCTTCTGGGGTATTCTGTATTTGCTAGTATTGTACACCCGCTTGTGATGTGATCTACTGTTTCTATTTGTTGTTTGCAAAGTCTGCATTTATCTGTTGTGGTATTGGGATCTTTAATAATATGCTTGCTGTAATATCTGGTGTTTATTGTTTGATCCTGTATTGCAGTCATGAATCCTTCCGTCTCACTGTATATATTGCCTTTCCTTAGCCATGTGTTGGATGCATCTTGATCGATGTGTGGCTGTGTTAGATGATACAGGTGCTTGCCATGTAGTGTTTTCTTTTTCCAATTTACTTTCTTCGTATCTGTTGATGTTATGTGATCTAGAGGGTTGTAGAAGTGGTTATGAAATTGCAGTGGTGTAACCGATGTATTTATATGAGTGATTGCTATGTGTATTTTGCTAGTTTCTGCTCGTTCTAGAAAGAATTTTCTTAAATTGTCTACCTGTCCATAATGTAGTTTTTTTTTATGTCGATAAATCCCCTTCCTCCTTCCTTTCTGCGTAATGCGAATCTTTCAGTTACTGAATGTATGTAATGTATTCTATATTTGTGGCATTGTGATCGTGTAAGTGTATTGAGTGCTTCTAGGTCTGTGTTACTCCATTTCACTACTCCAAATGAGTAGGTCAATATTGGTATAGCATAAGTATTTATAGCTTCTGTCTTGTTTCTTGCTGTCAATTCTGTTTTCAGTATTTTTGTTAGTCTTTGTCTATATTTTTCTTTTAGTTCTTCTTTAATATTTGTATTATCTATTCCTATTTTTTGTCTGTATCCTAGATATTTATAGGCATCTGTTTTTTCATCGCTTCTATGCAGTCGCTGTGGTTATCCAATAAGTAATCTTCTTGTTTAGTGTGTTTTCCCTTGACTATGCTATTTTTCTTACATTTGTCTGTTCCAAAAGCCATATTTATATATTGCTGAATACTTCTGTTATCTTTAGTAATTGGTTGAGTTGTTGATTTGTTGCTGCCAGCAGTTTTAAATCATCCATGTATAGCAAATGTGTCATTTTGTGTTGGTATGTACCAGTAATATTGTATCCATAATTTGTATTATTTAGCATGTTGGATAGTGGGTTCAGAGCAAGGCAGAACCAGAAAGGACTTAATTAGTCTCCTTGGTATATTCCACGCTTAATCTGTATTGGCTGTGATGTGATATTATTTGAATTTGTTTGTATATTAAGTGTGGTTTTCCAATTTTTCATTACTATGTTTAGGAACTGTATCAATTTAGGATCTAGTTTGTATGTTTCCAATATTTGTAGTAACCATGAGTGGGGTACACTATCAAAAGCTTTTTGGTAATCAATGTATGCGTAGTGTAGCGACCTTTGTTTGGTTTTAGATTGATATGTCACCTCTGCATCTATTATCAGTTGCTCTTTACATCCTCGTGCTCCGTTGCAACAGCCTTTTTGTTCTTCATTTTTAATTTTGTTCTGTGTTGTATGTGTTATTAATTTCTGTGTAATGACTGAAGTTAATATTTTGTATATTGTTGGTAGGCATGTTAAGGGGCGATATTTTGCTGGGTTTGCTGTGTCTGCTTGATCTTTAGGTTTCAGATAAGTTATTCCATGTGTAAGTGTATCAGGGAATGTGTATGGGTCTGCAATGTAACTGTTAAATATTTTAGTTAGATGTGACTGTGTTGAGGTGAACTTCTTTAGCCAGAAATTTGCTATTTTATCTTTTCCAGGGGCTTTCCAATTGTGAGTAGAATTAATTGCTTGGGTGACTTCATGTTGCAAAATTATCACTCTCAGGTATCCACAGTATCATCTTGTATGTGTCTGTTTCTGCTTGTATCCACCGTGCATGCCTGTTATGTTGTACCGAGTTTGACCATATGTTGCTCCAGAAGTGTTCCATGTCTGTTAAGTTTGGTGGATTGTCTATTTTAACGTGTGTGTTATCTATTGTCTGGTAAAATTTCTTTTGGTTTGTGTTGAATTGCTAATTGCTCTATCGCTTCTTGTTGTGAGATTTTACCTAACCTTTTTCGTTTTTTTTTCTGACATTTCATTTCTTATAAATTGTGTTAGCTGTGCGATGTCTTTTCTCAGTTTTTCTATTCTGATCTGTAGCCTGTGTTGCCATGCTGGTTTTGTGGGTTTCTTCTGTGTGTTGGTTGGTTCTGATCTCTGCCTAGTGTGTATATTTAGTGTAGTGAGTGCTCCTATAAAAACCAGTAGTTGTAACTCTTCCATAGTTGTGTTTTCATTTATTTTGTTGTGTATGATTGTGTTGATAGTTTTTATTGTTGTTTCGACTTGTGGGTTATTTGGCGGTCTATGCAAGAATGGTCTAATGTCTGTATTTGTGTCTTTGTATTCTATATATGTCAGCTGAAATTTTTCTTCTATATCTAACATGTGTGTTACTTCGTGTTCTATTTGTGCTTGTTCTGGTGGCTGTCTTAAGATGTCGTTTTCCTCTGACTGTTTAATTGATGCGTGTTGTTCTTTGTTTGTTTGCTCTGGGATGTTTGAGTCCATTACTGTATTTTCTTCTTCTTCTGATTGCACATTATTTTGTTCCAGTATTTGTTGTACTTGTTGTTCGATGTTTTCTAATTCTGACTGGGGTATCCTGTTATTTTTGATTATTACACGGATCTGATCAGCTAGTCGTTGTTCTGTTAAAAATTTTAATTCTGGGTATCTGGTAATAAATGTTGTGTATACTTGTGATCTGTGTCCAGTTGTGTTGGTTCCTAGGTTTGTTGCTTGGTAATAACAGAACATGAGTTGTCGATTAACTTCATCTGACCATCTCATCCTCTGTTTTCCTTGTAGGGTGGTTGCAGGAAGCATATCCTGCAAAACACCTCTATTTGGATTTAAATCGTTTTCCAGTTGGCTAGCAGTGTCGTTACCATTGTGGGCGGGCATAGGGTTCAAGCGTCGTCCCCGACCATGACGGCGCTTCTCCGAGGCTTCTTTAGTTCTGTCCTGAACCAAGTAATCACACTAAAAGGGGGGTTAGCCCTATTAGTGGTTTGTTCTTTTCGTTGCCTTTTACGACTGGCAGAACATACCAGAGGCCTATCCTTTTCCTATTATTATTATTATAACGATTGTTCCCCTTTAGGAGAGCGATTGAACTTGAATTTATAATTTCATCTTCGGATGTTTTTCTTCTTTGTTTCCCAAAACCTCCTCATCCTCTCAGAATGCTCCTTCTTCCGTTCCTCTGTCCATTTTTTACCAGGCTGACGCGATGTTCTTTCCCCAAACTTCACACTTGTGATTTTATGCCGGCACTCGGTGCGATCTTCGAGATTTTTTATGTTGATCTGCTGTAGATCCCTCTGGACTTATTTCAGCCATTCCGTGCCACATTTACTCCTTGTTATAATATTGAATAATTTATTTGCTGTTCTGGAGTCTTTCATCCTGTAGATGTGTGTATAAAATTTGGCTCGGCGCTATCCGATTTCATCTGTTACTATATTGATCTTTTTATAGAGCTCATTTTGTGATCTCTTCATCCAAATGCCATTTTTGTTGATTGGACCGTAAATCTTCCTGAGAATTTTTCTTTCCTGCTTTTCTGTTTCCTTAATTTTAGAATGACCATCAATCACCATTGTTTCAGCTGCATAGATTGCTTCTGGAAGAATCACTGTTGTATAGTGCCTTAATTTTGCGTCTGTCGAAATGCACTTCTTGTTGTAATGCGCCCATGTTAGCTTGTAGGCTTTCTGGAGCTTGGTGATTCTTTGTTCATTGGCAATTCGGTTTAATCCTGAGGACTGTATAGTTTCACCGAAGTATTTAAAATGGCAGATTTGTGCAATTTTACCACATTTTGTTATTAAAGGGGATTTATTTTCTGGCTGCCTTTCCATACATTGGGTTTTTTCATAAGATATCTGTAGTCCGGTTTTTTGTGAAATTTCATGTAGTTTTTCCACTGCGTGAATCGCTTCTGTTCTGTTATTGGTGATAATTGCAATATCGTCAGCGAAAGCAAGGCACTTGACTTTAATTCGGTTCTCTTTCTTGATATCAATTTGGACACCCTTTACGTGAGGTTCCCATTCCCTGATTATATTTTCTAGAACAATATTGAAAAGGATTGGGGATAGTCCGTCCCCCTGTCGGACTCCAGATTTGATTTCGAACGGTTCTGATACTTCGCCCATGAATTTCACTTTGGCCGTTGTTCCTGTAAGTGTCTGTTCTGTGATTTTTCGTGTCTTTCGGTCGATCCCAAATTCTTCCATGATTTTAAACAGGGTTCCACGGTCCACTGAATCATATGCTTTCCTGAAGTCGATGAATGTAACTACTGTGTTTCTGCATTTCCTCATTTGTAATATTGTCTTTAAGCACCAGATCTTTTCCGCACATGACCGTCCTTTTCTGAATCCGGCCTGGTATTCACCAATTAGTGTATCTGCTTGGGATTCTATCCTGTTTAAAAGCGCTTTGGAAAGGATTTTGTAAGCGACTGGGAGCAGGGAAATTCCTCTGTAATTGTTCATGTCTGTCTTGTCGCCCTTTTTGTGTAGCGGGTGAATTAGAGCGCATTTCCAGTCCTCTGGTATCTGCTCCGTTATCCATATGTCTGATATTATACGGTGTAATTTCTGCATAAGTATAGGATAGTTTAGTTTCCAGAACTCAGCAATGATCCCATCTTCTCCTGGTGCTTTGTTATTTTTCAACTACTTGACTATCTCCATAATTTCTTCAAGATCCGGGGCATGTGAGTCTGGGTGTGTGAATACTGGAGAAGAGAAGACAAGTTTTTCTTGGGGTGGTTCGCAGTTGAGGAGGGAACTGAAATATTGGGCTAAGATTTTGCAGTTATTTTTCGTGTTGGTTTCCAAAGAGCCATCGGGTTTCTTGAAGCACAAGCTAGGCGCTTGGTATCCCTGTAACTTTTCTCTGAAAGTCTTATAAAAATTTCTTGTATTATTTTTGATGAAATCCTGCTGGATTTCAGAGAGTCTGTTGTTGTCATATCCCCGTTTTTCTTTTCTAATTATTTTTGAGGTCTGTTTTTGGGTTTTAAGAAAGTTCTCCCAGTTTTCTTCAGTTTTGTGACTGCTAAATTTTTTCCGTGCAGTTATTCGGTTGTCAACTGCCTCATCACAGGTTGCATTCCACCAGCGATGTTTCCTGTTGCGAGGGGGTTGCCCTAATTTGAGGGCTTCCTGGATTTTCTCTGTTAGTTTCTTCCAGTCTGTTGATTTTTCCTGATTAATTTGCATGATGATTTTTTCTTTGTTCAGTTGCAGATATTCCGGATCTGGTTTGGTACTTTTTGGTGGCCTTTTTAGCATTCTGTTGGGTTGGAATTTTGTTTTTATTTGGAGAAGATGATGATCTGATTCAAAGACACCTTTGCGGGTTCTGATGTTTTGAATTTCTTTTATGTTTTCTTTGGAAATTGCGACATGGTCTATTTGGTATTCACCCTGTCTAAGACTGGGTGATCTCCATGTGGTTAATTTATGTGCAGGTTTTTGAAACTGGGTACTCATTATTTTAAGTCCAAAGTTTCTGCAGAAGTCGATTAGTTTTTCACCATTCTTGTTGGTACATTTGTGTTTGGTGTGGGGTCCAGTGGTATCTCTGAATTTTTTTTCCTTCCCTAATTGTGCATTAAAATCGCCTACTAAGATTTTCAAATGGTGCTTAGGAACTTTATTTGTTGTTTCTTCTAGCGTTTCCCAGAAATTGTCCACTGTTTCAGGGTAGATTTTATTGTGGTGATTTGTGGGGGCGTGCACATTGATCAGAGTGTATGCTTTATTAGCTGATTTCACTGATAACAGGGAGACTCTTTCATTGGGAGACGTGAAGTCAATAACTGAGTCGAGTACGGAAGTGTGTACGGCGAATCCTGTCCCGAAAAGTGGTAGTTTGTCTCTTACTTTGATGGCAGGTTTGCCCTTGTAGATCCTGTAATTCTCTGTGTTAAAGTGTCCTTCATCTGTGAATCTTGTCTCTTGCAGTGCAGTGATTTTCAGGTTAAATTTTCCCATTGCGTTGGTGAGTTGCTTTAATTTGCCTGTTTTAGTGAGGGTGTTCACATTAATTGTACCAATAAAATTTTTACGTTTCGTTTTGAGACTGTGAGGAGTTTTTGAGAAGCTCCGATTCTTCTCCGCATGGTGTCCCTGATCCCCCAGAATCCGATGATCAGGTGAATCCAGTCTATCGACTGGTGCCTGGGGTAGTGACTCTGTGGTCGTCTTTTCCATCATGCGTTCAAGTTGAATTTTAATTTTTGTGGTGATCTCTGTTGAGACCACAGGTATACGACTCGATTTTTGAGTTCGAGAAGATTTTGTGCGGCAGCCTCAACTAGAGGAACAGACGCTGACCACTGGCCGCCAGATGCTGAACAGACACCACTGGGTTTATTGGTTTTTGGTCCGCCCTGGGTATTTCATTTCCCCAGTACCACCTATATCTAGGAAGCTTTCCCCTATCCGCCACCTGGGGAGGCGCCCGATGGGGCTACCAACAACCCCACACGGGATGTTATTGTTATTGTGACAATGCGCAGAAACTAAGGAAACATTAGTAGGCCTTACCTCGAAACCCACCATTATGGAAAAGAGTTCCGGCGAACCCCCTGAAATATTTTGCGAAACCCCTGAGGGTTCACGGATCACAGGCTGGGAAACGATGCTGTAGAATATCATACACATTTTATTACAGAAAATTTCCTATTTCTTGTAAGACAAACAAGTAGAGTCTCCATTTCTTATTGCGTTATACGGCAGGTGCCACTCTCAGTTCGACCCTCGTGAAGCCAAAACCTGGACACTGTGGTTTTTCGACGCTTTTATCAAGACATCTCATCTGAGAAATTTTTCAGTTTTTAAAATCAAGTGAGGGTGACCAGCTTTTTCCGGTTTCACTGGAAGGAGACATTTTTACATAATCATTTTTGCACGCCAGCGAATTCCTAATTACAAAACTAGATTTAATTTTAGAGGATTCACACTCGCATTCGCTAACTCTTGAAGCTGTTCACTGTCGTGTTAGGCTGGCGGTGACTTCTACAGCCCACAGCGATGAGTTGGCACTGTCCTACATGGTGCGCGCATACTGTTTATAATTAAAGTCGCTTGTAACAGTACGTGCTAACTAGTGACGGACCTAATATCCACATTTTTTTATAACAAGACAACTCGCCTCAACTTCAGCACAAAAACGCTACTCTTTATCAAAACTGAAACAAATGAGCCCTCGGTAACTATTATTTTAGTCTTATTGACCAGGTTTCAACACTTTAAGAGTGCCTTCATCAGAATTAAAACAATTAAAATGGCCTATAACATAGTTACAAATTCATAGGAAACATATTTTTTTACATAAAAAGTGTAAATACTGACTGACAATAAAAGACAAAGGCAGTAATTACATGTCGCATATAAAATAATTAACAAGCCAAAAGAGCTTTAGTCACAAAATTTATAGAAAGGAATGCGTGAAGGCAAGCTTTCAGAGTCTCCCCAGTATCCCAATATTATTAAATCTGTACATTGTGTAGGCATTAAAAAAACAACAATTCCAAGGAAAGGGGAAAAAGCAGTCAAGAGAAATTTACAATAGGAATTGCAGTTCAGGAAGAAAAAAGTAAATAATTTGAAGTTTGCCGGTGATGTTGTAGTTCTCTCAGAGGTGGCAAAGGAGTTAAATAGTCTTAAAGCGAGGTTACATCAACGAAAATGAAACAAAGACAGTGGAATATGTTCGAATTAAATCAGGTAATGCTGGGAGTATTCTATTACGTACGTAGGCAGGAAATTTGGTGGATGAATTTTGCTATCTGGGCACAATAACTAAATATGTTGAAAGTACAGAGGCTAAAAAAGACAGACAGGCAGTTGTAAGACAAGCATTTATGAGAAGAGGAGTTTTTAATCATCGAATATGAATTTAAGTGTTGAAAGATTCTTTTTTGAGAGTACAGTTTGGAAAGTAGCACCTAACGCAAGCGAAACGTGATCGATGTACTGTTGAGATAAAAAGAGAAAGGATGCTCCTAAATTCGATGCACTGGAAAATGCTAATGATTAGATGGGTAAATAGAATAACCAACGAGAAAGCCTAGATAGAATTATGTAAAACATAAATTTCTGTTACGTATTGACGAAAAAAGGTTGTTGATAGGACACATCCTAAAGCATGAAAGAATTGTCAAGAAATTTGGTAATGGAGAGTACTGGGGAGGGGGTGTGGAGGGAGGGTTAAAACTGTAGAGGAAGACCAATGGATGAGTATAGTAGCCAGGATCAAATCGATGTATGGTGCAGCAGTTATAGGAGGATGAACGGGCTTACGCAGAAGGGACAACATTAGAAAGCAGCGTTCGAGAAGTAGTAAATTTCTATTTTTGTAACTTTATCACGATTATTTTTGTTAAATAAAACGCAACCAGCATTGGAAGGAGAAACTCGTTACGATCGAATCTGAGGCGAAAACTTGGGAGGTGGTTTATCCCTGTATCAAGCAATGCCCCCGATTTCCTCTTTTAGATACGGCACAGAGCACCGCATAAATCCCGGACACCGAAACCTATGCCGTGGCTGATGTTTTCCAAAGCCTCTTGAGAGATCCATGAACCCGTTCAACACGTGCAGCTAGTTGAAGACAGGCTTCAGATATTCTTCCCTGATGACATTCCAGAAGACGCAATTAGGACGGCCAGCGATAGGGATGTACGCAGTCATCTGCGACGCCTCCCAAAAGCTCCCAGGCATGAAAACATTACGGGTCGGTAGTGGCGATTATCTACGACACGATGCTGTTCAACGTCACCATAACCCAGAAACATCATACTCGAGCTTGGAAACATGCGGTTGTGGTGGCTGTGTCAAACACTGGGAATGTCAGGAACGATCCTACCGGTTACAATCCCATAAGTCTGAGTACAGACAATAGACTGAGAGTAAATCGAAGATAGACGAAACAATGAGCAGTAGTAGAAATGAGAACCGTCAGCGATTTAACACCAGAATTGGTGATCATGATGTAGATGAAGGAATTATGCTATCTAAGCAGCAAAATACCCCATGACGGACGGAATAAGGAGGACATAAAAAGCAGACTAGCACTAGAAAAAGAGGATTGCTGGCCAAGAAAAGCATAATAACATGTTAAAATAAATAAGATAATTCTTTCAAATATATTTATTATATTATTTAATTTTTCTTTATTATTATAGAGAAGTAAGATTAAGTAGAAAGATATAATAATATAACTAGTATCAAACATAGTCTTTAATTTGACGAAGAAATGTCTGAGAATGTACAGTTGGGGCACAGCATTGTGTGACAGGGAGACACTGACTGTGGGAAAAGCAGAACAGAAGAAAATCGAAGGATTTGAGATGCGGTGCTCCAGAAGAAAGTTGAAAATTGGGTGGACTGATAATGTAAGGAATGAGGAGGTTCTTCGCAGAATCGGAGAGCAAAGGAATGTATGGAAAACACTGCAAGAAGAAGGGACAGGATTATAGGACATCTGTTAAAACTTCAGGGAATATTTCCCTGGTACTAGGGGGAGCTCTAGAGAATAAAAATTGTAGAGGAAGACAGAGACTGGGATACGTCCAGCAAGTAACTGAGGATGACATGAATATGTTGGCAAAGAAGAGGAATTCTTGGCGTTCCGCAAACAACCAATTAGAAGACTGGCGATTCAAAAAAATTGTATCCTCCCTATGATAATTAAGGTTTATTGGTATCTTCCTTGCAAAATTCAACCCGGATATGGAACAAGGCGGTATATTACCTAATGGTCAGTTTGAGTTCCGCCAGCTGCACTCGACCACTCAGGAGCTGTTAAGCGTTGTTGACGAAGCCACCGTAGCTTTTAACAATAAACAGTATTCTAGAACGAAATTTTCACTCTACAGCGGAGTGTGTGCTGATATGAAACTTCCTGGCAGATTAAAACTGTGTGCCGGACCGAGACTCGAACTCGGGACCATTGCCTTTCGCGGGCGGAATTAAAGCTGTGAGGACGGGGCGTGAGTCGTGCTTGGGTAGCTCAGCTGGTAGAGCACTTGCCCTCGAAAGGCAAAGGTTCCGAGTTCGAGTCTCGGTCCGGCACATAGTTTTAATCTGCCAGGAAGTTTCAATAAACAGTATTTTTGGATATGTCAAAGGAGTTTGACAGCGTCTGGTACAGTGACTTGCTGATAAGCTCTTCGTACAGAAACTTCTTCCAGCGTTTGTCAAACTCATCCGCAGCTATATTGACCACCGTATCTTCATTGTTCATGCTGGACATGGGACGTCTAGCGATCGGGACGTTAAAGCCAGGGTGACACAGGGCTCCATTTTAGGTCCATAGGTGCACAGACTACATAGCAGACCTCCCGGAGTTGCTGAGGGTCATCAACGCTTCTCACGCGCAGCAGGTGGCCGGATGTTGTGTATAGCCGACTGCAAGATGCTTCCCACCAGCTCGAAGAACAGCGAACTGGAGGATCGATTTCATTGCTGCCAAAAGCTGAGACCACCTGCAGTCGCCAATGTTGTGCTCTTTGGGCGCCCAAGTGAATGGACCAGATAGTCGAAATACCTGGCGCAATACCTCCATGACAAGGTTGGCGACCCCTGTATCCCTGAAAGATGCCAACACGCTTTGAGAAGGGTCTACACCAAGTCCAGACTTTCCCAGAATCCCCCCTCATCTGTTAACTCAGGACGAGGGACTACGATCCGACCGCTACAAACGAAAAGTTGCAATACTTCATCAATAGGCAGGGTCCTCTGACATTCAGTTAAAGTCAGATCACACATGCACCCAAGACGACACCAAACATACGAGAAGCTGCTCCATGTGTTTCACCACTACAGAAGGGTAAGCCCTAGTGTTATACCACGATAAAATCGTTGTGGATTTTCTTTTCGACCCGGAGAAGCATATCTGCCTGCCTATAGTCTGTTGATGCACTTCTTCACGACCGTCTATCCTGCACAAGCCTCTTAGGTTCTACTTAGCAACTGCAACCTCCACTGAGGTGACAAAAGTCATGCGATAGCACCTGATATCTTGTCTGACCTCCTTTTCCAGGCGTAGTCATTGACGGTGGTCTAGGTGTAGCGTTTCTAAAACAGCGTTGGTCCCGGGTTCGAATCCTGGCACTGCTTAAATTTCGATTAATAATGAGCACTGGCGAAGACTTTTGGCATAAGAAGTCACCCTCGTTCTGCCACAGGCCTTGTCAAAGAGGGCGGAGGAGCGGACAGAGGTTCAGGGCACTCTCTTGGCCTTTGAGTGGGAAACTGCCCCTACAGGCGGAAGAATGAGCAGTGATCAACGGCAAGAAGATGCAGAAGGGAATGGAAACCACTGTATTAAAGACGCGTACCGTTTATCCACAGGACATGTGGCCTGTAATTGAAAAGTGTCATGATGATCTCTCCATTGGCAAAAGATTCCGGAATAGTCCCCCATTTGGATCTCCGGGAGGGGACTGCCAAGGAGGTAACCATGAGAAAAAGATTGGATAATCAAAGAAAGGATAACGTTCTACGAGTCGCGGCGTGGAATGTCAGAAGCTTGAACCTGGGAGGGAAACTAGAAAATCTGAAAAAGGAAATGCAAAGGTTCAGTCTAGGTATAGTAGAGGTAATGAAGTGAAATGGAAAGAAGACAAGGATTTATGGTCAGACGAGTGTAGGGTAATATCAACAGCAGCAGAAAATGGTATTACGGGAGTAGGATTCGTTATGTATAGGGAGGTAGTGCAGAGAGAGGATATTGAAAGAGTAATACAGTATGTAAAGGGAGACGAAAATCTAATAGTCGTGGGAGACTAGAATGCGGTTGGGAGAAGGAGTAAAAGAAAAGGTTACGGGAGAACATGGGCTTGAGACGGTTCTGGCGCTGCAGTCCGGAACCGCGGGACTGCTACGGTCGCAGGTTCGAATCCTGCCTCGGGCATGGGTGTGTGTGATGTCCTTAGGTTAGTTAGGTTTAAGTAGTTCTAAGTTCTAGGGGACTTATGACCTAAGATGTTGAGTCCCATAGTGCTCAGAGCCATTTGAACCATTTTTTTTGGGCTTGAGACAAGGAATGAGAGAGAGACTAATTGAGTTCTATATTAAGTTTAAGCTAGTAATAGCGAATACTCTATTGAAGAATCACAAGAGGAGGATGTATACTTGGAAAAGGGCAACTGATACGGGAAGATTTCAGTTAGATTACATCATGGTGAGACAGGGATTCCGAAATCGGATTCTGGATTGTAAAGCGTACCTAGGAGCTGATACAGTCTCATATCGCAATATACCAATGATGAAGAGTAGGTTGAAGCTGAAGAGATTAGTCAGGAAGAATCAATACGCAAAGAAGTGGGATATTGTAGTACTAAGGAATGACGAGATACGCTTGAAGTTCTCTAAGGCTACAGGTACAGCAGTAAGGAATAGATTAGTAGGCAGTACAGTTGAAGAGGAATGGAATTCTCTAAAAAGGGCCACCACAAAAGTTGGAAAGAAAAATATAGGTACAAAGAAAGTAACTGAAGAAACCATGGGTAACAGAAGAAATACTTCATTTGGTCGATGAAAGGAGGAAGTGCAAAAACGTTCCGGGAAACTCAGGAATACAGAAATACAAGTCGCTGAGGAATGAAATAAAGAGGAAGTGCAGGGAAGCTAAGACGAAATGGCTGCCTCAAAAATGTGAAGAAAACTAAAAAGAAATTATTGTTGTAAGGACAGATTCGACATACAGGAAAGTCAAAACAACCTTCGGTGACATTAGAAGCAAGGGTGGTAACATTAAGAGTGCAACGGGAATTCCACTGCTAAAGGCAGAGGTGAGAGCAGATGGGTGGAAAGAATACCTCTTGAAGTCATCTATGAGCGGGAAGATTTGAATGATGTGATAGTAACCAGGAGTCGATTTAGAAGGATTAGGGAATAGAGTATTAGAATCAGAATTTAAAAGAGCTTTAGGGGACTTGCGATCAAATCAGGGAGAAGGGATAAATAACATTCCATCAGAGTTTCTAAAATCATTGGGGGAAGTAGCAACAAAACGACTATTCAAGTTGGTGTGTAGAATGGCGAATACCATCTGACTTTCGGAAAAATATCGTCCACACAATCCCGAACACTGCAAGAGCTGACAAGTGCGACAATTATCGCACAATCAGCTTAACAGCTCATGCATCAAGTTGCTGACAAGAATAATATACGTAAGACTGGAAAATAAAAGTGAGAATGTGCTAGATGACGATCAGCTGGCTTTAATTTATAAAAGGTAAAGGCACGAGAGAGGGAATTCTGACATAGCGGTTAATGATAGAAGCAAGACTAAAGAAAAATCTAGACATGTTCATAGGATTTGTCGACCTGGAAAGGGCCTTCGACAATGTAAAATGGTGCAAGATGTTCGCAGTTCTGAGAAAAATAGGAAATAAGCTATAGGGAAAGACGTACAAGAGCCAAGAGGGAATAATAAGAGTGGACGACCAAGAACGAAGGGTTCGGATTCAAAACGGTGTAAGACAGGGATGTAGTCTTACCCACCTACTGTTCAAACTGTACATCGAAGAAGTAATGATGGAAATATAAGAAAAGTTCCGGAGAGGAATTAAAATTCAAGGTGAAAGTATACCAGTGATACGATTCGCTGATGTCATTACTATCTGAGTGAACGTGAAGAAGAATTACGTAATCTGCTTAGCGAAATGAAGAATCTAATGAGTGCAGAAAATGTACTGAGAGTAAATCGAAGAAAGACGACGGTAATGAGAAGTAGCAAACATGAGAACAGCGAGAAACTTCACATCAGTATTGATTGTCACGAAGTAGATGAAATTAAGGAATTCTGCTACATATGCTGTGAAATAACCAATGAAGGACGGAGCAAGGAGGACATCAAGAGCATACTATAAATGGCAAAAAGGGCACTCTAGGCCAAGAGAAGTCTATTACTATCAAACATAGGCCTTAATTTAAGGAAGAAATTTCTAGAAATGTGCGTCTGGAGTAGAGCATTGTATGGCAGTGAAACATGCACTCTGTGGAAACCGCAGCAGAAGAAAATGGAAGGATTTCAGATGTGGTGCTACAGACGAATGTTGAAAATTAGGTGGACAGATAAGGTAAGGAATGAGGAGGTTCTGGGCAGAATCGGAGAGGAAAGAAATATGTGGAAAACACTGATATGGAGAAGGGACAGGATAATAGGACTTCTGTTAAGACATGAGGGAATGACTTCTATGGTACTAGAGGGAACTGCAGAGGCAAAACCTTTAGACGAAGACAGAGATTGGAACACATTCAGCAAATAATTGAGCACGTAGGTTGCAAGTGCTTCTCTGAGACCTGAGACGAAGGGGTTGGCACAGGAGAGGAATTCGTGGCGTGTGGCATCAATCCAGTCAGTAGACCGATGAGCGCCCCCCCCCCCCAAAAAAAAAAATAAATAAAACGTGCAGCAACTTGATGTCGCACGAACTCAAAAAATCGTTAGAAGTCCCCTCCTGCCTCTGTAGCCTTCCATAACTGCGAAAGTTCTGCCAGTGCAGAATTTGTGCATGAAACCTCTTGGTTATGTCATATAAATGTTCGATGGGATTCATGTCGGGCGATATGGATGGCCAAATCATTTGTTCAAATTATCCAGAAAGTTCTTCCAACAACTCGCGAACAACTGTGGTCCGGAGACAATTCCATAGTTGTTTGGGAATACGAAGTCCATGAATGGCTGCAAATAGCCGAACATAACCATTTACATTCAGTGTTCGCTTCATTTGGACCAGATACTACTGCCATCTGTCTATCCCTCTACTATTTATAGCCATCCCCTTTCCCACCACTACCAAATGAACTATAGCTTTATGCATCAGGATGCGTGCTACCAATACCTCCTCTTAGTCAAGCTGCGCCATGAAGTTTTTTTCTACCGATTTCGGAGTAGTGCCTGTTCATTAGTCACTCGATATACCCTTTCAGTTTTCAGCATGACACACCATAATTCAGAAACTTTTATCCAGTTGTCTGCGCTGCTCATAGCCTCGGCGGAGTGGCTTATAATTGTGGTGTCACCGCCAGACACCACACTTGATAGGTGGTAGCCTTTAAATCGGCCGCGGTCCTGTAGTATACGTCGGACCCGCGTGTCGCCACTGTCAGTGATTGCAGACCGAGCGCCGCCACACGGCAGGTCTAGAGAGACTTCCTAGCACTCGCCCCAGTTGTACAGCCGACTTTACTAGCGATGGTTCACTGCCTACTTACGTTCTCATTTGCCGAGACGATAGTTTAGTATAGCCTTCAGCTGCATCATTTGCTACGACCTAGCAAGGCGCCATTATCAGTTACTATTGATATTGTGAATCATGTACCGTCAAGACCGACGTTCATCATTAATGGATTAAAGTTAAGTATTCCACCAGCTACGTCCGTTTTTTTCTAAATTCTAATTTCCTTGTCCTGTTCCAGACCTCACGCCAGCCTGCGTGAGCTAAAACGCGTGCATTTCGGCCTCCTCTAGTATCACGGTGTTGGCTCTCCTGCCAACCACAACAATAATTATGAAACACTAAGTAGAAACGTCTTAGCTGTTACTCATTGGTAATGATTAATTCAGAAACGATCTCCAGCGAAACGCCCATTGGATAACTGAGGCGGCCTCTATAGTTAATCAGCTTAAAAGAGCGGTACGAGTGTAAAAGAAAAAAAAACCTTGTACGTTCCTGGGGACAGAATAGATTGATTTTTTTTTCGACAACTAGATTGCTATGAAACCGCTTCTTTTGCGGCCGCCGATTTAATCGGACTTGCCGCCAGGCAGACACGAGCAAAACGAGTGTTCTGCTTGTTCCTGTTTTAATTGGGTTAATTAATCCCCAATTATGAAGAGTTAGGTACATTTATTACAAACGTTCTGTTTCAATGCAAAACCGAAACGTTTAAAACAAAGCCTACACAGGGGCTTGTGATTTTTAAATCCGTGTTGTTTGTTTGTATCTGGTGCCCACGGCTGTATGATGCCTCCATGTGTCTGACCTAGCCGGGGTGCCCTGACATGTGGCATTACAGTTGTGGAAAAACAGGCGGAACACAGAAAAAGACGTGGTGTAACTACAGTTATTTAAAAAAAAGGAGGATGGAGCTTCTGTGGCCTCTATAGCGGTATCTACAGGGTTGCTATATTATTAAGGTTACCGTAAAGAGTGGTAACACCCAGGTTCACCCACAGAGCTTTATTAACGGTTTCATATTTTGAGGCGTTGATATGGAACGTTAGCTCTATCGTTTACAAGATAAAAAGAGATCGGTAATTTAAATCAAGCCTCTACTACATAAATCGAAGTGCGTGTGCGTTCTTGTACAACGTATGTACTTTCCAAACCAGTGTGCAGTGCATGACAGATGGTACTTCCTATTTTATCTCGTGTGCAGTTTTGTCCCCGTTACATTTACGTGTGCAGTACACGAAAAATAACTGCTTAAATACCTCCGCTCGAGCTGCAATTACTCTAATGTTCTTCGCGGAAACTACGGTAGCAATACACAGGAAGCTCTTGTATATTGCTAGATTTTTCGGTTAGAACTGGTTATTGAAGCAGACTGTCGTGTGAAATTTGGCATCTATCTTCACATGTCTGCCAGCTCGGGTTATTGTATATTTTCGTGAAGCTTTCCGGCAGGTCAAATAATCCTGTGACCATTCGTGGTGGTTTGCTTTCTATCCGTTAAATATTTCTGTTAGTCCTAATTAGCAGACCCCCGATTCCGTAAAGAATCGAACTCACATGTATAAACCATCTTGAAACGTCTCATTACTCTACAAATGAGTTAACGTATTAAATTTTTGCATATATGCATGTAAGCGGGAAAAAGTTTAGAAACAGTTTAAATTATAGTTAAAGTTTGTAGTGCTCTCAAAGCGTTACAGTGGATGAATGTAAGCTGGGTAATTTGTGCTCCATTTTAAACAAAAGTTAGTTTCTCAGGTATATACACTACTGGCCATTAGAATTGCTACACCACGATGATAACGTGCTACAGAAGTTAAATTCAGCCGACAGGAAGAAGATGCTGTGATATGCAAATGATTAGCTTTTCAGAGCATTCACACAAGGTTGGCGCCGGTGGCGACACCTACGACGTGCTGACATGAGGAAAGTTTCCAGCCGATATCTCATACACAAACAGCACTTGACCGGCGTTGCCTGGTGAAACGTTGTTGTGATGCCTCGTGAAAGGAGCAGAAATGCGTCCCATCACATTTCCGACTTTGAGAAAGGTCGGATTGTAGCCTATCGCGTTTGCGGTTTACCGTATCGCGCGACATTGCTGCTCGCGTTCGTCGAGATCCAATGACTGTTAGCAGAATATGGAATCGGTGGGTTCAGGAGGGTAATACGGAACGCCGTGCTGGATCCCAACGCCCTCGTGCCACTAGCAGTCGAGATGACAGGCATCTTATCCGCATGGCTGTAACGGAACGTGCAGTCACGTCTCGATCTCTGAGTCAACAGATGGGGACGTTTGCAAGACAACAGCCATCTGCACGAACAGTTCGACGACGATTGCAGCAGCATGGACTATCAGCTCGCGGACCATGGCTGCGGTTACACTTGACACTGCATCACAGACACGAGCGCCTGCGATGGTGTACTCAACGACGAACCTGGGTGCACGAATGGCAAAACGTCATTTTTTTGGATGAATGCAGGTTCTGTTTACAGCATCATGATGGTCGCATTCGTGTTTGGTGACATCGCGGTGAACGCACGTTGGAAGCGTGTGTTCGCCATCGCCACACTCGTGTATCACCCGGCGTGATGGTATGGGGTGCCATTGGTTACTCGTCTCGGTAACCTCTTGTTCGCACTGACGGCACTTTGAACAGTGGACATTACATTTCAGATGTGTTACGACCCGTGGCCCTACCGTTCATTCGATCCCTGCGCAACCCTACATTTCAGCAGGATAGTGCACGACCGCATGTTGCAGGTCCTGTACGAGCCTTTCTGGATACAGAAAATGATCAACTGCTGCCCTGACAGCACATTCTCCAGATCCTTCACCAACTGAAAACGTCTGGTCAATGGTGGCCGAGCAATTGGCTCGTCACAATACGCCAGTCACTACTCTTGATGAACTGTGGTATCGTGTTGAAGGTGCATGGGCAACTGTACCTGTACACGCCATCCAAGCTCTGTTTGACTAAATGCCCAGGCGTATCAAGGCCGTTATTACGGTCAGAGGTGGTTGTTCTGGGTACTGATTTGTCAGGATTTACGCACCCAAATTGCGTGAAAATGTAATCAGATATCAGTTACAGTATAATATATTTGTCCAATGAATACCCGTTTATCATCTACATTTCTTCTTGCTGTAGCAATTTTAATGGCCAGTAGTGTAAATGCTTATGACATCATGTCTTCCGAACTATGTCTCGTACAATGATGTAATTTTGGAGGCGCATTTTATAAGTGTATACTGTCTGCAAATTGTGTTGCGAATAGAGTCATTAGTAAAGCGGCACTAAATTAAGCACCTGATGCTATAATTTTACTCATAGACCGCGAAAATGTGGTACCGTATAACTTCATCCAGACAGGCCACAAAAGGGCAAATGGCACCGACCGGCCGCCGGGTCATCCACTGCCTGTAGGCGTCACTAGATGCGGATGTGGAGCGGCATGTGGTGAGCACACTGCTCTATTGATCGTTGACAGTTTTCATGGCCGCAACCGCTACTTCTCAAATTAGATCCTGAATTGGCCTCACAAGGGCTGAGTTCATCTCGCTTGCCAACAGCGTTCGGCAAACCCGAACGGTGACCCATCCAAATGCCGGCCAAACACCATAGTAATTGAAACTTCTTGGCACATTAAAACTGTGTGCCGGATCGAGACTCGAACTCGGGACGTTTGCCTTTCCCGGAGAAGTGCTCTACCATCTCAGCTACCCAAGCATGACTCACGCCCCGTCCTCACAGCTTTACTTCTGCCAGTACCTCGTCTCCTACCTTCCAAACTTTACAGAAGGTTTTGGAAGTTAGGAGACGAGGTACTGGTACTCCCATCTCAGCTACCCAACCACGACTCACGCCCCCTCCTCACAGCTTTACTTCTGCCAGTACCTCGTCTCCTAACTTCCAAACTTTACAGAAGGTTTCGGAAGTTAGGAGGCGAGGTACTGTTACTCCCAACTCAGCTACCCAAGCACGACTCACGCCCCGACCTCACAGCTTTACTTCTGCCAGTACCTCGTCCCCTACCTTCCAAACTTTACAGAAGGTTTCGGAAGTTAGGAGACGAGGTACTGGTACTCCCATCTCAGGTACCCAACCACGACTCACGCCCCGTCCTCAAAGCTTTACTTCTGCCAGTACCTCGTCTCCTACCTTCCAAAATTTACAGAAGGTTTTGGAAGTTAGGAGACGAGGTACTGGTACTCCCATCTCAGCTACCCAAGCATGACTCACGCCCCGACCTCACAGCTTTACTTCTGCCAGTACCTCGTCTCCTACCTTCCAAAATTTACAGAAGGTTTTGGAAGTTAGGAGACGAGGTACTGGTACTCCCATCTCAGCTACCCAAGCATGACTCACGCCCCGACCTCACAGCTTTACTTCTGCCAGTACCTCGTCTCCTACCTTCCAAACTTTACAGAAGGTTTTGGAAGTTAGGAGACGAGGTACTGGTACTCCCATCTCAGCTACCCAAGCACGACTCACGCCCCGACCTCACAGCTTTACTTCTGCCAGTACCTCGTCTCCTACCTTCCAAACTTTACAGAAGGTTTTGGAAGTTAGGAGACGAGGTACTGGTACTCCCATCTCAGCTACCCAAGCACGACTCACGCCCCGACCTCACAGCTTTACTTCTGCCAGTACCTCGTCTCCTACCTTCCAAACTTTACAGAAGGTTTTGGAAGTTAGGAGACGAGGTACTGGTACTCCCATCTCAGCTACCCAAGCACGACTCACGCCCCGACCTCACAGCTTTACTTCTGCCAGTACCTCGTCTCCTACCTTCCAAACTTTACAGAAGGTTTTGGAAGTTAGGAGACGAGGTACTGGTACTCCCATCTCAGCTACCCAAGGACGACTCACACCCCGACCTCACAGCTTTACTTCTGCCAGTACCTCGTATCCTACCTTCCAAACTTTACAGAAGGTTTTGGAAGTTAGGAGACGAGGTACTGGTACTCCCATCTCAGCTACCCAAGCATGACTCACGCCCCGACCTCACAGCTTTACTTCTGCCAGTACCTCGTCTCCTACCTTCCAAACTTTACAGAAGGTTTTGGAAGTTAGGAGACGAGGTACTGGTACTCCCATCTCAGCTACCCAAGCACGACTCACGCCCCGACTTCACAGCTTTACTTCTGCCAGTACCTCGTCTCCTACCTTCCAAACTTTACAGAAGGTTTTGGAAGTTAGGAGACGAGGTACTGGTACTCCCATCTCAGCTACCCAAGCACGACTCACGCCCCGACCTCACAGCTTTACTTCTGCCAGTACCTCGTCTCCTACCTTCCAAACTTTACAGAAGGTTTTGGAAGTTAGGAGACGAGGTACTGGTACTCCCATCTCAGCTACCCAAGCATGACTCACGCCCCGACCTCACAGCTTTACTTCTGCCAGTACCTCGTCTCCTACCTTCCAAACTTTACAGAAGGTTTTGGAAGTTAGGAGACGAGGTACTGGTACTCCCAACTCAGCTACCCAAGCACGACTCACGCCCCGACCTCACAGCTTTACTTCTGCCAGTACCCCGTATCCCACTTTCCAAACTTTACAGAAGGTTTTGAAAGTTAGGAGACCAGGTACTGTTACTCCCATCTCAGCTACCCAACCACGACTCACGCCCCGACCTCACAGCTTTACTTCTGCCAGTACCTCGTCTCCTAACTTCCAAACTTTCTGTAAAGTTTGGAAGGTAGGTGTCGAGGTACTGGCAGAAGTAAAGTTGTGAGGTCGGGGCGTGAGTCGTGCTTGGGTAGCTCAGATGGTAGAGCACTTGCCTGCGAAAGGCAAAGGTCCCGAGTTCGAGTCTCGGTCCGGCACACAGTTTTAATGTGCCAGGAAGTTTCATATCAGTGCACACTCCTCTGCAGAGTGAAAATCTCATTCTGGAAACATCCCCCAGGCTGTGACTAAGCCATGTCTCCGCAATAACCTATCTTTCAGGAGTGCTAGTTCTGCATGGTTCGCAGGAGAGCTTCTGTAAAGTTTGGAAGGTAGGAGTCGAGGTACTGAGAGAAGTAAAGCTGTGAGGACGGGGCGTGAGTCGTGCTTGGTTAGCTCAGATGGTAGAGCACTTGACCGCGAAAGGCAAAGGTCCCGAGTTCGAGTCTTGGTCCGGTACACAGTTTCAATCTGCCAGGAAGTTTCATATCAGCGCACACTCCGCTGCAGAGTGAAGGTCTCATTCTGGAACCAAAGTCCTTAACTTCGGCGATCTAACGGGAACCGATGTTACCACTGCGGGAAAGCCGTTGGCCTGGTACCACAAACGATAAACTTTTTTCCTATCATCATTTGTGGAGAGTGCAAGCGAGAAAAAGTTTCGTAAAAGTTTGAAATTATGTGAAAAATTTGTTACACGTCGTTGTGGGTGAATGAAGGCTGGATATTTGCACGCCATCAGTTATACTGCCCCAAGACGAACACACAATTTCCGACTCTAATATTTGTCTTATTGGCTGACTGTAATCCTTGTCTTATTTTGTCAAATAATACCTCCGAATGAGTAGATCATGGCAGGATTTTAATTTTTAAATTCGGCCAATAATTTAAGAGAACCCCCCCCCCCTCATGAGCCATGGACCTTGCCGTTGGTGGGGAGCCTTGCGTGCCTCAGCGATACAGATAGCCGTACCGTAGGTGCAGCCACAACGGAGGGGTATCTGTTGAGAGACCAGGCAAACGTGTGGTTCCTGAAGAGGGGCAGCAGCCTTTTCAGTAGTTGCAGGGGCGACAGTCTGGATGACTGACTGATCTGGTCTTGTAACACTAACCAAAACGGCCTTGCTGCTGAAAGCAAGGGGAAACTACAGCCGTAATTATTCCCGATATGATTAAGTGATGATGGCGACCCCTTGGGTAAAATACGAGTATTCCGGAGGCAAAATAGTCCCCCATTCGGATCTCCGGGTGGGCACTACTCAGGAGGACGTCGTTATCAGGAGAAAGAAAACTGGCGTTCTACGGATCGGAGAGTGTAATGTCAGATCCCCTAATCGGTCAGGTAGGTTAGAAAATTTAAAAAGGGAAATGGATAGGTTAAAGTTAGATATAGTGGGAATTAGTGAAGTTCGGTGGCAGGAGGAACAAGACTTCTGGTCAGGTGAATTCAGGGTTATAAATACAAAATCAAATAGGGGTAATGCAGGAGTAGGTTTAATAATGAATAAAAAATAGGAGTGCAGGTAAGCTACTACAAACAGCATAGTGAACGCATTATTGTGGCCAAGCTAGACATGAAGCCCACGCCTACTACAGTAGTACAAGTTTATATGCCAACTAGCTCTGCAGATGATGAAGAAATTGATGAAATCTATGATGAGATAAAAGAAATTATTCAGGTAGTGAAGGGAGACGAAAATTTAATAGTCATGGGTGACTGGAATTCGACAGTAGGAAAAGGATGAGAAGGAAACGTAGTAGGTTAATATGAATTGGGACTAAGAAATGAAAGAGGAAGCCGCCTGTTAGAATTTTGCACAGAGCATAACTTAATCATAGCTAACACTTGGTTGAAGAATCATGAAAGAAGGTTGTATACATGGAAGAACCCTGGAGATACAAGGTATCAGATAGATTATATAATGGTAAGACAGAGATTTAGGAACCAGGTTTTAAATTCTAAGACATTTCCAGGGGCAGATGTAGACTCTGACGACAATCTACTGCTTATGAACTGTGGATTAAAACTGCAGTAACTTCAAAAAGGTGGGAATTTAAGGAGATGGGACCCGAATAAACCTGAGGTTGTACAGAGTTTCAGGGAGAGCATAAGGGAACAATTGACAGGAATGGGGGAAAGGAATACAGTAGAAGAAGAATGGGTAACTTTGAGGAATGAAATACTGAAGGCAGCAGAGGATCAAGTAGGTAAACAGACGAGGCTAGTAGAAATCCTTGGGTAACAGAAGAGATACTGAATTTAACTGATGAAAAGAGAAAATACAAAAATGCAGTAAATGAAGCAGGCAAAATAGAATACAAACGTCTCAGAAATGAGATCGACAAGAAGTGAAAAATGGCTAAGCAGGGATGGCTAGAGGACAAATGTAAGGATGTAGACGCTTATCTCACGAGGGATAAGATAGATATTGCCTACAGGAAAATTAAAGAGACCTTTGGAGAAAAGAGAACAACTTGCATGAATATCAAGAGCTCAGATGGAAACCCAGTTCTAAGCAAAGAAGGGAAAGCACAAAAGGTGGAAGGAGTATATAGAGGGTCTATACAGGGGCGATGTACTTGAGGACAATATTATGGAAATGGAAGAGGATGTAGACGAAGATGAAATGGGAGATATGATACTGCGTGAAGAGTTTGACAGAGCACTGAAAGACCTAAGTCGAAACAAGACCCCAGGAGTAGACAACATTCCATTAGAACTGCTGACAGACTTGGGAGAGCCTGTCCTGACAAAAATCTACCATCCTGTGAGCAAGATGTATGAGACAGGCGAAATTCCCTCAGACCTCAAGAAGAATATAATAATTCCAATCCCAAAGAAAGCAGGTGCCGACAGATGTGAAAATTACCAAACCATCAGTTTAATAAGTCACAGCTGCAAAATACTAACGCGAATTCTTTACAGACGAATGGAGAAACTGGTAGAAGCCGACCTCGGGGAAGATCAGTTTGGATTCCGTAGAAATGTTGGAACACGTGAGGCAATACTGACCCTACGACTTATCTTAGAAGAAAGATTAAGGAAAGGCAAACCTACGTTTCTAGCTTTTGTAGACTTAGGGAAAGCTTTTGACAATGTTGACTGGAATACTCTCTTTCAAATTCTAAAGGTGGCAGGGGTAAAATACAAGGAGCGAAAGGCTATTTACAATTTGTACAGAAACGAGATGTCAGTTATAATCGTCGGGTGGCATGAAAGGGAAGCAGTGGTTGGGAAGAGAGAGAGACAGGGTTGTAGCCTCTCCCCTGTGTTATTCAATCTGTATTTTGAGCAAGCAGTAAAGGAAACAAAAGAAAAATTCGGAGTAGGTATTAAAATCCATGGAGAAGAAATAAAAACTTTGAGGTTCGCCGATGACATTGTAATTCTGTCAGAGACAGCAAAGGACTTGGAAGAGCAGTTGAACGGAATGAACATGGTCTTGAAAGGAGGATATAAGATGAACATCAGCAAATGCAAAACGAGGATAATGGAATGTAGTCGAATTAAGTCGGGTGATGCTGAGGGAATTAGATTAGGAAATGAGACACTTAAAGTAGTTAGGAGTTTTGCTATTTGGGGAGCAAAATAACTGATGTTGGTCGAAGTAGAGAGGATATAAAATGTAGACTGGCAATGGCAAGGAAAGCGTTTCTGAAGAAGAGGAATTTGTTAACATCGAGTATTGATTTAAGCGTCAGGAAGTCGTTTCTCAAAGTATTTGTAGGGACTGTAGCCATGTATGGAAGTGAAACATGGACGATAAATAGTTTAGACAAGAAGAGAATAGAAGCTTTTGAAATGTGGTGCTACAGAAGAATGCTGAAGATTAGATGGGTAGATCACATAACCAGTGAGGAGGTACTGAATAGAATTGGGGAGAAGAGAAATTTGTGGCACAACTTGACTAGAAGAAGGGATCGGTTGGTAGGACATGTTCTGAGGCATCAAGGGATCACAAATTTAGTACTGGAGGGCAGTATGGAGGGTAAAAACCGTGGAGGGAGACCAAGTGATGAATACACTCAGCAGATTCAGAAGGATGTAGCTGCAGTAGGTACTGGGAGATGAAGAAGCTTGCACAGGATAGACTAGCATGGAGAGCTGCATCAAACCAGTCTCAGGACTGAAGACCACTACAAAAACAACATAAATTTTAAATTCGGCCAATAATTACGCGAAATATTGAAAATTGAATTTTTGTTGCCCTTACACTGCAAGTGTTATCGAATTCTGGATTCCTAGTTCCGGGATACCTTTTTAACAATACAGATTACCACAAGTCGCACACTCTTGTGCAGTATCATGGGACGAGTCGCACGTATGTTTTGTAAGTAATTACCTATCGCATTTTCCCAGGATCCTACCAATGAATCGAAGTCTGCTACCTGATTTACCTACGACCGAGCCTTTGAGAACTTTAGCTTTTAATGCAACGTCCGAAAATCAAGGTTGGCAAAGCTATTTTGCGTTATATTTGAGCATACACTTCGATTAAGTGCGCAGATTTGCCCTCAAATACAAGGGTTGGAACTTAAATAGTGGCAACTATTTATTCACAACCGATACAAAAGAGTTACATGTTTGCACCTGTTACTGTCCTTCAAAGTAGTCACCAGCGTTGTGTAGAACCTGTTGCCAGCGATGTGGAAGCCGTAGTACACCGTTAGGAGAGCCTTTCTGTTGAGGGTGTGAATGGAGCGGTCTACTGCCTGTCGAATCTCTGAACAGTTCTGAAGCGAATGTTTCGAAGTGGTTTCTTCATATTCGGAATCAAATCAAAGTCGCAAGTCCGGAAAGTATGGTGGATGGTACAGTACTTCCCAGTCCCATCGACCAAACAGAGTAGCCCCAGCTTGCGCTGTATGCACCCGCGCAGAAAGTGTCGCCGCATCTTTCGTAAAGCTGGTCGCAGGCGATACTCTAAAAACGAACAGTAACACTGTGCATTGACGGTCTGCCGTGGAGGAACGTAATGCGTTAGGATAGTTCTACACGAGAATCACCATAAGTTTCACCATACTGTGGCTCTGACGCACTTTCGACTTTCGTGGCGACCAATAATGACGGCTTTCGTTGGATTGGCGTTTCACTTTTGGCTGGTACGATGTGACCCATGTCTCATCCAGTGTTACGATACGGCGTAAGAAAGCCGTTCCTTCGCGCTCATAGCGTTCCAAGTGCGTCTGAGCAGCCCCGTAGCGCATTCATTTCTGCATTTCCGTCGAGTCATGCGTAACCCATCGTGAAGTAATTTTTCGCATGCCCAAGCGTTCCTTGAGGATGGGCGCGCGTGGTAGCCGAGCGGTCAGGGGCTTCTTGTCACGGTCGGCGCGGCTTCCCCCGTCGTAGGTTCGAATCCTCCCTCGGGCATAGGTGTGTGTGTCGTCCTTAGCGTAAGTTACAGTTAGATTAAGTAGTGTGTAGGCTTAGGGACCGATGACCTCAGCATTTGGTCCCATAAGACCTTACCACAAATTTCCCATTTTTCCTTCGGGATGCGAAGCACAGTCGTATGCGCTAATCCGGTTTCATGGGCGAGCTCACTAATAGTATGGCGCTGATCGCTGTCCACTTACGGGGCAACAGCATGCACTTCTTCTTCAGAGACGCTAGGACGACCTGCCCGATGCATGTCTACCACAGTTTGCCGACTTTCGTTGAAGGCTTTTACCCAACGTGCCACTGTTCTGTACGGCAATGCCGATTCCCCGCGCGCCCCTTGAAGACCTTAATGAAACTGTCGTGCTGTGAGAGCTCTGGCACATTCAATCTTGATGCAACTCCGTTGTTCCTGTCCCAAAAACACAGTGACACCGCTACATTAGACCGCTCGTTCACAAATGACTGTGTTTCCCTCGATTGTGCGCACGTCGGTGACGTGGGACGGGCGAGTCCACTTCCTCGGAGGTAAGGTAGGTATGTCAACAACGTGTGCTATCAGCGACAATAGTAGATTCCATTGCATAGTCTCTCTGCACCTCTCTTGCCACTATTTACGTTCCAAACCTACGTAAATCTATATTCAGAGACAGGTCGACTTAACCAAACAGCCTGAGAGTCCAATGTAACACAGAACACTGCAGTCTGGTTTATGTACAGAATGTAAATAACCTTTCGCTCCCTGTATTTTATCCCTGCTACCTTCATAATTTCAAAGACAATACAGCGAAGCGACAATACACGACTGCCTTCTGCGTCGTGTAGCGGTCTGCCTATTTAGCCTCAGTGCAAGCATTGGTTAGTTCTTTGGTTGGTTGATTTGAGGGAGAGGAATAAACTGGGAAGTCATCGGTCCCATCGGATTAGGGAAGGATGGGGAAGAAAGTCGGCCGTGGTCTCTTTCAAAGGAATCACCCTGGCATTTGCCTGAAGCGATTTAGGGAAATCACGGAAAACCTATAC
The DNA here is from genome assembly GCF_023898315.1 of Schistocerca nitens. NCBI lineage: Eukaryota > Metazoa > Arthropoda > Insecta > Orthoptera > Acrididae > Schistocerca > Schistocerca nitens. The sequence goes on along the minus strand of NC_064617.1, from coordinate 927,083,088 downwards.
CAGGATGGCCGGACGCGGGTTTGAACCGTTGTCCTTCCGAATGCGAGTCCAGTGTGCTATGCTAACATTGTGGAGCAAGCATTGTGGACTCTTAATTGCTATCTGTCTTGTTAGCCGAAATTCCTGTTCAGGTTACCAGTGGTTTGCTATTATTGCTGTCCACTTCATATGTTAAAAAATTATTTAACTGCTGTACTAAGCGTGATGCGGCACTACTTGTACATCACGCTGCGTATAATTAGTAGTGTCAACATGCTCGCAGAGGTTTGACGGCACACAGAAAGATGAGATGTCTCACTGGGAAAATTATTGCGTGTCTTATAGGGATTAAAAACATAACCACAGTCAAGTACGGCACAAAAAATTAATTTGCTTTTAACCATCACCTTTGGCTGTTTTTGTTGAAATGCAATGTCAGATGGTTATTGTAAGCATACTGAAGTTTCGTATTGTGGTCGTTAATTGTTTTGTATTCTAAGATAAACAAAACGTTGTTTCGATCCAGGAAAAATGTGGAAAACGTTTGTAATTTGAAGAGTCATACAGTTTTTAATACATAATTTGCGAAAACGTACATGGTGCATATTTCTGGGCGAGCACTCATCGTATAGTTCTATTGTGGCGTTCTAAATTTCCCAGTGTTACACGAGCATCTTGTTTGTACAGTAGAAACTACTACCAATCATTGTAATAAGCGCCATTCTAAGTTTTAGGGCAGAGAGCACTACGACCACCATTCACCTCAAGTACCACAACTCACAAGGGTAACGAAAACACAAATATTAGTTCCGAAAATGCTAAAGTAGAATAAGTACATAAGCGTGTCTTTGTCACGCTGATGAGTCCGATTATAAAGATGGAATAGGAAGTTACACTATATGGAATAAATAGTAATATGAGATCTTCTACGGAATGGCCGAGAGCTAAATCAGAGAATTTATGATATTTTTTGATATCTGTGAATGACAAAGGGGTGTGAACTGTACATTCATATCTTCAGTGTGTTATGTTGTAATCATATGAAATAGGTAAACGTTGAAAGTAGGATTGAACATGGACGTTAGGTTACACACGAAGTGCACAGTACATGAGCGTACTAAAACATCTTTGCTGTGATGATGTAACTGATCCTAAACATCAAACTTAATGTATAAAATTAACAGCAATGAGACACATTTCAATAAAAGACTAGTTATCACAGAGGTAAAGTGCGAGGTTCTTGCATAGAAAAATAAATAAAGTACAAACGTACATAGCACATTCAAATCATTGGTGAGTTACAGTGTTATCACGCAGAAAAGGTAAACGCTAAAGGAAACGTGTGCTGAACGTCAACAATGGCAATACATGGACCTCTGAATGTGAGTGTGTTATAGACTGCAATTCAGCTGTTTTCATGTAAACCTCGTACTGGAACATGTGTTACGGACTGGTTTCGCTTGAAATGTTCCTACTCCAAATTTATCATCAAACTCTAATGACTGTGGACGTCTGTGTTTGTTATTGTCTCCTCGGAGCATTCTACTGTACCCTGAAAAACTGGTGTTCGCGGTAGCACAAAACACAAGAAACCTGCTCAGTTTTCTCTGCTTCTCCACTTTTGTCAAACTGTGCCACTAGAGCTGGGCCATAGTGTACAGAATGTGTTTTGAGGATGAGATCGGTCTTTGGCATTTGCATTAAACAATATGGCATATTATTGTTTAACCAAATTCGATTTCATTCCAATTTGTGCACATTACTGTAGAACATATTTGGAAAAAGGAAAAGGAGCGACCAGTCAGAAGAAAATCCAATCTGTATTTTTTACTGATTTCAGCTGTTGAATAGCTATCTTCAGTGCTAAAAAATAACAAGCAATCATACAAAAATCAGAACTTACAAGATATAAATGCAATGGCATTGACATAGTTTGATAACGTGTCGTTTAAATCGAATCATTTACATCCTTCAAGCTTTTGACAATTTGTTATTATATGACTTTAGGACGTACATGGCGACATTCTAACTCAAGCTGTTGTTTACAGAGCAGTACATGCAACCTCAGTTTACTTTCTATGAAAAGACAACGCCCTTATGCCAATAACATCAACTCGAAGTTACAAATACAATATTCTATAAAACTGTGTCAAACTTTTAAAAAATCTTAAAGAAATAAATCTTTATTGAAATAAACAATTTTGCATAAAGCAAATCGCACGTTAAAAGTTTACAAAATATTGAGCTTGTGGATAACTGACCACAAAATAAATGTGAAAGCAATTTTAAAATATTGTAAAACATTTTTATAAGAATTATTCACTGATAAAAGCCAAGAACAACTAGTCCTACTCAGTAATAATTATTACACTACCATCTGTTAACACACTATACCTTCTAAATTAACGTAAAAACATCGTTTGAAATGCATTGCCTTAGCTATCGAGAAAAAATGATATACAAACTGATTTATGCTTTAACTACTGGCAAATCAACTGATCCACACACATGGTGGGGGTGGAGGTGTTGGTGGTGGTGGTAGGGGGGGGGGGGGTATGGCTCACTTCTCAGGATGAGGCCATGGATCAGATGAGGCTGTCGAACAGGGATCTGGAAAAAAAAATCATGGACTCACTAAACAATGAGAGGAAGGAGGAACGCCACACAGCAGTGATCTCCTTGAAGGCACGCAGTTGGTTAGAGGTTGCCTATCATTCAGTCGCAGTTGCAAAGACCGCTTGTCACAGATGTATTCGCAGGTCAGGAGTCCCTATCCCCACTGGTGTCCTACATTGGACACAGATTCAAGTAAGCAAGTGACCATTCAATGAACAAAACACTTTATCAATACAAAAACCGTACACTTGACTTTTGCTCTTCGTTGCTGTGGCTGTGAAAACACGCGTGAAATAAATGGGGGCTCAAATACGCAACAGCGGCTGAAGTCACTGAGCTGCGAACAGTGCAAGTCTACAGTTAAGGAAAGCAAGATTACTGTCCGTCTGGTGGCTCTCGATACTCTGTGCACGTAAGCAGGAACGGAGCTTGACTGAGCAACGTGTGCCGAAATGTCCTCTGTAATCTGATGTGGAACGCAGTCACGTGTTTGTACTCGTGACGAAATTGTTAATACTTTCTTAGACTCGAAATGGATTCTGGCGCAACTAGTCCTTTGCAAAAACAGACATAATGTCTTACGGGATAACAGCAATCAGTGATTTTATAATGATACTTAAAATCCGTCTTGACTGCAAATTTTTTATTCATATGACCGGTTTCGGTTCATTCAGAACTATCTTCAGATCTGATATTTCAGTTACAGGAGTAACCCGTCCAAATCCAGCAAATTTCACATGCTACGTCACAAAATGGAGGCCAATTATCCTTCCTCCCATAATTCCGCACCATACATTAACCCGCCAACGTCGCTGATGTTCCACTTGTTGCAGGCATGGTGGATTTTCCGTTGCCCAATAGAACATATTATGCCGGTTTACGTTACCGCTGTTGGTGAATGACGCTTCGTCGCTAAATACATTCCCACGCCCGGGTTCCCGGGTTCGATTCCCGGCGGGGTCAGGGATTTTCTCTGCCTCGTGATGGCTGGGTGTTGTGTGCTGTCCTTAGGTTAGTTAGGTTTAAGTAGTTCTAAGTTCTAGGGGACTGATGACCATAGATGTTAAGTCCCATAGTGCTCAGAGCCATTTGAACCATTCGCTAAATACAACTCGTGCAAAAAATCTGTCAAAGTCCCGTAATTTCTCTTGTGCCCAGTGGCAGAACTGTACACGACGTTCAAAGTCATCGCCATGCAATTCCTGGTGCATAGAAATATGATACGGGTGCAATCGATGTTGATGTAGCGTTCTCAACACCGACGTTTTTCAGATTCCCGATTCTCGCGCAGTTTGTCGGCTACTTATGTGCGGATTAGCCGCGACAGCAGCTAAAACACCTACTTGGCCATCATGATTTGTCGCAGGTCGTGGTTGACGTTTCACATGTTGCTGAACACTTTCTGTTTCCTTAAATAACGTAACTATCCGGCGAACGGTCCGGACACTTGGATGATGTCGTCCAGGATACCGAGCAGCATACATAGCACACGCCCGTTGGGCATTTTGATCACAATAGCCATACATCAACACGATATCGACCTTTTCCGCAATTGGTAAACGGTCGATTTTAACACGGGTAATGTATCACGAAGCAAATACCGTCCGCACTGACGGAATGTTACGTGATACCACGTACTTATACATTTGTGACTATTACAGCGCCATCTATCACAAAGCGAAAAAAGTGGTCCAACTAAAACATTCATATTTCTTTACGTTTTGCACGAATATGTAATAAAAAATGGGGGCTCCTATTTTAAAAAACGCAGTTGATATCCGTTTGACCTATGGCAACGCCATCTAGCGGGCCAACCATAGCGCCATCTGGTTTCCCCCTTCAAGCTAGACGAGTTTCGTTCTTTGTAGTTTTTTCGTTTGATGCTTATTTCGTGAGATATTTGGCTCGGTCACTATCAATGGAGCACCCTGTATATACAGCAACTCTGCAGTGGTCCGTTACCGTCGACGCCGCATCACCAATGCTAGAGTTGGCTGTGAAGGTCATTTCCCTGGCTAGACGATCAGCCATCTTAATTCTTGGAATACCCACGGCTTAGGAATACTTCGATGTGCAAAATATTATAGATGATGATACTGACCTGATAACTACTTCTGGAACAAACAAAAGTTAACTCCTCGTTACGAAGCACGAGATGCACTGCCTCACTCTTCATACCTAGCTTGAGCCTTCTGATCTACTCACTCGCCCCGTACTCCGGTCGCACCTGTTAGTTTGTAGTTACCATCCCGTACCTCCCCAGCTGTCCCGTCCTTAGCCTTCACCATTCGCGCCGACCTCAGAACATTGGTCGCCGCAGGCGCCGCCGCCATTTGGACGGAGTGACGACCAGCGCCCTGCGGCACGTGACGAATAAAGGCGGCCCAACTGCCCACTGCCGCCGTTACGGCCGGCGGCGACTGGGGCACTGCGGAACATTTACGGCGCCATCGGTCGTAAAAGCTAGAGCGCCCCAGACCGCTCAACTCGCCCATTCCAGTTCTCGGCCGCCGACACGCTCCGTATAGCAGCGGCGCCGTCGGCGACGACTGCTTGCGCAGCTTCACCCACTCCCGTCTGTTTCTGCTCGGGAGCAGGTGGCCACCAGTCTCTGTGATGAACTCCGAAATAAAACTTACCTCATCTGAGGGGCAGAATCAGGGGCGCAGTGGCGACACTGCACGCCGCTTCGAAGACTCTCCACACTGGACTGTGGTTCAGATCCTGGCTTGGGCATCCTGCTTTCTACGAGGTGCATTCAAGTTCTAAGGCCTCCGATTTTTTTTCTAATTAACTACTCACCCGAAATCGATGAAACTGGCGTTACTTCTCGACATAATCGCCCTGCAGACGTACACATTTTTCACAACGCTGACGCCATGATTCCATGACAGCGGCGAAGGCTTCTTTAGAAGTCTGTTTTGGCCGCTGGAAAATCGCTGAGGCAATAGCAGCACGGCTGGTGAATGTGCGGCCACGGAGAGTGACTTTCATTGTTGGAAAATGCCAAAAGTCACTAGGAGCCAGGTCAGGTGAGTAGGAATCATGAGGAATCACTTCAAAGTAGTTATCACGAAGAAACTGTTGCGTAACGTTAGCTCGATGTGCGGGTGCGTTGTCTTGGTGAAACAGCACACGCCCAGCCCTTCCCGGACGTTTTTGTTGCAGTGCAGGAAGGAATTTGTTCTTGAAAACATTTTCGTAGGATGCACCTGTTACCGTAGTGCCCATTGGAACGCAATGGGTAAGGATTACGCCCTCGCTGTCCCAGAACATGGACACCATCATTTTTTCAGCACTGGCGGTTACCCGAAATTTTTTTGGTGGCGGTGAATCTGTGTGCTTCCATTGAGCTGACTGGCGCTTTGTTTCTGGATTGAAAAATGGCATCCACGTCTCATCCATTGTCACAAACGACGAAAAGAAAGTCCCATTCATGCTGTCGTTGCGCGTCAACATTGCTTGGCAACATGCCACACGGGCAGCCGTGTGGCCGTCCGTCAGCATTCGTGGCACCCACGTGGATGACACTTTTCGCATTTTCAGGTCATCATGCAGGATTGTGTGCACAGAACCCACAGAAATGCCATCTCTGGAGGCGATCTGTTCAACAGTCATTCGGCGATCCCCCAAAACAATTCTCTCCACTTTCTGGATCATGTCGTCAGACCGGCTTGTGCGAGCCCGAGGTTGTTTCGGTTTGTTGTCACACGATGTTCTGCCTTCATTAAACTGTCGCTCCCACGAACGCACTTTCGACACATCCATAACTCCATCACCACATGTCTCCTTCAACTGTCGATGAATTTCGATTGGTTTCAGACCACGCAAATTCAGAAAACGAATGATTGCACGCTGTTCAAGTAAGGAAAACGTCGCCATTTTAAGTATTTAAAACAGTTCTCATTCTCGCCGCTGGCGGTAAAATTCCATCTGCCGTACGGTGCTGCCATCTCTGGGACGTATTGACAATGAACGCGGCCTCATTTTAAAACAATGCGCATGTTTCTATCTCTTTCCAGTCCGGAGAAAAAAAATCGGAGGCTTTAGAACTTGAACGCACCTCGTACATCTACATCTGTATCTTACAAATCACTTTGAAGTGTGTTACAGAGAGTAATTCACATTTTACCCCTTAGCACTTTTCTTTCAGTTGCACTCGTGGGAAGAATGCTCCTGTTCTACATCTGCATCTACATTTACGTGTTTACTCTGCAGCTCACCATTAAATGCCTGACAGAGGGTTCATCCAACCATCTTCAAGCTATTGCTCTACAGTTGGACTCTCGAACAGCGCGCGGGAAAAACGAACAGTTAAATATTTCAGTGTCAGCTCATTTGTCTTATTTTATGATTATGATCATTTCTCCCTCTGCGTATGGGCGCATTATTTTCACATTCTGAGGAGAAAATTGCTGATTGAAATTTCATGAAAAGATCCTACCGCTCTCGAAGACGCCTTTGTCTTAATGGTTGTACACTCTCCCCTATTTCGCGATAGTACAAATCAAGCTACCCTTCCTTGGACTTTCCGCTGTCCTCCGTCAATCTTCCGTGATACGGAACCCGTGTCGCTCAACAATATTACAGAAGAGGGCGGACAAGCGTGGTGTAAGCAGTCTCTTTAGTAGATCAGTAGCATTTTCTACGTGTTCTGCCAATGAAATGCAGTATCGCAGTCTTTGGTTGCTGTTCCCACAACATTATCTATGAGATCGTACCAATTTATGTTACATGTAATTGTAATCTCTTAGTATTTACTTGAATTTACTGATATTAGACTTGTATAATTTATCGTGAAATCGAAATTTAGTGGATTCCTTTTAGTTCGTATGAGGATGACTTCACACTTTTCATTATTTACAGTCAATTGCCACTTTTCGCACCATACAGATGTTACTTGCTCTTACTCTATATCAGAACCCTTAAGAAATCCAAATTGTGACTCGGACAACATATTATTCGCAGTCAGATGCTTAAGGAGACGCTTGAACACAACCTTTTCAAATATTTTTGAGAAAGCAAGCAATAGTGAAATTGGTCGATAGTTTGATGGTATCTCTTTATCCCCCTTCTAGTAGAAAGGCTTAACTAACTTCAGCATGTTTTAGCCAGTCTGGAAATGTTCCACTGATAAGAGATGGATTACACAAATAACTTAAGATAGAACTTAACTCGCATGAGCACTCTCTGATTAACTTTGTTGATATGTTATCATACCCAATGGAATAATAGATTTTAAGGATTTTCTGATGGATGCTACTTCTTTGGGAGACGTGAGTGTCATTTCCATTTTACTGAAGCTATTTTTAGAGAGTGGTCTCAGATACTCCATTGCACTGTTCACCGAAACTGATAAACCCAAGCTGTCAGTAACAGAAATGAAGTACTTGTTTAAGAGGTTTGCAACGCTACACGCACTTGGGTTACCAAAGTCTCATTTATTTTTAGAGCTACCTGTTCCTCTTCCTTTTTGGCCCTACCTGTCTGTGTCTTCACTAAATCCCATACAGTTTTTATTTTGTTGCCTGGTGTAATTATCTTTTTCTTATACTAACTCTGCTTCGATTTCTGGATAACTTGCTTCAATATTTTGGTGTATTCTTTATAATGTATTATAATTCTAACATCAGAGCTGTTCCTAGGTAGTAGATACAGTCTCCTTTTTGTCCTACGGTTTGTTTTTTGACTTCTGTGTGATTTTAGTTGCCTTTAGTGGAAAACAATTTTCAAAAGTGGATGTAACTTTATTAATGAATGCATTGTATTATCCATTTTAGTCACAAGTATTGTAAACATCTTCCATTCCATGTCTTTCAGCAATTTCCTGAATTTCTCAATTTTTGTCTTATTTATTACCCTCCTGTACTCACATTTGATAGATTTTTTATCCTGACAAGCTTCAAAATATATCGCAAGATGCTGCATGTCATTATCAGATAGCCCATTTACTATTGGTCTTGTGATACGACTTTTTCCCTAGATTTGTCTACAAAGATATTATCAATAGCGGTCTCAGAGCATTTACATATCCTAGTAGCAAAGTTCACAGTAGGAAGTAAATTGAATGATAGTGTTACTGACTGCAATAATCGTTCACTGACAGAATTTTCAATAAATCCACATTAAAATTACCAGCAAGCACTGTTTCCTTGTTTTTACCATGAGATAGGAAAGCAGAGCTTCCACATTTTTTATGAAGAGGCTAACTGCCTGAAGGGCAGCAATCTTCTCCTCCTGTTCCACTATCTTCCTATCTCTACAGCAAATCCTACATAACCAATGGGCCTTGTTTATTTCCCCAATTCCCACGCCGCTACAGTCACCCACATGAAAGAAACCACAACGACCCCTGCACCACCCCCCGGAACTAAAAATCCTACGGCAAGTCATACATTTCTCACTCATGGCAAACACATTTTAGCTTTATTCTAAGTTAAAACAAGAATAACTTCGTAGACTACTCAATTAATGAATTAAATTTCTTAGAAAATCTGGGCCTAAAATTGACATAATAATTCAAAACTTCTGGAGAAACAAAAACGATATAACCTGTATTGTTTACGTGACGAAACAAAAAGTAAGCAAAGAACTGAGCCTTCACTATATAAACTTCTCACTTCCTTCAGAACTTTCCATTTCGGCTACTTACTAGAGAATCAAATGGGTAGCGCATAAGAATACACTAACAACACAAACTTTACGTTACTGAAATAATCACATAACTTACAGTATATCACAACATAAACAAATCCTAGTCCAAAATTCGCGGCTAGGAAATGTTTTCTTTTTTCAGAAAATACACAAAAAATGTGAAACCTTCAATTGACAGCTAACAGTAGGTACTTATTTACTTAATTATGATGTAATATTGAGTTAATTAATTGTTATTACTCAATTAAATACTTATCTTTACGAGAGCTGTGAATGTGCACGACTCGTTAACCAAAGATGCTGATTAAACAATTAAAAAATTGAAAGACTAATTGAAAGAAACTGGAAGGTATCTTGGGTGAACTTTAACTGGCACTACTTTCAACAGACTTTCAATGTCAATATATTTAAGATCAACATTCACCATTTACATTTACGTTTTTCTTCTCGTGATCTCAATTTTAAATGCAGCTAATTATGAAAATGCTATTACCGGATCGCCCCTCCACTGCTCACACAAATTCCTCTTGTCTGCTTCGATCCTCTCGATGCAGGATTCTCAGCGCGGGCGAAATGATGAACGGAAGAGGTATTTATGTAACTATATACAGGGTGGAGAAAAATTATGTCACAAAATTTTAACCCTGGATAACTGATGCCAGTAGGAACGGACATTACTAATGTTGTGTAGGTCGACAACGCACCATTTTTAAACTACGGAAACTTGGCGCCATGCTCCCCCAGTTGGTCGCGGGATTGCCGTTATCGGATGCTCTGAGCAGCATGTGACCGCGAATGCTTTGCCTGCTGGAGACAGCGATGTACCACGCTTGGTGGTAGCGCGCCAGCCTTCCGCTCTGGGGACCTGTGGGCGAATCCGCCGGTGTCCCGGTACATCCACTGTAGTTTCATCATAAGAGGTACGGGAACAAACCCGTCAACAGCTGTTAGTTCGCATACAGAAAGTCTTTTACAAACCGTGTCGGCCCTGAAGAGGGCCTTTTTTGTGGCTGGAACATTGTTTACTGAAAGCAGGTGTCAGAACTGGCGACCCTCTGACGCGACATAAGCTTGGTAACGTCGGACGGTGTTTTGTTGAAAACTTTCAAAGAATCCTGGCATTTCCTTGATGTGATTGGCGGCTTGTTAAATGCAGTCCATTCATTCCTCTTCTTTTCTAGGTGGTTCGCGTCCGGGTGCGTGAACTGGAACCTTGAAGAATCCCTGCAGGAAAAAGGCCGGTGACGTGAGGTCTTATGATAGCGGGTGCCAAGACCTACGAGCTCCTCTATCAACTACCCGGCCGTCGAAGAGTTTATTTAAATATCCGCGCACAGCACGACTGTTGTGCGGGCGCATCATGCTGCAACCACATGCGTAGCCGTATGTCCAGGAGAATATCTTCCAGCAGCCCGCGTAGCGTTTCTTGCAAAAAAGTGAAGGCAATTTTCCCCGGTAAATCGAGGAGGTAGACGGACCGGCCCAATCAGATGATCACCCACAATGTTGAACGAAAATCGTTCCTGGTGTACGTGGACCTACGTAACGTGAGGATTCCCCTTGTCCAGTGATGAACGTTTCGAGTGTCGCAAAGGCCATCCCGATGGAAGGTGCACTCGTCGGTAAACAACAACATGGCGTAGAAGTCGGGATCTCGTGCAACACGTCGCAGAAACCACCGGCAAAACCCTAGCCATGGTTCATAATCAGCCACAGGACTTAGGTCTTGGACAGGGTGGAAACTAAATGGATGCTGGCCGTCATCCCTCAAAACTTCCCGATGAGTGACCCCAATGTCGTGTCCAAACGCTCGAGTACTTGTTGTAGTTGCTTCCTCGAAGCGCTCAAGAAGAGTCTCTTCAAATGCAGCATCCCGTCGCGTTCGAGGTCTTACAGCATCACCATGATATCCCACTAACGAACCTGTTTCGCGAAGTCGCCGGTGAATTGCTGTAAACAATCTTGTACAAAGATTTTTTCCCTCTCGTCTACCTGTTTACTATTCAACATCAGCTCATTTGGTGTAAATCCTGTTGATGTATGGGGAAGGTTGTTAACAATTTTTAAAAAAGGAGTGACATATGCAATTCACTTGGTACTTCTACGAGGCTGTTGAATTCCTTGGTTCAAATGGTTCAAATGGCTCTGAGCTCTATGGGACTTCTGAGGTCATCAGTCCCCTAGAACTTAGAACTACTTAAACCTAACTAACCTAAGCACATCACACACACCCATGCCCGAGGCAGGATTCGAACCTGCGACCGTGGCGGTCGCGCGATTCCAGACTGTAGCGCCCAGAACCGCTCGGCCACTCCGGCCGGCTTGAATTCCTTAAACACCCTTTCTATGGAGGATGCTTTGGGATGAAATTTGAATAATAAAATGTGCTTGACTTGGTTGTAATCTACAGACTCTTTCCATTTACATGCATAAAAAATATTAGGTATTATCTGTTAGCATCACTTCTGGTTTTCCTACTCTTACTAAATAATCCTCTTTAATTCGTCTTATAATTCAACTGGCTGTAACGTTATGTACTGCATACAGTTTTACGTATTTTGTGAAAATATCATGCAGACTTACTGTATACTTTACTCCCCGCCTTACCTCTGAGGTAGGGTCCAGCAACATCCCTTTTCTAGAGGTTTTATAGCCACAGTGGGATGTAGTTCTATCTGTTTGGAGATGTTAGAGTGTTTTGCTTTCTGGCAAACAATACGCTTTCTTACCACCTTCAGTACTCTTCGTGTACGTTTGGATAAACAAAAACATTACCTATTTTGTCAGTGCGTTTTGCAGTGCCATAATGGCCCCAAGTATTGTGTGTGAATACGATGAAATCATCCTCATATTCCTCTGGCAAACACACACGCCATTGTTCTTGTTCCGGATGGTTCCTATGGACCAGAACGCCTTTGTGTGTAGTGAAAAACCTTTTTAACTTTTCATTACCGTTATGTGTAAGTTTTGCTCTTACCCTACTCCTGAATGTGTCTTCCTGCTGTATTTACACATGTGGACATACTATGGTAGGAGTGTTTTGTCCTCCATCATCATAACTCTTATTTCACCTTCCTGCGCTAAAAGATCGTTGAACTCCTTTAAGCCTTGTGGTAATCGGGAAAGAGCATCAGCCACTGTGTTTTGATTTCCTTTTATGTATACTATTTCAAAACCGAATTCTTGAAGATACATACACCATCCGGCTATCCATCCCTGTAGCAATTTACAAGTTAATAAAACAGTACACTTTTGTGTGTTTACCCCAAATGAAATATTCAAACTTTTTAAAGGTCCAAATTACAGCCAAACCCTCCAACTTCATAACTGAATATGAACGTTCAGCGTCGGATAGGGTGCGTCTGGTGAAACTAATTACTTTAGGACTGAGATTTCCCTCTCCTTCTTCCATTTGAAAAAGGCAAGCACCCAGACCGTGAGAAGCCGCATCGGTGCATAAACCAAAATCCTTCTTCATGTCTAGTTGAGATAAAATATTAGCATTTAATAAAGCATGCTTAATATTCTCAAAATCGCTTTGACATTGCTTGCCCCATAACCAAGGTCTGTTTTTCCGGAGAAGATTAAGTAAAGCATCACAGTTAATCTCTTTTCTTACTGCTGCCCTCTTTGCCCATTGTATAGGGTATGAGGTACAACAAAAGTTTCATGAAGATATACTTCCATTTTGTACGCAAAGTTCTTAATAATAACTGGTCTTTTTTCAAATATATAACCAGGTATCAGTTCCGCTTGCTGTTCTTGAGACGAGCACTTTGATTCACTTACCTTTCTGCTGATTGTGTCGACGTTTACTTCTTCTACTGTCGACTGTTCGTTACTGTATGTGTTGACAAACATGACTGTGGGATTTACCAGCTGAATTTAAAACTTCAGTTTTACATCTATTAGTACTTCAGCCCGATTGGGTCTATTAGAAATAATTGGTTATTAACAGTGAAATGCCATTGGCCCCTTCCTATATCAGTTTGTACTTGGTATGTCCTAAATATATCCATACCTGATAAACAATCAATTATTAATTTCTCTACTATCAAAAAATTGCATCGTACAGAAAACTGTCCCAATTGTACGGCAATTAAGGCTTGTATCTTGGCTCCTTTCGCTTTCTGACCAGTGGCAGTTTGTACCTTGCAATTTTGTACTGGCAGTGTTGGTATATGCCCATGTTTCTTCAGTTCTTGAAAGAATCCCTGTGACATCAAAATAGTTGTAGCACCTGTGTCAAGCACAAAGTGTACATCAAGGTCAAATATTTTTGCCTTAATAGTAGCTTGTACCTTGCTTTCTGTCAAGTTTTTCTGTGTATCCTCGTTACTTTGATACAGATCATCTTTCACAGCACTACCATGATCGTATCTAATAAAATAAGTGTCGATCAAGCTCGTGCACCCACTCTTCTCCAAGGCCACAGAACGGAGGTCTACCGTGACCGGTTCAAGTTTTCCAGCGTCGCGGTGGCATCTGACTTGAGTTAGGCGTTAATTCCACTATATGGACTGTTGGTGTTTGATTACGAGAGTTAGTATCCTGTGAGGCTCTCGACTGAAATTCTCTTTGCCTTTGCGCGCTATTCGGCATTCAGCGTTACTTTGCTCGCTGAATTCCGCTGTCTGTGGGTTATTCGGTTGTCTGGTATCGTTTAGCGTTTGGTAATCGATCGGCTGATTATTGCCGGTAGCTTGTGTCTGTACATATTATACTGGCTGGCTACCTACCCGTTGTAGTTGTTTTTGCTAAATTTTTGCTCATTTCTTTTATATATGCGTTTCTCCAATGCCATTGCGATTAGCGTTACCATTACCATAGATCTGTGTGGGGTAAGGTTGCCATCTGTGTGGTACTACAAATCCCTTGTTCACTTTTTGTTCCGTAAATCTCTGTGGCGCTATCTGCGTATTAACAGGCTTGGGTTGTACTCGTTTCACTTCGTATATCAAATCTATTGAGTCCAGTACAGATAGAAAGTATTCAGTATCGTGTTCCGGAATAGTAATGAGTTTTTCCTAATATGGGCAGGAAGACGGCTCTTTAAAATTTTCGGAACGTCTACTAGAGATACTGGGGTCGTCCAGGATCTGGTTTTATTCAAATATTTTTCAAAATAGAACCTCAGGCTTCCATGTTTGCTATTGAACGGAGCTGGGTTGAATACTTCACGTCTGAGCCTCTCTTCTACGGCCACAGATCAATATTGAACCAGAAAGGCTCTATCAAACTCTTCATAATAGTGGCAACGTTCCGCCATGTCCGTAGCCCAAGGCTGAACGTCACCTTGTGTATATCCAAAACCAAATCTAATTTTCTGGGCTTCGGTCCAGGTGCGAGGTAAACATTTCGCAATGCTCTGATAAAGACCACAGGGTGTGTTCTTTCCCCTTCAGAGGTAAAAATTGGAAACTGACGATGCCTAAGTAATCCCTCATCTGCAAGTAATGTTGACAAACACGCTGCGCTGTCAGTGAAAGGCGTGTTTACGTTCGCTTGTGGCGCAGCGCTTCGTAAGTCCGCTTGCTTGACAGGTGCAACTGCCGGCAAGTGTTGTTGGATTCTGCAAGCTTCGCTGTTTTCCTTAGACGGGCCAACCCAGTTTGTGGCTAAACAGTGAAAGTATGCCCGCATCTCGTGGTCGTGCGGTAGCGTTCTCGCTTCCCACGGCCGGGTTCCCGGGTTCGATTCCCGGCGGGGTCAGGGATTTTCTCTGCCTCGTGATGGCTGGGTGTTGTGTGCTGTCCTTAGGTTAGTTAGGTTTAAGTAGTTCTAAGTTCTAGGTGACTGATGACCATAGATGTTAAGTCCCATAGTGCTCAGAGCCATTTGAACCATTTTTTGAAGTGAAAGTATCTAACCCCTCTAAAAGCATGGGTTTGTTTTCTGTCAAATGTTATTTAGAAATGTCAGTAGTTTCAGCAATACTGCCTCGTTATCTTTCCTCTACTCTCTTTAAACCTGAATCTATTTTAGCAACAAGTTGACTTTCTTTTTCTTTTAGAGCTTCCTCTACAGTATCTACATAAATTCTGCACTCTGGCACTACATTTCCAGCAAGGATGCTGCCCTTATCCAGCATCCCGGCTTCAGTTTTTTCAGTTATATCCTTTCCATCTGTACATAACTTATCTCTCTGTTTTTCGACAAATTCTGACTCTAAACTTAAGTGGTCTACTCTTAGACTCAACTTGTGTATTTATGGTTCAAATGGCTCTGAGCACTATGGGACTCAACATCTTAGGTCATAAGTCCCCTAGAACTTAGAACTACTTAAACCTAACTAACCTAAGGACATCACACACACCCATGCCCGAGGCGGGATTCGAACCCGCGACCGTAGCAGTCCCGCGGCTCCGGACTGCAGCGCCAGAACCGCTAGACCACCGCGGCCGGCTGTGTATTTATGTAGGTAGGTTTTTGCATACGTCTTGCAGCTCGCTGACTGCGTTCGACAAATTTTTTACCGACGCATTCACTTGGGATCTCCTGAATTTGAGAATATGCTTCACTAAGATTTTGTAACTCACTTGCAAGTTGTTCCTGTTTATCGTCTACGGACGTCGCATTTTCCGTTAACATATTTATGTTGCGGCACATTTCGGTAATTATTTCTTGTTTTAGTTGTTTACCGAGCTCTGTCAACTTCCCGGATAGTTTTTTCCGATAACTGACAGTCTAGTTTTCTTCATTTCACTGAACTGTTGACTAATACTATTCTTGAAATCGTGAAGTGCCTGATTTGTTGTGTAAACTGTTGTCCTACATCCTTAAGTTGTTGTGTTACACTTTGCTGGAATTCTGTTGTTTTGTAAACTGTTGTGTTAGTAGTTGCATGAGTTGTGTCAAATTGTGGGTGTCAGTATTATCTACATTGCTTTTACGAACTGTTTCTTATTCTTGCGTTGCCGACGTCGTGAGCAAATCATCAAAGGAATTTTAACTGCCGCGCGTTTCAGTTTCACTGTTTGAAAACTCTTTCCCGGTGAGACCTGAGAAATTGTCTCATGAAAGTGACATCATGGTTAGTTCTATAACTAATGTCATCCTTTTTTTAAAAGTGTGACGTCAACCTGGTTGTTTTGGTAGCCATCGGCCAGTTCACGAGTTGGCACGTTACTTTCAACTGATGCCAAGCTCGGATTTCCGACATCTTGCATTTTGTAATGAGTTTTCAACAATGGCCATTTCCTTTGACTCGTTTGTGAATATTGTTTAACAAAATTACGAAAAAAATTTTGTTTGTATCGGTACTTTACGATAAAAGTAGATTTATCTGTGTATTCACTAATGAAACTAATTATTCTCTGCCGCAGTCTCATATGATTTGAGGAGCTATGTTGTACTTAGAATGAGATTTTCACTCTGCAGCGGAGTGTGCGCTGATACGAAACTTCCTGGCAGATTAAAACTGTGTGCCGGACCGAGACTCGAACTCGGGACCTTTGCCTTTCGCGGACAAGTGCTCTACCAACTGAGCTACCCAAGCACGACTCACACCCCGTCCTCACAGCTTTACTTACGCCAGTACCTCGTCTCCTACCTTTGAAACTTTACAGTAGTTCTCCTGCGACCCTTGCAGAACTAGCACTCCGAGCTGTAGAGTGAAAATCTCATTCTTCTGTAAAGTTTTGAAGGTAGGAGACGAGGTACTGGTGGAAGTAAAGCTGTGACGACGGCGCGTGAGTCGTGCTTGGGTAGCTCAGCTGGTAGACCACTTGTCCGCGAAAGGCAAAGGTCCCGAGATCGAGTCTCGGTCCGGCACACAGTTTTAATCTGCCAGGAAGTTTTATGTTGTACTTGATTGCTGACTGTACCGTATTTTCGACTTATCATTGAAAGTGCATTCTCAGTAAAGGATATTAATTGGAAGGATAAGAGATTATCTACTGCAAGAGAGACGGCTTCAAGCGCGGTCATACAATCGTACAGCATAGCAGCATCCTACCTTCTTCACCGATGAAATCAGCATTCCTGGTGAACCTCGTTTGCAGACAGAATTTAATTGTAATTTGTTCCTTCAAGTTTTTATTGGTCCCAATCTCACTGACATGTAACAAACAACACGAAAGTTTCGTTAGCTTCTTGTAACGTTAAAATGTATCATTTATCTCAAAATTTTCTATCTCAACAATTGAAAGGTCTATTCATATTCCGCTGGCGCCGTCCCTTAAATGCTCGCCATTGAATAGTGTCGCATATATGGGGGACGGGCATAAAATATAATGGAATGGAAACTGATTAGTAATTGCTGATTGAATAATTAAAAAAACTGGAAAGAATGATTGAAAGAAATTGGAGGGTACATATACCCTGGGCGAACTTTAACTGGCACTAATTTCAATAGACTTTCGATGTCAATACATTTAAGATCAACATTCATCATTTAAATTTACGTACTTCTTCTCGTTATCTCCATTCTGAATAGAGCTGGTTATGAAAATGCTGTTAACGGATCGCCCCTCCGCTGCTCATACAAATTAATCTTGTTTGCTTCGATCATCTTCATGCAGCATTCTCGGCGCGGGTGCAATTATGAACAGACGGGATAGTCCTAATAACTTTCTGGAAAAAAATTGGAAATTTGTGGTAAGGTCTTATGGGACCAAACTGCCGATATCCTCAGGCCCTAAGCTTACACACTACTTAATCTAACTTACACTAAGCCCGCCCGGTTGGCCATGCGGTCTAACGCACGTTTTCCGGACGGGAAGGAGCGCCTGGTCCCCGGCACGAATCCGGACGGTGTATTTGATTCGAGGTCCGGTGAACCGGCCAGTCTGTGGATGGTTTTTAGGCAATTTTCCATCTGCCTCGGCGAATGCGGGGTGGTTTCTATTATTCCGCCTCAATTACACTATGTCGGCGATTTGTTCCGTGTTGCGGATTGGCCAGAGCGCCAACCCACAATAGAGGAAGCCGAAAGGCACGCGTTTAAGCTCACGCAGGATGGCGTGGGGTCTGGAACAGGACAAGTAATGAAGACTAGCAAATAAAGTACGTAGGTTCTGGAATACTTAACTTACTTTAATCCATAATTGGTGAACATCGGTCTGACGGTACATGCATCACAAGATAAATAGCAAATGATAATGGCGCCTTGCTAGGTATTAGCAAATGACATAGCTGAAGGCTATGCTAACTATTGTCTCGGCAAATGAGAGCGTAATTTGTCAGTGAACCATCGCTAGCAAAGTCTGCTGTACAACTGGGGAGAGTCCTAGGAAGTCTCTCTAGACCTGCCGTGTGGCGGCGCTAGGTCTGCAATCACTGACAGTGGCGACATGCGGGTCCGACGTATACTACCGGAACGCGGCCGATTTAAAGGCTACCACCTAGCAAGTGTGGTGTCTGGCGGCGACACCACATCCCCCCCCCCCCCGCAAATCGGCGAACGGTTGTGTTATAAGGCTTCCGCCTGCCGTGGGGAGGACCCCATGTTGACGTATGCGACGAGGTGGGGAGCCTAACAACAGCCGAGGCTGTGCCACCCGCACCCTGCCATTCGGTCCGAGGGGAGCTAGTAAACGCCTGAAAACCTAGTCCAGGGTGCACGCCAACATGCGGTGTATGCGCCCGTATAGAGACAGGAGGGGCCGAAGGGTCGACCTCCATCGGGTCGGAGCACCCGACGGGCGAGACGCCATGTGGTCCGGAGCGGGCAAGAAGTCCAGGGCGGAGGACAACGGGTCACGGGAAGCGATCGGCGGCGCGTGACCCAGGGAGGCGCCCGGCGGTTGCAGCGACGCGTCCACTGTGGGCGTCGCCGGCGGAAGAACAGACGGTGGCGGCGGTGCGTCGCCATGGGGCAAAATGGAAGGCAGCGTCGGTAACACCAGGGGCTGAGGCGAGCCAGTAGATGGGTCCCCAGGGCGCTGACCGGACGGCACCGTCGCTGAATGCAGAAGGGGAGCGGCAGAACCCGTGCGACGACAGAGGCGCAGCTGATTGAGATGCCGACGCACCTCACCAGAGGCCCCCAAAACCAGATACATAGCGCGGCCGAGGCAGCGAAGAATGCCAACGCCGTGAACCGCGATAGTTACGATAGGACACAACGTCGCCTGGGGCAAAAGCAGGTGTCTGCCGCTGCACAGGAACCTGATGCGGCGGATGTAGCAAAGACATCAAGGTTCGATGAGGACGACCGTGGAGCAACTCAGCCGGTGAGCGACCATCTCGGGGCTGAGAGTGATACGAGGACAAAAACAACAACGCGTCCTCCGGAGAGTGCGACTCTTTCAACTTCAACGTCTGGGACCTGAAAGTCCTGACCAATCGTTCAGCGGCGCCGTTTGACTGAGGCGAAAACGGCGCGGATGTCAGATGTTGAATACCATTGGCCTAGCAGAATGACTGAAATCCTGCGGACATGAATTGTGGGCCATTGTCGGAAACAATAGTCTGTGGAAGACCTTCAATGCAAAAGATAGCGGATAACGCTTGGATGGTGGCAGATGACGTCGTGGAAGACATCCGGACAACAAAAGGAAAATTACTGAATGAATCTACCAGAACCAACCATCGAGCATTCCAGAATGGACCAGCAAAATCTATGTGTAAGCGTTGCCAAGGGGAAGTGGCTTTCGGCCATGCAAAGAATTTCCACGGTGGTGCGGATTGTTGTTCGGCACACGCCATGCAAGAAGAGCACATATTCGTAATCGCAGCATCGATTCCAAACCAAGTACAGTGCTGACGAGCAAGTTGTTTCGTTCGCACTATACCCCAATGTCCTTGGTGGAGAAGCCGTAAGACAGAGGACTGTAACGAACGTGGGACCACGACCCTGGACTGATCATCATCAGAACGCAACAGCAAAACACCACGTCGTACAAAAAGTCTCTCCTTGTGAGCAAAAAATCGGCGAACCAACGGATCCTCTATCTGTGACTTTGACAAGGGCCATTGCGTAGCAACAAAATGCAAAACGGTAGCAAGGACAGGGTCACCAGCTGTGGCTGTAGCTACACGACGAAAATCAATCGGAAACGATTCGACCACGTCATCGGTTTCCGCATCAATGAACATGCAAGCAAGTTCAGAAGAATCGAATGCTCTAATCTCAGCAACAGGCAAACGAGACAACGCATCGGCGTTTCCGTGCTGAGCACTGGACCGATAAAAGATATCGTAGCGGTACTGCGAGAGGAAAATAGACCAGTGAATGAATTTCTGCGCTGTACGTGGAGGTACAGGCTTGTTCGGATGAAACAGCGACGTCAAAGGTTTGTAGTCTGTGATGATGGTAAAGTGACGACCATACAAGAAATCATTAAACTTTGTAACACCAAATACGAGAGCCAAAGCTTCTTTCTCGATCTGTGAATAATTTCTTTGCGCAGACGAGAGCAATTTGGACGCAAAGCCATTAGGGCGATCGTGCGATCCATCTTTGTATGCAAGCACAGCACCGATCCCGAAATCTGATGCATCCACCATCAACAAAAGGGGTTTCTGCGGATCGAATGGCGTAAGGCAAGTAGTGGAAAGCAACGCCGATTTCAACTGGCGAAAGGCGCGTTCGCATTCCGTCGTTCAGACGAACGGAACACCTTTACGGCGTAAGCGATGATGCGGAGCTGAAATGAAAGAGGCGTGGCGCACATAGCGATGATAATAATTGATTTTTCCCTGCACACTCTGTAGCTGCTTCAAATTCTGCGGCGAAGGCAAGTCTTGTATGGCACGGAGGTGCTCTGGACTGAGATGTATGCCTTGGGCATTGATTACATGTCCCAGATAGGATAAGTCGCGAGCAAAAAACACACATTTGTCCTTCCGCAAGCGAAGACCATTTTGTCGCAAGACCTGAAATAATGTTCTGAGATTGGCGAAATGTTCTTCTTCCGTCTTTCCGGAGATCACTATATCGTCCAGATAGTTTGCTGCAGTAGGGACCGACGCACAAACAGTTTGCAGATATTGCTGAAACAATGCAGAAGCGGATGCACACCCGAATGGCAGTCGTTTGAATCGGTACAAACCAAGATGCGTGTTAACCACCAAAACGCGCTGGGATTCTTCGTCCACCGGTATTTGCAAGTACGCATCTGCTAGGTCCAACTTCGAAAAATATTTACCCGGGCACAGTTTGTCAAAAAGATCTTCCGGGCGGGGTAAAGGAAAAGTTGCAATCACTAGTTGTGGATTCACTGTTGCCTTGAAGTCCACACAAAGTCTCAATTTTCCGGAAGGTTTTTGCAAAATTACTAAAGGTGATGCCCAGGGAGGAGCCTGCACACGTTCAATCACACCTTGTGATTCTAAATCGTTTAACGTTCTTGCGACCTCATCACGCAATGCGTGGGGAACATTGCGCGCTCTGAAAAATTTCGGTTGCGCGTTTACTTTCAGTTCCAAACGTGCTTGATAGTTCTTAGCGCAACCGAGGCCCGGTGCAAAAATGTCTGCAAATTCTTCACAGAGACGAGAAACACTGTCTGAAGGCACAGTCTGGTGCACTGATAGGACCCGATTTACTATAGACAAGTTAAACAACTGAAATAAATCTAAACCAAACAAGTTCACAGCGGAAGAAGAACGAAGGACGTAAAATGACACAAGTTTTGTTTGTCCCTTGTATGTTGCAAGAAGGCTGCACTGTCCTAATACAGGGATATGCTGACCGGAATAGCTACTGAGCTTAACATTTGCGGCACGCAACGGAGGTGTGCCCAGCAGTTTGTAAGTGTCGTGATTGATCAATGAAACTGCAGCACCGGTATCGAGCTGGAATGGTATCACTTTGCCGTTAAAGTCCAAATCTACAAAAAGTTTATTGTCCTGCTGACGACAAGAGCGACTGTCTCGTGCAATGTGAACTGACACTGGTACAGAATCACGTGCGACTTGACGGGATTTCCGGCGATGTCGACGCACACTTTTTGTGGGACGAACACAGTCACTGTTAGAGAGAGTGGCACTGGGTGGAATGGAATGAACTAGATGAATTTCCATGGGCGAAGTTTCATGAGCCTGAGTATTCTTGGTTCGAGTCCGATTCCGGCATGAAGCAAAGGGACTGGAATGGTTGTGAGTGTCCGTTCTGAGCTTTTTCTGGCAAACACTTTGAACATGTCCTTTTTTATTACAGAAAAAGCAATTAGCCTGGCGTGACGTGCAATTCTCACACGAATGTCTAGTAGCACACAGCGGGCATGATTTCACTGCATTTGCTTGCTTGCGCGGCACACGTGGCGGAGAGCTGGGCGGCAGCTGTGCGGACGGGCGCGAGGGCTGTTTACTGTTCCGTGTAGCTCGCCCGGCGGGCCGGTTAACATGACACGCGGCTGGCGAAGTTTCAAATGATTCCTGAGCAAACTCAAGTGTGTCCTGCCGATCCAATATGTCCATCACTTGTTGAAGGGAGGGATTGACTAGTTTCAAAATCTGTTCTCTTATACGAACATCAGAAACGTTCTGTGCAATTGCATCACACACCATAGTATCTGAATAAGGGAGTCCACATTCACACTCAAAAGCACAATCCCTAGTAAGGCCTTGCAAAGTTGCAACCCACTCCCGATTAGTTTGACCGGCCGTACGTTTTGTACGAAAGAACATATACCTTTTTGCAACTACATTGACTGATTCTTTGAAATATGCATCTAATGCAGACAAAATTTCGTCGTAGGACAGAGTTGCTACGTCGTGTCGGGGAAATAATTTCACTATCACACGGTACGTCTGGACGCCTACTGATGCTAACAAAAAAGGCTGCCGCTCATTACCTTGAATTCTGTAGGCGGCGAGATGGAATCCAAATTGGTGTGACCACTCCGTCCAGCTTTCCAGTGCAGCATCAAAAGGACGAAAAGTTGGTGCAACAGCGTGTTGTGGCTGCGGTAGCGGTGGAGGGGCGGCTGCCGCATCGTTTTGCATTGCACGTTGACCCTGGACGAGCTGTCCAAGGGCATCCAATAAGGCCTGCGTCTGCTGATTCTGTAAGCGATAAAATTCGGGCAGTACATCTGGAGATTGTTGCGAAGCCATGACACAAGTAGTTCAGGGTGTTATCAATACGAACGCAAAATCCTCGTCGTCAACTGTTGTGGATTGGCCAGAGTGCCAACCCACAATAGAGGAAGCCGAAAGGCACGCGCTTAAGCTCACGCAGGATGGCGTGAGGTCTGGAACAGGACAAGTAATGAAGACTAGCAAATAAAGTACATAGCTTCTAGAATACTTAACTTTAATCCATAATTGGTGAACATCGGTCAGACGATACATGCATCACAAGATAAATAGCAAATGATAATGGCGCCTTGCTAGGTCGTAGCAAATGACGTAGCTGAAGGCTATGCTAACTATTTTCTCGGCAAATGAGAGCGTAATTTGTCAGTGAACCATCGCTAGCAAAGTCGGCTGTACAACTGGGGCGAGTGCTAGGAAGTCTCTCTAGACCTGCCGTGTGGCGGCGCTCGGTCTGCAATCACTGACAGTGGCGAAATGTGGGTCCGACGTATACTACCGGAACGCGACTGATTTAAAGGCTACTACCTAGCAAGTGTGGTGTCTGGCGGTGACACCACATCCGCATACAAGTTCTTCACGTACACGAACACCGCCATTACTCTACCACGCAAACATAGGGGTTACACTCGTCTTGTGTGAGACGTTTCCTGGGGGTCCACCGGGGACCGAACCGCACAATAACCCTGGGTTCGGTGCGGGGCGGCGGGGGAGGGGGAGGGGGGCGGGTGAAGTGGACTGCGGTAGTCGTCGTGGGGTTGTGGACCATTGCGGCTGCGGCGGGGACGGAGCCTCTCCGGCGTTTCTAGGTCCTTGGTTAACATACAATACAATACAATAGGACCCGTGGTCTAGGATAGGACCCGTGGTCTAGGGGTAGCGTCTTTGATTCATAATCAAAACGTATTCAGTCCCGGGTTCGATCCTCGCCACTGCCTAAATTTCGATAAATAATCAGCATTGGCGGCCGAAGACTTCCGGCATAAGAAGTCAGCCTCATTCTGCCAACGGCCTTGTCAAAGAGGGCGGTGGAGCGGATAGAGGTTCAGGGCACTCTCTTGTCCTAGGGGTGGGAATTTGCCCCTAAAGGCGGAAGAATCAGCAATGATCAACGACATGAGGATGCAGAAGGCAATGGAAACCACTGCATTAAAGGCACGTAACGTGTATCCACAGGACATGTTGCCTGTAATTGAAGAAGTGTCATGATGATCTCTCCATTGGCAAAAGATTCCGGAATAGTCCCCCATTCAGTTCTCCAGGAGGGGACTGCCAAGGGGGAGGTTACCATGAGAAAAAGATTGAATAATCAACGAAAGGATAACGTTCTACTAGTCGGGGCGTGGAATGTCAGAACCTTGAACGTGGTAGGGAAACTAGAAAATCTGAAACAGGAAGTGCAAAGGCTCAATCTAGATATAGTAGGGGTCAGTGAAGTGAAGTGGAAGGTAGACAAGGATTTCTGGTCAGATGAGTATCGAGTAATATCAACAGCAGCACAAAATAGTATAACAGGAGTAGGATTCGTTATGAATAGGAAGGTAGGGCAGAGGGTGTATAACTGTGATCAGTTCAGTGACCGGGTTGCTCTAATCAGAATCGACAGCAGACCAACACCGACAACGATAGTTCAGGTATACATGCCGACGTCGCAAGCTGAAGATGAACAGATAGAGAAAGTGTATGAGGATATTGAAAGGGTAATGCAGTATGTAAAGGGGGACGAAAATATAATAGTCATGGGCGACTGGAATGCAGTTGTAGGGGACGGAGTAGAAGAAAAGGTTACAGGAGAATATGGGCTTGGGACAAGGAATGAAAGAGGAGAAAGACTAATTGAGTTCTGTATCAAGTTTCAGCTAGTAATAGCGAATACCCTGTTCAAGAATCACAAGAGGAGGAGGTATACTTGGAAAAGGCCGGGAGATAGGGAAGATTTCAATTAGATTACATCATGGTCAGACAGAGATTCCGAAATCAGATACTGGACTGTAAGTCGTATCCAGGAGCAGATATAGACTCAGATCACAATATAGTAGTGATGAAGAGTAGGCTGAAGTTCAAGACATTAGTCAGGAAGAACCAATACGCAAAGAAGTGGGATACGGAGGTACTAAAGAATGACGAGATACGTTTGAAGTTCTCTAACGCTATAGATACAGCAATAAGGAATATCGCAGTATGCAGTACAGTTGAAGAGGAATGGACATCTCTAAAAAGGGCCATCACAGAAGTTGGGAAGGAAAACATAGGTACAAAGAAGGTAGCTGCGAAGAAACCATGGGTAACAGAAGAAATACTTCAGTTGATTGATGAAAGGAGGAAGTACAAACATGTTCCGGAAAATTAGGAATACAGAAATACAAGTCGCTGAGGAATGAAATAAATAGGAAGTGCAGGGAAGCTAAGACGAAATGGCTGCAGGAAAAATGTGAAGACATCGAAAAAGGAATCATTGTCGGAAGGACAGACTCAGCATACAGGAAAGTCAAAACAACCTTTGGTGACACTAAAAAAAGCAGCGGTGGTAACATTAAGAGTGCAACGGGAATTCCACTGTTAAATGCAGAGGAGAGAGCAGATAGGTGGAAAGAATACATTGAAAGCCTCTATGAGGGTGAAGATTTGTCTGATGTGATAGAAGAAGAAACAGGAGTCGATTTAGAAGAGATAGGGGATCCAGTATTAGAATCGGAATTTAAAAGAGCTTTGGAGGACTTACGGGCAAATAAGGCAGAAGGGATAGATAACATTCCATCAGAATTTCTAAAATCATTGGGGGAAGTGGCAACAAAACGACTATTCACGTTGGTGTGTAGAATATATGAGTCTGGCGACATACCATCTGACTTTCGGAAAAACATCATCCACACAATTCCGAAGACGGCAAGAGCTGACAAGTGCGAGAATTATCGCACAATCAGCTTAACAGCTCACGCATCGAAGCTGCTTACAAGAATAATATACAGAAGAATGGAAAAGAAAATTGAGAATGCGCTAGGTGACGATCAGTTTGGCTTTACGAAAAGTAAAGGGACGAGAGAGGCAATTCTGACGTTACGGCTAATAATGGAAGCAAGGCTAAAGAAAAATCAAGACACTTTCATAGGATTTGTCGACCTGAAAAAAGCGTTCGACAATATAAAATGGTGCAAGCTGTTCGAGATTCTGAAAAAAGTAGGGGTAAGCTATAGGGAGAGACGGGTCATATACAATATGTACAACAACCAAGAGGGAATAATAAGAGTGGACGATCAAGAACGAAGTGCTCGTATTAAGAAGGGTGTAAGACAAGGCTGTAGCCTTTCGCCCCTACTCTTCAATCTGTACATCGAGGAAGCAATGATGGAAATAAAAGAAAGGTTCAGGAGTGGAATTTAAATACAAGGTGAAAGGATATCAATGATACGATTCGCTGATGACATTGCTATCCTGAGTGAAAGTGAAGAAGAATTAAACGATCTGCTGAACGGAATGAACAGTCTAATGAGTACACAGTATGGTTTGAGAGTAAATCGGAGAAAGACGAAGGTAATGAGAAGTAGTAGAAATGAGAACAGCGAGAAACTAAACATCAGGATTGATGGTCACGAAGTCAATGAAGTTAAGGAATTCTGCTACCTAGGCAGTAAAATAACCAATGACGGACGGAGCAAGGAGGACATCAAAAGCAGACTCGCTATGGCAAAAAAGGCATTTCTGGCCAAGAGAAGTCTACTAATATCAAATACCGGCCTTAATTTGAGGAAGAAATTTCTGAGGATGTTCGTCTGGAGTACAGCATTGTATGGTAGTGAAACATGGACTGTGGGAAAACCGGAACAGAAGAGAATCGAAGCATTTGAGATGTGGTGCCATAGACGAATGTTGCAAATTAGGTGGACTGAAAAGGTAAGAAATGAGGAGGTTCTACGCAGAATCGGAGAGGAAAGGAATATGTGGAAAACACTGATAAGGAGAAGGGACAGGATGATAGGACATCTGCTAAGACATGAGGGAATGACTTGCATGGTACTAGAGAGAGCTGTAGAGGGCAAAAACTGTAGAGGAAGACAGAGATTGGAATACGTCAAGCAAATAATTGAGGACGTAGGTTGCGAGTGCTACTCTGAGATGAAGAGGTTGGCACAGGAAAGGAATTCGTGGCGGGCCGCATCAAACCAGTCAGCAGACTGATGACCAAAAAAAATAATACAATACAATACAACTTACACTAAGGACAACACACACACACATCCATGCCCGAGGGAGGACTCGAGCCTGCGACTGGGGAAGTTCCGCGAATCGTGCAGGCCGCCTCAGACCACGTGCCTGCCCCTCGCGGCTAACAACTCTTATAGCACTTTGTAATGTACGGTTAGAATACACAGTTCTCAACAATACTAGCTCGGCGGAGCTCGCCATTTGTCCGCCCGCTACCGCTTATAGAGGCGTTCGCAGCTTGTTGTCTAGTGGCAAGCGTTGCTGCCTCTCGATCACGGGGTCCCGGGTTCGATTCCCGGCCGGGTTGGGGATTTTTCGCTGCCCGGGGACTTCGTGTTTGTGTTGTCCTCATCATTTCATCATCATAATCATTCGTGACAGGGGTTAGACTGGACTGTGTACAAAAATTCGGCTGCGAAAAATTGGGACTTCGTACGGACGCTGATGACACCGCAGTTGAGCGACCCCGAAAACACTCATAATTCTCATCATCTTATAGAGACAAACAGGTGAAGATACAGAAATTAATCAATTGAAGAACGTATCTCTACTCTTTGAAAACATTATTTTTGCCCTAAAATAACTTATTACTTTACCGTTTGCTTTATAGGAGAAGAACGAGAGAAAAAATAATATGATCCATTACTAGCTTCTGCCCTCTATAGCTCCCTGTAGTAAGATGGAAGTTATTAAAAAAATGTTCAAATGTGTGTGAAATCTTATGGGACTTAACTGCTATGGTCATCAGTCCCTCAGCTTACACACTACCTAACCTAAATTATCCTAAGGACAAACACACACACCCATGCCCGAGGGAGGACTCGAACCTCCGCCGGGACCAGCCGCACAGTCCATGACTGCAGCGCCTTAGACCGTCGGCTAATCCCTCGCGGCGATGGAAGTTATTCTTTGATGTCTTACCAGATGTCTTATCATCCTGTCTCTTCTCCTTGTCAGTGTTTTCCACATATACTTTGTGAATCCTGCCCACTCGCCTTTTTTTTTTTTTTCGCTCTTCTGACAGGTTTGATGTGGCACGCCACGAATTCCTCTCCTGTGCTAACCTTTTCATCTCATAGTAGCACTTGCAACTTAGGTCCTCTACAGTTTTTGCCCTCTACAGCTCCCTCTAGTACCATGGAAGTCATTCCATCACGTCTCAGCAGTTGTCCTCTCATCCTGTCCCTTCTCCTCATCAGTGTTTTCCACAAATTCCTTCTCCGATTCTGCGTAGAACCTCCTCATTCCTTACCTTATCAGTCCACCTAATTTTCAACATGCGTCTGTAGCACCACATCTCAAGTGCTTCGATTCTCTTCTGTTCTGGTTTTCCCGCAGTCCGTGTTTCACTACCATACAATGCTGTACTCCAGACGTACATTCTGAGAAATTTCTTCCTCAAATTAAGGCCGATATTTGGTATTAGTAGATTTCTCTTGGCCGTGAATACATTTTTTGCCATAGCTAGTCTACTTTTCAAGTCCTGTTTCCTTCGTCTGTCATCGGTTATTTTACTCCCTAGGTATCAGAATTCCTTAACTTCATTGACTTCGTGACCATCAATCCTGATGTTAAGTTTCTCGCTGTTCTCATTTCTGCTACTTCTCATTAAATTCGTGTTTCTTCGATTTACTTATGTACTCATTAGACTGTTCTTTCCGTTCAGCAGATCATTTAATTCTTCTTCACTTTCACTCAGGATAGCAATGTCATCAGCGAATCGTATCATTGAAATCCTTTCATTTTGAATTTTAATCCCACTCCTGAACCTTTCTTTTTATTTCCATCATTGCTTCCTCGATGTACAGATTGAACAGTAGGAGCGAAAGGCTACATCCGTATCTTACATCCTTTTTAATACGAGCACTTTGTTCTTGGTCGCCCACTCTTACTATTCCCTCTTGGGTGTTGTACATATTGTATATGAGCCGTCTCTCCCCATAGCTTACCCCTGTTTTTCTCAGAATTTCGTACATATTGCTCCATTTTACATTATCTAACGCTTTTTTCAGGTCGACGAAACCTATGAACGTGTCATGTTTTTTCTTTAATCTTGCTTCCATTATTAACCCCAACGTCAGAATTGCCTCTCTCGTGCCTTTACTTTCCTTAAAGCCAAACTAATTGTCATCTGGCGCATCCTCAATTTTCTTTTCCATTGTTCTGTATATTATTTTTGTAAGCAGTTTGGATGCATGAGCTGTTAAGCTGATTGTGCGACAATTCTCGGATTTGTCAGCTCTTGCCGTCTTCGGAATTGTGTGGATGATTCTTTTCCGAAAGTCAAATGGTATGTCGCCAGATTCTTACATTCTACACACCAACGTGAATAGTCGGTTTGTTGCCACTTCCCACAATGATTTTAGAAATTCTGGTGGAATGGTATCTATCCCTTCTGGCTTACCTGACCTTAAGTCCTCCAAAGCACTTTTTAATTCTGATTCTAATACTGGATCCCTTGTCTCTTCTAAATCGACTCCTGTTTCTTATTCTATCACATCTGACAAATCGTCCCGCTTATAGAGGCTTTCAACGTATTCTTTCCACCTATTCGCTCTCTCCTCTACATTTCACAGTGGAATTCCCGTTGCACTCTTAGTGTTACCACACTTCCTTTTAATGTCACCGAAGGTTGTTTTCACTTTTCTGTGTGCCAAGTCTGTCCTTCCAACAATCATTTCTTTTTCGATGTCTTCACATTTGTTCTGCAGCCAATTCGTCTTAGCTTCCCTGCACTTCCTATTTATTTCAATCCTCAACGACTTGTATTTCTATATTTCTGAGTTTCTCGGAACATTTTTGTACTTCCTTCTTCCATCAATCGACTCTTGTTTCTTGTTCTATCACATCAGACAAATGCGACTGCGTATTGCTGTATCTGTAGCCTCAGAGAACTTCAAGCGTATCTCGTCACTTCTTTGCGTATTGATTATTGCTGACTTCGGCCTACTCTTCATTACTACTACATTGAGATCTGAGTCTATATCTGCTCCTGGATACGCCTTACAATACAATATCTGAGTTCGGAACCTCTGTCTAACCATAATGTAATCTAACTGAAATCTTCCCGTATCCCACGGTCGTTTCCAGGCGTACTTCCTCCGCTTGTGATTCTTGAACAGAGTATTCGCTAGTACTAGCTGAAACTTGTTACAGAACTCAATTACTCATTCTCCTCTCTCATTCCTTGTCTCAAGCCCATATTCTTCTGTAACGTTTTCTTCTGCTTCTTCCCCTACAACTGCCTTCCATTCCCCCACGACTATTAGATTTCCATCTCCCTTTACGCACTGTATTATCTTTTCAATGTCCTCATACACTTTCTCTACCTCTACATCTTCAGCTTGCGACGTCGGCATGTATGCCTGAACTATCTTTGTCGGTGTTTAATTGCTGCAGATTCTCACAAGAACAACTCTATCAATGAATTCACAGTAACACACTCTTTGCTCTACCTTCTTATTCTTAACGAATCCTACTCCTGTTATACCGTTTTCTGCTGCTTTTGATACTACCCTATACCCATCTGACCAGATATCCTTGTCTTCTCTCTATTTCACTTGACTGCCTCCTACTATACCTAGATTGAGTCTCTGCATTTCGCTTTTAAGGTTTTCTAGCTTCCCTACCACATTGAAGCTTCTGACATTCCACGTCACGACTTGTAGGACGTTATCCTTTCGATGATTATTCAGTCTTTTTCTGATGGTCACCTCCCTTTTGGCAGTCCCCTACGGGAGATCTGATTGGAGGTCTATTCTGGAATCTTTTGACAATGAAGAGACCATCATGACAGTTTTTCAATTACAGGCCGCATGTCCAGTGGATACACGTAACGTCTCTTTAAGGCAGTGGTTTCCAATGTCTTCTGCCTTCTCAAGCCGTTGATCATTGCAGATTCACCTTTAGGGGCAGTTTCTCACCCCTAAGATAAGAGAGTGCCATGAACGTCTGTCCGCTCCTCCGCCCTGTTTGACAAGGCCGTCGGCAGAACGAGGGTGATTTCTTCTGCCGGAAGTCTTCAGCCTCCAATGCTTAACCAAATCTTAGACGGGGCGGGTTTCGAACCTTGGTCCGAGAACGTTTTGATTACAAATGAAAGGCGCTACCCCTACACTGCGGGTTACATACAACAGCACAATTCGTAGCAAGTGAAGACGATGACTGACGTGATCATAATTTGAGCAAGTCAATAACGCGTTGGTCCATCTTTCACCCTTATGCAAGCAGTTATTCACTTTGCATTGATTGCCAGAGTTGTTCGATGTTCTCCTAAGGAATATAGTGCCGATTCTGCCCAGCTGGCGCTCTATATCGTCAGTATCCCGAGCTGGTTGAAGGGCTCTCCCCATAATGTTCCAAATGTTCTCAGTTGGGGAAAGATTAGGCGGTCTTGCTGGCCTACTTAGGGTTTGGCAAACAAGAAGACTAGGAGTAGAAACTCTCGCTGTGTGTGGGCGGGCAGTATTTTGCTGAAATGTAAGCCCAGGATGGCTTGGCATGAAGGGCAACGAACTGGGACGTAGAATATCGTCGACGTTCCGCTGTGCTGTAAGGGTGCCATGGACGACAACCAAAGATGATGATGATGATGAAGATGATGTTTGGTATGTGGGGTACTCAACTGCGTGGTTATCAGGGCCCGTAAAAATCCCCAACCATCGCTCAGTCCAGTCTCACCACTTTCACGAATGATGATGAAATGATGAGGACAACACAAACACCCAGTCATCTCGAGGCAGGTCAAAATCCCTGGCCCCGCCGGGAATCGAACCGGGGACCCTTTGAGCCGTGCCGCGGCTCGCGTTGGTGCTGTTTGTAGGTTTCCACCCTCTGTCGGAAGCCAGGCGGTATCGTTTAGTTGGCATGGTTGCGATTATTTGTCTTCTTCTCGTGTTGACTGCCGCCACTCGATTTCGCAAGTGTTGCTGTCCGCTAGTGGCAGGAGCGGCGGTTATCGATATGTAGTAACTGTTGCCCTATCTTTGGGGCGACGTCGTCGTTTTTTGGGTTGTGTGAGTGGGCCAGTTCGGTAGGGGACTCAGGAGGAGCCAGGCCCGTGCAGTGACAGAACACGCCGGGATCGCTGGCGGCACGAGTGGACTGCCGGATGGAAGGGCTGTGGTCACGAGGGTGCACGACCTCGTCCTAAACCGGATCCAGCAAGCTTTAAGGTGAGTGCATTTCGATCCAAGTAGAGAAACCGCCACCATTGTGATGCCTCGCGATTCTTCAGTGACTTGGATTCGTGTTGCTGCTCGTACTGTCGCCGAGGCGAAGAGCTGCGAATGGGGTGCTTTCTACTCTGGTGGTAGTAGTTCCTTTCTCGTTCTGGGCGCTCTAAACGCAGTATTCTGGGGATGTGGTGCAGGCCACCGATTCCGGCTTTGGCGTTTTGTTCCATCGTTGCATTTGGTTTATCGGATGTCAGGTAGCTTCAGCAAGATTGTCGTTAGTCATTCGTTAGACAGCCACTAGTCTGAGTTACCATCCTGTGAAGTAAATGCAACTCTTGGCTGCCTATCTCATCACTCGCGAAAGTGTTTGTCGCCGGACCTTCTCAGGGGTCGATTCCTGGAGCACCGTCTGTGGCCCCTTGTGTTACAAAGTTTACCATCATCTTATTTCACCCATTTGGGGGTCGGTTGCTTGTTTTTTTTTTTTTTTTTTAATTAACCTTTGCTACTGTATATGCTGTTTTACAGCAGGTTTCTAAATTTTTATTTTATTGCCATTCCTGGCGTGTAAGGCCTTCAGCCATGATTGTGGTCATTTGCCTTAAAATTCTAATTTGGTATTTGTATTTTAGCAGTAAGCCTTAAAACCTTATTTACTGCCATTTTTGGCGTCTGATGCCTTGTGCTGTGTTTTTGGTGACTTACCTTTAATATTTCAATACCTGTAAGTTGCAGCGAGTTTTGAACAATTCTTAATTTATTGGCATTCCTGGCGTGTAAGGCCTTCTGCTCAGATCACAGTGGCTTGTTTTTAAGACATTATCTGTTGTATCTGTATTTAATGGTGGTTTGCTAAATTGCAGCTCACTGAAAGCACTATTATTTGCACAGTTGTTTATTCCTTCATTAATAACGTGTCCTATTTTATTTATTGTTGAGTCTGGAATTACTGCTTTAAAATAAATTGTTTGTAACTTTAGAACGCAACCAATAGTAACTGATTACGGCGCCGTCCACAATCGTAACCGAATCCTGCCTTCCCTTGACTACCACCAGGTTTCACCCGTGCTCGGGAAGCGAAACGCGACCCCGAGACCACGAGCTGCGAACGACAACCAAAGAGGTCCTGCTATGGAAACGAATGGCATCCCAGACTATCATATGGTGGGCGACAGTTAGCTGGTATTGTAATGTAATAAAATAAAAATTATTTTTGACTCTTTTTCTGTGCTATCAGTGTAATGAAATAGAATCAATATGAGCCGTGACTTATATAAAAAAGAAACACACATTAATGCAATGGCTCAGCATAAAAGAGAAATAACTAATATAGGAATATTATTAACAATGTAATATGTTGTTCAATTTAGCCCGACGTGTATAAGGACTCAGCAAACTAGCTCAGTTGTCAGGGTAGTTACGTAATTGTCGATAGTTAATTGGCCTTTTGTTATTTACCCAACACTACAGACATTAATCCAGGCCCGTGAGAAGTGCTTATTGCACTGTTTCTCCTGGGTGGACTTGGGTTAAAAACAAAATGTAAACTAAATATTACGATAAATTTTACAAATAATCGACGAGTACACCAAAGAAAAAGAGAGAGAACTACAATGGACATGTTATTCCATGGACTCTTGCGCTTATATGGATGAACTATGATTCCTTTGTCTTTCACTTATCTTATCCGTTTGGATTCGGACCTAAGAGGACTTTCTTGTGTAAAGCTCATCTTGCTGTACCAGCTGATAATGTAAGTTGTACTTAAAACCCGAAAAATATAATGGTTATTTGTCAAAAGAATTTGTGTATGTGGTCAGTCAACTGGTAGTCTGATACCTGGATTGTCTTCGGTAGATATGGGCCTTAACAGAGAATTTTCATTGTTAGGCGCCATCGTAAAAAAATCTTTAACATTTTTCTTTTAGCTCATCTACGAGACGTGTCGTCGGTTAGGACAATTAACTTTATTTCAGATCCCACGAGACCGGAGGCAGCTACTAATAATTTAACAATTTTACTTACAGATATTCTTTATATAACGAGAAAACATCCCAGGCAGAAAAGGTCTTGTCACAGGTCTCGAGTTCCATTATAGGATTTCATTTGTAGATGCTACTCTTGTTATCTTGTATGGGGGAATCGAGACGAAACTACGAACTTAAGTTACGTATTTCCATAGTGTACATCGAACAGACTTGGTAAATATTCTCTGGTGCAATAAGCACACGACTTCTCACGAGCGTGGAATAATATCTGTAGTGTTGGATAAATAAGAAAAGCACAATTAATTATCGACGATTACGTAACTACCCTGAGAACTGAGCTATTTTACTAAGTGCTTATACACGTCGGGCTAAATTGAACAACATATTACACTGTTAATAATATTCCTATATTAGTTATTTCTCTTTTATGCTGAGCCATTGCATTAATGTGTGTTTCTTTTTTATATAAGTCACGGCTCATATTCATTCTATTACATTACACTGATAGCAAAGAAAAGAGTCACAAATAATTTTTATTTTATTACAATACAGTATCCTAACACTGTCTTTGGCGAAACCAGAAACCTCTGTGGCCCGGAATCTCATTGGTTGGAGTAGAATTGTCTACTGTGATGAATGCGGCTTCGAAACTGAGCCCTGATGACCAGTGAAGACGTGCCTTAAAACGCCTTGCACACTAGTGAAATACTAACCTGTTATCCGCCATACTGGCCGACGAGCAGGAGTGATGGTCTAAGGTGTGGTCTGAAGTGCCATTTCATTTCATAGCGGAACCTCTTTGGATCCTATCCGCAGCACCCTTACAGCACAGCGGTACGTCGACGACATTTTACGCCCGGTTTTGTTGCACTTCGTGGCAAGCCATTCTGGGCTTACATTTCAGCAAGATAACGCCGACAGCACACGGACAGAGTTTCTACTACTTGCCCTTGAGCTTGCCAAACCCTTCGTTGCCCAGCAAGGTCGTCAGATCTCTCCCCACATCAGAACGTTTGCAGCGTTATCACAGGGCCCTCAAACCAGCTCGGGATTTTGACGATATAAGAAGCCAATTGGACAGAATGTCTATCAATGCCAAGCCGGATAATTACTAGACCAAGGGTCGGAGCTGGACCAATATGTTACTGAATTGCTCAAATTGTGATGCTCTTTCTCTCGAATAAGTCAAACAATCTTTTTCTGAAATTTTAATCATTTTTTGGTTTTTTACAAGTATATCACATCTACCTATTCCCGTACATTCATTTAATTCCTTAGATATTTTCAAATGCTGCAGAGAACAGAAAAATCACGTCTAGCAACAATAAAAAAAACTGTAGGAAATTGCGGAAACTGCTTATGGTGGTCTCTAGCGCTCATCCTTTCGAGTGATACAAAAATCAATCACTAGACTGACGCACCGACCCACGTTGCGTTCCTAGGTACGCTATTTCATAGATACAACACTGTGCCCTACCATCTAAAGTTCCTTTTTTTCGGAAATCTCTTAAAAGTGGGACGCACACTGCGGTGCCAGACGTGATGCAAAGAAGACGCAGAAGTCATATCAGGTCATTAAAGCGAAATGCTTTGCATTCCGGTTAGCGTCCTTATTTATCACCTGGCAAAGGAACGGCATGTGCGTACGGCAGAGAAAAATTCTGTGGCATTAATGACAAAGAAGGTTAACTTATCGTTGACCGAAAGAAAGCCACAACAACAACTGGCACCCATTAAATGATTCATCGTGTTGAACATAAAAACAGAAGTTCTAGAAGCTCCAAGGTTGATGACACTTTCGAAGGTGACTGGGCCCGATGATCTGCCAGCAGAACTTTGAAGATCTGGGAGGTCGTTGAATGCCTCAAAGGTATCTACCAGGGTAATTG
The DNA here is from genome assembly GCF_023898315.1 of Schistocerca nitens. Classification (NCBI taxonomy): domain Eukaryota; kingdom Metazoa; phylum Arthropoda; class Insecta; order Orthoptera; family Acrididae; genus Schistocerca; species Schistocerca nitens. The sequence continues at coordinate 927,046,599 of NC_064617.1, read as the reverse complement.
AAGAGAAGAAGCTAGTGGACACTGAGCTACAATTTGGAAATAGAGGGGGAGCTCAGCTTAATGTTCCAGCTGTCGTCCTGTACAACTATCACATACAATGAAGAACTTAGAGTGGTTCGTCGACAGCTGAATACGCAAGGTGGTCAGTATCACCACCAATCACTGTGGTTTTGTTCAAGGACTTGGGACCACCGATGCTATCCATGCACATTGCATTCTTATCATGAAACACTGTTAGAAGGCTAAGCATCTTCGCTTTCCTTGACCTAGGAAACCTTCTACCCTGGCACCCCCAGAGCACGAAATACCTGAAGAACTAACTGAAGAAGCCGAGCCGCTTTGCCACAGTGCTAAAGGTCGACTACATTCTGTAGTTTAGGCATAAGATGGCTTCCAAGTTTCTGTGGCTGTTCATCACGTATCTGCTCTTTTTTCTCTTCTTTTCATCGTAATAACAGACCAGGTTAAGAGATACCGAACCATCAGAAATTAACACCATGGTCACTACTGTATTCTGATGATGTTCTAATGACTGCTGAACACGACCTGCAACATGAAGCCCTAGCATGGAACCTCTCTGAAGAGTTCGGATTACGGCTAAAGATGAAGACGGCTGAATACCTGACAACAATGCAAATATTGTAGACATCTTGAAGATCGCAAGTGCCCTGGATCAAACGGCGTTGCCGATGGCTCATTCGCTGTCGAAATCACAAACCGCATTAGAAATATATGGCTTAATTGGCGGACAATGACCAGTATGCTCTGTGATAAGATCACTGATCAAATCAGATCAAAAATATACCACTCTGCAATCCGTCCAGTTGCTTTGTACAGTGCAAAAAGTTAGCCCGCAACGAAAGATAGCGACGAATTCCCTTAATCGTAATCACCATGTACCGGTTTGTATCTTGCATGGCACTTCATGATCATGCGACGAATGATGAAACTGTCAGGAGTACGGAGTGACACCTATCGGTGGGAAGAGGGAACGTCGCTTACAATAATAAGTACACGGTGTTCGAACAGATCAAGAAACAATAGCAAAAAGCGGCTTTCCGTTGATGGCAAAGGATCTATTGAGGTCAACGTTAGGTGAATACACTCCACGTGGACTACAAGATAGCCGGTATTCACCTGACCAAGCACAAGATCGCGCCAAGTGGAGACAGCTACCCAAAAGGGCTGACCCCAACACACAGGGCAACAAACGCTGAAGAAGAAGAAAAAATATTCCTTAGCGAAGAGAAAACCAATGGAGAGTCAGTAATTGAAAGCTGTGAGGGTGTGGAAGCTGATTGACTACACTCAGTTCAAGAGGTCTCAGACTGACTGACGGTACATTATGTGGCACTTATATGGAACGTGACTACCGAACGATTTGTGCCTTAATATTCAATCCTTGTAAAACGAGAGTATAAAGCGAGACTGAAAATGAATGCAGTGGCAATATGGTACAAGAACATTCAAGATTGGTGTCTGCTGATCAAAAGTTTTATATTGGATTGGGGCGTAAGTTCGAAGTGTTTACCCGTAACTTCGCCGGCCCGTGTGGCCGAGTGGTTCTAGGCGCTTCAGTCCAGAACCGCGCTGCTGCTATGGTCGCAGGTTCGAATCCTGCCTCGGGCATGGATGTATGTGCTGTCCTTAGGTTAGTTAGGTTTAAGTAGTTCTGAGTCTAGGGGACTGATGACCTCAGATGTTAAGTCCCATAGTGCTCAGAGCCATTTGAACCATTTTTTTTCCGTAAGTTCGATAAACACAACAGATACACATAACAACTATAGCCACCAATAATATATTCTGCTTCACTGTTTACAACAACCTGCCAAAGTTGGGGTAACTTTTCGAATCAGGTACTCTAGATGTCGCGTGTTTTTGAGATGAACAACACGTCGAGTAATGTTCGGAGCGAATTTTCATCCGAAAAAGGAAGATCCTTAAAGGTCGTTCGATAAAGAGCGGAATCGCTGAAAATCTGAGGACGCAAGATAAGGTGAATAAGGTGCGGGCTGAGTGACTTACCAACGGAACTCCTGTACAGTGTTTTTTGTCAGTACAGCAGAAAGCGGGCGAGCTTGATCGTGGAGTAGCATCATTTCACGCAGTCTTCCTAGTCGTTGTTCTTGGACTGCGTCTGCAAGACGTCTCAGTTGTAATTGTCAGCAGTGATGTTCGCACTTAGGGAAAGTAATTCGTAGTACTTCACACGGTCGCTGTTCCACCGTATGCATAACATTATCGTTTGTAGATGCTCTTGTCTTTGAACAGGAAATTGTTGCTTTGCTTGTGCTCAAGCATTCCTTCCTTTTCCTTACGTTAGCATAAACACCTCATTTCTCGTCACCAGGAACGATTCAGGATAGGAATTTCCGGTGTTGTTCACGAGCCAATTGACAACGAGCAAACAGAGATGCCAAACGCAGATTTTTATGATTTTTGCCTTAGAGAATGCGATATCCATACACCTGATTTTTTAACCTTCCCCAGTGCATGCAAATGTCGTACAATGGTGGAATGATAGCAGTTCATCACATCTGCCAGTCTTTGAGTACAATGAGGTGTATCATTGTGAATTAACGCTTTTAAACGATCTTCGTCAAACCCCGAGAGTCTTCCCGAACTTGGAGACCCACTAATGTCAAAACGATCCACCTTAAAATGAGAAAACCATTTCCTTGCCGTGTTCTGTCCAGTGGTATTATGCCTATACACGTTGCAAATGTTTCTGGCCACCTCCACTGCTGCCACTCTTCTATTAGGCCGAAGAATGGGTCGGAAATGTTCCGATCTCTCCACTTGTTACTCCACTTTCTAGTGTCCGCAGCTCCCTCCATTCAAATCGCGAAATGATAATGTATAAAATCAGATAGCAACGGTATATTACAAATAAAAAATAACATCGAAAAATAAACCCGTAACAACCGTAATACCAGCATCCAAAACAAAAACACTACGAGAGACTGTTCAGCAGGTTGAAGAGCGCAGCCTCGGACCTTTTAATGGTTCTCCTTGCTGCTGTGCCGATATTTCGGCGGTTTTTGTCCTGTCTCTGGTACAGGGCGCAGCGAGATACCGCAGCGGATCGCCGGCCTCTAGCCCTGACATTTTTCTCCGCTGACTCATCGACCTCTACGCCAGATTAACGACAGGGCGTTATGGTGTGATACAGTGCTATAACGGGTCGCCACACACACCTTCAAGCTGGCTCTCGTTGCAAATAGCTCCTCATTATAACCCATGGCTTTTTATCGCTGCAGCTGTGTCGCCATTACTCATAGCTGCACCTGTTATGACGACATGCTACATAAATTATTGCCGAAACATGTAGCTTCTGTTACACTTCTACATCTGCTTGTACACCACCATAGCTCCTGTAAAGTGGATGATGGAGGGTACTTCGTGCCAATATTAAGAGGTTTATCTGCTATTCCAGACGGATACTGAGAGAGAGAAGAATGTCTATACGCCACTGTACGCATCATGTGGAGGATTGTACAAGTTTTTCAACATTTCATTACGAACGTCCAACAACATACTGTGCCATAGACAACAGCATCGTCGGTGAACAGTCTTGTGCTACCAATCTACATCTTGTACATCTACATCTTGTACATCTACATCCATACTCCGCAAGCCACCTGACTGTGTGTGGCGGATGGTACCTTGAATACCTCAATCGGTTCTCCCCTCTATTCCAGTCTCGTATTGTTCGTGGTAAGAAAGATTGTCGGTATGCCTCTGTGTGGGCTCTAATCCCTCTCATTTTACTTTCTGGTCTCTTCGCGAGATATACGTAGGAGGGAGCAATATACTGCTTGACTCCTCGGTGAAGGTATGTTCTCGAAACTTCAACAAAAGCCCATACCGAGCTGAGCATCTCTCTTGCAGAGTCTTCCATTGGAGTTTATCTGTCATTTCCTTAACGCTTTCACGATCACTAAATGATCCTGAAACGAAACACGCTGCTCTTCGTTGAATCTTCTCTATCTCTTCTATCAAACCTATCTGGTACGGATCCCACACCGGTGAGCAGTATTCAAGCAGTGGGCGAACAAGTGTACTCTTACACTTGTCTACATTGAGATTCAATTGCCATTCCCTGCACCATGCGTCAATTCGTTGCACATCCTCCTGCATTTCGATACAATTTTCCATTGTTACAACCTCTCGATGTACTACAGCATAATCCGCAAAAAGCCTCAGTGAACTTCCGATGTTACCCATAAGGTCATTTATATACACTCTTGGAAATGGAAAAAAGAACACATTGACACCGGTGTGTCTGACCCACCATACTTGCTCCGGACACTGCGAGAGGGCTGTACAAGCAATGATCACACGCACGGCACAGCGGACACACCAGGAACCGCGGTGTTGGCCGTCGAATGGCGCTAGCTGCGCAGCATTTGTGCACCGCCGCCGTCAGTGTCAGCCAGTTTGCCGTGGCATACGGAGCTCCATCGCAGTCTTTAACACTGGTAGCATGCCGCGACAGAGTGGACGTGAACCGTATGTGCAGTTGACGGACTTTGAGCGAGGGCGTATAGTGGGCATGCGGGAGGCCGGGTGGACGTACCGCCGAATTGCTCAACACGTGGGGCGTGAGGTCTCCACAGTACATCGATGTTGTCGCCAGTGGTCGGCGGAAGGTGCACGTGCCCGTCGACCTGGGACCGGACCGCAGCGACGCACGGATGCACGCCAAGACCATAGGATCCTACGCAGTGCCGTAGGGGACCGCACCGCCACTTCCCAGCAAATTAGGGACACTGTTGCTCCTGGGGTATCGGCGAGGACCATTCGCAACCGTCTCCATGAAGCTGGGCTACGGTCCCGCACACCGTTAGGCCGTCTTCCGCTCACGCCCCAACATCTATCTACATCTATCTACATCTATACTCCGCGAGCCACCTTACGGTGTGTGGCGGAGGGTACTTATTGTACCACTATCTGATCCCCCCTTCCCTGTTCCATTCACGAATTGTGCGTGGGAAGAACGACTGCTTGTAAGTCTCCGTATTTGCTCTAATTTCTCGGATCTTTTCGTTGTGATCATTACGCGAGATATATGTGGGCGGTAGTAGTATGTTGCCCATCTCTTCCCGGAATGTGCTCTCTCGTAATTTCGATAATAAACCTCTCCGTATTGCGTAACGCCTTTCTTGAAGTGTCCGCCATTGGAGCTTGTTCAGCATCTCCGTAACGCTCTCGCGCTGACTAAATGTCCCCATGACGAATCGCGCTGCTTTTCGCTGGATCATGTCTATCTCTTCTATTAATCCAACCTGGTAAGGGTCCCATACTGATGAGCAATACTCAAGAATCGGACGAACAAGCGTTTTGTAAGCTACTTCTTTCGTCGATGAGTCACATTTTCTTAGAATTCTTCCTATGAATCTCAACCTGGCGCCTGCTTTTCCCACTATTTGTTTTATGTGATCATTCCACTTCAGATCGCTCCGGATAGTAACTCCTAAGTATTTTACGGTCGTTACCGCTTCCAATGATTTACCACCTATGGCATAATCGTACTGGAATGGATTTCTGCCCCTATGTATGCGCATTATATTACATTTATCTACGTTTAGGGAAAGCTGCCAGCTGTCGCACCATTCATTAATCCTCTGCAGGTCTTCCTGGAGTACGTACGAGTCTTCTGATGTTGCTACTTTCTTGTAGACAACCGTGTCATCTGCAAATAGCCTCACGGAGCTACCGATGTTGTCAACTAAGTCATTTATGTATATTGTAAACAATAAAGGTCCTATCACGCTTCCTTGCGGTACTCCCGAAATTACCTCTACATCTGCAGATTTTGAACCGTTAAGAATGACATGTTGTGTTCTTTCTTCTAGGAAATCCTGAATCCAATCACAAACCTGGTCCGATATTCCGTAAGCTCGTATTTTTTTCACTAAACGTAAGTGCGGAACCGTATCAAATGCCTTCCTGAAGTCCAGGAATACGGCATCAATCTGCTCGCCAGTGTCTACGGCACTGTGAATTTCTTGGACAAATAGGGCGAGCTGAGTTTCACATGATCTCTGTTTGCGGAATCCATGTTGGTTATGATGAAGGAGATTTGTATTATCTAAGAACGTCATAATACGAGAACATAAAACATGTTCCATTATTCTACAACAGATTGACGTAAGCGAAATAGGCCTATAATTATTCGCATCTGATTTATGCCCCTTCTTGAAAATGGGAACGACCTGCGCTTTCTTCCAGTCGCTAGGTACTTTACGTTCTTTCAGAGATCTACGATAAATTGCTGATAGAAAGGGGGCAAGTTCTTTAGCATAATCACTGTAGAATCTTACGGGTATCTCGTCTGGTCCGGATGCTTTTCCGCTACTAAGTGATAGCAGTTGTTTTTCAATTCCGATATCGTTTATTTCAATATTTTCCATTTTGGCGTCCGTGCGACGGCTGAAGTCAGGGACCGTGTTACGATTTTCCGCAGTGAAACAGTTTCGGAACACTGAATTCAGTATTTCTGCCTTTCTTCGGTCGTCCTCTGTTTCGGTGCCATCGTGGTCAACGAGTGACTGAATAGGGGATTTAGATCCGCTTACCGATTTTACATATGACCAAAACTTTTTAGGGTTCTTGTTTAGATTGTTTGCCAATGTTTTATGTTCGAATTCGTTGAATGCTTCTCTCATTGCTCTCTTTACGCTCTTTTTCGCTTCGTTCAGCTTTTCCTTATCAGCTATGATTCGACTACTCTTAAACCTATGATGAAGCTTTCTTTGTTTCCGTAGTACCTTTCGTACATGATTGTTATACCACGGTGGATCTTTCCCCTCGCTTTGGACCTTAGTCGGTACGAACTTATCTAAGGCGTACTGGACGATGTTTCTGAATTTTTTCCATTTTTGTTCCACATCCTCTTCCTCAGAAATGAACGTTTGATGGTGGTCACTCAGATATTCTGCGATTTGTGCCCTATCACTCTTGTTAAGCAAATATATTTTCCTTCCTTTCTTGGCATTTCTTATTACACTTGTAGTCATTGATGCAACCACTGACTTATGATCACTGATACCCTCTTCTACATTCACGGAGTCGAAAAGTTCCGGTCTATTTGTTGCTATGAGGTCTAAAACGTTAGCTTCACGAGTTGGTTCTCTAACTATCTGCTCGAAGTAATTCTCGGACAAGGCAGTCAGGATAATGTCACAAGAGTCTCTGTCCCTGGCTCCAGTTCTGATTGTGTGACTATCCCATTCTATACCTGGTAGATTGAAGTCTCCCCCTATTACAATAGTATGATCACGAAACTTCTTCACGACGTTCTGCAGGTTCTCTCTGAGGCGCTCAACTACTACGGTTGCTGATGCAGGTGGTCTATAGAAGCATCCGACTATCATATCTGACCCACCTTTGATACTTAACCCAGATTATTTCACATTCGCATTCGCTAATAACTTCACTGGATATTATTGAATTCTTTACTGCTATAAATACTCCTCCACCATTGGCGTTTATCCTATCCTTGCGGTATATATTCCATTCTGTGTCTAGGATTTCGTTACTGTTCACTTCCGGTTTTAACCAACTTTCCGTTCCTAATACTATATGCGCACTATTTCCTTCAATAAGAGATACTAATTCAGGAACCTTGCCCTGGATACTCCTGCAGTTTACCAATATTACGTTGACTTTTCCTGTTTTTGGTCTCTGAGGACGGACGTTCTTTATCAACGATGATGATGTCCTCTCTGGTAAGCCGTCAGGTATTTTATCGTTTCGCCCAAGGGGGGGTCCCTCTAACCTAAAAAACCCCCGTGTGCACGCCACACGTACTCTGCTACCCTAGTAGCTGCTTCCGGTGTGTAGTGCACGCCTGACCTGTCTAGGGGGGCCCTACAGTTCTCCACCCAATAACGGAGGTCGATGAATTTGCAACCATTATAGTCGCAGAGTCGTCTGAGCCTCTGGTTTAGACCCTCCACACGGCTCCAAACCAGAGGACCGCGATCGACTCTGGGCACTATGCTGCAGATATTGAGCTCAGCTTGCACTCCGCGTGCGATGCTGGTTGTCTTCACCAAATCAGCCAGCCGCCGGAAGGAACCGAGGATGGCCTCAGAACCCAAGCGGCAGGCGTCATTCGTTCCGACATGTGCTACTATCTGCAGCCGGTCACACCCAGTGCGTTCAATAGCTGCCGGAAGGGCCTCCTCCACATTACGGACGAGACCCCCCGGCAAGCACACCGAGTGCACACTGGCATTCTTCCCCGACCTACCCGCTATTTTCCTAAGGGGCTCCATAACCCGCCTAACGTTGGAGCTCCCTATAACTAATAGGCCCGCCCTCTGTGACTGTCGGGACCTTGCCGGAGAATCGGCCACTGGCCCAACAGGCGAGGCATCCTGTGGTGGCTCGGAAACGATGTCATCACCACTAGGAAGTACCCCGTACCTGTTGGAAAGGGGTAAGGCAGCCGCCACGCGGCCAGATCCCACCTTCGCCTTTCGGCCAGGCACGCGCGAGCCCACCACTGTCCACCATTCACCCTGGAGTGATGGCTGACCGGTAAGATGCTCACTGCCGGAAGACGCAGCGACATCAGGGGTTCCATGCGATTCCAAGGCCACCGAAGTAGGCATAGGTCTCACCACAGTTGCCCCAACGCCACTACGAGCCGACGCCTGCGCCTCGAGCTCGATGAGCCTAACAGACAAAGCCTCCACCTGCCCCCGAAGAGTGGCCAATTCTCCTTGCGTCCGCTCACAACAACCACAGTCCCTACACATGACTATGTTTACCCTACAAGCGAACGGTGTACTCGCCTTATTAGCAGCAGGAAATCGAAGTGCTCTCTCACTGACGGTCTAACCGACACTGAGCTGTTCTAACCAAACAAACAAAAGCCTGTACGATACGAGGGTCGATAGCAACGGCGATACTGTACACTACACTGTTATTAAAATAAAAGGTTGTGTCTAGTAGGCACTCAAACACGCAAGAAATTACAAAAATAAAATAGTAACTACATCGTGCAGCCCGGCTCCAGTGGTGTCGCGACAGGCGTGAATGGAGGGACGAATGGAGACGTGTCGTCTTCAGCGATGAGAGTCGCTTCTGCGTTGGTGCCAATGATGGTCGTATGCGTGTTTGGCGCCGTGCAGGTGAGCGCCACAATCAGGACTGCATACGACCGAGGAACACAGGGCCAACACCCGGCATCATGGTGTGGGGAGCGATCTCCTACACTGGCCGTACACCACTGGTGATCGTCGAGGGGACACTGAATAGTGCACGGTACATCCAAACCGTCATCGAACCCATCGTTCTACCATTCCTAGACCGGCAAGGGAACTTGCTGTTCCAACAGGACAATGCACGTCCGCATGTATCCCGTGCCACCCAACGTGCTCTAGAAGGTGTAAGTCAACTACCCTGGCCAGCAAGATCTCCGGATCTGTCTCCCATTGAGCATGTTTGGGACTGGATGAGCGTCGTCTCACGCGGTCTGCACGTCCAGCACGAACGCTGGTCCAACTGAGGCGCCAGGTGGAAATGGCATGGCAAGCCGTTCCACAGGACTACATCCAGCATCTCTACGATCGTCTCCATGGGAGAATAGCGGCCTGCATTGCTGCGAAAGGTGGATATACACTGTACTAGTGCCGACATTGTGCATGCTCTGTTGCCTGTGTCTATGTGCCTGTGGTTCTGTCAGTGTGATCATATGATGTATCTGACCCCAGGAATGTGTCAATAAAGTTTCCCCTTCCTGGGACAATGAATTCACGGTGTTCTTATTTCAATTTCCAGGAGTGTATATTCTGAATAGCAACTCTTACTTCGGAAGACTTCTCTTCATTGAGAATGACATGCTGCGTTCTGTTACCTAGGAACTCTTCAATCCCATCACACAACTGGTCTGATAGTCCATATTCTCTTACACTTCTATTCACTTTTATTCTGCTTTCCTCACAGTCCACATTCCACTATCACACTGTACTATGCTCCAAATATACATTCTAAGAAATTTGTTTCTCATATTAAGATCTATACTTCATATCAGCGCACTTCTATTGACCACGACTGCCCTTTTTACCTGTGCTGGCCTGCTCTCTACCTCCTTCTTCCTTCGTCCGTCATGTGCTGTTTTGCTTCCAGGGCAGCAGAATTCCTTAACTACCTCTAATTCATGTACATTCACATTCGAAACATTTTTTTTTTTAGTCTTCTGACTGGTTTGATGCGGCTCGCCATGAATTCCTCTCCTACGCTAAATCCTCCATTACAGTGTAACACTGGCACTCTACCGGCTCAGTTATTTGTTGGATGTATTTCAGTCTTCGTCTTCCCCTACAGTTTTTACGTTCTGCAGCTACCTCTAGTACCACTGAGATTATTATCTAATGTCTAAATACATATCCTATCGTCCTGTTCCACTTTTTGTCAGTTTTCTCATGTGTTGCTTTCTTCGCCTATTTTGCGTAGAATCTCCTCATTCCTTAATTTATCAGTCTATCTGATTTTCAACATTCTTCTATAGCACCACATGTAAAACACTTCCATTCTCTTTATTTATGGCGAGGAAAGCGTTTCTGAAGAAGAGAAATTTCTTAACATCGTGTATAGATTTAAGTGCCAGGAAGTCGTTTCTGAAAGTATTTGTGTGGAGTGTAGCCATATATGGAAGTGAAACATGGGCGATAAATAGTTTGGACAAGAAGAGAATAGAAGCTTTCGAAATGTGGTGCTACAGAAGAATGCTGAAGATTAGATGGGTAGATCACATAACTAATGAGGAGGTATTGAATAGAACTGGGGAGAAGAGGAGTTTGTGGCACAACTTGATTATAAGAAGGGATCGGTTGGTAGGACATGTTCTGAGGCATCAAGGGATCACAAATTTAGTATTGGAATGCAGCGTGGAGGGTAAAAAGGGCTCTGAGCACTATGGGACTTAACTTCTGAGGTCATCAGTCCCCTAGAACTTAGAACTACTTAAACCTAACCAACCTAAGGACATCACACACATCCATGCCCGAGGCAGGATTCGAACCTGCGACCGTAGCGGCCGCGCGGTTCCAGACTGTAGCGCCTAGAACCGCTCGGCCACCCTGGCAGGCGTGGGGGGTAAAAATCGTAGAGAGAGACCTAGAGATGGATACACTAAACAGATTCAGAAGGATGTAGGTTGCTGTAGGTACTGGGAGATGAAGAACCTTGCACAGGATAGAGTAGCAGGGAGAGCTGCATCAAGCCAGTCTCTGGACTGGCAACAAGTCAGTCCTCGATGGTTGTTTCTCTTTCGATTTGTTCACATTTTTCGTGCAGCCATTTCTCCTTGATTGACCCTCCACTTCCTATTTATTTCATTCCTAAGTGATTTACGTTGTCATATCCCTGTCTTTCCCGGAGAATTTTTCGACTTCTTCCTTTCATCTATCAATTCAAATATTTCTTCTGTTACACACAGTTTCGTTGCAGGTACCTTCCTTGTATCTCTGCTTGTCTGCCCAACATCTGTGATTGCCCCTTTTAGATATGTCCCCTCTTCTTCAACACAACTTTCTATGTGTTTTCGCAGTACTTACATTCTTAACGAACTTCAAATGCGCCTCATCGGTTCTCAGTACATCAACAGGGCATCCCACTTCCTTCCACACTGATATTTCCCGGAAATTCTCTTAAACTTTGTTGCTAAATTGTAATCTAATTCTATATCTGCTCCTGGGTGCGCTTTACAGTCCAATATCTCAGTTCAGAATCCTTGTCTGCCATGATGTAATCCATCTGGAATCTTCCCGTGTCTCCAAGTCTTTTCCAAGCGTCTCCACCTCCTGTGATTCCTGAACAGAGTAGTCATTATTACCAGCTGAAATTTATAGCAGAACTTCTTCCTTTCTCATTCATAATGCCACGCCCATATTCTCCTATAACCCTTTCTTCTATTCCTTGCCCTACAACCGCGATCCAATCCCCCGTGATTACCAGATTTTCATCTCTCTTCTATATCCTCATATAATTTCTCTATCTCTTCATCTGCTGCCTGCGACGTTGGCATGTATATCGTTTTCGGCGTTGGTTAGTTGTCGAATCTGATGATAACAACAGTATCACTGCATTATTCACAGTAACTCACTCCCTGCCTTACATTCCTATCCATAGCAAAACTTCATTACACCATTTTTTGCTGCCGTTGATACTGCTGTACATCCGTCTGAGCAAAAATTCTTATCTTCTTTCCATTTCACTTCATTGGCCTGCATCACACCCAGTTGGAGCATTAACCTTTCCCTTTTCAGATTTGCCAGCTTCCCTAGAACATTCAAGCTTATAACATTCCACACCGCGAGTCGTAGAATGTTACCCTTTCATTCATTGTTGCATCTTTTTCTATTGGTCAGCATTTCCTTTCCAAGGACGCGAAAGGGGTATCTAATCCGGAATATTTTGCCAGTAAGAAATCTTAACGACACTTTTTCAGTGACGTGCCATGTCCTGTGGACACACGTTATATGCTTTTAGTGCAGTAGTTTCCATTGCCTTCTGTGCCCTCATGCCACTGATCATTAATGATTATTTCGCCTTTTGGGGGCTGTTTCTCACCACAAGTGCAATGGAGTGCCCTGAATCTCTGTCGGCCCTCTTTTACAAGGTTACTGCCAGAACGAGGGTTAGTTCTCCTGCTGGAAATGTCTGGCCGCTATTGGTGGTGACTTTCATTAAAAATTTAAGGAGCAGCTGGGTTCGACTCTGGGACTCACGGCAGATTGATTGCTAATGAAAACTGCTGCCCCTAGACCATGGGCTTCACCCTCATCACCTTCTCATGAGATATATGTAGAATAATGTAATATGTTGGTCAGTTGTTCTTCTTAGAACGGACGATCTCGAAATTTTGTTAGTAAACCATATTGAGAGATAGAACGTTTCTCCTGCAGCGCTGGCCACTGGAATTCGATAAGCATCCACATGACGTGTTTACGCTTGCTAATCCGATGAAGCGCACCGCTGTTATTGGGATCTTATGTATTTCCATTATCAGTCCTATCTATTAATAGTCCCAGACTGACCTGCAAGACTCATGTGTCGGTCGAGTGAGGGTTTTGTAAGATACGTCCTTCGTTGGTAGGTTACACGTCTTGATGATTCTTCAAATGAATCTGTCTTATCTTCGATTAGGTTTGTGTGTTTGTTCCATTTTAAACCGCTCCATAGGTATATCCATACTCCCAGGTAAATGAAGGATGTGATTGTTCTGAAATCATCTGATCATACAGTAACGCGTATTTCCGCCTATTGATGCCCAGTGTGTTACATCTGCTTGTAATTAGTTCTCGCATTAAACGGAAATACTCTGCGGGTCTTCAGTACTTCGCTACAATATTGTAACATTGCGACCTCTCTCTATACAACAATGTCATCCGCGGAGAGACTCATGAATCTTCTGCCGTTATTCATTAACTCATTTACGATTGTGAACGTTTACAATTACGATATTATTTTGCTCTAAATTTCATAGAGATCTTGTATTTATAGTGATAAGCATTCAGGCAGTTTGTATTTTAGTAAGTAATACAGACAATATAGATGCTGAAGTATTTAATTTTTTAAGCTTCATCGTGATTGCAACTTGAGATAAGTCTCACAGTAAATGATAAATGATATTATTTATTTTCGAGGTATCGACTCTGACATTGCTTTTGGAAACGTCGCTTTCTCCCTCTTCGGTCATCTGGTGAGTATGTACACTCCTGGAAATGGAAAAAAGAACACATTGACACCGGTGTGTCAGACCCACCATACTTGCTCCGGACACTGCGAGAGGGCTGTACAAGCAATGATCACACGCACGGCACAGCGGACACACCAGGAACCGCGGTGTTGGCCGTCGAATGGCGCTAGCTGCGCAGCATTTGTGCACCGCCGCCGTCAGTGTCAGCCAGTTTGCCGTGGCATACGGAGCTCCATCGCAGTCTTTAACACTGGTAGCATGCCGCGACAGCGTGGACGTGAACCGTATGTGCAGTTGACGGACTTTGAGCGAGGGCGTATAGTGGGCATGCGGGAGGCCGGGTGGACGTACCGCCGAATTGCTCAACACGTGGGGCGTGAGGTCTCCACAGTACATCGATGTTGTCGCCAGTGGTCGGCGGAAGGTGCACGTGCCCGTCGACCTGGGACCGGACCGCAGCGACGCACGGATGCACGCCAAGACCGTAGGATCCTACGCAGTGCCGTAGGGGACCGCACCGCCACTTCCCAGCAAATTAGGGACACTGTTGCTCCTGGGGTATCGGCGAGGACCATTCGCAACCGTCTCCATGAAGCTGGGCTACGGTCCCGCACACCGTTAGGCCGTCTTCCGCTCACGCCCCAACATCGTGCAGCCCGCCTCCAGTGGTGTCGCGACAGGCGTGAATGGAGGGACGAATGGAGACGTGTCGTCTTCAGCGATGAGAGTCGCTTCTGCCTTGGTGCCAATGATGGTCGTATGCGTGTTTGGCGCCGTGCAGGTGAGCGCCACAATCAGGACTGCATACGACCGAGGCACACAGGGCCAACACCCGGCATCATGGTGTGGGGAGCGATCTCCTACACTGGCCGTACACCACTGGTGATCGTCGAGGGGACACTGAATAGTGCACGGTACATCCAAACCGTCATCGAACCCATCGTTCTACCATTCCTAGACCGGCAAGGGAACTTGCTGTTCCAACAGGACAATGCACGTCCGCATGTATCCCGTGCCACCCAACGTGCACTAGAAGGTGTAAGTCAACTACCCTGGCCACAAGATCTCCTGATCTGTCCCCCATTGAGCATGTTTGGGACTGGATGAAGCGTCGTCTCACGCGGTCTGCACGTCCAGCACGAACGCTGGTCCAACTGAGGCGCCAGGTGGAAATGGCATGGCAAGCCGTTCCACAGGACTACATCCAGCATCTCTACGATCGTCTCCATGGGAGAATAGCAGCCTGCATTGCTGCGAAAGGTGGATATACACTGTACTAGTGCCGACATTGTGCATGCTCTGTTGCCTGTGTCTATGTGCCTGTGGTTCTGTCAGTGTGATCATGTGATGTATCTGACCCCAGGAATGTGTCAATAAAGTTTCCCCTTCTTGGGACAATGAATTCACGGTGTTCTTATTTCAATTTCCAGGAGTGTATTTATAAACATTCCATGTCGTTCTCCAGTTTGAGTGATATATCGTAATAAAACACTTTATTCCTTCCTAAAATTGGTCACCTTATTCCTTCCTTCCATATAGAACTTCGTTGTTCATGTGTGTGGTGATATTTTTATTAGATGTTGGTGTAGTCGATTACAGGTTTTTATTAGCAAGCCATAGTTTCCCAAATACAGAGCAGTTTGTTTTTAATACTTGTCATCGATAATATTTTTTCTTGTGATGCATAAATTTCGCTCCCTTCCTAAATTCGTGATGAAAGAAACAGCAGTAGGTGACGACAGCATACATGTAATAAGATTGAATACTCTTTACGTATTTAGATACTGTTGCACCGTAAGTATAAAATTTTCTGACGCATTTTAGAATACTGTGGCTTTTTTTTTACAAATATCGTAAGCCAGGTAAAGCAGTTAATTTGGATCTTACAAGGTTTTTCTTGTACTTAACGTGAATTTTTAACAGTGTAGTCATCTGTTGGTTACAGTAAGAAAGGATATGATACAGGAATTGATTTTTGGGCCGCTTTTGCAGGGTCTACAGAATACTATTTAAGGTAAGACTACTTACCCCTAATTCGTTATTTATAGTTTACAGGCAAATGGCGTTCAGTTACTTAGACAGAACGTCTTACATACTCGTTCCAATATTCCGTAGCGAATAAAATTTATTAATGTGACTGGTGAGTTACTCCATAAAAGATTTTTTGGAAGTTAGTAACGCAAACGTAGTTAATAGTATTTTTGGTATTTATAGGCAATTCAGATACACTGACATATTTTTGATAAATATTTCGATATCGTTGAAAACAACACAAGTGGGGCAACGCTGTAATAGGAATACTAAGCTCTGATCGGAGGACGTGAGAGATGAGAGGCAGGTGACGTACTGTTTCTTTTAATAAGTCAGATCGTTCGAATACTTCTGATTGCACAGCCCACACGGGGCTATGTTGTGATTTATTTTTTATTTTAATGTTGGTTTTAATTCTAGACTATTATTAAAGGAGATGGGAGGGAGAATGTACATTATGCTTTGTATCTTCACGCAATTTTATGTAAATGTTATGTTTATACGTCATTTGTATATTATGCTCTGACTTGTTGATAAGAGAAGACGGGAGGTGCATGAAGTACACTGCAGATCTGTACCTGAATAGTGTCTTGAAGAAAGTAGTACCAACATCAATAGGTTTGTTTGATAAAATTAAAAATCATTTTAATACTCTAATAAATTTATTTAGCTGAAGTTTTGGTGCCTTATAGGCATCATCTTCAGGCCCCTATATACATAGTAGATAACTCATCTAGTCTTTTGTACTGTTATAACTGGTGGTCTAGAGATAGTGCATTTGACAAGTAATCAAAGTGTCCATGGTCCCGAGTTCGAAATCCGCCAGCATTGGTTGCCAAAGACTTCCATCATAAGTTGTAACACCATAATTAATATTGTAAATATTCTGTACTGATTAATTTTGTTTAATGTCAAGTATGTATTTTTTACTATGTAATGTTTTTGACCTTTTGTAATGAAGTGGAAAGTTGTGAAAAATGTTTTCTCTTTATCATTTAAATTCTATATACTAACTGGAGAAAAGTAGTATTTAATTATGGTTTTTTATCTTGACATATTAATGTGTTTAAATATTAAGATTTTTTAAAAGATGTTTGATTACAACCATGTACAAGCTGGTTAATACCTAGGGACTTGCATTGTATAAAATTAAAAACAACAGTACTGCCCATTTGTAACGGAAATGAGTTGGCGCGCACCAAAATATGGTTAGCGCGGGCTAAAAGGTGGATGTGGCGCTCAGTCTGGGCGCCAAGTGAGAGAACACTGTCAGTCAGCAGCTAGCTACTGGACAGTCTGGTCTGGTCTGAGCAGCAAGTGAGTGGACAGCGCAAGTGCCGAGTGTATGGCTATAAAATAGTGCCCTATTAATGAAAAAGGCTCTAATGTTGCAAGTACCGTCGCCAAGAAGAGATAATAGAGCAAATTACATCCAGAGGAAAGACCAGGTAGCCACCATGTAATCGCCACCAATATTGCGCGATCACTTCAGCAAATCTAAGAGGTCAGATTTATGTCAACGTATGAGCCAGCACATTTAAGTGTTGTTTTATCTGCAACAATAAGGCAAATTCTGTGAAATTTATGTCTGATCCTTGACTTGGTTCCACTCATGTTACCTCTTAGGATCCACTCCACATAAATACTGACATCTGAGAATCCTATATGTGAAAAACGATTGAAAATGAGTGATTTGTGGTGTTGCTTAATTCTGAATGCAACAAGATATATAAAAATACTGAGGGTTTCATTGAAATCAAGGGAGTTAGTTAGTATTGCATTTATGGAAATCTCCATAATTTTTGATTTGTTTTAATTCAAAGTATTTGTGCTTCAAAGATTAACTGCAATTAATTCTGTCAGTGAAAATTACTAGTTGTGCTAATGACAAAAGGAAGCACGTTACTTTGGGGTTAGTTAGAGTAAAGTGCATTTAAAGTTATACTTAAGAACCTGTATAAAAGATCACCAGTATTAACTGTTTTAAAAGTCCTGCAAGGCGAGTGAAATTTGTGAAAGAGGAATACCTAAATTTCCATCTTACAAATCGTCTCTGAAAAGTGCGTTTAGTTTGCTTTAGTGTAATGGTCAGCTGAGGGACCCCAATTCTGAGTTGCTTAAAATGAATAAACCGACATGAATAATGAATATATTAATTGCAGTTGAAGTTAATTTTGAATTTTGTGTACTTTGTGTGATGAAAACTGGAAAGCCAGTTTGAGAGCCTCCGTCAACAGTTTTGTTTATTGAAGATAAATTTACTGTAATTGCCCTTATCCATAAAAATAGAAACAATATTACTTCTTTAATGAGTGTAAAAGTTGAGGGTAGATTAACACTTAGGCTGTTTTTTATTCTGCTGATTTTTATTTGTATGAACTAGTTTTCGGTTTATTAGGCCATCTTCAGGTAACTACTGGCTATTGTTTACAATGAGCTTGTGTTCTTACGAACCAAACATTCTGGACTAAGATACACTGCACTTACATACGATCTTTGGTTGTGGTATTGTCTTTGGATTTGCCAAACGGGTCTCTTGACTTTTTGTTCTATAAAACTGTTCTTTAACATAATAAATCATATTTAATGGTTTGTCAGTACCATGTATGACAACAATTAGTATTATTTAGAATACACATTATTTCAAAATTACAATTTGTTGGTATTTATTGTGGACAGTTGCACTGGACACTAATTGTTGGTTGTACGACAGCGGTGTTTTCTTTGGGGGTTACATTTTGTTATTAGAAAAATTGTGCATTAATAAACACCAAATATTACATTGTTACAGTTGCGTTACAGTTAGGAATGTAAACACATAAGGGATATTAAATTATATTGGGGTGTGAATTTATTTACTATTGGGACACTTTGTGGTTAGAAGCAGCTTTACTGTATTGTGTAAAGTTTAAGAGTGGTGATGTGCTCAGTTGCAATTCGTCATTTAGGACCAGCTGGGGATTTAGGGCTAAGTGTTTGTTAATTTCAAGTGCTTCTAGTAGGTTGTTTTTTCTGCCTTTGTTGGCTATGTGTAGCACTTCTGTGTGTGTTAGGTATTTGAGTCCTTCTTTGAGCACATGTTCAGCGAAAACATACAATTCACCATGGAGCTAGGTGAAAAATCCATTAACTTTGTAGGCCTTAACATATGTATCACCACAAATACACATACTTTGAAAATTTACAGAAAACCCAGTATAATGTTCTATTGGGCTTTTCCCGTTACAGTACTATCTGCTGGGCAGTTAAGTGTTATAAAGTCATCCTCATTCTGCCGACGTCCTTGAAAAAGAGGGCAGAGGAGCAGACAGAGGATCAGGACACTCTCTTATCCTAGGGGTGGGAAACTGCTCCTAAAGGTGGAAGAATAAGCAATGATCAACGGCATAAGGATGCACAGGACAGGAGAAACTACTGCATTAAAGACACATAAGCTGCATCCACAGGACATTTGGACTGTAATTGAAAGAAGTGTCGTGATGATCTCCTCATCGGTAAAAGATTCCGGAATAGTCCTCCATTTGAATTTCCGGGAGGCGACTGCCAAAGGGGAAGCGACTATGAGAAAAAGACTGAATAATCAAAGAAAGGATAACGTTCTACGAATCGGGACGTGGAATGTCAGAAGCTTGAACATGGTAGGGAAGCCAGAAAATATGAAAAGGGAGATGCAAAAGATCATTGTAGATATAGTAGGGGTCAGTGAGGTGAAATGGAAAGAAGACAACGGTTTCTGGTCAGATGAGTATAGGGTAATGTCAACAGCAACAGAAAATGGTGTAACGGGAATAGTATTCGTTATGAATAGACAGAGAGGGCGAAGAGTGTGTTACTGTGAACAGTCCGCTGATAGGGTTGCTCTTATCAGACTCGGCAGCAAACGAACACCGACAACGATAATTCAGGTATTCATGCCGACGTCGTAAGCTAAAGGTGAAGAGATAGAGAAAGTATAAGAGGATATTGAAAAGGTAATACAGTACGTAAAGGGAGATGAAAGTCTAACAGTCATGGGGGACTGGGATGCAGTTGTAGGGGAAGGATCAGAAGGAAAGATTACAGGAAAATATGGGCTTTGGACAAGCAATGAGAGAGGTGAAAGAGTAATTGAGTTCTGTAATAAATTCCTGCTAGTAACAGCGAATACTCTGTTCAAAAGTCACAAGAGGAGGAGGTATACTTGGAAAAGGCCGGCGGATACGGAAAGATTTTAGTTAGATTACAGCGTTGTTAGACAGAGGTTCTGAAATCAGAGACTGGATTCTAAAGCATACGCAGCAGCAGATTTAGATTCAGATCACACTGCAGTAGTGGTGAAGATAGGCTAATGTGTAAGAAATTAGTCAGGAAGAATCAATACGCAAAGAAGTGAGATACTGAAGTACTAAGGGATGACAGATAGTCTTGAAGTTCTCTAAGGCTACAGATACAGCAATAAGGAATAGCTCCGTGGGCAGGACAGTTGAAGAGGAATGGACATATCTAAAAAGGGCAATCACGTAAGTTGGAAACAAAAAATTACGTACAAAGAAGGTAACTGCGAAGAAACCATGGCCAACAGAAAAAGTACTTCAGTTGATCGATGAAAGAAGGAAGTACAGAAATATTCAGGTAAGTTCATGAATACAGAAATACAAAAGAAATGATTGTCGGAAGCCATGACTCAGTATACAGGAAGTCAAAACAATCTTCGACGAAATTAAAAGCGAAGATGGTAACATTAAGATTGCAACGGGAATTGCACTGTTAAATGCAGAGAAGACAGCGGATAGGTGGAAAGAGCTCATGGAAGGCCTCTACGATGGGGAAGATTTGTCTAATGTGATAGAAGAAATTACTTTTGAATACATTATGGGCACAGCAGTGATCAATGTCTTATAGATAATTACTATTAAAAACAGTCTTGATCACGATTTATTTAACAAGGTGACCGGTTTCAACCACTACTGTGGTCATCTTCAGACCATTGAGTAGGAACCTCTTTCTGTTGAAGAAAGAGGTTCCTACTCAATGGTCTGAAGATGACCACAGTAGTGGTTGAAACCGGTCACCTTGTTAAATAAATCGTGATCAAGACTGTTTTTAATAGTAATTGATAGAAGAAACATGAGTCGATTTAGCAGAGGTAGGGGATCGAGTATTAGAATCACAATTTAAGAGAGCTTTGGAGGACCTAAGATCATATAAGGTAGAAGAGAAAGATAACATTCCATCATAATTTCTAAAATCATTGGTGGAACGAGTATTCACGTTGGTGTTGAACGTATGAGTCTGGCGACATACCATCTGACTTTCGGAAAAATTTCATCCACACAATTCCAAAGACTGGAAGAGCTGACAAGCTCGCGAATTATCGCACAATCAGCTTAACAGCTCATGCATCCAAGTTACTGACAAGAATAACATACAGAAGAATGGAAAAGAAAATTGAGGGTGTGCTACATCACGATCAGTTTGACTTTAGGGAAGGTAAAGGCACCAGAGAGGTAATTGTGACCTTGCGAGTGATAATGGAAGCAAGACTAAAAAAAAAAATAAAAAAAAATCAGGACACCTTCATAGTATTTGTCGGCCTGGAAAACTGTGCAAGATATTCGAAATTCTGAGATGAATAGGGCTAATTTACAATATGAACAAGTGCCTAGAGGGAATAATAAAAGCGGACGACCAAGAACGAAGTGCTCGGATTATAAAGCGTCTAAGACAGGGATGTAGTCTTTCGCCCCTACTGTTCAATCTGTACATCGAAGAAGATATCACGTAAATAAAAGAAAGATTCAGGAGTGGGAATAAAATTCAAGGAACAGAAGAGAATCGAATCATTTGGGATATGGTGCTACATACGAAAGTTGAAAATGAGGTGGACTGATGAGGTACGGAATGAGGAGGTTCTCTGCATAATCGGAGAGGAAAGGAATATGTGGAAGACGCTGACAAGGAGAACGGGCAGGATGATAGGACATCTGTTAAGACGTGAAGGAGTAGCTTGCATCATACTAGAGGGAACTGTAGACATCAAAAATTGTAGAGGAAGATAGAGACTGGAATATATCGAGGAAGTAATAGAGGACGTAGGTTGCAAGTGCTACTCTGTGGTTAAGAGGTTGTCACAGGAGAGGAATTTGTGGCGGGCCGCATCAAAACAGTCAGAAAACTGATGACCAAATAAAAAGAAAAAAATTTGGGACCATTATATCCAACTGGTTTCGGTAGGCTTCTTCTCAGCAGACGCCGGTCCTTCACACATCTAACGATCAGAGCTGACTCAGAGCACCTTGTGTGGTCTGACGAGTCCAGATTTGGCCTGTTTTGAAATTATACAGGGCTTCACGTGCACCGATGTCCCAACGAAGTGATTAACTAGCAGTGAGAGAACAGCTTAGTTCAGGCCAGAGGGTGGACTTGTTTTTATTTATTTTTTTACCTAAGTTTATCTCTTTTTTCCTTTTTTGGGGGGTGTTTTTCATAGCATTATTTGTACAAACCGTGAATATGAACCAGGCTATTTCTACCAATATTATCGACGATTAGGTGTTTTCTTCTACATCCTCAGGATAAGCATGCTGGGAACACTCTTGTCATTTGAGATGACGAGAGCCATTTTCACTGGGCTCCACAAAGTTCCTGGTTTGACGAACGCTTAAGCACCCAGTCACACCTAGTATGGTCCACAGTATCGACCAGTCTTAATCACGTAGAAAATGTTCGAGACTTTTTGGAAGAGCGGGTGAAGAATCAACATTTCAGTAGTTTGGTAGCTCTTCCACCCAAATACATCAATGAGTCGTTTCATAGGGATCAACCTGTGGTTCTAGGCGCTACAATCTGGAACCGAGCGACCGCTACGGTCGCAGGTTCGAATCCTGCCTCGGCAATGGATGTGTGTGATATCCTTAGGTTAGTTAGGTTTAATTAGCTCTAAGTTCTATACGACTGATGACCTCAGAAGTTAAGTCGCATAGTGCTCAGAGCCATTTGAACCGTCAACCTGTGGACTCTCTTCCTCACCAAACTTATGTCATTATCGAGAACAGAGTTGCTGTTACATGCTATTACGGCATGTCTCCTATGGTAACATTACACTTAGACACACAGGGACACGCACGTGCTGGTATATATCGATAGGGTGTTTCAAAATTACGCCAAGAAATTTCGAGGTGGTGGAGAGGATGCGTAGAAGAACAAAATTAGAATATGAACCGATGTCCGGAAATGTCATCGAAAGAGGTTACACAGCATCCAGTTACAGGCGCCGGCGCCTGCCGCTACCCCTCCACCCCCCCCCTCACCCCTCCCCACCCCACCCCTCATCTCCCGTCCCCCCTCTCCCCCGGCAGCAGGTGTGATGGTTCAATTGGCTCTAAGCACTATGGGACTTAACATCTGAGGTCATCAGTCCACTAGACTTAGAACTACTTAAACCTAACTGACCTAAGGACATCATACACATCCACGCCCGAGGCAGGGTTCGAACCTGCGACAGTAGCAGCAGCGCGGTTGCGGACTGAAGCGCCTAGAAGCTCTCGACAACAGCGGCCGGCAGCAGGCGTGACGTAGAACTCGAACAAACCTGTGGTTTTTGATATTCAGTGATCGTGACTGATTGCCTCGATCGGCAGTGGACAGGCCTTGTCTCCTGTGAATGCGATGCTCTGCTACCATGGCGGCTGACGCTGTCGGACACGGGCTTTGTGGTATGGCATACAGACAGAGAACAGCAGCGTCGAAAGTAGGGGGCCAACGTCTCCCTACGCAGAAGTCATCACCGACTACGCCACTGTGGAGTGTGGCAATGGGCTGCATTACATGAATAACGGAAAACATTTCCAGCGTTCGGCGCCTTTATTAAATTTAAAGGGCAGGAACCATGAATGAAAGAAACGAGTAGAAGCGATATGTGCAGACACTGTGGCAGGCATCAGACAACAGAATCCAAAGTATGTACGTAACCATTTATTCCGTTGGTACAGGAAATTAAGTACACTACTGGCCATTAAAATTGCTTCACCAAGAAGAAATATAGATGATAAATGGGTATTCATTGAACAAATATATTTTAGTAGAACTGATATGTGATTACATTTTCACGCAATTTGGGTGCATAGATCCTGAGAAATCAGTACCCAAAACAACCACCTCTGGCCGTAATAACGGCCTTGCTACGCCTGAGCATTGAGTCAAACAGAGCTTGGATGGCGTGTTCAGGTACAGCTGCCCAAGCAGCTTCAACACGATACCACAGTTCATCAAGAGTAGTGAAGCGTATCCTGACGAGCCAGTTGCTCGGCCACCATTAACCACACGTTTTCAATTGGTGACAGATCTGGAGAATGTGCTGGCCAGGGCAGCAGTCGATCATTTTATGTATCCAGAAAGGCCCGTACAGGACCTGAAACATGCGGTCGTGCATTGTCCTGCTGAAATGTAGTGTTTCGCAAAGATCGAATGAAGGGTAGAGCCACGGGTCGCAACACATCCGAAATGTAACGTCCACTGTTCGAAGTGCCGTCAATGTGAACAAGAGGTGACCGAGACGTGTAACCAACGGCACCCCATACCATCACAGCGGGTGAAACGCCAGTATGACGATAACGAATACACTCTTCCAATTTGCGTTCACCGCGATGTCACCAAACACGGATGAGACCATCATGATGCTGTAAACAGAACCTGCATTCATCCGAAAAAATGACGTTCCGCCATTTGTGCACCCAGGTTCGTCGTTGAGTACACCATGGCATGCGCTCCTGTCTGTGGTGCAGCGTCAAGGGTAACCGCAGCCATGGTCACCGAGCTGATAGTCCACGCTGCAAACGTCGTCGAACTGTTAGTGCAGATGGTTGTTTTCTTGCAAACGTCCCCATCTGTTGGCTCAGGGATCGAGACGTGGCTGCACGATAGGCTACAGTCCGACCTTTATCAAAGTCGGAAACGTGATGGTACGCATTTCTCCTCCTTACACGAGGCATCACAACAACGTTTCACCAGACAACGCCGGTCAATTGCTGTTTGTGTATGAGAAAATCGGTTGGAAGCTTTCCTCATGTCCGCACGTTGTAGGTGTCGCCACCGGCGCCAACCTTGTGTGAATGCTCTTAAAAGCTGACCATTTGCATATCACAGCATCTTCTTCCTGTCGGTTAAATTTCGCGTCTGTAGCACGTCATCTTCGTGGTGTAGCAATTTTAATGGACAGTAGTGTACATTTTACAAATTAAGCAATTTGTGAAACAAACGTTCAAAACTGAGCGTTTCATTGCGATTGTGACTGTTTTCTTTACTTATGTAAGCTGACTTATCGGATCGCTGGTACTCTCCGCAGCCACTCAGGGAGTAGTTGCTCGAAATGCCTGCCTCCAGCGTCGCAACGTGCCGACAGCTGCATACCACTCGCTCAGAGAGTGAACAACCTCACACGCTACGTGTAGCCCCGCCTCTGGGTATTCCGCTGACTCCACCGGGGTTTTATACAACACGCTCTTCGAGTGGCCTCACAGGAAGAAGTAACGCCTGCTGCCGTACGGGGAGCTTAGCGGCACGCGGCGGCGCCCGGAAGTTCGACGCTCTGTAGCGTCGTTGGATGACGTCTCATATGCGTATTCTGTTCCTGAAGACACCGTGTACATCCCATCGAAGTTTGTCGGTGTAACTACGAAACACCCGGTACATATGTCATTGCCTCATATGAATAACTCTGCACAGAAGTCTGTCCCTTCCCCTCTCTCCCAGACACCTTACTATACTTCCGTTCAACACATCTAGGAACCTATCCAGGGGGATGTGCCTGACCTGGGCTGTTCCACCCACCTCTGTCAGTTGTAGGGGAAAACTGAGCGACCATGGAACAGAACAGATCATCAATATCGGTAATGTATTGCAGAGCTTGTACCCCACGCTCCAGCATCGTCGCATAGGTGAACGGGTGTAACATTAAATTATTTTTTTATTAGTTCAGGAAACTTCGCTCTATTACCCTAGGTATCAAAATACCTAGAATGTTTTGAGATTTGGGAAGAAAAATTTCACGTAGATCAAATGGGACACTTTTAGTTTAGAAGAAGTAGTGCCAGTTGAGCAGTAGTTTTAGCACAACTGTTAACAATAAAAGGCCGATTTATGGAAAGCAGGGAATCATGCCATGCATTCGCAGATTTAGAGGAGATTTTTTTGTAATAAAAGATTTTTTCTTTCTTAGGCTTTGTAACAACTTCAGGAGTAGAAGGGTGATCCACTTTCTCTACATGAAGAAGATTGGAGTAGTCAGTACTAACAGAATCCTAAAAGAGGTCTTTATCAAGACAGGTGTAAGACAGACTACTGTAGCCACTGATGTCTAATTTTGTGTAGCTGAAACAAGGAGGAAAGTAAAGATCTCGATATGGATTCTTTCTGCTGAAGACAAAGCAATGCCAGCTGATAAAGAACGTAAATTGATTCAGCTACTTCATAAAATGAAAAGTTACCCGCTTAATGGCAATATTACGGTCATAAAGACCAAGAGAACTACGGTAATGACGTACGACCAAGTGGACGTGCTAGATGACTGAATGACAAACTTGAAAAGTGACTCTGGAAGTGGTGAACGAAAACTGAATAGATAAAGAGCCGCCGGGGTAGATGAGAGTGCTGAAGCACATGCTTCCAGCATATGAGCAGGCGAGCCAGTCCCGGAAGGAATCCGCAACGTTGATTAACCATGAGGTACGGTGAACTGCCTAGCTTGGATGAGGTGTTTAAGCGATTTTCCACATCCGACCAGATAAATACTGAGCTGGTACCCATGATCGGCCTCAGACAGACGCTAAGCAAAGAGTTCACATACGTTCTTCTTTCCCATGAGGGGTAGGAGGGGAGGGGGAGGGTGTCTTGCTGTCAGAAGGGCTTCCGGCCGCCAAATGGCTTAAACACTACAAAAGGTGACGTATGACAATGCCGACCCCAGAGAGAAATGAGAAAAGACACAAAGAAAAGCAAGAAGGAGGAAAAGTTGAATAGATAAAAAAAAGTACGGGCATTATTGTGCGCCAGCAATCTCATCTGTCGGACCGTCGAAATATCGTGTTGTCAGAACGATAAAATCCGGCTGCATACCCGTGAAGAGCATTACGCCCAAAAAATCTACTTACTCACAGGCAGCAGTTACGCTGAAATGGAAACTCATTGTTATGAAAATGATCTCACTATGAAAATATGTACACTGTAATAATTTACTGTAAACTGATTCACTTGCTGTGCCCAGTTGGGCATAATCTATGTTTGACCGAGTTAGGAAAAGAGAGAGACAGATGAAAGTGGAGCTGTGAGTTGGAAACACAATACGCAGGAGTTATGGGTTTTACAAAATTCTGTAAAGTGAGAAGATGGAGTAGTAATAAATTGAGTTGTATTGATAAAAGGAGTATTAAACATAGTGTTTATTGACGAAGAAAAAGGTGAAGTACGGTTTACATGAAACTGTCGCCTATTCTACATTTTCGTCGTGTTGGCATGTAATGGCAACGCTGTAGAAGTGTTTGATGAGTGCTACGTGTAGCCTTCGGTTATTTATTTTACCCGAGGACTGTGAATGTATTAAAGGAAATCATATTAGAGACATTAGAAGTGGAGATAGATATTTTCCAGGTGAAAGATTGACGAGCAAGAAGAATAGAAGATATTAGAAAAACTTCAACTGCGGAGAGCATCAACGTGCCATTTCAGCAAATTCGTTTCTGATGGACATTGTAATAAGACGGGTGAGTGAAAATGTATGCCTGTTAACATTCACTATTTAATAACACTGTTAAGGGAAGAACATCACGTGTCCCTACTATGGGCTCTGAATGAAATGTGTAGTTAAAAGGATAAAATAAGAATACGTGCATATTAATTTTTCAGGACAAATGAAGCGCATTTCCTAAAAAACGTAAACGTATTCAAGCAAAATAAATTCGGAGAGGTGTGCGATCTATGTTACTACAATATTGTGTCTCTCGTAGATTAACACCTTAAATCTCATCCAGTGGTGTTTTGAATCCGACGTCATCCAGGAGCAAGACTTTGGCTGCAATAATTTTTAAACAAATTTACGCTTAATGAGTGGGTAACATCAACAATGTGAGGAGATACGGTGCTGGCCGCAGTATCAAAATAACAGAAATTAATCATGTGTGAATAACGACCAATTCCTTAACTGCCAAAAATATCGCTGTTAGTTATCACAGTAGAAGTTGATATACAAATTATCAGAAATTCAGAATTAACGTTATGTTGTTGGAAATATTTTAATTTAATAGGCAAGATCATAAAGACAGTGTATTTTGGTGGAAAGTATTGTGACCAGCCAAAACGTTATTCTGAAACAGCGAGCACAGAAAACTTTCCCCACGCGCAACTTGTTGAACGAGTACACAGTGATAGTTAAATCAGCATTCGGTCTGAAATTCTTGATAAATCCAAAGGGGACGTCCATTAATTACGTGAGCTCTAAATGAGGTTTGTGGGGTCCGGAAAAATCTCGTCATACCTCATTTAAAGGGGGAAGGGGCAATTAAAATCTCACATCAAATTTTTAATTCAAAGAACGTACATCATTATAGCGGATAACATTGTTTCAGAAAATTAATACCGAGCATATACAGTATTACGGCACCCGCCAGTCATTATGGCCACTCTGGACTTAACCGAATATTTTACACGCGTGCATGACTGGGATTCCCCGATTTGAAACAAGTGCCGCAAAAGGAGCAGACTTGATTCGGGGGGTTCCCTGCCGCGCTGGTGGAAATCACTGCGTGTCAGTCAGCGGAACAGTCGTGATATTCTGCAAACGCATGTACAGGCGATTATTGTGCTCAACATGAATTTGTATCAAAACTTTTACAATGCGTATGTTAAGTGGCATTCCGACGAGTGGAAACACATGTGCGGGCAAGAAGTTAGCCGTTTGTGGAAGGAAGCTAGGGTGAAGTTCACCGAAAAGAAATCACTGAGTGTTCACGTAAACCAAGTGATTCAAAAGTTACATAAAAAAATGTTCAAATGTGTGTGAAATCGTATGGGACTTAACTGCTAAGGTCATCAGTCCGTAAACTTACACACTACTTAACCTAAATTATCCTAAGGACAAACAGACACACCCATGCCAAAAATTACATAATGACACTGTTCAAAGGAAAGTGCAAAACAATGCTGTCTTTTATCTGCAAAATAAGTAAATGTTCAATGACATTGAATGTGTATACTAAATCAACAAAACGCCGTTTTCTTAGCGATCCGTCAGAAGGACTTATACTATTTTAGTGGAGCGTTTTTGCCTGTCCATCTCTGTCTTTCTATCCGACTGAATACTACGCAGGGTCGGCATGTTTAAAATAGTGCTAGAAACACTGTTTAATGCACAATCTAAATAAAGCAAGTTTTTTATTGAAGCATTTTAATTAGTGTTTAAAACAAAATTTAAAAAAATTCACTTTTACGTATTTTTACCCTACGACGGAGTGATTCTCACATGAGGCGGAGGGGGGGGGGGGGGGAGGATGGGGGTCGCGCATGTATCACCAGATCTCACCAAGGGTGGAGGGGGAAAAATCTCGTGCAATTAATGGACTTCCCCTAAATCTCCCTTATTAAAGTCTCCGTGTTACTAGAAGCTAAAGTCAACGTTTTCTCTTGCCATTTAGGTTTGTCCATGCAGGTAATGATCCAGTAAATCAGAATAATCAGCAATTCCAAATACTATCAGAGTGCTTCACGTAACATTAACTTCAGACGTAACAGTTTTGTTATCCGAGCATGTATGCTTTCACCGCCTACGTTCATACACGATTACATTCTATCAAAAATTTATTCAGTATTCCGGTAGCGTGTTCGCATGAATGAATGAGCATAAGGATGTATACAGTCCACGTAATTTATTGAAGAGTAGACAATGGAAATTTTAACGAAAAGTAAATAATCGACATTAGTGACATAAGGAAAGAATTGTTGTAAAACAATAAATAGCATATAGATGAGCAGTTTAAACTATTTCCTGCGTTTTTATTGACACCTTTAAATTAAATTAAGTTAATACAATTTCTGGTGACAACCTACGTGAAGTGGTTTGAAATTATATTCTAGCGCTGCATCTACAGGTTGTTGGCTTGAATCACAGCGGTGAACTAACGATGTGCCGTAATGCGAAATTGCTTACGGTAT
This sequence comes from Schistocerca nitens, assembly GCF_023898315.1. Classification (NCBI taxonomy): domain Eukaryota; kingdom Metazoa; phylum Arthropoda; class Insecta; order Orthoptera; family Acrididae; genus Schistocerca; species Schistocerca nitens. Next base: position 927,016,673 of record NC_064617.1, on the reverse strand, counting down.
ATCACGGACGACCGGGCTGTTGATATTTATATGGCTTCATTAACCCGGGACGCTAACTCACCGAGATTGCCGCGGCTAAACTTCCTAACTGGATACGCACCCTGAGGGCCCCACGCGTCCATAATATGGGGCGCAACACGACACAGTCGCGCCCACGACGCCTTGTTTACGATCTCGCCGTGTTTCGTCCCCACAGTTATCCAATGCGTACCTCTGAAACCTGTGCTAGTAATAATAAGCGAAAGAAACTGGTGTAGGCATGCGTATTCAAATACAGAGATATGCAAGCAGGCAGAATACGGTGCTGCGGTCGGTAACGCCTGCATAAGACAGCAAGTGTTTGGCGCAGTTGTTAGATCGGTTACTGCTGCTACAATGGCAGGTGATCAAGATTTAAGTGAGTTTGAACGTGGTGTTATAGTCGGCACACGAGCGATGGGACACAGCATCTCCGAGGTAGAAATGAAGTGGTCATTTTCCCGTACGACGTACGAATGTACCGTGAATATCAGGAATCCGGTAAAACATAAAATCTCCGACATCGCTACGGCCGGAAAAAGACCCTGCAAGAATGGGACCAACGGTGGCTGAAGAGAATCGTTCAACGTGACAGAAGTGCAACCCTTCCGCAAATTGCTTCAGATTTCAGTGCTGAGCACTGCACAAGTGTCAGCGTCTGATCTATTAAGCGAAACATCATCGATATGCGCTTTCGCAGCCAAAGGACCACTCATGTACCCTTGATGACTGCACAACACAAATCTTTACGCCTCGCCTGAGCCCGTCAACACCGATATTGGACTGTTGATGACTGGAAACATGTTGCCTGGTCGGACGAGTCTCGTTTCATATTTTATCAAGCGGATGGAGGTGTACGGGTATGGACTCAGCCTCATGAATCCATGGACCTTGCATGTCAGCAGGCATATGTTCAAGCTGGTGGAGGCTGGATAATGGTGTGGGGCGTGTGCAGTTGCAGAGATATGGGACTCTTGTTACGTCTAGATTCGATTCTGGCAGGTGACATGTACGTAAGCATCCTATCTGATTTCTTGCATCCATTCATGTCCAGCCGGCCGCGGTGGTCTCGCGGTTCTAGGCGCTCAGTCCGGAACCGTGCGACTGCTACGGTCGCAGGTTCGAATCCTGCCTCGGGCATGGATGTGTGTGATGTCCTTAGGTTAGTTAGGTTTAAGTAGTTCTAAGTTCTAGGGGACTGATAACCACAGCAGTTGAGTCCCATAGTGCTCAGAGCCATTTGAACCATTCATGTCCATTGTGCATTCCGATGGACTTGGGCAATTCCAGCAGGACAATGCGACACCCTACATGTTCAGAATTGCTACAGATTGGCTCCAGGAACACTCTTCTGAGTTTAAACGCTTCCGCTGGCCACCAAACTCCCCAGACATGAACATTATTCAACATATCTGGGATGCCTTGCAACGTGCTATTCAGAAGAGGTCTCCACCCCCTCGTATTCTTACGAATTTATGGACAGCCCTGAAGGATTCGTGGTGTCAGTTCCCTTCAACACAGCTTCAGACATTAGTAGAGTCCATGGCACGTCGGGTTGCGGCACTTCCGCGTGCTTGCGGGAGCTCAAAAAAAAAAAAAAAAATGGTTCAATGGCTCTGAGCACCATGGGACTTAACATCTGTGGTCATCAGTCCTCTAGAACTTAGAACTACTTAAACCTAACTAACCTAAGGACATGACACACATCCATGCCCGAGGCAGGATGCGAACCTGCGACCGTAGCGGTCACGCGGTTCCAGACTGAAGCGCCTAGAACTGCACGGCCACAACGGTCGGCTCGCGGGAGCCCTACAGGATATTAGGCAGGTGTATCAGTTTCTTTGGCTCTTCAGTGTATTACACATCTTTTCAACTGAAAGCTCTTTGCTTTTCATATTTTGAGAGAAGGTAGGATACATCAAAACAAGACAAAAATGTATGGTAACAAGGGCTCTAAAATGCATACCTTTAGAGGTACGAGTACTTGTTCAGCAGAAGAGATGTTTCACTTTCTTTTTGACACCATGTAGGTATAGACGTCATCCTATCGTCCTGATAAACCAGTTCGTGTATGTCAGTATCGTCCTGTCGGTTCCCAATATACTGCATCAACCAGAGATTTGTAACTGTAACTGACTTAAAGGTTTCTTTCTAGTAAATGAATCCGATGTAGTCGTTAATAGGAGGTCCGTTGAAATACCAGCTATCTGTGAGCCACTTTGTGGTGATGCGATGTAGGACCTTGGTGGCCATATAAGTCTTGTACAAACATATCCGAAATGGTTGACTTTTTGCAGCAGCAGCGAACGATGAATTTACTGCCATTCATTGCACGATTTTAAGACTATATACAAGTGTGAGTTCACTAATCCATCTTCACTCTTGACGCCAAAGCTAACATAAACACGGAACGGAATGAGTTTTGTGACGTCATAACCAGGGAATGTACGATGCGAAGCATTTGCTTATGTCGCCAATGCGTTAAGTGCGGCGCATCTGCGAAATGCGAACTAATAGCGGTGAAGCATCACATACTGTGTCGCACGTTGAAACTAGCAAGCTGTGACGACAGAGTTATACCAACCGACGGGGAAATTTTGCTTTCGGAATGCTCTGCTATGCGTTAATGTAGTTGACGAAAAATATTGTTTCGATCATTACTACTATTTACAGTGTGTTTCAAAAATGACCGGTATATTTGAAACGGCAGTAAAAACTAAACGAGCAGCGATAGAAATACACCGTTTGTTGCAATATGCTTGGGACAACAGTACATTTTCAGGCAGACAAACTTTCGAAATTACAGTAGTTACAATTTTCAACAACAGATGGCGCTGCGGTCTGGGAAACTCTATAGTACGATATTTTCCACATATCCACCATGCGTAGCAATAATATGGCGTAGTCTCTGAATGAAATTACCCGAAACCTTTGATAACGTGTCTGGCGGAATGGCTTCACATGCAGATGAGATGTACTGCTTCAGCTGTTCAATTGTTTCTGGATTCTGGCGGTACACCTGGTCTTTCAAGTGTCCCCACAGAAAGAAGTCACAGGTTTCATGTCTGGCGAATAGGGAGGCCAATCCACGCCGCCTCCTGTATGTTTCGGATAGCCCAAAGCAATCACACGATCATCGAAATATTCATTCAGGAAATTAAAGACGTCGGCCGTGCGATGTGGCCGGGCACCATCTTGCATAAACCACGAGGTGTTCGCAGTGTCGTCTAAGGCAGTTTGTACCGCCACAAATTCAGGAAGAATGTCCAGATAGCGTGATGCAGTAATCGTTTCGGATCTGAAAAATGGGCCAATGATTCCTTTGGAAGACATGGCGGCCCAGACCAGTACTTTTTGAGGATGCAGGGACGATGGGACTGCAACATGGGGCTTTTCGGTTCCCCATATGCGCCAGTTCTGTTTATTGACGAAGCCGTCCAGGTAAAAATAAGCTTCGTCAGTAAACCAAATGCTGCCCACATGCATATCGCCGTCATCAATCCTGTGCACTATATCGTTAGCGAATGTCTCTCGTGCAGCAATGGTAGCGGCGCTGAGTGTTTTCCGCGTTTGAATTTTGTATGAATAGAGGTGTAAACTCTGGCGCATGAGACGATACGTGGACGTTGGCGTCATTTGGACCGCAGCTGCAACGGAAACCCGAGGCCGCTGTTGGATCACCTGCTGCACTAGCTGCGCGTTGCCCTCTGTGGTTGCCGTACGCGGTCGCCCTATCTTTCCAGCACGTTCATCCGTCACGTTCCCAGTCCGTTGAAATTTTTCAAACAGATCCTTTATTGTATCGCTTTTCGGTCCTTTGGTTACATTAAACCTCCGTTGAAAACTTCGCCTTGTTGCAACCACACTGTGTTCTAGGCGGTGGAATTCCAACACCAGAAAAATCCTCTGTTCTAAGGAATAAACCATGTTGTCTACAGCACACTTGCACGTTGTGAACAGCACACGCTTACAGCAGAAAGACGACGTACAGAATGGCGCACCCACAGACTGCGTTGTCTTCTATATCTTTCACATCACTTGCAGCGCCATCTGTTGTTGAAAATTGTAACTACTGTAATTTCGAAAGTTTGTCCGCCTGAAAATGTACTGTTGTCCCAAGCATATTGCAACAAACGGTGTATTTCTATCGCTGCTCATTTAGTTTTTATTGCCGTTTCAAATATACCGGTCATTTTTGAAACACCCTGTATGAAATGAGTGAGGAAACTCATTTGTAATATCGATGATAATAAATTCGTGCAGCTCAACGGCTGATGTAAGTCAATTGGAAGCCACTTTGGTGTCTTCCGTATTCTCCACTTACACCGGCAAATCTACCGGGGGAACGGGACCTGCAGTTTAACGTGTAGTCCTTCCTGGCGAATCCTCATGTCTTTAAAAGGTCAAAGCTGGTTAAAAGTACACTAAAAAATATCTGCCATCAGACCGGGATTTGATCCCGTATCCCGTAACATTTCAGTTTCGAGAGACGCCCTTTGCCGCTAGATCAGCTGTCACGAACTGCTGTTTTATTTCTGAGGAACAATTATTGGGTTCTTGAATACTGAACATAGCTTACACTTTATGTATTTATTATGAAGTAGCTGTTACATTGTATGAATTTGTAAAACGTTTTGAACGCGTTATGAGCCAGCTGTGAAGCACGTAAAAAATATGAATGGGATGGTGATGAACTTTTGTGATGTGCGGACACACTTAGTTAAATAGAATAACTGAGTTTAAAAACCACGCTCGTTACGGTAGTGCCAAGGCTCGTTCTGTTGCTATAATGGGAGCCAAGATGGGCTCAAATACGGAGACGGGAGGCACCAGCAGGGCATGGACTGGTAGTTAGTCGCACCATTGTACAGCTTGGCAGAGGCAACTGTTTCTGTTTTATACTTGAATCACTCGAATCTGTGTGCTTAAACAAACAATAACGTACAGCATTTTAAACTCAATGTGACTTTCATCAATTTCTTTAGTCGTAAAGTGGCTGTCTTCCTGTTCAGTGGCCTGATTATTTCAAAGTAACATAACCAACGTAGGTATAAGCACAGACCCACTGCTTCTGAATTTCGTTAACTTGAACCGTCGTGTTTCTGCTAAATTGCATCTACACAACAGACATTAAATAGTGCATGAGGGTTGGGTTGTTTTGGAGAAGAGACCAAACTGAAAGGTCATCGGTCTCATAGGATTAGGGAAGGACAGGGAAGGAAGTCGGCCGTGCCCTTTCAAAGGAACCATCCAAGCACTTGCCTGGAGCGATTTAGAAATAGTGTGTGATATATTAAAAAATGCCAGTACATTGCACCCACACGCGTTTAGCATTACTCTGTTTTACGTAAAGTTTATCCTTGATGCAAACATATTTTCGTTTGTGTGAGATCATAATACGAGTGTTCTACCACACGTGGGGGTGTGGGTACTGTTGTACTATTCTCTGATACCTCTTGTTACGATATCTAATCTGTTGTTAACCGCATTGTCATGTATCTGCGTTGCCAACACAGATAATCTACGTTGTTGACGGTTATCCTCCTGGTGACACTCTAAAAAGACTCTATAAACTGAAATTATTTGTATGACAAAGAGAGGGTATCAATAATCGTTACTCCCTGAGTTGAAAACGTGGCCTCGTCTAGTAGCGAAAGGTGCTAAACTTGGTGCAAAATACGCTCTGCCGTTCACTTCACAGTGACTAGCAAAGTATGTACATAGATACAGATGTCAAATAGAGATTCTTGACCATATAAGCTGAATAATATGGAAAAACCTGTCATGGAGAATGTGAAAATTAAATGTATGTTGAAAATCTCCAGTTACTGTTCTGAGTGATTGTTGACATCTTTTTTCGTAGTTGATAGAGCAATGTGCCATATCACTGTTTTTTTCACACAGGACGGTATCTGACAAAGCCATGGACTGTGGAAGCTTTTTTTTTTTTTTACCTTGCTGGAATTTTCAGATATTGAATGCGGCTCTCATCTTGTGGACTGCTCCACAAGAGACTGCACCCGGCAGAGAGATCAAAGCCCCAGAAAATTGCAGGAAGAGGCAGGTAGGCTGAAGGCAGAGAGTGAGATCAGGGGTTTGAAAGCAGCGAAGTCGGGCAGAAAAACGAATGATGGCATCACGGAGACTCATAGGAAGGGAATACGGCGGCAGAACCCATTCGGAGGGAACGAGCGGTATTGGACCTTACGTTCCCAGCAAGCAGTGGTAAAATTCTACTATGCCATCCGATTAAATTAACCACCACTGCTGTTTTTGTTTTCGGATAGGTTAAGAAAGTTTGACGAACGTTTGTGGCGCTTGAATCCACCTGACGTGCTCTACAGTAGCTCCGACAGTATGTAACAAACATAAGCAAAATCAGTATCCTGTCCGCGCCGTATGTTAAAACCCTAACAGACAGAATGCTCAAGACGATATTGAACACGTAGCAACTCAGTACACAGTTTGAACAGCACAACACCTTGCTGACAAATGTGGCTTGAACTGCCACGCTCCTTCTGTCATTTTCAGCTTAATGCGAAAAGCTTCCAACCTGAACGAATATAGTTAAGCAAACATCTGATAGCCAACCTTTTCTCCTTACTCCTGACTGAAATAATCAATACGGCAATACAGTCACACTTTGAGCAGAATGAATACAATAAAGCACATAGATATAAAAACACAAATGTTATAGGTGCTGCTGTAGTAACAATTTCTGTCGGTGAACTGTTAGGTACAAGACAGTCAAATGCACGAGAATAAAAAAAAACCATCTCGATCCGATTATAACTATCATATGTAATTAGAAGCTGAGCATATATACTCTCTGCTCGTACTGAGTTATGAAATGTACAAGAGGTAGATTTGCGGGCATCTTTCTCAAATACGTTTCTCAGAGTGGTTGTACACATAGTTGGAATTCGATTACTCGATAAATAGTATAATTCTCAAGGCTGTCAATTCAACTAAGTACCTGGGTGTTAAAATTACGAACAACTTCAGTTGGAAAGATCATATAGATAATATTGTGGGGAAGGCGAGCCAAAGGTTGCGTTTCATTGGCAGGACACTTAGAAGAAGCAACATGTCCACTGAAGAGACAGCTTACACTACACTCGTTCGTCCTCTGTTAGAATATTGCTGCGCGGTGTGGGATCCTTACCAGGTGGGATTGACGGAGGACATCGAAAGGGTGCAAAAAAGGGCAGCTCGTTTTGTATTATCACGTAACAGGTGAGAGAGTGTGGCAGATATGATACGCGAGTTGGGATGTAAGTCATTAAAGCAAAGACGTTTTTCGTCGCGGCGAGATCTATTTACGAAATTTCAGTCACCAACTTTCTCTTCCGAATGCGAAAATATTTTGTTGAGCCCAACCTACATCAAAATAAAATAAGAGAAATCAGAGCTCGAACAGAAAGGTTTAGGTGTTCGTTTTTCCCGCGCGCTGTTCGGGAGTGGAATGGTAGAGAGATAGTATGATTGTGGTTCTATGAACCCTCTGCCAAGCACTTAAATGTGAATTGCAGAGTGATCATGTAGATGTAGATGTAAATGGACAGAACAGGATTGCGAACGTTTGTTAACAGATCAGTATAGCAAAAGTTCAGATCGGTCGTAACGACTAAATGTTAATTACTGTATTTGCTCTTAGCTTAAAGCGATGTGACCCATAGCTGGAATTAAATGATTTGTAAACCTGACTAGTATTTGAATGGAATGCTTTATCACAATATTACTGTATGACGTCTCAGTTGAATGAAACCGTCGGCTGAAAGTAATCTACTGTAAAGTTTCACAGCAGATTCTGTTTTAAACTCGTAAGTTCCAGCGCATGTAATTTAATATGGTCTTACATGTTGTTTAAAATTTAATTCGAAAACACTTCCGCGAAGAGGAGTGCGGAACAGTAATGAAAAGTGAAGAAACGTCTTTCACACACTACAACGGCAACACCGCATCTTCATGTTGACTGTAAAGTTCTGGCAGCGAGAGACATCTGAGCGCTACAAAAGTAATTAACAGTCACTCAGCCGTTTTCTTAAGGAATATTCATACTGGTCTTCACATGTTGTGCACTTTAATATGAGGATCAGATAGGAATTTGTTTCGGACGATACAGCAACACAATTGGCGGTGCATTGCTGATTGCTGAGTCTAATCTGCCTCGTGAAGACTGCAGCGTGGTTCTCTGGTGGCGGTCTGCTGTTCGTAAATAACGATGTGCAGGAGCAAGATGGCTATAGCGGTTTCTTTGATTCAGAAAATTAATTACTAACATGGCTGCTGCGGCACGTCGTTTGGTAGGAAAACACACTGTAAATAAAAGCTCTGAACTATTGGCAATAGGTAAGGGATGGGATAAGGCGGGTAAATGCTATGAACACAGATCGTTTCTTGTGACAATGGCGACAGCTCAACTGTGTAGTTAAACAGCAAGTCGTCGTTTTACTACTTTGACTCCCAATTAAATGTTGGAAGCTATTAAACACAATTTTGGAGAAGGCGCTTCACAGTTCGGAGCACAGGGCACAAGAGGAAAATTTCACTCTTAACTCCATAGTAAAATAAAATAAACAGTCTCTAATTCGTCTTAAACTTCGTCTGCACCATTCACCAATTTTCTGTAGGTCATTCTACAAATCGTTATTATCTTCTGGCGTCTTTGTCACAGACAAGCACATCATCTACGAATAGCCTTAAAGAGGATCCGACTAAGGCGTAGCGCCGTATAACGATCCTGCCTTGGAGGCGGTTAAGTGGGAGATGTGTCTCAGAGACGGATAGTGACAGATGGTGAAACGAGACTGGACGCACACGTAGTTTATGTATCAGCCGATAGAGGACAATACTGGATAGGGGGACTGTGATGTTACTTTCGACTGTGCCCACTAGAGTGCACTAAAGTAATAGAATATTTTTCATAAACTGTTCTAGTAATTTTCATAAAGTTTTATTATGTCTTTTTGCGTATGTAAAATGTCATAAATGTGTTTTCGCAGTATGAATGATGCATGAGTGTGGTTTAAGGTTAATATGAAGGTAATTGTTTAATGAGTTATGTAGTGGGATTTAGTGTGGGAACATTTCGAAGAAGTATGGATATGGACAAAGGGGATTTTTGTAGAATAGATTTGTAAAGTAAGTTTATGGTAAAGAGAAAGTTAATTCAGGTATAAATAACAATAGTAGATAACTTTATGCACAAACAAAACTTCAGCATATTGGATAGCTACGTCGGTAAAAAGTGCAGTCGTTAGGTTTACTATTTTGTGATTGGTTATTGATGAAAAGCGCGGACTGGCGCGGGAGAATGTTGTTTTGCTATTGGCTGTTGAGTAAACTGACCAATGGTAAAGCAATATTCTCCGCGCGCCTTTCTCTGCTGGTAGAGAAGACTTACAGTATTCTAGAGAAGAGTGGGAGCCTAGCCATGAAACAGTTCGGACATGTGTAGTAGTAGTTCCGGTGGAAACGATAAGCTGCCGGATCTAGCAGTGTTTCATACATCAAAAGTGTGGTAAAGTGACGGCATAATTATTCCGATGGGCGTGTAGAAATTTCAGAAATTTTAAGTGAATTTTGTGACGAAAAAAGACATATTCCGCGTGGCGTATTGAGCAGGTCGGTGGCTAAAAATTGTGACTGCACTTGGTACCGACAGACTTAATATTTGGCGAGCGTTCTCAATAAAAAAACAATTAGTATTTTTGTAGCTATTACGTTTTCGGGAAATGCAACACTATAAATGTGGTGTCACCGCTAGACACCACACTTGCTAGGTGGTAGCTTAAATCGGCCGCGGTCCATTAGTACATGTCGGACCCGCGTGTCGCCACTGTCAGGATCGCAGACCGAGCGCCACCACAAGGCAGGTCTCGAGAGACTGCCGAGCACTCGCCCCAGTTGTACGACGACGTTGCTAGCGACTACACTGACGAAGCCTTGCTCTCATTTGCTGAGAGACAGTTAGAATAGCCTTCAGCTAAGTTAATGGCTACGACCTAGCAAGGCGCCATTTGTACCATTGCATGTATCTCAAGATAGTCTCACTTGTATCATCAAGAATGCTGTATACCAAAGGACGATATAAAAGTTAAGTGTTCTAGTAGCTACGTTCTTTTCTTTATCACATTCATTACGAATCCTGTTCCAGACTTCGCGCCAGTCGGCGTGTGTGTACGTGTGCCCTTTCGGCTACCCGTCACTGTGGACTGGCTGCCTTGTCAGTCCACTACAATAAACTTGCTAACGTGAGTGAAAGGGATTGTGAGTGACTATGTTAAGACTAGCACGGCCTTGGCAGTGATACTTGTTCACCTAAGTTTCAGAATATATTAATTGAGGACAAAATTTCCAGCCTTTCATTTCATGTTTCTCCGGAAACGAAGATTAGTGTCTTTAATTGCAGCCTGGTTCGCGTCGAAGTACAGTAGGTTTCACTCGGCTTTCCTACTGATGATCTGCTGAGACAATGTTCACAGGTAGGTGCAGGTCCGTCGTAAAGGGACGGAAAGAACCGCGCCGCCGCACGACGATTTCTACTGAATCATTTATATATATGTTGTAGACAGTACGGTCCCATAACATCTCCTTGGGGTACTCTGGAATTTACTTTTACGTCTATCGATTTTGTTCCGTTAAGAGTGACGTTTTGCACGGAAGTCTCGTATCCAGTCACTAATATGCTCCGATACTTGAAAAGCTCGTATTCTGTGCAGTAAACGGCAGAGCGGGACGGTGCCTTCCTGAACTCAAGGAACATGGCATCAAAATGAGCGCCCTTGTCTACGGCACTGTGGATCTCATGGAGGAACAGAGAGATTTGAAACAAGTCCCATAATTCTACAATACATTGTCGTCAACGATAAGGGTCTATAATAGTGTGTGTTTGTCCAACGGCCCTTTTTAAAAAGGAGAATGACCAGCGCTTTCTTACAGTCGCTATGTATCCTTCGTTGCTCAAGCGCTCTGCGATAAATTACTGTTAGAAGGGAAGCAAGTTGTTTCGCATAATCTTTACTGAACCTTATAGGTATCTAGTCTGGTAGTGACGCCTTTTCACTACTACGTGGTTGTAGTTGTTTTTCTGTTCCGCGATCGGTTATTTCAGTATCTCCATTTCGACGTTCGTACGACCGTGTTACGATCTTCCGCGGTGAAACATTCGGAAGATCAAATTCAGTATTTCGGCCTTCTTTCTGTTATCTTCCGTTTCGGTGCCAGTATGGTCACTGAGTGAATGAATAGATTGATTTTACATACGACGAAAAATCTTTTAGGCTTTTTACTCAGATCGGTTGACATACTTTCAAAGTCATTGAACGCTTTTCTCATTGCTGTCCTTAGGCTCATTTTCGCTTCGTTCAGCTTTCGAGTGTCAGCTAGGTTCTTACTTCTCTTGAATCTCAGATGAAGATCTCTTTGTTTACCTAGCAGTTTTCTAACACAGCTGTTAAACTACGATGAGTCTTCTAACATCTGCTAATCCATCCCAAAGGTATTCCATTGGTTTCAGATCGGGGCTCTCGTCAGGTCAGTCCGTTTCAGGAACGTTGTTATCCACAGGGATAATGACAGGGATAATGTTGACAATTATAGACCTATTTCTATGCCATCGGTGTTTGCTAAAGTTGTCGAGAGGGTTGTATATACAAGGTTACTGCAGCATTTAAATTCACATAATTTGCTGTCAAATGTACAGTTTGGTTTTAGAAATGGCTTAACAACTGAAAATGCTATAGTCTCTTTTCTCTATGAGGTTTTGGACGGATTAAATAAAAGGTTGCGAACGTTAGGTGTTTTCTTTGATTTAACGAAGGCTTTTGACTGTGTTGACCACAAAATATTACTGCAGAAGTTGGAACATTATGGAGTAAGGGGAGTAGCTTACAATTGGTTCGCCTCCTACTTTAAGAACAGAAAGCAGAAGGTAATCCTCCGCAATATTGAGAGTGGTAATGATGTTCAGTCCCAATGGGGCACTGTTAAATGGGGCGTTCCCCAGGGGTCGGTGCTGGGGCCACTGCTGTTTCTTGTTTATATAAATGATATGCCTTCTAGTATTACAGGTGATTCAAAAATATTTCTGTTTGCTGATGACACCACCCTTGGTAGTGAAGGATCTTGTGTGTAATATTGAAACATTATCAAATAATGTAGTTCATGATATAAGTTCGTGGCTTGTGGAAAATAATTTGATGCTAAATCACAGTAAGACTCAGTTTTTACAGTTTCTAACTCACAATTCAACAAGAACTGACATTTTAATCAGACAGAATGGGCATGTTATAAGCGAGACGGAACAGTTCAAGTTCCTAGGCGTACGGATAGATAGTAAGCTGTTGTGGAAAGCCCATGTTCAGGATCTTGTTCAGAAACTAAATGCCGCTTTATTTACCATTAGAACAGTATCTGAAATAAGTGACATTTCAACACGAAAAGTAGTATACTTCGCATATTTTCATACGCTTATGTCATATGGTATTATTTTTTGGGGTAATTCTTCTGATTCAAAAAGGGTATTTTTGGCTCAAAAACGGGCTGTTCGAGCTATCTATGGTGCAAGTTCGAAAACCTCTTGTCGACCCCTATTCAATAGTCTGGGAATTTTGACATTGCCCTCACAGTATGTATTTTCTTTAATGTCGTTTGTTGTTAGCAATATTAGCTTATTCCCAAGAGTTAGCAGCTTTCACTCAGTTAATACTAGGCAGAAATCAAATCTGCATGTGGAATGCACTTCCTTGACTCTTGTGCAGAAAGGAGTGCAGTATTCTGCTGCATCCATTTTCAATAAGCTACCACAAGAACTCAAAAATCTTAGCAGTAGCCCAAACACTTTTAAGTCTAAGCTGAAGAGTTTCCTCATGGCTCACTCCTTCTATTCTGTCGAGGAGCTCCTGGAAGAGCTAAAAAATTAAGCAAATTCCAGTGTTACATTCTTGATTTTCTTTATTTAAACTAACGACTTGTCGCCTGAATATGTTTCTTATATTTCATTTTATCTGTTTCTACAATCGTGTTATAATTTCATGTATTGACTCGTTCCATGACCATGGAGACTTCTCCTAAATGTGGTCCCACGGAACAATAAATAAATAAATAAAAAACAAACCATTGCCTCACGGATCCATGCTTTATGATATGGTGCGTTGTCGTGCTTGTACAAACAATTATCATCTCTGAGCCGTTCCTCTGCTGTTCGCAGTACACAATCTGTAAAATGTGCTCGCATTCTTCCACATTTAGCGTTTTCTGAAATGCAACAAGGAGACAACGACCTAATCCCAGAAGATACCCCCGTACTCTAACACTACTCCTCCGCACTTTACTATTGCCGCTACAGATGACGACATGCAAAGTTCTCCAAGCATTCGCGAAACCCAAACCATTGGTCTATTTGCCACGAGGTACAGCCACTGTTCAGTGGCGTTGCTTTTTTACACCACCACAAGCGTTGCTTAGCACTGACTCCCAAATGTGTGGCTCGTGAGGAACTGCTCGAACAATGCACCCTATCCGCTTTAGATCCCTACCACAGTTATTGTGCTAACTGGACTCGTGGTAGCTGGTAGAACTTAGGGACTTCCGATAATTTCATTCAAGCCTTACAACCACCCTCTGCAATGATGGACTGCCCTCTACATTATCACATTAGGCCGGCCGGGTCTCTGTTTAGTTGTGGTTGTTCCTTCGCGTTTACACATCACAATCACATTGCCAACCGTCGACTTGAGCTGCTTCAGAAGGGTTGAAACGTCACTAATTTGTTATTCAGGTGACATTCAGTGACTGGTTCACGTTCGAAGTCCCTGTGTTCTCCTGACCGATTCACTCTGTTGCTCCTGCTTCCCTACTGGCAACACAATAATCCCCGCATCCTTTTATACCGACAGGTCCACCTGTCTTGACATCTAGTGGTTAATTCCGCGTTACTTAGGGCTGTTGGGATGCTTCTGGTAAGCTAGCGGTAGCGTTCTCGCTTTCCACGCACGGGATCCCGGGTTCGACTTCCGGTGGGGTCAGGGATTTTTCCTGCCTCGAGATGACTGGGGGTTGTGTCGTCTTCACCATCATTCATCCCCACTACGGTCAGAGGAAGGCAATGGCAAACCACCTCCACTGGGACCTTGCCTAGTACAGCAGTGCGGGTCTCCCTACGCTCCTTGGAGTATGGGGCGTCATCATCATCATCATCAGTGTATGCTTTGAGAGAACCCTCGAACTCGTCAGATTTTCATCTGGATGATCTGTCCGAAACAACTCCACAATCAGATCGCTTTTCCGGAGCTAGTGGTTCAAATGGTTCTGAGCACTATGGGACTTAACATCTGTGGTCATCAGTCCCCTAGAACTTAGAACTACTTAACCGTAACTAACCTAAGGACATCACACACATCCATGCCCGAGGCAGGATTCGAACCTGCGACCGTAGCGGTCACGAGGTTCCAGACTGAAGCGCCTAGAACCGCACGGCCACACCGGCCGGCCCAGAGCTAGTGCTGGTTAATTAAGTTGCAAAATAGAATTTGAAGAACACTGTAAGTTATGTGAGTTTGGGCGCTGTATTCTGAGGGAATCTGCTTCAACATACTATTAATTCTGCTAATGCATACGGATTTCATTAGCTACGAAAGGAAAATCGAGGAGTAAAATAGATTCATAATTTACTCCGTAAGTAGCATGTTGAATACTGAAGGGATTAAGCATTCGTTATAAACAGTTCTGATTCAAGTACCACATAGGCGGTCAAATTAATGACTATATCTAATTGTTAGCGACGTTTTGAGGTGGATGAGTACAGTAATTTGTTTAGGCCGATTTCCTATCATCGTTATCCTATCGCAAAGTTAATAAAAAAGTACACAGTGACTGCAAAGCGAGAAGATGACCGTAAGTGAAGACAAGCATATTACGGGGCAGTGCGAAAGATCGAGGGTTCACCACTTCGGTAAAGTCAGTGAGTTAGTAGGCTTATCAGGCCATAACATGCTGTAACTGCATTGTATTTGTAACCTCCCCCTTCCTCATCGGTCTACTGGATTCCGATATAACTAATCGTGATCGCATATGCCTAATGAAATTTTACGGTGAGTAAGGCCATCGTTACCGAAGGAAAATAACACCGATTAGTTGGACGAAAATGTACAACATACACTTCTGAAGGAAGAGTCTTTTTTAAACTTAAGCTGAATACTAATGATAATTTTGAAATGGATGGAATATAGTGCAATCACTCCCGAACTGCACAGGGGTGGGGGTGGGGGGGAGGGAGGGAGGGGAGGGTACCACGCAATATTTACTACAAAAATTACTGATAATACAAAGAAAACGCTGATTGACTAAAAAGGGTATAATTAAATGGTCGCCAGCCCGCTACGGAATTGAACCTGCAGAACCTTAAGGAAGGTAATGGTAATCACTGGCGTGCCAACAGAAGGTTATCTCGCTTTTCCACAGCACAAGAGTTCACGAGAAAATAAATGAATCAGAATACACAGAGTTTGCAGTTACTTATTCTAAAATACTAAATTTTGGAAGTGAAATTAAGTGAAGTTACTCGTTAAATAAATGACTGGCTTAACTTAAACTCTGTTATGTAAAAATTGACTTTCAGTAACCTCAGTGTAATGTAAAGCAGTTTACTTTTGATTATTGATGGACTGAATTGAGTTTAATTTATGCAAATGACCAACTGATTTTACTTTTAAAATAACAACAATAAAATACGTACCAAGCCAGCAGAAGTCACTCGTTAAGCTAAATACAGAACAAATGAAATTGTGCTCTCTTAATTTGTGCTGTATCTTTAATTATTAATTTGGCAGTGAAATTTTACGTCACTGTAAGTGAATCAATTCATTACTTAAAATTGCAAATTATTTGAGCCTCTGTTATTCAATATAAGAATGAACACTTGCCGGAGCAGAAAATTTAGACTGAAACTGGTCATTAGCATCACACAAAACTGGCAGTAAATAGCTAATCAATTTTCATATATTTACGACACTCGGTGATTGCATGGAAAGGAAAACGACCTTGCTTGGTAATAATGTCAGAGGACAACGACAACATAGTTGCCCTACAAGTTTCAACTATTGCAAGTTAGTCATACTTTGTGAAAGAAATTCAACTGCGTAGAGCCTCTACAGTACTATATCTGCCAGTTAACAGTCTTACGATGTTGTTGCTGAGCGGACGACGAAGGTTGTAGCCGACGACAATGGTGAGCTGCCCCTGTTGCTGCTGCTGTTGTTTGAGAACCCCGAGTCGCCTCCAGAGCCGTGGGTAATTACGGGACAGTCAATATGCAGCTTCCTCCGCCTGTCCACTCCTACCACGCCCTCAATACTCGCGGGTTAGCGGATTAGGCGCGTCTACACTGGCGCGAGCTTAGCTGCACACCGCGTCTGCGGGAGCTCCCAAAAAACACTTCCGCACCCTTTCATCACTCAAGCTGATTTGCTTCTTCTCTGCTCGCAACGTGACAGAGTGTCTCCATACACAAAGATAAACAGCGGCACAGCTACTGCCAATTCGTCGTTGCTATCGATACATTGAAATGAAGTTCCCTTGGCTATTACCCAGCAATTTACAGTATTTTGATTATAATTAAAGTCAATTATATACAGTCAGAAATATATACACTATTACATCGATTAGTTGTCAAATATAGTTTCTGTAACAGCTTACAGATTCAGAACCAGAATTACACTACAAGTTTCCAACGGATATCAAACGAGAAAATGTTGGTTGGTTGGGTTGATTTGGTGAAGGAGACCAAACAACGAAGTCATCGGCCTCATCGGATTAGGGAAGGATGGGGAAGGAAGTCGGAGTGCACTTTCAAAGGATCCATCCCCGAATTTGCCAGAACCGATTTAGGGGAATCACGGTAAACCTAAATTCAGATGGCCGGACGTGGGATTGAAGCGTCGTCCTCTCGAATCCGAGTCTAGTGTGCTAACCACTGCGCCACCTCGCTCGGACGAACGACAAAATTTTTAGGTGTTGCAGAAGGTATTTTATCTACACTCCTGGAAATTTAAATAAGAACACCGTGAATTCATTGTCCCAGGAAGGGGAAACTTTATTGACACATTCCTGGGGTCAGATACATCACATGATCACACTGACAGAACCACAGGCACATAGACACAGGCAACAGAGCATGCACAATGTCGGCACTAGTACAGTGTATATCCACCTTTCGCAGCAATGCAGGCTGCTATTCTCCCATGGAGACGATCGTAGAGATGCTGGATGTAGTCCTGTGGAACGGCTTGCCATCCCATTTCCACCTGGCGCCTCAGTTGGACCAGCGTTCGTGCTGGACGTGCAGACCGCGTGAGACGACGCTTCATCCAGTCCCAAACATGCTCAATGGGGGACAGATCCGGAGATCTTGCTGGCCAGGGTAGTTGACGTACACCTTCTAGAACACGTTGGGTGGCACGGGATACATGCGGACGTGCATTGTCCTGTTGGAACAGCAAGTTCTCTTGCCGGTCTAGGAATGGTAGAACGATGGGTTCGATGACGGTTTGGATGTACCGTGCACTATTCAGTGTCCCCTCGACGATCACCAGTGGTGTACGGCCAGTGTAGGAGATCGCTCCCCACACCATGATGCCGGGTGTTGGCCCTGTGTGCCTCGGTCGTATGCAGTCCTGATTGTGGCGCTCACCTGCACGGCGCCAAACACGCATACGACCATCATTGGCACCAACGCAGAAGCGACTCTCATCGCTGAAGACGACACGTCTCCATTCGTCCCTCCATTCACGCCTGTCGCGACACCACTGGAGCCGGGCTGCACGATGTTGGGGCGTGAGCGGAAGACGGCCTAACGGTGTGCGGGACCGTAGCCCAGCTTCATGGAGACGGTTGCGAATGGTCCTCGCCGATACCCCAGGAGCAACAGTGTCCCTAATTTGCTGGGAAGTGGCGGTGCGGTCCCCTACGGCACTGCGTAGGATCCTACGGTCTTGGCGTGCATCCGTGCGTCACTGCGCGAGCTTAGCTGCACACCGCGTCTGCGGGAGCTCCCAAAAAACACTTCCGCACCCTTTCATCACTCAAGCTGATTTGCTTCTTCTCTGCTCGCAACGTGACAGAGTGTCTCCATACACAAAGATAAACAGCGGCACAGCTACTGCCAATTCGTCGTTGCTATCGATACATTGAAATGAAGTTCCCTTGGCTATTACCCAGCAATTTACAGTATTTTGATTATAATTAAAGTCAATTATATACAGTCAGAAATATATACACTATTACATCGATTAGTTGTCAAATATAGTTTCTGTAACAGCTTACAGATTCAGAACCAGAATTACACTACAAGTTTCCAACGGATATCAAACGAGAAAATGTTGGTTGGTTGGGTTGATTTGGTGAAGGAGACCAAACAACGAAGTCATCGGCCTCATCGGATTAGGGAAGGATGGGGAAGGAAGTCGGAGTGCACTTTCAAAGGATCCATCCCCGAATTTGCCAGAACCGATTTAGGGGAATCACGGTAAACCTAAATTCAGATGGCCGGACGTGGGATTGAAGCGTCGTCCTCTCGAATCCGAGTCTAGTGTGCTAACCACTGCGCCACCTCGCTCGGACGAACGACAAAATTTTTAGGTGTTGCAGAAGGTATTTTATCTACACTCCTGGAAATTTAAATAAGAACACCGTGAATTCATTGTCCCAGGAAGGGGAAACTTTATTGACACATTCCTGGGGTCAGATACATCACATGATCACACTGACAGAACCACAGGCACATAGACACAGGCAACAGAGCATGCACAATGTCGGCACTAGTACAGTGTATATCCACCTTTCGCAGCAATGCAGGCTGCTATTCTCCCATGGAGACGATCGTAGAGATGCTGGATGTAGTCCTGTGGAACGGCTTGCCATCCCATTTCCACCTGGCGCCTCAGTTGGACCAGCGTTCGTGCTGGACGTGCAGACCGCGTGAGACGACGCTTCATCCAGTCCCAAACATGCTCAATGGGGGACAGATCCGGAGATCTTGCTGGCCAGGGTAGTTGACGTACACCTTCTAGAGCACGTTGGGTGGCACGGGATACATGCGGACGTGCATTGTCCTGTTGGAACAGCAAGTTCTCTTGCCGGTCTAGGAATGGTAGAACGATGGGTTCGATGACGGTTTGGATGTACCGTGCACTATTCAGTGTCCCCTCGACGATCACCAGTGGTGTACGGCCAGTGTAGGAGATCGCTCCCCACACCATGATGCCGGGTGTTGGCCCTGTGTGCCTCGGTCGTATGCAGTCCTGATTGTGGCGCTCACCTGCACGGCGCCAAACACGCATACGACCATCATTGGCACCAACGCAGAAGCGACTCTCATCGCTGAAGACGACACGTCTCCATTCGTCCCTCCATTCACGCCTGTCGCGACACGACTGGAGCCGGGCTGCACGATGTTGGGGCGTGAGCGGAAGACGGCCTAACGGTGTGCGGGACCGTAGCCCAGCTTCATGGAGACGGTTGCGAATGGTCCTCGCCGATACCCCAGGAGCAACAGTGTCCCTAATTTGCTGGGAAGTGGCGGTGCGGTCCCCTACGGCACTGCGTAGGATCCTACGGTCTTGGCGTGCATCCGTGCGTCACTGCGGTCCGGTCCCAGGTCGACGGGCACGTGCACCTTCCGCCGACCACTGGCGACAACATCGATGTACTGTGGAGACCTCACGCCCCACGTGTTGAGCAATTCGGCGGTACGTCCACCCGGCCTCCCGCATGCCCACTATACGCCCTCGCTCAAAGTCCGTCAACTGCACATACGGTTCACGTCCACGCTGTCGCGGCATGCTACCAGTGTTAAAGACTGCGATGGAGCTCCGTATGCCACGGCAAACTGGCTGACACTGACGGCGGCGGTGCACAAATGCTGCGCAGCTAGCGACATTCGACGGCCAACACCGCGGTTCCTGGTGTGTCCGCTGTGCCGTGCGTGTGATCATTGCTTGTACAGCCCTCTCGCAGTGTCCGGAGCAAGTATGGTGGGTCTGACACACCGGTGTCAATGTGTTCTTTTTTCCATTTCCAGGAGTGTATATTTTCGGTGTCACATATTCTTACCGGAGTTAGAGGTGGCCCACGTCAAGTCGTAATAGCTTCAGATCGACGGGACGCCTCGTCTCTCCTCCAAGTCTGGATTGCAGGTCTCCTCTCTCCCCGTCTATGGACCAGAAGTGTCTTCTGCCATCTGTGCAGTCTCAGTGCGATTTCTCCTCTCTCCACCAGTTGAGTCCTGAAGCTCCCCTGGTTAAGTGCCTAAAAATTCTGAAACACAAAACCTCTCTACCTGGTGGATGGTTTTTGTACAGCTAAAATTTTCCAACTGACAGCTACGTTTGCTGCCAGCACTGTACAATAGCATATTTTTGTAACGTTTCTCATCCCTCCTCCAGTATTTCCATAAAACTGTTCTTCCAATAAGTTGCATTACTGCTCCTCTCACTCTAAAAAGTGGGAGTCAGGAGCCACGTTAGAGGCCATCTACCAACTCTTCCCACAAGCGCGTTTTCGTCGCCGTGGGAAACACAAAGGAAAAAAAGGACAAACCCTATTCCCTTTGCTTCGACTTGGTCGGTTACCACCTACGCAATAACCAACCCCGGTGGTGTTTCGCGTACACTTTCTAAAGATGTTATCCGCTGCCGGAGCATATGCTTTTGCAAACCCAAAGATACTAACAGCACTTCTCTGAAATCCCTCATGCCATCGGGAAACTTTTCCTCATTAAACCGTAGGCGTGTGACACAGCACAAGCATGCGTGTCCGAAGGAACATTGCATCCTTCTTCTTATCAACACGGGCGCTGCGGTATCGTATTATTCACCGATACCAGGCAGCGAGTTTCAATTAAAATGTCCTTCCCTGAACGGGAATTAAGTAATGCATGTACAAGTACAGGCTGTGACGCAGGGATGACGACATATGGAAGTTCGCCGGCCGGTGTGGTCGAGCTGTTCTAGGCGCTTCAGTCTGGAACCGCGCGACCGCAACGGTCGCAGGTTCGAATCCTGCCTCGGGCATGGATGTGTGTGGTGTCCTTAGGTTAGTTAGGTTTCAGAGTTCTGAGTTCTAGGGAACTGATGACCTCAGATGTTAAGTCCCATAGTGCTCAGAGCCATTTGAACCATTTGAAGTTCTGGGCCGGCCTTGAGTCGTGAGACGACCGCTCGCGTAAAGCGGAAAATCCCAGTTCGAGTGCCAGTCCGGCACAAATTTTTATTGTCCTCATTTCCTTACACAGCTGATAGTTGTTCGTACTCGCAACTGCAATAATATTTGATGTATTAACATTTTAGTTAAAGCTATGCTGATTTCCAAATGTCATACTGTTTACACTACGGTTAATATTTATTTTTAAACAGAAGTGCAGTTCCCCAAAATTATAACATTCCAGAAAATTATTTGAAAAAGTTTTTTTCTTTTAAGTCGATTTCTTTGTTAAACAAATTTTCGGGCATGCTTTTGTGATGGCTACACATTTCTATTTCTTCTAACGTATCCAACAAGAAATTTTTAGGAGCATTATGCAAAATTTTTATACTGCAGTTTAAAAGCCCTATTGATAGCTGAGCGGAGTCTACTGGGGCGCACGTGTATGTAGCACCCGAATATGACAATAATATTAATGTTACTTAAAGTGAAACTAGTATACTATGAATGATGTATGTCTCTGATAGGCTTTATAATACGGATCGCTGACTGTGTACGACGGCAGACCCAAGGACACTGCTTCTGGTCTGAGATTGTAGTGTTGGAGAAAGAGAGCGCTTGGCGCACAATTGTAGGTACATGTCTGTGAAAAACGATGGATTAGGCAGTTTTTGTGGTGTGCTCTGTGAAGCCACCAAGCGTTAGATTAATGTAAGAATTACGAGATCATGTAAGCAGAAGTCTTCTCAGAAGCAAGGTAAAGATGTTAAATAATTATAATTTCCGTTTTGCCAGCGTGTTAATATAGATTAGTTGGCTGATAATTTTCAATTGTTGAGTAACCCCAGAATGTACGTAAAGTGATTTAATAAAAAGGCTAGTTACACATTTCACATTTGTTGTAATTGTTTACAGTGCTATGTGTAATTTGATGATTTGTATTTACGCTTTTTTTGTAAGGTTACATAATACTTGCTACATAAATCTCATTGTTTGTGGATCAATTAGAAAATATGATATATTTTTTGACCAATGTAACTTCACTTGTCAAATGTTTATGTAAAGCCAAACTTAACTTGCAATCTAAAAAAAATCAATGTTAGTAATTCACCACAATCAGTACCACTTCCTTGTTCAGCTCATATGTTTTTCAAAGAAGTTGGATTTTTGTTAAATGTTCTCATTTATCATCCAAAAGAATTTCATGTACATTTGAAAGTATTACGGCCAGCATTGCACATCGCTCAGACTGCAGTTACTATAATTTTTATTTTTTTTATGAGAGACCAGAATATATCGCGTTCCACCTTAGCTGCTTTAGAGGTAAGAGAATTTAATTTATTTGTTATGTGAAGAGGGACCAAGGTTAGCGGTTTTGAACAGTGCCAGAGGATTCAGTGACTAAGGGGCTGAATGTATTTTACAGTGACTGTATTTCTTTATTGATGTTGGGGGTTTCATTGCCCAGTCAATGCGTATAAAGTTTTTGCTAACAATAATACAGAGTAGGCAAACCACTTGCAGTTACAACACGCTACACGATAATCCGAGTTTTTTATCCACTCCAGGCACGCATTCATTCCAAAATTTATTTAAAAAAGTAATTACTTATATGCTCTGGCCATCATATAATGT
The DNA here is from genome assembly GCF_023898315.1 of Schistocerca nitens. Taxonomy (NCBI): domain Eukaryota; kingdom Metazoa; phylum Arthropoda; class Insecta; order Orthoptera; family Acrididae; genus Schistocerca; species Schistocerca nitens. Next base: position 926,993,819 of record NC_064617.1, on the reverse strand, counting down.
ATTCCCTACAAAGCCAAATAATTTTGCTAAGTATCCAAAAGATTTTATTATTTAAAGAATATTACATTGCTTACAGTTTAAGAGATGCTGTCCAGATACCGAGTTACTAATTCCTACTCCTGCGGTACGATTTTTGAATCTGAAACGGAATTTGAGACTTGTCTGCATTACATATTGGCCTTCAGAGTTCTTAGTTTTCATTTCACAAATACCGGACTAGTGTAATTCGTTAAACCTAAAGTGTTCCAGTTACATCTACAAAGAGTTCCTGTTAATGAAACTTAAATTAACATTATTTCGAAATAACTACCTATCTTGCCCTTGTATGTCATACTGACGAAACTAGGGTTCTCTATGATGGAAATGGCTTTAGATTTCTATTTTACCTTATTAAGGGTGACATCGACTTCTCCAGTATAGTAGTCGTTGGTTCTTCCATTTTGTTTAAACTCAGGATTTTCTTATCTATATCTATAGGTTCCAAAAAATAATTTTATGATTCTTTGTGACACTGACGTAAAAAGGCAGGTTTTCTTATTTTTATTTATTTATTTATTTATTTTTGTAGGGAAGACACTATTTTCTTTAATATCACTGTCTGTAGTTACAGGTGTTCTAAATATGCCGAGTTATGAATCCCAATATTGTTTATAGTTGTCTAATCTAGGAAATTAATTAATTTGTCCTCTTCCTTTTCGAATGTGATTTTGGGATACTTATCTTCTTTGTGCAACGTTATCAATTTCATGTTTAGTGCACTTGGGAATTGTTATTGTATTAGTCACGTATCTTCTCTGATAAATGGTCTCCACTCTTATTTAGTTTTACATTCGATGCACTAGATTATATCCGCTACTGCTCGCTCCCCGCTCCTACCCCGTTGACCGCCACCGAGCGAGGTAACAAATTGTTTAGCACACTGTGTGGGGCGGCGGTTTATTGAAAAAATATGATGTTGTTTGCTGTATAAATGTCTGAAGAATGTAAAATCAGTTCCTATTATTCAGAATGTTATTTATGCTGTCTTTCGCCGTTCTCAACACTGGCTCTCTAATTACACTTTAGCAACCAGAAAGTGATTTAACAAAACGTGAAGCCTGTAATTAGAATTCCTAGTGCCCACTTCATCTGAGAATACAATTATAGCTGCAGCTTATAGCTCTGAAGAATTAGGAGATTGTCCAGGATTTATAATAAAAAACGATATTCCAAAATAGTTGAGTATATTCTGAACGTCACTGATGAAAAACATAAGTATCCATATAACCTAACTAACAGCGCAGTTCAGAGTCTAATGCGCTGATGCAACTATAAATGTCCGAATAAAATGTTAAAATGAATGCTCGCCATAATTTGATGAAAATATTTCATCAAACGCCACACTAAATAATGGTAGAATGTCCGTCCCGCGACGGCACGTGAAAATACGACATTACGCAAACTGAAGCTAGATAATGAAATTCAACCCAGAATTAACACTTCACTTGAAAATGATTTCATGGTTACGCATATCTCAACTTAATACGGCATCCGAGGCTGTTTGTAGCAGTGATACCGACGCGACGCGACTCCGGACACAGATGGCGTGTTATTCAGCATCTGGAGAGAACTGGGGCCTTCCTTCCTCGCGCAGCATTCTTATATATAAAGCCGCGGTGCGGACGGCTAAGGGAACGCCTGATCAAATCGGCTCTCCCGACTAGCCGCTGGGCTAGTAATGCACCACTTTAAGTTACCTAATAAATCATAGCTTCTCTTGCTGATGGCTGATGAAGCTCTTAATTTAAATGTGCATTCAGCACGCAGTTAAGTATTGATAATAAAATTTTGACGTGGCTAACTTAAATATTTTTGGCGAGAGAATTAATTTAATTACACTGCACGCAGTAGACGAGCTCTGAACTGGCCCTTTGGAGATACGCTATCGCTATTGTTTTATAGGTATTCAAATGAAACTTTTCACATCTTCATAGTTATAGCGGATCTCCAACCTATTTAAATCTAAACATCCTAGCCTTATTTATTAGCCGACTTAATCTATCTTGCTTCCTTACGTTTTGAGACGAAAACCAGAAAATCATGAATTTCCACTAAAATTTTAATTTGTGAGATCCAGAATACTGTTTCTACTAAATTATTATGAAAAAGGAATCTAAATAGAAATTTTTAAGTTTCTAGCTCTTTTCTGTTGCGCCAATGATTTTTACAGAAAAACATCCAAATTTCGAAAATGGTTAAAGTTATTGAACTGATATTTAACACATATTGATTTAGTATTACTCCTGACATGCTAGAAACGTTTCAGGTTATTTACTTGATTTTTAAAGTATTGCGCAACATTAATGACGTCAGAGCTAGTTACAGCGGACTAGGCTGGCACACATTGGAAAGACTGATGTGAATTTTATACACTGTGAGTAGGCTGCTTCCCTACATCACCCTCTACTTAAATTTTTTTTTGAATGTTAATGAATGAAAAAAATTAATTACAGAAAGGGAAGCAAGAGTACAGCTTAACTCCCTATGAAAAATTAAAATTGAAATGTAAACATATAGAAATATTAAAAGAAAACTTATTACCTACTTCAATTATTTAAATTGCTGGCATGTTCACTGCCTCTTAAGCAACATTATCACTCATTATTTTAAGCAAAATCAATGAAACACTTTGGCATACATATTCCCTTAAACAAACAAACACATAAAATTATGTAAAATTATGAAAATCTTAACTCCATTAAATACATTTTTACATACACAATTCAAAGAACATAACGTGATACATAAACAGATGATTATCTCTTAGCAGTCTTTTCTAAACCTGAAAGAAAATTTCACAAATAATTTTTACACACATGGTTGTAGCCACTTTGGCTGGCGTCCTACACTTCCATTCGCAAGGGTAGAGGAGGGGAAGTTGCTATGGTGTGCGTCCTTCACGTTCACTCTAAATTACATGGGGAAAGGGGAGGGGTCACTGTGAGTTGTGTCCAAGTCACTCCACGCTTTCACGCAGCTACCAGGCTGCCATTATCTGGTTTGTCCTGTAGAACAAACGAAAAGAGTGCCTCAGACTCTGTTCACTTAATATCTAAGGGTGGGTCACAATGAAATGGGGATATATACATTTAATCCTTCAATATTTTGCTGGAACAAAGTTAACAGAACTTTTTCAATTTTACTCTTACGGTTACTTAACTGTCATAAAATCGGTAAACAAATGGCTCAAATCGCCATTAGTCATGTACTAGAGAAAATTTATGCTCTTAAGGCATACAATCATAAATCCTATTTAATCTGAATTTATTATTTCTGGGCCGGAACACTGAACCAATGCTCGGTACATTCCTGATACATTTGTATTTTATTTACTTAGCTGACTCATCTTCGATTACCTTATTCTTAGAGATAGTACGAGTATATTTGATTAGTAGTTGTATTCTCAGCTTCTTTGTACATGTGAGTAACTTGTGGTAATAGTACAGTTCTGAGTGTTCAAAACACACTACGTTTAGTTGACTACTAAATCCACTTATTGGTCCTCTGCTGCTGTGTCACTTCCACATCTGCAATTACGTACATATTTCATCGAAGTGTATTTATGCTGAGCTATAAATAATGTTTCACGTCTGCCATTATGTTACTCAATTATATTGCTAGTGTATGTACTTATTTAACACTCACTCTACTAAAATTTAAAGCACAGGATAGAATATTTGTTTCATATGTTTAGTGTGTTGCAGCTGATCAGCTTGCTCACGTGGCAATCCATTTCCACTCGATCGGACGCTGAAACCACAGGTAGTCTCTCTCGACCTACCACTAAAGTGCATTAAGTAATTATGGACGAGCGTAATGCTAAATTCCTTAAACCTATAGGACACCATGAGCTGCTCTGTCTCATCTAACATAAGGGTACCTATGGTCGCATTCACGCCTCCAACTCATAACCTCAACATGTGTAGGTGTGTCCTGTCACACACTACACCAAATAACGGCCAGCTCCAACCTTATAAATATTTCAAAGACGTGTCCTTCACGTCTCAACCACAAACACTGTTCAATTCTATTACACTGCCATTCCTTGCTACACAAGGTGAGTTTATTCTTACAACTTGTCTGCATATTTTTCATAACACTAAGCACTCTCTCTTACTATTTCTTAGTTAGCTCCAATGCATACACTAGGTTTCACTACCACTTGAGATCCTGCTTGTACATGAATTTGTACATCCTTTTAAAATATTATTATGGGACCATTTCCAATAAAACAACACTTTGTACTTACAATATTACCAGGGTACTATACATACTTGTTCCTCAAATACATTTTATATCTTAATTACGTCATACTTCTCTATTGTTTGTCACTATTAGGTTTGTCACATTAGGTATTTTTCTTCACTAATCGGTGGATAGAATGGTTACAGAACTCATGGTTGGATAGCCATGACGGAAAATTTTTGTGTTGGAAGAAGAGGTCGAAATTCTTGAGGACAGGAAAGATGAAGAATGAGTGAGACCTGAAAATGAAAGAAGATCTCACACAGCTGGGACTGCACAGCTGCCACACTGTGTAAAGGTTATAGAACAACCTCCTCCCTACAGCATTCATTAGCTTAACGCTGGCTTGATAACCATAACGGAAAATTTTAGTATTTGGAAAGAAGAGGTCGAAATTTTTGGGGACAGGAAAGATGAAGAATGAGTGAGACCTGAAAGGGAAGGAAGATCTCACACAGCTGGGACTGCACAGCTGCCACACTGTGTAGAGGTTACAGAACAACCTCCTCCCTACATTCATTCATTCACTACCTATGAATTTGTTTAGGTCGATCACATTCCTGAGACCTAATAGCTTCTTACATTTAGGGTACTCTAGCCTATATGCATTGGCATGTGGTTTTCCTATGATCCTGAAAGGTCCTTGGTATACGAACATGAATTTTTTTGTTTCTGCATTTACTTTCTTTGATTTTTCCTTGGTTTTGACAAGGACTAATTGACCTATTTCAAAGCTAGTAGGTACAGCTTTTGCGTCATGACGCTTCTTCCTTTCCAACGCTCTTTTTCTTATATTTGCCCTAACCTTTACCTTCTTCTCGTCTGTGGATATTTGCGTTAGAATAGGGAATTCTACCATATCTGCAATCACATTGTGCGGTTCTTGGCCAAACATCAATTCGCAAGGTGCAAAACCAGTTGCATCATGTCTTAAGTTGTTAGTTACATTCTCAAAATACTTAATGTGCTCTGCCCAACTCGAGTGTTTCCGAGCACAATAAGTTCTGCAAAGCCTATTCAATTCTCTCATAATACGTTCACTCATATTTCCTTGGGGGAAATACGCAGATATCTTCAGATGTTTCACGCCGGCCTTATCTAGACATTCCTTAAATCTATGAGAAGTAGATTGAGGCCCATTGTCTGACAGCAAATTCTTCGGAACGCCAACGTTCACGAAGAAATCTTTTTCCAACTTTTCAACCAATGATTTTGCATTTGCTCTTTTAATTGGGTATAGCTTAACATATTTACTGAATCCATCCACAACAACAAAAACATGGGTGCAACCACCTCTCGAAACAGGAAGAGGGCCAAACAAATCACAAGCCAGTAATTCTAGGGTTTCAGTTGGCTCTACTGAATGCATATCTCCTTGTATTCTGGTGTTAGTAGCACGGACTTTCTGGCACACTACACAATATGCTAGACGCTTGGCCACACGGCGGTACACGTTGTCAAACACAACCCTCTCTTTTAATTTTGCAATGCACTTCTTTGCACCGTAGTGCCCATACCTCAGGTGTACATAGTCGATTAGTAAGTCTACATGTTGTGAGGGAAAGCACAGCTTCCACTCAGAAACACCTACCTTTCTCCTTCTAAACAGAATACCTTTATGCAGACAATAGTATTGCGAAACCTTAGGATAGTTCGCATTTCCTAAATAGCTCTTCACTAATTTCAGTTGGTCATCTGCATTCTGCTCACATCTCAAGTTCTTAATCACTTTCTTTAATGCACTTTCTTCCTTTACTTCGTGCAATGCAAACATTCGAACTTCATTTAGGTCTGTTGCTGTAATTCCCGCGTCATCACAGATCTCCACACTTCTAGATAACCCATCAGCTACCATATTGTCTTTCCCTTGAATATATCTAATCTCAAGGTCAAACTGCTGGAGATACAATGACCATCTTACCAAACGAGAATTCCTCAACTTACAGGTCTTTAAAAAGGTCAACGCCTTATGGTCACTGTAAACAATTATCTTGTGACCTAATAGATACTGCTCAAACTTCTGTACCCCAAATACAATTGCCAATGCTTCTAGTTCTGAGATGACATACAGAATGGTTTTTCAAAATCAGGATGATGTAAAATAGGACTATTAATTAAAGAATGTTTAAGCACCTCAAACGCCTGTGGACATTCTGCTGTCCAAACCCAAGGGGTATTCTTTTTCAGCAAGAGGTGAAGACAAGGAGCATTAAAAGCTTGATCACTAACAAAACGCCTATAGAAGCCGAACAGACCGAACATCGACCTCAACTGCTTCTTGTTTCTGGGAGCCTCAAATTTTTCAATGACTGCTAGGTCTGCCTGGGTCAGGCAGAATACCTTTTCCACTTATCCTATATCCCAAGAAACCTATTTCCTCTTTAACGCACTCTGTCTTTTCAATCTTTAGTTTCATGCCACCTCTCTCAATAGCCTCTAACACTTCCTCTAATAAAGCTATGTTTTCTTCCCAGGTAGGAGTTGCTATTAACAGATCATCTACGTAGACTGTTATTTTATTACTTAAAGCTGGTCCTAAAACATGGCACATCACACGTACGAAGGCACAAACAGAGATATTAAGTCCGAAAGGTACCACACGGTATTGGTAACAAACTCCTTCGTACAAGAAAGCTGTGTACTTCCTTGAACTTTCCGCCAGTGGCAAATTCCAATATCCGCACGTGATGTCCATAGAAGTTAAGAATTTTACTCCGGCCGGCCGAAGTGGCCGTGCGGTTAAAGGCGCTGCAGTCTGGAACCGCAAGACCGCTACGGTCGCAGGTACGAATCCTGCCTCGGGCATGGATGTTTGTGATGTCCTTAGGTTAGTTAGGTTTAACTAGTTCTAAGTTCTAGGGGACTAATAACCTCAGCAGTTGAGTCCCATAGTGCTCAGAGCCATTTGAACCATTTGAATTTTACTCCCCTGAACTTTTGCAATAACTCGTCCATGTTCTGCGGTCTATCACTTTCCCTAACCACTATTTCATTCGACCAACGAGCGTCCAAGACCAATCTGACACTTCCGTCTCTTTTTGGTACAACAACAAGAGGATTATTGTACTCACTGACCGCTTTTTCAATCACACCCCACTCTAGCATTCTCTGTATCTCCTTTCGAACTGCCTCCTTACTAGCTACATGTATTTGGTATGGCTTCCTGAAAAACACTTGGCCGGGTTTCACCTTTAATTGACATTCATAACCTTTGACTATGCCAGGTCGATCTGAAAATACCTTATGATGCCTTTTTAGAACCTGTCTCAGTTCTTCCTTCTGACTGGCTGAAATCTTATCGATTTCCTGCAATTTAGCTTCTATTTTGTCTAAAATAATTGCTTCTTCTTCTTCTGTGTTCAGCTTACTGTTACTAAGATTAACACCTTCGTCCCAATACCTCCTATTTCTCAGAACTTGTATAGGCAGCTCCCAAGTTTCATCCTTAGTTACTACATGTTTATGACTAAAAGGTACTGTAATTACTCCGGTTATTAGCAGGACCATTTTTAACTGGCTTCTTTCAAAGTCAACAACACACTGATATTTTGACAAGAAATCTATGCCAAATAAAACCTCAATACTGAGATTGTTTACAATTAAACATGGAAGATCAATTAAATTACCATTAATGTTAAAGGGCAGTAAAGCTTCTTGCTTTATCGTTTTTGACACCTTGCCAGTAGCACCAATTATTCTTAGTCCTGATACCCTCATTACAGTAAGCTTGTCTTTACCAGGTAATGCATCAAAGAAGGACTGAGATATTGCACTCACCTCACTTCCACTGTCTAAGAGACAACGTACATTGATACCCAACATATTCACTGTTATTATAGGGTGGCTTATTCTAGGTTGTACAGGTGGTTCCTCAAATTCATCTAATAGTTCCTTTTGGATTTGTCTCCAACTAAAGTGATCGACATCTGTCTTCATTACATTTAGGTCACAGTGTGTAGGGGTTTCCTGAATTACATTTTCAGCTGCCTTTTCCAGTCGGTCTATTAATTTTAAATCGAAACACCGCACGACTTCATTACATTTAGTTTGCTGAACATGACCCAAATTACTGTAGTCTGAGCGATTCTGCGCTTCCAGACCGGGCATAACATTAGTTACAGCTAAACCACTTTCACCATTATCGTCGGTTTCCTTCTCAAGTGACAACTGGTCACAGCTACTGGGTTCATCGACCCCCAACAGGCTACCCTCTACATTCTCACTTACCTCCTGTCCTAAATCTATTAGTACATTATCAACATCCTGCACAGGCACTTTAGATAAGAGCACATCATCCTCATCGTAAATATAAGCATGAATTTCTTCTGCTTCTTCACCTGACAATTCAGTATTTTGTAGCTCCTCCCTATTGTTACACTGCTGCGCCTTCTCTTTCTCTTCCCACTTAGAAAGCGTCTCTAACACGGTATCTATCAAATACTGTGAGTGATCTAATATTTCTACTGTATCCTTAGATGCTACCGACTCTTCATCCACATGTTCAGTTTGAGTATTCTGATCTGTCATACTAATTACTGTAACTACTGGCTTAGGAAAAGTAACCGCCTGGTGAGCGCCAGTGTCCTCATAGACGGGAACTAGTTTTCCTGCCTCGGCCTACTACTGTTTCCTTTATTTTCATTATAGTTAACTGGCACAGCATTACTTTCCGTACTGTTGTTTACCTGCATATTTCTGTTTGGAACAAAATTATTATCCCTTGGACGCCATTGTTGGTTCTGATAATTATTTCCCCAATTCCTACCTCTCTTAGGATGGCGAACACCTACTGTTCTCATGTTTACATTGCCATTTTGCTCGTTCCTAAAATTACTACTATTGTTATTAGCATTTCTGCTATTACGTGCTTGCTCCTCATTGGCAGCAACACGTTCTACACGTTCCAAATATTCAATGAAACGATTCAGATTGTCTCTAGGAGCAGATATAATTCTAGTTTGCCAATACCATGGCAGTTTGGCTTCAAGACCTAGTATAATCATTTCAGGTTTTAGCTTTTCGTCCAAATGTGACAAACGTGAGATCCATGACCTGTTGTTGTTGTGGTCTTCAGTCCTGAGACTGGTTTGATGCAGCTCTCCACGCTACTCTATCCTGTGCAAGCTTCTTCATCTCCCAGTACCTACTGCAACCTACATCCTTCTGAATCTGTTTAGTGTAGCAAACTCTTTAATTGATTCCTTGCCTGCATTGAAGCGTTTTCCACTCCAAAATTCTCTCAACACTTCATTTTGCTTATTACTAGACCAATACTCATTAATGAAAGCTGTTTTAAACTCCGCTAATGTTTTACACTTCAACATAACATCAGCTGACCAACGCATGGCGTCACCTGCTAAATGGCTTTTAATAAATGAGATTTTCTCTCGTTCAGACCAAGTTGGTGGAATCACATCTTCAAAATCGTTCCAGAAATCTAGCAGGTGGATATTTTTATCTGGAACGAACCGCAAGAACTGCCGACACCCGATAAAAGCGGCGTTTGCAGCTACAACTTGTTGTATATTACCATTACCAGAAGTTACTGAAGCTACATTACTCTCAATGTTAGCAATGTTAGTACTAATATTTTCTACTTTCATTTCAACATTATCTACTCTTTGCACAATATGAGTAGTGTCAGTTTTGATCGCATCTACTTCTGCTTGACATATGTTTACTTTCATATTAACATCTTTAAATCTATCTGAGCACAGTTCAGATTCCGCCTCGATCTTTTCTGTTAACTTGTGCTCCAGCTTCGCATCTTCCATTTGGAAGTCTTTGCGAACCTCAGCAACTTCGGATTTTACTGTTTTATACATTTCAGAAAACTGTTGAGCAACCTTTTTCTTAATATCCTCATGATTGTAATCAATTTTATAATTTAAACTGTCTAGATCCTCTTTCAACTTATTGCAACCAGCCTTGAAGGTATCGTCCATTACCTCCAATCGTTTATTAAAATTTGTTTGGCTGGCCACTATCTCAGACTTTAATTCAGCATTACTGTTTTTGACCTGTTCACTTATTTCAGACTTTAATTCAGCATTATTGGATTCTAATTTATTGTCCATTGCCTCAAACCGTTTATTAAAATTTGTTTGGCTGGCCACAATCCTGTTATTTACCTCAATTATATCAGATTTTAAATCAGCTGTCATTTGAGCATTACTGGCAGCTATTGCTTGTAATATAACATTTAAATCAATAGCCCCAGTATCTTTGGGTTGCTCACTAGGTGGCTTTTTATCACACTCAGGTGACGAAAAACTAGCTCCAACACCAGAATCATCAAAACTAAATGAAACTTCTGATTGATTAGTCGTATCTAACTTCTCCTTCTTAAACTCTACCATCTCTGATGACTGTTTCATTTTTAATTCATCAGACAAACTATCATCCAATAAATCAACAATTTCTAATTTTTGTTTTACTACAGGGGTCTCTATTATTGAATTATTGCCCCTTTTTAAACTACTGTCAGGAGACAATATTTCATATTTCACCTTAAGATTACTACTTTCATGCATATTTACACTTGAACCGTTGTCTGGATTTACATTTCCCTCAACAGACATAGGTTCTAATTTAAGTTTAACTTCAGTTTCTTTTGGCGGTTCCATCGCCGACAGTCTTTTAGTGCAGGTTAGTAAAATTTTTAACAGCTTTTCACTTAACTTAGTTCCTTCTGCACGACGTTGTCTGCGCGGCGTACCAGGATTACTGATGCGACGTGGCACGTTGAACTGCAGACGGCACTCCGACGGCTGTTGTGTGTTTGAATGGCCCGCAATTGCAGGCGCGGTTCCGGCTGCTCCGACGGACGACTGCGGTGCGGCGAAACTGGCTTCTCGCGATGCCGGCAGCACCGCTAGACTCAGTGCCAGCTCCGTCAATCCAGATGCGTTGTTAATCCAACTGCGTCGTCCACATGCACACGTAACACTTTCACTGTTCTATTACGCAGTTGCTTGTCGCATTTCACTCGCGAATCCGAATAGTTAAAAATCACTTTCACTTTTAATCTGTTTATTTCCCAGCCGATGCACCATATGTGGGGCGGCGGGTTTTGAAAATTAATTGTTGTTTGCTGTATAAATGTCTGAAGAATGTAAAATCAGTTCCTATTATTGAGAATGTTATTTATGCTGTATTTCGCCGTTCTCAACACTGGCTCTCTAATTACACTTTAGCAACCAGAAAGTGATTTAACAAAACGTGAAGCCTGTAATTAGAATTCCTAGTGCCCACTTCATCTGAGAATACAATTATAGCTGCAGCTTATAGCTCTGAAGAATTAGGAGATTGTCCAGGATTTATAATAAAAAACAATATTCCAAAATAGTTGAGTATATTCTGAAAGTCACTGATGAAAAACACAAGTATCCATATAACCTAACTAACAGCGCAGTTCAGAGTCTAATGCGCTGATGCAACTATAAATGTCCGAATAAAATGTTAAAATGAATGCTCGCCATAATTTGATGAAAATATTTCATCAAACGCCACGCTAAATAATGGTAGAATGTCTGTCCCGCGACGGCACGTGAAAATACGACATTACGCAAACTGAAGCTAGATAATGAAATTCAACCCAGAATTAACACTTCACTTGAAAATGATTTCATGGTTACGCGTATCTCGAGTAACTTAATACGGCATCCGAGGCTGGCCACAATCTCAGACTTTAATTCAGCATTACTGTTTTTGACCTGTTCACTTATTTCAGACTTTAATTCAGCATTATTGGATTCTAATTTATTATCCATTGCCTCAAACCGTTTATTAAAATTTGTTTGGCTGGCCACAATCCTGTTATTTACCTCAATTAGCAGTGATACCGACGCGACGCAACTCCCGACACAGATGGCGTGTTATTCAGCATCTGGAGAGAACTGGGGCCTTCCTTCCTCGCGCAGTGTTCTTATATATAAAGCCGCGGTGCGGACGGCTAAGGGAACGCCTGATCAAATCGGCTCTCCCGACTAGCCGCTGGGCTAGTAATGCACCACTTTAAGTTACCTAATAAATCATAGCTTCTCTTGCTGATGGCCGATGAAGCTCTTAATTTAAATGTGCATTCAGCACGCAGTTAAGTATTGATAATAAAATTTTGACGTGGCTAACTTAAATATTTTTGGCGAGAGAATTAATTTAATTACACTGCACGCAGTAGACGAGCTCTGAACTGGCCCTTTGGAGATACGCTATCGCTATTGTTTTATATGTATTCAAATGAAACTTTTCACATCTTCATAGTTATAGCGGATCTCCAAGCTATTTAAATCTAAACATCCTAGCCTTATTTATTAGCCTACTTAATCTATCTTGCTTCCTTACGTTTTGAGACGAAAACCAGAAAATCATGAATTTCCACTAAAATTTTAATTTGTGAAATCCAAAGTACTGTTTTTATTAAATTATTATGAAAGATGAATCTAAATATAAATTTTGAATTCTCTAGCTCTTTTCTGTTGCGCCAATGATTTTTACAGAAAAACGTCCAAATTTCGAAAATGGCTTAAGTTATCGAACTGATATTTAACACATATTAATTTAGTATTACTCCTGACATGCTAGAAAAGTTTTAGGTTATTTGTTTGATTTTTAAAGTATTGCGCAACATTAATGACGTCAGAGCTAGTTACAGCAGACTGTCTGGCACACAATGGAAAGACTGATGTGAATTTACTACAGCGTGAGTAGGCTGCTTCCCTACAACTGGACTCACAATCGAGAGGGTGACAGTTCAAGTCCGTGTCCGGCCATCGAGATTTACGTTTTCCGTGGTTTTCAAAAATCGCTTAACGTAAATGCCGGGAGAGTGGCTTTGAAAGAGCGCGGCCGATGTCCTTTGCTAATCCTCCATAATCCGAACTAACGCTTGCGATGGTACCTAACTGTTACTGCTGAGTAGTTGATATTCCTAAATACCATACCATACGAGCAAACCAGTTGCGTCCTTACCTGCGGTTACTCGCACTTTAGGCGCTGGGGCTACGCACGGCTCTGTTTAAAATGAATAGCTCTATGTATTCAATGGGTTGAGGCGTAAACGTTTGCTAATTCGCTGCAAATAATAACCTGTAGCTGTGATCCTGCTGTCAAATAGACAATGCATTGGCCGTAAATTCAACTGTATACCTAGGAATTATAATTACGAACAATTTAAATTGGAAATAACACATTGAAAATGTTGTAGGGAAGACAAGCCAAAGACTGCGTTTTAGTGGCAAAACAGGAAATGTAACAGGTCTACGAAAGGGACTGCCTACGCTAGACTTGACCGTCCTCTTTTGGAGTACTGCTGCACGGTCCGGTATTCTTACAGATAGGAGTACATCAAGAATGTTCAAAGAAGAGCAGTACCTCTTGTATTATCGCGAAATAGAAGAGAGATTGTCACTGACATGATACAGGATTTGGCGTGGACACCAATAGAAACAACGGTGTTTTTCGTTGCGGCGGGGTCTTCTCACGAAATTTCAATCACCAACTTTCTCCTGCGGATGCGAAAACATTTTGTTGGCGCCGACCTGCATTGGAAGAAACGATCATCATAATAAAATAAGAGAAATCAGAGCTCAGACGGAAAGATATAGGTGTTCCTCTTTTCCACGCGCTGTTCTAGATTGGAATAGTACAGAATTATTGTGGAGGAGGTTCTATGATCCCTCTGCCAGGAACTTAAGTGTGATTTGCAGAATATCCACGTAGATGTAGAATTTCGAGTTAATAAAATACATAGAAATACAAAATAAAAGTTGAATGACTGATTTAATAACAAGGATTCTATTCTAACATTTGTAATTAATGTATACGATAGAGAATTATGTTGAATAATGTTTAGTCAAGAAAAGATATCTCAAACAGGAAGTGGTTCTAGGACGTTCAATTTAAGTACAGACAAAAAAATACCCTTATCAAGAGAGAAAACAAGCAAGCATATAAATCATACATAATAATCATGGAAGATATCAAAAATCTCAGACCAAAATGTGGTGCAGTTACCTTGAAAGCATTACGAGAATGGTAGCAAATGTCCAAACTAAATAGTCATCAAAGATACGCGTAAACTATGTCCATTTCGTGATCGCAGTACACGAAAGATTCATCAGCTCAAAACTGTTCAGAGTTCAACATCACGATTCACAAATTGACAGACACAATGCACAGAAGAGTAACTCATACTCTGTTTGGACTCAGTTCCGTAATACAAGCGGAAATAGGTTGATTTCTATTCTGGAGCACATCCAGACCTCTCGAAATATAAAGACCTATGAAAAGTATCCAGAATCGCTCCCTTGAGGTTTTCACTCGGAAAGTCCAAGTCTCCGCTTGACTCACGTAGTGTTCCGGTACTGTCTGCCTTTCCAGTGGCTGGAGGCCAGCCCCACCAAAAATACGTCGTTCTTACTTACTACAGTCACGATCTGACTTACCTTGATAATTTTCCTACACTAAACTTATATATTACATATTTAAATAAAGAAATATTATAAACATTCACAATAAATATAAATTTAAGTTAGTCCGTAAATAAATAGGCCAAGCGTGCTCTCGTTAAATCACAACGAATTGTCATTAAATATTATTTAAACAATGATTCATGCGTTCTTGAGGAAGGTGTCTTTTGGTTCTCTTTTCCCTTGTAGTGCCCGCTAACATGCGACTGACCAGTTTTAATTTAGCACAGATTTTTTAATAGCAATAGCAGTCAGCATTTAAATAAAGATACTGGCAAAATAGCAAACTGCCCATAAAATAAGAACACAAGCGCGACAAGATATTGTAACGGCTCCATTTAAGCCGCTGCATAGCTTGTCACAACAGTCACATACTCAAATCTAATCTGGGTGCCCTTCCGACGTTCAGGGAAGATCAGTATAAGATTTATTATTCTCAATTATGTTATATTATCGATCTTAGTATAGTCTGCAGATGTCAATGCGGCTCGTCTGCTGACGTATGCATGGGCTGTCTGCTGTGGGTTCTGTGAATGTGGAGATCGGTTTAGCCAACCACTGTATTAAGTATAGTGCGACTGCACTGGACCAGAGAAACATAAGTTCCCCGCGCATTAGCAGGTCCCGTTAGGTTGGCAAATAGCCGCCGCGCAGTCTCTCTGAGCCCTTCCACACACGACCCCGGACGCGGAGAGACGGTTAGGCATTCCCTGCTGAGACTCTGGTAATTACGGACGCTCTGCGTGATGGCTCCTACAGTCATCTTAATTAGGAGAAATACTCAGGTTGGATAAAATTGCTATTTTTATTTTGTATTACTGATCACGGGCGAGCATTCCATATAATCGCACTATTAAGTAAAGTGAGTGATTAAGGAGTATTTTTCATGATTTTTAGGAAATAAAGGCTGTTGTTAAACAAAGTTCTTAACTTGGTTTTATGACATCAACGCCATATTTCCGTTACCATTCCAGTTAAGTTATTCAAACATTCAACTTAAAGTTAACTAATAAGCAGAAACTTTGTGTAATGATGTTTGCTCAAGCAAACGGTAGTAGGCTTCTTTCACAAAAGACAAAGGCGCCATTTTCAAATTGAGGGTGCCTGCCAAGGCTTTGCGGAAAGCAAGTATCATGCAATATGAGGTACTGATGCTGTATTCCTTTGTTCTGTAAAAGTAGAGAATACGATGTTCTGACAATTACTTGCATACCGAAACAGGTGTAAAGACATCGTAAATCCATGAACGAAATAGATACAGATATGTAGCTTTCAGAGATAATAGCTATAGTACAATTTTATCATCTGAGTTACCGTTGGATGAAATCGCATGAAGCGATTAAAACTTGTTCATTCAGAGTTTCATTGCGTGAATGTTTATTCCCTGTGAAATATTAACTTCTGTAGTTTTAAAGATATTAAAATGTTGTTGTGTCACTCGATGCACCTCATTTATCTGAGCTCGCCGATGTATTCGTATTTGCTTCAGTACCTGATGTAAATTATTACAGACTCTCAGCTGTAAGAAGCCATCTTTCAGCTTGTCTCAAAGCCCGCCATTGCCGGGAGCACAGCCGGCCCTCTTAAGCGATAGATCTGTCGTCTCTGTTCCCCATACCAGGGTTTTGGTGCTTCCGATGACGCTCATTTCTGTGCTTGGCTGGCTGGAGACGGTCAACTAGTCGGACAGGGTGTGGCGTGCCATGTGCCCCAGGGCTTGCTAGCATCCAGCTCTACATCAAATTCACCTCATCTAGTAGCAATTCTATGCAGCCGATTAGCTCGTCTGCATACTTGTAAAGTTGGTGACCGCGTTTTTGACGGCGTGTTAAACTTTAATCTTACTTCTTTTTTGCTACTGCCCAGGCAAGTGAGATACTCATGGCTAGGCCATTCGTTCGCCGATACATTCTATTGAAATAGAAGCAATGCTATAAATTTCACAAGTTCAACGGCATTAATTTTTATGTTTCAGTAAATTAGCCTCAATGATCTGAATTTTCTCTCTGATAGGGATGTTTGTATAAATCATCAAATTTCAAACATTTTTCTTTCTCCGTTAATCCTTTGACGGTATGCTGGGACTGAAATGGCAATGGACGCCTCAAAATAAAGGAAGTGCAGGCCATTTATCGCAAGTCATTTGTTACTTCACAAAAGTTCAATAATATTTTGTTGCACAGATAATTTTTATAATTCAATTGCCTAACAAACACATACCTACTGGATCTTACCAATCATAAATATGGAGCATTGTTCAAACATACATTAAAAAGGGAACTCTTCAATTCAGATTTGCAGGTGAACAGAATAGTAGATTCAATATAAACAAATAAAAATTATTGGTAACACTGGCCAAAGCTAACTCACAATTCTGAAAACAATGAGAGAAAACTTCTTCGCAAAACATGTTTCTTCTGAATTCTTTTACTGCATCTTACCAACATAAATATATATCATTTCTCAAACATACGTTAGAAATGGAAACTGCTCAATTCAAATTAACTGACATTCGAATATAATGAATTTCCTTGAGACAGAGAAGTTGCTGTCCATGCATCAGCACGGCTTTAGAAAGCATCACTCCTGCGAAACGCAACTCGCCCTTTTTTCACATGGTATCTTGCGAACCATGGATGAAGGGTAATAGACGGATGCCATATTCCTTGACTTCCGGAAAGCGTTTGACTCGGTGCCCCACTGCACACTCCTAAGGTACGAGCATATGGGATTGGTTCCCAAATATGTGAGTGGCTCGAAGACTTCTTAAGTAATGGAACCCAGTATGTTGTCCTCGATGGTGAGTGTTCATCGGAGGTGAGGGTATCATCTGGAGTGCCCCAGGGAAGTGTGGTAGGTCCGCTGTTGTTTTCTACCTACATAAATGATCTTTTGGATAGGGTGGATAGCAATGTGCGACTGTTTGCTGATGATGCTGTGGCGTACGGGAAGGTGGCGTAGTTGAGTGACTGTAGGAGGATACAAGATGACTTGGACAGGATTTGTGACTGGTGTAAAGAATGTCAGCTAACTCTAAATATAGATAAATATAAATTAATGCAGATGAATAGGAAAAAGAATTCCGTTATGTTTGAATACTTCATTAGAAGTGTAGCTCTTGACACAGTCACGTCGATTAAATATTTGGGCGTAACATTGCAGAGCGATATGAAGTGGGACGAGCATGTAATGGCAGTTGTGGGGAAGGCGGATAGTCGTCTTCGGTTCATTGGTAGAATTTTGGGAAGATGTGATTCATCTATAAAGGAGACCGCTTATAAAACACTAATACGACCTATTCTTGAGTACTGCTCGAGCGTTTGGGATCCCTATCAGGTCGGATTGAGGGAGAACATAGAAGCAATTCAGAGGCGGGCTGCTAGATTTGTTACTGGTAGGTCTGATCATCACGCGAGTGTTACGGAAACGCTTCAGGAACTCGGGTGGGAGTCTCTGGAGGAAAGGAGGCGCTCTTTCCGTGAATCGCTACTGAGGAAATTTAGAGAACTAGCATTTGAGGCTGACTGCACTGCAATTTTACTGGCGCCAACTTATATTTCGCGGAAAGACAACAAAGATAAGAGAGATTAGAGCTCGTACAGAGGCATATAGGCAGTCATTTTTCCCTCGTTCTGTTTGGGAGTGGAACAGGGAGAGAAGATGCTAGTTGTGGTACGAGGTACCCTCCGCCAAGCACCGTATGGTGGATTGTGGGGTATGTATGTAGATGTAGACAGACAAACAATACACAGTAGGTTCAATACAAATATATAAAAATATATATTTCTTACAACCCTAGCCAAAGTGAACCACTTAATTTGAGAACATTCAATGAATCAAGGAAGGCTCCTTGGCATATTCAGGGTACTGGTGTGGAATAATAATAAAATACTATTTAACAACTGAGAACTGAGCATTACACCAACGTTAAAACTACTACGCTAAAAAAAAGGGGGGGGGGGGACAGGCGCAACAGCGCAACAGGCCAAGTCTAAATAAGATGAAAAAATGACAGACACAACTGAGTAAATTAGCGCTCTATTGCTACGAGATAGAAGTTCAACTTACAAGGGGAGCCGTATCAAACCAGTAGGCCTAACGTCTCGGTGGCTTCGGTGAGACGGGAAGCGGCGCGCTACTCGCTCGCATGTACACAGCCGATGCGATCAGGCTACGCACGCTGGACCTGCGGGTAACAAGTAAGACCCCAAAGCAGCGCCGCCAAACGCTATGAACAGCTCGGAAGGCCGAGAGAAAACAAGCAAGCGCGTAAATCATATGTCAAGACCAAGACCAAATCGCAACATAAGCGTGGCCTCAAGCACCGAACAAACCTTACACGTAACAACTAGAATTTCACCACGAATTATTAATCATTAACAACCTGTTATTCTTACATTAAAATATAACAATTGAATACAATAGGCACACACAACCGTCAGCCAAATTAACTGGCTTAGAATGTAGTAGTCTTATCTTGAATGCTAGTTCTCAAACAACTGCAGTGGTAATCATTGAGCTGGTGCGCTGCTATTGCCAGTCTCCATCGATTGTCATCCCGATCGTTGTGAGTCCATTTTCGATGCCTGCTTGTGTTCTTAGCCACTTTGGCAGATCGCTATTTAACTGCGGCGAGCGCGCTCTGCTGGTGCTTGAGTTCGGGTATCAGCTGTGTAAGCGACAGTCACGTGTGGCGCTGTGGATGTATGCAGCGTGGCGAGTGGCCGAGTCGGTACGACGGAGAAACGTGGGCCGCTGCTGCGGCGTGTTACTTGTCACTGTATTTGGCCTGGCCGCCTGATATGTTGACGGCATTTAAGGGAGTGATAGCTACGCACAACGAATAGACATGAGCAGCTAGAAGTCATACCAAGTAGTGCATAGGTCTGTGCCTGGCGGTCGAGACCAGGCCGAAATAATTTTCCTGTTTCCTTTTTCTATGTTATTATTTTATTTGTTTTTTCTAGAGAATTGGCTAATCAAATTTTAAGAGCCGTTACTGGGCAGGTGATCACGTAGGTTAGTTCTACTTGGGTTCATTTTGTGCCGTGTATAATTAAAGTTTTACTTATAACCAGTTGGGCAGATATGTTTTGTGTATCTGATGCGCCATAATTTTGTCTGCCGCTGATGTGTTTATGTTTCAGATAACTGGCAGTGGTCTACGCGAGAAAACTCCGATCAGGGTATCGCGGTGGAAGAGGGAAATTTAAGGACCTGGATCGGTGTCTATGGTTCGTTGTTAGTGTCCTGCAATTCCATCTTCCCGGTGGAGCGTTGTGGTTTTCCGGACGTTTAATTGTAGCTCAAAGTTGAGTATAGTTCTACTTCACCTTCTGGTCCGTCAATCTCCTGTATCTGTTAGAACCTTTCGGTCTGCTCGCGCCCATCACTAATTTTCAACGTAAAATTGAAACGGCCCCATTTTAAGACTATTTAATATGCTATTATTGTATTCTGCGGATGAAATGTGAACCTTGTACCTGTAAGTAATACTAAACAGAAGCATAGTTGAGTGTATTAATCTGGTAATACTTTTAATTTGTTAGAATTGCTTCAGATCAGTCCATGGGATATGTCTTAGTTGTTGGAAACATTTTAGAATTTGATATCAGTTATGTGAAAGCCAGTTTCTATGTAAGTCATGAAGCATGTTTGAAAGGTTTGTGTGATTCAGTTATGCCAGTTAAATTTGATTAATGGTGGTTTTATGGACACTATTTTAATAAGTGAAAATTAGTTGAGTAAATTTTGAAAGATCTGTGTCTATCGGACTTAAATGGATTAATGTTTTAATCTGAGTCCTGCTGGTTGTTCTGTAGGGCAGGTGCCTTTTATTATAATCGTTGTTACTGTTAATTTCATTAAGAGCATGTGTTTGTAATAAGGAAGTGTATGGCAACTACAAATTGGTTATATGTTTAATTTCGATGTCCCGAAAGGAATAACACATCAATCATATCTGAAACAAATACAGTATTAACTTTCCTGAAAGAGTAAATACACTACAGTAAAGAAACACAAATACGCAAAGAGCCAAGATTCACTGGTTGCTAGCATTAGCTTACCACAGCTGTAGGCAATTTAATAGTCGCTGCACCATCAGGGAAGCAACAGCTCCCATTGGTAATCAGGTTCCATTTCGACCTCAGTGATCCCTAACACACGTGGCGGCCTAGAACATATGAAAATTTCAGACGTAACTGACAAATAAGCAGACATTGAACCAATTATAACTAAAGGCATTTTACAACACACGAATGTGGCACTCGGTGTCAAACAGAGATACCAAAAGATAATTTCAGTTGTTGAAAGAAAGTGATGGAGCAACACATGCAATTCAGCATAATGGGAGCAACTTCAACACCGGAGGAGGAGGAGGAGGAGATTAGTGTTTAACGTCCCGTCGACAACGAGGTCATTAGAGACGGAGCGCGAGCTCGGGTGAGGGAAGGATGGGGAAGGAAATCGGCCGTGCCCTTTCAAAGGAACCATCCCGGCATTTGCCTGAAGCGATTTAGGGAAATCACGGAAAACCTAAATCAGGATGGCCGGAGACGGGATTGAACCGTCGTCCTTCCGAATGCGAGTCCAGTATGCTAACCACTGCGCCACCTCGCTCGGTTTCAACACCGGAACACCTGCGGTAATCAAGTAATGAATACCCTACCCGCAAGGGCAGATCAGACGGCATTAGAAAATGGTTAGCACTCCAACGCCCATATCAGCAAGTATGCCTCCTTAATATAGGGTAGATCGGCTGCGTCGACCGTAAGCCCAAGCGCTGCCGACCAGCAAGACTTTAGTGACGACTGGCCGTTTTGATATTCGTGCATCTGTATTCTCCGTGCACAGTCTGCCGCACGTCAGATGTGCCACTATCTGTCTTTCACCTGATTACGACCGACTAACCACCAATGTCGTCAACAAGCCGCCCAAAGAACTACAACCAGAGACTCTACTAAGGGGCAACTAAAGCGCCACATGGCGAGTATATAGAGGCCAGTAGGCAAGGATGTGAAACATAGAATGAGCCAACACGGCGCAGGGGCTATCGTGGTTTTCTTTCTTCGCCTCAAAGTAGCATTTTCCCCCAGAATCCTCAATCACTGATTTCTCATACAGAATGTTTTAAACGAATATATCTCCTATTCTTACAAAGATTTTATGGTGTCACCGCCAGACACCACGCTTGCTAAGTGGTAGCCTTTAAATCGGCCGCGATCCGTTAGTATAGGTCGGACCCGCGTATCGCCACTATCAGTGATTGCAGACCGAGCGCCGCCACACGGCAGGTCTAGTCTAGAGAGACTCCCTAGCACTCGCCCCAGTTGCACAGCCGACTTTTCTAGCTATGGTTCACTGCCTACATACGCTCTTATTTGCAGAGACGACAGTTTAGCATAGCCTTCAGCTACGTCATTTGCTATGACCTAGCAAGGCGCCATATTCAGTTACTATAATCTGAACAGATAATATTGTGTATGATGTACCGTCAAGAGCGACGTTCATCATTAATGGATTAAAGTTAAGTATCAAACTAATTACGTCAAATTTCTGAATCCTAATTCCTTGTCATGTTCCAGACCTCATGTCAGTATAGTTCTTCCCTCCTCACTCCAGCCTGCGTGAGTTAAAATGCGTGCATTTCGGCCTCCACTAGTAACACCGTGTTGGCTCTTCTGCCAACACAATATTGGCGACGAGCAGAAAAAACGGTGTTCTTACCTACACTGGCATATATCGTTGATCCTGCGCTGATTTCATTGTGTAATGGCTTCGCCACAATCTCCAGATGTACTGTCCGAATTTTATCACTTACAGAATCAGCAGACGCAGGCATTACTGGATGCCCTTGGACAGCTCGTCCAGGGTGAACGTGCAATGCAAAACGACATGGCAGCCGCCGCTCCACCGCTAACGCAGCCACAACATGCAGTTGAACCGACCTTCAGACCTTTTCATGCTGCACTGGAAAGCTGGACGGAGTGGTCACGCCAATTTGGATTCCATCTCGCCGCCCACAGAATTCAAGGTAACGAGCGGCAGCCTTTTCTTATGTCGTCCGTCTGTGTGCAAACCTACCGTGTGATAGTCAAATTATTTCCCCAATGCGACGTAGCAACTCTGTCCTACGACAAAATTTTGTCTGCATTAGTTGCATATTTCAAGCAATCAGTCAATGTCGTTGTGAAACAGTATATCTTCCTTCGTACAAAACGTATGGCAGGTCAGACTAATCGGGAGTGGGTTGCAACCTTGCAAGGCCTTACTAGGGATTGTGCTTTTGAGTGTCAATGTGGACTCCCATATTCAGATACTATGGTACGTGATGCAATTGCACAGAACGTTTCTGATGTTCGTATATGGGAACAGATTTTGAAACTAGTCAGTCCCTTCCTTCAACAAGTGATGGACATATTGGATCGGCAGGACACACTTGCTTTGCTCAGGAATCATTTTAAACTTCGCCAGCCGTGTGTCAGGTTAACCAGCCCGATGGGTGAGCTGCACGGAGCAGTAAACAGCCCTCGCGCCAGGCCGCGCAGTGGCCGCCAGGCTCTCAGCCACGTGTACCGCGCCAGCAAGCAAATGCAGTGCTAAAATCATGCCCGCGGTGCGCTACTAAACATTCGCGTGAGAATTGCCCGTCACGCCAGGCTATTTGCTTTTACTGTAATAAAAAAGTACATTTTCAGAGTGTTTGCCAGAAAAAGCTCAGCTTGGAAACTCAAACTAATTCCTGGCCCTTCGCTTCGTGCAGGAACCGGAATTGAACCGTGGATACTCCAGCTCGTGAAACTTCGCCCATGGTAATTCATGTCGTTCATTCCACTCCGCCCAGTGCCTCTCTCTCTAACAGTGACTGAGTTCATTAAAAGAATAGTGTGCGTCGACATCGCCGGAAACTCCCGTCAAGTCGCAAGTGAATTTGTACCAGTGTTGGTTCACGTTGCACGTCCTTCGTTCTTCTTCTGCAGTGAACTTGTTTGGTTTCGATTTATTTCAGTTATTTAACTTGTCTATAGTAAATCAGGTCCTATCAGTGAACCAGACTGTGCCTGCAGACAGTGTTAATCGTCTATGTGAAGAATTTGCAGACATTTTTGCACTGGGCCTCGGTTGCGCTAAGAATTATAAAGCACATTTGGAACTGAAAGTAAACGCACAACAGAAATTTTTCAGAGCGCCCAATGTTCCCCACGCATTGCGTGATGAGGTTGCAAAAACATTACACGATTTGGAATCACAAGGTGTAATTGAATGTGTGCAGGCTTCTCTCAAGGCATCACCCTTAGTAACTTTGCCAAAACCTTTGGGAAAATTGAGACTTTGTGTGGACTCAAGGCAACAGTGAACCCACAACTAGTGATTGCAACTTTTCCTTTACCCCGCCTGGAAGATCTTTTTGACAGACTGTGCCCGGGCAAATATTTTTCGAAGTTGGACCTATCAGATGCATACTTGCAAATACTGGTGGACGAAGAATCCCAGCGTGTTTTGGTGGTTAACACGCATCATGGTTTGTATCCATTCAAACGACTGCCATTCGGGTATGCATCCGCCCCTGCATTGTTTCAGCAATATCTACAAACTGTTTGTGTGTCGGTCCCTACAGAAGCAAACTATCTGGACGATATTGTGATCTCTGGATAGACGGAAGAAGAACATTTAGCCAATCTCAGAACATTATTTCAGCTCTTGCGACATAATGGTCTTCGCTTACGGAAGGACAAATGTTTGTTTTTTGCTCGTGACTTGCCATACTTCGGACATGTACTCAATGCCCAAGGCATAGATTCCAGTCCCACGTACCTCCATGCCATACAAGACTTGCCTTCGCCGCAGAATTTGAAGCAGCTACAGAGTGTGCTGGGAAAAATCAACTATTATCACAGATTTGTGCCGCATGCCTCTTCCATTTCAGCTCCGCTTCATCGCTTTCGGCGTAAAGGTGTTCCGTTCGTCTGGACGACGGAATGCGAACGCGCCTTTCGCCAGTTGAAATCGGCGTTGCTTTCCAATACTTGCCTTACGCCATTCGATCCCCAGAAGCCCCTTTTTTTGATGGTGGGTGCACCGGATTTCGGGATCGGTGCTGTGCTTGCGCACAAAGATGGCTCGCACGATCGCCCTATTGCCTTTGGTCCAAATTGCTCTGCGCAAAGAAATTATTCACAGATCGAGAAAGAAGGATTGGCTCTCGTATTTGGTGTTACATGACTTCTTGTATGGTCGTCACTTTACCATAATCACCGACCACAAACCTTTGACATCGCTTTTTCATCCAAACACGCCTGTACCTCCATGTACAGCGCAGAAATTCATTCGCTGGTCTATTTTCCTCTCGCAGTACCGCTACAATATCTTGTATCGGTCCACTGCTAACAAGGGAACCTCCCCATCGCACCCCCCTCAGATTTAGTTATAAGTTGGCACAGGGATAGGCCTTGAAAAACTGAACACAGATCAATCGAGGAAACAGGAAGAAGTTGTGTGGAACTATGAAAAAAATAAGCAAAATATACAAACTGAGTAGTCCATGCGCAAGGTAGGCACCATCAAGGAGAGCGTTGGCTTACTAGCGCCGTGGTCCCGTGGTTAGCGTGAGCAGCTGTGGAACGACAGGTCCTTGGTTCAAATCTTCTCTTGGGTGAAAATTTTAATTTTTTATTTTCAGATAATTATCAAAGTTCAGGCACTCACACATAATCAACTTCGCTCTCCAAAATTCCAGGACATGTTCAGATTTGCTTGGACATATACAGAATTTGATGGTCTACGCACGGAAACATTTGAAAACGTAAAAAACATATGTTTTGACAACGCACAGTGAAAACTGCGCGACTCTGAAACTCTTGCATTCATTTGATGCAGTTTATGTGACAAACTCTTATGTTTTCATCACTTTTTTGGGAGTGATTATCACATCCACAAGAAAACCTAAATCGGGCAAGGTAGAAGAATCTTTTTACCCATTCGCCAAGTGTGCAAGTTAGGTGGGTCGACAACATATTCCTATCATGTGACGCACATGCCGTCACCAGTGTCGTAAAGAATATATCAGACGTGTTTTCCTGTGGAGGAATCGGTTGACCTATGACCTTGCGATCAAATGTTTTCGGTTCCTATTGGAGAGGAACGTCCTTTCGTCTACTAATCGCACGGTTTTGCGGTGCGGTCGCAAAACACAGACACTAAACTTATTACAGTGAACAGAGACGTCAATGAATGAACGGACAGATCGTAACTTTGCGAAAATAAAGAAAGTAAAATTTTCACTCGAGGGAGGACTCGAACCAAGGACCTTTCGTTCCGCAGTTGCTCACTCTAACCACGAGACCATGGCGCTCATCAGCTAATATTCTCCTTTATGTTGCCTATCTTGCACATGGACTACTCAGTTTGTATATTTTGCTTATTTTTTCATAGTTCCACACAACTTCTTCCTGTTTTCTCGACTGATCTGTGTTCAGTTTTTCAAGGCCTATCCACTGTGTCAATTTATAACTAAATCTGAGGGGGGTGCGATGGGGAGGTTCCCTTGTAAGCATGGAAACGCCGATGCATTGTCCCGTTTGCCTGTTGCTGAAGATAGGGCATTCGATTCCTCCGAACTTGCTTGCATGTTCATTGATTCGGAAACCGATGACGTGATCGAATCGTTTCCGATTGATTTGCGTCGTGTAGCTACAGCCACAACTGCCGACCCTGCCCTTGCTACCGTTCTGCGTTTTGTTGCCACGCAGTGGCCCTTGTCAAAGTCATGGATCGGGGACGAGTTGGTTCGCCGATTTTTTGCTCACAAGGAGAGACTTTTTGTACGACGTGGTGTTTTGCTTTTGCGTTCTGATAATGATCAGTCCAGGGTCGTGGTCCCACGTTCGTTACAGTCCTCTGTCTTAAAGCTTCTCCACCAAAGACATAGGGGTATAGTGAGAACGAAATAACTTGCTTGTCAGCACTGTACTTGGTTCGGAATCGTTGCCGCGATTACGAATATGTGTTCTTCTTGCATGGTGTGTGCCGAACAACAATCAGCACCACCATGGAAATTCTTTGCATGACCAAAAGCCACTTTCCCTTGGCAACGCTTACACATCGATTTTGCTGGTCCATTCTGGAATGCTCGATGGTTGGTTGTGATAGATTCATTCAGTAATTTTCCTTTTGTTGTCCGAATGTCTTCCACGTCATCATCTGCCACTATCCAAGCGTTATCTGCTATCTTTTGCATTGAAGGTCTTCCACAGACAATTGTTTCCAACAATGGCCCACAATTCATATCCACAGAATTTCAGTCATTCTGCAAGGCCAATGGTATTCAACATCTGACGCCCGCGCCGTTTTCGCCACAGTCAAACGGTGCCGCTGAACGATTGGTCTGGACTTTCAAGTCACAGATGTTGAAGTTGAAAGAGTCTCATTCTCGGTAGGACGCGTTATTGCTTTTTGTCCTCGTATCGCTCACAGCCCCGAGATGGTCGCTCGCCATCTGAGCTGCTCCACGGTCGCCATCATCGAACCTTGATGTCTTTGCTACATCCGCCGCATCAGGTTCCTGTGCAGCGGCAGACACCTGCTTTTACCGCAGGCGACGTTGTCTACTACCGCCACTATCGAGGCTCACGGCGTTGGCTCGAAGGGCGCATTCTTTGCTGCCTCGGACGTTCTGTGTGCCTCTGTCATCGCACGGGATCTGCCGCTCGCCGTCTGCTTTCACTGACGGTGCCTCCCGGTCAGCGCCCTGGCGAACCATCTACTGGCTCGCTTCAGCCCCAGGTGTTACCGACGCTGCCTTCCATTTTGCCCCATGGCGACGCGCCGCCGCCGCCGCCTGTTCTGCCGCCGGCGACGCCCGCAGTGGACGTGTCGCTGCAGCCGCCGGGCGCCCCCCTGGGTCACGCGCCGCCGATCGCTCCTCGGGACCAGTTGTCCTCCGACATGGAACTCTTGCCCGCTCCGGACCGTATGTCGTCTTCGCCCGTCGGGTGCCCCGGCCCGATGGAGGTCGACCCTTCGGCCCCTCCTGTCTCTCTACGGGCGCATACACCGCATTTTGGCGTGCACGCTGGAGTAGGTTTTCAGGTGTTCCCTAGCTCCCCGCGGTCCGAATGGCAGGGTGCGGGTGGCCTTTTGTTAGGCTCCCCACCTCGTCGCATACGTCAACATGGGGTCCTCCCCAGGGCGGGCGGAGGCCTTAAGTTACGTTGTGCAAGACGCGACAGTTGGCTGCGATTGCGACGCTGCCCCCTCCTCTTTTCCCACCCTGGCAGACGGCGACATGGCCGCAACACGACTGGAGTCGTCGCTGTTTCCCAAGCTCCGGTCGGCGGCGGCGGATTCAAATACATAAGAAAAATAAGAATTCCGATTTTCTTGCTGTAAAAAATACTGTATGTTAATGCAACAAAGGTACATCGGCTCCCAGAGTTAGTTTTTCGATACAGATTCTCCTTTTACTTTAAAAAATTGAAAAGTATCTCTTCCGGTTTTGCGTGTTTTTTTCGCTGTATATTACTTCTCTATTAATTGTGAGGAAAGTAAAAGGCACAAAAAATTGATGTTTGCGTATCTTACAGTTTCACATCACAGCTTGATAATGAGGTGTGTATTTTTCCGATATTCGTCACAGTTATTCCGATACTTAATTTACAAGTAATCTACTGCATAAAATTTGAATTGTGTACAGTGAAAAATGTGGTCGCTGGCTACTTTACGTATGGTTCACGTTAGGTCATACATCGTTGCCGATGAAAAGAAGCTAACATATCGAAATTATTTTTAAAGTTGAGATCAGAATGATATCGATCTCCGTTTCCGAGATTTGGGCTCATATATCTCCGGGAGCGTCGCGACTAGCCGCCAGGTCTGTCGACGCGCAACGAGAATCGTGTGGTCATCACACGATAGAGAATGCATTTGTTTTGTTTCGCTGACACATTTGGACATAATGAAACCATTTTATGTCATATTTCTCCGGTATGAGTTACTAATATTTCTCCATATGCTCTTGACAATTTCATTTAAAATGCCACTAAATGTAGGTTTCTTAAAGCCAAGTGATCAAGCAGAACCCATTTTCTTGGTTTTGCAGAGGCATCTGAACCTGTTCCAAGCTTTCTTTCTCTGATACAAGTCCCGAATATTCCTCCATCTGTTTTCGCACATTTCACCTAAAATTCCAATGAAAGATAAGTTTATTAAGAATAAGCGCACGCTAGCGTCATTGCACTGTTTCAAGTTCTTGGCAACAAGATAGGGTTACACCTTAAACATTCTGAACGTCTACAGTATACACTGGCAGAAATGTGGAAGAAATAATGTCCGTGCTTGTTGACAAAATTTCCCCAAATTATACTTGTCAGTTTCTCCCATGCAGAAACTTTTGGAACAAGCTAAGGCAACTTTCACAGCCGACTGAATCTTTATTCCCATCCAAATGAACTTCCATATTCTTATATTCTGACAGCATACATCGTTATGGATGACATAAACATTTAATCTTGCCAAGCTGCACTCAAAAGATGACTCCAGGATTTACAAAAGACGAATTTCAATTGTGAACTGTGTCAGACCAGAAGGGCCTTGTAAAATAGTAGTGCACTTTTGGCAAAAGTTTTTTGAGCACCATCTTCTACCAATGAATTGAAGTGAATGTGACAAATTACTTATTGCAGCATACTGTTTGCGCAATCTGTTGAGAAACGCCTTCCTCAAAAACGTACATCTATTGATTACAGAAAGCTGTACAACAATCTGGTGGTGGTTTTTCACAACTAGAAGGTATCATCAAGACACCAATCTACCGTTTACTTGCAAAGTGAAGGTATTGTAAAATGTAACTTTCTCGTAGTACTTTAGATTGTTCATTTTATAATGTACTTGCCGTTTTCAATTTTTCTAGTCACAAAAAAGAGTAATGCGAAAATTGACCTTCAAGTTCATTTTGATCATTCTAATTCTACATCTGCATGGATTATACTGATTTTCATAACAGGCCTGAAAAATTTGCATTAATGGGAAAATATTATATATATCACTCACCTGCCAGTTTCAACTGTGCACCAATTTCTTCCCAAATTCTGTCTCTGAACATAGTGTCCCTATATTTAGGGTTCTTCAAATCGTAAAGGCAAGGATGTTGCGAGACCCGCTCACAGAGCATCACATCCTGTGAGTGGCTCATTTCAGTTTTCCTTGACTGGCTCGACATCTTTCTGGCTGCCGTACGTCTTTGTGTCGTCCGACTTCCGTCGCAACACTGCTCACTGGTGCAGTGCTGCGGCAGCTGCCGCAACAGTCGCGCGTCCCATCCCAAACTCGAACTGCGCATGCGCCAGCAGGCAACTTCTGACGTCACGTAGCGACCCGTCGCAGTCGCTAGTGTGCGTCGCGTCTTGGACAACGTACCTTTATACCACAACCGTCCGCCGATTTGCGGGGGAGGAATGTGGTGTCACCGCCAGACACCACACTTGCTAGGTCGTAGCCTTTAAATCGGCCGCGGTCCGTTGGTATACGTCGGACCCGCGTGTCTCCACTATCAGTGATTGCAGACCTAGCGCCGCCACACGGGAAGTCTAGTCTAGAGAGACTCCCTAGCACTCGCCCCAGTTGTATAGGCGACTTTGCTAGCGATGGTTCACTGTCTACATACGCTCTCATTTGCAGAGACGACAGTTTAGCATAGACTTCAGCTACGTCATTTGCTATGACCTAGCAAGGCGCCATATTCAGTTACTATAATCTGAACAGATAATATTGTGAATCATGTACCGTCAAGAGCGACGTTCATCGTTAATGGATTAAAGTTAAGTATCAAACTAATTACGTCAACTTTCTGAATCCTAATTCCTTGTCATGTTCCAGACCACACGTCAGTATAGTTCTTGCCTCCTCACGCCAGCCTGAGTGAGCTAAAACGCGTACATTTCTATCTCCACTAGTAACACGGTGTTGGCTCTTCTGCCAGCACAACAGATTTTACTGGTGAAAAGTAGAAAAAAGTATTATAAACATATGGCTGGAAACTTGTGTCAGGTACAGTCAGTACTCAGGGGTATAGGCTACGTTTCTGTTGTTTATTCTGCACGTCTTGTTTTTTGTGTTCGGCTCTGGGTTTAGTTCTGTGACTGTTATGCTTTCGTCAGATATAGCAGTTATAACTGGCTCCTACATCAGCCGTTCTTTCCATGTCGCTATTGCGACGTGCTAGCGTCAGAACAAGGGTTGTGTTCCGCGTAGCGTGAACAAGGTAAATAGTGAACTGGAGTGCTCTTAATGCAAGCGGAAAATGAGAGACGTGGTAGTCTGCTGTGGCTTACCTTGGTCAACATCGTTAATTGGCAGGACTGTGTCAAGTACGCTGAACGACACTCTCACTGCTGCAGCCCACCTGAAAAAAATGTTCGGAACTGTGTTGCAGCGACTTGCAAGATGTGGCGCCATTCGCAGCAAGAGCAAAGTGTCGTAGAGGACCTCGCACAGTTCGCACGCCAGGTGTTGAGTAACGTGCATTGAGAAGAACAGAAGGTGATCCTGACACAAAGGCAGGTGAGGGCAGATGCGATTCCTCTTTGTGTAGCTCCAAGTATCTGTACATTAGTCTGTAGTTTCAACTATGATTGAGAGGTAAGTTTTTTTATATGTCTTGTATCAACTATAACGGCTTCTGATACCAAATGTAACAGTTGTGTTACTAAATGTGACACTTCTGTCACTAAATGTAACTGGGTTTTTTCTTTTGATGCAAGTCAATTGTCAGGATGAGCATTCTAAAGCATTCTGTCAGGGTGAAAATATTACATAAATTAACTTTTCTCTCTTAACAACATGTGGGCAGGGTGGGTTCTTCCTTGGCTCGGGTATGAGGTCGAATGAAACATAATTTTTACATAAGAATAACTTTTATTGAAGATTTGTACAACTGTATCTTACGGAATATTCTGGTTCGGAGAGCGGCAGCTGTGTCGTTTGTCGCTGCGGCAGCGGCAGCGGCAGCGGCGGCGGCGGCGGCGTCTGATTACGCGTAGCGGTGTGTATCTCGTGTCGCCGTCTCGCCCAGCTGACTGGAGTCGCGCAGCGCGAGGTGGCCGGTTTAATTATTGCGAGCGAAGTCGTGCATCGGATGATACCTTGGGTGTGGCGTCCCAGTGTTTCTCTTCTCTAAGCGGCCGCGTGTGTTGTGCGTCGACCAGCGGAGCGGCGCGGCGGGGCAAGGCCAGTGTCCCGGACTCGAACCACGGACTCCCGCTTCCCAGTCTTCGGCTGTCAGGTCTTCATCCCAGCTCACAGGTGACTGCTGAGGTGAGGCCGTCTCCTTCCCGTCCTCACGAGTCACCCGGGTACGTAAAAATCAGACTTCAAATACCTTTTAACTTCTGTCTTCTGGCGCCGCGGCTGCTGCTTGCTATTCCATTACAGCGGCGGACTTGGTTCGTCTGTGCATGATGCAGACTCTTCTTGCATGACGGTATTCAGCACCGAAACTGACTGAAAACTTCTTCGTCTTCTTCGTCTCTCCTCTCCGTCTCCGTCTCCGTCTTCGTCTCCGTCTCCGTCCCCGTCTTCATCTGACTTCCTCCCCCTGGCCCACTGCGTCTCGCGTATTTATTCACTTCAGTTTACTGGAGGTGAACGACTTCACGGTCATTGCCTCGTCTGTCACGTTGAAAAGCTTCTCGAAGAATCTTCTTTAACGTCGGTCGTTGGCTCTTGGAATGTAGGTGAGGGCCTTTGATCACATGTGACGACTGAGAAACACGTGAGCCGGTCATTGCCTCTTCTGTCACGTTGAATAGCTTCTCGAAGAATCTTCTTTACGTCGGTCATTGGCTCTTGGGATGTAGGCGAGGGCCTTTGCTCACATACGACAACTGAGAAACACGTGAGCCGGTCGGGCGATGCTCTGACGGCTGAATCGACAGCGCCCGCTTATGTGGAAGTTGCTGACTTCACAGTCATTGTCTCTTCTGTTCTGCTGTTCGGCCCGCTGCTTGCGAGTATGTAACTCTCTAAACTAAACCAAGTTTTTCATTTATATTCTAATTTCTAGTTCACTTTGATTTCACTAATTTATTTACTTAGGTACTACTCAACATTCCTCCACCCTTCGGAGAAATTCGCCCTCGAATTTACCACTCAACATTCCTCCACTCTTCACACGGCAAAAGCACAAGCAATGAATACTCTCGACTTAAAAGATTACACACGCTTCATATTAAGTATGTGGAAAATACTTTATCACTTTACTAAAGCACTGTACGCTCATAAATCACATAGTTCACACATAAATGGTTGTAATAACTGTAACAAATCTTGGTGACAATGAATAACAAAAATAGATTATTCACTTTGAAAGTTACCTAGCAACACCTGTTTAATCTACCCTATATGAATGCAAGAATATTTATTCTACAGTATTGTTTATTTTAACATGAGTCTGTTTAATAAAGAATGAAGTACAATAAACAAAATTAATACACTAATGCTCAAAAGTAACTACTGAAGTACGCCAGTTAAGAGTGTGGTATCCAATTAACAGCGATTTGATGAAGTGGTATATTATTATTTGGCTTATTTTTTCGTCTTAAATAAAAGAAAACTGTACAAAGCAGAAACACCAACACAAAGGTTCCAGATATACCCGTTCCTAAATTTATACTTTTACTTTTGTTTTCACTTTTTAACTTTAAAACATGTAGCATCATAACATTGCCATCAATTTTGCCTTGCTGTGAGTTTATGAACATATCTAATGGCTTCAGAAGGGAACTGTCAAGGGAGTCATTGACGTAGGATAGGTTTTGTGTAGGAAATGCTTGCATGGCGCTTTCTGAAAAAAGCAAACAACATGGTTATGAACCTACCAACCTAGTAAAAACAAAAACAAAGAAAAGAAGGAATACATTGTTAACTACAAGATCTACATGTCTCTACGTTCAACTTTTCTTTCTTAAAAAATAAACCATTATCATTTATTAATTATTTACATATGTATACTACAGTCTACTAAGATTCAACTAGGACATTCGCACTCTTGGTCGAAGATTGTATGGTGCCACGTTTGTATGTTGTGCTGGCGTGGCCACTCTTTTTCCTTTTCGGGTACTTCCTCCACCCTTCGGAAAAGCAGACACTATTGTTGAAGGAATTACTTCTGGAGCGCCCTTAAAAGGTTTTAAACGACTTGCATGGACAATAGTAGTTCGGGTGGGCAGTTGCAATTTAACGTTGACTGGTGACGTGATCTCAATAATTTGATAAGGACCTCTCTAGTTTGTTACAAATTTCTTCGTTTTTCCTCTCGCAATATAAGGAGTTGAAAGCATAACCCACTGACCGATTTTGTAATTTGGATATTTACCTTGGACATTACCTAATCTTTCCTGTCGTTCCAAAGCCTTTGTATTAGATTTTTGAACCTTTTTCCATACATCCTTCATCATTCGACTGAAATCTCTTACTGTTTCTC
Organism: Schistocerca nitens; assembly: GCF_023898315.1. NCBI lineage: Eukaryota > Metazoa > Arthropoda > Insecta > Orthoptera > Acrididae > Schistocerca > Schistocerca nitens. Next base: position 926,959,589 of record NC_064617.1, on the reverse strand, counting down.
CGACTTTTCCGTTTTTCTGCCTGATTACATCAAAAGGGGATGGCATTTTTCTGCCATAGACCACTTCATAAGGTGACATGCCAGTTGCTTCATGCGTTTTGGCGTTGTATACCGACACGATTATTGGTAAATACGTATCCCAATTAGAATGTTGTTCGTTAATATAATAACTAAGCATCTTGCCAATTGTCCGATGAACTCTTTCTGTGCGCCCGTTGCACTGAGGGTGTAACGGAGTTGTGCGTAATTTACGTATTTTTAGTAAGTGGCATTGCTGTTTCATTAGTTCAGACATAAAATTAGATTCCTGATCTGTGATAATAGCTTCAGGTACGCCAAATTTAAGTATCCAGTTGTTAACTAAAGCTTGGGCAACTGTATTTGCTTGCTGATCTGGGAGACTCACCATAGCTAGATAGCGTGAAAAGTGATCTATAATTGTAAGGACATACTTATTACCAGCAGGTGTTTTATGAAATGGCCCGTAGAGATCCAGTCCACAGATTTGAAATGGACTTGAAGCCTCGGGGAGCCTCTGTAAGGGTATTTTTGAACGAGAAAGTTCAGCTCGTTGTGCGCACGCAATGCAATTACGAACGTACTGCGCAACATCCTGCTTTCTGGTTTGCCACCAAAATCGCTCTGCTACACATCTTTCGGTTGTCCGCTGTCCACCGTGTCCTGCAAGGATATGATCGTGGGTCTCTGCCATTATTTCTTGTCTAAGGTGTAGGGGAACAACAATTCGCGGTCAAAGTTTTGTTTTACGGCATAATACACCATCTTCAAAGCAAAATTGTTTTTGAGTTGCGTATTTTTTGCATTCTGTATCCTCATCTTGTGCCTTTCTCCAGTCCTCAGTATCTCGGCCTGTTGCTTCCAAAAGTGCTATTTTCCGACTTAGACAATCTGCATTCGTGTGTTTTTTGCCTGGTTTATGGATAACTTCGAAATCCATTTCGGAAAGACATAGGGCCCAACGGGTGAGAGGACTAGATGGATCCTTTAATCCAAGCAACCATTTTAAAGCTGCGTGGTCTGTAATAACCTTGAATTTTCTACCATACAAGTAGCATTTAAAGTATTTGATACCATAAATAATACTTAACAATTCTTTCTCCGTTGTGGAATAATTTCTTTCTACCGTTGTTAGTTGTCTCGAAGCGTAGGCTATGGGGTGTTCCGCGCCATTAATATTCTGACTCAAAACAACTCCTACTGAATGACCACTTGCATCACAGGATAAAATAAATTCTTTATTATAATCTGGGTAGGCTAATACTGGACTGTGTGTTAACTTATCTTTAAGGGTTTGAAATGCTGATTCACAATCTTCAGACCAATGAAATTTTGCACCCTTTTTCAATAATTGGCTTAAGGGTCGGGCAATTTCAGCGAAATTTTGAACATATTTCCGGTAGTACGATGCGAGACCAATGAAACTTTGTACTTCCTTAACGCGTTCTGGTGTTGGGAAGTCCTTAACTGCCGAAATTAATCGAGGATCTGTTTTAATTCCTTTTTCACTAATGACATGCCCTAGGTATGTAACCTCCGTCAATGCAAAAGTACATTTTTCCATATTTAATGTTAATTTAGCTTTTCTAAGTCTCTGAAAAACATTACGCAGACGCACAGCATGTTCATTAATGTCTTTGGAGAATACAATAATATCGTCTAGATATACACAACATTGCTGAGTTTTGAGTCCTCGCAATACTCCATCGAGTAGTCTTTGAAAAGTTGCTGGTGCATTTTTCAAACCGAAAGGCATTCTTTTAAATTGCCAATGGCCTCCAGGGGTAGAAAATGCTGTTTTATGCCTATTTTCAGGAGCAACTTCCAATTGATGATATCCGCTACGTAGATCGATTGTTGAAAAGTATTTACTGTTACCCAAACTGTCAATGATGTCTGTAATGTTTGGAAGAGGATAAACATCTGAGATAGTTTGTTTGTTAAGGTGTCTGTAGTCACAACAAAATCTATATCGTTTCGTACCGTCGGCAGACTTCTTTGGAATAATTACGATATTTGAATTATAAGGCGAATCAGAATATTCTATAATTCCATCTTTTAGATGCTGTTCTATAAATTCATCCAGTACTGGCTGTAAGTGATGCGGAACTATATAAGGCTTCCTATAAACTGGGGGGCTATTTCCTGTTGGGATCCTATGCTGTGTGATATCTGTTGCTGGCAGTGGACCTTCTGCATTAAATAATTCTTGAAACTCAACTAAAACTGCTTCTATCGTGTCTCTATCATTTCCTTTCAAATGCTCAATCTTCTGGCGTAATGCGGTTTTATAGGCGTCTGGTTTCTGACCATCATTAATATCTGACCAAATGAAATCTTCTTGTTCAAAAGTACTGACTGTAGCTACTAATATTCCCTTATGCAACTCTTTGTCCTCCACTCCGAAATTGTCAATATGTACCGGTACTTTTCTTTCTCCCTCAACGTCTTGAACCCGTACAACACTTCTACGTACAAAACAATGTGATACATCTAATTCCTCATTTTCCTCTAAAGGCTCTATTAGACACACTGTATCTGTAGGTACCTCGGGGTCAACTGTCATCCAGAAAAGTTTTCCTGAGCCGGATGGTATCTGATCCCGCGAATCAACCTTCAAGGACGTTGCACGCAGTATAGTTGATTTCACCTTCCGGTTGGGGAAATCTTGCGGCAGCGGGCCCTTTGCAGCGGTGTCACCTAGCTGAAACACTATTCCGCTAAGTTCGACAGTTTGCTGTCTGAGGTCGATTTTAGCGTGATGTTTATTCAGGAAATCTAGTCCTAGGATCGCGTCGTACCCGTCAGTTACTTTTTTTACCACTTCTACATCTTCTTGAAATTGTACACCGTGAATATAGAAAATCAGTGATGTACATCCTAATGACTTCACTGTACCTCCTCCTACTCCACTCAATCTATACCTTGGAGGGTCATATTTCTTTTCTCCAATACATTCATTACTTACTATTGATACGTTTGCGCCTGTATCCACTAGTATCCTTGCCTCTTTATCCTGTATGGTAGCAGATAACCAGCATTCCGCCTTCACATTCGCCTTAATGGCATGAAATTTTATTGGGAACGCCTGGCGGCGGCTCCGACATTCCCCTTGGAGTTTAACTGATTTCTATTTCCAAAAACTTTCTTAGACCTGCATTCCTTGAATGTGTGACCTATTCTTTGACAATTAGTGCATTGAGGTTGTCTGCAGTTTTTTGCTATATGTCCCTGTCGCTCGCACCTAAAACATCGTACTCCTGCTGAAAATACATTTCGCTTCTCCTTGTATCTGGTGGCAATGTCTATCTCTTCAAAAGCCGTCGCCATAGATACAGCTTCCGCTAAATTTTTAGGAAACTCTGCCCTGACACGACGGGACGTTTCAGGAGGTAACCCACGTAAAAATGTATCCAGAGCTCTATTTTCTGCCTCTTGTAAAATAACTTTGTTTGCTTCATCACTAGTTGTCAACTGATAGGTGTTAACATTAACTTTTCTAATCCTATCTACAAAGCTTTCTAACGACTCGTTTTGCCTCTGAGTGATAGTGTTTAATTTTTCCCTATAAAATCTACAGCTGTTCTGTTTTTGAAAACGTTTAAGTAATCCTTTCTTCAATTCCTCAAATGTTGGAGCATTCCGTAATTCTTCATGGTATAAGACGTGTGCTTTAGCCTCTCCTAGCAATCTTAACTTTGTCATTTGTAAGAGCTGTTCATCTGACCATGATCCTAACTTTGCAGCTGCTACTAAATCATCAAAAAAGGCTGTTATGTCTTCGCCAGGTTTACCTGAAAAAGGAGTTACTAAGGCTGCTGCTGAAGAATCTAGGATGGGAGGGATTGAACTGGTTCGCCTAACCTCACTCAACTGTTTAAATAATGCATTGTTATCATTTTTAAGCTGTGCTATTTGATTAACTAAGATCTGAATAGCTTCATCAGTAGAAACAGCTTGTGGTGCTGACTCTGACTTTGTACGATTTCGTGTCATCATTTTACAAACTATTAGTTACACAATATTACCACACTGAATTCAAAAGATGTTTAAATGTTTTCGACAAACTGTTAAAATTATGAGAGAGAATACCCTTCAAAATAAAGAAAACATTACGACTGCTATGCAAACCTCTATCCTTTCACACATTAAACAATACTAACTGTGGACCTTTAGTGACTGTCATTCACACTTCATATTGAGCCAAGGGTTTTTTTTCTGACACCAAATGTATCAACTATAACGGCTTCTGATACCAAATGTAGCAGTTGTGTTACTAAATGTGACACTTCTGTCACTAAATGTAACTGGGTTTTTTCTTTTGATGCAAGTCAATTGTCAGGATGAGCATTCTAAAGCATTCTGTCAGGGTGAAAATATTACATAAATTAACTTTTCTCTCTTAACAACATGTGGGCAGGGTGGGTTCTTCCTTGGCTCGGGTATGAGGTCGAATGAAACATAATTTTTACATAAGAATAACTTTTATTGAAGATTTGTACAACTGTATCTTACGGAATATTCTGGTTCGGAGAGCGGCAGCTGTGTCGTTTGTCGCTGCGGCAGCGGCAGCGGCAGCGGCGGCGGCGGCGGCGTCTGATTACGCGTAGCGGTGTGTATCTCGTGTCGCCGTCTCGCCCAGCTGACTGGAGACGCGCAGCGCGAGGTGGCCGGTTTAATTATTGCGAGCGAAGTCGTGCATCGGATGATACCTTGGGTGTGGCGTCCCAGTGTTTCTCTTCTCTAAGCGGCCGCGTGTGTTGTGCGTCGACCAGCGGAGCGGCGCGGCGGGGCAAGGCCAGTGTCCCGGACTCGAACCACGGACTCCCGCTTCCCAGTCTTCGGCTGTCAGGTCTTCATCCCAGCTCACAGGTGACTGCTGAGGTGAGGCCGTCTCCTTCCCGTCCTCACGAGTCACCCGGGTACGTAAAAATCAGACTTCAAATACCTTTTAACTTCTGTCTTCTGGCGCCGCGGCTGCTGCTTGCTATTCCATTACAGCGGCGGACTTGGTTCGTCTGTGCATGATGCAGACTCTTCTTGCATGACGGTATTCAGCACCGAAACTGACTGAAAACTTCTTCGTCTTCTTCGTCTCTCCTCTCCGTCTCCGTCTCCGTCTTCGTCTCCGTCTCCGTCCCCGTCTTCATCTGACTTCCTCCCCCTGGCCCACTGCGTCTCGCGTATTTATTCACTTCAGTTTACTGGAGGTGAACGACTTCACGGTCATTGCCTCGTCTGTCACGTTGAAAAGCTTCTCGAAGAATCTTCTTTAACGTCAGTCATTGGCTCTTGGGATGTAGGCGAGGGCCTTTGCTCACATACGACAACTGAGAAACACGTGAGCCGGTCGGGCGATGCCCTGACGGCTGAATCGACAGCGCCCGCTTATGTGGAAGTTGCTGACTTCACGGTCATTGTCTCTTCTGTTCTGCTGTTCGGCCCGCTGCTTGCGAGTATGTAACTCTCTGAACTAAACCAAGTTTTTCATTTATATTCTAATTTCTAGTTCACTTTGATTTCACTAATTTATTTACTTAGGTACTACTCAACAGTCTATATCATTCACAACAGACCTAATCAGAACACCTGTCCTCAATGTAGAGCTCATCTAAAATTGAGTAAGGACAGGTATGCTGCTTAGGTCTGTTTTGAATGACACATAGATACACAAAACGTTACGTCTAGAATACAGCTACAAGATGGACCACACTGATTAATGTGTAGATATCTGGAGCAACACGAGGAGGATTTGTATCTGTCCACACATGCCTATGGTGGCAATTTATGATCCTATCCCATGTTAGTCCCACTTCATAAAAATACAAGCTGCGGGCCGTGGATCTTCAGTGCCCTAACTTACAATCCATTTGCAGAACTGCAATGTGGCGTGATGGCTTTGTGGCCTAAGAGCATACACATACTGTAAGCGAAATCGATAAAGTATCTGCTTGAGCAAGACTGACAACCTGGAACAGCGGTTTACGCTATCGGGTAGCTCCAAACCTTCGGACATTTGTTTCAGGATCATCCTCTGCTCGTCTCAGTACATGCTCTTCCACACCTGGCGTGCAAACTGTGCGAGATGGTCTACGACACCTTGCTTTTGCTGCGAATAACGCCAGTTTTAGATGTACTACAGTCCAAGAAGCTATATCAACAATCTAAATAACTTCCGTGAAATGATTACCGAAGGAAGAGGTAGGCAGTCAACTTCCGAGTGGCTAGAGTTGGTAGAAGATCGTGGTGGGCGTAAGATATAATATTGTTCGTATATATGTCTGTATACATAAATCTAGATATTGTGGCAGATATTGCAATCAGTAATTTGTACTATTATTCAGCAAGTGCTAGCAATTACAATCTACTCCTTATTAACGGCTTAAGCTATCGATCGTGGAGAAATTATGGAAGAACTTTGCATTGTTACTTTACACTCTGTCATGTAGTACATTTTTTCGACGTACCGTATCATTTAAGAATATTCCAAAATCTTCATGTTAGACTACATATAGGTAGACAACTCAACAATTACTGGTTCTAGTGCGAGAATTAAATACATGGGTCAATTTTTTTTTCGTTGTTATAAGGAAATGAAGCATTTTTGGACAAATACTGCTAGATAGTAGGCCCTATTTAAAACCTGTAGCAATGTTTATGTAATGTCAAAGAGTGCTTCAACTGGTGGAGCACTTCCTCTATTCCTTCCTATTTTCTACTCTTAGACTAATTCTCCGCACCATTCGCCCGCAACCTGCTTGATTTTTGTTGTATACATTTTCTAATTTTTGGCTGTCATTGCAGTTTCCTCCCCTGTTGTTCCTACTAGTGCCAAATCTCGCTACAACTTATTGTCTTCTGGTTGCACAAATTTCATTGTCCTAGAACTTTTCACTGTAAGTTCCATTGTCTTACGACAGATTAGTTTCATCTTCTCGTAGCTTCTGCTTTTTTTTTTTTTTTTAGACTTCCCCTTCATAAATTTCATTTTTAACGTCTTTATATAATACACCACTTAAAATATTTCCAAATCTTTTCATTTTCGTCGCTGCCCACATAACAAGTACTTTGATGTATTGTGGAATCTTCCTTCTTAGATCTCAATATTCTGTATACTTTTTCATCCAGTCTTCCCCAGTATTAATGGTGAGAAAATGGATATTTTCCTTTTACAGTTCACCACTTTCGTATTGCTTTTTTGACTGTTAATACATACAATGATATCTCTATGTCCATTGCGTTAAACAGATAATGTGTCCGCCCCTGGTAGCTGAGTGGTCAGCGCGACGGAATGTCAATCCTAACGATCCGGGTTCGATTCGCGGCTGGGTCGGAGATTTTCTCCGCTCAGGGACTGGGTGTTGTGTTGTCCTTATCATCATTCTTTCATCCCCATCGACACGCAAGTCGCCGAAGTGGCGTCAACTCGAAACACTTGCACCAGGCGAACGGTCTACCCGACGGGAGGCCCTAGCCTCACGCATTTCCAACAGATAATGAAAATATGCGTTACCATTCAGAAAATGTCTATGTCACCATTAAATTGGTATCTGTCTCCTAATTACGTTTAATATTGTCCTGAAATTTCCTTTCACTTACTTCTTCAGAAACAAGTTAAACAGCAGTGGCATCTTCACACACTGTAGAGGTGCCTTTTGGCGAGAGAAAGAGAGAGATAACGTAAAACGCAGTTTACTCTGAATAACTTATGGCTACCGTGCATCTTACTTGTTCAGCATGGGATCTGATTACAGGTCCCAAAGGTATATCAGCTAAATTATCAACAGCAGTACCAACATAATTTTTGTCACATTGCCTGAGTTGTAGTTGAGTTGTACGTGTATCGCAGCTGGTTTCAGTGGTGCCCAGCTATGCTGTAGCACTAGCTAAAGTTGTAGCGAGCACAGCTGCACTCTGTGTCTGGGAATGTCCGCGGCGAAGACTGCAGATGCGGGCACGACGTGCCGCTGGCGACACTCGTTCTGACGTCACAGGCCTGGGGCACCGCAGGCTCGTGACCCTGGTATGGTGCCGGTGCTGGTGCTGGTGGGGGGGGGGGAGGGTGGACGTTGGCTGGAGGGGCGCCTCTAATTGGCGCCTCGTGACGGGTCGAGAGTGCCGGCCGGGGGCGGCCACCGGGCTCTCCTGCACGCCGCTGTCCTGGGCTGCAGCAGCAGTGGAGCAGGCCAGGCCGCCCCAGCACTGCACTCCAGCGCTCACCGGGACCCGTCCACAGGGCCACCACATACAGTATGTCAGTCACTGAGTGTGCAGTCACTCGACATGCAAATAACTTCAAACAACTGGACTTCGAAGCCCATGTCCACAACTTTCGCCAGCCTGCTGATGAAATGACAATGACGCCTATGATACGATAAGAACCTTGCGATACCAGAGGGTATCGTTATCTTCGGTTATGCAAAAAGTGACTTCGCATAAATACGTGTTTATAATACCTAATTATTTCATGGTTCAGTAATCATATTCTCTTATTCTACTTATCTGAATAAAGGTTGAAACATTTATCTTAAAATTCTGTAAATTTGTTTTACCAGTTTTAAAGAAGTGACAACGCCTGTTACTGTCAAAGACGTGAACTCGTTGGTTTTTATTTATCCCTCTTCTTGTTCCTTGTGCACAGTCCTGGCGGGAGAGCTATCAGTGGAGGGGGTGTGCTTTCGTAGAATCGCTGATGGCAGATGTATTTTGTGTCACTGTTTCAGAGTGTGAAATATTGCTCAATATAATTATTTCAAAGTTAAAAAACTATATTTCCTTCGATAATCTTTGGAAGCCACATTATAACACAGTCCTTTCATCAATTGACGTTTCTTGGTATCAGAATAGGGTTCGCCCTGTAGAACATGTCGAGACCAGCAACGACATAAGCGACATAACAAGTTAGAATTTTAAATGTGGGTGCGCGATTCGATGCAGGTTACTTGAAAATAATGATCGACGTCTGGTTCGAAGGCAAGATGGTTGAGCAGTAAGTGTTAAAAGCTGCAGCGGCATTCAAGGGCTAAGCAGCTCCAACACATCTCCGCTGTCTTCAAGCCTTACTGAGCAAGGTCATATCAACATTAGCCAGCCTGATGGTGAACAAGCACAGTGAATTTCACCTCCAATTTCAAGAATCTTACCACATCAGTGTAAAGGAACGTCTGAGCATACCAAGCTCATAATAGGATTTTATTGTCTTCGTACTGACTAACTAGGATCACGTAACAACTTCATTTCCTCTCCTTTCTTTGTTGCATCCTATTTTTCCAGTACTCTTATATTTCCTCCTCATGTTGTCATTTCCTTTCTTCTGCCTTTGTTGTTACCGATTTCTTACTTTTGTACAATGAAAGCTTCTAAATTTAGTATTTTATTCTCTAAAGATTTTTTCTTTTATTTTAGATTCTTTGACGTTATTTCTTTTCTTATTTAAGTAATCCAGGGTATTGTCCATTTCTTTTTCCAGAAATACGAGTACATTTGTTTCATTAGCCTATTATTATTAATTTGATGTAGGTGTCCAAAGAAGATAATCTCTGCTTTACGGTTTCTGATGATATTTTCTCTTTATTTTTGTAGAGCAATTCCTTATTTCGTATTTTCCAACTGTCTATAGTTTGTATTGCACACAATATTTTTTAACAGTCCGTGTTTCATGTAGATCTTCTGTCTACTCTATACTGTTTCTAGTTCACTGCTAAGCACTTACTTGTTTATAAATACTCGTATTTTGGTATCCTCAGAGTATTTCGCAGCGACATTTCTGAAGAAAATCGCTGTTTTCAAGCCGTGTCATTTCCAATAACGTACTCGAGAGTTTGGTTGCTTTCCGCGCTTAGGAGTAAAAGCCACTGACTACCGGGGATTTTCTTTACCGCTGTTTCATACCCTGTCCCATTTGGGCAACGGTGGGCTGGCAGCGCCACAATTAACCGCTCTTCAGTCATGAGACAATATAAAATATCACAGGAGAAGGGTACACGTATAAAAGACGGTGGTAAAAGAAGAAGTTTTTACATGAGAAATGGGAAAATAATTGGAGTTAAAACATACAAAAAAGGATAGTTTGACGAAGCACGCTTACATAAAATCCACATATAATTAAAATGACACTTGACGAAGACATTTCACAGAAACACTGCCGGACAAAGAGCACAATTAAAAACGACGTTCACAGTATGGAACGACGACACTGAACACACACTGCACTTATGTAACATTCACGGTCAGCACCAAAACACGACACAGTAACTAGATTAAAATAGAAAGAACCTGTCAAGGGAGGGGAGGTCAGAAAGGAGGGAGAGAGGAGAGAAAGGGGGTCGGCGGAGGAGGGTGGCCCGGCGATGGCACAGTTTTCCTTTTATATAGGCACAACTGCAACATCTGGCACCAATCAGATTGAGCCGAAACTACGCGTGCACTGAAGTTGAGTTGGGCAGTTCAGCTCATAGCAGGTCCGGCCCTCGGCGGGACCGAGTGACGTCAAATGGTGCGAGTGGCCGACGCCACGATTGAAACTGCCTCTCCTGTCTCCCTGCAGTCATCAGGCATCCGTCTTTGCTTGCTTTCGATATAGAAAGCCCGCCCACACACCCTGCTAAATGTTACTTTTTATTCCACTCAGCTGCCTCCTGTATAACCGGACCCCAGTTTGTTGACACATGAGCCAAGACTCTCGTCTTCGGAATTGTATTATGCATCCGTTGTCCAGGCTGTAAGAGGTCCAAGCAGATGTAATTTTATGTAAGAGGTCCGAGCAGATGTAACTTCGATGTATTACTCATGCGCTGCCTGCGATATGCAAGGTATAAGAGAATCGCTGACCAGAGAGCAGTGTTGACTGCAGTAGGAACTGTGTAGCTGTAGTAGTAACTTAGTTGCTAGTGGTTGCTAGTCTGCGCTAGTCTGCAGTCTGCTCTGGTCTGGTATAGTGTATCGTGTTGGCTGGGCCGGTCGCGGTGCAGCGATGCCGGAGCCTGAGTATTATTGTATAAGGTAAAAAGTAGCCTCGCGCATATCTAGTAATGTATCTGAACTCCCATGTAAATTTTTTTAAAAAAATGTCCTAATAATAATCTTTGTCATATAAAGTAATTTTTTACAAGCATTGATTTCAGTTTAAAGAGTTTACTAATTTCTCCAATCCATGATCATTCCGATTGTTGCAAAAGAAAAATCAGTTGCTTCCTTTCATAAATGACAAATCTATCGGCCAGCATTGCACAGAGCTGTGCCGAAAAAAGTTATTGTAAGAGCAGATAGTTGGCGACTTCATTGAGGTAAGAATTTTTTTGCTTTTTTATTCAGAATGATCTTACAGGGCCATGACGCAGCACTGCTGTCGTCGAAAATTTACCAGGTTACTGAATTTATTTTTTATTAAGAGGTTTAGGAATTTTTCTGTTTCGAGCTTACATTAGATGAGAAAAGAATTTTGTGGGTACATTAAATGGAAAACAAATTTTGTGTGGAGGTTAAATGTGAATGAATTTCTGTAGGGAGGTTATAAATGGGAACCAATTTTGTTGTGAGGTTAAACTAAAATTAGAATCATTAACCAAATAATATTTATTTTATTTGGTGGGGAGGTTACACTTGGCGACAACCGGCCAGGATCGGATTTCGTTGTGAATCTCTGAGAAGTAGTCACATATCTGCTCTTATTTACTTAAATGTAATTTGCATCTGGCGCAACGCATTTACTAATTTGTCACTTTTTCTTTCACAGATCATCGGCAATTTATTGCTCTTTGTTGTAATTGTATTTGTTCCATTTTTACTTTGTCTTTGTTTCATTTTTGTGCTTAATTTTGATTTGTGAAAAATGCCGCGAAAAAGTGTCAACAGTACATCGCGATGTGCAATAAGTGAAATAGCCAACTCGAATAGTTTGACAAATAATATTTGCGACACTCAGTGTAATAGTGATAATCCCCTAATTACAGATAATCAGTGCCTACCGATCACTAGTAATGATTTTGATCCTAATGATGAACAAACAAATTCAATGATGTCCACAGTAAATGTAACAATTGATGACGCGGCACGTTCCGTTACAATGAACGCTGCCCAGTTTGACACACCTAATTTGCAAAATTCACGTAGCGAACAGATAATTGTTTCTAATGAAGGTGAACAATGTACTCAAAATACGTCAGATTTATTTAATTCCGGTGTAGTGACCAACAGTGCACATCCGATTAGCAAAAATTTTCAAGAATCACAGAATAACCAAATGGTTACACAAAACGTGACAAATGCAGACACACCACCACACAGCTCACAGAAAAGAGTCGCAAATTTTGGCTTGGATCAAGTTATGGCATTATTGCTACAACTTAATGAAAATCTCGAACAACAAAGTAATGAACACAATGAAATACTAGATAACCATTACAAACAACTTAATGAAAAAATAGACAGTCAGCACAAACAATTTAATGAAAAACAAGACAACTATTTCAAACAATTGAGTGAAAAACTAAACAACAGTTTCAAACAACTTAATGAAAAACAAGACAACAGTTATAAACAATTTAATGAATCGAGCGAACAACTTAACCAAAATTCCAAACAAAAAATGGCTCTGAGCACCATGGGACTCAACTGCTGAGGTCATTAGTCCCCTAGAACTTAGAACTAGTTAAACCTAACTAACCTAAGGACATCACAAACATCCATGCCCGAGGCAGGATTCGAACCAGCGACCGTAGCGGACTTGCGGTTCCAGACTGCAGCGCCTTTAACCGCACGGCCACTTCGGCCGGCTAAATTCCAAACAGTTGAATGAAAAACACGCCAACCTTAACGAACAGAACAAACAACTTAGTGAACAGATTACAGCCGTTTCTGTGCAACGTTATGATACTAAAGAACAATTACGTGAGGAAATTGAGGCTTGTGCTAGGAACAGTAGTGAAGAAAATGGAACTGTTGCACAAGAATTAAGTAGTACACGTGTTGCCACAACGAAATTACTTTGAGAAGAAATTAGTGCAGTCACTGAACAACGTTCAGAAAACGCAACACAGATACGCGACGAGTTTAAATTAATGTCAGCAGAAGTTTCACGCACTCTGGATACGGAAGTCGATAAGAAATTTGAACAACAGATCAGCCAAATTGACGAACGTTTTAAAGTGACAGAAATGAAAATTGTTTCAGTCACTAACACGACACAGCATATGCCACATTCCGAACATTTGTCACACTCACACAGCCAGTGTAACTTAGGTAATTTACAGAGACCACGCGACTTAGAATCCGAAGAGACACAGACAAACAGATTCTCATGCAATCCTGAACCTGTTCACACATTCAGAGACGATAATGTTGATTATAAGCAATTTTTATCCGTAAAAAAATCTAAGGTATTTAAAAATGACAGAGCGCAGGTACACGCTTTGGCCTGGATACGACAATTTCCTTTGGAATTTTCACCGGCACTGCCTGTAATGCAGAAACCAAAACTTATTTGCAGTGCGTAAGAGACCTCAGGGGATTCATTACACTTCGATGAATATGTGCCGTAGCGTGCACAGGGCCCCGAGCCGTAGTAGTGCTATTTCATCTTTAGTTTTCTGCATTGCTGCCTTCTCTTCTACTATCCTTTAGATCTATCAGAACAGCTCTTCAACTATCGGTCTATCTAGGATTAAGGATGTATAAAGAAAACCTGATATGACGAGTTTTACCGAAAGTGACAGTTTTCATTAGACGCTCCAGAAATGACAACCACGAGAACTTTAATACCAAACAAAAATTTAATCATCAGTATGTGTAAAATTATCAGCAACAGCAAACGCATTTTGGTAACAATGGAGGTTTTTCCCCACAACAGCAACAAAACCAGCCGGTTAGCATACCTAACCAACAATGTAGTATGCAAGGTCAACCAAGCTTTAATGTTTCGCCGTCTACACGTATAACGTCGGCTACACCAAATAGTAACGCACAGCAACAAGGAAATCAGTACGTACGGAAAACACACCATTTCAACTCATATCGCAATGCACCGTATAGAAATGATTATCATGACAGACGCAAAAGTAATGAGCACAATTTTCAGCGTACATTTAATAACAGTCGGTCTTACCAGCAACAAAATCATCCGCAACGACAGATTATAATGAATGAACCAGACAGTAGATATCATCCCGAACGTAATACGTCAGGACGAAATAACAGAACAGTACAAATTGTCGAAATGCCACAGCATCCTCCCACAAATAATAGCACGTCAGATAGAATTTGACTAGATACAGTACAGGTTGCATCTTCCAGCAACGCAAGCAATACTTTTGTCACACTGAACCTTGTTCACGAAAATGTTATTACTTTTGACGACATCCGAGACACCCTTTCGCAGGAAAAACCAGTTATTCAAAAAACCATTTCACACCCTGTCATTGAAGTAAAGATTGTATCATCCAAATTTTCAGCAGTAATTGATTCTGGATCACCTATGTCAGTTATAAATGAGGAAACTTTCAACGAATGTAAAAAAGAGAATACCTATCCTACGTTACCATTAGGCAAAACTAAAGTAAAAGGAGCAGTATCTGGTAAAGGAGTAGATGTAAAATTACAGACACACTTACCATTTTGTATTGCAGGTCATACGTTTCACTCAAATTTTTGGATTGTTCCCTTATTGACAACAGACGTTATTTTAGGTACGAATTTTCTGGTACAACATGGCGCAATTATTGACTTTCAAAACTCCTATTTAATGTTAAAGGATGAAAATGTACAACTGGCATTAGAATTTCAGCACTCTTTATCTACAGAAGAACAAACAATTAATCGTACAGAGGTCATTTCTGCATCACGTAACATAGACTGTCATTTGACATTGTTCACAGATACGTACGTACACAACTACTGTATAATACTCCAGACGAAGCCGACTATGACGTTATGCAAATGATTTCTGATAAAGTTAAACAGAGCAGTGCAAATACAGACGACGAACGCACGCAACTACGCAAAATTCTTTTACAGCAAGCTCCAATTTTTGACAACGTCCCTGGTACTATGTCCAATTTTATGTATGAATTTCAAGTTAAACAGCACGATACATTTAAAGCCAAACATTATCCCATTCCGTATATTCACAGAGAACAAGTTAAGAAAGAATTGCAAGCTATGCTTGATCAAGGAATTATTGAACCGGCAGTTAGTCCTACATAAACCCACTCCATATTGTTAAGAAAAAGGATGGTTCACTTCGCCTCGTACTTGATTCGCGCCACATCAATGACATTATTATTAATGAAACAGATCGCCCTCAAACACTAGAAGAACTTCTACAGAAATTTCATGGTACTGCTATTTATTCCACATTAGATTTGAAATCGGGATTTTGGCAAATTCAGCTCCATCCGAACTGCAGAAAGTACACAGGTTTTCTCTGTTTTGGTGACTGTTATCAATTTTGTAAATTACCGTTCGGTTTAACTATTTCTTCAGCAGCATTTATTCGTGGTTTGAATACTATACTTCCGACATAATTAAAAGACAGAATCACAACGTATGTAGACGACATTCTTATTGCAAAAGCTAACTGGTCTGAACACAATCTGATTCTTGAACAACTGTTACGAACTTTTCGTGCACAAGGACTCACAGTTAATCTTAGCAAATCGCACTTTGGCAAAACTTCTATAAAATTTCTTGGACGTGTAATTTCAGCAGAAGGCATTGCGCCTGACCCGGAAAAACTTCAAGCTTAACGTGACGTTACTGTTCCTACGACGAAGAAACAACTACGCAGCTTTTTGGGTTTAATTAACTTTTTTCGTAAATTTATTCATTACTCTGCTTTAGACATCCCTAAATTATGTCAATTTACAGGTAAAAACACTATTTGGTCCTGGGATAGCCAAGCACATTCTGAATTTGTCAATCTGAAACAAGCTTTGTTGAATGCACCATTTTTATCACATCCAGATCTTACTAGAAAATTTTCCATTGCCACCGACAGTTCTAACACCGCTTTAGGCGTACACATTTTTTAGGAAATTGAAGAAGATGGTTCTACAGTAATTAAAAACACCGCCTTTGCGAGTCGCATTCTGTCACCTGCTGAACGCAATTATTCTGTTACAGAACTTGAAACATTATGTGTTGTATTGGCATTTACAAGATTTAGGCATTTTCTTTATGGAAGACACACTACCGTTTACACAGATCGTAGAGCTATACAGTTTTTACTTTCCGCTAAATTTACACACGACAGATTAAGCAGATGGAAACTTTATTTACGGGAATTTAATTTTACAATTATTCACATTCCTGGTACACAAAATATTGTAGCAGACGCACTATCACGTTCTCTCAGCAACAATCAGCAAGACATCTCAACCAACTTCTGCCAAGCAAATTTTAGCGTCATGTACATTCAACAAGTTGCATTTGAAAATTTCATTTCGGCATCATTAAGAGACATAGCACAAGAGCAGAGTAAAGACAACGCATGGAAAGAAATTAAACACCTTTGGCAAGATAGGAATAATGTTACCATTAGAAACCATTACACTGTACGCAATAATATTCTGTTTCGCCGCTCTTACCCTGACAGGAACAACTGGTTACTATGTATTCCTGACGAGCTTGTTAACAAATTAATTTGGTATACTCATTTAAGTTACGCACATTATGGAGCCAGAAAATGTTTTCTTATACTGAGACAGAACTGTTATTTTGCCAACATGGAGAAACGTATTCGACGAGTTTTAGCGTCATGTAAAATCTGCCAGAAAGCTAAGTCAGATACGACTTCACATATTCCTCCATTACATCCCATTGTACCTTTTAAATTGAGACACATGGCCGCTGTAGACATTTTTGGTCTTATTCCCAGAACTAATAGAGGTTTTTGCTACATCTTTGTCGTTGTTGAACTCAATTCAAAATTTGTTACCTTCACTCCGTTACGCAAAGCTACTGCTAAATCTGTTTCGAAAGCATTTGTAAAACATTTTCTATTTCATGTAGGACACATATTGAAAGTAATTTCCGACAATGGACCACAGTTTCGATCTGCTATATGGACACGTATGTTACGAGCTAGAAACATTTCTCCGATCTATATATTCAGGTACCACGCTTCTTCGAACCCTTGTGAACGTCTAATGAAAGGAATTGGTAAACTATGTAGAATATACTGCTATAAAAAACATATTGATTGGGACACACACATACTGTCATTCCAGGATGTAATTAACTCGATACCAAATGAATCTACTATGCTATCTCCGACTGTTATACTGAAAAATGTTGAACCACCTAACAAAATTAAAGAATTGGTATCCTATCCTACATCTCGTCGACTACGACACCATGAAATAATTGACATTGCGCTGAACAACATCAAACGTGCCGCAGAGCGCCGGAGAAGACATCAAAGACAGGTTTGTACACGCCGTGACTTTCACATTGGACAGAAGATATTAGTACGTACACATTATTTATCCAACAGAGGAAAGAGTAGATGTAGTAAATTTGAGCTTCTATACTCAGGTCCATATCGAATTCGCAGCATTCCTCACCCCAATGTAGTACGCGACGAAACTCTGAGAACCAGAAAAAGTAAAGGCAATCACCATGTCTCCAATATTAAACCCTTTATTGAATGAACATACTTTATGATTTATCACACTGTAATGCCATTTTCTGATTTTTATATGACCAATGATGCAATTATATTTATGTGACTACTTACTGATGATTATCATATTTTTTCTTGGCAAGTGCCCGGCAAGGTAAGGTTAGCAGGTCGCTTTTCTTGTCGTTATATATCCGACCGTGCACATTTTCCATTTTTCGTGTATGTATAATTGTTTTCCTGTATGCACTATGAAATGTTTAGGATGTAACAAACACCAGTTGACTTTAACACTTTTCCTTTTTATATCTCAATATCTTGAATATTCTACACTTTTGGCTACTGCATTATGAGACTGTGTGTACATTTTTGCACCTGAACACTCTCTATGTTTTTGATATAATACGTTTTCTGTCATGCTATGCTGTATGCTTAATTATATCACTAGAAACCAGTTTTTATTTAATGGGTATATGATTTAAATGCAAGATATTAATCCTTATTCATCATTTTCAGAAATCAATAATGTGTAAAAGAAATAACTTAAACAAACCACAGTGGATTACTATGAAATGGGAATTTCACCTTCGGAATGAACGAAAGAAGATGCAATACCTCGTCACGAAGAGTAAATGGATCAGAATTAACAAGCATTAACAAGAATATACTATACACATCGTATGATAGCAGTCTTAACTAATTTTTTCTTTCAGAATACGAGGCGATTGATGCAGGCTGTCAGACAGAACTACACATCTTAGTTTTAGTGATGAAATATGCTAGAAATAAGAAACACTATACTATGAATAGTTGTATGAAGTAAATGGTGATATGAATAATGAAGTGTCTTTTTTGCAGATGATAATGAATGGTGATGAATAGTTATATGAAGAATATGCTAATATGAATAATGAAGTTTTTCTTTGGAGGTGATGATAGTAATGAAGTTTTTCTTTGCAGATTGGGATAATGATGAAGTTTATATATTTACTGTTAGTTAAGAAATGCTATGTAGTTCTTTAAGTATTATGTTACAGTTCGTTTTGACAGTATGTCTTATATCGCATGGTATAATGACTGAATGTTTTGGAAAGGACAGCTAGAGTACATACATATTGAGTTAATTCGAAGTTCACTACTTTTCAGCATAATATGCGTTTCTTCTTTCAGCTGAATAATTCATTTTGTATTTTTTCTAGGAGAAGCTATTCATGAAATTAATGTGCTATAAGCAGTTAGTCATTAAACCTATTCTAGTACTTGCATTTTTATTACCCATTTGTGTGTGTCATTCATGAATGTGATCACATATACTCTACTTGTTTCATAACCTTGCTACAGCTGACTCATGACGAATGACGTTAGTACTCCTTATTTGCAGCAATAAGTCAAAAGCAAATATTTTCATGCCCCAGCAATTAATTATCGATCCCAACGCAATGCATTGCTAGCAAAAAAAAAGTATTACCAGTCCCAAATAATGCTACCAGTTTAAGAGAGTTCTGAG
The DNA here is from genome assembly GCF_023898315.1 of Schistocerca nitens. Lineage (NCBI taxonomy): Eukaryota > Metazoa > Arthropoda > Insecta > Orthoptera > Acrididae > Schistocerca > Schistocerca nitens. The sequence continues at coordinate 926,940,450 of NC_064617.1, read as the reverse complement.
TAATACTGAATGATGTTTTCTAACCACAGACCTTGAGTAATAGTTACAGTGTGTTACATTTTAAATATGTCCTATGTCACTTGAATGATGAGTTCTAAGTAATACTGAATGATGTTTTGTAACAATGTATAAATGTTATGCCAATAATTTCTGTAAATAAAATTTTTGTTATTCTCTATAAATGCTATGCCAATAATTAACTCTCATTTTGAATGATGACTTCTGAATAATACTGAATAATGTTTTATAAAACGATATGAATACTTTGTAACTGGCCAATGAGTGCCAATAATTATTTTAAATATGTCGTATGTCACTTGAATGATGAAAAATGTTTTTTAATATTCAATACTTGCTATATGTTTAGTAACTGGCTAATGAATGTCACTGTTTCTTATATTTTAAATTTGTCTTATGTCACTTACATGATATTATATATGAATACCAGTAGCTTGATGCTACACTCATTAGCTGCTGTTTTGAATGATGACTTCTGATGGTTTGTAACTGGCCAATGAGTGCCAATGATTACTATAACTAGATGAATTATGTTACTGCTATGCCATTTATTAACTCTTGTTTTGAATGATGACTTCTGATGGTTTGTAATTGGCCAATGAGTGCCAATGATCACTATAAGTAGATGAATTATGTTAATGCTATGCTATTAATTAACTCATGTTGTGAATTAACTTCTGATGGTTTGTAACTGGCCAATGAGTGCCAATGATTACTATAACTAGATGAATTATGTAAATGGTATGCCATTAATTAACTCTTGCTTTGGAATGATGACTTCTGAACAATGCATAAAAATGTTTAGTAACTGGCCAATGAGTGCCAATGTTCACTATAATCAGATGACTTATGAAAAATATTCTGTAATACTTCATACATAGTACAGAAATGTTTAGTAACTAGGCAATGAGTGCCACCAGTTACTCAAATCGGTTGATAGACTAGTGTAATTCTCAATGATGACTAGCATAAGACTTAAGGTCCTTCACCTTCTGACCTAATTACCAGAAATTACTGCAATATCCGTTTGTCCTGTCCATCCTTATGATCATGGAGCACCATATTTGGTTTTTGCACTAATTCTACGTTGGTGTACCTCACAAGAATGCGGTGTTGACACGACATGCTGTCCACCACCTTGAACGATGGAGATGTTATTATGGTCCCACTGTTTGGTGTACCTAATGTACTACCAAAATGATAACATTGAATGTTAATACGACATTTCACAGTCTTGACTACACTGATTAATACTTCAGGGAAGTACTTGGTGTTGTGCTTCTGTAGAAAGATATGGACTTTCAGTGCAGCTACGTGCAACCTACTGTGCTACAACCATGATGCAATCCTTCCCTTTCCTATCCTAGTTCTTGTAAAATGGTAGAAATATATACAGTGCACTTTATGTCATTTGTTAACATGTTTTATACTCATTGCGTATCCTATTTCTTGTAAAACGGTAAAAAAATATATACAGTGCGTGTGCACTTTATGTCATTTGTTAATATGTTTTATACTCATTCCGTATCTTAGTTCTTGTAAAATGGTAAAAAATATATACAGTGCGTGTGCACTTTATGTCATTTGTTAATATGTTTTGTACTCATTCCGTATCCTAGTTCTTGTAAAATGGTAGAAATATATACAGTGCGTGTGCACTTTATGTCATTTGTTAATATGTTTTGTACTCATTCCGTATCCTAGTTCTTGTAAAATGGTAGAAATATATACAGTGCGTGTGCACTTTATGTCATCTGTTAATATGTTTTGTACTCATTGCGTATACATTTTGTCATTGCTTGATATGTTCTGTACTACAGTGTATGCACTTTATGTCATTTGTTAATATGTTTTGTACTCATTGCATATACATTTTGTGATATCTTGATATGTTCTGTACTCAGTGGATGTGCACTCTATTTCATTTCATGTTCTGCACTTATATATATATATATATATATATATATATATATATATATATATATATATATATACTCTGTGACTAACATTTTGTCATTTCTTGATATGTTCTGTACTCAGTGCATGTGCACACTATTTCATTTCATGTTCTGCACTTATATATATATATATATATATATATATATATATATATATATATATACTCTGTGACTGTAACATTTTGTCATTTCTTGATATGTTCAGTACTCAGTGCATGTGCACTCTATTTCATTTCATGTTCTGCACTTATATAAATGTATATATTCTGTGAATATAAACTTAGTTAATTAAGAAAAATTTATTGCTCATGGCAAGTCCAATTGACTCACCATCGATACCAAATTTTTGCCCCCCCCAGTGGAGGGTTATGTAAGAGGTCCAAGCAGATGTAATTTTATGTAAGAGGTCCGAGCAGATGTAATTTCGATGTATTGCTCATGCGCTGCCCGCGATATGCAAGGTATAAGAGAATCGCTGACCAGAGAGCAGTGTTGACTGCAGTAGGAACTGTGTAGCTGTAGCAGTAACTTAGTTGCTAGTGGTTGCTAGTCTGCGCTAGTCTGTGCTTGTCTGCAGTCTGCTCTGGTCTGGTATAGTGTATCGTGTTGGCTGGGCCGGTGCGGTGCAGCGATGCCGGAGCCTGAGTATTATTGTATAAGGTAAAAAGCAGCCTCGCGCATATCTAGTAATGTATCTGAACTCCCATGTAAATTTTTTTTAAAAATGTCTTAATAATAATCTTTGTCATATAAAGTAATTTTTTACAAGCATTGATTTCAGTTTAAAGAGTTTACTAATTTCTCCAATCCATGATCATTCCGATTGTTGCAAAAGAAAAATCAGTTGCTTCCTTTCATAAATGACAAATCTATCGGCCAGCATTGCACAGAGCTGTGCCGGAAAACGTTATTGTAAGAGCAGATAGTTGGCGACTTAATTGAGGTAAGAATTCTTTTGCTTTTTTATTCAGAATGATCTTACAGGGCCATGACGCAGCACTGCAGTCGTCGAAAATTTACCAGGTTACTGAATTTATTTTTTATTATTTATTTATTTATTTTTATTATTATTAGTCCAGGTGGGGACTACTCAAGAGGATGTCGTTATCAGGAGAAAGAAAACTGGCGTTCTATGGATCGGAGCGTGGAATGTCAGGTCCCTTAATCGGGCAGGTAGGTTAGAAAATTTGAAAAGGGAAATGGATAGGTTTAAGATAGATATAGTGGGAATTAGTGAAGTTCGGTGGCAGGAGGAACAAGACTTCTGGTCAGGTGACTACAGGGTTATAAACACAAAGTCAAATAGGGGTAATGCAGGAGTAGGTTTAATAATGAATAGGAAAATAGGAACGCGGGTAAGCTACTACAAACAGCTTAGTGAACGCATTATTGTGGCCAAGATAGATACGAAGCCCACACCTACTACAGTATTACAAGTTTATATGCCAACTAGCTCTGCAGATGACGAAGAAATTGAAGAAATGTATGATGAAATAAAAGAAATTATTCAGATAGTGAAGGGAGACTAAAATCTAATAGTAATGGGTGACTGGAATTCGAGTGTAGGAAAAGGGAGAGAAGGAAACGTAGTAGGTGAATATGTATTGGGGCTAAGAAATGAAAGAGGAAGCCGCCTGGTAGAATTTTGCACAGAGCACAACTTAATCATAGCTAACACTTGGTTTAAGAATCATGATAGAAGGTTGTATACATGGAAGAACCCTGGAGATACTAAAAGGTATCAGATAGATTATATAATGGTACGACAGAGATTTAGGAACCAGGTTTTAAATTGTAAGACATTTCCAGGGGCAGATGTGAACTCTGACCACAATCTATTGGTTATGACCTGTAGATTAAAACTGAAGAAACTGCAAAAAGGTGGGAATTTAAGGAGATGGGACCTGGATAAACTGAAAGAACCAGAGGTTCTACAGAGTTTCAGGGAGAGCATAAGGGAACAATTGACAGGAATGGGGGAAAGAAATAGAGTAGAAGAAGAATGGGTAGCTTTGAGGGATGAAGTAGTGAAGGCAGCTGAGGATCAAGTAGGTAAAAAGACGAGGGCTAGTAGAAATCCTTGGGTAACAGAAGAAATATTGAATTTAATTGATGAAAGGAGAAAATATAAAAATGCAGTAAATGAAGCAGGCAAAAAGGAATACAAACGTCTCAAAAATTAGATCGCCAGAAAGTGCAAAATGGCTAAGCAGGGATGGCTAGAGGACTAATGTAAGGATGTAGAGGCTTATCTCACAAGGGGTAAGATAGATACTGCCTACAGGAAAATTAAAGAGACCTTTGGAGATAAGAGAACCACTTGTATGAACATCAAGAGCTCAGATGGAAACCCAGTTCTAAGCAAAGAAGGGAAAGCAGAAAGGTGGAAGGAGTATACAGAGTGTCTATACAAGGGCGATGTACTTGAGGACAATATTATGGAAATGGAAGAGGATGTAGATGAAGATGAAATGGGAGATACGATACTGCGTGAAGAGTTTGACAGAGCACTGAAAGACCTGAGTCGAAACAAGGCCCCCAGAGTAGACAACATTCCATTGGAACTACTGACGGCCTTGGGAGAGCCAGTCCTGACAAAACTCTACCATCTGGTGAGCAAGATGTATGAAACAGGCGAAATACCCACAGACTTCAAGAAGAATATAATAATTCCAATCCCAAAGAAAGCAGGTGTTGACAGATGTGAGAATTACCGAACAATCAGTTTAATAAGCCACAGCTGCAAAATACTAACACGAATTCTTTACAGACGAATGGAAAAACTAGTAGAAGCCTACCTCGGGGAAGATCAGTTTGGATTCCGTAGAAATACTGGAACACGTGAGGCAATACTGACCTTACGACTTATCTTAAAAGAAAGATTAAGGAAAGGCAAACCTACGTTTCTAGCATTTGTAAATTTAGAGAAAGCTTTTGATAATGTTGACTGGAATACTCTCTTTCAAATTCTAAAGGTGGCAGGGGTAAAATACAGGGAGCGAAAGGCTATTTACAATTTGTACAGAAACCAGATGGCAGTTATAAGAGTCGAGGGACATGAAAGGGAAGCAGTGGTTGGGAAGGGAGTAAGACAGGGTTGTAGCCTCTCCCCGATGTTATTCAATCTGTACATTGAGCAAGCAGTAAAGAAAACAAAAGAAAAATTCGGAATAGGTATTAAAATCCATGGAGAAGAAATAAAAACCTTGAGGTTCACCGATGACATTGCAATTCTGTCAGAGACAGCAAAGGACTTGGAAGAGCAGTTGAACGGAATGGATGGTGTCTTGAAGGGAGGATATAAGATGAACATCAACAAAAGCAAAACGAGGATAATGGAATGTAGTCGAATTAAGTCGGGTGATGTTGAGGGTATTAGATTAGGAAATGAGACACTTAAAGTAGTAAAGGAGTTTTGCTATTTGGGGAGCACAATAACTGATGATGGTAGAAGTAGAGAGGATATAAAATGTAGACTGGCAATGGCAAGTACAGCGTTTCTGAAGAAGAGAAATTTGTTAACATCGAATATAGATTTAAGTGTCAGGAAGTCATTTCTGAAAGTATTTGTATGGAGTGTAGCCATGTATGGAAGTGAAACATGGACGGTAAATAGTTTGGACAAGAAGAGAATAGAAGCTTTCGAAATGTGGTGCTACAGAAGAATGCTGAAGATTAGATGGGTAGATCACATAACTAATGAGGAGGTACTGAATAGGATTGGGGAGAAGAGGAGTTTGTGGCACAACTTGACCAGAAGAAGGGATCGGTTGGTAGGACATGTTCTGAGGCATCAAGGGATCACCAATTTAGTACTGGAGGGCAGCGTGGAGGGTAAAAATCGTAGAGGGAGACCAAGAGATGAATACACTCAACAGATTCAGAAGGATGTAGTTTGCAGTAGGTACTGGGAGATGAAGAAGCTTGCACAGGATAGAGTAGCATGGAGAGCTGCATCAAACCAGTCTCAGGACTGAAGACCACAACAACAACACACGAGGTTTAGGAATTTTTCTGTTTCGAACTTACATTAGATGAGAAAAGAATTTTGTGGATACATTAAATGGGAAACAAATTTTATGTGGAGGTTAAATGTGAATGAATTTCTGTAGGGAGGTTATAAATGGGAACCAATTTTGTTGTGAGGTTACACTAAAATTAGAATCATTAACCAAATAATATTTATTTTATTTTGTGGGGAGGTTACAAGGCAATGGTCAGCTATGGCCGGCCTGTCAAGCTTTCTTTACTTAATATGTCCTTTGTGCTAGGTACAACGCTCCGCAACTGTGTAAATTTTTGACCTATATAAATGCTGCCGCTCTCGCAAAGGACACAAATATGGCGGAGATACTCATCAAAAAGCTAGAGTATTTTATTCGAATTGACACGACTTGAAAACTGACAAGATTTAATGCAAGTGTTTTGATGTAACTACTGTCGTACAGTGTTTTAGATTTTTAAAATTTTATCCTTAATATTGTTGTTGAGAACGTGACAGTGTTCAGTACACAGGAGGTATGAATGGTAACTCCTTCAGTCCAATATTTTCCCGCGTTTATTGAATCGAACGATGTACTCTGGACCTTGTGGGTCCATGGACAGTTCCAGATCGTCTTAATACATTACATACTTCTGCTCTTCTGTCAGGTGATTTGAAATGCATGTTCCTTTTATGAGAAGGTTACGTCTTAGGTTTTTTATTTCAGGAATCAAATGGTGGAAAAAATTTCACAGCCGTAGTTTAACTAGAGATGACTAAAGATGAAGTTCACCACGTAGTGTCAGAGATACGAATTTTAAATAAACTGACATATACGGGAAAATAAATTTAAAATTATCATTTAAAACTAATAATAACAGTAACTTCATTTAATAACTACAATTTCATTTAATATGGATTCAGGGTTTATTTATTTTACTGAGGTATATTTCCAGTTGTTCTACATGATTTAGGATCTTACCATCGGGTTCATTGTGTGATACTCCCAAAACGTAAAGTTTGTACAAAAACGTAATGTTTTGCAGTGTAACACGAGGACAACAAAAACATGAATTAATTAAAATCACCAACCTCCAACAAAAACATAAATTCGGCATACACAAGAAACACAAATACACAGAGGTAGCAGAAGACAACTCATCATGCCATTCTACCACACAGAAATATGCGGCATTTAGGACCCTGCTGCACAGAGCACATTCACTTGACTTGGGATAGAATTGGACACCGAACAAAAGTATTGGCATAAACAGTGACTAGACATACAAAACAACTGATAATTTAAGTACACAAATACAGAAAAATTAGATAACCAATTCCTATACTAAGAATGAAGAGAAAATATTCGCCATTATGCCATGTCCATACCCTATGCCACAAAAAGTTCCTAACCTATAAAGAAAACTATATAACAGTTGCATTTTCCGCTAATCATAAGTTAAGACACTTATTAGTTCAAAACATAAAAACTGATACCCAACAGCGGAGTGTATGAAGTACCGTACCCAGTTGTCCTGCCTAATATGTAGGGAAAACACTTCAAAAGCCTTCATTGCACAGCATATACTATAACCCAAATACATTATCTACAGGACAGAAAACAATTCAATAGTACTAGACAATGAAACCGATGCTAAGTCCTTAAATCTGTTAGAACATATGGAAATATACCTCCATAACATCAAAAACCCAAAATCCATGGTAAATAAACAGATATATTTCGGAGTCCATAGTCATTTTAGTAACTTTAAAGATTTATTTTAAATTTATTTATGTGCATATTTCAGTTTATCTCTTATCATGGGTCAATTTCTTTAAAACTAAATTTTTTAATACTTTATCAGAAACTTCATCTTTGATTATCTGGTATTAAACTAAATCTTTGAAGTATTTTGAAATGAATAAATCAATGTCCACCTTGAATGAAATGATGTATGTCTTTTCTCTTTTATTTTATTTTATTTTTTTTTTAATTTTATTTATTTATTTATTTATTTATTTATTTTTTGAATCATCATGGTTCTCACCGGTTTGATGTTGCTCGCCAAGAGTGACACCATGCGTTAACTTCTTCATCTCAGTCTCAGTGTAGCACTGGCGCTCTGCAGCATCAATTATCCGTTGAATTTGTTCCACTCCCTATCTTTCCTTCCACTTTTTAACTCTCCACAGTTCTCTCTAGTACCATGGAAGTTATTTCCTGATATCGTAACACATATGCTATCATCCTGTCCCTTTTTCTTGTGTGTGTTATCCATATGTTTCTTTCTTCACCGATTCTATGGAAAATTCCACATACCTTATCTTATCAGTCCACCTACTTGTCAACATTTTTCAGTTATCTCTAAAGTGTCGGTTCTCTTCTGTCCTGGTTTTCCCACCATCCATGATACACTACCACACAATGCAAACGTGGAGTCTCAGAAATTAAGCCCTATTTTTAATGCAAGTATATTTATCTTGGCCAGGAATACCCGCTTTTCCTGTGCTATTTTTCATTTTATGTGCTCCGACAGTCATCCGTCATGAGCCTTGCTTCCCCGATAGCAGAATTCCTTAACCTCGTCTACTGCGTGAACACCAATTTTGCTGCTTAGTTTCTCGCTGTTCTCATTTCTACTACAACTCATTACAGTTGTTTCTTTCCGTTTTACTCTCATTCCATATTCTGTACTCATTAGACTGTTAATTCCATACAGCAGATCCTGTAATCGTTCTTCACTTGCACTGAGGATAGCAACACCATCAGTGAATCTGATCGTTGATATCTTTTCAGCCTGGATTTTAATCCCACTCTTAAATCTTTCTTGTATCTCCGTCATCGCTTTTCGATGTATACACTGAAGAGTAGAGACGAAAGACTGTATCCCTGTCCCACAGCCTTTTTAATCGGAGCACATCGTTCCTGGTCATTCACTGTTCCTTCTTGTCTTCTGTACATGCTGTATATTACCCGTCTTTCCTTATGGCTTCCTCCTATTTTTCTCAGAATTTTGAACATCTTGCACCGTTTTACATTGTCGAACGCTTCTTTTTCTAGGTCGACAAATCTTATGAGCGAGTCTTGTTTCCACTATCAAGCCAAACGTGTAAACTCTCTGGTGGCTTTACCTTTCGTAGAGCCAAACGAATCCTCATCTAACTGACTCTCAATTTTCTTTTCTATTGTTCTGTATATTATTCATGTTAGCAACTTTGATGCATGAGCTGTTAAGCCGTTTCTGCGATAAACCTCGCACTGGGGCCTATTTGCCCTGGCTGCCTTCGAAACTGTGTGGATGATAATTTTCCGGAAGACTGATGGTACGTCCTAGTCTCACAGACTCTATAGACTGGCATTAAACCGTTACAAAGTTTCTTCCTTGATTTTTCGGTAAGTTCTTTCACTATTCTTCACTGTTTTTCACTATGTTTTGCATCATTTGATTCCCGAAGTACAAAACCTTACTCAAGACCAGAAGTAAATACTGTATTAAGACAATCTCCACCTGACGAGGGACCCACAAAAGCCGTAATGTATCGTTTAAATCAAATAATCACGAAAAAATTGTGACTGAAAGCATTATTATTCATAGTTTTAGTTTAGCTTTTGAGATACGCGCTTTTTGTTATATTTTTTTCATATTATTTGCTCCTTCCATTTATTAGCTCTTAGATCTATTGCAAATCTTTCTAGTCCATCCTGCTGCACAGTATCTCCAAGATATTTTAATTTACCAACTCTTCCAATCTTACCTAAATATTTTGAATTTTTATATTCCTCATGAATTTTGTTTTTTTGGGCTAAAATTTTGGGACCAGTTCTTCCCTCTATTTTTTCCAGTAGACTTTTTTGTGTCATTGCTTCTGTCAGATTTTCTGAAAGAAATTGCAAAATTATCTACAAAAGCCACCCAGTTTAGTTTAGTCCCATTTCTTTTACTTCCCAGAATTACTGGTTCAATTTTGCGATTTTTTTTTTGGCTCAGAACTCAAGATTCTTACAATTATTTGTAAAATGGAGTTAAACAGTAAAGATTATAAATCTTCCCCTTACATAATGCCGATTTTGATTTCAAATGCTTGTGATGCTTCTCGCACAACTTCCCGTTTCGGTATCGAATTTGGTGGCGTTTCAAGGATTATGTTTGCTGATTTTGCCATCAATTCTCTAATAATTTTGTCTATTATTTCTCTGTGTACAGAATCAAATGCTTTATTGAAAACAATGAATGTTACTATTATAAGTTTTCTGGTTAACATTCTGTCACGAATTATTGATTTTATGTTCAAAATCGGTTTTTCCAAGGATCTCCCCTTTCGAAGATCACTCTGGTATTCTTCCTGTTGCTTGTCTAAGGTTTATTCAACACTGTTCAGGGGAATTTTTGATAATACTTTGTATGCCACTGGCAGAAGTGACAATTCTCCGCAACTGATGGCCTTTGTTAGTCTACATTTTTATGTTGCTGGTGTATTAATGATACTTTCCACTTTTGTGGAATTTTTCTGTTTTATTTGTATCTTTACTACTGCACACCTGCAAATGTTTCACATGCATAATATTGTACAACAGAAACACACCAAAGAAATCATAACCACTGATAACAATACGAGCTATTTCTAGCCTCTAACGATGCTGACCGATGTGAACACTGGCATAAACCAATAAACGGAGAGTATGGGGTTGCTGCTTAGCTGGTAAAAAGGTTATGGAAGTAATATTAATGCCAAACTCACTAAAGTTGCATCATAGCTAAACGGAGGCATTACTCTTATTGTGGCACACTTTATTCTGTTTTATGTTGTATCTTGAATGGACGAATTTTAATCAACCCTTTGCCTATGTATATGTGGTCTGTTCTTTTGATATAGTAGTCATTATGAATTAAGAGACAAAGGAATTACAGATATTGGCTGCAGATGGGGAGTGACAGGAATCAATGGGGAAAGTATAAAATTTGTCCAGATCGGGATTCGATCCCAGGTCACCTGCTTAGTATGCAGATGCTCTGGTCGCCGAACCATTAAGAAACAGTGATCACAGCACCTTCACGGAGTGTGTGTTGTAATAAAAATAAATATTATTACTAAATATGCATATGAAGTCGGCCATTGTGGCGGAGCGGTTCTAGGCGTTTCAGTCTGGAACCGCGCGACCGCTACGGTCGCAGGTTCGAATCCTGCCTCGGGCATCGAAGTGTGTGATGTCCTTAGGTTAGTTAGGTTTAAGTAGTTCTAATTTCTGGGGTACTGATGACCTCAGCAGTTGAGTCCCATTGTGCTCCGAGCCATTTGAACCATTTGAACCGTATGCATATGAAAACACTCTTTAAACTGATACAACACGATTGCGCTACTAGAAATGTTCCGCAGGACGTCGGACTTCGTTTCTTACTTCTTCAATTGTAGCTGCAGGCGGGGGATTCAGGGAAAACCGGCGCTTGTCGTAACGAAGAAAATCTTCCTTATATGTTTCTTCATTTACTTCAATAAATAAAAAATACTTGATACTGTTTTTCCATATAATATTATTCACGCACACGTGTGATACATAGAGCTCGCAATACTCCATATCTAAAATCGCACGTCTTCATCGCCCTTCTCCGTACGAGAGAGTCTAAGAGTTAAAACAAAATCATGTACAAAAAATTGAATGAAACTCCTTTCGTTTGTCTGCGCCTTACCGTGCATTCATAATTAAAGTCTTAGCTATTGCTTATGATCGATCGGTGTTTCAATTTTTTTGTTCTTTTAATAAATCTTAATTTTACAATATCCTGGGGCTCTTTCCCCGTGTACCTACACAATGCCCTAGATCACTTCCCGTCACACCCAAATTTTCAACTTATTCGCATATTACTAATGTAGTGCCCCTTGCCTGTTAATCCCAATCAATGCCAACTCGCAGCCAATGTCTGTAAAAATGAAATGATCGTATGGCATTGTTGGCCGGGAGGCCCCACGCGGGCGAGTTCGGCCGCCGTATTGCAAGTCCTTCTTAGTTGACGCCACTTCGGCGACTTGCGGGTCAGTGATGATCAAAGACACGTAATACGCAGTCCCCTGCCGGGAATCGAACCCGGGCCCCCTGCGTGAAATGCGGAAACGCTACCGCTACGCTACGGAGGCGGACGCCAATGTCTGTAATTCATAATAACTTCTGGACGTGTCCGAGAGAATAAATACCACACATATATACACTCCTGGAAATGGAAAAAAGAACACATTGACACCGGTGTGTCAGACCCACCATACTTGCTCCGGACACTGCGAGAGGGCTGTACAAGCAATGATCACACGCACGGCACAGCGGACACACCAAGAACCGCGGTGTTGGCCGTCGAATGGCGCTAGCTGCGCACCATTTGTGCACCGCCGCCGTCAGTGTCAGCCAGTTTGCCGTGGCATACGGAGCTCCATCGCAGTCTTTAACACTGGTAGCATGCCGCGACAGCGTGGACGTGAACCGTATGTGCAGTTGACGGACTTTGAGCGAGGGCGTATAGTGGGCATGCGGGAGGCCGGGTGGACGTACCGCCGAATTGCTCAACACGTGGGGCGTGAGGTCTCCACAGTACATCGATGTTGTCGCCAGTGGTCGGCGGAAGGTGCACGTGCCCGTCGACCTGGGACCGGACCGCAGCGACGCACGGATGCACGCCAAGACCGTAGGATCCTACGCAGTGCCGTAGGGGACCGCACCGCCACTTCCCAGCAAATTAGGGACACTGTTGCTCCTGGGGTATCGGCGAGGACCATTCGCAACCGTCTCCATGAAGCTGGGCTACGGTCCCGCACACCGTTAGGCCGTCTTCCGCTCACGCCCCAACATCGTGCAGCCCGCCTCCAGTGGTGTCGCGACAGGCGTGAATGGAGGGACGAATGGAGACGTGTCGTCTTCAGCGATGAGAGTCGCTTCTGCCTTGGTGCCAATGATGGTCGTATGCGTGTTTGGCGCCGTGCAGGTGAGCGCCACAATCAGGACTGCATACGACCGAGGCACACAGGGCCAACACCCGGCATCATGGTGTGGGGAGCGATCTCCTACACTGGCCGTACACCACTGGTGATCGGCGAGGGGACACTGAATAGTGCACGGTACATCCAAACCGTCATTGAACTCATCGTTCTACCATTCCTAGACCGGCAAGGGAACTTGCTGTTCCAACAGGACAATGCACGTCCGCATGTATCCCGTGCCACCCAACGTGCTCTAGAAGGTGTAAGTCAACTACCCTGGCCAGCAAGATCTCCGGATCTGTCCCCCATTGAGCATGTTTGGGACTGGATGAAGCGTCGTCTCACGCAGTCTGCACGTCCAGCACGAACGCTGGTCCAGCTGAGGCGCCAGGTGGAAATGGCATGGCAAGCCGTTCCACAGGACTACATCCAGCATCTCTACGATCGTCTCCATGGGAGAATAGCAGCCTGCATTGCTGCGAAAGGTGGATATACACTGTACTAGTGTCGACATTGTGCATGCTCTGTTGCCTGTGTCTATGTGCCTGTGGTTCTGTGTGATCATGTGATGTATCTGACTCCAGGAATGTGTCAATAAAGTTTCCCCTTCCTGGGACAATGAATTCACGGTGTTCTTATTTCAATTTCCAGGAGTGTATAATTAAGGCGAGACGGCCAATGATCTTTTCAGTGCAGATGCCCACCAGGCTCAAACTCTTAACGAGAATCGGCGATATGCCGCGAGTAATGAGTATGATGGGCAAGTAGCAATGCGTTATTAGTGTGTAAGTTGAGATTTTGGGTCTGACGGGGGGCGTGGTAGGAAAGTCCGTGCAGTTGTAATGAGCACTGTGTCCGATGGCTCGGTGGTTGCCGGCGTGGTAGCTCAGCGTGTTCCGTCAGACCTGGCTGCTCTGTGTAATAACAGAACTGAGCGAAAGGTTCTACATTAACATGAACAGGTGCCATGTGACGTCCGCGCTGACCAAATTCAACGAACTAAATGAAGAAAAATTGAAGGTTAGCATGCGAGCTTCGTAAGACCAACAGAACAAAAAAATGCTCAGAGCATCTGTCTCAGAAGCAGGAGACACTTGTTCGAATCCCAGTCCGGCACGACGGTGCTGCCGTCGGGGTGAGATTACCACTTCGCTTTCCCGAGTAATATTTGCTGTCTGTTTACACACATGTTCTCAACTATTACGTTTAGTTTTCTCTGCCGGCTGTAGTGGCCGTGCGGTTAAAGGCGCTGCAGTCTGAAACCGCGAGACCGCTACGGTCGCAGGTTCGAATCCTGCCTCGGGCATGGTTGTTTGTGATGTCCTTAGGTTAGTTAGGTTTAACTAGTTCTAAGTTCTAGGGGACTAATGACCTTAGCAGTTGAGTCCCATAGTGCTCAGAGCCATTTAGTTTTCTCTCGCACACCATCAATGTTCTCTACATCTATTTATTAATTAGTTACGTTTTACCCTCTCTCGCCTATCAGTTCAGCAGCACGATGTTATTGACAATGTACCAGTTTGCCGCCCTGTTTGACAGTACGGTGTTCACTGACCTGTTTCTGCTCTGAAGTATTGAGGATGGGTTGTTCATTCATAGTTCGTCTCTTCCTCAGAGGGCCTTCGACCCCGGCGCTCGGGACCACAACCGCGAGCGTGAGGCAGCCCGCCAACAAGTGACGGTGACGTCAGCACGTCCCATGTTTGCCTCCGGTCCCTTGTTTACTGGGCCGACGGGTTCTGCTTTGGGGCGCGCGCGGCAGCGGTTCTGTGTCCGACAGGAAGCGGGTAGCTTTTGTCTAAGTATCTCGTAGATGCATCGACACTGACTTGGCTGCTATTATCGTATCAGGAGAGTGGTCTGTACCTTTCGTAGGGATTAAAAGTGTCAAATAGTGTAAAAAAATTGTCACTTATATATTACGCTTCTGAGTAATTTTCAGGTTATGCAAATATTCCGAAGAAACTTATACAACAGAAACTTAATATAACTGTAGCGTGTTGCTGCAGCGTAAGAAGGGTGTATGCCTCATCAGCTGATTTTTGGAGAATATTCTTTAAGGAGTTAGGTGTCCTAATTACAGCTTCACAGGAGATGTGGTCTTATAGTTGTAAATATTCCAGTACACTCATAAGATGTCAGTAGCACTCATGAAGATAGTATTGTAATATGTTATAGTCAGTTTTCTCCACTCATATTGTGTTTTGCTCAAAAAGGGATTCATTATGTTTCTGTGAACATACTCTCTGTAAGCAAGGATTCCAAAGGGTGACAGCTGCTAGTAAATACTGCTAATAAACATAGATCCAAATACCAATGGTATCAAAGATATCAAGTACGCACACATGCTGTCATACCACTGCTACAACACAATGTCTAAGACACGAGGGCCAAGATTTCAGGTCATGGGCCCGAGTGCCAAAGTGCGCAGTCTCGCTTCACAATTCCACCACCACCACGCAACGCTGTCTGAGCAGGCGGAGGGGAAGAGGGGAAAACAGCGAACGCGCCGATTTCGGTGGCCGTGTAGTCAAACTGCACGTGACTTGGGTTTCTATTTCACGTTTCTCAACAACATAGATCTCAAACAAAACAATTTTTCAATATTAATTAATTATTTTTAGCTCGCTGAAGACATAATACAATTTTTATGTGGAACAAACTATCGGCATACGTACAGACGCAGACATTTTCAGAATTTTGCACTCAAGTTGCAACATAATCGTACTTGAATGAGATTTTCACTCTGCAGCGGAGTGTGCGCTGATATGAAACTTCCTGGCAGATTAAAACTGTGTGCCGGTCTGAGACTCGATCTCGGGACCTTTGCTTTTCGCCGGCAAGTGCTCTACCATCTGAGCTACCGAATAACGACTCACGACCCGTCCTCACAGCTTCAAGTTGTAAGTAGGCTGTTTAGGTTTTTATGTTGGTAACGCCACGTAGCGCTCTGTATGAAAATCACAGACTGTGCTGTGTGCAGTCTGTGGCTGGTTGGCATTGTTGTAATATTCGCTATTGTGTTGTTGGGCAGTTGGATGTGAACAGCGCGTAGCGTTGCGCAGTTGGAGGTGAGCAGCCAGCAGTGGTGGATGTGGGAAGAGAGATGGCAGAGTTTTAAGTGCGGATGATCTGGACGTGTGTTCATCAAAGACAGTAAATTTGTAAGACTGAATGTCATGAACAGGTGTTTCAAAAATGACCGGTATATTTGAAACGGCAATAAAACCTAAACGAGCAGCGATAGAAATACACCTTTTGTTGCAATATGCTTGGGACAACAGTACATTTTCAGGCGGACAAACTTTCGAAATTACAGTAGTTACAATTTTCAACAACAGATGGCGCTGCAAGTGATGTGAAAGATATAGAAGACAACGCAGTCTGTGGGTGCGCCATTCTGTACGTCGTCTTTCTGCTGTAAGCGTCTGCTGTTCACAACGTGCAAGTGTGCTGTGGACAACATGGTTTATTCCTTAGACCAAAGGATTTTTCTGGTGTTGGAATTCCACCGCCTAGAACACAGTGTTGTTGCAACTAGACGAAGTTTTCAACGGAGGTTTAATGTAACCAAAGGACCGAAAAGCGATACAATAAAGGATCTGTTTGAAAAATTTCAACGGACTGCGAACGTGACGGATGAACGTGCTGGAAAGGTAGGGCGACCGCGTACGGCAACCACAGAGGGCAACGCGCAGCTAGTGCAGCAGGTGATCCAACAGCGGCCTCGGGTTTCCGTTGCAGCTGCGGTCCAAATGACGCCAACGTCCACGTATCGTCTCATGCGCCAGAGTTTACACCTCTATTCATACAAAATTCAAACGCGGAAAACACTCAGCGCCGCTACCATTGCTGCACGAGAGACATTCGCTAACGATATAGTGCACAGGATTGATGACGGCGATATGCATGTGGGCAGCATTTGGTTTACTGACGAAGCTTATTTTTACCTGGACGGCTTCGTCAATAAACAGAACTGGCGCATATGGGGAACCGAAAAGCCCCATGTTGCAGTCCCATCGTCCCTGCATCCTCAAAAAGTACTGGTCTGGGCCGCCATTTCTTCCAAAGGAATCATTGGCCCATTTTTCAGATCCGAAACGATTACTGCATCACTCTATCTGGACATTCTTCGTGAATTTGTGGCGGTACAAACTGCCTTAGACGACACTGCGAACACCTCGTGGTTTATGCAAGATGGTGCCCGGCCACATCGCACGGCCGACGTCTTTAATTTCCTGAATGAATATTTCGATGATCGTGTGATTGCTTTGGGCTATCCGAAACATACAGGAGGCGGCGTGGATTGGCCTCCCTATTCGCCAGACATGAACCCCTGTGACTTCTTTCTGTGGGGACACTTGAAAGACCAGGTGTACCGCCAGAATCCAGAAACAATTGAACAGCTGAAGCAGTACATCTCATCTGCATGTGAAGCCATTCCGCCAGACACGTTGTCAGAGGTTTCGGGTAATTTCATTCAGAGACTACGCCATATTATTGCTACGCATGGTGGATATGTGGAAAATATCGTACTATAGAGTTTCCCAGACCGCAGCGCCATCTGTTGTTGAAAATTGTAACCACTGTAATTTCGAAAGTTTGTCTGCCTGAAAATGTACTGTTGTCCCAAGCATATTGCAACAAACGGTGTATTTCTATCGCTGCTCGTTTAGTTTTTATTGCCGTTTCAAATATACCGGTCATTTTTGAAACACCCTATATATATGAATTTTGAACACTATTAAGGTAAATACATTGTCTGTTCTCTATCAAAATCTTTCATTTGCTAACTATGCCTATCAGTAGTTAGTGACTTTAGTAGTTAGAATCTTTTATTTAGGTGGCAGTATTGGCGCTCGCTATATTGCGGCAGTTCGACTAACGAAGATTTTTGTGAGGTAAGTGATTCACGGAAGTTATAGGTTACTGTTAGTCAGGGCCATTCTTTTGTAGGGATTATTGAAAGTCAGATTGCGCTGTGCTAAAAATATTGTGTGTCAGTTTATTGATGATGTGAATTAGTGAAGAGAGAAATGTCTGCGCACGTTCAGTTTTGCTCAGCTGTTTATAAATCAAATAACGTAAGGAGTTTATAAGCACAATCATTCATAAATTTTTCTAAGGGGACGTTTCGTAAATTCTGCCAGTACCTCGTCTCCTACTTACAAACTTCACAGAAGCTCTTCTGCGCACCTTGCAGAACTAGCACTCCTGGAAGAAAGGACATTGCTGAGACATGGCTTAGCCACAGCCTGGGGGATGTTTCCAGAATGAGATTTTCACTCTGCAGCAGAGTTTGCGCTGATATGAAACTTCCTGGCAGATTAAAACTGTGTGGCTGACCGAGACTCGAACTCGGGACATTTGCCTTTCGCGGGCAAGTGCTCTACCTGGCACTTGCCCGCGAAAGGCAAAGGCCCCGAGTTCGAGTCTCGGTCAGCCACACAGTTTTAATCCTCAGGAAGTTTCAGAATCGTACTTATTTAGTCCCACAAGCGAAAAAAAGACCTTTCATACAAATATGTCGACCGAAATATTGTAGCACTTTTGCAACCTCCTTATGGAGACTCAAATGCGAAAGAAGTTACCTTGCAATGCTTTACATGGGCAGTGTGCAGTCCACTTAAAATTCAAATCTGCAATCCATTCCAGGCGTTCCAGTGTTCGTCCCTTGCGCTCTTTTTTTCCTCGTAAATTCGACAATAGCGAGTTTTAAGTCGGTGAAACATTCCAGACATGCCCCTTTACTTGCAGTAATAATGAAGTCTCTATACCCTTCGTTCATTTCCATTCAAAACTGTTGCAACTGACAGTGGAATAATGGGTGTGACTTCAGGAATTTCACTGTTCGTACCACCGATTTTATCAAGCGCTCCATGCCAGAAGATTTAGCACAAAGTACTTCCTGACGTTCAGGACAATTAATCCCCTCTGTCGATCGTTGTAATTTTTTGCTCTTTCATTATCATCGAAAGGTTTAATTTCTATCTGCATGATACTTTAATGTCGATTCATAGAAAAAAGCAGTACGTGAATTAAGAATTCTTATCCCTCTCTTCTGTCTTTTCCATTGATTTTAAAGGATTGTCACGATAGATCGCTAGACTGCCTCTTTTGTGCAGACAGCCATTGGACTGTGAACGTCCTTCAGACCACGAACAACTAGCGAAGGATAAACAACGCTGACACCACGATTCTCAGAGAGATGTGCCGACCGAAAAATGCCGTAGCGCAATGTCAAATGAAAAGTCGGGCACTTCCAAGTACTTGCGAGAAGAACCGAACAAAGCCAAGACACAGGCTTCTTTTTGAAGCAGGAGTAATCATACTCTTGGCGACACTTTTAGAATATTCTTTAGTGTCCATTGTCCCTTTTGTCCTGTTTTAAATATTATTTTAACCTCGTTATCGAAATCGTCCTTACTAATGTGTTCATTCAGGTGTATTTCGTAGGGCTCTTCTAAGAATTTTTGGTCAGTTAAATGTGTTGAGACATGTTACACTGCCAGCACAGGTCTGAACTTCTTGGGTTGTTCACACCTAATGTCAATAAGCTGTGCTGTTTTTTCTATTACCTTTTCCTTGTCTACTTATGAGTCTGTTTCAATTATTACGGTGTTTGCTGTTGAGCTGACAGATTTTATTTTTAATTTGTCTTCCTTGGGGTTAATTGTTTTAGTGACGGTTTCTCTAATGGTTCTCGCATCTTGATTGGTTTCTGATTTAAAGAAAAGTGTGCTGGACTGTTTAGCTTTCGTTTGTTGAATGCGTTCCTGTACTTTGCTTTTAGGTTTTGCAATCAGACCGGCAGCCGCAACCGCTGCAAATGAGAGAGGGGTTCATTTTCTGACTTTAGTCTCCGACTTTCGGATTTGAGTTCCGCTATTTCTTGTTCCAAGCTCTGAATGCGTTCCTGGGCACCTGGTGTGTTTGCAACCGCTAGTTCTTTCCTGATCCTGGTGTTTTCAGCGCTGAGCTCTTCATTTTGTCCATTAAGCCTTGCTTGGCGTAGTGCGAGTGACCAACTGTTGTCTCTAACCTGCGGTCTAGTTGTGGTTGACACCCTTTTTTGTTTTACTTCATTCTAGAACTCAGCTAGGATCTCATTTTAGTTTCCATTTTCTTTCCTTTGGGGAATTAACTCTTCGCTGGATACCACTCGTCTTATTGCCCCCGTGCTCCTGCCCGTCTGAGTCGTGTCACTGTTTCGACGTCCTCCGACTGATGTGTAGCTCACATCGATTCCGGAAGCGAGTTCGGCATTTTCGAAAGTAGCAGCGGCTGCCGCCAGCCTGGACCATGTTGTATGCTCCAGTGTCCGCGTATGCTCGCGGACGTGGTGCTCAACTCAGTCAAAAGCCGATGCACACGTCCCAAATGCTTCACAGAGTGAGGCAAAGAGAGCGCGCACTGGACGAAATTTGCTGTACGGCAGCCGATTCCCAAATTATGGATCCTTTGCATGTGTAGTTCGTCTCTAAACCGAGTGCAACCGGTTCCGTTAAGCGCAATACGCTCTGTGATTTGTTCCACAGTTTGCCGCGCTGTTACTCGGTAGCGGCAGGAAATAAGAGCCACACGCCAGTTGACAGTACCTGCAGCCAGCTTTCCGTGTACGGTGACCACTGAGTCGGCCGTTGCCGTCAGGGACGCCTGACGCAACCGACAGCTGTGGCTCGCGCAGTCAGCCCACCACAATCCGCGCTGTCAGCAAGGCAAGACTACTGGACCAAATTTGTGTTTGTGCAAAGGGAAAAGTTCTGGACGGCCGAGAACGAGTGATGAAAATGTAGCACGCATCCAGCAAGCATTTGTTCGCAGCCCAGCAAAATCGACTCGCAGAGCTAGCAGAGAGCTGCAAATTCCACAATCAACTGTATGGAGAGTCCTACGAAAAAGGTTAGTTATGAAATATGAACGTCAACTACCCGAGGCGATGGATCGGCCGCCAGGCAGCCCGTGACGGAGCACTTCATCACTGGCCTCCAAGAAGCCCTGATCTTACCCCCTGCGATTTTTTCTTATGGGGGTATGTTAAGGATATGGTGTTTCAGCCACCTCTCCCAGCCACCATTGATGATTTGAAACGAGAAATAACAGCAGCTATCCAAACTGTTACGCCTGATATGCTACAGAGAGTGTGGAACGAGTTGGAGTATCAGGTTGATATTGCTCGTGTGTCTGGAGGGGGCCATATTGAACATCTCTGAACTTGTTTTTGAGTGAAAAAAAAACTTTTTAAATACTCTTTGTAATGATGTATAACAGAATTTTATATTATGTTTCTTTCATTAAATACACATTTTTAAAGTTGTGGTATTCTTTTTGAATCATCCTGTACTATCAGAAACATTAAAACGAACATTAACACAAATCACACCTATTCTTACTAACATGTTCAACGAGGCGCTACTAAAAGGCAGTATTCCAAACCTCTGGAAAACTGCTAATGTAGTAATAATCCGGAAATCACAAGACAAAGAGCCAACAGACCCCTAACGTACCGAGCGATCTGTCTCTTAAACACTCTCGGCGGGGTACAGGAAAGGCTCCTGTGTGACCGCTAACAATCGCCAGACGCTTCCTCGGCCTAACGGCCCATCAGTTCGGCTTCAGGGAAGGCAGATCAATAGAAGACGCCGTCAACCAAGCACTGACAGTTACAAAAGGCATCAGCGACAAATACGCGGCCGCCATTCTAATCGACATAGCCGGGGCATTTGACAACTTGTGGTGGCCGTCCCTCTTCGCCAGGTTAAGGGAAAAGAGGCTATCAGCTTCCCTCTGCAATAGCCTCCTCGACTACTGCAGAGGCAGAGTGGCGGAGTGGAGGGCTGGTACACGGAAAGTTGTCAAGAGAATAACAAAGGGATGTCCACAGGGCTCGATCTGCGGACCAATATGCTGGGATAGCGCAGTCGAGCCCTTGCTGAACACCCTGGACAGTGACGACAAGGTAAGAGGTGTGGTGGCTTACGCAGATGACCTGCTCATAGTGGTGTCAGCCGACTCGAGAGCAGCACTAGAGACAAAAGGCACGCAACTGCTTCAGAAAATTAACAGTTGGTGCAAAGAAAATAAATTAAAAATAGCTCCCAATAAAACTGTATATCTACTGCTCAAGAGGGACACTACAGAGGAATCGAATTCTAAAATTAGACAATACGAGCATACAGAGGAAGCAAGCCACACGTTATCTCGGACTGCATCTAGACGAAAAACAGACTTTCAACTATCATATAAAGTTGACAGTTGACAAAGCCTCCAAAGTTACGCAAAAACTAGCAAGACTGAAAAAACTCGGTACAAATTATCTATTAAGACGATAAGGAGCTACCACACTGCGATATGTGAATCCATCCCATGCTTCGCCACAAGTGCTTGGGCTCATCACAGACTGAACATACAGACTAATAAGACAATTGCAAGACGAAGTCCACGTAGTGTAGTCCAGAGGATGAGCGGACCCTTCAACACGACGTCACTAGAGGCACTTCGCGTTGTCACGGCGACCTGCCCTATAGACATATGTTATAGAGCTCCACATTACTGGCTGAAGAGGGACAGGCTCCATAAAGTAACCGAAATTCCGGGAACCAACGTTATGAACAAAACACAAATGAAACAATGACGGATTCAAATATGACAGAGCGAGTGGGATGCATTCGACAAGGGTCGCCGAGTACACTCTTTCTTTCCTGATGTACACGAAAGACTACAACTGAAACATGTCAACCCAAGCCGGGGAATGGGCTATTTCCTAACAGGCCTCGGGCCGCACATGGGGCATTTAAACCATATGGGACTAACTAACGATGAAGTATGCGTATACGGAGAAACTGGGTTGGAATGGTTCAAATGGTTCTAAGCACTATGAGACTTAACATCTTAGGTCATCAGTCCCCTGGACTTAGAACTACTTAAACCTAACTAACCTAAGGACACCGCACACATCCTTGCCCAAGGTAGGAATCGAACCTGCGACTGGAGCAGCAGCACGGGTCCGGACTGAAGCGCCTAGAACCGCTCGGTCACAACGGCCGGCGGAGAAACTGGGATACCAGAACATGTCACTCTGCTGTGCAACACGCTAGCACAAGTGAGACGTCTACAGAACGACAATGAAATCGCCAGAATAATACGTAATCCCGATGACTGGAACACAATAAATAGCTTAGCCGATATTGTATCGAACACTCTGCATGGAGAACACATGCGCCAAAACCCACATGGAAGGAGGTGAAGTGGTGGCCGTTGTGGCCAAGGGGTTCTAAGCACTTCAGTCTGAAACCGCGCGACCGCTACGGTCGCAGGTTCGAATCCTGCCTCGGGCATGGATGTGTGTGATGTCCTTAGGTTACTTAGGTTTAAGTAGTTCTAAGTTCTAGAGGACTGATGACCTCAGATGTTAAGTCCCATAGTGCTCAGAGCCACTTGAACCAGGAGGTGTAGACAAGTACAAACAACACAACAAACCATATGAGAGGACACAAACACGACCACAGATTCCGAAACCGAGGACGGAACACTAAGTGAGCATGACTCAGAAGGGATAAACATGTAAGAGACCAAAACCAACAATGCATGACACTGCATGCCACAACACAGTCACAAACAACACAACAATCATAAAACAAATGAACACTGGCACTACATTCTAAGACTGTAGTAATAAGGTAATGTCGCTTGGGAGGAGAAGGCCCAAAGGACTTTTATTTCCAGGCTCCTCCTCCCCAATGACATCCTGCATAGTGTTGAAACTATACTGCACACAAGCAGTAATGTATTGCTCGTCTCATTGTGTGCAGACAGAAGTATATTCTCTTCTCTGTTCAAAGCTGTAATCAACGAATTTTATATACCAGAAATGTATTAAGTTATTTAAGGAATAATGCATTCAGAAAGCAATGAACTATATTCTATTTCTACTAACAAGTTACAAACATAAGTGTATTTCTCATGTAAAGATAAGATTCATGTATTCCATGTATGAAGTACTCAACCAGCATTTAATCTGTATAATATGTGTAAACATACATTAGCACAAACCATTTCAGATGAGCATACCTCAAGGTTGTACCGAGACCTTCTCATCTGAAATAGGTAGAAATAGGCCATAATAACCACCATGCTACTTAGACTCTATTACACATCCAAATACAGCATATCACTTCCTTCTACATTTTACAAATTAATTTCAGCACTCTCACTGTGTTACAAATTTTTTTTATTTATTTTTCTTTGGCATTTGCGTTATATAAATTATATTCTCATCAACTAGGTAGTAATATATTAAATGGAACATTTTAACAATTGTTAAGCATTCAATTCGGTGTAACCGTAGAGAAATCTTTATATACAGGGTGATTCAAAAAGAATACCACAACTTTAAAAATGTGTATTTAATGAAAGAAACATAAAATAACCTTCTGTTGTACATCATTACAAAGAGTATTTAAAAAGGTTTTTTTTCACTCAAAAACAAGTTCAGAGATGTTCAATATGGCCCCCTGCAGACACACGAGCAATATCAACCCGATTCTCCAACTCGTTCCACACTCTCTGTAGCATATCAGGCGTAACAGTTTGGATAGCTGCTGTTATTTCTCGTTTCAAATCATCAATGGTGGCTGGGAGAGGTGGCCGAAACACCATATCCTTAACATACCCCCATAAGAAAAAATCGCAGGGGGTAAGATCAGGGCTTCTTGGAGGCCAGTGATGAAGTGCTGCAGACAGTGCTTGAACCA
The DNA here is from genome assembly GCF_023898315.1 of Schistocerca nitens. Taxonomy (NCBI): domain Eukaryota; kingdom Metazoa; phylum Arthropoda; class Insecta; order Orthoptera; family Acrididae; genus Schistocerca; species Schistocerca nitens. Next base: position 926,915,776 of record NC_064617.1, on the reverse strand, counting down.
ATTTCAGACGATAAGGTTTCATAACTAACCTTTTTCGTAGGACTCTCCATACAGTTGATTGTGGAATTTGCAGCTCTCTGCTAGCTCTGCGAGTCGATTTTGCTGGGCTGCGAACAAATGCTTGCTGGATGCGTGCTACATTTTCATCACTCGTTCTCGGCCGTCCAGAACTTTTCCCTTTGCACAAACACTCATTCTCTGTGAACTGTTTATACCAACGTTTAATACACCACCTATCAGGAGGTTTAACGCCATACTTCGTTCGAAATGCACGCTGAACAACTGTCGTCGATTCACTTCTGCCGTACTCAATAACACAAAAAGCTTTCTGTTGAGCGGTCGCCATCTTAGCATCAACTGACGCTGACGCCTAGTCAACAGCGCCTCAAGCGAACAAATGTACAACTAAATGAAACTTTATAGCTCCCTTAATTCGCCGACAGATAGTGCTTAGCTCTGCCTTTTGTCGTTGCAGAGTTTTAAATTCCTAAAGTTGTGGTATTCTTTTTGAATCACCCTGTATTATGTGCTTTATATGATTATATATAAAAAAAGCATTAACAACTGTATAGCAATAAGACTGTAACAATGAGAAGTCTTTACTATTAGATTCGGAAGCATCCGACCCACTTTACATTTCAAGGGGGCGGGTTACTCTGTACTATTAATGAAATTAATAAATGTCAGCACCGTGCGCGTCCGACGTCACTGCAAACCGCTGCACTCCGCGCCGTCAGCAGAAGCCGCAACGCGTCGCAGCCCACAGAGAAGACAATGGCCTCTCGTTCCGCCACGAAACTTGCCACACGGCATGCAACAATACATTCATTATCACGAAAAAAAATCTGACGGTCAATCTAATGTCTCCGAACTAGTCTTCAGTGCGTAACGTGACAGATTACGCCTTCAGCTATCCACGCAGAAACTTGAACTGCACTCGGACCACTTTTTCCCACCACAAACGCGAAAACAAGCGGAGCGCTCGCCGAACACGTCTGCACTCCACGCCACTCGCTTATGGAAGTCTCTCGCTGCCTGCCGGACTTTGGAATGATCTCCCACTCGACCACGGGTGAGTGGTCAACCTCAGTGCAGGCAGTACCCAGGAAGGCCACAGCAGTGGATCGGTCGGGGTACATGTGGGACGTGCTCGACGTCCCTCGCATCTCCTCGTCCGATCCCCGACAGTGGTGCCTTTGGCAGCAGCCTATAAAGCTGTGTGACGGAAGCCAACACAGCTTGTAGCTGTGAGCGAATGGTCACCAACTCAGCTCGACTCTGTACACAGCAATCATAGTACCTATCCATTACTGAAGTCGTTCCTGTTCGAAGCTCGTAAAAATATATAGCAACCGAACGGTTTACTCGGCTTATTAGCAGAAGGAATTCGAAGTGCTCTCTCACTGACGCTCTGACAGACACCGAGCTACACTAACCAAAACAAACAAAAGCCTGTACGATACGAGAGACGATAACAACGGCGGTACTGTAGGCTACACTGTCATTAAAATAAAAGGTTGTGCCTAGTAAGCACTGAAACACGCAAGAAGTTATAAAAATAAACTAGTAACTACGCAGGTATCTGTAAATAAGTCGCTCCTGTTGGAAGCTCGTAAAATACGAGGGCAGTTCAATAAGTAATGCAACATATTTTTTTTCTCGGCCAATTTTGGTTGAAAAAACCGGAAATTTCGTGTGGAATACTTTCAAACATTCCTGCTTCGTCTCGTATAGTTTCATTGACTTCCGACAGGTGGCAGCGCTGTACGGAGCTGTTAAAATGGCGTCTGTAACGGATGTGCGTTGCAAACAATGGGCAGTGATCGAGTTTCTTTTGGCGGAAAACCAGGGCATCTCAGATATTCATAGGCGCTTGCAGAATGTCTACGGTGATCTGGCAGTGGACAAAAGCACGGTGAGTCGTTGGGCAAAGCGTGTGTCATCATCGCCGCAAGGTCAAGCAAGACTGTCTGATCTCCCGCGTGCGGGCCGGCCGTGCACAACTGTGACTCCTGCAATGGCGGAGTGTGCGAACACACTCGTTCGAGATGATCGACGGATCACCATCAAACAACTCAGTGCTCAACTTGACATCTCTGTTGGTAGTGCTGTCACAATTGTTCACCAGTTGGGATATTCAAAGGTTTGTTCCCGCTGGGTCCCTCGTTGTCTAACCGAACACCATAAAGAGCAAAGGAGAACCATCTGTGCGGAATTGCTTGCTCGTCATGTGGCTGAGGTTGACAATTTCTTGTCAAAGATTGTTACAGGCGATGAAACATGGGTTCATCACTTCGAACCTGAAACAAAACGGCAATCAATGGAGTGGCGCCACACCCACTCCCCTACCAAGAAAAAGTTTAAAGCCGTACTCTCAGCCGGTAAAGTCATGGTTACAGTCTTCTGGGACGCTGAAGGGGTTATTCTGTTCGATGTCCTTCCCCATGGTCAAACGATCAACTCTGAAGTGTATTGTGCTACTCTTCAGAAATTGAAGAAACGACTTCAGCGTGTTCGTAGGCACAAAAATCTGAACGAACTTCTCCTTCTTCGTGACAACGCAAGACCTCACACAAGTCTTCGCACCCGAGAGGAGCTCACAAAACTTCAGTGGACTGTTCTTCCTCATGCACCCTACAGCCCCGATCTCGCACCGTCGGATTTCCATATGTTTGGTCCAATGAAGGACGCAATCCGTGGGAGGCACTACGCGGATGATGAAGAACTTATTGATGCAGTACGACGTTGGCTCCGACATCGACCAGTGGAATGGTACCGTGCAGGCATACAGGCCCTCATTTCAAGGTGACGTAAGGCCGTAGCCTTGAATGGAGATTACGTTGAAAAATAGTGTTGTGTAGCTAAAAGACTGGGGAATAACCTGGTGTATTTCAATGCTGAATAAAACAACCCCTGTTTTAGAAAAAAAAATTTGTTGCATTACTTATTGAACTGCCCTCGTATAAAAAAGGAACGGTGTACTCGCTTTATTAGCAGCAGGAACACGACGTGCTCTCTCACTGACGGTCTAGCCGACGCTGGCGAGTGTTCATAAGAGCACTCAAACTACCGTCTAGCCTAAAAATTTCTAATGTGGGCTCCAGAAGTACTCTGGTACCCGTGTGGCTACTTCCTTTGATTAGTGCACCCCTGATCTATCAAGGAGAGTAGGCCTACTATAAATCCGCACACGATAACGCAGGTCTAGAAATCTGCAGCCAAGACCGCCACAGAGTCGATGAAATCTTTGGTTGAGACACTTCACTCCGCTCCAAATCAAAGCAAAGCTGAAAGGTTTGACTGCACATATTTTCTACGGACCAGGAAGATATTCTTGTTCCGGACTCTTACTGGGACATCAATCATCGTTCGATGTCGCACGGGACCATTCCCTTGTCAATAGTAATACGCCGCATTGGGGAAACCATTGTTTCTTGGAACTAAGTATTTCAGAATTGTGTATGTGTACGTACTAAGTTTTTATCCTTTTAAAACATTAACTCGGAGTATTTGTAATTCAAACATTCTTTCTGAGTCGTCAGACTTCTGACAGGTTTGATGCTGTCCTTACAATTTCCCCTCTTGTGCCAAGCTCTTCAAAGCATCTCATTCTCTCCTAAAATTAATGTATCAAATATTAAATAGAAATAAATGATTTTCTCCTACCGTTTTCTCTTCGAGATTGTCCGTACCAGCATTAAAACATGGGTGACACATCGCTCAAACAAACAAGCCTTGATTCACTTTACCTTGTGACGATTAGATGAAAATCACTCGAAAGGCATAAATTAAGAAACAAAGAGATGCTGGCAACTGTGCTTATGGTGAAGCCAACCTCTTCCAAAAAGATTTCTGAAGTTTTTCATGGATGTAGAACAAATTTGTTTGCAAATGAAAGACACAGTGCGTGCCATTGACATTTGTAATATAGTGCAAATACTTGTAGATGTTTTCTGTGCTGTACAGATATAAACCTAAATGTTGGGTGATGGGGTTAATAAGTCCAAACGATATTCAATTCTTGTGGAACGAGTCACCGGAGAACGCGGTCACTTCTACTAAAATACTCTGAAGGTATCTCTGAACCACGTACCATATCACAAATTTCGGCAGTGGATTTTATATTCACCCTGCATAATGGGCTGCAGTATCCGAATAACGCCAGAGTAAAAAAGTTGCATGTAGTCCCTCCGTAAGGTCGACTATGCAATAAACTATCTTCCTAGGAGTCAATTGTACTGTCTAATGGGTCAGTTTCATATCTCGCAAGGAATTCGACTCAAGATCAAACGAAGAGGGAAACTTGCGCAACCTCCGGTATTTTCGGAGTTATGAAAGTGAACAAACTATCACTAATAGTAAAAGTAGCCAACGTCAGCTAGTGTGAATGATAAAAGGAGCCGGTAGAGTAAATACTGACACCTTAGTACCGCTACATGCATAAATTCGATAATCATACCAGAAGCTATTACGTGAGACCTGCTTCCGCACAAATCGCGAAATTTGTGGGCATTAATGTGGGGATGCGCATTAATCATTTTGACAGTGTATTCCGTAAAGTTTCGATCAGGAAACTCAAGTTCCGGCACTCCGGACGTCGGATGATGGATGCGTTAGAATGAGTGTGCGTAGCGATTACAAGCAGTTTGGTTCTTCTTGACGCACGTGTCATTGTTGCTACCCAAAGACGCGTGTTCTTTGTCATACGGAGAACAGAGGCATCCTGCTTGAGCACTTGAAAACCGTGTTCACTCAACATCCGTTTGTAGTGTCTGCAATAGCCAGATCAACTATTGAAACATGAAGCAAGAAACTGAGATTCATAATGAATTGAGAAGAAAATTAAAAACATGTCTTACTGGTCACTTATTTCACAAAAAGTATAAACATTCCAAAATTTCTGTTAACTATTTGATGCGTAGCAGTGTTCAGTTTAAAGTTACATGACAAGTAGTAGTGTATAAAGAGACCGCTCACGCTGCAAATGTATTCAGGGTGTTACAGAAAGGTACGGCGAAACTTTCAGGAAACATTCCTCACACACAAATAAAGAAAATATGTTATGTGGACATGTGTCCAGAAACGCTTAAATTCCATGTTAGAGCTCAGTTTAGTTTCGTCAGTATGTACTGTACTTCCTCGATTCACCGCCAGTTGGCCTAATTGAAGGAAGGTAATGTTGACTTCGGCGCTTGTGTTGACATGCGACTCATTGCTCTACAGTACTAGCATCAAGCACATCAGTACGTAGCATTAACAGGTTAGTGTTCATCACGAACGTGGTTTTGCAGTCAGTGCAATGTTTACAAATGCGGAGTTGGCAGATGCCCATTTGATGTATGGATTAGCACGGGGCAATAGCCGTGGCGCGGTACGTTTGTATCGACACAAATTTCCAGCACGAAGGTGTCCCGACAGGAAGACGTTCGAAGCAATTGATCGGCGTCCTAGGGAGCACGGAACATTCCAGCCCATGACTCGCGACTGGGGAAGACCTAGAACGACGCGGACACCTGCAATGGACGAGGCAATTCTTCGTGCAGTTGACGATAACCCTAATGTCAGCGTCAGAGAAGTTGCTGCTGTACAAGGTAACGTTGACCACGTCACTGTATGGAGAGTGCTACGGGAGAACCAGTTGTTTCCGTACCATGTACAGCGTGTGCAGGCACTATCAGCATCTGATTGGCCTCCACGGGTACACTTCAGCGAATGGTTCATCCAACAATGTGTCAATCCTCATTTCAGTGCAAATGTTCTCTTTACGGATGAGGTTTCATTCCAACGTGATCAAATTGTAAATTTTCACAATCAACATGTGTGGGCTGACGACAATCCGCACGCAATTGTGCAATTACGTCATCAACAGAGATTTTCTGTGAACGTTTGGGCAGGCATTGTTGGTGATGTCTTGATTGAGCCCCATGTTCTTCCACCTACGCTCAATGGAGCACGTTATCATGATTTCATACGGGATACTCTACCTGTGCTGCTAGAACATGTGCCTTTACAAGTACGACACAACATGTGGTTCATGCACGATGGAGCTCCTGCACATTTCAGTCGAAGTGTTCGTACGCTTCTCAACAACAGATTCGGTGTCCGATGGATTGGTAGAGGGGGACCAATTCCATGGCCTCCACGCTCTCCTGACCTCAACCCTCTAGACTTTCATTTATGGGGGCATTTGAAAGCTCTTGTCTACGCAACCCCGGTACCAAATTTAGAGACTCTTCGTGCTCGTATTGTGGACGGCTGTGATACAATACGCCGTTCTCCAGGGCTGCATCAGTGCATCAGGGATTCCATGCGACGGAGGGTGGATGCATGTATCCTCGCTAAGGGAGGACATTTTGAACATTTCCTGTAACAAAGTGTTTGAAGTCTCGTTGGTACGTTCTGTTGCTGTGTGTTTCCATTCCATGATTAATGTGATTTGAAGAGAAGTAATAAAATGAGCTCTACCATGGAAAGTAAGCGTTTCCGGACACATGTCCACATAACATATTTTCTCTCTTTGTGTGTGAGGAATGTTTCTTGAAAGTTTGGCCGTACCTTTTTGTAACACCCTGTATATACCGTGTGATTCAGTAAGCAAGATCAGGTTTCAGTTGTTTATTACAGACGAAGTACAAAATACAGAAACAGTTGTGCATGTAAGTAGATAAAGGAAGGCCGAATGTTATAACACAGCTGCACTGTTAATTGTTTGTAGCGACATGGCGGCTATAAAACGAGAGACATCATCTTGTGTGTTGGAATTTGCACGAAGTCAATCCACTGCTGAAGTGAAACGTGCATTCCGTCGTCGATTCACAGAGAAGCAGAATTATGACTGGCAAACAAAATTCTTGTAAGTTGGTTGCATTTGCAGAGGAAAGAGAAGCGGTCGGCCACGCATGTCTGAGGAAAATGTCGAGCGTTTCAGAGATGTGGTCACACGGAGCCCTTGGAAGTCCACAAGAACGGTGTGACACGTTCTGAAATGACGCCTGGTTATGAACCCTTACAAGTTACAGTAACTGCAGCATCTGCGTCCCGGAAAATATTACAGGAGATATGAATTTTGCATTTCAGTTCTCCAGGATAAAGCAGAAGACAGTTTCTCTTAATGACTAACTTTTCGGACGAAGCGACGTTTCATCTCTCAGTAATGTAAACCGCCATAATGTAAGAATTTGGGGGTCACAACTTCCTGGCGTCGTCATCGAACATAAAAGAGAGTCGCTGAAACTGCGCCGTTTCTATTCACTAAGATTATGTACCTTTCTTTTTCGTGGAAAAAACTGTGACGGGAATGTCATACATGCAGATGTTGCAAAATTGGTTGTTTCGTCTACTTCAGGAAGACTCCAATGATTTCATGATTAACACCACCATCTCACAACGTGGGATTGGAAGAGGTGGACAACGAGATCTTGTTCATTACTTTTGGCCTCCCAGATCACCAGACCTCACACCTGGCGGTTTTTTTTCTGTAGGGGTACATAAAAGAAGCCAACGACCTTTCCGCAGTGGTAACACTGGTTCCCGTCAGATCACCGAAGATAAGCGCTTTTGGGCTTCACTAGCACTTGGATAGGTTACGGTCCGGTTCTGCCGAATGCTGTTGGAAAATGGGTTGCACTCAGCCCTTGTGAGGCCATTTGATGAGTTGTATGCATGTATTTATGCATGAAACCGGGACCTAGAAACGACAGAGAGGCTTCGTCCCGCCGTAGCCCTCAGTGGTTACAACCCCACAATAGGCCACAGCTGTTCACCCACCCCACCTCTGCCCCACACCGAATCCAGAGTTATTGTGCGGTTCAGCCCCCAATGGACCCCCCGGGAACGTCTTATACCAGCAAGTGTAACCCCTCATTCGCCGACGTAGATGGAAAACCGTCTTAAAACCATCCACGGGCTGGCCGGCACACCAGACCTCAACACTAATCCGCCAGGCGGATTCGTGCCGTTGACCGGCACGCCTTTCCGCTCGGGAAGCAGCGCGTTAGACAGCGCGGCTTGCCTGGCGGGCATTTGAGGAGCTACTTGACTGAGAAGTAGCGACACCGGTTACGAAATCTGACAACGGCCGGGAGAGCGATGTGCTGACCACATGCTCCTCCCTGTCTGCTTCCCGTGACGCCTAAGGCCTGAGGATGACACGGTGGCCGGTCGGCACCATTGGGGATTCAAGGCTTATTCCGATGATGTTTCTTTTGTATCTACGCATAAAAAACAGAGTCTTTGTCTCACTTATGGCAGTTAATCTTTAAGAGCTGAGAAATCAAATTGTTGGGCTGTCGATTCAATAAGGAGGAACCTGTTGATTCGTGTGTGGGAAGAACTGGACTACCGTTTCCTCGTTTCTCGAGCAACGTATGGCTCTCATGTTGAGTGTGTGGTATAGTGTCTGTGCGAACATAAAACACTGAACCTTCCTCTGCCCAGTGACATGCGCCATGTGCTTCAATCTTTCACAGTTTGTCTCTAATAAACAACTGAAATCTGTTGCTTCTTTTTTAACCACCCTGTATTTGAGAGCAGTGAAGACCCATCAGATAAACTGCCTTGGACAAATGTGCATCGAAAAATATACATCGCATTTATTGAGTAACATCCAGGTGTAATATCGAATTAGTGACGGGGGGGTCGAACCATAAATGCTATTAAAGAAACACACAATACTGGGAGACATTAAATACTGCTGTTTCGCTAGAAACAAACTGCATTCTAACTCTCTATGTATTCGCATTGACGGCTCGTGAATATACATTCTGGGTGTTCACAATTTTTAGATGCAGAAAAATTGGAGAGCGTGAAATTAACAGCATGTTCCGTATAACAATTACGTTTATCAACAAGTTTATACAACTACAGCCGCTGACAATAATAGTAGCTGTAATAATAACAATAAGATGCATAATGTATCTGACAAAAGAAAGAATTGTTTTGTGGAATTTCGTTGTTTTGTACATAATCAAGTATAGTCTAGGGCAATAACGAAATAACATGTAAACTTTCGCAACCTTCCACTTTGCATTTCTGTGTTTGGGAGTTTTCATGCTTCTCCATTTTTCGGGCAGATGTACTAAATCCCAAACATATCCATTAGTTCACGAATTTACTTTCGAGCTGAAACTCAGATATTCTTCCGCTGCACCCATACAACTTGTGCTAGTTATACACTTCCTTGTTAAATGTTCGCTTGTAGTCACAGTAATTTGGTTTCGTCACTCTCTCAATCAAAGTATCTGTTCTCGGAGGCCCTAGCGTAGGGAAGCAGCCTACTCACAGTGTATAAAATTCACATCAGTCTTTCCATTGTGTGCCAGCGTAGTCCGCTGTAACTAGCTCTGACGTCATAAATGTTGCGCAATACTTTAAAAATCAAGTAAATAACCTGAAACGTTTCTAGCATGTCAGGAGTAATACTAAATCAATATGTGTCGAATATCAGTTCAATAACTTTAACCATTTTCGAAATTTGGATGTTTTTCTGTAAAAATCATTGGCGCAACAGAAAAGAGCTAGAAACTTAAAAATTTCTATTTAGATTCCTTTTTCATAATAATTTAGTAGAAACAGTATTCTGGATCTCACAAATTAAAATTTTAGTTGAAATTCATGATTTTCTAGTTTTTGTCTTAGAAATTAAGGAAGCAAGATAGATTAAGTAGGCGAATAAATAAAACTAGGATGTTTAAATTTCCGTAGAAGGGAGATCCGCTATAATCATAAAGATGTGAGAAGTTTCAACTGAATAACTATAAAACTATAGCGATCGCTTATCTCCAAAGGGCAAGATCAGAGCTCGTCTACTGCGTGTAGTGTAATTAAATTAATTCTCTCGCCCAAAATATTTGACTTCGCCATGTCAGACTTTTATTATGATTACTTACCTGTGTGCTGATTGCACATTTAAATTGAGAGCTTCATCGGCCATCAGCAAAGGATGCAATGATTTATTCGATAAGTGGTGCATTCCTAGCTAGTCGGGAGAGCGGATTTGATCATGTGTTCCCTTAGCCGTCCGCACCGCGGCTTTATATGTAAGAACGCTGCGCGAGAAAGAAAGGCCCCAGTTCTCTCCAGACGTTGATTAGCGCACCACCTGTGCCGGGAGTCTTGTCGTGTCGGTATCATTGCTATAAACAGCCTCGAATGCTGTAATAAGTTGCTAGGGATACGCGTAACCATGAAATCGTTTTCGAGTGAGGTGCTAATTCTGGGATGACTTTAATGATCTATCTTCAGTTTGCGTATGTCGTATTTTCACGTGCCGTCGCGGGACAGACACTCTACCATTATTTAACGTGGCGTTTGATGAACATTATCATCAAATTATGGCGAGCATTCATTTAAACATTTAATTTGAACAGTTATAGTTGCATCAGTGCATTAGTCTCTGAACTGCTCTGGTAATTGGATTGTGTGGATGCTTTTTGGTCCGTGACTTCCAGAATATAGTGAACATTTTAGAGAGAATGGTTTTTGATTATGAATCCCAGACAATCTCCTAATTCCTCAGAGCTATAAGCTGTAGCTATAAATGTATTTCTCAGATGAAGTGGGCGCTAAGAATTCTAATTACAGGCTTCACGTTTTGCTAATCACTTTCTGGTTGCCAATATTGTAGTTAGAGAGCCAGGGTTGAGAACGGCAAACAACAGCATAAATACAAAACATTTAAATAACAATTATTCCACCCACCGCCCCACATATGGTGCATCGGCTGGGAAAGAAACTGAGTAAAAGTGAAAGTGATTTTTAAATATTCGATTTCGGGAGTGAAATGCGACACGCAACTGAGTAATAGAACAGTGTTAGCGTTACATGTGCATGTGGACGACGCAATTGGATTAACAACGCATCTGGATAGATGGAGCTGGCACTGAGTCTAGCGGCGCTGCCGGCATCTCGAGAAGCCAGTTTCGCCTCACAGCAGTCATCCGCCCGAGCAACTGGAGCCGCGCCTGCAGTTGCGGGCCACACAGCAGCCGTCGAAGTGCTGTCTGCAGTTCAACGCGTTGCGTCGCATCAGTAATCCTGGTACGCCGCCCCAGCAACGCCATACGTCGTGCAGAAGGAACTAAGTTAAGTGAAAAGCTGTTAAAATTTTTACTAACCTGCACTAAAAGACTGTCGGCGATGGAATCGCCAGAAGAAACTGAGGTTAAACTTAAATCAGAACCTATGTCTGTTGAGGGAACTGTAAATCCAGGCTGGCCGAAGTGGCTGTGCTGTTCTAGGTGCGGCAGTCTGGAACTGCACGACCGCTACGGTCGCTGGTTCGAATCCTGCCTCGGGCATGGATGTGTGTGATGTCCTTAGGTTAGTTAGGTTTAACTAGTTCTAAGTTCTAGGGGACTAATGACCTCAGAAGTTAAGTCCCATAGTGCTCAGAGCCATTTGAACCATTTTGTAAATCCAGACAACGGTTCATGTGTAAATATGCATGAAAATAGTAATGTTAAAGTGAAAATGAAGTATTGTCTCCTGACAGTAGTGTGAAAAGGGGCAATGATTCAATAATAGAGACCCCTGTAGTAAAGCCGAAATCAGAAATTGTTAATTTATTGGATGATAGTTTACCTGATGAGTTAAAAACGAAGCAGTCATCAGAGGTGGTAGAGTTTAAAAAGGATAAGTTAGATATGACAATCAGAAGTTTCATTTAGTTTTGATGATTCTGGTGTTGGAGCTAGTTTTTCGTCACCTGAGTCTGATAAAAAGCCAGCTAGTGAGCAACCCAAAGATACTGGGGCTATTGATTTAAATGTAATAGTACAAGCAATAGCTGCCAGTAATGCTAGAATGACAGCTGAGTTAAAATCTGATGTAATTGAGGTTAATAACAGGATTGTGGCCAGCCAAACCAATTTTAATAAATGGTTTGAGGTAATGGACAATAAATTAGAATCCAATAAAGCTGAATTAGAAACTTCCTTCAAGGCTGGTTACAATAAGTTGAAAGAAGATCTGGACAGTTTGAATTATGAAATTGATTACAATCATGAGGATATTAAGAAAAAGGTTGCTCAACAATTTTCTGAAATGTATAAAACAGCAAAATCCGAAGTTGCTGAGGTTCACGAAGACTTCCAAATGGAAGATGCGAAGCTGGAGCACAAGTTAACAGAAAAGATCGAGGCGGAATCTGAACTGTGCTCAGATAGGTTTAAAGATGATAATATTATAGTAAACATATGTCAAGCAGAAGTAGACGCCATCAAAACTAATACTACTGATATTGTGCAAAGAGTAGATAATGTTGAAATGAGAGTAGAAAATATTAGTACTAACATTGCTAACATTGAGAGTAAAGTAGCTTCAGTAACTTCTGGTAATGGTAGTATGCAACAAGTTGTAGCTGCAAACGCCGCTTTTATCGGGTGTCGGCAGTTCTTGCGGTTCGATCCAGATAAAAATATCCACCCGCTAGATTTCTGGAACGATTTTGAAGATGTGATTCCACCAGCTTGGTCTGAACGAGAGAAAATCTCATTTATTAGAAGCCATTTAGCAGGTGACGCCATGTGTTGGTCAGCTGGTGGTATGTTGAAGCGTAAAACATTAGCGGAATTTTAAACAGCTTTCATTAACGAGTATTGGTCTAGTAATAAGCAAAATGAAGTGTTGAGAGAATTTTGGAGTGGAAAACGCTTCAATGCAGGCAAGGGATCTATTAAAGAGTTTGCTAGGTCATGGATCTCACGTTTGTCACATTTGGCCGAAAAGCTAAAACCTGAAATGATAATACTAGGTCTTGAAGCCAAACTGCCATGGTATTGGCAAACTAGAATTATATCTGCCCCTAGAGACAACCTGGATCGTTTCATTGAATATTTGGAACCTGTAGAGCGTGTGGCTGCCAATGAGGAGCAAGCACGTAATAACAGAAATGCTAATAACACTAGTAGTAATTTTAAGAACGAACAGAATGGCAATGTAAACATCAGAACAGTAGGTTTTCGCCATCCTAAGAGAGGTAGGAATTGGAGAAATAATTATCAGAACCAACAATGGCATCCAAATGATAGTAATTTTGTTCCGAACAAAATTATGCAGGTAAACAACAGTGCGGAAAGCAATGCTGTGCCAGTTAACTACAATGGAAATTAAGGATACAGAAGTAGGCCGAGGCAGGAAAACTAGTTCCCGTCTATGAGGACACTGGCGCTCACCAGGCGGTTACTTTTCCTAAGCCAGTAATTACAGTAACTGGTAAGACAGATCATAATACTCAGACTGAACATGTGGATGAGGGGTCGGTAGCATCTAAGGATACAGCAGAAATATTACATCACTCACAGTATTGGATAGATACCGTGTTAGAGACGCTTTCTAAGTGGGAAGAGGAAGAGAAGGCACAGCAGTGTAACGGTAGGGAAGAGCTACAAAATACTGAATTGTCAGGTGAAGAAGCAGAAGAAATTCATGCTTATATTTACGATGAGGATGATGTGCTCTTATCTAAAGTGCCTGTGCAGGATGCTGATACTGTACTAATAGATTTAGGACAGGAGGTAAGTAAGAATGTAGAGGATAGCCTGTTTGGGGTCGATGAACCCAGTAGGTGTGACCAGTTGTCACTTGAGAAGGAACCCGACGATAATAGTGAAAGTGGTTTAGCTGTAACTAGTGTTATGCCCGTTCTGGAGGCGCAGAGTCGCTCAGACTACAGTAATTTGGGTCATGTTCAGCAAACTAAATGTAATGAAGTCGTGCGGTGTTTCGATTTGAAATTAATAGACCGACTGGAAAAGGCAGCTGAAAATGTAATTCAGGAAACCCCTACATACTTTGACCTAAATGTAATGAAGACAGATGTGGATCACTTTAGTTGGAGACAAATCAAAAAGGAACTATTGGATGAGTTTGGGGAACCACCTGTACAAACTAGAATAAGCCACCCTATAATAATAGTGAATATGTTGGGTATCAATGTACGTTGTCTCTTAGACAGTGGAAGTGAGGTGAGTGCGATATCTCAGTCCTTCTTTGATGCATTACCTGGTAAAGACAAGCTTACAGTAATGAGGGTATCAGGACTAAAAATAATTGGTGCTACTGACAGGGTGTAAAACGGTAAAGCAAGAAGCTTTGCTGCCCTTTGATATTAATGGTAATTTAATTGATCATCCATGCTTAATTGTAAACAATCTCAGTATTGAGGTTTTAATTGGCATAGATTTCTTGTCGAAATATCAGAGTGTTGTTGACTTTGAAAGAAGCCAGTTAAAATTGGTCTTGCCGATAACCGGAGTAATTACGGTACCTTTTATTGATAAACATGTAGTAACTAATGATGAAACTTGGGAGCTGCCTATACGAGTTCTGAAAAATAGGAGATATTGGGACGAAGGTGTTAATCTTAGTAAAAGTAAGTTAAACACAGACGAGAAGAAGTTAAGGGCCAGGGCAAAAATAAGGAAAAGAGCACTGGAAAGGAAGAAGCGTCATGACGCAAAAGCTGTACTCACCAGTTTTGAAATAGGTCAGTTAGTCCTTGTCAAAACCAAGGAAAAATCAAAGAAAACAAATGCAGAAACAAAGAAATTCATGTTCGTACACCAAGGACCTTTCAGGATCATAGGAAAACCACATGCCAATGCATATAGGCTAGAGTACCCTAAGAGTAAAAAGATATTAGATCTCAGGAACGTGATCGACCTAAAGAAGTTCATAGGTAGTGAATGAATTCTGTAGGGAGGAGGTTGTTCTGTGACCTCTACACAGTGTGGCAGCTGTGCAGTCCCAGCTGTGTGAGATCATCTTTCCTCTTCAGTTCTCACTCATTCTTTATCTTTCCTATCCACCAAAATTTCGGCTCTTACCCTCAAATACTAAAATCTTCCGGTATGACTATCAAGCCAGCATTAAGCTAATGAATTCTGTAGGGAGGAGGTTGTTCTGTAACCTCTACACAGTGTGGCAGCTGTGCAGTCCCAGCTGTGTGAGATCTTCTTTCTTATCAGGTCTCACTCATTCTTCATCTTTCCTATCCACCAAAGTTTCGACTCCTTCTTTGCAATACAAAATTTTTCCGTCATGGCTATCAAGCCATGAGTTCTGTAACCAATCTATCCACCGATTAGTGAAGAAAATACCTAATGTAACAAACCTAACAGTGACATAAACAACAGAGAAGTATGATGTAATTAAGATACAAATGTATTTGAGTAACAAGTATGTATAGAACTCTGGTAATATTATAAGTACAAAGTTGTTGTTTTATTGTAAATGGTCCACCAACAGTATTTTAAAAAGATATACAAATTCGTGTACAAGCAGGATCTGAAGTGGCAGTGAAACCTATTGTATGCTGTAGAGCTAACTAATTAATAGTAAAAGAGATTGCTTAGTGTTATGAAAAATATGCAGATAAGTTGTAATAATGAACTCACCTTGTGTAGCAAGGAATGGCAGTGTAATAGAATTGAACAGTGTTTGTGGTTGAGACGTATTGAGGTTATGAGTTGGAGGCGTGAATGCGACCATAGGTACCCTTATGTTAGATGAGACAGAGCAGCTCATGGTGTCCTATAGGTTTAAGGAATTTAGCATTACGCTCGTCCATAGTTACTTAACGCACTGGTCGAGAGAGACTACCTGTGATTTCAGCGTCCAATCGAGTGGAAATGGATTGCCACGTGAGCAAACTGATCAGCAGCAATACACTATAGATATGAAATAAATGTGCTATCCTATGCGTTAAATGTTAATAGAGTGAGCGTTAAATAAGTACATACACTAGCAATATAATTGAGTAACATAATGGCAGACGTGAAACATTATTTATAGCTCAGCATAAATACACTTCGATGAAATAAGTACGTAATTGCAGATGTGGAAGTGACACAGCAGCAGAGGACCAATAAGTGGATTTAGTAGTCAACTAAACGTAGTGTGTTTTGAACACTCAGAACTGTACTATTACCACAAGTTACTCACATGTACAAATAAGCTGAGAATACAACTACTAATCAAATATACTCGTACTATCTCTAAGAATAAGGTAATCGAAGATGAGTCAGCTAAGTAAATAAAATACAAATGTATCAGGAATGTACCGAGCATTGGTTCAGTGTTCCGGCCCAGAAATAATAAATTGAGATTAAATAGGATTTATGATTGTATGCCTTGAGCATAAATTTTCTCTAGTACGTGACTAACGGCGTTTTGAGCCATTTGTTAATCGATTTTATGACAGTTGAGTGACTGCGAGAGTAAAATTGAAAAAGTTCTGTTAACTTTGTTCCAGCAACATATTGAAAGATAAAATGTATATATCCCCATTTCATTGTGACCCACCCTTAGATATTAAGTGAACAGAGTCTGAGGCACTCTTTTTGTTTGTTCTACAGGACAAACCAGATAATGGCAGCCTGGTAGCTGCGTGAAAGCGTGGAGTGACTTGGACCCAACTCACAGTGACCCCTCCCCTTTCCCATGTAATTTAGAGTGAACGTGAAGGACGCACTCCATAGCAACTTCCCCTCCTCTACACTTGTGAATGGAAGTGCAGAACGCCAGCCAAAGTGGCTACAACCACTTGTGTAAAAATGAAATTGTCATGATTTGTGAAATTTTCTTTCAGGTTTAGAAAAGACTGCTAAGATATAATTATCTGTTTATGTACCATGAATAACTGTGTTATTTTCTTTGAATTTGTGTATGTAAAAATGTATTTAATGGATTTAAGATGTTCATAATTTTACATATTTTGTGTGTTTGTCTGTCAAAGGCAATATGAATGCCAACGTGTTTCATTGATTTTGCTTAAATTTTGAGTGATAATGATGCTTAAGAGACAGTGAACATGCCAGCAATTTAAATAATTGAAGTAGGTAATAAGTTTTCTTTTAATATTTCTATATGTTTACATTTCAATTTTAATTTTTCATAGGGAGTTAAGCTGTACTCTTGCTTCACTTTTTGTAATTCATTTTTTTCATTCATTAACATTCAAAAAAAATTTAAGTAGAGGGTGATGTAGGGAAGCAGCCTACTCACAGTGTATAAAATTCACATCAGTCTTTCCAATGTGTGCCAGCCTAGTCCGCTGTAACTAGCTCTGACGTCATAGATGTTGCGCAATACTTTAAAAATCAAGTAAATAACCTGAAACGTTTCTAGCATGTCAGGAGTAATACTAAATCAATATGTGTCGAATATCAGTTCAATTTCTTTAACCATTTTCGAAATTTGGATGTTTTTCTGTAAAAATCATTGGCGCAACAGAAAAGAGCTAGAAACTTAAAAATTTCTATTTAGATTCCTTTTTCATAATAATTTAGTAGAAACAGTATTCTGGATCTCACAAATTAAAATTTTAGTTGAAATTCATGATTTTCTAGTTTTTGTCTTAGAAATTAAGGAAGCAAGATAGATTAAGTAGGCGAATAAATAAAGCTAGGATGTTTAAATTTCCGTAGAAGGGAGATCCGCTATAATCATAAAGATGTGAGAAGTTTCAACTGAATAACTATAAAACTATAGCGATCAGAGCTCGTCTACTGCGTGTAGTGTAATTAAATTAATTCTCTCGCCCAAAATATTTGACTTCGCCATGTCAGACTTTTATTATGATTACTTACCTGTGTGCTGATTGCACATTTAAATTGAGAGCTTCATCGGCCATCAGCAAAGGATGCAATGATTTATTCGATAAGTGGTGCATTCCTAGCTAGTCGGGAGAGCGGATTTGATCATGTGTTCCCTTAGCCGTCCGCACCGCGGCTTTATATGTAAGAACGCTGCGCGAGAAAGAAAGGCCCCAGTTCTCTCCAGACGTTGATTAGCGCAACACCTGTGCCGGGAGTCGCGTCGCGTCGGCATCAGTGCATTAGACTCTGAACTGCTCTGGTAATTGGATTGTGTGGATTAGTTTTGGTCAGTGACTTTCAGAATATAGTGAACATTTTAGAGAGAATGGTTTTTGATTATGAATCCCAGACAATCTCCTAATTCCTCAGAGCTATAAGCTGTATCTATAAATGTATTTCTCAGATGAAGTGGGTACTAGGAATTCTAATTACAGCTTCACGTTTTGCTAATCACTTTTTGGTTGCCAATATTGTAGTTAGAGAGCCAGTGTTGAGGACAGCAAACAACATCATGTATACAAAACATTTAAATAACAATTATTCCACCCGCCGCCCCACACTAGTTTCTTTACGGCTAACTTTTCTCTTTCCAGAATGAGATTTACACTCTGCAGTGGAGTGTGCGCTGATATGGAACTCCCTGGCAGATTAAAGCTGTGTGGCCGACAGAGACTCGAACTCGGGGCCTTAGCCTTTCGCCCTACCGACTGAGCTACCCAAGCACGACGCACGACCCGACCTCACGGCTTTACTTTTCTGTTAGCATTTAAAATAGAATCAACATAATTCATGTTTATAGTGCACACGAAAGCTGATTCTTACACATTAAAGAACCAAGTCCAAACGCTTTAGAACAGGAAATGGTGTACTGAACTGTGAAAAAAGTAGAATAGAAATAGTGAATGGTCCAAGTTTAACAAGTGCAACATCGAGCTACTTAAAAGAGCCACGGCATCGTCATAAATTGGTCACGGTGTCGGACTTCGAAATGGGCGAGCTATGTTCAAAGTTTCCTCGTGCGAATTTTTTTTTTCTTATGCTGTTTGATGTATTCAAATTTGTGTCTGTGTCGGGGTGTAACGTCCGTTTGCAGCAGTGAGCTGTGAGAAAAGGACGTATAATGAAATTTGATTCTGCACAACTACTCTGTTAGCAGCCTAATGGAAGTGGGAACCGCAAACGTTTGATGACAAGGCGACAAGTCAACAGAATCCTCCATCTGGAGACACGTCTGGTGTGTGATACATGCATTAGCTGCAGTACTTGTGTCAAATGGTAGGAATCTCTTATCGACGCACTTAATTTGGACGCCTGGTTAGTGAGTGAGATATGCCTCCTAGCCCGCTTTAGGTGTTCATATGAATGTGAATGTGATCACTCCCAAGGAAATGATGAAAACAAAATAGTTTGTCACATAAGCTGCAACAAATGAACACAACAGCTTCACAATCACGGTTTCCCCTGTGTCTATCACAACACAATGTTTTTAACGTGTTTGAAGTTGCGTTCAGTTTTGGAAGTATTGGCTCTTGAATTCCTTTGTTGTAACGTAGTTCACATCCGCTTATTTTTTGTTTTCATTTCTGTGAGACGTCTAGTTGGTATGTCACGTGCTCTCACTATTCATAGCATTTCCTTGCACCGGTAATATATTCTTACCACATATTCTACAAGCAATGTCCGCTGTCAAGGCAGCAGAAGGGGGAAAACATTTCAATGACCAAACGTACAGTTCATCACGTTGTGGACAAAAAAAAATGTACGAGGGAGATTTGAACCCCCCTCGTCCACTTGCAGGTCAACACCATGACCACGTAACCACGACGTTACTGATGTTCCAGTTTGCGCATTGTTGCAATTCATAAGCTTGGACCGTTCACTGTTTCAATTTTGCTTTCTTTTCTGACAGTTCACTACACCTTCTCTCTGTTTTCATGCTTGATCTGTATTCAGTTCTTCAAGGGCTGTCCACTGGGCCCCCTTCCACGAAATCTGAGAGTGAGATGGGGAGTTTCAATTGTCAGCGCCTCAAATGGATTACTGTATGATAAAATTCATAACTTAATATGCTGTAACTCATTCAGAAACACACAAAATAGTTTTACTTCAGTACAACTTTAACATATACTGACGCCCGATCTAATTTTATTGCAGTATATATTGAGTGAATTCACATATCAGATGCGCAAAACTATAGACCTATATCTCTGACATGTATCTGTTGTAGAATTTTAGAACATGGTTTTTGCTCGCTTATCATGTCACTAGCAGTTGAACGGAATGGACAGTGTCTTGAAAGGAGGATATAAGATGAACATCAACAAAAGCAAAACGAGGATAACGGAATGTAGTCAAATTAAATCGGTTGATGCTGAGGGGATTAGATTAGGAAATGAGACACTTAAAGTAGTAAAGGAGTTTTGCTATTTAGAGAGTAAAATAACTGTTGATGGTCGAAGTAGAGAGGATATAAAATGTAGACTGGCAATGGCAAGGAAATCGTTTCTGAAGAAGAGAAATTTGTTAACATCGAGTATAGATTTAAGTGTTAGGAAGTCGTTTCTGAAAGTATTTGTATGGAGTGTAGCCATGTATGGAAGTGAAACATGGACGATAACCAGTTTGGACAAGAAGAGAATAGAAGCTTTCGAAATGTGGTGCTACAGAAGAATGCTGAAGATAAGGTGGGTACATCACGTAACTAATGAGGAGGTATTGAATAGGATTGGGGAGAAGAGAAGTTTGTGGCACAACTTGACTAGAAGAAGGGATCGGTTGGTAGGACATGTTTTGAGGCATCAAGGGATCACAAATTTAGCATTTGAGGGCAGCGTGGAGGGTAAAAATCGTAGAGGGAGACCAAGAGATGAATACACTAAGCAGATTCAGAAGGATGTAGGTTGCAGTAGGTACTGGGAAATGAAGAAGCTTGCACAGGATAGAGTAGCATGGAGAGCTGCATCAAACCAGTCTCAGGACTGAAGACCACAACAACAACAACATCATGTCACTTCTGGAAACCCAGAATCTACTCTTTCATGAGACCCAGAAAATATTAGATATAGGCTCCCAGGTAGATGCCATTTTCCTTGACTTCCGGAAGGCGTTCGATACAGTTCCGCACTGTCGCCTGATAAACAAAGTAAGAGCCTACGGAATATCAGACCAGCTGTGTAGCTGGATTGAAGAGTTTCTAGCAAACAAACTACAGGATGATGTTCTCAATGGAGAGACGTCTACAGATGTTAAAGTAACCTCTGGCTTGCCACAGGGGAGTGTTATGGGACGATTGCTTTTCACAATATATATAAATGACCTAGTAGAGAGTGTCGGAAGTTCCATGCGGCTTTTCGCGGATGATGCTGTAGTATACAGAGAAGTTGCAGCATTAGAAAATTGCAGCGAAATGCAGGGAGATCTGCAGCGGATAGGCACTTGGTGCAGGGAGTGGCAACTGACCCTTAACATAGACAAATGTAATGTATTGCGAATACATAGAAAGAAGGATCCTTTATTTTATGATTATATGATAGCATAACAAACACTGGTAGCAGCTACTTCTGTAAAATATCTGGTAGTATGCGTACCGAACGATTTGCAGTGGAATGATTATATAAAATTAATTGTTGGTAAGGTGGGTGCCAGGTTGAGATTCATTGGGAGAGTCCTTAGAAAATGTAGTCCATCAACAAAGGAGGTGGCTTACAAAACACTCGTTCGACCTATACTTGAGTATTGTTCATCATAGTGGGATCCGTACCAGGTCGGGTTGACAGAGGAGATAGAGAAGATCCGAAGAAGAGCGCCGCGTTTCGTCACAGGGTTATTTGGTAAGAGTGATAGCGTTACGGAGATGTTTAATAAACTCAAGTGGCAGACTCTGCAAGAGAGGCGCTCTGCATCGCGCTGTAGCTTGCTGTTCAGGATTCGACAGGGTTCGTTTCTAGATGAGGTATCGAATATATTGCTTCCCCCGACTTATACCTCCCGAGGAGATCACGAATGTAAAATTAGAGAGATTCGAGCGCGCACTGAGGCTTTCCGGCAGTCGTTCTTCCCGCGAACCATACGCGACTGGAACAAATGGTTCAAATGGCTCTGAGCACTATGGGACTCAACTGCTGTGGTCATAAGTCCCCTAGAACTTAGAACTACTTAAACCTAACTAACCTAAGGACAGCACACAACACCCAGCCATCACGCGACTGGAACAGGAAAGGGAGGTAATGACAGTGGTACGTAAAGTGCCATCCGTCATACACCGTTGGCTGGCTTGCGGAGTATAAATGTAGATGTAGATGTAGTGTACAGAATTTATGCTGAGCGAACGGGGATTAAAGTCTGCTGTACAATGTGTTACCACCTGCTGGCAATGGCCAGTTGAGTGGCATGGGCTAGCTGTGCACATCGTGAAACGTGTATGTTGTTTATCAAATCCCTATGTATTTGGCCCGTAAGTCAATTACGTCATGCGAGATGCGCATGCGCAAAATCACCTTAAAAAGTGCACAACTGAAGCTATGCTTACGACGCTGATGCCAAGTTGCCAGGAGTCTAGAGGAATAGTAGCGCGGTTGATTTGAGTGCGTATCTTTCAGATTGCAGCGTGTATGCTACATTTAACAGCATTCAAAGAAAAATAACCAATAAGTCCGCAAGGTGTCGAAAGTTAGGCCGCTCGCGTGCTCTTCTACTCTTACACAACAGCCGCCACTATGCACACGTAAAATATTCAGTACAGTTTGCAGCTTCATTATTCAAGCATCTACCGTTATACTTGTTTTATATCTAACAGGATCTGATCCTCGTAACCGACAATGTGCGAAGAACTTGGATAGCCCTTGCATCGATAAACTTGGCCTTTCTGTTGCCCTTGAGTTACTTTCGTAAAGTGGATCAGCTCCTGAATATTTATCGTTAGCTAGTTCTCGGTACGAGTGCGCTCCAGGCAACTTCTAAGCTTTTAAGCAGCTTCCGCTTTCCGCACCGAGAGCGGGAAGTCAGTGAGGCATAATGTAGATCGCTATGCTAATTCTACAAGAACCTATTCATGAGTTGCCAGTCCCTCAGAATGCCAAGGCGTGAGGATAGACAACTCGATCGTGTAACAAGGAAAACTGTGCTCACCAACTACAAACTCCTCTCCGCGATAGTATCTCTTTCAAATTTTTTGCCACGTGTGATAGCCGTGCGGTTTGAGGCGCCTTGTCACGGTTCGCGCGACTCCTCCCGTCAGAGGTTCGAGTCCTCCCAGGGGCAAGGGCGTGTGTGTTGTCGTTAGCGTAAGTTAGATTAAGTATTGAGGAAGCCTTGGGATCGATGACCTCAGCACTTTGGTCCCATAGTACTTAACCACAAATTTCAAAAAATAAATAAATTAATTAAATATTTTTTATTGCTTCGTAGAGTCAACTTAAGTTTTCACACAGACGGAAACGTTAAAACAGCACAGTACACTACAGTAATTCATTTTATTACATTCATTCATGCTTTAAAACAATGAAACATTTACATTTTCTAGCACATGATGTTCCTGATTGCTGGCGAGGAGGTGTGCATTCAATATGATATGTGCACGTGGAATTTAAATGGCCTGAGGTAAAATGAGAAGCTCATCAAAAATAAATATTTAGTGAATTTGACACGCAAGCCATAGATTTGTACAAAGTGCAATTAGATAGGCTTGCCCCAAATTGGACTACTTAGAATTCACTCGTTTCAGAAATTTGAGCATTTGCTGTCGTTTCCTAGTTGCTATATTTCTTTTCAGTCTTCTTCTGTAGTGGTCAATCCAAGGATTGGGTAGCAACAGCTACAATGGCAGCTTGTCTCCATTCTGTGCGTCTTTCAGCTTTTCTCTTCATTTCTTTGTAGGTGTTACATCCCACATCTTTCACGATTTGATCCATGTACCTCAGTCGTGGTCTCCCTCTTGGTTTTTTTCCCTCGAAATATCCCTCTATGATTGCGTTCAGGAGTCCTTTATGTCTTAATAGATGGCCTGTAAATTGCACTCTTCTTTTAACAATGAAACTCCAGAAGCTTCTCTTCTCACCTGCTCTTTCTTATCAGTATCTTCTTAATATATGGGAACTCCAGAAGCTTCTCTTCTCACCTGCTCTTTCTTATCAGTATCTTCTTAATACACTCCTGGAAATGGAAAAAAGAACACATTGACACCGGTGTGTCAGACCCACCATACTTGCTCCGGACACTGCGAGAGGGCTGTACAAGCAATATTCACACGCACGGCACAGCGGACACACCAGGAACCGCGGTGTTGGCCGTCGAATGGCTAAAGCTGCGCAGCATTTGTGCACCGCCGCCGTCAGTGTCAGCCAGTTTGCCGTGGCATACGGAGCTCCAGCGCACGTGCCCGTCGACCTGGGACCGGACCGCAGCGACGCACGGATGCACGCCAAGACCGTAGGATCCTACGCAGTGCCGTAGGGGACCGCACCGCCACTTCCCAGCAAATTAGGGACACTGTTGCTCCTGGGGTATCGGCGAGGACCATTCGCAACCGTCTCCATGAAGCTGGGCTACGGTCCCGCACACCGTTAGGCCGTCTTCCGCTCACGCCCCAACATCGTGCAGCCCGCCTCCAGTGGTGTCGCGACAGGTGTGAATGGAGGGACGAATGGAGACGTGTCGTCTTCAGCGATGAGAGTCGCTTCTGCCTTGGTGCCAATGATGGTCGTATGCGTGTTTGGCGCCGTTCAGGTGAGCGCCACAATCAGGACTGCATACGACCGAGGCACACAGGGCCAACACCCGGCATCATGGTGTGGGGAGCGATCTCCTACACTGGCCGTACACCACTGGTGATCGTCGAGGGGACACTGAATAGTGCACGGTACATCCAAACCGTCATCGAACCCATCGTTCTACCATTCCTAGACCGGCAAGGGAACTTGCTGTTCCAACAGGACAATGCACGTCCGCATGTATCCCGTGCCACCCAACGTGCTCTAGAAGGTGTAAGTCAACTACCCTGGCCAGCAAGATCTCCGGATCTGTCCCCCATTGAGCATGTTTGGGACTGGATGAAGCGTCGTCTCACGCGGTCTGCACGTCCAGCACGAACGCTGGTCCAACTGAGGCGCCAGGTGGAAATGGCATGGCAAGCCGTTCCACAGGACTACATCCAGCATCTCTACGATCCTCTCCATGGGAGAATAGCAGCCTGCATTGCTGCGAAAGGTGGATATACACTGTACCAGTGCCGACATTGTGCATGCTCTGTTGCCTGTGTCTATGTGCCTGTGGTTCTGTCAGTGTGATCATGTGATGTATCTGACCCCAGGAATGTGTCAATAAAGTTTCCCCTTCCTGGGACAATGAATTCACGGTGTTCTTATTTCAATTTCCAGGAGTGTATATGGGGTTTACCTCTGTGATAAAATAAACGGCTATCTGATTTCCGGACGCGTAACCCTGCCTTCATCTGTGAAGCATTCTCTGTGGTGCAACTGTGTAATATGCAGTCCAGAATGCTCTCGACATATGCGTGCACGTATTACACAACGCGCAGGGCCACTTTAACAGAGAATGTATGGTCCGAATCTTGGAGATGCAGTAGGGTAAGGTAATGTAATGTGATTGAAATATTCCGGCTACGAGTACCAGCTATGATGCGCTCCGGAATTTGATCCGACAACACTCTTTGCTCTGACGACTATGCTCTTTGCTCAAAAAAAAAGGGGAGCGTCTATGTTTTCTAGTAATTGTTGGAAATAAGTAATGCCGATTGCACATTGTGTTTTTTTGATGGAGATAAGTTTGCATATAGAAGTAATGTGAAGTGCAGAGGTCAGAATGTAGTCGCGATTATCAAGAATAAAAACTGAATTTGTGGAAAAGGTAAATATCGTTTACGAACTTTTATTCGATGTTGGATGCTCGGACCTTCATAAAAACTGTTAGTGTGTTTTTCAACACAGTGCATAGTAATTTCTTCGCGAATGAACAATACTGGGCGAATCTGCTACTATCACGGTCCGAACGACGCGCAATATTTCGCCGTCAGTTTGTGTACTCAAGACGTTCCCTAAGCGACCAGTTTGTTAGTCAGAAGATACCACACTGCCACTGTTTGTTCAACCTTCTCATTTTGAAAGTGTTTTCCAGAAAATCTTACGACGAGTGTGGGTACTTTTGCGGCCAAGAGAGAGAGACGGAGTTTCATCATGAGTTGTAGCAGTTTTCTCCAAACTTGCCTGGCGTTCTCTGAGAACCGGAGAAGCGGAAACCTCCGACCACCAGCTCGTCCTGTACCTAACCCGTTCTCTCCTTACAGCAGCCACAAAGAAAACATTCATTATAGTCAAGTTTTTTTCGCAGACTTTTTTATCTTAGACAGGAATTTTTTTTAGAATGTATGCATCTAGGAAAAAGAATCGAAAGCGAATTTTAAATCGAGTACCTGTCTTATCTGTGTCAAAGACAAGAAATCAAAAAACAAGCAAGTCAATTAATAATTTTTGTTTTTGCGTAGCGGCTTCATTTCACTAGGCTCTGGGCAAATGTTCTATATTAAATTCGAAACCTCCCCACAACATCTCACTGAGTTCGCACATGACACTGTTGATGGTGATCTATTTGTCAGATGGGGTTAGATGCCAGCATCTGTCTTCTGTCACACAATACAAACCTGAAACCGCACACACACACACATACCAATTACAGCTGTCTACACTGAAAAAATACATTTACGACATCATTCTCACATAACGCTAGAAAGGAACCATTGTGTACAGAGGAATGAACAACTTTCCGATTAGGCGCTTGAAATTACCCATTAGGATATCCAAACTGACGATGCGAAACGACTATTTCTAATTTTGTAGTGTCTATTAACTTCAGAAAACCTGAGATGGATGTAACGAAATGCGATCGCAAAAAATGAGAGTAGGACACCCTCGTCTGCGTGCGACAACTAAACACAGCTACGCCGCGACACGTATGTGGAAAAATTACCAACAAATTCACTACTGAAAAATTTTAGAAAATAAATCTATCGAAACACATCTGGCAATCAAATACACTGTCTCAAAAAGGAAACTTGTACACTAACCCAGTTCTCGTCAACTGATGGATAAAGGACTGTGCCAGATCTGTTCTAATTTCACAAGCTTGAGGCTTGCATATTCAAGAAGATCCAGTCAGCAGGCGTTTGCTATCGAAGCACATCCTCATATGATACTCCAAAGAATGTCACGTCATATTGTTGTGAAAATCATAAAACAACTAACATTCGAGCATGTCGTGGTTCACAAGTGTAAAGTATATATTGTATTCTACGAAACGTCTACTTACATCTGTCTTTTTTAGCGCCTAACTTCGGTTGTGCAGACCAGAGATGGGCAAACTCGTTCATTCTTGGGAACTAGTTCACTGGTGATCGCTCTCTTTTGGGAACCGTTCAGTTTCACTCGTTCACCGTTTATTTGTGCTTGATATATGGTTCTTATCAAAAAATTAAAATTAGTAGCATAGGTGACTGAAGATGAAAGGCGCCAAGAGGACGCCCTTGCCTCCACACCCCCCCCCCCCCCCCCCAGGAGTTATTCATAACAGATTTCTCACACACTTGTAACTTTAGTGATTCTGCAAAACCTCCCGTTTACCCAACTGTAGCGTTATGTGGCTGATTGCAGTGAAATAATATAAGGTTACGCACGAATAACCGGCCCCGAGTACAGACTGCTCGCCAATTACGCACAATTTGTTGACCGCTACTAGCAGAATAGATAAACATGTAGTTTAATAACAGTGAAGAAATAACTACTACTTCGAAACAATAGATGACGATTGGTGTGCGACAATGACCAGTCTAGTATTCGTGTGCCATCCTGTACCACTGAAATAATATTGTTCAAAATGGATCAAATGGCTCTGAGCACTATGGGACTTAACATCTGTGGTCATCAGTCCCCTAGAACTTAGAACTACTTAAACCTAACTAACCTAAGGACATCACACACATCCTGCGACCGTAGCGGTCCCGCGGTTCCAGGCTGAAGCGCCTAGAACCGCACGGCCAAATAATATTGTAGATGTTATCATATTCTCTTTACAAAATGGGACACCTGACACTCGATTATGGAGCGCGGGCTTCATTCGGTTGTACGTCGGTCTGCCTTCCATAACAATGAACATGCTCCTTTACCTTGGATCAAAAATAGACGGAAAAAGGCCTCTTGTGTGTGTCGTGCCGACTTCCTTAGCATGTGTAACAACAACAAAATCTTGCCTTTCTACGCGTATTTCTTCTGCTGTTTATCTAAATAGTGAAGTAAGCTGACACGCCGTTTTCTTACCTGAAAAGATATATGTATTACATACCACGTAATTTTTATGTAATTTACGTAATTATAAAGTACATTGTAATTACCGGCCGTGGACGCTGAATAGAATACGAAAAGAACCAGAAGTTCAGAGTTAAAAAAAGGTTTGAAACAGATGTAGAATTGGTGTGCGCAGCGAACGAAACGAACAAGAACTCGATACTGGACTAACTAGGAGCAGTCGGCAGTTGAACTGCGACGAGCGGCCACGCGAAGATGGACGAGTCCGGCCGGACGAGAGCGAGACAGACGGGAACGGGACCGAGGCTGGAACGAGACCGTCCGACGCGCCGTTGCGGGAATGAGACCGATAAGTAGAAAGCCGCGACCTAAGTGAACTTTGAAAGACCGTTCCTTAGAATTCGTTCCTCGCTCCTTCGGTTCATCTTGGTGAACCGTTCGTTTCGACCCGTTACTTCGCTGTTTTTTCCCACATTCCACAGCACTATGCACTGTATGCTTGTTTTAATGCAATGTTTTTCATTGCATTAAAACAAGCATACAGTGCATAGTGCTGTGGAATGTGGGAAAAAACAGCAAATTGGCGCTCATAGAAAGAAGAACAACACCAAAAATGCAACAGGAGCGTAATATGTAAGAAACTGTCTACGCAACCTGCCACTGATGATGCCTTGCAGAAAATAAAGGCGAAACGCGTATGGCACTAAAATTGTGTTTTATTCA
Source organism: Schistocerca nitens (assembly GCF_023898315.1). NCBI lineage: Eukaryota > Metazoa > Arthropoda > Insecta > Orthoptera > Acrididae > Schistocerca > Schistocerca nitens. Next base: position 926,887,146 of record NC_064617.1, on the reverse strand, counting down.
GTTGCTGTCAGACGGTCCATAAGTGAAAATTATCAATATACCGTAGTTTCATGCGTACTTTACAATGACTTTCGCAGTTCAGGCGCTGATCACCACCTGATGCTTCGGGCCGAGCACGGATTGAATGGACGAGCCGTGTGTCAGTCAGCGGTGTGTGATGTGCACCATTTACTGTGTTAAAGAGTAGGTGTATCGTCCTTTGTTGTTGTGTGTGGTTTCTTTCGCTTACATACGCAAGGACAGAATCGTATGTGGAATGTAGGCTTGCAGCCGGCCTTGGTGATCGGGCGGTTCTAGGCGCTACAGTCTGGAACCGCGCGACGGCTACGGTCGTAGGTTCGAATCCTGCCTCGGGCATGGATGTGTGTGATGTCCTTAGGTTAGTTAGGTTTAACTAGTTCTCAGTTCTAGGGGACTGATGACCTCAGAAGTTAAGTCCCATAGTGCTCAGAGCCATTTGAACTTTTTTTTATTTTTTATTTTTTTTAGGCTTGCCTTCTCGTGTAAATTTCTCCGTTTATTGTTCCCAATGATTCAACGATACGTTTCAGGAGACTATACCCGTAACAGAGAAACAAAGGTCTTGATAACCAAGCGTTTTAACCAAACTTAAGACCAGGGAAGACGTCCTAAAAATCGTTGCGTCATCTAGCGCTACAGACTGGTGTTAACAGCGTCCACTCACAGAGATCTACGCTTCTCCATCTACATCTGCAGCTACATGGTTACTCTGCAATTCACAAATAAGTGCCTTGCAGAGGGTGCCTCCAACCACTTCAAGTTATTTCTCTACCGTTCCAATCCCCATCAGCACGCGAGAAAAATTAGAACTTGTGTCTCTCCTCGCGAACTGTGGTTTCTCTCATTTTATTATGAAGACAATTTCTCCCAATGTAAGTGGGTGGGTGGGGAGGGGGGGGGGAGCAACAAAATATTTTCACACTCTGAGGAGAAATTTGGTGACTGAAATTTCACGAGAAGATCTGGCCGCAATAATAAACGCCATTGTTCTAATGATTGCCGTACAAACCGAAACTGAAAGCTCACAAGGAAACCCCACTGAATCGACTGACCAATGCAGATACTGTGATCCTCACTGAGACTCGGTTCGCAGCTGGCGCGAAATTTTTAACCGATTTTGTGGCACCTGCAGCTCTCAATTTTTCCTTATTGCTTTCACGATTTCAGAATTTCGGCCTCCGACCTTTACCATATATTTTCAAAAAAGAAAAAAAGAAAAATCCTTGATGGCACATTATGACATACAAGCCTTTTTTTGTGTAACATTGTTGAAGATCAATCCCACCTGCTTCGTCGGTTTCACGTGTTTTGTTGTGGTGTTTTTGTTTGACTTTAGTGCTGTGGTGGCACCGTTTATTTAAACTTTTGGGGACAGGATCGTGAATTATCTAACTTAAAAGTTCGCCAATCCGCCGCCATAGGTGGTGTTCTGTGCCTCATTGGTTTGAGGCTTTGGTTTTTTCCCTTCGTGCGTTTTCTAGCGTTGTTGTCACTAGGTCAATATTCCTATGTTGTCTTGGTTTGATTTACATCTAAGATTACTTTTTTAGAAGTCCTAGACTTCTAGCTTGTGTTTGTGGATAGCCTATTTTACTTGATTGTACACCATGAATTTATCCTACATCTTACTAATCTAATATGGTTTTTGGTTAGCCTGTTCTAATTGGTTTTTCACCATACCATGAATTTATCCTACATCTTACTGATCTAATATCGTTTTTATTAAGCCTATTCTAATTGTTTTATCACCATGAGTTTGTTTTACATCCTTTTGATGTAGTATGGGATAGTAAGTAGCCTATCCTAGGTGGTGATTTTATAAGGGAGTGAGGTTTCTTTTGCTGCTGGTGGGCACGAATTTAGATTGCTGGCTCTATGATGCTTCGTGGAACTCTTTGTTTGTGCCATGTTCTTGGTTGGACGGTTCCGATGTTTTGCAGGTGTCTGTTGTTGTCTCTGTATATATCCAGCTTTTTACACACAGTTGTGGCTAACTTTTTTATTGTTGTTTCGCCGTACCTGTGTGTATTTGAACAGCGTCCATCAATATAGGAAAAATGACAGCTACAGGCAGTGAATCATTTAACCGATACAGATACTGTTGCTCGTTGTCAGTAGTGGAGACGGTGACCCTGAAACTCTCTTTTCTGGTGAAGCATGGCTGCATTTATCTGAATATACGAATTTCTGGACATTCAACATTGGAGTTCTGAAAATAGTCATCGGTTACAAATGACTGCAGGAAGAGAAACACAGGGGTCTTGTGTGTAATTTGTGCAACATTTTTCCATCAAACATTAAATTCCGATTGTTGTACACTGAGATGAGAAAAGTCATGGGATACCTCCTAATATCGCTGAGGGGTGGCGGGTTAAACTATGGAGATTGATAGTTCAGTACTGTACGCCGTCTTTGTCACGCGAGCCTGGCAACTGATTTTGTGGTTAGCCAGAAAGCGATGGAGAGCATGCTGACCATAGTTTCCAGTCTCCATGACCACATTCTGGTACATCCCACTGAAAGAAATGTTTCTATTCTCCTTCTGCTTAGCGGCATCAGGACCATGATTTTAAATGAAAGTATAAGGTTCTAGTTGATGCATATATTGAGTAAAGTCTCTTACGTACAACACTTTGAAAGTCACTAGTTTCAATTGACAGTAAATCTTTCTATTCTAATAGCTCAGAAATGACTTCAACGGTACGTTCCTACCAGATTATCTTTCACCCTAACTAATAATACTTCATTTGTAGAGATGGTTGTGTCAAAAACGTTTATGGCTTCATTTTCTTAATATTCAATGGCGAAGCTGATTTGTGGATGTTGCTCGTTAAGTTTGGCTGCTATGCATTCGATGTCCTGCTTTACTCTAAGTGGCATGATCTGGTCACCGACATATGTAATATATTATTCTGTCTGTAGTATTTTATTCGATATATTTTTATAAGCTTTAATCCATTGCGTTTTTCATCTTGATGTGCTACAGATGCTCGACTACACATTTTCATAAATACTGACTTTGCAACATACGTACATTAGTAAGTTATGGATATTGCACGCAGACTGTAGAACGACGCCGGCCGCTGTGGCCGAGAGGTTGTAGGCGCTTCAGTCCGGAACCGCGCTGCTGCTACGGTTGCAGGTTCGAATCCTGCCTCGGGCATCATTGTGTATGATGTCCTTAGGTTAGTTAGGTTTAAGTAGTTCTACGTTCTAGGGGACTGATGACCTCGGATGTTAAGTCCCATAGTGCTCAGAGCCATTTGAATCATTTGTGAACTTGTGTGTCAGTACTGACAACTCTTCGGCCACTACATTGTCTGTGGTGAGAGGTAATGCCTGAAATTTGATATTCTCGGCACACTCTTGACACTGTGGCTCTCAGAATATTGAATTCGCTAAGGATTTACGAAGTGGAATGTCCCTTGCACGAGCTCCAACTACCTTTCCACTGTCAGAGTCTGTTAATTCCCCTCGTACGGACATAATCACGCCAGAATTTCTTTCGGATGAATCATCTGCGTACACATGACAACTCCGCCAACGCACTGCCCTTTCATGTCTTACAGGGTGTTTCAAAAATGACCGGTATATTTGAAACGGCAATAAAAACTAAACGAGCAGCGATAGAAATACACCGTTTGTTGCAATATGCTTGGGACAACAGTACATTTTCAGGCGGACAAACTTTCGAAATTACAGTAGTTACAATTTTCAACAACAGATGGCGCTGCAAGTGATGTGAAAGATATAGAAGACAACGCAGTCTGTGGGTGCGCCATTCTGTACGTCGTCTTTCTGCTGTAAGCGTGTGCTGTTCACAACGTGCAAGTGTGCTGTAGACAACATGGTTTATTCCTTAGAACAGAGGATTTTTCTGGTGTTGGAATTCCACCGCCTAGAACACAGTGTTGTTGCAACAAGACGAAGTTTTCAACGGAGGTTTAATGTAACCAAAGGACCGAAAAGCGATACAATAAAGGATCTGTTTGAAAAATTTCAACGGACTGGGAACGTGACGGATGAACGTGCTGGAAAGGTAGGGCGACCGCGTACGGCAACCACAGAGGGCAACGCGCAGCTAGTGCAGCAGGTGATCCAACAGCGGCCTCGGGTTTCCGTTCGCCGTGTTGCAGCTGCGGTCCAAATGACGCCAACGTCCACGTATCGTCTCATACGCCAGAGTTTACACCTCTATCCATACAAAATTCAAACGCGGCAACCCCTCAGCGCCGCTACCATTGCTGCACGAGAGACATTCGCTAACGATATAGTGCACAGGATTGATGACGGCGATATGCATGTGGGCAGTATTTGGTTTACTGACGAAGCTTATTTTTACCTGGACGGCTTCGTCAATAAACAGAACTGGCGCATATGGGGAACCGAAAAGCCCCATGTTGCAGTCCCATCGTCAATGCATCCTCAAAAAGTACTGGTCTGGGCCGCCATTTCTTCCAAAGGAATCATTGGCCCATTTTTCAGATCCGAAATGATTACTGCATCACGCTATCTGGACATTCTTCGTGAATTTGTGGCGGTACATACTGCCTTAGACGACACTGCGAACACCTCGTGGTTTATGCAAGATGGTGCCCGGCCACATCGCACGGCCGACGTCTTTAATTTCCTGAATGAATATTTCGATGATCGTGTGATTGCTTTGGGCTATCCGAAACATACAGGAGGCGGCGTGGATTGGCCTCCCTATTTGCCAGACATGAACCCCTGTGACTTCTTTCTGTGGGGACACTTGAAAGACCAGGTGTACCGCCAGAATCCAGAAACAATTGAACAGCTGAAGCAGTACATCTCATCTGCATGTGAAGCCATTCCGCCAGACACGTTGTCAAAGGTTTCGGGTAATTTCATTCAGAGACTACGCCATATTATTGCTACGCATGGTGGATATGTGGAAAATATCGTACTATAGAGTTTCCCAGACCGCAGCGCCATCTGCTGTTGAAAATTGTAACTACTGTAATTTCGAAAGTTTGTCTGCCTGAAAATGTACTGTTGTCCCAAGCATATTGCAACAAACGGTGTATTTCTATCGCTGCTTGTTTAGTTTTTATTGTCGTTTCAAATATACCGGTCATTTTTTAAACACCCTGTATGTACTCGATACTTACCGCCATCTGTATACAGGTATGTGCGTATCGCTATCCCATGACTTTCTTCGCCTCAGTGTATAAACAAAATACTGAAACGTGTTCTCAGAAAAATAATGACTAACGAAAAGACCAACGGTGCGATGCAACAGCATGCAGCGTCAGTTCGCCCATGGAAGTGTTACGTAAGGTTTTTGATGATAGGATAGTGGACTGACCTCGTCATGCAGATTTAAATCCATGTGACTTTTATCTTCTGAGGGGTGAGAAAGGAGAAGGTGTACAAGTGACTCACTGCATACCGTGGCTGTAAACAAAAATGAAATTTGTTTATCTTTGACAGATACTGTCATAACTATTTATGATATGATTTGCTTTAATAATTCGTTAATTAATATCATTTATGGATTTTGTGTGCATCGAAAAATGTACCTGATTAGAGAACATTTCCTGGCTAATTTACTACATCAGATCGTCATTAACGCTTAAACAAATTGAATATTGGCTTAGAAATGCATTTGGTGAAGAAGCTTCATCCAAGGCAACAAGTTATATCTCGCACGGCTAGGCATCTTTCTTATTGTTTTCATAATAAAGAATTTCATGAAAGACGCCCTGAAACTGCTGTTACTGATTAAAATTTTGCCTCTGGTCGAGAAATGCTTCAAGAAGATAGCCGGACATCTTACGAATTTACGATACTGCAGTGCCTGTGTTATTTTGAATTACGATGCAAGGTTCCTCTGGACATGCATGCATATCAAAAGGACGTTATTCAGAATAACACGGGTACAGCAACATCGAATTTATTCGCCGACACTGGGAGAGCGACTTTCAAGTAAAATGTCTAATCAGTACGGGAAAATACATAATTGATGTACAAGTGTAGGTTGTAGACACGTGGTTGACGATTTATGGAAGGTTGGGTGTGGCCACGAGTCATGCACGGTTGACCAAGCGGGATATTCGGGTTCGAGTCCCGGTCCGCACAAATTTTCACTGTTGTGATTCCATGCTACAGCTCATGGGTGCCCATAATTGCAGTTGCGAATATGTTTAATGTATCTCATAATAGACATTGGTATGAGTCAAATTCAAAACATTTCACATGAATAGTTATTGATAAGAAAACTCTTTTTTTCGTTGAATTCCATGTAAACTGACTCCGGATCAAGAACAAAAACGCACTGATAAGTGTAGAAAAAGTATGGAAAATTTCATGGTGGTTCTTTAGATTTGGTGTGCAATTCGTTCGTTACTACTGACGAAACTTGGATTTATTGTTATGATCCTGAAAACAAAAGTCAGTCGCCTCAAGAGATCTTTCGAAGCTAAGCTTAATAGAAATCCGGCAAATTCCCGGTCCTTTTTCTTAAAAGGAAATTAGACATACAGCTACTATGGCTTTATAATATAGACGTACCGTTGCTGCAGAATGGAACAGAAGTGACTGTTTACCGCATATGTTAGTAAACGTTAGTGGAAAACTACGAAAAAAAAATAATTTTACTACAAAGCATCGTCGCATACAGCAGAACTAGCAGCTTAATTTCAGAGTCCGTCTCTCACACAGCCCTGAACTAGCACCTTTCGATTTTTTTTTGTTTCCAAAAATTAAAGATAAAATGTATTGAATCACTTTTTCGTTATCAGACGGAGTAGTGTAACTTTATAAAATCCTGGTTTCTGAACTGCCCCAAGAAAAGTGATATCACCGCTTTAAGGACGGGTTTCACCGAATGCAAGAATTTATTGATGTTAAAGGGGAATACTTTCACAAATAATAAAGTCAGCGGAATTTCTTGAAAACTATTCCTTGTCTGACCTTCGAAGGGATTTCAGTATCGCGCTTGCTTCAAATAATTCGTATGTACTAAAGGTGTTACGACTATTAGCTGTCAGACGCTCTTGCCGCAGTGGTATGTCAGTTTCAGCACATGTCGTAAAGCGTAAGTTAGTCGGACTGTGTCATCGTTCATTCTCATCTCAGCAAGCACTCGCGAGCTATCATGCGGCAGTTGGCGAAGTAACAAACCGGTGTACATCTTGCCCGAACCACCGACACGCGCGTACCTTGTACACGGAACCCTGTATTTTCTGCAGATATTAACCGCAGATGTTATCGATTTCCATCCACACATCTTGTACGATCTATTTATCTTCAGCTAATCAGAAAACGAGGTCTTTTTGTTACTAAAGCGTCTTTCTCTGTAAACATTTCTTAATTTTTCTCCCGAATAAATGTTTGGCAAGATCAGCGGCAAGCAGGTTCGTTCCAACCAAAAATTAATAAAAATATGCTCTTCTGAAGTTGTTAATTTTTTTACAATTTTCATATTCGTCTTACATCTTTTGTTTTTCAATATTAATACCGTTATTTCAGTTTTACTGATACATTTTATTCATGCGTGGAACAGAACGCTCATGCTATAGACACAAAGAATCACAGGCTATAAGGAAAAGACAGTGGTCTGTTTTAGAGAAGTTGTAGCATCCAGTTGTAACGATTTAAGGAAACAACTGTAAACTGAAAGCGTGGCAGAGTTGTCAGCATCATGAACAATTAGTTGACCTCCACTCACCAATACGACTCCAGTATCTTATACGCACGTCTTTGTCACTACGACAGGGGAATTCAGGTACATGGGCTCCCGCAGAAATTTGTGCGAAGGCGTGATTTGGGAGAGGGGGGGAGGGAGGAGGAGCGAGGGAGGAAGTGCTAAAGATTGGCATTTTTAATATAAACGAATGTCGTTTCACTCCTTTCGGCCACATAATGCTTCAACTTGGTAAACGAGACACTTAGCGGAATCACGCAAAATCACTTATACAAATTTGTGAGAATTCTGTAATGAATAAAAACTGTTTAGATTCCGGGGGGGCGGGGGCGCCACAATTGCCCTCTCTCACCACCTTGTAATCACGCTCCGTTTTTTTAACGGTTAATACTATGGATACTCTCACTGACAACGAAACCCCCACTCATCTGCCTCCGTTGCTTGTCCTCACGATGACAGTAATCAGTGTCACTTTGCATTACGTATTTCTTACTTCTTGCTGCGATATTCTCTCTCATTGTTGGGTACAGTAATTACTCCTCCTCCTCAATACCGTTTCTCGATTATTCTTCTCCGGTCGACCACTTATAGACAAGAACAGCATTTAATGAACTGTTTTAGTCCAATAATGAGTTACTAGTTACAGCACAGAGAACTGACTGAAGGCGGCAACCAACTGCTGATCACCAAATAGTAGTAGCTGTAGTAGTAGTATCAGTGTTATTCATCCGTAGATCTCTTTATACAAGGATACAGGACATGCCAAAGTATTTACAAGTTTAGATCAATTTAAAATAAGCTAATGCGTATACACATACATTTACAGACCTCTAGTTAGAGACAATGATTAGATTTACTCCTGGTATACAATACTTTTTTTACGAATAACCTATTAAATAATGTAATGCCACACTGTTCACTCGTGTCTCACCATCAGTCACTGCACACACTATACACACATTGTTTCATAACACTTCACTCACTACACACACACACACACACACACACACACACACACACACACACACACACACGCACACACACTGATGATCTCTGGGCCATTTTCTGTAGCACGACTTCCCATTCGCTATCCTGAAAAACTGAGTCAGCATCCCTCAATAATGAGTGAGATGTTGAGCTCAGAAACAGGAAGAGGTGTTACTACTGTGCAATGCCTAACTTGGTGGTAAGTTTTTCTAGAAAAGGAAAAAAGAAGGGAAAAAAAACGTAATGTGAAGGCGTTATGTGGAATGTTGGATGTTCTATAATCATTATTATTATTTGTATAACTTTTTTTTACCAAACCCCTACTCTGTCTTATCTAAGTAATCCTTCAATGTATAAAATGTATTGCATAACACGTAATTTTTAGCTGTCTTTTTAAGTAAGTGTATTTTTGCAATTTCTTTTATTTTTTTTTTTTTTTTTGTAATTTATTGTACAGTATTATTCCTTGGTAGAAAATGCTGTTTTGAGTTTTATGTTTATTTTTTTCTTGGCAAATGTAAGTTGAGTATATATCTTGTTCTATGGTCGTGGACACAACTGTTTGTCTAATAATTACCAATGTTATTTTTGACGTGTACAACTGACTGGTAAATGTATTCATTCGGAGCAGTTAAAATCCCCAGTGTTTCGAACAGATCTTTAGAATGAGCCCGACTACCATTTTTGGTTATGATTCTTATGGCTCTTTTCTGGAGTTTGAAAATTGTGTTCATATTTTGTGCATTTGTTCCCCAAGAAAAAAGGATGCCGTAGCTAAGAATTGAGTGTACATATGATAAGTATGTAACTAAAAGACACTGTATGTTACACAATGACGACAGGATTCTAAGGTCGTAACATGCTGATGACATTCTGTTTGCAAGTACCTTTGTGTGTTCACACCACTTCAACTGAGAATCAATATTCATTCCTAGAAATTTTGCATTTGTTACACAGTCTATGGAGTTGCCCTCTACATTTAATTAAACATTGCCATTTTCCCTCTTCAAATTGAAATTCATGGTATTACCTGTTCTTACCATTGCACATTCTATAAGGAAAGTCATGCTACACATCGACATAAGAACTTCCCGTATGCCACAACGCATAATGAATTACTTCAGATTGAAGGTTCTGCTATTCTGTAAACATCGTGCAAATAGTTAAAATAGGCATCGTTTTGATAGGGCTGCAACTCTATCCGAGAAACTCACACCTCAATGCGACTTCCGACAAACAGTTACGCCCATAGCGAACAGTAACGGTAGGTAATAAAGCATTATCAGCAGGCAAAGATTATTTTTACAGTTCGATGTAGTTCATCTAGCTGTTGACGCATGACTATGAATAATTTACGGTTCTACATGCAGCCAGATGAAACAATTAGCTTACAGAAAGTTACACAATAACCGTACTTTAAAGGAAGCCATTTTCCTGCGTAGGTTCTTTTATTTTTAAACTAGTGAACCCCGCAATGCTTCACAATTGCTAAATATTTATGCAATTGTATATATATCTCCTAATGTCCTTCTCTCTCTCTCTCTCTCTCTCTCTCTCTCTCTCTCCCCAACCGCCATCATCACTTCTCCTCTCTATGTCCATTTCCTCGCCCCCTTTTCTGTGCATCTACTCTTCCCCATACCTCTCAAATCGAACCTTGTTTATTTCTATTGCAAATTCAGCTTCCGTAGCGGTATTCTAATCGTTAGCTGATAAGCCGTCAATAGAGCTGCGAGGAAGAAAACGAAAGAGCAACTTACGATGTGTACAATCTTGGTTTAAAAATATATATAATGAGAAAAAATATGTATGAGAGAAACAAAATTTCTAATGTTTTAAATTCCTTTCTAACGTAGTTGAAAGTGATTGCGAGACAGAAAAAAAATCTCACATATTCACTAAAAAAGAAAGGACAGCATTTTTTTAAATAGAAAACTTGTATCTCGTTTTTAGAGTGTTCTGTATAAATTTTAAGTAAATTGGTGAAAAACTTATGAAGATTTTTGCTAACAACGTTTTCCTATCCACTCAAACAATTATTAGAAAAATGTGTAAAAATTTGAAGTAAATCGGTCTAGAACTTTTTGAGATTTCCGGTAACAATATTTTCCCTTTGCGTATTACATTTATGTATTGTGTATATTAAAAATATATAGCCTATGTCCTTCCGAATACTCGTTAAAAATGTCTACAGTTAATTGGTCAAGTACTTTTCGATATTTTTGGTAACAACGTTTCCCCTTTCTACAATTAAAACATATTTATTTATTATAAAATGACGCACCTGTAGGCATGTAAAAACACACTGTGACGTCCCTTCCCTCCTCCTTCAGTCGCCGGGAGAAGACGCGACTCGTAACGATGTTCGTCCGCGTCGGTATGACGTGGAACAGCACCTGTAACTCTCATAAGAACACAGCTCCTCGCGTGGTTTAGAAATATTCTGTTATCTGCCCGCAACTGTCGTCTCAGCTTGTGCAAACTGGTAAACTGCAGTCGTTTATTTTTGATTTTTATGCCCGGTTATTTCCGTGATGAAATAAAATCTTGATTCTTGAATTTATCATTACGGTCGTTTTTCACATCCTACATAGCGAGGATGAAATTTTGCTGTCTACTATTCTGTTGCTATGCCGTTGCTACGTCAAGTTATTAACAACGGTCCGACGTAACTCCTGAGATAACTAATGTTAGAGTAAATGCTTTTTTAATACGCTGTAATACTGGTTTAAACTGATCACTTTTCACTGTCCATTATTCATGTACTCACTTAGTCACTTAAAATGTTTAAAGATTCAATCAACTTGCATTAATACACATTGTACTGTCCGTTTAATGAGTTAGGCGACACGCAAGATTTACTTTTGACTCAGATTTTATTGTTCTTTCTGTAATTAATTGTTTGTCCCTACAACACACGCACGCCGATACATCATTCAAGATTAACTTCAGTTCAATAATCGTGACGCCGAAGACAACTTTTGACTAATTGGCGTACTTGTCTTTCTTCGTATGCTGCTCAAGACCACGAATTGTTTTTCTGTCGTTGATCCATTGATCTCAAGGTTCGTAACTGTTCATCAGTACTAAGGCTGTCCGATAAACCAATATCACTCAATTGAAGTCTAACAATCGTCTTACTACACCGTCGCGTTGAGAACGGCAAAGATTAACTTCATCAGTCGAATGAGTGAGCAATACTTCAGTCTCTACCTCACGAAGGATCAAACTTCCAAAACTGAAACAACGTAATAGCGTTTGCGTCCAGACAACTATCGCAAAAGTAACCTAGAGCGACTCAAGGGCAACTAACTAACTGAACATTTCCATATCCGAGTTGATTTGTAGTCGCATTGAATTTACTTTTCGATGTGGCTACAACTCTCTTCCATGGTAAATGTTATCTTTGACTGAATTACTTTCTAATGCCGGCCGCTGGTGGCCGAGCGGTTCTGGCGCTACAGTCTGGAACCGCGCGACCGCTACGGTCGCAGGTTCGAATCCTGCCTCGGGCATGGATGTGTGTGTTGTCTTAGGTTAGTTAGGTTTAAGTAGTTCTAAGTTCTAGGGGACTTATGACCTTAGCAGTTGAGTCCCATAGTGCTCAGAGCCATTTGAACCATTTGAACCAATTACTTTCTAAGATTTAACCTTCGTTCATATGATTCTGAATTTATTCTATAGATGTTTGATAAAGACTCTATGATAATCCTTTCCTTTTATCTACCCTTTTTGTATGCTATTCTCAGTATTTGAATGATATAGGTGTTAGTCAAAATATTACCAGTGTAGATTTTATCGTCCATAGTTGCCGTCACTGTCAAGATGACTCACTAACCTGCTTTAACTTTCCTCAAAGTTTGTTCAACTGGTTCAAATGGCTCGGAGCACTATGGGACTTAACTTCTGAGGACATCAGTCCCCTAGAACTTACAACCACTTAAACCTAACTAACCTAATGACATCACACAGAGCCATGCCCGAGGTAGGATTCGAACCTGCGACCGTAGCGGTCGCGCGGTTCAAGACTGTAGCGCCTAGAACCACTCGGCCACCCCAGCCGGCTCCTGAAAGTTTGTTAATTGGTGTTTTCTGTCCTTGGGGCGTTACAACACGCTCATTCGAATGCAATGTTATGTTAAAATTTCAAAGCAATCGTTGAAAAGCTTTCGCAAATTTAAGGTTTTGAGCAAAGAGACAGTCACATTTTTACATAAATAAATTAATAACTTCCAGAATGAGATTTTCACTCTGCAGCGGAGTGTGCACTGATATGAAACTTCCTGGCAGATTAAAACTGTGTGCCGGACCGAGACTCGAACTCGGGGCCTTTGTCTTTCGCGGGCAAGTGCTCTACCAACTGTTTTTTTTAGTTCGTTGCGTTTTGGTCTGGGCGGACGTCACTAGACATCCGTTCAAGTTGATCGTTGATTCTTTGACTCAGTTTTTTTTTTATTACAGAGAGCACGCAGCCCTCTGACCGAACACGCTGAGCTACCGTGCCGGCAACACCAACTGAGCTACCCAAGCACGACTTACGCCCCGTCCTCACTGCTTTACTTCTGCCAGTACCTCGTCTCCTACCTTCCAAACTTAACAGAAGCTCTCCTGCGAACCATGCAGAACTAGCACTCCTGAAGGAAAGGATATTGCGGAGACGTGGCTTAGCCACAGCCTGGGGGAGGTAGGAGACGAGGTACTGGCAGAAGTAAAGCTGTGAGGACGGGCGTGAGTCGTGCTTGGGTAGCTCAGTTGTTAGAGCACTTGCCCGCGAAAGGCAAAGGTCCCGAGTGCGAGTCTCGGTCCGGCACACAGTTTTAATCTGCCAGGAAGTTACATATCACCGCACACTCCGCTGCAGTGTGAAAATCTCATTCTGGTAACATCCCTCAGGCTGTGGCTAAACCACGTCTCCGCAATATCCTTTCTTTCAGGATTGCTAGTTCTGCATGGTTCGCGGGAGAGCTTCTGTTAAGTTTGGAAGGTAGGAGACGAGGTACAGGCAGAAGTAAAGCTGTGAGTACGGGCCGTGAGTCGTGCTTGGGTAGCTCAGTTGGTAGAGCACTTGCCCACGAAATGCAAAGGTCCCGAGTTCGAGTCTCGGTACGGCACACAGTTTTAATCTGCCAGGAGGTTTCAAATTAATAATTTGTTTATTTAAGAATCTGTCGTGCCTGTACGTACAATGTGTGAATTATTAGGGATGCCATCACATTTTCCTAATGTGGAGAACGTGCTGGAAGCATAACAGTTTTTATTGTGATATAAGTTGATAATACCATAAGGGCAAAATTAGCTGATTGCTAACCAATGAAAAGAGAGATAGTGGTTGTTGTTTCTTAATAATTCCTACTCGTGAGAAGACTTTCTTTGAAAAATACACAAAAAAACTAAAAAGTAGCAAATAATTGCGACGTGTAGGGATACAGGGTCCTCATGTTGTGTACATCATCACGTAGACTGTCGTAACGAAAATACGTTTGCGCGACTGATACGTGTCGGCACATTTTGTCTTGCGGGAATTCGATGTCCCTTCGCGAGTGTGGTGGCACGCGCGCCACACGCGTACGCAGCGGCGTGTATGCGCGAAAATCAAATCCAACGCAGCGCGGCGCGCCGTCGAATTCCGTTGAGGGGCGAGGCGGGCCCGAATATGAATTTGTGAACTTTCCGCTCTAAATGGGCCTCGCTCCGGAATGAGTTTCGCGACGCAAATATGCAGCGGAAAACCCGGCCCTCCATCCCATACTTCCTTTTTTCTTTTTTTTTTTACATGGTTTGTCGTAAATCCTACTGCTGCGTGCAGCAGTTTAGTGAATGAAGATACGTTAGGAGGCAAAAAATGTCTTGTAACTTTTTGCGCGTCATTAACTTTTTTTTAAAAAAATGAACGGACGACGTTCCAGCGCGTTTTCAGTTTTTCCCTCCACTCAGAGATAGAATGAAAAGTGTAAGTTCCCGTAGTCGGTATTGAGGTTTGGTGGCTACACGAAAATCCCGCATTGTTTCCTGAAACGGAATTCTTTTACTGGTCAACACCAGTATTGATTTTTTTATTTTCTTCTTCTTTCAAGTATGTGGACTATGTTCATTTCAACTGTTATTCCTTTGTTTCTCTTCCACATATCTCTCATCATTTCTCGATGCTTCTCTCTCCTTTCTTCTGTCCAGTGGCTCCAGTCTTCTCTTTCAATTTTTCATGGAAACCTTTCTGAATCTTGCAACTTTTTCTGAGCGGCAATCGTTCCTCAGTATCGTGCGGCGTAATTCGTAGTTCGACTATGTCCCTTCCAGTTTCTTTGTATCATGTGTAAAACGTTTGTAATTTATAGAAGTAACTGAACAGTCTTTTTATCAGTCTTTTGGGATTCATCCTTTCGATGTGGCTATAGAGAGCTATTCTTCCTCACCTAATCACCTATGTAATTTTTTAATATGTGTATGAAATTAGCTGTTATGTTGTGTTTGTTCTTTAACTGCTCCGAAAATTTTTCTTATTACTTTATCTTTGTGTGATTTCCAGCGGTTCCATCATCGCCTTTTTGTTTAAATATTCTGCTGCATAAAGTGCTTCTGCGCGATTTACTGTAGGGTGGTATGTAGTTTATTATTAAGGGATATGGATTTCTCATCATGTATATACTTAGTGAGGTAGTATGCTGTTTTCATCTTATTACCTCTTGTCATTAACGGCTTCTTTTTCGAAATTTCTAGTTCAATTACTTCTCTGATACATGAATTTGTTAGTTGCCTCAATTTCTCTATTTAATTTTATTTATTTTGGGGAATACCTTGATGTTTGTCATACAGGTTATTACGGGTATAATTGCAGATGGTTCTATTTATGACTGCGGACAGTGTACTGAACAACACTACATCAGTATTTGCTCCATTTGCTAGCTAATACAAGGGTTGACTGAAAAGTAATGCCTCCACCCTCGTAACTCTTCAACAGTTGGCAGCATTGGTATGCAGCAGGTACTGACTTGTTCCGTAGCCTCTTCTCTATATCTCCAGTTGGCGGGAAGCTTTAGCACTGAACGGTTGCGTTGTTACACTGCAAAGTATGGAACCCTGCACAGACGGTCGGTCAATGTGATTTAAGCAACGTGTAGTCATTGAATTCTTGACAGCAGAAGGTGTCACCCGAGATGAGATTCATCAGAGACTGAAAGCAGTTTAGGGTGACTGTGTTGATGTGAGTACTGTGCGTCGTTGGGCGATTACATTTAAAGATGTTGAGGCGGGAACATCTGACCTGCGTGTCAAAGAGTTGGACGGCCTGTCACAGCAACCACCGAGTTTTACAAGCAAAGTGTTGACAGATTGATTCAGGCCAATCGTCGTATCACTCAGACAGAAATTGCAAGCACAATCGACATTTCACAAGAACGTGTGGGTCACATTATTGCTTTGCTTGGCTAACGGAAGATCTGTGCACAATGGCTACCCAAAGACTTAATCTCACTACCGTACTGCATACTCCATGCAGTCCAGATTTGGCACCAGAAAACTTCCATCTGTTCCCGATAATGAAAGACGATCTTCAGGGACATCATTATGCTTCTGATGAAGCCGTTGAGAGAACTGTGAGACTGTGGTTGCGGAAACAAAGTGCCGACTTCTTTCGTGACGGCTTCAGAAAACTTGTTCATCATTGGCAGGGATGTATCCAATTAGCTGGTGATTATGTGGAAAAGTGAATATCGGTAATTAAAGATCACATTCTAAGGATTATTTCTGCGTTTGATTTATCAAAATATTACCACTCAATCCCAATTAACGGAGGTGGAGGCATTATTTTTCATTCAGCCCTCGTAATTAGAGCTATTACACGTAATATGTTTTGTTTGGTTATTATCTCCAAGTAGGCATGTCACAAGTAAGCCATTAATGTATATTTTCCCCTGCGCAGCAGGTCAGGTATTGAAATGTGGACACACGTTGGTAAGTCTATGCTGACGGGCATAGTCCACTTGACGGTGCAGCTGCGATCATGCAGAATATATAAAATTATGTGACGTGTTTGTGGGGAGACTAACACATTAAAGTTCGTACATATTATGATCACAGTATGTGTACCTACACTTCAAACACCCTGTATATTTGGTTTCCTCAAATAAGATTTGAGAGCTTGCTTTTTGACCGTGTTCTTTCAGCACTTCTGTCTGTCTTGTGACTGTTTCCATTGAGTCTCAGAAAATAGCTAGATCTTCTGCACATTCTGGGAAGTCTATTTGCAGGTTGTTCCTTATATAAATTGATTTGGCTCCCTAACTGATTTGGCTTTCCCCTGACAGTCTCCAGTTTCTTTAAAATACGGTTAAAGAGCAGCAAGGAGGGACCATCTCCAGTTCCAGTATTAATATGTATTACTTTATTTTATTTTTCTCTCTTCCAAGCCGTTAATCAGTATACCTTCATTAGGCTGGTAACAATGACGTCTTGTTTGAAAATGAAAGAAAAATTGTTGGACAAACATTTCTAACCCCTGTCGTTTGAGAAATTCCACCTCATTCTTTCGTTGATAAAATAGTTTTATCCTGGAAAGAACCACATTTCAGTTGTGTAGGAAACGCAAATGTTTCTTGAAATCCTTTTAAAAGTAGTTTACTTTCCGGCACAATTACACAAGAAATTACCGGGTTTTGCCATCACCACCCATGTCCAGATAGATGATGATGTTTGGTTTGTGGGGCGCTTAACTGCGCGGTCATCAGCTCCCGTAAAAAGTCCCAATTTGCAACACAAACACCCGGTCCCCGGACAGAGAAAATCCCCAACCCGGCCGGGAATTGAACCGGGAACCGTGTGATCCAGAGGCAACAATCTCCAAAAGGACGTAACAGTAGTTCACTCGCAAACACTGAGAAAACCACAGTATGTTCCAAGTGTTTGTGATTGAACGACTGTTTCTTCCCCCTACAGATGGCCAGTGACGACAAAAGCCAGTAATTTAATATGTAATATTATTAAAATGTTTTGTTCTGGTTTGCTTTTTCCGTGATGAGACAACTTCACAGACCTTATCAATGTGGAATACGTGATTAGAGCTGTACCAGTAACCTTGAGATTTTAATTTATGTTGATCTTATTTCCTGCTGGTAATAAAAATCGTTCCCGCTGAACTGTAATTTTCAGCACTCGCAATACAATGCAAAAAAATAATTTCCATATAGACCTTGCGTGCTTGTTTACGAATAATTACGTACTTCAGTGCTAAAATTTTCAACAAATTCCCATTCAACATAAAGCAACAAACTGAGAATTCCTACCAGTATCAAGGAGTATTAAAAATTATGTGAATAACAAGATTCAGTGAGAGAGCATAACTGTTAGCAGTATAGCAAGTTGTATTTATTGAAAAGCTGCGTATCAAACGGCAGTACACCGTAAACAGGTCTGTTACAGATGACTAAATTTTCTTTCAAAAACACAAATGCTTTCTAATACGACAGGCGATACCAAAATATTTCTGTTTCCTGATGACACGAGTTTGATAGTGAAGGATGTTGAGTACACCACAGGAAGTGAATCAAATGTTACAGTTCAACAGTTCATGGGTTGTAGAAAATAAGATGATGCTAAATTGCAGTAAGACTCAGTTTCTAACACACAACTCAAGTAAAACTGAAATTTTGATTATACAGAATGGGCATATGATTAGTGAGACCGAACAGTTGAAACTTCAAAGTGTTCAGATAGACAGTAAACCGTTATGAAAAGCCCATGCTCGTGATATTGTTCAAAAACTGAATGCTGTTATACTGTATTTACCATTAGAACAGTGTCTGCAATAACTGAGGGTTCAACACGAAAATTAGTATACTTCACTTATTTTTATTCGTTTATGATCTAAGATATTGTATTCTGAGGTAAATCTTCCCACTGCCAAAAGGTATTTTTGGCTCAGAAACGGATACTTCGAGCAACGTGTTGTATACGTTCGCGAACCTCTTGTCGACCCCTGTTCAGGAATCTGGAAATTCTCACATTGTCCTCTCAATATTTATTTTCATTAATGTCGTTTATTGTTAACAATATGAGCTGATTCCCAAGCACTGGCAGATTTCACTCGGTTAATACTAGGCAGAAACCCAACCTTCATTTGGATCGCATCGGCTCGACTCTTGTGCAGAAAGGCGTGAAGTATTCTGCTGCCTCTTTTTCTAATAAGCTACGACAAGAATTAAAAAAAAAATAGCGGTAATCCTCGCATATTCAAGACTAAACTGAAGAATTTCCTCAGACATCACCCACTCTATTCCGTCGGGAGGTTCCTGGAAAAAAAATTAAGCTAATTGATTGATTAAGGTAATATATACTCGCAGCTTGTCATCTGCATGGGATTCGTCTACATTTTATTTTGTGTGTTAATTTGATGTACTATCTCGTCCCATGACCATGGACATTTTGATGTGTCGGCAGCTGGGCCAACACCTTGTAGATAGAGGTGGCTTAAAAGGCACGCTAGACTAACGCAGACGGGCGTGAAGTACTGGAACAGGATACGTAATTAATGCTATGAAGAAAAGTACGTAGCTGATATAATACTTATCTTTAATACAAACAGACGTGGTACATCGCACAAAGGAGACTTTAATTACAATCACTGTAAGGCTAACGGCGCCTTGCTAGTGCGTAGCCATTAACTTAGCTGAAGGCTATTCTGTCTCTCGGCTAATGAGAGAGAAAGGCTTCGTACGTCTAGTCGCTAGCTCTGTCGTCCGTACAACTGGGCTGAGTTCGAGTCAGTCTCTCGAGACCTGCCTTGTGGTGGCGCTAGGTCTGCGATCACACAGTGGCGACACGCGGGTCCGACATGTACTACAGGACCGCGGCCGATTTAAGCTACCACCTAGCACGTGTGGTGTCTGGCTGTGACACCACACATTTTCTCCTCATTTTGGCCCTACGAAACTAGACGTGTAAAATGAAATATGTAATAAATGTAAGAATGTGAGGATTGGACTACAAGAAAGGCTGAATGGCGTAGAATAGATCCTTTGAAACATATGTTGGAGGAAACGTCTTAAAGTTCCATGGACCGCAAAGAAAACGAATGCTACATCAAATAAAACGAGATTGCTCCTTGGAAGACCTGTCACTGGAACAGAAACTAACTCACTTTGGGCGCTTGATAAGAACACACAAATCGCTGGAAAATACCTTAATGCTGGGGATAACCGAAGGCACAATGAGAAAAGGGCGCCAAAGGATAAGAGAGAGAAATTGGCGTGCTTTAGTCCATAAGGTGACTCAGAGAGAGAGAGAGAGAGAAGACAAGAGTGCGGCTTTTCTCCCTTATTTTTCAGTCTTTACTCGAATAATATATGAGGAATTTTAAAAAAAGGGTCGGGAGTCCCGCACCATCGTTCAGCCACTTCTTCGAAGTCCTTCTCAGTAGCAGGAGCCAGACTGTGTAACAACCTCCCACACTGTGTTAGAGAACTTAGTAGCATCTCCAGCTTCAGAAGACAGTTAATGACGTATTTACTACAGCAACAATAATGATTACATTGTCCCTGTACGCACTCGTTACCACTGTATATCCTTCTTTTCAGCCAGATCTTTTACATTTCCCAGTATTCGTAGCTAGTGCAATATCCTTAAATTTACTTTCCCCAGAACTCACTACGCCGGAAACCATCTATTTTGTACACCTATAAGTTCTTTTTATATCTAGTACTACAATTATTGTCAATATTATTATTATTATTATTATTATTATTATTATTATTGTTATTACAGTTATCACTATCAGAGGCAGGAGCAGCTGTATTACTAGTACTGCCAGTACTAACTTTATTAGTTCAGAATATTATTTACCCTCATTGTCACTACAGGGAATCAAATCATGTTAGGGCAAACAAAATAATTTTTAAGTAAACCAAGATCATGAAAGTAATGAGAAATACGAGAAATGAGATTGGTGATAAACTTGACATCAAAATCGGTGAAAATGAAACAGAAGTGAAAGAATTCTGCTACCTGGATAGCAAAATAACATCTGCTGGACGAGACAATAAGGACACAAAAAGCAGAATAGCACAGGCAAAAATGGCCTTGTGGCACAAAGGAAGTCCACCAGTATTGATCATTTGCTTAAATTGAGGAAGGAATTTCTGAACACGTGCGTCTGAAGTGCAGTGTTATCTGTAAACCAATCACGGACAGTGGGATAAACGGAAAAACATCGAAGCATTTGAGTTGGGGTGCTATAGAAGGATATTGAGAATTAGGTATACTGGTAAGAAGTAAGCTTCTCTGCAGAGTTGGACATGAAAGGAATATGTGGAAAACACTTGCAAGAAGAAGGAGCAGGATGGTAGGCTAGGTTTAAGGCGTCAGAAAATATCTTCAGTGAAGAGGGTAAAAAGTGTATGGGAAGACGAAGACTGGAATACAAGCATTAAATTATTATGCTGTGTGGAGCTGTGAACTGAAACGTTTGGCACAGGAGAGGAGGTCGTGGCAGGCTAAATCAGACGAGTCCTAAGGCAGATAACTGGGCAAAAGAAATGAAGTATCCATACGAACGATGTGCTGCTGACTCGTAAGTGTGACCGGTGTTGCAGCTTCTCTTTGCACGACAGGCCGGCCGCGGTGGTCTAGCGGTTCTAGGCGCTCAGTCCGGAGCCGCGCGACTGCTACGGTCGCAGGTTCGAATCCTGCCTCGGGCATGGATGTGTGTGATGTCCTTAGGTTAGTTAGGTTTAAGTAGTTCTAAGTTCTAGGGGACTTAAGACCTCAGCAGTTGAGTCCCATAGTGCTCAGAGCCATTTGAACCATTTTTGCACGACAGCAGAAACAGGTGCGCAGGCAGCGGTGCGACCAACGACAACAGTGAATGTACGAGGGGCACCACGTCGTTTTTTTGGACAAGCCCCACTTCTAAGGCATGTGGCCGTTCACGTGTGTGGAAGCACCAAGGAGAACGAACGTTCCCAGATTGAAGGTGATATGAAGTGCAGTGGGTACACAATATATGTACATCTACATCTACGTGATTACTCTGCTATTCACAATAAAGTGCCTGGCAGAGTGTTCAATGAACCATCTTCATGCTGTCTCCCTGTCGTTCCACTCTCGAAAGGCACGCGGGAAAAACGAGCACTTAAATTTTTCTGTGCGAGCCCTGATTTCTCTTATTTTAGCGTGATGATCATTTCTCCCTATGTAGGTGGGTGCCAACAGAATGTTTTCGCAATCGGAAAACTGATGATTTAAATTTCATGAAAAGATGCTCTCGCAACGAAAATTGCCTTTGTTTTAATGATTGCCACTCCAATTCACGTATCATGTCTGTGACACTATCTCCCCTATTTCGCGATAATACAAAACGAGCTGCCCTTCTTTGTACTTTTTCGATGTCATCCGTCAGTCCCACCTGATGCGGATCCCACACCGCACAGAAATACTCCAGAATAGGGCGGACTAGCGTAGTGTAAAGCCGTCGGCACACGGACCGTCCATCCGAACGTTGAGCGTTGAGCGTGCCGAGTTTCTGACGTCACAGCATGGAATAGCACGCTCGGGAGTCTTTCCGAACGTGCAGAGCAGTATCTGGCATGTCAGATATTCTGAGTGTGCGTTTGAGCGTTGACCAATGATATGGCACAACGCCACCTACGTCACACGCACGCCGTCTCCCTTCAGTACAGAGTTGTGAGGCGCCATATTGGCATTCATTTCAAGCCTATATGTATATATGCCGTTTCTGAGCACCAGCAAATTGAGAATCACTGAAAAACCCGTTGTTAGTTGTGTGATTCGTTCCAATAAAATAATGAGAAACATCATATTCGTGGCAAAAGAATTATTGTAACGAGCATATTATGAGAGTAGGCTATTTGAAGGCAGCGACACACTGAAGATCCACCAAAAACGTATTGCTCATCGTACAATTTGTTATAATTAAATTTCAATTAGTAACATATCTACGATTAAAGACTTCAGCATGATAATATTTTTATCTAATGGCAGCGTCTCCTTGGTATTGCGTAATGGGTAGCGTTTCTGTCCGGTGAAGAGTTTATGCTAAGGCGGTGGTTTGCGTCCTTACACTTCCAAATTATTTTTTTCTAACGTTCGCGTTTTTATTTAGTTCTGAAACTTTATTATTAGTGCAATATAAGTATATGCTTTAATATTTGAGGTTATGTAAATATAAGTTCACCTTTTTTTGAGGGGTGACTTTGTTCGATTGGCTTAATTGCAGGACAGCTTGCGCTACTTGTATAAACACATTTTGGTCGTTTGTCTTTTACGGTTCGTAATTCAGACGTTGCAAAGATTCTGCTACTGGATAGAAACAGTGATCAAGTAAGAATGACCTTGGGGTTTTCCTAAAATGTGGGAATGATGAAATAATGTTTATCTTATGCGGAGAAGTATTCCAAATTGTACCGCAATGTTTGTAATGGAACTTTTGTAAGCTTGTGTCCTTATTGATTGAACATGGTACTTTCCTTTTCGTGGACAATGGAGGAAATGTACGTTTTAATAGACCTAATGTGGGAATTTTACGCGCGCCCATTGAGTAAACAGTGTGATTTACGAACTAGAAACATCCCTCAAACTGCCGCTGGAGTGCGTTGCGATCGCGTATAACACGTTGGGGCCCACGTACCGTACGCACAAGTCGCATCGTTCCTGAGCGTTCAGCACCGCGTTGAACTTGGCACGCCCAACGTTAACGTCCGACAGCACGGTCCGTGTGCCGACGGCTTAAGCAGTATCTTGGGTAGACCTGTTGCACCTTCTAAGTGTTCTGCCACTGAAACGCAGTCTTTGGTTTGCTCTACCCACAATATTATCTATGTGATCGTTCCAATTTAGGTTATTTGTAATTGTAATCCCTAAGTATTTTGTTGAATTTACAGTCCTCAGATTTGTGTGACTTATCGCGTAATCAAAATTTAGCGGATTTTTTTTAGAACTCATCTGAATAACTTCTCATTTTTCTTTATTCAGGGTCAATTCCCACTTTTTGCACCATACAGATATCTTATCTAAACCATTTTGCAAGTCGTTTTGGTCATCTGATGACTTTACAAGACGGTAAATGGCAGCATCATCTGCAAACAATCTAAGACGGCTACTCAGATTGTCTCCTATGTTGTTAATATAAATCAGGAACAACAGAGGGCCCATAACAATTCCTTGGGGAACGCCGGATATTACATCTGTTTTACTAGATGACTTCCCGTCTATTACAATGAACTGTGACATTTCTGACAGGAAATCACGAATCCACTCGCACAACTGAGGCGATACTCCGTAGTGACATCCCCTGTCGATAGCACTTATTACTTCATGAGTATAAAGAGCTAGTCGTGTTTCACAAGAATGATAATTTCTGAATCCGTGCTGACTATATGTCAATAAATCATTTTCTTCGAGGTACTTCATAATGTTCGAATACAGTATATGTTCTAAAACCCTACTGCAAATCGACGTTAGTGATATACTCCTGTAATTCAGCAGATTACTCGTACTTCCCTTTTTGGATATTGGTGTTGTAAGTAGGCTGTTTAGGTTTTTTTATTGGTAACGCCACCTCTGTATGAAAATCACTGGCTGTGCTGTGTGCAGCCTGTGGCCAGTTTGCATTGTTGTAATACTCGCCATTGTAGTGTTAGGCAGCTGGCTGTGAACAGCGCGTAGTGTTGGGCAGTTGGAGGTGAGCCGCCAGCAGTGGTGGATGTGGGGAGAGAGATGGCGGAGTTTTGTAATTTGTCATGAACTGCTTTATATATTATGACTATCAAGGTAAATACATTGATTGTTCTCTATTAATATCTTTCATTTGCTAACTATCCCTATCAGTAGTTAGTGCCTTCAGTAGTTTGAATCTTTTATTTAGCTGGCAGTAGTGGCGCTCGCAGTATTGCAGTAGCTTGAGTAGCGAAGATTTTTGTGAGGTAAGTGATTTGTGGAAGGTATAGTTTAATGTTAGTCAGGGCCCATTCTTTTGTAGGGAATTTTGAAAGTCAGATTGCGTTGCGCTATAAATATTGTGTGTCAGGTTAAGCACAGTCTTGTAAATTTGTTCAAAAGGGGACGTTTCATATGGCGACCCTGCCAGGATACCTCACTGGAATCTTCTGATTTTTTCTTATAGTTTGTGTAATTAGTGTAGATTTTGTTTATTGCTAGCACGTAATTGTAGAGAGAATCTCCTTTGTAGTTGTAGTTTTTCATTGTTGTACAGTAAAACAGTTGTGGCATGCATGTAGATTTGCACCAAGTATTTCGCAGCTGCAATTAACTAGATATTATTTTCAGTGTTATGTTAATGTGTTCTCTTATTTTCGCTCTTCAAATTGTGTTTTTCTGTGTTGTCGTGTGAAATACTGTGACAATAATGGCGTGTGAAAAACGTAACACTAGGCTCCAAAGTAAATTGAGAAATGACAGCGAAGACGAAAGCAGTGTGTTAGCGCCACCGTGTAATGAATTAACTAATATTCAAAGTAGTAATTTGGTAACCGTGCATAGGGAAATGGAGCGGGCGGTAAACAATGGCATAGACAGTGAAACAAATAGTGAGCAGGGAAGCATTATCGATCGATCGGTCGGCGACAGCTCGCCTCAGGAATCCGAAATGACAGGAAACAATCTCGGAAATGCTGTGGATTCAGGATTTGGGTCCTCACCGTTTTCTCAATTAAGTCAAGACACATTTTCTGCTTGTCAAAATGTGAATGTTGCCGGTGCAACTTCACTGCCGAAAAGCACTGAGGAACGTGTTTCAGACACCAGTGCATTGTTATTACAATTAATGCAACAAATGGGACAAAAGCTTGAAAAATTAGACACAATGGAACAAAATCTTCAAAAGTTAGACACAACGCTTGAACAAAATCAGAAACAAATGGAACAAAATCAGAGTCAAACACAGCAAAAGCTACAAAAGTTAGACACAATGGAACAACACCAGAGAGAAACACAGCAAAAGCTTCAAAAGTTAGACACAATGGAACAACATCAGAGACAAACACAGCAACAGTTAGACGCAATGGAACAAAAGCTTCAAAAGTTAGACTCAGTGGAAAATAAGCTTGAACAAACACGTGAAGATTTAACTACCGAGTTACATAATATTGAATCGAAATGTCAAAAAGTCTGTAATGATGTAAAAACACAAATTTGTGAGCATTTTCAACCTATTTTTTCGCGGCATGAAAATGTATTACAGAATCACGAAGCAGCCATAAAAGAACTGCAAACCATTGTTCATGAAAATCATGAGACCTTGTCGGCTAAAATTGACTCAGTGGCATCTACCGATTCGGTTACACAACTTGCAAAAACTCAAGAAAACTTAAAGGACACAGTAGATACTCTGAAACTTGGTTCAGAAAAATACACTGTGGAAATAAGTACACTATCGGAGAAAGTAGCCGAACTTTCGGATCAGTTCACTAATTTATCTACGAAGGTAGATGATAATCTGAACAACACAAAACCGGTAGTCTTTAATGACACAGAAGAGTGCGAACAAATTAGGAAACTGAAACAAAATCTGAATCAACACCAAAGAGAAATCCGGGAAGTACAAGATCAGCTGACACAGGTAATACAAGAATTACGTATTTCAGAGGACACTCGCGCTCCAACACGGGAAGAGGGAAATAGAAATACGGAACAACCACAAAATAATAACACAGGGCACTTCGGAAATTATGAAAGAAATTGGCAAGGCGCATTGGATTTTGAGATGGAACCGCCGACACGACGTAACAATGACCGATATGCTACTCGCCGACACGATGATTTTGACTATAAGCTGTTCATTACTACATGTAAATTCAAAATGTTTAAGAATTCTGCCAACGACATTCATCCACAAGCGTGGCTCCATCAATTCTCTCATTGTTTTCCTCCCAACTGGTCATTAGAACACAGATTAGAAATTATGTGTGGCTACTTGGAGAATGAACCAGCTGTAAGAATGCGATCGGTCATTCACGATTGTCACAGTGAAGGAGAATTTTATCATGCCTTCCTCTCAGCGTATTGGTCTCAAGCTACACAAGACCGAGTAAAACACAGCATCATAAGGATGAAACACTTTGAAAAATCAGAATTTTCCAGCCTCATCAAATATTTTGAAGACATGTTGCATAAGAATCAGTATCTTTCAAACCCATACAGCCCCTCAGAACTCATCCGCATTTGCTTACTCAAATTGCCTGAACATTTACGACATATTATTTTAGCAGGACGTTGCAAAGACGACATTGAAGCTTTTCAGGGACTCCTACAAGAATTAGAAATTGACACAGACAGTCGCCGGATGCGAAAACAGGAAAACAATCACTACAGGTCACATCCGTCGCAATTCCGCGATGAAAGAAATAATAATTGGACACGACGAGGCTATTCTTACAACGTAAATCGTGACCAAAACAGACACCACCCATATGACAACCACTGGCAGAGTAATAGTTACAGAGAAAGATCGCATTTTCGTAGTAATGAATGTGACAGAGACAACCATAGAAACAGACAATATGGTAGCCAGAACTATTATTATCAAGGGAGACAGAATAATTTCAGACGCAACGGTCCAGCGCGCAGGTACGATTCAGGAAGAAATTCTCTACCACATGACCGACAAGAAAGAAATTATGAAATCTACCGACATGACGACAGAAGAGATAATCATAATGACAGACGTGAATTTCATCAGAACTGGCGGGATTCTAACAGAGCTGGGCCCTCTCGGCAAGGCGAATTTGTAGAAGTTAGGTCTCCTAATCCCAATAACGAGGCACGCCAACAAAGAGACAGACAATGACTCGCACCGCAGGCAG
This sequence comes from Schistocerca nitens, assembly GCF_023898315.1. Classification (NCBI taxonomy): domain Eukaryota; kingdom Metazoa; phylum Arthropoda; class Insecta; order Orthoptera; family Acrididae; genus Schistocerca; species Schistocerca nitens. The sequence continues at coordinate 926,859,645 of NC_064617.1, read as the reverse complement.
CCGCTTGCGCCGGCTGGCCCAGGGAAAAATAACATAGACGCTAACCTTGAGAAAAATTCCAGTATTCTTTACCGACGTATACCACTTGATAATTGCGTTAAAGCTGAAACTCTGCGTACTAACAAGAGTAAAGGTTTACGCCACATTTCACATGTAAAACCGTTTATTGAAAGATAATCTGCTTTTTAACTTAGTCTTTGCCATAAAATTTTTCACTTTACATTACTAGTATGCTTGTCAGATTTAGAATCTGTTAACATGCAACAATGTTTGAAGTTAAATATCCAGTCAAGAACCAAGAGAACTTATTGAAACAGAAATTACGAATACATTGTTATAGTGAACAGAGCGGCGTCACAGTGTTATTGTGTGTGTACATTCTTGCTTGTTAGTTCCACTATCACGTAACGACTATAAGGATCACATACTTAGAACATATACCAGCAACGCTAATGAGATTTTCATGCAACATTTTGGTTTACTTAAAAAAAAATTCTGGATTTAAAGTACTTTCTGTGAAATACCAGAGGACACAGTGGTTAGTTTATGTGACAGCTACACGATGTTATCACGACGCTACTAATGAGTGACAATTTACAATGTTGCTTTTGCAGTGTATCTGTTTTACATCTGCACAATTTTTCTGAATTCTTCTGGAAAGTGAAACATGTTTTAGTATTTAACTTTTGTGGTATAGCAACAATGAGACAGCCTTTTTCGTGGCACAACAATACGTTACAGTACAGTACTTTCTTCATCACAACAATAAGCGTAATAACTACGATATCTATACACAAAGCATTTCACTTTTGTTTATCATGAGGTAAGTACATTGACTTCTGCAGAACTTAGCTTTTGGAGGACGATAACTACGAGACTTCCACAGAGATTATGTTGCGACATGACACACAGTTTAGCGCTACAGGACACGTATTTGAGTGATTAATTTTGTACTTAAAACATTTATTTTTAAAGATTTTTAAATTGCAAAGAAAGTTTTCCGTGATACATTTCATTCCATTGCTGTAATCTGTAACACCTGAGGGTATAATTACATTAATCCTCAGGGGGGTACACGCTTACTTTGTGTACCATGTGTGTGGCAACCACAAGGAACCCTAGCTAATATGGTATTTGCTTATACAACTTTACACATCGGTACCATATTTCTCCAACACATAAATTACACAGCTATCTGATTATTTGACAGAGAAATAAACATTCTTTTTACTACGTCAGTGACAGATGTTTACGCAATTACACAGTTGGATAACTTCACACTTACGAAATTGTATGTTGTTTGTACTTTGTGAACTGTTCATATTTTTTCAGAACCATTGTGATACTATGAGAGCTTTGAATGATATATTTGGTAAGGGAGCATGATTTTAAAGTACGTTTGAGGTAGATGACACTTTTGACATGAGCAGAGAATTTTTTTAAGTTTTGATATTATTGGAGGAAGCTACGACGATTTTGAGAGTTGACTGAGATGTTATGATGTTATTTTTACTACGACTATGTGTATTATGTTGTTGCGGTATGTTTATGATCAATAAGCTGATGCTATATAAGGAATGTGATTACGTGTTTATATGTATATGAATAATGAATAGAAGTTAGGGACTATGGTTTGTGAAAAAGGTTGTTGGAAACTAAGAATCGTACTTTAAGAGTTATGAAATGTGTGTATATGCGTGAATGTATCACAATGCTGGCGAAAATTTTTTGGACGCTGTTATATTTATAGGATTTTGTTTCTACAGATTTGTAACCCAGATTCTTGACCTGTGAAATATTTTTATATGAGACTGTCACTGTAGCGGAAAGTGGTGTCGTAAATATTTCCGTACGAAAGTTAAGTGACCACCTGCACGTAATGCGTTGTGCGCGGCCAGGTGTGCCAGCCGCCTTGAGAAAAAGCCATTAGTGTGTGGCGCAGGTGGTAGAAAAAAAAAAGGGGAGGCCATTATCCTCGCTATTGACAGTCGTTTGTAGAAAGCATCCTAAATTCGACACGCTAATAATAGCTTGGAAACATTCTTACATCTGCACACCTGATTAGGACAAGTGTCTATCTACGAGAATTGAGAGAAATGCCATATGGCTTGCTTTATGTATTTATTTACTCATTTTGTTTAATATCTAGTTTCTAGCTGCACTGCAGCACTGGTTAAAATAAAATTTTATAGATGTACTAATATAAATATTTTCTGTCTCCAGATCCAGTAAATAATAGTTTTGTGATATATTTCCAAAAAATGAGGGAGCATAAAAAGACATTTCCCTTCACAGTAATTGCATAAACAATTTCTTTACGATTTGGTAACTTATCTGCTAGTGTAAGTTCTCGTGATGCATCACTCTAGTGTTAAGATGTGACATAGGTATTAGACATGGCCATTTTTAGTGTAATATTTTTTCTGCTTGAGCTATGTCATGTTTAGGTATAAGTTGCTGCTGTTTGCCAGGCATAGTGTTATTGAATTTGACTTTGTATTATTCTGTTAAGCCAGTTTTACTAATGATTTATTTTTATTGTTTGCTGCACATTGCCTTAGATTAGTTGTAATATTACAATTGCTTTGCTAATTTCTTAATGCTGCTTGCTTCGCAAATCTGCTTTTTTTCATTGCTGTTTATATTAATTGTTTTATGTGATGCTGCATTGCCTCGTCCCATGGTATATACATCTGAGCTCAGTAGATTTAAGTTAGCTTAAGAGGGGGTAGACTATATAAGAAACTAACTATGATGAATTTATAAGAAATGCATTGAGAAGCTATCAGAAAATGGTTTGGCAAAAAAAAAAAAAAAGGATACTGTACAGTGGAGAAAAACTATTTTTGACAGAGGATGTGAACAGAATACAGAAAACAGGCTTAGATAGGACTTTTGGGAATAATGATGAACAAAGGGAGATCTCCATGCAAAATACTGCAGTAAAACAAACCCCGTCCTTCCCTTTTGTGTTATCCCACTATGTGTTTGTGTACCCTTGTGTATTTGTTTTCTTCCTGTCTCTGTGTAGTTTCATAGAATTTTTTCTTCTTCTAATACTAAGCTACATTCACTATGATGAGGAATACTGTTATCCTCAAATATAATTGGCAATAATAAAATGTTATTTACCTTGTAAATATGCTTAGACATTATTTATTTTGTTTTATTTTAATGCTCATGTGTGAAGTTGATGTTTCAAAATTTATTCTGATCTTTATGTATGTACTTATGTCATTATTTTTGTAACACTGATGTATATGTTTATTTCTATTCTATTGTAAAACCTGTACTACAAATGTTCTCTGTATTGTTATGTTCTTTAATGATGTATTTTGTACCTTTGTAATTGTATTCTCATGTTATAATATTGTAATTGACACCAGTTCATCATATTATTAACTTGTAAGTTACATTTCACTGCACACGTTTCTGTTGGTCATAGTATATGGACAATATGTGAGAAGTAGGGACTGTTAGTGTTTGCACGTGTGTTAATAATTCAGCAAGGGACTGGTTAACAGCATTGCTGGTTCTAAGGAAAAAACTTTGTGAGTGCACAAGTGGTGGTTATGGACTTGCTATATTATCCGCAAGGCTCTTCAATGGTGATTGTGCACCTGAACAGTCACAACAGATGGCTGCTGGCCATCTCTACAAGGACTGCAGTGGGTCTGCACCTCTGGTGGCCCACCAGTACCATTATCTCTACAAGGACTACAGTGGGTCTGCGTCTTTGCTGACTCACCAGTACCATTATTTCTACAAGGACTGCAGTGGGTCTGCACCTCTGGTGGCCCACCAATACCGTAATCTCTACCAGGACTGCAGTGGGTCTGCTCTGTGATGACCTACCAAACGATATTCTTCAAAACTTCGATTGACTCCGCTGTGGGTTTGCTCTGTTGTGGCCCATTACCTGTCAGCATGTCAAGAGTCAGCACTGTCTTTCCGTTGGAAGGACAACACTACTTCTTCAAGACTGCATGGAAATACACTACTTCTGTGTGCAATTTCTTTTACTAATGAGACTTTGTGAAAAAAAAACTGTGATTACTATTATGATGAATGATCAGGACTATCTTTATGGACTGTGAGAAAATTTTAGCTTTTGACCAACATTGTATCAATAAGTGTGTGCATTTGATTTCTTTGTTATTGTAATTATGAAAAATTTTTTCAAATCTGTATTGGGCACTGCCCAAACCAATTTGTAAAATTTTTTGTGGGTAGCATGGGGGCTATGTAAGTAGGCTGTTTAGGTTTTTTTATTGGTAACGCCACCTCTGTATGAAAATCACTGGCAGTGCTGTGTGCAGCCTGTGGCCAGTTTGCATTGTTGTAATACTCGCCATTGTAGTGTTAGGCAGCTGGCTGTGAACAGCGCGTAGCGTTGGGCAGTTGGAGGTGAGCCGCCAGCAGTGGTGGATGTGGGGAGAGAGATGGCGGAGTTTTGTAATTTGTCATGAACTGCTTTATATATTATGACTATCAAGGTAAATACATTGATTGTTCTCTATTAATATCTTTCATTTGCTAACTATCCCTATCAGTAGTTAGTGCCTTCAGTAGTTTGAATCTTTTATTTAGCTGGCAGTAGTGGCGCTCGCAGTATTGCAGTAGCTTGAGTAGCGAAGATTTTTGTGAGGTAAGTGATTTGTGAAAGGTATAGTTTAATGTTAGTCAGGGCCCACTCTTTTGTAGGGAATTTTGAAAGTCAGATTGCGTTGCGCTATAAATATTGTGTGTCAGGTTAAGCACTGTCTTGTAAATTTGTTCAAAAGGGGACGTTTCAGTGTGACTTGAGCAACTTTCCAGTCTTTAGGTACGGATCTTTCTGTGAGCGAGTGGTTGCATGTAATTGCTAAATATGGAGCTATTTTATCAGCATACTCTGAGAGGAGCCTGACTGGTATACAATCTGGACCGGAGGCTTTGCCTTTATTAAGTGATTTAAGCTGCTTTGTTACACCGAGGATATCTATTTCTATGTTTCTCATTTTGCCAGTTGTTCTTGATTGGGATTCAGGAATATTTACTTCGTCTTCTTTGGTGTTTCACATCGACGGTAATTTGGACTCTAGCCGTTACATTTCTCATGACATACGGCTGCTGACTGTGTTCTGTCTTTTAACTCTCCATGACGCTACCTTTCGACAACTCAGAACATCATGTTGCCCATGCTGTCCTGACTTACCTAGATAGAGAGAGGCTTTTCAACTGTTGCCCTGTCCAGCTTGGCCTCTGATCCAAGATATCTGGTCATGGTTTCAGAGAGACTGGCAAACTACCACTCGACAGCCATGACGACTAATTTGCACTGGCATAGTGTTGAAGTAGTATGGAATGACATAGCCGCATCTGCAGTACAATTTCAGTTCCATTTTACGCCCAGCCGGGCTACTATTACGAGATGTAGCTGCACAGTGTACTAAATTCTGCTCCCTGTATACACTCAGGTCTCCTAAAAATGTAGTCACGTATTCTTCCTACTATAATGCATACTTACAATAAGATTACATCACTGTCCTTCCCAGTGTTTCGATATTAACGGCTAACTGCGTACTTAGGTAACTGGCTTGTACATTGTGCAGTGTTACGCCACCACATCGCTTCTGCGTGCCGTCCGGTGTCACGTTTAGAAACCCCGCACTGCGGCCTTAACTAGAAGTTTAATAGCTTCATCATCTACTGATATTGCCTCGCTTACTGCATTATTCTGAGCTCAACCACGACCTCATAAATATAGCTACTGTCGTGCGTAGTCGCTGGCTGGGGGGTTTGCTAAACAGCAATTATTATCCTATTTTCAGAACTTGTGGAGTCCTGCCTCTCTCCGTTCTCTTCAGCTTTCCCTGGAAGTTTTAGCTTCTGTTCAGACTGACATGCTGTAGCCACAGCACGTCACGTGTGATCTTTCAAACGTTTTTGCGGTTCCGTACTTTATTCGGTAAAAATTGAAGCTTTATGGGGCCGCTTTGTAATCAGTCTGCCTGTGTAACGTTCAGCCCCTTTCCTCAGGAACGGGTAGACGCATCAAGTTAAAATTTATGTCACTTACTAAGGTCCACGGTCCATTGGTGGTGTATTGAACGTTAGCTTTTAAGTTAATTCAGTCAGATGATATGGCCATTTATGTCATATATTTTAATACTCTAAAATTCACTCGTTAAAACCTATAGGGTACTTCCTCTAGAATTACGATCATGAAATTTGGCAAGAAGAAAAGTTTCGCAATACAAAATGAGAAAATAGCTTTTAAGTTAATTCAGTCAGATGATATGGCCATTTATGTCATATATTTTAATACTCTAAAATTCACTCGTTAAAACCTATAGGGTACTTCCTCTAGAATTACGATCATGAAATTTGGCAAGAAGAAAAGTTTCGCAATACAAAATGAGAAAATTGCTAGTTTATAATTATGTCACAAAATTTTCGTTTTGTCATTTGTTATCCGACTTCAAATTTGAAATTCCTCGAAAGTCCTGGAATACCGATACCTTTATCAGTATCATTGTCGATAACAGACAAAAATATTTGAGATTCTCAATTCCCGGAATGGATGAACTTTGTATACGGGGTGCTTCCATAATAGCGGCCAAAAATTTAACAGGACATTCAGGATGTTCCACTGTACAATTTGAGGTAGGGAACCAGGGGTCGGAGAAGCTAGCTTAAGGAGATAATAAGTATTAATAATAGAAAGGAATAAAATCACATTACTGTATACATTTTTATTTACATTACTTACAGTTAACTGCAAATACCATCAGTGACAAAATGCTCGTACCATTTGTATTGCATGTTACAAAATGTGCGGAAACTGACGGCCATCAACTTCAATGCAAGCACGATATCGGCGAACAAGATTCTGATGCACCCTGACAAATATCCCTGGTGTGTTTCGGATTACATCACAGGCAGCTACAATTGTGGCAACTACACTCCTGGAAATGGAAAAAAGAACACATTGACACCGGTGTGTCAGACCCACCATACTTGCTCCGGACACTGCGAGAGGGCTGTACAAGCAATGATCACACGCACGGCACAGCGGACACACCAGGAACCGCGGTGTTGGCCGTCGAATGGCGCTAGCTGCGCAGCATTTGTGCACCGCCGCCGTCAGTGTCAGCCAGTTTGCCGTGGCATACGGAGCTCCATCGCAGTCTTTAACACTGGTAGCATGCCGCGACAGCGTGGACGTGAACCGTATGTGCAGTTGACGGACTTTGAGCGAGGGCGTATAGTGGGCATGCGGGAGGCCGGGTGGACGTACCGCCGAATTGCTCAACACGTGGGGCGTGAGGTCTCCACAGTACATCGATGTTGTCGCCAGTGGTCGGCGGAAGGTGCACGTGCCCGTCGACCTGGGACCGGACCGCAGCGACGCACGGATGCACGCCAAGACCGTAGGATCCTACGCAGTGCCGTAGGGGACCGCACCGCCACTTCCCAGCAAATTAGGGACACTGTTGCTCCTGGGGTATCGGCGAGGACCATTCGCAACCGTCTCCATGAAGCTGGGCTACGGTCCCGCACACCGTTAAGCCGTCTTCCGCTCACGCCCCAACATCGTGCAGCCCGCCTCCAGTGGTGTCGCGACAGGCGTGAATGGAGGGACGAATGGAGACGTGTCGTCTTCAGAGATGAGAGTCGCTTCTGCCTTGGTGCCAATGATGGTCGTATGCGTGTTTGGCGCCGTGCAGGTGAGCGCCACAATCAGGACTGCATACGACCGAGGCACACAGGGCCAACACCCGGCATCATGGTGTGGGGAGCGATCTCCTACACTGGCCGTACACCACTGGTGATCGTCGAGGGGACACTGAATAGTGCACGGTACATCCAAACCGTCATCGAACCCATCGTTCTACCATTCCTAGACCGGCAAGGGCACTTGCTGTTCCAACAGGACAATGCACGTCCACATGTATCCCGTGCCACCCAACGTGCTTTAGAAGGTGTAAGTCAACTACCCTGGCCAGCAAGATCTCCGGATCTGTCCCCCATTGAGCATGTTTGGGACTGGATGAAGCGTCGTCTCACGCGGTCTGCACGTCCAGCACGAACGCTGGTCCAACTGAGGCGCCAGGTGGAAATGGCATGGCAAGCCGTTCCACAGGACTACATCCAGCATCTCTACGATCGTCTCCATGGGAGAATAGCAGCCTGCATTGCTGCGAAAGGTGGATATACACTGTACTAGTGCCGACATTGTGCATGCTCTGTTGCCTGTGTCTATGTGCCTGTGGTTCTGTCAGTGTGATCATGTGATGTATCTGACCCCAGGAATGTGTCAATAAAGTTTCCCCTTCCTGGGACAATGAATTCACGGTGTTCTTATTTCAATTTCCAGGAGTGTATTTCCAGCCGGCCAGGGTGGCCGAGTGGTTCTAGGCGCTACAGTCTGGAACCGCGCGACCGCTACGGTTGCAGGTTCGAATCGTGCCTTGGGCATGGGTGTGTGTGATAGTTTAGTTAGGTTTAAATAGTTCTAAGTTCTAGGGGACTGGTGACCTCAGAAGGTAAGTCCCATAGTGCTCAGAGCCATTTTTTGAACTATTTCCATCTCCGTATCCACTGCGGTCTCATGCACAAGTGACTTTACATATCCCCATAGGAAATGATGAAGGGGATTCAGTTGAGGTGACCTCGCAGGCCATGGAATAGGACATCTCCTTCCAATACAGCGGCCAGGAAATATAGCAGTTAGATGGTTGCGGACATCCACACTGAAGTGAGACGGTACACCGTCATGTTGTATACACGAACAGCCAAGGGTACATTCTCCAACAACTTAGGTGGAACTCTTTGCACGAACCTCAACTACAGGTGGCCATTCAGATGGCGAGGTAGAAGATATGCTGCAGTGTGACTGTCGCCTACGAAGCCAGCCCAGATATTCACAGCAAGACGTACTTGATGGTGTGACTCTACTGCAGCATGAGGGTTTTCCTCATCCCACGCATGGGTATGCCCGCTGTTCGAAATACCATCACGATCAAATTAGGCCTCGTCAGTAAAACACGATTTGGAGGAAATCTGGTCGATCAATCCATTGTTGGAGCAACCACTGACACAATGTGACCCTTGGTGCTTAGTCGGTCACAAGCATTGCATGATTCGTTGTGGGTGATACGGATGTAATTGTTCATCATAAATAAACAGTACATTATGTGTAAACTTGTACATATGTTAGTTGTAAATAATCTGGAAAACAGTAATGCTAGAGAAAGCGGTAGACAAATTTACTTTCATATCTCTTTAAGTTGGCTTCTCCGACCGCAGGTTCCCTATCTCAAATTGTTCAGTGGACCATTCTCTATGTCCTGTTACATTTTTGCACGCTCTTACGGAAACAGCCGGTATACATAATTAAATTTGATGGAACCCTCAGTGCAGGAGTCTTACTTGCACGAACATTTTAAATTGGAATAATCATATAGATAATATTGTGGTGTAGGCGAACCGAAGGCTGGGTTATATTGGCAAAAGCCTAAGAAGTAACTTACTAAAGAGACTGCCTACACTACACCTAACCGTCTTCTTCTGGAATATTGCTGCACGGTATGAGAGCCATAACGGAGGACATCCAAAAAAAGGCAGTTCGTTTTGTATCATCGTGACAGGGGAGAGTGTGTCATGCATGTACGAGGGCTATTCAGAGAGTAGGGAGCGTTTCCGTATGACGCCGTTAGGCGCGCGCCGTTCGCGTGTATTTTAGTATGTGCGTGCTCGGCAGCTCAGTCGGCATCCATCCCTGACAGCGGGAACGTCTCTGTGCGTCTGGTTTTTTCGATATTCCAATTTTAAATGTGCGCTGCAATCGAAAATCCCGCCAGTTGTGAGATGCGGTCTGTGATAAGGTTTTTGTTGGCAAAAAACCTAAAACCTATAGGAATTTATCGTGAACTGTGAGAAGTGTACGGAAACAACGTAATGAGTGAATCTTCCGTCAGGAAATGGTGGATTCGGTTTAAAAATGGCCGAACCAACGTTCGTGATTAAGAGAAGAGTGGACGCCCAAGCACTGTGACTGACGATCTTGTCGCTAAAGTAGATGAAACGATTCGTGAAAACCGTCGCTTCACAACAACGGAGCTTTCGCTTTCTTTTCCACAAGTTTCAAGGACTTTGTTGTTTCAAATTGTCACTCAAAATCTAGGCTACCACAAAATCCGTGCAGGATGGGTCCCCAAAATGTTTACAGAGCACCTTAAAGAACAGCGAATGGGGAGCATTTCTAGAGACTTACCACAAACATGGTGATTCATTACTGGGTCGAATGGTAACCGGTGAGGGGACTTGGGTGAAACACGTCAATTGCGAAACAAAATCACAGTCCACGGAGTTTGGGCACACAACGTCCCCCCAAAAACCAAGAAAATGTTTGCAAACCTTGTCAGCAAGGAAGTTGATGGCGACAGTGTTTTGAGATAGGCAAGGTGTGCTTCTTATTGATTTTCTCAAATGTGGAGCAACCATAAAATCTGCCCGGTACTGTCAAACTTTGCACAGAGTTAGATCAGTTCAAAACAAACGCCGAGGGAAACTGACGTCCAAAATTTCGTTTTTGCACAATGCCCAACCTCACACCGCAAACCGCACTAAAGAAATCCTTAATTCATTCAAATGGGAAATTTTCCCTCATCCAATCTACAGCCCCAATGTTGCAAGAAGCGGGAATTTTAGACGTTTCAATTTGAACTTAACTGTGTCATCGTCAGTTAACCATAGAGTAACCATTTACTGGTACCTAAAGAAATACAGTTATATCTTCAAACAGGCAAGATTAACATACTAAACTGAATCAAGAAGAAAAGTGAGAAAAAGGAAAGATAAAATATATATCTCGGAGAAAAAACTTCTGTAAACTGAATGAGTTATTAAATTAATAAAAGATCAAGCACAATAAAGAATAAAGCAAAGTCAGATTAAGAGTTGTCTATATAGATTGAAGGAAAGAAAATGTTGGTTGAGAAAGATTTAAACGTAAAGAAATAATGTTTATCATGGCATCAGTGATTTTTTAAATCAATTTGTTACTGGCTCATAGCATTTATACGTTTTAGCTAGCACAAGATAAAAGCGTTGACACAGCAAGGTTACATTTGATCTACGTCATACATACGTTTTAAGGTGTACATGTGTAAATTTGGGTTCAGATTGAAAATTTATACGTATTCACTCAGACCAGTGGATCAGTTTACAGCTAACCATTCGTTGCTCTTCAAGCAATTAACCCGCTATGGACAGAATTGTGAACCAATAAAGACAAAAAATTTTAAATGCTTTATTTGTTGTGCTTTAGGGCCGGAATAAATATATACGTTATTCATAAAAACAAATTAATTTATTTTTATGTAATATATTTTGTACTTTTACACATTTGTTATGTTAGACATTTAAGGGCGCAGATACATAAAATTTTGACTTGTTAATAATCTCATATGTACTGTTCTGACATATGACAGTATTTAAGATTCTGGAAATTCTGACATTCATAGTTTTTCTTCTTTATGAAAGTTCAGAAGACTTTTTCACTCGATACAGAAATTAACACTACACTTCTGGCAGATAACTGATGGACTTCCTTTGCAATTTGGCATCTTGCATCTACCTCTTTTCTCAGACACAAATACCCAGTTTCCAACATCGTCCTGACGAGCAACCTTTAGCACAATTATATTTAATGCATGACTTATTTTTTTCTTTGCATATTCAGTATCTACTTTTGAAAATGGTGTTCCCTTCTTCCTCCAACTCACTTACTTGTTCATTGTGCACAAGACATCAGATATTTCAGCTTCAAACCGATAAAGCGGCCTCACTTTTTTTTGTGTACACCAACAGCGTCACAGTCCCTCCTGTGCAGTAGCCATGCATTTACTACCATCATATCGAGGTAGTGATAAAGGAGCTGATGGTAGTACTTCTTTTATCTGATGTTCGTTTTGCATAACGCGCTCTTCCCATAAACTCTTGCAGGGAATAATAACTCATGGACAGTCAACATCAAGGCTTTCTTCGGCCTTCTTATCCCATCGGTTCACCTTACTTAATGGTATCACTAGAGGAGGTGCTGATGAAACGATCATCACTCTCTCCACCAGCCTCACGAGAGACAACGCTCTTCTTCTTTCCATAATATACTCCAGGATTCATAATCTAAAAAAAGGACAATTTACCTGCGGATGCTTGATTTAACAAATCTGTAACGTTTAAAAAACAAGCTCATAAATTCTAGGAATAGTGCCTACAATAGTCATTTTTTATCCAGATGTACCTTAAAATTTACCTCCGTCACTTGCTGTTTATTTGAAGTCTATAAGTTACGTTTTTCAACATTATATAAAAAATATCAACAACAGAAATACATGCGTCTACTCTACTCAGAACTCCATAGATTAAACTGTTCAAGTGGCTGAAGAAATTGTCAGAGTGCAGCGTAACCTCCCGAACTTTTAGTCTCAAGTGTTAAGAACCTGCTACGCACGGCGACAGCGAGTGCTTTTCCCTGTGCAGATGCAGAAAAGTACTGTAATCGCCACAAATTTGTCGAGCTTGTGCATAGAGGATTAATTCAGTTCCTTAATTACGTTCAGTGTGTAACATTTAAATCCATTAGAAGTAGGTTTATACTATTTAAGTATGTATCTGCAATTATGGAGTGTGTATTCTCTGCTATTTAAAGTCCTTGATTTCTGACAGGAAAATTACAGTTTTGTAATGTATATAAGAAAAAAGCAAAATGATTTGTTAAAATGATAAACTATTATTATACGTGCATGTTCATAAAAGGAAAATGTTTACTGAAAGCTGGTTCATGGTTAGCACACTTGTATTTGTAATGTACAAAAGATTTAGGGAAGTCTGTCCGCAACGGAAGTGGCATGGCGCGACGTAAAAGGTGGTTTTGGCGGTCGAACTGAGCGGCTCCTTGGTGTGAACGGTTCGCAGTATGTGGCTAGCCGTAGCACGGTACTAAGAGAGGCAATTGGAAGGTGCTTTACAATGGATTTGCCTCGGATGCGGATCTGGCTAGTATTCGGTATGCTCAGCAAAATGGAAAGGCTCTAATAAGGTGAAAATTCGACGTCAAGAAGAGAATTTATACAGCATTCGAACATCAAGAGCTGTGAGTACAGTTATCGGCCGTGTCGCTTGCCACCAATGAACTTCGCCACAGCTTCACTGGCTTCGTACATTCAGTCATATATATGGGCATGGACCAGTTAATTTGTGTGTGGTTTGAATAATAATCACAAAACAAATTTGTGTCCAGAACAATAATTTCTGTCCTGACCACGAACCTACGCAGGGTCGTCACCTAAGTGCTACTAAAACCAAGTATCCTGATTTAAATGAACAATTGTTGCATTGAGGTGCTTTAAAGTGATTTTTGACTAATGTTAAACGAGCAGCAAAAGTTAAAGTTAATACCACAAAATGGAAGTTAGATAGGATTTTGCTAAAGTATCGTTAGTTTATTACAACGTATAGTTTTGTAGGAATACAGTGCAAGATATGTGTGAAATCTGGTTTCGCAGGACAGAGCGGATCAGGTTGTGGAAAGGGGCCCAAATCAGTTGCTGTTAGTTGCACAAACTTACAAACTTTATTTTTCTAAAACAATTAATCACACAAGCCCTTGAAGGAATTCAGAAACAATATGGCTGAAGGCCAGAACACAAGTTATTAAAATTGCCTTAAGGAATACATTCGGCTGAAGGCCTTAGTTACAAAATAGAAGAATTGAGGGCTTAAGACCTGGACAACGATTTCAGTAAGAAAATTTTAAAAGGTTTTACGGAAATGACCTTTCAAATTTTAATTTAAGGTGGCTGAAGGCCTTATCTCAAAATATTTCACATAAGGTTCAGTTGAAGGCTTAAGGCCTGGATAACAAATTAAGATAGAAAGGAAAATTCCCAGATGTTCAAATGATTCTTCAAATTTCAATTTAAGACAGATGAAGGCCTTATCTTAAAATATTTCACATAGAAGTTTGGCTGATGGCCACATACTGAACATTAAAAGAAACTAAATTAGTACGCGGCTGAAGGCCTTTCACGGTACATGAGACTAAAAGAAAATAAGAATCCAAAGCAACATAACAATGATGGTCAGAAGTGTTCCAAGGGTCGGCCTGGGGAGAAAACTTAGGGGAGACCGGCAGCCAAGTGTAATACTAAATAATCGAATGGTAACACGACCTAGGGACGTCTGAAGAACCAACCAACAACCTAATCAATTCCAAATGGCACGACAACCCAAAATATCAGCGAGGACGAAGATACCAGCAGCATTACATCTTGACAGTTGGCGTCTAAATACAGTCAAACACAATAACCACTAAAAAAAAGTGAACAACAACAAGGCAACTACACGCCGTGACGGACAGCATCAACATGGTGAGGAAAACACACTGCCAGAAAACTATGCTAATGACCAGGGCAGGTAACCGGAACATTAATGATCACAAGGCAGAAGATACCGCTGGTGCACTTCACTAATAAATTATAATCAATTCTGTAGTCAAACGCCATACAGGAAGACGGCTGCAAAATTCTGCTTTGTCCCAACCGACCGAGTGCCTGACACACACCACCACATGGAAATATAGCGGTCACACGAAAGATGGTACAGCAGTACTGGTATCGATAAGTGCTGCTGCTGCCACTGATGGAGGCAAGACAGCAACTCGTTGTGGTAGTAACTCAGGGAGCAATAAGATGCTAATCGAATGTGATAAAATGCCAAACAAGAACGGCTTCAACGCGAGCCGGTCACGGGTCATTAGGTAAATATTATCGTCTAAAATACCTGCTTCACAGGTGATAAAAAGGCAAATAAGTTAAGATCATTTTCAAAAATAATATTGTTTTGATTTCTATCAATAATAGTTCCTTTTTTAAAGTTAATTAAGCCCAGTGTTGTGTTATATTGTCTTACAAAGTAAATTATGAACTCCTCCAAGTGAAGTGAATGATTATCTTTTTGAATATGTTTTTTTACTGCAACAATCAGAGAGAGTTGACTAGAGAAACTGTAGTAGTTTATGGGTCCCAACCATATTCCCCACTTATTAAGAGAAAACTGAACTATTACTGTTGCTAAGGAAAACTGATGCATATAGAAGAGTCTAAACAGTGTATTTATGAGATTATTCATCTTTATAGATTTTTTTTAAAATGTCAGTTAAGATAAAAGCTCCTCATGTCCAAATTTAGTTCTGCACTTCTTGCAGTAACATTTCAGTATTTGATTAAGTAATGCTCTTGAGTGTAGCTGTCATTGGTATGAGCTTGGTGCAAAATTACTTCTTATAATTTACTGATGTGTGCTTTATTGGTAACTGCTGCTACACAGTTCAGAGTACACTGTGTCAGTTTGTATCCTGTTTGCTATTCAAATTGAAATCTCAACGAAAGTAACTTTAGTAACCAATATTCATTTTCTTAAAAGTATATTTTTAAATTAATGTGCTTAATTGGGCTGGCGACCGATCATTTTTTTTCATTCACTTATGATTTTATCGCTTTCATTAACTCCCAAGGCTGAAGTCCGTTTGGCGTTTCTCTGTTAATTTCACCAAATTCAAAATTATAGTCCGATACCTTTGTCCATTAGACACATGTGCAGTCAATCTTCAAAATCCTCCCAGAGGGTGTCAATAGCTTAAACGTATATTTTCAAATTAATGTGCCTAATTGGGCTAGCAAGTGTTCATTTTTTTCATTCACTTATGATTTTATCACTTTCATTAACTCCCAAGATTAAAGTCCGTTTGGTGTTTTTCTGTTAATTTCACCAAATTAAAAATTATACTCCGATACCATTGCCCATGCACAGTCAATCTTGAAAATCCTCCCAGAGGGTATCATTAGCTTGTTTCACGACAAGTTAGTGTTATATGTGGCTTTTCCCGTGGCAAGACTAAAAGTTCGGTTGTTAGGGGAGAGTGACGTATACACGCTAGTGTTATAAGTGGACACCATTTCCTTTAGATTTTGATATCTTCTTGTGCTATACATCTAGCCATGGCATCATATGCGCTACTGGTACAATCTGATACGTGCGTACCCCTTGTAGAGTTGTTTGGCTGTCTAATGCAATTTTTTTTATTTGACGTCACTTCGGCGGTTTACGTGTGGCAGATGGTGAAATAATGAGGAGGAAAATACAACATTCAGAATCCGAGCTGGTCAAATCTTCGAACCCAGGCCGTCTGAATGGTGCACAGCCTCGCTGACCGCTCAGCTACCGGGCGGACATGTTGACGGTGACGGTAGTGGACAGGCAGCAAGGCTAACGGCCTGAAACCGGCAGAATGCGGTTACAAGCTATACGGGAGCATGCAGTGTGTCGTTGCTGGGCTGTGTGTAGGCATTGCTAATCATGCATATAAAATTTCTTTTCTTTAGATTTCTATTCTCTTTCTTTTGAACATATAGGCATTTCTAATTGTGATTATGTAACGCTCTACTGTGGTTTTTAAATGTAAAGATGTAATTGTGACTATTTCGTTTGCCAATGGATAAATATGTTTCTTGCTTTGTACCTGTGGTAAAATTTGTAAAGTTGTCTTTTGGAATATTATTAATTGTGAAAAATGCAGTCAATAACATTTATAAAGATTTATGTAATTGACGATAACGATATAACATCTATAGACAGGGGACAGCGATAGTGATATCGATAGTCGAAAGGTTGATGTGTAGTAGAGGGGATGGTGGATGGTGTGTCTGTGAAGCGTGCGAGGAAAAATAGTACTGTGTTTTATGAAAAGCATACGTAATTGTATGGACAGTGAATTCGAACTATCAGATTGTTAATTCTCTTTACCACTGCGATATGTAATGCCATCGCCAGCGAACTTTAAGACCAAATAAACCGGACTGTGAAAGTGCCGCTAACAATACTTTGTTGTGGCCGACACGAACAGTGCTTTTATGCGAATGAACTTCGCTGGTATTTGTTTTGGGTTGTGGAACTTTTGTCTATCACATTCTATCAAGAAGTGAAAGTGAAGCCTTTAATTAACTGTGCAATATAAATGACTGTCAGTGATGTTGTCGAAGTTTGAAATGCGAGAACAGAGTGGACATTGTTTACGGTGTGCTTCACACACAAGAACAATTCTATGAACTGTGTATTTGTGGCTAAAACTATATGAATGTGACGAACTGTGTAATTATGGACGATAGCGTCACGGACAGTGCATAAAGTGTAAAAACGAGCGATGTCTACGTCATGTACTTTGAAAGAGAGGACATGTCAACAACTGGCGTCTTGTGGTTTGTTAATCACCACGGGGCTAATGATACAGCTGTGACGGAACTTTATTTGCGTTTCACCGCAGAAGATTAACCAGCGAAACTGCCTGTATCCTGCTCTCATCATTGTAACCCGCCGACATCGTCCTGCCCAACGCAACGCTTCGCATACAACAAAAAGTTAAAAGAGATTTCGCCGAACGCTATCCCCTGACCTAGAAACTTTCTTTCTCTATTAAAAGTATAAGAATTACAGACTCTGTTAAGATAAATTCTATGTTTAGTTTATGTTTGATTTCTCCTAACGAAAATAAAATTACAATCAGTGAATTAAAAGTTGCCTGGTAGTCATTGTTGAAACACCAGTAAATATAAACTTCTTCCTCTCATTAGAAATAATTCTCCTTGCATGTCAAAATTCTTGTATTTTTTTATATAGTTTTATGTAGTGTTATGAGACTAGATATATGACAGTGACTAATAAGAGTATTTTGTCGCGAAATATGGCTTCGCGCGAAAATTACGGCGACCGCCATAATTGCTTGCGTTCTGACCAATAACGTAAAAGCTGCTATTCCCGTATTGGTGCATTTCCTGACATGAGCGGGCATTATAAATATCAGCTGTCAAATCACGTTGGGACTGTTTACCCAGTAATAAAAGTTTTTGATATTGTGTAGTATTAAGAGACACTGGTTATACTCAAAAGTGGGTAGATGTATGGTGAACCCCCCAGTGTTCATGCGATTATTAACAGTATTGTGTGTGATTCACGAAATATTGTCACTTTTTCTAATTCCTTTCATATATTGTCTTAGATGTCTTTGAAGTTTCAGAGAATATATACACAATTTTGTTGGTTCAGGTCAATTTAAGAGCAGTTTCTCGTGAATATTAGAGTTTTCAGTTCATAAACAAAGTGGGATCGTGACCAATTGAGAAGTATAACAAAGAGTGTGGTTTTCCAACTAGAATTTTGGATGACTCACTGTTTAGATTTTGACAGTTATTTTTCCTGTGGGTTGAGGTCATCACATATGGCGCCGTGTTGTGACAGGACAGTGTTTCAGTAATACTGTCTTTTCGAACCTGTCAATCTTAGGATCGATGTTTGAATTTTGGAAGAGTGAAAATTTTATTGTATTGTTTTGTGTGGGTTACCTTTTGTAGACAAAATGACAATCAAAGAAGATGAGCCTGTAGCTAGTTTCAAGGTGTGGGAAAGTGAGCAAGGAAAAAATAAAGAAGAAGAGTTTGTTATGGAAAAGGAAGATAAAGGATTAGACATTAAAGTGGAACCAGGTGTCAGAAGAGAAGCAGATGAGAAGGGCGGAGTGGAAAGTATGTTAGCAGCGCTGTTGACGAAAATGGAAGTAATGAAAACAGAAGTGAGTGTAAAGCTAGAAGTTGTCAGCAAATCACAGGAAAAAATGGGTGAAGAAATAAAAAAGCTAGATGAAAAGTTTGAAAAACGTCTGAGGGGATTTAAACAGGAAATGGAAGATGGGTTGGATAAGAAAATCTTGGGCTTTAAGTCAGAGGTTGGTAAAGATTTTGAGAAGTTTAAAGATGACGTTAAAGTTACTTTTAAAGAGATAGAGTTTGAGTTAAATAAGAAGCAAGAGAAGTTTGAAAATATCATAAAGGAAAGTGTTGAATGCTTGGATAAAAACATTAAATCCAAAGCTACTGAGTATATAAAGGGGAAGGATTAAATTAAGGATTATTGCAAAGGAATGTTCTGTGAATATAGACAAAAGACTAAGGCAGCAGTGGAAGATATTAGAGAGACCACTGCTAAGATTGAGAATAGGGTAGGGAGTTTGGAAAATACAGTACAGGGTAAGCAGTTAACAGCATCACCAGTAATAGTGCAGATAAGGGATGGTAGTAGTTTCAATAATATAGTTTTTGATCCTAGTGGAGATGAACATCCCGTGTCTTTTGTGAATAGTTTGAGAAGTCAGTTTACTACAAATTGGACAGAAAAGGACAAACTAAGGAGGGCAAGTGCTTGTTTAAAAGGGGAAGGTTTAGATTGGGGAGCTGATGCGCCAGAAAAATATGAAACATTTAAGGGTTTTGTGTCAGTGTTTTTGAAAGAATACCGGTCGAAAGAAAAACAAAGTGATGTCATAGAAGCTTTTAAGAAGGCCCCATGGTACGATAGGAGGATTAGGGAGAATATGAGAGAATATTGTGAGAAATGGATAAATAAACTAAAACATTTGGACAGCCCATGGAGTGACAAGGATACTATAAAAGTATTGATAGGGTAGTTGTCTCCTAATAGAAGATGTGCGTTGATAGGAAATGTTAGTACTATCAAAGACTTTATGAACAGAGTGAGGGATGTGGATAGGTGGCAAGTGGGCTGTTCATTTAATGAAAATAGACATGTGGATGGTCATTATGATAATCAGGATAGAGTGGGGAGAATGAACCAAGTAAATGTTAGAGGTAGGGGAAGAGGCCGAGGCCAAGGAGTTTTTAGAGGAAATAGCCAAGGTTATCGGACAGTAGGGGAATCACGAGAGGGAAATGGAACCCCACTACAGTGAAGGCCCGTGCTGGGGCAGGTCAAAGGTTAGGGCCTATTGAATTTTCATATCACAATGGTT
Organism: Schistocerca nitens; assembly: GCF_023898315.1. Lineage (NCBI taxonomy): Eukaryota > Metazoa > Arthropoda > Insecta > Orthoptera > Acrididae > Schistocerca > Schistocerca nitens. The sequence goes on along the minus strand of NC_064617.1, from coordinate 926,839,739 downwards.
ATGTAAGGGATACAGTGATGCGTTATAGTATTAGTAATGATTAAGGTGATAGGGTGTGTAGTCATCATGGTCTGGTGATGGAAGAAATTGGGCCTGAGGTTAATGATGAAGGTGGTAAGGAATTAGGGGTCTCATGTATGTAGAGATTTTCCCAAATGTATGAGGGAGTCAAAGAATATGAAAGGCAGCCAAAGGGAGTGGTAAATGAAAAGAAAATATTTCAAAATGCAAGTGGTAATAGTGAAAGGGAGTTTATGAGTAATGGTTGCAGTATGGGAGGAGAGAAAGAAAGTAGTGAAAGGGGTACTTTCCATGCATGTGATGATGTAAGGAAAGATGCTAAGCTAAGAGAAAGGTCAATGGAGGGGTGATGAATACACATGTCTTGAACCATAAAGGGAAAGTATGTAATGAAGAAGATGCCGATATTTTTATTATTCACAGAGATGTAGGAATAGCAGCTGATGATGAGGAAGAAGTAGGTGTTTGTGCTCTTCAGAATGTTTAGAAGGGAAGGAAAGTTCAAAGTTGAATTGTGATGATTGAGCTCATAATGAAATTGAGCAGGATTTGTTATGTGAAGAAAGTAGTGATGATGGTGATAGGATTACGCAACCTTTTGTGAGAATTGGAATGTGTGGTAGGGAAGAAAAAGCTCTTTTGGATACAGGTAGCGAAATTAGTGCTATTGCTGAAAGTTTATTTAATAACATAAAGCAGCATAATGAAGTGATGAATGTACCAGTAGTACGTTTGAAGATAGTAGGTGCTACAGGGAAATTAAGCAAGGTAATTAAACACCAAATAATTTTGGTATTTGAGATTGGGGGCATAGGTTTAGTGCATAATTTTTTTGTAGTACCTGGGTTAACAGGAATATTATATTGGGCATGGATTGGTGGACAGAGTGCAAGGTGGAGATAAATTGTGGAGAGAGTTTTGTTAATTTTGAGGGTGATGGGTCAAGGATCAGTGTGAAGTTTGGTGGATTGGTTATAGATAAGGACCGATTGTTAGGGTATTTAAAAGTGAAAATGATGCCTGTAGTAACTAATTTGGGTGATGTTAAGCTGAATTTGGAGTATAGGAGTGAGGAGAATACAAGTGGACTTATGGACGAATTGAAGAACCAAATGTCTTAAGTTGAAGGGTTAAATGAATGCTAGAAAGAAGGACTGAGAGAAGTTTTGTGGGTGAATAGGGAAGTTTTTTCTGACAAGCCAGGAAGAGTAAAGAATTGTGAATGTAAGCTGGATATCAAATGGCATGAATCTTTTTCGAAAAAATCTTATTCCATACCATTTGCACAGAGGGAGGCGGTAAATAAAGAAACTGAGAGGATGTTGAATTGTAGTGATACAGAGCGAGGGAAGAGTGTATATAACATTACCTCTGGTCATTGTAGGCAAGAAAGATGGTAGTGTGAGACCAGTTATTGATGCCAGGATGTTAAACGAAGTGGTAATAAGAGACACTGATAGGCCAGAGAGTATGGAGGGGCTGTTACAGAGGTATCACAAAGTAAACTATCTTAGTAGTCTTGATCTGACCTGCAGATACTGGCAGGTGCCACTTGCTAAGGAATATAGGAAGTATACAGCATTTTAGGTAAACGGGAAGTGTTATCAATACACTGTTGTCCCATTCGGGCTGAATATTAGTGTGTCTGTTTTTATACGAGCCCTTGATCAAGTATTAGGACAAGAGTTGAGTTCAAAACTGACAATATATGTGGATGACCTATTAGTTGCCACTGAATTATGGGAAGAACATTGTTGTTTATTAAATGAGTTGTTTCAAGCCTTAAGGAAAGGGGGCATGACCCTGAGACTCAATAAGTGTGAATTCGTTCGCAAAGAGATGAAGTTTTTGGGTAGGATTTTGTCAACTACTGGTATTAGGATGGATCCAGACAAAATGAAAGCAATCAAAGAGTGTCCATCCCCACGAAATAGAAAAGAGTTGAAATCATTTTTGGGTATGTGTAATTGTACCAGAATTTTGTGCCAGGGCAAGCTTTTAATATCCCATGTCTGAACAAGTTATTGAGTCCTAAATTGAACTATGTTTGGACAGAAGAGTGTCAGAAAGCCTTTAATGAACTTAAGGAAGCTTTGAAAGAGGAAAGAATGTACACCGTCCTGATCTTAGTAAACCATCCTGTTTGGGGCTGATTCGAGTGGGTACAGTATTGGAGTGGAATTGTTTCAAAATTTTGGGGATGAGGAAAATGAAGATCATAGGACCATAGCCTTTGCAAGTAGGTCATTGACGGGTAGGAGAGAAATTACACTGTGACTGAGCGTGAAGCATTGGCAGTAGTTTGGGGATTTCAAAAGTTCATAGATTACCTATGGGGGAATGAAACTATCATATATACTGATCACAGAGCCCTTATATCTTTCACAAAGATTCAGCTGGTACATAGATGGTTAACAAGATGGACTTTGTTCTTACAACAGTTTCCTTTTGAGATGAAGTATATTAAAGGTACACAGAACATGGTAGCAGATGCTTTATCCAGGTTACCATTGAGTGAAGGTATGATGTTGATGAAAAGCATGTAAAGTTGTTTTACATAAAAGGTGTTCAAGGAGAGAGGAAAATTGAAGGTATTTGCAAAAACATGAGAAGGTATCAGAATCAGGAAGAAGTGTGGAAAATGGAGAAGCGTGAACTGGAAAGGAAAGATAGTAACAATAAGTTGCCAAAGTATTACAAAATTCATGATGGAGTGTTGTTTAGACGAACTGATGAAAATTCAGAAGATTGGAAAGTATGTTGGCCCCGTGGATATATAGATGAGATAATAGACTATATTCATTTGAGTTTTCGACATGCAGGTGCTAAGAAGTGTGTACAAAAATTGAGGGAATGTGTATCTTTTGACAACATGGTAAAGAGAGTGAATAACCATACTAAGACATGTGACAAATGTCAAAGAGCCAAAGTTACTAACCAAACATCTAGGCGCCCTATGCAAAATATTAAACCGAATGATGTAATGGAACTATTATCGGTGGATCTTTATGGTAAGTTACCAAAAACCAAGGGAGGTTTTGCATACATTTTTGTAGTGTTGGAGGTGTTTTCTAAATTTATAAAAGTTTATTCGCTACGTAGAGCTACTGGAAAAGCCGTTTTGAGTAAATTGGAAGGTGATTATTTTGTGAAGTTTGGGAAACCTAAGGCCATATTATCCGACAATGCAATACAGTTTGCATGTAAGAAGTGGAAAGAGGTCCTTACCAATCAAGGAGTTACAGTAATTTACACATCAACGTATCATCCGCAAGGGAATCCAGTAGAACGTTATATGGAGGAGATCGGCAGATTCTGCCGTACTTATTGTAGCAATAACCACAGTTCATGGGGAGACATAATAGGAGACATTGAGGATGTAATGAATACTGTTGTTTATGAGGTAATGGGGTTTACTCCTCAGGAGATTATGAAATGTGAGAGACAAAGAAGTCTGGTGGAGGGAAAGTTATCTTTCCCTACCAAGGAGGAACTGAGTTGGGGTGAAAAGGAGAAAAGGGTAAGAAAACTGGTAGAGAAGAAACTGTTGGAAAGAAAAAAAATAGACATGATGATAAGGTGAAGGGTATTGATATAAGGATAGGAGATTTGGTTTTGGTCAAGACATATGAGAAGTCAGAAGGGATAAATAGTGAGATTTCTAAATTTTTTGATGTATACAAAGGACCATTTGAGGTGGCTGGTATACCCCACCCGAATGCATTCTATTTGATTTATCCCAAGTCCATGAAAAAATTTGCCCTGAAGAATGTGGTTGATTTAAAATCATATAAGGCAAGAACAACACACTAATACATTGGCCTACTTGCTGTTTTCAGAGGAAATAAATTTCACTGTAAACAGTGTAAAGATCTGATTATGAACTGTAAATAAGAAGTGTTTTAAGAATAATTTCTTGTATACCATTATATAAATTTCTTTTTGAAACCAGATAGTTTTTTTTACATGTTTGATGATGTGAAGAGTCAAGTAGTGATCAGATTCAATCAATCAGATGTGAGTTGTTATAGTAGACTGTGGCTTTACTTATAAATTCTTCCAAAGACACTCCAGAGTGTATGATGATAACTAGTATATACAATTGTCAAGAATCTAGCAAGATTAGTCTGCAGCAGCATTGTATAGGTTTACTGTAATTATTTGTTCATCCTGGAATTCTGTTTGTGCTGTGACTAACACCTGTCTCAGTTTTAGTCTTTATTATATGAAATATTCATTTGTTAATTTGATTTGCTTGCTTTATGTCAGCATTCTCAAAGAATTGTGTAAAATACTGTTTCATTGTTGTTAAGTTTATTTGTACTGATATATGATGTATCCAATTATTCATGTCAAATATTCTGAATAGAAGTTTGAATACTTTAGGTCAATATATGTACCCATGACATGACCTAGCTTTATGACGTTGGTTCTCTCACATGAGTGAATGAGATTTTATCTTGAGAGGATCCTGGGAACACCTCATGATAAAATGGGGGGCATATGTGAAGGCATTGCTAATTACGAATATAAATTTTTTTTCATGATTTTCTTTAGATTTGTATTCTTTTTCTTTTGTTCATGTGTGAAGGCATTGCTAATTACGCATATAAAATTTTTTTCGTGATTTTCTTTAGATTTATATTCTTTTTCTTTTGTTAATATGGGCATTTCTTATTGTGATTACGTAACGTTCTACTGCGGTTTTTAAATGTAAAGATGTAATTGTGATTATTTCGTTTGCCAATGGATAAATATGTTTCTTGCTTTGTACCTGTGGTAAAGTTTGTAAAGTTGTCTTTTGGAATATTATTAATTGTGAAAAATGCAGTCAATAACATTTATAAAGATTTATGTAATTGACGATAACGATGTAACATCTATAGACAGGGGACAGCGATAGTGATATCGATAGTCGAAAGGTTGATGTGTAGTAGAGGGGATGGTGGATGGTGTGTCTGTGAAGCGTGCGAGGAAAAATAGTACTGTGTTTTATGAAAAGCATACGTAATTGTATGGACAGTGAATTCGAACTATCAGATTGTTAATTCTCTTTACCACTGCGATATGTAATGCCATCGCCAGCGAACTTTAAGACCAAATAAACCGGACTGTGAAAGTGCCGCTAACAATACTTTGTTGTGGCCGACACGAACAGTGCTTTTTTATGCGAATGAACTTCGCTGGTATTTGTTTTGGGTTGTGGAACTGTTGTCTATCACATTCTATCAAGAAGTGAAAGTGAAGCCTTTAATTAACTGTGCAATATAAATGACTGTCAGTGATGTTGTCGAAGTTTGAAATGCGAGAACAGAGTGGACATTGTTTACGGTGTGCTTCACACACAAGAACAATTCTATGAACTGTGTATTTGTGGCTAAAACTATATGAATGTGACGAACTGTGTAATTATGGACGATAGCGTCACGGACAGTGCATAAAGTGTAAAAACGAGCGATGTCTACGTCATGTACTTTGAAAGAGAGGACATGTCAACAACTGGCGTCTTGTGGTTTGTTAATCACCACGGGGCTAATGATACAGCTGTGACGGAACTTTATTTGCGTTTCACCGCAGAAGATTAACCAGCGAAACTGCCTGTATCCTGCTCTCATCATTGTAACCCGCCGACATCGTCCTGCCCAACGCAACGCTTCGCATACAACAAAAAGTTAAGAGATTTCGCCGAACGCTATCCCCTGACCTAGAAACTTTCTTTCTCTATTAAAAGTATAAGAATTACAGACTCTGTTAAGATAAATTCTTTGTTTAGTTTATGTTTGATTTCTCCTAACGAAAATAAAATTACAATCAGTGAATTAAAAGTTGCCTGGTAGTCATTGTTGAAACACCAGTAAATATAAACTTCTTCCTCTCATTGGAAATAATTCTCCTTGCATGTCAAAATTATTGTAGTTATTTTATGTAGTTTTATGTATTGTTACGTGACTAGATATATGACAGTGACTAATAAGAGTATTTTGTCGTGAAATATGGCTTCGAGCGAAAACTACGGCGACCGCCATAATTGCTTGCGTTCTGACCAATAACGTAAAAGCTGCTATTCCCGTATTGGTGCATTTCCTGACGTGAGCGTGCATTATAAATGTCAGCTGTCAAATCACGTTGGGACTGTTTACCCAGTAATAAAAGTTTTTGATATTGTATAGTATTAAGAGACACTGGTTATACTCAAAAGTGGGTAGATGTATGGTGAACCCCCCAGTGTTAATGCGATTATTAACAGTATTGTGTGTGATTCACGAAATTTTGTCACTTTTTCTAATTCCTTTGATATATTGTCTTAGATGTCTTTGAAGTTTCAGAGAATATATACACAATTTTGTCGGTTCAGGTTAATTTCAGAGCAGTTTCTCGTGAATATTAGAGTTTTCAGTTCATAAACAAAGTGGGATCGTGACCAATTGAGAAGTATAACAAAGAGTGTGGTTTTCCAACTAGAATTTTGGATGATTTCACAATTCAGATTTTGATAATTATTTTTCCTGTGGGTTGAGGTCATCACAGCTGGAAGGTCGTGGTGAGATGCAGCAAGTAAGGTGTGTGCTGCGAATCCGTCTGTTCGGATAAATGGCAACTTCAGCTTCTAACTGTCTTCAATGGGCCTTTATCAGCTGTGTTCAAAGGGAATTCATCGATTATGCTTCAGCTGTTCGTGGAAGCTTAATCTTTAACTGGTGTACTGAACTGTGTGAGTATTGTTGTTGCCTTGAGGAATTAAATGTTAGTGTATGCATTGGTAATGAACTAGTGTGAACACTGAACTGTAGGTATACATCCTTTCACGTTCGGGCTTTAGTGTGAGCAGACCAAGACGATCACATTTTCTGTTAAAAGTTTATCACCCTGCAGTCAGTTGTTTTGAGTTTATCAGCGAGTCAGTTACTTGTTCATATGCAGTAAATTTTCACAAGGATGCATCTTTTGATACACACATGATCGCTGTTCCATGCCACAGAGTGTATATTTACACATGTTTCTTTTTTTGTAGGATTATGACCTGTTTTTTGTGTACTAACTTAAGCTGGAGGAGGAGGAGGAGGAGGAGATTAGTGTTTAACGTCCCGTCGACAACGAGGTCATTAGAGACGGAGCGCAAGCTCGGGTGAGGGAAGGATGGGGAAGGAAATTGGGTAGGGTGACACATCAAAATTTACTCAAGGAAATTCAAATAATTCAGTAACACGTCACGTTCTGTTACTTTTGCTGTAGATTTTATAAACCTTCGTCGTATTCAAGTTGTTTGATTAAATGAACTACCCGCCTTTATTGCCACTCAGGTTCAAGTTGCTAAAGTAACTGTTTTTTTGGTAAGTAATATTTTAGGAGCCTTGTCTGTTGTTTAAGACCCTTTGTTTTTTAATCCAGCGAATGTGTGAAAACTCTCACTGCTTAATTTGTTCCTTTATAGCTGGGGTTTTATCTGTGCTACAAATTTAAATGCCAGTGGCCGTTGCTGTGTTAGATATTTTAATCATAAAATATCTGTGGACATTGTTTAGTTCTGTGCTCGAAGTACCTACTTGCGCTATAGATGGATTTGTGATTAATAAGTAAAATTGTTTAGTGTTATTTTATGAGTCTGGCCCAGTGGCTTCCCATACCCAGAACCTTGAATCCTACCTCCACGTTCCGTTGAGATTGTAAAACATTTCAGTACCTCCAAGGCCGGGGATTGTTCAAAGTGGTTGGCAATGAGCAAGTCTCTAGAGCTCCTTTACAATTTTGCCTTTGGCTTTCTCGCAGCGATTTTATCGAACTAGTATGTGGTTTACATGATCAGTTATTACATCATCACACTGAAGGTGGAGAGTTTCCAATATTGCAATTCTGTATGAGGGGAACGCGGAAAGATCCATGAGTGTGACGCATTCTCGCCATGGACGCTGTTACACTGTCCAGTGACATTAATGTGAGTACCTGTCAAAAGCGTGAATAATCACCTTTTGTTGGGCGGAGCGCTGCGAAACATTCGAAAGAGTGTCACTGAGGTTCTGGAAAGTACCGACAAGTATGCGAAGTCGTTCCCACTCCAGGGTAATGGCCAGCTGTGCTAGGTGTCTCGGTTGCGGATCCGTTATGCGAAGACCCTAATTGAGATAGTCCCACAGTTTCTAGACCGGCTTAACTTCGGTGAGTTTGGTAGCCAGAGAGTACAGCAAACTCATCCTGGTGTCCTGCCAAACACGCACATACACTATGAGCCTGAGAGACGATGCATTGTTCTATTGGTAGATGTCTTCGTGACGAGGCAAAGTGAACTGCAGGTAGGGCTGGGGATGGTCCCTAAGGTTATATGTATACTTGTGTAGGTCCATTGTGCCTCCCACAATGAGGAGTTCACTCAGGGGACGCCACGAAAACATTCCCCAAACCATACTGCCGACGCCTGGACCCTTCGGATGATCCTTTCGGGCCCTTAGAGACCAAAGGCCATCTGTCCTACGGAGCATAAAACGTGATTCATCTGAAAAGGCCGAATGTTGCCACTTAGTGGACCTCCATTTACGGTATTAGGATGGAAATTGCAGCCTTCTTCATTGATGAACAGCAGTCAGCATGGGTGCTTGAAGATGCGGAAGCATTTCGGAAGTGCTCCCTCCCCTGGCCAGAAAGCCGATGGTCATGCCCTTTTGGACGTAGGTAAATCGCTCCGTTGGCGCATTGCGACAACGACTGCACTGTATTCTGTTTTGTACACCCTCCACTGCTAGTGCTGCAAACTGCCACATGTGCGTGATTATTGCACGTTGACGTCGAACATAGGTGATGACATTCATGTGCCTTGATTGTGAATTTTCCTTGAATGTCTAGAATTTATAAATCGTGGCTGACTTGGTGTAAATGGCTGTATACCTGCATACCTTCTACTTGTTATTTGACTTTCATTCCATTCTTCCTGCCACGAAAGAATCGCTTATTGTTCTATTTCCAGGAGGTAATCTCTGTATCGAAGTTTTATGTCCACATGTCTTCCACTGGTAACCACATCTCTCGCTAGCGATCTTCTTTGTCACTTTATTTGATGACGGAATGAGATTTAACACATACAACTTTTGTAATATGACCATTCTTCTTTGTTTGGCGATAATGATTACTAGGTCAAGGGTGTACTTACTAGGTTATCACCGACATTTTACTCCTAGTATCTCTGACCAAAGGATTATCGTATGTCCTGTATTTTCTCCATGGTTCAGTTCCGTATTATCACTTCATTGTTATTTTGCGTCGCACTATAACAAGGACAAAAAGGTACGAGTATAATAAAATATTACGAACAAGTGACTTTGTAACAGGAATACTACTGTGAATGGTAAGGCTGGACTAAACAAGAATAGATACATTTTTATGATAACATAATCGGAGTTACTACTAGAACAGGTTCATTTAAATTACGATCGCTCGCTTTACGCGTATGGAGAACTTGTTTTCATGTTGATGTTAAACCCATAAGGTGGGATTGCAGACTGGACAGCTTCAATCGCATCCGTATAAGCATTTTAGATTAGTAATACGATATAGTCACCGATTGCGACCGAACAGTTGATCCTACGTGCAGACTGCTTGTACCTCAATACATGAGAATCACGTACTACGACGTATGAAAATTTAAATAAGATTTCAAATGGCTCTGACCACTATGGGACTTAACATGTGAGGTCATCAGTCCCCTAGAACTTAGAACTACTTGAACCTAACTAACCTAAGGACATCACACACTTCCATGCCCAAGGCATGCGACCGTAGCAATCGTGCAGTTCCGGTCTGAAGCGCCTAGAACCACTCGGCCACCGCGGCAGGCCTTAAATAAGAGTGCCAGGGCCTACTAAGGACCAGTCTACCGACCATCTTCCTTGTGGAAGCCATGCAATACTCATAAGGCTGTATGCAATGGTTATATCAGCAGACCATGCTTTTGCTGTTTTTCTCCTTTCGAGTTCATGTCAGACAAGGAAATAAATGCTGCTGTATGACGAAGATTGCTACTTACAAGGGAACCTCCCCATCGCACCCCCGTCAGATTTAGTTATAAGTTGGCACAGTGGATAGGCCTTGAAAAACTGAACACAGATCAACTGAGAAAACAGGAAGAAGTTGTGTGGAACTGTGAAAAAATAAGCAAAATATACAAACTGAGTAGTTCATGGGACGATATGGAATATCAAGGACACTGGGACCGCAGGAGCGCTGTGGTCTCGTGGTAACGTGAGCAGCTGCGGAACAAAAGGTCCTTAGTTCAAATCTTGCATCGGGTGAAAACTTTAATTTTTTATTTTCAGTTTATGTGACAAATTCTTATGTTTTCATCACTTTTTTGGGAGTGATTATCACATCCACAAGAAAACCTAAATCGGGCAAGGTAGAAGAATCTTTTTACCCATTCGCCAAATGTACATGTTAGGTGGGTCGACAACATATTCCTGTCATGTGACGCACATGCCGTCACCAGTGTCGTATAGAATATATCAGATGTGTTTTCCTGTGGAGGAATCGGTTGACCTATGACCTTGCGATCAAATGTTTTCGGTTCCGATTGGAGATGCACGTCCTTTCGTCTACTAATCGCACGGTTTTGCGATGCGGTCGCAAAACACAGACACAGACACTAAACTTATTACAGTGAACAGAGACGTCAATGAACGAACGGACAGATAATAACCATGCAAAAATAAAGAAAGTAAAATTTTCACTCGTGGGAAGACTGAACCAAGGACCTCTCCTTCTGCAGCTGCTCACGCTACCACGGGACCACGGCGCTCCTGAGCTCACGTTCTCCTTGATGTTGCCTATGTGACCCATGGACTACTCAGTTTGTATATTTTGCTTATTTTTTCACAGTTCCACACAACTTCTTCCTGTTTTCTCAATCGATCTGTGTTCAGTTTATCAAGGCCTATCCACTGTGCCAAGTTATAGCTAAATCTGAGGGGGGTGCGATGGGGAGGTTCCCTTGTTAGTACGTCAGCGGGGAAAACTTCAGCGGAACAGCCAGAACGAGTAAGGTACAATGATAAATGTAAGCGATTACTAAGTCAGCGGTAGTTTTGAAAATACACCTTGCAGCTGCATAAGACACTAATCAAAGTGGTCTCAGGGACGCTCATTAGAATATGCGACAGCAACAGCACAATTATTTAGTGCAGGATGTATCAGAAAGTACCAGTTTTTCAGAAACTTGTCTACAGAGCGAACTTTTTCACTGGCATCGCGTATTACTACATGACGTTCTAAAACACAGCTTTAAAGTGTTTTCTGTTTAATCAAGGCACAGATTATTAAGAGAAAAATATTCAAAACCTTAGAGTTGCTTAATGGATAATGGAAAGATCCACTTTGGGAATTACTTTGAGACAGAAGAAAAGAACATAAAGACTAATTTATAAGGAAACAGAATGGGATGCAAATGCAACTATGGCTGTCATTAAAATTAAATGGAGGTGGTCGAGGCATATATCAAGATGAATGAATGGCAGATATTTTGAGGATGTACCTTACGGCATTCCTAGACGTCATATAAAACTGAACTATTTAGTTTTAGTTTGTTAGTTGTATGTTCCATAGATCATTTGAACGATTTTTTTATCGAAATGATGTGGAACTAGTCATTTTACAGGGGATGCAAATATGATTAATTTTAACATTAGTGAACACATTAATATTTTAGTCCTGCTCGTGCAGCTACACCTTCTTTGCAGGCTGTCAGTTATTAAGTAGAAATTCAACAATGGAATAGAAGGAGTTGTCCAGGAAAATCAACTTTAAATTTGATTTAAAACTTGCTTCGCTACCTGTCAGACAGTTTGTTACTCGGCAAATGCTCACAAATTTTTGTTACTGTGTATTGAACTCCTCTCTGAACCACTGACCGATTTAACAATGGTTAATAAAGGTTATTTTCCTTCTAGTGTTGTAGGTATGAGCATCACTCTTCTTCAGATTGTCATGAATTATTTACGACGAATTTCATTAGCGGATGTATGTATTGTGATGGTACAGTTAAAATGCGTAGCTTCTTGAAGAGTCATTTACATGATGTCCGTGGGTGAACACCACGTATTATTCTTTAACTCTTTAATATTAGGTAGGATGGAATGTCAACATTTACGCAAGGAAATTGAAATAATTCAGTAACATACTATGTTTTTTATGTTTGCTGTAAATTTTCATGGGCCTTTCGCCGTATTCAAATTGTGTAATTAGATAAACTTTTTTTCGTTCTGGGAAAATCATATTTCAAAAGCCTTGGCTGATGTTTAAAACCATTTGTTTTATAATTCAGTGAATGTGTAAAAGCTTGCCTTTGTGCAATCAGTACTTTCTTTCTAAGTGATGAGCTACCGCAGAAAACCATGTAGTTGAAGCTTGTTATGTAGCACTTTTTCTTCCCGCGTATATCAGGTAGCTGTTGATAATGAAGATTAATAGGAACAGAAAGAATATTACGCGAATAACAGAGAGCATTAGCTTTCATTATAAGTCATTGTGTAGGAAGATCATTACAAGCTGGAAAAACGCCTTTAGGTGTGCCTTTTCACATGTTGCCAGTTGCCAGGAAAAGGAAAACTTGAATGGAAATTTAAGAGGCGCGACAGAGGTCCAGTTTGCAAAGCCGCAGTGTAGGACGTGACTCTATTACTGCAGAACACTGCACTAACGCGCCTTGTCGGCTCCTCATCATTATAGAGGAGGCACGTTGCTGTACCAAGTGTTATATGTAAAACGCACACCTCGCGTACATGGAAACTTTAGATTTGGAAAAGGCCTGGGTTAGGTTCGGGCAGGGACCGTAGCACAGCCAATAGCTGTGGCGTTGTTTTGTGTGGTGTTGTGGATAAGAGTGCTTGCAAACAGCTTTGAGAGAGAAATAATACTTGACATCGATTAGATGGGACTGACAGTCCTGAAATCCGTGGTGCTTTGAAGAAAATGTTTCTCCAGTCAGATACTATTTAATTACAACTGCAAAATCAAAAGTTTAGTATGGGTGCTCTATTCCGCATTCATTCCTCAGTCATTCCTTACAACTGTTGTTTCCTAATGGAAAGGAGTGTTCAAACAGTCTGTGTGCAACTCAAATGGCGCTGGACATCTTGGAACTTTAGTGGGTAGCTTTCGACCAAAGGCAGTGAAATTTTCACGAAACCTTATTGCGTAAATTTAGAGAACCAGTACTTAACTATGTAGAATAATTTTGCTGTCAGCAACTTATTTATCCCTTAGGAATCGAAGTATAAAGTAAGATAGATCAGACGCATACAGACGCATGCAGAGAGTTACTCTTCTGTTGCTCCATATGCGAATGGATCGGACAAACAATCGCTAATATCGATCAGAAGCAGCCTTTTCTACATTAATTTGACCATTATTTTCGTATCGGAATTCCCGGTTGGTAGGGGCGAGGGAACAATGATGCCATAAAGGTACGTCACGGCCATTCCGTGTTCTCATGTGTCACCCATCATGCAAAAGTATTCTGTTACCTTTTTTCAACAGGACAATGCTTGTCCAGAAGTTGCAAGAGTCTCTCTGAACTGCCTGCGTGATGTTGAGGTATTTCTGTGGCCACCAAGGTAACGAGATCTGTCGCCGATAGAACATCTATGGTGCCAGTTCGGACGTCAACTCTGTCCCTTTGGCAATATCCGGGATATCAAGGACCAGTTACAACAGCTGTTGACCAGCTTGCCTGACGAGAAGACTTATGACATTCAGGAGAGAATACAATTGCAATATGACATCTTCGCCAATCGAATCGGCGAAGGTATCCAGGTGGGAGGGGATGATACTAACAAGTGGGTTTCATAATCCTGAAATAAGGTCACACACTATTTCATCTCGTAAAGTTTCATTCCGTTTCCTCCTCCCCTCCTGGGTGTTTCACTTTTTTTGTCAGACATTGTACTGTGACTCCCTTCGTCCAGTTCGCTAGTGCACTGAGCATCGTAGGCAGATAATGATATTTCCCCGAGCTCCAAGTCAATACCTTTTTCGCTGCACTAGTGGCAGGTGAAGACTCAGCAGATGATTGGGATATGCAGAGTTCACGTGTATGTTGGTAGCAGCGCGGAGAGCCTGCTTCCACACCGGTGGAGCCGAGTGTGGTGGATCGCCGACCCGTCGGCAGTATCACGTCGCAAGTCCATTAAAGCGATCCGCCATCACTTTGACACGGCTGGCGGTTTCTCCCCCGGCGCGCTCCTTGCCCGTGGCGCCAGCACGGCCCTCTGATTACTTCATTAAGCCGAGTACCGAGAGGTGCCAAATCCGGGGCCCGGGCCTCACTGCGCACGCGCAAACTTTGCGATTGAATTAGGCGCCACATTAAATTGGCGGCCCCTGCTCTCACGCAGACCTCAAAGCGAGCATGCTGCTACACGCCAGGGGTTTTCCGAGTCTCATCCAGCAACCCATTCCGGACTCAATAAACCAACAAAATCACCTTCATTTGTAACGGCTTCCAATGCGTTATCTGCACTGTCGCTTTCAATCCTTCCTTTGTCTTCAATAGCCAAAGCCTGTCTCGATGTGCTTTAGGCCTGGGGCCTCTGCAGTATGTTGTCCATAGTTTAAGTTAGATTAAGTAGGCTTACGTACCGATGACCTCTGCAGTTGGTCCCATAAGATCTTACCACAAATTTCCAAAAACACGTGACATAGAAATTTTAAACACTTTTATTGGCTAAGATCCAGCAACGTACGCCTGGTGTGATTACATGTAATCCTATGTAATTTTTTGTTCTGATGAAGACTGCCTTAGTGCAGTCGAAACCACGGTCGATTTGACTATAATTTTGTGCAATCGAGGTGGCTATACATAAATCCTGTAACACATGATATACATAGTAAAATACAGATTTATTATAACACGAAGATATGTGAGGAATTCAATGAAAATTAATACGACAAGCTTAGAAACACGAGGTTGAAACAAAAAAAAAAAAAACCAAAACAAAACAAAAAAATAAAATAAAATAACAAAACGAAAGTAAATTTGTATGGTTGGAACACATAGGAGAAATTATCCGTAGTGACTTTCGGTAATCCCCTCACAGTCGATGCCTAAAGAATCGCAGTCACAGCCTTCTGTAGTGTCTCTTGTAGAATGTCCTTCTTGGGCAACACTCGCGATGCTGTAGCATTGTGCTGTGCAATTTGCGGTCTTCGTCGTCCCTTCTTAGACAACATCCTCATCTTCTCTCTCTACTCCCTCTTCTCACACAATGGTAACTGCCGTCTGAGAATGGGATGCATAGTTGTAAAACTCGTAACATAGAGGACTCATGTTGTTCATTTCCTGAAGGTATTTCCACTTCACATGTTTTATTTAAACTCACCTTGAAGCAAAGATCGTAAAAGAGATATTGATGGAGAACTTACATTGGGCCTATTAAAATCCGCTTCTATAAGCTTAAGATCACGGTGTAGTGAATACTTGCAGTGTATTATAAGAGGGTTTTCTTTGCTGATTCAGATCCATCTGATATTCTTCCACTCTATTTTGTTTCCTTTTATGTCTAGCAACCTTTGTCTTTGTTATGGAATCCATGGCTTCAACTAAAAGGAAGTATTCTGTTTTAATTTCCACTACGGAAAGCTTTCTGCTGTCCTCCTACATCCTGCCTTCAGTAACAATACGCATCTGAAGTATTTCTTTGCCTTTTCAGATAGACCAAAATCTTTATCAGCATCCATACACAGTATATATGGCCAGGACGAAGGACCTTGTGATCTGTTGTCAGAACGCTGATTTCTGCCTCAAGGTATACATTCAGTATTTCAAACTGTCAGCAGTTTAAACGTGCATTAAACACTAATATAGGTATCCTTAAAAGCAAACACATTAGGCTACGGCTGAACTTCAGAAAATTACGTACTTGAAACTTCATTAAAGACAGCAGCAATTTTCCTTCTGTCGGCCAGTTCACTTGCACCAGTTGTATTCTAAGTGCAACCCAGGCGTTGGCTTGGAGCTTAATCTTTATCCCCACAGACTGCAACTATATGCATCAAATCACTTTTACTTGTTTTAGTCAGAATAGGTTCATACCTTATGATACTAGATGTGTATTTACATAATTTTCTTGTGAATTGTCACTTGTATCACTTGTACTCCCTGCCCCTAAAATATGAGACTTGTTGCGGGCTTCTGTTTGGAATTATACAACAAACAGTTATTATCTCTGTTAAGTGCTGTTTAATTTGTACTTACTTTTGTGTTTAACAAAGCTACGCTCACACGTATTTGACGTAAAAGCTAAACTTTAGACTAGTCCTTTGGAAAACACTTTCGATTTTTGTACACTGTTAGTCAACACTGAAAATTCTGTACGCAAATATTAGCTTCCGACATGAAGTGGAAGTTCCTCGGATAAATTGTAATAAATGACATGGTTCTCGTGGTTTTCGCGCTTGAAACTATCTACCTTAGAGCCGTGAGTTTGTTGCCAAAGTTTACATTGGTGAGATGAGTGTCGAATTATCGATCCGTAACGGTCTTTCCAAATTTGTAAAGAGTATACGTAAATGAACATTAGTTTGGTACGTAAGTTCGTAGCGTTTTTCCAATAGTTTAATAAACTCGACTGATACACATAACAGAGATTTTAGTCATCAATAACACATTCTCTTACACTCTTCACAACAGTCTGCCAACGCTAGGGTAACTTTCCGATTCCGTGACTGTAGATATCACGTGATATTGAGGCTAAGAAGTCGTCGAGCCATGTTCGGAGCGGATTTTCAGCTGGAAAGGAAGTTCCTTGAAGGTTGCTCGATAGCCGGCGGAAAAATGAAAATGTGAAAGTACAGGTTCAGTTGAGTAATGTGGGTCCGGAATGACTTACCAACCCAGCTCCTGTATAGTACTTGATGACGAGCAAGTAGAGATTCACATGTGGCCACATGCTGACTTCCGTGATTTTGGCTCAGTGCGTGCGGTACCCACACATAATTTCTAAACTTTCCCCATTCCATGCAAACGTTGAGCGATGGTGGACTGATAACAGTTCATCACATCTGCCGATTCTCGAATACACTGACGTGGGTCACTGTGGGGGAATGGTCGTACTTCGACTGCACCTCCGAGAGGCAAGTATCAAGTGCAGCTTTCAAGTTCCTATTAATTCTCTCCACGAAATACAGTAGGAGGTGGTATGGGATGGATCTCATGCCAAAAACAAAACCTAGGGAATTCCCGAGATTCGAAGGTTGTTGCGTTATCGCTGACGAAAGTGAAAGGACAACCAAAGAGCGAAGATAGTTTTATTAAGATGTTTAGTGATGCCCGCTGCGGCGACCACCTCGCTTGGCATCAACCATACAAAGCGCGAGTTGGCGTCCACTGCAACGAAAATATAGCAGCGACCCGTCTGCGTCTGGGAAAGGGCGCTGACACAGCCAATGACAAGACGTTCCATAGGACGTTCGGCATGGGTGGAATGCAGCAGTCCGCTCTTACAACCCCAACTTGGTTTTTCCAACTTACATTCTCGGCACTGCCCAACCATTCTCCTTCTACACTCCTGGAAATGGAAAAAAGAACACATTGACACCGGTGTGTCAGACCCACCATACTTGCTCCGGACACTGCGAGAGGGCTGTACAAGCAATGATCACACGCACGGCACAGCGGACACACCAGGAACCGCGGTGTTGGCCGTCGAATGGCGCTAGCTGCGCAGCATTTGTGCACCGCCGCCGTCAGTGTCAGCCAGTTTGCCGTGGCATACGGAGCTCCATCGCAGTCTTTAACACTGGTAGCATGCCGCGACAGCGTGGACGTGAACCGTATGTGCAGTTGACGGACTTTGAGCGAGGGCGTATAGTGGGCATGCGGGAGGCCGGGTGGACGTACCGCCGAATTGCTCAACACGTGGGGCGTGAGGTCTCCACAGTACATCGATGTTGTCGCCAGTGGTCGGCGGAAGGTGCACGTGCCCGTCGACCTGGGACCGGACCGCAGCGACGCACGGATGAACGCCAAGACCGTAGGATCCTACGCAGTGCCGTAGGGGACCGCACCGCCACTTCCCAGCAAATTAGGGACACTGTTGCTCCTGGCGTATCGGCGAGGACCATTCGCAACCGTCTCCATGGAGCTGGGCTACGGTCCCGCACACCGTTAGGCCGTCTTCCGCTCACGCCCCAACATCGTGCAGCCCGCCTCCAGTGGTGTCGCGACAGGCGTGAATGGAGGGACGAATGGAGACGTGTCGTCTTCAGCGATGAGAGTCGCTTCTGCCTTGGTGCCAATGATGGTCGTATGCGTGTTTGGCGCCGTGCAGGTGAGCGCCACAATCAGGACTGCATACGACCGAGGCACACAGGGCCAACACCCGGCATCATGGTGTGGGGAGCGATCTCCTACACTGGCCGTACACCACTGGTGATCGTCGAGGGGACACTGAATAGTGCACGGTACATCCAAACCGTCATCGAACCCATCGTTCTACCATTCCTAGACCGGCAAGGGAACTTGCTGTTCCAACAGGACAATGCACGTCCGCATGTATCCCGTGCCACCCAACGTGCTCTAGAAGGTGTAAGTCAACTACCCTGGCCAGCAAGATCTCCGGATCTGTCCCCCAGTGAGCATGTTTGGGACTGGATGAAGCGTCGTCTCACGCGGTCTGCACGTCCAGCACGAACGCTGGTCCAACTGAGGCGCCAGGTGGAAATGGCATGGCAAGCCGTTCCACAGGACTACATCCAGCATCTCTACGATCGTCTCCATGGGAGAATAGCAGCCTGCATTGCTGCGAAAGGTGGATATACACTGTACTAGTGCCGACATTGTGCATGCTCTGTTGCCTGTGTCTATGTGCCTGTGGTTCTGTCAGTGTGATCATGTGATGTATCTGACCCCAGGAATGTGTCAATAAAGTTTCCCCTTCCTGGGACAATGAATTCACGGTGTTCTTATTTCAATTTCCAGGAGTGTATGTTTATAGAGCGAAGGCCAGGTCACATGTTGCATGACCTTGTGTATGGTTTTATAAATGCCTAAGTGTCCAACTAACAGTGGCTGATGGTAATATTCAAAGACGACAAGTATGAGATCTCGAGGCAAATATTTTTCCACTGACCACCATCCTTGGCTTGAAAACACAAAATTCCCTTTTTAAGCCGGTACCCGGTCAATTCTTCCCCAGATTCTACATCTACATCCATACTCCGCAAGCCACCTGACGGTGTGTGGCGGAGGGTACCCTGAGTACCTCTATCTGTTCTCCCTTCTATTCCAGTCTCGTATAGTTCGTGGAAAGAAGGATTGTCGGTATGCTTCTGTGTGGGCTCTAATCTCTCATGGTCTCTTCGCGAGATATACGTAGGAGGGAACAATATACTGCTTGACTCCTCGGTGAAGGTATGTTCTCGAAACATTAACAAAAGCCCGTACCGAGCTACTGAGCGTCTCTCCTGCAGAGTCTTCCACTGGAGTTTATCTATCATCTCCGTAACGCTTTCTTGATTACTAAATGATTCTGCAACGAAGCGCGCTGCTCTCCGTTGGATCTTCTCTCTCTCTTCTATCAACCCTATGTGGTACGGATCCCACACTGCTGAGCAGTATTCAAGCAGTGAGCGAACAAGCGTACTGTAACCTACTTCCTTTGTTTTCGGATTGCATTTCCTTAGGATTCTTCCAATGAATCTCAGTCTGGCATCTGCTTTACCGACGATCAACTTTATATGATCATGCCATTTTAAATCACTCGTAATGCTTACTCCCAGATAATTTATGGAATTTACTGCTTCCAGTTGCTGACATGCTATTTTGTAGCTAAATGATAAGGGATATATCTTTCTATGTATTCGCAGCACATTACACTTGTCTACATTGAGATTCAATTGCCATTTCCTGCACCATGCGTCAATTCGCTGCAGATCCTCCTGCATTTCAGTACAATTTTCCATTGTTACAACCTCTCGATACACCACAGCATCATCTGCAAAAAGCCTCAGTGAACTTCCGATGTCATCCACAAGGTCATTTATGTATATTGTGAATAGCAACGGTCCTATGAGACTCCCCTGCGGCACACCTGAAATCACTCTTACTTAGGAAGACTTCTCTCCATTGAGAATGACATGCTGCGTTCTGTTAACTAGGAACTCTTCAATCCAATCACATAATTGGTCTGAAAGTCCATATGCTGTTACTTTGTTCATTAAACGACTGTGGGGAACTGTATCGAACGCCTTGCGGAAGTCAAGAAACACGACATCTACCTGTGAACCCGTGTCTATGGCCCTCTGAGTCTCGTAGACGAATAGCGCGAGCTGGGTTTCACACGACCGTCTTTTTCGAAACCCATGATGATTCCTACAGAGTAGATTTCTAGTCTCCAGAAAAGTCATTATACTCGAACATAATACGTGTTCCAAAATTCTACAACTGATCGACGTTAGAGATATAGGTCTATAGTTCTCCATATCTGTTCGACGTCCCTTCTTGAAAACGGGCATGACCTGTGCCCTTTTCCAATCCTTTGGAACGCTACGCTCTTCTAGAGACCTACGGTACACCGCTGCAAGAAGGGGGGCAAGTTGCTTCGCGTACTCTGTGTAAAATCGAACTGGTATCCCATCAGGTCCAGCAGTCTTTCCTCTTTTGAGCGATTTTAATTGTTTCTCTATCCCTGTGTCATCTGTTTCGATATCTACCATTTTGTCATCTGTGCGACAATCTAGAGAAGGAACTACAGTGCAGTCTTCCTCTGTGAAACAGCTTTGTAAAAAGACGTTTAGTATTTCGGTCTTTAGTCTGTCATCCTCTGTTTCAGTACCATTTTGGTCACAGAGTGTCTGGACATTATGTCTTGATCCACCTAATGCTTTGACATAAGACCAAAATTTCTTAGGATTTTCTGCCAAGTCAGTACATAGAACTTTACTTTCGAATTCATTGAACGCCTCTCGCATAGCCCTCCTCACACTACATTTCGCTTGATATGAGACAACCCCTAGTGGGAACTTGTTGCTGACGAAGATCATAAAACAACTCAGACACCTCAGCCAACAGCGCATTAGTAGTGGCTTCCTGGTTGAACACCCACGGACATGAAATTTCCTCATCTCCAGACTCAAACATACGATTGCCCCTTATACGCTTCAGTGAGAACTCGAAGTGAGCGGTCCACCTCACAATCTGCCCCATCTCGCCGGGACTCGCTAGGACCCATGAGAGCCTTATTGTCAGTTTCTAAACTAATCTGACGGTGCTCTAAGTAAAACTTGAATTTTTCAGTCTTTAACAGAACAGCAAGGGCCTCGAGCGTGTAGGTCGAATACTTGGCGTCTGCCGTCGTTAAACCATGTGACGCATAAGCAATAGGCCGACATTCTCCGTCCTGTTGCTGCGGCGACACGGTTACTACTCCCAAATTTGAAGCATCAGTTTGTGAAATAAAGGATAAATCAAAATTCTGGACAGCCAAACTAGGGGCGTTACTGAGAGCACTCTTCGGGACGTCAACACCAGCTTGTTGACTTTCTGTCCATATGAATTCTTCTCCCTTACTGCGCAATAAACTCAATGAAGGCGCAGAAGCGACGATATTAGGTAAGGACTTTCTAAAAGAAAGTTTGACATACTTATAAACCGAAATATTCCGTTTTTGGTCTAGGAGATCGAAGAAGATGAATAGCCTGAGTCCACGAATGTCTCGCACGAGACCCATCAGCTGAAACTAAATGACCCAAAGATAAAGATACTAAACTAATTTAATCTTGGAATTTTTTTACAGTTAACCCCGCCTTCCCTAATCTTGCCAGTACCTTTTGGAGGTGATGTAGATATTCGGGGAAACTCGAATTGTAAACGATGACATCATCGAAGTAATTATAAACGAACTAGAACTTGATATCACCTAAAACAGAATCGAGCAAACGGGAAAGGACCACTGCTCCTGTGGACAACCCAAAAGGGACACTGTTAAATTCTTTTTTCATTTTTGAGTCATTAGCCTTCTGACTGGTTTGATGCGGCCAGCCAAGAATTCCTCTCCTGTGCTAACCTCTTCAACTCAGACTAGCACTTGCAGCCTACGTCGTCAATTATTTGCTGGATGTATTCCAATCTCTGTATTCCTCACCAGTTTTTATCCTCTGCAGCTCCCTCTTGTACCGTGGAAGTCATTCCCTCATGTCTTAACAGGTGTTCTATCATCCCCTTCCTTCTTCTTGTCAGTGTTTTCCATATATTGCATTCCTCTCCAATTCTTCGCACAACGTCCTCATTCCTCACCTAACTTCCAACATTAGTCTGTAGCATCACATCTCAAATGCTTTGATTCTCTTCTGCTTCGGTTTTCCCTCAGTCCTTGTTTCACTACCATAAAAATGCTGTGCTCCAAACGTAAATTCTCAGGAATTTCTTCCTCAGATTGAGGCCTGTCTTTGATACTAGTTGACTTCTCTCTGCCAGGAATGCCCTTTTTGTCGATGCTAGCCTGCTTTTGATGTCCTCTTTGCGCCGTCAGTCACTGCCTGAGTAGCAGAGTTCCTTAACTTCATCTACTTCATGGCCACCAATCCTCATATTAAGTTTCTCGCTGTTCTCGTTTCTGCTACTGTAACACCATAGCTTAGACACTACATACTCTTTGTTGATTCACTTAGATTTCTGTTTTGTTCAGCATCCCATTGTTGGACTCCTGTAAATTAGTGTATGATTAATTCGATACTGTAATGAAGTGTAATCTATGTAATATGCACAATATGAGTAGATGATATGTTTTGTCTTTCTCACATAATCTCTTTGGCTATCTTTGAGGTTGAATAATTTTGTTTAAATAATTTTTTTGTAGAAAGGTCAATATGTGAAAAGGTTCTGTTTTATTTAATATGTTTGGTCCCTGTTATGTAAACTGCTGACCTTCACTTAGGATTCTTAGTTATTTCATATGTAAAAGGTGTTGTGGTTCCCCTCGGGAACGGAACTTCGTAGTGCGCGCAAATTGTGGTTGGCATGGATAGAAAGGTGGAACCAAGAGTCAGTCGGGGACGAGCTACCAAACTATCAACTGCTCATGTAAAAGTTCCGAGAGAGGCTTTTCCTGACGCTTTACAATGCCTCGAATGGATGGATAAAGAGCTGGAACTATTCTGGAACTGGTATTTTTCTTCGCCACCAATAAATGACAAAGTCCAGCAATTCTACCTGCAAATCCACCTACCAACATGCCCTCGCCACCACATTTTGCAATCACTGTAATGGAATGAAGAACTATAGTAATGTACAGTGAAGGATGAGCTCATTGGATGTTGTAGTGTGTTCAAATATAAGGTAACTTATAACTGAATTTATGTACGTACCTTGATTTTTTCCTTATCGCAACACCTCTCAGGTTCCTCTCAATTTGAACTATGATTCCCGAGTGTCCTTGTTGTGGAAAAAATGAAAGCCTCAAAGCCAAACAGTTAATTAAATAATGTTGTTCGATCTTTGGTAAGAAGGGAGAAAATCTTCTGGGTTGTTAGGCCGCGTCATATTTCCCCTAAAATAAATGACGTTTCGACTCCTCTGCTGGGATCTTCTTCAGGATCTTCCGGTGTCCACTACTGCTAGAAAACTGTCAGAAACTAGTGTCGCGTTCTCTTATAAAGGCAAGTTTTCCCGCGTTTGTGATGGAGAAGTGGGAGTATCGGTTCCTGCACTTAATGCAGAAGAAGGGGCTTTATTGGCTAAACTCTTGTGGATACTATCGCTGGCCCATCGTCATTGGATAAAAGGTACTATTTCACACTTACGCTGGAGAAGGGGTTATTGGTTGAAATTCCTCCTACTGCTATTGGTTCGCCGTCATTGGCTATATGCGAAACAGAGCAGGAGACGTGGAATGTTTACCCAAAATATTTTTTCCCCTGACAGTGTTCTAGCAATAGTGGACACCTGAAGATTCCGAAGAAGATCGCAGTAGACGGGTCGAAACGTCGATTTCTTTAGAGGAAATATGACGCGGCCTAACAACGTAGAAGATTTTAACTTTAGTGACAACGTCCACGAAAGCCTTCAGACTTACATAAAACGACTGTATGTGCAAGACGTTTATACCACCATCAGAAGACTGGAGAACCTTCGCAGAAGAAGTAAACTGCTAAGTGATCCGGCCTTTCTCTCTCGGTATCGTGATAATGATGTTATTCCCAAATAATCAGCTTTTAAATGCAGAATGGGGGTATGCAGTACAAGTTGAAAACCAAGCGGAAGGCAAGCACCTACCTGCTTTAAACAAACTCCAGGCAATATAGACAGGTTTCTGGCGAACACTACAAGTGAGGCAGGACGTGGCTCTGCCCTCGTCTGGAAAACCCAAGAAGGTGTTGACCAGGTGTCCGGCAGACTCCCAAGATGAAGGCGTTCCAATCCACTAAGGTAGCCTGGGTCACGATCCATAGGCTTCGCTGATAAGCGCTAACTTCTGCCGGAGGATTCCCGAAACCACAAGAACTAGCTCACGCAGGACAGGTGTAGCCTCGCCGGTAACGTCTCATCAACAACCACACTCTCCCGTGTGGTAAACGATGGCTCACGACGCTCGCACCAGAAAATCCATGCACCAGCAATCCAGGCGAATTCCTTTCCAAGAAGCACGTTCGCCCTGCCAGAAACCATTAACAACCCACCTGCAGGTTCCATCACATCCTTCCTTCCTACCACAGAGAGAGACCAAAGACCATCGAAGCGCCAAAGAGAACGTTCGAGTCGTCAGGAGAGATGTGAGTTAACGAGCATTTCGCTCTCATTTAAGTATATGGCCAAAAGAGTCAGCCTTCAGGAATTGCGAAACGACCCCTGTCGTCCAGGACGGACGCCACAAAGGGCGCAGACTGACCACGAGATGGGGAAACGCACAGGCGTCTATTGTCTAATGGGGTCTAAGCGCTGTAGTGTGCGAGTGAGACAGACGAGAACCTACGTCATAGGGAAACCAAGTAGAAGGCTTTTGTGGCAAAGGAGACGTAGCAGTGTTAAATATGGCGGACCTAAGATCGGCCATAAAGGGAAACATTTATGAAAAGTATTTAATTCAGTAGCTATTCAGTGAATGAAGCCACAGTAATTTTAATCTGCCATCCTCCATAAAGTTTCATGGTGATCCCAATAAAACTTGAATATTGATCATTCTATACTAGTTTAGGATTTACTGTTAAATTCACAAGTTTTGTCACAAAGACCTGAATGCTGAAATCTGAACGCTTTAGTCGATCTTAACGATCGGTATTTCATATAGAAGCGCATCATAAAAATGACAAATGTTGTAAATATCAACTATTTAACTTTATTTGTTTAAAAGATATAGTAAACTTATATTATCAGTATTTACAGTTAAGCATCAGATCATCATTTCCTCCACACAAAACCCACTGAACGATGACAGCATGACACCTTATTGAATCATTAGGTAATACAATTTTTTGTTGTAAAGTTTAGTGCATAATAGGGGGCTCTTTATTTATTTATCACAAAGCACATTGGTGCAAGGCTACTGGCCGTGGCATTCAAAGTTAAGAAGGAAATTGTATTGGTTTTATGTAAAAAATTTAACGTTTATTATGTAATGGATATTATTGTTACTTTATTTAGAACGTGAAAATGGACAAGCTTTGATTATTTAAATATGTTAAAATGTAATGTAGAATAAGCTGTAGCCAATCAGATGGACGATTTCAGGAAATGGAACTGCGCTATTCAGTTGAGCGAAGGTGTTCGGCGACGGAGACGGGCAGAAGGCAGTTCTGATCACCAAAGAGTACAGTTGAGGTCGAAACACCAAAGGGGACAGTGCTGGTGCAGAGGCGAAAGCGGACAGTTCTGCTGGAGCCACCAAAGGGTACAATTCGGATTGAGACGCGAAAGCGGACAGTCGGCCCTTAGCCAGCTAGGGAGTGAAACGGCTTAGAAAATTTCGCGTTATGTGGTATCACGGGACTTAGTCTCGGAGCGGTGAGCAGCCGCGCGCTAGATAACGAGGTGGAGTAGTGAACTTGCGTTTCGCGATGAAATTGTGAATGATCGAGCTGCGTCAAATGGATATGCGCTCGAGTGTAACAGTAACTCTAAATACGACCACTGTCGCAGTTAGTTTGCTATGTGAATAAACATTATGTTAACCAAATCGCAACTGTGTGGCCTAAATATGGGTCGTTAATTTAGTTGCCGATGTTACTATTGCTGTTATTATATGTCATACATATTAACTTCATAAAATTTCTCAAACTTGCCATCACCCAGACAATTTAACCAAAGGGTCACAAGTGTCTAATTTAGGACGTGCAATGGGACACTTGTGGTTCAACAGCTAGACGGATTTGAGCCAAGACATTTCGACGAAGATGAACCGCATGTGAGCCCGGACATCTTTGGGATGTTAGCTCGCAGAGAGCTATCGACATCGCAGCAAGGCTCAGATGGAAATAGGTTCGTGAGAGAGCGTCTAAGCTAACAGACGACACACACACACACACACACACACACACACACACACACACACACACACACTCATTTTCTCCTCCAGTTACATCCCAGTACTTTACCGGTCATTAGACGAAACAGACTATGAATATGTACCCGATATTTGCAAATGAACTGAGGTTCTTTATTGTGTTAACAGTCTTACCTGTCATGAAACTGGAAACTTGAGTTAGTTTCCAATACCATCTGTTTCAAAATATATGCAACTCTCAACTCGTTTCTGATGATACTTTTGCTTTACTTCACTTCAGTCATTGATTATTGGTGTGTTATAGAGTAATAACGTAACAGATGGACTATTACACAGGCTGTTCAGAAATTCCCGTTATAGACTTCTAGAACTTGTAGATGAAAGTGAGTAAATAATATTTTGAAAAGGAACCCATGTCCGGAAACGGCGACTCGATGTGGCGACCAGTTGCGCTGTTTCAGACACTGTACCTGTTACATACTTTCCATGCCACCTGGTGTCTCATCTATTTCTGCTGCAGCTGCGAGAACTCGTGCCAGCAAATCTTCCTCTGTCTCTACAGAAGTCTCGTAAATTAAACTTCGCGCGCGACCCAACAAGAAGCAGTACACGGCGTCCTGCCGACCTTACTGCATACCAGGGCAAGCAACTCTGAGACTTTTCTCTTTCCTTCACCAAACGTAGACGCGTGACAATCGCGGAACGGAAACGGAACGTTAGCGGACATGGATTCCTATTGAAGATACAGTATCACGTACTCACTCCCTTCTACAAGTCCTAGAAGTTTGTAACACGAATTTCCGGATACCCTGTGTATAGAATTGATAGAATTTTGTCAGTTTAAACGCTTTTCAGGTTCAATACAACGTTTGTTCCTATGTGCACGACCACGTTGACTTTGGAACATTATTCCACATTTAGAAAAACCTTACTTTTGCGGATCATTTTTGTAATTTCTAAGAAAGACTCCAGCACACAAAAAGTGAATGCTATCATTCCAAGCTGGAACAAGAAAATATGTTAAACTTCTATTACAGTGATGTGCTGGTGGTGCAAGTCTTACAAAATCTTCTAAGGGATATCGCTCTCCCCAACTATTACAGCACCATAGCAATAACTCAGACTGCCCTGTCAGATATTTGTATTCTGAATTTACGAAAATACGGGTTATTTTGAAAGGGTACAGTACCGCCCGACATTCAAAATAGGTACAACATACTTCATTATTTTTGTCAGAACAACACATTTTTTTTGTAAAACTAACTCAATTTCAATTAATACAGCGAAGCCGGATACCAGTGTGGGAAAGAATGACAATTTATTTATTTAATTGATCACATGTGCACTCCCACAAAAATAAATCCCTACATCCAGTTTGGTGAGATCTGTGAAATGAATGAATGTATGGTCGTCTGCTAACCACAGATAGTGAATGTGAATATATGATCATCTTTGAGACGATCCTTTGGCCACCTTTGGTGGGACCAATGAGATGAAACTTACCTGAGCTTTGAGCGCCTGAAATGTGGCTGACCAATACGGTAGCATGGTCTTCCCCCACCTCGACAGAGGTGCGAGATGACCTGGAGAACGGCCATGTTTCAGCACTCTGCCGCTGGATCTTGTGTTGTTAAGACCTGTTTTAGGTGTGCTCCGTAAAGACAAAAGAGTGTAGACATGGTATGCATGTGGAATATTTAAGAGTAGTTTGAAATAATAATTTCTCTATTTCAGGAACTTTTGTGGGGAGAATTAAATGTCAGGCAGGTAATATTAATGGGATCGTAGTAATCTTCGGAAGTGACCAACGGTCACAATGAAACCACATGTAGCAATAAGTTGAAATACTTCCGTGTGCTTAAGTTAAGCTGAATTACTAGCGTGTGTACAATAAGTTGAAATATTTAAGAAATAGCGTGTGTACCATAAGTTGAAATATTTAAGCAATGGCGTGTGCAGGACTTGAAATTAGAGACGAGTACTTCAACGTGGTGAGTACTGTGTGAGTCTCAATCTGTGTATGAGACAAAGGATAAAGAGAAGTACTCGTCCATGGTATCAGTTGAGGACTCGCGTGTGTGATGAATATGTTCTTAATATTACTTTGTGTGATATGTTTCCGTGTGACGCTGGATTCAAACTATAATACTCTGAGAGAGAAGCAAGGTGAGTCAGCCGTCTATCCAGCAACGCCACTTGGCTTGCATTGCACAGTAAGACGTGCATATATCTCCAGAGTTCATAGTAGGAAAGTAGAATTACGAAGTGGGGCAGTGTCGTGTGAAACTGGGATAAATATTAATTGAAGTGGGAAAGCTGAAAGTGATAATGTTGTGACTATTCCCTGTGTAGTATTTCATATTGTAGTGTGGTGTATGTCATGTAATCTGGGTATGTGTGGTTTGCATGGGAGAGTAGCAAGGTAGTTTCAAAAGATTAGTGGGTTATGCTTGTTCCTTCGGTACCGCTCGGTCTGGAGGAAAGTTTCGTGATGATGATTGTGAGAGTCGAAGTGTGAGGTATAATAAAAGATCCACCATCCTATCCAGAAAGTGCACTGTAGCGTTAAATAATCACGAGACCATAAGGTAGAGAATCACCAATGTTAAGCCATGCCCACTGGGCGGAATTTCTCATGTGTTATTGTTGTAGGTTATAGAATTTGTGTGTTTAGGTTATAGAATTTATCGGAATAAATGTGATAGTGAAAAGAAAAAGATTGGTGGCCTTTTACTTCGAATCATATGTTGTCATGATATCCAGATTTTATAATGTGTGTGCCACTCATATTCAGTGCGATGGCCACGTGTTGATAAAAGCCGTTAAATAAAGAAGGAAAGAAAATATGGTATTGCCAGTGCATAGTGAACAGTCAGAGTTCTGTAAATTACTGATAGTCAGATGCGTGTTTCCGTTGCGTATTATTCATACAGGAGGATAATTTGTAACTAAATTGTGAGTACGAGAGTTCATGTTACTCGATAAATAAGAATGAATCCACTCGCTTGGCAAACCACTCATCTTGCAGGCCTGACTGCTTGATGCCACAGTATGAGCAAGGCGCGTGGGTGCCTCTCATAATTTCGACCCTCCCAGGATATTTTGCCAGGATATTTTGCTGTTAGGGTTTGCTGTTAAGATTTTTTTATTTTTGATGGAATATATTGTGATAGCGCTAAGAAGTAAAATTTTTTCTGTTTGCAATTTCTTTCTGGATTGGTGAGGATCTTTTATTTTTTTATGTAATTAATTGCTATATCGTCCAAGGCTGGAAGATCGTTGTATAATTTTTTTTGCGTAATGTCCGTAGTAACTAGGTCGCAGTCGAAAAGTGTAGTCACCATTAAAAATAGCGATTCTGGGGTGAACGTAGCAGTGCAGCAGGAAGTAGGTGTCGACCATGGGCTAATGAGCGGGAACGGCAAACACTCGGAAGGGGCTGAATTGTTCAGTGGACTGCTGCTAGGTGATCCTTTATGCGGTGGGCTTTGTCCACAATCGGGGGCTTTTCCCGACGACGCGGGCGAGCCGGGACTAGGTCAGGTATGCAGTGATAGTGCAGCTACCCTTAGCGAAGCTACGGTTTCTCAGGCGAACGAGGTGAACGCACCGAAAGTAGCAAATGACAATGTGCTACTGCAGTTGTTACAGAGGATGGATAGAGATAATAAGGAGAGAGATAGGGAGAATAAGGAAAGATTTGAAGCAAATAAGGAAAGATTGGAAGCGATGGATAGAGATAATAAGGAAAGATTGGAAGCGATGGATAGAGATAATAAGGAGAGAGATAGGGGGACTAAGGAAAGATTGGAAGCAAATAAGGAAAGATTGGAGGCAATGGATAAGGGAAATAAAGAGGCAATGAGGAAGCTAGACACAGTTATCGATGAGCGTCTGTCCGCAGTTAATATTCGGTTAGATGAGGGGGAGAAGAATCTGGATGCGTTGAAGCAAGTATGTGATGCCGTGAAAGAAAAAGCCAATGATTTGGAGGTACGAATAAGTGCAATAGAGAGCGATATTACAGAACGTAGGGACGTGTTGCCGGATGAGCGAATCAAAGAGACAGTGGAGGACTTACTTGCAGATAAACAAGGGGCATTAGACAGCGTGGAAGCTCACGTCACCTGGCAGGAACTGGCGCTAAATAAACACAGGGATGAAGTTGCGGAGGTAGTGGTCAGAATGAATACGATTAGCGCAGATGTAGAAAAGATCAGTATGAGAGGCGAAACAGGCTCTGACAGTACGCAGCGAGAGGTTTATGCCGACCAGGAGGAGATACAATCACTATTACAGTTTAAAGAGGCACAATTAGAAACAAATAGGAAACATAGGGAAGAACTTGCACAGTTGCAATTAGCGTGCAGAAGTGAAGGTGAAACACCACCAGGTAGACTGCAGAGGGAGAGTGAGATAAATTCAAAAAACGAAAATAGGCAGAAAGAGGAAGACGAACTCAGAGAGTTAGAAGAACGGTTGTGTCGGATAGAACAGGTGGCAAACCCAACTGGGTATAGTCCAAGGTCGGAAAACATAAATGCGGAAAAAGAATGTAGGAGGCACTTCGTGTCGGTACAAACGTACACTTGTTTTCCGGATCCTGATAATTACCAACATCCATGCCTGTGGCTGTCTCAATTTCAAGATTCATTACCTTCATCGTGGGGACCGCTCCTCAAAATGAAGTTTGTGTGTAACCATTTGAGGGACGAGGCTAGAGCGAAAATGCAGGAAGTTATTAAAGACTGTAGTAACTACAAGATATTTTGTGACAAGTTTTTAAATGAATTCTGGTCGAAAAGTAAGCAGGACCAGGTTAAGCGAAGCATATTGATGATGCCAAATTGTAACGAAGGTGGTATAAGAGATCCAGTGTCGTGCTATCAGGAAATGCTGAGACGAAATAGGTATTTGGATGTGCCATACGAAACTGGGGAACTCATTAGGATCTGTATAACGAAGTTGCCAGTGAGATTGCGCAGAGATATAGTGATAGCAGGCAGAGGCTTAGACGATTCCGCGTCATTTCAGCACTTGTTACAGGAACTGGGTAATGAGAGCAACATTGTGAACGGCGACACGACTCATAGGTCAGACAGAGTTGAGGATAGGAACGGCAGAAACTATCAGAATGACAGCAGAGCATGGAATCAGAGGAATGATGGAAATGGAAGATGGCGAGGAAATAGGGGGCAGAGTTCATAGGGATATCGACCAGCAAACCGGGAAAATAGAAGATGGGACAGAGATGGAAGAAGAAGGGAAAATGAAAATGATGGGCGAAGAGAGGATAGGCAGTCACTGGGTTCACGACAGGACAGTCACTGTCACAATGACGGAGGGACAAGAAGGTGACTACATGATAGACGGGTACAAACCAGGACTATTAATGATGTAAATATTAGGTATATCGATTACGGAAAACTAAGTGAGAATCTGTTAGAGGAGGTAGGAGATGTGGGGAGTGAAGTCCACCCAATAATTAGCGTAGAAATAAATAATATAATCGTACCTTGTGTCATCGACACAGGCAGTGTAATGAGTGTTTTGAGGGAAGATGTGTTTAAGTGTTGTAGTCTTACAAAACCATGGCCAACGTTGCCATTGCAAAGGACAACAGTGAGAGGGGCAATTACAGGAAAGGGAATTGAGGTGAAGTTACAAGCGCAGGTAGACTTTTTGTGCCAGGCGAAGAGGTTTAGTACAGTGTTCATGATTGTGTCATCTCTAACTGTTGAAGGGATATTAGGCGTTAATTTTTTGAACCAATATAAAGCAGTCGTTAACATGAGAAATGGTTCGATGGAGTTGAAACGAGATTCGGAGGAAATTACATTAAGATTCGACGATTGCTTATATGCTAAAGATAACGCACACTTAGCATTATGTCTGGCGGTAAAGTCCGGTAGAGAGGCACAGAATACGGGGTTCGAACAAGAGAAGAAGGAAATTCATAAATGTTTGGAGGAGGAGATCAGGGAGAAAATCTGGCATTTACGAGGGACCACGGTCTACGGGGAATTGCAGAAAATTTTATACGAGAATAGAAAGGTATTTAAACATGCTGCGGGTACAATAAAAAATTTTGTGTATAGATTCAAGGTCAAGCCTCATAAACAGTTTAGGGCCCAAGTGTACCCGATACCTGTTGTGTACAAAGAAAGAGTGGAAGCTGAGATCGAAAGCATGCTACAACAAGGGATTATCGAACCAGCATCCAGTCTGTACAACAGCCCTTTAGTTTGTGTTGAAAAAAGGATGGGTCAATTAGATTAGTTTTGAACGCAAGAAGGATTAATAAGGTAATAGAGCCAGAGACAGATCGGCCGCTGACACTTGACGAATTGCTACAAAAGTTCCACGGGATCAGAGTTCTCAGCTCAGTTGATTTGAGAATGAGTTTCTGGCAGGTGGAGTTAGATAGGGGGTGTAGAAAATACACCGCTTTCTTGTGCTACGGGAAATCGTATCAGTTCCGGAAACTACCATTTGGGTTAAATGTATCATCCGTGGCATTTATCAGAGCGCTAAAAACTGACATTCCTAATGAAATAAAAGATAAGGTAACACAGTACGTGGATGATGTCCTGATAGCCGAAAGAAAATGGGAAGACCACAATAGAACGTTAAGCATATTGCTCGGTGCATTGGAGAGACATGGGGTAACCGTGAATTTGGGAAAGTCAGAATTTGGACGAAAAGAAATCGAGTTTCTAGGTCACATTGTGACACCAGAGGGAATAAGACCAAATCCAGACAAACTCGAAGCAATCAGAGATTTTCCGGTGCCAAGAACAAAACGTCAGCTACGGGGTTATTTAGGATTAATCAATTTTTAGAGGAGGTTCATTAAGATTGGGGGTGCAGCGACACCCAGACTATGTCAGAAAACTGGAAAGAAAACGGTATGGAATTGGGACCCTGTCGTACAGGAAGAGTATGAGGCGTTAAAGAAGGCACTGCTATCGGCACCTCTTCTCGGGCATCCAGACCTAGGGAAAGAGTTCTGTATGGCCACGGACAGTTCCCGTAGTGGACTCGGGGTAACATTGTTCCAAGAGCAAGAGCAAGGAGGAGAAGTAATACAACAACCAATTGCATTTGCGAGCCGAGTGCTTAGCAAAGCTGAGAGAAATTACACGGTAAATGAGCTTGAAGCTTTGGCAATAGTATGGGGTTTTAGTAAGTTTAGATACTATTTGTATGGGAGGCATACTAAAATCTATACAGACCACAAGTCACTACAGTTTCTGATGTCGGCCAAACTTAACCATAGACGACTCGCTAGGTGGGCACTCTATTTACATGAGTTTCAGTTTTCGGTCATGTATATTCCTGGGCCACAGAATATAGTGGCAGATGCGTTGTCAAGGAACCCAGTAGGTCATGGTCAATGCTTTGATGAGGAGGTAAACGAGAACAGATATGATATATTGTATATGCACGGCGTGCCGTTCGAGAAATACATAGGGGCGGTACTCACAAATATCGCGAAAGAGCAGGATACAGACGCGTCATGGAGAATGGTGAAGGACAGAGTTAGAGCGAACTTAGATGCCAATATAGCGCGCTTTTATACAATTCAGAACGGGGTCCTTTTCTACCGTAGAAATCCAAACACACAGGACTGGGTGTTGTGTATACCAAATGAAATAGTCAACAAGTTGATCTGGTACACGCACCTAAGTTACGGGCATTACGGGACAAGGAAATGCTGTAAGAAGTTAAGGGAATCAGTTTATTTCATTAGTATGGAGAGGAGGATCAAAAACGTGCTTGGTAGTTGCAAATTGTGCCAGAAGGCAAAATCGTTAACTATCTCATGCAAAGCACCGCTTTTTCCGATAGTGCCAGGTAGATTGAGGGAATTCGGAGCAACAGATTTGTTTGGCCCGCTACCTAAGTCAGTGCAGGGATATACACTCCTGGAAATGGAAAAAAGAACACATTGACACCGGTGTGTTAGACCCACCATACTTGCTCCGGACACTGCGAGAGGGCTGTACAAGCAATGATCACACGCACGGCACAGCGGACACACCAGGAACCGCGGTGTTGGCCGTCGAATGGCGCTAGCTGCGCAGCATTTGTGCACCGCCGCCGTCAGTGTCAGCCAGTTTGCCGTGGCATACGGAGCTCCATCGCAGTCTTTAACACTGGTAGCATGCCGCGACAGCGTGGACGTGAACCGTATGTGCAGTTGACGGACTTTGAGCGAGGGCGTATAGTGGGCATGCGGGAGGCCGGGTGGACGTACCGCCGAATTGCTCAACACGTGGGGCGTGAGGTCTCCACAGTACATCGATGTTGTCGCCAATGGTCGGCGGAAGGTGCACGTGCCCGTCGACCTGCGACCGGACCGCAGCGACGCACGGATGCACGCCAAGACCGTAGGATCCTACGCAGTGCCGTAGGGGACCGCACCGCCACTTCCCAGCAAATTAGGGACACTGTTGCTCCTGGGGTATCGGCGAGGACCATTCGCAACCGTCTCCATGAAGCTGGGCTACGGTCCCGCACACCGTTAGGCCGTCTTCCGCTCACGCCCCAACATCGTGCAGCCCGCCTCCAGTGGTGTCGCGACAGGCGTGAATGGAGGGACGAATGGAGACGTGTCGTCTTCAGCGATGAGAGTCGCTTCTGCCTTGGTGCCAATGATGGTCGTATGCGTGTTTGGCGCCGTGCAGGTGAGCGCCACAATCAGGACTGCATACGACCGAGGCACACAGGGCCAACACCCGGCATCATGGTGTGGGGAGCGATCTCCTACACTGGCCGTACACCACTGGTGATCGGCGAGGGGACACTGAATAGTGCACGGTACATCCAAACCGTCATCGAACCCATCGTTCTACCATTCCTAGACCGGCAAGGGAACTTGCTGTTCCAACAGGACAGTGCACGTCCGCATGTATCCCGTGCCACCCAACGTGCTCTAGAAGGTGTAAGTCAACTACCCTGGCCAGCAAGATCTCCGGATCTGTCCCCCATTGAGCATGTTTGGGACTGGATGAAGCGTCGTCTCACGCGGTCTGCACGTCCAGCACGAACGCTGGTCCAACTGAGGCGCCAGGTGGAAATGGCATGGCAAGCCGTTCCACAGGACTACATCCAGCATCTCTACGATCGTCTCCATGGGAGAATAGCAGCCTGCATTGCTGCGAAAGGTGGATATACACTGTACTAGTGCCGACATTGTGCATGCTCTGTTGCCTGTGTCTATGTGCCTGTGGTTCTGTCAGTGTGATCATGTGATGTATCTGACCCCAGGAATGTGTCAATAAAGTTTCCCCTTCCTGGGACAATGAATTCACGGTGTTCTTATTTCAATTTCCAGGAGTGTAGATATGTTTTAGTAGCAGTGGAATTGGTGTCAAAGTATGTGACTTTTACCGCATTGAAACGTGCGACGGGAAGGACAGTGGCAGCAGCGATCGTTAAAAACTTTTTGCGAGAGGTAGGAACTGTAGAGAAGTTCATAGCCGACAATGGACCACAATATACATCCAGACAATGGCTAACCACACTGAAGAGTAGAAGGATAAAACCGGTGTTCATATCCCGATACCATGCTGCAAGTAACCCCAGTGAAAGAGTGGTAAAAGAACTGGGAAAGTTGTGTAAGATCTATTGGCATAGGCAACATAGAAGTTGGAGTATTTTTCTCAAAGATTTTCAGGACATCCTCAATGAGCTACCACATGGAGCATCTGGTTTATCACCAATTACGGTACTAAAGAATGAATCACCACCAGATCGAGTCAGGGAGCTGGTAGATTTTCCGCGATCAGGAAAGCAGAGGCACACAGAAATTGTCAAGGTTGCGATAGAGCGTATTAAGAAAGCAGCTAAGGATAGGCAGGAGAAGCAAGGAAAGATCCGTAAGATTGAATTGGCAGTAGGAGACAAGGTTCTAATAAAAACTCATCGATTATCAAAGAAGCACAGATTCCTAACTAGCAAATTCTTTACGGTGTATAGTGGACCATTCAGAGTGAGGCGGATTGTCCATGAAAATGCTGTACTGATTGAGACGATCAAGGGAAAACAATCTCGTGGGCTTCATCACATTTCTAACATCAGATTATGGAAAAGTTAAGGATAGATCGAAAGTAGGCAAGTTATGGTAGATAGTCAGTGTATTTATTTGTGGTGTGTAACGTTGTGCAGGGTCAAAATCGAACATAAAAATTTTCAGGCGGGATGTCAGGAAGTATGACGGAATAGTCTGGTCGAATGAGTCATGAACAGGAGTCGACAGAGTGGTGTATGTACGTATTTTTTGTCATATGAATAAGGATCAAGCAGAAACGACGTGATGATTAATGAGTGGATAAAGATGGTAGACAGAGAAGCGACGTGATAAATAGTAGTGGATAAAGGTGATATTTAAGGAGAGAAGCGACGTGAAGCAGTGTGATTAATAAAGAGAGACTCGACGTGATGAAACAGTGGTAAATAAAGGTGCGTAGGATTAATAATGTGGAGATGTCTTAGATGTATGTTACAGAGAGGCCTGTGTATGCTGCAATAGAGATTGATGCCAATGGCGAAGGAAGACCAGGAAATGATGGAGTAATGGACGGACGGAGAGCCGAAATACGAATGAAGAGATGAGGACAACTACACAATGTGAAAGGATATAAAGGGAGTATGAGATCCAGATGGTGAACGTTGTAGAATACTGACGTAGGATGTAATATAAGTGTAAATCTAATTCTTACCATAAGATTTGCAATTTGGCAAAAATAATTTTGTTGTTGTTGTTGAAGCCTGGTACCAGTATAACTAATTAAAACGGTACCAAGAATGTGTACAGTTATTTTGCAGGATGAATAATTTGTGTATTTTTTGTTCTTAGATGAAATGTCGCAATTCTAAGTTGATATTTATAAGGATGAATAATCGGTAAAGTGAATGCAGAGGTAAGCCGATGGAGAAAGGTGCCAGAGTGAAAGGACGAATTCGGAGACTGGAGAGCTATCCCCGAAACAGCTTCATGTGTTATGTGGTTGAGTATAAGGGAGCAAAGGTATGGTATGTTGTCGTGAGTGTGGTGGTGCTAAGGTTAGCTGACTTCTAGACCTATTCTGTTAGTGTATTAATGGATTGAATGAGAAGGAAGATGTGATGTCTGGTGAGTGAGAGTAGTAGAGTAGTGTGATCAATGCGCACACTCCTGTAAAGGGGATGCTACCGATCCATAACTAAAACATTATTGTGTTTTATTGTTTGATTGGGATGAACCTCGATGGCAGGTCAGGATCTGACATGTGGATGGTACATACGTGTCCTAGAAATGTTGTTATATATAATAAAATGTAAAATATATAAAGAGATACTAATTTCAGTCTGTCACAAGCACAAAGGTGCATTGTATGTTGTAGATTTAGAGTCACCAGTTTCTAAAAT
Organism: Schistocerca nitens; assembly: GCF_023898315.1. Classification (NCBI taxonomy): domain Eukaryota; kingdom Metazoa; phylum Arthropoda; class Insecta; order Orthoptera; family Acrididae; genus Schistocerca; species Schistocerca nitens. The sequence goes on along the minus strand of NC_064617.1, from coordinate 926,801,832 downwards.
GTTTATTGTGTTAGGATGTTAAAGTAGTTTACTATTTAATAACATGTGGTAGGTAATTGTGAGCTGTGTAGATTATTTCTTATTTTTTTGTTAGAACACTTTCAAGGGGTATTAATCTCAGTCTGTCACAAGCACAAAGGTTCACTGTATATTGTAGTTTTAGAATAAACAGTTTCTAATATTTTCACTGTGATAGGATGTTAGAGTAGCCTACTATTTGATATTGTAATTATGAGCTGTATAGATTGCTTATTATTCCTTTTGTTTTTTTTTTACACTTTCATGTTTTGTATGAGGGACGACAGGTACAATCAATAGCACAAGTGTGGGCTGTATATAGAAAAGGGATAAATGTTGATGTTGTATGTGTAGAAAACTAGGGTGTATCATTTTATGTTTTTTAGAACAAAGATTCTTTTATTACCAATGTATCTAATAGATCATACATGTAATCAATGAGCATTTAAATACTGTAAGAATATCCTTTTGTCTGTAATGTTGCGAGATACACGGAAGGGTCTGACTGATTGGGTGTCGTAGCGCTGAGGGGCTACACAGAACACGCCCGTACCACATAAGCCAAGCAGACGTTGGCAACAGAACTGCGGCACTCCCCACTCCACTGCCGGTCGGTGCACACTCCACGCGCCCAGAACAGCAGGTCAACGGCCTGGGGCGACACGCACGTACCACTGGCCATTCATAAGTTCCGCCACCCTTACGACTGGGGAAAGTATCCCGTGGAGGCAACAGCGGGTGGTTTCTTCTGCTCAACGGCGGAGCGACGGCAAAATGAACGACGCGCGGCAGAGTCCGGCGGGCATTTTTTAACAGCAACTATTAACTAGTGCTGGACTGTGGAGCCGTGAAACAAGATGACTGCTCGTATGTCTCCATAAGGTGGAAAGTGAAGGACTGGTGTTTCCATGTTGTGAGTGGTGGAAAAGATTTTGTCTTTAGCAGACAGGACGATCGTTTTGTTTTGTCTTGACCACTGAACGGTGGGATCCATAAACTTTTGGCAGTGACTTGCTAAGTGTGCTTTGTGAATTGCATGTGGGACCCTTGGTATACTTAAAGAGGACAGTTGTCGTTTGGTGACTAATTATTGTATTAATGCAAGAAACTAAAGTGGGACATTGACATTTGCATTTGTAGTAGGAGACATTTCTTTAATTGGTGCGGGAATAAGTGCTGTTTGTTGGAACTTACGACTTTTAATTACACCATGAACTGAAAGGACAGAACCGTGGGTAATAGTAGTTGTAGGGCCATTTCTGGACTACCAGATTCGTGTGGATGGTACGCTAAGAGTGACTATGACATTTGTGTTTAATGTGAGATACAGTTTACTGTTCAGTGCGTGTTCAAAATGCCGATTTGAGTGACTTAAAGACTTTCGTCCGGGTAACCATGGGAGAGCTTTGACACCGAGACAGTGTTTCTAGGGAACCTGTCAGCAACTTTTTTGACCCCAAGAAAATCACAGAATGAAATGATTCTGTGTGACTCGCAAGATAGGGAATAATGTATTTGTACTTGTAATTGTGTAAATTTTTTTATATGTTTCATTCCTGAAGGGACAGCAAGTGTAATTGTATTTCACTAACATTTGTGTTTAGAATAGTTAGTGTTTTTGTTTTTGTTTGTTCTGGGTTACCAGTTCACGTAGCATGTTTATTAGAATATTTGGTACAATGATGCTTTAATTATTAGCCGGTGGCATAATACTAACGTAGCGGCTCTTGTTGCATTGGTCAGTAAGGTTGTCACAGGGGACAAGAGTTTGCATTGCACAACAAATATCGGAATTAATTGATGCATTTTGATGTCGTGGACAGTAATGATCTTGTTGGTGTGTTGACTGAAGCCACTTATTTTCATTATCACAGTGGTGATATTTCACATTAAAGTGTAACGAAGGCTAGTCGAAATGCAAGTTCTTGTCGTCCAAATGTGTAACAACAGAGAAATGAGCAGTAGAGTAAGATACGAGAGCTACTGGTGGATTCAAGCACTTATTGCTAAACCATTTATGGCGTGTATTGATCAAAGTTGATGGACTGACTAGCTCAGCAGCAGGTATTTGTGCTGGTCGACAAGGATAAGGTTAAACTCACAGTTGAGCAGTTGTGGCAATTGCTTAAGTGATGATAGTTAATTAGGTATGACATGATGTCTTAGACGAACTATATTACGTAACCAGTATGTAACTTGTGGTATATTTCATTGTTTTTCTTCTCAGTTTTATTTCTCTGTAGGTTTAATATATATTTTAGAGTACTGGTATGGAGCCTGACTTCTACGTGTAACTAGTGTACGAAATTTTTTTCTTTTGTTGATTTTGTTTTGTATTTAGACATTGCCGTGTAAAGATTATTACAACGCAATTTATGAATGTCAGATTATTTGTTCTGTGTTTGGACGGTGAGCTATTTGAAATTTCATGAGTACAATTAGAATCTTTTTTATTTGTCATAGAATTAGTGAAGTTTGGATTACTCAAAAAAATAACGGAGATCCCGGTAACTAAGCCAATTTTTATCTCACCATTATTTTTTATTTGTATGATGTAATGTTTTATTTGTCATGTGGATTGTTTAAATTTGTATGTGTACGTTACTCCGGATTGCGGAGAGTACAATAATGGAACAACTGTGTCAATAATTTGGTAAAGTAACAGCATTTGGTCGTCTATTTGAGGTCACCAGGGGCTAAGGTCTCCTCCTGGTTATTTTGATGACTTGCTAGGTTTGTTCTAATACAGTTTTCTTAAAAAAAAAAATGTTCGGAACTACCCTCGCATTGCAAGGATAGTACCGTGCCATTTTTTTCTGCATGGGTAGCCGGTGGTGAAAGGGTACAGTACTGCCCGACATTGAAAATAGGTACAACATACTTCATTATTTTTGTCAGAACAACACATTTTTTTTGTAAAACTAACTCAATTTCAATTAATACAGCGAAGCCGGACACCAGTGTGGGAAAGAATGACAATTTATTTATTTAATTGATCACATGTGCACTCCCACAAAAATAAATCCCCACATCCAGTTTGGTGAGATCTGTGAAATGAGTGAATGTATGGTCGTCTGCTAACCACAGATAGTGAATGTGAATATATGATCATCTTTGAGACGATCCCTTGGCCACCTTTGGTGGGACCAAAGAGATGAAACTTACCTGAGCTTTGAGCGCCTGAAATGTGGCTGACCAATATGGTAGCAGAGATGACCTGGAGAACGGCCATGTTTCAGCACTCTGCCGCTGGATCTTGTGTTGTTAAGACCTCTTTTAGGTGTGCTCCGTAAAGACAAAAGAGTGTAGACATGGTATGCATGTGGAATATTTAAGAGTAGTTTGAAATAATAATTTCTCTATTTCAGGAACTTTTGTGGGGAGAATTAAATGTCAGGCAGGTAATATTAATGGGATCGTAGTAATCTTCGGAAGTGACCAACGGTCACAATGAAACCACATGTAGCAATAAGTTGAAATACTTCTGTGTGCTTAAGTTAAGCTGAATTACTAGCGTGTGTACAATAAGTTGAAATATTTAAGAAATAGCGTGTGTACCATAAGTTGAAATATTTAAGAAATGGCGTGTGCAGGACTTGAAATTAGAGACGAGTACTTCAACGTGGTGAGTACTGTGTGAGTCTCAATTTGTGTATGAGACAAAGGATAAAGAGAAGTACTCGTCCATGGTATCAGTTGGAGACTCGCGTGTGTGATGAATATGTTCTTAATATTACTTTGCGTGATATGTTTCCGTGTGACGCTGGATTCAAACTATAATACTCTGAGAGAGAAGCAAGGTGAGTCAGCCGTCTATCCAGCAACGCCACTTGGCTTGCATTGCACAGTAAGACGTGCATATATCTCCAGAGTTCATAGTAGGAAAGTAGAATTACGAAGTGGGGCAGTGTCGTGTGAAACTGGGATAAATATTAATTGAAGTGGGAAAGCTGAAAGTGATAATGTTGTGACTATTCCCTGTGTAGTATTTCATATTGTAGTGTGGTGTATGTCATGTAATCTGGGTATGTGTGGTTTGCATGGGAGAGTAGCAAGGTAGTTTCAAAAGATTAGTGGGTTATGCTTGTTCCTTCGGTACCGCTCGGTCTGGAGGAAAGTTTCGTGATGATGATTGTGAGAGTCGAAGTGTGAGGTATAATAAAAGATCCACCATCCTATCCAGAAAGTGCACTGTAGCGTTAAATAATCACGAGACCATAAGGTAGAGAATCACCAATGTTAAGCCATGCCCACTGGGCGGAATTTCTCATGTGTTATTGTTGTAGGTTATAGAATTTGTGTGTTTAGGTTATAGAATTTATCGGAATAAATGTGATAGTGAAAAGAAAAAGATTGGTGGCCTTTTACTTCGAATCGTATGTTGTCATGATATCCAGAATTTATAATGTGTGTGCCACTCATATTCAGTGCGATGGCCACGTGTTGATAAAAGCCGTTAAATAAAGAAGGATAGAAAATGTGGTATTGCCAGTGCGTAGTGAACAGTCAGAGTTCTGTAAATTACTGATAGTCAGATGCGTGTTTCCGTTGCGTATTATTCATACAGGAGGATAATTTGTAACTAAATTGTGAGTACGAGAGTTCATGTTACTCGATAAATAAGAATGAATCCATTCGCTTGGCAAACCACTCATCTTGCAGGCCTGACTGCTTGATGCCACAGTATGAGCAAGGCGCGTGGGTGCCTCTCAATTTGACAAAAGATACATTCTTTGCTACCTTAACATGAGTACCTTGCGAATTATGTTCACTTTTTCAGTTCAGTAATCAGTTTTGACAAAACTTTGCAGTCAACTACTGTATGAATGAACTTCATAGTAATATTCATGAGGTAAAACTTGTTTTTTATTTTAAACATCTAGTTCCGGAGGAGCAAACTGAGGAGCAAATCTCTACGGTTATGGAACGAGTCAGTCTATGAAATTAACATGAAAAAAGTTGTAATCGATAATATAAAATGTATACGAAGCCTATGCAGACCGTGAGTTACAAGCTTGTACTACCAGACTCAACAATATAACACAGGAATTAGATTAATCCTTTTTTCAGGAACTTCCCGACAGAATAGAATGCGTAAGCCATGAGAAAACAGTTCAATTTGTCGCACATGGTTTTTATCCAGGTTTTATTTCTATAGCTTCTGCGCTATCCCCTTCATTTTAAATATGGCCTACCGCTTCTAACGTGAGCGATGGGAAGTAACACCGAGGCAGTTACCTTTGCGCTACGACTTATTAAATAAAATGTCTGTCAGTGCTTTCCAAATGTTGCTGTATGATTCCATTTTTCAGTATCCATTTATTCTTCAGATCATTGTTAAGAATTTATTGTAAAAAATGTTATTTATTAATTTTAGTATAGGTCACCTGAGGATGCGTCTTCAGCTGACGTGAAACCGATCATGACTTTGCATAAAAGTATTTTACAGCCAGTGCGGATCATTCCATTCAAAATATGGAAATTGGACTTCGGTATGCCAACAGTTTAAAATGCCACTTCAGTTCAGATTTAGAAGCGCGTCAATTTCTGCTAAGATTTTTTAATACTTGTGGCATCTTATTGAAAATAGATACTGAAACCGGAATTACCTCGGCGTCTCATAAAACGATCAAAGGACTAAGCTGAAGGACTGGACCTTAGGGGGACAGAGCAAACACCTTTTATTGTGCACAATAGATATTAAAGTCAATCAACAGATAACAATTGTCGAACCTCAAATGAAAACATTTGTACATGAAACCCATCATACATTTCGATAGCAAGTTAAGTATAACAAATTTTCAGATGAGAAAGATAACACCTTTTAATATTAACAAAAATAGAATACACTGAACGCCTAAAAGGTTACAGTAAGTTCACTTACAGTTTTAAAATCTTGCCCAAATATATTCATTTAAAAGAAAAAATAACCTTACACATGAACTGTGAATAACTGTATTTTGTATTAACAAACAGTGAAAAAATAACATTTATAACAATAAACTCCCAGCCAGAGAACATTTATACACGAAGGCTATCAGTTCGCTTTAGCTACTAACAAATGTATAACAACTTTTCAAATGTGAAAGTTAATACAATCTTACAGAAAGTAGGAAACACTGCACGTCCAAGTATCTATCGTAGGTTTACTTACAGTTTTAAGACCTTGCCCAAATATATTCATTCAAAAGAAACAGTAGCATTACATACGGATTCTGAATTACGCAGGCAATAATATACATTAGACACTTCTCTTACAAATAGTTCCCACCTCACGGCATCGGCCAAGTGCAGGCATGAAAGTCCTGCGGAGCAGCCAGCAGGGGCCACACCTGGTTGTGCCTCTCGGACCCGATTTATCGGCCCGACCGAGGGCGCGAAGTACAGCAGGTGCGTCCGACTGCACTGCCCGGATGCCGATACTCAAACCTCCGCACCAGTGTCTCATGAGGTTAGCGTACTTTGGTACATCATACAGTTCAAGATGCAATATATTGTCTGGAACAAACTAAACATTCAGTTTTAGAACATTATACACAACAAGCCCCACGGCAGTTCGATCAGAATGGTGCAACAAATTGCGTAGCGTCAGACCACAACGTGGATTACTAACAGATTCTCGTAACTGAGCACTCGCTAATAGTTTGTCTCAGGTTAGGTACACTTGCAATACGGAAGGCAGGAAGTACATGCCCATTGAAAGAGATAGAATGATGTCTCCTTATCAAATGGTTCAAATGGCTCTGAGCACTATGCGACTTAACTTTTGAGGTCATCAGTCGCCTACAACTTAGAACTAATTAAACCTAACTAACCTAAGGGCATCACACACATCAATGCCCGATGCAGGATTCGAACCTGCGTAGCGGTCACTCGGTTCCAGACTGTAGCGCCTAGAACCGCACGGCCACTCCGGCCGGCTGTCTCCTTATCAATTCAGTGAAATAATCATCAAGAAGACCAGAGAAGAGAAGAGAAGTAGATCGCCACTACAATCTCACAATAAAATGTCATCGGTTAACGGCCACCAACTGCTTGGCTGCGCAGACCATCTCAAGGCACAGCCGTTACAACTGTCGACTGTACAATGCCTTTTCAAAACTCCTCTTCACCGACCGTGGTGCTTCCCCTCCTTCTCTCCATCTCACATCTCACTCGCGCTCCCCTGTCGATCCGCTCACTGCCTCACCACCTCGCAATGGACTCACAAGCGCCGAAAGGTTAGCAACTCTGAACAAATATCGATAGCCGCAAAGCCGGCAGAATACGGTAAGCCTTTCTGCACAGGAGTCAAGGAAGTGAGATACGAGTGCAGAGTGGATTGCTGCCTGTTATGAGCTGAGTGAAAACTGTTAATCAGTTGGAATAAGATCACGTTATTAACAAATGGTTTTAAAGAAGATATGTACTGAGAGGCCACTGTCAGAATTCCGAGACTCCTGAACAGGGTTCGACAAGAGGTTCGCTAACTAACACCACATATTTCTCGAACTGCCCGTTTCTGAGCGAAAAATACCTTTTGTGAATGGAAAGAAAAAAATGGTTCAAATGGCTCTGAGCACTATTGGACTTAACTTCTGAGGTCATCAGTCCCCTAGGACTTTTTTTTTTGTCATCAGTCTACTGACTGGTTTGATGCGGCCCGCCACGAATTCCTTTCCTGTGCTAACCTCTTCATCTCAGAGTAGAACTTACAACCCACGTCCTCAATTATTTGCTTGACGTATTCCAATCTCTGTCTTGCTTTACAGTTTTTGCCCTCTACAGCTCCCTCTAGTACTATGGAAGTCATTCCATCATGTCTTAGCAGATGTCCTATCATCCTGTCCCTTCTCCTTATCAGTGTTTTCCACATATTCCTTTCCTCTCCGATTCTGTGTAGAACCTCCTCATTCCTTACCTTATCAGTCCACCTAATTTTCAACATTCGTCTATAGCACCACATCTCAAATGCTTCGATTCTCTTCTGTTCCGGTTTCCCCACAGTCCATGTTTCACTACCATACAATGCTGTACTCCAGACGTACATCCTCAGAAATTTCTTCCTCAAATTAAGGCCGGTATTTGATATTAGTAGACTTCTCTTGGGCAGAAATACCTTTTTTGCCATAGCGAGTCTGCTTTTGATGTCCTTGCTCCGTCCGTCATTGGTTATTTTACTGCCTAGGTAGCAGAATTCCTTAACTTCATTGACGTCGTGACCATCAATCCTGATGTTAAGTTTCTCGCTGTTATCATTTCTACTACTTCTCATTACCTTCGTGTTTCTCCGATTTACTCTCAAACCATACTGTGTACTCATTAGACTGTTCATTCCGTTCAGCAGATCATTTAATTCTTCTTCACTTTCACTCAGAATAGCAATGTCATCAGCGAATCGTATCATTGTAATCCTTTCACTTTGTATTTTAATTCCACTCCTGAACCTTTCTTTTATTTCCATCATTGCTTCCTCGATGTACAGATTGAAGAGTAGGGGCGAAAGGCTACAGCCTTGTCTTACACCCTTCTTAATACGAGCATTTCGTTCTTGATCGTCCACTCTTATTATTCCCTCTTGGTTGTTGTATATATTGTATATGACCCGTCTCTCCCTATAGCTTACCCCAACATTTTTCAGAATCTCGAACAGCTTGCACCATTCTATATTGTCGAACGCTTTTTCCAGGTCGACAAATTCTATGAAAGTGTCGTGATTTTTCTTTAGCCTTGCTTCCATTATTAGCCGTAACGTCAGAATTGCCTCTCTCGTCCCTTTACTTTTCCTAAAGCCAAACTGATCGTCACCTAGCGCATTCTCAATTTTCTTTTCCATTCTTCTGTATATTATTCTTGTAAGCAGCTTCGATGCATGAGCTGTTAAGCTGATTGTGCGATAATTCTCGCATATGTCACCTCTTGCCGTCTTCGGAATTGTGTGGATGATGCTTTCCCGAAAGTCAGATGGTATGTCGCCAGACTCATATATTCTACACATCAACGTGGTCGTTTTGTTGCTACTTCCCCCAATGATTTTAGAAATTCTGATGGAATGTTATCTATCCCTTCTGCCTTATTTGACCGTAAGTCCTCCAAAGCTCTTTTAAATTCCGATTCTAATACTGGATCCCCTATCTCTTCTAAATCGACTCCCGTTTCTTCTTCTATCACATCAGACAAATCTTCACCCTCATAGAGGCTTTCAATGTATTCTTTCCACCTATCTGCTCTCTCCTCTGCATTTAATAGTGGAATTCCCGTTGCACTCTTAATGTTACCACCGTTGATTTTAATGTCACCAAAGGTTGTTTTGACTTTCCTGTATGCTGAGTCTGTCCTTCCGACAATCATATCGTTTTCGATGTCTTCACATTTTTCCTGTAGCCATTTCGTCTTAGCTTCCCTGCACTTCCTATTGATTTCATTCCTCAGCGACTTGTGTTTCTGTATTCCTGATTTTCCCGGAACGTGTTTGTACTTCCTCCTTTCATCAATCAACTGAAGTATTTCTTCTGTTAGCCATGGTTTCTTCGCAGCTACCTTCTTTGTACTTATGTTTTCCTTCCCAACTTCTGTGATGGCCCTTTTTAGAAATGTCCATTCCTCTTCAACTGTACTGCTTACTGCGCTATTCCTTATTGTTTTATGTATAGCGTTAGAGAACTTCAAACGTATCTCGTCATTCCTTAGTACTTCCGTATTCCACTTCTTTGCGTAATGATTCTTCCTGACTAATGCCTTGAACTTCAGCCTACTCTTCATCACTACTATATTGTGATATGAGTCTATATCTGCTCCTGGGTACGCCTTACAATCCAGTATCTGATTTCGGAATCTCTGTCTGACCATGATGTAATCTAATTGAAATCTTCCCGTATCTCCCGGCCTTTTCCAAGTATACCTCCTCCTCTTGTGATTCTTGAACAGGGTGTTCGCTATTACTAGCTGAAACTTGTTACAGAACTCAATTAGTCTTTCTCCTCTTTCATTCCTTGTCCCAAGCCCATATTCTCCTGTAACCTTTTCTTCTACTCCTTCCCCTACAACTGAATTCCAGTCGCCCATGACTTTTTCGTCCCCCTTTACATACTGCATTACCCTTTCAATATCATCATACACTTTCTCTATCTGTTCATCTTCAGCTTGCGACGTCGGCATGTATACCTGAACTATCGTTGTCGGTGTTGGTCTGCTGTCGATTCTGATTAGAACAACCCGGTCATTGAACTGTTCACTGTAACACACCCTCTGCCCTACCTTCCTATTCATAACGAATCCTACACCTGTTATACCATTTTCTGCTGCTGTTGATATTACCCGATACTCATCTGACCAGAAATCCTTGTCTTCCTTCCACTTCACTTCACTGACCCCTACTATATCTAGATTGAGCCTTTGCATTTCCCTTTTCAGATTTTCTAGTTTCCCTACCACGTTCAAGCTTCTGACATTCCACGCCCCGACTCGTAGAACGTTATCCTTTCGTTGATTATTCAATCTTTTTCTCATGGTAACCTCCCCCTTGGCAGTGCCCTCCCGGAGATCCGAATGAGGGACTATTCCGGAATCTTTTGCCAATGGAGAGATCATCATGACACTTCTTCAAATGCAGGCCACATGTCCTGTGGATACACGTTACGTGTCTTTAATGCAGTGGTTTCCATTGCCTTCTGCATCCTCATGTCGTTGATCATTGCTGATTCTTCCGCCTTTAGGGGCAATTTCCCACCCCTAGGACAAGAGAGTGCCCTGAACCTCTATCCGCTCCTCCGCCCTCTTTGACAAGGCCGTTGGCAGAATGAGGCTGACTTCTTATGCCGGAAGTCTTCGGCCGCCAATGCTGATTATTTATCAAAATTTAGGCAGTGGCGGGGATCGAACCCGGGATCGAAGACGTTTTGATTATGAATCAAAGACGCTACCACTAGACCACGGGTACTTAGAACTACTTAAACCGAACTAACCTAAGGACATCACACACTTCCATGTCCGAGGGGAATGGGAAGAGTTACCCGGCAATATAATACCATATATTATAAGCGAATGAAAATACCTAAAGTAAACAAATTTCGGTGTTATTTCAGATACTATTCTAGTAGTAAATACAGCAGAATTTAGTTTTTCAACAGGATCCTGAACATGGGCTTTTCACGACAGCTTACTATCTATCTGAACACCTAGGAATTTGGATTGTTCCGACTTGCTAGTGATATACCCATTCTGTTAATCAATATGTGCAAGTTAATTGCTCACACAACCACTGGGATACTTTCAACTTCAGCAATATGGAGTAGTCTCTTGTAGATGTGTGCAAGCCTTTACTCTGTACATGTACTACTGACCACACTTTTTGGAGTTCGAAAATCGCTTTTCTGCATGTTATTGTTCTTGTCTGTCTGCGTACATTGAAGTACAGGCTGGCATTGCCTTTTCAAAGTTTCGTTAGTAAAAATCACTGTTGAGAAGGAACGCAGTTTGTTGCCATCAAGGGCTGTGTAGATATCTGTGTTGGCACGGAAAGGAAGCCAACAACAGACAGGTTTTTTTAAGTGCCCAGTGGTCGCAAGTTATCATCGGAGACACAACCCCAGGCTCTGAGTCAGACTTGAAGGGCTAATTCTGAAGATATTCTTGTACGTTTTGTCATAGTGTCCGTATTCACTATGATTCCAGTTAATGAAGTTACGATTTTTATAACGGGTATTTTTCCAGGAGATTTGACTGCTCGTTTTATACATTGCCTTACTTCGAGTCAGTTCCACTTGTCGATGAATTTTATGAGCAACTTGATGGTGTAGCAATGGGTAACTCATTAGGTCCTGCGACCTGTAATTTCAGTATGGAGAAATTCGAACAATCGGCTCTGGACGTAGCAAATAAGAAACCATCTCGCTGGTACTGGTTTGTAGATGACACATTTGTGGTTTGGTCCCATGGTAGAAAGGCTTTGGACGAATTCTTTGATCACCTAAATAAAATTAATCCAAAAATCCAGTTCATAATGGAAATCGAAAATTGTGGCAGAATATCTTTCTTGGCTGTTTTAGTTATGAGACAGTCCGATGGAATTTTGGAACATAAAATGTTTCAGAAAGTAACACACACGGACAGATATTTACATAAAAACTCCAATCACCATCCACAACAAAAGAGAGATGTTAAAAGTCTTGTCGACAGAGTCGAAAGGATATGCACATCGCTCAACATCTGGACGATGAAATAAAACATCTGCAGCAGGCTTTCGAGAAAAATGGCTACTCAGGGAGAGAGGTAAAGAAAATTTTGCGACCAAGGAACAGAAGACCGAAGGACAAGGATTGAACCACAACGACAGAAAAATACAGTTTCTCTCCCTTTGATTAAAGAAGTAACGGATCAGATCGGTAAGATTTTACAGAAACATGACATCAGACCGGTCTTTAAACCAACAAAGGAAATAAGTCAAGTACTCCGATCTGTGAAGGATAAACGCCCTCCTCTATCGACGTGTGGTGTGCACTAAATTCCGTGTACGTGTGGAAAAGTTTATATTGGAACTACCAAGAGCAGTGTAAATACACGACTAAAAGAGCACAAAGTCTTTGCCGACTAGGAAAAAATAGAGAATTCAGCCGTAGGAGAACATGCTCTTCAGTTAAGAAACCACGAAGTGCAGGTTTCTGAAAGAGAAATTTTATCTAAAACATCTAATTATTATCCACGGTTATGTAGAGAAGCCATTGAAATTAATGAGCGTCAGGATAATTTTAATAGGAAAGAGGAGGCAATGAAACTTAGCGACATATGGGCAGTAGCTCTGCAGAATCAATAGATAGTTTTATCTTTGACAAGGCGACAATCGATAGTTTAGTTTTATCTCTGACAAGGATTATTTCTGCTCATCACGTGCTACCTTGACCACGCCACCTTTCCTACAGCATTTATGTTGATCTCGGACATCCGACAGGTCAGTCGGCAAGACCCAGCGGAGGAGCGCCTCTGAGGATGTCCAGCGCAGTCCTGGACGAAACGGCAGGAACGGAAGAGTTTCTTGTACCACGACGTGACATCCTGAAAAGTTCACCAGCAGCTATGTCATCCGGCCGAGAAGTCTTTCATTATATGAACAGTTGTTGTTTGTTTTTAGTAACACGGTTCGTTTGTTTATTATTTTTCCATTTATAGGGCCACATATATGGAAAGTGATAAATGATCGTGGATTGCACTTTAAAATTATAGACGTGTGTTAATTACCAGGAAAAAATTTAAATTTATGTCTTTCGCTGTTTTAACGGACTAGCGTACTGCATTATGTTCCGCTAGATGTTCTCAGGATTGAAGCTAGCTGCAGGATAATAAAAATAAAAACTTTTATTACTGATGGTGATTATTTGCAACGAAATATCTATTTAATTAGCCTTGCCATTTGAAATCTTATTTGTGTGTCTCATTTTTTAGAAGAAGAAAATTCAGAGCTACAATTTAAGACGAACTTAGTAATGACAGACTGAAATACAATGTTCATAATACGTACAACATACTCAGTTCGCTCCCCCGCCCCCCTTCTCACTCACTTTCTCTCTCTTTCTGTGTGTGTGCGTACGTGTGTGTGTGTGTGTGTGTGTGTGTGTGTGTGTGTGTGTGTGTGTGTGTGTGCGGGTGTGGAAGGTGGATGAGTGTGTACGTTGTGTGTGTACTTCTTCATTTGTCTCCATTTTCACAGATAGCAAGAATCGTCTGGACAAGTATGATTTAAAATATATATCATGGTGTCACAGTAAACTAGACCAAACAACGGTTGGGACTAGGGATTACAGAACACGCAGTGGACATTCATGCTGCTTTTTACGGAATTTCGCCTAGATATGAAGGAAGATTTTTAATCTGGCTCAGTGAAAAAGCAGGTGGTGATTATGAGTAGCACGTCTCCAGGGACGGTTCCAAGCATTGTCTCCTCCACCATTCTGTGCGCATGGTGGAAATCCCAGACTTTAATTAATGTGTGGTATGCGTGCAGCAAACAAAGACACGTGCTGCGGGTACCTCTCATAACGCACACTTCCCTCTCCTCTACCTTCTGAGAGGGCGCTAGATTTTAATGCGTCTCGTTGTATCTGCAATGCAATACCCAATCGTCTCAGCGTTTTTCCATCGTTACCCATTGAGAGTTTTAACTCCTCCCTCTGCCGCAATTTCCACAAATTCCTCGGCCAACGACATGTTTCCCGTAATTGGGAAAGAAAACAAATAACACCGATCAACAAGAAAGGAAGCAGAACTGATACTACACCGATGGATACTGAAAGTGTTATACTATTAAACATAATTCTGTTATTTATCAAATGTCGGTGGATATATCTGTCGCATTACTGGTACGAAATAATTACATCTTGAACTGATGTCCAGCACCTAGAACACTAAGGAGTGTGACACCCACGGTTATAAAGACAGCTTTGTATTCGATGTGACTAGGAAACAAAGGCCGTCTGAATGTCATATTGAAGAATTTCTTGTCATGTGTGAAGACTTCTGCGTCATCACATGGAGATTAATACCTAGAAACTTGTACAAAGCGATGCTTCTTCCTGTCGCATTCCACACATGCTCCGTAGCATCAAGCTGGCCATTGAAGCAGCCGTACATTCCTGCAGGTGGCTGTGATACGGACTGCAGTGTACTGTGTTCCATTACACTATTGGAACATGCAAACTGGGACACTGGTCATGAAGGGTAAAACAACACAGTTTACCATTCCCGCCATATACCGGCGACTATTCAGCTTCCGTTCAACAATTACCGAATCAATCCTTTTATCATGTACAGCAGTTTCCCACACTTTGGTCCTAGCAGTTGGAGAGTTATGGCTCTCTCTATAACTGCTGTTTGCTGCGACCTCCAGCACGTTAACAACTGATGTCCCGCGCGCTGCAGCCTCGTGCATTTGTTACCTGCGCCCCTGCACCTTTTCCTCCTCTCACTCCATCTTGTAATTACTGATATTCACTAAGACAAGTAATCAAGGCCCCACACAGGCCTGGAATACTGCAGTATGAAAAGCTCTGTAACATAAAAAAAAAAAATCTCTAGCCAATACGCATCTGGAAGATTTCAAGTTCTCACGAGGTCTCAATGCTTCACCAATGACGATCCGCCTACTATTTCCTCATTGGTCGTAGCCAACTGGGTTACTGGCGGAAACTATACGACGTGCGTATTTTACTGTCATTGCGTAAAACAACACGTAACTCGACATACGCATCATCTCCATACATACACCGCAAGCTACGTAAGCCACTGTACGGTGCGTAGCGTAGGGTACCCTGTATCACTATTTATTATTTCCTTTCCTGTTCAACCGTCAAATATAGCGAGGGAAAACCAGTGTGTAAATGCCTCCGTACGGGTCCTCATTTCTCTTATCTTCGTGGTCGTTACGCGATATATACGTTGGTGGCAATAGTGTCATTCTGCAGTTAGCTTCAAACGCCAGTTCTCTAATTTTTTCTCTAGCGTTCCTCGGAAAGATCGTCGCCTGCCCTACAGGGGTTCTCATTTCTGTACCCGAAGCGTCTCCGTAATAGTTGCGTGTTGTTCGAACCTACCGGTGACAAACCTAGCAGTCCGCCTCTGAATTGCTTCGTTGTTTTCCTTTAATCCGATCTAATACGGAACTCAAACAGTCGAACAACACTCAAGAATGGTTCGTACCGTGTCCTATATGCGGTCTCCTTTACAGATGAACCAAATATTCCTAAAATTCTCCCAATAAACTGAAGTCGACCGTTCGACTTCTCTACTCCAATCCTCACACCCTCGTTTCGTTTCATAGCGCTTTACAACGTTACGCTTAGATATTTAATCGACGTTACCCTGTCAAGCAGGACATTACGAATTCTGTACTCGAATATTACGCGTTTGTTTTTCTTACTGATCTGTAGTAATTTACATTTTTCTACTGTTAGAGCTAGCTGCAGTTCCTTACACTATCCAGAAACTAAGTCGAAGCCATCTTCTGTCCCCCTGCAGTCACTCAACGACGTTACCATTCCGGACACCACAGCATCATCAGCTGTCTGCAAGATCTTACATGTATCATATAGAAAATAATTGTGGTCATATCACATTTCCAGGGGCCACTCCTTATGATGCCCTTGTATATGATAAACACTTCCTGTCGAGGACGACATACTGGGTTTTGTATGTAATATGGATATGCACTCAAAACAAACGCGCAACACTCTACAAATACATATTTATATGTAGCACGAGATGAAGAAGACATAAAATGGAAGATTTAGAATCACTGCAGATTAATATACAGGATATCTCACAATCACTATTACAGATCTCTAGCGGTTGTAGATTTTCGCTTAGTAACCGATGTTCGGAAATGGATATACAATGAGATTTAAGATCTGACTGCTTTCAAATTTACCGCGTCACGGCAAGTACACCAAGTAAGCAGAGGGTGCCGTTGTTAGTCCCTGTTGTAATTTGAGATCACGTACCATTTTCGTACGACTACGACAATGACCACGAGAAACTCGTACGATCGCAACTAACAGGGTTCACTCCGGTGCTCCACGGACGCACCGCACTCTCATCTTTGGAGAGAACGCCCTCCGTCGCGTAGAAGAGAACCCGAGTACCAGTACTCTAAAGACTGCCCATGCTGTGGACTCGTATAGAGCATATAGGTTACAGCCGATTATCTCTACTGTGTGCGTACCGTGAAGCGAGAGATTCCTAAGTGATGCAACATCAAACTTATTTTGCATCCAAATGATATATTTCCGGACACCGATATCTTATCGAAACTATAAAAGTACCATCTACAGCCCCTAGAAGCCTTTAATAGAAATTGCGAAGCATCCCATATAGCACACGTAAATGGTAGAATAATTAACGCAATGTCGAAAGAGAAAGTATTTGCAAATATATAATATTTTGCTATCAAAAAAAGTATTTAATAAAAGAAATTAGTTCCAGTTCATTGTTTTTAAATTACCGCACTCGAAGTATGTCTTAAAGTGCCTGGGAATTAAGATACGTGAAATAAGTAACAACAATTAGAAGCAGGAAGTGTCAGTTTGTATTATTTCTGGCTTTAAAACCATCATATTCAGCTACAAGATCTTCTTAAAGCAGATGAGAAGTCAACAGTGGCAAGATGAAGTAATCTTGTGTGAGTTACCGATGTCAAATGGATTGTTCGGTACTGGTATCGTGACAAAGACGGCATAAATTGCGGCCCTTCTCTGCGATGGGCTACTGTGTTCGGAAGTAGCGAGACTAAATGATAAACTTCTGTTATTAATATTTAAAAAAATTAAACACTGAATTTACTAGCATTTCTTATAAACAGCAGGCTACCATTCTACTATTTCAAAAGCGTTGATTATCGGCAGATTAATAAACAATTACTAAACGTAAAGGCAGACAATGCACTTGGTACCTAACTTGGATTGCGAATGAAGTCGTTCGGCTGTTAGATCAGAGCTGGTTAGACAGTCTCAGAGGACAGACATGGTATCTGCCGCAGTCGGTATCAGCTAAGAACTTAATTAGCAATCTCTAATTGTTTGGAAATGTAACTGAGAACTGTTTGATAGTAATTTCTCAAATACGCAGTTCATTATTTTGTTGCTTTTAATGAAAGAGTGAAGAATGGAAACTAATTGTGATTCATAAAGTGGACTGTAATTGTGCAGTTTCTCGTATTCTGCTAGTAAAAAGTGTGTGGCGTGCGGTTTAAGCAAACAAATTCAAAATTTAATTATTTATACAATGCCCGTTCCTCGCTAACAGCTTATTACAGCTTCAAGATGACGGACTCACGACCTACGTGCTATTTTCTGCGCAGAGGACAACAACTACAGAAGACTGCAAGTTCTTGAACATTATTCAGAACTTACGTATTCCACTAAGGGCAGTGGAAGCATCTAGGAACCTGGCGTGTACTGTAATCTTGGTGGAAGTGAGATCAGTGACACATCATCTGTCGTAACAGAGAGGAGATATAAAGGAAGGTAATTCTCGAGAGAAGGGATTTATCATACACTCGTAAATCCCTCTCGCTAATATCTACGTCTCTCTTTCACTTGCCGTAACTTCATCAAAAAATTATTCACTTAATAGACGAGTTCCTTTGAGACAGATTTAGAAGAGGAGAGATACGTAATAGCCGTATTGGTCAGCGAAGGAACAGTTAGCTGTGGGAAATGGCGTATCGTGACCACAGGTCGGCGGCTCATAAACCGGAAATGCCAGTGTTTAAATGGCTCTGAGCACTATGGGACTTAACATCTATGGTCATCAGTCCCCTAGAACTTAGAACTACTTAAACCTAACTAACCTAAGGACAGCACACAACACCCAGTCATCACGAGGCAGAGAAAATCCCTGACCCCGCCGGGAATCGAACCCGGGAACCAGGGCGTGGGAAGCGAGAACGCTACCGCACGACCACGAGCTGCGGACGGAAATGCCAGTGTAGAGCGACGCGGTGTTGTGTGAGTTATTTAGTCTCCTCTTTCACTGAAGTAGTCCGTGATACAGACCAAAAACGCTTCACACAAAAAAACATGCTGCTTAACGACGTCACTGAAAAAAATGGTTAAAATGGCTCTGAGCACTATGGGACTTAACATCTATGGTCATCATTTTCCTAGAACTTAGAACTACTTAAACCTAACTAACCTAAGGACATCACACAACACCCAGTCATTACGAGGCAGAGAAAATCCCTGACCCCGCCGGGAATCGAACCCGGGAACCAGGGCGTGGGAAGCGAGAACGCTACCGCACGACCACGAGCTGCGGACGGAAATGCCAGTGTAGAGCGACGCGGTGTTGTGTGAGTTATTTAGTCTCCTCTTTCACTGAAGTAGTCCGTGATACAGACCAAAAACGCTTCACACAAAAAAACATGCTGCTTAACGACGTCACTGAAAAAAATGGTTAAAATGGCTCTGAGCACTATGGGACTTAACATCTATGGTCATCATTTTCCTAGAACTTAGAACTACTTAAACCTAACTAACCTAAGGACATCACACAACACCCAGTCATTACGAGGCAGAGAAAATCCCTGACCCCGCCGGGAATCGAACCCGCGAACCCGGGCGCGGGAAGCGAGAACGCTACCGCACGACCACGAGCTGCGGACGATGTCACTGAGCTTATTAAACATTTCTCACCACTTTTCGAAAGTTGTAGGTTTTTTATTATTGTCGTGGTCGTTACTTTAGGGCGAAATTAGCTATAGTACATTAATGTTTATAGTTCACCGCCCGTGCTCAGTGTGTAAATCGGTCCAATTACTAAACATCCTACTCCACGTTCCAATCATCGTAACTTACGAACAACTATTTTCTGAGGTAACAAGGATCACCTTGATCTATACGTCCATTAAGTTCGGACCATGCATTGACAATAATCCGCATTGTCACCGGAAATACAGTGTAAAAGTACTGCTATGAAAACGCCATTAACTCGCTTACGCACAACAGTAATCAGTTTCCCCACGTCTCTCCAAACTTCATTGTTACCGCTTCACATAGTGAGCTACATTTGTAAAATGTTCCATTAGTTACAGTTTACATTAATACAGTATTTTATAGTGTAGAAATATTATAATAACATGTTAACAAATGTGTAAGTGCACAGCACCAGAAAATTAAAAATCATAATTCCTTAGTTACAGAACGTCAGTAGAAAGAAGCAGAAAACCTGCACTATTGTAATTCTATCTGTGACGCGAAAACGAAGAAAAGGTGTTGTGTCAGTTTATCGTAGCGTCTTCACAGCTTCTGCCTCTCTATTCATACTTCTGTAAATAACTCGTGACTATATTTGGCAACCATGACTTAGTAAACTGAAGGTTTAGCGGTATTCACACATGCCAGAACTTTTTCCTTTGGAATTTTAATTATTATATTCTTCATGAAGTATGAGAGTAATTCGTTTCTTCAGAATACCAAGTGGAATAGATTGTCATGGCTGACTCTCCCGAAGCTCTCAATAATCCTGAGGTTAAGTCGTGCACTCCAGGAACCTTGCTTTTACTCGTATTTAGGTGCTTCAATACTATGTCAAATTCTTCTCACAGTATTATATATCCTATTCCCCTTGATCTACTTCCGCTGTTACATAATCAGGTTCATATCCCTTGTGTAGCCCTTCTAGCATATAGTGGTTCCACCTTCCACACTTAGTACAGGCTTGTCATAGAAGCTCTTAACACTGATACAGGTGCTCCTCTTTCCTCCTTAGTGTTTTTAGTTTTTCGAAAGGCAGCACCTGTCTTACCCCTACTCGTGAAAGCTCTACGGTTTTTCATTTCGCTTCTAGACGTTCCTGCGTTGCAATTTTATACTTTATATGAATATAAATTTTTAGATATTTGTATTTCCGATAGTCTGATACATTTGTTGCATTGTTATGTTTTACCCTTTCATCATTTAAATTCAATATCTCATATGTTATTCAAGGATTTCAGCTGAGATTTGTTGTTTGGCCTATTTGCTCCTCTTCTGCCCTCCCTTTTTCGTGTCTGAGAGATACCCATTCATCCTCTGTCATATTCCTTTTCACTGATACAGGCAATCGTTACCTAATGTTCCTTTCGAATCTGTCAGCAACCTCTGGTTCTGTCATTTTATCCTGGCCCCATCGCATTAATTTCCAACCTTTCTGCAATTACTTTGGTTTGAATCTACAGTTAACAACTAAAAAATTATCAACAGAGTCCATATCAGCCCCTAGTAACGTTTTGCAGTTTAAAAGTGTGATTTATAGTAAACATTCTGTTCTGTCCACATCCCTTCCATCTAAGTAACGCTTTTTCATGATTCTCAAACCAAAAGTTACTAATCATTAAATGTGTTGTAGGCGGATTCTTTCGTTCCTCTCCCCCAGTCCTAGTTTTACTTTTTTTCCTTCTCTTTCTATTCCTGCTGTCGAATTTCACTCCTGTATCAAAACTAAATTTTCGTCTCCCTTGATTATCTGTATAAATGCTTTCATTCTCATCACCTCAGAATACTGCAGTGGTGGATTTTGGCTCTGTATCTATCTTCACTACGAACAAGGGTCCACTGTGATATCCATAGTAGCTAATTCGCATTCCTATTTATTATTAGACCCATTCCTGCGTTATCTCATTCTGATTTTGTATTTATAATCCTGTGTTGACCTGATTATAAGTCCTGTTCTTCCCACCTTCGCACATCACCAAGTCTCATTATATCTAGCCTCGGCTTACCCATTTCTCTTCCTTAAATTCTCTAATTTACCCACCCGATTAAGCGACATCCCACTTTCTGACCTGTAGAATCCCAGTTCTGTCTTTCCTGATGACTGCCGGCCGAAGTGGCCGTGCGGTTAAAGGCGCTGCAGTCTGGAACCGCAAGACCGCTACGGTCGCAGGTTCGAATCCTGCCTCGGGCATGGATGTTTGTGATGTCCTTAGGTTAGTTAGGTTTAACTAGTTCTAAGTTCTAGGGGACTAATGACCTCAACAGTTGAGTCCCATAGTGCTCAGAGCCATTTTTTTTCCTGATGACTACACCCTCCTGGGTAGTCCCCTCTCAGAAATTCTAATTGCGGTCTATTTTAACTGCGGAATACGTTGCCAAACGGGATACCATTAATCTTAAGCCGTTTAGTGGAGTTACATGTCTCAGGGAAGTATAACGCTAGTAGTTACCCACAGCTTTCAGCGTTCGATTTATGTGGCTAATGTTAGAAGCTGAGATCAGTAAATTATCGAGACTGTTGCCTCTGCAACCACCGAAAAGGCTGCTGCCTCTCTTCAGAAACCACATTTTAGCCTGGCTTCTCCACAGATAACCCTCCAGTGGCGTTATAGTTACGGGATGGGGGAGTATCTCTATTGGGGTTGTAGTTACGGGATGGGAGAGTATCTCTATTGAATTCGGTGACAAGTCAGACCCACGCGCCACATCTTCTGCTTAACTTTTGCAAGATACATCCATTTGAAATCGCATAAGTTTTCTCACTTTGGTCTACCTATATAATACTCACGGCGCACGTATCCCCCTCAGTTACTGCATCAGCTATTCCTTTGAGTATCAGGATGTGTTCTACCAGCTAAGCTCTTCGCCACTAAATCACCATGAATTACTTGTTCTACATATCTAATGTTTAGCATTATTCTGTAAAACCATATTTCATACTATACTTTCATTCTACATTTTATGATCTCTTATCGTCTCCTGTCGCCTGTTATTTTTGTGTCCATATAGAACAAACTTCCTCTACCATTTTAGCGTCTCATTCTCCAATCTCCACCCCTCCACCCTCACCCCCACCCCACCCCTCACCACCATCCACTACACAAACTGAACACTTTCTCGTTTATCCGGAAATCATACATAATTGAGAACTATCCTACTTTCTTTGAGATCTTGTAACCAAAGTACAATTTTTCGGTTTTAGCCTGTCGGTATTTCGTAGTCATTTATATTTCAAATGAGCAATGATTATCTGGAATATATTACCCGTGTTGCCCACATCCGCATGTGATGGCATTACTAGCGTGCAGTTATAACGATATTAACTACTCAATATTGCTGTGTAATAATATCGGAGGCCGATATCAGAAATGGCAACCGTTAATTGGGGCGAACAGATTATATTATCGCAGCTCATGGGCGTGATGTTTAGTTAAATCTCGTGTCGATGATCGCGCTACTGCGTACGTAACGTTTATTGAAAGGTATTTCGGGCCTCATGAATGTAAATACATGGCTTGACTAGTCTACAACTTTGTTAAAGCTTGACACCGTGAGTGGTGAGATACATACCCACAATAACTAATTATTATTCTGATATTTTTGTTTCAGGCTACTGTCATATTTCCCTTAAAAGTTATTGTCGCTTCTTTCAGAATTCGAGTATACTTAGATCCTTTGTAGTTATAGAGCACCCCCTCACCACTAAGAACAGTGTGCAGCTTGTATAGTGACTTATGGAAGCTACACACAGCACATAGAACCGACGGATTGCTCTGAAACTACGTCTGAGATAATCGAAATTTAACAGAAGCCGGTAACCGTTATTAACTCTAGAAACGATAAGGGGTAATTCGTTAGCCCATGTGATTACGTTCTGCCGAATTTTTATTTTTGATATTGATGGACCTGACGCGTAGTGGATTCTCAGTTATGCCCGAGGTACAGTTGTTGCTGGCTATGTTTAGTAAATTATTCTCAATAAAGAGGAGAAACATATGTATTGGGAGGAAAGAGCTACTCCTGTACTATGTGGATACAATTTTTTGGTTGTCAGCTTCCAATTTCGGAGCTTGGCGACTAGCAGTAGACTAAAAATAACAAATACAAGCATCGAGAACGTTATAAATATGTGGATATATGAGGTGGAAGCAGATGAATGTGACAACAACGAATATGAAGATAATATTGAGATTCTCTCAGCTCATGAAAATGTTATTTCTGAGACTGAAATATCTGAAATCAACGATGTGAGTGAAGACGTCGATGAGCAGTACATACATATGGAACGAATGGGTTTATGTGGATTATAAAGAAACCTCCCAAAACTAGAACAGCTGCCAGAAACATAAATTAGAATTCCAAGAGTCAAGGCATGTGCAACGACCATTTCTACGCAGACGAATTCTTATACTGTACTGTTTGATGACGATATACTCGATCAAATTGTAACCCATACCCACCAACAAACTGAGAAACGGAAGCTGAACTATAAGGATACTAGATATGTCGAAGCAGCTGATACGGAGGGAATATGTTACCGTGAATGACCGAAACTGGAGAATGTTGACTTTCACCGGTGAATGTCAACAGATACCAAATACGACGGTGAAAGATCGAATATTTCATTACATTGTTGTACATTCGGACCGTCTCCGGTGTTTGTCGACAATTACAGATATGCTCTGGTGGAGGTCCAAAACAGAAGAGTCAAAAAACAAGCGACTGGTTCTCTCCCGCCAAATCCTTTGTTCTGCTCGAAGTCAATCAGCTTTGTCAGTCTTATGCAAGCTTTGTTGCTTGTTACTGACCCCAACGTACACCAATGAAAACTTTCTCGATGATGGCATGGTCGAAATGAGATGCGTTTAACATGCTTCTGAGCATACAAACCAGCGTTATTTAATTCCTCAAACTGTCTCCGGTAGAGACATAGAGACACACGTACCAGTAGTGGTTTCAAGGTCTGCAACAATCTGCCTAGGAGTTAGACGTCTGTTCCTTTTCGCTACGTATCGCTCCTCTTGCGATGTGGTCGTCCATCTACGACTGCCAGCATGCTTCCGCACAGCATTTCCATTTTCAGCAGCCTTTTTAAATCGTGAGATGACTCTTCTGGACTCACCCATTTGTAGCGGCACCACCGTTCAAGATAAGGAAAGTCAGATTTGTGCGATATTTGGAGTTCGAGTTACAGCCAGGTGCGAGCCAGGTTGCAGTAAGTTATGCATATAAGCAGTTGATAAGGCAAATAGAGGCCACAGGGGCATAGAACTGGCGGACAGGGTGAACACAGCAGTGTCCATGGCACAAGTCACAAGCAGAAGAGGGTCACTGGCCAACCTAAGTGTTATGTATACGTGACGTGAACCGGCGAGCTTGGCAAAACCGAGGTGCGCCGGCCAGGGTGGCTGGGCAGTTCTAGGTGCTACAGTCTGGAACAGCGCGACCGCTACAGTCGCAGGTTCGAATCCTGCCTCGGGCATGGGTGTGTGTGATGTCCTTAGGTTGGTTAGGTTTAAGCAGTTCTAAGTTCTAGGGGACTGATGACCTCAGAAGTTAAGTCCCATAGTGCTCAGAGCCATTTGAACCATTTTTGAAAACTGTGATGCACAGCCGAGTATAAATAAGCGTCGTTTGATTCATTCAAGTGTGGCAGCTCTCCTGGACGGCAAGGTGTGTCACACTTCTGGCTACACACAGCAACAGATGGGGCGCCAGCATCGCAGTCCACGGCGGGTCGTCGGTTCGACTCTCTGAGGCTGACGCAGGGTCTACAGCCAGCCAGCCACTCTTTGGCTCACAACCGCGGGCAGTCATGTCTCCCGATACACGCTGGAGACTTCCTGAGGCGAGGGCCGCAGATTCGAACGCCGAATCGTGGGCGGTCGTTGCCGCCGCGTTCTCAGCTATGACAGCGACGAAGAAGCAGCAGCAGGACCAGCCTACTGCTCCCGCCAGAGCAGCACAGAGACAATGGGGACGGTGGCCGCTGAGTCAGCTGCTGGCGCAGCCATCCTGACGTCATCGGAACTCAGCAGGCCAGCAAAGGCCGGCACGACACAATGTTGCATTGCACAGGCCACTGGGGTGCTTCCTCAGCATTGCGGGACCCTGCGACGCAGACTGAGGTGAATGGGGGGCACTGTAGCTAAAAAACAATAAATCATTTGGAAAGTTCTCGCCGAGTTTTAATATGGCAACTCCTGGCACCCATCCACTACATTTGGTGGTGTCTTCCCACTACATTTGGTCATCCTGATACATTCGGTGGCAGAAGCCACCACAACACAATACTGTGGCCACAATAGTTACGCTTTGACCAACCTCCAGCCGTCCTACTGCTCATCCACTATCGCGTCCTACTGCTCGTCCACGATCGTAAGAACTCAAATGATGTCTCGCAGACATGTTGACTTATCACACGAAATGTTGCACTAATCGATTCCACAACAATCTACGTCAAACACTATACTACCTGAACTGTCGATTGCATACAGAGCGATCGTGCACATTCTTCACTGCAGTTAATGTGACCCGCCCTCTACATTTCCTTTGACTGACTCACGTGGCGTCCAGGTGTTGAGAGTAAATTATGTGAAAGGACTGGACCGTGTTTTGGATAAATATCATTTACTTTTGTGAAACATTTATTACGAGATATTATAAAGTACAAATATACAGTTACACATTAAGCAAACTTTCAACATAAACCCAACAGCTATTTGCACTTCATAGATTTAAAACAGAGTGAATCCAAAAAATTATTTAACTATCTAAAAACAAGCCCACAGGACCCTTAAATAAAATTTGAACTAGAATTAATAGAATGTGGTCTAATCTGAATTTTACGCATTTAGAAAAAGGAAAAAAAGAACGTCAATGCCAACATACGGCGTAATTATGCTGAAATACCAGTTGGCGTTCTAAAATCTTATACCACAATTCAAATCAACAAACAGGATCCCGGCTAATATGAAACCAACAGGACGGTGAGAAATAAAGATGATCACTTATAAATGCATCGCCGTTAACATGCTGCCTCTGAATCTAAAAAGTCCTTTAATTAAAAACTTAGACAGTGCCAGATAGCAAAATTTTAAGAACAAATTTAACAAGTTAAGAAACGGGCAAACACGGCTCTTCAAAAATTTAAATCTGGCTAGCGCCAAATAATAAAATTGAGGCAAATTTAGCAACCAAGGCAACGGATGTTCACGGCTCTGTAAAACATTACCCAACACAGTGAAACTCTTAAACTCGTATTAACTGAAACACGAGATAGGGTGATTTCTCGTAAGTAAAGAGAATAAAACAAAGTATTACTATCATTGGGGCAGAGGCCCGTAACAAAGCTACGTAACTTAATTCTTTGCGGCATGATGTGACGCAGGAGGTGGCAGGTTCGGCGAAGACGATGTCCTCGGCCGACGCACACAGGCAGCAGGTCCACAAAAGAACTGCGGGCCACCAGATGCGCTGTCCTCTGCGTGTCACAACAGCCGTAAGACTGGAACAAATTAAGGAAGTGTCTAAGTTGCAGCAGCACTAGTCCCTTTTAGAATCTCACCTAGTCGTGTGTACACTCAGGAAATAGTCCCATTAGCACGCGCGACCTCCAACAAAGTCAACAGTTCTCCCCAGACTGAATCACTCATCATTTATACGCTTTTAAATACCTTTACTCTGTCAGATTTACTGCTGAGCATACACTTACCAGAACCGATTCTAAGGCATTACAGCACCGGAAGACAGGAAACAAACCTAGACACCACCAATACTCTTTCTTCTGACGTAGCCCGTTTAACGTGTGTAAGTGGCTCCAAGTTCACTGGGTCGACAGACAGTACGGTGATCTCATAATCCACAGGCCAAAGCCCGCATCTCGTGGTCGTGCGGTAGCGTTCTCGCTTCCCACGCCCGGGTTCCCGGGTTCGATTCCCGGCGGGGTCAGGGATTTTCTCTGCCTCGTGATGGCTGGGTGTTGTGTGATGTCCTTAGGTTAGTTAGGTTTAAGTAGTTCTAAGTTCTAGGGGACTGATGACCATAGAAGTTAAGTCCAATGGTGCTCAGAGAGCCACAGGCCAAAGCACGTAATGAATCAGGCACTCCAAAACATAAGACTCTCCGTACATTAGTTCATACGCACTGAATGCCCAAAACAGAGGAAATGACTTAAACATACAAATGAAATGGATTTTGGTGATCAAGGAGCACTCAGGGCTACGATCGCTTGCAATAATGCGCACTCCGGAATAACTCGGAGACCACCGTGTCATTGCGAGCGGAGCCGAGTCCCAATATGATGCATTCAAAGCACACTCATGCTGACAGCAACCGTTGCGCCCACTAGCTGGAAGGCTCTCGCTCTGCCGAGGAACCGCTAGTTCTGTTGTGCGCACGGTGGTAACAGGAAGCTGCCACGGCTCACTGTCACTGCTCGGGTGTTCTTTGCCAACTGTCAATTCTTCCATGCCAACTGTCAAACAGTGTGCCTCTGATACGTCTTTGTATTTCTCCCAGTAAATTGTGCTCGTAACTGCAGACTTCAACAGTGGCGAGGCGACGATTGTTTTCGAACTAAGCAATATGGACCCAGCGTTTACGAATCAGTTGCTTCTACAACAGAAGGAACAACGGCAGCTTTATCAGCAACTACTGGAGCAACAGCGAGAGCAGTTGGCGTCACTACAGCAGGAAATAACAGCGTTTTCTTTAATAAGCGAGACACCTTCGTCAATTCCGTGTTCTCCTTCATCTCTAAACCGAGTTGATGATTGGGAATTGTATTTACCTCGGTTCAGAAATCACTTCATTGCTAACAAGATAGCAGATTCAGATCGAAAATGATCATTTATCCTATCGTGATCTTCACACAGTTTTTTATAATCCGTTCACCATAAGAATAAACCTGATGTAAAGCTTGCACTATGTATTCTTCCGCGTTTGCTGGAACCTCATTGGATTTCCGTTTCACGTGGGACTGCAAACAAGCTATCTCGAGTACTGTCAAGTACTATAATAAGGGTACGCTTTGTGCTGTGCGTTACGCGCACGTCGACTTAGCGATAATACGGGACAACAGCTTTACCGGCGCATTTC
Organism: Schistocerca nitens; assembly: GCF_023898315.1. Taxonomy (NCBI): domain Eukaryota; kingdom Metazoa; phylum Arthropoda; class Insecta; order Orthoptera; family Acrididae; genus Schistocerca; species Schistocerca nitens. Next base: position 926,773,498 of record NC_064617.1, on the reverse strand, counting down.
ATCTGGACAACACTGGCCGGTCAGCTGGTATAGCTAGCCTGCAGTGACGTGGCCAGCTGCAGTTCACACGTAAAAGGATACGAGCAGAGGCGCAATACATCTTCGAATCCCATTTAATTTTTAAGCAGAATGAAATAATACACTGCAAATCTCCAACAATACGCTCCTTAGACGACTAGACGAAAACCGCAACACGTTGTCGTTTTTAGCTAGCGTACAATTGTAATTCAAAAGAGGAATGATGAAAATTCCTGACTTAACCACAGGTCAGTTTTTGTGCTTAAGCTGTGTGTAACGTAAAAGAGCATTGAAGGCTTTCACCGTATAGTTAAATATTGAAGCCACTGAAGGTATTGCTTATAGTCATTCGTCTGGTAATCTCTTAGCTCCTTCCTTATACGAATCAGAGAAGTACATTTCAGTTCTGGAAGTGTCACCTGATTCGTTGATAACGAGCCTATCAACAACAGAATCCACAGATCCAACCAGGCGCAGCATTTTCTCTTCTTCTTCTATGACGAGCCGTTCTATATCCCGCCAGCGTTCGGCAGTGACGTGTGAAAAAGCTGCGTGCGTTAGTTTCAGTACGTCTGGCAGATTAACAGTCTTGTTACTTCTCGGGCCAAATCCTACAGCTTGGCTCCAGATCAGTTCTGTTGGGTTCATATTGTGATGGTACAGTAGCAAATGTAAAAATGCGGGATTTGTATGATGTGCTCGATGCTGCGAAAATGGTGGTTTTTCATGTTTCTACGATACTTATCTACCTCTGTGGTACAAAACGATGGACATAGTCCAAATAAAGAGGATATGCTTTTTCATTTTTGCCCCAAAAAATTAAATTTTTGATGTTTCCTTAATTTAAACACCTTTTATGAACAGTCTTTCATAAAACATCGATAATTAAGAATTTGTATTTGAAATGGAAACAGGAATTTCGCGTCCAATATGTAATTAAAAACAAGAAGACGAGCATTATTCATAAAAATAGTTATGAGTTTTACAATTACGAGATGTAGGTATTTCAAATTGAACGAGGGAAAAAAAAATACTGATAGACGAGAGATCTGAAATAATGCACGAGTAAACGTAAACTGTTCATATCCCAATACGCTACCGACTGCGCTACTTACTATGTTACGTGGTTATTGCATACAAGAACGGAAAAATTTCAAAGCCGAATCTTTCCGTAAATTTATGAGAAACATTAAGAACAGCCTATTTCTCGGCACTTTTTAACCGTGTTCTACGCGCGTGTTTCACTGCAAAAGCTGAAAGCAGCCTCTGCCATTTTCATACTGCGACAATCAGAGCACAACACTGCAGAGGCTGTGACTGTACACGATTTTTCAAATAAAAACTACTTAGCTAAAGCGTAATTAAGAAAAACGTTGATGGCCTTTAATACATTTGAAATCTTAAAGTTTCATTTAACGTAACTTAGTAATAAGATATCTAATACACAAGTAGGACCTACTTCCAAGAGTGTAACGAGACCAGTGTACGTGTGCTACGGCAATCATAGTGTTTGTTCACTTCAGGTTTATTCTTATGATGAACGAATTATAGTATTGCTCCACAATTTATCCCCAAGACAAATACAGATATTTTACCTTTCGCAGAACTTTGTAACCTGATATCAGATTATTACGACTGTCAGTCTCTCATGGAGTATGCTAGATTGGATTTTTACCGGCGTTGTAAACGGCGGTCAGAAACTTATAAGTACTGGATCACTGACCTTCAGGTTATCAGTCACCGGTCCGCTTTTGTGTGCTCAGAACAAACATGCAGCAAATCGTATGCCGATTACATGATTCCTTCAGTATTCGGACGATAAGTAAGTGCGAGCACAGCGTTTTTAACAAAGTGTTTAAGGCATTCGGATCTTTCCTCACACGAGATACTTAAAATAGCTCAGGCTTTCGAATTCACACAAGCTCGTTCCGCACTGCCCGCGCTTTCGGTAAACGCAAAAGGAAAATCCATGAACGCCAAACCCACTCCCCCCCCCCCCCCATCCCCTGATAAATATGCTAGTCCTCGCCGACGTCCTTTTCCTCGCCACAACAGGCTAAAGCCACACCCACACAGGGAAGCAAAACTTCATTTCCGAACATTCTGCCTCTCATAATTCAATTTCCGACAACTTTCCGAATTCTGCGTCTGAACGGAATTTCAATCAACGCTGTTTATCCTCGTGCCCGCGGTATTTCCACTAAAACCCGCGCTCCTGCTTTCCCCATAAAGCAGCTACTTGTTTCTCGTGCAAAATAAAAAGTCGAATTAATAGTGTGTATCAGTCACCTGCCACACGGCTGTTTCCAGTAGGGTTTTCTTTTATTGCTTCATCCTTTGGCGAATCACGTCGATGTATGTTAACGCTTCCGTAAAGGGGTAAACCTGCACAACATGTATTAACGCTACAAGTGAATAGTTTTGAGGTCCGTTTTGCTGGGGTACAGGCGCATCCTCTTCTACCATTAATGGTACTACGTATGTTGTGTTAGGTTCCTCCACGCTAAAACCGTTTCATAGAAGGGTCACTGCATATAGTGGCCATGACATGTGCACGAAAGATGTTTCTCTTACATAAACGTTTCAAAGAAAGTTTCATTGTTAGTTGTTACTTCTGTTACTGCACTCGCACAGATTGCTCTCCATTTCCGAAATGGGTGTTTCTTGTCCACGGAGATTCCGTTCTAGGACATCGAAAATTTAACTGCCTCATATTCGGTTCACTCTTGGGCGAGGACGAGCCATGGGTTCGGCACTGAAAATTTATTTAAATCAGGGCCCGTGCCTCATTTATCGCGGGCCTGATCTCCGACGTCCTACCTGACGCAGTTAAAGCACAATTAGACAGGCTGAAGGACCTCGAAGTGATTTCACCTGTCTCCTTATGAGGCGGCGGGTCGGTTTTAATTTAAAGAAATATTGCTCGCCGTCTTTTACGAGAGCCTGAAAACTATTTTTGCGGTCAGCCAGAAAGCGAAGGAGAACATACTGACCATAATTTCCAGTCCATAAGTCCACATTCTTCTTACTGAAAGAAATGTTTCAATTCTCGGTTTACGCAGCAGGAACAGGAACTATGATTATAAATAAAAGTTTTGAGTTCTAACTGATTCAATTATATACAGCAAAAAGTTCACGCGCAAAACACAATAATGTTCCCGATAATGACAATAATAATGTTCCTATCATAAACAGCACTAGCAGCAATTCAGAGGCTGCCTCTGAGGTAAGTTCCAATTAAAATAGTCAATCGCCCTGACTTCTAATCATCAAAGTTAATTGCTCGCCATAAAAGTGGAAACTAATCTCACCACTAGCCACACGGTTTTGTTAACCTCTGGAAAACATTTGCACTTACATACGACAATCGTAGAAATGGAAGATTGGTCAGCTTTGAAAGATGCCCCCACTTCGTGGGCTCGAATTTATTCGCACCACTTCCTCTATTACAAGCGAAACCTGTCTCTTTTGTACCCTCCTCTAATATTTACATAGATTAGTACCAACTATTATTCTCGTCTCAATCAGGTCCATTACTTTTCGTTAGGGCCTTACGTTACCCGTAGTACTAGCAACGTCCTTTGCGAATAATGTCCAAACTCGGTTACTATTTGTATGTTATCACCTTGGTCCCATTAATTGTTTCAACTGTCTATTTATTATTTGTCGAACTACATATTTGTTGTGTGCAGGGTTAGAAACCTCCCCCATGAACCATGGACCTTGCCGTTGGTGGGGAGGCTTGCGTGCTTCAGCGATACAGATGGCCGTACCGTAGGTGCAACCACAACGGAGGGGTATCTGTTGAGAGGCCAGACAAACATGTGGTTCCTGAAGAGGGGCAGCAGCCTTTTCAGTAGTTGCAGGGGCAACAGTCTGGATGATTGACTGATTTGGCCTTGTAACATTAACCAAAACGGCCTTGCTGTGCTGGTACTGTGAACGGCTGAAAGCAAGGGGAAACTACAGCCGTAATTTTTCCCGAGGACATGCAGCTTTACTGTATGATTAAATGATGATGGCGTCCTCTTGGGTAAAATATTCCGGAGGTAAAATAGTCCCCCATTCGGATCTCCGGGCGGGGACTACTCAAGAGGACGTCGTTATCAGGAGGAAGAAAACTGGCATTCTACGGATCGGAGCGTGGAATGTCAGATCCCTTAATCGGGCAGGAAGGTTAGAAAATTTAAAAAGGGAAATGGATAGGTTAAAGTTAGATATAGTGGGAATTAGTGAAGTTCGGTGGCAGGAGGAACAAGACTTTTGGTCAGGTGATTACAGGGTTATAAATACAAAATCAAATAGGGGTAATGCAGGAGTAGGTTTAATAATGAATAAAAAAATAGGAGTGCGGGTTAGCTACTACAAACAGCATAGTGAACGCATTATTGTGGCCAAGATAGACACAAAGCCCATGCCTACTACAGTAGTACAAGTTTATATGCCAACTAGCTCTGCAGATGATGAAGAAATTGATGAAATGTATGACGAGATAAAAGAAATTATTCAGGTAGTGAAGGGAGACGAAAATTTAATAGTCATGGGTGACTGGAATTCGTCAGTAGGAAAAGGGAGAGAAGGAAACATAGTAGGTGAATATGGATTGGGGGGAAGAAATGAAAGAGGAAGCCGCCTTGTAGAATTTTGCACAGAGCACAACTTAATCATAGCTAACACTTGGTTCAAGAATCATAAAAGAAGGTTGTATACCTGGAAGAATCCTGGAGATACTAATAGGTACCAGATAGATTATATAATGGTAAGACAGAGATTTAGGAACCAGGTTTTAAATTGTAAGACATTTCCAGGGGCAGATGTGGATTCTGACCACAATCTATTGGTTATGAACTGCAGATTGAAACTGAAGAAACTGCAAAAAGGTGGGAATTTAAGGAGATGGGACCTGGATAAACTGAAAGAACCAGAGGTTGTAGAGAGTTTCAGGGAGAGCATAAGGGGACAATTGACAGGAATGGGGGAAAGAAATACAGTAGAAGAAGAATGGGTAGCTCTGAGGGATGAAGTAGTGAAGGCAGCAGAGGATCAAGTAGGTAAGACGACGAGGGCTAATAGAAATCCTTGGGTAACAGAAGAAATATTGAATTTAATTGATGAAAGGAGAAAATATAAAAATGCAGTAAATGAAGCAGGCAAAAAGGAATACAAACGTCTCAAAAATGAGATCGACAGGAAGTGCAAAATGGCTAAGCAGGGATGGCTAGAGGACAAATGTAAGGATGTAGAGGCTTGTCTCACTAGGGGTAAGATAGATACTGCCTACAGGAAAATTAGAGAGACCTTTGGAGAGAAGAGAACCACTTGTATGAATATCAAGAGCTCAGATGGCAACCCAGTTCTAAGCAAAGAAGGGAAGGCAGAAAGGTGGAAGGAGTATATAGAGGGTTTATACAAGGGCGATGTACTTGAGGACAATATTATGGAAATGGAAGAGGATGTAGATGAAGATGAAATGGGAGATAAGATACTGCGTGAAGAGTTTGACAGAGCACTGAAAGACCTGAGTCGAAACAAGGCCCCGGGAGTAGACAACATTCCATTAGAACTACTGATGGCCTTGGGAGAGCCAGTCATGACAAAGCTGTACCATCTGGTGAGCAAGATGTATGAGACAGGCGAAATACCCACAGACTTCAAGAAGAATATAATAATTCCAATACCAAAGAAAGCAGGTGTTGACAGATGTGAAAATTACCGAACTATCAGTTTAATAAGTCACAGCTGCAAAATACTAACGCGAGTTCTTTACAGACGAATGGAAAAACTGGTAGAAGCGGACCTCGGGGAAGATCAGTTTGGATTCCGTAGAAATGTTGGAACACGTGAGGCAATACTAACCTTACGACTTATCTTAGAAGAAAGATTAAGAAAAGGCAAACCTACGTTTCTAGCATTTGTAGACTTAGAGAAAGCTTTTGACAACGTTAACTGGAATACTCTCTTTCAAATTCTGAAGGTGGCAGGGGTAAAATACAGGGAGCGAAAGGCTATTTACAGTTTGTACAGAAACCAGATGGCAGTTATAAGAGTCGAGGGGCATGAAAGGGAAGCAGTGGTTGGGAAAGGAGTGAGACAGGGTTGTAGCCTCTCCCCGATGTTATTCAATCTGTATATTGAGCAAGCAGTAAAGGAAACAAAAGAAAAATTCGGAGTAGGTATTAAAATTCATGGAGAAGAAGTAAAAACTTTGAGGTTCGCCGATGACATTGTAATTCTGTCAGAGACAGCAAAGGACTTGGAAGAGCAGTTGAACGGAATGGACAGTGTCTTGAAAGGAGGATATAAGATGAACATCAACAAAAGCAAAACGAGGATAATGGAATGTAGTCAAATTAAATCGGGTGATGCTGAGGGGATTAGATTAGGAAATGAGACACTTAAAGTAGTAAAGGAGTTTTGCTATTTAGGGAGTAAAATAACTGATGACGGTCGAAGTAGAGAGGATATAAAATGTAGACTGGCAATGGCAAGGAATGCGTTTCTGAAGAAGAGAAATTTGTTAACATCGAGTATAGATTTAAGTGTCAGGAAGTCGTTTGTGAAAGTATTTGTATGGAGTGTAGCCATGTATGGAAGTGAAACATGGACGATAACCAGTTTGGACAAGAAGAGAATAGAAGCTTTCGAAATGTGGTGCTACAGAAGAATGCTGAAGATAAGGTGGGTAGATCACGTAACTAATGAGGAGGTATTGAATAGGATTGGGGAGAAGAGAAGTTTGTGGCACAACTTGACTAGAAGAAGGGATCGGTTGGTAGGACATGTTTTGAGGCATCAAGGGATCACAAATTTAGCATTGGAGGGCAGCGTGGAGGGTAAAAATCGTAGAGGGAGACCAAGAGATCAATACACTAAGCAGATTCAGAAGGATGTAGGTTGCAGTAGGGACTGGGAGATGAAGAGGCTTGCACAGGATAGAGTAGCATGGAGATCTGCATCAAACCAGTCTCAGGACTGAAGACCACAACAACAGGGTTACAAAATGTTGTGAACTCAGGATACATGTGAAACGGTATATATTACAATATGAAAGGTCAGAATGAAATTAGCAAATAAAAAAATGCACCCTAAACCAGCACTGAACCCTTGACCGCCTACATGCTAACCCAAAACTCTATCCAGTGCGCCAACTGCACAGCACAGGAGAATGTGCTGCCAGAGGTAGTTGCCTTACGTGTTGTTACAGAGTTACCAGATTGCCACTCTTTAACGTCCTTTTTGTGCCGGATGTACTCGCCAGACGAAATTTTGTGACATACATTTTTTTATTGCTGGCATGTGTGGAGTCGCGCTGCATATGGGCACAGAAGACGGCCGAAGGGAACACTTCCAGCCATATGTACTATGTCCAGGTAGCAGCATCTAAATGGCCGATTTTTCGAACACATATTATTTAATAACTCTGTTGCGTACCAACTTACAATGTTCATAACTTTTTTATGAATGGAGATATGTTGGCTTCAATCACAGAAAACGTTTTAGCTCGACTTCATTTAAAGATTGCCGGCTAGAATTTTTAGAACAGAACCGACAACAGAACATGACCTCTGAACTACAAGTTTAAGAGACCTTGTATTGATTGTTATTTACTTCAAAGTCTTGAAATTTGTTGGAGCTTCAGTTTTTGATGGGTTTCAGCAAGTGCTGTAATAAGAACTTTCAATCAAAATTACTCAAAAACTACTGGAGGTAGCTTAATGACGTCACACAGTTAAGATTTTTATATTAATCTGACGCTTCATACAAATTTTCATCTTTTTCAGTCTAATATTTAGCGCCTTAAAGTTTTCGTAAAAACACCGACTTTGATCAAGTTATTGCTCCAGTCAGGTTGAGACTTGTAACAGTTGATTTTAACATACATTTGCACAATCTGGACAATTTTTTGCTTTCTAGATTTATTATTTAACGCCACTTATTTTTTCCTCAAGTGGATGTATTTAGGGAAACATATTCATCTGATCACTTCGAGATTTAATAATTTAAATATTAATGTACTGAAGAATATATTGACAAAGTCTGGAAAAGCTACTTTAATTTTTGATTTCATCCTTAGGTTATGGTGCAATACTTGTATGCTACGCACAGGCGTGTTATGATGACGTGGCGCTACTAGCAGTGTCCCGGCACACTCGCTCGCCTGTGTATCTCTCAAATGATACAGCGCTTGTTTCGCCACGTTATCAAGCCAATGGGTTCGACTCTCGTAGTATTCAAGAAACCAGATGGCTCTCTCCGATTGTTTGGGGGTTTTGAAGCAGTTAATGCTGTAGGCGTCGTCGATACTTTCCCTATTCTGTGCCTGGGAGATTTATTTTCAGAGGTGCAAGACGGTGACATACTAAGGTTGCTTCGTCAGAGGCGTACTTGCAGTTACCATCACATCTGCAACCTTGGGAACCGTTAGTGTTCAACACTCCTTTTGGTTTCTACCTGTATAACCAGGTGCCCTATGTTGTTTCCAGTGCCTTAGCAATAATCCAGGGCTATTTGAAACAGCTGATACTGGACATTCCTTTGCGTAGCAATTATCTGAATAATATAGTCACAGAGGCGGCCACCAGTGAAGAACTTCGGAACTTGCAATCCTTGTTCTCTTGTTTAACCACTGCAGATCTAAATGTAACCTCCAGACGCGCAAATTTTTCAGCAACCTTGGGTTTATAATCAGCAAGCAGAATATCCATCTATCAAGCAGCGAGTCCGTACCGTAGAGAACACGCCCAGATATCAGAAACTCAAATAACTATAATCATTTATGGGAAAAAATCTATTACGGCAGTTTCACTCCCCATGTCGCAAAACATCCTCAATGGATACCAAAAGAAAGAAGCTAAATTGGTGTGGTCCCCAGAATACAATGTAGCTTTTCTCAAGCTTAAGCGAGCCCTATACTTGACACTATGCTTCGTCCCATTTTCACCGTGGAAGACACTTCTTCCTGCCACGAATGGCTCACAGTATGGGGTGGACGCGATGCTATCCCACATATCTGTTAATGGCTGCAAAGATCCTACTGCGTTCGTTTCAGAGACGTTCAAAGCTGCCCAACGGAACTACTTACAGACTAAAAACGAGATGTTGCTTGTCATATAAGTGGATCAGTGTGTACATTCCAGCTGCTAATAGACCCTAGCCATCGACTGCGTAGTTTGTTTCACATTCAAGACTCTCGGACATAACTCCACAGAGGCCGCAGCAGTGGACGTTATTCCTATTGGCATGTAATTTCGACATCGCTTACAAGACGTCAAACCAATGTCGATGTCACATCCTGGCTCCTGGAAAGCCTGGATCCAGAATGTGACACACAGGATGTCTTTATATCTCAGCTGGATTATAATTCTCCGTTGACCATTAACTATTTTCCTCACAGTGCTCCGTTGGTTGCGGCCCAGAAAAGGCCAGACCCTGCTCTCTGTACAGTTGCCAAATGGATTAAGTGAAGGTTGCCTCAGCATTTATCCGCAATGACACTTAATTGTCTCAAAACGATCTTTTCCTTTGAAACCTGGTTGGTAGGTACTCAGAGAGCGCACAGGATAAGGTTACGATTGTGGATGGGGGCGTGAACAGTTACTGTGAGTTGCACAATCAAACACACAACTTTATTTTTCTAAGAACCACTCATTTACACATTGCCTTAAAAGATCACAATTAGACAATACGACTGTAGGCCTAGTTAAAGAAAGCTCGAGATGCTTTCTGGGCTGAAGGCCCAAAATCACACCAAAAACAAGAATGACTGAAGGCTTGGCTTAGAAATCAAAAAAAAATTTAAAAATAGAGGAAAATTTATAAATAACATGCAATTGAAAACAATTAGCTGCTGAAGGCCTACACTATACGTCGAAGGACAACTATAATTAAAACACATTAATAAACAACTTTTTTCTAACCAAGAAATTTCTTTTTAAACTTGCAACAGAATGGCAGAAAGCCTAATTAAAGAAATATTAACTTATTGCACGGCTGAAGGCCACTAACAAATTTGAAACAATGGGTGGAGGCCTGAACAACAAGTCGGACAAACAATTTAAAGTAAACTCCTCCCTTATTATACAAAATTTTCCTTTAAATTATACGAAAGGCTGAAGTCCTTATTAAAAGGGGTTCACGTAAATCCTCGGCTGAAGGCTACACATAACACATCGGACAACTAACGCCTTAGGGCCTGGATTACAAACAATTTCAGATAGAACAAATTTAAAGGAAAAAATACTTTTTTTAATAAAATCAATCTTCAAAACTTTAATATAACACGATTGAAGGCCTTTATGTAAAATTTAAAAAGAACTGAATTAATACATGGCCGAAGGCCTCGCAAAATATTTCAAACTAAAATGAAAATCACAATCTAAAACAAACAGAACAAGTGGTGAAACTTCCTGGCAGATTAAAACTGTGTGCCCGACCGAGACTCGAACTCGGGACCTTTGCCTTTCGCGGGCAAGTGCTCTACCAACTGAGCTACCGAAGCACGACTCACGCCCGGTACTCACAGCTTTACTTCTGCCAGTACCTCGTCTCCTACCTTCCAAACTTTACAGAAGCTCTCCTGCGAACCTTGCAGAACTAGCACTCCTGAAAGAAAGGATATTGCGGAGACATGGCTTAGCCACAGCCTGGGGGACGTTTCTCATTCTGAGAACAAGTGGTGCTCAGAAGGGTCGGCCTGAGAAACTAGCTCAAACATAAGGTGAGGTCAGACAGGCATCCAAGAGCTGAAGTTAAATAATCGGATGGCAACCCAAACTAGGGATGGCCCAAGGACCGACCAACAATTTAACCAATTCCCCTCCGTCCAAAACTGCACAACGATGGAAAATATCGGCCAAGGATGAGAATAGAAACTGAACTAAGTCTTCAGAAATTGGCGTGTAAAAACAGCCAACGGAACAATAACCACTCTAAGCAAAATATTAATCAAACAACTTAAAGGCTGTCGAACCACGCACTGTGCCGGACAGCATCAACACGACGAGAAAAGGTGCACTGCCGGAAATCTATGCTAACTGGGGCATTAAAGGCCACAAGGCAGATAATAATGCTGGTCACTTCACTGGCAAGTAACAGTCAATTTAATAATTAATCACAATATAGGAAGGCGGCTGCAAGATTCCACTGACTCCAACACATCATACGTTGCTATTAGCTCGAATGACTCAGGTAGCAACAACCCGAAAATAAACGAAGAGCAGTCACAATAGTTGAGGTTCCATAACAGGTTAACTGATCACTCAACTTCAGCGTGCAGGTTCGGTGGGCAACAAACTTTATCGCTCTCGCAGCTAGTGCCACACAATCCGACAGCGCGTGCACGCCACCGGCGGTCGCGGCCTGCCCGCGCGCCGCGGAGACTTCCTCGTTGCTCTCTCCCAACTTACTGACCACCAAACACACCACCACCACCCGAGAAATACACTCCTGGAAATGGAAAAAAGAACACATTGACACCGGTGTGTCAGACCCACCATACTTGCTCCGGACACTGCGAGAGGGCTGTACAAGCAATGATCACACGCACGGCACAGCGGACACACCAGGAACCGCGGTGTTGGCCGTCGAATGGCGCTAGCTGCGCAGCATTTGTGCACCGCCGCCGTCAGTGTCAGCCAGTTTGCCGTGGCATACGGAGCTCCATCGCAGTCTTTAACACTGGTAGCATGCCGCGACAGCGTGGACGTGAACCGTATGTGCAGTTGACGGGCTTTGAGCGAGGGCGTATAGTGGGCATGCGGGAGGCCGGGTGGACGTACCGCCGAATTGCTCAACACGTGGGGCGTGAGGTCTCCACAGTACATCGATGTTGTCGCCAGTGGTCGGCGGAAGGTGCACGTGCCCGTCGACCTGGGACCGGACCGCAGCGACGCACGGATGCACGCCAAGACCGTAGGATCGTACGCAGTGCCGTAGGGGACCGCACCGCCACTTCCCAGCAAATTAGGGACACTGTTGCTCCTGGGGTATCGGCGAGGACCATTCGCAACCGTCTCCATGAAGCTGGGCTACGGTCCCGCACACCGTTAGGCCGTCTTCCGCTCACGCCCCAACGTCGTGCAGCCCGCCTCCAGTGGTGTCGCGACAGGCGTGAATGGAGGGACGAATGGAGACGTGTCGTCTTCAGCGATGAGAGTCGCTTCTGCCTTGGTGCCAATGATGGTCGTATGCGTGTTTGGCGCCGTGCAGGTGAGCGCCACAATCAGGACTGCATACGACCGAGGCACACAGGGCCAACACCCGGCATCATGGTGTGGGGAGCGATCTCCTACACTGGCCGTACACCACTGGTGATCGTCGAGGGGACACTGAATAGTGCACGGTACATCCAAACCGTCATCGAACCCATCGTTCTACCATTCCTAGACCGGCAAGGGAACTTGCTGTTCCAACAGGACAATGCACGTCCGCATGTATCCCGTGCCACCCAACGTGCTCTAGAAGGTGTAAGTCAACTACCCTGGCCAGCAAGATCTCCGGATCTGTCCCCCATTGAGCATGTTTGGGACTGGATGAAGCGTCGTCTCACGCGGTCTGCACGTCCAGCACGAACGCTGGTCCAACTGAGGCGCCAGGTGGAAATGGCATGGCAAGCCGTTCCACAGGACTACATCCAGCATCTCTACGATCGTCTCCATGGGAGAATAGCAGCCTGCATTGCTGCGAAAGGTGGATATACACTGTACTAGTGCCGACATTGTGCATGCTCTGTTGCCTGTGTCTATGTGCCTGTGGTTCTGTCAGTGTGATCATGTGATGTATCTGACCCCAGGAATGTGTCAATAAAGTTTCCCCTTCCTGGGACAATTAATTCACGGTGTTCTTATTTCAATTTCCAGGAGTGTACTAGCGGTCACACCAAAGATAGTACGACAGTACTAGTATTGATAAGCGCTACTGCTGCCACTCAAGGAGGCAGGCCAGCAACTTCGTGACACCAGTAAGTCAGGAAGAAACAAGACGCCACTCGATGTGACAAAATGACAAAGAAGAAACGGCATGAACGCGACCCGCACATGGCTCATCCTTAAGAATAGGCTCTTCCTCCGAGATGGTTCTCGTTCCTCAAACGGAACGAGAGTGGCCTAGCACCCGAGAATTCTTACACTCCTACAAGCAGGTTAGTGAGGCATATCTCACATGGGCGACATGCCAGGTGTTTTTTCCTTGGTCCCAACAGGGCCTATGGAGCATTTCCACATCGGCCTCACCGATATTTCTTGCACACAACATGGTTCATTGTAATGGCCTCCTACTCTAACTGCCGTATATGCTCCACGAAAATGGCGAACGAGATCAGGGCCCTTTCGCAAATATTTGCCATCAAAGGCCTTCGGTAGGCCAGACAATGACCAGACAATGGCACCCACTTTGCAGCTGCTCAGTTCAATGTTTTATGTGAGCAGCATGGGGTGCAACACCTTCTCATGGCACTTTTCCACCCCAGATCCAACGGGTAGGTGGAGTGGATCTGAACTTGTTGCCTTGCTAGGAGTTAAGTGGTGGCTGAGGCTCGGTAATTACGATTCCCAGTCGTAAATGTCACTTAGAAATGAAGGAAAGGGCAGAATTGCCGAAGGCGTCTCGCTTATGACAGAAGACCGCTGCTATTTCCTGCTATAGTAAGGCCAACTGCTGTTGCTGTTGGTCTCGTACTTGCCGATTAAGCGGCCATTCTTTCTGCTGTTGTAAAATTAACTGATTCGTAAATGCTGGGTCCGTATTGATTCATTGATAGGTACTCTTCAAGTTCGAAAACAATAGTCGCTGCTGTTGAAATCTGCAGTTATGAACACAATTTATTGGGAGAAATACAAAGACGTAGCAGAGGTACACAGTTAGCACACAGTCCACAGAATATTAATTAAATAACATGATAACAAATAAGAAAGTATAGAACATCAGAATAATTGAAATTGTCTACGACATTCATAACAACTACATTGTGTGAATAGAAACATAATTATACCAAGAATTAAATTTACAAAACTCATTCTGAAATATCCTTTCCAATGTGTAATGAAAATAAAGCAGGAAAGAAGTGAAAGAAAATATAGTAAAAAGGGAAAATTTGTATATCAGCCAGTGGCACTATCTTCACAAAGTAACGCGCATAAAAACTCACAAAAAACGTACTTCTTACACTACAATACGAATGAAGCTAGATTTTTGAAAATGAGTTTTCAACGATGTCCTAACACTATATTTTTATTATTTTATTCACTTTAAACCGTTTCCGAGTATTCAGTTCACACATGAACGGATTTTACGTGCTACATTTAGCTCTACCTTAAACCATCGTATCTCGATAACGGATATGCAGTACTGGATGAAAAAATTCATTACGATTTTATCCATTTATCTTCCTTCATGCAATGATTGAGACGATTTGAACATCTTTAAAATACAGAATTGACGCACTTTAAAATGTTTCTTGTACGTAATATCCAAACGGTGCATAATGTTTTCCAACGATTAAAATTTTTGTTAGACCAAGGTCCAGTATGCCAGCGGCCCAAATTTGAACCATCGGTCTCGATACAGTCCGGAGTTATTGAAGAGTTTCTATCTATACATGAAAAACCTGAATGGTGAACAAAGAAATGGTGCATTAGCTGAGCATTAATTTGAGGCTAATTAAAATTTTTTGCAATATGAATTAATCGATTCGCACAATTTGTCTGGGCGTCAGTTCCGGTTCTTCGTTCAAACCTTGCTTAATACACTGTGACATAACTACAGCAAGAAAAGTCTTCCGCTAAATCAAAAACTTTCTACGTCATGTTCGTTGCTAAAATAGAAACCAAGCAGCAAGATCCCCCCAAAAGCGTTTCTGCACTCAGCCTTTGGGTAGATATCAGTTATAATGTTACCAAGCTGTATCGATAAACACATTTTATAGAATTATAAGACAATCAAGTGCTAACATTAAGACGTTAAGTAGTATGGTAATACAAGTTGAGCTGTGCGTGGCTCGTGTTCATGCCATCTCTTATTTAACATCCTGCTTTTGCTGTACTGTCACGCCGTTATGTTAGTTTCAATTACTTGTGTCACTGACAAGGGAACCTCCCTATCGCACCCCCCTCAGATTTAGTTATAAGTTGGCACAGTGGATAGCCCTTGAAAAACTGAACACAGATCAACCGAAAAAACAGGAAGAAGTTGTGTGGAACTATGAAAAAAATAAGCAAAATATACAAACTGAGTAGTCCATGCGCAAGATAGGCAACATAGAGGAGCGTCTGAGCTCGGAAGCGCCGTGGTCCCGTGGTTAGAGTGGGCAGCTGCAGACCGAGGGGTCCTTGGTTCAAGTCTTCCTCGGGTGAATATTTTAATTTTTTTTATTTTCGCGAAGTTATGATCTGTCCGTTCGTTCACTGACGTCTCTGTTCACTGTAATAAATTTAGTGTCTGTGTTTTGCGACCGCACCGCAAAATCGTGCGATTAGTAGACGAAAGGACGTGCCTCTCCAATGGGAACCGAAAACATTTGATCGCAAGGTCATAGGTCAACCGATTCCTCCACAGGAAAACACGTCTGATATATTCTATACGACACTGGTGACGGCATGTGCATCACATGACAGGAATATGTTGTCGACCCACCTAGCTTGCACACTTGGCGAATGGATAAAAATATTCTTCTACCTTGCCTGATTTAGGTTTTCTTGTGTATGTGATAATCACTCCCAAAAAGTGATGAAAACATAAGAGTTTGTCAGATAATTATTGTCTGAAAATAAAAAATTAAACTTTTCACTCGAGGGAAGACTTAACCAAGAACCTCTCGCTCCGCAGCTGCTCACGCTAACCACGGGACGACGGCGCTCCTGAGCTAATACCGCCGTTGAAGTTGCGTATCTTGCCATGGACTACTCAGTATATATATTTTGCTTATTTTTTTCATAGTTCCACACAACTTCTTCCGGTTTTCTCGATTGATCTGTGTTCAGTTTTTCAAGACCTATCCACTGTGCCAACTTATAACCAAATCTGATGGGCGTGCGATGGGGAGGTTCCCTTGTGAGTTGCTGCTTCGCCTGGCCGTGAGGAGCAACAGCAGCGCTTATCGGTATAAGCCCTTCCGTATTATCTTTGCTGGACTGCTACTACTTTTCATTCGACGTGTGTTGACCAGTCAGTTGGAATGTGCCAGCAGTTAGTTCGGGCCTGGTAGTGTCTGAGTCGGAGCACGGCAGCAGTCAGGTCCAGACCGCCATGACTCGCCCGACGGCTGCCAACACACATGATTGGTGTAGTGACGGCTTTGATTGGTCGTCGGTCGGTCGTCTTGCCGGACGACATGTATTTGGCCGGCGACCGTGTACGGGTTGGCTGTGTGTGCCGACTCTTGATTCGTCCCTGTTACATTGTACAGTCACTGCCGTTAGCACTGTCTAATTCTTCGTGCAAATGTTCGTGAAACTGTGTGTAGTTTGTGTGATTTTCATTGACAAGTTATTTTAAATGTTGTCGGCGTACTGGCTCTGAGCAGTTGGTCGGTTGGTGTGGAGCAGTGAGGAATTCTCGGCGCAGCGTAGTTTGGCCGGGGCCCGCTGGCGGTTTCCACGCGGTGTCGGAGTGTGTGGCGCTGTTCCCATTGCTGCGAGGTCCGTGGCTCACCGACCCTGGACACAAAAGTTGAGTTTTGATTTAACCTACCAGCAAGTCACTATTGTTCACATTGTGTCGTTTGGAGTTCGTTGTTCGGCTGTTGGGATATTCCCGCGAGAAACAAAGTGGTTTTCAAGTTGGAAAGTTCTAGCCACCCTCCGGTGGAGTTTCACTGTATTTGGTTATTTGAATTGAAGTGCACCAGCGGAATCTCCTGCCTTGTTTCCGTTAACGTTCCGGTTACCTGCCCTGGCCGTTGACCTAAATTTTAGGCAGTGTAGTTTCCTCATCGTGTTGTTGCTTTCCAGCACGGTGTGTAGTGTATGATTGGTTGTGGGCGCCAATATCTTCTACGTTGTTCCGTTGAACTTCCTGTTGTGCCCTGTGGGTCGGTGGGTACACTGACTGTCGTTCGGTTGGGTTGTCGTCGGACCGTGAATGGTTGGCCTGACTGTCTGTCTCACCTAAGAGAGCATGTTTGAATTACAGGCCAACCCCCGAACATCTAGGTGCCCTTTTTTTTAAATTTGTTCTTGTTGTTGGTACTTGTACGGCTTCTAGCCGGTTTTGTGTTTTAAATTAGAGTTGTTTTACTCTTATGGCCATCAGCCTAGTTTAAGGTACTGTTTCACGTAAGCCTGTAGTGCTGCAACGATGAAAATTAATATTACGACGATGTCAAACCTTATTTTTATGATTTAAAGAAGTTTTTATGATATTAAAAATGTAATTATAATTTTATTATTTTCATTTTTGTGCTCAGTGTATCAAAGACTTTCTCGTTCAAGGAATAAATTAGCATTGTTTGTACTACGAAACTATATATGATTGTTAAGGGTTAAGCATGTAATAATTCGATGTAAGACATTTTGTGGAGTCTGAATTTTGTTCTCGTACTGGTCGGTAGAGAAGGGAAAGTTCCATAATCGATGTGAAGGTATAAAGGCTGTAAAAAGGAGAGAGAGAGAGAGAAGGTAAATACAAGTTATTCAAAACAAATATCTCTAAAGTATAACGTCTTGTGATTTCCTATAATTAAAAATTGCAAGGTCTAATCTGAGCCTGTCATGAATAACAGCGAAGAACATTTATGTTATCATATATTTTCTTCGTTTGATCACGGTTGTGATTCGCATATTTCTTTTTGTTACGCGACGTTATCAGGAGAAAGAAAATTGGCGTTCTACGGATAGGAGCGTGGAATGTCAGATCCCTTAATCGGGCAGGTAGATTAGAAAATCTAAAACGGGAAATGGATAGGTTAAAGTTAGATATAGTGGGAATTAGTGAAGTTCGGTGGCAGGAGGAACAAGACTTTTGGTCAGGTGATTACAGGGTTATAAATACAAAATCAAATAGGGGTAATGCAGGAGTAGGTTTAATAATGAATAAAAAAATAGGAGTGCGGGTTAGCTACTACAAACAGCATAGTGAACGCATTATTGTGGCCAAGGTAGACACAAAGCCCATGCCTACCACAGTAGTACAAGTTTATATGCCAACTAGCTCTGCAGATGATGAAGAAATTGATGAAATGTATGACGAGATAAAAGAAATTATTCAGATAGTGAAGGGAGACGAAAATTTAATAGTCATGGGTGACTGGAATTCGTCAGTAGGAAAAGGGAGAGAAGGAAACATAGTAGGTGAATATGGATTGGGGGGGAAGAAATGAAAGAGGAAGCCGCCTGGTAGAATTTTGCACAGAGCATAACTTAATCATAGCTAACACTAGGTTCAAGAATCATAAAAGAAGGTTGTATACCAGGAAGAATCCTGGAGATACTAAAAGGTATCAGATAGATTATATAATGGTAAGACAGAGATTTAGGAACCAGGTTTTAAATTGTAAGACATTTCCAGGGGCAGATGTGGATTCTGACCACAATCTATTGGTTATGAACTGCAGATTGAAACTGAAGAAACTGCAAAAAGGTGAGAATTTAAGGAGATGGGACCTGGATAAACTGAAAGAACCAGAAGTTGTAGAGAGTTTCAGGGAGAGCACAAGGGAACAGTTGACAGGAATGGGGGAAAGAAATACAGTAGAAGAAGAATGGGTAGCTCTGAGGGATGAAGTAGTGAAGGCAGCAGACGATCAAGTAGGTAGAAAGACGAGGGCTAATAGAAATCCTTGGGTAACAGAAGAAATATTGAATTTAATTGATGAAAGTAGAAAATATAAAAATGCAGTAAATGAAGCAGGCAAAAAGCAATACAAACGTCTCAAAAATGAGATCGACAGGAAGTGCAAAATGGCTAAGCAGGGATGGCTAGAGGACAAATGTAAGGATGTAGAGGCCTGTCTCACTAGGGGCAATATAGATACTGCCTACAGGAAAATTAGAGAGACCTTTGGAGAGAAGAGAACCACTTGTATGAATATCAAGAGCTCAGATGGCAACCCAGTTCTAAGCAAAGAAGGGAAGGCAGAAAGGTGGAAGGAGTATATAGAGTGTTTATACAAGGGCGATGTACTTGAGGGCAATATTATGGAAATGAAGAGGATGTAGATGAAGACGAAATGGGAGATAAGATACTGCGTGAAGAGTTTGACAGAGCACTGAAAGACCTGAGTCGAAACAAGGCCCCGGGAGTAGACAACATTCCATTAGAACTACTGATGGCCTTGGGAGAGCCAGTCATGACAAAAATCTACCATCTGGTGAGCAAGATGTATGAGACAGGTGAAATACCCTCAGACTTCAAGAAGAATATAATAATTCCAATCCCAAAGAAAGCAGGTGTTGACAGATGCGAAAATTATCGAACTATCAGTTTAATAAGTCACAGTTGCAAAATACTAACGCGAATTCTTTACAGACGAATGGAAAAACTGGTAGAAGCGGACCTCGGGGAAGATCAGTTTGGATTCCGTAGAAATGTTGGAACACGTGAGGCAATACAAACCTTACGACTTATCTTAGAAACTAGATTAAGAAAAGGCAAACCTACGTTTCTAGCATTTGTAGACTTAGAGGAAGCTTTTGACAATGTTAACTAGAATACTCTCTTTCAAATTCTGAAGGTGGCAGGGGTAAAATACAGGGAGCGGAAGGCTATTTACAATTTGTACAGAAACCAGATGGCAGTTATAAGAGTCGAGGGGCATGAAAGGGAAGCAGTGGTTGGGAAAGGAGTGAGACAGGGTTGTAGCCTCTCCCCGATGTTATTCAATCTGTATATTGAGCAAGCAGTAGAGGAAACAAAAGAAAAATTCGGAGTAGGTATTAAAATTCATGGAGAAGAAGTAAAAACTTTGAGGTTTGCCGATGACATTGTAATTCTGTCAGAGACAGCAATGGACTTGGAAGAGCAGTTGAACGGAATGGACAGTGTCTTGAAAGGAGGATATAAGATGAACATCAACAAAAGCAAAACGAGGATAATGGAATGTAGTCAAATTAAATCGGGTGATGCTGAGGGAATTAGATTAGGAAATGAGACACTTAAAGTAGTAAAGGAGTTTTGCTATTTAGGGAGTAAAATAACTGATGATGGTCGAAGTAGAGAGGATATAAAATGTAGACTGGCAATGGCAAGGAAATCGTTTCTGAAGAAGAGAAATTTGTTAACATCGAGTATAGATTTAAGTGTCAGGAAGTCGTTTGTGAAAGTATTTGTATGGAGTGTAGCCATGTATGGAAGTGAAACATGGACGATAACTAGTTTGGACAAGAAGAGAATAGAAGCTTTCGAAACGTGGTGCTACAGAAGAACGCTGAAGATAAGGTGGGTAGATCACGTAACTAATGAGGAGGTACTGAATAGGATTGGGGAGAAGTTTGTGGCACAACTTGACTAGAAGAAGGGATCGGTTGGTAGGACATGTCCTGAGGCGTCAAGGGATCACAAATTTAGCATTGGAGGGCAGCGTGGAGGGTAAAAATCGTAGAGGGAGACCAAGAGATGAATACACTAAGCAGATTCAGAAGGATGTAGGTTGCAGTAGGTACTGGGAGATGAAGCAGCTTGCACATGATAGAGTAGCATGGAGAGCTGCATCAAACCAGTCTCAGGACTGAAGACCACAACAACAACACGCGACGTGTTATGAATAATTTCATTATACGCGCAAAAGCGCACACAGCTTTAATCGAACCTGCGTCTTTCGGAAACGATAACTTTTAATCAGTACAATTACGCGAATACCGTCTAAATCGCAACCGTGATCGCAAAAGTGTTTCCTGGACCAAATAATTCTTACAAAATGTGTATTATCCAAAGCGAGCAGCATTGCACTATCGCTGACTCGCAACAATCGAAAGAGTAAAAACAGTGCTTAAATAAAATTGCCGCCTTTTAATAATTATTATTATCATCCCATTAGACCGAGCGAGGTGGCGCAGTGGTAAGACACTGGACTCGCATTCGGGAGGACGACGGTTCAATCCCGCGTCCGGCCATCCTGATTTAGGTTTTCCGTGATTTCCCTAAATCACTCCAGGCAAATGCCGGGATGGTTCCTCTGAAAGGGCACGGCCGACTTCCTTCCCCATCCTTCCCTAATCCGATGTGACCGATGACCACGCTGTCTGGTCTCCTTCCCCAAAACCAACCAACCAACCAACCATCCCATTAAATAAATAGCAATAGTGGTGGGCAGGAAATCGCGTATCTGTTAGAAATCACAGTGACTGAGAAGTCACAGATATCACAGTAGCAACTTTACAGAATCTAACTGCGATTTCAGTCACAGTTCGCAGTCACAATAAGTATTTCACATTCAAAGACGTGAGCCATCTATTGGTCGAATTTAGCACTGCTTTCTGCGATTTCAGTGACAAGTCGCAACTAAGAGTCGCAAGTAGCATCTAAAAAGCGCGGTTAACAGTGGCATCTGTTGGCCAAAGTTCGTACTACGTCCATCTCTGCGGTACGCTATGGAGTCCAACTGCGATTTCCGTGACAAGTCGCAACCAAGAGTCGCAAGTAGCAACTAAAAAGCGCGGTTAACAGTGCCATCTGTGGGTCAAAGTTCGTACTACGCCCATCTCTGCGATACACTATTGAGTCCAACTGCGATTTCCGTGACAAATCGCAACTAAGAGTCGCAAATAGCAACTAAAAAGCGCAGTTAGCACTCCCATCTGTTGAGCAAAGTTCATACTACGCTATTCGCTACCGGGCCAAACTGCGATTTCTGTGACAAATCGCAACTAAGAGTCGCAAGTAGCAACTAAAAAGCGCAGTTAACATACTTTTCCTAGTGTCATCTGTTGAATGAAGTACGTACTTCGTTATGAGAGCCTTGTGCCTCACGAGATCGATGTGCAGTGTGTGCATATGAAGGGCTTATTTCAATAGTGGTACAAGTCCATTTTTGTTCATTTTGAGATACAGAGTCGTAAAGTTAAATGAGCGCTGAAAAATCTGCAGTTGAGATACCAGAAATATTCAAGCATATGGCTTCTTGCTAGAGATGAACCTTTATTTATGTTTGTTTGGATCACTAATTTCAGAAGCATTATAGACAGAAAAGTGGAGGTAATGGACTTGTACCACTATTGAAATAAGCCTTTCATATTATATGACGACATGCACATTCAGCATCAGTTATGGTTGGTCAAATACTGCTGTGACTCTGAATGTATTATATTAATAAGAAGCAACATTGCCCTTTTCTCCTGAAAATATCAAGTAACGTAACAAATGTGTTTGATTCTGCTTCCAATATGACACTTTTGGTTAATACTCCACATGCCTACAGGACTTTGCAATGTTAACACAGCAGAACTCAGACATCTGTATAAGTGTAGAGAAATGAAAACAGTCATATGAATACCTCACTTTTGTTCCGACACAGTTCAAGACTCGGGAGAAAAGTTTTACACCTGGTGTTCTACATGGCAACTTCACACACAAGAACTTTTTGCCGACACTACTACCACCTACATAAGTAAGCTTTTCCTGTGTTACTTTCAAGTAATGCACTTAAGCTATTCCTGATTTAACTGGAAGATCTGTACTTCCCACTTTCATATCAACAGCCTCAAAATGCATATTGTAGACTTCAGGATATGTTACAGGTCAGTGTCACACCAAGACTGTGGAGAAAGGGGGGGGGGGGGCATATCGCTCTCCAACAAGTGTTTAGCAATAATTAAGTGGCGGAAAATTATGGGTATAGGACGGCTTAAACATGTGGAAAATGAGATTTTTATTATTCACTCACTGTATTTGACATTTATTATTCCTTTAAAATCGCACAACAACTTCAATAAAACACAGTTTAATCATTCATACACTTATTTCACAATTATTTCACTTTTAAACTGCAAATCCTCTAAGAGCTGTCTTGAATCTTCACGAGTCTCTCCCACCAGCCTTGATGTGGATAGATACGTACAGCAACCAGTAATCAGAGTAAGAACTGTGTCTGCAAAAACACAAGGATTATTAAACAATTTTTGCTGTCATTAATTACTAGCAATATAATTGACAGAGTAGATTGCTAATATTTGCTATAATGAATATCACATTTGCAAGAACGATCTCACTGAAGTAATTAAGTCCATCGAAACGCTTAGAAACTAACCTCTCGTCTGACGAAAACGGTCTAAAGACGCAGTGGCAATTTCTTCAGATCTGTTGACAATGATATTTTGAGTTATCACTTTACTGAGTGACTGAAATGTAGTTCAGGTACCTGTGAACACAACAACATGTTAGAATTCATTTTCTAAATACGAACTATTACGGTACTGTACGGCTCCTTCATATTAATTACACTATTAATATTTTCACAGTTGTTTCTTTAATACAAAATTAAAGCCAAGGGAAGAAAAAACGTAAAACATACTTGCCAATGACTGGTTTGTTGCGATGCAATTTTCTGTGTTGACAGATGTAACTTTTTCATACAGTGGTAAGTCGCAGAAGTAGCAGAAGTCACAGAAATCGCAGAAGTAGCAGAAATCGCAGAAGTCACAGAAGTAGCAGAAATCGCAGAAGTCACAGAAGTAGCAGAAGTCGCAGAAATCGCGGAAGTAGCAGAAATCGCAGTGGCGGAGGGATACACGACATATGTTCCTTAACTGCGACTCTTAACTGCGACAAATCGCAGTTAAGAATAACAGATACTGAAAAGTAGCATTCACAGAAATCACTGATATCGGAAAATCGCAATTTAGCCCATCACTAAATAGCAATCAATAAACAGAGAGGGCAATTCAGTGCCAACCTATTGACAGGACTAGCTTCTATGTGTGTGCTAATGTGTTTTTTTCTATTTGTTTCATGCTGTAATGAGCGGAAATCTACGACGACTCTAAGCACGATATTTTTGCTGTACCATTCCATCCCAGCGGCAGTAGAATGAAGCACTGCATGAGGTACGCACAACAACTTCTTCGACCTGGTGCTGTATATTACTACAAAATAAGAAGAAACAATAAAAATTTACATTCTGTGAGTGTGTCCTCTTTGGAAGCTATAGGAGTCAGTTATATTTAAATAACTGCGAGAAGGATCAGTAAAATACAGCATCAAGTGTTTTCATTAGAGGTTAACTGAACGAGATTGGAACTGAATTTTAATCAAACGAAAGTGAACATTTATAGTACTGATTCGAATCTGGTGCAGTGTAGTAATTATTTTATGTTTTGTGTGACGGAATAATTGATGTGTTGCGTGTGACGTTTTCCCTATTAGATTTGCACCCAAACATTTGCAAACATGGTGAAATCAGTGCGACGTGTAAGAAAAGCTACACAGCAGGAAGTAACTGTAGAACATTCAGAGGAAGGAATAGCTAGTCATGTAGAAATTGATAATATTTTTTCACATCAGACAGCGGATATAGAACAGGACACTAATATTAAAGTCAGTGATCCATCTGCTGTAGAACACTCAGGCAGAATACAGACGGTAGTTCAAGTGCATACTGAAGCAGAACCACAAGAAACACTAGTTACAGTAGATTTACCACCGGTAGAGCCAACACAAACAGTAATGGATCCATTTTCTCTCTTAATGATGAAAATGGAACAAATGTTTAAAATACAGGAACAATCACAGATACAGCTTGAACAAGAAACTGCTAAACAGCTTGCAACTGAGATTAATAATAATATTAGCAGAGTAGATGAACGGATTAGGACCTTGGATGAACGCATCAGTCAATTAGACGAGCGTATGCAGTTAAGCTTTTCAAAGTTCTCAAAAGAGATAGATAAAAGCTTGAAAACCGGTTAAAAGAACACGATCGCCAGCTGCGACAGCAAATAGATGCCCAGTTGTCTGCTATACAGAACAACATTTCAAGTATGCAACAAACATACCGTGACTTACCACAGAATGTAAAGCAAGTAACCCAGGATGTGGACAAATTACAACAAACACACACTTCTTTGGAAGCAGAAATACGCAACATAAGTACACGTATAGAAAACCTTACGGTTGATAATCAAAACGTAATAGAACAAAAATGCAAAGAACAAGAAGAACGCGTTGTGACCACATTCAACAGATGGCTAAATGTCAAAGACAAACAAATTAGTACTGTTATACAGAAGGAACTACCTGTGATGTTACAACGAGCAGGAACACAACTGATACATGAAAACAACACAAAGATTCATGAACTCCAGACTGAATTACAAAACGTGCAGAAAGTGCTTAATGAAACACGTATGCAAACATCTGGCAGAAGTGAAGCTGTGAGGACCGGGCGTGAGTCGTGCTTCGGTAGCTCAGATGGTAGAGCACTTGCCCGCGAAAGGCAAAGGTCCCGAGTTCGAGTCTCGGTCGGGCACACAGTTTTAATCTGCCAGGAAGTTTCATCTCATAACAGTTCACCGGAGTGTGATAGTATCACAGAAACACACCCTGATTATTATGAAACGCCTTTAACTGAAAGTAGGGGGCAGACGGGCAATAACTTCAATCCAACACGTGGAGTAACATCCGTTTATCAGGACCACACACAATCATTGGTGACTCAGGATGCTTTAGTGAAGAATTCACAGTTTCAGAAGTTTAACAATGATAAGAACGGACCCCATAAAATTGTGTTTATCAAAGGGATCCGCGGAATAATGCCAAACAGTTGGAACGAAAGGGAGAAAATTGTCTTTACCATTACCCATATTCAAGGTGAGCCAGCGTTGTTCGAGACACAGAAAGCTGAAGAATGCAGCTCCTTCGATGAATTTGAACAAGCTTTTCTAAACAAGTATTGGTCGCGTGGGGTACAAGAACGATTAAGAAAAGAAGTTTATAGTTCTGAGCCATTTAATAGAAAAGGCGGTACTTTGCGTAAATATTTCGAAAAGTATATGGACAAAGTGAAATGTTTATCCACACCAATTCCTGAGTGTGATGTTTTAAAGATATTAAAGGAGAAGTTACCGCGTGATCTAAAGGAGAAATTGTTTCACATTCCTGAAGACAACGTGGAACATTTTCTATCTGTACTGGACTCTTTAGGTTTGGTTATCGAAGAGGACAGACACCATTATGGGAATAATTCGTCGAATAATGGTAATGGTAATGGCAACGGGCGAAACTACATGAACAATAGTAATAGAAACACCTACTATGGGAATCAAAATCATTGGAATAGTCCGAATTGTTCAGGATGGCAGAACCACAATATGAACACAAATGGACAGTACGGTAATGCACCGGATCACAGTTATCATCCACAGAACAATAGTGGACAAAAAAAAACGGAAACTTTTCAAAGAAACGGAAATGAGATTTTATAGCTAACGCCAATTACAATAACGGGAATTTTTCAAATAATCAGCAAAACATGCAACCACCACATAACTGTTCAACACAGAATTATGCACAACAGCAATGGCAGCAGCCTAGGCCACCGCAATATCACAACAACAATCATGTACAACCCCAGTACAATACAAATATGTCAAATAACATGCAGCAGCATATGAATGCGCAGCCATGGCAACCACCGAATCAAAATATCAAGATCATTGAGGTAAGTGAACCGCAACCATCAACCAGTACCAGTCAGTCAAACTAGATGCGGCGACATTCTGCTCCCGTGTGTCAGCCGCAGGGTGTCTAGGGGGCACCTGCATGAATGATGTTAGTAATAACGAGCAACCAAGCGTGCAGACAACCAGCTATAGTAACAATGGAATGTGTGTCGCATAGAATCAGCAGCGATCGCGTCGAACGACGCAAAAGATGCAGTGTGTAGGAATAATTCTGTTGATGTTGCTCAGCAACGTAGTTCAACTATGCAGATGTTAAGATATAATGACGGAGTCGATATACGAGAGGAATTATGTCAAGATTTTCGGAAGAAGTGTAATTTGTTTGAAAGGGAAGTTGTACAAGCAGCTACAGTTTGTGATATTTATGGTATTCAAACTACGGTGATTTTAGATACTGGAGCATCTGTTTCTGTGCTGAATGAATCGTTCTTTCTTCACTTAAAGAAGATTAGAAAGATTCCGGTTTTTCCAGTCACTAATTGTCGAGTTACAGGAGCCATTAGTCAGAAAGCCCAACTAGTTCGGGAACAGACACGGATTTGTATTAATTTTGGAATGGGAGCCAAAGAGTGCACCTTCCTTATTGTAAAGAATTTAGCCGTGAACTGTCTCCTCGGATTAGATATTTTGCGAGAGACGCAAACTATAATCGATCTCGCAAAGGGTGAATGCAGCATGTGTTTCGGTGACACGAGAGTCAGGTTAGACTTGGTAAAGACCAAAGAATTGCATGGCAAAAATTGTCAAATTTTAAAGATAGAACCGATTCGCGCACATTTATGGCGGCTTCAAGATAGTTTCAATTGCAGTGCATTCCCGAAAAGTACAACAATCCTCTGGTCTTGACAGTCTGCAACAAAAGCAATTATTAGACACACTTAATAATTATCGTAAAGTATTTTTGAAAAAACCTGGACTAATTAAAGGTAACGTGTACGACATGCAAGTGTTTCCCCATGAAATTTACTGTCATCAAACGTACTCAATACCCAGCGCGAAAAGGGAAGCAGTAACAAAAGAAATTAGACGAATGCTGGAATGGGGAATTATTGAGACCTCGTTATCACCATATAGTAACCCACTTTTAGCGGTAATGAAATCCTATGGAAGCGTAAGGTTGGTTCTCGGCGCTCGCCGGATTAATCAAATTATTATGCCTGTCAGGACGCGGCCTGAGAATTTAGAAGAACTATTACAGAAGTTCCATGGGATAAAGTATCTATCAAGCCTCGACCTCCGCGCGTCATACTGGCAGGTGGTCTTAACGCCAAGATCTAGGAAATATACAGCATTTATTTATAGAGGAAGAAGCTATCAATTCAGAGTATTGCCATTCGGATTGAATGTCTGTGCCGGAGTCTTTATTAACGCGCTTGACACTGTCCTAGGCCCGGATTTGTTAGAGCAAGTTACTGTCTATGTGGACGATTTATTGATTGCTTCACCAACGTGGGACGAGCATATCAAACTAATTAACTTGGTGTTACACAAATCTGAACTTGCAGGTGTTACGGTTAACCTTAAGAAGTCCAAGTTTGGAAAGACGGAGACAAAGTTTCTAGGACATATAGTATCATCAGAAGGAATCTTCCCGGATAGTATGAAACTCGAGGCTATCAGAAATTGCCCATATCAGGACAACAAAAGTCAATTAAAGGCATATACGGGTCTTGTATCCTTTTTCCGAAAGTTCGTGCCTAATCAATGGCTTAACAGCGAACATCTATTGGGGCGTCTGAAAAAGAATGCGCCGTGGGTGTGGACTGACCAGTGTGCACATGATTTCGACACGATCAAGCATTGCTTGTTAAATGCTGAAATCTTGCACTATCCAGATCTCAGTAAGGATTTTTGCATAACCTCAGATGCTTCATGTACTGGGTTAGGTGCGTGTTTATTTCAAACAGAAACAGTAGACGGACACGAGCAAATAAAAATATCTTTCGCAAGTTTGTAAAGCTATTTGCTACAAAAACAACAGCCACGAGAGTGATAATAAACCGATTGGAAAATGATTACATACCTCATTTCGGAACGCCAGAAACATTACTCTCTGCCAATGCCTCAAATTTTACGAGTGTTACCTGGAAGAAATTCTCAGAGAAACATAATATAAAACAAATTTTCATTTCGAAGTTCCACCCCCAAGGTAATCCCACGGGACATGTGTTCCGCGAGTTTAATCGCTTTGTGAGAACGTACTGCTCAGCTAAACAAACTAAGTGGGTAGAATACATAGAGCCATTTTAAAGTGTTGTAAACTACATACCACATTTATCGACAGGTTTTACTCCAGCAGAACTCACATTAAAAATAAAAGAGAACAATAGTTGGGTCAACCCACTTCCAAAACTAAATACCGAACTGGAAGACTGGGAGGACAAAGTTAGACAAGCATTGGTCACACTATACAAGAATGCACAGAAACGGCAAGAATCACACAACCGGAGACTACAGAATACTCAACAATTTCATGTGGGAGATATGGTGTTAGTAAGGAATTATCCGAAGTCGTCATTATTAAAGAGAAAAATAAAGAAGTGGTTTCCGTTATATTCAGGACCATTTGTGATCTTCGGTAAACCAACTCAAATAGACAGAAAGGACTATACAATCACAAAGAGTTGAAAAGATATGTATCTTAAGTACCTTTTACGTGTGTCGTAATGAGGTGAAGTCAAACATCAGAGACTCAAGTACTGTGCGAGGAGGCTAAGTGACAATTATTAATTAATGGACTAGTGTATAAGTATTTCATGGACACACTGCGATGTGGCGTGTGGGAGAACAGGACATACAACATTGGAAGCATCAGTACTGCTTGGAGGAAGAGACTCTCAGAATACCAATTAGTTGTTAGAAAATTTCAGCTCCGTTCGACGGAGAAGAGGCCGCCGAGCTGCAGCAAGGAGAAGAAGAATTGCTTCAAGATGATTCCACCCTAAGACACTTAATCAAACATAACACAAACTTGTTGAGATTTAGTAAACTTACAGGAACTTATGCATGTGAAACTACGAACAGTGAACAGAACTGCATATTTCACACAACAGTAGGATATAGTGACTTTAGAAAATAAACGTTTCATTTTGTTGATTGTTAACTATTTTGAACTCACTAGGGTGAGCAGGTTGTGTCTTTTTTTTTCTTTCAGCAGGTTGTGTTCTTTTTTTTTTTTTTTCAGACTGTGTACAGGATACAATTACAACATGTAAAGTTTACACGAGTTACGTATAGGTTTAACAAATTTTCCACCGTAAGTAGTGCTCGGACTTGCATGAGCTATAAACCAGGTCGAACAAGATGTTGTCCATGACTAAACAGATCATTACACAGACAAACATATACAGACTTGTGTTTATCACTGCACAATTCTTTGTAAGTCCAGGAGCAACCTTTTCGAGAAAATGTATGATATATAGAGGTGGAGCCCCTCCACGCCCACACCGGCATGATGGCCAACACATAAGGTCTACTGCCATCTCTGCATAAGGGTTAGTATTCACTTAAGTGAGGTGTCGCAGGATGTGGGTACTGCGATGTTTGCGTACGTCTGGTTAGGATTAACCATTAATACGCGCTCATCTGGAGATAGATTGTTCGAAATCTGACGAAGGGTAGCGGTTTGAAGGGCAGAGGAAAAAAAGTGCCAAAGCAAGAGCCAAGGGAAAAAAACCTCTGCGAAAGTTAGGTCGGGCGGCAAGAGCAGTAGCGGTTGTCTTGCTGCCTGCGATAGGTTGTGCAAGGATAGGCTTTGTTAGTAGTGGGTATCATGCATGTCGATACCCTGACGTTGTGCGTTTGTGCTGCTCGGCGGCTGGCGCTGGGTGCTGGTACAGGGTCCTCGGTCAGCGTCAGCAACCTGCAACAGTTAGGTTTGTTACCGGTCTTGTGTCCGATAGGTCATATACCGGAGGCACAGTGTGAGGGAGTGTTGGCAGATTGTTCGTGCGTCTGTGGGCGAGCTCGTCGGTGTCCCTGCTGTGGCCTGTTGGTCGGCTCTAATAGCAGCTGGTAGTTACCAGTCAGTGTTGCTGATATGCAGGGGCTTACCGACGTTTGTCGCTGTTTGCGTATGTTAGTTTACCATAGGTGGTTATGCCCTAGCTAGCAGTGTCTTTGGCCGCTTGTGTTTCCACCTGTGGTTGTGATCGTAGTTTCCCAGAGTGAGGATGAAAGGATTGTTCGAGTGTCTCGAGTTCCTGTATAGTCGTGTGGCGTGTTTCTTGAATACTTCCTTGAGGGTATCAAGGCGGTATTCGTGGTGAAGATCCACGGTGCGTGTGTAGCGTGGAGCATTGCTAATGATTCGTAGCACCTTGTTCTGTATGATCTGCAGGCGGCGCAGTCGTGTGGGAGCTCCATATCCCCAGACGGGAGCTGCGTACGTCATCAGAGGTCTAATCAGTGTCATGTATAAGGACCTCGACACCCTCCTATTCAGTGTGCTTTCCCTGTTGAGCATTGGGTAGAGCTGTTTGAGCCTCGCGTGCGCTCGGTTGGCAACGTATTCGATGTGGTCCCCCCATGTAAGTTTCCGGTCCAGCCAGACACCAAGGTATCAGACTTTCTCTCGGAAACGTATTGGGCGTGTATCTAGTGTTATCGCCGGCCGAAGTGGCCGTGCGGTTAAAGGCGCTGCAGTCTGGAACCGCAAGACCGCTACGGTCGCAGGTTCGAATCCTGCCTCGGGCATGGATATTTGTGATGTCCTTAGGTTGGTTAGGTTTAACTAGTTCTAAGTTCTAGGGGACTAATGACCTCAGAAGTTGAGTCCCATAGTGCTCAGAGCCATTTGAACCATTGTAGTGTTATCGGTCTACAGTGTTGGTGTTTGCGCAGTAGTTTCGGTCTGCGTGTGAATAGAACTGCTTCGCACTTCTCGACGTTTACTTTAATACGCCATCGCTCCAGCCAAGGCTCAGCTGTTCTGAGTGCTGTCTGTATTCGTGAGTTGATGTTCGACGGTTTCCAGTCTTGCGCGAGGATGGCTGTGTCATCCGCGTAGACGGCTAACGTCGTGTTTCGTGTCGCTGGGAAGTCATTAACGTACAGGTTAAACAAGATGGGCCCTAGGATGCTTCCTTGGGGTACTCCAGCTTGGATACCGTGTTGTGCTGATTGTTCATCCTGCACATTAGTGTTGAAACATTTGTTCGTGAGATATGAGTGTATGAGACGTACGAGTCCGTCCGGGAAACCAGCTTCGCTTAGTTTGCGTATGAGTCCGTTGTGCCAGAGACGATCGAAAGCCTTTTCGATGTCTGGGAACACGGCCCCTGTGGCTTTGTTCATGTTGTAGCCGTGTGTTATATGTTCGACTACGCGGAGGAGTTGTTGTGTTGTCGAGTGGTGACTCCTAAAGCCGAATTGCTCCGGTCTTAGGGTGTCGTTGGCGATGTAGTGCCTAGTGATACGTTTTAGTATTACCTTCTCAACAATCTTGCTGAGCGAGCACAGAAGACTAATGGGTCGGTAATTTTGTGGGAGGGAGTGGTCTTTCCTTGGCTTCCTGAACATCAGGACCTTGGCCGCCTTCCAAAAGTCAGGGAAGTGTTGGTGTGTCAGGATAGCATTCGTTAAGTGTGTGAGGTATTCTACGACTTTATCCGTGAACTCCTGGAGGACACGGTTTTGAATGCCATCAGGCCCAGGGGCTTTTCTAGCGTTGGTGTACTTGATAGCCCATGTGACTTCATTTGTGCTAGTACGTCTTATTTCGTTGCGCGAGGGCTGGGCTACAAGTCGTGTAACCTCCTGGTCCGTTTCAAGTGTGAATGTTGGGTCTGAAGGAACCAGATTCGGCATGAAAGACGCTGCAAGTGTTGTGGCCATAAGCTCTGCCTTCTCCGTCGTGGAGTATGCTGGTCCGTCTGGTCCTTGTAACGTGGGAATGTAATGTTTCTCCCTGGTGAAGTGTCTGGCCAGCTGCCACACGCCAGGACGTTTGGTATCCAGCCCAGCGAGTTTCTGTTCCCATTGTTCGTTTCTGAATGTTTGAATTTTATTCCGTATTATGCCCTGGAGTCTGTTGACGTGCAGTTTATAGAACGGGCGCCTGGAGAAAATGTATGACTTAGGATTTGCTTTTATATTGTAAATGACTACAATTATGTACTTCATTTGATATGTACAATCATTCAGTTATTTATCATTATGTAACTAGACTGTGTAAAGACATTCTTATGGGTAGCAGAAGGACTTTACCTTGTCAGACTTGATAACTGTGATCAAGTGACTACGTGGTGGAGTGAACATGTCACAGATGACCTATGAACAAAGACTTCCTGTGAACATTATCCTCTGCGCGTACGAACTTTATTTCACTGGCGAAAGAGTAGAATTTAACACAAAAGTGGACGCTCAATGAGTGCGTTGTGTTACCATGATATTGTTTTCAAATTTTGTGCTACGAGTGTTTAGTAATGCCAAGTATTCAGAGTGTTATTGGGACCACATGCGTGGACATAACATTCCAGGCAAACTAAAACTCAAGAGCAAGTGTTTTTATCGATCAGTCAGCAACAGTGGTGAGTCGTAACAGTGTTGGGAACAGATACTGACTATATCATTAAACCTGTTGCAGAACTGTATCAATTTTGGAACGTAATTACATGAAGCTTGAATTGCAGATAGTCAATTACGTCGGAAGGACGAATGGACTCGCATCATGATAAAGAAACTCACAAACAGTCGAACACCTCACAAAAAAAAACACACTTTCTTCTTGTTGAGTGAAAGAGTGCGTGAAATATGATGTAATTTAGATGACTCGCCCCATTAGGTAAGTCTGCGATGGACTGCGATGACGTAGCAGGGTGCGGCAAGGGATGACGGATGATGTCGCTGCAGTATGCTGCCCTCACCGATACGTGTGCTCAGCATCCCAGCATACAGTCACATGAAATTCAGTCATTGGTGTTGCAGTACACCAAGTCGCCAGCCGTCGTCACCAGTAGCACTATGACGCAATTGTACCATTATTAAATGTCATACGAAGTGAATATTAAAAACGAGGGTATGGAAGATGTGCTCTTTCCGCCGTGGTTTTTTTTCCGGGGTTTTTCCAATTGGCCTTTGCCCGAATGGGTGAGCGTAACTCAAAATCCCTGATACTTAAAAGTAAACAATGCACATGTTCCCAAGTGAAAGAACGTGAAAGAACACAGTGAACTTTAAACAGAACAGACAAGGAAAATAAGCCTGCTTGGATGTCCAGTCAAACAAGTGTGACTGTACATCCGAAGGGGGCAATGTAGTGCTACAATGATGAAAATTAAGATTACGACGATGTCAAACCTTATTTTCATGATTTAAAGAAGTATTCATGATATTAAAAATGTAATTATAATTTTATTATTTTCATTTTTGTGCTCAGTGTATCAAAGACTTTCTAGTGCACGGAATAAATTAGCATTGTTTGTACTACGAAACTATATATGATTGTCAAGGGTTAAGCATGTAATAATTCGATGTAAGACATTTTGTGGAGTCTGAATTTTGTTCTCGTACTGGTCGGTAGAAAAGGAAAAGTTCCTTCAAAAAAATGGCTCAAATGGCTCTGAGCACTATGGGACTTAACATCTATGGTCATCAGTCCCCTAGCACTTAGAACTACTTAAACCTAACTAACCTAAGGACATCACACAACACCCAGTCATCACGAGGCAGAGAAAATCCCTGACCCCGCCGGGAATCGAACCCGGTCGCGGGAAGCGAGAACGCTACCGCACGACCACGAGCTGCGGACGAAAAGTTCCTTAATCGATGTAAAAAGGAGAGAGAGAGAAGGAAAATACAAGTTATTCAAAACAAATATCTCTAAAGTGTAACGTCTTGTGATTTCCTATAACTAAAAATTGCAAGATCTAATCTGAGCCTGTCCTGAATAACAGCGAAGTACATTTATGTTATCATATATTTTCTTCGTTTGATCACGGTTGTGATTCGCATGTTTCTTTTTGTTACGCAACGTGTTATGAATAATTTCATTATACGCGCAAAAGTGCACACAGCTTTAATCGAACCTGCGTCTTTCGGAAACGATAACTTTTAATCAGTACAATTACGCGAATACCGTCTAAATCGCAACCGTGATCGCAAAAGTGTTTCCTGGACCAAATAATTCTTATATAACGTGTATTATCCAAAGCGAGCAGCATTGCACTATCGCTGACTCGCAACAATCGAAAGAGTAAAAATAGTGCTTAAATAAAATTGCCACCTTTTAATAATTATTATTATCCCATTAAATAAATTAATAGCAATTCAGTGGCTATCCAGTCAATAAACAGAGAGGGCAATTCAAGCCCTTTGGCATTTTAAAATTTTTTTGAATTTATAAGTCTTCGGCCTTCAGCCGATTTGAATTTCAGTTGTTTGTTCTTAAGGTCTTCAGCCTAAATTAAAGAACTGTTTCACGTAAGGACTTTGGTATTTAAAAAAATAATGTTTTGTAGTTTTAAGTGTTTGGCGTTCAGCCGATTTGGTTCAAATGGCTCTGAGCACTATGGGACTCAACTGCTGAGGTCATTAGTCCCCTAGAACTTAGAACTAGTTAAACCTAACTAACCTAAGGACATCACAAACATCCATGCAAGAGGCAGGATTCGAACCTGCGACCGTAGCGGTCTTACGGTTCCAGACTGCAGCGCCTTTAACCGCACGGCCACTTCGGCCGGCAGCCGATTTGAATTTAACTTGTCTACTTCAGCCTAACTAAGGAACTGTTTTAAGATAAGGCTTGACTTTTTAATTTCTGATTATGCTTGGTTTTTAAGTTATTGGCCTTCAGCCGTTTTTAAATTAAAGCGGCTTTCAGCTGGTAACCATGTCCCAAAGATTAAAGCTGTATGTTTAAAAAAATTTTTTTGGGCTCTTGTAATGTTTGATCAAAGAATAAATTTGTAAATTCGAGTGTAACTGACAGCCCCTTATTTTGGTCCCTGGCCACAATTTATTCTATCTGTCCTGTTCTGCTGGTTAATCAGGACATTTCACAAGTAAATAAAAAAAATTTACTTTCGAAGTACAATAATAGATGACTATAGACTTACAATGGATATCAAAAATTTGGAATGGGCAAACGCGGCTTAAAAATAAGTATAATTTATTAACGAATATCCATCCTGATGTAGAACTAAGAAATAAAGGCATGAAGATATTTATTGGGGGACCATTTCGAGTTACGGTTGTGGTGGGTAGCATCCCACGACAGAGGAAAATAAAAAAAAATAGAAGCAATAGGGATATGTATATGGAGGAGATCCACAAAAATGTCCTGGATTGAAAGAAAATCCTGTGAGAAAATACTAAAACAGATTCAAGAGAAAAGGGGATTGAGTAACATGAGAGGAAAAACTAAATTAATACAACACCTTAAAAAA
The DNA here is from genome assembly GCF_023898315.1 of Schistocerca nitens. Classification (NCBI taxonomy): domain Eukaryota; kingdom Metazoa; phylum Arthropoda; class Insecta; order Orthoptera; family Acrididae; genus Schistocerca; species Schistocerca nitens. The sequence continues at coordinate 926,737,491 of NC_064617.1, read as the reverse complement.
AGAAAAAGAAAGTTCTTTGAAGGAAAACTCCCCAGAAAAAAAAGAACAAGCAAGGCCACGAAGTCATTATTGCAGCTAATGTAGTGAATTGCGGCAACTGTAATCAGATGAGAGAGATAGCAAACAACAGGATGTCTCTATCAACAAAACTACGCCTTTAGAATCTGATGGTACATTATCTCTGTAATAAGCCACCGGAAACCGAGGTTCCCCAACATTATACAATTCACAAAATATTTCTGAACTGCTTCTGAAATTTTGTCGGTAGAGTTTGGGGTCAACGCGTATAACTGGAAACAGTTTCGATCCCCAGAGCATATTCTGTTTGAAGAACTGCACACCCCAGCCAGGACGTCACAGGCCGGCATAGCAGGAGTGATAGCACGGCCGAGGAGCGGAGTGAACGAATCTCGATAACTGGTGTCGGTGGGGAGCGGCTGCGAACAAAGGGCCGGGCCGGCCGGGGAGTCCCCGCCGGCCGGCCGCCGATACCGGCTTTTCCAATTACGGGCCGCATTGTGCGGACACGCAGTCCAATCTGCGTGACACGCACGTCTGCCGGCCGTGTTGATCCGGGATGGCAGACGCTGATTAACAGTGTCCGCGCCGTGCCGAGCCACTTAAAGCTCTGCCGGCCCTCTTCTGTCACACCGTGTTATACAGCCTGTAACACTACAGAAACTGTTTTCTTCTGGCGTAATTCTCGGGTAACTCCACTACTCGCGTATGTATCTTCCATGTGAATTCCTGTCAACCACAGGCAGTAGCCAGGAAGTTTGGCACCACTGGCCATTAAAATTGCTACACCAACAAGAAATGCAGTTGACAAACGGGTATTCATTGGACAATTATAGTATACTAGAACTGACATGTGATTTCAATTTCACCCAATTTGGGTGCACAGATCCTGAGAAATCAGTACCCAGAAAAACCTCCTCTGGCCGTAATAAAGGCCTTGATACGCCTGAGCAGCTTCAACACGATACCACAGTTCATCAAGAGTAGTGACTGGCGTATTGTGACGAGCCAGTTGCTCGGTAACCATTGACCAGACGATTTCGATTGGTGAGAGATGTGGAGAATGTGCTGGCCAGGGCAGCAGTCGAATATTTTCTGTATCCAGAAAGGACCTGCAACATGCGGTCGTGCATTATCCTGCTGAAATGTAGGGTTGCGCAGGGATCGAATGAACGGTAGAGCCAAGGGTCGTAACACATCTGAAATGTAACGTCCACTGTTCAAAATGCCGTCAATGCGAACAAGAGGTGACCGAGACGTGGAACCAATGGCATCCCATACCATCACGCCAGGTGATACGCCAGTATGGCGATGACGAATACACGGTTCCAATGTGCGTTCGCCGCGATGTCGCCAAACACGGATGCGACTATCATGATGCTGTAAACAGAACCGGGATACATCCGAAAATACGACGGTTTGCCATTCGTGCACCCAGGTTCGTCGTTGAGTACACCATCGCAGGCGCTCCTGTCTGTGATGCAGCGTCAAGAGTAACCGCAGCCATGGTCTCCGAGCTGATAGTCCATGCTGCTGCAAACGCCGTCGAACTGTTCGTGCAGATGGTTGTTGTCTTGCAAACATCCCCATCTGTTGACTCAGGAGTCGAGACGTGGCTGCACGATCCGTTACAGCCATGCGCATAAGATGCCTCTCATCTCGACTGCTAGTGATACGAGGCCATTGGGATCCAGCACGGCGTTCCGTATTACCCTCCTGAACCCACCGATTCCATATTCTGCTAACAGTCACTGGATCTCGATCAACGCGAGCAGCAATGTCGCGATACGATAAACCGCAATCGCGATAGGCTATAATCCGACCTTTATCAAAGTCGGAAACGTGATGGTACGCATTTCTCCTCTTTACACGAGGCATCACAATAACGTTTCACCAGGCCACGCCGGTGAATTGCTGTTTGTGTATGAGAACATCGGTCGGAAACCTTCCTCATGTCAGCACGTTGTAGGTGTCGCCACCGGCGCCAACCTTGTGTGAATGCTCTGAAAAGCTAATCATTTGCATATCACAGCATGTTCTTCCTGTCGGTTCAATTTCGCGTCTGTAGCACGTCATCTTCGTGGTGTAGCAATTTTAATGGCCAGTAGTGTAATTATCTACTCGAGAAAATAAAGTTAGGTGATGTTTTGTCAGTGAGCTCCACTGTGTTTGGCTCATCTAGCGGCGTACTACGCTACTTTGTACCATTGAAGGAGGATATCAGACATGTCTACAAGCAAACAAAAATGTAATTTCCTAATTTATTTCCGAGATGGTAACTACATTATTCCTTCCATGTTTTTAACTTTTTCATCTTAGTTTAATACTGGTTTGTCATCTGAGTTCCTATAACAACAGCTCAGATAGTAAGCGACGTGGGGTAGGTGGAATGAGTACATTCATTGTGTAACGTCCCATTAGAAAAATTAATGAATTACTCTGCTGATAAACATCTTATGTTATTTGATTTTCAAACAGCTGAGCAAAACTGAACGTACTCAGACATTCATTAAGGTGACACACAATATTTTTAGCGCAACGAAATCTGACTTTCAGTAATCCCTACAGAATGGCCCTGACTAACAATAACCTATACCTTTCATGAACTCTTACCTCACAAAAATCTTCGTTACTCGAACTACTGCAAAACACCGAGCGCCGATACTGCCAGCTAAATAAAAGATTCTAACTACTGAAGGCACTAACTACTGATAGGCACAGTTAGCAAATGAAAGATTTTGATAGAGAACAAATAATGTATTTACCTTAATATATATATATATATATATATATATATATATATATATATATATATATATATATATCAGTTCATGACATCCAGTCTTACAAATTTACTGTCTCTGTCCAGATCATCCGCTCTCAAAACTCCGCCATCTCACTCCTCACATGCACCACTGCTGACGGCTCACCTCCAACTGCGCAACGCTACGCGCTGTTCACATCCCCAAAACTACAATAGCAAACAACAATGCAAACCAGCCACAGATTGCACACAGCACAGCCAGTGATTTTCATAAAGAGCGCTACGTAGCGTTACCAATAAAAACCTAAACAGCCTACTTACAATTGTTGTTATTTAATCTTATACATCAATTACAACAACAAATTCAACACATATTAAAAAAAACGCATGTGGAACTATATACGCTGTATGATCTTGAATGACTCAGACTACAAAAGAATGTCTAAAGAGTCAATTTACCGGAGCGCTTCGTCAGACGCATTATGTAGAGCCTTGGTAGAACGACGGAAACGTCTGTTAAGGCACTAATTTTCATGTGGCTCATTGTCTGAATAGCACCGCAGTCACACCAGCTATCAATGCGAAAGCCACACGGGTGCATGTTGAATCAGAATTTATCTTCTCCAGTACGGTATTTCTTAAGCCGTACCCAAGCCTCCCTTTGATAATAAAAGAGTCGAACTTTAACAGTTTGGTTGTCAATAAGTTCGTGGTTCTGGGTTCCCGTGGCTTGCCACTCACGTTTCCACTCAGCATCATGGTTGAACCCTGCGGAGAGTGTTTGGACTCCTTCATATGCTAGTCTTCTGGAACTGAGTCGTTTCCCAGGCAGCGAGATCAGTTCTTCGTGAAGCAGGTCTGACTCACGTTTATAAACTTGCTGGAAAACGTAGTAAACACCTTAGGAGAATGACCGTAAAGGCAGTATTACAGAAAATGAAGAGAAAGAAACCGATGATGAGATGGGAAACATGATACCACGAGAAGAATTTGACAGAGCGCTGAAGTAGATGATATTGTCTCACAATTATTGAGACTTTTGGAGAGCCAGCCATGACTAAACTATTTCATCTTGTGTACAAGATACACGAGGAAGGTGAAATTCAGACTTCACGAGGCAGGCAAAATACCCTCAAACTTTAAGAAGAAACGAATAACTCCAGTTCTAAGTTTGACATGTGCTGACAGGTGTCAATACTGGTGAATCATCAGTTTAGTAAGTCATGGTTCCAAAATACCTCCGTGAAGTATTTACGGAAGATAGGGAAGCCTGAAAGCAGCTGGCCCTGGGAAAGATATATTTATGTTCCCGATAAATGTAGGTGCAAATGAGATAATAATCACCCTACGACATTTTATTGTGTGGTAATACATGTTTCATTGTGTCTGTATAGTGAAGGGATGTATGTTACGTATGTTCCAATGCAACAGTTTGTGCTCACTATGTCCAATATGTACGTTTGGAGCAAAGCATTATATCGCAGAGATATATGGACTGTGGAAAACCGGAAAAGAAGAGAATCGAAGTATTTGTGATGTGGTGCTGTAGAAGAATGTTGAAATATGAATGAATAGATAAGGTAAGAAATTAGTAGGTTCTCCGAAGGACCGAGAAGAAAAGGAATGTACGGAAAACACTGACATTAAGAAAACTGCAGATAAAAACCAAGCTTGGAATACATCCAGCAAATAATTCCGTTGCTGAATTCAACTTCAGTCCTATTATGGATATTTAATGTTTGCCTAGCAAGCAACAAACAAAACCCAGATTTATGTTTTCATGTATGTTGTAATATTTCGCTGAAATGATCTTTCAACACCATAGCACCGCAAACACAGTAAATATTATGAGCAGTAACATGAAACTTATGAGCTAACTGACCGCTTGTGATCTGAAAATAATTTACCAATTCAGAGTGGTTCTTTGTGATCATCTACTAAGAGTATAAATGGTTTTCATTGAAAAAGTTGATTTGGATTCAGCTCGAAGAATATATAGCTCAGTTACTTCCAAGTAGGCATTGTGCTACACTTCATGGGCGCATGCTCCTACTATCTGATAAAATTAGTAGTTCAGTTAATCAAATTTCTGAAAAGTGTGAGTTTGAAATGAGTATGAGGTTTGCGTTAAATCTATAAATATTATTGTCTTTTAAAATTACAAAAGCATTAATTGTTCAAACCGATTAAGGCAACTCAAAACATCTACTACTCTCACCGCCGCCATACAATGACCAGTTCGTTAACATACATATGGAAAGGCATAGAAAATGTAAAACCTATTTGGTGAATGAGATATCGACTTACTGAACCCGATCGCTACTCAGAAACAATACGTAAACAAAACGGGAGCTCCCCCACATTGATCACAACCACAAGTACTGCTATGCCATTCATGTGATAACATTGTCTAAGCAATCACGCCATCGAAATATAGCTCTCCAGATCGTAAAGTAAAGCAAAACATGACATTATCTTGCTGAATAGGTGCGCAGAGAGGACCTGCGTGCGCTTGTTATAATTACTTCGGCAATACAAACCGACTGCTGCTTTCACGGACGGCTCCTCCTCTTTCTCTCAGTATATGCCACAAGTGATTACAGCTGCAGCTGTTGTGTTGTGGACTGTGATGCGTGTGGCTGGCTGCGTCAAAAATTGAATGAAATAGTATTGTTTGCTGAGTGGTGAAGCCAGATTATGGTTTATGAGTTTAGTAGCAATTTTCATAAGATAGACGACTTACAGAGATCATCAAGGCAGCCACACGACCGTCTCATCGGAAAGCAAATAGCATAAACATCGTTATGACAGTCCACACCCGATTGTGTATTACTACTCCTTTTGAAGGAAATATCAGACGCTTGTACAAATAAGAAATTTGAAAATAATATGAAGAATCCACTGTTATTTTGTTACTTTGCTGTTGAAGGTGATCACATGTTTTTAGGAATATTTATACTAATAGTACCATTAGTTTGGTGAAAACGATTTTACTTAGATTAATCTAAGTTTGGAACGAATAATGGCAGTTAATACCGCAGATACAGCAGCTTATAAGGCATTTAAAAGAAGGATCAGTAGGAAGAACGTGTAATTGCGTTTCGTGCTAACTTACCTGCGTGACGATCTCGATCACGTCCAATACATTTTAGGCACAGATGTAAATTAGCAGGTAAATGGCGCAAATGCAGGACTTTCTAACTTCAAGATATTTAATGTATATCATGCTCGATTCGTGAAATCCAGTATTATACGTGTACAGGTTCACGGTTTTAAAGTTTAAGCCTTGTTTAACGTCAAGTTATTAATTTAGAGAAACATCCTATACTTACTACTTAACGTTGTAAATAACAAACGTTGCCAATACTGAATCAATCTTTTAGTAACAAAAAGTGCTCTGTTTTTAAATTATTCTGGGAAATTGAAACTGTGTGTTGGACTAGCACTCCGACAAGAAACAACAGCTCCATCTGTCTGAAGCATTTATTTTAAAAAAACAGCACTATCTATGTTATCACTGACGATTAGGAAGAAGTTTTATTTAACTTCATTTCTGCCTGAAGACCAGATTGAAACATAAGTGAGTACAGTTTTAAATGATGTACCTGGCAGAGGGACAGTACTTCTCGTACTGAATCACTGCTTACAATTTATTGATATGAATGTACAAGAAATAAATCATTGATATTTACAAATAAAGGTACACACAGGGGGAGCATAAACATTTTTTATGGGTGCCCTCCCAAATGTCAATGCGGTACTTTTTTTCCAATTGATGACACTAATCTTTCTGTGACGAATATTAGAGATGTTTTTCGTTAATTCAGTATTAATCAAAATACAACGATATAATTTATTTCTAAGGAATTACGCTATAGCTCAACTCAAAATTTTTGTACGGATACACTTCCACAGGTCTAGGTGGTTTCTGAAAATGCTAGTTTCACTCATGAATACTTATGAATATACTTCAATTACAGGAACTGCATCTCAGTCACAGGAAATTCAACCATTAATTGTGTTTCAACAACATGGTTCACCGCCACACAGCGGGTTATTTGCTCATAAGTTCTTGGATGAAACCTTTCCGGACAGATTGATCGGTAGAGACGGTCCGGCATTGTGGCCATCATGTTCGTTAGATAAGATCCGTCTTTCTTTCCCTTTGTGCTGTTACGTGAATGGAAAAGTGTTCAGTTCACCAGCAGGCGGTGAGCAAACTCATGCATCCAGAATACGAGGTGCTGAAGAGATGTTGGCAAAGATATGGAGCGAAATTGAGTATCAGTCATTATTCTACTGCAACAAGCGAAACATGTATGAAAGTGCATTCAGAAAAAACCTTAGAGTTATGCTACTATTTGCAAGAAACCACATAGCTGCATCTAGTACAGTTCCTTCATAATTAATTTTTGTAACCTGGTATGACTTCATGCTTAGATGTCAGCTGTAAAGGCCATTATGTGACTATAAACTATATGTACTGTTGTCTTCCAATAAATGTTTGTATAATTTGGCATGTAGACAACACTTACAGTTGCACGCATATGTTAAATTCATATTCACACGAATGAATATATGCGGTGAGTCTGGAGTCAAATAAATGAGAATATGTAAGCATAATGTAAGTATTCTCGGAACTACATTGAGTGGTACTGGCATTGAAATGCTGTTTAAATATGACTAATACGTCTGCGTGAACGACAGATAGACAGTAATCCATTTTCTGTGTAAGAAGAAAAAAAGGGGTGAGCGTGAGTTTTAACTCTGGAAAAATATCGCAGTGTCTGCACATAGAAGGCTATAACAATAATCAAAACAGATAATGTGTTCCATACTCGAAATCAGTAACAGAAAATTGTATGGTAAAATAGAACGCGATCCTACTACAATGAATCAGACGTTTAATAGTCGTATAACATAGCGATGTTAAGCTGAGGAAGACGGCAGGACTGGAGGTGCTGTTCTTCGATACCTACTGACAGTCTTTCCTAGCGCCGCTTACTTCAGCGTGGAGAAGAGTGAGCGAGGAGACGCCTCGAGGTAGGCAACCGGGTGACACACGCAGAGCTTCTGGTAGGAGCTCGGAAGAGTTCGCTAAGAGGAAGTCGTCTCAAACCTGCGCCTTTCAGAATTGCTCATGATAAGTTACAGTTCATAAACAACTTACTAAAAGTCCCGCCGCATTACAGAACATGATATAAGTCCATCTCATGCTCCTAAATCTCTTAGCAGATACATAAAACGTGGACAGACTTTATCACAGGTGTTAGTAATTAGGTCACTCTGGGAACAGACTTCAACTATACAACACATTCTTAAAATCTTGTGCATAACGTAGAACCATAGATTACACACCTTGCTACCCATTTAGATGATAACAATTAAAACCATTTTTTACACTTTCACACTGCTTCTTTAATATCCTACAAATATTTACCTTGAGCACTGATGCATCCTGGGGAGATTATATGGACTTACCGCAGAATATGCCCTTGTTATAAAGCACTTAAAGTATTCGCGAGTCGTCGGTGGTTCCTCACAAACAAAAGACAAGAGTTGTTACATCTAATGAGGATACAAGCTATTCTGTTTTATTCATAATACAGATTCAACATAGACAAATTTAAGTGTCAAAACTGCGTAACCAGTAGAACAATGAAATACTTGTCAGTAGTTACTCTTTAGGAATAGTAATCAGTAGAATTTTTCAATTCATTATTTGTTTTTAAGTCAATGGAGTGTTACAAATTCATACCAATAAACCAGGAGCACAAACCTGTACATTTTAATTTCACTGGTAAGTTTTAAAAAACCTGCGGGAAGTACTAAGTGTCAAATTCCTTTAGTAACATATGCCCTCAGGAGGGAAGCATATCCCAAAGCAACAGGATTCATAAACAGCTTTAGACCATGAATATAAATCCACATTTGCAGCCACTTCAATATGAGTCAGTTTCACGACTTTCAAGAACTGCTTCTTCAGGTATAGGCAAACAGTCTACGCTATCTGCTGAATCAGTACTAGACGTTTCACCCACAAGTCCATCTGACAGGGTATCACTCAGACTACCATCATTTACTACAACAGTGTTTGAAAAGGTGGAGACAGTAGCTACATCATCTGCATCAACGTTTCCTACAAATTATCAATATTCTGCATGCTCCTCTGTACCTCTTCCCAGAGGTTCACTACATGACGCACCAGGACTTCATCTTCCATGGACATACGTCAGTTCCATGAAGTAAGACTTACAGATCTAAGAGAAATGTTCACTAATGTCAGTATGATACCTCTAACTATAAAAAAAACTTGAATGAGTAGACGGAATGTCTATTACATTCAAGTATGAACATAATCTGTTTTCGTCATGTTATATATTTTCAGTAATTATCCTACATGTGCACTGTCAGCGGAAATAATTTATATTACTTCAGAGGCTATTAGTTTAGAGATAATTTGTGAAACAATATTGTCTGCAATGTTCATTCTTCGTTAGAGCAAGCATTTCACAGCATAAAACAGTCACATTGGATGTCACTAGGAACTGAATTCACAATAATCTATTGGCTTATGTCTACGGCACGGAAGAAAACTATCTGCTGTTATGCTGACATATGACTCCCGCATTGATCTTGTACTTTATATATAGGAAATGTTTCTGTGAATTACACGTACCGCCGTCTATACAGATATCAATATACACTCCTGGAAATGGAAAAAAGAACACATTGACACCGGTGTGTCAGACCCACCATACTTGCTCCGGACACTGCGAGAGGGCTGTACAAGCAATGATCACACGCACGGCACGGCGGACACACCAGGAACCGCGGTGTTGGCCGTCGAATGGCGCTAGCTGCGCAGCATTTGTGCACCGCCGCCGTCAGTGTCAGCCAGTTTGCCGTGGCATACGGAGCTCCATCGCAGTCTTTAACACTGGTAGCATGCCGCGACAGCGTGGACGTGAACCGTATGTGCAGTTGACGGACTTCGAGCGAGGGCGTATAATGGGCATGCGGGAGGCCGGGTGGACGTACCGCCGAATTGCTCAACACGTGGGGCGTGAGGTCTCCACAGTACATCGATGTTGTCGCCAGTGGTCGGCGGAAGGTGCACGTGCCCGTCGACCTGGGACCGGACCGCAGCGACGCACGGATGCACGCCAAGACCGTAGGATCCTACGCAGTGCCGTAGGGGACCGCACCGCCACTTCCCAGCAAATTAGGGACACTGTGGCTGCTGGGGTATCGGCGAGGACCATTCGCAACCGTCTCCATGAAGCTGGGCTACGGTCCCGCACACCGTTAGGCCGTCTTCCGCTCACGCCCCAACATCGTGCAGCCTGCCTCCAGTGGTGTCGCGACAGGCGTGAATGGAGGGACGAATGGAGACGTGTCGTCTTCAGCGATGAGAGTCGCTTCTGCCTTGGTGCCAATGATGGTCGTATGCGTGTTTGGCGCCGTGCAGGTGAGCGCCACAGTCAGGACTGCATACGACCGAGGCACACAGGGCCAACACCCGGCATCATGGTGTGGGGAGCGATCTCCTACACTGGCCGTACACCACTGGTGATCGTCGAGGGGACACTGAATAGTGCACGGTACATCCAAACCGTCATCGAACCCATCGTTCTACCATTCCTAGACCGGCAAGGGAACTTGCTGTTCCAACAGGACAATGCACGTCCGCATGTATCCCGTGCCACCCAACGTGCTCTAGAAGGTGTAAGTCAACTACCCTGGCCAGCAAGATCTCCGGATCTGTCCCCCATTGAGCATGTTTGGGACTGGATGAAGCGTCGTCTCACGCGGTCTGCACGTCCAGCACGAACGCTGGTCCAACTGAGGCGCCAGGTGGAAATGGCATGGCAAGCCGTTCCACAGGACTACATCCAGCATCTCTACGATCGTCTCCATGGGAGAATAGCAGCCTGCATTGCTGCGAAAGGTGGATATACACTGTACTAGTGCCGACATTGTGCATGCTCTGTTGCCTGTGTCTATGTGCCTGTGGTTCTGTCAGTGTGATCATGTGATGTATCTGACCCCAGGAATGTGTCAATAAAGTTTCCCCTTCCTGGGACAATGAATTCACGGTGTTCTTGTTTCAATTTCCAGGAGTGTATCAGAAGAATAATTCCACAGGCAACAAATTTTAACTAAACACAAATTCACTTTTGAAGAAGGTTGCCTTAAAGACTATAGTCAAATGTTCACACCATTATTCATTTGTTCGCTGATATCTCATGTCTAAAGACTTAAAAATAGATAAATGTTATTCATACTTATCAGAGAAACTATTATGAATATATTAATTCCAATAAATTCGATTGTCATCGAAATAAAGTAATAAAAGAGCATTTAAAATCAGTGGTATATATATGTACCACTAACACTTAAAGGGTTAAGAAAGCATCTAATTACCTGTGTGGAATGGAATCCGGCATGCTCGTACGGTATCGACTGCCCCACGTTCAGTGTAATGGCTTCCACTGACTGCGTAAGCATACCTTTTAGGAACCGTAGATATTTGTAGCTGGTGGCGGTTCCGTCAATAAAAGATGAACCAACTACGCGATCCTTGACAGATCCCCACTAAGATCGTTGTTTATGTTCTTCTTTCAGCCAGCATGGGTTGTTAGCTAACCACTAGAGCATGTTGTGAATATTAATACGTCCGTGTTTTGTAAGAAATGCATCATCCGTAAAAAAATTCACGATAAAAACATCCCTACACGTTGTAGCTTTCGGAAAACTGTAACCTATTTTGCAAGTCATTTCCATGAAGCTTGAAATGGAGTGAAATTCGGAAAGGATGAAATGCGATGGAGAGTAGTATACGCAGAACACTGCCATTCCCAGATTCGTCCGCAGCTCGTGGTCACGCGGTAGCGTTCTTGCTTCCCAGCACGAGGTCCCGAGTTCGATTCCCCGCGGGGTCTGGGATTTTCACCTGCCCCGAGATGACTGGGTGTTGTTGTGTCATCTTCATCATCATCTGTCATCCCCATTACTGTCGGAGGAAGGCAACGACAAACCACGTCCATTAGGACCTTGCCTAGTACGGCGGTGCGGGTCTGCCGAATCGTTCCCCTACGCTCTGTGAAGAAAAGTGGGACTTTATTTTCCATTTCCACATCCAAGCTGCCTTGCAGTGACATGTGAGTGCTGAGTACTGCTGCATTTCCTAGTAACATTTCCTGTTCCTTTTCGTTGGCGTCTTCTATTTTCCACACTTCAAGTCCTTGAAATTTTTTAAATATACTTTTCAGAGACAGACAGTGCTGGCTTGTCACATTTCAGCGTGCAATTCCACCACTGCTCAAACAGTTTGAGGAAATTATACATTAACTAAAATCACATGTAATACTTTTATTGCTGTCTACTGTCGCATTTCTGTTAATGGCCGGTTTCGTTCAAATTTCGAACATCTTCAGCTCTGTTAAAACAAGTGACCTTTCGTAACTAATCTAAAATACACATATGATGAATATAAAAGTGTATACGATACCAGTGTAGTTGCAGAGCAAATATGTCGGTTCATATGCTGTGCGTAGCTTTCAGAGGTCACTAATGTACACACATTACAGAGTCAGGAATTATAGAGAGGGTGAGGAAGCATGGTAGGTTCGCCCTCTTTAGGTGATACATCAGGATGGTATGAAGTCATTGAAATAAAAGAAATAGTTACAAAATAAAGTAAAATTATGACCAGTGTATAAAAGTAAAATTGTATGGAAGACAATCTCGCAGTTCGCATTTCGAACACATTTTCTTCAGTCTTGAATATTAGTGAACTGCTTTTCTGCGAGTATTCTACCAGAGGGCGTCGCTTTTCGTCGCTCAGAAACACACAATGCAGCGCACAGTCCAACTGCACTGCTGGGCTCTTCTCTTCGCTAGCGGGTTGATCACACCGTCCAATGTAAAAGTGCGGCCTAACTGGGCCCATGTAAACTGACTGTTCCAGCGTGTATGTGGCGACATCTGTCTACGAAAAACTATGCATCAGAAAACCGTTTTTTTCGATAAGCAGTTTGCCTGGCTACATCAAGCGATGAGCGAAACTTTCAAGATCCTGCAGCATATTAAGAAAATGACTCTTAATGGTAGTACGCATTACTTCCATGTGTTACTGTGTTTAGCGACTTATGCTTTGTATGGTTTACCGAACCAGGTTTTATTATTTGTACCTCCGTGTTCCTTTAACTGTATATGGAAATTGACCTAGCCTGTTCTATACAAAACTTAACACACTTTGTCTTTCAAATCTACTGTACATTCATGTGAACTCGTTGAACATATGTCGTAGTCAGCTTTTAATGGAACTTTGTGTTTTAAGAAAACATCTTGCTACTTTTTTGCAGTATATTTCCTGTATACATTTCGTGTTAATGGTACGTATAGGTTTGCTTCTCGAGAGTTACTGCATTTTACTTTCAAATTTTTACGCATTTTAATTACGTATCTCATTTTAAGGCACGTATCAGTGCCACTTGCTTGAGGGTGTCTGATTCGTGCATCTTTTCGAGTTTAGTCAAGAACAGTTTTAAAGGTCTACTAGTCACGCTATTAATGTAAACTCTTTTATTGGCCTGCCCATATAGGCGTACGTGTTGAAGCGTCGCTTCCAGGATGGGGAGGTGTGCCGACTCCGGATACAACCACACGGCGGATTGACGACGAGAGTCAGTGTGCCGCGTAGTCTGGATGTAGTTTTTAGGCGGTTTCCCACATCCCGCTAGGACCCAAGTTCCACCTCAGGTGCAAGATTCGTAAACATTTTGAAAACATTCACTCATTTTCACACAACTCACAATATACGAAGGTGAGGTGCATATATTCGGTCCCAGTTGGTAACGGCGTGGCGACAGGAAGAGCAACCGTCCACCGCTTAAACTAACCATGACAAATCCTTGCCGGCCGGAGTGGCCGTGCGGTTCTAGGCGCTACAGTCTGGAACCGAGCGACCGCTACGGTCGCAGGTTCGAATCCTGACTCGGGCATGGATGTGTGTGATGTCCTTAGGTTAGTTAGATTTAATTAGTTCTATGTTCTAAGCGACTGATGACCTCAGACGTTAGGTCGCATAGTGCTCAGAGCTATTTGAACCATTTGAAAAATCCGTTAATAACTATGCCGACACTGCGCCGATGCAAAAGCACAAAAAGGAAGAAGAAAGTAAGGTCATTTATGCTGTATGGTGTGGCAAAAGCACGTCGGTTTTCGAACATGTGTCCTCCTTCATTTTTAGAGATGGTTGTGACAGAAAAGCTAATAGTTACATTTTCTTAATAGTCAATGGCGAAGCTGATTTGTGGATGTTGCTCGTCAAGTCTGGCTGCTGCGCATTCGATGTCCTGCTTCCCTCTTGCAAGTGGCATGATCTAGTCACCGACATATATAATATATTATTCTGTCTGTGGTATGCGAGTTATTTTATTCGATATATTTTTATAAACTTTAATCCATTGCGTTTTTCATCTTGATGTGCTACATACGCTTGATCACACATCTTCATAAATACTGACTTTGTAACATATGTTACATCAGTAAGTTATGGAAGTTGTACGCAGCATGTAGAACGACGGGTTGCTCTGCTGCACAATCTGTATCTTATACAATTTTATATTTATCATAGCAGAGTTTCAGATAAGTAATGTAAGATCAAACTTAGCAGTTTTTTTTTATTTAACATAATTCAAGATACTCGAAATGAGAACGACACCTGTAATTCTTACAGAGACAAGGCAACAATAGATTGCATCAAATAAATATTTCTATAATAGTTTTCACGGATATACGTCCCCACTCGACAGCAGTATAATTGTGACAGTCTGAATAACTTCATGAGCGTGTGGTCTGTTCGCAACAATTTCAGAACAACAGACTGATATTCAGATAACACAGATAACATACGAACAATGCCTGAGTGCAGACCATTGTGGCACTTCTCTTCCTGGTGTCGAGAGAGTGGTCTCCAGCGCTGTTACCTTGTTACTTTTTGATCACGTTCTGCACATGTTATGTCGTCGAAGACGTCTTCGAAAGTTCTTTCCAATACCATAGAGTAACACGGAATTTCGCTTTAAAAAAGCAAGAAAGTCTGTGTCATAATTACAATCATTATAGTTGAAAACTGCTTGAGTACGTGAGAAATTTCACCATATTATCCTTTTACAACTTAGCAGAAACCGCATCTCATATTGTTTACTCTTTCTGAATATATTTTGGGTAGCCTGAACGTGTTTTCAGTTTCATTTCTGGAGTGAAAATTGCCTTAGCTCGATAAATCTTCTCACGCAATTTTTTGTCCAACTCTGAGTGTCAGTACACAAACTTCTTTTCGGTTCACATTACAAATGAAGTTTGGTTTCAAACTATGAATCGTGTGATCAGTAAACACAGAAGAGAAACCACTTAAAATAATCAGAGTGCGGCAGTGCTGATTCGTGGGAAGTCAGCTAAGCTAGCTGATGAAGAGAGACCACCACAAATTCAAGGGACAATAATTTTCATTGGGATAATCGTGCATTTGACAAATCGGCTCAGTTCTGCATTTCCAAACATGAAACAACGGGAGATAACTTACGCAGATGTACATTGCTTCGTAGCGATGAAAGCAGAGTTGCTTCGCGCAGTTCGCCGCGGCACGTTGTATATTCATGAGGAGCAAAAAGAAATAGGAACAGAAACCTCGTCCGCGCAGCCACGAAATTTAATGAACCAGCGGCAGACTTCCGGATTTCCCCGTTGGCTGCGGTGGTGCTACGGCTTCAAACGAAATAATCTCCACGTGCGTTCGCTTTGGCGATGCCGGTGAGCTTAAACGAGGCGTCTGAAGAGAGAGAGGCAGAGAGAAAGTCAGAGAAGCAGAGAGAGAAAATCGGCTTAGCTTATACGCGCTGCAATTTCTCCATTGGTGCGGTTGAGCTCCTCGGTTGCTGAAAATGCCTACACGTGTTTCCGCGTTATAATGCTCACGTCCTGCCGCCTCCTACCTTCCCACCACTATAGTAAATAGTGCCTTTTTTTCTTTTCAAGGTCTAACTAACACGAAGTAAATTTCGGCAAAAGAACGAAGGGTGACGACGGACTATGTGGTTCACTGGAAGATTCAAATGGTTCAAATGGCTCTGAGCACTATGGGACTTAACATCTGAGGTCATCAGTCCCCTAGAACTTAGAACTACTTAAACCTAACTAACCTAAGCACATCACACACATCCATGCCCGAGGCAGGATTCGAACCTGCGACCGTAGCAGTCGCACGGTTCCTGACTGCGCGCCTAGAACCGCGAAACCACCGCGGCCGGCGGTTCACTGGAAGGATACTAGGAAAATGCAGCTTATGTACAGAAGTGTTTGCATACAAAACACTTGTACGAGACTTAGGTGAATGGTGTTTACGTTTTTGAAATCCATATCACGCCGAACGATTGGGAGCGCGCAAAAAGAAAAGCATTGTGAATGGTCACGGGATTATTCTAATGAAATGTTTCTATGAATGATGATTTTTTTTAAATTTTTACTGGCCGAGCTCGCAAATGGTAAATTTGATAACGAGTTTCGACCAGTCATCTTCAGATCAAATATACACAGCAGTGTACAGACGACACTTAGATACTTCTGCGTATACCTTGATGTGAAAAGACCGGTAAAGATCGAAACTAGTTATGAAACTTTCTGATTTCATAAAAGAAATCCACATTTATTGCAATAATAG
The DNA here is from genome assembly GCF_023898315.1 of Schistocerca nitens. Lineage (NCBI taxonomy): Eukaryota > Metazoa > Arthropoda > Insecta > Orthoptera > Acrididae > Schistocerca > Schistocerca nitens. The sequence goes on along the minus strand of NC_064617.1, from coordinate 926,720,980 downwards.
ATCTCGTCCCTAGACTGACCATTTCACGCAACGACAACATTTGGCTTTGTTGTTCGCACATAGGACGTGTTCCGGATCAAATACATTAGCGACGGCCATCCTATCCAAAGTAAAAATCCAAGTCAATAATGGTTTACATTTACAAACCAGTGGTGTGCCCTGAATGCAAACTTACGTGGACAAACGGCAATATTTTCCTCGTAATTTTTCATTCTTAGATGAATGTGGCTACGTGAATCGACACTATCCATCCCCAAGTTACAGGATGGACAGTAAAGGGGAGAATAAACTCGGTGAACGTATAGAAATAACAGTGGGGGTTAAGAGAGGAAAAGAATCTCGTTCCTCAATCGTACACAACGAATCAAAGAATAAATGATACCCCCTTCCCCTCCCCCCCCCCTTCCACCCAGTAAGCGTCCTACAATTCCTCAAAGTTTCTCAGGATGACCTCTGTTTGGCCATATAAAGGACGGAATTAATACTCAATTAAGTTAGTAGGAAAATTTCTATTTTGAAACCAACTTCGGCTTCGTCGGTTACCCTTAGTGGATATTGTAAAGTAGAAGAAGGTGTAATTAGATGAATGGCGAACACTCACTTCATTTAACGAAGGTTTATTCAGCACTTGTACATACAAGAGCGCGCAGCGAACTGACTCTGGCCAGAACACATACGGTATATACACAGTTACAGAACATTCCAGTACAATGATTCTTGACATTTGTGGTTACTTCTAGAATGTACTCGAACCGAATATAGAAATTAAAATCCCGAGGCCTGGGCCACAGTGTCCCCCTCACCACCACCGAGCCTGTGGGGCTTTGGGAAGTGGGAGACACAGGAATCAACAGAAGTGGAAGGCGTTGTTGTTTATTTATTTGCATTGTGTTTTTGTAATATTCACTATTATCATGAAAGTATGTGGAACACATCGGCGACAGAGAAAAAAATATAAATGGTGCGTAAAAAAAAGGAAAATAAAAGGTAAAGAAAAAAGAAATAAAATCCGCGCAATCTACGACGTTATCTCCCATCCGCGGATGTCAGAGGTAGAATCGATCATAGGCGGCTTGAACTGAGACGCCACGACACCGCCGGGGGTGGGGGGGGTGGGGGGGAGAGAGAGATGCCCTCTGCTCCAGGCACCGCCCAACTTAGTGGAGGTCTAACAAAAACCCCTCGAAGATAGTTAGCAAATGATGCTCAGTAACGTGGCGTGTTTTCGAGAGCTCCATGGGCTGTTCGTAAATAGGTCCAGATGTCGAGGCACGATTTAGGTCACTCATGAAAGATATAAGCGAGCGGCTATCCTTTGACCTATGTAACAGCATGACATTTGGCGTGAGGAAAATGTTTGTCCTCCGTGTGTAGAAACATTCGAGGTTCGATTGTGTCTGGTGGCAGTCGGAGATAGCAGGCAATGATTTGCTGCACGAAGCGCCAGACATCTTGCGAAGAGGCGCATGTCAAACGGTGGTCATCAGTGTGCAGTTACTGTAAAAGGAGACAAAGAGGGGAATCTGACAAGGCAATGTTGTGCAATCGCTGTTTCGTGTCATTTTTTCTTTCGACTATGTGATACCACAGTGCCCGGACGTTCGTAGGGAGGAAGGGCTGCTGGACGGTAGTCCACACTATGGGCCACTGGATGGAGGAATGTTTGGTCTCCATCACATTCCGGGGAACACGGCGCAGTAGCAGGCTGTAAAAATCCTTAGTCCTGGGTGGGCGCGTATCTGGAAGACTGGTACGTGTGTACCTGCAGTCGACGAAAAAGGTCGAAATATGAGACAAATGAGGCACGGGATGGCCGACAGACACCGGTGGTGCGGTGGAAGCAGGCAGGAGGACCTCAAGCAAGCTGCGTGTTAGAGACGTGCCCCGGCTGGTCCACTGTTTTCTCATGGTACTCATATACAAGGCTGCAGCTCGCATACGGACTCTGACGAGCCCGAGGCCACCATCCCATGGGGGCAGGGTAAGTGTCTCATAACAGACTTTAAACTTGGAATCAGCTGGGGATAATAGCCAAAAGCCACCTGAAGGTTGCGCCCAATCGCAGTCGGCAAAGGGAGGACTTGCACAATGTGGACCAATTTTGACGCCACATAAAGATTAAGAAACTCAACGCTTTGAAGTGTGACCTGGCGGCGCAAGAGGTTCTGGCTGACATAATTGCGGATGACGTGTAACACGCGACGGAAATTCGTTGCCGCTCTGCGTGAGACCATAGGGGTAAAGGTAATGCCCAGGTACCGGAAGATCCGCACAAGCGGCTGGGGTGCCACTTCACCTTCCTGGAGGCCTCGTCCAATGTGCATTGTAGAAGATTTGGCGACATTCATGGCACTGCCAGCGGCAGCCCCATAACGGATAATCAATTCGAGGACTGCTCGAATCTCAGAGCCGGAGTGAATGAGGAGGAGGAGAAGGTCATCAGCATATGCCCGACAGCGAAAAGCGTGTTGGCGTAGGGTGGGGCCAGAGAGCTTGGTGGTCAAGCCCCCAATGAGGGGCTCAAGGGTAATGGTATACATGAGGGTAGAGAGGCGACACCCTTGCCATATGGAACGGCAGATGGGTACTGGCCCTGCTAAACGTCCATTAGCTTGGACCTTGGACACGTTAACTGGCACTGTTGTAAAGACGCTGGAGGACGTCGAGGAACGGAGGGGGCATGCCCATTCGGGCCGCCTCCGAAAACAGGAAACCATGGCGCATTTTATCGAAGGCGCTGTCGAAGTCTATAGCGACGACCGCTGCACGGAGTCTGCAGGCCGCCGCCAGCGCCATTAAGTCACGACATTCCCCTGTGGCAGTCTGTATGTTAACCTGTCCCCCAGGCGTCGTTTGGTCTGGGGAGAGGATATGAGGTTATTCGGAGCCGCATTGCCAGTAAGCGAGCGAAAATCTTGTAATCTGCATTGAGCAGGGTGAGCGGTCTGTAACTCGTGACCATCGAACCACGGGCTGGTTTGTGGCCCGGAATGATGATGCCTTCAGCAATGGCGGGTGAGATTGCTTGGTCATCAGTTCTTGGTACATAGTCGTCCACCGCGGTGCCATGAGGTCCCGGAAGGTACGGTAAAACTCAATAGGTAAGCCGTCAATGCCGGGCGATCTGTTGACAGCACCCTTGTCGATTGCGTTGTCGACTTCGTATCTTGGCCACTGTCAAAGCATCTGCCTCCGTGTGGGGGAGGGTGCGCGTGACGTAATGCAAAATGGAGTTGACTGCTTCAGTATCAGCATCTTCTTCACTATAAGTACGACCGTAGCGTTCGACGAATGCGTGGACGATGTCATTCTGATTGGTCCCCTGCACGCCCTGAGGCGTGGTCAGAGTGTTGATGATCTGCCGACGACGCCGTCGTTCGTCTGACAGTATATGATGCCCATGTCCTTCCCATATCTCATCAGTGTCCTCCGGATCCCTGGTTTGGAGGAGTCCATCCACCATGTCAATGTCGAGCGGTAGCGGGGAAAGCTTCGTTCGCAGGCTGCCCACGTCTCAGTGACTTGTTGCCGACATGCCAGGTCATGCAGATGAGAAGATTTTAGTTTCCATGGGCCACGGCTGTGCCATACAGATTGCGGTGGAAGGAGGACCGTACAGATGTAAGCGCAATGGTCGGAAAAGGTCAGTGGCCAGCGTTCGGCGCCCCGTATCGCAGATCTAAGAGTTTGTCAGGCATATATCTTGTCTTGTCAGTTTGCGAATGACTGGTAATAAACGTATGGCCAGAATGGTCGCCGTGTTGAACTTCCCAGGTATCGTGAAGCAGGAGGTCCCGCACCACTATACGTAGTTCCTAGCGTGTAGTATAGTGGGGAATCTGCTGTTTGGGGTGCAGGACGCAGTTGAAATCACCTCCTAGTAGGCAGTGGTCATATAGACCTAAAAACAGGCGGGGGGGGGGGGGAGGTCATTTCCTCAGAATAATACTGGGCCCTTTCATGTCGTCGGACGGTGCCTGAAGGAGCGTAGACATTAATGATGCGTGTCCCCATGTCAGTGAGTGCCATGCCCCGAGCTGATGGAAGGAAGGCGGCGTTCGACACAGAAATCCCTTGGCGGACGTAGATGGCCACTCCGCGGCCCGTAGGATCACTCGCGGAGGCGTGGGTGGTATAGCCATTGATACCTGGGAGACTGGCCAAGTGAACTGGCAGAAGGGCGAAATCAATATCAGAAACCCAGAACATCTCCTACATAAGGCGGATTTTCACTCTGGAGCGGATGTTGTTGGTGTTGATGGTTGCTATCCGGTAAGCCTGGTGGCGGACTGCTGGAGGCTGGTCCATTCCGCCGTCCGCGCAAGGGCGTGGGCGTCGCAGCGGAACGTTATCCCGCTGGCCCGCAGGGGATTCTGGGGAGAGTATGATTAGTGGTTCGGCCCCGACGGCGCAGGGTCCCGTAACGGGTCCTGCTCCTCGACCTCCTCCTCGTGCTACGCTATGGAAGCGGGCACCGATTTATCATCCATTTTGTCAGCAGAAGGTGATGTAATGGTGCGTGGTGTAGCGTCGCCTGTGATATGTCCATGAATTAGTTCAGCGTCCGCATGAGGCGTCGGGGAGACGGGAGCAGGCACACCGGTGGATGCCTCCGCGCTCATAACGTCTTCGTCAGCAGTAGAGGGTTCTGGGACGTCGTGCTGGTTGACGGTTGCGTCATCCTCGACTTGAAACGTCTCCTCTTGGCTGGAAACGGTGCGGCGCCTTCTCTTGCGATGTTTCACAGAACACTGATTCCTTATGCGACACTCCGTGTCCGAAGACGGAAGGGTGTCGCGTCACTCTGTCAGGAAAGCCGCCGTAGGGACGATGAGTGAGTCGATTTCCACCGTGTTGCCGAGGGCTGGGCCAGCGTTCTGTTGCGTCGGTATCGTCGGAGCGGCGTCGATGGCCGGCCGAGGCGGCGAGCCGTCTGAGGCGCTCTCCGTCGGTGTCTGGTCGGGCCCGTTGGTGGCGTCGTTGGCGGCGCCCGGGCGGCGTTGCGAAGCGGTAGGAGAAGCTAGAGCAGCGGCGTAGGTCACCGGTAGCACTGTAGGTTGTGACCTGGGTGGTCCTTCGACAGCTGGAAGTTACGTAATACGCTGTCGTAGGCATTCAGATCTACGGTGCCGCACCCGGAACAGGTCCGAGGCTGGCCGTCGTATATAATTATTGCACGGCATTCGCCGATCTGTAAGTAGGACGGTACGTGGCTTCGGAGATCAATGGTGAGCTGACGGACCCCCTTTAGGACGGAATATGTCCGAAACTGTGTCCATTTCTCCGCAGTGTGGCTGTGGACTGTGCCGTATGGTCGGAGTGCCGCGACGACTTCCTCTCCAGGAAGATCCAATGGTAATTCGGAAATGTGTATCGTGCGCATACCTAAGCCCGCGTGGTCGGCGGTTACCGCCCCCACATTGCCATAAGCAAGACATAAGCGGAGCCCCTGTTTGGTCTCACGTAGGATGCGTTCGCGCGCTGCGTCGTTAATGATTTTAAGATAGACCGTGCTGCTCACGATCGATAAATGTATGCCGATAATATCGGTCGCCGGGATCTTCCTCTCACAGAAAACGTTCCACTTCGAGTGCTTTGGGTCGGGCATAATTGTTGCAGAAAGTAAATCGTAGTATAGATTTACAGTAAAGGTTCGCCATGGATCGTAAACGGTAAGCCGGCACTTAAGCAGAAAGTAAACAAGGCGAGCTCGTGGTAAACACGCACGCGTCCGCTCTGTTGCCCTGCCAAAGGCATGTCTCCGCACTCAGTTCAACCCAGTTTGTATACACAGGGTGAACGTCAATAAAACTGACAAACTGTGGGGACGGATTCCTGACTGTGAATGAGGAGAAAAGGTCCTTTGAACATGAGGGCAAAATGCATCGTAGCCATGATGGATGGCGCTGACGAATGAAAGTTGCTCCTTGTGTTTGGCGGGCTGTGTAGTGTAAGCAGCATATTGGCCCGGTATTCATGTCGGGAACAAGCGGAGATGGTGTTTGTGTACGGCCAAGCAGATATAAACGGTCGAGAGGCAGCACGGCTACACCAAAAAAAGTACCATCACAGACACCAGCTACATCACACAACATTTCACGCCCTTTCTGGGGGTTTGTATGATCGTGGGTCCCTTCAGACAAACGAACGTTGTGTGATGTTGTTGGTGTCTATGAGGGAACTGTTTTTGGTATAGCCGTGCTGCCTGTTGACCATTTCCATCCTATTGACCGTACAAACACCATTTCGGCTTGTTCCCGAACTGAATACCGGACCATTCTGCTGCTTACAGTACGGTGCGTCAATCATACAGCCTGCAACACACGGCATCAGGACAGAAAAACTTTCATTCGTCAGCGCCATCTATCGTGATAACGATACAGTTCCAGCAAATGTTCATAGGACCTTTTTATCCTCCGTTTCCAGTCAGAAATCCGTCCCTCGAGGTTTTATTAATGTTCACCCCTTAACAAGAATAGTATACCAATTGGCACAACATATGAAGGCAGGTGGTGCGCCGGCCTGTGTGGCCGTGCAGTTCTAGGCGCTTCAGTCTGGAACCGCCTGACCGCTACGGTCGCAGGTTCGAATCCTGCCTCGGGCATGGATGTGTGTGATGTCCTTAGGTTAGTTAGGTTTAAGTAGTTATAAGTTCTAGGGCACTGATGACCACAGATGTTAAGTCCCTTAGTGCTCAGAACCATTTGAACAGGTGGTGGAACCGGCGGCATGCCGACCGTGCGACGTAAGGCAGTGGGAACGTGCCGGAAGGTGACATCAGGGCGGCGTCGGTAGCAACAAAACGGAACGGAGTAGAAAATCGAGACAGACGGGCGAGAACCAGAAAGGGCAGACTGAGACAAGGAACGGGTTGGAAAGGAGACTGAATGCAGCGAAGAAGATGAGTCATGTAACACTGCTGAGATACTTAACAGTGTTAGAAGAATAGTGATGGCATAAGACAGGGGTGACGTGCGAACAAGTTGTATTCTTAGAAACAGCTGAACAGAATGAACGAATTTGGTGCAGTCCATGGTAAGAATTTTTGATAGCTATTGTTGACAAAAATAACAAATGAAAAATAATAAACGACAGATCAAATAGAAAGAATTGTAAGTCTTTTATTTCGTTGAATTACTAAAGCGGTACCGCTAGTAAGCTTCGTTTAAAGCGTTTGCATGTCAGTGATATTAGAAAATCACCAGGTTAATTGTCGTGGTACTGTGTGGCATAACAAGAATTTTCCTATGTTAATAGTCATGAAAAATTACCTTTGGATATGAGAATGGACCCGCCTGTGTTTTATTTTAATGTTTCACACATCCCATTTCCTGAATGAGATTTTCATTCTGCAGCGGAGTGTGCGCTGATATGAAACTTCCTGGCGGATTAAAACTGTGTGCCAGACCGAGACTCGAACTCGGGACCTTTGCCTTTCGCGGGCAAGTGCTCTACCAACTGAGCTACCCAAGCATGAGTAGCTCAGTTGGTAGAGCACTTGCCCGCGAAAGGCAAAGGTCCCGAGTTCGAGTCTCGGTCCGGCACACAGTTTTAATCTTCCAGGAAGTTTCATCGCATTTCCTGTCTACACCGTTCCGTGAGTGAGTGATTGCATGAAGTTTGAATGTGATCGGATATAGAAAGGTGAGAAACTAGCCAAATTGGGCTTTGTCAAAGTATAGCCCTTGGGAAATCTAAGCAAAGAGATTGCCTGATGATTCCGGAAAAGATCGACGGAGACGAGAGTGGAGGGTGTCAGATGTCTACAGCCAATAGGAGAGGTTTCCCTCTGGGCAGTTCGAACGAGGAGACGTCTCTGGAAGTCCGCCACACGTGGCCAATGTTGGAAGGTTTAAAAATAAGTTGCATCATCGTGGATGACGTTTGAAATGCGTCGTGCAGAATCAATGTAGTCAGGGCCGTGTTACAAGACGATTTAATTATCATAATGTTGATGGTGTAAAGTAAAGTTCTGCGGTTGATTTATCATCTTAAATGTTTGTTAAAGAAATTAGAAGTCGGGCCATTGAATTATTTTATAAACGTATTTTCTATCAATTACTTAATAAACATTGGGCACTATTTTGTGACCTGTCCTGGAGCTATAGTGCTCGCCACTGGGTGCATGGAATATGTTCTCTGTCCACGAAAGTATCAGTGTACATTAAAGTGTGTTAATGTTTTCTAAAACTGATTCTAAGGAATTTGATACGATTTTTGTGAGGATTTTTAACTTGTTTCTTTGTAAGTGAGATCTGTCTATATGTGTAACAGTAGTTCACGTGGTACTTAAATCGGGAGTGATTCAGATATTGTTTAATTTCTTGTTGTAGAATATAATGACTTTCATAGTCCTCAGCCACGTAATACATAACAATATAGTAATTCGCAGTGAGTTGATTTTATGAATGATAACAGACCCCACCTGTTCGCGTGATTGTGTGTTCACTATCCCACGTCCGTCTAAGCCGTGTGTCTCAATCCTTCGGTGTGTAATAGTCGCCCATGAAAGCTAAATTCATTAATTTATAAGACATTTGCATCTTCATTCATCTGTTTTCCATTTGTTGAGCCACTCCTCCACAGCTTGTTTTGATAAAATGATATCAAATACAGTGGCTTTTGTGTTTGTATACTACATAGTTTGTGTACCAGTGCTCGTCAGTGTGGATTATACAAAGCCCCTAAGCAATCTCTGTTTTGTTTCGCTTTCCGATGTTGCAAGCTGGCGCATTTCGTCGAAATACTGATCATGTCCTCGCCCCCTCCCCTCCTTCCAGTAGTTGTTACGTGTTCATGTGTGAACATTATGCTGCGTTCTGCTACACTGAGTGACACAGAAATTGATCCATGCTTCTACCCAGCAGTATGACTGAAATTTATTTTGTACCTAGGAGACCAAGTAATGTAAAATCCTTAACTGCTGTCATTAACTGAAACGTGATTGTCGTACCATGGATCAATGTTAAATATACAACGTCATATTAAAAGCAGTGTCTTAGACGAATACATGTAGATAATTATAAAAAAACACATTTTGAGATAGATATAACTAGATCACCACTCCTTTTCCTTACTTAATGCAGATTGTGTTGGACCTCATTTGCAAGAATTGATTTGAATTGTAAAGTAAAAGACTGCAGAAAGAATGATTAAAGTTTTAATGATTCAGAAGTCAATAACAGGCTAAGTATAGTATGATAAAGCAGACGTTTACCTCCATCTGTACTGAATGTATTGGTACGAGGTACAGTTAGTGTTGTGGCGTAACAAGCTAGTCACGCCACACTGAGAAGGAAGCCTAAAGGCACGCGTACACACACGCCGACTGGCGTCAAGTCTGGAACAGGATAAGTTATGACTGCTATAAAGAAAATACGTAGTTTTGGAATATACTTAACTTTTAATCAATCCTTGTGATACATCTCTCTTGACTATACAAATGAGACTCGTAAGATACATGCACTGATACAATTGGCGCCTTGCTAAGTCGTAGCCATTAACTTAGCTGAAGGCTATTCTACCTGTCTCTCGGCAAATGAGAGAAAGGCTTAGTACGTGTAGTCGCTAGCAATGTCGTCCGTACAACTGGGGCAAGTGCTAGTCAGTCTCCCGAGTCCTGCCGTGTGGTGGCGCTCGATCTGCGATCCTGACAGTGGCGACACGCGGGTCCGACACGTACTAATGGACCGCGGCCGATTTAAGCTACCACCTAGCAAGTGTGGTGTCTGGCAGTGACACCACATTCCTCCCCGCAAATCGGCGAACGGTCGTGTTATAAGGCTTCCGCCCGCCGTGGGGGGACCCCATGTTGACGTATGCGAGGAGGTGGGGAGCCTAACAACAGGCGAGGCTGTGCCACCCGCACCCGGCCATTCGGTCCGAGGGGAGCTAGGAAACGCCTGAAAACCTAGTCCAGGGTGCACGTCAACATGCGGTGTATGCGCCCGGAATGAGACAGGAGGGGCCGAAGGGTCCACCTCCATTGCGTCGGGGTATCCGACGGGCGAAGACAACATCTGGTCCGGAGCGGGCATGAGTTCCATGGTGGAGGACAGCCGATCACGGGAAGCGAGCGGCGGCGCGTGACCCAGGGAGGCGCCAGGCGGTTGCAGCGACGCGTCCACTGCGGGCGGCGCCGGCGGGAGAACAGGCGGCGGCGGCGGCGCGTCGCCATGAGGCAAAATGGAAGGCAGCGTCGGTAACACCTGGGGATGAGGCGAGCCAGTAGATGGGTCCCCAGGGCGCTGACCGGACGGCACCGTCGCTGAAAGCAGACGGGGAGCGGCAGAACCCAGGCGACGACAGAGGCGCAGCTGATTGAGATGCCGATGCACCTCACCATAGGCCCCCAAAACCAAATACATCGCGCGGCCGAGGCAGCGAAGAATGCGCCCTGCGAGCCAACGCCGTGAACCGCGATAGTTGCGATAGAAAACAACGTCGCCAGGAGCAAAAGCAGTAGTCTGCCGCTGCACTGGAACCTGATGCGGCAGATGCAGCAAAGACATCAAGGTTCGATGAGGACGATCATGGAGCAACTCAGCCGGCGAGCGACCATCGCGGGGCTCAGAGCGATACGAAGACAAAAAGAGCAACAACGCGTCCTCCCTAGAATGCGACTCTTTCAACTTCAACATCTGTGACTTGAAAGTCTGGACCAATCGTTCAGCGGCACCGTTTGACTGAGGCGAAAACGGCGCGGATGTCAGATGTTGAATACCATTGGCCTTGCAGAATGACTGAAATTCGGCAGACATGAATTGTGGGCCATTGTCGGAAACAATAGTCTGTGGTAGACCTTCAATGCAAAAAATAGCAGACAACGCTTGGATTGTGGCAGAAGACGTCGTGGAAGACATCCGGACAACAAAAGGAAAATTACTGAAAGCATTGACAACAACCAACCATCGAGCATTCCAGAATGGACCAGCAAAATCGATATGTAAGCGTTGCCAAGGGGAAGTGGCTGTTGGCCATGCAAAGAATGTCCACGGCGGTGCGGATTGTTGTGCGGCACACGCCACGCAAGAAGAGCACATATTCGTAATCGCAGCATCGATTCCGAACCAAGTACAGTGCTGACGAGCAAGTTCTTTCGTTCGCACTATACCCCAATGTCCGTGGTGAAGAAGCTTTAAGACAGAGGACTGTAACGAACGTGGGACCACGACTCTGGATTGATCATTATCCGAACGCAACAACAAAACATCACGTCGTACAAAAAGTCTCTCCCTGTGAGCAAAAAATCGGCGAACCAACGGATCCTCGATCCGTGACTTTGACAAGGGCCATTGCGTAGCAGCAAAACGCAAAACAGTAGCAAGGACAGGGTCAGCAGCTGTGGCTGTAGCGACACGACGAAAATCAATCGGAAATTATTCGACCACGTCATCGGTTTCCGAATCAATGAACATGCAAGCAAGTTCGGAAGAATCGAATGCTTTATCCTCAGCAACAGGCAAACCAGGCAAACGGGACAACGCATCAGCGTTTCCATGCTTAGCAGTGGACCGATACAAGATATCGTAGCGGTACTGCGAGAGGAAAAGAGACCAGCGAATGAATTTCTGCGCTGTACGTGGAGGTACAGGCTTGTTCGGATGAAAAAGCGATGTCAAAGGTTTGTGGTCTGTGATGATGGTAAAGTGACGACCATACAAGAAATCATGGAACTTAGTAACACCAAACACGAGAGCTAAAGCTTCTTTCTCTATCTGGGAATAATTGCGTTGCGCAGACGAGAGCAATTTTGAAGCAAAGGCAATAGGACGATTATGCGAGCCTTCTTTGTGCGCAAGCACAGCACCGATCCCGAAATCCGATGCATCTACCATCAACAAAAGGGGTTTCTGGGGATCGAATGGCGTAAGGCAAGTATTTGAAAGCAACGCCGATTTCAACTGGCGAAAGGCGCGTTCGCATTCCGTCGTCCAGACGAACGGAACACCTTTACGGCATAAGCGATGAAGCGGAGCTGAAATGGAAGAAGCGCGCGGCACAAACCTGGCATAGTAGTTAATTTTTCCCAACACACTCTGTAGCTGCTTCACATTCTGTGGCGAAGGTAACTCCTGTATGGCACGGAGGTGCTCTGGACTCGGATGTATGCCTTGTGCATTTATGACATGGCCCAGGTATGGTAAGTCACGAGCAAAAAACACACATTTGTCCTTCCTCAAGCGAAGACCATTTTGTCGCAAGACCTGAAATAACGTTCGTAGGTTGGCTAAATGTTCGGCTTCTGTCTTTCCGGAGATCACAATATCGTCCAGATAGTTCGCAGCAGTAGGGACCGACGCACAAACAGTTTGTAAATATTGCTGAAACAATGCAGGGGCGGATGCACACCCGAATGGCAGTCTTTTGAATCGGTACAATCCAAGATGCGTGTTAACCACCAAGACGCTCTGGGATTCTTCGTCCACTGGTATTTGCAAGTACGCATTTGCGAGGTCCAATTTCGAAAAGTATTTACCCGGGCACAGTTTATCAAAAAGATCTTCCGGGCGGGGCAAAGGAAAAGTTGCAGTCACAAGTTGTGGATTCACAGTTGCCTAGAAGTCCACGCAAACTCTCAATTTTCCGGAAGGTTTGTTCAAAATTACTAAGGGTGAGGCCCAGAGAGAAGCCTGCACACGTTCAATGACACCTTGTGATTCTAAATCGTTTAATGTTCTTGCGACCTCATCACGCAATGCGTGTGGAACATTGCGCGCTCTGAAAAATTTCGGTTGCGCGTTTACTTTCAGTTCCAAATGTGCTGCGTAGTTCTTAGCGCAACCTAGGCCCGATGCAAAAATGTCTGCAAATTCTTCACAAAGACGAGAAACACTGGCTGAAGGCACAGTCTGGTTCACTGAGAGGACCTGATTGACGATAGACATGTTAAACAACTGAAATAAATCTAAACCAAACAAGTTCACTGCCGTAGAAGAACGAAGAACGTAAACTGACACAAGTTTTGTTTGTCCCTTGTATGTGGCAAGAAGGCTGCACTGTCCTAACACAGGTATCTGCTGTCCTAAATAACTATTGAGCTGAACATTTGCGGCACGCAACGGAGGTTTGCCCAGTTGTTTGTACGTGTCGTGATTGAGCAATGAAACTGCAGCTCCGGTATCGAGCTGGAATGGTATCACTTTGCCTCCAAAGTCTAAGTCTACAAAAAGTTTATTGTCCTGCTGACGACAAGAGCGACTTTCACGTGCAATTTGAACTGATACAGGTACAGAAGCACTTGCGACTTTACGGGAGTTCCGGCGACGTCGATGCACACTTTTTGTGGGACGAACACAGTCACTGTTAGATAAAGTGGCACTGGACGGGGTGGAATTAACGACATGAATGTCCATGGGCGAAGGTCCACGAGCCTGATTGTCCCTGGTTCGATTCCGGCGTGAAGCAAAGGGCCTGGAATGGTTTTGATTGTCTGATCTTAGCTGTTTCTGGCAAACACTTTGAACATGTCCTTTCTTATGACAGTAAAAGCAAATAGCTAGGCGTGACGGGCAATTGTCACGTGAATGTCTAGTTGCACACCGCGGGCATGATTTGAGCATGGCATTGGCATGCTTACGCGGCACACGTGTTTGCGAGCTAGGCTGCAGCTGCGCGGACGTGCGCGAGGGCCGTTTAGCGTCCCGTGCTGCGCGCCCGGCGGGCCGGTCAATGCGACACACTGCTGGCGAAGTTCCAAATGATTCCTGAGCAAAGTCAAGCGTGTCTTGCCTATCCAATATGTCTATCACTTGTTGAAGGGAGGGATTAACTAGTTTCAAAATCTGTTCCCGTATGCGAACATCAGAAACGTTCTGTGCTACTGCATCACGCACCATAGTATCTGAATATGGAAGTCCACATGCACATGCAAAATCACAATCCCTAGTAAGTCCTTGCAATGTTGCAACCCACTCCCTATTAGTCTGACCGGCCGTACGTTTGGTACGAAAGAACGTATACCTTTTTGCAACGACATTAACTGTTTCTTTGAAATAGGCATCTAAAGCAGACAAAATTTCTTCGTAGGACAGAGTTGCTATGTCGCGTCGGGGAAACAATTTCACTATCACACGGTAGGTGGACACACCGACACAAGAAAGCAAAAACGGCTGCCGCTCATTAGCTTGAATTCTGTAGGCGGCTAGATGGAAGCCAAATTGTCGGGACCATTCTGTCCACGACTCGTGGGTTGAATCAAATCTACGGAAGGATGGTGCAACTGCTTGTTGTGGCTGCGGTAGTGATGAAGCGGCGGCGGCCGCATCGGGGTGCAGCGCACGTTGACCCTGGACGAGCTGTCCAAGGGCATCCAATAACGCCTGCGTCTGCTGATTCTGCAAGCGATAAAATTCGGACAGTACATCTGGAGAATGTGGCGAAGCCATGACACAAATAATTCAGAGCAAAGCAAGTAGAAAGAACACGATCCTGTAATCCTCGTCGTCAATCTGTTGTGGCGTAACAAGCTAGTCACGCCACACTGAGAAGGAAGCCGAAAGGCACGCGTACACACACGCCGACTGGCGTCAAGTCTGGAACAGGATAAGTTATGACTGCTATAAAGAAAATACGTAGCTTTGGAATATACTTAACTTTTAATCAATCCTTGTGATACATCTCTCTTGACTATACAAATGGACTCGTAAGATACATGCACTGATACAATTGGCGCCTTGCTAAGTCGTAGCCATTAACTTAGCTGAAGGCTATTCTAACTGTCTCTCGGCAAATGAGAGCAAAGGCTTCGTCAGTATAGTCGCTAGCAACGTCGTCGTACAACTGGGGCGAGTTCTCGTACGTCTCTCGAGATTTGCCGTGTGGTGGCGCTCGGTCTGCGATCACACAGTGGCGACACGCGGGTCCGACATGTACTAATGGACCGCGGCCGATTTAAGCTACCACCTAGCAAGTGTGGTGTCTGGCAGTGACACCACAGTTAGTCCTATCCGTTGTATTGTTAGATTGATGAGATTTCAGGTTACTTGTAGAAACCGTAAATATATAATTAAAATAGGACAGTCCTTGTTAATTAAAATTCCTGTACTAAAAACCCCAACATACAGTAAGAGTTTGAGATGTGGTTAGGAATTATCAGAGAGTAGATACATGTATAAGCCCATGGGCATGAATACTGAGCAGAATAGCACACAACAGGACAGTATTTGCAGTTCATGTACCACAGTTATACATTATACCAATGATGGTAACCGGGCATCACTTACATACGAAACATCTTGAAGTATGGATCGATGCACTCGAGCTCAGTTCACCATCATCGTTTAAACTATAGCACATATTATATATGTGCCGCAGAGTAATTCTTCCAAGATCTTGGACATTTCAGTGATCAAATTTAAAAGTTTTCGTGCTGCGGATTATTAAAGCAACATTTTTGTAGCAGACATCTAACATCATAGGGAAAGGTAAAATACACTGCGCAAATAAAAATTTAAAATTAACTGTTAAAACTGCATAAAAAGTTCAGTACTACTTTGGGTAACATTGGTTCCACAAGTAAGGACTGGAACAGACAGAAACAGTAAAAACAGTTAAATCAAAGTACATCCAAATGTAAAGATCCATAGACAATAAGACATTGTTGCTTGCCTTTCTGATATCTACTGTGTCCTACCCTGAACGTAGACAGTGAAATAATTTGTAGCAGCAGCGACTACAAAAAGGTCAAATTACAAATGCTTCCAGTGTCATATTTCACAGTTGACGACTATTTATAAATATATACTCCATACTGATTTATAGGCAAAAGACAAATTCAAAATAAAAAGTATTTTGCTGTTTACATTGTAGTGGTCCAAAGCGCAGTCCATAATAATTAATGACCACAAATATCTTTAAGGAGAGAATGTGCTAAGAAGTCAATGTAACAGTTCCAGAAAGTGTACAAGACGTGTTGTTATTTAACTTTACATTTAACATTACATTTCATCGTATTATTCTGTTGAATAAATTTATTACTCGACTGCGTTACTCCACAACACAGTTCTCTGAGACAAAAAGAAGTTCCCGAAATACTATGGCGTATTTTCTGGTGATAAGTAAAGAGACAGTGAGTGCAAAACATGCCGAAATAATTGATGGCAGTTCTACTCATGAAACCATCTGTGAAGAAATTACGAAGAGGAGTCAAAAGAAAATGATTTCATTATCGAGCCAATACCTGACGGAACAGGCACAATTTAAAACGAGAGTCTTAATTTCAGATCGCAGCACTGAATAGAAGAAAAAATTTTGATGATGATTTTTCCCATAAATTTTAATTCAGAACCATGAAAATATATGGCAGGGTATCTACCTTTTTCCCCTTAGAGCCATTCGGCTTTTCCTAGAGATCTCTCCTTCATTTCATGTAATATGATTAATCAAATAATTGGAAGTGCCAGATGACTGAGATATCGTTATTACTCGTTCTCGACGCCACTAAGCACCTTTTAGCATCTGCTTAGTGAATCAGTCAACGGCAACCAACGTGAAGCAACCTGGTGACAGGTACTTTACCTCTTCTGTGAAATAAAGTGCTGAATTCAAGAGACAATACAAAAAGTTTGATACCAAGGCAGGTACATTTTTGAAAGGGGCAGTTACGCTGAGTTTGCCCAACAAAACTCAGTGAAGATTCTACACGAGTTAACGTTCAACCAGGTTTACAATGACAAATTAAGCGCTAAGAAGTCTTCGCCGAGAAATGAGAGGCAAAACTTCTACAATGTACTAATTAGAGGTAGAAGACTGACTGATAACAGTTGTCGAGAGAAAACATGAAAATCTGTTATTTTTTAGCTATCTTCAGTTGCGATATAATTTTATCTCACTTCCACGTAAATATTAGCATGCCAGGAGGTTAGCAACAAATTTCTACCAAAAAACCAATTGTCAGTGAAACTGTATTTTGCAAAAAATTTCTCCTTGTTTGGCATCAATATACATTACTCTTACTTCATTACTTGTGTCTTCAGTCATGTAGTACACTAGAAAGGAAAAAATTCTCGACGTGGCCTGTTATTAAAGTATTTATTCACCATAATAGCGAGATCGGTCTATTACTCCATTTTCAAGTGATGGCATACTACGAAACGCTTCAGTGTATCGCTCCATTTAAGACAACACTGTCCTTCTGTCGAACCATGTTTGGATATTCCTTGTGTGAAACAAGACAGGAGTCTTCGTCATTTATAGAAGTGTTATGTTCTTTTATTTAATGGACAAGGGCTTCGGTTTTATTATAGATGTGGAACATGTAAACATGGTATGAAAGGAGAAGAATGTCCTCTTAAAGAATGCATAGTTACTTATCATTTGAAAATGGCATAACAGGCCAAATTCGCAATTGTGATAAATACATTAACAACAGCCCACATGGAGAATGATTGGTTTTAAAAATAAGTCACTGTGATGTCATATGTACATTGGAATATCAGCAAAAAACCATAGCTGAGATACAGATCATATTGAACATGTTATGAGCCTCTCGTTTACTTGTTTACAATTTTTTTGGCTGTCGGAATACTGATTATCGAGTTTCGATCATATCATCGTAGAGGCAAGTTTTATGATTGTCACTAAAATCTTAAAAGACAGTATCTGTAATTTCATTTTCCACTATCGTCTAGATTTTGCTATTTCTTGCAGTACCAAGGTCTGAATCTGGCACTCCACTATCAAGCCCTCACTTGCATGGGAGTGTGTTAGTACTCTCAGCAGGTAAAGACGGGCTGCCAATTACGCGACAAGAAATGCAATGCAAAAGCAGCAAAATCCTAGAGACAATTACGTGAGACTGAAATGTCAGGGAAACGAGACTCGCAGCAAAAAGTTTTCCAACTCAAGAAATCTAAACTTTGAATTAACACTGCGACTGTTTATGTGTCGAATTTGTCAGCGAATAATCCGCTCCCTGGATCTCGTAATGCAATTAAAACTTGCGCTGATCAGAACTGCCTTGCGCTGGGATAGCCTCGAGAAAGCACGACTGGCGTCTGTTTGCTAATGGGCTGCATGCGAAGTGTCGTCCCATTCCGGCTCCAGCGGACCGCGCTTACTCTCCTAATGCACTCCATTAACACGTAAATTGAAATTTTAATAGCCTGATCGGCTGCCGATATTACTTCTCATCGTCCGCCGTGTTCCGAAGCGAGTGCCTATGTCCTAGCTTTCAGCGGCCGTCTATTTCCTTTAGCACGCGGGTGGGCGACAAGCGAAAATATAATCCAATTACTACCTATTCCATATCAATGAGTCTCATTTTTACGCTGTGTGATGTGTCTCACCATTATGCACATCTTTACCACTAACTATTGGTTAGAAGAACAGCGAAATGAAAGCACAAGCACTTTTATTTATTTCTTTAATTTTTTATTTTACATGGTTTGTTTCTGAATATATTTACTAACTGCGTGGTCGTTTGATATTTGTACGGAGAAGTTTCGATACACCTCACTTATCTTTTTTAGCTGCAAGTTATCACTCCAGATAACCAAGGAAAAAACCTTCCGTATTTTTGTTTCGACAAGTGACATAAAAGTCTTTTGCCGAGGACTTTACTAACTGTAATCGTAGTAACTATGAGATTTATCACTAGAGACACATAAGTAATACACAGCAGCGATTCAGTCTGTGAACAAATAACCAGTTAATGTATAAATTACTGCAGACGGTTTCTTCTTGTTGACCGATGTGTACCTGTAAATTAATCAAACAATGTGGTTGCTGTGGATCGGTTAATCTACATCATGAAATTTGTAGACGAATGTCCATTTCTTAAAAATTGAATCATATGTGGGCATAGATTTTTGTCTGCACCACAAGGTTCGTGTACTTTTAAGAAAGTGAATTCCCAACTTGACTGTTGCTTTATAGAGTTTGGATTTGGTCATTTACTACTACCAGTTCTGATGGATGATCTTCGCGGTATGACGTTTGAAACGATGGAGATGTGCACGATAACACCCATGTCCGCTTTAAGTTCTTATTGCTGATCTTAAATGACGTCTTGTAAGTTTTTGAGTACCAAGTTCCTTACCGAGAGAACGCTTGAATGCTTGAAATGTTCCGTCCTCACGCCATCAAAGAGGTTGTCTGTGAAACATAGACGTACTGAAAATGGCAGCCTTCGGCGATAGCACTCTTTTCTAAAATGTATTTCATTGTGATTCCCGACTGTCCTTTTACTTAGAGTGGTTGCACGTTTTTGTGTTGCAATACATTACTAAGTTAGTTCCTGAACATGAAAGAGGTAATACTGGAGCATGCTGGAAAGTAATGACTCAGATCGTTTTACGTGAAAACTCTTAAATCTTTTTAAACAAAACGAACGTTATTAACAATATACGTCATATCCTTCATATTTACATATTTATTTCTCAACATAGCAATCCTGGCAACGAACACATCTCTTCCAAAGGATGACCAGTTTGTTGATACCGCCACTATATAATGTTTGTAGACCCAGCCACAAACTCACCTCTGCCTGAACCGCTTCATCAGCATCAAAGTGATGTCTTCGAAGATGTTCTTTAAGTCTTGTAAAAATGAAAATCGGATGGAGCCAAGTCAGAACTGCAGGAGGATGATCGATCAGCCGCGCGGAGTGGCAACGCGGTTTAGGGCACTCTGTTACGGATTGAGTGGCCCCTCCTGCCGGAGGTTCGAGTCCTCCCTCGGGCATGGGTGTGTGTGTTGTCCTTAGCATAAGTCGGTTTAAGTTAGTTTAAGTAGTGTGTAAGTCTAGGGACCGATGACCTCAGCCGTTTGGTCCATAGAAATTCACATACATTTGAACATTTTTTCGATGATCGATGACAGTGAACCCAATGCGTCGGATTGTTGCAGATGTCACAGTGCTCGGGGGTGACTTGGCATTGTGATGCTGCAGAGGGTGGTTTATGTATGGACGAACTCTTCGGATTCGAAACTCGATTACAGCATGGTGTTTATCACGCAGTGAAGTAGCTACATCACTCAGCGCAATGTTACACGCTACAATTCGGAGCCTTCTTACGGCAGGTGGCTGCAAATATGTAGACATGAAGAATAAAGATGTAGAATGTTAATAACGTTTTCTTTTTATTTAAAAAATTTTAAGAGTTTTCACAAATAAATTCCGTATCATTGCTTGTCAATGCGTTCCAGCAGTTCGTTTTCAAGAACCCGGTTTGATGTGAATATTGAAATTTTCCCTGCAAGAAGTCCTTAACTTCTCAGGTCATTTCTTTTGTCACACTCGTCGCAGGTGCGGTCTGAGGGACCGCTATATTTAAATAGCCATAAAAATCACATTTATCAATTCCAATGGAACAGTCCATATTTTATGTAAAAGGTTGCATTAATAACACACAAAAGATATATTCAAATAAATTGAAAAGTTAATTTTTACGAAAAAAAGTATTTAAACTAAAAACTGTGTAAAATAAACATAATATTACATGATAATGTTAGAGCTATGAAAACTCGAATATCCTGCACTTCAAATTTTATTTTTTGTTATATTTTTATTGTTAATTGTAGATGTAATAGTACAAACATAAAAAACACCAACAAAACATTTAAAAAATGCAAATTACCTTAGTACTTGGGACGGGGCGGGGTTGGTGAGCTGCGTTGTGATTTAATTATTGATGTCCACCTACGTCAGTACAGCGTCCATTCACCACCCGTTGCTCTGTATTCGTAGGTACTATGTAGACGATGAGAAAAGCAGCGTTGAAGAAAACCACCGTTCATACTTACGATTACAAAGGCCGCGTAACTCAAGTAACAACATAAACCTGTAAATGTCTATTAATAACGGGAAAAGTGGGTGCTTCCTCCCTTCACTGAAAATGTTTGTTTGTAGACACTGATGTTTTCTTACGGTCATTTTCATTTATGGTGTTACCAGGCCCACATTTACGTTGGTAGTACATCCACTACTAGTTCGTGCAGCTTACATCACACGTACGACAGCCAGAAATGTGCTAAGTTCAACTCGAAATATTACGAGATTCACACAGGCAATACTCTGCTACAAAACGAGTTCACATTCGGTCTTTTTCAGTGGATTATTCGAAAGAAGATGCTCTCCAAAATGTTCTGTACATGCATACGGAACACGCCATGCACAATTATACACAAAGGCTTACAGTTTTACACGTGGTTTTTTTTTTGCAACTAACATTCCAAAACGTCTCAAAACTTCACCTAAATGTCCGTAAATGCCTCTACTAGCACGGCGATATAAACCGAGTGCAATTTAACCGTCATTTCTTTATCTTACAGATAATTTTTTCGGACACATTTAATATGACCTTCTCGTCCGACACCGACTCCACGACTGCCTGAATGCCGTCGCTCACAGGCCATATAACTCATTCAATTACACGGGAAAGAATTCTCTCTCATCGGTTGATCATAACGATCATCCAATCAGATTAAGCTTTCATGATCAATTTCGCGCGCAAAACCGTTTTACTCCAATCAGCATTCACAGATGCATCTACGTCATCTCATATTGCAAAAATTCACAAAGTGTTCCATAAAACCAAACCAAACGAAAATTAAAAGAAAAGTATGGTTGAAATATACAGGGTGATTCAAAAAGAATACCACAACTTTAAAAATGTGTATTTAATGAAAGAAACATAATATAACCTTCTGTTATACATCATTACAAAGAGTATTTAAAAAGGTTTTTTTTCACTCAAAAACAAGTTCAGAGATGTTCAATATGGCCCCCTCCAGACACACGAGCAATATCAACCCGATACTCCAACTCGTTCCACACTCTCTGTAGCATATCAGGCGTAACAGTTTGGATAGCTGCTGTTATTTCTCGTTTCAAATCATCAATGGTGGCTGGGAGAGGTGGCCGAAACACCATATCCTTAACATACCCCCATAAGAAAAAATCGCAGGGGGTAAGATCAGGGCTTCTTGGAGGCCAGTGATGAAGTGCTCTGTCACGGGCTGCCTGGCGGCCGATCCATCGCCTAAAGTAGTTGACGTTCAGGTTTCATAACTAACCTTTTTCGTAGGACTCTCCATACAGTTGATTGTGGAATTTGCAGCTCTCTGCTAGCTCTGCGAGTCGATTTTCCTGGGCTGCGAACAAATGCTTGCTGGATGCGTGCTACATTTTCATCACTCGTTCTCGGCCGTCCAGAACTTTTCCCTTTGCATAAACACCCATTCTCTGTAAACTGTTTATACCAACGTTTAATACACCACCTATCAGGAGGTTTAACACCATACTTCGTTCGAAATGCACGCTGAACAACTGTCGTCGATTCACTTCTGCCGTACTCAATAACACAAAAAGCTTTCTGTTGAGCGGTCGCCATCTTAGCATCAACTGACGCTGACGCCTAGTCAACAGCGCCTCAAGCGAACAAATGTACAACTAAATGAAACTTTATAGCTCCCTTAATTCGCCGACAGATAGTGCTTAGCTCTGCCTTTTATCGTTGCAGAGTTTTAAATTCCTAAAGTTGTGGTATTCTTTTTGAATCACCCTGTACTTTAGAACTAAGTATCCTCTTACTATCTTTCTGGCTGCCTCATTACAAAAGCAAACGCTCCTAGACATACGTCATCCACCAATTAGGGGGTTTCACCTTTTTCAGGACACCCTGGTTACGTAACACTTGCTAGTTACAGATGGTGTAATACATTATATAATTGAAATTTGACGTATGTCCCCGCATACACACTCACATTCACTTTCAACCACTCCCACCCTAACACAAAATATAATATCAACTTTTAAAGTATTATTTTCCTTATGAAAGCAAAATTATTAAAAGTTTAGAATTAAAATTCTTTAAAAATAGCTTGTGCGCACTGAGAGTGCTGTTAGTATTTTCAAATGACAAAGAAACTTATTAACCTGTCATGATTCCTATCTGAATTTACTTTACTAAGTGTCGGTTAAGTACTTTTCAATAGATTTTTTATATTTTCAAAACTATTAACATTATCAGCATGAAAATTTTACACACTGTCCTTATAAATTATAAAACTTCCTATACCAAATTGGAAAACAAACATATCATATTTATCATAGGTATTTAGTTTGTTATGTGAGATGAATAAGTGATCTTAGTACGCTTCTCACAGAGCAGTTCTCACGGTCCGCACACCGCGACAGATGGCATTATGACGCCGACAGCCGATCACACAACGGCCGCGCCTGGAGGCTTTACTGCCAGCCTCCAATACAGCTTTATCTAACGGAATAAAACTTACTGCAAAACTCTGCGGCCGTGCAAATAGCTGCGACGTTACATACTTTTTTAGTTTTTGCTTTTTTAGTACTTTAACCTCCTCCCCCCTCCCCTGACCATGAACCATGGACTTTGACGTTGGTGGGAAGGCTTGCGAGCCGGCCGGAGTGGCCGTGCGGTTCTGGGCGCTACAGTCTGGAGCCGAGCCAAAGCTACGGTCGCAGGTTCGAATCCTGCCTCGGGCATGGATGTGTGTGATGTCCTTAGGTTACTAACGCGAATTCCTTACAGACGAATGGAAAACTGGTAGAAGCCGACCACGGGGAAGATCAGTTTGGATTCCGTAGAAATGTCGGAACACGTGAGGTAGTACTGACCCTACGACTTATCTTAGAAGAAAGATTAAGGAAAGGCAAACCTATGTTTCTAGCATTTGTAGACTTAGAGAAAGCTTTTGACAATGTTAACTGGAATACTGTTTTTCAAATTCTGAAGGTGGCAGGGGTAAAATACAGGGAGCGAAAGGCTATTTGCAATTTGTACAGAAACCAGATGGCAGTTATAACAGTCGAGGGACATGAAAGGGAAGCAGTGGTTGGGAAGGGAGTGAGACAGGGTTGTAGCCTCTCCCCGATGTTGTTCGATCTGTATATTGAGCAAGCAGTAAAAGAAACAAAAGAAAAATTTGGAGTAGGTATTAAAATCCATGGAGAAGAAATGAAACCTTTAAGGTTCGCCGATGACATTGTAATTCTGTCAGAGACAGCAAAGGACTTGGAAGAGCAGTTGAACGGAATGGACAGTGTCTTGAAAGAAGGGTATAAGATGAACATCAACAAAAGCAAAACGAGGATAATGGAATGTAGTCGAATTAAGTCGGGTGATGCTGAGGGAATCAGATTGGGAAATGAGACACTTAAAGTAGTAAAGGAGTTTTGATATTTGGGGAGCAAAATAACTGATGATGGTCGAAGTAGAGAAGATATAAAATGTAAACTGGCAATGGCAAGGAAAGCGTTTCTGAAGAAGAGAAATTTGTTAACACCGAATATAGATTTAAGTATCAGGAAGTCGTTTCTGAAAGTATTTGTATGGAGTGTAGCCATGTATGGAAGTGAAACATGGACGATAACCAGTTTGGACAGGAAGAGAATAGAAGCTTTCGAAATGTGGTGCTACAGAAGAATGCTGAAGATTAGATGAGTGGATCACATAACTAATGAGGAGGTATTGAATAGAATTGCGGAGAAGAGGAGCTTGTGGAACAACTTGACTAGAAGGAGGGATCGGTTGGTAGGACATGTTCTGAGGCATCAATGGATCACCAATTTTGTATTGGAGGGCAGCGTGGAGGGTAAAAATCGCAGAGGGAGACCGAGAGATGAATACACTAAACAGATTCAGAAGGATGTAGGTTGCAGTAGGTACTGGGAGATGAAGAAGCTTGCACAGGACAGGGGTGCTTCGAGAGCTGCATCAAACCAGTCTCAGGACTGAAGACCACAACAACAACAGTACTTTCACTTCCCAGAGATTTTCTTTGCACTTGCTAGAAATTTTTGTTGGGATTTCAAGTCAGATAGGCTTCTTCAAACAATGGCTAATATAACGTTTGTTTCTCTTCTTTCTTGAGTCACAGGTGGAGCATAGTTTGCGTCTTTCGAATCGTTCTCGACGACTTCTACAATTGGTTCTGTTTCGGGAGTGCAGTCATTTGTCGTCCACCACCATCTGGGTACCTACCAAATATGTTGAGATGCGCCGCCGAAACTGATATCGGCTGTCTCGTCGCACAACTTAGTAGCGTCACGTACCACACGGCTAGCAGGCAGCGGCCCCAGATGACGGAAATGTAAGACTGTCATGTGTGTTGCCACTCGCCGTGGTCCTCAGCACCTGTCGTCTTCTCTGAGAAAAAATCGTGTTGATAAAGGAATTACACGCATCACCCAAACTATAACCGTGGTCCTGATTAATAATTTTTTCCATTTCCCATATCTCCAGGTCTCTTTAATACTGGAATCCCAATAAGAATTATCAATTGCTGGAACTGTTGATTTATCTTGTTCCATTTAATGCTCGCCGAGTACGAACTGTCCAGTAATGGCAGACTTCATGGGTTGCTAGGCGCGAATATAGCGTTGATGTTCTGCGCAATGTTATCTCACGGTGCCTGGGGTCTAACTTACACGAGCCACACAACACAGAGAAGGAATTTTATTCGTATGTTCCTGCCTTCCGCCGATCCAAGTTGATCTGCTATTTAGATGGTGGGTATAAAACCATTCTAACTTGAAATTTCCGAGTTATACTGTCGAACTAGGAAAATACGTAGTCAACAAGCGGAAGAAAACCTTTAGATATCACTGGCATACTAGCCCCCTTATATAAGTGCTTGCTTTTGGCTTCAACTGTTAACTACTGCCATGAAGTTCCGCTGGACTGAAAATCTACTGTCCTTTAAGACTATTCTTAAATACTCAGCTCCTGAGACAAACTCACAGAGTCCTAAACTGCGTGTGCCTTTTGTGCAGTGACTGAAATACTATCTTGGTTTACAACGACAACTATAATACTGTAATTATAAACCAGTGTGAAAGGGCTCACGCTAAACTGGATAAACCATCCGGTACCTTTTTCTGTTCCCTTGATGAGCTAAATGTTCTTACGAAGAGAGCTGATGTGGTGCGAAAATTCAATTAATTTGCCCTCTCCATGTGGTCACGCGATGATAGGGTCAGCAACGTATCTCCAAGAAAACAGTTGATTTAAGGGCTAATCATACCATGGCACGTTTCTTCAAAATCCTTGTAGAAGTTTGGTTACCAAGGGAGAGAGATGAGCTACCATGGTGACCCCGTCAGTGTGTTCAAAACGTTCCCTGTTAAGCATAAAATACGTCGCCATCTACATTTGCATAATTACACCGCAAGGCTTCATATGGTGTATCACGGAGTTATACGTTTCTATTTCACTCGCAAATGGAGCGAGACCTAAGTTCTCTTGCCTTGTCTTCGCAGTCCTTATGCGAAATGTACTTTGGCGCCAGTAGAATCGTTCTCCAGACAAAGAACGTCGTCATCCCACCAGAGTTTCCAATTGAGTTGAAGAAAAATCTCCGTAAAACTTGTATGTTGATTGAACCTAACGGTAACAAATTTAGCAGCGCGGTTCTGAATTGCTTCGACGTCTTCCTCAAGACTAGGTCACGTAAGTGTTCCCTAAGCTGTCTCCTTTAGAGATGAGCTACACTTTCCTAAAATTCCCCTAATAAAACGGAAGTCCACCATTCACCTTCCCTACCAACGTCCCTACGTGCTCGTTACGTTTCGTATCACATTGAAATGTTTCATCTAGACATGACTATATAAAGTGGCACACCGCTAGTATCTGATTCAAACATTACACGTTCTTCCCACTCATCTCCATTAACTTACATTGTTCTACATTTAGAGCAAGCTGACATTTATTACTTCAAAAAGAAATCCTGCATCAGTTATCCTGTGTCCTTCTGCAGGCACCCAGTATACTGCAGCGTCATCAACAAACTGTCGCAGAATGCAACTCATCCTGTCCCTCAGACCCTCAGATCATTTAAGTACCCTATGTGATCAAAAGTATCCGTACACCTCCAAAAATATACGTTTTTCATATTAGGTGCATTTTGCTGACACCTACTGCCACGTAATCGATATCAGCGATCTCAGTAGTCATTAGACATCGTGAGAGCAGAATGGGGCGCTCCGCGGAACTCACGGACTTCCAACGTGGTCAGGTGATTGGGTTTCACTTATGTCTTACGTCTGTACGCGAGATTTCCACACTCCCTAGGTCCTCTGTTTCCGATGCGATAGTGAAGTGGAAACGTAAAAGGACACGTAAAGCACAAAGGCGTACAGGCCCATCTCGTCTGTTGACTGACAGAGATGGCGGACAGTTGAAGACGTGTAATAGGCATACATCTATCCAAAAGATCATACAGGAATTCCAAACTGCATCAGGATCCACTGCAACTACTATGACAGTTAGGTGGGATGTGAGAAAACTTGGATTTCATGGTCGAGCGGCTGCTCGTGAGCCACACATCACGCCGGTAAATGCCAAACGACGCCTCTCTTGGTGTAAGGAGCGTAAACACTGGACAATTGAACGGTGGAAAAACGTTGTGTGGAGTGACGAATCACGGTACACAATGTGGCGATCCGATGGTAGGGTGTGGTTATGGCGAATGCCTGGTGAATTTTATCTGCCAGCGTGTGTAATGCCAACAGTAAAACTCGGAAGCGGTGGTGTTACGGTGTGGTCGTGTCTTTAATGGAGGGGGTTTGCATCCCTTATTGTTTTGCGTAGCACTATCACTGCACAGGCCTACATTGATGTTTTAAGCAACTTCTTTCTTCCCACTGTTGAAGAGCAATTCGGAGATGGCGACTGCATCTTTCAACACGATCGAGCACCTGTTCATACTGAACGGCCTGTGGTGGAGTGGTTACACATCCCTGTAATGGACTGGCCTGCGCAGAGTCCTGACCTGAATCCCATAGAACACCTGTGGGCTGTTTTGAAACGCCGACTTCCAGCCAGGCCTCACCGACCGACATCAATACCTGTCCTCAGTGCAGCACTCCGTGAAGAATGGGTTGCCATTCCCCAAAAAACCTTCAAACACCTGATTGAACGTATGCCTGCGAGAGCGGAAGCTGTAATTAAGGCTAAGGGTGGCCCAACACCATATTGAATTCCAGCATTAACGATGGAGGGCGCCACGAACATGTAAGTCATTTTCAGTCGGGTGTCCGGATATTTTGATCACATACTGTATATACGTTGAAGTTAGAGGATGCCGGAATAAGCCTGTGATGTCTACCTGAATTTTATTGTTGATCACTATCACGGTGTCTGCGAGTGGGACAACATCAAAATTGGTTAAACGACTTGTGTTGCTTAGACGAACTGCACAACGTCTGTTGATGAAATCGATCCAGTTGCGAATGTGACTTAAATATTTACGCACAAATGGCGTGTCAGGCAATGCCATCACATTGCCTACTGTGAACGGACAAAGGAGACCCGAGCTCAATCCAGAACATGGTAAAGACCCTCACACTGTCGAGCCTGAGGAAGGGTGATGGACGCATACGGACTTTGAAGATAGCCCCCCTGGCTAACATAGGAATTCATCACAGTTAACAGGACACACGCCAGGGAGTTCGGGCCCGGAAGAGTATACGTCATATGATGGATTCACGACGCCATGTAGACGTTGGCACAGTGTGTGCATATCAGGTGGGCAACAGAGCAGAGGCAATGTTCAACGAGTCCAGACCTGATCCGTTACACCAACCGTCTGCTGTTGAGAGCAGCAGAGAGCCGCAGGTCAGCGTTAAAATCGATTTCAAGCAGCTTAATGTCTCGGTCACGTTGAGCGGTTCAGGCCTGCACCAATACACGTAGCTTGCGATTCATAGTCACTGAGGCAACTGCCCGACGCCTCGCCGTAGTTCGCCACCCGCTCCAACACCTCTCGGGTATCATCAGCACTTCGAAGGCAGAGGATCAAATCGTCCGCATAGGCAGTACAGTGCAATCATCCCCATCGTCGGTTGTTATCGTAGTCCACATAATAATGGTTTTAAGGCGAAAGCGTACAACAGTGCAGACAGGGGACAGCCCAGTCACAATGAACTGATCAGGTTCAGTTCTGTGAGCCCACCATTATACAGCAGCCGGGATGTCGCACCTTGAAGGAGACGTATGACCACCTTGACAATAGTTTTTGTGTATCCCATGCGATGGAACACATACTTAAGAAAAGCTCCACCTAGCGATACCTGATCATAGGACGCTACATGTTTGGCCATCCTGTTAAGTCTCGCTGCCAAAAGACGTGTAAAGATCTCCATCTCGCAATTTACCAGAGTCAAAAGGCTGTAGTCTTCAACTTGTGGAGCGCCATTGAGTTTGTGAATAGGGACCATGAGGTAATTGGGATCTTCACCATGGGGGTCATCACTTCTGAACAGGTAACAGTCCACGTGGGTAGTGAGAGATGTCAGAAAGCACGACAGAATTCGAGGGGGATGCCGTCAGGGCCAGATGACTTATTAGCAGTTTCTGCTTGCATATTATCATGGACTTCGTCTTCCGTTAATGGTGCCTCCAACGCCAGTGCCACATCCTCTGGTATGGTGCCAAATATGTGGCGAGAGATTTCTTCAGTGGCAGCTGGTGAAAGGGGTTGGTGAGCGTAAAACCTAGCAAATGTCGCATTGCGTGTCATGTTGCCAGCCTTTGTCATGAGTGATGGTTCAAATGAGGGTCCGGCGCCATCGTCACCTGTCTGCCAGAAGGTGGTACATCGACGAAGCTTCCAAAGCCATACAGTCACAAGTGTAGACTCACCCCATGGTCTCTTTGATCTGGCAATGCGTAAGGCCTGAGATCTGTGCTTTAGCATGGTTCACTATTGTACCTCAGGTGAAAAAGGTATTGTAGAGCAGTCCGTCTACACTTGATAATAGAAGTTCATCGATTTCTCCTCGAACCTGAGTCTCTGTCATACGTCATGTCTGTTGGAGAGCAGGTTTCACACAGGACAGTAACCATGGGCAAGCGTAATGGCAGTGGTGACATGAATACCAACTCACCTCAATAAGCTGCCGATGGTCGGCAGACGCCAGTAGTGCCACATTCACAACCCTTCCATTCCACACCCACTAGCGGTCGTGTGTGTCTGTGCCTACATACGATGCATAGTCGTAAAAAGTGAAAGGCAAAATCTCAGCCGCTTTGGTTCCTCACACCAGTGAGCGCTATATATAAAATAGATCAATACGACTGGAAGAATGCGCAGTGTAGTTAATGAAACTGGGCATTCGCCATATGCCCACCAGGTGGAGACAGTCGATGATAGTGCAAGCTCTGCACAAGGTGAATGACGCGGCAACTGATCTTTGGGGCGTACTGGAGAAAGTCGTCGTCCCAAAAGATTGCAGATATGAGGCAGGTGAACGTGCGTTCTCCTCGATGTATGGCCAGGAACTAGTGTAATTTTCAGGTACTTCTACCGCCCCTCATCCCTATCTCACCCTCCCTCCCTCCATCTATGCTGGGGACACAAGTCTTTTCAAGTGTCAACTGCTACTGAGGACCTCACGGCCTACCACCCTCCACCAACACAACAGAATGTAAAGCCAAATAAACAATACAATACACTATAAATGAAGGCCGCCCCAACTGCACCTTTTTAGTTCTTTTAAAAATTAGCGGCACCGCTGCGCCCCACACGCTGCCCCATGGCTGGGACACAGCTGCCTGGGATCACCACACAACCATCTCCACACAGCCCCCGCAAGCGCCCATCGATTTGAACGTGCACTGTAACAATTGTATTTAACATCAAAGCATCTCTTGTAATCAGCCATCTATTAAAAAGGAAAACACAATCACGACGATAATAAATGTCCTCTTTCCACGAAAATAGGCACAGTCCATTTTCTTTTAGTTTTATGCGCAAAATCGATATAGATTTTACGTACGACTGCAGATAATGGCTGGTTCAAATGGCTCTGAGCACTATGCGACTTAACTTCTGAGGTCATCAGTCGCCTAGAACTTAGAACTAATTAAACCTACCTAACCTAAGGACATCACACACATCCATGCCCGAGGCAGGATTCGAACCTGCGACCGTAGCGGTCTCGCGGTTCCGGACTGAGCGCCTTAACCGCGAGACCACCGCGGCCGGCCTGCAGATAATAATTTCCATCTTATTAATTTGAGACATCCAACGAAATGCATAGCCCCCGATTACAGATGGCCAAGATTCAAAGGTCGGGCTATACACCACTTATAATAAAATTGGGGAAAAGAATCACCTACTATTTTGCTTCGACAACTATCGATCACCACAGATTGTGCTCATTATTTCGAAATCGTCATCGAAGGAAAAACACCTATGTTAAACAGATGGACAAATTAGATGGCCTGAGAGCATCTCTTGCATTCAAATCAATGTCTGTAAATAAACTGTTATGCATGTTGTAATATTTCTGGCTTTTCAGCCATCATATTTGGCCTCAAGAAGCTCTTCTTAGAGCAGTTGAAAAGGCAGCAGTGGCAAGATGGCGTAATTTAGTGAGGTACCAACGACAGATTGTTTGTTTAGTACAGGTATCATAAGAAAGAGCACCTAAATTGCGGTCCTTCTCTAGGATTGGCTGCTGCGTTCGGAAATGCGCGACAAGGGATAATATGCTGTTATTAATATTAGAATAACTAACCAGCGTTTTTACTTGCATTTCTTATTAAAGCATCTCTCAGTATCGTGCTATCATTCCATTATTTCAAAAGTATTAATAACCAGCAGTATAATAACTACCAAATGAAAGGCAGACGAAGCGCTTTGATGATCTTCCGATAGCGCCTAGCTTGGATGGTGGACGATGTGGTTCGGCTGTAAGATCATAGCTGGTTGGGCAGGATCAGAGGTCAGACATTCTGTATGCCACGATCGGTATCAGTTAAGACTTTATTAGCAATCACTGTTATTTGATGTACTTGAGAACCATGTGATAGTGATTATGGAAATACGCAGTTCTTTATTTCATTGAAGAAGGTAAATTATTTGTGAGTCTAAAGCGGAAGGAAATTGTGGAGTTTCTCGTGTTCTGGTAGTAATAAAAAGCCAGTGGCATCCCATATAAACAAACTAATTGGAAATTTAATTGTTTATAACATATCAGTTTCTGATTCTTGAGTTTCTCCCGGCGTATTTGATAATCAAAATATCCACGGGTGTACTGCCGGTCTACAGTGTACAACGGGCACAATATTTCGGCGATCATACATGTCGCCATCATCAGGTGAACTGACGGACTGAGCTCCTGTGAACACGCCGGCACGGAGATCCGTACACTATGGCTGCTCAGGTGGAACTGGGATCGGTCGCGGCGACGGCAGATTTAAATACCCTCCGCCCGCGGCGCGCTCACTCCGCCGTCCGCGCCCCGCGCCACGGTCGCGCGGTGGAACAGATTGCGACGGCGTCTGAGATGACGTCGGTGTGATGGCTCTGTCCACCGTGGTCGTCACAACTATACATTTGCTCGATTTACTCTTGATTAACCCAATCGCTGGTTCCCAAGCCTTGCTAAGATTATAGCCACAGTCACGGTTTATAAGGTCGTCATTGGTGCGAATTTCGATGGCCTCTCTAACAACGCTGTCCCAGTATCTCGACGTCTGTACCAGAATCCTCGTGCGTTCATACTCCATAGCGTGATTTTCCGACAAACAATGTTCAGCGACCGCCGACTTGTTCGGATACATCAGTCGAGTGTGCCTCTGGTGTTCACGGCATGGTGGGGAGCGCCAAAGATGACCTCGGTTTGAGGAAGGCCGGCGTGTACCAGATTCCGTGTCAATGTGGCAAGTCGTATATTGGTCAGACGGTGCGTACCGTCGAGGATCGATGCCGTGAACACCAGAGGCACACTCGACTGATGTATCCGAGCAAGTCGGCGGTCGCTGAACATTGTTTGTCGGAAAATCACGCTATGGAGTATGAACGCACGAGGATTCTGGTACAGACGTCGAGATACTGGGACAACGTTGTTAGAGAGGCCATCGAAATTCGCGCCAATGACGACCTCATAAACCGTGACTGTGGCTATAATCTTAGCAAGGCTTGGGAACCAGCGATTGGGTTAATGAAGAGTAAATCGAGCAAATGTATAGTTGTGATGACCACGGCGGACAGAGCCATCACACCGACGTCATCTCAGACGCCGTCGCAATCTGTTCCACCGCGCGACCGTGGCGTGGGGCGCGGACGGCGGAGTGAGCGCGCCGCGGGCGGAGGGTATTTAAATCTGCCGTCGCCGCGACCGATCCCAGTTCCACCTGAGCAGCCATAGTGTACGGATCTCCGTGCCGGCGCGTTCACAGGAGCTCAGTCCGTCAGTTCACCTGATGATGGCGACATGTATGATCGCCGAAATATTGTGCCCGTTGGACACTAGACCGGCAGTACACCCGTGAATATTTTGATTATCAAATACGCCGGGAGAAACTCAAGAATCAGAAACATGTTATAAACAATTACATTTCCAATTAGTTTGTTTATATTGTCGAAATGCTTTGGAATTACGTGACTAGATTTTACTAGCAATAACTGTGAACTGTAACCGACCAGCAAACTGTGTAACGACTGTGATACATCTGGACTGTCAACGACCAGATAACTGCATGAGAAGTAGGCTTTGAACTGTGTTTAAACAGATTTCCAGCTTTAGTTGAACTATATCTGATGCCGCAAAATAAAATTTTTCGTTACAATTGAAGTAGCGTCATTGTAATGCAGGAATAAGAAGTGCTGAAGTGTTACGAGAATAAAAGTTAACGCTACGTGTGCGCTACATGGGATTACGTTATAAATCATCCTTCAAAATTCTTCATGCTACGGGAGGGCGCAGTGTGTAGAGCAGCTAGACTCGGCCACACGGAACAGGTTTGGTGGCAGCAGGCAGCGGCCGGAGCAGTTAGCAGTTCAGCACAACACGATAACGGAGTTCCAGCCGGCGGTGCAGCCCACAGCTACGAGAATCAGCGGCAGTACGTCGAGGTTGGAACGTAGTGTGTTGCACTTGCATATGGCAGTTTGAGATTAGTAATTGGAACATTAGTATTCGTAAAATATCTGGGAGAAAGGAAGTAAGTCATGGTACAGCATCAGCTGACACTTTTCGAACTCAGAATCATCAGTATAAAAGGTCTATGCTAAAATTAATTTTGCAAAAACAAAAAGAAAATAAGAAGGAATTAAGTAATAAAACAGATAATGCGTTTAATGGAAATCAATATAGGAGTGTCTCAAATTAATGCTATGTTCGATGCTTTGGAAAAAAAGCTCACAAATCATGCAGCTAAAACTGAGGGATGTAGTAAGGAAATAGATTATGAAACAATAGAATGGGGTAAAAAATTTGAATTCTGTAAATCAGAAATAAATCAAAAGGTTGACTATGAAATCAAAAAGTTAAATAAGAATTTGCAGGATCAAAATGGGATGACAGAAACAACAGTTAATGAAATTAGTAATGTAAGACAAAGCTATCAAAGCATGCCAGGATAAGGACACAATACTATTGAATAGCTTATGAGGTATCAGAAACTATCATG
Source organism: Schistocerca nitens (assembly GCF_023898315.1). Lineage (NCBI taxonomy): Eukaryota > Metazoa > Arthropoda > Insecta > Orthoptera > Acrididae > Schistocerca > Schistocerca nitens. The sequence goes on along the minus strand of NC_064617.1, from coordinate 926,686,583 downwards.
GAATAGTTAATAATAATATTTCACATGCAGAATCCTCTTGTAAAGGCAACACAATTAGGATTCAGGGCAAATTGAGAGAAAAAGAGTAGAAAGTAGTTACTGACGTGCAAGAAAAAACAAAGAATTAATTTAAACAAAAAGTATAAATTTCGTGTGAACAAGAAGGAAAGGAAGGTGTGGTTCATTTAAGTTACGTAGCAAATTATGCTAATGCCTATAAATTCCATCATTTATCTAGTAATGGAATTATACACCTAGTAGCCTTCATTGAACAGTTTGAGGGTATCATCCTGAAAACATGATTGAAGAACAAAAAATGGAATCTGTGGCCAGTAGAGTAGAAGGAGAAGCAAAATCATGGGAAACAGGTGTAAGTAACACATGTAAAAGATATAAAGATTTTGTTCAAGCATTCTTGAATCAAGACTGGTCTTGCAGCACACAAAACAGAGCGAAAGGTGAAGTATATGTGGACAGAAGGTTTGATGGCGGAAAAGTCATTTATCAGAAAAGGATAGGAGTCAAGTACTAAAAGGTCCCGTGCCGAAGTTCAATAGCGTCAAGATATCAACAGAAACAGATATGACAGCCAGCTTTTGTCAGAGGCCACTAGCAAAAAATTATCAAATGTATACTGCATTCGTCTATGGAAGACAAAGTTATCAGTTCAATTCTAAGAAGTATCATATAGGGATAGATTACGTTGCTGAATTTGAGAAAATTGTGAATGAAGTGCCTCGTTCTACCACGAAAATACCGCTACTACAATTATCAGATGAAGTGTCGATCACTGACATGAAAAAATGTTACGACTACTAACCTCAGGGGGCAAAACGTTCTTTGTATTGCTAGGTAATTAATGATTACCTGGTGCCCGGCCGCCCGCTGTGGCCGAGCGATTCTAGGCGCTTCCGTCCGGAACCACGCTGCTGCTACGGTCGCGGGTTCGAATCCTGCTTCCGGCATGGATGTGGGTGATGTCCTTAGGTTAGTTAGGTTTAAGTAGTTCTACGTCTAGGGCACTGATGACCTCAGATGTTAAGTCCAATGGTGCTTAGAACCATTTGAATCATTTGACCCTGGTGCCTAGTTAACTGACAGCATCTACATCCATACTCCGCAAGCCACCTGACGGTGTGTGGCGGAGGGTACCCTGAGTACCTCTATCGGTTCTCCCTTCTATTCCAGTCTCGTATTGTTCGTGGAAAGAAGGATTGTCGGTATGCTTCTGTGTGGGCTCTAATCTCTCTCCATTGAGAATGACATGCTGCGTTTTGTTATCTAGGAACTCTTCAATCCGATCACACAATTGGTCTGATAGTCCATATGCTCTTACTTTGTTCTTTAAACGACTGTGGGGAACTGTATCGAACGCCTTGCGGAAGTCAAGAAACACGGCATCTACCTGTGAACCCGTGTCTATGGCCCTCTGAGTCTCGTGGACGAATAGCGCGTGCTGGGTTTCACACGACCGTCTTTTTCGAAACCCATGCTGATTCCTACAGAGTAGATTTCTAGTATCCAGAAAAGTCATTATGCTCGAACATAATACGTGTTCCAAAATTCTACAACTTCATTTTCTTTTCATGCTGTTCGTTCTTCACCCCCTTTCATTCAAAACTATATCTATCTTCTTTAACACCCTTCAGTATCAAGCTTAAGATGAGCAATTTTCTTACACTGGATGTGGCAACAAATAAAAAAAGTATGACAAAAACAAAGCAGCCCAGCAGAATAAACATCTGCATAGCACGAGTGAAAAACATTTACTGGAATTATGTGGAAAGGCCCTTGTATACGAAGTATAGGATTACAGATACACCAGCAAGAGAACGCAGTATATAGTTACAACAAGACACTAGCACTTCATTAACGCACATGGCAAAAACATATCAAACATATCATACAGTATATAGTGGCACAATTCTTAAACATTTATAGCAACGATAAACAAAGCTTTATGTCTGAAAATATTTTCAGAACAGGAAAGCAAACGAGGGCTATTAAATACAAAGCACAAAAATAAACTGAACGCTGCAGAAGAAGACGACGACACTAATCCAGGTAAGTGAAAATCACAATGTATAATAGAAACAATTCTGGTGGCAAAGTTAATGAAAATAACTAAATCTTGTCTTGAGATGATGTACAGATTGTGGCAAAATAGACATATCGTTACTCTTCAGTATTAATTGAAAAGGCGAAATGGTTTCCGATATAATAAATTATGATACAGTAATAGGCTAGGAATTGTCCTGCCAAAGAGGTAATGGTAGATGGAGCGTTTTGGTTACTAGGCGATTGAAAAGTCTGCACATTATTTACGAACAAAGAAAATAGGTAAATTGAGAGTTATAGATTAGCTGACAGAAAAGACAGCCAATTATTTTCATACAGAGAGAAAGGAGAAGTATGGTTTCTAGGTAACAGGAAAGTCCGCCAGTCATTTATGAAGAGTGAGGGAGGAAAAGCAAAAGGCGACCTGTACATCGGCCATTAAGTAGTATTCATAGGCGAAGTTGTTCCACCAATTGTTTTATGAAGTACAGGGGAGCAGATATATTGTCAACATAAGACGCTGCAATGATATGAAAATCTCATGCAAGACGTAATCGTAGTAAAAGAGGTTTAAATACAACGCTACGTAATATGAAGTATAGAGAGTAACGATACACACTGGTTTTAAATATGATGGAAGCTAGAATAAAGATCTAGCTAAGAATAAGAAAGTTAGCCCCTACATATTACTAAGCTACAGAATACTCGTATCTGAAAGTCATTAGATAATACAGAGTCATTACGTGAATAAAGTTCCACTAGTACTTTCTGTAGAAACAGTGACACTTACATATAGAAGAAATGATACCTCATACAGTGGAATTAAAAAACGATTTGATAAATGAGAGTTTGTGCCTTATGTACGAAGCACGATTCTTAAAGGTTCTCTCGATGCATCTGTGAATCGCAATTGTAAGCCCTTGTAACTGAGGTTTAAAGAGCATAGCAGGTGTCGACGGGTAGCAGTGTGAGTCATTACCGAAGCGGGACAGTAAGTAATAAGATTGTGCGAGCAAGTTCAGAGCTCTTAAAGAGCGCGAAGGGCAATACCTCGGCTGTATGTAGCTACAGCTCTGGAAAAAAAAAAAAAAAAAAAAAAAAAAAAAAAAAAAAAAAAAAAAAAAAAAACACTGATGAACCACTGTCGTTCGCAGTCCGATGTAAACAGTGGCATTGTTTATAAACACCCAAAATCAGAACAAAATATTACATATTATGTATTTATATTGTAATAATGTATGTAAATATGTTTATTTAAAATTTGCTCAAAATTATTAGGAAACTAATCTAAAGTATATTGTGTTGTTTCATGGAATTGTACTGGAGCTACGTGCTGAGACTGGAGATGGGAGAATGGACTGACAGTTGTTCACTTTGGAAGGCATGGAGTTCTACAACGCAAGGCCACATCATGGGCAACAGAATAATAGGTATGGATTGCTGTTGTGCACTGCTTGCTTATGTTCTGGTAAAAAGGTGAGAGTGTAATGTTCTTCTGTCTCCACATATTTGTGAAATGTATTGGTGTAGTGTTTGTTTTATTTGTAACCATGGAAGTGGACTTCTTTATGACGCATTAAAATACAAATAAGCGCAGAACGGAATGGCGCCCACGCAATAGTGAGAAAAAGTGTAAAGTGTGACGAATGTTTGATCGAATTGAGAGGATGGCAATGCACAGATATTTGTTGAATGGCAGTGTCACTTATAACAAATAATTGCTCAATTTAAAAGAGCAGCAATGTGACAAAAGTGAGTAGCAATGTAAATTCTTATTGAGAAATATTTTGTTGAATTTAATGGACGGCATTGCACCGATAGTAGCTTAACAGCAATACGAAATGTTGTAAATGAAACTTGCCTAGAAGACAGTGCACTGTTATAGAGTATTCAGCAGAAAATGATAAATTGTAAATTAACTAGAATAATGTAATTAGTCCAGAAAATGTTACTAAAGATTAACGATATTTGGACATAAAGTCATACACAAACTGACTGAGGATAACAATCATTTTTTTCTAATGTCAAAGTAATTAAGTCATTGGTTATATAAGCAAATTAATAATCCGAAGCTGCCCATCAAAATGATAATGTTCTGTTATTAATATCAGAATAACTAAACTGCGAATTTACTTACTTTTCATATTAAAGCTTCTCTCAACAGCGTGCTATCATTACATTATTTAACAAGTATTAATAACCAGCACAATATTAAACAACTGCTGAATGAAAAGGCAGACAAATCACTTTGATGATCTTTAGATTGTGCCTAACTTGGATGGCTGCTAAAGTGGTTCAGCTGTAAGATCATAGCTGGTTCGGTAGCCTCGGAGGACAGACATGTTGTCTGCCACAGTCGGTGTCAGTTAAGACTTTATTAACAATATCTGGTCATTTGGACATGAAGTTGAGAAAAGTGTGACAGTAATTACGGAAATGTGCAGTTCAAAGAATGAAAATTATTTATGACTCTAAAGTGGAATGTAATTGTGCAGTTCCTCTTGTTCTGCTGATGACAAGTGAGTGGCATCCCGTATAAAGCAACTAATTGGAAATTTAATTTTTTATAAGGTAGTGTTTGTTATATGAATGTATGTATCCGCCTCCCCCCCCCCCCCCTCCAACGTCCTCTCTTCCTCGCTCTTTTCAACGTGCAGTAATTTGTATATTACAAACATTTCAGACACATAACTTCACAGCATAGAGCCTTTCAAGTTATTTGCTCCCATTCCAGACAGAAATAATCACTTTACATTCGACTACACCAAGCTACAATTCAAGAGGACGTTGCTGTTTTATAGACTATGGCAAGACCCATTTTACCAATGCGAAGCTATATCATGCCAGCATTTACGAAACAAATCGTGAGAGCCTGACCTGTAATAGAAGTTCCCATAAGATTTTACTGCGTCTCTCCTTCTTCCATTGCATCAAAACCAAATACTGTCTGCGTGCTTACATTTTACATTTGCTCTCCAGATCTCCCCTGTGCAGTTTGATCATCAGAATCTGTTTCATGCAATCCACTCACATGTCAGGACAAAACACTACCATTTCTATGTTCCATAATGAGCTATAATTCAAGTGGTGCCTACATTATATACCGAGCGAGGTGGCGCAGTGGTTAGCACACTGGACTCGCATTCGGGAGGACGACGGTTCAATTCCGTCTCCAGCCATCCTGATTTAGGTTTTCCGTGATTTCCCTAAATCGTTTCAGGCAAATGCCGGGATCGTTCCTTTGAAAGGGCACGGCCGATTTCCTTCCCAATCCTTCCCTAACCCGAGCTTGCGCTCCGTCTCTAATGACCTCGTTGTCGACGGGACGTTAAACACTAACCACCACCACCACCATCTACATTATCATTAGAGGATATGAAGTATGAAATAATCAGGACTTCCAGTAACATCCATTTTTAAACTCACAGTCACGACAAGAATAGTTACAGTCAGCAGTAGTCGGTTTCTATTAGTGTAGCTTTGAGAGAACTACAAGCATCCAGACTGTAACCAGTTATACCACTTCTTGCAATAGTACTTCCCATAAGATTTTACCATTTTTCACTGTTCCAGTATATCGAAAAAACAAACACCGTCTGCGTGTTAACATCTACCATATTACACATACAGGGTGTTTCAAAAATGACCGGTATATTTGAAACGGCAATAAAAACTAAACGAGCAGCGATAGAAATACACCGTTTGTTGCAATATGCTTGGGACAACAGTACATTTTCAGGCAGACAAACTTTCGAAATTACAGTAGTTACAATTTTCAACAACAGATGGCGCTGCGGTCTGGGAAACTCTATAGTACGATATTTTCCACATATCCACCATGCGTAGCAATAATATGGCGTAGTCTCTGAATGAAATTACCCGAAACCTTTGACAACGTGTCTGGCGGAATGGCTTCACATGCAGATGAGATGTACTGCTTCAGCTGTTCAATTGTTTCTGGATTCTGGCGGTACACCTGGTCTTTCAAGTGTCCCCACAGAAAGAAGTCACAGGGGTTCATGTCTGGCGAATAGGGAGGCCAATCCACGCCGCCTCCTGTATGTTTCGGATAGCCCAAAGCAATCACACGATCATCGAAATATTCATTCAGGAAATTAAAGACGTCGGCCGTGCGATGTGGCCGGGCACCATCTTGCATAAACCACGAGGTGTTCGCAGTGTCGTCTAAGGCAGTTTGTACCGCCACAAATTCACGAAGAATGTCCAGATAGCGTGATGCAGTAATCGTTTCGGATCTGAAAAATGGGCCAATGATTCCTTTGGAAGAAATGGCGGCCCAGACGAGTACTTTTTGAGGATGCAGGGACGATGGGACTGCAACATGGGGCTTTTCGGTTCTCCATATGCGCCAGTTCTGTTTATTGACGAAGCCGTCCAGGTAAAAATAAGCTTCGTCAGTAAACCAAATGCTGCCCACATGCATATCGCCGTCATCAATCCTGTGCACTATATCGTTAGCGAATGTCTCTCGTGCAGCAATGGTAGCGGCGCTGAGGGGTTGCCGCGTTTGAATTTTGTATGGATAGAGGTGTAAACTCTGGCGCATGAGACGATACGTGGACGTTGGCGTCATTTGGACCGCAGCTGCAACACGGCGAACGGAAACCCGAGGCCGCTGTTGGATCACCTGCTGCACTAGCTGCGCGTTGCCCTCTGTGGTTGCCGTACGCGGGCGCCCTACCTTTCCAGCACGTTCATCCGTCACGTTCCCAGTCCGTTGAAATTTTTCAAACAGATCCTTTATTGTATCGCTTTTCGGTCCTTTGGTTACATTAAACCTCCGTTGAAAACTTCGTCTTGTTGCAACAACACTGTGTTCTAGGCGGTGGAATTCCAACAACAGAAAAATCCTCTGTTCTAAGGAATAAACCATGTTGTCTACAGCACACTTGCACGTTGTGAACAGCACACGCTTACAGCAGAAAGACGACGTACAGAATGGCGCACCCACAGACTGCGTTGTCTTCTATATCTTTCACATCACTTGCAGCGCCATCTGTTGTTGAAAATTGTAACTACTGTAATTTCGAAAGTTTGTCCGCCTGAAAATGTACTGTTGTCCCAAGCATATTCCAACAAACGGTGTATTTCTATCGCTGCTCGTTTAGTTTTTATTGCCGTTTCAAATATACCGGTCATTTTTGAAACACCCTGTATATGTATCAATTGACTGGAACAGGTGGCCAGTACTCAAAATCGCTTGGATAGATCTGCATAAAATTTTGTTGACTGTACAGGAGAGCCGTCCGCTGCTGACCGAGCGGCTCTAGGCGCTTCCGTCTGGAACCGCGCGACCGCTACGGTCGCAGGTTCGAATCCTGCCTCGGGCATGGACGTATGTGATGTCCTTAGGTTAGTTAGGTTTAAGTAGTTCTACATTCTAGGGGACTGATGACCTGAGATGTTAAGTCCCATACTGCTCAGAGCGATTTTCTTTTTTTTTTGTACAGGAGAAAGATCATATCCGGCAGCCTGTCAATCACAAGAGAGGATTCCTGTATTGTTCCTTCATGAACAGTTTAGCACACTGTGTTTTTGGCTGTAACACATCCAAGCAGTGTACAACAACAGCTTGGTACACAGCCATACGAGTACACTCTGTTTTTCTGCCATGAGTTCGAGGTCTGTGTCAGGTGCTGAACCAGCATCAACATATTTGGATCTATTGGCTCTCACAGAAAGCTGAACATCACATGGTGTAAACTAAGCAGCTCCCACAACATGCAGGTTGGTAAAAATAAAACACAGAGGCGATGTTTCTCATTGCCAAAATGTGGAAAACATTACAATATGGAAACTAGAAGAGTTTGTGGCACTGTAGAGCATTTTCAAAAGTTATCCAAATATGATGACCTATACAGCTAATCTTATCTTCCTCAGTGATGGGGTAGTAGATGTCTCAGTTTTCCATTTCAGAGATCATTTTTTCCTCATTTTGCAATCGTGTACATGATAACTGTTCCAGTGTTCACTATCACCAGAAGGTGCCGTTCACAACACGTGTGATGCAGTAGAAATAAAAGGAGATACTGTCATCTTATTGGTGGGAAAAAACAAAACATGTGGGGGGTATCGCACCATATGGAAATAGGTCGAATCTGCGGTATTGAGCAGTGCTTCCAAACAAATGTCTGAAGGTTTAATCCCATGCTTCACAGTGACAAATAGCAGATATCCATTGTTCCAACAAGACTCCCTCCATCTGAACCAAGTGGTGTCAGTCAATCATTGTGTGGTACTCAACACAGTACCAGTGGAGAGATGGGATGGAAAAGACACCAGTGATATGAGACAAAGTACTGTAATATGCAGCTCAGTTGATAGTCTGATCAATTTTAGCAATTTTACCAGTTGTTCTGTAATTTCAGCACCAGCCAATGACACAGCAGATTGTTCCACAATTTCTGGATCATCGCTAAATCATCCCCCACTACTTTGCAAGTACCATATACTAGATTTCAAACGCAGATAAATGACTGTGCAGCGCGTCCATTCGGCCATATACACCAAAGTATACCAGACAGCGTCCTATAACGTTGCAATTAGGTTATCTACATATTTCCAGCACATCAGTCGTAGTGCAGAATTTACGATTACGTCTGACCACCTTCCTCTGTGTGGATGGGCATCACAAAGTATTCTCGCATTCATAGGATGAAGTCGCAGATTGAAAGATCCTCCCACACTGTCCTTGACCAATCCTCCCTGCAACCCAGTCGCTACTTTAATCTGAAACAAACCAGAAGGATGAGGTCCTTCACCCACTACATTCCACGTCTCACGTAGGAACAGGGTGAGCTGTATCAGTGACTTCTGTTCAGAAAAGACTGTCCTGCACCAGTCTTAGCCACGGCACCCACCCAAAGGCACAAGACCTCTCCAGATGCATGCATGTCGAGGAGGGTAGCACCTCTTATCGATGTATACTAGACATGAAAGTGATGCGGTGATATAACAGATGGTTAAGAAGAAAAGTGTGGTTTACACGTGATGGAGCTGCAGACGGATGGATTTTGAAACATTTCACGTAAATCAGTCGTGCTATCAGTTCTGAAACATTATTTCACTATCTGAAGTCAGCACCAGGAAGGTACCAGCATGAGAGAAATGATCGTAGGGCATAAATGTACACGCCTGTGATTACACAGTTCTGCACCTCAAAATGCTATATTGTTAGAGCCATATGGTTTCCGAAGAATTAGTGGTGTGGAATGCAACGCTCTTAATACTCTAATGCTGGATATATTTGTCCGAGATCAGACATACAACCACCTCACAAGTTTACTACTCCAATCACTATGGTGACAAACATAAAAATGATTAAATTACTTCCTTCTACACCATTCTTGTCTCCTAGGAAATGTCGACAGTGTATATCTGCTGCTCGAGCTGCTTATAAACCAACTAGAACAAAGTCAGGATACTACTGTTCTGTCTCTTACGAAATTAATTGATTTTTTACAGCCATCGTTTAAGATTTTGTACGTCTTTTCCAGTGAGGAAAGTAAGTACTCTCAAACACACTTCCGACATCAGTCCTGCTTATCATTAGTGGTAGGAGTATTGGTTTTGACTTGGAAATAGAGCTAGGAAAAAACAGCATCAATATTTTCGACAACTGATACATAGGTACCACCCACGCCCTGTTACAAGAAAATGCACGCGAAGAAGCAGCAACTTATTATGAGGGAGTAAGCACCACCAATCAGTAAACAGAGGAGATGTAGCAGGCTTATTGTTGTTTACAGTCTTATTGTTGTTTAGAGTTCTGGTAGCATTCCTCCCACACTAATAAGTCCTGGCCTGATGTTAGGTAGTTTTCCTCATGTGTAGGATAATACAAGAATTTCATCCTAACACCACGTCTCTCGAGTACACCCCCCTCACACTATTAAAGGTGATATATGTGGCATCGTTCCATTCTCCAACAGAACGCTGTAGGGAATGGTTCAAGTCTGATAAACACATTGATTCTTCTCCTTAATACTGAAGGAATAACATTGTTTTTGAGTACGAACGGTAATTTCGTAATATTTATATTTGACTGCAAGTGTAAGAACACAGTTAAGGACTGGGATACACACGTTTTACCTGCTTTTATATAGCGCCTCTGTGTAATACTTACGTCGCCTTTGTTGAAGTATTGTTGTGTTACAAAAACTCATGTAGTTTACAGGGGGTGGGGGAGGGTTAAAAGTGAATGAAGTCAGAGGATAATTTTTAAGCTTTTCCGGGTTTTGAGTGTCTCGGTACCACCCAGCCCACCTCATTTCCCCGCATTTCATGGTACTTTATGTCTAATTTTATATATTCTCAGCCAATTAACCTAATTTTGGAAGTTTTTTTCGCGATTTTACAAATTTCGTAGCATTTCCCTCAATTTTATGTATTTCCCATCCATTTGTCGTAATTATACCAGGTTTTCCTCGATTTTTACCGATTTTGTGCCATTTTTCATGCTCTTTGATATTTTTCAGCACGTGTATGATCAAACTGCCGGCATACCCGTACGTTGTCTGATTTTATACGAGGATATTTGCGTGTCCTATACACGAGCCTACTAAAAGAAGTCCTAAGAATTCCCCTATTCCCGATTATCTAGATGTATGCATTTTGTTTAGTAATATCATGAAAGGTACAGTAACGCTCGCCTCGTACCTAGATGAGGCTCAAGGAGTGTTGCACATTGGAAACTCGTAGTGTGGAAACAAATCACTGTACTGCTACGACACGTCAGAGAGCCTGTCTGCAGACTCACGTAGCGATGCACTTGATGGAAACTCAAAGTCTGGCACAGTTCTGCACATCACATGACTTAAAATCTACCGTGTAGGGATCTGCAGCAGGGAGTTTATACGTGTACAGAGTTGATTTCTGTTGCTGCTCTGAGATATTTTTCCCATAAATGAATGCTCTGATTACTTACCAGATGAGCTTCGCTACTTTTGTTTACACCTTGCAACTGTAATACGTCCCCACAACCATGTCACGACATCTATAAACTGTAGATTTCGGGTGTTACAGTGTGCGCACCCCTGCCAACGTAATTTATAGCTGAACAATTAACAAATTATGTGTTCGAACCGCAACCGTCCGCCGCTGACAGCTCCACACTCATACATACAGAGACCATGCGCGCATGTTACCGATTGCGAAGTCTCGATCTGAACGGCTTGTACGTTATTTTCAACAGTGCTGCAGCCCCGAAAATAGCAAAAAACTCTAAGCAAAATGATTCTGTAGGGGAGGTAAGTACGTTTGAATTCATCCTGCATTTTCTATCCAATTTATGTTACCGATATTTCGTAACAATATCACCTGGATTCTCCAGTAATAACAACAAACCAAGACATAATGCTGCGCCTATCACACCTCTCTTTATACTCTTAAAGATCCCCGATTGCGGCACATAACCATCCCGATTCCACCATTTCGTGTGCTAGACGTGCGTTGGAAGGACGGATACAGCCCTTCATGAGTATTATTCTTCTGTACAAGACAGAACAGCACATTGGTCGGATGGTATAGTATAGCACTGTACTTGGATGCGCCCAGTCTTCCACAACCAAATTTTCTTCAGATGCAGTGCATTTGCTCTATTTTCTGGATGTCTATGACTTTGCTTCTGTCATGGATGGCTCCTTCTCTTTAGATTGCGAGGGATTTTTTCAAATTTTATTTCTTTTGTGTTTTGTTCAAACAACTTTCGTGACTGTAATTTGAACAAACATGTATTGTAATACAGTGCTATATGCGTGCTAAAAGACCTGCAGCAGAAGTAGAAATAAGTAAAGAAATGTAGATTTTGTGTCACGGTACGATGAAAAACTTTGTGGTGCTTGCGACTGACGTTCTAGAAGTTGGAAATACATGATGTCAATAAATCTTTACCCTGTTTTCAAGATTAAATATTAACTATATTAACCATGGTAGTGTTTGTTTCTTGTTGCAGTTGTATTAGGGAAACCATGAAGTTACTCTACAGCTGTGTCTCATTCAAATCCTTTTAGGAACCCATGAAGTTTCTGTACAACTGTGTCTCAATCAACACTTTCGCCACAAGGAGCACTGTTTGAGCTATATCGTAAGACCAGCTCCCCCTCCCCAGGAGAAAACGCAATTTGTTGTGTGGATAGCAGAAAGCAAATCACCTAGTACTGTGTAGCGAAATTTTATGTCCCATTATGGAAAGAAAGCACTCGACATCAAGTTAATCAAAACATGGATAAGAACTTTTTTAGCAACGGAATCGGTTCAGAAACGTACAAGCAGCGGGAAACCATCAGTTTCAGCGGAGACTGTGAATGCAGTACGAACCGCATTCACGAGGTCGACACAGAAATCGATTAGACAAGCTTTGCCAGAGCTTCAAGTGCCAGAGAGTACAGTGCATAAAGCGGTTCACGAATGTGTTAAATTGTATGCATAGAAGGTCCAAATTGTTCAGGCATTACAACCAGATGATCGCCCAAAATCTGAACAATTTGCAGTGAACATGCTGAACCGTTTGGATGAAAACAATGATTTCTTCAAGTGTATGTGTTTCTCCAATGAGGTTGCATTTCACGTTTGTGGGTCAATCAACCACCATAATGTCCGGATCTGAAGATCAGAAGATCCTCATGTCGTACGAGAACACATTCAGGACAGTCCAAAGGTTAATGTGTGCTCGAGTGATTGGCCCTTTTTTCTTCCTTGAAAGCGTTGTAAGTGGATATTTTTATCTAGATGTCTTGGTGAATTATGCTGATCTACAGCTACAGGACATGCAAGACACTACCATCTGCCAGAAAGATGGCGCTCCCGCTCACTGGACTCTAGAAGTCTGCGATTTTCTTAATGAAACCTTCCCCAATAGGTGGATTGGCAGTGACGGCCATATTCCATGGACCCCAGGATCACCTGACATTAAGCCCTTACATTTCTTTATTTGGGGATATGTGAAAGATATTGTGTACAAAGCAGCAGTTCCACATATTGTGACATTGCAACAATACATCAGAGAAGCGACTGGGACAGTCACGCCAGACATGTTGCAGAGTGTGTAGCAAGAGATAGGATATCGGCTTGATATTTTGCGTGTTACTGGCGGTCCCACATTTTGAAGTGATTTAAATGTTGAAGCCTATTATCTGTATTAAAAGTTTATGTAAACTTCAAAACTTAATGGGACATAAGTGATATACTGCATTTTTCATTTACTGTATCCAATAAAGAGTTACTTTTTATTGTTACCTGGGTAAAAATTTATGAACAACCTGTATTTCATTCACCAACCAGAACAAAATTATTCTCAAATAATTTTTTGAAATAAATGGTACAGTAAGACGACTGAATATTTTCTCTATTCGTCAAAACTTCACTCTATGATGTGGATGGGGAGCATATGGTTCAGTGATTACAACATCCCCGCGGTCACATTCCGCGAGTGACGGTTTACCATATCATCGCCGCACTACGGCACGACTTAGTTGCAGCGAGCGCTCGATCTGCTGCCGACACGATTACGGATGTCTGCCCACGCTAAACAGATCGCAATTTCCCAGCCGGCAAATCCATTTTCGTGCGCGGCTAACCGTTTAAGCTGCATTAACCGCTCCGTCCACCGCCCACGTTCATTCGGCCCTGACTAATCGTATCTCTCTTTCGATGCCGTGTTCCAGTGGGCATAAGCAAGAACTAGCCACTAGGTCTGCCTGTCAAAGAACACAGCCAAAAGAAAATACACATTGAATCATAGTCTTTTCCTTTTGGGGGATGGGGCGTGGACTGGTGTGATGCGACCCACTATGATTTCCTTGTGTATCATTCTCTTCGCCTGAACGTAACAGTTATGACCTATAACCTTAATAATTTCTCAGACGTATTCCAATATTTTTTCCCCTCTACAGCCGTCTATCACCAACAGAACCCATGGTCTAGGGGTAGCGTCTTTGATAAAAAAATCAAGAACTTCCTAAGTCCAGTGTTTGAAACCTACCACTGTTTACATTTTGATTAATAAACAGTATTGGCGGCCGAAGACCCTCATTCTGCCAACGGCCTTGTCAAACAGAGCGGAGGAGCAGACGGAGGTTCAGTGCACTCTCTTGCCCTGGGGATGGGAAACTGCTCCTAAAAGCGGAAGAATCAGCAATAATCAATGGCATGAGGATGCAGAAGGCAATGTAAACCACTGAATTAAAGACACGTTGCGTGTATCCATAGTGCCTGTGGCATGTAACTGAAAAAAAATGTCACGATGATATCCCCACTGGCAAAAGATTCCGAAATAGTCCTCCATTCGAATCACCGGGAAGGAACTGCCAAGGGGGAGGTGACCATGAGAAAAAGATTGAATAATCAACGAATGAATAACGTTCTACGAGTGGGGCGTGGAATGTCAGAAGCTTGAACGTGGCAGGGAAACCAGAAAATCTGAAAAGGGAAATGCAAAGGCTCAATCTAGATATAGTAGCGGTCAGTGGAGTGAAATGGAAAGAAGAGAAGGAGTTCTGGTCAAATGAGTATAGGGAAATATCAACAGCAGCAGAAAATGGTATAACGGGAGTAGAATTTGTTATGAATAGAAAGGTAGGGCGAAGAGTGTGCTACTGTGATCAGTTCACTGAAAGGGCTGTTCTTACCAGACTCTACAGCAAACCAACACAGACAACGATAGTTCAGGTATACAAGCAAGCTGAAGATGAAGAGGTGGAGAAAGTGTACGAGGATACCGAAAGGGTAATGCAGTACGAAAAGGTAGATTAAAATCTAATAGTCATGGGGGACTGGAATGCAGTTGTAGGGGAAGGGGTAGAAGAGAAGGTTACAAGAGAATATCGGCTGCCGGCCGCGGTGGTCTCGCGGTTCTAGGCGCGCAGTCCGGAACCGTGCGACTGCTACGGTCGCAGGTTCGAATCCTGCCTCGGGTATGGATGTGTGTGATGTCCTTAGGTTAGTTAGGTTTAAGTAGTTCTAAGTTCTAGGGGACTGATAACCACAGCAGTTGAGTCCCATAGTGCTCAGAGCCATTTGAACCATTTTTGAATATCGGCTTGTGACAAGGAATGAGACAGGAGAAAATGGTTAAAATGGCTCTGAGCACTATGCGACTTAACATCTGAGGTCATCAGTCCCCTAGAACTTAGAACTACTTAAACGGAACTAACCTAACGACATCACTCACATCCATGCCCGAGGCAGGATTCGAACCTGCGACCGTAGCGGTCGCGCGGGTCCAGACTGAAGCGCCTAGAACCGCTCGGCCACTCCGGCCGGCTGGACAGGAGAAAGACAAATTGAGTTTTCTAATAAATGTCATCTAGTAGTAGAAAATACTCCGTTCAAGAATCACCAGGGGAGTAGGTATATTTGGAAAAGGCCCAACTAGATTACAACGTCAGACAGAGATTCCGAAATCAGATACCGGATTGTAAGGCGTACCCAAGAGCAGATATAGACTCAGATCGCAATGTAGTAGTGATGAAGAGTAGGCTGAAGTTTAAGACATTAGTCAGGAAGACTCAATACGCAGAGAAGCGGGGCACAGAATTACTATGGAATGACGAGATGCGCTTGAAGTTCTCTAAGTCTATAAATGCAGCAGTAAGGCATAGCTCAGAAGGCAGTACAGTTGAAGAGAAATGGACATCTCTAAAAAGGGCCATCACAAAAGTTTGAAAGAAAGAAATAGTTACAAATAAGGTGACTGCGAAAAAAAAAATAAGGAATAACCGAAGAAATACTTCTGTTGATGGATGAAAGAAGGTAGTACAGAAATGTTCCGGGAAACTCAGGAGCACAGAAATACAAGTCACTGAGAAATGAAATAAATAGGAAGAGCACGGAAGCTAAGACGAAATTACTGCATCAAAAATATGAAGAAATCTAAAAAGAAATGAGTGTCGGAAGAACAGACTCAGCTTACAGGAAAGTCAAAACAACCATAGGTGAAATTAAAAGTATCAATGGTAACATTAAGAGCGCAACGGGAATTCCACTGCAGAATCGGGGAGGAAAGAAATTTGTGGGATGCACTTCCTAAAACAAGTGACAGGATGATTCACAACATAATAAAATGTCGGGAATAGCTTCCATGGCACTTGTGGGTTCTGTATTCTTTCTTCCTTTTTTTTTCAGTCATCGGTCTCCAGACTGGTTTGATGCGGCCCGCCACAAAATCCTCTCCTATGCCAAATTCTTCATCTCAGAGTAGCTGTTCCAACCTACGTCCTCAATTATTTGCTGGATGTATTCCAATCTCAGTCTCTCTCTACAGTTTTTGCCCTCTTCAGCTCCCTCCAGTACTATGGAAATCATTCCCAGATATCTTAACAGATGTCCTATCATCCTGTCCCTTCTCCTTGAGTCAATGTTTTCCGCATATTCCTTTCCTCTCCGATCCTGCGCGGAACCTCCTCGTTCCTTACCCTATTAGTCCACCTAATTTTCAACATTGGTCTGTAGCACTATATATCAAATGCTTTGATTCTCTTCTGTTTCTGTTTCCCCACAATCCATGTTTCACTACCATACAGTGCTATACTCCAGACGTACAGTCTCAGAAATGTCTTCCTCAAATTAGGGCATATGTTTGAAAGTAATAAAATTATCTTGGCCAGGAAGGCCCTTTTTGAAATTGCTAGTTTACTTTTGTTTCCTCCTTGCTCCGTCCGTCATTGGTTATTTTGCTACCTAAGTAGCAGAAATCCTTAACTTTATCTACTTCGTGACCATAAATCCTGAAGTCGATTTGGAGGATGTAGGAGATCCAGTATTTGAATCAGAATTGGTGAGTAGCATGTATGAGTCTGGCGACACACCATCTGACTTTCGGAAATATATCATCCAGACAATTCCGAAGACTGGAAGAACTGGCAAGTGCGAGAATTATCGCGCAATCAGCTTAACAGATGATGCAACCAAGTTGTGGGGAGCGGACGTGATCCACCAGAACTTTGAGGAGGCGTATGCCTTCCTTTGTGTTCCCATGCAGTCGAACATCGAACCATCGTCACATTCGATGCTCCTTAAATATAGATATCGCGCATTTCGACCATGCCTGCTAATTTCGCTTAACACAAACAATTCCATTGCACTCTGGTGGCCAGTCTACACGTTAAAAAAATTGTAACTGTAATCATTTACCATCATTGCGTGTATGTGGCATCCAACTAAGTCTTCTGGGTGCTTAACTTCTTTTATGAGATGGTGTATTATCATAAGAAAATCTGACAAAGAGAATACTCTACAACGCATGAAAACAAAAAATAAATAAAAGAGAGAAATTCTTCACCAAAAACTACATAAGTAAGTTAAAACCCTGCAAACAGATTTAGTAGACTCTTAGGAGAACATAGCATACATTTTCAGCCAAGGAGAAATACAAATGTGTACAAAAGAAGTTTTATGTACGTAACTTTAGATGCCACTGTGTAAGACAGAAATTCTCAACTTACCCACAGAAAAGTTTAAGGCAGAAAAAATGCAAACGCTGCTCACCTACTACCATAAACCTGCATCGAAGAACAAAAATTTAGCTAGTACATCACATGAGGGATATAAAAACTCCATGTGCAGTAACACTGATGTCCTTTCATGTAGAAAGCATGTACTGTTACATACCTGTTGATGAGACCATAAAACTTATAGTACAAAGCCCAACAACATACAGCCAACTGAAGAAATAACATGTATATGAAACCCCATAACTATTTCAGGTACCATCACAACAGAACTAAACAAAAGATAGAACAAGGTTTACCTAATGTCTCACGTATTTTAGGAATACTAGCCAACGTCTTCTTTAATTACACAGAAAAAGTAATATTTAAACACGTAATGCAAATAAGGGTACTCCAGCATCTACTGAATCAGGTACATAGATGACATAATATACACGATAGATGAATCTTAGATCAAAACATAACTGGAGAAAAACGTAAATACACTGAACCGCCAAAGAAACTGGTATGGGCATGCGTATTCAAATACGCAGATATGTATATAAGAAGAATATAATGCTGCGATCGGCAACGCCTATATAAGACAACAACTGTCTAGCCCAGCTGTTAGATCAGTTACTAGTGCTACAATTGCAAGTTATCACGATTTAGGGGAGTTTGAAAGTGGTGTTATAATCGGCGCACGAGCGGTAGGACCCAGCATCTCCGAGGTAGCGATGAAGAGGGGTTTTTCCCGTACTATCACTTCACGTGTGAACTTTGAATATCAGGAATCCGGTAAAACATCAAATCTCCGACACTGCTGCGGCCGGAAAAAGATCCTGCAGAACAGCATCGACGATGACTGAAAAGAATCGTTCAACGTGACAGAAGTGCAAACCTTCCGCAAACTGTTGCAGATTTCAATGGTGGGCCATCAACAAGTGTCAGCGTGCGAACCATTCAACGAAACGTCATCGATATGGGCTTTCGGAGGCGCACACGTGTACCCTTGATGACTGCGCGACACAAAGCTTTACGCCTCTCCTGGGACCGTCGACATTGGGTGTTGATCACTGGAAAAATGTTGCCCAGTCGGACAAGTCTCGTTTCAAATTGTATCGAGTAGATGGACGTGTACGGGTATGGTGACAACCTCATGAATCCATGGACGCTGCATGTCGGCAGGGGACGTTCGAGCTGGTGGGGCCTCTACAGTGGAGCGGGGCGTGTGCAGTTGGAGTGATATGGGGTCCCCGATACGTCTAGGTACGACTATGACGGGTGAAATGTACGTGAGCATCCTGTATGATCACCTGCATCCTTTCACGAGCATTGTGCATTCCGACTGACTAGAGCAATTTCACAAGAACAATGCAACACCCTACACGTTTAGATTTGGAACAGAGTGGCTCCAGGAACACTCTTCTGAGTTTAAACGCTTCCGCTGGCCACCAAACGCCCCAGCCATGAGCATTATTGAGCATATCTGGGATGGATTGCAATATGCTGTTCAGAAGAGATTTCCATCCCCTCGTACTCTTATGGACAGCCCTGCAGGATTCATGGTGTCAGTTCCTTACAGCACTACTTCAGACATTAGTCGATTCCATGCCACATCGTGTTGTTGTACTTCAGCGTGCTCTCCGGAGCCCTACACGATATTAGGCAGGTGTACCAGTTTCTTTGGCTCTTCAGTGTAGAATACACAATGTAAGTAGCCTGTTTATATGTTTGTACGTTGGCAGCGCTGTAGACTGCATTAATATCACTGACAGCTCTGTGCACCCTCTGTAAGAGACTCTGTGGCTGGTCGGACTCGCAGTTAGAAGTTAATAATTAGCAGTGATGGAGGTGAGAAATGGTGTTAGCGCGAGCGGACGGTCTGGACGTGTGTCCGTCATGGAGATAATATTGGTTGGATATAGATTATAAAATGTGGGTAATGGAATTATTGACAATTATATAATTTTTCGAGCTGGATGTCACATGATTAAGATAAAATCTGCTAAATAAATTGTTTGCTCTGCAACAAAATCTCTCCTTTTCTAACCTCATGCCTATTAGTAGTTAGAGCCTACAGTAGTTAGAATCCTTTTATTTAGCTGGCATTATACTTGCTGTATTTCCTGTAGTTCGTGTCATGAAAGTTTTCTATGAGGTAAGTGACTTATGAAATGTGTGGGTTATTGTTAGCATTTTTTCTGTACCAGAGCCATTCTTTTGTGTTACTTAATAGATTGCGCTGCATTTGTATATTGAGGGTCATAAATGAATAGAATAAGTTTGAGCTGTATTTGTCAGTGTTGAAACGATAAAGACAAGCAAAGTGACAGTACTTTAGTTTCATTGAGTAGCTTTAGAATTAAGTAAAGAAGTTTCAACAAGAACGTAACGTTTTCGATAAAGAACGAAAACAAAACTTTTTCTGGACGTACCCAGTAAAAAGGACAATCACAACCGGCTTCTTACATATTCAGGATGTTACACAATTCCTATTACCGGCTGGCTGAAGGTGTAGAGCGACCTTAGTTGGTGAGATTTCGATAAGGAACAGATATCCAGAAGGGTGCCTGTTTGATATACAATAATTTTGAAGACTGGATCATCCCTCGCTTCATGGTACGCACACAAAGTAAGATGAAGGCGCTGTCTTCAGTCTTTGTTGTGATTACCATATCACATACAATTTTCGTCTGAATACAACACCTGTGAGACACTGGTTCGTTGGTAAGAGGAGGGTCGACTGTGATGCTAAATGGACGCGCCGCACTCTCGACATTCAGGAGACTGTACTTCGTCATGAATAGGAGAACCCAATGGCTACCAGTTGGTACATTGTCCGTGCCGTGGACTCCTGTAGAACAGACAGGTCAAATCTCACTGTCTTCTCTGTTTACATATTGTGAAGTGGGAGATTTGAAAGGGATTTGATCTTCAAACTTATTTTACATCCCAACTGTAAATTTTCGGGCTTGTATTCCTTATCAACATTTTGACATTTAAATCCCCTCTGGAAGCCCTAGAAGCCTGTAATAAGAACAGTTTTTGTATGTCCATCATTGTAACATCTGGGGGATTTCGTCCATTCACTTATATAAGAAAAATGCAATACCCACAGCCGTCCTTATAATGTCATTTATTGTATGGCGACCAGTTTCGGTGCTTCAGTGCACCATCTTCAGTCCTGTATGCATGAACATAATGATAGCATCATCAAGTTACCAACCATGCAATACAAAGACGAACTGAAAACAGAATAAGAATCAAGGACAAGACTCTACAAGTGAATTTGGAGTAATCACTTGATAAAACCAACAGATGCATCCATCGCCACGTATCTAAAGTATGCCATAACGAATTTGCACTCTATACATTGTAAAAATATACTATTTATAATAATTTAATTCAAAAATGGCTCTGAGCACTATGCGACTTAACTTCTGAGGTAATCAGTCCCCTAGAACTTAGAACTACTTAAACCTAACTAACCTAAAGACATCACACACATCCATGCCTGAGGCAGGATTCGAACCTGCGACTGTAGCGGTCGCGCGGTTCCAGACTGAAGCGCCTAGAACCGCTCGGCCACTCCGGCCGGCTAACTTCAATAATTAAATATTCCATGATTTTATAGGACGTTGGATGATACATTATCTACACAATCGTGAAATAACCTACTAAACGACAAAAATAATTGTAGATAATGATAAATGTACGAAAGAAACTACAATCTCAGAAATAAGTAAAGCGAAGAAACATGCCTCTATGCGCAAGTGGTCCTTGCACATGGACAACATCACATCAAAATTATAAAATGTTAAGCAGAAAACCGAAAACAGGCATATATATATAAAATGAATGTCCAAAAACGTGTCTAGAGTCCAGGTGCAGAGAATCACTTATGTCATACCATACACTGCATATATATGGGTAGAACTCAAGATAATGTTCAGGATGAACAACTTCTACACATCCATTAGAAAGTAGTCCTTGCTGAAAGACGAACTCAAGAAAATACACTTGTCAGTATGGTAAGCTGTCAAAATGACAATACAAATACATCTATGTGTCATGACAAAGTATAAAAATACTCAAGATATAAGCCACTGAGGGGCATACTTATATCATATACATAAAATGAATGTCCAAGACGTGTCAGAGGACCAAATATAAGACACCACTAACAATTATAAAATATGCAGAATATATGAATAACCGCACAAGGAACTATGCATGGTGAACAACATTCGTGTCCGAGTGCATCCAAATATCATGCACTGCCCCGAAACACTAACATGCAAGGACACTATCTAACTAGCCTACAAGTATGCAGTGCACCATAAAGGATAACTCAATCGTATCTGTTCATGAAGTATCAGAAAAGCTTTCTGACTAGCGAACCATTCCAAAAGTACTCATATGTATTAAACACAAGTGAACACAGAAAGTAAAATGAAATTTAAAATTACATATGCTTACGAATAAATGTACTATAACCAGTACACACCTTGGTCTTTCAACCACATTAAAACCAAAAACCATTACGTCCTCACAATCAAAAGTTCAAAAGAAACATACTGGTCATGCATGTCGTCTAAAAGACAAACCACTTTATTGATTGACCAGTGAGGAGGCCACAGAACACTACAGTAACTAAAAAATAAGTAAATCCAACGCATATGTGTAATGTAAGATTGTGGACACGTGACAGCAATCTATGATTTGACAATACCTACACTATTATAACAAGATCACTGGCAATGCCCAAGCCACCTCCAGTGGGACCCAAGTGAGGGTAGTCGCAAATCCATGTAAAAGCTGAAGACGGCTGCATAATCACTAAATGTCTGACATACGACTAAATTAATTGCATGTTAAAGACAGGAGACATGCGAAGATATCTAGTTGTAATTATAGGGCTAACACGCACAGTTCTACCACTAAGCACCTAACTACAGTCATTTCCAGTGGAACCCAAATGAAGGTAAACGCAAATCCATGTAAAACTGAAGATGGGTGCAAAGCCGCTAAATGTGTCACATCTGAGTAAAATAATTTAATCTAGTTATAATTCTAAAGCTAACACACACAGTTCTACCACTGGGCACCTAACTAGAAATCAATGACAGCAACATAAACATCAGCATAGATCATTACCCGAAAAATCCTCTGAAATATGCTACAAACAATTTATCATGTATGAAAGCGAGCGCGATCACATAACCCAAGCCAAGTCCAGTAACAGTTGTATCATGAGGCAACCAATTACCAATGACAGTGGCATTGCCAGTGGTTTTGTGATAATATTTTGTATATACTGCCAGCTCATAGACTGCTGCCACGAGTTCATAGTCTTATATAAAACAGACATATTGGATTTACTTATGATTTGGTTACTGGCATGCTGTGTAGCCTCGTCACTGGTCAATTACAATATGTATGGCCAGTATACTTCTTCTGAAATTTGATTGCATGGATGTAATGGCTTTCGGTTTTGATGTATTTGAAAGACCAGGGCGTGTACTGGTTACAGTACATTTATTCATAAGTACATGTAATTCCAGATTTCATTTTATGTTTTTGCATTGATTTGTGTTTAATACATAGCCCATTTCTGTTATCATCCTCGCAAAGCTTGGACTTGTGCTCTAAGCCTTGCAGGGCAGTAATGTACAGAGCACGGAACCAAATCGTTATTCCACTTAATAAAAAAGGTTTATATAACTTATAACTCGAAAGTAAGAAATCTACTTTTTTTATTTTATAAATTTACGTGCAAAGGTTATAGTCACTATATAAGTTACATAATAGTTGTTTTCCAGTAAAGGGCTGCATTATTTAATAAGTTAAAATTTCTAACAATGAAGACTTACACCGTTTTACAAGAAAGAGCTTTTCAGGAAAGAGAAGTTATTTATGGAGTAACGGTTAAAACCTTCAGGTTATGTAGGTAAACACCCCGCTGGAAACATTGCTTCGATGATAAAAGATTCTGGTAATCAAAGGATGGGTTGAATTGATTATTAAAAAAGCTGTGCACAGTGATAAGGTGCTAGACATTAGATAGGACGGGGATTCAATTGCAGCATCAGATCCTTCTAATTTTTATCTTTGTAGGGGCAGGAACCTGATGGCGATATGTCAGGTACAGTGGCATCCTTCAACTCTGAAATAATGCAAAAGGAAAATGATGATGAGCTAGGTGAGATTTTAGGAAGCTGAAATCTGTGAGACGAGATTTTAAGAAAAGAAAATACACAGGACAGGCAATTCTGATGCTATTCTTGCTAATGGAAATAAGACCCAAGAAATACCAAGACAACCAAAGAAATTTTTTTATGTCAAACAAGCGTTCAACAATGTGAGAAAGGTACTTAAAATTCTCAACAGAATACATGCGCTCGATGGGGAAGGATGGTCAGTACACAATACGTGTAAGAACCCAGAGGGAACAGTATGAACCGAAGTCCACGAGAGAAGTGCTCACATTACAATAGGCGTGAGGCAAAGATGCAGTCGTTCTTCTCTACTTTCCAACGTCTGTATCGAAGAAGCAAGTGAAGAAATAAAATAAAGAGTCACGAGTCCGACAAAATTTCAGCGTGAAAGAATATGAATAATAAGACTCGTCTACATCTACATCTACATCGATAATCTGCAAATCACATTTAAGTGCCTGGAAGAGGGTTCGTCGAACCACCTTCACAATTCTCTATTATTTCAATCTCGTATAGGGCCCGGGAAGAATGAACACCTATATCTTCCCGCACGATCTCTGATTTCACTTATTTTATCTTGGTGATCGTTCATCCCTATGCAGGTCGTTGTCAACAAAACATTTTCGCATTCGGAGGAGAAAGTTGGTGATTGGAATTTCATGAGAACATTCCGTCGCAACGAAAAACGCCTTTCTTTTAATGATATCCAGCCCAAATCCTATATCATTTCTGACACACACTCTCCAATTTCGCGACAGTACAAAACGTGCTGCCTTTCTTTGAACTTTTTCGATGTACTCCATCAGTCCTATCGTCGATGATATATTTCATGTAACGAGCTACTTACTAAGCACAAAATATTGGGAGCGAACCAAAGAAAGACGAAGGCACTGAGAAATAAGGGGAGCATAAGATAGAGACTACCATACACAAAGAGAACATCCCTCGCCGAGAAGTTTACTAGTATCAAGCGTCATCCTTAATTTGAAAAACAAATTTCTGGCGATTCTCACCTGGAACACAGCCTTGAGGGGGGGGGGGGGGGGCGGAAGAAGGGACAGGCTGCTAGGATGTATCTTGAGACATCAGGGAATACCTTCCACGGTAGCAGAGGCAGAAATAGAGGACAAATGTCAGTAGGGAAGGCGGAGATTGGAATTTATCTAACAAGTAGTAGAACATGTTGGGGTTTACAGCTATTAGATTGGCACAGGGACGGAAATCGATAATAAATGAAACCAGCCAGAAGAATGAGGACTCAATAAAAAGTAAGACTATATAGAGGAAACTTAGTCCTAAGAGGCGCCGTTTGGATAGCCAGAACAGTATCTAATAGAAGGTTAACACTACGCATTGCTGTAGAGACAGTGGACAGCTTGTGTGATGGAAACACATTTAAACGATAGAAAAGCAAGTCAGTTATGTCCTGGTCGAAGCCAAAAGACAGTAAGGTGACATATTGATATGATTACTCTGTTTCCCGCTTACCTGCTATTCAGAACTCCTAAGCAGTACAAATTCCTCGCTTCCAGCAGTCAGCACTATTCAAAGTAAGCTGCAGCTCATATTGCACACATGTACGCCAGCAGCGGCCAAGAACGACCACAATGCGCTGGAGTCTGGAGCGCTATGGCGGCTGGGGCGTTGTTTTCACGACCACGCGAGTGTCGTAAAACCCAGCAGAGGTCCAGCTGTCCGCCGTAAGCTGTCGTAAACGCGGCGGTTGCCGGCAGAGCGCGCACCCCACAGTAAAGCCGCCTGCCGGACTGCCTACTGGAACTCCAGCAGTGCACAGCGTAGAACCTGCGATGTGCAAGTCGGCCTAGTGCTGCGCATGTTATTTATCATGTAACCAGTGTCTGCATTGAACGTGGAATTACGACAAGTAGTAAGAGGGGCAGTTTACATTTCAGGTAATACAACTCTCTGAAATTCCCTTTCTACTATACACTATAACACATTTCGCCAACAAACATAATCATTGCACATATTACCGGAATTTAAGAGCCATTTGATGCACTAACTTACTCTCTGACGTCTGGATTCCGTACTTTGATAATTTCGTCCGCACAGTCAATGTACTACCTCCAAATCGTAGAGCAGTGCATCCTGATTGGCTGAGACGAACTGTAACACAATGGTATGGTCGACCTAATCTCGTTATGTTACACTGAATGATCTTAAGTGTGTTAGCCAAGAGTGATTAATGTCACAGGTACGATTCGAGCAGTGGCTATGCAGGTTGCAGAATCGGCATCGCAGCCTGCAATAGTAAAATAAACCGTCAGCAAGGCACTATTAATACGCTGCTAGGATACCCATCTGGGATCCGCTGGGCAGTCTGGCGGCCGTCACTCGAATGACATGGGACGTCGGACGTCAGAGTCCGTGGTTCGGCGCTGCTCGGGCCACACAGCCTCACCGACGCCTTCAGCACTTTGGTCGTGTCTGGTCATGTTGTGGGGTTCGAGCAGTGATGCAGGCAAGCGCATGAACGACTCCAAACTCCGAACTCCAATGTCCGTTGACGAGTGGCAGCCGTCGGCCATTAACTATTCAACAGGTCCCGAACGGATCATCCGGTGTCTGATTCGGTGCGTGATAATAGTCTACTACGGGTTAACATGCTGTTTTTGGAGGAGACATCGCGTAGCTGCCTCTGTTGACCCATGAGGGACAGGGGACATCAACTGGTGAAGTAATTGGCAATATTAATTAAATTTGCCAACAGCGGTGTAACTGAGATGTTATTTTATTTTATTTTACTTTGACTGGTTCCACTATGCCATCTTCAGGCCCCTGCGTAATAAAAGAGTAACATGTAGCATAAATCAGGATGTACAAAGAAAGCTTACATAACGTGAAGGGGAATCATAAAAGCACTTAAAGCTACAAAATGAAAGTAGTGGCGCTAAGATAAATCTCTGTGTACATCCAGAACAATAGAGTAACACATGTGTACATATCTGTTAGTCATAAAACTATTTAACACTACGGAATTACAAGAGAACATGCAAAAATATTGAAAAGGTCAGAACTAGACAGTACACAATCAGGGGCTGGGCTGAACAAAGCTTGTCATTTATATACATAAATTCCCATGTAATTCCTATAGATGACGATATACTAGGGATTTCCTCATTTATAAGAATTATATAGGATTATATATACATATATATAAACAAATGGCAAGCTTTGTTCAGCCCAGCTCCTGATTGTATACTGTTTACTTTAGAACTTTTTAATATTTTTGCTTGTTCTCTTGTAATTCCGTAGTGTTAAACAGTTTTATGGCTAACAAATATGTACATATGTGTTATTTTATTGTCCTGGATGTACAAACAGATTTGTCTTAACGCAACTACACTCCTGGAAATTGAAATAAGAACACCGTGAATTCATTGTCCCAGGAAGGGGAAACTTTATTGACACATTCCTGGGGTCACATACATCACATGATCACACTGACAGAACCACAGGCACATAGACACAGGCAACAGAGCATGCACAATGTCGGCACTAGTACAGTGTATATCCACCTTTCGCAGCAATGCAGGCTGCTATTCTCCCATGGAGACGATCGTAGAGATGCTGGATGTAGTCCTGTGGAACGGCTTGCCATGCCATTTCCACCTGGCGCCTCAGTTGGACCAGCGTTCGTGCTGGACGTGCAGACCGCGTGAGACGACGCTTCATCCAGTCCCAAACATGCTCAATGGGGGACAGATCCGGAGATCTTGCTGGCCAGGGTAGTTGACTTACACCTTCTAGAGCACGTTGGGTGGCACGGGATACATGCGGACGTGCATTGTCCTGTTGGAACAGCAAGTTCCCTTGCCGGTCTAGGAATGGTAGAACGATGGGTTCGATGACGGTTTGGATGTACCGTGCACTATTCAGTGTCCCCTCGACGACCACCAGTGGTGTACGGCCAGTGTAGGAGATCGCTCCCCACACCATGATGCCGGGTGTTGGCCCTGTGTGCCTCGGTCGTATGCAGTCCTGATTGTGGCGCTCACCTGCACGGCGCCAAACACGCATACGACCATCATTGGCACCAAGGCAGAAGCGACTCTCATCGCTGAAGACGACACGTCTCCATTCGTCCCTCCATTCACGCCTGTCGCGACACCATTGGAGGCGGGCTGCACGATGTTGGGGCGTGAGCGGAAGACGGCCTAACGGTGTGCGGGACCGTAGCCCAGCTTCATGGAGACGGTTGCGAATGGTCCTCGCCGATACCCCAGGAGCAACAGTGTCCCTAATTTGCTGGGAAGTGGCGGTGCGGTCCCCTACGGCACTGCGTAGGATCCTACGGTCTTGGCGTGCATCCGTGCGTCGCTGCGGTCCGGTCCCAGGTCGACGGGCACGTGCACCTTCCGCCGACCACTGGCGACAACATCGATGTACTGTGGAGACCTCACGCCCCACGTGTTGAGCAATTCGGCGGTACGTCCACCCGGCCTCCCGCATGCCCACCATACGCCCTCGCTCAAAGTCCGTCAACTGCACATACGGTTCACGTCCACGCTGTCGCGGCATGCTACCAGTGTTAAAGACTGCGATGGAGCTCCGTATGCCACGGCAAACTGGCTGACACTGACGGCGGCGGTGCACAAATGCTGCGCAGCTAGCGCCATTCGACGGCCAACACCGCGGTTCCTGGTGTGTCCGCTGTGCCGTGCGTGTGATCATTGCTTGTACAGCCCTCTCGCAGTGTCCGGAGCAAGTATGGTGGGTCTGACACACCGGTGTCAATGTGTTCTTTTTTCCATTTCCAGGAGTGTAATTTTCATTTTGTTGCTACAAGTGCTTTTATGTTTACCCGTCGCTTTGTGTAAACTTTCTATGTACATCCTGATATACATTACATGTATACACTTTTATTATGCACAGGCCTGAAGATGACATAGTGGTATGCCGAAACTGGTACTCAAAACAAAATAAAATAAAGTAAAATAACATCTCAGTTACACGGCTGTTGGCGAATTTCATTGATATTGACAGTCACGTAGCTGCCTGGACAGGCAGAGTTTGACGGATGCTGTAATTCTGTCGTAATATTGAGCACGTCAGTGACGTATGGCAACTTCTGCAGTAGACGCGGAAAGCGGACGGCAGTGGAATAGTGCGCATTACGAAGTTTTTGGAGAACGATTGTCTGGTCTATATTACTCAACATGGATTCCGTAAGTAGAGTTCTTAAGAAACATAGCTCTCTGTCTCCAACTCTCTAGACAAAGGATACCAGTTGGAGATCCGGCACTATACAGCATCTCGTCGACGACTCTGGTCCTCATATTGAACAAACTGTGTTAGTAGCGGTTTATAACAGAACCAATAGTATGTCTTTGTCGCTTGTTTGACCTTTTCTGGATATGTAATGTTCCTAATCCATTATGAAGGGTGAATGAGGAGGAAAGATACGTGTTTTGACGGGTGATAGCGTTAGTGATTCTGAACAAAGAACTTGATGTGGATATATGTCCTATTCCGAATGGTTTCCGAGATAGAACACTTTTAATGTACACTTCTATTTATTTTCTGTATTTTTCATTGTCATTGTTTACTACGTACCACAGTAATATCAAGCAAGTTGAGACGGACGTTTTGATACAGGACGCTTGTGGTCCATCAAGTCGGAAAATTACCTCAAACTGGCCTACAAAATGCACCTAAGCTACAGGCAAGCGCGTCGAGTGAGATTTTCAATATTCTCGCGATCTCTTCGCGCAAACAGTTAGTCCTCGAAAAAATAAAATGAATACTACCTTTTTTGTAGCAAATTTAATTTAGTTTAATTGTGTACTGAGACACGTTTTCGTTGGAGTGTCCGGTTTTCGAATAATTAAACAAAATGTACAAAAGTGATATTAAACGTGTTGTATCTCGGAAACCATTCGTAATAGGGCATATGTCCACATGAAGTTGTTTGTTCAGAAACACTAATACAATCGCATCCCAAAGCATGTACGTTTCCTTCTGACTCACCCTGTATAAGGAAATATTTACATGCGCCATTCTTGCATTCACAGTACCTAGTGGTCAAAATTGGAACTAACAATTTTTTTTTTCCTGTTGTAAATCGGTTTCGCATTAGAGTACTATTACCTTTCGCTACTATATGATAATTACAGTGTGCACTGGAAGTCTTTGAGTAGCTGCACTTTAATACCGCCCGATGTATAGGAACGTTGCAACGCGAAAGACTGCATCGAATTGCAGCAATATCGGCAAATTATCCACCGATAGGTGCAGGAACAATCCTGAACGTAGATAAATGAAACGTAGTGCGCATAAACAGACAGAGACATCTGCTACTGTTATGTCCAGATATTGACAATAAACCGCTTGAAATAATATAAATACATTAATGGCCATTAAAATTGCTACACCAAGAAGAAATTCAGATGATAAACGGGTATTCATTGGATAAATATATTGAGCTAGAACTGACATGTGATAACATTTTCACGCAATTTGGGTGCACAGATTCTGAGAAATCAGTGCCCAGAACAACCACCTCTGGCGGTAATAGCGCCCTTGATACGTCTGGGCATTGAGTCAAACAGAGTTTGGATGGCGTGAACAGGTACAGCTGCCCATGTAGCTTCAACACGATGCCTCAGTTCATCAAGAGTAGTGACTGGTGTATTGTGACGAGCCAGTTGCTCGGCCACCATTGACCACACGTTTTCAATTGGTGAGAGATTTGGAGAATGTACTGGCCAGGGCAGCAGTCAAACCTTTTCTGTATCCAGAAAGGCCCGTACAGGACCTGCAACATGCGGTCGTGCATTATCCTGCTGAAATGTAGGGTTTCGCAGGGATCGAATGAAGGGTGGAGCCACGGGTCGTAACACATCTGAAATGTAACGTCCACAGTTCAAAGTGCCGTTAATGCGAACAAGAGGTGACCGAGACGTGTAACCTATGGCACCCCATACCATCACGCCGGGTGATAAGCCAATATGGCGATGACGAATACACGCTTCCAATGTGCGTTCACCCCGATGTCGCCAAACACGGATGCGACCATCATGATGCTGTAAACAGAACCTGGATTCATCCGAAAAAATGACGTTTTGCCATTCGTGCACCCAGGTTCGTCGTTGAGTATACCATCGCAGGTGCTCCTGCCTGTGATGCAGCGTGAAGAGTAACCGCAGCCACGGCCTCCGAGCTGATAGTCCACGCTGCTGCAAACGTCGTCGAACTGTTCGTGCAGATGGTTGTTGTCTTGGAAACGTCCTCATCTGTTGACTCAGGGATCGAGACGTGGCTGCACGATCCGTTACAGCCATGCGGATAAGATGCCTGTCATCTCGACTGCTAGTGATACGAGGCCATTGGGATCCAGCACGGCGTTCCTTATTACCCTCCTGAACCCACCGACTCCATATTCTGCTAACAATCATTGGATCTCGACCAACGCGAGCAGCAATGTCGCGATACTATAAACCGCAATCGCGATTGGCTACAATCCGACCTTTATCAAAGTCGGAAACGAGATGGTATGCATTTCTCCTCCTTACACTAGGCATCACAACAACGTTTCACCAGGCAACGCCGGTCAACTGCTGTTTGTGTATGAGAAATCTGTTGGAAACTTTCCTCATGTCAGCACGTTGTAGGTGTCGCCACCGGCGCCAACCTTGTGTGAATGCTCTGAAAAGCTGATCATTTGCATATCACATCATTTTCCTGTCGGCTAAATTTCGCGTCTGTAGCACGTCATCTTCGTGGTGTAGCAAGTTTAATTGCCAGTAGTGTAGTAGAGGATCTAGGTGAAAACCTCCACACAGTCCTAAAATGGAATGACTACATCGAACTTATTCTAGGAAAATATCTTAGACTGAAGTTAGTTGGGAAACTGATAGAGAAGGTAATTCATCGATGAAAGAAGTGGCATACGAAACACTTCTCAGACTGATTCTTGTGTATTGCTAATCAGTGTGCGACACTTCCCTGGTTGGATTAATATTTATGAAACTAGTTTAGCGCCCGCTGCTTCGCTCCCGTAGACTGTATAGTCTGCACAATTTCTTTTATTTTTCTTTTATCGGATTTCTATGTTGATCACAATTTGCAACATGTTTTAAACTTTTCACGCTAATGGAGGCCATAGAACTTCGGTCAATCCGAAAGTACTTTTGACCAAACAACAATTTTGGTAGCTGTAGTCGGAGTTCTTTGTTAATCCTGCCTGCGTTGTGAGTTTCTATGAATTCATCCACTAAAACATATTTCTTTAGAAGTCAAATACCAGTTTTCATTTATTTAGCTTTAAATGTGTTTTGATATAACGAAAAATTTTTATAAAAATTTCATCTTCTGCTTCATCCCCTTAGGACTTGAATTTACAAAACACAAAAAGACGTACTTTTTATATGTACAACCGAGAAGCGGAATATAAATATTCTCATATTTATCTTTAAAATTTTCATAAAAGTATTTCAGTAACTATGTATTTTCAAAATAAAATTTCAGCCACTATACACCTCCTTACTGCTTGAATTTCCAAAAGTTCTGAGAGCACTCCGTCTTCAGGCCACAAGTGGACCTTCGGTACCATCCGACCGCCGTGTCATTCTCAGCTGACGATGCGGTTAGGAGGGGCGTGTAGTCAGCACACTGCTCTCCCGGTCGTTATGATGGTTTTCTTTGACCGGAGCCGCTGCTATTCGATCGAATAGCTCCTCAAATGGTATCACGAGGCTGAGTGCACCCCGAAAAATGGCAACAGCACATGGGGACCCTACTGGTCACTCATCCAAGTGCCGGCCACGCCTGACAGCGCTTTACTTCGGTGATCTGACGGGACTGCTGTACCCACTGTGTTACTGAGAAACCAAATACCAATACTCGCAATTCTAGATTCAAAATTGCCTTAATAGCGACATATTTTCACAATTATTTCATTCCCTACTTCCAAAAGGGGCGAATTTCTAAAAATCCCTTCTTAAGCGTAGCATACATTTCCGAATTTGAGGTTTCTATCCTTACCAGTTTGCGGTGGCCGATGAAGAGCCAGTCAGTCAGTCAGTCACTAATAAATTTCGTTTTATATATATAGATAGATAATATCCAAAGAATAGTGGTGCATTTCGTCATGGAATCGTATACGAAGCTCGAGAGCGGTATGGAGTTGCTCAGCGAAATCCAGTGGCAAACGCGTTATGGAGACGTGCAAGGTATTTCCTCCATCAACATAATCTTCACGAAATGATCACGATGCGAAAATCAGGTAAATTAGAGGTCAATGGAGGCTCATGGACTGTCGCCCTTCCCATGTATCATTCGCAAATAGAGTAGAGATGATTGTGCTGCCGGAAGCAACTGCTGCTACACACTGAAAGTGTCTTGCGGAGCATATATCCTGATGCAGACAAAAGTCTTTCTTCAGGATTTGCAGAAATGAAAGGAAATCCGTGTTGCAGGAATGTTTCATTGTATTTTTGCACGCAGAGGCAACAGTGTCTTTAGTTTTAACTATTACTCATTGTCTATTATAGCTGGATCTATAACTTCATTATTACTTGTCATGAGGTTTGACTGATTTACCAATTATCCACTGGTAAGACATTGTGGCTTTTTTTTGGCAACTCTTAGCTCAGTAACATACTATGTTATGCATTGAGGTGAAAAAAAATCATGAGATACCTCTTAATATCGTGTCAGATAACTTTTAGCTGACGTACAGCAGAAAGTTGACGTGGAATGGACTCAACGAGTTGTTGAAAGTGCCCTACAGAAGTATTGAGCCATGCTACCTCTTTAGCTATCCATAATTCCGAAGGTGTTGCTGGTGCAGGATTATGTTCACGAACTGACCTCTCGACTACACCCCATAAACGTTCTGTGGGATTCATGTCGGGGAAGCTGTTTGGTCCTATCATTCGCTAGAATTGTCCAGAGTGTTCTTCAGACCAATTGCGAACATTGCGGCCCGGAAAACGGCTCTAAGCACTATGGGACTTAACTTCTGAGGTCATCAGTCCCCTAGAACTTAGAACTATTTAAACCTAACTAACCTAAGGACATCACACACATCCATGCCCAAGGCAGGATTCGAACCTGCGACCGTAGCAGCAGCGCGGTTCCGGACTGAAGCGCCTAGAACCGCTCGGTCACAGGGCCGGCGATTTCGGCCCACTGACATGGCTACAAATGGTCTCCAAGTAGCTGAAGATAACCATTTACAGTCAAAAATCTGTTCAGTTGTACTGGATGATCCCGTTCATTGTATGTAAGCACAGTCCACACTATTATGGAGCCACTTTGCGTAGTTGACAACTTGGACCATGGCTTCGTGGGGTTTGCGCGACACTCGAACCCTACCATCAGCTCTTACCAACTGAAATCGGGACTCATCTGACCAGTCCACCGTTTCCCTGCCATCTAGGGTCCAACCGATATGGTCGCGAGCCCAGAGGAGGTGCGGCCATGGTGTCACCAAAGTCATTCGCGACGGCCACATGCTGCCGTAGCCCATTAGCGCCGTATTTCGCCGCACTGCCCTAGCAGATACGTTCACCGTACGTCGCACATTGATTTCTGCGGTTATTTCACGCAGAGTTGCTTGTCTGTTAACACAGACAACGTTACACGAACGCCGCTGCTCTCGGTTGTTAAGTGAAGGCCGTCTGCCACTGTCTCGTTTGTGGTGAGACGTAATGGCTGAAATTTAATATTCTTGGCACACTCTTGACACTGTGGATTTTGGAATACTGAATTCGCTAACAATTTCCGAGATGCAGTGTCCCACGCGTCTACCTCCAACTGTCTATCGTGCGACTATGACAGCCCCGCCTATGCACTGCCCTTTTGTACCTTATGTACACGATACGACCGCCGTCTATGTACGGTATGTGCATATCGTTATCCCATGACCTGTGTTAGCTCAGTATGTACGTAGTTTGTGTCTATCGTGCACTGATGATGATTTCTGGTTTGTGGGACCCTCAACTGTGCAGTCATCAGCGCCTGTTCGTGCACTGAATTTTTATAGAAGTTAAACACTGTGGCCGGCCGAGGTGGCCGAGCGGCTCTAGGCGCTACAGTCTGGAACTGCGAGACAGCTACGGTCGAAGGTTCGAATCCTGCCTCGGGCATGGATGTGTGTGATATCCTTAGGTCAGTTAGGTTTAAGTAGTTCTAAGTTCTAGGGGACTGATGACCTCATAAGTTAAGTCCCATGAGTGCTCAGAGCCATTTTTTTAAACACTGTGAATGAAACTGAACAACTTGCCATATCACCCAAACAATGGATAACAAAATGTTAATAACTGTTACATACACAGCCGCCATGAACTACAACGGAGATACTCTGCGAAAGCGATTGTCGGAACGTTATAGGTGTTCCCTAAAGCCCCACAATTCTTCGTCGGAGAAAATAGTCAACAGAGTGGTCAAACGCAATACCAAACGAATTTGAACATTTCTCGTTATTGAAAACTGTTAGTGTTTGCAATAAAGTACTGAAGATTGTAATCAGTGGGTATCACCAGAGAGTGGTTAAGGTTCTTCACCTTTAACTGTACAGAAATGTTAACCCTGAAACTTCCTGGCAGTTTAGAACCGTGTGCCTGACCGGTACCCGAACCTGTAATCTTTTGCCTGTCGTGGCCAAGTGCTACACCAACTAAGCTATCCAAGCTCCACTCACGGTCCACCCACACATCTGTGTGTGCGTTTCGTGTTGATAGCTCAGTCCCGGGCCTCCACACAGTTTTAATCTGCTGGGAAGCTACAAATCAGCACACACTCCACTTTATGGTGGAAATTGATTCTGGTATGTCAAAATTGCTGGTTAAGTAGTAGTGTAAGCTTAGGGACTGATGACCTTAGCAGTTACGTCCCGAAAGAAACAAGATAACAAGATTAAAAATTACGAAAAACAGTTTCTTCCAGGATAGTTGTTTTATCATTAAACATGTTGAAGCGTTCTCCAGCGTGGTCAAAGTCCCTGTCTGAGAAACCCTGTATACCACGAAGTAATTTAATTACAGGACAAGGACAGCTATGAAATGACTGATTTCAAAAAAATGGCTCTGAGCACTATGGGACTTAACAACTGTGATCATCAGTCCCCTAGAACTTAGAACTACTTAAATCTAAGTAACCTAAGGACATCACACACATCCATGCCCGAGGCAGGATTCGAAACTGCGACCGTAGTGGTCACGCGGTTCCAGACTGAAGCGCCTAGAACCGCACGGCCTGACTGATTTCAATGGCTATATTACTTAGACGGATGTGGAAGCATTTCTTTCGCTGTATTCACATATCTGAGACAGTGTGCCGCGCCGGATTAGCCGGGCGGTTTAAGGCTCTACAGTCATGGACTGTGCGGCTGGTCCCGGCGGAGGTTCGAGTCCTCCCTCGGGCATGGGTGTGTGTGTTTGTCCTTAGGATAATTTAGCTTAAGTAGTGTGTAAGCTTAGGGACTGATGACCTTAGCAGTTACGTCCCGTAAGATTTCACACACTTTTTTTTTTTGAGACAGTGTGGTTGAACAACTCTCCCACCACATCATTAATAAGACCCTCATCAAGTAGCTGCCGTGGAAGGCGGCTAACTATCTAGCGTGTGAACAGAATCGTTTCGCAAGCGCTAAGTTAAGGTGAACTACTGCATACATTCAGTATCAATATCTTCCTTTAATAATCACAAACTAAGAAGAGGCCTACGTGACAAACTTCATCGTAACTATACTGAATGTTTATGTTATTTCTTTATAATTTATTATGATAGAAAATACGCCTCTAGGCGATTTATTGATGGTAGCTAGATTTCCCGGTATTCGTTACAGTCTTGTGGCGTTGCAACTTCCCGCTGCACAACAACTTATACATCGAGTTGAAAAAACTCGTGGCTTGCCTCCTAATATGGTGTCGGACCTCCTTTTGCCCGGAGTAATGCAGCAACGCGAAGTGTCATTAACTCAACTAGATGGAACCATTTATAGTTACGAGAGTGTTTCCGGTGCTGGATTTTGTGGACGTACTTTCCTCTCGATTACGTCCCACATATTTTCGATGGGTGCTCAGATCATTCGGCCGATTTGTCCAGAGTGTTCTTAAACCAATCGCGAACAGTTGTAGTAGCGTAACATGGCTCACTGTCATCGATAAAATTCCGTTCTTTTTTGGCGACACGAAGTCCGAGTAGCCGAACGTAACTATTTCCAGTCAATGATCCAGTACAATCCATGTCAACACAGCCCAAACTATTATGCAGACACCAGCAGCCTGCGCAGCGCCTTGTTGACAACCTTGGTCCATGACTTCGTGGGGTCTGAGCCACACTCTACCATCGGCTCTTATCAACTGAAATCGGGATTCATCTGACCACGCCACGGTTTTCCAGTTGGCTAGGATCTAATCGATATGGTAACTAGTCTAGGAGAGGCGCTGCCTTGTTGTTATCAAAGGCACTTGCGTCGGTCGGCTGTTGCTGTAGCTCATTAACGCCACACTGACCTAACGGAAACGCTCGTCGCACAGCTCACATCAATTTCTGCTGTTATTTCACGCAGTGTTGCTCGTCTTTCAGCACTGACGACTCTACGCAAATTCCGCTTCCCTCAGTCGTTAAGTGAAGGCTGTCGACCACTGCGTTGTCCGTGGTGAGAGGTAACGCCAGCAATTTGCTACTTTCGGCCCACTTGTAGCGTAATCCCCACCGCGTTTTTGACTTTATATGGAATAATATTTTAATTAACTGTATAATGCTTATTGTTGCGAGCACAATAGACAAAATGCGATTCTTATTATTAGTTTCTGCAGTTGAAAATATTTTAACTTTGTGCACTTTGATCTATTACGTAGGGATTCGCACAACATTAAAAGATTTCCCGCTGCGCACGTATGATCTTTAATTTGCAAACTATTTTTATGTAACCCTGATCTGGCTTGTCATAAATGGAACACGGTATCATTACTTTAACTAATTATGAATTTAAACATGTCCTTCGGTACTTTCATCTCTGTAATGCACTGAAAATTACTCTTATTATACGTACAGAAGTTACAGTATGCTATGTTCGCTAAACGTAAAAGCTGCAGTGGATTTTTTAATATATGAACACTATTGATTGCCACGACTAACACGAGAGCATGAAACTAAAAATGGAATTTGGTTTTTGTATTATTAGCCAGAACAGGTTTCATCACAGCAGTCTTTGATATCACACAAGTAAAATTTTATTGCTCTGATTGACTTAAATTAATTACGTCACTGATATTGTAATAGCAGTTGGCCATTTCCACCTAAAAATGACATATAAAATCCACTATTCACGTCTGATGTCTCCAGGAAGTTGAAAGAAATAATTTTAATGTTGCGGGAAAACTGCTTTCATTCAATTTAATTTGAATTTGCCGCGGCAGCGGCTCCCGCGATCTTTGCACACCTCTGCGTCATGAAAAATTCTAAATATGCTGAAAACGGCTGAAAATTTGGAATGAGATACTGGGCAAGCTGGCAATAAATTATTACAAGTATTGTTAACAATTTGTATATTCAAAAATCAACATTAATTTAATGTGCACACCTTTTTCATTCATTAGCCTCCAATGGCGTCTTTCTCGAACAAGGAACAAAAGAATGTTAACCAAGCATTCAATCGAGCGTTACAGGCTTTAACAACTGAAACGGATACAAGAAGACAGAGAGAGTAATGTCTTAACCTCCACTATTTATAGGCAATTTAATATGCATCTTCGTTATTTTTTTAATTATCATTGTCTGCCTCGATTTCCATACTCGCCGACCACAGACGTTATTTGCAAAATGTAGATATATAATTATTGCACAAACATATAAATGAAAAAAGATTATTTATTTTTTTACAAAGTCTACATTATCGACAACCGTTCATACAGATATGAAATAATAATAATAGTAGAGATAAATGTTTCTTTTTTCACATATATTGCAACGATTTTGTGAATGTCTTGCCAGGGGACGTCACACACTCTTGACACTGTGGTTCTTGGAATATTGAATTCCCTAACGGTATCCGGAATACAAAGGTCCAAGCGTCCAGCTCCAACTACCGTTCCCGATTCAGAGTCTTTTAATTCGCGTCTTAAAGCCATAATCACGTAGAAATCCTTTCCATATGAATCATCTGAATATAAACGATAGCTCCGCCAATGCACTGCCCTTTTATACCTCGTGCACGCTATACTATCGCCATATGTATATGTGCTTATCGGTATCCTATGATTTTTGTCACTTCAGTGACAGCCAGGATCGTATAACACTCCCTTTGGATACTGCGCAACTTCCTTTTCCTGCTGACAATTCGTCCGTTTAAGAATGACGTGTTGGGTACCATGATATTGTTCACATGTCGTCGTTCACGCCTAACACGGTAGTAATAAAGTTTTTCGATCAGGTTATTCTATACAAGAGGTTGACGTCACTATGTAAGTGGTAGTTACGAGAACGAAGAGAGCAAATTACCAAGGATTGAACACTGGCGGTCTCCAGAGCACACATATTTCCATAATGACTTCTCCAACCCCAGCCGAATCGTCGACGTCTGTTTTTAATGTAGGTATCGAATCACAGTATTACAGTGAAAAATTCCGCTCCTAACCAATACGTCGAAATCAAGACTATCAAAGGCCTTGCTGGAATCAACCGATGTTAAAATTGTTGCTTCATGCCAGTCCATGTCACGTTTGATGTCACAGACATGATGTTTTCAAAACCCTGATTGATAATTGTCGTGGCTCTTAAACGATTTGAAGGAATCCGACAGCTGTTTATGAAAAATGTACACTAATGATGTTATCTCTGTAACTACGATTTCAGCGATCGTGCGATGACTGAGAGGAGGAACCGTATTACGATCTCCTGCGACAAAACAGTTTCGGAAGACCGAACTCAGTATTTCTGTTTTCACTGAGGTGACAAAAGTCACAGGATACCTTCTAATTTCGTGTCGGACTTCCTTTCGCCGACCACTGTGTGGACTCAACAAGTCGTTAGTGACGCCTGCAGAAATACTCAGCAATGCTGCCTCTACAGCTGTCCATAACAGAGAAAGCGTAGCCGGTGAACGGTGCTCGATGTGTTCCACGAACTTACCTCTCGATCATGTCCCATAAATATTCCTAGGGATTCGTGTCGGGAGATCTGGGTGGCTTAATCATTAGTTCGAAATGTGCAGAAAGTTCTTCGAAACAGTCGCAGTGACTTGGTCTATTATCATCCGCAAAAATTCCTTCGTGATTCGGACCATGAAGTCCATGAATGGGTGCAAATGGTGTCAGTTGGTCCAGTGGACCCAGTCCATTACACATAAACACAGCCCATACCATTATGCGGCCACCATCTGCTTGCATAGTTCGTTGTTGACACTTTGTCCACGGCTTCGCGGGATCTAGCCATACTCAAACCGAAATCGGGACTCATCTGACCAGGCCACGGTTTTCCAGTCGTCTAGGGTCCAACCGATATGGTCACGAGTCCAGGAGAGGTTCTGCGGACGATGTTCTGTCAGCAAAGGAACTCGTGAAGGTCGTCTGCTGCCAGGGCAGATTAACTCCAAGTTTCGCCACACTGTTCTATCGGATACATTCGTCGTACGTCCCACACTGATTTCTGCGACGATTTCAAGCAGTGTTGCTTGTCTGTTAGCACTGGCAACCCTACCCAAACGCGCTGCTCTCGATCGTGAAGCGAAGGCTGTCGGCCACTGCGTTGTTCGTGGTGCGAGATAATGTCAGAAATTAGGTATCCTCGAGACACTCTTGGCAGTGTCGATCTCGGAATATTGGATTCCCTAACGACTTCCAGAATGGAATATCCCGTGCGTCTCGCTCCAACTACCATTCCGCGTGCAAAGTATGTTACTTCCCGTCGTGTGGCCATAACCGTTGAGTGAGCCGGCCGGTGTGGCCGAGCGGTTCTAGGCGCTTCAGTATGGAACCGCGCGACCACTACGGTCGCAGGTTCGAATCCTGCCTCGGGCATGGATGTGTGTGGTGTCCTTAGTTTAGTTAGGTTTAAGTAGTTATAAGTTCTAGGGGACTGATGACCTCAGATGTTAAGTCCCATAGTGCTCAGAGCTATTTGAACCATTTGAACAGCTCCACAGATGCACTGCCCTTTTATACCTTGTGTACGCGATACTGCCTCCATCTGTATATGTGCATATCGCCATCCTATACCTCTTGTCACCTCAGTTTAGATAAACAGTAATGCCATCTCGTGCCGTCCTGTTGAACGCCTCTTGTCTTACTATGTTCCTCACTGGAAATCAGTGCTTACGCTAGAATGACAAAAATAAAATAAAACAAATAAAATAAAACATAGAAAAAAACAAGTAATGCTTTTAATAGTTTCCACAATGAAACATTGTCTCAAAATATGGTAGAAAACCCAAAGAGATTCTGGTCGTATGTAAAGTACACCAGTGGCAAAGAAGAGTCAATACCGTCACTGCGCGATAGCAATGGAAATGTTACTGATGATGGTGCCACTAAAGCGGACTTACTAAATACCGTTTTCCATAATTCCTTCACGAAAGAAGACGAAGGAAATATTCCAGAATTCTAAACCAGAACAACTGTTAGCATGAGTGACATAAAAGTAGATATCTTAGGTGTTGCGAAACAATTCAAATCTCTTAAGAAAGAGAAGTCCTCCGGTCCTGATGGTGTACCAATCACGTTTCTCTCAGAGTATGCAGACACAATAGCGCCTTTCTTAGCAATCATATACAACCGCTGACTTGACGGAAGGTCTGTTCCTAAAGACTGGAAGGTAGCACAGGTCACACCAATACTCAAGAAAGGAAATAGGAGTAACTCATTGAATCACAGACCCTTATCACCGACCCCAATTTGCAGCAGGATTTTGGAGCATATACTGTATTCGAACATTATGGTTCAAAAAAATGGTTCAAATGGCTCTGAGCACTATGGGACTTAACATCTATGGTCATCAGTCCCCTAGAACTTAGAACTACTTAAACCTAACTAACCTAAGGACAGCACACAACACCCAGTCATCACGAGGCAGAGAAAATCCCTGACCCCGCCGGGAATCGACCCCGGGAACCCGGGCGCGGGAAGCGAGAACGCTACCCCACGACCACGAGCTGCGGACGGCGCGAACATTATCAATCACCGTGAAGAAAATTACTTATTGATACATAACCAACACCGATTCAGAAAATATCGTTCTTGTGCAACGCAGCTATCTCTAATTCCATGAAGTAATGACTGCTGTAGACAAGGGATCTCAGATCGATTCCATATTCCTAAATTTCCAGAAGGCTTTTGATACCGTTCCTCACATGCGACTACTAATCAAATTGCTTGCACATGGAGTATCGTCTCAGTTGTGTGACTGGATTCGTGATTTCCTCTCAGAGAGGTCACAGTTCGTAGTGATAGACGGTAAGTCATCGAGTAGAACAGAAGTGAT
Source organism: Schistocerca nitens (assembly GCF_023898315.1). Lineage (NCBI taxonomy): Eukaryota > Metazoa > Arthropoda > Insecta > Orthoptera > Acrididae > Schistocerca > Schistocerca nitens. The sequence continues at coordinate 926,644,408 of NC_064617.1, read as the reverse complement.
ATCTGGCGTTCCGCAAGGTAGAGTCATATCCCTCTGCTGTTTCTGATTTATATGAATGATCTAGGTGATAATCTGAGCAGCCCCTTACATTGTTTGCAGATGACCTTGTAATTTACCGTCTAGTAAAATCATCAGACGATCAATTCCAATTACAAAATGATCTAGAGAGAATTTCAGTATGGTGAGAAAAGCGGCAATTGCACTAAAAGAAAAGTGCGAGGTCATCCACATGGATACTAAAAGAAATCCGATAAATTTCGGGTATTCGATAAATCGCACAAATCTAAAGGCTGTCAATTAGACTAAATATCTAGGAATTACAATTACGAGCAACTAAAATTAGAAAGACCACATAGATAATATTGTGGGGAAGGCGAAACAAAGACTGCGCTTTTTTGGCAGAACACTTATAAGATGCGACAAACCCACTAAAGAGAGAGCCTACATTACGGTTGTCCGTCCTCTGCTGGAATATTGCTGCGCGGTGTGGGATCCTTCCCAGGTAGGATTGACGGAGGACATCGAAAAAGTGCAAATAAGGGCAGCTCGTTTCGTGTTATCGCACAACAGGAGCGAAAGTGTCACTGATTTGATATGCGGGTTGCGGTGGCAGTCACTGAAACAAAGGCGGTTTTCTTTGCGACGAGATCTATTTACGACATTTCAATCACCAACTTTCTCTTCCGAATGCGAAAATATTTTGATGACAACCACCTACGCAGGGAGAGATGATCATAATAATAAGAGAAATCAGAGCTAGAACGGAAATATTTAGGTGTTTCTTTTTCCTACGCGCCATTCTAGAGTCGAATGGTAGAGAAGTAGTATGAAAATGGTTCGATGAACCCTCTGCTAGGCACTTAAGTGTGAATTGCAGAGTAACCATGTAGATGTAGAAACTGATATGAAAAGACGCCTTTAATGTTCATCAATCCCGCTTTCTGTGTAGGGAGTGGCACACGCAGAAGTATGTTCAGTGAATAATTGGCAGAGAGTACTCTACTCAGTCCGCCACACCTAGATCTCAATACATGACAGCTCGAGCCGAAGGGAGGTGACAGTGAGCTCTACAGACTTTCACCTCACTTCCTTTTCCTTGACAGACAACCTGGTTTCTCCCAGGCGGCATGACAAGCGGGTAACGAAGCGTTCGGCTCAGTTGGAGCTGTTACTCGGTAACAATTTGCATGCCGTGCACTCGCGCAGTGTGACAGAACGTCAGATACGGCGTGGCCTCGCGTTGTTATTCAGATCGCATCACGCAGATAAACAGCTTTAAATATTCACGAGCTGTCCTCCGGACGTTCGTGGCGACATGGCTGTTCCCCTCCCGCGAACAGCTCTCCTCCACGGATTCGCGTGCTCTTATCAGCATCGCTGAAAGCATAAACCTCGCTCGGCGGCGTGGTCTAAAAGCGGAAAATAGCGCCCAGATTACGTGTTGGTACAACAGATACCATCTTCCATAGTTACGACTTTATACAGCCAGTTTGGCTGAAATCCCTAAACTAGCAGGACAGAGCGGGTGAGTTTACATTTGTAGAAAGGGGCCAAAATAAGTTGCTGTCAGTTACACTCAACATATAAGTTTTATTAGTTAAAATACACAATAACATAAGCAAGAATTAAAAACTCTCAAGGTTTTAACGAAAGAGCTCCTTTGATTTGATTTAAATCGGCTGAAAGCCACATATAAAAATCCAGGGTCCAAGAGGTAAGCAAGGAATTGAGGTCCAGGAGTTCTGGAAGTTTCACTTCTTCAAAAAAAATTTTTTTTGCTTCAATAAAAATAGGCTGAAGGCCACACATTAAGCAAGAACAGTGTTACGGCTTAAGGCCAAAACAAAGGTTTTCAATGTTAATTCTAAATAGGCTGAAACCTGGCTGAAGGCCACATTTCAACCAACCAATCAATTTAACGGCTTACAGCCTAGGAAGAAGGGCTTTCAATTTAACAGGCTAAGGGCCTTAGCTTGAAACATTTCATGCAAACTCGGCTGAAGGCCACATACTAAAGAATAACGATCTTATTACTTAAGGGCAAGACAAAGTTTTCAATTTTCAATTTAAGAGAGATTAAACTCGGCTGAAGGCCACATACTAGAGAATAAGTCTTATTACCTAAGGGCAAGACCAAACTTTTGAAATTTTAATTTGAAGGAGATTAAAACTCAGCTGAAAGCCACACACCATGTCAAAACGATTTTACAGCTTAAGGCGTAGGAAGAAGGGCTTCAATTTGAAAAGCCTGAGGAACTTAGCTTAAAACATTTCATGCAAACTCGGCCTAAGGCCTCATACCCACCCCCCACCCCCCAACAAAAAACAATGTTATGACTTAACGGCAAGAGCAACATTTTAAATTTTCAGTTTAAGAGAATTTAAAACTCGGCTGAAGGCCACACACCATGGAGGAAACATTATCACGGCTTAAGGACAAAAGAGAAAAAACCTCATACAGAATACTTAAGACGAAAACGAAATCACTGTGTAAAACACAAGGAGCGGCGCTCAGAAGGTTCCAAGGATTGGCCTGGGACGGTAACACTAACGCACGTTTAGGTGAGACAAGCAGCCAGACCGACAACCTCTTAACCCGAAGGCCAGCTGACAAACCAACCAACCAACCAAATCAGTTCTGTTCCACCCGATGAGCAAAACGACAACAAGACGTCAATAGCTCAACATTCGGGATACTGGTGCCCAATCCAGCAAAGTCAGAATAAACGCCCAAAACTACCACCACATCTCAGCTGTCGAACTACACGCCGTGCTCGACAGCAACAACACGACGAGGAGAATACGGTGCCAAAAACTATGTCAACGCCCAGGGCAGGTAACTGGAACGTTAACGGCCACAAAGCAGAAGATATCGGTGGTGCACTTCACTAATGAAGGAGTGAATTAAACTAAGTTAAACCCCATCCAAGAAAACGGCTGCAGTTCTAGCCGACTTCAATGCACACATGCTGTTGCGCGTGGGAATCTCGCAGAAAGCAACAACAACAAAAAAAATGTTCAAATGCATGTGGTTGGTTGGTTGTTTGGGGAAGGAGACCAGACAGCGTGGTCATCGGTCTCATCAGATTAGGGAAGGATGGGGAAGGAAGTCGGCCGTGCCCTTTCACAGGAACCATCCCGGCATTTGCCTGGAGTGATTTAGGGAAATCACGGAAAACCTAAATCAGGATGGCCGGACGCGGGATTGAACCGTCGTCCTCCCGAATGCGAGTCCAGTGTCTAACCACTGCGCAAATGCATGTGAAATCTTATGGGACTTAACTGCTAAGGTCATCAGTCCCAAAGCTTACACACTACTTAAGCTAAATTATCCTAAGGACAAACACACACACCCATGCCCGAGGGAGGACTCGAACTTCCGCCGGGACCAGCCGCACAGTCCATGACTGTAGCGCCATAGACCGCTCGGCTAATCCCGCACGGCAGAAAGCAACAACCAGGATCAAACGAAGAGAAGTGATAGCAGCTGAGGCTTGATAGTAGGCTAAGTGAGCAATCAACTTTAGAGTGCAAGATCGGTGGGCGACGAACTTTGTAACCCCCTCAAGAAGCGCCTAACAACTCCAAGCGCGCGTGCACGCCGCCAGCGGCTCCGGCCCGACTCTGCGCGACTGGGACCTCCTCGCTGCTCTGAGCCAACCGACCGACTGCCCGACACACGGAAACGGTCAGAAGATCAAATACACGTCGGCCGATGAGATGACCGACCGAACGACCAACCAACGGTCATTCCCGCTCCAGTCTTCTTCAGTCGGACAGTACGTGTGTGTCGCCAGCAGTCGGCAAGCACTGGCTGTCCGCGCCTCACCAGCGCTTCGTCCCCGTCTTCACTGCTGGTCCGTCTCCAACTCAACTCCAGACACACGATGACCCGGAAATACTAACGATCACTCCAGATATGGTACGACAGTGCACCTATCGATAAGCGCTGCTGCTGCCACTCACGGGCAAGTAAGGCAGAAATTACTGACGCCAGTAAATGGAATAAGAAAACGAGGTGGCATTACCGTAAAAGAAGATGACAAACAATAAATGGCATGAACACCAGCCGCGCATTGGTAGTACATCTACTTCTCTACTCTGCAAATCATATTGCGCTAAGTGGCAGGGGCGTACTTTTTACCGTTCGACATAGAGCGCTTATTATTAATTGTGTACTTAGTGAGCCTATCTTATACCCAACAGCAAAAATGGATGTACAAAAATTGACTATTAAACTACATACGATTTCGCCTGCCGGGGTGGCCAAGCGGTTCTAGGCGCTACAGTCTGGAACCGCGTGACCGCTACGGTCGCAGGTTCGAATCCTGCCTCGGGCATGGATGTGTGTGATGTCCTTAGGTTAGTTAGGTTTAAGTAGTTCTAAGTTCTAGGGGACTGATGACCTTAGAAGTTAAGTCCCATAGTGCTCAGAGCCATTTGAACCATTTTTACATACGGTTTCTGCTTGAGTTACTTTTGCTAAGAGCTTGGTGCTTTTCGACTCGACATTAGAACCATCTTGGTGTGCTTATGCGTTGTTAATAGATAACGCAGAGTGGTTCACTGATTTTATACGAGATATTTTACTTGATGCAACATAAGCTTACTTAGCAAGTATTGTCATTTGCATCGCGTGACAGAACGAGCCTTTTCTAACTTAAATACATGCAGTCATCCCAGAATCATGTCAGACAGAACAAGCTATAACGGTCAGGAGTTACTGTATTTTTGGTATTCCTTTATCTTGTATTCTACAATGACATTTGCACTCCACAACCCACTGTACGGTGCGTGGCAGGAAATACGTCCTAGCAGTAGTATAGGATATCCGTTCTACTGCATACATGTATTGAGTGAAAAAACGACCGTTCCTACAAGTCTGTACCCGCCTTAATTACTCTTATTCTCACGATCTCTATATAAGTGATGGCAGCAGCAAATCATCTCACAGCCTTCGTCATATATTGGTTCTCTGATTTTTGTGGAAACGAAAATATACTTTGTTTCAAACAGCCCCCCTCAAATTTCCCACGCATCACTCTTGCTCTTTCAAATGAGCTGTAGCGATGTTACGAACCTTGCAGAGCATCTAAATTATTTAGATATGTGCCAACGTTTGAGCAGTATCCTAAATTTGGCCCCACTTGTATGTTGTTTTCGTCACAGTCTCAATCCCACTGCAACTTTTGCGTGTTAATCCCATTTCATATCGCTTCTCAATTGTCATCGCTGATCACTAAAAGATTGGACATGCTCTAAAAGTTAGAAACTTCTTTATTTTTGTGATGCAAGTCATATCCTATGCATCCACATTCAAAGAAAGCGGCCGTCTATTACACCAAGAGGAACTTGAATTCTTTCTACATTTTCAACAATAATATTCTCCTGCGCACAACAGCATCGTCAGCAATCTGTTCATCCTGCTGACCCTACATGATAAGTCGTTTCTATAAACAGAAAATCACACTTTTGGAGCAAATTCGATGTTACTCTCGTTTCTATTTAACAGTCAGTTACAATCAATCCACAATTAGTAATTGAAATGTATCCAGAAAAACCTTTTCAGTGGTTTAAAGAACTGCTTGCACAATTGCTGTATATATAAACCATTCTGTTATAACCAGGAACAACAGAATAAATATGCCACAGTTCTATGGTTTATTGACACAGCATTGATACAAAATGATCAGTTAGCAAGCGCCAAGTTGTTCATGAACATTTTACGGAAAATTATATAAATTGATGGTGGCTATACCACTGCCCAGGAAGTGCAAGTGAAACGCATAATTACGGCGGCAATCACAAGTGAAGCTTAGTGAATGTGAAGTTAAAGTTGCAGTATATGATTCCAGAGCACAGCCAAATCAACATCGAACAGCTGGTCCATGATAGCGTAGCACTTTCTGTTCTGGAGTAGAACACAGCACGATGAGAACTGCCTTGCAGAATTTTTTTTTCTTTATTGTAATTTCATTCCCCTGGCCCGTATTAGCAGGGGAGGGCTAGCAGTACACAGTCTACCGCTCTTCAGCCAAACGGGTTTACAAAACACTTGAAAGGGGAATGCTTAAAAAAAGGGGAGGGATAAAAGGGGGTCATAAAAACACAGTAAATGGGGATGGTGAGAGTTAAAATATACACTAGTTCAGGGACATGAACAGTGGGACAGTTAAAAAGTCGACATAAAGGTAAAAGAACACAGCTTACAATCCGTTGCACACTTAATTTTTTTTTTGGGGTCATCAGTCTACTGACTGGTTTGATGCGGCCCGCCACGAATTCCTTTTCTGTGCTAACCTCTTCATCTCAGAGTAGCACTTGCAACCTACGTCCTCAATTATTTGTTTGACGTATTCCAATCTCTGTCTTCCTCTACAGTTTTTGCCCTCTACAGCTCCATCTAGTACCATGGAAGTCATTCCCTCATGTCTTAGCAGATGTCCTATCATCCTGTCCCTTCTCCTTATTAGTGTTTTCCACATATTCCTTTCCTCTCCGATTCTGCGTAGAACCTCCTCATTCCTTACCTTATCAGTCCATCTAATTTTCAACATTCGTCTATAGCACCACATCTCAAATGCTTCGATTCTCTTATGTTCCGGTTTTCCCACAGTCCATGTTTCACTACCATACAATGCTGTACTCCAGACGTACATCCTCAGAAATTTCTTCCTCAAATTAAGGCCGGTATTTGATATTAGTAGACTTCTCTTGGCCAGAAATGCCTTTTTTGCCATAGCGAGTCTGCTTTTGATGTCCTCCTTGCTCCGTCCGTCATTGGTTATTTTATTGCCTAGGTAGCAGAATTCCTTAACTTCATTGACTTCGTGACCATCAATCCTGATGTTAAGTTTCTCGCTGTTCTCATTTCTACTACTTCTCATTACCTTCGTCTTTCTCCGATTTACTCTCAAACCATACTGTGTACTCATTAGACTGTTCATTCCGTTCAGCAGATCATTTAATTCTTCTTCACTTTCACTCAGGATAGCAATGTCATCAGCGAATAGTATCATTCATATCCTTTCACCTTGTATTTTTATTCCACTCCTGAACCTTTCTTTTATTTCCATCATTGCTTCCTCGATGTACAGATTGAAGAGTAGTGGCGAAAGGCTACAGCCTTGTCTTACACCCTTCTTAATACGAGCACTTCGTTCTTGATCGTCCACTGTTATTATTCCCTCTTGGTTGTTGTACATATTATATATGACCCGTCTCTCCCTATAGCTTACCCCTACTTTTTTCAGAATCTCCAACAGCTTGCACCATTTTATATTGTCGAACGCTTTTTCAAGGTCGACAAATCCTATGAAAGTGTCTTGATTTTTCTTTAGCCTTGCTTCCATTATTAGCCGTAACGTCAGAATTGCCTCTCTCGTCTCTTTACTTTTCCTAAAGCCAAACTGATCGTCACCTAGCGCATTCTCAATTTTCTTTTCCATTCTTCTATATATTATTGTTGTAAGCAGCTGTTAAGCTGATTGTGCGATAATTCTTGCACTTGTCAGCTCTTGCCGTCTTCGGAATTGTGTGGATGATTCTTTTCCGAAAGTCAGATGGTATGTCGCCAGACTCATATATTCTACACACCAACGTGAATAGTCGTTTTGTTGCCACTTCCCCCAATGATTTTAGATATTCTGATGGAATGTTATCCACCCCTTCTGCCTTATTTGACTGTAAGTCCTCGAAAGCTCTTTTAAATTCCGATTCTAATACTGGATCCCCTATCTCTTCTAAATCGACTCCTGTTTCGTCTTCTATCACATCAGACAAATCTTCACCCTCATAGAGGCTTTCAATGTATTCTTTCCACCTATCTGCTCTCTCCTCTGCATTTAACAGTGGAATTCCCGTTGCACTCTTAATGTTACCACCGTTGCTTTTAATGTCACCAAAGGTTGTTTTGACTTTCCTGTATGCTGAGTCTGTCCTTCCGACAATCATATCTTTTTCGATGTCTTCACATTTTTCCTGCAGCCATTTCGTCTTAGCTTCCCTGCACTTCCTATTTATTTCATTCCTCAGCGACTTGTATTTCTGTATTCCTGATTTTCCCGGAACATGTTTGTACTTCCTCCTTTCATCAATCAACTGAAGTATTTCTTCTGTTACCCATGGTTTCTTCGCAGCTACCTTCTTTGTACCTACACTTAAAATTACTGGAGCCAAACACAGGTTAAAAAGTCGGCCACAATATAAAAATCCCACGAACACTTATGGACTACAAACAGGCCGAGCACACAATTAAAACCACATGACTTGATGACACTGCATAACAGCACCAAACACAAACTAATGCAGGACACTTGATAATGAATAAAAACCTAGGAGGATCTGTCAGGGGTGGGGTACAAGGGAGAATGGAAAAGGAGGCGAGAAGGAGGGAAGAAAAAGGGGGATGAGGTGGGGGTGAGCTGAAAGGGGGCCAGGGAGGGAAGGGACTGGAGAGGAAAACAGCTGAGGAGGGGGTGCAGGGACTCAAGGGGGAAGGAGGAAAATCCGCTCTGGGAGAAGGAGGGGAGAGGAAAAGGAGGGCCCTGGGGTGGGGGGAAACAAGGCCAGGCTACAGTTGGAAGGAAGTGTAGATGTCATGGCCAAGTTCAACATCCAGGAGGGGGAGGTGCTGGAAATAGACCTGATGAGGGAGGTGGAGGGTGTAGAGGTGGAGAGAGGGAAGGATACATCGATAGACGTGCGGCAATGGGGAGGGGGTGGAGAGGAAGGAGGAAACCAGGGGGGGGGCGAGTCTGCAGACAGTGTAAAGGATGCAGAGATGTTGGAGGAAAAGGAGGACATGGACAAAGGGGATGAGGTCATACAGGAGTTCTGTGGGGGAAGGAAGGCATATACAGAAGCAAAGTGGGCTCCATGGTGTTCTAGGATTTGGAGGGCCTTATAACAGCAGGGGGGCGGAGATCCAGAATACACTGGCATAACAGAGGATAGGAAAGATGAGGGATTTGTAGGGGTGGAGGATGGTGGAAGGATGCAATCCCCGTGTCAGGCCAGACAGGAGTTTCAGGAGACAGAGCTGAGAATGGGCTTTCTGCTGGATGGTCAAGAGGTGAGAGGTCCAGATGAGGTGACAGTCGAGGGTCAGGTCAAGGTATCTCAGAGTGGCAGTAAGCTGGAAGGGATAACCATAAATGGTGAGGTAGAAATCATGGAAGGAGCAGGTGGTGTGGCCTATGGTGGTTGCTTGGTTTTTGGAGGGGTTGATACAAACGAACCACTGGTTACACCAAGTGGTGAACTGGTCAAGGTGGGTTTGGAGGGTGTGCTGGGACCGTTGTAGGGTAGGATAGAGAGCCAGGAAGGCGTGTCATCAGCATATTGGAGGAGGTGAACAGGTGGGGGTGGCTTGGGCATATCAGCAGTGTACAGGAGATAGAGAGAGGAGAGGACAGAGCTCTGGGGGACGCCAGCAGTGAGATAAAAGAGACAGGAGTTGGTGTTGTGGAGGGTGACACAGGAAGGATGGTGTTAGAGCAAGGAAGCGACCAGATGGACAAAATTGATAGGCAGGGCCTAGGTTTGGAGTTAAAGGAGGACACCAGGATGCCATACATAGTCATAAGAATTTTGAAGGTCGAGGGAAACAAAAATGGCAGAGCGACAGGAGTTAAATTGGAGGGAGAGATGGTGGACAAGGATAAGGAGTTGGTCTTCGGTGGAGAAGGAGGGTCGGAAGCCAAAGTGAATAAGGGGGGAGGAGGTAGTGTTGTTAGAAGTGGTGATGGATATGACAGGAGAGGATGGATTCAAAGACATTACTGAAGATGGAGGTGAGGCAGATGGGACAATAGGAAGAGGCGATGGAAGGGAGTTTGTTGGGTTTGAGGAATAAGAGGATGAGGGAAGTATTCCACAGGTCAGGGCTGAAGTCGGTAGAGAGCATGATGTTGGATAGATTGTGAAGGACAGTTAGGAAGGAGAAGGGGCATTCTCTGAGGTGGCAGTAGGTGACACAGTCATGACCGGGGGCCGTGTTGTGTATTGACTGGAGGAGAAGTTTAATGTCTTGTGCTGTGATGGAGGGGGACAACTGCCCCAAGACTAGAGACTAGGAGCAAGTGGAGCTACCGAGATATAGACACATTCCATGATGGTGGGGAAAAGAGAATAATCAAAGTGGGGATCATCAGGGACAGAGAAGACCTTGGAAAGTTGTGAAGTGATTGGCCTTACTGAGGTTGTTGTGAAGGGGGTGTTCATTATGGACAAGGGAGTAATGGGGTGTGGAATGGAAGCCAGTAATGCGATGGAAGGCTTACCAGGACCTGGAGGAGTTTATAGGGAGGGTGGCGTTGAGTTGTATACAAGTCTGGCGCCAGCCCCAGCGTTTCTTTGCTGTAATAATACTCCATACCTGCTCCTGTATTTGCTGGTGGCGTTGGAGTGTATCCGTATCATGAGTGGACAGGGAGGAGCGACAGAGGCAGCGGGATTCATGGAGGACAAGGACAGCCCACGGAGGGACAGTAGGAAGGTGGGAGTGGATAGTTTCAGTGGAAACGTGGGCTTCCATTGCGTCAGTAATGGCCTTCCAAAGGAAGGACAAGGAATGGACAATGTCATCAGGATGGTGATAGGTAAGAGGGTGGCTTTCAACCTGATGGATTCCCGGTAGGCATCCCAGATGGCACAGTAGTAGTCATGGACTACCTTAGGAGAGAGTGCAAGGTGGGGAGCTGGAGGTTGTTGGTTAGCAGACGTTATGATGAGAAGGTTGTCTGGCAGAGACAAGGACAACATTGGGGTCAAGTCACTTTCATGACAGGTGTACTGTGGAAGAGAAACAAGATAACCTTGTATTGTGAGGAGGAACTGATGCCACCTCCAAAGGGTGGCAGGGGAGTGGCTATGGATGTTGATGTCGGCAGCAATCACATAGGCGGAGAAGGTGCAGTCAGTGTGGGAGATGAAGTCATAGGGAATAGGAGCAGTGGAGCTGACATAGATGGTAGCGCAGGTGATGGTGATGGATGGGAAGAAGACACTGAGAATAAGGTGTTTGATGGGGTCATTGAAGAGGAGTTGTGGCCGGATGGGAATGTGATTAAGGTGGCCGATGGTGACTCCATCCTTCCCTCGGGGACCAGGAGCATAAGTGGTAGACATAGGGACAGGTGTGGATAGTATGGTAGGTGTCGATCTGGTGGTGGGAGAGGGTGTCCAGGAGTAGGTAATTGTTGGTGCAGAAGGAATGGATGTTCTGGAAGAGGATGCAACACTCATGCCATGCCATGACTAGAAGAGAGGGAGGTGAAGAGAGTGTAGGGAAGAGGCTTAAATTAGGGTGTTGAAGCAGGTGAAGGTAAAGTGGGTTTGGTTGTGGGAGCAAGTGGCGAAGGTGTTGAGGTGAAATACAGAGCAGGCAGTGAGGGAGATCTGTTGGAGGGTGTGAGGGCGATGGAGAGGGTGAATGTTTTGGAGGACTATGGTGAAGAAACGGATAATCTCTCAGCTGAGGGGGTGGACAGAGGGAATTGTTGAGGTGGATTGGGGCATTGATGGGATGGAGAGGGACAGTAAGCTTGGGGGTGGCAGGAGGAGCCTTAACATTGCACTTGTGGGAGTAGGTGGGGTGGGGGCCATTGCAGGTGTTACAGGAAGGTGGGGTGGCGAGGTTGGGGTAGTTTTTGAGAAAATGGGATGCCTTGCTATGAGGACAGTTGGCGGATTTTTGCAGTTTGTGGTCAGGTGATCATTATACATGAGGCAGTGCAGACAGTGGTAGGATTGGGAAGGGGATTTGGAGGATTCAACAGGGTAGCAGAGGTGGAAAATCAGGGCACTCTGGGTGAGGATGTGGTAGGTGGAGGGGATTGGCTCCGAAGAGACCTGCATGAGATAGGTGGGACTGGAGGCACTGTGGATACGGCAGGCAGAGCGGATGTACAGGTTGGGTTGGGAGTTCAATTCTGCCAACACCTCGTCCTTCATGATCACCAGGCTGAGTTTGGTGATCATGGCAGTGTAGGTTGGGGGTGATGGGGAGGCTGGGGCTCACGAGGAGAGGAAGAGGAGAGTAAGGGTGTCAGGGATGTATGAGGGCCAAAGATGATGCAAGGGAGTTTACAGACAAGGTCTGTTTGAAAGGAGGAGGAGGAGGACTTTATGAGTCCCTGCAGGGAATCAGTTCGGAGATGAGCACCAGGGAGGTACTTCCGTGTCTCCATGGTAAGGGTATGGGCATCAAAGAACTGGGGATCTGGGGTTGACAGGACAAAGGTGTGGAGGGTGGGGGCTGGAATATGGGTGAGAGGAGGAGGGGAGACGACATCAGTAGGGGAAGGAGGTGGTGACTTTTTGTGGGAAGTGGCGGGAGCAGAATCGGCAACGATGCATTTCTGGGGTTTTATGGAGACTTTAGGCTGGGAGGAGGGGAGGGGGACAGGGAGGAGAGGGAGGTGGCAGGTGGGAGATATTGTAGGTGTGGTGGAGATGCTGGGAGGTGGCTGGTTCAGTGGTGGCAATTGTTGCCCAGAGTGAGGTGATGTGGGCAGGGGAGGCAGATGATAAAGTGATGGGGGGGGGGCGGTGAGAGAGGGGAGGCCAACCACCTGAGGGGCGGCAGCAAAGGCATATGTAAGGGTGGGGGCTGGAGTGGGAGCTGTTATGGGTGTGGTGGCTGGTGGAAGGGTGTAGATGTGGGGGTAAACAGCAGGGGAGGAGAGGGGGAATGGGTAAGTTTGGGGGGAGGCGAGGTATAAGGGGGGGAGGTCAGGGCGGCACACCAGTAAGTGACAGTGGAAGTGTGGGAGGGGGGTGTAGATGACAGTGGAGGTGGGAAGGCTCATTGTAAGTAGGCTGTTTAGGTTTTTTTATTGGTAACGCCACCTCTGTATGAAAATCACTGGCTGTGCTGTGTGCAGTCTGTGGCTGCTTTGCATTGTTGTAATACTCGCCATTGTAGTGCTAGGCAGCTGGCTGTGAACAGCGCATAGCGTTGCGCAGTTGGAGGTGAGCCGCCAGCAGTGGTGGATGTGGGGAGAGAGATGGCGGAGTTTTGAAATTATGAACTGCTATATTTATATATGATGATATCAAGGTAAATACATTGTTTGTTCTCTATTAATATCTTTCATTTGCTAACTATCCCTATCAGTAGTTAGTGCCTTCAGTAGTTTGAATCTTTTATTTAGCTGGCAGTAGTGGCGCTCGCTGTATTGCAGTAGCTTGAGTAGCGAAGATTTTTGTGAGGTAAGTGATTTGTGAAAGGTATAGTTTAATATTAGTCAGGGCCATTCTTTTGTAGGGAATTTTGAAAGTCAGATTGCGTTGCGCTAAAAAATATTGTGTATCAGGTTAAGCACAGTCTTGTATAAATTTTTCAAAGGGGACGTTTCATATGCATCTCTCTCCCCACATCCACCACTGCTGGCGGCTCACCTCCAACTGCGCAACGCTACGCGCTGTTCACAGCCAGCTGCCTAGCACTACAATGGCGAGTATTACAACAATGCAAAGCAGCCACAGACTGCACACAGCACAGCCAGTGATTTTCATACAGAGGTGGCGTTACCAATAAAAAAACCTAAACAGCCTACTTACATCATGACAGATGGATGGCGATGGACAGACAGACGAACGGACGGACAGCGGCGGGCGGCAGCAGATGGGCGGACGGCGACGGATGGACAGCGGGTGGTGACGATGGATGGCAGCGGACGGACGGATGGCGACAGATGGACAGCAGGCGGCGGCAAGCAACGGGTGGCGGCGGCGGCAGCGACGGCGACGGCAGCGGCGACGGAGCGGCAGTGGCAGTGGCGGGTCCCGGATGGTAGTGGCGAGCACCAGGCGGCGGCGATGACGGACGGACGACAGTGGCTGGCCGGTAGGCAGGCAGACGGAGAGGCAAGCAGACGGACAGGCAGACGGCAACAGGAGTAAGCGCTTCCAAACCACAGATTGCGCCCTAGGAAAGCCCAGGCAGTGTAATCCGTCGACTTGGAATGAGGGGATCCAATTCTCGAGATGCGCAGGTCAGTAGCGGCTTTACATAAGGTTTCACAGTTAACAGAGCCGGCAGCTAGAGTCGCTGTACATTCTGGGCGGCCAATCGCTGAATGTTATGGGTGGCCAATCGCTGTAGTTTGAAGTGCAGGAGTGCGAAGGTGGGCTACGATGCTAGCTACGGGCCGCGCACGAAGAAGTGCGGCCAACGGTGCGTTTCTCTGCCGTGGGTAATGGAGCGCGCCGCTGCTCGGTGCGGGGATTAATAGAGCTGGATACCACACATCCAAAACAGTGATATAATTTGTCATGAGCAGTACTTCTTTACTTTGGTTTGGTGGGAATTTACGATACAATTGGAATAAAGTGAAAGATTATGACCTATGATTAGCATTTTGTGTGCCAGTTACATCATAAATTAGATTATATTTCTCATTCTGAGTTAGACAGCAGAGAAATTCACTATGGAAATGTTATTTGTATTATAAACGACGGTGAATGGCAGTAGGCTGTTCTGTGTAGTCCGCATGTCTCTATTTATTTACTCGGTGACGGTTTTTAATAGATTGTGAAAGTTTCTGGAGCACTTGCTGAAGTGATGTGCAGTGCATTGAAATTGAGACAGAACAACAGTTAACACTGTGGCCAAGGAGATCGGTAATTGGTGGATAGGACCATGACCCGGATGGCGTAAGATTCTTGAGTGTGAGCTCGGCCCGGATCCCACAAAGGATGAGAGACATTGTCCTCCCACAGGACTGCCTGCGGCTGATGTCCAGTCAGAGTGTCGTACGCCACCGTGTGCGGGCCTCGGGGTTGCCTTTCCATGATGTTTTACTTCTTTTGAAGATAAGTTTCTGCTGCTTGTAGAAAGCGCAGGCCACGCGGAATAAACTTTAGCCTCTTTGGTAGTGGGGGAGAATTTCATGTTGTCATTGGTGGCTGAAAAAAAAAAAAAAACGCTCTACTTTTGGCGGGATTTCCTGTTGGAAGGAATCCTAGTGATCAGATCACAGCAGTTCATAATTTTTCTATTGACGATGGGCGCCTTCTGGCTGCACGGAGTAGGCAGTGCGCAAGTAAGAGCCTTGAGGGATGCAGATCGGCGCAGCACGCGAGTGTCCGCATCGGGATTGGGGGTAGCCTCCTGATCGACTTGGTGTAACAGCGCGGTAGAGTCTGCCACATCTTGCAGTCCCGCAAAGATGTTGTGTCTTTGAGAAGGGGCCAGCATATCATACATTGACATCCATCCATTTATAATGGGTACTTCAAATTTTTTTGTTAGCGAACGTAGTTCGTTAATAAATGAAACATATAAACTTAATGTCTGTGAAAGCCACCTGATTACATTTTCTATTAAATTATAAGAAAATTCACTGAATGATTTCATTCCACTGTTTAAAATAACACAGACCAGACAATGTGACGTACTTTGGCTTCAAGAGCCTTGTCCGCAGCTCGTGGCCCAGTGGCTAGCGTTGCTGCTTCTGGATCACGGGGTCCCGAGTTCGATTCCCGGTCGCATCGGGGATATTCTCCGCCCAGGGACTAGGTGTTTGTGTAGTCCTCATCATTTCATCATCATTCGGCAAATGCCGAGACTGTAAATGGAAAGATTTGGAAGTTGTACTGGAGCTGATGACCACGGTGTTGAGCGCCTCCACAAACCAAAATCATCCTCATCGTCAAGAGCCTTTTTAAAACTCGAAGAATTACCAACTGTTGCCTCTTCGTAGCTCAACGCGGATCTTTCCACTTACCTGTACACCAGGATATAGTTCATGATGACTTTCCAGATGGTTAAAAGCGTATTTTGCATGAAAGAATTTTTCTTTGGTCATGTGTTCTTGGGTATTATCACCATCGGAAGATTTTTGTTGAATTGGCGCCTCCAAGTTAATACGTAAATGATAACCACAAACGCTGTGATTTACTGAGTTAACTAACAATTTTTTGAAAGTCATGAGCCGTGCGGAGTGGCCGCGCGGTTTGAGGCGTCATGTCAAGGATTGCGCGGCCCCTCCCACCGGATGTTCGAGTCCTCCCTCGGGCATGGGTGTGTTTCATGTTCTTAGTATAAGTTAGGTTAAGTTAGTTTAAGTAGGTATAAGTCTAGGGACCGATGACCTTAGCAGTTTGGTCCCTTAGGAATTCACACATTTGAACATTTGAAAGTCATTCGGGGAGAATTGGCTTTACAGACCAGAGAAGTTGTTAGGAGTCACGAATGTTATATCTTCCATACTTAATTGGCTCCTGGAATGACATCTCGTGGCAATAGTGAGGGCAGCGGTTCACTGCGCTGGCTAGTCCCCTTGAGTGAGGCGCCAGTCACTTGCTGGTTACCCGACGTCAGTGCCAATACTGTGCCCCAGTTGACCTCATCAGAGGTCGGTCACATCCTGGCCACACGACTCCAGCACCAGTCAGGTGCGACCTACGTTTTCCGTGTGTTTTTACATATATTCTACAGAGCAACACCGCTATGAAGCAGACCCTGCCACACAATATTGGTGCGGAGCGCCCTCTGCCGCGCCACGTAGTTATTGAGCAACTTCTGTCACGCTATATCGGTGCGAAGCGTACTCTGCTACGCAAAACTGTAAGAAGAGGTACACTGCAGGGAAAAAAATTAGTACTCCATTTTAGAAGTTTGCAATTCACTCAGGATTTGTTGTTGCAATAGTGCATGTGCCGTACATGAAATAATTACATTTACAGATCAATAGCACAAGTTGTTCTGTAGCTTCCACAGAGAGCAATGCAGGCGCTGACTCTAGCATCAAGTCGATCGTATAGAGGGCGAATACTATCCTAGGATACGATGTGCTACGCCTACTCGACTTTTTCACGTAGTTCTGTAAGAGTTGTTCGTTGACGAGTGGCGCGAGTCAATTCTCGTCCCATCGCATCCCTCAAGTGCTTGATTGAAGGCAAGTCCGGAGATATTGCTGGTCAGGGAAGTTGCGAGACGTCTTGCAAAGCACGTTGAATTTCTCGAGCAGTGTGTGGGCGAGCATTACCCTGTTGGAACAACACATTACCTTGCTATTGCAAGAACGGCAAAAGAATTGGTCTAGCAATATGCTGCTGCATGGGGGCTTAATTATTTAAAAATGCGAAAATTTTTAATTTTAGTAGCTGTCTGTCCGATTACGTAGTCTCGTAAACGGTTGGCCCTCACTAGTATTATTACGCAATCTGACTGCATATGACAACAACAAAGAATGAAATGAAAATTTTCGTGAACACAATTAATTAATTAAGTCCCCAGCAACTATAAAACCTACGAAACCAAAGCACAAGTATAACTGTTCTGTGTGTGGAAGTACGACTCAACGTACATATCTGGCACGGTTCTTCTTCAATAACACAAGAAATTTTAAATATCATTTATACTGAAGAAATTAAAGAAAATAGAAATACCATAATTACGCAACAAAACCAGAATTACACTCTAATCCAAGAACACAAGCCAGATGCTTTGTTGACTGAACCTGTAATGACGCATTATTCAGGACATTGAAATAATGAGAAAAAGAAGAATAAGAGTTTTGTTACCTTCATATATATTGACGAAAAGCACTCTAATCATTACAATATCTCCATTGGAACAACATCTGCTCTCGACAAGCACTGCCCACTACAACATCTCAGCAAGCACTCCCTCCGCTACTTCTCAATAATCACTGCCCACTACGACTTCTCAACAAGAACTGACTACTGCCACATCTCGACAAGAACTGCCAGTGGAGGCGGCGGAACAATACTCTCTAGCGCGATCTCTGGCGCTGTGGCTCAGTGTAGCCACCTTTCATATGCCCCTCCTCCACAGGCTAGAATTTGATGGTATTTTTGCCAGCATTGGTGGTGAAAATACCACCAAATTCGTGAAAAAAATACAGACAAAAATAAAAGATAATATTAATACGTAAATATCATATAACTAGATAAAATTTTGGCTTTGCACTGACCTTTCAATAAGCTAATATATAGAATACAGTAAGCAATACAAATTCTTTCACACATGTGACTTTACATAATAGTTTACACAAGTATTATGTGGTTAAACAGTTCAATCAATAGCGTCAGCAATGACGAATATGTGCAGGTAAGAGTCTCATAACTTTTCACAAATAGTAATACACAAAAAATCAGTTTATGCAAATATTCACATGAACGCTTTCCATAGCTCAAGAAACAAGTAGTTGACAGTTCCAGCAGTAGCACCCAGCAATGTTGAGCAGGTGCAGACACCAACAAGTAACATCTTTTCAGTAGAAACAGTCCATCAGTGGCACCCAGTAATGTTGAACAGGTACAGACAGCAACAAGTGACATCATTTCAGTAGAAGCAGTCCATCAGTGGCACCCAGCAATGTTGAGCAGGTGCAGACACCAACAAGTGACATCATTTCAGTAGAAGCAGTCCATCAGTGGCACCCAGCAATGTTGAGCAGGTGCAGACATCAACAAGTGACATTATGTCAGTAGAAGCAGTTCCATTAGTGGCACCCAGCAATGTTGAACAGGTGCAGACAGCAACAAGTGACATCATTTCAGTAGAAGCAATTCCATCAGTGGCACCCAGTAATGTTAAACAGGTGCAGATACCAACAAGTGACATTATTTCAATAGAAGCAGTCCATCAGTGGCACCCAGCAATGTTGAGCAGGTGCAGACACCAACAAGTGACATTATGTCAGTAGAAGCAGTTCCATTAGTGGCACCCAGCAATGTTGAACAGGTGCAGACAGCAACAAGTGACATAATTTCAGTAGAAGCAATTCCATCAGTGGCACCCAGCAATGTTGAACAGGTGCAGACAGCAACAAGTGACCTCATTTCAGTAGAAGCAGTTCCATTAGTGGCACCCAGTAATGTTGAACAGGTGCAGACACCAACAAGTGACATTATGTCAGTTGAAGCAGTCCATCGGTGGCACCCAGCAATGTTGAGCAGGTGCAGACAGCAATAAGTGACATCATTTCAGTAGAAGCAGTCCATCAGTGGCACCCAGCATTGTTGAATAGGTGCAGACAGCAACAAGTGACATCATTTCAATAGAATCAGTTCCATCAATTGCACCCAGCATTGTTAAGCAGGTGCAGACAGCAACAAGTGACATCATTTCAGTATAAGCAGTCCATCGGTGGCACCCAGCATTGTTGAATAGGGGCAGACAGCAACAAGTGACATCATTTCAATAGAAGCAGTTCCATCAATTGCACCCAGCATTGTTAAGCAGGTGCTGACCGCAGTCCATAATATTCACTATCACTAATCACACTGTTCATCAGCAGAAATTAAACATGTCCTAGTGGCACCAATCATGTAGAAAAAGTGCACGTAACAGTCCATAATATTCACTATCACTAATCAGTCAGTTAATCAAAGTTCATTAGCACAAATTAAACATTTCCAAGTGGCGCCCATTATGTTGAACAAGTGCAGGTAACAGTCCATAATATTCACCATCACTACTGAGACAGTTCAGTCATGAACAATAGTTTGAATGCACACACAATTGCTTTAACAAAATTATTATCAATGCTCTTACACTAAACATACAAATCATAATAAACACACAAATGATATCAGGTAATTGTCATATTAACTATTACAGTACACAAATAACAGTAAACCTATAATGTTTATGGGTGTCAGTGCAAGCCACAACAACAAGTAAAATAATATTTAGGAGATAGGTTGGTACCAATTTGGGATAGGGAAATGAAAACACACTCACTCAGCTTTCATCCACATTAGTGCTACTGTGTAATTGAATAGTGTTAACTGTGTAAATGAAATTCTGTCAAAATTTTATGTTCATCATGTGTGTCAAGTAGTAGTGGCAGCAATGTATAACAGTCAATAATAGTTAGTCAATGTCATAGTCATCATGTCAAGACCAATGTTTGCGAAGCCAGATCAAAATGTACGGTTGCTGAACAGCTGTCAGTGTGCCAAGATATGCAATTACTTCCTCTCTCCAAAAAAAAGTTTATACTGCTTAATGATTTAACAAAGTGTGTGTAGACAATCTTCCTTCTACTTGAGTGTTCTAGTCTGCCATCTTCATCCTTCTTGTTCCATATAAACCAACAAAGAAAATATGCTCCTCACTTACTTTACCTCTTATTCACCAAAACTCCAATAATCATCAGCATCACATAATCTCAATACTTCAATAATACCTCTTACGTCGATACATATAAACCTTATCATCAATATCATCAGTAATACCTCTTCAATATGTCGATACATATAAACCTTATCATCAATATCATTTACCTTACCTCTTGTCCACGAAAACTCAAATAATCATCAACTTCACATAATCTCAATACCTCTATAATACCTCTTCAATACGTCGATACATATAAACCTCAGCACCAATATCATTTCACTTCCATAAGAACTCTTTCCTCTAGTCAGTCTCCTCGAACAAGTACAGATAAAATCCTAGTGCAAACTTCAATTCATCATCCCATACAATCCGAAGACACAATGCCCACACACAACCTCTGTGTAATCCATCTGACCCAAATCTTCTACTCATTATGAATTATAAAACACATTTTGGTTACCTTGTCCATCATTAAAGAAGAGAAATGCATACGTGACCTCTAACAGCCTTTAGTTTGAATAACTCTCAGTAAGTAAGTATGAGTACGGAGTGTGAATGATCGTAATATTTCACAGTGTGTACACCACTTCAAGAATCATAGCAAAACGGAAGCAAACATGTGGAGTATTTCTTGTGTCAAGTGTCACTTGCTATTTCAATTGCTCACGAAGAATGCAGTGTAATAACTGTCAATGGTCTAAACCTAGTATTGGTATGTCATGTCGTTAGCTTCCTTCCTATTAGCATAAATTTATACAGATTCCATAAAACCTCCAGCTCATGTGACTTCAATGCAGTTTCTTGTACCAATGTCGTTCGTAGAATTATAGCATTTCATTTTCTTATCTCAAAATATAAAGCACTGAGCGTAAGCAAAACATGCAATAGCGAGTAAATATACCAGTAGAGAACAGAATGTCAACAAGTGGATGCAGCACAATCCTTACAACGAGGCTCTGCCAAGCGAACAATCTATAATTAATACCATAGTGTGATCTAAACTCCATGTTTGTACACCGCATATCAGCATTTCTATATACCAAATTAAAGAGTAGTTATGACAACAAACAGAAATGTGTTAATATGCAATCCATACGCAAAGCAGCAAATAGGTATCTTACATAATAAACAGGTCATTATCATCATATCAGCATAAGCAAATAAATGTTCATATGTAATCTTAATAAGTAAACATGAATGCGCAAGTAGATAAATCACAAAGTATAACTTACATACATAACCACAGTCAGCACAATTAATCAGTTGACAATTACAATTTAAATAAATAAGCACAGCAGGCACATAATAAAAAAATATGACATCAGTGAAAAGGCAGTGCAGCCAAGCGATGCATAATATACGCAAGTAATAACACTGTTCATTAATAAAACATTGTCAAAATCAGTTAATGTACGGAAGCACGTCGCTTCACAGGTAAATTCATATAACATGAAATTTAGCACAAAGTATGAGTCACGTAATCGCAAGCAGCAAATTACGTCTAAAGTACGTACCTAAGTGGAAATATGTTACCTGAAAAATAAACTCAATCAACAGTTACCTTTTTTAGTTTATTACTTTTTTTCTTCGAAATTACATTCTTCCTGAAATTTTCTCCATAGCAAGTCCTCTTAACGTCGGACACACACAGAATTTACCTGAAGGTCTTAAATATTTTATACAACCGTATCCTGAAAAATACTGAACGTTAATAACATAATTTTTCAAGTCACTATAGCTTTATACTGAATTTAATCAAGAAATTAGACTGTGTATTTGTTTTCGGCTGTCAGTGCGCGTGACGTAGGAAGTAATTGTTTGCGGTCAACGACAGCCTTGTGCGCCGCGCAGACTTGACTGTTGCTTTGAGTATGTGCCGCCGCCGGAACACGGCGCGGTATCCATGCATTCTCTGCGTGTTTACGTATAACTGTTGGTTTCTCAAAAGTATGTCATTCCACAAAAATTTTAACGTTAGATATATGATGTATTCCCTTAGAGCGCCGAGATTTAAGAGTTTCTACTTCAACAGTGTTATCATGAATAATTTTGCGAATTCTGTATGGACCGTTATAAAGCAGAAAAAATTTGCGACACAAGCCTTTTCCTTTGTGAGACAAACGATGAGACTTAATTAACACCTTTTGACCAACTGACAAAAATTTTAAACGACCAGGACGTTTCGCTGATTTCTCTCTTCTAGCAGCCGCAGATGCAATATTTCGTAGAGCCAGGTTGACAACTTCAGAATGCCGCAGTTTCCGTGTAGGCGGAAAAGGAACAATTTCAGAAATGCGGTTTGACGGTGCTTTGTTTTTTAATATCAATAGAGGCGGTAAAGAAGTTGAGTCATTAGGAAGTTCATTCAGAATGTTTTGAAAAATATGAAGATACTGATCCCAAGTTCTGTGATTCTGATGACAATAAAGACGACACAATTTACTGATTTCCTTCATCCATCTCTCTGAAGCGGTAGATTGAGGGTGAAAAAGTGAAATGAAAATTAGCTTAATCTTACGACGCCGTAGAGTACGAAGCCAAATTTTAGACCGAAACTGTGATCCATTATCTGATATAACCTTATCAACATGACCCACTTCCTTGAGAAAATGTTTGATGAAAGCATTAGATACTGAACGAGCTGTTGCTTTGCGTAAAGGTGTAAAACACACATATTTTGATGTCAATTCCACTGCTACGAAAATGTACGCAAAACCATTAGTAGAACGAACCACTGGACCGAACAAATCGACTGCAGCCATGTCCTTGAATTTCGCTGGAATGATAGGAAACAACAGTGCTCTGTGAAAAACAGTTGGCGGCTTAGCCTTTTGACATAATTTGCATTTGGCAAGAACAGATCGAATGCGTTTTCCCATATTACTGAAGTAGCAATTTTCTCGCAATTTATGAAAGCATTTTCTGGGACCAAAATGTGCATAATTGAAATGTGTGTACCAAATCAATTTATTGACCCACTCATCAGGAATACAAACTAACCAAACAGAGTTGTCGACCGATTTTCGTTTAAAAAGAATATCATTGCGAACTAGATAATACTGTCTAATCGCTACGCTTTCCTTTCTCCTCCACTTCTCCTTAATGTCCTTCCAGATTGGATCCTTGTTTTGCTCCTTAGCGATGTCCTGGAGCGAAGAAGAAATAAAATTCTCAAACGCAACACCTTGAATATACATCAAACAATAATTGTTTTCTTTGCAATCCTCTTCAGCACTCTGTTTCAAACCCATAGGTGCACGTGATAAAGCATCAGCAACAATATTTGAAGATCCCTGTATGTAAACAATACTAAAATCAAATTGCTGTAGATACAACGCCCATCGTTACAATCTGCCATGAGTTAATTTTGTCGACATAAGAAATTCCGAAGCTCGATGATCGGTGTAAACCTTAGCATGTCTGCCAAACAAAAATGTGCGAAATTTTGTGAAAGCCCAAACAACAGCCAAAGCTTCAAGTTCCGTAATCGAATAATTCTTTTCGGATTTAGAGAGAACACGACTTCCAAATGCAATAGTCTTCTGTACTACAACGCCGTTTTCTTCTATCTCTTGAAATAAATGTGCACCTAGGCCTTTGTATGATGAGTCCGTCGCCAAACAAAAATCTTTAGATAAATCCGGATGTGAAAGAAGTGGAGCAGCAACTAAAGCATCACGAAGTTGTTCAAATTCTGACTGAGCTTCCTCATCCCAACACCAATTAGAATTCACATAGACGAGGTGTGGCCAAATTGTCCAATCTAACAAAGCGTCTAAGAAAATTACAGACACCAAGGAAACTACGAACATCACGTTTTGTAGTAGGAACAGCATAATTACGAATTGCGTCTAGCTTCTCTGGATCAGGAAGAATACCTTCTGTAGAAATAATGTGACCGAGAAATTTCACCTGAGAACGACCAAATTCAGATTTTTCCAAGTTCACTGTAATGCCAACTCTTGCAAAAATACGTAATAATGAATCCAAAATTTTGTTGTGCTCACTTCAAGAACGTTTAGCAATAAGAATATCGTCAACATATGAAGTAATATTGTCACGAAGATAAACAGGTAAAATTTCGTTTAAACTACGAATGAATGCTGCAGAAGATACAGTAAGTCCAAACGGTAATTTCCGAAGTCACTTTTGGGTAAAACAGTCAAATCCGGTTATTGTTTACCTACTGTCTAGATAGATGGATAGTAGAAGAGTTGTTTTTATAGATGCAAAGAATAGTAAAAGAGTAGGCAGCGTTGCAGAAAACTAAAAGGGAAATAGCACCACTACAGCTCGGGGCCCTGTGAACGCTACGGCACATATTCACTTAGTGTAGTGAATCCCCTGAGGACATTAATAGCTGCACATAAATTTCAGTTTGTGACTTAGTGGCAAATTCGGCGGAAGTGCGTACATAAATTGATCTAACCATGAACATGGATGTATGTCATTCTTAGAATTGCGAAAGATCTTAAATTTCCGAACAGTCAAAAAGTGTTTATAGTCAAAGTTTTCGCCTCGTGGCGACAAAGACCTACCGCGTCTGTCCCAGTCCGAATGTCGATTATTGTCAAGTTCGCGCGCCTGGCGCTCTCTTGTTGCATCCCGTAAATGAAACAAATTACTCTCTTCAAACCCTTCTGCTATCTGTGATTCTAAATTTCTTCTGCTGTCTTTTCCTACAATTTCGCCTTCAATTTGTTTGACTTGCTTTCGTAATGCCTCAACTTCCCTTTTAACGCGTTCATTAAATTTTCCCTGATTTTCAACATGCTTATTTATGTTCTGGTACTCTTTGGTTTCTGCAAATGGCAATGGTGCTGTATCATCTGAATCTCTGTCCCCATTTAAACTAAGATTTGTCAATTTGTGTGAAATCTCCTCAACTCTTTCCGATAAATCACCTATTTGTTCTTTCTGTTTATTTACGTCTTCCGTAAGTGTCGCGACTCGGGTTTCAGTATTAACACATTTAGCAGTTAACTGTTCATACTGTTGTGTTAGGTTATTTAATCTGTCATTTGGTATGGATTCCTCGATTCTCTCAAATATTTCTTCCTTATCTTTTGCACGTTGTAAATTTAACTCTGAAAATTTCTGTACTATCACGCGATCTCTTTCTTCCTGTTCTCTATCCTGTTCCCTTTGTCTAATCTCTACTGCAACTAATCTATTATTGTGAGCATTCAAAATCGGTTGTACTTCTTCTCTGATTTCTTTCTTTAATTCATCTTCCATATTTTTGAAACATGTCCCTATTCGTGAATCTAACCGTGTTTCCAAAGTTCCCATCTCTGTTTTTAATTCATATCCTAACCGTGTTTCCAAAGTTCCTATCTCTGTTTTTAATTCAGATCCAAACCGTGTTTCCATTGTTCCCATATCAGTTTTTAACTCAGATCGTAAAGTTCCTATCTCTGTTTTAAATTCAGATCGTATCTGTGATCCCAGTGAGTCTAACCGTGATCCCAAATTTAATATTGCACCCATCAACTGCTCCGTATGAACTAGTTCAAAATTCCTTTCGCCCCTAACATTTCCCACAAAACCAAGTTCCTTCGTCATAGCTGTAAGGCTATCTGTGTTCGATACTATTTCAGAATCTTCTATCGTTAACCTCGTATTCTGTGAATTTTCTGATTGAGAAAAATTTTGAAATGGTTCCGGACTATTTTCCCGACTTATTAAATTGTTTTCCACTTCATTATTCATGATACTGTTTTCCTCTGTTGGCGAGTTCGCCATGTTAACAATTTCGTCATTCTCACTATCCATCATTTTTGCCTTTTTCATTGATCGCGTAATCATTTACAAAACATACAAAACTCGTCACTATATGAAAATTACATACAATGACACTTTATCATCAACAAAATCATTCACACGAAATGCTTCCCTCAAACACGATTAACGAACAATAGAAGAATGACAATTACCAAATCTACACATGCAATATAGACTACAATTACTAAACTACAAATTACTACAACAATACTACTTTCCACTATTTTTACAATCAGAATAATTCCAAGGGACGATCCTGGCAGGGTCGCCACGTGCATGGGGGCTTAATTATTTAAAAATGCGAATATTTTTAATTTTAGTAGCTGTCTGTCCGATTACGTAGTCTCGTAAACGGTTGGCCCTGACTAGTATTATTACGCAATCTGACTGCATATGACAACAACAAAGAATGAAATGAAAATTTTCGTTAACACAATTAATTAATTAAGTCCCCAGCAACTATAAAACCTACGAAACCAAAGCACAAGTATAACTGCTCTGTGTGTGGAAGTATGACTCAACGTACACATCTGGCACGGTTCTTCTTCAATAACACAAGAAATTTTAAATATCATTTATACTGAAGTAATTAAAGAAAATAGAAATACCATAATTACGCAACAAAACCAGAATTACACTCTAATCCAAGAACACAAGCCAGATGCTTTGTTGACTGAACCTGTAATGACGCATTATTCAGGACATTGAAATAATGAGAAAAAGAAGAATAAGAGTTTTGTTACCTTCATATATATTGACGAAAAGCACTCTAATCATTACAATATCTCCATTGGAACAACATCTGCTCTCGACAAGCACTGCCCACTACAACATCTCAGCAAGCACTCCCTCCGCTACTTCTCAATAATCACTGCCCACTACGACTTCTCAACAAGAACTGACTACTGCCACATCTCGACAAGAACTGCCAGTGGAGGCGGCGGAACAATACTCTCTAGCGCGATCTCTGGCGCTGTGGCTCAGTGTAGCCACCTTTCACTGCATGTAACAAGCGCTGGTAAGCGCCCCTCCTCAAACACCGTAGGTGAACGAGAATTGTAGCTTATAGCACCTCAGACCATAAGGCCTGGTGTCGGACGGGTGTGTTTTGGACAAATGAAATCTACGAAACAGCGTTCACCAGATGTATGTCGTAAGCGCAAAGGAACACCAACTGAGTGCAGACAGAATCTGCTTTCGTGGCTGAAGACTACTGCGCGTCATTCGATCTTCCAAGTGATCCCTGACAGCACCAGTCCGGCCGTGCACGTCGATGTTGTGGCGTGTATGGAAGACGGGCTAGAGCTGTGAGTATCGCCACAGTCCTTCTAATAATAACCTGTCCACAACAGATGTTGTTCACATGTGTGGTTTCACAAACTCTCCTATTGGTACTTTGGTAGTTGTACGATCTGCCACTGATGCTTTTACAGTTCGATGATCCCAGCGGGAGTCTGTGCCACGTAGACGTCCAGGATCATGTCTACGTGTGTCAGAATGTTCACGTGACCACTGAATCAGCATCGTTGCGCAACTGGCGCGTCACGTCCAACTTGTACGGTCATTTCTGAAAGGACCATCCAGCCACTCAGAAAGCCGCAATTTGACCTCTCTTAAACTCGCTTAGTTGGTTGTAGAACGCTTGAATGCGTCTCTGTGGCACGATTGCCTACTTGCTTCGCACGTTTGCACCGTGCTGAGCATTCTGGCTGTGAACATTCCGCGTTTAATGGTAGACACAGATGGCGCTCTGTGGTAGCTACGCCACTATAGCATCTGTTGGCGAACGACCGTGACATCATTGTCAGTACTTTTGCTGTCCCCCAGGTGGCATATGTCCTCATCGGGTTAAAATTGATGTCGTCCTTCCAGGTGTACTGAGTTTTTTCCGGTTGCGTGTGTGTCACGCAACGTTGGTAAAAAGCGCTCTCTGACAACTGAGATTAGTACCAAGACCCTCTGCCACGTAATACAGATGCGGGAACACAATGTGAGCAGCTGCGGCTCTAAGAAGTTCTGCTGTTTGCCAACAGATCCAAATGACATCGTATTCACAGCGTCACGAGACCACAATTCATCATAGTTAGCAAACTTTCACGAAATATTTATCAGTTGTACACACAAACCTACCTCGCAAATCAGTCTATTCTGCAAATCCGTATCCAGGCCGAACATAAAGAACTGCTACATCTGACTTCAGTTTATATATGTGTAGACAGAAAAAGATAGAAGACAGATCGATAAAATCACACAATATACAGCCTGCTGGTTGAAAGCGTTAAGCCAGAAATTGCGGAAACTTCATCAACCTCTTCCATTTTCAAATTATTACTATCCATTGGAATATTTTCGTCGTTAATTGTAAAAACGAACTCGATAATGGTCGCTCGTCTCATCACATGAAATTGCGTTGCTCCAATTTCCATATGAGTACTTTATAGATCAGTCCTTTCCTTTTGGCGGTCAGTAGCTTGAAAAATATACGCGCTTAAGCATTTTTTTTTCTGTCGGGTAACTTTCCTGAATTAGACCCTACTGACTTTAACTTATTGCTACATAGAGGGTAGCCTACATTACTAAGCACGGTTCTCATGCAGATGCAGTTAAGAGAAAAACAGTCATTCTGATTCACGCTGCACTGCTGTTTATCAGAAGTGTTACACCAAGAAGGTGGCACGTAACAGATATTAAAAGTGACATGAAGTGTATTGTGCAAATGATTAGCATTTCATTGCAACCACAGAAATTAGATACAGGGCCAATATATAATTTGCACACTTTAAGACAAAAAAGAAAGACGAAAAACGAAGAAACTATCCTAATGGTATGGAAATCGGTAGATCTGACGTTCATGTACAAACAATGATCAAAATTTCAGATAAATTGGATGATCCATTCAAGAGGAAAAGCTTGAGGATTTGTGCAAGTTCGCGTTGGTACATCTGTGGACCTTATGAAAGCGGTTATTCAGCTGGGCGTGATTCATAGAGTTGCTGGCTGTCCTCCAGAGGGATACTGTGCAAAATTCTGTCCAATTGGAGCTTTAAATCGTCATAATCCAAGCTGGTTCGAGAGTACTGCCCACAATGCTCCAAATGTTCTTAATTTAGGAAAGGTCCGGCGACATTGCTGGCCAAGGCAGGCTTTGGGAAACACCAAAGCAAGCAGTAGAAACTCTCGCCGTGTGTGTGCGGGCATTATCTTGCTGAAATGTAAACTCAGGAACGCTTGTCATAAACGGCAACAAAATGGAGCGTAGAATATCGCCAACGTACCACAGCGCTATAACAGTTCCGTAGATGACAACCAAAGATTGTGAAATGAAATGGCACCCCAGACAGTCACTCCTGGTTGTTAAGTATATGGCGGGTGGATATCAGGTCAGTACCCCACCGCTGTCAGAGGTGTCTCCAGGCCCATCTTCACTGATCACCGGGGCTCAGTTCAAAGTGGTACTCATCACTGATGACAGTTCTACTTTATTCTACTCCAGTCAATGAGATTCCAGGCCGAATGTGCTCGACACACCTGCGGAAGTGCTTCATCACTACTGTCCGGTGTCAGAATGATGTGAGGTCCACTACATGGATCTGACGCATCTTGTATTGTCGTCCACTTCAGATGACTCCTCATAAGCGTACATGGGAAGTATCGAGTGATCCTTTGATCCAGTCTACGTAAGCTAACGGGGGAGGTTCTACTTTGGATCAGGATGGCTCCTTAACAATTTGAGTATTTCGTAGACTCAATGCCATGACAAAAAAGGGCTGCAACATTTTTTTATAGATGACTCTAGTTCAGTTGCTCGTGAGTGTCTTTGAATATACTCACTCACACATTTTATTCCGGATTCCAACGTGAAGTAGAGCCTTCACGGGCGTGTAACGAGTCAAGTAATTCATTAACAGGCAGAAGCAACCGCTAAACGATGTTTTGTCAAAGTACGCTCACAACATATTGTTACTAGTGCTATACTTCCCACACTGATAATTATTAGAATTACGTTCAGATTGCTTTGTGAACCCTTACGTTTATTAGGAAAGAAGGAGCTACTCTGAAAAGAGACGTCACTATTCCTCCTACACTACTCAGCTGTTGTTTCCATCTTTCGCTTCATACTAAGCATTTATGTAACTTTATTCGTTTTACACATCACTCGTACTATTGATTGGCTATCAACTGGGAAATGTAGAAACCTGGTTAATATGAACTTATGTACTAAGCATTATTTATATTCCAAAGTCCAAATGTCGACATAAATCATAGAAGAAGTCTCTAACAAGGTACTCTTTTACTTCGTTTTTGAATATCTGGGGATTTACAATCTGCTTCGTGACGCATACTGGCAAAGCGTTACAGATCTTTGCACCAGAATGTAAAATTCCGTTCAGTGTTCTAGATAGGGATGTATAGTCTATTGTAAATTAATTTTACTTCCATAATTGTGGTAATTATTTTCATGGTTCATCATAAATTCAGTCAGTACGACAATCCCAAGGTCCCTGATGAAGGTTGTGCTAGACGTTCAGTTGTCAACTTACATAACATTATTAGTGATGCCTTCTACCGAATAAATACCGGTTCTTTTCCTGTAGCAGCAATGCACCACAGGATTATGTGAAAGAAAAGTAATAAGTGAAAGTATGCAAAGTGTGCTAGCTACTCTGCCAGCAGGTCGATACACTAAAGAAGATTCCTAAAAGAGCTCATCCTGTTGACTAAATTATCCAAATGTTGGTATTATCTCAGCTGATAGCCATCTGGGTGGCTAATAACTTCACACTTGGATTCTCAGTCAATGTGTACTCATTGATCTCTACTTCAAGTACTTGTTAGGCATTTTTATTTATCTCTAACTGCACGATATGAGTGTTGATAAGATGTCAGGTTAAGTTGCTTGCTGTGAACTAGCTGTAAGAATGTTTCATTATTCTCCTGGCTGTCCTCGTACGGATGAGCTTTGGTCCTTCGTCAGCACAGTTGTGGCACTGACACTCATAGAGATCTCCAATGTTCTGATTGAATCACTCATACAGAAGGTCCGGAAATTCTCGTTACAAATTTCTACAACTTGTCGAAGGGAGTGAGTACATAATATTTTGAATAGGGACCCATATCCGGAAACGTACTGTTTCCATTCTACGAGGGTTTTAGTCCAGATGTTTAAGTTATCCACTTCCGCTTGAGGAATTGAATTAGGTGTGACATAGACCATTATTAGGCAACACTTCGAAAGGAAACGTAACGAGACATCCATTTATCACTTAAACACATCTGTTTGTGTTAACGCTTAAACATTGCGTATTTACTTTACTCCAAAACAAAGGAGAACTGAGCGTACTGTACGCATAGAACAATACTGATGCATTACAACAGTGGCTCGATGGGGTGGCCCCCAACGTTGGTTGGTCGGTTGGTGCGAAGGGGGAAAGGGGGGTGAAGCGACCAAACTGATTGATCATCGCTCCCCACTAACGTTATTTCAGACATTGTAAATGTAAGCATGTTCTGGTACACATAACCCAGCCCACGTGGTGTCTCATCAGTTTCTAGTGCAGTGGCCATACTCGAGCCAGCGAATCTTCCTCTGTCTCACCGGAGTCTCGTAAGTTAAGGTTTGCATGGCAGACGTTGAGTGACATCAGGTGACCGTCTGAAGCAGTACACGGCGTCCTGTCTACTCTACTCCATACCATCCTCTTAGCAGACGCGGACGTGTTACACATTTGAGTTTAAACCGTCGTAGAACGGAATCGGTACGATTCCGGACATGGCTGTTTATTCAGACATTATGTACTCACTCCCCTCTACAACTCCAAGAAGTTTGTAACGGGAATGTTCGAACACCCTGTATAGGTCAAGAACGGGAGTGGGCCTAGTATAGAACCTTGCAGGGCCCCATAAGAGTTACCACTCAAAATTTAATCTTATTCCTTATAATTAGTTAGTTGTGGGTTTCTGTTTTCTGTTGTCTAGATCCGAAAATGGCTATCAACTACTGAAATCGTTGATCTTTTATAATAATTTTGCGGATAAGGACCTTTTCAAACATCGTTTGTCTGTCAAAGTAAAGTGAAGAACTTCTGTGGAATAAGAAGATTTTTATGTTAAAAAGGAAATAAGAAGAAGGAGACTTTTTGTCCTCACATCCAATAACAATGAGATACTTCACGTCATTTGAGAGGCTGAAGTATGCGTGGAGACAGCCGGAAAGGAAAATATCTCCAGATAATAGGCCAGAGACGATGTCTTTAGCTACGAAAAACCAGATGGGGACACTGCCTGACGCGAAGTACATCACAGAGGCCAAAAACAGCATACACCGAGGCTGGAGTCCAGGATAAACTATTCAGAGTACTGGAGTCGTTACCATCGCTGGCAGCGCTCCATTCAGAACGGAGCGCTGCTGCTCTTCTTCCTTTGAGCGCCTGCCTTATTACTCAAAGGCTGGTCCCCCGCGGGTGATATAACCTGATTACCCCGCCTTGGCTTTCATTTAGAAAGCTCTGAAAATAATCCGGGTGCCCCAGGCGGCTTATCAGATTCCCGGCCGCCTGTTACTGCGTTCGGACGGAAAGCTGTTGAGCTCTCAGACACCGTCTTATGAATATTAAACAGCAGAAAGACCTCCTTCAAATTTCTTTGTGTAGTGGCTGGTCGTTTCTGTAAGCCATAAGATGGTTCCTCTAAAATCTTGAATACATAGAGCATACTACGGAGATCTGTTTATTCTGTACAATTATAGACAGCATAAAATAGCTTATCGAAAGAGATATCACGAACGGTGAGTGCAGAATATTTTCATATGACATAATCAAAGTAGGAGTATAGATTAGCTGCGAAACAAAATTCTAGATTTCGAACCAGTAAAACGTTTAAATAATCATACATATACCATTTCATAAAACTACAGGAAGTAGTACAAATTTACTCAAAATTATCTATCCCCTACCATAGCTGCTTACCTTAACTGTGGTACGTGTACGGAACGACTTGGACTGTAAGTGTAAAGCGAACGAAATCGTCAGACAGTCCATGAATCATCTTCGATATGCTGACTTCATTGTGCTCATAACTGAAAATTTGAAAGAAGTAACATAGTGATTCAGAAACTGAAACTGGCTTCTTCAT
The DNA here is from genome assembly GCF_023898315.1 of Schistocerca nitens. Taxonomy (NCBI): domain Eukaryota; kingdom Metazoa; phylum Arthropoda; class Insecta; order Orthoptera; family Acrididae; genus Schistocerca; species Schistocerca nitens. Next base: position 926,611,389 of record NC_064617.1, on the reverse strand, counting down.
CGGTTGATTTTGAGAAAAATGTTGGGAAGAATTAAGTTTTGAGTCCAAACATCTAATCAGTTAGATATCATCGGAGATCTACAGCAGTTTTCGGATACCGAGAGAGCACCAGGTTGAAATGACATTAAGCTGGTCATACACCGCGGCGAGACCCGAAAAGACGGAACAACAAGATAGAGAGTTAGAGACCTTGGAGAAACACATAAGACGCATTGGAAAACCCAGAAGTCATGACTCCACGATGTCAATACAACCACTGGAACACGGTGGATCCCCACGGAACAGAATCGAGTGCACTGGAAGAATATGTAGGGAGCATTTATCGATCTGTCGATAGATAAAAGCTATAAACGGAGCAGGAAGAAAGAAAGATTTATTTGTCTTCAAACGAAACAGAGTAGAGTAAGAGATGAAGACGATCATGATGATGGCATAATCATGATGATGAAAAGAAGAAAAAGAAAAAGAGAAGAGTGTCAGTTTCTCCTGTTTCAAGTCCTGTTCAGCTTTGAACATAAGTAAATCATATTTTTTTATTAAAAATGAAACTCCTCCAGCTATATTTAAGATTTCATATTTATTTTCCTACTAGTTTCGATGTTGCGTCAACGCCATCTTCAGGCCCTATATAACAGACCATAAGTAAAACAAACAATGTGAGACATTAGAAGTCTGTGAGCTATTGTACAAAATACATATATTATAAACATATTATTTAAAGGATGACTTCATTAGTTACATTTCGTTCATTGTCACTAAGATACAATTTACCTTGACATTAGCAATTTATATGGTACATGCAAGTACAAATGTGGTTATATATACATGGTTATTTCCATTGTAGATCAATACCAGACATTTGAATAAAATGGGGGTATATATATGTCTAGGTGACAAACAGTTACTCTTAGAGATAACAATATAGGCATGAAACAGTACTAAAATTGTGTTAAAACAGAATAATAATGCCCTCAACCTTTCTTTGTGTGCACAATTTAACTAACAGGAAGGAAAATCTGCATTGCCTTCCTGTTAGTTAAATTGTGCACACAGAGACAGGATGCGGTCCCCAAAGTGATCCTCCAGGACATTAAACACTCTCCTGTTTCGATGGGGTCGAGCTCCGTCTTGCATGAACCACAGCTTGTCGAGATCAGGGTCACTTTGGATGGGGGATGAAATTATCTTGCAAAATCTTCACATACCGTTCCGCAATCACAGTGCCATAAATGAATTTCGTACCGATTATATCGGGACTGGACACTTTACACCACACAATCACCTGCTGAGGGTGAAGAGACTTCTTGACGGCGAAATGCGGATATTGAGTTCCCCAAATGCACTTGTTTTGGTTGTTGACGAACCCAACCAAATGAAAGTAGGCTTCGTCGCAGAACCAAACCATGCATGTGCATAGTAGTTTCAATCACGCCCCGCGGCTCATATAGAGCAATAATTGTCAACCTGTTACTGACAACAAAATTAAAAGTTAGCAGTAAATGTAATGAAAAGTTAAGATATTCAGATATACTTATTACTACTAACAAGGTCTATTTGTGTAAAGATTTGTACATTGAGTATAATCCTCTTTTATATGTACTTACTTGCAAACAATTTAACTGAAATGCCAAAACTACTATTCTACTGTCACGTGGAAACCACAATGAAGCCCGCATCCGAAGGCAGAGTCATCAAAAAACTACAACACTTAGCACTAAAAGCACTTCTATTACAGATGCCAGATGTGAACTCCTGGTTGGAAAGTACTGCTATTTATACAAACATCGAACCTTCCATAATGTTGCTATTTACACGGACATCAGGCATTCCAGAATATATAAACACTACAAACAGTAAATATTTCAAGAACCTTCCAGAAATGATAAATACTAAATAACAAATGACTACTGGTGGTCGGGATACTACAGACCCAAAATTTCACCTCGCTTCAGAACTATGGCTATAACTCTGCTATTCCATTACATTCTTCATGTCCTCTTGTTTGTATAGGAGGCTGGCATTTATCATCACAGATTTTGCGTAAATACTCAGAAAGCACAGGTGGTTGACAAGAATATGAAAACACCAAAAACACACAACAGTGTCTAATATTGTGTAATAAAATGGCTTCAAGTTGTCTCCGAATAGGTAAGTATAGATTTTTATAGTTTTTGTTGGAATCTCATACCATTCTTACCACAAAACAGTGGCAAGATCAGGTAGCAATGATGGAGGTGGAAAGCGATCACGCACCCCTTGTCTCTAAAGTAGGATCAATAATGCTGCGATATGGCGGCTGTGGTGACCAGGGAAGAAGCAACAATACATCCTCGTGCTCACAAAAGCAGTCTAGGAAGATGCGAACTACGAGAGTGGGGGTCCTGTCATCTTGAAACGCAGCTTCAGTATTCGGGAACATTGTGTCGGAGGTTGGACTGATCAGCCAAAATGGTCACATTCTTGGCAGTAATGTGACCTTCCAGATGAACGGCGCGGCCCATGGAATACCACGACGTTTCTTTTCCTTAAGTCTCCTGGCTGGCTTGATGCAGACAGTCACGAATTCATGTCCTGTGCCAACCTCTTCATCTCAGAGTAGCACTTGCAACCTATTTTCTGAATTATATGCCGATGAATTCCAATCTCTGTCTTCCTCTACAGTTTTTACCTACTGCAGCTCCTTCTAGTACTATGGAAATTAACACATGTTCTATCATCCTGTCCCTCCTTCTTTTCAGTATTTTCCAGGTATACCTTGAAACTTCCCCTTTGAACAATTTTACACGACTGTCCTTAAACTGATACACAATATTTTTAGCGCAACGCAATCTGACTTTCAAAAATAATCTCTACAAAAGAATGGCCCTGACTAACATTAACCTGTACTTTTCATAAATCACTTACCTCACAAAAATCTTGGTTACTCCCACTACTGCAATACAGCAAGCGCCACTACTGCCAGCTACATAAAAGATTCAAACTATGGAAGGCACTAACTACTGATAGGGATAGTTAGCAAATGAAAGATATTAATAGAGAACAAACAATGTATTTACCTTGATATCATCATATATATATATCAGTTCATGAGAAATTACAAAACTCCGCCATCTCTCTCTCCACATCCACCACTGCTGGCGGCTCACCTCCAACTGCACAACGCTACGCGCTGTTCACAGCCAGCTGCCTAGCACTACAATGGCGAGTATTACAACAATGCAAACTGGCCACAGGCTGCACACAGCACAGCCAGTGATTTTCATACAGAGGTGGCGTTACCAATAAAAAAACCTAAACAGCCTACTTACATAGCCCCCATGCTACCCACAAAAAATTTTACAAATTTTTTTTGGGCACTGGCCAATACATATTTGTTAAAATTTTTCATAATCGTAATTACAATAACAAAGAAATCAAATGCACACACTTATTGATACAATGTTGGTCAAAAGCTAAAATTTTCTCACAGTCCATAAAGACAGTCCTGATCATTCATCACATTAAAATTGCCGTGTTTTCCTCAAAGTCTGAGCAGTAAAAGACAATGCACACAGACGTAGTGGATTTCCATGCAGTCTTGAAGAAGTAGTGTTGTCCTTCCAACGGAAAGACAGTGCTGACTCGACATGTAGACAGGTAATGGGCCACAACAGAGTAAACCCACAGCAGAGTCAGTCGACGTTTTGAAGAACATTGGTAGGTAGGTCATCACAGAGTAGACCCGCTGTAGTCCTGATAGAGATTGTGGTATTGGTGGGCCATCAAAAATGCAGACCTACTGTAGTCCTTGTAGAGATGATGGTACTGGTGGGCCATCAAAGATGCAGACCCACTGTAGTCCTTGTAGAGATTACGGTACTGGTGGGCCACCAGAGGTGCAGACCCACTGCAGTCCTTGTAGAGATGGCCAGCAGCCATCTGTTGTGACTGTGCAGGTGCACAATCACCATTGAAGAGTCTTGCGGACAATATAGCAAGTCCATAAACCACCACTTGTGCACTCACAAAGTTTTTGGAATTGTCCTTAGAACCAGCAATGCTGTTATCCAGTCCCTTGCTGAATTATTAACACACGTGCAAACACTAACAGTCCCTACTTCTCACATATTGTCCATATACTATGAAAACAGAAACGTGTGCAGTGAAATGTAACTTACAAGTTAATAATATGATGAACTAGTGTCAATTACAATTTTATAACATAAGAATAGAATTACAAAGGTACAAAATACATCATTAAAGAACATAACAATACAGATAACATTTGTAGTACAGGCTTTACAACAGAATAGAAATAAACATATACATCAATGTTACAGGAATTATGAGATAAGTAGATACATAAAAGATCAGAATAAATTTTGAAACATCAACTTCACACATGAGCATTAAAACAAAACAGAATAAATAATGTCTAAACATCTTTACAAAGAAAATAACATATTATTAATGCAAATTATATTTGAGGATAACAGTATTCCTCATCATAGTGAATGTAGCTTAGTATTAGAAGAAAAAAAAAATTCTATGAAACAGTACACAGAGACAGGAAGAAAACAAATACACATGGGTACACAAACACATAGTGGGATAACACAAGGAAAGGACAGGGTTTCTTTTACCGCAGTATTTTGCAAACAAAACTTTCTTTACTTCTCGGAGGTCTCCCTTCGTTCCTCATTATTTCCAAAAAGTCCTATCAATACCTGCTTTCTCTACTCTGTTCATATTTCCTTCAAAATAATTACGGATCATTGTACAATACTCATTTTGGCCCAAAACGTTTTCATATACCTTCAATGCATTTCTTTCCATTCATCACAACTAGTTTCTTATATAGTCTACCCCCTCTTAAGCTAACTTAAATCTACTGAGCTCAGATGCTAAACTAAGGGACGAGGCAATGCAGCAGCACATAAAACAATTAACGCAAACAGCAATGACAAAAAAGTGCAGATTTGCAAAGGAAGCAGCATTTTAGAAATTAGCGAAGCAATTGCAATATTACGACTAATATAAGGCAATGTGCAGCAAACAAGAAAAATAAATCTGGCTTAGCAGAGTAACACAAATTAAAATTCAGTAGCACTATGCCTGGCAAACAGCATAACTTATACCTAAACATGACAAAGTTCAAGCAGAAAAAGTATTACACTAAAAATGGCCATGTCTAATACCTATGTCACATCTTAACACTAGAGTGATGCATCACAATTTATTCTACAAAAGAAATTAACAAATACTTGAAAAGAAAACTATGATTGCAGTTCCTGTGAAGGTAAATGTCTATTTGTGCTCCCTCATTTTTTTAAAAAAAATTATTATTTACTCAATCTGTAGACAGAAAATATTTATATTAGTACATCTATAAAATTTTATTTTAACCAATGCTGCAGTGCAGCTAGAAACCAGATATCAAATGAAATAAGCAATTACACAAACCAAAGCATAAAAATATCATTCAATAGTCATGTGACATTTCATAAGTTAGTAGACATTCTCTCAACTCTCGTAGAAAGACGCTTGTCATAATCAGGTGTGCAGATGTAAAAATATTTCTCGTCATTTCATTAGGCATTTCTGTAAATATCATAAATTAAGAGCTCCACAGTGTCAACATATGTTTTCAAGTTCGACAGTGTCGTTTTTGCGATGCTCTCTACAAAGGAACGTCAATAGCGAGGGTAATGGCCTCCCTTTTTTTTTCTACCACCTAATGGCTTTTTCTCAAGGCGGCTGACACACCTGGCCGCTCACAACGAATTACGTCACGGTCACTTACCTTTCATACCGAAATATTTACGACAGCAGTTTTCGCTACAGTGACAGTCTCATATAAAAAAAATTCACAGGTTGAGAATTTGGTTACAAATGTGTAGAAACAAAATCCTATTGATATAACAGTGTCCAAAAAAAGTTTCGTCATTATTGTGATACATTCACCCATTTACACACATTTCATAACCTTAAAGTACGATTTCTCGGTTTCCAACATCCTTTTTCACAAACCACAGTCCCTAAACACTATTCATTACTCCTTACCTTATTATACATATACATATTCGTCGACACTTCAATATTTCATCGTAACATACGTAGCATAATCAGATTCCTCATATAGCATCAAATTGTTCATCATAAACATACCTCAACAGCATAATACACATCGTCGTCGTAAAAATAACATCATAATACCTCAGTCAACTCTCAAAATCGTCGTAGCTTCCTCCAATAATTTCAAAACCTAAAAAAATTCTCTGCTCATGTCAAAAGTGTCATCCGCCTCAAACGCACTTCAAAAATCATGATCCCATACCAAATACATCATTCAAAGTTCTCATAGTATCACAATGGCTCCGAAAAAATATGAACAGTTCACAAAGTACTGACAAAATGCAATTTCATAAGTGTGAAGTTATTCAACTGTGTAATTACATAAACATCTGTCACTAATGTAGTAAACAAAAATGTTTATCTCTCAGTTACATGATCAGATAGCTGTGTAATTTGTGTGTTAGAGAAATATGGTACCGATGTGTAAAGTTGTATAAGCAAATACCATATTAGCTAGGGCTCCTTGTGCTTGCCAAACACATGATACACAAAGTAAGTGTGTACCCCCCTGAGGATAAATGAATAATACCCTCAGGTGTTACAGATTACAGCAATGGAATGAAATGTATCACGGAATACCTTTGTATCATTGTACTTCAAATATCTTTAAAAATAAATGTTTTAAGTACAAAATTAATCACTCAAATGCGTGTACTGTAGCGCTAAACTGTGTGTCTTGTTGTAAGATAATCTCTGTGGAAGTGTCGTAGTTATCGTCCTCCGAAAGCTAAGTTCTGCAGAAGTCAATGTACTTACCTCACGATACACAAAAGTGAAATGCTTTGCGTAAAGATATCTTAGTTATTACGCTTATTGTTGTGATGAAGAAAGTACTGTACTGTAACGTATTGTTGTGCCACGAAAAAGGCTGTCTCATTGTAGCTATACCACAAAAGTTACTACTAAAACATGTTTTACTTTCCAGAATAATACAGAAAAACTGTGCAGAAATAAAACAGAAACACTGCAAAAGCAACATTGTAAATTGTCACTCATTAGTAGCGTCGTGATAAAATCGTGTAGCTGTCAAAGAAACCAAATGCTAAGTCATCTTTAATCCCACAGAAAGTACTTCAAATAAAGGATGTATTTTCAAGCAAACGAAAATGTTGCATTAAAATCTCATTAGCAGTACCTGTATATGCTCGAAGTATGTGAGCCTTATAGTCGTTACGTAATCGTGCAACTAACAAGCAAGAATGCACACACACAATAACACTGTGTCGTCTGTTCACAATAACAATGCATTCGTGGCTGCAAGTGGCTCTGAGCACTATGGGACTCAACTGCTGAGGTCATTAGTCCCCAACAACTTAGAACTAGTTAAACCTAACTAACCTAAGGACATCACAAACATCCATGCCCGAGGCAGGATTCGAACCTGCGACCGTAGCGGTCTTGCGGTTCCAGACTGCAGCGCCTTTAACCGCACGGCCACTTCGGTCGGCAATGCATTCGTAATTTCTGTTTAAATAAGTTCTCTTGGTTCTTTACTGGATATTTAACTTCAAACATTGTTGCATGTTAACAGTTTCTTAAGTCTTACAAAGCATACTAGAAATGTGAAGTGAAAAGTTTTATGGCAAAGACAAAGTTAAAAGGCAGATTATCTTTCAATAAACAGTTTTACATGTGAAAAGTGGTGCAATCCTTTACACTTCCTAGTGCACAGAGTTTCAACTTCAAAGCAATTATCATGTTGTATACATCGGTAAAGAATACTGGAATTTTTCTCAAGGTTAGCGTTTATGTTATTATTCCCTGAGCCAGCGGCCGCACGCAGCTGCCTGCTGTGCGAGTCATTGTCTGTCTCTTTGTTGGCACGCGTCGTTATTGGGATTAGGAGACCTAACTTCTACAAATTCGCCTTGCCGAGAGGGCCCTGCTCTGTTTAAATCCCGGCAGTTCTGATGCAATTCAGGTCTGTCGTTACGAATATATCGTCTGTCGTCATGTCGGTGGATTCCGTAGTTTCTTCCTTGTCTGTCACGTTGTGGAGAATTTCTCCCTGAATCGTAACTGTGCGCCGAACTGTTGCGTCTGAAGTTATTCTGTCTCCCTTGATAATAATTATTTTGGTTCCCATATTGTCTGTTTCTATGGTAATCTCTATCATATTCATTACTATGGAAGTGCGATATTTCTCTGTAGCTATTATTCTGCCAACGGTTGTCATATGGGTGGTGTCTTTTTTGGTCACGATTTGTGTTGTGAGAATGGCCTTGTCGTGTCCAGTTATTATTTCTTTCATCGCGGAACTGTGACGGATGTGACCTGTAATTGTTGTGTTCCTGTTTCCGCGTTCCGCGATTGTCAGTGTCAATTTCTAATTCTTGTAGGAGTCCCTGAAACGCTTCAATGTCGTCTTTGCAACGTCCTGCCAAAATAATGTGTCGTAAATGTTCAGGCAATTTGATTAAGCAAATGCGGATGAGTTCTGAGGGGCTGTATGGGTTTGACAGGTACTGATTCTTGTGCAACATGTCTTCAAAATATTTGACAAGACTGGAAAATTCAGATTGTTCAAAGTGTTTCATCATCATGATGCTATGTTTTACTCGGTCTTGTGTAGCTTGCGACCAATATGCTGAGAGGAAGGCATGGTAAAATTCTCCTTCACTGTGACAATCGTGAATGACCGATCGCATTCTTACAGCTGGTTCATTCTCTAAGTAGCCACACATAAATTCTAATCTGTGTTCTAATGACCAGTTGGGAGGAAAACAATGAGAGAATTGATGGAGCCATGCTTGTGGATGAATGTCGTTGCAAGAATTCTTAAATGTTTTGAATTTACGTGTAGTAATGAACAGCTTATAGTCAAAATCATCATGTCGGCGAGTCGCATATCGGTCATTGTTAGGTCGTGTCGGCCGTTCCATCTCAAAATTCGGTGCACATTGCCAATTTCTTTCATAACTTCCGAAATGCCCTGTGTTATTATTTTGCGTCTTTTCCGTATTTCTAAGTTCCTCTTCCCGTGTTGGGGCGCGAGTGTCCTCTGAAATACGTAATTCTTGTATTACCTGTGTCAGCTGATCTTGTACTTCGCGGATTTCTCTTTGGTGTTGCGTATTAATTTGATTCAGATTTTGTTTCAGTTTCCTAATTTGTTCGCTCTCTTCTGTGTCATTAAAGACTATCGGTTTTGTGTCATTCAGATTATCCTCTACCTTCGTAGATAAGTTAGTGAACTGATCCGAAAGTTCGGCTACTTTCTCCGATAGTGAACACATTTCCTCAGTGTGTTTGTCTGAACCAAGTTTCAGAGTATCTACTGTGTCCTTTAAGTTTTCCTGAGTTTTTGCAAGTTGCGTAACCGAATCGGTAGATGCAACTGAGTCAAATTTAGCTTGCAAGGTCTCATGATTTTCGTGAACAGTAGTTTGCAGTTCTTTTATGGCTGCTTCGTGATTCTGTAGTGCATTTTCATGCCGCGAAAAAATAGGTTGGAAATGCTCACAAATTTGTGTTTTTACGTCATTACAGACTTTTTGACATTTCGATTCAATGTTATGTAACTCAGTAGTTAAATCTTCACGTGTTTGTTCAAGCGTGGTGTGAAGATTTTGTTCCATTGCGTCTAACTGTTGCTGTGTTTGTCTCTGGTATTGTTCCATTGAATCTAACTGTTGATGTGTTTGTCTCTGGTATTGTTCCATTGTGTCTAACTTTTGAAGATTTTGTTCCACTGTGTCTAACTTTTTAAGATTTTGTCCCATTTGTCTCTGATTTTGTTCTATTTGTTGCATTAATTGCAATAATAATGTATTAGTGTCTGGAATCTGTTTCTCTATGCTTTTTGGCAGTGCATTTTCACCGGCAACATTCACATTTTGACAAGCAGAAAATGTGTCTTGACTCATTTGAGAAAACGGTGATGACCCAGAACCTGAATCTACAGTATTTGCGAAATTGTGTCCTGTCATTTCGGATTCCTGAGGCGAGCTGTTGCCGACCGACCGATCGATAATGCTTCCCTGCTCACTAATTGTTTCACTGTCTACGCCATTGTTTGCCGCCCGCTCCATTTCCCTATGCACAATTACCAAATTATTACTTTGAACATCAGTTAATTCGTTACTCGGTGGCGCTAACACACTGCTTTCGTTTTCACTGTCATTTCGCAGTTTACTTTGGAGCCTAGTATTACGTTTTTCACACGCCATTATTGTCACAGTATTTCACACGACAATACAGAAAAACACAATTTGAAGAGCAAAAATAAGAGAACACATTAACATAACACTGAAAATAATATCTAGTTAATTGCAGCTGCGAAATACTTGGTGCAAATCTACATGCATGCCACAACTGTTTTACTGTACAACAATGAAAAACTACAACTACAAAGGAGATTTTCTCTACAATTACGTGCAGGCAATAAACAAAAGCTACACTAATTACACAAACTACAAGAAAAAAATCAGAAGATTCCAGTGAGGTATCCTCGGCTAAGGGTCGACATATGAAACTTCCCCTTTTGAAAAATTATACACGACTGTCCTTAAACTGATACACAATATTTTTAGCGCAACGCAATCTGACTTTCAAAAATAATCTCTACAAGAGAATGGCCTCTCTGATTCTTTGTTGAATCTCCTCATTCCTTACCTAATCAGTCCACCTAATTTTCAACATTCGTCTGTAGCACCACATCTCAAATGCTTCGATTCTCTTCTGTTCTGATGTTCTCAAGTCAATTGTTCCAGTAACATACAATGCTATGTTCCAAACGTACATTCTCTGAAATTTCTACCTCAAATTAAGGCCTATGTTTGATACCAGTAGACCTCTCTTGTTCATTCTGATGAGAACAGCCCTATCACCGAGCTGTTCACAATAACTGGCTCTCTGCCCTACCTTCCGATTAATGACAAATCCTGCTCCCGCTACACCATTTTTATTATTACCCTGTATTCATCTGACGAGAGATCCGTATCCTCTTTCCATTTCACTTCTCTGCTTCCCACTAGAGCATTTGCACTTTCCTTTGCAGATTTTCTAACTTCCCTACCACGTTCCAATTTTGACATTCCACGCCCAGACTTGTAGAAAGTTATACTTTCGTTGGTTATTCAGTCTTTTTCTCTTGGTCACCTCCCACTTGAGAGACCTGTCTTGGACATCCGAATGGGGAATATTCCTGACTCTTTCGCCGATGGAGAGATCATCATAACACTTTTTCAATTACAGGCCACATTTCCTGTGGATACACATGATGTGTCTTTAATGCAGTGGTTTTCACTGCCTTTTGCATCCTCCTACCGTTGATCACTGCTGATTCTTCCGCTTTTAGGGGCAGCAACCCACCCCAGGGGCAAGAGAGTGCCCTGAACCCCTGTCCGCTCCTCTGCCCTCTGTGACAAGGCTCTTGGCAGATTGAGAGGGGCTTCTTATGCCGAAAGTCTTCGGCCACCATTGCTGATGATTTTCATTCAAAATTTATGCGGTGGCGGGATTCTAACCTGGTACCGAGGACGTTTTGATTACTAATCAAAGACGCTATCCCTTGGCCACGATACGGCTGTCCAAATCTTCACCGAAACCACAACACATGTTTCACTCTTGGGAGGTAAACTTGGCCAGACGTTGGAGACGGTGTGGAACAAGACTCATCAGACCAAATTACATTATTCCACTACTCCGAACACCAGATTTTACGGCCTGGGTACCACGTTTTCCTGTTATTGGCATTTACATCAGAGATGAGTGTTTCTTGTATTCCAGTTCACTCCCTAATGCCATGCTTAAGGCGCTCCATTTGTTGCTGAGAGGGTTGGCGAGAGCATCATTCAGGTCGGCAGTGACTTTTGCGCCCGTCTTCTTCGTATATTTCGTCGCAATTCTTTTCAATGAGCATCCCTCACGAAGGCTCAACACGCCCTTTCGTCATCGTTGTGACTTAGCAGATGACGTTTTTCCGCTCTCTAAAAAAATGGTTCAAATGGCTCTGAGCACTATGGGACTTAACTTCTAAGGTCATCAGTCCCCTAGAACTTAGAACTACTTAAACCTAACTAACCTAAGGACATCACACACATCCATGCCCAAGGCAGGATTCGAACCTGCGACCGTAGCGGCCGCGCGGTTCCAGACTGTAGCGCCTTTAACCGCTTGGCCACCACGGCCGGCTTTCCGCTCTCTCCGTAAAGTCTTCGATACGATGCCTCTTGGCTCACCGGACTCTTCGGCTACCATGGTTACATGGTTATACATTTAAAATCGAATGAATCTTTGCAAAAAGAAGCAGAGTCTGGAAATATTACAAAATGAACCATTTATGCACATTTTAAGTACATTCCTAGTGTTATTAGTAGAAAACACTGTATGAAATGTTTATTTTGTAGACTTCCTCCTCGATCCCTTACTTTCTCCGTAAAAAGTTGCCATCCCAATTCTAAAGTGTGTGGGACCCTTACCAAATGGGATTATCAGCTGGAAGTTTACCAAGCGAGTGTAATATCACTGAAACAGATGTGGTTTTTGTGCCAAGTACTTGATAACGGCAGAATAGATGTGGGGGACCTGAGTCAATTTGCACACAGGCTCGGCAGTGTAGTGAATATTGTGCACAGCACATGGTACTACCGGGAGAAGTGTTCCATCTGGATTTCGCTGCAATCACCGCACGAGAATGAAGCACATGGGAATGCGGTGGTCTCTCCAGCACTTAACGTGCCCCCCCCCCCCCCTCACAATACCTTTGCAAGAGACGCAACATGACTGCGTCATGTCATCATGTGACACCCGAGACGAAGAAAACATCGTCACACGGAGACATCCCTCATTCAAGCCTCCCCCCCCCCCCCCCCACCAACCCACATGTAAATTCAACACAACTGTATCCGCGAAGAAAGTTATACCACCAGCAGTTTTCTGGGATACGTAGGGCGTACTGCTGGCTGGCTTCTTTACTTGTGCAGGAGACTGTGAATGCTGCGCTACCAGTACTGTACTACATTCGAATGTTCGCAGTAGACGATTCGGAAGAAATGACCGGGATTGTATTAGGAAAGTGTCGTGTTGTTGCACAACAATTCCCAACCTCGTACGCCCTCGGTAAGTCTTGATTTCGTTCGGATTCTCTGACGCACTGTATTGCAAAAGCCTCCTTATGGCCTATACGTCGCACCAAGCGAATTTCGTTTCTCCGGACCATTGCAAAGGCACTACTTTAGAACCTACGCCACCATTTAGGAGATTTCTGTTGGACAAAGAGCCTCCTAGGCCTGGATCCTAATTTCTTTTATGCCGGTTTCGGCAGGTTGGTTTACCGATGAAACAAATGCTTCGACAACCAAATGCTTATACACGCATGATAATTATGTGGAAAAGTAATTAGTGCCTTTAGCAATTTTGTGTATCTCTTTCCCTTCCTGGACAACCTTTTCTCGGAGGGGATTTGTACATTAAGTTTTGAACTAACCTCGTAGTAGATGAGCTTTCCTATTTGGGAAGAAAAATAACTGATGACGGCAGAAGTAAAGAGAATGTAAATTGCAGACAAGTAACAGCAAAGAAGGCCCGCCCGGTTAGCCGTGCGGTCTAACGCACAGCTTTCCGGAGTTGGAAGGAGCGCCTGGTCCCCGGTACAAATACGCCCTGTGGACTTGTCTCGAGGTCCGGTGAGCCGGCCAGTCAGTGGATGCTTTTTAGGCGGTTTTTCCATCTGCCTCGGCGAATGCGGGCTGGTTCCCCTTATTCCGCCTCAGCTACACTATGTCGGCGATTGCTGCGCAAACAAGTTCTCCACGTACGCGTATACCACCATTACTCTACCACACAAACATAAGGGCTACACTCGTCTGGTGTGAGACGTTCCCTGGGGGGGGGGGGAGAGGGGGGGTTCTACCGGTGGCCGAAGCGCACAATAACCCTGAGAGAGTGTTTCGGTATGGGGCGGCAGAGTGGTGAAGTGGACTGCGGTTGTCGTCGTGGGATTGTGGACCACTGCGGCTGCGGCGGGGATGGAACCTCTCCGTCGTTTCTAGGCCCCCAGTTAATATTCAATACAATACAACAGCAAATAAAGTTTTCTAAAAACAGAAAACTACTTCAGCTTTATAGAAAACTACTTTCCCATTTAACATGAACTTTAAATGTTGAGCTGTCTTTTCTGTACCGTTTGTTTGGAGTGCAACCTACTTTGTATGTGGAACAGAGACGATAAAGAGTACAGGCAAGAAGAGTATAGAAGCTTTTGAAATGTGACAGAAATATGCTGAAAATTGGATGGTGATATCGAGTAACTAACGAAAAGGTAATGAATGACATGTATGGCACAACTTTATGAGGAATAATTTGGTACTGGAGGGGAGTGTGTGGGGCAAACACGTACAGAGGATGTAACGTGGTTCAAATGGGTGCAGGTTGCTGTTGTCAAATATGAAATGACTTGCATTGGGAGACTACCGTAGTTCGGACTAAAGACCACAACAACACAAATGAAACTAGATGTTCATACGTCACTTCTTGTTCGTAGGGCATGATTGTATCGAGGATGATCGACGACCGTGAAACCGAGGCGTTGGGTTGTTACAGATGTCACAGCACTCCTATGTGGCTTCGCATTGTCATGTTGAAGTAGAGGGTGCTCCATGTGAGAACTAACTCTTCGACTCTGAAACTACAGCACGCTGTTTCTCACGCAGCGTCAGTTATGTTACACATCTCCATGTTACACCCTACACTTCGGAGCCCTACAGCAGCAAACGGCTACAACTACTTAGCCATGAAGAATAAAGATGTTGTATGTTGATTGTTTTATTTAAAAATTTTTAAGAGTAATGATTTAAAAAATACGGAGGCACTACTTTTCAGCACGTCGTCCCATAACGTTTTCTTCTCGCTATCTACGTTTGACTGGCGACTGTTACCAGTATGATTCATGATACTGTTTTTAACGCTAGGGGAATTTCTCAGTACGTGTATTCACGTGACTGCACATGCCTGCATTTAAGAGCTCCTTTTCATTTCAGTCCTCTCACCGAAGAATCAACACGCATGCTGAAATTTGGGCACCAGTTCGGATAATCTTCAGGAGTTGCATGCATGAATAAAGAAGGACGCGTGTTGTGGTCTGGTCACAGTGAAACAGGAACACATCACGATGTCGTTAGTTTTCCCTCTCTCTCTCCTTCTCTCTTGCTCTCATAGTTCTAATTTTCGTATTTAAACGTCTCTTCCCCAGACGTTTTCGTGCAGAACTAATTTTTCTCCTTGGGTCTCCTTAAAAAAAAAAAATAAAAAAAAAAAGTAAGATCAGGGAAGAATATTACTGTAGCTTGTTTGTGTAAAACTTTATTTATTTCGCCTGCTTTGTCCCTATTAAACACCGAGATAATTCGACAGCTTTCTTCAAATTTTCACTATCGCGAAAAGTGTAGAGTTGTCTTCAATACACCCAAAAGTACTCGCGAGACATTTCCTAAATCGTTTCCGCACATTTCACCATTCGCAGCACTGTCGCCGATGTACATACTCCTAAGAAATTAGCTTTTATTGCCCCTGAATTGTTTACTTAGAGGTATACGACTGCTGTTTTCTGTTTTTGTTCAAGTAAATGAAGCTAGACACGACTGATAAAATGGCAGCGGAATGAAACGCTACAGTTTCTCACAGTCGTTCTTGCGTTAAAAATCATTATACCTGAAAAGTGAAACTAGCCCCTTGTGTACGATTATAGCATTTCAATTAGAAGTTCTGCTGTACTATTGCTAACCAATACGTATCACGTCATAAGACAACGGAGAAACGTGGGTTATATGTCAAACGATATATCAAGAAATAGGAATTAATCCTATCGAACTCATCAACACATTCTCGTTAGTAAGAATACCGCGTGAAACGTTCATTTACATTTGTCTTATATTTCTTTTGTTATTTCAGTCATCCGTTCTCGTAAACAAGATTAGGAATTAATCCTATCGAACTCATCAACACATTCTCGTTAGTAAGAATACTGCGTGAAACGATCATTTACATTTGTCTTATATTTCTTTTGTTATTTCAGTCATCCGTTCTCGTAAACAAGATTACCACATAAAACAAACATTTACATTTCTTCTATTACTTGGATAACTGATTATGTACCTTTTCATTTCCATCTTCGCTACGTGTGACTCCATCTCCATGACAATTCAGAATGTTAGGACCTTCCTTTGACATACAGGACCAGCTCTGACACGTTTTTAGATAAATTTTATGTCTGGCCTTGGAACTGTACAACAGACGAAAATATTTGTTGTGTACTCGACTGATTAAATCAAGGATTTAACGTCTTAAAATTTCGTTTCTTTTAATTACTCATTACTTGGATGTTAATTCACTGACATAAAGCAACATCATAAACGTTTTGCGAATTGACTTCGTGAAAAAAAAACTTATGAAGTTACAGTAGGTAATAAAAATGGCTACCATGTTGCAAATTAATAACAGATCTAAAGCGATTATCCCGGAATCAAACACCACTTGCACTACATAACGTCTTCCAGCGCAACAGAAATGTGTGTGTGTGTTTTTTTATAAATTTCACGTAATTATTGACCGAATTTAAAAAATTACAATGCTGTCATGATCTACTCACTGATACTTTAAAAGCAAAAATGTCGTGTGACTAGGGCCTCCCGTAGGGTAGACCGTTCGCCAGGTGCAATTCTTTCGATTTGACGCCACTTCGGCGGCTTGCGCGTCGATGGGGATGAAATGATGATGATGATTAGGACAACACAACACCCAGTCCCTGAGCGGAGAAAATCTCCGACCCAGCCGGGAATCGAATCAGGATTCACATTCCGCCGCGCTGACCATGCAGCTACCGGGTACGTACTACTTTAAAAGTTCAACACAATAAAACAAGAGTTAAAGTTAGAACAGCGTATCCTTTAACAGCATAACTGATGCCGTACAAAGACACGGACTTTATTCGTCCAGTATTTGAGAATGAGTACACTTAGCGATTTCCAACAAAATTCACACGTAAGTTCAAACCCTTACCCTTGTAAACTGGAAAAAGTTCATCGCTTACTACGTTTACGTTGCTCATACAGTAAAACTTCAGTGTCAGATATGTTTTAATTTATTACTTCTTAACTACCGTTTCTTTTCACAACACAGTTTGCATTCAGTATCTACGTATATCACTGCAAAATTATATCCCTGCAACATATATAGTTCAGGAGATATGACGCCATAAACGTTGACATGCGCAAAAAACTAGCTCCCGATTAAGATGTTGCGCAAATTACCCACACTATATTCATCCAGCGTTTAATAATTAGTGCACTAAACGACTTACAACAAACTTAAAGCACAATTTTAAAATGTTTCTAAACCTTTTCTCTCGTACATGCATAACGCCAAATATTTAACACTTTAACTCTTATGTAATCAGACGTTTGAAGCTCTTTTGTACACGAGAATTGGATTCTTTAAGGATTCATGAGTTTACTGGTATCATCTAATGGAGGATCAGAGCGGATATGCGGTACGTCTACTTCGTAAGAGCCGTTAGTGACAACTAAACGTCCTGTTGAAGCTGCTCAACAGGTTGATCTGTAGGTGTGGAAACAACCTTCTAACACAAAAAGAGAATGGGCAAGAGCAATACTGAGACCCTATATTACCAACGTGGCATCCATTGTGAAAATGCCATCTTGGATGCAACTCGTAATTTTCATGTTGTTATGGGATGACGTAAGACGCCATCTTGGATGCAACTCGTAATTTTTTTATGGTTATGGAGTGATATGTCACATATCAAACAAATGCAGACTAGGTTGGGACTGAAAAATATTGTGATCATTAATGTTAAAACTAATCACGTACACATGTAATGTAAACTGCCTGGTTGCACATAATTTCGATGAACAAAATCGTTCAGATGACCTATGGACCATAGAGGTAAGTTGCACGAGAAGAAAAATGGCATCTTTCATTCAAGCACAGCTTTAATCGTTCTTGAGTGATGAGAGATATTTCTTCCTTTCAGGCGATGTTGGCACAAGCTGAACACACTGAGGACGTCCTGCCAACAAGGGAGGGAAGCACCCATTGCAGTGGTTCCTTTCCATATAAAATTAAATGACATTCATTTACCGATCTCTTCTGATGGAAATGATCGATATAGGGAAATCTTGATGCCATGATGCATTACTACATCTAAACATGCTACCCTCAGTCTTCAGTAGTCGTTCGAGTAGAAGCCCGCTTATCTTGCTACTTCTATAGCTGTCTTGCTGAGCCTAGTGGAATTCTTCTCTGCAGGTCACCGTTTCTAACAAGCTATTTTAATCAATGAAGTTCAGTTTGTCTTTTGGTATTGCTGTTATACTCGCTGCTGTAATATTCAAAGTCTTTTAGGAAAAGGGATGCCACGTCATTTACTGTTGCAGTTAAAACAAGGGAGATTTCCTCAACATAACGCAATAAATCCTATATGAGTGGCAATCTCAACTCATAAATGATTGTAACGGTCGTGGAGACTGACTGCAATACTTCGAGTATAACAAATATTGAACTTTAATTCACTATGTTTACTTTCATGTCTCTTAAGTTCAAACTAACGCTTCTGGAGGCAAAATTGTATTTTAAATTAATTTCTCTTAAATGAAATATTCACTTTTAATATCAGTGTTCGATTCTTGAAGACTAACTGATGATACTTTCAACGCTGTTAATAGACTGTGTCTAACTGTTTGCCACCAACGTGTGCAGGGTGCGCTTCCGTGATAGTCTGCTGATCTCCGCCGATATTCCTTAACAGTCCTCAAATTCCTTTGTAAATCTTTGCAGGTTATTTTTCAATAAATAAAAATATAATTATAAAGACATCAGTGTGGGTAAAAGCTTCCGTATTGTTAGGTTGAACTATCAATCAGCCAAACACGAACATTAATACTGGATGATGGGTATCTTGTTGCCAAATATTGGCGTTACTTAGTTCTGCCTTCGCTCAACGACCAAAGCCGACGACTATAAGAGCTCTCCCAAGTTCCGAGTACATGTGAACTGACCACCTGTCAGTTGTTGAGTGGACAATTTACCTCTCTTGAGACTCACGTACCAGAAAGACCACCAACTACCCAGAATCTGGCAGTGGAAATTTGAGAAATGTGTGTTATAACTGCCAACTTCAAAAGGATCATGTTTTACGCGTCTGTTTTTTGCGAGTAACCTATGCTGTGATAACTGTGCTGACTAGTCGATTATCCGTGTAGTCCCTCCTGCTTCTACTGTGCTGGTTGACTAACATCTTTAGGGCGAGCATAGGCTCAGCCAATGAGAATTAAAGACTACTGTATGGTTCACGCAGCTCGCCACTTTTAGGTTGAACAACGCTTGGTTCTATGCTATACTGTTATGACTCCAGCAGTTTCCACTTCTTATGTTTGTTACTGGGTCTCATCTAGATATTCTGCGAGTATGGAGGTATACCCACTGCACTCAAAGCAATGCGAGAACACAGCCGAGAGCGATGAGAATCATCATCAGATAAAGAAGAGATAGGCAATGCGACGTCTGAAGCCGTCTGCATCATGTGACTACCACGAAGAGAATCCGCAGTAACCTGATAATCCATTGTATAAGATCGAGGAAGGGATGTCATTTAACCAGAAGAGTGGAAAGGAAAATAGCAGACGATGTCTCCGTTAAATCATCAGAACCCACAGGAACAGACGTTCTTGCGAGTGAAGGAGAGGACGCAGATGCAACATTCATTTCAGCATCAACAGCAAGTTCCTTCTGTATGTAACATGAATCCGGTAACCACAAACATTCAGATTTGAAGGAATATACTTTTGAACGGACATTTCTGTGGTTCGGATACCACCGTAACATTGCAAACGATGTTGTGCAGACAATCGTTCCCATCGGACGTGCCGAAGGATTCCATACCGAAGCAACGCCGCCTTAAGAAACGAATCGTCCACTTCAGATGCAAGACTGTAAACTCTAACCGGAATATACTCGATCGCTGCAGTTGCAAGAAGGACTAGACTAACGGAACTATCACGATATGTAAACATCACCTGAAAATCAGCCCGAAAGAGAGGCCGGTCTACTTGCAAGCGATCGTGAATTTCTAGAGAGCCCGGTTACACATGCCGCGTACTCTTGTCATGAGGCCGAGCGGGGTAGCTGAGCGGTCTTGGGGGCCTTGTCACGGGCCGCCCCCCCCCCCCGCCCCCCAGGTCGGAGGTGTGTGTATTGTGCTTAGTGTAAGCTAGTTAAGTTAGTTTAAGTTAGATTAAGTGCTGCGTAAGCTTAGGGACCGATGACCTCAGCAGTTTGGTCCCGTAAGACCTTGTGACAAATTTTTAAAAAAAGTATTGTCATTAAACTATCAGTACCCCGTGTACTGTTTTTGGGAGACTCGACAGACATCATGGTGAGGGCAGAGAACGCCGCTGCCATAGAACAAAACAACAATATACTCCGCTGGATAAGAACGATGCGACACCGTCCAATATACACACACACACACACACACTCACACACAAACGTTCGACACACGCTGCGCTGCCTTACAGGCAGAAGTAGGAACAACGTGCTCGCTCGACGCACATGGCGGAATTATCAGTCAGCTGCGACGGCTGCTTAGGTAGTATTTGGTGATACACGTTCCTCTGAACATTCCGACGCGCTACACGATAGGACAGTGTTGCCACCTCATCGTTTTCACACGTGTGTTTCCAAAATATATCCGGTCTGATTTTGATATGTAAACTTTCGTCTTGAATCTGGATGAGGAATCGCACGCCGACCTCCAAGTGTGGCATTTTTTTCTTCACTCTGTAAAGCCGTATAAGGTCACATATTTTTAGAAAATCAATCATTTGTACAGCTATAAATTCTCGCATATGTTGTGTGGACTATCTGTTTACTCTCACATTGTCTGAGAGTGGCGCAGAAAGCCGAAAGCCGCAAGCCGCTTACAACGAACTACTCGTAATTTTTTTTCGGAAGTGTGTGGTTTCTACTTTTCTTTTCGCTTTTTGAAGCATTCTGTTTTATTCGTACCCACTGTTAGCGACTCTTCCTAGAAAGCCGCTTACAACGAACTACTCGTAATTGTTTTTCGGAAGTGTGTGGTTTCTACTTTTCTTTTCGCTTTTTGAAGCGTTCTGTTTTATTCGTACTCACTGTTAGCGACTCTTCCTAGAGTGCACCCAAAATAAGTTGGCTCATACGTGCAGTTGATGGCGCAGTTACGAGGCGTGGAGAATTGGAAATTTGTGGTAAGTTCCTATGGGACCAAACTGCTGTGGTCATCGGTCCCTAGGCCTACACACTACTTAATCTAACTTAAACTAACTTACGCTAAGGACAACACATACACTCATGCCCGAAGGAGGATTCGAACCTGTGACGGGGGGAGCCGCGCGGACCGTGGCAACATGCTCTAGACCGCGCGGCCAGGGACAAACACGTTTCGCATAATTTATAAATAACAGCTAATGAGTCTGTAAACATATTAACTATTTAAGTCACTACAACGAATAATTCCGGAAATATAGACGCTCATAGTCATCAGGTTTTCACTAGTGTAGAGAAAAACAAATATTTGTAGAAATAACGAACCAATGAAAACTTAGATGGACAGCACTCTGTCAGAAGGAATTGTTTTAAAACAAAAAAGGTTGAACCATGTAGACTACCGGACAACGTCACTAAATACTAATAGCGTAAAATAAACAAAATCTGTGTCACTTGCAAATTATATGTCAGTTTGACAGTATTCCCTAAAAATAAAATTTTCTTCTGCTTCTTCTGCGTCATTCCTAAGTAGTGGAGACGGATTGGGCAGTCCTTGTAGCTATGTTTCACCTTCCCATATTCTGTTTATTATGTGAGAGGCATGCCGACCGGTTCCTGCATCGCTCTCAAGCAGATTCTTTAATGGATTTCTTGCTTACTCGATTGGCTCTTCCAATAAAAGTTTTCTAGGCATTGCAGATTATCATAATTGGCTGATTATGAGGAACTTTCCCTGCACATATGGTGTAAGTTCCAAAAGCTATTGCTGCGAATGCTGGATATTTTACTGGGAGCATTTGGCAGGCAGATGGCCAGATTATGTGAACCAGGGCTATTCCTCGGCACGTGCGTCCAGTCGGCTAGAAGCAGCTACCAGTGCGGTATTTCCAAGCTGACGGGGGAGCCCGGAAACTCATGCAGAGTGTTGTACAAGCGAGCTAAGGTGGTTCCTTTAGTGACTTAGCACAAAGAGAAAAAATTGTAATATTCTCTGAAAATACATAAAATGTCTTACAGACAATGGGAAAATTAAATACAGCTTATATATTAATTAAACCATGCTTGTAAATATTTTATGCATAAAGTTATTAACATTTACAATTATTAGTACATACAGTTCACCACAACTAATTCAGATAAGCGTAAAACACATATAAGAAGTGGTTTAAAAGCTGATGGTCCCGAGACCACGAACACAAGTTACTTTTACATTAGAACAAAATAGCAAATAGTTGCAAATACCTTATATAAAAGTCCTCAAAGATATGTCTAAATTACGATTTCTTCTTATGAAAACGCGATATCAGACTAATATAAATTAGTTAGATACATGTTATTTACATCACAGGAACGATTCTTTTATAGAGACGATGTGGCACGTTTCAGATTACGGAATGTGTATACATGACTAGAGTTAACATTAATGAACACATTATTCTTTAGCTCTACAGAAGCAAATACACTTAATCTTTCGCTTTTTTTACAGATTAGTAAAAAGAAACTAAAGAAAGACTTATCGAAAAGAAATGATTTTAGTTTACATTGAAAGTTGCTTTGTTATATGCCAGACATTTTACGTTATTGTTGAAATCATGAAACACCTTTGTTGCTACATATTAACCCCTTTTCGAGCCACTGACAGCTTAAATAATGGATAAGAAAAGTTATTTTTTTCCTCTTGTGTTGTGGGTATGGACATCATTATTTTTCTCAAATTTTGATGGATTGTTTACGAACAATTTCAGTTGCGAACACGTGTATTATGTTCTGCATCTACATCTATGCTCTGCAAACCACCGCGAAATGCATGGCAGTGGTTACGTCCCATTGTATCGGTTATTTCGATTCCTTCCTGTTCCACTCACGTATGAAGCTGGTGAAGAACGATTGTCTCAATGCCTCTCTGCGCACAATAATTAGTCTTATCCTCACGATTCCTATGTGAACGGTACGTAGGGGATTCTAGTATATTCCCAGAGTCATCAATTAAACTCGGCTCTCGGAAACTCTGTTAATAGACCTTCTCATGATATCTCACAACTATCTTCAAGAGTCTACCAGGATTCCTTGGGCATCTCTGTGACTCTCTCCCGCGGATTAACAAACCATTCGTACCCTCTTCTCCATATACTTTCACTATCCATTTTAGCCCTATTTGGCGTGGACCCCACACACATGAGCAATATTCTAGAACAGGTCGCACGAGTGATTTGTTAGCAATCTCCTTTGTAGGCTGATTGCACTTCCCCAGTGTTCTAGCAATAAACCTAAATCCGCCACTTGCTTTACCCACGACTGAACCTATGTGATCATTCCATTTCATATCCCTAAAAAGTGTTACACCCAGGTATTTGTGTGAGTTAGCTACGTCTGTTCGTTTTGTGAAGTGCACAATTTTACTTTTTTGGATATTTAAAGCAAGTTGCCAGACTTCGTACCACACTGAAATCTTATCAAGATAACTGCGTCATCTCCAAAAAGTCGGAGGCTACTATTAATATTGGCAGCAAGGTCATTGATATACAGGGTGTTACAAAAAGGTACGGCCAAACTTTCAGGAAACATTCCTCACACACAAATAAAGAAAAGATGTTATGTGAACATGTGTCCAGAAAAGCTTAATTTCCATGTTAGAGCTCATTTTAGTTTCTTCAGTATGTACGCTCAATGGAGTACGTTATCATGATTTCATACGGGATACTCTACCTGTGCTGCTAGAACATGTGCCTTTAGAAGTACGACACAATATGTGGTTCATGCACGATGGAGCTCCTGCACATTTCAGTAGAAGTGGTCGTACGCTTCTCAACAACAGATTCGGTGACCGATGGATTGGTAAAGGCGGACCAATTCCATGGCCTCCACGCTCTCCTGACCTCAACCCTCTTGACTTTCATTTATGGGGGCATTTGAAAGCTCTTGTCTACGCAACCCCGGTACCAAATGTAGAGACTCTTCGTGCTCGTATTGTGGACGGCTGTGATACAATACGCCATTCTCCAGGGCTGCATCAGCGCATCAGGGATTCCATGCGACGGAGGGTGGATGCATGTATCCTCGCTAACGGAGGACATTTTGAACATTTCCTGGAACAAAGTGTTTGAAGTCACGCTGGTACGTTCTGTTGCTGTGTGTTTCCATTCCATGATTACTGTGATTTGAAGAGAAGTAATAAAATGAGCTCTAACATGGAAAGTAAGCGTGTCCGGACACATGTCCACATAACATATTTTCTTTCTTTGTGTGTGAGGAATGTTTCCTGAAAGGTTGGCCGTACCTTTTTGTAACTCCCTGTACATCATGAAGAGCAAGTGCTCCAACACACTCCCTGGGCACACCCGAAGTTACTTCTACATCTGACGATGATCCTTCATCCAAGATAAGATGCTGCGTCCACCCTCCCAAAAAGTCCGCAATCCCGTCACATATGTCACTTGGGACCCCATATGACCGTACTTTTGATAATTAGCGTAGGTGCGGTAGTGAGTCAAAAGCTTTTTGGAAATCAAGAAATACTGCATCTACCTGACATCTTTCATTTAAGCATTCATTGTGTCATCTGAGAGAAGTGCGAATTGGGTTTTACATGATCGATATTTTCGAAATCCATGCTGCCTGGCATGCAGGAGGTCATTCTGTTCAGATACCTCACTATGTTTGAGCACAGAATGTGCGCTAAGATCCTACAACAAATGGGTGTCAAAGATATTGGACCGTAGTTTTGTGGATCGCTTCTACTACCCTTCTTGTAGATGGGTGTGACCTACGTTTCATTGTGGTGGTGTAGTCGAAATACCTTAGTCATTGAAGAGACACTTACATGATGACAGTGTGTAAACATCACATATTATTCTTTCTGCTCGCTTTTGTGCTATAAATACCTTTTTTCTAAATAATGAGTTACCCCAGAAGATTATTCCGTAAGACATTGTTGAATGGAAATATGCAAAATATGTCACGATATTGTTCGTTTGTTTCCAAGACTAGCAGTTACGTGAAGAGCGGATGTTAACTGAACTTACTTGTTTGAACACAGTAATGTGCTTCTTCCAGTTCAAATTTGCGTCAGTATGTACACCAAAAAATTTGGAGCTTTCTATCTGTTCCAATGGTATATCAGGTGTTGGTACATTTGCTGCACAGAATTAAATGTAGTGTTTTTTCTCTAAAATTTAAGAAGAGTCTGTTCCAAAGAACCATTTAATAATTCTTTAAAAAACATCATTAATAATCTATTGTGTTGATTTCTCTCTAACAAGAGTTATTATAACACCATTACCGTCTGAAAAATTTTGTAATTCTATTTGTTGGATGTCATTCAGATATACATGAGGAATAGGAGTGGACCGAAAATTGAACCCTGTGCAGGTTTCCCAGTGTTTCCCCCAATCAGTAAAGTTCTCTATCCTTCCAACGTTGTTTGAATTCACTATAGCTGACACATTCATCATGAGAGAACCATCAACTGATGCCACTACTTAGGTTTAGATCTGAAGGTGATACAGAGAAATCAGAACATCTCTTATAATTAAAAATATGCAGCTAGGACTGAATAATAAATGACAATCGTTTTAAATTGTTTCAGTGATTCAGGACCACTTTGTGAATTCTGTTTGAGTGTTGCAATCACAACTTGTTTATTCCTAAAGTAAATCAGTATTATAATACTTCTCACTCAAGCAAGGCTTTTGCAATGCAGACTGTAATGTGCTAAGTAAATTATTTTAAGTATGAGACCACTCTTGAGTACATTACTTTTTCAGATAGTTTCTGAACTGACGTCAGTAAGGAACAATAATTACTGAAGTTTTCCTTTTAACGTTTCTTATACATAGTTTTAACAACTTATATTTTAAATTGTCTGAAAAAATTCCCTATGTCAGTGAAGTTGGCAGGTAAAATTTATTTTAAAGGCCCGAGTCAGAGCTTCACAAGTTTCCTCCCAGAGCAACTTCAGCTGGGCCTATGTGGCACAAGTTGCCTGCCTTTTAGAACCAAGGCAGCTCTGTCCAGTTAAAGCTGCTGACAAGAGACGCCTTGAGCCCTATGCTGAAATTGCAGGCGAATTCGCACCATCAGTTTTAGCCAATAGCGTGCGTGGGATACAGGTCGTGATCTATACCTCAAAATGTTGTAGAGATGTCTTCTTTGGAGGCAGAGCCCTTGGCTCTGCGTTCCACGACCAACCACCGACAGCAGTTAAGATGAACTGCCTCCCACGCATTGCCAACTTCAATTAGTTGATCGATCTCCTAGACTGGTCTAAACCTGGTAACTTCAGACCCTAGGCGCGCCCCTTGTATATATATCACTAAGGACATTGATTATTAAGTTACAACAACTCCATCAACAACACATGACCTTATGTCTTTTAGAATTTTTAGAATTATGTTAATTTCACTGATTATTTTGAGTGTACTTCTAGTTACTTGAAGTTTTGTAGAATGATAGTTTTAAGTTATTCTCTTGCTTCTTCAACTGAACCATTTAATCCTCGTTTCACTGGTAAAACAGCTTGCAACATATAAAATATCTGTCCCAACATCATTGTTTAATTTAATTGTTATGGTATCTTATACATTGACAGGCTACCCATTTGAAAATATGTCATATAATCTTATTACCTGTATTATTTATTTCTGTTAGGATGTGCATACTTCTAGACATTTCAATAACTTTCTTGAAAGTGTTACAGAACTTCTGTAGTATGCAAATAATGTCAGATCTTGACTTACTCTGGCCTTTATGTAGTCTTTTGTTGTTTTTTTGTGTAATGGAATTTCTGCATAAATTTTCAGAAAAGATACTTTTTTAAATATTGACACAAATTTACCGTGGAATAAACTGAATTTGACATTAGCTTCACTTTCTACAAATACCCCCTCCTATAAAAGCTCTTTTAACTTACTCTTAAAGCACTGTATCCTGTTGTCGTTAATACACCTCACTGATTCTTACCAATATGCCTCAGGTCTCTAAGGTGTTACATTGTTTATCTCCATTGTAGTACAATTCTTTTATCTTGGCGGTTCACGCATGCCCGCCCAGACGCGGGGGAGATTGCTGTGTTGCCAGTTTTACGCACCAAGAGAAGCAGCGCCATAGTATAGTTCGCAAACTTACGTTTGGAGGGGGGGGGGGGGGAGCGCGCAGTTTATGAAGTAAAGGCACCACTGCCGCAGTAAGCCTTTCGCTGCTAAAGAGACGTGCTCCCCACATTCCGCGATGTGCGCGATTTTGTCATCATTGCACTGTTCGCCTGTGCAGACACATGGTGTTTCGACTGCTTTGACACACTTTATCATTCGATTTCACAAAAACTATTTGGCCCAAAAATTTGATTTTTACACATCTTCTTGACTGATACCTTCCCCCATAAATGACTTAATTTTGTTTCGATGTTCAACGCAGTTATTGTACAGAATTAGATGTAGTAAACCATTCCACGAAATTTTGATAGAGTTTGCAGAGGTAAAAGTCCATAGCGTATACTTTCCGTATGGTCGATTTTAGTTGCCACTAGAAATTTCAAAAAATTACATTCAAACGAATAAAATTCATGAAGTAAAACACTTCGATATTGTTTTTAAAATAAAGAAAATATTAAGCACCGATCAAGGTTTGAACTCAGAACCTTTCGCTTAGTACCCATACATTTTTAACCATTCCAATAACGCAGCTCGTCATTCAGCTCTTTTGCCGGAGGACTTTAAAAGATCACACAAAATACCAACGAACACTGTTGGTATGGTTATGAATTACGTTTCGTCGAAGTACAATAGGAAATAAACAATTACCGCTGTTCTTTATTGCGAAAAAGCGGTTAGTGAGAATGATACAAACACCTTTCCTTGCTATCGCCTGAATTAGGGGGCTTATTGCTTGTTTGGTTTATTAATTAATAAAATACGAACAATCGGTATAAAGAATGCTTTTTCCAAACTTTCTATAAAAGAAAGTCTGCTATCAAGACATTGCAGCCTCGCGGGATTAGCTGAGCGGTCTGGGGCGCTGCAGTCATGGACTGTGCGGCTGGTCCCGGAGGAGGTTCGAGTACTCCCTCGGGCATGGGTGTGTGTGTTTGTCCTTAGGATAATTTAGATTAAGTAGTGTGTGAGCTTAGGGACTGATGCCCTTATCAGTTAAGTCCCTTAAGATTTCACACACATTTGAACATTTTATTAGTCGGGATCATCTTCCCGATAGTGAGAATTAAATATCGCTATCGAACTTTTAAGATTTTTCTCGTGGCTCTTCATGAATTGATGTGCAGTTTATGCAATTATTCTGCACTTGCTGGTGATTGTAGATGCTCTATTGTAACTACATAACCATATTTCCTTCAATGAATTCAATACTGTTCAGCTAATTTATCAGTTTCATGTGATACTACCATTCACACATAGTTGTGCACTTATTAAAAATAAACTTTTGATTAAAATTTTAAAGATCATGGCGTAGAAAACGTCAATATTCTTTTATATATTTTTCATATATATTTAGACCTACCTCTACCATTAACTATTTATTTACTGTTCATTTTTTGTCTGTGCAAGTGCCATAGTGTTTCGTGTTTGCGCTGCACCGTCCTTGGTAAAAGGCTTAGTGGACTCTGTAAGCCAACACCAGCCAAAATAACTTGCCTCTGATAATTCTGTATGCTGACAGCAAAATGAGTCAGGAAATATAAGCTCCACCAAGAATCTTTATGTCATGATAAATTTTCAGATCGATAGCAGCTGAGTGGTTTAAAGATTTCTCTTGAAAATGTTTGCAGTAACAGCAGTACTGGAATGAATGAAAGTCATTTTGTGTAATACCATCGACGAAAGCTGCATGATTTTAGTATTTATGGTATCTTCTGTAGAAGTATCAGACAGTATGGCCATATTCAGCAACGTGCTAACAAAAGCAAGAACGATATTTGTACAAGCTGACATTGCATAAAAATGAACTCAAAGCAATAATAAACATTTTCAGAACTATACATTAATATATCAAGACAGCATAAAATTAGTACTATTACGGTGTTCGTCCACAAACATGGTATATTAAGGAGAAATCCATCAACAAGTAAACGGAGGGAAAGAGATCCATAATTTATAGAAGTTATGGTTCAAATGGCTCTGAGCACTATGCGACTTAACTTCTGAGGTCATCAGCCACCTAGAACGTAGAACTAATTAAACCTAACTAACCTAAGGACATCACACACATACATGCCCGAGGCAGGATTCGAACCTGCGACCGTAGCGGTCACTCGGTTCCAGAATGTGGCGCCTAGAACCGCACGGCCATTCCGGCCGGCTATAGAAGTTACACTACGAAAGAAATTAAAATAATACAACAAGGAAAGCTCCCAA
The DNA here is from genome assembly GCF_023898315.1 of Schistocerca nitens. NCBI lineage: Eukaryota > Metazoa > Arthropoda > Insecta > Orthoptera > Acrididae > Schistocerca > Schistocerca nitens. The sequence continues at coordinate 926,581,651 of NC_064617.1, read as the reverse complement.
CTTGAAAAACTGCTGGACCTATTAATTAAGACAAGTGCATAGGAAACAAGGAAAGAAGCTTCAGGCGTAAGGTCAGTGTTAATCCAGTACTCCTGACATAAGATGGAACTATGTGTTAACAAATATAAATACAGGGTGTACATATAGTCTGGGAGCACTTCCAATTATTTATTGCACAAGAACCAAACATTGTACAGATATCATACATATGTCATTTTGAAGAGAAACCCCGGAAGTTTTCTTCGTGTATACCGCCACAGCGTAGTTTGTTAACTTGCCGATAGTCAGCGCTAGTCGCAAACATGGCGAGTTTAGGTACGGGGCGAGCTTTCTGTGTGTTGGATTTCGACTAAAACAAGTGTGCTATAGCTGTTAAACAGATGTTTAGAACTAAGTACGCTAAGAAGCCACCAACAGGGAAGGCCATTTACCACTGGCACAAAAATTCGTTACGACGGTTGCTTGTGCCCAGCAAAGAGAAGCGGGCGTCCCAGTGTGAGTGAAGTGAATGAATGTGGAGGGCGTACGAGAAACATTCATAAGGAGTCCAAAGAAATCAGTGCGTTGTGCATCCCGTGAACTCTTAATGGCTCCAATGACAGTGTGGAAATTCCTGCGACAGAAGCTGTCTATGAAATCATACAAATTGGAGCTAGTTCAGAAGCTCAAAGACAACGACAAAGTTTTGTTCACAGTTTTATCAATTGAATGAGGAGTGGGATGGCATTGTTGATCGCTTAATTTTTAGCCACGAAGCCACTTTTCACACTAATGGGAAAGTGAAAAGGCATAATTGTGGAATCTGCGGTGCAAAGCATCCACATGAATACATTAAATTTGAGCGTGATTCCCCAGAGATAAACGTTTTTTGTGCCTTGTCACGCCGAAAACTGTAGGGGCCATTCTTATTCGCGGGGAGCACTGTACTTGCACATGTTTCAGCAATGGTTGATGGCTCAAATGCAGTCGGACTCTCCGTTCATCTTTCTCCACCCCATTTTGATCGTGAAGTTAGTGGGTACCTGAAAACGGAGCTGCCGCATCGATGGATCGGCTGTGCTACAGAAGGAGACAGCTGTTTCATGAAATGGTCTCCCCGATCATCAGATCTCACTCCGTGTGGCGTTTTCCTGTGGGGACACATGAAAGATCTGATGTATGTACCGCCTCTACCACGTGATGTAGCAGAGCTCTGGGAGAGAATGCCATGCTAGGACGGGTACGGCAAGAATCCGATTACCGTATTGACGTCTACCGGGTCACTCATGGTTCGCGTATAGAATGTTCGTAAAAAAAAAAAAAAGAAATCAGAGTTTCTCTTCAAAATCTTATATGTATGACATCTGCACAACGTTTAGTTCTTGTGGAATAAGTAATTGAAAGTGTTCCCGGACTTTATGTACACCTTGTATAGATACAACATGTAACTTCTATAAACGGACTGAGACATACAGTCGTACTAGAATACCTGAATATGAGAAACATTCGCCGGCCGAAGTGGCCGTGCGGTTAAAGGCGCTGCAGTCTGGAACCGCAAGACCGCTACGGTCGCAGGTTCGAATCCTGCCTCGGGCATGGTTGGTTGTGATGTCCTTAGGTTAGTTAGGTTTAACTAGTTCTAAGTTCTAGGGGACTAATGACCTCAGCAGTTGAGTCGCATAGTGCTCAGAGCCATGAGAAACATTCAATAAGTAATGCAACACTTTTTACTGAAAGCAGGCTGGTTTTATTCAGGATTCCAGTATACCATATTATCCCCCACTCTTTTGGCTACAAGGCCCTATTTTTCAACATAATCTTTGATCTTTGTTCTGTGCGACGACTGTACGCCAGCTACTTGGCCCTGTGTGCGTACATGGTACCACTCTATTGATCGACGTCGGAGCCAACGGCTTGCTGCATCAATAATCTATCCATGATCCACGTACTGCTTCCCGCGGAATGCATCCTTCATTGGGCCAGAAAGGTGAAGGTCGGAAAGTGCGGGATCTGGGCTGAAGGGCAGTCTAATGAAGTTCTGTGAGCTCCTCTCGTGTACGCAGACTTATATGAGGCCTTGCGTTGTCATGAGAAAGAGAAGTTCGTTTGCATCTTTGTGAGGACGAGTATGCTGAAGTCGTTTCCTCAATTTCCTGAGCCCAGTGCAATACAGTTCAGAGTAACTCATTACGTCATGAGGGAGAACATTAAACAGAATTACCCATTCAGAGCCCCCGACGACCGTCGCCAAGACTTTACTGGCTGATGGTGCGGCTTCGAACTTTTTTTTTTTTTTTCCGGAGGAGAGGTGGTGTGGTAACGCACAAGTTATTCCGCACAGGTGGTCCTTCGTTGCTCTTTATGGTCTTCTGCTAGGCGGCGAGCAGCCCAGCGGGGACACACCGCCGGCCGCTGTGGCCGAGCGGTTCTAGTCGCTTCAATCCAGAACCACGTTGCTGCTAGGTCGCAGATTCGAATCCTGCCTCAGGCATGGATGTGTATGATGTCCTTTGGTTTAAGTAGTTCTAAGTCTAGGGGACTGATGACCTCAGATGTTAAGTCCCATAGTCCTTAGAGCCATTTGAACCATTTTTGGGGACACACCTTTGAGCACCCCACCTGGCGGACGAGAGTATCAGCACTACCAACAGAGACGTCCAGCTGTGCAGCGAGGTGTTTGACTGTGGTCTGTCGATCACCTTGAATGAGAGTGTCCAACATTGCACCAGCCACAGCTGAGAGCGGCCGGCCAGCATGTGTGAGAGTGGACAGGTATGTGCGACCTTCTTCCGATGATGACAGACACATCGCCCAACGACTCACGGTGCTTTTGCTCTTTGGCCGGTCTCCATAGACATTCTGAAAGTACCCATAAATATCTGCGATGCTCTGGTTTCCGTCCAAAAAGAAATGACAGCAATATGCTTGGTACGCATCTCCATTTCAGAAGTCTACGTACAGCACCGCCACCTATCGCAACTTCATGAAATTATGGGGGCCTAAGTGGGAATATTCCACGATATTCCACAACAAAGTCCGCATTTATCAACCTAATTTCGCCAAAAAAATGCGTTGCATTATTTATTGAGCGTCTCCCGTACGCCATCTGTCATGAAAAAGTGATTCATATACAGGGTGTTTATAAATGAATATCAGGGTTTTAACGCTTAGATATATATATATTATATTCAACTTAGAGTTATAAATGAAATGTCAAATTAAAGAGAAACTCAAACAGTTTTACCAAGAAACGCATAAATGTTCAATGGGAGCACCATTTGTCACACGGCACACATCAAGTCTATAGCCGAGTTCTTCCCAAACGTAGATAAGTGTGTCTTCAGTGATTGTAGCAACAGCTGCTTCAATCCAGTTTTTTATTCAGGGAGGTCTGATGGTTGCGGAGGCACGTACACACGATCCTTGATGAAGCCCCATAGGAAAAAATCGCATGGCGTTAGGTCGGGTGAACGTGGAGGCCATGTAAAGCAAGCCCTGTCGTTGGGTCCCTTGCGGCCTATCCAGCGCTTGGGTACAGTGAAGGTCAACCAACTGCGTACTTTGCTATGCCAGTGAACATTTATAAGGTTCTTCGTCAAACTGTTTGAGTTGCTCTTTCATTTTGCATATCATTTATAACTGTAAGTTTAATGTAATAAATATTATAAAGTGGGGGGGGGGGGAGGACCCGGACCTATGAGGGAGAAAAAGGGGGGAGGAGAGGAAAAGAAAAAAGGGGAGCCATTGGAGGGAGGGGACATAGAAAAGAGGGGGCTGGGTGGACACGAGGAGTGGGAAAGGCAGTGGACGAGAGAGCAGAAAGGACTCAGGGCAGAGAAGAGAAGCAGAGAGAAGGTAGGTGGGGAAAAACCGGATGGAAGGGGGGAGGGAAGAGGGAGCCCTGGCAAAGGACAGAGGAAAGGAGGGTGAGGTGAGGATTAGAGTTGATCAGAAGGATAAATGGAGGGAGAGATGCCATCGTCTGGGAGAGGGAGTTGACAGAAGCCACCTTGGGTAAGGAGATGACGGGTGTAGAGATGGAGAGTAAGGGGGGACACAACAGTAAGGTGGCAGGAGGTGTAAAGGATGCCGACATGTTCGAGGAATAGGAGCAGATGGGGGATCCGCGTGGGAGATGGGATCCCTTTGTGTCTAAGCACATCCGCAATATATTTTAGGTGCCTTACGATAAAACACCCGAGTGTAATGGAGCCTGTGCGTATTACGCAGGGTGAGGCACTTTTATTATACAGGGTAACAATAATTAAAGTTAAACTTTCAAAACGCTATAGAAATAATACCACTGGTCAGAATGACTTCAAATTGCAACGGAATATCATCAGAGAAGGGGGAAACGTATGGCAGCAGGAAAAAAATAGTTTGTGAAAATAGATCAATAGATGGCGTTGTATGTGTCAGAATACGTAAATGAAAACACCTGTCATTCGTACGACGCGTTGAAGTTGGTATAAACACGCCGGGTACACGACTTTTCCTAATCCCTCCAAGACCCAGGCGATCATCATAGGCCGCACCACCCGCTCCTTCCGCCTCCATGATTTCTACCTCACCATTTATGGCCGTCCTATCCACCTCACTCCTACCCTCAAATACCTTGGCCTCACACTCGACCGCCACCTCACCTGGACTCCCCATCTCCTTACCATCCAAAACAAAGCTCACAACCGCCTCCACCTCCTGAAACTCCTGTCCGGCCAGACGTGGGGTCTGCATCCTTCCACCATCCTTCACACCTACAAATCCATGATCCGCCCCATCCTTTGTTATGCCAGCATCGCCTGGATTTCCGCTCCTCCCCAGTTCTATAAAGCCCTCCAAATCCTCGAACGCCATGCACTCCGCCTTGCCTTCTGCATCCGCCTTCCGTCCTCCACGCGCATCCTCTACGACCTCATCCCCTTCCCCCACCTTCTCCTTTTCCTTGAACACATCCGCACACTACATGTTGTCCACCGCCTTGATCCCCCTCACCCCCTGGTGTCTCCCTTCCTCTCCACTCCCAACCAGTTGCCGCGCCTTTACCGTTGTGTCCCTCCCTCTCTCCATCTCCACACCCTCCATCTCCTTTCCCAACACAACTTCCACCATCTACCCCTCCCGGATGATGAGCTTCACCCTGACATCTACCCTTCCTACCAACTCTAACCCCCTCTTCCTGCCTCCTCCTCAGGGCTCCCTCTCCTCCCCCTCCCTCCTCCTGAGCGGCTTTCCCCTCCTACTCTCCCTCCATCTCTTGTGCCTCCTTTCAGTGTCTCTGCGCTCCCTCCTGCCCTGTCTTCCCTTTTCCTCTCCTGCCACACGTGTCTCCTGCATCTTCGTGAACCCACGGTTGCCCCTCCTCTCTTCATCCCGCCGCTTCCTCAGCTGCCCCACGCTCTCCCCTCCTTTTCCATCCTGTCTGACCTTTCCCTCGGCAGGTCCCACCTGGTAGTTTTACTCTTTGTCGTGTGTGCTCGACGTGGGTTTTAAGTGAGTTGTTTCTGAGTGTTTTTAATACTGTGGCCAACTTTTAACCTGTGCATTCGCAGTCAGTGTCTTCTCTGTGTTTCAAGAATCGCCAACTGTGTTTTTTAACTTTCTGATGACCTTTTTTTTAACTGTCACCCATGAATGTCTACATGTCCATGTCTTTTTACCTCCATTTTCTCCCCTTACTCTGTTTTATGTTCCCCTTTTTTATCTTCTTATATATGTATCATTTTATTCTTGTTTTAGTTGCCGTGTCTCTCGGCTGAAGAGCGGCGGATTGTGCCGCTGACAGCCCTCCCCTGCCCATATGGGGCAGGGGAATGAAATCACAATAAAAAGAAAAAAAAAAGACTTTTCCTCCTTTGCACCTGCGGTGTTCGCCATGACTTTCTCTACACAGGATCGCGCTCTGCTTGTAGAACTGTATTACAAGAATGATGACTGTGCACACGTCGCTCTGTAGTAGTTCCAGACACTGAAGGAATTGAGAAAAGGCGTTGGTCCGATGACTGCCGTGGATCTGGAGAAAATGATTCGGAAATTCGAAAAGACCCGTTCTTTTGGTGTTCAATCTGGTAGAGGGAGGAAACGATTCGACGTCAGTGGAAGCAGTGGCTACAGCACTGCAGGAGGAGACGTGTAGTGCACGGAGAATTGCCCGAACTTGAACATACCCGTGAACACGGTGCATAAAATCATACGAAAAATCCTTCTTTGCTATCTATTCAGAATTACCCATGGGCACGAGTTGCTTCCTGTTGAGCTGCCAGAAAAAGAGATCTTTGCTTTGGAATTTCTTACTCGCATGACAGTGGACAATGATTGGCCGTGGAGGATTTTGTGGACAGACGAAGCCCACTTCCATGTGGCAGGATATGTCAGTACACAGAATTGGCGAATATGGGCAAGTGAAAATCCACACGCAAATCAGCCACTACCACTTCATCCAGAAAAGGTCACTGTGTGGTGCGGGTTTACGGCATCTTTTATCATAGGGCATATTTTTTCGAAGAGACAGGTGCTTCCTATCCTGTTACCTGTACCGTCAATGGTAAGCGCTATGAGTGTCTTTTGGGCAACCACTTCATTCCAGCTCTCTAACAGCGTTGATGTGTGGATGGAACCATTTTTATGCAAGATGGCGCACCTCCGCACTTTGCAAATCGAGTTAAGCAGCTGCTAAAGCGCCATTTAAGGTATGCTAGAATTATCATTCGCCATTTCCCTACAGCCTGGCTGTCCCGATCATGTGATCTTAACCCTTGTGGCTCCTGGCTGTGGGGCTATCTGAAAGATATTGTACTCATTTAGCTGCATTGAAGCCACGCATTGCGCAACACATTCTGAACGTGACCCCAGAAACACTTCGATCAGTTGTGGAACATGCAATTTCTCGATTTAAACTTGTTACAGAAAACGGTAGACAGCATATTGAACATGTTTTGCGCCAGTCACGCGGAAATTAATAATTCGATTTGATTTGATGCTTTTGATGCGGTTTTTGGCCTCAGGAAAATTAAAAACCGATGTGATTTATGCTTTTTATGTGGTTTTTGGCCTCAGGACAATTAAAAACCGGTTTTCCCCATCAGATGTGATATGACCTTTTCCGGTTGATGGGCTTACGTAACTAGCAGTATTACACCTGTACACCCATGCACACTGTGTAGTACAGTTTGTTTCACGTCAAAGGTACACCTTAGGCATCGCTGTATAATTCATTTGTCATTTGTAGTCGACCACTGTTAAATTACGATGCTTACTTCGCCTCCTGTTGCTACATTTTGTAACTATTTGTTTTTCTTCTTCCATACTTTTTCCCCCTTCTCCGATAATATTCCGTTGCAATTTGACGTCATTCTGACCAGTGGTGTTATTCCTACAGCGGTATGAAAGTTTAATTATAAACACCCTGTATTATATCTCATCATATATATTATTACATCGCGGAATGAGGTGGCGAAGAGATTAGTCATCGGAGTCGCATTTTGCAGGACAGCAGTTGAAATCACCATCTGTCCCTCTAGATTTCGGTTTTTCCATGCTTCCCTTAAATCCTACTCTTTAGAGGATGCAACGAATCTGTACCATAGTGTCTTTTTTCCGTAGCAGAGGACGATATATATTTGTTTAATGAACTGTTCGATACTACGAGGGCAGTTCAATAAGTAATGCAACACATTTTTTTTCTGAAACAGGGGTTGTTTTATTCAGCATTGAAATACACCAGGTTATTCCCCAGTCTTTTAGCTACACAACACTATTTTTCAACGTAATCTCCATTCAATGCTACGGCCTTACGCCACCTTGAAATGAGGGCCTGTATGCCTGCACGGTACCATTCCACTGTTCGATGTCAGAGCCAACGTCGTGCTGCATCAATAACTTCATCATCCGCGTAGTGCCTCCCACGGATTGCGTCCTTCATTGGGCCAAACATATGGAAATCCGACGGTGCGAGATCGGGGCTGTAGGGTGCATGAGGAAGAACAGTCCACTGAAGTTTTGTGAACTCCTCTCGGGTGCGAAGACTTGTGTGGGGTCTTGCGTTGTCATGAAGAAGGAGAAGTTCGTTCAGATTTTTGTGCCTACGAACACGCTGAAGTCGTTTCTTCAATTTCTGAAGAGTAGAACAATACACTTCAGAGTTGATCGTTTGACCATGGGGAAGGACATCGAACAGAATAACCCCTTCAGCGTCCCAGAAGACTGTAACCATGACTTTACCGGCTGAGGGTATGGCTTTAAACTTTTTCTTGGTAGGGGAGTGGGTGTGGCGCCACTCCATTAATTGCCGTTTTGTTTCAGGTTCGAAGTGATGAACCCATGTTTCATCGCCTGTAACAATCTTCGACAAGAAATTGTCACCCTCAGCCACATGACGAGCAGGCATTCCGCACAGATGGTTCTCCTTTGCTCTTTACGGTGTTCGGTTAGACAACGAGGGACCCAGCGGGAACAAACCTTTGAATATCCCAACTGGTGAACAATTGTGACAGCACTACCAACAGAGATGTCAAGTTGAGCACTGAGTTGTTTGATGGTGATCCGTCGATCATCTGGAACGAGTGTGTTCGCACGCTCCGCCATTGCAGGAGTCACAGCTGTGCACGGCCGGCCCACACGCGGGAGATCAGACAGTCTTGCTTGACCTTGCGGCGATGATGACACACGCTTTGCCCAACGACTCACCGTGCTTTTGTCCACTGCCAGATCACCGTAGACATTCTGCAAGCGCCTATGAATATCTGAGATGCCCTGGTTTTCCGCCAAAAGAAACTCGATCACTGCCCGTTGTTTGCAACGCACATCCGTTACAGACGCCATTTTAACAGCTCCGTACAGCGCTGCCACCTGTCGGAAGTCAATGAAACTATACGAGACGAAGCGGGAATGTTTCAAAATATTCCACAAGAAATTTCCGGTTTTTTCAACCAAAATTGGCCGAGAAAAAAAATGTGTTGCATTACTTATTGAACTGCCCTCGTATTTATATTTTGACTGTTCCTTTGAAAATTGCATATCTTTTGTTCATCAGGGGAGACTTTGAGTTTATTATGTTGTTTGGAATCTATTATTTGAAATTTCATTTACCTTTTTATATTTTTCCTTATATATTTTCAAAATCCATTTCTTTCGTTTTCATGTTATTTATGAACAAGTTAATTTCTCTGACAAACTGAATTTGTTTCTTTCGTCACTAACCAACAGGCAATTATATATTTAATATTAGCTAAATCACGAAACTTCAGTACCAAAAATTATGCTTCAGTTCGGAACCGTGCTGCTGCTACGGTCGCAGGTTCGAATCCTGCCTCGGGCATGGATGTGTGTGCTGCCCTTAGGTTAGTTAGGTTTAAGTAGTTCTAACTGTAGGGGACTGATGACCTCGGGTGTTAAGTCCCATAGTGCTCAGAGTCATTTGAACCATCTGAATACATTTTTTTTCTTTATTAAATACTTTTGTGTTCTGATTTTTATTTTCTTGTTAATGTTAACTCAGACTTGCTGGAATGATACCTTACACGCTCTACTTCTATATCTACATCTTCACAGATATTTCGAAGTCCGCCGTACGACGCATGCCGGAAGGCACTGGTGATTTCCTTTGCTGTTCCACTCCAAAACCGAGTGAAGGAAAAGCCACTGTCTACGTGCCTCCATTGGAGCATTAATTTCTCGTATCTTATACTCGTCGCCCTCACGCGCAATGTATGGTGGCGGCAGTAGAATCGTTCGGCAGCGAGCTTCAAAATGACGGTTCTCTAAATTTTCTCAATATTGTTCCTCGAAAATAATGTCGCACTTCCCTCCAGGGATTCCCATTTGAGTTCCCCAAGCATCCATGTAACACTTGCGTGTTGTTCGAACTTTTCAGTCACAAATCTAGCAGCCCGCCTCTGAGTTGCTTTGATGTCTTCCTTTAATCCGACCTACTGCGGATCCCAAACACTTGAGCAGTACTGAAGAATAGGTCGCTCTAGTGTCCTACATGCTGTCTCTTTTGCAGATGAACCACACTTTCCCAGAATTCTCCCAATAAATAGAATCCGAGTATTCGTTTTCCCTACCACAGTCCTGACATGCACGTTCTGTTTCATAGCACTTTGTAACGTTAGCCCAGATACTTAAAAGACGCGTCTAGCAAGACTGTATCCGAACATTACGAGTTTGTTTTTCCTGCTGTCCCTCACCGATTTACGTGTTTCTACATTTAGAGCTAGCTGCCATTCATCTCATCAACTATAACTTTTGCCGAAGTCTACTTCTATCCTCTTACACTCACTCAGCTTCGATACCTTACCGAACCCCACAACATCATCAGCAAACAACCGTAGATTGTTGCCCACCCTGTCCACCAAATCGTATGTAGAGAATAATAGCGGTCCTACCACTGTTCCCTGTGGCACTCCTGATGATACCCTTGTCTCTGATGAACAGTCGCCGTCGAAGACAACATTCTAGGTTCTATAACTTAAGAAGTCTTGGGGCCACTCACAAATCTGTGAACCTGTTCAATATATTTTCTTTAAGAGCCTGTAATGGGGCGCCGTCTCAAACGCTCTCCGGAAGTGTAGGAACATGGAATTTGCCTGTTGCCCTTCATCCCTAATTCTCAGTATATCATGTGATGAAACGATGCTTTCTAAATCCATGCTGGTTCATGAACATAAGCTCCTCGGTTTCAAGTAAATTTATTATATCTGAACTGAAAATATGTTCAAGAATTCTGCAGCAAACCGATGTTGGCGATATTGGCCTGTAACTTTGCGGGTCCTTGCTTTCTGACCTTACTATATTCAGGAATCACCTGCGCTTTTTTCCAGTCGCTTTGGGCTTTGCGCTGGGCGAGAGATAATCGATAAATGCAGGCTAGGTGAGGGGTCAATGCCGGACTGGGATTCCATCCGGACCAGATTACTTATTTGTTTTCAACTCTTTCAGTTGTTTCTCTACGCCAGGGATGCTTCTTACTACATACTGGAGTCTGTTCGATGGTCAAACTACAGTATGTTTGTACGACTCTCCTGCGTGAACGATTTCTTAAACGCGAAATTCAAAACTTGGGCTTTTGGTTTGCTACCTTTAACTGCCACACAAAATTGGTCAACAAGTTAATGTCCCTATGCCTGTTTCCCTCTTAGCGATTTTACATAGGACCAAAATTTTATCATGTTCTCTGCCAGGTCTTTTGCTGAAGTATGAAGGTGGTAGTAGTTGTATGCTTCGCGCATGGATCTTTTCACAGACGCACGAATCTCTGTTAACCGTTGCTTGTCGTCATCTGCGAAATCTCTTTTGAACCGAGAGTGCAACAGCCGTTGCTTCCTTAGCCTTTTCCGCATCACATTATTAAACCATACTGGGTCTTTGTTTATTATAACTTTGTCTAGAGAGTCTCTGTGAAGTTTTTGAGGAGATCCGTCATACGATGCCAAGTCTACCACTTATTTCCATATGAGATCACGCGAAATTTTTCTCATGAGCTGACTACGGTGAAAATGTCTATATCGAGAATGTTAACAATTTAACAATTGTACTGCATCAGTTTGAGAGGAAATATTAAAGCAGTCAATCTTAAAATCAGTGCTCAACTTGAAAGTGGCTGTTTTCAACTACTGTCATTTATTACGTGAATGAAGAAAATCATATTATTGAAAGAACTAAGTCCAAGACTATACTACGATAATCCAGCCTTAATAAGTTAACGTTTTTTGGTGAATCTAATAATATACGGCCCTCCGAATGCTGCTCGACAACGAGCGAGCCAACAATATCTACGAAAAATCAAGACCAGTATATTTATTGACTGTTAATTATTGCTACAGTCGACTTAGGATCAGCGTATAATAATTCCATCTCATTCTCCCTCCCTCTCTCCATCTCCTCCCCCCTCTTCGTGTATGTCTTGCTCCTCACTCTCCCTGTTTATCTTCTCTCCTTTCCTTTGTGTGTCCATCAACCCCCCCCCTCTCTCACTCTCTATTTCCCCTCCCCCATCTCCGTCCATTTCCTCCTCCTCCTATCTCTGCCTACCTCCTCCTTATCCCTAGTTGTCTGTGCATCTTCTTAGGCTCCCTTCTCTCTCCACGTTATCACATTCGCCCCAACAGTAGGCTAATGGTTCTTATCCCTAAAGTATTTCTTTCCATATTGTAACTAATATGTGTATCAAATTTGACTGAAATCGTTCCAGTGGCTTAGGATGAACTTTTTACCCGTGGCTTTGCCCACAGAAGCACGTGTCAAAATCAAATACATTTCACACATTTGTTTCATATGTCACGAGCATTCGAACACATATTTCACCTGTGTGTCTAGCGAATTTCGCTCTGCAGTTTCATTTTCACGCAGTTTAATGTTTGTCACGTACTGTCTCTTGAACTATGCGTTGTATAATGATATAACGTTGCAGATACATCCAGTGCTATATATGCCTACTGCCCCCAAAACGTGTTGTGAGTAGGGTTACTAGTAAAGTAATATCGTATGGCATGCATGGCTTGGAGGCCTCGAAGAGCAAGTTCACCGCCTAATTGGAAGGGTTTTCTCTATCTACATCTACATGGTTACTCTGTAATTCACACTTAAGTGCCTGGCAGAGGGTTAATCGAACCATTTTCATACTACTTATCTGCCATTCCACTCTCGAATGGTGCGTGGGAGAAAGGAACACCTAAATCTTTCCGTTCGAGCTCTGATTTCTTTTATTTTATTATGATGATCATTTCTCCCTACGCAGGTGAGTATTTTCGCATTCGGAAGAGAAATTTGGTGATTGAAATTTCGTAAATAGATCTCGCCGCAAAGAAAACCGCATTTGTTTCAGTGATTACCACCCCTACTCGTGTATCATATCAATGACACTTTCACCCCTATTGCACGATAACACGAAACGAGTTGTTCTTCTTTGCACTTTTACGATGTCCTTCGTCAATCCTACCTGGTAAGGATCCCATACCGCGCAGCAGTAAATCAGCTGAGGACGGACAAGTGTAATGTAGGTTATCTCTTTAGTGTTCTGCCAATAAAGTGCAGTGTTTGTTTCGCCTTCCCCACAATATTATACATGTTGTCTTTCAAATTTAAGTTGCTCGTAATAGTAATTCCAAGGTATTTAGTCGATTTGACAGCCCTTATCCTTTGCACCCGCAGGCACCTATCTTTCGCAAGGTATGATAAGTGTGTGCGTACGTGTATCTGTCAAGTGTAGGTGACTGTAGTGGATTTGCGTGTAGTATAGTGTGACATTCGTGTTGGAGATGATGAGATAAGGGAGAGGGTGAAATCCGGCACCGGGTCATAGCCTGCTCCCCTCGAAGAGCACCAACGGACGGATGACCATCAACAGTGTCAGATCTCCTCATTTTAAGAGACAGTGCGGCGAAGTTTGGTGGTTAAACCAAGACATTGGCGCGACCGCTGGGGACCAGAAACATTACGTCACCAACTCTATTCCCTCTGCCGGCTAAATACTGGCAGTGAAAATCCACCACCATGATTCTAACCGGCTTACTTCCGGGTCACGCGCCAACGCAGAGGCATGCATTAGCGACCTCGGCCACGGAGGCGGGTACTTAGCAGTAAAGAGGTAATAAACTGAAACGTCATGCTTCATAGGGTCGTTTTACTGCAAGAACAACGAAAATACGGTAAGCGACACACCTTTTCCTTTTCGTAATTTTGTGGAGGCTGTATGGGAGAAAGAGTTTTGTGAGGGCTTGACATTATATGTAAAGATAGTTGCATGTGTCTAAGTGAGCTCGTTCTCAAGTACTGGATGACGGATGTATGGGGGTTCTCACGTCCGGAGCTACACCGCTTCTTCACGCTACCCCCCCCCCCCCCCCCTCTCTGATAGGTGTCTGCTTATTGCCCCCACAGTGGTTCTTTCCAGACAGTGTATGATATATCCACCAATTTCGGTCGAATGATTACGGAGGAGACGTCACACATACATACATTTGTGCGTTCACTTTTAAAATTTGTATGGATTACGTAACAAATCTCTACTCAGGCTGCTAAGCATTATTGTTTGAAAGAGCACAGTCGGGACTTGGCCGCTGTTCCACAGCTGGAGAGAGTGTCGGGACGCTGTGGCTGGCAGCACAGCGTTAGGAATCGACGCGAGGGACGGAGTGCAGAGCGCGCACAATGAGCGAACTGATGGGCGCGGACCGCCCGCGGGTGCGGCGACGCGCTATTGGCAGACGTCACGTGACGTCACGACACAGTGCTGGCAGCTCGACAGTCACGCTGCTACGGAAGCAATGTGCGGCGCAGGGGTGCCAACTGTACTGCAGCGGTTCTCAACTTGTGTTCGCGCCCCCCAAGGGTGACGTGATAACATTAAAAGGGTGCTCGAGATTCAAAAACTGATTAATTTACTGAAAGAAGGACAAAGCAAAACACATTCTGGTATAAAAAAATTAAAATTTATATTTACAGTGATATAATGCAGCACGATGCTGTCCTACTAGTAACTGCATTATATCACTGTAAATGTGCATTTTAATGTTTTTATACCAGAACATGTTTTGCTTTGTTCTTCTTTCAGTAAATTAATCATTTATTGAATTCATATTTTTTTTCTCAATAAGCTCTCGCACCCGTTAAATGTTATTACGACACCCACGGTGCACAATGTGGTTAATAACTTACCTTTCAGTACTAAATTAAAAACAAGGTAATCGTACAGGTTGAACTGCTCTTGTTTTCAGTGCACAAAACTCATCATGGACTCCTGCCCAAAACTGAAACAGTGATTTATTGCTAAATTGTCTTTTAATTTCACCAACTGCCTAAAGTCTATAAGGATTCTTTTTTGGCAGTTGAGAGATATACGAGAGTATTTCGAAATGGATCCCTATTGCACACGTAACATGCTACCAACTTTCCGTCAACAAAAAAATACTTTTTTAAAAATCTTTTCCGGTGTTGTTAATGACTTTCATTGGTTACAAAAACATTTTTGCACGTTTTACTTCAGCCTTTCAACTCTCAAAACATTCATCCTCATTCCCGAACGTTTTTAGCTTATTTGCTTTAAATTTCTGCCCCACAATTCCAATATTTTACAAAAGCCGTTAACTTTATCGGTGGTTTCCAAGATGTATGTCGGAGTTAAGGATTCATGGTAGTTTTTTCTCGAATATGTTGACCAATTAGTTAAACTTTATCGTAAATGAACCCTCTCGAAGCGTCTGGCGGTTTTCCTCTACTGGGAAAATCGAGGTTTCGTTTCTTATTTTATAAACACGTTACACTTACCCACATCTTGGCTCACAATAAAATAGTAACTACGAATATGCTGCGCTCATGTCTACACAAAGCGCAAAAAAAATCTTGGTTTTGGGTGTCTCATCCATACTGGTATTATAAACGCGAAAGTAACTCTCTTACACTTTCACGATTAAACCACTGAACAGATTTTGATCAAATTTGGTTCGGAGATACCTTGAGCGTTGAGGGAGAACATATTCTACTTCAGAAAGGGTGTAGTAGAACATATTTACTGATTTAAGGAGTGTAATGGGAAATATGGATCAATAATTAATCTTTGAAAAAGCTATTTACTCTTTGAATTTTGAATTTTATCATATTCGTGAAAATGCTTTTATTGTTTGGTATGATTCAACATAACGAATACAATTCTTATACAATACTCTACGTGTTTAATCCATACTTCAATACTAATACCAGTCACAAACCCGTCACATTTTAGCTGCTGAGCATCATGTTTCGTTTATAACGTCTTTGTAGCATATTTATTTGCGCTAATAGCTGTGGTCGTGCGGTTAGCGAAATAAACTCTCGACGACAGGTTCCCCGATTCAATTGCCGCTCGGGTTTTCTCTTCTGGATGCGTGTTGTTGTCATCACCATTTTATCATAACTCACGTGCAAGTACCAAAGTAGAGTCAAATAAAAACATTTGCACCAAGCACCCAAACATCCCAATCGTGGTTTCCCAATCATTAAAGTCATTATCACATTTCATTTCATTTTACTGATTCACGAGTGCAGCCGTGTGTAACAGTGACAAAACAATACTTACACAATCTTACACAGGCTATGACGAGCAAAGGCATTTGCGTTGGACGTCTGCTGTCGTAGCCCATATAATACCAAATTTCGGACCTCTGTCCTAACGGATACGTTCGTCGTTCGTCTCACATTGATTTCTACTGCTATTTCACGCAGAACTGCTTGTCTGTTAGCACTGGTAACTCCACGCAAACGGCGCTGCTCTCGATCGTTAAGTGAAGGCCTTCGCCCACTGCGTTGTCCGTGGTGAGAGGTGATGGTTGAAATCTGGTATTGTCGGCAAACTCTTGACAGTGCGGATCTCACAATTTTGAATTCCCTAACGGTTTCAGGAACTGGGTGTCCCATGCGTCTAGCTCCAACAACCATTCTGCATTCAAAGGCTGTTAATTTCCGTCGTTGGGCCATAATAACGCAGGAAACTGTTTCCCATGAATCACCTGAGTACGAATGACAGCTCATCCAATGCACTGCCATTTTAAACGGTGTCTACGTGATACTACCACCGTCTGTGTATGTGCATATCGCTAGGCGATGACATTCATTATCTCACTATACGTTTTAAAAATGACTTTTATCAAAGCTGTGCCACTTGTAAGCAGGTTAGCAGTTCAGTTCAGTGCCCCTTCATTAGTAACGTGACCGACCCATCTAATCTTCTGTAGAACCACATTTCGAAAGCTGCCATTCTCTTTTTATTTAAACTGTTTATAGTCCATGTTTCACTTCAATGCATGGATACACTGCAGAGAAATACCTATAGAAAAGACTTGCTAACACTTAAATCTGTATTCGATGTTAAAAAATTTCTCTTCTTCAGAAATGTTGTTCTTGTCACTTGCCATTGCCGGTCTACATTTTATATCCTCTCTATTTCGGCCATCTTCACCTATTTTGCTGCCCAAACAGCAAAACTCGTCTCTTTCTTTAAGTGTTTAGTTTCCTAATCTGCTTCCCTTAGCATAACATGATATAATTCGACTATTTTCCCTTATCCTTTTTCATCTTACAACTTGTTTTCAAAACACTGTCCATACCGTTCAACTCCCCTTCCAAATCCTTTGCAGTCTCTCACAGAATTACAATGTCATTGGCAAACCGCAAAGTTCTTATTTCTTCTCCCTGAACTTCAACTCCAAACTTTTCTTTGGTTTCCTTTAATGCTTGTTCAATGTACAGTTTTAGTTACATCGGAGATAGGCTATGGCTGTCGAAATGAGTATAATGTCGTGTTATATGAGATGGATGAATAAATATACACATATTATAAAAATGGATGTACATACATGCGTATGCTTGTATGTTCCATATCTCTTCCTAAACCGCTGTGCCGATTTGAGTCAAACTTGGTACACATATCACTTACTGTGTAGAAATCATCGCTGCGGGGGTAAAAACCATCTGCCTATGAAAGTGGTGGGGGTGAAAAAGCAGTGTAGCCCAGGAGGTGTGAACGCTCATGCGTAAGTCGTCCAGTATTTGAAATGAGAGCACCCTCTGGGACGGAATCAGAGTACCCCATCTGTATGCTTATAGTATAAATCATGGAAAAGTGTTGATGTGTGTCAAATGTCTGTGGGTCGTGTAACTGAGGCGGGACGTGGGGACCAGCCCGGTATTCACCTAGAGGGATGTGGAAAACCGCCTACAAACCACATCCAGGCAGGCCAGCACACCGGCCCTCGTCGTTAATCCGGCGGGCGGATTCGATCCGGGGCTGGCGCGCCTATCCAAGTCCAGGAAGCAGCGCATTAGCGCTCTCGGCTAACCTGGCGGGTCCACATCTGCCACTGAATGTACCTACAAAAATATAGCATTTTACGACACATAGTTCAGGACATATCAAAGATTGAGACTCGTGAAAACCTGCCATATTTACTAATAACTCTATCCGCAACGTATTTCGCAGACATTAATCATATATACCATTGGATATAAAAGTTAAATTATATTATTGTACAGCACATAGTTCAGGAGATACGTCATTAAAATTCAGAAGCGTGAAAATGAAACTACAGAGTGAAATTCACTAGAGATGCAGGTGAAATATGTGTACAAATAAATGTGAAATATTTTAAATATGTGTGAAATGTATTTGACATGTGGATATGTAAGCAAAGCCACGGATGAAAAGCTCATCTATATTTGGTACAAATATTAATTACAGTCCAGAAAAAAATACTGTGGGGTTAACAACCGCCAGCCTCCTGTTGGAGTGAGCGTAGTGACGGATAGAGGAAGAGATGGACAGATGGGGAGAGGGAATGAGAGAATCGACACAGTTAGGGGGACAGAGAGAGAGCTCGATGGGTAAATTGACAGAGAGAGAGGAAAGGAAGAGATGGACAGAGAGATGAAAGGGGAGGAGGAGATGGACAAAGGAGAAGACGAAATGGACAGAGTAAGGAAAGACGTGAAGATAGACAAAAGGAGGTGACACGAAATGGACAGACAGAGCATAGTGGAGAACAGGGAGAGAGGAGAAGGAGACGAACAGAGAGAGGCGGGAAGAGGAGACGGACAGATGGAGGAGAGGAAGAGATGGAAAAAGAGAGGGGGAGAGATGGGATGAGAGGGGGAGGAGATGGAGAGAGAGACTTTGAAGGAGGAGAAGGACACAGAGACAGGGAAGGAGGAGATGAACTAATAAATGGCTCTGAGCACTATGCGACTTAACTTCTGAGGTCATCAGTCGCCCAGAACTTAGAACTAATTAAACCTAACTAACCTAAGGACATCAGACACATCCATGCCCGGGGCAGGATTCGAACCTGCGACCGTAGCAGTCGCGCGGTTCCGGACTGAAGCGCCTAGAACCGCTCGGCCACCGCGGCCGGCTAGATGAACTAATAGAAAACTGCAATAAATACATACACAGCCTCTGCCACGTACTCAGTTAGTCAATAACAAATCATAATATATTCGTATCGAGTATATGGCACACCATCTGCTGCCATCTCTCTCTAGGAGCATACGGATGTGCCAGAAGCGCATTGTGGACTGCTGGGCACGCAGAGGCGTATGGGAGGGGGCCCTTTGGTGCCTGAAGCACCAACCCGCCAGCGGCAGGCGCCCTGCTGCTCTCCACTGTGTCTGCGAGAGGAAGAGGAGGGACCCAGCCTCTCTCTCCAGGGCTCAGCCCGCCTCAGCGCGCCCTCAGCGACGCTTGCGATAACAACGGCCGCTGTCGGGCTCCACTACGTCAGCAGGCGCTCTGTCTCCCTCTCTCTCTCTCTCTCTGTATTTCTGTCCAGTGAGAACCACGGACCACTACCCAGAACTCAGAGGAAGTCGTGTAAGAGCACTGTGTCACAGCGCCATCAATGGCCTGTTCCGGAAGAAACGGCTGCAGGCGACTCTGTCAAAACTCAATGGCAACGTTGCAGTCTGATCGCCACCTCGATGTGCTGATAAGTCCAATATCGATGGAAGGACGCCCATTTAGTAAAAGCATTTATTTACTTACTTAGTACTGCAGTATCGCTCAAGGAACAGTCCAATGAAAACGAGACAGATAGAAAAAATTAGTCCAGGTGTGAATAGGACTCGCGCTGAGGGTTCCATTAAAACTTAATTATCCTGGTAACCGAGAATCTTGAAAAGTTTTGCCATTTGTCAACATTGATGTGGCAACCAGTGCCGAAAATTCCAATACTTTCGAGAATGTTTCAATTTTAAATTTGAAGTCGGATAATAAGTAACAAAATAAATATCTTTTTCGTGTGATATATTCACAATTTTCAGATTTTTTTTCCTTTAATTGTACTGTGAAACCTTGCTTCTTGCTAAATTTCGTGATTCTTGGTTAACAGGAACTACATTGTAAGTTTTAATGAATGAGTTTGCGAGTGTCAAAATATGTAACGTAAGTGGCCTTACCTTATCGTTGCATTGGCTTAGAATCTTAAATATTTTAGTATACAACGTAAATGTCAACTTGATACGTCTACTCGTTCCTCAGAAAAAAGGGCTCTTAACAGATGGACAAATAGATGATGGAACAACAAGTGACAGAAGAAACATTTCTTTTTTTTCTTGTGATATAGTTACAAATTAACAGTTCTCGGGTGTTGTCGTTTATTTTTACTTTTAAATCTTCCTCCTTGCTAAATTTCATGATTCTAGGTCTACGGAAAGTTTTGTATCAAAATACGCTGAAGCACCAAAGAAACTGGTATAGGCATGCGTATTCAAATACACAAAATACGGCGCTGCGGTCGGCAACGCCTATATAAGACAAGTGACTGGCGCAGTTGTTAGTTCGGTTACTGCTGCTACAATGGCAGGTTACCAAGACTTACGTGAGTTTGAACGTGGTGTTACAGTCGGCGCACGAGCGATGGGACACAGCACCTCCGAGGAAACTATGAAGTGGCGATTTTCCCATACGACCATTTCACGAGTGTACTGCGAGTATCAGGAATCCCGTAAAACATCAAACGAGATGACGATGACTGAAGAGAATTGTTCAACGTGACAGAAGTGCAATCGTTCCGCAAATTGCTGCAGATTTCAATGGTGAGCCATCAACAAGTGTCAGCGTGCGAACCATTCAAAGAAACATTATCGATATGGGCTTTTGCAGGTGAAGGCCCACTCGTGTACCCTTGATGGCCGCACGACGCAAAGCTTTACGCGTCACCTGGGCCCGTCAACATCGAGATTGGACTGTTGATGACTGGAAACATGTTACCTGGTCGGAAGAGTCTCGTTTCGAGTTGTGTCGAGCGGATGGATGTGTACGGGTATGGAGACAACCTCACGAGTCCATGGACCCTGCATGTCAACAGGGGACTGTTCAAGCTAGTAGACGATCTGTAATGGCGTGCAGTTGAAGTGACATGGGACTTCTGATACGTCTAGATACGACTCTGACAGGTGACACGCACGTAAGCATCCTGTCTGATCACCTGCATCCACTCATGTCCATTGTGCATTCCGCCGGACTTGGGCGATTCCAACAGGACAATGCGACACCCCACACGTCCAGAATTGCTACAGAGTGGCTCCAGGAATATTCTGCTGAGTTTAAACACTTCCGCTGGACACCAAACTCCCTAGAGATGAACATTATTGAGCATATCTGGGATGCCTTGCAACGTGCTGTTCAGAAGAGATCTCCACCCCGTCCTACTCTTACGGACTTATGGACAGCCCTGCAGGATTCGTGGTGTCAGTTCCCTCCAGCACTACTTCAGACATTAGTCGAGTCCTTGCCAAGTCGTGTTTCGGCACTTCTGCATGCTCGAGGGGTCCTGTACGATATTAGGATGGTGTACTAGTTTCTTTGGCTCTTCAATATATGTGACATATTTGTGTATATCTTTCTTTTGACTGCATTGACTTACAATCTTCAGTTTTCTACAGCGTCAAGGGATTTTAGACTTTAGCATGTAGCATAAATATCGAATCGATACATCTACCCGTCCCTGAGAAAAAGTGTTTTCAACAGTCGGACAGACAGACGGACAACAAAATGATCCTATATGACTTCCATTTTTTGATTGAGGTACGGAGCCCTGAAAATAAATAAAGCTGTTTATTATTTCAAAAGTAATCGCCGTAACTGTTAGTACATTTATTCTACTGTGAGACAACGCCATTAATGCATATACGGGAAAATGTTTCCGGTTGCCTGTGGAACCCTGATTATACCCAGACTTGCACCTCTTCGTTCGAAGCAAATCGACGGCGACGGATGTTTTGTTCCAGGTCTCCTAAAACATGTTAATCGCATGGATAGAAAGTGGACCGCATAGAGAATGTATAAGGTCTTCCTAGCGAAATTTCTGCAACGTAGTCGAAACATCTTTGAAAAATATGGGCGGGAATTTTCTGACAGGTTCTTTCGACTACGATGCAGAAGTTCCACTGTGAGGACTTCACACATTCTCCACACAGTCCTGATCTCTTCCCATGCGATTTGCATATTGTGAAATCCCAGAAGAGAAGCATTCGTGGACATCGATTTCCTTCGGACGAAGAGATGCACGTCTGGTTACAGTCATGGTACCATAGGCAACCGAAACCATTTTTCCACGAAGCGGTTGACCGTGTTGACTCACAGTGAAATAAATGTATGAACAGTTATGGCGATTACTTTTGAAACAATAAACAGTTTACTTCCTTTTTTCATCTGTCTCGTTTTCATGTGACTACCCGTTATATTTAAAAATGACTTAACCTTCTTTTTTCATATACAGGGTGTTAAGAAATTCCCGTTACAAACTTCTACAACTTGTAGAGGGGATTGAGTAAATGATATCTGAATGGGAACCCAAGGCCGGAAACGTACTTTCTTCTGTTCTACGACAGTTTCAGTTCATGAGAGTGACGCGCCCACGTTTGCTAAGGAAAAGAGAAAAGCCTCAGAACTGATTATACTGGTATGCAGTAGGGTAGTCGGGATGACGTGTACAATGTCTGTAACAACGATGGTGGTTGCCACATCCAGATACTGTTGTAATGCATCGATACTGTTCTGTACATAGAGTATCGTGGGTTCTTTTTTGTTTGGAATATTGTAAAGACGTAATGTGTAAAATGTTTAAGTGATAACACAAAGAAGTGTGCTTAAGTGAAGAATGGATATTGCGTTATGTTTCTTTTCCAATTGTTGTCTAATAATTGTACTGCGTGACGCCTAAGTCAGTTGCTCAGTTAGAAATGGGTGAGCTAAATATCTGATCTGAAACCGCCGTAGAGCGTAAATGGCGCGTTTACGAGCATGGGTTCATATTCAAAATATTAAGTGCTCACTCCCCTCTACAAATGCTAGAAATTTGTAACGGGAATTTCCCTACACCCTGTACATTTATTCCAATTACTTACAGACCTGAATTTGGTGTAATTTGTTAGCAACGTACATCAAGTTTTCTACCTTATAGTTGCACAGGTTGAATGTGGGTTCGAATGGTTATGTGACACACCTACAATATGAAGCCAGTTTATTGCCAATTCGCTACAGTCTGTCAGACATAATTTATTGAATTTCGAAGTGTAAGTAGGCTGTTTAGGTTTTTATGTTGGTAACGCTCTGTATGAAATCACTGACTGCGCTGTGTGCAGTCTGTGGCTGGTTGGCATTGTTGGAATATTCGCTATTGTAGTGTTGGGCAGTTGGATGTGAACAGCGCGTAGCGTTGGGCAGGTGGAGGTGAGCCACCAGCAGTGGTGGATATGGGGAGAGAGATGGCAGAATTTTGAGAGCGGACGATCTGGACGTGAGTAAATTTGTAATACTGGATATCATGAACTGATATATATATATATATATATATATATATATATATATATATATATATATATATATGAGATGACTTTTGAATATTACTAAGGAAAATACATTCTTTGTTCTCTATCAAAATCTTTCATTTGCTAACTATGCCTGTCAGTAGTTAGTGACTTCAGTAGTTAGAATATTTCATTTAGCTGGCAGTATTGGCGCTCGCTGTATTGCAATAGTTCGAGTAACGAAGATTTTTGTGAGGTAAGTGATTCATGAAAGGTATAGATTATTGTTAGTCAAGGCCATTCTTTTGTAGGGATTATTGTAAGTCAGACTGCGTTGCGCTAAAAATATTGTGTGTCAGTTTAGTGATGATCAAAATAAGTAAAGAGAGAAATGTCTCAGTATGTTCAGTTTTGCTCAGTTGTTTGAAAAACAAATAACGTAACAGGTTTTCCAGCACAATCATTCATAATTTTTCTAAGGGGAAGTTTCGGAGGTACATGCTTGCTCTGAGCTACGCTAGAGAAGCCGATAAGGGTGTTGCACCCACGGTGTCATTGATGAATCCCCACATGAGAAAATCGAGCTGTGCAAGGTTTGAAGAACGTGGGGGCCGTGCAATTGGCGTAACTCGACCAATTCGTTGACCTGGAAAGCGGTTACAGAGGAAAACCCGAGTGTCGGTAATGTAGTTCGGCAGTGCGTAATATTGAGTTCTTGGACAGCGTCGCCAGTCAGCGGTATTAATCCTCGAGCGGGCGGGCTGTTGTAAAAACTACAACAGCTGCAGTTTTTATGCCTACATTTCAGACTTGGAGAAAATTAGATTTGAGTGATGAAAACACTGAATAGGAGCATGGCAGTGAATTTGATCTTGGAGGTGAGGATGGTGATCCTGAAAAGGCAGCGGATGCATGAGGATTCTTTATTGAAAGGACAAAGTTTTAAACTGATGTAAAAGTGAATGTGCTAAAACATCAAAACCAACAGAAAAAACATTGTACAAATTCCATCAGATCCGAAGAGGAAAGTGACGGGTATAACTGATGAAGTTAGTGCTTTTTGAAAGTAACTGACCTTGACTTTATTGAAGAAATCGTAATCTGTACAAATACCTATGTAAATAAACAGCGAGACAAACATCAATTCTCTCGCAAAAGAGGTAATGAGGTGATGAAATAATGGCTGTGTTCGGAATTTTTTATTTTTATTTATTTATTTATTTTGAAGAAGAAGAAGAATAAAATGCCATCATGCTTATGTACTGGAGCTCTGGGTAGCAGATGAACAGGAATGCTACTGCTTAAGACTGCAATGAGATACAATAGGTTTCTATTTTTTATAAGCTGTATGCGGTATGGACAATATTGGGTATCTAATGCTTCTCAGGACAGTTAAAAAAATGTGTGGTGCCTTTAGGAAATTCTAACAGGAACCTTACAACTGACAATTGGTACACAAGCTACCTCCTTTCTGAATATTTGCTGCAGAAGACTATCACTTGCATTGGTGCAATGATGAAGAACAGACGTGAAATTCTTCTAAAATTTCTCCCAAACAAATAGCGCATTTAATTTTCCATGTAAAAAAATCTCCCGCAGTTATCCATGTGCTGAATCTATACGTCCTTCATGGTAGGACACACAGCCACCTTCTCTAGTCATCCCATAACATAAACCATACTAACCTTACAATGTAATACACTCCTGGAAATGGAAAAAAGAACACATTGACACCGGTGTGTCAGACCCACCATACTTGCTCCGGACACTGCGAGAGGGCTGTACAAGCAATGATCACACGCACGGCACAGCGGACACACCAGGAACCGCGGTGTTGGCCGTCGAATGGCGCTAGCTGCGCAGCATTTGTGCACCGCCGCCGTCAGTGTCAGCCAGTTTGCCGTGGCATACGGAGCTCCATCGCAGTCTTTAACACTGGTAGCATGCCGCGACAGCGTGGACGTGAACCGTATGTGCAGTTGACGGACTTTGAGCGAGGGCGTATAGTGGGTATGCGGGAGGCCGGGTGGACGTACCGCCGAATTGCTCAACACGTGGGGCGTGAGGTCTCCACAGTACATCGATGTTGTCGCCAGTGGTCGGCGGAAGCTGCACGTGCCCGTCGACCTGGGACCGGACCGCAGCGACGCACGGATGCACGCCAAGACCGTAGGATCCTACGCAGTGCCGTAGGGGACCGCACCGCCACTTCCCAGCAAATTAGGGACACTGTTGCTCCTGGGGTATCGGCGAGGACCATTCGCAACCGTCTCCATGAAGCTGGGCTACGGTCCCGCACACCGTTAGGCCGTCTTCCGCTCACGCCCTAACATCGTGCAGCCCGCCTCCAGTGGTGTCGCGACAGGCGTGAATGGAGGGACGAATGGAGACGTGTCGTCTTCAGCGATGAGAGTGGCTTCTGCCTTGGTGCCAATGTTGGTCGTATGCGTGTTTGGCGCCGTGCAGGTGAGCGCCACAATCAGGACTGCATACGACCGAGGCACACAGGGCCAACACCCGGCATCATGGTGTGGGGAGCGATCTCCTACACTGGCCGTACACCACTGGTGGTCGTCGAGGGGACACTGAATAGTGCACGGTACATCCAAACCGTCATCGAACCCATCGTTCTACCATTCCTAGACCGGCAAGGGAACTTGCTGTTCCAACAGGACAATGCACGTCCGCATGTATCACGTGCCACCCAACGTGCTCTAGAAGGTGTAAGTCAACTACCCTGGCCAGCAAGATCTCCGGATCTGTCCCCCATTGAGCATGTTTGGGACTGGATGAAGCGTCGTCTCACGCGGTCTGCACGTCCAGCACGAACGCTGGTCCAACTGAGGCGCCAGGTGGAAATGGCATAGCAAGCCGTTCCACAGGACTACATCCAGCATCTCTACGATCGTCTCCATGGGAGAATAGCAGCCTGCATTGCTGCGAAAGGCGGATATACACTGTACTAGTGCCGACATTGTGCATGCTCTGTTGCCTGTGTCTATGTGCCTGTGGTTCTGTCAGTGTGATCATGTGATGTATCTGACCCCAGGAATGTGTCAATAAAGTTTCCCCTTCCTGGGACAATGAATTCACGGTGTTCTTATTTCAATTTCCAGGAGTGTATATACACAGGTTACACAGTGTAAGCCACAGTTACTTTACAATACAAAATATAGACATTTTACACAAACAGTGCAGTTATCTTTTATATCTGTACAGCACCCGAAAAAATTATCCTGTGCCTACACTCAGACCGTCTACATGTCACGATCTCCCCCCCCCCCCCCCCTCCAGTCCTAGGGAAGCACCGTCACCCTTTTCTGTCATTCTACAGACACGACATCCAGCAGTAATAAACAATTTTTCACTGATCACCACATTGCACCGACAACTAAACCTCGCAAAGTTGTCTACAGATAATCAAATATATACAAGACTCGCAAGAATATTGGACCATGAAAGTAAGAGAGAGAACATAAATAGACGCACTCCTAAGATTACAACTTTTTGCACTTAAAAACGGGCTATAATATTAGATCGCATACGTTTACGGCCTATGAGACATACATCCTTCCTCACGGTTTCTCTACGCTGAACTATCTTATCGAATCGTAATACGAAAAAAACTACTTTCGTAAAACATTTTCTTTGCATCATACGAATATAATATAACTTTGTGTCCATTGTTCACATCTGATCACAGTTCAGAAATTATACAATGCCTGCATCAGGTCTATGTAAAATGATAAAAGTGGGTGATACATCCTACACGGAGACAGATAAACGCATAACAGCAACGTCCGACATTTGAAAATTACAAGTCATTCCACGACTAACTCTGTGAACACCACATCTGTCAGGCAAATGTGTACACAGGGATTGTAGCGCGTCACAAGCTCATACTGCTAACTTAGTTATGACGCTGAAGTCTCGATTTTACTCCCAAGTTGGGCGATCGCAGAAACCAAAGTTCGTTTAGAGGAGTGTGTCAAGTTTCATCATACATAAGATGGAAGTACTCTGATGAATGACAGGTTTACCGTTAACGACCGTATAGCTGTATACAAATAGAACGCAATCTGTGTCACGAGACTGATGCTTCTGGACAGAACACTGGAAAAAAATTGACCTCCAGCAACTTGGCCTTCTCTAGAATGAATCTGTCAGCCATTGAATCGTACCTCATTACAACTTCATCTCAATCGATCACATGGTCCACTCTCTGTTATCCTTTAAAGCAGATGGAAGTAAGTTTAGAAATTAATCGTTCTCTGTCATCCCCAAAAGCTTCGAATACAGTAGTCAACTCACGTGTATCACTGGTACCGCAATGGACTTACAGTATAATGCTGCCCCAATGGGAAAAATTGAATGCCTCCCTTATTCCCTTCGTTTCGATGTCCACGTTTTCCCAGATTCCTCCTGTTGCCGCATACTTGGTCCCATATACAAATTGTTCAGCGTGAACCATAAGATACCAAAGTGCTTCATCAATTTCACCGTATTTGGGTCAATATTCGGTCAGTTTATACCCATTAGCTAATCATTTTTCACAAATTCAATCGATTTTTGGTCAGATCTAACCATTTGATCATGACATAACATCTAGTTCTGTGTTCGAAAAATTGCTTGTAAATGTAGCACAGCTGCCAACAGATATCCCAAAAGCACTGATTGGGAGGTGTAATATAGGACTGTTCTCGAATGTATCCAGTCAGCTCCACATTCGGAGAGCGTTTGCTCTGTTTTGTGTATGTCTGTGTATATGCACACATAACGGGTAGGATAATTTTTTCGAGTGCAGTACAGATATAAAAGATAGCAGCACTGTTTGTGTAAAATGTCTATGTATCGTACAGTTACTTTCGCTTACACTGTGTAACCTGTGTATATATTGCATTGTAAAGTTAGTATGGTTTGTGTTACGGGATGACTAGAAAGGATGACTGTGTGTCCTGTCGTGAGGGACATATAGATTCAGTACATGGATAACTGCGGGAGATTTTTTTACATGGAAAATTATATGCGCTATAGTTATTGAAGCACAATGGTGAGGAGGAGACTTTACCTGCACATTGATCGGTGTCAGACTGTAGCAGCAATAGTAATATTTGATTGTAGTTACACTGGTAAATATCTTCCTGACTTCCAATATTCTTGTGAGTCTAGTATGTATTTGATAATGTGTAGACAACTTTGTGGGTTTAGCTGTCAATGCAGATTAACAATATGCACAAAATAATTTTACCTCTGAAAGCCCCAGAAAGAAAAGGTCGATGGTGCTCCCATGCCGATGGTATCAGTAATTGGGTGTGTAAATTTGATAAGAGCGAATCATAGCGCTCCATCGTCTGTGCTGGGATATAGGAGCCTCTACATAGCGGAGGGAACATTTGTGTATGCTGAGAGGGAACAGTGCAATCGATGTTACTTTCGTAAACAGGATCTGTTAGGGTAAGAATTTTCGTGCATACAAGCTGACACATCAAGAAAGAGAGCGTTAACTATTTCTGTGGCGCTATACAATTCACAAGAGGTCGACTTGGTTGTTCTTTTTTTTTCACAAAGCCATGTGACGTAAGAATAACATTGAAAACCTTTCAGATGCTGAGTCGCCATGCGGCAAGGCAGGAGCCACATTGGGCCGGGTACACATGGCTGAACGCATGTGTCAACACGCCCTGAGCTGTTCTGCCTTCAAAGGCAGAGACAAGTGGGGCCTGGAGACATCTTGCATATGAGACTGGCGTGACCGCGCCTTAGAATGCTATGATCTCAGTATACCCGTAACAGTATACAGGGATGCAACTTTCACCTGCGTTCGATCACCGTTTCTAGCTGTGGCTGTGACAGAGCGCACGGGAGCTAAGCGGGGGCCTGTCTGTGCTTTGACAGCTAACAGCCACCTCACTTTGCGGGGATGGCGCGCGCGAATCAGCCTCGATCGTATGTGCGGTCTGTAAGTATGTCTTCACTTCGGTGCGATAGCGTCATCATCTGTGTCTAGCTGATAAAAATGTCTCAGGTGTGATGTATGAATGGGGATGCCACAACCTCATGCTTGTGGACAGCTGTGAGCGGTTTGACATCTGATGGATACTACCTCCTGTGTAGTCTATTGGACAGGGGGCGGCGGATTGTGCTTGCGTGCGTTGATTGCATTATTTCACGAGCAAGTCTGTAAGCCATGCTGTGCGCTATTTGGACAGTTTACGAGTACTGATGTGTCTACAAATCAGTGTGAAGCATTATTTAGCAGCATTTTGCTATTGTATACTGAAATTAGGAGGTGGTTGCTTGTCTGTTGGCTGTGCAACATGACCCCAGACACATCAGGGTGGGTGTTTTATATCGGTGTGATAGATATACTCCATCCCTAAATAAGTTGATTCAAAATAAATAGAGTGCAATCCTTCCTTAATGTCCCCAGCAGCCCATAGCAGGCTGAGTCATTTTCGCGCCATATTCCCCCCACCATCTTGGATTACATCACAGGAGGGAAGACAGCAATCATCTGGTGACAGTACTGTGTACTAGGTCTGTAGTAAGAGGCTAAGAGTCTAGTAAGAGACTATGCATCATTAAAATGTTAGGATTAAAGAGTCAATCAAATAGATTAACAAGATGGGTGCTCGAACTGACTGCATGAATTTTTTATGGCCAAAATTGCATTCAAGGCTGTTTTCTATTGACTGTTTTCGACAGGTAGGACTGTCATATTCAGATCCTTAAAAATCTTTTTGGTTATACATCATGTTGCATTATCACTTGTTACTGACGCCATGGTAACATTTTAGTAGAGAGTATATTACACATTCGTCAGAGTTTTGTCAAAAATAAAATTACAAACAGGTTTGTCACAACTAAAAATATACACAGCTAAAATGCACCTTGTGGAACTTGGCATATTTACATATGTCGCACTCTTTGATGGCTGTCAGTTGTTAAAATGCACAATATGTAGTGAAAATGAACATTTGTGCCAATTTTTACATTTTCATCATCAGTGAACTACACCTTGTAACATCTCCCTCTATACACATAGTGCTAATGATGCCTCCACGGTACTTAAAGTCGCTCACGGTCTGAGGGCAGCCGCGCGAAGTGGCCGCATGGTTTAAGGCGCCATGACACGGATTGCGTGGCCACTCACCCCGGAGGTTTGAGTCCTCCCTCGGGCATGGGTGTGTGTTATTCTTAGCTTAAGTTAGTTTAAGTAGTGTGTAAGTCTAGGGACCGATGACTTCAGCATTTGGTCCCTTAGGAATTGACACACATTGTTTTTTGCCTGAGGGCAACTGACAATGGACTCCTAACTAGGCCCCATGTTTGATTCTTGCTGGACCATGAATGTTGACTCTCTAAGTCAAACGAAAGAACATTCTCTGAGCTCCGCAACATTTTTGAAACACGAAGACAGGTTAGAATCAGAAAAAGATCAGAAACTTGAGCCACATGCTATAACCGCTCTTTTAATTGAGAACAATATTATCAGGCTTATTCTTATATAAGAGAGAGGTGACCGATAATATCGGAAATAATTTATAGCATTGAAAAGTTTTAATTAATATTATCGATATATAATCTCCAACGCGGCTACTTTTGTTTCCAAATTCTACTATGTAAACCATCCGCAGGTATGTTGGTTCTCTTGTCTCATTTTCTGCTCTCTGAATAAGTCTACGTAGCTGCGGCGTGCTATATAGCTGGCATTTCCGTGTGATATGCTACAGAAGGGATCAGGGCACTTCTGTTAAACTTCAAGAGAAGTGGCTACGGTTAATTTATACGTGACAGACTTACACTGAAACATATGGTGAGGTCTAAGTAGATGTTTGCCGTATGGTCAAGGACTAAGAATATTCGAGAAATTGCGTGCCTGAGAGAAAATAGCGCTCAGTATTAAACTCTATTACATGCCGAATAAGCGATAATAGGATCTGTAGACTACACGAAGGGACGTTAAATTGAGTATAAGAACGGAATTGGGCACTTAGCTTTGCGAAAGTAAAAGCGTACGATGTTTGACTGAATGTAACGAAGTTTAGTAATGGACCATAGTCCTTCCTACAATACATTTGACTGACGAACTATAAAAATCGAGGACATTTTAGTTGCCGTAATTGCTGAGAGTAATTGTAGGATCAAGCCTCCCTTCCTCTATATGCAAAACGCAGTCATTAATGATCCTTTATTTATTATTAAATGTTATTAATAAAAGACTAAAGTGATTTCCACAATAGCGTGTGTATTATTCAACGATAATCATAGACAAGCTGCGAACTGTGTCTCTGGATGACGGAAGGTTCGATTATGAAATATTACGAAGCGTAAATTGTGACTTAAAAGCTACTAAACATTTCATTTCCAATGGGACAGAAATAACACAAAATCAGAAACAGTGCGGATAAGTAGTAAGGTCGGAAACAGGAAGTTGAAATCATAACTAAAATCCAAAGACGTTATTAACTATCTTGTCTTCGGTAACGCAACAACAAAAGGTGTCTTCGGTAACGCAGCAAAAAATGAAGGGTGATCGACTGTGCAAACAATCAACATTAATTATTATCGTGAAAACCCGAAATTTAGGCACCGATACAGTGAAGATGTTTGTGGCTGCTCCATCTGATGTGTAGATATAACGAAAAGTCGGACACATAGAGTATATAACAACATCGGTATCTTACGTGAGAGAAGTCGATGATAATACACTCCTGGAAATGGAAAAAAGAACACATTGACACCGGTGTGTCAGACGCACTATACTTGCTCCGGACACTGCGAGAGGGCTGTACAAACAATGATCACACGCACGGCACAGCGGACACACCAGGAACCGCGGTGTTGGCCGTCGAATGGCGCTAGCTGCGCAGCATTTGTGCACCGCCGCCGTCAGTGTCAGCCAGTTTGCCGTGGCATACGGAGCTCCATCGCAGTCTTTAACACTGGTAGCATGCCGCGACAGCGTGGACGTGAACCGTATGTGCTGTTGACGGACTTTGAGCGAGGGCGTATAGTGGGCATGCGGGAGGCCGGGTGGACGTACCGCCGAATTGCTCAACACGTGGGGCGTGAGGTCTCCACAGTACATCGATGTTGTCGCCAGTGGTCGGCGGAAGGTGCACGTGCCCGTCGACCTGGGACCGGACCGCAGCGACGCACGGATGCACGCCAAGACCGTAGGATCCTACGCAGTGCCGTAGGGGACCGCACCGCCACTTCCCAGCAAATTAGGGACACTGTTGCTCCTGGGGTATCGGCGAGGACCATTCGCAACCGTCTCCATGAAGCTGGGCTACGGTCCCGCACACCGTTAGGCCGTCTTCCGCTCACGCCCCAACATCGTGCAGCCCGCCTCCAGTGGTGTCGCGACAGGCGTGAATGGAGGGACGAATGGAGACGTGTCGTCTTCAGCGATGAGAGTCGCTTCTGCCTTGGTGCCAATGATGGTCGTATGCGTGTTTGCCGCCATGCAGGTGAGCGCCACATTCAGGACTGCATACGACCGAGGCACACAGGGCCAACACCCGGCATCATGGTGTGGGGAGCGATCTCCCACACTGGCCGTACACCACTGGTGATCGTCGAGGGGACACTGAATAGTGCACGGTACATCCAAACCGTCATCGAACCCATCGTTCTACCATTCCTAGACCGGCAAGGGAACTTGCTGTTCCAACAGGACAATGCACGTCCGCATGTATCCCGTGCCACCCAACGTGCTCTAGAAGGTGTAAGTCAACTACCCTGGCCAGCAAGGTCTCCGGATCTGTCCCCCATTGAGCATGTTTGGGACTGGATGAAGCGTCGTCTCACGCGGTCTGCACGTCCAGCACGAACGCTGGTCCAACTGAGGCGCCAGGTGGAAATGGCATGGCAAGCCGTTCCACAGGACTACATCCAGCATCTCTACGATCGTCTCCATGGGAGAATAGCAGCCCGCATTGCTGCGAAAGGTGGATATACACTGTACTATTGCCGACATTGTGCATGCTCTGTTGCCTGTGTCTATGTGCCTGTGGTTCTGTCAGTGTGATCATGTGATGTATCTGACCCCAGGAATGTGTCAATAAAGTTTCCCCTTCCTGGGACAATGAATTCACGGTGTTCTTATTTCAATTTCCAGGAGTGTAGGTTGACGGAGGGCGGCGAAAATGTTACGGCTATCTTCAGACCAGATAATCAGCTCTTCATACGTTTCTCTTCAGTAAATGTTGTTTTTCCGCCATTACGCTCTTGGCTTGCATTACACTGCACGCTTCGCCGCCATTTCCATAAAGGTCATGACCCAGAGATATTTCTATTGAATATTTTGTATCGCATGGAACATGCATATCAGAGATATTGAAATAACCGTAGTCAGTATTAAAAAGCAATTAAGACTAATGGAGGCTACAAGAGCACCAAACCCTCACCGAATTTCTATCAGATTTTATACTGCAGATGAAGTGAAATCAATACCCTTTTCATCTCATATTTATCGAGGACTGCTTACTCATCCAACAGTCCACAATGCCTCGAAAGAATGTGGGTCAATCATGTTTACAAAAAAATAACGGGTTCACTGAGTTACAGATGAATATCGCCGACGTCTGTCTATTGCGTGAGTCTAGCACTTATTGTAATCTTATACATTATGAAGTTGCTGGAAGAAATTTTCGCCGGCCGCGGTGGTCTCGCGGTTCTAGGCGCGCAGTGCGGAACCGTGCGACTGCTACGGTCGCAGGTTCGAATCCTGCCTCGGGCATGGATGAGTGTGATGTCCTTAGGTTAGTTAGGTTTAAGTAGTTCTAAGTTCTAGGGGACTAATGACCACAGCAGTTGAGTCCCATAGTGCTCAGAGCCATTTGAACAATTTTTTTGAAGAAATTTTCTCAAATAATCAGCACAGTTTCAGAAAATTTTTCAGAAAAATCAGTTGTGTATAAATGAGCTTTCTTTATTCATATACGTTATCTTGTGTAGCGGTTCGGCGTTTAGTGACACCAGATATTGAGCGTCAGTGATGAAGGGGAGCAAAGATCATTATTTTGTCAGGGATGGCTGGAGGGAACGGTGGAGTGGGCTCTTTCCTTGGCTCAGACGGTGAGCTGTGAGTGAACCATTGGTGGTTCCACTAACAGTCATTCACTGAGACATGAGATCCTTTAAACAAAGAGACCAATGCAATGTGTTTTAACTCTCTCTGTTTCTCGTGGCTGCGGAGCGGCGGAGTCGTAGCGTGCAGATTCCGGTGACAGCTGATGCGGCGACGGCCCGTGTTGCAGCGGCTCGCCAGCGGCGTAGTCCTCCATTCAATACCGTGCCCGTGATCCGCCATGGCGGTGCGGTCTCCTCCTTGTGAATTCGCCCTTGCGTTCTTAACAAGCCGGTACGGCGTGGCGCGGAGTGCTCCGCCCGAATCGAACCAGCGACCCTCAGGTTCGGTGTCTTGTAACATGCAAGCAACTCCATGCAGATGACTGTTTGTCGCTCTTTGTGGTGTTCTGTTAGAGAGTGAGGAACCCAGCAGCCACACACCTTTGAATACCCTAACTGGCGGACGAGTATGTCGGCGCTACCTACAGAAACGTCCAGTCTTGAAGTGAGATGTTTGAGCCGGCCGAAGTGGCCGTGCGGTTAAAGGCGCTGCAGTCTGGAACCGCATGACCGCTACGGTCGCAGGTTCGAATCCTGCCTCGGGCATGGATGTTTGTGATGTCCTTAGGTTAGTTAGGTTTAACTAGTTCTAAGTTCTAGGGGACTAATGACCTCAGCAGTTGAGTCCCATAGTGCTCAGAGCCATTTGAACCATTTTGAGATGTTTGATTGTAATCCATCGATCGCCTCAAATGAGAGTATCTGCATGTTTCAACATTGCGGGACACAGAGCTGTGTGGTCGACCAGCATGCAAAAGATCGGACAGGTTAGCACGACCATGTTGTGATGATGGCAGACAACTCATCCAATGACTCGCCGTGTTTTTGCTCCCTGTCAGTTGTCCGTACACATTCTGCAAGTGCCTATGAATATCTGCAATGGTCTGGTTTTCCATCAAAAGAAACTCAATGACAGCTCTCTGCTTGGAATGCAGCCATTTTGAAGGCTATGTATCGTGCCACCACCTATCAGAACTTCATGAAAGTATAGTGGCTAAAATGGGAATATTTCATGATGTGGGAATATTCCGTGATGTCCCAAAACAAATTTCATATGCTTTCAACCAAAATTGGCTGAGAAAAAAAATGTGCTGCTTATTGAACACCCATCATATTTGAATGTCTTCAGACACTTGCGGCCAATTTTATAATATCATAGCTTTACCTAACTGATAATTTATCCTACAATTTGAATGAGGGAAAATTATGGGAAAATGTGGTAGTACCTGTACTTTGAATTTCCAAGCATTCCTACCAATAGTTTGCTAGTGTCAAAAGGGGGATAAAAACGATGAAACTGAATTCAGTCAGCTAACGTGTCCTTCCCAACTAGCTTTCAAGTACATTTGTAGCTGAATATGAAGCATTTACTTGCAAAATTATTGGTTCAAATGGCTCTGAGCACTATGGGACTTAACATCTATGGTCATCAGTCCCCTAGAACTTAGAACTACTTAAACCTAACTAACCTAAGGACAACACACAACACCCAGCCATCACGAGGCAGAGAAAATCCCTGACCCCGCCGGGAATCGAACCCGGGAACCCGGGCGCGGGAAGCGAGAACGCTACCGCACGACCACGAGATGCGAGCTGTAAAAATTATCAAATTTGTCAGATTCTTCTACTCAAGTTCTCAAACCAACTATCATCAAGTATAAGTATCAATTAATTGTGTCTTTCAGGCTGCAGTAAAATCTAGATTGCTCATAGAGTACGACTGTATTTTGTCGAAGATGTGGAGTCATGTGAAGTATGTATTCAAATCTGCACGTGTCATTACTATATTTATATCGAATGCCGAAAATTTTTCATTTACACCTCCTGTATGCCACCTTCTCTAACATAATTTCGATTACCGGCTAAGCAAAGAGAATTTCTTACACTCACGTCGTGTTTATGTCTACCATTCGTCACCTTAACAGGTGACCCATTCGGTGAGTCCGCAGTCCATTCGTCCTCACCAGCCACCTAGGTAAATAGGATCAGAGCTTCTTTCTGCTAACATCTGCGATAAAATCTTCTGCATTGTCCTATTGGCGCTGCACCGACGTCTTCTTTCGAGCAGCGAAGCGACTAAGTCGTTGTAGAGAAGTATGACGTTCGCTAACTATAGGTCCCCTAGAGGGACCTCTTCAAAGCACCACCTCATTCCCGTTTGTGGGAGGTATTTATTCGGTGTTTTTGCCAATGCTGCAAAGTCTCTAGGGCGGCGACTGACTCTTCGGTCGTCGATCTATGCTTCTCACGATGGGCAGAAACGTTACCAATGTCGACATACTTGCCGTCTGTCCATTGTTTTGCCTCCTTGCTGGCGTGGTCGGGCGTTGCCCATTGGTCCTCCTCCGCATCGCCAGATACGTCAAGCATGTGAGTTGAGTATGTTGACAGTTCCTGGAACGCTGACCGCTGTTGTGCGAACTGCGCTGGACGTTGTTCTCCTTGGAAGCATTGCCCGTCTGCTCGGTCGTTGATCTGTGGAAGTGCTGACTGCTGCAGCGCAAATTTCCGCTGGTCATCGGCCTTCTCACGTTGGGCAGAAACGTGATCAATGTCGACTCACGTGCCGGCTTTCCTAGTCCTACTGCTGCCGCTTCCGAATATTGTGGCGTAAGGTATCATAGTCTCTAAAATGTTCACTTCACCTATACTAAGTCTTCACGTACTTTTCGGCTTTGAACAGCCATAAATAACACAAAGTTACTATACAAAATTATTATACACCCTACACTTGCAAATGGTAGATACGAGTGAATTGCTAGATTCCGTTCCCTTACGCTTCTGAAAGGCATTGGATGATGTACCGCAACGTCGATAAACAACCAAGTTCGATCACACAGTATACTTACACATATATGCGATTGTCCTCCCGATTTTTTGACAAATTTTAACTAACATATTATACTCAGTGGCGAATGTGAAAAAAAAAACGAAAATAACGTCGAGTGTACCCTATGGAGTGTATTAGGCCCTCTCATTTTCCCAATATATGTAGACTATTTATCAAATGGCTCTGAGCACTATGGGACTCAACTGCTGAGGTCATTAGTCCCCTAGAACTTAGAACTAGTTAAACCTAACTAACCTAAGGACACAAAATTGTTGAGGCTTTCGTGGCCACTTGTTGACAAACTGCCTATTGGCTTCTGTCTCGGGTTCTTCGGCCGACGTTCATCTAATGATTTTTCTGACGTTTCGCCAGCACGAGTGGCTGGCATTGTCAAAGCTTCACCCTCCATTGCCGGTGGTGAACTGGAGCCGAGCTCGCGGGCGCAGACTATATGTACCTGGCGCGCCAACGTCCGAGGGCTTCTCCGCGGTCATTTCCGGTGCGGTTCTCCTCTTGCTACCTGCGACGGTCGTTCGCTGCAGTACGGGAAGCCAGGATCCGTTGACCTTAAGGCTTTCCTCTTTCTTGTTCAAACTGTTCGCGTGTTTTTGTATTTCTACAGCTTCTCTGAACAAGCGCGTGTGATAGTGGTTCTCTACAGCCAGAACTTCCGTGTCGGCGAATTTTATTACGTGGTCGGTCTCATTCAGTGCGTGTTCTGCCACGGCCGATTTCTCCACCTGCCCCAACCTGCAATGTCGCTTATGCTCCTTGATCCTGGTGTTAATGGATCGTCCAGTCATCCCGACATAAACTTTTCCGCATGTGCATGGTATGCGGTATATTCCCGACATTGAAAGTGGGTCTCTTTTCTCCTTCGCCGATCTAAGACACTCTTTGATCTTCCTTGTCGGTTTGAAGATCGTCTTTACGCCATGTTTGCGCAATATACGGCCGATTCTGTCCGTCACTCTGGGAATGTATGGCAGAAAGGCCGTACCCGACATTTCTTTTTCTGGTTCCTTACTTCGCCGAGTGTTTGGCTCAGTTACACTTCTAATATAATTTGTGGAGTACCCATTGCTCCTCAGGACTGTTTCCAGGTGTTGCATTTCTCGTTTGAGGTGTTGCGGCTCACATATTCGTCCTGCTCTCGTTACGAGCGTACTAATCATGCCCCTTTTCTGGCTCGGGTGGTGGTTTGACAGTTTGTGCAAGTATCGGTCCGTGTGAGTCGGTTTTCGATACACGCTGTGTCCCAGGTTTTCGCCGTCCCTTGTGACCAGCACATCTAGAAATGGCAGTTTCTTGTCCTTTTCTACTTCCATGGTAAATGTTATGTTGGCATGGAGGCTGTTCAAGTGTCTTAGGAAGTCACCGAGCTGTTCTTCACCATGGCTCCACACCACGAAAGTATCATCGACGTACCTGTACCACACCTTAGGTTTGCAAGTGGCCGAGTCCAGTGCCTGTGCTTCGAATTGTTCCATGAAGAAGTTGGCCACCACTGGACTGAGAGGACTACCCATGGCGACGCCTTCCAGCTGTTCGTAGAAGTCGCCATTCCACGTGAAATAGCTCGTGGTGAGACATGCATGGAAGAGCTTTCTGATGTCTAGCGGGAAAATGGAACCGATGTGCTCCAGAGCGTCGCTGAGTGGCACTTTCGTAAATAACGAAACAACATCAAAGCTGACCAGGATGTCGTTTGGTGCAAGTTTCAATTTCTTCATCTTCTCAATGAAATGTCCTGAGTCCTTAATGTATGTGTCGGTCTTCCCCACGTGTGGTTGGAGCAGAGAGGCCAAGTGTTTTGCCAGCTTATATGTCGGTGATCCAGGAGCGCTAACGATCGGTCTCAGTGGAACGTTGTTCTTATGGATCTTGGGTAATCCATACAGCCGAGGTGGTAGGGCTTCTGTGTTGCGCAGGTTTCTCTGTATGTCCGCCGGCAGAGAAGACGCCTTGATCAATCGATTCGTATTCCGTGTGATACGTTGCGTCGGATCTGCGCTTAGTTTTCGGTACGTCGTCGGATCTAATAGGTCTCGGATCTTTTGCTCATAATCTTCCGTCTTCATTACGACGGTCGCATTCCCCTTATCGGCAGGCAGTACCAATATACTCTTGTCGGCGTTGAGTTTCTTAATGGCTTGTACCTCTTCTTTCTTCAGGTTGCAAGCTGGCGGTTTTGCTCGGCGCAGTATCCTGGCTGTTTCCGTGCGTATTTCCTCTGCCCTTTCACAAGGAAGGGCACGAATGGCTGCTTCGGTGTTGGCAATGATGTCCTCCATAGGTATGGTTCTCGGGATGATAGCGAAATTCCCTCCTTTTTGAAGAACAGACACTTCCGCTTCGGTCAATTGTCGTTCAGTGAGGTTGACCACTGTGTGTGACATGTCGGGAGTCGCCTTGTCGGTCTGCTTCCGGCATCTTTCAAACTTTTTCTTCTGTCGCTCGGTGCAGAAAAATCATTAGATGAACGTCGGCCGAAGAACCCGAGACAGAAGCCAATAGGCAGTTTGTCAACAAGTGGCCACGAAAGCCTCAACAATTTTGTATTACGCCTCTACGGGGAGGAGATTTGCAGATTGTACCGACGCCTTGACCAACGACGGAAGAAGAAAGCGCGACTGATGTCCTCTCTCGCCTTTCTGTCACGGTGCCGAGATGAATGTGCTACACCGAAGTTCTTGAGATGCAAGCGGCTATTCACCACCGCCCAAGCACATCGTATCTACGACAGAATGGAACGAGCGTTTCTTCGTGAGCGAATACATACAACACGGAGAGACTTGGCAAGAACGGATCAGGAACTTCTGGACATTTTCTATCAACTAAGTAGCAGAATGCATCGAGACGACTGGGACAAGATCGACAGCATCACTCACAGGAGCATGCAGAACGAACTCGAGCGCTGCACCGAGCGACAGAAGAAAAAGTTTGAAAGATGCCGGAAGCAGACCGACAAGGCGACTCCCGACATGTCACACACAGTGGTCAACCTCACTGAACGACAATTGACCGAAGCGGAAGTGTCTGTTCTTCAAAAAGGAGGGAATTTCGCTATCATCCCGAGAACCATACCTATGGAGGACATCATTGCCAACACCGAAGCAGCCATTCGTGCCCTTCCTTGTGAAAGGGCAGAGGAAATACGCACGGAAACAGCCAGGATACTGCGCCGAGCAAAACCGCCAGCTTGCAACCTGAAGAAAGAAGAGGTACAAGCCATTAAGAAACTCAACGCCGACAAGAGTATATTGGTACTGCCTGCCGATAAGGGGAATGCGACCGTCGTAATGAAGACGGAAGATTATGAGCAAAAGATCCGAGACCTATTAGATCCGACGACGTACCGAAAACTAAGCGCAGATCCGACGCAACGTATCACATGGAATACGAATCGATTGATCAAGGCGTCTTCTCTGCCGGCGGACATACAGAGAAACCTGCGCAACACAGAAGCCCTACCACCTCGGCTGTATGGATTACCCAAGATCCATAAGAACAACGTTCCACTGAGACCGATCGTTAGCGCTCCTGGATCACCGACATATAAGCTGGCAAAACACTTGGCCTCTCTGCTCCAACCACACGTGGGGAAGACCGACACATACATTAAGGACTCAGGACATTTCATTGAGAAGATG
The DNA here is from genome assembly GCF_023898315.1 of Schistocerca nitens. NCBI lineage: Eukaryota > Metazoa > Arthropoda > Insecta > Orthoptera > Acrididae > Schistocerca > Schistocerca nitens. The sequence goes on along the minus strand of NC_064617.1, from coordinate 926,540,779 downwards.
CAGAAACTGAAACTTGCACCAAACGACATCCTGGTCAGCTTTGATGTTGTTTCGTTATTTACGAAAGTGCCACTCAGCGACGCTCTGGAGCACATCGGTTCCATTTTCCCGCTAGACATCAGAAAGCTCTTCCATGCATGTCTCACCACGAGCTATTTCACGTGGAATGGCGACTTCTACGAACAGCTGGAAGGCGTCGCCATGGGTAGTCCTCTCAGTCCAGTGGTGGCCAACTTCTTCATGGAACAATTCGAAGCACAGGCACTGGACTCGGCCACTTGCAAACCTAAGGTGTGGTACAGGTACGTCGATGATACTTTCGTGGTGTGGAGCCATGGTGAAGAACAGCTCGGTGACTTCCTAAGACACTTGAACAGCCTCCATGCCAACATAACATTTACCATGGAAGTAGAAAAGGACAAGAAACTGCCATTTCTAGATGTGCTGGTCACAAGGGACGGCGAAAACCTGGGACACAGCGTGTATCGAAAACCGACTCACACGGACCGATACCTGCACAAACTGTCAAACCACCACCCGAGCCAGAAAAGGGGCATGATTAGTACGCTCGTAACGAGAGCAGGACGAATATGTGAGCCGCAACACCTCAAACGAGAAATGCAACACCTGGAAACAGTCCTGAGGAGCAATGGGTACTCCACAAATTATATTAGAAGTGTAACTGAGCCAAACACTCGGCGAAGTAAGGAACCAGAAAAAGAAATGTCGGGTACGGCCTTTCTGCCATACATTCCCAGAGTGACGGACAGAATCGGCCGTATATTGCGCAAACATGGCGTAAAGACGATCTTCAAACCGACAAGGAAGATCAAAGAGTGTCTTAGATCGGCGAAGGAGAAAAGAGACCCACTTTCAATGTCGGGAATATACCGCATACCATGCACATGCGGAAAAGTTTATGTCGGGATGACTGGACGATCCATTAACACCAGGATCAAGGAGCATAAGCGACATTGCAGGTTGGGGCAGGTGGAGAAATCGGCCGTGGCAGAACACGCACTGAATGAGACCGACCACGTAATAAAATTCGCCGACACGGAAGTTCTGGCTGTAGAGAACCACTATCACACGCGCTTGTTCAGAGAAGCTGTAGAAATACAAAAACACGCGAACAGTTTGAACAAGAAAGAGGAAAGCCTTAAGGTCAACGGATCCTGGCTTCCCGTACTGCAGCGAACGACCGTCGCAGGTAGCAAGAGGAGAACCGCACCGGAAATGACCGCGGAGAAGCCCTCGGACGTTGGCGCGCCAGGTACATATAGTCTGCGCCCGCGAGCTCGGCTCCAGTTCACCACCGGCAATGGAGGGTGAAGCTTTGACAATGCCAGCCACTCGTGCTGGCAAAACGTCACAAAAATCATTAGATGAACGTCGGCCGAAGAACCCGAGACAGAAGCCAATAGGCAGTTTGTCAACAAGTGGCCACGAAAGCCTCAACAATTTTGTATTACGCCTCTACGGGGAGGAGATCTGCAGATTGTACCGACGCCTTGACCAACGACGGAAGAAGAAAGCGCGACTGATGTCCTCTCTCGCCTTTCTGTCACGGTGCCGAGATGAATGTGCTACACCGAAGTTCTTGAGATGCAAGCGGCTATTCACCACCGCCCAAGCACATCGTATCTACGACAGAATGGAACGAGCGTTCCTTCGTGAGCGAATACATACAACACGGAGAGACTTGGCAAGAACGGATCAGGAACTTCTGGACATTTTCTATCAACTAAGTAGCAGAATGCATCGAGACGACTGGGACAAGATCGACAGCATCACTCACAGGAGCATGCAGAACGAACTCGAGCGCTGCACCGAGCGACAGAAGAAAAAGTTTGAAAGATGCCGGAAGCAGACCGACAAGGCGACTCCCGACATGTCACACACAGTGGTCAACCTCACTGAACGACAATTGACCGAAGCGGAAGTGTCTGTTCTTCAAAAAGGAGGGAATTTCGCTATCATCCCGAGAACCATACCTATGGAGGACATCATTGCCAACACCGAAGCAGCCATTCGTGCCCTTCCTTGTGAAAGGGCAGAGGAAATACGCACGGAAACAGCCAGGATACTGCGCCGAGCAAAACCGCCAGCTTGCAACCTGAAGAAAGAAGAGGTACAAGCCATTAAGAAACTCAACGCCGACAAGAGTATATTGGTACTGCCTGCCGATAAGGGGAATGCGACCGTCGTAATGAAGACGGAAGATTATGAGCAAAAGATCCGAGACCTATTAGATCCGACGACGTACCGAAAACTAAGCGCAGATCCGACGCAACGTATCACACGGAATACGAATCGATTGATCAAGGCGTCTTCTCTGCCGGCGGACATACAGAGAAACCTGCGCAACACAGAAGCCCTACCACCTCGGCTGTATGGATTACCCAAGATCCATAAGAACAACGTTCCACTGAGACCGATCGTTAGCGCTCCTGGATCACCGACATATAAGCTGGCAAAACACTTGGCCTCTCTGCTCCAACCACACGTGGGGAAGACCGACACATACATTAAGGACTCAGGACATTTCATTGAGAAGATGAAGAAACTGAAACTTGCACCAAACGACATCCTGGTCAGCTTTGATGTTGTTTCGTTATTTACGAAAGTGCCAGTCAGTGACGCTCTGGAGCACATCGGTTCCATTTTCCCGCTAGACATCAGAAAGCTCTTCCATGCATGTCTCACCACGAGCTATTTCACGTGGAATGGCGACTTCTACGAACAGCTGGAAGGCGTCGCCATGGGTAGTCCTCTCAGTCCAGTGGTGGCCAACTTCTTCATGGAACAATTCGAAGCACAGGCACTGGACTCGGCCACTTGCAAACCTAAGGTGTGGTACAGGTACGTCGATGATACTTTCGTGGTGTGGAGCCATGGTGAAGAACAGCTCGGTGACTTCCTAAGACACTTGAACAGCCTCCATGCCAACATAACATTTACCATGGAAGTAGAAAAGGACAAGAAACTGCCATTTCTAGATGTGCTGGTCACAAGGGACGGCGAAAACCTGGGACACAGCGTGTATCGAAAACCGACTCACACGGACCGATACCTGCACAAACTGTCAAACCACCACCCGAGCCAGAAAAGGGGCATGATTAGTACGCTCGTAACGAGAGCAGGACGAATATGTGAGCCGCAACACCTCAAACGAGAAATGCAACACCTGGAAACAGTCCTGAGGAGCAATGGGTACTCCACAAATTATATTAGAAGTGTAACTGAGCCAAACACTCGGCGAAGTAAGGAACCAGAAAAAGAAATGTCGGGTACGGCCTTTCTGCCATACATTCCCAGAGTGACGGACAGAATCGGCCGTATATTGCGCAAACATGGCGTAAAGACGATCTTCAAACCGACAAGGAAGATCAAAGAGTGTCTTAGATCGGCGAAGGAGAAAAGAGACCCACTTTCAATGTCGGGAATATACCGCATACCATGCACATGCGGAAAAGTTTATGTCGGGATGACTGGACGATCCATTAACACCAGGATCAAGGAGCATAAGCGACATTGCAGGTTGGGGCAGGTGGAGAAATCGGCCGTGGCAGAACACGCACTGAATGAGACCGACCACGTAATAAAATTCGCCGACACGGAAGTTCTGGCTGTAGAGAACCACTATCACACGCGCTTGTTCAGAGAAGCTGTAGAAATACAAAAACACGCGAACAGTTTGAACAAGAAAGAGGAAAGCCTTAAGGTCAACGGATCCTGGCTTCCCGTACTGCAGCGAACGACCGTCGCAGGTAGCAAGAGGAGAACCGCACCGGAAATGACCGCGGAGAAGCCCTCGGACGTTGGCGCGCCAGGTACATATAGTCTGCGCCCGCGAGCTCGGCTCCAGTTCACCACCGGCAATGGAGGGTGAAGCTTTGACAATGCCAGCCACTCGTGCTGGCGAAACGTCAGAAAAATCATTAGATGAACGTCGGCCGAAGAACCCGAGACAGAAGCCAATAGGCAGTTTGTCAACAAGTGGCCACGAAAGCCTCAACAATTTTGTATTACGCCTCTACAGGGAGGAGATCTGCAGATTGTACCGACGCCTTGACCAACGACGGAAGAAGAAAGTGCGACTGATGTCCTCTCTCGCCTTTCTGTCACGGTGCCGAGATGAATGTGCTACACCGAAGTTCTTGAGATGCAAGCGGCTATTCACCACCGCCCAAGCACATCGTATCTACGACAGAATGGAACGAGCGTTCCTTCGTGAGCGAATACATACAACACGGAGAGACTTGGCAAGAACGGATCAGGAACTTCTGGACATTTTCTATCAACTAAGTAGCAGAATGCATCGAGACGACTGGGACAAGATCGACAGCATCACTCACAGGAGCATGCAGAACGAACTCGAGCGCTGCACCGAGCGACAGAAGAAAAAGTTTGAAAGATGCCGGAAGCAGACCGACAAGGCGACTCCCGACATGTCACACACAGTGGTCAACCTCACTGAACGACAATTGACCGAAGCGGAAGTGTCTGTTCTTCAAAAAGGAGGGAATTTCGCTATCATCCCGAGAACCATACCTATGGAGGACATCATTGCCAACACCGAAGCAGCCATTCGTGCCCTTCCTTGTGAAAGGGCAGAGGAAATACGCACGGAAACAGCCAGGATACTGCGCCGAGCAAAACCGCCAGCTTGCAACCTGAAGAAAGAAGAGGTACAAGCCATTAAGAAACTCAACGCCGACAAGAGTATATTGGTACTGCCTGCCGATAAGGGGAATGCGACCGTCGTAATGAAGACGGAAGATTATGAGCAAAAGATCCGAGACCTATTAGATCCGACGACGTACCGAAAACTAAGCGCAGATCCGACGCAACGTATCACACGGAATACGAATCGATTGATCAAGGCGTCTTCTCTGCCGGCGGACATACAGAGAAACCTGCGCAACACAGAAGCCCTACCACCTCGGCTGTATGGATTACCCAAGATCCATAAGAACAACGTTCCACTGAGACCGATCGTTAGCGCTCCTGGATCACCGACATATAAGCTGGCAAAACACTTGGCCTCTCTGCTCCAACCACACGTGGGGAAGACCGACACATACATTAAGGACTCAGGACATTTCATTGAGAAGATGAAGAAACTGAAACTTGCACCAAACGACATCCTGGTCAGCTTTGATGTTGTTTCGTTATTTACGAAAGTGCCAGTCAGTGACGCTCTGGAGCACATCGGTTCCATTTTCCCGCTAGACATCAGAAAGCTCTTCCATGCATGTCTCACCACGAGCTATTTCACGTGGAATGGCGACTTCTACGAACAGCTGGAAGGCGTCGCCATGGGTAGTCCTCTCAGTCCAGTGGTGGCCAACTTCTTCATGGAACAATTCGAAGCACAGGCATTGGACTCGGCCACTTGCAAACCTGGTGTGGTACAGGTACGTCGATGATACTTTCGTGGTGTGGAGCCATGGTGAAGAACAGCTCGGTGACTTCCTAAGACACTTGAACAGCCTCCATGCCAACATAACATTTACCATGGAAGCAGAAAAGGACAAGAAACTGCCATTTCTAGATGTGCTGGTCACAAGGGACGGCGAAAACCTGGGACACAGCGTGTATCGAAAACCGACTCACACGGACCGATACCTGCACAAACTGTCAAACCACCACCCGAGCCAGAAAAGGGGCATGATTAGTACGCTCGTAACGAGAGCAGGACGAATATGTGAGCCGCAACACCTCAAACGAGAAATGCAACACCTGGAAACAGTCCTGAGGAGCAATGGGTACTCCACAAATTATATTAGAAGTGTAACTGAGCCAAACACTCGGCGAAGTAAGGAACCAGAAAAAGAAATGTCGGGTACGGCCTTTCTGCCATACATTCCCAGAGTGACGGACAGAATCGGCCGTATATTGCGCAAACATGGCGTAAAGACGATCTTCAAACCGACAAGGAAGATCAAAGAGTGTCTTAGATCGGCGAAGGAGAAAAGAGACCCACTTTCAATGTCGGGAATATACCGCATACCATGCACATGCGGAAAAGTTTATGTCGGGATGACTGGACGATCCATTAACACCAGGATCAAGGAGCATAAGCGACATTGCAGGTTGGGGCAGGTGGAGAAATCGGCCGTGGCAGAACACGCACTGAATGAGACCGACCACGTAATAAAATTCGCCGACACGGAAGTTCTGGCTGTAGAGAACCACTATCACACGCGCTTGTTCAGAGAAGCTGTAGAAATACAAAAACACGCGAACAGTTTGAACAAGAAAGAGGAAAGCCTTAAGGTCAACGGATCCTGGCTTCCCGTACTGCAGCGAACGACCGTCGCAGGTAGCAAGAGGAGAACCGCACCGGAAATGACCGCGGAGAAGCCCTCGGACGTTGGCGCGCCAGGTACATATAGTCTGCGCCCGCGAGCTCGGCTCCAGTTCACCACCGGCAATGGAGGGTGAAGCTTTGACAATGCCAGCCACTCGTGCTGGCGAAACGTCAGAAAAATCATTAGATGAACGTCGGCCGAAGAACCCGAGACAGAAGCCAATAGGCAGTTTGTTAACCTAAGGACATCACACACATCCATGCCCGAGGCAGGATTCGAACCTGCGACCGTAGCAGTCTCGCGGTTCCAGACTGCAGCGCCAGAACCGCGCGGCCACTTCGGCCGGCCGACTATTTATCAGATAGAACCAGCTGCACTATCAGATTGTACACGGAGAAATTTGTTGTCCACAACAAAAGCAGCTTCTTTGAAAGATTTTAATGAAACGAAGAATGCTTCAGTATCTTATTTGCCGTTGAATTTGAAAAGGGCTATGTTTATTTTTTACCTTCCCTGCGTTGAAGTGACGGCAAATTCTTCTGCACGTGGAAAGCATACTATGCGTTTGACGTGCAAGATAGATTGGCGCAACGTGACGGAAGAAAAGAAAGGTGCGTGGATGGTAGAGTGGGGTTTGACTGGACCGCCGATCCATTTGTGTGATAGTCACGATCTCCACACCACCTTATGTTCTGATATCGCGTTTTTTTCATACTCTAGCAGTCGACTGTAACGTTGAAGCTACAGACAGAAGACATTCCAGTAACATAGGATATCGAAGTACTCTTTTCGCCTTGGCAACATAAGGCCCATTTTTAAGTCGCTTCATCATGAGCGTATTATTTTACGTGTACTATGGTTGACTCTACACTTCATATGAACTGTGGGCTCTTTCTAGACCAATCTAAAGTTTATTACTTGGTAATTCACGATATTTTACTTAGGAAATTATAGTAATAAGGTATCTGTGGAGTCCACAATCAGTTTAAATCGTATACATTGTCCGTCCAAAAATTTGTAAGATGATTTTTATTCCTGGTGTATAAGCGACGCTAGGCAGCAGCTTGAAGTAACAACTGTAAACAACCCATGCGCGTTTGACCAGTCAGCTGTGAGCAGGCCGTGTTGAGTAGTGGACGTGCGGCCGTAGTGTGACAGCGTTGTTGGGTCACAAAACTCGATGGAGCAACATCTCTAAATCAAGCGTTCAATACATCCTCCAGAATGGTTTGAAGAAGAGAAAAGTGTGCGCAAGGTTAGCCACGCACACCGTGACTCTCATGCAAAACCAAGTGTGGCCGCCTGCCGCGGCTTGATTAAAATACTATTCGCGGACAGTACATTTCTGAAAAAATCGTCACGGTTGCAAGACTCGATATTATCAATGCGAACCTGCCATACAGTGACAATGGGCAGAAATTCACACGACGAATCAACGCTTTGACGATATAACCCACGTTCAAGACAATACGAAACTACAAGTTGTACAACATCCCAAAGAAGGACTTTCCTGAAAGTTACACATGCTTGTGTGAACGTTTTGTGTATTGTACTCAAAGTGGGGCGAGGCTATGTAGAACACCTGAAACATTAAAACCACCATATTAACTCTTCTCTATGTTTTATAAACCCAGTCTCAAACCTTTTTTGACTGGTAGAGTATTTCTGGCAGACTGAAAATGTTACAAGTATGCTGTGAAAATATAAGTAGCTCTGCTGGATACGAGGCCGTCAGCCATGGAGTACGTCATGGCTGCATTTTAGATACTTTGTCACCCTTTCTTTAAATGATTTAATGTATCATATGTGAGCAGCAGAGCCAATGTTGTTCATAGCTGATTATAGCATTTTTATTAATGGACACAATGAAATTAATTTACAGCAAAACATTTCTGTGACAAAATAGGAAGCCAAATGACAGACTGCAGGCAATCGTTTCTTGCTGAAGTACGATGTTATGGATGAGCCATTAAAGAAATGAAATTAAAAAATAAAAAACCAGAATAAAAGCCAGAAGCAATGTGCTTTTATAACAGGTGATTATACCATTAAAAACATATCTTCTCCAAAATGAAGGAGAATCGGCATAGATAAACATTGAAGATGCGAAAAACTTAACAAAAGGTTGACTAAAGAGTTTTAGGTTTTAACCCTAGCATTACCAACGGGGGGGGGGGGGGGGCTCGTAGGCCCACTGACTCAGTTTTTCTATGTTGTATCCACACCCTTTGATATATGAACTTGAAAGCAAAGGTAATTGTTCGTTATTGAATGTACTATTGAGTCATTACAGAATTTCGGAATAAAAATGTAATTAAAATTCATTTACTTGATTTAATTCTCTGTGGGCCTTAGAAGCCCACCCGTTGGTAATAGCAAGGAAAGATTTACGAGGTTGAGTCTCTCGTTTCAAATTCTTACCATGAAACGAATTTTGGCATTGTTGCCTTCAGACATATTATTATGAAGCGGACCATTGTTATTTTCAGTGTTTCTGCTGCTGTTGAACCAGCAACATGAGTAGACATCGTTTACGTGATAGTTCCATTGAAAGAGTGCTAGAAGAAGTTTTGAACGAATCAGATTTAGAGGAAAGTGAAGTGGATGATGATGTGGAAGAAATTAGAACTGATTCATCGTCTGAGAATGAAGATGAGGTTGAAGCCAATCCACCAGATGATAATGATACGGAATGTCATAAATTCATTGCAAAAAGTGGACGAGAGTATATTACGAAGCCATCTCGACAATATCGGCGTTCTGTACAAAATATAGTGCGAGAAAGAATGGGGCTAGGACAACAAGGAAGAATTGCGTCTCCGAAAGAGGCTATAGAGCTCTTTTTTACACCTCAAATTATGAATCTAATAAAACTACACTCAAATGAAGAGGCTTCTCGACTAGGTATTCAGCACACAGATGAAGATGAGTTATTTTGTTATATAGGACTCTTGCTAATCATGGGTTCAAATCATGACAATAAGATACCTGTCCAAGATTTATGGTCTTTGCTTCAGGGCCGACAAGTGTACTATGGATCAATGAGTCGGACCCGATTTTTCGAATTGACTAAAATATTGAGGTTTGATGATAAGAACACAAGAGAAATTCGTCGCCAGACTGACAAGTTTGCTCCAATGAGGGAAATTTTTGAAAGCTTCAATTCTTCACTTCCATTGTATTTCATTCCTGGTCTACATACAACAGTGGATGAGATGTTGTCTTTGTTCCGTGGTCGCTGTCCATTCAAGGTGTTTCTAAAAGAAAAACCTGGAAAATACGGCATTCTAATTCGAATGCTGTCTGATTCTGAGACTAGATATGTGATCAGCATGGACATCTATACAGGCAAGTCAGGAAATACACAGCATTCAAATGGACCGATGGAAATTGTAAAGAGACTAATAAAACCTATTGAAAAATCAGGCCGTAATGTTACCACAGATCGGTACTATACTTCAGTGGAGCTTGCTGAGACTCTATGGAATGATTTTCACCTCACACTTGTTGGCACCCTACAGTCTAACAGACGACACATACCTGAAGAGCTGAAGACTACAACTGGCCGCAGTTTACACTCTTCCATCTTTGCTTATACTGACCCTCAGACACAGAGGCCACCAGTTACTCTTGCATCAACGCTAGTCCGTGAGAAGCCAAAACGACTGCTGTTGATGCTTTCAACTTATCACTCAGAAGGGGTGTTGAATGAAGACTCAAAAAAGACTAACATAAATCTTTTTTATAATTCTACAAAGGGAGGCGTGGACACCATAGACCAGATGGCAAGACACTACAGCACAAAGAGAGGAACAAGAAGATGGCCTTTGTCCCTCTTCTACACACTCATTGACATAGCAGCAATAAATGCATATTCACTCTTCCTCCTCAACTTTCCGAATTGGAAAAAGAATTTGCTAAACCGCAGAAGAGTTTTTATCACTAACTTAGGTCTCGAACTAATAAGATCTCAAGTAGATAAACGGGCACAAAATTTGTATGGACTTCAGAAGCCAGTAATAATGGCAATGGAAAGCATCACACAACGGAAGCTCAGCTGCTCTGTAGAACCATCATCCTCAACAGCAGAACCAGGAACACGTGGACGGTGCCACCTATGCTGCCAAGAAGCTGCATCTAAAAAGATCAAGTACAACAAGCTGGGAAAGTCAACTGTTACCTGCTCTCAGTGCCACAAACACGTCTGTGGGAAACACTGCAGGAAGACAGTGTTGTGTGAAAAATGCGTTGCAGAATGAGACAGTAAATTTTGTTTGCTTCATGTAGTGTATCGAATTAAAAAAGTCGTTTTTATAAGAAAACACTATTTTGAAACATTATTCCAAAAAATATATAAACTGAATCTCGTGATTTGTTCATTTTATTCCTATTATAATAACATCTTTTATTATCCAGTATACAAAAACAATGTCTAAGCATTTTGAATTGTTATTAGAGGTATCAGAAGTAAATAAACTTGATTTATGATAAAATAAATTGTGGTATTCTTTATGGGCCTTTGAGGCCCCCCCGTTGGTATTACATGTAACAAAAAATACGTTGGTAATGCTAGGATTAAGAATGATTAGGAACTGCTGCAACAGAAACACTCTATGACACAAAAAGGCACACCACAAAGGAACTATCCCGATGGGATGGACATCGGTAGATGTATGGTACATGTACAGGCAAGCAAATGATTACTATTTCAGGAATAAGGATGCTTTATTCAAGCGAAAGAGCTTCACAAATTGAGCAAGCTAATAACGCTTTGGTCCATCTCTGGCCAGCATGCAAGTAGTTTTTCGACCTGGCATTAATGCAGTTGTTTGATGTCCTGCTGAGGGTTGGAGGGCTCTGTACATAAGCTTCAAAGGTTCTCAATTGAGGAGAGCACCGGCGACGTTGCTTGGAAAGTGTGAAGACATGCAGTAGAAATTCTAGCCGTGTACAGGTGGGTGTTATCTCGCTGAAATGTAAGTCCAGAATGGTTCACCATGAAGGGCAACGAAATGGAACGTAGAATATCATTGACGTACCGCTGTGCTGTAAGAGTGCAGCAGATGACAACTATGGGATTCCTGCTATGAAATGAAATCGCACCTCTGACCAACATGTCCTCTCTCATATGTTGTTCTTGCCCCTCTCTGTGAGGCACAATTACAATCCAGCTGCGTACACGGAATGAAACTCGGAAAGATTTTACGTCCTGGTATCGACATGTCTCCTGTTTACAACCCTTGCAAGCTACACAGTGAAATTGCGCTGCAGCATCACACATTCATCCATAGGCCGCCGAAGTTTACAGTTATGCACTCTCCGTCGATACCTAAATGAATATCAATTTGTTACCAATTTTCACAACTGCTTCGTGCTGCGTCATATGTCTTTTTTTGTCTTAATGTATATGTGTTTATTATACATATGTGCATAGGTTGTTAAAGTATAGTGTGACATTTTGGTGAAATGTAACTTCTGCAAAATAGTCACTTATAACTCAAAAATGACCAACAAGAATAATCATGCAAGAACATTTTTAAAAATTCAAACTGGTGAGTGTACTACCTTAATTCGAATAGGAAGATTTTACAGTGAGAAACTGGAGAAAAGAATTACTTTCATTGAGAAGTATGTAGCAGGTTCCATTAGCAGAAATTTATGCTTTACAGACCTTCAATTCATTTTCCTGGGCTGCGCCGGGTAGCCGCGCGGTCTACGGCGCCTTGTCACGGTTCGCGCGGCTCCCTCGTCGGAGGTTCGAGTCTTCCCTCGGGGGCATGGGTGTCTGTGTTATTTTAAGTTAGATGAAGCAGTGTAATGCTTAGGGACCGATGACCTCAGCAGTTTGGTCTCATAGGACTTACCACAGATTTCCAAATTTTTCCATTTCCATGGAGAAATTACGATTATAAAAATATTAGGTGCATTAAAGAAAGAGTTACTAATAACTAATAGATGACATACCATTCAGTACAAAATTATTCACACTGACACAGATCTTGCACTTTGTCCAACACTAAGTGTGTTGTGTTTTATTATGTCTTTCATATAAAAAAGGTTTCTGCTGCTGTTTCTCTGTTTTGATTGTTTCAATTCGACAGGTGCCTAGAAAGCTGTTGAAGTTGCTTTAGCTAAGAGCACATGTGTGAAATGGTGTGTTTAGTAGTATAGGACTTGTGTGTCTGTGCGCGCGCGAGTAAGCAGCAGCAGCTTTATTCATTAGTACATCTCTTTTTACAAGGATATAGGACATGTCAAAGTATTTACAAGTTGAGACCAATTTAAAATAAGCAAATTTGTATACATATATGTTTACAGACTTCTGTGTGTGTGTGTGTATGAGAGAGAGAGAGAGACAGAGAGAGATACGGAGAGAGAGGGTACACTTTGGCCACTGAAATTTCAACACTACGAAGGCTGATGCAACGAATGTTTAATTGGCTGAATGTCTACTACACGCTTGGATACGCAAATGATTATTCTTTCAGAGTAACTACACAAACTACAATGTAAGTAGAAATAAAGTACGTATGGCGGCTGCAGCTAATCGTTCCACATTATTGCTACTCTCGTTATTCACAAGCAGTGCTTTCATAAGGGCTGTTCTCAACGTCATGTGGGAACTCATCATCCCCGCCCAACTAACGCGCAAGAGGAAAAGAGGACAGGTATATAGTTCGCTCAGCCGTGCAAGATCCCGCAGCTACATCAGGTAACGGGCTATTTGAAGGAAGACAATTATCCAAACAGACAGTGTGATGATTTCTGGAGGAACCGACAGCAAATTAATCACTGCTGCAGCTTCCCTTGGGGCAGCCACAGAAAGCAGTGCGCTCATGGTGATATGTCCAACAACAACACTGGACATAGAGATGGGATCTCTTTGAGTTTTTAGATACCTTCCGGTTGTTTGAACAGCATCACGATGAACATATCTGTGTGAGAAGACATCGAAGAGAACGAGTATTGCTAGATTGTACTCGCCATCATCGTATGGGCCCGGGACCTGGCCTGATACTGTGAGGTTCCATTGCGTACACAGTAACTACTTCTCGTTTCCATGGCTGGTAATTTGGGCAGTAGGTGTGATGTATCTGATGTCTTAGGAGCAATAAGTGTGTCCTGTCTTAGAGGCTTCTGTGACGTTATTTTTCAGCAAGACACACATGACCGCATGTAGCCCATGTTTTTCTCACTTAACCTAGATACAGAGGGCGCTCAACTCTTATCCTGACCTGCTGTCTATCAAGAGATCTCACCGAGTTAAACAGTCCGCCTCGGTAGCTGAGTGGTCAGCGCGGCGGAATGCCATGCAAAGGGACCCGGGTTCGATTCCTGGTTGGGTCGGAGATTTTCTCCGCTCTGGAACTGAGTGTTGTGTTGTCTTCATCATCATCACATCATCTCCATCGACACGCAAGTCGTCGAAGTGACGTCAACGAAAAATACTTGCACCAGGCGACCGGTCTACCCGCCGGGAGGCCCTAGCCACACGACGTTTCATTTCACCCAGTTAAGCTCAATGCCAAATTCAGTTAGAGTCGTGATTCTGTTAGGGGGGTGAAATGGACTGGTTACCAAAGAAAGGTATGGACAGAGAAGCGGCGGGGAGGGGCTGTTTACCCAGGAAAGACATGCTTTTTTAAAATTGTAACATATATTTCCCAGAGTCGCTTCGCGTCTTCTGCGCATTTTAAAAGAAATTTGGTACAATAGGAACCCTTATATGAAATCAACACTGCATAAACAATAATTAAATCATCAGACCAATGTACTAATCTCAGTTATTACTGCCTTTATCCTAATCTGGAACAAAAGGTTTCAGCTAAAGCAAAAGCCAAAATTAAGAAAATCTATCCTTTTTTTAACGCATAATGGACTATAGTAAATCTTCCAATATTCAGTATGAATTTATGTAAAACGTAAGAAACCACATAAAACTCAAGATTCTGAAAGCATTTCTTCAGGCTGATTAAAACAATTACACATGCTTCTGATACACTTAACAGGGCATACATCTGTCACACAGTGAGAAAAGTTAGTAATAAGAAACACATAAATTCGTGAATGAACTGGCTTCCGTACAGTGAAGTGAAATGACGCTCCCAGCTTACACGCTCACCTACACGTTAATAGCAGCCAGCTTAGTACAGACAAGGAACCACACAACACGCCGCTTGTTACAACAAAGGAAAAAAGCCATGTTACCAGAACGGCAATCGCAGGTCGCACAAGATAGTGCTGAATTGCGGAAGCAAAACCGAAAACAAAATTTTAGCAACGTTCCGTACAATAGGCGTTAAAAGGTAGTTCAAGCACAACACGAATTCAGAAACTGTCTGCTGAAGGTATTTCCATGAAACAATCAAAAAAGGTAACAATTAACTGCTTGCCAGCCTTCTAAGGTATAAACTACACTCCTGGAAATGGAAAAAAGAACACATTGACACCGGTGTGTCAGACCCACCATACTTGCTCCGGACACTGCGAGAGGGCTGTACAAGCAATGATCACACGCACGGCACAGCGGACACACCAGGAACCGCGGTGTTGGCCGTCGAATGGCGCTAGCTGCGCAGCATCTGTGCACCGCCGCCGTCAGCCAGTTTGCCGTGGCATACGGAGCTCCATCGCAGTCTTTAACACTGGTAGCATGCCGCGACAGCGTGGACGTGAACCGTATGTGCAGTTGACGGACTTTGAGCGAGGGCGTATAGTGGCCATGCGGGAGGCCGGGTGGACGTACCGCCGAACTGCTCAACAGGTGGGGCGTGAGGTCTCCACAGTACATCGATATTGTCGCCAGTGGTCGGCGGAAGGTGCACGTGCCCGTCGACCTGGGACCGGACCGCAGCGACGCACGGATGCACGCCAAGACCGTAGGATCCTACGCAGTGCCGTAGGGGACCGCACCGCCACTTCCCAGCAAATTAGGGACACTGTTGCTCCTGGGGTATCGGCGAGGACCATTCGCAACCGTCTCCATGAAGCTGGGCTACGGTCCCGCACACCGTTAGGCCGTCTTCCGCTCACGCCCCAACATCGTGCAGCCCGCCTCCAGTGGTGTCGCGACAGGTGTGAATGGAGGGACGAATGGAGACGTGTCGTCTTCAGCGATGAGAGTCGCTTCTGCCTTGGTGCCAATGATGGTCGTATGCGTGTTTGGCGCCGTGCAGGTGAGCGCCACAATCAGGACTGCATACGACCGAGGCACACAGGGCCAACACCCGGCCTCATGGTGTGGGGAGCGATCTCCTACACTGGCCGTACACCACTGGTGATCGTCGAGGGGACACTGAATAGTGCACGGTACATCCAAACCGTCATCGAACCCATCGTTCTACCATTCCTAGACCGGCAAGGGAACTTGCTGTTCCAACAGGACAATGCACGTCCGCATGTATCCCGTGCCACCCAACGTGCTCTAGAAGGTGTACGTCAACTACCCTGGCCAGCAAGATCTCCGGATCTGTCCCCCATTGAGCATGTTTGGGACTGGATGAAGCGTCGTCTCACGCGGTCTGCACGTCCAGCACGAACGCTGGTCCAACTGAGGCACCAGGTGGAAATGGCATGGCAAGCCGTTCCACAGGACTACATCCAGCATCTCTACGATCGTCTCCATGGGAGAATAGCAGCCTGCATTGCTGCGAAAGGTGGATATACACTGTACTAGTGCCGACATTGTGCATGCTCTGTTGCCTGTGTCTATGTGCCTGTGGTTCTGTCAGTGTGATCATGTGATGTATCTGACCCCAGGAATGTGTCAATAAAGTTTCCCCTTCCTGGGACAATGAATTCACGGTGTTCTTATTTCAATTTCCAGGAGTGTATTTCACTGGGGAAGCAGATTAGCATGGACGAATTAAATGTTAGAGCACGGTGAGGGACATCACAAGAACACGTGGGTCTGAACACAGCAGCAAGATTATTTTCTCAAACAAGTGCTCAACAGTTTCAATTCTTGTGTCACAAACCCGACATCTAACAGTCCACAGCACCCTTTGGGAAGCAAGCACGGATAACTAACCACTTAACGTACAGCGCAGTCAGAAGTGACTTTTGCCGAGAACTCCCATTTAATCGTCGGAGCAATGGTTCGCCCCACATCAACGAAGTAGCGCTGTTCGCCCCCTCTGTCCACCGACCGCCGCCCCGGGAAGCGGCCGACTCTCCCACTGTGCAGGCGCGCCCGGCTCTAAGTACGTACTTACTGCCACGCTCCTGGTGTCCAAACAACCATCGAGGAAAACGTACCTGCAGCAATGACATCAAGTATCTCTGATCGGCGCCGTCAACTGGAGCCGTAACTCGGCGTAAGTGGCAGCTCTTTGCACTAAGTTTCGCACCCTCTACAAATTTAAGTGTGCGTTCCCCGAATTGTCCCCCGTACATTTAATAAATACGAGGATAATCACAAAAATAAGGTCTCCTATTTTTTTATAAGTACAGAACTCTGTTTCTGTGGCAGTTGGTCACACTGTTATGAAGAGTGCTTCACGCTCTGTGTGTGAACATGGGCACGCCGCGTTGAGGCGCTCAGTCTTGGCTTGACAGCCGTTGAGAATGGAGCTCCCGTTGGTTGTTACTGCCAAGCGCTAATTGCGCGCAGTTATTCAGTTTTTGAACACAAAGGGCACTGCACCGATTGAAATCCATCGCCAATTGACGGAAGTGTATGGTGAGTCGTGCATGGATGTCAATAATGTTCGTAAGTGGTGTAGAGAGTTTGCAGCTGGTCAGACCGAAATTCACGACGAAGAAAGGAGCAGACAGTCAATTTCTGAGGAGGCAGTGTTGAAGGTTGAGCAAAGCATGCGTGAAGATCGGCGGATCACCCTGGATGATCTCTGCACGTTGGTTCCTGAGGTTTCCCGAAGCACCGCTCGCAGAATTTTAACGGAAACATTGAAATGCCGGAAGGTGTGCGCAAGATGGGTGCCACACATGCTGGCTGCGGACCACACGCGGCAACGAGTTGATCCTTCCCGCGCATTTGTTCACCGCCTTGCAGCCGAGCAGGACAACTTTCTGGACTCAATTGTCACGGGTGACGAAAACTGGGCAGACCACTTTACACCTGAGACCAAGCAACAATCACGCCAGTGGTGGCATCCTTCTTCGCCAGAGCCGCGGAAATTCAAACAAACACAGTCTACCGGTAAAGTCATGAAAACCGTTTTTTAGGATCGGATAGGGGTATTGTTGGTCCACTTTATGCCCACTGGGACCACAATTAACGCTGACAGGTACTGTGAGACTCTGAAAAAACTTAAATGGGCAATTCAGAATCGGAGAAGAGGAACGTTGAGCAATGGCGTACACATTCTCCATGACAACGCTCGGCAAACCGTCGCTCTCCTGCAACAGTTTCAGTGGAACATAATCACCCACCCACCCTATAGTCCTGACTTGGCGCCCAGTGACTATCACCTGTTCCATAGGTTAAAAGAACATTTGGGAGATCTTACTTTTGGGATTACTCTCGTATAATTTCTTTATTTATTGTGTCTCCTGGTTTTTTCAGTTTTAGCAGCTGGTGTTGAATACTTCACAGAAAAAAAAGTGGTAGAGGCTGAAAATTGAATTGCCTTCCATTTTACACATGTTCCAATAACATTACCGAGTGTGCGGTATTCCTTCTTAAAGAAAAGGTCATTTGTAACTGTGGATGTAATTGAGGGAGTTACATCTTAGTAACACTCAGCACGAACCTCTAAAAACAACAGAAAATCTGCTGTTTATCATTCCTATGATTTCAGACTTGGAAAAAGCACCTGATGTCGTTAGCAGGGAAAAGAAACTGTAAGAATTTCCAGATTATCGCAACCACTAGTTTTGTGACTTCGTAGTTTGGTGGAGTAGTCGACAGACACAAAATTAAGTCAACGACGGCAAGATTCTTTCGGAATAGTTTTTCACTGAGTGAATCCATTTAATGTATAGAAAATAAAGTGAAGGATAAGTTTACGGTTCTTAACGAGATTTTCAGCCCTCAAAAGAGCATAGTATGTGATTTACAATTTAATATCCTGCCCAAAGACTTCCCACTTTTATTCTGCTAGGAAGACGTCTACGAGGTGAACAATAAACCTATCATTTTGTGCCACCCACAGGCAGCCTGATCATTGTTCGGAAGGTCATAGCAAATGTTGACGCGAAGTCAGTTTCGTCTCCACCTATGCGGTTTCAATGTGGCATAGGTGTGGTTCAGAAGGAATCCAGTCGAGAATAGAAATTTCGTTTTGTTCTGCAGACATCACACGTGTACTCAAGACTAGTCAACACATTTTCCTTTTGGATACAGTTGTATCACTGGTGGGATCGTAGCATTACCCATAATTTGAGAATATTGGGCGACATGAAGTCGGCCATATATCCTTTGAAGTCTTCCAAGGCCACGGGAATACATCCAGCCTCAAACTCATCGTGCGTGTACAGTAGATCTATTTGAGGTTTAAACAGTGTTAATGCGGACAACATACTTGTTCCGGAAAAGCATCCGCTGAGGAAAATACTGATTCGTCGGAAAATATTACTTTTTGCCAGTCACTATAAATGTTTTCCTCGAAAAGCGCTAATCGGTTAGAATCGAGGGTCATCACGGAATGATTTCTCTGGTTTCTCCGGGTCATTGATTAATAGTGTGCTTCCGGGCGTTCTGCCCCGTTGTTGCCGTCTTAAGGCAATGTCCTGACTGGTCTCACTCACCGTCGCCCTGCCCAAACCGCTAAGGATAGAAACCTGAAATCTGGCGAAGGTGAGTATCTTATACTGTAAGCATCGTTTAAGAAATTATCTCCCTCAGGGGGCGAAATAGGGGACAAGAGGTTTTTTTTAATGCCGCTATTAAGGAAATTTGGAAACTCGACCTACGAGAATTGGTATTTGTTTCCTCGGTCAGCATTAAAAAAAAGTGTTTTAGCATTTATCGAAATTTAGCCCTATGGGGGTGAAATAGAGGGTGAAAGTTTTATTTTAAAATACGTTATTATTACAGAACTACTGAATTATTTTTAAAGCGACATCTTTGAACTCTGTTTTTTGACTTCTCTTTTACAAAAAAAAAATTACGTGTTTCAGTGTTTTTGGAAGCTCAACCTCTAAGGGGCTGAAACACGGGATGAGGTTTTCATGAAAATATTTTATTATGAGAGAATTTTTTAAGTTATATCTATGAAAATTTAAATTTGGCTTCTCAGTTCGAAATAAAAGAATACATGTTTCACTGTTTTTGGAAATTCGACCCCAATGGAGGTGAAACGGCGGATGGAAGTTTTTATGGAAGTATTTCATTGTGCGATCAATTTTGAATCTAAATCTATGAACATTTGTATTTGGCGTCCCTGTTAGAAATAAAACAGACGTATGTCACTGTTTTTGGAAATTCAACCTCTAATGGGGTGAAATAGGGTGAGACTGATTTACTGACTTCATCACCCAGCCGAAACCGCTAAGGATAGAAACCTGAAATTTGCAGAGGATGTGCATCTTATATTGTAGGCATCGTTTAAGAAGGGATTGCCCGATATTCCACTCCTAAGGGTGTGAAATAAGGGATGAAAGGCTTTTTGAAAGTATGTTGCTATTAAGGAAATTTTGAAACTACGACTACGAAAACTGACATTTGGTTTCTCAGTCAGAAAATAAAAAATGTATGTTTCAGCATTTTTGGAAATTCAACCACTAAGGGGGTAAACTAGTGCGTGACAAAATTTTTAATGATAAATAATTGCTAAGGAACTACTAAAGGATCTTAAGGCTATATTTATGATAAGTGGTGTTTGACTTCTGGGTTGGAAATAAAAAAAATACATGTTTTAGTATTTCTGGAAACTCAACCCCCAAGGGAGTGAATAGGGGATGAAAGATTTTAAGAAAATATTTCGTTACACTGAGATATTTTAAGGCTAAATTCATGAAAATCGATATTTCATTTCTCGGTTAGGGGATGACAGTTGCTGTGGAAATAACTTCAGAAGAATGCGAAAGGCATAATTAACAAAAACTCTGGACTCCAGCTCCCAGAATCGATTTTTGGTCAGAGGTAGTATATGGCCTCAATTAGCGTAAAAACTTATAGGTGCTGCAGTTTATGAACAACATAAAAATTCGATTAAACAAAAATAAAACTATCATTGCAAGCCATATAGCCTATGCGAGCGAAGCAGAGCTCGCTAAGCTAGTTCTGTTATATAGTTAATTAATTTAAAGAGATCCGCATCAGTTGTACAGAGCATTTATTCAAAACACGATGGGTTAAAATCCATCTTCAAGTTTATAATACTACTGTATTTAGTCAGGCGTAACATGCGGCCGGGCGAGTCAGAGCATCGCGTGACATAGCCGGCTGGTGCAGGACACGCGCTCCCCTGGCATGTCGGCATCTCGCTTAACGCTGAGCACCCTTTCTGCGTTCAGCCAGGCGAGGGTCGTCTGACTGAGATTGGCGGAATCCTGCAGCACGCACGCCTCCGGAAACAGCAGCCCGTTTCTCCCCGGCGAGAACCCGGCCGCGCCTGCCGGAGGGGCGTGTACGCGTTGTGAACTCACGTAGTCTTCTCATCCTATGTATAAAAGATGTCATCAGTCGCAGATTTAATGAGGGCAACCGGAATTTATATATTCGCAGGGAAGAGCTCACAGGCAGATAAGCAGGGAGAGCTTAGTACCCCTCCACTGCCTCTGTTTCAGTTTTGACGCACTTTCATTATCAGCCACATAACTTCAAATTATCAACTCTAGAACAATTATCTAGATTGTTTAATTAAGAACAACTGAAGCGTGTAATACAGTCGCAGTATATCTCTACACTAATTATGCAACATAGTAGTCTGTCCGTTTACTATTATTGCAGTACACATCTCTCACTGTCTTTCACTACCGCAAACGATACATAATATACATAAAAGAATACAGGTAGCAGTTTTGTCACCAAATTCCTGAATTTACCTTACAGTTTTAATTGTATTTATAAGTCCGTAGATGTACATCGTGCCGCATTCCTGATCGATGTGTTACCGCCACCTTTATATTCGCATTCACATTCATTGGGTTCGGCAAATCACAGTTAGCCATCTTCGAGCCTAACTTAGTCCTTAGCTACATTATAGATATCTGTCACCACAGCCAAAATTTCAAGGGAAACACTGCCACATTCTACCCATGAACTATACCATTCTTGATTATTCCCAAATTTATTTGATGTAAGTTTAGAGTGCTGTTCTTGATTTAAAAACGTACTACAATATTAAAGCAACTGTATTTACTTAAAACATCACACAACACCATTTACCGTTTTTGAATATCTCAGACGCTACTGCATACTTTAATTTTTTACTCGTTTTTAATCGCTATAATGTCCTACTATAATATCTTCACATGTAATTTTAATTAATTTATTTTATTTTCTCCGGTTTCGCTTTTTTTCTCATCTCCTACATTATTGACGCACATAAAATCAGCTATTTCACCACGCTGAGTGTAGCTTAACTCCACTGTTCGCCCTTAATTCATAGCTCACAACGACTCTGAGGCTATAAATCTAACCGACTCAAAATAAGCAAAAACAACGAAAAATACAGCATACTCGAACGAAATATCCACATTGTCGAAACTACAATGCACAACGAATGTTGACTACTTGCCCCAGTAGATATGGAACGTTTCACAACATGTAAGAGAAAAACTTACGTGTATATATATCTGCCATGCAGAGAACCTAAGTTCGGTTCCTGGTACTCATAGTGATTTTTCCTTGGTGGGAGAACTGAAACGGGCTCCACTTACTCTCGTGGCGCCAGATGAGGGGACTGCTGACCGAGTGGTCGCGGCACCAGGTCTGCTACCCTGACAACTGACCGCCACTCCCTCCGTACCGCAGTCACGTGAAACCACTGGCTGATGGATGACGCGGTGGTCCATCCCAGAACGGCGACGCTTATTATGCGCATGACAACTCATCAACCCGTGAAGAAAAATAACTTTAGTATAAAACTGAGAGCACTATGTAAAACCTGGTTGTTGTTGTTGTGGTCTTCACTACAGAGAATGGTTTGATGCAGCTCTCCATGCTACTATATAATATGCATGCTTCTTCATCTCCAAGTAACTACTGCAACTTACCTCCTTCTGAATCTGCCTAGTGTATTCGTCTATTAATCTCCTACGATATTTACCCTCAACGCTGCCCTCCTATACTAAATTGGTGATCCCTAGACGCCACAGAACATGCCCTACGAACTGATACCTTCTTCTAGTCAAGTTCTGCCACAAATACCTCTTCTCCCCAATTCTCTTCTGTACCTCCTCATTAGTTACGTGATCTACCCATCTAATCTTCAGAATTCTTCTGTAGCCTCACATTTAGAAAGCTTCTTTTCTCTTCTTGTCTAAAGTGTTTATCTTCCATGCTTTACTTCCATAGATGGCTACACTCCATACAAATACTTTCACAAAAGAATTCCTGACACTTAAATCTATACTCGATGTTCACAAATTTCTCTTCTTCAGAAACGCTTTCCTTGCCATTGTCAGTCTACATTTTGTATCCTCTCTACTTCGACCATCATCAGTTATTTTACTCCCCAAATAGTAAAACTCATTTATTACTTTAAGCGTCTCTTTTCCTAATCTAATACCCGCAGCATCACCCGAATTAATTTGACTACATTACATTATCCTCGTTTTGCTTTTGTTGATGTTCATCTTATATCCTCCTTTCAAGTCACTGTCCAGTCCGTACAACTGCTCTTCAAAGTCCTTTGCTGTCTCTGACAGAATCACAATGTCATCGGCGAACCTCAAAGTTTCTATTTCTTCTCCATGGATTTAATTCCTATTCCAAATTTTTCTTTTGTTTCCTTTACTGCTTGCTCAATATACAGATTGAATAATATCGGTGATAGACTGCAACCCTCTCTCACTCCCTTCCCAACCACTGCTTTCCTCTCATGCCACTCGACTCTTATAAGTGCCATCTGGTTTCTGTACAAATTGTAAATAGCCTTTCGCTCCCTGTATTTTACCACTACCACCTTCAGAATTTGAAAGAGAGTTTTGCAGTCAACATTGTCAAAGGCTTTCTCTAAGTATACAAATGCAAGAAACCTAGGTTTGCCTTTCCGTAATATATCTTCTAAGATAATTCGTAGGGTCAGTATTGTCTCACGTGTTCCAACATTTCAAACTGATCTTCCCCGAGGTCACCTTCTACCAGTTTCTCCATTTGTATGTAAATAATTCGTGTTAGTATCTTGCAGCCGTGACTTAGTAAACTGATAGTTCGGTAATTTTCACATCTGTCAACGTCTGCTTTCTTTGGGATTCGAACTGTTATATTCTTCTTGAAGCCCGAGGGTATTTCACCTGTCTCATAAATCTTGCTCACCAGATGACAGAGTTTTGTCAGGGCAGTCTCTCCCAAGGCTATTAGTAGATCTGATGGAATGTTGTCTACTCCCGGAGCCTTGTTTCGACTTAGGTCTTTCAGTGCTCTGTCAAATTCTGCATTCAGTATTATATCTCCTATTTCATCTTCATCTACGTCCTCTTCCATTTCCATAATATTGCCCTCAACTACATCGCCCTTTTATAGACCCTCTATATACTCCTTCCACCTTTTGCTTTCCCTTCTTTGCTTAGAACTGGTTTTCCATCTGAGCTCTTGATATTCATACAAGTGGTTCTCTTTTTTCCAAACGTCTCTTTAATTTTCCTGTAGGCAGTTCTATCTTACCCCTCGTGATATATGCCTCTACATCCTTACATTTGTTCTCTAGCCATCCTCGCTAAGCCTTAATTGCACTTCCTGTCGATCTCATTTTTGAGGGATTTGTTTCTTTTTTCGCCTGCTTCATTTACTGCATTTTTATATTTTCTCCTTTCATTAGCTAAATTCAATATATTTTCTGTTACCCAAGGATTTCTATTAGCCCTCGTCTTTTTACCTACTTGATCCTCTGCTGCCTTCACTATTTCATCTCAGAAAGCTGCCCATTCTTCTTCTAGTGTATTTCTTTCTCCCATTCTGGTCAATCGTTCCCTAATGCTCTCTCTGAAGCTCTCTACAACCTCTGATTCTTTCAGTTTATCCAGGTCCCATCTTCTTAAATTCCCACCTTTTTGCAGTTTCTTCAGTTTTAATCTACAGTTCATAACCAATAGATTGTGGTCAGAATCCACATCCGCCTCTGGAAATGTCTTACAATTTAAAACCTGGTTCCTAAATGTTTGTCTTACCATTATGTAGTCTATCTGAAACCTTCCACTGTCTCCTGGCCTCTTCCACGTAAACAACCTTATTTCATGATTCGTAAGCCAAGCTTTAGCTGTGATTAAGATCTTCTCTGTGCAAAATTCTACCAGGCGGCTTCCTCTTTAGTTCCTTACCCCCATTCCACAATCACCTACTCCTTTTCCTACTCTTCCTTTTCATACTATCGAATTGCAGCCCACATGGTTATTAAATTTTCGTATCCCTTCACTACCTGAATAATTTTTTTTTATCTCATCATACATTACTGGCCATTAAAATTGCTACACCAAGAAGAAATGCAGATGATAAACGGGTATTCGTTGGACAAATACATTATACTAGAACTGACATGTCATTACATTTTCACGCAATGTGGGTGCATAGATCCTGAGAAATCAGTACCCAGAACAACCACCTCTGGCCGTAATAACGGCCTTGATACGCCTGGGCGTTGAGTCAAACAGAGCTTGTATGGCGTGTACAGGTACAGCTGCCCATGCAGCTTCAACACGATACGACAGTTCATCAAGAGTAGTGACTGGTGCATTGTGACGAGCCAGTTGCTCGGCCACCATTGACCAGACGTTTTCAGTTGGTGAGAGATCTGGAGAATGTGCTGGCCAGGGCAGCAGTCGAACGTTTTCGGTATCCAGAAAGGCCCGTACAGTACCTGCAACATGCGGTCGTGCATTATCCTGCTGAAATGTAGGGGAATGCAGGGATCAAATGAAGGGTAGAGCCACGGATCGTAATACATCTGAAATGTAACGTCCACTGTTCAAAGTGCCGTCAATGCGAACAAGAGGTGACCGAGACGTGTAACCAATGGCACCCCATACCATCACGCCGGCTGATACGCCAGTATGGCGATGACGAATACACGCTTCCAATGTGCGTTCACCGCGATGTCGCCAAACACGGATGCGACCATCATGATGCTGTAAACAGAACCTGGATTCATCCGAAAAAATGACGGTTTCCCATTCGTGCACCCAGGTTCGTCGTTGAGTACACCATCGCAGGCGCTCCTGTCTGTGATGCAGCCTCAAGGGTAACCGCAGCCATGGTCTTCGAGCTGATAGTCCATGCTGCTGCAAACGTCGTCGAACTGTTCGTGCAGATGGTTGTTGTCTTGCAAACGTCCCCATCTGTTGACTCAGGGATCGAGACGTGGCTGCACGATCCGTTACAGCCATGCGGATAAGATGCCCGTCATCTCGAGTGCTAGTGATACGAGGCCGTTGGGATCCAGGACGGCGTTCCGTATTACCCTCCTGAACCCACCGATTCCATATTCTGCTAACAGTCATTGGATCTCGACCAACGCGAGCAGCAACGTCGCGATACGATAAACTGCAATCACGATAGGCTACAATCCGACCTTTATCATAGTCGGAAATGTGATGCTACGCATTTCTCCTCCTTACACGAGGCATCACAACAACGTTCCACCAGTAAACGCCGGTCAACTGGTTTTTGTGTATGAGAAACCGGTTGGAAACTTTCCTCACGTCAGCACGTTCTAGGTGTCGCCACTGGCCCCAACCTTGTGTGAATGCTCTGAAAAGCCAATCATGTGCATATCACAGCATCTTCTTCCTGTCGGTTAAATTTCGCGTCTGTAGCACGTTATCTTCGTGGTGTAGCAATTTCAATGGCCAGTAGTGTACATTACTTAAATCTCTTCGTCGTCTGCGGGGCTAGTTGGCATATAATCTTGTAGTACTGTGGTAGGCGTTGGCTTCTTGTCTATCTTGGCTACAATAATGCATTCACTATGCTGTTCGTAGTAGATTATACACGCTCCTATTTTTATTCATTATGAAATCTACTCCTGCATTATCGTTATTACAAAATATATATTAACATTCATTGTCCGATAGAAGTATTCTCTAAAAACAGTTTACAGGTTGTCGAAAGAAGGAAAATAAGAACTTGCAGATGTATCAGTTAAATTTTATAGTAGTGAATAGTGTTGTCTCTTGGAACAATTTTCAGAAAACCGCCTCTCAGCGAGTAGCAGTTTAACATATTTCTATAACACATTTCCAGATGAGAAGATTCATTTTTAATGCCGTGCAGTATATTTCGAATGTTGCAAAATTACCCCAAAAAGTAAAGTTTCTGCAAATGTGAAGAAACGTTCCAAGGAACAACATGGTCGTGCACCTAGAACAAATAATCTATCGAAATATGAAAGTGCTGCAATCAAGAAAATTATACCAATACTATTTTTATTATATATATATATATATATATATATATATATATATATATATATATATATATATATATATATATATATGTATATGTATATATATCTGTCACTTTATTACTTTACGATATTCCTGAAATCAGTCCGACAGAAGTATTATCATAAACCACTTAAAAGATCTGAAATAAAAGCTACTGGAGAATAACAAAAATTTTCATATATAAGACGAGTAATATTTTTAAGACATTAAAGAAAATAATTTCTTTTCAAGTATCATATGTTTCATGATAGAAGACCTACTGTTTCAGTGTACATCATGGTGCACGACCGTTGAAGCAGCGCTTTATGGTTCACACTTCCACACGCTATACAGGGCGGAAAGAAACAGTCTGAAAATCTTATAAAGGTGTTAAGGGTATGCAGTGCTGAGAAGCAATCGTTAAGAAAAAAGGTCTGATACAGTGCACCACTTCCGATTAAATTATAATTAAAAATGAACAGTGACACCCTCAACAAAATTCTTTTTCTATGAGGATATCGGTTTCGGCCTGTTTTGTTTAGACCATCTTCATACCTACCACCACCATGATGGTAGACGGTGGTGGTGCACGAAGCAGGCGCTACGACTCCACAAACGCTAACTGCTGGAATCGTAACGCCTGATTCGTGCACCACCAGCGTCTACCATCATGGTGGTAGGTCTGAATATGGTCTAAACAAAACAGGCCGAAACCGGTATCCTCATAGAAAAAGAATTTTGTTGCGATTGTGACTGTTCATGTTCATTTTCAGTAAAATAACCTCTCTTCTCCAAGAGAAATGTTCTCAAAAATTATTATTTAGAATTAGCCAATCAGGTCGCTGCGCAGGATAAAATGCGGTAATGCACAGAGGTCTGTGGGTTCGTGACATACTATTTGTTCAAATGCTCATTACCAGTTGAAATGTGTCGTTTTGGGGTGTGTTACATTTAAGCTAGGTGAGCAAAAGCTACATTTATTCGGTGTGAGGAAAACTAATGAAATATACGTTTGGCGGCACTGTTTGTCGACAGTGCTTCTGGCAGGCTGCTTTGATTTCCGCACACAACGACCTAATCGGCTAATTTCAGCCGGCCGAAGTGGCCGTGCGGTTAAAGGCGCTGCAGTCTGGAACCGCAAGACCGCTACGGTCGCAGGTTCGAATCCTGCCTCGGGCATGGATGTTTGTGATGTCCTTAGGTTAGTTAGGTTTAACTAGTTCTAAGTTCTAGGGGACTAATGACCTCAGCAGTTGAGTCCCATAGTGCTCAGAGCCATTTGAACCATTTTTTTTGGCTAATTTCAATGCTAAGTAAATCGAAAACGAAGCAAAGTATCGTATTTCTTTCTTAACAATTATTTCTCAGCACAACCTACACTGCAACGCCCTACAAGCTTCCGGACTGTTTCCGACCCCCTGAATAACTAGCTTAAAAATGTCTCTAGTGTGCATGCCTTTACGTGATCTTAAAATGGGTCAGTAAACTGAAACACCGGCCAGGGAACATCAGGGGTACCCATGTGCATTATGCTGCAGCACTCTCCCCTACGTAGTGGCAACTTATCACGGAAACTTCTTCACAATGATGACAGCAACCAACAACACTTAAGAACTGCTTTGAGGTCGTCACGGGTCTGCCTCAAACTTTATTAACAATACGTTCAGAATAGTTCAACACTTCTCCATTATTCTCGGATTACAAAACTTGTGCTTTAATAATTTGTCACAAGACTTTGATTCAACTCTCCACATTAGTATACCATGTGCAAGACTCTTCCGCATCTCTGCATAACTGGCGAGATATATAATCAATTAAACCAGTTCACAGTATTGGAAGACTCGATCTCCATCTAGCAGTACAATTTTTATCGATCACATTTTCCTCCATTATCAAACTGACGGTTCCTTGATTTCTCAGTATGTGTTGTCAATTATGATGTATCAGGCAGCGTAACTTGCTGTGACAGTGCGAGAGAGAGAGAGAGAGAGAGAGAGAGAGAGAGAGACAAAGATATTATTTATTACTCTGTGGCGGTTAGCGCTCACATAATTATTCTTAGGATATATAGCTTTTGTTCTTGTTAAGAGTAAATTTTACTAGAAGAGAGCCATTCTTGTGATGTAAAAATCGACACCAATGCGAGTAAAATATATGTGTCCATGGAAGGAAGTCAGTTAATAGAACAATAAAATATTGTTCATTTCGAGAAGGTACGTGTTACTCTACACCCAGCGTATACTTCTATTGTGATTTAATAACAAATACCAGCTTGAGAACAGATCCGACGGGAGCGTTCAGTTCTGGTGAAATAGTTCGATGTTTTCTTCGGAAAAGAAGTCACTTCATGGATCATTCAAATCCACAATAGTACCTGGACATTTCTCAGAACTGAAAGTAATCCGATTGCTATGCAACAG
Organism: Schistocerca nitens; assembly: GCF_023898315.1. Classification (NCBI taxonomy): domain Eukaryota; kingdom Metazoa; phylum Arthropoda; class Insecta; order Orthoptera; family Acrididae; genus Schistocerca; species Schistocerca nitens. The sequence continues at coordinate 926,511,552 of NC_064617.1, read as the reverse complement.
AGCCCCGAAGAATATTTCTCCGTACTTTGGTTACCACTTTCAGCTCAACACGGTGGTTGCAGCTTCTGGAGCAGATTTCTACAACAGCGGAAGCGTGTAATCGCTATCAGTTTCACACATCGCCCTGTGTACGCTGTATGTATTTACCCACAACAGTGAACATACAGTTACTCACACACATAGAAAGACAATACAAAGTGGTATAGGAAACATTTCAGTATAAAGGTTCTGTAGAGCTAAACAGTAATTAGCCTAGTAGTAGTAGTAGTAAACAATTTTTTTTCAAAGGAGCCTTTATATATGTCTACCGTTAGACAGGACACGATCCTGATACAACACTCGGGTCTAGTGCAGCAGGAGATACAACACGTCGGCTTTGAACAATGACGTCATTCCTTAGTCATAGATCGTAATGTCTTCACTTCGAGGCATAGATAATAAAGCAGTTCTGTGTTCTAATAAGCACTATCATTAAAATAATTGAATGTTAATCTAAAAGCGATCGCTTGATATTCGGTGCATCATTAAATGTGTGATTTAATTAACTTAATTGTTTGTTTTTTATTCGTCCAGTACTTAATATTTTTCGTAATGATATTGAGGTAATGTGGATTGTGTTTTTTGGCTTTTTTTTTAAAATAATCTCACGAGATAGAATAAACTGATCCTACTTTATTCAGCAATCAATAAAAAAAACTAAACTAAAACATAACAGCTTTTGCTGTTATCTTTCCATTTCGTTTTTTTACTGATTGCTTAATAAAGTAGGATCAGTTTATTCTATCTCGTGAGATTTTTTTTAAAGCCAAAAAACACTTATCAGCTACTGAAGGCAGCTACAACACTACGAAGAATCGCTTCTCGGCTTCTGACAAGATATTGCTTCATAAAGTAGGATCAGTTTATTCTATCTCGTGAGATTTTTTTAAAAAAAAGCCAAAAAACACTATTGCTTAATAAAGTAGGATCAGTTTATTCTATCTCGTGAGATTTTTTTAAAAAAAAAGCCAAAAAACTCTTATTACGTACTGAAGGGAGCTAGAACACTACGAAGAATCGCTTCTCGGCTTCTGACAAGATATTGCTTCATAAAGTAGGATCAGTTTATTCTATCTCGTGAGATTTTTTAAAAAAAAGCCAAAAAACACTATTGCTTAATAAAGTAGGATCAGTTTATTCTATCTCGTGAGATTTTTTTAAAAAAAAGCCAAAAAACTCTTATTACGTACTGAAGGGAGCTAGAACACTAAGAAGAATCGCTTCTCGGCTTTTGACAAGATATTGCTTAATAAAGTAGGATCAGTTTATTCTATCTCGTGAGATTTTTTTTTAAAGTCAAAAAACACTTATGCTTTTGACAAGATCAATGTTTATCTCTCTCGCATTCCTTTGTTTCTCAACATTCTCCTCAGCTCTTTCATCTCTGTAATACATGCTCTCTGGCGACTTGTGACGTCATTGTTCAAAGCCGACGGGTTGTATCCCCTGCTGCACTAGTCCCCAACACTCATAGCGAACCTGTAATATAACTATGTTAGTAATTTAGTAATTAATGTTTAATTGTGTGTATATATGTCTAGTTTTATAGAGTAACTACATTATGGTCCTTTGTATGTTTCATGCTAACGGAACGTGCGGAAGTATCTTTTGAAGAGAACGAGTACGCCGTCCCAGCAGCCGAGCAGAAACTTCAAAAAGGCCATAACATTAGAATTACTAGCTTTCTTGAGTATTTATGCATTGTAGTGACCTTTCGCGTATTGATTTTCTAAGTATGAATAGTGTTACTACATTACTTTTACTAGAATTCCAGTATTTCAGTAAATAAGACGATATTTGATGTGCTATCTGTGTACTGCGTTTGTGTCACATTGTAAAGTGTACATTAACAGCATTAGGACATTACCTTTTTTTGCGTGTGTAAAATTTAATAGTCTCTTTTGTAGGACTTATTTATTGGAGAAACTGTCAATTGCTTATTTACATGGTGATAACTAGATCTATGTTCAAAGCCAATAAGCAAGCACGCATCACAATGCCACAAAATGAATTAAATAGTGTGAATGCATCGTCAACTAGTGCCACAGAATTTAAGACCGGCATAGTTAGCGATATGTCGATTACGGCTGAGCAATCAGCAGTAATTAATGCGCTCATGCCGTCGACACAAACGGTTGCTAGTTCCGACATTCACATGTCGAATGAAGTCCAGAGAAATATACAGCAACCAACAAACAACATGAATTTTATCTCTGACGCAGACGCGTGCGGAAACGAAATGACTGTACCGAAAAATGTGTCGGTACAATCCTCATTAAACCCAGTGCAATCGTCAATTGCTGAGAATACCGATTTGTTATCCCAGCTGATGTCGAGTTTGACTGTCATAACACAAGGGATTAAAGCATTGGAAACCACGCAATCCACGTTTGCAAATGACATGAATCGTAGATTCCAGGCATTGGAAACCACACAATCTAATCTTGCAACGACACAATCCACGTTTGCAAATGACATGAATATTAGATTCTAAGTATTGGAGAGTGCGCAATTTAAACTGGCTCAGGAGCAATCTAATAAACTAAAAGAAATAAATGATAAGATTACTGAAAAATCCCAAAGTTTGGAAACAAAGCAGAGTTACTTGATTGCCAGTCAGGCACAACTCATAGTTACACAAGAACAACAGTATCAGGAATTAACACCCAATTACAAAGACATCTTATGTCGTCGAGATACACTAAACCATCAAGTGCAAGAAGTTATTAATGTACAGAAAACTATTGCGTAGGACGTGAATACAATCAAGCACGATAACGAGCAAGCTGTCATTGAGCTTACTCGGAGGGTAGATACTCTCAGTCTCGAAGGCGAGAAACACATAGAGAAACTTTTCAATGAACATAAGATCGCTTTCTCTAAGGACATTGAAGTTTGGGCGAATGAGCAAACCGAGACAGTGCGAAGTTATGTTGACCAAACCTTGAAAGAAACGGTTTCTAACGTACAAGTTAACAACGAAACTGCACAAGAACAACTTAAAGCAGAAGTTAAAGAGATTAAGGAGAATATAGGAGATGAATTTCCTGCTTGGAAAGCAAAGATAGAAAATACATTAAAAGCATGCCAGCAGGGTCTAGTTAATACTAGTGGGGCACATACTACTTGCACTTTATCAAAAGCAGACATTATTCCTGATGAAACCAGTGCAACCGAATCCATGCAACAATATCCATGTATTGGTGCATATTCACGTAATCAACCAGAAACAAATTCTCAAGATTATCATTCACCGCGAAATAGCCACCAGAATACACCTGTGACTATGAATGAAGAAAAAATGCTTAAATATCGTCAATTCCAGATATTTATTCCCGAAAGAAAGTAGATCAATCCCGTGGTATTTATCAAGCAATTTAGAAGGATATTGCCACGAATGTGGACTGAGCATCAAAAAATTATGTACGTTGCAGGATTCATACATGGAGATGGATCGATGTGGGCGTCAGAAGCATCCTATTGGTGTCAAGACTATGACCAATTTGAACGCGCTTTCTTGCACAAATACTGGAAGAAGGGAGTACAAGAAAGACTACGTATGGAGGTTTTTGACCCACAACCTTTTTCTTTCAAAAATGGATCTTTAAGAAAGTATTTCGAGAAGTACAAAAATAAAAGCAAATACTGGAATGAACAAATCCCGACGCAGGATATCATTCGAATATTAAAGGGCAAACTTCCACTTAAAGTTAAGGAAAAACTTCTACATGTGCCTGAACAGCATGTGGCAGATTTTCTAGCCACATTGGATTCAATAGACATTTTGTTCGAAGAATCACGTGTGCGCTATAACTAACCAAGTTACCAACCTAACAAATACAATAGTAACAACAAACTGTATGGAAACAAACCTTTTGCACACAATACGCCAAAGCCACAGGTGAATTATTTCCAGAAAAACGTGAAATTTGGTAACGAAAATCCCGACCAGTGTAATCATGACCAACAATGTGAACAAACATATAAACGGAAGTGGAGGAAGAATAATGAGAAGAGGAAAGGATACTAGCAAGAAGGGAATTACCAGCCGAAACGCCGATATCAGCAACCAACCCAAGAATATCACAACCAACCACAAACTTCAGGTAGAGTACCAAATGCTAACGCAAATGAAAGGAGAAATCAACTACCAATAATAACTGACGTAACGGAGCAGAAATCTACTAATAATGGACAATCGTCAAACTTAACTCGACTGTCAGAGGCCCCGACGGTGCAGTCGAGGAAGTTTTGAGGGGCGAAAATTCAAGCGTTAATTTTTTTCGGTACAATGATGGCAGATTATTAATAGAAGAACTTCAGCAGGATATGGCGCCTTGTTAAGAGGAACATATCACTGAACCTATTGCGAAAATTCAGGCGGCAATTGAAGGTATTACTGTGCAAGTTACTTTAGATACTGGAGCAGCAGTAAAAGTAGTTTCTGAGAAGTTATTTCAAAGAATACTTCAGAAAGCAAATCCACCGATTTTTCCTCTTCAACGTTGTAAAATTGTAGGCCCTACTGGTCATAAGTCTTCTCAGATTAAAGTGTAGACTCAACTCCAGTTAGATATAGGAAATGTAGCTATAAATTGCACGTTCCTTGTAATAGAAAAATTGGTTGAGGACTGTATCCTGGGTATAGATGAATTTAGAGAGAGAAATTGGCATATCGATTTTTCTCTAGGCCGTGCCAGTTTTACAATAATGGATCAGAAACATCAGGTGAATATTCTCAGGGAATATAGTACCCGTGGAAAGTATTGTCAGGGAAGAAAGCTGCAAATAAAGTGGATACATAGCAAATCTGCACGATATTACCAAATTAATTACTTGCAACCAGTCTTAAAACCTTGAAGTTGCAAGGTGCAAGAACCTGAATATTTGCAACAACATCAAAGAAAGCAATTATATGATCTTCTACAGGAATATCATGAAGTCTTTCAAGAAAAACCTGGTGTAATCAAGGGATACACATGCCATTTATATGTGATTCCACACCACGTTTTCTGCTGTATTTTTTATCTAGTACCGTGGCACCAACGAAAGGCAGTTGATGCGGAAATCCATCAGATGATTGAATGGGATATGATGGAACTTTCGACGAGTCCATACTGTAGTCCGCTTCATGTTGTCCCGAAGAAAGGAGGAAAAGTTCGTTTCCTGCTAGACGCACGGCAGATAAATAAGATTATCGTGCCCGTGCGAACTCATCCGGAAAGTATCATGAGTTAATTCAAAAGTTCGAGGGGATAAAATACTTAACAAATATTGCTCTGAAAAGTTCATTTTGGCAAGTGGCACTAGACGAACCATCAAAAAAGTACACCGCATTTGTAGATGCAGGTAGAAGCTATCAATTTAAGGTCTTACCTTTCGGGCTAAACGTGAGCTTAGGAGTTTTTATAAATGCTCTAGATTATGCATTGGGACCGGCACTTCGAAGCAATTTAACTTTGTTTGTGGATGACATGCTCATAGCTACGACCACATGGAAGGAGCACGTTGATTTATTGAGAAGAGTATTAGAACGTTTCAAGGAAGCAGGCATAACCGCAAATCTGCGAAAGTCTCATTTTGTTCGAGATAAAATCAAATTTCTGGGTCATCTTATAAATGAAAAAGGCATCTTACCGGACTCCGAGAAACTAAAGGCAATCAAAAACTTTGCAGTTCCAACAACAAAAAGGCAATTAAAAGGCTTCCTCGGAGCTGTCTCTTTTTTCAGGCGTTTCATTCACGACCACTCTATTAATGCAGAACCGTTGTACAGCTTGTTGCGCAAAAATACTCCGTGGGTGTGGACGCAACAATGCCAGAATGCATTTGAAGCAATAAAACATGCCTTAGTCAATTCACAAATATTATATCATCCAGATATGAGCCAAGAATTCGGTTTAATGGCAGATGCTTCGGAAATTGGAATAGGTTCATGCCTCTTCCAAGTAAAGATGATGGACAGAAAATCAAATTTCTGTCCAATAGCTTTTGCTAGCCGACTCTTAACTGCTTGTGGAAGAACATAAACGACTACCGAAAAGGAAGCATTGGCCGTAGTCTGGTCATTTAAGAAATTTTACTATTACTTATACGAAGCGAAGACAACAGTATACTGTGACCACAAAGCGTTAAGTTTTTTTGCAAACATGTAAATTATTACATGCAAGACTAGCAAGATGTACGCTCTCACTCCAAGAGTTTCAGTTTGAAATTAAATACATAAGCGGACAGGATAATTTCATCGCCGATGCACTCTCCAGAATGCCAGATGGAGATTTTTCAACTATCAACATCACGGACAATCCATCCCAATTCAAAGTTCTTATAATGACTGATAAAATATATAGGAAACATTTTCTTGACATGTGTAAGAACAAGGGGAAACTACAGAATGAAGATCCTCGTTGGCATTCAATAAAGGAAACCTTAGCAAAGCCTGGAAACGATGATCCGAAGAGACTGTACAAAGTTGAGGATGACGTCTTATTTCTCAAAGGGCATCTTGATTCCGATAATTGGAAGGTGTGTATTCCCGAGAAGAATGAGAATCACTTAATTTTGTACACGCACATCACTTGGGGACATTTTGGAGTATTAAAGTGTGCTCGGAAGATTAAAGCATATTGCTACTTACCAAATATTCTCAGGAAAGTACACAGACAGTTACGGATATGTAAAATTTGTCAGCTAGCCAAACCAGGAAATTTTTGTGTGAAAGATTTCCTAATCCTATTATACCCACTAAATCGCTGTCAATCAGTTCAGAGGACGTCTGTGGTCCTCTACCATCATCAAGGGGAGGATGGAAATATATTGTAACTTTTCTTGATATATTCACTACGTACGTCAAACTTTATCCGTTAAAATCAGCTACTGGTGCATCCATAGCCAAGAAGCTGGTCAAGGATTATATAGTCAAGGTAGGCAAACCTGAGGCTATTCTTTCTGACAATGGGTCAATGTTTACTGGATTTCGTTGGAGGCAAACATTAACCAGTTGTGGTATAAAACAAATTGTAACATCAGTGTACCACCCGTCGGCGAATCCCGTGGAAAGAATTTTTCGAGAATTAAACCGGTTCGTGAGAACATATTGCCACAAGCAGCAACCCAAATGGATCGATTATCTGGACGATTTTCAGGAAATTGTAAACAATATGCCACATACTACGACATAATACACCCCATACGAAATGATGTTTGAAAAACAGGAACAGAATGACTGCATTCGACCAATTCCTAAAGTAGCTATTAACAAAATGGACCTACAAAATAAAGTAAAACAATCCTTACTCAATATAATGGACAAGGCAAGGAAAAGGAAACTATATTTCGACAATCGACTTGGAAAAATAAAAACATATAAAGTGAAAGACCAAGTTTTAGTAAAAACTCATCCTAAGGCTTCACTTATACAGAGGAAGAACACAAAATGGCAATTATTGTATGAAGGACAATTTGTGATTACCAAAATACCCCATTCAGGAACTTATGGTTTGAAGGATGTGAAGAATGGAAAGGTGAAAGGAATGTATCCTCATCACTTGTTAAAGGAATTTCATGATAACTGAAGATTCTGAAGATAGGCGATACTATTCTTATCAAATAATATTGATTAGACAATTTTCATTAAACCTATGAATCATACTTAGGATAGTTTCCTTCTTTTTGCAATTTAGTAGTTAGTTTCTCTTTTCAGGCATAATGTACGAGAGATATGCAGACATTATGTATTTGTTTTCCACTGTAAAGATAAGTTTCCTTTTCAGTATGTAGAGAATTTAGCTATAGTATGAATGATTTCTTTCAAAAAATTTTTATTTAGTTGATAGTAACTTCAGTCAGGTTTCACAATGCATAATGACCATGGGTTAGTGACTCAAATGAATCTGGTCTATGGCAAGATATTTATTCTTATGTCAATTTGACAATGTCAGTGTATTTTATTTATTATTTTTTTTTTACTCGCTGAGCTCAAGTCATGGTGTTCGGAAGGGGTAACCCGTTCTCAGTTAAAAAAAAAAAAACCGCCTATTACTTTGATTCAATCTTTTGTGATGGACATTGTCTTTATAATTGTACTATTGTTGTAACATACCTGTCTATGTAAAATATATTATGTCAATTGTTGCTCGCGAATTTACCAACTGAGCAAATGTCGATCAGTTACAAGCACATCAACAAGTGTTAAAGTCCATCTGAAAGATGACCGGCATAAGTTGAGATGGCATCACCAGTTGGATTAGTTTATAGTGCATTCTATGGTTGTTGATAGAAATGAAGAACACCTTACGACTTCCGAATGTTTCGAATGCAGGACAGAGAATTAGAAAGAACTTTAGATTAGATTCTATTTCAGCTCAGCATAGATCTAACACCTTTTCCACGGAACTTAACTGACTCTTATTTTCATGTTAACCATATGCAGAAAACCAAAATACCCACGAGGATACGGTGAAATGGGAATAGAATTCAATCAGTTATCCGGAGATGACAGATAGAAGGGAATCGTAGATGGACGTAAACCAACGCGTCGACGGTTCACCTCAAGACAGAAGATTAACAGTGTTGCGTTCCTTTTGTGAACAGTATTTAATTTCATTAAAAAAATCAATTTTGTAAATATTTTTTCCATTGTAATTCAATTAATTTTCTTTGCAAGTGAGAAATACGAGGATTGTAAATCTACCCCGAGGTTTTCCTTGGTTTTCCTTTGTGGGGCTTGGCCGAATGGCTAGATTACCCATTTGAGACATCCCAAGGCGTGTGACAGAAGCTTTGAGTGATGATGAAAAAGGTTTCTGATCACATCTCATGCCATCCTCGACAAATGAATAAAAGCAAACAAGTAAGCTATGCATATAAGTTGCATCAGTAATTTTCAAGCAACACAGGCTTTGTCAGCAGTATATGCACCCAAATCTATAATTTCCATTTGGATAGTCATTCACTGATACCAAAATATCATAAGAAATATAGTGGACATTAATATTCTAGTGGACATTAATACAGCGTCATAAACAATCACCGATATAGTGTTGTGTGTTTGTTTTTGCCCAAAAACGTTCGTCCACAAGAACGGCATATATGATGTATCAGGCAGCGTAACTTGCTGTGACAGTGCGAGAGAGAGAGAGACAGAGACAAAGCTATTGATTATTACTCTGTGGCGGTCAGCGCTCACATAATTATTCTTAGGATATATAGCTTTTGTTCTTGTTAAGAGTAAATTTTACTAGAAGAGAGCCGTTCTTTTGATATAAAAATCGACACCAATGCGAGTGAAATATATGTGTATATGGAAGGAAGTCAGTTAATAGAACAATAAAATATTGTTCATTTCAGGAAGGTACGTGTTATTCTACACCCAGCGTATACTTCTATTGTGATTTAATAATAAATACCAGCTTGAGAACAGTTCCGACGGGAGCGTTCAGTTCTAGTGAATTAGTTCGTTGTTTTCTTCGGAAAAGAAGTCACTTCATGGATCATTCAAATCCATAATAATACCTGGACATTTCTCAGAACTGAAAGCAATCTGATTGCTATGCAACAGAGCCCCGAAGAATATTTCTCCGTACTTTGGTTACCACTTTCAGCTCAACATGGTGGCTGCAGTTTCTGGAGCAGATTTCTACAACAGCGGAAGCGTGAAATTGACATCAGTTTCACACATCGCCCCGTGTACTCTGTCTGTATTTGCCCACAACAGTGAACATACAGTTACTCACACACATAGAAAGACAATACAAGGTGGTGTAGGAAACATTTCAGTATAAAGGTCCTGTAGAGCTAAACAGTAATTAGCCCAGTAGTAGTAGTAAACAAAAATTTTTTTTTCAAAGGAGCCTTTATACAATCCATCTCTAAAAAATGGTTCAAATGGCTCTGAGCACTATGGGACTTAACTTCTGAGGCCATCAGGCCCCTAGAACTTAGAACTACTTAAACCTAACCAACCTAAGGACATCACGCACATCCATGCCCGAGGCAGGATTCGAAACTGCGACCATAGCGGTCGCGCGCTGCCAGACTGTAGTGCCTAGAACCGCTCGGCCACTCCGGCCGGCAATCCATCTCTTTTTTTAGTGAAGTTATGCCTTAAATTTCTGTTCTCCCCGATTCGATTCAATACCTCCTGATTAGTTATTCGACCTACCCACACAATCTTTAATATTCTTTCGTAGCATACTATTTCAAAAGCTTCACTTCTCTCATTGTCTGTATTGTTTAACCTTTTCGTTTCGCTTTCGATTAAGGCTACACTCCAGACAAATACTTTCAGAAAAGATTGTGTTATAATTAAATGTACAATATATATTAACATATTTGTTTCTATTTTAGAAAGGCTTTCGTTGCTGTTGATACTCTGCATTTTATAATCCCTTTACTTCTGCCATCGTTAGTATTCTGCTCACCAAATACCAAAAGCAGTCTACTACTTTCAGTGCATCATTTCCTAATTTAACCGGCTCACTGTCAGCTGACTCAATCCGACTAGGCTCCAATAGCTGTGTTTCACGTTCGTTGACGGTCCTCTTACAACTTCTTTTCAAAACATTCGCTCCGTTAAACAGATCTTGCAAGTCACTTCCGTATCTGACAGATTTTCAATTTCAGTATCGGATCTCAGTATTCCTGCTTGTTCTCCTTATACATCAACGTATTTTACAAATTTCTCCTTAGTTTCGTATACTGTTTGTTCTGCTAACAGTTTGAGTAGCATGGGGATAAGCTACAATCAAGACTTTTTATTTCAACTTCTGCCTCCGTTTCGTGTCGTGTTAAGTGATATTTTTTTCTTTCATTAAATCACATCGTGAAGTTCACAGGAACTAAGGCGGATGATATCTGTCTTTCTCGGCGTACTTTTAACTTCGCGGGGAGCGGATTTCAGTGATGTAAGTGCTACTTCCGTAGCTATATCTGTGAATTTTTGTTACTGATGACTGGAGAGACGATACGTAGAAGGCTGTGGGAATAGTGTGCGCAACAAATCCACTGTGTAGCATCTGTCACGGTCGCGTGCTTCCTGTTTGTGGCGGCCGTGGGAAGCGACCTCGGTGCCAACAGATGGCGGCTGGAGGCTCCGTCTGTGTGGGGACCTCTCACGGGCTATTGTACCGCCACTCACATTGATCCCGGCGCTGCCGCACGGAACAAAGCGGAACAGATGCGTTCTCCTGAAAGCTTCCCACACGTACCGAGAAACACTGACGCACAAAGAAATAGGGCACCAGGCTTGGACTGTACCAATCGCCTGAACGGTAAATGTTTGAATTAACTGTTTAGTCGTCGTGTGAGCGCCCATCCAGTCCTCAGATTTCTCAATAAATTATTCAGTCCCGGTTAGTGAAAGCTGCAGATGCTGTCAAATGTTCACAGAAATTCTTTGTCAAAGCGACCATCAAACGTAGAGTGACATGGCAGGCCTCTTTGGATATAAAGTAGCCACGTACACCCTTACACAGCTTAATGGTCTTTGAAACATCAAATAAAAGCAGTCCTGATTTTACACAGTACTCCGTGAGAAAGCTCATCACAATCCTTAGCTACAAAGGCCTATACCGAATATCTTCTAACTTTATCAAAGTGCGACAGACAGGGCGCGCATTCACAAAACCTTCCATCTATTCGGCACCAACCCCCACCGATCGCTCGTACCAGACTGATTCCAGATCCCAATTTACCCCTCATATTTACAGCCTGCTGTTTCCCATCACCTGCCACCATGGTATAATCTCTTCTTTGCACACTAGAGGATCAATTATAGATTTATTAATAGGCTCTACTAACACACCCTAATTGTACGAGGGTTGGAACTTTGATAGTGCCAACTATTTATTTACAGCTCGTACAAAATACATACGTGTTACAAAGTTTTACTGACCTTCAGAGTACTCACCAGCATTGTGTATAACCCGTTGCCAGCGATGTGGAAGCCGTAGGATACTCTTAGCAGTGCCAGTTGTGTTGACAGTTCGAGCGGCGTGGTCTATTGACCGACGAATTTGTAGCAGTTCTGAAGCGAATGCTGAGCAGTGTTTCCTTCAGTTTAGAAATCGAGTTGAACTCCCTAGGGCTTAAGTCAGGGGAGTGCAGTAGGTTGTATAACACTTAGCACACCAATCAGTCAAATAAATCAGTAACAGCTTGCACTGTACGTGCTTGAGCATTATCCTGCAAAATGATGGCCAGGTCCTGCAGAAAGTGTCATAACTTTGGTCTCTAAGCTGGTCGAACATTGTGTTCCAAAAATGAACAGCATAGAGACAGAAGTGATGACACTTTCTGCAGGACCTGGCCATCATTTTGCAGGACAATGCTCAAGCACGTACAGTGCAAGCTGTTACTGATTTGTTTGACTGATGGGGCTGCTAAGTGCTCTACCACCTACTGCACTCCCCTGACTTAAGCCCTCGTGAGTTCAACTCGATTTCTAAACTGAAGGAAACACTGCTCAGCATTCGCTTCAGAACTGCTATAAATTCGTCGGTCAATAGACCACGTCGCTCGAACTATCAGCGCAACTGGCACTGCTAAGAGTATCCTACGGCTTCCACATCGCTGGCAACGGGTTATACACAATGCTGGTGAGTACTCTGAAGGTCAGTAAAACTTTGTAACACGTATGTATTTTGTACGAGCTGTAAATAAATAGTTGGCACTATCAAAGTTCCAACCCTCTTAATTTCACCTGTGCGCGTGCTCTCACACGCTTATAGGTTTGACATTTAATTTTCAGACTGTTTAGAAATTAAATTCAACTGTAAATTTTATGTGATACACATGTGAACCATTGGACGAATAAACTCTGTACCAAAATCTGTTGCTAACATAAACTCTACGATAAAAAAGGCCGACTCACCGCGAAGGAATTACCCGAATGGGACGGAAACCGGCGGATGTGATGTAAACGTGCAGATAAGCAAATGATTGCTATTTCAGAAAAGCTGGATTATTCATTTAAGAGAAAGGGCTGCACAAACTGTGTATGGCAATAAAGCGTTGGTCCAACTCTGGTCCAACGCAAGTAATTATTCGGTTTAGCATTGACTGAAAGAATTGTTGGGTGTCGTCATGAGGGATGCAGCGGCAAATTCTGTCTAACTGGCGCGTTACGTGGTCAAAATCCCAAGGCGGTTGGAGGCCCTGCCCATAATACTCCGAAAGTTCTCAGTTGGGAAAAGATCCGGCGACATTGCTGGCCATTGTAGGGTTTGGCAAGCGCGAAGACAAGTGGTAGAAATTCACGCCGTGTGCAGGCGGGCATTATCTTGCTGAAATGTAAGCCCAGGATGGCTTGCCATGAAGAGTAACAAAACGGGGCGTGGTACATCGCCAGCGTACCGCTGTGCTCTGGGCTCAATTCGAAGCGGGACTCCTCCCTGAAGATTATTTTACTCCAGTCAACGAGCTACCAGGTGTAGGAGATTCTGGAGACGCCCTGGACAGCGGTGGGATACCAAACTGCCCACCATACTGCGGTCTGGGGTGCCACTTGTTTTCAGCAGGACACCTTTTTCTATCATCTGCGGCGTCCTTAAAACACAGTGGTACATCGACGACATTCTGATAGTGTCCGCCCGCACAAGGCGAGAATTTCTACTGCTTTTCTTCGTGCATACCAAACCCTACCTTGGCCAGCAAGATCACCGGACCTTCCCCCAACTGAGAGCATAAGGGGCAGGGGCCTCCAACCAGCTCAGGATTTTGCCGACCTAACGCGCCAATTTCACAAAAGTATGGCACGATGTCTCTCAGGAGGACATCGTACAACTCTGTCAGCCAATGCCAAGCCGAATAACTACTCCATTACGGCCAGAGGCGGACGAACGCGTTATTCACATGCACAATTTGTGAAGCTCTTTCTATTAATTCAATCATCCATTTTGTTCTGAAATTGAAATCATATGTCTGTCTGTACACGTACAACATAATGCTTTCGTGTTTCGTAATTTGTTCTCTTAGAGTTTAATATGTCGCATGTTGTTGTCTTCAGTCCAGAGACTGGTTTGATGCAGCTCTCCATGCTACTGTATCCTGTGCAGGGTTCTTCATCTCCCAGTACCTACTGCAACCTACATCCTTCTGAATCTGTTTGTTGTATTCATATCTTGGTCTCCCTCTGCGATTTTTATCCTCCACGCTGCCCTCCAATACTAAATTGGTGATCCCTTGATGCCTCAGAATATGCCCTACCAACCGATCTCTTCTTCTAGTCAAGTTGTGCCACCAATTTCTCTTCTCTCCAATTCTATTCAGTACCTCCTCATTAGTTATGTGATCTACCCATCATATGTCGCATATGAATCTCCAATGTTTCGTTTATAAATGGATCGTTAGTTACATGGTTCATTAAGCACAATCTTCGTGAATATAATCGCGAACGTAAAGAAATTTGTATGTCTGCAAACCCATATTCCTTTTTGCTGGGATATGTTGCTGCGATAAAAACGGTTTTTCTAGCGAGGTACGTGTTAATCAATTAACTACTGATATTAATACTTTTTTATCTTACATAAATTAGAGTACCTGTAAAGAAAATATGATTAAATGATCACAAGCTATCTAATGACAGTTTCTTTTTTTGGTATCGCATAATGCGCTTAGGACTTTTACGCTTTTAACAATCGTATGCTTAGAAATTTATAGGCTTTCTATCGCATTACTCCATCCATTGCCGTGCCACTAAATACCACCGTGTCAAATGTAATAAACGGGTACTCATATGTATTTAATCACCCCATTAAGTTATTTCAAACTGCACTACCCTCAGAGGCTCTCTATTCAGATTTTTTCATTATGGTTGCAGATTGCGCTCGTTTTGTTGCGCCTACCATTGCCAGATCCTTCTCACAGCATCCTCGCGTTTACTTGCTATGGTACGACATCTCCGGCTTGCTTGTTGCGTGCTTCTTTCCACCAATGGACACTATAAGCATGTTGTCCTTTCTGAAACCGACAGTGAGCACTTTCACCACTACTCCAGACCGAGTAAGTTTTGAGTCCGAAAGTCTCCATCCAAACTGCAGCTACCGTGAGCGCCGACATATTGGCGAAAAGTGCCACCTTCAGAGCAGACTACTCTCCTTATGGAAATTTTCTAGTTTTAGAGCCCAAGACTAGAGCTTAGAACATCAATTCAGAACAGAGTTTTGCCTTACTACACCGTATTATGGTTTTATAACTCATTTCTTCTGTTGCTTCATTGAAATGTTCACCTTAACAATC
This sequence comes from Schistocerca nitens, assembly GCF_023898315.1. Classification (NCBI taxonomy): domain Eukaryota; kingdom Metazoa; phylum Arthropoda; class Insecta; order Orthoptera; family Acrididae; genus Schistocerca; species Schistocerca nitens. Next base: position 926,496,276 of record NC_064617.1, on the reverse strand, counting down.
ATAAGTATGTAGTATAGGCGTAAGTTCCGGTGATTATTTAGATATTGCATGTTATTGGGCTGCATCTCTAACCAAAAATGTTTTGAGTATAGGCAATTCCTCTATTTTCTTTTAATGTGTGTGTCAGTTGTGCTATGTGATTACACAATGAGCGCTTTTTACTTCACTGTTACTTATTTAATGTCATCCTTAGCTGCTGCGATGAGGAGTAGTTTCTTTGGATATATTTGTGAGAGTTTTCAGTTAACCTCCAGGAATTTGCAGCTACTAAAATGTACCTGGCAACCACAAAGTGTACCATCCGTTCAAGGCATTTTCTTCCGTTTCGGTTGAGTGCCTGACCCGTCCCACTTTCTTCCAGCGTTTCTATAGGTACTATTCCTTCGCCCCTGTAACAGTAGGCTGTGCGGCCTTGCTCGAAGTACATGAGAGCCTTAGGGACCACACTAACCCTTCCTGCTCGAAAACCGCGTCTGCAACAACGTTGAAATAATCAGCGCACTAGACTCTTGTACCTTGATGGGAACTAGTTTTTATTGCAAGACCAGCAACAGACGCGAAATTCCCGTCTAGGCCTTGCAAGAAAAGCGGCAAACCATTAGATTCTGACAATCCTGGTATTATTTATCACACTACTAGAGGGACTAAGAGACTTGAGGCACACTACGTACACAATCATAATTACCAGATGAGTCTCGAAACCACTGCTACGCTGTGTGACTTGCCGGATAGCGGAACGAAAGGTTCAACTTTCTCTGTCTTCTCTTTCTGTTCCTTCTGCCTCTGTTTACATTTTGTCTCCTCATTTTTAAGTATTTCGCTTTCGCTTACGTTTTTCAGAAGCGAAAGTTGCTTGTTACTGTTTAACTTAACGCATGAAGCTAAGATTTAGTAAGTGGTGTAGCTTACTAAGCATTATATTAAATTATGATGGATGACTGATAAGCTGTAACGCTGTAATTTGTTAAGTGAGGATATAACATAGTTCGGCAGTTATCCCGCAGAGGGCAGTATTACGTGATATACATTCATGCTCATAAACTAAGGATAATTGCAGAATATGGTGCCACACAACGTGGCACTGAACAAAACTGGCACTAATAGCATAGGCACATAGGGAACACACACGACACAGATCTGTAAGTCCACGGTACTGGTGATAAGTCGAGAAAACCGTCCCGAAACACACGTGCTACAAAACGCCACTGTTTCCTGCGCATGTACCCCGACATCAATATGGGATATGATCACCATGCACGCGTACACAGGCCGCACAAGGGGTTGGCATACTTTGGATCAGGTGGTCGAGCAGCTGCCGGGGTATAACCTCCCATTCCGGCACCAGTGCCTGTAGGAGCTCCTGAAGTGCCCTATGAGTTTGAAGACGTGCAGCGAGACGTCGACCAAGAGCATCCCAGACGTGCTCGATGGGGTTTAGGTCTGGAGAGCAGTCAGGCCACTCCATTCGCCTGATATCTTCTGGTTCAGGGTACTCCTCCACGATGGCAGCTCGGTGGGGCCGTGAGTTATCATCCATCAGGAGGCAGATGGAACCCACTGCACCCCTGAAAAGGCGGACATACTGGTGCAAAATGACGTCCCGATGGACCTACCCTGTTACAGTTCCTCTGTCAAAACATGCAGGGGTGTACGTGCACCAATCACAATCCCACCCCACACCATCAAACCACGACCTCCATGCAGGTCCCTTTCAAGGACATTAAGGGGTTGGTATCTGGTTCCTGGTTCACGCGAGATGAAAACCCGAAGAGAATCACTCTTCAGACTATATATGGACTCGTCCGTAAACATAACCTGGGACCAGTGTTCCAATGACCATGTACTGTGTTCTTGACACCAGGCGTTACGGACTCTCCTGTGACCAGGGATGAGTGGAATGCATCTTACAGGTCTCTTGGCGAATAAACCATATCTGTTCAGTCGTCTGTGGACTGTGTGTCTGGAGACAACTGTTCCAGTGGCTGCAGTAAGGTCCCGAGCAAGGCTACCTGCAGTATTCCGTGGCCGTCTGCGGGCACTGATGGTGAGATATTGGTCTTCTTGTGGTGTTGTACACTGTGGATGTCCCGTACTGTAGCGCCTGAACACGTTTCCTGTCTGCTGGAATCGTTGCCATAATCTTCAGATCACACTTTATGGCACACGGAGGGCCTGTGCTACGATCTGCTGTTTTTGACCAGCCTCCACTCGCCCTAGTATTCTATCCATCATAACGTCATCAATATGTGTTCTTTGAGGCATTTTCAACACACAGTCACCATTAGCAAGTCTAAAAACGTCTGCACACTTACTCGCTGCTGCGTACTCTGACATGCACCAACACACCTCTACGTATGTGGACTGCTGCCAGCGCCACCGTGCGACGACAGCAGGTCGAATGCACTGCATGGTGATACCCCAAAGTGATTTAAACCCGCAAACCGCCCACCAGATCGTTGTTTCACCACGTATCACCATGATCCTTAATTTATGAGCATGAGTGTGTGATAATGTCGGTGATAATAACGAGAGAACTAAATGCGCTCCATTGGAATGTTATAAAAAGATTTACGAAAAATACCGATAATAATCAGGAAGTGCATGCCCAGTCCTTACCAGCAGCGAGTTAACCAACACCACCGCCACTCTGTATTTGTATCTGCTAATCTCACTCAACACCCGTTATGCTGTTATCAGTATTCCATGTCAATGAGTGAAAATTTTTAGCTTTTTCAGTTGTATCTAATACCTAATGTCCTTAGGTTAGTTAGGTTTAAGTTGTTCTAAGTTCTAGGGGACTGATCACCTCAGAAGTTAAGTCCCATAGTGCTCAGAGCCAATTTAAGTGGTTGTGATGTTGTGGTCTTCATTCCGGAGACTGGTTTGATGCATTTCTCCATTCTGCTACATCCTGTGCAAGCCCCTTCATTACTGTATACCTAATGCAATGTACATCCGTCTGAATGTGCTTACTGTATTTATCTCTTGGTCTCCCGCTACCATTTTTACCCCTCAAACTTGCTTCCAATACCAACTGGTGATCCCTTGACGTCTCAGAATGTGTCATATCAACCGATACCTTCTTTCGATCAAATTCTGCCACAAATTTCTTGTGTCCCCAATTCTACTCAGCACCTCCTCATTAGTTACCTGATCGATACACTTAATCTTCAACATTCTCCTGTAGCACCACACTTCGAAAGCTTCTATTCTTTTTATGTCTAAAATGTTTATGGTCCATGTTTCACTTCCGTGTGTGCCTAAACTCCATACAAATAGCTTCAGGAACGTCCTCCAAACACTTAAATCTATATTCGATATTAACAAATTTCTCTTCTTCAGAAATGCTTTTCTTGCAGTTGCAGCCTTCATTTTATACCCTCTCTAACTCGGCCTTCATCAATTATTTTGCTCTTCATCTACTACTTAAAGTGTCTCATGTCCAAATTTAATTCACTCAGCCTCACATGACTTAATTCGACTACATCCCCTTATTCTTGTTCTGCTTTTACTGATATTCATCTTATATCCCTCCCTTAAGACACTGTCCATGATGTTCAACTGCTCTTAAAAGTCCTTTGATGCTCTGACATAATACAATGTGATCAGCAAAGTTTTAATTTCTTCTCCCTAATCATTTTCCTACGCCAGGTTATTCTTTGGGTTCCTTTAATGCTTATTCAATGTTTTGTTGTTGTGGTCTTCAGTCCTGAGACTGGTTTGATGCAGCTCTCCATGCTACTCTATCCTGTGCAAGCTTCTTCATCTCCCAGTACCTACTGCAACCTACATGCTTCTGAATCTGCTTAGTGTATTCATCTCTTGGTCTCCCCCTACGACTTTTACCCTCCACGATGCCCCCCAATACTAAATTTGTATTCCCTTGATGCCTCAGAACATGTCCTACCAACCGATCCCTTCTTCTGGTCAAGTTGTGCCACAAACTCCTCTTCTCCCCAATCCTATTCAGTACCTCCTCATTAGTTATGTGATCTACCCATCTAATCTTCAGCATTCTTCTGTAGCACCACATTTCGAAAGCTTCTATTCTCTTCTTGTCCAAACTATTTACCGTCCATGTTTCACTTCCATACATGGCTACACTCCATACAAATACTTTCAGAAATGACTTCCTGACACTTAAATCTATATTCGATGTTAACAAATTTCTCTTCTTCAGAAACGCTTTCCTTGCCATTGCCAGTCTACATTTTATATCCTCTCTACTTCGACCATCATCGGTTATTTTGCTCCCCAAATAGCAAAACTCCTTTACTACTTTAAGTGTCTCATTTCCTAATCTAATACCCTCAACATCACCCGACTTAATTCGACTACATTCCATTATCCTCGTTTTGCTTTTGTTGATGTTCATCTTATATCCTCCCTTCAAGACACCATCCATTCTGTTCAACTGCTCTTCCAAGTCCTTTGCTGTCTCTGCCAGAATTACAATGTCATCGGCGAACCTCAAAGTTTTTATTTCTTCTCCATGGATTTTAATACCTACTCCGAATTTTTCTTTTGTTTCCTTTATTGCTTGCTCAATATACAGATTGAATAACATCGGGGAGAGGCTACAACCCTGTCTTACTCCCTTCCCAACCACTGCTTCCCTTTCATGTCCCTCGACTCTTATAACTGCCATCTGGTTTCTGTACAAATTGTAAATAGCCTTTCTCTCCCTGTATTTTACCCCTGCCACCTTTAGAATTTGGAAGAGAGTATTCCAGTCAACATTGTCAAAAGCTTTCTCTAAATCTACAAATGCTAGACACGTAGGTTTGCCTTTCCTTAATCTTTCTTCTAAGATAAGTCGTAAGGTCAGTATTGCCTCACGTGTTCCATTGTTTCTACGGAATCCAAACTGATCTTCCCCGAGGTTGGCTTCTATTAGTTTTTCCATTCGTCTGTAAAGAATTCGTGTTAGTATTTTGCAGCTGTGACTTATTAAACTGATGGTTCGGTAATTTTCACATCTGTCAACACCTGCTTTCTTTGGGATTGGAATTATTATATTCTTCTTGAAGTCTGAGGGTATTTCGCCTGTTTCATACATCTTGCTCACCAGATGGTAGAGGTTTGTCAGGACTGGCTCTCCCAAGGCCGTCAGTAGTTCCAATGGAATGTTGTCTACTCTGGGGGCCTTGTTTCGACTCAGGTCTTTCAGTGCTCTGTCAAACTCTTCACGCAGTATCGTATCTCCCATTTCATCTTCATCTACATCCTCTTCCATTTCCATAATATTGTCCTCAAGTACATCGCCCTTGTATAGACCCTCTATAAACTCCTTCCACCTTTCTGCTTTCCCTTCGTTGCTTAGAACTGGGTTTCCATCTGAGCTCTTGATGTTCATACAAGTGGTTCTCTTATCTCCAAAGGTCTCTTTAATTTTCCTGTAGGCAGTATCTATCTTACCCCTAGTACAGACTGAATAACATCAGGGATAGGCTATAAGCCTGTCTCACTCTCTGCTCAACCACTGATTCCCTATCACGCCTGCAGACTTTATAACTGCCTTCTGATTTCTGTACAAGTTGTAAATAGGTTTTCGCTGCCTCTATTTTACTCCTGCTACCTTCACAATTTGCACAGGTGGTCTAGGAGTAGCGTCTATGATTAGTGATCAAAACATCCTCAGTCCTGCGTTCGAAACGAGCTACCGCTTAAATTCTGATTAATAATCAGCTTTGGCAGCCGATGACTTCCGACATAATCAGTCACTTCTCGTTTTGCCAACGGCCTTGTCAAAGAGGGCGGAGCAGCGGACAGAGGTTTAGGCACTCCCTGTCGCTGGGGTGGGAAAAAGCCCCTAAAGGCGGAAGAATCAGCAATGATCAACGGCATGGGGATGCAGAACGCAATGGAAGCTACTGCATTAAAGACACATAACGTGTATCCACAGGATATTTCGCCTGTAATTAAAAAAGTGTCGTATTGATTCTACAACGGCAAAAGATTCCGGAAAAGTCCCACATTCGGACCTTCGGGACGTAACTACCAAGGGGGAGATTGAATAACCAACGAAAGGATAACGTTCTGCGAGTCGGGGCGTGGAATGTCAGAAGCTTGAACATGGTAGAGAAGTTAGAAAATCTGAAAAGGAAAGCCGGCCTGGGTGGCCGAGCGGTTCTAGGCGCTACAGTCTGGAACCGCGCGACCGCTACGGTCGCAGGTTCGAATCCTGCCTCGGGCATGGATGTGTGTGATGTCCTTAGGTTAGTTAGGTTTAAGTAGTTCTAAGTTCTAGGGGACTGACGACCTCAGAAGTGCTCAGAACCATTTTTTTGAAAAGGAAAATACAAAGGGTAAAACTAGATATAGTAGGGTGTCAGTGTAGTTAAATGGAAAGAAGACAAGGACTTCTGGTCAGGTGAGTACAGGGTAATATCAAAAGCAGCAGAAAATGGTATAACTGGAGTAGGATTCGTTATGAATAGGAAGGTAAGGAGGAGAGTGTGTTACTGTGAACAGTTCAGTGATGGGATTGTTCTTATCAGATTCGACAGCAAACCAACACCAACAACAATATCTCAGGTATACATCCATACGTTGCAAGCTGAAGGTGAAGGGACAGAGGGATATTGAAAGGGTAGTACAGTATGTAAAGGGAGACGAAATTCTAATAGCCATGGGAGATTGGAATGCAGTTGTAGGGGAAGGTGAAGAAGAAACGATTACAGGAGAATAGGGTCACGGTAAAAGGTATGAGAGAGAAGAAATACTAAATGAATTCTCTAATAAATTTCAGCTAGTAATAGCGAATACACTGTTCAAGAATCGCAAGCAGAGGAGGTATACTTGGAAAAGGCCGGGTGATACGGGAAGATTTCACGTAAATTACATCATTGTCAGACAGAGATTCGGAAATCAGATATTGGATTGTAAGGGTACCCAGGAGCAGGTACAGACTCAGATCACAATGTAGTTGTGATGAAGAGTAGGCTGAAGTTTAAGAGCTTAGTCAGGAAGAATCAATATGCAATGAAGTAGGATATGGAAGTACTAAGCAATGACGAGATAGGCTTGAAGTTCTCTATGGCTATTGATACAGCAATAACGAATATCTCAGCCGACAGTACAGTTGAAGAGGACTGGACATCTCTGAAAAGGGTACTCACAGAAGTTGGAAAGAAAAACGTAGGTACAAGGAAGGTAAATGCGAAGAAAACGTGGATAACAGAAGAAATACTTAAGTTCATCGATGAAAGGAAGACGTACAATAATGCCTAGGAAAATTCAGGACTAGGGAAATATAAATCGCTGGGGAATGAAATAAAAGGAAGTACAGGGAAGCTTAGACGAAATGGCTGCATGAAAAATGAGAAGACATCAAAAAAGATACGATTGTCGGAAGTACTGACTCAGTATATAGGAAAGTCAAAACAACCTTCGGTGAAATTAAAAGCAAGGGTTACAACATTAAGAGTGCAACGGGAATTCCACTGTTAAATGTAGAGTGCGGATAGGTGGAAAGAGTGCATTGAAAGCCTTAATGAGGGGTAAGATTAGTCGGATGTGATAGAAGAAGAAAGAGGAGCCGATGTAGAAGAGATAGAGGATCCATTCTTAGAATCAGAATTTAATAGAGCTTTTGAGGACTTAAGATCAAGTAAGGCAGAAGTGATAGATAACATTCCATCAGCATTTCTAAAATCGTTGGGGAAAGTGTCAACAAAACGACTATTCATATTGATGTTTAGAATGTATGAGACTGGCGACATACCATTTGACTTTCGAAAAAATATCATCCACACAATTCCGAAGACTGCAAGAACTGACCAGTGCGAGAATTATCGCACAATCAGTTTACCAGCTCATACATCCACGTTTTTTACGAGAATAATATACAGAAGAATGGAAAAGAAAACTAAGGATGTGTTCAGTGACGATCAGTTTGGGTTTAGGAAAGATAAAGGCACCAGAGAGGCAATTCTGACATCGCGGTTGATAATGGAAGCAAGACTAAAGTAAAATCAATATACGTTCATAGAATTTGTCAACCTGGGAAAAACGTTCAACAATTTCAAATGGTGCAAGATTTTGGAAATTATGAGAAAAATGTGGGTAAGCTATAGGGAGAGACGGGTAATACACAATATGTGCAAGAGCCACGAGGGAATAACAAGAGTGGATGACAAAGAACAAAGTGCTCGGATTAAAAAGAGTCTGTGACAGGGATGTAGTTCTTTGCCCCTAATGTTCAGTCCGAACATAGAAGAAGCAATGATGTAATAAAAGAAAGGTGCTGGAGTGGGATTAAAATTCAGGATGAAAGGATACCAATGATACGATAGGTGATGGTACTGCAGTCCTTAGTGAAAGTGAAGAAGAATCACATGATCTGACGACGGGAACAAACAGATCAATGAGTCCAGAATATGGATTGAGAGTAGATCAAAGAAAGACGATGGTAACAGAAGTAGCAGAAATGAGAACAGCGAGAAACTGAAAGTCAGGGTTCATGGTCACGAAGTAAATGAAGTTAAGTAATTCTACTACCTAGGGAGCAAAATAACCCATGACGGACGAAGCAAGGATGAATCAAAAGTAGACTAGCAGTGGCAAAAAGGGCATTCCTGGCCAAGAGAAATCTACTAGTATCAAACATGGGCTTTGATTTGAGGAACAAATTTCTGAGAAGGTACGTTTGGAGCACAGCATTGTATGGATTTGAAATATGGTCTGTTGGAAAATCGGGAATGAAGAGAATCTAACCATTTGAGATGCGATACGAATGACGAATGTTGGAAATTAGGTAAACTGATAAGGTAAGGAATGAGGAGGTTCTTCGCAGAATCGAAGAGGAAAAGAATATGTGAAAAACACTGACAATGAGAAGGGACAGGATGATAGGACATGTGTTTAGATATCAGGGAATCACTTCCATGGTACTAGAGGAAACTGTAGAGAGCAAAACTGTAGAGGAAGACGGAGACTGGAATACATTCACCAAATTATTGAGGACGCAGATTGCAAGTGCTACTATGAAATGAAGAGGTTGGCATTGGAGAGGAATTCCTGGCGAGCCGCATCAAACCAGTCAGAAGACTGATGACATAAGAATAACCTTCAGAATTTTAAAAGAGCATGTTCCAGTGAACATTGTCAAAAGCTTTCTCTGTGTCCACAAATGCTATAAACGTAGGTTCTTCTTTCCTTACCCTATCGTCTAAGATAAGTTGTAGAGTCAGTATTGCCTCGCGTTTTCCTACATTTGTCAGGAATCCAAAATGATCTTCCCCAAGGTCGGCTTCTAGCAGTTTATCCATTCTTCTGTAAATAATTCGTGTTCGTCTTTTGCAAACATGACTTATTAAACTGATATTTCGGTCGTTTTCACACCTGTCAGCAACTGTTTTCTTTGGGATTGGAATTACTATATTCATCTTAAGTCTCAGGTTATAAGCAGTTCTGACAGAATAATATCTACCCCCAGGGCCTTGTTTGAGTTTCTATCTTTAAGAGCTTTGTCAAATTCTTCTCACAACATCATAACTCCCAATTCGTCTTCATCTACGTTCATTTACCTTTCTATTTAATGTTGTCTGCAAGATCATCTCCCTTGTGTAAACCCTCTACATACTCCATCCACTTTGCAGCTTTCCCTTCTTTACTTACGACCGGTTGTCCATCTGTGCTCTTGATATTTATACAGCTGCTTCTCTTTTCCTCAAAGGCCTCTTTAATTTTACTGTAGGCGGTATCTATCTTTGTCCTAGTGAAATATGCTTCTAAATCCTTACATTTGTCCGCTAGCCATTTCTGCTAAACTATTTTGCACTTCCTGTCAATCTGATTTTCTTAAATGTTTTTGTTCCCTTTCACCTGCTTCATTTGCTGCATTTTTAAATTTTCTCCTTTCATCAGTTGTATTCAACAGCTCTTGTGTTATCCAAGGATTTCCACTAACCCTTATCTTTTTACCTATTCTATCCTCTGCTGCCTTCACTATTTCATCTCTTAAAGCTATCCATTCATCTTCTACTGTATTCCTTTCCCCTGTTTTAGTCAGCTGTTGCCTAATGACACCTATGAAACTCCCAGCAACTTTGGGTTGTTTCAACTGTTCCAGGTCCCATCTCCCTAATTTCCTGTCTTTTTCGAATATCTTCAGTTTTAGTTGATAGTTCATAATCAATAAATTATGGTCAGAGTCCATATCTGCCCCTGGAAGTCTTACAACTTAATATCTGGTTCCCTAGTCTCTATTTAACCATTACACAATCAGCGTGGGACCTTCCGGTGTCTCCAGGTCTCTTATATGTATCCTTGTTTTACGATTCATAAACCAAGTTTTAGCGATGATTAAATTATACTCTGTGCGGGATTCTACCAGGCAGCTTCCTCTTTCATTCCTTTCCCACAGTCCACATTCACCTACTATTTTTCCATCTCTTCCTTTTGCTGCTACCGTGTTCCAGTTCCTATCCAATTAAATTTTCGTCTCCTTTAGCTATCTGAACAATTTCTTTTATCTTATCATATATTTCTTGACTCTCTTCATTATCTGCAACGTTTGTTGGCATATAAACTTTGTATGGTTGCGGGCGTTTTGTTTTTACTTGCTTATTATTGAATTGAGAACAACTGTGTGAGGAGAAATGACAAGTTTAATGTCGCAATACTTCTCACCAAATTATAGCTTTTCACACAGTTTTCAAATCGCCAAAATAAAAACAGCGCAATGGATAACGCATCTTGCCAACATCAGAAAGTGAAATAAGTTTATACACAACAATGTTAAATATTAACTCTCTGAAAGAACATTAATCTTAAGCACAATATTGTGAAAGTTAATTGGAAGTTTCTTTACATTAATCCTAAGCACAATAATATGAAAGTTTAATTGGACGTTTCTTTACAAAACTGCTCCTACACATACGTTATGATGTTGGTCAGTACTAAGAAAATCGTCCGATTCCGGTTCAAAGTTCGGTACTGTTTAGAATGACAATCAAGTCTACGGTGGATGGTTGGTCATGTGACAAATTTGAGGGCAAGGTTACCCAAGGCCGCTCGTGTTTACAGTGGACGCAAGCTGGTGAACCAACAAAGTTTACACCTCTGCACCCGGTATTTACCTTAGCTGCGAGGTGCTGTTGTCTGCAAGGCCGCTCTCTCCCACTGAAATTCCTACAAAACTAATCTGGCCTTTGCTGAACTTTCCAGCAGAAAGTTTCCCTATGTTTCTCGTTATGCAAGAAAACATGTACTCAGCCCTAGTCTTATAATGTGCATTGCAAATTTGTGTGCGTTGCAAATTTTGATGTAGAGTATTTCCCTTGTATATTTCTTTTTGCTGATGGGGATTTTTGCTTTTGTCTTTTGAAAGAATGCATTAAGTTTATCTTGATAAAGTTTTCTACTATGCAGCTATTTGGAAGTCTACTTTGTTGAGTGTTTCGGTTTGTGGTCAAATATAGAGTGTAGACACCTTTTGCTATGCCTATGCTGTTTGTCTTTTATTGGTCAATAAATATTTCTATTTCTAACCTTCATCTAATTTTTTTTGTCTAATGTTCAATTGCTTTGCAGATGAGCTGAGTTCATAGTCGGTTCAGAAGTGTTTATTTCCTTTATTTCCCTTACATATTTTAATTCTTATGTCCTCTGAACTACATTGCTAAATTTATTCCAGAAGGTGACCAGAACAATTAACTGGACATATATAACTTTTAATGTAGGCATTACAAGGTATTGTAATAAATAATACAATAATAAAACACAGGGACCAGTACATAAGTTCCTTAAAGGGTACTGAGGCAGATTATACCCGCAGAAGGCGTGGACTGAAGGAGCTTTCCTCTGAACTACTGGCCATCAGACCTCCTTTTAGAACACACATGTCTTACAAGAAGCGAGGGGCCACAGACAGTGCTCCAAGAATCGACCTTTGAGAAGATCCGGCAACCAACACTTTGCGAGCGATGAGACAGGCAGCCAGGAGTTGCATTCACTTCACAAGATGGTAACTCAGACTAGAGGCAGTCTAACGAATGACTAATGATTATCTTGCTGAGGCTAACTGACGTCCAATAAACCAAACGCAACAACGGAACAATACGCCAAAGCGGGAACCAGCGTTCTGCACTACATCCCCAGAATACCGTATTTAGAGCACCCGGAACAAGAAAGAAATCACTACCACGAGAGTAGAAGAATCACCAACCGGCCTACAATCAACAAAGCTGTCAAAACTACACGCCTTACCAGACAGCAGCGGCAGGGCAAGGAAACGTACACTGCCGTTACATACACTAACCTCTAGCCTAGTAACTGTTGCGTTAGCGGCCACCAGGTAAGAAAAATGATCACTGGGTGAACTTAACAAATTGTAACAAGATGAACGCAGTAAATAGTAATAAGACGTCGAGGAGAGCTAATCAGATCCGCCTTCCCCAAGCACTCCACTGGCTGCTCTTAGTCTCAGTAACACTACGAGCAGCAACACGAATCCAAGTCACTGGAGAATCGCGAAATATCACAGTGGTGGAGGTTTCCCTACTTGGATTGAAATGTACTCATATTAAAGCTTGCTGGACTCGGTTTACGATGAGGTTGTGCACCCTGGTGACCCCAGCCCTTCCATCTGGAAGTCCATGTGTGCCACCAGCGGTCCCAGTGTGTTCTGGCACTGCGCGGACCTGGCTCCTCCTGAGTCCCCAACCGAACTGGCCCACTCACACGACACGGAAAATGAACGACGTCACCCCAAAGATAGGACAACAATTACTACATATCGATAACCACCACTGCTGCCACTAGCGGACAGGCAACGCTTGCGTAACTGAGTGGCGCCAGTCAACACGAGAAGAAGACAAACAACCCCAACCATACCAACTAAACGATACCGTCTGGCCTCCAACAGAGGGCGGAAACCTACAAACAGCACCAATGCGAGTCGCAGCACAGCTCAGTTAAGTTCCCGAGTGGTGAAGGCTAATTTAGGCGATAAGAGTAATGAAATCTGGAATGGGAGCTTTGATTTTCTTCAGAGAGAAACGTGGTGATGGGGCTGGCAAGCTTTTTTAAGCGTGGGACGACGTGTGGCGGCACATCTACCCAGCAGATTACGGCCCACTCGTCGCACCACAGGGGGTGCCTGGCCTTTTCGCCTTTCTTTTGTAGTGAGGCCAGTAGCATGTATGGACGTGGGAAGCGTCAGGGCCAGCACCTCGCAAATCGTTTTAGTGCTCTGGCTGCCGCCGCTCGCCTACAAGACGACACCAGAAAGCTGCACTGTCTGCCTCAGTTTGGAGAATTTTAATGTGTGAGTCCAGCGGGCGTCGACAGTACGCTGCCCACGTAGACCACTGCTGTACAACGGCCAGAGGCAGTTACAGGCCTGTCATTCCCATGTATAGACCGAAACCGCCATCTGATTTGTGGACTGGTATGTCGTGTGTGAACCGTCAATTAGGGCGGTTCACAAACAACAACTCAAGTACTCATGTTATTCCAAAAACGTTATCGTGGAAGTAGGGGCCAGGAGGTGCTAAGGTTATCCTTTTATTTTAAAAGGTTTTGTCAATAATAAATTTTTAAGTCTGGCACTTAAAAAAAAAGTTTCAAAAACAATTTCGAATAGCTGACAAATTTTCTTAATGAAAAGGGGATTGCAAGGTATGACGTTAACAACTTCCCAATAATAAGATTTTAACTATATATATATATATATATATATATATATATATATATATATATATATATATATATATATATATATAAGACAACAATTAAAAAAACTCTTTTAAATAGCTGGCAATTTTCTCTGTGTAAAGGACATAGCAAGGTATTTGCCTTTAATAAATTTTGATGACATGTCCACCTCTCAAGCCCCACACCTCGAAACTCACTACCACAATGTGTCATTAGACACAGACAAAATCGACTTGGAGACTGAGGCATACAAGAATCGAAATTATTATTAACTTCGTTTATAGCTGACTCTGCTCCTGGATCTGTGAGTGTGCATCTCTACTTTTAAATCGAAAATCTCTTTATGCATCCTTAACATAAAGTGTGACTGTAACTGACTTCATAAACAACATGTGGAAGTGAAACATTGCACAGCTCCACAGAGCGAGTGGCCATAGGCCTCAGTACGGTGCGTCTTAGCCGGTAGCGGCCAAGCGCCAGCCTACACAGAGGTCACAAAAGTCATAGGACAGCGGTATGCACATATACAGTTGGGGGTAGTCTCACGTACACCAGGCATAAAAGAACAGAGCATTAGCGGAGCCGTCATTTGAACCCAGGTGAAAAGTTTCTGACGTAACTATGATCGCACTACGGTAATTAACTGACTCTGAATGCGGAATACTATTTGTAATTAGATGCAAGGGACTTTCCATTTCGGAAATCGTTAAGCAATTCAATGGTCTGAGATCCACAGCGTCAGGAACCTCCCAAGAACACCAAATTTCAGGCGTGACCTCTCACCAATGATAACGCACTGGCCGACGGACTTCACTTAACGACCGAGAGCAGCGCCGTTCGAGTAGAGTTGTCAGTGCGAACAGGAAGCAACACTGCATGAAGCAATCACGGATATCAATGTGGGGCTTACGTCAGGACGGTGTCGAGAAATTCGGCATTAATGAGTTATGGCAGCAAACGACCGACGCGAATGCCTTTGCCTGCAGTGCCTCTCCTGGGCTCGTGACCAAGTCGGTTGGACACTAGACGTCTAGAAATCATGGCATGGTCACATGAATGACAATTTCAGTTGGTAACAGCTGATTGTAGGGTTCGACTAAGGTGGAGACACGTCGAAGTTGTCAACCAAGCACTGTGCTAGCTGTTGGTGGCTCCATAATGGTATGGCCTGTGTTTACACGGAATGCTCTGGGTCCTCTGGATGTTCGGCTACTTGTAGACCTTTTGCAGCCTTTCATGGACGTCATGTTTCCAGACATGGAATTTTTTTGGATGACAATGCGCCATGTAACCGGGGCACAATTGTTCATGACTGATTTGAAGAAAATTCTGGACAGTTAGAGCGAATGATTTGGTCATTCAGATAGCCCAACATGTGTCCTATCGAACATATCTGACGTGTAATCGAGAGGTCAGTTCATGCACAAAATCTTGCACCGAAACACTTTAGCAATTACGCACGGCCACAGAGACAGCATGACTGAGTGTTTCTGTAGGAGACTTCCAACGTCTTGTGTAGTCAAAGCCACTTGGAGTTGCTGAACTACGCTGGCCAATAGGAGCTCCAACATGATATTAGGTGATGCGTTTCCTGCGATTTTTTGATTGCTCAAGGATTGGAAGGATTTGACTTATATGAAGATTAAGCGCCAATCGTAAAATACAGAAGACAATTTATTTAAAAGCACATAACAATATTGAAATGCTATCTTCACAGAATATTTAAAACAATTTTAGTAATGATAACAGCCTTTATGCTTCGACTTTTATAACTGCCGTCTGGTTTCTGTACAAGCTGTAAACAGGTTTTCGCTGCCTCTATTTTACTCCTGCTACCTCCACAATTTGCACAGGTGGTCTAGGAGTAGCGTCTATGATTAGTAATCAAAACATCCTCAGTCCTGCGTTCGAAACGAGCTACCGCTTAAATTCTGATTAATAATCAGCTTTGGCAGCCGATGACTTCCGACATAATCAGTCACTTCTCGTTCTGCCAACGGCCTTGTCAAAGAGGGCGGAGCAGCGGACAGAGGTTTAGGGCACTCCCTGTCGCTGGGGTGGGAAAAAGCCGCTAAAGGCGGAAGAATCAGCAATGATCAATGGCATGGGGATGCAGAACGCAATGGAAGCTACTGCATTAAAGACACATAACGTTATCCACAGGACACTTGGCCTGAAATTAAAAATGTGTAATATTGATCTCTACATTGGCAAAAGATTCCGGATAGTTCCCCATTCAGATCTTCGACAGGAGACTGCCAAGGGGGAGATGACCATGAGAGAAAAATTGAATAACCAACGAAAGGATAGGGTTCTACGAGTCGGGCGCGGATTGTCAGAAGGTTGAACGAGGCAGAGAAGCTAGAAAATCTGAAAATGAAAATGCAAAGGGTCGAACTAGATGTGGTAGTGGTCAGTGAAGTAAAATGGAAAGAAGATAAGGATTTCTGGTCAGATGAGTAAAGGGTAATATCAAAAGCAGCAGAAAATGGTATAACGGGAGTAGGAATCGTTATGAATAGGAAGGTACGGCAAATAGTGTGTTACTGCGAACTGTTCAGTGATAGGGATCTTCTTATCAGAATCGACAGCAAACCAACACTGACAACGATAGTTCAGGTATACATGCCAACGTCTCAAGATGAAGATGAAGAGACAGAAGGATATTGACGGGGAATACAGTAAGTAAGGGGAGATGAAAGTCTAATACCCAGGGAAAGGAGAAGAAGAAACGATTACAGGAGAATACGGTCTCGGGACAAGGAATGAGAGAGGAGAAAAACTAATTGAATTCTGTAATAAATTTCAGCTGGTAATAGCGAATACGCCGTTCACGAATCACTAGCAGAGGAGGTATACTTGGAAAATGCAGGGTGATACGGGAATATTTCAGTTAGATTACATCATGGTCAGACAGAGGTTCCGAAATCAGATATAGACTCAGATCCCAATGCAGTAGTGATGAAGAGTAGGCTGAAGTTTAAGAGCTTAGTCAGGAAGAATCAATATGCAAAGAAGTATGATATGGAAGTACTAATCGATGACGAGATAGGCTTGATGTTCTCTATGTCTATTGATACAACAATAACAAATATCTCAGCAGACAGTACAGTTGAAGAGGACTTGTAAGGAAGCAGCCTACTCACGCCATATAAAATTCACATCAGTCTTTCCATTGTGTGCCAGCACAGTCCGCTGTAACTAGCTCTGACGTCATAAATGTTGCGCAATACTTTAAAAATCAAGTAAATAACCTGAAACGTTTCTAGCATGTCAGGAGTAATACTAAAACAATATGTGTTGAATATCAGTTCAATAACTTTAACCATTTTCGAAATTTGGATGTTTTTCTGTAAAAATCATTGGCGCAACAGAAAAGAGCTAGAAACTTAAAAATTTATATTTAGACTCTTTTTTCATAATAATTTAGTAGAAACAAAATTCTGGATCTCACAAATTAAAATTTTAGTTGAAATTCATGATTTTCTGGTTTTTGGCTTAAAAATTAAGGAAGCAAGATAGATTAAGTAGGCGAATAAATAAAGCTAGGATGTTCAAATTTAAGTAGAAGGGAGATCCGCTGTAATTATAAAGATGTGAGAAGTTTCAACAGAACAACTATAAAACTATAGCTATAGCGTATCTCCAAAGAGCAAGTTCTGAGCTCGTCTACTGCGTGTAGTGCAATTAAATTAATTCTCTCGCCCAAAAAATTTGACTTAGCCACGTCAGACTTTTATTATGATTACTTACTTGTGTGCTGATTGCTCATTTAAATTGAGAGCTTCATCGGCCGTCAGCAAAGGAAGCAATGATTTATTCGATAACTTAAAGTGGTGCATTACTAGCCCAGCGGCTAGTCAGGAGAGCGGATTTGATCAGGCATTCCCTTAGCCGTCCGCACCGCGGCTTTATATATAAGAACGCTGCGCGAGGGAGTAAGGCCCCAGTTCTCTCCAGACGCTGAATAGCGCACCACCTGTGCCGGGAGTCGCGTCGCATCTGTATCATTGCTATAAACAGCCTCGGATCCCGTAATAAGTTACTCGGGATACACATAACCATGACATCGTTTTCGAGTGAAGTATTAATTCTGGGATGACTTTAACGATCTATCTTCAGTTTGCGTATGTCGTATTTTCACGTGCCGCCGCGGGACAGACATTCTACCATTATATAGCGTGGCGTTTGATGAACATTATCATAAAATTATGGCGAGCATTCACTTAAACATTTAATTTGGACAGTTATAGTTGCATCAGCGCATTAGACTCTGAACTGCTCTGGTAGTTGGATTCTTTTTGGTCTGTGACTTTCAGAATATAGTGAACATTTTAGAGAGAATGGTTTTTGATTATGAATCCCAGACAATCTCCTAATTCCTCAGAGCTATAAGCTGTAACTATAAATGTATTTCTCAGATGGAGTGGTCACTAGGAATTCTAATTACAGGCTTCACGTTTTGCTAATCACTTACTGGTTGCCAATATTGTAGTTAGAGAGCCAGTGTTGAGAACGGCAAACAACAGCATTAAATAAATAATAGGAACATTTATTAACAAAAATTCCACCCGCCGCCCCACATATGGTGCATCGGCCGGGAAAAACAAAACATTTTATATAATCCAATATTCCACCTGCCACCCCACAGACTGGACATTTCTAGAAAGGGTAGTCACAGAAGTTGGAAAGAAAAACAGGTACAAAGAAGGTAACAGCGAAGAAACCGTGGATAACAGAAGAAATACTTAAGTTCATCGATGAAAGAAAGACGTTCAATAATTTCCAGGGAAATTCAGGAACAGGGAAATGTAAATCGCTGGGGAATGAAGTAAAAAGGAAGTACAGGGGAACTAAGACGAAATGGCTGCATGAAAAATGAGAAGACATCAAAAAAGATATGATTGTCGGAGGTACTGACTCAGTATATAGGAAAGTCAAAACAACCATCCATGAAATTAAAAGCGAGGGCTGCAACATTAAGAGTACAACGGGAATTCCAATGTTAAATGCAGAGTAGAGAGCAAATAGGTGGAAAGAGTGCAGTGCACGCCTTTATAAGGGGGAAAGTTTGTCAGATGTAATAGAAGAAGAAAGAGGAGTCGATTTAGAAGAGAAAGGGGATCCCGTCTTAGAATCAGAATTTTAAAAAGCTGAGGAGGGCTTAAGATCAAGTAAGGCAGAAGTGATAGATAACTTCAATCAGAATTTCTAAAATCGTTGTGGCAAGTGTCAACAAAACGACTATTTACATTGGTGAGTAACATGTATGAGTGTGGCGATATACGATTTGACTTTCGGAAAAGTATCATCCACACAACTCTGAAGAATGCAAGAACTTACAAGTGCGATAATTATAGCACAATCAGTTTACCAGCTCATGCATCCAAGTTGCTGACGAGAATAATACCCAGAAGAATGGAAAAGAAAACCGAGGATGTGTTCAATGACGACCGGTTTGGGTTTAGGAAAGGTAAAGACATCAGAGAGGCAATTCTGACCTCGCAGTTGATAATGAAAGCAAGACTAAAGAAAAATCATTTAGGTTGATAGGATTTGTCGACCTGGAAAAAGCGTTCAACAGTGTCAAATAGTGCAAGATTCTGGAAATTCTGAAAAAATAGGGTAAGCTATAGGGAGAGACGGGTAATACACACTACGTGTAAGAGCAAAGAGGGAATAATGAGAGTGGACGCCATAGAACGAAGTGCTCCGATTAAAAAAAGTCTTGATAGGTTCAAATGGTTCAAATGGCTCTGAGCACTATGGGACTTAACTGCTGTGGTCATCAGTCCCTTAGAACTTAGAAATACTTTAACCTAGCTAACCTAAGGACATCATACACATCCATGCCCGAGGCAGGATTCGAACCTGCGACCGTAGCAGTCGCGCGGTTCCGGACTAAAGCGCCTAGAACCGCTCGGCCACCGCCAGCGCCTAGAACCGCCGGCAGTCTTGATAGGGATGTAGTCCTTCGCCCCTACTTTTCAGCCTCTATATATAAGAAACAATTATGGAATAAAAGAAAGGTTCAGGAGTTGGATTAAAATTCAAGATAAAAGGATATCAATGATATGATACGGTGATGGCGCTGCTGTCCTTAGTGAAAGAGAAGAAGAATTGCATGATCTGCCTAACAGAATGAACAGGCTAATAAGTACGGGACTACTCAAGAGGATGTCGTTACCAGGAGAAAGAAAACGCGTTCTACGGGTCGGAGCATGGAATGTCAGATCCCTTAATCGGGCAGGTAGGTTAGAAAATTGAAAAAGGGAAATGGATAGGTTAAAGTTAGATATAGTGGGAGTTAGTGAAGTTCGGTGGCAGGAGGAACAAGACTTCTGGTCAGGTGACTACAGGGTTATAAACACAAAATCAAATAGGGGTAATGCAGGAGTAGGTTTAATAATGAATAGGAACATAGGATTGCGGGTAAGCTACTACAAACAGCATAGTGTACGCATTATTGTGGCCAAGATAGATACGAAGCCCACACCTACTACAGTAGTACAAGTTTATATGCCAACTAGCTCTGCAGATGACGAAGAAATTGAAGAAATGTATGATGAAATAAAAGAAATTATTCAGGTAGTGAAGGGAGACGAAAATTTAATAGTCATGGGTGACTGGAATTCGAGTGTAGGAAAAGGGAGAGAAGGAAACAGTAGGTGAATATGGATTGGGGCTAAGAAATGAAAGAGGAAGCCGCCTGGTAGAATTTTGCACAGAGCATAACTTACTCATAGCAAACACTTTGTTTAAGAATCATGAAAGAAGGTTGTATACATGGAAGAACCCTGGAGATACTAAAAGGTATCAGATAGATTATATAATGGTAAGACAGCGATGTAGGAACCAGGTTTTAAACTGTAAGACATTTCCAGGGGCAGATGTGGACTCTGCCCACAATCTATTGGGTATGACCTGTAGATTAAAACTGAAGAAACTGCAAAAAGGTGGGAATTTAATGACATGGGACCTGGATAAACTGAAAGAACCAGAGGTTGTACAGAGTTGCAGGGAGAGCATAAGGGAACAATTGACAAAAATGGGGGAAAGAAATAGAGTAGAAGAAGAATGGGTAGCTTTGAGGGATGAAGTAGTGAAGGCAGCAGAGGATCAAGTAGGTAAAAAGACGAGGGCTAGTAGAAATACTTCGGTAACAGAAGAAATATTGAATTTAACTGATGAAAGGAGAAAATATAAAAATGCAGTAAATGAAGCAGGCAAAAAGTAATACAAACGCCTCAAAAATGAGATCGACAGGAAGTGCAAAATGGCTAAGCAGGGATGGCTAGAGGACAAATGTAAGGATGTAGAGGCTTATCTCACTTGGGGTAAGATAGATACTGCCTACAGGAAAATTAAAGAGACCTTTGGAGATAAGAGAACGGCTTGTATGAATATCAAGAGCACAGATGGAAACCCAGTTCTAAGCAAGGAAGGGAAAGCAGAAAGGTGGAAGGAGTATATAGAGGGTCTATACAAGGGCGATGTACTTGATGACAATATTATGGAAATGGAAGAGGATGTAGATGAAGATGAAATGGGAGATACGATACTGCGTGAAGAGTTTGACAGAGCACTGAAAGACCTGAGTCGAAACAAGGCCCCCAGAGTAGACAACATTCCATTGGAACTACTGACGGCCTTGGGAGAGCCAGTCCTGACAAACCTCTACCATCTGGTGAGCAAGATGTATGAAACAGGCGAAATACCCTCAGACTTCAAGAAGAATATAATAATTCCAATCCCAAAGAAAGCAGGTGTTGACAGATGTGAAAATTACCGAACCATCAGTTTAATAAGTCACAGCTGCAAAATACTAACACTAATTCTTTACAGGCGAATGGAAAAACTAATAGAAGCCAACCTCGGGGAAGATCAGTTTGGATTCCGTAGAAACAATGGAACACGTGAGGCAATACTGACCTTACGACTTATCTTAGAAGAAAGATTAAGGAAAGGCAAACCTACGTGTTTAGCATTTGTAGATTTAGAGAAAGCTTTTGACAATGTTGACTGGAATACTCTCTTTCAAATTCTAAAGGTGGCAGGGGTAAAATACAGGGAGCGAAAGACTATTTACAATTTGTACAGAAACCAGATGGCAGTTATAAGAGTCGAGGGACATGAAAGGGAAGCAGTGGTTGGGAAGGGAGTGAGACAGGGTTGTAGCCTCTCCCCGATGTTATTCAATCTGTATATTGAGCAAGCAGTAAAGGAAACAAAAGAAAAATTCGGAGTAGGTATTAAAATCCATGGAGAAGAAATAAAAACTTTGAGGTTCGCCGATGACATTGTAATTCTGTCAGAGACAGCAAAGGACTTGGAAGAGCAGTTGAACGGAATGGACAGTGTCTTGAAAGGAGGATATAAGATGAACATCAACAAAAGCAAAACGAGGATAATGGAATGTAGTCGAATTAAGTCGGGTGATGCTGATGGAATTAGATTAGGAAATGAGAAACTTTAAGTAGTAAAGGAGTTTTGCTATTTGGGGAGCAAAATAACTGATGATGGACGAAGTAGAGAGGATATAAAATGTAGACTGGCAATGGCAAGGAAAGCGTTTCTGAAGAAGAGAAATTTGTTAACATCGAGTATAGATTTAAGTGTCAGGAAGTCATTTCTGAAAGTATTTGTATGGAGTGTAGCCATGTATGGAAGTGAAACATGGACGATAAATAGTTTGGACAGGAAGAGAATAGAAGCTTTCGAAATGTGGTGCTACAGAAGAATGCTGAAGATTAGATGGGTAGATCAGATAACTAATGAGGAAGTACTGAATAGGATTGGGGAGAAGAGAAGTTTGTGGCACAACTTGACCAGAAGACGGGATCGGTTGGTAGGACATGTTCTGAGGCATCAAGGGATCACCAATTTAGTATTGGAGCGCAGCGTGGAGGGTAAAAATCGTAAAGGGGGACCAAGAGATGAATACACTAAGCAGATTCAGAAGGATGTAGGTTGCAGTAGGTACTGGGAGATGAAGAAGCTTGCACAGGATAGAGTAGCATGGAGAGCTGCATCAAACCAGTCTCAGGACTGAAGACCACAACAACAACATGGATTGACAGTAGACGAAAGTAATGAGAAGTAGCAGAAATGAGAACAGAGAGAAACTCACCATCAGGATTCATGGTCATGAAGTACATGAAGTTAAGGAATTCTGCTACCTAGGAAGCAAAATAACCAATGGCGGATGGACCAAGGATGAATCAAAAGTAGACTAGCACCTGCAAAAAGGGCACTCCTGTCCAAGAGAAGTCTACTAGTCTCAAACTTAGGGCTTGATTTGAGGAAGAAATTTCTGAGAATGTATGTCTGGATCCCAGCGTTGTATGGACGTGAAACATAGTCTGTTGGAAAACCAGAAAAGAAGAGAATCGAACCATTTGAGATGCGATACGAATGACTAATGTTGGAAATTAGGTGGACTGATAAGGTAAGGAATGAGGAGATTCTACGCAGAATCGAAAAGGAAAAGAATATGTGGAAAACACTGACAATGAGAAGGGACAGGACGATAGGACATGTGTTAAGATATCGGAGAATGACTTCCATGGTACAAGAGGAAACTGTGGAGTGCAAAGCTACAGAGGAAGACGCAGACTGGACTACATCTATCAAATCACTGAGGACGTAGGTTGCAAGTGCTGCTCTGACATGAAGAAGTTGGCATTGGAGAGGAATTCCTGGCGGGGCGCATCAAACCAGTCAGAAGACTAATGAATTTTAAAATAGCCTATTCCAGTCAACAGTGTCAAAAGCTTTCTCTATGTCCAGGTTTTTCTTTCCTTAATGTATCATCTAAGATAAATTGTAGTCAGTATAGCCTCGCGTTTTCCTAAATTTCTCAGGAGTCCAAAGTTATCTTCCCCGAGATCGGCTTCTAGCAGTTTTTCGATTCTTCTGTAAATAATTCGTGTTAGTCTCATGCAAACATGACTCATTAAACTGATATTTCGGTCATTTTCACACCTGTCAGAAACTGTTTTCTTTGAGGTTGCAATTACTACATTCTTCTTAAGCCTGAGGGTATTTACCCTGTCTTATACATCTTGCCCACAAAATTGTTATAAGAACATTGTCATGGCTGGCTTTCCTAAGGTTATCAACAGTTCTGACAGAATAACATCTACCCCCTAGATCCTTATTTCAATTTCGATCTTTCAGAGCTTTGTCAAATTCTTCTCACAGTATCATATCTCCCATTTCATATTCATCTACATCCATTTACCTTTCTATTTAATACTGTCTTCAAGTTCATCTCCCTTGTGTAAACCCTCAACATACTCCTTCCACTATGCAGCTTTCCCTTCTTTACTTACGACAGGTTTTCCATCTGGGCTCTTGATATTCATGCAGCTGCTTCTCTTTTCATCAAAGGCCTTTTTAATTTTCCTGTAGGCAATATCTATCTTTGCCCTAGTGAAATATGGTTCTAAATCCTTACATTTGTCCGGTAGCAATTTCCGCTTACCCATTTTGCACTTCCTGTCCATTTGATTTTTTTAAATGTTTGTATTCCCTTTCGCTTGCTTCATTTGCTGCATTTTTAAACTTTCTCCTTTCATCAGTTGTATTCAGTAGCTCTTGTGTTATCCAAGGATTTCTAATAGTCTTTATCTTTTTACCTATTTGATTCTCTGTCGACTTCACTATTTAATCTCTTAAAGTTAGCCATTCGTCTTCTACTGTACTCCTTTCACCTGTTTTGGTCAATTGTTGCCTAATGCCCCCTACGAAACTCTCAACAACTTCGGGTTCTTTCAACTCTTACAGGTCCCATATCTTTAATTTCCTGTCTTTTTCGGATATCTTCAGCTTTAGTCGATTGCTCATAATCAATAAATTGTGGTCAGAGTCCATTTATGACCCTGGAAGTCTTACAATTTAAAATCTGGTTCCTAAATCTCTGTCTAAACATTATACAATCAGCGTGGGACCTTCCAGTGTATCCATGTCTCTTCCACGTGTCCTTGTTTTTCGATTCATAAACCACGTTTTAATCATGATTAAATTATACTCTGTGCAAAATTCTCCCAAGCAGCTTCCTCTTTCATTCCTTTCCCGCAGTCTACATTCACCTACTATTTTTCCATGACTCTCTTCATAATCTGCAAAGCTAGTTGGCATATAAACTTGTACTACTGTGGTAGGTATGGGCTTTGTGTCTGTCTTGGCTACGATAATGTGTTCACTGTACTGTTCATAGTAGCTTACCTTCGTTCCTATTTTCTTATTAATTATTAAACCTACTCCTGGACTGCCCCTATTTCACTTTGTATTTATGATCTTGTATAGACTTCAACAGCGGCTCATAAATGTTAATAGTTTTGTGAGAAGGGAGGCGAAGGTGCATACCCATTTGTATTTTTTGGAGAATTTATGCATGTCTGAAGCTTTTGAGGTGTTTCATGACACCCGCTTTCATTTACCGTATAGGTCTTTGTCATTCGATGACATTAGGCGAGTTGCATTATGCAGGTTCGTTGCAAAATTTTGAGGTACTGTATTTCCCTTGTATATCTCTTTTGTTGATGGGGATTTTTGCTTTTGACTTTCGAAAGAATGAATTAAGTTTATATTGATAAAGTTTTTCTACTATGCAACTATTTGCAAGTCTACTTTGTTGAGTGTTTCGTTTTGTGGTCAAATAGAGAGTGTAGACACCTTTTGCTATGCCTTTTCTGTTTGTCTTTTATTGTTCAATAAATATTTCTATTTCTAACCTTTATCTAATTTTTTGTCTAATGTTCAATTGCTTTGCAGATGAGCTGAGTCCATAGTCGGTTCAGAAGTGTTTATTTCCTTTATTTCCCTTACATATTTTAATTCTTATGTTCTCTGAACTGCCCGTTTCCCTCCAGTCTCTGTTTATAAAATTTTCTTGATCTATTCCAGTGAAATTAATGTTCACATTTTTTTACTTACATTTTTACACAGTATATGGAGCTCAGTCTGCAGTACTCTATCGCTCGCCAACCGGTGCGTATCGGAATTTTCGTGGTCTTTAAGCAACTCTGCTATGGTTGTACGCAGATAGCGAATTCATAAGATGACTGGTCAGCGTCTTCTGAACTCTGTGTTTGCTGAAAGTCAAACAGAGGTGCACTCTGTCATGCTATATCTGTTTCAAAATTAAAACAAGTATTGTGCCAACGATCTGAATTGAGCCTTCTTAAACGTTGTTTCCTGTGCTGCCTAGCATTTGGTTTTGGTCACACAACAGTTAAGCTCCTTTCATGCTCTAAACTTGGTATTACTAAGTGCGGATTATTACCGGTGTTCGACCGTCTGGTAGATACCGTTGCCATACATTGCCTTCACGCATACTTAACGTTTTACTATAGTACACGCCACCCGCTGTACTTCAAAAAACATACTGTTTTCTTGAAGGCCGCTTTAGCAAGCACACGTGTGCTGTGCCGAGTGCTGGAAGCGCCACCTACCCCTCACAGCCCTCGCCCTCCCTTGCGCCAACTCCACCCCCCGTCACCAACCACACCCGTTTCCTCCTCGTCTCTCCATCTTTCCCTTTTCCTAGCGATACCGCCTTCTCTTCCCTTTGCTATCTCCTTACGCACCCCTAACTGGTGCCATTCGAGCGGAATATTTGCGGAACGCGCCGGTACGGCAATCGGGATAGATGCAGTGGTCCAGAAGAGTCGTAATGTCTGAGGCTGTGGGAATTCACCGCTTGCCAGCCGCATCGCCCGCAGCGAGACGGAAACAGCACAGCTGCAGCCGCAGTGCTGTGGGCCGCGACAATCAGTTGGGCAGTTCACACGGGCGGTGTGGTGGGTGCTCGAGGAAGGGCGAGCTGACTGTAGTCAGTGCTGGGAGTCGAGTTGTCAGTCGACAGCAGACAGTGTGTCGAGCTCCGTTCCAAGTGTGTGACAACACAGGGCAAAAGATGTCAAGCTCTCGTGGCTTGTTCTCTTCCATTTTCTTTTCTTTTTTTTTTGTGCCGATACAACTTCAACTTTTCCTCGTTAATGAAACCTGGTAGTCAAGGGAAGGCAGGATAGCGTTACGATTGTGGATGGTGCCGTAATAAGTTACTATTGGTTGCCTTTTACAGTTACGCACTATTTTAAACCAGTAATTCCAGACTCAACAATAAATAAAAATACCGCACGTTATTAATGAAGGAAAAAACAACTGTGTAAATAATAATGTTTTCAGTCATTTACAATTTAGCAAACCACCATTAAATACAGATACAGCAGATAATGTTTTAAAAGCAAGCCACTGTGATCTGGGCAGAAGGCCTTACACGCCAGGAATGTCAACAACTTAAGAATTGTTTAAAACTCGCTGCAACTTACGAATTACAGGTTTTGAAATATTAAAGGCAAGTCGCCACAAACACAGCAGAAGGTATCAGACGCCAAAAATGGCAGTAAGTAAGGTTTCAAGGCTTACTGCTAAAATACGTATGCCAAATTAGAATTTTAAGGCAAATGAATACAATCGCGGCTGAGGGCCTTACACGCCAGGAACGGCGATAATACAAAAAATTTAGAAACCTGCTGTAAAACAGCAAATACAGTAGCAAAGGTTAATTAAAAAGCAAGCAACTGATCACCGAGCAGGTGAAATAACACAACCCTTAACATCCACTGAACACTACATTGCTAAATTTATTCCAGAAGGTGACCAGAACAATTAACTGGACATATATAACTTTTAATGTATGCATTACAAGGTATTGTAACGTTGTTGTTGTGGTCTTCAGTCCTGAGACTGGTTTGATGCAGCTCTCCATGCTACTCTATCCTGTGCAAGCCTCTTCGTCTCCCAGTACCTACTGCAACCTACATCCTTCTGAATCTGCTTGGTGTATTCATCTCTAGGTCCCCTCTACGATTTTTACTCTCCACGCTGCCCTCCAATACTAAATTGGTGATCCCTTGATGCCTCAGAACGTCTCCCACCAACCGATCCCCTCTTCTAGTCAAGTAGTGCCACAAACTTCTCTTCTCCCCAATCCTCTTTAACACCTCCTCACTAGTTATGTGATCTACCCATCTAATCTTCAGCATTCTTCTGTAGCACCACATTTCGAAAGTTTCAATTCTCTTCTTGTCTAAACTATTTATCGTCCATGTTTCACTTTCGTATGTAGTTACACTCCATACAAATACTTTCAGAAACTACTTCCTGACACTTAAATCTATACTCGGTGTTAACAAATTTCTCTTCTTCAGAAAAGCTTTCCTTCCCATTGCCAGTCTACATTTTATATCCTCTCTACTTCGACCATCATCAGTTATTTCTCTCCCCAAATAGCAAAACTCCTTTACTACTTTAAGTGTCTCATTTCCTAATCTAATTCCATCAGCATCACCCGACATAATTCGACTACATTCCATTATCCTCGTTTTGCTTTTGTTGATGTTCATCTTATATCCTCCTTTCAAGACACTGTCCATTCCGTTCAACTGCTCTTCCAAGTCCTTTGCTGTCTCTGACAGAATTACAATGTCATCGGCGAACCTCAAAGTTTTTTTTTGCAGCCGTGACTTATTAAACTGATAGTTTGGTAATTTTCACATCTGTCAACACCTGCTTTCTTTGGGATTGGAATTATTATATTCTTCTTGAAGTCTGAGGGTATTTCGCCTGTCTCATGCATCTTGCTCACCAGATGGTAGAGTTTTGTCAGGACTTGCTCTCCCAAGGCCGTCAGTAGTTCCAATGGAATGTTGCCTACTCCCGGGGCCTTGTTTCGACTCAGGTCTTTCAGTGCTCTGTCAAACTCTTCACGCGGTATCGTATCTCCCATTTCATCTTCATCTACATCCTCTTCCATTCCCATAATATTGTCCTCAAGTACATTGTATAGGCCCTCTATATACTCCTTCCACTTTTCTGCTTTCCCTTCTTTGCTTAGAACTGGGTTACCATCTGAACTCTTAATATTCATACAAGTGGTTCTCTTTTCTCCAAAGGTCTCTTTAATTTTCCTGTAGGCAGTATCTATCTTACCCCAAGTGAGATAAGCCTCTACATCTTTACATTTATCCTCTAGCCATCCCTGCTTAGCCATTTTTCATTTCCTGTCGATCTCATTTTTGAGACGTTTGTATTCCTTTTTGCCTGTTTCATTTACTGCATTTTTATATTTTCTCCTTTCATCAATTAAATTCAATATTTCTTCTGTTACACAAGGATTTCTACTAGCCCTCGTCTTTTTACCTACTTGATCCTCTGCTGCCTTCACTACTTCATCCCTCAAAGCTACCCATTCTTCTTCTACTGTATTTCTTGCCCCCATTCCTGCCATTTGTTCCCTTGCGCTCTCCCTGAAACTCTGTACAACCTCTGGTTTAGTCAGTTTATCCAGATACCATCTCCTTAAATTCCCACCTTTTTGCAGTTTCTACAGTTTTAATCTACAGTTCATAACCAATAGATTGTGGTCAGAGTCCACATCTGCCTCTGGAAATGTCTTACAATTTAAAACCTGGTTCCTAAATCTCTGTCTTACCATTATATAATTTATCTGATTCCTTCTAGTATCTCAAGGATTCGTCCATGTGTACAACCTTCTTTTATGATTCTTGAACCAAGTGTTAGCTATGATTAAGTTGTGCTCTGTGCAAAATTCTACCAGGCGGCTTCCTCTTTCATTTCTTACCCCCAATCCGTATTCACCTACTATGTTTGCTTCTCTCACTTTTCCTACTACCGAATTCCAGTCAACCATGACTATTAAATTTTTGTCTCCCTTCACTATCTGAATGATTTCTTTTATTTCATCATACATTTCTTCAATTTCTTCGTCATCTGCAGAGCTAGTTGGCATATAAACTTGTACTACTGTATTAGGCGTGGGCGTCGTGTTTATCTTGGCCACAATAATGCGTACACTATGCTGTTTGTAGTACCTTACCCGCATTCCTAATTTTTTATTCATTATTAAAGCTACTCTTGCATTACCCCTATTTGACTTTGTATTTATAACCCTATATTCGCCTGACCAAAAGTCTTGTTCCTCCTGCCACCGAACTTCATTAATTCCCACTATATCTAACTTTAACGTATCCATCTCCCTTTTTAAATTTTCTAACCTACCTGCCCGATTAAGGGATCTGACATTCCACACTCCGATCCGTAGAAAGCCAGTTTTCTTTCTCCTGATAACGACGTCCTCTTGAGTAGTCCCCGGCCGGAGATCCGAATAGGGGACTATTTTACCTCCGGAATATTTTACCCAAGAGGACGCCATCATCATTAACCATACAGTAAAGCTGCATGCCCTCGGGAAAAATTACGGCTGTAGTTTCCCCTTGCTTTCAACCATTCGCAGTACCGGCACAGCAAGGCTGTTTTGGTTAGTGTTACAAGGCCAGATCAGTCAATCATCCAGACTGTTGCCCCTGCAACTACTGAAAAGGCTGCTGCCCCTCTTCAGGAACGACACGTTTGTCTGGCCTCTCAACAGATACCCCTCCATTGTGGTTGCACCTATGGTACGGCTATCTGTATCGCTGAGGCACACAAGACTCCCCGCCAATGGCAAGGTCCATGGTTCATTGGGGACCAGTACATAAGTTCATTAAAGGGTACTGGGGCAGATTATACCCGCAGAAGGCGTGGACTGAAGGAGCTTTACTCTGAACTACTGGCCATCAGGCCTCCTTTTGGAACACACATGTCTTACAAGAAGCAAGGGGCCACAGACGGTGATCCAGGAATCAACTTTTGAGAATATCCGGCAACCAACAGCCAAAAGTTGCATTCACTTCACAAGATGGTAACTTATACTAGAGGCAGTCTAAAGAATGACTAATGATAATCTTTCTGAAGCTATCTGACGTCTGATAAACCAACGCAACGACGGAACAATACGCCAAAGGGGGAACCGGCTGTCTGCACTAAATCCCCAGAATACTGTATTTAGAGCACCCAGAACAAGAAAGGAATCACTACCACAAGAGTAGAAGAATCACCAACCGGCCTACAACCAAGAAATCTGTCAAAACTACTCGTCTTACCGGATAGAAGCGGCAGGGCAAGGAAACGTACACTGCCGTTACATACGGGCAGGTAACTGGGGCGTTAGCGGCCACCAGGTAAGAAAAATTATCGCTGGTTCAACGTAACAAATTATAAAAAGTTGAACGCAGTAAATAGTAATAAAAAGTCGAGGAAAGCTAATCAGATCCGCCTTCCCCAAACACTCGCTTCTCATCGCCTCGGCGAGACCACGAACAGCAACACGAACCCAAGTCACTGGAGAATCGCGAGATATCACAATGGTGGAGGTTTCTCTGCTTTGATTGAAATGCACTCATCTTAAGGCTTGCTGGATTCGGTTTACAACAAGGTCGTGCAACCTCGTGACCACAGCCCTTCCATCCGGCAGTCCATGTGTGCCGCCAGCAGTCCCACCGTGTTCTCGTACTGCGCGGACCTGGCTCCTCCTGAGTTCTCTACCGAACTGGCCCAGTCACACGACACGGAAAAACGACGTCGCCCCAAATATAGGACAACAGTTCCTACATATCGATAACCGCCGCTGCTGCCACTAGCGGACAGGCAACGCTTGCGAAACCGAGTGGCGCCAGTCAACACGAGAAGAAGACAAACACCCCAACAATGCCAACTAAACGATACCATCTGGCCTCCAGCAGAGGGCAAAAACCTACAAACAGCACCAACGCGAGCCACAGCACGGCTCAGTTAAGTGGTGAAGGCTAATTTAGGTGATAGGAGTAATGAAATCTGGAATGGGAGCTTTGATTTTCTTCAGATAGAGACTGGGCGATGGGGCCGGCAAGCTTTTTTAAGCGTGGGCGGCACAGCTACCCGAGCGACATGAGCAGAGTACGGCCAGCTCGGCGCACTATGGGGGGTGCCCAGCGTTTTCGCCTTTTGTAGTGAGACGAGCAGGGCTAATGGATGTGGGAAGCGTCGGGGCCAGCGCCTTACAAATCTTTTTAGTGCTCTGGCTGTCGCCGCTCGCCAACAAGACGACACCAGACAGCTGCACTGTCTGCGTCGGTTTGCAAAATTTTAATGTCTCTGTCCACGGGGGGTCGACAGTACGCGGCCCACGTAGATCACTGCTGTCCAACGGCCAGAGGCAGTTTGAGGCCTGTGCATTCCCGCGCGTAGACCGAAAACGCCATCTGATTTGTGGACTGGTATGACGTGTGATTATGCAAAAGAGCGCACTTCAGATTTGGTGGGATGACCTGCGATAGGACTAAGGGTTGGGTTGTTTGTGAGGGGGAGGGGGGGGGGATGAGACCAGGCAGCGAGGTCATCGGTCTCACCGGATTAGGTAAGGATGGGGAAGGAAGTCGGCCGTGCCCTTTCAGAGGAACCATCCCGGCATTTGCCTGGAGCGATTTAGGTAGATCACGGAAAACCTAAATCAGGATGGGCGGGCGCGGGATTGAACCGTCGTCCTCCCGAATGCGAGTCCAGTATGCTAGCCACTGCGCCACCTATATGAGGAAAATTTATTGTAATAGTGTGGAGGGGACAGGAGCGACAGAATCTAAGAGTTTGGTTGGCAGCTGTTTCTGTGTCGTCCCACAATTGGAGATTTGCCTGTGCTGTGGGGACAAGGCGCTAATCATTCGGTGTGAAGACGAAGTGAGGAGTTCAAGGGGATTTGCTTCTGGACGGCTGGAGAGAATGGCTGTATTCTGCTTCTGGACCGCCAGAACGTTGGGGTTCTTCACTACTGGTCAGCCAGAGTGAAGGTGGTCGCAGGTGTCAGAAGTATTACCTTCGGGGTAGTCCGGGCAGAGCCTGTCTGTTACCACCTCGTGACAACAGTCGGTATTGCTTGTAGTTTCGCGCTTGTGCTGTGTCAGTTAGGTGTTTATCTACGGGCGCGGACCGCCACTAACAGTAGCTGAAACATCATCCCTGTGCTCCGAGTTGCAGGGGCACGCCAGTCTTTAGGGACTTGTCTAATCAATTTGTCCCTTACCAGTTTATGCTGTCACCTTGTTGCCATACACAGCCACAGTTTGCGTGTGTGATGTGTATCAAGGGCTTTCATTCCTGATCACTATTGTTTGTAATAGTCATGGGTACAGTGTTAAGGCGTACTCTCACTCACAAAGTTTGTAGTGCTCCATGACGTGATAGTGCATCCCATTCCTGTACGCGAATTCAGACAGCACCTCATTACCGAAGTTACATTGTTCTTATTTATATTCCATTCAGTATTTTTGTCTTGTAATACTTTAGGAATTCTCGCAATAAATCACTTTGCGATAAGAAAATCTTTGTATTATGTAATGGTTGGATGTCAAATTTTTTTATTCCAGTCTTTGATCACAACATCAATTATTTTGACGATGACCAGTTTCAGTCAGTAATGACCATCCTCAGACCTTTTCTACACCGTGTCTTAAAGTGATAAGGCCAGTTTCAAAAATGACTGTGTGGACAATGTGGCCTACTCTGCACCTTATTTTAGATCTATGTGACGATGACGTGCTGAGTACATTTATAGATTTTGATGATGCCATTACGGCCTATGACGCAGCTGCTGAAAGTTGAATATCACCTTTACTATCAGCGGACTTTGCCAGATATGAATGATCAGCTATTAAATTATCACAAATAGAGTTATGCCGGAGGTGCAACTTTTAAACTGACCACAAATAGGGGCATACCATAATTTCCTCCATAAATTGTCGGTTGCGTGACAGCAACTGTGGTACTGTGGCAGTTAAAGGTGGGAGGGGTGGGGGGGAGGGGGAAGTGGGTGTGTTTGCCTAACTAATACGGATTTCTTTAATAAATTTTGATGACATGTCCACCTCTCCAGCCCAGTACCTCGAAAATGACTACTACAATGTGTCATTAGTCACAGACAAAATCGACTCAGAGACTGAGGCATACAAGGATCGAAATAAATTATTATTAACTTGGTATGTAGCTGACTCTGTTCCTGGTTCTGCTTTTAAAACGAAAAACTCTTTATGCATCCTTAACATAAATTGTCGCTGTAACTGACTTCATAAACAACATGTGGAAGTGGAACATTGAACACTTCCGCAGAGATAGCGGCCATAGCTCTCGTACGGCGCGTCTTAGTAGGTAGCGGCCAAGCGCCAACATACACAGAGGTCACGATGTCATAGGACAGCGATGCGCACATATACAGATGGGGGTAGTCTCACATACACTAGGCCTAAAAGAACACAGTATTAGCGGAGCCGTCAACTGAACTCAGGTGATTCGTGTGAAAAGGTTTCCGACGTAATGATGACCGCACGACTAGAATTAACTGACTCTGAACGCGGAGTAGTATTTGCAATTAGAAGAAAGGGACTTTTCATTCCGGAAATCGTTAAGCAATTCAATGTTCTGAAATCCACAGTGCCAAGAACACTAAATTTCAGGCATTACCTCTCACCAACGATCGAGAGCAGCGGCGTTTGAGTTGTCAGTGAGAACAGGCAAACAACAAAGCGTGAAATAATCGCAAAAATCAATGTGGGGCATACGACGAAAGTATCCGTTAGGACGATGTGGAGAAATTTGGCGTTAATGGGCTATGGCAGCAGACAACCGACGCGAATTCTTTTGCCTGCAGTGGCTCTCCTGGGCTCGTGACCCAGTCGGTTGGACACTAGATGTCTAGGAAACGATGGCCTGGTCCAATGAGTCGCAATTTCAATTGGTAACAGCTGATGGTATGATTCGAGTAAGGTGCAGACACCACGAAGTTGTCAACCAGGCACTGTGCTAGCTGGTGGCGGGCTACTTGGAGACCTTTTGCGGCCTTTCATGGAAGTCATGCTCCCAAAAAACTATGGAATTTGTATGGATGACAATGCGTATGGATGATAAAGCGCCATGTCACCGGGCACATTTGTTCGTGACTGATTTGAAGAAAATTCTGGACAGTAAGAGCGAATGATTTGGTCATTCAGATAGCCCGACATGTGTCCTATCGAACATTTCTGACGTGTAATCGAGAGGTCAGTTCGTGCACAAAATCTTGCACCGAAACACTTCCGCAGTTATGGATGGCTATAGAGGCTGAAAGGCTCAGTGTTTGTGCAGGAGACTTCCAATGCCTTGTTTAGTCAAAGCCACTTGGAGTTGCTGCACCGCGATGGGCAATAGGAGGTCCAACATGATATTAGGAGGTGATGCGCTTCCTGCGATTTATTGATTGCTGAAGGATTGGAAGGATTTGACTTATATGAAGATTAAGCGCCATTCGTAAAATACAGAAGACAATTTATTTAAAAGTACGTAACAATATTGAAATGCTATCTTCAGAGAATATTTAAAACAATTTTATTAATAATAAGACCCTTTATGTTTCGTTAGAGCTTTGAAATAACAACTGGAAAATTATTCTGATGCACTAGTCGCAAAGCAACGGCCAAACTGAACGTAATTTGACAAGGATTATTAGCTTTCAAACTTTACACGGTTAATAATTAACTCTACTAATCAGGAAACCAAAAGGGAAAAGATTAAATACTCCAAAAGCTGTTCCAAAACTAAAATAAAATTTTATCAACAAGAGCAATTATAGAATAACACTGGTATCAAAAATATGGCAACATTGGAATTACTGCAAACCGCCTTAGCCGCTATATATGCAGATCACGTTCATAACCTAATAAAAGGTAACTTGTAAATTCCTGATAAATTCAAAATGTGTGTAGGACGAGGCTTGAATGTGGACTTCTATTGTAGGTACGCAGCATTCTTACCAAATCATCTATCCAAGCATGTCTTCTAGGCCCGTCTAAATTCTTAAAATTACCACCACCTCTCTCTTTTTCACAAACACCAATTTACCACCATACAGATGAGCGAAAGATTTGTGGTTAAGAGTCACTAACGTTTGAACACAGGGCATACCGACGTCCAATAATGTATCCAAGTATCCTTTATCGTGAAGATTTAAGAAATGTTCAGAAGTTGATACAGTGCTCGTATTTAATTCATTCTTCTACAGGATCTGGAAAACTACAATAAAACCACTTGAAAAGAAATACATGTGTAGGCAAGATAACAGCTAATTTCCCGCTCTCTTCGAAGAAGGTTGCAGGATATTATTTATTACCTAGTTTTTCATAAACCCTTGTTTTAAAGGATTTTTATCTTAATTGTTTTCAAAGAAGAGTGAGACACAATACTAAAGCCTACAAAATCCATTTAAAACAATACCACGAATTACTATAAAGTAAGGATCATGAAGACAGTGGCTTGAAACAAGCTGTCTGGCACTTATGGATAAAATTTTCTCTACCATCTTAGTCCATTTGACTCAGAAATACGAAGAACATCTCCTCTAACAGGCAGCCAGTAAATCAGGATGGAGAATCTTCGCAGAGAAAAATAAATTTAACATAAAAACCCATGAATACTTTCAGTAAAGCTCTACTAAAGATAATTCAAGAAAATTAGTTACTGATATTTACCATAGTAAAGAAATTCAAGAAAATTATTTACAGGTATGTACCATATACAAAAAGAAAAACCACATTTCAAGAACTGACACATGTCCATACAAAAAAATGCAAAAATTTTGCTATACAAGGTAATGGAATGAGAATGCCCATTTGCATGTGAACGACGAAAAATTAGATATGCAGTGACAATAAAAAGTCACAATACCGAGAAGACGTTGGGCGACATAAAAGAAAGTTGGTAGGCGTGTTTCTACATCTGAAAGGTGACGTCTGTTGAGATTTCGCGGCAGTCATTAAAGAGCGGAGCTAGTATCCCTACTATGAGGATGGAAATCAGGATTACTTTAAATACAAGTGCAGTAATCGTGAGCATTAGCTACCTTTGATATTGGACGTGCTGAGTTGATGTTAGTCAAGAATTCCTTTAACGCTACAAGGACGCCATTATCAATAACCCACTGAATTTGAAATAGGTCGTGCAATGTGGCTACGAGAACCTGAATCTTTTTCTTGTCATATTGTAGAAATAATGGCAGTAATGTAGCCATTGTACATGAGTGCTGGCAGCGGTTGTCAGGAGAACGTCGCAAGAAAACCTGGCTCCGATCGGCACGTGGCACTACCGAAAGCGAAAACCATCGTGTTGATGTATGGTTCTGGCACGTCGCACTTCATCTGCAGCAGCAATCTGAGCAGCAGTTGGCACTACAGTGACACAACGAACTGTTACAAATTGGTTACTTCAAAGGACAGCTACGTGCCAGACGCGCCGTAAATTGCATTCCACCGGCCCCAAACCACCGGCATTTGCAACTCCAGTGGCCTCAAGCGAGAGCTCATTGGAGGGCAGGGCGGAGGTCTGTAGTGTTTTCTGATTAAAGCTGGTTCTCCCTCAGTGCCAGCGATGACCATGTGTTGGTTAGAAGGAGGCCAGTCGAGGACTTTCAACCGACCTTTTTGCTTGCTAGTCACAATGGAATTCATAGACACATTTTATCGAATTTGTCTATGTATTGCATATAGACTGTAGTTTCAATAGTTAAGGCTTTCTTTTAACTGGTACATGTATTACCGCCCATGCTTAAACCCTCCTGTAGTTTTGTCATTAAATATTGTTCATATTGTACTTTGTTCATTTATTTAATGCAAACTGTTACATAGCCACTGTTTTGAATATAATGTTAAAGTTAAAATGCAGTACCACCACACTCTCAAAGATTTCATTTACTGTATGTTCTCTCAAACGTCCCCATTTTCCTGCATTTATTTATTTCTGTTTATCTTGTTGATATTGCTTAAGTTCCTTATGAATTCTGTAGTTACATTGATAATTGTTTGTTCTTTTAATTGGTTTGTTTACCACTCTCTGTGTTTCATACCTCCTGATGCAGCCTTGTCAAATAATTATTTCATTTTATTTTATTAGTTTTGTTTATTAATAGCAACTGTTATGTAAGCATACTGTATCTATTTTGTGTTAAAGTTTTTCCTGTGAACTATATTTTTATTTATTTGCTGTTCAATTTTTTTACTTTTTCATTGCATTGCCACCACTCTGTCAAAGATGTTACTTACTGTATGTTTCTGCTTCAGTCTAGACGTGTTACTTCTCTTCCAATGTTGTTTGCAAACATTGTAACTTTTTTGGTAACAATACTCAGTAAATGGCTGAAGGTGGCCTTGTAAGCCGAAAACCAGTTAACACAATAAAAGTAATATTGTAGAACAAAAGCAAACCGGTGTTTTTCATTTATTATAATGTTGTTCTACCAAGAACCAACGGAAGATTCTACTGACACAATACAATTTCCTTCTTAACTTTGAATGTCACGG
The DNA here is from genome assembly GCF_023898315.1 of Schistocerca nitens. Taxonomy (NCBI): domain Eukaryota; kingdom Metazoa; phylum Arthropoda; class Insecta; order Orthoptera; family Acrididae; genus Schistocerca; species Schistocerca nitens. The sequence continues at coordinate 926,458,354 of NC_064617.1, read as the reverse complement.
CCAGTAACACTGCATCATTGTGCTTTTTGATAAATCAAGAAAAAAGTAGCGGTTATGCACTAAACTTTACAATAAATATTTTATTACCTAACGATTCAATAAGGTGTCATGCTCTCATCGTTCAATGTGTTTTGTGAGGAGGAAATGATGGTCTGATGGTTAACTGAAAATACTGATAATTTAAATTTACTATATCTTTTAAACAAATAAAGTTACAGAGTTGATATTTACAACATTTGTCATTTTAATGATGCGCTGCTATATGAAATGTCGGTCGTTAAGATAGACCAAAGCGTTCAGATTTTAGCATTCAGGTCTTTGTTACAAAACTTGTTAATTTCACTTTAACAGTAAATCCTAAACTATTATATGATCAATATTAAAGCTATACTGTGATCACTGTGAAAATTTATGAAGGACGGTAGATTAAAATTACTCTGGCTTCAGTCTCTGAATTACTACAGAATTAAATAGTATTTATAAATGTTTCCCCTTTGTGGCCGATCTTAGGACCGCCACATTTAACATTGCTACGTCTCCCTGGCCAGAAACAGCTTCTAAGGGGTTCCCCTATGACGTAGGTTCTTGTCTGCCTCACTCACATACTACAGCGCTTAGGCCTCATTCAACACAATAGATGCCTGTGAATTTCCCCATCTCGTGCCGAATCTGCGCTCTTTGTGGTACACGGTCCTGGACGACAGGGTTCGTTTCACAATTCCTGAAGACTGACTCTTTTGGCCATATACTTAAATGAGAGCGAAATGCACATTAACTCACATTTATCACTGGTGAGACGTTTCTTGTTGTTGGGAAAATGATCAAAAACATTTTATGCATATTGAATGACTTACGGGGCATTTTTCAGCTTCAGTAATAAGCCACAAAGGACACTTTTCTTCTTATATTGTATGTATGAATGTCACTATCCTACTTAAATTGTGGTGAATTATTTATAACGAATTTCATTAATTTCTTTATATAGGATATCGAATGAAGGGTAGAGCAACGGGTCGCAACACATCTGAAATGTAACGTCCACTGTTCAAAGTGCCGTCAATGCGAACAAGAGGTGACCAAGACGTGTAACCAATGGCACCCCATACCAACAATCCAGGTGATACGCCAGTATGGCGATGACGAATACACGCTTCCAATGTGCGTTCACCGCGATGTCGCCAAACACGGATGCGACCATCATGATGCTGTAACTAGAACCTTGATTCATCCGAAAAAATGACGTTTTGCCATTCGTACACTCAGGTTCGTCGTTGAGTACACCATCGCAGGCGCTCCTGTCTGTGATGCAGCGTCAAGTGTAACCGCAGCCATGGTCTCCGAGCTGATAGTCCGTGGTGCTGCAAACGTCGTCGAACTGTTCGTGCAGATGGTTGTTGTCTTGCAAACGTCCCCATCTGTTGACTCAGGGATCGAGACGAGGCTGCACAATCCATTACAGCCATGTGGATAAGATGCCTGTCATATCGACTGCTAGTGATACGAGGCCGTTGGGATCCAGCACGGCGTTCCGCATTACCCTCCTGAACTGACTGATTCCATATTCTGCTAACAGTCATTGGATCTCGACCAACGGAAGCAGCAATGTCGCGATACGATAAACCGCAATCACGATAGGCTACAATCCGACCTTTATCAAAGTCGGAAATTTCTCCTCCTTACACGAGGCATCACAACAACGTTTCACCAGGCAACGCCCGTCAACTGCTGTTCGTGTATGAGAAATCGGCTGGAAAATTTCCTCATGTCAGCACGTTGTAGGTGTCGCCACCGGCGCCAACCTTGTGTGGATGCTCTGAAAAGCTAATCATTTGCATATCACAGCATCTTCTTCCTGTAGGTTAAATTTCGCGTCGGTAGCACGTCATCTTCGTGGTGTAGCAATTTTAATGGCCAGTAGCGTATACCCAAAAATTTGAAGCGTTCTACTCTTTTTGCTGAGTTCTGCCTTATTCTTCCGCACTTCAAGGTTAAGGCATATGTGCCTGTTCTGTCTTCACTGTAACCTCGTTCTGGCTGCTCCCTTTGTACTTCCTCTTGACTGATAAAGCGTAGCCTGTCGTGGGACTCTCTCTATAGTCGTGCGTTGTAGGTGGTTTCCATAATGTTCAATTTTTGTGATTTTTTTGGTTAATTTTATAAATGTAGAGTTGATTCCTAATATCCTCATTTCTTTTTCTGTCAGAAGGACAAAGTGATTTCCGGAAAGTCCGTTCATGCAGTGCTAATATATTTACCTGAAAAGGAATTGTAGAGGAAAGACAGGAAGGCAATTTAGAGACACATGAAGCTTTCCTTGACTTAGAAAAGTCTTTTGGGACTGTGGACAGAAGAAATTGCGGAAGAACTCCTGTTCGTGATGTAATATAACGAAGCAGAGAGAAATTAACAGAAACAGGGAAAGGAAGATGATCGCGACAATGAATTAACAGTGCAGATCTTGACAAGTCCGTGACTAGAAATCAATAACAAGCAATATCTGAAAAGTTAAACCAAATTTACAAACACACAAAAGAAAAGAAGAAGCAGAATTAAGAAATGAGAAGCTGATTAAAGAAATGTATTCAGATGGAAAATTTTTGAAGGATTCGAATGTAGAAGCTGTATTGTTGAGTGGTACTTAAGTAAATAAATTAGTGAAATCAAAGTGAACTAGAAATTAGAATATAAATGGAAAACTTGGTTTAGTTTAGAGAGTTACATACTGGCATTCAGCGGGCAAAACAGCAGAACAGAAGAGACAATGACCATGAAGTCAGCGAGTTCCACATAAGCGGGCGCTGTCGATTCAGCCGTCAGGGCATCGCCCGACCGGCTCACGTGTTTCTCAGTTGTCGTATGTGAGCAAAGGCCCTCGCCTACATCCCAAGAGCCAACGACCGACGTTAAGAAGATTCTTCGAGAAGCTTTTCAACGTGACAGACGAGGCAATGACCGTGAAGTCGTTCACCTCCAGTAAACTGAAGTGAATAAATACGCGAGACGCAGTGGGCCAGACAGATGAAGTCAGAGGAAGTCAGATGAAGACAGATGAAGACGGAGTCGAAGACGGAGACGGAGACGAGAGACGAAGAAGCGTAGCAGTAGTTTTCAGTCAGTTTCGGTGCTGAAGACCGTCATGTAAGAAGAGGAATAGCAAGCAGTAGCCGCAGCGCCAGAAGACAGAAGTTAAAAGGTATTTCAAGTCTGATTTTTACGTACCCGGGTGACTCGTGAGGACGGGAAGGAGACGGCCTCACGTCAGTAGTCACCTGTGAGCTGGGATGAAGACCTGACAGCCGAAGACTGGCAAGCAGGAGTCCGCGGTTCGAGTCCGCCACACTGGCCTTCCCCCGCCGCGCCGCTCCGCTGGCCGACGCTGAACACACGCGGCCGCTTAGAGAAGAGAAATACTGGGACGCCACTCCCAAGGTATCATCCGACGCACGACTTCGCTCGCAATAATTAAACCGGCCACCTCGCGCTGCGCGTCTCCCGACAACTGGGCGAGACAGCGACACGAGATACACACCGCTACGCGTAATCAGACGCCGCCACCGCCGCCGCCGCCGCTGCCGCAGCAGAAGACTTCACAAACGACACAGCTGCCGCTCTCCGAACCAGAATATTCCGTAAGATACAGTTGTACAAATCTTCAATAAAAGTTATTCTTATGTAAAAATGATGTTTCATTCGACCTCATACCCGAGCCAAGGAAGAACCCACCCTGCCCACATGTTGTTAAGAGAGAAAAGTTAATTTATTTAATATTTTCATCCTGACAGAATGCTTTAGAATGCTCATCCTGACAATTGTCTTGGATCAAAAGAGAAAACCCAATTACATTTAGTGACAGAAGTGTCACATTTAGTAACACAGCTGTTACATTTGGTATCAGAAGCCGTCTCAGTTGTTACATTTGGAAGTGGTGTTGAGTGGTACTTAAGTAAATAAATTAGTGAAATCAAAGTGAACTAGAAATTAGAATATAAATGGAAAACTTGGTTTAGTTTAGAGAGTTACATACTGGCATTCAGCGGGCAAAACAGCAGAACAGAAGAGACAATGACCATGAAGTCAGCGAGTTCCACATAAGCGGGCGCTGTCGATTCAGCCGTCAGGGCATCGCCCGACCGGCTCACGTGTTTCTCAGTTGTCGTATGTGAGCAAAGGCCCTCGCCTACATCCCAAGAGCCAACGACCGACGTTAAGAAGATTCTTCGAGAAGCTTTTCAACGTGACAGACGAGGCAATGACCGTGAAGTCGTTCACCTCCAGTAAACTGAAGTGAATAAATACGCGAGACGCAGTGGGCCAGACAGATGAAGTCAGAGGAAGTCAGATGAAGACAGATGAAGACGGAGTCGAAGACGGAGACGGAGACGAGAGACGAAGAAGCGTAGCAGTAGTTTTCAGTCAGTTTCGGTGCTGAAGACCGTCATGTAAGAAGAGGAATAGCAAGCAGTAGCCGCAGCGCCAGAAGACAGAAGTTAAAAGGTATTTCAAGTCTGATTTTTACGTACCCGGGTGACTCGTGAGGACGGGAAGGAGACGGCCTCACGTCAGTAGTCACCTGTGAGCTGGGATGAAGACCTGACAGCCGAAGACTGGCAAGCAGGAGTCCGCGGTTCGAGTCCGCCACACTGGCCTTCCCCCGCCGCGCCGCTCCGCTGGCCGACGCTGAACACACGCGGCCGCTTAGAGAAGAGAAATACTGGGACGCCACTCCCAAGGTATCATCCGACGCACGACTTCGCTCGCAATAATTAAACCGGCCACCTCGCGCTGCGCGTCTCCCGACAACTGGGCGAGACAGCGACACGAGATACACACCGCTACGCGTAATCAGACGCCGCCACCGCCGCCGCCGCCGCCGCCGCCGCTGCCGCAGCAGAAGACTTCACAAACGACACAGCTGCCGCTCTCCGAACCAGAACATCCCGTAAGATAAAGTTGTAAAAATCTTCAATAAAAGCTATCTTATGTAAAAATGATGTTTCATTCGACCTCATACCCGAGCCAAGGAAGAACCCACCCTGCCCACATGTTGTTAAGAGAGAAAAGTTAATTTATTTAATATTTTCACCCTGACAGAATGCCTAGAATGCTCATCCTGACAAGTGACCGAAAAGAGAAAACCCAGTTACATTTAGTGTCAGAAGTGTCACATTTAGTATCACAACTGTTACATTTGATGTCAGAAGCCGTTTTAGTTGTTACAGTATGAAAAAACTATGAAAAGAAAATTAGGAGGAACCTCAAACGGTAAGTGGACCATAGCTGGCCGTAACCAGAAGAAAAACAATGTTCTTCGTGTATTACACCACCTGTGTTCAGTGGAGCAAAGTCAGTTATACATTCCATTGACCTCTTGTATGATACGTCGTAGTGAATTGGAACAAAGTTTACAGATTATTGGTTTCATTTATATTTAATATGGCTGTATTTTCAGCATTTATAAGTGATTTGACATAATAGAAATGAATATTTAGCAGAAGAAAGTATGTACTGCATTTGCGCTAAATAAACTTCCAAATAAAAATTATTCCGTCGATCTTTATACGGAATGACCAACTTACTCACAGTTGTAGCTTTCATACTTCTCGTGGAATATAAGTCTAAAGGTGAAATTAGGTCACTCTGATGTTACAAAAATATGTAAATTACAATACTGAGTCTATCAACGAGGAAAGGTAAAATATCCAGTCGAAGTATTAACAGGAAAGGTAATATAGTATATGTTATTTCATTTTACGTTTGTTTGAAACGGTGAAATAAAGGCAGGAAATGTAAAGATTGAGAATTTCGCTTGAAAAGAGCTACTCTCTTGACCGTATCCTTGCATCAAAAGACGTATGCAACGAGAAGCATCAGAAAGGAAGTCACGAATACAATAAAGGCGTTATTGGCCTTCCTTTTGCTGCTGCTGGCAACTGAACGAAGAGCAGGAGTGCAGCTGAACGGCGTAGTAAAAGACGATACTGCGAGGGGATGAAATACGAGTCGGAAGTTACGGAAGCGAAGTGTCGAAAGGCGTCAGAAAGGAACCATCTAGACTTCGCTTCAGAGCTCTCGTCTCGCCACGTTCTTCAGTTCTGTACGAAGACAATCTCCTCCACATCATCAAAAGTGAATTCGCAATGCACGAGTTGAAAGCTGGCGACTATAACGCTGAAATTCTAGGAACTAAAGCAGCTAGAATTTCCGATGACTCTAAAGAAATATTTGAAAGTATTTGAACATTGTAATTCGCGATAAGCAGCTCATGAGCTTTTGTTCACATTCTACCACGCACACCGCAGTTAGACAGGAAGTTGTTAATTACTTATGACACGCGTTGGAAGCACAGCGATTTTTTCATTAATTTGTGGAGTCCAGACAGTTGATGCGCATAACAGAACAGCTTCCAGCATCCGAAGAAGACGACTGGGTCGGTAATCGAAATATCGTGCATGAAATGGAATCAACAATGCGCTTGTACACCCGAAAACGCTCCATTAGCCTACCATTCAAGGAAAATCTAAGAGATCACACTTCTTTCATATTTCTACCACCTCATTAAACCAAGTATCAAGATAGCCCAGCTCGTCACTTGTATCGTCTAGAACAGAAACCTATTTACAACGTCTGTTGCAGCTTTCTAGCTACTGCAAACAGATTTTCACGACAGAATGAGCTTTATTCTGAGTGCAGATTTTTGAACTAATTGAGTTGGTGCGCTGCTACTGCCAGTCTCCATCGATTGCCATCCCGACCCTTGTGAGTCAATTTTCGATGCCTGCTTGTGTTCTTGGCATCTTTGGCGGATGGCTATTTAACTGCGGCGAGCGCGCTCTGCTGGTGCTTGAGTTCGGGTATCAGCTGTGTGAGCGACAGTCACGTGTGGCGCTGTGGATGTATGCAGCGTGGCGAGTGGCCGAGTCGGTACGACGGAGAAACGTGGGCAGCTGCTGCGGCGTGTTAAGCAGTTGGAATTCAGATCCACTGCCGACGGTGTTTGGGATTTCCATGAGATTTGAAGGACAGATTTCCTTCGCGTCTGTTACATGTTACTCAAAGTGAATGAACTGGAGTCCTCGAATTGTTGCTTGGTGGATTCTGTTCATGTTAATTGAATACCCAAGTGCACTGAAAACTATCTCGATTGTTTCAGTTACTTCTTACTGAATTTGGTCTGGCCGCCTGAGAAGCTGATGGTATTTAAGGGAGTGCTAGCTACGCACAACAAATAGACATGAAGCCGTGATTAATGCGTAGCTAGAGGTCATGTCAAGTAGTATGTAAGCCTGTGCCTGACGTACAAGAACGGGCCGAAATAATTTTTCCTAATTCCCTTATTATTTTATTTGTTTGTTCTAGAGAATTGGCTAATCAAATTTTAAGAGCCGTTACTGAGCAAGTGCCGGCCGCTGTGGCCGAGCGGTTCTAGGCGCTTCAGTCTGGAACCGCACAACTGCTACGTTCATAGGTTCGAATCCTGCCTCGGGCATGGATGTGTGTGATGTCCTTAGGTTAGTTAGGTTTAAGTAGTTCTAAGTTCTAGGGGGCTGATGACCTCAGATCTTAAGTCCCATAGTGTTCAGAGCCATTTGAACCATTTTGAACTGGGCAACTGGTCACGTAGGTTAGTTCTGCTTGGGTTCATTTGTGCCGTGTGTAATTAAAGGTTTATTTATAACCAGTTGGGCAGATATGTTTTGTGTATCTGATGCGCCAGAATGTTGTCTGCCGCTGATGTGTTTATGTTTCAGATAACTGGCAGTGGTCGACGCGAGCAAACTCCGATCGAGGTGTCACGGTGAAAGAGGGAAATTTAAGGACTGGGATCGGTGTCTATGGTACTTTGTTAGTGTCCTGCAATTTCATGTTTCCGGTGGAGCGTTGTGGTTCGCTGGAATCTCAATTGTAGCTCAAAATTGAATATAGTTCCACTTTATCTTCTTGTCCGTGAATCTCCTGTATCTGGTAGAACCTTTCGGCCTGCTCGCGCCCATCACTAATTTTCAACGTAAAATTGAAACGGCTCCATTTCAAGACTATTTAACATGCTGTTATTATATTTTGGCCATGAAATGTATGTGAACCTCGTACCTGTGGGTAATACTAAAGAGAAGCTGAGTTGAGTGTATTAATCTGATAATACTTTTAATTGGTTACAATTACTTAAGATCAGTCCATGGAAGATGTCTTAGTTATTGGAAGCAGATTTGGAACTGGATATGAGTTATGTGAAAGCCAGTCATAAACCATTCAGTTGTGTCAGTTAAATTTGATTAGTGGTGGTTTTATGAACATTGTTTTAATTAGTGAAAATTGGTTGAGTAAATTTTGAAAGATCTGTGTCTATCGCACTTAAATGCATTAATGTTCTAATATGAGTACTGCTGCTGGTTCTGTAGGGCACGTGCCTTTTATTATAGTCGTTGTAACTGTTGGTTTCATCAACAGCATGTGTTTGTAATAAAGAAGTGTGTGGCAACTACAAACTGGTTATGTGTTTAATTTCGATGTGTCGAAAGGAATAACACATCACTAATCGTGAAGAAAAACGGTATTATGCAAAGTGATGCTTACTAACGTTCAAATATCCCCGAAGCGACGTATGTGACTCTGAGTCAAGTAATTTAATATAAGGCACATAGAGTTAGAGTTGAAACCGAAAAGTTGGTGAAAAATGTTAGACGTGTGACGTCATCGAATGACGTACCACGCCGCACGTGCAGGCTGAGCCTACTGGTCTCTCACACCTGATCATCCAAGTCAACTATTCGAGTCGGTGTGGCTCCGGGCCCAGATGCGCGACTGTAGCGCGCGGGGCTCAGGTCTCGTCTCTTGCGTCTGACGGGCAGTGTTTTTCTATTTTTTTTGCGTTGCTTTAGACAGTTATGTGTTTACATTCAGGTAAGATCTAGTACTTTATTTACCGGTGCCATGGTCTCCCCTAGTTTATTTGCAAAGTATAATAGAAACCTAGCGTCTTGCATCAAAAGTAAAAGAATATAAGCTTTCCAGCTGGGTCGCTGTCAGTGAACGACCTACGTTTGTAAACAAAAAAGGAAAGACAAAAGGAAAGAACCATAATAAGAATTGCTTTTTGTTGATTACAGCAAGGTGAAACGTCCCCTTAGAAAAATTATAAATGACAGTGCTTAAACTGACACACAGTATTTTTAGCGCAACGCAATCTGACTTTCAAATATCCCTACAAAAGAATGGCCCTGACTAACATTAACCTATACCTTTCACAAACCACTTACCTCACAAAAATCTTCGTTACTCGAACTACTGCAATACAGCGAGCGCCACTACTGCCAGCTAAATAAAAGATTCAAACTACGGAAGGCACTAACTACTGATAGGCATAGTTAGCAAATGAAAGATTTTAATAGAGAACAAACAATGTATTAACCTTAATAGTGTTGAAAAATCATAATATACATAGCAGTTCATGACATCCAGTCTTACAAATTTCAAAACTCCGCCATTTCTCTCCCAACATCCACCACTGCTGGCAGCTCACCTCCAACTGCGCAATGCTATGCGCTGTTCACATTCAGCTTCCCAACACTAAAATGGCGAACAACAATGCAAACTAACCACAGACTGCACACAGCACAGCCAGTGATTTTCATACAGAGCGCTACGTAACGTTGCCAATAAGAAAACATAAACAGCCTACTTACATAGCCCCAATGCTACCCACAAAAAATTTTACAAATTATTTTGGGCAGTGACCAATAATGATTTGATAAAATTTTTCATAATTACAGTAAGAAAGATATCAAATGCACACACTTATTAATACATTGTTGGTCAAAAGCTAAAATTTTCTCACAGTTCATAAAGACAGTCCTGATCATTCATCACAGTAAAACTGCCGTTTCTTTTCTCAAAGTCTGAGCAGTAAAAGACAATGCACACGGAAGTAGTGGATTTCCATGCAGTCTTGAAGAAGTAGTATTGTCCTTCCAACGGAAAGACAGTGCTGACTCTTGACATGCAGACAGGTAATGGGCCACAACAGAGCAAACCCACAGCAGAGTCAATCGACGTTTTGAAGAATATTGGTAGGTAGGTCATCACAGAGCAGACCCACTGTAGTCCTGATAGAGATTACGGTATTGGTGGGCCACCAGAGGTGCAGACCCACTGCAGTCCTTGTAGATATAATGGTATTGGTGGGACATCAAAGATGCAGACCCACTGTAGTCCTTGTAGAGATGGCCAGCAGCCATCTGTTGTGACTGTGCAGGTGCACAATCACCATCGAACAGTCTTGCGGATAATATAGCAAGTCCATAACCACCACTTGTGCACTCACAAAGTTTTTTTGAAATGTCCTTAGAACCAGCAATGCTGTTATCCAGTCCCTTGCAGAATTATTAACACACATGCAAACACTAACACTCCCATCTTCTCACATATTGTGCATTACTCTGACCAACAGAAACGTGTGCAGTGAAATGTGACTTAATTTGAAGAACTGGTGTCTATATTATTATAAATTTACAACATAAGAATACAATTACAAAGGTACAAAATACATCATTAAAAACATAATAATACAGATAACATTTGTAGTAAAACAGGCTTTACAAAAGAATAGAAATAAACATATACATCAGTGTTGCAAGAATTATGACATTAGTAAATATATAAAATAATGAGAATAGTTTTCGAAACATTAATTTCACATATAAGCATTGAAACAGAACAGAATTAATAATGTCTAAACATCTTTACAAAGAAAATAACATATTATCAGAAAAATTCTACAACATAACTCTTATTAACTAAACACATTAAGACAGGAAAAACACAAATTCACATAGTGTAACAACACAAAAATACAGGACAGGGTTTGTTTCCAGTGTGACATTTGGTACTGCAGTCCACCCCAAAACTTCATTCCATATATCTTTCCTCTTATTTCAACATTTGTTTCCACCAAAAAAATTCTATCCAAGCATGCTTTCTAAATTTATGTGTTCACACATTTCTTACCTCATTATTTATTTTCCATTATCTTACCTCATCATTTATTTCCAAGAAAATCTTACCTAAACCTGTTGTCCCTAAACCCTACTTTTTTGGTTCATATCCACTTTCAAAATACTTTTTTGGCCAAACCATTTTCTTATAGCTTCTCAATGCATTTCTTCCAATTCATCACAACTTGTTCTCTTATATGGCCTACCCCATCTTAGGCTAACTTAGATCAACTAAGCTCAGATACTAAACTAAGGGATGAGGCAATGCAGCAGCACAAAACAATTAACACAAACAGCAATGACAAAAAAATGCAAATTGGCAAAGCAAGCAGCAATATTACAACTAATATAAGGCAATGAGAAGCAAACAAGAAAAATAAATCAGTAGTAAAACTGGCTTAGCAGAGTAATGTAAAGTGAAATTTAGTAGCACTATGCCTGGCAAACAGCAGCAGCAAATGCAATAACTTATATTTAAACATGACATAGTTCAAGCAGAAAAAATATTACAGTAAAATGGCCATGTTTAATACCTATGTCACATCTTAACACTAGAGTGATGCATCACAAAAACTTACTCTGCAAGAAAGTTACCAAGTTATTAAAGAAATTATTTATGCAATTCCTATGAAGGGAAACGTCTATTTGTGCTCTCTTTTCTAGGAAAGTACATCATAAACGTATTCTTTACTGGGTCTGTAGACAGAAAATAGTGATATTAGGACATCTACTAAATATTATTTTAACCAATGCTGCAGTGCAGCTAAAACTAGAAATTAAAGAAAATGAGCAAATATGTACAAAGGAAGGCATGAAACATATGGCATGTGACAGTCTCATATAAAAAATTTCACAGGTCGAGAAATTGTGTTGCAAATGTGTAGAAACAAAATCCTATGAATATAACAGTGTTCAAAAAGTTTTCGTCAGCATTGTGATACATTCGCGCATTTACACACATTTCATAACTGTTAAAGTACGATTCTTGGTTTCCAACATCCTTTTCCACAAATCAGAGTCCCTAACCACTACTCATTATTCATATACATATTCGTCGACACTTCTTCAATATTTCATCAAAATAAATACGTAGCATAATCAAATTCCTCATTTACGGTAGCATCATCTTATTGATCATAAACATACCTCAACAGCATAATACACATTGTCGTCATAAAAATAACATCATAACACCTCAGTCAAATCTCAAAAACGTCATAGCTTTCTGCAATAATGTCAAAACCTAAAAAAAATTCTCTGCTCATTTCAATAGTGTCATCTACCTCAAACGTACTTTAAAAATCGTGATCCCATACCAAATATATCATTCAAAGCTCTCATAATATCACAATGGTTCCGAAAAAATATGAACGTTCTCAAAGTACAGACAAAATACAATTTCGTAAGTGTGAAGTTACCCAACTGTGTAATTGCGTAAACATGTGTCACTGATGTAGTAAAAAAATGTTCATCTCTCAGTTAAATGATCAGATAGCTGTGTAATTTGTGTGTTAGAGAAATATGGTACCGATGTGTAAAGTTGTATAAGCAAATACCATATTAGCTAGGGCTCCTTGTGCTTGCCAAACACATGGTACACAAAGTAAGCGTGTACCCCCTGAGGATTAATGTAATTATACCCTCAGGTGTTACAGATTACAGCAATGGAATGAAATGTATCACGGAAAACCTTTGTATCATTGTACTTCAAATATCTTTAAAAATAAATGATTTAAGTGCAAAATTAATCACTCAAATACGTGTCCTGTAGCGCTAAATGTGCGTCTTGCTGTAAGATAATCTCTGTGGAAGTGTCGTAGTTATTGTCCTCCGAAAGCTAAGTTCTGCAGAAGCCAATGTACTTACCTCATGATAAACAAAAGTGAAACGCTTTGCGTATAGATATCTTAGTTATTACGCTTATTGCCGTGATGAAGAAAGTACTGTGCTGTAACGTATTGTTGTGCTATGGAAAAGGCTGTCTCATTGTAGCTATACCACAAAAGCTACTACTAAAACATGTTTTACTTTCCAGAATAATTCAGAAAAAGTGTGCAGATATAAAACAGAAACACCGCAAAAGCAACATTGTAAATTGTCACTCATTAGTAGCGTCATGATAAAATCGTGTAGCTGTCACATAAACTAACCACTGTGTCATCTGGTATCTCACAGAAAGTACTATAAAACCAGAATGTATTTTCAAGTAAACCAAAATGTTGCATTAAAATCTCATTAGCAGTACCAGTATATGTTCTAAGTATGTAAGCCTTATAGTCGTTACGTAATCGTGCAACTAACAAGCAAGAATGTACACACACAATAACACTGTGACGTCTGTTCATTATAACAATGCATTCGTAATTTCTGTTTAAATAAGTTCTCTTGGTTCTTGATTGGATATTTAACTTCAAACATTGTTGCATGGTAACAGTTTCTAAGTCTGACAATGCATACTGGAAATGTGAAGTGAAAAGTTATATGGCAAAGACAAAGTTAAAAACAGATTATCTTTCAATAAACGGCTTTCCACGTGAAATGTGGTGTAAATCTTTACTCTTCCTAGTACGCAGTGTTTCAACTTCGACGCAATTATCATGAGGTTTACGTCAGTAAATAATACTGGAGTTTTTCTCAAGGTTAGCGTCTACGTAATTTTTCCCTGAGCCAACCGGCACAAGTGGCTGCCTGCGGTGCGAGCCATTGTCTGTCTCTTTGTTGGCGTGCGTCGTTATTGGAATTTGGAGACCTAACTTCTACAAATTCACCTTGTCGAGAGTGCCCTGCTCTGTTTAAATCCCGCCAGTTCTGATGGAATTCAGGTCTGTCGTTTTGTCGGTAGTTTACATAGTTTCTTGTTTGTCGGTCATGTGGTGGAGAATTTCTCCCGGAATCGTAACTGCGCGCTGAACTGTTGCGTCTGAAGTTATTCTGTCTCCCTTGATAATAATTGTTTTGGTTCCCATATTGCCTGTTTCTATGGTTATCTCCGTCATATTCATAATTACGGAAGTGCGATCTTTCTCTGTAACTATTACTTTGCCAATTGTCATATGGGTGGTGTCTGTTTTGTTCACGATTTGTGTTGTGAGAATAGCCTTGTCGTGTCCAGTTATTATTTCTTTCATCGCGAAATTTCGACGGATGTGACCTGTAATTGTTGTGTTCCTGTATTCGCATTCCGCGATTGTCAGTGTCAATTTCTAATTCTTGTAAGAGTCCCTGAAAAGCTTCAATGTCGTCTTTGCAACGTCCTGCCAAAATAATATGTCGTAAATGTTCAGGTAATTTGATTAAGCAAATGCGGATGAGTTCTGAGGGGCTGTATGGGTTTGACAGGTACTGATTCTTGTGCAACATGTCTTCAAAATATTTCACAAGACTGGAAAATTCAGATTGTTCGAAATGTTTCATCATTATAATGCTATATTTTACTCGGTCTTGTGTAGCTTGAGACCAATATGCTGAGAGGAAGGCATGATAAAATTCTCCTTCACTGTGGCAATCGTGAATGACCGATCGCATTCTTACAGCTGGTTCATTCTCTAAATAGCCACCCATAAATTCTAATCTGTGTTCTAATGACCAGTTGAGAGGAAAACAATGAGAGAATTGATGGAGCCACGCTTGTGGACGAATGTTGTTGCCAGAATTCTTAAATGTTTTAAATTTACATGTAGTAATGAACAGCTTATAGTCAAAATCATCATGTCGGCGAATCGCATATTGGTCATTGTTACGTCGTTTAGCCGGTTCCATTTCAAAATTCGGTGCACCTTGCCAATTTCTTTCATAATTTCCGAAATGTCCTGTGTTATTATTTTGTGGTTGTTCCGTATTTCTATGTCCCTCTTCCCGTACCGGAGCGCGAGTGTCCTCTGAAATACGTAATTCTAGTATTACTTGTGCCAACTGATCTTGTACTTCCCAGATTTCTCTTTTGTACTGTGTATTGATTTGATTTTGATTTTGTTTGAATTTTCTACGAGTAATTTGTTCATACTCTTCAGTGTCCGTGAAGGCTACAGGTCTTGTGTCATTCAGATCATCATATACCTTTGTAGATAAGTTAGTGAACTGATCTGAAAGTTCGACTACTTGATCCGATAGTGAAATTGTTTCCTCTGTGTGTTTTTCTGAACCAAGTTTCAGAGTGTCCATTTGTGTTGAAATCGTATCTACTGTGTCCTTTAAGTTTTCGTGAGTTTTTGAAAGTTGCGTAACCGAATCGGTAGATGCAACTGAGTCAATTTTAGCCCACAAGGTCTCATGATTTTCATGAACAATGGTTAGCAGTTCTTTTATGGCTGCTTCGTGATTCTGTAATGCATTTTCATGACGCGAAAAAATAGGTTGGAAACGCTCACAAATTTGTGTTTTTACGTCATTACAGACTTTTTGACATTTCTATTCAATGTTATGTAACTCAGTAGTTAAATCTTCACGTGTTTGTTCAAGTGTGGTGTCTAACTTCCGAAGATTTTGTTCCATTGTGTCTAACTGTTGCTGTGTTTGTCTCTGGTGTTGTTCCATTGTGTCTAACTTTTGAAGATTTTGTTCCATTGTGTCTAACTTTTGAAGCTTTTGCTGTGTTTGTCTCTGATTTTGTTCCACTGTGTCTAACTTTCGAAGATTTTGTTCCATTGTGTCTAACTTTTGAAGCTTTTGCTGTGTTTGTTCGATTTGTTGTATTAATTGTAAAAGCAATGCACTGGTGTCTGAAATATGTTCCTCAGTGCTTTTCGGCAATGAATTTGCACCAGCAACATTCACATTTTGACAAGCAGAAAATGTGTCTTGACTTATTTGAGAAAACGGTGAGGACCCAAAACCTGAATCTACAGTATTTGCGAGATTGTGTCCTGTCATTTCGGATTCCTGAGGCGAGCTATTGCCGACCGATCGATCGATAATGCTTCCCTGTTCACTGTCTACGCCATTATTTGCCGCCCGCTCCATTTCCTTATGCACAATTACCAAATTACTAGTTTGAACATTAGTTAATTCATTACATGGTGGCGCTAACACACTGCTTTCGTCTTCACTGTCATTTCTCAGTTTACTTTGGAGCGTAGTATTACGTTTTTCACACGCCATTATTGTCACAATATTTCACACGACAACACAGAAAAACACAATTTGAAGAGCAAAAATAAGAGAACACATTAACATAGCACTGAAAATAATATCTAGTTAATTGCAAGCGCAGCTGCGAAATACTTGGTGCATGCGTGCGACACCTGTTTTACTGTACAACAATGAAAGACTGCAACTACAAAGGAGATTCTTTCTTCAATTACGTGCTAGCAATAAACAAAACCTACACTAATTACACAAACTACAAGAAAAAATCAGAAGATTCCAGTGAGATATCCTCGGCTAAGGGTCGACATATGAAACGTCCCCTTAGAAAAATTATACATGACTGTGCTTACACTGACACACAGTATTTTTAGCGCAACGCAATATGACTTTCAAATATCCCTACAAAAGAATGGCCCTGTCTAACATTAACCTATACTTTTCACAAATCACTTACCTCACAAAAATCTTCGTTATTCGAACTACTGCAATACAGCGAGCGCCACTACTGCCAGCTAAATAAAAGATTCAAACTACGGAAGGCACTAACTACTGATAGGCATAGTTAGCAAATGAAAGATTTTAATAGAGAACAAACAATGTATTTACCTTAATAGTGTTGAAAAATCATAATATACATAGCAGTTCATGACATCCAGTCTTACAAATTTCAAAACTCCGCCATTTCTCTCCCCAGATTTACCACTGCTGGCGGTTCACCTCCAACTGCGCAACGCTACGCGCTGTTCACATCCAGCTGCCCAATACTACAATGGCAGACAACAATGCAAACTAACCACAGACTGCACACAGCACAGCCAGTGATTTTCATACAGAGCGCTACGTAACGTTGCCAATAAGAAAACATAAACAGCCTACTTACAAAGGACATTAATTTTGTAGTTTCTACGTTTACAACAGATAATTTTTATAAAAGGTGTTTCAAAACAGGTTAGCGTAGAGGAACAATGTGTGCCACTGCCCCCTACCTGCCAGGGTAGGAACTTCATGCCCAGCTGCTTCAAGTGTGGCAGGTGTCTCATCTGGTGGCGTCACATGTTCAACATTTGTCATCCACTTTTGGGGTATTTCCCGACATTTTCGGCCCCACGTGTCTTATATTAAATTACTTGTCTCAGCGTCATCTACGGCGTTTCAGGAGTTTGTAAACGGAACTAAGAATCATCCACTATATTATTTCACATTAAACTGTCGATAAACCGTTTATTGTACAGTGATTAGAAATGTAAGTAGAAAAGCGCTGTAAATACCGTAAGTTATCATTGCCTTTCGGCATCTATATGCTGAATCAATGTAACGATCGACTTAAGAACCACTATGTCAGGAGCATAGTATACTAGAAGGTATGTACTACAAGCGAGTAAAAAACTGCCAAAGGCTACTTTTCTGAGACGCCGTTCTATTTATGTTTAGCAGAGAATCTAAGCCTGTGGAGATCGCAGAATCACTTGCGAAAACAAGTGAAATTGAAAATTTTTGTCTCAGAGGATAAAGACGTTAGACTCTTTATAGTCATTGAGCGCCAATCTTATACTTACACAATACTATGGTAACTTATATTAATTTGAAACTGCTTCTGTATTGAAAGCTTAGTCTCCGTCTACAATATTTACCATACACACTTCCCTCCATTAGTTAACAAACTACTTCTTGAGACTGCAGAATGTGTCCTATCAACGAAACCCTTCTTTTAGCAACTTGAGGCCATAAACTTCCTTTCTCCCCTATTCGATTCAAGAATTCATCATTAGGTATCAACCCACATAGTCTTCAACATTCTTCTGCAGTGCAGTCTTTCAAAATCATCTGTTCTCCATTCCGTTTACCACTTTTGACTTTCAGAAGAATACTGTAATGACCGAATAATAAAAGGTTGTCAGAGAAAAAGAAAAATGATCCAAATATGAATATTAGCAGTAAGTCTTGTAACTCAGATAGAGGCAAAGGTTGGAAGCCTCTTTCTTGAGTCCATCAAGAGGTAACACACATTGAGAAACCGCTGATTCCTCGCTCTAATGGCGAACTGGGGGTAAAAAGCGGCGTAGTCCTCTATAAGCAAACAGCCTCAGCGCCGTATGTAGGGGCCCCCAAACGAGAAGCAAGGCAGAGTTCAGCAGACTTTGAGAGTTAGAGAGATCTAGCGACAGCCTACAGCAGATTCTGTGTAACTGAGCAGTCTGACTCAGTTAACTTTGTGCACTAAGGTCTTGCGAAGCTTTCATGTACGTACCTATGGGCTAGGGTTATTGGGTCCCATAGTAAATTTGTCTACGTGTACCTACATCTGTGTGTCACTTACACTGCGACAAGTACTTGAACCAGAGGGTTCGATTCAGGACAATAGAATCTGGCATTTCAATGCTTCATGGTCTATAGTACAAAACATTACAGTGTATACACCAATCTTAATAAAGTTACAGGCCGGGGTAGCCATTTGTATTGGTAACTGTTTGGAGAATCTAATGAGCCTCAGCTATGTTTTTATAAACTAGTGTCTGTGCTCTTCAGCATGTCCTCAGCTAACAAGTGAAGAAGCAACAAAAAGCAGACCAGTTTGCAAACCCAGCGTTTCATTTCACTATCATCATCATATCTACCTCCTTAGCCTAACATCCAAGTCGTTCTGTATTGTCTCCAGCCACGGAGACCTGAAAAATCTCAGCTTGACTCTGTCACCATTTCACTCCTGTAAGCAGTCGCTTGCATACCATGAATCGGAAGACCTCAAAAGCCCGCGTCACCTCTGATCTGAGAATGAGCTTCTAAGGCAAGTATGTCACGGCCTATGTCGTGTTACGACACTACATTGGTGAAAAACATTTCTACGAAAGTTTTAGGAGCAATAAAAGTTATCTTGGATAAAATAATTCGACTACAACCTGTCACAATCCTTGGAGGTCTCTAACAGACGTACAATGTAATGTGCAACCTCAAAACTTTTATTCCTCCTCTGTGCACTTTATTACCCAATACATTTTTTTTTCCTTTACTGCCAATGAACACAATAATTTCGGGGATAGGCTACAACCGTGTGCTACCTTTTATTCCCTTCCTTTTATCAATTTAACTTTATTTTGTATTTTTTACTCTAAATCGGAACAAGACCTACCATAATCCACAGTTCTCAGTAAGCACTCCTGACCTGTTTATACACTGGTTTGGTTCAAATGGCTCTGAGCACTATGGGACTCAACTGCTGAGGTCATTAGTCCCCTAGAACTTAGAACTAGTTAAACCGAACTAACCTAAGGACATCACACACATCCATGCCCGAGGCAGGATTCGAACCTGCGACCGTAGCGGTCTCGCGGTTCCAGACTGCAGCGCCAGAACCGCGCGGCCACTTCGGCCGGCTATACACTGGTTTACTTGGAGAGAAAATTAAAGCCAAAAATCAATCCTGCAACGTAATAGGTAACAAACCGCCTTGCACAGAAAGCAGAAGACTTAACACGGGTGCTTGGTTGAGCTATAACACAGATGTACCTTCCTATATTGTGTACTCGGAGTCCAGCACGTCATATCCGACCTGTTAATTTTACCTGCCCTTACCTGTTACGCAGTTGCTGTGCTGTGCTCCCATATGTGAAACTAGAAGTTTTGCATTAACGCAACAACGCTCACCAGGAGGGTTTGGTAAATCGTAAAATAAATACGAGCCAATCTGGAAAAAAAATAATATTCAGGGCGTAACAGGTGTAAGTGGAGATATTTTTATTGGTGACAGAGCATAGTATACTGAGCAACACACTTCAGTTGCAGACTAATAATTATAGTTATTAGGAGTAGTATGTTTTTAGATTAGTTAGTACCTCCGAGTACATGTGCCAAAAGCAAGCCGTTAACGCTTATTTTCCCCTGGGCAGCAGGTTATGTGCTGAAGTGCGGATGTGTGGACGCAAAGTGATTAGCGTACACTGACAGGCGCAGTCCACTTACTGGTGCAGTTGCGACCGTGCACAAAACATCAGCCAGCAAATTATGTGACTTGTTTGTGGGAAGACTGTTCGACGCAGAGAGAAAAACAATCAACGTACTCTGTGTACATATTAAGGGCTATATGTAAAAATATCTGCAGTTATAGCCGTTACACGTTGTATTGTCAGGGCCTTATGTTCCCCAAATTGGTTGGTGTACTTTAGTTACAATAATTATGTAAAGCTACAAGTGGCACTCATCACAATTCACGGAATGTACGGGACTGAGAATGAATTTCTTTTACCCAGACAATTCCGATTTTACTGAAATAACTACTCTTATTGTATAATTTTACCATAACACTGCTGCTCTGTCAAGTGAAGTTAGAAGCGTAACGTCAGGATAGTTTTGCATCTGCTGATAAGTCACACGATATTCTCCAAGGCATAAAATAATGTAACCCCAGAGTCGCGACGAGAGGGTCGTAAGCGACAATCTGTTATCAACACTGAGACAATACACAACTAGATATCCGACTCGTTCAACTTACCAATAGCAGGTTAAACCATGGTGTGTTACGCAACATAAGATTCTTTTTTTAAAAAAAGACATCATATTCCTCGTTTATTTCATAAGTGTAATTACGGTCTTTGGGTCATTTTCAAGTGGCTCTCCATTACACTACCTTCGTCTCAGGCTATTAGTACTGTGGCCTGAAAAATATACTTTAACAACACCAATTATTAGCACTGCCTACGCAACTGTACATATTCGCACTTCATTTACATAAAATGGAGAAATACATAGCTTGTTACGCAGCTGAGCTGGATATGCAGTTTAACAGGTCCTGTCTCCGCCAACATCTAAAACGTTCTCTCATCCCTATTTATAACTTTTTGGGCTAATGTGATATTAGCAAACCACTTTGCTAAAATATTTCCTTTTAATAATACAGTGTCCTGCACCGGACCCACCCTTGGAGGCTCTTTCAGAACACTACTTGAAATAATTGGGGTGGACTCTACCTCCTTACCTGTGCTTCAAGCCTGAGAGAAGCCCACTTGCTTGTTGCTGAGGGATATCTGACACCTCCCCCCCCCCCTACAGTGCATCAAACTTTTAGTTCTTGCCCTCTGTATCCTTGCGCTAGTTTCCCTGTAACTTCCCACCATGGTGACATGCTATTCCCGGGCGCTCAGCCGAGTCACTGTGTAATCGTATTGCCATATTGCTGGCATAGTTGTGGAGTATCTTTGCGGGCAGCCGCGTCTGTAGAGAGTCGAGCACGGGACACGAAACTGTTGTGTTGTGTAGCGTGTAGCTCTGCATGTGAGAGGCATTGTTAGTATGGAAACTGAAGTGTTACCACAAGTGCTATTACAGTAAAGTGATGAAATAAGTAAATGATTCAGAGGAAAGTGCGTCAAGAAGTAATTTAAAAATGAACAGTGCTGCTGTTAACGTATTCGTGTACCCTCTCGTTGCGTGTCGTACCGTACAGTATCTATCATCCACGCCGTGTTCGGTCTCCCAGAATGAACTAATGTAATCAAAGAAAAAATTAGTTACCATAAAAGAGTGCAAACAAGTGCCAGTGTTTTTCACCGAGCGTGAGGACGTGCGTTCGATCATCGCGTTTCCGCATTATAAACAATCAGCCGCGCCGCGACAGTCACGCGCACGTTCTTACAAGTGAGAACTGAGAACTGAAAAACTAACTTTACGACCAGCGTGAAAATAACATTACTAGTGTCAAGCAGGACTGGTACCAGATATCTGTGTATGCGTGACGAGCGTAAGAACTTTCGTGCGATCATTCGGCTTCCGCATCATCAACAATCACCCGCGTCGTGTCGGTTACGCGTACGCTCATCCGAATGATATTGTGGACTGTTAATCATTCGTTAATTGGGATAACACTTCTGAATTAGAATGTAAACAGTGCAACCTGCGATTTTCCTTTAATCGTCTCAGAATATAGTTGTTCATACCAGACATCGAACAGAGTTGTGTTTTAAAGTTGAGTGGCTCTCCTAAACCCGCTTGCATAATTCGATAGATAGTTTCAGGCAAGCCAGTAGCAGTGTGGAGCAGAACAGTACGACCGAAGCGGGATTGCCAGGTACGTGGCGTGGACAGGGCGCACGCTCAAGGAACGAGAAGCCAGTTAAAAGTACCCCACCCATTTGTACTCCCGGGCGTGTTACAACAGCACGATAGTGAATGCCTTCGTCCATCACGTACTACAACGATGTCTGATTCTAGCACTTAATCAAAATAGAAATATCTCGGTCACGAAGCAGTTTGCACCAACCTTAATTAAAAGACTGCTCACGTACATATTATGTTTCAGTCTTTTTATCTTAATCAACTATCGTGATTCCATAATTCAAGAGCTCGGAAATGAGGGAGGTCAGTGAGGTCACATTTAACCGCTGCGTCTCACCTGTCTCACTCGCTTCTGAACCCGGGCCTTCTTTTATGTACTTCGACTGTCAGAAGTGCAAGCTGGTTTCCGTAAGAGGCATAGATAACCTCATCCTGTCTGTATTTTATCCTCGCTCCCATCATAATTTCAAATTGCGGTCAGCATTGTCAAAAGCTTCTACTAATCATACAAATGCTACAGTACAAACGTATTTTTTCCTTTCCTTGGTCTATCAAGTAGTCTATCCAAGATATTCATAGGGTGAGTATTGATTCGTGTGTTCCTAAATTTCTCCGGTCCCCAAACTCATGCTTTCTAACATCGGCCTTTGCCAATTGTCCCATTCGTGTTATTACGAGGGATGTTCAGTGAGTAATGCAAAACCTTTTTTTAAAATCAGATTACTTATCTTCAGGATTCCAATACACTAAGTTCTTCCTTACATTTTTGGCTACAAAAGCCTATTTTTCAACGTAGTCTCCAATCAATGTGACGGCCTTACGCCACCTTACTGGGAGGGCCTGTATGCCAGCATGTTACAACTCTAGTGGCCGACATCGGAGCCAACTGTTGGATGAGTGTCTCAGCAGACTAATAGAGACGTCGAGCTGTGGAGCGAGGTGTTTGTAATCCATCGATCACTTCGAATGAGAGTGTCAGCACGTTCCAACACTGCAGGTGTCACAGCTGTCTGCGGCCGGGCGGCATGCGTGGGATGGGACAGGTTTCAGCGACCTCGTTGCGATGATGACAGACTCGTCGCCCAACGACTCACCCTGCTTTTGTTCACTGGCATGTCTCCGCAGTCGTTCTGCCAGCACCTATGAATATCTACGACGCCCTGGATTTCTACCAAAAGAAAGTCGATGACAGATGTCGGCTTCGAACGCAGCTCCGCTACAGACGCCATTTTGAAGGCTACATGTAGCACAGCCACCTATCGAAATTTCATGAAACTGTGGGGGCTGAAGTGGGAGTATTCCTCGATCTCCCACAACAAAAGCTGCATTTTTTCACCCGAAATTAGCCAAGAAAAAAATATGTGCTGCAGTACTGATTGAACGCCTCTAGTATGTTGTTTGCGATCATGACCTACTAAGCTATTGGTTTGCTAATATTCTGAACTATTTTCTTTTGAATTGGGATTTATAGACGTCCCTTGACGTTTGACGTCTGAGGCTATATTACCTCACGTATCTCGCACATCAGGTGGAATTATTTTGTCATGGTTGATTCTTCGCAGGCATTTCAACAAATCTAAGGGAATGTCTTCTATTCCAGGTGCCTTGTTTTGTTTTAGATCTGTAGTTTATTTTGGCAGTATCATTTCTCCCATCTCATCTTCATATACTTACTCCTCTCCACCATACAGCACGCTACGCACACATGCAACATACGCGTACATACACAAACCATGTCCACAAAATTTTCATTTTTGTTTGGGACAAAGAATGTCATCGTCCGAGAAATAAGTTAAAATTACTGCACAAGAGACTGAATTCCTCCTAATTTACGTTGGATCTAAAGATGGTGCAATGGAACACAGGCACTGGTTGCATAAATAAATTAAATGCTAAACAAACGGCTGCATGTGTTCTAATTTTCATTTCATAACTTAAAATGATTCCAATCTACCTGCACCAATGAAGGTTTTTGGGAGGTTTTCCTTGATCTTCAGGTAAATACCGAAACTGATGAGCCCTTCCCATTTATTCACAACGGGGAATCTCCTCTGACCACTTAGCAGTTCACCTGGTATTAGCTCAAAACAAACTCTACTCTGGAATTTGTGCCTGGTCTAAAACAGCACACTCTACGCCTTGAAGTGAAGAACGAGAAATGCAAAAACATAAAAAGTTCTTCCCATCTCCCCACCCAAAAAGAAACTCGTATTCAGCAATCACATTTTCCTACACACAGAGATATTTGATTTCGTAAAAAAAAAAAAAATTCCAGTGGTCAAATTAAAAATAGTTGCAGTCCCCGCTTCTAATGCAGAATTTAGGGAGGTTTGCCTTGGTTATAAGGTATTATAAGAGTCAAATGCCAGAATGAGCTTTCATTAATCATACAGCTGCCACCGTTTTCTCCCATAGTTTGTTTAATTTTCCTACAGCTGGTATTAATCCAAATGCCACAACATTTTTACTTTTCCCATTTTGCTTTGCCATTTGCAGTCTCATTCTTTAGACATATACATTTCCTTTTGTCTGCTTTATCTGCTGCATTTTTACATTTTCTCCTTTCGTCAGTTGAATTCAGTATCCCCCGTGTTATCAAAGATTTCCACTGCGGATTGTCAAAGGTACGCAGTCGTCTTACGTTGTATTTATTTCCCGCGTTTGAGTCAAGCATTTCCTAATGCTCTCTTTGAGATTCTCAACAACCTAACATCCTTTCAATTTATCCAGACCCTCTCTTCTTAATTTTCTTCTTTTTAGCATATTTCTGCACTTTTAATCGGTAGTTCATAATCTATAAATTATGGTCTGCTCACCGAAATGAATGACAGTTTAAAATCAGTCTCCAAATTTCTGACTTACCGTTATATAATATGTCTAACATACCGTTGGCTCCTGGTCCCTTCCAGGTATACAATCTGCTTTCATGGTTCTAAAACTGGTGATCCAATTGTTTTCGAAGTTCCCTTTGCTGAAATGTAGCAAATTCTTTCGCATAACCGAATTTTTATTCCGCAATTACTTGTCTCAATATCCGACTTTTTGGCGTTCGTATGATTACTGACAGAAGATAGTGTGCTACGGTGTTCCTTCAATGACAACATATAATGACGAAAAAAGTGCTATTTCAAACTGGTACACACATTCTGTACAGTATTCGAACGAATACTCACTATCTCATTATTATTTATGCAATATAGTTGTCCTATTCTTTTGGGTTGTTTCTTTATTTTGGGATTTGTCTCGATTTATGGAAATCGTTGTAAGTGGGCAATGCATTATAATCTGGAATTCCAACATGCAAATGTAGTCATTCGCCATACTGCCAAATGCTTTTTGAACAGCCAACGCGACTACGCTAAATAGCGTCCTCTATTCCCATCACGATTCCGTCCCTGTATTGACCTTGTTTGCCCCTTAAGTACTGGAGGGCTAAGCAACCTCTCGCTACACAGCAGCGCGGCTGCTCCGCGAGCTACGGACAAAGTCGCTAAAGAGCCTCTCCTGCAACCGCTAAAGGCACTCTATCCCCTTATCCCTTCAGCAGCGTGCGTTGCTGCCCTTCTGGGTGCTCTCACGCTGCGGTCGTTACTATGGATACAGAGCGACCTTCAAAATCTCTCAAGGCCCAACGTATCTAATTACGAAGCATTCTCAGTACATGTTTATTACACGCAGATAGTAAATGTATTGTATAATGTTTGCAGATATATTACTATATTACAGTTTTTTCTTTACTCTCTTATTGTTACGCAAATTTCGTAAGGCTAAACTACTTGCTGTAGAGGATTTGCAAGATTTGTGAGAATAGAGTACAACTGTTTTTGCCTTCGTGAATAAAAGTCTTTCCACTACGTGGCCGTGTTACCACGTTGTCACCCAGACCGAGGTAGTCACTGTGGCAAATGATCACTAGGATGGTGTAGTCCACATGACAATATGTTCCCTCTGAAGCTCTTAATTACCTCTTCTTATTTCAGTTTATCAAGATCTTCTCCTCTAAATTTTGTTCCAGCGAATTTGTTCGATTTTAATTTGCATATCATAACAACTCTTGGGAATGTTTTGCAGTTTGTCGAGTTCTGTTGAAGGATTTATTACACGTTGTTCCTTATACAGACTACATCACAATTAACAGCGAAATTTGAAACCGGCAAAAACATACGATAGTAGAAGCAAAGATATTTCGGTAAGAATGGGTTCACGGATGAATCGTTTGCGAGATAATTGCAAATATGAAGCTCCTAAGTTCCTACGTAACTGATCTCAAATTTCACCCACGGCCTACCTTAGCAAGAAATACAATACTACTTCAGCGCGTCTCGTGTTTTATGTTTCTTCAAGCTCGTGCCTATTAAAGGAGATGTCCCACATGTCATCCTCGCATTTGGATGCAGTACTGCATTCGTTTCTATAACGAGTTACGGATACTTTCAAACACCCCGAATCATCTCATAAATCTCGAAAGATTATACAATTCGCTTTGAGAGCCTCTTCGGGTTTGCTGCCGGATCCTAAAATCAACTTGATATTTCTGCAATCCAACTGGTTGCCATCTTCAGGAGAATGCTGCTTCTGCTGATGAGTCCTGCTTCTATTCTTCAACCGCATCAACGATTGATTCTGATATGACTCCTGACAGGAGAATCGAGGGAACTGAAGGCAGGTGACGTTGGAGACAGAAGTATAGGCCACGCTCAACATATCTATCTTGGACTATACCGATTCGTTAGATGTCGTCTTCTGTCAGCAGCCCTATCTTACATCTACGACATTCTTATAAAATAGGCTACGGATTTGAGTCCAATTACATGGGGATTAATCGAAACGCTTATCAACTGCGAAAAATGTACGTTTCAAATACACTAAAGAGCAAAAGAAATTGGTACACCTGCCTAATATCGCGTAGGGCTCCCACGAGCCGCAACACGACGTGGCATGGACTCAACTAGTGAAGTAGTGCTGGAGGGAACTGACACCATGAATCCTGCAGGGCTGTCTATATATCCGTAAGAGTACGAGGGGGTGGAGATCCACTCTGAATAGCGCGTTGAAAGAAATCCCAGATATGCTCAATAATTTTCATGTCTGGGGGTTGGTGGTCAGCGGAAGCTTTTAATTTCAGAAGAGTGATTGTGAAACCGTTCTGTAGAAATTCTCGACGTGTGGGGTGTCCATTGTCCTGCGCGAATTTCCCAAATCCCTCGGAACGCTGAATAGACAGGAATGGATGCAGATGACCGGACAGGACGCTTACGTGCGTGTCACCTGTCAGAGTCGTATCTAGATGTATCAGGGGTGCCATATCATTCCAACTGCACACGTTCCACACCGTTACAGAGCCTCCACCAGATTAAACAGTCGCCTGCTGGCACACAGGGTCCATGGATTTATTAGGTTGTTTCCATACTTGTACACGTCCATCCGCTCGAAACAATTTGAAACGAGACTCATCCGGCCAGGCAACATGTTACCGGTCATCAGCAGTCCAATATCGTTGTTGACTGGCCCAGGCAAGGCGAAGAGCTTTGTGTTGTGCTCTCATCAAGGGAACACGAGTGGACCTTCGGCTCCGAAATGGTTCGCACGCTGACACTTTTTGGTGGCCCAGCACTGAAATAAGCAGCAATTTGCGGAAGGGTTGCACTTCTGTCACATTCAACAATTCTCTTCAAGTCGTCGCTCGTCCCGTTCTTGCAGGGTATTTTTCCGGCCACAGCGATGCCAAAGATTTTATGTGTTACTGAATTCCTGATATTCAGGGTACACCCGTGAAATGGTCGTACGAGAAAATCCCCACTTCACCGCTACCTCTGACATGCTGTGTCCCATGGCTCGTGCGCTGACTGTGACATCACGTTCAAACTCACTTTAATCTTTACAACGTGCCATTGTAGCAGCAGTAACCGATCTAACAACTGCGCCAGACACTTGTCTTATACAGGTGTTGCCGACCGCAGCGCCGAATTCTGCCTGTCTACATATCTCTGCATTTGAATACGCATGCCTGTACCACTTTCTTTGGCGCTTCAGTGTATATTTCTAGGTTGTTGTTGTAGTCTTCAGTCCTCAGACGGGTTTGATGCAGCTCTCCATGCTACTCTATCCTGTGCAAGCTTCTTCATCTCCCAGTACCTACTGCAACCTACATCCTTCTGAATCTGCTTGGTGTATTCATCTCTTGGTCTCCCTCTACCATTTTTACCCTCTACGCTGCCCTCCAACAGTAAATTGGTGATCCCTTGATGCCTCAGAATATGTCCTACCAACCGATCTCTTCTTCTAGTCAAGTTGTGCCACAAACGTCTCTTGTCCTCAATCCTATTCAACACCTCCTCATTAGTTATGTGATCTACCCATCTAATCTTCAGCATTATTCTCTAGCATCACATTTCGAAAGCTTCTATTCTCTTCTTGTCCAAACTATTTATCGTCCATGTTTCACTTCCATACATGGCTACACTCCATACAAATACTTTCAGGAACGACTTCCTGACAAATCTATACTCGATGTTAACAAATTTCTCTTCTTCAGAAGCGCTTTCCTTGCCATTGCCAGTCTACATTTTATATCCTCTCTACTTCGACCATCATCAGTTATTTTTCTCCCCAAATAGCAAAACTCCTTTACTACTTTAAGTGTCTCATTTCCTAATCTAATACCCTCAGCATCACCAGACTTAATTCGACTAAATTCCATTATCCTCGTTTTGCTTTTGTTGATGTTCGTCTTATATCCTCCTTTCAAGACACTACCCATTCCGTTCAACTGCTCTTCCAAGTCCTTTGCTGTCTCTGACATGGATTTTGATACCTACTCCGAATTTTTCTTTTGTTTCCTTTACTGCTTGCTCAATATACAGATTGAATAACATCGGGGAGAGGCTATAACCCAGTCTCACTCCCTTCCCAACCATTGCTTCCCTTTCATGCACCTCAACTCTTATAACTGCCATTTGGTTTCTATACAAATTGTAGATAGTATTTCGCTCCCTGTATTTTACCCCTGCCACCTTCAGAATTTGAAAGAGTGTATTCCAGTCAACATTGTCCAAAACTTTCTCTAAGTCTACAAATGCTAGAAACGTAGGTTTGCCTTTCCTTAATCTAGCTTCTAAGATGCGTCGTAGGGTCAGTATTGCCTCATGTGTTCCAATATTTCTACGGAATCGAAACTGATCTTCCCCTAGGTCGGCTTCTACTAGTTTTTCCATTCGTCTGTAAAGAATTCGCGTTAGTATTTTGCAGCCGTGGCTTATTAAACTGATAGTTCGGTAATTTTCACACCTAGTAACCGCGTCAATATTTGATAACAAAGTCAATGACAGTACATATACAGGGTGTCCCTCATAAGAAAGGCGGATTTTCTCTGGTGTTTAGGCAGATATTTGATTTTTGCACTGTGCAGATTAAGTCAGCCCAAACAAATAATACTCATCATGTCTGTCACGAAACGCCCAGTGTCGATTTCTTCCAGCTAGAAACAAAATGATTTTTAAGGCGAAACTTTACGTGTACATAGAGCGCTCCCAGATTAGCCTAGTGCGATATTTATTTTATCAATATGTATTAACAGGGTCAGAAAAACAGGAAGAACAACCGCTATTCTAACACTGACAACACCGCCCTGGCCCGCACCGACCTCTATCGCCAAGCAGAAGCGCCGCTGGAGTAATGGCTATTCTTCGTATTTTACTACCACGCGGAATGGTCGTGCGGTTTGAGGCGCCATGCCACGGATTGCGCGGCCCCTCCCACCGGATGTTCGAGTCCTCCCTCGGGCATGGGTGTGTGTGTTGTTCCTAGCATAAGTTAGTTTAAGTCAGATTAAGTAGCGTGTAAGTATAGGGACCGATGACCTCAGCAGTTTGGTCCCTTAGGAATTCACACACAATTTTTCTGTCTCTGTTAATACATATCGATAAAATAAATATCGCACTAGACTAATTTGGGAGCGCTCTATCGAATCTATCGAACTGTCACTTAAAATTCCGCTTAAAAATCATTTTGTTTGTAACGGGAAACAAATACGCTTTCCGTCGACAATGAGCGTCACCCGAAAGACGTAATGAGCAGTGTTGGGCTGACTACAGCAACACACTAAGAAAACCAAACTGCAAATACCTGTCTAGACACTGGGGAAAACATGCCTGACGACTCTTCGACTCTTAGGAGGGACACCATGTATAAATACCACGCTCCGGTTGTGACGGACCACCGGCCGTGGTGGCCAAGCGGTTCTAGGTGCTTCAGTTTGGAACCTCGCGACTGATACGGTCGCAGGTTCGAATCCTGCCTCGGGCATGGATGTGTGTGATGTCCTTAGGTTAGTTAGGTTTAAGTAGTTCTAAGTTATAGGAGACTGATGATCTCAGATGTGAAGTCCGATAGTGTTCAGAACCATTTGAACAATTCTCTCTCTCTCTCTCTCTGGCGGACCAGCGCAGACTGCCTGCCAGCTGCAATGGCATACTCCACCAGCTGCACGATCTGGAGGATGTCATATGAAGGGCGAAAGCTCAGTACAACTGTCTTCCTGAGGTTCTTCAGCTGGTCAAACCTTGTAGCCGCTATTTCTCACTTAATTTCTGGATTTCCGGAACGCTTTTGAAACTGTGCCACACACGCGGCTTGTAGTGAAATTGCGTGCTTGTGGAATATCGTCTCAGTTATGTGACTGGATTCATGATTTTCTGTCAGAGAGCTCACAGTTGGTAGTACACTACTGGCCATTAAAATTGCTACACCAAGAAGAAATGCAGATGTTAAACGGGTATTCATTGGACTGATATATTATACTAGAACTGACATGTGGTTACATTTTCACGCAATTTGGGTGCACAGATCCTGAGAAACCAGTGCCCAGAACAACCATATCTGACCGTAATAACAGCCTTGATACGCCTGGGCACTGAGTCAAACAGAGCTTGGATGGCGTGTACAGGTACAGCTGCCCATGCAACTTCAACACGATACCACAGTTCATCAAAAGTAGTGATTGGTGTATTGTGACAAGCCAGTTGCTCGGCCACCATTGACCAGACGTTTTCAATTGGTGAGAGATATCGAGAATGTGCTGGCCAGGGCAGCAGTCGAACATGTTCTGTAATCAGAAAGGCCCGTACAGGACATGCAACATGCGGTCGTACATTATCCTGCTGAAATGTAGTGTTTCGCAGGGATCGAATGAACAGTACAGCCACGGGTCGTAACACATGCGAAATGTAACGTCCACTGTTCAAAGCGTTGTCAATGCGAACAAGAGGTGACCGAGACGTGCAACCAATGGCACCCCATACCATCACGCCGGGTGATACGCCAGTATGGCGATGACGAATACATGCTTCCAATTTGCGTTCACCGCGATGTCGCCAAACACGGATGCGACCATCATGATGCTGTGAACAGAACCTGGATTCATCCGAAAAAATGACGTTTTGCCATTCGTGCACCTAGGTTCGTCGTTGAATACACCATCGCAGGCGCTCCTGTCTGTGATGCAGCGTCAAGAGTAACCGCAGCCATGGTATACAAGCTGATAGTCCATGCTGCTGCAAACGTCGAACTGTTCGTGCAGATGGTTGTTGTCTTACAAGTGTCCCCATCTGTTGACTCAGGGATCGAGACGTGGCTGCACGATCCGTTACAGCCATGCGGATAAGATGCCTGTCATCTCGACTGCTAGTGATACGAGGCCGTTGGGATCCAGCTCGGCTTTCCGTATTACCCTCCTGAACCCACCGATTCCATATTCTGCTAACAGTCATTGGATCTCGACCAACGCGAGCAGCAACGTCGCGATACGATAAACCGCAATCGCGATAGGCTACAATCCGACCTTTACCAAAGTCGGAAACGTGATGGTACGCAATTCACCTCCTTACACGAGGCATCACAACAACGTTTCACCAGGCAACGCCGGTAAACTGCTGTTTGTGTATGAGAAATCGGTTGCAAACTTTCCTCTTGTCAGCACGTTGTAGGTGTCGCCACCAGCGCCAACCTTGTGTGAATGCTCTGAAAAGCTAATCATTTGCATATCACAGCATCTTCTTCCTGACGGTTAAATTTCGCGTCTGTAGCACGTCATCTTCGTGGTGTAGCAATTTTAATGTCCAGTAGAATAATTAACGGGAAACCATCCAGTAAAACGGAAGTGATTTCTGGAGTTCCCCAAGGTAATGTTATAGGCCCATCGTATTCCTTATCTATATAAACGATTTGGGAGACAATCTGAGCAGCCGTCTTAGGTTGTTTGCAGATGACGCTGTTGTTTATCGACTAGTAAAGTCATCAGAAAATCAAAACAAAATGCAAAACGATTTAGAAAACATATATGTACGGTGACAAGATTGGCATCTGACCTTTAATATCGAAAAGTTTGAGGTCATCCACATGAGAGCTAAAAAGAATTTGTTAAACTTTGGTTACACGATAAATCAGTCAAATCTAAAGGACGTAAATTCAACTGGATACCTGGGAATTACAGTTACGAACAACTTAAATCGGAAAAAAACATAGAAAATGTTGTGGAGAAGGCTAACCAAAGATTCCGTTTATTGGCAGGACACTTAGAAAATGTAACAGGTCTACAAAAAAGACTGCCTACACTACGCTAGTCCGTCCTCTTTCAGAATACTGTGCGCAGTGTGGGATCCTTACCAGATATTATTGACTGAGTACATCGAGAAAGTTCAAAGAAGGGCAGCACGTTTTGTGTTATCGCGAAATAGGGGAGAGAGTGTCATTGAAATAATATAGGATTTGGGGTGAATCATTGAAACAAAGGTTTTTTCGTTGCGGCGGCATCTTCTCACGACATTTCAATCATCAGCTTTCTCCTCCGAATGCGAAAATATTTTATTCACGCCGATCTACGTAGGGAGAAACGATCACCATAATAAAACAAGGAAAATCAGAGCTCCCACGGAAAGATATAGGCATTCGTTTATTCCGCGCGCTGTACGAGATTGGAATAATAGAGAATTGCGAAGGCGGTTAGATGAACCCTCTGCCAGACACGTAAAAGTAATTTGCAAACAATCTATGTAGCTATAGATGTAGAAGTAGCTACTTAATTGGCGCCACTCTAATAAAATCATTTGAATACATAAAAAATATACTTTATCGTATTACATTGAAACTGCGTCTTCCCATCTATAATCGCTTAGACAGGATGTTCAGCAACTTCAAAGTTTGGATATCTTGTCACGCTACGCGCTGCCAGGATTTACATACGAAAAAAATTTTTTTGGGTTTTGTGAGAGGTCTTTGAATAAGATTCTCCAACCTTAGTCGTTGACGGAGTCAAACATTGCCATATTGGAAGACAAATCCGTTTATTTAGAATTTATCCATCTGTAAGCTTTGTCTTATTATTAGAAGATACTTCAAAGAAACTCTATACCATGGGTCCGCAGCTCATGGTCTTGTGGTTAGCGTTGCTACCTCTGGATAATGGGGTCCCAGGTTCGATTTCCGGCCGGATCGGTGACTTCCTACACCCGGGGACTGGGTGTTTGTATTGTCCTCATCATTTGAACGTCATTCAGGAGTTGACGAGACTGGACATTGCAAAGATTGGGAATTTGCACGGGCGCTGATTACCACGCCGTTGAACGCCCCACAAACCAAACTCATTATCATCATCTATACCACGGAGGATCACTCCAGTCACTAAGTCTCCTAGCATGTAAGTACAGCTGTCCTGAATCAGATCGTCCTTTGGCCGTAAAATATGAGTTTATTGATCCGTGAGAAAACAATAACTCCAAGCTGATAAATCCAACGTCATTTTTCCAGCTGAATGCTGGAGACAATGATTGATCACTGCACTCCCATAAAGTGCAGATAAGTTAACATAATTCTTCTTTAACTGCATGGTGGACATTTATTTATTGCCCTATATCATACAACCGTTGCTCTGTGATGAGTTAGTGAAACAGTAACTGTTACATGTGACTGTGGACAATTTAAATTAATCGTCGAGTGCAAATAATGTAACTAACTGAAACCCGACTGAGATAACCTAACATATTCACTGTCGTTTTGCGTTTATTGCTTTCAGTACTATGGTGTCACATAAATTGTCATATGAATGTATATGACACGAGATTACAACGTTACAAGACTCACCATCGCAAAATATAGTTAAGAATTTCTGTGATTTTTCATTTGCTAACTTTCATGGGTACTTTATGTTATCTGTGCTAGAGACATAATAATTTATGTTATGTTACATTTCTAGGCAAATCATTTCTGAGTAAATTGTGTCCCAGTGTGTATAACATTCAATCTCTTTTTAATTAACTTAAGTCACTATTTATCGATAGTCAAATGACCACATTCAAGGCATGCATAATTCTTCGTATATGGATGGTACTTACAAGAAATTAAAAAGAAATTGTAAAGATGTGTAGAAGTGTTGATAGTGATATACGTTGTTCCACGTTTGGTGTAAGAGGGAGTCCTACGGTCCAAAGAGATGTAGTGAAATAAGACAAAATATCATTATACGAAACACATTTCAGGAGATACAATGTCATACACATCAGGCACAAGGCCAGACGCTCCGTGGTATGAGAGTGGGCGCAAAGCTATATATAAACACCTCGGCGATGCCAGATTACTCCGCTAGTAATAAATAAATGCGATCATTGTTATTACTCTATGTTGCAACAAACACGATACTACCATGATTTATGTGGAAAAGAATTATATTCTATATGGTATCAATCAAACATTATTTCTGAGAGTAATTTGTGTGATGAGATATCCCTTAATGAAAAAGTGAGTAATTAGTCATTTGTGGGAAATAAGGCCCACTCTCCATACACAACGAAATCCGATACGAAAGGTAAGCAGAATTAAAATCAAGAGAGAAAAACAATCAGTAATCTGCAACAAAAAATTTCTAGTTCCTAAAATTATGGATATAAATAATATTTCTCTTATTCCCAAGCGTAACACCGTAACACACAGGTATCACTAAAATACTAATCCGAGGACTTGTAGAAGGTCCACATCCGTTTACAAATTGACATTCGCTTTTCTCTTTCGTACTTACTTTCTTCCTCTGTCGCTCTCTCTCTCTTTCTCTCTCTCTCTCTCTCCATCTTTCTGTTTCTATCTCCACCACATCCACATACTGGACCTCCACTAACTAACCACTCATACACATATACCGTCTTGAAATCTTTCTGGAGCACATCTTTGAAATGGAAAAAGTAGGATCACAATTAAATTTGTCTTCATCTGTCGTATCATTATCTTCCTCTATGAAAATGTAACGATTCTTGGTAGTACCTTTTCACATTTATTAATGAAAATATGAATATTTTTGACCTTTCCTTTTCGTTTTTACTCCAACTATTTCCAATAGTATAGAACGCATTGCAACATAATCTCCTGTACTTCACTTCACTCTCTCAGTAGCCTTAATACTCTAGGAGAGAGAGAGAGAGAGAGAGAGAGAGAGAGACAGAGCGAGAGAGAGAGAGAGAGAGAGAGGAGAGAGAGTGGGGAGGCGTGCGGGGGATAATTTTCTACATATGCATATCTTATGGACAGATATTGTGTTACCAAACCATCATTAAACACCATCTAACTGACGAAGTTACCTTAGACAGTATTTAGCTTGTCAACAACTGTGGTGAAAAAACTAGGTACAAAAGGTGTACTGAATTGTCCCTCGCACTCCTCCCCACTCTCTCTCTCTCTCTCTCTCTCTCTCTCTCTCTCTCTCTCCATCTCTCTTTTTCCTAGAGTGTTAAGATTACTGAGAGATTCGGGTGAAGTGCAATCGATTACGTTGCAGTTAGTTCTACACTACTGGACGTAGTTGGAGTAAAAACCTATAGGGAAGCTCAACAGTAAATAAACAATTGACACATTGGTTTCATGTCGTCTGAACGTGTGGTTTCAATCACAAGGTAGTCTACTGGAGGGCCGAAAAATTCGCTAATACTCCTGGCAAATGCAAAGGGTTCCTTGTGCACGAAAATGACCGGTGTCGTATTTTATGACCCAAGTGACATAGTGATAGTGATCAATACTTACGCATTTAGCACGATCATAAATTATTGTTCTTGCTTATTGGTTGATTCATCAAGACCATTATTATTATTATTATTACTATTAGTGAAATCTACCAATTAGTCGAAGACTTAAAACAATTAACTCAGTCAACTTTTCTTTAGGTTCCTCTTGTTGTTCCAGTAGACGTTCATTCTTTCCGAGAAAATTAGTTTTTCTCAATCCGATCACTTTGGTCTGTACTGCTTTTGTTTTGATTTCTCTGATGTAACTTCCCATTTGTCTACTTTGTGTCTGAAGGTGTCTCTTCCTAAAACGTCGATTGGTCTTATGTTTGCGTTGTCCTTGAGCGTTTCGTTCAGCCAAGGTGTTGAGTTCATAAGTGATGTTACGTGCTCTATTGTGTTTTTTCTCAGTTGCTTATCTGGTAATGTGTTGAGATGACCAAGAATTTCATTCGAATTGCCTAAATGTCAGTCTCGATGTCAGAAAAGTTTTCTGTGCTTTTGATTGATTGTAGCCTGTAACCGTCGAGGGTATATCTTGCTCATAAAATTTTCCTAATGATGTTTCTCTCTCCTTTGTTGATTTCTTCAGGTTCGTGTTTCCTGTTACGCGTCAAGTGTTACTCTTACTTACGGGACTGTTGGTTTTATGACTGCTGTAGTGCTGAAATTTAGTCTGTCTTGACATGGATTTTTTGATGTAGAGGTTTTAGACTAACCCTAATGCTTTTTTGACCTTTTACAGGCGATTTTGCTGTGAGACGGTTTCAGAGCCTATCGGTTTGATGAATTCTCCACGATAGTAAAAGTACGGAACTCTGTTGATGTTACCATATTTAGTTTTCAGGTTCTTGATTTCTGTCTTTGAACAAAATAATTCAGTTTTCACAAAGGAGATTTGTAACTCTACTTTTTCTGTACATTTCTTTAGTGTATCAAGCTGTTTGACGGCAGACTCTACGTCCTCGGCAACTATTGCCATGCCGTCTACAAATGCTATATGTGGTGTGTAGAGGTTATTTTTAGGAAATGCAGTAGAACTGGCTTCCAAAACCCACCCACATTTCTTGAATTCTTTCTCCCATTCTTCTATAAACTTGTCTAGCTCCAGCTGAACAGCATAGGACAGAGTCTATCTCCTCGCTTCACACCTGTTTGAATGTCAAAGGTTTCTGTTATTTCCCCCACAAATTTTACTTTAGATTATTATTACTAATTATTTATTTATTTTCTCACCACTGATTCCTCCACTGAAAAAAATTTTGGAAAACTGGAAATTTGTGGTAAGGCCTTATGGGACCAACCTGCTGTGGTCATCGGTCCCTAAGCTTACGCACTACTTAATCTAACTTAAACGAACTTGCGCTAAGAACAACACACACACCCATGCCCGAGGGAGGACTCGAACCTCCGACAGTGGGAGCCGCGCAATCGTGTCAAGGCGCCCTAGACCGCTCGGCTACCCAGTGCAGCTAAAAAAACTGTAGTTCTCGTCACTCAAACTCTCGTCCGTTTGTCCAGACCATCCCCCATCACACACAATAACACATGCGCCTGTATGAGAAATGAATATCAGAAAGCATGTGCTGTGAACAGCATACGCACGCAGCCAACACACGCTAAAAACACACACACACACACACACAATGAAAGTCAGAGGTTTAGGTGGAATGTGTTCGCAAACGCCGAAAATCAGACATCCTGGTGCAGGCGATGGGGCATTATTCCAAGGCTACAAATGAGACTGCTACGGTCGCAGGATCGAATCCTGCCTCGGGCATTGGTGTGTGTGATGTCCTTCGGTTAGTTAGGTTTAAGTAGTTCTAAGTTCTAGGGGACTTATGACCTAAGATGTTGAGTCCCATAGTGCTCAGAGCCATTTGAGCCATTTTGAGCTAGAAATGAAATCGTAAATATAGCCGAATTTAACTTTGTGATACTTGCGCTCCAAAAAGTAGTTTCTTACCTACCTATAAGAGAATAACTAAAAAACTATAATCAAGTGATTTATCTCTAAACACTGCTCAACACGTTTATTATATGCAAACAACATATACGCATTATAGGACACTTCCTAAATGAAAGGAAGTGGAACATGTATGGCATAAAAACAAACAGCTCTTTAATTAGTTA
The DNA here is from genome assembly GCF_023898315.1 of Schistocerca nitens. NCBI lineage: Eukaryota > Metazoa > Arthropoda > Insecta > Orthoptera > Acrididae > Schistocerca > Schistocerca nitens. The sequence goes on along the minus strand of NC_064617.1, from coordinate 926,420,064 downwards.
AATACTTGGACTACATCTCCAACAAGATAATAATAATAATAAATTATAGTAAATACTAACAATTTCACAGAAAGGCATCATTTTATCTCAGAACAAGTCCGTGGTCAGCGGCCTGTTTAAAGAGCAAAAATTTCTAGATCCGTTTTTATCTGTTATTACTGGATGCTGTCGAATTATGCCACCTTCACAATAAAGAAAAATAAGTACATTAGTTATTCCCCATCATTTCAGTTATTTATAGTAATATAAGATAGAGATAAATACGTAAATGTAGCAGGCTGCCTAAAATAAAGGGCTGTTTCTCATATGAATCTTATTTCACATACAGTGGTCAACCTCACTGAACGACAGTTGACCGAAGAGGAAGTGTCTGTTCTTCAAAAAGGACGGAATTTCGCTATTATCCCGAAAACTATACCTATGGAGGACATCATTGCCAACACCGAAGCGGCCATTCGGTCCCTTCCTTATGAAAGGTCAGAGGAAATACGCACTGCAACAGCTAGGATACTGCGCCGAGCAAAACCACCAGATTGCAACCTGAAGAAAGGAGAGGTACAAGCCATGAAGAATCTCAACGCTGAGAAGAGTATATTGGTATTGCCTGCCGATAAGGGGAATGCGACCGTCGTAATGAAGACCGAAGATTATGAGCAAAATATCCGAGACCTATTAGATCCGACGACGTACCGAAAACTAAGCGCAGATCCGACGCAGGCCATCACACGGAATACGAATCGATTAATCAAGGTGTCTTCTCTGCCGGCGGGCATATAGAGAAACCTACGCAACACAGAAACCCTACCACCTCGGCTGTATGGATTACCCAAGATCCATAAGAACAACATTCCACTAAGACCGATTGTTAGCGCTCCTGGCTCACCGACGTATAAACTGGCAAAACACTTGGCCTCTCTGCTCCAGCAACAGGTGGGGAAGACCGACACATACATAAAGGACTCAGGACATTTCATTGAGAAGCTGAAGAAACTGAAACCTGCACCAAACGACATCCTGTTCAGCTTTAATGTTCTTTCATTGTTTACGAAAGTGCCACTTTGTGACGCTCTGGAGCACATCGGTTCCATTTTCCCGCAAGACATCAAACAGCTCTTCCATGCGTGTCTCACCACGAGCTATTTCACGTGGAATGCCGATTTCTACGAACAGCTGGAAGGCGTCGTCATGGGTAGTCCTCTTAGTCCAGTGGTGGCCAACGTCTTCATGGAACAATTCGAAGCACGGGCACTGGACTTGGCGACTTGCAAACCTTAGGTGTTGCACAGATACGTCGATGATACTTTCGTTGTATGGAACCATGAAGAAGAACAGCTCGGTGACTTCCCAAGACACTTGAACAGCCTCTACGCCAGCATAAAATTTACCATGGAAGTAGAAAAGACCAAAAAACTGCCATTTCTAGTTGTGCTGGTCACAAGGGATGGCGAAAACCTGGGACATAGCGTGTATCGAAAACCGACACACACGGACCGATACCTGCACAAACTATCAAATCACCACCCGAGCCAGGAAAAAGGCATGATTAATACGCTCGTAACGCGAGCAGGACGAATATGTGAGCCGCAGCACTTCAGACGCGAAATGCAACACCTGGAAAGTGTTCTGTGGAGCAATGGGTACCCCAAAAATTATATTATAAATGTAACAGAGTCAAACACTCGGCGAGGAAGGAATCAGAAAAAGAAATCTTGGGTACGGCCTTTCTGCCATACATTCCCAGAGTGACGGACAGAATCGGCCGTGCATTGCGCAAACATGGCGTAAAGACGATTTTCAAACTGACAAGGACGAACAACGAGTGTCTTAGATCGGCGAAGGAGAAAAGAGACCCACTTGCAATGTCGGGAATATACCGTATACCACGCACATGCGGAAAAATTTATGTCGGGATGACTGGACGAGCGATCAACACCAGGATCAAAGAAATAAGCGACACTACAGGTTGCGACAGGTGGAGAAATCGGCCGTGGCAGAGCACGCACTGAGTGAGACCGACCACGTAATAAAATTCGCCGACACGGAAGTTCTGGCTGTAGAGAAGCACTATCACATGCGCTTGTTCAGGGAAGCTGTAGAAATACAAAAACACGCAAACAGTTACAACAAGAAAGAGGAAAGCCTTAAGGTAAACGGATACTGGCTTCACGTACTGCAGCAAACGACCGTCGCAGGTAGAATGAGGAGAACCGCACCGGAAATGATGGCAGATAAGCCCTCGGATGTTGGCGCGCCAGGTACATATAGTCTGCGGCCGCGAGCTAGGCTCCAGTTCACCACCGGTAATGGAGGGTGAAGCTTTGACAATGCCAGCCACTTGTGCTGGCGAACCGTCAGTAAAGTCATTAGATGAACGTCGGCCGAAGAACCCGAGACAGAAGCCAATAGGCAGTTTATAACAGCTTAGTTTCTCATAAAAGAAGGAATAAAGCTACTGTTTCACCTATGGTAGAAGGATTATCAGGACAGTCTAAAACGTTAATCAAATGCTTAATTAAGTGTTAATAAAAGAATTCTAATGTCTTATAACAAACCACAACCTGTACAAAATCTCGTGACATAACTGCCAGGGGTGTCAAATGTATCGATGTATTTTGAAGTATTATGAAGTATTTTGAAGATGGGGAGAGGATTTTACTATTAGTTTATTTGACGGATATGTTCCACAAATTTAACGAGCTCAATCTCCGCTTCTAGGATTTTGACACAAATATTTTTAAAGCTCTTAAGAAAGTAAAGGGTTTTTATAAGAAAATTTTATTTGATTGCGATAATAATGGAAATAGTGCAGTTTCTCCAAGTGTGTAGAAACGTAGTGGATATGACGGGGTATCTAGCAGAATACTGAAGTATTGTTCCACGTATGTTAGCTCAGTACTTAGCCATATCTGTAACTTTTCCTTTAGGAGTGGTCGGTTTCCTGACCGATTAAAGTACTCGGTAGTGAAGCCACTTTATAAAAAGGGAGACAGGGATAATGTTGACAATTTTAGACCTATTTCTATGCCATCGGTGTTTGCTAAAGTTATCGAGAGGGTTGTATATACAAGGTTACTGCAGCATTTAAATTCACATAATTTGCTGTCAAATGTACAGTTTGGTTTTAGAAATGGCTTAACAACTGAAAATGCTATAGTCTCTTTTCTCTGTGAGGTTTTGGACGGATTAAATAAAAGGTTGCGAACGTTAGGTGTTTTCTTTGATTTAACGAAGGCTTTTGACTGTGTTGACCACAAAATATTACTGCAGAAGTTGGAACATTATGGAGTAAGGGGAGTAGCTTACAATTGGTTCGCCTCCTACTTTAAGAACAGAAAGCAGAAGGTAATCCTCCGCAATATTGAGAGTGGTAATGATGTTCAGTCCCAATGGGGCACTGTTAAATGGGGCGTTCCCCAAGGGTCGGTGCTGGGGCCACTGCTGTTTCTTATTTATATAAATGATATGCCTTCTAGTATTACAGGTGATTCAAAAATATTTCTGTTTGCTGATGACACCACCTTGGTAGTGAAGGATCTTGTGTGTAATATTGAAACATTATCAAATAATGTAGTTCATGATATAAGTTCGTGGCTTGTGGAAAATAATTTGATGCTAAATCACAGTAAGACTCAGTTTTTACAGTTTCTAACTCACAATTCAACAAGAACTGACATTTTAATCAGACAGAATGGGCATGTTATAAGCGAGACGGAACAGTTCAAGTTCCTAGGCGTATGGATAGATAGTAAGCTGTTGTGGAAAGCCCATGTTCAGGATCTTGTTCAGAAACTAAATGCCGCTTTATTTACCATTAGAACAGTATCTGAAATAAGTGACATTTCAACACGAAAAGTAGTATACTTCGCATATTTTCATACGCTTATGTCATATGGTATTATTTTTTGGGGTAATTCTTCTGATTCAAAAAGGGTATTTTTGGCTCAAAAACGGGCTGTTCGAGCTATGTATGGTGTAAGTTCGAAAACCTCTTGTCGACCCCTATTCAATAGTCTGGGAATTTTGACATTGCCCTCACAGTATGTATTTTCTTTAATGTCGTTTGTTGTTAGCAATATTAGCTTATTCCCAAGAGTTAGCAGCTTTCACTCAGTTAATACTAGGCAGAAATCAAATCTGCATGTGGAATGCACTTACTTGACTCTTGTGCAGAAAGGAGTGCAGTATTCTGCTGCATCCATTTTCAATAAGCTACCACAAGAACTCAAAAACCTTAGCAGTAGCCCAAACACTTTTAAGTCTAAACTGAAGAGTTTCCTCATGGCTCACTCCTTCTATTCTGTCGAGGAGCTCCTGGAAGAGCTAAAAAATTAAGCAAATTCCAGTGTTACATTCTTGATTTTCTTTATTTAAACTAACGACTTGTCGCCTGAATATGTTTCTTATATTTCATTTCATCTGTTTCTACAATCGTGTTATAATTTCATGTATTGACTCGTTCCATGACCATGGAGACTTCTCCTAAATGTGGTCCCACGGAACAATAAATAAATAAATAAATAAATAAATAAATGAAATGAAGTATTGCTTATGGACTTTCGGAAATAATCATATTCCACCTACAGAAACTCTGGTTACAGTTTTTGAAATACTTTCTAGAAATTGAGAAGGAAGATAACTCACAAAAACAAATCAGAAATCCGTTTTGCACCATCGCCATCAATTTCTCTCATCTTCCAAAAAAAAAAATTAATAAAAGTCTTTTGGGACTGTCCGTTGTCAGTTTATTGAAAACAGAAATCGAAAATATGTCAGTTTGTCTTGTGGTGTTGTGCACGAAAAGAGTACACTGAACTTAGCGACACAGCCATTGCATACCTCCTTCCACTCTCCTCTACTTTTTTATGCGAGCACAGCTTCTCTGCATTGACAACAACCAAAACTAAACAAAGCAATTGCTTGAATCATTAATACTCGCAATAACTAAGATATAGCCACGAATAGAACAGACAACAAGCTAAGCCATATCTTGCTTGTAGTACCTGTAACTTCGTACCTGTATTTATTTCATACGTTTATAGCATAATTCTCCTTTTTGTAATATTTAATAATTTATAAGTTTAATAATCTGCAATCTCAAGTAAAGCTGGAAATCCAGTTTCGAGTCTCGGTTCGGTATAAAATTGTCCGTATCGTCGCCGCTGACCCATCCACTTCTGCTCGCCGCGAACAGCACGACCCTCAGAGCAAACAACAAAACACACATGCAATGTCTTATATCTACGATTTTCTATGTCATGTGATATCTTCTGTTACTGTTAAAATACGTAACGTGATTAAATTGACTACGGATTATGATTAAATTAATGTTCATTGAACGCTGAATTTCTTTTGTTTACATTTGTTTAATTTTGAATTTCTTCTAACAGGACGTTGTAATTGTCCCACCGCGGCTGTTTTGTACACGTATTTACTTTACTTAGTTTCGCACGATTGACCATTTTCCGCCTGACGCGGCAAACTCTAGTGCCATCTACAAAAGTATAGACAACAGATATAGCAAGATTATGTTTGACTGACTTATTGCCAAAAAGTATTTTTAAATACATTGGCGTAAAACTCTTACTTACATGTAGCAACGTGTAGTAGTACACCCGATTCTTTATCAGCGTACATGGAAGCTATGAAAGTGAGCACATATACGTGAAGCGTCAATTTAAAATACAATGTTTACTGAATGCAGTAATTGTCATCGCTAATACTATTGTCGCGTTCTTAAAAACCATAATTATGTGCTCACTTCCGTAATTAATAGCTGGCTGTCAATTCTGTGTGCGCGGCGACCAAACAAAGCGACATACAGTGTTATTCGCTGATGTGTTCAAAAATCAATACATGTGCCAGAGATGTATTACATAACATATCTGTATAACTAAAGGCATATTTTTAAGGCTCAAATTTTAACAAAGAAGTATAGAGAAATAATGTGTTAAAATAATAAATGAATCTGCAGAGTCAGATAAGATTGGGGAAAGGGAGGAAAGAAGTTCTTTACTGCATTTGGACGTAAATAATTAAAATATAAAACTCTGGCAGACAAATCGTAAGGAAAAATTACAAAACACGTGACCATATATACATATATAACTACATAAATATGAGAAATAAGGCTTACAGTAGTAAGGAAGCGACAAGTTGCAGAATTTCATGACCACTGTGATGTGGTGCAGCTCAGTCAGTAAAATACGAGAGACTACAACTCGTTGTCCACAAGCTGTAGTAATTTTGTTATGTGTGGAGAATACACAAACTAAACCAACATGTAGTCGTATATCGTGAGGGGTGTGAAATCCACTAAAACAGTTTGCAGGCTTGATCATCGAATACTTTTGTGTTTCCAACAAGACTGAGTCTCTGCCCAGTTCAGACGTCTTGGTCGTGAACACATCCATCAAACAGTTTTTGAAACGTGGGCAGGAGGAGGAAGACCAGCTTTATCCACCTAGGCAGGATCCACATGATTTTTTTTTTCATGTGGGCTCATGTGAATGGCCAGGATTTCCACTGTCTGTGCCTATGTTCTAAAAACACCGGTATTGTTCTACATCTACATCTACATCCATACTCCGCAAGCCACCTGACGCTGCGTGGCGGAGGGTACCTTGAGTACCTCTATCGGTTCTCCCTTCTATTCCAGTCTGTATAGTTCGTGGAAAGAAAGATTGTCAGTACGCCTCTGTGTGGGCTCTAATTTCTCTGATTTTATCCTCATGGTCTCTTCGCGAGATATACGTAGGAGGGAGCAATATGCTGCTTGACTCTTCGGTGAAGGTATGTTCTCGAAACTTCAACAAAATCCCGTACCGAGCTACTGAGCGTCTCTCTTGCAGAGTCTTCCACTGGAGTTTATCTATCATTCCGTAACGCATTCGTGTTTACTAAATGATCCTGTAACGAAGCGCGCTGCTCTCCGTTGGATCTTCTCTATCTCTTCTATCAACCCTATCTGGTACGGATCCCACACTGCTGAGCAGTATTCAAGCAGTGGGCGAACAAGCGTACTGTAACCTACTTCCTTTGTTTTCGGATTGCATTTCCTTAGGATTCTTCCAATGAATCTCAGTCTGGCATCTGCTTTACCAACAATCAACTTTATATGATCATTCCATTTTAAAACACTCCTAATGCCTACTTCCAGATGATTTATGGAATTAACTGCTTCCAGCTGCTGAACTGCTATATTGTAGATAAATAATAAAGGATCTTTCATTCTATGTATTCGCAGCACATTACACTTGTCTACATTGAGATTAAATTGCCATTCCCTGCACCATGCGTCACTTCGTTGCAGATCCTCCTGCATTTCAGTACAATTTTCCATTGTTACAACCTCTCGATATACTGCAGCATCATCCGCAAAAAGCCTGAGTGAACTTCCGATGTTATCCACAAGATCATTTATACACTCCTGGAAATTGATATAAGAACACCGTGAATTCATTGTCCCAGGAAGGGGAAACTTTATTGACACATTCCTGGGGTCAGATACATCACATGATCACACTGACAGAACCACAGGCACATAGACACAGGCAACAGAGCATGCACAATGTCGGCACTAGTACAGTGTATATCCACCTTTCGCAGCAATGCAGGCTGCTATTCTCCCATGGAGACGATCGTAGAGATGCTGGATGTAGTCCTGTGGAACGGCTTGCCATGCCATTTCCACCTGGCGCCTCAGTTGGACCAGCGTTCGTGCTGGACGTGCAGACCGCGTGAGACGACGCTTCATCCAGTCCCAAACATGCTCAATGGGGGACAGATCCGGAGATCTTGCAGGCCAGGGTAGTTGACTTACACTTTCTAGAGCAAGTTGGGTGGCACGGGATACATGCGGTCGTGCATTGTCCTGTTGGAACAGCAAGTTCCCTTGCCGGTCTAGGAATGGTAGGACGATGGGTTCGATGACGGTTTGGATGTACCGTGCACTATTCAGTGTCCCCTCGACGATCACCAGTGGTGTACGGCCAGTGTAGGAGATCGCTCCCCACACCATGATGCCGGGTGTTGGCCCTGTGTGCCTCGGTCGTATGCAGTCCTGATTGTGGCGCTCACCTGCACGGCGCCAAACACGCATACGACCATCATTGGCACCAAGGCAGAAGCGACTCTCATCGCTGAAGACGACACGTCTCCATTCGTCCCTCCATTCACGCCTGTCGCGACACCACTGGAGGCGGGCTGCACGATGTTGGGGCGTGAGCGGAAGACGGCCTAACGGTGTGCGGGACCGTAGCCCAGCTTCATGGAGACGGTTGCGAATGGTCCTCGCCGATACCCCAGGAGCAACAGTGTCCCTAATTTGCTGGGAAGTGGCGGTGCGGTCCCCTACGGCACTGCGTAGGATCCTACGGTCTTGGCGTGCATCCGTGCGTCGCTGCGGTCCGGTCCCAGGTCGACGGGCACGTGCACCTTCCGCCGACCACTGGCGACAACATCGATGTACTGTGGAGACCTCACGCCCCACGTGTTGAGCAATTCGGCGGTACGTCCACCCGGCCTCCCGCATGCCCACTATACGCCCTCGCTCAAAGTCCGTCAACTGCACATACGGTTCACGTCCACGCTGTCGCGGCATGCTACCAGTGTTAAAGACTGCGATGGAGCTCCGTATGCCACGGCAAACTGGCTGACACTGACGGCGGCGGTGCACAAATGCTGCGCAGCTAGCGCCATTCGACGGCCAACACCGCGGTTCCTGGTGTGTCCGCTGTGCCGTGCGTGTGATCATTGCTTGTACAGCCCTCTCGCAGTGTCCGGAGCAAGTATGGTGGGTCTGACACACCGGTGTCAATGTGTTCTTTTTTCCATTTCCAGGAGTGTATATATTGTGAACAGCAACGGTCCTACGACACTCCCCTGGGGCACACCAGAAATCACTCGTAATTGGGAAGACTTCTCTCCATTGAGAATGACATGCTGAGTGCTGTTATCTAGGAACTCTTCAATCCAATCACACAATTGGTCTGATAGTCCATATGCTCTTACTTTGTTCATTAAACGACTGTGGGGAACTGTATCGAACGCCTTGCGGAAGTCAAGAAACACGGCATCTACCTGGGAACCCGTGTCTATGGCCCTCTGAGTCTTGTGGACGAATAGCGCGAGCTGGGTTTCACACGATCGTCTTTTTCGAAACCCATGCTGATTCCTACAGAGTAGATTTCTAGTCTCCAGAAAAGTCATTATACTCGAATGTAATACATGTTCCACAATTCTACAACTGATCTACGTTAGAGATATAGGTCTATAGTTCTGCACATCTGTTCGACGTCCCTTCTTGGAAACGGGGATCACCTGTGCCCTTTTCCAATCTTTTCGAATGCTACGCTTTTCTAGAGACGTACGGTACATCGCTGCAAGAAGGAACGGATACGACAGATTATTTTTTTCCGATAATGCCGCGCCTACATACGAGCCTTTTCTCAAGTTACATATATAAAATTATTGCAAAGGTTATCTGCACTGATTTTCATCGTTGTTATCAGGTCAAGCGTAAATTTGAAATTCTCTTATTTTCATTGTTAACTTAGTAGTTCCCAGGCTGCAGTTTCAAATTACAAATTAATATGTTCTTCATTAGCCACCGCCTCAGAGTTTGTATCATCATCTGCCTTGTACCAGTAATGCTGACGCAGACAACATAGGCCGCCAGTGTAGAGAACCACCATGTATTTCAATACTGGTAAACTCAGTTCTGAAATGTTCCTTTGCAAACGAAGATACAAGAGGACTGCCACAGTTTAATTCTCGGACCACTAGAAAAATGAATGAAATAGATATTACTCCCTTCATAGTTGTGGAACAATTGAAATCACTCAAATTGAGCAAGGCCTCTAGACGGATTTCCTATCAGATTCTGCGCAGAATATGGGACTGACTTAGCCCGTGGTTTAACTATAATATACCGCTGATCCCTAGGATGAAAATATGCGTCTAGTAGTTGGAAGAAAGCACGGGTCCTGCCCCTCCGCAAGAAGGCTAGCAGAGGTGATCCAGAAAACTGGCGTCCAGTATTACTATTGTAGAATTCTGAGCGTACAAATGATGAGATATCTCGAACAGAATCACTTCCTCTACCTCAATCAGCATGCGTTCCGAAATCATATTCCGAAATCGCACATCATCCCAAACTCAACTCGTGCTTTTTGAGAGTCACAGGTCAACGCATTTAGGTCAATGTAGCGTTTCTTGACTTTTGAAAAGCATTTGACTCAATTCTGTACCAACGTTTACTAACTAATGGACAGTAATAACGAGTATAAAATCAAATTCCTGACTGGAATGACGATATCTTGATATGGGATACGCAGCATGTTAACCTGGATGGAGAGTCAGCGACGGATGTAAAAGTAGAATCAAGCGTGCCCCAAGGAACTGCGCTGGGAACCTTTCTGTTCATTAATGAAGAGAAAAACAATATTAACAGTAGCTTTAAACTTCGTGTGAAAGATTTTGTTAGCTATAATGAAGTACTCTCCGAAAAGACTGAACAAATATGCAGTCAGATATTGATAAGATTTCAAACTGGTGCAAAGTTTGTTAGCTTAATTTGATGTTCAGAAATGTAAAATTTTACGTTTTACACAATGCAAAAACCTAATTTTCCATGAGTGCAACATCAATGAATCACAATTGGAATCAATCGCTTCACACAAATATTGGGTGTTACCATTTATGGGAATCATCACATATGCTCAGTTGTGCGTAAAATGCGTAGTAGACTTCGACTCATTACTGATCCTATCATGCTGCCTTATAAGAAACACAACGTTACATTCCTTTCTGTGGAAAATTCACCACGCCGTACAATACATTCGGGTACTGGTAGTCAAACATTCATCGACTCAGTTAATTATCTCCGATAGACTACCCACGGTCATATTATGGATATCAGACCACGACATGGTACAATAGCGAAAGCCTCTCGGAAATCTAGGCTGACAAAATCTACCTATTCACCATGTACCACATCCAAAATATCGTATTTCACACAAGTGAATTTTCATAAACCCTTGCTGAGCTCTGGCGAGAAGCTTCTGTCTCTCCAGTGACATCACAATATTCGAGATCACAATATGTTCTAGGATCCTGCAAATGCATCTAGCAATTTGTCGTCGTTCACAGCCTGACTTAATAATGGAGATACACCACTAAGCTGTTCAGAGGGAACTTGTACTTGGTTTGTGCAGTAACCTTGAGACTTCCAAAGATAATAACATTGATGAAGGTACAGAGCGTTCACATCGTGAACACAGTGAAGAATCGATATTAGCTAATCGTGTATCCAATACAGAAATGCGAATACAGGAAATTACTAAACGGTTATCGGAATTAGGTAATAATGAAAACATTTCAAGTAGCAGAAGTAATAACGTAATCAGAGACAACAGTCGCATCGTGTTTGCTAGCTCGGACGACAACAATACAAATAAAGAAATCACGGCAAGCCAATCCGATGCAACTCCGTCTCTGCAATCTAAACAAAATCCAACTATGTCTATCGCAGAATGTTGGGATGATATAACGACAAATTCAAATGTAGCAAGTCGATTTCCTGTATTCAAACCAGGAGGCGAACTTCACCCTATAATCTTTATAAAAGCTTTTGAAACTTCATTATCTCCTAAATGGAGTAATGAAAAACGGATTCAATTTGTAATAGGACATTTAGAAGCAGAAGCTGCGGAATGGGCAGTACTGCATAGAACTGAATTTAGGGACTGGGATGATTTTGTTAAGCAGCTTAAACAAAATTATTCGTCAAGAGGAAAACAACAACACTTAACTTTAGAGTTGTTAGACCCTCCTCCATATTCTAAACGGTGGGGAGGTTATAGGAATTATTTCGAATAGCATTTAAACCGTGCTAAATTAATTGAAGAACCAATTATTGAAAGTCACCTAATACGAGTCCTAATTAGTAGATTACCGTATTATGTAAAGGAAAGGAAAATGTTATTCTACGAATTGTCTATCCAAACGAAAAAGTTTCCGAACAGATTGTTAAAAATGCTGAACGGAGAATTAAAAGGTAGGAGATCTTGTGTTAGTACGATCTCATCCTAAAAGTTCGAAGATCAATAAGGAATGTAGAAAATTCTTCTTTATCTTTGAAGGTCCATATGTTGTACATAAGATTGTACATCCCAAAGCGTTACTTCTTATGGAACCTTCATCAGGTTTAATTAAAGGATTATATAGTGTTGATGAAATGAAACCCTTCATTCTTAAATAAGTTAATATTTAGTATATGTTACATACGGAAGAGCGTTCATAGTTTATTCATGTGAAGTTTTTCGTGATAGTTACGTGTTATTTTAAAGAAATAACAGAAAGTTTAAACAAGTGATCTACAATAATCTACCGGTACTTCAAAAGGGATTTATATGGAAGAAATTTTGTTATTAGGTCAGAAGGAATTTTGTATATTTTATATTTACTCGGATAGTAGGAACCAAAGGGGATGGTTAATAATTTTAGGGACCATGGGCGTCCAGAGCTATATTTCTCACGAGAACATAGCAGAGTGCCTTTAATAGAGATTTGTAATAGTGTTAATTTAGAACACACCAAACGGGGCTCTCTCGCTTGTTTCTCCTAAATGAATTGCCATTACCCAACAAAGTGTCAGAAGGTAAAGAAAGCCGTGCCGAGATTCTAAAGAAAGTTTTGCTTGATTACTTCTTAACCTCAGGCATAAATAAGGCATTAGGGAAAAGCATGACGTAAAGTAAATAGTACTATTAGTTATTGTGAGAAACTCATTAGTAATATACATTTTTGGAAAGAATAACTCTAGTAAATGAATAAAACTGAAACTAATCTATCACAATTTGAACGCTCTGTCCTAATGTAACAACGTTAAAGAACGTACTAAATTAGTATTTACTAGCAACTATTAAATGAAAAGGAGTAATCTCCATATATTCGGTTATGAATTACCATAATAGCACAATTAAGAATAAATGACAAATAGTCACAACAATATCGTGGTAAAAGGATTAACTAGCTAAGAGCAAGGACTCTAGATTACGTAAAATGTGAGGAAAATGTATTAACAGTTAAATATGGTATATAGAAAAAGTTTTATTTTCGGTTAAAACCTGACAAACTGAGCTTGTGGGTGGGGTATGTAGTAGGACGAAATTGAAGCGTCACCCGTCCACCAGTGTCAGCCCAGTTTGCAGGTGAATATGAGTGTAATTTAGTTTTGTTTATGTATTTTTTGTAATATTTGTAATGGTTGTGAATTGTCTAAAGTTTTTGTATTTTTTTTATGCTTCATGTACGGAGAGGGCGGCGCAACGAACGGAGACAGCATCTTCGCTGCCGGGACCAGAGAGAAAATTGCTGGCCACTATACGTCACGGGTCGACAGCCAAAGAGCAACAGAAGATACTGAAAGCGAGTTGTTGCGTCGTGCTTCTAAAAATCAAATAAATGAGAATTTGTAATGTTTTGTACAACAATGATATCATAGGAAGTTTTATCTTATTGAAAATGTTAGTTTTATCTCGTCAAGGCTCAGGTTCACGTCTGTATGTTGGAAGATAATAAACTAGTGGATGCTACTAAAGTTGAAATACGTGTTCCGAGGATTTATTTACGAAGAATTATGTGAATGAATTAATAATATATTTGACAAGATTATTGAATTCTGACAGCGTTCATCGCGACTTTGAATCTCAAAAGTTTATTCAATGTGGTTCTAATATCGATTAAATCAGATAACGTGTATCAATATAATTTCTGAGGAGAAACAAACGACATCTAAATTGATAAAGTTTACGCAAAGCAATTGGCCCGAGTGACGTAATTCAGCGCATACGACTCAAATGATGTTTTACAGTTTCGTTCAAGAACCATTCTGAGACAATTTAAAAAGAATATAAATAATTTTGAAGTGGGTTGTAACTGACGTAGGTGACGAAGTCTACACATGATCATATGTCGAAAGAAAATCATTTATAAGAAACTTACGTCGTTACACTACACCGTGGCGACCTTATAAACAGGACTTGTGTGCATCTAAGGTACACAGGTACGAGACAATTAAAACATCAAGAGTCCTTTGGAAGTCGACGCGAGTCTTCGTGGAGCCTTCACCAGCCAGCGGCGACTTCGCGGGTGTGGGCAAGCTGACGGAGCGCAGCCAAGCAGTACGGTCACGCAGTTATTCCACGAGAAGGCGCATCTGTTGGGCAGCAGCTGAACGCTGCAAACCCCGACAACCTTTTTCTCCTAAACTAACAGGCCCAGTACGTCAGCTGGGGGGCGTTCCTCCGGCTGGTATTAGAGGTGTTGCTGAGGGTTTCGCCTGTCAACGGTGGGCCGGGCGTGGTTACAGCCAGTGACGTCTCCGGTGTTCGACTCAGCGTCCTGCCGGTTGCGGAAGCGGGGTCGCAGCACCTCAGCGGCTGCATCGACGGCTGTTACTTCTGCAGCCCATAGCAGCACACTGATCACCGGGAACTACAAACTACATTATTAGTGTCCGGTGAGTGTGTTTCAAGTTGGAAGTGGAGTGTTGTACATAGGGGGTGTGCTTTTACTGGATTGTTGATTACAAGTCTGCATGTGTAACTAGTTAATATCTTACAATAATGTCGGGAAGTGAAATGTCAGACGAAGAGCAATCTATGTCTGATAGGAGCATGAGATCCCTTTTAGGGCGATCGCTAAATTGAAACAATCTAACGAAGAATCTACTGCTAGACTAAAAGAGGAATTAAAACAGTCTAACGAAGAATCTACTGCTAGATTAAAAGAGGAACTAAAACAGGAATTAAAACAGTCTAACGAGGAATCTACTGCTAGATTAAAAGGGGAGCTAAGAAAATCTACAGACAGGTTACAGGAACATCTTAATGAAACCAGTCGAGAATTAAGTGATAAAATAGAGGTTTCTAAAGTTGAAATGCAGGAAAAACTAGTAGGACTTAGTAATAAGATTGCTGATAATTGTAAAAGGTTAGAAGAACATATCCAGGAATCGCGTGAGGAAAAAGCTCGCATGCGAAATGATATTACTGACTTAACCAAGAGACTAGATAATGTCAATGTCTTAGTTGTAAATGAAATAGAGAAAAATAACGATAAGTTACGAGATGAATTTTCTATGCAAACAGAAACCGTTCGTAGAGAATTATTAGAATCTATTAAAGATGTTTCTACCAGACCTGTAGAGATTTCTTCAATAGATAATGTAGAATTAGAGACATTAACTCATCGAGTAGAAAAAGATCATACTGAAATAGAAAACATGAAATTTTTAATTACTGAAATATGCAGTAACCTTGAGACTTCCAAAGATAATAACATTGATGAAGGTACAGAGCGTTCACATCGTGAACACAGTGAAGGATCGATATTAGCTGATCGTGTATCCAATACAGAAATGCGAATACAGGAAATTACTAAACGGTTATCGGAATTAGATAATAATTAAAACATTTCAAGTAGTAGAAGTAATAACGTAATCAAAGACAACAGTCGCATCGTGTTTGCTAGCTCGGACGACAACAATATAAATAAAGAAATCACGGCAAGCCAATCCGATGCAACTCCGTCTCTGCAATCTAAACAAAATCCAACTATGTCTATCGCAGAATGTTGGGATGATATAACGACAAATTCAAATGTAGCAAGTCGATTTCCTGTATTCAAACCAGGAGGCGAACTTCACCCTATAATCTTTATAAAAGCTTTTGAAACTTCATTATCTCCTAAATGGAGTAATGAAAAACGGATTCAATTTGTAATAGGACATTTAGAAGCAGAAGCTGCGGAATGGGCAGTACTGCATAGAACTGAATTTAAGGACTGGGATAATTTTGTTAAGCAGTTTAAACAAAATTGTTTGTCAAGAGGAAAACAACAACACTTAACTTTAGAGTTGTTAGACCCTCCTCCTTATTCTAAACGGTGGAGAGGTTACAGGAATTATTTCAAATGGCATTTAAACCGTGCTAAATTAATTGAAGAACCAATTATTGAAAGTCACCTAATACGAGTCCTAATTAGTAGGTTACCGTATTATGTAAAGGAAAGAAAAATGTTATTCTACGAATTGTCTATCCGAACGAGAAAAGGAAGACCTTTTATTAGTACGATGTCATCCTAAAAGTTCGAAGAGCAATAAGGAATGTAGAAAATTCTTCTTTATCTTTGAAGGTCCATATGTTGTACCTAAGAGTGTACATCCCAAAGCGTTACTTCTTATGGAACCTTCATCAGGTGTTATTAAAGGATTATATAGTGTCGATCAAATGAAACCCTTCATTCCTAAATAAGTTAATATTTAGTATATGTTACATAGGGAAGAGCGTTCATAGTTTATTCATGTGAAGTTTTTCGTGATAGTTACGTGTTATTTTTAAAGAAATGACAGGACAATAATCTACCGGTACTTCAAAAAGGGAAAGATAACTAAACGGGGAATTATATTGAAGGAAATTTTGTTATTAGGTCAGAAGGAATTTTGTATATTTTATATTTACTCGGATAGTAGGAACCAAAGGGGATGGTTAATAATTTTAGGGACCATGGGCGTCCAGAGCTGTATGGCTCACGTGAACATAACAGAGTGCCTTTAATAGAGATTTGTAATAGTGTTAATTTAGAACACACCAAACGGGGCTCTCTCGCTTTTTTCTCCTAAATAAATTGTCATTACCCAACAAAGTGTCAGAAGGTAAAGAAAGCCGTGCCGAGATTCTAAAGAAAGTTTTGCTTGATTTCTTCTTGACCTTAGGCATAAATAAGGCATTAGGGAAAAGAATGACGTAAAGTAAATAGTACTATTAGTTATTGTGAGAAACTCATTAGTAATATACATTTTTGGAAAGAATAACTCTAGTAAATGAATAAAACTGAAACTAATCTATCACAATTTGAACGCTCTGTCCTAATGTAACAACGTTAAAGAACGTACTAAATTAGTATTTACTAGCAACTATTAAATGAAAAGGAGTAATCTCCATATATTCGGTTATGAATTACCATAATAGCACAATTAAGAATAAATGACAAATAGTCACAACAATATCGTGGTAAAAGGATTAACTAGCTAAGAGCAAGGACTCTAGATTACGTAAAATGTGAGGAAAATGTATTAACAGTTAAATATGGTATATAGAAAAAGTTTTATTTTCGGTTAAAACCTGACAAACTGAGCTTGTGGGTGGGGTATGTAGTAGGACGAAATTGAAGCGTCACCCGTCCACCAGTGTCAGCCCAGTTTGCAGGTGAATATGAGTGTAATTTAGTTTTGTTTATGTATTTTTTGTAATATTTGTAATGGTTGTGAATTGTCTAAAGTTTTTGTATTTTTTTTATGTTTCATGTACGGAGAGGGCGGCGCAACGAACGGAGACAGCATCTTCGCTGCCGGGACCAGAGAGAAAATTCTGGCCACTATACGTCGCGGGTCGACAGCCAAAGAGCAACAGCAGATACTGAAAGCGAGTTGTTGCGTCGTGCTTCTAAAAATCAAATAAATGAGAATTTGTAATGTTTTGTACAACAATGATATCATAGGAAGTTTAATCTTGTTGAAAATGTTAGTTTTGTCTCGTCAAGGCTCAGGTTGACGTCTGTATGTTGGAAGATAATAAACTAGTGGATGCTACTAAAGTTGAAATACGTGTTCCGAGGATATATTTATGAAGAATTATGTGAATGAATTAATAATATATTTGACAAGATTATTGAATTCTGACAGCGTTCATCGCGACTTTGAATCTCAAAAGTTTATTCAATGTGGTTCTAATATCGATTAAATCAGATAACGTGTATCAATATAATTTCTGAGGAGAAACAAACGACATCTAAATTGATAAAGTTTACGCAAAGCAATTGGCCCGAGTGACGTAATTCAGCGCATACGACTCAAATGATGTTTTACAGTTTCGTTCAAGAACCATTCTGAGACAATTTAAAAAGAATATAAATAATTTTGAAGTGGGTTGTAACTGACGTAGGTGACGAAGTCTACACGTGATCATTTGTCGAAAGAAAATCATTTATAAGAAACTTACGTCGTTACACTACACTTGGTGTATAGTTCAGGAGCAACTTCGCTAAGTCGTTCTAAAGGAAGCTTGTTCCAGAAACATCAGCTCATCTTCGTATCATTGTATCGCTGTAGTCGATAGCAAAACTTAAAAGTTGAACTTCCAACTTTAATTGCTGAATGACTTTTCCTTTTTAAAAGTGTATTATTTCACATAGAAACGCAATTTGGCCCTATATAAGGATACCTTGAAAACTTGAGGCAACAGAAGGTTTTTGATTTGTTCATCCTGCCGCGAATTGCAATGAAACAAATTCAGTACAGTGCAGTGGTTCATGATAGTCGTTTGATATTTGCAGGCCTTTTCACTCATGCACCGAAATAGTAGATAATATACTTAATTAAAATGAACAAACTTGTTTTATATACGATGTCATGTTCCAAATAATATTGCAATCTAATTATCTAAAGAATAATTATCTCTCTGATGAAATATACGATGAAAAATTCCAGGTGTCGAGCAATCTATTTCGAAGATAGAAGAAGATATAGTATCTCAACAAATCTCAAAATACATGGAGACAGGCAGCGTGATTCTTTTACTTACTTAACAGTTCACTGAATTATTTCAGCACCATATTAGTGGTGGTTGCATGTGTCGGTCCTAACGCTCGCCATACGAATGTTATTATTAGAATCGTGAAAGAAAAATAACTTTGCCTGAGCGGCAGAATTGTAGTCAGGCGCTCTTCCGCTAAGAAACAGGCAGCTAAACAAGCAATTGTTGTGATTCAGTCTTAAATTTTGTTCATCTCTCGAATATCGAAACAACATCGGCAAGATTCAGCATTTGGTATCGTTCAGAGGAAAGGTGGGATTATCCCGAGTGCCTTCTTCGGTCGACCCAATAACGTTATAGAGATGACAAGCAAACTACTCGAGTTTGTCGTGCATCACATGCATGGGTGTTTAGAGTTATACGTCAACTCCAGCAATGGTTGGAATACCACAGTTTCTCAACGAGCGTGGTACTATTAAAGATGGTTTGTCCTTCCTCACATTGTTAAGCCAGCTTAGTTATCGAGTAACACTTTAACTCACAGTTAAATTAGAGATACAGGATCAATCGTTGAACCTATGTTCGATTTACACAAAAACTCCGCAAGACAGCTAGAGCAAACCAGAACGACATTCCTTGAACCAAATACTGTAAGGCTCAGTCCATGCGAAAACTTTTCCGTCTGATACAGTCGTACATTCATGTCAGAGAAGGTTTGATGTTAGGTCGTTGGCAGGCCTGATGGTAGCGTGAGCTCAACAAGTGTCGATTGGGCACAGAGTAGCTTTGTTTCTTTTCTTCTTAAAATAGTCGGTTCTGGAGTGCTTCGTTGAAAGTGATAAACCGAAATATTGTACAGTGACAAAACAAATGTACGGAAAGGAAATTGCGTGCAGTTGAAGGCTTGTAGGCAGCCTACTCCTTGATTTTTGAAAACTGAGACTTAGGACCGCATTTTTTTGTAAATGAGCCACGTGTGAAGCAAACCAAGTGCTATATCATGTGTGAGATACAGTGGCGAGCGAGTGCGCCGGGACTTACCCCAGTTCACTGTTAGTAGCGCCACGTCACCTTAACGCGTCTGTGCGTAGCGCACAACTATTGCACCACAATTTAGTTTGAAATTTAAAAATCAAAATTTATGTTTAAAACTTTGTTGAATTATTGTTTAGTGTAATAATGTTCCAAATACCAAGTTTTGATGTTCTAAACTTAACAGTTTACGGAAAGATGCCGTTTTAAGAGAAATATCAGAGGCGCTAAATAATGACGCTAGGAAGCCAGAATTTGGTCAGAAGGTGCAGTTAGAAGTTATAAATAAGTGATGCTGGTTTCCAAAACCATAAAACAAAAATTAACGCCAGAATCCACGTTTTTCGGAAAAATCAGAGGCGCTAAATAATGGACTTAGAAACTTGAAAATGTGTTTTATGTATCAATACACCCCAAAAATAATAACAGAGAGTCCACGTTAATCTCCCTCTTATAGTTTTTGAGTAATTAAATAATAATAAATAATAAATAAATAAATGTGCAGCTATGTTTAAATTATTAAAATATTGAATTAAATAAAAACTAATTTTGTAACTAAAATGTACCTAAGTGTTGTAGTTTAAGTACTTGAAATTTTAATGATAACGGATTTTGGTTAAACCAGATGATCAAGTAAATCAAATAATAGAGCTACACCAAGTTTGAGACCTGTAACATAAATAGCAACTGATATAAGTCTTAGCAAAGGTATGGTTCAGAGGTAACAATCTACCGTTAGTTCCACTAAATAAATTCTATTAAGCAAAGTTTTCATTCTAGCTAGCTGAAACTTTCTACGTGCTTTCAAACTGCTTATCTGCATACCAGCAAAAATTAGGAAGTTTCTGAAGTAATTGGTAACTATATTATTAAATATTATGTGTCCGAGTTAGCGGTCGCTTGTAGACTGCCTCCGTATGCAAATAGACAGAGACAACAGATGTTTTCTCGGCAGTCCGCACCGGCGCCTTTTAAATACAGCCCCCGAAGCAGAAGGAAGGTTCACTTCGCTTTCAGACACTGTGAGGTCCACGCCAGTTAAACGTCTCGTCGAGTTCTGCTCGGATGACGTCAGAGCCGAGCTGTGACAAGCGCGTATTTGGCAGTGAAAACGGATAGTGAACTCGCGAGGACTGTACACCGAGCTGGATCGTTTAGAATTCGGCAAAATAACTTTTAGTGTGCCGTCCGTGTGAAATTCAGTTCCGCGTGGCAAGTGGTAAATTTATTTCCGCTTTTAGGGCGAGCATTAATTTTTGAACATTTATTGCGAACTTTCAATTGAGTGATGTTAGTCAGGGCGAAAAACAATCAATCTGGTAGGAAGTTACCGTAGAGGTCGCCTCTGAATCGCTAAAGGTGCTGTTAGATTAGAAAGATTTGTTTTCAATTGAACATAACGCAATTTTAAGTGTTGTTTGTGAGAAACTTTAATTAAATTAAATCTTGATTGGAACTTTAAACTTTTACTTAAGTCATAGTCCTGACCCCGCAGAGAAATGGGAAATAGACACTTTTCTTTCAGTAGGCTGGACCGGAATGTGGCCGTGCAGACTGGAAACTAAGGCAGTATGTTTCCCTACCCTTTCTGGCTGACCACCAAATTAGTTGCCAGGCTCACGTGATTAAAGACGGCATCAAAACTTGAAACCAGTGAAGTGACTTACTCGCCGCCCCACACGTCTATGGTGTTACAAAAAGGCAACTGCAGATAAAAATATGGCCAAGGTGAACGGTATGGTGCGGAATGGAGGGGAAACAGGCTGCTTGAAATAGCTGACGACACTAAAATTTCAACATGAGAAAACATGAAAAGCAATGAAATTACACTTTTTATGCATATACAGAAATATATGAAGAAATTAGAATCAAATATGTAGGTGATTAGAGTGTATTTAGGATACGAAATTTAGCACATATATCTGTCATCTGCAGCTACATATACATACACGATCTGTCGGAGAGGGTTGGCAGCAATCTACAGTTGCTTGCTGATCATGCTATGGTGTACGGTGAGGTGTCGAGGCTGAGTGCTTGTAGGAGAATACCAGATGACTTAGACGGAATTTCTAGTTGGTGTTATGAAAGGCAGCTAGCTCTAAATGTAGAAAAATGAAAAAGTGTAAGTTAATTCAGATGAGTAGGAAAAACAAACCCATAACGCTCGAATACAGTATTAGTAGTGTGCTGCTTGACACAAATGTGTGTGTGTGTGTGTGTGTGTGTGAATTCCTAAGGGACCAAACTGCTGAGGTCATCGTCCCATTTGACACAGTCACGTCGATTAAATAACTAGGCGTAAAGTTGCAGAGCGATATGAAATAGAACGAGAATGTGAGGATTGTGGTAGGGAAGGCGAATGATCAACTTCGGTTTACTGCGAGAATTTTGGCAAACTGTATTTCATTGGTAAAGGATGGTTCAAATGTCTCTGAGCACTATGGGACTTAACTTCTGAGGTCATCAGTCCCCTAGAACTTAGAACTACTTAAACCTAACTAACCTAAGGACATCACACACATCCATGCCCGAGGTAGGATTCGAACCTGCGACCGCAGCGGTCGTGCGGTTCCAAACTATAGCGCCTAGAACCGCTCGGCCACTCCGGCAGGCTTTGTAAAGGAGACCGCATATAGGACACTAGTGAGATCTGAGACCTTAACTTTTACCGGCGAATTGAATGTTCAAATAACTTACGGGTTTGCTGCTGGGTGACGTCGTCGACCACAGCCGATATTTCGACAGGAGCACACCCTACCATTCTCAATGCACAACTGCAAGGAGGAAGCAAAGTGCAAGGGAATTCAGTACCTTTGTTCACAGAGGAGAAACAACGAAGATACCACACACAGAACAAGTAACCGCATAGTCAACACGCAACCAAAGATAACCAGCATCAGAAATATCGACAGTGACTATTAATCAACAGGTGAGGTAGCACTAATTCTGTCACTCTATTTTTTGATGAGAGATGGAGCCGGATTCCAAGCAGCATTGAAACAAAATCCACCATCTCTGTTTATAAGGTTGCTTGATAGTTCGATTTCAACAGATTCCTTAGTAACACTATCCCAATAGCTGGACGTGCAAGCCAGAATCTCCATGTTGTTGTATTCCGGTTTTTGGAATGTTGTGGATTGGCAAGACAGCCAACCCACTATGAGGAAGCCGAAAGGCACGCGTTTAAGCTCACGCAGGCTGGCGTGAGGTCTGGAACAGGACAAGGAATTGAGACTAGCAAAAAAGGTACGTAGCTTCTGGAATACTTAACTTTAATCCATAATTGGTGAACATCGCTGTTGACGGTACATGTTTTACAGCATCAATAGTAACTGGTACTGGCGCCTTGCTAGGTCGTAGCAAATGACGTAGCTGAAGGCTATGGTAACTATCGTCTCGGCAAATGAGAGCGTAATTTGTCAGTGAACCATCGCTAGCAAAGTCGGCTGTACAACTGTGGCGAGTGCTAGGAAGTGTCTCTAGACCTGCGCTCGGTCTGCAATCACTGATAGTGGCGACACGCGGATCCGACGTATACTAACGGACCGCGTGCGATTTGAAGGCTACCACCTAGCAAGTGTGGTGTCTGGCGGTGACACCACATGTAACATCTGAATTCAATCTACCCGAATATTCAGTTCACTATGGAGGTGGAAAAGAATGGATGCCTTCCCTTCCTTGATGTGTTGGTCAGAAGGAAGACTGATGGTACGTTGGGAGATTCTGTTTATAGGAAGCCTACTCACACTGACTTGTATCTGCGAGCTGATAGTTGTCACCATCCAGCTGAGCGTGAAGGAGTACTTCGCACCTTGGTTCACAGGGCCCACGTTATCTCAGACCCTGAAAGTTTGGCAGCTGAGCTATCACATCTCGAAGTCACCTTTCCTCAGAATAGTTATAGTGAGAGGCAGGTCAAACGTGCGTTGCGCTGTCAGCCTTCTGTGCAATGGGTGAGTGACGATAGCAACGAAGTGGCACCTAATTCTACGGCCTTTTTGCCTTACGCAGGAAGCATTTCCAACAGGATTGGCCGTATTTTGTGGAAACATGATGTGAAATGTTTTTCGACCACATTCTAAGATTAAGGCCCTGTTGGCGTCCTTAAAAGGTGATCTCGGTGTCTATCGTATTCCTTGCAGTTGTGGCATGTCATATATTGGCCAGACAATCAGGACGGTGGAAGACCGGTATATTGAACATAAGCGTCACACACGCTTAGAACAGCCGAGCAAATCCGCTATTGCAGAACATTGCCTTGACACCAGTCATCCTATGGTATACAAAAACACGGAGATTCTGGCATGCACGTCCAGCTTTTGGGATAGTGTTATTAAGGAAGCTGTTGAAATCAAACTATCAAGCAACCTTATAAACAGAGATGGTGGATTTTGTTTCAATGCTGCTTGGAATCTGGCTCTGTCTCTCATCAGAAAACAGAGGGACAGAATTAGTGCTACCTCACCTGTTGATTAACAGTCACTGTCGATATTTCTGATGTTGGTTATCTTTGGTTGCGTGTTGACTCTGCGGTTACTTGTTCTGTGTGTGGTATCTACGTTGTTTCTCCTCTGTGAACAGAGGTATTAAATTCCCTTGCACGTTGCTTCCTCCTTGCAGTTGTGCCTTGAGAATGGCAGGGTGCGCTCCTGTCGAAACGTCGGCAGTGGCCGACGACGTCACCCGGCAGCAAACCCGTAAGTTATTTGAACTAGTGCGATCCATTATTATGTACTGTTAGAATGTTTGAGATCAGTACCAGGTCGGATTAATGGAAGAGATCGAAGCACTTCAGAGGCGGGGATGCTAGATTTTTTACCGACGGATTGGAACAACACGCAAGTAGTACGACTCTATTTGCGAGTGAAACAGTAAAGGAAATTGCTAGTAGTGGTACAGGGTACCCTCCGCTACGCACCATGCGGCGGTTTGCAGAGTATATTTGTCGATGTAGACGTAGATGTAGCTGTTGTGTACATCTACATGACTACTCCGCAGTTCACACTTAAGTCCCTTGCAGAGGGTTCATCGGACCAAAAATTATATCACATTCAGAGAAGAAAATTGATAATGAAAATATTTCGTCGCAACAAAAAACGGATTTGTTTTTAATTATTGTCGTTGCAACTCGTTGATCACATCCATGATACGCTCCTCCTATTTCGTGGTAATACAAAACAAGCTACCCCTCTTTGAACTTCGATGTACTTCGTGAATCCTATCTGTTAAGGATTCCATACAGCGTAGCAATACTGTAGCACAACGAATAAGCTTAGTGTAGGCAGTCTCTTTAGCAGACCTGTTGCATCTTCTAAGCGATCTGGTTTACCTTCCCTAACAAGTTAAGTTCTTCACAGTTGTAATTTCTAGGTATTTAGCCGAATTGAAAGCCTTTAAATTCGTGTGATTTACCGTGTGATCGAAATTTAACATATTTATTTTTGTACTCATTTGGATGACCTCAAACTTTCCCTTATTGAGAGAACATTGCCACTTTGCGCACCATTCAGGTATCGTGTATAACTTATTTTGCGATTCGTTTAGATCATCTGATGTAATACCTCTGGGCATTCGTCAAGTTATAATCCAGAATTAATTATCATTCTGCAGCGAAGTGTGCGCTGATTTTAAAAGTTATGGCATATCAAAACTGTTTGCCGAACTGAGACGTGAACATGGAATCTTTTCAAAGGTCCCATGTTGGGGTCCCGGTACAACACACAGTTTTGTTCTGGCATTATGATTCAAGTAAAACTGATTTTTGACGACAGAGCTGAGAACGTGGTGGAGCAGACAACTGTCGAATAACAGCTAGATCAGGACAACAAGGCCAACACGCGGTCTTACATTATCTTGTTGAAGAGAAACGTAAAGGGGGCCTCGAAGATCGAGCGCAGCCACCGGCCTTAACAACCAGAAATGTGATTCTAAGTGTCCATAATGCAAGCTATGAGAGCCACAGGTGATCGTGTCGGTTATTCAGTGGCACTACAAGCCATGGTGCCAGATGCTGGCCTCGTAGGACACTGAATTCTGACTGCAACGTTCCCTCTCCTCGCAGACCCTACACACAGGTACGTCCATTGTGATGCTCTAAGCAGAACGTGGTTCCTCTCCTGTGTCGTCGCTCGAAACACAACGGTCGGCACGTCTCTCTCTGATTCCGCATCGAGAAACGCCGTAACAATATTCGTCGTGTTAGTAGTCCAAGTTGCGCCAGATGTATGCGTACAGTCTCTGCGCATATTCGTTTTGCAGCGAACAAGGCCACTTCCTGACCCAAAGCATGTGACGTCGCTGCAGCCGATCGATCAACATATCTAATCTCTCGGTCGCTAGCCACTCGGAGCTATTAACATCCTGCATACCGTTGAGTGCGGCCGTCCTGCATATACGCATGGCAGTGATAGGATTCCGACCAGTACGCGTAGCAGTTTCGCGGATGATATGCCACAATCTCGACAGCCGTTATTTCCACTGATGTCGAGTTCCGACACCGTGTGGCAGCCGTATCTTCTTCTCCCACGAGGCACACCGCAGCCTTCTCACAAACAAGTGGCATGCAAACGCGATTTCTGAATGAGAAACCCGCTGCGCAATCGTTCATTACAACAGAATATTGTCACTTCGCAACCACAGTCAGGTCCACATCCGAAAGCAGAGTGATCAATAAGCACGAACACCATGGTACAGCCAGAAATAAGATGTCCTCCTGGATAGAGAGTGCAGTTATTTATAGAAACATCGATTATTCTAGAACGTACAAACATTATAAACATAATATGTTTAAAGTACTCTCCCGAAATGGTGGTGAGTTGTGGTGGCATGTATAGGGCGGTCAATAGAGCGGTTATCAGCACCCTTACTTAACCGAAAGAGCATAAGTATGGTTATCAGTTGTGAGGAAAAAATGGTTCAAATGGCTCTGAGCACTATGGGACTTAACATAGGTCATATGTCCCCTAGAACTACTTAAACCTAACTAACCTAAGGACATCTCACACATCCATGCCCGAGGCAGTATTCGAACCTGCGACCGTAGCGGTCGCGCGGTTCCAGACTGTAACGCCTAGAACCACTCGCCCACACCTGCCGGCTAGTTGTGAGCCGCATGGAACAAACTGTAAGTTAAAAAACACTGAACCCGCAACAATGCTGGGTCTCTCTCAAACTGTCAGATACCATAGCAAATGTCGGATGCTTCAGGACAGTGCGTGAATTAAAATTATAGACTGCAACTACACAACTACACAAGTTTTGCCGGACGGAGTGGCCGAGCGGTTCTAGGCGCTACAGTCTGGAGCCGCGCGACCACTATGGTCGCAGGTTCGAATCCTGTTTCGGGCATGGTGTGTGTGATGTCCTTAGGTTAGTTATGTTTCAGTAGTTCTAAGTTATAGGGGAGTGATGTCCTCAGAAGTCAAGTCCCATAGTGTTCAGAGCCATTTGAAGCATTTGAACACAACTTTTAAAATAGTGGAACATCGAACGGTGCCTGCAAGATCAATT
This sequence comes from Schistocerca nitens, assembly GCF_023898315.1. NCBI lineage: Eukaryota > Metazoa > Arthropoda > Insecta > Orthoptera > Acrididae > Schistocerca > Schistocerca nitens. The sequence continues at coordinate 926,392,927 of NC_064617.1, read as the reverse complement.
GGAAAACAAAAGGTGAAGCAGCCACCCTAGAAACACATTACGGCTTTTGAGATTAGACATCACACAGAATCTTAAAACACGAAGCACTTTCGATTTATCATCACCTAAAATAGACGGCAGGTCAACTGGTAAGTGGGTTACGGCCCTCATAGCTTTGTATAAAAACGTATTCGGTTAAAATGTGGAACCTGTACACCACAAGCACTGCATACCGCGTGGTCTTCTTGCCGAAGGTGGAACCCGTGCGTCAGAGGACAGTGTCCTGTCTAGAGGCGTGTTAAATGCCCTTGCACCCGTCGAAGTGGCCGGAAGCAAGAACGCCAAGTTCGTGTCGGTGGTTTCACGGGCCTCAGCTTGTTGTCCTCCAACCCCAGCCGCTCCTCTTCCTACAGACACATGACGTTGTGTCTCAATGACGAGACAGATGCATGGACAGGGCCGCAGAAATTGGTACTACCAGACAGGTATCGTTACATGCTACATCTGCTGCTTCATTACCCTGAATGGGCACGTGCCGTGGTATCCAGCAGAATTACACATACTTTCCCTGGCTCTGTAAGATGAAAAGGGTGTCATGAATCAGCTGAAAATACTTTTCGGATGGATACACGTGATCGCCGGCCGGAGTGGCCGGGCGGTTCTGGCGCTACAGTCTGGAACCGCGCGACCGCTACGGTCGCAGGTTCGAATCCTGCCTCGGGCATGGATGTCTGTGATGTCCTTAGGTTAGTTAGGTTTAAGTAGTTCTAAGTCCCATAGTGTTCAGAGTCATTTTGGTACACGTGAAGGGCACTTAGGCAGTCGGTGCAGATGAGGAATTCGCACCGCATCTTCTCCAGTGCCCTCAAGATCGCATATAATTCAGCGTCATACACTGTCAATAATCTACACAACCTGGAAATAACACAGCACAGCTGACGGAATTATGCTGCTTAGACCCATCAGTGTAAAAGACCATGTAGTCATAGTGCTCGGCTAAAATTCCGCAAAACATCGATTTAAAACCAGGGACCAGAGTAAAAATATTCTGGCACACTGAGGGATCCAAAACAACCCTGTATCTCTCTGTTAACCAGCGATGAAGCACAGAAATATCATCTACACCAAGAGCCACTAAGTCACGCCGATGCCAAATGGCCTCGTTGCTCCTATCCTCTTGCTAAATAGCCGGCGCAGTGGAGGGCGACCAACAGTATGAAATGCCGGTGATTGTGTCTTGGGCAGTAGGCTGCACACATGATGCATCATGAGGACTCGCTGCCTGGTGACAACTGGCGGTTCACCAGCCTCAACACAGAGGCTAAGAATTGGACTCCGCCTATACTCTCCTGTCGACAACCGAATTTCCTTTTGATGAACAGCATCACTTATCTTGAGATAAGATGGTCGCGCTGAGTCATAAACTCTGCAACCACAGTCAAGGCGGGATTGCACAACCGCCTTGTGAAACTGATGCACATATGTTCGGTCTGCCCCTCGTGACCTGTGGCTGAGACATTTTAAAATTTTAATGCCTTTAATCCTTTGCTATTAATAGCTTTCAGGCGTGTAACGACCTGAGGCGATCATCGAAAGCGAGACCCAAAACTTAACAGAACTTATAAAATTAATAACAGTGCTCCTCATTGTAAGAAGAGGCAGGTTCAAAGGGCGACATGAACGATTTTAATTAAAACAAACACATTTCTCTAAGAAAAATTTAAATCCTGCACCATTAGCCCATTCCTCCGATCTCTGTATCGCAAGTTGCAGCTGGTGAATTGACGTTGCAAGGTTGGAGGAAGAGCAGAAGAGGCAAAGTCGCTCACGAACAATGAACATCGAACACGTGGCTTAACTGTGGATGCAATGCCATTGATGGCGACAGTGAACAGAGTTACACAAATCAGACCCTAGAGGACCCCATTTTCTTGCTCGAATCACTCGGACAGATCATCACCAACCTCGTATCGAAAAAATCTTCTTGAAGGACCATATGAAAATTGATAATCTTCCTCTGAAGCCCCACTGGTGAAGCTGTCCTAGAATACTATGCCTTCAAGTAGTGTCGCAGGCCCTCTCAGGGTAGAAAAGGATACCTATGAGATGCTGTCTGCGTAGGCAAGAACAATGATTGGATGTCCACCTTGAGCAGGATGAGCTTGACAAGGGTTGTGCGATACCTCCTAAACCGACACTGGGAGCGACTAAGAAGCTCCTGCGATTCTAGGACCCAAATCAGATGGCGGTCAATTATGTATTCGACTGTTGTTTCCACGTGGCTGCTGAGGGCCACACTATAATAACTAATGGACAACACGTGGCCCTTCCCTGCTAAAATGGCATACCTCCACGAGTCGAGAAAGTCCCCAGTCAACCAAATCGTATTAAAAAGGGACCAGAGCATTTCCTCTGCATCCTGGTGAAGGCACTGAAAGATGTGGTACGAGATTTGATTCTTACCTCAGACTGTCTCCTTGACCTGAGACAACGCACACTCAAGCTCCCTTAAGGGAAAATGGCAGTTGTTGTCCTCTGGGTTGCTAGAATTAAAATTTAAACAGTCCTTTTCCACCAATGCCCGATGGCGGCGGAAACATGGATCTTGGTTTACAGTAGCACTGATCGAACCAAAGTAATCTGCCAAGGCAACTGCTATGTCTCCGTGTGTAGAATGTAGCCACCATAGCAGCAGTGCTGCAGTTACAGGTCTGGCACATTTTCCAGATATCCTCCATATGGCTTCCCATACATTTGAAGAGCTAGTGGAACGATTGATCGATCCCAGAAACACTTGCCAAAACTCCTTCATGTTCTTCCTGATTTTCCTTCCAGCCCTTGCCCTCTGGCTTGGAAGGCTGCAAGGTTCGTAGCAGAAAGTTGACATGTGCCTCTCCCAGATAGCGGAGCAACACTCATTGTTCGACCATAGGACAACCCAGTCCTGAGGTCGTCTGAAGACTTTGGGATAGACACATCGGCAGCATGGTAGATCACATTAGTAATGTGATCCACCCAGTCGCCAGACACTATCTCACCAATCAGAAAGAACTATTTGACTGCACATTGTCTATTTTGCTCCACTAAGTATCTAATGTGGCGGTTTCCTATCAGGGACAGCCCCATCTGAGACGTGAATCCAGATAGGGAAGTGGTCACTGGAATATGAGTCATTGACAACTTCCCAGTGAGCAACACCGAGAAGGGCGGGGGAGCAGAATCAAGGTCTATAACCGAGAATGACCGCATCGTAGCGCTAAAGTATATTCTACCACCAGCTTCAATAAGGCATAACTCCTCTGACACAGTAACGCATTTGACAACCACATTGATGAAGATCCTCATAGCTCATTGCATGCATTAAAATCTCCTAGAGGTAGGAAGGCTGGAGGAAGTTTCAAAGAGGACAAGTTACTCCCTCACCTATTTTTTGCATGCAAAAAATTATTAAAGGTTTTGTTACAACCTGATGCACCTGAGCAGACGTTGATGGAGCCTGGTAGGATGCTAAGAGCATGAGGTATTATTATGGCTCTTAGCTTGTAGAATTGGCATGCTGAAAGCAATTGGCGGTGAGCCCATCGCTCAGTAAATCTTGCTGGACAGGCCTACAGCTGTACAGGGCAGACAGAGCAGCCTCTCGCCAAGACAGGTCTCCAGCAGAACAATGCCATGATACCTGCATTGGTCCAAGCCAAAGCCTGGTCTGGGGCGACGGACTGAAGGAACGCATCTACACAGTGGAGTCGTAAACCGGGCGTTGCGTACAGAGCCATGTGTAATAAAAATTCACAAGTTTTCATGTTTGGTGATACTGCAAATAGGCCTGCGACCCACTTCCATCGGCCGCCTCGGTTGTATAAGAACCTCCGGCGTCTGAGAAACGTTTAGAGACAGAATCTTTATTACACCTCATCGCTAGGACTAATAAGCTCCAAGGCACAGGATCTTTAAGACTGTATCTGTTCCCTTGTTGCCGTGAGAAGCAACGTGACTTCAAAGAAAAACATCTTCCCCCTCTGTGAAAATTTAAAAAAGCCACTAATTGGCGGTTTCATTTTTGTTTTCATAGACGCAGGTTTCTTAACTCTTACCCTGGTTTGACAGGAGTTTGTGCTATCGTGTAGGAGGGGAGATTTAGCGCTTCTAGAGCGCTGTGATTGGCTCAAGATGGGGTGAAGGCGGTGTCGTTCGTGCACTTTGCAGGAAAACGGATTTTTTTCTGAAGAGATGCGAGGCAGACAGGTGCTGGACTTTCGCCTGGTAAGAGAAGATTTCTGGTCGATGCTCTGGCATGTGTGATTGGTGTTTGGGACCTGCCCTGATACTGACTTCACTTGCGAGTAGTTTAGACTGGGGAGCCTGTGGTGAAGTTCTTACTGTACCGATAGTGTGACTTCGGACGTCGACTACTCGTTTGCTGACGGTACACATTCGTTTTTGGTTTACCAGTCTTGACGTTTGGTATCCTTGTGTGCTCTGTCGTATAACTGAGCCAAATTGGTCCTTGCAACCAATGAACGGGTGTGTCACTCTAAAATCTACCCTGATTTCAGGCCTCTGGTAGAGAGTAAATTGCGATCCGTCTGCCTGATCGCTAGACCAAGAGATTTTTACGTTTCCTTCGTGGCCACGATCGATTCACATGTGCCGCATTACGTCTCACCTCTGCTGCAGTCATCTCGCCAGCTGCAAGTCACATTGCCGTACGAAGCAAACAGGGTAATATATTGCTGCTCCAGCATTGTCAGGGAGTGGAGATCTCAATCGCCACTTGCCCCCAGCTGCGCCTATGTAGTGCAACTACAGTATATTTCATGTTTCATCAATCAAAGTCTGCTCAGCGTCAGATTAATTCAGATTGCGTTATTCATATTTTTAGAACCAGAGTAGTTGACTGATTTCTGCCGCCCAGGATCTTTGTCCTTTGTGGTCTTGAACCACCTGTTAGTTGTTTACGGTATTCAGTGAATGACTGTTTAGCATAATGTATGTCTGTCTTTGTTTTGGGAAAATATTTGTTGTCAGTAAACTAAATTTTACACAGTTTCTCAATCATTTTATATAGTTAGCCCCATGGGTTAACTTCCAAATTGTGAAATCAGGTCAGAAAGACCTTACCTATCCAAACTTTCATTGGGCGGCAGATATACACTGCAGATGGTCAGCAGATTGAATTCGCTCTGTGACAGTAGCTGTCTCAATAGCTGTTCTGAGGGAGGCATTCACATACCACTTTAGGCTCTGTCTCCACAGAAGTCCTCTTTCTGATGAGGGCTCTATCCCCTGAGTACCACATTTCAAATGCGTTTCCAGCAGACACAGATGGGCCTATCCTGTGCTAATGGTTTCAACTCCTCCATATGTGCTCTATACTCGTTCATGTCCTGGATGTTTCGGGATCTGGTGAGCCACCTGTCTCGATTATCCCTTCTTGACAGTACACTTCAGCTTAGTCTTCTCCTTCACATTCAACTACACCGAAGTAGACTGTGCCAACCCAGTGTGCAGCACTTGCCATGTCAAGGTAGCAGCAGCAGCAGGAGTGGATGTAATGATCACTGTTGGAGTATGCATGAGGACAGCAGCATCAGGAGCGGAAGCAGTGTTCACAGTTTGAGTCTGCTTGAAGACAGCAACAATTCCACCTGAACTATTGATGTCACAGGTGCACTTGCTAGAGCATGACGGCTGTGTAGAAACACTCACAGTCACGGGTTTCTTCGTGGGTACTGCAGCAAATGAAGTGGAAGACGTTGGACTTGAAAAGATTAGTTCAGCTTTAACTCTTGGATTTTCTTTTCTTCCTTGCATACCATACGCTCTCTGCTCCAAACTGGAGATGGACCTGAACATCTGACACAAAGCACAAGGGAGGTACTTTTAGTTTCGTCAGGGTGTGTGACTATAACACCTACCACTTTTAGCTCGTCCATTACACCTGAGAGTGATGTGCCAGAGTTTCTGGCACCTGAAACATGACGGAGGATTGGGGACATATGGTCTGATTTTCAGTCTTAAAATTGCAGCTTTAATTTAATCCGACTAAGCCGGCGAATCAAAAGTCAGAATAAATGATTATGAATTTTCCAGTTTTCCATCCACACAACCCATCTCTTGTTTCACCTCAACGACCCCTTCATTAGGCAATACCTCCTGTAGCTATGAAGTGTCCGTATGCATGGTCTCACTGCATGTGATCACTCTTTGACCGTAGTTAACGGTATGGTTCAAATGGTTCAAATGGCTCTGAGCACTATGGGACTTAACCTCTGAGGTCATCAGTCCCCTAAAACTTAGAACTACTTAAACCTAACTAACCTAAGGACATCACACACAGCCATGCCCGAGGCAGGATTCGAATCTGTGACCGTAGCGGTCGCACGGTTCCAGATTGTAGCGCCTAGTTAACGGTATGGTGCTGTTCAACTGCAGTAGGACACCCACCCAACAATTTGGACTTCAAAATGTTGTGAATTTGCTGTGATGTTTCTGTGTCGACCTGCAATGTGCTGATAAGCAACCGTTTAACGGATCTGAAGGTTCTAGAAATACCATCAAGATATAGAAGGGCGATACCTCCTCCAATGTACCATCTTCTCTCCTGATTTCACTGGGCATCCCTGCTACGATACAATGTGTGTACTATAGAGGGAAATTGGTCAGGAGCGCTATCCTCCCATCTTCACTTTGAAGGATGGGTGTGAGTCTATTCAAAGGACCACCCAGACCATCAGGAAGATGTGCATGAGAAGTCGTGGCTGCCACAGTGATCCCACATGGAGCTAAGGAAACAAGCAGGTTGGCCAGACAGAGCTCTATGTGCTTGTGTAAGCCTTATACAACTGAAGAGAGGCAGGTACCCCAGGGTTTCCCCCTAATGACTGTTCCGCCTCAACAGCCACGCATCTCACCAGGGCACAGCATACCTTAATATTGGGCATTCTCGCGATCTGGGCAGTCAAGCCAAGTTTCCCATTCCCTGTGATACACAATATTTCACTTCTGCGACGTACAGCGGTCGCTGAAGCACGCCCAGAGCTTATGGTGACAGAGGCCGTGCTTACCATTCCGCTGCTCAGGAACACCGAGGTTGTCAAGCTCTTACTCAGCAAACGAATGCTGAACCACTGAGGGCAGCTCTTTCGAAATGATGAATTCTAAATAGCAAATAATTAGTGATGGTCCAGTTCGAACTGGCGACCCTCAGGTGTCCACCCAAGACACTAACCACTACACAACACTGCATAAACATGGCCTGCGGAATTTCTGCCTTTCCTATAAAAACAAAGACCCACGTTTCCAAAAAAAAAAAAATGGCTCTGAGCACTGTGGGACTTAACATATGAGGTCATCAGTCCCCTAGAACTTAGAACTACTTAAACCTAACCGACCTAAGGACACCACACACATCCACGGCCGAGACAGGATTCGAACCTGCGACCATAGCGGTCGCGCGGTTCCAGTCTGAAGCGTCTAGAACAGCTCGGTCACAACGGCCAGCCCCACTGTTTCAGTTCTTATTGGAGTCAACTACAATACCCAGGATCTAGAACTTGCCGGTGGTCCTCTGCATGGTGGCGCTAGTTGACCCTACCGTTCTGCTCATGTTGTTACATCCTCTTTACCATAATGAGCATCGAAGGCAGCCCCTCCCGTCGATTTTTCGCCATCGTAGAGTGCGTCATCAGTTTCCATGAACCTCCCATCGTCGTTCCGTGCCACGCGACTGTAGTAGGCCTTCGTATGGAGGAGATGGACGACGTCTCTGCACTTTTCTCTTCTCGATGAAGGGGGCGAGATGCTCTTCACTTCAAAATGATATTTTCTGCAAGAAACTTAGCAAGCTTTACAGAGTATTACCCATCGATTCCCATTTTTCGGCGTCGGGAACATCCCCGAGAAGTCTATTCCAATTCGGTGGCTGCTGCTATTGGAATTGTTACCAGATACTGTGACGAAACTACGGCCCGTGCTTCTGTTTTGATATTCTTTCCAGTTGATTACATAGTGTCAGATGGGTAGAGACACGTCTGTCTGAGTGTTTCCACAGCCTTCGCAAATCTCAGATTACCAGGCTTTGAAACGTCGCGTAAATACTTCAGTATAGTGAACCATAGATAATCTGTGACGACGAACGACCATCTCCGCCACATTGGATCATAGTTCCTCTTATACAATGTTCTACTTTTTAACTGGAATCCTCCTTTGATCGGATCCCCCTTCCTCAATGAGTCTATGACTTCAACCAGTATTGCATCTCCCCTCTCTTCAACAGCTTTGTATTTAATGCAGCGATGACTGAGATTTCGTCCTTGTTGCTGTGCTCCAACAAATGATACCGTGAAAGGCAGTCGCAGTCATTATGTAACCATTTCGTTTTGTGTACCACTGTCACGCCGTACTCCTGAAATCAGTGTCCATCTCACCTGGCAACCCAATGGATCCTTCAAGCTAGTCAGCCAGCATAGAGAATTGTGGTCTGCCACAACGATGAACCGATTTTAGATAAATATGGCCAGAAATTTTTGATGGGCCGAAGAACTGCAAGGCACCCTCTCTCGGTCGTAGAGCAGTTAATCTCAAACCTAGTAAGTAGAAGCATGAGTTATCACCTTTTCTGCCTCTTCCTAAATTTGCATTTCAACTGCTAGCTTCGGTGCGAAGTTCTGCCTCAGCTTTCTCCTCATGCAGTGGTAATGCTGGAGAAGATGTCAGTGCGTCCTGCAGGGCAAATAAATACCTTTCTTGCAGCTTTATCCGGAAAATTTGGCGTTTTCCTGCTGTAGTTCTTGCAAGGGACGTGCCTTGATACAGAAGTGCTTAATGAATTGCTAGTAATCTGAACACACTTCAGCACTGTCATGACGCAGTTAGATGTTCTTCAAACGGCTTCGGTAAAATGACAATGTCATCCAGATAGCAAAGACACGTCGTCCATTTAAGGTGTTGAAGCAGATTGTCCATCATACTTTCGATGTTGGCTGGAACATTACACTGTCCATACGGCATAACTTTAAACTCACAGAGGCAGTCTTTTCCCGGTCAGCCTCGTCAACTGCGATTTGCGAGTAGGCTGTCTGCATGTCCGTACTTGGTTTTGTACAGTCCTCGGTAAACGATGCACAAATGTCATGTGCCCACCAAGTAAAAGTACACATTTGCCAAGCACGATCATGTCGTTCTAACTGTTGTATCTGTCGACTCGGTCGAATCCTCTCAGACATTTCGTCGGGTTCTGATTAACATCTCCGTGAAACACCAATGGATGTGTGACGTGCAACCAACTGCCGACCGGGGATCATTTGCTCTCCTGAATACACGGATCGCGGGAATGATGTACTGCCTGCACTCCTGTCCCTGCACATGTAGCCGAAGGCTTTTGCGTTATCTCATTGGAACCACAGTGATACAGATGTTTTCAAGTAAGCGGCGTCTCCACAAAACAACGTCATTTTCAAGTGCAAATCCAATAGCTGGGTCGTCAATAAAATACAGCACTTAGCACTGAAATCAAATTTATTACGAACCCTAACGTATAGCCAGAACAGAACCGATCTTCTGGACGGAGAGTCCACTTATTTATACAGTCATCGAATATTCCAGAATATAATTACATTACAAACATAACATACGACAAGAAAATTCCAGAACTGATTATTAGTAAATAACAAATGGTTTCTGGTGGTCACGTATGAGTGCTCTGTTGAACACCATGCCAGACGCCGCAATATAGGAAGCAATACTCCTGCAAAATATGTGCCATTGTGCTGAAATGCTAGTCATTTGCGTCTTCAAGCACTTCGCGCGTTATGGGCAAGCGAGATTTGAAAAGCTGTACAAGCTCCTCTCAGACACTCGGTGGTTACGGTTAAGGAACAGTTTCCCCCCTTCACCTGTGCAGCGTCAGAGCAGCTACGCGAGGGTAAAGGCCTCCCTCCGCTCTTCAATACGCCACGCTAGCATAATACCCCGTGCCTGCGCCCCGTGAAATGGGAAGCTGTCGGCTGTGAACGCGCGCATTAACTATTCAGCAGAAGATGCACAGCAGGCCCCGTAATGGAGGACGTCGCCCTGCTTAGAGGGGATTTACGTCTTCTAGTCTTACCTCCAGCTCCGGGTCACTGCACTAGAGTGTGTTACAACACTCCACTACCCACGAATAACTTCAGGATTTATTACTACACCGAATGCACTGAACCTAATGTGTCATGATTAGAGCCCAGATTTTATGTAGTACCAAATTCAGAAATATGTACGTAAATATACTGACGGAAAAAATTCGAAACACCAAAAAATAGTTAATGAAAATCAATGATATTTCGGTAACATATTTGTCTTGGTAACAAATGCAAGTAATCAACATTGCAACATAAGTTATAGTAAGAACGAGATAACCCATTCAAGTGTGAAATGCTGGTACATTAATAACAGGCGTAACCGCCAGGATGTTGAGTGAAAGTGTGCAAACGTGCATCCTTTGGGTTGTACAGGTGCCGGATGTCACTTCATGAGATGGAGTTCAATGCCTGTTGCAATTGGTCGCTCAGAAGGTTTCAGCCGCGGCGGGGCTGCTGGCGTCGCTTTTCGAATTGTTGGCGCCACTATCTCGATCTGTCGAGTGATGTCTCTCTGGTCTGAGGCCACTAAGATCTTTGCTCGAGGTTGTGAATGGGGGACGGGGGATGTTGTGGCGAGGTGAATTGGGGAGTGGTAATGGATGTTGTGAGAGGTCCACCCTGCGAGTAATGAGAGTAGTCGCGCAACCGTCAAGGGCTCAGAGTCCGGCGAGTTTTTGCTGAACATATTTGTGGGCCAATTTGAATCCGTGGGTAACTTCATGTGCCGTAGCCTGGCCAGCCAGCCCTGGGACGTGGCACACTGATGAAAGAGTTGAATCCAGTTTCGCTGTGCTCCATTCTCTGGGCGCCCTTTGCAACTGGCAAACTTCAGCTTTGATTCGTGAACATCGGTTAAGTTTTGGATTGTCAGGTCTTAACTGTTACTTTCCTATGATATCTGTAGGTTTTCTCCGATCACTGCGTTTTCTTACCTAATCTACATCACCATTAGTTGGTTCCTTGAATTGTGGCTGTTGTTCGCTTTTCCTGAGTCGATACTGGCCTTGGTTGTTTGTTAACAGGATATCTTAAACTGTGTGAGATAAGGGTGTCTCCTGAGACGGAGCGATAACGTGTTTCTATGCTGTGGCCGCGCCGGAACCCCCCTCCCCCTGTCATCACGTCACGCAGGACCTAGATAGGTCTTCGGACACCAGATAAGTACCTTTCTCTTATAATCCGGCCAAGTAGCGGCTTCGAGATATCTTCGGGTATTGCAGACGTCATCGCTCTGTTAATTATATTGGCTTAGAAGGTGCCTGGCTCTTAACATTTGCCGTTGCTGAGGCTATGTAATTGGGTTTGGCAGCCGAGTTTCCTTTCACGCGTTTCGCCGTCATTGTAGAGGCAGTATCTTGAAGTGACGCGGGTAAACCGTATGGCTAGTTATTGTTGTTTTCACGTAATTAAGCTTGCTGTGTCAACTTTTATTTTGCAGGTCTGTACCCAACGAAAAGGGCCTTGGAAGGCCGGTCCTCTCGTTGTAACCTTTCTTGGCTTTCCTGTTTGGTGTAGTCTTGTTCTACTTGCTTACAAGCCTTCTGTTGCACCCCTTGCGAGGAGGCAATTCAAACTCTAGGTTACTTAACTGAAGCAGCTGTTCATGAAGACCTATCTGTTTTCTATTTGGTAATTTTACTTGACTGAACCCGTTATTAAGGCCTGTCTCTTTGCTATTTGGTATTTTTACTTAACTGAGGTAGTTATTATTAAAATCCTGCCTGTTTTGCATTTGGTAATTTTGCTAAACTGAAGCTGTTATCATTGTAGGCACGTCTGTTTTCTAATCGGTAATTTTACTGAACTGAAACTGTTATTAAAGAAGTCCTGCCTGTTTCCTATTTTAATAGTTTTACTTAACTGAGCCTGTTATTTTACTGAAGTCCTGCCTGTTGGTATTTGGTAATTTACTGTTGTCAATGAAGGTCTGCCTGTTTTCTGTTTGGCAACTTTACTTAACTGAAGCTGTTACTAGAGAGGACCTGCCTGTTTTCTATTTGGTAAATTTACTTAATTTAAGCTGCTGTTGAAGAAGGCCTGCCTGTTTTCTAGTTGGTCACTTCATTCAGCTGAAGCAGTTATTAAAGAAGGCCTACCTGTTTTCTGTTTGGTAATTTTACTTAACTGAAACTGTTATTACTGAAGGCCTGCCTGTTAATTATTTGGTAATTTCACATAACTGAAGCTGTTACTAAAGAAGGCCTACCTGTTTTCTATTTGGTGATTTCATTTAACTGAAGCTTCTATTAAAGAAGGCTTATCTGTTTTCTATTTGACGATTCGTATGGAGTTACGTATTTTTTTATTATTATTTATTTTAGATAATATCTGTGTCGGCGAGTACGGAAACCGCACAGACGATAAATATCATACAAAGATAAACAATGTCGTTAGTATAAATAATACAGCATGAACATTAATTTCTCTGTCTTCTTCTTGAAGTTACGGGAGTAAGGTAGCCTGTGTCGCAGTTGTACATGCTACCGTAGTCTTCTTTTGTCATGGTTGATCGATGTACGCCATTACGTACTCATGTTTGAAAAAGGTGTGTATCGCAGATAAGTTAACATATTTGAATGTTTAAATAGAGTTATTTAAATGAAAACTTGCATTATTAATTGTTATAGCTTGCTTGCCTATTATCCCATCCTGTTGAGACGTTTTTCAGTTATTTAAATATTATCCGTGGTGCAGAGCTGCGCTACGAACGAACAAGCCGCTGCCGCGGCGCATTCAAACTGCATTAAAAGAAATTGATCATACCGCAAAGAAGCGGGAAGGTAACAGTGAAATAAAATCATCTCTTTCAGCTTCCGGACTTGCAGAGCAGAGCAGCAGATTTTATGTTGTGTTTTGCAGGTTGACGCGGGCTGCTGATAATATATTGCTAACAGTACAAAAGAGATAATTTACCTTCGTAACATAATAGGAATTTTGCTGTGCTTAGTTCTGGTCTGGCAAACCTTATAGTGAAAACGTATTTTTTCTCCAACAATAGTCTCATGTTCTTGTGCTAGTCGTGGTAATTATTGGTGTTTTACGCTTAACAAAAATCGACTGCAAAATGTTGAACAATCTTTGCGAACTGTAACATCAGTATTTCATAACAAAGTAATTTTCATTTTCAATAACCATAAAGTAGGGAAGATATGTTGATTTTTATAGTGAGTTACAGTAACCAAAAATGTTCCTTTAATAGAAAGCCAGATACAGAACAATAAGAACCCAATATATACTGTTTTGTTGAAAATTAATGATTATAAAGAAATTCTTGGCACAGCATTACTAAAAGGTATTTCGCGGCTCTTTTCGTATATGCGTTATTACGCGAACAATAACAAAACCAAAAATAAAATAGAGAAAAGAGTAATTTACAATTTACGACCATACGCGAAATTGTCGCCCAAAAACGTGGGGCCCGAATTTGCAGTGGCCACGAAAATAAGAATAGTTTGTGTAGTTTCTTTCAGTGTCTATATATATATATATATATATATATATATATATATATATATATATATATATATATATATAGTAATAAATGTATGTATGTGTATCATGATTAATGCTATGTATTAATGAATGTACAAAAATTTTTCATGAAAAACCGCACCACTGCATGCAAGTTAGAGGAAGCGATCCTGATAGTACTGAGAAACTGTAACGACTACATAATCCGGGAGCAGCCGAACCCCGAGATCAGATAAATAAAAGGTAAGACTACAGTGTAGTTGTCCTGTTTGTAGAAGCTTAACTCCAGTGAAGTGATCTCATATCGCTAGTGGTGTGTAGTTTGATGTTAGTGTTTATGACAGGACAAAGTTGATTGTAGATAGTAATTTTTAGTGTGCAGGGTATTGTAGATAAACTGACATATTTTGTGTGCAAGTGAAAAAACTGTTAGGTCTTATGTTCGAGTAGGTAATTTAGGAATATGGTTAAATTGCGTAGTCAACGTCCGAGCAATATGGATACTGAGGAACAGCCATTAGTTAGAGCAGGAAATGTAGAAACGGGTGCATTAAGCAGTACAAGTACTCTCTTTGAGGATATACCATGCGAAAATGTGGGGGCAGAGGCACAGGAAGTGGTGCCACCGCCCACCAGTGCTCAAGGAGAGGTTGATAAAGAAATTACACCACCTCCAGAAAAGCAGGAACCAGAGAGTGGTAATCTGCCTGGTGGGTATTCACTTCAGGCGATATTAGAGCGCGTGCTGGATTACAAGGCAAAATTTGCGCAACAGCAAGCCGAGCGAGATCGCCAGCAAGCTGAGCGAGATCGCCAGTTAACAGAAAATTTACTTGCCCAGCAAGCTGAGCGAGATCGCCGGCTAGAGGAAAAGTTTCTTGCCCAGCAGGCTGAGAGGGATCGCCAGCAAGCTGAGCGGGATCGCCAGCAAGCTGAGCGGGACCAGCAACTTGTGCAATCGTTAGAAAATATGAAAAAAGAGATTGCCTGTATGAAACAGAATTATGAGTCGATACCTAAGGCCGTGCAGGAGTTGACTGAACAGGTCAACAACCTGCAAGTAGCAAACACTAACAGGGTAGACGAGATAGGTGTCTTAGCCAACCGAGTAGAAAAGCTAGAAATAGATTCCACACAGCTTGTAGAGCAGAAGTGGAACGAACAAGCAACTAAAATTGAAACCGAATTCAACACATGGCTAGAAGTGAAGGAGAGTGAGATTGACAAAAATATTAATTCTAAGGTACAAGCAGCCATAGCAGATAGAAATTCAGAATCGTTCAGTACCGCAGTAAATAGTCAGGTACAGAACGACGTGCAGACTATCAAACAAATACTCAGTGAGGATATTCCGCAGTGGCAAGTGAATATTAACAAACGGATATCCGACTTGGAAAAGGGTTTAGCACAAAGTAGCAAACATCTTGAACATGAAACTATGTCGCCAACAGCCAATGTTTTCGGCAACGCACAAACTTATACGCGACACAACAATGGTGAATCTTTAGGCGATAATGCGAAGAGCTGTAGCTTCTGTTCGGAGCACACAGCCTACGTCCCAGGAGCAAACCAGTATAGTCCAAAAATATTAGTTGAAGAAAGTTTAATCAAAAATAGGCAGTTTCAAACGTTTACTACTGAACGAAAGTCAGTACACCCAGTAGTATTCATAAAAAGCTTCAAAAATATCTTGCCTAGTGTGTGGAACGAAGCACAGAAAATTCAATACGTAATGTCATACATTCAGGGTGATGCAGCGTTGTGGGCTACGGAAGTAGCGGACAGCTACATGACATACGAACAGTTCGAGAGGGCGTTTTTGTCGAAATACTGGTCGCCTTGTATACAAGAGCGGCTAAGAAAAGAAGTATACAATCCCGAACCGTACTCACCCCGTCTTGGGAATCTGAGACGGTATTTCGAGAAGTACATAAACAAAACGCGTTACTGGGACGAGCCTATCTCACCAAGAGACATAATAAGACTCCTAAAATCACATTTACCCATTCATATCAAAGAGAAATTAATACACGTACCAGAAAGCGACATGGAACATTTCCTGTCTGTTCTAGATTCAATAGACTTAATACAGGAAGACGCAAAAGCAGCGTGTGATCACTCGCGGAATAATGGATCAGGATGTAAACATGACAGAAATAATAGTGCACAAAACCACAACCATGGAAATGGTGGGGGTGGTAACAAGCGGCAAGAGCATTCGCAAAATGGTAATAATGGTAGAAGTCAGAACGGGTATGGGCAGCCGTCCCATAATAAAAAGCGTCGATGTGACGACCGGTACGATTCCGGATTGCCAGGGACCAACCGCTGGAAAAATGCGCGAGGTCAGTGGCACAGCAATTACAATGACGGTAATCGTAATTGGAATCAGAATCAGCGACCAAGCCCAGAGCGGCAGGGTAATGACCGGTACGATAACAACAGACCACCACTGCAGAACGCGCCTATTGCGCAGTCGTGGCGGCCCACAAACCAAAGCGTAAACATAGTAGAGGTCGCAGACAATACCCGTCCAAGTACCTCGCAAGCAAGCCATCCAACAAACTAGAGTCGGCCTCGATATGCTCTCCATCGCTGGCCGAGGGGTGGAGTGAGAGCAACACGAATGACAAGAATATTCCTAGAGTACATATGCTGCGATACAACGACGGTATCAGTATGGATAAAGATCTACTGACCGAACCGCATGAATGTAGGAAAGATAGCAAAGAAAATGTGCAAGCCATAATAGAAGCGAAAATCAATGACGTTGCAGTGAATATAATCATTGACACAGGTGCCTCAGTGAGTGTAATGAGTATAGAGTTGTTTAAAGCGCTAGGGAAGGGACGTAGTATACCGACTTTCCCGGTTAATAATTGCAAGGTGTCTGGAGCTATAAGTGCACAGAGCCAGTTAGTTAAGTACCAGGTGCAGGTGGAGATTTGTAAGGAGGGCGAAGCCATAGTGAGCTCGTTCCTCATTGTTAAAGGGTTAAAGGTGGCCTGCATTCTGGGAGTAGATTTTCTCCGTGAGAGGGACGCAGTGATCGACCTCTCTTCGGGAAAACTAAGTATAGTTAATAAAGGTAGGGGGATTGAGTTGTCTATGATGAAATCGAAGGAGGTACTTGTGCCATGTTGCAATCGAATTAATATCAAAGGTAGGAACCCCTGGGTACTACACCTTAATGATTATTCACCTGTGACGGATCTCTATTATCCGAATATAGGAGATAGAAATTTTGAACCAAATGTTGATGAATTTCGAACCAAAGTACAGGAATCTGAAAGTTTAAGCAACATACAAAAGCAAAAGTTGACGAGCTGTTATCGGAATATACCATGGTATTTACCGACCGACCAGGAATAGTCAAAGGGTACCATTATCACATAGAAGTGATGCCTCACAAAACATACTGTCGCGCATCTTACTCCATCCCTTGGTCGAGGAGGGAAGTAGTGGCTAAAGAGATTTGAAGGATGTTGGAATGGAATAGTAAAGTTATTTATTCAGTGACATATCTGATGTAAATAGTAGTAGTAAGAAGATTTCAATTGTGTTTTAGAGTATAAGTATGTTAGTTTTAAGAAAGAATTTATGTATAGTTACAATTTTGAGGAAGTAGGATCAGTAAACTGAGCAATAATATGCAAATGGAAGACTTTGTTTACAGACAGTTAGTGTCATTAAAGTACTACATGCTCTTCAAGCAGTGAATAATCTTTTGTTGATAAAATAATGATTAATTTCTTGAATCTTTTGTAGTAAGTAAGTACAATTAATGATGAAATCTCATATAAATGTGTAGCAGATGTAATTGTGTTAGAATTAAGGAACCCTGAGAGAGAGTCTATACTAGCCAAAAATTGACTTTGTAGTAAGAAATAATTATGTGATGTAATGTTTACTGCCAATAGTGATCTGAGAACGACACTGGAGCAGAATCCAATAAAAAGCAAAATCGTTCCGTGTAACCTATGCTTTGTATGTATTAATGCTTCAATTGAAGCCTGTGTACTTGGTACACGTTCTTGAATATTAATTACGCGGTACGCGAATCAAGTTACGCGGAAACTACACTGTAGTCCTGTAGGACAGAACGTCAAAAATAATACTAGTATTAAATGAAGTATTTATTGAACAATATGCCCAAGTCAAGCTGTCATGCACATGGTAAAATCTGTTTGCTAGATGGGTGATAAACTGGCAAGCTACACTAAAAGAGGAAAAGAAAGCTATGTACAAAAAAAATCACACACCTTTAAATAATTACAAAAAAGCAATATATGCCTAGTAATAGTATTAAAAGTGTGTAATGAGAAGGGAACACAATGGACTTAATGTAGATGAGAGTGATTATGCTAAGAACAGTTGTTATGCATTAAAAACAAACTGTGTGCATAAACAATCTAGGAAAGGACGGAATATTGTGTGTAGTAGGGACAGAAAAGGACTGTTGTATCTGCACCAATATATACGTCGGTATAAGTTAAGTGTTGAGTGACTAACTGTCATAGTGCAGTGCTCAACGAACAGTACACTATGAGTAAAAACGGTAGTTAGAGATCCGTTCGGAGACGATTCAAACAAACATCGCTCGATGGAGACATTTAGTATGTGTGTACCGAAACATTTTCGCGTGTTGAAAGACGCTCTGGCAGTGTATCAACCGTGAGAACAAGTGAAAGTGTGTAGTACAATGTGCGTGTGACGAACCCTGAATACCAGTGTCACAAGGCCACAAGAAACCTGTTATCACGCCAAAACGTCCTGTGCATACCAGCGAAGCGACGGCGTAATGAACAATAAACGCTTTTAACCAAAGTGCATTTTCTTCCACAGCTAATAAGTTGTATCCTTAAAGACAGTACACCGTTGTGGAATATTTGTTTCATGCGTTACGACGGGGAGCCATGCGGAGAAGCAGAGACGGGTGCCGTGCCGCCAGCCAGCCGGTCGCGGGAAACCACAGCAACACGCCGACATTGGGAATGGTTCGGCGCGGTTCGCGACTGCTCGAGCGCCACCGCAGCACGCCGTCGCTGTTACTGCTAGCAGGTCGTCGACCTCAGCGGTCGCTGGCACGCCGCGCTCCAGACAACGCTACGCAACAATTGCTTCGCGCCGCCCGCTCCGTACGACATTGTTGACGTTCAACCGAACAATAACAACTACGTTGTTCATGTACTAATATGAAAATGATTTATTGGACACGAAATTACGTGACAAACATTTTTTCTTCCTTTAGTTTCCTGTATATAAACTCAAAACATTTACTAATTCAATAATATATGCGATACGTTTTTGTCATATTAGTGAAACAAATTGACACGAACGCCATACAATGGTAAAACATTTGTCGTGAATAAGTGTAGAGACAATCCATTACATTGCTATCAAACTGTTTAATGATTGACCTTAATTGTGACACAGAACACAAATGTGAAAAAGTGTAGAAGGCACATTTTTAATAGAGAGACTAAACGGTTTAACATTTTGACATAAATAATTATTGTTATCTGTGAACATTGGATAAAGTCCACCCTTGTTTGATGAACAAAACCGTGTGTTAAGACAAACCAGGCGAGATGACCATGGCTCCGGCGCAGTTTTCCCAGGTTTTCTGACCGCACGTAGCCCAAATGGGGGAGCCAGAAAACTGTAATGTCCCTGGGACTAGGTTTACGGTCACCTCGCAAAGTGTGAAAAACTATAAAAAGTGTAATTAAACTATAATGTAAAAAATGAAAGAAGTGAACAGTAAATACTCCAAACAAGGTGATAGACAATGACAAAACGGACGTTAGTGGCAGCAGATTGCCGAACATTCCTAACGTTAGTCAATTGCTGCCAGGGGGCATTGTAACGTCCCTTAGCAAAAGACATATTTTGCAGTAAAGAGAAAATATTGTGCATCGTATTCTGTTATTGTATGGAGTTATGTATTTTTTTTATTATTATTTATTTTAGATAATATCTGTGTCGGCGAGTACGGAAACCGCACAGACGATAAATATCATACAAAGATAAACAATGTCGTTAGTATAAATAATACAGCATGAACATTAATTTCTCTGTCTTCTTCTTGAAGTTACGGGAGTAAGATAGCCTGTGTCGCAGTTGTACATGCTACCGTAGTCTTCTTTTGTCATGGTTGATCGATGTACGCCATTACGTACTCATGTTTGAAAAAGGTGTGTATCGCAGATAAGTTAACATATTTGAATGTTTAAATAGAGTTATTTAAATGAAAACTTGCATTATTAATTGTTATAGCTTGCTTGCCTATTATCCCATCCTGTTGAGACATTTTTCAGTTATTTTTCAGTTATGCATTCAAACTGCATTAAAAGAAATTGATCATACCGCAAAGAAGCGAGAAGGTAACAGTGAAATAAAATCATCTCTTTCAGCTTCCGGACTTGCAGAGCAGAGCAGCAGATTTTATGATGTGTTTTGCAGGTTGACGCGGGCTGCTGATAATATATTGCTAACAGTACAAAAGAGATAATTTACCTTCGTAACATAATAGGAATTTTGCTGTGCTTAGTTCTGGTCTGGCAAACCTTATAGTGAAAACGTATTTTTTCTCCAACAATAGTCTCATGTTCTTGTGCTAGTCGTGGTAATTATTGGTGTTCTACGCTTAACAAAAATCGACTGCAAAATGTTGAACAATCTTTGCGAACTGTAACATCAGTATTTCATAACAAAGTAATTTTCATTTTCAATAACCATAAAGTAGGGAAGATATGTTGATTTTTATAGTGAGTTACAGTAACCAAAAATGTTCCTTTAATAGAAAGCCAGATACAGAACAATAAGAACCCAATATATACTGTTTTGTTGAAAATTAATGATTATAAAGAAATTCTTGGCACAGCATTACTAAAAGGTATTTCGCGGCTCTTTTCGTATATGCGTTATTACGCGAACAATAACAAAACCAAAAATAAAATAGAGAAAAGAGTAATTTACAATTTACGACCATACGCGAAACTACTTAACTGAAGCTGTTATCATTGAAGTCTTGCTTGTTGTCTATTTGATAGTTTTACTTAACTGACAGTGTTGCTAAAGAAGGCCTGTATTCTATTCGGTAATTTTACTTTACTGAAGGCCTGACTTGTTCCGATGTAAAGTCAAGTGCCGGCACGCCAGGTGGGAACATTAGAGCAGAGATGACGTCAGCCAACTGGCCCCTCTCCAAGACGACAACACGACGGCAGCGCCGTCTACATGAAGAGCACATAAGCGCGGCCCCGCCTGGCCATGGCCCAGTTGTCAGACTTTTACAGCAGCATCAAGATTAGGCACCTGTATAGCAGCGACTTAGGAAGTGTGTTACTACACCTGTATATAAAATGTATACACTGAAGAGATTTCTTGTTTGTCTGTCACCCTTTGCTTGCAACCCATCTGTATAAATACAAAATTAATTGGAACTGTGTTACTTCACTTGTATACAAATTGTATATACTGAAGAAATTTCTTGTTTGTATGTCGCCTTTTCTTGCGACCCATCTGTATAAATACAAAGTTAATTATTGTCATTTATTTTCTTTATATAATATTCATTAATACGATTTGCTTGAATTGTTGTCTAGCGATCCGAGAAAGCAGGTTTCCTAGGCACCCCATACTTAACGAGTAGGCACGATACAGCATGCCTGTTCCCTTTTACTTAAATTAAGAGCTATTTCATAATTTGGGTTAGCTGAAACTCTTACTAATCAAGGCCTACCTGTTTTTATTGCCCTGTTATTGATATCTGATATCTTACTGAATCTGTGTTGTAATTAACTGAAATTGAGATTGACAAAGTCCAACCAGTTTCAGAATTTTTCATGTCAATAAAGTAGTAACAGGAAATGACACATGATGGTACATAGGCCCTAACCTTTCGCCTTACATCCCTTTATACATAATTGTAGGTTTCAAGGTTATTGCTGGTTGTGGATGACGGTGGAGTTGTCCGATGACGACCCAAATGTGCTCCATTCAAGGCAGATCTGCTGATCGAGCAGGCCACAAGTCGACATTGTGCAGAGCATGTTGGGTTATGACAGCGATACGTGGGCGAGGCTAATCCTCTTGGAAAACACCACCTCGAATGCTATTCATGAATGGCAGTACAACAGGACGAATCATGAGACTGACGCAAAAATTTGGAGTCAGAGTGCGTGGGATAACCACGAGACAGCTCCCGCTATCATACAAAATCTCACCCCAGATCACATCTCCAGCCCAGAGTGCCAAGCACGCAGACAGATGGTTTGCAGGCCCTCGACTGGTCCCCCTCTAACCAACAATCGACCATTACTAGCACCGACTCAGAACCAGCTTTCATCAGAAAACACAACAGATCCCTACCCTGCCCTCCAATGAACTCTCGCTTTAACCACTGAAGTCTCAAATGGTGGTGATTTGGGGTCAGTGGAATGCATACTAGAGGGCGTGTGCCTCGAAGCTCTCGTTGTGTCACTTTTGTGCCACCTGCTGCTCAGGTTGCTGCTGCAGATACAGTATGATACGACAGAGCCATACTCGGAACACGGTGGTCTTCTTTCACGGTAGTGCCACGTGGCCGTTCAGAGTCCAGTCTTCTTGAGACCGTATATTCTCGTGACCATCGCTGCCAGCCATCACGTACAGTGCCTACATTCCTGCCAAGTCTTTCAGCAATATCCCAGAAGGCACGTCCAGTTTCTAGTAGCCTTATGAGACGACCATGTTCAAACTCGTGTTGTTAAAGACGCCCTTTTCGCCCTAAAGGTATTCTTAACTAACATCACACATACTACTAGGGACAGAAAGTTGGCTGAAACCAGCTATAAACAGTAATGAAATTCTGAACTCAGATTGGAATGTATACCGCAGAGACAGGCTGGACAGTGAAGGGGGAGGCGTGTTTATAGCGATAAAAAGTGCAATGGTATCGAAGGAAATTGACGGAGATCCGAAATGTGAAATAATTTGGGTGAAAGTCACGGTTAAAGCAGGCTCAAACTTGGTAATTGGATGTCTCTATAGGCAACCTGGCTCAGCAGCAGTTATGGCAGAGCACCTGAAGGAAAATTTGGAAAATATTTCAAGTAGATTTCCCTAGCATGTTATAGTTCTGGGTGGAGATTTTAATTTGCCAAATATAGACTGGGAGACTAAAACGTTGATGAGGGGTGGCAGGGACAAAGAATCCAGTGAAATTTTTTAAGTGCATTATCTGAAAACTACCTTGAGCAGTTAAACAGAAAACCGACTCGTGACGATAACATATTAGACCTTCTGGTGACAAACAGACCCGAACTATTTGAAACAGTTAACGCAGAACAGGGAATCAGCTATCAAAAAGCGGTTACTGCATCGATGATTTCAGTCGTAAATAGAAATATTAAAAAAGGTAGGAAGATTTTTCTGTTTAGCAAAAGAGACAAAAAGCAGATTTCAGAGTACTTTACAGCTCAACACAAAAGTTTCACCTCAAGTACACATAGTGTTGAGGATCAGTGGACAAAGTTCAAAACCATCGTACAGTATGTGCTAGATGAGTATATACCAAGCAAGATCGCAAGAGATGGAAAAGAGCCACCGTGGTACAACAACCGAGTTATAAAACTGCTGCGGAAGCAAAGGGAACTTCACAGCAAACATAAACGTAGCCAAAGCCTTGCAGACAAACAAAAATTACGCGAAGCGAAATGTAGTGTGAGGGGGGTTATGAGAGAGGCGTTCAATTAATTCGAAAGTAAAATTCTATGTACTGACCTGGCAGAAAATCCTAAGAAATTTTGGTCTATGTTAAAGCGGTCGGTGGATCAAAACAAAATATCCAGACACTCTGTGACCAAAATGGTACTGAAACAGATGATGACAGACTAAAGGCCGAAATACTAAATGTCTCTTTCCAAAGCTGTTTCACAGAGGAAGACTGCACTGTAAATCCTTATCTAGATTGTCGCACAGATGACAAAATGGTAGATATCGAAATAGATGACAGAGGAATAGAAAAACAATTAAAATCGCTCAAAAGAGGAAAATCTGCTGGACCTGATGGGACACCATTTCGGTTTTACACAGACTACGCGAAGGACTTGCCTCCCTTCTTGCAGCGGTGTACCGTAGGTCTCTCGAAGAGCGTAGCGTTCTAAAGGATTGGAAAAGGGCACAGGTCATCCCCGTTTTCAAAAAGGGATGTCGAACAGATGTGCAGCACTATAGACCTATATCTCTAACGTCGATCAGTTGCAGAATTTTGGAACACGTATTATGTTCGAGTATAATGACTTATCTGGAACTGGAAATCTACTCTGTAGGAATCAGCATGGGTTTCGAAAAAGACGATCGTGTGAAACCCAGCTCGCGCTATTCGTCCACGAGACTCAGAGGGCCATAGACACGGGTTCACAGGTAGATGTCGTGTTTCTTGACTTACGCAAGGCGTTCGATATAGTTCCCCACAGTCGTTTAATGAACAAAGTAAGGGCATATGGACTAGAAGACCAATTGTGTGATTGGATTGAAGAGATGACAGAACGCAGCATGTCATTCTCAATGGAGAGAAGTCTTCCGAAGTAAGAGTGATTTCAGGTGTGCCGCAGGGGAGTTTCGTAGGACCTTTGCTATTCACAATATACATAAATGACCTTGTGGATAACATGGGAAGTTCACTGAGGCTTTTTGCGGGTGATGCTGCAGTATATCGAGAGGTTGTAACAATGGAAAATTGTACTGAAATGCAGGAGGATCTGCAACGAATTGACGCATGGTGCAGGGAATGGCAATTGAATCTCAATGTAGACAAGTGTAATGTGCTGCGAATACATAGAAAGAAAGATCCTTTATCATTTAGTCACAAAATAGCAGGTCGCCAACTGGAAGCAGTTAATTCCATAAATTATCTAGGAATACGCGTTAGGAGTGATTTAAAATGGAATGATCATATAAAGTTGATCGTCGGTAAAGCAGATGCCAGACTGAGATTACTTGGAAGAATCCTAAGGAAATGCAGTCCGAAAACATAGGAAGTAGGTTACAGTACACTTGTTCGCCCACTGCTTGAATACTGCTCACCGGTGTGTGATCCGTACCAGATAGGGTTGATAGAAGATATAGAGAAGATCCAACGGAGAGCAGCGCGCTTCGTTACAGAATCATTTAGTAATCGCGAAAGCGTTACGGAGATGATAGATAAACTCCAGTGGAAGACTCTGCAGGAGAGACACTCAGTAGCTCGGTACGGGCTTTTGTTGAAGTTTAGAACCTTCACCGAGGAGTCAAGCAGTATATTGCTCCCTCCTACGTATATCTCGCGAAGAGACCATGAGATATTAGAGCCGACACAGAGGCATACCGACAATCATTTCTTTCCACGAACAATACGAGACTGGAATAGAAGGGAGAACCGATGGAGGTACTGAAAGTACTATCCGCCACATACCGTCAGGTGGCTTGCGGTGTATGGATCTAAATGTAGATGTAGATATAGATCAACTCATCACTTCCAGTCTCAAAGGCAACTAACGTTCACGAACACGGCAGCGTTTATTTAAAGCAATCCTGATCTACAGCCTCATTGTGGTGCCACCCACGCTACTCTTATGCGACTGGCACGAAATTTAAATAGACATCAGCTTTCAGCTGCAGAAGCACGCCTACCATCTTTCGTTTATGTCGCATAACTCCTTCTTGGTGTTTCGATTTTTTTCCGGTAGTATATGTAACCAAATTTGTGAACTATGTAAGTAAATACGTAATGAAACAATTATATGTAAAATCCAAAATTTTATTTTTTTGGGTGAAAATGTAAGTTCACAGGTAGCGAAGTCAAATATCTCTCTTAATTCTTAATCAGTGCTCTTTTATAAAGTACTGAAATACAAGTGTCTTCTAGTCAAGTATTTAAGTCATTCTGAAATGGGATGCAGTATTAATTATAATATACTTTTACAAATACTCTGTTGCTACGCACAGTCTTCTGCCTGTCAGTGCAGTCTTCTGTCTGTCAGTACTTTTTTATAAATAGAGAAAGATCGGTCATCTTCACAAGAAGTCATCGGTGTATATTTACATACAGGGATTATGCTAGAAGTAATGTTCTCAGAGGTTTCTACACTTTGATCCTTAAATAAGCGAGACAAAATAACGAGATTTGAATATCCAGAGATCTTATTCAGCACAGATTGCAGTTTACTGGAAACTACACCACCCACTTTACCTGGTACAACACTGACCTTCCGATACGCATCTTCCATTGTTCCCACAGCCCTTGGAGAAACATGTACTTGTAGTCTCCAGTTCGTTGATGCTGTCCTGAAGCCTTATGTAGTGACTTGCGATGTATGAAACTGAACTGATCACTTTAGAACTGTCGAGCGCTCCAAGAATTCACTCACACATGCTGCAGGATCAGAAGAAAAGTTCTTCGTTATTGACTTCACAGCTTCGTCCTCCTTGCGGTAGAAAGTCCCAGCTTCAGTCTACGCTATCCGCCTTGGTATCACCGGCTCCGGCGACGGGTGTATCAGGTAGCTGCTGCTTCTAGCGTTCTACACGATAAGAACATTCCAATAAAACCTTCATTGCTGACGGGCATTTATGTCTAAGCATCTCCACCCCTCGTTGCAATGCATGAGCCGTACCTGCAACGTAGCGATCTACATCTACATCTACTACATCTACGTCATTACTCTGCTATTCACAATAAAGTGCCTAGCAGAGGGTTCGATGAACCACCTTCAAGCTGTCTCTATAACATTCCACTCTCGAACATCACGCGGGAAAAACGAGCACTTAACTTTTTTCTGTGCGAGCCCTGATGTCTCTTATTTTATCGTGATGATCATTTCTCCCTACGTAGGTGGGTGCCAACAGAATGTTTTCGCAATCGTAGGAGAAAACTGGTGATTGAAATTTCATGAGAAGATCCCGTCGCAACCAGAAACGCCTTCGTTTAAATGATTGCCACTCCAGTTCACGTACCATGTCTTTGACACTATCTCCCCTATTTCGCGATAATACAAAACGAGCTGCGCTTCTTTGTACTTCTTCGGTGTCATCCGTCAGTCCCACCTGACGCGAGTCCCCGCATTCAACAAGTACGGAGCTGCATTGTGTACCTCAGTAGGACCTCCTCTTCCTTTAGGTCATTTGATCGTAGTATTGTAAGTCCATCATTAATTAATCCAGCAAGTACTGAACTGTTTATTGCCTCCAAGTTTTACAATAAATTATATAGTGTTTAGATGCAGCCTCAGAATCCAACTTGCCCGCAGATTAGCGACGAAACGGCCTAAACCACCCGTCGTCTGATTAGCATAAATCGTATAGGTGATTTGTCAACGTCAGCTATAATTTTTCTACTACGTCAACATGGTAAGAATCCAGATAATTTTCTTCCTGAGAGTAGACTCACAGGGAATTGTGCGGTTCCAGTATTTCTGTAAGAAATATTTAAATTCGGGTAGTTGAAGGTTTTTACAAGGCATGTTTCCTGTAACGCATGCAGAAGACAGTTCTTTGTAAAATTCACTGTTAGATGATGAAGGCTGTCCCAGCAATTGTGTAAGTGGAACCGGTTCCTTTGAAGAAATTCGTTGTTTATTCTGAAAATATAGGTTGCTCTGTTAATGTTGTTCCGTTTGAGATGTGATTGTACATTCTATTCATTTATCATAAGTTTGGCAGATGACTATTTTACTATCAGTGGCTAAAGCACTGTCAATAGAGATCCATGTTTTCAGCTTTGATGACAATGAAGACGCAACCGGTGTAATTGTTAACTTAAATGTTAAATGCAGCTGACGGTTACACACTGTGAGGCATTTGAGATAAAGAAAGAAAAGCATTTAAAATGAGTCATCGTTGTCGCCATCGAACTTCACCAATTTAGCACTGAGTGTAACGGGATTGATGACAGTGGGAGAACCATAATAATGAAAATTACTTTTTTCCTTTATTGCTATGTAACAATAATGTGTGGGACATATGAAAACGCATAATTCCGCGGTAATATGAAAATATGTTAAATTACGTAGTATAGCGTGAAACATGTATTATACCTCAAAATATGTAAAACTATGTCATTTAAAACATTAAAATACATATTTGGGTCATATCAGTGTAATTCGTCTACATTATTGTAACTATATGTAAAGGAACAGAATATATAATTACATAAAATCCACAGTCTAGTCATGAGCTTCCTGCTGAATTGGGAACTAAGTCGGTCGTTCGATAAGTTTAATAAAGAAACCTTCATTTGACAAAACTGCCGTACAGATTACTTTCAATCGACGAAAATGCATTTCCTCAAAAAAGAATTCTCTAATGGATAAATACGGGAACACTGTATGAGAGGAATTAGATTGAAAGCCAACTCATTGCTTTAATATATTTCTTTCTCTGACTTGTGGAGCATTAACCAGACGTTAAGACGCTAAAAAAGAAAACTGACGATACGCTGCTATGACACTTAACATTGCAATTAATGCCAAATTTCCTTGATTGATTTTCCACTTCTGGTAAATAACTCAATTGTCAGTATCTCGAATATGTATTCCACCTCAAAATATCGATGTCTTTGCTAAATTAATCAGAGCTTGAAACTTCTCTAAATTTAAATTTGTACAACATTCATTTAATGCTACGCAGTTATTTAACTGCAGTTTGATCTGGTATACGATGTATAAAACTGGCAGTGCTTATTGTTAGACAGCAAAGCAAGCTAGCGTCTAGGCACAAAGAAGATGCCGGAAAGACTTTTAAATCTCAAAAATAGGCTGCAAATATGAATTTTACGACAGTCATTAACAATGCCACAATTGCGTTCTCTAAGAATGAACAAGCTCTTTTAAATAAAGGCCTGAAATTTTGCCGCCAATCCGTTATGGTAAAGAAATAAAATGGTTCAAATGGCTCTGAGCACTATGGGACTCAACTGCTGAGGTCATTAGTCCCCTAGAACTTAGAACTAGTTAAACCTAACTAACCTAAGGACATCACAAACATCCATGCCCGAGGCAGGATTCAAACCTGCGACCGTTGCGGTCTTGCGGTTCCAGACTGCAGCGCCTTTAACCGCACGGCCACTTCGGCCGGCTGGTAAAGAAATAAATTCAGATTTATTAGCTCACGCCAAAACAGCAACAGATTCTACGAAAGTAAATAAAACAGAACAAGAAATGAAAACTGGATAACGCTTTGACCACCAAGGCAGGTAAGGCGAACACCTTGTTTGTTACGTGTACCCAAGACTATAATGTCAACAGCGAAAAATTCTTCTATGAAAATAACATTGCAGAAATAAGAAATAACCCAGCAAATAAACTTCAAATAGAGTTCAGGAAAGCTTTAAATAGTAACTGGTTTTATTTCAGCGATACAAAAGAGAAAGACAGCTTGAAAAATAATGAATCCCAGAACATCTTCTCTATGTTTACTGATTAAAAAGCACAAGAACAATTCTCCTGGACAAGTAGTTAATGCCATACATAAATTCAGCTATTTGCTCGAGAAAAAACTCAGAATGATACTAAGGCGTCATTATACCTTTCAAAGCAATTATTCTGTAAAGATAGCTACGAAATTGCACAAACGATTAGGCATATTTGCATTCCTGCTAATGTGAGGTTTGCTTCACTCAATATACCAAATACCACGTATACTAATATTCCTCTACACGAAATGACACACTAATTAAAAATAATTTGCTATTACAGAAGACACTCCCGCCTCGGTCAATCACTGAAGCTATCGTGTTACTGGAAAACGCACTAAGGTATAACTATTTTGCACTCCAAAACAAGAACTGCCTTTCAAAAAATGGATTAGCAAGAGCATCTCCGTTTTCAGGTACACTGACAGACATTTTCATCATCAATTTGGAAAATTAATTCATCAGAAATCATACTGAAATTAACGCTTGTGAAGCTTATTACTAACGTTATGCTGATGAAATTCTCGTCTTATTCGTTGCCTCACAAGAAATTGTTCAATTCGCAAACGCATTTAGACAAATTCATAATAATATTACTTTTGCAGTATAGCACCGTTGAGATAAAAGCATTTTAGATCTTTCCATCGCCACGAATCAACACAGACACGATTTTGGGATTTATCATACCTTACAATTTCCGATGACATTATTCCTGCCGTATCATGTGACTTTCCTCTACCTAAAAAGACCTATTTTTGTTGTGCAATAAAGGGATCTCTTTAGCGGCTCCGATAAACTTCTGAAGTACAGCTTAGTCGGGTATCACAACCCGTCAGTTTTCTTTTTTAAAATATCATGTACACAATCGTCATTTCACTCCTTTTAATACGCGACAAAACAATGCATAACGTATACCAAAGTGATGGCAAATACAGAATTTACTGCCCTGATTGTAAGGCCAGCTACATCGGGCAAAGCCGGCCGGAGTGGCCGAGAGGTTCTAGGCGCTACAGTCAGGAACCGCGAGACCGCTACGGTCGCAGGTTCGAATCATGCATCGGGCATGGATGTGTGTGATGTCCTTAGGATAGTTAAGTTTTATGTAGTTCTAAGTTCTACGGGACTGATGACCTCAGAAGTTAAGTCCCATAGTGCTCAGAGCCATTTGAACCATATTACATCGGGCAAACGGATAGGAATTTTAACTCGTAAAATAATGAACACACAGAATTACAAAAAAAAGAAGAAAAAAGATGAAGAAGAAACATATGAAGTAAACCCACATTCTCAGTTTACTTCATACAAGATAGCCATACGGTACACAGTATAGCAAACAATCTCGTAATCCTTCATACAAAGAAAAAAGGGATTTTTATGGACATTTACTAAGAGCTCGAGATTTACATGCACCTGAAAAAAAAAAACAGAAAATAGTAACAAAAACCTTCAACGAGCAATGCACATTAAGACATCTACCAGTTTCTTGGACATCTGACGCCCCTTTAATGAGAACTTCCTTAAATACACTCCTCAAGTTCGCAGCTGCATCTAGATGCCTGTAAACATGGTTCTGTAAACAGCCGACGACGCGTCAAAGTTTCGCCTTTGACAGTCTCCGGTGGTTCAAATTTCGCTTGTTAGAGGACGTAGCTTCACGCTGGGTTTCGATTAAATCAAATAATTACTTTTAACATTTTATTTCACAAAAGAAATTTAAAATTTTCACACACACTACAATATAATTTTTCTTAAGCTAAACACTCCAATAATTCTAATATATCGAATTTAAAGTTTTTACAATTACGACATGCCCATTTATCTCATGTCATTGGGCGCAAAACTTTTTAAAGCCACTTGACTTTTACTGTTTTAATCATTTGCTGTTCGCTCTATACAGCATAACATATGTTATATATTCTTTTTGTACTTATAGCATATATATAAGCATTGTCTCACGTCTCTTATTATATAAAATGTTTATATATCCATCATATTATGTATTGACAATGGTAGTTTCAGGTACACTCGATAATGGCCTAATATAAAGTCCGAAACCGGTCCTGTGGACTTTATTAAGCAACTGGAGCGGCTTTTCATTAATTGAACAGCTGTTGCGGAATCAGAGACATTTGGAAATAGAGAAACTAGTAAACGAAAAGATATCACGACTCACTGGCTCAAATAAGTATTATCTGAAAGTTGATCTGTCGTATGTTGCCAATTGTCGCTTTACTTCATACTTTTTTCAGTCTATGTAACTAGTTGGGTAATATGAAAACCACTGTTCACATCTGTCTACATCTACATCTACGTGATTACTCTGCTATTCATAAAAAAGTGCCTGGCATAGGGTTCAGTGAACCATTTTCAAGCTGTCTCCTACCGTTCCACTCTCGACCGGTGCGCGGGAAAACAAGCACTTAATTTTTTCTGTGTGAGCCCTGATTTCTCTTATTTAATCGTGATGTTATTTCTCCCTATGTAGGTGGGTGCTAGATGCCAGATGGCAGTTACAAGAGTCGAGGGGCATGAAAGGAAAGCAGTCGTTGGGAATGGAGTGAGAGATGTTATTCAATCTGTATATTGAGCAAGTAGAAAGAAAACTAAAGATAAATTCAGAGTAGGAATTAAAATCCATGGAGAAGAAATAAAAAACTTTGAGGTTCGCCGATGACATTGTAATTCTGTCAGAGACGGCAAAGGACTTGGAAGAGCAGTTGAACGGAATGGACAGTGTCTTGAAAGGAGGATATAAGATGAACATCAACAAAAGCAAACCGGGGATAATGGAATGTAGTCGAATTAAGTCGGGTGATGCTGAGGAAATTAGGTTAGGAAATGAGACACTTAAAGTAGTAAAGGAGTTTTGCTATTTGGGGAGCAAAATAACTGGTGACGGTCGAAGTAGAGAGGATATAAATTGTAGACTGGCAATGGCAAGGAAAGCGTTTCTGAAGAAGAGAAATTTGTTAACAACAAGTATAGATTTAAGTGTCAGGAAGTCGTTTCTGAAAGTATTTGCATGGAGTGTAGCCCTGTATGTAAATGAAACATGGATGATAAATAGTTTGGACAAGAAGAGAATAGAAGCTTTCGAAATGTGGTGCTACAGAAGATTGCTGAAGATTAGATGGGTAGATCACAGAACTAATGAGGAGGTATTGAATAGAATTGGGTAGAAGAGGAGTTTGTGGCACAACTTGACAAGAAGAAGGGATCGGTTGGTAGGACATATTCTGAGGCATCAAGGGATCACAAATTTAGTATTGGAGGGCAGCGTGGAGGGTAAAAATCGTAGAGGGAGACCAAGAGATGAATACACTAAGCAGATTCAGAAGGTTGTAGGTTGCAGTGAGTACTGGGAGATGAAGAAGCTTGCACAGGATAGAGTAGCATGGAGAGCTGCGTCAAACCAGTCTCAGGACTGAAGACCATAACAACAACAGGGTGGGTGCCAACAGAATCATTTCGCAATCGGAGGAGAAAACTGGTGATTGAAATGTCATGAGAAGATCCAGTCGCAACGAAAAACGTCTGTTTTAATGATTGCCACTCCAATTCACGTATCATGTCTGTGGCACTATCTCCCCTATTTCGCGATAGTACAAAACGAGCCGTCCTTCTTTAACCTTTTTCGATGTCATCCATCAGTTCCATCTCATTCGTATCCCACACCGCGCAGCAGTACTCCAGAATAGGACGGACAAGTGTGGCGTAAGAATTCTTTTTAGTAGACCCGTTGCACCTTCTAAGTGTTGCCAATGAATCGAAGTCTTTGGTTTGCTCTACCCACAACATTATCTATGTGATCGTTCTAATTTAGGTTATTTATAATTGTAATTCCTAAGTATTTAGTTGCATTTACGGCCTTAAGATTTGTGTGACTTATCGCGTAATCAAATTTAGCGGACTGTTAAGAGACATTCTTTACTTTATTGTCACCAGGACTGATTCTAGAGAAAGACGGCTGGCAGCGTCTCCCTTGACCCCTCCAAAGACGCTCTGCTTGCTCCACATTTACAATAAAGGAACCAGTTCCTGTCAAAGCTACAATACATATACAATTTTGCCACGTTATGACATTGTAAGATACTAAATTTATTAATTAAATTATTCTGCTCTGCCCAAATGGTTCAAATCGCTCTGAGCACTATGGGACTCAACTTCTGCTCTGCTCTCAGGGTAAAATTCTCGTTAATGTATGGCGCACAGATACAATCATGTTCACAACCCATAAGAGGTCGGAACACCCGGCAGAGACAACTGACATGAGCAAGTAATATCTCTGAGTTGTTTTTAGACTCTGTATGGGCGCTGTCTGCTTGAAATTACCTATATTATTTGCCTATAACACTCTGCCTTGCAATAACTTAACACTTGTAATTACATCTCTACAATCTATCCTGCAAAGCAATGGAATGGAATAAACTACAAGTTACATAGACCCCCTTCGTTATTCCGGCAGGAAATTAAAAGTGTGATATCTGACTTTCCCGGCGTATCATTATTTTGAAATGTTCTCGGGTATTCAGCTGAGTGGTGTCGCTGAAATGGAGCAATTCTTCGTCAACCTAATTTGTTTCCATCTTCAGACGGTACCAATGACTAACTGTCTTCAACTGGGCACCCTCTTACAGGGAACTCCTTGAATGCGAGGTCGCAAAAGGCGAACGATTTTTACGCCATTCGATACCCCACATATTATCCACAATGCAACCACAATATAAGCTGCAAACGGCAAGAGGGGGAGGGACTGGAGGAATCTAATGGTGAGTACAGCATGAAGTTTTGAAGCATAGTTGAACTACTTAGACGACGAATAACTCACAATAGTGCTACAATGCTAGTTGCGTTGATACAAAGCAGAGCAACGGTGACAATAAACAAAACAAACATTGCGTTACGTCTACAACAGCAGCTCCCAAAGTTGGTATTTCGTCAGAAAGGAACCCCGAGGAATTTCTCACAGACATTTTTTTTTTTACTTTATTGTTATTTTAAAACCTGTACAACAGGCAGGCTGGCAGCAGCATTCTACGCTGCTCTTCAGCCGTATAATAGACAATGATAAAAAATACAGAAGGAATACACAGAAGTTACATAATGGCAAGTAATAAAACAGTAGACACATAAATACAAAACTACGGAGTCGTTCACACTCGATGAGAATCCACACTACAAACGGTTGACACGACGCACAAACACTGAAGATGTCGATGGCACATGTGAACGATGGAGTGTGACGGTGAACACTAAACACAAAACACGACGGCACACACGAGAAACGGATGGCGATGATCTCTGGCGCGCTAATGATCACGTAACGTGTGCGAGTCCGGGGACCTGCCAAGAGGGGGAGAAGGGTGAAGGGGAGGGAGATGGGAGTGCAAAGATGCCAATGGCAGAGGCGATGGGAGGAGCAGTAGAGGGACGGGTGTAGGGGAAGCCCGGGGGAGGAGTGGGAAGAAAGGGAGGAGGAAGGCAAGGAGGAGAGAAGGGAGGGAGGGTGCCCAAAGGAAAAAAAACACAGGAAGTTGGAGGGGAGGATCAAAGTTGGTAGGAGGGGTAGATGGAGG
Organism: Schistocerca nitens; assembly: GCF_023898315.1. Lineage (NCBI taxonomy): Eukaryota > Metazoa > Arthropoda > Insecta > Orthoptera > Acrididae > Schistocerca > Schistocerca nitens. Next base: position 926,358,344 of record NC_064617.1, on the reverse strand, counting down.
GGAGGATGGCATCATCAGGGAGGGGGTGCTGGCAGAAGCCACCTTGGGAGAGGATAAGAAGGGTGGAGAGATGGAGACCAGGTGGGACGTGGGAATACAGGCGCAGCAGTGGGCGGGGGTGGGAGAGGATGAGTGAGACAAGCAGGTGAGGAGGATCGAGTTTATGGGAGGTGTAGAGGATCCGTCCCCGTTCGAGGAAAAGGAGGAGGTGGGGGAACGGAATTAGGTCATATAGGATCCGCATTGGGTAGGGGAGATGGATGCGATATGTGAGGCGGAGAGCATGGCGTTCAAGGATCTGAAGGGATTTATAAAAGGTAGGGGGGGGGGGGCGCGGAGACCCAGGCCGGATGGGCGTAACAGAGGATAGGGCGGATGAGGGATTTATAGGTGTGGAATATGGTGGAGGGGTCCAGACCCCACGTACGGCCGGAAAGGAGCTTCAGGGGACGGAGTCGGGAGCGTGCCGTGGCTTGGATTGTCCGGAGATGGGGGTTTCTCAGAGAGAGAGAAGTGGCAGATGAAGTATTAGCGTTACTGCAAGATCAGTCAGTGGAACGTTTGGTGTCGTATATCGTCGGCGATGCGAACAATCTACATGAGGAGTACAATGATGACAATAATCTGTTAACAAGTGAAAGTGGTACGTACTACACGAATATGTAATAAAAAATGTGGGTTCCTATTTTAAAAAACGCAGTTGATATCCGTTTGACCTATGGCAGCACCATCTAGCGGGCCAAACATAGCGCCATCTGGTTTCCCCCTTCAAGCTAGACGAGTTTCGTTCTTTGCAGTTTTTTCGTTTGATGCTTATTTCGTGAGATATTTGGCCAGGTCACTATCAATGGACCACCCTGTATAATTGTGGTACCTTCATTACCCATCATGATGTGATCCACGTGACAACATTATTTTACATACAGTGGACAATTTTTTCTCATTGAATTACGCTGGCTTGTTTATTGCAGGTATTATCACAGTTTTGACACAAACACACTCGACACCAACATCAATTATAAAGTAGCAAAAACGTAACGATGTAACTACTCTGGCAGCTAAAAAAACGAATGCAACGAGTGTAATAAAGCCTATGTTGGACAGGCGGACGTTTAAAGGGACCTGGACGTGAAATGACTGAAATTTTCGAAAACATATTTTTGTCACCATCTGAAACACAGATTTCTCCCGTTTCAAAAAAAGTATTTCTTATCTACTTTTCAGATGCTGATTTCGTCTTTGAACAAATGTCTGCGAACCAGCTATGCTCATGCAACAGGCAAGGAATATAACCATAAAGCCGGCCGCGGTGGTCTAGCGGCTCTAGGCACTCAGTCCGGAACCGCGCGACTGCTACGGTCGCATGTTCGAATCCTGCCTCGGGCATGGATATGTGTGATGTCCTTAGGTTAGTTAGGTTTAAGTAGTTGTAAGTTCTAGGGGACTGATGACCACAGACGTTAAGTCCCATAGTGCTCAGAGCCATTTGAATCATTTATAACCATAAATATTTCTTGCCTGACACAGTCGTGAAAACAATAAAACCAATATACAGGGATCTTCAGATACAAAATTACATAGCAGATGTCTATATGGCCATACACCAAACTCTAATTAGAGTTTCAAAAGTAGCGTGTGGCAAAGAGTAACTAAAACTATTTTTGTTCGATTGACAGTACTCACGTGTAATGGATGCTGTCATCTGTTTCAGTGACGGTGTTATTAGCAAGACAAAACTAATGGACGAATTAGGTACCCAACCAGGAAAAAATGTGATGCCTGTGTTGATTGCCAAAGATTGTCAGCAAGTAGTTGTGTTCAATGTGTGTGAAATCTTATGGGACTTAACTGCTAAGGTCATCAGTCCCTAAGCTTACACACTACTTAACCTAAATTATCCTAAGGACAAACACACACAGCCATACCCGAGGGAGGACTCGAACCTCCGCCGGGACCAGCCGCACAGTACGTGACTTCAGCGCCTTTACACCGCTCGGCTATCCCGCGCGGCAGCAAGTAGTTGAAGCTGAAAGGGTTGCGAAAGTCAGCACTAACGGTCCAGAGTAAGGAGAAGAGTTCTTAAAAAGTCTACAGAGGATGAAGAAGCAGCTGGCCAGCAAGAAAAATGCTGCTGGAATGTTTGGAAAGAGGCGTACGGTGGGTCCCAAACACTGAGAACAATCTTTTTTCATTTTCTCGAAACTACATTTTTAGGACATTAGGTACATATATCTTCACAATGATTTGAGCTATGTTCATCAAATTCCTCCAAAGTGAACTGTCTATTATACAGAATGTCGTATTTCTTAAACTACAACAGATAATTAAATAGCTTTCCTTGTACAGCTTTAGCCTATGTCATTCATCAAAACAGTAACTTCCTTCTCATTGTAGATCAAGAGTAACACGCGATGAAAGCGAAACGTAGATATGCAGCCTGTTAAACTCCAGATCCCCTTAAAATGAGATATATAGGACACATAAACAGAAGCGAAAATAACGTTTCAATTTTCAGCACGCACATCAGAGAATAATACACACTACATTGAAAATATCAAGAGAAATTTCATTATCTTACAGATGTCTTCATAGGCCAATTCATGGACATGCTAGAAGATATACCTCTACAAATCTACATTCGCACGACTAAGATCCCAGAACAAACGTTAAATCAACAAACAGAATCGCGCTGCAGAAAAATCATCGAAATTTCCATAGCACCTTCATCAGCATATGAAAGGCATTCCACTATTCATAAATCATCAAGAGGGCGACTAAAAACGATTCGTAGAAACCTTCAAGAGTATCTTAATCAGCATATGAATCGTAATCTATATGGTGAGAATTATAACAGCAGAATAATGTTGTATGCAGATTTCACTGAAATACAAATTAAACAATATGTTTGCTTTGAAATAGAGCTGAAAGGAAATAAAATATTTATTATTCAACTGTGACGTGATGGGACACTGTCTTACACTAAATATAGTCATTGATACTAATACAATCGCAAAGTAAATTTAATACTTTGTAACCTCCCCCTCAGTTATCGACCTTAATGACAGTGAAAAATGAAACCGCGTGTACCTAATGGGAATTTTGGAAAAGCAATCGTCACCGAAGTTAACCTGTCGGTAAAGAGGGAGGAAAGGGTTACATCTAAATGAAAGGGAAAATGCAGATGAAACTGGTGGAAATTAATTTTGAAATAGGGATAAAGTTAATAAAGAAAGTAAATGTGCGGCCGTTACGTTAACAATCAACTAGCGGTAATTAGATATTTGGAGATTTGGAGGAAATTACGGTCGCCAGTCCTAAGGACAATTACTATAGTAACTGAAAAAGAAAGATTATTACACATATAATTAGCACTAGAAGCGTAGCAACTGAAGGTTGACACGTGCAGTGTGAAAACTGAAAGTTTGTCAGAAGTAATAAATTTCGCTACACTCTGACTGAATTTAGCAAAAGAATTAATAAAACAGGAAAATCGAAAGCTAATTCAGTAACTGAAGTTAATAGTGAACTTTGTTTCTGAAGCATATCGGAATTCAGTAAAATACAGTTTGTCTTGGGCTACCTCAACAATCATTTCAAAAGCTACTTGAATCTACGTAATTTAGAAATAAGAGATTTAACTTCGAACTTGAATTAAATGATTCTGGACAATTAACAATAGTAAAATTTAGTACGTACCAAGCTGAGCTGCAGTCACAGGTAAGCTAAAATACGGTAACAAAACTCGCACTCTTAATTTGTGCCTGTGTAATCTAACTATTGTAGCCAGCTATGAATACTTAAAGTGAACTTTGAAATTAAAGCAGTGAAATGGAATTATGCTGGCGTTTGAATTTCAACGACACTCGGGTTCATTTCGGAAAAGGAAGGGACCCTGCTTGGCAATGCAATTTGGGACAATGAGCAACAAAGGTTCATGCTAAGTGGCTGTAATTTTGCGAGGCAAATGGAACAATTTGAAAAGCTGAGGTCTGCCATACAGTTCTGAAACTTTACGTGCTTTTAGTCTTCCTTGTTGGTTGATTGAAGGTTTGAAGCCGTCGATCGGGGAGGTGGCGACAGTCACTCATTGTCGGCCGTCGCTGTTGCAGAAGCTGGATGTTGGCGCGCCTTCTTCTCGACACGGTCACCAGGCGAAACGGGCTCTTGATGTGCGCCAGCTAATGCTTCCCGTCCGCGACACCATGTCAGAAACTATCATCACAAGTCGAGCGCAATTACATGCTGCCAAACCCCGAAAGCGCGGCAACTCGCGGAAGCGTCACACAACACACCTGCTCCACTCGCTACTCCAGCCAGACTCCAACTGCTCTGCCCGCGCTCCACGCGGCAGAGTTAACACTACCAAAGATCCTACACACTTTGATTCTTCACACGACCTATCGATGTAATCGTTCGATAGCAGTTTTCTCTAGGCAAGACACAGCGTAAAAATACAAATAATATTTACGAAACAAACCAATTATACATCGACATAAATGCATAAATATATATATATACAAATAGTAAAACAATTAGAATATGTAAAGACACAGAAATGTCATATATTCAGGTAACAAAAATAAGGAAAACAAATTTATAGTACAATAGATGGAAATAGGAGGATATGCATTTCCGGCGTTACAACTTCAAAAGTTATATAAGACATAATAAAATTCGCTGCATCAACATCTGTCAAAACTGTGATAATACTTACGATAAATAAGCCAGCGTGACGCACAGTGTAGCTCATTAAGGAACTTCTCCATTGCTTGTAAAATATCGTTGTCACGTAAATCACATCACTCTGGGTAATGAAGGCACAACAATTAAGGAAAATATATATTATGCAGGTATGTTAACATAATACTGTAAGGTGTAACTACAATTGTGACATATTTTAACGCAGATCTAAGATACATGTAAGTGTTATAAACAGAATTGTCAACACCAAACACATCCTAAATACAAAATACGTAAGTAGTTACCATATGAATCATACTGTTGCTGATAGGCTACATTTATTATCCACATTCGACACATCGACTCATTAAAAATTTTATGTTCTGTAACAGGTGGCATCTGACAATAGGCAGAGCCCGAAACTTGTCAGCCAACACTAAATAACTAGCAGCTCTGGTGCGAACTTTTAAAAATGTATTTTTTTTTCAGCTTTTGACAGAGGTATGTCAGACCTCTGCATCAACCCCCGCTAGCCGAAAACTGAACGGTTAGAACTCGTATATAGTAGGTAATAGTGGTGTCGGTTTTACCAATTTTCCAACGAATTACTTTTAAACGATATATTCGAAATCGGATTTCAGCATCCTTGAAAAGGTATGTTCCCAGTATCAGTTAACAAACTAAAGTTTCGGAAGCAGTTCGCCTGCTTTAAAAAAAGTACATCCATGATGTCCTATTTTTTTTGTTCTTGCTAATTTTTTTCCTTGTAGAATGCAAATGTAGGAGAGCTCCACTCGCATCCAATATCTTGCTTTTGTTCATTACGCGGCCATTGCGTGGCTCATGTAAACACATTTGTCCCGGAAATGTTTTGACACAAACATTGCCGGGCAACAGTGGCCGGCGATGTTGCCGTAAATTTCGCTATAATTCGTATGGCCGCGATATTGCCATGCGAAACTGCCAGCCTATGTTGTCAGCAACAGCCAATTTTTACCGTCCGTGTAAACTTACTTTTACGTGGTGTACAGGTAAAGGGGACTAGTGATGATCGAATAAGATTCGTAATGCCACATTACTTATTGTGAGAAGTGATTATTTTTTTCTGTTAGATGATTTTTGCTTAGTACTATACCTTCAGAGACTACAATCGAAAACAGAAAAACCAGTTTACAGCTACAGAATTTAAATATATAACTACTTCTATTTCACAAAGAATACTTTAAAATAAACATAAAGTAAAATACGGTCCACAGCCGTGTGTCAGCATATGATACATGTAATTTATCTAAGACGCATTGTCATACAAACTAAAAGTCCAGGATTAGGCACGAATATAGGTGAAATTAGCTGTACAGGGCTTCTCACGCCACACCTAGCGCTACATATGCGCAGCCCTTGTACAGGGCGCCTTCATCTTCGCACATTACGTGACAACGCATTTTACGTACTGTACATTACTAATACATGATATACCAGCCGTATTTATGAGCCAAACTTTATTTTATGTTTATTTTAAACTATGCTTTTGACAATTACAAGAGATACGATTTTTAAATTGTATGTTTATAATTTTATATGTATGTTTTACATTGTTTCTGGAGATTGACGACGTTGGCCAATACAGGCCATATAAGGAAATTTTGTGATCATGTAAGTGCGATTTTCACATATCAGGTCGAAGGCAGTGGCTGCAAGATGGAGACCCTCACAGCAGAAGTTTCAATAACACAAATAACATACGGAAGAAAAACTCGATGAAGCGTACAACACACGCAGCAAAGACTCTATGACGCGTTAACACATGGAAGAAAGAGTCGATGACGCAAAGGAGACTCAGAAGAAAGTCTCGACGACACAAGCAAACTACACAGAGGAACAAGTACGATCTCAAAGCATGCGGGGAGTGGCCCCATCAGCCTATGCAGTTCACAATCCAGCAAAAAGCGCACGAATATGAGACAGGAACCTAGTTTGGTGGCGCTGAGGAGCGATATATGCCGCGATTGGCACGGTTTTCTGCTTATAAAGGAATCATCGCAGCGTTTCTCACTAATCAGAGAGGGCCAAAACGGGACGTGAGCGGCATACCAATTGGGTAGCTTGTAACGGAACCCATCGATTCCATGTGTGACCGATTCGCATTTGTATTTTAAATGTCCGAATAGCGAGGAATGGAACCTTTTTTAACGTTACGTGCCGGAGAAAGGAATGCTTTTTAACTACAGACATTATAACATTTAGCCACAGTACCCGTTAATATAGCTTGAAATGGAATTAACTGTTGTGTCGACAAGTGGTGCCGACACAGTGTTTTGAGGGGGCCGAAATGCACGCTATAAGCGCACGAAGCATGGCGTGAAGTCTGAAACAGGAGACGTAATGAATGCTATAAAGAAAAGTACGTAGCTGTGGAAATACTTAACTTTAATCCATCCTTGTGGTACATTTGCTCTTGACGATACAAGTGAGACTCTTAAGATACATGCAATGTTACAAATGGCGCCTTGCTAGGTCGTAGCCATTAACTTAGCGGAAGGCTATTCTAACTATCTGCTCTGCAAATGAGCGAGGCTTCGACAGTGTGCATCGCTAGCGACGTCGTCCGTACAACTGGGACGAGTGCTAGTACGTCTCTCGAGACCTGCCGTGTGGTGGCGCTCGGTCTGCGATCACTGACAGTGGCGACACGCGGGTCCGACATGTACTAATGGACCGCGGCCGATTTAAAGCTACCACCTAGCAAGTGTGGTGTCTGGCGGTGACACCACATTAACAATGCGCAGAATAATTTTTGTGCTATGCAAAGTGAATCCGTTTTATGACTCCACTCGCTTGTTCCACTATCTGCCGGAACTGCCATAAAAAAAGAAAAAAAGGGGGGGGGGGACTTTCGTCCCTCCCATGCTATGTGTCGCTTTTCAGAAAAGTACAGCTTTTAGTTCGCCCAGTAGAACAATTCTATTACAACAGCACAACATTACACAGTTTTACTAAGATTAACAATAATCTCTAACACAAATTTTGACACGCATTATATACAAGAATACTATTATTACCAAGACACATATTTATGATTCAGACATCGCTCCAAAGCCAGGTGTGCATAATGGAGTTCTATTTTCAGGACTAGTACACCACACGAGTTATTACACACACAACGCTTTACATTGGATGCCTGGATTTGGTCTATCTGCACCCCTGTAGCAAACAGCTTGCAGGTATGTAGCCTTACGTTACGACAGGACCACTGACAGAAAATTGTATCTACAAAGGTTGTTTTGATCTTCAGCTCTGAAGGAGCAATTTCCAATTTCAAACATTCTTTCAGTTTATGGCTTTAAATGCGCCAGAAGTAAATTTACGTTAATGACTTATGTGGCAACAATTTTACGTGGAAACAATGTGGAGGCAGACTGAGATATTAATGGCTGCCATCTTTACTTTGAATAGTTACTTAAAGTTAAAAACAAAATTAAAGGTAAGAAATGCCATGAAATTGAACTTTACAATGAAGTATCAAAGCGACCACACTTATTGTCTCGTCAGAACGAAAGTAAACAATTATTCTTTGAAGATACTTTTGTCTGACACCGAAAGATTGTCGTAAGTCGAAAATTAATTATCTACGATCTTTTGACCATACAGAATGACACATAATTTATATTTATAAAAACGGGCAAGGAACTTTGGATCGGTATATAACGTCGGGGTAAAGATTCAAATAAATACTTTTAACAAAACTATATTAAAACTTTGGCAAACTAAGGGGTTGACTAATATCCTGATACGTTGCCAAATACGATTTACATGAAAATGTCTTGCCTTGTTGATTACAGTTGTATCGGTGTTGATGTTGTTGGTTGCGGTATGAAAACTTGGTTCAAAATGGTTCAAATGGCTCTGAGCACTATGGGACTTATATGGTCATCAGTCCCCTAGACTTAGAACTACTTAAACCGAACTAACCTAAGGACATCACACACATCCATGCCCGAGGCGGGATTCGAACCTGCGGCCGTAGCAGCAGCGCGGTTCCGGACTTAAAGCTCCTAGAACCGCTCGGCCGCAATGGCCGGCTGAAAATTTGGATAGGCCCTTCACATCTCCAGTGATGGAATTAATTTGTAACTACCACACACATCCGATAGCCATGTTGACTTCCTGTATCATCGGCTCCATATTCCATGACATAAAACCAGTCCAAAATATTTGCTTTCCAACACAAAATAAACTGGAGATAACTTCAGGAACTAAAGCCGCTACCACATTAAATATTAAACACTTCCACCTACTGTTTAAGCCTCACATCACCAGGCATGGCATACCACGATACGTACACTGCCAAGCCTCGATTACAACTGCCTCTGCTTTTCCGTCCTTTTCCTCCCTTGCAATACTCGCGTAAAGGTCATCCAAAAGACTGGCGATCGAAAACCGATAGTGGATTCCCTAACTTTATGCTTTCTATTTGTTTAAAGTAATTACATGTTCTAACAAAATTAGAATGTTACAGTCCGTACACTTATAACTTACGTTCATTTCCGTATTTTATTCTCCATAAAATGATTATTTTTTCAAAAAATACACTCTTCTTACCACAGACATTACACTTTTACATCTTGACACCGTTATAAAGGTTTCCTTAACACTGACCTATAGTATACAGGGTGTTACTTTCAGGAAACATTCCTCACACCCAAAGAAAGAAAATATGTTATGTGGACATGTGTCCGGAAACGCTTACTTTCCATGTTAGAGCTCATTTTATTACTTCTCTTCAAATCACATTAATCATGGAATGGAAACACACAGCAACAGAACGTACCAGCGTGACTTCAAACACTTTGTTATAGGAATTGTTCAAAATGTCCTCCGTTAGCGAGGATACATGCGTCCACCCTCCGTCGCATGGAATCCCTGATGCGCTGATGCAGCCCTGGAGAATGGCGTATTGTATCACAGCCGTCCACAATAAGAGCACGAAGAGTCTCTACATTTGGTACCGGGGTTGCCTAGACAAGAGCTTTCAATGGCCCCATAAATGAAAGTCAAGAGGGTTGAGGTCAGGAGAGCGTGGAGGCCATGGAATTGGTCCGCCTCTACCAATGCATCGGTCACCGAATCTGTTGTTGAGAAGCGTACGAACACTTCGACTGAAATGTGCAGGAGCTCCATCGTGCATGAAACACATGTTGTGTCGTACTTGTAAAGGCACATGTTCTAGCAGCACAGGTAGAGTATCCCGTATGAAATCATGATAACGTGCTCCATTGAGCGTAGGTGGAAGAACATGGGGCCCAATCATGACATCACCAACAATGCCTGCCCAAACGTTCACAGAAAATCTGTGTTGATGACGTGATTGCACAATTGCGTGCGGATTCTCGTCAACCCACACATGTTGCTTGTGAAAATTTACAATTTGATCACGTTGGAATGAAGCCTCATCCGTAAAGAGAACATTTGCACTGAAACGAGGATTGACACGTTGTTGGAGGAACCATTCGCAGAAGTGTACCCGTGGAGGACAATCAGCTGCTGATAGTGCCTGCACACGCTGTACACGGTACGGAAACAACTGGTTCTCCCGTAGCACTCTCCATACAGTGACGTGGTCAACGTTACCTTGTACAGCAGCAACTTCTCTGACGCTAACATTAGGGTTATCGTCAACTGCACGAAGAATTGCATCGTCCATTGGAGGTGTCCTCGTCGTTCTAGGTCTTCCCCAGTCGCGAGTCATAGGCTGGAATATTCCGTGCTCCCCAAGACGCCGATCAATTGCTTCGAACGTCTTCCCGTCGGGACACCTTCGTTCTGGAAGACTATGTCGATGCAAACATATCGCGCCACGGCTATTGCCCCGTGCTAATCCATACATCAAATGGGCATCTGCCAACTCCGCATTTGTAAACATTGCACTGACTGCAAAACCACGTTCGTGATTAACACTAACCTGTTGATGCTACGTACTGATGTGCTTGACGCTAGTGCTGTAGAGCAATGAGTCGCATGTCAACACAAGCACCGAAGTCAACATTACCTTCCTTCAATTGGGCCAACTGGCGGTGAATCGAGAAAGTAAAGTACATACTGACGAAACTAAAATGAGAACATGGAAATTAAGCGTTTCCGGAAACATGTCCACATAACATCTTTTCTTTGTTTGTGTGTGAGGAATGTTTTCTGAACGTTTGGCCGTATCTTTTTGTAACACCCTGTATAATCAACAGTTTTACTGAGTCAGGTTGCTTCGATGCCATTTAAATAAATAAAAAGTTTTATACACTTAAATTTTAATGTGACTGTATCATCACAAGCTGACAGCAGCTCCGGCCTGCCGAGGGACCGAGTGACGTCAAGTGTTGCGAGCGGCCGGTACCATCAGTGAAACTGCCGCCCCCGCCTCTCTACATGCGTCAAGCATCCACCCCTGCTTCCTTCCGACATCAAAAGCCAGCCCCCTCGTGCTACTGAGCGTTCACCAATGGTTTTTATTACTGGTAACTGTGGTGGAGGTAACCATCGGAAACCAGAGAATTTTATTCCAACTGAGCCCCTTGAAAACAGAGAGGATTTTATTCGGACATACCATCGTGATAGACTCAGAGGACACATATCATCTACGGTTAGGATGTCTTTCCCAGTGTGAGACTGCTAGAAAAACTACGGAAAAAGAAATCTCATCTGTTGACTTTGGAACGTCCCCCTTTCAACAATTATACTAGACTGTGCTTAAACTGACACACAATATTTTTAGCGCAACGCAATCTGACTTTCAATAATCCCTACAAAAGTAGTGGCGCTCGCTGTATTGCAGTAGCTTGAGTAGCGAAGATTTTTGTGAGGTAAGTGATTTGTGAAAGGTATAGTTTAATGTTAGTCGGGGCCATTCTTTTGTAGGGAATTTTGAAAGTCAGATTGCGTTGCGCTAAAAAATATTGTGTGTCAGTTTAAGCACAGTCTCGTATAATTGTTCAAAGGGGACGTTTCAAGTTTTTAGCATTTTCGCAGCGCTGCGGGAACAAGGATATAGATCCTCGCTTTGTTGCAGTAACCGCCACATTCTAACTGCTTCAAAGGACAGAATTTTGAAGATGTCTTGTCACGTCACAGACCACGAATGAGCTTGATCTTAATGCCAGACGTCTACTTGATTGTAATCAATTTTTGTCACCAACCTTGTCTCCTGTACAGGATGGCGTGTATGGGCAGGCGGTGGGCGTTATGGAATAATAGGGTAATTTTTAGAGAAAGGCCATTTATTGGCTAATGCATGTTTAACGGGGCTACATAGGCCTAGGGAGGTGTGGGTGAGCCAGAGCTTACAATTTGGCGAACATTGTTCGCGAAGCTACCGAAAGTTGTTGTCTGCCAAAACTAAGTCCACAGTGCCGCAGCACAGGGAGAAGCGGGAGATGTTCAATGCTACAGGGCGCGCATCCGACTCGCAGGTGAGCAAGAATACAAGCGAGCGAGCCCGGCGACGGGCGGCCGGGTATGTTCGACGCACCACGCGGCTTCCTCCGCCCTGATTGGTCAGGACCGAGCAAACCGTGCGGGCGGCACGGAACTTTCCAGAGCGTTGCTTACTAAGCGACGCCTGGGGCGGCGTTACCTCGTAAGCACATGAGAGAGGCGCGTGATGAAGGTGCCCTTTCTCGGTGCTGACTTCCTGTTACTAGACCGTGGGACGAAAGAACTTACAGGCAGCTAACACTCCCGGCCGTTGCTTGGCCGCAATGGAGAAAGGAAGTTACCGTTTGGAGTCTCATATAATAAAGTAAAATCTCCTACTGTCTGGCTCATCCTTCACACTCCATTCGATTGGGAATGGGTTGAGTTATCCACAGCGGCACAACGGCTTGAAACTTTGTGCAAGACATCGTCTAAGCAATGTAACAAGTTTGGCAGCTTAACTCACGGAGGAACTGATGTGGAGAACGATAGGGTCAGTAAAACGGTTGTCAATCTCTCCGAGAACTGGACAACGATTCTGTGACAGTGCTGAGTAAATGCTTTAATTTTTCTACAGTCCCGCGACGTCTGCCCAAGCTGAAAACTGTTGGTGGAATAGAGCAGAGAATTCGGCATCTCTTGCACGACGCAGCTGAGGACGGTCAGGCTAACCACCAGCCGTATACTGGTGAAAGGCAAGCCACCTGCATCTAACATCAGCCAGGAGGAACAACGTAGCCTACGCTTATTATCTGAGGACGTAGACTTGTTTATCTTCGGAATCGACAAATGAAATGCCGCCGTGGTTCTGAACAAGAAAAAAGCTTTTGTGTTCTTGTCATGTGGGGGGTAGCCTCGTCAGAGACGTCCACCGCATGAGCGTCTAGGGAAGTGATTCCAGTGGTGGTTTCCCGTTACCTTCCACTGATGATGATGAAATGATAATGGGGACAACACAACACGTAGTGCCTGATCGGATAAAATCTCTGACCCTGCCGGGAATCGAACCTGGGGCGCTTGGCGTGACAGACCGCAACTCTAACCACTTTTTTCAGTAATCTTCATTGAACAAGGTAACAGTATATATATATATATATATATATATATATATATATATATATATATATATATATAATGCAACAGTTCTTCATGGTTCCATTTAAACATATACAAATGATTGTCAATTAAACAAAAAATATTAGAAAAACATTAAATACAACAAAATATAACATATTCTGTCTTCTTCCTTTTTTTTTGTCGATGCATGAGAACGTCGATAAGGGTTTTGCATCATGTGACGGGTAGGCAAACTTTGAGGAAGACGCTGCGGAGATAATCGGCAAAAGTTTGTTTATCTTCGGAATCGACAAATGAAATGCCGCCGTGGTTCTGAACAAGAAAAAAGCTTTTGTGTTCTTGTCATGTGGGGGGTAGCCTCGTCAGAGACGTCCACCGCATGAGCGTCTAGGGAAGTGATTCCAGTGGTGGTTTCCCGTTACCTTCCACTGATGATGATGAAATGATAATGGGGACAACACAACACGTAGTGCCTGATCGGATAAAATCTCTGACCCTGCCGGGAATCGAACCTGGGGCGCTTGGCGTGACAGACCGCAACTCTAACCACTTTTTTCAGTAATCTTCATTGAACAAGGTAACAGTATATATATATATATATATATATATATATATATATATATATATATATATATATATATATATATATATAATGCAACAGTTCTTCATGGTTCCATTTAAACATATACAAATGATTGTTAATTAAACAAAAAATATTAGAAAAACATTAAATACAACAAAATATAACATATTCTGTCTTCTTCCTTTTTTTTTTGTCGATGCATGAGAACGTCGATAAGGGTTTTGCATCATGTGACGGGTAGGCAAACTTTGAGGAAGACGCTGCGGAGATAATCGGCAAAAGTTTGTCGTTAAGATGGTTTTCTAGTGAGGGAGCTATGCGCGGTCACAACTTTGTACGAGGAGTCAAGGATTGCATGCGGACCACTCTGAAGGAGGTATTCTAAAGCCTATCCTCGAAACCAGATGAGTGTATGGTGCTTAACAAGAGGGTAGTGAAATGTCTGGGGCAACAACAAGAAATCTGGGGTTACCGTCGTTGGCGGGGCACGGAGGTAAAAGCCCACGATTCGTTGGATGAGGAGGCGCATTTCGTTTGAGGGGGCGCAAAAGACGGTGCTCCTCGTCAGTGTCTTCGAGCTGACTGTCAGGGCAGAGTGGGGAGGTGGCCAGTCCTATGCGATAAAGTCGACTATTAGTCGGGACTTTGCCATAGACTAAAACAACCCCCAAACAGTTCGCCAGTTAAAGTCAGGGTGCTGTAGCACAATGGGGTCGCTAGGGTTGTACAGCATAAACAAACGATAATAGTGTTTTGTACGGGGAGGACGGGTGACTGGAAGATCGGCCCGAACGTAGCTGTGTTCTATGAAACAAATGGCGACGTGGTACAATAATGGAGAAATAGGTGACACATTGATCGGTGGATCGAGAGAAGCTGGTCGGAGGATATCTAAGAGACTGCGTGTTAAGGATGGGACCTGTCTCCGCCAGTGCCGCAACATATTATGGACAAAGAGTTCAGAAGATCGTGCCCGCACGTTGACGAGTCCGACGCCACCTTTTGCAGGAATGGGTTCCGAACGTAATCAAACGCACTCGAGAAATCGATGGATACCACTGCTGCACGAAGACGACAAACTCGCGCCAGCACGATGAGGTCACGGCATTCTCCTAGGGCTGTCTGTAAGGTGGCCCCACAACCACGTGCAATTTGCTCCGGTGAAAGGACCGTAGGCAAGACGGTGCGTATGCGTGCTGCTAAGAGGCGTGCATAGATTTTATAGTCTGCATTCATTAATGTAAGGGGGCGATATGCAGAGACATGTGACCATACCTTCGGCTTAGGCACAGGTAGAAGAATGCCAGTGACGAATTCAGGTGGAATTGGGAAGGACGGAGTAAAGAGTTCCTGCATCATTTCCGTCCAGCGAGGAAGCATTAAAGAGGTGAACGCCCGGTAAAAATCCACGGGGAGACCATCTGGTCCTGGTGATTTGTTCTTGGCTCCTTTGTTGATCGCATCTACCACCTCTTCTGCGGTGATTGCAGACATCATGGACGTTGACTCCGCTACGTCAGGGTCCGATCAGGGGAAGGACGGAGATCATCAGGAATTGGCGTTGCCATCGGTTCGTCGTCATAAAATTGGCGATAATCTTCAGCAAAGGCAGAAACTACTGCCGTCTGTGTTGTGTCGGGAAAACCGTAGGAGGTCGTGATGTTGGGGACGAAAAGTCGACGTCGATGACGATGGTCGGATGCGGCATGAATTGTGGATGGTGTTCCGTCGTGGAGGAGGTCCTGGCGTCGGGAACGATCCACGACACCATACAGTCGTGCACGTTGGAGAGAGAGGACACGAGCTTTAGTACGCTGTCGTTCCCTATGGGTTTCATCGAGCTCACGGAGGACGGCGTAGTGAAAATTTGTGGTGTCTCGATGTCATGCTGCTGCTTCCCTGCCACACTGCATGAAGACCTTTCTGATCGCAGGCTTGGCACATTAGAGCTACCAATGGAACGTGGATGTGTACTGCAGGAGGCGTCTTTCGCAAGACGCCTATGTAGTGGCAATACATTGTCGGCAGTGTGGATCATTAAGGAGGGAGGTATTAAGCTTCCAGTATCCTCTGCTACGCCATACTGACTGAGGTGGCAAAGCCAGCGCAATGGTCCGAAAATGCAAGGGGCCATCGTTCTGCTTGGGAGACTTGGTTGCCAAGGTGAGTAGAGACATAAAACCGGTCCAGTCTGCTCGCAGAATGTGCTGTATAATGGATAAAACCGGGGGTATTCCCATGAATTTTCTCCCAAACGTCCACTAGATGAAAATCTTCGATTAAGGTGAGCAGCGCCGGGCATGGAGAATAAGCAGGCATTTGGTCCTTCGGATGGAGGACGCTGTTGAAATCGCCTCCCATGATAAGGCGATCATAGCGCCCAGAAAACAGGGGTGGCACGTCATGTCCGAAAAAAGTGGACTGCTGCCGACGGTTCGTGGAGCCAGACGGAGCGTAGATATTGATGATGCGCGTGTCGAAGATGGTAACAGTCATGCCCCTTCCAGAGGGAAGGATTGTCGTGCCCTTGAGTGGAATTCCTTCGCGTATGTAGAAAGCCACTCCACGCCCTGATTGATCACATGTGGACGTGTATGAGTCGTAGCCGTAGACCGGTGGTAGTGTGGCAACGCGTATTTCCTGAAGAAGGGCGACGTCGACGTCAGAGGCCCGAAGCATGTCACAGAGGAGCTGCAGCTTGGGTGCAACGCCGATCATGTTGATGTTCAGTGTGGCGAACCGGTACGTTTGTTTCAGTGGTGGTGGACGCGCATCTACCATCACCAAGGGAATTATGAGGAAGGCACCGACAGGAAGTCCCGTCCCATCTGATGCAGTGCCTCGCTTTTGATGTTAACAGGCAACCCCATCCGGTAGAGGCAACTCATCCGGAGGAGACGGCGTACCTTCCTCAACGGCGTCGGTCCATGCTCCTCTGCCGTGGGTCTGTCCAATGTCCGTGGGATTTGCGTCGTGGTGAGAGAGATCTGGAGCTGTCGACGGAGAGACAGGCGTCCCAACCTGCGCACCGATCGTTTCATTGTGCGTGGTTGGTTGAGTGTCGTCTTCGTCGTCTTGGGTGGCGACGCTTTGAGAGCCCGTGGGTGAACGGCGGCTTTTGCGCCTACGTGGCGAGCGTTGTTTGCGCACGTGTTCTTCAGTGTCGGACGACGGCAAGGAGGCGCGTCGGCCTGGTTCGAAGGCGTCGGTGGCTACAATGAAAACGTCAAACAGGTGTTGTGAAGAAGTACTGTTCTCCTCAGCGTCCGGTGTGGGAGCCTGTTCGGCGGCAAGATTGTCAGGTGGGACGTCTGCACCGTCCGCAGGTGACCGGGACAGTGGGACGTGCCGATCGGAAGGACCGGGCGACGAACTGGACGAAACTGTAGACGTGGGAAGAGTTGCTGCGTAAGTGACCGGTAGGGCGGTCATCGTGGGTGTGACGGACGCTTGCGACAACGGGAGCTGCGCGACACGTCGTTGAATGCATTCAGACCGTAGGTGACCTTCTTTCCCGCGGCCGGAACAGGTCCGAGGTTGGCCCTCGTACATTATAATGGCACGGCAGCCTCCGATACGTAGATAGGAAGGCACGTGTTTCTGCAACTCGATGCGGACCTGTCTGACACCGTTTAAAACGGGATAGGTTTGAAATTGTACCCATCGTTTGGCAACATGTTCCAGATCGTTGCCATAGGGACGGAGCGCCGCGATGACGTCTGCAGGTAGTTCGAACGGCAGTTCGAAGATCCTTATCGTTCGTGTGCCGAGACCTGCGTGGTCGACGGTAACGGGTCCGACGTTGCCGTCGGAATGACAGAAGCACAGTCCACGTTTTGCTCTTGAAGCACCTTGTCGCACTCCGCATCGTTGATCATTTTGACGTAGACGGTACTGCTAACTATGGACAAGTGGATACCAATTAGGTCCGTTGGTGGTATTTTAACTTCATCGCGAATAAATCGTTCTACCTCCAGGGCCTTGGGTTGGGCGAAGTCGGAACAAAAGTTGCAACGTAATGTCTTCTTTCGATAGTGGTGCGCCATGGTGGTCTAGGAGGAAAACGGCACGTGCAGCGGACGAAGTAAACACAAACACACGGTGCGCGCCTCGCCCGCAGCGCTCTGGCGCGTGACTGCCTCGAGCACTGCCGGCGGCAGACTGCCACTCAGCTGTCGGGGCGGACCTGAAGACTACCACCTGAAGATGTTGCATTTATTAGAAGGTGACATGTAACGGAAGCTTACTTACGATCCGACATAGGGCATCGTCAGAAAGGCAGGGAAGGTGATTTACCAGACGAAGTGGAGGATAAAGTAATGCCTCGGCCCTGAGACTTCCCAGGCTTTGTGGACTGCCGAGGATACATAAGGAAAACGTCCCTCTTAGAGCCACCACTTCGCCCACCAACTGACCGGTAAAACATCTGTTCTAACGAGAACGTACTGCTTGTATCGCAACGAATTTTATGAAATGATGGAATAGGGATGTGATCACGACTATCTGCTACAGTCACGAATTTCTTCGTGGAGCACTTTGAGAAGAGGACTCTGAAATCTGGTGTTGCGTCAGTCTTGCTTCCTAAGGTACGCTGATGACACCTTCCTGATACGGCCTCACAGTGAAATAGCCTTGCAACATTTCGTCGATCACATGAACGTTGTCCATCCCAACATTAAATTTACCATCGAGCTGGAGAAGGATGGCAAACTACTGTTCTTAATGCTTTAGTTGAACATTAGTAAGGAGGCTAGCGTGGTCGTTCGGTGCAATGGAATACAAATTTGAATGGAATTGATATTTTTAAATTAACAACAAAATTCTGAACACACGATTTTGTTTTTTATTTCCTCTTGCAGGTTCGCACAGAAATATTTGGGACTCACATTAATGTAATCATATTTCATAATTATACCTCTTAATTTATTAGATAGTGGCTACCGACCATTTATGTGTGTTTCTCTCTAACGATGAAAGTGATCTCTCATTTCAAGCTCTCTCTACACATTGCAAATTAATACTTGACGTTTTCTACTAGATAAAGGAAAATATAAGAAAGTAGGTTCTCTCTATGACTTAACGTTACCTCAGATTGAGGTCACATATTTAATTAATGCAATGCCATTTTATTTAAAAAAATTACGAACATAACACCTACCCACGATGGAAGATCGAAAGCTTACGAGGCGTTACAAAGGGGAAGAGAAGGAACTGTCCGACTGCAGCATGCAGTTACCTCAGAACGTTACTGTCCTAATAAGAGTACAAAATACGAGCTGCCTTTAAAACACAGCATGTGTGGCCCAGTAACTGATTCTGTATGGCTGTGTAGCCGAAATTTGGGTCAATGGAACAGAAAATGTCATTTTATGTGAGCCCCGTCTGGTTTATTTGCAGGTTCCTGACAGAGAGGGAAAAACGATTAATTAGCAGAGTAACATGTAACGCGGAAACAGATTCGAATGTCGACTCCCGACAACCGTTATTGCGCCAGATATTTCAGCTGTTGACAGTCCGCTGTTTTCATTAACACGTCTCCCCAACATGTTACCACTCGCAAATGCTATCCATCACTCACGACTGCAAGGCTGCGTGGCCCTATTGCTGCTTTTCCCCCTCCACTACCTCGTATCTGCCACATCTCGGCTCAAAAAGTCTCAACAAAGACGGTATTGCACAAATGCGACCTATCTAGCTAGTTCTTATTCTGTGTTGGTAACTTACGAAGGTGTAGGTCAGTACTGAGTGCCCCAGGGGCGCTCACCCTCCAAGCCGCTCCGCGTCTCTGCTGGGCCAGTTTCTCAAGCTTTCTGACCCTTCTAGCAGCTAGAGATAGCGCAACAACATATCTAAAAAATTCAGAATAATTACGAATAACTTTGCATGAGGACCGACCACATCTATGATGATACATTTCAAATAATGAAAATAGCAACAGCTGCGCCAAAATAATTTATTAATCACTAGTAATGTCATGATGTTATAGTCACATCTTTAGGTAGCAAACTGTTTAATTTTCGGTACAAACTGTCTTTAAAGTGTCCGTAAGGGCAAGTAATAGAAGTCCCCTATCTTCCATTAGATATGCATCTGTCACGAATAAAGTAGCCTCAGGTCAGCAGCCAGTTTGACTAGTGCAGCATAGACTCCATGAGTTCGTGTCGTACTGTTGGTGCTGGTCATTGCACCTAGTACTTTACTAGTACCAATCAGTGAATCTACACTGATAGAAGGGGGAAACTGATTCTTAATCACCCTGCACGGCAGCTCTTCAGGGAAAGGAACTTCTCCCATCACAAACACTGCTCGCCTTTCATTTGTCACATATAATGTCCCTTCTGACTATTTCTTGTCTACTTCTCTGATATGACGAGACTAAATAACCTCACTCAGCTCGCGTTTTATAATGGAGTTATTTTCAGATTATTAAATGAGTACTTATTTCCAGTTGTTAAATGAGCTGTTATTTAAAAATTCTCAGCAGCTGGAGAGCCGTCCAGTTTCACTTGTTGTGTATATGTATTCGACGATGCCGATTTCATTGTCTCCACTGTCATTGCCTGAGATACACTTCGCAGCATAATGGGTATCAAATGCATCAGCTCAGCCTCAATCTCAGCGTCTGAAGAGATCCTGAGGTTTAAATTGTCTCCCTTTGCAATAGAAGTACGTCATTAACATGTTATCGAACTTCAGATATTTCAGTATAAGTATAACAATGCATTACAGTAGATTGCTGCTCTAGACTTGATCAGTCCCTTTCCATCAGGCATATTCACGCCCACCTTGGAAGGTATACAGTGTGTGGTAAGTGGCTCCACCCAGCGCAGTCCGCTCTACAACTGCCAGCAATTCCTGAATGGAAGAGACTTACGCAGTCTACCAGCCACACAATAATGGTGGCAGAACTGAAGTATCTTTATGGCCATTCATTAATTCACCACGAAGTGACTACATCACAATTACACGTCTTCACAACATTTACCGATCCAATCCCTTTCACACCAACACTGGCAACATCGGACTTACAAACTATACAATTTTGAGCCATTGTTTATAGGACCGTACTCGTGTCCTACAGGAAATTTAAATTAATAACTGCATATAAATACTAATTTAATAAAATGATAATAGTTTCACCAATCAAACGTGAGTTCAGTGAAGTTATTTTGCCGGCCGTGGTTCTAGGCGCTTCAGTCTGGAACCGCGCAACCGCTACGGTCGCAGGTTCGAATCCTGCCTCGGGCATGGCTGTGTGTGATGTCCTTAGGTTAGTTAGGTTTAAGTAGTTCTAAGTTCTAGGGGACTGATGACCTCAGATGTTAAGTCCCATAGTGCTCAGAGCCATTTGATCCATTTGAAGTTATTTTGTCTACCCGTATAAGAGAACTGCTCATCAAATGCTGGGGAGTTATAGTCTGTCCGTAAAATGAAATGTGAGGTAAGTTGCATTTCCTAGAAGAACGCTACAGCTATCGTACAAGACGGCTAAGAATCAATTTCCGCTCCAGCAGTGTAGTAAAGCGTGCAGAGATTCACGTAGACTGTTAATATGTATTTCTCGCATTAGTATTAGTAGTAACTCATATCTGTATTCAATGCAGTCTTAACGCACTTTGTGAAAAATAAACACTCCATGGGCATATGTCCACACTACATGGTCAGTGATTCATATGGTGCATTCCGGAGAGTCGGTATACCTTTGTGAAACACCATGTAGTTTCTCCTTGTGACGTTCTGGAGTAGATAGAGAATCACCCCCTCGCCCTCTAGTGTGCAGACCTGTAAAGGAAGGAAGCGTGTGACCACAATCCGGCGAAATACTTTGTCTTGCAGTTGTACCATCTACCCCCGCCCTCTCCACTCTGTTACACCTCCAGAACGCAATTTATCTTTTAATACGTCTCCACTGTACTTAGACGTAGTACACACGCTTAATATTTTTTTCTTAAACCACTTAATTTAACAGTAAACATTAATTTTATACGAACACTATCATTAGTAATTTGCTATTTTTCCATCCCCTGCAACTATTAATTCTAGAGAAAAGCTGAATAGGACGTTTTTTGTAGGAAATTTAATTTAGTTTAGTTTTGTACTCCTGCTTTTTGATTCCTTCATCCTTCCACATTAGACTGTGGTTGATTATTTTACCTGTTGTGCGTCTTTCATGAGAAATTTTCGTTACATGATTATTATAGCACAATGAGTTACATTGTTTTTATAGGCTCCTGTGTGGTATTGTACCCCATAATGGTCTCTGAATTCGTGTCAATGAATAAACTAATTTCATGGCTAAGAGATTTCGAGATAACATAACCCAGTAATTCACGCCCACTTCTCCCATTCAGTTCACTCTGAATTCAAAGGAAGAAGGCCTCGTGCCAGTAAAATTAATGAAACATCAGAGAATATTTCACTACTCACTACACCATTTTCCCTGTGCCCTGTATGTCAGTCGAATAATTAAAAAAAAATCCATCCTGGTTATCCATTGTACATTACAAAAAGGTTTCTCATCACTTATTTTATTGGGTCATTTGCGTTGTTTCGTACGTAATCAATCCAACAAGCTACGTACAGGGTGGTTAAGATAAAGCTCATAAGCGAAACCTGAAGATTCTTCATCGAGTTATTGTGAAGATAACCAGAAGCGTCAGAAATCATATGTTACAATAAATTGATTAAAGAAACAGATGCTTTAGCCTCAACATATTCTTCCAGAAGAAAAAGAAAACAGAGTTGACAAGTACACAAACGAATTTAAATACAAAATTAGCTGAATCTGTTCATCCTGTACAAAAGGATGCTATATTCCAAAAACAAATTAGAATCATAAGTGATCATATGACTGTAACGTAAGACACAGAGTAAAATCCGAAGGAAAGTAGGTCAGTCACAATGTTGTAGTGTAACTTCTAGTCCGCCACTTAGCTGAGTGGTTGCCGGCACGTTAGCTCAGCTTGTGCGGTCAGAGGGTTAGGCGCCCTATCAAAAAAACTGAGTCAATGGAACGACGATCAACTTCAACCAGCGTCATGTGACGTTCGCCCCGAACACAGAGAACGAAAAAAAAAAAAAAGTGGTCAGGGCGTCCAGGGCGTCAGACTGCCATGTAGCAGACCTGCGTTCGATTGTGTAGGGAGTTTTCTCCGCTCGCGGACAGGGTGTTCCTTTTTTTATCATTATCGACTCGCACGTAGCGAGTCGTAAACTGAAAAAACTTGCAGCTCGGTGGTCTATATTCCCCAAGTAGGGACTCCTGGCATCAATACCGTACGACCAGTTAATTTTTTTTCAGTACAACTTCAAATTTGTCACCCTTAAAAGAGAATTTTTAGAATTTTGAGATATTGTTTGAAGTACTCGGAAGTATTTCTAGCTGTCTACAATAAGAAACATTCACGCTGTACTATCATATACGGTGATTAAGTGGAGTTTATTGGACACTTAATTTTCCCAGTATGCCAATGTTGGCACTGTAATTTCTTTCGCAAGGTCTTTGCGTAGCGTGAGTGTGTGGTTGTTGGCACTACGATTTATTTCGGGAGGTCTTTGCCTAGCTTGAGAGTGGAGTGAGCGTTTTCTCTGCCAGGCTAGAGACTATTTTTTTTTTTTTCTACAGCTCCCTCTAGTACCATGGAAGTTATTCCCTCATGTCTTAGCAGATGTCCTATCATCCTGTCCCTTCTCCTTATCAGTGTTTTCCACATATTCTTTCCTCTCCGATTCTGTGTAGAACCTCCTCATTCCTTACCATATCAGTCCACCTAATTTTCAACATTCGTCTATAGCACCACATCTCAAATGCTTCGATTCTCTTCTGTTCCGGTTTTCCCACAGTCCATGTTTCACTACCATACAATGCTGTACTCCAGACGTACATCCTCAGAAATTTCTTCCGAAAATTAAGGCCGGTATTTGATATTAGTAGACCTCTCTTGGCCAGAAATCCCTTTTTTGCCATAGCGAGTCTGCTTTTGATGTCCTCCTTGCTCCGTCTGTCATTGGTTATTTTACTGCCTAGGTAGCAGAATTCCTTAACTTCATTGACTTCGTGACCATCAATCCTGATGTTAAGTTTCTCACTGTTCTCATTTCTACTACTTCTCATTACCTTTGTCTTTCTCCGATTTACTCTCAAACCATACTGTGTACTCATTAAACTGTTCATTCCGTTCAGCAGATCATTTAATTCTTCTTCACTTTCACTCAGGATAGCAATGTCATCAGCGAATCGTATCGTTGATATCCTCTCACCTTGTAATTTGATTCCACTCCTGAACCTTTCTTTTATTTCCATCATTGCTTCCTCGATGTACAGATTGAAGAGTAGGGGCGAAAGGCTACAGCCTTGTCTTACACCCTTCTTAATATGAGCACTTCGTTCTTGATCGTCCACTCTTATTATTCCCTCTTGGTTGTTGTACATATTGTATATGACCCGTCTCTCCCTATAGCTTACCCTTACTTTTTTCAGAATCTTGAACAGCTTGCACCATTTTATATTGTCGAACGCTTTTTCCAGGTCAACAAATCCTATGAAAGTGTCTTGGATTTTCTTTAGCCTTGCTTCCATTATTAGCCATATCGTCAGAATTGCCTCTCTCGTCTCTTTACGTTTCCTAAAGCCAAACTGATCGTCAACTAGAGCATTCTGAATTTTCTTTTCCAGTCTTCTGTATATTATTCTTGTAAGCAGCTTCGATGCATGAGCTGTTAAGCTGATTGTGCGATAATTCTCGCACTTGTCAGCTCTTGCCGTCTTGTGTGGATGATGCTTTTCCGAAAGTCAGATGGTATGTCGCCAGACTCATATATTCTACACACCAACGTGAATAGTCGTTTTGTTGCCACTTCCCACAACGATTTTAGAAATTCTGATGGAATGTTATCTATCCCTTCTGCCTTATTTGACCGTAAGTCCTCCAAAGCTCTTTTAAATTCCTATTCTAATACTGGATCCCCTATCTCTTCTAAATCTACTCCTGTTTCTTCTTCTATCACATCAGACAAATCTTCACCCTCATAGAGGCTTTCAATGTATTCTTTCCACCTATCTGCTCTCTCCTCTGCATTTAACAGTGGAATTCCCGTTGCACTCTTAATCTTACCACCGTTGCTTTTAATGTCACCAAAGGTTGTTTTGACTTTCCTGTATGCTGAGTCTGTCCTTCCGACAATCATATCTTTTTCGATGTCTTCACATTTTTCCTGCAGCCATTTCGTCTTAGCTTCCCTGCAATTCCTATTTATTTCATTCCTCAGCGACTTGTATTTCTGTATTCCTGATTTTCCCGGAACATGTTTGTACTTCCTCCTTTCATCAATCAACTGAAGCATTTCTTCTGTTACCCATGGTTTCTTCGCAGCTACCTTCTTTGTACCTACGTTTTCCTTCCCAACTTCTGTGATGGCCCTTTTTAGAGATGTCCATTCCTCTTTAACTGTACTGCCTACTGCGCTATTCCTTATTGCTGTATCTATAGCATTAGAGAACTTCAAACGTATCTCGTCATTCCTTAGTACTTCCGTATCCCACTTCTTTGCGTATTGATTCTTCCTGACTAATGTCTTAAACTTCAGCCTACTCGTCATCACTACTATATAGAGACTAGAGACTATATAGCGATGGAAATGGGAGCGGAGAGTTGCTTCTGCACCACCAGCCACGGCAGGGGTCGTCTTGTGGTGATTGTGGAGCTGGAAGCTGTATATGTAACTGGGACAGCAGAGTGAAGATCTGAACGCTCGAGCCATTGTTTATAAGAACGTACTCGTGTCTTACAGGAAATTTAAATTAATAACTGCATATAAGTACTAATTTAATAAACTGATAATAGTTTCACCAATCAAACGTGAGTTCAGTGAAGTTATTTTGCCGGCCGTGGTTCTAGGCGCTTCAGTCTGGAACCGCGCGACCGCTACGGTCGCAGGTTCGAATCCTGCGTCGCGCATGGATGTGTGTGATGCCTTTAGGTTAGTTAGGTTTAAGTAGTTCTAAGTTCTAGGGTACTGATGACCTCAGATGTTAAGTCCCATACTGCTCAGAACCATTTGAACCATTTGAAAAACATAATCACACCATAACACCTCCGCCTCCGAATTTTAGGCCACACCCTGCCATCGGATCGCCACATTGTGTACCGTGATTTCTCACTTCAAACAACTTTTTCCACTTTTCAATCGTCCAATGTTTACGCTCCTCATCGTTTAGCATCTACCGGGTTGAGGTGTGGCTTATGAGCAGCTGCTAGACCATGAAATCCAAGTTTTCTCTGCTCCTGCCTAACTGTCGTAGTACTTGCAGTGGATCCTGATGCAGTTTGGAATTTCCGTGTGATGGTCTGGATAGACGTCTGCCTTTTACAGCCCGCATCTCGTGGTCGTGTGGTAGCGTTCTCGCTTCCCACACCCGGGTTCCCGGGTTCGATTCCCGGCGGGGTCAGGGATTTTCTCTGCCTCGTGATGGCTGGGTGTTGTGTGATGTCCTTAGGTTAGTTAGGTTTAAGTAGTTCTAAGTTCTAGGGGACTGATGACCATAGATGTTAAGTCCCATAGTGCTCAGAGCCATTTGAACCATTTTTTTTTTTTTTTTTTTTTTGCCTTTTACACATTACGAGCCTCTTCAACTGTCGGCGGTCTGTCAGTAAACACACGAGGTCGGTCTCCACGCTGTTGTGCTGTACGTGTCCCTTCACGTTTCCACTTCACTATCACATGGGAAACAGTACACCCAGGGATGTTTAGGAGTGTGGAAATGTCGCGTACGGACGTATGACACAAGTGACACCCAATCACCTGACCACGTTCGAAGTCCGTGAGTTCCGCGGAGCGCCCCATTCTGCTCTCTCACGATGTCTAATGACTACTGAGGTCGCTGATATGGAGTATCTGGCAGTAGGTTGCAGCACAATGCACCTAATAAATAAAACCTATCTTTTTGTGTGTCCGGATACCTTCGATCTCATAGTGTTTGGCAGCTAAACTTGGTAGATATGCTAATGCGTTAATGCGAAACCAACCGATTTATGCTGAAAACAAATTAGTTCCATCTGTGGCCAGCAGGTGCAAATCTGGCACTGTACACTGTTTGTCTGACGACATGAGTTATGACCTCCCCGCTGTCATTTGACATGCCGTAATAACGTGAGTGAATATTTTGATCGAGAAGAGAGACCATGTGCTGTTAGTGAAAGTGTTGTATGTGACCGGTAGCAATTACACTGCTGCATTGAGAGAGTATCGCTGACTGAAAGGTCTGGAGAGAGACCCTTTCTCATTAAGTGATTTCAAGAAGTCGAAAACGAAATTCAAAAACACGGTCCAGCTTGGTGTACCACGTGGAAGAGGAAGGCGTCCTATCCCAGGGGAAGTTATTGTAGAGGTTGCTGTTGCTGTAACTGACTATGCAGCACGTGCCCCACGTAGTGCCAACCGGTTGCAATCCTTAAGGATCATCTTCAGACTCCGGAACGGCTGGTGGACTTCAATGGAGCTGGTCGCGCCGATCCTTCGACGCTGAACTGACTGCAGCAGTTCAGCGTCGAGGATCGGCGTAGCCTTCTCCGTAGAAGTCCACCTGCCGTTCCGGAGTCTGAAAATGATCCTTAAGGACTGAAACCGGTCACTCTGATTAAAAGAAATTTGCGATCAAGACTTTTTTAATTATCATATTAATATAAGATCGCTGATAATGTTTTCAAAAATTTTAAGCGATGAGAACTGTCCAGCGCCTGGTCAGCAGTACGGAAAGTTTTGCGGTCTCTTTCACACTGGTAGCCAGCCGAGATGGCCGAGCGGTTCTAGGCGCTACAGTCTGGAACCGCGCGACCGCTACGGTCGCAGGTTCGAATCCTGCCTCGGGCATGGATGTGTGTGATATCCTTAGGTAAGTTAGGTTTAAGTAGTTCTAAGTTCTAGGGGACTGATGACCTCAGAAGTTAAGTCCCATAGTGCTCAGAGCCATTTGAACCATTTTTCTTTCACACTGGTACCGGTGCAAGATCCAGAGAGGTGCAGCAACTGATCCTTCGGAATCCGCAATAACGTTCTGAATTTGCTATTCGGTTTCTGGCACGAATCAAGATCGATGACATGTGGCCAGTCAATATTCCGTACAGCGACTAGACACATTTTACATTACAGGGTGTAGTGAATACTAAGAACTGCCTTTTGGGGTACTGTTAAACCACGTATTTGGCATGAAGACCTCTTGCACTCGCCATATATGACCGTTATTCTCGGCCCACTCTTCTTTGATGGTATTGCACCCAAAGGCCCTGCCAGGAATGCGGTATCGTTTGCACATTAACGAGTCCTCCTTGTACAGCAGGTAATTCCTGCTTTTGAAGAGCACAACTGTGTGGAAACTACTGTTTTCATGTAAGATGGGGCAACATCTTATGTCGCTCACCCAGAGGAAAATCTGCTTAATGCAACCTTTCACAAATGTGTCATCTCCAGAGGTTTCCCAATCGCGTGGCTTGCCATATCACCTGATCTGAATCCTTGTGACTTATGGCTCTGGGAATATCTAAAAGAGCGCGTTTATGAAGGACATATTCGGTCTCTAACTAATTTGAAGGCCAGTATACAGAAACAGTTCGCCCTAATAGCTGAGTGGTCAGCGCCGCGGTTTGTCACGTCAAGGTGCCTGGGTTCGATTCCCGGCTGGGTTGGAGTTTTTCTTCGCTCGGGTACGGGGTGTTGTGTTGTCCTCATTATCATTTTATCATCATCAGTGTGCATGGCAACGGGAAACCACCACTGGAATCACTCCCCTAGACGTCCATGCGATGGACCTCTCTGACGAAGCTTCCCCGATGACAACACAAAATTTTTTTTTTATACAGGAACAAGTTGGTCAGATTCCATCGGAACTGCTGCGAGTGACTGTTGATCATGTCGTTCTACTGACGCTGCATCTCGTTGTCGTCTCTGGCACTCATATTGAACAAATTGCGTAAGCGCCGGTTAATACTAATATTAAAGTTGCGCCTTTCTCACTTATTTTATCTTTTCCGCACACTTCCCATTACTAACCCATTACATGTGGAAACATTTCTACACACCTTTCTTGCATTTACAGCACCAGAAATGCACTTGGTGGCCAAAATTCTAACATTTTCCTTAGTGCGCTGTACAGTTATCCTTTTTTCCAGCGTAAATTCCTTTCAAATTATCTTATTAGAATATCTACCAAGTTTCACTGCCATACAATAGTTATAGCTCACGCTGGACTTATGCAAGTAGCTGAGCTGTTATTAAAGCCACTCAGTAAATTACCATAATGGTATCCTGCCTTATCCAAAGAGACAGACACGTCAGTACTGTGCTAGCACCACTGCGCTATCTTGAGTAGCTCTTTGGTTTCACAGGTAGCCGGATGTATAACTTGTGTCACGCGAAGCACTTTGGCTTACAGAAACCAGTCAGGCGCTTGGCACGAGAACTGCAGCGTGTTATGAGCCCAGTTTCTCTTGTGTCTCTGTGTCGCCTCCGGTCAGCAGAACGGTCGCCGGTTGCGGTGTTCACTTCATGCTGCTGAAACTTTTTGCTGAAATTGTTACACGCTTTGACTTATGCAGCTCTCTTCTTTTTCCTGACCTTTATCCCATATAGAAAAGCTAACTACAGATCTTCAAACACTGTCTGCCTATTATGATCACAATTACCTGAAACCAAATCCCTATAAAACGCATGTGTGTGCTTTCCATTTACGGAACAGAGAGGCTAGAAGGAACCTAAACATAACCTGGAGAGGACAACAACTGACCAAGTGCGATACCCCAAAATACCTGGGAGTAAAGCTAGACCGTTCCCTCACTTTCAAAGTCCACTGCAAGGACACATAAATGAAAATATCTGCTAGGAACAACATAATTTGGAAACCGGCAGGTAACAATTGGGGCGCACAACCAGACGTTCTTCGCACATCTGCATTGTCCTTATGCTTCTCCGCTGAGGACTATGCAGCACCCATCAGGCAGACCTCCAACCACGCCAGACAAGTGGACATTCCCCTTAATGAAACAGGACGCATTGTCACTGGTTGCTTGCGGGCAACTCCTATAAATAAAATATATCATCTCATGGGCATAGCACCTTCTCATATCAGAAGAAGAACAGCAGCAGAAAAAGAGAAGCGGAAATAGGAGACAGATCCAAGACACCCCCTGTTCGGATGTGAATACCAACATCCAAGATTAAGATCAAGAAAGAGTTTCCTCCGTTCAATAGAACCACTTTTAACGTCACTTGCAAATCGTCGAATACAGCTTTGGCGTAACTCACCGTCAGAGAGGTACTGGGTCAACCCTAAAGAAGAGCTTGCTAAAGGACGTCACCTCCCATATAAAACAGGCTGAGAACTTGTGTATCCCGATGCAAGGTCAATTTGAAGAAATGGAGCTTCTCTCCAGGAGATGAACTATGCGAATGTGGCGAACAGCAAGATCACCAACACCTGCCAAACTGTAGAAACCTCCCAGCCCCATGCCCGATGGACGATCTGGTTACCGCCAGTGATACAGCAGTTCAAACGGCGGAATTTTGGATGTCATATGGAATTTAATCATGTACTTATATTGTTTGTAAATTGATGCCATATGGAATTTAATCATGTACTTATATTGTTTGTAAATTGCTGTCTATCAGCTATATATGTATGTTATGTTCTGGACACGAGTAAATAAAATAAAATCCCATATCTTCATGGGGTTGGCATGTTAGTCTGAATTTGGCGGTGTTAGTGATGTAGGACGCCCAGATGCTGTTTCTGTCCCCACCCCTTCCGTTCACACCTCTGACTCCCAGGACGGAAATTGTGTACCCCATCTGTTTGCGTGTAGTGTTATCAATGTGAAAGTGAGAGAATGTTTTTCGAAATATTTGAGAACCGCTCAGCTGAGGTGGAACGTGAGTACCATTCCAATATTCGTCTATTTGGGTGTGGAAAACCGCCTAAATTGCGTCCAGGCTGGCCGGCACACTGGTACTTGTTAATCGATTCGAGGCCGAGTGCCTCTCTGAATGGCGAAAGCGGCGTGTTAAAGAATGTGATTATTCAGGTAGGTAGGTTAAGCAACGCTTCGCTAATACAAAATAGGCTGCGTTCAATTAGGATGAAATTTTTCGGGAGTCGTGATTGTGATGATGATGATGATGATGTCCCATATTACTTGACAGTGTGTAGGGGACGATGTGGTAGAAGAGCACCGCTGCACTAGCCGAGGTCCTAATGAAGGTGGTTTGCCATCGCCTTCCTCCGACCGTAATGCGGATGAATGATGATGTTAAAGACGACATAACAGTACCCAGTCATCTCGAGGCAGGTGAAAATCCCGGACCCCACTGGGAATCGAACCCAGGATCCTGTGATCGCGAAGCGAGAACGCTACCACGAGCCGTGGAGTCGAGATTATGAACAGTAAATCTCTCACTCTTTCATGAGATACTGATTGAAACCGGAACTTAATTTTTTTTCGATGGATTTCAGTCGTGCACTAACGCAGACTTGGAGATTCTGTTACCACCCATGATCCACAAAGATACTAAACCCTTCCCTCATTCAGTAACTGCGATTATCACATACCGACACCACCCTACTATCGTCACAGAAGGAAACAGAAATGCAAGTTTCCTTGAGATGCCTACAGTGGTCGTGCGGGATCTGTCGGACCCAAAGGAGCGCACCCGCTGAGCCACACCTCCAGTGGCTCTGCACTACGAGTGCCCTCTACCGCTGCGATATTGGATGGTTGGTGGCAGAGACCCATCCTATTGGCACTTGGAGCCTCTTCGCTATGTCATGCTAAGTACACGCTGCCTAGTCGCAGCTCTGACATGACTGTTCATACTTTAGTTCACAGAATCTCTTGCTTGTTGACATTGAGAGAGGGACTCAGTTTGTTGATGCATTATTTGAAATGAGTCTTCGTATGAGGTAAGTAACTCTTCTGTTCATTGTGTTAACTTGTTCGTTAGTCATTTGTTCTTCTGTCCAGCTTTTCTACGATGACAGTTGCGGCACTACTCTGTAGCCCACCTCTCCTTACCATTGTGTACGAATTCACACACGACTCAGTTCGATTCTTTAAAATCACTGTTTTATGTATCCTGCAAATTATTTTAAGTTTCAATATCGACAAGTGACTTTCAGTGTACATTTTCTTCCAGGTAAAAGGAGTGGTTTTGTTTAATTTGGCGACTTATTACCAAAATTGGTATCATTATGCCGATGTTTCCAAACTTTCCTTTGTTTTTCGCACAATCACATGCTTATTAAAGGCCACACTCTACAAGAAGCCATTGAGCCGTGCGTGGCTCGTGTTCGTGCCATATCTCATTTGACTCTTGTTTTTCACTGTACTACCACCTCGTTATGCTAATTTCAATTACTGGTGTCACTGAGTTGCCGCCTTGCCTGCCCGTGAGCGACAGCAGCCGCGCTTATCGATATAATCCCTGGGGTATTATCTCCGCTGACTGACATTACTTTCTGGTTGTCGTGTGTTCGGGTTAGTTCGGATCTGCCAGTGAGATGGGAGGCGCTAGCAGTGCAGTTCCGACCTGGCAGTATTTGACTTAGGACGCGGCAGAAGTTCAGTCGGGGCGTGGCTGTAGTGAGGTACAGACAGCCATGATTCACCCGACGGTTGCCGATACATATCACTTGAGTGCGGACCACCTTGGTTGGTCGTCGGTCGGTCGTCTTGTCGGCGATCGCTTATGGGCTTCCTGCGGTTGCCGACTCGTGATTCGTCCTTGTTATTGCACAGTCGCTGCCATTAGTATTTTCTAATCCTTCATGCAAGTGTTCGTGAAACTGTGTGTAGCCTGTGATGTCGACTGCTCAATTATTTTAGTGCTGTCTGCATGCTGATGTGTGGGAGTCGGTCGGTTGGTTAGGATCAGCCAGGAAATCTCTGCACGGTGCAGTGGGCCGGATCCGCTGGCGATCTCTACGCAGTGTTGGAGTGTGTGGGAGCTGTTCCGAACGCTACGAGGTTCGTGGCTCAGCTACCCAGGACATCAAAGTTGAATGGTGACTTAATTACCGAAGCCAGTCTGTTCACATTGTGCCGTTGGTTTTCATGGTCGGCTGTTGGGGGTGTTCCCGTGAGCAATAGCGAGCGTTCGAGTTGGCGAAAGTTTGGCCACCACCCGGAGTTTAACTGTATTATGATTATTTGAAGTCCAAGTGCACCAGCGGAATTTTATGCCTTGTGGCCGTTAGCGTTCCGGTTACCTGCCCTGGCCGCTGACGTAAAATTCAGACAGTGTCCTTTCCTCCCCGTGTTGTCGCTGTCCAACACGTGTGTGTAGTTTTGACAGCTTATGTATACTTGGTTGTGGGCGGCTACGCATTTTACGTTTTGGCTTTGGAGTTCCTTGTGAACTGGTCGGGTGGAAAGCAACTCGTCTTGTCGGTGGGTCCGTTGACTGTCTCTTGGTTGGGTTGCCAGTGGATCGGATATAGTTGGGCTGACTACCTGTCTTCCCTAAGCGAACGTTAATATTTCAAGTGCAGACCGACCCTCGGAAACTTCTGAGCGCCGCTGGCTGTACTGCCTTTTCTTATTGGTATTTTATTGTGTATTTTAATGGCTCATAGCCGATGGTTTGAATTTGTATGCTTTTAGTTGGGTTTTAAATAATGTGCCTTCAGCCGTTTTAAAATTAAAATTCCTTACTTGTCAAGTCTTAGATTGTTTGCCCTTCAGCCTCACTTGAAATATTATTTAAGGATGAAACCTTGTGCTTTCTGCCTTTTGAAAATTTATTGTAGTTGTGTTTTAAATCGTGGGCCTTCAGCCATTTTAAAAATTCTCATTTTGGTCTCCTTTGCACAATACCAACTACCTGTTCCGTCCTGCGGATTTAACCAGGCGTTTCAGCCATACTATGATTCCATGCGCTGTTTAACAGTACCGCCAATCGTAAATCTCTACCACGTTCAGAAACGCAACGAATATTATTATTGTATTACGTGATTTTGAGAATTTTAGTTAAGTAGTCGTACAGGAGACTGATAGTAAATGTAGCAGCGCAGCTAGCACTCGCTACAGATCACCTCTTCCTATGAGCGTTTCATAAGGGCTCGTTTTGTCGAGAGAATAGGGGTTATACTTATGTACTGCACCGATTTGTAAAAGACTGCACAAACATCTAGAGGTCTTGGAGGATTCTTTACCAGGAGCCCCCCATCACGCAAAGAGTTAGTAATCTGTAGGCAGACATTATCATGTACAGTGATTTGCTTCTGACACTCAACAGTCTGTTTTCCGCTGCGCTTCTGAAGGTTAACTGTTGTCGCCAAGTAAATAATGCATGTTTCCTTAACTGAGCTGGCCGGAAAAACAATTGCAAGGCGTTCAGATTATGGTCGTATTGTTAAGATGCAGGAGAGGGCAGTTAACATTCATCTGTAATCCCAAGAACTTGTAGAGTACCTAAGATCCATAAAGAAAGCTGCTCACTGAAACCAATATTTAATGAGATCAAATCATTTGGGTATCATTTGGGTACACAGAATCGTGTACGAAAGGTTCAACTAACTTTTTAAAACTTACACACGAGCAGGACATGCAGAAAACTGATAAGAGTCAGCTTTGGTATGGAGTGTCTCTTCAACAGCGCCACAACAGAACATAGTACACAACTCTCTCTTCAACATCGTAGCCACAGAACAGACTATTCACCATCTTCTGGCGCAAATAATACCTAATATCTGTGGTCTAATGTGGTTACGTTTGTAAACCTATTTCAGCTGATGCGGTAAATATTATGGACAAACAGAGTGACAACGGGATCTCTCATCTCTCCGATAGCAGTGGACATCATGCAAACTACGCGCAGTTTCGCTCACGCTGCTGGCTGCGATACTCTGAGGACACTATGTCATTTGGCTGCATGGAGAAGCAGACCCACATAATTCAGTTTGGTTGATTAGCAGCCTGCATAAGCAAAGAAGGTAACGGTAAAATTTTGTTCCTGGACAGAGCTCCCAACAGCGACGTGAGACACAAAGTTTACCAGAAATAACCCACACCAAACGGAACACGCCGATTCCCACTATAATCTGTCCTCGATTGCGCCTTCGTATACACGATGACCGCCCGAGCTCACCGCATCAGCGATGCTTGCGACATCGAACAAGACACAAAGAGCTACGTAACATCTTCTGAGCCAACGAATACGACAGCAGACCAGCAAGAAGACTAAAAAATTCATCAAGTAGTGGTTGGTTGGTGTGGTCTTCAGTCCTGAGACTGGTTTGATGCAGCTCTCCATGCTACTCTATCCTGTGCAAGCTTCTTCATCTCCCAGTACCTACTGCAACCTACATCCTTCTGAATCTGCTTAGTGTATTCATCTCTTGGTCTCCCCCTACGATTTTTACCCTCCACGCTGCCCTCCAATACTAAATTGGTGATCCCTTGATGCCTCAGAACATGTCCTACCAACCGATCCCTTCTTCTTGTCAAGTTGTGCCACAAACTGCTCTTCTCCCCAATCCTATTCAGTACCTCCTCATTAGTTATGTGATCTACCCATCTAATCTTCAGCATTCTTCTGTAGCACCACATTTCGAAAGCTTCTATTCTCTTCTTGTCCAAACTACACTCCTGGAAATGGAAAAAAGAACACATTGACACCGGTGTGTCAGACCCACCATACTTGCTCCGGACACTGCGAGAGGGCTGTACAAGCAATGATCACACGCACGGCACAGCGGACACACCAGGAACCGCGGTGTTGGCCGTCGAATGGCGCTAGCTGCGCAGCATTTGTGCACCGCCGCCGTCAGTGTCAGCCAGTTTGCCGTGGCATACGGAGCTCCATCGCAGTCTTTAACACTGGTAGCATGCCGCGACAGCGTGGACGTGAACCGTATGTGCAGTTGACGGACTTTGAGCGAGGGCGTATAGTGGGCATACGGGAGGCCGGGTGGACGTACCGCCGAATTGCTCAACACGTGGGGCGTGAGGTCTCCCAGTACATCGATGTTGTCGCCAGTGGTCGGCGGAAGGTGCACGTGCCCGTCGACCTGGGACCGGACCGCAGCGACGCACGGATGCACGCCAAGACCGTAGGATCCTACGCAGTGCCGTAGGGGACCGCACCGCCACTTCCCAGCAAATTAGGGACACTGTTGCTCCTGGGGTATCGGCGAGGACCATTCGCAACCGTCTCCATGAAGTTGGGCTACGGTCCCGCACACCGCTAGGCCGTCTTCTGCTCACGCCCCAACATCGTGCAGCCCGCCTCCAGTGGTGTCGCGACAGGCGTGAATGGAGGGACGCATGGAGACGTGTCGTCTTCAGCGATGAGAGTCGCTTCTGCCTTGGTGCCAATGATGGTCGTATGCGTGTTTGGCGTCGTGCAGGTGAGCGCCACAATCAGGACTGCATACGACCGAGGCACACAGGGCCAACACCCGGCATCATGGTGTGGGGAGCGATCTCCTACACTGGCCGTACACCACTGGTGATCGTCGAGGGGACACTGAATAGTGCACGGTACATCCAAACCGTCATCGAACCCATCGTTCTACCATTCATAGACCGGCAAGGGAACTTGCTGTTCCAACAGGACAATGCACGTCCGCATGTATCCCGTGCCACCCAACGTGCTCTAGAAGGTGTAAGTCAACTACCCTGGCCAGCAAGATCTCCGGATCTGTCCCCCATTGAGCATGTTTGGGACTGGATGAAGCGTCGTCTCACGCGGTCTGCACGTCCAGCACGAACGCTGGTCCAACTGAGGCGCCAGGTGGAAATGGCATGGCAAGCCGTTCCACAGGACTACATCCAGCATCTCTACGATCGTCTCCATGGGAGAATAGCAGCCTGCATTGCTGCGAAAGGTGGATATACACTGCACCAGTGCCGACATTGTGCATGCTCTGTTGCCTGTGTCTATGTGCCTGTGGTTCTGTCAGTGTGATCATGTGATGTATCTGACCCCAGGAATGTGTCAATAAAGTTTCCCCTTCCTGGGACAATGAATTCACGGTGTTCTTATTTCAATTTCCAGGAGTGTATTTACCGTCCATGTTTCACTTCCATACATGGCTACACTCCATACAAATACTTTCAGAAAAGACTTCCTGACACTTAAATCTATACTCGATGTTAACAAATTTCTCTTCTTCAGAAACGCTTTCCTTGCCATTGCCAGTCTACATTTTATATCCTCTCTACTTCGACCATCATCAGTTCTTTTGCTCCCCAAATAGCAAAACTCCTTTACTACTTTAAGTGTCTCATTTCCTAATCTAATACCCTCAACATCACCCGACTTAATTCGACTACATTCCATTATCCTCGTTTTGCTTTTGTTGATGTTCATCTTATATCCTTCCTTCAAGACACCATACATTCCGTTCAACTGCTCTTCCAAGTCCTTTGCTGTCTCTGACAGAAGTACAATGTCATCGGCGAACCTCAAAGTTTTTATTTCTTCTCCATGGATTTTAATACCTACTCCGTATTTTTCTTTTGTTCCCTTTACTGCTTGCTCAATATACAGATTGAATAACATCGGGGAGAGGCTACAACCCTGTCTTACTCCCTTCCCAACCACTGATTCCCTTTCATGTCCCTCGGCTCTTATAACTGCCATCTGGTTTCTGTACAAATTGTAAATAGCCTTCGCTCCCTGTATTTTACCCCTGCCACCTTTAGAATTTGAAAGAGAGTATTCCAGTCAACATTGTCAAAAGCTTTCTCTAAGTCTACAAATGCTAGAAACGTAGGTTTGCCTTTCCTTAATCTTTCTTCTAAGATAAGTCGTAAGGTCAGTATTGCCCCACGTGTTCCAGTATTTCTACGGAATCCAAACTGATCTTCCCCGAGGTCGGCTTCTACTAGTTTTTCCATTCGTCTGTAAAGAATTCGTGTTAGTATTTTGCAGCTGTGGCTTATGAAACTGATTGTTCGGTAATTCTCTCATCTGTCAACACCTGCTTTCTTTGGGATTGGAATTATTATATTCTTCTTGAAGTCTGAGGGTATTTCGCCTGTTTCATTCATCTTGCTCACCAGATGGTAGAGTTTTGTCAGGACTGGCTCTCCCAAGGCCGTCAGTAGTTCCAATGGAATGTTGTCTACTCCGGGGCCTTGTTTCGACTCAGATCTTTCAGTGCTCTGACAAACTCTTCACGCATTATCGTATCTCCCATTTCATCTTCATCTACATCCTCTTCCATTTCCATAATATTGTCCTCAAGTACATCGCCCTTGTATAGACCCTCTATATACTCCTGCCACCTTTCTGCTTTCCCTTCTTTGCTTAGAACTGGGTTTCCATCTGAGCTCCTGATGTTCATACAAGTGGTTCTCTTATCTCCAAAGGTCTCTTTAATTTTCCTGTAGGCAGTATCTATCTTACCCCTAGTGAGATAAGCCTCTACATCCTTACATTTGTCCTCTAGCCATCCCTGCTTAGCCATTTTGCACTTCCTGTCGATCTCATTTTTGAGATGTTTGTATTCCTTTTTGCCTGCTTCATTTACTGCATTTTTATATTTTCTCCTTTCATCAATTAAATTCAATATTTCTTCTGTTACCCAAGGATTTCTACTAGCCCCCGTCTTTTTACCTACTTGATCCTCTGCTGCCTTCACTACTTCATCCCTCAAAGCTACCCATTCTTCTTCTACTGTATTTCTTGCCCCCATTCCTGTCAATTGTTCCCTTATGCTCTCCCTGAAACTCTGTACAACCTCTGGATCTTTCAGTTTATCCAGGTCCCATCTCCTTAAATTCCCACCTTTTTGCAGTTTCTTCAGTTTTAATCTACAGGTTATAACCAATAGATTGTGGTCAGAGTCCACATCTGCCCCTGGAAATGTCTTACAATTTAAAACCTGGTTCCTAAATCTCTGTCTTACCATTATATAATCTATCTGATACCTTTTAGTATCTCCAGGGTTCTTGCATGTATACAACCTTCTATCATGATTCTTAAACCAAGTGTTAGCTATGATTAAGCTGTGCTCTGTGCAAAATTCTACCAGGCGGCTTCCTCTTTCATTTCTTAGCCCCAATCCATATTCACCTACTACGTTTCCTTCTCTCCCTTTTCCTACACTCGAATTCCAGTCACCCATGACTATTAAATTTTCGTCTCCCTTCACTATCTGAATAATTTCTTTTATTTCATCATACATTTCTTCAATTTCTTCGTCATCTGCAGAGCTAGTTGGCATATAAACTTGTACTACTGTAGTAGGTGTGGGCTTCGTATCTATCTTGGCCACAATAATGCGTTCACTAAGCTGTTTGTAGTAGCTTACCCGCGTTCCTATTTTCCTATTCATTATTAAACTTACTCCTGCATTACCCCTATTTGATTTTGTATTTATAACCCTGTAGTCACCTGACCAGAAGTCTTGTTCCTCCTGCCACCGAACTTCACTAATTCCCACTATATCTAACTTTAACCTATCCATTTCCCTTTTCAAATTTTCTAACCTACCTGCCCGATTAAGGGACCTGACATTCCACGCTCCGATCCGTAGAACGCCAGATTTCTTTCTCCTG
Source organism: Schistocerca nitens (assembly GCF_023898315.1). Taxonomy (NCBI): domain Eukaryota; kingdom Metazoa; phylum Arthropoda; class Insecta; order Orthoptera; family Acrididae; genus Schistocerca; species Schistocerca nitens. The sequence continues at coordinate 926,318,990 of NC_064617.1, read as the reverse complement.
ATAACGACATCCTCTTGAGTAGTCCCCGCCCGGAGATCCGAATGGGGGACTATTTTACCTCCGGAATATTTTACCCAAGAGGACGCTATCATCATTTAATCATACAGTAAAGCTGCATGTCCTCGGGAAAAATTACGGCCGTAGTTTCCCCTTGCTTTCAGCCGTTCGCAGTACCAGCACAGCAAGGCCGTTTTGGTTATTGTTACAAGGCCAGATCAGTCAATCATCCAGACTGTTGCCCTTGCAACTACTGAAAAGGCTGCTGCCCCTCTTCAGGAACCACACGTTTGTCTGGCCTCTCAACAGATACCCCTCCGTTGTGGTTGTACCTACGGTACGGCTATCTGTATCGCTGAGGCACGCAAGCCTCCCCACCAACGGCAAGGTCCATGGTTCATGGTTCTCAAGTAGTGAGACACGGAAAATTAAATAAAAACCGATTCATGGTAATGGAGGGGTGACACCCATCGAGAAGTAAAGGAGCTTCACTGAGGAGGGATCAAACCAGTTTCCCAAGTGGCCACAGGATCCACAATTTGGAAGGGTTCACTGATGACTGCCCGTTCTTATAACTGATGTTCATTCCTACACCAGAGGAGAGAAATACCGCAGCTCTACATTTACAAGGTGGCGCACGAAATGTGTTGCCAATTGTTTCTTTCACAATTTACGACGTTCATTAGATATCCCGCTGGGATCTCTACAGCAGTACCAGCAGAGCTTGTAAAAGCAAATGAGTTACGAATTGACGTGTAATTCACGATACTGCCGCTATGAGACAAGTAAGCAGCAATGGCTGACAATGGAAGACTGACGACACAGCAACGATCGGAAATTGTGTTACTTTTTCATGAAACGAAAAGCCTTGTTGTGACTCAGATCTCTACAGCAGTACCAGCAGAGCTTGTAAAAGCAAATGAGTTACGAAATGACGTGTAATTCACGATACTGCCGCTGTGAGACAAGTAAGCAGCAATGGCTGACAATGGAAGACTGACGACACAGCAACGATCGGAAATTGTGTTACTTTTTCATGAAACGAAAAGCCTTGTTGTGACTCAGAGGCGTTTTCGACAACAGTTTAACACACAATGGGTCCCTTGCAAGAAGATCATCCACAGGTTGTACGATAAATTTGTACAGGAAGGAACAGCATTGAAAGCGAAGCGACCTCGGCCTAAGCCTTTTTGTTCGCCGGAGAATATTGAAGCGGGACGAGTTGCTGTACAGAGAAGTCCCGGGAAATCGTGTAGAAAGGCAGCAGTGCAACTGAGAATATCCAGACGCTCCGTTCAACGCTTTCTTAAAAATTACCTCCATATGTACCCATACAAGATGACCTGTGCACAGAAGCTCACTGAGGAACACAAGCAGAGACTCCTGTTTGCTCAGTGGGCGGAGGATAGGGAAGAACCTCTCAGCAACGTTTGGTTTTCGGACGAGGCGCACTTTCATTTAGACGGTGTGGTTAACAAACAAAATGTACGCTTTTGGGCCACTGAAAACTCATAAGTCCTTCATGAACGACAACATCATGCTCCGAGGACTATAGCGTGGGCAACAATTTCCAGTCACGGACTTATTGGACCCTTTTTCTTTGAAGAAACTGTGAACAGCGAGCGTTATTTGAGCATGCTTCGCAATAGCTTCATTCCACAGCTTCTTGCTACTGCCTTGCCCTTCGACACGCAGTGGTTCATGCAAGATGGAGCAAGGCCGCATGCTGCAAACACTGTGTTGGAGTTTTTACACGAGCATTTCGACATGCGGATCATTTCACTCAGGTTTCCAAGTCACTTCAATGACGGACAAAATTGGCCCCCCAATAGTCCAGACCTCAATCCATGTGACTTTTTTCTTTGGGGGTACCTAAAGCAAAAAATTTTCCTGAAACGTCCACGTGATTTAATGGAGCTCAGAAGACTTATTCTTCAAACTTGCAGTGAAATTACGGAAGACATGTGCCGTAGGGTAATTACTAACTTCAGTGTTCGTTCGAAGGAAGTTAGGAAACGAAACGGTGGACATATTGAGCATGTGCTGAGTTAGAACAAATCTCCATGGACGGCTCTTCATTGTAGTATATGTTCCTTTCAGATTGTATTGACAATAAAGTGTATATTCAAAAACAAAATAGTAACACATTTCGTGCGCCACCCTGTACATAAATACTCCGCGAGGCACCGTGCAGTGCCTGGTGGAAGTTACTCTGTACCACACCTAGTCTACATCTACATCTGTATCCATACTCAGCAACCCACGTGACGGCGTGTGGCGGAGGGTACCCTGAGTACCTCTATCGGTTCTCGCTTCTGTTCCAGTCTCGTATTGTTCGTGGAAAGAAAGATTGTCGGTATGCCTCTGTATGGGCTCTAATATCTCATGGTCTCTTCGCGAGATATACGTAGGAGGGAGCAATGTACTGCTTGACTCCACGGTGAAGGTATTTTCTCGAAACTTCAACAAAAGACCGTACCGAGCTACTGAGCGTCTCTCTTGCAGAGTCTTCCATTGGAGTTTATCTATCATCTCCGTAACGCTTTCGCGATTACCAAATGATCCTGTAACGAAGCGCGCTGCTCTCCGTTGGATCTTCTCTATCTCTTCTATCAACCCTATCTGGTACGGATCGCACAGCGCTGAGCAGTATTCAAGCAGTGGGCGAATAAGTGCACTGTAACCTACTTCCTTTGCTTTCGGACTGAATTTCCTTAAGATTCTTCCAATGAATCTCAGTCTGGCATCTGCTTTACCGACGATTAATTTTATATAGTCATTCCATTTTAGATTACTCCTGATGCCTACTCCCAGATAATTTATGGAATTAACTGCTTCGAGTTGCTGACCTGCTATATTTTAGCTAAATGATAAAGGATCTTTCTTTCTATGTATTCGCAGCACATTACACTTGTCTACATTGAGATTCAATTGCCATTCTCTGCACCATGTGTCAATTCGTTGCAGATCCTCCTGCATTTTAGTACAATTTCCCATTGTTACAACCACTCAATATATTACAGCTTCATCCGCAAAAAGCCTCAGGGAACTTGCCATGTTATCCACCAGGTCATTTATATCTATTGTGAATAGCAACGGTCCTACGACACTCACCTGCGGCACACCTGAAATAGTCTTACTTCGTTTCCTTTCCTGCCCCACTCGCAGATAGAACGAGGGAAAAACGACTATCTATAGGCCTCCATATGAGCCCTAATTTGTCCTTTCTAATCTTCGTGGTATTTACGCGAAATTTATTTTAACGGCAGAGCAATCAACTTGAAACGGCCGTTCTCTGAATTTTCTCGAAAAGAACGTCGACTTCTCTCAGGAATTCCCCTTGCGGTTCCCGAAGCATTTCCATAACATCTGCGTGGTGTTCCAAGCTGCCATACAGAATCTAGCAGCCCGCCACTTTCATCGACACATTCCTCTAATCCGACCTGGCGAGGATCCCAGAACCTTGAGCAGCATTCAAGAATAGATCCATTATCGTCCTATACGCTGTCTCCTTTACAGATGAACCGAACTTTCCCAAAATTCTCCCAATAAACCGAAGTCGACCGTTCGCCTCCCGTACCACAGTCCCCGTATGTTCGTTCCAATTCATATCGCATTGCAACGTTACTCCCGGGTATTTAAACGACCTGACTGTCGAGCAGGACACTGCGGTATCAGAACACTACGGGTTTGTTTTTCCTACTCATACGCATAAACTTACATTTTTCTACATTTAGAGCCGGGAGCCATTCATCGCACCAAATAATAATTTTGTCGAAGTCGTCTTGTATCTTCCTACAGTCACTCAACTTACACACCTTACCGTACACCGCAGCATCATCAGCAAACAACCGCAGATTGCTGCCTACTCTGTCCGCCAAATCAATTATGTATATAGAGAATAATAGCGCTCTTATCACACTTCCCTGCGTCGCTCCAGACGATATCTTTGTGTCTGGTGAACACTCGCCGCCGAGGCCAAGTTACTGGGTCCTATTGCTTAAGTTGTCTGCGAGCCACTCACATATCTGGAAACTTGTTCCTTATGCTCGTAGTCTGCCGGAGTGGCCGTGCGGTTCTACGCGCTACAGTCTGGAACCGCGCGACCGCTACGGTCGCAGGTTCGAATCCTGCCTCGGGCATGGATGTGTGTGATGTCCTTAGGTTAGTTAGGTTTAAGTAGTTCTAAGTTCCAGGGGACTGATGACCTCAGAAGTTAAGTCCAATAGTGCTCAGAGCCAGCCTTATGCTTGTAAATTCGTTAACAGTCTGCACTGGGGTACCGTGTCAAATTCTTTCCGTAAATCTAGTAAAATGGAACCCGCCTGTTGCTCTTCATCCCTAGTTCACTCTGTATCCTGTGGGAAGAGGGCAAGTTGATTTCCACATTGGCGATGCCTTCTAAAACTGTGCTGATTTGTGTCGACAGTTTTGTTGTTGTTTCAGTGCATTATGACCCTTTGTTTTAAGTACTATCACAGAAATGGAAAGTGAAAACAAATCGTACTATAGTCATAACGTGCTTCTTTGGCACAGTGCTTATCCCAATATTTGAATAACAGGTAAGGCCAGAAAGTTGGAAAAGTGTTTTCCCAGTAACGCTTGTAATGGTTCTTTATTTACGTGACCATTACGGCACTCCAGCCCCAGTTCTCGATACCAGTAATATCGAACTACTTTTCTGCGAAGTAACAGACATATTTTTGTGACAATATTCGCATTTGGTTTTATTAATATATAGGTACTCCGATGTATCGATATATTACAGTGATATGATTCTTGTGTGTATGCATATCTGTGAGACTGTCATAATCTTTGACTTACTTGTAATCGTTTTGGCGTGAATGCGCACAGAGCAGTCTTTGTTTCACTTTGCGGAAGTTATGTTGTTATTTCGCTTTGTTAAAGAACAGTCAAGTCTTGTGTTTGGTTAAAGTGGAAATTAAATATGTGAAGATTGATACAAAACTGTTTTCCTGATGATGTGACAATCAAGAAGAAGTATATGTGAATTTACAAGAAGTTTATTAAAAATGTGAATCGTGAACACCAAATCAAAATTTATTTCTGTCATGCCATTGTTCCTATCTGGAATTGTTTGATCATTAAGAATTTCCTGAAAAACGCATTTGTTAGGTCTTCCAATATTGCTAAAATAAAGATCCGGACCTTCTAGCAGCCAAAGAGGAATCACTCTAGAATCAACAAGATGAGCCATAACGACTTCAACGAAATCTACGTGGGAATCCATTCAAGATAAGTGCAAAATTAATGACCTTTTTACAGTGACTTCATTATTTCTATTCTGACGATACCATCCACAGTGAATAACTTAGTCGTTGCCCGATAAAGCGAACATATGCTGCATGAGCAACATTATTAATCTGATTTCTAATCTACCTTGCAAGTGGTGGTATTGTGGGACGCTGCAATAAATTTCAGTGATTTCTCGAGCCCTTATCAAGGTGAGTGTGTGTGAACTAACGTAGCGGTTCGGTTCTGAATACGAAATGCAATATCTGTTCCGAGAATTAATTACTGTACACAAGCCGCGATTCGAGACCATCCGTCATTCCAGGCAGAGTTGGAAGCACTTATATGCTCCCGGTGTAGCATCGCCAAACTTCAGGTTACATGAACGTGTGACGCAGAGAACTTCTGATGTTAGCCAGAGTTTCGAATTAATTACGGTGCACGTGTCGCTGAGATTCTGTAGCCTGTGTCGCGCTAATTATCAACTTCACGCTTTAACCTCAACCATCGTATCACAGAACCAGGAATTCTATTTTCTTGTTTTGACACCGACGGAAATATGTACAGGGACACTTTAGGGCAACCAATTTTTGCATCTCGTTCTCGCATGTACTGCCATACCACACAAGGAAAGGTTTTGAAAGTGGGGAATTTTTGGCACCTCTTCTCTTTGGTTCTCATTTTATTCCATTTTCGCTGCTTTTAACGCAAAATATTTATTGCACCATTTTCTACAAGTGATAGACTTGCGTGAATCCAAATAAATAATGGCGCCATGCCAAATGTAGCTCTCAATAAATCAGAGTAATGCGTCACATGCTGAACTTTCCCTGCAATAACCATAAGTTTATTGACACTGACCAAATATTGTATGATAAGGAATACAAACAATAATAGAACATAACTTATAGCACGTGATCTCCATATAAAGTGGATGTCGAGTTACAGCTATCTGGGCGTGCCGGTCGATAATAATGATACAATATATATTCATTTTCTTTAAGCTGAGTCCCAGAGCCGTCCGAATTTAATGAAGATTAAAACTACTGTTGCACCGGGCTTGTCATAAGATATCTGAATATTTAATATTGTTCACTCCAGTTCTATCTTACGCCTTGTAATTAAAACTTACACGTAGATGCGCGTCAAAGGAAATTTAATAGAATCTACATGCTCAAGTTGGCTAGGCATTTAAGATAATGTCACAAGGTCTTACACCGGAGCTTTATTAGCCTTTTAGTAATTCAGTGCAAAGTGCCAGGAAAATAAGAAAAACAATATACACTGCTGGCCACCGTAAATTCAACACCAAGAAAGACAAGAGGTAGCACAACAAGATTTATTTTGTAGATAACATGTTGACCAAGTATCAAATGATTACGTTTACAGACGTCTGTGACATGTGGTTCCTGTCAGAATCAGTAGCCAGAGTAGCCGCCATTGTTGGAGATCACCGCTGCCACACGTCTCGGCATTGAGTCAAAGAGACTTTGGATGTGTTCCTGGGGTACAGCAGCCCAAGCAGCTTCCACACGTTGCCAAAGATCATCTGGTGTGGCAGCTGGGGATGTAATCTGGGTCACTCGTTGAGCAACCATGGACGACATGTTTTCTATCGGCGAAAGATCCGGAGAGCGAGCCGGCCAGGGAAGCAATTCAATCTGGTTATTGACGAAGAACCTTTGGACAATGCGTGCCACGTGTGGTCGCGCATTATCCTGTTGAAATATGGCTGTGGCCCAGGCCTGAAGGTAAGGAAGGACAACTGGCTCCAGCGCCGGATATGTAGCGCCGGCTATTTAAAGTACCGGCAATGCGTACTAGAGGCGTGCGAGAGTAATATCCAATACCGCCCCATACCATAATACCCGGTGCAAGACCAGTGTGGCGGTGTATAACGCAGCTGTCCAGCATCCTCTCTCCACGGTGTCTCCACACTCGAATCCGACCATCGTGGTGCTGCAGACAGAAGCGTGCCTCGTCAGTAAAGACAGCGTCATTCCATTCTGCCGTCCACATCCGTCTGTCATGAAACCATTGGCGACGGAGACGTCTGTGGTTCTACGTCAATGGTAGACGAAGCAATGGACGTCTTGCGGACAGACCACTCTGCTGTAAACGGCGTCGAATGGTACGCACAGACACTGGATGATGCGTTACAGACGCAATGTGCTGTGCTATGGTTCGGGATGTCACTGAGCGATCCGTCACTGCCATGCGCACAATTTGCCTATCAGCACGTGCAGTGGTGCACCGAGGTGAATGCGATCGACCACGTCGGTCCGTCGTACCCTCCTGCATCCAACGGTCACATATCCGCATTACAGTTGTTTGGTTTCGCCCAACACGACGAGCGATTTCTCTGTATGATAATCCACAATCTCGGTAAGCCACTATCCTTCCTCTGTCGAACTCGGATACTTGATCAAAAGATGTTCGCTGTTGTCTACGAGGCATAACTGATCGTCGTGTGAAACAACCACAAGGTAAACACACGTGCCGAACGTACACTCGTCGAAATCGCCAAGCCTTAAATGGCGCTATGAGGTGGCGCCACAGGCGCGCGTGATGTGCGTCTGCGCTGAAATTCTAATCAGTTGCACATCTCATCGCTGCAAATCCATGGTGTAAATTTCACTTGATTCGGATGCTTCCTTCAGGGTGTTGCATTTACGGTGGCCAGCAGTGTACTATCCACGTCTTTGAAATAGGGGAATATAGAAATTGCAGCCCGAAATGATCCTTTATGAACGGGACTGTCAGAAACAGCTAGTGCCAAAGGATTTTTCAGTAGACTACTTGACGAAGCTTTCAACGTCTGTGAGAGTTGGATCATCGAGTGTACATCGCTTCAAAAACCAATACTGACAGTAAGGAAGTAATTAGACGAGCATCGCGGGGATTAGATGCTTAGAAAGCTATAAATTGGATGTAGAATTATGCCTTTTTATCCTGTGACTGCCACTATTTTTTTGCAACTAAGTATGCCACTTCCAAGGAATAAAAGAGGAAGGAAGCTATAGACGCACTCTGTATTTATACCTACTGCCTGTGAATAAGTTCTTACAAGTAATGATACTTTGTGATGACATTTGTCCTCCATTTCTAGCAAGGCTGATTTTGGTAACTACTTCATTTAAACTACCAATATCGAAGTAGTCTCATGCACAAGACTTATCAGAACTGTTATTATTGAAATATACGTCTACATCTGCCACTAGATAATTACTGTGCAATTCACAATTAAGTGCCTCGCAGAGGGTTCGTCCTGCCACCTTCAAGTTATTCTCTGCCGTTCCACTCTCATTTATTTTATCATGATGATCATTTCTCCCTGTGTAGGTAGGAGCCAAAAGAATATTTTCGCAATCGATGAAGAAAGTTAGTGACTGAAATTTCACGATAAGATTCCGTCACAACGAAAAGCGCTTTTGTATTAATGATTGCCGCCCAATACAAATATCACGTCCATGGCGCTCTGTCCCTTATTTCGCGTAATACAAAACGAGCTACTTTTCTTTGAATCGTTTCGATGTCCTCCGTCAGTGCCATCTAATGTGGATTCCATACCGCACAGAAATACCCTAGAAGAGAGCGGACCAGCTCACTGATATGTAGCTACTCTGAGCTGTTTCCTGCCTCACGAGGTGTCTTAACAGTAGAGGAGAGTGTTGTACGTTGATGTTTGTTTACCGAGAAACATACGTTCCCTGGTCAGTCTGTTAATCTAAGGACACGTTTTAGAATCACTTGTTGAAAGGGATGCCCACAAGAATCGCCATAAGCGGTTTTTCCATCTTTTATTGTTTTTGTTGTTGAGACATTGGAGCTGTGTTTTGTGGAGCGTTTGTAAATATTACGAGTTCTGTATATTTAAGCGCTGTGTGGTGTGTTAAAGATATTTTGAAGATATTGTTAATTCTTTAGTTACAGAGTGTTATAGTGAGTAAAATTTTGAGTATTTTTAAAACTAGTTAGATAAACTGTGCGTGGTTAAGCTATACATTGTCAATCGTGCTCCGTCTTGTAACATAAAATGGAGGAGGTCTTCTATCTTCCACCAATTAACTTGTGTTATCTGCAAAAGAACTGAGTTTTCTTAAGGTCTTAAAAATTTTTCCCGTCTTGGAAACGTAAATTTGTGTTAGTTGCTAATAGCTTGTATTTCATAATGTTGTTAAGTTGTATCTGGTTTATGATAATACTTGTTAATCAGATTTCACTTCCTAATCATTGGTGTGCAGTACGGTAACAATGCAACACAAAATCCATTAAATACAGCACGGACAAGATTATCTCCACTACAAAACTTTCCAATGCGAGCAGAATATTTGTTCCTAGGTACATGACCATGTTACACTGTGGACAAGTTTTTCACATTTTCCGGAGTAATGTTTGTAATTTCAGAAAAATAGTGCTGAACACAGACTGAATGCCTTCATTCAAAACAGAATAAGAAAATACGTTAAATTTCTAATCAAATGCTTCCTAATAAAGTCTGTAAAATGTCCCAATGTACAACAGTCTCCTCTATCTGTGACAGTTACAAAAGCTGAGTGCTCTTCTGCCAACGTAAAACTAATGAATATGTTACTTTCGTTCTGTAGTGAGTCAGGATGGTTATCCGTTTTGGCAATAGTATCAATAAAAATTATCGAGCACAAAACATTAATTATTCTGAATTAAAAGACCATTTTGTAGCTAAAAATTTGAATAAAAGTTATGTAAGTAATACAAGAATACAAGTCACTACTTAATACATTTCGTAAACAGGTTACATGCTAGTATAGGTAACCATATTTATGTACTTCTTCGAAATAGCTTCCTGTTTTCGTTTTGTCTTACAATATTATGTTGGATGTTGCTTCACCGAGGAGACATTACACAAGAACCGTGCAATACTGCCTCTCTCCTAGATAATGGCTTCATATCGACGAAGAAGAAAGTCTTACACCCCAAAGCGCTATCAGATTCCGAGAATATTGTTTCCTACTTTTCAGCCGGGGTTCTAAATGTCCCAAGCATTTTCTGCGACAATAAGTCCACGTAACTTAGTTGGTCAGTCGAGGTGTGTTTAGGTGCCTGAGAGTTCGTCGAACTAGGAACGTCAGGCAGCGTTGACGGTTTTAAAGTTCGCTACTGATGTGGGAAGTGCACGAATTGGTCTATTAGTTTGGCTCGCTTTAATGTCTAGGGATCGGTCATATGCTAGCGCTCTAAAGCTAACGCATTTATTCAAAAACTGGCTATTAGATTATTCTAATGTGGTTGACAGTTTATCAAAATAGTTTGTAGGTAATGGTTTGTGATATTAATAATACTGTCGAAACAAGATAGTTACCTTTAGAATCAAATAAATAACTACAAAAAATAGATTTAGATTTTATTGTGTCATGTTTGTAAGGTCCGTTGCATAGTTACCCTGAAAATGCAGCAAACATCTCATAAAGAATGAATCACCTAAAACCAGCACCACAAATATTACAGAAACTGAAGGTACTATTGACGTACAGGTTTCACAGAATGGATTCGTTCAGAGGGGCTTGTACTCCTAGCCAAGCACCAGACTATAATTGTACTTGAAAAGTGTATTTTTTGTCCAAACATACATTCTTTCTAAGTGGAACAATGCCTATTTACATTAACAAATTAAAAGTATGGTATATTAGAATGTCAGTGGTGTTTGTTGCAGGTTTTGAACCCGAGTTCTTTACGAGATACCGTATTTTATAAAAGATCCCACACTGATACTGCCATTCAACCTGCATAGTTGCTAGGTACGATGTTATCTTTGTCTACAATGTGTTTGTGTGTTCTTTCAGTGTACTGCAACTTACTGATCAATTACAGCGTGACATTCCAAGCAGTAGGTCGTTAGTGCACAATGAGATTTACCAACGCAGAAAAAGCCGATATGCTCGTGGTGTATGGAAGGTGTAGGGAGAATGCAGTTCTTTCTTGTACGGCGTCTGCAGCAAGATATCCCCATAAACGTCGACCATATCGGCAACGATTTATCAGCTTCGTTAAGTAGTTACGTGAAACAGTTAGTATGACACCTAAACAACGTAACAGAAGGAAACAAGTGGCGACAGAAAAGGGGGGGGGCAAGTTAATGTTCTTGCTGCTGTTACAATTGATCCCAACATTAGCTTCCACACACGCCATCGCACGAGGAAGCGGCATTAGTCAGGCAAGTGTCCTATGCAAGTGTTCCATCCCTATCACGTCTCTCTCTCTCAAGAGCTGCATGGAAACGATTATGAGGATCGTCTTAACTTCCGTACATGGATGCTTCAGATGTATCATGTATCTTGTTTAGTTATGAAGCTACATTTATCTCTTGTGGTCAGGTAAACCGACGAAACATGCACTATTGGTCTGTTGACACCCCCACAGGCTTCGTCAGGTGGAACCTCAGCGTCCATGGAGTGAAAATGTGTGGTGTGAGATAGAGATCCATCAGCTCATAGGCCTGTTTTTCATAGATGGAACACTGAAAGCCCATTCCTAACATACCAACTTCCCCGGATGCTAGAAGACATTCCACTGCCGACTAGGAGGTACCTATGGTTTCAACATGTTGGTCGACCAGCCCATAGTGCACGAAGTACTACTGCACGTCTTCACGAATTATTTCCAAATCGTTGGACTGGACGCAGAAGACCTGTACCTTGGCCGGTACATCACCAGATTTGACTCCTGTAGATAGTTCTTTGTGCGGAAAGCTGCAAGACGCTGTCTAAAGGACATACCAACTACACCCGATGACATGCAACGACGTATTACTGCAGTCTGCTCGGACACCTCCGCTGAAATGCCAGCACGTGTACAGCAGACGTTCCACACCACACTGGAAGCATGTTCTGACGCTGCCGATGTGCATTTTGAAAACGATCTGTGATGGACGGTTGTCTCGTTACTGGTCAGAATCCACATAACTAGTGAATGTACCTGTGCTGTTCTTTAGTGCGTGCTAACAAAGGTATTGTACAGGCTTCGGTATGGGAACGTTTCAGAATACGATATCTCCTAACGGACTCGCACTAGAATCTCGCAACAAACACCACTGACATTCTAACGTACACAACTTTTAGTTAATGCCAATCGGCAGTTTTCAATTTAAAAAACTGTATGTTTGCATAAAAAATACATTTTATAAGTATAATTATAGTCTATTGTTTGGCTAACAGTACAAGCCCCTCATTGCCAATCCATTATGTTAAACCCGCACATTAATAGCGCATTCCTTTTCTGCAGTATTTTCGGTGCAAGTCGTATGTGATTCACCCTGTATTTAGTTCACTGTAGTCGCCGCTGTGTCTTCCTCATCCGCCACAGACATATGTGCAAGGAACTGCTTGGGAAAATCCCACGTCCACCACTTCTCTAATTTCCTGCACCAGCACTAGGGTTCTCGACAGCCGCACTCCATCCACTAGCTCTTGTTATATGAACTGTCTACTTGTAACGTCTCGAATGTATATGTGTAGCGCTGTGAACTAGGAAGACTGGAGTGTCCACAACATACTCATCAAAAAGCTGTAGAAAAAGATATGGCATGTATTCATTGTGAATATTGTAATAAACATTTTTCTTCATGCTCAAGGTTAACTGAATGAGTGGACCTAAGTCATGGTGTGAAACACAACCCAATAAAAATAACACCACTAGCTCTGGCCTGAACTGCTCCTTCCACACACAGGGGGTTAAGCGTCTCATTTGGCTGTCGGTACACTTGTCGCCTCGCATTATTCGATAAGAGACGAAATCGCGACTGGTCAGACCAAATTACACGCCTCCAGCCAGTTACTGTCCACCTTCTGCGTTGTTTGCCCATCTGAAGAGGTTCATTTTCATGTTCCGTTATGAGCACTGGCCTTTCGCGAGGTACGCAACTGCAAGTTTCCGTTGCATGTAGATTTCTTCGCATTAATTAACAGCAGCAATTCCTCTCGAGCTTGAAACTGACTGTCATTGACAAGGAGGTGTGACACCTGTTCCCACTCTCTGCGCCGTGTTACATTAGTAGTATGTCATTCCTTATTGACACATTGCATAGACCATGTTGATTCAACAACATATCCGACGATTTCATTTACCGTGTTTGTGGTGACCATGAGTGAGTCAAACACATACCAAATAGGATTTGCCTCCGGTAGCTAAGTGGTCAGCACGATAGAATGTCAATCCTAAGGGCCCGGGTTCGATTCCCGGCTGGGTTGTAGATTTTCTCCGCTCAGGGACTGGGTGTTGTGTTGTCCTAATCATCATCATTGCATCCCCATCGACTTGCAAGTTGCCGAAGTGGCGTCAAATCGAAAGACTTGTACCCGGCGAACAGTCTACCCGACGGGAGGCCCTAGTCACACGACATTTATTTATTTATTTAAAACAAGATTCCCAGGCAGCGATAAAATAGAACACTTTATTCCAACAACACATAAAATGAAAGGATTAAAGACAACGTCCTCAGGGACGCAAAGCAAAGTAATCTGATAACACACAAAATAATCAACATCTTGATTTTAATTTAAATTATGAATAACGGTTCCCGATGTAATCATGGCAGGGAACCATGACACTTGGGTTTAAGTAAGTCTTTTAGTACTGACGGTTATTCGGTACAATTCTGGATCTAGTCGCACACCTGCCAGTGACTGTAATTAATCAGCAAGAGTACAGTTCTAAGTCAACTGCCGTATGCCACTCCAGGAGCACAGAGTCTTAGAGAGGTTAAGGACGGAAATGGTGAAGGCTCTAGTTTCAACCGCTGGCCGCTCGTGACTAGCCACTGTGGTGAGCGTCCGTGGTTGGTGCTGCAGTTGGAACTGCCTGCTGTGTGGTTAGCTGCCGTTTAAGTATAGCATTGGTGGAATGATATTTGCTCGGTCTACTTGCGGGTACGTGATGAGCAGAAGTAAGTGATACTGCGTCTGTAACGCCTCCAGCGGGGATGCAAATTCTGCCTTTGGCGAAGTCGCCACCACCCATTACCGTGACGCCTGATGGAGTTCCACTCGGAAACCAACTGGTGTATTGTGGCCGTCCATAATGTTTTCATAAAATCTTGCCAAGGCAGAGCCGCCAGTGGTACTAGGGCTTCGGCAACCCACTGGTCATGCCAGTGCTGCTGGCTGACGAATTTGCCCGATACACTGACAGCAGTGTAGCCATGGGCACGTATGAAGACGTGCGTGCAAAAACGGGCTAACCCGTCAAGCGTAAAAACTTAAGAGATGTGTGTTGGCGTTTGCTGCTGGCTACGGGAAGTATCAGAATTGACATTGGTCTCACCCATAAATATCACTATCAATTTTGATAGTTCCCGTACCCAGAAAAATTTTGATAGTTCCCCTACCCAGCAACAGATGGCAACACTTACCTCTAAGCTTTCACATTTGAGGTTTAGCTCGTTTTTTTCCGTGCATGTTTTCATGCAAGCATTGTATCCCATTTGTGATATTCTGTCATGTCTCCACATGATGCTACCATTCTGCATTGACTCTAAACAACCGACTGGCACATGCAAAACATTTCCAGGCCATCTACAGCTATCCAAAGCTATCAATATGTATTTTAAGAGGGGTCACTAATATTTCATCTAGTGAGCTTACTACCCTGTGTTATATTTTTACTGTTCTTCTTCCTAATATAAGTATGTTGTCTTGTTAGTTACGTACATATTTTCATAAAAATAGTTTATATTTTTATTTCATTGAAGTTACCGTAGGTATTGTACAGTATTTATGCGATGACATATAGAGAGGAATAACTGTTCCAATTATCGCAGAGAAAAATTGTTTAGACTGTATTGTGATTTATTAGGGTATTTTTTTCTTTTAAAAATACCTATTTTACTTCTTGACTGAAATGGGAGACGAGTGCCTGAATATACACTCCTGGAAATGGAAAAAAGAACACATTGACACCGGTGTGTCAGACCCACCATACTTGCTCCGGACACTGCGGGAGGGCTGTACAAGCAATGATCACACGCACGGCACAGCGGACACACCAGGAACCGCGGTGTTGGCCGTCGAATGGCGCTAGCTGCGCAGCATTTGTGCACCGCCTCCGTCAGTGTCAGCCAGTTTGCCGTGGCATACGGAGCTCCATCGCAGTCTTTAACACTGGTAGCATGCCGCGACAGCGTGGACGTGAACCGTATGTGCAGTTGACGGACTTTGAGCGAGGGCGTATAGTGGGCATGCGGGAGGCCGGGTGGACGTACCGCCGAATTGCTCAACACGTGGGGCGTGAGGTCTCCACAGTACATCGATGTTGTCGCCAGTGGTCGGCGGAAGGTGCACGTGCCCGTCGACCTGGGACCGGACCGCAGCGACGCACGGATGCACGCCAAGACCGTAGGATCCTACGCAGTGCCGTAGGGGACCGCACCGCCACTTCCCAGCAAATTAGGGACACTGTTGCTCCTGGGGTATCGGCGAGGACCATTCGCAACTGTCTCCATGAAGCTGGGCTACGGTCCCGCACACCGTTAGGCCGTCTTCCGCTCACGCCCCAACATCGTGCAGCCCGCCTCCAGTGGTGTCGCGACAGGCGTCAATGGAGGGACGAATGGAGACGTGTCGTCTTCAGCGATGAGAGTCGCTTCTGCCTTGGTGCCAATGATGGTCGTATGCGTGTTTGGCGCCGTGCAGGTGAGCGCCACAATCAGGACTGCATACGACCGAGGCACACAGGGCCAACACCCGGCATCATGGTGTGGGGAGCGATCTCCTACACTGGCCGTACACCACTGGTGATCGTCGAGGGGACACTGAATAGTGCACGGTACATCCAAACCGTCATCGAACCCATCGTTCTACCATTCCTAGACCGGCAAGGGAACTTGCTGTTCCAACAGGACAATGCACGTCCGCATGTATCCCGTGCCACCCAACGTGCTCTAGAAGGTGTAAGTCAACTACCCTGGCCAGCAAGATCTCCGGATCTGTCCCCCATTGAGCATGTTTGGGACTGGATGAAGCGTCGTCTCACGCGGTCTGCACGTCCAGCACGAACGCTGGTCCAACTGAGGCGCCAGGTGGAAATGGCATGGCAAGCCGTTCCACAGGACTACATCCAGCATCTCTACGATCGTCTCCATGGGAGAATAGCAGCCTGCATTGCTGCGAAAGGTGGATATACACTGTACGAGTGCCGACATTGTGCATGCTCTGTTGCCTGTGTCTATGTGCCTGTGGTTCTGTCAGTGTGATCATGTGATGTATCTGACCTCAGGAATGTGTCAATAAAGTTTCCCCTTCCTAGGACAATGAATTCACGGTGTTCCTATTTCAATTTCCAGGAGTGTCCATAGTTCCTTACGTATTTGACATTGACATGATAGTGCTTTGATATTATACAAACTATAACAAATATGACAGTAAATCACACGTTATCAAAAAATTATTAAAAGGATTTTCAAGTCCATAGTTACCCACACTTGAGAATCATCATATCATCATCGTCATCACCATCATCATCATCATCAACCCTTCGTAAAACACTACTGTATATACGCTCCCTCCATACTTTTTCACGCAGTGAGGTCATTAGCTACGCAAGACCATGCTGTTCCTGCACGTCTACTAATATCGTCTATCCTTCATCCATCAGGTCGTCTGTAGTCCTGGGTTCTAACCTACCCACTGCTTAAATTTTGAAAAAAGTCGTCAGAAATGGCACCCAAAGACTGCTAGCATAAGAAGTCAACCTTAGTCCGTCAAGAGGCTTGTCGGTGAGGGCAGAAGGGCGGACAGAGGTTCAGGACACACTCTTCGTTTTGGATTGGGAAGAATCAACCACTATATACGGCATGAGGGTGAAGAAGGCAATGGAGACCGATGCGTTCAAGACACATAAGGTGTGTCCACAGGACATGTGGCCTGTAATTAAGGAAGTGTCATGATGAGCTCCCCTTTGACAAAGGATTCCGAATTAGTCCCCCATTTTCATCTCTGTGAGGGCTGCCAATGGGAAGGTGACCACCACGAAAAGATGAGATAGACAACGAAAGGTTAATACTCTACCAGTTGGAACGTAGTATGTCAGAAATTTGGATGTGGTAAGAAAGCCAGAAAATCTGAAAATGGAAATTTAAAGGCTCAGTCTAGATGTAGGGCAGATCACTTAAATGAAATGCAAAAAAGATAAGGATTTCTGACGAAACGAATATAGGGTAATTTCAAAAGCAGCAAAAAACGGTATTATTCGTTATGAAATATCCTCATACTGAGGAGTGATCAAAGACACATTTAAAAGAATAATTTTACTAACAAAATGAAACTCGAAACTTCTTGGCAGGTTAAAACTGTGTGCTGGACCGAGACTCGAACTCGGGACCTTTGCCTTTCGCGGGCAAGTGCTCTACCAACTGAGCTACCCAAGCACGACTCACGCCCCGTCCTCACAGCTCTACTTCTGCCAGTATCTCGTCTCCTACTTTCCAAACTTTACAGAAGCTCTTCTGCCCGCGAAAGGCAAAGGTTCCGAGTTCGAGTCTCGGTCCGGCACACAGTTTTAACCTGCCAGGAAGTTTCATATCAGCGCACACTCCGCTGCAGAGTGAAAATCTCATTCTGGAAACATTCCCCAGGCTGTGACTAAGCCATGTCTCCGCAATATCCTTTCTTTCAGGAGTGCTAGTTCTGCAAGGTTCGCAGGAGAGCTTCTGTTAAGTTTGGAAGGTAAGAGACGAGGTACTGGCAGAAGTAGAGCTGTGAGGACGGGGCGTGAGTCGTGCTTGGGTAGCTCAGTGGTAGAGCACTTACCCGCGAAATGCAAATGTCCCGTGTTCGAGTCTCGGTCCGGCACACAGTTTTAATCTGCCAGGAAGTTTCATATCAGCGCACACTCCGCTGCAGAGTGAAAATTCTCATTCTGAAAATGAAACTCAATTATCATTGATGTATACCTACAGAAATACAGCAGAAATATCTCACCTGAGATGTTGTGGAGTGCCTACAGACGAGCCCCAAAGTCTTAGTACCGGCGGCATGAAGATCTGTGACATTACTGGGCGCGTATGGCCTGGATATGGCAGCTCACGTGCTGCTTGTGCAGACCAGGACGAATTGGGCCGAGTCTGTCAGCATGGAGCGATGAGACGAAACTGCTGGTATTGCCAACTTGTAGCGCTCAGACTAATTGTCAGCGCGGATGAATATCCCCATGGCATTGCGAGGGCACGTGACCTGGTGTAGCAAAACAGTGCCCTGCCAAAAGCGGTCTCGCCTGTTGGCGAGGTTGGCACTCCCAGACGCTGTGGAGGACACGCGTAAACACCCCAAGACGAAGTAAAATATCTTGGTTTTGAAGAGAACCGTTTACCCACGTCCTCGTGGTGTGGTGGTGGCCCGCATGACATGCCTGGTGCGCGGAGGAAACGATTACCAGACGAATACAACAGTTACGAATAGGAAGGTAGGAAAGAACATGAGTTACTCTGAACAGTTCAGCAATAGGGTTGTTCTATTCAGATTCGACAGAAAATCAATGCCGGCAACAATAGTTCAGGTATTCATGCCAACATTGAAAGCAGATGATGAAGGGAAAAAGAAATTAATGAGGACAACGAATTGATAATAGGTTTGCAAAGTGAAATGAAAATCTAATCATGCGAAATCGGAATGCAGTTATAGGGGAAGGAATAAAAGAAAGAGATACGGGAGAGTATGATTTTTTTAGTAGGAACACGAGAGGAGAAAGGCTGATAAAAAATAAATTTAAGTTAGTAAAAACTAATGCACTGTTCAAAAATCAAACAAAGGAGAAGATATGCTTGTAAAATGCCTGCAGATACGGGAAGGCTCCACCTGGATTACATTATAGTCAGACAAAGGTTTCAATATCAGATACTGGATTTCAAGGCATACCTAGGTATAGATATAGACTCAGATCAAAATTTAGTGATGCAGCATAGACTGAAGTTTGGGAGAATCAGACGGAAGAATCAGTGCGGAATGTAGTGGGGTACCAAATTTAGCGGAAGAGGACTGGGTATCTCTATAAAGAGCAATCACAGGTGTTGGCTCTCTGGCTCTGAGCACTATGGGGCTTAACTTCTGAGGTCATCAGACCCCTAGAACTTAGAACTACTTAAACCTAACTAACCTAAGGACATCACACACATCCATGCACGAGGCAGGATTCGAATCTGCGACCGTAGCTGTCGCGCGGTTCCAGACTGTCAGGTGTTGAAAAGACAAAAGTAGGTACAAGGAACGTAACTGCGAAGATCTTTGTATAACAGATGATATACTTCAAATGATCGACGGAAGAAAGAAATACAAAAACGCTCAAGATAAGACAGGAATACAGCAGTATAACTCAGGGATGAAATAAACAGGAAGAGTAGGCAAGCCGAAGCAAAATGGCTGTAGGAAAAATGTCAAGAAATCTGAAGAGAAATAATCGTCGGAAGAACTGACTCAGCTTGTAAATAACTCAAAGCAACCTTCGGTGAAATTTAAAGCAAGGATGACAACGTTAAGAGTGCAATGATAATTTCACTGTTAAACGCAGAGGAGACAGCCAATAGGTGGAAAGATAAATTGAAGACCTCTGTGAGGGGCAAGACTTGTACAATGACATGACAAAAGCAGAGTCAGAATTTAAAAGAGCATTGGAAGACTTGAGATCGAATAAGGTAGAAGGGACAGATTGCATTCCATCGGAATTCCTAAAGTTACGAGGGAGAAGTGGCTACCAATCAATTACACAAGTCTGTTTGTAGTTTCTAAGAGACTGGCGACATATTCTCATACTTTCGAAAGATATTATCCATCCAATTCCGAAGACAGCAAGAGAAGATCAAAGCAAGAGCTACCGCACAACAAGCTTAACAGTTGTTGACAAGAATAGTATCCAGAAGAATGGAAAACAAAATTGAGAAATTTTAGATTACGACCAGGTTGGCTTTAGGAAAGGTAAAGGCACCCGAGAGGGAGTTCAGACCTTGCGCTTCATAACGAAAGCAATACCGAAGAAAAATCTAGGCGTCCTCGTAGGAATTTTCGATCTATAAAAATGGTTCGATAATGTAAAATAGTGCAAGATGTTCGAAATTCTGAGAAGAAAAGAAGTAAGTTATAGGGAAAGAGGAGTCATGTACAACATGTGTGAGAGCCAACAGGGAACAATAAGGGTGGACGAAGTGCTCAGATTGAGAAGGGGGAATGACAAGGACGGATTCTTTCACCCTTGCTTTGAAATCTATACATCGAAGAAACAATGACAGAAATAAAAGAGAGATTCAAGAGTGGGATTAAGACTCACGATGTCAGGTTATCAATGATAAGGTTGCTGATGACATTGCGATCCTAATTGAAGGTGAAGAAGAATTATAAGAGTGTTGAATAGAATGAACATAGAATATGGACTGAAAGTAAATAAATCGAAGAAAAACAAAAGTAATGAGATATAAAAGAAATGAGAATAGCGAGAAACTTATCATCAAAATTTGTGATCTCAGATCAGATGAAGTTAATTAATTCTACTAACTTTTATGCGTAAGAACCCATGACAGACGAAGAAAGGAGGACGTAAAAAGCAGATCTGCACAAGCAAAGGAGGCATTCTTGGCAAAACTAAGCCTTCTACTACTAAACATAGGCCTTAATTTGAGGAAGAAATTTCTGAGAATGTGCCTTTGGAGTCGGCATGGCTTCGCAGTGAATCATGGACATTAGGAGAATCGGAACACAGAAGAATGTTGAAAATTAGATTGAGTGTTAAAGTAAGGAATACTGAGATTCTACATTGAATCGGTGAAGAAAGAAACATACGGTGAACACTGACAAGAAGAAGGGATGGCATGATTGAACATGTTTCAAGACTTCAGGCAATAAGTACCATGGTACTAGAGGACGTAAAAGTTGTAGCGGAACATAGAGATCGGCATACGTCCAACAAATAATTGACAACGTAGGGTGCAAGTGCTACTTTCAGATGAAGAGATGGGCACTGGAGAGAATTTGTGGCGGGCAGCACAAATCAGTCAAAACGCTACGAGAAAAAAAAGGAAAAAGTTGCCAAGACGTATGCCTACCATGCATCATCACAGAATGTGCAAACTTGACCACTCGTTAAAGGATGGTGACCTGATGGTTGTAATTCTTGTGTTTCGGAGCGCACCGTTCGGCGAACATGGGGCGCCGTAGCAGGCAACCCATTCATGTTCCCACAACCAACAACACCTTTGAATACGACTGCTGTGGGACTTCACCATCCACATAGAACCATGAATCAGTATAAACGTTTCGCTTGGTCGGTTGACTCACGTTTCTTGTTACACAAGATCGATGTTCTTGTCCAGATATGCTGTCATCCAGGCGAATAGTTGCTCGAAACTTGCCACGTATCATTGATGCAGGCCGGCTTTACTTCGTTTCTGTCATACATCCACCTGTGCCAAGGTTATCGTACATATCTTCTGTCCCTTTTTCTCTTGATAATTGAGTGCATTCTTGATTTAGTAAATGAAACAGTTTTAATGTCTTTTAGCAACAATTCATATTGTTATAGCGACCCTAGGTTTCTTTCATAGTCTGATGGATCTCGTTGGCAATATGGACGTATGACGCCTGGCACTCAAATTTTCATGTTTAATTGGGCCTATCGGTTGCGTGACCTTGTTTTCTTTTAATTCGCGTAATCTTATGGAGACTTTTCTATAGATTTGGGTCCTTGGGGACAGATTCTGTAGCATCTCAGGGATATGTTCAGCCGACGTCTAGCATTGTAGTCCAGTTGTCATGGGGTGAGGAGACATAATATTGCTCGGGCGTTCTATCATCTAAATCTTTAAAAGCGGGACACTCACCCGTCAACGTTATTATGACCCTGTTTCGTTCCCCACGTGAGTGTTTACAGGATTTCGTTCGCCCCTGACTATTTTTATGACTGACAATGCGCAACCACAACGAACAGCGTAGATGGAGAACTTATGAAATAAGAGGATATTCAGTGAACTGACTGGCCTACCCATTCCACGAATATCGAACAAAAATGGAATGTCTTGGGAGTAGTATTTTTTTATGGATGTTTATTTTTGGCTTTGGGGAGCATAGTGGTTAGAAAAATTTTTGAAATTTGTGGTAAGTTCTATGGGACCAAACTGCTGAGGTCATCGGTCCCTAGGCTTACACATTACTTAATCTAACTTGAACTAACTTACGCTAAGGACAATACACATACCCATGCCCGAGGGAGGACTCGAAACTCCAACGGGGAAAGCCGATAGTAGTTAGAAAAAAAAATTGCTGTGAGCACTATGGGACTTAACATCTGGGGTCATCAGTCCCCTAGAACTTAGAACTACTTAAACCTAACTAACCTAAGGACATCACACACATCCATGCCCGAGGCAGGATTCGAACTTGCGACCGTAGCGGTCGCGCGGTTCCAGACTGTAGCGCCTAGAACCTCTCGACCACACCGGCCGGCGATAGTGGTTAGAAAACCAGCACTTACAGCAGTAGTTATAATAGTGCCAAGTTAACATAAATGAACTTTTCACAACAGAACAATGATGATAAGAATGCGAAGCACAAAGTAAGTTCATTATATAAATTAAAATCTCAAATTCATGATCCTGATTTTGAACCAGTTGGTTCTAGAGGAATCTGGCATCCACGGCACTTACAATCGAAAGCTGGACAACAGCGTCTTTTACAAAGATAAATTCTTAACACAAAATAAAAACACAACAGACGTCCCAGTATTCGAGTCGCGCTGGTTCCATGGGAGGACAAGATCCACACAAAGATGGTGATAGTTTGGGGAAGGGGGGAGGGGGAGGCGGGAGTATTAGCTAATGGCTGATTGTACTCGATGGCAATGGTCTAAGGAAGGCTGCGGACCAATACGATAGACCATGGTGCCATACTGGAAGACGGAGCACATCAAGACCTGACACAGAATTAAGAGGACAGTCGGCAA
The DNA here is from genome assembly GCF_023898315.1 of Schistocerca nitens. Classification (NCBI taxonomy): domain Eukaryota; kingdom Metazoa; phylum Arthropoda; class Insecta; order Orthoptera; family Acrididae; genus Schistocerca; species Schistocerca nitens. The sequence continues at coordinate 926,295,791 of NC_064617.1, read as the reverse complement.
CGATCCCCATCAAATTCTAGCAAGCGTCCACAATATATTCGCAGTGTTTTCCACCATGTCTATGAGGTGCGTGACATGACTTTAGCACGGCAATCTGAAGTGAAAGTAGACGCCACGTAGTTTAGCATATGACTGAACAGGAAGTGCGTACGGGCCAAGCTGAAGTTCCGATAAGACGTAAATGCGACGTTTTGTCGTGAAATTCTGGAGACAGGGTGAGCCCGTTTCATAATTCCCTTGCCACCAGCTTGACGCATGTCGTGAAGCCATACTCTTGTTATTCAAAAAAAGCACGACGAATGGGCGTAGATACAAACGTCATCCGCGTACTGAAGAACTTGGATATTGGGTCTAAGTAGAACCTCCAGGTCGGCGACATAAAGGGTGTATAGTTAGGGACTCAATCTGCACCTTGTGGAAAATCATGGGACATATAACACGTTGTGCTGCTAGACTGAGATTTTTTTTTTGGCTCATCAGTCTTCGGACTGGTTTGACGCGGCCCGCCACGAATTTCTCTCCTGTGCCAACCTCTTCATCTCAGAGTAGCAGCCGGCCGGTTTGGCCATGCGGTTCTAGGCGCTTCAATCTGGAACCGCGTGACCGCTGCGGTCGCAGGTTCGAATCCTGCCTCAGGCATGGATGTGTGTGATGTCCTTAGGTTAGTTAGGTTTAAGTAGTTCTAAGTTATAGGGGACTAATGACCACAGATGTTAAGTCCCATAGTGCTCAGAGCCATTTGAACCATTTCAGAGTAGCAGTTGCAACCTACGTCCTCAATTATTTGCTAGAAGTTCTCCAAACTCTGTCTTTGTCTACAGTTTTTGCGTCCTACAGCTCCCTATAGCACCATGGAAGTCAACCCATCATGTTTTAACACATGTTCTATCATCATGTCCCTTATCCTTATCAGTGTTTTCCACATATTCCTTTCCTCTCCGATTCTACACGGAACCTCCTCATTTCTTACATTATCAATCCACCTAATTTTCAAAATTCGTCTGTAGCACCACATCTCAAATGCTTCGATTCTCTTCTGTTCTGGTTTTCCCACAGTCCATATTTCACTACCATACAAGGCTGTACTCCAGACGTACATCCTCAGAAATTTCTTCCTCAAATTAAGGCCGGTATTTGATATTAGTAGACTTCTCTTGGACAGGAATTCCCTTTTTGCCATTGCTAGTCTGCTTTTGATGTCCTCCTTGCTCTGTCCGTCACTCGTTATTTTACTGCCTAGGTAGCAGAATTCCTTAACTTCATCTGCTTTGTGACCATCTATCCTGATGTTAAGTTTCTCTCTGTTCTCATTTCCACTACTTTTCATTACATTCGTCTTTCTTCAATTTACTCTCAATCCATACTCTGTACTCAGTAGACTTCATTCCATTCAGCAGATCATTTAATTCTTCTTCACGTTCACTCAGGATAGCAATGTCATCAGCGAATCGTGTCATTGATATCCTTTCACCTTGAATTTTAATTCCACTCCTGAACCTTTCTTTTATCTCCATCATTGCTTCTCTAATGTACAGATTGAACAGTAGGGGCGAAAGACTACATCCTTTTCTTACACCCTTTTTAATACGAGCTCTTCGTTCTTGGTCGTCCACTCTTATTATTCCCTCTTGGCTCTTGTACATATTGTATATGACCCGTCTCTCCCTACACCTTACCCCTACTTTTTTTCAGAATTTCGAAAATCTTGCACTGTTTTTCACAGTCGAACGCTTTTTCCAGATCGACAAATCCTATGAACGTGTCTCGATTTTTCTTTAGTCTTGCTTGCATTATTAACCGCAACGGTAGAATTGCCTCTCTAGTGCCTTTACTTTTCCTAATGCCAAACTGATCGTCCTCTAGCGCATCCTCAACTTTCTTTTCCATTCTTCTGTATATTATTCTTGTTAGCAACTTGGGTGCATGAGCTGTTCAGCTGATTGTACGATAATTCTCGCACTTGTCATCTTTTGATGTCTTCGGAATTGTGTGGATGATGTTTCTCCGAAAGTCAGATGGTATGTCGCCAGACTCATACATTATACGCACCAATGGGAATAGTCATTTTGTTTCACTTCCTCCAAAGCTCTTTTAAATTCTGATTCTACTACCGGTTCCCCTATCTGTTCTAAATCGACTCCTGTTTCTTCTTCTAGCACATCAGACAAATCTTCACCGTCATAGAGGCTTTCGATGTATTATCTCCACCTATCAGCTCTCTCGTCTGCATTTAACAGTGGAATTCCCGTTGCACTCTTAATGTTATGACCCTTGCTTTTAATGTCAACAAAGGTTGTTTTGATCTTCCTGTATGCTTAGTCAGTCTTACTGATAGTCATTTCTTTTTCGATTTCTTCATATTTTTCCTGCAGCCATTTCCTCTTAGCTTCCCTGCACTTCCTATTTATTTCATTCCTCAATGACTGGTACTTCTGTACTCCTGCGTCTCCCAGAACATTTCTGTACTTACTCCTTTCATCGATCAATTGAAGTATTCAGAAAGAATTTTCGCTCTGCAGCGGAGTGTGCGCTAATATGAAACTTCCTGGCAGATTAAAACTGTGTGCCGGAGCGAGACTCGAACTCGGGGCCTTTGCCTTTCGCGGGCAAGTGCTCTACCAACTGAGCTACCCAATCATGACTCACGCCCCGTCCTCACAGCTATACTTCTGCCACTACCTCGTCTGTAGGTAGGAGACGAGGTACTAGCAGAAGTAAAGCTATGAGGAAGGGGCGTGAGTCGTGTTTGGGTAGCTCAGTTGGTAGAGCACTTGGCTGCGGAAGGCAAAGGTCCCGAGTCCGAGTCTCACTCCGGCACACAGTTTTAACCTGCCAGGAAGTTTCAGTTGAAGTATTTTAACAAGCAGTGTGAAAAAGGGGACTTGTCCCGACTTATACAAAAGCCTACATCAATTTTTCTGTATGTAAGAAAAATCCAAAGTCCTTTAGACCTATCATTAAGAATATTATTTGTAATAGGATAAAAGAGCTGTACGCTAAAAAAGACCGTCTTAACGAAGAAGCATACCATTTGTACTTAAATATCACAAACACGTATTGTGTTAACTATAATTTTAATATTGACGACATGTGGACGCAAATTAACGAACATCTAGAGATTTGTAAAATAGGTATAATGCAGAAACACGAGAAGAAATGGTTCAAATGGCTCTGAGCACTATGGGACTTAACAGCTGTGGTCATCAGTCCCCTAGAACTTAGAACTACTTAAACCTAACTAACCTAAGGACATCACACACATCCATGCCCGAGGCAGGATTCGTACCTGCGACCGTAGCAGTCGCACGGCTCCGGACTGCGCGCCTAGAACCGCGAGACCACCGCGGCCGGCCACGAGAAGAAGCTCATCAATCTTTTTTGTCTGCTTTCTAATAAAAAATGCCCTCAGAATACATTTCAAAAAAGCAGTCACGTCTTTCATGAAAGAATTTTAAATAAAACCAACATCGTCTTTACTGAGAATGAAAAAGTCCTGTTAGGAAAAGGACTAAAATACAATCTCAGGCCTAACCTGTCAGACAAAAATGTGAGAGAAAATATGCTTGTTGATTTAAAAATCGAACTCGATTATAATAAGATAGATAATGCTTCTCAAGCCAGAATTGCGTATGATGTAGCCCGCATGCTAGAGAAAAATGCAGCTACTTTGTCTAATGCTACGCATAACGACAGAATTTTGGTTACTTCCATTAATAATAAACTTAAAACAGCAAATGCTTTAATAACGAAATCCGATAAAGGTTGTTGTCTAGTCATTGCTTATATTTCTGAGTATATTTCTAAAACTGAGAATTTTTTCAGTGAAAACAACATATCGGAGCTGCATGATGATCCGACTCCTAAATTACAGAAAGAAGTAAGGTCAGCCATTAACAATGCAAAATTTCTTATAAAACCTTTCCAAAAGAAACTACTCATCAATATGAACCCTCAGACCCAGTTCAAAATTCATAAACCTAATCATCCAATACGTTCAATGTCCAATAGCATGAATAGCGCATATCACGATCTGGCCCGATTTCTACACGAAACTTTGAAAAAATCTCTAGTTTTCGAAAATTATTCCGTTCCTAGCAGCCACGTTTTGGTCCAAAATATTAAAAACTTAGTATGCAGTTCAGACACCAAGCTTTTTTCCTTAGATATTAAAAATCTTTATACCAATGTCCCGGTACATGAGACGCTCATCATTGTGGAAGAAAACTTACGTCAATTTAAAAAAGATCTATCAGATGAACAGATTACTGATTTTATGAATCTCATTAATGTCGTTGTCAAGTACAACTACTTTGAATTCAACGGACAACTGTACCAGCAGTCTGATGGGCTCGCTATGGGCAACCCTTTAGCCGGCATCCTCGCCGACATCTTTATCAATTCCTTAGAAAAAAAGCTGTTTAACCGTGTCTCAGCCGCTTCACTAGGTATCCTTTCTTACACAAGATACGTTGATGATATTCTAATCATCTATAACGGACCTGCCGATAGAACTGATCATATATTTAAACTTTTTAACGACCTCGATGAAAAAAATTCTTTCACTATTGAACTCGGAAACGATAATCGCCAATTAAATTATTTACACTTGACGCTTACAATAGAGGATAATAACATCATTTTCAATATTTTTCGAAAAGAAACGTATACTGACCAAATCGTGCCTGCTTCCTCTTTTCATCCACAGTCTCAAAAATGGCATTTTTTCACTCTGCCGTCCACCGAGCCACCTCCATGCCACTTTCAACAGAAAAGTTTAATGAGGAGATTAATTTACTTAAAACCATAGCAGTCAATAATGAATGTACGCCTAACATAGTGGACGATATCCTAAAAAAGAAAACTGCAAGAACTACCACGCTCAAAACCTCATGCACTGAAATTAACCCAAAAAACGTTTCTTTATTCCTTTCATAGGACCCATTTCCTATCAGATTCAGTGCATGTTTCGCAACAAATACAACTGCAATGTTGCCTTCTCTACTAATAATAATCTAAAGAGAAACTTCATTCATAATTTGAAATCCATTCGCTCCCCTACAGAAAGTTCTGGCGTTTATAAGATCATCTGCAATACCTGCTCCTCCTATTATATAGGGCAAACCGGACGTGCTTTCGCCGTCAGATATAAAGAACATCTTTTGAGAAAGAACGGCACCAGTCCCCTAAATTCATCCTTTGCCGATCGTCTCTTAATTACTGGACACGTGCCTAAAGCCATAGGCGATAACAATATTCTGCATACCGAAAAGAAGGGGCGTAGGTTAGATGTCTTAGAGGAATTGGAGATTTTCAAACATCTCACTCGTCATGATGGCCTCATTCTCAACGGACAGCTGCAGCTGCGAAATAAAACTTTTTTGACTGTATAAAGCCATTGCTTGATCTTTGATTCAGATTTCCTCATGCAGTTTACCGAAATGTTGTTTTCCTGTCACATCTTTGCTGTTTTCTTGTATGTCATAACTAACGTTTTTCGTTAAAAAATGTATCTCTATTTAAAGCAGATAAATATGTAACTTCATCCTGTTATTATTAATGCTTACGTTATGCCTGAATTAGCTGCATCACAATTTCATGTGTCTACATTTGAATGTACAGTAGCCTAGTTGTTTCTGCAGCTACTAGATGGCGCTCGTAGCAACACCATGTGTACTTGCCCACACTTTCTAAAGTGGGCACCTCAGTCTTGTTGCAACCCTTGTTCACAGTACGAGCAGCCCTTAGCGGCTCGCCATCTCACAAGTGTTCATGATGTCGCCTTTCCGGCTTAGATCTTTTTTAATATGTGACTTGTAAGTACTGCATCTTTTCGCGTCAGTACAAACTTTAATTTTATTAATGTACTGTATACCTAATGTTTTAGTACAGTTAGTCTAATTCTGAAGACGACGCTCATAGTAGCGTCGAAACCAGGTCAACTTTGACTTAATATTTGTGACCGAGGGCTTGTTTGTTACAATATGAAGTATTTCTTCTGTTACCCATGGTTTCTTCGCAGTTACCTTCTTCGTACCTATGTTTTCCTTCCCAACTTCTGTTATCGCTCTTTTTTAGCGATGTCCATTCCTCTTCAACTGTACTGCCTACTGAGCTATTCCTTATTGCTATATCTACAGCCTTAGAGAACTTCATCCGTACCTCGTCATTCCTTAGTACTTCCGTATCCCACTTCTTTGCGTATTGATTCTTCCTGACTAATGTCTTGAACTTCAGCCTACTCTTCATCACTGCTATGTTGTGATCTGAGTCTATATCTGCTCCTGGGTACGCCTTACAATCCAGTATCTGATTTCGGAATCTCTGTCTGACCATGATGTAATATAACTGAAATCTTCCCGTATCACCCCGCCTTTTCCAAGAGTACCTCCTCCTCTTGTAATCCCTGAACAGAGTACTCGCTATTACTAGCCGAAGTTTATTACAGATCTCAAACTTTCTCTTCTCTCATTCCTTGTCCCAAGCCCATATTCTCTTGTAACCTTTTCTTCTACTCCTTCCGATACAACTACATTCCAGTCCCCCATGACTATGAGCTTTTCCTCTCCTTTTAGATACTGTATTACCCTTTCAATATCCCTATTCGTAGTCACATCCCCATACACTTTCTCTATGTCTTCATCTTCAGTTTGCGACGTCGGCATGTATACCTAAACTATCGTTGTCGGTGTTGGTTTGCTGTCGATTCTGATGAGAATAACCGTATCACTCAACTATTCACAGTAACACTCTCTGCCCTACCTTCCTATTCGTAACCAATCTTACTCCAGTTACAACATTTTCTGGTGTTGTTGATATTACCCTATACTCATGTGACCAGAAATGCTTGTCTTCTTTCAATTTCACTTCACTGATCCCTACTAGTACTATATCTAGATTGAGCCTTTGCATTTCCCTTTATAGATTTTCTAGTTTCCCTACCACGTTAAAGCTTCTGACATTCCACGCCACGACTCGTAGAGTGTTATTATTACGTTGATTACTTAATCCTTTTTCTCATGTTAACCTCCCCATTGGCAGTCCTCTGCCTGAGATCCGAGTGGGGGAATTTTTCGGAATCTTTTGCTAAAGGAGAAATCATCATGATACTTCTTCAATTACAGGCCACATGTCCTGTGGATACACGTTACGTGTCTTCAATGCAGTGGTTTCTATTGCCTTCCGCGTCCTCATGCCGTTGGTCTTTGTTGATTCTTCCGCCTTCAGAAGCAGTTTCCCATTTCGCCATACAGGGAGCAGTCCGCCTTCGTGACATTCCATCCGTGAGACGGCCTCCAGACCGCTTCAGGGGTTGTGTCAGCATTGATACTAGAAGAGCGTAGTGATTAGGCTCCACATAATAAGAAATACAAGTCCACGAAAGAAGCGAGGAAACAGATGCCGAAGACAGGTCGATGGGTGACAGTTGCTGACCCAGTAGCGGAGGTGCCGCAGGGGAACTACCATTGAGGACTGTAATGAACTCGTCGAAGATCTCCATAATCCCGACATTCAGTCTATTTTTAAACGTGCAGCGCCATACTCTGTTGTGTGCGTTAGAATACCAACAGAATAGGAAAGGAGGTGCCAAATCCTGTACCAAAGCGTACCACTGTTTGAGAGGAATATACGACCACGGTCTGTAGTAGTTGGCCTGATAGGTTATTCGACCGGAAGGAGACAAGAGCCTGACAGGTATCGCTTGAAAGCTTTCAATAGCGTCATGGGATATCAGTGTTGGAGTGTGGTACAGCATATTATTGACCATCCTCTCTTTCTTGTACGTACGTCTAACATCCTCGGTGTCAGACGACGGTATTTTATTGAAATCACGTCTCAGATATGGCTGCCACTGCTATCTTCGGCGCCTGAAGTTCATTTTCTAGTACATCCTTATTGGCGATCGCATATCGCACATTCCATTGGAGGATCCTAAATCGCAGCATAACTGCTAGGCGTTAGGAAGGTTGTTACTAATTGTCTAGTAAGCCGTATCTGTAAAGTTCGAGGTGACTGTGTCTTCGCGTCTTCAAGGAAGTGCAGGGATAAACCATATGATTTTTTCAATGACATATTTGCTATTACCATGAAGCGGCGATCTTTGTTTACCGTACTGAGGAGGATATGAGATGTGTGGTAGAGGACACTTTGTAAGACGGTGAGAGATAGAATATTCGACGAGTAGATTAATTTTTGAAAATCTCTGTCGTCAGTCTCGTCTGGGAGCGTCGCCATTTCGCTGAACCTCTCGTGCCAGACAGGGCACCCGATCTGTCTGTTGGCTGTAATTCATTATGATGATACCCGGCTTCCTGATGGAGAGAAACCAACTGGGGTGGCACCGAAGGCGGTGATGGTCTCGAGGAACGGGTGCTGACCAACAAGTTCGAACCGTTGCTGTGCTCGAATCCGGTATCTGTTGCTCACCGCACCTTCTGCAATGAGTATGGCTTCTGCAATGGTTCGCCCAGTGATGAAAACGCCAGCGACTGATATATTGGGGCGACGTACGGTTTCACCAAACAGCGTGTCCCCAAGATGGTAACATGTTAGGGTAAAGTTTGTGAACGAAAAATTACCATGCAAACAGGAGGCGACGCCGTTAATTCAGGATTTGATTGATGTTTCTTGGTGTAGCGTACGATCCTTGCAACAGAGTACGTGTTTTCCAACTCGCCCACTAGCCGCTTATCTGTAAGACTAACGTCAACATCGCGAATAATGCCATGCGTGTGGAGCAGGAAGATGGAGATAAAGGCATCGAACTTACGGTCTTTGAGAACGGGCCCCGCGGGATTAGCCGAGCGGTCTACGGCACTGCAGTCATGGACTGTGCCTCTGGTCCCGGCGGAGGTTGGAGTCCTCCCTCGGGCATGGGCGTTTGTGTTTGCCCTTAGGATAATTTAGGAAGTAGTACGTAACGTTTGGGACTGATGATCTTAGCAGTTAAGTCCCACAAGATTTCACACACACACTTTTTTTTGTTTTTTGTTTTTCTAGAACGGAGGCCTGTATGAAATTGCTAACAGCCGCAGCGGACTTCTCTGTTTCTGGCCGATGGGATAATGTTGACAATACCGTTCTTTAAATAAGAGCTGTAGGCCTACAACAACTTTCCCACTGACAAAGGATGGAGTTTGCCAACGTCCACGAAGACAATGTATAGGCCTGTATCATATCGACTGTAGCGACTGTAGACACTCGGCTGCGCAACCGCATCTGGAAGGGTCGAATGATGACCCTGAGAGTGTTCTGCATTTGTCTATACCGTGCCGCCGGTAGAAAGGGGATCCGAACACAGCAAGACACGTTTGTCACTGTGTGGGACACTGGTAGAGTCGACACAGATCCGTTTACCAAGGGGGCCGCTTTGCTACTGCTGGTAGTCAGCTGCATCGACGTCAAGTGCTAAACTCTTAGGCTCACAGTGATGGCTGACTTGCTGACTGACATGATGTAACTGCTGCAGTTGTTGATGATGATGCTGTTGTTATTGTTGCTATTTTTTTCGTACTTTCAGTGGCTCAAACTGTTACTGCTGGACCAGTTTTTGCTGCTAAAGTTGTAGTTCTTACAAGGGAACCTCCCCATCGCACCCCCCTCAGATTTAGTTATAAGTTGGCACAGTGGATAGGCCTTGAAAAACTGAACACAGATCAATCAAGAAAACAGGAAGAAGTTGTGTGGAACTACGAAAAAATAAGCAAAATATACAAACTGAGTAGTCCATGGGTAACATAGGCAACATGAAGAGTGAGGTGTGCACAGGAGCGTCGTGGTCCCGTGGTTAGCGTGAGCAGCTGCAGAACGAGAGGTTCTTGGTTCAAGTCTTCCTTCGAGTGAATATTTTAATTTTTTATTTTCAGACAATTATCGAAGTTCAGGCACTCACACATAATTAACTTCGCTCTCCGAAATTCTAGGACATATTCAGATTTGCTTGGACATATGCAGGATTTGACGGTCTACACACGCAAAAATTTGAAAACGTTAAAAACATATGTTTTGACAGAGCACAGAGAAAACTGTGCGACTGTGAAACTGTTGCATTCATTTGTTGCAGTTTATGTGACACTCTTATGTTTTCATCACTTTTTTGAAAATGATTATAACATCCACAAGAAAACCTAAATCGGGCAAGGTAGAAGAATCTTTTTACCCATTCGGCAAGTGTGCGAGTTAGGTGGGTCGACAACATATTCCTGTCATGTAACGCACATGCCGTCACTAGTGTCGTATAGAATATATCAGACGTGTTTTCCTGTGGAGGAATCGGTTGACCTATGACCTTGCGATCAAATATTTTCGGTTCCCATTGGAGAGGCACGTCCTTTTGTCTACTAATCGCACGGTTTTGCGGTGCGGTCGCAACTCACAGACGCTAAAGTTATTACAGTGAACAGAGACATCAATGAACGAAAGGACAGATCATAACTTTGCAAAAATAAAGTAAGTAAAATTTCCGCTCGAGGGAAGACTTGAACCAAGGACCTCTCGCTCCGCAGCTGCTCACGCTAACCACGGGACCACGGCGTTCCTCTGCACAAATCACGCTTAATATTGCCTATGTTCCGCATGGACTACTCAGTTTGTATATTTTGCTTATTTTTTCGTAGTTCCACACAACTTCTTCCTGTTTTCTCGATTGATCTGTGTTCAGTTTTTCAAGGCCTATCCACTGTGCCAAATTATAACTAAATCTGAGGGGGGTGCGATGGGGAGGTTCCCTTGTTAATGATGCTGGTGCAGGAGCTGGTGTTGCTGATGATATTGTAGCCCCCATTGTTGTAAAAATTGCAGGTCTTGGTGCAGTAGTTGACCCTGTTAGACATCACAAGGAACTGCAGACGTCGTCGACACCGGGATATCCGCCGATGCATTCTGATGGCAGATTACAAGTGCAGCCTGTATGGCACGCCAAATGTCAGTAGGAATGGACATTTGTAAAGTTAACAATGAATCACTACCGCCGCAAAATTGTGGCAGGTATGCGAAACCGTTTTATCCTCTACAGGAAGGATGATACGACTATAGAAACACTAAGAAGTCTATGAAGAGTGCGAATAGCAACGCAAACAACACACGACCTCGCGAGCTCACCAGAAAGTGCTCGCTACGATACTTTGCCTGAAACTGTCGGTGGGAAGATGTGTCGCAGCACGTTCACGCGCACCAGCGACATCCAGCAGTTGAGGCGTTGAGATCAGAAACGAGGCTTGTCATCATTTGTGGGGTATATGAGTTATTACTGCAGTTGGTATTTTCACACGATTCCTCATCTCTTGGTTCTAAAATGGGACTTGTTCAGTGATTTTTCCCTCTCAAAATCAGTGCAGAAAGAGGACTTGTCACAGAGACAAGTCCCTATATTACACGAAAGAACGTGAGGCGCGAGGGCAGCACTGTAGAGGTTTGCAGTAGTCAGCTGTGTGATTTCCAAATGGCTTGGGTGACGGAACCGTCAGGCGAATCCGAAAACGATTTACATGAATCTAGAAGGAAGAAAAGACGCCCCGAATTGTGGAAGAGGAATGTGATTAAACAAAAGAAGGTCAATGGTTTGGACCATCCCAAGTGGAAAGGAAACATTGTTCCTAGGAGGGAAACAGGTGCAGACTGCAGTTAATTAGTCATACAATGTTCATTGTTTGAATTCTCTGTACATAATGTAATATTCTGTAGCCGAGGCAAGTTGTGTAGAAACAATGTATTAAAATGTGAATAAAAATTCCTATCATGGGCCCAAAGTTTAAATTTATGTTTTAGTTGTAATACAGGAAATCGGTAAAAATATGTTATTCGCCGAGTATATAGGTTAATAATACGCTAATATCTGTTTACAGATGCAGGTGTATATGTTTTGAGAAGTTTTCATTTGCTGAGAAGGAACTCTTGTTGACAGAATTCAACAATATGCCCAACAAAGATGGACAGGACGGGCACTTGAGTGCTCACACTCTTCCCTTCTATCCAAAAGCAACGAGACCACGCCCAAATTCCATCGCCAGTCGTGAAAGAACAGCAAACTATTATTATAAGGTAACTGGCATGACAGCTGTAATATTATTTTATTAACCACTTCGTTCCCGAATTATATACATTTTTGATCCACGTTTTGTAAAATCTGTAAGGAAAATAGTTAAGGCATGTATTTAATATGGTTACAGTATTATGATTATGTACATTTTTGTTTTATGATATTAATTCACTTGTATCTGCAGGTTAAAGTTGGCTTCAAGGAAATTATGGTATGCAAGAAAGCTTAATTATTGCACTCCATGGCATATCAAAACGCCGAGTGGAGAGACTGTGCCGCTTAAGTCAATATTTCAGTACAATGTTGTTTAAATAAAAAAAATGATATGTCAGTCATTTTCTGTTAAGATTTTCTATTAGTTGCCTTCATCCTGTGATTACAGATTATTGGTATAACATTGCATTCTTCCTCATGAGTCTTGTGGGGCGGCGGGTGGAATTATGCTGTTTATTATTTAACGTTTGGTTTGTAAGGTAGAAACATTTCCCGGCCGATTAAGCATATGTGGGGCGGCGGGTGGAATTAATTGTTTTATATTGAAATGTTCCTATTATTTATGCTGTCTTTTGCCGTTCTCAACACTGGCTCTCTAACTACAATATTGACAACCAGAAAGTGATTAGCAAAACGTGAAGCCTGTAATTAGAATTCCTAGTGCCCACTTCATCTGAGAAATACACTTATAACTACAGCTCATAGCTCTGAGGAATTAGGAAATTGTCTGGGATTCATAATCAAAAACGATCGTGAAAAAACGTTCGCTATATTCTGAAAATCACAGATAAAAAAAAGAATCCACATAATCTAACAGAGCAGTTCAGAGTCTAATGCGCTGATGCAAGTATATATGTCCAAATTAAATGTTTAAGTGAATACTCGCCATAAATTGATGATAATGTTCATCAAACGCCACGCTAGATAATGGTAGAATGTCTGTCCCGCGGCGGCACGAGAAACAAACTGAAGATAGATCATTAAAGTCATCCCAGAATTAACACTTCACTTGAAAATGATTTCATGGTTACGCGTAACCCGAGTAACTTAATACGGCATCCGAGGCTGTTTATAGCAATGATACCGACGCGACGCAACTCCCGACACAGATGGTGTGCTATTCAGCGTCTGGAGAGAATTGGGGCCTTCCTCTCTCGCGCAGCGTTCTTATATAAAAGGCGCGGTGCGGACGGCTAAGGGAACACCTGATCAAATCGGCTCTCCCGACTAGCCGCTGGGCTAGTAATCCACCACATTAAGTTACCGAATAAATCATCGCTTCTTTTGCTGATGGCCGATGAAGCTCTCAATTTAAATGCGCATTCAGCACACAGGTAAGTAATCATAAGAAAAGTCTAACGTGGCTAAGTCAAATATTTTGGGCGAGAGAATTAATTTAATTACACTACACGCAGTAGACGAGCTCTGAACTTGCCCTTTGGAGATACGCTATCGCTATAGTTTTACAGTTATTCATTTGAAACTTCTCACATCTTTATGATTATAGCGAATCTCCATTCTACTTAAATTTAAACATTCTAGCCTTATTTATTAGCCTACTTAATCTATCTTGCTTCCTTAATTTTTAAGACAAAAACCAGAAAATCATGAATTTCAACTAAAATCTTAATTTGTGAGATTCAAAATACTGTTTATACTAAATTATTATGAAAAAGGAATCTAAATATAAATTTTTTAGTTTTTAGCCTTTTTCTGTTGCGCCAATGATTTTTACAGAAAAACGTCCAAATTTCGAAAATGGTTAAAGTTATTGAACTGACATTCAACGCATGTTGATTTAGTATTACTCCTGACATGCTAGAAACGTTTCAGGTTATTTACTTGATTTTTAAAGTATTGCGCAACATTTATGACGTCAGAGCTAGTTACAGCGGACTAGGCTGGCACACAATGGAAAGACTGATGTGAATTTTATACAGTGTGAGTAGGCTGCTTCCCTACATCACCCTCTACTTAAATTTTTTTTGAATGTTAATGAGTGAAAAAAAATTAATTACAAAAAGGGAAGCAAGAGTACAGCTTAACTCCCTATGAAAATTTAAAATTGAAATGTAAACATATAGAAATATTAAAAGAAAACTGATTACCTACTTTAATTATTTAAATTGCTGGCATGTTCACTGCCTCTTAAGCAACATTATCCCTCAAAATTTAAGCAAAATCAATTAAACACTTTGGCATACATATTGCCTTAGACAAACAAACACATAAAAATATGTAAAATTATGAAAATCTTAAATCCATTAAATACATTTTTACATACACAAATTCAAAGAAAATAATGCAGTTATTCATAATACATAAACAGATGGTTATATCTTAGCAGTCTTTTCTAAACCTGAAAGAGAATTTCACAACTCACGACAATTTCATTTTTACACACGTGGTTGTAGCCGCTTTGGCTTGCGTTCTACACTTCCATTCACAAGGGTAGAGGAGGGGAAGTTGCTATGGTGTGAGTCCTTCACGTTCACTCTAAATTACATGGGGAAAGGGGAGGGGTCACTGTGAGTTGTCTCCAAGTCACTCCACGCTTTCACGCAGCTACCAGGCTGTCATTATCTGGTTTGTCCTGTAGAACAAACAAAACGAGTGCCTCAGACTCTGTTCACTTAATATCTAAGAGTGGGTCACAATGAAATGGGGATATATACATTTTACCCTTCAATATGTTACTGGAACAAAGTTAACAGAACTTTTTCAATTTTACTCTCGTGGTTACTTAACTGTCATAAAATCGGTAAACAAATGCCTCAAAACGCCTTTAGTGACGTACTAGAGAAAATTTATGCTCAAGGCATACAATCATGAATCCTATGTAATCTCCATTTATTATTTCCGGACCAGAACACTGAACCAATGCTCGGTACATTCCTGATACATTTGTATTTTATTTACTTAGCTGACTCATCTTCGATTACCTTATTCTTAGAGATACTATGAGTATATTTGATTAGTAGTTGTTTTCTCAGCTTCTTTGTACATGTGAGTAACTTGTGGTAATAGTACAGTTCTGAGTGTTCAAAACACACTACGTTTAGTTGACTACTAAATCCACTTATTGGTCCTCTGCTGCTGTGTCAGTTCCACATCTGCAATTATGTACTTACTTCATCGAAGTGTATTTATGCTGAGCTATAAATAATGTTTCACGTCTGTCATTATGTTACTCAATTATGTTGCTAGTGTATGTACTTATTTGGTTCAAATGGCTCTGAGCACTATGGGACTCAACTGCTGTGGTCATAAGTCCCCTAGAACTTAGAACTACTTAAACCTAACTAACCTAAGGACAGCACACAACACCCAGCCATCACGAGGCAGAGAAAATCCCTGACCCCGCCGGGAATCGAACCCGGGAACCCGGGCGTGGGAAGCGAGAACGCTACCGCACGACCACGAGATGCGGGCTGTACTTATTTAACACTCACTCTATCAACATTTAAAGCATAGGATAGCACTTTATTTCATATCTATAGTGTATTGCAGCTGATCAGTTTGCTCACGTGGCAATCCATTTCCACTCGATCGGACGCTGAAACCACAGGTAGTCTCTCTCGACCTACCACTAAAGTGCATCAAGTAATTATGGCCGAGCGTAATGCTAATTTCCTTAAACCTATAGGACACCATGAGCTGCTCTGTCTCATCTAACATAAGGGTACCTATGGTCGCATTCACGCCTCCAACTCATAACCTCAATACGTGTAGGTGTGTCCTGTCACACACTACACCAAATAACGGCCAGCTCCAACCTTATAAATACTTCAAAGACGTGCCCTTCACGTCTCAACCACAAACACTGTTCAATTCTACTACACTGCCATTCCTTACTACACAAGGTGAGTTCATTTTTACAACTTATCTGCATATTTTTCATAACGCTAAGCAATCTCTTTTACTATTAATTATTTAGCTCTACAACATACAATAGGTTTCACTGCCACTTCAGATCCTGCTTGTACACGAATTTGTATATCTTTTTTAAATATTATTGCGGGACCATTTCCAATAAAACAACAACTTTGTACTTATAATATTACCAGGGTTCTATACATACTTGTTACTCAAATACATTTGTATCTTAATTACGTCATACTTCTCTATTGTTTATGTCACTGTTAGGTTTGTCACATTAGGTATTTTCTTCACTAATCGGTGGATAGAATGGTTACAGAACTCGTGGCTTGATAGCCATGACGGAAAATTCTTGTATTGCAAAGAACGAAACGAAACTTTGGTGGATAGGAAAGATGAAGAATGAGTGAGACCTGAAATGGAAAGAAGATCTCACACAGCTGGGACTGCACAGCTGTCACACTGTGTAGAGGTTACAGAACAACCTCCTCGCTATAGAATTCATTGGCTTCAGAAAATTTTCATATTGGAAAGAAGGGGTCGAAATTTTTGTGGATAGGAAAGATGAAGAGAGTGAGACCTGAAAAGGAAAGAAGATCTCACACAGCTGGGACTGCACAGCTGCAACACTGTGTAGAGGTTACAGAACAACCTCCTCCCTACAAAATTTATTGGTTTATTAAAATTTTCATATTGGAAAGAAGGGGTCGAAATTTTTGTATAGATAGGAAAGATGAAGAATGAGTGAGACCTGAAAAGGAAAGAAGATCTCACACAGCTGGGACTGCACAGCTGCCACACTGTGTCGAGGTTACAGAACAACCTCCTCCCTACAGAATTCAATCACTGCCTATGAACTTCTTTAGGTCGATCACGTTCCTGAGACCTAATACCTTTTTACTCTTAGGGTACTCTAGCCTATATGCATTGACATGTGGTTTTCCTATGATCCTGAAAGGTTCTTGGTACACGAACATGAATTTCTTTGTTTCTGCATTTATTTTCTTTGATTTTTCCTTGGTTTTGACAAGGACTAACTGACCTATTTCAAAACTAGTGGCTACAGCTTTTGCATCATGACGCTTCTTCCTTTCCAATGTGTTTTGCTTACTTTTACTAAGATTAACACCTTTGTCCCAATATCTCCTATTTTTCAGAACTCGTATAGGCAGTTCCCAAGTTTCATCATTAGTTACTACATGTTTACCACTAAAAGGTACTGTAATTACTCCGGTTATCGACAAGACCATTTTTAACTGGCTTCTTTCAAAGTCAACAACACTGATATTTCGACAAGAAATCTATGCCAGTTAAAACCTCAACACTGAGATTATTTAAAATTAAGCATGGATGATCAATTAAATTACCATTAATGTTAAAGGGCAGCAAAGCTTCTTGCTTTACCGTTTTTGACACCTTGCCAGTAGCACCAATTATTCTTAGTCCCCTGATACCCTCATTACTGTAAGCTTGTCTTTACCAGGTAATGCATCAAAGAAGGACTGAGATATCGCACTCACCTCACTTCCACTGTCTAAGAGACAACGTACATTGATACCCAACATATTCACTATTATTATAGGGTGGCTTATTCTAGTTTGTACAGGTGGTTCCTCAAACTCATCCAATAGTTCCTTTTGGATTTGTCTCCAACTAAAGTGATCAACATCTGTCTTCATTACATTTAGGTCAAAGTGTGTAGGGGTTTCCTGAATTACATTTTCAGCTGCCTTTTCCAGTCGGTCTATTAATTTCAAATCGAAACACCGCACGACTTCATTACATTTAGTTTGCTGAACATGACCCAAATTACTGTAGTCTGAGCGATTCTGCGCCTCCAGACCGGGCATAACACTAGTTACAGCTAAACCACTTTCATTATTATCGTCGGGTTCCTTCTCCAGTGACAACTGGTCACAGCTACTGGGTTCATCGACCCCCAACAGGCTATCCTCTACATTCTCACTTACCTCCTGCCCTAAATCTATTAGTACAGTATCAACATCCTGCACAGGCACTTTAGATACGAGCACATCATCCTGATCGTAAATATAAGCATGAATTTCCTCTGCTTCTTCACCTGACGGTTCAGTATTTTGTAGCTCTTCCCTACCGTTACACTGCTGCGCCTTCTCTTCCTCTACCCATTTAGAAAGCGTCTCTAACACGGTATCTATCAAATACTGTGAGTGATCTAATATTTCTGCTGTATCCTTAGATGCTACCGACCCTTCATCCACATGTTCAGTTTGAGTATTCTGATCTGTCTTACCAGTTACTGTAATTACTGGCTTAGGAAACGCAACCGCCTGGTGAGCGCCAGAGTCCTCATAGACGGGAACTAGTTTTCCTGCCTCGGCCTACTACTTTTTCCTTTATTTCCATTATAGTTAACTGGCACAGCATTGCTTTCCGCACTGTTGTTTACCTGCATAATTTTGTTTGGAACAATATTACTATCATTTGGATGCCATTGTTGGTTCTGATAATTATTTCTCCAATTCCTACCTCTCTTAGGATGGCAAACACCTAATGTTCTGATGTTTACATTGCCATTCTGCTCGTTCTTAAAATTACTACTAGTGTTATTAGCATTTCTGTTATTACGTGCTTGCTCCTCATTGGCAGCAACCCGTTCTACACGTTTCAAATATTCAATGAAACGATCCAGATTGTCTCTAGGGGCAGATATAATTCTAGTTTGCCAATACCATGACAGGTTGGCTTCAAGACCTAGTATAATCATTTCAGGTTTTAGCTTTTCGTCCATATGTGACAAACGTGAGATCCATGACCTAGCAAATTCTTTGATAGATTCCTTGCCTATATTGAAGCGTTTTCCACTCCAAAATTCTCTCAACACTTCATTTTGCTTATTACTAGACCAATATTCATTAATGAAAGCTGTTTTAAATTCCGCTAATGTTTTACACTTCAACATAACATCAGCTGACCAACGCATGGCGTCACCTGCTAAATGGCTTCTAATAAATGAGATTTTCTTTCGTTCAGACCAAGTTGGTGGAATCACATCTTCAAAATCGTTCCAGAAATCTAACGGGTGGATATTTTTATCTGGATCAAACCGCAAGAACTGCCGACACCCGATAAAAGCGGCGTTTGCAGCTACAACTTGATGTTTACTACCATTACCAGAAGTTACTGAAGCTACTTTACTCTCAATGTTAGCAATGTTAGTATTAATATTTTCTACTCTTATTTCAACATTATCTACTCTTTGCACAATATAAGTAGTATCAGTTTTGATTGCATCTACTTCTGCTTGACATATGCTTACTTTTATATTAAGATCTTTAAACCTATCTGAGCACAGTTCAGATTCCACCTCGATCTTTTCTGTTAACTTGTGCTCCAGCTTCGCATCTTCCATTTGGAAGTCTTTGCGAACCTCATCAACTTCGGATTTTACTGTTTTATACATTTCAGAAAATTGTTGAGCAACCTTTTTCTTAATATCCTCATGATTGTAATCAATTTTATAATTCAAACTGTCCAGAACCTCTTTCAACTTATTGCAAACAGCCTTGAAGGTATTGTCCATTTCTTCCAATCTTTTATCAAAATTAGCTTGGCTGGCCACAATTATATTATTTACCTCAATTATATCAGATTTTAATTCAGCATTCATTCTAGCATTACTGGCTGACATTTTTGCGTTGCTGCTTTTGACCTCAGTTATTTCAGACTTTAATTCAGCTGTCATTCTAGCATTACTGGCAGCTATTGCTTCTAATATAAAATTTAAATCAATAGCCCCAGTATCTTTGGGTTGCTCACTAGCTGGCTTTTTACCACACTCAGGTGACGAAACACTAGCTCCAACACCAGAATCATCAAAACTAAATGAAACTTCTGCTAGATCAGTCATATCTAACTTCTGTTTAAACTCTACCACCTCTGATGACTGTTTCGTTTTTAACTCATCAGATAAACTATCATCCAATAAATTAACAATTTCTGCTTTACTACAGGGGTCTCTATTATTGAATCATTGCCCCTTTTCACACTACTGTCAGGAGACAATACTTCATATTTCACTTTAATATTACTATTTTCATGCATATTTACACTTGAACCGTTGTCTGGATTTACAGTTCCCTCAACAGACATAGGTTCCAATTTAACTTTAACCTCAGCTTCTTCTGGCAGTTTCATTTCCGACAGTCTTTTAGTGCAAGTTAGTAAAAATTTTAACAGCTTTTCACTTAACTTGGTTCCTTCTGCACGACGTATGGCGTTGCCGGCGCGGCGTACCAGGATTACTGATGCGACGCGGCGCGCTGAACTGCAGACGGCACTTCAATGGCTGCTGTGTGTTTGCGAGGCCTGCAACTGCAGGCGCGGCTCTCGCTGCTCCGGCGGACGACTGCGGTGAGGCGAAACTGGCTTCTCGAAATGCCGGCAGCGCCACTAGACTCAGTGCCAGCTCCATCAATCCAGATGCGTTGTTAATCCAATTACGTCGTCCACATGCACACGTAACACTATCACTGTTCTGTCACTCAGTTGCGTGTCGCATTTCACTCCCGAATTCGAATATTTAAAAATCACCTTCATTATTCCTCAGTTTCTTTTCCGGCCAATGCACCATATGTGGGGTGGCGGGTGGAATTTTGCTGTTTATTATGTAACGTTTGGTTTGTAAGGTAGAAACATTTCCAGGACGATTAAGCATCTGTGAGGCGGCGGGTGGAATTAATTGTTTTATATTGAAATGTTCCTATTATTTATGCTGTCTTTTGCCGTTCTCAACACTGGCTCTCTAACTACAATATTGGCAACCAGAAAGTGATTAGCAAAACGTGAAGCCTGTAAATAGAATTCCTAGTGCCCACTTCATCTGAGAAATACACTTATAGCTACAGCTCATAGCTCTGAGGAATTAGGAAATTGTCTGGGATTCATAATCAAAAACGATCGTGAAAAAACGTTCGCTATATTCTGAAAGTCACAGATGAAAAAAAAAAAAGAATCCACACAATCTGACTAACAGAGCAGTTCAGAGTCTAATGCGCTGATGCAAGTATATATGTCCAAATTAAATGTTTAAGTGAATGCTCGCCATAATTTGATGATAATGTTCATCAAACGCCACGCTAAATAATGGTACAATGTTTGTCCCGTGACGGCACGTGAAACTACGACATACACAAACTGAAGATAGATCATTAAAGTCATCCCAGAATTAACACTTCACTTGAAAATGATTTCATGGTTACGCGTAACCCGAGTAACTTAATACGGCATCCGAGGCTGTTTATAGCAATGATACCGACGCGACGCGACTCCCGACACAGATGGTGTGCTATTCAGCGTCTGGAGAGAACTGGGGCCTTCCTCTGTCGCGCAGCGTTCTTATATATAAAGCCGCGGTGCGGACGGCTAAGGGAACACCTGATCAAATCGGCTCTCCCGACTAGCCGCTGGGCTAGTAATGCACCACTTTAAGTTATTGAATAAATCATTGCTTCCTTTGCTGATGGCCGATGAAGCTCTCAATTTAAATTCGTATTCAGCACACAGGTAAGTAATCATAAGAAAAGTCTGACGTGGCTAAGTCAAACATTTTTGGCGAGAGAATTAATTTAATTACACTACACGCAGTAGACGAGCTCTGAACTTGCCCTTTGGAGATACGCTATCGCATTAGTTTTACAGTTATTCATTTGAAACTTCTCACATCTTTATGATTATAGCGGATTTCCCTTCTACTTAAATTTAAACATCCTAGCCTTATTTATTAGCCTACTTAATCTATCTTGCTTCCTTAATTTTTAAGACAAAAACCAGAAAATCATGAATTTCAAATAAAATCTTAATTTGTGAGATTCAAAATACTGTTTCTACTAAATTATTATGAAAAAGGAATAAACGTCCAAATTTCGAAAATGGTTAAAGTTATTGAACTGACATTCAACGCATGTTGATTTAGTATTACTCCTGACATGCTAGAAACGTTTCAGGTTATTTACTTGATTTTTAAAGTATTGCGCAACATTTATGATGTCAGAGCTAGTTACAGCGGACTAGGCTGGCACACAATGGAAAGACTGATGTGAATTTTATACAGTGTGAGCAGGCTGCTTCCCTACAGTCTGTGGGACTAACTATAAGGTTTGGGAGTAACCATATTCAGAATTATCCAGTTTTTTCAATATATCTCAGAACATCAACTGAGTGACATATCCCCGTTTTGATCTCAACGCCTCTGTTTCAACCGCACTAGTGACAGAATGGAAAGCCCCGTCACAAGAATCCCTTATCAGCCTTGTGGCGAGCATGAGAGCACGCTGCAGAAGATGCATCCCATGAAGAACGAGATCCCGCCTTTTTTAATGTTCTGTGGATGATCGTAACCCATGATCGCTTCATTGTAATTTTTGTCTTTCAGTAAAAATAATTTGTGTTCGTATCATTGGGTATTTCTTTCAGTTAACTTGTGGTGAACTGTAGCAGTTTTTTTCTGTGTATAGTTAAAACTTCATCGAACTATGTTACTTGGCAGTAACATGTCATGCGAGAGTTACTTTCGTCCTTAAGTTCTGCGCATCAGTGCAGTTTAACTCAACGACTTGCCTCTCATGCGTCGTAAGTACAGATTTCGTTGAAATGCAAACACTTCCTGTCTATGAATCCTATACAAACTGGATATTCACAGATACTGTTTCGTTCTACAATTTCGTTCACGACTTGCGCATCACCTGTTGAGCTCTACATAAAGCCGGTTCCTTCCTTTGCCTGACTGAAATATAAGATTTTTCTACGCAGTTGATGATAATTTTTGTGAATGACTCTTACATTATAAAGACGAGGCTGATGGGTCTACGAATTTTTGCTGTTCTACCTTCTATGTTTTATTGAAGCAGAACGTTGTACCAATTCAGAGAAATTCTATTATACTGCACACTTTGTGTAAACAGTTTAGTAATTTCGTTTTGGGCGACTTTTCCTCCAGCGTCAGCCATCTGTAGATAAACATCATGCATCTGCCAGCGCTTTCTATTTCTCCGTGCTTGAAATTTCTTTGTACACCTCATCTGGTATTAATCTCGTAACTTCCTTTCTCCGACTATAATGTAACTATATAAACATTTACACAAATCTTG
Organism: Schistocerca nitens; assembly: GCF_023898315.1. Classification (NCBI taxonomy): domain Eukaryota; kingdom Metazoa; phylum Arthropoda; class Insecta; order Orthoptera; family Acrididae; genus Schistocerca; species Schistocerca nitens. Next base: position 926,272,757 of record NC_064617.1, on the reverse strand, counting down.
GAATGTCTGTGCAACTCTGTCTCTTCATGACTGTGCCATCTGCTATCTTGGCGTTGAAGCGTATTATCAGCCAAGCACTGGTTTCTGTGTTGTTTTCTTCAAACATCTGTCAGTCGTTTATTTAATCAAATTTCCATTCTAGACGTTACATCTCTCGAAGATGAAATGATAATTAAATCAAGACCCTAAGCTGTCGACAGGCGTTGATATATATCAACGGGGACAGTTGAAAATGTATGCCCCGACCGGGAGTCGAACCCGGGATCTCCTACTTACATGGCAGACGCTCTATCGATCCGAGCCACCGAGGGCACAGAGCATAGTGCGACTGCAGGGACTTATCCCTTGCACAACTCCGGGAGACCCACATTCCCAACTTAATGTCCACACACTACATTCGTAGTGCCCCTGCCCGTGACACTCGTTATTCGCAGCAGACAATCTTACCGAGTCCCGCAAGAGTTCGCGCAATGCGTGGGCATCCGCACAGAAGAAGAAGGTCAGTGGGCGGTTAGCCTTAACTATATGAAGATGGTATCTATTCTTTAGGACTTGTCCGAGAGAACAGACACCATCTTCATATATTCACATATCTCTCGAAGATGTTTACGAATATTCTGTTTAAACATATTACATCACGTCCCTATTATGGTTTGTACGAGCCTCCCATCTTTTCTTCAGCAGCTACCTCGTTCCATTTACAACAGATTTCACGGTAAAAACAGTATCTGCTTTACGAAAAATGTAAAATATTATATTTGTTCCTATACGCATCTGTGTCGCGTTGTATTGCGTTGTTACGAAGCCACAAAATGCATAATGTATTATTTCCATGATTTTCATTGTCAACTGATTTTCAAAAGTACCAGTTCGTACACAATAGCCTCCGGGTTACTTTTCTGAACAGTAAGACTTGGAGCATTTCCCGCTGCTAGCATCCTTCACTCCCGCCTCCAGAGAGGTCCTCAAAGTAAACACCGTTCCAGCTTGCATTAGCGAGCAGCGCCTAGGTGTCTCGTTCCCCTCTCCAATCGCAGTCCGTCCACGCGCGATAGGATCGCAGACTGGTGCAGGCAATGGGCGACAGAGTTGCCGAAGTTTGGGGCGAGGTGTTCGAGCGCGAACATTGCCAACTTCTGCGTGACAATCTCCCCAGCTTCACGGCTGACTAACGAGACGGCAGTTGAGTGCTCCACTGGGCTCCACGAACTTTTCTAACTACCCAACTCTCGTAGGTGTCATTTGACTAAGTAGGAAGAAGAGGACGATACGTTCCAGATTTGTTATATCGCGTCACAGGTAAGTACAATGTATATTGCGGCCAAAATTCAACAGGGACTGTAATCAACAGACGTTCTGTACTGTCGTGCAATTTATCTCAAGCTGCATATAACTACAGGAGCAATGCAACGACATAACATAGGTTTGACCGCCCTTTATCACATACTTTCGCGGCGTTCCTACTCATGTTTGTTATATAGAGCAACAACAGCATGCCAAAGTTGACATTAAGCTACACTGCTGAATACAATATTCGACGAATGCGATAGTAGTGTTTATTTTCATTGGTAACAGGATTGGCACAAAATGAAGCCTACGTAGTGCAATATATTCCAGCAATAACAAAAAGAGAATACCACTATGGACATTATTTCTGTTTCCTGCGAACTATGAGACGTATGAAATAGCATATTATTATCCTACAGAGGTTTACTGAACTTCTTATATGGCAAGAAATGGATAGTAAATGGAATAAAACATGACGTATTGCAGAGAAACGCCACAGATACCCATAACAGGGTGAAGTTTTGTTCGCTACACTTCGAACGTACCAGTTTATGAGTGTCTGAAAGACCCGACTCCGTATCCGAGGTAACAGGAGGAAGAATTATGCCGCAGCGGTAACTCATTATGTTCGGTCAGAGGGTTACCTGTGTTATGTATGAGGCGGAACTATGGGCCTCATGAACAAAAGGGTGACCCGGCTGAGTCACGCAATTTGAATCTTAGTCTGAATACGAGGTGTGGCCATTAATTGCACGCGTTGATCACGTAGGCTGACGTGAGGATCAATGAACTATACTTCTCGGGATGCTTCTGGAACATCTTAGGTGATTAGAAGGTTAGTAGACAGGAATACAATTAAATACCTAGCTTTAATTCAGCATCACCGGTGAACGTCGATCTTGACTTTGTACAATAATATTTACAAGTGCAGTTATAGACTGAACTGCGAATACTTCTTTACAATTCTGACTGCTTCATACATATAGATCAATTGTCAATGCATAAACTGTATGTGGCGCCTGGCTAGGTCGTAGCTACTGACTTAGCTGAAGGCTATGCTGACTAGCGTCTCTGCAAATGAGATCTCTGAAGCTATAACGAGTGAACCATACCTATTAAAGTCGGCTGTAGAGCTCGCCAGTGCGCTAGCTTGTCTCGCAAGACCAGCCGAGTGGCGGCGCTCGGTCTGCTAGCGTCGACAGTGGCGACTCGCGGGTCCGATGTGTACTGACGGACCGCGGCCGATTTGAAGCCTACAACCCAGCAAGTGTCGTGCCTTGTGGTGACACCACAACCTGCCCTCTCTAATAAAAGAATGAGTTAACGGGTCTACGATGAACTTGAAGAAGCGCCATGGGACGTCAGCACCGAACAAATAGAACGAACAATAACGAACAGCCGGCCGGGGTGGCCGAGCGGTTCTAGGCGCTACAGTCTGGAACCGCGCGACCGCTACGGTCGCAGGTTCGAATCCTGCCTCGGGCATGGATGTATGTGATGTCCTTAGGTTAGTTAGGTTTAAGTAGTTCTAAGTTCTAGGGGACTGATGATCTTAGAAGTTAAGTCCCATAGTGCTCCGAGCCATTTGAACCAATAACGAACAAAATGAGATAACAAAAGAAAAAAAGATAGCTAACGCACGCCTGTGCAGTGATGCTAGACTAGGAGGTAAGCCGGTTCGACTCCAGGCTGCGGATGAAATTTTCGCATCCGGTATTTTGCCGCCAACGGGGTGGCAGAGGTGGTTGCATCAAGTTCCTGGTGCCAATGTCCTGAACTAAATTCCAAACCTCTCCACAGCGTCTCACACAGTGAGGGCATGTGACACCGTTGATTGTGATCCATCCGCCGGATGGTGACTTTAACCTCGGCGGCCTCCTTGGCTCTATTCCATGGGAGTAGGCTGTGTCCTGGCACCGGGGTTCACCCTCCTCCTTGTCTCATCAGCAACATACAACACACTGATAACACTACACTGTACACGCATCCATTACACTGACCTACACTCTACAAATACACACGACACAACTCTTAGATATCCGCTAGGAAAGGGGCCAATTGCAAGGAGAGAGAATCAGCCAACAACGCCATGCAACATTTACATCTTAATGCGCATAACAGGAAACTGGTATGGAATGCAATATTTATACAATTCATCGTATTATACAAGCCACTACAAATGTAGCTGAAGAGAAAAGTACCACACAGATGAGATAATAAAACGTCAAAAGCAATAAACGTGTATCCTGATCCAAAAGAAATAATTCCGCAATTGTTGTGGCATCAACACAGAAATTTCATGGTTTTTTCAACTCGTATTTTAAGGAAGTAATTATATTAAAATTATTCGTGTATTGAGAAGTTGAATAAATTGGAAGAACGTGCCAGTCAAGGGCCTCCGTGCAAAATTGTTTGCATGTCAAAGAAAATGCGTGTCATAATAAGAACACTCAACAATAAGAATATATGTTTCTTACGCATGAAATACAGTAGTTATATCATCAGGGTAAGAAGCAATTATGTACAGCGTCGAGGATACTTCTCATGAATAAATTGTAGTTCACATCATTTGTCGTGAATTACGTCTCTATTTACATTAATTTTAAATTGTAGTTCACATCATTTGTCGTGAATTACGTCTCTATTTACATTAATTTTAAAATGATCCTACTCTCTTGATACTTCAGTAACGCTTTGGACGCAAAAAAATAGTAAATGTTTCATAAACTAGGTAGAAAAGGAATTAAAAACAAAAATTAATTTTCGCCACATATGTCGTTAAGTGACAGCTGGCTTTCTCGCCGCATGGGCGCTACTGTCCCTCCCACTGTCAGGGAACATCTTTCACAACGGTGGCTGTCGGGTTTTATATGTTAGTCTGGGTGTTGACTGAGTTCCTGTTCGGAACGATTTTAGACAGTAGTTCATACATTCCGTCCAGGAGATTTCATTTGTCCCCAGACACAATGCCAGAGATATCATCATAACGCCTACATATCAGGGAATTATTAATCCCAGAATCATATCTCTGGTATCTTAAAGTTCAGTGACAGGGACCATGTAGCTCCGAAGTGTACTGACCAGGGTGAAGCAAGTCTGTGTACATTGCTTATGATACTTTACTACTGACATAAGGATTATACAGTACTGTGTTGTTGGTTGTTGCAGACTCCAATCGACGTAGAGGGTTATTGCTATTTTTGAGAGCAGGCGTATAATTAAAGTTACACTATTTCGCCACTTTAAAGTGACCACCCGTCAAAAGCATGAATAACCATCTCATGCTGCGTGACACGTGCAGGAATGATTCAATGACGTTCTGAAATCTACCAACAGGGACGTGGAACCTCTCCGACTTGTCACGTGGTCAGCTGTGCTAGATTTGTGGGTTAAGGATTCATGGCCCTAACAGCCCGATAGAGGATGTCTCACAGATTCTCAACTGGATTTAAATCTGCAGTATGGTGGCCAAAGGGGTGCGCTAAATTCATCCTGATGCTCTTTGAACAACGTAACTACGATCACAACCATAGCTGGAAGCATAAGCGGCCAAAGACTCTACTAGCTGCGGCATAACTACCTACGGCAAGCTAACATACATCCACAAGCGATGACATCGGTAAGTCCCTGCCTATCAGCAACGGTGACTGGATATGCTAGCTGCTATTAAAGCCAACCAACAGGCTACAGCACGGAAACCAACAACCTCGCACACTGACGCTCAAACAAACCGCCAACATTACCCTACACTGTGAGTGTAATATATGACCTATCGGAAACAAAACGATTATGAACCTGTTACGGGTATGATGACGCTGACCGAGAAATCAACACTGGCACCCAGCAGCAGCCGCAGTGTAAACGTCGCACAACGCCAAAGGTTTCCAGAATGAGATTTTCACTCTGCACCGGAGTGTGCGCTGATATGAAACTTCCTGGCTGATTAAAACTGTGTGCCGGACCGAGACTCGAACTCGGGACCTTCGCCTTTCGCGGGCAAGTGCTCTACCAACTGAGCTAGCCAAACACGACTCACGACCCGTCCTCACAGCTTTAATGCCTCGTCTCCTACTTTCCAAACTTCACAGGCAAAGGTCACGAGCTCGAGTCTCAGTGCGGCTCACAGTTTTAATATGCCAGGAAGTTTCATATCAGCGCACACCCCGCTGCAGAATGAAAATCTCATCCTGGAAACATCCCCCAGGCTGTGGCTACGCCTTGTCTCCGCAATATCGTATCTTCCAGGAGTGCTGGTTTTGCAAGGTTCGCAGAAGAGCTTTGTGAAGTTTGGAAGGTAGGAGATGAGGTACTGGCGGAATTAAAGCTGCGAGCACGGGTCGTGAGTCGTGCTTGGGTACCTCAGTTGGTAGAGCACTTGCCCGCGAAAGGCAAAGGCCTCGAATTCGAGTCTCGATCGGGCGCACAGTTTTAATCTGCCAGGAAGTTTCAACCTGCGCGATACCCACTATTAACAAAGTCTACCTTGCCTGACCTGTCACAGGCAGCAAGAAAACCGCTACCGCTCTTACAACCCGACTCAACTATCGCAGAGGTTTCTTTCCCTTGGCAATTTTTTTCCTATGCCCTTCAAACCGCTACCTTTCGTTCAACTTTAGACCCAATCTATCTCCAAATGAGTGCGTATCAATGGTTTGCAAACCAGACGTTTGCAAACATCGCAGTGCCTACGTCCTGCGACACCTCACTTTAGTGAAAACTAACCCTTATGCAGGGATGGCAGTAGACTTATTGAGTTAGCCATCATGCCGGTGTGGACGTACCTACATTGCTAGCTGTGTGACACGTTGGAGTGTCCTGCTGTTAAATGTCACCGTTACGAGTGAAAACAAATTGCATGCAGGAGTGGACATAGTTCCCAAGGAAAGGTGCATACTTTAGTTGATCCAAATGGTTCAAATGGCTCTGAGCACTATGGGACTCAACTGCTGAGGTCATTAGTCCCCTAGAACTTAGAACTAGTTAAACCTAACTAACCTAAGGACATCACAAACAGCCATGCCCGAGGCAGGATTCGAACCTGCGACCGTAGCGGTCTTGCGGTTCCAGACTGCAGCGCCTTTAACCGCACGGCCACTTTGGCCGGCTTAGTTGATCCATTGTGCCTCTTTCCGAAGGACGACATTACGTATGGAATGCCGAAAAAACATTCCCGTTACTATAACGCTCCCTTGTCCGTCCCGGACCTTTACGACTATTGTTGTAGAGTGTTTTCTTCCAGACGTTTCACAGCGTAATCGCCAACGGCCATCTGTCACCTGAAAAGGCGACATGTCGCCACTCAGTTAACGTCCAGTTGCGGTGATAACGTACAAATTCCAGCTTTAGTCGCTCACGAGCAGCAGTCGGCATGGGTTGTAACACTCTAATACTCGACTGATTTATTTTGATTTTGTTTTACTTAATGTTACATCGTTGAGCTTCTGTAAATGTTGTTTGATTGAATCGATAACACAAAATTTTATACTCCTTTCTTTGTAAAAACTTTGATGTCATGGTTTGATACTATGCAGTGTAGTATACCTGTTATTTTAATTCTTTGGCCCAATTGGAGGGAGAGAAAACTTACTGTATATATTTGGAATTTGTTTAAATAATTTTGTTTAGAACTACCTATATGTGCAAATGATATGTTTTGTTTAATATGTTTAGTTACTGTTATATAAACTACTGACCTTCACTTAGGATTCTTAATTAGTTTGTATGAACAAGGTGTAGTGCTTCCCCTCCGGAACGGAACTGTGTAGCACGCGCCAATTGTGGTTGACCTAGGTAGAAAAGGTGGAACCAAGAGTCAGTCGGGGACGAACTACCAAATTGTGCACTGCCCATGTAAAAGTTGTATATTGTGCTGGTTCCGAGAGAGGCTTTTTCTGCCGCTTTCCAATGCTTCGGATGGATGGACAAATAGTTGGAATTATTCTGGAATTGGTATCTATCATCGCCACCAAGAAATGACAGAGTCCAGCAATTCTACCTGTAATTCCACCTACCAACATGCAATCGCCACCACAATGCGCAATCACTATAATGGGGGAATATAGTAATGTACAATGAAGGATCAGCTTTTTGGATGTTTTAGTGCGCTCAAATATAAGGTAACTTATAACTGAATTTATGTACCTACCTTGATTTTGCCCTTATCACAACACCTCTCTGGTTCCTCTCCATTTGAACTATGATTATCGAGTGTCCCAGTTTGTGGAGCCTCTAAGCCAAATAGTTAATTAAATTATGTTGTTTGATCTTTGGTAAGAAGGGAGTATTGAGGTTTACTGTGGATTTAGTGAAATTGTGGGAGGTAGTAAATGTAGCTTCGTGAAAGCCTCCCAGTGATGGAAACAGTGCAATTTAAAGTTTTGTGGAGTTTCGAAGTCATCTATTTAATCATTTACTTGAAAGTAGAAGACCGTGGTAATAAAGACAATTTGCTGTTTCTTTTAGAGATTAAACGTTCTTAAAACTGAGGCTTATAAAGTTTTACTTAGTTAATGATCATAGTGCTGCCTGTAGTAAATTTTAAAAAGATGAGTCAGTTTCTTGAAAATTTTTCAACATTGTGTCTCACTGTAGTAAAAGTCGTGAATTGCATTTATGGAAGGTTATATACTCGTTTGCTAAGTGTTTTTCTCTCTTGTGTATTGGAAGTGCATATTAATAGTATAACCGGATCCGCAGTTTGCCTATTGTGTTAATGCTAGGTAACAAGTAACGGGAAGACCACTATCTATGAAAACATTAATTTCTTTATTCAAAAGACAGTGAGAAGTAACCTGTTAATGAATTCCATTTAACCTTCATTCTTAATAGAAAAGTATTTAGTTGAGAGAGACTTACCCTGTGATCAATTCATAATTTTGCAGTGAACTACATTTATAATTTTATGTCAGCTAGGAAAATGTTTGAACAATAATACTGAACCTATGTCCAATTAATGACTCTGCAGTGGATATTAATAGTAACGTTATAAAGATCATTCAGTTTGAATAAGCCCTGAAAGTAATAGTGTGTTTCGTTATCTGTTATATTTTTCAAATAGTTTGTGCTGCTCTAGCTGTTAGTTCCAAACTTAGCGTTAACAAATGCAAGTGTCAGAGGTCATTGCACTCGCGTGTGGAAAAGTATAGGTTGTGTTTATCCGTTAAAATTACTCATACCTACTTTCTTAAGCAAGAACGTTAATCTTTCTCTTGCCTAATTAGGCTGGCGACCGTTTTCCTTATTCTTTAAACAGTGTAGCTAGGTAAAACATTATTTGTTACTGTTTGAATAATTACGTAATTCTGACTTTCACTTCCGATAAGCCACCTCCGTTAGGTACAACACGGTCAATATAACAAAATTCCTCTCAGAGGGTGACACTGCTGTGCTTCTTCATATTATAATTACTGTTGTTCTTGTGGTCTTCAGTCCTGAGACTGGTTTGTTGCAGACCCTATAATTACTAGAATAAGATTCAAAAAGAATACCACAACTTTAGGAATTTAAAACTCTGCAACGACAAAAGGCAGAGCTAAGCATTATCTGTCGGCGAATTAAGGGAGCTATAAAGTTTCATTTAGTTGTACATTTGTTCGCTTGAGGCGCTGTTGACTAGGTGTCAGCGTCAGTTGATGCTAAGATGGCGACCGCTCAACAGAAAGCTTTTTGTGTTATTGAGTACGGCAGAAGTGAATCGACGACAGTTGTTCAGCGTGCATTTCGAACGAAGTATGGTGTTAAACCTCCTGATAGGTGGTGTATTAAACGTTGGTATAAACAGTTTACAGAGAATGGGTGTTTGTGCAAAGGGAAAAGTTCTGGACGGCCGAGAACGAGTGATGAAAATGTAGCACGCATCCAGTAAGCATTTGTTCGCAGCCCAGGAAAATCGACTCGCAGAGCTAGCAGAGAGCTGCAAATTCCACAATCAACTGTATGGAGAGCCCTACGAAAAAGGTTAGTTATGAAACCTTATCGTCTGAAATTGGTTCAAGCACTGTCTGCAGCTGATAAGATTAAAAGAATCGAATTCTGTGATTTTATCCTTGCTCAAATGGAAACAGATGAATCTTTCGTTTCAAAGATTGTGTTTAGTGATGAAGCAACTTTCCACACTAACGGGAATGTCAACCGTCAAAATGTCTGTATATGGGGCACTGAGAATCCGCGGGAAACAACTCAGTATGAACGTGACTCGCCTAATGTGAACGTTTTCTGTGCCATTTCAGCCAATAAAGTTTTTGGTCCCTTTTTCTTCGAAGGTGCTACTGTAACTGGACTACAGTATCTGGAGATGTTAGAGAATTGGCTGTTCCCTCAGCTCGAACAAGAAGCACAACAATTCATATTTCAGCAGGATGGAGCGCCACCACATTGGCACTTATCTGTCCGTAACTACCTGAACGTCAACTACCCGAGGCGATGGATCGGCCGCCAGGCAGCCCGTGACAGAGCACTTCATCACAGGCCTCCAAGAAGCCCTGATCTTACCCCCTGCGATTTTTTCTTATGGGGGTATGTTAAGGATGTGGTGTTTCGGCCACCTCTCCCAGCCACCATTGATGATTTGAAACGAGAAATAACAGCAGCTATCCAAACTGTTACGCCTGATATGCTACAGAGAGTGTGGAACGAGTTGGAGTATCGGGTTGATATTGCTCGAGTGTCTGGAGGGGGCCATATTGAACATCTCTGAACTTGTTTTTGAGTGAAAAAAACCTTTTTAAATACTCTTTGTAATGATGTATAACAGAAGGTTATATTATGTTTCTTTCATTAAATACACATTTTTAAAGTTGTGGTATTCTTTTTGAATCACCCTGTATTTTCTTTATACGAACTGCCTTAGGCTTTGAGGTTATGGTATAGTAGCAGCAGACGGAAGTGTTATAGGGTGCATGAACCAGGCGGCTTCTGCAGAGGTCCATTCGCAGGAGCGTTGGCTGAAAAGTCGTTGAGGAGACAATGATGGTAGCCGCTTGTTTCATCTGGACGGTCATTTGCACAGCAGTTCCCGTACACATCTCCGCAGCCGCCGATCAGTCCTCTCAGCTATAGCCCGTGGTGGGAAAGTCGCCTCAGCGCCGATTTTGGATAGCGCCATTTTGTCATGCACGGTATACTTTAACCACGGCTTACAAACTTGGCCGTTTCGGAAGTTCTTCCACGCTCGGCCCGAAAGCCTTTTTGGACGTCTTAACTCGCTCCATTTCTGCATTGAGACAAAGACTGCGCTGTTTTCCGCGTCCTCTCATCTGGTAGTAATGCCACCTGCCGTCTACGAGCGGTTAATTCTCTTTGACGTCGAACATAGGAGCTTGTCTCGTTAATGTGACTAGACTCTATATTATAGAAGAGATAGACTTCTTTCAAAAATAATCGAAATCTCTTCCACATAAAACAATCGCTTTTATGAGAAAATACACCCGTATTCTGATGAGGACGCAGAATAAGACTACTAGCAACCATAGAAACTGACAAATGTTGGCAAATTTGAGGGCAAAATGATGATTGAGCATGCTACTGCGATTTAGGGAAAGCTTTTCACGACACTGAATTTTCTGTAGGTTCAATGTATTCTGAAACTTCCTGGCGGATTAAAACTGTGTGCCGGACCGAGACTCGAACTCGGGACCTGCAAGATTCCCAGGAGAGATTCTCTAAAGTTTGGAAAGTAGGAGACGAGGTACTGGCAGAAGTGAGGCTGTGAGGATGGGGCGTGAGTCCTGCTTGGGTAGCTCTGATGATCCTCGGCAGGGCACTGGGTGTTGTGTGTCCATCATCATTTCGCCGGCACGGTAGCTCAGCGCGTTCAGTCAGAGGGTTAGCTGCCCTCTGTAATAAAAAACTGAGTTAATCGATCAACGACAAAGTTAAACGAGTGTCTTACGACGTCCGCCCCGTGCAGATGCAACGAACGAAACCGAAAAAAATGAGATTTAAAAAAAAGAAGAAAGAAAGAAAAGAAAGATGGTAGAACACTTGCCCGCGAAAGTCAAAGGTCCCGAGTTCGAGTCTCTGTCCGGCACACAGTTTTAATCTGCCAGGAAGTTTCATATCAGTGAACATTCGGCTGCAGAGTGAAAATTTCATTCTCAATGTATTCTCCACAATAGCATTTTAGTTTAAACATTTTTGGAAGTCGTTAAGTAATGTATAAAATTCCTATTTGAACCGTCAGCTGTTTTTATTTCACACCCAAACATCTATCGGTGAAGAGTTGACATGCAGTACGGTGGCTTAAACCATTTTAACCCTTCATCGGTGAAGATGGTCCAAGACCAAAACCAGTTGATGTTTGAAAGTAAAATAAAAACAGCTGATGGTTCAAATGTGCATTTTATACATTTTATTTATTTTTTGAAAATTTTTCTGCAACGAGTTCACCTCCGCTTCCTTTAATTTCCTAGTGATTTAATGACTAGGTAATTTGTATTGCTGCATTCCATTCTCTTTCTTTTAACTTTTGTTATTTGTTTTTCTTTCTTCGATCAGGTGAAATATTCTTTCTGTGATCCGAAAATTCCTTCGCACTTACACTTGTCTGCCCAACTTCAGTGGTAACCCTTGCAGAGAGATATCCATTCTTCCCCAAATGTACCAGCTACTATAGTATTATTATTGCATGATGCATGATCGCGGCTTCGGAGAATTTTGGAAGCACATCATCGTTATTCAGTACTTTAGATATAATTCCTTTGTACTTTTATTCTACCTGACGATATTTCGCGGATGTAGCCGTTACTAATTTCAGGATTGAGAGGGGACCACGATAACTCGGTGCTGAAGAAAACAAGCCTCCTTCGGCTAGTCTCTCGAACCCTGCCCTCCCATCAGACAGAGAGAGAGAGAGAGGGAGACAGAATCTCCCTCGCTTTCTGCCGGCACTGTCCGTCCTTCCCAAATATTTAACTTGCTCTACAGAATGTGAAAAGAGAGTGCGTTTTATTATCTTTCGCTGCCCATTTTTCCATCCGTCTTCCCATACGGCCATCCTTGAAGGGCGCATAAAAATATAACTCGGGCCATACAGTCAACGATTGGTGAATTTATCCTCCTACAACGTCTGTCGTAGTGTACACAACGCTTCACAACTGCGCCAATATTCTCCGCGCGCAGTCGGTCTGCCTTACGGAATGCTGTATCTGCTTTACCAAAGTTGACACCGGAATAGTTACTAAATACCAGTAGAAAGCCAATCGTGGGCGTGATGGATCAGCAATAGATTCAAAACTGTAGTTTCAGGTATTAATTGTGCCCGAATAACTTTGTAGAAAGTGGAGTTCGTGATTCTTTTGTATCTTGGTAACAAAGATCAAGAACTCAGTGCGGATTCCTTATATGCAGCGTCCATAAATTTAGACTTAACGCCCAATATAACTTTTTTTCCGTTTTTGGGTTACGTTTTCGCGGTTGTTGTTATGATGGCTTCAGCCTAAGACTGCTTTGATGCAGTTCTCCAAACCGGTCTACCCCGTGTCTTCATCTCTGCATAACTACCGCACTCGACATAAACTTCAACATTACAGCCTGCTTACCATACTCAAGTTATGGTCTCCCTATATAACTTTTACGCCCCCCCCCCCCCACCCACCCTTCCTTCCGCCTCCACACACATTTCCATACGTTACGAAACTGACAACTCATTGACGATTGGGATGTGTCACACCAACTTATCCCACCTTTTATTTGCGCCACAAATCTATTTTCTCCCAAGTCAATTAAACACCTCTTCACTACTTATCCTATCGACACATATAATATTAACCATTCTTCCAAAGTGCCAGATTTCTAAACCTTCTATTCTTTTCGTATCTGAAAAATACACACTGAGATGACAAAAAGAATGTGACACCTCTTAACATCGTGTAAGCCCTCGTTTTAGCTCGCGTAGTGCTGGAACTCGACATGACATGGAGTCAACACGCCGCTGGAAGTCCCTTGCAGAAATCTTGAGCCTTGGTGCCTCTACACCTGTCTCTAATTGCGAAAGCGTTGCCGGTGCGGGATTTTGTGATCTTCCGATTATGTCCCATAAAATCTGAACGAGACTCATGTCGGCGATATAGGTGGCCAAACCATTCGCTCGAACTGTCCAGAATGTTCTCCGAACCAACAGCGAACAGTAGTGGCCCGGCGACAGGCGCATTGGCATGGGAACATTAAGTCCATGAATGGCTACAAATGGTCTCCAAGTAACAGAAAACAATGACGTATCTGCTCTTACAAGATTACTAAAAGAAATTATAACTTAGTTTTAAGTAGAAATTGAAGTTAATCACTGGAAAGAAAGCTCTTATAATTAACTGGAGAGAGAGCCATTGTTGATGGTGGTTGCATTTTGTTAGTGGCTTACTCTACTTCTAGAAAAATGCTGTAAAATTTAGAAAAGATTACATCTTCTAAGACCACCATCAATTTTTCGGAGTCGGTAGGGGGAAACGGAATCATACCTTGGGATCTGTGGTCAGATAGTTTAAGGATATTACTTTTGTATGGAGCCACAGTCGTACCAGACTTTCTGAAAGATACGATAGCCATTTGACTGTACAACAGGTTTTATTCCACCGTCAAGATTTCGATCTAAACAGAAGGGCCTACCCACTAAATTACGAGATCCGATCTTCACCGAGGATGTAGAGCATGTATTATTACCACCAACTTTCAAATCGTGCAATGATCACCATTCAAAGATAAGGGAAATAAGAGCTCGTACTGAGGTGTTCAGACAGTCGTTTTTCCCTGGCGCGATCCGCGAGTGGAACAGGGGGGGAGAAATATGATATTGGCGCGAATTGTGCCCTCCGCCACACACCGCTTGGTGGCCAGCTGGGTATATATTTAGATGTAGATGTGGATGTAGACGTTAGGCCATTGCCAACTGTTACAATTGATAGTCTATGTTTGTGGTATAAAATAGATGAGCAAATCATAGCTTCTAAACTTTGCTACACTGTGGCTAAGCAGCCACTGACGCAAACATAATTGGAACGATCGTCAGAGATCATCATCAGAATACGAAACCTTTGACGATCGTTTCACTTATGTTTACGACAATGGCTGCTTAGACAGAGTGCACCACAGTTTAGAAGCTGTGACATGGTCAGCTATTGTATTCCACAACCACATCAATTGTAACACTTGATAATGGCCTACGGCCGAAATCTAGACTGTGGAATAAAACCCTTTTGTACAGTCAAATGGAGTTAAGGTTCCGCACTTGCATTCAAGTTTCCAAACCGCTTCGTGATGAACGGCAATTAATCACAGGGACGCTGTAGCAAGTTGCAAATGAATAAATGTCAGAATAATGAATGTATTCGGCCATTGCGTCTCTACGCCACTATCCTTTAAGCTCGTATTGGCTCTAAGCACTGTGGGACTTAACATCTGAGGTCATCAGTCCTCTAAACTCAGAACTCCTTAAACCTAACTAACCTAAGGACAGCACCCACATCCATGCCAGAGGTAGCATTCGAACCTGCGACCGTAGCAGCCGCGTGGTTCCGGACTGAAGCGCCTAGAACTGCTCGACCACAGCAGCCGGCCTTAAGCTCGTATTGACCGTCGGCTGTAACAGTGAAGCATTAAAACATTTCATGTATCACATACCTATTAGGAGCACTCTTAAAATGAGAAGTCATGAGACTTAACTAGCTTACATTAATTTAATAGCAAATGGTTCTAAAGCTAATAGCTTACATTAATGTAATTGGAAATGGTTCTAAAGCTAATGCATGACATTTACATCATATTTGTCAACGCAAAAGAAAGATTAATTCATGGTACGTAAGGAACGCAGCTATAGTGCGACCTGTCAGTATAAAGACAGTCAGACAAGAGACAGCGATCCGAGCAGGAATGCTCTTCACTTACTTTCTAAAACAAAAAAAAATATTACAATCGATTTTAGTCAGCCACAGGCTGATTGCGGCTATATCTTTGAAATATTGTTTGTGAAATAATAACTACATTTCACAAAATTAATTTACAGAAGTTATTTAGATTTGAAGCTATTACAGTAAATAAATAGCAAAGTGCACATTTTTGTGCTTTCTGTCGGTTTTGTGACAAAGTTGTATAAAACTGCGTGTATCTATCAATGTAATGCTTCAGCGACCATCGGTTCAGGTGGACCAGAGGACCCATTCCATTCCATGTAAACACAGCCCACACTTTTATGGAGCCACCACCAGTCTTTCACTGTGCCTTGTTGACACCTTGAGTCCGTGGTTTCGTGGGATCTGCGCCACACTCGTGCCCTACCATCAGCTCTTAAATCGGTACTCATCTGACCAGTCAACGAGTTTCCAGTCGTCTGGGATCCAACCAATATGGCCACGAGCCCAGGAGAGACGCTGCAGGCGATGTCGTGCTCTTAAAAAAGACACTTTCGTCAGTCGTCTGCTGCCATGGCCCATTAACGCCACATTTCGCTGCTCTGACGTAAGGGATACGTTCGTCGTACGTCCCATATTGATTTACACTGTTATTTCACTGTGTTGCTTGTCTGTCAGCACTGACAAGTCTACTCAAACGCCGCTGCTCTCGATCGTTTAGTAAAGACCGTCGGCCAGTGCGTTGTCGGTGGGAAAAGCACATTCTCGACGCTGTACATAGCAGAATACTGAATTCCCTAACGATTTCGGAAATTTTATGTCTGATACCTGTAGCTCCAACTACGATTCTGTTAATTCCCCTCGTGCGGTCTTAATCACTTCGGAAATCTTTTGAAATGAATCAGCTGAATACAAATGACGGCTCCGCCAATGCGCTGACCTTTTAACCCTGGTGTTCCCGATACTACCGCCATCTCACGTGCATATCGCTGTCCCATGCCTTTTTCGTCACCTCGTTATATCTTCAACGTTTCTCTTCCACACATCGCTACTCTACTGACAAAAAAATTCACAAAAGACTTCTTGACATTATTTTTATATTAAAAATGAATAAATTCCTCCAGCCGTATTTAAGGTGTCGATTTTACATAGAGCTGGAAGAATTTGTTCATTTTTAATATAAATTTATACCACCTGACGTCCCACTGTCCTCCATTTCAACTATGGACGTACGAAGATCTCAACATTATATTTCTATTGCACTCTCCAGTTTATATTCTCTCTACTTCGACCACCATAAGCTAATTTGATGGTTAAACCGCAAAACTTATTGACTACTTTTAGGGTGTCACTTCGTAATAGCCGGCCGGAGTGGCCGAGCGGTTCTAGTCTGGAAGCGCGCAACCGCTACGGTCGCAGGTTCGAATACTGCCTCGGGCATGGATGTGTGTGATGTCCTTAGGGTTAGTTAAGTTTAAGTAGTTCTAAGTTCTACGGGACTGATGGCGCCAGAAGTTAAGTCCCATAGTGTTCAGAGCCAGTTGAATCATTTTGAACTTCATAATACAGCTCTGTCAATAAGTAGCCGCGCGGAGTGGCTACGCGGTGTGAGGCGCCATGTGACGGATTGCGAAGCCCCTCCCGCCGAAGGTTCGAGTCATTCCTCGGGCATGTGTGTGTGTGTGTGTGTGTGTGTGTGCGTATTGTTCTTAGCATAAATTAGTTTAAGTAGTATGTAACTCTAGGGACCGATGACCTCACCAATTTGTTCCCTTAGGAATTCACACACATTTGAACGTTTGTCAACATGTAACACTACAAAACAGTACTTCGTACTGCTCACATTTTTATTTTCGCAATTTTGATACTAATTTCAGATTATAAATTATATATTTTGACACTTTACGTCTGAACTAATTATTTGGTATATTGTAGCGCAAATTTATTTCAAATCCTTTAAAGCAATTCCGTAAATAATGTAGCAGAACGCGTTGCCAAAATCAGGTTTATTGCTTACGTGATAAAAATCTTTAACCAAAGATAATTTCGGCATGCCACTAACATCGTTGATACGCGAGAATGTGCCACCAGAAAGTAGCAAGTTGACTGTTGGTGACACAGATTATAAGTAACGGCGAAAGCGTGACCAAAACTTAGTGTGTGAACTTCATGGTGATAAAATGTTGGGCAAGGCATTATGAAGATAACGAGCAATAATATGAGCCGGCCCCCCATGAACCATGGACCTTGCCGTTGGTGGGGAGGCTTGCGTGCCTCAATGATACAGATAGCCGTGCCGTAGGTGCAACCACAACGGCGGGGTATCTGTTGAGAGGCCAGACAAACGTGTGGTTCCTGAAGACGGGCAGCAGCCTTTTCAGTAGTTGCAGGGGCAACAGTCTGGATGACTGACTGACCTGGCCTTGTAACACTAACCAAAACGGCCTTGCTGTGCTGGTACTGCCAACTGCTGAAAGCAAGGGGAAACTTCAGCCGTAATTTGTCCCGAGGGCATGCAGCTTTACTGTATGATTAAATGATGATGGCGTCCTCTTGGGTAAAATATTCCGGAGGTAAAATAGTCCCCCATTCGGATCTCCGGGCGGGGACTACTCAGGAGGACGTCGTTATCAGGAGAAAGAAAACTGGCGTTCTACGGATCGGAGCGTGGTATGTCAGATCCCTTAATCGGGCAGGTAGGTTAGAAAATTAAAAAAGGTAAATGGATAGATTAAAGTTACATACAGTGGGAATTAGTGAAGTTCGGTGGCAGGAGGAAGAAGACTTTTGGTCAGGTGAATACAGGGTTATAAATACAAAGTCAAATAGGGGTAATGCAGGAGTAGGTTTAATAATGAATAAAAAAATAGGAGTGCGGGTTAGCTACTACAAACAGCATAGTGAACGCATTATTGTGACCAAGATAGACACAAAGCCCATGCCTACTACAGTAGTACAAGTTTATATGCCAATTAGCTCTGCAGATGATGAAGAAATTGATGAAATATATGATGAGATAAAAGAAACTATTCAGGTAGTGAAGGGAGACGAAAATTTAATAGTCATGGGTGACTGGAATTCGACATTAGGAAAAGGAAGAGAAGGAAACGTAGTAGGTGAATATGGATTGGGGCTAAGAAATGCAAGAGGAAGCCGCCTGGTAGAATTTTGCACAGAGCATAACTTGGTTCAAGGATCATGAAAGAATGTTGTATACATGGAAGAACCCTGGAGATACTAGAAGGTTTCAGATAGATTATATAATGGTAAGACAGAGATTTAGGAACCAGAGTTTAAATTGTAAGACATTTCCAGGGGCAGATGTGGACTCTGACCACCTATGTTTCTAGCATTTGTAGACTTAGAGAAAACTTTTGACAATGTTGACTGGAATACTCTCTTTCAAATTCTGAAGGTGGCAGGGGTAAAATACAGGGAGCGAAAGGCTAATTACAATTTGTACAGAAACTAGATGGCAGTTATAAGAGTCGAGGGGCATGAAAGGGAAGCAGTGATTGTGAAGGGAGTGAGACAGGGTTGTAGCCTCTCCCCGATGTTATTCAATCTGTATATTGAGCAAGTAGTAAAGGAAACCAAAGAAATGTTCGGAGTAGGTATTAAAATCCATGGAGAAGAAATAAAAACTTTGAGGTTCGCCGATGACATTGTAATTCTCTCAGAGACAGCAAAGGACTTGGAAGAGCAGTTGAACGGAATGTACAGTGTCTTCAAAGGAGGGTATAAGATGAACATCAACAAAAGCAAAACAAGGATAATGTAATGTAGTCGAATTAAGTCGGGTGGTGCTGAGGGAATTAGATTAGGAAATGAGACAAAGTAGTAAGGGAGGTTTGCTATTTGGGGAGCAAAATAACTGATGATGGTCGAAGTAGAGAGGATATAAAATGTAGACTGGCAATGGCAAGGAAAGCGTTTCTGAAGAAGAGAAATTTGTTAACATCGAGTATAGATTTAAGTGTCAGGAAGTCGTTTCTAAAAGTATTTGTATGGAGTGTAGCCATGTGTGGAAGTGAAACATGGACGATAAATAGTTTAGACAAGAAGAGAATAGAAGCTTTCGAAATGTGGTGCTACAGAAGAATGCTGAAAATTAGATGGATAGATCACATAACTAATGAGGAAGTATTGAATAGAATTGGGGAGAAGAGGAGTTTGTGGCACAACTTGACCAGAAGAAGGGGTCGGTTGGTAGGACACGTTCTGAGGCATCAAGGGATCACCATTTTAGTACTGGAGGGCAGCGTGGAGCAATGTAACTTCATATATTTATCTTGTGTGAGTTTTTGCTTTCGTACTTTCGGCATTGCATGTTTCCATTATCACTGATTGCGACGTATTTGGAGAACATTTCCTGTGTTTCTGGTAGTGTGTTTCATTTACTGAAAAGATATGATTAGTGTAACCAAAACACAGTGATTTGTGGTGAAGTAACGTCCCTCTGTTATTCACGCGCGTCTCTCCATCTCCCTCTTTCTCCCTTTCTTTCTTTCTTTCTTTCTCTCCTCTTTCTCTCTCTCTCTCTCTCTCTCTCTCTCTCTCTCTCATCTGCGTGCATTAACACTCGCTATTCAGAGAAATTTCACTAATTATTGCGTAGTTCATATGTTATTCAACATAATCAGTTGCATAACTTTTGCTCAGATACGAGTACGAGCAGACAACCGTATTATTTCACTACATGACGACACAATTGCTAAAGCTATATTCAATATTAATAACGTTCTCGTTAATTACTTGTGTCCAATGAATACAATCATCTTTATCTAGTTTCCATCGTTGTTGGCGTAATAATAGCGTAATAACTTTCTATAAATCACTTACTCTCGCTATGCTGGTACAAAATTCCTAAGAATAGACGCATTTTTTTAAAAAATTACTGGACAGAACATTAGGTAAACGAGTCAATTACCGGCGGAAAGAAACGATCGTGTGGCATCGTTTGCAGAGAGTCCCCATCCGAGAAGTTCGGCGGCCGGGTTGCAAGTCTTATTTCACGTGGCGCCACATTGGGCGACTTGAGTGCTGGAGACGATGAAATGATGAGGACAACACAATAGCCAGTCCACTAGAGGAGAAAAATCTCCAAGGCGGCGGGGAATCGAACCCGGGTCCACTGCGCAATAGGCAAAAACGTTACCACTCACCTTTTTTTAAAATCTCATTTTGTTCTATATTGTTCGTTTTTTTTTTAATTTTATTTTTTTGTTTACAGAGGGCAGCTGAGCTACCACGCCGGTAAAGCAGGCGACCTGTTACCTCAGGGTGTGGATACACTACAAAATCGTGTGATTCAGCTCGGCTGCATTCTGTTATCTTTCTTTTACTTCTGTTAATGTTCACCTTAAAATTTCTTTCCAGGACACTATCAGTCCCGTTAAGCTGATCTTCTAAGTCTGATATGACAGAATGAAGTCATCGGCAGTCAATTGTTTCTTCTAACTGCTCCTTAAATCACTTCCCATATTTCCTCTCGCTTCCTTTATTGCTTGCTCAATTTACTAATTAAATAACATTGAGAATGTGAATAGCGATAACAAAACATTATGAGATGTTTCCAAAAGTCGCATAGCTGTATGAAGGTGCTTTATTCGCAGCTACCGGATTCACGACAGTATTTATCCATCTTCATGTTTGTAATGGTTATATTTTCATAACGTAGATGGACAATTACGAAGTCCCTGCATTTGGGAAGTTATCTACGTTAAGAGTCGAACCATATTGTCGTAATAAAATTGTGTGCACCGAAAAGATGCTTCTGTACTCATTTTTATTACGATAAGCCACCAGTATGATTTGGTTCTTAACATGGATAACTTCCCTAATTCTGGGTCTTTGTAATCGACCAACTACATCATGAAAATACAATCGTTATAAACAGTAAGATGTGTAGTTGCGAAAAAGTACCTTCATAAAGCTATGCGTGTTTTGGAAGCACCACATCATTCTCGACTTTTTATTACAATTTTCATGATAATTTGAATTGTTGTTGTGCGTTGAGTGTTCTTTATTGTTGTTCACAATGTCTCTTACCGTTGTTGCTCTCCCCATGAAGTTTTTGTCTCAAGATGGGTGACACGCAATAAGCCTGTAGCAACGCCATCAGCCAGACTGATATCCCAGCAACTACACAAAAGGTTGCTCCCCGTCTTCAAGAGTCGTATGTTAGCCTTGCTTCTACACACACTCCCCTCCAATGGAGCTGCAGCTATGGTACGGCTGTCTATATAGTTGAGACACGCAAGGTCACAGGTTCACGGGGAGAAAAAAAATATTTTAATAACTGGAGTAACATCAATGCAGTATTTATTAGGAATGAAAAAGAGAGAAATCTGAAATTACAGAAGCAGCGAATACTGGGGTTTTAGTTCGACGTTCCGAGTATGGGGTATTTACAATTGAGTGCTCTGGTAGTAATTATGAGAAATACTCGTTCTGCCCTGATTGAAGCCGAACGAGATTTAAAATACAATTGGCAACTGGAGCGCTTCGAGAAATGACAACTCAATCTCTGCCTCGTGAGCAAAATACGCTGCCGAAAAAAAATGCAACACCGTCAAAAACAAGTTCGTTTTACTGTAACAGGTAGCTCATCATTGTAGGAGTAAAGCATAACTAATTCAGACCAAATGAAACACGTATGTCACAGAAAAGATGTCTAAACAGTTGTGTCAATACACAGTGTTTCCCCTTTTGGCGGCAATGCAGGCTTATATTCTTCCATGAAAACGACCATAAAGTTACTGATGGCATCCTGCGATAGATTGTTCCAAGCATGTTGCGTCTTTTGTTTCAGTTCGGAAATGGGTCTTCCAGGATCTGGTGAACGAGTAAATTCCCTCTTCATTATGTTCCATGTGTGTTCAGTTGGCGAGAGATGTGGTGATCGTGCCGGCCAGGGCAGTTGTTGCACACCACGCAGAGCACGCTGTGTTGCAGCAGCCGTATGTGGAAGTGCATTGTCCTGCTGAAAAAGTACGTACCTTTCTGTCGAACGAATGGTAGCATAGAGGTGGTAAAAACCTGTGCAATTAGCGTACACTGGCTACTTTACTCTGCAAGAATACCGAATGTGTTAGAGATTTGTAGACCATGGAGTCTGGGGTGGAATCTCTGTGTCATGGTCGAATGCACTCTGGATGATGTTCGGTTTGTAGGGCGCTCAACTGCACGGTCATCGCCCGTACAAAGTCCCAATTTTTACACAGCCCATAGTGGTTCGCCTTCCTTGTATTCTTTTTAATTTTTGTGACTAAAGTCTTTCTCACTTGATATTTATCTTATACGTGACATGTAAGTACTGTTTCTTTCTTGTATTGTTAGTCAGTACTTACACTTTTATGCAAAAAATATTCCCCATATATTTGTTCTTATGTTATAGGCCAATTTCTGATGAAGGCACTCATAGAAGTGTTGAAACCTGGCCAAAAGACTTAAATTTTGTGACCCAGGGCTGTAATTGCTTTAACTTTAATTTGTAAACGGTCACTGAACTATGCAGCCATGTTTAAAACTTTAACTCCAATGTTTCTTCATTTCAATGTAGCCACTGTCATTAATGATGATGATGAAATAATGAGGACAACACAAACACCCAGGCCCCAGGCACAGAAAACCCCCAACACGGCAGGGAATCGAACCCAGGGCCCCGTGATACAGAGGTAGCAACGCTAGCCACTTTTTTTCCCATGTTATGGCTTTTGCCATAAACAGTGGTCGTGGGGCACCTTGACTTCGCTTACTACCAAAAAAAAAATTTGTGCCATCTTAATTAAAACTAGGCAAACTTTGTAGCGGCTGGATTTAGTGTTAGACACCAACCAAAAGTTACCTCTTCATCATGGCAAAGTGTGAAGTAAGACATTTTGAAACAAAGCTTTGTATTTCGAATTCTTTTTAAGATTATGGTGTTATTCCGTTATGTACTGTATATACTCGTCTATACTCGCATGTTTAGTCGTAATTGCAAAATGTGCGAACTAGCTCATAATCCAAGTGTAGCTATTGTTCTTTGTTTCAGGAAACAGTCGCTAGTCTGGTTGAAATACTTTAAGTCTTATAGCAGTTATGCAGTACTAGTATTTGTTGCGAGTTTTTTTCTAGTCCAGTTCCATATGTGGAATTGGTCTCGGCAGATTAGGATGTGTGCCAAGGTATCTACAGTATGGCAATGATCGCAATACGGACTCTGCTTCAGTTTGTATTGTGCAGTTCTTCCACCTGTGGCGTCCTTTTAGTTTACAATGCCATACCATGTGGACACTATTTTGGAGTGGATGATGGGACTGTTAATATTTTTCCAGGCGTTACTTCAGCTGACCACTGGATATTTCGCTTCCACGGGGTTTGGCCTATGGTGTCTCGTGAGGTGGTAATAGGTCCTTCTAGTGTTAAGCTGCTGTGGACTATCCTGAATAATCTCATTTCCAGTTAGTAAGTCTGGACATAGTCGAGTTGAGCGCTGATGCGACCAACATTGACTGTAGCCTTTTTGCTCGTTGGGGATAACCTGTAGAATAACGTTTTTGTAATTGTTGGATGGGATGTCATCAATATTTTGCGGATACGGTCCATATATATGGCAGTGCATTGTTTCTGGATGTCTTTGACGCCCAAAGCATCAGCGGGGTGGGTTAATACTACGGTTGGCATGGTCGCTTTAAAGATATTTCCGCTACAGATGAACCAATACGCTGCAGCTAAAATCTTGTGCGCTATATCCTTTGGTACTGCTAACACTGCTACGATGTGATATATCTTACGTAGGGTTCAAAAATGGCTCTGAGCACTATGGGACTTAACTTATTTGGTCATCAGTCCCCTAGAACTTAGAACTACTTAAGCCTAACTAACCTAAGGACATCACACACATCCACGCCCGAGGCAGGATTCGAACCTGCGACCGTAGCGGTCGCGTGGTTCCAGACTGTAGCGCCTAGAACCGCTCGGCCACCCTGGCCGGCTCTTACTTATGGCATAGCTGTTAATCAGTAGAGCTCTCTGTATCCTATTTGGCGTTCTAGTTTTGTGTTCACTGAGAGTAGCCCTGAATATATTGAGTTCATGGTCCCAGTGGGCAACGGTCATGTCTCGTGGACTGGACATTAAAATCATACCTAAATGGTTCGTCTTCTCTGTCCTTTGTAGCCATGTTATTTGAATGTTCTCCATATTGGGTCTGACAGGTAAAATTTTCGATTTGTGTTCATTGAGTTTGGCTCCAGAATATGTAAGCATGGATTACTTGTTGAACGATTTCAGTTTCTGATTGTGTGTTAACTATTACACTGATGTCATCAGCATAAGCATGGCACAAGGTTTTCGTTCCCAACACCTGTAGACCTTGTAAGTTGTGATGCAGGTTTACCAGTAAGGACAGTTGCGTACAGTGTCATAGAAGGGGGGCAGCCTTGTCTCACTGACAGATTAATTGGGTCTGCTGAACTTAGTTCGCCATTAATTTTGATTCGAGAGGAAGTCCCGACTATACATTTGCGTATGATGCGAATAAATTGAGCACTGAGCCCCATCCATTGCGTTACAGTTAGTAGAAAGTGGTGGTTAATGTGGTCAAACGCCTTTTCAAAGTCTAGAAACATGAGACCGACGTTGCATTTACATAACCACGACAAATTTATGATATCCCTATATTCACATAATGCATTTGACATGGATTTCCCAGGGACAGCGCTCATTTGATAAGGGCCAAGTACCTTCGCCAGTACAGCCTTTATTCTACTATTTATGAGTCGGGTGAAGATTTTATAGTCGGAATTGAGTAGAGTCCTTCAGCGTAGTGCTACGTGGTTTCTTGGGGATCAGGGCAATCAGTCCTTCCGTAAACTCAGATGGCATCTGCACATCTCCCAATAATTCACTGCATATTTTGGTGAACTCTGGTCCTATGACGTTCCAAAAGCAAGCATAAAATTCTATGGGTAGGCCATCTTAACCAGCCGATTTCTTTGTAGGCGAATATTTGTTTATGGTAAAAACTTCTTCATCGGTTACGTTGGCTACAAGGTCGGCGTTGTCAGCCGGATTGACCATGGGTTGAATATAGGATAAAAGCGGCTCACTTGCCGTCGAATCAGTTGCCGACTTGGCGTAAAAATCTGTATAATGTTTCATCACATAGTTTTTATTGTGACTTATTGATCGAATTCGCTCCCCTGTTCATCACTGAGAGTATGGAATAACTTTTGTTGACTTCTCTTGGCTCCCCGAATCATGTGATATACGGACGTATTCTCTTGTATCAGTTCAATCGGAGAACATAGTCTAACTTTTTTTCCCTCTAGAGATTATCGTACCAACGCTGTTATTCTTGGTTAGTGCGTTTTATTGTATAACTGTTTGCTACGAATCCCATGGGGTCATCATTTAGTTCGTGAAGACATAGAAAGTAATACTCCAAGGTACGTTTTCGCCAGTACGCTTTCATGCGACCATGTCGTGCGATCCATATTTTTATCTGCGATTTTGCAGACTGTAGCCACCACATGATGCGTGTTGGATATCTGGATTGCGTCCAAAGGCATCGCTCCCATGTATCATGGATCTCGTGTTTCAGTTCTGCATCCTCCAAAAGTGACACGTTCAGCTGCCATAAGCCCCTTCCCAGGAATGTTTAGTGTGCTGAGCGGTTATATGAATGCGCAGTGATCCGAGAAGTTAAGGGGCCAAATTTCGCAGTCTATTGCTGTACGGATAAAGCCTTTCGTTACATACAGCCTGTCTACTTGCCGAATTACTGGATACGTATGTGAATCCTCGGGTATACGGACGAAGATGGCACCAAGTATCTAACATATCCAGTCCGTTAGTTAACAACAACAGGTCCTCGTGAAAGTTGAAGTTCGGGACTTCTGGACGCAATACGCAGTTAAAATGGCCACCCAAAATTATGTGCGATCTAGAACCCTTTATTAATGGGACAATTTCGTCCCGGAACAGGTTGCTCCTTGTTCCTTTTCCGCTGGAGCCGGAGGGAGAATATGCATTAACAAGAAGTAGATCACATATTTTTGCAGTTATTCCTCGTCCAGATTCAAGTACAGCTTATCCTGTACATGGTATGCCGTGTTTGAGCAATATTCCCTTTCTGCATGAATTACCTACGTTCAAGATTGCCTCATATCGGTACACATCCGCAATTTTCGTCGTAACTACCTCTTGTAACATTGCAATGTCAATGTCGGCGGCGTATAAGTAATTCTTCACAGATTGTAACTTTACGTCAGAGACTACTCTGTTGACACTGAGCGTGGAAATCTTATACGCCTGCGTCATTCGGTAGTACTACTAATCGCATTCAGTGTCATCAGACCACACAGTTCCCTTATCAGGTCCATATGTAACAACAACAACGCTGTATTATTGTACATATAAATAATATTTTTTTTCCATCTGATTTTTCGTTAAACTTGAGTAATTGATGTTCTGATTTCATTTGTTTTCTTGTTTCATGTCATTGTGTTAAGAAAACTGTAAACAAGTTTCAATGTTAATATTAATGTTTAGGTCAAATGTCAAGCGATATTGAATAGAATTGAAATGTAACAAATGTTGAGACTGTTGTAAGATGTTTAAGATTGTAACTGTGCGTCTGGTCCATACGTAGGCAATGTGTTAGAATATGTAGAATGCAAAACCTCGGGTGAATACCCTGTCTGTAAGGGAGCGGTAAAAGGTGGATGACAGGCGAGCACGGGAAACTGCGCACGGGCGCTGCACGGCACAACGGGCTCAGTTGGAGTTTGGCATTGGTCTGAGCAACACGTTCTGGATCGAGGAGGCTCTCCTGGAAAACGTAGTTTCATTGAGCCTCGGGTATGCCGTCCAACGCCCATACAGCATGGCAAAATTCCATAGGCACTAAACGGAAAAGTATTGCGACGCTATGAAGAAATAAAGTGCCGGTACGTCAAGAGCCATAGCTGTGGTTGTATGTGTGCTCTGTGCCTCGCCATCTCGCCGCCCGCCAACCGCCGCATCGATACAAACAGGTTGAAACTTTTAGTACTGTATTCGTATGGACCAGTGTTACTTTTGTTCCATACTGTTCAATAACAACTTAATAACAACTTAAATTTTACCAGAACTTTCCTATCATTTAATTATCCTCACAACTAACCTAGACAGAGTCCTTTCCAAATGTTGTGCAATCCGAGTGTCCCGAGATGAAAAATTAAAATGTGTGTTAATAATAATTACCTACAGACCTAACTATGTTAGAATGGTGTTTAAAGAACTGTTTTGTTAATGAACCAGTAAATGAATAACGAAGGTCAGTTGGAAGATAACTTTAATATTGATTTAGTAATGAAGTTTAATTATTTCGAGACAGATATAAAGGTATTTAAATG
Organism: Schistocerca nitens; assembly: GCF_023898315.1. Lineage (NCBI taxonomy): Eukaryota > Metazoa > Arthropoda > Insecta > Orthoptera > Acrididae > Schistocerca > Schistocerca nitens. The sequence goes on along the minus strand of NC_064617.1, from coordinate 926,245,246 downwards.
AGCAGGAAATAAGATAGAGAGTAGTAACTCATATATTGGAAATCTTGAGCACATAATGGTGTCAGTAATTAATTTTTTTAATACAGTGATCATAATAGTTTCAGGGTCCCCCCCCCCCCCATTTTTTTATTTCCTTTGAATTCTGAATTGTTCTAAATTGGTTTGACCAGCGAAAGTTAAAGTCAATATAAAATCCAAAATTTATCAGTGTTTTATCTTTATTAAAATTGACATTTTGTTTGTGCCTCGAAATTACTATTTCTAGGGTAACTTATGCCCGATTTTCATCAGATCAATAGACAGTACGAAGTTTTGTAGTATACATTATAGTGTAGTGTTATGTATTTATGGTTTTTCCATATCAGTACAGAACGTGAAACTATCAGTTCAATAGATTTTCTGGTTCTAGAATTTACTATATTAAGCAGTGTTACTACGTGTTGGTTTGCATGAATATACACTAACTTGTACAGGAAAGAAACTCAGTTAATGCCTAATTAGGCTGGTGACCGTATTATTAACAAATTGGTAGCATCTGCTGTGCTTTCTTTTGTCCGTCCTGACGTGTAGTTGCATTTCGAACTTGCTTGACGTATCATTGTTATTACCGAGTGGGTGTAAGTCTGATTTGCCTCCATTCAGGTACACGCGGTCAATATCTATACAAAAATCCTGTCTCGTAAGGTAAACCCCAATCACTCACCATATTACAGGCTTTAATGAGTATTGTTTGCCCCACGCGCACGTTACACACAGTGTTCAACCGTTTCCATTGGTTCTTCAGTTGTAGGGGACAGGTTCCTATGGACGTCCTCATTCTTGTTTGGGATGTCTGTTTTTCCGACGTCTACCACGTCATGCTTTCCGCTTCGCTCTTTTTGAAATTTTTTTTGGCACATGAGAGTTTTTGGTCCAGCTCTCGAATCTCTTCAGGGCTCTGTTTAAGTGTTTTCCGTTTAGGTTTCACCGGCTGCTGTGCGATGTTGTCTTTCTCAGTATTCTTCAAATCTGCTGAGAGGTTGGTGTTTCGAGCCAAGTTGTCACGCATGCTCTTAGTGGATGGCGGTTTCAATAGAGAAATAGGTTCACTATAAAGTTGCTCATTCAGGGTTGGGTCTTCCATAATATTTTCAACAGCGGAGGAATCGGAGAATTTGCGGCGGCTCCCAGTATCTTCCGTGGTCTGCTGTACTGAAACCGTTACAGGTGTCACGATTTCCTTATGTTCGTGTGGTCTCGCTTCTGTTGTGTCAATGACGACACTGTAGGCTTCTGCTCGGGTTGGATGTCTTTCCGCATTCACATTAGGGCTTTGGATCAAGGCTTGGCCGCGGGCAGCCGTAGCGTAAGTCGCTGCCAGTGCAGTCATAGCCGGCAGGGGCACCATTCGCTGCTGTAAACACTCAGCGAGGACGTGGCCGGGATTGTTGCACGCCGCGCACGTCCTCGGCTGGCCGTCATATATAACGTTGCCTCGGTAACCACAGACGCTGATGTAAGATGATACATGCTTGTGCAAGTCTCACTCCGTTGAGCGCTTGGAATTTGGGTGCATGGGACCAACGTTCGGCAACATTACTCAGAACTTTCCCGTACGGCGGTATCACTGCATTTATCTGTTCCGCTGGTACTTTGAATAGCAGTTCGAATATCCTGATCGTCCGTATTCGAAATCCTGCATGTGTTATGATGACTTCTCCTGCTTTTCCGTCACAATATTTAAACTTCATACTTCCTCTTCAAGACTCAACTACTTTGTAGCATAAATTAGCATTACTCAATTTGACAAAAACAACGCTACTCGCTACGGAAAGATGCATTCCAATGACATCCTCTGAATCAAGTTTCACTTCGTATTCTATGCCGGCCGGTGTGGCCGAGCGGTTCTAGGCGCTTCAGTCTGGAACCGAACGACCGCTACGGTCGCAGGTTCGAATCCTGCCTCGGGCATGGATGTGTGTGATGTACTTAGGTTAGTTAGGTTTAAGTAGTTCTAAGTTCTATGGGACTGATGAGCTCAGAAATTGAGTCCCATAGTGCTCAGAGCGATTTGAACAATTTTTCGTATTCTAACCAATCTTCGATTTCGTGTAGCTTGGGTCGGACACCTAATCACGGTCAATCGATAATTTGAAAGTATCTTTTCTGGTCAAGTGGGCCATGACAGAATTATATTTCAAAGTTCAATAAGCGTAGAATGTCTGCAACGCTGCAAGAAGTACTGCGACTTACCACGCCGAAGCACAGCACACAGCGGCGCACGAAACTCAGCACACGTCGGCACGGCACGGCTGATGCGGCGAGACTGTCGCCTGACCCCGAGCTGCGGACGAATGCACTCTGGAATATAGCGTTCACCAGGTCTTCGCGGTACACGGGTACGGCCACCTCTTGCACACAGACAGAACCTAATCTTATCGTTGAAGACAACAGAGCACCACTCTACTCTTCAGTCAACTCATTCGCGACACCATAGCAGCCATGGTTGGCGGTTTCGTGGCATCAGTGGTAGCCTGACTGTTTCTAATGGTCTCTTGACGACTCAGTAGGTGCAACGTGAGCGCGGATTTCTTCCCTCGATGGTGATCGGTCGGCCACCACTGTTCGCAGAACGCATCGATCTTGAAGTGCCTTCGTATTACGCGTACGTCAACAACCTGGTCTGCAGATGTGGGAGTGTTCCACAAATCGCTGTTGAAAGCAGGGACAAACCATCGACACATCGTGCCCAACATGTGCAGCAGTCCGAGGATACGTCCATCCAGCTTCCCGCTGGCCCACAAAGCGACCCTGTTGAAATGGCTGAAACTGTTCAACAGAAGAACGTACTCGCCGATGGGACATGGTCGTATTCTAGAATGAGTGTTGCAAACATTGTTCACCTCGAAACTCGGCACCGTTACTGTGTACAGAATCAAAACAGCAGGAGTACAGTCAGGTGTCCCATCTGGTCGCTGGTGACTGCAACAAAGATTCACTAAGACTACACATCTTAGTACGAGTGCCACTGAACACAGTCTTTGAGGGTGTCACATCTTTCCCGGCAGTGGAATAGAGTTGGAGGCGATGTCGGTAGGTCAGATTCATGCAGCACTGTTTCTTTTTCGTATGCTTTCTTCTTCTCTTGTTTCCTTCTTTCTTTTCGTCGTTCGTTGAAGATTTAACTCTTTATGCATTTTGTAACTTCGTTTCTTTGTGCAATTTATTTCGATATACGTCAGGGAATCGCTATTTTTATTTTTTCAGATGTTGGATTCTACGTTTACCAACATTTTATTCAAATTATTTTCCGTGAACATGATAATATGAAATTGCGGCTTTATATCGTATTTTAAACCACCGTATTTGGAGTCAAGCTAACAAGGGGACATTACGAACGTATCCTCTCTGGATTGATTCATACTGATATGGTGTGTAGGGCGCATCTAGCACTTCAACATGCGTAAAGATGAAGACGCAACTGCCACCTGTTTTAGAGAAAACCGAGGTTAAGAATTTTAGGGATGCTAGCATTCATGGAGGCCGTAGCCGAGCGAGTAAGCAGTTAGTTTCATTACCATGAGGTCTCTGGGGCAAATCTCGCAGTCGTTACTTTTTTCTACATTCCCGTGTAATTATGACAACATATTTACTATGAATACGCAAATTAAATGAATCATTTACTATTTTCTTAATCTTTGCCTTGAAAACCCAGATTTTTCTATCAAATTTTGTTTTACGTTTTAGCTGTATTCTTGGAGGTACGTTTCGACCCACCACGAGTCCAATTTCCTGGTTTACGTCTAGGTACGGTACGACTAACCGCATGAACCCATTTTCCAGTTATTCCTTCAGCAAGTTTTGACCCACCAGAAATGGAACCATATGCATAAACGACTTTCGGTCGCTGGGAGGAGAAATGTCACCTAGTTCACAAACCTATAGTGTATTTCATTCCTTGATAGCACCCGAGGTAGTTACATCCCAACGCTCATAGAAGTCTGATTTACAAGTAAATGTAGTGACGGGGCTGGTACTTTGACAGCAAGAGAAAGTGAAGTGATTGTTGAACCGAGTCACTTTACATTGAATAAACGATGACTAACTGACAACCTCAGCTGCCGACAGGTGTTGTTGATATACCTCGATGTGGACAGCTGAAAATGTGTGACCCGACCGGGACTCGAACCCGGGATCTCCTGCTTACATGGCAGACGCTCTATCCATCTGAGCCACCGATGACTCAGACGAATAGCGCGACTGCAGGGACTTATCCCTTGCACGCTTCCCGTGAGACTCACATTCCCAACTGTCCGCAATTCTACATATGTATATGGGCAAATGTCTATAAGGTACAATACATATGTAGCATTGTGGACAGTTGGGAATGTGAGTCTCACGGGAACCGTGCAAGGGATAAGTCCCTGCAGTCGCGCTATTCGTCTGTGTCATCGGTCGCTCAGATGGATAGAGCGTCTGCCATGTAAGCAGGAGATCCCGGGTTCGAGTCCCGGTCGGGTCACACATTTTCAGCTGTCCACATCGAGGTATATCAACAACACCTGTCGGCAGCTGAGGTTGTCAGTTAGTCATCGTTTATTCCAGGGAAAAGCTTCACGGTCATCAACAGTAACTGTTCTTTCGAGAACAAGTTACTGTCTTCGTATACATACTTTACATTGAAGCTTCAAAAGTACAGTTGGAAACGGCACCAGCTCACTGTGGACAGCTCCTCCTCTAAAACAGTCTCATTGCTTCGAATGCTTCGGTAGTAATAACACAAGAACACACAGATATTGGAAAATAAACATTTCTAGCAGAGAATAAGCTCATGATTACAAATTAACTAATCGCCCACCAAGAAATCGAATGGTCAAATGTGGATGAATTCCTAAGCGACCAAACTGCTTAGGTCATCGGTCCCTAGACTTACACACTACTTAAACTAACTTAAACTAACCTACACTAAGAACAACAGACACACCCATGCATGAGGGAGGACTCGAACCACTGGCGGGAGACCAAGAATTCGGGGAAGCAGGTCTGGAGAAACTGAAGAAGTCGCTTCATATTCTTCATATCATTACAAGCTTAGAGACATCTACATCTACATCTACATCTGCATGGATACTATGCAAATCACATTTAAGTGCCTGGCAGAGGTTTCATCGAACCACCTTCACAATTCTCTATTATTCCAATCTTGTATAGCGCGCGGAAAGAATAAACACCTATATCTGTCCATACGAGCTCTGATTTCCCTTACTTTACCGTGGTGATCGTTCCTCCCTATGTAGGTCGGTGTCAACAAAATATTTTCGTATTTGGAGGAGAAAGTTGGTGATTGGAATTTTGTGAGAAGATTCCGTCGCAACGAAATACGCCTTCGTTTAATGATTTCCAGCCCAAATCTTGTATCGTTTCTGTGACACTCTCTCCCATATTTCACGATGATACAAAAAGTGCTGCCTTCCTTTGAACTTTTTCAATGTACTCCGTCAGTCCTATCTGGGAAGGATACCACACCGCGCAGCAGTATTCTAAAAGAGGACGGATAAGCGTAGTGTAGGCAGTCTCCTTAGTAGGTCTGTTACATTTTCTAAGTCTCCTGTCAATAAAACGTAGTCTTTGGTTAGCCTTCCGCACAACATTTTCTATGTGTTCCTCCCAATTTAAGTTATTCGTAATTGTAATACCTAGGTATTTTGTTGAATTTACGGCTTTTAGATTAGACTGATTTATCGTGTAACCAAAGTTTAACGAGTTCCTTTTAGCACTCATGTGGATGACCTCACACTTTTCGTTATTTAGGGTCAAGTGCCTCTTTTCACACCATTCAGATATTTTTTTCTAAATCATTTGCAGTTTGTTTTGATCTTCTGATGACTTTATTAGTCGATAAACGACAGCGTCATCTGAAAACAACCGAAGAAGGCTGCTCGGATTGTCTCCAAAATCGTTTATATAGATAAGGAACAGCAAAGGGCCTATAACACTACCTTCAGGAGCGCCTGAAATCACTTCTGTTTTATTCGATGACTTTCCATCAATTACTACGAACTGTGACCTCTCTGACAGGAAATCACAAATCCAATCTCACTGTCTAGTGAGAGATCCAGGATGAAGTTTGCTAATTTGCATAGTCATAATACGCTCAGATGGCTCAAGTCATTGGATACTATAAGGTGTCAGACAAATAACACATCTTACATTGAATTCCTGAAGCAATTCTGGTTAAATCGATATGTCATACTTAGTTACGTAAAAATGTACAGGTTTTATTGAAATGCAGATAGAATAAACAAGCCAACATTGTTTTGAATAAAACCAGTAACACTCACACTAGTAATTGCACGCAAGTAATTTCCCAGGCCCGAGCTATGAGACACAGTTCTAAGGAAAGAATAATTTTACGACGGCAACGCCTATCCCCTGTTCGACCGAAACCCTCAGAGTGGGACATCCAGCAGACACAATGAGACACCAGAACCTCTGCACAGGCCGTCGGCAAGGGCCGCCCTTGTCCCTGCTTTTAACGACGACACTTTGGAAAGCCCTTCTGCAAGAACACAGCTGGAGATGGCAGATAAACGTCCATAGAAATCCAACTCAAAACAATGGTGACGTATTGTGGCCACCTGCGTAAAAACCCGCCTGAAAAAAGACTGTTTCAGTATTACGCAGCAGAAGTTAAACTCTGACCCTACCAAAGAAACGACGCCTTTGACAGGCTACAGAAACTCTAGTGGGTGGAGTTTTAACAAGTACGAATGTGATGACTGGCCAGAAAGAAAAATTGTGGCCACCAGTTTTGACATAGGCAAATGCAGACAGAAAAATTCGCTCTTCTCTTGCAGGAAATCGTAGAGTGTTTGAGCAAGGCGACTCGCGCTGCGCTGCAACGACTGCGAGAGTAATCATGTGAACACTTGTTCACAGGCCTGTCTTAACTCTAAAGGAGTTAAAACTGCGAAGTCTCCTAGTATGGAGAATTGCACTGAGCACTAACAATTAATGGTTGCAAGCGATTTGAGGGCAACGACGTACTCGCTATTCCAGTCAAATAGCGTGTACCATGCCATTAAACTTAACTAGGTAATTACTAGAAGTCTCGGCTGCACCAAAGACGTGGTAATTTTATCAGACTGGTGTTAACAGTCGAGAGCTTTAGAATAGATTCTCAGGTTCACAGCTCGCGCCGACAGCAGCCTCTGCCACCGCCGTCTAAAGGTAAACCTCGCGCATGCACTAAGCCACCAAGCGATATTCAGTTGACACTCAGAACTGCGGTCATTTCCATCCCTCCTATTTTTTTGTACCTTCAGCCATGTCCTGTAGTTAAACACATTTGATGTTGTCGAGCTTAATTGAAGCAAAAACGCTACTGAAGCAGAAACACTCTCCTAGCCTTCTTGACTGATTTATTAACTTTCGTAATCATAGTTGCTGTAATGACGTCATGATCGCTAATCCCAGTTTCTATATTGACATTGTCGATAAGGTCCAGCTTATTTGTAGCTGGAAGAGCTAAGGTACTTCCACTGCATACGAGCTGCAGAGCTAGTTGCTCAAGACAATTTTCAGGAAACGTGTTCAAAAGTATTTCGCATGACTGTGTCTGTACCCCCACAATGAATGCACAGACATCCCAGTCTACACTCGGCAGGTTGAAGTCGCCTCCAACTAGTATTGCATGATCTGAGTATTTACGTGCTATTGACCATAGACTTTCTTTGAATGACTGTAGAACTGCCACAGAGGAATCAGGTGGTCGGTAAAAATATCCACATTTAACTTAGTTTCACCTACGCCATTGTACATCTCTGTCACACTCAACTTCGACCTCAATAGAAACAATATTTTTCTCAACTGTAATGACAACTCCCGCTCCTATGGCCTCTAATCCGTCTTTCCGATATACGTTCCACGACTCGCTAAATATCTCAGAGCTTTCGGCTTCGATTTTCAACCAGCTCTCTGTCCCAATAACAATTTGAGCCCGAGAACTTCCCTGGAGGGCAGTATAAATTCGAGAACTTTATTACCAATACTTCGACAGTTTACTGATAAAATTGTGACAGTCGAAGTATCTATTGTGAACGCCGTTTGACTTCCCTGGATATGGTAAATTCTGTGGGAGATTACTGTGTTTCACAGAAAAAAATGAAAATCTTACCTTTTTTTAAAAAATTGTGGTAAGCTTGATTTTGTCTTTCATTTTCCCTAATCATCCACCGCCAGTAGTGTCTGATCGCAGTAACACCGCAGCGAGATGCGTTGAGCTGTAGAAACATATCGAGAGGTCGATAGCGGAACAGCAATAAATGAGTGCACAGGGTAAGTCATAAATGAGGAAAAATATGTCGTGCAAATTGTCACACAGTGAGCTACAAACATAAATTCGTTTTCCGCATGTTACTATGTCAATAAATGATAATTCAATTGGATGGTAAAAATCTGGAAATATGAAGTGGGCGTTTGGGTGTTACTGTGCGCTGACATTAGCCAAGGGGGCAGATCGGCAATAGGGCACAACACGCAAGTGTTGTAGGTAGTCTAGCCGCTCACGAGAAGGCGAAGCATGCGTCGTCGAGCGACGGTCTGCGTGACACTGCGAGCAATGGCAGCACCCACATCTATCTCGTACCGGTATCGTGGCTAGTTGGCACATGGAAATGAACGTGAGGAGGGGCTGCACTACTGTACATGCATGTTTTATAATCTGGTTTTTGTGTCCCAGACTTAGTTTTAAGAAACGAGTACACAGATGCAGAATACAAAATACAACTACACAGGTGTGTGGCAGTTAATACAAACGAATACAGTACAGCTGTACAAATCCAAACTAACATACAAACACATGACCAGAAGCTTGCAGTGGCGGTTTGTTTATAAGTTCTGTTCGAAATGACGGCCACGAAGTGTGTGGCAAAGTTTAACTCTTCGCAGGAAGGATTGCTGAACACGATCCAACACGTCTGTATCTCTTTGCGTAATATCACGGGTATGTTGTATTCTGCGTTGACATCAAGAACCTCTCCTTCATAAATCACAGATTTCAGATGACCCCACAAAAAGAAATCCAGTGAATTCTGGTCTGGCGATCTTGCTGGCCATGCTAAAGGGCCTCCACGACCGATCCATTTCTAAGGGAAGGCATTGTCCAGCTGGCGTCGCACTGTGCCGCTGAAGTGAACGGGGCACCATCATGCGTGCACCACAGGTTCTTACGAGAGGCCAAACTAACGTCTTCCAACAGTTCCGGTAATGTATCATCCGGGAAACGCAGATACCGTTCTCCTGTAAGTCTTTGTGGTAGCACATGTGCCCCTATGAGATGGTGATCAATAATACCACACCAGATATTGACACCGCATCGTTGTTGATACCCTCGTATCACTGTGCTGTGGGGGTTTTCTTCCGCCCACTCGTTCCAGTTATGCGAATTCATTATACCCTCCTCCGTGAAATATTCTTCGTCGGTCGACAATATTGTTCGTGAAAAATCCTGGTCGTGGGTCTGACGCAGTAGGATAAAGTTGCAGAAGTTCAGCCTCCTCTGGTAGTCTTCCGGCAATAATGCCTCTACCTTCTACATGAGAAAGGGATGTTTATGGTTTCTGTGGAGTACTCGCATAACAGTGGAGTGTAACATTCCGACCGCAGTGGCGAGAGACCTGGTGCTTATTGTTCGGTCCTCCGCAACAGTTTGTAACACTTGTTCTTCGTCATCCGCACTGTACGTAAACGGTTGGCCACGACCACTAAATCCTGGAGGTGCCACAAATGCACCATACTTTCTCAAGCGCCTGTCCACAGAGTAAAACATTTTTGCGGATGTTAGGTGCCGGTTAGGAAACCTCTCGTGATACAGTTGCCTTGCAACGTCAGCTCTTCCATATGCAAGCCCGTAGGTGAGGTGGATGTCGGCATATTCCTCGTTTGTGAAACTTGCCATGGTACTGTAGTAACACTGCGAAGTGGCCGTTAGCAGCTGTCGACACGGCGAGTATAGGGCAGAGTGAAGAGAGCAGAGATGTTGTAAACAAGTCATGCACGCCGCGGTTTCACTTCCGCCGTTGACCACTCTTTCAGCTTACAGGAGACACGTTCCCTAACATGGGACTGTACACCCCTTTACCGCCGGCAATGTGTGATTCACAAATTCTGATACAATTTCACATACATTGCGATGGGATTTGTTCTTTCTCTTATCTTTTAAACGCTGGCAGATACACATCAGCTCATTGGTGTGTCATGTGTTGTATCTATAGGTCAATGACATGTCGTGATCGTAAGGCTCGTCGGTATCTCGTTCAATGGTTAACAGGTGTTTTTGTTTTACGTACACAGTACACCGAGGAGAACGAAATTAACAACGGTGCGTCACGTATTACGCTTAGCAGCAAGCGGGCTTCGACATATTTTTTCTCATTTATGAATCACCCTATATATTGAGAGGAAGGAGGTAGTTGTCGTGCCGTTTGAGTGTGGGAGTGCTGCGACCTTGCCCGATGTTAAAAGACTATATTATCGGTGATACACGTTTTGATTTCGATGTGCACAGCGGACGAGGAAACTAAAAACCGAGCGTGTCTCATTGCTTCCCATTCTGAACTGATTTTTGGGACGTTAATTTGGAAATTACGATGTGCAGTTCGCGAGCTGCGTGAATGTTGTGCTTGTACAGTATCTAGTGTGAACAGCACAAACTCTGCAGTGCGTCCACTTGAATTAGAAGCATGTCGCTGTGAGCACTGTATCATCGTAAACAATATAGACAGTTTGGTGCGTTTCGTAGGCTTTAAATCACAATTTACGAGTACTAATGTACTTTTCTATTGTAATCTGCGTTGCTTTGAAATCTTCCGAGCCGCGGTTGAACGGGAAACTGAAAATTCGAAACTATGATTTTAATAGGCTAACAAACGTTGTGTCGTCGGGATACGTCACGTGTTAATTGACTGAACTGTGTCTTATCCACGTCGCCACCTGTAGGTGCGTTAATCGGGAGGATTCTAGAAACATCGCGGTCCTGCTCCATCTACGAACAGACTACTACGGTCAAGAGGAGCAGCACGGCGCCGGTAATTGCTGCACCGCGCGGTCGTGGGTTACGGACCAACGGCGTGGACGACGACACTCCGGCAGCACCTGTAAAATAAAGCGGGACCCAATATACGCCAGGAAGGCTCAGCTACAGCGAACTATTACTGGAAAGGATTTTGTAATAAATTATCATTTGTATTAAAAGTGTGTCATTTTCTCATTGTCACTGTCTTTCAGGTACATGAAATTCCGCTCGATTTCGAACAGCATTTTTCATTAATTTTCAAAGTTAAAATTAATTTCTTACCTTAAACAACTTTCTACTGTAGAGTTACAATTTTGCAAGCCCATTATCTTTCGTCTGTCCTCATTATTGCAAATGAGTACTGTTATTAGCAGTGATGCTAAAATCTTCAGTTTTCCTTTTTTATTCGCTTTATTGAATATATGCGCAGCATGTTTCAAAATCCCATGAACACATTAATCTTTATTGTAGCTGTATGAGTAGCATTACAAAGTAACAACATACATTATCTGACAGGGAAAACTTGTAAGTTTTTCTTCAACAACATTCACTTCACATACACTCTATATGAATCTTACTAACGTAGACGCTATAATCGCTCTCTTGCCACACAAAGGCCAACATTTCTTCTGAGACAATGGCTGTTGCTTCTTCAACTCTCCTTTTCAACTTCATAACATAGACAAGGTCCTTTACATAACCCCATAAAAAGAAATCGTAAGGGGTAGTATCTGGGGACCTAGGAGGCCATTTGTTACACCACGATCAACTCACCGAGTGCGTAGAATTGTGTTCAGATATACCACAACATCACTGTGAAAATGCGGGGGTCCACCGTCTAACTGAAGGACAAAATTCTTTGATTCTGTTTGCAACAATGGGATTAACCAGTTCTGCAACATCTGACGGTGGGACTCTCCAGCAACAGTTTGTTCTTCAAAGAAGAAAGGCCCATGAAGTTTCTTGTGAGACGTGGCACAAAAACATTGACCATCAGAGAATCTTGCATTTGTTCGTCAGTATCGTACTGGTTTTGTATTCCCCAAATCCTACAATTATGCCTGTTTACTTTCCCATTTGTACTAAATGTTACCCTGTCCGAAAAAATTATCGAATTCGCAAAATCATCATCTTTGACCCGAAAAGCACAGCAGAACTTTAATCGCTGATCTTTGTCCTTACGATATAACTTTTGCGCTAATTATAGTCTGTATGTTTCATTTTTAACATTTTACTCAAAAGACGCGACATGAGTTGCTGACATTTCCAACGCACGTGAAGCTCTGCATAGAGATTTCGCAGGACTCCTTGCGAAAGCTTCTCTGACTTCAATGTCGTTGCATTCACGCCTGGCCGACCACTTCCCTTCTTGTCAAACACCCTGTTTCTACGAACTTTACATGCTAACTATACAGTGCTTTTCTGCTTTCCCGTGCTTCATCCTACATTTTCGTGACGCTATCCTGATTATGGTACCGCCTAGCGACCATACATAGAACTACATGTCACACCCGTAATGAGAAACAAAATTACAACTTTACTCTTTCAAATGATGTATATTGTTAATTTTTAATGCTACTCATTCGGTTACAATAAATTTTTGAAGTGTTCCCGGACATATGCTACGCACTGTACACGTACACTGGAGTTGTTTACAAGTGGTATTTTCTATATTTGTGTGCTGCCTTGGTTTTGTGTTTAGATTCGTGACGGTCATTGCCGTATGTTCAGAAAACACGTACGTTGTGCAACGTCCGCCATTGAACTAGCAGACAGCAGCCAACCATAAATAGCCAGTGTAAGATACGCAGGTGGTGGGAAGTTTTTGTTTTGGTAATTTGTGATGATTTGCGTTTATTCAGATACCAGTACTGGTCATTCTGTGGTTTCCTGACCCAGGTAAGGTGTTTATTACGTGTGTGGGAAAGGTTAGCGATTATTTCAACCAGCGTGGGTGTAATATTCAATTAATCGCGGGAAATGTTAAATATTCTTGCTTTCAGCTACCTCAAAACTTATCTACATAATGGCTGTTCATCATAGGAGGCGTATCAGGGTCTCTCCAGTTCTGTCACTTGAACAAGGTCTACATCTACATCTAGATTTATATTCCGCAAGCCACCCAACGGTGTGTGGCGGAGGGGACTTTACGTGCCACTGTCATTACCTCCCATCCATGCCCGGGGCAGGATTCAAACCTGCGACCGTAGCGGTCGCGCGGATCCAGACGGAAGTGCCTAGAACCGCTCGGCCACTCCGGCCGGCTTTCCTGTTCCTGTCGCGTATGGTTCGCCGGAAGAACGACTGCCGGAAAGCCTCCATGAGCGCTCGAATCTCTCTAATTTTACGTTCGTGATCTCCTCGGGAGGTATAAGTAGGGGGAAGCAATAAATTCGATACCTCGTCCAGAAACGCACCCTCTCGAAACCTGGCGAGCAAGCTACACCGCGGTGCAGAGTGCCTCTCTTGCAGAGTCTGCCACTTGAGTTTGCTGAACATCTCCGTAACGCTATCACGCTTACCAAATAACCCTGTGACGAAACGCGCCACTCTTCTTTGGATCTTCTCTATCTCCTCTGTCAACCCGACCTGGTACGGATCCCACACTGATGAGCAATACTCAAGTATAGATCGAACGAGTGTTCTGTAAGCCACCTCCTTTGTTGATGAACTACATTTTCTAAGGACCCTCCCAATGAATCTCAACCTGGCACCCGCCTTACCAACAATTAATTTTATATGATCATTCCACTTCAGATCGTTCTGTACACATACTCCCAGATATTTTACAGAAGTAGCGGCTACCATTGTTTGTTCCGCTATCATATAATCATACAATAAAGGTTCCTTCTTTCTATATATTCGCAATACATTACATCTGTCTATGTTAAGGGTCAGTTGCCACTCCCTGCACCAAGTGCCTATCCTCTGCAGATCTCCTGCATTTCGCTGCAATTTTCTAATGCTGCAACTTCTCTGTATACTACAGCATCATCCTCGAAAAGCCGCATGGAACTTCCGCACTATCTACTAGGTCAGTTATATATATTGTGAAGAGCAATGGTCCCATAACACTCCCCCGTGGCACGCCAGAGGTTACTTTAACGTCTGTAGACGTCTCTCCATTGATAACAACATGCTGTGTTCTGTATGCTAAAAACTCCTCAATCCGGCCACACAGCTGGTCTGATATTCCGTAGGCTCTTACTTTGTTTATCAGGCGACATTGCGGAACTGTATCGAACGCCTTCCGGAAGTCAAGGAAAATGTCATCTACCTGGGAGCCTGTATCTAATATTTTCTGGGTCTCATAAATAAATAAAGCCAGTTGGGCCTCACACGATCGCTGTTTCCGGAATCCATGTTGATTCCTACAGAGTAGATTCTGGGTTTCCAGAAATGACATGATACGCGAGCAAAAAACAGATTCCAAAGTTCTACAACAGATCGATATCAGAGATATAGGCCTATAGTTTTGCGCATCTGCTCGACGACTCTTCTTCATAACTGGAACTACCTTTTTCCAATCATTTGGAACCTTCCGTTCCTCTAGAGACTTGCGGTACGCCGCTGTTAGAAGGGGGGCAAGTTCTTTCGCGTTCTTTCTAGTAATATCATTCTAGTGGGTTCCTGTTGGTCACGCGCCACAAAATACCTTCTTTTAGTAGCTACGTTAACTGATTTAGTCAGTAGTAATAATTTATTTATATAGACCGTGTACTACCCCAGGGATTTTAGATGGCTTCGTAACTTTTTGTGCAGCGGCATACTGTCCCATTTAAAGTTTTAAGTGTGACCTACGAAACACTTTGTGTAATTTGAGTCTGCTACAATTAAGTCATATGACTTGAAATGCGTTACAGATAAAAACGATGACAAAAGAAGCCACCGCTGCCTGGATCTGGCTTTGTGTGATAGTAACAGCGGCCCTGCGGTCCCTGTGAGTAGGAGCCAGTCTGAATTCTGATCCATATTACACAGCTCGCAGTTCACGGCCTGTGCGCGCCGGACCATCTTGTTAGGTATTTAGCAGCTGTACGTCTGCGTCCACGGGGGCAGCTCAATTATACAGGAGCTTCCGAGTCGCATGTTTGTTGCATACCTTAGCCCGGTGCAGATGCATAGTGGCAATTCCGAGAGTAGTCTACAATAGGCTGAGCACGATATTTCTTACTGCCACCCAGAAAGCGGGACGAGTGTACAGAGAAGAGGGAAAGGTAGAGGGGAACATTAACAGTTAAGAAGGCTCCATGCGTCCAGTGGGATTTTCTAGAAATGCTCGCTTAAATCTATACATGATGTTAACAAATATCTCTTCTTCAGAAACGCTTTCCATGCCATTGCCAGTCTACATTTTATATCCTCTCTTCTTCGACCATCATCGGTTATTTTGTTCCACAAATAGCAAAACTCCTTTACTACTTTAAGTGTCTCATTTCCTAATCTACTTCCCTCTGCATCACCCGACTTAATTAGAGTACATTCCATTATACTCGTTTTGCTTGATGTTTATCTTATATCCTCCTTTCAAGACACTGCCCATTCCGTTCAACTGCTTTTCCAGGTCCTTTCTGTCTCTGACAGAATTACAATGTCATCGGCGAAGAACAAAGTTTTTATTTCTTCTCCATGGATTTTAACTCCCACTCCGAATTTTTCTTTTGTTTCCTTTACTGACTTCTCAGTATACGGATCGAATGCCATCGGGGATAGGCTACAACCCTGTCTCGCTCCCTTCCCAACCACTGCTTCCCTTTCAGGCCCTTCGACTCTTCTGTCATCTGGTTCCTGTAAACATTGTAAATAGCCTTTCGCTCCCTGTATTTTACCCCTGCTACCTTCAGAATTTGAAAGAGAGCATTCCAGTCAAGATTGTCAAAAACTTTCTCGAAGTATGGAAATGCTAGAAACTTTTTCCATTACGTTAGACAATCGTGTGTTTACAGTGGGTTATTTTATTTACCAGTCCCGTGGTCTCCATTGGTTTATTGTAAAGTATAGTACAACAAAAACCTACTTATTTTCGCGACAGGTAAAGGGGCAGAAACTTCCGAATTGTGTTGTCACTAGTAAATGACCTATCTGTTCTTCACTGAATAATGTCTGTGAACACAAAAAGAACGGGCAGAAGGAAAGGAACAGAAAATAAGAACAGCTTTTACTTGGTTAGAGCTAGGACAATAATTTTGTAACTTCTATGTCTACAATGGACCACATTTACAATAGGTGTTGAAAATTTGCACCGTTTGCTCCAGTGCAAGTACTGCATCGCTCAATTGCCCCTTCACGCCCAAGCCCAATCGCTACACGTGCAGAGAGGTACGTTATCGAGTGGCGTGACACATTCAACACTTCTAATCCACCTTTGAGATATTTCCAGACATTTGTGACGCAGCGTGTCTTACATTGTATTAATTTCAGCGTCATCTATGTAGCTTCGGGTTTTTTAAACATTGATAAGAATCACTCTGCATACGGCGTGTCTCTCGTAAAACTCGTCAGGCGCATTTTCTGCAGTGTTTCGTCAGATATTTGAAATTCCGTTTTGCAACGTGTAGCTGGAGCCAGCCTAAACAGGTGTTGTTCATCACGTCTGTAATGTGACGACCGGCGTCCACAGAAAACGTCGATTTGTTTCCCGTAACAATTAAAATGTTTTGTAAATGGAATTTTACGTGCCCATTTGATACAGGTCAGGTATAGTGCGATATTCGTTTTATCGTTACGTTTTTATCAGGAACAGCAAAGCACGACGAATAATCAGTGCCCCAATAGCGATAGCACTGCCCTGTCACCGGTCGCTGTGGCCGGGCGGTTCTAGGCGCTTCAGTCCGGAACCGCGCTGCTGCTACGACCGCAGGTCCGAATCCTGCCTCGGGCATGGATGTGTGTGATGTCCTTAGGTTAATTAGGTTTAAGTAGTTCTAAGTCTAGGGGACTGATGACCTCAGATGTTAAGTCCCATAGTGCTCAGAGCCATTTGAACCATTTTGAACTGCCCTGGCCCGCGCTGACTGCTACCACGATGCAGATGCGCGCTGCTCAGTCGCTGGTGCTGTACGGGTTATTCCTCGTCTTTTACTGTCCCTGAAAGTAAACAATGGGAAGACATGTATCGCACTAGTCTGCTCTGGTAGCCGTCCATCTAATGGGCACATAAAATTCCGATTTAAAAATCATTTTATTTTAAACGGGAAACAAACTGACGCACTCCGACGACTCTGAGAGTCGTATGAAAGAATGAAAGATGTGAGAACTGAAAGACGTGTGAACTGACACCAACTACACGTTACAAAAACGAAATTGAGAACATTGGGCGTGACACCAGAGAAAATGTGCTTGACGACCAATTGGAGACACACCGGGCATAACGGCCACCAGCGGGCATTAGTGCTGTTCACGGTCACTGTTGTTACCAGGAATCGTGGGGTACGCAAGTGGCGTGAACAGCGTCAGTAGCCTAATGATCACTGTGGAGATACCACGTAGTTGTGTGAGACAGCAGTCGGACTAGGGAGATACTGTCCAGTGCGCAGCCAGCTGTTAACACCATAACACAAACGCCTGCTCATGAATGGTGTCGCGTTGTGTTCAGCGATGAACCACGCTCCTGCTTTGGCCCATATGATGATCGTCTGCGAATATGGTGGCGACCTGTGGAGAGATCTCGTTGTTCCAATGTTTCGCAGAGGCACAACAGTGTTAAGCTTGGGAAATGGTATGTGAAGCCACGGGGCATGACTTCAGCTGAGGCTGGTAGCGATTCAGGGAACTCTGAAGCCACAACGGGACGCCATGGACCTCCTTCGTGCTCATGTATTATCCATCACGAGACACTACTGCGTTGCCATTTTTCATCAAGACAATTTGAATGTTATTTAAATAAATAAAAAATATTAGTGAAAGTTTTCTAAAGAAATAAAATATCGACTGACTTATTTGAATAAATAAAAATATGTCTAATGTAATCTGTTTCTGACTATAAGCCTGAGCTGTAATAATAAATGAACTGTCGCAATGAAACTCGTACTATCGTAGTGTGAAGGCAAAGCTGCACTGTAATAGTAATTAATTGTCCTAATGAAAAGAGAAGTCTTCCATACTGTGAAACTTAGCAGTCTGACTGCAAGAATTTTGATCAGTATAAACTGCCTGAATAATTAACTTGAACATGAACATTGCAAAATTTGATCACAAAATCTGTCTCTGAATAACATAAGTTGGCCCTGATTGAATAAATAAAAAAATCGTAATATGTTCTCCTTACCTATGTTCTGCGCAAACCTGGATAACGCGTTGCAAGAATTGTAAGAAAAAGTTTGGTAAGAAAATGAAATATGCGCACAAATGACAACACTATGTTTTTTTATTGATAAAGTGCTCAATGCAGATCTTAAATGTAATGAACTTCTCAACATCCAAACAACACACTTTCCTATCTCTCAAATCTAACAACTTTCAGTGCAATAACTGAGTTAGTTCGATGGCGCAGCAATAGTGAAAAACAAGTAACATCATTATCGTATTTACCTGACATTACATTTACGTGACATTCCTTCCTTTATAAATCAATTTCATAATCATGTCGACTGAACAAAATGACAAATTGAGACATTAAATTTGAATCATAATATTGCCATAGCTTCCTCACTAACACTGCTAAACATTATCAGCCTAATTCTAACACCGCTGAACATCGACACTGTCTCCACCAAAACTCAACATGTCAGCTCCCACTGCGCCTGCTAGCGGCTCAAAGATGTTAGCTTGACTTCTGCGATACAGCTTACAACATCACTGCTCGCTCTCAGTCGATTCAGATACCAAAAATTCATATACCAAAATTATACATGACGCCTATCAAATTCTCTTACACAGTTCGTGCGTGTCTCTATGAACTGTCTGAGTGATGTTCAGGTATTCCTGTGGCCAGCAAGATCCCCACTTCTGCCCCTGACAGAACATACGGTGTGGGACCAATTCGGATGTCAGCTCCGTCCCAGGATATCGGAGACCAGTTGTAATAGTTGTGAGTTACCTTCCCTAAGGACAGTATACATCGGCTGTATGACGTCCTTCCCAACCTAATCAGTGCACACATCCAAGATAAATGGAAGCAACATCATACTGGTAAGTGTGTTCATACAGCCAAGTTCCTTATAAATTCGACTCGATTTTCTAATGACTCAAGTAACATCACACACCCTTCCAGCCTTTTTCATGTCTTTGCCTCCTGCCCTCCTGGGTGCTTCCGCCGGCCAGTGTGGCCGAGCGGTTCTAGGCGCTTCACTCTGGAACCGCGCGACCGCTACGGTCGCAGGTTCGAATCCTGCCTCGGGCATGGATGTGTGTGATGTCCTTAGGTTAGTTAGGTTTAAGTAGTTCTAAGTTCTAGGGGACTGATGACCTCAGATGTTAAGTCCCATAGTGCTCAGAGCCATTTTTTTTTTTTTGGTGCTTCCATTTTTACTGAGGCACTGTTTTTTTTTTTTCAATACAGCAATCAGTTAAATTCAAGCCGTTTTTAGCCTACTGTTTGCTACTCTATGTGTGCATCCACATTTCTGTCTTAAATATGCCGACTTTTTCAGTGCACGGCTCAGCTTCGACCTCTTAAAACCCGCACTTCCGGTGGCGCCCGGTAAGATTCGTGCCATTGGCAAACTCGCCAAGAATTTTTGACAATTTAAAGTGCGTTCAGTTTCCTGTAAAAACTATTTTCTTCTATACCTCATTTAACGTGAGTTGGAAACCATTTTTTTATCGCCAAGCGCAGAATCCCGTGCTGTTTTGAGATGAAGAAAACTATTTTCAGGTAACGTTATTAGCTAACGATCTACTGCGGCAAACGTACAACGTTTCTTAACATCAATAGCGTCTGACGAAGATTTTTTGTGACTTTATTGCAAGGTCACAAGATCACTGTTACCATTTTAGTGGAAAATTCGAAAGTCAAATAAACAAATGTGTTTTTCAAAAAATACTACCGCATTGTTGTAAAAATACTTTTTCCGTAAGAGTTCCATTAATTGGAAACAACTCCAGAAGTATGTCAGCATCCCTTCCACACAATATGACAGTTGTAACCATCACTGAAGCAGAAAAGACAAAACTGCCGTGACAGATTTTTCCCGACATTACAAGGAAATAACGAAGACGCAATGGAAAAATAAATAAGACGTTCTTTTTATAGTTTTCACTGTAATGCATTATGCAGAATTGCCTTAAAATATAAACTGTTAAGCATAAAAAGAAAGAGGAATTTAAAAGAGGAAATTCCAAACGAAAGATTGCAAAAGAAACACAAAAAAAGAATGAAAACGTTATAGCTAAATTACGTCGTTGAAATATCGTATGAAGTTGCTGTGCTCAAATATGTATTTCCCGAACTGTTCCAGATATTGACAGGAGGTTTGCTGCAAATTACAGCACACTAAGGGGTATGTAAGTTGGTATGTGATAGAGAGCCTTATCTGTTGTACCCATCGAGATAGTGATGAATGGTATACTGTTTCCAACGGCATCCTAAAGCGCTGGTAAAGTCCAGTACATTGGTATAATGCTTGTTGAGGTTGAAAACTCCTCGCGAAGGACTCCGATAGATATTCTGAAACTGAATGGCAAGTCGGCCGGAAACTTGCGTGGTAAACACACTCATGCCAATCCACGTCGTTATATCAGGCCTTTCCATTGTTTACTTATCTGCACTGTAAAACGAGCAGGATATGCAGTCATTTCCGCTTTAATATTCCTTGCACGCAGACGTGTACACCAATGAGGAAGGGCTAAACGTGTTACTTTTGTACGGCGGATGGTGGCATGAGACGTATTGGCAAGGAATTTGGGATCAGCCGGACGAGTATCATTCGCATCTTGCATCGAGATGAATTCCACTTTTATCTGTCACTTAATCATGCATTTCGAGGACTTAATTTTGAAACTGCTATAGAATTCTGTTGGCCTGTTCTCCATGCTTGAGAAACGACACTACATTTCTCCAGCATTTCCTCTTTACCGACGAAGCAACGTTTACGAACCACGCAAATGTAAATTTACGTTCCATGCACTACTAGACAGCTGAAAATTCACGCTGGCTTCGTCAGGTACAACAACAACGACCATGAAGCATAAACCTATGATGCGGGTCATAGGAAATTCCGTTGTGGAACCTTACTTCATCTCAGGGATATTAAATGGAAATACGTATGCACACTTTCTACCTGTTTTTCTAGATAAGATACCACTGGATGGGAGACTGTTTATGTGGTTCCAGCTCACTTTTTCCGTGTTGCAAGGCAAATACTACATGTAAAGTTTCCTGGCCGTTGAATGGAACGGAATGCCTCAGTGCAATGGCTGCCCAGGTCTCTAGATTTGACTCCTCTTTATTTCTTTCTACGGGCAGCACTGGAAGAAGCAGTCTGTCATGAAGCCCCAACTACGCCAAACGATGTGAGCCGTCGACCGCCACAGCATGCAAAAGGTATATCATCCAATGTACTTTCAATTGTCCATCTTTCTTCTGAACGGCGATTGGAAACGTGCCTTGCAGTCGACAGTAAACAATTTTAGCACATACGTAAATGTAAAACTACGTTTTGCTAAGTAAAGTATTTGTTTTGTGAGTGAATTGCCGTCGTCAGTCATTATGAATAAACTGTTCAGTTTCTTTAAAGCGTACTCCGTCTAGTTACCATTTCGAGTAGTGTTTATAGACACGTTAGTACCACAGTGTGAGGTTTACTTTAAGCAGCATTCAGGTGCCTCGGGCAACGACACGTCAATCTAACAAAGCTAATAGAATAATTTCCGTTTTCCCTAAAATAGGGTGGTTCGTCTGTATGAAGTATGAATGACAGACGTTTCTGTTTCGGCTTTGCCAAGTAACTAGCAGCAGGGAGGATTTAAGTGGAAAACTGCCTAACGAAACTGTAGTTGTTTCCACAAGAATCTGGAAACGTACACACATCTGAAATAGTTTTCTTAAGTACCATCTTACGCACCAGAATCTAGCATATGTCCATTCTCCATACAAAGAAACCATAGCTGTGGCAATGTCTATGTCGCATAGGAAACGATGGTTTTTTTTTAGTGCTAGGCCGGTCTTGTTGCATATGACAAATCAACTCGCATGGGAGCTCTGCTAGGTGGTGTGAACATCGCAGTAGTTAAATGGCCAATTTTAGTACATTTCTCGGATTCTTCTACGAAGAGTTTCACCCCCAACGATAACAAGCATTATATCACTGTGCTCGTCTTTTCAATTGCTTTCGGGTGCTGTCGAAAAAGTGTATCACTCTATTTAAAAAAATTTGAATACTTCAATCTATATAAAATGTCGACGGTTTGCACAGTGTGTCATCTTAAGAAACAAACATGTCCCATTCACTCGGGATACTTGCTGTTAACAACTTTACACTTGGTCCTCAAACTGACATTCAGTACTGCTCGGTACTGCATCGGGATTGTTTCTCCTGCAGTGTTAGTTGTACGTTAACAGTGATACTAGCCAGGAACGAATAGGTATGCTGATGGAGAATTCATCGATATGCATCTTGTCCATGGGTTGAATGAAAGCACTGGAAAAGCAGTACAGCGCTGCTATGCTTGGCTATTCCCGCAAAGTGGCAATCACATCACAGTAGTTTTGCATTGTACATAGACACCCACGAAAGACTTCATCCTTCTGCGTTACTACTTGTTGGTGTTTGCCCATTATACGCTTTTTCACTGTTGGAAAAGCATTATCACAGAGACGAAGATAATTTTGACAACAAAGCAGAATAGGCCATTATCACTCCGTAGCGAGCCACCGAAGACCACAAGTCCCTTATACCGCAGTAATCAGAAAGTATTCCTGAACAACCTCAGAAATTTTGTGCGTGCCGTTCTGGTTGGTGGTAAGGGGGGGGGGGGAGGGGGAGGGGTTGCATTTTACGTCAGATTTAAGTGCTGATTCTCGTTGATTTGTATTTTCTTTTTTTTATATTTGCAAATGATAGGAGTAAAGTCCTAACATATTTGTTGGAAAAAATAGAGACTAAAAACCCGATTCTCGTGCAAAACAGGTAACAACACTATGGCAATACCGATTTTATGCTCTCGTGGCTATAAACGCATAAAGCAATTTCAGAGAACGAAAAAGAGTGCACCACAAAATGTCAAACATCTAAACGGATCTCTACGGAGAATTTTGGGAAGATGCATTGGGACTGGAGAACAAAATTGATCAAACTCTGTGGAACCCTGCATTGGAAGTGCACGCATTTGCATTAGCACTGGCATCCATAGCAAGCTTCTTAAGAACAGAAGAGATAGCTTTGAACAGCATACTTTGATTGTTTTCACGTTAGTTGAATTCACTAAGTAGGAAAAAAACACAGTGCAAACACTAAATAGACCTATATTTGTTATCTCTTGACTGCACAGCAGCACGACGTGAAACTAACCCCTTCAGAAAAAATATGAATCAAGATATTCTTCTCATTCGTCAGTTTGAATCTACACTGCGATACAGAGGCTTTCTCAAGCAGTTAGATGCATTTATCAATGTAGACATATCTGCAATAGTGCAAAACTTAGTTGAGACAAAACAGTGAATTATACAGCCAAGTAGGAAATTAAATGATTTATGACAAGCCTTTTTAAGACATATTTCAAAGAGATGATCAGGAAAAGGAAAAGGCATTTGCTCAGAAGAAATGAATGGAAAACTTCCCTCTTGAAAAAACATGTTAATGACTCTTTTTCCCTATATCGATGTCGTTCTAAGAATATGTACAGCTTTTAGTCACAAACAAGAGTGGAAAAAGATCATTTTAAAAGTTTAGGTTGATCAAAAACAAGCTTCAAATTACCATGTTAGAAGAGAGGCACAAAATTTTGACTTTAGTCAGTGTTGGAAGTGATATTCTAAGATAGCGAAGTTACACTGACGGAAATGAAAAATGCTACACCATGCTCCTCCTTTCATCCATCTATTGTCCACATTAAACAATGCCCAGTGCAAGTAATTAATAAGCAAAGTCTTTTAGGAAGATTTGAGAGGGGCGAAGATTACAGTAACCTTTCAAGTTTACTTAGCTTGTGATGTTGAGATAGCTCCAGTTCTTCTTGTATAGGGGTCTGATTCTTGAAGCTGAAAATCTAAAATCAGGTCCTCACGGTTGGTTTGAACTAAATAAATTGGAAGATCGTTGTTGCAGAATTTTTACGTAAATATATTTTCCACTGATTTTCTCACATTTTAGTATATCATACAGTATTTTGATTTTTGACATTAACGAAGCTGATATTTCATTGTTCGTACCTGTTATACATAAATACGTCCGATCAAATCAGAGGCAAGCTTACGACTCTCACGCTCCGCGGAAACAATTATTCAAATGGCTCAATTTGTTTTTATAAATGAATTCCGACTAGTTTTCGTTACATTATTAATTTCGATTATTATCTCATTAATTTATCCAGAAATAAACCTAGTAAACAGTACAGGATTGCGTAATTATTAATAGAAATTTTTATTGTGGAAATAAATCGTAATTTCAAATGTTTCTAAAAAACAATTTTGATTGTACATTCGGAACTAGTACTTACGATTCTAGCATCGAAACTAAAATCTTTTATAAAGTAATTCTTTTTCATAAATTTTTGCTTTTAACATAAATTATATGGAAGTTTTCAGGAAAGCAGCTGAGGTAATACTAACCTGTCCAAAATTCGAAAAATAATACTGGCATCGACAACTACTGATGAGAAAAAGTAATGCTAGAGGAGGATGTCCCGTTACACTGCGTGTAACGTTATTGAAACATTTTAGGAGGAAATACACTCCTGGAAATGGAAAAAAGAACACATTGACACCGGTGTGTCAGACCCACCATACTTGCTCCGGACACTGCGAGAGGGCTGTACAAGCAATGATCACACGCACGGCACAGCGGACACACCAGGAACCGCGGTGTTGGCCGTCGAATGGCGCTAGCTGCGCAGCATTTGTGCACCGCCGCCGTCAGTGTCAGCCAGTTTGCCGTGGCATACGGAGCTCCATCGCAGTCTTTAACACTGGTAGCATGCCGCGACAGCGTGGACGTGAACCGTATGTGCAGTTGACGGACTTTGAGCGAGGGCGTATAGTGGGCATGCGGGAGGCCGGGTGGACGTACCGCCGAATTGCTCAACACGTGGGGCGGGAGGTCTCCACAGTACATCGATGTTGTCGCCAGTGGTCGGCGGAAGGTGCACGTGCCCGTCGACCTGGGACCGGACCGCAGCGACGCACGGATGCACGCCAAGACCGTAGGATCCTACGCAGTGCCGTAGGGGACCGCACCGCCACTTCCCAGCAAATTAGGGACACTGTTGTTCCTGGGGTATCGGCGAGGACCATTCGCAACCGTCTCCATGAAGCTGGGCTACGGTCCCGCACACCGTTAGGCCGTCTTCCGCTCACGCCCCAACATCGTGCAGCCCGCCTCCACTGGCGTCGCGACAGGCGTGAATGGAGGGACGAATGGAGACGTGTCGTCTTCAGCGATGAGAGTCGCTTCTGCCTTGGTGCCAATGATGGTCGTATGCGTGTTTGGCGCCGTGCAGGTGAGCGCCACAATCAGGACTGCATACGACCGAGGCACACAGGGCCAACACCCGGTATCATGGTGTGGGGAGCGATCTCCTACACTGGCCGTACACCACTGGTGATCGTCGAGGGGACACTGAATAGTGCACGGTACATCCAAACCGTCATCGAACCCATCGTTCTACCATTCCTAGACCGGCAAGGGAACTTGCTGTTCCAACAGGACAATGCACGTCCGCATGTATCCCGTGCCACCCAACGTGCTCTAGAAGGTGTAAGTCAACTACCCTGGCCAGCAAGATCTCCGGATCTGTCCCCCATTGAGCATGTTTGGGACTGGATGAAGCGTCGTCTCACGCGGTCTGCACGTCCAGCACGAACGCTGGTCCAACTGAGGCGCCAGGTGGAAATGGCATGGCAAGCCGTTCCACAGGACTACATCCAGCATCTCTACGATCGTCTCCATGGGAGAATAGCAGCCTGCATTGCTGCGAAAGGTGGATATACACTGTACTAGTGCCGACATTGTGCATGCTCTGTTGCCTGTGTCTATGTGCCTGTGGTTCTGTCAGTGTGATCATGTGATGTATCTGACCCCAGGAATGTGTCAATAAAGTTTCCCCTTCCTGGGACAATGAATTCACGTTCTTATTTCAATTTCCAGGAGTGTAGCAACACAATAATCTCAGAGAACTTGTAAGTGCCGCTTATAGCGATCTTTCGACTTTGAGAAATATCGAATCATTTGCATGAAGGACTTCGGAGTATCACACCGACAGATCACAATGGCAGTGCAATGACCGCAAACAAATGTTGACGAGATGGGCTCAGGACAACAGGGTAAAACGAACAGGCACGGGAACTTCCAGAAGAACCACACCGCAGCAGGATGATAGGATTGCTCGACTGGATCTGACGAACAGACTCATGTCAGCAACAAAGACGGGCTGAGGCTACAGGCAGAGTGTCACCGCCAACGGTATGGAACTGATTACTGGAAGCTCGCCTGAGATATCTAGTTGCTGTGAATCGTCAGAATAAAACGGGGCAGTGAGTGGCATTCTGTGATATTCATTAATAAGTCTCGCTCTTGTGTATGGCGATCAGAACGATGCCATCATGGCTGTCCCATGAAACAATTATCCTCTCCCAGCCGCTTCAGTTGTGGTGTGGTGAGTTATTGGATATGACAACAGGACTGATTTGGTAATAGTTGAAGGAAGGCTGAATGCTCACCAGTGTGTGGCAACGAAGACAATCCCTGTTGTCATAGCCTTCATGATCATGAAACCAAATGACACATTCCCACCAGGATAATGTAGGATCACCCACTGCACATCACAGCACGAAAGCCTTGAGGAACGTACAGATCCTCGACTAGCCTTGCTGGTCCCCTGACTTGTCACCCGTAGAGCATGTTCAAAAATGGTTCAAATGGCTCTGAGCACTATGGGACTCAACTTCTGAGGTCATCAGTCCCCTAGAACTTAGAACTACTTAAACCTAACTAACCTATGGACATCACACACATCCATGCCCGAGGCAGGATTCGAACCTGCGAACGTAGCGGTCACGCGGTTCCAAACTGAAGCGCTTAGAACCGCACGGCCACACCAGCCGGCCATAGAGCATGTCTAAAATGCTATAGGAAGCACAATCTTATCGGTTTTTAGGCCACTTTACTTCGAGAAAAGCGCATGAAATTTCGATTGTTGTCTCCGCCATCGTCATCAGGTGTAAAAGCCATTGACTGCTGGGGCTCGCACGGTATTCCCCTTGTACAGGCGCGATAAAAGCGTCTGGAATCTTTCAAAGAGGGTCCAAGCGACTTGTGCAGGGAAAAGAGTTTGGCAGCACCTTGCCCCTAGTTGGAAGAATGAATGCTGCGATATTGAAGCGACTAGTCATGTGAAGAGAATACACCCGACTCTAACTCAACGTCAGTACTTGGAGGCACCAGGAAAAAGACCGACTGGGTAGCCTCGGAAGAGATGGGTAGACCAGACAGAGGAAGACCTCAAGAGGAGATGAGTAACGTGGAATGCAGTGGAGAGAGAAAAACTGAAGCCAATGGAAGCATGTCGTTCACAAAGTTCCTACTTGGCTCGCTTGAAGGAAAACCTGTTGATGATGATGATGATGGTTACTGATTTTTGCATGGACATGAATCTCAATTTCTTGATCTTTAAAAGTAAGTTAAATCGTTTTTGTTCTGTCTCATTAATTCACTGAATCATAAATTGAATACTAAAGTTTTGTTCGATTAATTAATACACCCTTAAATGCTGTTTTAGAGGACTTTAATTAAAAAACTGGTTTAATATGCTCTTTTTGGGGACTGATTATCACGAAGTACGTCCTAATGGGGTCCACACCACAGTTTCAGCCTAGTGGTCTCCAGACCCTCAATACAGCCGTGATATTTGATCTTCACTATTTTGCTATCGGTATACCGACTGCACATAGCTTCGTTCTCGCTGTAATTAATCCACAACCCACTCTCACGGTTTCTCTGTGTAGTCCTTGGGTACTCTGGAGGAATTATTCTGGATCTGAAGGAACAAAAGTATGTCATCTGCAAATCGAAGGTGGTTGTGATAAGATCCAAAAAACCTTATTCCTTCTTCATCCCACTTTAAACGATTTTACGTCCTTCTCCAAGGCTCCAGAAAATAACATTGGTGAAATGAAATCATTTTTTACAACTCTGTATTCTGAACTTTTCACTCTCTTTGTGTAATCGAATAGAAGTTGTAGTATTTTTGTATATATTCTTCATCAAACTGACGTAGGTTCTCTAGTATTAGTTTTTATTGTACCAGCGTCATAGTTTATAACATCATACAAAGTGGTGACTGGCATCGTTCCTTATTTTTCTAACTTCGTTGACAGCCTGTAGATGGTCCGTCATGCCATTCGCACTTCTAAGCACGTGTTCTTTTCTTGGTTACAGTATAAATTTGTTCAATGCACGATTGGTAATTTTTGTACAAGTCTTGCGTATCGCTGATAACAGGCTGCTAGTTTACTGGCTGTAGTTTTTCTTCACTATTTTCTTTTTTTGGTTAAGAAGAATTACAGCACTGATCCATCTATCTCGATCGTCCCGTTATGGTAACATTCTGTGAATTACTGAGCAAGTTTTGGTTTCGCAACTTCTCCCCTTGCTCTTATCACTTCCGTATTGTTCATATTTATTGTACCCCCACCCCCACCCCCACCCCACCCCACGCCACCACAACACAAAAAATATCAGCGATTCTTGAAAGAATCGAATTCTCTTGTATAAAACAGATTCAAACGTTTGATTACTTGATTACTTTATAAATGGTCTTTGTGTTAAATATTTGACGTTAAGTTTGCAAATCATTCATGGTTGAAAACTCAAAGCCCTGATTATTTTATCACAAACTAATGAAAAAGGTTAGAAAATGTTCGAAATTATGTTTAAAATTTGTTGAAACACGTTAAGTACTCTCACTAGCAAACACTTAGTATGCTCTGGGTAATTTGTGCTCCGCTGTAAGAAAAGCCTGTTTCTCATGCATCTCAATGTTTATTACGTCACAGCACTTAAAAAAATGGTTCAAATGGCTCTGAGCACTATGGGACTCAACTGCTGAGGTCATTAGTCCCCTAGAACTTAGAACTAGTTAAACCTAACTAACCTAAGGACATCACAAACATCCATGCCCGAGGCAGGATTCGAACCTGCGACCGTAGCGGTCTTGCGGTTCCAGACTGCAGCGCCTTTAACCGCACGGCCACTTCGGCCGGCCACAGCACTTAGAACTATGAGTCGTGCAGTGATACACTCCTGGAAATTGAAATAAGAACACCGTGAATTCATTGTCCCAGGAAGGGGAAACTTTATTGACACATTCCTGGGGTCAGATACATCACATGATCACACTGACAGAACCACAGGCACATAGACACAGGCAACAGAGCATGCACAATGTCGGCACTAGTACAGTGTATATCCACCTTTCGCAGCAATTCAGGCTGCTATTCTCCCATGAAGACGATCGTAGAGATGCTGGATGTAGTCCTGTGGAACGGCTTGCCATGCCATTTCCACCTGGCGCCTCAGTTGGACCAGCGTTCGTGCTGGACGTGCAGACCGCGTGAGACGACGCTTCATCCAGTCCCAAACATGCTCAATGGGGGACAGATCCGGAGATCTTGCTGGCCAGGGTAGTTGACTTACACCTTCTAGAGCACGTTGGGTGGCACGGGATACATGCGGACGTGCATTGTCCTGTTGGAACAGCAAGTTCCCTTGCCGGTCTAGGAATGGTAGAACGATGGGTTCGATGACGGTTTGGATGTACCGTGCACTATTCAGTGTCCCCTCGACGATCACCAGTGGTGTACGGCCAGTGTAGGAGATCGCTCCCCACACCATGATGCCGGGTGTTGGCCCTGTGTGCCTCGGTCGTATGCAGTCCTGATTGTGGCGCTCACCTGCACGGCGCCAAACACGCATACGACCATCATTGGCACCAAGGCAGAAGCGACTCTCATCGCTGAAGACGACACGTCTCCATTCGTCCCTCCATTGACGCCTGTCGCGACACCACTGGAGGCGGGCTGCACGATGTTGGGGCGTGAGCGGAAGACGGCCTAACGGTGTGCGGGACCGTAGCCCAGCTTCATGGAGACAGTTGCGAATGGTCCTCGCCGATACCCCAGGAGCAACAGTGTCCCTTATTTGCTGGGAAGTGGCGGTGCGGTCCCTTACGGCATTGCGTAGGATCCTACGGTCTTGGCGTGCATCCGTGCGTCGCTGCGGTCCGGTCCCAGGTCGACGGGCACGTGCACCTTCCGCCGACCACTGGCGACAACATCGATGTACTGTGGAGACCTCCCGCCCCACGTGTTGAGCAATTCGGCGGTACGTCCACCCGGCCTCCCGCATGCCCACTATACGCCCTCGCTCAAAGTCCGTCAACTGCACATACGGTTCACGTCCACGCTGTCGCGGCATGCTACCAGTGTTAAAGACTGCGATGGAGCTCCGTATGCCACGGCAAACTGGCTGACACTGACGGCGGCGGTGCACAAATGCTGCGTAGCTAGCGCCATTCGACGGCCAACACCGCGGTTCCTGGTGTGTCCGCTGTGCCGTGCGTGTGATCATTGCTTGTACAGCCCTCTCGCAGTGTCCGGAGCAAGTATGGTGGGTCTGACACATCGGTGTCAATGTGTTCTTTTTTCCATTTCCAGGAGTGTAGTTTCGCAAGTACATTCCGTGGTATGTGTAATGACTGTCTGCAAAATATGTATCGGATAGATTTAGTAGTAAATAAGTATAAATTAAGACGTCGCTTCTGTTACTGAAGCTTTACTGTATGAGCGATGAAATTGTAGTAAGCGATAAACTGTTTTTCCTTGAAGTATTTTGTGAAGGATGTCAGCAGGCAAAAGTTTCGAAAAGTTTTGAACGTATGTTTAAAGTTTGTTGAATGTTGCTAAGTGCTCTCATTTTCAGATTCGATGAATAAAGTGTGGGTAAGTTTGGCGCCAAAAGTTACGCTGCCTCAAGACACGTACAGGGAGTGTCATAATTAATAACACAAGTGCATGCTGTTGAAAGTACACCATACTACAACCAAAAGGTCTCAGTAAACATAGCCCCTAAAACGCATACCGTAAGAGCGACGAGCATAATCTTAGATACTCTGAAACAAATCTATTGTAGTCCGACTGCTTATCTGAGTGGTAACGTGCTTCCTTCCGTGCAGCGGGCCCGGGTTCGATTCCCGGCCGAGTTAGAGATTTTATTCGCTCGTGGACTGGCTATTGTGTTGTCCCCATCATTTCATTCTCATCACCTGCACGCAAGTCGTCCACTGTAGCGTCGACTGAAGTAAGACTTGCACTTGGCGGCCGAACTTTTCCGGCCAACAACACCACACGCTCATTTCCATTTTTTTCTTCTACTGCAAGCTCTCTGCCTTCCATGTTTTAACAGGTGGTAGTATGGACCAAAACCAACGATAAATGTCCAGCAGACATGGGCTCCGAAGTGCATACCTTAAGAACTATGAGCTCTTTTTCATCTCCGCTACTGTGAAACACATCTCATCTACTGAAAAAAAGTGCTCACAGCTCTAGGCTGCGTTCACACTGCCGGCCGGGCCGAGCCGAGCCTGGCCGGGCCGCCGCCCGCTTTGATATCAAACACGTGGATTTGAACTGCGGTGTTCACACCGGCGGCCGGGCCGCGCCGACACGGCGTCAGCCTCCCGGAGCCGAGCCGGCGACATCCCGAGTGTTTAATATTGCCGGCGCGAGCCGACGGCAGGCGCGAGCCTGTGGAGCAGCACTACAGCTTCTGCAGTACACACATCACACGTCTCCCTTCTGCCTTCATCACAAGTGTGACGGCACACGTCTTTTATTTTAAGATGTACCTCACATTTTCCAATCAGTGAGGAAAAATTACGTTTCTTATAATGATACATGCGAAATTAATTTTACACTGCTGGCCACCGTAAATGCAACACCCTGAAGGAAGCATCCGAATCAAGTGAAATTTACACCATGGGTTTGCAGCGATGAGATATGCAACTGATTAGAATTTCAGCGCAGACGCACATCACGCGCGCCTGTGGCGCCACCTCATAGCGCCATTTAAGGCTTGGCGATTTCGACGAGTGTACGTTCGGCACGTGTGTTTACCTTGTGGTTGTTTCACAAGACGACCAGTTATGCCTCGTAGACAACAGCGAACATCGTTTGATCAAGTATCCGAGTTCGACAGAGGAAGGATAGTGGCTTACCGAGATTGTGGATTATCATACAGAGAAATCGCTAGTCGTGTTGGGCGAAACCAAACAACTGTAATGCGGATATGTGACCGTTGGATGCAGGAGGGTACGACGGACCGACGTGGTCGATCGCATTCACCTCGGTGCACCACTGCACGTGCTGATAGGCAAATTGTGCGCATGGCAGTGACGGATCGCTCAGTGACATCCCGAACCATAGCACAGCACATTGCGTCTGTAACGCATCATCCAGTGTCTGCGCGTACCATTCGACGCCGTTTACGCAGAGTGGTCTGTCCGCAAGACGTCCATTGCTTCGTCTACCATTGACGCAGAACCACAGACGTCTCCGTCGCCAATGGTGTGATGACAGACGGATGTGGACGGCAGAATGGAATGACGTTGTCTTTACTGACGAGGTACGCTTCTGTCTGAAGCACCACGACGTTCTGATTCGAGTGTGGAGACACCGTGGAGAGAGGATGCTGGACAGCTGCATTATGCACCGCCGCACTGGTCTTGCACCGGGTATTATGGTATGGGGCGGTATTGGATATTACTCTCGCACGCCTGTAGTACGCATTGCCGGTGCTTTAAATAGCCGGCGCTACATATCCGAGGTGCTGGAGCCAGTTGTCCTTCCTTACCTTCAGGGCTCGGCCACAGCCATATTTCAACAGGATAATGCGCGACCACACGTGGCACGCATTGTCCAAAGGTTCTTCGTCAATAACCAGATTGAATTGCTTCCCTGGCCGGCTCGCTCTCCGGATCTTTCGCCGATAGAAAACATGTCGTCCATGGTTGCTCAACGAGTGACCCAGATTACATCCCCAGCTGCCACACCAGATGATCTTTGGCAACGTGTGGAAGCTGCTTGGGCTGCTGTACCCCAGGAACACATCCAACGTCTCTTTGACTCAATGCCGAGACGTGTGGCAGCGGTGATCTCCAACAATGGCGGCTACTCTGGCTACTGATTCTGGCAGGAACCACATGTCACAGACGTCTGTAAACGTAATCATTTGATACTTGGTCAACATGTTATCTACAAAATAAATTTTGTTGTACTACCTCTTGTCTTTCTTGTTGTTGCATTTACGGTGGCCAGCAGTGTATTTCATTTATTTAATCTACCGTATTTACATGCATTTACAACAATAGCTTGCCAGCGATCGCGACATTGCCGCCACTGAATAGTTCGCATTTACTTGTAAACGGAGACAGATATGAGTGTCACTGAGGGACGGAAATGTGTCCCTACCAGAAATGACAATGCATTGTAAAGTCATGCTGTGGCACATTACTAGAAGCTGTTGTCTGTGACAAGTTTTTGCGATGTTCTTACTTTAATGGATGCAAAATAACATATACATGACATTAACTAGTGTCCATCAATTTGGTATCAGATATTCGGCTAGTATGACAGTAATGATACAGTTTCCGGATTATAGAACGAAGTAACCAAGGAGTGTGTTTCAGATAGTACACACAAATATAAATAATTTTCCTTTATAATTTTATTTGTTTTATCTACAATGAAATGAGATATACAAAAATACAGTAAATAGCTAAGTACTTTCAATTCCAAAATTTATTTTTGAAAGGTTTTTTTAATTATTTTAAGTTGCATTTTTAACGAAATATTCAACAAAAGTGTTCCTGACAGTTTTCGAACGTAATGTGGAATTTCTGTTGAATGTGGCACCAGCTGTCTGCATATCAGCATTGTTACAAAACTTTTCAGCTTCAACATTGCATCCTTCTCTGTCAATGACAATATTGTGAAGTTGACAAATGCACTTGACTATATGATCAGCTACGTCAATTGATGTTTCAAGCCGGCCGCGGTGGTCTAGCGGTTCTAGGCACGCAGTCCGGAACCGCGCGACTGCTACGGTCGCAGGTTCGAATCCTGCCTCGGGCATGGATGTGTGTGATGTCCTTAGGTTAGTTAGGTTTAAGTAGTTCTAAGTTCTAGGGGACTGATGACCACAGTAGTTAAGTCCCATAGTGCTCAGAGCCATTTGATGTTTCAATTTCCTTCCTCAGTAGTCTCAATTTATTGGTCATGATACCAAATGCACATTCAACAACTTTTCTTGCTCTGGAATGCATATCATTGTATAGAATCTTCTCGTTGTCCAAATTTCTGCGAGGAAAAGGTCTCATCAAATTCTCTAATAAGGGGTAAGCTTCATCTCCCAAAATGACGTACGGTAGTTCCTGACACATTCCTTCAAGTCTTGTTGGTGGCGGTAATAACAGCTCCCCATTTGTAAGCTTCTTATATAACATACTTCCTTTAAACACGCCTGCATCAGACTGTTTACCATAGGCACCAACATCTACAGCTATAAATTTGTAATTTGCATCAGCAACTGCTTGGAGTACAATCGAATAATACTGTTTGTAATTGTAAAACATGCTGCCAGAAAGTTTAGGACATTCGACACGTATGTACTTCCCGTCTATACATCCAACACAGTTTGGAAATCCCCATCTCGTATGCATTTCACTGGCAATTTCTTTAAATCGAGAAACAGTTGGCGTTGGTAAATGAATGGGAGCAAGTGACTCCCATATGGCCATACAAACGTCTTTCACCACCACTGATACGGTGGACACTCCTAATCGGAATGACGATGCTAGTGCATGAAAGGAGATGCCAGTGGACAGATACCTGAGAAAAAAACATCGTAAAATGTGTTACTCAAGTGTGGTGTTGGGCGAAATTTTTACACTTTTGTTTGCACAGTAGATATTTACTTAGTCCATGTCATTTCCCAGTTATACAACAATAAATAATTAAAGAGACTTTTCTTGCACCCTTCTATATTCTTTCAATTAAAATAATGAAACCGAAATGCAAAGACCTGAGAGACAGTTAGAGAATAACTTGGCAAAATAAGGTTATGTGATCCAGGGAATAGTATATTAAAATGCAATTCCACTAGGGCTTTGCTCTGTCATATGATTTTCCTAAGTTTCAAGAGCTATGCACAGTTCCATATCAGTGGAAATAGAACCACTGAGTCAAAGGGCATTATCTCAAAACTCTTCGCCTATCAATCTGTCTATCTTACAAGGTAATGAAAAGAATTCTGCGAGGTCATAAGTGGCTCCACATGTTGAACCATCACCACTGCCAAGCGCTGCATCATGAAGAAAAAAGAAGAAAAAAGTTGGAAAATTCTGAAGGAGTATTTCTGCGATTCTTCGTTGAAGGCACAGCAAGACATTACCCAAAATGACGAAGCTAATTACTTCCTAATGATTCTCAGGAGTCCCATAAACTCTCTTCCCCCCAGAGGTAAGCGTTTGTGAAATTTAAAATACAAAAGCATGACTACAATTAATTGGAGATAGTGAATGCTGTACAAAGTTCTACTGCAAACCAAAAAGTGTGTACTAACGAATCTTACCTTATCGTTGTACACAATTTTTCTTCTTCTGTTATACTTCTGCGAAAATTTGTGTTCTGTTTCGATATTTTGTCTTGAATGTTATGCAGCACATACTGAAATGTATTATGATTCATTCTGTAATATGAATAAAATTTTTCAGGATAGTTTTTAAGTTCTTCATGTAAAGAAAAAAACTCTCCTAAATGTTTGTCGCTATTTATGGGTGAATCCATAACCTCCTAGTTCTTCTGTACTTCAAAACTGTACGAGTAACTGCAGAGTCAAAACAATACCAATAAAAGACTGAAGACATTGTTCTACACGACAGCACAGACTAGCTAAAGGCTGTTGACTGCAGCTACGTTTTCTACTGACTTGCTTGTCAGCTGTCGAAGGGTGGGGAATTTTTTTAAATTTATTTATTTGGCCTCTGGCAGCTAACAGCCATTTAGCCAAAGAGTGGGGATTACCTTGACAGTGCAGCGCAGCCAGCCAAGGAAGAAAAAAACCAATGAAGGACAATGAAACGCACATCTGTGTCCATCTACAGTAGTTTCATTAACTCTCCATTTTTTTCTGTCAAAGTAGACAACGAGACTACAGAATTGCGCTTCAGTTTCTGCAGTAAACGTATCACAAATCTCCAGTTTGTTTTTGTGATTAGTTTTACACCACTGATCACTAGTAATTAGTTTTTTCTGTCCTGCATTATATGACTACACTAAACCAAGCTGTAACCGCGCGAACTCCGTTGCTTGCGGACGCGGCACTGACGCCACTGAATAGCTCGCATTACTTGTGACCAGAGTCAGATATCCGTATCATTATCATTTCAAAAACTTTTTGGTACTTTTAGCTACATTTCATTCCCAACAATTTATGGTCTAAAACGGATCTAACAGTAAGGTACCCGCTACATAACTTTTTCACTACAAGATTTGTAAATTAAGTGCATAACGTTGACAAATAGCATCATTTCACAATGACTGTTAAGAAATATGGAAAGATAAATGATTCAATACGAAGCTAAGATGTTACACTACCACGTGTACAAAAATCAGATTCTTTAGCCGCATACTTTCTTCAAAATCGGTTGGGAAGCATTACGAAACTAAGAAATCACGCGAAACAAAAAGTAGACTTTTTCTTTTTTCACGGCGTAAGTAACGCTTTTAAGGAAAAAATAAGTTAGGATAAGCGTTTTAGGCCTACGTTTACTGCACATTTTTGGTCCATTCTACCTCCTCCCACAATATGGAAAGCAAATAGCTGGCAGTATAAGAGATTGCAGCTGGCACAGTGCAACGTTTTAGCCATTTATTAATATAGATGCCGTCATTCCCAGTGGTTTTTTTTCCATTTTCTATGCCAGAAATTACTTCTGAGACCACTTCCGGTAAGCACTCAGTCTGACAATCTAATATTTGAGTGTAGGCACATTAGAGAGGTTTCACACACATTTAGTGTAGTCTCACGGTTTGTCAGAGCAGAGTGAGATGACACCCTTGGTGACATTCGTGAGTACAGCCGATCATCATTTACTAACTCACGCAGTGTTTCGTATGGGCACCTGTCATACATCCTCAGGCGAACTGTGGAAGAATGACGTCAGCTACCCAACATACCTCCAAAAACACTTGATTTAATGGCTGCTGGTTCTATGCTTCTTCCCTCGAAATCCTCCATAAAAAAAGTCCTGATCGAAGGGAACAGAGGGCTTCCCATTCTGACGCCAATCCGTTTACAGAATTCCTTTTTACATACACAATATTTTGGGGTAAGAGTATGCCGGAATAAGATTATCTGCGCCACGAACTGAAACCACTATGAAGACAGAAACCAAAAAGCTTTCTAAGCTATTTGAGTTCTTCCAAATCTATTGATGAATTCCAAAGAGCTGTATATGTGATGAAAACACAACCCAGAAAGGGTCATAACAAAGACCCAAGATGTTTAGGTAAAACGTATGTAGCCGCAGCAGTACTGTTACTGGGGCGATCCATGTCAGTTCAGCCATGGGCTCCAGCTCATAGTCTCAGATTTGACATATTCAGTACACTAATGCTACCATGTGTGGAACACTCGTGTACAAAGTATTAGTTTCCCCTGCCAATTAGTTCCAGAATTATGACTTGTGAAAGAAGGTGGCGTGACCCGGAAATTGCAATCCACATCTGGCAATCTGTCTTCAGACCCAACTTCAGGTCTTAATAACTTTGGAACTATTCCACACAGTCCACTGAAATTTTTACAACCCAGTAACATCCATTTAGAAAATACACTCCATGAATCAAAACACCAGCAACATATTTCTGAGGGAAAATAAAATATTCCAAAATGTGATTTAAAAAATGTAATACGTTAAAAGGTAAATATTGTATGTGCCCTCTATGCCAAATATAATTTACTCAAAAAGGGTATAAACTTTTTGTGGTAAACTTAATGTGGCCTAAACACACACAGAACTCATCGTGCCCATATCAGTCACAAAAACTGAGTTACATGTACACAAAAATACTAAAATTTGAAAAGTTACCTGAAAAACATGGATTTTCGAAGTGTGGTAGCACACAAGGGACAAGTGGTATCCAAGCCAAATTTCACACACTGCATAAGTAGACCATAATCATATATATCTCAAAATTTCAGAATGTTATTGCAAGACATTTGTGTACAATGGAAGTTGACAGATGTGTTTCGTTGTGTGGCCATTGTTCCACAACACAATTTTGTAGAAACATGTCGTAAACTGTTCTACCTCTTCTTATCCTCTCCCAAAACTGTTTAATCACTAAGCAACAACATATAGACAGATTAACACAACCTATCATCAATGTTTACTGCACCGCTTCGAACAGAAGTTCTCCCACACTTTAACTACTGTTCTCTGTACATTGAGTGGCAAATTGTACTGTCTTCCTGGCACTGTGGTAGGAACTGAAACTGTCATAATATGTTCAAAAGGAATCCAACACCTGTCTGCCAAATGTGGCCAATGAAATGATCTTGTTGGTCCTGCTGGTGCCATGAAGTTCACAAATACATCACCTTCTGCTTCACAGCACTCTGCAACACATCCTAAGTACGATTTGTTAACATAAACAGAAATAACATAGCAACATGGTTGTATGTTGCTGCTTTTGCTTCTGAATCCTGAGCCAGACACACTGTGAAGACACATGTGCATGAACCTACAGTTATAACCGGACAGTCTGCTCATCTGCACATTGTCAGAGTCCGCTGGAGAGAAGTGATGATGGCTCCTTGTGCCTGCAACAGTTTTAACGTGATCTAGTCTGCTTTTTAGCAACTCTTAGACTGATTTCACCTCATATTTCGATACATAGAATGATTGTATGCCAGAGATATTTTTCTGTACCCAGGTAAATAATTGAAGAGGTGTTAGAATGCGACCTTCTGTAGGGTGTTCCAAACTAGCTCGTATTGCCACGAGCTTAATGGTAGCACCAATTGTTGTGTTGGCTGAAGAGCCAACACCGTGTTACTAGAGGAGGCCGAAAGGCACGCGTTTCAGCTCACGCAGGCTGGCGTGAGGAGGGAAGAACTATGCTGACGTGAGGTCTGGAACATGACAAGGAATTAGAATTCAGAAAGCGGACATAATTAGTTTGATACTTAACTTTAATCCATTAATGATGAACGTCGCTCTTAACGGTACATGATTCACAATATTATCTGTTCAGAATATATTCTAGTAACTGAATATGGCGCCTTGCTAGGTCGTAGCACATGACGTAGCTGAAGGCTATGCTAAACTGTCGTCTCTGCAAATGAAAACGTATGTAGACAGTGAACCATCGCTAGCAAAGTCGGCTGTACAACTGGGGCGAGTGCTAGGGAGTCTCTCTAGACTAGACCTGCCGTGTGGCGGCGCTCGGTCTGCAATCACTGATAGTGGCGACACGCGGGTCCGACGTATACTAACGGACCGAGGCCGATTTAAAGGCTACCACCTAGCAAGTGTGGTGTCTGGCGGTGACACCACACCAATACCATCACATACATTTTTACCATTACTCGTTGCGAAAAAATTCCATTCTGCGTGAATCTGAAAAGCATGGTAATGCATGCATAAATTTTTGAGATTTTTACAGTTTTTGTTCTGACTAGCTGCCTCATCACTGAAGTATTTCGCAAAATGTATGTGAGGCAGCTTGTTTTTCACATATGCCATGACAGTGCAAACGTGGGCATGAACTGCAGTGGCATCATGAATTAAACAGTCAATAAAAACGCACAGGTTCATGACAGACACATCATCTGATTCACCTCTATCGTAAATCGCAAATGGCTGGAGAGTCGCTTGACTGTTGTACCAATGATATCCTTGGATGGCATCTTGAACTATAAATCCATAATTTTCAGAAAAGTCTAGTATTACTACAATTTCATCTTGTTTCAAATTATCCTTACAAAACTGGAGATAAGCTGATTGTGCTGTTGCTGTGAAGCTGTGTGTGGTCAGTTTGTCCGTTTTTGACAACAAATTTCAACAAAATCTTCCAATTTACTTTGCTTTGTTTCAAGACTTGTGCGATCCATGTGTGTCCATTGTTTATAAGAAACAAGTTCATCGTCATCCTTAAGGAGTGCACCATACAGTTTGTTATTCACGTGTTCTGCAAGATTTGCCTTACCAGGACACTGGTAGGAACTGATGTCACACACTAGCAGCTTCATTGCACCTTTGTAATCCAAACCAGAATCCTTTATAGCAGTAAACATTAGCTTAGCATTTTGATGCGTCTCACATACACAAACATTGTGTGTGCCTCTTGCACTTACAGGCACAGTCCATTTTGGGCGAAGATTGAAAAAGATGATAAACCTACTTTGGTATTGGGATACTTTGCCTTGAATTCTACATACAGTTCTGATATGTTGCATAGCAAGTCTTTTTTTCATCTGTACATTTCCCATTTTCACCGTTACATAGTCTTTTTTTCCAGACATTATTCGGTTGTAGTCATTATTTTCATAAAATTCCGACATTAGCACCTTTATTTCTGAACTCAATTGCTTTCCCTGAGCCTGCTGAAATTGTGGAAGCACTCCTTGAGTTGCTTTTATTTTCCTAGCTTGCCTTACGATATATGTAGAAACAATGAATTCCTTTGCAGTGTAGTCAATAAACCAGCTGGAAGGTGCAAGGGTAAGAATAGCTACTTTTTCCTGGCGTGTGGATATGGCACATTTTTCTTTCATATCATGCACAATTTTGTCCAAATTAGAGAATTTCTGGTATGATTTCTGTTCCTTTGGAGGAGATAGTTCTTCCTCTTCCAGCATTAGTGTGTCAGCTATTTTGTGTTTTAATTCCATTTGAGCTTCTTGTAGTTTTCTTCTACCATAGATGGGCCTGTCTCTTTTCC
Source organism: Schistocerca nitens (assembly GCF_023898315.1). Classification (NCBI taxonomy): domain Eukaryota; kingdom Metazoa; phylum Arthropoda; class Insecta; order Orthoptera; family Acrididae; genus Schistocerca; species Schistocerca nitens. Next base: position 926,204,039 of record NC_064617.1, on the reverse strand, counting down.
CAACTTTGTGTGTCTTCATGGAGACAAACCAAGAGCAGTCACTGTAGTACTTAACCGCTCGTCTGCTGTGGTTGTAGGTGGCTGATACTCTTCGTCACTGTCATGTAAATTATCAGAATATTCTTCATCTTTTATCAGTGTAGCACACCTGGAACATAACTTCTGTCCTGGTTTCATGTTAAGTCCCATGCACTGATTCACTTTCAATACTGATTTTATATCGATTTCTCTGGGGCTACACTTCACTGTCTTCTTATGAATCCGAAATGGATCAAAACAACTTCTTTGTAGGAAAGAATACTTATCCAGAAACACTTTCATACGATGATAACAAACACTAAAGTTTCCTGGAACTGGTATAACCTGACGCAAACTGCTGCAAAAGACAAAAAGATGAAGAAACTCATGGTGATGCAATAAATATTTCCACCACTATATACATAGTATTTTGAATAGGAAGCCTTACCTGGAAACGTACCGTTTGTTGGTTATGTATGCAACAGTGCAGTCATGCTGGGGAGGGTGAAGGCGCGGTGGTTACGTCGGATCTGCTGATATCATTTGATGTCTGTCCTACCTCTCTGACTTGGTTCGAGACTCATTCGCGTATCTGTGAGTGTTAGAGCAAGGCGTTTGAGTGCACGTTTGTAGAATACAGAGACGTGATCCGTATGAATGGCGAAGCCCACGGTATTGGAACAGCTGCTCCTTGCTTTTACCAGAATCGTTCTCCACAACGTCCAACTCCACTGCGTAACGTTTTCGCCACAGTTACTCAACGGCTTCGAAAAAGGGTACTTTCACAGTCAGCAGGCGTGATTGTGGTGCTCTAAGCTGACGCCGCACATCCGAATTGGAAAAGGCCGCACTGCATCACTTCGAAGTGAACCCGTCAACATGTGCACGAGAAATTTCTTTGGCTATCAGTGACTCGAACTGAAAACAAGTGACGTACTGGGTCATGCCGAATCAGTTACTTGCAAAAGTGGTCGCATTACCAACATGTTTTCAGATGGTTGTTGCAAGGAAACGGTGTTTTTCGGAAATGGGTTCCAGTTCAAAATACTATCTACTCAGTCCCCTCCACAAGTCCTAGAAGTTTGTGACGGGGGCTTCCAGACATTCGTGTAGTAGTGAATATAAGGTACTTGAGAAATTTCAGTCTAGTTAACACTGTGCCAAGTAATTTTTCTTTAAGCCCTAGTTTGTCGTTGGACAGGAGGAAGAAAACTGAATTCATAGTGGTTTTGGATGAGACTAAGGTAATGGGGTAATCGTATGGCTAAAGCAGAGAATCGTGGGACGACAGATTTTGTGCAATTAATAGAAAAAAAACAAGTTCCTGTGCGTATCATATCTCTTTGATGACATTTCTGAAACGCTTGGAATGGTTTTGAGGAAACCAGTGACTACGAAACTGATGACTGAGAGAGAGGGTTTGAAAATCACGTCACCTTGTAACACCCCCCTTTCCTCTCCACATGGGAGACTAATTAAAGCATTGCCTTGTTGCTAATGGTTTGATATTAATTTGGGATAAGGCGCTGAATCCGGAGTGAAAGTAATAAATACTGTAGGGAAGTAGCCTACTCACGACATATGGAATTCATATGCTTTCCATCTTGTGACAGCCCAGTCCGCTCTAACTAACTATGACATCACGAACGTTGCGCAATAACTAAGTAAAGTAAGTAATCTGAAAAGTTAATAGCAATCCTCAGCGTAATGAACTTCAGTTATCAATAACTTCATTTCTCCATCAGAGTGCACAGTGAACTGTAATTACAGGCATCACTTTTTCGCTAATCACTTTCTGGTTGCCAACATTGTAGTTAGAGAGCCTGTGTTGAGAACGGCAACAAATAGAAAAATTTTCCACGAGCCAGAAGAAGTCAAGTGCTGTCATAATTTGATTGTTATTGTGCGATTTACTTTGCTCAATAATGATCGGCAGAAATAAAAAATGTACAAAGTTACATAGAAACTAGCTAGTGAAATTTTGGTCTGATGAGATGAATTAATTTTTGTAAATGAACGGTCGCCAACTCACTTAGTGTAAGCGAAATCACTTAAAACTCTTACTTTGAAGTTAAATTACGTTACTGTTGTAGCATGTTGGCAGGCGTGGGCAGTCGCAAAGACACTGACTCGCGCTCCATTATCAAAACACAATGATCAGCCAGAAAAATTTCAGTCATGGGCAAACAACTTCATGAAATTAATTACTAGTTCTGTAACGACTGAACTGTGATTCTCACTGCAATGTTAACTGTTTTGCAAAAGGAATAATTTTAGTATTTAAATGACTGTACTGTAATAATAACTGGTTTTTAAAATGGTAACGGAGTTCGCTACTTTGACTTATTGTTACTTAAATTACTTCCCACACAAAATTGTCTGAACGTGAGATATTGTAAACTATACTGCTTTGTCAAATGATTTGTCAATATCAGCATTTCATTAGCAAGTCCGAAAAAAGTGACTTTTTGTTCACTTTCATTTAAACTATAAATCAATTCGATAAACTCCACTCTTCCTATCATTTACTTTCAGTTCATTAGTGACAGACTCGGTTAGTTATGGATACGGAGAGGGTCCTGTCAGGTAGTTGTTACTCGGGATTAGACACCTTAACACACACTGATTACTAAAGTATTTGTTACTGGACGCTTCGCAACTAACACTGGCAAGTCTTTTACAATTATAAATGATAAACTGGTCGAGTCTTACTTCATAGCGATGCTGTCGGTGCGGCGAGTCCCATTATACCACGACACTGTACGGCCATAGGCCATTCACCACAGTTAACTTTGGGCCTGCCAGTACTCTTCTTAAGCACTGGTTAATCTTGATGCTTTGCGCTGTGCCCAATTAATTCTCCACATTATGCCCGGCCATACCTACCGTACATGGGATCTTGTAGTGAAACTAGTCTTGCGTCCTCTGGGAGCAGAACTCGTCCTCTGCGTCCGACCTGCTCTCTCGCTACTAACCGACCCTCGTTACCACCTGGCAGACACCCACTGCGCCGCGCCCCTGCGCCCAGTGACAGTACAACAGTAACAATAACCTCTTTGGATTACATAACGATAATCCCTGACTTGGCCATGGGGTCTACTACAGTTCTTCACTTTCTCTCTCATTGGTTATTTTGCTCACAAGAAGTTATTAAAACACATATACATCACAATAATATACCAAACATATTTATACACTTCAGTGAAATGTACGTAGTTAACAAAGCAGAAAAATTTGTATGTGGGCACTGTGTTGTTGTGTTACACAAGCCCCACTTTTCGTTGATCTATATTGGCAAATACAGATTCAAGGAAACGTTTAGAACGTAACAACAAGTCACTAAGCCAACCAACTTTTAGTTTTGGAATTAAAATTTAATTAATGATTTCCCACTGTCCCAAACGTCCTACTAATTACTCATTTGAAATCTGTTCGCTAACACTACATGGCTCATCAGAAAAATTTTTACAAAAACAATTATGTACCCAAAACATTAAATTATATAGGAATTTCTTTTGTCCAACAACTTGCTGTAAAGCACACAATAAAGAACGAAAACATTTATTCACTAACCTATTAACAACTGACATAAATTAAACAATACGATGACTCACTCACTAACTGAAAACGATTAAGAAATTTTCACACAGCATTTATAACATCTGTGTACACATAACATTTATAACTCTCATAAACTAAACATGGCGAGTGTTCATTACTCAAAAGTGATCCAAAAATTACTTTTCACATAGTATTTACATTATCTGTGCCCGCATAAGAAACGTTTGAATTACTATTTACGTCTTCTGCACCATACTATCCACATATGTACTGCCTACTCAAACGCATGTCTTTTATAAACTTTTTCCTGGAAAGCAGATACAGATTACTAGTGCACTGCCTCGTGCACGTCCTTATCAGCTTTCATTTTTGTGTGGGTGCCTCCATGTATTCAGCGTCCATAGGCACCTCTTGCATAATATTTTTTTTACTTTTGTCAGGTAATAATTTAGTTTCCTATGCGTTAATTAGCGTCCATTTTACAGAATTTGTACCTGCAACTTAAATGAGAAGTCTGAGTTCATCTGATTTCAGCAGTTACATACACTATTGTGGTCGTTTCATAGCTTTCGTTACTGATAATAACGTCACATCAGTACCTATGAGTTTTAATTTGTACACTGCAGCACTGAACATGATCATTATGTGATTGTTGTCAATAAACCGTCAAGATCACGGCCAACGCTGACCTTCCTTCTAATTTCACTATACATCTCCTAAAACTAATTACAATTAATATTCTCATTATAAGTTACATAACAAATTAGACAAACAGAAATATTATCTTCATTTTATTTCAACATGACATCCGCATTGTGTGATCATCAATAAAAGAAATAAATAGCTTTTTGGTCCTCAATTACTTACAATTATTTCCAGGCAGAATAACAATATTTGTCTCTGCTCTGATAGAGCTTTAAGTCTACTACATTCTGCACACCCAATATTTTACCTGATTGAGGGTATATCAGACAGTAAGCATTAGGGTGAGGAACGCCTTCAATTATGAATGGTCCATTATAAATAAACTTGAACTTGGAAATTTCATTTTCATTTCACTGGATTTCTATATGTATTTTGACGAGGATAATGTACCCTACCATGTATTTTACTGGATTTAAATTGGCATCATGCCTTTTAATTCGTGCTCCAGCACGTTTTCTCGTCTTTCCCCTCAACATCTCTTTCTTTTGACTGACGTCTAAATCTTGTTGCGGTGGCAAATCGATTATATCCTCTATTAGGGGTACTTTTCGACTTAACACCTAACATGATTTCCTCCGGTGCAAAGGCTGTACTTCCGTGAGACAACGAGTCAATGAACTTTTCAATATCAGCTACGTATTTGCCCCTCACACAGTGATTGTTAAGGCAATATGTTCTGAAATATCTACCCAATACAAGCATGTAGCGTTCTGAAGGGTTGCTCGATAGGTGCTAAGCCGAGATATTAATGACCTCTACCCCTTTTTCTTTTATGCCTTCATTCCGTGCCTTGCACATAAATTGCGGCGCATTGTCGGGTAATAACGCCTTCGGTTTTCCTACTTTCACGAAATAATCGTCCGAAAATTTTCTTAACACGCTTTAGCTGTGGGCTTAAACCAAGCATACAGGTTTACAAATTTTGAGAACGTGCCCAATACGACCAGAATGTATGCAAACTTACCGGTTGTTTTAGGAAATGGACCGTAAAGATTTGTTGCCTAAATTTCTAAATTATCCTTAGGTTGTGTACTTTGCATAGGACCACGACTAGTCACGTTTGGCACCTTAACTTTTTGACACCTATGACATGTTCGAATTCTTTCAGCCACTTTCCTATTCATATTGTCGAAACTCGAAGATTCATCTATCGTATCCACACATTTGTTTGCTCCACAGTGATCAAAAGCTAGATAAAAATAACCGATCAACTCTGGGACACTTCACACGCCACTTCTCTTTATCCATATTTTTGCGCGAGTGTAGGATACTAGCATAGATATTGTAATACTTCAGCAATTTCTCATCCCTCTCATTCGTTGCATCAAACCCAGTTTTAACTACACTCAAGCATTCGTCCTCGTTCTGGTAAAGACACATGTTTCTATACACGTTTTCTGTTTTTCTTTTTCAGTCAACATCCTTCAAGTACATTATTTCAAATATACCCTCTGCACCCTCCTTGTTAATTGCTCCACCAGGATCGTAAGGCAGTCTAGACAATGCATCGGGTGCTCAGTTGTCTACACCCCTCACATGACATATCTCGAAATCAAATTTTTATATATACAATGCCCATCTTTTCAGCCTATCGTGCAATAACCGACAGTTCTTCAAAAACGTCAAGGCCTTGTGGTCGGTACACACTATGTCTTTGTGCTCCAATAAGAAACCTTTAAATGTTTTGACTCCCGATACTATATCTATAGCTTCATTTTCCGAGACTGTATTATTTCTCTTGTATTTTGTCAGAGTTCTACTAACAAAAGCAATGGACCGTCACTCTTTGTTTTCTTCTTGTTCTATTTCTTGAAATATGTGCACCGCAATACCGTAATCGCATGGTACTGTAAAATGGTACTGTCATATCTGGGTGATGTAATACTACGACTTTTGTAAATTCATCCTTTACTTTATCGAACGCTATTTGACATTTCTATGTCCAGAAAACGCACTGTTTTTCTTTAACAGACCACACGAACCTGGGTCATTAAAAACTTGCCCTTCTGCATATTTACCATAAAAATTACGAAGACCAAGGAAAGCATGCAATTGTATTTTGGTTCTTGGCGGTCGGCAGTTTTTTATCGCGTCTACTTTCCGCAGGTCTTTAGTTATTCCCGAAGATGTTATGATATGGCCTAGAAAGTCTACGCCCTTTTTCACAAATTCACATTTCTTTAACTTCAGTGTAATTCTCCTACGTCTCAGTGCTTGAAAAACACCTATTAATAGTTCAGAATGCTCTTCCCATGATGACATTACTATTAACAAACCGTCAACATAGATCGTAATTCTGGCGCCAAGTTCTTTCCCCAACACACTGTCAAGCGCTCAGATGAACACCGACTTGTTCATTCCTAAAGGAATAACCTTATACTGAGGGAATACTGCCAGTTTTCGCGGTTCTTCTTTGAGGACTATCTGCCAATAACCAGTTGTCAGATCGAGGCTTGTCATATAGCGCACATTGTGAATCTTCTGCAAAACATCGTCTAAACGCTCAGAACGATCTGTCTCACGCATCACAACCTTGTTAAGATTGCGCTCATCTGTCACAATCCTAACATTAATCTTTTTTATTCACCACAAAAAGCAGGTTGTTATACTGGCTTTTAGAACATACTATGATGCCTCACTCGTCCATACAGTTTATTTCTGTTTTGTACCGCTTGTCTCCTAGCTATTGGTACTTGATAAACTGCTCCAAAAATGGTTCATGGAGTATCGTCTCAATTTTATACTCAAAATCACGTACAGTGCCCGGTTTATCTGAAAATGCCTCCTCGTTATTAATGAAAATGTCATACACCCCCTTCTTTTGGTCGGAAGGTATGCCTGACACTATCTCCACTATTGTTGCAGACTCATCATTGTAAGTTGATATATGTACGTTTCTAACATGGTAACACTCGGACCCTTCACTCAACCCTTCACTCGTGGGTAACGTAATTATACTCAGTCTCGTATCACGATCACTGAATCTGATTGACGTCATCAAAACCCATGTCTAATTTGTTTTATTCTACAGCACATACCATCATTCTACTGTCACAATCAATGATTACTTTATTCTTTATCATCCAATCCATGCCCATAATTATTTCTGTGCTCAGCTGAGACAACACTAGAAAATCATGCTCAAACACAACATCCCTAATATAAAGTTGCATCAGAAACACCTGACTTGTTATGTGAGTCAGCCAGTGTTTACTTGCTTTGTTGCTGCCACCGCTGTTATGTTGTTTCCTCTGACACGGCCGCTTACCGCCATAGGTTTACTACAGGCACCAGTAGCACCTACTACTTTCACTCCCGTAACAGGCACTTTCACTATATCCATTAGGGGTTTAATTCTCTCATATAATAACTGTGACAATACTAATCTGACTCCCATTATCAATTAACACCTTAGCTTCCATTCCATGTACACTAATAGATATTATAATTTGGTCATGTTGCTTCATTCATTACCCTTCTCCCATCTCCTCCCATAACAAGTGTTGTTCCACATACAAATCACTCCACAAGGCGTCATTCAGTCTATACAATTTATCTGGGGGTTTCTTCCGCCTTCCCCTGCTCCCTTCTCTCTTGTGGCACAAAACATACCTCAGTTCATCCTGACTCAAGGATTGGCAGATTCACTTTCATCGGTGTCACCTTCACAAATCAAATCTGCTTTGACTTCGTATACATTACGACTATCTGTTTCGTTCATTTTATTTAGCTGTCGTAAGCTACATAATCAAGATGCATATCACAGTTGCTCGACCAAATACGCCGAATTCGGCTGAATAGGGAATGACATCTACTCATCTGCACCTCATGTGCCCCCATATCTCCACTACATTCATTAAGCTTATCAACATTACTCATATTCTTATTAACTTCATTCGCTTCGTGCAGCGTCTTCCTCAGATTGATCGCCCCCACCATTATGCACACTTCACAATTACACCCTCCACACTCTGATAGCTTTTCCCACCAAAATTTGCGTTCCTATTTCGTCTGCCACATCATAAATTTCGCCTAATTGCTTCAGCCAATCCCTATCATCGCCTATTTTCCGACTTCGTTAACTACAATAGCACGTGTCTCCACGGACACTTTTCTTTTTTCGGCGCCGCTGTACCACTTGTACGCGCCATACCCGCTGTCGCTTGCACATTACAAACAATTTCAGTTTCTGTCGCTTCTGATTTGTCCTGTACACGAAGTTCATTGTCCTTGCATTGTTTCTTAAACAGCTGAATTCTTATGTGAGCCAGTCCGTGTTTACTTGCTTTGTTGCCGCCACCGCTGTTACAGTTGTTATCTTTGATTGGGTAGCGTACCGCCACCCGCACCAGTTTGCCCCTTTACTGTTGAACACCCGCGTTTCCCGAGCAGTAATTTTCACGAACTCGGCCGTTAAGACTACTTCTTCCGCGACCGCCACCTCTTCGTCCTCTCCTACCTCTACTTAGTGAGCGCACCTCACGTTGTAATCATTGTGACGTAACCGTCTGTTTTGGTTGTTACTGAAATTGTTTCTGTTCTGGTTGTTATTGTTTCCGCCGTGGTACCGTTTGTCACTTTTCTTCAGAAAAGATGTTTTATCGTTTTCGCCCATAAGATAGCCTCGGCACTCCACAGTAATTTTCCACGAAGTACCGTTAACACTCTATAATGCAATTTCATATTTGTCTCATTACTCGGTCGGTATGGAAAAGCTTGCATAAATTCCTGCAAAACCTCGTCCTGTTTATTAACACACCAATTGCTCAAAAATTCCTCCAAAGTTCGGCAGTCGTCAATGGCATGCATTACCCAACTATTTGTGTCACCAACTAATTTCGTCCTCGATATTCTGATGTGATCCTCTTCAGGCAATGCTGAAGAGATTATCTTTCTGTATGCGCCCATGAAAATGACTGGGTGGATACCTCGTTTTGGATCGAACTTTTCAGTTTCTAAGCTAGCATGACTGGGATATGCCTCTCCTAACATGAACGTAGTAGCCAAATTCCTTACATTTTCTAGATTTTTTACCTGCTCTTTGATTTTATTAGTTTTGGATCTCAAACTCTACTTCGTAGTTTCTGAACTCTACAAGTTTGTGATTTACGTTAGCTTCTAACGAATGAGTTTTGTCCCGAACGCCCGTAGTCGCCTCTTCTGTTTCTTTTCATTTCTTTTCTGCTTCGCTTTGAACCTTCCCACTCTGTCCCTTCAAAGTATTTACGTATCGATCCAGTTCACCACGGATTTTTTTACTTTTGTCTCTAAATCCCTGCTGATTGAACTGATATCTTCAGTTAATTTGCTACTCACTGCATTGTACTAATCATCTTTTCGCTTTTTTATTTTACTGCTTACAGATTTCTTTAAAGCCTCCATTTTATCATCAAGCTTGTCACGTAATTCACAGACTTTCACTGTTATTTTATTGTCCAAATCTTTGCATATTGAAGAACATATTTCATCTTTTAACAAACCCATACCACTTCTGACCAAACTACTGAAAGTTGTTCACACATCCTAGGAAAATATTCATGAAATTTTCACTGTTTGTGCTATGTTGTACTACAGCACAGGAGGCTAGACTGGACTAGTTTTTCTATTATTATGGGCGGAAATATTTTTCTATTTTTTAAGTAACAAGTAGCAAGAGACGTGCTGCGTCGGTCTGTTCTTCCCATTTAAATGCACAGCATGTATATCCAGTTCTTTTCAGAGAATTTCACTAACATGTAATCCCCAATATTGCTGATAGACATAGTACTGACTCACCACTGCAACACTTCTACAAGAACCGGCGAGGTGCGTTTTTCCAGTCGGCAGAGAAATCGAATGCTACCGCTGGGAAATCCACTAGATGAAGTATGGCGCGGAACGCGTGACAAAATGTGCAGCCGGCCTGCGCTGTATTTCAATTAGGCTGTCCGACGCACGTGTGTGGCGAGCCGCTAATGTGATGAATAGGCCCGGAACCCCACCCTGAGTCACGTGGCATTCCAGTAGAGGAATTATTATACTCCTGCGACTGCAGCGGGAAGGCAACGTGCCCATTAAACATGCGACAGAGGGCCACTTCCGTGGCTAGTGGTTTTATTTAAGATCCGCACTTTCTTTTCACATGCACATTTACATTCTGTGTATCACTACAAAATGCTTGGCAGTGGGTACTTTATGTTGTACCAAACAGCACAGATAGACGCGTGGAGTGTGGGATGAATGACTACTTATATTGTTACTCTTGTTCTAGGCGCTTCAGTCTGGAACCGCGCGACCGCTACGATCGCAGGTTCGAATCCTGCCTCGGGCATGGATGTGTGTGATGTCCTTAGGTTAGTTAGGTTTAATTAGTTCTAAGTTCTAGGGGACTGATGACCTCAGCTGTTACGTCCCATTGTGCTCAGAGCCATTTTTTGTTACTCTTGTAACGTCCTCCTCCTCTCTGATACATATCATCTCTGGTCTCTTACGCATCACTAACTGTAACATATCAGCACAGAACATAAGCATCGAAAATACGTATTTTAGTGAGAATCTGCAATGCTTCTTTCCCTCATTGTTTCAGATTGCTTGAAACAAATACAATCACAAACCCATGCGAAAAATTCCCTTTAGTACCATGGAAGTTATTCCCTGATGTCTTAACAGATGTCCTATCATCTGTCCCGTCTTCTTGTCTGTTTTTCGTATATTCCTTTCCTCGCCCATTCTGCAGAGAAACGCTTCATTCCTTACCTTGTCAGTCCACCTAATTTTAATCAATCTCCAGTAACATCACATCTCAGATGTTTCTGTTCTCTTCTGTTCCGGGTTTCCCAGAGTTCATGTCTCACTATTATACAATTCTTTGCTCCAAACGTACATTCTCTGAAGTTTCTTCCTTAAATTAAGACCTGTGTTTGATACTTGTAGACATCTCTTGGCCAGGAATGCTCTTTTTGCCAATGCTAGTCTGCTTTTGATGTCCTCCTTCCTCCGTCCGTCACGAGTTATTTTGCTGTCAGGTAGCAGAATTTCTTAATTTCATCTAATTCGTGATCACCATTTCTGATATTAAGTTTATTCACTGTACTCGTTTCTGCACTTCTTATTACTTTCATCTTTCCTCGATTTACTTTCAATCCATATTCTGTTCTCATTGGACTGCTCATTCCATTCAACAGATCATGTAATACTTCTTAATTTTCATTTAGGATAGAAACCTCATTAGAGAATTTTAAAATTGATATTCTTCCACTTTGAATTTTAATCCCGCTCCCACTTTGCTCATGAAAGCAAAGCTGGTTTCTCTTTCGAGCAATAACAACTTTCTGCTACCTGAAAACAGTGTTTTAAACTACAAAAATGAGGCTTGTGAATAATAATCACAAAAACAAAGTCATAGTCATTGTAAAGATCCGTTGGAAATATTAAGGATTTTAACTACACCATGTTGGTAAATTTACACATCGTAAATAACGTTGATACTTATTGCACGAACAACTCTGTCCTTCACCATAAGACAAGGTCTAGGCAGTACTTATAGGTGTCAAGAATGAGTAAACATAAAATGTAAAACAGAATTTCCTAGCAAGAAATAAAATTATACAATAAATGGCACAACTTGACTAAAGAGAACCCTAACACAAAGTTATCAAAAATTTCGGTTGAAAAGTAGTACCTGTTATGAATACTTTCTATACAGTGGAGGGTCACCTTAGCCGGCCACTGTGGCCAAACGGTTCTAGGCGCTTCAGTCTGGAACCAAGCGACCGCTACGGTTGCAGGTTCGAATCCTGCCTCGGGCATGAATGTGTGTCATGTCATTAGGTTAGTTAGGTTTCTACATCTACATCTACATTTATACTCCGTAAGCCACCCAACGGTGTGTAGCAGAGGGCACTTTACGTGCCACTGTCATTACCTCCCTTTTCCGTTCCAGTCGCGTATGGTTCGCCGGAAGAACGACTGTCTGAAAGCCTCGAAACCTGGCGAGCAAGCTACACCACGATGCAGAGCACCTCTCTTGCAGAGTCTGCCACTTGAGTTTGCTAAACAACTTCGTAACGCTATCACGATTACCAAATAACCCTGTGACGAAACGCGCCGCTCTTCTTTGGATCTTCTCTATCTCCTCCGTCAACCCGATCTGGTACGGATCCCACACTGATGAGCAATACTCAAGTATAGGTCGAACGAGTGTTTTGTAAGCCACCTCCTTTGTTGATGAACTACATTTTCTAAGGACTCTCCCAATGAATCTCAACCTGGTACCCGCCTTACCAACAATTAATTTTATATGATCATTCCACTTCAAATCGTTCCGCACGCATACTCCCAGATATTTTACAGAAGTAACTGCTACCATTGTTTGTTCCGCTATCATATAACCATACAATAAAGGATCCTTCTTTCTATGTATTCGCAATACATTACGTTTGTCTATGTTAAGGGTCAGTTGCCACTCCCTGCACCAAGTGCCTATCCGCTGCAGATCTTCCTGCATCCGCTACAATTTTCTAATGCTTCAACTTCTCTGTATACTACATCATCATCCGCGAAAAGCCGCATGGAACTTCCGACACTATCTACTAGGTCATTTATATATATTGTGAAAAGCAATGCTCCCTTAACACTCCCCTGTGGCACGACAGAGGTTACTTTAACGTCTGTAGGCGTCTCTCCATTGATAACAACATGCTGTGTTCTTTTTGCTAAAAACTCTTCAATCTAGCCACACAGATGGTCTGATATTCCGTAGGCTCTTACTTTGTTTATCAGGCGACAGTGCGGAACTGTATCGAACGCCTTCCGGAAGTCAAGGAAAATAGCATCTACCTGGGAGCCTGTATCTAATATTTTCTGGATCTCATGAACAAATAAAGCTAGTTGGGTCTCACACGATCGCTGTTTTCGGAATCCATGTTGATTCCTACAGAGTAGATTCTGGGTTTCCAAAAACGACATGATACTCGAGAAAAAAACATGTTCTAAAATTCTACAGCAGATCGACGTCAGAGATATAGGTCTATAGTTTTACGCATCTGCTCGACGACCCTTTTTGAAGACTAGGACTACCTGTGCTCTTTTCCAATCATTTGGAACCTTCCGTTCCTCTAGAGACTTGCGATACACGGCTTATAGAAGGGGGGCAAGTTCTTTCGCGTACTCTGTGTAGAATCGAATTGGTATCCCGTCAGGTCCAGTGGACTTTCCTCTGTTGAGTGATTCCAGTTGCTTTTCTATTCCTTGGACACTTATTTCGATGTCAGCCATTTTTTCGTTTGCGCGAGGATTTAGAGAAGGAACTGCAGTGCGGTCTTCCTCTGTGAAACAGCTTTGGAAAAAGGTGTTTAGTATTTCAGCTTTACGCGTGTCATCCTCTGTTTCAATGCCATCATCATCCCGGAGTGTCTGGATATGCTGTTTCGAGCCACTTACTGATTTAACGTAAGACCAGAACTTCCTAGGATTTTCTGTCAAGTCGGTACATAGAATTTTACTTTCGGATTCACTGAACGCTTCACGCATAGCCACGCTAACTTTGAGATCGTTTAGCTTCTGTTTGTCTGAGAGGTTTTGGCTGCGTTTACACTTAGAGTGAAGCTCTCTTTGCTTTCGCAGTAGTTTCCTAACTTTGTTGTTGAACCACGGTGGGTTTTTCCCGTCCCTCACAGTTTTACTCGGCACGTACCTGTCTAAAACGCATTTTACGATTGCCTTGAACTTTTTCCATAAACACTCAACATTGTCAGTGTCGGAACAGAAATTTTCGTATTGATCTGTTAGGTAGTCTGAAATCTGCCTTCTATTACTCTTGCTAAACAAATAAACCTTCCTCCTTTTTTTATATTCCTATTAACTTCCACATTCAGGGATGCTGCAACGGCCTTAGATTAGATTAGATTAGATTAATACTAGTTCCATGGATCATGAATACGATATTTCGTAATGATGTGGAACGAGTCGAATTTTCCAATACATGACATAATTAGGTTAATTTAACAATATACTTAAGTTAATATAACAACTTTATTTTATTGTGTTTTTTGTTTTTCTTTATTTTTTCTTTTTATTTTTTTTATTTTTTTTCTTTTTTTTTTCTTAATTTATATCTAAAAATTCCTCTATGGAGTAGAAGGAGTCGTCATTCAGAAATTATTTTAATTTCTTCTTAAATACTTGTTGGTTATCTGTCAGACTTTTGATACTATTTGGTAAGTGACCAAAGACTTTAGTGCCAGTATAATTCACCCCTTTCTGTGCCAAAGTTAGATTTAATCTTGAATAGTGAAGATCATCCTTTCTCCTAGTATTGTAGTTATGCACACTGCTATTACTTTTGAATTGGGTTTGGTTGTTAATAACAAATTTCATAAGAGAGTATATATACTGAGAAGGTACTGTGAATATCCCTAGATCCTTAAATAAATGTCTGCAGGATGATCTTGGGTGGACTCCAGCTATTATTCTGATTACACGCTTTTGTGCAATAAATACTTTATTCCTCAGTGATGAATTACCCCACAATATGATGCCATATGAAAGCAATGAGTGAAAATAGGCGTAGTAAGCTAATTGACTAAGATGTTTATCACCAAAATTTGCAATGACCCTTATTGCATAAGTAGCTGAACTCAAACGTTTCAGCAGATCATCAATGTGTTTCTTCCAATTTAATCTCTCATCAATGGACACACCTAAAAATTTGCAATATTCTACCTTAGCTATATGCTTCTGATTAAGGTCTATATTTATTAATGGCGTCATACCATTCACTGTACGGAACTGTATGTACTGTGTCTTATCAAAATTCAGTGAGAGTCCGTTTACAAGGAACCACTTAGTAATTTTCTGAAAGGCAGTATTGACAATTTCATCAGTTAATTCTTTTTTGTCAGGTGTGATTACTATACTTGTATCATCAGCAAAGAGAACTAACTTTGCCTCTTCATGAATATAGAATGGCAAGTCATTAATATATAATAAGAACAACAAAGGACCCAAGACTGACCCTTGTGGAACCCCATTCTTGATAGTTCCCCAGTTTGAGGAATGTGCTGATCTTTGCATGTTACGAGAACTACTTATTTCTACTTTCTGCACTCTTCCAGTTAGGTACGAATTAAACCATTTGTGCACTGTCCCACTCATGCCACAATACTTGAGCTTGTCTAGCAGAATTTCATGATTTACACAATCAAAAGCCTTTGAGAGATCACAAAAAATCCCAATGGGCGGTGTTCGGTTATTCAGATCATTCAAAATTTGACTGGTGAAAGCATATATGGCATTTTCTGTTGAAAAACCTTTCTGGAAACCAAACTGACATTTTGTTAGTACTTCATTTTTACAGATATGTGAAGCTACTCTTGAATACATTACTTTCTCAAAAATTTTGGGTAAAGCTGTTAGAAGGGAGATTGGACGGTAATTGTTGACATCAGATCTATCCCCCTTTTTATGCAAAGGTATAACAATAGCATATTTCAGTCTATCAGGGAAAATGCCCTGTTCCAGAGAGCTATTACACAGGTGGCTGAGAATCTTACTTATCTGTTGAGAACAAGCTTTTAGTATTTTGCTGGAAGTGCCATCAATTCCATGTGAGTTTTTGCTTTTAAGCAAGTTTATTATTTTCCTAATTTCAGAGGGAGAAGTGGGTGAGATTTCAATTGTATCAAATTGCATAGGTGTGGCCTCTTCCATTAACAGCCTAGCATCTTCTAATGAACACCTGGATCCTACTATATCCACAACATTTAGAAAATGATTGTTAAAAATATTTTCAACTTCTGACTTTTTGTTCATATAGTTTTCATTCAATTTGATGGTAATACTGTCTTCCTCTGCTCTTGGTTGACCTGTTTCTCTTTTAATAATATTCCAAATTGTTTTAATTTTATTATCAGAGTTGCTGATTTCAGACATGATACACATACTCCTGGATTTTTTAATAACTTTTCTTAATATAACACAGTAGTTTTTATAATTTTTGATAGTTTGTGGGTCACTACTCTTTCTTGCTGTCAGATACATTTCCCTTTTTCCGGTTACAAGATATTTTTATACCCTTAGTAAGCCATGGTTTGTTACAAGGTTTCTTACGAGTATATTTAACTATTTTCTTGGGGAAGCAGTTTTCAAATGCATTTACAAAAATGTCATGAAATAAATTATATTTTAAATTGGCATCAGGTTCACAGTACACCTCATCCCAATCTAACTGCTGTAGGCTTTCCCTGAAATTTGCAATTGTTAAATCGTTGACTGAACGTACTACTTTGGAGGACTGTTTAGTATTGCTGAATGGAGCTATGTCATATATTGTAACTAGCTGTGCACCATGATCAGAAAGACCATTCTCAACAGGCTGAGCATTTATCTGGTTAAACTTATCTTGGTCTATAAAGAAGTTATCTATCAGTGAGCTGCTATCCTTTACCACCCGAGTAGGAAAATCAATAACGGGTGTCAAATTGAAAGAACCGAGTAATACTTCAAGGTCATTTTTCCTATTACCCTCTTTCAGAGAATCTACATTGAAGTCCCCACAAATAATAATTTGCTTCCCCCTGTCTGACAGATAGCACAACAAGGAGTCCAAATTTTTCAGAAATAGATGAAAATTTCCTGATGGGGACCTATATACAGTTACAATTATAAATGTGCCTTTATTTAATTTAAGCTCACAGGCACATGCTTCTATATGTTTCTCTACACAAAACTTTTTTGTTTCTATACTTTTTGCACAATGAGAATTTTTGACATATATGGCAACTCCTCCTTTCTCCATATTTTCTCTCATTACATGTGCAGAGAGCTTATATCCACTTACATTTACCTTATCCATATCAGTAACAATGTGATGCTCAGACAGGCATAGTATATCTATTTCATTCTCAGCTTCTAAATTTCCTAAACAAACCAGAAGCTCATCTACTTTATTCTTTAAACTCCCAATATTTTGATGAAATATACTTACATTATTTTTAATTATACTTTTATGAGAACCTTTCCTTATTCTAACATTTGCAGTACTCTCCTGTCTGAGTTTCTCATTGTGCTTAGGCCTAGTTCCTATACCAGAGGTCACACGGTGTTCAGAGAGGCAGATTATGTCAACTGGGTTGGGTGACTTTAATTCATCAATGCAATTACCTAGGACTGAGATACAACTTGGTGGAGATAAAATTTCTGGTGATTGGTGAAAATTTATAATTGATAGCTGTGATTGGTGATCCAATGTGCTAGAATTGTGCTGTTTAATTTCTTTCCTAAACTGAAGATTTGTTTCTATCCTGACCTCTCGTAGAACTTGACATCTTTCTGTCTTACCTATCCTAAAAAAGGTGCTGCTCCAACACCTGTAACCACTGGTATTTTACCATTCATGGCAGTGCCTCCCCCCCTTAAATTTCCTGCTATTACCCCAGCCAGTTTCCCCTTCCCTTTCCTGTTGAGATGTAGGCCGTGCCTGGTATAGTCCCACCTACTGAGATAATCAACAGGAACCACACCAATATGAGCCCCCGCACCCGACCCAAGCAGCCGTTCCAACTCCAAATTAACTCTCCCAACAGAAGAGTTCAAATGAGGCCGGTCATGGCGTCTCAGGACAGATACAAATTCAACATTGGTGTGTCTCGATGCCGACGCAATCTTTACCAGTTCACACTCTATACTGTACCCAGGATCTCTGTCGATGCTGTTCCCTGGCCCTCCCACAATAACCACGGTTTCTTCCCTGGTAAATCCTTTACAGAGTGAACCTAAATCCTCTGTCACCTGATCCAGACTAGCACTTGGTTTGAAAAAATTTGTGACCTGGTATTCTGGTCCTAATTCCTCCTGCAGAAGTTGGCCTACACCTCTGGCATGAGAACTGCCTAACAACAAAACTTTCTTCCTTTTCGATGACTTTCCTACATTCTTTTTCAATTTCCTATTGAAAGTTTGTTGTGCCCTGTCTACACCTACCTCTGCTTGAGGCTCATCAGTTTCTAACTGAAGCAACAGGTCAAACTTATTTTTGACATTCACCACAAAACTGTCAGACTTAGTTCTAGGCCTGTTCCTTCTGCTACCTGTTGCCACTTCCCACCTCTCTTTGCCCTTCTCCCTCCTTAACCTATCCAGATCTTCCCTAGCCTGATCTAGCTCAACCTGAAGGGCAGCAATTTTCCCCTCCTGTTCCACTATCTTCCTATCTCTGCTGCAAATCCTACATAACCACTGATGAGCCTGATCCACTTTCCCAACACCCACGCCACTGCAATCCCCCCAGTGAAAAAAACTACTACATCCATCACACCAAACCCCGGAACTAACAATTCTACGGCAAGTCAGGCACTTCTCACTCATGGCAAAAATAATACTTTAGCTAGAATAAATCAATTAAATTACCGAAAATCAAAAAAGACGTTACAAGAATTAAGCCTATTCACAAATGTATATAAGCAAGTTTCTGATTTAAAATTCCGCTGTTTTTCTGAGATCTGTATTAAAACAATGAAGGTATACGCTATTTATTATATATTTCACTCGATTGAATGAAAAAAAGGACAATTAAACGAGGTGCTTTAACTTTGATTCTCCAAAAACGTTACGAGAATTAGGGCTATAAACAAATGTATATAGGCAAGTTTCTGATATAAAGTTACGCTGTTTTTCTAAAATCTGTATTAAAACAATGAAGTTACACGCTATTTACGGTAGTTTACTTATTTGTTACCGAGAAACTAGTTAAATTACCGTGAAACAATAAACAAACACGTTTACAAAATTTAAGCCTAAGCGCGACTTCGCGAAGTTACGATCTTTTCGTGTTTTCTGAAAAAATACGCAAAGAAAAGTCAAACCTTTAATGGCAAGACTAAACGATACAATAATGCACGTATTTAGTTTGTTGTCGGCGTTAAACTAAATTATATTCCTGTCTAAATCACTTAACTTTCTGGAAATGGTTTCTGGCGTCACTTACTCGGCGGCCATCTTGGAACCAAGATCACTGATTCCCTGTTCTGCACTTACAGAGTCGAAAAGTTCGGGTCTGTTTGTTATCAGTAGGTCCAAGATGTTATCTCCACGAGTCGGTTCTCTGTTTAATTGCTCGAGGTAATTTTCGGATAGTGCACTCAGTACAATGTCACTCGATGCTCTGTCCCTACCACCCGTCCTAAACAGCTGAGTGTCCCAGTCTATATCTGGTAAATTGAAATCTCCACCTAAGACTATAACATGCTGAGAAAATTTATGTGAAATGTATTCCAAATTTTCTCTCAGTTGTTCTGCCACTAATGCTGCTGAGTCGGGAGGTCGGTAAAGGAGCCAACTATTAACCTAGCTCGGTTATTGAGTGTAACCTCCACACATAATAATTCACAGGAACTATCCACTTCTATTTCACTACAGGATAAACTACTACTAACAGCGACAAACACGCAACCACGGGTTGCATGCAGTCTATCCTTTCTAAACACCGTCTGTGCCTTTGTAAAAATTTCGGCAGAAATTATCTCTGGCTTCAGCCAGCTTTCTGTACCTATAACGATTTCAGCTTCGGTGCTTTCTATCAGTGCTCTAGTTCTAAGTTCTAGGGGACTGATGACCTCATATGTTAAGTCCCATAGTGCTCCGAGCCATTTGAATCATTTGGAGGGTCACCTTAGACGACAATGAGTAGTCGTTTGATACAAAATGTAACACAAGTGAATAATAACAATTATATTTGTGTTACTTAACAGCGCAATTTCGCAGTATAAGTACTTTTCTTAGCTGGAAAACCTTATCAGAAGCTCTGCAATGGATAACACTAATACCTTACCCTCTTTGTGAGTTCGCATGTTAGTCATAACGGACGTAAGCTAACAATTTTTCAAGCAAATAATTAGGAAGCTCCGGTACGCAAATGGAAACCAAACGCCGCCGTCAAGTTCCCGATATTACCTCGTAGTATATGTAGTGTTACATTATAAAACAACGTGCTTGTAGTGTGTGTTATGTGTGCAGTGACCTGTATTGAGAATTGAGTGAACGGAGTATCAATAGATTTCACATTATTAAATAACTTCTTCGAGAAACGGTCTTTTATAAAACAGTATTGTACACTAGGGATAAACCGAATGCAGTTGCGCTGTTTTAAACAGACTGACCTTGTATTCTGGAGGGTGGAAGCTCCAGTCTCCATGCAACCATCCACAATTAGATTGTCCTTGGCTTCCTGTATACTGAGTGTCCCAGGAGGAATGGTTAGTATGCAGGAATATGACAGGAAAGATCATTTGAAGCAAAGGGGTTAATATGGTCATGTGCCTTATCTGTATGGTTTCTGAGACACAATACATTTAATATACATTTTTATTTATTTGCTGGACTATTCAATATATTACCAAGTTTACACATGCACACATGTACATCAGTTACTAAACATTGGAACATCAACTGAAAAATACGTATTTTTAACACATTCCCCTGTAAGCATTAGCGTATACGTCACATTACAACTGTTGTACAGTCCACAATAAATGTTGGAATATCCCATCGTCAATTTCAGTGCCTTTGTGTAATCTTGGGAGAACATGTTGTTTTGCTTGTCTGTATGCAGTAGCATTCATGAAACTTTCGTTTGTACACCTCAAACTTCATCCAGCCCTATAAAAAAAAAGTCTGCTGGTGTAAGGTCTGGCGATTTTGATGACCAATTAATTTTACTACCATAACCAATTCAGCGAGTAGGGTAGGTACAGTTGAAATGTTCCCTCAAACGTCTGGTAAAATCTCGAAGGCTTCGTCAACCTGGAAGTACACTACAGTCCGTGGAGCCAGTTGCTCAACAAACGAATTTTCCAAAACGTGTAAGTAATTCTGTCCCATTTTCAAAACTGACTGGAGCCATCAACATGTTACCAATCATGCCGCACCAAACACTGATCGAAAAACGAACTTTGAGATTGGTAATGTGTCGATTTTCCTGCGACCAGCGATAACTATTACGTGTGCCATTGATTCCATTCTGTTTGAACGTGGCTACATCACTGAATAGCGCTAATGGAAGTGAATGATGGTTTTCATTTAAACAGCGACAAAATTATAGTTGTATGGTATTGTGGCGAACGTGAAAATCGTGGACACGCTGTATGTGAGATGGATACAAGTTTCGCTCGTGTGATGCTTGTCACACACGTATTCGTGGGACGTTGGTACGTGCAGAAAGTCGTCGTGATGCTGATAGAACAACTAACAGAACCATTCGAACAATGTGTTGATATTCCTGGACAGGTTGTTGAGCTACATGTTCAGGAGATCAGCTGAAACTTGGAATAACGCCTGTTTCACGTAGTGTGCTGAAAACTCCGGCAAGCACTCTACAGTAAGGTAGTGGACTTGTCGGAAAGTGCCGAAGTTATTCTTCGACAGCTGCAAGAGCACTACCATCGCAGATGTATGGCATTTTAGTCAACGCCAAAGTGGTGGGTATGTAAGACATCTACGCGCACGCCACTAGTCCAATTTGTTCCACTTCGGAAATCATTTAGAATAATGTCTGTTTCCATATGATGCTTTTCGCTGCTTCAAATAAGAGTTCCTGTCGTCTCCCGACGATTGACCACTTCTTCTGGGACACCTCTGTATCAATAAACTGTGAGGCCAAGACATATCTTTGTCAAAGAGATCCACATATGAAGAGAACTACAGCTGCTACTATTGCTACAATTCCTGATTTATCTACATTTTTATTCTTTATACCACTGTGAACATAATGGCAAAGCCCACTTCCCATAGTACCACGTGTGGAGTCCGGGAAGAATAACTGCTTAATTGATTTATAAAGTTTATTGTCAGTTTATAAGAAAGCTTTTCCGGGATAGCTGGCGACCTTAACTGTCTGACCATTCAGGTTGTTACAGGAATAAGATATTCGTATTTTGCGCGGATATCCCCCGGTTCTGTCGCTGGGTGGCACCACCGAAGGCGAAGTGTAGATCATTGGATGCGTAAGTCGATATGGAGATCGAAGACGGAAGAACAGAGAATAAAAGTGTTTTTTACGGTTTTGTTTCCCTTACTTTTAAACTGAAAAGGAGTGGTTAGTCAAACGAACGGGCTAGACGTTATTACTTACAACTAAATTAAAACTGCGGACATTGACTAATGTTCCTAAATTTAGTGACATTAAATACCAGTGTAAGTCCGTAAGTTCTGATTACCGTTACTGTTACACAATAAACAAGCAGCCTCCCCCTTTTCGGTGATACAGTAAAACAAAACTACATTGTTGATAGACTTAACAGTAAAGGTCTCTTATACCGTGTTGTTTTTCAGACGATTATCGCAAAACAATAAGAAGTTCTCTGAATGTTTATGACTAGAACGGGTATCTTAAATCAAATCATTATTTCAACAGTCTCCAAAGAGAAATCGCAATTCAAATAACGGCTTGCGTGGAGTCAACGAGGTTTATCGTGTAGTGGATACACCCATGCAATATAGAGACGTAACTAAATATTTCTCGGGGTGCTTAACATGTGGTTTTGATTTTGGTGTATTATGCAATGGCCCATAGTCTATTTACTGGTTAAACGCACGATTTCTATTTATTTGTTACTAAAATATAGTCTTTTGTTGGTAACACAATGTTTTGTCCTCCTCTTTCAACTGATGAGCACATTTACTTCAAAAAGTTATTTACAAAAAGTTAAAACCCAAACGGGGCAGTGGTATTATTATCTCACTGCAACTAAAACGTGGTTGAGTCCCTAAAAAACTGTTAGTAAAGATACGTAGATTTTTCTAAAAAGAATACCAAATCCTGAATCATCTATTTAAATAAAAAAGAAACAGGAAATTTTAAGCAGTCAGTGCTGTAGCCGAGCTTGTGTGTTATGTTACATTAGAACCAAATTTTAAGTTATAAAACTTAAATAGAAGAACCCACGCAGTTCTAGTCAGAGCAATCAATTAGTTTTCTATGGAGCGGCTGTTATCGACATTTGAATTTTGAAAGCGGTTGAAGAAGAGCTGACTGTCTTGCAGAAGCGCCGAATCATTCATTCTTTGTTAGCGATTAGCGAACCACCTGTATCTGTCATTACGTTTATCATATTGTTCTTCTAGAACGAATTTGTAACTCTTGTTTTGTGTGTGTGTGTGTGTGTGTGTGTGTGTGTGTGTGTGTGTGTTTGTGTGTGTGTGTCCATTTCAGGAATATATGTAGAGGAAGGGAGGCGAGTTTTCCTGAGCGTATAACCAATATTTCACTTTACTACATTTGTCTACGATTGCTTCTTTCTAACGTACCAAGAAACAAATCTAACGAAACATCACATCTCGTTATTAAAGGCATTAGTATACGGCCTAAGAAGCAGCAGCTGCTGAAAGGTTTAAAGAGACTAAACAGCTAAGTCCAAGAGCCTGCTTAAGATACTAGGCCAACACTATAGGCTGACAAAGAGTGGAAGCTCTCTGATGAGTCCCGGAGACCCATTACTTAAATTTTAATTACTTCTGCAATCTCAGAGACACAACAGGATCTGTCCTTTGAACTAACAGAAAGGCTAGAGTTTAAAGCGACAAAAAATCGTCGATATAGACTGAAACGAACAGCAGACTTGAGCTCCTTAAGGCTCCAGCTGCAATCAAAAGTCGCGAAGTAATTACTGCTAGCCAGAGAGTTTCGGAATTTAAGGCTGGCGGAGATAACAGCCGAGGAGGGAGATATTGCACTCCCGGTTATCGGTTCGCCGAGATTTACGGACAAACTGTTATTACATGAACTGTTGGCTGCTCGTTGCGGATTCCTTTAAACGCACAATTTTCTCGTATTGGTCTTTCTAATCGGAAGTACATTCACGTCTGTCACTCGTTTAACTGTCGTTACGAAATACCAGAAGAAAAGTAAAGTACAGCGTCATTTCTACGTCTGCTGAGTTTTATTTTGTACAGATGTATTTTCAGATACTGAAAATTCATGGTCAGCAAATTTCCAGCAATTTTTCTTTATGGTGTTCACATTTCTTGGCTTGTAGCTTTTCACACTCCCATCGCGAAAGACGTTATACGAGTATTGTACGGATCAGGTACATAGCTCTGCAACCAAACAGAGAAAGAGCAGTTCCTGATGTTGTTTAGAGATCTGTATACACTGATGAGGCAGATCTGTATACACTTTTTTTTTTAGATAGAGGTGGAGCCCCTCCACGCCCACACCGGCATGATGGCCAACACAAAAGGTCTACTGCCATCTCTGCATAAGGGTTAGTATTCACTAAAGTGAGGTGTCGCAGGATGTGGGTACTGCGATGTTTGCGTACGTCTGGTTAGGATTAACCATTAATACGCGCTCATCTGGAGATAGATTGGTCGAAATCTGACGAAGGGTAGCGGTTTGAAGGGCAGAGGAAAAAAAGTGCCAAAGCAAGAGCCAAGGGAAAAAAACCTCTGCGAAAGTTAGGTCGGGCGGCAAGAGCAGTAGCGGTTGTCTTGCTGCCTGCGATAGGTTGTGCAAGGATAGGCTTAGTTAGTAGTGGGTATCATGCATGTCGATACCTTGACGTTGTGCGTTTGTGCTGCTCGGCGGCTGGCGCTGGGTGCTGGTACAGAGTCCTCGTTCAGCGTCCTGCAACCTGCAACAGTTAGGTTTGTTACCGGTCTTGTGTCCGATAGGTCATATACCGGAGGCACAGTGTGAGGGAGTGTTGGCAGATTGTTCGTGCGTCTGTGGGCAAGCTCGTCGGTGTCCCTGCTGTGGCCTGTTGGTCGGCTCTAATAGCAGCTGGTAGTTGCCAGTCAGTGTTGCTGATATGCAGGGGCTTACTGACGTTTGTCGCTGTTTGGGTATGTTAGTTTACCATAGGTGGTTATGCCCTAGCTAGCAGTGTCTTTGGCCGCTTGTGTTTCCACCTGTGGTTGTGATCGTAGTTTCCCAGAGTGAGGATGAAAGGATTGTTCGAGTGTCTCGAGTTCCTGTATAGTCGTGTGGCGTGTTTCTTGAATACTTCCTTGAGGGTATCAAGGCGGTATTCATGGTGAAGATCCACGGTGCGTCTGTAGCGTGGCGCATTGCTAATGATTCGTAGCACCTTGTTCTGTATGATCTGCAGGCGGCGCAGTCGGTATACACTGATGAGCCAACACATTATGACCTCCTGCTTAATAACTTGGTTGTCCGCTTTTGGCACGGAATACATCCCTAATTCTGCGCGTCAGAGATCCGACAGTTTCTCGGTAGGTTTGTGAAAGTATGTAGCATTAGATGTCTATGCACAGGCAATGTAATTCGCGTAAACAACGGGCCGCTGATCTGCGTGCTCCGTGGTGGCGTCCCATAGCGACCCAGGTGGGTTCCATAGGATTTACCTCAGACGAAGTTGGTAGCCGAGACATCAACTTGGATTCACTGTAGTGTTCCTCAAACCACTGACTTTGAAACATGGACAGTTATCCTGCTGAAAGATGACATCGCCGTCGTGGGAGACATCAAGCGTGAAGGGACGCCGGTCGTTCGCAGCTGTCAGTCTTTCTTCAATTACTACCACAGGTCCCACGCAACCGAAGGACATTGTCTCTCATAGCATAATACTGCTCCCCCCAGCCTGAATCCGTGGCGCGCTGTACATTCCGAGCCGCCTTACATCTCGATAGCACTGAAAGACCTGAGTCCAAACAAGGCCCCGGGAGTAGACAACATTCCATTAGGACTACTGATGGCCTTGGGAGAGCCAGTCATGACAAAACTCTACCATCTGGTGAGCAAGATGTATGAGACAGGCGAAATACCCACAGACTTCAAGAAGAATATAATAATTCCAATACCAAAGAAAGCAGGTGTTGACAGATGTGAAAATTACCGAACTATCAGTTTAATAAGTCACAGCTGCAAAATACTAACGCGAATTCTTTACAGACGAATGGAAAAACTGGTAGAAGCGGACCTCGGGGAAGATCAGTTTGGATTCCGTAGAAATGTTGGAACACGTGAGGCAATACTAACCTTACGACTTATCTTAGAAGAAAGATTAAGAAAAGGCAAACCTACGTTTCTAGCATTTGTAGACTTAGAGAAAGCTTTTGACAACGTTAACTGGAATACTCTCTTTCAAATTCTGAAGGTGGCAGGGGTAAAATACAGGGAGCGAAAGGCTATTTACAATTTGTACAGAAACCAGATGGCAGTTATAAGAGTCGAGGGGCATGAAAGGGAAGCAGTGGTTGGGAAAGGAGTGAGACAGGGTTGTAGCCTCTCCCCGATGTTATTCAATCTGTATATTGAGCAAGCAGTAAAGGAAACAAAAGAAAAATTCGGAGTAGGTATTAAAATTCATGGAGAAGAAGTATAAACTTTGAGGTTCGCCGACGACATTGTAATTCTGTCAGAGACAGCAAAGGACTTGGAAGAGCAGTTGAACGGAATGGACAGTGTCTTGAAAGGAGGATATAAGATGAACATCAACAAAAGCAAAAAGAGGATAATGGAATGTAGTCAAATTAAATCGGGTATGCTGAGGGGATTAGATTAGTAAATGAGACACTTAAAGTAGTAAAGGAGTTTTGCTATTTAGGGAGTAAAATAACTGATGATGGTCGAAGTAGAGAGGATATAAAATGTAGACTGGCAATGGCAAGGAAATCGTTTCTGAAGAAGAGAAATTTGTTAACATCGAGTATAGATTTAAGTGTCAGGAAGTCGTTTCTGAAAGTATTTGTATGGAGTGTAGCCATGTATGGAAGTGAAACATGGACGATAACCAGTTTGGACAAGAAGAGAATAGAAGCTTTCGAAATGTGGTGCTACAGAAGAATGCTGAAGATAAGGTGGGTAGATCACGTAACTAATGAGGAGGTATTGAATAGGATTGGGGAGAAGAGAAGTTTGTGGCACAACTTGACTAGAAGAAGGGATCGGTTGGTAGGACATGTTTTGAGGCATCAAGGGATCACAAATTTAGCATTGGAGGGCAGCGTGGAGGGTAAAAATCGCAGAGGGAGACCAAGAGATGTATACACTAAGCAGATTCAGAAGGATGTAGGTTGCAGTAGGTACTGGGAGATGAAGAAGCTTGCACAGGATAGAGTAGCATGGAGAGCTGCATCAAACCAGTCTCAGGACTGAAGACCACAACAACAACAACATACACCTCGATGACGGCGTTTGTGGAGACGACCATCGACCTAGTTTAGCAAAAATGTGATTCACCCGAAAAGCCGACACGTTTCTATTGATCGACGATCGAATTCCGAAGGTGCCGTGCTCACTGCAGTCGTAACTGACGATGTAGTTGGGTCAACATATGAATACGTAGAGGTGGTCTGCTGCGAAGCTCCATGTTCAACAATGTACGAAGAACGGTGTGCACCTACAATGTGCTCTTTCGGCAAAGATACCACATATCACCATCCACCCTACTTTACAGAGCAAACAAGCCTCCTAACAACCACGTTCTGTGAAAAGTGGTCGACGTCCAATCGTTTAGCGCCTAGTCGTAGTTTCACTGTCCTTCTACCTCTTTCCGCAGATTCTCACGGCAGTAGCACGTGAATATTCGACCAGCTTCGCCGTTTTCGGTACACACTTTTACAGCCTCTGGGTAATAATAGCCTGCCCTTTGTCAAAGTCGTCTCAATAGATTTCCCCATTTGCAGCCCATATCTTCGCTAGGGTAATCCTTCGATGCTATAGTCATTGTACGACCGGCACATAAGTCTGCCGAATGGAACAAATATCTTACCGAAGACTCACCAACAGCGTCAGAATACCTTCTACTTTTAAAATATCAGTGGTTCTTAGTTTTCTTGTTGAGATTGTAACCTCCCCACAAAATACAAAATAATATGAATAATATTCAACTTTAGTATAACCTCCCCACAAAATAAAATAATATAAGTATTATGAATAATATTCACATTTAGTGTATCCTCTCAACAGTAAAAGTTCCTAAACCTATCAACAGGAAAATTTCGTAACCTACCACTAATACAATGTGACTATTCTCTCAAAAAAAATTGTGGCTCAGTTATAACCTTTCAATAATTGACTGTGAATGTAAACTGGTAAATTTCGGACGTCAGCAGTGCTGCGTCATGGCCCTGAAAGATCATTCTGAAAAATTGAAAATTCTTACTTCAATAAGGTCGCCGGATAACGCGTATATATCTGCTCCTATAAGAAATTTTTCTGGCGCATCTCAGTGCAATGCTGGCCGATAGATTTGTCACGTATAAAAAGAAACAACTAATTTTTCTTTTCAATAATCGGGATGATCATGGATTGGAGATATTAGTAAATTCTTTAAATTGAAATGAATGGTTGTTAAAAGTTACTTTTTATGAGAAAGATTATTATTAGGAGATTTTTAAAACATTTACATGGCACTTAATCTAACAATACTACATATGCGCGAGGCTGCTTTTACCTTACACTATAACACTCAGGCTACGCCATCGCTCCCCCACTACCGGCACAGCCAACTCGATACACACGACTGCTCGCTAGCAACAACTTACTCCTACAGCTACACAGTTCCTACTGCAGTCAACACTGCTCTTTGGTCTGAGATTCTCTTATACCTTACATATCACAGGCAGCGCGTGAGCAATCCATCGAAATTACATCTGCTCGAATGCGCTAACAACAAATTCTTTAATCATGGACCTCTTACATAACCCTCCACTGGGGGGGGGCAAAAATTTGGCAGCGGTGGTGAGTCAATTGGACTTGCCATGAGCAACAAATTTTTCTATAAACTATTTAGTTACTAAGTCTACAGTCACACAGTATATACTTTACTGATTGAAAAAGTGTATACGCAATGAGTACAAAAGATATTAACAAATTACATAAAGTGCACACACATTATAAAAGTCTTTAGCATATTTGGGACAACTAATCACATTAACAAATGAAATAAAGTGCACACGCACTGTATAAGTCTTTAGCATTTTTTTACAAGAACTAAATAAATAAAGTGCACACGCACTGAGTACAAAATATATTAATAAATGACATAAAGAGCACACGCACTATAAAAGTCTTTAGCATATTTGGGCCAACTAATCACATTAACAGATGGAATGAAGTGCACACGCACTGTATAAGTCTTTAGCATTTTTTTACAGGAACTAAATAAATAAAGTGCACACGCACTGTAAAAGTCTTTAGCATATTTAGGACAACTGATCTTATTAACAAATGAAATGAAGTGCACACGCACTGTATATGTCTTTATCATTTTACAAAATTTAAACGCACTGTATAAGTCTTTACCATTTTACAAGAACTAGGAAAGGAATGGGAAGGATTGCATCATGGTTGTAGCACAGTAGGTTGCACGTAGCTGCACTGAAAGTCCATATCTTTCTACAGAAGCACAACACCAAGTGAGACAATCTGAACTTCTCTTCTCTGAAGTATTCATCAGCGTAGCCAAGACACTGAAATGTTGCATCAATATTGTATGTTATGATTTTGGTAGTACACTAGGTACACCAAACAGTAGGACCATAATAACATCTCCATCGTTCAAGGTGGTGGACAGATTGGTACGTCAACACCACATTCTTGTAGAATCCATACTCTTTCACCAACGTAGAATTAGTGCATAAACCAAATATAGTGCTCCATGATCATGAGAATGGACAGGACAAACGGATATTGCAGTAATTTCTGGTAATTAAGTCAGAAGGTAAAGGACATTAAGTCCTATGCTAGTCATCATTGAGAATTACATTAATGTATCAACCGATCTGAATAATTATTGGCACTCATTGTTTCGTTACTAAACATTTCTGTACTATGTATGGAGTATTACAGAACAGTATTCATAAGTCATCTTATTACAGTAATTGTTACAGAACATTATTCATAAGTCATCTATATACAGTAATTATTGGCACTCATTGGCCAGTTACAAACCATTTTATGCATTATTCAGAAGTCATCATTCAAAGCAAGAGTTAATTAATGCCATAGCATTTATGCATAAGTCATCATATTACAGTAAACAGTGGCATTCATTGGCCAGTTACTAAACATGTAGCAAGTATTGAGTATTAAAAAACACTATTCATAACTCATCTGATTGCAGTAATTATTGGCACTCATTGGCCAGTTGCAAGGTATTCATATAGTTTTACAAAACATTATTCAGTATTATTCACAAGTCATCATTCAAAACAGGAGCTATTGAGTGTAGCATCAAGCTACTGGTGTTTATACATGATATCATGTAAGTGACATAAGACATATTTAAAATATAAGACAATGGAACTATTAGTCAAGGTCTGTAGTCCACTAATACATAGATATAATGGATTCAATACATCTGAGAAATTTGCATTATATTTAGGACTAGAAATATATCTTAAACTGGTAGCATTATTTGGTTGTATACTGGTAATAGCTGGGACTGGTAGTAAGTTGTTGTTTTATTTATTTTTTTTTGTTATGCTAGCAATGCATTGTGTTGGGATCGATAATTAATTGCTGGGGCATGAAAATATTTGGTTTTGACTTTTTGCTGGCAATAAGGATTAATAACGTCATTCGTCATGAGTCAGCTGTAGCAAGGTTATGAAACAAGTACGGTATATGTGATCACATTCATGAATGATAGACATAAATGGGTAAAAAAATGCAAGTACTAGAACAGATTTAATAATTAATTGCTTATAGCATATTAATATCATGAAAAGCTTCTGTTGGAAAAAAATACAAAGTGGATTATTGAGCTGAAAGAAAAAATGTATGTTGTTGTTGTTGTGGTCTTCAGTCCTGAGACTGGTTTGATGCAGCTCTCCATGCTACTCTATCCTGTGCAAGCCTCTTCATCTCCCAGTCCCTACTGCAACCTACATCCTTCTGAATCTGCTTAGTGTATTGATCTCTTGATCTCCCTCTACGATTTTTACCCTCCACGCTGCCCTCCAATACTAAATTGGTGATCCCTAGATACCTCAAAACATGTCCTACCAACTGATCCCTTCTTCTGGTCAAGTTGTGCCACAAACTTCTCTTCTCCCCAATCCTATTCAATACTTCCTCATTAGTTATGTGGTCTACCCATCTAATCTTCAGCATTCTTCTGTAGCACCACATTTCGAAAGCTTCTATTCTCTTCTTGTCCAAACTATTTGTCGTCCATGTTTCACTTCCGTACATGGCTACACTCCATACAAATACTTTCAGAAATGACTTCCTGATACTTAAATCTATACTCGATGTTAACAAATTTCTCTTCTTCAGAAACGCTTTCTTTGGCATTGCCAGTCTACATTTTATATCCTCTCTACTTCGACCATCATCAGTTACTTTGCTCCCCAAATAGCAAAACTTCTTTACTACTTTAAGTGTCTCATTTCCTAATCTAATTCCCTCAGCATTACCCGTCTTAATTTGACTACATTCCATTATCCCCGTTTTGCTTTTGTTGATGTTCATCATATATCCTCCTTTCAAGACACTGGCCATTCCATTCAACTGCTCTTCCAAGTCCTTTGCTGTCTCTGACAGAATTACAATGTCATCGGCGAACCTCAAAGTTTTTATTTCTTCTCCATGGATTTTAATACCTACTCCGAATTTTTCTTTTGTTTCCTTTACTGCTTGCTCAATATACAGATTGAATAACATCGGGGAGAGGCTACAACCCTGTCTTACTCCCTTCCCAACCTCAGCTTCCCTTTCATGTCCCTCGACTCTTATAACTGCCATCTGGTTTCTGTACAAATTGTAAATAGCCTTTCGCTCCCTGTATTTTACCCCTGCCACCTTTGGAGTTTGAAAGAGAGTATTCCAGTCAACATTGTCAAAAGCTTTCTCTAAGTCGACAAATGCTAGAAATGTAGGTTTGCCTTTCCTTATTCTTTCTTCTAAGATAAGTCGTAAGGTCAGTATTGCCTCACGTGTTCCAGTGTTTCTACGGAATCCAAACTGATCTTCCCCGAGGTCGGCTTTTACTAGTTTTTCCATTCGTCTGTAAAGAATTCGAGTTAGTATTTTGCAGCTGTGGCTTATTAAACTGATTGTTCGGTAATTTTCACATCTGTCAACACCTGCTTTCTTTGGGATTGGAATTATTATATTCTTCTTGAAGTCTGAGGGTATTTCGCCTGTTTCATACATCTTGCTCACCAGATGGTAGAGTTTTGTCAGGACTGGCTCTCCCAAGGCCATCAGTAGTTCCAATGGAATGTTGTCTACTCCCGGGGCCTTGTTTCGACTCATGTCTTTCAGAGCTCTGTCAAACTCTTCACGCAAGTGGTTCTCTTTTCTCCAACGGCCTCTTTAATTTTCCTGTAGGCAGTATCTATCTTACCCCTAGTGAGACAAGCCTCTACATCCTTACATTTGTCCGCTAGCCATCCCGGCTTAGCCATTTTGCACTTCCTGTCGATCTCATTTTTGAGACGTTTGTATTCCTTTTTGCCTGCTTCATTTACTGCATTTTTATATTTTCTCCTATCATCAATTAAATTCAATATTTCTTTTGTTACCCAAGGATTTCTACTAGTCCTCGTCTTTTTACCTACTTGATCCTCTGCTGCCTTCACTACTTCATCCCTCAAAGCTACCCATTCTTCTTCTACTGTATTTCTTTCCCCCATTCCTGTCAATTGTTCCCTTATGCTCTCCCTGAAACTCTGTACAACCTCTGGTTCTTTCAGTTTATCCAGGTCCCATCTCCTTAAATTCCCACCTTTTTGCAGTTTCTTCAGTTTTAATCTACAGGTCATAACCAATAGATTGTGGTCAGAGTCCACATCTGCCCCTGGAAATGTCTTACAATTTAAAACCTGGTTCCTAAATCTCTGTCTTACCATTATATAATCTATCTGATACCTTTTAGTATCTCCAGGGCTCTTCCATGTATATTATGCTGAAAAGTAGTGAACTTCGAATTAACAGGTAATGAAACGTGTACTCAATATCTGTGTACTGTAGCTGTATTTCCCAAAACATTCAGTCACTATACTATGCGACATAAGACATACTGTCAAAAGGAAATGCAACAAATACTTAAATAACTACATAGCATCTGTCAACTAATAGTAAATATATAAACATCATCATTATCATCACCTGCAAAGAAAAACTTCATTATTCGTATTACCATATTCTTCATATAACTAACTATTCATCATCATTTATTATCATCTGCAAAAAATAGACACTTCATTATTCATTATTCAAATTACCATTTACTTCATACAGCTATTCATAGTATAGAGTTTCTTACTTCTAGCATATTTCATCACTAAAATTAACATCTGTAGTTCTGTCTGACAGCTTGCTCAGTCACCTCGCATTCTGAAAGAAAAATAATTAGTCAATACTGCTATCATACGATGTGTATAGTATATTCTGGTTAATGCTTGTTAATTCTGATCCATTTACTCTTCATGACAAGATATTGCATTTTCTTTCGTTCATTCCGATGGTAAAATTTCCATTTCAGAGTAAACCACTGTGGTTTGTTTAATTTATTTCTTGTACACGTTATTGCTTTCTGAAAATGATGAATAAGGATTAATATCTTGCATTTAAATCACATACTCATTAAATGAAAACTTGTTTCTAGTGATATAATTAAGCATACAGCATAGCATGACAGAAAACGTATTAGGTCAAAAACACAGACAGTTTTCAAGTGAAAAAATGTACACACAGTATCATAATGTAGTAGCAAATAATGTAAAATAGTCACGATGTTGAGATATCATAAGGCAAAATGTCAAAGTCAACTGGTGTTTTTTATATCTTAAAGATTACATAGTGTATACAGACAAAAATTCTACTTTCGATAGGAAAACAATCATACATACACAAAAAATGGAAAATGTGCACGGTATGATGTCTAACGACAAGAAAAGCGACCTGCTAACCTTACCTTGCCGGGCACTTGCCAGGAAAAAATATGATAATCATCAGTAAGTGTTCATATAAATATCTGCAAATGGCATTACAGTGCGACAAATCATAAAGTATGTTCATTCAATAAAGGGTTTAATATTGGAAATACGGTGATTGCCCTTACTTTTTCTGGTTCTCAAAGTTTCGACGTGTACTACATTGGGGTGAGGAATGCTGCGAATTCCATATGGACCTGCGTATAGAAGTTCAAATTTACTGCATCTACTCTTTCCTCTGTTGGATAAATAGTGCGTACGTACTAATATCTTCTGTCCTGTGTGAAAGTCACGGCGTGTACAAACCTGTTTTTGCTGTCTTCTCCGGCGCTCTGCGGCACGTTTGATGTTGTTGAGCGCAATCTCAATTATTTCATGGTGGCGTAGTCGATGAGATGTAGGAAAAGATACTAATTCTTTAATTTTGTTCGGTGGTTCAACATTTTTCAGTATAACAGTCGGAGATAGCATAGTAGATTCATTTGGTATGGAGTTAATTACATCCTGGAATGAGAGTATGTGTGTATCCAAATCAATGTGTTTTTTATGGCAGTATATTCTACATAGTTTACCAATTTCTTTCATTAGTCGTTCACAAGTGTTCGAAGAAGCGTGATACTTGGATATATAGATGGGGGAAATGTTTCTAGCTCGTAACATACGTGTCCATACCGCAGATCGAAATTGTGGTCGGAAATTACTTTCAATAC
The DNA here is from genome assembly GCF_023898315.1 of Schistocerca nitens. Taxonomy (NCBI): domain Eukaryota; kingdom Metazoa; phylum Arthropoda; class Insecta; order Orthoptera; family Acrididae; genus Schistocerca; species Schistocerca nitens. The sequence goes on along the minus strand of NC_064617.1, from coordinate 926,169,165 downwards.
ATGCCCTACATGAAATAAAAAATGTTTTATAAATGCATTCGAAATAGGTTTAGCAGTAGCTTTGCGTAACGGAGTGAAGGTAACAAATTTCGAAGTGAGTTGAACAGCGACAAAGATGTAGCAAAAACCTCTATTAGATCTGGGAATCGGACCAAAAATGTCTACAGCGGCCATGTGTCTCCATTTAACGGGTACAATGGGATGTAACGGAGGAATATGTGAAGTCGTGTCTGATTTAGCTTTCTGGCAGGTTTTACATGACGCTAAAACTTGTCGAATACGTTTCTCCATATTAGCAAAATAACAGTTCTGTCTCAGTATAAGAAAACATTTTCTGGCTCCATAATGTGTGTAACTTAAATGAGTATACCAAATTAATTTGTTAACAAGTTCGTCAGGAATGCATAATAACCAATTCTTGCTGTCAGGGTGAGAGCGGCGAGACAGAATATTATTGCGTACAGTATAATGGTTTCTAATGGTAATATTATTTTTATCTTGCCAAAGGCGTTTAATTTCTTTCCACACGTTGTCTTTGCTCTGCTCTTGTGCTATGTCTCGTAAAGATGACGAAATAAAATTTTCGAATGCAACTTGTTGAATATACATGACGCTAAAATTTGCTTGGCAGAAGTTGGTTGCGATGTCTTGCTGATTGTTGCTGAGAGAACGGGATAGTGCGTCTGCTACAACATTTTGTGTACCGGGAATGTGAACAATTGTAAAATTAAATTCCTGTAAATAAAGTTTCCATCTGCTTAACCTGTCGTGTGTAAATTTTGTGGAAAGTAAAAACTGTATAGCTCTATGATCTGTGTAAACGGTCGTATGTCTTCCATAAAGAAAATGCCGAAATCTCGTAAATGCCCATACAACACATAATGTTTCAAGTTCTGTAACAGAATAATTGCGTTCAGCAGGTGACAAAATGCGACTCGCAAAGGCGATGTTTTTAATTACTGTAGTACCGTTTTCTTCAATTTCCTGAAAAATGTGTACGCCTAAAGCGGTGTTAGAACTGTCGGTGGCAATGGAAAAATTTCTAGTAAGATCTGGGTGTGATAAAAGTGGTGCATTCAACAAAGCATGTTTCAGATTAGCAAATTCAGACTGTGCTTGGCTATCCCAGGACCAAATAGTGTTTTTACCCGTTAGTTGGCATAATCTAGGGCTGTCTAAAGCAGAGTAATGAATAAATTTACGGAAAAAGTTAACTAATCACAAAAAGCTGCGTAGTTGTTTCTTCGTCGTTGGAACAGTAATGTCACGTAAAGCTTGAAGTTTTTCCGGGTCAGGCGCAATACCTTCTGCTGAAATTACATGTCCAAGAAATTTTATAGAAGTTTTGCCAAAGTGCGATTTGCTAAGATTAACTGTGAGTCCTTCTGCACGAAAAGTTTGCAACAGTTGTTCACGAATCAAATTGTGTTCAGACCAGTTAGCTTCTGCAATAAGAATGTCGTCTACATACGTTGTGATTCTGTATTTTAATTCTGTCGGAAGTATAGTATTCAAACCGCGAATAAACGCTGCTTAAGAAATTGTTAAACCGAACGGTAATTTACAAAATTGGTAACAGTCACCAAAACAGAGAAACGCTGTGTACTTTCTGCAGTTCGGATGGAGCTGAATTTGCCAAAATCCCGATTTCAAATCTAACGTGGAATAAATAGCAGTACCATGAAATTTATGTAGAAGTTCTTCTAGTGTTTGAGGGCGATCTGCTTCATTAATAATGATGTCATTGATGTGACGCGAATCAAGTACAAGGCGAAGTGAGCCACCTTTTTTCTTAACAATATGGAGCGGGTTTATGTACGGACTAACTGCTGGTCCAATAATTCCTTGGTCAAGCATAGCTTGCAATTCTTTCTTAACTTGTTCTCTGTGATTATATGGAATGGGATAATGTTTGGCTTTAAATGTATCGTGCTGTTTAACTTGAAATTTATGCATGAAACCGGACATAGTACCAGGGACGTTGTGAAAAACTGGAGCTTGCTGTAAAAGAATGTTGCGTAGCTGAGTACGTTAGTCGTCTGTATTTGCACTGCTTTGTTTAACTTTATCGGAAATCAATTGCATAACGTCATAGTCGGCTTCGTCTGGTGTATTGTATTTGTGTATGTACGTATCTGTGAACAATGTGGAATGACACTCTATATTACGCGATGTCGAAATGACCACTGTCCGATTAATTGTTTGTTCTTTTGCAGATAAAGAGTGCTGAAATTCTAATGCCAGTTGTACATTTTCATCCTTTAACATTAAATAGGAATTTTGAAAGTCAATAATTGCGTCGTGTTGTACCAGAAAATTCGTACCTAAAATAACGTCTGTTGTCAATAAGGGCACAATCCAAAAATTTGAGTGAAACGTATGACCTGCAATACAAAATGATAAGTGTGTCTGTAATTTTACATCTACTCATTTACTAGATACTGCTCCTTTTACTTTAATTTTGCCTAATGGTAACGTAGGATATGTATTCTCTTTATTACATTCGTCGAAAGTTTCCTCATTTATAACTGACATAGGTGATCCAGGATCCAGAATCGATTACTGCTGAAAATGTGGATGAACCAATCTTTACTTCAATGACAGGGTGGGAAATAGTTTTTTGAATAACTGGTTTTTCATGCAAAAGAGTGTCTCGGATGTCGTCAAAAGTAATAACATTTTCGTGAACAACATTCTGTGTGTCAAAAGTATTGCTTACGTTGCTGGAAGATTCAGTTTGTACTGTATCTAGTCAAATTCTATCTGACGTGCTATTATTTGCGGGAGGATGCTGTGGCATTTCAACTACTTATACTGGTCTGTTATTTCTTACTGACGTATTAGGTTCGGGATGATACCGACTGTCTGGTTCATTCATAATAATCTGTTGTGGATGATTCTGCTGCTGGTAAGACCGACTGTTATTAAACGTACGTTGAAAACTGTGCTCTTTACTTTTACATCTGTCATAATAATCATTGCTATACGGCGCGTTGCGATAGGAATTGAAATGATGTGTCTTCTGTACGTAGTGATTTCCTTGTTGCTGTGCATTACTATTTGTGGAGACGACGCTATACGTGTTGGCGGCGAAACATTAAAGCTTGGTTGACCTTGCACATTAAATTGTTGGTTAGCTATGCTAACCACTGCTTTTGATGCTGTTGCGGAGAAAACCCTCTATTGTTACCAAAATGTGTTTGATATTGATGAGAATTTTGTACATACAGATGATTATAATTTTGTCTGTCATTAAAATTACGCTGGTAGTTCTGGAGTGTCTAATAAAAATTGTCACTTTTAGGTAAAACTTGTCGTATCAGGTTTTCTTTACTCATTCTTAATCCTAGATAGATCGATAGTTGGAGAGCTGTTATGATAGATATAAAGGATAGTAAAAGAGAAGGCAGCAGTGCAGAAAACTAAAGATGAAATAGAACTACTACGGCTCGGGGCCCTGTGAACGCTACGGCACATATTCATCAAAGTGTAATGAATCCCCTGAGGTCTCTTACGCGTTGCAAATAAATTTTAGTTTCTGCGTTACAGGCAATGCCGGTGAAAATCCAAAAGTAAATTGTTGTATCCAGTCCAAAGGGTGAATCTGTGTTCTGTCATTATTAAATACCTTAAATTTCCGAATGGATAGAAAGTGCTTGTAATCAAAATTATCGTCTCTGTATGTCTCAACAGGTTCAGGATTGAATGATAATCTGTTTGTCTGTGACTGGTCGGAATCTAAGTCACGTACTCTCTGTAAATTACCTAAATTATACTGGCTGTGTGAGTGTGAGAAATGTTCGGAATGTGGCGTATGCTGTGCCGTGTTATAGGCTGAAATTTTTTTTATTTCTGTCACTTCTTGCTGTAAAAATGACAATTTTCTACGCAATGTATTGTTGGACGAACCTATCTCACTGACTGTCTGCTGTAAATTTTGGAATTCGGGTGTTTGATTAAACGAAACTGGTGAAGTATCGTCTGATTTGACGTCGTTGTTATTATCGATAACCTCAATATGACTGGCCAATTCATCAAATTTTTCAGTCAATGCTTTAACGTGATCATCATTTTTAGTGTCACAAACATTAATTTGTTTTTGGATTTTACGCGTGGTTTTGTTCAATTTCTTAACGTCTGCTTTAATAGCATCGGGATCCTGTATTAATTCCAACTGTTCAAGTCTGCTGGTCATTGTCTGAAAGTCTACTATGTGAGTGTTTGCTTTTGTTTTAAGAGTGGAGATTTCATCATGAAATTCGGTGTTCAACTTTTTGATTTCGTCTGATACTGTAGCAATGTTGTTGTCTACGTATGCTTTTGCTTTCGTAAACAACTTTCGCTTATCTTCTTGTCTCTGTGCAGCAATTGTTTCCATGACTTGCTTCTTTACTTTATTCTGTTCCTGTATAAATTTACGGTAACGCGTTTCACTGTTTTGTAGGTGGTGATTAAAACGTTCGTCAATTTGGCTGTTCTGTTGGTCAAATTTCGTGTCTACTTTCGCATCCAGTGTGCGTGAAAGTTCTGATGACATTAATTTAAACTCGTCGCGTAACTGTGTTGCGTTTTCAGAACATTGTTTAGCGACTGCACTAATTTCATCTCTAACTAATTTAGTTATTGCTGCATGTGTATTACTTAATTCTTATGCCACAGATCTAATTTCTTCACTACTGTTCCTAGAACAAGCCTTAATTTCCTCACGTAATTGTTCTTTAGTATCACGACATTGCACGGCAACGGCTGTAATCTGTTCACTAAATTGTTGTCTTGTTTATCATTCGACTGTTTGGAATTGCTGTCTAGTTTTTCATTAATTTGTTGTTTCAGATTTTCATTATTTTCATTAATTTGTTGTTTGAGATTTTCATTAAGTTGTAGCATTAGTGCCATAATTCGATCCATGCCAAAATTAGATGCTGTATTCTCTGTGCTGTGTGATGGTGTATGTGCATTTGTCACGTTTTGTGTACCCATTAGGTCATTGTCTGATTCACGAAAAGGTTTGCAAATCGGATGTGCTCTGTTGGTCACTACATCGGAATCAAATACATCTGACATATTTTGAGTACATTGTTCACCTTCGTTAGAAACAATTACCTGTTCGCTACGTAAATTTTGCAAATCAGGTGTGTTAAACTGGAAAGCGTTCATTGTAACGGAACATGCCGCGTTATCAATTGTTACATTTACGGTGGACATAATTGAATTTGTTTGCTCATCATTAGGATCAATATCATTACTAGTGATCGGCACGCACTGATTATCTGTAATTAGGGGATTATCACTATTACACTGAGTGTCGCAAGTATTATCGGTCAAATTATTCGAGTCGGCTATTTCACTCATTGCACATCGCGATGTACTGATAGCAGTTTTTCGCGGCATTTTCACAAATCAAAGCTAAGCACAAACTCAAACAAAGACAAAGCAAAAATGGAACAAATACAATTACAACAAAGAGCAATAAATTGCCGATGATCTGTGAAAGAAGTGTGACAAGTTAGTAAATGCGTTGCGCCAGATGCAAACTCCATGTAACATTAAGTAAATAAGAGCAGATATATGACTACTTCTCAGAAATTCACAAAAATACGATCCTGGCCGGTTGTCGACAAGTGTAACCTCCCCACAAAATACAAAATAATTTGAATAATATTCACCTTTAGTATCACCTCCCCACAAAATAAAATAATATAAGTATTATGAATAATATTCACATTTAGTGTAACCTCTCAACAGTAAAAGTTCCTAAACCTATCAACAGGAAAATTTCGTAACCTACCAATAATCAAATGTGACTAATCTCTCAATAAAAAAAAAATTGTGGCTCAGTTATAACCTTTCAATAATTGACTGTGAATGTAAACTGGTAAATTTCGGACGTCAGCAGTGCTGCGTCATGGCCCTGAAAGATCATTCTGAAAAAATTGAAAATTCTTACCTCAATAAGGTCGCCGGATAACGCGTATATATCTGCTCCTATAAGAAATTTTTCTGGCGCATCTTAGTGCAATGCTGGCCGATAGATTTGTCACGTATAAAAAGAAACAACTGATTTTTCTTTTCAATAATCGGGATGATCATGGATTGGAGAAATTAGTAAATTCTTTAAATTGAAATGAATGGTTGTTAAAAGTTACTTTTTATGAGAAAGATTATTATTAAGATATTTTTTAAAACATTTACATGCGACTTGATATAACAATACTACATATGCGCGAGGCTGCTTTTACCTTATATTATATCGCTCAGGCTCCGCCATCGCTCCCCACTACCGGCCCAGCCAACTCGATACATACGACTGCTCGCTAGCAACAACTTACTCCTACAGCTACACAGTTCCTACTGCAGTCAACACTGCTCTTTGGTCTGAGATTCTCTTATACCTTACATATCGCAGGCAGCGCGTGAGCAATCCATCGAAATTACATCTGCTCGAATGCGCTAACAACAAATTCTTTAATCATTGACCTCTTACAATATTCTTCACGTTGTCTCCAGCTTCCCTGACAACAAACTGCAGAATTCTCATCTTGAGATGCACCTGTTCATCAAATAAAATTGATACGAACATTATTACAGACACTGACGGAAGCTCAGACAGAATAGTAAGACTAATTTTAAAAATAAACGGAAGGTATTCCGTGGAAAGCCTACGTAGCAACCTGTTCACACCCTGATGAGACAGTTGGAAACCTCTACGAAAACTGCACTGGTGAGTGACAGAAAATCCCCCTGTAGGAGGAAATTGTGAATATAATGCCTTAAGTGGTGAAATTTAACAAGAAGAATTAACGCTTTTGCACGTTTATCTCACTTGCTAAGTACCGTTATGTTGCTGGCTCAGCCTTATTCGTCTGTTTCATTACGATGAGCAGTAAGCCGTTATGGTTCTCCTGTTATAAGATGATTTCGTTTAGTATGCTACTAGTATGTCACAACGGTCTTGTATATCAGAAAAAGCTGCACCTTGACGCCGTGATTAAAACCGCATTCCATTAATTTTTTTCCGTGTATGCTTCTAAGCAATCTCTAATGACACATCTGATAAATGTTACCCTATTAGCGTAACTTTTCGGGCAATCGCTTAATTTTCATAACAGCATCAGAACTGTGTTAATTTTTATTTTATATGTTGAATGAGAGGTAACCTGACGACCGTAAGTGGTAGAGATAGTGAAGCGCTTTACAGAATATCAGTTGAGGTGATTATTTAGCAGTTTATTTTATATTCTTAGTTGCAATAATAGAATTATGTTGAACATGCATAAAATTCTTTGCTGGGGCAATATGTGACCGACGTGAAGAAGTAGGTACACCTACACCGTAAACTATAATACACTCCTGGAAATGGAAAAAAGAACACATTGACACCGGTGTGTCAGACCCACCATACTTGCTCCGGACACTGCGAGAGGGCTGTACAAGCAGTGATCACACGCACGGCACAGCGGACACACCAGGAACCGCGGTGTTGGCCGTCGAATGGCGCTAGCTGCGCAGCATTTGTGCACCGCCGCCGTCAGTGTCAGCCAGTTTGCCGTGGCATACGGAGCTCCATCGCAGTCTTTAACACTGGTAGCATGCCGCGACAGCGTGGACGTGAACCGTATGTGCAGCTGACGGACTTTGAGCGAGGGCGTATAGTGGGCATGCGGGAGGCCGGGTGGACGTACCGCCGAATTGCTCAACACGTGGGGCGTGAGGTCTCCACAGTACATCGATGTTGTCGCCAGTGGTCGGCGGAAGGTGCACGTGCCCGTCGACCTGGGACCGGACCGCAGCGACGCACGGATGCACGCCAAGACCATAGGATCCTACGCAGTGCCGTAGGGGACCGCACCGCCACTTCCCAGCAAATTAGGGACACTGTTGCTCCTGGGGTATCGGCGAGGACCATTCGCAACCGTCTCCATGAAGCTGGGCTACGGTCCCGCACACCGTTAGGCCGTCTTCCGCTCACGCCCCAACATCGTGCAGCCCGCCTCCAGTGGTGTCGCGACAGGCGTGAATGGAGGGACGAATGGAGACGTGTCGTCTTCAGCGATGAGAGTCGCTTCTGCCTTGGTGCCAATGATGGTCGTATGCGTGTTTGGCGCCGTGCAGGTGAGCGCCACAATCAGGACTGCATACGACCGAGGCACACAGGGCCAACACCCGGCATCATGGTGTGGGGAGCGATCTCCTACGCTGGCCGTACACCACTGGTGACCGTCGAGGGGACACTGAATAGTGCACGGTACATCCAAACCGTCATCGAACCCATCGTTCTACCATTCCTAGACCGGCAAGGGAACTTGCTGTTCCAACAGGACAATGCACGTCCGCATGTATCCCGTGCCACCCAACGTGCTCTAGTAGGTGTAAGTCAACTACCCTGGCCAGCAAGATCTCCGGATCTGTCCCCCATTGAGCATGTTTGGGACTGGATGAAGCGTCGTCTCACGCGGTCTGCACGTCCAGCACGAACGCTGGTCCAACTGAGGCGCCAGGTGGAAATGGCATGGCAAGCCGTTCCACAGGACTACATCCAGCATCTCTACGATCGTCTCCATGGGAGAATAGCAGCCTGCATTGCTGCGAAAGATGGATATACACTGTACTAGTGCCGACATTGTGCATGCTCTGTTGCCTGTGTGTATGTGCCTGTGGTTCTGTCAGTGTGATCATGTGATGTATCTTGTAACCTCCCCCTCACTTATCGACCTTAATGACAGTGAAAAATTAAACCGCGTGTACCTAATGGGAATTTTGGAAAAGCAATCGTCACCGAAGTTAATCTGTCGGTAAAGAGGGAGGAAAGGGTTACATCTAAATGAAAGGAAAAATGCAAATGAAACTGGTGGAAATTAATTTTGAAAAGGGGTAAAGTTAATAAAGAAAGTAAATGTGCGGCCGTTACGTCAACAATTAACTAGCGGTAATTAGATATTTGAGATTTGGGGGAAATCACGGTCGCCTGTCCTAAGGACAATTACTATAGTAACTGAAAAAGAAAGGTTATTACACATATAATTAGCACTAGAAGCGTGGCAACTGAAGGTTGACACGTGTAGTGTGAAAACTGAAAGTTTGTCAGAAGTAATAAATTTCGCTACACTCTGACTTAATTTAGCAAAAGAATTAATAAATCCGGAAAATCGAAAGTTAATTTAGTGACTGAAGTCAATAGTGAGCTTTCTTTCTGAAGCACATCGAAATCCAGCAGAATACGGTTAGCCTTGGACTACCTCAACAATCATTTCAAAAGCAACTTGACTCTACGCAATTTAGAAACAAGAGATTTAACTTTGAACTTGAATTAAATGATTCTGAATAATTAACAATAGTAAAATTTAGTACGTACCAAGCTGAGCTGCAGTCACAGGTAAGCTAAAATATGCTAACAAAACTCGCACTCTTAATTTGTGCTTGTGTAATCTAACTATTGTAGCCAGCTATGCTTTAGCTGCACTTTGAAACTAAAGTAATGAAATGCAATGATAGTACTTTAATGCTGGCGTCTGAATTTCAACGACACTCGGTTTCATTTCGGAAAAGGAAGGGACCCTGCTTGGTAATGCAATTGGGACAATGAGCAACAAAGGTTCATGCTAAGTTGCTGTAATTTTGCGAGGCAAATGGAACAATGTGAAAAGCTGAGGTCTGCCATACAGTTCTGAAACTTTACGTGCTTTTGGTCTTCCTTGTTAGTTGATTGAAGGTTTGAAGCCGTCGATCGAGGAGGTGGCGACAGTCACTCATTGTCGGCCGTCGCTGTTGCAGAAGCTGGATGTTGGCGGGCCTTCTTCTCGACACGGTCACCAGGCGAAAACGGGCCCTTGATGTGCGCCAGCTAATGCTTCCCGTCCGCGACACCATGTCAGAAACTATCATCGCAAGTCGAGCGCAATTACATGCTGCTAAACCCCGAAAGCGCGGCAACTCGCGGGAGCGTCACACCACACACCTGCTCCACTCGCTACCCCAGCCAGACTCCAACTGCTCTGCCCGCGCTCCACGCGGCAGAGTTAACACTACCAAAGATCCTACACACTTTGATTCTTCACACGACCTATCGATGTAATCGTTCGATAGCAGTTTTCCCTAGGCAAGACCCAGCGTAAAAATACAAATAATATTTACGTAACAAACCAATTATACACCGACATAAATGCATACATACATATATATATATATATATATATATATATATATATATATATATATATATATATATAAATAGTAAAACAATTACAATATATAAAGGCACAGAAATGTCATATATTCAGGTAACAAATTAAGGAAAAAACTTACAGTACAACAGATGGAAATAGGAGGATATGCATTTCCGGCGTTACACGTGCCCCACATTGTCTGAGGATGTTCGTGTAACCTAAACAGACTCAGAAAATGTCCCAAAAGAGAAACAGCGGAAATGCATATGCTCAAAACATCAACAAAATTTAGCATTCGGCTAATTAACCATAAACCAATTTTTAGACGATAATAATTGAGAGGAGACACTCCTAATCTTATTCCACTCTGTCATCTTGCACAAAATAAAACAGGTTGACAACATATTAAAATTCATAGACAACATGGTTTAGCTATACTAAAAATCAAAATTCCTATCAGTATCAAGAAATTGAATACTATTTACAAAATTAATCATAGTACATATTCATAAAAAACAGGTATATCAAAATACGCAAATTAATAATTAATTACATAGAATACACATTTTATATAACCTTTTCATAATTAATACTCTCGCCATGAAAGTCCAATTCACGCTAATCAAGAAAATAATATACAGCAGATCGACAAAAACATAAATATTGACAGCAGAATTCTTTCACATCAGCTGTCCGGGAAGAAAAACTACACCGCCTTTCGTACTCGCAAGTACAAAGAACGCCGACAGCGGCACAAGAGCCGACAGCGGCACAAGAGCCGACAGCGGCTCCGCCTCGTCAGTATTGTTGCGCCCGCCTGTGCGGCTCGCTTGATCTCACTCGCCCTGTGTAACGGCATCTCCAGAACGTCCGTTTCACTGAATTCTTTCGGAAAAACTCACTCCCGAGTAATCTCAAGGAGTCCCTTAATACTATCACAGTGGATAACTCAACACTGTCCATCATCACACGCATGTACTAGCCTGAAACTTAAAACAGCGTCTAAGTACATCGGCAATGACTAGTAAAACACACATTCATGAAATCTGACAGCTAGTTACAAAAGCATATTTACATTCCTTAATCTACTGTGACTCAGCTGAAAACTTAAACTAGCAGCTTGGATTTTTCAATTGGTTAAAACGTCTAATCAAAAATTAATTAATTGTTAATTACAAGTTCTTTAATGACCTCTAGGTCAGGCAACAGCATCGCAACATGGCACATCCTTAAATCTTACACTCTATATTACATACTGTACAAATTACCCATTCTGTGGTATTAATCAATCCTAGGTTGGTACAATTTCAAGTCTACAATATTCCGTATACCTAATCGTTTTCCAGAGCTTGGATACTCTAAGCAATAAGCATTTGTGTGAGGTATACCAATGACTTTATATGGTCCATTATAAACAAACTTAAATTTAGAGATTTCATTGTCTATCTCGCTCGATTTCTCATGAGCTTTTACAATTACTAAGTCTCCGATTGCAAACTTAGCAAAACGCGCTTTAGCGTCATGACGACGTATGCGAGCATCAGCTTTTAGCTTCATTACTTCTCGCAAACGATCTTTTTTCACACCAATACTAATGTTAATCCGTGGAGGGAATTTGATTATCTCTTCCACTAAACTTTTACTTCTGTCATCCAACAGGATTTCCTCTGGAGAAAATCCCGTAGATTCATGTCTCAAGGTGTTCATAATTCTCTCAAATACTGCTACATATTTGCCCCATGCCCTATGGTTGTGATGGCAATAGGTACGGCAAAGTCGGCCTAGCTCGCGCATATACCTCTCAGCGGGATTCCCAGCCGGACAATAAGCTGAAATATGGATCACCTCGACCCCATTACTTTCCATGCCTTCATTCCACAACTTAGAAGTAAATTGTGCCCCATTGTCTGATAGAATCGCCTTGGGCTTACCAATATGAACAAAATAATCGTTCACAAGCTTGCTATAGACCGCTTTGGCTGTAGCTTTCCTAATCGGGTATAGCTTGATGAACTTGGAAAAAGCTTCTAGTACTACTAAAATGTAGGCAAAGTTTCCTGATGACTTGGGCAAAGGTCCGTACAAGTCCACGCACAGTAATTCAAAGGTGTCGTTAGGCCGTATACTTTGCATAGGACCACGACTCGTACAGTTGGTAACCTTCACCTTCTGACATAAATCGCAAGTTTTCACTCTGTCAGTAACGCGTTTTAACATGTTGTTAAAATGCACTACTTCATACAGCTTTTCCGTACATTTCTTCGGTCCACAGTGACCATACGCCAAATGGTAGTAGTCTATTATTTCCGTGACGAATTTGGTGGGCCAGCATACCCGCCAAATATTACTATCTTCACCCTTACGTATGTACAAGATATGATCGTATATCTTGTAATACTTCCTTAATTTCTCTCCTTCTGGACTCCTTTCGTCATATCGGGTTTTCACCATATTTAAACAACCATCCTCGTTCTGATGACGACGTAGATTCTTACAGATGTTCACTATTAATTTGCGTCCCTCAACTTCTTTAAAATAGTATAATTTGACCACTCCATCTGACTCCTCTTTCAATACATCTTGATTAGACTCGGGCAACCGCGACAGCGTATCCGCAACGCAATTGTCGGTCCCTTTTACGTAACAGATGTCATAGTTAAATTGCTGTAAATACAGCGACCACCTAGTCAGTCTTTCGTGAAGGAGTTTACAATCCTTCAGATAAGTGAGCGCCTTATGGTCCGTATGAATAATCACCTTACGGTCCCATAGGTAACCCTTGAACTTCTTGAATCCCCACACGATAGCGAGACACTCTTTCTCAGAAATCGTGTAGTTTCGCTCACTTTTTGATAAAGTTCGACTCGCGAACGCTATCGTCCGGTATTCCTTATCCTCTCCTTTACCAACTTCTTGGAACAGTTCTACCCCCACCCCGTAATTCGACGAATCCGTTCCCAGATGGAAGGGTAGCGATAAATCAGGATGAAATAGTATGTTAGATCTTAACAACTCGTCTTTTAATTTCTCGAAAGCGGCCTGACACCCGTCAGTCCACACAAACGGAACATTTTTGCGTAAGAGGTTATTCAAATTTTCATCATTAAACACTTGTCCTTTTACAAATTTACGGTAAAATCCTGTGAGCCCTAGAAAACTTTTTAACTGTTTCCTAGACTTGGGTGGAGGACAATTCCTTATTGCCTCTAGTTTCTCTGGGTCCTTCGTAATACCAGCAGTGGTAATTACATGCCCTAAAAATTTCAGTTCCTGCTTTACAAATTCGCATTTCTTTAGCTTTAGAGTCATTCCGCCACGGCGCAATGCTCTAAAAACTTCATCTAACAGGTCACAATGGTCATGCCAAGTGGCATTGGCCAACAATAGGTCGTCAACATATACAGTTAACCTTGAACTCAAAGCCGATCCTAGCACTTTATCTAGGGCCCTGATGAATACGGACACAGATATATTAAGTCCAAACGGCAGTACTCTATACTGATAACACCTGCCCGCAAACAAGAAGGCAGTGTATGGCCTAGATTCTTCTTCGAGTTCTATTTGCCAGTAACTAGCCGTCAGATCGAGGCTAGTCATGAACTTAACGTCATGAAAACGTTGCAAAATCTCCTCCATACTCTCTGGTCTGTCTGTTTCACGTTGAACGACCCTATTCAACGTGCGTGCGTCAATCACAATACGCACACTACCATCCCGTTTTGCTACAATGACCAAACCGTTATTGTATGGACTCGTACTTCTTTCAATCACTCCCCATTCGATCATCTTATCTATCTCCCGTTGCACTGCTTCCTTTTTGGACAGCGGTATAGCATACGGTCTCACGAAGAATGGTTCGTGCGGAATTACATGCAACTTGCATTTATATCCTTCCACAAGTCCCGGTTTGTCTGAAAACACACTCTTATTCCTCATTATCACTTCATACAGGCCTCGTCTTTGTTCGTGTGTTACGTTTGATACACCGTCTACAATACTTTCCAATGCAGTTTCTACACTATTGTCAATGCCGAGATTCCTCACATTACAGTAGTTCAAATTCATACCTACATCAATATCATTCAGCCAGTTAACAATGTGTATAGGCTGGTATTGCCTATGCACACCGTCTCCTGCCTCGTCAAAGCTAACTACTATTGTTTTATCTTGTGACGTACATGTCAAAGTTTTGCTTTCGCAATTAATCACTGCACGGTACTTTAATAGCCAATCTAACCCGATAATTACTTCCGTAGTTAAGTCTGGCACGACGACAAACTCTTGCTCAAATCGTGCCCCACATATCTCGAAGTTGACAAAAATCTGTTTTGTGACCGGTTTACTGGCCTTCCCAGTAGCACCGATAATTTTCACTCCTGTTACTGGCATAACTACGATACCAGGTCTGTCTTTCAGTAACTCAAATATTTTCCCAGATACAGCACTCAATTCTGCACCGGTGTCAATCAACACGTTTAGTTGTAGGTCGTGCATATTAGCAGACACTACTATCTGTCTACACTTGTCCTCGACTGTTTCTTTATTTTCCCACAGTAAATCCTCGTCTATATCCAGGTCATTCCAGAAAAAACCATCCGGCTTTGATCCTAAATCCGGTTTATCTGGCGGCTTTTTCAGCCTCTGTTCACATACAGTCTTAATTTCAACACGTTTGTCCTGAGGCTTAGTCTGTAGCTTCGCCTCCAATACCGAAACCTTTTCCTCTAACTCGTCAACTAGTGAGTGTTGCCCTGCTATCATTTCACTAATTGTCACCTTTGTTGATTCCACTTTGGCCAGATTGATATCATCCGCCAATCTACCTGGAGGAATGTGCCCAGTAGTCTCTGCAATTACTTCCGCTAGATCTGCGCAACCCACACTGCTATCGTCTGACCGTATAATGTCAGCTCTAACCTCATACACGCTGTAATCCACATGCTTTTCTACCAATCGTGTCCGGCTATCACTAAAATTTTCGTAATCTTTCTCCTCAATACTTTCGCAATGTTTAAACTGGAGTTTTGCGTCGGATGGGTCGGCTACTTCTACCACTGTAACTTTCGGTAAAGTCTGCCGGTTAGGGCCAGAACTTTCCGTTACTACTTCAACAGCCAACTCCTGCGGGACGAAACACGACGAATCTTGCTCGTGCTCCCCATTAACATCAACTATTTCTAGTAAAGTCTGCCGGTTAGGGCCAGAACTTCCTATCACTTCACAAATACTATCTTCCTGTGGGACGAAACGCGGCAAATCCTGCCCGCGCTCCCCATAAACGCTTCTCCCATACAGACCCCTATATTCTCTTAGTTCGTCGTATAAGCGACCGAACTGCCTTAACCAGACCTCATCCCTCTCTGCATCCCCTCGCTCGATGACGGACGTTTTATCCGACATCTGATCTTCTCTCAACACTTGCGAATCATTCTTAAACTCAATCTCCAGTTCCGCTGTGGGTATTACAGCTACCACTTTGTAATCGATTTCCGGAACACTACTTAAATTGTTCTCACTGACAGTGAATGTACTTCCTACTGCCGTGTATACAGCTGATTTACTACCTGTGGGCGCACTCCTTTCTCCTAACACTGGCACACTCTCCCGCCGTTGATTATTCCACACGGAATTTTCATAACGACGACACCTGGGTTTTCTACTGTTATTGGGCCGCCAAAATTTCTCCACGCCCGGTCGGCCCCTCACCGGCGCGGCTAATGGTTTCCCTGTCTCGTCCCAGCAGATACGATCCCCGGATGCTGCTGAGGCGGCTGATCACACACTCTGGCGTTATTACTATTCTGCGAAGCCCGTATCACGCTACTATGATACTGGTTTCCGTCATTCCTGTTATTATTTGCATTGTACCGATTGTCATTACAGTCCGAACCACTATTGTTATTGCTGCCAAGATTGCGGTATGCATTATTCCCATAGTTATGATTGTTGTGGTTGCTGTGGTACCCGTTGTTGTTACCACGGCCTCTACCAGTATCGCGATTATTGCGCCAATTGTCCTCGTCCTCAACTCTTTCCAGGAAATGATTGATTGTCCTGTAATTGCTTCCTACGTAGCGTTTTGTATCATCTGGAAGCTTCTTGTAGAGTTCCCAGACTATTTCGGATTCCGTGCGGCGATCACGCAAATATTCCAACTTGCGGATCCAGCCCTCACAAAACTCCTTCATCGAGCCGCGCGAATTCGCCTCGAAAGGCCTCGATACGACAAATTCGCGCCAGACACTTTGCTGTTTTTGCTCTGACCAGTATTCAGCCAGAAACAAATTTTTAAACTCGTCAAAGGTCAGGTTCGTAATGTTGAGGTTTAAGCCCCAACGCTTGGCATCACCAGCCAACACATCAATAACCGCATTAATTTTTCTCTCATTAGTCCATGATCTGGGTAAAACTCTTTCACAGTTTTTAATGAAATCCGTCGCGTGTATACCGCCTTTTTTCAAGGGGTCGAACCGCTCCTCTTTCGTCAACAATTCCGAACTATATGCACAGATTGGCACATAGCTCTGTTTTTCTTCAAGTTTCTTTTCTAATTCCGACACTCTCGTAATCACTTGGCAAGTGGTTGTCGCAAGCGTTTCCACTTCCCTCTTTTTCTCTTCGCAGGTATTAGCCTGCTTCCTCACTTTGGTATCTACTTCGGATACTAAAACCTTTAAAGTTTCCACCTTCTGTTGATCGTCTTTTCTCACTAATTGAATTTGTTCCGTCACCTTATTCTCGATGATCGGAGCAACTGCGTCTCCTAAACTTTTCTCGATTCTGCTAATTTCGGAATTAAAACGCGTATTTATGCTCGCAATTTCCGCCTGAACGCCTATCATTTCCTGTTTAAGATTACCGATTTCGGTATTAATCACAACAATATCTTCTTTGATTTTATCAACTTTTGTGTTAACAATTCCAACATTGTTGTTAACAACATTAATAGCTTTGTTCTGATTGTCTAGCTTCCTGTCAATTTTTTCAGACTGAGCTTTAATTTCTGCCGATTGAGTTTCTATCTTGCTAGACTGAGCCTTGATTTCGTTAATCAAAACATTCAATAAATCAGTTAAATTCCCGGAAACTACCGGTTTTACTTCCGTAGCGGCTTCCTCTTTAATTGTCCCCCCGTATTCGTCATCAATGGATTCCGATTTGATTTTCACTTCCGATTCCGAAACATTTTCTAATGTTTGGAATTCCATTTCTGCTCTTTGTTGCGTCTCGGCGGTCGCGTCTTTCATGCTAGCCGCCAGCCCCTGAACAATGGGTACCGCGGTGCGTGTTTCCCACTGTTCGACCGATTGTTCCGTACCCAAGTCTACCAAATTTTGGTAATTGTTGCCTTCACTCATTTTAATAATTTTCAATATAAATAACAAATCTCAAATCTAATTAGGATTCCTCAGACTAATATTCATAACCAGTACTTTGTTACGAGATTTGCACAATGCAAAATTCGTGTCCAGAACAACCTCAAATTTGAAGATTGTCCTGTCACCAGGTCGCCACGTGTAACCTCCCCCTCACTTATCGACCTTAATGACAGTGAAAAATTAAACCGCGTGTACCTAATGGGATTTTGGAAAAGCAATCGTCACTGAAGTTAATCTGTCGGTAAAGAGGGAGGAAAGGGTTACATCTAAATGAAAGGAAAAATGCAAATGAAACTGGTGGAAATTAATTTTGAAAAGGGGTAAAGTTAATAAAGAAAGTAAATGTGCGGCCGTTACGTCAACAATTAACTAGTGGTAATTAGATATTTGAGATTTGGGGGAAATCACGGTCGCCTGTCCTAAGGACAATTACTATAGTAACTGAAAAAGAAAGGTTGTTACACATATAATTAGCACTAGAAGCGTGGCAACTGAAGGTTGACACGTGTAGTGTGAAAACTGAAAGTTTGTCAGAAGTAATAAATTTCGCTACACTCTGACTTAATTTAGCAAAAGAATTAATAAATCCGGAAAATCGAAAGTTAATTTAGTGACTGAAGTCAATAGTGAGCTTTCTTTCTGAAGCACATCGAAATCCAGCAGAATACGGTTAGCCTTGGACTACCTCAACAATCATTTCAAAAGCAACTTGACTCTACGCAATTTAGAAACAAGAGATTTAACTTTGAACTTGAATTAAATGATTCTGAATAATTAACAATAGTAAAATTTAGTACGTACCAAGCTGAGCTGCAGTCACAGGTAAGCTAAAATATGCTAACAAAACTCGCACTCTTAATTTGTGCTTGTGTAATCTAACTATTGTAGCCAGCTATGCTTTAGCTGCACTTTGAAACTAAAGTAATGAAATGCAATGATAGTACTTTAATGCTGGCATCTGAATTTCAACGACACTCGGTTTCATTTCGGAAAAGGAAGGGACCCTGCTTGGTAATGCAATTGGGACAATGAGCAACAAAGGTTCATGCTAAGTTGCTGTAATTTTGCGAGGCAAATGGAACAATGTGAAAAGCTGAGGTCTGCCATACAGTTCTGAAACTTTACGTGCTTTTGGTCTTCCTTGTTAGTTGATTGAAGGTTTGAAGCCGTCGATCGAGGAGGTGGCGACAGTCACTCATTGTCGGCCGTCGCTGTTGCAGAAGCTGGATGTTGGCGGGCCTTCTTCTCGACACGGTCACCAGGCGAAAACGGGCTCTTGATGTGCGCCAGCTAATGCTTCCCGTCCGCGACACCATGTCAGAAACTATCATCGCAAGTCGAGCGCAATTACATGCTGCTAAACCCCGAAAGCGCGGCAACTCGCGGGAGCGTCACACCACACACCTGCTCCACTCGCTACCCCAGCCAGACTCCAACTGCTCTGCCCGCGCTCCACGCGGCAGAGTTAACACTACCAAAGATCCTACACACTTTGATTCTTCACACGACCTATCGATGTAATCGTTCGATAGCAGTTTTCCCTAGGCAAGACCCAGCGTAAAAATACAAATAATATTTACGAAACAAACCAATTATACACCGACATAAATGCATATATATATATATATATATATATATATATATATATATATATATATATATATATACAAATAGTAAAACAATTACAATATATAAAGGCACAGAAATGTCATATATTCAGGTAACAAATTAAGGAAAAAACTTACAACAGATGGAAATAGGAGGATATGCATTTCCGGCGTTACAATCTGACCCCAGGAATGTGTCAATAAAGTTTCCCCTTCCTGGGACAATGAATTCACGGTGTTCTTATTTCAATTTCCAGGAGTGTATGTCTGCTTTAATCTAAGAGGAGACCTGAAGGTCCTAATCTGGCTACTGGACGCCAGTCAGTTAATAGTTTTTCTTTCGTATTCAGGTTGACTCATATTTTTTCTGTTGTTTGGTAAAATGTAAATGTCGGGTGACTGGAGCCTCCCGTCGAGTAGACCGTTCGCCGGGTGCAAGTCTTTCGATTTGACGCCACTTCGGCGACCTGCGCGTCGATGGGGATGAAATGATGATGATTAAGACAACACAACACCCACTCCCTGAGCGGAGAAAATCTCCGACCCAGGAATCGAACACGGGCCCTTAGGATTGACATTCTATCGCGCTGGCCACTCAGCTACTGGGAGCGGACTGTTGTTGTTTGGTGGGAGTGGCTTTTCAGTGGTTGCCACGTGAGAGAGTTCCGTTGTATTAATATAGTAAAAATATTAATGACATTTGTATTTATAAATAATATTAATATCTCACTAGAGGAATAAAATCTGAATCAAGTATTTGAATGTTATATGTTGAATTCATTTCTTTATTACGCATTCGTATCGAATTATTGGATCTTTTGGCTTCTTGCCATGGCGTTAGATGTTTTAAACTCTCTGTTCTTGCTCTTTTAGGCCTTTATACGAGCGTTGGAACTTTAATGGTGGCAACTGTTTATTTACAGCTCGTACAAAATAGATACGTGTTTCAAAGTTTTACTAACCTTCAGAGTAGTCACCAGAATTGTGTATAATCCGTTTTCAGCGATGTGGAAGTCGTAGAATATTTCAGCAGTGCCTGTTGTGTTGACAGTTCGAGCGGCGCGGTCTATTGCTCGACGAATTTGTAGCAGTTCTGAAGCGAATGCTGATAAGTGTTTCCTTCAGTTTAGAAATCGAGTTGAACTTACGAGGGCTTAAGTCAGGGGAGTGCAGTGTGTGGTATAACACTTAGCAGCCCCATCAGTCAAACAAATCAGTAACAGCTTGCACTGTACGTGCTTGAGAATTGTCCTGCAAAATGACGGTCAGGTCCTGCAGAAAGAGTCATCACTTCTGTCCCTATGCTGTTCATTTTTGGAACCATCTACGACCACCTTAGCTAAAAGACAAGTCCTGTGAACAATATTAAGAATTATTAAGAATAAAGACGGAACTTTGCGTGTGACAGAAGGAGCCAGAAAGGCCACGCGAGTTCGGCCTCAGGAGCCATCTTGGGCGGCCTATTGCGAAAAGGTCGTGCGCTTGGGCTACTGGAGTCCAGGAAAGCGAAGCGGGAGGCCCGTAGAGATAATGGATGAGATACTTGACAGAATTAAAGAGGCAATGGCCTTTGACATTTAAGATAAATTCGCTGACGAAATTAATGAAGCAAGGTCCTTAGGCAGTAATTGCGAGGCTGCAGACGAAACTGTGGGAGACAATGAGAGAGGAGTTTGTGCTGGAGGCTGTAATGCGTCACGAGAAGCCCGTGGAAGCCTTGGGATGGATTCTGTTGAAAGATTACTGAAGAACGACGAAGTAATATAGTCAATGAAGTCTTGGAGGCTACGTCATGTCAGTGACCGGCGGAGTCTAAGGAGAAAGGCGAACAAAATGCGAGGACCGGGAATCCAGCGAGAGATTTTTGGTGGGCAACAGAGTGGCGGACGGTAGCAGACAGCTTCAGTGGAGACAGGTGCGAGAAGCGGCCGCTGACAGAGGCAGCCTGAGTGTTAGGCTTGTGTTGCTGGACCAGAATTAGACAGCTGCAAGGAAGGCTCTTTTAAACTTAGATTCAAACGAGGGTTTCAATTAGGGTACGGTACAATGGTAGTCACAGTCTCTGTGAAAGTATTTGACTGTAGTGGGGAGGTACCTCAGCTAGGAAGGTCAATTTGTACTAATTTCAGTGTTAATTATTCCTTTCGAATGCTTATTCTCCTCGTGTTTCTCACACTCCTACATCCACATCACGGAATTTACGTCAGATAATCAAGTATCCGTCTCATTTCTGTCAACCGACTGAATTCTTTGTAGTACGAATCTCTGTCTCTCAAACCCAGGCAAAACCCACGTTCGGAAAGACACAGTTCAAAGACAGCTATTGCTTAAATTTTGAGTAATTATCATCAGCAATCGCAACCGAAGACTTCCGGCGTAAGAAGCCACTCTCGTTCTACCAACGGCCTTGTCAAAGACGGCAGAGGAGCGTACAGAGGTTACGGGCACTCACTCGTCCTTGGGGTGAACAACTACCCTTGATACGTGGCGGAATTAGCAATTACCAACGGCATGACGATGCAGAAGGCTATGAAAAACATTGCATTAAAGATACATAATTTGCATCCGTAGGACACGTGGCCTGAAAGTGAAGAAATGTTATGGTGATCTCTCCGTTAGCAAAAGATTTCGGATTGGTACCTGAATCGGGTCTCCGGTAGGGGGCTGCCAAGGGGGAAGCGACGATGAGAAAAGGTGAAATAACCAACGACGGGATGACATTCTAAGAGTCGGAGCATGGAGTGCCGAAAATATAAACGTAATAGCAAAGCTAGATATCTGAAACGGGAAGTGGAAAAGCTCAGTCTAGATGTAATGGGAGTAAGTGAAATGAAATGGAAAGAAGGATTTCTGGTCAGACGAATATAGGGATAATATCAAGAGCAGCAGAAAATGGTATAATAGAAGTAGGATTCATTATTAGTAAGAAAGAAGGGCCGAGAATGAACTGCCTTGAACAATTCAGTGATATTGTTACTGTCATCAAATTCTACAGCAACACAACGCCGACAACAATAATTCAGGTGCACATGCCAACGTTATTAGCAGAAGATGAAGAGATAGAGAAAGTATATGAGGATATTGAAAGAGTAGTTCAGTGCATAAACGGAGATGAAAATCTAATACTCATGAGGGACTGGAAAGTAGTTGCAGGGTTACGGGAGAATATGGGCTTGGCAGTAACAGTGAGAGAGGAGAAAGAGTAATTGAGTTCTGCAATAAATTTCAGATGGCAATAGCGAATACTCTGTTCAAGAACCATGGAAAACACCTGAGACACGAGTAGATTCCTGTTGGATTACATCATGGTCAGACAGAGATTCCAAAATCAAATATTGGATTGTAATGCGCAGCCAGGTTCAGATATGGATTCAGATCACAGTTCAGTAATGATGGACAGACTAAATGTATAAGAGGAAGTGGGATGACGAGATACATTTGAATTTCGCTACGGATGCGGAAGCTATGATAAGAAACACCGGAGTAGGCAGTTCAGCTGAAGATGGGTAGACAGCCCTAAAAAAGCGTTACAGATGTTGGACAGACAAACGTAGGTACAAGGAATGTAACTGCGAAGAAACATTGGGTAACAGATGAAAGAAGGAAGTACAGAAGTGTTCAGGGAAAGTCAGGAATACACCCCCAAACTCCTTAGGAATGAAATAAATAGCGAGTGCAAGGCAGCAGGAAAGATGTGAAGAAATCGAAAAAGAAATAATCGTCGGGAAGACTGTTTCTGCATATACTCGTAGAGAAGTTGAAACGACGTTCGTTGAAATTAAAAGCAAGGGTGGTAACATTAAGATTACAATGGGAATTCCACTGTTAAATGCAGAGGAGAGAGCTGACAGGTGGGAAAAGTATACTGGAGGCCTCTATGAGAGGGAAGACTTTTCTGATGACGTGATAGGAGAACAAATTGCAATCGATGAGTATTTCACTCAGAATATAAGAGAGCTCTAGAAGACTATAGTTCAAATAAAGTATAGGAGGTAAATAACATTCCATTGGAATTTCTAAAATAGTTGGAGTAAGGGGCAAAAAAACGACTATCCAATTTGGGTTGTAGAATCTGTGAGACTGGCAACGCCCAGACAATTCCGAATATAACAAGGGCCGATAGGTGCGAGAATTATCGCACTATCAACTTAACAGCTCATGCATCCAAGATGCTCACGAGTACAATATACAGGAAAATGGAAAGTAAAGCTGAGGACATATTAGAAAACGATCAGTTTGGCTTTAGGAAAAGTTAAGGTAGCAGAGAGGTCAGTTCGGCTTTAGGCAAAATAAAGGTAGCAGAGAGATCAGTTTGGCTTTAGGAAAGGTAAAAGTAGCAGAGAGGCAGTTCTCATGTTACGCTTGATAATGGGAGCAAGGCTGAAGAAAAATAAAGACACGCTCTTAGGATTCGTCGTCCTAGAAATAGAGTTCGACAATGTAAAATAGTGCAAGAAGTTCGAAAGTGTCAGAAAAAATATGAGTAAGCTGTAGAGGAAGAAGAGCAATATAGAATATGTACGAGAACCAAGAGGGAACAATAAGATTGGAAGACCAAAAACGGACTTTTCACATTAAAAACAGTATAATACAGGGCTGCAGTCTTTCGCCCTCTTCTTTTCAGTCTGCACATCAAAGAAACTTTTGTGACGGCGTTCGTAGCGACAACACTTCGCTGTAGAAACGGCCTACGAAGTCACCGCCACACTTTTAATAGCGGGCCGACCGGTCCGCTGGAACAGTGAACAGAAAGATGAAAACCCAAACCCTCGGATTAAATGAAAGTCGGTACTTATCTTTATTAACGACGATACAGAACACAGTGGTGAACATGGTCTACAGAAATCTGTCTAGTTCGAGTCGGAGCGGCTTGGTCAGCGTCGGCTGACGACAAACAACAACTCTGCTGCGATGAACACACAACTAACTAGCAGGTACACAATTCGGTGGCGAGTATACAACTGAGCGGCGAATACAGAACTGTCCTAGCGCTCGCGACTCCAGCGCTTAAGAACCCAGAAGCCAGCGGTGGCGCGCGCAGACTTGCGGCGATTTCCTGTATCGCTGGCGCTGCTTATGCGGATGGCGTCCGGACTTTGATGCTGCCAACCTTTTTGGCAGCGGGCTCGGTTGGCATTACTGGCTAGGATATAACACTCCTCCCCCCCAAATCGCCGCACCGTCGTTGAATAATGACGTGGCGAGCGTCGACGGCGGGGGAGGGGTCTGGCCGCAGATGTAGCAGAAGAGACCGGGGCGGAGACTGTTGTCGGTGGCAGTCCCCGGTCCGCACCCCAGCATTGGCTGCGCGGGGCCTCGGGAAACACCGACTGAAAACCGAGGTCTGGGTGCACGCCTGTGACCACGGGCGCAGCTTCTGGTACTGGACGCGACGGGGCGTCGGGACCCACGAAGAGAGGCAGCGTCTCCTGACGCTGCGTCGACGGCTGCTGAGTGGGCGCCGGACAAGGCGCTGCGGTGTCAGACTCCTTGGGGGTGCCCAAGGAAAGCGGCTGCAGTACAGGCTGCACAGCCACCGCTTGGGAAGGCGGCCCGGCGGAGGGGTCGACGTCCAGCAGCTCCGAAGGCGGTGGCGACTGAAGAGGGACCGCAGGCGCCGGAGCGACCACCCGGTGCGCTCCCGCATGAAGCTGCGCGGGAGGCATCAACGGGACGGGCTGTCGGCGTGGTAGCGGCGACAGCTGCTGCTGCTGCCCTGGGGGCGGCAGCGAAGTCGGAAGGCGCGGCTGGAACCCGCCGCGGACCAAATCTGTGGACAAAGAACGAGCGGCAGAATCCGGGCGGCCAGCGCGGCGCAACTGGTTCTGATGCCTCCTGTGCACCCCAGTAGCACCTTGAACAGTATAAAAACCGCGACCCTGGACACTTATCACGGTACCACGTTCCCAACGACGGCGACCGTGATAAACTCTGAAATAAACGGCGTCGTTGCGCTGAAAACGCGTGCGATGCTCAGAAACGGCGGGTCGATCCGGGGGGTGCAACAACCGTAGTAGAGTGCGATGACGACGGCCGTGGAGAAGCTCCGCAGGCGAAGGGCCGTCGCGTGGTGTAGTCCGGTACGACGACAGGAACGTGATGAGGGCCTGCTGACGAGAGTGCGTAGCACGAAGGCGGTCCATATGATCCTTGAATGTGCGTACAAAACGTTCCGCTGCACCATTCGATTGAGGGTGGAACGGCGGAGTAAGAACATGGCGAATGCCATTGGCAGAACAAAAACCTTCAAATTCAGCAGAGGTAAATTGTGGCCCATTGTCAGACACTAAAACTTCTGGAAGACCCTCAATACAAAAAATTGAAGTCAACGCCTGTATAGTTTGTGCAGACGTTGTAGACTGCATGGGCACAACAAACGGAAAATTACTAAATGCATCTATCACGATGAGCCAACGAGAATTCCAATATGGACCAGCGAAATCAATATGTACTCGCTGCCAGGGACCGGCAGGGCGTGCCCACTCAAAATAGCGTTGAGGCGGAGCAGCTTGGTGTTCGGCACACGTCGAACAATCTGTAGACATCTGCGTAATCTGCTTATCAATGCCGATCCATGTACAATGACGGAGGGCAAGCTGCTTGGTGCGGACCACTCCCCAATGACCTTGATGCAACAAGTCGAGGACCTTGGATTGGAGCACTTGGGGAACCACTACACGAAGCTGGTCATTCTCGGTGCGTAACAGCAAAACTCCGTGCGAAACAGACAACAGATGACGTTGCGGATAATAGCGACGAACCACAGGATCCGATATGTCCTTTGCCTTGGACGGCCAATCACGTTGAACAAAACGTAATAGTAAACTCAGATGAGGATCCGTAGCTGTCTCACGTGCCACCTGACGATAATCAATCGGAAAATCCCGGAGGGATTGCTGCTCATCGGCGTCAATCTGATGGCAAGAGTCGTCAGAGGAATCGAAGACATCATCCGCAGCAATCGGCAATCTAGAAAGCGCGTCAGCGTTTGCATGCTGAGCTGTAGGGCGATACAGTATCTCATACTGGTATTGTGATAACAAAAGAGCCCAACGTTGTAGTCTCTGAGCTGTCCGCTGAGGAACTGGTTTAGACGGATGAAACAGTGACGTCAGGGGCTTGTGATCTGTTACTAAATAGAATGGTCTACCATAGAGGTAGTGATGGAATTTTGTGACACCGAACACAATAGCCAACGCTTCCTTGTCCAATGGGCTATAATTACACTGAGCTTTGTTTAGCAATTTAGATGCGAACGCAATGGGACGTTCGGTGTTACCGACTCGGTGAGACAACACAGCACCGAGGCCGAAAGAAGAGGCATCACAAGCTAACACCAGAGGCTTGTTAGGGTCGTAATGGACCAGACAACGATCATTCAATAAAGCCTCTTTTAGCTGCTGAAAGGCTGATTGGCAATCAGCTGACCACACAAACGGAACATTCTTACGGCGGAGACGATGCAACGGTGCAGCAATCTGTGGTGCATTAGGTATAAACCTAATATAATATGTCAATTTGCCAAGAACTGCTTGCAATTCATGCAGATTGCGAGGGGCGGGCAAATCACGAATAGCTGCTAAATGTGACTGGGAGGGATGAATGCCTTGAGCATTAATAACATGTCCCAGATACTCCAACTCCGTAAGGAAAAATGAACATTTATCGATGTTGCAACGTAGGCCTGCCTGAGACAACACTGTAAACAAACACTCCAAATTACGGAAATGTTCAGCAGGCGTCCGACCGGACACAACAATATCGTCTAAATAGTTGCAACACGATGGCACATTAGCCAAAAGTTGGGACAAAAAACGCTGAAAAACAGCTGGAGCTGACGCACAACCAAAAGGCAAACGCAGAAAACGGAACAACCCCAACGACGTGTTTATGACAAAATACTGTTGTGATTGCTCGTCGAGGGGCAATTGCAAAATGCTTCACGGAGATCAATTTTGGAAAAGAAACGAGCTTCCCCTAACTTATCCATCAGCTCGTCCGGTCTAGGCAAAGGAAAAGAATCAATGACAGTCTGAGGATTAACTGTCGACTTAAAATCAGCACACAAACGTAACTTGCCAGACGGTTTCTTTATAATAACTAAGGGAGAAGCCCACTGGCTCGCTGAAACGGGTTGAATAACACCGTCGTTTTGCCAACGACGAAGTTCATCTTCGACAGGTGCCCGGAGGGCGTGAGGCACCGGACGAGCACGAAAAAATCGAGGCTGAGCATTATCTTTTAACGTAATATGAGCGGCAAAGTTCGCAGCACAACCGAGTTCGTCTTTAAATATGTCACTGTATCGGTTACACAAATCGGTTATGCTGTCTTGAGGAACAACAACAGAATTAAGTTGCAACACATTGTCTTGGATAGACAGGCCAAACAAGTCAAAACAGTCTAATCCGAAAATGTTTACACTGTCTGTAGCGCGGAGCACTGTGAAGGAAACTGTTTTTGTATTGCCACGGAATGTGGCTGGCACGCTACAGACACCTAACACAGGAATGTGTTCGCCACTATAAGTAGCCAAAGAATGTTTTGCCGCTGACAGTTTAGGGCGGCCGATAGCCGCATACGTAGCACTGTTTATGAGAGTCACCGACGCACCAGTGTCTAATTGAAAATTGAAGGTCTTATCCTGGATGCGTAGCTTCACAAATAGTTTATTACACTGTCTCTGGATCGGTGCAGCGGAGGCGGAAGACACAAAATCAGCGCGTTTAGCGCGTGTTCGCTGCTTACGACAACTCGCTTCACTTGCAGTCTGTACATTACTTTTTACAGCGTTTGAATTACGCTTGGGTCGCATAGCAGAGGGCTGGGTGGGTGGCTTATTGCGAACAAGTTTTCTACCCACACGAACCGTGGAAGAGTCTTTAAACCCGACCTCCTGGGCGGGCTGGCTTTGAAGAACATGAATATCCATGGGCTGGGCAGCACTAGAATTGTTCTTGCGTTTACGCAAACAAACAGTCTGGAGGTGTCCTTTCCTTTGACAAAAGTGACAAACCGCGTTTCGTAACGGGCAACGTTCACGAGGATGAGCAAGAACACACTTAGGGCAAGACTTAAGTCTATCATTTTGCACACGCGGCTGACGAATGTGTTTAACATGACGCGGCCGGCTAGTGTTTACAGTCTGACTCTGCCGGTGGGGCCGCGGGCGTGACATAACTTGCTTAGCACAGGCAATTTGAGAAATACATGGCTGATCTAACTCACACTCAGCATAGTCAAAAGTATCTTGGGCTTCAATAATGTTCATCACAGTCTCTAATGACGGGTCAGGCAACTTTAAGATAGCAGCACGAATACGAGAATCTGCAATGTTTTGAGTAATAGCGTCGCGTAACATGACATCACTGTAGGAAGCTCCACACACACAATTAAATCGGCACTGACGGGTGAGGCCCCGAAAATCTGTTAACCACTGTTTATTAGATTGATGAGGCAGTTTCTTTAATCTGAAGAACTTGAATCTGGCCGCTGCCACATGAACTCGCGACTCGAAATACTCAGCAAGCTTGTTAACAACAACGTCATAGTCTAAAGCTTCTGGCTTGGATTCCGGGAACAACTTACAAAGTAGTCTATAGACTTCCACGCCTGCAGTGGAAATTAAATAAAGCTGCCGCTCATTACCTGTGATTTTGTAGACTGACATGTGCGCCTGCAACTGCGCGAAATATTCTTGCCATTCTTCTCGTGATGCCTCAAAAGCACGAAAAGGCGGTGCTGCCTGTGCTTGTTCCTTGTGTGGTGGTGGATTAGCCGCTTGTTTGGCGATTGCTTCCACCAGACTTTGTATTTGCTGACTCTGTAACAAGATCAACTGTTGTAATTCGGCAGACATAGTGAACACAAATTAAACCAGCCCCCAAAATTCTATCTCAAGAAACAAGTTGAACCAGCCCTGCACACGAGTTCGGAAGTCCTCGTCGCCAGTTTTGTGGCGGCGTTCGTAGCGACAACACTTCGCTGTAGAAACGGCCTACGAAGTCACCGCCACACTTTTAATAGCGGGCCGACCGGTCCGCTGGAACAGTGAACAGAAAGATGAAAACCCAAACCCTCGGATTAAATGAAAGTCGGTACTTATCTTTATTAACGACGATACAGAACACAGTGGTGAACATGGTCTACAGAAATCTGTCTAGTTCGAGTCGGAGCGGCTTGGTCAGCGTCGGCTGACGACAAACAACAACTCTGCTGCGATGAACACACAACTAACTAGCAGGTACACAATTCGGTGGCGAGTATACAACTGAGCGGCGAATACAGAACTGCCCTAGCGCTCGCGACTCCAGCGCTTAAGAACCCAGAAGCCAGCGGTGGCGCGCGCAGACTTGCGGCGATTTCCTGTATCGCTGGCGCTGCTTATGCGGACGGCGTCCGGACTTTGATGCTGCCAACCTTTTTGGCAGCGGGCTCGGTTGGCATTACTGGCTAGGATATAACAGAAACAATGACGGAACTAAAAGAAAAGTTCTAGAGTAGCTTTAAAATTCAGTATGAAAGGATATCAATGACAAAATTCACTGTTGCCATTGCTGTCCTCAGTGGGTGTGAAGAAAAATTACAGTTGTTGGATGGAATGTACAGTCTAATGAGTTCCGAATATGGATTCAGGGTAAACCGAAAAAAGACGAAGGTAATGAGATGCAGCAGAAATGAGAATAGTTAGAAAATTAACATCAAAATTGGTGATCACGAAACAGGCAAAGTTAAGGAAACAAAATTCCACATGACGGAGGAAGCAAGAAGGAGATAAAAAGCCGAGTAGAACAGGCAAAGAGGGCATTTCTGGACGAGAGAAGTCTACAGGTATCAAACATATGCCTCAGTCTGAGGAAGTCATTACTGAGGATGTACGTCTGGAGCATAGAGTTGTATGGTAATGAATCATGGACAGTGCAAAAACCGGAACGGAAGTGAATCGAAATGTTTGAGATGTGATGCTATAAAAGATTTGAAAATTTGATGGACTGGTAAAGTAATCAGTGAGGACGTCCTCTCCAGAATCGGCGAAGAAAGGAATGTGTAGAAAACACTGACGAGAAGAAGGGACATGACTATAAGAAATGGGTTACGACATCCGGGAAGAGCCTTTACGGTATTAGAGGGAGTTGTATACGGTAAAAACTGTAGGAGAAGACAGGTATTTGAATACAACCAATAAAAAGTTGAGGATGACTGGTGCAAGTGCTACTCTCGAATGAAGAAGTTAGCGCAGGAGAGGAATTTCTGGAGGGCCGCATCAGTCAGAAGACTGATGACTTAATAAAAATGGTAAGAAACAATTAAAAATTTATGGATTCTACTTAACTTCAGTGAGAACAATTTCGTATTTAAGGCTGAAAAACTGTGCTTTTGTTCTGTTCATATCTGTTTATTTCGAACTGGTTACCGACTTCTTGGGCCATCGTCTGATGAGGGACACTAATGAAGCAAGCCAAATGATGGGCACGAACATACCACTAACACACACAGAGTCTTTGGACATAACGTCAAGTGTTGTTGTTGTTGTTGTGGTCTTCAGTCCTGAGACTGGTTTGATGCAGCTCTCCATGCTACTCTATCCTGTGAAAGCTTCTTCATCTCCCAGTACCTACTGCAACCTACATCCTTCTGAATCTGCTTAGTGTATTCATCTCTTGGTCTCCCTCTACGATTTTTACCCTCCACGCTGCCCTCCAATACTAAATTGGTGATCCCTTGATGCCTCAGAACATGTCCTACCAACCGATCCCTTCTTCTGGTCAAGTTGTGCCACAAACTCCTCTTCCCCCCAATCCTATTCAGTACCTCCTCATTAGTTATGTGATCTACCCATCTAATCTTCAGCATTCTTCTGTAGCACCACATTTCGAAAGATTCTATTCTCTTCTTGTCCAAACTATTTATCGTCCATGTTTCACTTCCATACATGGCCACACTCCATACAAATACTTTCAGAAAAGACTTCCTGACACTTAAATCTATACTCGATGTTAACAAATTTCTCTTCTTCAGAAACGATTTCCTTGCCATTGCCAGTCTACATTTTATATCCTCTCTACTTCGACCATCATCAGTTATTTTGCTCCCCAAATAGCAAAACTCCTTTACTACTTTAAGTGTCTCATTTCCTAATCTAATACCCTCAACATCACCCGACTTAATTCGACTACATTCCATTATCCTCGTTTTGCTTTTGTTGATGTTCATCTTATATCCTCCCTTCAAGACACCATCCATTCCGTTCAACTGCTCTTCCAAGTCCTTTGCTGTCTCTGACAGAATTACAATGTCATCGGCGAACCTCAAAGTTTTTATTTCTTCTCCATGGATTTTAATACCTACTCCGAATTTTTCTTTTGTTTCCTTTACTGCTTGCTCATATACAGATTGAATAACATCGGGGAGAGGCTACAACCCTGTCTTACTCCCTTCCCAACCACTGCTTCCCTTTCATGTCCATCGACTCTTATAACTGCCATCTGGTTTCTGTACAAATTGTAAATAGCCTTTCGCTCCCTGTATTTTACCCCTGCCACCTTTAGAGTTTGAAAGAGAGTATTCCAGTCAACATTGTCAAAAGCTTTCTCTAAGTCTACAAATGCTAGAAACGTAGGTTTGCCTTTCCTTAATCTTTCTTCTAAGATAAGTCGTAAGGTCAGTATTGCCTCACGTGTTCCAGTATTTCTACGGAATCCAAACTGATCTTTCCCAAGGTCGGCTTCTACTAGTTTTTCCATTCGTCTGTAAAGAATTAGTGTTAGTATTTTGCAGCTGTGGCTTATTAAACTGATGGTTCGGTAATTCTCACATCTGTCAACACCTGCTTTCTTTGGGATTGGAATTATTATATTCTTCTTGAAGTCTGAGGGTATTTCGCCTGTTTCATACATCTTGCTCACCAGATGGTAGAGTTTTGTCAGGACTGGCTCTCCCAAGGCCGTCAGTAATTCTAATGGAACGTTGTCTACTCCGGGGGCCTTGTTTCGACTCAGGTCTTTCAGTGCTCTGTCAAACTCTTCACGCAGTATCGTATCTCCCATTTCATCTTCATCTACATCCTCTTCCATTTCCATAATATTGTCCTCAAGTACATCGCCCTTGTATAGACCCTCTATATACTCCTTCCACCTTTCTGCCTTCCCTTCTTTGCTTAGAACTGGGTTGCCATCTGAGCTCTTGATGTTCATACAAGTGGTTCTCTTCTCTCCAAGGTCTCTTTAATTTTCCTGTAGGCAGTATCTATCTTACCCCTAGTGAGATAAGCATCTACATCCTTACATTTGTCCTCTAGCCATCCCAGCTTAGCCATTTTGCACTTCCTGTCAATCTCATTTTTGAGACGTTTGTATTCCTTCTTGCCTGCTTCATTTACTGCATTTTTATATTTTCTCCTTTCATAAATTAAATTCAATATTTCTTCTGTTACCCAAGGATTTCTACTAGCCCTCGTCTTTTTACCTACTTCATCCTCTGCTGCCTTCACTTCATCCCTCAAAGCTACCCATTCTTCTTCTACTGTATTTCTTTCCCCCATTCCTGTCAATTGTTCCCTTATGCTCTCCCTGAAACTCTGTACAACCTCTGGTTCTTTCAGTTTATCCAGGTCCCATCTCCTTAAATTCCCACCTTTTTGCAGTTTCTTCAGTTTTAATCTACAGGTCATAACCAATAGATTGTGGTCAGAGTCCACATCTGCCCCTGGAAATGTCTTACAATTTAAAACCTGGTTCCTAAATCTCTGTCTTACCATTATATAATCTATCTGATACCTTTTAGTATCTCCAGGGTTCTTCCATGTATACAACCTTCTATCATGATTCTTAAAGCAAGTGTTAGCTATGATTAAGTTGTGCTCTGTGCAAAATTCTACCAGGCGGCTTCCTTTTTCATTTCTTAGCCCCAATCCATATTCACCTACTACGTTTCCTTCTCTCCCTTTTCCTACACTCGAATTCCAGTCACCCATGACTATTAAATTTTCGTCTCCCTTCACTATCTGAATAATTTCTTTTATTTCATCATACATTTCTTCAGTTTCTTCGTCATCTGCAGAGCTAGTTGGCATATAAACTTGTACTACTGTAGTAGGTGTGGGCTTCGTATCTATCTTATCCACAATAATGCGTTCACTAAGCTGTTTGTAGTAGCTTACCCGCGTTCCTATTTTCCTATTCATTATTAAACCTACTCCTGCATTACCCCTATTTGACTTTGTGTTTATAACCCTGTAGTCACCTGACCAGAAGTCTTGTTCCTCCTGCCACCGAACTTCACTAATTCCCACTATATCTAACTTTAACCTATCCATTTCCCTTTTCAAATTTTCTAACCTACCTGCCCGATTAAGGGACCTGACATTCCACTCTCCGATCCGTAGAACGCCAGTTTTCTTTCTCCTGATAACGACATCCTCTTGAGTAGTCCCCGCCCGGAGATCCGAATGGGGGACTATTTTACCTCCGGAATATTTTACCCAAGAGGATGCCATCATCATTTAATCATACAGTAAATCTGCATGCCCTCGGGAAAAATTACGGCCGTAGTTTCCTCTTGCTTTCAGCCGTTCGCAGTGCCAGCACAGCAAGGCCATTTTGGTTATTGTTACAAGGCCAGATCAGTCAATCATCCAGACTGTTGCCCTTGCAACTACTGAAAAGGCTGCTGCCCCTCTTCAGGAACCACACGTTTGTCTGGCCTCTCAACAGATACCCCTCCGGTGTGGTTGTACCTACGGTACGGCTATCTGTATCGCTGAGGCACGCAAGCCTCCCCACCAACGGCAAGGTCCATGGATCATGGGGGGGAAAACACGTCAAGTGAGAAATGTCAAATGCACCCAATATAGCCAAGATCACATAAATACCTCTTTATTATTGACATTCGTGGTGGGTCATCAATGAATGAAACACGTCAAGCTAACGTAAACAGATGTGTCAATGGGAATGCCCATGTATATCGTGAGCTTCAATACTTAATCTGTGGTTGCTACTTATACGGACATAGTTACGTGCACAGGGTGCTTTTTGATTGTAAATGTTTTATTTCTAACAAGCCTTTGTCTAACGTGCTACATTTTATCCACTAATCTGACAACTTGACGGGACAGTCCAACTTAAGAGGAACACGTTTCGTGACAAAAATTTTTGAACATCAGATTATGGCAAACTCTGTACTAACCTGTTGTCGATAATAAAGAAGTATTTATGCGATCTTGGTCATAGAAAGGTTTTTATCACGTAAAACACATCGCTCACTGTCGTTTCTCAACATAAGACAATTCAGGCGATACTACCTGTATAGTTTGTAAGGAAAATGTGTATCACAACTGTGGGCCCAGATGCCGTTTACTTTTCTGCATATGTTTTGTTCTGCTCAGCCAAGGGCAAATAACAATTTAAAAAAAGCGAAAGAACTCCACGGTGCAACAGGGTTGCAGAATGCAGCTATTAGGAACTGTTTTTAAAAATGAAATATAATTTGCTGGGTTCCTGTCGTGGCCTTGGAGCGCTGGTGTAGCCTTGTGTATGGCTTCTTGCATACTAGTTACACCTTTTGATCAAACTTGTCAGCTTTTAGTTTCTCGTTTTAAGTGAATTTTGTTGGACAGATTCAAGCTACTTATCTATCACTTGTCTGAGAAATAGCAACGTAAATGCGACACCTGTGTATGGTGTCTTTAGTGAGCTCCAGGCGCAGTATATACGGCTACAAACGAGGTTCGTGTCACAAACTTCTGGTGAGCACATCAGAATATGACATTCATGGCGCCGGTTAGCCACCAAACGCTTCGTTCCTTATTCGGAGAATTCCCTGACGCTGCTTGCTAGCGTCTCATTCCCCTCCACGAAATCTGATACGGACATCCTACCACAGAATGTTTCGAATGCAAAATTCATAGCTTCGCGTGGCGCACACCGGCACGCTGCGCAAAATAATACTAAATTCCTCGTGGCAGAATTTCATTCTTGCTGGTTTCCATATGACGGGTTCTCACATTCTGAGTTTGTTTTTCCTGCTAGAGTAAACAACGTATGAAATTGTGGAGTAACTTAAAACGTGGGGGCAGGTGAGGTCAGCTGCGTATGCAACTGTATGCAACCACCGCAGTTAATGAAACCCCATTTGAAAAAGAACTGTATTAAATCAAGAACAGAGGCTTTCAAAAACAAACTGGACTCTGCTGCAACGGATAAATACATAACGAAAATATTTCTAACGCGGTACTATATATATAACTTGGTTATATCAAGAACAGCGCAAAAACGAAGACCGAAGCATAAGTTATGTTTTACTATAGATGAACTAGGCAGGGACGAGGTTCAAATCTAGGCTTTATAGCAAATAAGAAAATTGAAAATAATATTATAGGCATTGAAGAAATATCATCAAGCATAGCAAAATTTGTTTTAAGAGTGTTTTGCATCTCGTTAATGTAACTGTCGTCTTATTATGATGAGGCAGAAGATTTACTGATATGTGATTGTAAATTCTGCGAGAAGATCATAATGGGAATTTCAATGTAAACTAACACCAAAGATGAACGATTCTTCAGTGGGAATGTCGGATTATGATATAGGAAATAAAAGACATTATACGGGTACGTTAATAGAATTTGCCGAGAAAATTTCACTGTCCACATAACAGAGTCTTTAAATGGTAAAATGTCACCAATAGAAATTTTCTGTGACTTGTCCAAAACATTTGACGGTGTGAACCATGACATTATGTTACAGAAATTACAATTCTATGGTATAAATGGAATAGGATATGAGTGGTTTAAGTGATACCTACAGAACAGGAAGCAAAAAGCTTTCTTATATGGGTCAAGTGATTTAAATAAGTTTGCCTCTTCGTCTAACTAGGGTGAAATTACATTAGGTGTCCTACAGGGTTCAATATGGGTCCCATTCTGTTCTTGATATATGTGAACGACCTCCATTCCTATCTGAAACAGGAAGCTGAACTGACACTGTTTGCTGATGATACAAGCATCATTATTAATCCAGTAAAAGAAACTCCAATTGAAAATTATACAAATAAGGTCTTTGGAAAAGTCCTTAATTGGTTTTCTGCAAATGGGCTTGCTCTAAACTTTGAAAAAACACAGTACATCCAATTTTCTGCTGCAAAAATTACAGTTCCTTCAATAAATATAACATTTCAACAGAAGTCAGTAGACATGGTAGAGCATACTAAGTTTTAGGGTGTACATATAGATGAGAATCTTAATTGGAAAATTCATATTTTGGATCTTCTAAAGCGACTAGGTTCAGAAACTTTTGCAATCAGAATAATTGCCAATTTTGAAGATATATAAATTAGTAAGCTAACATACTTTGCATACTTTCACTCTCTGATGTCATCAGAATAATGTTGTGGGGTAACTCAACATTTAGACAAAAAGTATTCACTGCTCAAAAGAAAGTGGTTAGAATAATGTGCGAGGTTCATAGTCGCACATCTTGTAGGCATCTTTTTAAAAGACTGGGAATTCTTACAACAGCCTTACAGTACATTTACTCGATATGAAATTTGTTCTCAACAACATGGACCAGTTTAAAAACAACAGTGACATGATTATAATACCAGAAAAAAGAAAGACTTACACTATCCTTTACTCAACCTATCTTTGGCACAGAAAGGAGTAAAATATGGTGCTATACAAATTTCTGACAAATTACCACATGAAATAAAATGTCTGACAGACAGCAGTGATAACTTCAAAAATAAATTGAAATCATATCTCCTTGACAACTCATTCTATACCATAGATGAATTCTTGAATACGAATAAATAAATCTATAAATATAGTATATACATTTTGTGCCATTTAAGGGAATGGGGTAAATAACAGAAATATTAATCTTTAATATATATATATATATATATATATATATATATATATATATATATATATATATTAAAAAATCTTGTTTCATATGTGCATTTCTTGTGCGCTTGACACGTTCCACATCATGCGATTGATCAATGGAACACGCAAGCAACTAACTAACAACAAATTGGGCTTAACACATTCCTCCAAGGAAAAACGAACTTAAAATGGACTTGAGATGGACCAAATGAAGTTCAGTATATTTTATCAATGAATGTGAAACCCATACACGATGTGATAGTCATACCACTTCATAATTTAAAACGATAAGGATACTAAACAACCAACACCACCGACTAAAAGATTTTATTATTGTTTGTAGTTGCAGCAACTAGTACCACACCTACTTTCAACCTTGAGGCCATCATCTGGCACACTCTTAAAACATTTCATGTAGAATGCCGCACGTCTACTACGTTAAAACGTAATCCATGGGTATTTCTCACTGGGCGGATACGTAACCTTGGTATATGGTACGATTACATTTTAAAATTGTAGTCATGTGGTATTCGCTACGAAAAATTTGAAACATTCTGACGTATGATGACCTCAGGTTGGGAAATAGTTGTAGAATAATGAAAATGGAAAATTTCAGCAGTTTATTGTGGCCATTTACAACAAAATGTCGTTATTTAGTCTAAGATTTTATGATACTATGATGCTTGAAGAGCGACAGAAGCTTTCCGAGTACCTGGAGGAGCATCAGTCTGTATGCTTGACTGAGCTGGCCTCGTAACATTAGCCCACATGGCTTTGCTTTGTTGGTACCGCGAACGGAAGAACGCAAAGGGAACCTATAGCCCTTATCCAGGGCGATCCAAAAAGCGTTATCCGCTTATACGAGGTTATTTCGCCACATGAACCAAGGCAGAAAACTGGGGAACATTTTAACTTGTGTATGGACAAAATCTTAATTTCCAAGATTACCATCCGATGTTAGAACGTTAATGTACATCCCTGCACACACAACTCGGAATATCTTTTTCAGTGTGTACTCCAGTGAACGTACGACGAATATTGAGACGATAGTCAGGGTCGTCCCATAATTTTTCGAAGATATCTGAAGTTGCTGGATCCGCTGCTGTTGTTATGCGGCGTTGCAGTTCACCCAACGTCATAGGAAGACGAGGCAAGTAGACGCAGTCCTTCACAAACTCGCACATAGAAATCACATTGGAGATCAGGAGCCTTGGATATCAAACGTGCGATGTTAAATACGTACGCCGCTTGCGTCGTATTAGCTCACTAACTCGAAACGCTCCTCCATGCTCCTCCCAGTACCGTGGAAAAATATGAACGAGCGAGGTAGCGCTACCAGAGAGGTCTCTATCAGTAAACGCATGAACCAGACACTTACACCCGGCCAAATAGAAAACTTTCAGTTTCCGTGCTTCAGACAATACTCATCCCACGTTCGTACCTTCATTCATATAGAACCTACAACCTTGCAAGAGCACATGAACTTTTTTCTAGCAACCTATGTTACTAGTTGTAGCTCAACTGTACGACTTAATGATAATGGCATCTCCGTGGTTAAAACATGCTTGCGGTAAAATAGTCGCCCAGTCCAATCTCCTGCTGGGGATTACCGAGGAGGATGTTGTCATCATCAAAAAGAAATCTGGCGTTCAGCGGGACGGTGATGGCATGAAACGGAAGAAGTAGTCGAGAAGGGAGTGAGACAAGGTTCTAGCCTATCCAGGACGTTATTTAATCTGTACATTAAGCAAGCAATAAAGGGAAGCAAGGGGAAAATCGGAAAGGTAATTTTACTTCGGGGACGAAAGAAGCTTTAGCGTTTGCTGATGAATCGTTATTATTTCAGAGGTGCCAAAAGAGTACGAAGCCTAGAGGAATGGATATTGTGTTTTTTTAAAAAAAAAAAAACAACGTTAACGGAGCGTAGACAAATTAAATCAGGGGATGCTGAGGGAACGAGCGCAGGAAGTGAGACACTAAAGTCTTGCTATTTGGGCAGCAAAATAACTGACAATGGGCAAAGTTGAGAATATGTAAGATGCAGACTGGCACTAGCAAGAGAAGCGTTTCTGCAAAAAAGAAATGTACATTCATGTGTCGTCTGCAGCTCGTGGTCTCGCGGTCGCGTTCTCGCTTCTCGAGCACGGGGTCCCGGGTTCGATTCCCGGCGGGGTCAGGGATTTTTTCACCTGCCTCGAGATGATTGGGTGTTTGTGTTGTCCTCAACATTTCGTCATCATTCATGAAAGTGATTGAACTGAGCAAAGTTTGGGAATTTGTACGGGCGCTGATAACCGCGCAGTTGAGCGCTCCACAAACCAAACATCATCACATTTAAGTGCTGGGCAGTCTCTTCTGAAAGTATTTGTCTTGAGTGTAGTCTTGTACAGGAGTGAAACATGGACGATAAACAGTCCAGAGATGATGAGAAATGAAGAGGGCTGGCTTCAGAGAGATTGCTTTGTACTTTTCAAATTCCTTTGCTATGACTCTCCGCCGTGTTTCATAACGAGCAGCAGCAATGTGGTTGAGGCCTCCACTTGCCTCCCACGTGTGAACGCGTGACGTCCGGCAATGCTGCATCCCTGGATTCGGCAACTAAGGCGGTAGCGGCCGAGGCTGGTGACGCATTGACCCACTGCAGAAGCGCTGAATGTCCCAGGACTCGGCTGGCACCAGGGTGGCTCCACGTCTCGTTCCTCACGGTAGGCTGACCTGACGCGATGTCGAGCTGCGGACAGTATACAGCATTCCGGATGACGCCCAAAGTGTCACAGCCCCACGGTGGCAGTACTGAGATGCTAACGCAAGATGATTTCAGTTAGAAAGTAGCTAGGGGCTGATCTTGCTCCGGGACTGTGCTTGCTTGGATTCGTGATCTCCTGTCAGAAAGGTCACAATTCGTAGTTACTGACAGAAAGCCATCTCCAAGGAAATGTTACGTGCCCTCTGCTCTCCCTAATCTACATAAATGATTTAGAAGACAGTCTGAGCATCGCTCTCAGGTTGCTTGCAGATGATGCTACCTACCATTTACCGCCTAGTAAAGTCATAAAAAATCGAAACCAATGATTTAGACTAGATATATGTATGATGTTAAAAGTGGCAATTTGACCCTATATAGTGAAAAATGCGCGGTCATCCACATGAGCACTGAAAGGAATCAGTTAAATTTCGCTTACACGATAAATCGCACAAATATAAAGGTTGTCATTTCAACTAAACGTCAAGGAATTACAATTATGAACAACTTAAATTAGCACGTTCACCTAGGCGATGTTGTGGGCAAGGTCAACCAAAGACTTTGCTTCACTAGTAGAACACTTAAATACAACAAATCTAGTAATAGACTGTCCAGAACGTGCTTGTCCTCTACTGAATTACTGCTGAGCGGTATAGGAACCGTACCACGTAGGGTTAACGTAGGAGAGCGAGAAAGTTCAGAGAAGGGCAGCTCGTTTTGAATTATCGTGAAATAGTGGTGAGAGTGTCACGGATTTGATACGCAAATTGAGATGGCAATCATTAAAACAAAGACTTTTTCCGTTGCGGCGAGATCTTTCCACGAAATTTCAATCTCCAGTTTTGTCCTACAAATGCGAAAATATTCGGTCGATGACCAGCTGCATAAAGAGAAATGATCATCGTGATAAAATAAGAGAAACCAGAGCTCGCATGGAAAGATTTAGTGTTCGTTTTACCCGCACGCTGTTCGAGAGCGAACAGTCGATAAAGAGTGTGAACGTGGTTCGATGAACCCTCTGCCAGGGACTTGAGAGTGAATTTCAGAGTAGTCCTGTAGATGTCATGTAGACTATTGTGTAGAGCTGCATCGAACCAATCTGTAGACGGAAGTCAACAATAGACAAGAGGGCGTCAGAGTTGCCTTGAGTGTAGCCTTGTACAGGAGTGAAACATGGACGATAAACAGTCCAGAGATGATGAGAAATGAAGAGGGCTGGCCACACAGAGTTGCGATTCATCGCAACTCTGTGTGGCGTAAATGATCATGTTTAACTGCTGAACGGAACCACAGAATTGGCAACAAGTGTGATTACTGTTTAAACAAGGATTCCTATAATCTGAGAAAGATTTTGACTAAGTTTCAAAAAAGTCTGTACAAGTGCTCCTTCAGAAACTAGAAGCGAATTAAGTTATGTTACCATAGTGAAGCATATGTATATCGATGGTACGTTTTTCCATTAGAACTCATTGTACAATAAATGGATGAAAAAGGCAGCTGAGGAGAACAGCCGGTTTAACAGGAACAGAAATTAACAGTATAAAAATTGCGTATAATGTTTTTCTCAACTAAAAAGTGTATTCGGAACTAGGTTTCCAATGATTGTTGAGAATGTCGTGTATGATACGTATGTTGAGACGAGAAGACCAGTAGAAGATGGGGTATAGTGTCAAAGAGGTCCAACAGCTGAGCAGGTTAAAGAAAATATCAAGGTGACGTCATTTACAATAAGCAAGTTCATTCCGAAAACGTTGTAAGGACTTTCAATAATATGGTTGATTTTTGTGTCATTACGAAAATTGTTAAAATCCGATAATACGATTATCGGATATTACGTAACCACTAGATGTAATAAATTCTACAATGAGGTCTGACCGGATTGACTATCGACCTTTTTAAACTCTTCATATTCTTCCGAGCTCAATCTCCATTTGTGCCGAACATTACTATGAAACAATTAATTACCAAAGATTCGTCTCAAAATTTTCACAGCTAAGTGGGCAGTTACTGTCACTCTTGGCGATGAGCTGAGCGCACTTCTTATTTCGATTCATCAGCTTTTGAAAACGATTACCTTGATCCCGTCATACATGGTGCCTGAACACACACTCGAGTAACTGGGGTGTGGGACATTACAACCAATAGTAGTTAGCGTCAAACGATTATAGGAAAGTACCGTTCACGCAACTACTAGAATATTCGCGGTATTTTCAAGAGTAAAGGCTACAACCGAGTCAAATGGTGTTTTCCTGTAACACAATTGCGGAAGTTTTTTTTTTTCTCAGCGATTCTGCATGTTTTTTGGTGTACTGAATACGAATTTCATGTTTGCTGTCTTGCTGGTCGCCTTCACAACCAAGAACACTAAAAAGCCACAAAATTTTGGCACTTTTTCCAGCGTTTCGCTTGTGTTTCAAGAACTATGCGTTTTTCGAAGTTGACCTTCCGATGCAAAATTAAAGTAGACAAAATTTCCTACAAAATGCATTTGTCACGTTTGATTTCCTAACGAGCAGTATCGGCCCTAGAGAGTACTGAAAAGCAACTATTTTAAACTGAAGAGGATTGTTGGAAGTCGGAGAATTCAGTGTGGTAATGGGAGGCAACAAATGTTTTGTCAACGTCGCCCCACTGCTTTGGATCCATGTAGTTTCCGGTCCACTGTTCCACCTGGTGGCTAACTCGAAGGTGTGTTGTTAAGCTGCAACTTGAGTGCGAGGTACGAAAGCTGTGGTTGTTGCTGCCTTGAAGGCTGATGTCACGTATTGCTTATAACTCAGCTGTTGAGTGTTGTGGTTGGGTAGTTAGCACCATACAGAGCCATGAGAAATTTATCATAAGCAGCTGTAATTTCCTTTGGATAGGCTGAAGGATCAGTGATTTTAGTAATGCATGATTCGAGATTCGGATTTTTTTCTGGGGGAGGGCGTCATGAAAAGTTTTGTCTTGCCCTCGTTGCCTAACGCTGACGTAGACTCGCAACTACATATTGCATTCTAGAAAAGCACTAGTTTGGAAACTCTCTTGTCCACTGCGCCTCCATGATGATAGAGGAGTTTGGAGATGCTCCATTAAGACCAGAAGGTCTACACCTTCCTCGCCGGTCGCGGTGGCCGAGCGGTTCTAGGTGCTCAGTCCGGAACCGCGCAGCTGCTACGGTCGCAGGTTCGAGTCCTGCCTTGGGCATGTATGTGTGTGATGTCTTTAGGTTAGTTAGGTTTAAGAAGTTCTAAGTCTAGGGGACTGATGACCTCAGATGTTAAGTCCCATAGTGCTCAGAGCCATTTGAACCATTTTTACACCTTCCTCCACAATTCCGACACTCTTGTGAGCCGAAGCCACTGATTCTACCGTCCCCCCTATCAGTACGTATGCATCACGTATGCCTGCTTGGATGCGATTCCACTTTCATTGTATTTTGTCATCTCTTCCTTGCTTTTCGCATTCGATAGCAAATTTATTTGTGAAACCGCTGGTGCCTTGGTGCTTCTAAATCGAATCTCCGTAGACTACTTTTTGGCCTAACTGCTCAAGCGGCCGACGGGCTTGGTAGTTTTCTGTCCGTACTTACTTCATATGTGAATATATGACTCACAAATTTATTCGAAGTTATGCTCACTCTACCTCACTAATCTGTCAACCATTAATCCCGCATCTGTTTGGTATACTGTGCTACTTGGGCCCAGACAAGTGGTTGTGAAAGCTGACCAAAATGGGTTAGCTCACATAGCACATTGAAACCACGACTCCCAAAAAACCTTTCAGTTTAAACGTTGCAAATGCAAAACAGATTTCCAAGGTTCGTGTAGGTGAACAACATTGTTCTGCATAAACCGTGGCACCAATGTGAAAGGTCGTGCTCCAACACCAACGACAGTTTGGATATAGAAGACGAATACGACCGGGACGATTCACTCGCTTTAGAACTGCCTGAAGCAGCTGAGATAACAGAAGGTATTAATTCATGTACTATTTTTCAGAATTAGGCGTCTTTACTATTCCATTTCTTGTCCATCATAACACGAATGATTCAATTACAGTTTTTCAGTCGAATAACAGGAACAGCTCACTCTTCAGCTTGGACATTCCCCATCATCTAACGCTTTGCCCAGACCTTCCACTACCAAAAACTGTTCACCTGGATCTTCTAGCGACCAATGAATATTGCCTGGGACACCAACAGCCAAACGGAGATGATTAAAAACACTGCGCACATGACATCTATACAAGTATTTCCTCATACATCGTAGTAGAGAGTACAACTTATCTGTCTTTCGTATCCATATTCTATATCTACATGTTTTCTCTCTTCTCCAGACAGAGGTCCTCCTTCAAGTGATGACCCAATCCTGGCCTCAGCTTTCACTTATTTCATGACACCTGTACATTGCTACATACAGGTTTTATATCCGTCTTCATACTCAGTGTCGTGTTCCTAATATGTTGTAAATATAATTTGTTGATGTTTTCGTCAAATATGCTTTCCTGTCTATGGACTGAGAACAACCTTTTTTGCCGACTTTCGTGACCGAGCGTTTCTAAGCGCTTCAGTCCGGAACCGAGTTGCTGCTACGGATCCTGCCTCGGGCATGGATGTTCGTGATGTCCTTAGGTTAATTAGGTTCAAGTAGTTCTAGGTGCAGGGGACTGATGACCTCAGATGTTAAGTTCCATAGTGCTTAGAGCCATTTCTGAACAACCTCTTTTA
This sequence comes from Schistocerca nitens, assembly GCF_023898315.1. Lineage (NCBI taxonomy): Eukaryota > Metazoa > Arthropoda > Insecta > Orthoptera > Acrididae > Schistocerca > Schistocerca nitens. Next base: position 926,124,687 of record NC_064617.1, on the reverse strand, counting down.
AGTGTAATACACCGACAGTACAGCTCTCGTGGGAGACAGACTGTTGGGGGAAGAGTCGTTCGTTTGGTTGTAGGGAACAAAAGGCATTTTTTGTAATTTTCGCTTTTCTGCCTCCCTCCTTATGAGAAAAACTGAACGTTGCATACGCCTCTTGTAGGAAACTTCTTATACTACCACTTGGCGCAGGGGTTTTTGTTCGAACGGATGTTTCTGAGGATGTCACAGAAGGGACACGTTCTACCGCCAATACCGCTCGTCGGGAAATCAAACGTGACTAATGCATTTTGCAAGAAATTTTGAGTAACGTAATTTTCAATAGGGTGGTCATCTTCGACAGGTTATAACCGAAAGAATAAGGTGACATAGTTTTGTGGTTTTTTATCGCTTTTCGTTGTGGTGCCGACCTCCCAGAAGGCAGCAAACAAGAAATTCGGATTCACCGCATCAAAGACCATACAGAAGCACTGAGAACAAAATTTTCGGCATTTTGATACGAAATAGGCTGTAAACCAGTCCTCTCCCTTGTACTGCTCAGCCTGTTCATCGGATGAACACTAAAGTAAATAAATCAGTGCTGCAGGAATGACACTAAAATTCGGACTGCCATCCTTTGAGTAAGTGATGAAAAATTGCAGGACTTGTTGAGTAGATGAATAGTCTGTTGAACACAGCATATGGACAAATATAAAACTATGAAAAACATTGTAGAACAATAGAAATGAGCTTACCGCCAAACTTATGATAACTGTGAACAAAGTAGAAGACGGAGGAGGCAATTCTCCTATCTTGAAATTACAGCAGCGGCTGAGGGACGAAGTAAGAAGTACGGAAGAAGCAGACTTGCACCTGTAAGTATCGGATTAATCACCAAATAAGTCTGCCAGTATTCAAGTATGGACCATATAGATGTTTACAATGCTCCTTTGTTGACAATTTACTGTTTGGTAGAACGAAAAACCAGCCAATTTGCAAATTTCACTTTTTTTATCCACCTGATGACTAGTTTCGGGTCGGGAGCCATTTTCAGATCTTCGTAACAGATAGTGAAAATGGTATTTCCGAAAATGAAAAAACTATACCAAAAATGTCCCTCTCCTCATCCCTCTCTCTCTCTCCGTCCATCTCATCCCCTTTCCTTCCTCTTTCAATTTCCTCCTCCCACTCTCTCTGTACACCTCCTCCTACTCCTCCAGTTATCTGGGCTCGTTCCTCCCTCCTCTTTGTCCATCTCCTTCTGTTCATCTTTCTACAAGTAATCACCTTCACCTGAATAACAGATTTCACACGTACCTGTAAACAAAATTTCATTTGTATCTTTAGCGAATTTCGACCTGCACTTTCGCTTTCACACAGCACAATCTTTATGATATCTTGTCTTCTGAACAATGTCTCGTACAAAGATATCACTTTGCAGGTACATTCAGTGATATAATTGGATATTGTCTGCAAAATATTTTACGAAAGTAATGTTGACAAAGAAGCAATAAATTCAAACGCCATGCATGGTGAGGCAGTTTTTCACGCATCTCGGTGTTTATGACGTCATAGCTCCTGATCTATGTGTCACACAGTGATATAATTTTGTACGTACATTCAGCGTCATATGTGGATATCCTCTGAAAAATGTATTGCAAACTGAATTAGTAGTAAAGGAGAAACAAATTTCAACATCATGCATGTTGCGCCAGTTTTTTCCGCATCTCAGCGTTTATGACGTCATAGCTCCTGATTTATGTGTCATATAATGATAGAATTCTGTAGGTCTATTGCCGGCCGCGGTGGTCTCGCGGTTCTAGGCGCGCAGTCCGGAACCGTGTGACTGCTACGGTCGCAGGTTCGAATCCTGCCTCGGGCATGGATGTGTGTGATGTCCTTAGGTTAGTTAGGTTTAAGTAGTTCTAAGTTCTAGGGGACTTATGACCACAGCAGTTGAGTCCCATAGTGCTCAGAGCCATTTGAACCATTTTGTGGGTCTATTTAGCGGCCTATGTGGCTACTATCTGCTAAATTTATTGCGAATAGAGGTTGTATTACTGAAACAACAAATTTAAACGTCATGCTTGATGCAGCAGTTTTTCGCACATCTCGTTGTTCATGACGTCATATTTCATGAATTATGGTAAATTGGTGGTTCTTACTCCCACGGCGATTGTTACTGGATAGTGAGGTATGTGTGTGGAATATACGTGCACAGACCCATACATACATCCATTTTTATAATATGTATGGATTAGTCATTTATGCACTAATAATAATTCTTGAGAAGCAGATGAAATTGTTTTTAACTATAAACCGTACTAAAACCACTAAACTGATACATTTAATTAGTTGTCTACAATGCTTTTCGTCAGTGTAGTTCATTTATGCAATATTTTTTCAATTGTGCTTCATTTTTATTAAACCTACTTAAAGAATTTGCTAAATCTGCTTAGAAAAAAATAGTTGAATGGATATTGGTGTAATGGGGGTGAGGGAGGAGTCAGGGAGCAGGTGACAGGTGTACAGGTTGTAACATACCCACCCCCCAGCATTACTATAATATATGATACCCGGAATTTGTAGCCAGGTATCGGCAGTTTCTGTTACACAAAGAATAAAAATCATGCCACTATGGCACCTTTCCCTGTTATGTAATTGTACTATATAATACTATGTGTGATATTTAAACAAAATTTACGAATAATTAAATAATATGTAAATATGTAACATAATATTCAGTATGAACCATCAACATTTACTCAGAACTATAATAATCAGTATGTAATTCATTTGATTAGAAGTAGTTATAAATGTTAGCATCGTTATTACTTTCGTTAATTAACTGGAATTAGGTCTGGAAAGTTCAATTTGGAAAACGTTATTGTAAATCGATCAAAAAGCAAGAACCACATTTAAATTCACGTAATTTCAAGTGATATGAAATTTCAAATTCAAACTTGTAAACCAGAATTAATACCATTACTAAGATAATAAATTCATCATTGTTAGCACATGTAATTAAGTCCATTCCTTACGTTTGGATGCATATTTCAAAGTTATGAACCATTAAAGACGTTAAACAACTTGTGTATATATTACATAAATGTTAGCAATATTTTCCGATCGATAATTGATTTGTATTTATTAAATTAATGAAACGCATTACTGTAAAGAAAGTCATATTTAATTTTCAATCTTAAATTGTACAATTTCTAACCTAAAACTCATCTGTAATGAACTAATATTTTATGCTGTAAGTAATCTGATTGTCAACCTTTTGTATATTTGTAACTTTTAATTGTTACTATTAATTTCACGATGGTGTAATAATTGAAGTAATGAACACTCATTGTTTGGAATATATATAAGCAAACGCGGCAGTGCGGCGTCAGTTCACCTAGGGGGTTCACTTTGTAGTCAAGTCTTTTCGGTCAGAAACTCAGTCTGTCAGCTGTTGGATTGTCAAAGAGAGTGTATGTGAAGTTTGATGTATTCTGGAATGACTTTGGACAAATGTTATCATCAACAAATAAACCTCCGCAAATTGTATGACCTGGAGTTTTAATTAGAAGGAATCACGAGCTACCCGACTCAGGCAAATTACAAGATAAGTACAACAAAAGTACTTCGTTATGCATCGCCCTTACTTACATCAACTCCAGGTGCAAATATTCTGAGCGTGTGGGGTTGATCTGTTATTCTGCGCAACGGATTAATCTGAGATGTACCCTTTACCCTGTGGCTCCTGCAAGATGCGATTTCCACCCCCACACTACTACAGAAGTCAGACAGACACTCCTAACGTTCTACAGAGAAATGCCTGAAAAACTTTCAGCAATAAATATGTTCTGGAGACGTCCGCTGTAAGGAAATGACACAAAAATTCACAAAATTTCTTCCGTAACTAGCGGGGTACTTGGGTACTGGAGTAGTGCTAGTTAGTGTAAGACAAACATGAAACTAACGAAAGTTATTCTTTATTTTGCAAAAATTCTGAAAAAACGCACTGGCACTTTTAGTTATGAATTGAACAATTTATATCCTGGTTCTTTTCGGAATGTGAAGTTACCTCTCAAGGATAGGATTCGCTAATGAATTTTCTATACAAAGTTTAAGATGGTTGTTGACTTGGCAGAATGGCTGAGAGGCGCGCCTACTCAGCTTGAATGATTATCCTTTAGACTGTTGCTAGGTATGGTCGAGGCTGTCGTGTGTGAAATGCAGTGAAGTGTACTGTTGTGGAGGAAATATGAGGCTCGCAATAGCTGTAGCGCACAATACCGTAAGCTGCGATGACTGCTGTCTGCGCCGCTCGCTGCTGACAAATAAGATAACTCTCGTTCTATCTGGATTGACCTTTGCCAATCAAACTCTCCCTATGCCTTGATGAAATCAAGGACTCCTATTCGCCCTTAGTCTATTGGCGTGGTACACCGGTCAGATAACCAGTCCACCGCGATGCCACTCAAAATTCGCTCGCAGGCGTTTAACTATAACTCTGTCGGTTCACACCGCGCAATAAGTGTGTCGGCCAACACAGTGAACAATGCTTAATCGCAAGGACTCAATATAGAGTAGCACTTCGATTCGCTCTCGACAGAAGTGCTCTCCCAGTGAAGTACTGAGGAGAGACTTGTTCCTCGCCCCAAGAGCGACAACGGAACAGCGCCTCTCCGTGCCAGACGTGAAGGGGTATATCATTCGGTCTCTTCCATTATTCCTTCAGCTCAAGGCATCAGAAATATCGTTTGCCAATCAGCATTGCTCTTCTAAAATGGGAGAATGACGTTTCGATTAAGGCAACCAATCCTGAAACCTGTAGCATCGGCATTTGGCGTTTGCTGTCTCCCTGTGAAAATCTCTGAAACTGTGTGCTACGTGTAAAGAATGCGTGGGCTGGCCGCTCCCACACAATGTAGCGGAATTTGCTTTTAAGCCGAACACAGGGTCGTTCCCCCCTTTCACTCGGGCCCACGCTGTCCGCTACACGGGCGGTCACCGGCCGACATAGGCCGGGTCGTCCTCTGAAGGGACCGGCGTCCCGTTGTGCGGTTTCTCTCCCGCACTAAAAGCTTCTGTGACTGTCATGTCTGGAATGTATGTGTGTATGCCAGCCTCGAGTATTTCAACCACAGTGCGCTTACTTGTTAATTGCATATCGTTTATATGAATTCATATAACATTGACTTTATCGTATCGAGTTTGGGTTCGAATGAAGCGTCTTGATGTGTGGAATATGATTGTGAGGGCGGAACGTGTAAGCAGTGAAGGTCAGGAGACCACGACGTCTTACAATATATAAGTAATTTTATTAACGCACGGGTGGTAAATAAATCATATGCATTTGTAAAGTAAGGGAGATGTCATACGGTTCACCTCCATAGGACTCTAGTTCTTATTCTGCTTCCGGTTATTCAGTATTACTTTAGTCTTCGAAGCATCGACATGCACAGACCGTGCAGGTAAATGACAGACAGGACGTTGCCCCACACGTGAGACGAGACGAGTCGCTGTCGTACTGCTGGGAGAGAGCGGGCGGGACGCCTGGTTGAGGGAGGTGACTGCGCGCGGCAGGTGGCGTGAGGCGCGGGGAAATACTGCGTGCTGGGAGTGGGGAGGCAGTGGTGGCGGCGGCGGCGGCGGCAGGAAATTGCATTTGTCCCGCCGGCTGACGTATGGCAAAGCAACCAGACGCAGGCGGCAGCCGCGGCGCTGGAAATCACGTCTCGTCCTCGCACCCACAAGGACCGCTGCCTTGTCATACGAAGAAATGCAAAACGTCGCATTTCCTTCGCCACAACAATATGTATGATGTCTAGAGTTGTAAAATCACCGTAGGCTACAGCAAGTTTTCCTACCAGCTTTGATTAATTAAGTAATTTTATTAACGCCTGTATCTTAGCTGCCGGCCTGGGTGGCCGAGTGGTTCTAGACGCTACACTCTGGAACCGCGCGACCGCTACGGTCGCAGGTTCGATTCCTGCATCGGGCATGGATGTGTGTGATGTCCTTAGGTTAGTTAGGTTTAAGCAGTTCTAAGTTCTAGGGGACTGGTGACCTCAGCAGTTAAGTCCCATAGTGGTCAGAGCCACTTGAACCATTTGTATCTTAGCTGTGTGGCATACCTATCGAGCATTACCTGATTTCAGTCGCTTTGTCTGCGTAGGCTATTAGTGTCTTACTAGAAGCGGATATACAAGTGGGGATATACAAAGGGAGCGTAACCTACGAAACATATTTGTTCTACATACTTTTGGCCCTTAAAAATAAACATTTGTAGCAAAATTGAAATTGACTGCGTTTCCGTTCCAAAGTTGTTGATTTGTAACGTGCAACAGAGGGGTGTTGTAGTGGAAATGAAAAGTAATACAGATTTATCATATAGTGCTAGAAACACAATATCCTCAAAAATTAAAAAAAAAATCTGAAATATAAAAACGAATCAAACATCGGTTCACAAGTTCGTCTAGCTTATATAAAACATGTTTCTGTTACTCGTATACAACTTTCGCACTTATCCATAATAACATGAAAGTCTTGCCTTTGATCATCATGAATATAATTCTGCTGAGTAAAAAAAACAAAAACAGTGACATAGGTATCTTTACGTCTGTGCATGTAAACTGTAATTGTATCAAAAGTAATTGTTTGCGCTACTTATGAAATGAAATTTATATTTTGTAAGGAGGTAGAGTATATAATGGAATAACACTGACGGGTGTGCGATTCTAATCATGAGCAAAACAAATAAAAAACCAAGAGAAGTCGCCGGCTTCCAATTTTGCTCTGACACATTCATTTATGTTTCATTCCCTACCAATTCTACCAACACTACGGCTAAACCTATCATTTAAACGTCACTTATCTATTGTACAAGAATGACCGGACCATAGTTTTGGTAGAGCGTATCTCTAGTGATGTAATAACTCAGCGTCCTACCTTCAGCCGATTAATATTTTTGTGAACGGTGAAAATAAATATTTCATTAAAAATTGTAAATTTTAGTGGGAAATTTTCGAAAACGTGTATTCCAGCCATAGTGGCTTCTGTTACTGTTCATTACGCATAATTCCTTCGTGATGTATCTTTTTAGGGTGTGTTCCGAAACTTCTGGAGGAAATTACGGAAAGTAATCGTATGTATCGCGACATAATTATCCGTCCAATGGAGGTGCACATCCAAATTCTCCACCGTTCTCTGATACGCTATTGGTGTAATGTCGAGAAGAATAGAAGGCCACTCATCGCGAAACATAGAGTTAATTCATTTCTGGTAGGATATTACACACACTTACTGCTTCTTGGAATTTAGGTTGCAGCCACCTGAATATTGAAGACGAATTATCATTGATGTGTATGATAACAGTAGTGTTGTCTTCGTGTTTATTATGCAATATAAATCGTTCGGGCCGACCGGACACGTCAGAACAGACAGCGGACGGTGTGAGGGACTTGACGTTGGAAGTTCCATAAAGTGGAAGTCATCGGCCGTGCCATTATATTTACAGGCGGTCACAGCTGACGCCTTTTAACTGGCTTACAGGTGCACCAGCACGTACTCTTTCCCATTATCTCATTTTAAATATCTGAATAATCTATCTTGGGATGCAGAGAGTTGTTTTGGTGATGACTTCGTGTTGATTGCTGTTATGAATTGGTTTCGTGAGAGATAAAAGAAGTGTCTGCTTAAAAATCGGTGCAGTAAATAGCTGAACATAACGAAACAAATGATACAGTACCTGAAAGACAAACTCTCAAAACTCTTTTTGAACGTTCTACAGGCAAGATAGTTTGGAAAATCACCGACAGGGGCACCACCGCCATAGTTGCTCAAAATGACGGCGAACCAGACAGAGATTTCATTCTGTGTTCTAGAATTTGCCTGATGTCAGCTGGCAGTGAATGTTCAAAGAACTTACCGTGGCAAGCTTCACAAGGTATCCCATTGTACAATACCTTACTGAAGTGATGCAAGAAACTGGACGAGGGTAGCTGCTTGTGCGATGAAAAACTTTCGGGCTCACTGAGCGAGGGACGTGATGTTGCAAAGTACAAAAAGAGTTTACCTATCGAGGTAGAGCAGAACTGAACATTCCTCATGCAGCACTGTGGAGAATCCTTTGTAAGCTGTTAAGAACGAAGCCGTGTAAGTTGCAGCTCCTGCAAGCAACACACCATGACGACAAAATGCACCGACTGAAGTTCTGCATTGATATGCAGAACTATATTGGAAAGTAACGACTTCGTAAGCAAATTAACCTGTAGTGATCAAGCCATTATTCATCTTTCGAGAAAGGTGAACCGACACAACACACGTATATTGGCGACAGAGAATCCACATGGAACTGTTCCACTAAAGTTAACGTACAACACGACAATCTATGGACATCTTTGCTGAAGGAACCGTCATTGGTATCACCTATCTCTAAATGCTACAATAATTGCGATTAATGCCACAACCTGAAAGTGGTAGTAGCGATTTCGTATTGCAACAAGATGGCGCCACTCCGCATACGCACAGTAGCATATGAGATTCCCTGAAAAAGATATTTCAATGTCGCTGGATAAGCCATATTGCGGAGCTGACCTAAAGATCTCGCATCGAGGATAGTGTGTATTTTCCACTTCTGCCACAGAATGTCCAAGATTTGCGACACCATGTGACAGCAATTGTCCTTCCCATCGCTCGTGATATGCTGGGTCGGACGTGAGTGGAATTGGACTACCGGTTACTTGTGTACCTTGTTAAGAAGTGTGTACACTTAGAACATTTATACAAAAAAAAAAAAAAACTTTGAGGTTTTGTCGTTCACGTACAGTACCATTCGTTACGTCGTTTTCGGCCATTTAATGATTTCTTGAAACATTTCATGCACCTCATAATATCATCTATAGACCGGAAATGTGATGGTTCTTGAATACGTTGGTTAAAGACAATCCGCAATGAAGATGCAGACGACGAATACGTAGAATATGAGTTTGAAGAAGGCACGGTGCTAAAGCTGGATCGATCCTTCGGACATCTAGTGGTGGCTTCTGTGGGAATTGAAGGCGCGCCCCCACACGTCAGCCTAACGAACGACGAGCAGTCGCTTGCGGAAGCACCCCGTCATGATTTCCTCTGGGATGGCGGTAGGGATGGGGCGGGGGGATGGGGGTCAGGGGTACGGGTCAGGCGCCTGGAGGGCCGTCTCATCCAATCAGGCGAGCTGGCGCTCCTGCTGAAATACAACTCCCGTGCCAAAAAAAGAAAAAAGGTGGAGGAGGACATACTGACCAGCGCTCAGTGGCCAGTCCCGGACCACTTCTATAGCCCTGTGATTGAGTGCTGAGAAACGCATCAGAGACGCTAACTCACACTAAGCAACACCCAAATGTGTTAAATACGCTGCTTTTTGTGTGACATTTTCAACTTATATTGGGCAAAATATGGACACTAAAACCTCCGTTAACTCCAGTCATGATATAAACAACCGATAAAAATAATAATCGCACGTCATTCGTGCTTGTATCGAATAAACTAAACTCTTCCTCTAGGGAAGAGTATTTAAGGTTTTATTATTTGTAGTATTTCGCTGCAACTCGTAGAAAAGTAAGGAATGCACAATAGTGAAAATAAAAGGAAATTAATGTGTGGTTTCTTTTTTTTTATTATTTTAAGTTGTAGCGCTGCGGTCGGCATTCCACACTAATGACGGAAACACCCCTGCTCGAACGCCTAAAACCGTGTGAAATGATTTTAAAATATTTAGGTGTCCATTGTGCCGCCCATTAATCTCAAGTATTCATAAAACTCTGCATTTCTATATGACTAGTGTCTACAGACCAGACATAAAAAGAGGTGTTTCAAACAATTCTTATTTTCTAGTCCGTCTCAATATGCTTTTAAAAATGTGCTACAGAGACTGAAAAATAAATGAGAATTGTTTTAAATATAGTACAGTTGCTATTCTCTCACAATGATAATGTTGGTAAAGTGATAAATGAGGTATTATTTCGAAAAATGCTTAACATTTACATGATACAGTCTCAACATATTCAATACTAGTCGAATCATACAATGCAAAATAGAAATTGTGTTGCTGTACAAACCCATTATTCATCATCGAAATCCAAATCAAGCGCAGGTGCAACTGGGGATGAAGGAGAGGGGGAGAGGGTTGTCAGGAGGATCATGACCTCCTCTCCTACCCTCTCGTGCCAATGAACATTTTACTCCATGCATTTAATTTCACATTTCCAGTTTTCTCAGCTAATATGAGGCGAATAAAATAGCACGAAAATTTCTAACATGGCAAGATATCTACAAACTTACTAGCTGCGATTAACAAAAAAAAGACCTTTCAGTTGATTGGTTGAGGACTACCCCACGTGGATGAGCTCGCAACCTGGTTTGCAGCACAGAACATTTCAGTCATGTAGGGGAAGATGTACAGTACATACGAGGGTAATCCCAAAAGTAAGGTCTCCTATTTTTTTATAAGTACATAGACCTGTTTATTTCTACAATGGTTTACATCAGTCTACAGCTTGAACATTTAGCTATTTTTCGACATAATCACCATTTCTGTCGATGCAGTTTTGTGGACGCTGTGGCAGTTTATGTATGCCCGTGTCATACCAGCTCGCCGCCATGCTGTTCAGAAAGTTATGAACCTCTTCTTTCACCTCGTCGTCGGAGCTGAAGCGCTTTCTGGCCAAATGTTCTTTTAACCTACGGAACAGGCGATAGTCACTGGGCGCCAAGTCAGGACTATAGAGTGGGTGGGTGATTATGTTCCACTGAAACTGTTGCAGGAGAGCAAAGGTTTGCCGAGCGATGTGTGGGCGATGTTGTAATGGAGTACCAAAAGCTATAATCTAAAGGCCAGCGTAAGTTGGCGCAATTGCTGCAGCAAGTTGCAAAGTTCCTACGATATTATACACCTGCTCGTGTATTTTAAAACAGTGTTGACCACTAACAAGTATGTCAACCGAGTTAAACTAAACTGAAGCAAATGCCTGAGCATTGTTAAATTGACTAATATTTTCTAGGTAGTTCTTAGTATAGTCACTGTTTTGCTCTCTGAGGTTTTGAAGGTCTTCGCCAACTTTAATGGGATCTAATTTAACCTTTCCCTTGTGGCAACACATGATAGCCGAATTGTCACTGATCTCGCCTGCAAACAACCTTGCACAGTAACATACGCTCATTTGGTCCACATTATCAAAACTGTGTGTTGGCACGTCATTGTCTTTCGGGAAAAGACAGGTGGAACAACATGTTTCAGGAAGTATACGTAGTTGTCTTCTCGCACTGTTGTTTCGATGGAGGTGAAACAGGCAAGTTGATGACACAAAGTCGTTGTCTTACACTAATTGTTGCCGTTGAGCGTTGAATCGGATTTGTTTGGGATGGTGCTGAGCTTCTCTATCTTGCTGGAGTCGATGTTGTCTTTGTTCGTCACATTGTCTTTAATTGATACTTTTGTTGTCTGTGTGAAACTTCCTCTTGTTGGAGGTCTCTCTCTTGCTTTGCATGTTGTACCTCGTGGTATCATGGACATCTGTAATACAGAAGAAAAAAGGTAACAGACATTTTGCAGCTTATGTTTTTTGTAATTGCTCATTTGTTAAGAAGAATTAATAATAAATTAATGTTCCCATAAATAAATGTCTGTTTTAGCTCTACTGGAGTAGATTAATGGTATTGAGGTTAGGAGAAGTGTAACGTAACGTTTCAAAAGTTTTAAGGTATTAACGAATTAAAAGTTAAATAAATTAAGTTATAAAAGTAACGCTGTTGTAATTAAGTTTTTTCGAGTGGTGAACAACACTTGCTTAAATAAAATAAACAGCTCCAACCACTGTTGTGCATAATAATAAAATTACATTTTTAGCAGATAGCGTCTTCTAGATTCTTCATATCGACATGTATTCTTGGTAGACTACGCTTGCTTAAGGAATTTAAAAAACTGCGACAGCTGTCATGCATGTTAGTTAAACAGACTGTCAACAGATTGCACCTTCTACATTCTTTTCTTAAAAATGGTTTCAAAATAAAGATTTTAAACAAAAAAATTAACTTCAAACTATTTTTGTATTTTTCGTCATTATTGGTAAAATAAATCTTGAAAATGATGTTTCAGTCATTAATTTTCGTTAAGTAATAGGAGAGATATGACGCACCGACAAAAACACCGTTGAGAAATAATTTATATGATTTCCCAGTGGAGATCTATATACTGTGACAGTTATAAATGACTTTCCCAATGTCTGCATTTCGCAAACACAGGCTTCCAGTAGCTGATCTAGGCAAAAAGTACTGGTATCTATGGATTTAATCTAGATTTTATTTCTTACTTGTATGACAGCTCCTCTTTTTCCATATTTTTCCTGCGTAACATCCGTTTTCCAGTATTTATACGGTTCTCAGACAGACAGAATATATCAACTTCTCTTTGACATTCTAGATCGTGTAAACAAATACGAAGTTCTTACACTTTCCTTATAAATCCTGCAATATTGTGATGTAAGGAAGCGAGGTTATTCAGACAAGCATCTTTTGTAAGTGATACGTCATTTATCTGGACCTCTTTTGTTTTAGTTTGTCTGAATGAAGTATTTAACCCAACAAAGGTTTATACCTCATAGCTATGGTCACAGGCTTAATACCATTTGTAACGGTGTCTCACCACCACCCAAGTATTGGAACAAGGCCGGTCCCATTCCATTGCCGGTACCATTCCAAAGTACCGTTATCCATGATGGCGGCCATGGCGTCAGAGACACACCCCCCCGCCTACACATACGCGCTAGGCATGAAATGTTTTCATAACACCGCCACCATTCCAAAGCACTGTTATTCGACAACAAAAAGGTCGCACCCAGTGTATCCACCACATGGTGCGTGTCTAGTCCCTATTGCCGTGGCGCGGTGCGAGAGAGAGAGAGAGAGAGAGAGAGATAGCGTCATCTCTCTATGTCACAACCCCGCGCTTACATACACGCGCTAGGCAGGACCTATACAAATCAGTGCACGGTCCACCTCACTCTCACACTGCTCGTATACTTCGTTCGTCCAGTACTTGTCACGTCTTCGTAATTAAACGTGCAAAAATGAAGCGTTCACGATCCGCCAGCGGCAGCAGCAGCAAACGTGCTCATGTGGACGAAGTTCCCTCGTGGTTCTCGTCTGCTGTCCCGCTCGTCGTCAGCTGGCCAGTCAGCGCCACAAAGTGTAACTGCACTCACTAAGGATACGATATTTTATACATGATTACTTATTGCCTAAGCCACTTCCTCTTACGTCATCACGTACAATACATTACAATTATTTTACAGAAATACATTTCTTAAACAAAATTTTCAAAACAAAATTATAAAAACAATCATGATGGTCTGTTCCTGTGGATAAAATAAACGTTTATTAATTTAGTCATCCCATCACCACATGGTCTCTAACTACTAATTTCTCTATTTCTACTTTCTACAGTTGATGTCAACATGCTACTACTATATGCCGTGACCTTTTATAGTAAACTCCTTTCCCTGGCGTCGCTCAGTTGCTGCTATTATCTGCGAACAATTAAAAACATTTGTTGCACATTACTGTAGGTTACTGTAACTCCGAATTTCTCCGATACCCCTTTGATGTTGTGCTTGTTTGACTGGTTATGGCATTGGTCTTCCGCTCCTAGTCTGCTTCTGTCTGTAACGGTAGGCTCAATTCAACGTCATGCTTATCTGTTGAACAAAACAAGAGTTACTTTTGCACGTTACAGCAAGTAAAAATCAGTGATAGTGGTCAAGGTTCATGGCTGGACTTGAGAGCATCTATCTTTTGTGGTGACCTTCATTATCATCCTTTAAACTGACTGGCGTGTTGTTTTAGCGTCTCTGCTTAACTCAAATAGTTAAGCCCAGACTCGGCTAGCGTCGCTAATACGTCTCTACAACACTCCTACGGCCCAAATCATCAATAAGCTCTGTCGATCACGCTATTGCGTGCGACCAGCCACCTGATTTACGTCTTTCTATGACGGCTCAAAACTCGCCTTTTCACACAACATCCTCATCGCACCCATTACGAATTATCCATGTTTGGTGCGTCCCTATCGCCTAATTTCGATTGACTGGCCACCGGATAGTCGTTTTGATCACCGTACTCACACTATCAACACAATTGAGATAACAGGTGCGTCTCGAACACTACTGCGTCGGACAGACCACATAATTATCACCCGAAACACCCACAATCGCCATACGCCGATAACGCAACGGGTGGGTCCTGAACACTACCGCGTCGGACATCATACCCTGCACTCGTCTCAAGAAACGCAACACATTCGGTGGGACGCAATATCCACCTACCACATCACAACACGCTCAACACACCCCAAATCCGTCCACCACAGATCCAGATTTTATCCTGAAAGCTCTCCTGTCCAATAGCCTTGCCATACAATTTTGTATAGGAAGTTATCTACATAAGATAACCCCTTCTATAATTAATCTAATACTTCTAAATATTGTTTGTGTCATAGCTGAAGCAAATTTTCTGTACTAAGCGACCCAGTGATCCCCATACAACAAAATTTAACATCAAACACATAATATACACACAATCCATACCAAAATAAGACAAGCACATGAAAATAGGAAAATAAATACACACAACATAAAACAAATAATCACAAAACACAAATAAAACACTGCCTATACTAATACAAATAAACATCGCCAACAAATCACAAAAATCTAATCTAATTATACACTAGTCCGAGCAGGGTTTGGACTAGTGTATAATTAGATTAGATTTTTGTGATTTGTTGGCGATGTTTATTTGTATTAGTATAGGCAGTGTTTTATTTGTGTTTTGTGATTATTTGTTTTATGTTGTGTGTATTTATTTTCCTATTTTCATGTGCTTGTCTTATTTTGGTATGGATTGTGTGTATATTATGTGTTTGATGTTAAATTTTGTTGTATGGGGATCACTGGGTCGCTTAGTACAGAAAATTTGCTTCAGCTATGACACAAACAATATTTAGAAGTATTAGATTAATTATAGAAGGGGTTATCTTATGTAGATAACTTCCTATACAAAATTGTATGGCAAGGCTATTGGACAGGAGAGCTTTCAGGATAAAATCTGGATCTGTGGTGGACGGATTTGGGGTGTGTTGAGCGTGTTGTGATGTGGTAGGTGGATATTGCGTCCCACCGAATGTGTTGCGTTTCTTGAGACGAGTGCAGGGTATGATGTCCGACGCGGTAGTGTTCAGGACCCACCCGTTGCGTTATCGGCGTATGGCGATTGTGGGTGTTTCGGGTGATAATTATGTGGTCTGTCCGACGCAGTAGTGTTCGAGACGCACCTGTTATCTCAATTGTGTTGATAGTGTGAGTACGGTGATCAAAACGACTATCCGGTGGCCAGTCAATCGAAATTAGGCGATAGGGACGCACCAAACATGGATAATTCGTAATGGGTGCGATGAGGATGTTGTGTGAAAAGGCGAGTTTTGAGCCGTCATAGAAAGACGTAAATCAGGTGGCTGGTCGCACGCAATAGCGTGATCGACAGAGCTTATTGATGATTTGGGCCGTAGGAGTGTTGTAGAGACGTATTAGCGACGCTAGCCGAGTCTGGGCTTAACTATTTGAGTTAAGCAGAGACGCTAAAACAACACGCCAGTCAGTTTAAAGGATGATAATGAAGGTCACCACAAAAGATAGATGCTCTCAAGTCCAGCCATGAACCTTGACCACTATCACTGATTTTTACTTGCTGTAACGTGCAAAAGTAACTCTTGTTTTGTTCAACAGATAAGCATGACGTTGAATTGAGCCTACCGTTACAGACAGAAGCAGACTAGGAGCGGAAGACCAATGCCATAACCAGTCAAACAAGCACAACATCAAAGGGGTATCGGAGAAATTCGGAGTTACAGTAACCTACAGTAATGTGCAACAAATGTTTTTAATTGTTCGCAGATAATAGCAGCAACTGAGCGACGCCAGGGAGCGCGTGTATGTAAGCGCGGGGTTGTGACATAGAGAGATGACGCTATCTCTCTCTCTCTCTCTCTCTCTCTCTCTCGCACCGCGCCACGGCAATAGGGACTAGACACGCACCACGTGGTGGATACACTGGGTGCGACTTTGTTGTTGTCGAATAACAGTGCTTTGGAATGGTGGCGGTGTTATGAAAACATTTCATGCCTAGCGCGTATATGTAGGCGGGGGGTGTGTCTCTGACGCCATGGCCGCCATCATGGATAACGGTGCTGCGGAATGGTACCGGCAATGGAATGGGACCGGCCTTGTTCCAGTGCTCACCCATCCGTTATATTTCTGACAACCTGTTCAGTTAACCTATTTGTTCCTTTCTTGTTAAGGTACAATCCATGTCTCGTGTGTTCCCATCTTTCATAAACAGCAACTGGTACACAGCAACCAGCACTCTGCAATGCGAAACACACCCAAAGTCAGCAGCAACTCTGTTAGTTCCTGGTTAACTCTGCTGATAGCTTTGTTCATCCAGCTTGATCGCGCCACGGTAAAATCAAAATATCTCACTGCGTGATGTGGCTGCACCTAGAATCTCCATGTGACTACTAATACTATTCTCCTTTGTTTTCCAGGCTGTTGGCTGCTCCCCGAACTATTAATACCTGGTCCTCTTGACTGAGTGCATCAGTATCCCCTAACACGTGTCTAAGACTAGCACTAGATTTTACAGCACTTGTGACCCGGTATCTCATTAGTATCAGCAGACACCGTAGGCCATTCCATTCTTGCCTCTTCGTGGAAGGTGATCACGAGGTGAGTGCCTTGTTCTGTTGGGTTATCGTCTTGAAATACGAACCCATCGTCGACATAATGACTGTAGGGCATTGTGGTAGATTGTAAGGTACTGTTCCATTACTGCACTATCTCCCATCTTTAGCGATGAGTAACGTCCGACATCCGTTCATGCTACCTGCCCCTAACATTACTGAACCCACCTCCCTGCTGAACCTATAGGACTGCAAGCATGAGATATACATTTTTACCTTTCCGTCTCTATACTCCCCTATGACAAATATCGTGCATAGGGGAAATCGCTGAAGAGAGTCCATTGATTCAGATTCCATTGCAAGGGCTCACTTGCTCATCTACTTCGCGCACCACGGTGCTGAGATTTGTATCCTATTGTTGGTATCGGACGCTTATACACAAAACTGATCGTGTGGAAACGGTTTCGTGCTGTCGAGATAGCCACGTATCTTCTAGATGCATCCAAAGAGGCAGTACTTAGTTCTGTTATGGTATCTAAAATCCAAACATTGTAGGTAGCAGTTTTTAGTTGTTGATATTAGTCGCAGGCGACCACTAAGAGGTAGATCTTTGAATTGTTGATTTGATTTGATTTTGACAGGGAAGCTAAAACAGCTGTGGTCCAACCCGCCACTGCCCGCACCGAAACCGAGTTTATTGTGTGGTATCTCTCCGTGCATATCTAGTAAAGCCAATCGATGCCCTTAAAAAGTGCAAGCAGTCCCTTTAACAGTTTTTTGCTAGGCACAATTTCTTCAGGTCTAGTTGTTCCGAAGATTCTGTATCTTTTGCTCTCCAATGCCATGCATTCGAAGATTAGGTGTGATGCAATTTCTTCACCCTCAGCACAGATCCTAGACTTAGGGCCTTCTTCCGTTATATCCATCGTGTATAGGTGTTTTTTGAAATTCCCATGGCCAGTCATCACTCCAGTCATGAATTTAATCTTCCATGTTCAATCCCAGGATTACAGAGTCTCTTTTAAAACACGGCTTAGGCATCAGATTACATTAGATTAGTACTTGTTCCATAGATCATGAATACGACACTTCGTAATGATGTGGAACATGTCAGGTTAATAAAAGATGTCTGTACAAGATATTACATTACACAAATATTGCATGACACTAATGTTTAAGTAGTAGTAGTTGTTGTTGTTGTTTTTTTCCCTTAATTTATATCTAAAAATTCAGCCAATGAGTAGAAGGAGTTGTCATCTAGAAATTCTTTTAATTTATTTTTAAATATTAGTTGGCTATCTGTCAGGCTTTTGATGCTGTTTGGTAGGTGACCAAAGACTTTTGTGGCAGCATATTTTACCGATTTCTGTGCCAAAGTCAGAAACACACCCAAAGTCAGCAGTATAATGAAGATCATCCTTTCTCCTGGTGTTATAGCTATGCAGACTGCTATTACTTTTGAACTGGGTTGGATTATTAACAACAAATTTCATAAGTTAATATATATACTGTGAGGTTACTGTGAGGATCCCTAGATCCTTAAATAGATGTCTGCAGGATGACCGTGGGTGGGCTCCAGCAATTATTCTGATTACACGTTTTTGAGCAATGAATACTTTTCTACTCAACGATGAATTACCCCAGAATATGATGCCATACGAAAGCAGTGAATGCAAGTAGGTATTGTAAGCTAATTTACTGAGGTTCTTATCACCAAAATTTGCAATAACCCTAATAGCATAGGTAGCTGAACTCAGACGTTTCAGCAGACCATCAATGTGTTGCTTCCAGTTTAACCTCTCATCAATGGACACACGTAAAAATTTTGAAAATTCTACCTTAGCTACAGACTTCTGTTCAAAGTCTATATTTATTACTGGAGTTGTGCCATTTACTGTACGGAACTGCATATGCTGTGTTTTATCAATATTTAAAGAGAGTCTGTTTGCTGAGAACCACTTAATAATTTTGTGAAAAACAACATTTACAATTGCATCACTTAGTTCTTGGTTTTTGGATGTTATTACTATACTTGTATCATCAGCAAATAGAACTAACTTTGCATCTTCATCAATGTGGAATGGTAAGTTATTAATATATAACAAGAACAGTAAAGGACCTAAGACCGATCCCTGTGGGACCCTGTACTTGATAGCCCCCCAGTTTGAGGAATCAGCTGTTATTTTAACATTACATGAACCACTTATTTCAACTTTCTGCATTCTTCCAGTTAAGTATGAATTAAACCATTTGTGCACTGCCCCACTCAAACCATAATGATTTAGCTTATCTAAAAGAATTCCATGATTTACACAATCAAAGGCCTTTGAGAGATCACAAAAAATACCAATGGGTGATGTCTGGTTATTCAGAGCATTTAATATTTGATCGGTGAAAGTGTATATAGCATTTTTTGTTGAAAAGCCTTTCTGAAAACCAAACTAACATTTTGTTAGTACTTTATTTTTAAAAAATATGGGAGGCTACTCTTGAATACATTAGTTCCTCAAAAATTTTTGATAGAGCTGTTAGAAGAGAGATTGGGCGGTAGTTGTTGACATCCGACGTATCCCCCTTTTTATGCAATTGTTTTACAATGGCTTATTTCAGTCTATCGGGGAAAACACCCTACTCCAAAGAGCTATTACACACGTGGCTGAGAATCCCACTTATCTGTGGGGAACAAGCTTTAAGTACCTTGCTGGAAATGCCATCAATTCCGTAAGAGCTTTTACTTTTCAGTGAGTTTATTATTTTACTGATTTCAGAGGGAGAGGTTGGTGGAATTACAGTTGTTTCAAACTGCACAGGTATGGCCTCTTCTATTAGTAGCCTTGCCTCTTCTAGTGAAGATCTAGATCCTATTTTCTCCAAAACATTTAAAAAATGATTATTGAAAATATTTTCAATTTCTGATTGTTTGTTAGTACACTTGTCATTCAGTTTTATGGCACTAAAGTCTTCCTTTGCTCTTGGTTGCCCTGTTTCCCTTTCATTAATATTGCAAATTGCTTTAATTTTATTTTCAGAGTTACTGATCTCAGACATGATACACATGCTTGTGGACTTTTTAATAACTTTTCTTAGTACTGCACAATAGTTTTTATAATATTGAACAATTTCGGGGTCAGTACTCCCTCTTGCTGTTAGATACAGTTCTCTTTTACGGTTGCAAGATATTCTTATTCCTTTAGTTAGCCAAGGTTTTTTATATGTTTTCTTGGAATTATGTTTAACTATTTTCTTGGGAAAACAATTTTCAAATACCCTTAAAAATGTATCGTGAAATAAGGTGTATTTCAAGTTTGCATCGGGTTCCTTATGCACTTCATCCCAGTCTAGCTGCTGTAGGCTTTCCCTAAAGTTTGCAATATTTATATTGTTAATTGAACGCACTGCTTTGAAAGTCTGATTTGATATACTGCATGGAGCTATGACATTACCTTACCATGTTTTTGCTTCTGGATCTTGGTCCAATATTCTACGTGCTGTTTCCTAAGCCAGTTACGTAGTCCTAGTTTGATCATAACCTTGGTGATTGTCACGATAGGTTCCGGTCCAATAAATGGAGTCGTTGCCCCCATCCTGGATGACTGTCAGCTTGTTCATTGCCAAAGATCCTTGAGTGGCCAGGGACCCACACTAGGTTTACCATATTGCTTCCCCCTAGCTCCACCAGAGCACTGTGGCATTCCGCAACAACCTTAGATTTCGTTGCAGAAGCTGCCAGTGATTTCAGGGCCGCCTGGCTGTCTGAATGGATGTAGATGCTATGGTCCTTGTAGCATTTACGCACATTCTCCTCCACACATGAAATGATTGCAGTAATTACAGCTTGGAATACCCAGGCCAGTCTTCCTAGAGAAATGATGCCCTCAAGTCTTGTCTGAACCACATACACCCCTACCCCAACGCCTTGGTCTGATTTCGACCCATCAGTGAACGAAACAATATCCTCCATATGGTGTCTGTTTTTTCCCACTGCTCCGTGCTTCCAATTATTTTATTGTAAGGCTTGTTGAAGTAGTTTTGAGTTATTATGTAGTAGGTTGGCATTTCCCCAACCATTCCTATATTTACCTCACTCGCTATCTTAGTGTGTGATTATGGGTATCCGAATGAGATTCAGTTTTTACATTTTAAGTCTGTATGTCCCAGCTGCTTGACCCAAAGGTTTAGTGGAGGCATGTACAGCATGGCTTCCATCCCAGCGGTTGGTGTGCTACTAATTAAGACTGTTACGGCTAAGCAGGTTAGTTTCTGCATCTCAGCAAGCTCCTTAGCTGCAGCCCACTGTTCTACCTTCTTCCACCACACCATGGGCCTGTAGGAAATCCTTGGTCTAACCACCGTGGTGTATATCCAGTGCATACCTCTGGGGCTTAGGCCCCAGTTTTTACCACAAGCCCTTCTGGTACTCACTATAGTACCTTTCGCCTTGGAGCAGATGCTCTTAATGTGAGAGGTCCATGTTAGTTTCTCATCTAAGGTTACCCCTAGATATTTCAGTATCCCCTCACTCGCTATCTTAGTGTGTGATTATGGGTATCCGAATGAGATTCAGTTTTTACATTTTAAGTCTGTATGTCCCAGCTGCTTGACCCAAAGGTTTAGTGGAGGCATGTACAGCATGGCTTCCATCCCAGCGGTTGGTGTGCTACTAATTAAGACTGTTACGGCTAAGCAGGTTAGTTTCTGCATCTCAGCAAGCTCCTTAGCTGCAGCCCACTGTTCTACCTTCTTCCACCACACCATGGGCCTGTAGGAAATCCTTGGTCTAACCACCGTGGTGTATATCCAGTGCATACCTCTGGGGCTTAGGCCCCAGTTTTTACCACAAGCCCTTCTGGTACTCACTATAGTACGTTTCGCCTTGGAGCAGATGCTCTTAATGTGAGAGGTCCATGTTAGTTTCTCATCTAAGGTTACCCCTAGATATTTCAGTATCCCCTTCACAGGTAGAGTTTCACCGAAGAGATTTGGATTCCAACTTAAGTGTTGGATATTCCTCTTTGTGAATGTCACCACAACAGTATTTTTAGGATTTAACCTTTGATCCTGTTTACTGTACCAGTCTTGCACATGTCCAATGCACCTTGCGTCAAATTTCTAAGTGTCAGTAAATTTGCCAAGTATTACTATGACAAGGTCATCTGAGTACCCTTGGCAAAAGCATTGTCAGGAATTTAGTTCCTCAGTGAGTTCGTTCACCAGTAGCTTCCACAATAAAGAGGACAGAACTCCTCCTCGTGGGCAACCTCTAATGGTGTTAATTACCATCTTTTCATTCATCATGGTAGCCTCTACCTTCCTTCTATTAACCATGGCCCTGGTCCACCTACATATAGTGGTCCCTAGGTCATGCACCTCTGCAGCCCTTACCATGGAATCGGAGGTCGTGTTACTGAAGGCCCCCTCGAGGCCCAGGAAGATGTAGAGGGCTATTTCTTTGAAGTGAAGTGATTTCTTCACCTTCCCATCGAGCTGATGGAGAGCTGTCTCATATGATTTATCTGGTTGATATGCATGTTGGTTTGAATGTAGAGAGGCCCTAATTAGTCTCCTCTCCCCAAAGTACACAGTAACAAGTTTTTCCAATGTTT
Source organism: Schistocerca nitens (assembly GCF_023898315.1). Taxonomy (NCBI): domain Eukaryota; kingdom Metazoa; phylum Arthropoda; class Insecta; order Orthoptera; family Acrididae; genus Schistocerca; species Schistocerca nitens. Next base: position 926,102,343 of record NC_064617.1, on the reverse strand, counting down.
TGAGAATGAAGGAGGACAGAATGATTGGTCTCATATCCTTGGCCTTGCTATGATCAGGTCTCCCTGGCTCTGGAATTAAGACAATCTTCACTGCCCTCCAAGGATTGGGAATTATTCCTACCGCTAGGCTAATCCTGAAAAGCCTGCATAGGACTCTTATGAGATTCTCTCCTGCCTGTTGCAGGAGAGCTGGAAAGATTCCATCTGGGGCAGGTGACTTGAATGGTTGGAATGTTCCCACCGCGCATTGGATTTTATTGAAGTCCACACACTCCTTGGCCGATTCCAAGTCCTGTCTTCGAGTGCCTGAGAACCATAGTCTCCCCAGGATTACATTCTGGCCTGTGTTGTCTGGCAGAGCATATTGAGGAAAGTGAGTTTTGAGGTGCAGTTCCAGCGTTTCATGTGGTGTGTTTGTATATTCCCCATCCTCCTTCCTCAATGTACCTTCTGCATTGGTTGGTACTGTAGTGAGGATTCTGTGAAATCTGGCTTCAGCAACCGTGCTGTCCACTTCTTCACAGAATGCCTTCCACAGTGCCTCCTTTGTTTGTCATATTGCAAGGTTGTAGTTGCAAAGGCCTCATGATATTTTGCCCATTGTCCTTTACGCCTCGCAAAATTAAACAGTCTTCTTACCTGTTTTCTTTGCGTTTCCAAGTTATTATTTCACCAAGTCTCACTCCTATTTGTGCACTTCTTGGTGATTGCGCAGTTGTTGTGATATGAGGTCACTATGGCACAGGTAACAGCCTCTGCTACTTCCTCAAACTCCTTATCAAGGATTTAATTTCCGAAAAGCTTAAGTCAAGGTCCCCCCTGTGTGTCTCCCAGTCTGTTTTTTTGGGATTCCTATAGGTAATGGTCTGTCTGATTCCCATTTCGACCTTGAACTTAATGTACGTGTGGCTCAATGAGGATGGCTCTAACGCCACATGCCACTGATTGACACAGCTGCCCATCTTCATGGAACTGAATGTTATAGGTTATGTCAGTTACTTCTTTCCTTCTGATATTCCTGAACGTATGTTCATTGCCACAGTTGTTAGCTAAGAGAAATTCAAGAAGATATTCACCTCTACTGTTGATGCCCTTGCTGCCCCACACTAGGTTGTCGGCATTGAAGTCACAACCAACCAACAGCCGGTCACCTTGCTGATGGCAAGCTTCTATCAGTCTGCTCACCTCCAAGGGAGGAGATGAGCTGTCTTCGTAAGGAAGGTATGCAGAGGTCAAAACAATTTCCCTCGTGATAGTCTACCTTCCTCACATTGCTGCATTCTGATGCTCACTAGGTCCCTGGAGCAGAAATCCATCATTGGCATGAAAGAAATTCCATATCTTACATAGATGCATGTTCTGGAGTTTCTTAGCTTTCTAGCAATAATCAGCTTACCTCCAGTGCCACAGAGGCCCGATACGCCCCCTTAATATAAGTAGGGTTCTTGCATCAGGGCCATGTCCACTTCCCGCTTCCTTAGGCAGCAGAGGTCCCTTTACTGTGCTGCAGATTATTCTGCAGCACCTTCAGTCTCCGTCTTGCTGCCATCATTGCCTTTGAGGTTTGTGATAACCCTGACAGTGACCTGCGAGAACCCTAAAAACAATTTCAGGTCTTTCTCGGGCTTCCAGCCGCGTCACGTGGTTTAAAATCAACGAGCTCTTGGCCGAGTACTCCTCGGCCACTGTCAAGTGGTGACTGTCTTCTGATTGCTGCTGACGTCCTTATGTAGCCACGCTGCCTTCCGTGACGTCACTGGTATCCACTCCGGCACCATATTTGGTAATGTTTGCGTTGTGCGGCCGCCGCGCCCGCTTCAACGACGCGGGTGCCATGTTGGCTCTCAAGAAGGGACTTAATTATGCTCCATCGCCACAGAGTATACCTTTTGCTGACATAATAAGTGGCGTGGTACAAGCAGTTCACAATATTCCCAGGGAAACTGCAGAAGAAATTCGCCGAGAAACGAGCCGCATTCTTTCTAAACCCAAGCCGCCAACTTCGAACATGACAAAAGCTGAGCGCAATGGTCTTCATGAACTCCGCAACTATCCACACCTCGTAGTCCTACCAGTTGACAAGGGCAATGCAGACGTCATTATGGAACGAGCCGACGATAACGCGGAGATGTCGGGGAAGACATAACAAAAACTGTCGATGGACCCAACCTCAAGAATAATGTGCTTCTCAAGAGGTCTACGCTGGAAAAGAATGTCATCAAAAATCTCCTTCCTCGGGCACGTCGACCATCTACATTGTATGGCCTTCTAAAGGTTCACAAGAAGAACACTCCTCTACGCCCCATCGTGAGCATCACTTTTCACATCGCCGACTTACAGACTCGTGAAATATCAGCCGACTTCATCAGTTGAATTAAATTCCTATGTCTTGGAGAAAGGGGTATTATGGTCCGCTTTGATACAGTGTCATTGTTCACGAGTATTCCCATTTCAGACTCTATAGATCTGCTCTCACAGTTATTTGACGACTTGTGGATTTATTCCAGCATAGTCTGACGTCATCGTATGTCTTGTATGATGGGGAATATTTCAACCAGACTGACGGCGTTGCGATGGGAAGCCCATTAGCTCCAGTTGTAGCCACTCTGTTCATGAAGTACTTTGAAAACATGGCCATGGACACGGCTCCTGAAAAGCCTAGTTGCCTTTATCGTTACGTCGACGACACTTTGGTTGTCTGATCTCACGGACGTGAAAAGCTGGGAGAATTCTTGGACCACAACAACAACATCCGTGGCAACATCGTTCACGATGGAGACAGAGACAGAAGGTGTCTTGCCGTTCCTTGATGTCCTCGTCCGCCGCAAATCAGCTGGGTGTCTCAGCCACAGCGTTTACCGGAAACCCACCCACACAGATCGATATATGCACGCTAACATCTATCACCACTCGTCGCAGAAACGTTCTGTTCTGAGGACCTTAGTGCATCGAACCGAAACCGTCTCAGATTCTGGAAACTTGCCGAAGGAACTGAGCCACTTACGGAAAGTATTCAAGGAAAATGGTTACAACCGCCAGATTTCGCAAGCTATATTTCCGAAAATACGTAAGCAGAAAGACTCCGAGGAGTCCACTTGTCTTTGGGAAGCCATTCTTTCCCTTCCTTTTGTCTCTGTTCCCTGAGTAGTTTCCTCCTCTGGGCCCCAGACAAGGCTTTAATCTTGATCTGGTCCAACTTCTCGGTTACAATTCCCACTTCTGGCTCAGGTCTAGACCATGATTCAGTTGTGGGAATGTCTTCCATGGGTCCTGACCCCGATGTTTGGGTATCTGACATCTCATTTTGCCCCTCTGTTTGTTTTAATTTATTTTATTTAGTCGTGTTCATCTTGGTCCCACGAGATTTGTGGTCTACACGGTCAACACCACGAAAACCCCGCGCAGTGTAATGCTACTTATTCAGGGAGGTCGTCCAGTATCCCTGAAGCTCCGGTTGCGACACATCTTCGCATGTGCCACGCATCCCTCGGCACGGATTCCATCACACCTTGGGTTGTGAAAGGGAATTGGGTAAGGACTAGGAGTGGATAGGGAAGATGGGACGTTATGGGACACTCTTAGTCTGATCCATCAGCTAAGGCCTTTCTGGCAGTAGGTCCTCTACCTACGGCATAGCCCTCAGCTTCACGCGGATACGCAAGCCTCTCCACCCGGACGGACAGTTCTTCATCAAGGTGGTGTCCCCCGATGTTGTCTTCAATCGATAGTGTCTCGCTACTGCAACTGAATGTTCGAACGGCTGGTGTACTCCACATTGGCGAGCAATATCCGTGTTGACAACCCTTCTTGTCGTAAAGTGAATTTTCCACCTTGTTCTAAGCTTTAATTGACCTGCCTAGATGTGTTGAAGGACAGAATTGACAATCTGTGTTTCGTTCACGACTGGGGACAACGTGCTCTACTGTATAAGAATGCATGTCTTTTTCAAAGGCGGCTGTATATAGCAATTTCCTGTGGTCTAAAAAATGTTCAGAAAGTTGATTAAATTATTAAAGATACACGAACATATGCAAGGCATGTAGATGCGCAAAACGTTTCTTGAAAATTGCCCCTTAACGTTAGAATTTTTGTTACTTATACGATTTAAGTAAACTTATGTCAACGAAGGGTGAAATATAAACTACCTGCCATCATAACAATACTTATGCCTAAACGTGCATTTCCAAGTTCCTCATCCCCATTGTGAAGTAATTCTGTTCAATTCTTCACTCTTTTTGTAAATTGTAGTCAAGAAGAGATACACACATATTTATACGCACGGTGTCTGTACTGTCGGACATGCCCGAAAGAACAGACGCCAACAGATACATGTGTATAACCTATCGGCATGTATATCAGTGCGACATATTTCTATTACAGAGCGGATCCAGCCTAAGCGCGAACGCCTGTGGGAATCAGCATGAGCTGCCAGCAGAAGGAGAATGGACAGGGACGCTACTTGCGGACACCAGAATGGGAATTTGCGTCGCGTGGAATCGTGTCAGGATAGCCAATGCGGTTAAGGCAACCGCTCGCATTAAACGGGAAATCCGAGTCCGAGTCTCGATCTGGCACTAACTTTCACCTGTCGTCTTTGGATTTATGTCAGAGCCCGAATGCGGCTGACGTGTCTCACAATTCATATATTAGCTGAGTGCTCGGCCACAACGCACCTCACCTGCCTCAATTTTCGGCCTTTGTCGTCGACCTCAGTTACACACTCACCGGCCTTCCGGGACCAAGGATTTTTACAAACTACTATTGCGCCGTGATCCCTGTAACATGCTGGAGACCAAATATCCCTCCATCCGATAGTCCATAGTATGGAGTACCTTCCACCAGCCCTTCCTCCCTACGGACGTTCGAGCAATATGGTTTCGCATAGTCAACAGGAAACTTGCCACAAAACAGCGACTATAAAACATCATTTTCTCAGATTCCCCTCTTTGTCTTCTTTGTCGGCAACTCGACACCGGTTACCACCACCGTCTGACTTGCGCCTCTTCCTACGATGTCTGGCGATTCGCGATTCGTGCGGCAAATAACTGCCTTCTACGCCAGGATTCCGCCAGAGGAGATCGAACTGTGAATGTTTCTATACCCAGAAGACACATATTTTCTCGCCACCAAACATCATGTCATTGCGTGGGTCAAGGTATGGGCGGTCAGTCACCTATTCCGCGATGGAGAAAAATCGCGCCTCGACTTCTGGACCTATTTACAAAGAGCCCCTGCAGCACTCGATCACACACCACGTCATCGACTTTTATTTGCCAACTATCTTCGACGGGTCTTTCTTACACCTCCACTTAGTTTAAGAGTACCGGGAGCTGAAGGCACTTACCCCCCTCGCACCACTCGGACGGTGCCAGAGCTTCAGCCGCCTATGATCGCTTCTACCGCCAACCTCCGCGGATGGGAAAGCGTGTAACGCAGCAAGTTATTAAGAGATAGCATTCGTTGCAGTAAGTCACGCAACCATCTAGTACGGTGGCTGCAGGAGGGCTATGTTTTATTTTTTTCGCTTTGCTCACAGCATACCTGATGCTGCCTGCCATGAGAACTGCGTAGCGTAACATTTAGTCGATACGAAGATTCATACCCTCTACGTATCTAAATAATCCATATTAGTTATTATCCGATTTTGTTCAAATCTGGTACATAGCCTTTTGTTATTAATATAATGATGCTGTCAAAATGTCAGATTTTTATTTATTGTAGTTCTGGAGGTAAAGAAAATTACCTAAAACTTCTAAAACTTATGCTTGTTTTTTAAAACCAAGTTAGCAACAATAACAGATTGACTTTCATTATCATTTGAAGCCATTCCATAGTTATCAGTGCATAAAAATCAATTAATTAGAATTTTCTTTTTAAAACATAGATCACTGTGCATTACGTAATACAAAAGTCGGTCAAAATTATTATTTGATTATATTTTGCTGTGTGAGTGCTTGAGAATAATTGAGAGACTGTATGTGGGACATACGTTAAAATTTAATATTTCATTTCCCGTAAAACCTTGTCCAAACGAAGCGCTGCAACCACGAGTCAGGTGACGTATGACGGTGTGTACTTGCTTTCGTACAAAAGCAGCCAGAACGGAAGTTAGAGGCGGAATAAGTTTATTTATCAATTTGAAGAATATTTCGGACTTCGTTTACTCTGATTAAACAAAATTCAATAATTTGAAGTTTTGCTGACATTAATTACTATCAAATTAGTGACTGGATAAGGCACGATTTTCCACGAGAATGATGTGGAAGGGACGTTCTGATTGGTCGCTTAGATCAACAGCCTATCAGAACGAAGCTCTTCCCGCGCGAAAAGAAGGGTGGGGCATATACGAGGAGGGTACCTCGACAAGAGTCGCATGCTAGCCGGTGTACGGCTTAAAAATACTCTGTAAGATGAGGAAATAGTGAGCTAATTTCGGTTCGAACATATCGTGACTGAAGCGATTGGAGTTACGGACATTTTAATGAAAGTTCGGTGTCTCTAAATTAAATGGTTTCAGAGATATGTGCGTGTGAACTTTCTGGTCGTAGTAACAACTCCGCGTGGCGTGTTTCGTGCTCTGTACGGAATATTTTGGCGAGCACCTCTTACGGAGAACACCACTGAAACGTCCGAATGCTTAACTCACGGATAGTTGTGGGTCTCTGACTGGTAGAACGTCAAAATTAGTCGGGTCGGACTTACTAAAATTCTGGCTGCTTTTCGAGTGAATATTTGTGATACAGACAGTGAACTTTGAATTATAACGTTTTACCATATTAAATATGAACTTGATAGCCATTTTATATGTTTCAATAGGAATAAAAAGCAGAATTAATCTAATTTTAAATGCTTTTCTGGAAGTAGTCTGAAGATCACAAACGCCCGATTTTTTAATCATGAACTTTCAGGAACTGACTTTCAACTAGAATTACGCGGCCTCTGTGTGGTAGGTATTAGGTGATGGTTTCATCAACGCTCCGCCGGCCGCAGTGGTCGAGCGGATTCTAGGCATTTCAGTCCGGAACCACGCGGCTGCTACGGGCATGGATGTGTGTGACGTCCTTAAGGTAGTTAGATTTACTTAGTTCCAAGTCTAGGGGACTGAAGACCTCAGATGTTAAGTCCTATAGTGCTTAGAGCCATTTAAATCAATTTTTTTTATCAACACTGTTTTGCACTGCCTAGCACGTATCTGCTACCACAGGGTGAAGAGACGTCGGCAAGAATCCTATCGAGGTAGGTGGACTGGACGAAAGTGTTAACAAAAACGCAGAGCACCGATCTCGCCCCGCCACAAGCGCGCCGTAAATGCGCCGAAATTTTTACCCGGTATCCAGTTTTTGTATACGTAGGTGACGTCGGTAGCACGTAATTTCAAAATAATAGCAAAAAATTTAAAAAATACCAACTAAACAAAAACAAGCCTTCCACTCTGTTGGTTCTCATGTCCCCCACTTCGCTATGCCCCACGGCCACACTGGCGTTGAGAGGGACGCAGTGGCCAGTCCCCGGGATTCGACCCTTGCCCACATTGGCCCCCGAGCAATCATTTCATTTCATTCCATTTTTTTCCGGTTCGTATAATTAACAGCCGCTGTTTCACACAGTGGTGTCTGTTCTGTCGGTCATTCTCAGTAACTTACCAGCAGCCACAAACATTTTTGGTTCTAAAAAAGTTCATTTTAAGAGGAAACTAAAGGCTTTAATGGCCGCCAGCTCCTAGTCATTTGACGAATCTCTTAGTGGAAACAACTGATATATACATTATTAATAATCTGTAATACTTAACTACTAAAACGGTACCCAAGTTTAGTTACAGGTTCCTATCTAACAGCTTCCCAGGCAACAAAAATTTGATTCTCAGTATGTCACATAATTACTGGTCGAATTTAAAAATTTAAAATGCTGTTACATCTACTTGTTAAGAGATACAATGTTCCTTAAAGATTTAACACAATAAGGCAAAGATTAAAGTTAGAAACTGTATGTATCCCGGGAGGGAGGGTAACTCACACATGCAAATCACCCAAACAACACTACCGGAAAAATATTTGTACACTTCTTTAGAGGTTTCCAGTTCACTCAAGATTTGTTGTTGCAACAGTGAATATGGAGTACATGAAATGATTATACTTACAGATCAAAAGCACAAGCGGTTCAGAGGCACCAGGTATCGACCGATGCTGCAGCACCCAAATTAGTTCGTGGTGTAGCATCCACGGGCAGCACAGCCGCTGACTCTGCCATCCAGTGCACCGTACACGTGGCGAATACTGTCCTGGAATACGTCACAGGACGCCTGTTCCACCTGTTCGCTTATTTCTATAAGAAAGAGTCGCAAAAGTCACTTCTCGTCCCATACCCCACACGCGCTCGATTGGACACGAGTCCGGAGGTCGTGTTGTCCGTGGAAATTGCCGCAAGTGTTGCAGAGCACGTTGAGTTTCACGGGCAGTGTGTGGCCGAGCATTATCCTGTTGGAAAACAGATCACCACCTTGGAAAAAAGGCAGAAGAACGGGTCTAACGCCGGCCGGGATGGCCGAGCAGTTCTAGTCGCTACAGTCTGGAACCGCGCGACCGCTACGGTCGCAGGTTCGAATCCTGCCTCGGGCATGGATGTGTGTGATGTCCTTAGGTTAGTTAGGTTTAAGTAGTTCTAAGTTCTAGGGGACTGATGACCTCAGATGTTGAGTCCCATAGCGCTCAGAGCCATTTGAACCATTTGAACGGGTCTAACAACATTCTGCAGGTACCGAGCGCTGGTTAACGTCCCTTCCAGAAACATCAAAGATGACAAGGGGTTGCAACATCGCACTCCAGACCACAAGGCCTGGGATGTGGCGAGTGTGTCTTGGACGAGACAGCCCTCACTAGGTCTTTGCCATACTCACAGAAGACCATCAGTTGTGTGCAGGCAGAATCTGCTTTCATCGCTGATGGCCACAGAGGGCCGTTCCATCTTCCGTGAGATCCTGTGGACGGCACCAATCGAGCCGTGCGCGTCGATGCTCCGGCGTGAGTGGAAGACAGCCTAGAGGTGTGCGTCACCGTGGTCCCACTGCTAATGGCCGGTTCGCAACAGTTCGTGTTGTCACATCTGGGCTCACCAGCCCTCTTATCCGTGCTGTGACAGCTGTACGCTGTGCCACTGCTGCCCTCACATTACGACGCACTTGGCGGGCGTCTGTGCTGCTTGCACGTCCAGAACCTCAACTTCGTGTGTGAGAATGTTCACGTGACCACTGATACCGCCATCGTAGCTCAACCAACGCAGCACGGTCAACTTGCATGGCAAATCTCCGAAAGGACCATCCCGTCACTGGGAAGGCTACAATTTTATCCCTTTCAAACTCGCTCATTTGTCTGTAAGAAGCACTACTCCTTTCCGTGGCGTGGTTGCCTGCCTGCTTCACACATCTGCGCTTCACTGAGCCTTCTGGCTTGAGCATTCCCTATTAGAGGATGCACACATATGGCGCACTGGTAGCTATTCCACTAAGATATGTGTTGGCGGACAACGTCGAAACAATTATCAGCCGGCCGCAATGGCCGAGCTGTTCTAGGCGCTTCAGTCTGGAACCGCGCGACCGCTACGGTCGCAGGTTCGAATCCTGCCTCGGGCTTGGATGTGTGTGATGTCCTTAGGTTAGTTAGGTTTAAGTAGTTCTAAGTTCTCAGATGTTAAGTCCCATAGTGCTCAGAGCCATTTGAACAATTATCAGTACCTCTACTATCGCCAGGTGGCGTATGCCGCCATCGGATCACAATCGACGTCGGGTTTAACGGTCTACAATTTTTTTCCCAGCACTGTATACTCATCCTGAATCAGAGAATGAGAGCACTTTGTGACTTCCAAAAAACTTCACAAATCATTTAAAAACCTTCTCTAAGCATTTTCTCGCTGAGACCCCCAAAAAATTTTCGTTTTTCAAGCACGCTGTTCACAACATCAGTCATGGAGCTCTGATACGAGAGTAAGTCAATTATTGAAACTTGCTGGCAGATTAAAACTGTGTGTCGGACCGACATTCGAACTCGGGACCACTACCTTTCGCAGGCAAGTGCTCTGCCATCTTTTTTTCCCCTCACTTTGTTCGTTGTTGATCGTTGTGTTTGGTCGTTGCGGACGTCACATGACATGCGTTCAAGTGCGTTTGTTGATCCCTCCACTCAGTTTTTTATTACAGAGGCCAACCGGCCTCTGACCGAACATGATAAGCTACCGTGCCGGCACCAACTGAGATACCCAAGCACGACTCACGCCCCGTCCTCACAGCCTTACTTCTGCCAGTACCCCGTCTCCTACCTTCCAAACTTTACACAAGCTCTCCCGCGAAGGCAAAGGCCCCGAATTCGAGTCTCGGTACGGCACACAGTTTTAATCTGCCAGCAAGTTTACTCCGCTGAAGAGTGGAAATATCATTCTGAAAGTCAAATTATTATCCACAATTTAGTTACATTTTTGTTTATTTTGGTAGTACTGTCGTTTTACGTTGATGACACATGCTTTATTTATTTGTTGTTATATCTTTGCAGTTTTCAAGCTGCTAGGTTAGTTTCGTTATCGCTGCCGTGCTGTTAATCGTGGCTGCTCCGCTGTCTATTTGCACCAGAGAAGAGCAACGCTCAATGATCCGTTTTTTGTGGTCGGAAGAGGTATCAGAGGCCGAAAGTCATCGAAGACTTTCGGTACAATACGGGAACAGTGTTTCGCCACAACGGAGTGTCTACGAATGGATTGAAAAATTCCGAAATGGTCGCACGATGAAGGAGCCGGACGACCGTTTACTGACACAAATGAAGAAACCATTGAGCGTGCGCGTGAAATGATTCTCTTAGACAGACGATTAACTATTGACGAAGTGGCACATCGTCTGCAAATTAATCACGGTTCTGCCTACGAAATCATCAACAACAGACTTCGATTTCATAAAGTTTGTGCAAGATGGGTCCCAAAACAACGCACACAGTTGCATAAACAAACGCCCTTGGACATCTGCAAAAAAACATTTGGATCGCTGTGGTAACGAAGGGGACAACTTCTTAGACAGGATCATTACTGGTGACGAGACATGGATCCGTCATTACGAGCCGGAGAGTAAACGGCAGAGTATGGAATGGAAACATTCAAATTCGACGTGCAAGAAAAAGTTCAAGACCCAACCATCCGCAGGAAAACTGATGTTTACGGTTTTTTGGGGCGCACAAGGTCCAGTACTGGAACTTTATGGGGAAAGGGGCATAGCAAAAAAAAAAAAATAGTGTACGTTACAGTGAGATGCTTACTGCCGGGCTAAAGCCTGCAGTTCCAGGCAAACACCGTAAACAAAGGAAGTAGGTTACAGTACACTTGTTCGCCCAATACTTGAATACTGCTCACCGCTATGGGATCCGTACCAGATAGGGTTGATATGAGAGATAGAGAAGATCCAGCGGAAAGCAGGGCGCTTCGTTACAGGATCACTAAGCAATCGCGAAAGCGTTACGGACATGATATATAATCTCCAGTGGAAGACTCTGCAGGAGAGACGCTCAGTAGCTCGTTACAGGCTTCTGTTGAAGATTCGTATAGCTCGCGAAGCGACCATGAGGATAAAATCAGAGAGATTAGAGCCCACACGGAGGCATACCGACAATGTTTCGCTCCACGAACAATACGAGACTGGAATGGAAGGGAGAAGCAATAGAGGTACTCAAGGTACCCTCCGCCACACACCGTCAGGTGGGTTGCGGAGTATGGATGTAGATGTACATGTAGATTGCTGTCAGAATGTTCTGTGTTGTTGCACGACCATGCCCGTCGGCATACTGCTGCCCACACTGCTTAAACGCTCCAGAAACCTAAATTTGAAGTACTGGATCATCATCTATATAGTCCCGATCTTGCCCCCTCTATCACTTGTTTGGTCCACTCAAACAGGCATTAAGCGGCCGTCGATTTGCCTCGGACGAAGCAGTGAAAGAAGCGGTGCATTCCTGGCTCGCAGCTCAGTCGAGAACCTTCCTTTATGAGGGCATCAGGAAGCTTGTACAACGATGGTGCAAGTGCGTTGAAACGCAAGGAGACTATGTCGGAAAATGATGGTCTTGTAAGTTTCCTATTTAATACGACAAAATTTTATAACTACTTTGCGGATAATAATTGACTTACCCTCGTATATTACTGCTTTACTGCTAACTTCATCATCATCATCATCATCATCATCGTTTAAGACTGATTATGCCTTTCAGCGTTCAGTCTGGAGCATAGCCCCCTTATAAAATTCCTCTATGAGCCCCTACTCAGTGCTAACGTTGGTGTCTCTTCTGATGTTAAGCCTATTACTTCAAAATCCTTAACCGAATCGAGGTACTTTCTCCTTGGTCTACCCCGACTCCTCCTACCCTCTACTGCTGAACCCATGAGTCTCTTGGGTAACCTTGCTTCTCCCATGCGTGTAACATGACCCCACCATCTAAGCCTGTTCGCCCTGACTGCTACATCTATAGAGTTCATTCCCAGTTTTACTTTGATTTCCTCATTGTGGACACCCTCGTGCCATTGTTCCGATCCTAGCTACTTTCATATCCGTAACCTCAACCTTATTGATAAGGTAACCTGAATCCACCCAGTTTTCGCTCCCATACAACAAAGTTGGTCGAAAGATTGAACGGTGTACAGATAACTTAGTCTTGGTACTGACTTCCTTCTTGCAGAAGAGAGTAGATCGTAGCTGAGCGCTCACTGCATTAGCTTTTTTAACGAAATCGGATGAATTGATTGAAATTTCGTTAAAGAATAATAAATTTTTTTACTTTTAATTTATTTACTTTTCTTTTATTTGCGTGCGAACTTTGTTGTAGAACCTCTCTCTTATTTTCGTGTGGTAATAAAAAATTCACTTTCAAAAGAATTTCGTACATTTAAAAATTACGTGAACTCGTATTAACTGGTTAAGAATATTTAGTTGAGAATTGAGTCCTTTAGATCATTCGGTCTTGGCACACACTTTCTAGATGCAGTGGGTTTTTTGTTAAATATTTACTGAATTTTATCCCGGCACTAGCCATAGAACACAAGATTATCTCTATTAGCAGAAAATGGTTTAATTATTGCCAAGCCGACATTTATCACTGATCAAAACTACTTCGCTATACATTTAAGTTATTTGAAAGAACCAAACTGTTTAAATTTCAATGTTAACTAACTTTAACTATCCGCCTACGAATGCACAAACGTACAATAAATTCAAATTTTATCAGCCTCAGGATCACTGTAAAAGAAGAACAATTTCTTAATTCACTGTTGATTTTTATGTATCTGTTCCCGATTTACGGGTTTGGTAATTTTTTAAATGTGCCGCCGCTGCTAATTGTTGGTCGCGGCACAGCCCAGCAACACCGCTAAAAAATGCTGAAAATTCTTTAAAGAAATTTTATAGATGACATGGGCAAGCTAATTTACATTAATAATTCACACTTTTGATAAATTCTGATATATTTAGATCAAACAATAATTCAACTTACATTAATTCGTAACGCCTCGTCTAATGGCGGCTAAGTCTAGACAGAGACAAAAGAAGTCTACCCATTCGTAAAAAACTTTTTCACAGTGTCCTACCGCGTTGACTTCTAAACAGAGAAGACCAAAGAATACATATTGCATTGTGCTTATATAGTTTTGCTGACTATTAACATTTCTTTGTAATTTGACGATATTATTCTCCTCTGGCAAAATTTCATATCTCTGTTATCGCAAATACTGACACATTTTACAATCACATAATAAATACAGAAAAATTACTATCCTAAATACAGAGAAATATTACAACAAAAAATATTACGATAATAACAAATGTCTTTTACGCAAAATTCAGTAATATTTTTGTTCAATAATTACGGTATATACAACTTGCCCAGAGCGGCGTATATGGTACAAATAAACTCTTGTTCTTTAATAACGTGAGTTTGCCAGGGAACGTTACACTTTACAGCACCGTGCTTCCAGTTCTTTCACTATGTTGCCATCCTGTGAGAATATGCATCCTAAGTACTTGAAACCGTCCACCTGTTCTAACTTTGTTCCTCCTATTTGGCACTAAATCCTTTTATATCTCTTTCCACTGACATTACTTTCCTTTTGGAGATGCTGAGCTTCATACCATAGTTCTTACATTTCTGATCTAGCTCTGAAATATTACTCTGCGATGTTTCAATCGAATCTGGCATCATAACTAATTCATCCGCATATGCGAGACTGCTTATATTGTGTTCACATATCTTAATCTCACCCAGGCAGTCTATTGTTTTCAACATATTGAAACGTCCCCTTAGAAAAATTATAAATGACTGCTTAAACTGGCACACAATATTTTTAACGCAACGCAATCTGACTTTCAATAATCCCTACAAAAGAATGGCCCGGACTAACATTAACCTATACCTTTCACAAATCACTTACCTCACAAAAATCTTCGTTACTCGAACTACTGCAATACAGCGAGCGCCACTACAGCCAGCTAAATAAAAGATTCTAACTACTGAAGGCACTAACTACTGATAGGCATAGTTAGCAAACGAAAGATTTTGATAGAGAACAAACAATGTATTTACCTTAATAGTGTTCAAAAGTGATAATATATATATCAGTTCATGACATCCAGTCTTAAAAATTTACTGTCTCTGATGGACCCACGTCCCACGTCGAGATCATCCGCTCTCAAAACTCCGTCATCTCTCTCCTCACATCCACCACTGCTGGCGGCTCACCTCCAACTGCGCAACGCTACGCGCTGTTAACAGCCAACTGCCCAACGCTACAATAGCGACTATTGCAACAATGCCAACCAGCCTCAGACTGCACACAGCACAGCCAGTGATTTTCATACAGAGCGCTATGTGGCGTTACCAACATAAAAACCTCAACAGCCTACTTACAATATGAGCCATAAATAATATGAACGACAGTGGAGACAGGTTGCAGGCTTGTCTTACCCCCGAAACTACTCTGAACAACAAACTCAATTTCCGTCATCTCTAACTGCTGCCTGACTGTCTATGTAAAGACCTTCAATTGCTTGCAAAAGTTTGCCTCCTATTCCATAATCTCGTAGAACAGACAATAACTTCCTCCTAGGAAAACCGGTAATATGCCTTTTCTAGATCTATAAAGCATAGATAAAATTCCCTGTTCCACTCGTAACACTTCTTCATTATTTGCCGTAAGCTAAAGATCTGGTCCTGACAACCTCTAAGAGGCCTTAACCCACACTGCTAACTTCGTTCACAACAAATTTTCCAAACAGTATTCACATGTACATCCGGACGCACCTGCAAAATTATAACATTGTACGACACATACTTCAGGAGATATGACTTCAGAGACACTGAAGTGCGCGAAGAACTAGCTTTTCTAAAATGCACCTGCAACATTATAACACCGTACGACACATACTTCAGGAGACATGACTTCATAGACACTGAAGTGCGCGAAGAACTAGCTTTTCTAAAAATGCACCTGCAAAATTATAACACCGTACGACACGTACTTCAGGAGACATGACTTCATAGACACTGAAGTGCGCGAAGAACTAGCTTTTCTAAAAATGCACCTGCAAAATTATAACACCGTACGACACATACTTCAGGAGACATGACTTCATAGACACTGAAGTGCGCGAAGAACTAGCTTTTCTAAAAATGCACCTGCAAAATTATAACACCGTACGACACATACTTCAGGAGACATGACTTCATAGACACTGAAGTGCGCGAAGAACTAGCTTTTCTAAAAATGCACCTGCAAAATTATAACACCGTACGACACATACTTCAGGAGACATGACTTCATAGACACTGAAGTGCGCGAAGAACTAGCTTTTCTAAAAATGCACCTGCAAAATTATAACACCGTACGACACATACTTCAGGAGACATGACTTCATAGACACTGAAGTGCGCGAAGAACTAGCTTTTCTAAAAATGCACCTGCAAAATTATAACACCGTACGACACATACTTCAGGAGACATGACTTCATAGACACTGAAGTGCGCGAAGAACGAGCTTTTCTAAAATGCACCTGCAAAATTATAACACCGTACGATACATACTTCAGGAGATATGACTTCATAGACACTGAAGTGCGTGAAGAACTAGCTTTTCTCAAAATAGAATTCGATCCTTTAGAAAATAGGGGGTGGGAGCGAGGAATTTGGTGTAAGGGGGGGGGAGGAGGGGGGGAGGGAGAGAGACTGCTGGTGTGTCAGTGAGGCGGGCACACGCTGGCGTACCATGATCTGCGTGAAACGGCCGCATCACGCTTCCGCTTCGCACGGTGTTTGATTCGCAGGCGCAGGGCTGCTCGTTAGCCGCCCATCAGCATGCCGCCCCAGCACGGCCTCCCATCCACCCCCAGCGCTGGCTGGCCCGACCGCCTGCGGCCTCCATCGGCGCCCCTTTAATTGCCTCCCTGATTAACAGCACTCGATGCCGACGCCGCGCCTCGCTTCACTTCGCGATGTGCACAGCCAATATGCGTCGCAGTCACGTACGCGCACGAACCGGCTCGCGCTCCGGCCTCTCGTTATCACTGCTCCACAGAGGAGGATCGCGAGTGTTGGTGAAAAACCAGCCAAATTGCTGTAGCTGCGCAGCTCCATCTGTACAGTTCCCAGTTGCAACTGTGTACACTGCAAAGTTCGCTAGTGGAGTTAAATATTCCTGCCGAGATGAAGAAAAAGAGCAATCAGTATGTAAACAGTAACGGAAACGCATGTGTGCTTCGAAATGGTAGTAACAATAAAGTAGTCTGCAATGTGAGGCTCACCAAATTACTGTGCTGAAGTCCTCAGTAGCATAATACTATACACACCAGGGCAGAACTTCAACAGTTTTGTAGTTTTAAATAATGGTAGTATTTGGAATCAGCGTAGTCGTTGGTATAAAGAAAATGGAAATGAAGAGAAAACATCTATAAAAATGAATCGAACAATGTAAAATGACAATCATGAATTTATGAAAAATCCCTCTATAGAGGGTGGTCCCTTGATCGTGACCGGGCCAAATATCTCACGAAATAAGCGTCAAACGAAAAAACTACAAAGACGAAACTTGTCTAGCTTGAAGGGGGAAACCAGATGGCGCCTACGGTTGGCCCGATAGATGGCGCTGCCACAGGTCAAACGGATATCAGCTGCGTTGGGCATTTTGATCACAATAGCCATACATCAACACGATATCGACCTTTTCCGCAATTGGTAAACGGTCAATTTTGACACGGGTAATGTATCACGAAGCAAACACCGTCCGCACGGGCGGAATCGTACGTGATACCACGTACTTATGCGTTTGTGACTATTACAGCGCCATCTATCACAAAGCGAAAAAAGTGGTCCAACTAAAATATTTATATTTCTTTACGTACTACACGAATATGTAATAAAAAATGGGGGTTCCTATTTAAAAAAACGCTGTTGATATCCGTTTGACCTATGGCAGCGCCATCTAGCGGGCCAACCGTAACGCTATCTGATTTCCCCCCCTCAAGCTAAACGAGTTTGGTTCTTTGTAGTTTTCTCGTTTGATGCTTATTTCGTGAGATATTTGGCACGGTCACTATCAAAAGTTCAAATGGCTCTGAGCTCTATGACACATAACTTCTGACGTCATCAGTCTCCTAGAACTTAGAACTACTTAAACCTAACTAACCTAAGGACATCACAAACATCCATGCCAGAGGCATGATTCGAACCTGCGACCATAGCGCCTAGAACCACGCGGCCAACCCGGCCGGCACGGTCACTATCAATGGACAACTCTGTATACATTTTCATATACGTAATTTTGAGGAAACAAAATTATCTACTGAGCATTACAACACCTCGGTGTAAATGATATTCGACGTAATAATGTTATCTTCGTGTAGCTTTTCGTTTTCTTTAAGGGATACAAAAATGTTAGTTGGTTTAGTTACCCTTGAAAAGGGTACATACGGTTATTCGTAGGCTGTGCTCCAAAAATGAGCAGCATAGAGACAGAAGTGATGACACTTTCTGCACGACCTGACCATCATTTTGCAGGACAATGCTCAAGCGTGTACAGTCCAAGCTGTTACTGATTTGTTTGACTGATGGGGCTGCTAAGTGCTATACCACCTACTGCACTCCCCTGACTTAAGCCCTCGTGAGCTCAACTCGATGTCTAAACTGAAGGAAACACTTCACGGCATTCGCTTCAGAACTGCTACAAATTCGTCGGGCAATAGACCACGCCGCTCGAACTGTCAACACAACTGGCACTGCTAAGAGTATTCCTACGACACCCAGATCGCTGGCAACGGGTTATACACAATGCCGGTGACTACTCTGAAGGTCAGTAAAACTTTGAAACACGTATCTATTTTATACGAGCTGTAAATAAGTAGTTGCCACTATTAAAAGACCAACACTCGCATTGACTGGATTCGTGATTTCTTGTCACATAGGTCACAGTTCGTAGTAATTGACGGAAAGTCATGGAGTAAAACAAAAGTGATTCTGGCGTTCCCCAACGTAGTGTTATAGGCCCTTTGCTGTTCCTTATCTATATGAACGATTTGGGACACAATCTGAGCAGCCGTCTCAGATTGTCTGCAGATGACGCTGTCGTTTATCGACTAATAAAGTAATCAGAAGATCAAAACAAATTGCAAAACGATTTAGAAAAGATATCTGTATGGTGCGAAATTGGCAGTTGACCCTAAATAACTAAAAGTGTAAGGTCACCTGCATGAGTGCTAAAAGTAATCCGTTGAACTTCGGTTACAGGATAAATCAGTCAAATCTAAAGCCCGTAAATTCAACTAAATACCTAGGAATTACAATTACGAACAACTTAAATTGGAAGGAACACATAGAAGATGTTTTGGTGGTTCAAATGGCTCTGAGCACTATGCGACTTAACTTCTGAGGTCATCAGTCGCCTAGAACTTAGAACTAATTAAACCTAACTAACCTAAGGACATCACACACATCCATGCCCGAGGCAGGATTCGAACCTGCGACCGTAGCGGTCGCTCGGTTCCAGACTGTAGCGTCTAGAACCGCACGGCCACTCCGGCCGGCAAGATATTTTGGGGAAGGCTAACCAGAGACTGCGTTTTATTGGCAGTACACTTAGAAAATGTACCAGACCTGCTAAGGAGACTGCCTACAGTACGCTTGTTCGTCCTCTTTTAGAATACTGCTGCGCGGTGTGGGATCCTTACCAAATAGGATTGACGGAGTACATCGAAAAAGTTCGAAGAAGGGCAGCACGTTTTGTATTATCGCGAAATAGGGGAGAGAGTGCCACTAAAATGATACAGAATTAGGGATAGACATCATTAAAACAAAATCATTTTTCGTTGCGGAGCAATCTTCTCACGAAATTCCAATCACCAGCTTGCTCCTCCGAATGCGAAAATATTTGTTGACGCCGATCTACATAGGGAGAAACGATCACCATGATAAAATTAGGGAAATGAAAGCTCGTACGGAAAGATATACGTATTCGTCCTTTCCACGCGCTATACGGGATTGGAATAATAGAGAATTTTGAAGATTATTCGATGAACCCTCTGCCAGACACCTATATGTGAGTTTGCAGAGTACCCACGTAGATGTAGATACAGATGTAGCACACCGTTCTCGCCATCTTTGCCCACTTTCCGAACCTTGGGTCCGCTACTTCTAATTCAACTGCTTCACGTGCTGTATGCACCCATTCCAGTCTTTCCCCAATGGAAATATCCCAGGCAGTACTGGATATTGAACCCAGATCCTTTTCATGGTAGTCAAATTCAATTACTTCAGCTACGGAGATACACAATTTATCGTTAAGACATCTCAGAATCAAGTAGTATGCTGTTGATGCTGTCAGTCATTTCATCAGGATGAAGTTTGGATGCGGTTGTGGTGGTAGTTGCGAGATAACAGCACGAGAACTAAATAGTGCGTTACGATGAGAGGAGAGGAGCAGGAAGGAAGAGCAATAGAGATGAATGAAAGGAAGAAAAGAAGTTTGGAGTTTAACGTCCCGTCGATAAGGCGGTTATTAGAGACGGAGCACAAGTTCGGATTAGAAAAGGATGGGTAACAGAAGAAATATTGAATTTAATTGATGAAAGGAGAAAATATAAAAATGCAGTAAATGAAGCAGGCAAAAGGGAATACAAACGTCTCAAAAATGAGATCGACAGAAAGTGCAAAATGGCTAAGCAGGGATGGCTAGAGGACAAATGTAAGGATGTAGAGGCTTGTCTCACTAGGGGTAAGATAGATACTGCCTACAGGAAAATTAAAGAGACCTTTGGAGAGAAGAAAACCACTTGTATGAATATCAAGAGCTCAGATGGCAACCCAGTTCTAAGCAAAGAAGGGAAGGCAGAAAGGTGGAAGGAGTATATAGAGGGTTTATACAAGGGCGATGTACTTGAGGACAATATTATGGAAATGGAAGAGGATGTAGATGAAGATGAAATGGGAGATAAGATACTGCGTGAAGAGTTTGACAGAGCACTGAAAGACCTGAGTCGAAACAACGCCCCGGGAGTAGACAACATTCCATTAGAACTACTGATGGCCTTAGGAGAGCCAGTCATGACAAAACTCTACCATCTGGTGAGCAAGATGTATGAGACAGGCGAAATACCCTCAGACTTCAAGAAGAATATAATAATTCCAATACCAAAGAAAGCAGGTGTTGACAGATGTGAAAATTACCGAACTATCAGTTTAATAAGTCACAGCTGTAAAATACTAACGCGAATTCTTTACAGACGAATGGAAAAACTGGTAGAAGCGGACCTCGAGGAAGATCAGTTTGGATTCCGTAGAAATGTTGGAACACGTGAGGCAACATTAACCTTACGACTTATCTTAGAAGAAAGATTAAGAAAAGGCAAACCTACGTTTCTAGCATTTGTAGACTTAGAGAAAGTTTTTGACAACGTTAACTGGAATACTCTCTTTCAAATTCTGAAGGTGCCAGGGGTAAAATACAGGGAGCGAAAGGCTATTTACAATTTGTACAGAAACCAGATGGCAGTTATAAGAGTCGAGGGGCATGAAAGGGAAGCAGTGGTTGGGAAAGGAGTGAGACAGGGTTGTAGCCTCTCCCCGATGTTATTCAATCTGTATATTGAGCAAGCAGTAAAGGAAACAAAAGAAAAATTCGGAGTAGGTATTAAAATTCATGGAGAAGAAGTAAAAACGCCCGCATCTCGTGGTCGTGCGGTAGCGTTCTCGCTTCCCACGCCCGGGTTCCCGGGTTCGATTCCCGGCGGGGTCAGGGATTTTCTCTGCCTCTTGATGGCTGGGTGTTGTGTGCTGTCCTTAGGTTAGTTAGGTTTAAGTAGTTCTAGGTTCTAGGGGACTGATGACCATAGATGTTAAGTCCCATAGTGCTCAGAGCCATTTGAACCATTTTGAAGTAAAAACTTTGAGGTTCGCCGATGACATTGTAATTCTGTCAGAGACAGCAAAGGACTTGGAAGAGCAGTTGAACGGAATGGACAGTGTCTTGAAAGGAGGATATAAGATGAACATCAACAAATGTAGTCAAATTAAATCGGGTGGTGCTGAGGGGATTAGATTAGGAAATGAGACGCTTAAAGTAGTAAAGGAGTTTTGCTATTTAGGGAGCAAAATAACTGATGATGGTCGAAGTAGAGAGGATATAAAATGTAGACTGGCAATGGCAAGGAAATCGTTTCTGAAGAAGAGAAATTTGTTAACATCGAGTATAGATTTAAGTGTCAGGAAGTCGTTTCTGAAAGTATTTGTATGGAGTGTAGCCATGTATGGAAGTGAAACATGGACGATAACCAGTTTGGACAAGAAGAGAATAGAATCTTTCGAAATGTGGTGCTACAGAAGAATGCTGAAGATAAGGTGGGTAGATCACGTAACTAATGAGGAGGTATTGAATAGGATTGGGGAGAAGAGAAGTTTGTGGCACAACTTGACTAGAAGAAGGGATCGGTTGGTAGGATATGTTTTGAGGCATCAAGGGATCACAAATTTAGCATTGGAGGGCAGCGTGGAGGGTAAAAATCGTAGAGGGAGACCAAGAGATCAATACACTAAGCAGATTCAGAAGGATGTAGGTTGCAGTAGGTACTGGGAGATGAAGAAGCTTGCACAGGATAGAGTAGCATGGAGAGCTGCATCAAACCAGTCTCAGGACTGAAGACCACAACAACAACAGGGGAAAGAAATTAGCCGGACCCTTTAAAACGCCACCTTCCCGGTCTTTATGTAGAGGCGTTTAGAGAAATCGCAGAAAACCTAAATCCAAATCTCCAGACGAGCATTTGAAACCTCGTCCTGCCGTATTCGATTCCACTGTGCTAACCAGCAACACTGACGAGATGACTCCTGCATATGCTGTTATTTATACGAGGGTTGGAACTTAAATAGTGGCCACTATTTATTCACAACCGATACAAAAGAGTTACATGTTTGCACCTGTTACTGTCCTTCAAAGCAGGCACCAGTGTTGTGTAGAAGCCGTTGCCAGCGATGTGGAAGACGTACTATACCGTTAGCAGAGCCTGTTCCCTTGATGGTGCGAATGGAGCGGTCTAAAGTTATGGTGATTCTCGTGTACGACTGTGATGGTGTTATCCTACCACATTACGTTCCTCCACGGCAGATCGTCGATGCACAGTATTACTGTTCGTTTTTGGAGCATCACCTGCGACTAGCTTTGCGAAAGAAGCGGCATCCCACTCACCAATTTGCCCGACAATGCGCGAGAGCGTACAGCGCTAGCTGTGGCTGCTCTGTTCGGTCGATGGGACTGGGAAGTACTGTACGATCCACCATATTCCCTGGTCTGAAGCCCTTGTGACTTTGATTTGATTCCGAAGATGAAGAAACCGCTCTGTGGCGTTCGCTCCAGAACTGTTCCACAGATTCTACAGAAAGTAGACCGCTCGATTCGCATCATCAACAGTGGCTCTGCTAATGATATACTACGCCTTCCACATCGCTGTAAACGGATTCTACACAATGCTGGTGACTACTTTGAAGGAAAGGTGCAAACATGTAACTCTTTTGTATCGGTTGTGAATAAATAGTTGCCACTATATAAATTCCAACCCTTGTATATATTTGACGATGCTGGAGCTGATTTTGTGTTTAACATTTAACGATGCCACTATGGCTCCAGTATATTAGTGCATGTTTTTATAAAACAGTTCTGATGATGGTCATTATAGACCGATACCGGTAGTCCGATGATAAAAAAATTTGTGACCATAGACGAGAAGCAGGGAAATTTTTTCTATATTCGGGTCACTGTTTTATTCATGACCATGTCGCAGCTTGTGAAAGCCGAAATTTTAAAATTCGCGCTCAATAAATCGTTCATGCGGGAGAACATACCGACATTTGACCATTGGACAGACTCCTGTATGGACGACATAGTAGTAAGCATCCCTGGCGTAAAGAAATAACAGAAAGATTTGGAAGCAGATAGGTCACCATGTCCGGACGGAATCCCAATATGGTTTTACAAAGAGCACTCTACGGCACTGGCCTCTTACCTAGCTTGTATTTATCGCGAATCTCTCACCCAACACAAAGTACCAAACGACTGGAAAAAAACACAAGTGGCTCCCGTATGTAAGATGGGTAAAAGAACGGACAGACCAATGTCCCTAACTTCGGTTTGCTGTGGAATCCTTGAACATATTCTCTGATCGAATACAGTGGATTTTCTCGAGACTGAGAAGCTTATGTCCACAAATCAGCACTGTCTTAGAAAGCATCACTCGTGCAAAACTCAGCTTGCCCTTTTCTCACACGATACACGGTGATCTATGGATGAAGGGCAACATTCGGATTCCATATTTCTAGATTTCTGGAAATTATTTGACACGGGGTCCCTCTGCAGGCTGTTAACCGAGGTACGAGCATATGGAATAAGTTCACAGATATGTGACTGGCTCGAAGTCTTCGTAACTAATAGAACCCAAGATGTTGACCCCGACAGTGAGCGTTCATCAGAGACAAGGGTATAGTCAGGAGTGCTCCAGGGAAGTGTGATAGGGCCGATGTTGTTCCCTACATAAATAAATTATTTGGTGGACGGGTTGGGCTGCAATCTGCGGTTATTTGCTGATGATGCTGTGGAGTACGGTAAGGTGTCGGAGTTGAGAGGATTTAGGGAGATGCAAGTTCACTTAGACAACGTTTCTAGCTGTGTGATGAGTGGCAGCTAGCTCTAAACTGTAAAATATAAAATAATGCGAATGAGTAGGGAAAACAAACCTGCAATTTTCGGATGCAGCATTAGTAGTGTAGTTCTTGACACAGTCACGTCACTTAAATACCTGAGTGTAGAAAGGTGGCTACACTGAGCCACAGCGCCAGAGATCGCGCTAGAGAATATTGTTCCGCCGCCTCCACTGGCAGTGATTCTTGAGATGTCGTGGTAGGCAGTGCTTGTTTAGAACTCGTAGTAGGCTGTGATTATTGAGAGGTAGCGGAGCGCAGTGCTCGCTGAGATGTCGTAGTGAAAAGTGTTTGTCGAGATGTAGTGGAGAGTGTTTATTCCATGTTTTATGTAGTTGTTTAATGGATAGACAGCAGATGTTGTTCCAATGGAGATATTGTAATGATTTGAGTGCTTTTCATCAATATATGAAGGTAACAAAACTTGATTTATTTTTCATTATTTTAATGTCAACAAAGCATCTGGCTTGTGTTCTTGTATTAGAGTGTAATCCTGGTTTTCTTGCGCAACTATAGTATTTCTATTTTCATTTAATTACTTCAGTATAAATGGTATTTGAAATTTCTTGTCTTATTGAAGAAGAACCGTGCCAGATGTGTATGTTGAGTCACACTACCTCATACAGAACAGCTACACTTGTGCTTTGTTGGCTTCGTAGGTTTTATAGTTGCTGGGGACTTAATTACTTAATTGTATTAACGGAAATTTTCTTTCATTCTTGTTGTTACTCTATGCAGTCAGATTGCGTACAAAAACTAGTCAGGGCCAACCGTTACGAGACTTCGTAATCGGACAGACAGCTACTAAAAAGCAAAAAATTAAAAAGTATTTGCATTCTTTTTTTAATTAAGCCCCCATGCACGTGGCGACCGCTGCTTCGGATCGTCCCTTGGAATTCTTCTGATTGTAGAAATAGTAGACAGTAGGATTGTTGTAGTAATTTGTAGTTAGTAATTGTAGTCTATATTGCATGTGTAGATTTGGTAATTGTCATTCTTCTAATGGTATTTTTTTTGCAGAATTTAATTTTGTTATCTTGTATACGGGTTTGACAATTTTGTGCAGTTAGGAAGATTTCAATTGTTCGTTATTCGTGTTTGAGGGAAACATTTCGTGTGAATGGTATTGTTGGAAATAAGGAGGCATTGTGTGTAATTTTCGTACAGTGACGAGCTTTGTATGTTTTGTAAATGATTACGCGATCGATGAAACAGGCGAAAATGATGAATAGTCAGAATAACGAAATTGTTGACATGGCGAACTCGCCAACACAGGACAACAGTATGATGAATAATGGAGTTGAAAACAATTTAATAAGTCGGGAAAATAGTCCGGAACCAGTTCAAAATTTTTCACAATCGAAAAATTCTCAGATTGCGTGGTTAACGACAGAAGAAATGGAGCAGTTGATGAGTGCAATATTAAATTTGGGATCTGAATTAAAAACACAGATGGGAACTTTGGAAACACTGTTAGACTCACGAGAATCTAAATTAAGAGCAGCGACAAAAGGGTTAGGCTCACTAATAGGAACAATTAAAACTGAGATGAAAGCAGTGGGATCACAGTTACGATCTGAATTAGAAACTTATATGGGAACAATGGAAACACAGTTAGGCTCACGAACAGGGACATGTTTCAAAAACATGAAAGACGAATCAAAGAAAGAAACTAGAGAAGAAGTACAACCGATTTTGAAGGCTCACAATAATAGCTTAATTTCAACAGAAATCAGAAAAGAGGAACAGGACAGAGAACGGGAAGAAAAAGTTCGCGTGATAGTACAAAATTTTTCAGAGTTAAATTTACAACGTGCACACGATAAGGAAGAAATATTTGAAAGAATCGAGGAATCTGTAACAAATGACTCAACGCAACAGTATGAACAGTTAACTACTAAATGTGACAATACCGAAACCCGAGTCGCGACACTTACAGAAGACGTAAATAAACAGAAAGAAAAAATAGGTGACTTATCGGAAAGAGTTGAGGAAATTTCAGATAAATTGACAAATATTAGTTTACATGGGGACAGAGATTCGGATGATACAGCTCCATTACCATTTGCAGAAACCGAAGAGTACTAGAACATAAATAAGCATGTTGAAAATCAGGGAAAATTTAATGAACGTGTTAAAATGGAAGTTGAGGCATTACGAAAGCAAGTCAAACAAATTGAAGGGGAAATTGTAGGAAAAGACAGCAAAAGAAATTTGGAATCACAGATAGCAGAGGGGTTTGAAGAAAATAATTTGTTTCATTTACGGGATGCAACAAGAGAGCGCCAGGCGCCCGAACTTGACAATAATCGACATTCAAACTGGGACAGACGCGGTAGGTCTTTGTCGCCACGAGGCGAAAACTTTGACTATAAACACTTTTTGACTGTTCGGAAATTTAAGATCTTCCGCAATTCTAAGAATGACATACATCCATGTGCATGGTTAGATCAATTTATGTATGCACTCCCACCAAATTGGCCACTAAGTCACAAACTGGAATTTATGTGTGGATATTTAGAAAACGAACCGGCGACGCGGATGCGCGCACTCATTAGAGATTGTAATAATCTGAATGATTTTTATCATGCATTTCTATCGGCATATTGGTCCGAAAACACACAAGACAGAGTCAAACATAGTCTGATTATGCAGCGTAATTTTACACAGTCTGAGTTCCGCATGCCGGCAGAATACTTTGAAGACATGATTCGAAAGAATCAGTTCCTGTCCAACCCTTATAGCCCGACTGAATTAATTCGCATTTGTTTAACTAAGCTGCCACAATCCATAAGACAAATTGCTTTAGCTGGAAGATGTAAAGACGACATTGAGACTTTTAAGACTTTGTTACAAGAACTTGAGTATGACAACGACGACGGGACTTCTTGTAACTTTTTCAGTAACAGTAATTATAATAGATTTTCAGAGAAAAGGGATAGTGATCGGAACGGGCGTTATATGAGTAACTTTGAGAATGACAGACGTAACAGACAGGATAATAGATACCAGCCTTATGACAATAACAGACGTTCTAACAGAAATTACACAGACAATTATAATAACGGTAATTCGTACCGGAATGATCAATCATACGGAAACAGTAATCGGTATCATCAAGACAGAAATTATCCATACAGTAATAGAAATTCTTACTACAGAAATAACCAGGGTAGTAGGTCTAACAGTAATTTCAGAAGTGACAGTCGAAATTATACAAGAAGTAGTTATGCAGACAGACAGGAAAACAGAAATTTTAATAACAGACACAACCAAGAATTTGCATCTAACAGACAGGAAGGACCTAATTGGCATCCTCCGCGTGACAGAAATTCAGAGAGACAAGTGGAAATAGTAGAAATTGATCCGCGAAATGACGGGAATAATCAAAGACGTGACGCAAACAATCGACCATGACTTGCAGCTTCGGCTTCTGGCAGCAATATAGACGGTTCAGAAAGTAATGACACTACAACTTTACACTACGTACGCCTGGAAGATATGAGAGACATTTTGCTAGGCGAAAAGGAAAATAATGTAGACGCATTTTTACATCCTGTTATTGAAGTATGTGTGGGTAAGAATAAGTTCACTGCAGTTTTAGATTCTGGGAGCCCATTGAACGTCATTAGTGAATCAGTTTTTCGTATATGTGAAAGAACTATTGCCTGTCCTGTGTTACCTATTTCTAAAACTACAATTCGAGGAGCGATTTCTGGAAAAGGTGTGGAAGTTAAACAACAGACCAACCTAAATTTCATTTGTCAAGGATACGAATTTTCTGCTAATTTTATTATTGTTCCATTACTCAGTACACAGATTATATTAGGTATGGAGTTTCTTAACACACATAAGGCAATTTTGAACTTTAAAGAAGGAAGTGTGAATTTGACT
Organism: Schistocerca nitens; assembly: GCF_023898315.1. NCBI lineage: Eukaryota > Metazoa > Arthropoda > Insecta > Orthoptera > Acrididae > Schistocerca > Schistocerca nitens. Next base: position 926,074,209 of record NC_064617.1, on the reverse strand, counting down.
GTTGCCGGAATGCCGAAATGTTTGAAATTTTTCGAGTGTTTAGCAAGATCTGAATCAGATACAAAATGTTTAAGGTTTCTTACTTCTGATGTTCTCGTTGAGCATTATGACGACAATGTGTTTATTCATGACAACGACAATAGATACAGAGACGCGATGGATGATATAATTAATAGCGAAGAATTGATTAATGAAAAGGTTAAGAAAGCTGAAGTGCCAGATGACGTTACAAGAGAAGAGCTACACCACATTTTGACTTCACATGCTACAGTGTTTAGTCATCACACAGGAACTATACAAGGCCTACAATATCTATTTAAAGTGAAAGAACACACACCATTTCGAGGAAAAACGTACGCTATTCCTTTGGCTTACAGAGACAAGGTTAAGAATGAACTTCAATACATGTTAGATCAGGGCATTATTGAGCCAGCAGTCAGTCCTTATACCAGCCCATTACACGTCGTTCTTAAAAAGGATGGGTCAATTCGTTTGGTTCTGGATTCTAGACAGATAAATAATATCATCATTCCTGAAACTTACCGTCCACAAAATTTAGATGAACTTCTTCAACATTTCCATGGAATTAAAGTTTTATCCACGATTGATATGCGCGCAAGTTTTTGGCAAATAGAACTCCACCCTGATTGTAGAAAATATACTGCCTTTTTAGCCTTTGGCAACTGTTACCAGTTTCGGAAATTACCGTTTGGACTTACTGTATCTTCTGCAGCATTCATTCGTAGTTTAAATGAAATTTTACCTGTTTATCTTCGTGACAATATTACTTCATATGTTGACGATATGCTTATTGCTAAACGTTCTTGGAGTGAGCATAACAAAATTTTGGATTCATTGTTACGTATTTTTGCACGAGTTGGCATGACAGCGAACTTGGAAAAATCTGAATTTGGTCGTTCTCAGGTGAAATTTCTCGGTCACATTATTTCTACAGAAGGTATTCTCCCTGATCCAGAGAAACTAGACGCTATTCGTAATTATGCTGTTCCTACCACAAAACGTGATGTTCGTAGTTTCCTTGGTGTCTGTAATTTTCTTAGACGCTTTGTTAGATTGGACAATTTGGCCACACCTCGTTTATGTGAACTATCTGGAAAAAATTCTAATTGGTGTTGGGATGAGGAAGCTCAGTCAGAATTTGAACAACTTCGTGATGCTTTAGTTGCTGCTCCACTTCTTTCACACCCGGATTTATCTAAAGATTTTTGTTTGGCGACGGACTCATCATACAAAGGCCTAGGTGCACATTTATTTCAAGAGATAGAAGAAAACGGCGTTGTAGTACAGAAGACTATTGCATTTGGAAGTCGTGTTCTCTCTAAATCCGAAAAGAATTATTCGATTACGGAACTTGAAGCTTTGGCTGTTGTTTGGGCTTTCACAAAATTTCGCACATTTTTGTTCGGTAGACATACTAAGGTTTACACTGATCATCGAGCTTTGGAATTTCTTATGTCGACAAAATTAACTCATGGCAGATTGTCACGATGGGCGTTGTACCTACAGGAATTTGATTTTAGTATTGTTTACATACAGGGATCTTCAAATATTGTTGCTGATGCTTTATCACGTGCACCTATGGGTTTGAAACAAAGTGCTGAAGAGGACTGCAAAGAAAACCATTATTGTTTGATGTACATTCAAGGTGTTGCGTTTGAGAATTTTATTTCTTCTTCGCTCCAGGACATCGCTAAGGAGCAAAATAAGGATCCCATCTGGAAGGACATTAAGGAGAAGTGGAGGAGAAAGGAAAGCGTAGCGATCAGACAGTATTATTTAGTTCGCAATGACATTCTTTTTAAAAGAAAATCGGTCGACAACTCTGTTTGGTTAGTTTGTATTCCTGATGAGTGGGTCAATAAATTGATTTGGTACACACATTTCAGTTATGCGCACTTTGGTCCCAGAAAATGCTTTCATAAATTACGAGAAAATTGCTACTTCAGTAATATGGAAAAACGTATTCGATCTGTTCTTGCCAAATGCAAATTATGTCAAAAGGCTAAGCCGCCAACTGTTTCTCACAGAGCACCGTTGTTTCCTATCATTCCAGCGAAATTAAAGGACATGGCTGCAGTCGATTTGTTCGGTCCAGTGGTTCGTTCTACTAATGGTTTTGCGTACATTTTCGTAGCTGTGGAATTGACATCAAAATATGTGTGTTTTACACCTTTACGCAAAGCAACAGCTCGTTCAGTATGTAACGCTTTCACCAAACATTTTCTTAAAGAAGTTGGTCATGTTGATAAGGTTATATCAGATAATGGATCACAGTTTCGCTCTAAAATTTGGCTTCGTACTCTATGGCGTCGTAAGATTAAACCAATTTTCATTTCACTTTTTCATCCTCTGTCTAATGCTTCAGAGTAATGGATGAAGGAAATTAATAAATTGTGCCGTCTTTATTGTCATCAGAATCACAGAAGTTGGGATCATTATCTTCATATTTTTCAAAACATTCTGAATGAACTTCCTAATGACTCAACTTCTTTACCGCCTCTATTGATATTAAAAAATAAAGTACCAACAAATCGCATTTCTGAAATCGTTCCTTTTCCGCCTTCACGGAAACTGCGGCATTCTGAAGTTGTCAACCTGGCTCTACGAAATATTGCGTCTGCGGCTGCAAGAAGAGAGAAATCGGCAAAACGTCCTGGTCGCTTAAAAATTTTGTCAGTTGGTCAAAAGGTGTTAATTAAGTCTCATCGTTTGTCTCATAAAGGAAAAGGCTTATGTCGCAAATTTTTTCTGCTTTATAACGGTCCATATAGAACTCGCAAAATTATTCATGATAACACTGTTGAAATAGAAACTCTTAAATCTCGGCGCTCTAAGGGAATACATCATATATCGAACGTAAAAATTTTTTTTGTGGAATGACATACTTTTGAGAAACCAACAGTTATACGTAAACATGCGGAGAATGCAAGGATACCGCGCCGTGTTCCGACGGCGGCAGATACTCAAAGCAACAGTGAAGTCTGCGCACCGCACAAGGCAGCCGTTGACCGCAAACAATCACTTTCTACGTCACGCGTCTACAGCTGATCGAGCGCTCAATGCGAATGCACTGACAGACGTAAACAAATACAGTCTAATTTCTCCGACTAAATTCTGTATAAAGCTATGGTGACTTTATAAATTATGTTATTAACGTTCAGTATTTTTCAGGATATGGTTGTATAAAATATTTAAGACCTTCAGGTAAATTCTGTGCGTGTCCGACGTTAAGACGACTTGCTATGGAGAAAATTTCAGGAAGAATGTAATTTAAAAAAAAAAAGTAATAAACTAAAAAGGGTAACTATTAATTGAGTTTATTTTTCAGGTAACATAATTCCACCTAGGTACGTACTTTAGATGTAATTTGCTGCTCGCGATTACGTGATTCAGACTTTGTGCTAAATTTCATGTTCCATGAATTTACTTGTAAAGCGACGTGCTTGTGTACATTTACTGATTTTGACAATTATTGATTAATGAACAGTGTTGTTACTTATGTATATTATGCATCGCTTGGCTGCTATGCCTTTTCACTGATGTCATATTTTTTTATTATGTGCCTGCTGTGCTTATTTATTTAAATTGTAATTGTCAACTGATTAATTGTGCTGACTGTGGTTATGTATGTAAGTTATACTTTGTGATTTATCTGCTTGCGCCTTCATGTTTACTTATTAAGGTTACATATGAACATTTATTTGCTTATGCTGATATGATGATAATGACCTGTTTATTATGTAAGATACATATTTGCTGCTTTGCGTATGGATTGCATATTAACACATTTCCTTTTGTTGTCATAACTACTCTTTAATTTGGTATATAGAATACTGATATACAGTGTACGAACACGGAGTTTAGGTCACACCATGGTATTAATTGTAGATTGTTCGCTTGGCAGAGCCTCGTTATAGGGATTGTGCTGCATCCACTTGTTGACATTCTGTTCTCTACTGGTATATTTACTCGCTATTGCATGTTTTGCTTACGCTCAGTGCCTTATATTTTTAAGATAAGAAAATGAACTGCAGTAATTCAACGAACGACATTAGTACAAGAAACTTCATAGAAGTCACATGAGCTGGAGGTTTAATGGAGGCTGTATATATTTATGCTAATAGGAAGGAAGCTAACGACATGACATACCAACACTAGGTTAGACCATTGACAGTTATTACACTGCATTTTTCGTGAGTAATTGAAATAGGAAGTGACACTTGACACAAGAAATACTCCACATGTTTGCTTCTGTTTGCCATAATTTTTGAAGTGGTGTACACACTGAAATATCACGATCATTAACACTTCGTAATCGTACTTAATTACTGAGAGTTATTCGAACTAAGTCTGTTAGAGGTCATGTATGCATTTCTTTTATTTAATGATGGACAAGGAACCAAAATGTATCTTATAATTTATAATGAGTAGAAGATTTGGGTCAGATGGATTACACAGAGGTTGTGTGTGGACACTGTGTCTTCAGATTGTATGGGATGCCGAATTGAAGTTTGCATTAGGATTTTATCTGTACTTGTTCGAGGAGACTGACTAGAGGAAAGAGTTGTTATGGAAGTAAAATGATATTGGTAATAAGGTTTATATGTATCGACGTATTGAAGAGGTATTATTGAAGTATTAAGATTAAGTGATGATTATTGGAGTTTTAGTGGGCAAGAGGTAAGGTAAATGATATTGATGATAAGGTTTATATGTATCGACGTAAGAGGTATTATTGAAGTATTGAGATTATGTGATGCTGATGATTATTGGAGTTCTGGTGGATAAGAGGTGAAGTAAGTGAGGAGCATATTTTTTTTGTTGGTCTATATGGAACAAGGAGGATGAAGATGGCAGACTAGAACACTCAAGTAGAAGGAAGATTGTCTACACACACACTTTGTTAAATCAATAAGCAGTATAAACTTTTTTTTTTGGAGAGAGGAAGTAATTGCATATCTTGGCTCACTGACAGTTGTTCAGCAACCGTACATTTTGATCTGGCTTGGCAAACATTGGTCTTGACATGATGACTATGACGTTGACTAACTATTATTGACTGTTATACATTGCTGCCACTACTACTTGATACACATGATGAACATAAAATTTTGACAGAATTGCATTTACACAGTTAACACTATTCAACTACACAGTAGCACTTAATGTGGATGAAAGATGAGTGAGTGTGTTTTGTGTGTTTTCCTTTTCCTATCCCAAATTGGTACCAACCTATCTCCTAAATATTATTTTACTTGTTTGTTGTGGCTTGCACTGACACCCATAAATATTATTGGTTTACTGCTATTTGTGTATTGTAATAGTTAATATGACAACTACCTGATATCATTTGTGCGTTTATTATGATTTGTATGTTTAGTGTAAGAGCATTGATAATAATTTTGTTAATTGTGTGTGCACTCAAACTATTGTTCATCACTGAACTGTCTCAGTAGTGATGGTGAATATTATGGACTGTTACCTGCACTTGTTCAACATAATGGGTGCCAATTGGAAATGTTTAATTTGTGCTAACGAACTTTGAGTAACTGACTGATTAGTGATAGGGAATATTATGGACTGTTATTTGCACTTTTTCTACATGATTGGTGCCACTAGGACGTGTTTAATTTCTTCTGATGAACAGTGTGATTAGTGAAAGTGAATATTATGGACTGCGGTCAGCACCTGTTCAACATTGCTGGGTGCCACTGATGGACTGCATCTACTGAAATGATGTCACTTGTTGGTGTCTGCACCTGTTTAACATTGCTGGGTGCCACTGATGGATTGCTTCTACTGAAAAGATGTCACCTGTTGATATCTGCACCTGTTCAACATTGCTGGTGCCACTAATGGAACTGCTTATACTGAAATGATGTCACTTGTTGGTGTCTGCACCTGCTCAACATTGCTGGGTGCCACTGATGGACTGCTTCTACTGAAAAGATGTCACCTGTTGATGTCTGCACCTGTTCAACATTGCTGGTGCCACTAATGGAACTGCTTATACTGAAATGGTGTTACTTGTTGGTGTCTGCACCTATTCAACATTGCTGGGTGCCACTGATGGACTGCTTCTACTGAAAAGATGTCACCTGTTGATGTCTGCACCTGCTCAACATTGCTGGGTGCCACTGATGGACTGCTTCTACCGAAATGATGTCACTTGTTGGTGTCGGCACCTGCTCAACATTGCTGGGTGCCACTGATGGACTGCTTCTACTGAAAAGATGTCACCTGTTGATGTCTGCACTTGCTCAACATTGCTGGGTGCCACTGATGGACTGCTTCTATTGAAATAATGTCACTTGTTGGTATTTGCACCTGTTGACCATTGCTGGGTGCTACTGCTGGAACTGTCAACTACTTGTTTCTTGGGCTATGGAAAGAGTTTATGTGAATATTTGTATAAACTGATTTTTTGTGTATTACTGTTTGTGAAAAGTTATGTGACTCTTACCTGCACATATTCGTCATTGCTGACGCTATTGATTGAACTGTTTAACGACAAAATACTTGTGTAAACTATTATGTAAAGTCACATGTATGAAAGAATTTGTATTGCTTACTGTATTTTATATATTAGGTTATTGAAAGGTCAGCGCAAAGCCAAAATTTTATCTAGTTATATGATATCTACGCATTAATATTATCTTTTATTTTTGTCTGTATTTTTTTGACGAATTTGGTGGTATTTTCACCACCAATGCTGGCAAAAATACCATCAAATTCTAGCCCGTGGAGGAAGGGCATATGAAAGGTGGCTACACTGAGCCACAGCGCCAGAGATCGCGCTAGAGAGTATTGTTCCGCTGCCTCCACTGGCAGTGATTCTTGAGATGTCGTGGTAGGCAGTGCTTGTTTAGAACTCGTAGTAGGCTGTGATTATTGAGAGGTAGTGGAGCGCAGTGCTCGCTGAGATGTCGTAGTGAAAAGTGTTTGTCGAGATGTAGTGGAGAGTGTTTATTCCATGTTTTATGTAGTTGTTTAATGGATAGACAGCAGATGTTGTTCCAATGGAGATATTGTAATGATTTGAGTGCTTTTCATCAATATATGAAGGTAACAAAACTTGATTTATTTTTCATTATTTTAATGTCGTAAATAATGCTTCATTACAGGTTCAGTAAACAAAGCATCTGGCTTGTGTTCTTCTATTAGAGTGTAATCCTGGTTTTCTTGCGCAACTATAGTATTTCTATTTTCTTTTAATTACTTCAGTATAAATGGTATTTGAAATTTCTTGTCTTATTGAAGAAGAACCGTGCCAGATGTGTATGTTGAGTCACACTACCACATACAGAACAGCTGCACTTGTGCTTTGTTGGCTTCGTAGGTTTTATAGTTGCTGGGGACTTAATTACTTAATTGTATTAACGGAAATTTTCTTTCATTCTTGTTGTTACTCTATGCAGTCAGATTGCGTACAAAAACTAGTCAGGGCCAACCGTTACGAGACTTCGTAATCGGACAGACAGCTACTAAAAAGCAAAAAATTAAAAAGTATTTGCATTCTTTTTTTTAATTAAGCCCCCATGCAACCTGCAATTTTCGGATGCAGCATTAGTAGTGTAGCTCTTGACACAGTCACGTCACTTAAATACCTGAGCGTAACGTTGAAGAGCGGTATGAAACGGAACGACCATACAGCGGCAGGGAAGGAGAATGATCGATTTTTGTTTATTGGGAGAATTTTTAGGAAAGTGTGGTTCATCTGTAAAGGGTATCAGGTACTGGGCGCTGGTGCGACCTTTTCTTGAATATTGCTCGAGTGTTTGTGATCCATACCATGACGGAATGAAGGACGAAATTGAAGCACTTCAGAGGCGGTCTGTTACATCTGTTATCGGTAAGTTCACACTTAAGTGTTACGGAGATTCCTCGGTAACTCAAATGAGAATCTCTGGAGGGAAGGCGACTTTCTTTTCGAGGAAGACTATTGAGAAAATTTACAGAAAAAAACCGGCACTTGCAGCTGATTGCCGAATGAAGCTACTGCTACCAACATACATTGCTAGTATGGGCCACGAAGATACGAGAAATTAGGACTCATACGAAGGTATATAGATAGTCTTTCTTGTCTCTGCGAGTGGAGCAGGAAAGGAAACAGTTAGTAGTGGTACATGGTATCCTCCACCATACGCCGTACGATGGCTTACAGAGCATCTATGTGATGCAGACGTGGATCACGGATATTCGCACCATCAAGATCGAAAGCGAATTCCTTGAGAGTTTCAAACATGGAGTACGTTCAGCTGGGTATCCTCTCTTAAATAATGCTTATATATTCGTATTTGTGTAACGGGGGTGATGAGAACTGATGTAATGTGATTGCATGCAACCGTATGCGAAACATTCTGTCGTGGAGATTATCGTGAAACTGGTTATTCTTTAAGGTATAGCCGCAGACAACGCGATAATATACAGGGTGAGTCACCTAACATTACCGCTGGATATATTTCGTAAACCACATCAAATACTGACTAATCGATTCCACAGGCCGAACATGAGGAGAGGGGCTAGTGTAATTGGTTAATACAAACCATAAAAAAATGCACGGAAGTATGTTTTTAGCACAAACCTACGTTTTTTTAAATGGAACCCCGTTAGTTTTGTTAGCACATCTGAACATATAAACAAATACGTAATCAGTGCCGTTTGTTGCATTGTAAAATGTTAATTACATCCGGAGATATTGTAACCTAAAGTTGACGCTTGAGTACCACTCCTCCGCTGTTCGATCGTGTGTATCGGAGAGCACCGAATTACGTAGGGATCCAAATGGAACGGTGATGAACCTTAGGTACAGAAGAGACTGGAACAGCACATTACGTCCACATGCTAACACCTTTTTATTGGTCTTTTTCACTGACGCACATGTACATTATCATGAGGGGTGAGGTACACGTACACACGTGGTTTCCGTTTTCAATTACGGAGTGGAATAGAGTGTGTCCCGACATGTCAGGCCAATAGATGTTCAATGTGGTGGCCATCATTTGCTGCACACAATTGCAATCTCTGGCGTAATGAATGTCGTACACGCCGCACTACATCTGGTGTAATGCCGCCGCAGGCTGCCACAATACGATGTTTCATATCCTCTGGGGTTGTAGGCACATCACGGTACACATTGTCCTTTAACGTACCCCACAGAAAGAAGTCCAGAGGTGTAAGATCAGGAGAACGGGCTGGCCAATTTATGTGTCCTCCGCGTCCTATGAAACGCCCGTCGAACATCCTGTCAAGGGTCAGCCTAGTGTTAATTGCGGAATGTGCAGGTGCACCATCATGCTGATACCACATACGTCGACGCGTTTCCAGTGGGACATTTTCGAGCAACGTTGGCAGATCATTCTGTAGAAACGCGATGTATGTTGCAGCTGTTTGGGACCCTGCAATGAAGTGAGGACCAATGAGGTGGTCGCCAATGATTCCGCACCATACATTTATAGTCCACGGTCGCTGTCGCTCTACCTGTCTGAGCCAGCGAGGATTGTCCACGGACCAGTAATGCATGTTCCGTAGATTCACTGCCCCGTGGTTTGTGAAACCCGCTTCATCGGTAAACATGTAGAACTGCAACGCATTCTCTGTTAATTCCCATTGACAGAATTGCACTCGATGATTAAAGTCATCACCATGTCCCTGCAGATGCTGCTCTCCGACCGTGGCCCGTGTTTGTTACAACACGCAACTGAACGTCGGAGGTTTCAAGCGTCAACTTTAGGTTACAATATCTCCGGATGTAATTAACATTTTACAATGCAACAAACTGCCCTGATTACGTATTTGTTTATATGTTCAGGTGTGCAAACAAAACTAACGGGGTTCCATTTAAAAAAACGTAGGTTTGTGTTAAAAAACATACTTCCGTGCATTTTTTTATGGTTTGCATTAACCAATTACACTAGCCCCTCTCCTCACGTTCGGTCTGTGGAATCGGTTCGTCAGTATTTGATGTGGTTTACGAAATATATCCAGCGGTAACGTTAGGTGACTCACCCTGTATATAAATACAAACATCCAGAGGCTGAATTTGTCCAGTGATTCCAGGTAGTGTAAACTGGAATGTCCCACACTTTTGTAGACAGATATTTTGCTCTAAAAGAGTACGATTTTTATACGCAGACAAGGAAAATTTTTGGAAATTTGTGGTAAGTTCCTATGGGACCAAACTGCTGAGGACATTGATCCCTAGGCTTACACACTTCTTAATGTAACTTCAACTAACTTAGGGTAAGGACAAGACACACGCCTATACCCGAGGGAGGACTCGAACCTCCGACGGGGTGCAGCCGCACGAACCGTGGCAAGGCGCCTACCCCGCGCGGCGCAGACAAGGAATCAAGCAAAAGCAAGGTATTTTGACCGGCTACTGGACAAAATCAGTCCTCTTACCATAGTTGTAGTGTTACGCCCATTTTACCACTTTTACTTTCTGTGACGTAAACATTCCCTACTGCCCTTGCGAGATCACGCACACGAGAAAGAATCGTATGCGGCAGAGCACCTCCAACTTCTCGCAGCACAATAAATAATTTCCCAGCCAATTTACCACCCAATTGTATACGAATGCATTTCTTAGTTGCGCTTGGTATCTCTAAATTCCAGGGTTCCTTTCACATGTATTTCCTCTTCAAATCCCTTACTGAACGATCGAATAAATTTGTTTATCCCAGCTATAAATTTTCGGGCAGATTCCGCAGTTTGCAATTCATCGTCAAGTTGACGCTTTGTTTGGAATCTCGTTATCTTATGTCTTTCAATTGTGTAGAATTGCTTGGAGTTGTGCAACCATCCACTGCTTCCCTTGAATATACTGTAATCGATGTCGCACGCAATTTGATATGCATGGCGTAATAAGTCACTATCATGCAACCTTGAACCACGCAAACATCAGTGTTTTGTCTAGATTTTATCCAGTCATGCCACCGCGAAAGACTCCGAGGACACTAGTTTTTGTCGCAAGTGCGCCTTGTCCTCCCTCGAATATCCGTAGTTTTTCTTATGCACTATACGGTCATATTGCTGCGGATTTTATTCGAAATCTCTTCATAATTGTTTTTTAGTACGTTGCGGTTGATCTTCCATGTACATAATTATGTAGACAATGATTGGCCTCCACTACATTTCGCTGGAGACGGGCTTTGTGTCTCCCTGCCGACTACTTTTTGATGCACAGTGTGGGCTATGTCATTATTTCCGTGGGCTTAATACATTTTTGGCGCCCAGAATGAGGCCAGTTACATTTCAGTCCCTGAACGTAACCACAATGTTTAGGATAGTGTACCCATCTAATGTGGCTATTTTGTATTTTTCTTACATTATAGTCCAGTTAACGAAACTTGTACTTGTTCCCATAATATCTTTCGTTCACAATTAATATTTTTTATCTGTGACAGTAAGCTCATGAATTTCTCTGAACTATTTAAAACGTTACGCATAATATTTTGGCAATATTTATTTATACTTTACTGCTTCATTGGCGTTTACCAGTCAGTGGTTTATTACTGTTATTATTCATATTATTATTAGTATTTCTTTCGATATTCATACACAAGATTTAATTGTGAATAGATGCTACCTGACATCCTGTGATTCATCAATGTTAAGACTGCTCACATTCGCCTTTACACCATGGTAGATTACGATTAGGTAGTTTGTGAATATTCTGTGGTGCTTACTGCTAATACAAGGTACATTCAAGCATTCATTAAATCTGAATGACGCTGATGCAGAAAATGGATGCAGATAAAGAGTAATTCTTTATATGCCGCAACAGAAGAACTATTTACATTCTGTAAACACCATATTTTTACACTATTACTTATGCCTTTGAACTGACTGGAATCAGGCTTCAGGCACACAGCAACGTCAGTGGGGCTCGGTAGCAAATTAAAGACTACAAATTAATCGCTGTCTGCGTTAATTCATTCCTGTGTAACCACTAGAGGGCAACTACATGACCTTAAAACTGAATGTGGCTCATCTGTACAGAAGGTATACGGCCCTGTAATGTTGCTTTAAGCACTTACATATAAATATCAGTCATGAGGCACCTTAATTTAGCGCAGACACATTAGTGGATATACAAACAAATTAATAAGGATCACAACAGTAAAGGAGACAGTCCGTAGCTCGTGGTCGTGCGGTAGCGTTCTCGCTTCCCACGCCCGGGTTCCCGGGTTCGATTCCCGGCGGGGTCAGGGATTTTCTCTGCCTCGTGATGACTGGGTGTTCTGTGACGTCCTTAGGTTAGTTAGGTTTAAGTAGTTCTACGTTCTAGGGGACTGATGACAATAGATGTTAGGTCCCATAGTGCTCAGAGCCATTTTTGAGTAAAGGAGACATATTCAGATGTGATCCTGTAGGGCAGTAAAATGGCCCACAACCGAAGGATTCGTATCACCCAAGCATTTACTCCTCTACATCCGAACATATCTCGGAATAGCCCAATGGTATTGAACGACCACCGTGTCGTCCTCAGCCTAAAGGCGTCACTGGATGCGGATATGGAGGGTGGTGAGGTCAGCACACCGCTCTCCCAGTCGTTGTCAGTTTTCGTGACCGGAATCGCTACTTCTCAGTCAAGTAGTTTATAAGTAAAAGTATGCATATTCCCGTGTCAAAAAAACAGAGACATCTATGATGGCTTTAAGAAAATAACTCTTCGTGTGTGTCTCCTATGACGAGACAGGCAGAAGTGGTTTTGATAAGCACGAGTGGATGGAAGGGAACACTTCCTTATTAATTTACCTTCATGTGCTGGTGTATTCCAGACGTCTCGAACATCGTATTTTTTTCCTTAAATTTTCTCCTTATAAATGACTGACCTACCGGAAAAACTCACCGTCACTCAACTTCGTGCTACGTGTAAGGACGGAGGACTTAAGGGACACAGTACACTGGGGAAAAAAATAAACTTATTGCATTTTATGGTAAACATCTCGATGATCAAAGAAAAATTCAAAGAAAAATTTTGGGAATTACCTTACACAAAACTTGAGAATAGCGACGAAGACTTCAAAATCGCTCAACCCACACAACAGTAAGAAATCACCAAAAATGATGAAATCTTGCCGCATCTCTTCCAGCACCACATTTACCGACAGACTACAGATGAAAAATTTTGAAAACAATCATGATCCACACGAAACAAACTTTTTATTGAACGTACCAAAAATCGTAAAAAGTCCTTAATTTGCCTCACAAGGGCTGAGTGCATCCCGCTAACCAACAGCACTAGTCAGACCGGATGGTCACCCATCCAAGTGTTACCAAGCCAGACGGCGCTTTAACTTCAGTAATCTGACGGGATCCGGTATTACCACTGCGGTAACACCGTTGGCTAAGCAAGCATTTATCCATTTCAAACAAAAAATGTTGCAAGTGGTGGCCTCACAATGCTAGTTACTGAACACAACTGAAATAGAAAGGAAATCGTTTGGCTTTACATGCAAGCAGTGCATTCGTAAGCAACGGCGGTCACGAACTAAGGCATGGAGCCGTGCATCAAATCATTTAAATAGCAACAAATATTAAAGTTCAGTCAGCAAGCACAAGTCTCTACACATTAACAAATTCATCTTGGAGTAAATGTTCACCCACTGATAGATCAGCTAGTAATCACAATCTCACCGTGTCTCTAAGTCCCAAGCTGAGGTGCACAAAATATTTCTAAGTCCGAAACTGGAGTACGTCGAAATAGCTCTAAGTCCTAAGTAACTCTTAAGCCGAAGCACCTCTGCGGTCGTACAACTTTATCAAAATTCGACCTTACCAACCAATCAAAGAACACGAAAAGACCACAATCTATTCTCTACTGCCTATTTAAAAACGTCGTTACTCCATATAGCAAATTTCAACTTGATCACTTGACCGTCACTTTAAAAGTTACGTTTATTTTAACGTATTTGCAACTTAAATGTATATGACACATATTTATGGTTTATTTGGATTCTCATTTTATGTTATTCAGTTTTATACACAGCAAAACTACTGATTCCAGTTATGACAAGCGGAAGTTTTGTGTTATAGTGATCTTGTCTGATACGTCGTTTAGGTATACTGAGAAAGCCACTAGTCCTATTAAATTTCGCGGGGCACGGCCGATGTTAAATGGTTTGTGTTGAGCATTCTCCGCACAGCAGAACATACTGGATTGTATTAGTCAAATAACCATAGAGCCAAGTGAATTTCTGCGAGGATAATCCATATCAAAGTATCTCGGGCAGTGGTTGATGACTGATGCCGTGTCGGTCGCCTATCGGAAATCTACAGGACAGACCCTTCTTGGAGATCTGCATCTATCGTCAACATTTGATGTCTCTCAGCTCGGAACACCGTCACAAAACGCCGCTGTAGCCCCTACCACCTCTACGAGCTATATTTTCCTCCAGAGTGACTAAATTTTCGCTGTCATTCGCTTTGACGCCACTGAAATGCAACTCGTGCTTTTACACAGCGCAGCGGTCGCTATTACTATTCTGTTTAATTTCAAAAGCTTTTATCGCCACACACGGACTGGGAAAAGAAATGTCAATTTCATTTTCGACGCCTGTGACTTGAGAGCTCTCGCACACCGTTCGCCAGAACTAATTGTATTTTTCTTCATTTACCACCTTCGTGTCGTACTTCTCTCAGTCGGCTGCAACAAGCTTGACATCTACTTCCAGTCACTGGCACAGAGAATTTCCTTTCTAGATCAAAGGCTTTTGGCGACATACATGAAAATTCAACTACGAAATGCAGTCTGCACTCAGACCGTGTGCTCATTCCACCTGACGCCTTTGTCTTTACTAACATTTTCTCTTCTCTCTTTCCCCGTCTCAGTTTTTCGCTTGATTTGTCACTGACTCACAGTTTCTTATATTTCATAACCTCGTTAATCTTTGCTCCACAACTGTTTAACCTTCGTAGTTCGCTGGAGTATGTACTATATGCCTTAGCATGTGGTAGTTAATGCTGCAATCCCTACTTTCAGACTAAAGGCCTCTCCATTTTGGACTTTTCTGACCATTAAATTTTAACGTAATCTTTAATAGCACATTTCAAATTCTTCTATATCTTTCTCTCGTGTTATGCATTTCCCTGTTGTCCAGTTTAACGGCGTTCTGCTCCAAATGCGCAATATCTGAGTCACTCGCCTAAAATCTGTTTATTCCTTACGTTTCCCCACTTTAGCTCTCTCGTTAGTCTTACAAAATTGATGTACGCTCGAGGTGATGCCGTGTTCCTTCACTTCAGTATGGTATTTTACACCGTCTCTCACTGCCGTTTAGTCCAGGTTGGGGACTTTCTCTGCCCGGGTACTGGGTGTTTGTGTTTTCCTCATCATTTCGTCATCATCATCATTCGTGACAATGGCTAGATTGTACTGTGTGAAAAAAACTGGACTATATAAAAGTAGGGACTTTTTATGGGCGCTGATGACCTCGCAGCTGGGCGGCCCACAAACCAAACATCATCATCATCACTCCCGTTTAGTCCAAAAAGTTTGAGCTTACATAGCATCGAACCAGATTTACGACTGGATTCAAGATTTCAATGCAGAAAGAACTCAATACGTCGCTCTTAAAACAACAAAATCGACGGATATAAAGGTAATTTACGGAGTATCAAAAATACCCAAAAGAAGTGTAATAGGACTGTTACTGTTTACAGTCTACATAGATGATCAAGTAGAAAGCGTTAGAAGCTCATTAAAACTGTTCGCAGATGATACGGTTGCCTATTAGAAAGTAGCAATGCCAGAAGGTAGGATTGTTGAATGACGCAGACTCTGGCAGTTGACACTGAACGTAAATATAAGTAACATATTACACATACATGGGACAAGAAATGCTTCGCTGTACAACTACGCTATTGATGAAAAATTACTAGAGACAGAATCAGCCGTAAAATATATAGGGGTAACTATCCAGAGCGACCGTAAGTGAAATGATCACATAAGACAAATAGTAGCAAAAGCAGATGCCAGGAAGATTCATAGGAAGAATCTTAAGGAAATGTAACTCATCCACGAAGGAAGTGGCTTACAAGGTGACTGCTCGACCGATTCTCGAGTACTGTTCATCAGTCTGGGATACCAGGTACGAGTGATAGCAGATATGTAAAGCCGGTTCTACCCCACTTTTACCCCAACTCAAAACTCCAGAAAAAAAGGTGATTGAAACCCAATGACATTTCTTTCTAAATAAGTGTTTTTACAATGTAAATATAACATCTCGTTCAGGACGACTCATGAAGGAAAAACAAAGAATTTTCACACAAAAATGTGTAAAACGAGCTTCACTGGAGGTTCCTTCTAACGCCCCTACCCTGTGGACACGACTCCTCACGACGACCAACTTCAGGATTAACTGAAGTGCTTCATTCATTCAAGTCGTCATTAAGTACACAGGTGAGGATAAAGATAGTTTTGTAAAATAGTATGCTCTCCACACACACAACATTATATAGGACGTTGTCAGTCACAGCCATTTCCTTCAGTCAACGTGTTTGTATAGAGTTTGGAAAAAAAAAGTCTCGAACGTCATATTTATAGCGCATCACATCTGTAAAACTTCATTCAAAACTGAACTATTTTCATCAGTTTATTTGATGCAAACACAAGATTTTCATCACATTTTTGTGTTTTTTAAAGAAGAGAAGAAATGTAGCCAAAAATTAAGATATGAGTGTGGGCGCACAATTTTTTAATAAAAAAGGGGAATTAATATGTAAAAGGATGCATATACCCGTGTCAACAACTTCGTATGTCTCGACAGAGACATCTATGAAGGCTTTAAGAAACTAACTCTTCGTGTGTGTCTGCTATGATGAGACAGGCAGACGTGGTTTTGATAAGCACACGTGGATGGAAGGGAACACGTCCTTATTGATTTCCCTTTATCTACTGGTGTATATCAGACGTCTCGAGCATCGTGTTATTTTTTCCTTAAATTTTCTCGTTATAAATGACTGACCTACCGGAAGAATTCACCGTACATCAACTTCGTGCCACGTGTAGGGACGGAGGACTTACGGTCCATAGTACACGAGGAAAAAAATAAACTGATTACATTTTATGGTAAACATCTCGATGATCAAAGAAAAGCTCAAGGAAAAATTTTGGGAATAAACCTACTGAAAACTAAGGAATAGCAACGAAGTCTTCAAAAGTGCGGAACCCACACAACAGTAATAAATCACAAAAAATGATGAAATCTTGCCGTATCATGCTAGTATCTTCGGGAAAGGACGAGGAAGAAGAATTGGTAAAAGGTACCTACGAGCACAACATTTACCGACAGGTTACACATGATAAATTTGGGAAAAAATCATGATCTACACGAACCAAACTTTTTATTGAGCGCACCAGGTAAGACCTACCGTAAAAAATAAAATGTATTCATTACGGGTTGAAGACCAATCTGTTCCTCTTCTGCGAGTTCAGAATGAAGAGAAGTGAGAGAATCATGGAATTTGGTTTCCAGACAAAAAACTACGAGATCACCAAAGAGAGAGACTCAAGTTCTACAGAACAACAAAAAAGGAGGTTTTATCGAAACTGATTCATTTCCAAGCCCGTGGATCAGGTTGGACGTTAAATTGAATTGTCAGCCTTCAACTCGCAATCAATCGAAACGCTCCAACTGAGAGGATCATCACAAACTGCCAGAAAAAGTAAGAGACAAGAAAGCTTAAATCAACAGAGAGTAATGGAAAAAAAGTCATCTATGGGCTATGGCTCCAACGTTAAATTCGGTAGTTCGGAAAAATCCTGACAGATCCATCCTATTTCCCGTTGTAGTTGATCACATTCCAGAGGTTGAGGGAAAAATCAATGTGTCCATCAACATTTACTCATTTGATGAAAAATATCAGGTGTACCCATTGAAAATAAGGAAGAATAAGAGCGAAAAACATGTAATTACAACCCCATTTCAAAGAAGATGAGAACTCCCATAACTGCTGGACTAGGTATCTATCACGCCTTGTTTCTAGTGAAATCACAAAAAAAATTAACGTAAAAAATTTATCTGTGACATCCGTCTACTGTTCTTCAACAAGAAGGAAACATTGGATGAGCACTTATCAGACTGTTTAGTTCAAAATCATTCACATTTGAATTACCCGAGAAGAGTTAACACATAGTCTTCAAAAACTACCAACACACAACGAAGATTTCTTACGCCATTTATGCAGATTTCGAGGTTTACTCTTAAAGACAGACAACTGTCAACCAAATCCAGAAACACCATATACAATGAAATATCAAAAACATGAACCAAGTGGGTTCCGTTACTACAATAAGGACTTCAACGGAAACTACAAGGAACCACTCATCTACCGAGGAAAACCAGTGTCATAAAGAAATTCATTGAGTGTGTGAAAAGAGAGACTGAAAAAATCGGAAGAATTTACTCCAAAGTTGAAGAAATGAGACAACTCACGCGAGAGGAACAGTCAATGTATGATAAATCTAGGAAATGTCCATTCAAAATGGTTCAAATGGCTCTGAGCACTATGGGACTCAACTGCTGAGGTCATTAGTCCCCTAGAACTTAGAACTAGTTAAACCTAACTAACCTAAGGACATCACAAACATCCATGCCCGAGGCAGGATTCGAACCTGCGACCGTAGCGGTCTTGCGGTTCCAGACTGCAGCGCCTTTAACCGCACGGCCACTTCGGCCGGCAAATGTCCATTCTGTCGGAATCTTTACTCACGAAAGAACACAAAAGTTCGACATCACGTTCATTTGACTGGAAAATGCATTGCCCCACAGTGCAATCGGTGTAACCTACAACTGAAGCATCTAACTTTTGTACCAATTTACTTACACAATTTGATGGGATGTGACTCACTTTGTTAGTGGATGGGCTTGGTCAGGACGAAAAAGATATACTCGTAGATTTGACTCCCAATAATGATTAAGGATACATCAGCTTCAAAATGAAGACAGAAAATCTGAAGATGAAATTTAATGACACGTTTAGGTTCATGATATCAAGTCTTGACAACTTTCCTCGAATCTGAAGAAAGAACATATGAAAACGTGAGAAAATTTGGTCCAGAGAATCTAGTCGATCTAGTGATGAAAAAAAGCGTTTGTCCTTATGATGACATTTATTCTTCGAAGAAATTTGAAAAAACACAAGTGATGAATATTAGTACCATGCACAGTTAGTTTGGAAAAGATTTGATGTAGAAAATCTTGGTGAATACCATGCTCTTCACCTTAAAACTGATGTTCTGCTGTTGACTGACGAATTAAAAATTTCAGAAAACCTTGCTAGAAAGCTTACGATCTCAATCCCAGCTCTGGAGTACGTTTTCAGTAATCTCTTTTTGCTGCTCGTCAGTATTTTACTCTGTGTTTTGTTTACTCCCCATCGGTATTATGTACTGATTAGACTGCTCATTCGCATCAGCACATCCCTTAACTCTTCCTCACGTTCACTGAGGATAGCAATGCCATCGGCGAATCTTAGCATTTTTATCCCTTTGCACTGATTTTTAATACTGCTTGTGACCCTTCCTTTCTATTTTCGTCATTGCTTTGGCTTCAGGGTGAGTTTGCTAAATGGGGACCAACTATCGGCAATGAGTCCTGAGATGTTAAGGAACAAAAAAAGTTCATATGGGCACATTGCCGGAAATGAGTTCCGGCGGTGATCCATCCACTAGAATATGGAAATAAAAGATCTTTGACAGTGAGTTTTCAATGACTGAAAGCACACCTGAGATCACACCAAGCAAGCGGGAATGTTATGTCTGCACTAGTATTTTAGCTCTATAATGAAGAGGGCAGTGAGCTGGAGCACCAACGTGTAGCAGCCACGTTACCCTTCGTACCAAAGAAGACACGTCTTTCAGTACGGGAGGCGGAGTCATCAGCAGGAAGCGCGGACATACCTGGACTGTTAGGTATTGTGGAAGGACGATTGGTCCCACGAGGTTTTCGCCAGTAATCCCCGCCACACACTGACGTGGAACCGGTATGATGGTTCGCCGCCACCATACACCCCGTCGTAAAAGTAGCCTCATCTGTAAATAGAGTGGATGACAGGTTTTTCATTTTTTACTAATAACAGGGAAATAAACTGGCATATCAATTTGCCATAGCAGCGTCGCTAAACTTTTTACTTTCTAAGTGGAACGTTTTTTACAAATCAGTAATGTTTGCTAGTAAAATTTTTGTTGCCTTGAAAGATTCAGTTAGAATAGAATATGGGGAAATCGATCAGCGCTAATTCAATAGCAACACCGACACTTAGAAAATAGTAATAAACACGTAACAATCTGTACATCATTACTGGAACAATAATGTGTCAATTACAGAGTAGTCATTTACATGATTACTCTGTAATTCAAAATTAAGTGCCTGGCAGAGAGTTCACCGAACGACCTTCAAGCTGTTTCTCTACTGTTACTGTCGGTCGGAGTGGCCGTGCGGTTCTAGGCGCTACAGTCTGGAGCCGAGCGCCCGCTACGGTCGCAGGTTCGAATCCTGCCTCGGGCATGGATGTGTGTGACGTCCTTAGGTTAGTTAGGTTTAATTAGTTCTAAGTTCTAGGCGACTGATGATCTCAGAAGTAAAGTTGCGTAGTGCTCAGAGCCATTTGAACCATTCTATTGTTACTTCTCAAACAGTGCGTGGGAAAAACGAACACTCTTATTTCATTATCGTGATCATTTATCTGTATGTAGGTAGGCGCCAACAAAGTATTTCACACTTTGAGGACAAAGTTGGTGATTGAAATTTCATGAGGAGATACTGCCGCAACAAAAAATGCCTTTTTTTATTGATTGCAACCTAAATTCACGTATCATACCCGCGTCACTCTCCTCTATTTCGCGATAGCACAAAACGAGCTGCCCTTCTTTGAACTTTTTCTGTGCCCTCTGTTGATCTTGTCTGATGCGGATCCGACTCTGCACAGTAGTACTTCAGAACAGGACAGACAAGCACAGTGTAGACTGTCTCTTTAGCAGAACTATTCTATTTTGTAACGGTTCTGCCAATAAATGGTAGTCTTTGGTTCGCTCTACCCACAAGATTATCTATGTGATTGTTCCGACTTATTCTATTTGTTGTAACTGACAATTCGAACGTTTCTACAGCGCAACTTTTATTGACGTGAGTCTACATGGAAATCACTGAATAACAACGAAAAGTCGCAATCACAAAGTCAGTAAGAATTTCCCACTAGAGGCAACAAAAGATAACTTCTAAGCTTCCTACAAGAGTCCGTTGTAACACACACACACTTAAATCCAAGACCCATCCTGATGTCGAAGACGTAGTCTTCCGTGGAGACGTCCTTGAGGTCGGTATTCAGCGTGAACTGACGTCCTTTGCTGGTTCTGGCCTTTAAATAGTATTCAGCGAATCAGATGTTGGTGTAGTAATTCTTCCTGCAGGCCATCTCGAACTCCCTCTGAAGGAAGTAGTACGCGGAATGTTTGTTTCCAAAACAGCCAATGTTTACCATTGCTTACGCCTTTGGGCATAGGCAACCCCGGTCCTGTGTCGAGTTAGATATGTTGCCGGCCCGCAGGTGCTACCTTGCCGACGGCGTAACAGTATTGTAATAGAAATCCCTAAGTATTTAGATGAATGTGTATTAGAAGTATTTAGTTGTATGGGACGCATGTGCATGCAAGACGGCAGTTTCTCGCTGTCGCCACTGGACGTCGGTTCTATTGCGGAATGACACCATCCCTAGTTTGGAAGTGCTTTGCTAAGATAGGTAGCCGTGAAGCACAATGCTTCATTTGCACTATAAGATTAGAAAAGGAGGGGCATAACATACCAGAGGCATTCGGTAAGGAGATAACATCCATCAAGTTCCTTGGAAGAGGAATGTGACTGATAAGCCTATAATTTTATCTATGCTGTATAAAACTGGAATAGTAACTGATCTCTTAATTTCAAGGTGAGAAAATGATACCACCTGATGCAGGAAAG
This sequence comes from Schistocerca nitens, assembly GCF_023898315.1. Taxonomy (NCBI): domain Eukaryota; kingdom Metazoa; phylum Arthropoda; class Insecta; order Orthoptera; family Acrididae; genus Schistocerca; species Schistocerca nitens. Next base: position 926,052,223 of record NC_064617.1, on the reverse strand, counting down.
TCTCCAACTTGTGAAATTTTGCTCTCGGTGTCGCAGCGCGAGTTTCCTTCGTCTTCGCAATCTTTCGGTAGGAGACACTGAGACCGATTTCTGTCACAGCCTCAGCCTCACATCGGTCGGTGTCTCCTACTCCTTCACCTTCACTAGAATTTTTCAGTCTTCCTTTGAAAGCTACGTTATTTGCTGGAAATAAAAGCAATACAGAAACTAAAACTCGGTTATTTCACAAACCGGTTGTTTCGAGTGGTTTTAACAGTCAGCTTATAGCATAAGGACGAAAGAAATCGATACAGCGGAAAATTAGTTGTTCCAGTTATAGCTGTCATCCCTGCCTTGTCCTCTCAGGAACTGTTTCCTCCAGTTTGACGTCATTTAATAAAATCACCGATTGAACAGTAATGTATTCCTGCCCTAAGCTCTTCTTAATATGAGCACTTTTTTCTTGATCTTCCATTCTTATTGTTCCCTCAAAGTTCTAGTACGTATTGTATGTCACTCCTCTTTCCCTATAGCTTATAGCTATTTTTGTGAGCAGCATAGTAATTGCATTTATCTCGCACACAATGCAGATGCAGCTGGAGGTGAAATGTCGGGGCAAGGCCTCTGGGAAATTTTAGAAATGAGAGAGCCGGCGTCGTGCGTGCGCTGGTACGCGGCACGGCGAGGATAGGCGACCGTAAGTCAACCGGAATACCGGGGCCCGTTTTTGCCGAGAAGGCGTAATATGACGAATAGGCGTAACGGCACGGAAAATTACTGTTTCAGCCGTTAACAGCGTCCCGCCGGGAGCGGCCGTTCTGCAGTAAAGCGTGCACTCGCGTGGAAGAGCATTCACTTCGCCAAGTTCATTCCAGGAACGACATGTACACGGTGCTGGACTCAGCGTAATGGGCTGAAACGTATCTCAGTACCAAGCGGCAGCGAAAAGAATTCTCGGAAAACTTTTCTCAGATAACGTCGACAGTAATTACACCAGTTCAAAAGCCGAGGTGAACATAAAAACCACAAACTCTGAACGCAATACTACAAGAAACAAACACAACCGTTTTGTAAACAAAAAGGGAAACAATTTGTAAAGGCCGTTTACCCTAGCACGTAATATTTCCATGTCGTATAATTTTCGAGAAATTAGAGCAAATACAGAGCCTTACCGACATTCGCTCTTTCCAGCCGCCATTTCTGAGTGGAAAAGGGAAAGAGGAATCTGTTAATGGAACCACAAGTACCTTGCACCACACACTGTCAGGTGGCTTGCGGAGTATTCACGTACATCTAGATCAGCATCTAGATGGTTACTCTGCAATTCACACTTAAGTGCCTGGCAGAGGGTTCATCGAACCATTTTCATACTGCTTCTCTACCATTCCACTCTCGAATGGCGCGTAGGAAAAAGGAACACCTAAATCTTTCCGTTCGAGCTCTGATTTCTCTTATTTTATTATGATGATCAATTCTCCCTACGTAGGTGGGTGCCAACAAAATATTTTCGCGTTCGGAAGAGAAAGTATTTTGTAAATAGATCTCGCCGCAAAGAAAACCGTCTTTGTTTCAGCATCGTATCAGTGACACTCTCACCCTTATTGCGCTATAACACGAAACGAGCTGCCCTTCTTTGCTCTTTTTCGATGTCCTCCGTCAATCCCACCTGGTAAGGATCCCACACCGCGCAGCAATATTCCAGCAGAGGACGGACAAGTGTAATGTAGGCTGTCCCTTTAGTGGGTTTGTCGCATCTTCTAAGTGTTCTGCCAACAAAGCGCAGTCTTTGTTTCGCCTTGTGGTGTCACCGCCAGACACCACACTTGCTAGGTGGTAGCTTAAATCGGCCGCGGTCCATTAGTACATGTCGGACCCGCGTGTCGCCACTGAGTGATCGCAGACCGAGCGCCACCACACGGCAGGTCTCGAGAGACTGACTAGCACTCGCCCCAGTTGTACGGACGACATTGCTAGCGACTACACGTACGAAGCCTTTCTCTCATTTGCCGAGAGACCGTTAGAATAGCCTTCAGCTAAGTCCATGGCTACGACCTAGCAAGGCGCCATTAACCATATCTGGAGAGAGTCTCACTTGTATTATCAAGAGATATGTACCACAAGGAAATTAAAGTTAAGTAAACCTAAGCTCCGTTCTTTTCTTAATAGCATTCATAAGTATCCTGTTTCAGACCTCACGCAAGACGGCGTGAGTTGATGCGTGCCCTTTCGGCTACTTCTCATTGTGGCGTAGCTAGCTTGTTACGCCACAACACGCCTTCCCCACAATATTATCTATGCGGTCTTTCCAGTTTAAGTTTCTCGTAATTATAATTCCTAGGTATTTAGTCGAATTGACCTCCCTTAGACTTGTTCGATTTATCGTATACCCAAAATTTATCAGATTTCTTTTAGTACCATATGGATGACCTCGCACATTTCTTTGTTTAATGCCAACTGCCATTTTTCGCACCATACAGATATTCTCCCTAGATCATTTTGTAATTGGAATTGATCGTCTGACGATTTTACTAGACGGTAAATTACACCGTCATCTGCAAACACTCCAAGGGGCTGCTCAAATTATCACCTAGATCGTTTATGTTCTTGAGTGGGACTTAAGTAAATAAATTAGTGAAATCAAAGTGAACTAGAAATTAGAATATAAATGAAAAACTTGGTTTAGTTTAGAGAGTTACATACTCGCAAACAGCGGGCCGAACAGCAGAACAGAAGAGACAATGACCGTGAAGTCACATAAGCGGGCGCTGTCGATTCAGCCGTCAGGGCATCGCCCGACCGGATCACGTGTTTCTCAGTTGTCGTATGTGAGCAAAGGCCCTCGCCTACATCCCAAGAGCCAATGACCGAAGTTAACAAGATTCTTCGAGGAGCTTCTCAACGTGACAGAAGAGGCAATGACCGTGAAGTCGTTCACCTCCAGTAAACTGAAGTGAATAAATACGCGAGACGCAGTGGGCCAAACAGATGAGGACGGACGGGGATGAAGACGGAGACGAAGACGGAGACGGGGACGGAGACGAGACGAGAGACAAAGAAGGAAGAAAAGAAGAGTAGCAGTAGTTTTCAGTCAGTTTCGGTGCTGAAGACCATCATGTAAGAAGAGTCTGCATCATGCACAGACGAACCAAGTCCGCCGCTGTAATGGAATAGCAAGCAGCAGCCGCGGCACCAGAAGACAGAAGTTAAAAGGTATTTCAAGTCTGATTTTTACGTACCCGGGTGACTCGTGAGGACGGGAAGGAGACAGCCTCACCTCAGCAGTCACCTGTGAGCTGGGATGAAGACCTGACAGCCGAAGACTGGCAAGCGGGAGTCCGTGGTTCGAGTCCGCCACACTGGCCTTCCCCCGCCGCGCCGCTCCGCTGGCCGACGCAGAACACACGCGGCCGCTTAGAGAAGAGAAACACGGGGACGCGACACCCAAGGTATCATCCGATGCACGATTTCGCTCGCAATAATTAAACGGGCCACCTCGCGCTGCGCGTCTCCAGTCAACTGGGCGAGACGGCGACACGAGATACACACCGCTACGCGTAATCAGACGCCGCCGCCGCCGCAGTAGCAGCAGCAGAAGACTTCACAAACGACACAGCTGCCGCTCTCCAAACCAGAACATCCCGTAAGATACAGTTGTACAAATCTTCAATAAAAGTTATCTTATGTAAAAATGATGTTTCATTCGACCTCATACCCGAGCCAAGGAAGAACCCACCCTGCCCACATGTTGTTAAGAGAGAAAAGTTAATTTATTTAATATTTTCACCCGGACAGAATGCTTTAGAATGCTCATCCTGACATTTGACTTGCATCAAAAGAGAAAACCCAGTTACATTTAGTGACAGAAGTGTCATATTTAGTATCACAACTGTTACATTTGGTGTCAGAGAAAAAACCCTTGGCTCAATATGAGGTGTGAGTGACAGTCACTAAAGGTCCACAGTTAGTATTGTTTAATGTGTGAAAGGTTAGAGGTTTGCATAGCAGTCGTAATATTTTCTTTATTTAGAAGTGTATTCTCTCTCATAATTTTAAGAGTTTGTCGAAAATATTCAAACATCTTTTGAATTCAGTGTGGTAATATTGTGTAACTAATAGTTTGTAAAATGACGACACGAAATCGTACAAAGTCAGAGTCAGCACCACAAGCGGTTTCTACTGATGAAGCTATTCAGAGCTTAGTTAATCAAATAGCACAGCTTAAAAATGATAATAATGCATTATTTAAACAGTTGAGTGAGGTTAGGCAAACCAGTTCAATCCCTCCCACCCTAGATTCCTCAGCAGCAGCCTTAGTAACTCCTTTTTCAGGTAAACCTGGCGAGGACATAACAGCCTTTTTTGATGATTTAGTAGCAGCTGCAAAGTTAGGATCATGGTCAGATGAACAGCTCTTACAAATGACAAAGTTAAGATTGCTAGGAGAGGCTAAAGCACACGTATTATATCATGAAGAATTACGGAATGCTCCAACATTTGAGGAATTGAAGAAAGGATTGCTTAAACGTTTTCAAAAACAGAACAGCTGTAGATTTTATAGGGAACAATTAAACACTATCACTCAGAGGCAAAACGAGTCGTTAGAAAGTTTTGTAGATAGGATTAGAAAAGTTAATATTAACACCTATCAGTTGACAACTAGTGATGAAGCAAATAAGGATAGAGCTCTGGATACATTTTTACGTGGGTTACCTCCTGAAACTTCCCGTCGTGTCAGGGCAGAGTTTCCTAAAAATTTAGCAGAAGCTGTATCTGTGGCGACGGCTTTTGAAGAAATTGACATTGCCACCAGATACAAGGAGAAGCGAAAAGTATTTTCAGCAGGAGTACGATGTTTTAGGTGCGATCGACAGGGACATATAGCAAAAAACTGCAGACAACCTCAATGCACTAATTGTCAAAGAATAGGTCACACATTCAAGGAATGCAGGTCTAAGAAAGTTTTTGGAAATAGAAATCAGTTAAACTCAAACGGGAATGTCGGAGCCGCCGCCAGGCGTTCCCAATAAAATTTCATGCCATTAAGGCGAATGTGAAGGCGGAATGCTGGTTATCTGCTACCATACAGGATAAAGAGGCAAGGATACTAGTGGATACAGGTGCAAACGTATCAATAGTAAGTAATGAACGTATTGGAGAAAAGAAATATGACCCTCCGAGGTATAGATTGAGTGGAGTAGGAGGAGGTACAGTGAAGTCATTAGGATGTACATCATTGATTTTCTATATTCACGGTGTACAATTTAAGGAAGATGTAGAAGTGGTAATAAAAGTAACTGACGGGTACGACGCGATCCTAGGACTGGATTTCCTGAATAAACATCGACCTCAGACAGCAAACTGTAGAACTTAGCGGAATAGTGTTTCAGCTAGGTGACACCGCTGCAAAGGGCCCGCTGCCGCAAGATTTCCCCAACCGGAAGGCGAAATCAACTACACTGCCTGCAACGTCCTTGAAGGTTGATTCGCGGGATCAGATACCATCTGGCTCAGGAAAACTTTTCTGGATGACCGTTGACCCCGAAGTACCTACAGATACAGTGTGTCTAATAGAGCCTTTAGAGGAAAATGAGGAATTAGATGTATCACATTGTTTTGTACGTAGAAGTGTTGTACGGGTTCAAGACGTTGAGGGAGAAAGAAAAGTACCGGTACATATTGACAATTTCGGAGTGGAGGACAAAGAGTTGCATAAGGGAATATTAGTAGGTACAGTCAGTACTTTTGAAGAAGAAGATTTCATTTGGTCAGATATTAATGATGGTCAGAAACCAGACGCCTATAAAACCGCATTACGCCAGAAGATTCAGCATTTGCAAGGAAAGGATAGAGACACGATAGAAGCAGTTTTAGTTGAGTTTCAAGATTTATTTAATGCAGAAGGTCCACTGCCAGCAACAGATATCACACAGCATAGGATCCCAACAGGAAATAGCCCCCCAGTTTATAGGAAGCCTTATAGAGTTGCGCATCACTTACAGCCAGTACTGGATGAATTTATAGAACAGCATCTAAAAGATAGAATTATAGAATATTCTGATTCGCCTTATAATTCAAATATCGTAATTATTCCAAAGAAGTCTCCCGACGGTACGAAACGATATAGATTTTGTTGTGACTACAGACACCTTAACAAACAAACTATCTCAGATGTTTATCCTCTTCCAAACATTACAGATATCATTGACAGTTTGGGTAACAGTAAATACTTTTCAACAATCGATCTACGTAGCGGATATCATCAATTGGAAGTTGCACCTGAATATAGGCATAAAACAGCATTTTCTACCCCTGGAGGCCATTGGCAATTTAAAAGAATGCCTTTCGGTTTGAAAAATGCACCAGCAACTTTTCAAAGACTACTCGATGGAGTATTGCGAGGACTCAAAACTTAACAATGTTGTGTATATCTAGACGATATTATTGTATTCTCCAAAGACATTAACGAACATGCTGTGCGTCTGCGTAATGTTTTTCAGAGACTTAGAAAAGTTAAATTAACATTAAATATCGAAAAATGTACTTTTGCATTGACAGAGGTTACATACCTAGGGCATGTCATTAGTGAAAATGGAATTAAAACAGATCCTCGATTAATTTCGGCAGTTAAGGACTTCCCAACACCACAATGCGTTAAGGAAGTACAAAGTTTCATTGGTCTCGCATCGTACTACCGGAAATATGTTCAAAATTTCGCTGAAATTGCCCGACCCTTAACACAATTATTGAAAAAGGGTGCAAAATTTCATTGGTCTGAAGATTGTGAATTAGCATTTCAAACCTTAAAGATAAGTTAACACACAGTCCAGTATTAGCCTACCCAGATTATAATAAAGAATTTATTTTATCCTGTGACGCAAGTGGTCATTCAGTAGGAGTTGTTTTGAGTCAGAATATTAATGGCGCGGAACACCCCATAGCCTACGCTTCGAGACAACTAACAACGGCAGAAAGAAATTATTCCACAATGGAGAAAGAATTGTTAAGTGTTATTTATGGCATCAAATACTTTAAATGCTACTTGTATGGTAGGAAATTCAAGGTTATTACAGACCACGCAGCTTTAAAATGGTTGCTTGGATTAAAGGATCCATCTAGTCGTCTTACGCGTTGGGCCCTATGCCTTTCCGAAATGGATTTCGAAGTTATCCATAAACCAGGCAAAAAACACACGAATGCAGATTGCCTAAGTCGGAAAATAGCACTTTTGGAAGCAACAGGCCGAGATACTGAGGACTGGAGAAAGGCACAAGATGAGGATACAGAATGCAAAAAATACGCAACTCAGAAACTATTTTGCTTTGAAGATGGTGTATTATGCCGTAAAACAAAACTTGGACCGCGAATTGTTGTTCCCCTACACCTTAGACAAGAAATAATGGCAGAGGCCCACGATCATATCCTTGCAGGACACGGTGGACAGCGGACAACCGAAAGACGTGTTGCAGAGCGATTTTGGTGGCGAACCAGAAAGCAGGATGTTGCGCAGTACGTTCGTAATTGCATTGCGTGCGCACAACGAGCTGAACTTTCTCGTTCAAAAATACCCTTACAGAGGCTCCCCGAGGCTTCATGTCCATTTCAAATCTGTGGACTGGATCTCTACGGGTCATTTCATAAAACACCTGCTGGTAATAAGTATCTCCTTACAATTATAGATCACTTTTCACGCTATCTAGCTATGGTGAGTCTCCCAGATCAGCAAGCAAATACAGTTGCCCAAGCTTTAGTTAACAACTGGATACTTAAATTTGGCGTACCTGAAGCTATTATCACAAATCAGGGATCTAATTTTATGTCTGAATTAATGAAACAGCTATGCCACTTACTAAAAATACGTAAATTACGCACAACTCCGTTACACCCTCAGTGCAACGGACGCACAGAAAGAGTTCATCGGACAATTGGCAAGATGCTTAGTTATTATATTAACGAACAACATTCTAATTGGGATACGTATTTACCAATAATCGTGTCGGTATACAACTCCAAAACGCATGAAGCAACTGGCATGTCACCTTATGAAGTGGTCTATGGGAGAAAAATGCCGTCCCCTTTTGATGTAATCAGGCAGAAAAACGGAAAAGTCGGAGAAACAGTAAGAGATTTCAGTCGAATGATGAAGGATGTATGGAAAAAGGTTCAAAAATCTAATACAAAGGCTTTGGAACGACAGGAAAGATTAGGTAATACCCAAGCTAAATATCCAAATTACAAAATCGGTCAGTGGGTGATGTTGTCAACTCCCTATGTTGCGAGAGGAAAAACGAAGAAATTAGTAACAAACTACAGAGGTCCTTATCAAATTATTGAGATCACGTCACCAGTCAACGTCAAACTGCAACTGCCCACCCGAACTACTATTGTCCATGCAAGTCGTTTAAAACCTTTTAAGGGCGCTCCAGATGTAATTCCTTCAACAATAGTGTCTGCTTTTCCGAAGGGTGGAGGAAGTTCCCGTAAAGGAAAAAGAGTGGCCACACCAGCACAACATACAGACATGGCACCATACAATCTTCGATCAAGGGTACGAATGTCCTAGTGGAATCTTAGTAGACTGTGGATAATATACAAATGTAAATAATTAATGCATGATAATGGTTTATTTTTTTATAAAAAAAATTCGACGTAGAAACACGTAGATCTTGTAGTTAACAATGTATTCCTTCTTTTCTTTGTTTTTTTTTACTAGCATTTCCTACAAAAAACCTGTCCTACCTCAATGACTCCCTTGACAGTTCCCTTCTGAAGTCATTAGATACGTTCATAAACTCACAGCAAGGCAAAATTGATGCCAATGTTATGATGAAACATGTCTTAAAATTAAAAGGTGAACACAAAACTAAAATTATAATCCTAGGAACGGGTATATCTGGAACCTTTGTGTTGGTGTTTCTGCTTTGTACAGTTTTCTTTTATTTAAGACGAAAAAATAAGCCAAATAATAATATACCACTTCATCAAATCCCTGTTAACTGGATGCCACACTCTTAACTGGTGTACTTCAGTGGTTACTCTTGAGCATTAGTGTATTAATTTTGTTTATTGTACTTCACTCTTTACTAAACAGTCTTATGTTAAAGTAAACAATACTGTAGAATAAATATTCTTGCATTCATATAGGGTTGATTAAATAGGTGTTGCTATGTAACTTTCTGAGTGAATAATCTATTTTTGTTTATTCATTGTCATCAAGGTTTGTTACACTTATTACAACCATTTATGTAAGAACTATGTGATTAATGACCGTACAGTGCTTTTGTAAAGTGATAGAGTATTTTCCACATACATAATGTGAAGCGTGTGTAATCTTCAAAGTCGAGAGTTTTCATTGCTTGTGCTTTTGCAGTGTGAAGAGTGGAGGAATGTTGAGTAGTAAATTCGAGGGCGAATTTCTCCGAAGGGTGGAGGAATGTTGAGTGGTACTTAAGTAAATAAATTAGTGAAATCAAAGTGAACTAGAAATTAGAATATAAATGAAAAACTTGGTTTAGTTTAGAGAGTTACATACTCGCAAACAGCGGGCCGAACAGCAGAACAGAAGAGACAATGACCGTGAAGTCACATAAGCGGGCGCTGTCGATTCAGCCGTCAGGGCATCGCCCGACCGGATCACGTGTTTCTCAGTTGTCGTATGTGAGCAAAGGCCCTCGCCTACATCCCAAGAGCCAATGACCGAAGTTAACAAGATTCTTCGAGGAGCTTCTCAACGTGACAGAAGAGGCAATGACCGTGAAGTCGTTCACCTCCAGTAAACTGAAGTGAATAAATACGCGAGACGCAGTGGGCCAGACAGATGAGGACGGACGGAGATGAAGACGGAGACGAAGACGGAGACGGGGACGGAGACGAGACGAGAGACGAAGAAGGAAGAAAAGAAGAGTAGCAGTAGTTTTCAGTCAGTTTCGGTGCTGAAGACCGTCATGTAAGAAGAGTCTGCATCATGCACAGACGAACCAAGTCCGCCGCTGTAATGGAATAGCAAGCAGCAGCCGCGGCACCAGAAGACAGAAGTTAAAAGGTATTTCAAGTCTGATTTTTACGTACCTGGGTGACTCGTGAGGACGGGAAGGAGACGGCCTCACCTCAGCAGTCACCTGTGAGCTGGGATGAAGACCTGACAGCCGAAGACTGGCAAGCGGGAGTCCGTGGTTCGAGTCCGCCACACTGGCCTTCCCCCGCCGCGCCGCTCCGCTGGCCGACGCAGAACACACGCCGCCGCTTAGAGAAGAGAAACACTGGGACACGACACCCAAGGTATCATCCGATGCACGATTTCGCTCGCAATAATTAAACGGGCCACCTCGCGCTGCGCGTCTCCAGTCAACTGGGCGAGACGGCGACACGAGATACACACCGCTACGCGTAATCAGACGCCGCCGCCGCCGCCGCCGCCGCCGCCGCCGCCGCAGCAGCAGCAGAAGACTTCACAAACGACACAGCTGCCGCTCTCCAAACCAGAACATCCCGTAAGATACAGTTGTACAAATCTTCAATAAAAGTTATCTTATGTAAAAATGATGTTTCATTCGACCTCATACCCGAGCCAAGGAAGAACCCACCCTGCCCACATGTTGTTAAGAGAGAAAAGTTACTTTATTTAATATTTTCACCCGGACAGAATGATTTAGAATGCTCATCCTGACATTTGACTTGCATCAAAAGAGAAAACCCAGTTACATTTAGTGACAGAAGTGTCACATTTAGTATCACAACTGTTACAATGTAAATCAGGAACAGCGCAGGGCCTATGACACTACCTTGCGGAACGCCAGACATCACTTCTGTTCTACTCGATGATTTACCGTCTATCACTACGAACTGTGACCTCTCTGAGAGGAAATCACGAATCCAGTCACACAACTGAGACGATACTCCATACACACGCAATTTGATTAATAGTCGCTTGTGAGGAACGACATCAAAAACCTTCCGAAAATCTAGGAATTTGGGTACAGTATATGCTCCAAAATCCTACTGCAAATTGAGGTTAGTGATATGGGTCTGTAATTCAATGGGTTACTCCTATTTCCTTTCTTGAATATTGGAGTGACCTGTGGTGCTTTCAAGTCTTTAGGAACAGATCTTTCATCAAGTGAGCGGTTGTATATTATTGCTAAGAAAGGCGCTATTGTGTTTGCATACTGTGAAAGAACCTGATTGGTATACCATCTGGACCGGAAGACTTACCTTTCTTAAGTGATTTGAGTTGTTTCGCAATACCTAAGATATCTACTTTTATGTAACTCATGCTAACAGCTGTTCTGGTTTTGAATTCTGGAATATTTACTTTCTTTTTTTTCGTGAAGGAATTACGTAAAACTGTATTTAGTAACTCCGCTTTAGTGGCCCCATCATCGGTAACATTTCCATCGTTAACGTGCAGTGACGGTATTGATTGGTTTTTTTTTATTTATTTTATATATATATATATATATACAGGGTGGTCCCGAATTCATGGTACAAACTTTAATGGTAGGTGCAGGACATTGTAACAAGGATATATTGTATAGGAATGTATAGTCCCAGGTGACGCGGTGAGGCGTAAACAGGGGAAATAACGGCCGAAAGGAAAACGAAAGATTTTATTGAAATCGTTGTTGACAAGTGTCATGTTTACAGTAAGTGTTCAAAATTGCGTCCACCATGAGCGATACATGCTTGACAGCGTCGGTGCAGCGATTGGCGTACACGTTCAAAGATGCCTGGTATTTCACGCACACCTGCAGCAGCTACAGATATGCGAGCAACGAGATCCTCATCTGAGTCAACTGGAGTCTCATAAACAAGGCTCTTAAGATGTCCCCATAAAAAGTAATCGAGGCAAGAGAAATCAGGAGATCGGGGTGGCCAAGGGACTGGTCCACCACGCCCAATCCATCTAGCACCAAACGTGGCATTCAGGTAATTCCGTACAGCAGTGCTGAAGTGTGCTGGCGCTCCATCGTGCTGAAACCACATGCGGTTACGAATGGCGAGCGGAACATCTTGCAGCAGTTCTGGTAACACTTCTTGCAGAAAAATAAGATAGCTTTCGCCACAGAGTCGCGTGGGTAGTAAGTATGGCCCAATCAAAAAGTCGTTCACAATACCAGCCCACACATTAATACCGAAACGTTGTTGATACGCATGTGGACGCGTTGCATGTGGATTATCTGTTGCCCACACATGGGAATTGTGCGCATTAAAGACACCCTCGCGTGAAAATGTCGCTTCATCTGTAAATAGCACATGACCTACGAAATCCGGCTGCAACGCACATTGCTGCAACAACCACTGGCAGAAGTTCACGCGAAGAGGATAATCTGCCGGATTCAATGCTTGTACTTTTTGAAAATGGAAGGGGTGTAAGCGATTTTCATTTAACACTCTGCATACAGTCTGATGACTCACATGTACGTCACGCGCAACAGTTCTTGTGCTTGACTCGGGTCTATCAGCCACTATGTTCAAGATGCGTTCTTCCAGTCTTGGAGTGCGTACAGCTCTTAATCGACCAGCGTCATGTCTGTTGACGTCGAACGTACCTGTTTCACAAAGTTGACGATGTAACCGTTGAAAAATTCTATGATCCGGCATTCGTCGATTAGGATACTCCGCGCGATACATTCGTAACGCAGCTCTGGCGTTACCATTTGCACGGCCGTACATGTAATGCATGTCTGCTTTTTCTGCATACGTAAAGTCACCCATCGTCTACGGCAGCACAATTGTGAATGGCGCTTGTCCCTACTGCGATACATCATGTTCATCTACTGCCCTCTACCGGCAGTGACATCAACCGATCACTCCATTTCTCTTTCCCCTGTTTACGCCTCACCGCGTCACCTGCGACTATACATTCCTATACAATAAATCCTTGTTACAATGTCCTGTACCTACCATTAAAGTTTGTACCATGAATTCGGGACCACCCTGTATATATATATATATATATATATATATATATATATATATATATATATATATTTTTTTTTTTTTTTTTTTTTTTTTTTTTTTTTTTTTTTTTGCCACTGGTCTACTTTACATACGACCAGAAACTGTTTGAGTTTTCTGTCATATTTTGAGACAATGTTTCATTGTGGAAACTATTAAAAGCATCCCGCATTGACGTCGGCACTAAATTTCGAGCTTCCGTGAAACTTAGCCAGTCTTGGGGGTTTTGCGTTCTTCTGAATTTGGGATGCTTTTTTCGTTGCTTCTGCAACAGTGTTCTGACTTGTTTTGTGTACCATGGTGGATCAGTCCCGTCTCTTATTAACTTATGCGGTATGAATCTATCTATTGCAGTCGATAGTGTAGATGATTCGCCGGCCGGGGTGGCCGAGCGGTTCTATGCGCTACAGTCTGGAACCGCGCGACCGCGACGGCCGCAGGTTCGAATCCTGCCTCGTGCATGGATGTGTGTGATGTCCTTTGGTTAGTTAGGTTTAAGTAGTTCTAAGTTCTAGGGGACCGATGACCTCAGAAGTTAAGTCGCGTAGTGCTCAGAGCCATTTGAACCATTTTTTTTTTTTTTTTGTAGATGATTTAGATGTACACTGCACAACAAAATTAAAGGACCGCTTTTTCGAAAGCCCGTAATTTTCTCCCATTGCAACAAGTGAGTTTGAAATTTATCTCAAAGGTGCCTACAACCTCCCTGCCAAGGTCACACAATTGCGCCCAGTGCCACTGAGGACTTGTCAGAGGACGACAAGATCGTCACAGCCCCTCTCAGACATATTTCACCCCTTCTTTTGACGTCTCTGCAGCGGAGGTCAGAACAGCGACGCCCGGCGTTGATAGCACGTGGTTTTCTTATGGGTGGCCGAGCAAAACATTTCAGGCCAGAATCGACACTAAAAGGTCTCATGTGGTGGCATAAATGGCGTGAATAAAACCACCTCTTTCCCTATGACATTGTTTGCACACACTTGGTGGTGAGCCCGCATCTCGTGGTCGTGCGGTAGCGTTCTCGCTTCCCACGCCCGGGTTCCCGGGTTCGATTCCCGGCGGGGTCAGGGATTTTCTCTGCCTCGTGATGGCTGGGTGTTGTGTGCTGTCCTTAGGTTAGTTAGGTTTAAGTAGTTCTAAGTTCTAGGGGACTTATGACCACAGCAGTTGAGTCCCATAGTGCTCAGAGCCATTTTTGAACTTGGTGGTGAAAATAATAGTTGGCAGGGCGAGGAGCAACAGGAAGATGTTCTTGACAACCTTTGACACTGCTGGCACCTTCCCTTAGGTTCAAATGGCTCTGAGCACTATGGGACTTAACATCCAAGGTCATCAGTCCCCCAGAACTTAGAACTGCCTAAACCTAACTAACGTAAGGACATCATACACATTCATGCCCGAGGCAGGATTCGAACCTGCGACAGTAGCAGCAGCGCGGTTCAGGACTGAAGCGCCTAGAACCGCGATTTCCCTAAGGACATTGCGAGGCTGCATCCCCAGAGAACGTGATGCCATCCCTTTGATGTGCAGCCGAACCTCAGTTTTCCCTCTCGTGTACAGGTTGGAACCACTAGAGACCATTCAAAACCATTGAACGAAATCCGAAAGTGGCCCGGCGCAGCAAAGGTTGCTTTTCAGCCGTCCCGTTTTACACCCTCCTGTGGTGTAATCACGGGGGTGTGCAATATTAACAGGTGCACCAATAAAACAGCAAAGAATCCCTCTAAGCCCCGTCAGTTCGGCAATGCCCTCGGTGCCACCCACGCAATTTTGTGAGCACGTTACAAATTTGACTCTTCGGAACTTAGACGCCAGTTCAGCCTCACAGCTGCTCTAGCGCCTGGAGGATAGGCAACACCTACGACACCACTCATAGCTGCCTCTGCAGTAACGCCCGGCCAGCGTACCTACGTCAAGTAGCAACACGACAGTACTGCGCCAATGATGCTCTCCCACACCATCGTAGGCTCATCAACTGCAGGCGTTTCCCTCAGGGCTTCGTAAGTGCACACAGCACCACACATGGCAGCCTCGTCTTGGATTTAACTGTTGCTGGCATCTCAACGCCACACAATTTGGTTCCCTCTCATCTGGACTGTCGAATATTCCTGAAACTGGACGATTCAGGGACAGCTACTACTACTCAACACTCAAGGTATTGGGTTCATCCACGGACCTTGCTGAAAGCTGTTTCAGGGGCAGTTACTAAAGTGTTGTATTAGTCTGGTTTTCTGTCTTCACTTGTAGAGACCAGCATCTCAGCGTCTCATTGGTGCAGCGACTACAATGAACTGCAGACATTTATTGACTTACGCCACATCACAAATGGTGCCCATATTGAGAACTGTAATATGAGTAGAGAGTTGCTCCATCCAATGAGTGTCTTCCTTCCTTACGGTTTGTACACTTTGCGCAGTCGTCTTGTGAAACTCCAGATGTACCTATGAATAACCCTGTCAGTCTCACACCCACCAGCGTTGAAAAACGAACCGACGAGAAATATTTTTTCATATCGTTATATATCACTAAGATATTAATAAAAAAAACGCACATTAATATACAAAGACTGGAAGGAAAACAACAAGTAATTCGGGATCTTGGCTGTAAGAACTACTCTAAGATGAAGAGTTTGTCGCAACAGAGAAAATCATGGTGGGCTACATCTAACGAATCAGAAAACTAATGAGCCAAAAGAAACAAAGAATAGGAAAGAGAAAAGATCGAAAGTGCAGAGATATTTTATCTCGATGTTGTGCAGACTTGGGACTTACCTGTATCGACACGTGATGGACTGCTGTGCGAGTAGCTAGATTTGGAACCGTAGCTACCAACTGATGTGGACAACAATGTGTCAGTGGCTGGAGTCACTGTCAGTGACCTTGGACGGAAATTGTGGTTCAACGGCCCACAGAGCAGAAGAGCATTCGTCACTTCAGTGTTTTGCAACCACAACTGATGAACAGCCGTTCCTCACTTTGGGGCAAAGAAGGCATCAGCCCATGAGTTTCTCTTCACTGCACCTCAATGGACACACAGTTTAACACAGGTATGGGGAAACCGCCACTGGATGATCGAAGCCTGAAAAAAGGCAGGGTACACTACTATAACCTTAAGCATGAAATATACACTTTTACACTCACAGTATTTACCACACATATAATATGACTGCAACTTAATACGCCAGATATTTGCATCCAGCAAAAATCAAAGTCCACAACAAAAATTAAGGAAGTGAAA
Source organism: Schistocerca nitens (assembly GCF_023898315.1). Taxonomy (NCBI): domain Eukaryota; kingdom Metazoa; phylum Arthropoda; class Insecta; order Orthoptera; family Acrididae; genus Schistocerca; species Schistocerca nitens. The sequence goes on along the minus strand of NC_064617.1, from coordinate 926,036,053 downwards.
GGTGTGGTGTCACCGCCAGACACCACACTTGCTAGGTGGTAGCCTTTAAATCGGCCGCGGTCCATTAGTATACGTCGGACCCGCGTGTCGCCACTGTCAGTGATCGCAGACCGAGCGCCGCCACACGGCAGGTCTAGAGAGACGTCCTTGCACTCGCCCCAGTTGTACAGCCGACTTTGCTAGCGATGCTACACTGACAAATACACTCTCATTTGCCGAGACGATAGTTAGCATAGCCTTCAGCTACGTCATTTGCTACGACCTAGCAAGGCGCCATTACCAGTTATATTGAGCTTATTATCAATGTACCGTCAAGAGCGATGTACACCGATTATGGATTAGAGTTAAGTATTCTACCAGTTACCTCCTGTTTTGCTAGTCTTATTTCTCTGACCTGTTCCAGACCTCACGCCAGTCTGCGTGTAATAAAACGCGTGCATTTCGGCCTCCTCTAACAACACGGTGTTGGCTCTTCTGCCAACACAGCAAAAGGAATAGCCTCATAAAGTTCGAGAATTTTAGTCTCATCAAAATGCTGCAGTGAGTGACCTTTGACAATGACATGAGCAGTTCGTGGTGATTTGCGCGACACACGTCACAGGAGCATAGTTGAGCAGCGCTAGCAGACGAAATCCCCCAGCAGCACAGCAGCCCGAGATGATGAATTTGGCGGAGTTCAGCAGAGCAGAGAGATATCGTTCTTATTCCAGCAACAGTTGCGGTGAGAAGACGGTAGCTTAGCGTAGTTGGCGGTGACCTGCTCGGGGTGGATGCGTGAGGACAGCAGAATTTCCTCTGTTCTAAGGCCATTTCTACGGCAACATTCATATTTCACCAGGAGGCCATCTTGCTTGATCAGAGATCACGTGTCGTAGTCGCCCCGCTTGTAACAGACCCGCTAAACCTGTAACGTTTGTGGTGTCTGTCATCGACTTATCTTCGTCTACTGGTAGTAAAGGTGAAAGTTTCACAAATGTACAGTCAAATGGCAGGGCACATGTACCGCGAAAACGACACGAGACCATGAATCCTGTTTACCAACAGGACACTGTTCAGACACATGGTGGATATTCACATGAAGATATTCACTCAGGTTGTAATGAGGCCTCTGTTGTCGGTATCGTCGGTATCGGCGGACGATCAAAGGAACCAACCATCTTATCACATACATCTGTTTGTTCTTCTATTGCACTGTACGGGCCACTTGTAATTTCAGCGTCATGACAAAGCACCATTCTTTTAATGCTTGTGTTGTCATAAAGGGTTAAGGAACACTCCACTAACATGAGAATGCGTTTTCGACTCCTAAGGTAACCTGACCTCGGTTATAATGAGGACATGCTGTGCATCATCGAGCAAGGGGTCATGACCTTGGACACAGCAACCACTTGTCTCTGAGGACCTCTGGCACCAGTTGAGTGCTCGAGGATCACGTTGGCTCTACAGCACTTTCTGTGTGTCGAGGACACCATACCACGTCCAGTCGCAGCTGGAATCCGATCGAAAACACGGATAATCCACGCTACCACGTTGTGTAACTTTCCATAGCTAGACCGGCGAACAGAAGCTCGTGTGAAGTTGTTCTGCAGGAACTGCTGTCTGAGAGCATTCGAAGCTCCCTCCCCAAGAGTATTTACATATCCTCGATGAAAACGGATGTTACCATGAAATTAACAAAAAAAATCATAATTCACTGAATAGTACCAAAGAAAGAAAATTAATATTGCTTATCTTAATCGCTGTTAAATGCACTACTGACCATTAAAATTGCTACACTAAGAAGAAATGCAGATGATAAACGGGTATTCATTGGACAAACATATTATACTAGAACTGACGTGTAATTACATTTTCACGCATTTTGGATGCATAGATCCTGAGAAATCAGTACCCAGAACAACCAGCTCTGGCCGTAATAACGGCCTTGATACGCCTGAGCATTGAGTCAAACAGAGCTTGGATGGCGTATTCAGGTACAGCTGCCCATGCAGCTTCAAAACGATACCACAGTTCATTAAGAGTAGTGACTGGCGTATTGTGACGAGACAGCTGCTCGGCCACCATTGACCAGACGTTTTCAGTTGGTGATAGATCTGGAGAATGTGCTGGCCAGGGCAGCAGTCGAACATTTTCTGTATCCAGAAAGGCCAGTACAGGACCTGCAACATGCGGTCGTGCATTGTCCTGCTGAAACGTAGTGTTTTGCAGGGATCGAATGAAGGGTAGAGCCACGGGTCGTAACACATCTGAAATGTAACGTCCACTGTTCAAAGTGCCGTCAATGCGAACAAGAAGTGACCGAGACTTGTAACCAATGGCACCCCATACCATCACGCCGGGTGATACGCCAGTATGGCAATGACGAATTCACGCTTCCAATGTGCGTTCACCGCGATGTAGCCAAACATGGATGCGACCATCATGATGTAAACAGAACCTGGATTCATCCGAAAAAATGACGTTTTACTATTCGCGCACCCAGGTTCGTCGTCGAATACACCATCGCAGGCACTCCTGTCTGTGATGCAGCGTCAATGGTAACAGCAGTCTTATGGTCTCCGAGCTGATAGTCCGTGCTACTGCAAACGTCGTCGAATTGTTGGTGCAGATGGTTGTTGTCTTGCAAACGTCCCCATCTGTTAACTCAGGGATCGAGACGTGGCTGCACGATCCATTACAGCCATGCGGATAAGATGCCTGTCATCTCGACTGCTGGTGATACGAGGCCGTTGGGATCCAGCACGGCGTTCAGTATTGCCATCCTGAACCCACCGATTCAATATTCTGCTAACAGTCATTGGATCTCGACCAACGCGAGCAGCAATGTCGCGATACGATAAACCGCAATCGTGATAGGCTATAATCCGACCTTTATCAACGTCGGAAACGTAATGGTACGCATATCTCCTCCTTACACGAGGCATAACAACAACGTTTCACCAGGCAACGCCTGTCAACTGCTGTTTGTGTATGAGAAATCGGTTGGAAACTTTCGTCATGTCAGCACGTTGTAGGTGTCACCACCGGCGACAACCTTGTGTGAATGCTCTGGAAAGCTAATCATTTGCACATCACAGCATCTTCTTCCTGTTGGTTAAATTTCGCGTCTGTAGCACGTCATCTTCATGGTGTAGCAATTTTAATGGCCATTAGTGTATGTCATCGAGCAGTGTGTGAACTGCTTCGGATGTAAAAGCAATTATCTTCTTCATTCGAAGTTACTACACTCTTTAACACAATTTCCATTCACTCTCGTTTTCATCAAAAATTCGTGTAGATTCATACATTTAACAAAAGTGGATATACGTATTTATGTACGTATGTATGTTCGACATCTCCTCCTAAATCATTGGATCGATTTCAGTCAAACTTGGTAAACATATCCCTTACTGTGCTTTTTTCACTACTCTTGACGTAATGAATAATCTATTAAATTTCGGGCTACGAGCCGCACAAATACTACGATATACCAAGCTACCTTTAAAGCATTCCTTGTCTCTTATCAGCCAACATTTTGACAAAAGAATCACGGCTTTGCCTCAGTATGTAATCCTGTCATCTTGTTTTCAGTTTAACGGTGAATTTTATGAGCAGCTGATGGAGTTGCTATGGGAAGCCCACTGGTAGCTAATTATATATAGAAGACCTCAAGGACAGGGCAATTGACTCGCCAAGTTTTAAACCAACGGCCTTCTGCAGGTACATGGACGACACATTTGTAGTATTGCCTCACGGGAAGGATGAATTACAAGTATTTCTTGAGCATATCAATTCTTTCCACACTAGTATTAAATTTACTATGGAATTAGGAAGAGACGCCTGCCTCCCTTTCTTGGACGTTTTCGCTCGTCGTAAAGTTGATGGCACATAAGGACATGCTTTATATTGTAAACCAACGCTCACGTGTCTATGTTTAAGTGCCAGCAAATCTCATCACCCTTCACAAACAGTAGGTGTCGTTTAGACCTTAGTCCACAGAGTACACTGTAAATCTCATAACGATAATTTGCAAGAAGAGCTCACACACCCCAAGAACATTTTTAAAGCGAATTGATAATTCCAGCAATAAATTCAGAGAGCATTGAGTGTGAATTCTGAAATGCAAGTACGAGGAAAGTAATACCTTCAGATCAAGAACGTCCTTACCTTATGTAGGTGCTCTTTCGTTCTCGGGGAACTCCATGTTAAGTTGATTTTCCCGCCTCCTACGAGGATTGCAGCCTTACTCACTTCTGTGAAGGATGATTTATTGGTTTGTAAGGTGGGCGTGTATCAGATTTCTTTCGGGAATTGTGGCGTGTCATAAATGGGTCAGACATGAGAAGTGCTTGGAGCACTGAAGATACACACGCTTACTACAGATTTTATTAGAAAATGCTACATACTCGTGACTACACAGCCTACAGGTTTAGCCAATAATCGTTATAAGAACGAAATGTACGTTTAACTGCAACAGGATAATTATTCCATAGCGGGGCTCACATCTGTATATTTATCACAGTTTGTTTCTTGACATGGATATTATTAACCATTTCTGTAACAAAAAAATGGCTTTGAGCACTATGGGACTCAACATCTGTGGTCATAAGTCCCCTAGAACTTAGAACTACTTAAACCTAACTAACCTAAGGACATCACACACATCCATGCCCGAGGCAGGATTCGAACCTACGACCGTAGCAGTCGCGCGGTTCCTGAATGAGCGCCTAGAACCGCTAGACCACCGCGGCCGGCTTTCTGTATCAAATAATCCTGATAATTTTGTGCTCCACAGATGAATAATGTGAATGTTAATGAAAACTGACAAAGCTGTAATTCAGGCATGTTTATTACGCCGTACCCGGTTTCGTTCTGAATGAACGTCTTTAGGTGACACCGAAATTTCAGTCTTCGTAGCTAATTATCACAAAGTAGCAGACACGTTCTTATGACTCAAAACATTCTATGGGCCAAAAAGCAATTTGTGGAACGCGAGAAGCACACTGAAACACTTTGTAGACCGCACGCCACAAGCACAGGCACTTCTGTGAGCCTTACCTACACTCGCCCTTATCTAAACACTTGTGAACGCGTCTTGTGTCTCCGGGTAAAGATTTCGCAGCAGCTGCCTCGATTGTCTCCTGCTCTCGGGAGACACGCTTATTGTTTGCAGACAAGTAGCAACTCTAGAGCAGCAGGTGTCGTAGTTTGCCCTGCCCTCTGCGTTGTGTGCACACACACACACACACTCACAAACACACACCCACCACTCTCGAGACGCACGCGGAACTTCCCAGGCGAGCTTAAGACATGTATGTGTGTGTTTGTGGGGGCGGGGACAGGCAGCTATAGGGGGCGGGGGGGGGGGGCAGAGAGGGGGAAGCACACAGCTGGCTGCGTTTGCAGGTTCTCTCACGGCCTTATCCATCCCCTCCCAATGCTTCATGATCACATTGTCTTTCCGTGATTTGTCACGAGTCTCTTTTCCGAACTATTTACTGCCTCTGCAACGCACAGAGGTCACAGGCCTTCAAAAATGGATTGAATCACTTCCAAAAACTGTCGTTTGTTCTGAAATACTTTTAACTGTTGCTTGTCCCAGATATATAATCGGCTCATTGTAATTCGCTGATGATACACTTCTAGACGCCGAAAATGAACAGAAACTGAGTCTATAACTTAATGAAATGAAACCTGTGCTAGTTGATGCCTATAATATTCACATAAACCAAAAGGACACTGAGGCAATGGTACGCGCAGCAAATTTCCATGCTGGAGGGCACTAATTGTTAAACTTGGGCACGGGAGTTTTGTTTTCTCGGAACCAGAAGAGATAAAGAAAAAAAGAGATGCGGAAAAGACATTGCAGCAAGCATTCCACAAGGTGAGGGGGGTTTCTAAGAACAAGTACTAACATTAAAAAGCGGCCAGAAAAGTTTCATGAAAAGTTCTGTCTGGGGTACAGCTCTTTATGGGTGCAGACGGTGAACAATCAGAAAGACAGTAATGGAACGATAAGAAATCTTTCAAATCTGCTCTAACAGGAGACTGTTGAAGATGAATTGGTCGTGTAAGGAATGAATAACTCATGCAGTGAGACAAAATGGAACGAAGAGCTAGGATAGTTAGGCACATGAAGATATTCTATGAGAAACTGAACGCTGTGTCCGGTGCACTAAAGCCAAAAAAAAAAAAAAATGGTTCAAATGGGTCTGAGCACTATGGGACTCAACTGCTGTGGTCATCAGTCCACTAGAACTTAGAACTACTTAAACCTAACCAACCTAAGGACATCACACAGACCCATGCGTGAGGCAGGATTCGAACCTGCGACCGTAGCAGCAGCGCGGCTTCGGACTGGAGCGCCTAAAGCCACGCAGGCAGGTCCGATCACTGCATATGCTCCAGATCGTTCCTCGAACTTAGGTAGATAGTGTATCGGCTTTAGCCGAATCTGAATTAGGATCGCTCTTTGATGCAATCGTTGAACTACTTAGCATTCCAGCCTGATGTATCAGTAACATCTGCGCTGTGCACGCAAACTGGATGGCTGACAGTGGTAATAAATAATAAAACTATAAGCGTCTGAGCTGTTGATAAAGGTTTTCAACTTCTTCACGACCTTTGTTCCTGATTTGAACTTCCTGACATCTTTTACAACGGATGTTAAATTTTGCCATCCATAGAGCTCTTTGCTAAAGTGAACTTCTTGTTCGTACTTTTCACTATGTCATCTAGTGTTGTCTCATTTCTTCTGGTGCCTTTTACTGTTTGTTTTACAATTTTTATATTCAGAAATCTGTTTTTCTGTTACTTTTCATTATTTTTGTCTTGTTTTAATTTGTAGGACATGTTAAAACGTTTGTCCATTCCATTATATAAGTCTAAATGCAAAATGGGCAAGCAAAAAGGGATAGACGACTGTGTAACCATGCTTGGGTAGAGGAACGATAGGTTTCACCTACAGAAAAATCGAAAAGAAGAGCAGCTGCATGAATATCAAGAGCTCACATTCAAAGCCAGTGCTAAGCAATGAAGCGAAAGTTGAAGTGTGGAGGCTGGTAAGAAACAGTCTGAAAATCTGGTAATGGTTTTGCTGGGTCGGGGGGTGGGGGGGGGGGGGCGGGGGGTTGTCTAGAAAAAACATTGATACGTAGCCCCGTTACCGAGTTATTTCGCAATGACTCTAGTCAATCAAGTCTTCCGGCGCGCAAATTCAAACACTTTCCCGCACTAAACCCCGGTAATTCACCCACATATGTCGGTCCGTGCATTACCACATATTGTAATGCTCATTACCAGTTAAAATGCGTCTTTTTGGAAGGGATAAATTTTATCTAGGTGAGCAAAAGTGAAGTTCGTTGGACTTGAGGAAATCAAACGAAAAACGCATTTGGCAACGTGCACTCTGGTAGTCTGCTTGAATTTACCCGTGCGATGACCTGATTGGCTAACTTCATTGCTGAATATCTCGGAAACGGCGCAACGTATCGAATGTTTTTCTGAACAATTATTTTTCAGCACAAACTCCCCTACTGAACCCTTACAAGCTTTTCAGACTGTTACTGACCAATCGGTATGCGGAGGGTCTACACAACGCAAGCGAAGTTGAGGACATTACTATAAAAAGAGAAGAGGAAATAGGTACAAATGTGATGTGAGACACGATAGCGCAAGAAGAATTTAGTAGATCACTGAAACTTGTAAGAGGTGAGGTATGCGCTATATGCGCTGCCTGCAATAGGCAAGGCATAGGAGAGTCTCTGACCAGAGAGCAGTATGTCGTTAGTTGTTGCTTGTCGCTAGTCTGCGCTTGTCTGCGCGTGTCGACAGTAGTCTTGAGTAGTCTGCGTTGAGTCGGCGGTAGTCGGCGCGTGTCGGCTGTCTGCTCTGCTCGGGACTCTGGTCAGGACTCTGGAGGATGGGTATTGTTGTAGAAGGTAAGGAAGCAGCCTTGCGCATATCTAGTAATGTATATTAATTGTCATTTAATTTCTTTCAAAAAAAATGCCCCAATAATAATTTTTATAATATAAAGTAATTTTTAAAAAAGCATTCATTTCAATTTAAAGATTTTATCCAATGAATAATTAATTCCTTTCACGAGTCACAAAGCATAGGCCAGCATTGCACGGAGCTGTGCCGAAAATTTTTATGTAAGAGCAGATATATTTGCAGTTTTTATTGAGGTAAGAATTTTTTGCTTTTTTATTCAGAATACAGCGCCGAGGCGCAGCGCTGCTGTCGTCATAAAATTTACCAGATTAATAAATTTTTTTATTATTTTGGTGTTTAGGAATTTTTCTGTTTCGAACTTAACATTAAATGAGAAAAGAATTTTGTGGGAACATTAAATGTGAATGCATTTCTGCACACAGATTATAAATGGGAGCCAATTTTGTACAGAGGTTACAATATTAAAAAATTCATTTAATTATAATTTTTGTGGGGAGTTTACACTTGGTTCATTTTCATTTAATTATAATAATTTTGTTGGGAGGTTACATACGGATCAATTACATTAATAATTTTTGTGGGGAGGTTACACTTGGCGACATCCGGCCAGGATCGTATTTCTTTGTGAATCTTATGATAAGTAGTCATATATCTGCTCTTATTTACTTAAATGTAGTTTGCATCTGGCGCAACGCATTTACTAATTTGTCACTCTTTCTTTCACAGATCATCGGCAATTTGTTGCTCTTTGTTGTAATTGTGTTTGTTGCATTTTTGCATTGTCCTTGTTTCATTTGTGCTTAATTTTGTTTTGTAAAAAATGCCGCGAAAAACTGTTAACAGTACATCGCGATGTGTAATGAGTGAAATAGCCGACTCTAATAATTTGACCGATAATATTTGCGACACTCAGTGTAATGATGACTATCCTTCATTTACAGACAATCAGTGCGTACCGACCACTAGTAATGATTTTAATGCTAATGAAGAGCAAACAAATTCAATTGTGTCCTCTGTTAATTTAACGACAATTGATGAGGCGGGACGTTCTGTTACAATGAACGCAACCCAGTTTAACACACCCGATTTGCAAAATTTGAATTGTGAACAGATAAATTTCTCTAACGAAAATGAACAGTGTACTCAAAGTACGACAGATTTATTTGATTCCGAGGTAGTGACTAACAGTGCACATCCGATTGGGAAACCTTTTCGAGAATCACAGAATGACCAAATGGTTACAGAAAACGTGACAAATGCAGATACACCAGCACATAGCATAGAAAATAGAGTCGCTAATTTTGGCTTGGATCAAATTATGGCAGTATTGCTACAGTTTAAGAAAGAAAATGACAACAATTACAAACAACAGAATGAAAGACAAGACATCAATCACAAACAACTTAGTGAAAGTCTCAAACAACAAATTAATGAAATTAATGAAAAACAAGACAACCTTAATGAAAATTTCAAACAACTTAATGAAAAACATGACAACCTTAATGAAAAATTAGACAACAATTCCAGACAGCTTTGAACAGATTACAGCCGTTGCCGCGCAGTGTCATGATACTAAGGAACAATTACGTGAGGAAATTAAGGCTAGTGCTAGAAACAGTAGTGAAGAAATTAGATCTGTGGCACAAGAATTAAATAATAGACATGCAGATACAACTAAATTACTTAGAGACGAAATTAGTGCAGTCGGTAAACAATGCTCTGAAAACGCAACACAGTTACGCGACGAGTTTAAATTAATGTCTGCAGTACTTTCGCGCGCACTAGATGCAAAGGTAGACGCGAAATTCGACTAACAGAACAGTCAAATTGACGAACGTTTTAATCACCATCTACAAAACAGTGAAACGCGTTACCATAAATTCATACAGGAACAAAATAAAGTAAAACGACAAGTTATGGAAACAATTACTGCACAGAGACAGGAAGATAAGCGTAAATTGTTTACGAAAGCGAAAACATACGTAGATAACAATATTGCTACAGTATCAGACGAAATTAATACTATCAAACAGTTGAACACCGAATTGCGTGATGAAATTTCCGATCTTAAATCAAAAACAGATACACACACAGTAGACTTTCAGACAGTGACCGACAGACTTGAACAATTAGAACTAATACAGGATTCCTATGTCATCAAAGCAGACATTAAAAAAATTGAACGAAACCACACGTAAAATACAAAAACAAATTAATGCTTGTGACACTAAAAACGATGATCAGGTAAAAATACAGATCGAAAAATATGATGAATTGGCCAGTCGTATTGATGTTATTGAAAGTAATAATGACAGCAAATCAGACGATACTTCACCGATTTCGTTTAATCAAACACCTGAGTTCCAAAATTTACAGCAGACGATCAGTGAGATAGATTCGTCCAATAATACATTACGTAGAAAATTGTCAACTTTACAGCAAGAAGTTACAGAGATGAAAAATGTTTCAGTCACTAACACGTCACAGCATTTCCCACATTCCGAACATTTCTCACACTCACACAGCCAGTATAATTTAGGTAATTTACAGAGGGTACGTGACTTAGATTCCGAACAATCACAGACAAATAGATTCTCATACAATCCTGAACCTGTTCAGACGTACAGAGACGATAATTTTGATTACAAACATTTTCTATCAGTGAGAAAATTTAAAGTATTTAAAAATGACAGAACACAGATTCGTCCCTTGGATTGGATACAACAATTTAGCTTTGCTTTTCCACCGACTTGGCCTGTAATGCACAAACTTGAATTTATTTGCAGTTTTTTGGAAGGCGAACCGGCAACTCGTATGAGACCGATCGCGAGACAATGCTACTCGGTAGAAGAATTTCAGAATGCTTTTCTGTCAGCGTATTGGTCGAAGACGACACAGCGCGGAATCAAGGATCAATTAATTAGTTTACCAAATTATAAGAACTCTAATTTTTCCACTGTCACGCAATTTTTTGAGCACATGGTCCAACAAAACCAGTACTTAAGTGAACCATACAGTGAATCTGCACTTATTCAATTATGTATTTCTAAATTACCACGATCATTAAGAGTGTCACTTTTAACGGGTCAGCAAAAAGAAAATATTTCGGCATTCAGAGATCTGTTACAGCTTTTGGAAGTGGAGCAATCGGATTATTCCTTTATAAACAAAAATTTTTCATATAATAACCAAGGTCAACAAACATACAGTAATTACGATCAGCCACGCAATTTCAATAGCAAGGCTAATAGACGCTTCAGGAACGACAACCACCAGAACTTTAATAACAGACAAAATTTTAATTATCAGTATCGACAAAATTATCAGCAACAGGAACCACATTTTGGTAACAATAGACGTTTTTCACCGCAACAGCATGAAAGCCAGCCGGTTAGCATACCTAACCAACAATGTAATGCACAAGGTCAACCAAGCTTTAATGTTTCGCCGCGTACGCGTATAGCGTCGGCCCCAACAAATAGTAATGCACAGCAACAAGGAAACCAGTACGTACAGAAAACACACTATTTCAATTCCTATCGCAATGCACCGTATAGAAATGACTATCATGACAGACGTAAAAATAATGAGCACAATTTTCAGCGTACATTTAATAACAGTCGGTCTTACCAACAGCAAAATCATCCGCAACAACATATTGTCATGAATGAACCAGACCGTAGATATCATCCCGAACGTAATACGTCAGGAAGAAATAACAGAACAGTACAAATAGTGGAAATGCCACAGCATCCTCCTGAAAATAATAGCACGTCAGAAAGAATTTGACTAGATACAGTACAGGTTGCATCTTCCAGTAACGCAAGCAATACTTTTGATACAGAGAATCATGTTCACGAAAATGTTATTACTTTTGACGACATCCGAGACACTCTTTTGCAGGAAAGACCAGTTATTCAAAAAACCATTTCACACCCTGCCATCGAAGTAAAAATTGGATCATCGAAATTTTCAGCAGTAATCGATTCTGGATCTCCTATGTCAGTCATAAATGAGGAAACTTTCAACGAGTGTAACAAAGAGAATACCTATCCTACGTTACCATTAGGCAAAGCGAAAGTAAAAGGAGCAGTATCTGGGAAAGGAGTAGATGTAAAATTACAGACACATTTATCATTTTGTATTGCAGGTCATACATTTCACTCAAATTTTTGGATTGTTCCCTTATTGACGACAGACGTTATTTTAGGTACGAATTTTCTGGTACAACACGACGCAATTAATGACTTTCAAAACTCCTATTTAATGTTAAAGGATGAAAATGTACAACTAGCTTTAGAATTTCAACACTCGTTATCTGCAGAAGAAAAAACAATTAATCGTACAGAGGTCATTTCCGCATCACGTAACATAGACTGTCATTCCACACTGTTCACAGATACGTACGTACACAACTATAATACTCCAGACGAAGCCGACTATGACGTTATACAGTTGATTTCTCATAAAGTTAAACAGAGCAGTGCAAATACAGACGACGAACGCACACAACTATGCAAAATTCTTTTACAGAAAGCTCCAGTTTTTGACAACGTTCCTGGTACTATGTCCGGTTTAGTGTATGAATTTCAGGTTAATCAGCACGACACATTTAAAGCCAAACATTATCCCATTCCGTATATTCATAGAGAACAACTTAAGAAAGAATTGCAAGCTATGCTTGACCAAGGAATTATTGAACCGGCAGTTAGTCCGTACATAAATCCACTCCATATTGTTAAGAAAAATGATGGTTCACTTCGCCTCGTACTTGATTCACGTCACATCAATGACATCATTATTAATGAAACAGATCGCTCTCAAACACTAGAAGAACTTCTACAGAAATTTCATGGTACTGCTATTTATTCCACATTAGATTTGAAATCGGGATTTTGGCAAATTCAACTCCATCCGGACTGCAGAAAGTACACGGCTTTTCTTTGTTTTGGTGACTGTTATCAATTTTGTAAATTACCGTTCGGTTTAACTATTTCTTCAGCGGCATTTATTCGCGGTTTGAATACAATACTTCCGACAGAACTTAAAGACAGAATCACAACGTATGTAGACGACATTCTTATTGCAGAAGCTAACTGGTCTGAACACAATCTGATTCTTGAACAACTGTTACAAACTTTTCGTGCACAAGGACTCACAGTTAATCTCAGTAAATCGCACTTTGGTAAAACTTCTATAAAATTTCTTGGTAATGTAATTTCAGCAGAAGGTATTGCGCCTGACCCGGAAAAACTTCAAGCTTTACGTGACATTACTGTTCCTACGACGAAGAAACAACTACGTAGCTTTTTGGGTTTAATTAACTTTTTTCGTAAATTTATTCATTACTCTGCTTTAGACACCCCTAGATTACGTCAGTTGACAAGTAAAAACACTATTTGGTCCTGGGATAAGCAAGCACATTCTGAATTTGTGAACCTGAAAGAAGCTTTGTTGAATGCACCACTTTTATCACATCCAGATCTTACTAGAAATTTTTCCATTGCCACCGACAGTTTTAACACCGCTTTAGGCGTACACATTTTTCAGGAAATTGAAGCAGATGGCACTACAGTAATTAAAAACATAGCCTTTGCGAGTTGCATTCTGTCACCTGCTGAAAGAAATTATTCTGTTACAGAACTTGAAACATTATGTGTTGTTTGGGCATTTACGAGATTTCGGCATTTTCTTTATGGAAGACACACTACTGTTTACACAGATCATAGAGCGATACAATTTTTACTTTCGGCTAAATTTACACACGACAGATTAAGCAGGAATTTAATTTTACAATTGTTCACATTCCCGGTACACAAAATATTGTAGCAGACGCACTATCCCGTTCTTTCAGCAACAATCAGCAAGACATCGCAACCAACTTCTGCAAAGCAAATTTCAGCGCCATGTACGTTCAACAAGTTGCATTTGAGAATTTCATTTCGTCGTCATTACAAGACATAGCACAAGAGCAGAGTAAAGACAACGTATGGAAAGAAATTAAACACCTTTGGGAAGATAGGAATAATGTTACCATTAGAAACCATTACACTGTACGCAATAATATTCTGTTTCGCCGCTCTCATCCTGACAGCAACAATTGGTTATTATGCATTCCTGACGAACTTGTTAACAAATTAATCTGGTATACTCATTTAAGTTACGCACATTACGGAGCCAGAAAATGTTTTCTTATACTGAGACAGAACTGTTATTTTACCAACATGGAGAAACGTATTCGACGAGTTTTAGCGTCATGTAAAATCTGCCAGAAAGCTAAGTCAGATACGACTTCACATATTCCTCCATTACATCCCATTGTACCTGTTAAATTGAGACACATGGCCGCTGTAGACATTTTTGGTCCGATTCCCAGAACTAATAGAGGTTTTTGCTACATCTTTGTCGCTGTTGAACTCACCTCAAAATTTGTTACCATCACTCCGTTACGCAAAGCTACTGGTAAAACTGTTTCGAAAGCATTTGTAAAACATTTTCTATTTCATGTAGGGCATGTATTGAAAGTAATTTCCGACAATGGATCACAGTTTCGATCTGCTATATGGACACGTATGTTACGAGCTAGAAACATTTCTCCGATCTATATATCCACGTACCATGCTTCTTCGAACCCTTGTGAACGATTAATGAAAGAAATTGGTAAACTGTGTAGAATATACTGCCAAAAAAAACATATTGATTGGGACACACTCATACTCTCATTCCAGGATGTAATTAATTCCATACCAAATGAATCTACTATGCTATCTCCGTCTGTTATACTGAAAAATGTTGAACCACCTAACAAAATTAAAGAATTAGTAACCTTTCCTACATCTCGTCGACTACGACACCATGAAATAATTGACATTGCGCTAGACAACATCAAACGTGCCGCAGAGCGCCGGAGAAGACAGCAAAAACAGGTTTGTACACGCCGTGACTTTCACATTTGACAGAAGATATTAGTACACACACATTATTTATCTAATAGAGGAAAAGCTAGATGTAGTAAATTTGAGCTTCTATATGCAGGTCCACATCGAATTCGCAGCATTCCTCACCCCAATGTAGTACACGTCGAAACTTTGAGAACCAGAAAGACCAAAGGGAACCACCACGTCTCCAACGACAAACCTTTTATTGAATGAACATACTTTATGATTTATCACACTGTAATGCCATTTCCTGATTTTTTTATGACCACTTATGCAATTATATTCACATGAAAACTTACTGATGATTATCGTATTTTTTCTTGGCAAGTGCCCGGCAAGGTAAGGTTAGCAGGTCGCTTTTCTTGTCGTTACACATTAGACCGTGCACATTTTTCCAGATGAACTTACACATTTTATGACCAATTATGCGATTCTATCTAGTGACATATTAATTTTATCAAATTCTTTCTCCATTAAAGTCTTCAACTCTCGACTCTATCAACTACACAACATACAATCTGAACAAAGAGAGGCATTTGTTGTTGTTACACGTCAGACCGTGCACATTTTCCATTTTTTATGTATGTATGATTGTTTTACTGTTTTGTTTGTATGCGCTATGAAATATTTAAGATATAACAAACACCAGTTGACTTTGACATTTTGCCTTATGATATCTCAACATCGTGACTATTTTTATATATTTTTTTTTTTTTGCTGCTACATTGTGATATTCTGTGTACATTTTTGCATCTGAACACTGTCTATGTTTTTTGACATATTACGTTTTCTGTCATGCTACGCTGTATGCTCAATTATATCACGAGAAACAAATTTTCTTTTAATAAGTATGTGATTTAAATGCAAGGTATTAATCCTTATTCATCATTTTCAGAAAGAAATACATTAAACAGAAATGGGAATTTCACCTTCGGAATGACCGAAAGAAGATGCAGTACCTCGTGGCGAAGAGTAAATGGATCAGAATTAACAAGCATTAACAAGAATATATTATACACATCGTATGATAGCAGTCTTAACTAAATTGTTTTCTTTCAATATACGAGGCGATTGATGCAGACTGTCAGACAGAACTACACATCTTAGTTTTAGTGATGAAATATGCTAGAATATGGTAATATGGATAATGAAGTTTTTCTTTACAGGTGATGATAATAATGCTAATGAAGTTTTTCTCTGCAGATGAAAATAATGATGAAGTTTATATATTTACTGTTAGTTAAGAAATGCTACGTAGTTATTTAGGTATTTGTTGCAGTTCGTTTTGACAGTATGTCTTATGTCGCATGGTATGATGACTGAAGGTTTTGGAAAGGACAGCTAGAGAACATATATATATTTTTTACACATTTCATTACCTGTTAATTCGAAGTTCACTACTTTTCAGCATAACATGCATTTCTTCTTTCAGCTCAATAATCCACTTTGTATTTTTTCCAGGAGAAGCTTCTCATGATACTTACTAAACCTGTTACTTATTAAACCTGTTCTAGTACTTGCATTATTTACCCAGTTGTGATCACATATACTGCCTTTGTTTCATAACCTTGCTACAGCTGACTCATGACGAATGACGTTATTAATCCTTATTTCCAGCAATAAGTCAAAAGTAAAAATATTTTCATGCCCCAGCAATTAATTATCGATCCCAACACAATGCATTGCTAGCAAAAAAAAAAATTAATACCAGTCCCAACTATTACCAGTATACAATCAAATAATGCTACCAGTTTAAGATATATTTCTAGTTCTAAATATAATACAAATTTCTCTGTTGTACTTAATCTATTATGTTTATGTATTAGTCGACTACAGACCTTGAGTAATAATTACAGTGTGTTACATTTTTAATATGTCCTATGTCATTTGAATGATGAGTTCTGAGTAATACTGAATGATGACTTATGCATAAATGCTATGCCAATAATTAACTCTTGTTTTGAATGATGACTTCTGAATAATACTGAATAATGTTTTGTAAAACTATATGAATACCTTGTAACTGGCCAATGAGTGCCAAGAATTATTTTTAAATATGTCATATGTCACATGAATGATGAAAAATGTTTTGTAGTAATCAATACTTACTGAATGATGACTTCTGAATAATACTGAATAATGTTTTGTAAAACTATATGAATACTTTGTAACTGGCCAATGAGTGCCAATAATTACTGCAATCAGATGAGTTATGAATAGTGTTTTGTAATATTCAATACCTGCTACATGTTTAGTAACTGGCCAATGAGTGCCAATAATTATTTTTAAATATGTCATATGTCACTTGAATGATAAAAATGTTTTGTAATAATCAATACTTGCTGACCAACGAATGCCACTGTTCCTTATACTTTAAATTTATATTATGTCACTTTCATGCCATATATATGAATTAGCTCCTGTTTGAATGATGACTTCTGATGATTTGTAACTGGCCAATGAGTGCCAATGTTCTCTGTAAACAGATAACTTATGAACATTGTTCTGTAATACTTCACACATGGTACAGAAATGTTCAGTAACTGGGCGATGAGTGCCACGAATTACTTAAAATCAGTTAATAGACTAGTGTAATTATCAATGATGACTGGCATAAGATTTAATGTCCTTCACCTTCTAACCTAATTACCAGAAATTACTGTAATATCCGTTTGTCCTGTCTATCCTCATGCTCATGGAGCACTATATTTGGTTTTTGCACTAATTCTACGTTGGTGTACCTTACAAGAACGTGGTGTTGACACGACATGGCCGGCCGGTGTGGCCGTGCGTTTCTAGGCGCTTCAGTCTGGAACCGCGTGACCGCTACGGTCGCAGGTTCAAATCCTGCCTCGGGCATGGATGTGTGTGATGTCCTTAGGTTAGTTAGGTTTAAGTAGTTCTAAGTTCTAGGCGACTGATGACCTCAGATGTTAAGTCCCATAGTGCTCAGAGCCATTTGAACAATTTGACACATATAAATTAAGAAAAAAAAGAAAAAAACAATAAATATTTAAGAAATAAATAAAAAAATACAAAAAAATAAAAAAGTTGTTATATTAACTTTAGTATGTTGTTAAACTAACTTAATTATGTCATGTATTGGAAAATTTGACTCGTTCCACATCATTACGAAATATCGTATTCATGATCCATGGAACTAGTATTAATCTAATTTAATCTAATCTAATCCACCTTGAGCAATGGAGATATTATTATGGTCCCACTGTTTGGTGTACCTAATGTACTACCAAAATGATAGCATGGAATATTAATACGACATTTCAGTGTCTTGGCTACACTGATTAATACTTCAGGGAAAAAAGAACTTCAGATTGTCTCACTTGGTGTTGTGCTTCTGTAGAAAGATATGGACTTTCAGTGCAGCTGCGTGCAACCTAATGTGCTATAACCATGATGCAATCCATCCCATTCCTTCCCTAGTTCTTGTAAAATGATAATGACATATACAGTGCGTGTGCACTTCATTTTCATTTGTTAATATGATCAGTTGTCCAAAATATGCTAAAGACTTCTACAGTGCATGTGCACTTTATTTCACTCCATGATATGTTATGTAAAAATGCTAAAGACTTCTACAGTGCGTGTGCGCTTTATTTCACTCCTTGATATGTTTATTTGTTGTAAAAATGCTAAAGAGTTTTACAGTGCTTGTGCACTTTATGTCATTTGTTAATATGATTTGTATTCATTGCCTATACATTTTGTGATTTCCTGATATGTTCTGTACTACAGTGCGTGTGCACTTTTTGTCATTTGTTAATATGTTTTGTACTCATTGTGTACCCATTTTCTCTTTGCTTGATATGTTCTGTACTCAGTGCATGTGCACTATATTTTATTATATATATATATATATATATATATATATATATATATATATATATATATATATATTCTGTGGTTGTAAACTTAGTTAATTAGGAAAAATTTGATGTTCATGACAAGTCCAATTGACTCACCATCGCTGCCAAATTTTTGCCCCCCCAGTGGAGGGTTATGTAAGAGGTGAGGTATGCGCTATATGCGCTGCCTGCGATAGGCAAGGCATAGGAGAGTCTCTGACCAGAGAGCAGTATGTCGTTAGTTGTTGCTTGTCGCTAGTCTGCGCTTGTCTGTGCATGTCGACAGTAGTCTTGAGTAGTCTGCGTGAGTCGGCGGTAGTCGGCGCGTGTCGGCTGTCTGCTCTGCTCGGGACTCTGGTCAGGACTCTGGAGGATGAGTATTGTTGTAGAAGGTAAGGAAACAGCCTTGCGCATATCTAGTAACGTATATTAATTGTCATTTAATTTCTTTCAAAAAAAATGCCCCAATAATAATTTTTATAATATAAAGTAATTTTAAAAAAAAGCATTCATTTCAATTTAAAGATTTTATCCAATGAATAATTAATTCCTTTCACGAGTCACAAAGCATAGGCCAGCATTGCACGGAGCTGTGCCGAAAATTTTTATGTAAGAGCAGATATATTTGCAGTTTTTATTGAGGTAAGAATTTTTTGCTTTTTTATTCAGAATACAGCGCCGAGGCGCAGCGCTGCTGTTGTCATAAAATTTAACAGGTTAATAAATTTTTTTTTATTATTTTGGTCTTTAGGAATTTTTCTGTTTCGAACTTAACATTAAATGAGAAAAGAATTTTGTGGGAACATTAAATGTGAATGCATTTCTGCACACAGATTATAAATGGGAGCCAATTTTGTTCAGAGGTTACAATATTAAAAAATTCATTTAATTATAATTTTTGTGGGGAGTTTACACTTGGTTCATTTTCATTTAATGATAATAATTTTGTTGGGAGGTTACATACGGATCAATTACATTAATAATTTTTGTGGGGAGGTTTCAAACTACAAAGCGGAAGTAGGGGCCCTGAAAAAGACGAAATTTTCACATAATTATTCGGAGCCTTCGGGGGCCAGCTATAACAAAACTATTCCATCTATTGCGCAAGAAATGTGAGATAGATTTCAAGCAGAATTTAATAATTTCAATTCCAAAAAATGAAGGTTCCTGTCAGGTGTGAATACCACTGAATCAGCTGTTTAATAATCCACGGTTCCAAAATTTTTACACGAATTATTTTCAGAAGAATGAAAAAAAAACTGGTAGAAGCCAACCTCGGGGAAAATCAGTTTCTGCTCGGCAGAAATGAAGAGATACGTAAGACAATACTGACCCCATGTCTTATCTCAGAAGACAAACTGATGAAAGCCAAACCTCAATTTTTAACATTTGTACATTTATAGGCAGCGTTTAACAATATTGACTGGACTATATTCTTTGAAATTTTGAAGATAGAAGGGATAAAATAAAAAGACTGCCAGGTTATCTGCAACTTGTACAGAAACCAACTGCATGTATGAGTCGATGCACGCGAAAGAGAAGCGGTCATTGAGAAGGGAGAAGGACATGGTAATAGCCTATCCCTTATGATATTCAATCTGTACATTGAGCAACCAGTAAAGGAAATCAAGGAGGAGTTTAGAAAGTGAAATTAAGTTCAAGGAGAGGAAATAACACCCTGTGAGCATATCAGTCGCTAGCGGAGAAGCCATCTACCTTGTACAGCAACTACTCCTCTTTAGCAGAGGGTTCGCTTCTTGCAACCTTGGATATTGGGTATAAGAGTTGTATATCATAGTTATGCAGCTCGTTAAATAAGCGTAGAATTTATCACACAATATGCTGGCTACGATGAGGAATTCTGAATAGAAAATTATTTTCAAAATTTGAACCACTTCATGACCGTAATGGAGAATTAAAGTGGAGAGGAGAGGAGAAGATTTGTGCAGACATGAGGTTCAATGTACCCATTATTGCAGTAAGCATCCAAACTTCAAATAACAGAACAGGAAACCACTTAAAATAAAACAAGACATATTTATGTAATACAAATGAACTTTAACTATGGCTAAATTAAGCAATAGAACAATTATCCTTATAACAATAACAGAATAAATTCGAAATCAACAACAATTTTAATCTTGCCCATGCAGATAGCTGGGCAACAACATAATGATTTACAGTTGCTGACACTCGGCCATCTCCAGAAATAATAACTGTAAAACCTATTACAGCAAAGAATACTTAACCTTATCTAGGATCACAAAATACTACCTATAATTACACCTTGATCTGGTATTACAACCGTCACCAGGCAACTAAAGCACTGGCTACCCACACCAGTACAAAGCTATCCACGCTCTTTTCAGAATAACTACTTACACAGTAACATACCTAGCAGCTCATTCGTAAAAGAAGTAACAACAAAATATTAATGCAACAAGAGTGAGCCACAGACTCATTCACATAAAATCAGTAACACAATTAACTCTTAAGGCCACTGGAGTCATCAATTTTTGCACTCACAGCAACAAACAATCAGTTTCTGCTTAAGAGGGTTAGGACATCAAACTGCCCGACTTGGAGCAGGAGAGGCACCACAGGACATTTTAATTTCCACTATCTATACTTTTACAAATAAATTCATAAAACTGTCAGCATGACCAGGAAGGGTTCCGGATTCACTCTCATAGCAGTGGAAGTTCAAAAACATAACAAAAACTTTTTTTACATGTGAAATATCTTCATTTTTCACTTACTATTGGCTGCATTCGTTGCTATAGGTACACTTTTCTTCATAAGTAAGGGAGATTCTTCGATGAATTTGGCACAGCATACAAACCAAACTTACAGGTGTGTGAAACTCTAGAATTTTCCAAATCTATTACAAACTGTGTTAAAAATTGAGATAATTAACCATAAAATTTGAGTTTTTTCTAAACATGAAGTTTAAAATGTAACAGCTCATTCATTTGTTCATTAATTAAATTCTAGAGTTTCATACATCTGTAAGTATGGTTTGTATCCTGTGCAAAATTCATCGAAGAATCTCTCTTACTTGTGAAGAAAAGTGTACCTATAGCAACAAATGCAGCCAATAGTAAGTGAAAAAATGATGAAATTTCACACGTAAAAAAAAAAATTATTTTGTTATACTTTTGAACTTACGTTGCTATGAGTTTGAATCCTGAATCCTTCCTGGTCGTGTTGTCAAAGTTTTGTGAATTTATTTGTAAAAGTATAGACAGTGAAAATTAAAATATCGTGTGGTGCCTCTCCTGCTCCAAGTCGGCCCGTTTGACGTCCTACATTTTGCACTAGATCATGCCCACCGTGTGAAATAACACAATTATGCCGTCTCTGCCACGCAGCTCACACTGTGGCTCACCCTACATGTCATAAAAAAAACAAGCAACTAGCTACACGTCATACACAGACGTCTGAGCAGGAAGTTGTTTACATGTGGCTACACTGGATGCACGATTCAAAGGAAACACGGTGCTCCACTTCTGCGGTATCATCGAGAGACTCTGGCGCCACACCAAAGTTGGCAACGCGCATAGATACTACAGACGTTAGTAAAATCTCACTGCAATCCGTAACGATGAATGAGTGAGGCCGAAGACGACACACCTTCAGTCTCAGCACAGTAGCACCCTCATACGGAGGTCAACATAGAGCCGAGCTTGAGAGCACTCTCTACTTGGTCCTTGTCTTCAGCTGAAGTAGGTAACATCATCGAATAGGGCTAAGGAGTTATTCAAGTCTCAGACGTAAATGTACCTTGGTAAATGTTGAACATTATACTGCAAGAGAACATTTCCGTAATTAGTGCATCAAGTGATGCTTTAATAACCAATGACAGTCATAAATTATCAAGTAGTCCTGGCAAATGGTTGTATTAAGTTAAGTATATCTTGTTATTCGCTCATGTAACAAAGTGAACTAATATTTTAAATGTTGTAGGTCCAATGAGCTATCTTCCTGTCCGATCACAGAACCCACAATTACGACTGGACGATTGTCGTTTTGTCTGGCAACAACAGCCTCAGTCACAGCGCCACCCGGATGCCACCATAAGTTTGAAAAGCCCTCTGGTAGTAAGCCGTATCAGAGGCCAGCCATTCATTTGTCTCCATTGGAACTGCTGCGTGTCCATCCAGGAAAGATAGCAACCGGCAACCGCAGCGCCAGGCTGTACTCCACACAGCAAAACCGCACACACTGACGATCGCCTCGTCCGGTAGGTGTTCCGTTCACCAGCTTCTTGAGGCCCTTGGACTTGGGTCCGCCGCGGAACTGTGTTCTTCGTGTCACTCCTGCAACTGACCACTCCACTAGCCTGCCGTTACTGACACCTCGGCCGATGCACCAAACCAGCCTCAGGCAAGGTGATGCAAGTCGTGCCGACAGTGCCGGTCTCAGAAGATGTTGCCAGTTACCGTCGCTCCAGCTGATCATCGACTTTCTCCGTCCACGCCTGTGCCCCGCTCAGCTTCGCCAAAACTCATGTCCATCATGCGCCTGCGCTGCTCGTCCTCTCGTGACCCAAGTGCGACGCTCTACTCGGAATGAATCTGTGGTGGCGTGGTAATCGACCGTGTTGTTCGACACGGCACATGATTTTCAAAGTTATTTTTTTGTTTTTTAAAGGGACTTTTGGGGTGTATTTTGAGTACTCTTATACGACGGAACAGAACGCCCTGCTCCCCACTGAAACTCACAAATATCGTGAGATCTGGTGGCATGTGCATTGTCGTTAGTTTAGTTCTTTACGTCCTTCTGTGTAGACGTAGTCAGTATCCAGCTTTTTACTTCGGTTAATGTTCTTCATTCCTTAACTTGTTTCTGTCCTTGCAAGTTCATGCAGCTATGTAATTGTGGTCATTGACGTATCCCGATGGGGGAGCTGACTGCTGTTCCCGAACATTTCGATGCAACTGTCGATCCGCCTCATACGGCCGCTGAGAACGGCGACAGTGTTGATGGATTGGTAGGGCAGTCTCCTGATGCGAACATTCCTCTGCACGAACATTCCTCTACAGGCGTATCTTGCCAGATACGATTGTCTGTAGAGAACTCCGATCTGACACCAAATGGTCACTTGAGGGTGCCACCTAAATCAGGAACTATTTCACTTTTATGTGCTAAAACGACCTGTACATAAATGGGCCGGAGTTTTTCTTCTCTTCTCTCTTTCAAATTCTGAAGGTGGCAGGGGTAAAATACAGGGAGCGAAAGGCTATTTACAATTGGTACAGAAACCAGATGGCAGTTATAAGAGTCGAGGGGTATGAAAGGGAAGCAGTGGTTGGGAAGGGAGTGAGACAGGTTTGTAGCCTATCCCCCATGCTATTCAATCTGTATATTGAGCAAGCAATAAAGGAAACAAAAGAAAAGTTCGGAGTAGGTATTACAATCCATGGAAAAGAAATAAAAATTTTGCGGTTTGCCGATGATATTGTAACTCGGTCAGAGACAGCAAAGGTCTTGGAAGAGGAGCTGAACGGAATGGACAGTGTCTTGAAAGGATGAACATCAACAAAAGCAAAACGAGGATAATGGAATGTAGTCGAATTAAGTCGGGCGATGCTGAGGGAATTAGATTAGGAAAAGAGACACTGAAAGTAGTAAAGGAGTTTTGGTATTTGGGGAGCAAAATAACTGATGATGGTCGAAGTAGAGAGGATATAAAATGTAGACTGGCTATGGCAAGGAAAGCGTTTCTGAAGAAGACAAATTTGTTAACATCGAGTATAGATTTAAGTATCAGGAAGTCGTTTCTGAAAGTATTTGTATGGAGTGTAGCCATGTATGGAAGTGAAACATGGACAATAAATATTTGGAACAAGAAGAGAATAGAAGCTCTCGAAATGTGGTGCTACAGAAGAATGCTGAAGATTGGATGGGTAGATCACATGACTAATGAGGAGGTATTGAATAGAATTGGGAAAAAGAGGAGCTTGCGGCACAACTTGACTAGAAGAAGGGATCGGTTGGTAGGACACGTTCTGAGACATCGAGGGACCACCAATTTAGTATTGGTGGGCCGCGTGAAGGGTAAATATCGTAGAGGGAGACCAAGAGACGAATACACTAAGCAGATTCAGAAGGATGTAGGCTGCAGTAGGTACTGGGAGATGAAGAAGCTTGCACAGACAGGATAGAGTAGCATGGAGAGCTGCATCAAACCAGTTTCAGGACTGAAGACCACAACAACAACAACAAGATAATGAAGCTGAGTCAGTGGCTGTCAGTCTCCTCCTCAAGCAATTTTCTCTACTTTTTCAAGGTGCAAATTGTCACAAAGTGGAAAGAAAGAGCTGTCAGCTGTAGGCAGCTTGAAAGCAAGGTGCGTGATGTGTTCCTTTTTATTAAAACAGCGGGAGAGGAACGAACTTAAAGTGTATCGATGCATATTCCGAGGGAAATTATCCAACAGGTGCAAAAATACCATCCTCGGAGCACTGGAAAGCATGGGTTGCAGTCATTTGAAAAAGACTCTCGCTGTCAATAGCGCCATAGACAACAATCGTCTGGATTCTGAGACTAATCTGGATTATTTCCAGAGACAGGTGGAAGTGAGGAAGGCAACTAAACTCACTCGTAAGGGCTCTGCACAGTTGTTTCAGTGTTGTGGGGTGTACAGTGGAGAGTTTCAACTAGAGGTTTCACTGGTTCTTTGACGACTTCTGCTGTAGATCCCTCTACATGCAGTACTTGGATTAGTCAATTGTGTGTTATAAGCTCCAAGTGAACACTCAGGTGGTAAACTATATTATGCAGATAGGTACTTTCTTTATTTGTCTTTTAGGTGAGCTGAAGTTGCGAGAACTGCTGAAGGAAACACATCTTCACAGAAACTAATTATTAAAAACGGATGCAAATGTGAAGAGTGAAAATATTGAAGCATTACTGCCCGTTCGCTGCTTCACCTCCAAGGATGTCTCGCGCAGCCAGAGACAAACCTTAGGGAAAAGTTTTACACATCGACCACGGCCTATCAGCCCAGATGTTTTAAGTGGAGTTAATACCGGCCTTCATGGCCTACATTGTATATAATTGAAATATTGCTTAATGCAACTGCCGGATCAGTAGCAGGACGATTCACGGCAATGCTACAAAACAATCACTCCCACATCATATTAAAAACTCATAATTGGTTGAAACCTGTTGTAGAAAATTTTATAAATACATTGTGAAGGTAAGCGGTACTTTTCATTGCAAACCATGAAAAACGTCATCTCACTCAACTTATTTATCCGCGAGATGTTGGATTCCGTTAAAAAATCCTATTTTGCATTTAAGAAACCGTACTTGCTTCCATATCACTATAGATAAAAAAATTAAACTTCAACATAACAAATTAATTTCTCCTTTTGGTACTAACGTTTGCCATGAAACTACAGTTCGATACTCAGAACTGTTTACGAAATATTCGCGTGTCCAAATGATATGCCTCTCCTAACCCTCACCACACGCATGTTCTCAAGTGCTTCTTGAATTTATTTTTTACAATGTGTACTGCTCATTGCCTGTTTAGCCCTTCGGTGGGAAAAATAGGAAAAATAGTCATCCCATCAGTAATAACTAGGTAAAATGCATCAATTTTTTCCGTAATTTCAGCACTTGCTTCTGGACCTGGCAAACTTTTAGGATGTTCTTGGCCTTGGTTTTAGGAGGAGGAGGAAGCGGTTTACTTATCCAAATAGTTTCTTTATCTTGCAGAACTAGCACTACTGAAAGATAGGATATTGCGGAGACATGGCTTAGCCACAGCCTGGGGGATATTTCCGGTCCGGCACACAGTTTCAATCTGCCAGGAAGTTTTATATTAGCGCACACTCCGCTGCAGAGTGAAAATCTCATTCTGGAAACACCCCCCAGGCTGTGGCTAAGCCACGTCTCCGTAATATCCTTTCTTTCAGGAGTGCTAGTTCTGCAAGGTTCGCAGGAGAGCTTCTGTAAAGTTTGGAAGGTAGGAGACTAGGTACTGGCAGAAGTAAAGCTGTGAGGACGGGGCGTGAGTCGTGCTTGGGTATCTCATTTGGTAGAGCACTTGCCCGCGAAAGGCGAAGGTCCCGAGTTCGAGTCTCGGTCCGGCACACAGTTTTAATCTGCCATGAAGTTTCCTCTGTTGATTGTTCGGAGTCACTGCTGTGGTTTTCTTCTTCTCTTCCCACTCACATTCACATGAATCTGCCTATTCTTGTAATTCTTCTTCTGACAATTCTCGCAGTACTTTCTCGTAGTCTTCAGAACGAACAATTAGACGGTGACTATCAAATGCCTTCTTTTTCTCCATTTCCACGCTTTTATGAGACCTAATGAAACACAGGTTTTTGTAAAAGTAATATATTGTAGCAAATCAATATCCAAGACTGTAAAAAGTAATGAAAGTTGCATATGGGAACTTTGATTCGATTCGAATTTTCATTATATGCTAATATAAGAATGATTGCCTTGAGCCGAATGAAAAACACAAGTATAGAAAATACTTACATCACTAGCTGCGTAGCGGCAAACACATCTCAAACGCAACACTCACGTTTCAAACAACAATAGCCACAAAACTGCTGACAGCAAGAATAGCGCAAATTGAGTAAGTGGTGACATCCGTTGAGAACAAGAAATACGTATCTGGTGTAAGTAGGCTGTTTTGGTTTTTATATTGGTAACGCCAAGTAGCGCTCTGTATGAAAATTACTGGCTGTGCTGTGTGTAGTCTGTGGCTGGGTGGCATTGTTGCAATACTGCTATTGTAGTGTTGGGCAGTTGGCTGTTAACAGCGCGTACCGTTGCGCAGTTGGAGGTGAGCCGCCAGCAGTGGAGGATGTGGGAAAGTGAGATGGCGGATTTTTGAGAGCGGGTGATCTGGACGTGTGTCCATCATAGAGAGTAAATTTGTAAGACTGGATGTCATGAACTGATATATATATTTTATGACTTTTGAACACTATTAAGGTAAATACATTGTTTGTTCTCTATCAAAATCTTTCATTTGCTAACTATGCCTATCAGTAGTTAGTGCCTGCAGTAGTTAGAATCTTTTATTTAGCTGGCAGTAGTGGCGCTCGCTGTATTTCAGTAGTTCGAGTAATGAAGATTTTTGTGAGGTAAGTGATTCATGAAAGGTATAGGTTAATGTTAGTCAGGGCCATTCTTTTGTAGGGATTACTGAAAGTCAGATTGCGTTGCGCTAAAAAAAAAAGAATATTGTGTGTCAGTTTAAGCACAGTCATTTATAATTTTTCTAAGGGGACGTTTCACTGGACGTTGACGCAACTGTAACGCTATCTGTGACACTAACAGAAAATTAAATCTTGCGGCTATCTGCCGCAGGCGCGTCCACCGAAGGGTTAATGCGATGCCCGTTAAAAACAACATATTTTTAAAATGAAATTATATGCGTTCATTCGAAAGAGTGCTTCCAAATTAGTTTCGTGTAATATTAGGTTTCATGTTGTGTGTTAGCAGCGACGGCAAAACACGAAAAACAGCGACTGATTATCGCTGCCGCGTGACGTTAGCTGACAGCGCTGCGCCATCTGGCTCCCGAGGCAAGAAGAGATGCATCAGTGATTCACACTTCTACTCGAGGAGGATGAATCTCTGACAGTGCTACTCACTCGCTCTGGCGAATCGTTAGAAAAATCAATAAACGACGTTCGACCAGTAAGCTATTCATCATGTCGTTGGTATCGAGAGTCGCTTTACCACCGTTTGATTTGTATTTATTTTCGCACGGAAGCGATGGCTGTTGGCGGATAAAGAAGAAGAGGTGGTGGCTCACTGTCAGAGAATGTCTGTGGCTAGTTCGCTCGTGAGAGCCACAGAACGGAATATGAACCCATAAATGTTGAATTTTGCGTCAAAAAGTATTTATGTTGTGCGTACGTATGCGTGTCACGCAATAGTTCCGAAAGGACGCGTAACTCTTAATTTAAGTCAAATAGTGCATGATACAAGCTCACAAGTTTTGACCTTTTGCACTACACTATAATGTGCTACACTTTACTAACAAACCTGAGAACGAATTCGATCTGAGATTGCAAAGCATGTGCGCTGAGGAATTTTTGGTTAATTCTTCTCATGTTCGCTACCTTTAAAGAGACCTTCTTTTGCTTGAATATTTGCCAACATAATTTCATGCAAATTATAAGTGTCATTGGACAAGACCTGTTACGAAAAATTAAGTATAGTAAATTATTATCTTTCAATAAAGCGGTAGTGAGAGAGGACAAGTTATAGGGAAGCAGCCTACTCACGCTGTAGTAAATTCACATCAGTTTCCATTGTGTGCTAGCCAGTCTGCTGTAACTAGCTCTGACGTCATAAATGTTGCGCAATACCTTATAAATGAAGCAAATGACCTAAAACTTTTCTAGAATGTCAGGAATAAGACTAAATTAATGTGTGTTAAATATCAGTTCGATAACTTCAGCCATTTCCGAAATTTGGACGTTTTTCTGTAAAAATCATTGGCGCAACAGAAAAGAGCTAGAGACTTCAAAATTTATATTTAGATTCATCTTTCATAATGATTTAATAAAAACAGTACTTTGGATTTCACAAATTAAGATTTTAGTGGAAATTCATGATTTTCTGGTTTTCGTCTCAAAACTGAAGGAAGCAAGATAGATTAAGTAGGCTAAGAAATAAGGCTAGGATGATCAGATTTAAATAGGTTGGAGGTCCGCTATGACTATGAAGATGTGAAAAGTTTCTTCTGAATACCTATAAAATTATAGCGATAGCGGATCTCAAAAGGGACAGTTCAGAGCTCATCTGCTGCGTGCAGTGCAATTAAATTAATTCTCTCGCCCAAAATACTTAACTTAGCCACGTCAAAATTTTATTATCAATACTTACCTGCGTGCTGAATGCACATTTAAATTAAGAGCTTCATCGGCCATCAGCAAGAGAAGCTATAATTTATTATGTAACTTAAAGTGGTGCGTTACTAGCCCAGCGGCTAGTCGGGAGAGCCGATTTGATCAGGCGTTCCCTTAGTCGTCCGCACCGCGGCTTTATATATAAGAACGCTGCGCGAGGAAGCAAGGCCCCAGTTCTCTCCAGACGCTGAATAACACGCCATCTGTGTCGGCAGTCGCGTCGCGTCGCGTCGCGTCGGTATCACTGCTACTAACAGCCTCGGATGCCGTATTCAGTTACTAGAGATGCGCGGAACCAGGAAATCATTTCAAGTGAAGTGTTAATTCTGGGATGATTTTCATTATCTAGCCTCAGTTTGCGTATTGTCGTATTTTCACGTGCCGTCGCGGGACAGACATTCTACCAATTATTTAGCGTGGCGTTTGATGAAATACTCCCATCAAATTATGGCGAGCATTCATTTCAACATTCAGTTCGGACATTTATAGTTGCATCAGCGCATTAGACTCTGAACTGCTCTGTTAGTTAGGTTGTAGGGATACTTGTGTTTTTTATTTGTGACTTTGAGAATATACTCAACTATTTGGAAAATCGTTTTTGATTAGAAATCCCGGACAATCTCCTAATTCATCAGAGCTATAAGCTGCAGCTATAATGGGATTCTCAGATGAAGTGGGCACTAGGAACTCTAATTACAGGCTTCACGTTTTGTTAACTCACTTTCTGGGTGCCTAAAAAGTAAATAGAGAGCCAGTGTTGAGAACGGCGAAAGACAGCATTAACAACATTTTAATAGCCAGAAACTGATTCAACAAACAAACATTTGTACAGCAAACGATTAATTTTCAATTTAAAAAACTCGCCGCCCCACAAAGTCACTCTCTCACTATCCCTCATATACAAGGATAGAATTTAATGTCGATTTTTCACCGAAGACATCGTGTTTACGATACGACAGCAAGATATCAGCATGAGCAGGCATTGATGGAAGCATGTACAGTGTTAACGGATGTGGGATCTTTATGGTTGCTCTTCATCGAATAGTATTTCTGTAGAGTTGAGAAAAAGCAGGCAATTTGGCCACTTAAATTAAATCTTGCAGTGGACATTTGTGGCTTGAAAGCCGCATACAGCTGTTAGGGAAAGGAACGTCTGCAAGCATTTAGTGGGGATAGAACGCTGGACCCAAGAATTTCTCCCACTGTGTGCAGCCCATGCGTTTGGTCCAAGAGCCGGAAAAACAGCCCACGTGGCCCTACCTGTTAGGCGCCTCCCGCCACAGCAGGGAACACAAAAGCACTTCTGTTAGTTTATCCGGGGCCCTGGTCAGACGTGCAGTAACGTTCAGGCTTTGCACATAATGATCTCCATGATAAATGTGTTGTTCACTTTAGAGCTATACAGAAACTCAAAACAGCACGATGCCTAAAGTGGCAGTGGAAAAAAAAATCATGTCGGCAGTACATCATCTCCTCTCTGCGCGGGAATTTGTGAGACAAGGATCGGCTGCTTCTCCTGAACAGAGAAGAGTATTGTTAACTTTGATTAGGATTGGCCGGCTAGTAGAGACATGGAGCTCGTGGAGTCTTGTGTTTTGCACGGCCGGCCGCTGTGGTCTAGCGGTTCTAGGCGCTCAGTCCGGAACCGCGCGATTGCTACGGTCGCAGGTTCGAAACCTGCCTCGGGCATGGATGTGTGTGATGTCCTTAGGTTGGTTAGGTTTAAGTAGTTCTAAGTTTTAGGGGACTGATGACCACGGATGTTAAGTCCCATAGTGCTCAGAGCCATTTGAACGATTTTTTTTTTCACGAAACCTTCGTGGGGGATGGTTTGCCGTGTCCCAGCACAGTTTTTTAGTGCGATCGGAGCGTTGACGACAATCTGAGGGTTGTTTGAGTGTCCACTTTTATTGTCTGAGATGAGAGGGAGAAAGCTCTCCAAGGTAGACTGGGTGGTTATTGTCTAAAATTAGGATTAATGGCAGGCTGGGTATGCTGAAGAATTCAGTACTCATTTATGTAATATCTTTATTCTCTTTGATAACTAATAAAAGAGGTGCCAGTTCCTAAACCCTTTCTGTACTACTTGTCAGACTCAATTTACTCTTTATCAGCAGGCCACTCGCTTAAGCTTACAAGAGACAATTACTATTCGGTAAATTGTTCTTGTTAATTGAGACAAAGACATATCGTCTCTGTTGAGAGCTATTCCCCAGAATAGATAATGACTACTTATCTTGCAGTTGCTGTGTGTGGTTCCAGAGGTGCTCAACAACTTCTCGCTGCGGATATCACTTCTGCATACTCATGTTGCGCGGCGGACTGGCGTACTACTGCTATCGGACTCCTCCATCAGACTACTCCACCAGAATTCTCCATCAGACTACTCCACCGGAATTCTCCATCAGACTATTCCACCAGAATTCTCCATCAGACTGACTCTTCTCATTTTATCTCTTGCTTATATACCGTTTAAGTCGCAGCTGACCCTCGATTTGATTTCTCCTAGAGGTTTTCGCTCGATGTTCCCACTTACGTACACTGGAAAGTTTCCGTTGACGTTAGGGTTTGTATCCCTTGGTGCAGTTTCAAATAGTTCCGTCACGTGTTTAGTCTGTGATCTGACGAGCTACTCGAGGTCTCTACATAACATACGGAAAACTTCGGTTGTCGTCCAACCGCGGTTCAACTAATGTCTTCGTGTGCGTGTTTTGATCGTATGCGTCTTCTGTCTCTTCCCTTCACAAATATCCTCCACTAGGGTTTCTCAATGCTTAAACTCCGAGGCTTCTAACTTCGTGAAGTGACAATTGTTCTCCGCCCATTTTGGTTCAAATAGCTCTGAGCACTATGGGACTCAACATCTTAGGTCATAAGTCCCCTAGAACTTAGAACTACTTAAACCTAACTAACCTAAGGACATCACACACACCCATGCCCGAGGCAGGATTCGAACCTGCGACCGTAGCAGTCCCGCGGTTCCGGACTGCAGCGCCAGAACCGCTAGACCCGCCCATTTTATCTGACAAGTATTGCTTAATAAAATCATTATTAATTTGTTTTTTCTTGGGACTGGACAGGTTGCGTGAGTGCTTTCGGGCTGTTGACCGAGGTTTGATTCGAGGTGAGGGCAAGAGAAACCTGGTCTTCCGATTCAGACTCCGGGCTGGAGTGGGTCTTCTGATTCAGTCTCCAGTCTGGAGAGGATTCTGGTCTCGAATTTTGTTATGCGTGGGTTGCACCAGGGATACTTGTCCTGGGCGTGACATCGCACTAGCACTGGTTTTGGCTCGGGAGCCTGTGGTGGGGGCTCAGCTGTACCGACAGTTTACACCCTCGCTGCGCCATGGGCAGCCTTTTTCGTGACGGGTCTGCCGCTCTGATGTTTGATCTCCTCGTGCGCACTGCCGTATAAGTGAGTCAAATTAGTGCGTGACCAGTGAACGGGAATGTCACGCGCTGGAGTCTGCTGAGACCTCAGGACTCCATTAGACAGTAATTTCGATCCATCTGACAGATCGCCAGGCGCAACTTTGGATTTTTCGTGCCGGCAGTAGTGAATCACAGGCGCCCCATATCGGTGCGCTGCAGACGCCTCAACCACCACTGCCACCTGGGACAGCGCCGCACATCGAGAAAAGAGGTGCTGTGTTGCTGCTCCAGCTTGTTGGAGCAAATAAGATGACAGTCTCACCACTTGTTTGCAACTGCACCAGCGTAGTACAGCCTCTGCGTAGAATAAATCCAACAAGCTCTGTTCAGTGTTAGATAATTTCAGATGGCATCATCCATATTTTGAGCCAGAGTAAATCAATCAGACGGAGCTCAGTCTTTGCAACCATCCACCACACAGGATTGTTAACTGTTCGATGTATATTTGTGCTGCAGTCAGAATATGTTTGATTTTTGTAATCATCCTTAATGTATATTGATATCCACTTTTTAATCAACAAACGTATGGTATATTATCATAAGAAACAGCCCCGTATTGATATATTAACCACCCATCAACTACTGACAAAAATAATGACAGGGCTATCGTTTCAATAATACTATTTCACCACCAAATTCATTTAGTTTATGATAACTGTGATAACTTCCAATTGAGGTTATCAACAACAAACACAGTAAAAAGCCGAAATCAATTTAGCAGACCCATGGGGAACGTAGTCAAGTGGAAGCTTTACTAGCTGCTGTCAGGGCGGTAACTCGTCCGTCGCCTTCCAAAACATACCCCAAGTCCAGTGTAGTCTTGCAGTAGAAATATTAAGAAAACTTAAGAGAAATAATTGCTACTGAAGAAAGGAGAAAGTCCGTACTGGTTGTCACAGTTTTCGACTCGCAGTGTCTCTGATTATTGACAAATGAAGTACAATTTACAGTTGTACCAACATACCGCCACATCAGATACCGCCTGATATTACGAAGCTACACTACAATCTTGTATACATAGTTTAAATCGTTGTATTAGTTCCAGTTAAATGCCCTAGAAGATGTGTGAACAGAGTGTACTCTGGCACAACATCTCCTAGAGAGTATTTTTCTACTAAAGCTAATTGATTTTGCTCCAGCGTTGTAGTATGAACATAAGTCCCTAATTGTGGTTTTAAGTACTGTAAAACAGAGCCATCTGTAAGGCAATGCAGAAAACTCCAGATAAATTTCATTCTACTTTATGGGTTTTGGAACTGCTGACTCAAATTACTCGTATTTACAGATGACGTAACTGTATGCTATTGGGCTACTGAGAGTGATAGGGCAGAGGTACATGAAGAAGAAAAGGAAGGTGTATGTTGTGTTCATTGATCTTGAGAAGTCTTTTGACTGTGTCACATGAGACAAACTGATGGAAATCCTAAGGAAACATGAACTGAGTGGAAGGATAGATGGCTAATTAGAATATTTATCTTTGAACCAGAGAGCAAGAGTAAGAATAGGAGGTGTGATGAATGAAGAAATTGAAGTGGGAAGATGTGTAAGACAAGGGTGTTGTTTGTCACCAACACTGTTCAGTATATATCTGGAGGAAATTAGGTGTGAAAGTTTTGATGGAAGGAGAGGAGTTTGTATAGGAGGTCGGAGAGTGGAGTGTATAAGATTTTCAGACGACATGGTTGTGATGGCAGAGAGTGAAACAGAGATGGAACAAATGTTAGATGATCTATACACAAATTTAGAAGAATATGGAATGAAGATTAACAAGAAGAAAACGAAAAGCATGGTAACTGGAGGAATGGGGAGAAAATGCCACATGAAAATAAGGGGAGAGGAAATAGAGCAAGTGATAACTTTAATTACTTGTAAAGTGTAATAATGGATGATATGTATTGCTCAACAGAAATTAGGAAAAGAATTGCAATGGCAAAAGAAGGATTCAAGAGGAAATAGAAATTACTTTGTGGACCACTAAACAAAGGTCTGAGGAAAAGACTTGCCAAATGTTACATCTGGAGCGTTGCACTATATGATGCGGGGACCTGGACATTGAGGAAGGAAGATGAAAGAAGATTGGAGGCACTAGAGATGTGGATATGGAGAAGAATGGAAAAAGTGAAATGGGAAGACCGAGTAAGGAATGAAGAAGCATTAAGAGGAGTTGGAGAAGAAAGAAACATGCTGAAAGTCATCAGAAAGAGAAAACGGAACTGGATTGGACATTGTTTGAGGAGGGACTGTTTATTGAAGGAAGGATTAGAAGGAATGCTGGAGGGAAAAGGGGAAGAGGAAAAAGAAGATATAAAATGCTGGACAATATCAAAGGAGGCAAATATTCAGAAACGAAAAGACTGGCTATGGACAGACAAAAGTGGAAGAGGCGTAGCCCATGACAAGACCTGCCGTAAGGCAGAATACCATACTACTACTACTAACTGTATTTGCTCTTTCTTTATGTGGAAATTCGACATGAAGAAAATAATTAGAGACATAAAACTAAGGTCAGTTGTAGCAACAACCAATCACTACACCAAATCGCCTAGTAGATTTTCAAATGGTTCAAGTGGCTCTGAGCACTATGGAACTTAACATCTGTGGTTATCAGTCCCCTAGAACTTAGAACTACTTAAACCTAACTAACCTAAGGACATCAAACACATCCATGCCCAAGGCAGGATTCGAACCTGCGAACGTAGCAGTCGCGTGGCTCCGGACTGAGCGCCTAGAACCGCGATAGTAGATTCTATCTGATTACTTTACTTGCACTTTGTGGTAAGAGGGGTACATGACTTCCATACGATACTTCACTACTTGCTCCACGAGTTCACAGCAGCAGCAAAGGGGGGGGGGCGGAGGGGGGAGGAGTATGTTGCTGTGGCTGTGGTAGCGAGTATTGCGCTACAGACGGAATTGCCGTAACTGGATCATTGTCCCGGGCTCCTGGCTGGCAGCTATTCGCTTCCAGCCCAGGTGACGTCACTCAGAGCGTGCGGCTTTGTTTACCGCTGCCGTCGTGTGCGACTGCTGGGATCAGACATGCACTGCTGACGCCAGTGACAGTGGCTTTCATGTAAGGTCCACATCGAAGTCTCGCGTCTTTGTTTGTCATCTAAAGAAACAAATAAATCGTGTAAGTATGTATGTGCGTATCATGCTCTCCCGCTGAAAACATTCTGAATGTTTTATCCGTAATGAAGGGAAGAATCAGATTAACTCTATAATTGAAATGGATGAAATAAAGCTAACCGATCTTTTCTCTTTCTTTATTAATCATGTCACCCCCCCCCTTCCGCCCCCTCTTCCCGCCCCCCCCCCCCTACATGAACTGAGTGGAAGGATAGACTACTAATTAGAAATTTTGGCACAGGGGGAATCGTCATGGGACAAAACAAAATTTAAAAATGCGAAACGAATCGCAATATTATCTCAGTAGTTTGAGTTGCTCATCACACCAGCCACACCGTGCAGCATGCATAACTGCAAAAATTCCGTAGTCTACAGATGTGGCACCGTTATGTAGAGGGTCAAATGGTTAGAGCGATCAAGCTACTTAAGGGTAGGTTTATAGTGATGAAGTTAGTTTTATAGTGAGGAAGTTAGTTGAAATGTAAAGGAATATTAGTAGCCAGAAGTCGTATGTGTGTTACATTCTGTTGCGCGGCTCAGAGGTATGGTACCGTGACGCAAGTGGGTCAGCGAAGCGCCATCACGAAGGAGAACACTGTGTCACTGACCAGCGGAGGGTGTGACAAGAAGCAGCTCGCTGCACGCCAGGTTATCAACATCGAGGGTGCCAATCGGGTCTGTTATCCCAGCTCAGCAACACCAGAATATTTTACCGACTCTCTGGGGAGGAAAAATGGCGGCCATCAGTGGCAGAGAGCCGTGTTTAAAGACCGGCAGCCAGCTCGTCATGAGCGACTGTCGTGAGGGGTTGCAGTGATGCAGACCCACTGTCACCGCAGTCATCGTGGGAGCCACTGTCGCG
Source organism: Schistocerca nitens (assembly GCF_023898315.1). Lineage (NCBI taxonomy): Eukaryota > Metazoa > Arthropoda > Insecta > Orthoptera > Acrididae > Schistocerca > Schistocerca nitens. Next base: position 925,998,996 of record NC_064617.1, on the reverse strand, counting down.
ATGCAGGTTGTCGGCTAGCAGGCGCCAGAGTGGCGCCACCGCTGTAACCTTCACAGTCGCTATCGTTGGACGCCGTCAGCAGGCATTCACCTAACATGGGAGTCATCATCCTGGATGGTGCTTCCACAAACACCGTGACCGGGGCCAGAGCTGGGGACCCTGGCAGACAGCCGCAGCTGGAGATGGTCCCCGAGGCAGTGCACTGACCTGTCCCACTGCTGCCGCGACGGTGGTCCTAGCCGCTGCGTTACGACCCACGAGGCTGCAGCGCCGCTGCCGAAGCAGTGGAGTCCAGTTACGCCAGCGCAGCTACAGTCGCAGCAATGGGCGCACATGTGAGTGTTCGCCGGCCACCTTCGTCGCCGCCACGAATGTTACAAGCGGAAGCAAACCTCGCCCAGAGGGCCAACAAACAATGTACTGCAGTTTAACAACAAATGTTGTTATTCTGTCATCAGGAGTCATCCGTGGTCACACCCCCGCCATTCCCTTCCTCCCACGCTGCAGAGAACGAACGTTCGAATTCAGCGACATTCAGTGGAGTCCTTTGCCTCTTTATAGTTACTTAGGTAAACCCATCCTTCATGGCAAGGTAGTACCACATCGGATAGGGACAATCGGTTTCTAATTGTCCTGATGCCAAAAACCGCAACGGTTTTTAATTTTCCTGGTGCCAAAAACTGCATAAAAAGCAACATAACATCGGTTTCTAATTGTCGTGAGACTGGCGCAGTATGTAGCCCACCGTTTTCTGCCACATGTTGAAAACGAGAAAAATTTGAAAATTTGTGGTAAGATCCTATGGGACCAAACTGCTGAGGTCATCGGTCCCTACACTTTCACTCTACTTAATCTAACTTAAACTAACTTACGCTAAGGACAACACACACACCCGTGCCCGAGGGAGGACTCGAACCTCCGACGGGGGGAGCCGCGCGAACCGTGGTAAGGGCGCCTCAGACCGCGCAGCTACCCCGCGCGGCGTTCAAATCGAGAAACAGTATGTACCACAAAAGTTCGGAGTTTTTCAGGAATTACGTTCTGAATGCGTTGCGCAATACGTGTCTTGAAATCAGCTACGTTCGTTACTGGGGCACTGAACACGACATCGTTCAGAATACCCCACAGCCAGAAGCCACACGCATTAAGATCCGATGATCTGGACAGCCAGGCTGTAGGCAAATGACGTATTACACATCCACGCTATTGAATGGTTGGAATGACGCTGCTGCATAGCGTTTACCAGTAACAGTACAGGAGACAGGACCCACAGGACTCATCTCCTCGCAAAAATACGATCCCACAATAAACGATGCTGTCAACCCGCACTGCACAATCACCTTTCCAGAATGAAGTGGTACCGGTTGACGTGCGTCCAGATTTCCCGCTGCCCATATTCTGCAACTCTGTATAGTGACATATACTTGGAGAAATGGACTTTATCTGTTCGGAGAATGTTCCACGATCATTCTTCGTCCACAGTCATACGAGCAAGGAATTCCCGAGCGAAGGTCTGTCTTGCTGGCAGGTCAGCAGGAAGCAACTCCTGAAAATGGGTGACTTTCTGTGGATAACAATGCAGGATATTTCGTAGGATTTTATGCAGCTTTTTCGCAGTAATGTCTGCATCTACATCTACCTCTGTACTCTGCAAACCACAGTGAGGTGCATGGCGGATGGTACATACCATTGTAAAAGTTATTATGGTTCCTTCCCGTTCCATTCAAGTATGCAGCCCGGGAAGAATGATTGTTTGAATGACACTCTGCGTGCTGTAATTATTCGAATCTTATCCTCACGATACCTATGTGAGCGATACGTACAGGGTTGTACTATATGATTAGAATCATCATTTAAAGCCGGTTCTTGAAACTTGAATTTTTTGGGATAGTGTACGTCTATCTTCGAGAATCTGCCAGTTGAGTTCCTTCACTATTTCTGTGACACGGACCAAACAAATCTGTGGCCATTCGTGCTGCCCTTCCCTGTATACGTTCAATATCCCCTGTTAGTTCTATTTGGTGTTGGTCCCACACACTTGAGCAATATTCTAGAACTGGTCGTTGGAGCGATTGGTAAGCAGTCTCCTTTGTAAACTGATTGCATCCCCAGTATTCTATCAATAAACCAAAGTCTACCACCTACGTTACTCACAACTGAACAAATGTTATCATTCCATTTCATATCTCTACAAAGGTATTTGTATGAGTTGGCCGATTCCAGCAATGACCCACTGATATTATAGTCATATGATACTACGCTCTTCGTTTTTTGAAGTGCTCAGTGTTACATTTCTGAACAGTTATAGCAAGTTGCCTATCTTTGCACCACTTTGAAATCTTATCAAGATCTGGCTGAATATTTATGCAGTTTATTTCATACAGACCATCTGCAAAAAGTATGAGATTACTATTAATATTATCTGCAATATCATTAATATACAACGTGAACAGCAGTTGTCCCAACGCACTTCCTAGGCACACCGAAAGTTACTTCTACATCTGACGATGACTCTCCCTCCAAGGTAACATTCCGCGTCCTCCCTACAAAAAGCCCTCAATCCAGTCACAAATTTCACTTGATACCCCATACAGTCGTACTTTTGACGATACGCGTAGGTGTGGTATTGAGTCGAATGCTCTGAGGAAATCAAGAAATACTGCATCTATCTGACTGTGTTGATCCAAAGCTTTCAGTATGTCATGTGGGAAAAGTGCAAATTGGGTTTCACATGATCTATGTTTCCAGAATCCAGGCTGGTGCCATAGAGGAGGTCATTCTCTTCAAGATACCTCATTATGTTTGAGCGCAGAATATGTGCTAAGATTCTATAACAAACAAGGATATTGGACAGTAGTTCTGTGGATGACATCTAGTACCCTTCATGAAGGCGGGTGTGACCTGTCCTTTTCTTCCAGAAACTGGGAACGGCTTTTTGTTCGAGGGATCGACGATAGATTATTGTTTGAAAAGGAGCTAACTCATCCGCAAATGTAGTATAGAATCTGATAGCGATTCCAGCGATTGGAGCTATGTTAAATTTTAACGATTTCAGCTGCTTCTCAACACCACTGACTCTAACACTTATTTCATTCATCTTTTCAGTGGTATGAGTATTAAACTGGGACAGTTGTCCTACGTTTTCCTTTATAAAGTAACATTTGAAAACTGAGTTAAGCATTTCAGCTTTTGCTTTGCAACCGTCAATTTCAGTTCCTGTCTCATTCACTAGGGACTTTGGCGCCACTAACAGCCTTTACACACGATCAGAATATCTTTGCATTTTCTGAAATATTATTTGACAATATTCTGCTACGGTGGTCACTGAATGCATCACGCATTGCTCTCTTGACAGCCAAACGCATTTCATTCGGAATGGTGGGGCAATGACTTGGGTACGGCATGTTTTGCACACCACTGCCTGACCCCTCCTGCATGTTGTGGCCACATCCTCGACAGCGTCATACCCTCTACTTTCCTCCTTCTGCCACATAGCATTTCAAAACAACCAGTCTTTTCGAAAGTTGTAATAATTTTAAAAAATGGCTCTGAGCACTATGGGACTCAACTGCTGTGGTCATAAGTCCCCTAGAACTTAGAACTACTTAAACCTAACTAACCTAAGGACAGCACACAACACCCAGCCATCACGAGGCAGAGAAAATCCCTGACCCCGCCGGGAATCGAACCCGGGAACCCGGGCGTGGGAAGCGAGAACGCTACCGCACGACCACGAGATGCGGGCTGTAATAATTTTCTCCACACACTTAGCGGACGTCGGACCAATGCCTTTTTTTCATACCCGTGAGTGTCCGGAACTTCTGTAGGGCTATTGGCGCACAGTCATCGGTCTTGTAAAATTGCTTCGCCAGCAGCGCGCGATCCATAATGGACAGTCATGTTGGGCGTATTGGATGCATACAGAGGAACAAGCCTGTACTACGCGTCTATTGGTGGGCATATTCTTACTCTTGCAACACCATCTGTTGGTCAGATTTTCGTTAATTGTTTTTCCACGACGTTTCTCCCTGTGACAATAATATGCTGTTCAAATCTGACCAGCGGTTCTCTTTCTACAGCGTTTTGAAATTGGAATTTTAATTAGGGACACCCTGTACATAGCGGAGCATTTCTGCATGTAAGTATTAGAATACTAAGTTTCAAATACAATAAAAATTATTCCCACTGATGGTTATTTATAAAGCTAATGGAGATGGCGTGGATCGTGCTAAGACATTGACAGTGACGGTGACTGTTCCGGTAACGTTGGCGACAACGATAGTGACATATGCAGCAGCTCAGTCAACTTCTGTTCCCAGAACAGGCTCTGTGAGTAGCAAGGATGGAGAGATGAGCCCTAATATGGATAAATGTGTCTATAGCTCTGGGAGTGTGAGAATGGTGTTGGACTGGGAAACGGGATGCATAAGTGGAAAACTTGTCACTGTTATTGTCTTTTATGTATTTTTTCGGCAACACCATATCGGTTTCAGCCTCTCCTAGTTCGATCTAGTTGGATACGAGCAATTAATGCCGATGCATTAGGAACAGTGTAATCTCTCAAAAATTACTGTGTTAAAGAACCAGTGTAAATGCGCTTGGTCTTCGACTGTTCGACCGTTAGACACAAGAATGTGTCAATAGAAAATACTGTAACTAAGATAATGCGTCCCCATTAAATGTCTGTGCACCAACGAAGACGTCCTAAGAGAGCCAGAAACCGGTATGGTGTTATTGAACAAACAAACCAACGGTAGAAAAAGTGACTGGTTCGGCACAAGTCGCTGTCGATATCAACGCCTGACATCGGTAACAAAGGTCGTGAGATACCTCCTAATATCGTGGCTGACCTCCTTTTGCTCGGCAAAGCGCAGCGAATCCACGTGGCATGGACAGCTCTTTGGAAGTCCCCCGTAGAAATTTTCAGCCATGCAGCCTCCACAGCCATCCATAACTGCGAAGATGTTACCGGTGCAGGATTTTCTGCAAATTGACATCTCGAATTAAGTCCCATAAATGTTCGATAGGGTTCATGTAGGGTGATCTGGGTGACCAAATCATTCGCTCGAACTGTCCAGAATATTCCTCAAACAAATCGCGAGCAATTGCTCCTGGTGGTACGACGCACTGACATTTATAAAAATGGTTTGGCTCCACGTGATCTGCAAGTAGGCGAACATAACCATTTCCGGTCAATTATCGGTTCAGTTTGACCAGAGACCCCAGTCTTGGACCAGAGAACCCAGTCTAATCCATGTAAACACAGTTCACAGCATCGTGGAACCACCACCAGCCTGCACAGTGCCTTGTTGACAATTTGGGTCTGTGATTTCGTGGAGTCTGCGCCACACCCGAACGCTGACATTTGCTCCTTTTTTTTTTTTTTTTTTTTTTTTTTTTTTTTTTTTTTTTTGTCATCAGTCTACTGACTGGTTTGATGCGGCCCGCCACGAATTCCTTTCCTGTGCTAACCTCTTCATCTCAGAGTAGCACTTGCAACCTACGTCCACAATTGTTTGCTTGACGTATTCCAATCTCTGTCTTCCTCTACAGTTTTTGCCCTCTACAGCTCCCTCTAGTACCATGGAAGTCATTCCCTCATGTCTTAGCAGATGTCCTATCATCCTGTCCCTTCTCCTTATCAGTGTTTTCCACATATTCCTTTCCTCTCCGATTCTGCGTAGAACCTCCTCATTCCTTACCTTATCAGTCCACCTAATTTTCAACATTCGTCTATAGCACCACATCTCAAATCCTTCGATTCTCTTCTGTTCCGGTTTTCCGACAGTCCATGTTTCACTACCATACAATGCTGTACTCCAGACGTATATCCTCAGGAATTTCTTCCTAAAATTAAGGCCGGTATTTGATATTAGTAGACTTCTCTTGGCCAGAAATGCCTTTTTTGCCATAGCGAGTCTGCTTTTGATGTCCTCCTTGCTCCGTCCGTCATTGGTTATTTTACTGCCTAGGTAGCAGAATTCCTTAACTTCATTGACTTCGTGACCATCAATCCTGATGTTAAGTTTCTCGCTGTTCTCATTTCTACTACTTCTCATTACCTTCGTCTTTCTCCGATTTGCTCTCAAACCATACTGTGTACTCATTAGACTGTTCATTCCGTTCAGCAGATCATTTAATTCTTCTTCACTTTCACTCAGGACAGCAATGTCATCAGCGAATCGTATCATTGATATCCTTTCACCTTGTATTTTAATTCCCTTCCTGAACCTTTCTTTTATTTCCATCATTGCTTCCTCGATGTACAGATTGAAGAGTAGGGGCGAAAGGCTGCAGCCTTGTCTTACACCCTTCTTAATACGAGCACTTGGTTCTTGATCGTACACTCTTATTATTCCCTCTTGGTTGTTGCTCCTACTATCTGAAATTGGGACTCATCTGAACAGATCACTGTCTTCTAGTCGTCTATAGTCTAAACGATATGGTCAGAAAGAAGGGCTGCAGGCGATGTCGTGCTGTTAGCAAAGCCACTCGCGTCGGCCGTCTGCTGCCCAGTAACACCAAATTTCGCCTCACTGTCCTAACGGATACGTGCGTCGTATGTTCCACATTGATTTCTACGGTTATTTCACACAGTGTTGCTTGTCTGTTAGCACTAACAACGCTACGCAAACACTACTGCTCTCGGCCGTTAAGTGAAGGTTGTTGGCCGCTGCGTTGTCCGTGGTGAGAGGTAAGGCCTGAAATTGGGTATTCTCGGCACCCTCTTGACATTGTGGATCTCGGAATACTGAATTCCCTAACGATTCGCGGAGTGGAATGTTCCCTGCGTCAACTCCGACTACCAGTCCGCGTTCAGAATCTCTTAATTCCAGTCGTGCTGCAATAATCAGTAGGAAACGTTTCCAAATCAACCCCCTGAGAGCAAGTGACAGCTCCGTCAGCACACTGCCCTTTTATACCTTGTGTACGCGATGTTACCGCCATCTGTATAAGTGTATATTACTATCGCATTACCTTTGTCACCTCAGTGTATAGACGTAAATATGCTTCACAGCTCTGGTAGGTCATTTACTTTACCGTATATACACAAAAAGGAAGACTCGGTTGTACACTAGGTTTTCATAATTTTTTCTGGTTCTGTTTTTGCAAATGTAAGTTAACAATATTCCCATCGTACGATTCTGACCAAAAGTTTCGGGAGGGTTCCATTGGTTGTAAGGCAAATCCCAGAAATAAAAATTCTTTCCCAACTGGGACTTCTTCTTCCTCATTTTCACATCACTGCTATTTGCTAAAAATACAATGACTGCACGGTGGTTCGTAACTAGAAAAAACCTCGAGAATGGAAAGTATTTTTAAAAAAGTGAGTCGCTAGTGATCATTCATTCAGTTGAATGCAGACTTCTCTACACTTTGAAGGTTTTGGGATAATAAAATGCCACAGCTACTGTGCCAGTGTTGTGTCACCATTTCTGATACAAGTCAATGAGCACCGGCCCATAACAGCAATGTGTATAAGAACTTGCAATTAAACTCGTCAATTTCACTGGAACTATATGCGTCAGTCTGTCTATTAATAACTGCTTGATCACTGAAACTACTTCAAATTTTCATTTTTTCGACAGTCATTGTACGAACTGAATCTAGTGTTTCATTCTTCTTACGACACCACATCTCCTTTCGTTTCCACTCGTTTTCCTTGGCCAGTGATGTGACACATTTCCGTCCCTCTATCCCATCCACAATAATATAGAGACCTCCTAATCTTATTCGGACGTTGTGGGTGGCGTGCATGATGTTTCCAGCTTCTAGTACTGTGCCGTTGGCTACAAAAGGTGTATGTAACGATATCCATATACAGGGCTATTACAAATGATTGAAGCGATTTCATAAATTCACTGTAGCTCCATTCATTGATATATGGTCATGACACACTACAGATACGTAGAAAAACTCATAATGTTTTGTTCAGCTGAAGCCACACTTCAGGTTTCTGCCGCCAGAGCGCTCGTGAGCGCAGTGAGACAAAATGGCGACAGGAGCCGAGAAAGCGTATGTCGTGCTTGACATGCACTCACATCAGTCAGTCATAACAGTGCAACGACACTTCAGGACGAAGTTCAACAAAGATCCACCAACTGCTAACTCCATTCGGCGATGGTATGCGCAGCTTAAAGCTTCTGGATGCCTCTGTAAGGGGAAATCAACGGGTCGGCCTGCAGTGAGCGAAGAAACGGTTGAACGCGTGCGGGCAAGTTTCACGCGTAGCCCGCGGAATTCGACGAATAAAGCAAGCAGGGAGCTAAACGTACCACAGCCGACGCTTTCGAAAATCTTACGGAAAAGGCTAAAGCAGAAGCCTTACCGTTTACAATTGCTACAAGCCCTGACACCCAATGACAAAGTCAAACACTTTGAATTTTCGGCGCGGTTGCAACAGCTCATGGTAGAGGATGCGTTTAGTGCGAAACTTGTTTTCAGTGATGAAGCAACATTTTTTCTTAATGGTGAAGTGAACAGACACAATGTGCGAATCTGGGCGGTAGAGAATCCTCACGCAATCGAGCAGCAAATTCGCAATTCACCAAAAGTTAACGTGTTTTGTGCAATCTCACGGTTTAAAGTTTACGGCCCCTTTTTCTTCTGCGAAAAAAACGTTACAGGACGCGTGTATCTGGACATGCTGGAAAATTGGCTCATGCCACAACCGGAGACCGACAGTGCCGACTTCATCTTTCAACAGGATGGTGCTCCACCGCACTTCCGTCATGATGTTTGGCATTTCTTAAACAGGAGATTGGAAAACGTATGGATCGGTCGTGGTGGAGATCATGATCAGCAATTCATGTCATGGCCTCCACACTCTCCCGACTTAACCCCATGCGATTTCTTTCTGTGGGGTTACGTGCAAGATTCAGTGTTTAAACCTCCTCTACCAAGAAACGTGCCAGAACTGCGAGCTCGCATCAACGATGCTTTCGAACTCATTGATGGGGACATGCTGCGCCGAGTGTGGGAAGAACTTGATTATCGGTTTGATGTCTGCCGAATCACTAAAGGGGCACATATCGAACATTTGTGAATGCCTAAAAAACTTTTTGAGTTTTTGTATGTGTGTGCAAAGCATTGTGAAAATATCTCAAATAATAAAGTTATTGTAGAGCTGTGAAATCGCATCAATCATTTGTAATAACCCTGTAGTTACGAGGATATGGTCTTCGCAACTAGTATCATGCACCCTGTCTAATTAGAAACGCCATAACGTCGATGCCTCGGTATCATCATCACTCCCCCAGTGCACGACTGGTCGATAGTGCAACGCACGTCTCACCTGTCTTTCACTATAACCGTTCTGACAGAAAATCAGCTGACTTCTTCGACTGACAAACTCTCAGGGTCTCAGATGACGTGTACGTCTTTTTTCCTTACTCGGGGAGTCTTTCCAACGTTATTGCTCTGTTTTAAGGAAATAGAACGTGGAATGTGTTTTTCTACTACCCTCTAAAATTAGAGTCCCTTTAGGTTCGATAAAGGATTATCATGGTTTGCATAAGGCGAGTGTCTACCGTATTGCTTGCAGTTACGGCATATCATATGTTGGTCTCGCTAACAGGACTTTGGAGAACCGACGTGTGGAGCATAAGCTTCACACGCCTACAACAGCCGAAATAATCTGCTATTGCAGAACGTTTTCGTGGCACCCGTCATCCTACGGAAAACAACATCACGCACTTTGTGTGGTAAAGTAAATAAATAAATATGAGAAAAATTTAAGAGGATAATGCAATTGCGTTATTAGAAATGTTCTGTGCTTGTACGAATTTTTAGGCTATCGGACTTCTTCTCTCACATTTCAGTTGTAGATGCAGGCAGCTGACTTCACGTACACCAGCGTGTCTCATACATAAGAAAATCCTCCTTACTTGATTTCACTTCACTTGAATAAAAAGAAAACTTTATACTGGTACCGAATTTCCTCTTATTCCGAAACATGTATGATACAAAACAATCGTATCCCGTCATCCTCAGAACGCCACATCGTAACAGAATTTCTGCATACGAGAGATTGAGAAACAAAATCATGTACAAAAAAATGAATGATCGTTTTTATCATTTGTCTGCGTCTTACCTCGCTTTCATAATTAACGTCTTTGCCAACGCCTATGGTCGATCGGTGTTTCATTTTTTATTTTTAATAAATTTTAACTTTTCGATGTCCTGGGGGTCTTTCATTATGTACCTACACAGATTCTAGCATGGGATAGTGTTATTAAGGAAGCTGCTGAAAATAAATTAGTGAGTAACCTTATGAGTAGAGAAGGTGGATTTTGTTGAAATTCTGTATGGAATCCTGCTATGTCCGTCGTCAAAAAACAGAGGGACAAACTTAAGTATACTTCACCCGTTGGTAATATATTTTCATTATCGATAACTTCTGATGTCGGTCACCTATGGTTGTGTGATGGCGCTAGTGTTTAATGTGTATGTGTGTGTGTGTATGTGTGTGTGTGTGTGTGTGTTTGTGTGTGTTGTGTGTGTGTGTGTGTGTGTGTGTGTGTGTGTGTGTATGTGCGTGTGTGTGTGTGTGTGTTATCTTTTCAGAATTACTCTGCAAAGAGAGGTTTTAAATACCCCTGCATAGCACTTACTAGCTGAAATTATTCCGCCTTGAAAATGACAAGGTGTGCACCTGTCGGAACAGCAGCGTCAACCGGCTGTATTTTCATCAGTTATTTGAACAGCACCGTACCGATTGAAAACTTTGCCTAACCACGGCAGTTGTTACTCTGTGGCATTCTGTAACCTACGACATAGCATTCATATTTGCACCAGAAGATGCAACTCAAAAGTTGCGAAACCGGTTGTGTGGGTTAATAAGTCACCTGAACAAATACGGCTACAGCGGACCATTGGACATTGCATTCGGTTTTATTTTAATAGCTTTAATACATGTATTTTAAAAAACTTCTAGCTGTATGAATTGTCAAGCAATCATGTTTTCTTTCCGCTTTGGGATCGGTGACTGAAGAAAATTTATGGGGCTATACCCCATTAGACAGAAAATCTCTTTTGGCTCTTAAATACATCGATACATGAGCATAACTTTATTTATTCCAAAAATCATACACAACGCAGGACGGAATCACACTTTCCATCCATTTTCTATAGCGGGTTGTTCGAGATCCAACCCATTAGAGAAACGCGGATCTTTTCAGTCAAATACCAGGCGATTGGCACTGGGCAAAGATATACGAGGTGTGGCTAGAAAAAACCGGACTAGTACTGGTGAAACAATAAAACGAATGCAATAAGGCTGAAAGTCGCGTGGCCTGTCACGTGACTCTCGCTCCGCCTACTGCTCGAGTTTCATCTGCTTCCTGCACTCAGTCTGCCCGTGGCGTCTGTTTTAAGTAGTTGACGTATTGTCTGTGCGTCGGAAAATGTTGAGTGTACAGAAAGAACAGCGTGTTAACATCGAATTTTGTTCGACAAGATCGCCGTTTAACAATCAGAGCAGTGTCTGAGTTAACAGGAGTTGACAAGGAAAGTGTCGAACAAGTTTACCGATTTTTTCAATGTTTGCATCAGTTTTTGCTGACAATGGTCTGCCAGTGCGAGTGTCATCACTGGTGTCTTCGCGGCCATCTTTAAATCGTTTAAACCACTCAAACATTTGTGTTCGCGATAAACAATCATCGCCGTACACTTGTTGTAACATTACAAACGTTTCACTTGCAGATTTTCCTAGTTTGAAACGAAATTTGATGTTAACACGCTGTTCTTTCTGCACACTCAACATTTTCCGACGCACAGACAATACGTCAACTACTTAAAAAGGACGCCACGGGCAGACTGAGTGCAGGAGGCAGATGAAACTCGAGCAGTAGGCGGAGCGAGAGTCACGTGACAGGCCACGCGACTTTCAGCCTTATTGCATTCGTTTTATTGTTTCACCAGTACTAGTCCGGTTTTTTTCTAGCCACACCTCGTACCCAACTGGGAATGAATGAGAGGGGATTGCCAGTTCTGTAATTTTCCCTACAATCAAGGGAAACCACCCTGAAACCTTGACCAGAACTGGGGATTTTAATGATGTTGAATTTATTTTCGAAACACTGCTGTGCAATTCCAAAATGTGTATATATAGGGAGAGAGAGTTTGTCCCTTGTTGTTTGTCTATGCATCCAAAGACATCAGGAAAACAGACTTCTCTTGATGAACATTCAGATAAAAAGAGACAGCCGCGCAGGGAAGCCGCGCGGTCTGAGGCGTCTTGCCCCCGTCGGAGATTCGAGTCCTCCCTCGGGCATGGGTGTGTGTGTTGTCCTTAACGTAAGTTTAACTTAGATTAAGTAGTGTGTAAGCATAGGGACCGATGACCTCAGCAGTTTGGTCCCCTAGGATCTTACCACAAATTTCAATATCAAGAAGAGACAAATTCTTAGGACCCATTGAAAGACACAACAGTATCACTGGAAAAATAGCAGAAGGCACTATTTAGAGAAGACCGAGAATATCATACGTGCAGCAGCTTATGAGTGCTGGTGTGCTACGTATGCGGAAATGAAGAACGCAGAAGAAGAATGGAACGGTGGATTTCTGCAGTCCAACCTCAATACTGAAGGCTAAATAAGAAAAGCAGAAGAAGAAGAAGAAGAGAGAGAGAGACAGGAAGAGAAAGAGGGAGCTTGCGAACTGCGTGCTAGTAAAGCATATGATGTGATATGGCACAAAGACATCAAATATTTACGTAATCTGTAATTCTGTAATCACGTGATTTTCCGTGCCGTATTTACACTATACCCTCCACTTTAGATAAGATGAAATAAGCATAGAATGTGTGCAAAGAAGTGACGAGTACAAAGACCATGTAATGATGTTGCCAACAGTGGTGAATTATAGGCATCTGCAATGTGTGTATTTTTGTGTGAGTGATGTATTTTAGTGTCAACATAAAAAAGGTATGTACAGTTTATTCTGTTGGCAGTATAGTCGTATAAAAATATACTGTTGAAGATTGTTAAAATTCAGCGTAATGATTAAGTGTGAAATGAGTAGATTCTAGAAAGGGTAGTGAACCAAAGACTCCTCTTGACACTCCTTACCAGAAGAAAGGAAAAGTTCGAGGGGCATGAACTAATGGACAGACAAAGGAAGAGTGCAGTAAACAAACAACTGAGTGTATTGACTTATTAATGTGTGTAGACACGATTAGATTGGTATAAAATAAAAAGAGACTGAGCACAGTTTCAAAATAACGGAAAATTGATGGTATAAAAAAGATCTAAACTCATAGCATTAATATTAAAAACATTTTGGAGAAAAGAAAAAGAATACAGAAAATGCTTTAGCATAAGGTAGAAGTGATAGGTGTCTATGTAGCCACGGGAAAGATAGAAAATTAGCAGAAACTGTGTGTGGTAAAACTAAAATGACCAAGAAACAGTAAACATAATTTAGAATTTTTAGGTACAACGAAGCAATACTTGCATATAACGTTAATTTTTTAATAAAAGAATAGGAATCTTACAGCAGTTTAAATCTTGCAGACGCAATTTGCAATTTGAGTAGAAACATTCACTTGTCATTGTTCTCCCTGCAGTTTCAAGAAACGTGTAAAAAGGAAAACTTGGCTACGGTTATTAAACTGTGCACCGACGCCAAGAAGTAGCTCTTTTTGTTTCGCAGCGAGCACTTAAGAGGAGCGGGCGATTTGGAAGTAATATTGTGCTAGCTCGTAAGCATCTGTCGCGGCCTTTACAGCGCGAAATAAAAGACAAAGTGCTGCCGGAACGAGCGCGCAAACTGCCGCGGCACGTGACGGCCTTAAAACAAATAACGGCTCCAACTGTCTGGCGGGGAAGGCCGCCATGTTGGAGGAAACGGGACCGCTTCGCTGGTAAGCGAGCTCAAGCCGACCATTGGTGACCTGCGACTCATTTCTGTAAAATAAATACAGACAGACGTACTTATTTTGTAGGGAGATCGCCTATAATGCAGCTGTTGTTTCAACGAATTTCAGAAGCAATGGTAGCCCTAGTGGCCTGTGACGTAATTCTTTTTATCTCACTACTCATTCAAAAATCGACAGCAAGGACTCAATGGATATCTAATAAAACTCCTGGTTTCTTTAACCGAAATTTCTTTATGGTGTAATTCAATAAGCGCTTTCGACTGCATAAAAAATTTCCTCGAAATTTTATGTCTTTTTTTTAAATATTTTTTTATACTTGCTCAATTAATTGTCACCATGTGATTAAAATTTTCGATATGTGTTTTCATTCACACACATCAACCAATCCCACCAGGCTTGATGTGAAAGCACTGCATCGTTTTTCTTCATATTTTTTAAGACATCCTTTTAAAGTTCTCGCGCCATTTGAGTGGCCGCAGGAAGTAGTATGAATTATTGAAGAGATGAATACTGAAATATCAATTTCTTGTTATTTCCCTCACAAAATTTTATTCGAAATACAAGTTTCGTAAATGTTGTTCTATAGTTTGATATACATAACAGTACCAGTCCGCCTTGCAGGGTAGCCGCGTGGTCTAAGGTGTCTTGTCACGACTCGCGCGGCTCCACCCGTCGCAGGTTCGGGTCCTCTCTCGGGCATGGGTGTGTGTGTGTGTGTGTGTGTGTGTGTGTGTGTGTGTGTGTGCGTGTGTGTGTGTGTGTGTGTTGTCCTTAGCGTAAGTTAGTTAAGTTAGGTTAAGTAGTGCATAAGCTTAGGGACAATGACCTCAGCAGTTTGGTCCCATAAGACATTACCACAAATTTCCAAAGTAGCAGTCCATTCAGTTTTTACTTCCCAGTTTCAGGTTAAATTTTTTGCACTGGTTTACATACATGAACCTAATTCAATCAGTTAATAAAATATGTGGTTTAATAGCAGACAGAAACAGCATTGCGTGAGGGACTCCCAATGCACTGAACAATCGCCTTAAGTTTAAATGAACAGTACGTTTAAATTACAAACTGAATTAGAAGATTCATCATTATGACACATCGCTCGTTTGGCGGTGTTACAATGGCACCATAAGACACTATGTTAAGAACTATCTCAGCTAAAGGGTGGAAACGCGTGAGAGTTACAGGTAGGAACAACAAGTGTGGCGTGAGTGTCATTTGTGTAAATAACAGTGTTGAGGCGACACTAATTGCAGCCTTATTTGAACTACTTATTCCACACACAGGTGTTACACATTTTCGGTTTGAACTATAGATCAGGGTATCAGGCTAGACCACGACACGGCAAACTTCACGCGGGCGAGTAGTGTTTGCCAAATTGGTGGAATTTGAAAATTTGTGGTAAGGCCCAGATCACGTAAGAAGGTAAGGTCTTATGGGACTAAACTGCTGAGGTCATCGGTTCCTAAGCTTACACACTGCTTAATCTAACTTAAACTAACTTATGCTAAGGACAACACATACACCCTTAAAACTGGTGGTTTCTACCCTCCTTTTAGCGGCGAAATATGGCTTCTAGTGGATGGTGGATTTTATAGTGGTTTAGAAGAATTTAGTTTCAGTTCTCAAAATACGCTCGCAGTCACTAAGCTATTTATGTTTCGAAATACGTTATTTGTACTTTTTTTGATTTCAGGAGTATTTAACTTTTACCGCGAAGACAACACTGATGCAATACAATCTCACACCAAACGAACCATCAGACTCAGTAGACTATATGCGGGCATTCCCTGTAGAATGAACAGTATTTAGTAGCACTTAATTATAGTTCATTTTCGAGTGAAGGCGGCTTGCGCAGGTGCAGGGAGTGCAACAACCGGTAAGGTAGCGAAGAGCAAATTTTATGGTACAGTTTCAAGGAGTCAATATGGAGATTTGAAGACTCATGGGATATGTTCTGACCTTGACTTGCGGATTTATTGATTGTATGTTCATTTAATGACTGTGAATATTTTATTACTTAATAATAAAGGAGACTAATTACTAATATAATTGTTTCAAAAAGTTTTAGTGAAAATTTTAGCGATTATGAGAGTAGGGGCACTTTTGTTTGTAGTTTTCTGGTGGTTTTTGCCCTTGAAACTGGTGGGAAGCTCACTTTAACTGTTGGCAACACTGCGGGAGAGCGTGCAGGC
Source organism: Schistocerca nitens (assembly GCF_023898315.1). Taxonomy (NCBI): domain Eukaryota; kingdom Metazoa; phylum Arthropoda; class Insecta; order Orthoptera; family Acrididae; genus Schistocerca; species Schistocerca nitens. Next base: position 925,982,928 of record NC_064617.1, on the reverse strand, counting down.
CCGCGTGCGAGCCAAGGAGTAGCCTGTATCGTCTTTTCTCGTTCCTCCTCGTTAGTACTCGGCACAGCGCGACATTTCATTTAGTATTGCGGTGTGGCACTTTTCAGTCGGCACAAATCCCTTCAGTTCGGTGTCAGCGCTACGTATTTACCCTTCGCTAGAAGGAAGTTCACAGGTCTAATGGACATTTGCACAAATAGATGCACTCTAGCGATCTGTCGTCACAAGCCATTAAAAACGAATGAGAATGGCAAGAAAGAGGGACGATAATTCTTAATACCTATTAAATAGTTGAAAACTGGTCTCCACTTATGCAATGTTATTATATACAGCTGCGAAAGACGAATTTTACTTCAACTACTATTGCACAAAGGGCAATATAAAATAAACTGATGATTTCTGTTCCTGTTGCTTATCATCGCCAACAGATGGCAATGTTCATAGTCCTATTAATGTACCATAGATGGTGTAAGAGTCAGCAGTTAATTATTTTCCATATCTAAACTGGTATAGATGCTTGTCAAGTGTCACAATGTTTTTTCCATGTCTAAAATGTCTGCAAAATATGCTAGCAACATAAAAAAAATTCCTTCCTGACATCAAGTATTACAGTGTTATTTTAAACACACACACACAGCAAACTGGTACCAAAAATATTATTTTGAACTCTAAATTAAGCACCCCAATGGGATTTCCATGCGTAAATAGTTACAAATAACTTGATGAACAGACAGAAAAACAGAATTGACAAAATTTTAAAAGTAGAGAGAAGAATTGCTAGAACATGCATAAATAAGAAATATCAAAAAGCTGGGCAATGGCGGATAGTTCCAAATGAAGTGGTATACAGAGAACTGGAGCCCATCACTGATACTACACGAAAGAAAAGGATCTCTTTTTGTGGTCACATTCTGAGGACACCAGAAACCAGATTATCAAGGAAAATTATTGAGAAACTCTGGAATTTCAAACAACAATGAGGATGGCTTAAGGAAATAAGAGAGGATATGGAAGAACTGGAAATAACTCTGGATGATTTGCAGAACAAAACGCCAAATTTAAAGAAGTTGAGGGACACAGAAATAAGATTTAACCCAAAAATTGACAAACGACATACAATGAAAAGGGTATTTACAGATAAGGAATGACGAAAAGCATCGGAACGAATGAAGAGATACTGGGCCACTCGGAAGGGGAAAATACCAAAGAAGAGGACCAGAAATGATTGACTGAAGTGGTCCAATGAGGCCGTAAAAGCAGAAGAAGAAGAAGAAGAACAGACAGATGACATTTCGAAACAGGTCTCAATGATCGACATATCAAAACTAACCTGACCAGCCTTATTACTGCAGAAAACACATGGTAGCTAAAACATTATGCTAATCAGGCAAATACATAAATAAACAGAAGGTCTGAATTACTGGCATCTACTGGTAGAATTTATTTAATTCCATTATCTAGCCTGTTCTTGGTACATAACAAAATGCAACCACAAATTAAATATTTCCAAATCTAAATTATTCTCTGGTGCTTATTGGGTATTGCTGTGGTATTTCTAGGTCTGAAATACGTAAAGCGTGTCGTCATTTCAACCTGAGGAAATATTGTGGGTTGGTCGTAGAATGTACTGTCGTGACCTATCGTTTTCACAACTTTTCATTAATACTTCACCCCAGCAAGCACAATTTTAAGTTGGCTGGCTCAAATGGCTCTGAGCACTATGCGACTTAACTTCTGAGGTAATCAGTCGCCTAGAATTTAGAATTAATTAAACATAACTAACCTAAGGACATCACACACATCCATGCACGAGGCAGGATTCGAACCTGCGACCGTAGCGGTCGCTCGGTTCCAGACTGTAGCGCCTAGAACCGCACGGTCAGTCCGGCCGGCTTTTAGGTCGGGAGCGGGATGAGAGGTGGGAGAATTAAAGATAATGCATCAGGTTTAACGCTAGAAAATATAATGGATGCTGTTAAAGGCCTAATATTGCGTTTTATTTTCATTTAAACTAGGCGTAGTAGAGGTTAACTACAAAACGAACTTTCGACGAAGGATGTGATATTTATCAATTGGAACTATGGTATCAAGGCTCTCTAAAACTGTGTTTTCTATAATCAGCTGCTAAATAACACCAACATCTAATTACAAAATACGCAACGGGAAGAGACCATAGTTACACACATCACAGTGAAAAGACAAACAAACTGACAGGACGCCATTTTAGGAAGGAAGGCAGTAGGTGTTTAGACAATTTTATTATGATGTATTACTTAAATTGCATATTTTTGCAATACTCAGTACGGAATTCTGATGCTGCTTCTGTGCAGGGACATTTGCAGAAGACAGCAGGTATGTGAACAGACTTAGAAATTGCGTATTGTGCTTTGATGCAGCAGAGTACAACTAGGCCACTCACATGCTCTGAATTTACAGTACAGATGTTGACAGACGCGCGTCATCTGTAGCGACACAGAGGGACTGGGGGGGCGGGGGGGGGGGGGGAATACTGAGGACGCTTGTTGACATTGACGCTTGTTTCCATTAGGTTGCGAAAGTTAATTAGCTTCAAAACATCAGCGTTCTCTGACGTATTGTTCTGGAGCAACAAACAAACGCACACATACACACACACAACCCCCCCCCCCCCCCACACACACACACTTTCGGTTCACACACACACATTCGGTTGGTGTAAGATTCTTGAAGTTACTTCCCCATTCTACTGAATTCTTCGTGATGTCCCCATGGGTAGTTTGTAAAGGTTGATTAGCACAGTGAGTGAGATGCTGACCTCCAGAAAATGTAAAAAGGTTAGAATTATCCGTCAGATCCTAGGCACAGGATTTTACAGTAAGACTCATTAAACTACTACAGACTGCTGTAGAACGACAGTTGTTTATTATTAAATTATGTCTTTTTTACCATACTCTAGTTTGTATTATTTAATAATCTTTGACTGTTTAGTACGAATTACTTAAGAGATATGCTCCTATTGGCTTTTTAAATATTTGTATTTCAGTTGTCCATGTGAACTCCTTGGGCAATTTGTTATACAGTTTCATGCACTTGTATGAAATTGTGTGTAGTGTTTCCTGTTTCTTATTCTTCGGAAATATAAATTTAACTCTGGCTCACGTTCCATGATCATGAATGCCGTCGTTACTGAGATAATTGCTGATGTTCTTCTTGATATTCATAACAGATTGGTAGAAGTACTTAAACGATGCAGTCAGAATCCTCATCTGTTCAAACAGATAATTATGGGAGTTCGCTTGGTGCTTTAGTTATTATTTTAATCGCCCTTTTCTGTAGTTTGAAGACTAGGTAAATATTCTGTATGTAAGAGCAAAAAAATGATTTCATAAGTAAAGACGGAGTGTATATATGAATAGTATGTTACCGTAAGGCATTAACTGTGACACACTGATGACAGCTTTCTTAGGGCACAGTATGCTGATGAAATTTTCTTTGCTTGTGTAGTTGCGTGTTAATTTCACTTCAGGTGATAGTCTACATTAATCCATGAGATTTTCATAAACATTTACATGTATCTCAAGCGTAGTCAACAATACACCGTTATTGTAGGGGATAATACACTCCTGGAAATGGAAAAAAGAACACATTGACACCAATGTGTCAGACCCACCATACTTGCTCCGGACACTGCGAGAGGGCTGTACAAGCAATGATCACACGCACGGCACAGCGGACACACCAGGAACCGCGGTGTTGGCCGTCGAATGGCGCTAGCTGCGCAGCATTTGTGCACCGCCGCCGTCAGTGTCAGCCAGTTTGCCGTGGCATACGGAGCTCCATCGCAGTCTTTAACACTGGTAGCATGCCGCGACAGCGTGCACGTGAACCGTATGTGCAGTTGACGGACTTTGAGCGAGGGCGTATAGTGGGCATGCGGGAGGCCGGGTGGACCTACCGCCAAATTGCTCAACACGTGGGGCGTGAGGTCTCCACAGTACATCGATGTTGTCGCCAGTGGTCGGCGGAAGCTGCACGTGCCCGTCGACCTGGGACCGGACCGCAGCGACGCACGGATGCACGCCAAGACCGTAGGATCCTACGCAGTGCCGTAGGGGACCGCACCGCCACTTCCCAGCAAATTGTTGCTCCTGGGGTATCGGCGAGGACCATTCGCAACCGTCTCCATGAAGCTGGGCTACGGTCCCACACACCGTTAGGCCGTCTTCCACTCACGCCCCAACATCGTGCAGCCCGCCTCCAGTGGTGTCGCGACAGGCGTGAATGGAGGGACGAATGGAGACGTGTCGTCTTCAGCGATGAGAGTCGCTTCTGCCTTGGTGCCAATGATGGTCGTATGCATGTCTGGCGCCGTGCAGGTGAGCGCCACAATCAGGACTGCATACGACCGAGGCACACAGGGCCAACACCCGGCATCATGGTGTGGGGAGCGATCTCCTACACTGGCCGTACACCACTGGTGATCGTCGAGGGGACACTGAATAGTGCACAGTACATCCAAACCGTCATCGAACCCATCGTTCTACCATTCCTAGACCGGCAAGGGAACTTGCTGTTCCAACAGGACAATGCACGTCCGCATGTATCCCGTGCCACCCAACGTGCTCTAGAAGGTGTAAGTCAACTAACCTGGCCAGCAAGATCTCCGGATCTGTCCCCCATTGAGCATGTTTGGGACTGGATGAAGCGTCGTCTCACGCGGTCTGCACGTCCGGCACGAACGCTGGTCCAACTGAGGCGCCAGGTGGAAATGGCATGGCAAGCCGTTCCACAGGACTACATCCAGCATCTCTACGATCGTCTCCATGGGAGAATAGCAGCCTGCATTGCTGCGAAAGGTGGATATACACTGTACTAGTGCCGACATTGTGCATGCTCTGTTGCCTGTGTCTATGTGCCTGTGGTTCTGTCAGTGTGATCATGTGATATATCTGACCCCAGGAATGTGTCAATAAAGTTTCCCCTTACTGGGACAATGAATTCACGGTGTTCTTATTTCAATTTCCAGGAGTGTAGTTTTCAAGACATTACTGGCCGTCGTACCGCTGGCTTCAAGAATAACAACAGAATGAGAACCTGCACCAACCATATTTCACAGTACAAAAGACTTATATCTCGACGGAATTTTAAAATTACAGCTCGATCAGAAAATACATTATTTATTTCTAACACACAGCACTGACTAAAAAATAAATTTTTTTCCAAGTCAGCGAAATTTGAAACTAACAGCGCTGTAGGAACGTATAGTTCAAAATGTGCAAAATTTGTATCACTTCAGTCATTACCATTTGAAATGAACGAAAACGTAAAACTAACAATGTTATATATTTAAAATACTAACTAGCGCCATACCAGCCATTATCATTACTACACAAGTCAAACTCGGTGGCCAATATCGCAAATTCGTCTTGACCTCTTACATGAGTGAACAGAAATATATGACTGTGGCGTTTGACGCAGTGTTAGAGTAGATCCTACAATTGAATCAATGCTGCTGTTGAATGGCCTGTTCTTTGGTAGTCTCGGCGTTGTGTACATCTGCTTTTAAGCTAGTTTATGGTTCAAATGGTTCAAATGGCTCTGAGCACTATGGGACTCAACTGCTGTGGTCATCAGTCCCCTAGAACTTAGAACTACTTAAACCTAACTAACCTAAGGACATCACACACATCCATGCCCGAGGCAGGATTCGAACCTGCGACCGTAGCAGTCGCACTGTTTGTGACTGCGCGCCTAGAACCGCGAGACCACCGCGGCCGGCAAGCTAGTTTATGGCTACGAAAGCATTAGACCTGGTCATTTATGATGTCATTATGGTAGAATAGTCGTACGACGGTATTACAAATACAGCAATAGGAGGATGAATAAAAATTTTTGTTAACCGCTTGCAGATTTCGATGTGTTTCCCACTTCAAATTATTCTTTTCTTTTACTTAGTAGTTATTAGATAGAGTGTGACATTGGCAGGTAAGCTGGTAGTTTCTGCAGATTGTAAACCTCCAGCATGATTCAAAGCAGGCAACCAGTCAGAAAACACTGGTGTGAGAATAATGTGGAGAAACCCATTGGATGCACGTTTCACGAGGGAATAACTACTACAACACAAACGGATAACGTCGCATTGTTGCTGCAGTTAATAAAGCCATTATATAATTACGTAAGCATGACTCAGGAATTTATTCTGATTTTTGAATATCAAAACAGATCCGAATGCATATCAGTTAGATGCATTTGAAGTGTTGTTGCCCTCTAGTTATTGTCCTGTTGCTCTCTGCAGATTTATTTAACGATAACAGCTACTGATGAGTAATGAAAAGTTGGTAGATGATTTCAGAAAACAGGCAGGAGTTTAAAATTATACAAATAGTTCAATATCGTAACGTACAGAAAAGTCTACGGGAACCTTTACTTAGGAGCGGATGTCACATGATCGGTGGTAATGATGATGATAAATATGGTTTCAGTGCGGCTGATTAATGCATGTACGAGTGGATTTTAAATCGTACTTTAATTTCACAGCTTTAAAAAATACTTTCATCAATGCAGCTGCATTGCACGGCAGCAGATTTCGTATTGTGCTCATAGTAATTTTTGCTCATGCGTGTACAGATTTGTGAGCTGATACGAATGTGTGAGTGAATTTCTCGTTTTCAGTTCGGCTTTCACTTTTCTGATTATCCTGCATCGTTCTGATACTGCATTGCACTGCGTAGAATCACGGTTCAACATAAAGGGTTTGTCAAAAAAATATATGCACCGAAATTATATGAGTTTTTAAACATACAACGCAGTGAGTTAATATTCATCAAAATACTATAATCGCCTGCATCAAAACGCAACTGCCAGCGATTATTCGTAGACGCCCCTGGGATGTCGGAAACTGCTAAATATTTGGGACATTGATGCCAGTTTTGTTTCCTGACTGTTTCCCTCAAAAGTGAATTCTAGGGCTGCGTGCCTTACACCAGATCCAAAGAAATTAAAATCATGGTTTAGCAATCCAGATAGAATTGATGGACTGGCATTCCCCATTTGATATCGCTAAAGGCTTCGAGAGGATGGATGATGTTATTTCAACAGATTCTTTAATTACACAATCCCAAAAGCCGTTTGTGCGAGCCATGACCGATCTTTCGTCAAATTTTATACTGCGGTCGTTTTCTAAAGCGTGGTCAGCTACAGCAGATTTCTCGGGTTTGTGTAGGCGATAAAACAACTCTCCTGCTACTTCCTGCGTTGTTCCACAGTGTCTACTGTTTGCCAGACGTAAGACTGGCCACACTCGCAAGGTATATTGTAGGCTCCACGTATTCTCAGACCTGTTGCGTCTTTTACCGGTCTCTGGGCTTAACTTGGCCGACACGGAGCCACAGAACGCCAAAAATGCAGTTTCTTTTCCTTCTCCTCGTCGGTGATCTTGCTTGAAATCACTTCGTTTACCTAATGGACATTACAGCCGTTGTTCCTTAAGATCTTGCCTAGGTCTGATATCATTCTTTCGCGATGCAGCAATGTTTGTAAAACGGTGCACTTATGTGCCGAGTGATCATAAGTGCTGGCTTGCAAGTGCAGATCGGTGTTCGTGGATTTTCTATAGATGCTGTTGCCAAGACGTCGATTTCGTCTGCGCCGGACGAGGTCGTCGACAAAGGGCAATACATCTTCTTTTTCTACCTCCCTGGTAAACTGGATATTACTGTAATGCAGGGCTTAACAACTGGCAGGTTTTGAGCACGAGTACGCGCGTCTGCTCAGGCACGTGCTCGCGAGCAGGTGCAAGGTCGCGGAGTAGGGAGGGAGGGGAGGGAGGGGAAATGCGCGCGCAAGTTTGAATATGGCCGCTGCGTGCCTGTTGAATTTGCGCCGACTGTGTAACGTTTAAAGTACTACGATCAGCTCTAACAGTCACTTCGCTGGTTAAGAATCATGTCAAGTCGCCGTTGTGTAAGCCCAACCAAGCTTTCGCAGTTCAACCCCCATTGGGAGGAATTTTATCTGTTTACAGAAAAAGATGGTGTTGCAAAATGTTTAGTATGTCACAAAACGCTGAATTCTTTTACGAAATTTAATTTGCAGCGACATTATATGTCGTACCACGCGAAAGACTACTGACTTGGAAAATGTGATGGACTAGATCATGCACAGGAAGTTACTAAACTTAAAAGGAAGCTATCCGAAGAAGATCTGGATGACGAAGAAAAATCAACTGAGGCAGCTCTCAGAGTGAGTTACAAAATTGCTTTGCTTTTAGCAAAATCCCTGCGCCCCTTCACTGATGGCGATTTAATAAAATAATGTTTTGTTCAAATGGCTCTGAGCACTATGGGACTTAACATCTATGGTCATCAGTCCCCTAGAACTTAGAACTACTTAAACCTAACTAACCTAAGGACAGCACACAACACCCAGCCATCACGAGGCAGAGAAAATCCCTGACCCCGCCGGGAATCGAACCCGGGAACCCGGGCGTGGGAAGCGAGAACGCTACCGCACGACCACGAGATGCGGGCTAATGTTTTGTAGTTGCAGCGGAACATATGTGTCCATCTCAAGTTGAACAGTTTCGGATTGTGCCATTATCTAACATGACCATTATGCGTCGCATACAGGACATGGCAGACGACGTCCAGAGCCAGCTTGCAAATATCTGTAAAGATTTTATGGCGTATTCTCTAGCTCTGGACGAAAGTGTTGATATCACTGGCACAGCGCAGCTTGCCATATTTATTAGAGGTGTTAATACAGATCTTCAGGTGAGGGAGGAGCTCCTCGATGTAGTAGCCATGAAGAACACTACAACCGGAGGTGATATTTTAAGTAGTGTTGAAGAAAGTGTTGAAAATATAGGATTGTTGTGGAATTCTTTAGCTTCAGTGTCTACAGATGGTAGAGGCATACACTAAGCTAGTAAAATTATGTGGCACGTGTACATTCTCCTTTATTTGTTTCATTTGTCGCAGTAATAATTCGTGAGTGATATCCCTGCAGGTAGCCGCGGATTTACATTGACTGGCGGCAGCTGTTGTGTACGCCAAATGACTCTCCCCACTCTCCGCTCTGGTCCGGTAGTGGGGGTAGCGTGCTCGCGCTGCTCCGTGCTCGCGCCTTGCTGCTCACAGCTTGCTCCGCGAGCACGTATGTTGTGAAGCCCTGCTGTAATGCCATTGAAGTGTTCCAAAAACTCGTCAACTTTCTCACGTCTAAACTAAAACTAAACACCGCCAGAACAGGCCATGAAGGCCCAACAGTACCGACAAGCCACCGTATCATCCTCAGCCCACATGTGTCACTGGAGGATCATGAGGTCAGCACCGCTCTCCCGGAATTTGTAAGTTTACGAGACCGGAGCTGCTACTCCTCAGTCAAGTAGCTCCTCAGTTTGCCTAACAAGGGCTGAGTGCAGCCCGGTTGCCAGCAGCACTCGGCAGACCTGATGGTCACCTATCCAGGTGCTAGCCCAGCTCGACAGCGCTTAACTTCGGTGACCTGACGGGAACCGGCGTTACCACTGCGGCAAGGCCGTTGGCTAAGTTTCTCACGTCCTTGGGGTCAAATGGCGATCGTGTCATCAACGTACCAAAAGAAATAGCTAGGCTGTAATGTCGCTTGTCTAAGACAATATCCTCACCATTCTCCATGAAGAAGTTTGCAATAGCTGGAGCTAATGGGCTACCCATTAATTATCAGTTCATTACGACGCCGTCCGAATAATCGTAATATTGGCCATTGTACAGAAAATATGACGTAAGAGGGTGCCTAAATAGCTCGACCACTTCACTTACAAAGAACTGGGATACTAGTCTGTAATAGGCACATTCGTAAACAGCTCCACAACATCAAAACTGACGATAATGTCTCACTCACTAAGTCGAAGACGGTTAATTCGGTTGACAAAATCTGCTCAATTTTTAATATGATGTTCGCAGTGCCCCACGTGTGGAGCGAAAAATGGTTCAAATGGCTCTGAGCACTATGGGACTTAACATCTATGGTCATCAGTCCCCTAGAACTTAGAACTACTTAAACCTAACTAACCTAAGGACAGCACACAACACCCAGCCATCACGAGGCAGAGAAAATCCCTGACCCCGCCGGGAATCGAACCCGGGAACCACGGCGTGGGAAGCGAGAACGCTACCGCACGACCACGAGATGCGGGCCGTGTGGAGCGAGGAGATTGGCCAAGTACTTCACCAACTTGTATGTTGGTGAACAAATGGTGGGTAAGATGCGGCGGAATGGCGTCCCTTCGTTGTAGAACTTCTGTAAAGCATAAGCAGTAGCTGGTCTAGGTGCCTCTGGGAGAGGATCCTTGACAACAGTGTCTTTGACCGAGGAGCGCTGGGGGAGTTCATATGTCTTTCTTATTATTACCGATGTTGGATAGCGTGGGAGCTTCCAATAAGTATCTCCGTCGAGTAGCGCGCAGATCGTCGTACCATAGTCCCTGTATTCCATAAGTACGGCTGCATTCCCAGCAGGAAGAACCACAATGCTTTCATCATTGCACAGTGGTCGCAGGACATTGCGCTCAGTTCTGGTCATGCTGGGTGCTGGTCCCTTTGCTTTCGTGAGAACACGGCACGTTTCACGCCGTATTTCATCCGCTGTTTCGTATGGGAGATTGTGGACTGCCTGTTCGACACCACTTATTGTCACACATATGAATATCCCGCGGTGGAGGTGCGAAATTAAGTCATTTCTTAAGTGCCGACATTGCACCAGTATCTACATACCTCGCCGTCGAGTTGATGTCGGTGCGTTCTGAGGATCTGTGGTCTGCACAGTGTTGTTGTTGAGAGAGGCGGCTGAGCTTTCCTTTTTGCCTCTCGGTAGTTCGCTTCTGTCACGACGCTTGTTGGGAAACCGTAGCTGCGTCGACCCACATCCAGTCCAAAGCTGTGAGTGCCCTTGGTAGCAGCCGATGCAAGTCCATAAGGCACTGCCATTCCAATCCAGCAGTTGACTCGTGCGATTTCCTTCTCGTAGAGTAACACCAGAGCTCCACAGCTCTACTGACATAAATTTTCCTTTTTGTCTGTTCTACTTTCTGTCATTAAGATATTGTAAATATTGTTTGTACTGATACCACAAGAGTGTTCGCTTTTTAGTTTGTAGTAACTTTGATGTCCTGATTTAATCATATGTAATGTAGTGTATCTATCATTTAAATTCTTTGCCCCATTTGGAGGGGGACAAAACTTACTGTTGTAACCTCCCCGCAAAAATGTAAAACAATGATAGTGAGCCAGATGTTAACTCCCCACAAAATTATGTTAAATAATAATGCAAAATGGAACCAAGCTTAAACTCCCCACAAAATTGATAAATGAAAATTGACCAAAAACCACAATAACATTAATCAAATAATGAATCAAGAACTGAATGTAAAATCTCAACACAAATAATTAAACCTGATAAATTTTATAAGGGCAGCTGCGCTGACCTTCGGCCCTGTGAAATAATTAAACCTGAATAGAAAACCAAAATTATTACCTCAGTAAAAAAAAAAAAATGCATCCATATCTGCTCTTATTTTTCGGCACAGCTCCGTGCAATGCTTGCCTGTATTTAATTTTGATTCTTGGAGGGAATGCATAGGAAATATTATTTAACTTGAAATGAATCTTTTTCTTCAAAGGAGTGGAAAAATTCTTTAAATTTAAATGATTACTTTTCTTTAAAAGATTTACTTTATAAAAATTATTATTGGGGCATTTCTTGAACAAATGAATTACAATTACCATACATTATTAGCTGAGCGCAATGCTGCTTCATTACCTTCTACAATAATTACACATCGTCCACCACATTCCTGACCAGACTCGTGGGCAGAGCACACCACGGACGCATGCCGACTCGCCACACACAACTCTATCCGACTTCTACTACAGACAGAGTGCAACTCGAAACTGTTCCTGCCGACTCGGTACACGCAACTGCCGATTGACTACTACAGACAGAGTACAACTCGCAACTGAACACTCGCGCGATCAAGCGCAGACTAGGAACGATAAATAACTCTCTGGTCAGAGATTCTGTCGTGTCTAGCCATCGCTGGTACGTACGCGTTTCACTGTATATAATTTTAATTTCCGTGTGAATAATTTTTTGAAAAAATACCAATATGTGTAACTGATCTATTTTATTTAATATATTCGGTTGCTGTTATGTAATTGCTGATCCTCACTTAGGATTCTGAGTTAATATGTACGTAAAAATTGGTGTCGTTCCCCTTGGGAACGTAACTGTGTAGCGCGCACAAAATGTGGTTGTCACGGATAGAAAGGGCCAGTCGGAAACGATCTACTGAACCGCCAACAGCTCATGTGAAGGATGTGATTTGTGCTGGTGCCGAGAGGAGCTTTTAGTGCCGTTTTAATATGCTGGCAATACTCTGAAATTAATATCCACCAAGAAATGACAGAGTCCAGCTTGTATATCTGCACCTACATCCAACAACATGCACTCGCCAGCATATTGAGCAATCACTGAAAAGGGACCATGGACTAGTAGAATTGTACAGTGAAGGATCAGCTCATTGGATATTTCAGTGTGCTCAAATGTGAGGTAAATTATACCTGAACTCTTGTACGTACCGTGATTTATCCTCAGTCGCATATCCACTTAGGGCCCCTCCCATGCTAAAGTGCTTACCGAGTGTACTTTATTGAAAGCATATTAAAGTTAATGTGGCAAAAGAGTGTGCTAAAATTAATATTGGTTGTTGAAAGGATCTTAAAAATATCTCAATTTTGTCTTTCACGGCAGTAAAAGTTCAGAACTGCAACTGTTGAGAGTTACATGTTCATGCTTGCTAAGTGCTTGTTTCACTAATGTAATGAAAGTGCGTTTGGTTTGCTCTACTACAGTGGTCAAGATTAAGGGTCCCCCCCCCCCCCCCAATTGAAAGGAGTCCAAATGCACAAAGTTACTTAATTATAGAAAGTTTCAATTACTCTTGCTATTCCTGTCAAGTTCCGTACAGTAATGGGTTCCTTTTGTGTATTGAAAGTGCTTATTGATAGTGTAACAGGACCCACAGTTTGTCTATTGTGCTCAAGCTAAATAACGATTAATAGAAAGACCACTATCTATGAAAACAGTAACTACTTTTATTCAGAGGTCAGTGAGAAAGTGTTTGTTAGTGAAGTACATTTAACTTTCATTCTAAATAGAAAAGTATTTAGCTGAGAGAGACTTAACCTATGCCCAGTTCATAATTTTGCAGTGAATATTAATAGTAGTATTATTGAGACCATTCAGTTTGACTAAGCCCTGAAGGTAATAGTGTGTATCGTTATCTGCTATATTTATGCAAATAGTTTGTTCTGCTCTAACTGCTAGCTCCAACCTTAACGTTAACATATGCATGTGCCCGAGTTCATTGCACTCTCGTGTGAGAAAGTATAGGCTATGTTTGCCCATTGAAGTTACTTGCTTTCAGTTTCTTGGACAAGAACGTTACTCATTCTTATGCCTAATTAGGCTGGCGACAGTTTTCATTATCATTTGGACAGTGTGGATTGGTAAATTATTGTTTGTTACTATTTCAATATTTAATTAATTCTGACTTTCACTTCCGATAAGCCACCTCCGTTAGATATATCACGGTCAACTCAACAAAATTCCCTTCAGAGCGAATCATTGTCACAATTCGTGTCGCAGCACAGATATTTAAACTTTGACTCTCGTGAAATTATTTCTTTTTAACTAGTGTGTTTGGATGTACTGGGTACGTGGAAGGCCAAATAATTTTGTGTTATTCAATTAGAGTTTTGTGTTGTATTTTGTACATGTTTAGTGTAGCCGATGTATTATTATCTGGAGTTCATTTTCTTGCACCATTACTTCATCACCTGCAAGTAATAGTGTAATTCTGTGGGTCTATTTATCTAATTTAGCTCCAAAATAATTTTCTGATATCTCCCTTTTGAGAACATTGTCAATGAAAAACTAAAGGAGAGTGAGTGAAAGATTAAACCGTCTAATATTATTTTTGACATTGGGGTACCATCGAGGTAATGTCAACATCAAACGTGATTCTGCTCCCCATTTTATACTAAACAGGCACGTTTAAGTGATGAGGAACGTTCATGGTGGGTCAGACATACAGTACCTGATCAATAGTATGCGGAGATCTATTAGTGGACTTTAATATGGGGTGTATCCACCCCTGATCTTTATGGTGACTTGAACTCTACTGGGGATACTTTCTGTGAGGTATTGGAATGTCAGTGTGGAAGGAGGCCGCCGAGTAAGTGACGCCAGAAACCATTTCCAGAAAGTTAAGTGATTTAGACAGGAATATAATTTAGTTTAACGCCGACAACAAATTAAATACGTGCATTAGTGTATCGTTTAGTCTTGCCATTAAAGGTTTGACTTTTCTTTGCGTATTTTTTCAGAAAACACGAAAAGATCGTAACTTCGCGAAGTCGCGCTTAGGCTTAAATTTTGTAAACGTGTTTGTTTATTGTTTCACGGTAATTTAACTAGTTTCTCGGTAACAAATAAGTAAACTACCGTAAATAGCGTATAACTTCATTGTTTTAATACAGATTTCAGAAAAACAGCGTAACTTTATATCAGAAACTTGCCTATATACATTTGTTTATAGGCCTAATTCTCGTAACGTTTTTGGAGAATCAAAGTTAAAGTACCTCGTTTAATTGTCCTTTTTTTCATTCAATCGAGTGAAATATATAATAAATAGCGTATACCTTCATTGTTTTAATACAGATCTCAGAAAAACAGCGGAATTTTAAATCAGAAACTTGCTTATATACATTTGTGAATAGGCTTAATTCTTGTAACGTCTTTTTTGATTTTCGGTAATTTAATTGATTTATTCTAGCTAAAGTATTATTTTTGCCATGAGTGAGAAGTGCCTGACTTGCCGTAGAATTGTTAGTTCCGGGGTTTGGTGTGATGGATGTAGTAGTTTTTTTCACTGGGGAGATTCCAGTGGCGTGGGTGTTGGGAAAGTGGATCAGGCTCATCAGTGGTTATGTAGGATTTGCAGCAGAGATAGGAAGATAGTGGAACAGGAGGGGAAAATTGCTGCCCTTCAGGCTGAGCTAGATCAGGCTAGGGAAGATCTGGACAGGTTAAGGAGGGAGAAGGGCAAAGAGAGGTGGGAAGTGGCAACAGGTAGCAGAAGGAACAGGCCTAGAACTAAGTCTGACAGTTTTGTGGTGAATGTCAAAAATAAGTTTGACCTGTTGCTTCAGTTAGAAACTGATGAGCCTCAAGCAGAGGTAGGTGTAGACAGGACACAACAAACTTTCAATAGGAACTTGAAAAAGAATGTAGGAAAGTCATCAAAAAGGAAGAAAGTTTTGTTGTTAGGCAGTTCTCATGCCAGAGGTGTAGGCCAACTTCTGCAGGAGGAATTAGAACCAGAATACCAGGTCACGTATTTATTCAAACCAAGTGCTAGTCTGGATCAGGTGACAGAGGATTTAGGTTCACTCTGTAAAGGATTTACCAGGGAAGACACCGTGGTTATTGTGGGAGGGCCAGGGAACAGCATCGACAGAGATCCTGGGTACAGTATAGAGTGTGACCTGGTAAAGATTGCGTCGGCATCGAGACACACCAATGTTGAATTTGTATCTGTCCTGAGACGCCATGACCGGCCTCATTTGAACTCTTGTGTTGGGAGAGTTAATTTGGAGTTGGAACAGCTGCTTGGGTCGGGTGAGGGGGCTCATATTGGTGTGGTTCCTGTTGATTATCTCAGTAGGTGGGACTATACCAGGCACGGCCTACATCTCAACAGGAAAGGGAAGGGGAAACTGGCTGGGGTAATAGCAGGAAATTTAAGGGGGGGAGGCACTGCCATGAATGGTAAAATACCAGTGGTTACAGGTGTTGGAGCAGCACCTTTTTTAGGATAGGTAAGACAGAAAGATGTCAAGTTCTACGAGAGGTCAGGATTGAAACAAATCTTCAGTTTAGGAAAGAAATTAAACAGCACAATTCTAGCACATTGGATCACCAATCACAGCTATCAATTATAAATTTTCACCAATCACCAGAAATTTTATCTCCACCAAGTTGTATCTCAGTCCTAGGTAATTGCATTGATGAATTAAAGTCACCCAACCCAGTTGACATAATCTGCCTCTCTGAACACCGTGTGACCACTGGTATAGGAACTAGGCCTAAGCACAATGAGAAACTCAGACAGGAGAGTACTGCAAATGTTAGAATAAGGAAAGGTTCTCATAAAAGTATAATTAAAAATAATGTAAGTATATTTCATCAAAATATTGGGAGTTTAAAGAATAAAGTAGATGAGCTTCTGGTTTGTTTAGAAGATTTAGAAGCTGAGAATGAAATAGATATACTATGCCTGTCTGAGCATCACATTGTTACTGATATGGATAAGGTAAATGTAAGTGGATATAAGCTCTCTGCACATGTAATGAGAGAAAATATGGAGAAAGGAGGAGTTGCCATATATGTCAAAAGTTATCATTGTGCAAAAAGTATAGAAACAAAAAAGTTTTGTGTAGAGAAACATATAGAAGCATGTGCCTGTGAGCTTAAATTAAATAAAGGCACATTTATAATTGTAACTGTATATAGGTCCCCATCAGGAAATTTTCATTTATTTCTGAAAAATTTGGACTCCTTGTTGTGCTATCTGTCAGACAGAGGGAAGCAAATTATTGTTTGTGGGGACTTCAATGTAGATTCTCCGAAAGAGGGTAATAGGAAAAATGACCTTGAAGTATTACTCGGTTCTTTCAATTTGACACCCGTTATTGATTTTCCTACTCGGGTGGTAAAGGATAGCAGCTCACTGATAGATAACTTCTTTATAGACCAAGATAAGTTTAACCAGATAAATGCTCAGCCTGTTGAGAATGGTCTTTCTGATCATGGTGCACAGCTAGTTACAATATATGACATAGCTCGATTCAGCAATACTAAACAGTCCTCCAAAGTAGTACGTCCAGTCAACGATTTAACAATTGCAAATTTCAGGGAAAGCCTACAGCAGTTAGACTGGGACGAGGTGTACCGTGAACCTGATGCCAATTTAAAATGTAATTTATTTCATGACATTTTTGTAAATGCATTTGAAAACTGCTTCCCCAAGAAAATAGTTAAATATACTTGTAAGAAACCTTGTAACAAGCCATGGCTTACTAAGGGTATAAAAATATCTTGTAACCGGAAAAGGCAAATGTATCTGACAGCAAGAAAGAGTAGTGACCCAGAAACTATCAAAAATTATAAAAACTACTGTGTTATATTAAGAAAAGTTATTAAAAAATCCAGGAGTATGTGTATCATGTCTGAAATCAGCAACTCTGATAATAAAATTAAAACAATTTGGAATATTATTAAAAGAGAAACAGGTCAACCAAGAGCAGAGGAAGACAGTATTACCATCAAATTGAATGAAAACTTTACGAACAAAAAGTCATAAGTTGAAAATATTTTTAATAATCATTTTCTAAATGTTGTGGATATAGTAGGATCCAGGTGTTCATTAGAAGATGCTAGGCTGTTAATGGAAGAGGCCATACCTATGCAATTTGATACAATTGAAATCTCACCCACTTCTCCCTCTGAAATTAGGAAAATAATAAACTTGCTTAAAAGCAAAAACTCACATGGAATTGATGGCATTTCCAGCAAAATAGTAAAAGCTTGTTCTCAACAGATAAGTAAGATTCTCAGCCACCTGTGTAATAGCTCTCTGGAACAGGGCATTTTCCCTGATAGACTGAAATATGCTATTGTTATACCTTTGCATAAAAAGGGGGATAGATCTGATGTCAACAATTACCGTCCAATCTCCCTTCTAACAGCTTTATCCAAAATTTTTGAGAAAGTAATGTATTCAAGAGTAGCTTCACATATCTGTAGAAATGAAGTACTAACAAAATGTCAGTTTGGTTTCCAGAAAGGTTTTTCAACAGAAAATGCCATATATGCTTTCACCAGTCAAATTTTGAATGATCTGAATAACCGAACACCACCCATTGGGATTTTTTGTGATCTCTCAAAGGCTTTTGATTGTGTAAATCATGAAATTCTGCTAGACAAGCTCAAGTATTGTGGCATGAGTGGGACAGTGCACAAATGGTTTAATTCGTACCTAACTGGAAGAGTGCAGAAAGTTGAAATAAGTAGTTCTCATAACATGCAAAGATCAGCACATTCCTCAAACTGGGGAACTATCAAGAATGGGGTTCCACAAGGGTCAGTCTTGGGTCCTTTGTTGTTCTTATTATATATTAATGACTTGCCATTCTATATTCATGAAGAGGCAAAGTTAGTTCTCTTTGCTGCTGATACAAGTATAGTAATCACACCTGACAAACAAGAATTAACTGATGAAATTGTCAATACTGTCTTTCAGAAAATTACTAAGTGGTTCCTTGTAAACGGACTCTCACTGAATTTTGATAAGACACAGTACATACAGTTCCGTACAGTGAATGGTATGACGCCATTAATAAATATAGACCTTAATCAGAAGCATATAAAGCTAAGGTAGAATATTGCAAATTTTTAGGTGTGTCCATTGATGAGAGATTAAATTGGAAGAAACACGTTGATGATCTGCTGAAACGTTTGAGTTCAGCTACTTATGCAATAAGGGTCATTGCAAATTTTGGTGATAAACATCTTAGTAAATTAGCTTACTACGTCTATTTTCACTCATTGCTTTCATATGGCATCATATTTTGGGGTAATTCATTACTGAGGAATAAAGTATTTATTGCACAAAAGCGTGTAATCAGAATAATAGCTGGAGTCCACCCAAGATCATCCTGCAGACATTTATTTAAGGATCTAGGGATATTCACAGTAGCTTCTCAGTATATATACTCTCTTATGAAATTTGTTATTAACAACCAAACCCAATTCAAAAGTAATAGCAGTGTGCATAACTACAATACTAGGAGAAAGGATGATCTTCACTATTCAAGATTAAATATAACTTTGGCACAGAAAGGGGTGAATTATACTGGCACTAAAGTCTTTGGTCACTTACCAAATAGTATCAAACGTCTGACAGATAACCAACAAGTATTTAAGAAGAAATTAAAAGAATTTCTGAATGACAACTCCTTCTACTCCATAGAGGAATTTTTAGATATAAATTAAGAAAAAAAACAAAAAATATTTAAAAAAATAAAAAATAAATAAAAATAAAAAATAAAGAAAAACAAAAAACACAATAAAATAAAGTTGTTATATTAACTTAAGTATGTTGTTAAATTAACCTAATTATGTCATGTATTGGAAAATTCGACTCGTTCCACATCATTACGAAATATCGTATTCATGATCCATGGAACTAGTATTAATCTAATCTAATCTAATCTAAAAGGTGCAGTCTATTGTGCTGTCAGTAAAGACAAGTGGTCGGTCATGGCAGCTTAGTGACTTTGAACGTGAACAAGTCATTGGGTGTCACCTGAGTAACAAATACTTCAGAGACATTTCAACAGTTCTAAAGCTGGTCAAATCGACTGTTGGTGATGTGTCAGTGAAATGTAAAACCGAAGGAACAACCACAGGTAAATCAAGGCAATTTGATAACGAACAGTAACCGTCGAGTACTGTGGAGGGTGGTTCTGAAACAGGAATCGCTCGTCAGTTCCACAGTGCTACTACCAGTTCATGTGGCACAGTGACTGAGCATAGTGAACTGAAAAGAATGGGGTACAATGGTCAAGTAGCCCGTAAGCCACATATTTCCGAAGTCAATGCTAAGCGACGCTTGAGCTGCTGTAAATAGAGACTCCATTGGAAAATGGATAACTGGAAACGAGTGATTTGGAGTGGAAAATCACGCTATACCCCTCGATAATCCAGTAGAAGAGTCTTAGTTTGACGAATGCCGTGAGACCGTTACCTACCGTCATCTGGACAGGAAGCAGTGACTTGCAGATGAGTTAGTGTTATGGTATAGGGGTGTTTCTCGTGTTTAGGGTGTGGTCCCGTTATTGTGCTTTAGAAAACGGTAAATGTGGGAGGATATGACTTGTTTTTCAGCCCTATGTACTGCGTACAGTAGGGGAACATTCGGAGGCACTGACTGTATCAGCCTGACAATAAACCCTGTAGGATTTGTAAGGCAATGGTGTGAGAATATTAACACCCTTGAAACGGATGCTCTGCCCAGAGTGCCAACCTGAACCCAATGGAACACCTTTCAGATGCTTAGGTCGACTTCGCTCGAGACCACAGGGTCCTACATCAGTACCTTCTCTGGTTTCGGCCCTTGAGGAGGAATGGTTGTCTTTACTGACAACACAACACTCTGCACCTCCTTCCACACTGACGAGTGCCCGTCTCGTGTCATCTAGTGGTCATGCACGGG
This sequence comes from Schistocerca nitens, assembly GCF_023898315.1. NCBI lineage: Eukaryota > Metazoa > Arthropoda > Insecta > Orthoptera > Acrididae > Schistocerca > Schistocerca nitens. Next base: position 925,962,572 of record NC_064617.1, on the reverse strand, counting down.
GATACTTTTGAACGGATAGTGTACAAGGGCCGTTTAAAAAAATGGCTCTGAGCACTATGGGACTTAACGTCTGAGGTCATCAGTCCCCTAGAACTTAGAACTACTTAAACCTAACTAACCTAAGGACATCACACACATCCATGCCCGAGGCAGGATTCGAACCTGCAACGGTAGCGGCCGCGCGGTTCCGGACTGTAGCGCCTAGAACCGCTCGGCCACTCCGGCCGGCGTTCGTAACGTGTAAGCAATTCCGCACAGATGGAGTTCTTGCTCTTTATGATCCTCCGTTAGGCAGAGAGGAAACCACCGGGCACAGACCCTAATTAGCCAATTGCTGTTGAGCGGGAGGGCCAGGCCACATATGCAACATTCACAGTTTATGACAACAACACTTTTATTAAAGTTTTTTGGCAAAATAAAATTTTATCTTCATAATTTTTGTGATAAGATAATTTAGCAAAAAATCCTTACAAGCACGGGCAACCGTCCTATTCAAACAACAACACTAATCTTTAAACAAGCATTAAGTGATTCGCAAGTTAATTAAATTCTGTACACAGTAAAACTCCCAAAAGGAGACTACAATAATGAGATAAACTTTAACCAATAATGGATACCACAATTTTTAACACAAAATAAAATACAAACAGATACACCCCTTCGTGACACATTTTCACAACAGGTGACGTCACATAGGCACGAGCTAATACAAGTAGCAGTAGGGGGGCCCACTGGACCCAGACCAGAGGCGTCTAGACCCAGAACTCATAGCTGGACAGGGTGGCGCACACAGTACACTGTAACACACTGAAAAAAAGGTCTTAGAGCCCGTGCTACTACACAATTTCCGAGGAAGGGGGGGGGGGGGGGGAATAAAATGATAGCCTATTTCACGAACATTGAAATAAAATAGTCAAGGGTGAATCAATAATTAATGCCCTTGACGTAACCTTAAAGGACGAGGGGGAATAGCATAATACCAAGTCAGCTTAGAAATTTAAATTACACTAGTAGGTTAACATATTCTCACTGAAACTGGGGAGCTCATTTAAATTACCCCTTAACAGGATACTGATAAACTTAAACAGTAAAGTAAGGCTACCATTTCACTGTTTACGAGTGAGCAAGTAATGCAATTAGATAACACTGAATGTACAGATTCAATGTTAAGCCTGTGCTTTGAACCAACTATAACAACGTCCACACAGCTCACTGTACCAGGAGAAATATTACAATTTCACCATACTGACTTATGCCGTCCGTCACTCCGAACAGCAGTAGTACCAATTAATACACCTCGCTTGCTCGGACTGTATCACATCACCAAAATCCAGATAGAGCTTTAACGAAACACAATAACACGCGTTTACTTAAACAGCACTAAATAGATGCGACCTTTTGGTTGGCAAGACAACAGTTTCCGGTCACGGTGCCGATACTTGGGAAGCAAGGATCAGTATAATATGCGCACCAAAAATATGACAAGCAATTCTCGCCAAATCTTTTATGAAATCCTTTACAGATCCAAATCAGGGCCGCACGACTCGATTCGGGTAATGTGGCCGAGTCCAGTTCCCACACTACAAGCCAGGTGCGGTCTTGCAAACGTGTCAGACACACCACAACCTCTGCGTCGTGCCCCGCCCTGCTCAACGACGCTCCCCCCGATTTCGCAGCGCCCCGCGGCTCTCCGGCTGTCCCTCTCTAGCGCCACACGCCCGTCGCGGCCAAAAGCCACGTCAAACGGCCGAGCCCAAAGATGCACACCATGCCGAACCGACTGATCAATAAATACGAGCCGACACTGCTCACGTTAAGTACTCCAACCTATAGACGAGTGTGTCAGTACGATCAACAGAGACTTCTAGCGGATTAGCCAGGTGTTTGTCATCTGTAGGGTCCGCAGCTCGTGGTCTCCCGGTCGCGTTCTCGCTTCCCGAGCACGGGGTCCCGGGTTCGATTCCTGGCGGGGTCAGATTTTCATCTGCTTCTAGATGACATCATTTCATCATCATTCATGATACTGGCGAGATTCGACTGAGCAAAGATTGGGAATTTGTATGGGCGCTGATAACCACACAGTTGAGCGCCCCACAAACCAAACATCATCATCATCTGTCGATCACCTCGAATGTGAGTTCCGTACGTCCTAAGAACTGGGTGCGAATGGCTGGCATGTGGGAGAGATCGGACAGATTTGCACCACCTTGTTACGATGATGACAGATGCCTCGTCCAATGACTCACCGTGCTTTTGTTCACTGCCAGGTCTCCGTATACATGCTACAAGTGCCTACGAATATCTGGATTACTCTCGTTTCCTGCCAAAAGAAACTTAGCTCTCTGCCTCCGTTACGGGCGCCATTTTGAAGGGTACTTATAGAACCCCCAGCTACTGGAAATTCATGAAACCATAAATGCTGAAGTAGCAATATTCCACTGTTTCCCACACCTGACTGCGTCTTTTTCGAACAAAAAAAAAAGATGTGGCATTACTTATTCAAGGTCCTTCGTGTTAGGAAGGATATAGAGAACTAGCAGGTCTTGATAACGATTTCTTTTCTTTTTTTACGAAGAACTTCTTCGTCACGACAGGACAGGTCAGTGGAAGCTGGTGTGGTGAGACGAGGGTGAGGTGAGCTGTGGGCTGGAGGAGCCAAGTGCTAGGAGCCGCCCGCTAAGCGGCTCTGCCCCAGTCCAGCCTCTTTGCGGCGCAGTGCGCCCCCTGAGAGCTCTCCGGGCCGCTAAGGCGCGTGGCAGGTACCACAAGCTGCGGGAATTTCCGCCCGACCGGCTCCCTCCTGGCGAACCGAACGAACGTTCCACTACTGCGGACGTCTCGTTCACGAGAATAGCATTCACGGTTTTAAGGACAGAGGATCACTGCTTCAGAGAGTAGGCTCATCACATGTAACATCCTTCATGCTTTGAAATTTTCTGTGCGATTAAAACTGTGTGCCGGACCGGATCTCGAACCCAGAGCCCTAGTTTATGCTCTTACCAGCAAACATACATTGCTACATATTTACGATGCACATTCACTCTTAGTCGAATGGTTAAAACAGAAGAAAATTACACTACTGGCCATTAAAATTGCTACACCAAGAACAAACGCAGATGATAAACGGGTATTCATTGGACAAATATATCATGCAATAACTGACATGTAATTACATTTTCGAGCAATTTGGGTGCAAAGATCCTGAGAAATCAGTACCCAGAACAACCACCTCTGGCCGTAATAACGGCCTTGATACGCCTGGGCATTGAGTCAAACAGAGCTTGGATGGCGAGTACAGGTACAGCTGCCCATGCAGCTTCAACACGATACCACAGTTCATCAAGAGTAGTGACTGGCGTATTGTGACGAACCACTTGCTCGGCCACCATTGACCAGACGTTTTCAATTGGCGAGAGATCTGGAGAATGTGCTGGCCAGGGCAGCAGTCGAACATTTTCTGTATCCAGAAAGGCCCGTAAAGGACCTGCAACATGCGGTCGTACATTATCCTGCTTAAATGTAGGGTTTCGCAGGGATCAAATGAACGGTAGAGCTACGGGTCGTAACACATCTGAAATGTAACGTCCACTGTTCAAAGTGACGTCAATGCGAACAAGAGGTGACCGAGACGTGTAACCAATGGCATCCCATATCATCACGCCGGGTGATACGCCAGTATGGAGATGACGAATACACGCTTCCAATGTACGTTCACCGCAATGTCGCCAAACACGGATGCGACCATCATGATGCTGTAAAAAGAACCTGGATTCATCCGAAAAAATGACGTTTTGCCATTCGTGCACCCAGGTTCGTCGTTGAGTACACCATCGTAGGCGCTACTGTCTGTGATGCAGCGTCAAGGGTAACCGCAGCCATGGCCTCCGAGCTGATAGTCCATGCTGCTGCAAACGTCGTCGAACTGTTCGTGTAGATGGTTGTTGTCTTGCAAACGTCCACATCTGTTGACTCAGGGATCGAGACGTGGCTGCACGATCCGTTACAGCCATGCGAATAAGATACCTGTCATCTCGACTGCTAGTGATACGAGGCCGTTGGGATCCAGCACGGAGTTCCGTATTACCGTCCTGAACCCACCGATTCCATATTCTGCTAACAGTCATTGGATCTCGACCAACGCGAGCAGCAATGTCGCGATACGATAGACGGCAATCGCGATAGGCTACAATCCGACCTTTATCAACGTCGGAAATGTTATGGTACGCATTTCTCCTCCTTATACGAGGCATCACAACAACGTTTCACCAGGCAACGCTGGTCAACTGTTGTTTGTGTGTGAGATATCGGTTGGAAACTTTCCTCATGTCAGCACGTTGTAGTGTCGTCACCGGCGCCAACCTTGTGCGAATGTTCTGAAAAGCTAATCATTTGCATATCAAGGCATCTTCTTCCTGTCGGTTAAATTTCGCGTCTGTAGCACGTCATCTTCGTGGTATAGCAATTTTAATGGCCATTAGCGTATTTTAAAGTGCTGAAATGTCTCTGTGGTCGGGCTCTGTGTGCGTCTCCATCAGGTTTATTGGTAAATTTAGAGTATGAGGTATATTGTATTTAAAATCATTAATCCGGGTTTTTCAAGGCAGTCGTAGTTAAGATTATGTGGCAACCGTATTTTGCGATTTTTTCCCAAGTTAATTTACTCGTTAGGACTTAGGTTTCCAAGTAGACAATTATGTTCATTTCAGTCCACCAGAATGAAGTTAATTAGGTTGCACCTTCAACACATTTAATGTTTGACGACTTTATATCACAGTGAACTCCAGTTTATTCAGTTTCATTAACTTTTTTGCAAATTTTTTGACGTTTTTTCTTTGTGATTTGGGTCTCACTCATTGTCTGGCAGGCAACCATGTGGTCGCAACCATTGTAACGAAGAGTGGGCACTTTTATACGTTTGTTTCAATTTAGACTTATAATCGAGTCAACAGTGTGAGATATTTAACTATATTTGCATCTGTAATTAGACTTTTATTTGTTTTATCTTGCTTGGTCATTGTCTCCATTTTCTCACAAGAGCATAACTTGAGGGAGAAAGGATCATCAGCTTCCCAAATTAGTTAAAGTAAGACTTGCATGTGCTGATTGTGCAGTTTTGCTAATAATCCAACAACGATGCAGTCTGGTGGGTACATAATTTTGCCGTTGACTTCCAATCAACCAATGGTCTTAGCTGCACAGTTAATGAACGATGATCGTTCTTGAAGAATTTCATGACAGACCAAGCATGTGATTATGTGAAGGTTTGTTATTATCTACTGTTGAATTATATGAACTGTGTGTCGTGTATTTTTCTCAGCTTCACCATCGGCCTTCCCCAAACACCCACACCCTCACCATCACTTGCCTCCCTATGATACCTTGTGCTAATGTACTTATTTTACCCGCCAAATCTATTTAGACATTCAGTAGCCACGTTGAGTGCATGAATGTTTATAATGGTAGCCATTAAACAGTGTACGGGTGGCGTGGGTATGAAGGTTACGCCTGAGAAACACCATAATCCCTGAGCAACATTTCTTCCACCGAATCCCATGCACAGTAAATTACGAGACCGCTTAGGTAAAAACTTTAAGCGCACTCAGCTCATTAAACTTGAATGTTTTTTCCTCCCATAGATTTGGGTAGACCCCCATAACAAATTGCATCTTTATCATTGTTCACGTTTGTAAATTCTGTCACCCGACCCCATTTAATAATGCAAACCTAAACAGATTTATCACCTGAAAGAACATTGATTGAGTTATTAATTGAATGAGAATCTCATGTGGTTATTTATCGTGTCAGAGTGTGGTGCAAAAGCTTCCATTCAGTTATCTCCTTTCGTCGGTTTTTCCCTTCTTATCCGTTATCCATTGCGTTAATTTGATTAACTCGTGATTAAAGTAACTAACTGAATGAATGAATAATTTGGACAACTCACGAATAATTACCAACAAGCACTGAATCAAAGAAGGTAGCGAGATCGTCAGCAATTATAGAGATATTAAAGCACACCGCCAGACAAAGATTAATAAAACTATATGACAAAAGCTAAGATGAAACCTGCCCAATGTAACTCAGGGCGAATGTAAATAGACACTAACATTAAGCTTTCAACTGTGGCTGTATATTAAACGATTTATATCCACAGACATCTGCAACTGGTCAGCCGGCCAGAGTGGCCGTGCGGTTCTAGGCGCTACAGTCTGGAACCGAGCGACCGCTACGGTCGCTGGTTCGAATCCTGCCTCGGGCATGGATGTGTGTGATGTCCTTAGGTTAGTTAGGTTTAATTAGTTCTAAGTTCTAGGCGACTGATGACCTCAGAAGTTAAGTCGCATAGTGCTCAGAGCCATTTTTGCAACTGCTCAATAATGCTACACTATGTGATCAAAAGTATCCGGACACCGCCCAAAACATACGTTTTTCATATAAGGTACATTGTGCTGCCCCTACTGCCAGGTACTCCATATCAGTGACCTCAGTAGTCATCAGACATCGTGAGAGAGCAGAATTGGGCGCTCCGCGGAACTCACCGACTTCGAACGCGGTCGGGTGATTGGGCGTCACTTGTGTCATACGTCTGTACGCAACATTTCCACACTCCTAAACATCTCCAAGTCCGCTGCTTCCGATGTGATTGTGAAATGGAAACGTGAAGGGACACGTACAGCACAAAAGCGTGCAGGCCGATCTCGACTGTTGACTGGCAGAGACTGCCGACAGTTGAAGAGGGTCGTAATGTGCAATAGGCAGACATCTATCCAGACCATCACACAGGAATTACAAACTGCATCAGGATCCACTGTACCTACTATGACAGTTAGGCGGGAGGTGAGAAAACTTGGATTTCATGGTCGAGCGACTGCTCATAAGCCACACATCACGCCGGTAAATGTGCCTTGCTTGCTGTAAGGAGCATAAACAATGGACGATTAAACAGTGGAAAAACGTTGTGTGGTGTGACGAATCACCGTACACAATGCGGCGATCCGATGACGGGGTGTGGGTATGGCGAATGCGTCAGCGTGTGTAGTGTCATCAGCAAAATTCGGAGGCGGTGGTGTTACGGTGTGGCCGTATCTTTCATTGAGGGGACTTGCGTCCCTTGTTGTTTTGCGTGGCAGTGTCACATTGATGTTTTAAGCACCTTCTCGCTTCCCACTGTTGAAGAGCAATTCGGGGATGGCGACTGCATATTTCAACACGATCGAGCACCTGTTCATGATGCATGGGATGTGGCAATAAAATCCCTGTAATGGACTGGCCTGCACGGACTCCTGTATCCTACAAAACACCTTTGGGATGTTTTGGTACGCCGACTTCGTGCCAGGCCTCACCGACCGACATCGATAGTCTCCTCAGTGCAGCACTCCTTGAAGAATGGGATGCCATTCCCCAAGAAACCTTCCAGAACCTGATTGAACGTATGCCTGGGAGAGTGGAAGCTGTCACAAAACACTTTTGGGATGTTTTGGTACGCCGACTTCGTGCCAGGCCTCACCGACCGACATCGATAGTCTCCTCAGTGCAGCACTCCTTGAAGAATGGGATGCCATTCCCCAAGAAACCTTCCAGAACCTGATTGAACGTATGCCTGTGAGAGTGGAAGCTGTCACAAAACACTTTTGGGATGTTTTGGTACGCCGACTTCGTGCCAGGCCTCACCGACCGACATCGATAGTCTCCTCAGTGCAGCACTCCTTGAAGAATGGGATGCCATTCCCCAAGAAACCTTCCAGAACCTGATTGAACGTATGCCTGGGAGAGTGGAAGCTGTCACAAAACACCTTTGGGATGTTTTGGTACGCCGACTTCGTGCCAGGCCTCACAGACCGACATCGATAGTCTCCTCAGTGCAGCACTCCTTGAAGAATGGGATGCCATTCCCCAAGAAACCTTCCAGAACCTGATTGAACGTATGCCTGGGAGAGTGGAAGCTGTCATCAACGCTAAAGGTGGGCCAACACTATATTGAATTCTAGCATAACCGAAGGAGGGCGCCACGAACTTGTAAGTCATTTTCAGCCAGGTTTCCGGATACTTTTGATCACATAGTGTATATTATTTTATTTTCATTAATTAGTACTTGAGCCAGTTGAGGTTAGTATTCAGATGGGGCGTACTGAAGTTGGCTTGGTCATTCATAGAGCATGATGCTTGCCACTAAAGATCTGTTCATTGTGACCAAAGGTTGCAAAATGTTCCGTGTCTTATCTTTTGTCGTAGATCGTCTTGTGTAGCAATTACCCTCACGCATAAAGTGTAAGGTTTTGTCACAATTACGAACTCTCCAATGGCCAGCGTAATGCTGTCATGTAAACCGCTGCATGGTTAATCTAAGACGCGCACATCCTCCTTTGGCGTTTTCAATCAATCCTAAGGCGTCAGATCCACTTAGCCCCTTATAGTGCTCTGCCCTATGTGCTTATGCATCCTCAGGACTAAAAACGCCAAAGAAGCAAGGGATCAGCATCGCACTCTCTTTTTTTTACGTTTGGGCAGTAAATGAGGAACAGTGAACTGTGGCGACGTTATTACCAAATGAGTCCAAAATGGACCAACGTGCTGTTATTCTTTTCTTGGCTGCCGATGAACATACACCGGTAGACATCCATCAGAGAATAAATAACTTGTATGGGGCAGCCTGTCTGTCGAAAACCACCATTATGGAATGGTGCCGTGATTGCCTCAGTGCTCACGGTGTTTTTCATCTACCGGTTTCGTGGTGTTAAAGCCACATCTTCAGGTGATATATGATTAAAAAATTAGAGCGGAAAAACTCGTTTTTTTTCTCAACAGTCGTTGTCCGTCAAATACAAAGCACCGCTAAAAGACGGTAATGGCATACCGATTTTGACAATAGGGGTATCGTCGGAAACTTTCTTATCACCTCTTACAATATATCTATCGTTTTTCTTAATCAAAGTGTAAAAGGGATCTTATATTGAGGAGCAATACTCAAGGAAGGTTGAATACGTCGAAGAGACCTGGAGACACTAGAACGTTTCAGGCTGATGGTATAACGGGATCAGATTTTAAACTGTAAGGCATTTCCGGAGGCTATGTGGGGTTTAACCAGGTATTCGGAAATGTAGCCCACCATCAATGCCATCTGATACATATGATAAACAAACAAATGTATAAAGATCATATTGTACACCCTAGTGTAAAAACATCTGATTACTTACATGTTGTAAACCAGGGTCGCCCTCGGCACGCCAAACTGCTCGTGAACCAGATGTGAGGACCGCGTAAGTGCAGAGACTCGCCCTGTTTCAGCTTTGGCCGCTAGTTCTCGTAAGATCTCGGTACAGCAAGGCATTCCTTTTAGGATTGTAGTGGGGCATTTTTCGATGGTCACAGCTTTCTTCAGTTCGGTAGAACTGGTAAACAGCGCTGACACCACGATCACTGCATGTTCACAATATACCAGGTGATCAAAAAGTCAGTATAAATTTGAAAACTTAATAAACCACGGAATAATGTAGATAGAGAGGTAAAAATTAATACACTTGCTTGGAATGACATGGGGTTTTATTAGAACCAAAAAAAAAACAAAGTTCACAAAATGTCCGACAAATGGCGCTGGACAGCAAAACGTCAGTAACTGCGCGTGACAATCGTGTATAAAAGGAGCTGTAATGAGAGAGAGAATCAGATGCGCCAGCAGTCGTAGCATGTTGACGTTACCTGAAAAGTCGCTTTTAGTGAAGCTGTATTTTCAGAATGGGGAATGTGCTAGTTCAGCGTCACGATCCTATCGCCATAGGAAGGGGATTCGAACGGGTAAAGGTCCGTTGACAAACGCAACGCAGCAGTGGCGAGAATGAGTTCGAAGTTCGAAGCCATGGGTTGTTTGGACGATAGACCCCGCAGTGGCCCACCGAGAACAAGGCGTAATGCTGCTGAGACAGTTCAGGAAGAAATGGAGACTGTGGCGGGTTCGTCTATCCACGGGGAAGTCAGCGTTCGTGCAGTCGCACGTCGTACCGGCATTCCAGACACTACTGTTTGGTTGGCACTGAGGCGTACCCTCCGATGTTATCCGTACAAAATCTATCGGCATCATGAACTGTTACCTGGCGATTTAGTGAAGCGGAGGGCATTTGCGGTGTGGGCGTTTCAAAAGATGGCGGAAGATGACGATTGGTTGAGTAACGTGTTGTGGACCGACAAAGCTCATTTCACGCTCCGAGGGTCTGTCAACGCCCACAGCTGTAGAATTTGGGCTACCGAAAATACTAGGACTGTTGTGGAAACTCCATTGCACGACGAGAAAGTCACGGTATGGGTCGGATTTACCACATCTACCGTTATCGGGCCTTTTTTCTTCGAGGAAATGCGTGATTCTGGTTTTGTAATTGCTACCGTGACGGGTGAGAGGTACGCCGATATGTTACAGAATCGCATCATCCCCAGCCTGGCTGATAAACACCTGCTGGAACGTACGATGTTTATGCAGGATGACGCTCCACCCCATATTGTTAGACGCGTGAAAGATCCCTCGCGCACGTCGTTTGGTGATGATCGTGTGCTCAGCCGCCACTTTCCTCATGCTTGGCCTCCCAGGTCCCCAGACCTCAGTCCGTGCGATTATTGTCTTTGGGGTTACCTGAAGTCGCAAGTGTATCGTGATCGACCGACATCTCTAGGGATGCTGAAAGACAACATCCGACGCCAATGCCTCACCACAACTCCGGACATGCTTTACAGTGCTGTTCACAACATTATTCCTCGACTACAGCTATTGTTGAGGAATGATGGTGGACATATTGAGCATTTCCTGTAAAGAACATCATCTTTGCTTTGTCTTACTTTGTTATGCTAATTATTACTATTCTGATCAGATGAAGCGCCATCTGTCGGACATTTTTTGAACTCTTGTATTTTTTTGGTTCTAGTAAAAGCCCATGTCATTCCAAGCATGTGTGTCAATTTGTACCTCTCTACATTATTCCGTGATTTATTCAGTTTTCAAATTTATACTGACTTTTTGATCACCCGGTAAAAGAAGTACACAGACGAGGAGGCATTTGCACATAAAGATGCAACCTAGTGATCTACCGTCACTAGATTTTAAAAATGAATATGAGTGACAGTAGAAAAGGATAAGAATTCTCAGTATCTGCTATGCGAAATACAGTCGCCTAATCGATGGTTACTGCAGGTTTGCTATGGAACAACATCACAGCACTATGCAGAAGGAATTTAAAGATTTCGCTGATGATGAACGAGTAAGAAATTACTACGATCGACAGACGGGGTTTATTGGTTGGTACATGAAGAAGCACTTTGTACTAAATTTGCAGGCGTGGAGCACGTGATAAAATTGGTAGTACGGATAGTAAATTATCTGTAATCGCATGCATTGTTCCACCATCAGTTGGAACAGTTTCTATAGAACTGAACGAAGAGTATCAAGTATTAAGATAAAACTGCAAAGTTCGATGGACAGGAAAGATTTTTCGATTTAAAACCCGCTATTGTTTAATTTATGAAGGAAAAAGGAGTGCACGAACGAAAAGTGGAACATCCGGAATGGATTTCAGATCTCTTATTTTGAGGGGATGTGACTGCACAGTACTCACATTAAGATGTTCCAAGGGAAGAAACATTTCTGATTTATTGGGGATACATTCAAAAAGAAAATCGCATTGTGGATGGGGCAACTTCTCATGAAAAAAACCATCCGTTTCCCAGAGCTCGCTGGCTTTAAACAAGAATCGAATTTTGCAGAATTCATTGTGGCGTTGAAAGAACGACAGGAATATTTTTCTAAGCGTTTTACCAATCTTACATCTGTTTTTAAACTGATTTGGAGACTGTTTGCTGTTTCAGTTGAAAGCACCTTTGTACAAATGCTGATGGGACCGATTGATCTGCAGTGCAAGTCTCTATTAAAAGGCAAAGTATTTTGCTATAATACTGTCCAAGATTTCTATATCGTCCTCGGGAAGAGAGTTCACGTCACCATAATGAGGTTGCAAGCGTGAGAAAATACTTAGATTAATGTGTATGTGAAAGATTTCGATAATCACCATTATGTGGCAACCTGAACTCGATAACCTGTGCAGTTGTCTAGGTCTATCCACACGTGTACAGTATGTGCCAGACAATTATACTGTGTTTCCAGGGTTCCAAAAATAATTAAATAATACTGATTTTTTTTTTGTTTGTTCTATAATGTTGAGAAATATGAAATCATTTGCTGTGCGACTACATCTCGATTTAAATGCAGTGCTTTCGCAGTTTCCCCGTCTTCCCCCTACTTGCTTTCAGGCAAGTGACGTGGCAGTGGGGGGAAGTGTGCAGCCGGTTTAGAGAGTTATGGCACGCACGCAAGAGCACTGCTCGCGTGCCGAATTTTTGGTCGTCTCTTCTGTACGCTTCTACAGCAAATTTCGTGTCCGTCAAGTATAGATATTTATGAAGGTTAAAAATTAGGTGATCTAGGAAACATAGAACCTGGTGAACACTGGAAATATGTCCAGTAACTTCAACAGGAAACCATCACATCACTACAAATACACTGCAGTACGTGGGAGATCAAGAAACTAATGAGGAGTTATTGAACAGAATTGAGGAGAAAAGAAGTTTGTGGCACAACCTGCGTAGAGGAAGGGGTTCGTTGATAGGACATATTCTGAGAAATCAAGGGTTCACCAATGTAGTATTTGAGGGAAGTGTGGGAGATGAAACTCGTAGAGGAAGACGAAGAGATGAATACACAAAGCAGATTCGGAAGGATGTAGGTGGCAGTAGTTCTTTGGAGATTAAGATGCTTGCACAGGATAGAGTAGCGTGGAGAGCTTCATAAAACCGGTCCTCGGACTGAAGGCCACAACAACACATGAACTCAAGTAGACATCATTTGAGATGTACTGCTGGGTGCTACATTCAGATAATTCTGTATTAAAACAACAAAGCAGAGGACTGTAATGAGGAACGTGGGGATTCTTGAATCCAGGGAGTCCAGCGCAAGGCAAGTCAGTGTCCGAGCACTCCAGCCACACACCTTTCAGGCATCAGGACAGCAACGCCTGGTGAGACCTCCGTGCAGTCGTCGCCACTGTCTCCGCGTTGCCTTCCCACTAAGCTGCCGGCCTTCCTCCAGCTGTGGTTCCGAGTGTCCCGCTCGTGTCGCTGCTCTCGGCTGGAGTGCAGACGCTCGCTCTGTGACACTAGCGGCGTTAAACAGCGGACACCTTTGATGATCCACACGCCCTCTCGCCTGCAGCGAGAAATTTCCTACAGCCTCAGCATCACCTGCTGAATGGAGCAGGACATCGACTGTGTTGTGGTAATCGCTGTAAAATATCAAAGCAACTAATGCATTTCATGGAAATTTGGCATTTATTGCGTGATGCCTCGATGGCGTTGTAATTTGAATGCCCAGCAGTTTCTTATCAAAGTTTATTAATAATATGTATACATGATTTAATAATCATTCATGATTTCTGAAACATTGTAATTGCATGGGGTGATCGTTTCAAATTATTGCTTTGATACGAATGAAGTACTTTCACATGATCGAAGAGTCCACCACAGGTATACTGCGGATACATAGTGTCCAACGATCACAATATTTTGCCGATCAAGCATGTCGTCATCGTCAGGTGCCCTGACGAAATGAGCTCCTGAGCGTAGATGTGTATACGAGGGTTATTAGGAAAGTAAGCAACGATTGGTCGCGAAATGGAAACCACAGTGAAAATCCGATGAAGTTTTGCACAGATGTGTTGGCAGTGTCTCTAGTACGCCCGTCAACGGCATTACCTCGTTCTTTTTGGTACTGAGCACACAGGGAGCAAATAAAGATACGTAGAACAATAGTGTCTCCCGACAAGTACGAGGGCCTGGTGAGAAATTTCGCCTGAAGGTATGCAGCCAACATTACATAACTGTTGTGCGTTTTCTTCTTCAAGACAATTCTCAGCTGCGTTCTGCAGGGGCAATGAATATGCTCCTGCATCGTTTTCAATTGGAAATGTTTGATTATCGACAATACAGACCGTAATTGTCTCCCTCTGAGTTTCATCTCTGTTCACATGAACCGCTGGCTATGAAGACAACATTTTGGCACAGACAATAAGCTGTAGGCCAGCGTAGAGAATTGGCGGAAAGCACTGGCGGCTGTCTTCTACAACGAGGGTTTTGAAAGTTGGTACAACACTGCGACAAACGTCTAAGTCGGATCGGCGACTATGGAGATAAGTAGCTGGAAATTGTAGCTAACTGTTGCAAATAAAACAGTTTTGATATTCACTATGGCTTCCATTTCGTGATCTATCGTACGCTACTTTCCGAATAGCCCTCTATATATTCCTGTCTCTTAAGGAGGCGAGCGGGCTTTTCGAAGGCTTGCCTATTCACTATTCAGCCAGGCTAGGGTAGGATTTCCGATATTTTTCATCTGTTTGTTTCATATTTGCAGGGGCTACATTTCCGACATTCACCTTACGGGTGAGGGAGAACCTCCAGACCTGGCTGGAGCGCTGCTGTTGCCACCGTTTGCTGCTTCTCGAGCGTCCTCTCTGGAAGAGCTACCTCGTAGTTCGTCTCGGTTCGTCAGTGCTGGTGCGGCTGCCTCGTGTGGCCTGGCGAACGTACCGGCGAACGTACCTCTACGTCGCTCTCGTCTCAGGGGCGGTGGTGGTAGTTGGCCTGGCAGCGGTAACTGTATCTGTCGAGGATGCGTTCTTTCTCTTCTTCTGTTTCTTTTTCCCTCTTCTGCCAAAACTCCGAGCAGCAGCGTTGGCGATCTTTTCGATCTTCCAGGTTTGGATAATTTATTTCCAGTAGTTCGATATTCCCCAGAAAGATAATGTCTGTGGCGAACTCTTCCGTCCGCGCTTTCTTGTCGGCCAGTGTCGGCGCATCTTCTCTGCCGACGCTCGCCGTCTGTAAGGCGCGGTTTGCTATCATATTCTTTAGTGTGCTGGTCTGCGTGGCTTGTTCTTGTGCCATACGGTCTTCTGTCTGGGACGCTGCAGCAACACTTCCATATGAGGCCTACGGTTATATGCCTCTCTCAGCATTTGGCAGGCAGCCTCGATCTCTGCGTGGAGTGCATTCTTGAAGCCCCTGTCGGCTGCTTTTAGTACGGCTTTGATAGCCGCATGAGGGGTCGTCTGCAGTGTAGTCTCTCCGTGCGCGGGCTTCTCCCAGTGCGGTGTCTTTGTCGTGCACTTCCGGTCCTCCCATGACTACACCCACGGCCGGCAGCTGGGGAGGGCGGCTTCTTGCCGTTTCGCCTTCTCCTGCTCTGGAAACGAAGCCGCGATTTTCTTGCGTCTTCTTCTGCGTTTATTCTGCTCGGTATTTTCTGCACGTACAGAGACTGCCTGTTTCGTCTTCTCGATAGCGATGGAAATGTTACCGATGATGGTGCCACTGAAGCGGAGTTACTAAATACAGTTTTCTGAAATTCCTTCACGAAAGAAGGCAAAGTAAATATTCCAGAATTCGAAACCAGAACAACTGTCAGCATGAGTGACATAAAAGTACACTACTGGCCATTAAAATTGCTATACCACGAAGATGACGTGCTACAGACGCGAAATTTAACCGACAGGAAGAAGATGCTGTGATATGTAAATGATTAGCTTTTCAGAACTTTCACACAATGTTGGCGCCGGTGGCGACACCTACAACGTGCTGACGTGAGGAAAGTTTCCAACCGATTTCTCGTACACAAACAGCAGTTGACCGGCGTTGCCTGGTGAAACGTTGTTGTGATGCCTCGTGTTAAGGAGGAGAAATGTGTACCATCACGTTTCCGAATTTGATAATGGTCGGATTGTAGCCTATCGCGATTGCGGTTTATCGTATCGCGACATTGCTCCTCGCGTTGGTCGAGATCCGATGACTGTTAGCAGAATACGTAATCGGTGGGTTCAGGAGGGTAATACGGAACGCCGTGCTGGATCCCAACGGCCTCGTATCACTAGCAGTCGAGATGACAGGCGTCGTATCCGCATGGCTGTAATGGATCGTGCAGCCACGTCTCGATTCCTGAGTCAACAGATGGGGACGTTTGCAAGACAACGCCAACTGCACCAACAGTTCGACGACGTTTGCAGCAGCATGGACTATCAGTTTGGAGACCATGGCTGCGGTAACCTCTAACACTGCATCATAGACAGGAGCGCCTGCGATGGTGTACTCAACGACGAACCTGGGTGCTCGAATGGCAAAACGTCATTTTTTCGGATGAATCCAGGTTCTTTTTACAGCATCATGATGGTCGCATCCGTGTTTGGTGACATCGCGGTGAACGCACATTGGAATCGTGTATTAGTCATCGCCAAAATGGCGTATCACCCGGCGTGATAGTAGGGGTGCTACTGGTTACACGTCTCGGTCACCTTTTGTTCGCATTGACGGCACTTTGGACACTGGACGTTACATTTCAGATGTGTTACGACCCGTGGCTCTACCCTCCATTCCATCCCTGCGAAACTCTACATTTCAGCAGGATAATGCACGACCGCATGTTGCAGGTCCTTTACGGGCCTTTCTGGATACCGAAAATGTTCGACTGCTGCCCTGGCCAGCACATTCTCCAGATCTCTCGACAATTGAAAACGTCTGGTCAATGGTGGCCGAGCAAGTGGTTCGTCACAATACGCCAATCACTACTCTTGATGAACTGTGGTATCGTGTTGAAGCTGCATGGGCAGTTGTACCTGCACACGCCATCCAAGCTCTGTTTGACTCAATGCCCAGGCGTATCAAGGCCGTTATTACGGCCATACCTTCTGGCTACTGATTTCTCAGGATCTATGCACCCAAATTGCATGAGAATGTAATCAAATGTCAGTTCTAGTATAATATATTTGTCCAGTGAATATCCGTTCATCATCTGCATTTCTTCTTGCTGTAGCAATTTTAATGGCCAGTAGTGTTGATATCTTAGGTGTTGCGAAACAACTCAAATCACCTAAGTAAGGCAAGCGATCCGATCCACATGGCATACCAATCAGGTTCCATTCAGAGTATGCAGACACAATAGCGCCTTTCTTAGCAACCATCTACAACAGCTCACTTGACGGAAGGTCTGTTCCTAAAGATTGGAAGTTAGCACAGGTCACGCCAATATTCAAGGAAGGAAATAGGAGTAACCCATTAAATTACAGACCCGTATCACTGACCTCAACTTGCAGCAGGATTTTGGAGCATATACTGTACTCGAACATTATGAATCACGTTGAAGAAAATGACTTATTGGTATTCAGAAAATATCGTTCTTGTGCAACGCAGCTACCTCTTTATTCCCATGAAGTAATGAGTGCTGTCGACAAGGGATCTCAGATAGATTCCATATTCCTAGATTTCCAGGAGGATTCTTATACAGTTCCTCACAAGCGACTATTAATCAAATTGCGTGCATATGGAGTATCGTCTCATTTGTGTGACTGGATTCGTGATTTCCTCTCAGAGAGGTCACAGTTCGTAGTGATAGATGGTAAATCATCGACTAGAACAGAAGAGATATCTGGCGTTCCACAAGGTAGCGTCATAGGCCCTCTGCTGTTCCTGATTTACGTAAAAGACCTAGGTGATAATCTGAGCAGCCCCCTTAGAAAAAAATGGTTCAAATGGTTCTGAGCACTATGGGACTCAACTGCTGAGGTCATTAGTCCCCTAGAACTTAGAACTAGTTAAACCTAACTAACCTAAGGACATCACACACATCCATGCCCGAGGCAGGATTCGAACCTGCGACCGTAGCGGTCTCGCGGTTCCAGACTGCAGCGCCAGAACCGCGCGGCCACTTCGGCCGGCCCCCCTTAGATTGTTTGCAGATAACGCTGTAATTTACCGTCTAGTAAAATCATCAGACTATCAATTCCAATTACAAAATGATCTTGAGAGAATTTCTGTATGGTGCGAAAAGTGGCAACTGGCGAGGTCATCCATATGGGTGCTAAAAGAAATCCGATCAATTTTGGGTATACCATAAATCGCACAAATCTTAGGGCTGTCAATTTCACTAAATTCCTAGGAATTACAATTACGAGCAACTTAAATTGCAAAGACCACATAGATAATATTGTGCGGAAGGTGAAACAAAGACTGTGCTTTGTTGGCAGAACACTTAGATTATGCGACAAACCCACTGAAGAGATAGCCTATAGTACACTTGTCCGTACTCTGCTGGAATACTGTTGCGCGGTGTGGGATCCTTAGCAGGTAGGATTGACGGGGGACATCGAAAAAGTGCGACGATGGGCAGCTCGTTTCGTGTTATCGCGCAATAGGGGTGAGAGCTCCTGCGAAACGCAACTCGCCCTTTTTTCACATGATATCTTGCGAACCATGGATGAAGGGTATCAGACAGATGCCATATTCCTTGACTTCCGGAAAGCGTTTGACTCGGTGCCCCACTGCAGACTCCTAACTAAGGTACGAGCATATGGGATTGGTTCCCAAGTATGTGAGTGGCTCGAAGACTTCTTAAGTAATAGAACCCAGTACGTTGTCCTGGATGGTGAGTGTTCATCGGAGGAGAGGGTATCATCTGGAGTGCCCCAGGGCAGTGTGGTAGGTCCGCTGTTGTTTTCTATGCACATAAATGATCTTTTGGATAGGGTGGATAGCAATGTGCGGCTGTTTGCGGATGATGCTGTGGTGTACAGGAAGGTGTCGTCGTTGAGTGACTGTAGGAGGATACAAGATGACTTGGACAGCATTTGTGATTGGTGTAAGGAATGGCAGCTAACTCTAAATAGAGATAAATGTAAATTAATGCAGATGATTAGGAAACAGAATCATTTAATGTTAGAATACTCGATTATTAGTGTAGCGCTTGACACAGTCACGTCGATTAAATATTTGGGCGTAACATTGCAGTGCGATATGAAGTGGAACGAGCATGTAATGGCAGTTGTGGGGAAGGCGGATAGTCGTCTTCGGTTCATTGGTAGAATTTTGGGAAGATGCGGTTCATCTGTAAAGGAGACCGCTTATAAAACACTAATACGACCTATTCTTGAGTACTGCTCGAGAGTTTGGGATCCCTATCAGGTCGAATTGAGGGAGGACATAGAAGCAACTCAGAGGCGGGCTGCTAGATTTGTTACTGGTAGGTTTCATCATCACGCGAGTGTTACAGAAATGCTGCAGGAACTCGGGTGGGAGTCTCTAGAGGAAAGGAGGCATTCTTTTCGTGAATCGCTACTGAGGAAATTTAGAGAACCAGCATTTGAGGCTGACTGCACTACAATTTTACTGCCGCCAACTAACATTTCGCGGAAAGACTACAAAGATAAGAGAGATTAGGGCTCGTACAAAGGCATATAGGCAGTCATTTGGGAGTGGAACAGGGAGAGAAGATGCTAGTTGTGGTACGAGGTACCCTCCGCCGCGCACCGTATGGTGGATTGCGGAGTATGTAGATGTAGATGTAGATGTAGATGTAGAGTGTCACTGATATGATACGCGAGATGGGGTGGGGGTGGCTGAAACAAAGGCGGTTTTCTTTGCGGCGAGATCTATTTACGAAATTTCAAAGACAAACTTTCTCTTTTGAATCATCATCATCATCATTTAAGACTGATTATGCCTTTCAGCGTTCAGTCTGGAGCATAGCCCCTTTATAAAATTCTTCCATGATCCCCTATTCAGTGCTAACATTGGTGCCTCTTCTGATGTTAAACCTATTACTTCAAAATCATTCTTAACCGAATCCAGGTACCTTCTCCTTGGTCTGCCCCGATTCCTCCTACCCTCTACTACTGAACCCATGAGTCTCTTGGGTAACCTTGCTTCTCCCATGCGTGTAACATGACCCCACCGTCTAAGCCTGCTCTCCATGACTGCTACGTCTATAGAGTTCATTCCCAGTTTTTCTTTGATTTCCTCATTGTGGACACCCTTCTGCCATTGTTCCCATCTACTAGTACCTGCAGTCATCCTAGCTACTTTCATATCCGTCACCGCAGCCTTGTTGATAAGGTAACCTGAATCCACCCAGCTTTGGTTCCCATACAACAAAGTTGGTCGAAAGATTGAACGGTGCACAGATAACTTAGTCTTGGTACTGACTTCCTTCTTGCAGAAGAGAGTAGATCGTAGCTGAGCGCTCACTGCATTAGCTTTGCTACACCTCGCTTCCAGTTCTTTCACTATTTTGCCATCCTGTGAGAATATGCATCCTAAGTACTTGGAACCGTCCACCTGTTCTAAATTTGTTCCTCCTATTTGGCACTCAATCCGTTTATATTTCTTTCCCACTGATATAACTTTCGTTTTGGAGATGCTAATCTTCATACCATAGTCCTCACATTTCTGATCTAGCTCTGAAATATTACTTTGCAAACTTTCAATCGAATCTGCCATCACAACTAAGTCATCCGCATATGCAAGACTGCTTATTTTGTGTTCACATATCTTAATCTCACCCAGCCAGTCTATTGTTTACAACATATGATGCATAAATAATATTAACAACAGTGGAGACAGGTTGCAGCCTCGTCTTACCCTGAAACTACTCTGAACCATGAACTCAATTTACTGTCAACTCTAACTGCTGCCTGACTATCCATGTAAAGACCTTTAATTGCTTGCAAAAGTTTGCCTCCTATTCCATAATCTCATAGAACAGACAATAACTTCGTCCTAGGAACCCGGTCATATGCCTTTTCTAGATCTATAAAGCATAGATACAATTCCCTGTTCCACTCATAACACTTCTCCATTATTTGCCGTAAGCTAAAGATCTGGTCCGGACAACCTCTAAGAGGCCTAAACCCACACTGATGCGAAAATATTTTGTTGACACCCACTTACGTAGGGAGAAATGACCATCATAATAAAATAAGAGAAATCAGAGCTCGAACGGAAAAAAATTAGGTGTTCCTTTTTCCCACGCGCCATTCGAGAGTGGAATGGTAGAGAAGTAGTATGAAAATGGTTCAGTAAACACTTTGCCAGACATTTAAGTGTGAATTGCAGAGTAGTCATGTAGATGTAGATGTTCTTCTGTTGCGCCTAGTATTGGTGCTGTCGCAGTCCGTGACGAGTTGCAGCCGCGCCAGCTAGGCACGTGTGGCCCGCCGCAGCTGAGGCACGTCTGCGCGTCTTCACACGTCATTGTGCATGTGTGGCTGTCATGATCGCCAGCGCACTCTACAAGAGTCGTTCGGTTGCCGCGATATCCTGCCACATCCCCTTCTTGCTGGCACTTCAAGCACTGAGGCTTTGTGTCAAGTCCCGCCGGCAGAGGCTCCGGCGTCACGCGGAAGCCCAGCAGGCTGTGGATACCGTACAGTTGGTCGTCTCCATCACCGCTGGTGATGGAGAGCCGGGACGAACAGTGGCCTCCTCTTTTTGTTGTTCGGTTCTGCAGCTTTACCACTACATTATGGAACCCGTCGAATCGTAACGTTCTCCCTACTACACTCCTGGAAATTGAAATAAGAACACCGTGAATTCATTGTCCCAGGAAGGGGAAACTTTATTGACACATTCCCGGGGTCAGATACATCACATGATCACACTGACAGAACCACAGGCACATAGACACAGGCAACAGAGCATGCACAATGTCGGCACTAGTACAGCGTATATCCACCTTTCGCAGCAATGCAGGCTGCTATTCTCCCATGGAGACGATCGTAGAGATGCTGGATGTAGTCCTGTGGAACGGCTTGCCATGCCATTTCCACCTGGCGCCTCAGTTGGACCAGCGTTCGTGCTGGACGTGCAGACCGCGTGAGACGACGCTTCATCCAGTCCCAAACATGCTCAATGGGGGACAGATCCGGAGATCTTGCTGGCCAGGGTAGTTGACTTACACCTTCTAGAGCACGTTGGGTGGCACGGGATACATGCGGACGTGCATTGTCCTGTTGGAACAGCAAGTTCCCTTGCCGGTCTAGCAATGGTAGAACGATGGGTTCGATGACGGTTTGGATGTACCGTGCACTATTCAGTGTCCCCTCGACGATCACCAGTGGTGTACGGCCAGTGTAGGAGATCGCTCCCCACACCATGATGCCGGGTGTTGGCCCTGTGTGCCTCGGTCGTATGCAGTCCTGATTGTGGCGCTCACCTGCACGGCGCCAAACACGCGTACGACCATCATTGGCACCAAGGCAGAAGCGACTCTCATCGCTGAAGACGACACGTCTCCATTCGTCCCTCCATTCACGCCTGTCGCGACACCACTGGAGGCGGGCTGCACGATGTTGGAGCGTGAGCGGAAGACGGCCTAACGGTGTGCGGGACCGTAGCCCAGCTTCATGGAGACGGTTGCGAATGGTCCTCGCCGATACCCCAGGAGCAACAGTGTCCCTAATTTGCTGGGAAGTGACGGTGCGGTCCCCTACGGCACTGCGTAGGATCCTACGGTCTTGGCGTGCATCCGTGCGTCGCTGCGGTCCGGTCCCAGGTCGACGGGCACGTGCACCTTCCGCCGACCACTGGCGACAACATCGATGTACTGTGGAGACCTCACGCCCCACGTGTTGAGCAATTCGGCGGTACGTCCACCCGGCCTCCCGCATGCCCACTATACGCCCTCGCTCAAAATCCGTCAACTGCACATACGGTTCACGTCCACGCTGTCGCGGCATGCTACCAGTGTTAAAGACTGCGATGGAGCTCCGTATGCCACGGCAAACTGGCTGACACTGACGGAGGCGGTGCACAAATGCTGCGCAGCTAGCGCCATTCGACGGCCAACACCGCGGTTCCTGGTGTGTCCGCTGTGCCGTGCGTGTGATCATTGCTTGTACAGCCCTCTCGCAGTGTCCGGAGCAAGTATGATGGGTCTGACACACCGGTGTCAATGTGTTCTTTTTTCCATTTCCAGGAGTGTATTTACTCGGTGCACAGTCACGATAGCGCCCTAAGGAGAGCCTTGGCTGATTCTCTGTTCTTCTTCGACTGCGTCTTCTTTGGTGCCAGTGCGAGATCGCCGCCGACTAATATTCCCCGCCCCCACGAGCCGTTCCGTCCGTGGTCCGCGCCCGCGACGGCGCGCACTGTCCAATACATGTCTTCCCATACTGACATGTTATCTAGTATAAGACGGCCTACCGCAAATTGAGATCTACTGCGCTTCCCAAGAGCGCTCGTGTTTTTACTCGGTGCTTCTGCAATATACTGTGTAAGTAGGCTGATTAGGTTTTTATGTTGGTAACGTCACGTAGCGCTCTGTATGAAAATCACTGACTGTGCTGTGTGCAGTCTGTGGCGGGTTTGCATTGTTGGAATATTTGCCGTTGTAGTGTTGGGCAGCTGGATGTGAACAGCGCGTAGCGTTGCGCAGTTGGAGGTGAGCCGCGAGCAGTGGTGGATGTGGGGAGAGAGATGGCAGAGTTTTGAGAGCGGACGATCTGGACGTGTTGTGAGTGTGGGATTGATCTGAGATGTTATTCTGCGCAACGGATTAATCTGAGATGTACCCTTTACCCTGTACCTCCTGCAAGATGCAATTTCCACCCCCACACTACTACAGCAATAAATAGCTTCTGGAGTCGTCCGCTGTAAGGAAATGACACAAAATTCACAAAATTTCTTACGTAACTAGTGGGATACTTGGGTACTGGAGTAGTGCTAGTTAGTGTAAGAAAAAACATGAAACTAATGAAAATTATTATTTATTTTGCAAAAATTCGGGGAAATCACAATGGCACTTTTAGTTATGAATTGAACAAGTTACATACTGATTCTTTTCGGAATGTTAAGTTACCTCTCAAGGATAGGATTCGCTAATGAAATTTCTATACAAAGTTTAAGATTGTTATTGACTTTGCAGAATGGCTGAGAGCCGCACCTACTCAACTCGAATAATTACCCGTTAGAATGTTGCTAGGTATTGTCGAGGTTGTCGCATCTGAAATGCAGTGAAGGGTACTGTTTTAGAGGAAATATGGGGCTGACAATAGCTGTAGCGCACTATACCGTAAGCTGTGATGACTGCTGTCTGCGCCGCTCGCAGCTGACAAATAAGATAACTCTCGTTCTATCTGGATTGACCTTCGCCAATCAAACTCTACCTACGCCTTGATGAAGTCAAGGACTCCTATTCGCCCCTAGTCTAACTATTGGCGTGGTACACCGGTCAGATAACCAGTCCATCGTGATGCCACTCAAAAATTCGCTCGCAGGCGTTTAACTACAACTCTGTCCGTCCACACCGCACGATAAGTGTGTCGGCCAACACAGTCAACAACGCTTAATCGCAAGGACTCAATATAGAGTCACACTTCGATTCGCTCTCGACAGAGGTTCTCTCCCAGTGAAGTACTGAGGAGAGACTTGTTCCTCACTCTTTGAGTACACGTACGAGCGCGCACACTCTCGTTACGTGTTCTCGCTCCAAGAGCGACAACGGAACGGCCCCTCTCCATGCCAGACGTGAAGGGGTATATGTTTCGGTCTCTTCCATTACTCCTTCAGCTCAAGGCATCAGAAATATCATCTGCCAATCAGCATTACTCTTCTAAAACGGGGGAATGACGTTTCGTTTAAGGCGACCAATCTGGAAATCCGTAGCATTGGCATTTGGCGTTTGCTGTCTCCCTGTGAAAATCTCTGAAACTGCGTGCTATGTGTAAAGAATGCACAGGCTGGCCGCTCCCACACAATGTAACGGAATTTGCTTTTAAGCCAAACACGGGTCGTTTCCCCTTTTCACTCAGGCCAACACTGTCTGCTCTATGGGCGGTCACCGGCCAACATAGATAGGGTGAGAAGACCTCTGAAGGGACCGGCGCCCCGTTGTGTGGTTTCTCTCCCGAACTAAAAGCTCCTGTGACCGTCATGTCTGGAATGAATGTGTGTACGCCAGCCTCAAGTATAGCCCCAGTGCACTTACTGGTTATTTGCATATCGTTTGCATAAATTCATACAACATTTACTTTATCTTATCGAATTTTGGTTCGAATGAAGTGTCTCGATGTGCAGAATATGATTTTGAGGGCGGAATATGTAAGCAATGAAGGTCAGGAGACCACGACGTCTTACATACCTCCCTCCTTCTGACAAAATTTTTGTCTGGGATTTGTCAATGCCGAGGAAAACATTGACAAAGTCAGGCAAAAATTGATCTTTTAGATTTTCCAATAAAATTTTCTCAGCCAATCTTAACATTTTTTCTAATGATTTCTCTATAGCTATTGTTTCTATTTTTTAATTCTACAATTTATGTTTTGTTGTTAGGAAAATATAGGCTTTACAAAGGTTGTTACTCTTTGTCATTGCCAGTACGTGTCTCTGTTTTTTCTTTTTCATTTACAAAAATTGTTTTTACAATATTAATTTTTCTAAACTCGTTAGGGTACAGTGTATTATGTCTCGGTGTGGTTATCTCTTTTCTTCAGTTAGGCTTTGCGTAAATGTACGCAAAAGCTATGTTGTGTGACTTTGTTTTATTCATTTAGGCGTTATTTGTATCACTGTTTTAAAAGTGAAGAAGTGTTTCCTCTTAATTCTATCCTCGGTATTAATATTATTACTCCAAAAAGGTGTTTTTGAATGTTACTTAAAGAAGAAAAATCCTGCCTAAATCCTTTTCTAATTTTACATATAAAAGAAATAAATAGACTTTCCATGAGTTTGTGAGATTATATAACTATACTAACTAAGTTTCTCTACAAAAGGTTTTAAGGTATCTATAAATTATGGACTTTACATACATAATAAAAATAATTACTTTTACAAATAAAGAGAAGAAAAATATCATATTACAAATGTGTATAATTTTCAAAAATCTACACTTGTTTTAGTACAGAGAGAATTTATTTATTTATTTGTTTTTCGAACTACTCTTTTTGTTTTGTGCTGCGTCAGTTTCTGTGCTCGACGACCCCCACTGAAATACTGGAAGGCGTCGACTCATTTGTATGGGTGTCACAAATCGTGAGAGAAGCACTCTAGCATGGGATGCCGGGTCTTACTTGTTGACATTGTCATCATGGAGTGGTACTTTTAACCCGATGATGATGACTGTGGTTTACTGCATAAACAGTGATGTCTTGGTACTCCTTTGCTGTCACACCTGGGGTGGTATGGCAGTTCGATGATTGTAGTTGACTACCGATGATTGTCTCCCAATATTGTGCTGTGACGTCTTGGTACTTCACACGTGGTTCGGTGTGGCAATTTGATGATGTGGTAGGGAGAATGCTGTTCATTTTGCTGCATCTATTTCTAGATAATGTTGGTTGGTACTACTTAATATTCTGTTTGCCGTTTGCTTGTATTTGTTTGACGATTCAAGGTTTATTTTTGGAGAGGTGGTTGTAGTAGTTGCCATGCCTCAAAGTTCATGGAAAGACGTTTGTAGCAATTTGCTTTGTAGGATAGGAGAGAAAGGTATCTTGCTGTCTTCTGCCCTTCTTCGTCTTGCATCTTCTGTTATCTTCTTTCTTGCATTCTTCTGTTCTTCTTGGGCTAGTAATATGTGAATTTTAGTGTAGGAGTGATATAGGATTTGTAGGATCTGACTGCCTTTCCAAATGTTATTTGATGAGTTTGTAGATTTTAGTAATTTTTTTGTAGCTTCATTGTCGTCTCGTCGTATTATGATTCTCCCCACGCTCTTCCGTTGTGTAGCAGTGTCGTGACATATGAAATGTCCGTGCTGCGCTTTGCCCTCCCAAAGTCCAACCTGGTTGCAGCCTGCATTTCCAGTGTGGCGTTGGTCTTCATGTTGTTGTTATTGCCCTAAGTGCTTTCTCAACATGTCTGTACCCTCTCCGTCGCTATCTCGAAGCATTTGGTGTTCAGGGAGCTGGTGATTGGTGTTGGTGGCGATGTCCCTCTGACGCGTAGAAATATTTACAATTTTTTGTTTTACATATATTTGTTATTTACAAAAAAACTCTGATTTTATATGATGCAATAATTTTCTGATAGTGGCAAAAATTATTGTATATATATGATTTCTTCTCTTTATTCTAATTATGTCCTACCACTTCTTCATTCTTTTAATTGTTGTGTGCCATTTATTGTTTGTGTGCATGTTATAGTGTACTTGATACTACAAGAGCTTGTTAGTGTGTATTGTGTCTATTTTTTTAATTAATGTGTTATTTTGTTGATTCTTAATTTAATTTTTATTTATTGGTTAGTATAAGATAGGGTGGACGTCAGTTTGTATAACCTCTTCCGCATTTTTCAATTCAATCTTTACGTTTTGCAGTATTTGGTGTTGAAAATTTCTACATCTGGTTACTCTTTGCTGTGTTGTTGTTGTCTCTGTGGACCATAATTTCCTCTGTAATTATTCGCGCCCTGGTCTCGCCAGTTGCTGTTTCTAACATCGTGACCTCTTTCAAAGTACCCTTGACCGTTGGCATTTTGATTCCTAAACCCATAACCGCCACTGTATGAGTGTCCATTACCGTTCCTGTTTCGGTACCAACTATTCTGGTTATCGTTTCTATGCCAATTGTCTCCATTGTTCAACTGTCCTTGTCTATTAAATTGCCTGAAATTATTGGTGTTAGGATTACGATTATTATTATTATTGGAATATTCGTTCCTGGTCCTCTCCTTTTGCTGTTCCCTTTCCTTTCTTTTTTCTTTCACCTCGTCTTCTTTAAACATAAATTCAAGTTCCCTTAAAATCTCTTTGAATTCTTCGGTATTTTCATTTTTTCCTACTGTCGCCTGTTGATACCGGTAATTTCATTCTACATAGACGTATCAGCTCTCCGCTACTGTATGGTTTGTCTAGGCATTGATTTATTTGTCCATTGTATCAAAGAATTTTACCACGCTTTTCTCTCCTTAGTTTTCATATGGTGTCATCTGAAGTAACTCGTATTTAATTTTGTTTTGCGCCTCCTTAGACCAATATGTTTCGAGAAATGCTGTTCTGAACTGTAGGTAAGACGTACAGGTAGCCCCGATTTTTTGCATCACCTCTGCTACTATCCCTGACATGTGTGCACAAATGAAGTCAAGTTTGTGAGCTACGCTTCAGTGGATTGGTAAGCCTACTTGAAACTGGTCGATGAATGTGCGTGCATGCAAGCTACCGCGTTCTTCCGTGAAATGTTGAAATTTTCTAAGTGTAAGGAAGTGGTCTGTATCATACCTACTCATAAATCCGGTTTGTGGCTGATTCATGGACTCAAATATTCTGCCATTGCTTGTGTCGTTGTGTTTATTCTCTGGTAATCTACTGCCGGTCTGCCTATTCTCAATTTCCTGACTCATATCCGCGTCATATCGTATCATTGGTGAACAAAAGTGTTGTTCGTGTGTTTCTACTCTCGTCGTTCGCGGTATAGTACCTGTGCTGCTATTATGGTGTGTCATTGTATTTACTGGTTCAGTTGCCTGTCTTTCGATTGGTATCGGCTGAATGTATGTGTTGCGTTTTTGTAGATACTGTGCCTGGTCCTGTGGCATGTCATGTATTACTTTAATCGGGGTTTTCCGTTTCGATTTCTGCACGAGTGTTACGTCTAGCCTTGGTTCTACTTGAACTTTGTAGACGGCGCGTTTTCGTGTACTGAATTAATGCTTGACGTGTCAGTTGTTTCGCTACAGGTGTAACCGGTGTCGATCTTTTCTTCGATAGTTTATATCAACTCTGTTCGAAGCTTTTCAAACTGATTTTTGTTTTTAAGTTCTATTTTATTGATCCGCTGATCATATTTTTTCAGTGCAACCTTTGCGACCTTGCTTTGAATTGCTTGTTCTTCCGAAATTTGTATTGCTGTTCGAGTGGCTTTTTTCGTAAAACGTTCCACCTTTTTGTCAACGTTTACGATGTCCAATTGGACCTTGTCCACGTCAGTGCGTAAGTGCTGCTGACCCTGTGTTAGTACCTGAATTCTTTCTCTAGATTCTTTCGCGTCTTTGTTTATCTGAGTGATCTGACTATCAATTCTGGCGATCCCTTCTTCCACCAACTGCTTCGTCATGTGTTGGAGCTGTGTTGGACTTTTTGTAATCACTTACCAGGTAATCTGCAAGTAGCCCTCCTGTCCTGGAATTTCCGCATCCTTTCAAAGCCTCTCTCGCCAGGTTGAAGAGACTCGGCAATAGCCAACATCCTTGTCTGATTCTCTTCCTATTTCAACGCTGTTTGTTTATCCGTAGTTCAGACGCACCTTTGCGTTTTATTCCAGGTACAAGTTGAGAATTAATCTCAGGTCTCTTCAGTTGATTTCTGACTAAGGTTGTTCAGCAGTTTCATCCAATTGACTCTATCGAAGACCTTCTCTCAGTCTATAAAACAATCGCGAACTTCTTCGTTAACAGTCAAAAATCTCAACGAGACGAAACACATTTAAGGGGGGATACAATGTATTTTGGTCCAAATCATCGATTTTTCAAAAATATTCTTTTCTTGATCTACACAGTTTAATCTATGTTGTGTGTGAATTTTGTCGTGACAGCAACTTTAGAAATGCCTTTAAATTGTTAAACTGATTAGCTCTGCACTGGCGGCCATTCCCACCTTTTCCGAAATTTGGGAAACTGATTGCTTCAGAGGAATTTTTGTCAGTGTGAAAGCTTTTTTCTTTCGATGTCTTTGGCTGACATCTCTGGCTGACATCTACATCTTTGCCTGAAAACTTTCTTGCATGTGGTTTATTTACGTTTTGACAATACTAACACATATTAGGAGGTGGAGGGTTGAATTCGCAAACCTTTACTTGGAGGTCAAGATATATGTGTAATGGATGGTGGAAAAACTGTGTTTAGGAAACGGAGTTTTCATGGAAATCGGTTTACCAGCAAAAAAAGAGGAAGCAGCTTGAAATGGAGAGCATAAGCTGTAAGCTTCAGCATCGAAACTTGGGACAGAAGAATTGTACAGGTTCGTGAATGATATTGATATGGATTCCACTGAATGCAGACTTATTGATTTAGAGCTCTTCTGCCAAGCTATAAAGTTTTCATGTTCATATGTTAGCTGTAAAAATACGGAATGCATGATTGTTGTTGAAGAAATAAGAGTGGGAATTGCTTGTGATTTTAAATTGATTTGTAATTCGTGTGGCTATGAATATTCGTTATTCTCGTCAAAAAAAAAAAAAAAATTGACAGTGGTACCTATGGTTCAAATGGCTCTAAGCAATATGAGGATTAACATCTGAGGTCATCAGTCCCCTAGATTTAGAACTACTTAAATCTAACTAACCTAAGGACATCACACAAATCCATGCCCGGGGCAGGATTCGAAACCGCGACCATAGCAGCAGCGCGGTTCCAGACTGAAGCGCCTAGAACCGCTCGGTCACAGCAGCTGGCCTGGTACCTATGAAAGCAGTTTTAGGTTAGCATACGCTCTAAGATACCTTTGACAGGGCAGGGAAGTAGGTAATTTATTGTGTGGTTTTCTGAACATGCCTCCACCTTGTGCAAGGTTTGAAAAAATAAATAAAGAAGTGTCTGCTGTCGTATGCGATACCGACAAGTTTCTATGAAGAAAGAAGTGGATGAATTGGTGCAAATAAACCAAACAGAAATATATCCTGGGGTGTATGCATGCTCTAAAAATTATATTGGCTCAAGTGCGGACATAGAGGCTGCTGCAGTTGTGAGGATGTTCTCCAGATCTGAGGACCAGTATGGTGTTAGATATACTAAATACCTTGGTGACGGGGACTCGTCTTCGTTGAAAACTGTAACAGATAAATATCCATACAATACAACAATAGAAAAGTTTGGTTGACCACAACCAAAAGACGCTTTTTGGTAGGCTTCATCGCTTGCTGAATGAGAAGAAAGGTGAAGTACTTGACGACGGAAAACCACTAGGAGGAAAAGGTAGGCTTACTCTGAAAGAAACTGATTCTCTTCAGTTATTTTATGGGAGAGCTATCAGGAAAAACACACATAAATTGTCCGCAGCTCGTGGTCGTGCGGTAGCGTTCTCGCTTCCCACGCCCGGGTTCCTGGGTTCGATTCCCGGCGGGGTCAGGGATTTTCTCTGCCTCGTGATGACTGGGTGTTGTGTGCTGTCCTTAGGTTAGTTAGGTTTAAGTAGTTCTAAGTTCTAGGGGACTGATGACCATAGATGTTAAGTCCCATGGTGCTCAGGGCCATTTGAACACATAAATTAGAGACAATGAGGCGTGCTGTGTGGGCAAATTTTTTCCACAACCTATCCACTGACCAAACACCAATGCACAGTCTGTGTCCGAAAGATGATTGGTGTATGTTCATCAACAGAAATCAGACGTATTCACACAAATACTCATTATCAGAACCTGTTATGAATACAATGAAGCCCACATGCACGTTTCTTGTAAACCCTGATTTATTGAGGCAGTGTCTTCGCGGAAAGACACAAAATGCAAATGAAAACCTAAATAATTTAATTTGGATTATATGTTCAGAGAGGACATTCTGTGGACTTGAAGTACTCTAAATAGGTGTCTATGATGCAGTTTTATGTTGCAATAACAGAAATAATGGCAGAATTTAAGTGCTGAAGCGAGTTGGTGTAGATCCTGGTGTATTTACAAGAAGAGCACTTTACACCACAGACGAGAGTAGGGTCAAGAAAGCTAACTGATCAGTGTGTTAACTACAAATACAGGCCAGGCAGATTGGAAGAGAAACCTGGAGAATGAGGAGTGTCAGTATTGAGGATTTAAAAAATTGAGGTAAGCTTATTACACGTAGAAGTGTGAGGAGAAAGTCTTTGAACCTCATTTTCTCTGTTTTACATTTTTTACGTTATTAGAAGCCTTTTCTCAAATAGTATATGCGCTGATGCTATGAAATTTTCAGAAACTGTTCGCAACGTGTTGCTGATTCTGATTTTTAGATGAATGTATGTAGAAAAAAGTTAATTTTGGATGTGCAAAATTAAAAACTCTGTTAATGATACACTTTGTACCGTAGGTTAATAACGGTAGTTCAGTTCTCGTATAACCTTCTCAGGACAGTACAATAAAAATTTCAGATTAATTGCATTATTAGAATTAGAATTATGGCTTTTTATAAAAAAAGAGAACAAAAAATTAAAAATTCTATGTTCTGGCATAATATTAATCCTGCATATTTTATTATATTTTTCTGTTAAACCACAGCTCTGTTGCTTTACATATGCAAAATTTTAGATTTGTACATTAATATGTCTGTACTGATTTTTTAAATAAATGTTTACGTTTTCCGTTACATCCCCCTTTAAGGTACATTTGTTCCTGGGCTAGTGGCGCGCGCGTATATGCCTTACCTACTTACTCTTTGATGTTTTACTTTAGTCCAGCCAACCTCTTTGCTTTCAGTTTCTTTGTTTGGGCTGTCTCTCTGCCATAAAACTCGCCCGCTGAACGCGCATTTGTCCGTGGTGTGCTGTGAGTGAAATACTGCGGAGTATCGAGTGTCTATCAGAGAGAAGGTTCGGTTAATTGTGCTCGTACATGCGCTGGCTAAAATACCTCACATCTACACTAATGAAGAATATGGAGATATGGTGTCTGTTTACGGTTTCTGCGATGACGGCGCTCGTGTTGCTGTCGAAGAATACCGTCGGTGTTTTCCATACAGTCGAATTACTGATCGTAGAGTATCTACCAGAGTTTTCAGTAAATTGCGTGAAACAGGCGTTCTTCCAAATTCCCATTTTTCTTCTGAACGTGTAGCACGACAACTTGTGCATGGACAGCAACACATTGCTGAAAAGGTGCAGCGTAATCCTACTGCCAGCAGACAGTGCTTTTCTGCAGTTATCAATGTCCAACGAGCATGTGTATGGCGTACATTCCATGCAGAAAACTTGTATCCATCCACAGACCTCGTGTCCACAATGTTCACATGGGCGACAAGCCACAAGACTTGAATTTTGTCACTGGTTAAATGACAATCGTCATTTGTTTCCATTAGTGTAACGTCTCCTTAGAAAAATTATAAATGACTGTGCTGATAAGCCTCTTACGTTATTTGATTTTCAAACAGCTGAGCAAAAGTGAACGTACTCAGACATTTCTCTCTTTACTTATTCTGTTCATCACTAAACTCACACACAATTTTTTTTTATTTTTCTGTTTTTTAGCGCAACCTAATCTGACTTCCAATAACCCCTGACTAACAATAACCTATACCTTTCATGAATCACTCACCTCACAAAAATCTTCGTTACTCGAACTACTGCAATACAGCGAGCGCCAATACTGCCAGCTAAATGAAAGATTCTAACTACTGAAGGCATTAACTACTGATAGGCATAGTTAGCAAATGAAAGATTTTGATAGAGAACAAACGATGTATTTACCTTAATAGTGTTCAAAAGTCATTATATATATATATATCAGTTCATATATATATATATCAGTTCATGACATCCAGTCCTACAAATTTCCATTTTCTGACGGACAAACGTCCAGATCGTCCGCTCTCAAAACTCCGCCATCTCTCTCCCCACATCCACCACTGCTGGCGGCTCACCTCCAACTGCGCACCGCTACGCGCTGTTCACAGCCAGCTGCCTAACACTACAATACTGAATATTCCATCATACAGACCGCTACGTGGCGTTACCAACATAAAAACCTAAACATCCTACTTACATTAGTACTATTCACTGACGAAGCCATGGTTACACGGAATGGAATGAACCACACACGGAATCATCATTGATGGTCGCAGAAAAATCTAGACACTACAGTAGAAACCAATATCCAAGTTCGGTTTTCGATCAGTACTTGGTGCGGCATGATCGGTAACATGTTGATAGGTCCAGTTATTTTAGAAGAGCGAATGACGGGCCAATATGAGTTACATATTGCAAAATGCATTTGTTGAACACCTTCAGTACGTTCCTATGGCCACACGGACTGCAGTGTACTTCCAGCATGACGCAGTCCCTCCACATTTTACCAGACATGACAGGGAATGTCTCAACCGCACTTACCCTAATCGCTGGATTGGTCGTGGTAGTACAGTTAACTGGCCACCAGCATCGCCATACCTTACGACATTAGACTTTTGTTTATTGGATAGGATGAAGTCTGAGATATAGATTCGAAAGGTGAATATTCAAGTGTGTGTGAATTCCTAAGGGACCAAACTGCTTAGGTCATCGGTCCCTACACTTACACACTTCTTAAACTAACTTATGCGAAGAACAACACACACATGCCCGAGGGAGGACTCGAACCTCCGGCGGGAGGGGCCTTGGAAAGGTTTTTATTTATTTATCGTATCCAAGACATCACCATTTTACAAAAAAAAATTATATTACAATGCAAGAGAAGCAGTTATAATACAATAATACATGGTTATAAGGTAAATTAACTACAATAATATAGAAAAGTATGTAACATATAATGATAAGCGCTAAGGATGCGAAACAGAGCGATTTTCATATCCCACGTGAAGCCCAATACACTGCAGCTTGAATAGCCTTGTCATTTGCTTCAACACGGGTTGTTTAGTTTCCTGCAGACCAGTAGGTTTTGTGGGTCTTGCTGTTCTCCACACTCGCAGGGCTCGTCTGCACTGATGTAGCCCCATTTTTCCAAGTTTGCTCTGCATCTTGATACGCCTGTTCGTAGTCTATTCAGGGCTTTCCAGGTCGTATATGGGAGTTCAGAGCCAGCTGTGGGTTCTTCCCTGGGGCTATTCCCTGGTCTTCCTGGGTCCACATTGTACCACAGCTCTTCTCGTCGTGCTCTAGGCGATAAAAGAGTTGCTTCAGTTGTTCGTAGGAAACTCTTCCTTGATTTAAGTCGGCGAGGTTGAAGATTATATCCGAACATTGCATGCCTGGGATCTGTCTCCTGTTTATGTTTCTCAGGTTGAGGATTTGTCCGCAGCATGACCTTCCTGGGCGGAATCCTGCTTGCTCTTTAATTATATTCTTATCTACATGTTCTGAGATGCGGTTAAGGACCATTCTTTCTAAGACTTTATAGAGCTGACAAAGCAGGGAGATAGGCCGAAAATGTTTAGGGTCTGTGGGGTTTTTTCCAGGTTTTGGTATAGCTACTATATTTGCCTTCCGCCAAGTCTTGGGGATTTTCATTTCAAGAACACATTTGTTCATCATATCTAGTAACCACCGTCTGGTAACAGGTCCGAACATTTTTATTTGTTCTGGGCGTATATCATCTAGGCCAGCGGCTTTATTAATTTTCATTATGGAGATGGAATCTTCTAATTCTTTCAGAGTAAAGGGGGTGCCTAGGTGGTCTTTTTCTTGAGTGCCTCTCTGTAGTTTCTTTCTTGTGTGCTTCCTGTTGGTTTTACCATTAAGTAGAAGTTGATTTGGTGTGACCTTATAAAAATTTTGTGTATTAGATGAGGGGTCATTATTGATGTTTTTAAGAAGTTGCCAGGCCTTTCGGCTATTCTGTTTCATGTCTAGGTTTATGATTAGATTACACCATTTCATTGTTCTTGAGGCTGATATGGACTGGAGGAGTTCTTCTCCCGCCATAGTTGTTTCCTCTGAAAAAGGGTTTTCCTCGAAGAGCTGTTGGTAATGTTCCAGAAGAACCTTTGAGTTTCCGTCAAGTCCAGGGATATAACTAGTTCTGCAGCCTCGGGGGATATTTCTTCGGGAGACAGTTTTAACTAATTCAATGAAAGTGTCATATTTTTCCGGGCTAGCATCAAGGTTCTGCACCTCTTTGTCAAGTTCTTCAGAGAATTTGTCCCATAGGGCACGTTTAAAATTAAAACGTCTTTGGAAATGGGTGGTTGCTGGTTTAACAACTGCTTCAACCAGACATAATATAGCTCGGTGCTGTGTATGTGGGAGGGGTTCTCCCACATCCTTCCTGGTTTGATGTGCTACGTTTTCGCTGACAAAGATGTTATCTGGATTGTATCCACGGTTCCACCTGCTGCTGTTGAAGGAATATGGAAGTTTGGGGTCGTGTATTAATTTAAGGCCAGTTGAGTCTGCCAGGTTTCTAGGTCGTCCCCACTTTTGTCTGTGTGCCTGTACCCCCAGGCTGATCCATGACAGTTGAAGTCGCCCATTACTATTTTCGTTGGTTGTGAGTTGAAGTTGGTTGGCTCACTGAATCTGAACTCCCTGCTCGGAGGCTTATATATAGATGTCACAGTGCAGGACTGTAACTCTACAGTCAAGATTTCGATGTCTTCTTGAGATGTCAGTTCTGCAGATATAATACCTAAGCCCATTTTGGCGAAGATTGCGCTGCCATATTGGTCGTGTGGTCTTTCAATTACTAATTTCATTCCGTGGATCTTTGGTCTTCTATTTGTGGGGCCAATGTGGGTCTCTTGGATTAGTAAGAGATCACAGTTGTGAGTTTTACATGCTACAGAAAGTAGCACTTCTTTCTCATGAGAGAGCCCTTCAATGTTTATGGACATTATATTTAGCGCTGGCTTTGATAAAAGCCTTTTTGTGGTGTCTTGGTGTTGAAAGGATTGGCCGTTAGGCACAGGCCTAACGTTGCCCAGGGTACGCCCGATCGTTGTCATGATCTTCGGGGAGGCTCCTTTCGTGTACCCCTTTGGAAAGGTAAATACGCGAGATGAACTGCTTGGTCACATTATGGACCCTGCTGTCCTCATTAGGGGACGTGCAGAGGCATCCATATAAGCAACACAACATTTTTTCCCAAGAGTGCACAAACTCAATGAAGTTGACGCGGGGATATTCAAATATTTGTTGTGAACTGTACACCAGCTGTAAGCTGACGAGTTCGAAAATGCTTAAACGTTGATTTGCTACACATACGTATTTTTCAGTTTAATGCTTTGTAATACTCGTGTTGTAATTTTTACTAACTGTTGTACAAGTGTAAACCCACAATGTATTGAATAATGCAGAAAATAAAAAGCAACGTACATCTAATGTGTTGTCTCGGAAACCATTCGGAATAGGGCGTATGTCCACATGAAGCTTTTCGCCTCAAATTATCTTTCCTATCATATCTCTGAATATTGACCATTCTTCTTGGGACATTCTGTACACTAGACACAGAACTTACAAATCGGCACAAGTGCAGCAACATTCCGCCTAGCGTGTTTCTTCACAATGTGGGTTCCAAGTTTACATATTCAATGTCTCGGTATAAACACAGATGCCAACCGACTAACCTGCGCCCCTTCGAGCTGCCTACCAAAATCAAAATGCAAATTACTAACGCCAGTGTTCTACATTATTCGTAAATGTTCGAGCTCCGAGTAAGATGAAATGACAGTACGATTGGCACATGATAAAATGAAGACAGGCATAAGTGAAAATTAATATTTCAAACTATTCAAACATGTTTTACAGATAAAATGGTTCCCCAATTCACAAAGTTTGTTTGTAGCAGTTATTGAAAGCTTTTACAATGTAATACTCGCAGTTTCAAAAAAGTTGTATAATTTTAAGCTAGTTACAATGCTATTTTCCTCGGAACATGAGAACTCCACTTTTGTAGTGTACTGATTTATTCATATGTGGACAAAGAATTGAAAATTTTAATAAGCAGTGTATGTTGTTCCATTAGAAGATCTTATGGGGAAAAATAAATAACAGTATACCCTGCCACCCCTTTTGAGGAGCGTAAATGTCGACCATACTCTTTTTCTGCATCAATAATTGGAAATGGCCCCTCCAACACTGATGCACTTTATTCTCCTTCATCTCGAGTTCCACATTTAGCAGTGACACACATTAGTAAGCAGGCTATTTGCGGTATGGGAGTTTGCAGAGCTCTACTGAGAACTGACGCCCTTCTAAAATCATTCGGGGAACATTTCCACTCACTCATTCCTGGCGAAAAATCTCGTTACGCTAACGACTTTCTGGTGCTTTTAGGTCAGCAGCGCAGATCATCTCTGCAAAATTCAAGCTGGATAGCGAACCCGAGTGACCCCAGCAACGGTTTTAATTCCACTCTGTCCATATAATTGAAGATATTAATACCACGGGAGTGCGGCGATGTGACACACACACACACACACACACACACACACACACACCACACGGACATACGGACACTGCGCTAATGCACACCATTTCCGCCGGCTAAATCAGGTTGGCCGGTGTGTGTGCTGCGTTTGACTGCGATAACATGCGCTCTCAAATGGAGCGCGATGGCTCATTACGACGTACCACATCATATTGGTTTACCGGTAATTCGGTTGGCAAATGCCCAACGTCAAATTTAATTCGATTTTTAAAGATGCGGTATGAACGCTTATATTGCGTGCTCCGTGGAAAAGTAGCGCAGAGCCGGCCGGTGTGGCTGAGCGGTTGTAGCCGCTTCAGTCTGGAACCGCGCGACCGCTACGGTTGCAGGTTCGAACTACTTAAACCTAACTAACCTAAGGACATCACACACATCATGCCCGAGGGAAGATTCGAACCTGCGACCGTAGCGGTCGCGCGGTTCCAGACTGAAGTGCCTAGAACCGCTCGGCCTCACCGGCCGGCCTCTCAAATGTCATATAAATTAGATTATGTAACCAGTGATAAACAAAATGTAGATTAAGAAATAAATGTTGGGGGATTCGAACTGTCGCCTCATTCTCGGCCCTCTTGTTAAACGCGAACTCTAACAATTTGAGCACAGTAACTTCTTTCACAGAGCATCTCAGTACACATACATAAGTTGTATAACAGACGCGCAAACCTCTTGTGATTTTCTGGGAATTGCCAGAGTTGTGCACCTTACTAATTGCACATCACGTAGTTTCAGTGTCCTACCAAAGGTGTACAAAGTTCGAAGTAAATCTGTGATCCTAGCGTCGTAGCCTCCCCTTGTCAGTTTCGTAAGTAATTACGGAGATCTGAAAATGAAACTGAAATGTAAACAAACTTTATACAACAGCTACTATGTTTACGCCGGTTGATTTCATATAAGGCTGATACTTTGTTGATTTTTTTGTTATTAAAAATGGTTCAAATGGCTCTGAGCACTATGGGACTTAAAAAAACTGCTGAGGTCATCAGTCCCCTAGAACTTAGAACTACTTAAACCTAACTAACCTAAGGCCATCACACACATCCATGCCCGAGGCAGGAATCGAACCTGTGACCGTAGCGGACGCGCGGTTCCAGACTGTAGCGCCTAGAACCGCTCGGCCACTTAGGGCGACCTTTTTGTTATTCTATTGTTTCTCTGTAATAGAAGGAGGATAACTTTTTTTACTTAAATGAATTCTAGCAAATTGTATGATACAGCTAAACGACTTGTTGTGATCCATGGGATGTGGAATGTACAACACAACCCGTATCTGAATAAGCGCACGCAGTGTTATTACAAAGTTGGTACAACAGAGCTACGCCTGCAGTTGTTGAAGGCATTGGCCGAACTGTCTGACAGAGATGGCTCGTGCGTGGCGTCAGTCGACCTCCAGCGATGTTGTTTCTTGTCACAAAGTTCCCACAGACATAATATCCTCTTCTACGTCGATATTGGGGCAGGGTTTACAACCAGGTTTGAGAATGGGAAGAGGAGGGAAATGTAACAGTTATGAAGCCAAAATACTTTATTTAAGTACACATAAGATTATAGCCAGTGGTACTGTCGCCTACTTTCGTACTTTAAGTGTTTGGTCCTAGGTAGTTCACACTTAGTGAAATAAAACAACTCTATTATCAGAGACAAACGCACATCTCATATATTACTATGACTTATTAACACACTCATTTATACTGTTAACTGTTCCATCAACATGTATTTACACTTAGTGAAATAAAACACCTCTATTAATAATCACAAATGCACATATCATATATTATTATGACTTATTAACGAACTAATTTGTTACTGTTAATTGTTCCAATAACATACACTATGTGATTAGAAGTATCCGGACATCTGGCTGAAATTCATGACTTACAAGTTCGTGGCGCCCTCCATCGGTATTGCTGGAAATCAATATGGTGTTGGCCCACCCTTAGCCTTGATAACAGCTTCCACTCTCGCAGGCATACGTTCAATCAGGTTCTGCAAGTTTTCTTTGGGAATGGCATCCCATTCTTCAAGGAATGCTGCACTGAGGAGAGGTATGGATGTTGGTCGGTGAGGCCTGGCACGAAGTCGGCATTCCAAAACATGCCAAAGGTGTTCTGTAGGATTCAGGTCAAGACACTGTGCAGGCCAGTCCAGTACAGGGATGTTATTGTCGTGTAGCCACTCCGCCACATGCCATGCATTATGAACAGGTGCTCGATCGTGTTGAATCACCTACATCTACATCTACATCTATACTCCGCGAGCCACCTTACGGTGTGTGGCGGAGGGTACTTATTGTACCACTATCTGATCCCCCCTTCCCTGTTCCATTCACGAATTGTGCGTGGGAAGAACGACTGCTTGTAAGTCTCCGTATTTGCTCTAATTTCTCGGATCTTTTCGTTGTGATCATTACGCGAGATATATGTGGGCGGTAGTAATATGTTGCCCATCTCTTCCCGGAATGTGCTCTCTCGTAATTTCGATAATAAACCTCTCCGTATTGCGTAACGCCTTTCTTGAAGTGTCCGCCACTGGAGCTTGTTCAGCATCTCCGTAACGCTCTTGCGCTGACTAAATGTCCCCATGACGAATCGCGCTGCTTTTCGCCGGATCATGTCTATCTCTTCCGTTAATCCAACCTCGTAAGGGTCCCATACTGATGAGCAATACTCAAGAATCGGACGAACAAGCGTTTTGTAAGCTACTTCTTTCGTCGATGAGTCACATTTTCTTAGAATTCTTCCTATGAATCTCAACCTGGCGCCTGCTTTTCCCACTATTTGTTTTATGTGATCATTCCACTTCAGATCGCTCCGGATAGTAACTCCTAAGTATTTTACGGTCGTTACCGCTTCCAATGATTTACCACCTATGGCATAATCGTACTGGAATGGATTTCTGCCCCTATGTATGCGCATTATATTACATTTATCTACGTTTAGGGAAAGCTGCCAGCTGTCGCACCATTCATTAATCCTCTGCAGGTCTTCCTGGAGTACGTACGAGTCTTCTGATGTTGCTACTTTCTTGTAGACAACCGTGTCATCTGCAAATAGCCTCACGGAGCTACCGATGTTGTCAAC
Organism: Schistocerca nitens; assembly: GCF_023898315.1. Lineage (NCBI taxonomy): Eukaryota > Metazoa > Arthropoda > Insecta > Orthoptera > Acrididae > Schistocerca > Schistocerca nitens. Next base: position 925,921,621 of record NC_064617.1, on the reverse strand, counting down.
TAAGTCATTTAGGTATATTGTAAACAATAAAGGTCCTATCACGCTTCCTTGCGGTACTCCCGAAATTACCTCTACATCTGCAGATTTTGAACCGTTAAGAATGACATGTTGTGTTCTTTCTTCTAGGAAATCCTGAATCCAATCACAAACCTGGTCCGATATTCCGTAAGCTCGTATTTTTTTCACTAAACGTAAGTGCGGAACCGTATCAAATGCCTTCCTGAAGTCCAGGAATACGGCATCAATCTGCTCGCCAGTGTCTACGGCACTGTGAATTTCTTGGACAAATCCCCGAATTGCTTTTCAACAGTGGGAAGCAAGAAGGTGCTTAAAACATCAGTGTAGGCCTGTGCTGTCATAGTGCCACGCAAAACAACAACTGGTGCAGGCCACCTCTATGAAAAACACGACCACACCATAACACCACCGCCTCCGAATTTTGCTGTTGGCACTACACACGCTGACAGATGACGTTACCCTGGCATTCGCCTTACCCCCATCTTGCCATCGGATTGCCACATTGTCTTCCGCGATTCGTCACTCCACGCAACATTTTTCCACTTTTCAATCGTCCAATGTTTACGCTTCTTACACCAAGCGAGGCGTCTTTTGGCATTTAGCAGCGTAACGTGTGGCTTACGAGCGGCCGGTCGACCATGAAATCTAAGTTTTCTCACCTCCCGCCTAACTGTCAGAGTACTTGCAGTGGATCCTGATGCAGTTTTGAATTCCCGTGTGATGGTCTGGATAGATGTCTGGCTATTACACATTACGACCCTCTTTAACTGTCGGCGGTCTCTGTCAATCAACAGACGAGATCGGCCTGTACGCTTTTGGGCTGTACGTGTCCCTTCATGTTTCCACTTCACCATCACATCGGAAACAGTGGACCTAGGAATGTCCAGGAGTGTGGAAATGTCGCGTACAGACGTATGACACAAATGACACCCAATTACCAGACCACGTTCGAAGTCCGTGAGTTCCACGGAGTACCCCATTCTGCTCTCTCACGATGTCTAATGACTACTGAGGTCGCTGATATGGAATACCTGACAGTAGGTGGCAGTACAATGCATTTAATATGGAAAACGTATGTTTTTGGGATGTCCGGATAATTTTGATTACATAGTAGTTGGAGGGATGGACTCCATGAAGATTAAAAACAAATGTCAATAGATGTGGACGAATGGCGGATAGCAGCAATGGACAGAATACAGTGGAGGAGGAAACTTGTAGATGCGTGCGGTCCACTGGGCCTGATCACGTAGTAGTAGTAGTAGTAGTAGTGTAGTATTACACTCGTTTAGAAAAAACTCAACAAAAGATATATATTTAGTTATTAGATCGGTCCAGGTGCAGCCGTAAATTGCTGCGTTCGTTAAGTGTTGTAGTCTGCCACAAAACACTGTTAAATAATATAAAACCCTCAAACAAATGTAAATTGTTCGATGAGAATCTATCGACGCTTCATCAAGGCGTAAATTGTTCCAGCTTTATGAAAACAGTTCGTCACCATTTGCACAATAATTTTCGAAATTAAATACTATCGCTGCCCTCAAACGACTGTTATTTTATTGACAAATTCGTTCGTGTATAGTGTTTCTCATTTACGGTGAAAGTTACTGCTTGAGAAATCAATTTGCTGTGACAATTATTTCTGCAGAGCCTAAACCGCTTCATCCTTGCTGGTCTCCATAATTTTGAGACTGTTTCAAAATTGTTGTTTGAGCCAAAACTGTAATCTACGAAGAGTGATACATGCTGGGGAATATAATAATTCCTACGTGATTACCTATTGTTCATATACTTGATGGCAAACAATATTTTGCTTACAGCACTCAGTTGCAGATTTACTGTGACTGAAAATCGTTAATAACAGCTAGAATAGTCTTAGGAGGCAAATTGTTATTACATTTCTGTATCGAATAATTGAAATAGTTTGTGACAGTCCCCTAGAACTTAGAACTACTTAAACCTAACCAACCTAAGGACATCACACACATCCATGCCCGAGGCAGGATTTGAACCTGCGACCCGAGCAGTCGCGCGGTTCCGGACTGAGCGCCTAGAACCGCTCGGCCACAACGGCCGGCATTATGTATGTAAAATCCACAATTTATAGATACCTTAAACCTTTTGTAAAGAAACTTAGTATAGTTACATAATCTCACAAACTCATGGAAAGTCTATTTATTTCTTTTATATGTAAAATTAGAAAAGGATTTGTGCAGGATTTTTCTTCTTTAAGCAACATTCAAAAACACCTTTTTGGGGTAATAATATTAAGACCGAGGATAGAATTAAGAGGAAACGCTTCTTGATTCTTACAAAAAAAAAAAAGACACTTAAAGAAAAAGATAATGCCTATATACCTCAGCAGTTAAGTCCCATAGTGCTCAGAGTCATTTTTAACATTAGAGAGGTAATATAAAGAAATAAAACCACCTGCGTTTTCATGACGTTGTAGTGTATTTCATGTTTTATTTTACTATTCACTATCTTTAATTAAATTTTCAAGGACGAGGGACAGACTTTGACCAGAGTAATGTACAATTACTCGCCGGATGTGCTCTCGACGTCACACGTTGCACTGTGGTATTTGTCATACGGACATGAGAAACATAAACTGTACGGCACCTACTACGTCGAATGGATGCAGTTTTCCCACATTTGCAGGGAATGTTCAAAGGGAAAACACACGTCGTTGGCATTTTGAAAAATTTCTGTTTCTTCCGACAGTATAGATTAAAAATTTAGTTCGGGCAGGAGTCGAACCGTCGCCTCCATACCCGTCCGTCTTTCGGATCTCGAACGCTAACCACAAAAAGAGGAATCTTCCCGATACTCAAAGGGAGGGGTGGGGCAATGTGGACAGGGTCTCAACCCGAGGCCTGGCCACCATTCCCCATTCTCACCCTCCGCGAACCAAGGAAAGCGAAGGGAACGTGGATATAGGTACAATGAACATCGTTTATTTGTTTTTCTGTTCGCTCTTTTTTATTTTTATTTCTTTATGTAGTATTTTATTTTTGTCATTTGTACCACCAGGAATATCAGGGAACCGGCGTCACGCGAGAAGGAGGGCACAGCAAGACATCAGACTAATAGAGTCTATGAAGGTATAGTTTTCCCGATATGAACATTCCGCTTACCAGTGAATATATCGGTTCTAAGTGTGGCAGAGACGGAGGTCCACTCTTCATGACAGCAACACCCTAGCTCTGGGGATCACTTAATCACCACGAACCCCAACGCTTGGCGGCTACTCACAGATACATAAGACATATAATAAACGCGTAAAACTTTTCTCGCGATTTTCTCGGAATTACCAGAGTAGTGCAAACTACCATGTGGACATTATGTTGTTTTAATGGACTACTAAAGACGTACAAAGTTTGAATTAAATCTGTGGTCATTAGGAGGCTGTGTCTGTAGGTGATACTTTGTTTGTTAGATTTTTCAATCTGAAGAAGACAGATCGACCGCACCTAGGTTGGAATACGTGAACTTTGGCGAAAGAATATTTGTTTCAGTCCATCAGAGATTTGTCACATGCGCTTACGTAATGTGTAATTTAAAAGTCAGCTTATTTCGAGTTTACCAAAACCTGTTGGGGCATCTTTGGCAAGCTCGCATAATTATCGTGTGAGTTTGCCCGAGGCTGGTACTTGTATGTAAATAAAAATTAACACATTTTTACTTCACTGGTCATTCGGGGAACAGATGATAACGTGAATGTACAAAAAACGCAATTTCTTGACTATTCCTGTATATCTGTCCGAGATTTCGGTACCGTAGGTGGATTTGCAGCTCTGATTCAAAAGAACGTTCATAGTAATTGTTGTTCTAGCTATAGGTAATTGGTTCTCATCCCGTTTGGTATTTTCCCCGTGCACCGAATTTCCAGACAAATTACATAAAGACATAGCAGTTTTTATAAGATTTAACCATAATTTTATTAATAGATCTCCCATTGATACTAGTTGTGTTAAGAACTCAACATTAAAAGAGTTTGAATGCAAATTTCATTACTCCCTTGTTTCTATACCAGTGGTAGAAAGGGATGGGAAATAGATCTGAATAGATATAAAGTTGTTCTTATCTGCGCAGGTTAACAATGGAATGTCGTTAGCGTTACAGAGACTTGTTGCTTTTCTCAATAAAAACTAAAAATACCCTAATGGTGTAGCAATCATACTGGGAACAGTTGCGCAAACAGTCAAGTTTCAGTCAAGTTTGGGAAGCAGCCCCGTCTGTTTATCGTACTGTGATGTGTATCTGGAAATCTGTGAGCAAGCCACAGCGGCACTGTTCTCCCCTGTTCTTCATTGCTTGTCACTGTTGTTTAACTTTCTGTCGGCTATGATATCAGGGGTGGGGAGGATGAGAAAGGAAACTGGTGCTGTATTTTTCTGAAGGAACCATCCAGACATTTTCCTTGAGCTATTTGGCGAAACCATGATAAGTCTGAAACTTGATGCCCGGGCATAGATTTCAGTTGCTCTCCTCACGAATACAAGTTCACTACCATAACGAATATCTCTTGCAGTGCGTGAAGTTCGCCGCATCTGACATGCTTCTTTCATAAATGAAGTCTGAACGTATTGTAAGTAGGCTGTTTAGGTTTTTATATTGGTGACGCCACGTAGCGCTCTGTATGAAAATCACTGGCTGTGCTGTGTGCAGTCTGTGGCTGGTTTGCATTGTTGTTGGCCATTGTAGTGTCGGGCAGTTGGCTGTTAACAGCGCGTAGCGTTGCGCAGTTGGAGGTGAGCCGCCAGCAGTGGTGGATGTGGGGAGAGAAATGGCGGAGTTTTGAAATTTGTAAGACTGGATGTCATGAACTGCTATGTATATTATGACTTTTCAACACTATTAAGGTAAATACATTGTTTGTTCTCTATCAAAATCTTTCATTTGCTAACTATGCCTATCAGTAGTTAGTGCTTTCAGTAGTTTGAATCTTTTATTTAGCTGGCAGTAGTGGCGCTCGCTGAATTGCAGTAGTTCGAGTAACGAAGATTTTTGTGAGGTACGTGATTTGTGAAAGGTATAGCTTAATGTTAGTCAGGGCCATTCTTTGTAGCGATTACTGAAAGTTAGATTGCGTTGCACTAAAAATATTGTGTGTCACTTTAGTGAGTGTTTGAGTACGTTCAGTTTTGCTCAGCTGTTTGAAAAGCAAATAATGTAAGAGGTTTATCAGCACAATAATTCATAAATTTTTCTAAGGGGACGTTTCATATGTCGACCTTAGCCGAGGATACCTCACATGAATCTTCTGATTTTTTCTTGTAGTTTGTGCAATTAGTGCAGCCTTTGTTTATTGCTAGCGCGTAATTGTAGAGAGAATTTCCTTTGTAGTAGTAGTTTTTCATTCTTGTATAGTAAAACAGTTGTGGCATGCATGTAGATTTGCACCAAGTATTTCGCAGCTGCGCTTGCAATTAACTAGATATTATTTTCAGTGCTATGTTAATGTGTTTTCTTATTTTGCTCTTCAAATTGTGCTATTCTGTGTTATCGTGTGAAATATTGTGATAATAATGGCGTGTGAAAAACGTAACACTAGGCTCCAAAGTAAATAGTGACGACGAGCGTAGCTTATCGGCACCACTGTGTAATGAATTAACAGACATTCAAAGTAGTAATTTGGTAACTGTGCATAGGGAAATGGAGCGGGCGGCAAATAATGGCGTAGACAGTGAAACAATTAGTGAACAGGGAAGCATTATCGATCGATCGGTCGGCAATAGCTCGCCTCAGGAATCCGAAATGACAGGACACAATCTCGCAAATACTGTAGATTCAGGTTTTGGGTCCTCACCGTTTTCTCAAATAAGTCAAGACACATTTTCTGCTTTTCAAAATGTGAATGTTGCCGGTGCAAATTCACTGCCGAAAAGCACTGAGGTACATGTTTCAGACACCAGTGCATTGTTATTACAATTAATACAACAAATGGAACAAACACAGCAAAAGCTTCGAAAGTTAGACACAATGGAACAAAATCTTCGAAAGTTAGACACAATGGAACAAGATCTTCAAAAGTTAGACACATTGGAACAAAATCGGAGAAAAACACAGCAAAACCTTCAAAAGTAGACACAATGGAACAAAATCTTCGGAAGTTAGACACCACGCTTGAACATACACTTGAAGATTTAACTACTGAGTTACATAACATTGAATCGAAATGTCAAAAAGTCTGTAATGACGTAAAAACACAAATTTGTGAGCATTTTCAACCTATTTTTTCGCGGAATGAAAATGCAGTACAGAATCACGAAACAGCCATAAAAGAACTGCAAACTATTGTTCATGAAAATCATGCGACCTTGCAAGCTAAAATTGACTCAGTTGCATCTACCGATCCGGTTACGCAACTTGGTAAAACTCAGGAAAACTTAAAGGACACACTAGATACTCTGAAAATTGGTTCAGAAAGACACATGGAGGAAATTAGTTCATTATCACAGAAAGTAGTTCAACTTTCGGATCAGCTAAATAATTTATCTACGAAGGTAGATGATAATCTGAATGACACAAAACCGGTAGTCTTTGATGACACAGAAGAGTGCGAACAAATTAGGAAATTCAAACAAAACCAGAATCAAATTAATACGTAACACCAAAGAGAAATCTGGGAAGTACAGGATCAGCTGACACAGGTAATACAAGAATTACATATTTCAGAGGACACTCGCGCTCTAACACTGGAAGAGGGACTTAAAAATACGGAAAAGCCGCAAAATAATAACACAGGGCATTTCGGAAATTATGAAATAAATTGGCAAGGTGCACCGAATTTTGAGATGGAACCGCCAACACGACGTAACAATGACCGATATGCGACTCGCCGACACGATGATTTTGACTATAAGCTGTTCATTACTACACGTAAATTTAAAACATTTAATAATTCTGGAAACGACATTCATCCACAAGCGTGGCTCCATCAATTCTCTCATTGTTTTCCTCCCAACTGGTCATTAGAGCACAGATTAGAATTTATGTGTGGCTACTTAGAGAATGAACCAGCTGAAAGAATGCGATCGGTCATTCACGACTGTCACAGTGAAGGAGAATTTTATCATACCTTCCTCTCAGCATATTGGTCTCAAGCTACACAAGACCAAGTAAAACATAGCATCATAATGATGAAACATTTCGAACAATCTGAATTTTCCAGTCTTGTGAAATATTTTGAAGACATGTTGCATAAGAATCAGTACCTGTCAAACCCATACAGCCCCTCAGAACTCATCCGCATTTGCTTAATCAAATTACCTGAACATTTACGACATATTTTGGCAGGACGTTGCAAAGACGACATTGAAGCTTTTCAGGAACTCTTACAAGAATTAGAAATTGACACTGACAATCGCAGAACGCGAAAACAGCAACACAACAATTACAGGTCACATCCGTCGCAATTCCGCGATGAAAGAAATAATAACTGGACACGACAAGGCTATTCTCACAACACAAATCGTGACCAAAACAGACACCACCCGTATGACAACCATTGGCAGAGTAGTAATAATTACAGGGAAAGATCACCTCTCCGCGGTAGTGACTATCACAGAGACAATCAGAGAAACAGACAATATGGGAACCAAAATAATTATTATCAAGGGAGACAGAATAACTTTAGACGCAACGGTCCAGTGCGCAGTTACGATTCTGGGACAAATTCTCCACCACGTGACCGACAAGAAAGAAACTATGGAATCTACCGACATGACGACAGACGATATGATCGTAATGACAGAGCTGAATTGCATCAGAACTGGCGGGATTCAAACAGGGCAGGGCCCTCTCGACAAGATGAATTTGTAGAAGTTAGGTCTCCAAATCCCAATAACGACGCGCGCCAACAAAGACACAATAGGCAATGACTCATACCGCTGGCAGCTGGCAGCCACAAAACGTACTTCTGAAACTGACGACGCAGCTGCCGTAGCTAGTAATTACGTAAAAATGGAAGACGTTAGGGACATCTTACTCCAGGAGCACGACGTAAAACATAACAACATTGCATATCCTGTGATTCACATTCCAGTAAATGACGTAAAATTTACGGCAGTACTTGACTCTGGAAGTCCCATTTCAGTAATTAGTGAAACAGCCTTTAGCAAATGCAACAAATCGAACGATTGTCCCACACTTCCGTTACGTAAGATTAAATTACAAGGTGCAATCTTTGGAAAAAGTGTAGATATACGCCAACAAACCAACTTAGAATTCTATTGTGAAAGCCACAGCTTCTCTATGAACTTTCTTATTGTTCCATTATTGTCGACGGAAATTATATTGGGAGTAGAGTTTTTGAATGAATACAAAGCAATCTTAAACTTTCACGATGCTGAAATAAGTTTAGAGAAAGAAGGTAAGTCAATAGTTTTGAAATTTGAAGATTGGCTCTCAAACCATGACGAAGAAATTAATCGGATTTACCTCCCGTTAGACACAGGTTCGGAATTTTCGACGGAACATGACACTAACAATCACTCTGCAAGTACTGACAGGGATGATATCGACGGCGCATTTGATACTAATGAGTTAATTCAGAATAAAATTCAAACAATTGAGAATTGTAATGACACTGATAGGCAAGACCTTTTGAGATTTTACAAGCACATTCCACAGTTTTTACTCACAAAACAGGAACAATCAAGGGATTTCAATACCAATTTCGTGTTCGTGAGCATACTAAATTTTGTGTTAGACCATACGTAATTCCGGCGCATTATAGGGACCGTGTTAGAACAGAAATACAGTCTATGCTTGACAAGGGCATTATTGAGCCTGCAGTAAGCTCATACAACAGTCCATTACATGTTGTTGAGAAGAAAAATGGATCGATCAGGCTTGTCTTAGATTCGAGACAAATCAATACTATCATCATTCCTGAAACAGACAGGCCGCAGACGTTAGAAGAACTTCTTCAAAGTTTTAGTGGTGTAAAAGTGTTGTCTTCTATTGATCTCAGATCCAGATTTTATCAGATAGAACTTCATCCAGAATGTAGAAAATACACAGCTTTCCTTTGTTTCGGCGTTTGTTATCAGTTTCGGAAACTTCCTTTTGGATTGAACATTTCTTCGGCAGCATTCATTCGCGGGCTAAATTCCATATTACCTGAGTTCTTAAAACATCACATCACCTTATATATGGACGATATTCTGATAGCAGAAGCCTCATGGGAACAACACAATCGCATCCTCAACAGCGTGTTACATATTTTTGCAGAATCTGGAATTACAGTTAACTTGGAAAAGTCTGAATTCGGTAGGACAAAGGTGAAGTTTTTGGGACATATTATTTCTTCTGAAGGCATTCAGCCGGATCCTGAAAAGTTAGAAGCAATCAAGGCCATTCCAGTTCCATCCACAAAAAAAAAAAAAAAAAAAAAAACAAGTCCGCAGTTTTCTAGGTCTCGTAAATTTTTACCGTCGTATATGCAAATTCTAGTTACACCAAAACTTTGTTCTCTCACTGGAAAAAATACTATTTGGAACTGGGACGAACAAGCATAGTTGGAATTCAATTCTTTGAAAGAATTGCTACTTAACGCGCCAATACTAGCTCATCCAGATCTGTCACAAGATTTCTGCCTTAGCACGGATTCTTCTAAAGTCGGTCTTGGTGCCCATTTATTTCAAGAAGCCACAGAAAATGACACTACTGTTCAGAAAACCATTGCTTTTGCTAGCCGAGTGCTAACAAAATCTGAAAAAAATTATTCCGTTACTGAATTAGAAGCTTCAGCTATCGTTTGGGCATTTAACAAATTACGTTTCTTTCTTTCTGGGAAGCACGTAAAAGTATACAGTGATCATCGTGCATAACAATTTCTTATGTCTTCAAAATTAAATCATGACAGGTTAAAACGTTGGGCATTGTATCTGCAAGAATTCCACATCACAATAGTCTACATTCCCGGCAAGGAGAGCATTGTTGCGGACGCACTGTCACGCGCACCGGCTGGGCTTGAGTAAAGTAACACAGAAGGCAACGTCGAGAAAAATTTCAGTATTCTTTACATTCAGAAAGTCGCCTTTGGATCTTCATCACCACATCTTTAAAGGACATTGCTCATGAACAAGATAAAGATCCGATTTGGAAAGACATCAAAAGTAAATGGCATGAAAAGACACACACTCAGATTCGGCATTATTATCTGGTTAGAAACAGCATACTGTTCAAACGCTGCACTGTTGATGACAAGCTATGGGTTCTTTGCATTCCAGACGATTTTGTTAATAAGCTCATTTGGTACACTCATTTCAGCTACGCACATTTTGGTCCACGAAAATGTTATCATATTCTTCGAACGACTTGTTATTTTAACAATATGGAAAAGAGAATTCGAAGAGTCTTGTCTATTTGTAAACTTTGTCAAAAGGCGAAACCATCTACTATCTCACATCGTGCTCCGTTCTTTCCTATTATTCCTTCTAAATTAAAAGAATTTGCTGCTGTTGATCTCTTGGGACCCCTTGTCAAAACATCGAATGGATTTTCGTACGTTCTAGTCGCTGTTGAACTTACTTCAAAATCTGTTTCTTTCACTCCGTTACGTAAAGCCACTGGACGGTCTGTATCCAACGCCTTTGTTAAAATTTTCTTACGTGAAGTTGGTCACGTTGCTAAAGTCATTTCAGATAACGGACCGCAATTCAGATCTGCTGTTTGGTCACGCATGCTTCGGAATCATAAAATCAAACCTGTTTTTATTTCATTGTACTCACCACATTGTAACCCGTCTGAACGGATTATGAAAGAAACCAATAAGCTTTGCAGACTTTATTGTCACAGAAAGCATCAGCATTGGGACAGATATTTACACTTATTTCAAAATGTGCTGAATGAAATGCCTCATGATTCCACTGCTTTACCACCTACTCTTGTACTGAAGAATGAAGAACCACCGAACAGAATCAGAGAGCTTGTACCTTTCCCGAATACACATAAACTTCGACACAAAGACATAATTGATTTGGCTATTAAAAATATAAAATCTGCAGCAGACAAAAGTAGAAAACTACACGGTAAAGCAAATGCAAAGAAATTATATATTGGTCAGAAAGTTCTCATTAAAGCTCATTCATTGTCACATAAGAAGAAACACTTGAGTCACAAATTCTTTCTAGTTTAGAATGGACCTTACAGAATCCGACGTATACCACATGATAATTGCGTTGAAGTTGAAACTCTGCGTACTAGGAAGAGTAAAGGTTTACACCACATTTCACATGTAAAACCGTTTATTGAAAGATAATCTGCTTTTTACCTTTGTCTTTGCCATAAAACTTTTCACTTCACATTTCTAGTATGCATTGTCAGACCTAGAAAGTGTTACCATGCAACAATGTTTGAAGTTAAATATCCAATCAAGAACCAAGAGAACTTATTTAAACAGAAATTACGAATGCATTGTTATAGTGAACAGACGTCACAGTGTTATTGTGTGTGTACATTTTTGCTTGTTAGTTGCACGATTAAGTAACGACTATAAGGCTTAAATACTTAGAACATATACTGGTACTGCTAATGACATTTTAATGCAACATTTTGGTTTACTTGAAAATACATTCTGGATTTAAAGTACTTTCATTGAGATACCAGATGACACCGTGGTTAGTTTATGTGGCAGCTACACGATTTTATCATGACGGTACTAATGGGTGACAATTTACAATGTTGCTTTTGCAGTGTCTCTGTTTTATATCTGCACAGTTTTTCTGTATTAATCTGGAAAGTAAAACATGTTTTAGTAGTAACTTTTGTGGAATAGCTACAATGAGACTGCCTTTTCCGTAGCACAACAATACGTTACAGCACAGTACTTTCTTCATCACAGCAATAAGCGTAATAACTAAGATATCTATACGCAAAGCATTTCACTTTTGTTTATCATGTAAGTACATTGGCTTCTGCAGAACTTAGCTTTCGGAGGACAATAACTACGACACTTCCACAGAGATTATCTTACAGCAAGACGCACATTTAGCGCTACAGGACACGCATTTGAGTGATTAATTTTGTACTTGAACCATTTATTTTTGAAGATTTTTGAATTACAAAGAAAGTTTTCCGTGATACATTTCATTCCATTGCTGTAATCTGTAACACCTGCGGGTGTAATTACATTAATCCTCAGGGGGGTACACGCTTACTTTGTGTACCATGTGTTTGGCAAACATAAGGAGCCCTAGCTAATATGGTATTTGCTTATACAACTTTACACATCGGTACCATATTTCTCTACCACATAAATTACACAGCTATCTGATCATTTAACTGGGAGAGACAAACATTTATTTTACTACATCAGTGACAGATGTTTACGTAATTACACAGTTGGATAACTTCACACTTATGAAATTGTATTTTGTCTGTACTTTGTGAACTGTTCATATTTTTTTGGAACCATTGTGATACTACGAGAGCTTTGAATGATGTATTTGGTAAGGGATCGTGATTTTTTTAAGTACGTTTGAGGTAGATGAGTTTACTGAAGGTTTTGAAATTATTGAAAGAAGCTACGACGTTTTTGAGATTTGACTGAGGTGTTATGATGCTATTTTTACGACGACGATGTGTATTATGCTGTTGAGGTATGTTTATGATCAATAAGCTGAGAATCGTACTTTAAGAGTTATGAAATGTGTGTAAATGCGTGAATGTATCAAAATGCAGGCGAAAATTTTTTGCACACTGTTATATTCATAGGATTTTGTTTCTACACATTTGCAACACAAATTCTCGACCTGTGAAATTTTTTATACGAGACTGTCACTGTAGTGCAAACTGGTGTCGTAAATATTTCGGTAAGAAAGTTAAGTGCCCTTCACGTAATGCGTCGTGGGCACCCAGCTGTGCGACAGTCGCCTTTCAGAGGCACAGGTGGAGTAAAAAAAAAAAAAAGATGCCATTATCCTCGCTATTGACATTTCTTTGTCGAAAGCATCGCAAATACGACACGCTCAAACTTGAAAACATATGATTGCACTGTGGAGCTCTTAATTTATGATATTTAGTAAAATTGATGAGAAACATTTTACATCTATTGTCTTTCTAGTTGAGAGATTGCCCATTTTGTTTAATATCTGGTTTCCAGCTGTGTTGCAGCATTGACTTTATAAAATAAAATTAAGTGCATTTGCTAATGTGAACACTTTCTGCCAACAGATCTATTAAATAATAATTTTATGATCCATATTCTTTGAAAAAGGAGCACTTGGAATGGAAAGAACAATAAGAAGGGATTAATAACAACTTTTCAACTACTTGGTAATTTTTTTGGTAGAGTAAGTTATCGTGATGCATCACTCTAATGTTAAGATGTGACATAGGTATTAAACATGGCCATTTTCACTGTAATATTTTTTCTGCTTGAGCTTTGTCATGTTTAGATATATGTTATTGCATTTGCTGCTGCTGTTTGCCAGGCATAGTGCTACTAAATTTCACTTTGTATTACTCTATTAAGCCAGTTTTACTACTGATTTATTTTTCTTGTTGCTGCACATTGGCTCAAATTAGTTGTAATGTTGCATTTGCTTGGTAATTTAGATTTACTGTAGCTTGCTTTGCCATTTTCCATTTTTTTGTCATTGCTGCTTGTGTTAATTGTTTTGTGCTGCTGCATTGCCTTGTCCCTTAGTTTAGCATCTGAGCTCAGTAGGTTTAAGTTAGCTTAAGATGGGGTAGGCTATAAGTGAGAACGAGTTGTGATGAATTGGAAGAAATGCATAGAGAAGCTATAAGAAAATGTTTTGGCTAAAACAGTATTTTGAAAGAGGATATGAACAAAAAAGTAGGGTTTAGGGACAACAGGTTTAGGTAGGATTTTCTTGGAAATAAATGATGAGGTAAGATAATGGAAAATAAATAATGAGTTAAGAAATATGTGAACATATAAATACAGAAAGCATGCTTGGATAGGATTTTTTTGGTAGAAACAAATGTTGAAATAAGAGGAAAGATCTATGGAATGAAGTTTTGGGTTGGACTGCAGTACCAAATGTTACACTGAAAACGAACCCTGTCTTTCCTTTTGTATTATTCCGCTATGTGTTTATGTACCCTTGTGTATTTGTCTTTTTCCTGTCTGTACGTGTTTAGCAAATAAGATTTATGTTGTAGAATTTTTCAAATACTATGTTATTTTCTTTGTAAAGATGTTTAGACATTATTTATTCTGTTCTGTTTTAATGCTCATGTGTGAAGTTGATCTTTTATGTATGTACTCATGTCATAATTTCTGTAACACTGATGTATATGTTATTTCGATTCTTTTGTAAAGCCTGTACTACAAATGTTATCTGTATTGTTATGTTCTTTAATGATGTATTTTGTACCTTTGTAATTGTATTCTTATGTTATAAAATTGTAATTGACACCAGTTCATCGTATTATTAACTTGTAAGTTACATTTCACTGCACACGTTTCTGTCGGTCATGGTATATGGACAATATGTGAGAAGTAGGGACTGTTAGTGTTTGCACATGTGTTAATAATTCAGCAAGGGACTGGATAACAGCATTGCTGGTTCTAAGGACAATTCCAAAAACTTTGTGAGTGCACAAGTGGTGGTTATGGACTTGCTATATTATCCGCAAGACTCTTCAATGGTGATTGTGCACCTGCACAGTCACAATAGATGGCTGCTGGCCATCTCTACAAGGACTACAGTGGGTCTGCATCTTTGATAACCCACCAATACCATTATTTCTAGAAGGACTACAGTGGGTCTACACCTTTGCTGACTCATCAGTACCATTATTTCTACAAGGACTGCAGTGGGTCTACTCTGTGATGACCTACCTACCAATATTCTTCAGAACTTCGAATGACTCTGCTGTGGGTTTGCTCTGTTGTGGCCCATTACCTGTCTGCATGTCAAGAGTCAGCACTGTCTTTCCGTTGGAAGGACAACACTACTTCTTCAAGACTGCATGGAAATCCACTACTTCCGTGTGCATTTTCTTTTACTGCTCAGACTTTGAGAAAAACACTGCAGTTGTACTGTGATGAATGATCAGGACTGTCTTTATGGACTGTGAGAAAATTTTAGCTTTTGTCCAACATTGTATCAATAAGTGTGTGCATTGATTTCTTTGTTATTGTAATTATGAAAATTTTTTTCACATCTGTATTGGCCACTGCCCAAAACAATTTGTAAAATTTTTTTGTGGGGAGCATGGGGGCTATGTAAGTAGGCTGTTTAGGTTTTTATATTGGTAACGCCACGTAGCGCTCTGTATGAAAATCACTGGCTGTGCTGTGTGCAGTCTGTGGCTGGTTTGCATTGTTGTTGGCCATTGTAGTGTTGGGCAGTTGGCTGTTAACAGCGCGTAGCGTTGCGCAGTTGGAGGTGAGCCGCCAGCAGTGGTGGATGTGGGGAGAGAAATGGCGGAGTTTTGAAATTTGTAAGACTGGATGTCATGAACTGCTATGTATATTATGACTTTTCAAGAACTATTAAGGTAAATACATTGTTTGTTCTCTATCAAAATCTTTCATTTGCTAACTATGCCTATCAGTAGTTAGTGCCTTCAGTAGTTTGAATCTTTTATTTAGCTGGCAGTAGTGGCGCTCGCTGAATCGCAGTAGTTCGAGTAACGAAGATTTTTGTGAGGTAAGTGATTTGTGAAAGGTATAGCTTAATGTTAGTCAGGGCCATTCTTTGTAGCGATTACTGAAAGTCAGACTGCGTTGCGCTAGACATATTGTGTGTCAGTTTAAGCACAGTGATGTATAATTTTTCTCGGGGTACGTTTCATAGTATCACTTGATTTTTTTCTCTTGGATGTCCCGCATTCATCGTATATTTGTTTTGGTTGGGTTGTTTTGGGGGAGGAGACCAAATAGCGAGGTCATCGGTGTCATATTTACTTTGATACTGTGACATTACTAGGAGTATGCCCACAGCACAAAGTACTCGAGAAACGAAAGGTTTGGTTGAGCATCAAGTAAGTGGGTAGCTGCCGTTAGGTGGCTGTATCAGGTAGGAGAGCGAGTGTGGGGTGTGGGGAGTGCTCTGCTCGCCGCGGCCAGTGACGACAGATGGGGGTCGCCGTCAAGCCTGCCACTGAGCGGAAACAACCCGGAATTCCCGTCATCCTTAGGCTAAACCGTATCGCCGTATGTTTGCGGATGCCGAGCAGTACGGCCAAGATCTGACTGTACTAAAACTAAAAGCCTCAAATGTCCACTAAAAACATGAAAACCACTTCCAGACATGCTACAAAAATCTGACAACGGTGTTAAAACTGCAGTAAATTATTAACACACACACAGATATATATATATATATATATATATATATATACAGACATACGAAAAATAACAAACATATTAACATTTATGTGTAAAATTCTTTACAACAATAGTAACAATACCTACAGACATGCTGCATAAGCATATGATATGCCATTGGATAGGTCTTAATGTCAGCTGTATCTTAATACTCAACAGATACACTAATTATTGTAAGTAATTTAATTTTTATTAATTTAGTGCCAAAAAAAGAATTCTTCGTAGGTGCTCGATAGATTATAGAATAGCACCAGCATGAGGGAATCCAGTTTGTTTATGTTAGTTTCATAAGAAGTGTAATAAGTAAGTTTTTTAAGACTGATGTTTGAGCAGTGCAGTATGGCAGCGGCAAGCTCAGTAAAGCTGAGGATTTAACCAGCTTTTGTCATTTTGTTTTGCGATGCAAAAAATATAAAACTCAGCTGATTATTCTGCAGCATTCAAAGTCTAATGAAGTATGATATGTCTGCAAACTGCCTAGCAATGTACATTACCTGTGTATCGAATACCTAAAGAATGTAAAATATTTGCTCATGAGAATGGTTCCCTAGGTCTGAGATGCTGGCTTGACTGTATTGCTAGGTCACGTGACAGAAGTTTTAAATGGGCCACATGTTTTAATGTTCGAGTCTGGTTGGAAAAGGTCGTTCGTAGGGTTTGAGCAGCCACTGAGCCGAGTGTATTTAAATGACAAATCGGAGACTTACAGGGAAACATCTCCAACTCGATCTCATACACTATACGATCAAAAGTATCCGGACACGTGGCTGAAAATGACTTACAAGTCCGTGGCGCCCTCCATCGGTAATGCTGGTTTTCAATATGGTGTAGGCCCACCCTTAGCCTTGATGACAGCTTCTACTCTCGTAGGCATACGTTCAATCAGGTTCTGGAAGTTTTCTTGGGGAATGGCAGCCATTCTTCACGGAGTGCTGCACTGAGGAGAGTATTGATGTCGGTCTGTGAGGCCTGGCACGAAGCCGGCGTTCCAAAACATCCCAAAGGTGTTCTATAGGATTCACGTCAGGATTCTGCGCAGGCCAGTCCGTTACAGGGATGTTATTGTCGTGTAACCACTCCGCCACAGGCCGTGCATTATGAACACATGCTCGATCGTGTTGAAAGATGCAATCGCTATCCCGAATTGCTCTTGAACAGTGGGAAGCAAGAAGATGCTCAAAACATCAATGTAGGGCTGTGCTGTGACAGTGCCACGCAAAACAACAACGGGTGCAATCCCCCTCCCCATGAAAAACACGAAGCCGAGCGGTTCTAGGCGCTTCAGTCTGGAACCGCGCGACCGCTACGGTCGGAGGTTCGAATCCTGCCTCGGGCATGGATGTGTGTGATGTCCTTAGGTTAGTTAGGTTTAAGTAGTTCTAAGTTCTATGGGACTGATGACCTCAGAAGTCCCATAGTGCTCAGAGCCATTTTTGAAAAACACGACCACATTATAACACCACCGGCTCCGAATTTTACTGTTGGCACTACACAGGCTGGCAGATAACGTTTACCGGGCATTCGCCATACCCACATCTTGCCATCGGAACGCCACATTGTGTACCGTGATTCGTCACATCACACAACGTTTTTCCACTGTTCGATCGTTCATTGTTTACGCTCCTTACACCAAGCGAGGCGTCGTTTGGCATTTACCGGCTTTACTTGCAGTGGATCCTGATGCAATTTGAAATTCCTGTGTGATGGTCTGGATAGATTTATGTCTATTACACATTACAACCCTCTTCAACTCTTTGGCAGTCAACAGACGAGGTCGGCCTGTACGCTTTTGTGCTGTACGTGTCCCTTCACGTTTCCACTTCACTATCACAACGGAAACAGTGGACCTAATGATGTTTAGGAGTGTGGAAATGTCGCGAACAGACGTATATGACACAAGTGACACCCAATTACCTGACCACTTTCGAAGTCCGTGACTTCCGCGGAGCGCCCAATTCTGATCTCTCACGATGTCTAATGACTACTGAGGTCGCTGATATGGAGTACCTGACAGTAGGTGGGAGCACAATGCACCTAATGTGTAAAACGTATGTTTTTGGGGGTTTCCTGATACTTTTGATCACGTAGTGTATTTTGAGCACACTAAAAAAAAGCACACTGTCAAGATCTCAGCCCCAGCAACCACCCCCCGCGGAAATTTGGGCCATAATTCTTGAAGTACGCAATTAGGATCGTCTGAAGGTACAGCTTTTAAATTTCGCGCGCACCAGCTGTTTGTCAGTCACTCCGTCCCACTGCAGCAGCCTAACGCGCGTGCGCGAAGTCCGTCCAAAGGCGTGAGTAAGAGGTGCATGTTCATATTGTCGATGAGCAAACAAGCGATAGTGTTTTGTTCATTCTGTCAAAGTGTGTCGTTTCCAACTTATAGTTGGTGTCAGAGATCCCTTTGCTTCGAACACTTTTATGTTGTGACTGACAAGTGCTGCGTAAATTAATGAAATAGGTAAGTGTTTCACTAAAAAAAAAAAAAAGCAGCGGAGCGTTATTTAATTATTAACATCACTGTTCTGCGTTTTGTTTCTCTGGGTTGAAAAACTAACTCTGTTAAAGTGAAGTACATTACAGGAGCAGCGATAGTCTTCAACGCATTTGCTGTGATTAAACTGTAAATCGAAAACCATTAATTCCATTCCATAATAATTCTTCAGTTGCTTAGGTTTACATATTTTGTTTTTCAGTTATATCAAGACGGCAATACAAACTTGGAAAAAAAAATTCCCTGACAATTCCAGGTGTGAAAAGAAAGATGGTGTCAGGAATCTCCTGATAAACTAATGGGGAGCAATGGGGGTGGGGACCAGCATAAATTTTGTTTCCTCTCAGCTGAGCTGTGCATCAGGCAGGAGCAGTAGCGTAACCGCAGTTTTAAAACATCGATAATTTATATCGAATAATAGTGGTATAATTAACACACTTTGAGGTATTAATTATTTAAAAATTCACTTTTAAAGCGAGGTTAAAACCCAGAATTCCCTGAGTTTTGTAATATTTCCTGAGATTTTATGAAATTTCCTGAGATTTGAAATGAACCAAACAGTTCCAACCGCAAGAAACCTATTTTGTGGTTACCGGATTAGGTCAGTTTACGACCATCTTCAGACCTCATACCATGATGGTAGGTGTGGCAGTTGATGTTCATGGAGTTCGCAAAGCTTGCTCCGTTCACCGCCACCGCCCACCATCATGGTATGAGGTTTGAAGATGGTCAGAAAGTGACTGAAACCGGTAACCACAAAAGCAAAGGTTTCTTGCCCTCGAGGCTGTTTACGTTCATTTTAAAGTACTAAGAAAAACCACTGTTCTCCACGAGAAATGTTCTCAAATTCCTGAGGTTACCCTGCTTTTTCCATGTAAAATATAATTCCCTGAAATATATACGCGCGTAAGATTGATGTACTGGGCACTCTTTCCTTGTAAAACGTTAGGCAGAAGTGACCCCCTGCTCTTCCCTTCGTCAACATTGCACAAATAGGTGGCCTCTGGTTGTCATAATACTTCGTGCACAAGCATTTAGCGGCTGCAGCGAGGTGGAGCGACAACCGGCGCGCGAGAAGTTCAAAATCCCTCCATTCAGAAGATCATAACTGCGTATGATCGCAATTATAGCCCAAAATTTCGCGCCGGAGCGACTGCTGGGGTTGTCATCTTGCAAGTGTGCCCTTTAGACCTTAAAATATTAGATCGATTTGGTGGTGTTCCCTTGTATTAAAATTTTAGTGTAACAGTTTGAGGGCTTAGAAAATACTTGGACGGTGCGTGCTAGTATAGCTATCATTGACTGAACCTTGCAGTGATGAGCTGATTATTGTGCATAATCTTGAATGTACTTATTGAAATGTAGGTATTTTATTCAGTTTGAGTAATTTGGGTGGCTTTGGCTTGTGTGTTTCATTGAGTGTGAACATTTGGCTTTCTCTGCTAGCTCGGTTGATTAGTCTCTTATTGCTTGCTGTAGTTTAATATCTGCCTGAATAAGGCCACCAGTTGAAGTAAGTTGTGTTTCATGTAAATAAACTGACAGTGAACTTTAAATTCTGTAGTTTGGCTGCATATATCGCCTTGTGAATCATTGCTTCGTTACTCTCCTTTATTTATTACTTCGTTCAATTTCTCACATGTTTACAACGTTTTCACTGATTGTTTGCTAAGCAGTTCGTATGAATCGTAGATGCTTCAATAAGGGCTTAAAGTAACAGTGCAGAACCAAATTTGCTGACGAGCCTTATATAATATAAGGTCCTGCGCTCGCCCTCTGGTGGGTAGCTAGCAAGAAATTGATCTTAACTGACGACTGATTTCACGATACTTAGCAGTTACTAGTGAACTTGTAATTTTTTAGTCCGTCCAGGATTAAGCAGCTGGTGCGGTTGCAGTGCTTGTTTGACATATTCCGGTATTACTGTGCAGTGGAGGGAATTTAAAATAAAGACCATACACAGGAGGGTACACAGGGCACATTTTTTTCCAAGTTTGAATACTCACTCTGATATAAGTGAAATAAATTTGAAGCGACTGTCAGCAGCACACTGGATGCATCTGGGAGGAACATGTTTCAAATCCCCGTCCAGACATCCAGATTAGGCTCCTCGCGTTTTTTTTTCCGATTTAAGTTTGTTATGACAAAGACATAGGGGACGAAGCATAGATCAGAATGCGCATAAATAGGTACGGAATTCTGCCTCGTCCCTCTCAGACATCCTGACTTTCGCCTTAATCGCCCGACTGAAACAGCGGAAAAGTTATGGATTTGAAGCGCCACTCTCCCGGAAGGATACCCATTGTTTTGCCACTACTGCTGCTCGCACCGTGAGTCCCCTCAAAGACTGAGCTGTTCCTCGAATGTCCTCACGGACGAGGAGGGTTAAAACTTTCCCTTCTGCTTTTTCAACAGGCTCTACTTACTTCCTGGCGGTATAGAGCCCACGAATCAAAAAATCCTTACGGCCATCCGCTTTAAAGCCATCCTGCATCATTGCGGAATGATCCTCCAATCTGCCAACTTGGTGACAACATTTGGCATGCAGGCTAGCCCAACACATCCACGCTGGTTCACACACTGCGATGCAACAGTTGCTTTTGTGGGACTCCCTCTGTGAAGACGATCTTTCTCAGAGGTGCACATCTTCATATCTAGCCTCTGTTCCTGTAACGTGGCGCAGGCAGCATTTCCGTAGAATCCGCTATGAGAAAGCACAACAGGAAACACATATAATTACTGGATCATGAAACCCAGTTATGGTGGACATTTCAAAAACAACCAAGTTTATTTTTCACAAAAATTCATCCTCCCTGTTATCATGATACTGAATCAGTCATCAGCCAATTACTACTGCAATTGGAGGATAAATCAACCCGTACATCTGTGCACACCACGCACTATTCATGCTGCAAATGAAGAAGAAAAATTAGTATTAGTTAACTTAAAATGCCACAGCCCTGAACCTACAGCTCTGAACCTGATACTTTTCTTCATGGTGCTATCTTAGCGCTTCTCCAAATGAGTATCTCCAAGCACTCTCCAGTACAAGAGCGAGGATCCATACGAGAAAAAATGATACCTTTTCGAACTGCATTACTATATCTGTGTCAACCCATCAGGAGTCACGATTGCCCCATGTTTCTTCATGCCTGCTACGGCTTAATTTGCGTTATAATTCTGAAACTCACCCCAAACGTAAACAGTGTCTTACCAAACAAAGTTTCTCACTGACAATATTTCATCTCTTAATTTGATACACCAGGACGAAAGCTAGCCTCTGATTCGCTGCCAAGTTTTGACGCTACATTTTGGCGGTTTGACGAGCGGATTCCCTTAGCAACTGCGCTCATGTGCCACTGTCGGTACACCAGAGCGACAGCCAGATGCGCACTCAAAATCATGGCGCTATGGCAGCTATTCTTCAAGATAAACATCTACCTTCTACTCAGCAAGCACGCCAAATCCTGAAATTACTCTCCCAGTGCTACCACTGGCCGATATTGCGTTCCAGAGTGTCGTCCTCTGTTATACGCAAGTTAAGGCTTAATTACTCAACTAATTAAAATGTTCCCTTACACTTTCGGTTATTAAAATTTCATATCGAAGACCAACCGCACTCCAATCGAACCAACCACAATCAATTACGAGCAACTTTCAGACTTGAGATGAATTATTGCGACAACGCCAGAACGCTGTGACGTAATCCCAGTTATCTATTGACCTTCATCCATAAAGGATCGCCAGCATGTACAGTGGTAAAAGTAAATGATTCGCATCTTTGCCCTAAAAACAAAATTTACGTAAGATTTCTGCTAAATTTCGATTGCACATAATGTGTCATTCTTAGACTACCTTAAGTTTTGCTCTTTATTTTCCAATTTAATACCAGACACACTAAACACATGTACTTGTGTTGATATCCTTGAGAGTCACCAAGGAAGACCTCCAGTTCACTGTTACATGTTTACGCCAGATTATAGTAACAAGGATGCAGGTTATTCGTTGTTACTAGTACGCTCTAGAAGAGGCATCCATAAATTGATCCATCACACTTGATATGTGATTTACATACATTTTATTGCATCATTTTGATAACACCTGATATTTGAGTGAATGCGCTATTGCATACATCGCAGGGCATCAAACCTTTTTTATTTTTTTTTTCAAGTCATCAGTCTTCTCACTGCTTTGATGCGGGCCTCCACCCTCTCCAGTGCCAACCTCTTCATCTCAAAGTAGCACTTGCAATCTATGACCTCAGTTATTTTCTGGATTATTCCAGTCTCTGTATTCCCCTAAAGTTTTTGTAACTCCCTCTAATATCATGGAAGTCATTCCCTAACGTCTTAATAGATGTCCTATCATCCTGTCCCTTGTCCTTGTCAATGTTTTCCACGCACTCCTTTCCTCTCCGATACTGCGCAGAACTGCCTCTTTCCGTGCCGTATCAGTCCACCTCGTTTTCAACATTCGTCTGTAGCACCACCTCTCAAATGTTTCGATTCTCTTTTGTTCCTGTACTCCCACAGTCCATGTTTCACAACCATACACTGCTGTGCTCCAAACGTACATTCTCAGAAATTTCTTCCTCTAATTAAAGCCTATGTTTGATACTAGTAGACTTCTCTTCACCAGGGATGCCCTTTTTTGCCAGTGATAGTCTGCTTTTGATGTCCTCCTTGCCCCGTCCGTCATTGTTTATTTTGCTGCGTAGGTGGCAGAATTCCTTAACTTCATCTTTTTCGAGACCATCAATCTTGATGTTAAGTTTCTCGCTGTTCTCATTTCCGCTACTTATCATTGTTTGTTGTTGTTGTCTTTCGTGTTTCTTCTATTTACTCTCAATCCTTATTCTGTACTCATTACATTGTTCATTCCATTCAGTATATCATGTAGTTCTTCATTTTCACTCAGGACAGCAAATTCATCAGCGAATCGCATAATTGATATCCTTTCACCTTGAATTTTAATTCCACTCCTGAACATTTCCCTTAGTTCCGTCATCGCTTCTCCGATGTACAGACTGAAGAGCAGGGGAATAGACTGCATCCTTGTCTTACACCCTTTTTAATACGATCACTTCGTTCGTGGTCATCCCTTCTTATTATTCCCTCTTGGCTCTTGCACATATTGTATATAACCCGTCTCTTCCTATAGCTTACCTCTAATGTTCTCACAATTTCAAACATTTTGCACCATTTTACATTGTCGAAATCTTTTTCCAGATCGACAGATCCTATGAACGTGTCTTGATTATTCTGTAGTCTTGCTTCCATTATCAACTGCAATGTCATAAATGCCACTCTTTTGCCTTTACCGTTCCTGAAGCCAAACCGATCGTCATCCCAACACATCCTCAGTTTTCTTTTCCGTTCTTCTGTATGTTATTCTTGTCAGCAACTTGGATGCATGAGCTGTTAAGCTGATTGTGCGATAATTCTTGCACTTGTCAGCTCTTGCAGTCCTCGGTATTGTATGGATGATATTTTTCCGAAAGTAAGATGGTATGTCGTCAGACTCGTACATTCCACACGCCAATGTGAATAGTCGTTTTGTTGCCACTTACCCCCATGATTTTAGAAATTCTGATGGAATGTTATCTACCCCTTCTGCCTTACTTAATCTTAAGCCCTCCAAAGCTCTCTGCGGTTCCGATTCTAATACTGGATCCCTTATCTCTTCTAAATATCGACTCCTGGTTCTTCTTCTATCACATCAGACAGCTCTACCTACCCTCCCCCCCCCCCCCCCACCCCCTTAGAGTCCTTCAGTGTACGATTTCCACCTATCTGCTTTCTCCTCTCCATCTAATAGTGGAATTCCCATTATACTCATCATGTTGCTTATAATATCACCGGAGGATATTTCGACTTTCCTGTATGCTGAGTCATTCCTTCTGACAGTCATTTCTTTTTCGATTTATTCACATTTTTCATGCATCCATTTCGTCTTAGCTTCCCAGCACTTCCTGTTTATTTTATTCCTCAGCGGCCCGTATTACTGTATTCATGAATTTCCCTCAACATTTTTGTACTTTCTTCTTTCATCGATCAACTGAGGTAGTTATTCTGTAACCCATGGTTTCTTCGCAGTTATCTTCTTTGTACATATGTTTTTCTTCCCAAATTCTGTGATTGCCCTATTTAGATATGTCCATTCCTCTTCAGCTGTACTGCCTACCGAGCTATTTCTTATTGTTGTATCTATAGCCTTAGAGAGCGTGAAGCGTCTCGTCTTCCCTTTTGTACTTCTGAATCCCGCTTCATTGCGTAGTGTCTCTTATACATAATTATTAATAAAGAATCTGTTTGTCTACCTGTGAGCGCGTTCTTGCTTAGTGAGCCCCTGTTAGGTCACATCAGCCTTTGACGACAAGCTTTCTAGTAAATTTCACTCGAATGTGAGGATCAGCGTCTAACTAAAAGTTCACACGACGGCCAGCAAATCGTAATGAGACAATTAGTTTGTTAGGACGTCCTTGCATAGCACTAGGGCGAGAAGGAGGCACAACCTTTATCTTATTTTTGTCAGAAACTATTGTAGGTTTTGAAAACACAGAGTTCACTGCATGAACAGGAGCCTGCTTTTTATGGGAGCGGGCAAAATTGGCGTTTTGTGCCGTTGCAATCAAACTTCCTGGACATGGCCTTTTTCGTCACACGTGTAACACGTTGCGTTACGTGATGGACAATCCTGCCTTTTTATGGAGAGCAAAACATCTAGGACAAGACTTCACTAAATTCACAGGTCTATTTACGTGTCTACGTGGCTATCCACGTGTCTCTGTCGTTGTTGTGGATGCTCGGGGCGGTCGCGAACTGGGGGCGACTCGACCATTCGGGGCCTGGTTAAAGTTATCGGCCGCTATGGCACCCGAATCATATTGCTCTAACAAGGGAACCTCCCCATCGCACCCCCCTCAGATTTAGTTATAAGTTGGCACAGTGGATAGGCCTTGAGAAACTGAACACACATTAATCGAGAAAACAGGAAGAAGTTGTGTGGAACTATGAAAAAATGAGCAAAATATATAAACTGAGTAGTCCATGCGGAAGATATGCAACATCAAGGATAATGCTAGCAACGCAGCGTCGTGGTCCCGTGGTTAGCGTGAGCAGCTGCGAAACGAGAGGTCCTAGGTTCAAGTCTTCCCTTGAGTGAAAACTTTAATTTTTTATTTTCAGTTTATGTGACAAACTATTATGTTTTCATCAGTTTTTTGGGAGTCATTATCACATCCACAAGAAAACCTAAATCGGGCAAGGTAGAAGAATCTTTTTACCCATTCGCCAAGTGTACAAGTTAGGTGGGTCGACAACAAATTCCTGTCATGTGACGCACATACCGTCACCAGTGTCGTATAGAATATATCAGACATGTTTTTCTGTGGAGGAATCGGTTGATCTATGACCTTGCGATCAAATGTTTTCGGTTCCCATTGGAGAGGCACGTCCTTTCGTCTACTAATCGCACGGTTTTGCGGTGCGGTCGCAAAACACAGACACTAAACTTATTACAGTGAACAGTGACGTCAATGAAGGAACGGACAGATCATAAATTCGCGAAAATAAAGAAATTAAAATTTTCACTCGAGGGAAGACTTGAACCAAGGACCTCTCGCTCCGTAGCTGCTCACGCTAACGACGGGACCACGGCGATACTATGCGCATGGACTATTCAGTTTCTATATTTTGTTTATTTTTTCGTAGTTCCACATAACTTCTTCCTGTTTTCTCGATTGATCTTTGTTCAGTTTTTCAAGGCCTATCCACTGTGCCAACTTATAACTAAATCTGAGGGGGGTGTGATGGGGAGGTTCCCTTGTAAGAACTGCTATGCTTGGGGACATTGAATGTACTTGCTTCCCGTATCATTAAATAACTGCAAAAATTGCCACAACTACAGTTAAATTTACACTTCCTAGTCATATCTTTTAATTCTTTATACCACTGGCGCTACGTCTGTTCTGGCTCTCTATGCAAGCGAAAGAAGTGATATCTGGCTGCAGCTACTTGGACTTGCTGGTCATAGTATTGAGTTAATGCAGCTTTTACTTTGTCATAGGGGAGTTCGATGGGAGACGCGGTTGGAATAGCTTTTGTATTAACCTGAACACTGGGAACCCCTCAATCGAAAGGAAGTATTGTAACTTTACACTACACTGAACACGATGAACTTGACAATGTGCTTGTAACTGAGTCAAGTATTCAATCCTTTCCTCTTCTGTTTCGTTAAATTGTCGGAACGTTGGTATGCTGGTCGGCGGCACTTGTTGAGCTGATTGGTTGGTCGGTTATGGTTGTGCAGCGGGCGCAGCTTGTGAAGCCAGTAGTTGTTGTACTGTCGTCAGTAGGGTAGCAATTTGGTGGTTCTGCAACTGAGAAGCTTGTGTTAGATCCATCACATTCACCGTCTGCGGCTGAGGCGCGGGGCCACGGGGTGGAGAGGGGCGATAAATTCATGGTTTACACAAATATGTTATATCAAAAAGCAAAGAAAGCCTCTGAAAAGAGATATTTGATTAGCTCTGCGGCTCCCCTTCTGGAATACGTGCAAGAACACAACAGAAAATTAGTTAACAGGAACGCTTGAACACGATCACCGCCGCAAGCTAAAACACAAGAGAAGCAAATTAATTCTTCGTCCAAGTTGATTATCTTCGATCGCTACTGAATTATCCTCGTTCGCCACTGTAGAATCCTCATCGCCACTGTGGAGTCTTGTAGCGCAAGAAAGCAGGGGTGAGGATATTGTTATGGATGGCCGGTACCCTCTTTTCAAAACACAAATGCACGCGTGAATTAATACGGTTCTTTATTTACACGAACAATTACTTAACTGGAATAGAATCCATGTTCTGTGGTACAAGTTCATCAGTAATAGTCCTCTAGCAGACAATATCAGCAATCCCGCTATAGCCACTCATCTGGTCACTCACACAACACCGCGCGAGTTGGCGGAGTGGTTAGCACACTGGACTCGCATTCGGGAGGACGACTGTTCCATCCCGCGTCCGGCCATCCTGATTTAGGTTTTCCGTGATTTCCCTAGATCACTCCAGGCAAATGCCGGGATGGTTCCTTTGAAAGGGCACGGCCGACTTCCTTCCCCATCCCTCTCTAATCCGAGCTTGTGCTCCGTCTCTAATGACCTCGTTGTCGACGGGACGTTAAACACCAATATCCTCCTCCTCCTCCTCATCTGGTCACTACATAATATCGTAGCCTGCGGTGTGAACTGAGCCCGCTCCGCAAGTGAATGACAGATGCCAAACCGGCATGAAGCCCTCCAGTCAGCAGCGACAGCATGAATACACGTTGTCAAGAGGGCGTTGGCGGCTTGCTGCTTGTCGGTGTGTCTCTGGCCTGGCGGCTTGCTGCTTGTCGGTGTGTCTCTGGCCTGGCGGCTTGCTGCTTGTCGGTGTGTCTCTGGCCTGGCGGCTTGCTGCTTGTCGGTGTGTCTCTGGCCTGGCGGCTTGCTGCTTGTCGGTGTGTCTCTGGCCTGGCGGCTTGCTGCTTGTCGGTGTGTCTCTGGCCTGTCTCATGATAGGCACACTTGATCCAGCACCTACTATCGATCTTCGCTAATCCTTGCTGACCGGTGTGCTGGCGACAGCTTATGCAAGCACAGTCAACCTCATGCTTTGGCGAAGTTCTAATATAATTTTGTTAAAAGTATTTGTTAGAATCAATGTCCCAAAGCCATAAACCGATCCAAAGTTCCCTGTCATTTTGTTGAATGTAATTCTTGTGTCACTCTGTATGGCCAAGACATTAATTAATTTTGGAGTTATGACAGTCTTGCTGTGTCATATAAAAGTAACTTCAAAGAATAATTGGTTACTGTCAATTTGAAGAGACATGAAGTGTGGTCACTTTGAAACGTTACTGTAAAGTTCAATTTAATTTCTTACCTTTAAATACGCATTACCAGAATATTAACTTAATGTAATTATTCAATAAGCCACGTAAGAATACATGACCCTGCCTCCATCTTGTTTCCAAGGAAAATTGTTGCCATAGAAGTTCTTAAGATAATTTAATTCTGGCCATTTAAAGAAATATAAACTAAAATAAAATATTGAAACTACTCCTTCAGAGCAGTCGACCAAAACAATCTTCGTAGATACAGTTTTCTTTCAGTGGACCTGTCGTAAGGTAAGGCTACATAGCTGCAATCTGTTTGCTACAGAGATGCGGGTAAAACCTAATCCAGGCAGGCCATATAAAGTGTTGTGTGTGTAATAACTTGTGTCGCATACCAATCCTGAAAGCCGAACTGCAATATCCCCACCTTACTTTGGAAAGAAGTTTACAACATAAATAGATCCCTCGCTAATAATATTATTCTGTTAGGTAACACGTGTCAAAATTTGCGTTAGGGATTGTTGTTATTGTCAGTTTTGATGAAAATGTTCTACTGACCGAACAAAGAGCTGTATTTTTCTGGGGAGCGACACGTAGTCAGTGCGAGAGGGATGAAGGTTCTTCTTTTTTATAAGGCAGTCCCGGCAGGTAGGGGTACAAGCGCGGGGTGCCCCACCGCTAAACGAATTCACTTTCTGTAGCCCGGACAACGCCACAGAACGATATAGAAATTATTCTTCACTTTAATATTTCCGTACTAAGCAATAGTCATACAGCTAAATATTGTCACGGTCATAGTTAAAATGAGTTCCTTTCCCTGATAGGTAAAAGTAAAAACGGTTGGATTACAGGGATTCGGACATTTAAAATACACTCCTGGAAATTGAAATAAGAACACCGTGAATTCATTGTCCCAGGAAGGGGAAACTTTATTGACACATTCCTGGGGTCAGATACATCACATGATCACACTGACAGAACCACAGGCACATAGACACAGGCAACAGAGCATGCACAATGTCGGCACTAGTACAGTGTATATCCACCTTTCGCAGCAATGCAGGCTGCTATTCTCCCATGGAGACGATCGTAGAGATGCTGGATGTAGTCCTGTGGAACGGCTTGCCATGCCATTTCCACCTGGCGCCTCAGTTGGACCAGCGTTCGTGCTGGACGTGCAGACCGCGTGAGACGACGCTTCATCCAGTCCCAAACATGCTCAATGGGGGACAGATCCGGAGATCTTGCTAGCCAGGGTAGTTGACTTACACCTTCTAGAGCACGTTGGGTGGCACGGGATACATGCGGACGTGCATTGTCCTGTTGGAACAGCAAGTTCCCTTGCCGGTCTAGGAATGGTAGAACGATGGGTTCGATGACGGTTTGGATGTACCGTGCACTATTCAGTGTCCCCTCGACGATCACCAGTGGTGTACGGCCAGTGTAGGAGATCGCTCCCCACACCATGATGCCGGGTGTTGGCCCTGTGTGCCTCGGTCGTATGCAGTCCTGATTGTGGCGCTCACCTACACGGCGCCAAACACGCATACGACCATCATTGGCACCAAGGCAGAAGCGACTCTCATCGCTGAAGACGACACGTCTCCATTCGTCCCTCCATTCACGCCTGTCGCGACACCACTGGAGGCGGGCTAGACGATGTTGGGGCGTGAGCGGAAGACGGCCTAACGGTGTGCGGGACCGTAGCCCAGCTTCATGGAGACGATTGCGAATGG
The DNA here is from genome assembly GCF_023898315.1 of Schistocerca nitens. NCBI lineage: Eukaryota > Metazoa > Arthropoda > Insecta > Orthoptera > Acrididae > Schistocerca > Schistocerca nitens. Next base: position 925,891,186 of record NC_064617.1, on the reverse strand, counting down.
TCCTCGCCGATACCCCAGGAGCAACAGTGTCCCTAATTTGCTGGGAAGTGGCGGTGCGGTCCCCTACGGCACTGCGTAGGATCCTACGGTCTTGGCGTGCATCCGTGCGTCGCTGCGGTCCGGTCCCAGGTCGACGGGCACTTGCACCTTCCGCCGACCACTGGCGACAACATCGATGTACTGTGGAGACCTCACGCCCCACGTGTTGAGCAATTCGGCGGTACGTCCACCCGGCCTCCCGCATGCCCACTATACGCCCTCGCTCAAAGTCCGTCAACTGCACATACGGTTCACGTCCACGCTGTCGCGGCATGCTACCAGTGTTAAAGACTGCGATGGAGCTCCGTATGCCACGGCAAACTGGCTGACACTGACGGCGGCGGTGCACAAATGCTGCGCAGCTATCGCCATTCGACGGCCAACACCGCGGTTCCTGGTGTGTCCGCTGTGCCGTGCGTGTGATCATTGCTTGTACAGCCCTCTCGCAGTGTCCGGAGCAAGTATGGTGGGTCTGACACGCCGGTGTCAATGTGTTCTTTTTTCCATTTCCAGGAGTGTACAAAGGCGCATCGTTCATATGTGCAATCGGCGGGTTCGGTCACACAACTGCAGCCTCACCCGCAAACAGCACTAACCACCCCTGCATCCAGCACTTGTACAACAAAAGGCATGCACATTTGTAAGCCGGCCCCAGTAGTCGAGCGGTTCTAGGCGCTTCAGTCCGGAACCGCGCGGTTGCTACGGTCGCAGGTTCGAATCTTGCCTCGAGCAAGGATGTGTGTGGTGCCCTTAGGTTACTTAGGTTTAAGTAGTTCTAAGTCTAGGGGACTGATGACCTCAGATGTTAAGCCATATAGTGCTTAGAGCCATTTGAACCATTTTTGCACATTTGTATGCTTGCATTCACAACAGTCTGGCAGTTACGTCAGTTATTAATGTACTAGCATTTCACATTTGCAGTGGCTTAAATTAAACTGTAATCCTGTAATGTTAATCGCCTAAGTATGTTACCTAGACAAACGTACTTCCCGAAATTTCATTACTCTATATTAATAAAATTATAAACAGCCGACCAGTTGCAATGGGTTAAGAAATCTTTACCTAGGTTTCAACCAATTTAAATTTGTCTTCTTCAGAAGACATCCATGTACTAATTTATATTTACATGACAAACCCTATTTTTAGGGCTATATTTTAATTTGGACAAATGGATCTATGCAGACATTTGTAAAAACGGCGATGATACATCAGTCTATACTAATGTCAAATTGCCACCTTCTGAAGAAGACAAATTTAAATTTGTTGAAACCTAGGTAAAGATTTCTTTACCCATTGCAACTGGTCGGCTGTTTATAATTTTATTACGTGGAACCGTTGCTGTTGTGCAGCTATGTTTAAAATACTCTATATTAAATATTTTCTATCACTGTAGATATGAGTGGTGTCTTTTCTGTTGCACATGTCTAACAGAATAGGCACTACTCATATCTATAATTACATGGTCGCGATGGCTGTTTAATGAAAATGTTGTAGTGCGGATGCACAACCAACGTCCAAACTTCTAAGAGGATCAGAAATCAGCGAATAGGTATTTAATGAACGGGGTCGTTGCGGTACGGCGAGCAGAATTTGGGAATGTGATTCTGCCAGGGATTTCCGGATGCCTGAGGCGGTAAGGCAATCGTTCTAGAGAAGTAGAACATTGTGATTCGATTCCCCGGACCACAATAAATTTTCAATTTTCATCGTCGCATTGCCGCAATGCTGTGTGCAGCTGGAAGTTAATATTTACTCCCAATCCCGTATCCTTTCCATTGTTTTCACCCGAATTTTTGGTAAAATGTGTCGGTGTTGGTACATTAGCACTCCAAGATTGGAAATTATAGGAGCAAAAATACGGTTGAAGGATTCATGTTTACAGGTACAGTAGTGTACAATATGGAGGATGAGGTATGGAAACTGGATGACATAGGAAAGGATCCATGTAGCGATAGGTAAATGGATGTGGAAGACATGGTGGAGTGTACAGCATTCTAGAATTTGGAGACACTGGTAGAATTTCTTTTAAGCGAATATCCGGGCTACATAAGTGTAAATCAGAATTAATCGAGTCAGGGTTTTGTACGAGTGGAGGGTACTGGTCGCATGCAACACTCATTTTAGGCAGATATGTAATTTTATGATTTACGTTTCTTCTCACATATTACGACGTGTTTAGTGAATTTATTCTCATTATCAAGTGCATATATTTATATTGGTATTTTATATGATTTTTGCGTTTGTGTTTTGATGCTTCTCTAGCCCTGCGTCCATCTTTTTGTGGTTTTATTTCAATTAGAAAGCTGGAAAGTATAAATGCTCTGATTTTTTTACGTGGTAATGTTAGAAAATAATACTCGTATTTTTGTCTGTCTACTTTTAGCTGCTGTGGACTCCTTCGTGTAGAAATCCATTCACACGTAGTCATTGCTCACACTGTTTGTTTACGATCCAGAGTATGGAACATCAAAATTACAGGAGAACCCAAGCGTCTGTTGCATCAAGCACCATCGCCTTACAATATAATTCAGTCTTAACATATGATGAACAAGTTCTGAGTACCGAATGTATAACCAGGCTAGTACAGTCCCGTTTTCAATGTCGGTAAGGTGGTGTTGCCTCCATCTGGATCACATGACTGAAGCGTGAAATGTAAACAAGCGTGTTTATGGGTTTATGGCGCTTAACGTTTTATGATTTATCGTCATTTCTCGAGAAGTACTTTTGCGCTATGCGACGGGCACTCATAACATGTTAATCAGGTATCAACAAACTGAACTGCACTGTAAAACCATGTGATCAACAATGTAGACTGATGTGTTGATGTGAATGAACTCTCCGCCCATGTTATAATAATACTATTTGTTGACCTGAGGTTGGTTTAAAATCCAAACTAGTCGATATTAACAACAATTATCGATGTAACAGCTTTTGGTGGTTTCAAGATGTCTATTCTGAATACTGTGTAACAGATGTTCCTGTTACAGATAAACCTCAATGATTAACGGAAAAACTACATAGAGCAAAACTGACATAGATCCAAAAATTATTTATAATACGACTAGTACCATGCCTAATCAACACTTTGATAAGAAAATTCTCATAAAGACAAATGAACAGTTTTTGTAATCAGAGGGACTAAAGAGAAAAACAAGATGAAAATCACAAACAGAGGAGAGTGAAAATGCCGTGAAACACTTTTCGCAGACTGGAAATGGTTTTTAAAACAAATTTTCCGACTCTTCAGAAACAATCATTCCATATTCACAGTCTTGACATGTGACAGAGAGCCATGAACTTTTAATACGAAAATACTTTGGGTCCCTGGAACAGCTGTGGAGAAACTGTTGCTAGGAATAATTAGAAGAGACAGGAAAACAAAGAAATGGATCAGCGGGACAGCCTGGGGTGCAAGTGGTGAAGGTCTTTCTTGCTTTCACAAGCGATGGATGTCCAGTGACGACTGCTGCTGTTGATGTACATAGCAGACGCAATTTCGTTCTCGTAAGTTTAATATGACGCAGTATAATCTCCTGTTCACATGGTTTCCTTTCAGACATTGTACTATTGAAACAACATGATGCACAGCTGCGTAGAATTCCGCGACCAGAGGCATTTGACGTAAAAATATTGTACGGAGTCATATTGTAAATAACTATACTAACTTTTCGGCCACTGCAACTGCGGTCGAAACTTGACGATAGTTATTTATAATATGACGCGATACAATACCCAAGAGACATTTATGTTAAATATGATGTATGTATAACGAGAATACTAACAACAGTTTTGCAGCCAAGTGGACGGCTACCTGATTATGCATTAAATGAAAGTAAGATTTCAATATATATTATATTAGTTCTGATGTTATTTAACGCTCTAAATCCTAGCAGCACTATCCAGAGCGCTCATACGCTGACCGGGGTTATATACTAGTAAGTAAACCAATTTGGAACGCTGTGTTATGTTCTGCGTCAGTGCTTCAAAAAAGTAGTTTTTTTCTAACGTTCAGAAACTGCATATTTGTCTTTACTGAGGTAGATAATTAGAGTGAGGCTTCATTGGACCGATATTGCCGCTTCACTGGATGCAAATTAACCATCCAATGGCGCTCAGTGGGCGACCTACACTCAGCTAGTCGGCAGATTGCGCCCGAACGTATGACGTCTCTTGTGGGAACGTGAAGCCAGAGGTCGTATTTGAGATTCATCAGCACGAATAATCAGCAGAAAAGAGTTCCAATGGCTTTGTGAAAATAGTTGTGTGATAGCAGCAATGCTGTTCGTTTCTCATTTGTCGATGTGGTCATTCTGAGTCAAAACATTACGCTTGGTATGGCTCAGATGCAGAAAGCATGCTAGCATAAAATTACAGTGGAACGGCTGAACGTACATGAAGTTCCATGCATAATTTCTACTGTTGTTGTGGATGTGCGTCTATGACTGTGCTTGGTCCATACTGGCGCTTTTCTTCGTGTTTTCTTTCTATCGTTTGTAAAAATAGAGGAGAAACCTGATCGTAAAATTCAATGGGAGCAGTAAAACTAAAGAGGAGAATATAAACAATTAAAAATGAATAAATTTATGAGGAAGTTTTGAAGTAAATGTTGTCCTATCATATTCGCTATTGAAATGTATCAGGTACTCCAACAACCAACATTAAAAGAGTCATAGTAAAATTACTATATCGCTAACATCTAGTTTCCTGTCAGTGTGATCGTCTACAGAACTATTACACGCTTCCGTAAATAGGTTTAACACGAACCCCATCGACAAAATTTCGGAATGATTTCTGAGTAATTTCGTAAAAGGGATCCGCGATCTCCCGTGGCAGAAAAATTCTGTTTTTACCCCAATCATCTCATCAAGGAAAAGGCTCGAATATGCAGTAACCAAAACATACGAGACAAAACACAAAGTAGGCCCCTAAATACAGCCATTGCTCCATTTTTGACCCGTTAGGACTCGTCAGCTGAAGCGGCGACCGAGCCGCTAGTGGTCAGCCCTGAATGACTCTGCTCGGCCGTGCATTCGCTCTGTGTCTCATGTACGGACTCCGAAAATACCAGTTACAGAGCATTACCGGCCTTGGCTGATGCCACGCCTCGTCGCACTGCACAAATTGAACGCTTCCCTCACTCCTTTCCTTCTCCACTCTCTCTCTCTCTCTCTCTCTCTCTCTCTCTCTCTATCTCTCTCTCTCTCTCTCTCTTTCCCTATCTCTCTTCTTTTTTTTTTTTTAATACAAATTTAATGTTTCTCAGAACGCTTTCGAGACATAATTTACTTCCTACAGCTCTTGGAAAAACATTCAGTATTTCAGTACATTCATGGAGAAATAGATAAGACCCATTTCCAAACAGAAGATGTATTTTGCTCGTCAGTAATAGAAAACTACGTACACCTTAAATATAGAATACTCCTGAAATCTACCGCTATGTTTACAAAGAAAACGTACGTAGAATATTATACTCGTATATTGATAACTGTAACGTCTCCCAACCAACACTCGTTTGCAAGAGAAGAAAATTTAAAGTTACTGTTGACCAGCAGTAGATCTCTGAGGTGGTTCGGATTTAACTGGATGTGGCATTTTTTATGGTTCCGTACCGCAATCGATATAAATGGAAGCCTTATAGGATCACTTTGTTGTTTGTCTGTCTATCCGTCTCTTAAAACCCCCTTTCTCAGGAACGCGTAGAGCTATCAAATTGAAATTTATGTCAAACACTGAGATCTACAGTCCCTTACAAGCATTTAGGCTTCTAAGTCAATGCTGTCAAAGGATATGGCGATTTACCTATCATATTTTGATACCCGCGAACTCACTCAGCAAAACCTGTAGATGAACTATCTACATACTTGTTGGGCCTGGTAGTCTAGCGCTAAGTCGCGTGCATAGAAATAGAAAGGCAGTTAACTCATAGCCGTGATGCGAAGCACACGCGTTCGACGCGCTCCTAGATAACAGAATGCAGCATGTCATTCTCAATGGAGAGAAGCCTACCGAAGTAAGACTGATTTCAAGTGTGCCGCAGGGGAGTGTCGTAGGATCGTTGCTGTTCACAATATATCTAAATGACTTTGTGGATAACATCGGAAGTTCACTGAGGCTTTTTGCGGACGACGCTGTAGTATATCGAGAGGTTGTAACAATGGAAAATTGTACTGAAATGCAGGACGATCTGCAACGAATTGACGCATGGTGCAGGGAATGGCAATTGAATCTCAATGTAGACAAGCGTTATGTGCAGGTTCAAATGGTTCAAATGGCTCTGAGGACTATGGGACTTAACTTCTGAGGTCATCAGTCCCCTAGAACTTGGAACTAATTAAACCTAACTAACCTAAGGACACCACACACATACATGCCCGAGGCAGGATTCGAACCTGCAACTGTAGCGGTCGCTCGGTTCTAGACTGTAGCGCCTAGAACCGCTCAGCCACTCCGGCCGGCCGTAATGTGCTGCGAATAGACAGAAAGAAAGGTCCTTTATCATTTAGCTACAATATAGCAGGTCAGCAACTGGAAGCAGTTAATTCCATAAATTATCTGGGAGTAGGCATTAGGAGCGATTTAAAATGGAATGCCGATATAAAATTAATTATCGGTAAAGTAGATGTCACAGAGATTCATTGAAAGAATCCTAGGGAAATGCAGTTCGAAAACAAAGGAAGTAGGTTACAGTACACTTGATCGCCCACTGCTTGAATACTGCTCACTGGTATGGGATCCGTACCAGACAGGGTTGGTAGAAGAGATAGGGAAGATCTAACGAAGAGCAGCGCGCTTCGTTACAGGATCATTTAGCAATCGCGAAAGCGTTACAGAGATGATAGATAAACTCCAGTGGAAGACCCTGCAAGAGAGACGTTCAGTAGCTCGGTACGGGCTGTAAGGTGTCAGGCAAATCCAACACCTTCCAGGAAAACCCTGACATGATAAGCAAATCCAGTAGTATGTCACATAGCTCCGAATAAATCGTGACATTAAATTAACCAAAGTAATACGAGTAACGAGTGAGCAAATGGAATACCACAGACGAACACAAGAAAGCCTAAATGCATGTCATACCTTCCCACCGTGAGACAGACGCAGTTCCGAGGGGAGAGACGAGAACAGAAGCCGAGAGCAGAACCGTGTTAAGCTGGAAGGCCCTACGATAAGGGACGGACACCCACCTCTCCAGCTAACCGCTAGGACCACCCCCCAGCCCATGTTAAAAGCTAGAGCCCTCCAGAAGAAGAGTATAGATCTTACGATAACACTAAAAGGAACACACCAACTGAAAGTTTTAGCGTGAGACTTTTTCGCGTCTCTGTTACGTTGCAAACTTTAAAAACATTGCCCCACCACAAAAACTATAACGTTTCTCATTGGATGGACAGAATTTTTGTATGCGGAGCTTAAGGTTAACATTGAGACCCTGATTGGTCAGATGAAAACACAGCCAGATAGTTTTCTTTAACCAACTTCGGTAAATTGTAGTAAGGAGAAGTTAGGAGAGAGTTGCTTCCGAGACGGCGAGGTGAGCAGAGCTGTGCTGCCCGCCGCCCCCTGACGAACACCGACAAGGTAATGAACGCACGCGATGCCGCATAACAGGGCATAGAGCTTCACTCAGAACTGCAGAAGTCTCATCTGTTACACGCCCTTTTTGCGTAATACTAGTGTCGATCGTCAATTAAAGCTCATGGTGTTCACATTTACCACTTGAAGTAAAAATCTGAAACGCGATGATTTTTCTGTTATATAGTTATTGAGAAGCCACATCAGCCACTGTAATTTACGACAAGTTTGATAAGCAATTAAAGATAATTGAGGGTCACTGTAGACCATTTTGATAGTTTTCTATTTTGTGAAACTTAATTTAAACCTAGATTATAGATGTGATATGGCATAGGTCATCCTTCGATCCATTGTAGAACTTGGAAACCCATTCAGGGAATATTCGTTCACATTTTTGTTGAACGCAGTTGGTTTTTACCATCCTGTATTAAAACATTTCCTTTTATCAATAGTGCAATTTATAACCATTGTTTTGTGAGTAGAATAAAATTTCCAATGGTAAACTTAACTGCTTTTTCGACGTTATTTTACCAGCTAACTAAAAATAGGAAAGAATTGAACCCCTTCCACTAAATTTATTTAGTATTACGATTCTTTTACAGGGAGTGCAGTGGAGCAGACGCTGAAATCATTAAGTATTTGGTTATATCATCGCTAGTCTCACTGAACTCTTCTGAACTCTACATGTCATGTGTGGTCTGACGTCTCCTTACCAGCAACAGGTCCCAGGTTCAAACTAGTCAATTCCCTAAAAAACACGCTCAGATCGTCGTTGCGCGAAAGTGGTAGGGAGACACGATATAGAACAACAGACACCACGCAGAATGTAAGAGGGCTTTTGTTGGAGTTTCAAGAACATACCTTCACCGAGGAGTCGATCAATATATTGCTCCCTCCTACGTATATCTGCCGAAGAGACCATGAGGATAAAATCTGAGAGATTAGAGCCCCCACAGAGGCATACTGACAATCTTTCTTTCTACGAACAATACGAGGCTGGAATAGAAGGGAGAACCGATAGAGGTACCCTCCGCCACACATCGTCAGGTCGCTTGCGGAGTATGGATGTAGATGTAGATGTAGACGCTGCGAGAAGCGCTCCGCGGACGTGTTTTTGTTTACGTTTTAGCGGACGGTACTGCGACGCTATCGTCCTTTAAGTTCTGATCCGCAGTGGGTTATCTTACAGACGTACAACTATAAAGATCATCTTTCAAGCGGAACATGCACGACCTCGAGCGCACGATGTATAAAAGTTTATAAGTGATGAACTTCATCTCGCACCTGAAAATGTTGTAAGAATTCACTTCTCCATCACGGGCGTGTACATCAAACTGCGGACCGAAAACGTTTATGCTGATGCTGTGCGACGTTTCACCCAGGGATTGAAATTCAAGTAGCCTGATCGCCATGTCAGATCTGTTTTGGTTTATTACACAGGGTTCGGCTTCACATCGCGTGTTTCGAACTTCCTTTTGACCTTACCGCAACATAATCAGTCGCGTTGCAGAAAAATGAAAGACCTTCGAGACCTACCACGTCTGTTTATCATGCGTCAGGTCAAACATGAACTGACGAAGCTCGCGCCTTCTTATTTGTAGATTGGTGGAGTGTGGGCGGTCAACAGGGAACTTTTGCGGGCTGTGGCCAGGAGGGTCACGTTCTGTCGGACTGCCTCTGCAGACGCCTGATACAGACGCTGGTAGGAGAGGTCGCACCACCCATGACACCTATAGTAATCCTCGTCACCTACGCTTAGGTGTCAGATGTCCTTCTGATCTGCCATCGTTGCCAGACACTGTTTGGGCAGCCAGTCTTCAGATTCCCTCTCCAATACAGATCATGGAAATGAAACCCTCGGGCGCCTGTCAGAACCCGAGAAGCGACGCTACAGTTGTGATGGAGGTCGACTCGGGTGTCGTACCGACCTCTGCTTTCCTTCCAGTTGGGATGGCGTCGCACGACTGCCGATCCCACTCCGATACGGAACAACGCGCTCAGAAGCGGAAGTCAGGAGAAAACGCAAGAAATTGAGTCGTACACATATCCCAAAATTGTCTGCACAGGATGGTCGCACAGGATGGTGAAACGATGTCGTCAGACGCAGCGATATTGGAAGACCGGTTGCTGAGCGTGCCTTCTTCCCTACCTACCTCAACGGTTTGTCCTCCACAGTCTGTGCCGCATTCCTCTCCATGTCCTGCGCACTGTGCCGACTAGCCGTCTCCAGAGGTCGCCAGATTGCGGCGGAATCCTGACCATTCTACATTTGGACAACGCGTTGGTGCTGCTTCTCTTTCTTGGGCGGACAATGTAGAGGAGGAATCGGAATAGACTGCGCATACTGCTGATGGGCGAGTTCTGTCATCTGTACCAGTTGCTACCTCCTCACAGTGACCGCCATAGCTTCGACTGTCTTGTGTGGTCTGTCCCAGGTAGATGTCACTGGTAGATCCCATGTCTCGCCTGCAGCAGTGCCAGAACAGAGATCGTCGACCAACTTGTGGACACATGGGAACATGTTCATTGTAACCGCCTCACTTTCACGCCCTACATCGCCTATTCTTCCAGTGCCCTTGATCGCTTTTATATCTCGCGTTCACTGGTGGGAGGAAACCGACTTGCTGAAATTTGTTCTGTCGATTTTTCCAACTTTGAGCTGAATTTCTGCACAGTAAGACTCGACATTCAGAGAGTGTAGTATGGAAGGGTCCTTTGGAAGCTTAATGCGGCCCTATTGGTGTCTCCCAGACTGTCGACAGCGTATGACTCGCGACTTTGGATTCATGCTACCGCCGCCGCGGCGCTTACGCAGATATAATGACGTTTCAGGTGTACTCCGCGGAATCTGCCCTCCGCCGGGCCATGATCGTATATGGCAGAGACTCGGCAGCTTGGAGGAGACAATCCCTCAACTTTTATTACCAGGTGTCGAAGGAATGCACTATGATGCCTTTTTCGTTTGAAGGATGTACAATAGTGAACCGGACCAATGCACAAATCACAGCCCTAAAGCACCACAAACTTGAAGGGACAATGATGTGCGCCCACACTTCTGACCATAGCTTTGGAAGCTCCATTGATGTACCACCTTCTAGCATACAGGCGACAACGGCGCCAGACCCCGATTCAAACCATCACTGATGAAGAAGCAGGCAGCATGACGGCCAATGCGACACTGGACGCGCCCTTCACGCTTATTATGTTATCATACCCAGAATGAGATTTTCACTCTGCAGCGGAGTGTGCGCTGATATGAAACTTCCTGGCAGATTAAAACTGTGTGCCCGACCGAGACTCGAACTCGGGACCTTTGCCTTTCGCGGGCAAGTGCTCTACCAACTGAGCTACCGAAGCATGACTCACGCCCGGTACTCACAGCTTTACTTCTGCCAGTACCTCGTCTCCTACCTTCCAAACTTTACAGAAGCTCTCCTGCGAACCATGCAGAACTAGCACTCCTGAAAGAAAGGATATTGCGGAGACATGGCTTAGCCACAGCCTGGGGGATGTTTCCAGAATGAGATTTTCACTCTGCAGCGGAGTGTGCGCTGATATGGAACTTCCTGGCATATTAAAACTGTGTGCCCGCGAAAGGCAAAGGTCCCGAGTTCGAGTCTCGGTCGGGCACACAGTTTTAATCTGCCAGGAAGTTTCATGTTATCATATCATTAATCGGCTGTTATCGATCTCTCGGCTCACGTTTGGGACGATATCAGAGGACCTGGCATTGACATTCGAGACACCAGTAACAAAAGATGAAGTCATCGGCGTCATCCAAGCGGGAGCTGCTAACAAGTCACCTGGCCCTGAGGCACCCCCTCGAATTTAACCGCGCCCTCTGACATGCTTTCCCGCACAGGCTGTTACCTGCGGTGAACTGACGTCCCCAGTGCTGACGGTCCCCAGTGCCTTTGTATAGAGCCTCATTGTCCCTTTTCACAAACCCTAAGGGTGGTCCACACATCAGAGATTATCGCCCCTTGTCCCCACTAAATAACGATATGAAGGTCTTTACACGACTTTTGGCTGTATGACTTAACAGGGTGTCATGTCGTGCTGGGCGAGGCATACGACATTCGGACAGCGCTCTGCCACTACAGGGATCTGACTTCCCTCAATCGAGCCCAAAATTTCCCAGTGGTTTTGCCATCCTTATACTTCAGCCAGGCGTTTGATAGTGTCGATAATTCTTTTCAATTGAAGACGTGAAGTCCGTAAATGAGTCTGCAATCATTTTATTTCGAGCACTTTTACTTCCACAAGTCCGTCTTGATCACACAGATTTTTTTACACTTTATTACCGGTTTCGGCTTACATTCTGTGAGTACATGGTACGTGCTGAGCAGGAAACAAAAACACCACAAAACCCTACAAACAATACAGACGCTTCAGAGCACACAAAAACACAAAACAGGAATACTCAAGACATTATTAATGGAAATAAATAGTACACTTTAACACACGAACACAAATCAACACACAGAATAGCACATATACTAAAGGAACAAGGATAACACATTGCTTACAGAGCAAGAAATACCATTCCAATCATATTTCCAAACAACAATAGACAACCCAGATAAATACCAAGGAGCACATGTTTTCCTGAAACTTCCTGACCGATTAAAACTGTGTGCCGGACCGAGACTAGAACTCGGGACCTTTGCCCTTCGCGGGCAAGTGCTCTACCAACTGAGCTTCTGTGAATTTTGGAAGGTAGGAGACGAGGTACTGGCAGAATTGAAGCTGTGAGGACGGATCATGAGTCGTGCTTGGGTAGCTCAGTTTGTAGAGCACTAGCCTGCGAAAGACAAAGGTCCCAAGTTCGAGTCTTGGTCCGGCACACAGTTTTAATCTGTCAGGAAGTTTCAAATCAGCGCACACTCCGCTGCAGAGTGAAAAATCTCCCTCTGGACATATATACCGTTACAGTGTGAAGAATGTAAATCAGTATATCTGAAAGTGACAAACAAAAATTTCGAAACTGGGTATAAAGAACATATAAGAATCTGCAAGTGCGAAAATAGCCATTCTTCCTTTGGTGAACACCTGATAAAACAGGGCCATGAATCATCCAGTATGGCACAGGACGTGAACATTAATAGATTGAACAGTAACAACAAAAGGCTTCTGACACGACAAGAAAATTTCCTGATGTAAAGAGCTCTTGCAATAAAAAAGGAAGTAATTAATGAGCAAATCAATATAGCAATAACTCACTGAACATGTTAGCCACTGAAACAATAACAAACAGAAACGTAGAACGTAAATAGAATAAATGATTAATAATCCCCCCCCTCTCTCTCTCTCTCTCTCTCTGTCTCTCGCACGTATGAATGCACGCACAATGAATGGTCAGCAATAAAGCACCACTGTGCGGGGCGTCTCCAGATACCTCTTTGTCCTGGAATTGCATTGACTGGAGTAGAATTATCTTCAGTGATGAGTCTCATTTCGAACGCAGACCCGATGACCGGCGAAGAAGTGTCTGGAGATGGCCTAGACAGTGGCGGGATACCAACCTGACTGTCACCCACCACACGTTCCCCAACGAGGAGTGATCGGGGGTCCCATTTATTTTCATAGCAGAAACCCCGTGGTTGTCGTCCACCGCAACTTACAGCACAACACTACGCCGACAATATTCTAGCCCCGTCCTTTCTCCCCCCTTCATAGCGAGCCATCCTGGGCTTACATCATGGCCGCCCGCACATGGCGAGAGTTTCTACGGCTCGTCTTCGTGTTTGCCAAACCGTACCTTGGCCAGCTAAGTTGTCCAATCTGTCGTCAATTGAGAATTTTTGGAGCATTATGGGCAGGACTCTGCAACCATCACGGGATTATGACGCACCAGCTGGACAGCATTTGGCACGAAATCCCTCAGGAGGACATCCTACAATTCTACCAATGAACATCAAGCCGAGTAACGGCTTACATTCCGGGCATACTGTATATCACCTGTGGGACTTTTGCTCGTTTAGCACCACCCAGGCGTCACATGTAGGGTAATTTAGGTTATTCCTACGGACGTGAGCAACGAGCTGGAAGCATGAATGGTCAACAAAAACATTGGGAACAAGAGCCCATCACCTTGATCCCACAAAGAAGCCAAAAGGTTTTGACCTACCGAGGAAGCTTTGGTGCCGCCTCAACAGGTTAAGGACTGCACATGGTTGATGTAGCTACTTCAGATATAAATGGGGCTGGATCAGTTCACCAATGTGTGAATGTAATCAAGAAGAGCAGACAATTGAACATTTAGTCCAACGCTGTCCACTTCATTCATACCCTGGAATTCCCGATGACTTGTTCACTCTCACACCCAGATTAATTAACTGGTTGAAAAACACCGACTTTAAGGTTTAATCTTGTCTTATATCATATGTATATTGTATAAAAGCTTTTGCCTTATATCAACTGTATATTGTATAAAATCACCATACGATTAAAAATAAAAACTGCTTACTTGGGGGGCCAGAGAGGCATCAACGCGTTACTGACTTGCTCAATTTGTGACATTCTTTCCCTTGAATAAATCATCCAATTTTTCTGAAACTGTGACCTGTTGTTTGACTGTACATGCACATCACAACTACAGATTTCCATCCCATTCGGATAAATCCTTCGTGGTGCTTCGTTCATGTTTTTTTCCCCTTAGAGTGTGCTTCTGCTCGACTACCATTAAGACACGATCCAGTCTACTGCTGATTATGACTTTATAGTGTGTCTAACTGAAGGATTGTAACGGTTTCCGCAAACGGCAGATGTCGCGCTCAGGGCTGTGTGAATACGGAGATGACGCTGGCAGAAGTGGAATACAGCTATTTTCTGTAAGCGGTGTGGGTCCTCCGGCGGCATACGTATCGCGCATCGCCCACCGCTCCCCCGAGATCGCTTTGACTGCGGCACGCCCTTAACAGGCGGTGGGCGATATGAGGTCCTGGGAATGGGGGCGTGACGTGAATACGGCGGCCCGGTTCTCCAGATAGCAGCCATCCACTCCCGCTGGCGAACGCCTCGCGGCGCGCAAGGGAGGCACTTGCCAGGCCCCTTACAGCGAACTGCTCCAACTGCAGACGTGCCCTTTTTCGCAGACATAGCGTGGCCGGCACCATCTCAAAAGAGTACTGCCTCTCACCACTTTCAAAAAAATTACCAGCTATCATTCGACAGTGAGGGTACAGTTTAACAACTGTCCCAACAGTTCACCAAGAGATTTAGACACCTAGATTCTAAATCTTCATTTACATTCGCAATCCGCAAGCCACTATATGGTACATGACAGAGGATATATTGTACCAGTAATAGTCGTTTACTTTCCTGTTCCACTCGCAAACAGAGCGAGGAAACATTGGCTGTCTGTATCCCTACGTTGAAATGAAATGGCTGTAAGCACTATGGGACTTAACCTCTGAGGTCATCAGTCCCCTAGACTTAGAACTACTTACACATAACCTAAGGACAGCACACACATCCATGCCCGAGGCAGGATTCGAACTTGCGACCGTAGCAGCAGCGCGGTTCCGGACTGAAGTGCCTAGAACCGCTCGGCCACAGCGGCCGGCTGTATGCCTACGTGCAAACCCAAATTTCTCTTATAGTACCTTCGTCATCCTTACGCAAAATACACGTCGACGACAACATAATTGTTCTGCAGTCAGCCTTAAATGCCACTTCTCTAAATTTCCTCCGTAGTGTTTCATGGAAACAACGTCGTCTGACCGCTAGGAATATCCTTTTGAGTTTATGAAACATATACATAATTGGACTCAGTATTGTAGAACACTCAGTATAATGTCGTTTATTGAAACTGAACTACACTTCTCGAACAATCACTATATACACACAAAAACAAATAACTTGTAGACGACCATTCATCAAGAGTGTCGGTGAGGTCCGTCGGAGCTGGTCCTAGCTCGGCGAGGAACTGGCTGTACTTCTGCTGCGCTGACCTTATAAAGCTGGCGGAGGCCGGCGGAGTACTGCAACTTTCCCTGTGTCTGTGAGGCGACCTCTGCAGAAAAAGGTTCGCATTAGTCTCTAGCAAGTTCTGTTTGTTTTGAAGAATTGTTTTCCTCTTGGTTGCGCCTGCAAGTGCTTGTGTATGTTATATGGTACACAGGGGTATCTTGAGTGTAGTCTGCTTGGAAGGGGCCGTCTGTGGCAGACGTAACAGTAATAGTCACGTGTTGATCAGATCTACCGGTAACAAATCTAGCAGCCAGCCTCTGAATTGCTTCGATGTCTTCCTTTTATGTGATCCGTTGCAGATGCCAAACACTAAAGCAAAACTTAGTAATGGGTCGCACTAGTGTTCTATACGTGGTCTCCTGCACAGATAAACCAAAATTTCTTAAAATTCTCCC
This sequence comes from Schistocerca nitens, assembly GCF_023898315.1. NCBI lineage: Eukaryota > Metazoa > Arthropoda > Insecta > Orthoptera > Acrididae > Schistocerca > Schistocerca nitens. Next base: position 925,875,209 of record NC_064617.1, on the reverse strand, counting down.
AATAAACAGAAGTCGACCATTCGCCTTCCTTGCTACAGTCCTTACGTGCTCGTTCCATTTAATATCGCTTTGCAACGTTATGTCTGGATATTTAATCGATGTGACTGCGTCAAGCGGCACACAACTATCGGATTGTTTTTCCTATCCATTTGCATTAACTTGCATTTTTCTACATTTACAGTAAGGTGCCATCCAAATAGAAATTACAAATTTTATTAAGTCATATGGATTCATCCTACAGATACTCAGGTACGACACCTTCCCGTGCATCACAGCGTCATCAGCAAACAGTCGCCGACTGCTGTTCATCCTATTCGTCACATCATTTATGTATATAGTGAATAAGAATAGTCCAATCACACTACCCTGGTACACTCCTAAAGGTACCATTGCGTCTGGTCAAGTCTCTGCGTCAAGGACAATGGACAAGTTTCTATCACTTCAGATGTGTTCGAGCCACTCACATATCTGGGAATCTATACTGTACAGTGGGGCACAGTGTCGAAAACCTTCCGGAAAACTAGGAATATGGAATCTAGCTGTTGCCCTTCATCCTTGCTTCGCAGACGCTGTGGAGATGACGTGTAGCCCACGCCATACAAGGGAATATCTGGGTAATAAGAGGCCGTTTACCCACGACCTCCTGGTGGAGTGGTTTCCCGCACTGCCTGCCCGATGTGCGGAGGAAACATTACATATATTTCGTGCAAATCAGCGTAGCGCAGCGATAACGGTTCGTGGCTACCGCGCTAGCGGTACCGTGTTCGAATCTGCTCGTGTACGTTTTTTCTCAAAATCGATGGGATTTTTCAATTTTATTTCAAAGAATATCAACAAACAATGTAAGGCGTGCGAAATTATAAAGATATATTCAGTTACTAATTTTTTCAAATATTCGTTCCGTTTGTGGGTCGCATCATGTTCTCCCAGTTCATCTTCTTCGTTGAAATCTATCAGTTCATCATCAATAATGATCTCTCTTTTGACCAAGAGATCCTGTATTACGATACATAGCTTATCGCCAATTGCAGCGGAAATGGCAGGGATCACGCTAGGCGGTGTATTCGTTACGAGTAATGTTACGGATATACGAAGTGCGCAGTGAACTTCAAAATCAATTTTCTCAAAAACCAAGCCCGACGGATAGCCAGGACAGCCAGGTACTCAGGGTACGTGCCTCTAAAACATATTTGAAGCGCATCAAAATCCGTGATTTGCAGTACGGAGGGTCAACCTTGTAAGAGGCGGATACGACAAATATACTCTATGAGAGTGTTGCTTCCGTCACGAAGTGCAACGTCAGAACTACGTCTCTGGTGCCTCGCGTTTCCTAAAACCAAATAGTCGTCAGATCCTCAATTTTCTATTCCATTCTTTTGTATATTATTCTAATCAGCATCTTGGATGGTTGAACTTTTACTCTGATTGTGCGACAGCGTCTTTTACATTACATTACAATAGTAGTATTCCATGGCTCGCATGAGTAGCGGGCTCTGGGATGTGGGAAGAAGTCAAAGAAGTAGGTTTAGTCTAAATATGTGCAATACAGTAACTTAGTAACCGCAGATTTCTCCATGTTAAAACAGCAAATTAAAACTTTCCGGAAATGATGAGAACTGGGCTCGTAAGTTGGTACATTCAGTCGAGAATAACTTTACGATGCAATAACAAATGGACTAATATTTTTATCGTCTTATGCCTACAAATGTCTAAGCTTATTGTATGACACTTATTATCTACCACCTGCACCACCACTCGCCGCTACTGCCATCTATTGTAAAGCAGCGCAAGCAAAGTTGTAAACCTAACACATAAATAGCATTATTAACAGTGGCTGGTTGCTGAATTCTTCTTTGTAACAATCAATTTGTATTTTGTACACAGCCACGGTCTCAAAGATGTCAGTTTTCGACAGAATAGCAGGAAGAATGTTTATGTTCCAAGTGCCATTTATGCTGCACCACTACGATTTTTTTTACTAGCTTAGACTGCATCGCGTGCATATATTTTTTTGTTTTTCTTTAATCGAATTTTTAAGGGGAATTGGAACTCCCTATCCCGACAATGTTAAATTTAGTGAATTGGCTTCCCTGTATTTCAGGAACCACTGCAGCCATTGACATGAAATTTTTACACGACATTAAACTGTATGTTCTGCGACTACTGAACTACAATAATTGCATTTCAGTCACTGATTTCTGAAATGCAATTTTTAATTACACTGTTAAAATTTTGTATACTTTTTTGTACGTTATCCTAAACAATTTTAATTATACGTAACATTATGTACTTATTTTAGTTCAGTAGATTCAGGATATATATGTTATTACTCCCTGAAAATTTGAATACTCTACTCGAAGTGGTTTGTGAGATTTAGGGAAAAATGCAACATAAAATATAAATAATCAGTAACGGCCTCTAAAGTTTCAAAAGACTGTAACTCACTTATTATATGTTTAATTTTTATTTTTGGTCACTCAGAAGCACCCTGCACCGTGCTGTATATCATCCTCTTGATCTTTTCCCAAGTCTTTTCTTCTTTTCTTCTTTGTGGACTCCTTAGTGGGCAACTGTGCTGCATACTCAGCTTTATCAACGCGAACCTTGTCCACCCGTTCAAGCTCTGATGCAGTTTGTTCCATGATTAATTCCCATATGCTGCAGCACTTTCGCTTTACCAATGTGGCCATCATTAAAAGCACTAACAGCATCACTGAACCCCACTTTAGTGTCTTCATTCCAACAAACACATTTTTTGGTAAGCGAGACCATATAAGATTATTGAACGACTCATTGGGATTTTGAGTATGACCATACAGACTCTTCTTCAGTAATTCAGGATTTGCCAGATTCTGTGAAATCCATGACTGCTGCTGGGATGGAATGTTAATGGCTGTATGAACTGTTTGATACTGGGCATTGCGGTAATTGCACCATTAATCGTGTCCAGGAGGGCAAAGGTGGTGTGCTGGTTTTTTATCAGTTGAAAGTCTGTGGAAGAAGGTAGCCCATACTGCCGACTTCGTTTTCAACAAATCCTCATTATTATTTCTGATGGCTATCCCTTAACACTGCTGTAGTTCATCAATTACTTTGTCTGTCAGTCTGCCTCGTATGGTTCAACATACAACGCGTGTTGATACTATGAAAAGATACGATACTGTTTTTGACAGTGCTATCAGTACAAACACGTAATACAACCTTTATAACACAGCAATCCACAGCCTTCTATATAAAAAAATTACCGACTTTATTCGATTTTGAAGTAAGTGACGTAAAAATTTTAACATTTCCAACCGGTGTAGATTATATTTTAAAAAATAATATACTGCCCATGTGAATATATATATATATATATATATATATATATATATATATATATATATATATATAATTTTATTCGGATAATTGCAAATTTTATAATGAGATAAAAATCCGAAAATGTGAAAAAGATTTCTTTCCGTTATAATTCCCCTTGAGTCGTTCACAAATTACAACACTTTCTAAACGTTTCACGCTAATTTAGGCCATACAAGCATGATCTTTTCCGAATGTACTTCCGACCAAAAAGGGATTCTGGTAGCTGGAGTCCAAGATTTTTGTTAGTCGTGCCTTTTGCGTTTTTTGTGGCACTGTTTCCACAGAAAATTTCATGCCCTAACATACATATCTTTAAACTGAAATACTAGTTTTCATAGATTTAGCTTTAAAATTTTTAATGTAACGAAAAATTTTTTAAAAAGTTTTCATCTCCTATTTCACCCCCTTAGGGTTGAATTTGCAAAAACACTGAAACACGTATTTTTTTAATTTCCAGCTGAGAAGTCAAATACCAATTTTCATAATTCAGCTTTAAAAATGCTTTAGTAGTTATTTGATAGTGATTTATTTTCAAAAAAAGTTTTAACCCAATATTTTACCTCCTGAATGACTGACTTTCCAAAAATGCCGAATAGCATTTTTTTTATTTTTGACTGAGAAACTAAATATCAATGTTCCTATTTCTAGCTTCAGAATTGAATAAAAGCATACTTTCAAAAAAAAAATTCATCTCCTATTTTACCCTCTTAGGGTCGGTATATTATCCCTTCCTTTCTGTGGTTATTAATAATAATAATTATAATTATTATTAAGTGAAACACAAGAAAGGGCTAGGTGGGCAAAGATAAATATTAAATTATATTTCAAATGAGCGCCAAGCTCCCTACAAATTATTTCAAATGCTTTCGGCGAAATGTAATGCACGCTAAGTTCACTGACCTAGCATAAATCGTATCTTTGAAAGTATGCATTTTTTGACGTAATAAAATTAGAGAAGCTTTACACTTTAGTTAATTGAATAACTTGAAATGATTCTTTCTGCTCCAGCTGTGGTGATATGTTACACAAAAAAATAAATTTAAATACGCCGCATAATGGCGGCCATTTGTTGCCAGTCAAAGATCACCGCTGCTCGCTTCGCAGAGACTGAAAAAAATGCTAAATAACTTCTTGCAATTATTAATTCAGGAAGAATTGTTTGCATGGGTTCTTTAAGTAACACAATGCACTCACTTTTTGTAAATATATTTCCACTAAGCACAGAATACACACTTGAATAATTCGCTACGTACGAGAAGAAATAGAACAAAAGCTACCGCTTTACAATAGTAAGCGTACCTTACATACAGCAGAAGAAATGATCTTATTCGAAGTGATTTTAAATGTCTTTTTTCTCTTATATATAATGACAAAGATAATAATGTTAGTTTCGAGAACGTTATGCACTACGATCTCATCTAATATAAATAATGTATTTTTATTACATTGCAGTCCGCAGCTCGTGGTCGTGCGGTAGCGTTCTCACTTCCCGCGCCCGGGTTACCGGGTTCGATTCCCGGCGGGGTCAGGGATTTTGACTGCCTCGTGATGACTGGGTGTTGTGTGATGTCCTTAGGTTAGTTAGGGTTAAGTCGTTCTAAGTTCTAGGGGACTGATGACCATAGATGTTAAGTCCGATAGTGCTCAGAGCCATTTGAACCATTTTATTACATTGCAATCGATATAGTCTTTCTTTGAAGCTAATTTAATGCACTTCCATAATTAATTTGTCGTTTATGTCCATATAATATTATTCACAGGCGTTTTATTATTTACCTCAAATATATCGGCTTGAATATTTCAAAAGGGACACTATATCGGGACTTCCAATAATCGCTTCTTAAGCGTTGCCTACAGGCAGTCAGTGAGTGAGTCAATCAGCCTTTCAAGTACGGAGATAATACAAGTACAGAAATGCAATATTACGTTGTTAAGTAGCAGAAGTGCAGTCTATAATAACCATTTGTTACATTGTTTCAGATTTTGGACCTTCAGAGGAACGTACAGCCCAGCGCTACCTATTAACACACGGTTGCAAGTCTTTCGCGAAAATTTGGGGGCTGCATAAAGTCAAGGACCACGCAGCGAGGTACTGACGACACAAAATTGTAGCGCTTTGAACGCTTTCCACTCCCACTCTTCAGTGACGTTAAAAGGCTTTATAGTGTTCCATTACGTGTCATTACTCTGAATAGTGATACCTGGGACAATGAAGTAATTAACTGCTAGCTGAAACGCCCCCACAAAGCCTCAGTCGCCCTCTCTGGCAGTGAGCTACCTACCGCCGCAGCGTCAGCAGTCGGCAGCGGCACCCCACAGGCATATGCTGAGTGACGCGCCGCGCCCGCAGAACGCGTTCCCGGCGCCGTCGTGGCGGCCGAGGCGCCCCCAGGCCGTCGCTCCTTTGTTCGGGACGCGGCGCACCCGTCCCTTTGATTCGGGCTGATGTGCCTGCCCGCCGGGATCGATCTCGGGACAGCGGAACGCGCTCCACACGCGCTTTGTTCGGAATTCCTCTAGTGTACCGAGCCACCCATTGTGTTGCATCTCACTTAATAACGCGGGAGTGCCGCGCCAGTCGCAGGGAATTACTGTGCGGTTCTGACGATCTCTTCCCTCACATTCCACACAGCTGCGGAGAAAGCTGTAATAGACACGTGTGGGTATAAACCGAGGTGGCAAAACCCATACGATTCCCCCTATTATCGCGTCGGGCCTCCTTTCGCACCGCGTAGTGCGGCAATTCGACGTGGCACGGTCCCAATAAGTCATTGGAAGTCCCCTGCAGAAATTCTGAGCCATGCTGCCTCTATAGCCGTCCATAAATGCGGAAGTGCTGACACTGCAGGTGGCCGCTCGATTATGTCCCATAAATATTCGATGGGAGTCATATCTGGGTGGCCAAATCATTCGCTCGAATTGGACAGAACGTTCTTCAAACCAGTCACGAACAACTGAGGCCCGGTAACATTGCGCTTTGTCATCCATAAAAATTCCATCGTTGTTTTGGAACACGAAGTCCATGAGAGGCTGCATTTGGTCTCGAAGTAGCCGAACGTATCTATGTCCAGTCAATGGGCGATCCTGTTGGAACAGAAGACGCAATCCATTCCATGCCTACGAACCCCAAAAATGGTTCAAACGGCTATGAGCACTATGGGACTTAACATCTGACAAGGGAACCTCCCCATCGCACCCCCCTCAGATTTAGTTATAAGGTGGCACAGTGGATAGGCCTTGAAAAACTAAACACAGATCAATCGAGAAAACAGGAAGAAGTTGTGTGGAACTATGAAAAAATAAGCAAAATATACAAACTGAGTAGTCCATGTGCAAGATAGGCAACACAAAGGACAATGTTAGCTGATGAGCGCCGTGCTCTCGTGGTTAGAGTGAGCAACTGCGGAACGAAAGGTCCTTGGTTCGAGTCCTCCCTCGAGTGAAAATTTTACTTTCTTTATTTTCGCAAAGTTACGATCTGTCCGTTCATTCATTGACGTCTCTGTTCACTGTAATAAGTTTAGTGTCTGTGTTTTGCGACCGCGCCGCAAAACCGTGCGATTAGTAGACGAAAGGACGTGCCTCTCCAATAGGAACCGAAAACATTTGATCGCAAGGTCATAGGTCAACCGATTCCTCCACAGGAAAACACGTATGATATATTCTTTACGACACTGGTGACGGCATGTGCGTCACATGACAGGAATATGTTGTCGACCCACCTAACTTGCACACTTGGCGAATGGGTAAAAAGATTCTTCTACCTTGCCTGATTTAGGTTTTCTTGTGGATGTGATAATCACTCCAAAAAAAGTGATGAAAAGAGTTTGTCACATAAACTGCATCAAATGAATGCAACAGTTTCAGAGTCGCACAGTTTTCCCTGTGCTCTGTCAAAACATATGTTTTTTACGTTTTGAAATGTTTCCGTGCGTAGACCGTCAAATTCTGTATATGTCCAAGCAAATCTGAACATGTTCTGGAATTTTGGAGAGCGAAGTTGATTATGTGTGAGTGCCTGTCGTTCCGCAGCTGCTCACGCTAACCACGGGACCACGGCGCTCGCAAGCCAACAGACTCCTTGATGTTGCCTACCTTGGGCATGGACTACTCAGTTTGTATATTTTGCTTATTTTTTTCATAGTTCCACACAACTTCTTCCTGTTTTCTCGATTGATCTGTGTTCAGTTTTTCAAGGCCTATCCCTGTGCCAACATATAACTAAATCTGAGGGGAGGTTCCCTTGTGAGGTTATCAGTCCCCTAGAACTTAGAGCTACATAAACCTAACTAACCTAGGGACTTTACACACATCCATGCCCGAGGCAGGATTCAAACCTGCGACTGTAGCGGTCGCGCGGTTCCAGACTGAAGCGCCTAGAACCGCTCGGTCACACCGGCCGGCTCAACGAAGCTCACAACATTATGGAGACACTGCCAGCTTGCACAGTGCTTTGTTGACAACCTGGATTCATGGCGTCTGCGCCACACTCGAATCCTACCATTAGGTCCCACTAACTGAAATTGGGACTCATCTGACAAGCCATGGGTTTTTCCAGTAGTTTAGGGTCCAACCGATATGTTTTTGAACCCAGGAGAGGTGCTGCAGGTGATGTCGTGCTATTAGCAAAGGCACTAGCGTCGGTCGTCTGCTGCCACAGCCCATTAATGCCAAATTCCGTCGCAGTGTCGCAGCGTTGCTTGTCTGTTAGCACTGACAACACTCTTCTCTCGGTCGTTCAGTGAAGGCCGTCGGCTACTGCGTTGTCTGTGGTGAGAGGTAATGCCTGAAATGTGGTATTCTCGGCACACTCTTGATATAATGGATCTCGGAATACTGAATTCGCAGCGATTTCTGAATCGGTATGTCCCGTGCGCCTCTCTCCAACAACCATTCCGCGCTCAAAGCCTCTTCATTCCCGTCATGTTGCCATAATCAGGACGAAAACCTCTTCACATGTATCATCTGACTACAAAAGACAGCTCCACCAATACACCGCCCTTTTACACTTTGTGAACACGATACTATCGCCATATGTATATGTACATATCGCCATCTCACCTCCGTGTAATCAGTGCACGGTTGTCCATTATCTGTTTTATAATCGTGCTCTATGAGAAATTTTCTCCCCGTTAAGTAGGAGTGTCGACCGTCATGTAAGCTCTCCGGCTGGTGGGGTGGTTTGGACTAATGTTGATTATATCTGACAGAAATTAGATTAGATTTACTTTCATTCCAATTGATCCGTAATGAGGAGGTCCTCCAGGATGTAGAACATGTCAGAAAAACAATAATACATGAAAAATATTTACTACTGAAAAAAATAGGCTAATGTACCTTCCACACGTTCCAAGTGGAATTATCGCCATTTTTTAATGAACGCTATATGAAAGAACCATTTTACAAACACTAATGCACTGAATTTAAAATTAAAAAGTTTTTTATTTATAACGTAATAAACATGTAATAGAACTACTATAATACTTATTTACAATGAAAACATTACTGCACTGAAATGGTGCAGAAGTTACATCGTACTTATACACACACACACACACACACAAATCAGTTGGTTCTACTGAGAAATTCATCAATAGAGTAGAAGGAGTTGGCCACCAATAAATCCTTTAGGCGTCTCTTAAACTGAATTTCATTGGTTGTTAAGCTTTTTATGGCTGCTGGCAAGTTACTGAAAATGTGTGTTCCTGAATAATGCACACCTTTTTGTACAAGAGTAAGTGACTTTAAATCCTTGTAAAGATTATTCTTATTTCTAGTATTGATTCCATGAATTGCGCTTTTGGTTTGTAAAAGTGATATTTTTAATGACAAATTTCATTAAGAAATAAATATATTGGGAAGCAGTAGTTAGTATTCCTACTTCCCTAAACAGGCTTCTGCAGGATGTTCTTGAGTTCACACCACATATAACTCTTACTGCACGTTTTTGTGCCCGGAAAACTTTAGCTTGGTTTGATGAATTACCCCAAAAAATAATCCCATATGACATTATGAAATGAAGGTAAGCATAGTATGCCAGCTTTTTCATTTTTATATCCCCTATGTCTGACACAATTCGCATTGCAAATAGAGATTTGTTACGACGCTTCAGCAGTTCTGCGGTGTGCTCCTCCTAGTTGAATTTATTATCAAGCTGTAATCCCAAGAATTTACTTATCATTGTATGTTAGGCATATGCTCGTGGGACACCCCTTACAAGTTCTAAACAGCATGTAGTGTGTTTTTTCAAAGTTTAGTGACAAAGAATTGGCTAGGAACCAATGATTAATGTCCACAAATATTTTATTAACCGATCTTTCTAAGACTACATTTGATTTGTTATTTATTGCAATGTTTGTATCATCGGCAAGCAAAATGGCATCTGGTAATGTTACTGATGAAAGGTCATTGATATACACAAGAAAAAGTAAGGGCCCTAAAATGGAGTCTTGTGGGGCCTCACATGTAATTAGTTCCCAGTTGGATCATGCCTGATAGCTTAATACATGTCTCTATCCTAATAACACCCTTTCTTTCCTGTCAGAGATATAAGATTTGAACCATTTTGCAGCATTTCCTGTTTCACCATAATATTCTAATTTACTTAAAGGGATATTGTGATTTACACAGTAAAATGCCATTGATAGATCACAAAATACAGCTTCTCAATATCAGAAACCTTTAGAAATCCGAACTGCGACTTTGACAGTGTGTTATTTGAGATAAGATGGTTATAAAGTAGGTTGTACATTACTTTTTCTAAAATTTTTGAGAATGCTGGCAAAAGTGAAATTGGACGGAAATTTGATGCTATTTCTTTATCTCCCTTCCTAAACAGTGGCTTAATTTCAGCACATTTCAACCATTCAGGAAATATTAAACTGATAAATGACTGATTACGCAGATATCTTAATATGTTACAATCACGTTGATATATCATAGCCACTACATGTTTTTGATTTTAAAGATTTTATGATGGACATTATTTCTGCTTGGGTAGTGAGGGTCAAATTCATATTATGGAAGTTACTTTAAATGTCTGGTCTGAGGTATTCCATAGCAGCATCTACAGAACCTGCACTATCAGCTATGTGTACTGTCAGCTCTCAACATACCTGCAAAACGAAGGACAACAATGCCTATCTAATAAATACACACATCGCCCCGATACATCATGCTATTGTGACCTTGTATCAATCGAAATGACATCCCTGATGCTGTTCGTGAGCATACACATATTTACTATGAGCTGTCCCTACACGCAGAAAACCGCACTCCAGTGGATTGCAGAACTTCAGCTGAAAGCAAAGCACTAACAGGGACGCATTAGAGACGTCTGTGTAAAAGTGGAATGAACGTCCACCATGTCACGAAGGGCAATTGCAGCCAGCTATTGATCTAGCGTCATCATGTTACGCACAGAATTCCTGTGAACTAGGGAAGTTGCACGGCGTGTACGAGGGAGTCTAAATGATGTGGTGCAGAGATGGTATCAGTTCCCATCCATAGGCAGGTTGAGGATTTACACCATACAGGCTGTCAACGCTCGACAGGTGGAAAAGATGATCGATATCCACGACTTTTGAATCAAAGGAACCATGGACTGGGTGCTCCAGAATGGAATTCGGCGACCGAAGAGACTACACAACGTCATGGTTCCCGTCAAACTGTGACGACGCGGTCGCATGATGTGAATCTCCATTACCGACAACCCTGTCGAGCACACTTCGTACACGGCAATACCATGGACTCCTTTACAGATGAGCAAGAAATCATGGAGAACTGACGCCCAATGATTGACTTTGGGTGTTGTTTACGGACCAAACTCTGACCTCCTTCTATCCTGATAATGAAAGAAAATGTTTTTGGAGAAAATATGGTAATATCGAACGCCTCCAACACAGTGTCCCACATCTGCAATAAGGTGGTAGTGGAATGATGTTCTGGAGTGATCATCGTACAACTCTCGAGGTTGTTGGAGCAATGTCATTGCTCTACGGTACAAGGATGAGATTCTGCTACTGGTAGTGGGACTGTATTGTCAGTATTTCAGTGAGAGTTTCATCTGGATGCTCACGGCTCATCGTATAGTTGTTGTGAACATGAGCCTTTAGCATGCTTGGATCACCAGATGAATGGTCATCCTGTGTTCCTGCATCGCCTTGAAACGATCTAAGAGGGCTGCTGGGATTGTCTCCTATGTCGTTTTTGTAGATCAGGAACAACAGAGGGCCTACAACATTTCCTTGGAAAATGGCTGATATTATTACCTCTGCTCTACTCGATCACTTCTGTCAGTTACTACTAACTGTGACCTTTCTGATAGGAAATCACGAGTCCAATCACACTGTAAGGTGTCAGGCAAATCCTACACCTTCCATGAAACCACTGACATGATAAGCAAATCCGGCAGTATGTCACATACCTCCGAATAAATCCTGACATTAAATTAACCAAAGTAATACGATCAACGAGTGAGCAAATGGAATACCACAGACTAACACAAGAACGCCTAAATGCATGTCATACCTTCCCACCATGAAACAGACGCAGTTCCGAGGGAAGAAACGAGAACAGAAGCTGAGAGCAGAACCGTGTTAAGCTAGAAGGCCCTACAATAAGGGACGGACACCCACGTCGCCAGCCAACCACCAGGACCACCCCCCAGCACATGTTAAAAGACAGAGCCCTCCAGAAGAACAGTATAGATCTTACGATAACACTAAAAGGGCCATACCAGCTGCAAGTCTTAGCGTGAGACTTTTTCGCATCTCTGTTACGTTGCAAACGTTAAAATCATTGCCCCATCACGAAAAGTATAACGTTTCTCATTGGATAGACAGAATTTTTGTAGGCGGAGCTTAAGGTTAACACTGAGACCCTGACTGGTCAGATGAAAACACAGCCAGATAGTTTTCTTTAACCAACTTCGGTAAATTGTAGTAAGGAGAAGTTAGGGGAGAGTTGCTTCCGAGACGGCGAGGTGTGTGGAGCTGTGCCACCCGCTGCCCCTTGACGAACACCGACAAGGTAATGAACGCACGCGATGCTGCATTTTTGAGCGCATAAGGCTTCACTCACAACTGCAGAAGTCTCATCTGTTACATCCCCTTTTTACGTAATACTAGTGTCGATCGTCAATTGAAGCTCATGCTACATAAGTTAAAATCTACATAAGTTAAAATCTGAAACGCGATGACTTTTCTGTTATATAATTATTGAGAAGTCACATCAGCCACTGTAATTTATGACAAGTTAGATAAGTAATTAAAGATAATTGAGGGTCACTGTAGACCATTTTGATAGTTTTCTCTTTTGTGAAACTTAATGTAAACCTATATTATAGATGTGATATGGCATAGGTCATCCTTCAATCCATTGTAGAACTTGGAAACCCACTCAGGGAATATTCGTTCACATTTTTGTTGAACGCAGTTGGTTTTTATCATCCTGTATTAAAATATTTCCTTTTATCAATAGTGCAATTTATAAACAATGTTTTGTGAGTAGAATAAAATTTCCAATGGTAAACTTAACTGCTTTTTCGACGTTATTTTACCAGCTAACTAAAAATAGGAAAGCCTTGAACCCCTTCCACTAAATTTAGCTAGTATTAAGATTCTTTTACGGGGAGTACAGTGGAGCTGACGCTGAAATCATTAAGTATTTGGTTATATCATCGCTAGTCTCACTGAACTCTTCTGAACTCTACATGTCATGTGTGGTCTGGCGTCTCCTTACCAGCAACAGGTCCCATGTTCAAACTAGTCAATTCCCTAAAAAAACACGCTCAGAGCGTCGTTGCTCGAAAGTGGTAGGGAGACACGACTTAGAACAAACAGACACCACGCAGAATGTTAGAGAATGGCGACCCTGCCAGGATGGTAAAATACCATAATTGAAGGTCGACCACATGCCTAACTAGGTCAGAAAAATATCTTGTTGAAAAATTTTTATAACAAAATTTTTTCCTATAGTTATAAATAGTCGAAAACAGTAGCTGCAGTGATAGATAGTAAGAAAGTATTCAATAGAACGTGAGACATACTAGCAGAGACAATAGCATAATTAAGTTATGAATCTTAATATTGTTAGAATGAAGTTTTCTCTCCAATGCAAGCGCACAGGTGGCGGATACATCGTTGAAAAGTTGGTTCTGACCCAACAAGTAAGTGAATGGATTGTCAAGTGAGACACGTGAAAACGAAAGCAAAAAGCAGTGGAATCCACAAGACACAGTACGAAGAACCAATAATTACGAACCACGTGATAACTTCGCACCAAGAAACGACAATAAATTTCAACAAAGAACTGGTTATGGATTTAGAAGAGAATATGGCAATAACTATAATTCACCCAGGAACGGCAACAACTATTACAGAGGGAATAACGACAACCGGAACGAGTATTGGAGCGCCAATAGACCGACAAGTTATCAACAAAGAAACCAATATCAACAAGCGGAGCAAGAAAAGAGGATACAGATAGAAGAGGTGGAGGTAAGACCACCAAACCCCGAAAAACGTTCGAATTGACAGCTAAGCGCCCATGCCAAAGGGAATGATGCACCGACCCAGGACAATTGCAGCACCTTGAACATAGAAGTAAACACCTTATCAAGAGAAGAGAAGAAGGAAGAAACAAATCCGCAGGGACCAGATGAATACGAAGACAGGAAAATAACAATATCGTGTTGGGACGAAATTAATTTGGAGAATACTGACGAGGAAGGTGAATTACCATAGGCATGCACAACGAATGTAGGAGGAAAGGACGAAGTAATTAGTATTGCAGAGCTATTTGAGATGGAAACCAGGAAAAGCGAATTCAATGAGGATAATGCGCAGTCGACAGCAGTGGAAAATAAGTTACTAGTGGGCACACAACCCAACGTATATAATGAAGGAAGTTATGAAGCGATAATTAGAGCATTTAGATGTGATTATGTGGAAGTAGCGACGAAGAAGGAGAAGATAGACGAGGATGAGGAAAAAGTAGAGGATGTTGAAGAAAGCGTAAATGAAGAAAGAAATAGAGAAGAGGAAATAAAAGAGAGAGAAGTAGCAGTCGAAGCTTATCCTACAGAAAGTTCGAATCCATAAGGGAAATTCCTGAAAAGATTCATGTATGATTCAGTGGAGGATTCGTTGATGCAAGAAGAAGAAGAACAGAACCAACCCTTTCAAATTCAACCAATTGTGAAGGCCATGGTAAAGCATATCCCAGTCAATATTGTAATTGATATCGGAAGTGAACTGACTGCGATCTCAGAAAATTTATTCATGCAGTGTAATGCCAATGAGGAATTGCCAGTTCTGAAAACACGTAACATTAAAGTAAGAGGTCCTGTTAGAAACAATACTGCGGAAGTTACGAGACAAACAAGGTTAACTCTTTCGTGTCAAGGTCAAAAAATCGAAGCCAACTTCGTGATTATACCTAAACTAAATGTAGATTTGATTATAGGTGCAGATTTTTTAAATGAGAGACGAGCGATAATAGATATGGGGAAAGGTAGGGAAACATTCGGGAATGTCACACTTCTCGTTGAGCAAAAGCTAAAATTAGAAGAAATACCAGTTATAAACAAACAATTAAGAATGATGCGAGATAAAGAGGATGAAGAATTAGAATGGTATGCACAAAAGGGGGAATCGCCTCAGCTCATGTTAGAAGTCCATAAAGAAATCGACGAAAAATTGCAAGAAGTTCAAGGTACTTCGGAACACAGCAAAAGATAATTAGAGGGTATTTTACGAGATAAAGCAGAGGTATTTTTACCTAAGACTGGCAGTATTAAAAACTTTCAGTAGAAGTTTGAAGTAAAACAGCACAAACCATTTAGAGAGCCACCCTATACAATCCCATTAAGCTACAGGAATAAAGTATTCCAGGAGATATCTAAAATGTTAGATGATGATATTATTGAACCAACTACCTCCACATATAACAGCCCGCTCCATATTGTACAAAAACGAGATGGGAGCATCAGGTTAGTGCTTGATTCCAGACAGATCAACACAATCATAATCACTGAGACAGATTGCCCAGAAAAATTATAGGAATTGATACAAAACTTCCACAGTGCTAAGATATTTTCGTCAATTGATTTACAGAGTAGTTTCTGGCAAATAGAATTGGCCCCAGAATGTAGAAAATTTACAGCATTTATCGTATTCGGTAGATGTTACCAGTTTAAACGATTGCCATTTGGTTTAAACATGTCATGAGCAGCGTTTATTAGGGGATTTAATACTATACTCAGTCCTGAAATTTTACAAAAAATTTCTTGTTATGTTGATGATGTGATTATAGCAGAACCCTCTTTTGAACATCACAACGACACATTAAATCAGTTTTTATAGATCATGAAAGAGCATGGGGTCACAGTAAATATAACAAAATCCAAATTTGGAAGGTTAGAGGTCAAATTTCTAGGACACATAATTTCCAAGAAAGGGGTAATGCCAGAACCAGAAAAACTAACGGCAATCAAGAGAATTCTGTACTCCATATAATAAGAAAACTCTCAGAGGATTTCTAGGTCTCACCGGATTCTATAAAAAATTTATTTGGATCGACTCTCTCGCAACACCACGCCTATGTGTATTGACTGCAAAAAACACGCCATGGGTATGGGATTAACAAGCCACTGAAGAATTTTTAAAAGTGAAAAACGCACTAACAACAGCACCGATTTTTGCACATCCTGATCTAACACAAAATTTTTGTATGGCCACTGATAGCGCGAAAACTGGTTTAGGAGTTGTTATATTCCAAGAATACGAACAGGCAGGGCTAAGATCATATAGAAAAATTGCATTTGCCAGTCGTGTACTCACAAAAAGCGAGAAAAACTATTCAGTCATGGAGCTGGAAGCATTGGCGATTGTATGGGGCTTCCAACGTTTTGGATACTTCCTATTCGGAAGAAAAACAAAAGTATACACTGATCACAAAGCATTAGAATTTCTGTTATCCGCCAAACTAACACATGGGAGGTTAGCCAGATGGATGTTAATACTACAGGAATTTGACTTCACTCTTACACACATACCAGGACCAGCGAATGTATTAGCAGATGCTTTATCACGATGTCCACAGAGTGCATCCAATAACATAGGTTTGGGAGCAGCAGAAGACCAGTTTACAATGTACTATATGAAACAAGTACCTTTCGAAAACTACATTACGACAGCATTGAAAAACATAGGCAAAGAACAGGACAAGGATCCCGAAATACTAGGAATCAAACACAAATGGAGAAGTAAGGATTTTCCAGACATTCGACAGCACTATCTCGTAAAAAAACAATGTTTTATTTTTTAGACGAAATGTTGCAACGAATGAATGGTTAATTTATATCCCAGATGAACTAATTAATAAGTACATATGGTACACACATTTAAGTAATAGCCACTTTGGACCAAAGAAATGCTTTTTAAAAATAAAACAAACAAGCCATTTTCCTAATATGGAAAGACGAATTACAACAGTATTAGTCAAATGCAAAAAATGTATGAGGGCTAAACACGTCACTTTTCAAACCAAACCACCTATGTTTCCAATAATACCTAAAAAATTAAAACAAATATCTGCAACAGATTTGATGGGGCCCCTCCCACGCATAAAAAATGGATATATTTTCATATTTGTCGTTTTGGAACTTACTTCTAAATATGTTACCTTGACACCAGTAAAACGGGCAACAGGTCTTACTATAAGGAAAGCATTTAGACAAGATTTTCTCAGACATGTAGGTCGAGTGGAACGAATAATTTCGGATAATGGCCCACAATACAAATCAGTGCAATGGCAGAACACGTTAAAACAACACAAAATAAAACACATCTACATATCTAAGTACAAACCTAGCGTAAATCCAGCAGAACGATCTATGAAAGACATAGCCACTTTATGCCAATTATATGCAGGCAAAAGACACAACACTTCGGATATATACCTTAAAGATTTTCAAGAAGTAATAAATGAAATGCCACATAGCACTACACTACTACCTCCAGTTACTGTACTTAAAAATATTGAACCCCCAAACGTAACCAGAGAAAACATTAGATTTCCTATTGTACCATGTAGACAGCACAAACAAGTCATAGCAACAGCACTCTCCAACATCAGAAAGGCAGCCATTAAAAGAAAAGAAAGAGGAGATAGAACAGCAGTTAAAAGAACATTCTCAGTAGGCCAGAAAGTATTTGTAAAAACACACCATCTCTCCAGCAAAGAGAAACACAAAATACATAAGTTTTATGCTGCATACAAAGGACCTGTCATAATTAGCCGAATTGCTCATGATAATGCTGTGGAACTAATGAACCCAAAAACAGGCAAAACCTTAGGACTTCACCATGTGAGCCATATCAAAAAGTTTGAAGATTAATTTTATTGCTGGTAAATAATTAGCACAATATTTCAAGTTTATGTTGCAGATAAGATCGTCAGGAGAAAGAAGAATGAAGAGAGAGGAAGGTGGGAAAAAGAAAGTAGTTTCAATAAAAACAGAAACAAAAATAACACCAATAGTAGCATAGATTAGGGTGAAGGGATAAAGCGTAGATAGTCTAACAGCATGAAATACTAAAATGCTATACACCACGACACTACACAAAAATACAAAATGAATTTGAGGATTCTTGTAGAAGTTAAGACTCAAAATATCTTAGAATTGTAACATGGAAAGGACACCAAAATTTGTAAAGCTTTTTAAAAAGGCGTAAAACAATGTAAGTACTAGACATATGTTAGATGAATATAAGTAAAACTTTTTGTAAGAACAATTGTAAAAACTCCAGCAAGGACCAGATGCAATGACCCACAAGTTGCAACGTGAGAAGTATCAAGAAAGGAAAGGACATAATTAGCAAGACACGATTCCCACAAGGCAGAAGCGTCGAGAGTAGGGAAAGGACAGCGACCGGTGCAGGGACAGACAAGCAAACACCGGACTTTCACCGTTCGTAAACCCCTAGATGCCCCCACTCAGCGGAGCGAGCAAAAAACGGTCCAACGAGAAGACCACTTGGGCAAGCCACCACTGGCAAAAAAATATGTGCAAAAGTCACACTACTGCTATTAAACAGCACGCTGATACACTACACTGAAGACAACTTCCACAAAGTAAAAATGACACTCCCAAACAATTTATCAAAGAGGAGAACTTCAAAGCGACTAGTTATCAATAAATATTTCCATATTCTGCACAGAGAAGAACCAAGAATCAAGTAAGAAGCAGAGAAAAAGCAGGAAGAACAGAAGTTGAAGATTCGCAAAATTGAGACCAAGAAAGAAGATGGGTGAAGAATAGACGACATACCTTCCCAAATCCCTATCCTATTGTAAACTAGTCGTCTGCGAAGTATTACAACGAAAAACGACCGCTTTCAGCGACACATGGTGACTTTCATGCATACAAAGCCAGTAAACCATGAGATTCTGCACTCACAGCTCCATTCCATTATGGGACCTCCACAACAGCAACACACACTTGCAAAGCCAACAAGGAACGACGAACAAAGCTGTACATCAGATATTTGCCCACATCCATCTTGCATAAGTCCACCACCATCTTACAAAAACATTCGCCAACCTCATGCTTAAACATTCGTAGGATTGTGTGAATGTGTGAAATCAAATTATGTGATACAGGAATTGTGCAAAAGAAACGTGTGAAAAACTAAATAAGTTAAGCACACCAGACAGCTAATAAACTACAAAATAACAGTCATTGACTATGGACTTAAGTAAAAAACAGACTATCGATAAAAATAAGTCATTAGTTCTGAAATGGACAGTGTAAAAAGAAAAAAAGTAAGGCATAATAAACACTAAAACTATATGCCACTTATTTTCTCCTCATAAAAATAAAAGAATAACTTATTTTACTTATTTTCTCCTTATAAAAACAACGAATAAAAAATTATCTTGTTGGATTTTCCCTTTTTTTTTAATATTTGTACCATTTGTTAGGATATATCTCAATACTTGTGTATGTATATTTCTCTGTCAAAGCAATTCTTGGAAATAATTCTTCTTTGTTAGTGTAACAATGCTGAAATGAGTGTATAGAAACAATAACATTTTACTTGTACATGATATTTAGAAAATGTGTTAGGAATAGATTTTCCTTAAATACTACATTTAAAACACTATTTCTACGAAATAGCATAAAAATATTCTTCTCTTGTCAATATAAACATATTTTTGAGATTAATGTGGAAGAATATAAAAATATAAATTAGTAATACGAACTAGCATAGAACCAGGATAACGTGGCTGAACAGTAGGCAACAAAATTTAGATAAAGGAATAATTTTTGACTGACTTAGACAACGATTCAATCATTGCTTAACTTCAGTGCAAAAATTAAGTTCGAAGGGTGGTGATATGTAAGGTGTCAGGCAAATCCAACACCTTCCATGAAAACCCTGACACGATAAGCAAATTTGGCAGTATGTCACATAGCTCCGAATAAATCCTGACATTAAATTAACCAAAGTAATACGATCAACGAGTGAGCAAATGGAATACTACAGATTAACACAAGAAAGCCTAAATGCATGTCATACCTTCCCACCGTGAAACAGACGCAGTTCCGAGGGAAGAAACGAGAACAGAAGACGAGAGCAGAACTGTGTTAAGCTAGAAGGCCCTAGGATGAGGAACGGACACCCACGTCGCCAGCCAACCACCAGGACCACCCCCCCGCACATGTTAAAAGATAGAGCCCTCCAGAAGAACAGTATAGATCTTACGATAACACTAAAAGGGCCATACTAGCTGCAAGATTTAGCGTGAGACTTTTTCGCGTCTCTGTTAGGTTGCAAACGTTAAAAACATTGCCCCACCACGAAAAGTATAACGTTTCTCATTGGATAGACAGAATTTTTGTAGGTGGAGCTTAAGGTTAACATTGAGACCCTGATTGGTCAGACGAAAACACAGCCAGATAGTTTTTTTTTAAACCAACTTCGGTAAATTGTAGTAAGGAGAAGTTAGGGGAGAGTTGCTTCCAAGACGGCGAGGTGTGTGGAGCTGTACCGCCCGCTGCCCCTTGACGAACACCGACAAGGTAATCAATGCGCGTGATGCTGCATTTCTGAGCGCATAAGGCTTCACTCACAACTCTCATCTGTTACATCCCCTTTTTGCGTAATACTAGTGTCGATCGTCAATTGAAGCTCATGGTATTCACATTTGCTACATAAGTTAAAATCTGAAATGCGATGACTTTTCTGTTATATAATTATTGAGAAGCCACATCAGCCACTGTAATTTACGACAAGTTATATAAGTAATTAAAGATAATTGAGGGTCACTGTAGACCATTTTGATAGTTTGCTTTTTTGTGAAACTTAATTAAAGCCTATATTATAGATGTGATATGGCATAGGTCATCCTTCGATCCATTGTAGAACAAGGAAACTCACTCAGGGAATATTTGTTCACATTTTTGTTGAATGCAGTTGGTTTTTGTCATCCTGTATTAAAATATTTCCTTTTATCAATAGTGCAATTTATAAACAATGTTTTGACTAGAATAAAATTTCCAATGGTAAACTTAACTGCTTTTTCGACATTATTTTACCAGCTAACTAAAAATGGGAAAGCCTTGAATCCCTTACACTAAATTTGGTTAGTATTAAGATTCTTTTACAGGGAGTGCAGCGGAGCTGACGCTGAAATCATTAAGTATTTGGTTATATCATCGCTAGTTTCACTGAACTCTTCTGAACTCTACATGTCATGTGTGGTGTGGGGTCTCCTTACCAGCAACAGGTGAAACGTCCCCTTAGAAAAATTGTACAAGACCTTGCTTAAACTGACACACAATATTTTTGGCGCAACGCAATCTGACTAACATTAACCTATACGTTTCACAAATCACTTACCTCACAAAAATCTTCGTTATTCGAACTACTGCAAAACAGCGAGCGCCACTACTGCCAGCTAAGTAAAAGGTTCAAACTACGGAAGGCACTAACTACTGATAGGCATAGTTAGCAAATGAAAGATTTTAATAGAGAACAAACAATGTATTTACCTTAATAGTCATATATAGCAGTTCATGACATCCATTCTTACAAATCTACTGTTTCTGATGGACACGCCTCCAGATTATCCATTCTCAAAAATCCGCCATCTCACTTCCCCACATCCACCACTGCTGGCGGCTCACCTCCAACTGCGCAACGCTACGCGCTGTTAACATCCAGCTGCCCAACACTACAATGGCAGACAACAATGCAAACTAGCCACAGACCGCACACAGCACAGCCAGTGATTTTCATACAGAGCGCTACGTGGCGTTACCAATAAGAAACCCTAAACAGCCTACTTACATAGCCCCCATGCTCCCCACAAAAAATTTTACAAATTGTTTTGGGCACTGGCCAATACATATTTGTTAAAAAATTTTTCACAATTACAGTAACAAAGCAATCATATGCACACACTTATTGATACAATGTTGGTCAAAAGATAAAATTTTCTCACAGTCCATAAAGACAGTCCTGATCGTTTACCACAGTAAAATAGCAGTGTTTTTCTCAAAGTCTTCACAGTAAAAGAAAATGCACACAGAAGTAGTGGATTTCCATGCAGTCTTGAAGAAGTAGTGTTGTCCTTCCAACGGAAAGACAGTGCTGACTCTCGACATGCAGACAGGTAATGGGCCACAACAGAGCAAACCCACCACAGAGTCAGTCGAAGTTTTGAAGAATATTGGTAGGTAGGTCATCACAGAGTAGACCCAATGTAGTCCTGGTAGAGATTAAGGTATTGATGGGCCATCAAAGATGCAGACCCACTATAGTCCTTGTAGAGATACTGGTATTGGTGGGCCGTCAAAGATGCAGATGCACTGTAGTGGTTGGTTCTGAGCACTATGGGACTTAACATCTGTGGTCATTAGTCCCCTAGAACTTAGAACTACTTAAACCTAACTAACCTAAGGACATCACACACATCCATGCCCGAGGCAGGATTCGAACCTGCGACCGTAGCGGTCGCGCGGCTCCGGACTGAGCGCCTAGCGCACTGTAGTCCTTGTAGAGACGGCCAGCAGCCATCTGTTGCAACTGTGCAGGTGCACGATCACCATTGAAGAGTCTTGCGGACAATATAGCAAGTCCATAAACCACCACTTGTGCACTCACAAAGTTTTTGGAATTGTCCTCAGAACCAGCAATGCTGTTATCCAGTCCCTTGCTGAATTATTAACACACGTGCAAACTAACAGTCCCTACTTCTCACATATTGTCCATATACTATGACCAACAGAAACGTGTGCAGTGAAATGTAACTTACAAGTTAATAATACGATGAACTGGTGTCAATTACAATTTTATAACATAAGAATACAATTACAAAGGTACAAAATACATCATTAAAGAACATAACAATACAGATAACATTTGTAGTACAGGCTTTACAAAAGAATCGAAATAACATATACATCAGTGTTACAGGAATTATGACATAAGTAAATACATAAAAGATCAGAATAACTTTTGAAACATCAACTTCACACATGAGGATTAAAACAGAACAGAATAAATAATGTCTAGACATCTTTACAAAGTAAATAACATAGTATTTGAAAAATTCTACAACATAAATCTTATTAGCTAAACACTTAAAGACAGGAAAAAGACAAATACACAAGGGTATATAAACACATAGCGGAATAATACAAAAGGAAAGACAGGGTTCGTTTTCAGTGTGACATTTGGTACTGCAGTCCAGCCCAAAACTTCGTTCTGTAGATCTTTCCCCTTATTTCAACATTTGTTTCCACCAAAAAAAATCCTATCCAAGCATGCTTTCTGTATTCTGTTGACATCCTCTTTCAAAATTCTTTTTTGGCCAAACCATTTTCTTATAGCTTCCCAATGCATTTCTTCCAATTCATCACAACTCGTTCTCACATATAGCCTACCCCATCTTAAGCTAACTTAAATCTACTGAGCTCAGATGCTAAACTAAGGGACGAGGCAATGCAGCAGCACAAAACAATTAACACAAACAGCAAAGACAAAAAAAATGGAAATTGGCAAAGCAAGCTACAGTAAATCTAAATTACCAAGCAAATGCAACATTACAACTAATATGAGCCAATGTGCAGCAACAAGAAAAATAAATCAGTAGTAAAACTAGCTTAACAGAGTAATACAAAGTGAAATTTAGTATCACTACACCTGGCAAACAGCAGCAGCGAATGCAATAACTTATATCTAAAAATGACAAAGCTCAAGCAGTAAAAATATTACAGTAAAAATGGCCATGTTTAATACCTATGTCACATCCTAACACTAGAGTGATGCATCACCTTGACTTACTCTAGCAGATAAGTTACCAACCTGTTAAAAAATTATTTTTGCAATTCCTGTGAAGGGAAATGTCTATTTGTGCTCTCTTTTCTACGAAAGTACATCATAAAATTATTCTTTACTGGGTCTGTAGACAGAAAATAGTGATATTAGTACATCTATTAAATTTTATTTTAACCAATGCTGCTGCAGCTAGAAACTTGATATTAAACAAAATGAGCAAACTCTCAACTAGAAAGACAATAGATGTAAAATGTTTCTCACCATTTCATTAGGAATTTTAGTAAATATCATAAATTAAGAGCTCCACAGTATAATCATATCTTTTCAAGTTTGAGCGTGTCGTATTTGCGATGCTTTCTACAAAGAAATGTCAAAAGCGAGGATAATGGCCTCTTATTTTCTCCACCTGTGCCTCTGAAAGGCACACACTAATGGCTTTTTTCCAGGCAATTGTCGCGCAGCTGAGTGCCCACGACGCATTACGTGAAGGTGGTCACTTAACGTTCTTACCGAAATATTTACGACAGCAGTGACAGTCTCATATAAAAATTTCACAGGTCGAGAATTTGCGTTACAAATGTGTAGAAACAAAATCCTAGCAATATTACAGAGTCTAAAAAATTTTCGGCGGCATTGTGATACATTCACGCATGTACACACATTTCATAACTCTTTAAAGTACGATTCTCAGCTTATTGATCATAAACATACCTCAACAGCATAATACACATCGTCATCGCAATAATAACAGATCAATCACATCTCAGAATCGTCGCAGCTTCTTCCAATAAAGTCATCTACCTCAAACGTACTTCAAAAATCATGATCCCTTACCAAATACATCATTCTACGCTCTCTTATTATCACAATGGTTCCGAAAAAATATGAACAGTTCACAAAGTACGGGTAGCGGAGCACCTTAAATCTCCTAATAAAGGAAAGGCCTTCGGTCCAGATTGTATACCAGTCAGGTTGAAAAAATTGCTCTGAGCACTATGCGACTTAACTTCTGAGGTCATCAGTCGCCTAGAACTTAGAACTAATTAAACCTAACTAACCTATGGACATCACACACATCCATGCCCGAGGCAGGATTCGAACCTGCGACTGTAGCTGTCGCTCGGTTCCAGACTGTAGCGGCCATAACCGCACGGCCACTCCGGACGGCGTTTCACAAGAACGATATTTTCTGAATCTGTGTTCGTCTATTTGTCAATAAACCGTTTTCGTCGAGGTAATTCATAATGTTCAAACTAGTATTCGTTCCGAAATCATACTGCAAATCGACGTTAGTGACATGGGTCTGCAATTCAGCGGATTACTCCTATATCTTTTCTTTGGCGTTGGTGTGACTTCTGCAACTTTCCACTCTTTAGGTACAGGTCGTCCTAAGAGCGAGCGATTGTACATGACTGTTCAGCTATTGTATCAGCATACTCTGAAAGAAACCTGACTGGTGCCGGCCGGAGTGGCCGAGCGGTTGTAGGCGCTTCAGTCGGGAACAGCGCGACCGCTACGGTCGCAGGTTCGAATCCTGCCTCGGGAACGGATGTGTGTGATGTCCTTAGGTTAGTTAGGTTTAAGTAGTTCTAAGTTCTGTGGGACTGATGACCTCAGATGTTAAGTCCCATAGTGCTCAGAGCAATTTTTTCAACCTGACTGGTATACAATCTGGACCAAAGGCCTTTCCTTTATTAGGAGATTTAAGGTGCTCCGCTACCCGAGGATATCTACTTCTGTGTCACTAACGTTGACAGTTGTTCTGGAATTCGAACTTGGTATTTAACATACCATTGGAGATCCAGTAATGGTACCTTGCCGTCGCGTCGGTGGGGAGGCTTGCGTGCCTCAGCGATACAGATAGCCGTACCGTAGTTGCAACCACAACGGAGGGGTAATTTTCGAGAGGACAGACAAACGTGTGGTTCCTGAAGATGGGTAGCAGCTCAAATGGCTCTGAGCACTATGGGACTTAACAGCTATGGTCATCAGTCCCCTAGAACTTAGAACTACTTAAACCTAACTAACCTAAGGACATCACACAACACCCAGCCATCACGAGGCAGAGAAAATCCCTGACCCCGCCGGGAATCGAACCCGGGAACCCGGGCGTGGGAAGCGAGAACGCTACCGCACGACCACGAGATGCGGGCTGGGTAGCAGCCTTTTCAGTAGTTGCAGGGGCAACAGTCTGGATGATTGACTGATCTGGCCTTGTAACACTAACGAAAACGGCCTTGCTCTGCTGGTACTGCAAACGGCTGAAACCAAGAGGAAACCACAGCCGTAAGTTTTCTCGAGGACGCGCAGCTCTACTGAATGACTAAATGATGATGGCATTCTCCTGGGTAAAATATTCCGGAGGTAAAATAATACCCCATTCGGATATTCGGGAAGGGACTACTCGGAGGATGTCGTCATGAGGAGAAACAAAATTGGCTTTCTATGGATCAGAGTGTGGAATGCTAAATACGTTAATCGGGGAGGTAGGTTAGAAAATTTGAAAGGGTAATGGATGGATTGAAGTTAGATTTAGTGGTAATTAGTGAAGTTCTGTGTAAGGGCAACAGGACTTCTAGTCACATAAATACAGGAATAAATACAAAATCAAATAGGGGTAACTCAGGAGTGGGTTTAATACAATAATGAAACCGAAAATAGGAAAGCGAGGAAGCTACTATGATCAGCATAGTGAACGCACTATCGTAGCCAAGATACGAAGCACACGCCTACAACTGTAGTACAAGTTTATATGCCAACTAACTCTGCAGATGATGGAGAGAATGAAGAAATGTATGATGACATACACGACATTATTCAGACATTTAAAGGAGATGAAAATTTAGTTGCGATAGAGAACTAGCACTCGATTGTAGGAGAAAGAAGAGGAAGAAAAATAGTAGTTGAATATGGACTGGGGGAGAGGAATGAAAGAGGAAGCCGCCTGGTAGAATTTCGCACAGAGTATAATTTAACCATTAATGACGTTTGGTTTAGTAATCATAAAAGAAGGTTGTGTAAGTGGAAGAGACCTGGAGACACCGGAAGGTTTCCGACTGATTATATAATGCCAAGACAGACATTTTGGAACCAGATTATAAATTTTAAGATATTTCCAGCGGCAGATGCGGACCCTGATCACCGTTTATTGGTTATGAATTAGAGATTAAAACCGAATAAATTGAAAAAAAGGTAGGAAATAAAGGAGATGGGACTGGCTAAGTTGAGAGAACCGAAGGTTGTTGAAAGTTTCTGAGGGAGCATTATGTAACAGTTGACTAGAGCGGGGGAAATAACTAGAAGACGAATGGGTACTTTAAGAGATGAAATAGTGAAGGCAACAGAGGATCAAGTAGGTAAAAAGACAAAGCCTAATAGAATCCTTGGATAACATAAGCGATATTCAATTTCAATGAGTAAAGAAGGAAATGTAAAAATGCAGTAAATGAAGCAGGCGAAATGGAATACAAACGTTTAAAAAATAATATTGACAGGAACTGCAAAATGGCTAAGCAGGAATGGCTAAAGAACAAATCTAAGGATTTAGAAGCATACATCACTAGGGAAAGACAGATACTGCCTACAAGAAAATTAAAGAGGGCTTTGGGGAAAAGATAAGCAGCTGTAAGAATATCAAGAGATCAGATTGCAAACGAGTCTTAAGCAAAGAAGGGGAAGCTGAAATGTGGAAGGAGCATATAGAAGGTGTGTACAAGGGAGTGTAACTTGAAGTCAACATTATAAAAGGGAAGAGGGCATAGATGATGATATCATACTGCGAGAATAATTTGTCAGTCAGAACTACTGATTGTCTTGGGAGAGTCAGCAACGATAACTCTTGTATCTAAATTGCAAGATGCATGAAGCAGGTGAAATAACCTCATACTTCAAGAAGGATGTAATAATTTCAGTTCCAAAGATAGGTGTGAAAGTTACGGAATTATCAGGTTGATAAGTCACGGCTGCAAAATATCAATATGAACTTTTCTCAGAGGAGCCGAGAAACTGGTAGAATCTGACCTCGGGGAAGATCAGAGGATGTTAAATTAAACCCCTTTCAGCCGTCAATTTCAACCTTAGTTTATTGGGCAACCAGTTTCAGAGTTTCACTGCGCCATCTTCAGGCCCCTGACCGACGTGTAGGAATAATCTTTTGATCACAAGCGTGTTAGATTATTCCTAATTTTATCGAACAGCCGAGTTCCGCAACAATCGCTAAAAAGAAGGACATACAGAGACTCGGGGAAGATCAGTTCGGATTCCAGAGAAATGTTGTAACACAAGAGACAATACTGACCCTACGACTTACCTCGGAAGATAAGTTAAGGAAAGGCAAATCTATGTTTATGGCATCTGTAGGCTTATAGAAAGCTTTTGACAATGTTGACTGAATACTCTCTTTGAAATTCTGAAGACAGAAGGGGTAAAATACAGGGATCGAAAGGCTATTTACAAATCGTAGAGAAACCAGACGC
Source organism: Schistocerca nitens (assembly GCF_023898315.1). NCBI lineage: Eukaryota > Metazoa > Arthropoda > Insecta > Orthoptera > Acrididae > Schistocerca > Schistocerca nitens. Next base: position 925,847,023 of record NC_064617.1, on the reverse strand, counting down.
TGATCCGATGCAGTTGACATGTCCGAAAAAATAGACACCACGCATTCATACCAGAAAAGAAACTACCATGTCAGGCAAGGGTTGCAGTTTAGGTAGGCCATGATCCTGCCGCTGTCAAATTCCGAGACGAGCCAAAAAATGACTCACAATCAATCAAAATTCGAATGCTATTTCTGAACAATAAACTTAGTTCTTGAATACGGAATATATGTCGCATTAGTCCTAACTAGTTTGCACAGTTGCGCTGAAATTCTAACCATTTGAGTATCCAAACTAGTGTTACACTTCATGTCAATTCGACGTTTGTTGCATGCTGCATGCATGGTGCTGCAAATTCTAATGGCCAGCAATTTACGTCCTGACGCATCAAACAGTTGTTGGTGACGTTGACTGCAGGACTCTGCGTTAGCAGCAACGGAGACATCGACGTTCTTTTAGTTACTATTAGTCCCGTCTAATACGGGCTCAGATGTGGTAACGTTTTGGCAGATTTATTTTATTTAACCTTGTGGCCAGAAACCCTTCCTGCCGCCTCAGTCGTCACCTTCTTAAGGGAGGGAAGTCACGTGTGCCAACTGTCCTTCAATTGCATAAACTTTGTTCTCTATCTACATCTACATCTACATTTATACTCCGCAAGCCACCCAACGGTGTGTGGCGGAGGGCACTGTCATTACCTCCCGTTTCTGTTCCAGTCGCGTATGGTTCACGGGAAGAACGACTGTCTGAAAGCCTCCGTGCGCGCTCGAATCTCTCTAATTTTACCTTCGTGATCTCCTCGGGAGGTATAAGTAGGGGGAAGCAATATATTCGATACCTCATCCAGAAACGCACCCTCTCGAAACCTGGACCGCGATGCAGAGCGCCTCTCTTGCAGAGTCTGCCACTTGAGTTTATTAAACATCTCCGTAACGCTATCACGGTTACCAAATAACCCTGTGACGAAACGGGCCGCTCTTCTTTGGAATTCCTCCGTCAACCCGATCTGGTACCCGATCCCACACTGATGAACAATACTCAAGTACAGGTCGAACGAGTGTTTTGTAAGCCACCTCCTTTGTTGATGGACTACATTTCCCGGATGGTTTAGGCTTGGTTTCTTATTGTTTAGTTATTTATTATCAAAATGTTAAATCTTATAGTGCGGGTAAGGACTCTCCCAATGAATCTCAACCTGGTACCCGCCTTACCAGCAATTAATTTTATATGATCATTCCACTTCAAATCGTTCCGCACGCATACTCCCAGATATTTTACAGAAGTAACTGCTACCAGTGTTTGTTCCGCTATCATATAATCATAAATAAAGGATCCTTCTTTCTATGTATTCGCAATACATTACATTTGTCTGTGTTAAGGGTCAGTTGCCACTCCCTGCACCAAGTGCCTATCCGCTGCAGATCTTCCTGCATTTCGCTACAATTTTCTAATGCTGCAACTTCTCTGTATACTACAGCATCATCCGCGACAAGCCGCATGGAACTTCCGACACTATCTACTAGGTCATTTATATATATTGTGAAAAGCAATGGTCCCATAACACTCCCCTGTGGCACGCCAGAGGTTACTTTAACGTCTGTAGACGTCTCTCCATTGATAACAACATGCTGTGTTCTGTTTGCTAAAAACTGTTCAATCCAGCCACACAGCTGGTCTGATATTCCGTAGGCTCTTACTTTGTTTATCAGGCGACAGTGCGGAACTTTATCGAAAGCCTTCCGGAAGTCAAGGAAAATAGCATCTACCTGGGAGCCTGTATCTAATATTTTCTGGGTCTCGTGAACAAATAAAGCGAGTTGGGTCTCACACGATCGCTGTTTCCGGAATCCATGTTGATTCCTACAGAGTAGATTCTGGGTTTCCAAAAACGACATGATACTCGAGCAAAAACCATGTTCTAAAATTCTACAACAGATCGACGTCAGAGATATAGGTTTATAGTTTTGCGCATCTGCTCGACGACCCTTCTTGAAGACTGGGACTACCTGTGCTCTATTCCAATCATTTGGAACCCTCCGTTCCTCTAGAGACTTGCTGTACACGGCTCTGTGTGTGACCCTACTTTAACTGTTTGTATATCGTATTTTCTCAGGTCGAAATCTGTGACCAACCCAGCATTTGCCTAAACGAGTGTGGGAAACAGCCTAAAAGCCACATTCAGGCCGGCTGGTGCACCTGTCACCGTCGTTACTGCACCACGTCTGTTTCAGCTTCCTGTCTCCCAAGCTAGCGCGCTTTGCGTTACACTATACGAGTAGGTAACGCTAACTCCTCTCTCTTATATTTGCAGTTGGTTCCGCTTTGACCATTGTCATTTCCAAAGGGATTTGGAACTGACAACTTTACTGTATCTTTTCGTCGTAATATCCACTTCCAGAGGCATCTACAGTACGCCAATGATGTGGAAAGAGACGAAGCTTATATTCCAGTTAAATTGGCCAGTAACGTAACAATCTTTTGCAGCGCGGACGGCTACGATATGTACAGGAAGAAAGTCAAAGAGGTTCTGGAAGGTACCTGCGGGGATGTGAAGCCATGTCGACTCCAGTGCCAAACGAGCTGGACTAGGTTTCTCTGACTGTGGATGCATAGTCCGAACAGCCCGACGACGTAGTCCCACAGATTCCCGATTGCGTTTAAATCTGGGATGACTGGTGGCCAGCTGAGTATGGTAAACCCATCGTGGTGCCATTCGAATGACGCAGGTACATTGCGAACTGCGTGACACCTTCCATTGTGCTGCTGGTATATGCCACTGTGCGGAGAAAAAACCAAACTCGACGTAGAGGTGGACATGGTCTGCAAGAACGGATGTCGATTCGTTGTGCCTTCCAGAATGACGAGATGATCCAGAAAGTGGCACTAAAATATTCCCGAAACCATAACACGTACCGAATGTTTGCTTTGAGATGTTTCAATCCGTACACGCCAACAGCCATCTGTCCGATGAAACACAGAACGTAGTTCATCTGAAACGCCCGGCTCTCGCCACTCAGTGACCGTCCAACTGAGGTACTGACCTTTAAATTCCAGCGTCCGTCGCCCTTGAACAGCAGTCAGCATGGGCAGTGAACGAGACGCCTGCTGCGGATGCCCATACATTGAACGGTCGTTATGGAGACGTTGTCAGTGGCTCCTTGCTTCATCTGGGCGTTCAGTTGCTCAACAACTGCACACATCTATTCACAGCACCTATCTCAGCAGCCGTCGTCCAGCCTGTCATCTATGGCCCTCTATCTCTTTTTGAATCACAATTCCCTCGGCGCCGGTTTCGGATAGCGCCATTCTTCCATGCACGGTATACTTTAACCACGGCGCCACACCAACAGTTTGCAAAATTAGCCGTTTCTGAAATGCGTCCACTCTTGGCCCGAAAGCCAATGATCATACCCCTTTGGACGTAAAAAACCATTCAACAACCTAGATCGCATAAAACATTTCTTCATTTAAGACAACCGGTTTCAACAGACTATGCTGTCATCTTCAAGTCTTAAAATCTTTTATTGTAAAACATGTTGCTGTAAAACATGTTCGTTTTACGCTGAACTTCCCGCACAGGATGTCAAGTGGATAAAAAATCAGAACATTATAAAAGGTTTGCCACTGCTGAGTTTTATCCACTTCACCTCTTGTGCGGGAGGTTCAGCGTAAAATGAACATGTTTTACAACAAAATATTTTAAGACCTGAAGATGACGACATAGTCTGTTGAAACCGGTTGTCTGAAACAAAGAAATATTTTATGCGATCTTGCATGCTGAATGTGTTTTTTACAACGAAAATAGGTGACCGTTCAATATTCTCAAAATGAGAAAATCCATCCTTTAAGACGTCTGATAAATCGTTCCGTTTCAGCATTATGACAACGACCGCACTGTTCACCACGTCCCTCCGACACGCTTCAAATACTGTTCACTGCTAGTGTGTCCATCTGCCGCATGTCAGTGATTTTTGCATGTTGATGTCGAACATAGGCAGTGGTCATATTAATACTACTCTTCTATTCCTGTAATCTATGATCAAAGAGTGATGGTACGAAGCCTTTGCAATTCAACTACATGAAGGTAAGACTTGTAAAGATACGTGCTAATGGGAGAAGCTTGTCTTTAAAAGCTGTATATGCGATTCCAAAGAAGCTTACAACTGACAGCAGACGTTTTGTGTGCTCTCCGTCAGAACTGGCCCGGAGTCTCTGAGCTGCGGTGCTGCATCGCCGGTCTATTAAGGGGCAGCGGCTGCTGGACGTGAGACAGCTGCTAATGGCGGGTCACCGCTCTGGGAGCGTGGCCGCTCCTGTGTGGGCACGACGAGCGTCCGGACACTATCAGGCCCTAAATGTCCCGGCATAACTCCATATACTAACGTGACGCCCCTTGAGCTTTGGAGTGTCTGCAGTATACGAAAAAAGTACTTACAAATCTCATGGCAAAGTACGCGTGAAAAAATTATTTTAGTTAACGGCGTTAGCGAAGGAGAGGTCCACAAGCTGCTACTCAAATGGTCAGGTGTTAGAAGAACGTGAACTGATAATGCTTTCTACTCCACTCAGTAACCTTTACAAGCTCTTTTGTATATTCAACTCCATGCCCAATCCTTTTATTTTTCCCCTCTATTATTCCTTCTACCGCTAGGTTTCTGGATGCCTAAGCAAATGTCCCATTCATCCACCTTCTGGTAATAGTCTCCTATAGACTTCCAAATCACCTATTCTTTTTAGTTTTTCCTCAATTCGTACTTTACCTGTCCACTTCATGTTTACACAGTTTTTGATAGCACCGCATTCCTGATAATTCCGGTTTTTTTCTCCGCATTTCCGATGGTCCACGTTTTACCGACACACAATGCTGTGGTCCAGATTTACCCTTTCAGAAACTTCTCCTTCAGTTCCACATCAGTATCCGATACCAGCAGAGATAGTGCTTGGATAAAAACGGTATAAGGAAATCAAATAACAAATGCAGACATCATGCCAGAACTGGAGATAATCGGCTAATGAGATCCATGTCTTGAGGTAAGTCTCACGCACTATGGTGAATACTTGTTATTTTTTATGCTCGCAAATGATGCGATACTTATACGTCTGTACCCTTAATCATCTTTCAATTTTCGAACTTTTCGTTCTTAAATTTCAATATCGTTATCTAATTTCTACTCATTTGTGGTATATTTTTGCCTGTACAGCCTTCTTAAGAATGACACTAGAGGCCTGAAACCGGCAAAGGAATAATATTTCGTTTGTTCGTCCGGTTACTGATTATTTCGGCAAATAAAATGATCAATAAACCTGAGCAATTCACCTTCCCCATAGACACCACTCCACCCGATTTCCACACACTGCAAACCTCCAGCAATAAGAAAATGCCCAAATACAGTGAGATGGCAGATGAGGTAAGAGAAATGTGTAAACAAACCTCAGTGAACATCATCTCTGTGATAAAATTTAACAACGGACTGTGGAGAGCCTGCTAAGGACCTACGACAGTATCCTTTAGTCTGTCGGTAAATTCAAAAGGCAGTTGTAATGAATACCTAAAGAATAAGTCAGCAGGTTCTCATAGAACTTCATTAGGAGAATAAATTCGAGACGTACCGGCGATCTGGTCTCATTCAGTGAATTTGTTTTCAACTCGTCTTAGTTGATGCTTTTTCTTTGCTTATTTAGTTTGATTAGACTTCCATGATCACCGCTGTTCGAACCTAGGTGTATTACACCTCTACTAGATTCACCAGGGCTTGTTGTTGATTTATTATTGAAAAGTTAATAATTATTGCCATCAGATGAAAGTACTGTTGTTTGATTTATTCTTATTTTTATTTATGGTGTTAATATTATTTATTAGTATCATGAAAGGTTATTCAAATGGTTCAAATGGCTCTGAGCACTATGGGACTGAACGTCTATGGTTATCAGTCCCCTAGAACTTAGAACGACTTAAACCTAACTAACCCAAGGACATCACACAACACACAGGCATCACGAGGCAGAGAAAATCCCTGGCCCCGCCGGGAATCGAACCCGGGAACCCGGGCGCGGGAAGCGAGAACGCTACCGCACGACCACGAATTGCGGACATGAAAGGTTACTTTAAACGCATTTCTGTGGCAAGCCATGCAACATGTAATATGGGGATCTTTTAAGAGCAACTAGCTTTGTAAGTTTGTTATTGCGTATTTGTAAAAAATGACGTGTGACTAGGGCCTCCCGTCGGGTAGACCGTTCGCCGGGTGCAAGTCTTTCGATTTGACGCCATTTCGGCGACTTGCGCGTCGATGGGGATGAAATGATGATGATTAGGACAACACAACACCCAGTCCTTGAGCGGAGAAAATCTCCGACCCAGCCGGGAATCGAACCCGGGCCCTTAGGGTTGACATTCTGTCGCCCTGACTACTCAGCTATCGGGGGCGGACATTGTGTGTTTGTTTAACTTTATTTATATTTTTTAGAAATGTCAGGGACTGCACTGTTTGGTCGCGTCATGTAGAACGGCGCGTCCCATACTGTGAACTGGTGCCGGGTTTGAGTCCAGCACAAAATCGAGTGGCTGTAAAAGGAAGCTAATTGGGCATCTGCTGGAATTTATAATTGTATTTTAATCCCTTGGCCTATTCTGTATCTTGTTATACAAGAGCGCAGAGCTGGTTTGTATTACAGTAGGATTTCTGCTACCGAAAACTTAAGTGGGCAGCATGTACTGGAGTCTGTCATAAAAGGATTTTTCTTTTATTGGGACGAGCGTTCCTGCTGAGCTGAAAAGACAAGTGTGTTGAAGTGAATGAAAGATAGAACGGCGGATTATGTTGACCAGACGATAAAGCAGAGTGTCTATGGAAATATCTGCTCTTGTCTGCAGGTAGTCGGGATAGTTGTGCATAACACGTTAAAATATGAACATTGCGAAAGGAAAGAAGGAAGATTAGGGTCGAAGAAGGTTTCATTAGAGACAGAGCACAAATTCAAGTTGTGGGAAGTCGGGTAAGGAATTCAACCGTGCCCTTACATAGGAAATATTCAGGCATTTGCCTCACGTAACTTAGGGAGATAACGAGAAATCTAATTCTGCCTGACCAAACGGGGATTTGAACCTCCGTTATCCTTAATACGAGTCCAGTGTTTTCGCGTTGTGTCACCAACATTACGAACGCGGCAGATGTATCGCACACAGGCTTTCATCACTATCTCAGTGTGTCGAGAGCTTTGCCGAGAAAGACCTAGCTGTAATCAACAATATGATATATGTCACTTTCGCAAATAAAATGAAGTTGATTCCATGTTTCATTAATTTGGACACCACATTTCACACTGAAAATCTGCCACCCCACAAAGTTGAGGGTTTCTAACTGCCACGACTAATGTATGTGTGAGTTAGCGGTAGAACCACCACACCATCAGATAGTATAAACAGTAGAAGATTAGTGAGAAATTGTTGTGTCTTTAGCCGGGAAAGGCAAATCTTAATGAAATTTAGGCAGACGGTATTAATCACGAAACTTGCAGACAGTAGCAACATGGATGCATACAGCAGAAGACCATAGCGCACGGAAAGCTTAAAAGGAGACATTCATGCAGAGTTGGATGCAAAATGTCAGTTGATGGTACGGAGAAGGAGACAGTGGAGACAATGGACGGCATCTAGGCAGCAGAGGGACTGATGATTAAACAGTGACACATGTACGTTTGCTGATGGAAATAGGTGGGGCGCTGTATCGTGGGTGGATTGAAACTGCTGTGAGAACAAGCTATGTATTAATGTAACGCGACAGTTTAAAACTATACCGGACTGATACTTGAAACTGGACTGCTGCTCATATTTCGTGTCCTCCCGAGTGAGCGATCGAAGCATGGCACATACACGGACTCAAGACTCGTACTTGTCAACGGCCCCACTCTCTCCCCCAAAATCTCCTTTCAGATTTCCTTGAGATGGATAGTTCAACCTTAGGTATCTGGATTTTAATCCCCATTTATCACACAGTATTAACTTTTCACACATGAGCACACAATGTATTATCTGCAATACGCAAAAAAATATGGCGCTTCACAGGGTGAGTTGACGACGAATAGCAGTTTTAAGACTAACAAAAATTGTTTCTACGCTGTCTTAATCACTTTGGTGCCGTGGTGTCTTGGTAAAAGAGCTACTCGATAACTCGATGTAACTCGATTTACCTACTCCACTTATACAGAATAAGAAATGAAATAATGTAAGAATATTTCTATGTGCGCAGCAAAATAAAAGTCGACAGGAAAAAGTAAAGAATACATGAAATGTTGACTATACGAACTTTTCTGAAAAATAGAAATATTTTAACGTATAATATGAATTTTAAGTGCTAGGAATTCTTTAGTGAGAGTATTTGTGTGGAGCGCAGTCTGGGTGCCACTATTTAGCAAGATTACACGACGTCCTTCCTCGAAAGCGCGTTGTGCTATATGGTAAGTAATGTTACTGATGTAAACTAGCGGTAGATCATGTTAAATACTACGGCATACTTGTTTGTTGTTTGTATGAGGGGAAGCAATCACAAAGACGACGAGGTTTCAAACAAAGGTGCTGCCTTTGCTGGGTTTTGTTGAAAACAGTCGAAAGCCTCGTCCTCGTCCCGAAGGAAGATGCCACCGTTACTGTGCATGTTTCCTGATTAATTATTTGTATGACATTATTTTGTTGATACTGAAAGAATAATGTTTAAAAAATCGAATCTGCCTGTGTTATCGTTCGTCACGATAAGGTCAAGCTATGTAACCCTGCTTATTCGAAATATGTGATATACTGTAACACGATATCACTGACGAAAATAAGCAAGTGTGAAAGTATTTTGATTTAAAAAGTATGTGTCAGTGATGTGTGAATTTATTCCAAAAAGTGAGCCTGCTGGAAGGAGAGTTCCTTTATCTAAACTTCAGAAGGAATATGATGGCTCAGTAAGACTTTGCTGATTTGATTACCAAGTACAGTTACAAACATCATACGTGTGAAGTTTACTAGTCACTATGACGTAATTTTAACACAGGGGAAAGTTTATTCTGAAGTCAATATAGTTTGAGGCAAAGTAATATCTAAAGGAGAGTAAAAAACCCTTTGATTTGTCCATAAAGTTATAGGTTTAAAAGTGTTTGTCGCTTATTTTGATAAGGATCATAGACATTACGCCGAAATCTATTTATTTGTCTCCGACAGCTAACGGCCACTTAGCCAGGCAAAAATTAAATAACTGCCACACATTTAGAAGCCACACATTTAGAAGCCTGCCGCTGACTGACATACATGCAACATATTTTACAATAGATTTCGGTAGTTTAAAGGAAAAGATGGAAGAACAATATAACAACGTTAAGCACGAATAATGTTGTAGTTGCACAAAATTAAAGATACACATATACATTTAACAAAGGTGTTGAACATGCTACGTAACAATTTACATGGAACTTTAACAGAGATAATTGTTCTGGCACCAAACGTCAATACATAAAACGAAAAAAATAGGAGCACTAGAACTACAGGCTTTTAGAGCCTAATTGAAATAAAAATGCATATAAAATACATATTAACATAAATGACAATTAACATAGATCCCACTGCTGGGATATTACTACAAAGATATCTTGTCAGTTCGTAAATATTTAAAAAGCTTTTAAGTATACGTAGGATTACTCAAAGAAAGTAGAATGGTGGCACTCGTAGGAAATTCTGCTTTCAGACGGCGTTAATTCCTGCAGAAAGACTGTCTGCGCCTCACCCATTTTGCACTTGCACAGAAGATGTGGTTGATGTCACCTTCTGTAGTGTTAGTACCGTCACACAACTGGGTGGAAGTAATTCCAGTGCTGTAGAGATACATCAGAAAACTTTTGTGGCTGAATAATGTGAGTTAACGTGCATTCCGCTCTCATTTAAGTATATGGCCGAAAGAGTCAGCCCTCAGGAATTCTGAAACGAACCCTGTCGTCCAGGACCGTTCACAGATTCGCCACTAGATGGGAAAACTCACAGGCGTCTATTGTGCTGTAGTGTACGAGTGAGACAGACGAGAACCTACGTCATAGGGAAAGCCAGTAGAAGATGCGTGTGGCCAGAGAGACGTAACAGTGTTAAATATGGCGGACCTAAGATTGGCCATAAGGGGAAACATTTATGAATACTATTTAATTCTGTAGTAATGCAGGGAATGAAGACACAGTAATTTTAATCTACCGTCCTTCATAAATTTTCATGGTGATCCCAATAAAACTTGAATATTGATCATATCTATAATACATTAGGATTTACTGTTAAAGTGAAATTAACAAGTTTTGTAACAAACACCTGAATGCTAAAATCTGACGCTTAGGTCGATCTTAACGATCGACATTTCATACAGAAGCATCTCATTAAAATGACAAATATTGTACATATCAACTCTGTAACTTCATTTTTTGAGAAGATATAGTAAATTTAAACCATCAGTATTTTCAGTTAAGCATCAGATCATCATTTCCTCCGCACAAAATACATTGAAAGATGACAGCATGACACCTTATTGAATCATTAGGTAACAGAATATTTGTTGTAAATTTTACTGTACAACAGTTACTTTTGTTCTTTTGTTTTATTTATCAGAAAGCACATTGGCTCAAGGCTACAGGTAGTGACATTCAAAGTGAAGAAGGAAACTGTATTGGTTTTATGTAAAAGAATTTAAAGTTTATTATGTAATGGATACCGTTGTTACTTTATTTAGAACGTGAGAGTGGTCAAGCTTTGATTATTTGAATATGTAAAAATGTGAAATAATGTAGAATAAGCTGTAGCCAGTCAGATGGATGGCTTCAGGGAAGGGAACTGCACTAGCCAGTTGAGTGAGTATGTTCGGCGCGCGGGAAGCGCGGCCGCGAGACAATGCTGGGGCAGACGCGAAACCGGACAGTTCGGCTGGAGACACCAAAGGATTGAGACGCGAAAGCGGACAGTCAGTCTTAAAGGCAGCTAGGAAGTGAAACGACTTGGAAAATTTCGCGTTGTGTGTTAGCGCAGCACTTAGTCTCTGAGCGGTGAGCAGCCGCGCGCCTGGTGTGAACTCTAACTTATCGAGGTGGAGTATTGGACTTGTGTTTCGCGATGAGATTGTGAGTGATCGAACTGTGTCAAATGGATATGCGCTCGAGTGTAGTAGTAATTCTAAATACGAGGACTTTCGCTATTAGTTTTCTTTCTGAATAAACATTATTCTAACCAAATCGCAACTGTGTGGCCTACAACATTTATGGGTCGTTAGTTCGGTTCCCGGTATAATTATTACTAAAATTAGAAGGACGGTCAGCATTGGCCGTAATTTTGATGATTTATTAACAGTAAAATCGATTTTCGATCACATAATGATCATCTTCAGTGGTTTAGCGTACAAATTAAAGCTTCTAGGCACTGGTGTCTAGTTATTAGCAGTAACAGAAGCTGTGAAACTGTCACAATAAGTGTTAGTTATTGCGCGTACTTCCCGCGCGCCGAACATACTCACTCAACTGACTAGTGCAGTTCCCTTCCCTGAAGCCGTCTACCTGACTGGCTACAGCCTATTCTACAATATTTTACATTTCAACATATTTAAATAATCAAAGCTTGACCACTTTCACGTTCTAAATAAGGTAACAACGACATCCATTACGTAATAAACTTCAAATTCTTTTACGTAAATAATAAGTTGTTATGATCGTTTTACAGCTTCTATTACTACTAACAACTAGACACCAGTGTATACGAACTTTAATTTGTACGCTAAAGCACTGAAGATGATCATTATGTGATCGAAAATCGATTTTGCTGTTAATAAATCATCAAAATTACGGTCAATGCTGACCTTCCTTCTAATTTTATTTATCATATGGTCGTTGTGCACACAGCACTCCATGGAGTCGCCAATCAATAATTATTACTGTTATTGTATGTTACATTAACTTTGTTTCATACAATTTCACAAACTTGCCATCAGCCAGACAATTTAACCAAAGGGTCACAAATGTCTAATTTAGGGCGTGTAATGCTATATGTGCGGTTCAACCCCTAGAAGAGTTGGAGCCAATACATTTCGACGAAGAGGAACCGCATCTGAGCCCGAACATCCTTAGGATGCTAGCTCGCAATCACATACGGCAGACAGTAGATATTAACCATCTGAGTAAGCGAACATCCGAAAACCGGTGGCTGCTTCTATAGTTGCGCTCTTCAACAGGTTTGTGTATTGAGCTTTGTCTGTGGAAACTATACCAACGGAGATAGATTAATATTCAATTAAGACGAATTGCTGTGACTTGAGATAATTATTGCCAATAAGTACCACTTGAAAAATCTGTGGCCCTGATTTATTTCGGATAGGAGACTGATATCGTGTCCCTGAGTCTACTTAACAAAAATACATTAGTATGTATAAATACATTAATACATAGTCAATGTATAAATACATTAATATTCAATTAAGACGAACTGCTGAGACTTGAGCTAATTTTTGCCACTCAGTACCACTTGAAAATTTGTGCCACTGATCCACAATAGAGATACTGTGCAACAGTGGAAATTATTTCGGATAGGTACTGACATCGCGTCCTTGAGTCTAATTAATAAATAGTCTGCCGAGAGCCACCGCATTAACATTAACCTACGAAGTCGTGCTTAGTGCAGAGAGAGAGCGCAGAATAACTGAAGCTGGTTTCATACAGGTACGCTTGAATGCAACGGTCAGCGTAGTTGTTCCTGCTTAATAGTGGGCGCTGAGCAAATTTCACTGCAGATGAATTATTTACGTGCCCAAGGAGAGGGGTGACTCATTTCGTACACGGTCTGATTGAGAACAGTCGTCGCACGTGGTAAGAAAGTGAAACTAGGATACTAAATAGTACAGTTTAGAGCAGATGCTTTCCAACTGTGATGCTACAAAAGAATGCTGAACAATTGTTGGGTGGATCGAATAAATAATGAAGAGATTCTTGATCGAATCCCGGAGAAAAGGTACTTATACGTCACACTGTGAGGGAGCAAAGAATTTGGCTGTCGACGCAAGTCACAGGGGTGTAAATTGTAAAGGGAGACTAATGTTTGAAAACAGTAAGTTGTTTCAAGTAGTTATAACAATGCTGAGATGAACAGTCACGCACAGGGCAGACTAGCGAGAGGGGACCTCAATCAAACCAGTCTTCGGACAGACGACCACAAAAACAGTATTAAATACGGATGTACAATTCAGGAAGATGTTTTCGTGATTCGAAATGGGAAGCCTAACAGCGTATGGAAATTACTTATTAATCATGTTCACACCAAGGAGGAGGAAACTGATTGTTCAAATTAAAGGAAGGACAACAGTCGGTCGCAAAATCCGCAATTTACTGCAGATCAGAATTTAGACTATTACATAGTCATCATCGACGCTCAAATACAGAACAGGTATACTCGAGAACAGATACAAAATGTGTACGTAACACAGTTACAGCAATCCATTCAGGTAAGAACATAGTAATAACATAATATTGCCAAAGAGTCATATGGGTGCCACCGTGTCAGAGCATAACATGACGAAATGAACTAGCCGTTATACAGCAGACACAAAATTACGGCTGTTGCTTATATTCAGTGCAGACAGCACGAATACACGTCATGGAGGACCTATAGCGCCCTCCATTGTAGTATACATCCAAGAAACTATGTTTCACTGTTTTAGTAAAATCGTAACCGGTAAATGGAGCTTATAACACGGTATGCCTGGGATATTCAAATTATATAGAGAATATATAGTTTATTAAAAAAGATCAGCAGAGTTTACATGTAAATAATGTCGTAAAGGACATGTGGCGTCCCCTCCAGGATTGAATTGCGATAAAAGCATAGTGAGTGCAATAATAATTAAAATCCATTTACAAAAGCTGCATATAACATATTTGACTTTAAAATATTTAAAAAAATTGTGAGTAAAACCTGAAAACTGTATAGTGAAGTAAAATACCATCAAAATCATACCATAAGGGTCACGAGGCGCTCTCTCAGGGCTTGTATTTAAGTGAGATGATAACCTGAACAGCGGACTACAGAACCCAGTATTTGAACAGATAGACAATACACCCTTTCATACTTATGTCTGTTTCAAAAGAGGCCATTGCAATTTTTTTGCCACAGTCATCTTCAAACCTATCTAAAAAAAATTGTTTAAATACATACCGTATTATAGGCTCCATCTACCGGTTACGCTTTTACTATAACATTAATAGTTTCTTGGATGTATACTACAAAGGAGGGTACTATAGACCCTCAATGACTTATATTCATGGCCTCTGCGCTGGATATAACCAACTGCCTCAATTTTGTGTCTGCGATGAAAAAGATAGTGTTATTCTGTCTATTGTCATCCTGACAAGCAAATGAAATTTGTCATAAACAATCTGTCAAAATTTGAGGAGGACAATAATGTCCATACCTACAAAACTAGAGGTAAGAATGACCTTTATTGCCCATTATTAAGGTTGTCAGTGTCTCAGAAAGGAGATCAATAGGCAGCAACAAAAATTTTCGATCATTTACGCAGTAGCATAAAATGTCTGACATGTAGCGAAGCAAGTTTCAAATCTAATTTAAAATTATATCTCCCAGACAACTGATTCTGCTCCATTGACGAAGCTCTACTTAAAAACTAGTAGCTATTAAAAAAAGGCCAATGCCTAGTTTTTGATTGTAGTTGCATGAGCAGGACTAAAAGTAATAATGTGTTCATTAATGTAAACAGTAGTCATGTACACATATCCTATTACTAACTAGTTCCACAACACTTGATAAACGAATCGTTCAACTGCTATATGGAATATATGACTAACAAGCTAATTAGCTAACACGTTGGGACCTATATGGGACTTTGGTAATGGTAAGTTATTGCTATGTTCCCACTTATATAAATTCCTGTAACTGTGTTATACACATTTTTCGTACCTGATCTTGATTCTACTTCTTTTGTATTTTGCCACTGCTGATGGCAATGTTGTAGTCGAAATTTAGAATGGTTCAAATGGCTCCGAGCACTATGGAACTTAACATCTGAGGTCATCAGTCCCCTAAAACTTAGAACTACTTAAACCTAACTAAACTAAGGAGATCACACACATTCATGCCCGAGGAAAGATTCGAACCTGCGACCGTAGCGGTCGCGCGGTTCCAGACTGAAGGCCCTAGAACCACTCGGCCACAACGGCCAGCCGAAATTTAGATCTGTAATAAATTACAGATTTTGCAAATGACTCCTATCCTTCCTTTAAATTGAATATTCAACGGCCGCTGCGCACACAGGCACCCAGTGGATTCCACCTTAGTTAAACCCGGTTGTGTTTCAAATGTTGAGGTATAGAAGGTTTCGAGATTCTCACACGCAGTAAATATGCTGAGATGGGTTCGAACCGCCGGTGTTATCAGCTGTCTGAATGGTTGATAAGACCAATTCAAAGTATTTGACTACAGAGACAACATGCCGTTTGTTGGATCACCCTAGGACTCTAGCAGTCGCTCGTTAGAAACGCTTCAAATGCTGCCCCAGAATGTCTTTCCCTAATACGTGAGTAGCCTCTTAGAATGTAACGACACCGCACATTTCCCCAGCTGCTCCCATTATGGAGAGGAACAGTCACAACTCCCTCACGACGCAGTATTATGAGAGGTCGCTCCAACTGTGCGACCACGCTCCAGCTGTGAAAGCGAGTTCCAGCGAGCAGTCGCGTAATCGGTAGTCTCCGTGAACGGTCACTTAGAGCCAAACAGCTTTTTGCAGCCGGCCCACCAGACGAGTTATGAGCCGTAAAGGGAGCAGCTTTCCGCTGAAAGGGCCCTAAGTAATTGGTTCCTTCCGGACGATCATCAGATTGCGACAGGTTAGTGGGCGGCACGGCGGCACTCGGTTTTTACGCCCGCCGTTCCGCTGTTCCGCTCCAGAGAGTCCGCTGCCGCGGATAAAACAGGGCTCACAGACCTCATAACAGTTCTCGCTCCGGACGACTCTGCGACCTTTAGGAGAGAGATTATTCCTTGCAGTGGTCCTGAGAATATTCGTCATTACAGCACGCTTTCACGGCTTTATTGCCCTTATAAAGCCGGGGCAAAATAAAACTGGCTCTGAGAAAACACAGCTCGAAAATGAATTAGTACACCTTTTTCGGAGATTTCCAATACACTCAAGATTTATTGTTGCAACATGGCATATGGAGTACATGAAATTACACTACTGGCCATTAAAATTGCTACACCAACAAGAAATGCAGGTGATAAACGGGTAGTCTTTGGACAAATATATTATACTAGAACTGACATGTGATTAAATTTTCACGCAATTTGGGTGCATAGATCCTGCGAAATCAGTACCCAGAACAACCACCTCTGGCCGTAATAACGGCCTTGATACGCCTGGGCATTGAGTCAAACAGAGCTCGGATGGCGTGTACAGGTACAGCTGCCCATGCAGCTTCAACACGATACCACAGTTCATCAAGAGTAGTGACTGGCGTATTGTGACGAGCCAGTTGCTCGGCCACCATTGACCGGACGTTTTCAATTGGTCAGAGATCTGGAGGATGTGTGGCCAGGGCAGCAGTCGAACATATTCTGTATCCAGAAAGGACTGTACAGGACCTGCAACATGCGGTCGTGCATTAGCCTCCTGAAATCTAGGGTTTCGCAGTGATCGAATGAGGGGTAGAGCCACGGGTCGTAACACAGCTGAAATGTAACGTCCACTGTTCAAAGTGCCGTCAATGCGAACAAGAGGTGACCGAGACGTGTAACCAATGGCACCCCATACCATCACGCCGGGCGATGACGAAGACACGCTTCCAATGTACGTTCACCGCGATGTCGCCAAACACAGATGCGACCATCATGATGATGTAAACGGAACCTGGATTCATCCGAAAAAATGACGTTTTGCTATTCGTGCACCCAGGTTCGTCGTTGAGTACACCATCGCAGGCGCTCCTGTCTCTGATGCAGCGTCAAGGGTAACCGCAGCCATGGTCTCCGAGCTGATAGTCCATGCTGCTGCAAACGTCGTCGAATTGTTCGTGCAGATGATTGTTGTCTTGCAAACGTCCCCATCTGTTGGCTCAGGGATCAAGACGTGGCTGCACGACCCGTTACAGCCATGCGGATAAGATGCCTGTCATCTCGATTGCTGGTGATACGAGGCCGTTGGGATACAGCACGGCGTTTCGTATTACCCTCCTGAACCCACCGATTCTATATTCTGCTAACAGTCATTGGATCTCGACCAACGCGAGTAGCAATGTCGCGATACGATAAACCGCAATCGCGATAGGCTACAATCCGACCTCTATCAAAGTCGGAAACGTGATGGTACGCCTTTCTCCTCCTTACACGAGGCATCAAAACAACGTTTCACCAGGCAACGCCGGTCAACTGCTGTTTGAGTATGAGAAATCGGTTGGAAACCTTCCTCATGTCAGCACGTTGTAGATGTCTCCACCGGCGCCAACCTTGTGTGACTGCTCTGAAAAGCTAATCATTTGCATATCACAGCATCTTCTTCCCGTGAGTTAAATTTCGAATCTGTAGCACGTCATCTTCGTGGTGTAGCAATTTTAATGGCCAGTAGTGTATTACGTTTACAGAGAAATAGCACAAGAGGTTCTGAGATGCCAGGTGCCGACACATACTGGTACGTGGTGTTGTCTGACTCTGGCATCCAGTCGTTCGTACAGATCGCGAATACTGACTTGGGATACGTTAATTGACCCTGTTTTATCTGTTCACGTAATTGTGTGAGAGTTCTGGTCGACGAGACGCAAGAGTCACTTCTCGTTCCATCTATCCGACACTTGCTCGATTGCAGACAAATCCGGAGATCGTGCTGGCCAAGGAAATTGCTGCACATCTTACAGAGCACGTTGAATATCGCGGGCAGTGTATGGGCGAACATTATCCTGTTCGAACAACACATCACCTTCTCGTTTAAAGCACGGCGGAAGAACGTATCTAACAGTACTCTGCACATACGGAGCACTGGTTAGCTTCCACTCCAGAAACACCAAAGGTGAGCGAGAGTTGTAGCTTATTGCGCCTTAGAGCATAAGGCCGTGTCTCGGACGAATGGGTTCTGCGAGACAGCACTCGTCGGGTCTACGTTGTACGCGCAGACGACCATCGCTTGCGTGGAAGCAAAATCTGCTTTCATCGCTGAAGACCCCAAAGCGCCATTCCTCCTTCAACGTGATTCTCTGAAGATACCAGTCGAGTCGTACACGTCGATGCTGTGGCGTGAGTCGATGACAGGCTACAGGTGTGCGTGCGGGGAGTCCCGCTGCTAATAACAGGTTCATAAAGTTCGTCTCGACACGACTGGGACCACAAACCCTCTTATCTGTGCTCTGCGGGCTATACGACTTGCCACTACTGCCCTTAGCTTACATTACCGCGATCCCGGCGGACGTCTGTGCTGTGTGGACGTCCAGAACCTCGACTACGGCTGTGGTAATGTTCACGTGACCACTAACATCAACATCGCTGCAAATCTGACGCAGCATGTACAACATATGTGGTAGTTCTCCGAAAGGACCATCCCGACTCTCGGAAGGCCACAATCTGACCCCTTCCAAATTCACTCAGTTGGCTGTAGAGAGCACGAGTTCATCTCCGTGGTACGGCTACCTGCTTGCCTCACACTTTTGCACCACTCTCGCTGTGAGTATTCCATATTAAAGGGTACATACAGATAATAAAATGAATGACGTATGGCTAGGGCCTCCCGTCGGATAGACCGTTCGGCTGGTGCGAGACTTTCGAGCTGACGCCATTTCGGCGACTTGTGTGTCGATGGGGATTAAATGATGATGATAAGGACAACACAACACCCAGTCCCTGAGCGGAGAAAATCTCCGACCCAGCCGGGAATCGAACCTGGGCCGTTAGGTATGACATGTCGTCGCGCTGTCTACTCAGCTACCAGACGCGGACTAGACACAGATGGCGCTCTGGTAGTTATGCCACAACGCTGTGTGTTGGCGGACGACGTTGAAACCATTATCAGAACACCTAATATCCCCAGGAGGCATATGCCATCATCTGATGAAAATCGGCGTCGCCTTTCCAGGTCTACTTTTTTTTCTTTTTTACGGCACTGTATTTCATTCACCCGAAGATCGGTTCCCCAGCTTACATCATCCGCATCCAATCCAGAGTAGATTATATAAGTTGGGACGCCTGTCTTACGGGACATGAAATATTTTCAGTCTAGTTCGGAACCACGAAGGAGCCGCAGTGAAGGAATTCTGCTGCCTTGGAAGCACAATAGCGAATAACGAACAAGGGTGACATAAGAAGCAGATGAGCACTGGCAAGTAGGGCATTCCTCGTTAAAATAAGCCTCCACGTAGCAAACAGGCCTTAATTTGAGGAATAAATTTCTGAGAAAGTACATTTGTAGCGCAGTTTGTATGGAACTTAACCATGGCCTGTGGAAAACAAGGGAAGCATTTGAGACTTACTGTTACAGAAGAATGCTGAATATTTAGTGGACTGATTAGATAAGAAATCAGGTGTTCCTCCAGAGAACAGGCGAGGATAGAAATGTGTGGAAAAAATTAAATGGAAAAAAAGGCAGAACGATAGGACTTGTGTTAAGACATAGATTAATAGCTTCTGTAGTACTAGTCGGAGCCACGGAGAGCGAACATTGAAAGGTAAGAGATAACTGAAGACCGTGGTTGTAAGCGCTAATCTAAGATGAAGCTGTTGGCCCAAGAGAGGAAGTCGTGGCGGACCGCGTAAAACCAGTCATAAAATTCCACGTCGCAATCATGGCGCAAACGTAGATGTATAGAGGTAGATTAGCATCCTTTAGAAGTGGAGGTTGTCACAAATTGACTATAGTCGAGTACTGGGCATAGATTAGATGGGAATCCATAGTTATCTGAATATTTCCCTTTCACGATTTAAAAAAGCCACTGAAAACTTAAAACTTTACGTACAGAGGAAGACCTGAACCTAGCTCCTACAGAATACAGACGTGTGTGCGAATATGAAAACTAAGCTGGTTTCAAGGACAAGGATTCGTCGTTTCTGAAAATTATTTCCAGCAGTTGGTTAGTGAACTGACGGAAATGTCCCAAATTTACTAGAAACTAGTAGAAATTTTCTGATCAAACAGCGTTGTGAAAGCAGCCAGTGACAATAACGAGGTTATAGCACCAGTGTCTACGTATGTTAAAAGCAATGCCAGGAAAGGTTAGAAAGTGGGAAGTGTCGCAGAAATCAGGATGCACATAACAAGAGCTGTCAACATCAAACATTCATATAAAAATTTGAAGGTGTGGCTTATTAATTTATTAAATCCAGAAATATTGCAGAATAAGCTTTAGATATTTATGTCCCAAGCAGAGTTGAGAAGGATGGGAAAGATGTGCCATCATGTAATAACGATATTAGAAAGTTTGTTATGGAAGCAATCAGATCTTCCTCCCATATGTAAGACGTGTAAAAAAACTGCTAGACAGAAGGAAGTTAACCGAACTCGAAATGAACGTAAGGAGCGCAATATGTGGACTCTTTAGTGAAATCGAAAGTAGAATTTTAATGTCTGTATTGTGACCGTGAATCCTAACTCCTGCAAGACAGACTTCCCTCCAGCAACGTAGGCTGAACGGGACAGCATAAATCGTCAGGCGGAGCTAGCACTCCACCTGACTCTAGCGCCTCCAACAGACTTCGCTAGGAGATTGGAAACTATTGTACTATATTTCACTCAAGCTTCACGTGAAACAAATAGTGCGAAGCTTAGTATCACTGAATTCTGTGGCTTAACAAACAGTGTTCTGGTGAGAGCAGCTCGGAGGTACAGTTCCATTGGCAGTCACGGTTACAGCTCCCTTCATCGCCGTTCTTGCCGACGAGTCTGCTCATCATCAACGCATGATGCTGTCATAAAGCAGAATCTATGCCAAAAAGAAAATATTAGTGGTCACCAATAAGTGTCTGAATGGGATTGGCACATCCTAGGACTATTTTACTACCACCACCTAAGTTGAGTCTTTGTGTTATTGAACGAATGAGTGTTTTAGTACTAGAGTCTGTAATCATTTCAGTAGTGGTACTTTTTATCTATCCATGCTTGATACTGCTGGTTGCAAGTAGGGCCCCTGTTCACACTGACATATCAGTGGCGCCTCAGGATCTGATATCAATGTACAAGTGAAGTTACAATATTCACGTTTTGTGCAATAATATATGTACAGTGGATTTACTGCAGTTAGAATAGCCTGTGAAAAGCATCAAGGATTCGCTGGTTAGGACGCCATAGTATCAAAAATATTAAGCACAGCTGAAAATTTTAAATAAGTTGTAAATAATTTCCAAAACTTTAAGTCTAGCCTGTTAGGTAAGTGCACTGTCTAGCCAACTTATTCCAGGAAGAAAAAGTTAAAGAACTATGAACTGAGTTGTATATCTTTCCAGAATGTGCAATAACCTTGCAAATACGGCAACTGCTGCAGTCTAGCCGTAACACGAAAGAAAGGCTGGAAAAAAAAAAACAAGTGGATAAGAGGAAGTCAGGAAAACCCGCCATTCTATCCGTTTGACCAGTAGATGAAAACTGGAAAAAATTACCTCGCTCGGGTGGAGAGATACTTTACAGTACATAGAATAATGGTTGAGTAACGAAAAGAACCTTTTTTCTGTTGAATGCTGGAACCGAAATTTATAACTTAGTTCAAAATTGTTTCCATACAACAATCGGAACGCTGTACTCTTTGGAGAGGTTAAATGAAAACTGCCTGCATATCTCGGAAGTAAACACCTCGTAGCAGTAGCACGTTACAAATTTACCTGAAACCTTCTCAAACTTATAAGAAATGAACCGCTATGCTCCAGGGTCTGACTAGAGACTAAATTAAACTGTGAAAATCCTGAGAGCAAACTATCGTGTGCAGACGTGGCAGTAATGGACGTTCTAATAGCACATGCTCCTGACATCAGTACGAGTAATGACCTAATTAGTTTTAATAATCCAACATTAAAAGGGCGTTTAAGTGTAATTCAGGCGTTTGAGCAGAAAAAAGAACAGGAAGATCTCTAAATAATAGTGAAAACAAGTAGGCAGGAGTACAAAAACATGTCCAATAAAGGCAGCAGTGCAAGACAAATTAGAAATGCTGATCATAAGAAGAATGAAGTAAGATCATGTGCCAAATGTTTCATTACACATGATAGGAAAGTATGTTTTTACAAAGAGCGAAATGGCTGCATTGCAGTGAAAAGAGGTACAAGCCTACAATAACGGAGTAGGAAAATCAAGTATAAAACACATAAGAAAATTATGGAATTTCAGACGAAGAATTCGAAAACAGTATACGAAAAGTAGCATGGAGCAGTACTAAAACACTAAGAGTAGACATCGAAATAAGTAGGAATACTGTAATCAATAATGCAGATTCTCATATTCCAGTGGCTCACCTCACCTCACACAAAGCAGATTTCAGGATATACCAAAAACTCTAATGATCAACCGATTACAGTAAAGGTACTGTGTACACTAAATGCTCAGAACAAGCAACACTACTCGTGATGTAGTCTCCAACGGCTGAAAACATCATGGGACTCGACCTCTTTAGAAATTTGTGTTAAAATTCCATTATTCAGTAAATCAGATACACGTAACGGATGAGAAAGGAATGTGCGAAGTTCAGTACAAAGCAGTTTTTAGTAATTACCAGCTGCATATAACCTCAAAGCCTGATTTAGTACCAGCGTTTCACAAGGCGAGACCAACACTCAACACAAAAGAGGAGCCGGCCGGTGTGACCGAGCGTTTCTAGGCGCTTCAGTATGGAACCGCGCGACTGCTACGGTCGCAGGTTCGAATCCTGCCTCTGGCATGGATGTGTGTGATGTCCTTAGGTTAGTTAGGTTTAAGTAGTTTTAAGTTCTAGGGGACTGATGACCTCAGATGTTAAGTTCCATAGTGCTCAGAGCCATTTTTTAACAAAAGAGGAATTAAACAGGTTAGAAGGAAACAACATAATTGAATCCATCACGAACCGTCAGTGGGCTACGCCTTTATTAACAGTATAAAAACAGAATGGGGAGCTACAGCTGTAGAGTAACTACAAATCAACCATGAATGCGCAGTCCATAATTGACACATACCCAGTTCCGAAGGAGATATAGTGGCGATGTTGGGTAGAGGAAGATACTCATCACGCATTGATCTGACAGACGTTCAGTTTCAACTGCCACTCGACACGGGAAGACGGGATGTGATGGTCATTAACTCACCACTAGGCCTCTACAAACATAAAAGATTAACTTTAGATATAAATTCCACCACAGCGTTATAATAAAGATTCCTAGGCACCTATTCAGAAAGATTCTGGGAGCAACAAGCTACATAGATTACGTCGTACTCTTATGGAGTATGATCAAAGAACACTCAAACTAGAACTTAGCAGGCACGGTGGTGCATTGCAAAAGATATTAATCAACCTCACCTCACTATCTAGGTGACCGGTAGAATGATAATTTTCAATTGCAGAACCTAAATGTAAATGTGTTTGAATCGTATCGGTTCGATGTCAGTGAAGAGTTCAAATGGTTCAAATGGCTCTTAGCACTATGGGACTTAACATCTGAAGTCATCAGTCCCCTAGAACTTAGAATTACTTAAACCTAACTAACCTAACGACATCAGTCACATCCACGCCCGAGGCAGGATTCGAACCTGCGACCGTAGCGGTCGCGCGGTTCCAGGCTGAAGCTCCTAGAACCGCTCGGCCACACCGGCCGGCCAGTGAACAATTACTTGAGTGCAAAGGAGCCACTTTGTTCATTTACCACGACGGACCGCATGCCAGCGGCCATCTCATGAGAACCACAAACGCAGATATTGCACCATCTCTTTGAAAAAGATACTCAATGATAGTCCTGCTAATCCACACTCGTAGGTATACACTCTAATTATCCAAATCGTAATTATATTTATATGGCCTGGGAAGTAGGGTTGGTTAGCCCTGAATAAAAAGAACAGCGCTGAAATAACAGTTAAATATAATTGAGAGGCGCTTTATCTTCTAAAAAACAACAGATACTATAGAAAGGGATTGATAATTACAATTGTGTTTGGCACCTGTTGTTTTAACACGAGAGCACACAGAGGACAGCGGTATCAGGCGAACTTCTTCCCTTCGTGCCTTGTATAATACTTCCATCAGTCATATTAAATATAATTCTTCTCGCAAATCACGTACTCACTACGAAGTGAATCTTTACTCATGTTAGCCATTTCTAGAAATCCAGAAATCTGTCTCAAGCACTTCGTACTTTAATACAGTCACGACACGGAAAAATAATATGTACTGAAACTTTCAGTTGCAATTGTCAATTTTTCTCTGCTATGTGGGTTGTTCAATAATGATTCTAACCAATACTCTTGCTCAAGTGCGCATAATAGACGGAATGAAGCATCGGGATTCAACACTTCTATAACGCGGCCAATTGCCCATCGGTGTGGTTAAACCTTGAAGACATACCAATCAGAAATCACGCAAGCGCCAAGCAATAGGCCGAAATCACTTACCCATGATACTGAGACGGCATAATGACTTGAGAAGACTGTCCTGCCATCGTTCTAGTAATTGTCACAGCCGGAAACGATACTGGTACACACATTCAGAGTCACTTGCTATTCGCACACGTTACTGCGTGCAATGTCTGCGGAGTAACCTGTCGCTACTCAGATGCTATTTTGGATTCTAGGAGGAGTCCGTACTGCATTACATTAGAAAATAAATATTTTTGCCGAGCTTTCATCTAAGTGACTTGCCTCACAGGCAGCCCAATGACGACTTTTACTTCGGAGTGTACCAACAACTTAGCTAGTGCCCCGACCACTGAACATATGCGTCCGTACTCGTGAGTCACAGTAGACGATCCGCTTTTGAAAAGGAACGAGAACATGGCCAGAAACAGAGGAATCTGACTGTTTAGATATTGTCCTCTTTTACCATCTTTAGATCACAGTTAAAATAAATAATTCTTAACCTGAAGGATTAAAAACTCCTGGGACTATTTTATGGCTTTGTGCGATATCTCGATGTAGTGTATAGCCGACCAGTACTGGGATTCTCCTTCGGCATAGCCGTTCCCCGTGCTTTTCAGCTGACGGAAAGATCTACCTACGCGAAGATACTTCCAGAACAATCGAGACTTCTCTGTGTTCCTGCGAAAACGCTACACCCATGTGACTTCCAGTTACTTCACTCTTACCTTCCCGCTCTACGCAACGTACCACTTTTCATACGTAATGTTCAGTCGTCCGCCTGCCTAGTGTTCTTTCAAACTGCTTTCTCTTACTTCAACTGGAGTACAAAGTAAATAGCTTGTTTCACGTCGCCCTACTGGTGGCGTGAAATTCTTCTCTTTAAATTCTGGTAAATCCTTTAGTTATTATTATTATTACTATTATTAAATGTAACTAAAAGGAAAGTAGAAAAGGGTACATTTATACATTACTACGTTAAGAACTTGCAAACCTTATTTAAAGGGCTATGAAAAGCAGGACTCTGTGTTGATACAGAAACATGTTCCTAGATGCAATTTTGTCATGTGCTGACAAACATGGTTGGAGACCGTGGCTGTTATTTGAAGACAAATGTTGATGGTGTTGAGACAGCAACCAGCCACAAATTTATTTTCAATTCCTTTATTCAAAAGGTACCGTTACCGGTTTCTAATCATTATGATTCAGCTTCATACGGTTTCCATGCGTTTTTTTACAGATTAATTGTCCTAAAATATAAATAATACATGATCATAGGCACGCCACACACATGGTTGCGTTACAGATTTGCATCGGATGTGACTTACAACGCAACCATCTGTGTGACGTGCTTATAATTATGTATTATTTATAGTTTAGGACAATTAATCTGTAAAAAAAAACGCACCACATGTTGTAATGAAAGCATGAAAACCGTCTGAAGATGAACCTTAATGATTCGAAACCGGTAACGGTACCTTTTGAATGAAGGAACTGAAAATAAATTTGTGATTGGTTGCTGTCTCAACACCACAAACATGTTCCTTCTTTCAAGAATCGTATATACTATCAGGAGTCCGTATACGTCATACCATGAAACAATTCCAAGCCATTGCAAAGTACCCATAAAAGCGAAACATTTGTAATCACTCTTAGGTGATTATTCATTATTATAGAAAGATCATTCATGTGGCAGCAACAATAGCCAAACCACTACACAAGCTATTCAGAAAAGGTAGACATGAAACTGGATGAAGGACTGTCAAGTGGCTTTTGTAAATGCTGATTCATACACGATCCCAAGAAGCAATTAATAGTTGCATCAGGTGCTTCAGATATAGAAATTGGTGTAGTTTTATCATGCAGAGTGGGCAATGTGGAGAAGCCGACTGCTTTCATCTCCAAGACTTTGAATCCAGAACGACGAGGTTATTTTCAGGTAGGGAAAGAGGCTCTTACCCTAATATTTGCTGTAAAGAAATTTCATAATTATTTGTACAGGTGCAACAGTTTGTTACAAACTGACCACGTAGGTTCAGTGACGACAGGTTGCAAACGTGGTCGTTACTGTCGGTATACAATTCTGAAGTAGTACATCATGCTTCTTCAATACACAGCAACACCAATATACTGTCACTTTTACTAGCAAACTCACCAGAATATGTTTTCGGGTCGATGCTCAATGAAATACGGTGGTAATAGGACTACCAACAGAAGCAGAAGTCATAGCAGAAGCGGAAAGTAAAGATGAAATACTACGAAAACTGAATTATTTTATGGGAATTAAGTGGCCATTGTCTGCGAACCAAGTAACTTGAAATGATATACTTCGGGAGTCTACAACATGCATTGTCGCTGTTTAAAGGAGTGGCCGTCCTACACTCAGGGAAAGTGCTAGTAGTCATTCTGGAAGCACTACAACAAGAAGTGTTAAAAGTCTCGCGCAAATGCCATAGGGGAGTTTTCACTATCAAGAAAATGGCAAGACAACACGCCTACTAGAAAGGTCTTGCAAACACCGTGGGAAACATCTTACGCAAATGTACCCTCTGCAGGAAGTAACAAGCTGCCCCGCCCAAGTTATATTTTCCATGTCCCTAGTTGTGAGACTTGTAGAGTAGAATCCACGTGGACTACATCAGGCCATTGTTAGGAGAAAACTGGCTCGTACTACTGGAGGCCTGTATTAGTTTCCCATGTGTTGTAGGAGTGAGAAGCACTGGTGCAATGCAAATAGTTGAAGTACTGAAGCAGATATTTGCGGTAGAAGGTTTACCATCTGCCATTGTAATTGACATGGCGCACAGGTTACTGCTAGAGAATTGGAAGAGTTTTGTATGGCAAACGGGATTCAGTGTCTTCCTAGCGCACCATTCCACTCTGAATCTAGCAGTGTAGCTGAACGTTTTGTCAGAAATTTTAAAGCAAAGATGAGGAAATTTAATTACGAATACTTCTTACGGAAGTATTCCCCATGCCGACAAGTGCACAGCTGAGATGCTTCATGAAAGGAAGATGAGAATTCTATCCTCACTAACAGCGCCTCTTAGGTATAAAGCAACCGTCTCAAGACAGTCTGAAAGTAGGAAAAGGAAATTCGACATTCCTTAAAAAATGTATTCAGAGATGTCCGAGGATTGTCGTATGTAAATTGTCCCTAGGCATGCGGACCAGCCACAACCATGATATGATAACCCTTTCCATTGCAGGAGCTTCAAAGTCTTTTCAGTTTCAGATGGACACAAAGAGGGGAAAGGAGGAGTCACGGAATCGCAGCCATCAACCAGTGCTGAGTCAATGCAGGAAATAGTACCCTTGGATAGTCCATTAAATTTCGGGCAAGCTGCCGCTCAAATAAAATTTCCTCCACTGATATTTCGGCCGTGTGCCGTGCGGCCATCCTCAGAGTGAGTCACCAGACTGACGACAAGATGCCAAGCGCAGCCTCATACCTCTGGAGGTACGTGGACGATACTTTTGTGGTATGGCCGCACAGGATAGATGAATTACATCGATTTCTTGAGCATTTGAATTCCATCCGTGTTAGCCTCAAATTTACTATGGAAACAGAAAAAGACGGCTGTCTCCCCTTTTTGGATGTTGTCGTTCGCCGTAAAGTTGATGGCACATTAGGACATGCCGTATATCGGAAAGCAACTCACACATATCTATGTCTTCACGCCAGTAGCTGCCATCCCCCTTCACAGACCATAGGTGTCCTTAAGACCTTAGTGCATAGGGCGCACTGTATATCCGACAAAGACAATTTGCAAGAAGAGCTCACATGAGGATGGTCGAACGATACGCAGCCGAAATGGAAGTTGGAAGAGTTCTGTATAGCAAACGGGATTCAGTACGTTCCTAGCGCGGCAGCATGCCCGAAATTTAATGGACTATTCATTACGGCGCGGGAAGTTGAAAGTGCACATCAGTACCCATGGAGTTTGAGCCTAAGAACGGGACCACGGTCAATATGGAGGTGGATGTCATCCGGCCCCAGCAGCAGCAACAAAAGAAGAAGATGTTCCACATTTCTACGTTGAGAGTGAAGAGGCAGGGGGGAGGGAGGGAGGGGCAGTGTTGTCACCGCGAGTCGCAACTCCTGCAAACGAGACGTCCCTTCAGCAAACCAGCAATGGGAATTGAACGGGACAGCCTTGTGCCAGTAAATTCTAGTGACTTGAACAGAGTAATTATGTTTTACATCAAGAATCGCGTGGAACAAATACTGCGGACGTTCCACGGCCAGTCCTGCAGAGCCCCAGTGAGAGCCAGGAGGAGGCTCAGCTCCGGCTGTAGTCGGAGTTGCCGCTCACGTTCGTCGGCACGCTCGCCGCCAACGACGCCGATGTGAGATCAACGCCCCCGTATCAACGATGACACTGGCACGCAGCACGGTCTGTGCTGAAAAGAAGACTGTAGTGTTTACCGATTAGGACGTAGTCCCTGAATGGGAGTGGCACAACCGTTTCATGAGTATTTGTGATATTGAATAACTGAATGTTTCCGCATTAGAATTTCTGTCATTTCAATAGTTTTGTTTTATCTGTATGTGCTCCGGATATTGTAAGTTGGAGGAAGTGCTCCTAACCACACTGACATATTAGCGGTGCAAAGGGCAGTATTGTCAAAGTAGAAGTGGAGTTACAAAAGAATGATTTGAAGAAAATCCTAAGAAGTTATAATCTTAAGTCAAACACATCTTATCACACAGTGTTCACGCATTGCGAGATGGAAGATAAAAGACACAAGGCCTAAATATGAATTTCGTCTTCTGAAGTCATTTCACTGAGGAATTTGTAAAATGGTTCCTCCTTTCAATCAATATACAAGCCTTCCAGTGAGAGATATTGACTTGAATGATCGCAGGACGTAAAATCAGCTGAATTCCTTCAAGTAAGGAACAACATCTAGATCTGTTGACGTACCTGTACAATCCTGTGCAGATTATGTGCAACCCTCTAGCAGCAGTTTACCGTCGGTCGTTGGAACAAGAGATTGGGGAAAAGCACAAGTCTCGTTTGCTGAAACTAGATATTGTACAAGCCCCATTAATAGAAATGGTCGCCGGAGAGATGCATTAACCATAGCCCTGTATCATTCAGCGTCACTCTGTCGTAAAATTATGAAATCCGTTTCATCCTTGCCTGTTTTGACTCTTTTGCAGAATGAAGTTGTACTCTGTAGGAATCAACATGCATTCAAAACAAAATATCGCTTGAAACTTTTCAGGCTCGATTCGATTATGTAATACAGAGGACGGAAGAGAGCGAAGCCTTGCTTGAGTCCGTATTCTTTGATTTCCGGAAGTTGTTTTTCTATAGTTCCGCATTGTCTTTAATGAACGATATACCACCTTACCGGGTATCACGTCAGACTTGTTACTGGATCCACGATTTATCAGCAGATAGAACCCAGCATGCCAGTCTTAACAGGACGAAATAGTAGGATGTAAAAGTAATCTCTAGAACATCCCCATAGAGTGTCGAAGGGGCATTATCGATAGCGATATACACAATCTAAGTGAACGTGGAGCCAACGTAGTAAGCTCCGTGCGGCAGTTCGCGGATGACGCCTTGTGCGCAGGAAAAGTGTAGAAAAATGCAAATTGACCTGCACAGAATCGACACTTTCTAGCAACTGTAAATGTGGAAAAATCAAGTTTTGCCCGCCTACATTATTGCGGATATATCGCTGGAAACAGTAACAATCCTAAAATATGTCAAATTATGCATTAAGCATTATGAATTGTGTCGAAAGACCAGAGAAACCTAGTTTCAGGTTGACATTCACTGGCAGCATCCTCAAGAAAAGCAATTAATCCACAAAAGTCGCAGCTTAAGGAAAACTTGTTCGACCGATTTTTTAGTATCGCACATTTGCCTGGAGCGTAGTGTTAGTACAGGTGATAGGGAAAATTCTAGAAACAGGAGTGCGTTGTGACAGAGATTCGCTTACTAAATGCAGGAGAGTTAGTCGATGTTCACCAAATTCCAGTGCAGACGCTAAAACAGAGGCGTTGAGCATCACAGAGGTTTAATAATAAAATTCTGAGAGCATATATTCCAACAAGGATCAGGAAATATATTGCTTCCGGCCACTTTCGTCTCGCGAAATAACCATTAAGGGATAATCAGAGAAACTACCGCTCTTTTCGCAGGTTTATCGATAGATAATCTCCTCAAAAACAGTTTCCGACTGGGACCGGAAAATGGGGAGCACAGTTACCAAACTGCTCTCCACCATACACCCTAAGGTGGCTTGCATAGTGCACATGTACCCTTCTGGTCACTAAAATTGGAATACTATGAGGATAGCATGCAACAAATATAAAACTGGCTTGACAGGAAGTGTAGACGAATGGCACTTCAGCGTAACAGCACAAGGAAGATAGCAGTAATGGTAAACACTTTCCGTATATAAAGAAAGATGACACATCGGATTTTTCGTTTAAAAACTGTATTTAAATGTTGGTTGTTTGTGAGAAGATCGTATTTTTCTAATATAAGAACTAGGAAGGTCTAGCAACACCTGCCGGAATTTGACGGCGGCAGGATCCTGGCCTCGCAATACTGGACACAGATGTTGCGCAACCGCTCCTGCATACGTCGTCGCAATGGAAACATACGTATGTGAAGCCTCCGAAGACAACAAACGTTGCCAAACTGCTTGCATCATTATCAAACGAGTCCAGCACTTGGCGTAATGGTATAGTTTGCCATACGGCACACAACGTGGTAACCTCTCTTACGCATAGCCCGTAATTTGGACAGCAGTCATTACATTCATGTTGTGTTACAAGACCATTGGCTGTGTCCGAGATCTCCACGGCGTTAACTTTTCAACGCAAGACCACATATTGCTTTCGATGTCCTGACCTACCTCGATATAGATTATAACCTACTGCTGCCCTGGCCAGCAAGTTCCCACTGAAAACATTTAGTCATTCGTTGGCGAGAGACTGGCACCCCAGCACCTGCCAGCCTCTACGATTCATAGTATCTGAGATACAGTTGAAGCAGCATGGAATGACGTACCTATATTGATGAGCCAAAACATTATGACCACCTGCTTAATAGCCTGTTTGTCCGTCTTTGCAACGAAATATATCACTGATTCTGCGTATCAGGGATCAGACAGTTTGCGGAGATATGTGCCATTAGAAGTCTACGCACAGGTCATGTAATTCGTGTCGATAACCACGAAGAGCTGCAGCACTGTTGGTTATGAGTGTACCTGTGCTTACGTTGTCCAGACCCGCATGTTGGCTGCAACTGTAGAGCACACCGATGCTTGTGTTTCGACTCTACGTCGCAGTACCAGTACCGGCGCCTATCGGCAAGTCAGGACACTAACATTACTAACAACAAATCCTGCAGCGTACAATGTGAACATCGTTCCATTGTCACCACCTGCTTAATAGATTGCTCGTCCCTCTGATTCTGTGTATCAGGGGTTCGACAGTTTGCTGGTAGTTTTGTGGAGGTATGTGGCATGAGATGTCTGCGCACAGGTTACGTAATTGGCGTAAATAAATGGCCGCTGATTTACGTACGCGGTGATGGCTTCCGATAGCGACCCAGATGGTGTCCACGAGATGTCCATGAGGCGAATTTGGTCGCCGAGACATCGACGTGAGTTTACTATAATGCTCCTCACTGTAGCACGGTTCTGACTCTGCTGAAAGACGACATCCGCGTCGGGGAAGACATCGAGCATGAAGGGATGCAGGTGGTTCGCAGCTGTCAGCATCTCTTCGATTACTACCCCCCCCCTCCCCGCCACCCAGCCAGTGTCCGCCGTGGCGCACTGTACGTTTCGAGTCGCCGTTTACCTCGCTGACTGCGTTTGTGAAGACGACCACCGATCGACGGTCGAATTGCGATGGTCCCGTGTCCACTGCAATTGTAACTGACGATTTCGTTGGGTCAACATGTGAACACGTAGGGGTGATCTGCTGCGGAGTTCCATGTTCAACAATGTACGACGAACGTTGAGCTCCGAAACCCTTGCGAGTAAACCAACTTGGCTCAAATGGTTCTGAGCACTATGCGACTTTTCTGAGGTCATCTGTCCCCTAGAACTTAGAACTACTTAACTCTAATTAACCTAAGGACATCACACACATCCATGCCCGAGGCAGGATTCGAACCTACGACCGTAGCGGTCGCGCGGTCCCAGACTGTAGCGCCTAGAACCGCTCTGCCACCCCGGCCGGATACACCAACATTGTGCTCTTTAGGCAGAGATGCCACAGATCAGCATCTATTCCTCTTGGCAAGCCATCGAACCCCACGTTCTTTGAACAGTCTTTGACGTCCAACCATGTAGGTCATAGTAATACTTTTACTACCGTTCTAAGTCTGTCGGTACGTGCTCACGGCAGTAGTACGTGAACATTCGGTCAGCTTCGCCGTTCTCGAGATATTCACAGGCTCTGCGTAATAATAATCTGCCTTTTGTCAGTGTCACTTATCTCAATGTATTTACCCATTTCAGCCAATATCTTTGCTATGGTGATCCTCCGTCCATGTCTGCTCCGTTTACATACTTTTGTTAATGCTTCACGTGCCCGCTTATCAGTAGATTCGTCTTCTAAGGTCGGTTCGACTTGATGCTCAGCTGCATTAGAGGCTACCGCTAGAGGTGACACCTCTGGGTTCTCAATTTCACAGCTGTAAATTTAATTATGTATTGTTCTCACTGTACTGTACACAGCAATGAGTAAAATTTCATCGCTTTCTATCTTCTCTGGTGCTGTAGTTTTAATGGTCACCAGTGTATATTCAGAAACGTATGAATTTAAAAGACATGTGGTTTATCAAATACGTTAAGTAACATCATGTCAGAGACCAGGTCTTCGCTCAACTGTATCTTATCTCAGTGCAAAAAATTTCTAACATGGAACTCTCTCAAAGTTTATTACGAGGACAAGGAAGTTAGTATAATACTGCAACACAGTGTCTCATAATTATTACTTTGTTTTTTAATCTTGATTTTATTTTTGTGAATATACGTCTACGTATCTTATTATTTTGTTAGTAACGATCATTAATTAAATATCTGTAACGTATATTTGTGACAAACTGTTCACAGGTACTATTGTAAAATACTGTAGAAGAAACGCTGGGAAAGTTACCGACTCTGAATTATGTAGAATCCAAAGATATTATTAAGAGTATCGCACAAACATCGTTGAGGCTTGACCGCAGGCAGACGGGAAGAGAGTTGCAAATGAACAGTGATCAAGCATGGAAGTAAAGCGGCTGTGCTAGCGTTCGTGATTAAATGCGTTGTCTGTCTGTAAATGTTTGACGAGTGAACATATATCTGGGACAGGGTACATGGCTCAATCAAGAAAATTTGGCAAATGGAATAAATGGAAGAAGAGTACCGCATGACTAAAGTTCATGCAAATTGCTCGTTACTGAAGGAAGAACCTTTTGCCAATTGTTTTTGCGAAAGAAGGCATTACACCTCATTGTCTGCAACTCAACACAAACTAAGACTGTGCCATTTAGCAGTGTAGTTTTGTAAAAGACTTTCCACTAA
This sequence comes from Schistocerca nitens, assembly GCF_023898315.1. NCBI lineage: Eukaryota > Metazoa > Arthropoda > Insecta > Orthoptera > Acrididae > Schistocerca > Schistocerca nitens. Next base: position 925,812,935 of record NC_064617.1, on the reverse strand, counting down.
CGTATATTCATCAGTCTCAAACATTATAGTCATTTTTCAAATGTTTTTTATTCCAGTCTTTGATCACAATGTCAATTCTTTAGACGATAATGCCTGCTTCGCAATGCCTGTCAGCTTCGTTTTGCTTCACAACGCATATCACTCTTGCCTGCCAGTAGCTGGCTCTGTTGCAACTCGCTTCCACTGTGGCATACTTTATGACCAAATACGGTCAATATACTACGATACGAAATGATGAGGGATACCATACGACTCAAACAGTCCACAACAAATCTAACTGAAATAATAAAGAAATTAACGACCATGGTCGCCAGCTCAATTGGGAACTGTCTGTCCAATATCCGATCAATAAGGTGGACAGCAGTGAATAGGTAGCCGTTTGGCTGTACATGAACAGAAGGCTAACATGCATTTCTGAAGACAATACGTTACGAAATAGTAATGAACAAAGAATGTAATGGTTAATACTAAGATATATTAATATGGAAAAAGGTAGTTAATCTCGTTACCGAAAACTAAATGATTGACTGGAGCTAGCTCTTTTATTGTGACAGCAATTTACGTAATCTCAGATTTATACTTACTTACATACACCAGTTTACTGGGTTTGGCAAGCTACATACTGGTCAATACTAAGATATATTAATAAGGAAAAAGGTATTTAAGCTCTTTACTGAAAACTAAATTATTCACTGGACCTAGCTCTTTTGTTGTGACAGCAATTTACGTAATCTCAGATTTATACTTACTTACATACACCAGTTTACTGGGTATGGCAAGCTACATACTTTGAATAAATTGTAATTACAGTGAAAGTTTACAGCATTAAATAAGCAGCTGTTGATTTGCAACAGAGTGACAATGCTGAAATACGAAAAAAGGCAATACCCAATAGCAATAATCCAGCAGACACATATTCTTTGATTTGCGATTGCCAGAACTACTTTAATTGTAGTTATTTACTTTGTCTTCATTCAGTTAGCAAGAACGACTTTGCCCCTGAAAATTATCGAACAACAGTTAACTTATTGAAGTGTCATTCTTAAGTAATTTCAATTATCGTTTTAGCAAACACACAAAACTGGCAATGATAGTCTTTTATTTTTATCTATTTAAACAGAAGCACTCGAGTATTCAATAATTGGAAATGAATGAAACCTTAAGTAGGTGCAACGAGTGAGGATGGTAAGATCAGGTACCTGTAGTATGATATTATTCAATTAAAATACACTGATAATGTCAGTGGGTAAGGCCTAACAGAGTTAAAATAAAATAACCTTACAGTTCTTTGCATATGTTATGCCGTCGTCTTCGTTGTTGTCTACAATGCTCCCATAGCTCCACGTATATTGCGGGCGCACTTTGATTAGCAGTGACCAATTACGAGGCAGTATCCTTTCTTTTTTTTTGTTATGGTTTTAGGGCGCAAAACTGCTACGGTCATTAGCGCCCGGACTGTGACTTAGGAAAAGGTAAAAAACGAAACTGGAAACCAGCAGAAATGGGAACGAAACTCTAAAAATTAGAGAAACAAAATAGAAGGAAAGCTTAAAAAACCACTATAGAAGGGGGTTGGTTGTCCCCAAAAAAGAGCTTCAAATGACTGACGTCATCTCACAAGCACTAATAAACTCGAGAACGCGATCGGCTGAGCGCGTGTCATCTGCTAAAATGGAAGATATATCAGGCGACAGCTGTAGACGGACGCATAGCGGAGTAAAATAGGGGCACTCAAGTAAAAGGTGTCTTACCGTCCACAGCTGAGAGCAGTGGGGACAGAGTGGGGGAGGATCACCACTTAAAAGATGTCGATGGCTAAAAAGACAGTGCCCTATCCGGATTCTAGTTAAAATTACCTCCTCCCGACGACGCGTTCGGGAGGAAGAGGTCCAATCACAGGGAAGAGCTTTCACGACCCGCAATTTATTATTGGGAAGTGTCGACCAATGTGCGTGCCATTAAAGAGTAACACGACGACATAAAACACTCCGCAGATCGGCAAAGGGAATCGTGCGAATAGCTGGCTGAAGAAGAGAGACTGCAGCCTTGGCCGCTATATCGGCCGCCTCATTTCCACAGATACCAACGTGTCCTGGGATCCAGAGGAACGCCACAGAGACGCCCCCCCCCCCCCCCAAGTGGATCAAGTGGAGGCAGCCCTGAATCCGGTGGACCAGAGGGTGGACGGGGTACAGAGCTTGGAGACTGAGGAGAGAGCTGAGAGAATCTGGATAACATACTGTATCCGCTGATGGCGACGGATGTATTGGACGGCCTGGAGAACAGCGTAAAGCTCCGCAGTATAAACCGAACACTGGTCGGGAAGCCGAAATCGATTTGGGGTGTCGCCAACAATATAGGCATTCCCTGCACCTAACGATGATTTCGAGCCATCAGTGTAAATAAATGTGGCTTCCTTCATTTGTGCACATAGAGCAGCAAATGCCCGACGATAAACAAGTGAAGGGGTACCATCCTAGGGAAATTGACAGTCACGGAGCAGGCAGGTCCGGGGTTGGAGCCAAGGCGGTTTTAGGAAAGCGGAAGGAAAGAGAATGGAGCAGTTGACGGAAGTGGACTCCCGGTGGTAGTAGGGAGGAAGGGCGGATTGCATACACTAAATCCAAGGAGGCATCGAAAAAAATGTCATGGGCCGGATTAGCAGGCATGGAAGACAGATGGCTAGCATAACGACTCAGAAGGACACCTCGCCGATTGGACAGCGGAGGTTCAGCAGTCTCAGCATAAAGGCTTTCCACAGGGCTGGTGTAAAAAGCTCCAGACACTAAACGTAATCCACGGTGGTGGATAGAGTCGAGACGTCGAAGAAGAGACGGCCGAGCAGAGGAGTAAACTATGCTTCCGTAGTCCAATTTCGAGCGCACTAAGGCGCGATAGAGGCGGAGAAGGACCACTCGGTCCGCTCCCCAGGAGGTACCATTCAGGGCACAGAGGGTGTTGAGGGATCGCAGACAGCGAGCCGAAAGATAGGAAACGTGGGAGGACCAGCACAGTTTTCTGTCAAACATAAGACCCAAGAATTTAGCGACGTCCGAAAACGGAAGGTTGTCAGGTCCTAGACATAAGGAAGGTGGAAGAAACTCCGTGCGAGGCCAAAAATTAACACAAACGGTCTTACTGGGAGAAAAGCGGAAGCCTGTTGCGATGCTCCAAGAGTGAAGGCGATCGAGACATCCTTGAAGACGTCGTTCAAGAAGGCTGGTCCGTTGAGAGCTGTAGTAGATCGCAAAATCGTCCACAAAGAGGGAGCCCGAGACATCGGGAAGGAGACAGTCCATAATTGGATTTATGGCAATGGCAAACAGTACAACACTTAGCACGGAGCCCTGGGGTACCCCGTTTTCTTTGGAGAAAGTGCGGGAGAGAGTAGTGTTCACCCGCACTCTAAATGTGCGCTCTGCCATAAATTCGCGAAGAAAAAGGGGCAGCCGACCTCGAAAGCCCCAAGAGAACAGTGTGCGGAGTATGCCTGTCCTCCAACAGGTATCGTATGGTCTCTCCAGATCAAAAAATATTGCTACTGTTGGGCGTTTCCGGAGAAAATTGTTCATGATATAAGTGGAGAGAGCAACAAGATGGTCAACTACAGAACGATGCTTTCGGAAACCTCATTGGGCAGGTGTTAAAAGACTGCGGGACTCCAGCCACCAAGCTAAACGGCAATTCGCCATACGCTCCAAAACCTTACATACACTACTCGTGAGAGAAATGGGGCGATAGCTAGAGGGGAGATGTTTGTCCTTTCCAGGTTTCGGAACAGGAACGACGATAGCTTCCCGCTATCGTCTGGGAAAAGTACTTTCGGTCCAATTTCGATTATAAAGGCGAAGGAGGTAACGCAGACTATGAGTTGATAAATGCAGCAACATTTGGATGTGGATACCATCCGGTCCTGGGGCGGAGGAGCGAGAAGAAGAGAGTGTATGTTGGAGTTCCCGCATGCAGAAAACATTATTATAGCTTTCGCGATTTTAAGAGGAGAAAGCAAGAGGTTGTACTTCCGCTGCACGTTTCTTCGGGAGAAACGCTGGCGGGTAATTTGAAGAGCTCGAAATCTCAGCAAAGTGTTGACCCAATGAGTTAGAAATTGCGACGTGGTCCACTAACGTATCATGTGCGACAGTGAGCCCAGAGACCGAGGAGAAACTAGGCGCGCCAGACAACCGTCGAATCCGACTCCAAACTTCCGAGGAGGGAGTGAAGGTGTTAAATGAGCTAGTAAAGAATTCCCAGCTTGCCTTCTTGTTATCGCGGATGACGCGACGGCATCGCTCACGGACCTGCTGATAGCGGATACAGTTGGCCAATGTAGGATGGTGGCGGAAAACGCGAAGAGCACGTCGCCGCTCACGTATTGCGTCACGGCATACCTCGTTCCACCAAGCAACTGGGGGGCGCCGGGGCAATTCGGAGGTGCGTGGTATTGAACGTTCCGCAGCTGTAACAATAATGTCTGTAATATGTGTGACCTCATCGTCGACGCTAGGAAAGTGACGGTCATCGAATGTCGCTAGAGTCGAAAAAAGTGTCCCATCGGCTTGGTCAAACTTCCAGCGTCGCGGGCTCATATATGGCAGTTGAGGCTGCAGTCTAAGGACACATGGAAAGTGGTTACTCGAGTGTGTATCATCAAGGGCGAACCATTCGAAGCGCCGAGCTAGCGGAACACTACCGACCGAAAGGTCCAAATGAGAGAAATTTGTTGTGGAGGCAGACAAAAATGTAGGGTCCCCAGTGTTGAGGCAAACAAGATCCGTTTGGTGGAAGACGTCTATCAATAGTGAGCCACGCGTACAAGGATGTGGAGATCCCCAAAGCGGGTGGTAGGCATTGAAGTCCCCAACCAGCAAATAGGGGGGTGGAAGCTGACCAAGAAGATGAAGGAGATCAGCTCGTGCCATTGGAGTGGACGATGGAATGTATACAGTACATAGAGAGAAGATGTATCCAGAAAGGGAAAGACGGACAGCGACAGCTTGGAAGGAAGTGTTTAAGGGGATTGGGTGATAATGGAGAGTATCATGGAGAAGAATCATGAGTCCTCCATGTGCTGGAGTGCCTTCAACAGAGGGGAGATCAAATCGGACTGACTGAAAATGGGAGAGAACAAAGCGGTCGAAGGGACGCAGCTTTGTTTCCTGAAGACAGAAGATGATCGGCGAGTAGGATCGTAAGAGGATCGACAATTCATCCCGACTGGCTCGAATGCCGCGGATATTCCAATGGGTAATGGACATAGGGTGAACAGAAAATGGAGGAATGTGACCAAGGTTGCCGTCAACTCAACAACTGCTCAGAGCTTGCGACTGACAACGTGGAACAGCATTCAGCCGAAGGCAGAAGATCCTGATCCATAGGTTGTTCAGGAGCAGCTCCTGCCACCAGCGATCGGCCGATTGATCGGCCACCAGCAGTGCGCCTCGGCGACACAGAAGACGGCCGAGGGCGGCTACCACCATGTGGTGCTGTAGACGAGACACGCCGTGGCGGAGAAGGAGAGGAACTGGGTTTCTTACTAGCCTTCTTGGAAACAGGATGTTTAGATGAAGGAGGAACCGATGGTTGTGAAGTTGGGGTACGTAAAAAATCTTTTTTGGAAGTCTTGGTGTCTGACTTTTGGGCTCGAGATTTCGCAGAACCCGATGAAGGGTGAGCCATAGAGTGAGCAGGCGAAAGTGGGGAGGTTGAACCGGCGATCTTTGCGCTGGCCGATCTGACGACTGTGGCAGTAAAGGTGAGATCACAAGTCTGCGTGGCCGCCTCCTTTGTTGGCCGAGGAGAGGCAAGGACAGTGCTGTATTTTCCTGTCTGAGGCACAGTGGGCTTTCGACTGGCGAATAATTTTCGAGCAGCAAAGGTCGAAACCTTTTCCTTCACTCTGATTTCCTGAATGAGCTTTTCGTCTTTAAAAATGGGGCAATCTCTAGAGGAAGCAGAGTGGTCACCCATACAGTTGATGCAATGAGGGGATGGAGGTGGACAAGCACCCTCATGGGCATCCTTGCCACATGTAACACATTTGGCCGGATTGGAACAGGACTGGCTGGTATGATTGAACCGTTGACACCGATAGCAACGCGTAGGGTTTGGGATGTAAGGGCGAACTGAAATTATCTGAAGCCCGCTTTAATGTGCGATGGGATTTGAACTTTGTCAAATGTCAAGAAGACAGTGCGGGTTGGAATGATGTTCGTGTCAACCCTTTTCATGACTCTATGAACAGCCGTTACGCCCTGGTCAGACAGGTAGTGTTGAATTTCCTCGTCGGACAATCCGTCGAGGGAGCGTGTATAAACGACCCCACGTGAGGAATTTAAAGTGCGGTGCGCTTCCACCTGGACAGGGAAGGTGTGTAGCAGTGAAGTACGCAGGAATTTTTGTGCCTGGAGGGCACTAACTGTTTCTAACAACAAGGTGCCATTTCGTAATCTGGAACAAGACTTTACAGGACCTGCAATTGCGTCGACACCTTTCTGAATAATGAAAGGGTTGACCGTGGAGAAGTCGTGACCTTCGTCAGACCTAGAAACAACAAGGAACTGTGGCAACGATGGAAGGACTGTCTGTGGCTGAGACTCATTGAACTTACGCTTGTGAGCAGACATAGTAGAAGATGAGGAAACCATTGCAAAAGTATCCCCCATGATTACACTGTTCTACAAAAAAAACCTTTTTTTCTATTTCTGATAAAAATATTGTGATCCTAGTTGTATTTTCAGTGCTGAATTGAAAACTGTTTTTGGTTTTTATCTGTCAGGGATAGTTTACGAGTAATCGCAATTTTATTTCTCTTTTCAGTTTCTGATATAGTGCAGCAAACGTGAGGTGAAATTCGCCAATGAAATGCACATCTTTATGATGTTATAAGTTCATCACATTAATGGAGGGTGGGATCTAATATATAACACAGTAACCTTGTGTATACACTTTGAAGCATTTATTTGACATGAGAAATTACAGAAAATTGACAAACAATGAGCCACTGCCTTGTAATGCACATCACGTTTTTCTCTTGTATTGTGAATCTTTCTTCTCTCGAATGATATTCCAGCAATAATCTGCTAACATAGAAGGTACCCACTTCGCTTCATAGCGTCTTTCTATGGTAGAAATGTCTTTATGGAATCTTTCCCCATGTTCATCCGATACGTCACTACAACTCTCTGTGAAGTAGTCCAGATTAGAGTCCATCATACGTACCTTCAAAGACATATTGCACCCCAAATCCTGATATGCTTTGAACATATCCTTCACCATTGCGTTGTAGTTAGTAGCTTTTCTTCTTCCGAGGAAGTTTTCCGACACCATCTTGAAACAGTCCCATGCAGTTTTTTCTTTATCAGTTAAACATGCTTCAAAATTTGCAACTTTCTGCAGCTCCCTGATTTGTGGGGCCACAAATACACCTTCCTTTATTTTTGCAGCTGAAAGACGGGGGAATTTGGTAGCTAGATATGCAAACCCAAAGCCTGTTGGATCCATGGCCTTCACGAATTGTTTCATCAGGCCAAGTATAATGTGAAGCGGTGGAAGTAGTATATATTCAGGAGCTACCAGACTTTCACGTTGTACATTCTTTTCGCCAACTTTCCATCTTCGCCTAGGCCATTTCTTTTTCACGTAGTGAGAATTTTGGTCTCGACTATCCCACTCGCAAAGAAAACAGGCATACTTTGCGTAGCCTTGTTGCCTTCCCGGTACCATAGCAATTACCTTGAAATCTGCACATATTTTCCATTTGTGTTCATTGTATTTTAATGAATTTAGCATCCTTTGTACGAATTCGTAATTCTCTTTTGTCAAACTAACGTAAGCTACTGGAACAGAGGGTATTTTATTACCGTTATGAAGCAAAACACCCTTCAGACTTGTTTTCGATGCATCTATGAAAAGTCTCCACTCCTGTGAAATATAAGTGAAGTTCAGCACTTTCATCAGGCCAGCAACGTCATTGCAAAAAATGTCAGTGCTTCGTCAGTTGAAAAATAAGAAATAAAGGCATGTTCTCTGTGCCTGAACACACTGATTTTAGTACTTTGGTGCAGTAGATTATACTCTTGTAATCTTGAACCAAGCAGCTGCGCCTTTTGTTTACTTAGTCCTAGATCATATACTAAATTATTTAAATCTGCCTGTGCTAACAAATGAGGCAATGACTCACTTGTGCAGTGATATAAAGAATCATCATCTGTGATTTCTTCAGTACTACTTATTTCATGGTCGCTCGGAATTTGACCTCGAGCTCTTGAAGGTACTGGAAGGTTGTCGGAATGCTGCACTGGCATTCTCGCTCAAGGCAGATCTGGGTAAACAATGTACCTCTTCGACTTTTTGTTTGTAAAACCCTGAATTTTTGTTAGACAGAAATAACATTCAGTAACATGGTTCTTAGGCTCCCTCCACACCATGGGAACAGCAAACAACGCCACATTCTCTTTACCTTTCCACCACTGAATTAGTTTGCAGTAACATGTAGCACAACAGAAATGTGGTGTCCATTCTTTATCTTGGTCTCCTACCTCTACTCCAAAGTAATGTTTGTATGCTTTCTTTATGACTGAAGAAATTTTATTCCTATTTCTGGCAAAAGTGAACTTCCCACAGATGTAGCAGAAGTTGTCCGGCTTATATCGACATCCACGATGACGTGGCATTTCTGTAAATTTAAAAATACCGCTTTGGTAATACACCTGCATTAAAATAATAGTAGGGAACTAGTGGAAGGCTGATGTGTAAAAACAAGCAGCCGTTTTACCTTCAGCACCAGGCTCAATCAGTTTACACACAGAAACAAAAAAATTCAACCGTGCTCGGAAATATGACAGTTACTTGTCAGCCAAAACACCCACTCGTTAAGACTGACACAAATTGCGGCTAACACCACTGTTGTAAACTCGATGCACCTGCCCCTAGGAGGCGTGAAGCTTTACTGCCGAGGCAGCGACCGGCAGTCGCCGTTCGAGTTAATGAGATGTTTCAGGTGGTCTTAATGACATAGGTGTGGCGGGGGATAAGCTAATGATGTCTGATTCTTCCCACCTGCTGTTGCACAAGAAATTATCACGTTCTATCACTACTGGATGCGGCAACATACCCGTATTTCTCTATAACGTCTCTGTGTTTGCCATGAATTGTGAATAGACATATATATACATATTACATAAAAAGTATCCCTGACAACGATATTTTGTTTACATATCTGAATTTCCCACGGTAAAATGGTCTAGAAGCACATACTTTAATATCAGAAATAGAACCCAAGTCGAACAGTGTTACCGGCGTCTCCGATGGCGCGCTCCTTCCTTGTGGGGGCCCTCTCTGAGGGCACTCCCGCCTTAGGTGACTGTTCACACCTCAGGTCACACCTCCCGAGAAACGGACGGAGGGACCAATCGGCACTTTCGGAAGGTATCAGCTCGGGTAATCACCCCTCCCTGGGCCTGGCCGTTACCAGGGGGTACGTACGTGTCCTACCTGTCTATCTGGGGTGGGGAATTACGCCTTACCCCGTCACTGGCTACGCATGGAAATGCGTGGGTCAGCCTTTAGACACGCACAGGAAGGAAAGAAGAGAATGGGAAAAACAAAGGGAAACGAAAGAAGAGAGGTCTCAAACGCCGCAGCGGAGAAAAGGGAAAAGAGAAGAGGTAAGGAAAAGAGAAGGACAATGGAAGACTTGCAAGCAGAGAAAGCAAAGAATGGGTTACATTTTCGAGTGTCCGTCTCCGGATGTAGGCACAAAACATACTCCCAGGGGGGGGGGGGAGAAAGGGAAGGAAAGAGGTGGAGGTGAAGGGGGGGGGTGAAGATGGGGGATGGGGAAGGATGCGGAAGGCTTGCTACGCACGTATCCACAAAAGAGTTGTAGACCCCCTGGGGGGAGGCAGTATCCTGATCTTTTTTTTTTTTTTTTTTTTTTTGGTCATCAGTCTACTGACTGGTTTGATGCGGCCCGCCACAAATTCCTTTCCTGTGCTAACCTCTTCATCTCAGAGTAGCACTTGCAACCTACGTCCTCAATTGTTTGCTTGACGTATTCCAATCCCTGTCTTCCTCTACAGTTTTTGCCCTCTACAGCTCCCTCTAGTACCATGGAAGTCATTCCCTCATGTCTTAGCAGACGTCCTATCATCCTGTCCCTTCTCGTTATCAGTGTTTTCCACATATTCCTTTCCTCTCCGATTCTGCGTAGAACCTCCTCATTCCTTACCTTATCAGTCCACCTAATTTTCAACATTCGTCTATAGCACCACATCTCAAATGCTTCGATTCTCTTCTGTTCCGGTTTTTCACTACCATACAATGCTGTACTCCAGATGTACATCCTCAGAAATTTCTTCCTCAAATTAAGGTCGGTATTTTATATTAGTAGACTTCTCTTGGCCAGAAATGCCTTTTTGCCATAGCGAGTCTGCTTTTGATGTCCTCCTTGCTCCGTCCGTCATGGTTATTTTACTGCCTAGGTAGCAGAATTCCTTAACTTCATTGACTTCGTGACCATCAATCCTGATGTTAAGTTTCTCGCTGTTCTCATTTCTACTACTTCTCATTACCTTCGTCTTTCTCCGATTTACTCTCAGACCATACTGTGTACTCATTAGACTGTTCATTCCATTCAGCAGATCATTTAATTCTTCTTCACTTTCACTCAGGATAGCAATGTCATCAGCGAATCGTATCATTGATATCCTTTCACCTTGTATTTTAATTCCACTCCTGAACCTTTCTTTTATTTCCATCATTGCTTCCTCGATGTACAGATTGAAGAGTAGGGGCGAAAGGCTACAGCCTTGTCTTACACCCTTCTTAATACGAGCACTTCGTTCTTGATCGTCCACTCTTATTATTCCCTCTTGCATGTTGTACATATTGTATATGACCCGTCTCTCCCTATAGCTTATCCCTACTTTTTTCAGAATCTCGAACAGCTTGCACCATTTTATATTGTCGAACGCTTTTTCCAGGTCGACAAATCCTATGAACGTGTCTTGATTTTTCTTTAGCCTTGCTTCCATTATTAGCCGTAAAGTCAGAATTGCCTCTCTCGTCCCTTTACTTTTACTAAAGCCAAACTGATCGTCACCTAGCGCATTCTCAATTTTCTTTTCCATTCTTCTGTATATTATTCTTGTAAGCAGCTTCGATTCATGAGCTGTTAAGCTGATTGTGCGATAATTCTCGCACTTGTCAGCTCTTGCCGTCTTCGGAATTGTGTGGATGATTCTTTTCCGAAAGTCAGATGGTATGTCGCCAGACTCATATATTCTACACACCAACGTGAATAGTCGATTTGTTGCCACTTCCCCCAATGATTTTAGAAATTCTGATGGAATGTTATCCATCCCTTCTGCCTTATTTGCCCGTAAGTCCTCCAAAGCTCTTTTAAATTCCGATTCTAATACTGGATCCCCTATCTCTTCTAAATCGACTCCTGTTTCTTCTTCTATCACATCAGACAAATCTTCACCCTCATAGAGGCTTTCAATGTATTCTTCTCACCTATCTGCTCTCTCCTCTGCATTTAACAGTGGAATTCCCGTTGCACTCTTAATGTTATCACCGTTGCTTTTAATGTCACCAAAGGTTGTTTTGACTTCCCTGTATGCTGAGTCTGTCCTTCCGACAATCATATCTTTTTCGATGTCTTCACATTTTTCCTGCAGCCATTTCGTCTTAGCTTCCCTGCACTTCCTATTTATTTCATTCCTCAGCGACTTGTATTTCTGTATTCCTAATTTTCCGGAACATGTTTGTACTTCCTCCTTTCATCAATCAACTGAAGTATTTCTTCTGTTACCCATGGTTTCTTCGCAGCTACCTTCTTTGTACCTATGTTTTCCTTCCCAACTTCTGTGATGGCCTTTTTTAGAGATGTCAATTCCTCTTCAACTGTACTGCCTACTGCGCTATTCCTTATTGCTGTATCTATAGCGTTAGAGAACTTCAAATGTATCTCGTCATTCCTTAGTACTTCCGTATCCCACTTCTTTGTGTGTTGATTCTTCCTGACTAATGTCTTGAACTTCAGCCTACTCTTCATCACTACTATATTGTGATCTGAGTCTATATCTGCTCCTGGGTACGCCTTACAATCCAGTATCTGATTTCGGAATCTCTGTCTGACCATGATGTAATCTAATTGAAATCTTCCCGTATCTCACGGCCTTTTCCAAGTATACCTCCTCCTCTTGTGATTCTTGAATAGGGTATTCACTATTACTAGCTGAAACTTGTTACATAACTCATTTAGTCTTTCTCCTCTTTCATTCCTTGTCCCAAGCCCATATTCTCCTGTAACCTTTTCTTCTACTCCTTCCCCTACAACTGCATTCCAGTCGCCCATGACTATTAGATTTTCGTCCCCCTTTACATACTGCATTACCCTATCAATATCCTCATACACTTTCTCTATCTGTTCATCTTCAGCTTGCGACGTCGGCATGTATACCTGAACTATCGTTGTCGGTGTTGGTCTGCTGTCGATTCTGATTAGAACAACCCGGTCACTGAACTGTTCACAGAAAAACACCCTCTGCCCTACCTTCCTATTCATAACGAATCCTACACCTGTTATACCATTTTCTGCTGCTGTTGATATTACCCGATACTCATCTGACCAGAAATCCTTGTCTTCCTTCCACTTCACTTCACTGCCCCCTACTATATCTAGACTGAGCCTTTGCATTTCCCTTTTCAGATTTTCTAGTTTCCCTACCATCTTCAATCTTCTGACATTCCACGCCCCGACTCGTAGAACGTTATCCTTTCGCTGATTATCCAATCTTTTTCTCATGGTAACCTCCCCCTTGGCAGTCCCCTTCCGGAGATCCGAATGGGGGACTATTCCGGAATCTTTTGCCAATGGAGAGATCATCATGACACTTCTTCAATTACAGGCCACATGTCCTGTGGATACACGTTACGTGTCTTTAATGCAGCGGTTTCCATTGCCTTCTGCATCCTCATGTCGTTGATCATTGCTGATTCTTCCGCCTTTAGGGGCAATTTCCCACCCCTAGGACAAGAGGGTGCCCTGAACCTCTATCCGCTCCTCCGCCCTCTTTGACAAGGCCGTTGGCAGAATGAGACTGACTTCTTATGCCGGAAGTCTTCGTTTTGATTATGAATCAAAGACACTACCCCTAGACCACGGGTACCCCTTAGCGACTCGCTAACAACAACTGCTGCTCGCACAGGCCCGATAGTCAATGCCATTTGCATGTTTACGCTCTCACGTCTCACAACCGAGTAGATCTCCTGTGTACTTTGCTCTGATGTCAACTCAAGTCCAGCGAAAGCGCTCCTGCGCAAGTCTTTACTCTGTGCCAACAATATTTCTTTTCCTAAATTCTTTATTATGGCTCACGGCCGTATTACATCAGGAATAGCTTGGTGGAGGCGTTTGAGGCATCATGTCACGGACTGCGCGGCCCCTCTCGCCGGAGGTTTGAGTCCACCCTCGGGCATGGGCGTATGTGTTGGTCTAGTGTGTAAGTCTAGGGACTGATGACCTAAGCAGTTTGGTCCCTTAGGAATTCACACACATTTGAACATTTTTGGTGGAGGCGTCCAGCTGCCTCTCATGCAAAATAATGGCAAAGTTTGGACATCTGCAGCTGCACTCTTTATTTTGTTTGAAGATACGTGTCCGGAGACCACGCTCAGCGGGATAACGACAAATGAGCAGCTAAGTATTCCTGCAGAAGGTTATTAACACGCAGAGCTGTCACGCCTTTCGCCAGTGGTTTTCTGTCCTGCTATAGAGAACAGCAGCCTTCCATTCCGCCGCTTTTTGTCTGCGGAAGCTGAGCCAGGAGGATGATCCATGAAACGCTCGCCTGACTGTCCGTGCTGTCTGCGAGTGACAGCCGTCTCTTCCAGAGTGTGTGAAATTTGCTCCTGTTTTCACCCGAACGAAAATAAGTTTCCCTGGTCTATACCAGACGCATGTAATTGGAAAAAGCTACTACAGAAATGAAACGTTAGGTTAGGTACAGAGAGGTGCGTGCCTCACGTTGCTACATGCTACCACTAACCTCTCGTGTAATCAGCGCGCATTACTGGTGAAAAGTTGACAAGTAAAACCTGAATCGGAAAGTAAATGAAGAAAGGGAGTCTCGTATGCAAATTCTATAAATGTCGTGTGACTAGGTCCTCCCGTCGGGTAGACCGTTCGATTTGACGCCACTTCGGCGACTTGAGCGTCGATGGTGATTAAATGATGATGATTAGGACAACACAACACCCAGTCCCTGAGCGGAGAAAATCTCAGACCCAGCCACGAACCGAACCCGGGCTCTGAAGATTGACATTCTATTGCGCTGACCACTCAGCTACAGGGGGCGGACTGCAAATTCAATAAGTAAGTGGGATAAAATGTAAGGTAAAAGACCAGAAACAGGCCGCCGCCTCACAACTCGATTGAAAAACTAACGTTTCCAGTCAAATTAGATGCCACTTGTACCCCATTAAGCTAATAACCATCATATTTCAGATCAGAGATTTTGTTCTATATGTAAACTTCCTCTCCATTCTATGTATTATGTGGAGTTTAAATCAGCAAACCTTTTGTACACCTTTTGTAAAATTATAAAGCATAACGTTATTACTTCCATTTTTATTGATAATAAAAGAAACTCTAATGAGTCACTGTCAGTAATGCGATGGAATTAGACGTCAAATCTTCCTTCTCCTTTTTCTTGACCTTATCCCATACCTTCACGAAGACGGCATATTATTGTGTATTTGGCAGTGTTAGTGGCAGAGGGTTGCCAGACGCACTTCCTGTTGCCAGCCCATCCTTCTCGCCCGCCCCCTGGTATAGGCTGTGTACCCCACCAGCTTTTATCTGTCATCAAATGTGAAAGTGCCCAAGTGCCAAAGTGTCATAGTGCCAAAGTACTGCAGTGCCAAAGTACCACACTGCCAAAGTACCACAGTGCCAAAGTACCACAGTGCCAAAGTGTCACAGTGCCAAAGTGTCAAAGAGCGAAAGCGCCAAAGTGCCAAAGCGCTGAAATTCCAAAGCGCCAAAGTGCCAAAGCGCCAAAGTGCCAAGTGCCAAAGTGCCAAAGTGTGAAAGAGCGAAAGAGCGAAAGTGCGAAAGAGCGAAAGCATGAAGAAATATTCGAAATGTTTGCGAATCGTTCAACTGTGTTGGGACATGGGTACCAGCCCAGTATTCATCTAGACCATAAAATCCATCAGGCTGGCTGGCACATCGGACTTCCTCGTTAATTCACCTGGCCGATTCAATTCGAGGCCGTCACGCCTCCCAGGATTCGGGAAGCGGTGGGCTAAGGCGTGCGGCTATCTGGTTAGGTCTAATTCAAATACAAATACTTTCATAAATTACTCTGAAGAATGTCATTAGCGCCACACAGGTCAAATATATTGCTTATAAATTTAATGCTATTTGTATTAAAATTATCTGACTGTGTGCGGCTGGTTCTGGCGGAGGTTCGAGTCCTCCCTCGGGCATGGTTGTGTGTGTTTGTCCTTAGGATAATTTATGTTAAGTAGTGTGTAAGCTTAGGGACTGATGACCTTAGCAGTTAAGTCTCATAAGATTTCACACACATTTGAACATTTTGAACATTATGTGATTGTAACAAGAGAAACAATAATTTACACGGGCCAAATTAATGTGACAATTATGAATGAAAGAAGGATCTACAAAACTTGAAATGTAAAGACTCGAATACATGAGAGACGTATTTTTTTCGCGGCAAATCCATTTTGGATCCTTGTCATGTTAGGTATATTGCGTGGAGAATAAAATTATAGACACGGTTTAATGTGGTGGAAGCCGTTTCAAGAAGAATAGAGTAACAGAAATCAGAAAAACATAAAGTAATTCATTTATAGCGTAAGAACCTAATGAACTAGAATGAGATTTTCACTCTGCAGCGGAGTGTGCGCTGATATGAAACTTCCTGGTAGATTAAAACTGTGTGCCCGACCGAGACTCGAACTCGGGACCTTTGCCTTCCGCGGGCAAGTGCTCTACCCGCACTTGCCTGCGAAAGGCAAAGGTCCCGAGTTCGAGTCTCGGTCGGGCACACAGTTTTAATCTGCCAGGAAGTTTCATATCAGCGCACACTCCGCTGCAGAGTGAAAATCTCATTCTGGAAACATCCCCCAGGCTGTGGCTAAGCCATGTCTCCGCAATATCCTTTCTTTCAGGAGTGCTAGTTCTGCAAGGTTCGCAGGAGAGCTTCTGTAAAGTTTGGAAGGTAGGAGACGAGGTACTGGCAGAAGTAAAGCTGTGAGTACCGGGCGTGAGTCGTGCTTCGGTAGCTCAGTTGGTAGAGCACTTGCCCGCGAAAGGCAAAGATCCCGAGTTCGAGTCTCGGTCGGGCACACAGTTTTAATCTGCCAGGAAGTTTCACCTAATGAACTATTTGCAGCCAGGAATCGTCCCCTAGAAGATGGAAACAGCGAGTGCAGAAGGAAGTGTTAGATTTCACAGTTAAATAGAATACTTCTCATGTATCTTTGTTAAAGATTCATCATCTGCCCTAACTGTTCTCATATTTCAAACAGAATAGTAATTGCATGTCCTGAGAGGAAAGAATTTTTTTCAACCATAACTTGCATCAAAGCAAGAATTAGCATGCTTCGAACGTGGAGGATGTTAGATCGGATATGTTATTAATAATGTGGACTCTTTCATAAGGATCTGCATCGTTGACTCAATGATTAATAAACATAAAAGGCGATTTGTACTTGTGTATTCCGTCTTAGTGTGAAATGTAAACTATACCGCAGGTGCTATTTTCAACAGACTTCCCAACGCAGCGTAACTGAAACAAGTGAAGCCGTCTTTACACGTCCTCCATGCAGTCACGATCTCTCTCCATGCGATTTCCATATTTTTTTAGCCCTGAAGAAAGAGCTTCGTGGCCGTCGATTTGCTTGGTGCACGACTGTGTACAATTATGGGTCCGAGGGAAACCGCAAAAGTTTCTCCACGAATTCATTGACCATCTTATCTCACAGCTGGATACATGTATTAACAGTTATGGTGATTACTTTTGAAGCAAAATAGTTTACTTACTGTTTTTCCATATATCTCGTTTTCATTTGACTGCCCGTTACATGTATCGTGGATTTTCAGATCTAAGCAGAACGAATTTCTTGTGGCATACTCGTATTCTGACCATCATTTACTCGCAATAGTATTAACACCTTCCACTGTAATTTATTACTTACTTCTATATACCATTGTTTACATTTTTTCAGTTAAAGCATTTTTGTCGGCTTTCCATAAATTACATTGTAATTCGTTGCAAGGCGGACGAGCTGTCGCTAATTCTGTATCACTGAATTTTAAATTTTTTTAAAAAAAAAAAGGAAAAGCCAAGAACATGCCGGTTTTGGACACGTATGCAGCATGAAGCTAGAAGCGGATTTATAGTAAGAGGCGATGAATATGAGTAAACGTATTATAGGTTATGAGAATAGCTTCATCCAGAATGAAGGAAAAGTGATAGCAAGATCACCACATAGGACATAGTGTGACACACTATAATCAGAGTTGAACATAGCGTCTTTGGGAGACAAGATATAGCAAATAAATTAATGAAATATTTAAACAAAGAAGAAAGAGATACGGTAGATCTAAATTTAATACGAACATCTGACTGGGCTGTAAATTCTAAAGGACTATCGTACAATCCATAAATCAAAGATGCAAATAATAAAGGTCAACTGCAAGAAATGCATTCTATAGATTAGGAATCCCTAAATACAAACAAATCAAGGAGTAAAACAAGGGTATAGCTTGTCACCAACATTGTGCAGTACCTACGTAGATGGCATGGCCAGAGAATGGAAAAGAGATGGTAAACCATGAACTATAGATACTGGGAGGAATAAATATATTAACAGGATGTTATCCGCGGATGACCAAGTTATCATACAAGAAAGGGAAGATAAACTACAAATAGAATGCTATTTGTAGTTTATCTAAAGCTAAACGAAATGAGTACAAGATACAGTTTGACTATCTCTGTAAATAAAACCACGGCCTTTTAGGGTATTTATCTACTATCCCAAATGAACAAAAGAAGTCATAAATAATAAATTGAAAGAACAGGTAGCGCATTTTCAGTATTTAGGATGTGACATATCATATAAAAATATATGGAATACAAAAAAGACTAATATTTACGAGCGTATATGTGTCACAATGGGGACAACATTCGAGGATATAACGAGGAAAGAGACAAAACTGGCATTTTATAAAGTCATGAAAATCCTCACTTTATTATGTGATGTGGAAAGTTGGACACTAAGAAGTAAATATTCGCGACAACTAGAAGCATCAGAAATGAAATTCCTAGATCTCTGAAAGGCTGCTCTAGAAGACACAAAATTAAAAATGAACTATTGAGAAAAGAATTAGGAATGCAGCTAATATCCCAGAAGACAATCCAATAGAAAGAAAAATGGAAAGAACACGTACTTCGTACGCCGCCACAAAGACTTCCTAAGGTAGCAATTGAACATGAACCATTGGGCAAGAGAAGTGCAGGAAGACCGAGTATGAGATGATGAGACCAGAACAGGCTCTATGCCTAGCCATGGGATAATAGAAGAAGAAGAGAACAGTTCCATTAAAAATTTTCGCAAGCAAGGAATGGATTGTGCACACATAAATTCATTAAACAAGTAAAGAGTAGATACAGATTTAAATAAATTAAATAAATAATGTGGAGAGTTAGGCAAAGTAATATTTCTTTCCTTTTTTAATTTTAGCGTCGCTCTTTTCATTTTCAAGTTCTTCGCTTAGTTTACAGTAGTTACTTTTACACCTGAGAAAGAGGATGAACATAATGATAAAAATGCAGAGCATTAATTCATAATAACGCCGGCTAGAGAACGAATTGTTATTATGTGGTTATGCCACCAAAATGCCGTCGTAAGTGGTATGATTGCATAATCTATGCACATAAATACGGATGTTTGTTTCAGCATACGCCTGGAACAATTTCTATTAAACATATGACATATTATCTGCAGAAATAGTACTGTAAGTCACCTCTAACATCCTTAGGGATGCAGCCGAGACTGAAGGGCTGCTATGTAAAAATAATCGGAAAAGAAATTCATTAGCTACGAATGCTCCGTTTTCGGAATATCCACGATGGTTCGTGACAAGCCTGACGACATTCGATCCGTAGAAAATCTAATGTCGGTAAGAAAAGCGCTGCATGTAAAGCATAGCTCTAGAGCACCCAGCAGCAATATAAACGAAACTAGTAAATAATATGATTTGCTCATTATAAAAAGAAACCGTGGTAATAAGACACTCCAATACCCCCATGGTTGCGGGTGGTAACGGGGTGACATAAAAATGGAAGAAAACCGGAGCTGTAAGAGTCTCTAGGCTCTTTGATGACAATCCCGATGGCATCTGACGCCTGGAATTGGGATAGGAATGGTAAGAGGCTGCCGAGTACTTAACTAGAGACTCAACTAAAAATAAACAAAAATGGAAAATCTCTGAGGACTGTGTGCTGAGAGAGTGTAAATCAATCAAAGAAATAAACGGCTATCAATGAAAAGCTTTGCACCATCTGCGCATTTGCGAACATATGTGAGTGTGCTTGGATTCAGGTGGAGCACGGAGTGAAACAATAAGCCTTACGAAACTAGAGGTATAACAATACTGAGAAGTAAAAACAAAATAATGACTAAAATAAAAGCAGTCCGTTTGATACTGCACTTCTGAGAAATCTAAATCCACTGCTGTGTAACATACATTACCGTGTTGCTTACACCATTCATAGTAGATCTATTGATAGTAAATCCCATTCCACGCTGCCCACAAAATGTTCAAGGCCGTTCTACTCTTCGATGTCGGCCGTGCACAGATCATGCATTGAGTAAGGCGCGTTAGTGCGAAGGTGAACTGCAGATTTCATCTCTCCTAAGCACGCTCAGTGCAGTTCTTGTCAGCAGAAACCTCAGGCAGCTACATTCGTTTGATTCCCGCCTTATGGAGCGAGGCGATCAAGAGATAGGCGCGATTTTCTCGTGCACTGCCCTCTTGTTGACTGTAGGTCATGATAACATGTTGGAGGATCCTACCTCGATACTGTGCAGCCCTTAAATTGAACTCGATATCAAGAAGTTTAAGAGATTAGTCAGGAAGGATCAATACAGTTAGAAGTTGGATACGGGATTACTAACGGATGAAGAGATACGCTTGAAGTTCTATTGTCTATAGATACTGCCATAATGAATAGCTCGGTGAACAGTTCATTTGGAAAGGGCTGGACATGTCTAAGAGGGACAATCACAGGAACTGGGAAAAAAACATAGGTACAAGGAAGGTAACTGTTAAGAAACCATGGATAGCAGAATAAACGCTTCAGCTGATCGACGAAAGAAGGAAGTACAAAAATATTTAAGAAAATTCAGGAATATAGAAACACAAATCACTTATGAAAGAAATAACTAGCAAGTGCATGGAAGCTAAGGCTTAGGTGGTTGCATGCAAAATGTGAAGAAATCGAAAAGGAAATGATTGTTGAAACAACTTACTCAGCATACAAGAGGGTCAAAAGAGCCTTCAGTGAAATTAAAAAGCAAGGGATTTAACATTAAGAGTCAAATGGAAATTTCACTGTTAAATGCAGAGGAGAGAGGGAACAGGTGGTAAGAGTACATTGAAGAGAAGGACTTATCAGATGGCTTGATAGAAGAAGAAATATGAGTCGGTAGCGAACATGTAGGGGATCCAGTATTAAAATCAGGATCGAAAAGTGCTTCGGACGACTTAAGACCAAATAAGCCAGTAGGCATAGATAAAATTCTATCGTAATTTCTGAAATCATTGGGGTAAGTGGTAACAAAACGACACACTGATGGCTAGAATGTATGAGACTAGCGGTATACCAACAGACTCTCGGAAAGCATCATCCACAAAATTATGAAGATAGCAAGAGCCGACAAGTGTGAGAATAATCGCACAATCAGTTTAACAGCTAATGCATCCAAGTTTCTGGCCGGCCGGGGTGGCCGAGCGGTTCTAGGCGTACAGTCTGGAACCGCGCGACCGCTACGGTCGTAAGTTCGAATCCTGCCTCGGGCATGGATGTGTGTGATGTCCTTAGGTTAGTTAGGTTTAAGTAGTTCTAAGTTCTAGGGGACTGATGACCTCAGAAGTTAAAAAGTCCCATAGCGCTCAGAGCCATTTGAACCAAGTTGCTGACAAGAATAATACTCAGAAGAATGGAAAAGAAAATTGAGGATCTGTTAGATGACGATCAGTTTGTCTTTAGGAGAGGTAAAGACACCAGAGAGGCAGTTCTGAGGTCGTGGTTGCTTACGGAAGAAAGATTGAAGAAAAATCAAGACACGTTCATCGGATTTGTCGGTCAGTAAAAAGCATTCGTCAATGTAAAATGGTGTAGGATGTTGGACAGCCTGTGATAAATAGGGGTAAGCTACAGGAAAAGACGGATAAAATAGAATATTGTAAGTAGGCTGTTTAGGTTTTTATATTGGTAACGCCACGTAGTGCTCTGTATGAAAATCACTGACTGTGCTGTGTGCAGTCTGTGGCTGGTTGGACTCATTGTTGGAATATTCGCTTGTGTAGCGTTTGGCAGTTGGAGTTGAGCCCCCAGCAATGGTGGATGTGGAGAGAGAGATGCCAGAGTTTTGAGAGGTCACTATAAGCGGACGATCTGGGCGTGTGTTCGCCAGAAAAATGAAATTTGTGAAGATGGATGTCATGAATTGATATATATATATATATATATATATATATATATATATATATATATATATATATATATATGATGACTTTTGAACATTATTAAGGTAAGTACATTGTTTGTTCTCTATCAAAATCTTTCATCTGCTTACTGTACCTATCAGTAGTTAGTGCCTTCAGTAGTTAGAATCTTTTATTTAGCTGGCAGTATTGGCGCTCGCTGTATTGCAGTAGTTCGAGTAACGAAGATTTTTGTGAGGTAAGTGATTCACGAAAGGTATAGGTTATTGTTAGTCAGGGCATTCTTTTGTTGGGATTATTGAAAGTCAGATTGCGTTGCGCTAAAAATATTGTGTGGCAGTTTAGTGATGATCAGAATAAATAAAGAGAGAAATGTCTGAGTACGTTCAGTACTCAGCTGTTTGAAAATCAAGTAACGTAAGAGGTTTTCCAGCACAGTCAGTCATAATTTTTTCTAAGAGGACGTTTCAATATGCACAAAATCCAAGAGGGAAGATAAGAGTGGAAGACCAAGAACAAAGTGAACAGATTGAAAAGGGTGTAAGGAATGTGTTCTTTCGCCCCTACTGTTCAATGTGTACGTCGAAGAAGTAATGATGGAAATAAAAAAATTCTCTACTGCCCCCCTCCTCCCCCCCCCACCCCCCTAAACAACGGTGGGCATGGAATGTTCAGCAGTCGTGGCACAGCTCCTGAAGTATTTGAAGATCGGACATTGTGTCCAGCATTCTCAGCCATGGCAATAGTAACTCCGTGAACAATATGTGACTCTAGTTCCGTTGTTTCTCGCTGGAACGATTCCCAAATCTCCAGTTAATTCGAACCTCCGAGTCATGTTCGTGAACCCCGGTACGGAAAGATGACCTCTCCACATTCCCTTCACACGCCGATACTCGTGTTTTGATAAAACAGCTGCACAAGTAAACCTTATAACACTGCAACTGCATTTACGTAGCTTGTGCAATCAAATACCAAGTTTGGTTTATTGCGTATCGTACTCCAACAGAGCAAATAGTCCTGCCACGTATGGCACTTCCGTCTGCTACTGCTATTCCATAACCTTAAAGTAGGAGGCAGGTCGTGAAATAAAACTATCTAGTTAAAGCAACAGAGCAGTGTTACCCTCTGAGAGGAATTTTGTTATGTTGACCGTGTTGTACCTAACGGGGGTGGGTTATCGTAAGTTAAGGTCAGAATTACGTAAATATTCAGACAGTAACAAATAATGTTTTACCTAGCTACACTGTTTAAAGAATAAGGAAAACGGTCACCAGCCTAATTAGGCAAGAGAAAGATTAACGTTCTTGTTTAAGAAGGTAGGTATGAGTAACGGACAAACAAAACCTATATTTTGACACACGCGAGTGCAATGAACTCTGACGCCTGCATATGTTCACGGTAAGATTGGAAGCTGACAGAGCGGAACAAACTACTTGCATAAATATAACAGATAACAATACACACTATTACTTTCAGGACTTCTTCAAACCGAATAATTTTTATAACATTATTATTAATATCCGCCGCAGAATCATAATGGGACATAGGTTAAGTGTCTCTCAACTAAATACTGTTCTATTTAGAATGAAAGTTGAATGGAATTCACTAACAGGTTACTTCTCACTGTCTTTTGAATAAAGAAATTATTGTTTTCATAAATAGTGGTAAAGGATGACCTGTGGATCTTATTACACTATTAATATGCACTTTCAATACCCAAAAGAAACGAGTGCTTAGCATGTATGAGTATATAACTTTCCACAACTGCAATTCACGACTTTTATTGCAGTGAGACACAATGTTGACAGCTTTGCAAGAAACTGACTCCCCTTTTGAAAATTTACTACAGGCAGCACTATGATCATTAACCAAGCAAAACTTTATAAGCCTCAGTCTTAAGAACTTTTAGTTTTGAATTAGGCAACAACATATTGATAAGCAGTTTTAATAGGAAAACTATTTTCAGCAAGCATCATTAACTTTAACTCACTCTCTTGCCACATTAACTTTAACTTTCTTTTTACTATGTTCAAGAGGCATCAATTAGCAAAACACTGGGCTTTAATGTGATTCTTGAGTTTCTCCCGGCGTATTTGATAATCAAAATATCCACGGGTGTACTGCCGGTCTGTAGTGTCCAACGGGCACAGCTGAGGAAATACGTCGTGAAACTTGTCGTGCGTTGACGAAATCCAAGCCGATGAAGTCAAATATCACTAGTAAAGAGAGGGCGGCCATTCGTGATCTGAGGGAGCGCTCTGAAATTGTTGTCTTACCGGCTGACAAAGGCAATGCTACAGTTGTTGTCTCCCATAAGGACTACACTGATAAGATGCACAGCCTGCTAAATGACGATTCCTACCGGAAAATCAGCGTTGACCCTGCAAAGAAGGTGGACACCAAGACGAGGTCTCTTCTCAAGGACGCAGATTTACCGGAGGGTGACGCTAAGAAATTGTTACCCCAAGGTCCGGTACCGCCTAGACTATATGGACTCCCGAAGGTTCACAAAGAGGGGGTACCATTACGCCCCATTGTCACCAACATCAGGGCACCTACATATTTGTTGGCCAAATACCTGACGGGAATATTAAGTCCTTATGTGGGTAAACGCCCTCATCACATCCGTAATTCCGTGGATTTTGTTAAACGCCTTGATAGCTTCACGTTGGGTGAGTCAGATATCATGGTGAGTTTTGACGTCGTTTCCTTGTTCACGAGGGTACCCCTGCGAGAGTCACTAGAATTGATTAGTCAGAAGTTTGACGAGAAGACTACTGAACTTTTTAGGCATGTTTTGACTTCCACGTATTTTCTTTTTAATGGAGAATACTACGAACAAACGGAGGGAGTCGCCATGGGTAGCCCACTCTCACCGGTGGTAGCGAATTGGTACATGGAAAACTTCGAGGAGGAAGCCCTGTCGTCATCCGAATGGAAACCTACTTGCTTTTTCCGTTACGTGGACGACACGTTCGTCATCTGGCCACAGGGTATGGATAAACTCCTTGACTTCCTTACACATCTAAACTCCATACACACCAACATCAAATTCACTAT
Organism: Schistocerca nitens; assembly: GCF_023898315.1. Classification (NCBI taxonomy): domain Eukaryota; kingdom Metazoa; phylum Arthropoda; class Insecta; order Orthoptera; family Acrididae; genus Schistocerca; species Schistocerca nitens. The sequence goes on along the minus strand of NC_064617.1, from coordinate 925,788,103 downwards.
GGAGACTGAAACGGAGGGTAAACTACCTTTCCTTGACGTCTTGGTCAAGAGAAGGCCTGACGGCACCCTAGGCCATGGGGTGTATCGGAAGACAACGCACACTGATCTGTATTTGCACGCAGACAGCTGCCACCACCCTTCACAGAGGAATGGGGTGCTTAAAACTTTAGTACATAGGGCGCGCACTATCTCTGACGCAGAGAGTCTACCCCAGGAATTGGAACATCTGAGAACTGTATTTCGAAAAAATGGGTACTCAGAGTGGCAGATTCAACGTGCTCTCCGCCCACCCACTACAGCACAACCTGTGGAGATGGATGAAATCACGAGGGAGGAGGTAGGCACTGCGTTTATCCCATATACAGGCGCTCTCTCGGGGAAAATCGCCCGCATTTTGAAGAAACACCGGGTCGGAACTGTGTTTTGTCCTCCGAATAAAACTCGTGCACTGGTGGGGAGCGCCAAAGATGACCTCGGTTTGAGGAAGGCCGGCGTGTACGAGATTCCGTGTCAATGTGGCAAGTCGTATATTGGTCAGACGATGCGTACCGTCGAGGATCGATGCCGTGAACACCAGAGGCACACTCGACTGATGTATCCGAGCAAGTCGGCGGTCGCAGAACATTGTTTGTCGGAAAATCACGCTATGGAGTATGAACGCAAGAGGATTCTGGTACAGACGTCGAGATACTGGAACAGCGTTGTTAGAGAGGCCATCGAAATTCGCACCAATGACGACCTCGTAAACTGTGACTGTGGCTATAATCTTAGCAAGGCTTGGGAACCAGCGATTGGGTTAATCAAGAGTAAATCGAGCAAATGTATAGTTGTGACGACCACGGCGGACAGAGCCATCACACCGACGTCATCTCAGACGCCGTCGCAATCTGTTCCACCGCGCGACCGTGGCGCGGGGCGCGGACGGCGGAGTGAGCGCGCCGCGTGCGGAGGGTATTTAAATCGGCCGCCGCCGCGACCGAACCCAGTTCCCCCTGAGCAGCCATAGTGTACGGATCTCCGTGCCGGCACGTTCACAGGAGCTCAGTCCGTCAGTTCACCTGATGATGGCGACATGTATGATCGCCGAAATATTGTGCCCGCTGGACACTGTAGACCGGCAGTACACCCGTGGATATTTTGATTACTGGGCTTTAATGTTCTTTCAGTAAGGACACTCGGTAATCACTTTAGTTCAAACAGAGAGGAACCTGAGAGGTGTTACAAATTACCTTATATTTGAGCACACTAACACATCCAATAAGCTGATCCTTCACTGTACATTATTATAGTGTTCTGTTACAGTGATTGCGCAATGTGGTGGCGATTGCATGTTAGTAGGTGGATTTTCAGGTAGAATTGCTGGACTCTGTCATTTCTTGATGGCGATGATAGATACCAATTCCAGAATAGTTACAGCTCTTTATTCATCCATCCGAGGCATTGGAAAGCGGCAGGAAAAGCCTCTCTCGGAATCAGTACAATATACAACTTTTACATGGCAGTGCACAGTTTAGTAGCTCGTCCCTGACTGACTCTTGTTTCTACCTTTTCTACCTAGGCCAACCACAATTTGCGCGCGCTACACAGTTCCGTTCCCGAGGGGAAGCACACTCCCTTTTCCATACAGACTAACTAAGAATCCTAAGTGAAGGTCAGCAGTTTACACAACAGCAAACAAACATTTTAAATAAAACAGAACATTTGCATATATTAGTGTTTCTACAAAAGTTATTCACCCAAATTCCAAATGTATACAGTAAGTTTTGTAACAACAACAACGCTGTACTATTGTACATGTAATAATTTTTTCTTCTGATTTTTGGTAAATTAATGTAATCGATATTCTGATTTCATTTCTTTTTCTTTTCTTGCCATTGTGTTAAAGAAACTGTAAACAATTTTCGATGTGAATATTAATGTTTATGTCAAATTGCAAGCAATATTATAACAAAATGGAAATGTAAGAAATTTTGAAAGTGTTGTAAGATGTTAAAGTTGTAATTGTGCGCCTGGTCCATACGTAGGCAATGTATTAGGATATGTGGAATGCAAAACCTTTGGTGAATACCCTGTCTGTAGGGGAGCGGTAAAAGGTGGATGGCAGGCGAGCGCGGGAAAATGCACACGGGCGCGGCACGGCATAACGGGCTCAGCAGTAGTAGTCGGAGTTGGGCATCGGTCTGAGTAACACGTTCTGGACCGAGGAGGCTCTCCTGGAAGACCTACGTACTTTCATTGAGCCTCGGATGTGCCGTTTCCGACGACTATACAGCATGGCAAAATTACATAGGCACTAAATGGAAAAATATTGCGACGCTATGAAGAAGTAAAGTGCCGATACATCAAGAGCCATAGCTGTGATTGTATGTGTGGTCTGTGCCTCGCCATCTCGCCGCCCGCCAACCGCCGCATCGATACGAACAGGTTGAATCTTTTAGTACTCTATTCGTGTGGACCAGTGTTACTTTTGTTCCTTACTGTTCAATAACAACTTAACTTTTACCAGAACTGTCCTATCATTTATTTATCCTCATCACTAACCTAGACACGGTCCTTTCCAAATGTTGTGCAATCCGAGTGTCTCGAGATGAAGATTTAAAGTTTATGTTAATAATAATTACCTGCAGACCTAGCGGTGTTAGTATGATGTTTAAAGAACTTTATTGTTAATGAATATATAAGTAAAGAACAAAGGTCTGATAAAGTTGGAAGATAATGTTGAAATTGGTTTAGTAATGAAGTTTAATTTATTTGAGACAAAAATAACGGTAATTAAATGAGCAGGAAATAAGCTAAAAAGAGCTATAACTCATATATTGGAAATCTTGAGTGCTTAACGATTTCGAAAAAAAAAAATTCAGTACAGTGATCATAACAGTTTCAGGGTCCCCCCCCCCCCTTTTCTTTTCTATTCAGTTAGATTCTGAAGTGTGCTGAACTGATTTGACCAGCAAATTTAAAGTCAATATAAGATCAAAATTTATTAGTGTTTTACTTTTTCCAAAATTGACATTGTATGTGTGTTTCGAAAGTGCTATTTCTAGGGTAACCTATGCCCGATTTTAATCAGATCAATAGACAGTACGAAGTTTGTAGTAAACATTATAGTATATTGTTGTGTATTTATGGCTTGTCCATATTAGTACAGAAAGTGAAATTATTAGTTCAGTAGATTTTTTGTTCTAAAAATTACCATATTATGCAGTGTTATTACGTGTTGTTTTGTATAAAAGTACATCAACTTGTACAGGGGAGAAACTCAGTTAATGCCTAATTAGGCTGGCGACCGTATTATTAACAATTTGGTAGCATCTGCTGTGTTGTTTCTTGTCCGTCCTAACGTGTAGTTGCACTTCAGACTTGCCTGACGTATCATTGTTGTTACTGAGTGGGTGAAAGTCTGATTTTGCTTCCATTCAGGTACACGCGGTCAACATATATACCAAAATCCTTTCTTATAAGGTGAAGCCCGTCAACTTAGCATAGTACAGGCTTTAAAGAGTATCGTGCGCAGTAGCGTAGTGTTACAGTTTTGTCTCCCTCCAACTGAGACAAAGAATTTAAATGACAGATATACTTGATTGCATAGAATCAAATCATGACATCAAAGTTTTAACAAAGAAAGGAGTATACAATTTTGTGTTATCGATTCAAACACATTTACAGAAGGTCAACGATGTAACATTAAATAAAACAAAAGGCAAAATAAATGAGTAGAGAATTAGAGCTATGGTGTTACAACCCCTGTTCACTTTGTCGAGACCTGTATTGACTGTCTGTAACAGTAATGCACACTGAGGTTTGTGCTTCAACCCTACCTCGCCCTAGCAGTAGCGGCACCTAATGGCAAGTCACGACACTAACACTGCTAACAGCGCAAATCCTGAAGCGCACAGTTCACTACCCATCCAGTAAATAGTTCTCCGTGTACACTGGCTCAAGTAGCGAAAGTTTAATTACGAGCACTCCGTATTCTACTGGAGTTACCTACGGGTCATAATGTGTAGATGACGATCATCAGCTGCAGCTGTTGATCACGTGCTACCACTACAAGGCAGATCTTCGGTGTTTTATGTCTCATGACATTGGCCGAATATCCGTCTCTGTGGCGTGCGCCAGTTCCGTAGGCAACATCCAAAACTGAGAACGAAGTCTTTCACGATGGCACTGATTCTCCGTTTTCTTGCCGCGTCAGTTCTGGATAAAATCTCGAGCTTTTGACGATAGCCTCCATCGTCATCGTCAGGAGCAACTGACTGTCTTCACTGCTGCTGTGGTGGCCTTATATAGCCCGTGGACGGCTTCTGGTTGATCGGCTTGTGGTTGGTCGACGATTACGTACTGCTGTCGCAGACGGTGTCAATGTCTGCGCTGCTGACGCCACAGCTTCCGTGGGAACGTAAACACTGCAAGGAATGTCTGCTGCTGCTCTGCATCGCGCGCTCTTTTCCATGCACTGCTCAGATAATATCCGCTATCACGGTTAAAGTTCTTCTCACTCATTTTTATTTCAACAGCCTCCTTAATAACAGAATCCCACTATGTGGAGGCATAGGACAAAATTTTTGTTTCATCAAACAGTATTTTATGTTTGTTAATCAGGCTATGTTCCGCAATAGTGGATTTCTCTAGTTCTCTATTTTTAATATGCCATTGGTGTTCTGCACGGAGGTCGGAAACGGTACGTATGGTCTGACCTATATAACTGAATCCACATTCAAAGGGAATATTATAAATTCCAGGGACCCTGAGGCCAAGACTGTCCTTAACAGGGTGCATTATCTCTTTAATTTTCTTAGGAGGACGAAAAATCTGTCTTGTAGCCCATCTATCCAGGACTCTTCCTATTTTACTGGATATAGCGACACCAAAAGGAAGAACCACAATAGGTGGTTTTTCCTGTGAGTGTGAGGGATTTTCACGTTTCCTTTTCTTGAAGTACGCTGCCATTCGTGCGTGCAATAGCCATTCTATCGGAACACTTACATCAGATTATTAATTTCGGCTTCAAGTGGTCCTCCAAAGAAGATTAAGGAGGTGATGTTCCCTGCTAAGGATAATCTCGGCCTCAGGGACCCTGGAATTTATAATATCCCCTGTGAGTATGGAAGTAATGATACAGGTCAGACCATTCGTAAAGTTTCCAACCTCTGTGCAGAACATCAATGGCGTATTAAAAATGGAGAACTAGAGAAATTGGCTATTGAAGAGCACAGCCTCACAAACAAACATCAAATACTGTTTAATGAAACAAAAATGTTGTCCTATGCCTCCACATAGTGGGATTCTGTTATTAAGGAGGCTGTTGAAATAAGAATGAGCGAAAAGACCTTTAACATTTATAGCGGATATGATCTGAGCGGTGCATGGAAACGAGCGCTCGATGCAGAGAAGCAGCAGAGACATTCCTTGCAGCGTTTACGCTCCCACGGAAGCGGTGGCGCCACCAGCGCAGACATTGACACCGACTGCGACAGCAGTACGTAATCGCCGAATAACCACAAGCCGACCAATCAGAAGCCGCTCACGGGCTATATAAGGCCACCACATCAGCTGTGAAGACCCTTTTCCTCTCCTTTCCCCCCTTTTTTTTTGTTTTCCCATCTTCTGTCCAGTTTCCCCCCACCTGCTCTCGACTGTGGTGTCACATTTGCCAACTTTTTAGTGCAGTGTTCCAGTGACTATTCAGTGTTGTTTGTCTTTCTCGTGTTGCGAACAGAAACCATGCTGTCGCTAGGTGTGAATTTTATGTCTTTTGCGAACAGAATCCAGACTGTCGCCGTGTTTTTTAATTGTCTATTGTTTTCCCTGTCTGCTTCGTATGTATTTTTATTAGCATCATCATCCCTCTGTTGTTGTTTTAAGTTCCACGATTTCTTTTCGCCTTGTTACTCTCTAAGTCTCCGATTTTATCGCCTGTTTTGTTATTATTTGTTCTCTTGATCTTTGTCACAAAATCTGTCGGCTGAAGAGCGGCATACTAAGCTGCTGCCAGCCCGCCCCCTTCGGGGGGAATTGAAATTCCATAAAGGGGAAAAAAAACTGTGAAGACCATTCGAGGGTTGGATCCCCTCTGTTCCAAGTCGAGGAATTACACTGCCTTGGAAGAGCCTCCTACCGTTACTGTCTGTCTGCCGGCCGCTGTCATCCTTTCACCCGTCTGCACGCCGTCGCCCTGCCCGCCGCCCGGTGCTCGACGCCGACGCCGCTGCCCGGTTGCAGCCGTCGTCGCCGCCTCCCGGTATTCGCCGCCGTCCGGTGCTTGCTGCCGCCGCCGCCGCCGCCGCCGCCGCCGCCGCCAGATGCTCTCCGCTGCCGCCGGCCCCCATTTTAGTTCCTTTCGCACTTAGGCGACTCCTGTCGTCAGTGGACGCTGCGTTCAATCATAGACGCCCCCAATACAACCATCATCTACACCTCCCCTTCACCTGCCCCCACTGTAACCTCGTGGAGAGCTTTCTCTGGGCCTGACCCGTCTCATCCACATCCCCTGCTCACAGTCTCCTCCATATCTATCTCCTCTCCATCCCACTTGCATGTTGCTCCTATCCCTACTCCTTCCCCTGCTCCTGCCTCCCCTCCCGCTGGTGTCACCTGCCGAGACGACTTTCCCCCTTTCCCACCTGCCCCACTACAACTACTCCCGCTACCCCCACCTCAGTAACTACCCACCATGCCACAGTCTCCACCACAGAGCGCCCTACTCCCTTACCCAGTGCCACTGCCTCACAAGAGGGGCCTGCCTCCCACCATATCCCCATCCTTCCAGTGCTTCATCCCTCTTCCCAGACCACACCAGCCAAAAAACTTCCCAAGCGCTCAAGTAGCGACCTCCCCCCCCTCCTCCCAAAACCACTGCCTGCCCCAAGTCCCTCTGATCCCACCATGGATACCACCCCTCCCCCCACCTCCCCAGCCTCCACTCTGTATCCCTTTGTCCTTCCCAGCCCTGATCCGAAATTCCTAAATGCCCACACCATCACACTTCAAATCCGGGAATACATCCTCAGTGAACCCATTACCCAACTTATCTCTCGCAGAAACTCTGTTCTCATCAAGTCCTCTTCTCCCTCTTTCCATACTGATCTCCTCCTGCACGTTCCCTGCATCACCTTTGGCTCCCACGTGTCCCTCACCCCTTTCCTTACTTCCTCCTCTCCTCATCAGCCCCAACCCCCTCATTGTCCGCCCTCACCACCATGATCACAAAACTCACCTCTGTGGTCATGGTGGTGGAGGTGTTGGCCCTGTAAATCCTCTCAGCCTGCCGTATGTACAACTCCTCTGGCCCTACCTTCCTTATGCGTATCTTTACTGAGTCTGTCTTCTCCATCGATCACCTCCTCACACAGGTAGCCCATATTTCCAACTGCCACCACCCTGCTGACCCGTCCTGTTCCCCTCCTCAATCCTACAACTGCCAGTGCTATCTCCTGTACAACGACCACCTTACCCAAAACTGCAAGAACCCCCACCTGCCCCCACTGCAAAGCCTCCCACTTCCTTAAACAAACCCCACCTCTCCACCTATCTGCAACGAACCCCATCCCACATACTCCTCCAAATGTAAAGGAAAACCCCCTTCCACCAAACCTGAGCTCAATGTCCCCAATCGCCCCGTTGACCCACCCATCCAACCCAACAATTCTCTCCGCCTTCCCCCTATGACAGAAGACATCATCCGCTTCCTAATCATAGTCTTACAGAACATCCACCCCTTCCAATGCCCCCACACCCTCCAGCAGATTTCCCTCGCCACCCACTCCATTTCCCATTTAAATACCTATACCACCTACTCCCACAACCAGGCCTACTTTACCTTCACACACCTAGACACCCTCATTTGATCACCTCTCTCCTCGCCACACTTCCTTCCCCCCTCCCACCTCCTGGCACATCACCAGTATCATTTCCTCTACCTCAACATTCACTCCCACCCTGCCAACAAATTCCTCCTCATACATTCCCTACCCCAGCACCAGATTGACTCCTTCATCCTTAATGAAACCTTCCTCCAACCTCACCATGTCGTCCGCACCTCTCCATATCTCCTTCACCGCACTGACAATCCCCTTCCCCTCGCCCAAGGTGGGGTCGCTATTGGCCACCTCAAGCATCTCCCTGTCTGGCCACAACCCCTCCTCAATGACCCTACTGAACACCTTCTCCCTCAGCATCTTTTTTCCCTCCCTCACCATCATCTGTGCCACTACCTATTTTGTCCCACAGCTCCTCTCCTCTACGATTTCATTTCCCATGTTGACCGTACCTTCTCCACCCATGCGATTGCCACATACCTCAACATCCACAGCTGTGACCCTGTCACCCTACGGCAGTGGCATTAGTTCCTTGCCTCCTGGAGTGACTTTGTTCCTCTCCCACAAGACACCTGTCCTCGCTTCCCCCAACCTCTTTGGTCGTACCGCCATGGATGTCCTTGATCCCACTGGTAGTGACCACCACCTCGTCCTTCTCACCATCTCCTCCACTCGTAGCCCCCCTGCAGCCCCCCACCCAGTTACCCCTCCAAAGTCCATCTACAAATACCACCATGCCGACTGGGATGCCTCACTTTTCACCATCCCACTGCCATCAGAAAACCATCACTGACACTGTGGAGGCCCCTGTCCCTACCAAACGCATCCACTCTCACTGACCTACACTTCCTTCAAAGGCAGTCCGGCCCGCATCTCGTGGTCGAGCGGTAGCGTTCTCGCTTCCCACGCCCGGGTTCCCGGGTTCGATTCCCGGCGGGGTCAGGGATTTTCTCTGCCTCGTGATGGCTGGGTGTTGTGTGCTGTCCTTAGGTTAGTTAGGTTTAAGTAGTTCTAAGTTCTAGGGGACTGATGACCATAGATGTTAAGTCCCATAGTGCTCAGAGCCATTTGAACCAAAGGCAGTCCTTCTTCCTCAATCCTGCAGGCTCTACTGCTCCTTTCTCTGCACCCATGACTGGGATACACTCATCTGCCACCAGCAATTAGAGTGACACATTCGAAACCTCCTTACAGCAAAGAATCACCAGGACTGGCGCCAGACATGCACACACCTCAAATCCACCCTCCCTGTCAACACCTCCAAGTACTGGTCAGCCTTCCACCACCATACTGGTAGCCATCCCACTCCACATTACCATCTCCTCCATGACGATCACCTCTTCCCTGACAACGTCAGTAAGGCTAACCATTTTGCTTCCCACCTCTCCAAGGCCTTCTCCATTCCTGACGATCCTCATTTTGATTACTCCCTCTTCCCCACCATCCTTGACCACACTGATACCTCTGTCCCACCACTCACCCCAAGCTTCCAGTACTTGGATCAGTTACCCCTCTCAAACATCAAAACTCCCATCGCTGCACATGACATCACACTCGTCCTCTGCTCCAAACGCAACACCGCTCCTGGTCACGATGGCTGAGCTGTGCATGGCTTGCTGTCCCACCATTTGGTATTTTAGACCCTATTTTAACGTATTTCCATCTCACCACGTTGAGTTACTGAGTTGCTATTTTGCCTGACCATCAACGGCGCTAGTAGCGCATATCGATATATCCCCTCTGATAGGATCTTTGCTTGGCTGCTATTACTTCCAGGTTGTCATATGTCATGGAGTGAGTCGGAACGTGTGAGGAGGACAGTTCACAGGCAGTTCAGATCATGAGTTGGGCCCTGGCAGTCAGTTGCAACGCGTTTGGAGCGCAGCCCAGGCCAGCCAGTCACTGGCTTGCAGCAGCATTGAGCCCTGCTTGGACATCGCCCGCCCGACCGTTGCCGCGATGCATCACTTAAGACAGGCTTGACTTTTGGTGAATTGTTGGTTGGTCGGTTGTTCCGAAGACATGTCCATGCGGCGTAGTCGACTGGGCCCGCAGGTGGTCTCTGTGCAGTGTCGGAGTCTGTGTGGAGCTGTCTGATTGGCATGAGCATCGTCGCTCGCCGACCCAGGATGTGAAGGTTGAATGGTTTTGAGTATTACATTGTTGGTTCCGGCATTGCTGTTGTGGAGGTTTCCCTATGAGCAACAACGAGTGAAGTGTTCGAGATAGCCGCTGTCAGGTGGAACTGATCAAATTAATTTATCCATAGTCAAGTGCACCAGCGGAATTTTCTGCCTTGTAGCAATTAGTGTTGTGGTTGCCTGCCCTGGCCGCTAAAGTAGTTTTTAGGTAGTGTCTTTTCCTCACCTGTTTTTGCTGCACAACATGATGTGTAGTTTTGGCAGCTCAGATCCAATACGTGTTTGTTTGGGGGTAATGATATCTGTAATTTTTTTTTTTTTTTTTGGGTGGGGGCCTACTTCTCGTGTTCTCCATCATGGCAAGCAAGCGGTTGGTCCGTCGGACCGTGACTGTCCTTTGGTTGGGAACGCACGAATTAAGTGAATTAAGTGTAGTTGGACTCACCACCTGTCTCTCCTAAGTGAACGAGGGCAGACCGATCCACTGAAGACTCCTGAGTGACATTCTCTTAATTATCCTTTTGGCAGTGTTAATGTTTTTGTAATTTAACTGTATTTTATATTTTTCATTTGGCAAGCTTAGTTGTGGGCCTTCAGCCCTGGAAACATGTTCTCAGAGTTTCCTACAAGTCCAAATATTATCGCCTTCTGCTCTTGAAAGGTTATGGTAATTTCCTCTGAAAGATTTTACGAGTTATTGTGGGCCTTCCACCGTTGGTGTTGCAAAAGGAAATTTTTAAACTTAATGTATTGTTTTACCGATTGTTGCAATATATATTTCCTTAATTTGCAGAATTTAACTTTGCAGCTCTCAGCCATCTTGTTGCGTCTGTTTATCTCTTCATGTGCACCTTGTGGGCCATCAGTCCCGTTAGCATCTTAAAACATTGTGGCCTTCTGCCTTCAGTAATCATGATAATATATTTGGAATTTTGAATATTTAATCCGGCGGCCTTCAGCCGCTCCACATGCTGATCTGATATATGTATACGATTTATCTTATTCGTAAATTTAACTGTGTGTCATGTCTTTTCAAAATTGAACTTATTCTAAAGCATTTGTTTAGAGGCCTTCAGCCGTGAAGGAAATTTAATTCTTTCTAAAGTGTATTTGTGAACTGAATGATAATAAATTACAATTGTGAAATGAATCCGACCGCAACTCCCATGGCCCTTCCCCAATCCTATTTACCTGTTAGCCCTGCGTGATTTAGCTGACGTTTCAATGACATCACCCACTGCCACCTCAAGGAATCCCCCCTATACATTCTGGCTGTCCTTGCTACCCTGTAAAATGTCTTCCTCTCCACTGGCTTTTACCCCAACCTGTAGAAGACTTCCCATGTCCTGCTGTTCACAAAACCCAACAACCGCCCTCTGATACCTCTTCCTATCGTCCTATCTGCCACACCTCTGTGTTCAGTAAGGTCTCCGAGACCATCCTCTCACGCCGTATTCACCGCCACCTTAGCCAGCACCACCTTCATCCCCTTAGACAGTGTAGCTTCCAGCCTTCCTTCTCATCCGACAACTATCTCCTTAACCTTACCAATCTTCTTTTCCTCCACCCATCACTCTGCTTTCTTTGTTTCCCTTGGTATACAGAATGCCTATGACCATATCTGGTATCCCGGGGTCCTCTTCAAACTCTCCCTATCAATTATGTCCATCTTGTTTCTTCCCTCCTCTCCTGCCATCCCTCATATGTCACTACCCACAATTCCAACTCCCGTACCTTCTAACCCGTCTGCCAGTATGCCCCAAGGCTCCGTCCTTTCCCCTCTCCTCTATCTCATGCACACCACTGATATCCCAAACCTCCACGGCCTGTTCATCTCCTCCACTTTGCTGATGGCACCGCCTTCCTAGCCCTTTATCCTACCCTTCAACAGTCCCAATATACCCTCCAAACCCACCTAGACCAGTTCACCACTTGGTGCTACGAGTGTTTCCTTTGTATCAACCCCTACAAGACCCAGGCGATCATCTAGGCCCCACCACATGCTCCTTCTGTCTCCATGATTTCTACCTAACCATTTATGGCTGTCCTATCCACATCACTCCTACCCTCAGATACCTTGGCCTCAACCTCGACCAGCACCTCACCTAGATTCCCCATCTCCTTACAATCCAACACAAAGCCCACAACCGACTCCGACTCCTGAAACTCCTGTCCGGCAGGATATGGGGACTGCATCCTTCCACCATCCTTCACACTGACAAATCCTTTATCCGCCCCATCCTTCGTTATGCCAGCGTTGCTTGGATTTCCACTTCTCCCAGGTTCTATAATGCCCTCCAAATCCTCGAGCGCCTTGAACTCCGCCTCGCCTTCTGTATCCACCTTCCATCCCCCATGTGCATCCTCTATAACCTCATCCCCTTCCCCTACCTTCTCCTTTTCCTTGAACAATCCGCACCCTGTTTATTGTCCATCGACTCGATCCCCCCCCACCCCCTGGTACCCTCCTTCCTCTCCAACCCCAGCCTGTTGCCACTCTACCATTGTGTCCTGTCCTCTCTCCATCTCCACACCCTTCACCTCCTTTCCCAACAAAACTCCGGCACCTACCCATACCGGATGATGAACTTCACGCTGACGTCTACTCCTCCTACCAACTCTAACCCCACCTTCCTCCTACCTCCTCCTCAGGGCTCCCTCTCCTCTTCCTCCCTTCACCTGAGCAACTTTCCCCCTCGTACACCTCCTCCGTCTCCTGTGCTCCCTCCAGTGTCTCTGCACTCCCTCCTGCCTTGTCTTCCCTCTCCATCTCCTACCCCACCTGTCTCCTGCCTCTTGGTACACCCCCTGACCCCACATTCCTTTCATGCCGCCCGCTCCTCCGCCGCACCTTGCTCTCTCCACTTTTTCCATCCTCTCAGGCCTCTTCCCCAGCAGGTTTCTCCTGACAGTTTTTATTCTTTGTCATGTGTGCTTCATCTCTCAAAGTGGTTTTAATGTGTCTTTGTTCTGGAGTGTTTTAATATTGTGGCCTACTTTTAACCTGTGCATGAGACTTCAGTGTCTATTTTGTGCTCTACGAGTCGCCAACTGTGTTTTTTGACTTTATGTAGACTTTTTTAATTGTCCCCTCATGAACGTCTCTGTGTCAGAGTATATTTTGCCTCTGTTGTCTCCCCTTACTTTTTTTCATCACAATAAATGAGAAAAAAAGCTGTGAAGACAGTCAGTTGCCCCTGACGATTACGATGGAGGCTATCGTCGAAAGCTCGAGATTTTATACCGAATTTACGCGGCTAGACAACCGAAATTGTTTTACATGACATTCAATGATGACAACCCCTCTTCTCGTATAGTGACAGTGCGCACACTGTCTTTACTTGGAAGTGCGCTTCGAGACATGTTGGCGCACTGGACATTGTAGACTTGTTGCACTGTCCGTCGACTGCTGAAGACAAACTTAACTGCCACAGAGAATGCAGGTTTACTTTTGATTCCATTACATAGGTGGCTGTAGCAGCGCCAGTGCTGGGGGTGAAGCGAGAATTTTTTGAGGAGTTGGCTGCCTCCCGCCCAGCATCCCCCAGAGCCTCCTGCGCCCCCACTTGCCCTGCGCGCCGCCCAGACGACCGGGTGCCTCCCCGTCCCCACTGCCGCCGTCCCGCCTTGTTTGAGGACCCTGTCGACGCTGACAGCGTCCGCTGACCCCCGCCATTATCCCGTCGCCGCATGCGAGCGCAGCCTACACGAACTTCCATCTCACGTCCCCGGCCTGTCGCGCACATGTTAGCTCTCGACGCTGCCGTCAAACACGGGCACATATGACTGCCGCCTGACATTTTGCAGCGATTATGTTACTGCCACGTGGAGGACCTGGGTTTGATTCCCGGTACAGCCAGGTATGCAGGCAACCTTGTAGACAGTACACCCACAGCTAAGAGTTTCATCTCCCTTTATCCGCAGTTCGTGGTCGTGCGGTAGCGTTCTCGCTTCCCACGCCCGGGTTCCCGGGTTCGATTCCCGGCGGGGTCAGGGATTTTCCCCGCCTCGTGATGACTGGCTGTTGTATGCTGTCCTTAGGTTAGTTAGGTTTAAGTAGTTCTAAGTTCTAGGGGACTGATGACCATAGATGTTACGTCCCATAGTGCTCAGAGCCATTTGAACCATTTTGAACCATCTCCCTTTATTTTTAGATCATTACCGGTTTCACGTCACTAAGTACCACATCTTGAGGTGAACTTTAGAGCTAAAAATCTCGGAGTATTCGGTACTAAGTTACGACTAATGTTTTAGTTACATGTTTACCTCTAGATGTAGCTCTTACAAGGGGATTGTCCAATCCAACGTGTCGAAACATGTCCTGAAATTTTTTATACAGGAAAAATACGCCGAAAGAAACTTCTAAGACGCAATACAAGTATTTTTTTAATCTAAAAGCCTGCCAAATTCTTTATTCGCCAGGTGGTTGGGGATATGTGTACATATCTGTAGCGGACTGCGCATGCGCAACTTGGCAGGTGCATATCCTTGGTTGACGGAACATGGGTGAACCGATAGCACGACTGAGCGCACTCGTAATTTGTAAAGCTAATTTCAGTTTTCATTAATAGTTTCTCTGAAACAATTCTCTGCAGTTACTGTTCACTCAAATTTGCATCTCATCTATAACAATTACCACTTGCTTGTTCAGTAGCGCCGACCGCGGTGGTCTAGCGGTTCTAGGCGCGCAGTCCGGAACCGCGCGACTGCTACGGTCGCAGGTTCGAATCCTGCCTCGGGCATGGCTGTGTGTGATGTCCTTAGCTTAGTTCGGTTTAAGTAGTTCTCAGTTCTAGGGGACTAATGACCACAGTAGTTAAGTCCCATAGTGCTCAGAGCCATTTGAACCATTTTTTTGTTCAGTAGCACAAGTGTTAACAATGGAGATAAAACTGAATTAACATTTATTGTCTTTGACACTTAATGTTCAGCAGTATACAATCCATTTATTTATTCGTAAAATGTGACTGGATTATATAAATGAAAGACTTACACGAAGTAATAAATACGCGGCAAAACGAAGTTCGCAAAATTGCGAAAGAAAAACTGTCAGAAAGATTTACTGTGCGAGGTGGCCAAAAAGTCTCGTTATCCACATTAATAACCAACATAAACACCTTAACTTTTATAAATAACATGAGCAACAGTTCTTTAAAATAGTTTTCTCGAGATACGAATTCTGTAGGGCTTCTCGCGACAGGCACTATACCGTTACCGATGGAGTTCTACGAGAGTGGGCCCTCCGAATAGCAACTGAGATAAACATTGCTGAATTGAAGTCTTCCTCCATCTGGTTGGACTGGGCTCTTCCTATAGCAACTGAGGTGAGCATAGCTGATTTCAAGTGTTCTTCGATCTGGTTAAGCACATTCAAGAAATCACACAGTACAGGAAGTCGAAATACAACGAAGTTCACTTCTAGTAAAAGTGTGGAGGAGATGGTATTAATTCGTAGTCGACTTAAAAACAAAACTTGTTATTGTCCCCACGCCTGCTATGTCTAACGCCGATCAGTCAGGTTTCGTGGAAGAATTGTGAGCAAACAGCACTTTGTCATTTCGAGGCGATAAAAGACAGAGACTATTGTGCAGGCGAATAATGCTATGACACATTCACGTACAACAATGACAGTGAATAATTATGAGTGAATTGCTGTTTCCAATGCTTTATACCTTTCTTTAGGGGACTAAGGTATATTACGACAAAAAAACGAATTGTCTGGTAATCTACCTATCAAAATGTGGAAAAACAGGAAAGAATAATTTTGAACATTTCATTCGAAACGGTTTCTAACCAGTTGAAGAAACTAATTAGTTCCTTTTCTTGGACTCTTGGCCTGTACGTAACGATACCTCGGTCTTTGAGATGGACGACGAAAAGGTTATGATATAATTCAGCTTCCACATATGACTCTCTATAGAGAATTTTTTCGACTGTGGAAGGTATTTTTAAGGAAATTGTCGGACAATATAGTTTTCCATAGCGTCGTGTCGTTTGAGGTTTCTCAGGGGAACTGATGCAACTGCTTGGATCTGAAGATACTCCAGAGTGATCGAAATATGCAGTCTGATTAAAAACTAGCAACTGAAACGGATCAATAAATTAGAACTATGTTATAAAGCCTGATAAGACTTTGAACTTCGACTATTCTTAAATTTCAGTCATGAGTGCAGTATCAGCTTGCATGAGCACATTTTACAAATTGCTTCAAGTATGCTCGGTACGCAGTACAATAAACAGAGCAAAGGACAAGACCATTTCTTACTCCCCCGCAAATCTGTCTCGATAAAATTAACATCCGGGATAGTAGCACTACGCGGCGCTATGCTCTCCTGTCACAGCCTGTTGTGCGCTCGGCAGGAAAAGCTATCCGAACAGCTGCCATAAGCGGTTCTCTGTGCTACAAAAAACAAATAATTTCAACAATTTGTGAAATTACTTGCAGTGTGTCTTAGCAGCTAAAATTTTAAGACAGTATTTCTGTCTTTGTATTTTCCCTGTATCAAAAATTTCAGTGCGGTTTCCGACATGTCGGACTGGACCATTCCCCGTTAGTTCCATGGAATCGATAGTGATCTAAATATGAAGGATTAAATGTCGCTGAATCGGTTTATTAATATCCAACACTGCCAGGTGTGGTTTTCAGGAATTCGGAACTTCGAGAAGACATCCCCAATGTGAGTTGCTTTTATTACACTACTGGCCATCAAAATTGCTACACCAAGAAGAAATGCAGATGATAAACGGGTATTCATTGGACAAATATATTATACTAGAACTGACTTGTGATTACATTTTCACGCCATTTGGGTGCATAGATCCCGAGAAATCAGTACCCAGAACAGCCATCTCTAGCCGTAATAACGGCCTCGATACGCCAAGGCATTGAATCAAACAGAGCTTGGATGGCGTGTACAGGTACAGCTGCCCATGCAGATTCAACACGATACCACAGTTCATCAAGAGTAGTGACTGGCGTATTGTGACGATCCAGTTGCTCGGCCACCATTGACCAAACGTTTTCAATTGGTGAGAGATCTGGAGAATGTGCTGCCCAGGACAGCAGTCGAACATTTTCTGTATCCAGAAAGGCCCGTACAGGACCTGCAACATGCGGTCGTGCATTATCCTGCTGAAATGAAGGGTTTCGCAGGGATCGAATGAAGAGTAGAACCACGGGTAGTAACACATCTGATATGTAACGTCCACTGTTCAAAGTGACGTCAATGCGAACAAGAGGTGACCGAGACGTGTAACCAATGGCACCCCATACCATCACGCCGGGTGATACTCCAGTATGGCGATGACGAATACACGCTTCCAATGTGCGTTCACCGCGATGTCGCCAAACACGGATGCGACCATTATGATGCTGTAAACAGAACCTGGATTCATCCGAAAAAATGACGTTTTGCCATTCGTGCACCCAGGGTCGTCGTTGAGTACTCCATCGCAGGAGCTCCTGTCTGTGATGCAGCGTCAAGGGTAACCGCAGCCATGGTCTCCGAGCTGATAGTCCATGCAGCTGCAAACGTCGTCGAACTGTTCGTGCAGATGGTTGTTGCCTTGTAAACGTCCCCCTCTGTTGACTCAGGTATCGAGACGTGGCTGCACGATCCGTTACAGCCATGTGGATAAGATGCCTGTCATCTCGACTGCTAGTGATACGAGGCCGTCGGGATCGAGCACGGCGTTCCGTCTTACGTTCCTGAATACACCGATTCCATATTCTGGTAACAGTCATTGGATCTCGACCAACGCGAGCTGCAATGTCGCGATACGATAAACCGCAATCGCGATAGGCTACAATCCGACCTTTATCAAAGTCGGAAACGTGATGGTACGCATTTCTCCTCCTTACAGGAGGCACCACAACAAGGTTTCTCCAGGTAACGCCGTACAACTGCTGTTCGTGTATGTGAAATCGGTTGGAAACTTTCCTCATGTCAGCGCGTTGTAGGTGTCGCCACCGGCGCCAAACTTGTGTGAATGCTCTGAAAAGCTAATCGTTTGCATATCTCAGCATTTTCTTCCTGTCGGTTAAATTTCGCGTCTGTAGCACGTCATCTTCGTATTGTAGCAATTTTAATGGCCAGTAGTGTATATGAAGATGATACTTTGCAACGTATCCAGTCAAGAAGGCATTTTTTGAAAATTTATTTTCCTTATTCTTCCAGTTTATTATAGTAAGTGGTTGTGAGCCCGCCCGGTTGGCGGTGCAGTCTAACGCACGGCTTTCCGGGAGGGAAGGAGCGCCTGGTCCCCGGCACGAATCTGCACGGCGGATGGTTTTTAGGCGGTCCACCGTGGGCCGAACCGCACAATAACCCTGGGTTCGGTATGGGGCGGCGGAGGGGTTAAGCGGATTGCGGTAGTCGTCGTGGGGTTGTGGACCACTGCGGCTGCGGCGGGGACGGAGCCTCTCCGTCGTTTCTAGGTCCCCGGTTAACATAACATAACATAACATAACATAAGTGTTTATGGTCTAATCGTGCGTAGAGTAAAAATAGATACGAAGGTTGAAAGAATCAGACTCATCACTGAGCAGGTCAGAAACGTAGATAATTTACCACAGAACAGAGGTAGTTGTAAAGTATTGTCACCTTGAAAAACCAAGCTGCAACCATGAAAGTAGCTGATAGTGTTCGGCCTCGGCTACGATACGATTGTTGAGAGGCAGGTGGTAATGTGACACAGAGGCGCCGCTTACTTTCATGTCCACACCGAGTTCACTGGAAATACGGAGCGGCCGGCTAGGATAAGCGCGAGCGGCTGGGCCATACACGTTGCCGCTCGTCTCCTCGGCTCACCCCAGACATCAAATCTCGCTTACCGCTCAGAGCATTTTCCAGTGGTCTGGAAGCGCTCGTGCAGTAAAAATAGCAGAGAAGAGAAAACTGACAGACTTCGATTGTAAGACTTTGATCTCCGAAGTTCAATCCAGTCTATGTTCGTGGAACGATCTACGTATTAATTTCAAAAGTTGTGTTGTGACAAAGAAACTGTGAGAAGAAATAAAAAAATACAGTAAAATGGTCAAATAAGGTCAACATTTTGTTTTAACCAATTTCATACAAAAATATTTTCGTTCGCTAATGAATATTTTTTTATTGCCTACCAGAGACGGACAAAAAATATTTCAGCTAATAACTAGCAAAAGTAGCATAAAATATTTGTCACTAATAACCACCCAAGAATAATGGCTATCGATTAAAATAGGTCAGATTTATTCCTCATGTCTGTTACTTCTGTAGCTGGCCTTCGATATTGACCTGGAACGGGATTCGATGGACTTAAGAATTCATTCACGCTCACTTCACGGGGAAACAATACTTAGTCCTTAATGCCATCCCTGCCTCTAGAATATTGTTCAACCAGCCAGCAGTTTGTACAAGCTTGTTTACTTTTGACACGTTTGGTGCTTCCAACGTGTTCCTAAAAACCGCCATTTCGTCCGTAAAATCCCAAAAGCACAGTTATTGATGTGTCCTTATAAGCTTCTCTGGAAATGACGCAGAAGCTAAGGTTTCACTTGGAAATGGTGCGCCGGCCGGAGTGGTCGAGCGGTTCTAGGCGCTACAGTCAGTTAAGTCCAATAGTGCTCAGAGCCATTGGAACCATTTTTTAGGAAATGGTGCTGAAATATTGCTATTTGGTAAGATTTTTTAGGGAATGCCATTAAAATCGTGGTTTTCTAGCCGTCTAAACAATTAGCTGGCCGTAAAAGCTCCCCCACCATTTTGTATTCCTTAGCGCTTACATCAATAACCAAAAACTTTTTATCGGTATTACCAACACCCGTTAGAACTACAGAAAAGAGAAAAGTATTTTAAAAAATGGCTCTGAGTGCTATGGGACTTAACTGCTGAGGTCATCAGTGCCCTAGAACTTAGAACTACTTAAACCTAACTAACCTAAGGACAGCACACACGTCCATGCCCGAGGCAGGATTCGAACCTGCGACCGTAGCAGTAGCGCGGTTCCAGACTGAAGCGACTAGAACCGCTCGAAAGTATTTCAGATGGATGAAATAAGACGATCCACTTTGCGGTCAACATGAATTTCACAATGGCGTCCATCTATCGCTCCGAGAGAGTTCGGAAATTTCTATCACAGAAAATATTTTTCTCCTACATTCTTAAAGTGTTTTTTAGTCTGTGGTGGCATTATTTCAGGTCCAAACTCTAACACAATAGCTGAACACGCGTCATAAACTGTCATGAAAACAGTGTCTTCCAAGCCTAAATTCAAATGCTGCATGTCTGAAAATGTCTCCTGTTGCCGAATACCCGAAAGTAAAGAGAAATAATTGTTTTGATGTCAATTAATTCAATTAATATAGTTAAAATTAACAAGTGTAAAATTAAAGAAATAATTTTAATATAATGGGATTATCTAATCAGACAGGTTTGTCATTAGCATTGTAAGAGCCCATTATTTTTATTTATGTGTTTTCATAATAATTTAAAAGTGAAACTTCCTGGCAGATAAAAACTGAGTGCTAGACCGGGACTCGAACTCAGGAACTTTGCTTTTCGTGGGAAAGTGCTCTTTTTTATCTAAACAAGATAAATTCTCGTTGTTGTAGGGGACGAACGCAGAAAGAAATGAAAAAACCTGGAAGATACATTCAGGAAGAATGTGCAAATTCCGGAATATCAGTTTGGTTCTGCCTCCAGTACAATTCTGCAATTCTCATGGAGTTCGCCCGGGACGTTGTTTTTCCGAGCCCTATGGTAGGAAACCTTACGTCTCCTTCATTGTAAGAAGTAGAAGACGCCACTGGCATAGATGGCAACATCATAGACACCATCTCATAGAACCTAGCAATCAGCAGTGCACAAGGCCTTCCTGTACTGAAGACGACTAGTGGTTTTCCAGACCCCACTGTTCCAAGAGAAGCATAACGAAAAAGAAGATCTAGAAAAGTGAATGACAGAACTGAGAGAAAAAAACAATTGTTGTTTTAAATATGGGGAAACAACGGATATTATTGGAGATGACCATTTCTTTGTAAGTTTACTTCCTTAAGAGTCGTTTCGATGATCCGGAAAAGCTCCAGCTCCGTTCTGAAATTCGAAGTTGCGTATTGGAGACTGTAAGAGAACACGAAATGAGGAAGGTATATCAGCAGAACCCTCCACGCTACGAGTCATCGTCAACAGCGGTAGTTATGTCGAGCCAGAAAACATGTCTTTCTGCAACGAGCAGATTAATAATTTTTTGGTGTATTTATTCAATGAATTAAGTTTATTGTTTTTTATGTTTACTGCCAAAATACACAGCGTGTTTCAAAACTCGAAGGCAAAACTTCGGGAATGGATTTCTCATATAACAACAAGAAGAAACTGGTAAAAATGGGCTCTAAAATTCATACTTAAGAGCTACGAGCACTTCATCTTCGATACAGTGAAATAAATATCTTTCAATGGAAGCTCTTTGGTTTCCATGTTTTAGGAAGCTGTAGTATTGGCGAAAAAAGAGGAAAATTTGTGTATCAAAGATGGACTCTAAAACGCATACCTTCAGAGCTATGAGCAGTTGTTCAGTAGAAGAGATATGTGTCGCAGTAGTGAAGATTAATAAGTGTTGATAGCTCTTAATGTAAGCACTTTATAGAGTCCATACTTACTGGATTTTTTTCTGTTCTTTTCGTCCATACTGCCCTCTCAAAAGATGGAAAGCGAAGAGCTTGTATTAGAAGAGATACACCGATGAGCCAAAAGATTATGATCACCTGCTTTATTGTTTGTCCGTCTTTGGAGCGTAATACATCACTGATTTGCGTATCGGATTAGACAGTTCGTTAATAGGTTTATGGAGGTATGTGGTGGCATTAGATGTCATGTAATTCGAGCAAATAACAGGCCGCTGATTTGTGTACGCCGGTATGGCGCCCGATAGCGACCCACATGGGATCCATGGGATTTCCACCAGGCGAATATCGTCGCCGAGACATCAACGTTAGTGCACTATAATGCTCCTCAAACCCGAGTAGCACGGTTCTGGCTCCGAGAGACACAGAATTATACCGCTGAAATATAATTTAGCCATCGGGAAAGAAGGGGTGCAGATAGTTCACAGCTGTCAGCGTGTCTTCGACTACTACCACAGGTTCCATGCAAGCGCAGGAGAATGTCTCCCACGGTGTAATTCAGCTGCCGCCACTCTGCGTCCTTGGCGTGCTGCACGTTTCGAGCCGCCGTTCACCTCGATGACGGCGTAAGGTCTTATGGGACCAAACTGCTGAGGTCATCTGTCCCTAAGCCTACAAACCACTTAATCTAACTTAAACTAACTTACGCTATGGACAACACACACACACACTCACACACACACAAACACACACACACACACACACACACACACACACACACCGATGCCCAAGGGAGGACTCGAACCTCCGACGGGAGAGCCGCAAGGACCGTGACAAGGCGCCTAGATCGCACGGCTACCCCGAGCGGCTTCGCCGTTTTCGTTCACAGAGTCTGCGTAATAATAATGTGTCCTTAGTCAAAGTCGCTTACCTCAGTGTACCTCCCCATTTGCACGCCATATCTTTGCAGTGTGATCCCCCATCAGTGCCACAACAGGAAAGTAAATAATAATGTTACCATATTTAACCAAAATATTGGTGGACTAAAGAAAAAAGTAGATTCTCACAAAAGTAAAGAAAAAAGTAGATTCTCACAAAAGTAAAGTAAAAAATAATGTTGCCATTTTTCACCAAAATATCCCGGGACTGAAGAATAAAGTAGATGATCTCCTGGTTTGTTTAGATGACATTGAATCTTATAATGTAATAGATATACTATGCCTGTCTCAGTAACACATTGTGTCTGATATGGAAAAGGTAAATATCAGTGGTTATAAATTAGCTGCACATATGAGTAGAGAGAATAAGGTGAGTTGCCATATATCTCAAAAGTTATCACTGTGTAGAAAGCTTAGATACAAAAAAGTTTTGTCTAGAGCAACATATAGAGGCATGTGCCTGTCAACTTAAGCTGAATGAGGGCTCTTTTATAATTGTAAAAGTATGTAGGTCCCCTTCAGGAAACTTTCATTTATTGCTGGAAAACTTGGATGCCTTGTTGTGCTATCTTTCAGATAGGGAAAAGCAAATTATTATTTGTGGGGATTTCAATGTTGATTTACTGAAAGAGTGTAATAGGAAGAATGACCTGGAAGTCTTGCTCGGTTCTTTCAATTTCACATCTGTCATTGCTTTTCCTACTCGGGTAGTAAAGGACAGCAGCACATTGATAGATATCACTCTTATAGAACAAGATAGGTTTAAAAACATAAATTCTTGTCCTGTTGAGAATGGTCTTTCTGATCATGATGCTCAACTAATTACAGTATATGACATAGCTCCATTCAGTAATTCAAAACTACCCTCCAAAGTTGTGCGTTCAATTAATGACTCAACAATTAGAAATTTCAGAGAAAATCTTCAGCAGTTAGACTGGGATGAGGTGTACAAGGAACCTGATGCTAATTTAAAATATAACTTATTTCATGATACACTTGTAAGAGAATTTGAAAACTGTTCCCCCAGGAAAGTAAATAAATCTAATTACAAGAAACCATGCAAAAAACCTTGGCTTACTGAAGGAATAAAAATATCTCGTAATCACAAAAGGGAACTGTATCTAACAACAAGAAAGAGTAATGACCCAGAAACAGCCAAATATTATAAAAACTACTGTGCTACATTAAGAAAGGTTATTAAAAAGTCCAGAAGCATGTGCATCATGTCTGAGATTAATAACTCTGATAACAAAATCAAAACAATTTGGAATATTATTACAAGGGAGACGGGACAACCAAGAGTACAGGATGACTGCATCACCATCAAACCGAATGTAAACTTGATAAACAACAAGCCAGAAGTCGAAAACATTTTGAATAATCATTTTTTAAATGTTGTAGAGAAAATAGGATCTAAATGTTCATTAGAAGAAGCAAGGCAGTTAATGGAAGAGGCCTTAGCCACACCATTTGATACAATTGAAATTCCACCCATCTCTCCTACTGAAATTACGAAGATAATAAACTCTCTCAAGAATAAAAGCTCACATGGAATTGATGGCATTTCCAGCAGGATAATAAAAGCTTGTTCCCAAGAAATAAGTGGGATTCTTAGCCACATATGTA
The DNA here is from genome assembly GCF_023898315.1 of Schistocerca nitens. Taxonomy (NCBI): domain Eukaryota; kingdom Metazoa; phylum Arthropoda; class Insecta; order Orthoptera; family Acrididae; genus Schistocerca; species Schistocerca nitens. Next base: position 925,763,985 of record NC_064617.1, on the reverse strand, counting down.
ATAGCTCTCTGAAGCAGGGTATTTTCCCAGATAGACTGAAGTATGCCATTGTTAAACCACTGCATAAAAAAGGGGACACGTCTGGTGTCAACAACTACCGCCCAATCTCTCTTCTGACTGCCTTATCTAAAATTCTAGAAAAAGTAATGTATTGTAGAGTAGCTTCACACCTTTGTAAAAATAGAGTTTTAACAAAATGTCAGTTTGGTTTCCAGAAGGGTTTTTCAACGGAAAATGCTATATATACTTTCACTAATGAAATAATAAATGCTCTGAGTAATCAGAAGTCACCCATTGGGATTTTTTGTGATCTATCAAAGACTTTTGATTGTGTAAATCATGGAAACTTCTAGATAAGCTCAAGTACTGTGGTATGAATGGGATAGTGCTCAAATGATTTAAATCATACCTAACTGGAAGAGTGCAGAAAGTTGAAAAAAGCAGTTCATATAATATGCAAAAAACTGGTGATTTCTCAAACTGGGGTCCTCTGCTGTTCTTAATATATATTAATGACTTGCCATTCTAGCCGGCCGGTGTGGCCGTACAGTTCTAGGCGCTTCAGTCTGGAACCGCGTGACCGCTACGGTCGCAGGTTCGAATCCTTCCTCGGGCATGGATGTGTGTGAAGTCCTTAGGTTAGTTAGGTTTAAGTAGTTCTAAGTTCTAGGGGACTTCACAGATGTTAAGTCCCGTAGTGCTCAGAGCCATTTGAACCATTTTTGAACTTGCCATTCACGAAGATGCAAAGCTGGTAATTTTTGCCGATGATACAAGTATAGCTATCACATCCAACAGACAAGAATTAACTGGTGAAACTGTAAACAATGTTTTTTCAGAAAATCATTAAGTGGTTTTCTGAAAATGGGCTCACATTAAACTTTGATAAAACGCAGTATATACAGTTCCACACAGTAAATGGAATGACACCATTAATAAATATAGACTTCGGTCAGAAATCGGTAGCTAAGGTAGAATATTCAAAAATTTTAGGTGTATGCATTGATGAGGGGTTGAACTGGAAAAAACACACTGAGGATCTGCTGAAACGTTTGAGTTCAGCTACTTATGCTATTAGGGTCATTGCAAATTTTGGCGATATACATCTCAGTAAATTAGCTTACCATGCGTATTTTCATTCTCTGCTTTCTATGGCCTCATATTCTGGGGTAACTCATCATTGAGTAAAAGAGTGTTCATTGCACAAAAGCGTGTAATCAGAACAATTGATGGAGCTCATCTAAGATCATCCTGCAGACACTTATTTAAAGAGCTCGGGATCTTCACTGTAGCCTCACAATATATACATTCACTTATGAAATTTTTTATTAACAATCCGAACGAATTCAAAGGTAATAGCAGTGTACATGGCTACAAGATTAGGAGAAAGGATGATCTTCACTACTCAAGGTTAAATCTAACTTTGGCTCGGAAGGGGGTAAATTATGCTGCCACAAAAGTCTTTGGTCACTTACCTAGTAGCGTCAAAAGTCTGACAGATAGCCATACAGCATTTAAAAGGAAATTAAAAGAATTTCTGAATGGCAACTCCTTCTACATATCAGATGAATTTTTTGATATAGGAAGTGGGTAATTTCCTCACCCCCCACCCAAAAAAGAAAAAAAATATTAAGTATCATGTAATATTTTGTGTAATGTAATATCTTCTAGAGACACCTTTTATCAACCTGACACGTTCCATATCATTACAAAGTATCGTATTCATGATCTATGGCCAGCCGGAGTGGCCGTGCGGTTCTAGGCGCTACAGTCTGGAGCCGAGCGACCGCTACGGTCGCAGGTTCGAATCCTGCCTCGGGCATGGATATGTGTGATGTCCTTAGGTTAGTTAGGTTTAATTAATTCTAAGTTCTAGGCGACTGATGACCTCAGCAGTTAAGTCGCATAGTGCTCAGAGCCATTTGAACCATTTGAACAACTCAAGGTTAAATCTAACTTTGGCTCAGAAGGGGGTAAATTATGCTGCCACAAAAGTCTGTGGTCACTTACCTAATAGCATCAAAAGTCTGACAGATAGCTATATAGCATTTAAATGGAAACTAAAAGAATTTCTTAGTGGCAACTCCTTCAACTCAGTAGATGAATTTTTGGATATAGTAAGTGGGTAATCGGCGAACCTGAAAGCTTTTATTTCTTCTCCATGGATTTTAACTCCTACTCCACATTTTTCTTTTGTTTCCTTCACTGCTTGCTCAATATACAGATTGAATAACATCGGGGAGAGACTACAACCCTGTCTCATTCCATTCCCAACCACTGCTTCCCTTTCGTGTTCCTCGACTGTTATAACTGCATCTAGTTTCTGTACAAATTGTAAATAGCCTTTCGCTCCCTGTATTTTACCCCTGCCACCTTCAGAATTTGAAAGAGAGTATTCCAGTCAGCCGGCCGCTGTGACCGAACGGTTCTAGGCGCTTCAGTCTGGAACCACGCTGCTGCTACGGTCGCAGGTTCGAATCCTGTCTCGGGCATGGTTGTGTGTGATGTCCTTAGGTTAGTTAGCTTTAAGTAGTTCTAAGTCTAGGGGACTGATGACCTCAGATGTTAAGTCCCATAGTGCTTAGAGCCATTTGAGTATTCCAGTCAACATTGTCAAAAGCTTTCTCTAAGTCTACAAATGCTAGAAACGTAGGTTACCCTTTCCTTAATCTATCTCCTAAGATAAGTCGTAGGGTCAGTATTGCCTCACGTGTTCCAATATTTCTACGGAATCCAAACTGATCTTCCCGGAGGTCGGTTTCTACGTTTTTCCATTCGTCTGTAAAGAATTCGCGTTAGTAGTTTGTAGCCGTGACTTATTAAACTGATAGTTCGGTAATTTTCGCATCTGTCAACACCTGCTTTCTTTGGGATTGGAATTATTATATTCTTCTTAAAGACTGAGGGTATTTCGCCTGTCTCATACATCTTGCCTAGGTAGCAGAATTCCGTAACTTCATCTACCTCATGACCATCAATCCTGATGTTAAGTTTCTCGCTATTCTCATTTCTGCTACTTCTCATTACTTTCGCCTTTCTTCGATTTATTCTCAGTGTATATTCAGTACTCATTGGACTGTTCAATCCAAGATCATGTAATTCTTCTTCACTCACACTCAGGATAGCAATGTCATCAGCGAATCGTATCAGTGATATTCTTTCACCTTGAATTTCAATTCCACTCCTCAACCTTTCTTTTATTTCCATCATTTCTTCTTCGCTGTACAAATTGAACAGTAGGAGCGAAACACTACATCCCTGTCTTACACCCTATTTAATCAGAGCACATCGTTCTTGGTCGTCCATTCTTATTATTCCCTCTTGGCTCTTGTACGTATTGTATATCATCAATCTCTCCCTATAACTTACCCCTATTTTTCCCATAATTTCGAACATCTTGCACCATTTGACATTGTCGAACGCTTTTCCCAGGTCGACAAATCCTATGAACGTGTCTTGATTTTTGATAAGTCTTGCTACCATTATCAACCGCAACCTCATAACTGTCTAACAGATCCTCAATTTTCTTTTCCATTCTTCTGTGTATTATTCTTGTCAGCAACTTGGATGCATGAGCTGTTAAACCGATTATGCTATAATTCTAGCACTTGTCAGCTCTTGCAGTCTTCGGAATTGTGTAGATGATATTTTTCTAAAAGTCAGATGGTATGTTGCCACATTCATATATTCTACGCACCAACGTAAATAGTCGTTTTGTTGCCACTTCCCGCGATAATTTTAGAAATTCTGATGAAATGTTTTCTATCCCTTCTGCCTTATTTGACCTTAAGACGTCCAAAGCTCTTTTAAATTCTGATTCTAATACTGGATCTCCTATGTCTATGTGTTTCTTCTTCTATCACATCACCTAAATCTTCCCCTCATAGAGGCCAACAATGTACTCTTTCCACCTTTCCGCTATCTCCTCTACATTTAACAGTGGAATTCCCGTTGCACTCTTAATGTTACCACCCTCGCATTTAATTTCACCTAAGGTTGTTTTGACTTTCCTATATCTGAAGAAATCGAAAAAAAATTATTGTCTGAAGGAGTGACTTTCCTAATGCTGCGTCAAATCTTCTGACAATCATTTTATTTCGATTTCTTCACGTTTTTCATGCAGCCATTTCGTCCTAGCTGCTCCTCACCTCCCATTTATTTCGTTCCTCGACGACTTGTACTTGTTTATTCCAGAATTTCCCTGAAAATTTTTGCACTTTCGTCTTTCATCTATCAACTGAAGTATTTCTTCTGTTACCCAAGGTATCTTCGCAGTTGCCTTCTTTCTACCTATGATTTTTTTTCCAACTTCTATGATTGCTCTTTTTAGAGACATCCATTCCTCTTCAACTGTATTGCCTACTGAGCTATTCCGTATTGCTGTATCTACACACTTAGATAACTTCAAGCGTATCTCCTCATTTCCTGTTGTTGTTGTTGTTGTGGTCTTCAGTCCAGTGACTGGTTTGATGCAGCTCTCCATGCTACTCTATCCTGTGCAAGCTTCTTCATCTCCCAGTGCAGTACCTACTGCAACCTACATCCTTCTGAATTTGTTTAGTGTATTCATCTCTTGGTCTTCCTCTACGGTTTTTACTCTCCACGCTTCCCTCCAATACTAAATTGGTGATCCCTTGATGCTTCAGAATATGCCCTACCAACCGATCCCTTCTTCTATTCAAGTTGTGCCACAAATTTCTCTTCTCTCCAATTCTATTCAATACCTCCTCATTAGTTATGTGATCTACCCATCTAATCTTCAGCATTCTTCTGTAGCACCACATTTCGAAAGCTTCTATTCTCTTCTTGTCTAAACTATTTATCGTCCACGTTTCACTTCCATACATGGCTACACTCCATACAAATACTTTCAGAAACGGCTTCATGACACTTAAATCTAAACTCGATGTTAACAAATTTCTCTTCTTCAGAAACGCTTTCCTTGCCATTACCAGTCTACATTTTATATCCTCTCTACTTCGTCGTTCATCAGTGATTTTGCTCCCCAAATAGCAAAACTCATTTACTACTTTAAGCGCCTCATTTCCTAATCTAATACACTTAGCATCACTCGATTTAATTCGACTACATTCCATTATCCTCGTCTTGCTTTTGTTGATGTTCATCTTATATCCTCCTATCAAGACTGTCCATTCCGTTCAGCTGCTCTTCCAGGTCTCTTACAGAATTATAATGTCATAGGCAAACCTCAAAATTTTTATTTTTTCTCCATGGATTTTAATTCCTACTCTGAATTTTTCTTTTGTTTCCTTCACTGTTTGCTCAACATACAGATTGAATAACATCGCGGATAGCCTACAACCCTGTCTCACTCCCTTCCCAACCACTGCTTCCCTTTCATGTCCCTCGACTCTTATAACTGCCATCTGATTTCTATACAAATTGTAAATTGCCTTTCACTCCTTGTATTTTACCCTTGCCACCTTCAGAATTTGAAAGAGAGTATTCCAGTCAACATTGTCAAAAGCTTTCTCTAAGTCTACAAATGCTAGAAACATAGGTTTGCCTTTCCTTAATCTATTTTCTAATGTAAGTCGTAGGATCCAAATTGATCTTCCCCGAGATCGGCTTCTACCAGTCGTTTCATTCATCTGTAAAGTATTCGTGTTAGTATTTTGCAGCCGCGGCTTGTTAAACTGATAGTTCGGTAATTTTCACATCTTTGGGATTGAAATTATTATATTCTTCTTAAAGTCTGGGGGTATTTCGCCTGTCTCATATATCTTGCTCACCAGATGGTAAAACTTTGTCAGGGCTGACTCTCCCAAGGCTGTCGGTAGTTCTAATGGAATGTTGTCTACTCCCGGGGCATTGTTTCGACTTAGGTCTTTCAGTGCCCTGTCAAACTCTTGTAGCAGTATTATATCTCCCATTTCATCTTCATCTATATCCTCTTCCATTTCCATAATATTGTCCTCAAGAATATCGCCCTTGTATAGACGCTCTATATACCCCTTACACCTTTCTGCTTTCCCTTCTTTGCTTAGATCTGGGTTTCCATCTGAGCTCTTGATATTCATACAAGTGGTTCTCTTTTCTCCAAAGGTCTCTTTAATTTTCCTGTAGGCAGTACCTATTTTACCCCTAATGATATACGCCTTTACATCCTTACATTTGTCCTCTAGCCATCCCTGCTTCGCCATTTTGCACTTCCTGTGGATCTCATTTTTGAGACGTTTATATTCCTTTTTGCCTGCTTCATTTACTATGTTTTTGGATATTCTCCTTTCATCAATTAAATTCAGTAACTCTTCTGTTATCCAAGGATTTCTATTAGCCCTCGTCTTTTTACCTACTTGGTCCTCTGCTGCCTTCACTATTTCATCTCTCAAAGCTACCCATTCTTTTTGTACTGTATTTGTTTCCCCCATTAATGTCAATCTTTCCCTCATGCTCTCCCTCAAACTCTCTACAACCTCTGGTTCTGTCAGTTCATCCAGGTCCCATCTCCTTAAATTCCCACCTTTTTGCAGTTTCATCAGTTTTAATCTACAGTTGACAACCAAAAGATTGTGGTCAGAGTCCACATCTGGCCCTGGAAATGTCTTACAATTTAAAACCTGGTTCCTAAATCTCTGTCTTACCATTATATAATCTATCTGAAACCTGTCAGTATGTCCAGGCTTCTTCCGTGTATACAACCTTCTTTTATGATTCTTGAACCAAGTGTTAGCTATGATTAAATTATGCTCTCTGCAAAATTCTACCAGGCGGCTTCCTCTTTCATTCCTTACTCCCATTCCATATTCACCTATTACGTTTCTTTCTCTTCCTTTTCCTACTATCGAATTCCAGTCACCAATGACTATTAAATTTTCGTCTTCCTTCACTATTTTTACTCCCATTCCATATTCACCTATTACGTTTCCTTCTCTTCCTTTTCCTACTATCGAATTCCAGTCACCAATGACTATTAAATTTTCGTCTTCCTTCACTATCTGAATAATTTCTTTTATGTCATCATACATTTCATCAATCTCTTCGTCATCTGCGGAGCTAGTCGTCATATAAACTTGTACTACTGTGGTAGGCGTGGGATTCGTATCTATCTTGGCCACAGTAATGCGTTCACTATGCTGTTTTTTTTATTCATCATTAAACCTACTCCTGCATTACCCCTATTTGATTTTGTATTTATAACCCTGTATCCACATGACCAGAACTCTTGTTCCTCCTGCCACCAAACTTCACTAATTCCCACTATATCTAACTTTAACCTATCCATTTCCCTTTTTAAATTTTCTAACCTACCCGCCCGATTAAGGGATCTGACATTCCACTCTCCGACCTGTAGAATGCCAGTTTTCTTTCTCCTGATAACAACGTCCACCTGAGTAGTCCCCGCCCGGAGATCCGAATGGGGGACTATTTTGCCTCCGGAATATTTCACCCAAGAGGAGGTCATCATGACGTAGCCATACAGTAAAGCTGCATTCCCTCTGGAAAAAATACGGCTGTAGTTTCCCCTTGATTTCAGCCGTTCGCAGTACCAGCACAACAAGGCCGTTTTGGTTAGTGTTACAAGGCCAGATCAGTCCATCATCCAGACTGTTGCCCCTGCAACTACTGAACTGAAAAGGCTGCTGCCCCTCTTCAGGAACCACACGTTTGTCTGGCCTCTCAACAGATACCCCTCCGTTGTGGTTGCACCTACGGTACGGCTATCTGTATCGCTGAGGCACGCAAGCCTTCCCACAAACGGCAAGGTCCATGGTTCATGCGGTGGAAGGGGGGTGCAATCTAGTATGGCCTACCTATTGTGTGCTTTGTATCTCAATGGATAAAGACGTCTTTACTGTATACACTATTATTTTCTATTGGCTTTATTTGTGTCATGGGCGAAAGAAAGTGCTCATTTACGTTTGTAAGAAGTTCATGTTGTGTCTTAATGTTGAAATAAAGGCAATAGAAATAAATACACAAGATATCGAGTTGTGGAGGTGTAAATTGGATATAATTTGATGCTTTAACAGAAAAAGAAATATATGGAGTAAACGCGGCTTGAACGTCAGCAATCCTGTATATCCGTTCCTGAGTGCACTGCATCGTCTCGCTGAGCTTATTGGACAGCTGTGACACAATGCAGAGTTCATAGTACTTATTCTTGGCCACGCAGTTACAGCGTTGCCAGAGCCTCGTTTTCTAAATCACATTACTATTAAATTTATTGGTGGGACTGAGTTTTGCTAGAAGTACTTTTGTCTTGAACTGGGATGAGGAATCGCAAACCGACCGGACCGCCAAGTGCTGCATTTTTTCTTCGCCTTGTATAATATATAGCATATGTTCATCCGAATGTTCATTGGAGTATTGTGTTTTCAAGTTGGGGCCCCTCCACGCCCGCACCAATGTGGTGACCAAACCAAAAGTTCTACTGTCACCTCCGTCAACATGTTAGTTATCTAGTAAATGGATCACAGGATGGTGGGCTGTGATGTTATCCGTGCGGCTGGGTAAGACTAAGCATTACCACGGTCCATCAGGTGATAGACAGTGGACGAACCGCGAGTGAGGGAAGCAATTTGAAGAGCAGAGGTAAAAAAGTGCCAAGGCTCGTGCCATGGGGAAAAAGACCTCTGCGACAGTGGGATGGGTAGTAAGAGCAGTAGTGGCTTACTAGCTGCGATAGTTCATGCAAGGTTGGATTTGTTAGTATATGTATCATGCATCATTACCGTGGCAAGCGATGGCGATGTATCCCAGTTGCTGCAACCGCTACATTCCTGGAACAATCGAGATCGTTATACAGTAGTGGGAGATCGGCCATAGATCATCTCACTGTGTGGGGGATGTGTGGAGCTTGTCTGCATGCAGTGTACGGTAAGGCTTCCCTGCATGGTGCCAGATTTTTTTTCTTTTTTTTTTCGGCAGTGTATTCCAGCTGGATATTGTAACGGAACATATTAAAGGCTTTACTTTAATGAAGTATGCGATCCCTTCCAAATTCAACCAGTTTAACGAGTATTTATGATTATAGAAAAATTATTGTGTATGTTAACAATGATTGCATAACATGTCTCCATAAACAGTCAACCCATTAAATTATAATGAATAACTGACCCACACAAAAGTTAATATCACTTGATCACTGATACAGCAAATGTTATCATGTAAAAACACTAAGTTTATCTTAAATAATTAATATGAAGTACGAAATATAGTGGCCAACTTAGGTATTTTGGATCTCCTTAAATAAAAATCACCCAGTGAAACCTATTTGTTCACTAGGAGCGTTTTCACTCAGTATTCACGTAATCAATCCTATTTTAGACGAAAACCAATGTAATTCTTAATAATTCATGTTACTTACTTATTTATGCAAATTAGAGAAGTCAATTGACAAACTTCTAAAAAACGGCCTTTTTGTAACAAAGAATTATTCTGTCAAGTCAACAAATCTGTCTGTCACTTTAATAACATGTTAAATTATGTCACTTGATGCAAATTAATAACTTTTCTGCACAAATTATGATAACAGATGTACATGTGACTTATAAACTATATCTCTTTTTAGTAGTTCTTTGACAATGTTATAAATACAAGCAGCGAGAAGGGTCGAGAGGCAGTCGGAGGCAGTCGGAGGCAGTCGGAATGTCACTTTGGTGAAGTGTTTCTGTGTTATTGTTTGGGATGGAAAAACAATGCAAAGAACATGTAAAGGAAGTACTACTTTGTGTTGTGTTATGGTCTTTGGTGGACAGTGGAATTAAGATGGCCACCAAAGTAATAAATATTTGATGTTTACATATGTGTTGGTTTCGTTTGTTCTTTATCATCAAAAGCACACGAAAAACACGGGACCTCATGTTTTTAACCCTAGACAACCAGATTTAGAGCCAGAATCAGCATCGAGACACAGCAGCGATCCAGCAAGCAGCAGCGATTACTACAATGCATTGTAATGGCGCCAACCTAACATCAAGTGCTAACAAGCTCCGTAAATGAGAGTGAAATAGTGCGATTACAGCAATTAGCAATATCAACGAAAAAGGCGGACCATTTACAAAAGTGGGGGCTCAGCCGGGATCTTTAAGTGCATCGATGATAATAGTGCAGCGATAAATTTCGTAAGTGCTTAGCACTCCAAAAAAGTTTATTTCTGCAGTGTGGCAACAGTGAAAATATTGCAAAGTGAAAAAAAAAAGTGTGTTTGTGCGACTACGAAAAACTATCATCACACCGCTCGGAAGATTAACGTCTGGATTATGTCAATGGAATTCATCAATCAAGACTTCAGGTTCGATAAAACCGAATAGACGTGAAGAAAGCCAACAAGAACACTGATCACGACATCATAGCATAGCTACATAAAGCAAGGTATTTTGTTGTTGTTGTCATTTACAAAATTAATAGTGAACATGTCTCTACCTGAGAGTGATGAGATCGTAGGAAATGTAAAAATTGAACCAGGGGATGGTGAACAATTAAACTTAACAGAGTGGCTAGCAGGGTTTGCAACTCAAATAAGCTCGCAACTTAAACAATTAAGTGAAGAAAACACAGATAGACTGGATAAGTTAAGTTTGGATTTTAAACAATCAAGTGAAGAAAACACAGATAGACTGGATAAGTTAAGTTTGGATTTTAAACAATCAAGTGAAGAAAACACAGATAGACTGGATAAGTTAAGTTTGGATTTTAAACAATCAAATGAACAAGTAAGTTTGAAACTTAAAGAAAACACAGATAGACTGGATAAGTTAAGTTTGGATTTTGATCTATTAAGTACTCATCTCAATGAGAAGTGTGAGGAAATTAAAACTACCCTCAGTAAGAACACTAGCAAACAGTTGATACACTTCAGAAAAGAATTTCATGTTAAAGTTGAAAGTTTAAATGAAAACATACAAGCGAACACAGACAGCATTTCTGTCATCTACAACAGAGTAGATACTGAAGCTAAAAGATTAGATCAGAGAATAGACAAAACATCAGAAAACCTTAAACAGGAATACAACCTGTACACCACTAATGTAGATACAAAAGTAGAAAATATACACACTAAATATACACAATTGGAGGACGCACTGATGTCCAAACAAACGATTTACAATCAAAATACAATGTATGGGCACATTAAAGTGAAATGCTTTCCTGGCGAAAATCTGCACCCTATTGACTTTATTCACCAGTGTAAGGATATGTTTGTTGTAGGAATGTCAGATAACATAAAAATTAAGTTAGTAAAACGGTTTCTAGAAGGGGAGGCCCTATCGTGGGCAAATGAGAATAATGATTCTTGGAATACATTTGAAGAGTTTGAAGCTAAATTTATTTGCAAATTTTGGTCACAATCCATACAAGCCAGATTAAAGTCAGAATTTCTAAATGGACCAGTGTATAGAGGGAAAGTATGGGGAATGCAAAAATTTTGCAGAGATCAATTGAAAAAACTTGCTCACTTCAATAACTCTTTTGATATTATGACACAAATTGATGTTTTAAAAAGAAGATTACCAGAGAGACTGCAGTGGGAATTGGTCCATGGACCAGACGATTCAATGGAAGAGTTCCTGAAATTTGTAGATGGATTAGATAGGGCCTTGGAAAGAGAAAATAACCAAAGTTTTGGCTCTGGCAACAACCAGTATGGGGGGTGGAACAGGAATGTAAATAGAGATTATTATGGGAGGAGAGACTTTGAAAATTCTGGAAATAATGCTCCAAATAAGGGAGATAGGAGATATGAAAATGATTTCAGAAACAATACACAGGAGGGAGGATGGAGGAGAGATAACAGGAATGATAGAAATAGGTATTGGGGAAGAGAACAAGAGAGAAGGGGGTTTGTTGAAACTAGTGAACAAAACGACAACCACAAACGGACAGACCGAGGAAACCAGCCGGGAAACGGTGGACAGTCCCACTAGATGTCCGTAGTTTTGGGGCTAGACAATATTATGACAGGACAACACATAACCGAAACTGGAAAAGGAGAGGATACAATGTAAAGAGTAAATACCATGAAAATACTGATGTTGTTAGAATGAATAAATTAGAATTTAATAAAAGGTTTTGGGATACTATGAGTAAAAGTGATACAGTTAATAAAAACAGTGTTCAAGCACAGGTAGTTAGTGAAAGTGCAGAAGTTGAAAGTATTGCAGAGTTCCATAGTTGGGCTGAGAAAGATACTGGTGTGAATAACAAGTCAGACACACCACAAGTAGAATCTATTTTGGGGGGTTTATTTGATACGAAGGGGGATGATGAAGTGTTTAATGGAGCCAAAGACACAATTGCTGAGATTCAGATACATAGGGGGGAAACTGAAGATGGGGTTGTTGTGGAGAAGGAGGAAGAAGTAATAGAGGGACATTTAAATGATGATCCTAAATCAAGTGATGTTATTGATGAGAGTGTGGAGGAAGAAATAAAAGTATTTGTAGAATTGAAAAGTGATGATGAGATAAAGGTAAGTGATGTGACAAACATGGGTAATAATGAGGTTAATTTAAGTGAAATGCAGACTAGGGAATGTGTATCTGAGGACAAGCTATTGCCTATTGGGAACTATGAAATGCTAATTATGAGAATGGTAATAAGAATAATATTAAAGAAAATATAAAGGGATGGAATGTAAATGTGTGTTTTCAAGGAAAAGGGGAAAAGTTTTTAGAAGTTTTGTGGAACAACTATGGGAACTGTATAAACAAAGATGCCTTTTGGAAAGAATTAGCAAAGGTAAGTGCAACCTTGTATCCTATATGGTGGATAAGAATCCGTAAATGCTAATCTATGAGAATGGTAATAAGAATAATATTAAAGAAAATATAAAGGGATGGAATGTAAATGTGTGTTTTCAAGGAAAAGGGGAAAAGTTTTTAGAAGTTTTGTGGAACAACTATGGGAACTGTATAAACAAAGATGCCTTTTGGAAAGAATTAGCAAAGGTAAGTGCAACCTTGTATCCTATATGGTGGATAAGAATCCGTAGTGGACTTTATAAAAAATGGGGTGAAAACAATAATTTGTTGAGTAGCAACACAGTGTTAAGAGGAACAGATGAAAACAAAGGTTTATGTTTAAATGTCAATGCTTTGCAAACAGAGAGGGATGTGTCTAAATGTAGGAAAGAGACATTAGACTTAGGAACTAAAGAAATTGAAAATGATGTATTATATGTTAAAGTAAACATCGACATTTGTCCATTTGAAATAAGAGAAAGCCCACATCCTAATGCATATCGACTTATATTTCCCAGATTAAGAAAGTTATATGGATTAAGAAACATCACTGAATTGAAACCATATAAACATGATTAAGCACATTTCCCTTTTTGAATACAGTCACTTACCCATTTTCTGTAAAGCATTTTACCAGCAAAGATTTTTTACTGGGTGTGTCAGATAGCAACTACCACTCATCCTACAGACCCTGGAAGAGTTCCAGATCTCTGAGACAATGTTTTTATATTTTTATTGTCACTATTGAATATTAAATATTGTGATATCTTCTTTACTTGCAATGGGCAAGAAGGTGACAAACATTTATTACTTTCTTTTTGTATTGTTGAATATGGGACATACTTGCACCAAATATAAAAGACAATGTAAAAATTGTTGTGCAAGACCCATCATTTTGTTCCTATTCTTTTCTTAGGCATAAGATCTGTGTACAGTTTTCTACAGCCAATCAGATGTTTACCAAGTTTGATGTTTGTGTTATGTTGCGACCAAATTAAGTGTGCAATTTTGGTATTAATATGTTCTGGTACTATCTTGACTATGTGTCTCAATGGGAGACAAGTTTTTTAAATATTTTCTTTTTTTAAATGCATATTATATTCATACATGTGACTTCTCTAGTGTTTGTGTTTATATATCATGTCCATACTTATAATTATGTTCTTTGTTTTCATTTCCTTTATGTGGCTCAAAACGAGCAGACAGTTGCAATATTTTCCTATGGACATCTGACCTGTCCATCTATGTACTATATTTATGTTCCTTCTATTATCTTGATTATTCTGTGACTCAATGAGAGCTGACTTTGAAAAAATTTACATATATTTTTTATATATCTTAACATCGCATGTGATACATTTGTGTCTGTTTTGATCATTTTCCATTGTGGCTCACTGGGAGCAAAGATTAACAATTTTTTTACTTTCATATATTACTAAATATTTTTATTATGCTGTCATACTGAGAGCCATAACACAAAGTGCATTTGAAACAACACAACTAAAATATTTGCAGGAAAAAGTCATTTTGAAACGGTGTAATGGTTGTTGTATACATACACATTATGCATAGTAATTGACACATTTGTCCTAGTCGGCTAATATCATTAACATTCTGTAAATGATATTACCCGAGGGGGGTATTGTAACGGAACATATTAAAGGCTTTACTTTAATGAAGTATGCGATCCCTTCCAAATTCAACCAGTTTAACGAGTATTTATGATTATAGAAAAATTATTGTGTATGTTAACAATGATTGCATAACATGTCTCCATAAACAACCCATTAAATTATAATGAATAACTGACCCACACAAAAGTTAATATCACTTGATCACTGATACAGCAAATGTCATCATGTAAAAACACTAAGTTTATCTTAAATAATTAATATGAAGTACGAAATATAGTGGCCAACTTAGGTATTTTGGATCTCCTTAAATAAAAATCACCCAGTGAAACCTATTTGTTCACTAGGAGCGTTTTCACTCAGTATTCACGTAATCAATCCTATTTTAGACGAAAACCAATGTAATTCTTAATAATTCATGTTACTTACTTATTTATGCAAATTAGAGAAGTCAATTGACAAACTTCTAAAAAACGGCCTTTTTGTAACAAAGAATTATTCTGTCAAGTCAACAAATCTGTCTGTCATTTTAATAACATGTTAAATTATGTCACTTGATGCAAATTAATAACTTTTCTGCACAAATTATGATAACAGATGTACATGTGACTTATAAACTATATCTCTTTTTAGTAGTTCTTTGACAATGTTATAAATGCAAGCAGCGAGAAGGGTCGAGAGGCAGTCGGAGGCAGTCGGAGGCAGTCGGAATGTCACTTTGGTGAAGTGTGTTTCTGTGT
Source organism: Schistocerca nitens (assembly GCF_023898315.1). NCBI lineage: Eukaryota > Metazoa > Arthropoda > Insecta > Orthoptera > Acrididae > Schistocerca > Schistocerca nitens. Next base: position 925,748,907 of record NC_064617.1, on the reverse strand, counting down.
TATTGTTTGGGATGGAAAAACAATGCAAAGAACATGTAAAGGAAGTACTACTTTGTGTTGTGTTATGGTCTTTGGTGGACAGTGGAATTAAGATGGCCACCAAAGTAATAAATATTTGATGTTTACATATGTGTTGGTTTCGTTTGTTCTTTATCATCAAAAGCACATGAAAAACACGGGACCTCATGTTTTTAACCCTAGACAACCAGATTTAGAGCCAGCATCAGCATCGAGACACAGCAGCGATCCAGCAAGCAGCAGCGATTACTACAATGCATTGTAATGGCGCCAACCTAACATCAAGTGCTAACAAGCTCCGTAAATGGGAGTGAAATAGTGCGATTACAGCAATTAGCAATATCAACGAAAAAGGCGGACCATTTACAATATCCAGTAATGGCGTCTGATTAACAGGGGCTCACCTGTAACGTTGTGTTTGCGTGTGCTAGGCCATAGATGTTAGGTCCTTACAAGTATGTCTTTTGGTCTTTTATGTTTCCATCTATGGTTGTGGTCGTAGTTCCCCAGATTCAGAATAAACGGGTTCTGCGAATGTCTGGAGTTTCTGTATAGTCTTGTGGTGAGTTTGTGGATTACCTCCGTGAGAGTCTCAAGTCGGTATTCCCGGGTGAAGGTCCACGTGTGAGTACTTTGTTTTGTATGAGCTGCAGATGGCGCAGGCGTGTAGGCCCAGCGTATCCCCAGACAGGAGCTGCGTATGTCATCAGGGGTCGAATAAGTGTCACCCTTCTGTTCAGTGTGCTACGCCTGTTGAGCATAGGGTACAGCTGTTTGAGGCCCGCGCTCGCTCGGTTGGTCATGTGTTGTATGTGGTCCCCCAAGAGTAATTTCCGGTCCAGCCAGACACCGAGGTATTTGGCTTTCTCACGGAAACGTATTGGGCGTGTATGTAGAGTTATTGGTCTGCAGTATCGGTGTTTGCGCAGTTGCTTCGGTCTTCTAGTGAACAGAACGGCTTCGCACTTGTCGACGTTTACTCTAACACGACATTTCTCCAACCAAAGCTCAGCCACTCTGAGTGCAGTCTGTAAGCGTGACGTAATATTTGATGGTTTCCAATCTTGCGCGACGATGGTTGTGTCATCCGCATAGATTGCCATCGTTGTGTTGTGTGTGGTTGGGAGATCGTTTATGTAGAGGTTAAACAGTAGGGGCCCTAGGATGCTTCCCTGGGGTACTCCCGCGTGTATACCGTGTCGTGTTGATTGTTTTCCCTGCACGTCAGTGTTGAAACTCCTGTCTGTGAGGTATGAGTGTATTAGACGCACCAGCCCGTCGGGGAATCCCGCGTCGCTGAGTTTGCGAATGAGGCCGTTGTGCCATAGACCGTCGAAAGCCTTTTCGATGTCCAGGAACAGCGCCCCTGTAGCTTTGTTTATGTTGAAGCCATGAGTTATATGTTCAACGACCCGTAAGAGTTGTTGTGTTGTGGAGTGGTGATTCCTGAAGCCGAATTGCTCCGGTCTCAGGACGTCATTTTTATGCAGTGCCTAGTGATGCCTTTGAGAATCACCTCAACAATCTTACTGAGCGAGCTCAGAAGGCTGATGGGTCGGTAATTTTGTGGGAGGTTGTGGTCTTTCCCCGGCTTCCTGAACATCAGGACCTTGGCCGTGTTCTAAAAGGCGAGGAAGTGTTGGTGTTTTAGTATGGCATTCGTTATGTGTGTTAGGTACTCAGTAGCTTTATCCGTGAACTCCTGGAGGACACGGTTTTGAATGCCATCATGACCAGGGGCTTTCCTAGCAGCGGAATGCATTATAGCCCAGGAGACTTCGGCTGTGCTAGCATGTCGAATGTAGTCGCTCGATGGTTGGGCTAGAATGCATGTAACCTCTTGGTCAGTAGCAAGTGTGAACACTGGATCTGATGGTACCAGGTTCGGTGTGAATGACGCTGCGAGTGTGCGGGCCGTTAGCTCTGCTTTCTCTTCCACTGAGTATGCAGGTCCGTCAGGCCCTTGAAACGTTGGGGTATATATTTTCTCCCTGGTGAAGTGTCGGGCTAGTTGCCACACGCCAGGTCGTGCAGTGTCCAGCCCTTCGAGTTTTTGGTTCCACTGTTGTGTTCTATGTGTTTGTATTTTATCATGTATGATGCCCTGTAGCCTGTTAATGTGCCGTTTGAAGTACTGACGCCTGGTGCGGTGCCATTGTCTCCTGAGGCGATTCCTCATTGAGATTAGGCCCAGGATATCCTGGGGCAGGGCCGCAATGCGTTGTTGTGAGGTACGATCAGGTATGGTGCCTGCCATTGCGTCCTGGACGGCGTTAGTGAGGGTTTCTACTGCCTCGTCAGTTTATGCTGTTTCATTAATTTCGTGTATGGGTGGGATGTGGCTATCGAGCGTTTCCTTGAACAATGTCCAATTCGCACGCCCGTAGTCCAACATCTTGCGTTGTTCCATGTGCTGCAGTGTTTCCTCAATGTATAGTATTACAGGTTGGTGGTTTGAGGGCAGATCGTTTTCAACGGCAACGTTGAGTGTCGATGTAATGCCCTTGATGAGGGCCATGTCTAACACGTCTGGCCTGTGTCCCCTCTGATAGGGAATGTGCGTCGGTTCAGTCGGCGCTAGTATAATGTAGTTTCTGCCTAGTGAATGTTCATACAGTTTTTTGCCGTTGGAATTTCGTATGCGTGAATTCCATTCTGGGTGTTTTGCGTTCAGATCTCCAGCGACTATTACTCGCGGTAAGATGTTGCGTAGTGTGCTGATATCGCGTGTTGAAATGCCTACAGAACTGTTGTATACCGATATCAGTGTGGTGTAGGCTCCGTTAAACTTGACTCTGACGGCCGTAGCCTCGATTTTTTCCAGTTTAGGGAGATCTATGTTTGTGTGCTCAATGTCTTTGTGTATGACGATTGCAGTTCCACCTGCCACGGCGTCGCCCGGTCGGTCGGTACGACCAACGCAGTAGCCAGGAAGGTTTAATTGTTTGTGCGGTTTAAGCTTAGTCTCGCTCAGTAGCGCGACAAGGATTCCCTTGCGCTCCATGAACGCGGCAAATTCTGCCCTTTTGTTGTGGATCGAGTCTGCATTCCAGAACAGGATCTGTGATAGTGTGTGCGGGTTTGCGTTACGGACCGCTTGTGGTATATTATTCATGTAAGAGTGTGAAAGAGTGTTGTGATGGCAGTGTGTATGACAGCCTAGTATTGCTCGGGTTCGGCGCTCATGAGCTGGGTGATGAGTGTAGTGACGGCCGTCAGCACCTTGGTAAGGATTTGAACGGTCGTGTGTCGGGGGAATAGTGTTTCCAGTATTCTCCCAGGTGATGTGTTGGTGTTGGGTGTGGCAGCCTGAGGTGCTGTTGTAGAGTTAGCGGCCGCTTGTGCGGGTACTGGTGTGTTGTTAGGAGTGGCATTTGTGTTTATGTTTTGTGACAGAGGTTGTGGCGCCTGTAAAAATTTGAAGTACATCGGTCAAGAACTTTTCGAGATTTTCGGTAGTAATATTTCTCCTTTATATATAACATATTTATTTATATATTATATATATTTTTTAAAAATGGTACATAAAAACAAGTGCATAATTGAATGTAGAGTTGTGTCAAAATTTCGAAGCAATAAGTGGAAAACTTTCGAAGAGTTACGATTTCGAACACACGAGCATTTACGTTTTCATTTATATAGATTTGGCAGGTACCTATTTGTCTGTGACTTGCCGATGCTTGGAGGAGGGTTTTCTACTGCGCATCTCAGTTTATTTTATTTTCCATTTAATTATTGGGATCCTTTTCATATTCCAAGTCCCAGCGTAGTCACCCGCATGAGATGAGAACAAGGTGTAACACCATAGCTCTAAGCTCTACTGATTTATTTTGCTTTTGTTTCATTTAATGTTACATCATTGAGCTTCTGTAAACGTGTTTGATTGAATAGATAACACAGAATTGTATACTCCTTTCTTTGTACAAACTTTGATGTCATGGTTTGGTTCAATGCAAAGTAGTGTATCTTTCATTTAAACTCTTTGTCCCATTTGGAGGGAACAAAACTTACTGTATATAATTGTAATTTTGTGTGAATAATTTTTTGTAGAAATGTCTATATGTGCAAATGTTCTGTTTTGTTTAAAATGATTGTTTACTGTTATGTAAACTGCTGATCTTCACTTAGGGTTCTTAGTTAGTTTGTATGTAAAAGGTGTAGTGGTTCCCCGCGGGAACGGAACTGTGTAGCGCGCACAAATTGCGGTTGGCCTAGGTGGAAAAGGTGGAACTGATAGTCAGTCGGGGACGAGCTACGAGTCGGGGACGAGCTACCAAACCGTGCACTGCCATGTAAAAGATGCATATTGTGCTGGTTTCGAGAGAGGCTTTTTCTGCTACTTTCCAATGCCTCGGATGGATGGATAAATAGCTGGAACTATTCTGGAATTTGTATCTATCATCACCACCAAGAAATGACTGAGTCCAGCAATTCTACCTGCAATTCCACCTACCAACATGCAGTTGCCACCACATTGCGCAATTATTGCGTCGGAATGCTATAATGATGTACAGTGAAGGATCAGCTTAATGGATGTGTTATTGTGCTCAAATATAAGGTAATTTATATCTGAATTTATGTACCTACCTTGATTTTTCTCCTTATCATAACACATCTCAGGTTCCTCTTCGTTTGAACTAAAATGATTACCGAGTGTCCCTACTGAAATAACAATAAATCTCAGTGTTTTGCTAATTGATTCCTCTTGGAAATAGTAAAAAGAAAGTTAAAGTTAATGTGGCTTGCTAAAAATAATTTTCCAAGTAAAACTGCTTATTAATGTGTTGTTGCCAACTTGAAATTAAAATTTCTCAAGACTGAGGCTTATAAAGTTTTGCTTAGTAAATGATCACATTGCTGTCTGTAGTAAATTCTAAAAGGTGAGTTAGTTTCTTGCAATTTTGCCAACATTGTGTTTCGCTGTAGTAAAAGTGGAAAACTGCAGTTGTGAAACGTTATATACTCATGTTTGTTAAGTGTATGTCTCTCTTGTGTATAGGAAGTGCACATTAATAATATAACAGGATCCATAGTTTGTCTATTGTATTAATGCTGGGTAACAAGTAATGGGAAGACCACTAATTATAAAAACCATAATTTCTTTATTCAAATGATAATGAGAAGCAACCTGTGAGTGGATTCCAATTAACTTTCATTTTAAATAGTAAAGTATTTAACTGAGAGAGACTTCACATATGTACAATTTATGATCCTGCAGTGAGTGTTAATAGTAATGATATAAATACCATTCAGTTTGAACAAGGCCTGAAAGTAATAGTGTGTTTCGGTATCTGTTATAATTTTGCAAATAGTTTGTGCTGCTCCAACTGTTAGTTTCAATCTTACCGTAAACATATTAGTGTGTCAGAGTTCATTGCACTCGCGTGTGGCCAAGTATAGGTTGTGTTTATCCGTTAAAATTACTAATAACTATTTTCTTGAACGAGAATGTTAATCATTCTCTTGCCTAGTTAGGCTGGCGACCGTTTTCCATTATCAGTTAAACAGTGCAGATAGGCAAAATTTTGTTTGTTACTGTTCAAATATTTACGTAATTCTGACTTTCATATCCGATAAGCCACCTCCGTTAGGTACAACACGGTCAACATAATAAAATTCCTCTCAGAGGGTAACACTGCTCTGTTGCTTTATACCATAAGTGCTTTAACAAGATAGTTTTATTTCACGACCTGCTTCCAACTTTAAGGTTATGGTATAACAGTAGCAGACGGTAGTGTTATACGTGGCGCCGCGTGACAGGACGTTGTTCAATTTGCACCTACAAGCGGGAAAAAATTATAAGTAGTTAGCATTTTACAAACATAGAGTGAACATAAAACGTCCAGCGGCACGAACCTGTACATTAGTTGACAGAACGGATAGTGAAAGTTGAGTTTAAATTGAAAATTAAAGGTATCAGTACTTAATAATAGCTAAAATGGATAGGAAACTAGAAATAAATCTAAACACGCGAGAACAGAATGCAATCGAGAGCAGTTCAGGCAGCGCACCAACAGATGGCATTACGCGCGAGTTAAATTTCGTACGTTATAACGCAGACGTCAATAAACAGATCGAAGCTACATATGTCGCGCGTACTAAGCAAACCAAAGGAATTATTCAGTAATGTAACACAAGGGCATAATTTCCAGGAACCTCCAGATGATACTATACTGGGGCAAGCCTTAACCAATGTTTTGAATGGGTGTGAATTACAGGAACAAAAAGAACCACCTGATAAAATAATAGCAGGACAGGAGATGTTGTATCTTGCTGAAGACATTGAAATTCCAAAACCTAAAAAGCCACCTGATGAAACAAAACGTTGGCAAGATCTGGGTAGGTTAGTGAAAGAGGCCTAAAAAATAGAAAATAGGAGGCCTAAAAAAACCACCAGACTTAAGTGACTGTTTTATGAACCATAAAAGACTGCCTTGTTAATAAAGAGACTGGGGGCAGGATGTAGTATGTATATATACTGTTAATATAAAGCATGACTTTAGTATTATTATTGTATCTGAGTGTTACCTGAAAGTGAATTATTGTTTTGTTGACCTTGAGGCCTGTGGAAGTTTGTTGCTTATTTACTGTAGTGCACTGTTTGTCTTTGCTTAGGATCTGTTTATTTTCAATTGAATACATATTGTTGCCAGCCTAATTATGAAGATAGGGGCATGTAGTGTGGCAAACCTTAAAACTTTAGGAATAATGATGCTTATGGTAACTTAATGAAAGTGCAAAGAACTCCACAAGATAATAATTTATTTCTAATATACTTAAAAATCAGAAAGGGCTTATGTTTGCAGTATGTGGTTTACTTAAGGAGACATGTCCTCAGATGAGGGTTGTTGAAGCCTCATGGGACATGCACTCTTTGCATTGTCAAGTGTCTGACGAGTACTAGGTACCTCAGTCATTGCCAGCACTACTTCCGTTTCTTTTCATGCTGCCAACCTTCCTCTTCATCATTCAGAACTTTTACTATCTTCTTTCCTTCTTCTCTATCAGAATAAACCGAAAAGTGTAGAAATAATGTAAGATACTGTGTATTGTTTGTGGACAAGTAAATGAATAAATAATATGGGTACACTAGAAAATGGCCAAAAATAATGAAAGTATAGTGGGTACTGTAAAGGAAAAATGTAATGGGAAAGTAATTGGAAAGAGAAATATGGATGTGAAAAGGTAAGAATACTGAAAACAGGGTAAATGAATACTGTAATATGACTGAATGTAAATGTGTTTCTGAAAATAGAGATAATTATGATGTTGAAAAAACTTTATGTGTGTTTAAAATTGAGGAGATAACCTGACTAATGCCTGGAAAGTAGATGTGAGATGTATGTGTTTAGTGCCACAAAATGTTGGCAGAAATCACTTGCAGTAGGATGTAAGATTATTGTTCTGAGCTTGACATATCTGATAACCTAAATGTGTAATTAAACTGAATACTGACTTCATAAGAAATATTACTGAGTAAGAAAGTGGGGAGAAAAACCACAAATCAGGGACTCTCAAATAACCCCTGAACATTGTCATTATGCCAAAAAGTCATTTAAAATTTTCTTGATTAATGTATATGTTTCCTGATGTTGTCATTTGAAAAGAAATGGTTTTGTTGCCAGTGTCTAATTACTGTTTCAAAGTTGCAGGTTTTATGTTTTGTACCATTAAAGCAAATTTTACCAAAGATGTGACATAAAGATGAAAAAACCTGGAAATGATGTCCATAAACTGCTCAAAAAATATGGTTTTGAGCAGCAAAACAAGACAAAAGAATAAAAATGCAGTGGTCCTAAAGCTGAGGGCTACTCAAATATGCTGTGTGAGCAGTAGCCAAAGGACTTGCCATTGTGGGGCAAAAAGTTGATAAGTGGTCACGAACTGCCAAACCTGGAGGATGGAGCAGTGTACTAATTTAAAAATGTGTCTTTTAGTGTTCTTTATCTAAATTGTGTTTTTTGTGTCTAAATGTTTACATACAAAGACTGCCAAACCAATAATAGGCAGAATGAGTAACATGGACTGCTTATGCTGAGGCAAGCAGTGAAGTAAGTTAGGTTTATTGGTCAATGTGTTATGAACTGACTATTCTTATTGAAGTCAGTGAAAAGTTATTATAAAATAAATATGCATTCTTATTCAAATGGATGTAGATGGTTTTGATACTAGGTTTTTTTGGAATAACTTAAAGTTTTGGACTGACTTGTTTTAAAATTACAGCAGTGATGATTAAAGATAAGGTCTGAATAGGTTAATGTGTTTATGTGCAACAAACATTTTTGACTGCTATTAATGAAGAGCAGCTTTAAAGTTAATTGTTTTGAGAAAACCTTGAAAAGTTAATTTTGTGTTTAAGGAATCAGTTGGAAAAAGTTCTTATAGCTGTTTTGTGTAGATATTGGTACATATGTGGATGCGAACTGAAATTTTCAATGTTCCATTAATTGCTGAGCCTTGTGAAATGTACTATGATCATTAATATGCTTGTGTGTCTGAAAATTTACATTCCTTTAAAAATATTGAAAGACAAATTTCTGCTTTGTTAAGTTAAAATGTTCTGTGCTGTTGTCTATGTGCTATAAAGGCGACAAAGCTTCGAGTTCGATGCAGTTTCTTTCGCTCTTTCTCCGGAAGCCGTGGGAGAGTCCTGCCTGGCGGGAACAAGACTTAGCAGCAGAAGCGAGCCCTCCTGCCATTTTTAAAATCAACTCCTTTGATTGGCCCTGTAGAGCTCCCCGCAGAAACTTCTGGAACCTTTCTCTGCTCAGAGCAAACCTGGGGACAACCGCCACTCCCACTTTTCCTGGCTCTCCGGTTGGCTTAGCAGCCCACGTTTTTTTACAGACGTTGGGGTTAGCTAATTGGCGACCCTGCATCAAGAACTGAGTTTGGACGCAGCGTCCAGGGAGTTTTGTGAATATTCATTTGACAGAGGCTCGGACCCGAGTGACCGGCTAGTCCTCACTTCTGATGGAATGTAGAGTTAGGTATTTAGGCAGTCTGAGAATCTGTAGGTCAAGTTGCGTTCAATCCACTGTTATCAGCACCACCAGTAGTAGGGAGAGATTCGCTTTACTTATTTTTACTTTTCGTGTGAATTTTAATCATTTTGCGTGGGACTTAAAATCATGAAGTTGAGTTGTTGCTTTGACTTACACAAAGTCGCATGATCCATGAGTGATTAGTTTTGCACTAATTTTCCTCACGCCATCCTCAAATGCCACTAATTAGGCGAAGCGTTAATTCAGTTTGTTCTAAATTGAGTGTTGAGCGAGAGTCACGATTCTTTTTAACCTGGTGTCGGACACCAAGTGGTCATTGGTCATTCTTGCTTTGAATGTAACTTCCTGAACTGGGTAGAACTCAGGCCCGCGAGTCTGTGGAGTACCAATGGTCACTGTATCATATAAATAATCCAGCAGCCTTATTGTCCTTTGGGGCGGTGGGTCTACCCTCTTCATGATTTTTGTCCCTCTCTGGATTCCCTATGTGAGTGCATGTCCGTAGATGAATTCTAAAGTGATCTCCCAAACGTATGAAGAAGGAAGGTTTCCGCACTAATTTCCCAGGCTGAATTAATGAAATCCACTCCTAGTTTGTGTGTACGTAAGAGACTAAAGTAGTATAAAATTGTCTATTTTTTGCATATGTCCAATCTGGTATGAAGCTGTGTAATAAATAACCAGATTTCAGGACGCAGTTTGACATTTAAGATTATTCCACCTCTCTTTTCCTTCAGAGAGCATTGGTATTACACCAGTAATCTATCAACGAAAATACATGCTGAATGAGAGCAAATAGCTTCGTCATTGCATTGTCGTGCCGGATCTTAGCATGTCATTCACCCTTTTTTGTTATTGTTCCTTTTGCAGATAAGTCACAAAGTGCAGGGCTTGGATGTTCTACCTAAACAACTTAGGATCCTGTACGACCCTCGCACATGCAGAGGACGTTTTATATGCCCACATCCTAGCGAGGTGGCGCAATGGTTAGCACACTAAACTAGCATTCGGGATGTCGATTGTTCAAGTCTGCGTCCTGCCATCCAGGTTTAGGTTTTCCATGACTTCCCTAAATAGCTTGATGCGAATGCCGGTAATGCACTGAAAAGCCACGGCCGGTTTCCTTCCCATCCTTGCAACATTCCGCGCTTGTGCTCCGTATCTGATGACTTCGATGTCGATGGGACGTTAGATCCCAATCTCCCTTCCTTCATTTTGCCGCCTACGAGGCGAGATACGGTAAGTGAGACATTGTCCAGAGTGCGATCTTGAATACAATTCCCCCCCTACTAATGTGCCAACAACGCTCACGACTGACCAATTGATGAAATAATGTGGTACAATACTTTATCATCAGTGGTAACTTAGGACGAAATTGAGATACCTCCCTTTTCCGTAGAGAGTCTGCTTGGGTTTTCATCAGGAAAAACAGAGCTTTACCGAGGTGCAAATAAACTCAGGTGACAAAAGTCATCGGATACCTCCTAATATCAACTCAGGCCTCCTTTTGCTCGGCGTAGTTAAGCATCTCGACGTAGCATGGACTCAATAAGTCTTTGGACGCTCTCTACAGAAATGTTGAGTCATGCTGACTCTATAGCCATCCATAACTGCGAAAGTGTTGCCGAAGCAGGACTTTGTACACGAACTGTCCTCTCGACTAATTCCCATAAATGTCGTGCTGTCGGGCGATCTGGGTGGACAGATCATTCGCTCGAGAAGTCCAGAATGTTCTTCAAACGACCCGAGAACAATTGCGGCCCGGTGACATGGCGCATTGTCATCATTAAAAATTCTATCGTTGAATGGTTGCAAATGGTCTCCAAGTAGCCGAAAAATTTTCAGTCAATGATCGGTTCAGTTGGATCGGAGGACCCAGACCACTCCATGTGAACACAGCCCACACCATCATGGAGCCACCAGCAGTTTACACAGCGCCTTGTTGACAACCTGAGTCTGTGGCTTGGTGGGGTCTGCGCCACACACTGACCCTACCATCAGCTCTTAGCAACCGATATCGGGACTCAGCTGATGAGGCCACGGTTTGCCACTCGTCTCTGGTCCAACCGATATGGTCACGAGCCCAGGAGAGGCTCTGCAGGCCACGTCGTGCTGTTAGCGTCGCGTCTTCTGCCATAGCCCATTAACGCCACATTTCGCCGCACTATCCTAACGGGTACATTCTTCTTGCGCTCCACATTCAGTTCTGCGGTTATTTCATGCAGTGTTGCCTGTGTTTTAGCACTGACAACTCCATTCTAACGCAGCTGCTATCGATCGTTAAGTGAAGACCGCATCGGCCACTGCGATGTCCGTGGTGAGCGATAATGCCTGAAATCTGGTATCCTCTACACACGCTTGACATTGTGAATCTCGGTACTTGAATAAACTAACGAATTTCGAAACTGAATGTCCTATGCACCTAGCTCCGACTACCATTTCACCTCCATAGTCTGTTAATTAAAGTCGTGCTGCCATAATCTTGTGGTGAACATTTTCACCTGAACAGCCTGAGTACAAATGACAACCCCACCAATGCACTGCCCTTTTTCGCCTTGTACACCGCCGTCTGTATGTGTGCATATCGCTATCCCATGACTTTTGTCACCTCAATGTCAAGATACCCCTCCTTCCCATGTCCCAAGAATGCGGGAGGTGTGGCAAAATATGATATCCGGAAAACGTAGCATGTGTTTGTCCTTTGGAGAAGGAGCAATGAGCTGGGGCATTGTCGTTTGGCAAAACCACATCCTTGAACAGTTTTCCAGGACGCTTCGTCTTGACATCCTCCCATAACCTCGTCAGTAGGTTTCGGAAAAACACTCCAGTGAAGGTTTGTCCATTACGAGCACAAAGGACTCCTGTTGCGATTCCAAATTCTTAACAGAGAGGTGGTCCGTCACTTAGTTCTTCGTCATTCAGATTTGTTTGGTCGTACTGGAAACTACTTCTCCACACAACCATTGTCATATGGTGGTGCATTGTTGCCACACACTTTTACCAACTGAGCATGGATTTTCCAGCGCTATTCACTTACAAATCCAGAAAATAAATTACTGAACTAATTCCATTATACGAATTGGCTGCTTCATTTTGTTTGGATTCATCTGTCAGCGTGTTATGATATCTTGCCGCAGTGACTTCAACGTTTACTAGGACTGCAGGCATGTACGTGCCAAGAAGCAAAACATTGATTAACTCAGCTTATTTATTGAAAGTGATCTACAGCAACATCAGTGCTCTGGAAATACGTGACAAAAGGCACATCTCGTTGCACCAGTTGTTTAGAGCCTCTTCCCGTTCCACTCACGTACGGAGCGCGGGAACAATGATTGTGTAAACGGGTTTGTGCGCGTTGTAATTAGTGAAATCTTGTATTCGCGATTACTACGGAAGCGGTGCGTAGGAGAGTGTAGAATATACCTAAATTCGTCATTCAAAGTTGGTTCTTGAAACTTTGTTAGTTGACTTTCTCGGGACAGTTTGTGTCCATTTTCATGTGTCTCTCACACACTTTGTGAAACACTACCACGAATCAAACAAACCCGTAACCATTCGTTCTTCCCTTCCTCGCATTCGTTCACTATCCCCTGGTGGTCCTATCTCGTACGGACCTCACACAGTTGAGTAATATTATAGGATGGGTCGCACGAGTATCTTACAATAATTATAACGTTGTGATTACTCTTAGTGTACGACATTAACCTAAGCAATAACGAAAGGGGACAGCCGGCCGGGGTGGCCGAGCGGTTCTAGACACTACAGTCTGGAACCGCGCGACCGCTACGGTCGCAGCTTCGAATCCTGCCTCCGGCATGGCTGTGTGTGATGTCCTTAGGTTAGTTAGGTTTAAGTAGTTCTAAGTTCTAGGGGACTGATGACCTCAGATGTTAAGTCCCATAGTGCTCAGAGCCATTTGAAAGGGACATTACTTAACAGAAAGGAATAGGGTCTACGTCTTCTTCTCTTACTCCCTTTCATACCACACTTTTATATTAGTTTGTTGTTCCTTTCTCTTCTCGAACTTGCTCATACGGAGCACTGGTGCACTAACATATTTAAAACGATAGAGCTCTTTGTCACAAGGTACCTACGGTCAATGTTTCTGTGTATGCTCCGTAATAACGTGCCTGGTAAAGTATTTTGGTGTCCTCCATGGTTCCAGGAACATTATTTCCGGAGATGGGATGGACAAGCATGGTGCAGAATGTTTATGCATCCTGTTCGATCAACTTATTTCGATGATTTTTGTCGATTCGCGGAATTTATCTGATAACGTCCTATAATTTAGATTAGAAAGCCTTGATAATACACTACTGGCCATTAAAATTGCTACACCAAGAAGAAATGCAGACGATAAACGGGTATTCATTGGACAAATATATTATACTAGAACTGACATGTGATCACATTTTCACGCAATTTGGGTGCATAGATCCTGAGAAATCAGTACCCAGAACAACCACCTCTGGCCGTAATAACGGCCTTGATAGCCTGAGCATTGAGTCAGACAGAGCGTGGATGGCGTGTACAGGTACAGCTGCCCACGCAGCCTCAACACGGTACCACAGTTCATCAAGAGTAGTGACCTTATATGAGTGTGTTGGGTAGGGACACTGCGAATGTAGTGTGTGGACATATAAGGTGAGAATGTGGGTCTCGCGGGAGGCGTGCGCGAGATACTCCCTGCAGTCGCACTATCCTCAGTGCCCTCGGTGGCTCAGATGGATAGAGCGTCTGCCATGTAAGCAAGAGATCCCGGATTCGAGTCCCGGTCGGGGCACACATTTTCACTTGTCCCCATTGATATATATCAACGCCCGTCAGCAGCTGAAGGTATTAATACACAATTATAATTTCGTTCTAAACGGCTGCAGGTCATGTCAGGTCGGACACGTCCGAAAGAACAGACACCATATCCATATAAGTATAGAGTTCACTTAACGACGGAGAGCAGCGCGTTTGCGTAGAATTGATAATGCTAACATACAAGCAACATTGCGTGAAATAAACGCAGAAATCAATATGGGACGTGCGACGAAAGCATCCCTTAGAACAGTGAGGGGGACATTTGGCGTTACTGGGCTATGGCAGAAGACGACCGACGCGAGTGCCTTTGCTAAAAGCACGACATCGCCTGCAGCGTTTCTCCTGGTCTCGTGACCATACCGGTTGGACTCAACTGGAAAACTGTGGCCTGGTCAGATTACTCATGATTTCAATTGGCAAGAACTGATGGTAGGGTTAGACCCCACGAAGCCACTGTGCAAGGTGTTGGTAACTCCACAATAGTGTGGGCTGTGTTTACATGGAGTGTTCTGGCTGCTCGGTTACGTTCGGCTACTTGGAGACAATTTACAGCCATTCATGGAATTCTTATGGATGACAATGCGCCGTGTCATCGGGCCACAATTGTTCGCGCTTGGTTTGAAGAACATTCTCGACAATTCGAGCGAATGATTTGGTCATCCAGATCGTCCGACAAGAATACCACAGAATATAATCGAGAGGTCGGTTCGTGCACACAGTCGTGCACCCGCAACACTTCCGCAGTCATGTACTGCTGTAGTGGCAGTACGGCTCACTATTTCTGCAGGAGACGACTTGTTGAGTCTATGTCACGTCGTTTTCCAACACTACACTGGGTGTAAAGAGGTCCGGCACGATATCAGGTGGTATCCCATGACTTTTCTCACCCCGGTGGATATCTATGCACCCTGTTGACATGTGGACTGCAGCTGATTTTTTTACGGCTTCTCTTAGATGACGAACATTATACATATTTCCAGTTTAAACCGTGTTTCTGAAGAAGTCACTACAGTGAGTACTATCGATGTTAACAGGAAGTCAGAGCAATAAGCGTGATGCTCTAGACGCTGCGGCGCTCCAACGACGGACACAAACGAACGTTTTAAACTGTGTTTGCTCGAGGCAGAATAATTTTCCGCAACATGTCTATTTTAAGTAGCTCATGTTGTACGAGGGATGGGACTATAATAGTGGCAACTATTTATTTACAGCTAGTACAAAATGGATATGCGTTTCAAAGTTTTACTGACCTTCAAAGTAGTCACCAGCATTGTGTAGAATCCGTTTCCAGCGATGTGGAAGACGTAGGATACTCTTAGCAGTGCCAGTTGTGTTGACAGTTCGAGTGGCGCGGTCTATTTTGCCGAAGAAGTTGTAGCAGTTCTGAAGCGAATGCCATGAAGTGTTTCCTTCAGTTTAGAAATCAAGTTGAACTTACGAGGGCTTAAGTCAAGGGAGTGCAGTAGGTGGTATAGCACTTAGCAGACCCATCACTCAAACAAACCAGTAACAGCTTGCACTGTACGTGCTTTAGCATTGTCCTGCAAAATGATAGTCAGGTCCTGCAGAAAGTGTCATCACTTCTGTCTCTATGATGTTCATTTTAGGAACACAACCTACGACCAGCTTAGAGACAGAAGTGATGACACTTTCTGCAGGACCTGACCATCATTTTGCAGGACAATGCTCAAGCATGTAGAGTGCAAGCTGTTACTGATTTGTTTGACTGATATGGCTGCTAAGTGCTATACCACCTACTGCAGTCCCCTGACTTACGCACTCGTAAGTTCAACTCGATTTCTAAACTGAAGGAAACACTTCACGACATTCGCTTCAGAACTGCTACAAATTCGTCGGGGAATAGACCGCGCCGCTCGACCTGCCAACACAACGGCCTCTGCTAAGAGTATCCTACGACTTCCACATCGCTGGAAACGGGTTATACTCAATGCTGGTGACTACTTTGAAGGTCAGTAAAACTTTGAAACACGTATCTATTTTGTACGAACTGTAAATAAATAGTTGCCACTATTAAAGTTACAACCCTCATGTTAGCTCAAGCACAAGTATTCTGAACACATGCATCTTTCACGGTACTTGTCAAAACAGCAAAAGATGTGGCAGGTACGAAGGTACTGAAAGGAAAGACGATCTCAAATGAAACGAGGCATATGTTAAAGAGAACGCGAGAGATGGAATCAGACCTTTCACAGGGAAGATTCCTCCTCGGTGACCGGCGAGCGGAACAGCGTGCGGTGAGTGAAGGTCCACACGCCGGGACTCCCCCATATTCGCGGGACGTGAGCCGCATGCGGTGCGCCGTCGCCAACCCCAGATTACTGCGGCGCGAGCGGCGACTTTTGTCACGGCGCGGGCCGGCGGTTAGATTGTCTGCCGCCTCGACCCCGCTCTTTTTCTCGTTGGCAACAGCAGCACGTAGCCGCAGGTGCCGCAGGGATAGCTCGAAGCGGCGCCCCGGGAAGATACTCTAATACGGCCTGCGTTTGCAGTTTGCTATCAACATCTGCGCTTTCGTATCTGCATCAACATTTGTTCCCTACAAGTCACCGAACTAGGGGGAAGGAGGGGGGGGGGGAGGAGCAGGGTAGGCAGCGTTCCAGTACCATTCACTCCGCCCCCCCCCCCCCCTTTCCTAGTCCGTTAGCGGAACAGTATGCAACAAGAAAGACGGGCAGTACCTCTCCGTAATAACCCATTACTTTTCTGACTTTGGCGATGTAATCATTGCGTGCCTACCAGCGAACCATTGAATGTTACCTGTCGACTTTCTCTACTGCGAGGTACTGGTAAGTTCAGCTGCGCAAAACATCTCTTTACTTATTCCCTAACTCCCAAGAATGACACAGCAAGCACATGCTACGTTTGCTTGCCTGCAACAAGTACCAGACACAACACAAATTACTGATTAGGTGACCAAATTTACTTAAACTGATAAAAAGACGCCACCTCACAGGTCTGAGCCGTGGTAAAAATTGCTGTTTTAAAGAGCGCGCCGCAGCGCGTAGTGTGAAGCAGTCGCCCTCCGTTTCTGGCGGTGGCGCCGCTGTGGCAATCGCAGCTTTACCTCTGGTGGGAAAGGGGAAAGGTAGCCTGTTCATGTGCATTGAAGGGGCGCTATGAGCTCGCTAGGGGTCGAGTCTGGTCAGTTGGTCAGCCGGGTCAGTGTGGGGCAGCCAGTGTCTGTCTGTCGTCCGGAGTGCTAGTATGTGTTAGGCCGCGAGTCTGCTTGAGTATGTTCAAGCAATGGTCATTGGCGGTTGGATCGATCGGTTGGTTGGTCGCGCACTGGGACACAAGATGACTTGTCCGTCTTGAGCGTCGGCGCATGTGAGGCCGCCACGTGAGTCCAGTGGGCCGCGCCGTATAGCGAGGCGTAGTAGGAATCAATTCACGACATCGGTCTGGCCGGTGCGAGCTGCGACGCCGTGAGACGGGAGATCAGCGGCGCGCCTTCCTGCGTCCGTTGAAGCGGCTGGCAGCGCACGGTTCGGGAGAGCGTCTTGGGGGTGCTACGCCGGATCTTCGCCAGAAATCGCAGTTTGTTAGAAGTTAAGTGATTGGTGATATGTGATTTCATTTACTTGTTAAATTCTACTTGTTTTCTTGGTCAGTCTCGCGTCCCCAGCTTGCTCGTCTGTCTCCCGTCCGCATTGGTTAGGCAGTTAGTGTCTGTCTGTCTGTCGGTCTGCCGTACGTTAATAGCTGCCTCTGTCATGTTTGTCGGATTCGGTGTTAACGAATTTATTGCTTGAACGGCCGAATTCCTGAAATATGTTTTTATATTGCCTACCATCTTGAGAGGCGGTATATGTGTCATGTAGAGCATGTTTCTATATTTTATGTAAGACTGCATTTCATGGGTTTTTATTTTTATTTAAATGCTCATTTTAGTATATAAAGTTGCCACCCTTTCACGCCGGCCGAAGTGGCCGTGCGGTTGAAGGCGCTGCAGTCTGGAACCGCAAGACCGCTACGGTCGCAGGTTCGAATCCTGCCTCGGGCATGGATGTTTGTGATGTCCTTAGGTTAGTTAGGTTTAACTAGTTCTAAGTTCTAGGGGACTAATGACCTCAGTAGTTGAGTCCCATAGTGCTCAGAGCCATTTGAGCCACCCTTTCACCGTAAGATTTTTTTTTTAAATGAAGTTACACCTTCGGTAGCAAGTTAATTTTTTTCATGTTAGTGTTTTGTACCATTTGCATCCCTCCTACGGGGTGCATAGTTTAAGTGCTTGTGTGAGTTGTTAAAATTTTTAGTTTAAAGTAATCTGGTGTGTTGCAGATTTGCACCAGTGTAGACTTTCAGAGGTTTTTGTGAGCGGTAGTGACTACGGCCGTGTCAAAAGGCAGCGGCAAGGTTCTCAGCCCGAAACCTCATACTGTCAATATTTGTTAGTTCTGCCTCTGAATAAAATTGTAACTTGATCTTTTGAGGGTGCTTTCTGATTATAATTTTAAATATGTTTCCAATTAAAAAAAGGGCTTTTAGGAATAAAATTTCCATTTGTTGAAAGATATTTAATTTGTTTTCATCAGTTACCCACTGGCAACTACTTCCACGCTCACATAGTGTGATTAAATGTGTTAATGTTCTTGATGAATCGCTAGTAAATAAAGGAAATTCTTAAGAAAACGTTTTGAAAGTAAATTCATGGTTAAAGGTCATTTGATTATTTAATGAAATACCAATCCAATGATAAATTTTACTGAAACATTGCTAAGAGAAGATGCAAACTGACTAATTTTAAGAATCCTGACTAGGGAGCGGAATGTCGATGTGAGATGTAATAGCAAAGAATTTAACAATAATTCACAATTATTTTCTCATTAACAGTACAACACACATCACACACATACAGACACACACACACACACACAGAAGTTAAAATACAATTACTTCGTATACTAGCGCGTGCATCGACACATGGCACGTTACACAGCGCAGCATCTGGACCGACACAAGTGGGGCAAGACTGTTACATTACTGGATACGATTTACCAAGATCACGCACACACCAAGTTCACATTGGTCACTCACGCAAAGAAAGATAAAATTTAGAAACAAAAGCTTCCTTAATGCACATGTAATCTCACTGGGTCATAGCGCGACTGCCTTTAACGGTCAGTTTCAGAGAACAGGTTTAACGTTAGTATCGATTGCCGTTTAAGGAGGTCGGTGTTACAGTTACAAAGTGACTGTGAAGCGGAAAAGTGAAGGAACAACCACTGCTGAACCAAGATCAGGCAAATCTCATGTACTGGAAATGAAATGAGCGTGTGGCATCGTCGGCCAGGAAGACCCATCCGGGAAAGTTCGGCCACCAAGTGCAAGTCTTATTTCATTCGACGCCACATTGGGCGACTTGCGCGCCGATGATGAGGATGAAATGATGATGAGGACAACACAGCAGCCAGTCCACGAGCGGAGAAAAATCTCCAACCCGGGTGGGAATCGAGCCCTGGCCCGCTTGCATGGGAGGTGAGCACGTTACCACCCAGATAAGCAGGCGGACACGTCATGTACTGACGGAAAGGAACATGAAAGATGGTTCTAAAAATCGCATGAAATCAGTAGAAGTAATCACTCGTGGGTTGCAAAGTGATATCATTAGTCTAGTTAGCGCAATGACTGTGCATAGACGAATGTGGCCCAATGAATGGTCATCTCTTCATAAGCTACACATTTCTGTAATCCATGCTGAGCAACACTTTAGGTGGTGTAAAGCGCGACGTCATTGGACAGTGGATGCGTGGAAACGAGTGGTTTGGACTGACGACGCACCCCTGTGGCAATCCGAGGGAAAGCTTTGAATTTTGTTGAGAATGCAGGAGGATGGTGCAGATTATCTTCAAACTGAAAGATTCTCAGCAAACAGTAATAAAATTATATTTATTAAATATGAAGAAATACACAACTTAAATGGTCGTTCTTCTTACGAAATGTCCAGCAAAATCAGACGTTTGAAAATTTTTACAAGTCCTCTAACATATTATAGTCCTGTGCCTCTGAGCGACGCCTATGTAAAGTCCAGAGCTAGCCTGCGTTGCCTACATCGTGTAAGTCCGGAAACGACGGAAGAACACTGTAGCTTGTAGACTCGGCAGTAACTGGAGATCGTACGCGACTCGGTGCACTGAAGAGAACTGTCCACTGTAGCGCAGTGCTCCGCTGTTTAGCCAGGCATCGACCAGTCGCTGTTCACACATGTGATGCTCGTAGGTTGGCAGCTGCGGCTCCTGGCGGACCTCGATGTAGCTCCTACTGCCAACCGGTACAGCTTCGCACTGTGACTGCTTCGAGCACAGCTTATCGGTTGTGGTGCGGTGCTCTCTGGAATCGTGAGTACAGTCACCGCAAGTTTGGCTAACGCCTGGACAGCATTACCTGCTACAATGTACAGTGCTAACAGTGAGTACAGTAGCTGTGCCATATGATGCCTTTTCAACCCAAGATAATGGTCTTATCTCAAGGTCACTTCCAGTGTCACGGTCTACCTGAGGCAACTGGGTTTGTTATCTTCAAGGTCATCTCCCCCAACTCTCCCTCACCACGGATAATTCCCACCTTGCCCATGCGCTTGAGCCAGTTGTAGGTGGTCCATTCAAGGTCCCCTCCCCAACAGATCAAATAGAATCCAGCTCCTCGTTCCCTGCTTTTCTTACTAGAGCAGTTGCTTGGGCCTCATCATTCAAAGTGTGTACACAGTACTGAGAGGACCATCAGCAGCAGCAGAATCACCCCACGTAAGAAAAGGCAGTAAAAATTACTACACACATAAAAAAAGTTTTCCATCATCCCAGTTCCCAGAACTCCTGAAGACAGACGTTGACTATGGATATTGAATCGCAGACACAGTCCCTTTGGCTGTTTATAGAGATGTCACTAAACCCCCCCCCCCCCCAAAGATGTTAACAACCATGCATGAGCAGTGCCTATTAGACGGAGGGGAGACCAAAAGCCAGTCATTTCCAGTCTTTAAACCAGGAAGGAGGTAGACGGCTCGTGTTGACTGTAGTTCAACCATGTGTAGACGGTCAATACCGCGGTTCGATTGTATCCACATTGCCACATTGTTCCTTTGTGCCAGGAAGGACTCTCAAGAAGGGAAGTGTCCAGGCGTCTCGGAGTGAACCAAAGCGACGTTGTTTGGACATGGAGGAGATACAGAGAGACAGGACCTGTCGATGACATGCCTCGCTCAGGCCGCCCAAGGGCTACTACTGCAGTGGATGACCGCTCCCTATGGATTATGACTCGGAGGAACGCTGACAGCAACGCCACCATGTTGAATGATGCTTTTCGTGCAGCCACAGGACGTCGTGTTACTACTCAAACTGTGCGCAATAGACAGCATGATGCGCAGCTGGACTCCCGACGTCCATGGCGAGGTCCATCTTTACAGCCACGACACCATGCAGCGCGGTAAAGATGGGCTCAACAACATACCCAATGGACCGTTCAGGATTGGCATCACGTTCTCTTCATCGATGAGTGTCGCATATGCCTTCAACCAGAGAATCGTCGGAGACATGTTTGGAGGCAACCCGGTCAGGCTGAACGCCTTAGGCACCCTGTCAAGCGAGTGCAGCAAGGCGGAGGTTTTCTGCAGTTTCGGGGTGGCATGTGGCGTCGACGTTCGCCAATGGTGGTCATGGAAGGCGCCGTAATGGCTGTACGACACGTGAGTGCCATCCTCCGACCGATAGTGCAACCACATTGGCAGCATATTGGCGAAGCATTCGTCCTCATGGACGACAATTCGCGCCCCCATCGTGCACATCTTGTGAATGACTTCCTTGTGAATAATGACATTGCTCGACTAGAATGGCCAGGATGTTCTCAAGACATGAACCCTATCGAACATGCCTGGGATAGATTGAAAAGGGCTGTTTATCGACGACTTGACCCACCAACCACTCTGAGGGATCTACGCCGAATCGCCTTTGAGGCATAGGACAATCTGCACCAACAGTGCCTTGATGAAGTTGTGGATAGCATGCCACGACGAATACAGGCATGCATCAATGCAAGAAGACGTGCTGCTGGGTAGTAGAGTTACCGGTGTGTACGGCAACCTGGACCACCACCACTGAAGCTCTCGCTGTATGGTGGTACAACAGTCAATGTGTGATTTTCATGAGCAATAAAAATGGCGGAAATGATGTTTGTGTTTATCTTTATTCCAATTTTCTGTACAGGTGACGCAAAACTTTTTTTATGTGTGTACAATTCATGATGTAAGACACTTGCACAGTATAGTGTATGGCTGAATTACTGTAATTTAATGACATATTGGAATATGCTGCAAAAATGACAGGAAATGCTACTCCACCCACTCCTCCATCTTACCAGATAGGACAGACAGAGTACATCGAAAAAGTTCAAAGAAAGGCAGCACGCTTTGTATTATAGCGAAATATGGGAGAGAGTGTCACAGAAATGATACAGGTTTTGGGCTGGAAATCATTAAAAGAAAGGCGACGGAATCTTCTCACGAAATTCCAATCACCAACTTTCTCCTCCGAATGCGAAAATATTTTGTTGTCACCGACGTACATAGGGAGGAACGATCACCACGATAAAATAAGGGAAATCAGAGCTCGTACGGAAGGTTACAGGTGTTCATTCTTTCCGCGCGCTCTACGAGATTGGAATAATAGAGAATTGTGAATGTGGTTCGATGAACCCTCTGCCAGGCACTTGAATGTGACTTGCAGAGTATCCATGTAGATGTAGATGAATTGAGTGACAGGATGTTATCGTGCTTAGAAGTTGTACCCAATGTTATCATAATTAACGGTCAAAACAGGCCAACTTAAAGTTTTGCAACTTAATTAATATAACTAGCAGCAAAGTATTACGTATTATATGGAAGCAATCCACGTCTCAATTTTGGCCGATATTCTCTAAAGAAACACACATAAAAAAACTGGACTGATCAATTAATGCAGCATGATATTAGACGAATTTCGTCTACATCGCAAATTAAACAACTATCACAGAGTGATATTTTAACAAATACGTCCATACCCTGAGTTAAACAGTTTCCACAATGCATTATTTAACAAGAAAGAGCCTCTTGCCAAGTACCAAATCCACATTATCTCTACATTAGTAGTGTATGATGTCACTTGGGCTGTGCACTCACATCTTTAGTGTTCAGTAATCGACTGTATCCCACAGTGTATGTCTCTGTTGGAGGTCCAGTTTTGCCTAGGACGTGCGAGCGCTCTATCGGGCCAGACATAGCTGGAAGGCGGTGAGCCGGCCAATGAAGTGTCATTGGTGTTATCACGCCAGTTGGAGTTTAACTGTCAGCTACTCTAGCGCTGGAGGAAGTGAGCCTGCTCGGGAAACCGTTGCGTGCTATTATTGTGGACTACACGGTGAGGCCTTTCTGTAACAGCAGTAATTTCATTCTTAACTGACGTGTGACGCAATACATACTGGTCGTTACGGGTGTAACTGGTATTTGTGGTCGTTTCTTCAACTTTCTGTTGTGAGCGTAGGTGCTCGTTTTTATTTTTCTCCTAGGCTGTGTTTAGCCAATTTTCTGTAGACGTATTCGCGTTTCGTGGCGAACGTAGATTGTAATTTGATTTTTCTTGCCTACTCCCCATGTTGCTGGGTAGTGTGGCTTGGTTGTATGTCTACACAAGCCCACGCTTTCTGTCAGATGTTTCTCTAAAATTAACTGTAAACTAATTGTCCGGCGTATTACCTATTCAGTGCTAGCCAGCCTTCTTTAACTCGATGATGTTTTGTATTTTATTGGAATAGTGTTTAACGCACTTGGTATTAAGGTTAACTGTGACTTACGTATCTTCCGTATTACCTATAAAGTGCTTGCCAGCCTTGTTTTGTTCATTCCCACTTTTCATTTTACTAGAATACCTTTTACAGGACATATTAGATGCTGTTTAATGCCTCATTTATTGAATTCAGGAGCGAAACCGGAAAGGGCTTTCACTGTATGGTTTCGTTGGTCTTGTGACGTTCACCAAATCATTTTGTCATGTAAATTTCTCATACATCTGTGGAAAAGGTGTCCATTTTGGTAAGACAGCTGATCTGGTGATTCTAGTAAATCTGCATTCCATGTTATTAGCCGTTTTACGAATAGCTGCCTCTGTAATCATTATCTTGTGATTTGTTTTTTGCCGTTTCCGCCGCCGGGCGTAGCTGATTTCTTCTGTATATTTGATCGGCTACTGCTGTTGTTTGCTTACCTGTAACCTCTGGTATTAAATGTTTACCTTGCTTTGATGTTCTGTATTTCAGCTGTATATGGTACGGATATTTATAACTCGCTTTCAGACACCGCCGGTGAGCGAGGTTACGTTTTCAGCAATGCCGATTAGAGCACACGAATCCGCGATGGAGAGCTGTTCGCGGGATGGAACAGACCTATCGCCACAAACGCCTCGTGAATATTTAAAGCTGTTTATCCGCGTGATGCGATCTGAATAACGTTGAGAGACTCTGCCGTATCTGACGTTCTGTCACACTGCGCCTTATTGACATGCAGATCTTTAGCAAAGGACAGCTCTAACTGAGGCGCACACTTCGTTCCCGTTCGCCGGTCCGTCTGATAACACGCACTCAAGCAGACAGCGGACCACTATGCATCTCTCTCTAAATACCGAGATTATTTCCAGCAACGAGTCGTTGTTAAAATCATTACATCACAAATGAGTAATCGTCCATTAGTGTACTATTCTTTAGTTATTTTCCTATTATTTCTGCATGTAATGAAAAACTGCTATAGGTTCCCATCCCTCACTGAATACGAATGCATAAATAATGTGATCTTGTCTTGGAGGCTGGGAGCGCTTTGACATCTGTATACATTAATTCCTAGATGTTGTATTTCGTTATCCTTCTCCACAAACATGTGATTTTGCGGTAACCTACTGTTCGATCTGTGGATGTGTCAGACATACTGCAGAGCTGGTAGCATGGATGACTTGTCAGTTCTTATTTTGTGCCGGACGAGTTACTGTTGGGATTACGTCTTTGTGTTTAATTTGATATGGAGTTTTCTTCCAAATGTTTCCGGTTATTGTCTTTGTCGACTTTCATTAGGAATCGTCTCTAATAAATACACTGCAGCTTGTAAGGCTCGAAATATACACTCCTGGAAATGGAAAAAAGAACACATTGACACTGGTGTGTCAGACCCACCATACTTGTTCCGGACACTGCGAGAGGGCTGTACAAGCAATGATCACACGCACGGCACAGCGGACACACCAGGAACCGCGGTGTTGGCCGTCGAATGGCGCTAGCTGCGCAGCATTTGTGCACCGCCGCCGTCAGTGTCCGCCAGTTTGCCGTGGCATACGGAGCTCCATCGCAGTCTTTAACACTGGTAGCATGCCGCGACAGCGTGGACGTGAACCGTATGTGCAGTTGACGGACTTTGAGCGAGGGCGTATAGTGGGCATGCGGGAGGCCGGGTGGACGTACCGCCGAATTGCTCAACACGTGGGGCGTGAGGTCTCCACAGTACATCGATGTTGTCGCCAGTGGTCGGCGGAAGGTGCACGTGCCCGTCGACCTGGGACCGGACCGCAGCGACGCACGGATGCACGCCAAGACCGTAGGATCCTACGCAGTGCCGTAGGGGACCGCACCGCCACTTCCCAGCAAATTAGGGACACTGTTGCTCCTGGGGTATCGGCGAGGACCATTCTCAACCGTCTCCATGAAGCTGGGCTACGGTCCCGCACACCGTTAGGCCGTCTTCCGCTCACGCCCCAACATCGTGCAGCCCGCCTCCAGTGGTGTCGCGACAGGCGTGAATGGAGGGACGAATGGAGACGTGTCGTCTTCAGCGATGAGAGTCGCTTCTGCCTTGGTGCCAATGATGGTCGTATGCGTGTTTGGTGCCGTGCAGGTGAGCGCCACAATCAGGACTGCATACGACCGAGGCACACAGGGCCAACACCCGGCATCATGGTGTGGGCAGCGATCTCCTACACTGGCCGTACACCACTGGTGATCGTCGAGGGGACACTGAATAGTGCACGGTACATCCAAACCGTCATCGAACCCATCGTTCTACCATTCCTAGACCGGCAAGGAAACTTGCTGTTCCAACAGGACAATACACGTCCGCATGTATCCCGTGCCACCCAACGTGCTCTAGAAGGTGTAAGTCAACTACCCTGGCCAGCAAGATCTCCGGATCTGTCCCCCATTGAGCATGTTTGGGACTGGATGAAGCGTCGTCTCACGCGGTCTGCACGTCCAGCACGAACGTTGGTCCAACTGAGGCGCCAGGTGGAAATGGCATGGCAAGCCGTTCCACAGGACTACATCCAGCATCTCTACGATCGTCTCCATGGGAGAATAGCAGCCTGCATTGCTGCGAAAGGTGGATATACACTGTACTAGTGCCGACATTGTGCATGCTCTGTTGCCTGTGTCTATGTGCCTGTGGTTCTGTCAGTGTGATCATGTGATGTATCTGACCACAGGAATGTGTCAATAAAGTTTCCCCTTCCTGGGACAATGAATTCACTGTGTTCTTATTTCAATTTCCAGGAGTGTAGTTGCTGGCATTTATCTTTAACCTACGTTTCTACCACAATACTTCAATGCAGTCTTTACTATTCTCGACGAATACGGAGGTGGAATGCTGGAAACGCTTTGACATCCTTATACATTAAAATCTTGGCATTTATTTCGTTCCCAACTACTCACTATCCCCTTTCCCATCCAAAATATATACACACACAGATCATCACAAATAGGAAACCTAAGGATTTTTAGCAGGCAAGTAAATAATAAAAACAAATATTTTCGTTCAAAATATGTATGAGTACCTGCATGTACATTTACACACAGAGAACTACTCTTTCTTTATGTTTGTTTGGTGTGGTTTCAATAATACCCAACTTAATGTTCATTTACAACTGAAATCATTATTACAATTATCCGATTCTTTCTCCAGGCAATAATTAACAAGTACAAAAAAAGTATGTTCTCGAATTCCATTACGCATCTGATTATTTTTCCCGTAAAATGCCTCTTTTGTGGCTGTAACAATTGGTTCATTTCCTTCCCGCAACTGTTCTAGCTGAGAGCACCCGGGAATATTGATTTTGTTTCCTGCATGACACTACTGTTAAAACATTCAACATCTTACTGGGTGTACAGCGCCA
The DNA here is from genome assembly GCF_023898315.1 of Schistocerca nitens. Lineage (NCBI taxonomy): Eukaryota > Metazoa > Arthropoda > Insecta > Orthoptera > Acrididae > Schistocerca > Schistocerca nitens. The sequence continues at coordinate 925,721,885 of NC_064617.1, read as the reverse complement.
GCCACTCACCGGTCGCGCCACGGTGGCAGTCTGACCACTGTGATGGGGTCATTAAATATGCATTTTGTATACGTCTACAGTGATAACCTACGATCGTTGTATAATATATCATCATGCAAGACGTGTCCACATGATGTTTCCTATGGGGCATCATCTAATTCTGATTCCCTACAAAGAAAAACAAAGGCCAAAGTAAATAATAAAATGTTATGGTCAGTCCCCGCCCCCCCCTCCTCGCCATTAGAAACAAAGCGTTTTTAAAATGTAATTTTACTTAGTCATTAGATGCAATGGTTCTGAAAATAGTCTGGTTTTATATTTATTTAATAGGTATATGTTGAAAGGTAAGGAACAACCAGTACCGACGGCATATATATATATATATATATATATATATATATATATATATATATATATATATATATATCCGTAATTCGATTTTCGATTCTCCTTACACAGCGCCCACATACACACACGTATTCCGCATTAATAACCTCAGCTTTTTCTTTCTTTTTTTTTTTTTACTTTTTATAACACCTTACAATGCTCCATGTTAATATCTAGCTGCATACTACTGGACATTAATGTTAGGAGTATGATACAGTTAAAATACAGACCATATTTAAAAAATAGAAAAAATCTTGAGTGACAAGGCTAGAACAAGTGTCTAGGATTTAACCCTAATCTAACTGGTGATTCGTTATATTATCTATACCATGTATCCTCTAAAAACAACAAAACGATTCCCAAAATTTTTATATAATAATAATATAAATAGAAATAAGATACAACAATGAGAGAAATAGACCTGCTGACATCAATAAGGTAATTGCGTTTTTCAAAAGATGAAGAAAACTAAATTTGCTATATATCTCGATTGTTGTTGTTGTTGTGGTCTTCAGTCCTGAGACTGGTTTGATGCAGCTCTCCATGCTACTCTATCCTGTGCAAGCTTCTTCATCTCCCAGTACCTACTGCAACCTACATCCTTCTGAATCTGCTTAGTGTATTGATCTCTTGGTCTCCCTCTTCGATTTTTACCCTCCACGCTGCCCTCCAATGCTAAATTTGTGATCCCTTGATGCCTCAAAACATGTCCTACCAACCGATCCCTTCTTCTAGTCAAGTTGTGCCACAAACTTCTCTTCTCCCCAATCCTATTCAATACCTCCTCATTAGTTACGTGATCTACCCACCTTATCTTCAGCATTCTTCTGTAGCACTACATTTCGAAAGCTTCTATTCTCTTCTTGTCCAAACTGGTTATCGTCCATGTTTCACTTCCATACATGGCTACACTCCATACAAATACTTTCAGAAACGACTTCCTGACACTTAAATCTATACTCGATGTTAACAAATTTCTCTTCTTCAGAAACGATTTCCTTGCCATTGCCAGTCTACATTTTATATCCTCTCTACTTCGACCATCATCAGTTATTTTACTCCCTAAATAGCAAAACTCCTTTACTACTTTAAGTGTCTCGATTACAGAAGTTTTTAATGGCGATAATTTAAGTGAAGGTAAATTTATAGTTCCTCAGAGAAATTATCAAAGAAACGGTTAATTTTACGTATTCTATGATCAGTAAAGTATCAGCCGAGGCCTTGCCGCAGTGGCAAAACTGGTTCGAAGTGAAGTGAAGTGTTGTTGGTCGTGGCTAGCACTTGATGGGTGACTGTTCGCGTCTGCCAGGAGCTGTTGCAAGGACAGTGCAGTCAGTCCTTGTGAGCCCAGTTGAGGACCTACCAGATTTACAAGTAGCGGCTCCGGTCACGAAAGCTAACAAAGGTCGGAAGAGCAGTGTGCTGACTCCGTGTCTCTCCATACCTGCATCCAGAGACGCCTATCGGCTGAAGATGACACGGCTGTTGGGCCTTCTCGGGCCTGTTTCGTATTTAGTGTAGTAGCCGCATGATTCAGATTCCAATTGCAGTAGAGTATATCCTAATTCCCTATATGGATATTGCATAAACTCGTCCTCTTGTGTGACCGACAGCCAACTTAGGTGTTTTAAGAACTTAACTGGCATTCGAAATACAACAACTTTCTGAGACAATGGCAGTGTCTATACATGTGGGGAGTGTATCGAGAATTAAGATTCGTATGGCCTGTATACCATCTTATGTGTGTGGTGGGGGTTACATTAATACCCATCCTGCTCTATTCACATGGAAATAACGGTTATTCATAAGACCCGTAATTCCTTGTTAAGGTCATTTCGTTTGTGTGGGGAAGTATACTGCCTGCAACATACTGACTCCGATTTATGCAACAGTAAACCTCTCCCTTCTAACAACACCTCTAATGCAGCAGCCGCCACCTAGGGAAGAAATTTAAAGATGTATGATGTATTAAAGTGATGCTCATATTGCAGCTTGACAGGCATATACACTACGTGATCAAAAGTATCCGGACACCCCCAAAAACATACGTTTTTCGTTTTAGGTGCATTGTTCTCCACCTACTGCCACGTACTTCATATCAGCGACCTCGGTAGTCACTAAACATCGTGAGGGAGCAGAATGGAGCGCTCCGTGGAACTCACAGACTTTGGATGTGGTCAGGTGATTGGGTGTCACTTGTGTCATACGTTTGTACGTGAGATTTCCATACTCTTAAACATCCCTAGCTCAATTGTTTCCCATGTGACAATGAAGTGGAAACGTGAATGAACACGTACAGCACAAAAGCGTACAGGCAAACCTCGTCTGTTCACTGACAGAGACCAGCGACAGTTGAAGAGGGTCGTAATGTGTAATAGGCAGACATCTATCGAGACCATCACACAGTTAGGCAGGACGTGATGGATTTCATGGTCGAGCGGCTCCTCATAAGCCACACATCACAGCGGTAAATGCCAAACGGCACCTCGCTTCGTATAAGGAGAGTAAACACTGGACGATTGAACAGTGGAAAAAAGTTTTATGGAGTGACAAATCACGGTACACAATGTGGCAATCCGACGGCAGGGTGTGGGTATGGCGAATGCCCGGTGAACGTCATCTGTCAGCGTGCGTAGTGCAAAATAGTAAAATTCGGAGGCGGTGATGTTATGGTGTGGTCGCGTTTTTCATGGAGTGGACTTGCACTTCTTGTTGTTTTGCGTGGCACTATCACAGCACAGGCCTACATTGTTGTTTTAGCACCTTCTTGCTTCCCACTGTTGATGAGCAATTCAGTTTTTGGGGTATGTTTGAAAAGTGGCCGCACATTACCACTCCCCTCCCGCTCCTACCATTTCACTACATGTGAAACGTTGATGGCTTTAACTTTCAATTCCATAAATAAGCGTTTATGTATCTTCTCTGTACAATTATGTATTCTATGTAAAAATCTGTTCATAGAAGGCCAGATACAACAAACAAACAAACGAAACTAGGAATATAAACGTTATGGAACACGGTCATTTTCACAACGAATGAGAGTGTAGGATGTGAGCCCACTATCTGTCAGTCAGTCTCGTGCCTAAATATCAAGAAACAGTAATAGTAAAAACATGGAGGGGAACCTGGATCCAACTCACTCGATAGTGGGACTGCAAGCCACCTTATGGTGTGTGGCGGTGTGTCCTTCTGCTACCACTCTGTTTTTCCCCCTTCTCTGTTCCAGAACGACTGTACGAACCACTATACGGTCTCTATTACCTCCGATTTTTTCTTCGTGGTTATTAGACGATACGCATGTGGGAGGAAGTAATACGTAGCCTCAAATTGTCTGACGCTACCTCATACGTGTTGTGCGGTTTCCTACGGCGGAATTATATTTTCATAAGAAGCTTCCTTTGCACGAGAAACCCGCGCGTCGTGCATCTACACTGGGGTGTGTGTGACGATGTGTGCACTGCGGGTTGCCGACATCCTCAGGGGTACGCACTGACGCTGCAAAGGTCTGCACAGCAGTTTCGCAGCCGGCGAGCGCGAAACACCGTGCGATGGACTTGAAAGAATGGCCGAGAGTCGCTCCGGAAACTTTCCACACAAAGGACCCATTTTCTGGTGTAAAACTGCGCGGTGGGGGACTAGCCCTGTGGGAAGCGAGTCGCTTTGCGGTCACTGCTAAAAGCTTGCCAGTCCACCACAGAGTCCAGCTCGTTCCTTCGTATTCGGAAACAGCAGAGGAACTTACGTTTCCCATCTCGCCACTCTGCCGAATACGTTCTCACAACAAAAGAACCAGCGTGAAGTGCCCAGTGACCCGTATAGCTCTGTAACGCAAAACGTGAAGTTGGCGTCTCGTTTCTTCCTACAAAGCTGCATTTGCCCACCATTTGCTCAATTTAAAGATAAAGTTTGTTTTTCATTTACTTCCAAGAAACAAAGCGCCGTAAACATTTTTAAAGGTTGCCGTCTGGCTATATAGCTTGGCTATTTAAGGGGAATATTTGTTCTTCAGACACGTCTTCCATAGTTAGAGTGTAACATGCAATCGTCAGTCAATTACATTCACTACCCGAGTAAAGTGGCCACGCCAGAATTTTAGCAGGGAAGGTTCAGTGAAAGGGTTTAGCAATGACCTTACTGGACACTAAAAGCTTTCAAAGGAATTGAATAAAGTGTGACCCCAGAAGTAGAGGGTTAGCTATTCTGCTGAGTGTCTTGCTGGTGTGAGTGCTTCCGAGTGACAAGCAACCCTCTCTTAATACTACGTGACATTTACCGTCTGAACAGCTAATACAGAGTGAACCAGAACTCCGCCAACAAACTTTCGGATGTCGTTCAGGCTCGTTACAGTTAGTCACTTTGTTATATGTTCCTTAGATAGTTTGGACGATTATTTCATCAAAATCGTGTGGAGTAAGTCAGTTTACAACATATTTACACTTGATTACCGTTAGCATCCCCCCCATGAACCATGGACCTTGCCGTTGGTGGGGAGGCTTGCGTGCCTCAGCGATACAGATAGCCGTACCGTAGGTACAACCACAACGGAGGGGTATCTGTTGAGAGGCCAGACAAACGTGTGGTTCCTGAAGAGGGGCAGCAGCCTTTTCAGTAGTTGCAAGGGCAACAGTCTGGATGATTGACTGATCTGGCCTTGTAACAATAACCAAAACGGCCTTGCTGTGCTGGTACTGCGAACGGCTGAAAGCAAGGGGAAACTACGGCCGTAATTTTTCCCGAGGGCATGCAGCTTTACTGTATGATTAAATGATGATGGCGTCCTCTTGGGTAAAATATTCCGGAGGTAAAATAGTCCCCCATTCGGATCTCCGGGCGGGGACTACTTAAGAGGATGTCGTTATCAGGAGAAAGAAAACTGGCGTTCTACGGATCGGAGCGTGGAATGTCAGGTCCCTTAATCGGGCAGGTAGGTTAGAAAATTTGAAAAGGGAAATGGATAGGTTAAAGTTAGATATAGTGGGAATTAGTGAAGTTCGGTGGCGGGAGGAACAAGACTTCTGGTCAGGTGACTACAGGGTTATAAACACAAAGTCAAATAGGGGTAATGCAGGAGTAGGTTTAATAATGAATAGGAAAATAGCAACGCGGGTAAGCTACTACAAACAGCTTAGTGAACGCATTATTGTGGCCAAGATAGATACGAAGCCCACACCTACTACAGTAGTACAAGTTTATATGCCAACTAGCTCTGCAGATGACGAAGAAATTGAAGAAATGTATGATGAATTAAAAGAAATTATTCAGATAGTGAAGGGAGACGAAAATTTAATAGTCATGGGTGACTGGAATTCGAGTGTAGGAAAAGGGAGAGAAGGAAACGTAGTAGGTGAATATGGATTGGGGCTAAGAAATGAAAGAGGAAGCCGCCTGGTAGAATTTTGCACAGAGCACAACTTAATCATAGCTAACACTTGGTTTAAGAATCATGATAGAAGGTTGTATACATGGAAGAACCCTGGAGATACTAAAAGGTATCAGATAGATTATATAATGGTAAGACAGAGATTTAGGAACCAGGTTTTAAATTGTAAGACATTTCCAGGGGCAGATGTGGACTCTGACCACAATCTATTGGTTATGACCTGTAGATTAAAACTGAAGAAACTGCAAAAAGGTGGGAATTTAAGGAGATGGGACCTGGATAATCTGAAAGAACCAGAGGTTGTACAGAGTTTCAGGGAGAGCATAAGGGAACAATTGACAGGAATGGGGGAAAGAAATACAGTAGAAGAAGAATGGGTAGCTTTGAGGGATGAAGTAGTGAAGGCAGCAGAGGATAAAGTAGGTAAAAAGTCGAGGTCTAGTAGAAATCCTTGGGTAACAGAAGAAATATTGAGTTTAATTGATGAAAGGAGAAAATATAAAAATGCAGTAAATGAAGCAGGCAAAAAGGAATACAAACGTCTCAAAAATGAGATTGACAGGAAGTGCAAAATGGCTAAGCAGGGATGGCTAGAGGACAAATGTAAGGATGTAGAGGCTTATCTCACTAGGGGTAAGATAGATACTGCCTACAGGAAAATTAAAGAGACCTTTGGAGAGAAGAGAACCACTTGTACGAATATCAAGAGCTCAGATGGAAACCCAGTTCTAAGCAAAGAAGGGAAAGCAGAAAGGTGGAAGGAGTATATAGAGGGTCTATACAAGGGCGATGTACTTGAGGACAATATTATGGAAATAGAAGAGGATGTAGATGAAGATCAAATGGGAGATACTATACTGCGTGAAGAGTTTGACAGAGCACTGAAAGACCTGAGTCGAAACAAGGCCCCCGGAGTAGACAACATTCCATTGGAACTACTGACGGCCTTGGGAGAGCCAGTCCTGACAAAACTCTACCATCTGGTGAGCAAGATGTATGAAACAGGCGAAATACCCTCAGACTTCAAGAAGAATATAATAATTCCAATCCCAAAGAAAGCAGGTGTTGACAGATGTGAGAATTACCGAACAATCAGTTTAATAAGCCACAGCTGCAAAATACTAACACGAATTCTTTACAGACGAATGGAAAAACTGGTAGAAGCTGACCTCGGGGAAGATCAGTTTGGATTCCGTAGAAATACTGGAACACGTGAGGCAATACTGACCTTACGACTTATCTTAGAAGAAAGATTAAGGAAAGGCAAACCTACGTTTCTAGCATTTGTAGACTTAGAGAAAGCTTTTGACAATGTTGACTGGAATACTCTCTTTCAAATTCTAAAGGTGGCAGGGGTAAAATACAGGGAGCGAAAGGCTATTTACAATTTGTACAGAAACCAGATGGCAGTGATAAGAGTCGAGGGACACGAAAGGGAAGCAGTGGTTGGGAAGGGAGTAAGACAGGGTTGTAGCCTCTCCCCGATGTTATTCAATCTGTATATTGAGCAAGCAGTGAAGGAAACAAAAGAAAAATTCGGAGTAGGTATTAAAATCCATGGAGAAGAAATAAAAACTTTGAGGTTCGCCGATGACATTGTAATTCTGTCAGAGACAGCAAAGGACTTGGAAGAGCAGCTGAACGGAATGGATGGTGTCTTGAAGGGAGGATATAAGATGAACATCAACAAAAGCAAAACGAGGATAATGGAATGTAGTCGAAGTAAGTCGGGTGATGTTGAGGGTATTAGATTAGGAAATGAGACACTTAAAGTAGTAAAGGAGTTTTGCTATTTGGGGAGCAAAATAACCGATGATGGTCGAAGTAGAGAGGATATAAAATGTAGACTGGCAATGGCAAGGAAAGCGTTTCTGAAGAAGAGAAATTTGTTAACATCGAGTATAGATTTAAGTGTCAGGAAGTCTTTTCTGAAAGTATTTGTATGGAGTGTAGCCATGTATGGAAGTGAAACATGGACGATAAATAGTTTGGACAAGAAGAGAATAGAAGCTTTCGAAATGTGGTGCTACAGAAGAATGCTGAAGATTAGATGGGTAGATCACATAACTAATGAGGAGGTACTGAATCGGATTGGGGAGAAGAGGAGTTTGTGGCACAACTTGACCAGAAGAAGGGATCGGTTGGTAGGACATATTTTGAGGCATCAAGGGATCACCAATTTAGTATTGGAGGGCAGCGTGGAGGGTAAAAATCGTAGGGGGTGACCAAGAGATGCATACACTAAGCAGATTCAGAAGGATGTAGGTTGCAGTAGGTACTGGGAGATGAAGAAGCTTGCACAGGGTAGAGTAGCATGGAGAGCTGCATCAAACCAGTCTCAGGACTGAAGACCACAACAACAACAACCGTTAGCATTAATCAGTTCTTTATTTTATTCCTACTCGTCCAGCTACGCTTAAAAGCAAGTAATTTTTTTTACTGGTTACCAGTTTTTAAGTAGAAATTCGTCAGTGGAATAGAAGAAATTGCCAGGGGGAAATGATATTATATTATATTATATTTAAAACTTGCTTCGCTATCAAACATTAGTGGGAAAATGAATTTTTTTTTATTGCTGCGTATTGAACTCCTCTCTGAGCAACTGACAGCTTTAATAGTTGGTAATAAAGGTTATTTCTCTCTCTAGTGTCGTAGGTAGGTACATCACTGCTCTTCTCAAATTGTGATGGATTATTTATGACAAATTTCTTTGGCGAGAAAATGTATTGAGACGGCATAGCTAAATTGCTTCTCCTTGAAAAGGTACGTACGTTACATGACATTCTTACTACTTGCTTTTGTGTAATCTATACTTTCTTTCTAAGTGATGAGTTACCCCAGAAAATTATTCCGAACGACATTATTGAATGGAAATGTGCAAAATATGTCAGGAGGTTGATATCTTTCTTTCCAAGGTTAGCAATTATAGTAAGAGCAAAAGTAGCTGAACTTAATTGTTTGAGACTCTCACTAATATGTTTCTTCCAGTTCAAGTTTTCACAAGTATGTACACCCAAACATTTGGAACATTCTACCCTAGATACTGATTCCTGCTCATGTGCTACGTCAATTGTTGGTATGGTACTGTATGTTGTGCAGAACTGAATGTAGTGTGTTTTTTTTTTTTCAAAATGTAGGGAGAGTTCATTTTCGGAAAACCACTTAATAATTGTTTGGAAAATATCATTCACTATTCCTTCTGTTGCTTTCTCTCTTATGGAATTTATTATAACACTAGTATCGTCTGCAAAAACATCAACTTCGATTGATATATAAGGAATAGGAATGGACCCAGGATTGAACCCTGTGGGACTTCCTTTATGATTTTTTTACCCCAGTTATTAAAATTTTCTACCTTCCCGACCTCGTCTAAATTATCCAGCACAACCTTTTGCATTCTGTTCATCAAGTATGGTACAAACCATCTGTGTTTAAAGCCATCAGTTCCATAAATTTTGAGTTTCTGTAACAGAGTATCATGATCTGCAGAATCGAAGGTTTTCGAGAGATCACAAAAAGTACCAAGTGGCGTTATATTGTTGCCATTATTATTATTATTATCATTATTATTATTGCATGCCTTTTGGTTACTTGTCTCGGCCAGCTTTGCACTTATATTGAACTGAAAGTGGTGTTCAACAGTGAAAATTTGGACTGAACGAGCTGTGAATCTTGCTTCCATTGGCTCACGGTACCTGCTGATGAAAACAATAATTCTCTCTTTGACTCGTTGTCCTCAAATTTGCTTTCGGTATTGCTCAGTTCAGTCTAGGGTTTTGTTTCCCAGCAGTGTTAGCTGTGCGTTAACAGTAATGCGTGGCAGTATTATAGGTAGGCTTACTGACGCAGCGTTGGTAGTGTATGTGTTCACTGAATACAATGGAAAAGCGGTATAACTACGCTATGCTGAGCTGTTCACGCGCCAACGACAACCACAGCACAGCGCTTTTCTGAGGGTTGTTGCATTACTCTGTGGTGTTTGTTGTACGTTTTGATTATTGCATATTACAGGCTGCTTCACTGTTGTGAAAGTATTTTCGCAGAAACGAGGTTGATTACGGTAACAAACCGAATAAACCACAATTACATTATTACTCTGTAATGAGCCGCCGGAGATTGTGGGTCCCTTATACCAAAATACTCGGAAGGTGTCCCTGAGCAACCACTGAAAATTTGTTGGTGAAGTTGTTATACACCCCGTGTAAAGTTGGTGTGATTTCTACTGGAAATATGAGGAAACTAGAAACACTGTTTTACAGATATTTTCATGCAGATCAGTATAAACAGTAGAATCATGCTGTGCCTTATTTATTTAAAAGTTACCCTCAATTCCACACTCTAAAGCTCAAAGCAAGGCGAATTTGGTCCAAGTTTGAAAAGGTTGCCTGGTCTCATGTTGGATAAAGACCTCACCTAGACTTTTCAGCTCTATATAGCCATCAGCTAGACGCATCTGTAGACACTGGACTCGCAGTCGGGAGGACGACGGTTCAATCCCGCGTCGGGGCATCCTGATTTAGGTTTTCCGTGATTTCCCTAAATCGCTCCAGGCAAATGCCGGGATGGTTCCTTTCAAAGGGCACGGCCGACTTCCTTTCCCGTTCTTCCCTAATCCGATGAGACCGATGACCTCGCTGTCTCGTCTCCTTCCCCAAAAACAACCCTAGACGCATCTATGCTGCTCCTGAACGTTTTCTGAAGAGATCTGCCAACCTTCTGCAGGGTGAGCCAGAAAATATTTACAAGGAGACTGGCGCGGCTTTGACCCTTGTTAATGAACGCCACATAAAATGTCGCAAATGGTCACCAATGCGTCGATGCAGCGCTGTGCTCGATTTGTCAAACTCTGACATACACTCAGCAGTTTTGCATGCTCTGAACCAACAAAACTTGAGAAGTTGTCAGGGATTTTTTCTGAGTATTGTGGTACAAGAAACCAGTGGCCTCTAAAGCATCATTGCAGACTAATTGCATTTCCATTGATTTCTTATGGGCGTTAATGTTTGTATCCATACTGCACTGAAAATATCTGCACAGCAAAGAAAATATCGAAGCTATGCGCTGTATGACTTTTCTGGAAATACACTGGTGAGCCAAAACATTATGACCACCTACTTAACAGCGTGTTGGTCCACTTCTGGAACGCAATTCAGCAGTGATTCTGCGTGCCATGGATTCGACAAGTAGTTGATAAGTTTCCAGAGGTTTGTGGCACCAGGTGCCTAAGCACAGGTCACACACTTCCTTTAATTTACGGGCGGTTGGTTTGTGGTCGCGGAGCCGGCGCCCGTTGACGTTCCAGTTGGGTTTCATTTGATTGAGATAAGCCGAATCTGATGGCCAAGACATCAACGTGAGTTCACTATCATGCTTCTCAAGCCACTGCAGAAAGATTCTAGCCTTGTGACACGGACAGTTATCCTGTTGGAAGATGCCAACGCTGTTGAGGAAGACTTCAAGTGTAATGGGTTATAGGTGGACCCTAACAATGTTCACGTAGTCCACAGCTGTCAAAGTGCCTTCGATTACTACTGCAGGTCCCATGAAAGTTCAGATGAATCACCCCCATGACATAATACTGCTCCCACCAGCCTGCGTCCGTGACCCGCTGCATGTTTCGAGCAGCCGTTCACCTAGATGACAGCGTATCTGAACGCGATCATCGACCTGATTTAACGATAAACGGGGTTCATCCGACCGAGCGACACGACTCCGTTGATCCGCGTTACAATCTCGATTGTCCACTGCCTAATGCAATCGTAACTGGCGACGTTGTTGCGTCATATGGGAACACGTAGGGGTCATTTGCTGCAGAACACCATGTTCACCACCGTGCGCTGAACGGTGAGCTCCAAAACACTTGTGCCTGCTCCAGCACTGTACTCTGTCGTCAGACCTGCTACAGATCGCCGCCTATCCTCCTTCAGAGAGGGGGCAAGCCTTGGATCCCAATGTTCGGAGCTGAGGTATTGGACGTCCAACTTCTTGTCGCCTACTTGCGGTTTGAGCACTCTTCAGTCAAGTTCCATATGGCTCACGACAGTAGCACGCGACCAGCCGACCAGCTTCGCCGTTGTCGAGATTCCCGTTGCCAGGGATTGGGTCACAACAATATGGCTTTTGTCAAAGTCGCTTATATCGGTGGATTTCCGCATTTGCACCACTTGTCGTCTCTGCTCCGCTCATTTACTTCTCTTACTGCTTCAACGTGCACTTAGCGCAACCAGGCAGCATAAACATCCCGATGGGCAGTGGCCATAATGTTTTGGCTCATCAGTGTGTATTTGTTCCATTCACTCTCGGTATTTGCTGTTTACAGTAATAATGCCCATTTTAGTCTTCGTCGTCAAGTGTGTATTCAGTTCTACTCAGTTCCGTCTCGGGTTTGTTTTCGCAGGTTCAAATGGTTCAAATGGCTCTGAGCACTATGGGACTTAACATCTGTGGTCATCAGTCCCCTAGAACTTAGAACTACTTAAACCTAACTAACCTAAGGACATCACACATATCCATGCCCGAGGCAGGATTCGAACCTGCGACCGTAGCAGTCGTGCGGTTCCGGACTGAGCACCTCAACCGCGAGACCACCGCGGCCGGCTGTTTTCGCAGGAGTGGTAGTCGTACATTAACAGTGAAACACAGGTTTACTGATGAAGATATGGTCTGGACGTTCCTCGTGTGTGAGTTCACTATATGCAATGGAGGAGCGGCAACTGGTGCCTATGCTGAGATCTTCCTGAAATGACTGCAACCACATGACACTACTTTTGCATCCGTCTGAAGTTTGTTGTGTTCGTACGTGTTCTGTGTTGTAAGTTTTGGTGATTGCATGTTATAGGCTTTTTCACCGTTGTGAAAGTACTTTCACAGAAATGAAGGTAATCGACGGAACAAACAGAATAAATCGCAATAAAATTATAAGGGGGGGCGGGGGGGGAGGTAAAAAATTTTGCGTTTGAGGGCGTTGCTGCTGTGTACATGCAACGTAGCGGGACTCCGACGCTGGTATATAACCACCGACAGGTAGGCAAGTGTTTAGTGGGCATTCGTGTCTTTCAGAAATGCGAGCGGTAAATGCGAATACGTGAACTACGGCAACGTTATTACCAAATGTGTCCAAACAGGGCTAACAGGCTGTTATACTTTTCTTTGCTGCCGAAGGACAAACACTGGTAGACATCCGTCAGAGAATGAAGAATGGGTATGGGGGCAACACGTCTGTCGAAAACCTGCGTTGTGGAATGTTTCTGCTATATGATAGCACACGTCCCCATATTGGAAAAGTCGTAACGCAGAAGTTATGCCAACTCAAATGGGTGGCACTCGAACACCCGCCCTATTAGTCCTGATCCCTCCCCATCCAGTTATCACACCTCCGGTCCCTTAAAACAGCTGTGATGGGTCGACACTCCTGTTGGACAAGAATATACAGCTGGCTACTGAGGACTTCTTCAAGCAGCAGACCACGGTGTTTTAGCAAACGGGTATCTGCGTCGGTGAAGTGATTGGCTCAATGTTCACGGCGACTTTGACACATTGGCAACCCAATTCTGTACTGTACGGCCTTCCAACGGAAACTTTTTGATCTCACCTTACACATTACTCTGTAGAGAGTGACTGAAGACCATGGTCCTATGTACCTTTTTTTTTTCATCAGTCTTCTTACTGGTTTGATGTGGCCCGCTAAAAATTCCTCTCCGGTAGCACTTGCAACATACAACCTCAATATTTGCTGGATGTATACCAATCTCTGATTTCCTCTACAGTTCTTACCCTTTGCAGCTCCCTCCAGTACCATAGAAATTATTCGGTGATACCTTAACAGATGTCCTACTATCCTGTTCCTGATTTTTGTCACTGTTCAACATATATTCCTTTCCTCGATGATTCTCTGGAGAACCTTCTCATTCCATACCTTATCTCCACGTAATTTTCAACATCCTGCAGTAGCATCGCATCTCAAATGCTTTGGTTTTCTTCTGTTCCGGTTTTTCCACAGTCCGAGTTTCACTACCATAATGTGATAGTCTGCTTTTTAGGTCCCCCTCCTCCGTGCGTCATGCATTATTTTGCTGCCTAGGTAGCAGAAACCCTTAACTTCATCTACTTCGTAATCACCAATCCCGATGTTAAGTTTCTCGCTGTTCTTATTTCTGCTACTTCTCATTACTTTCGTCTTTCTTCGATTTACTCTCAATCTATATTCTGTACTCATTAGGCTGTTCATTCCATTCAGCAGATGCTGTGATTCTTCTTCGTTTTCACTGAGGATAGCAATGTTATCAGCGAATCTTTTCATTGATATCATTTCACCCCCAATTTTAATTCCACTCTTGAACCTTCCTTTTATTTCCGACATTGCTTTTCCAATGTGTAGATTGAACAGTAAAGGCGAAATATTAAATTCCTGTCTTACACCCTATTTAACCCGAGAACTTCGTTCTTGGTCTTTCACTCTTATCGTAACCTCTTCGTTTTTGAACATATTGTATCGCCTTTCCCTATAGCTTACCCTTATTTTTCTCAGAATTTAGAACAACTTGCACCATTTTACATTGTCGAACGCTTCTTCCACATCGACAAATCCTATGAGTATGTCTTGACTTTTCTTCAATCTTGTTTCCGTTATCAATCGCAACGTCAGAATTGCTCTCTAGTGCCTTTACCTTTCCTAAAGCCAAACTGACCGCCATCTAAAGCATCCTCAAATTTCTCTTCCAATCTTCTTTATATTATTCATGTCAGCAACTTGGATGCATGAACTGTTAAGCTGATTGTGCGATAACTCTCGCACTTGTCAACTCTTGGAATCTTCGGAACTGTGTGGATGACGTTTCTCCGAAGTCGGATAGTATATCGCTAGACCCATACATTCTACAAATCAACGCGAATAATGGTTTTGTTGCCAGTTCACCAGTGATTTCAGAAATTCAGATGTTACGTTATCTATCTCTTCTGCCTTATTCGACCTTAAGTCTACCGAAGCTCTTTTACATTCTAATACTGGATCCGCTATATCTTCTATATCGACTCCTGTTTCTTCTTCTGTCACGTCATCAGCCAAGCATTCACCCTTGTTGAGGCCTTCAATGTACTCTTTCCACTTATCCGCTCTCTGCTCTGCGTTTAACATGTTGCCACCCTTGCTTTCAATTTCACCAAAGTTTCTTTTGGCTTTTCTATATGTAGAATCAGTCCTTCCGAAAATCATTTCGTTTTTGATATCCTCGCACTTTTCATGCAGCTGTTTCGCCTTTGCTTCCCCGCACTTTCTGTTTATTTCATTCCTAAGTATCTTTCATTTCTGTACCCCTGAATTTCCCAGAACATTTCGTCGATCAGCTGAAGTGTTTCTTCTCTAACCCATAGTTTCTCCGCAGGTACCTTCTTTGCAGCTGTATTTTTCTTTTCAGCTTCTGTGACTGCCGTTTCTACAGATGTCCATTATCTTCAACCGAGCTGTTCCTTACCACAGTATCTATAGCCTCAGACAACTTCAAGAGGATCTCTTCGTTCCATAGTATTTCCGTATGCCACTTTTATGCGTACTGATTCTTCCTAACTAATCTCTCGAACTTCAGCTTACTCTTCATCATTACTAAATTGTGATCCGAGTCTATATCCTCCGCAGGGTGCGCCCTACAATCCAGTATCTGATTCCGAATCTCTGCCTGACAGTGGTGTAATCTAACTGAAATCTTTCCGTATCTCCTGGCGTCTTGCGAGTATACGTCCTCCTCCTGTAATTCTTGAACAGAGAGTTTGATATTACTAGCTGAAATTTATTGCAGAACTCAATTAGTCTTTCTTCTCTCTCATTCCTGGTGTCAGTCCCATATTCTCCCGAAACCCTTTATTCTGCTCCTTCCCTACAATCGCAATATTCCAATCCCCCATGACTATTAGATTTTCATTACGTACCGAATTACCCATTCAGTATTTCATATACTTTCTCTATCTCTTCATCTTCGTCTTTCGAAGTCGGCATGTTTACCTGAACTATCGTTGTCGGTGAAACTTTGCTGTCGATTCTGATGAGAACAACTCTATCACTGAATTCTTCACATAACCCATTCTCTGCCGTGCCTACCTATTCAGAACGAATCCTACTTCCGTTATACCACTTTCTGATGCAGTTGATATTACCGCACACTCACCTGACCAAAAATCCTTGTCTTCTTTCTATTTCACTTCACTGACACCACCACATCTACACTGAGTCTTAGAGTTTGACTTTTCAGATTTTCTAGCTTCCCTACCATGTTTAAACTTCCGACATTCCACGCCCCGATTGGTAGAACGCTATCCTTTCGTTTGTTACTCAATCTTTTTCTCGTGGTCAGGTCTTCTTTGGCAGTCCCCTCCCGGAGATCCGAATGGGGGACTATTCAGGATTATTTTGCGAATGGAGAGAGCATCATGAAACTATTTCAGTAATAGGCCACATGTTCTTTTTATACACATTGTGTGTCTTCAATGCAGTGGTTTCCATTACCTTCTGCATCCTTATAGCGTCGCTGATTCTTCCGCCTTTAGGGGCAGTTTCCCACCTTAGAGGCAAGAGAGTGCCCTGAATCTCTGTCTGCTCCTCTGCCCTCTTTGACAAAGCCGTTAGCTAAATGAGGGTGACATCTTATGCCGGAAGTCTTCGGTCGCCATTGCTCATGATTTTCACTCAAAATTTTGACAGTGGCGGGTTTCGAACCCGGGACCTAGAGCGTTTTCATTTCTAATGAAAGACGCTACCCCTATATAAGGGGTGTCTGACCTTCCACACTCAGTGGCAAACGGGGAATGGAGTGTTGGTGTCAGCTGGAGCTGCTCTTTGCTAACCGCCTGCACGCCAGCAAGTGGCGCAGTGCGACACGTCAGATACGCCGCGGTCTCGCGACGTTATTCAGATCGTATCACTCAAATAAACAGCTTTAAATATTCACGAGATGAATTCTGGACATTTGTGATGGCAGCACTGTTTACCTCTCACGAACGGCTCTCCTCCGCTGATTCGCGTGCTCTAATCGGCATCGCTAAAAGCAAAACCGTCGTTCACTGGCAGTGTCTGAAAGCGGAAATAGCGCCCCAAGATAGAATCTTTCTCAGTTACGACTTTATGCAGCTGGCTTTGTCGTACATCTACACCTGTCCTCCGCAAATCATCGTGCGATGCGTGGCAGGGCGTACTTGTCATACTGATTACTGTACATTCCATGGGGCTATATTTTCACCAGCACCAAACATAAATACATGAAAGTTACAAAACTACTCAAGCTTTCCATTCTGCTACCACAAATACCAACGCCCAGTGCTCACAGCTGTTTAAAACGTTACACCGAGTGATTGACTGATTTTTGGATTACAATACATTTTTCAGTTCGACTGTTATGTGCCAAAATTGTCATTTATACCGTGTGATGCAATGAGATGTTACCAGTGTATTTATATATACACAGCATGAGGTAGCACACATCGACCAAAATACTGCCATGAGGTGTGGTACATCCAGTGGCGTAGTGGTTCGTGCTACTGGCTGGCATGATGTGGTCGCCAGTTCACACCCGACCACAATCTTTTTTATTAATATTTATCACTTCCGAAAGGTTCTTGAAATATGTTTGTAATGATTTTATATTCTGCAGTGTTCGAAGTTTACATAAATATCAGCATTTTGGGATATTCGTGTTTGGACTCACTGTCCAAAAGGTTATTTCTCTTATGGCTGTATATTGGTATTCAAAATAAACGTGCTTTCACTGCTATGTGTTTTACTTTACTGTCAACTTGAGTGTGGTTACCACGTGACATAATTTTGGGGGAGATACCGGGTACTTTAAAACTATTACATCATCGTGGCTCCAATGAGGCAACATAAAATGGCGTAGCCTACGCATACAGGAACCAGAATAAAATTATAACATCATTCCCATGGTCTGTTTTTTCAGGAGACCAATGGGTTCCAAGCTAGGAACTAGTCAGCTCCACATCAAGCATCCATCAGTGTTCTCCAGAGATGCTGTTCAGGACCAGACGAAATGGCTGAAAGGATTCAACCGAGTCAGCAGATGCAAGATCTGGGATGACACAATGTGTTTGGGAAATGTGTACTTTTATTTAGACGGTAGAGCCCTGGAGTGAGACGAGGAGTTTCGCGAGCAATCACAACTCTTGTCTAAAGGTACGTGCATAGGGACAGCCGAACCAATCCGAGAAGGGCAGCTTAGTCTCTACGGCGAAGAACTACTACTGTAAACAACTCAGGAGAGGAAGCTACTATCGAACCGGCCTCAACGAGAATAGTTTTGGCGGGCGGCAGCAGTTCTGCGTCAATTTTCGGATTGCTTCCAAATCCGGAGTGGAGAAAAGACAGACCAGCAGTCCATGGTAAACAAAGGATCATCCACTGATTAGCCAGCACTCTTGTACAGAGTGATCCCGCGATGATGTTCCACTTGGCGGAGCAACAGTTTAAGAAAAGGGCCTAACCCCATGGCGAAACAACACAGTCCTACAAAGAGAAAACAGAATACAAGCAGTACATCATTCCCATGGTCTCTATATTACGGAGATCAATGGATTCCAAGCTAGGAACTAGTCAGCTCCACATCAAGCATCCATCAGTGTTATCCAGAGATGCTGTTCAGGACTAGACGAAATGGCCGAAAGAATTCAATCGACTCACCAGATGTAAGATCTGGGATGACCAACTGTGAATCCAAATATGACAGAAGCTGACAAAATCTTTGATGAAAGGAATTACACGAGTCACCTACCATGCTTTCCTGGTAAAGGATGTTACAACAATCGAGAAATTCACCAAGTGGTGTCAGCGTATCGAGGAAAAGCAACAGAAAAGAAATGGCTAAAAGAAGTATAGCTGGCTCCCGAACGTGGGTAGTTGTGGAAGACCACTAAGACCTCACATCTCTCACACACCAGGTAGTGGAAGAAAAGATACAGCATTTTATGGCAACTGGAACCATCGGACCAAGTAACCAAGAGACAGCAACCATCAACGTCGACCCCATACGTCATGAGGAGATAGAGAATGTTGAGAAGAGAAATATCAGCCTTTAGCACCAGTCCCTGCCACATGCCGAAAGTACCAGAAAGAACGGACTCAGACAACTCGAATTCATGTCGCAGCGGTTAATCGACAACCCAGCATCTGACCAATGCAGTTACAACCAACTCCTACGACAAGTATAACGCCCTGTAGATGAACAGTCATTTGGAGGATAGTGGACAACAAGGCGGTGTGCCGGCCGCGGTGGTCTAGCGGTTCAGGCGCTCAGTCCGGAACCGCGGGACTGCTACGGTCGCAGGTTCGAATCCTGCCTCGGGCATGGATGTTTGTGATGCCCTTAGGTTTGTTAGGTTTAACTAGTTCTAAGTTCTAGGGGACTAATGACCTCAGCAGTTGAGTCCCATAGTGCTCAGAGCCATTTTTGAACAAGGCGGTGTGTTTCCATTGTGGACACCCTGGACGCATTGCGTGCTACTGAAGAGGAAGAAGGCCAGTTTCCGACAACGATAGTGCCCTCAGACGTCAATCATCACAACAGTTCTGTTCATGTCAGTCAGCTGCCAACGGTTATAGTTGTCCTGTAGACGAAGCCCATCGCCGTACCCTGGATGAGGTCGCTCCCCAACATGAAGTAACCTTTCCCCATCGCCGTACAGAAGTACCAGCCGCTCGCCTAGACGCCGACTCAGGAAAACTAAGCGAGGTGGCCATCTATGGAGGCGAGCCCGCCACGGATGCAAATCTTCCAGGGATGAGAGTCACAAACACGTCAGGAAATCTCAATGATATCATCGCTCGCCAGTCTCTTTGGGCCCTAGCCGACTCAAGGGTTTAAAAGATTGTATTCTGTAATATGAAAGCGATCGTCTTGAAAGTTGCAAACGGGAAATGCGTCCAGCCAACAGGAACAGATGTGGCAAAAATAACTACCAGCGACAGAACGTAGCTCTTCGAATGTGTCGTTGTAACTCAATGTAGTCATAATGCTATTCTCAGATGGGACTCCTTGCAGACGTAACAAGTAGTCATAGATTGTGGAAGATCAAAGCTTCAAACTGACAAAGCCATTGTTTGTTGCTGGAGATGCTGTCATCCCACCATTCTCCTTAGCCTCGCGCAGCATTGAAACTAAGGGCCCCACTTCCGGACCCTGATCATGACGTATAGAGTTCCCACTCAGCGCTCCCCAGAACCCTCAGATAATTTCTTTGTTGATGGACTAGTAACGATGCGCATAAGTTGATACCAGAGAGCTCGGAAATCCTAAGTGTTTGGTACAGCAAAAATGAATGCCATTTAGCTGCACAAGTTTCTCAAGCTGTTAGATTTACAACAGTTGTTCAAAATGACGTCCCCCAGCGTCAATGCAGGCATGGCAACGTTGCACAAAGTTTTGTCATACACATTCTAATACCTCTCGTGTCGTTCGAACAGTGTCATAGGCAGCAAGAGTTCATGCCAGAAAATTCTCTTCAGTCTCGACGGGCGTCTATACACAAAACTTTTACATGGCCCCACAAAATGAAATCAAAGGGGGTGAAAATAGGTGGAAGTGCTGGCCAAAGAACATTACCTCCTCTGCTTATCCACTTTTCATGTAGCATCTGAACCAGATGTCCACGAACCCCCAGTCCAAAGTGAGATGGGGCTCCATCATATTGTAACTACCTCCACTGACGAGTAACAATTGATTTGTGTTCCAGGACACTGGGCAGCACGTCTCTGTTAAACGCTGTGTACATTGGTACATTTAAGAAGGGAGGAAGAAGGAACGGGCTTAGTGCATAATCACTGACTATATCTGCCCACAAATTGACTGATAATCTGTGTTGACGGCTCTTAGCAACTGTAGCGTGGGGATTCTCAATGGCCCAAACATGAGTACCGTGACTACCGTATTTAGCTTTCCGACTTTGGTGAAACAGGCTTCATTCGTGAAAAGTATTCATGCAGGAAAGTGAGGATCGAGCGTAAGGTGATTCAAGAACCATTGCATGAAAACGACCCGAGATCTGAAGTCAGAAGGAGTCAGAACATGCGCTCTCTGTGTATGGTACGGGTGCAGCTCCATTTTCCGTAATACTCACTACAGAGTACTATCTGAAACATTCATTGCACATGCAGCTGATCGAGTGCTGACTGCAGGCACCTCATCCACCCGAGCAAGCAGTGCAGCTTCTAAGCTGGGTGTCTGTGTAGTTCATTGTTCACCTCAGTCATTGTACTGTGGTACCACTTGCCCTGTTTTACTTAACCGTTGGAACAATCTTGGAAACGTGAACCAGATGTCTTCTACAAGGATATTTGCCCTATACAAACTTCCAACTTCTCTGCTGCTTCCATTTCTTTGCCCATGCACGAAAATCATGTCTGCAAGTTCCGTCACCAAGTACAACTTCATTTGGTTATCTCTGCACCGAAGCGCTTGTTGGGATTGCCCACTCAACAATTTTAGTAACAACAGTGCCAGCACATGTTTTCCACTGTCAGTGGTATCAGACGGATTTTCGCTTATGACTTTCAACTTCGTCTTTTCTGGAGCATAGTACCTTACCTCAAATTGATACATTTATCCTTCTCAATCATCCCTGAAAGACTGTAACATCATTACAGAATAACCCTGTAGAGTGTCGCTGGCTGAATGACGGATAACCCGTGAGGAAGTGGAGCAGATGCTGCAAGATGACATCATTGAGCCTTCAAAGAGTATTTGGCCCTCTCCTGCCGTCCATATGAGGAAGTACATGGCATTTTTGCATCGACTATAGACGACTAAACAAAATCATGAGGAGAGATGTCTATCTATTGCCGCACATTGATGACACCCTGGACTGCTTGAATGGAACAAACTATTTCTCACTATGGACAGGCAGACAGGCTACTGGCAAATTTTGTTGACGAGGCTAATGGGAAAAAGATTGCCTTCATACCTCTTGACAACCTCCATGAGTTTAAAGTTATACCATTTCGACTGTCTAATGCTCCATCCTCTGGGCGCAAGAAAGATCCTTCATTGAACTTAAGGAGGTGCTAACATTTTCTCCAGTTGTAGCGTTGCATGACGAGAATACCAAGACATAACTATATATTGATGCTAGTGGCCGTGGGGCAGCGCAGTTCTAATGCAAATTCAGAAAAGTGCTGATAAGGTGATACCTTATGCTTTCACAGTACTCCCCAAGTTCGAGATGAACTACTCTATAACCAAGGAAGAGCACTTTGCGGATGTTTGACATCAACAAATTCCAGCCATATTTATTTGGCAAACCAGTCACCATTGTGAAAGACCACCATTCTCTAAGCTGGCTGATTGGTCTGAAGGATCCATCAGGTCGACTGACGAGATGGGCACTGAGGCTTCTGGAGCATAACGCCACAGTGGTATACAGAAGTGGACGCTAACATAAGGACCTGACACCCTTTCAAGGAATCCTTAGGCAGAACACAGCAGCGTGGATAGAATCTCAGTCTTCGCTGTACAAAATGACATCACTGCTGAACAGAGGGTAGATCCAGCACTGTTGAAATCCATAGACGCCTTGTTGAAGGAGGGCGCAACCAAAGGAGAATTCCAGTTGAGAGGAACTATGATCCAGTGGGGTGGAAATGATTACTCACTGTCCCAGCTCATCTACAGCCAGCTATCCTGAAGTATTTCCATGATGAAAGTCTTGTCACTAGGAATTCATGAAGACTCTAGACAGAATCGAAAGCAGCTATCACTGGCGAGGCCTCTACTTGAAGGAATGCCGCCGGGCATTGTGGCCGAGCGGTTCTAGGCGCTACAGTCTGGAACCGCGCGATCGTTGCGGTCGCAGCTTCGAATCCTGCCTCAAGCATGGATGTGTGTGATGTCCTTAGGGTAGTTAGGTTTAAGTAGTTCTAAGTTCTAGGGGACTGATGACCTCAGATGTTAAGTCCTATAGTGCTCAGAGCCATTTGAACTATTTGAAGGAATGCCAACGACGGAAGCATATGCTCAATTCCGTCTGGGGCATCTGGGACCAATCCCACCTGCAGCAGCAACATTCCATCGAATTGGACTCGACTCCTTTGGGAGGTTCCCAAAGTCAACAAACAGAATCAATAGATAATAGTCTGCACTGCCCACTTCCCTGCTACACTGTCATCAAGGAATATCGACTATCAAATCTCCGGAAATTGCAAAGATCTTTTTGTAGAAGACGCCATTCTGAAGCACAGAGCACTCCATGTGATGATCACCGATCGTGGAAAAGTTTTGCAGTTGAGACTAGTATCGGTGGCAATTTCACGTTGCGACATCATCCACAGGATGACAAGAGGCCCACCATCCACAGACGGACGGCCTCTCAGAAAGCTTTAACAAAAAAAACTGTCATATGTGCTCTCAGTGCTTTTTGATGTACAGATAGATGAAGGTATAATATTGCCCATCGTGACATTCGCATACACACAGTGAAGTAAGACACTACAGGCTTTACACCATTTCGTGGTTCACGGTCGTGAGGTCGAATCGATAATTGATACACTGCTCCCATAGCAACCAACCGGATGATACTCAGGATGACTACGTGAAACACTATCACCAGGACGGAAGAAGAAAGGCAGGAGAAAGACTGAGAGCGCTATAACGTTAAGCACCATCCAGTGAGATACACCCCAGGTGACTTGGAATGGATTTTTACGCCTGTGTGGAAAGTGGGACTATGGGAAAACGGTGCTAAAGCGCTGCTGGGCAAATTGTATCCTTCGTCGCCTGTCGAATGTCACAAATGATAACAAGAATACGAAAGTGCAGAGACGTCATCCATGTCCTCCATATAAAGCCACACTGTAGTCCAGAGACGCAGGTCGTCGATGGGAGGTTCAAGAAAACTGACGACCCACTTGTCAGTCGGCTTTGTGTGTGTGTGTGTGTGTGTGTGTGTGTGTGTGTGTGTGTGTGTGTGTGTGTGTGTGTGTTGTGTGTTAGTGTGTAAGCGCAGTAAACCCAGGATAAGTCGGAATTGTACGTGACACCAATGGGCCAGGAATACCTTCATTGTCATTCATCGCTAACTGCTCTGTTAATTAATACTTGACACACGTTCACCGAGCAGCAACAATGCAACTGAGCACCGTGGCTTACAGCAGTTTGAAACATGGCATCACAGTCACTAAGACTACCGATTAGTGCCCATATGTATCGTGCAGAACTAGGGAGACAGTGGTAAGATCTGTTGTTTGTATTAAATCTTGTGGTTTTATGGTCTTTTGTATAAGAAATTATGTTTTAAAAGCCTGAATTTTAAGAACAGTATTTCGTAAAAAATATTTTCTCATTTTAACTTTGGATCTTTATAAGTGAGTTTTGACATTGTTTCATTATTCACCAGGGTGCCTCTTCGAGAATTAGTTGAACTTATCACACAGAAATTTTACGAGAAGACGAACGACCTTTTCAAGCACGTTCTGACTTCCACGTATTTGCTCTCTGATGGAGAATACTATGAACAAACAGAAGGAGTCGCAATGGCGAGCCCACTCTCGCTTGTGGTCACGGATTTCTATATGGAGCACTTCGAGGAGGAAGCTTTGGCGTCATCCAAATGGAAACCTACTTGTTTTCTATGTTATGTAGATGACACGTTCGTGAGCTGGCCCCATGGATGTGACAAGCTCCTAGACTTCCTTACACACCTGAACACCATACATCCGAACATCAAATTCACTATGGAGACCGAAGCGGAAGGAAGATTACCATTCCTGGACGTCATGGTCAAAAGAAGAGCACATGCCACCCTGGGCCACGGGGTATACAGGAAGAAACCGCACACCACCCTGTATTTGCCTGCGGATAGCTGCCACCACCCTGCGCAGAGGAATGGGGCGCTAAAAACACTTGTGCACAGGGCGCGCACCATCTCCGACACAGAGAGTCTGCCCCAAGAGCTGGAACACCTCAAAACTGTATTCCAGATAAACGGATACTCAAATGGCAGATCAGACGCGCTCTCCTCCACACTTCTACAGTACAGCGTATGGAGATGGAAGAAGTCACGGAGAAATAGCCACCGCCTATATACCATATACTTGTGCCCTATCGGGGAAAATAGGACGATTATTGAGGGAACACCGAGTAGGAACTGTCTTTCGCCCACCAAATAAAACACGAGCATTATTGATAAGTGTCAAAGACAATCTCGGTTTGCGGATGGCCAGCATATATCAGATTCCGTGTCAATGTGGGAGGACTCGTATTGGACAGACAGTGCGCACCATCGAAGATCGTTGCAAAGAACATCAGAGGCACACTCTACTTGGGTACCCCAACAAGTCGGCCGTCGCAGAACACTATTTGTCCAAAAATCACGAAATGGACTACCAACATACCAGGGTCTTGGCACAGACATGTAAATACTGGGACAGCGTCATTAGAGAGGCTATCGAAATTCGTACCAGGGATGGACTCACCAACCGAGATTGCAGTTACAACCACAGCAGAGCATGGGAACCAGCATTGAGTCTAATTAAAAAGACGCTCAGAAAGTACAGATGGTGGATCTCGGGCCACACATGGTCAAATACCTGTTGTCATGGGTAGGAAAAGCAAGTCTTTTTTAGGATAAATCCAGACAACAGTTTACCCTGCCTAAAGAGTATCTCCAGCAGTTAAAAAAATACTGAACCAATCACTCGCAAGACCTATCTTAACACTCCAAATATCACACATACCAGATGCACAAAGGAAAACAAACTATTGGAAAGAGTAACATGGGGCATTTCACAGACTTAACAATCCTCCATCAAAACTTGGTAATCAATAAAAAACAAAATACAACTATTAGAGGTTGAGCTCCAATCTCTGAACTGCACAGTAGTTTGTGTTACTGAGCACTGATGCAGAGACACTGCAGATCTGATTCAAGGGGTGGAGAATCATGCATTTATATCAGAAAAGGAGCACACTTCAAATCAATACATGACCTCAGTACAGTAAATGAAGGCAAACACTTTGAAATATGAGCTATTGACTTAACAGGGCTTGATATCACCAAGAAATTAATCATTTTGTGTGTGTATAGATCTCCCAGGGGAAGTGTGGACACTTTTTTCAATAAATTAAATAGATGTTCTAGATAAAGTCTCAAGTACAAAGGTAAACATAATTCTGTGTCGGGACATTAACATAAACACTAATATCATAAATGAATCGAGCAGAACCCTCATAAATATCCTTTAAAGTTTTGGCATGTCCCTATTGCTCAATAGCGCAACAATGGTAACTATAATGACTGCATCAGTAATTGACCAAGTGGCCACAAATATGGACAGGGAAAAATGTGATGTAGCCGTAAAAGACCAGCTCTGTCAAATAACAACAGTAAAATCAGGCCTCAGATCACTCCCTAAACTACAAGCCTCATCTAGCAGAAATCAAAACAAAAGAGTTTTCAAAAGAACTAGCAAAACAAAGCTGGGATGAAGTGTATAAGGAAACCAAAGTGAATATGAAATTCTCTAAATTCTCCACATTACTTAAATTGAATTTTGAAAAGGCATTTCCAAAAGTATGCGTGTCTGTATCAACATCTCACAAAAACAGATGGATAACAGCAGGTATTAAGAAGTCCTCCCAAACACTTAAATAACTCAGTTCCATGAAAAAGATAGAAAGATGCTGATTGCTGCAAAAAAGTCATTTAATGGCAATATAATCAAAGCAGTCTGGGATGTTATAAAAAAGGAAACAGGGAGAGGCAAAAAATGCAGAATAACATACTGCTAAAGGAGGGGGATACTTTAATAAATGATCCACAACACTTATCAAACATTGTAAACGAGCATTTTTGAAGTCTTGCAGAGAAGTTACAGCAAAAATTCCGAAAATAAACATAACACCTGTAAATAATGTTGCACTAAATACAATGTGTTACTTCCAACCACAGAGAATGTAGTCAATAAAACTGTTCAAAAACTAAAAACTAAAAAGTCAGTAGGCTTAAATGGAGTACCAATGTCTGTACTGAAACAATACATAGAAATTATACAAGGCCCTTTAGCAAATATAATAAATTAATCCTTCACAACTGGGACACTTCCTGAGCAGGTAAAAGAAGCAAGAGTTGTACCTTTGCTTAACAAAGGTAATGCAGAAGACATAGAAAATTACCATCACATTTCCCTGCTGTAACCATTCTCAAAAACAATAGAAGCAATTATGAAAGGCAGAGTAATAAATTACCTGAATAAATACAATGTTGTAAGCGAATCACAGTTTCGTTTCTGCATGGCAAAAATATGGAGTCAGTTATAGTAGAATTCACTGAAGTTGTAGTTGCTCTTGACAAAGATGAGTGAGTCACAGGCATGTTTTTGGATCTTTCTAAGGCCTTTAATTCAGTCAACCACAATATTCTATTAAATAAATTAGAAACATAAGAAATAACAGGGATAGCTAACGACAGGTTTCGATCATACCTTGCAGATAGGGTACAAAGAGAAGAGATAACACATATTTCACATAGATCTAAATATTTAGTAAAACACTTATTAGAACCAAAATACATTAATATCGGGGTTCTGCAAGGTAGCATATTAGGACCAATACTATTCCCGAGAATATGGATTGGGGCTAAGAAATGAAAGAGGAAGCCGCCTGGTAGAATTTTGCACAGAGCACAACTTAATCATAGCTAACACTTGGTTTAAGAATCATGATAGAAGGTTGTATACATGGAAGAACCCTGGAGATACTAAAAGGTATCAGATAGATTATATAATGGTAAGACAGAGATTTAGGAACCAGGTTTTAAATTGTAAGACATTTCCAGGGGCAGATGTGGACTCTGACCACAATCTAAAACTGAAGAAACTGCAAAAAGGTGGGAATTTAAGGAGATGGGACCTGGATAAACTGAAAGAACCAGAGGTTGTACAGAGTTTCAGGGAGAGCATAAGGGAACAATTGACAGGAATGGGGGAAAGAAATACAGTAGAGGAAGAATGGGTAGCTTTGAGGGATGAAGTAGTGAAGGCAGCAGAGGATCAAGTAGGTAAAAAGACGAGGGCTAGAAGAAATCCTTGGGTAACAAAAGAAATATTGAATTTAATTGATGAAAGAAGAAAATATAAAAATGCAGTAAATGAAGCAGGCAAAAAGGAATACAAACGTCTCAAAAATGAGATCGACAGGAAGTGCAAAATGGCTAAGCGGGGATAGCTAGAGGACAAATGTAAGGATGTAGAGGCTTATCTCACTAGGGTTAAGATAGATACTGCCTACAGGAAAATTAAAGAGACCTTTGGAGAAAAGAGAACCACTTGTATGAACATCAAGAGCTCAGATGGAAACCCAATTCTAAGCAAAGAATGGAAAGCAGAAAGGTGGAAGGAGTATATAGAGGGTCTATACAAGGGCGATGTACTTGAGGACAATATTATGGAAATGGAAGAGGATGTAGATGAAGATGAAATGGGAGATACGATACTGCGTGAAGAGTTTGACAGAGCACTGAAAGACCTGAGTCGAAACAAGGCTCCCAGAGTAGACAACATTCCATTGGAACTACTGACATCCTTGGGAGAGCCAGTCCTGACAAAACTCTACCATCTGGTGAGCAAGATGTATGAAACAGGTGAAATACCCTCAGACTTCAAGAAGAATATAATAATTCCAATCCCAAAGAAAGCAGGTGTTGACAGATGTGAGAATTACCGAACAATCAGTTTAATAAGCCACAGCTGCAAAATACTAACGCGAATTCTTTACAGACGAATGGAAAAACTAGTAGAAGCCGACCTCGGGGAAGATCAGTTTGGATTCCGTAGAAATACTGGAACACGTGAGGCAATACTGACCTTACGACTTATCATCGAAGAAAGATTAAGGAAAGGCAAACCTACGTTTCTAGCATTTGTAGACTTAGAGAAAGCTTTTGACAATGTTGACTGGAATACTCTCTAATTCTGAAGGTGGCAGGGGTAAAATACAGGGAGCGAAAGGCTATTTACAATTTGTACAGAAACCAGATGGCAGTTATAAGAGTCGAGGGACATGAAAGGGAAGCAGTGGTTGGGAAGGGAGTAAGACAGGGTTGTAGCCTCTCCCCGATGTTATTCAATCTGTATATTGAGCAAGCAGTAAAGGAAACAAAAGAAAAATTCGGAGTAGGTATTAAAATCCATGGAGAAGAAATAAAAACTTTGAGGTTCGCCGATGACATTGTAATTCTGTCAGAGACAGCAAAGGACTTGGAAGAGCAGTTGAACGGAATGGATGGTGTCTTGAAGGGAGGATATAAGATGAACATCAACAAAAGCAAAACGAGGATAATGGAATGTAGTCGAATGAAATCGGATGATGCTGAGGGAATTGGATTAGGAAATGAGACACTTAAAGTAGTAAAGGAGTTTTGCTATTTGGGGAGCTAAATAACTGACGATGGTCGAAGTAGAGAGGATATAAAATGTAGACTGGCAATGGCAAGGAAAGCGTTTCTGAAGAAGAGAAATTTGTTAACATCGAGTATAGATTTAAGTGTCAGGAAGTCATTTCTGAAAGTATTTGTATGGAGTGTAGCCATGTATGGAAGTGAAACATGGACGGTAAATAGTTTGGACAAGAAGAGAATAGAAGCTTTCGAAATGTGGTGCTACAGAAGAATGCTGAAGATTAGATGGGTAGATCACATAACTAATGAGGAGGTACTGAATAGGATTGGGGAGAAGAGGAGTTTGTGGCACAACTTGACCAGAAGATGGGATCGGTTGGTAGGACATGTTCTGAGGCATCAAGGGATCACCAATTTAGTATTGGAGGGCAGCGTGGAGGGTAAAAATCGTAGAGGGAGGCCAAGAGATGAGTACACTAAGCAGATTCAGAAGGATGTAGGTTGCAGTAGGTACTGGGAGATGAAGAAGCTTGCACAGGATAGAGTAGCATGGAGAGCTGCATCAAACCAGTATCAGGACTGAAGACCACAAGAAGAAGAAGACTATTCCCGATGTCCATCAATGACTTTCCCAGTACTGTTACTCATGATGAAAAATTCTCTTTGCTGATGACAGCAATATTATAGTCACTGAGAAAACAAGCGAACTCCTTGCAGAGAAATCAAATGAAACTCTCAAGGAAGTGTACGATTGGTCAATATGCAATAAAGCAACATTGAACATAAAGAAAACTTATGCCATGAATTTCAGGTTGAAGAGGGAAAATGACAATGTTAAATTAAATGTAGAAAGCACCTCTATAGACTGTGTAGCAAATGCAAAATTTCTGGGAATGAATATTGATTCTCAGTTGAAATGGTGTGAACACACAAAGGTACTTGCAAATATAATGTCATCAGCATGTTATGCCCTTGGAATCCCATCATCAGTGTGTAACTTACAGCGTCTTTTAGTTACATACTATTCATATGTACACCCAATTCTTAACTATGGCATTCTTTTTTGGGGAACAAATGCACAAAATATGAACACAGCTTTCAAACTCAAGAAGAGAGCCATAAGAATAATAACCAAAAATAGTAGTTAAGCTCACTGTAAAGATCTGTTGAAAACACTGGGGATTTTAACCGCTCTGTGTGAATTCATTTACCAGTCAGTTGTACACATCAAAAATAACATTGGTAATTACTGCACAAACAGCTCTGTTCATGACCATGAAACAAGAATTAGACTCAACCTACATTTCCCAAGAAAAAATAAACATAAAACTCACAACAGAATTTTCTACCAACAAATAAAACTGTACAATAAATTACCAAAAGAGATTAAAGAAATTTCAAAACTACTTGAAAAAGGCACCTACTATCAGGCAGCCGTGCGGGGGGGATGGGGGGGGAGGGGGAGGTTGTTTTATTCTAATGCATTTGACCTTGAATCTTCAAGACCAGCCACTACCCATTTCATCTTTCTGTTTGTTTTCATTTGCTTTTGAAACTTGATGATTGTAGAAGATGTTTATCGGTAGTAGAGCCATGAGCATGGTGAATCGAGCAGCACATTAACAATTCCTCACAACATATTTTTTTTTTCAAAAGCCCCCAATGGAATGTTTTCATATATTACAGGAGGGGTTTGGAGATAATGCTAAGGCACTTGCACAAGTTTTAGTACAATGTAAACGGTTTTCAGGAGCAATTTGAAACTGAAAGCAAGGCTGATCTCTTTTTTTTCCAATATTAGGTGTGTTATCCAGACTGATTTTGTTCCTGAGGGTCAAACCGTTTATCATAAATATTACAAAGAAATCCTAATCATGCTAAGGGAAAACGTAAGGAAGAAAAGACTGGATTTGTGGAAGAATGACACATGGATACCAGCTCACATTGCCATATCTGTGAAACAGTCTGTAGCAGACAAGTGCATTCCCATGCTCGAACATCGTCCACATTCACCAGATCTGGTTCCCTGTGACTTTTATGTGTTCTCTAAAGTGAAAAATGCATTGACAGAAATACATTTTCAGTCTGCAGAAGAGATAAAAGCATAAACAGCCGAATTTTTGAAGAGGGTAACAATGAATTATCTACAGAATTGCTTTGAAAAATGGAACACATATATGTAGGGGTGTGTAGATGGGGGAGGAGAGTATGTTGAAGGGGATAAAATTTAGTTGGAGCTTTGTTTGCAATAAATCACCTTTCTGAGATCAGTCACATTATTTACATGCCACACCAAATACATATGAATTTTATGGAAGACTAATATTTCCAATAAGGCCAATGATTACACCTGTGTATGTGGTGATGATCTTGTGAAAATGATAGTGATGATGAAATTGATGGTCAGGTCACAGCTGAAGGCGTCTGCAATGTACTCAGTGAATGTAGCTTCGCTGTTCTGGCCTCAGATGGGCCAGTTGTAACTGACCCACTGCCATGTCATTCACCACCGATGGTATCATTTGGATGCAGTACAGAGGGGAATGTGGTCAGCACACTCCTCTCCCAGTCATTGTTAGCAGACCTGGAACTGCTACTAGTCAATGTGATAATAGTAAACTGCAGGAGCGTCTATAGAAAGGTCCAAAGGTCCCAGAAGTGCTCTCATTAATAAACGGTCACAATGCCCACATACTACTAGGGACTGACAGTTGGCTGAAACCTGATGTAAACAGTAATGAAATTCTAAACTCAGATTGGAATGTATACCGCAGAGACAGGCTGGACAGTGAAGGGGGAGGCGTGTTTATAGCGATAAGAAGTGCAGTAGTATCGAAGGAAATTGACGGAGATCCGAAATGTGAAATAATTTGGGTGAAGGTCACGGTTAAAGCAGGCTCAGACATGGTAATTGGATGTCTCTATAGGCCCCCTGGCTCAGCAGCTGTTGTGGCTGAGCACCTGAAGGATAATTTGGAAAATATTTCGAGTAGATTTCCCCACCATGTTATAGTTCTGGGTGGAGATTTTAATTTGCCGGATATAGACTGGCAGACTCAAACGTTCATAACGGGTGGCAGGGATAAAGAATCCAGTGAAATTTTTTTAAGTGCTTTTTCTGAAAACTACCTTGAACAGTTAAACAGAGAACCGACTCGTGGCGATAACATATTAGACCTTCTGGTGACAAACAAACCCGAACTATTTGAAACAGTTAACGCAGAACAGGGAATCAGCGATCATAAAGCGGTTACTGCATCAATGATTTCAGCCGTAAATAGAAATATTAAAAAAGGTGGGAAGATTTTCCTGTTTAGCAAAAGTGACAAAAAGCAGATTTCAGAGTACCTGACGGCTCAACACGAAAGTTTTGTCTCAAGTATAGATAGTGTTGAGGATCAGTGGACAAAGTTCAAAATCATCGTACAATATACGCTAGATGAGTATGTGCCAAGGAAGATCGCAAGAGATGGAAAAGAGCCACCGTGGTACAACAACCGATAGAAAACTGCTGCGGAAGCAAAGGGAACTTCACAGCAAACATAAACATAGCCAAAGCCTTGCAGACAAACAAAAATTACGCGAAGCGAAATGTAGTGTGAAGAGGGCTATGCGAGAGGCGTTCAATGAATTCGAAAGTAAAGTTCTATGTACTGACTTGGCAGAAAATCCTAAGAAATTTTGGTCTTATGTCAAAGCGGTAGGTGGATCAAAACAAAATGTCCAGACACTCTGTGACCAAAATGGTACTGAAACAGAGGATGACAGACTAAAGACTGAAATACTAAACGTCTTTTTACAAAGCTGTTTCTCAGAGGAAGACTGCACTGTAATTCCTTCTCTAGATTGTCGCACAGATGACAAAATGGTATACATCGAAATAGATGACAGAGGGATAGAGAAACAATTAAAATGCTCAAAAGAGGAAAGGCCGTTGGACCTGATGGGATACCAGTTCGATTTTACACAGAGTACGCGAAGGAACTTCCCCCCCCCCCCCCCTTCTTGCAGCGGTGTACCGTAGATCTCTAGAAGAGCGTAACGTTCCAAAGGATTGGAAAAGGGCACAGGTCATCCCATTTTCAAGAAGGGACGTCGGACAGATGTGCAGAACTATAGACCTATGTCTCTGAAGTCGATCTGTTGTAAAATATTGGAACACGTACTATGTTCGAGTATAATGACTTTTCTGGAGACTAGAAATCTACTCTGTAGGAATCAGCATGAGTTTCGAAAAAGACGATCGTGTGAAACCCAGCTCGCGCTATTCGTCCACGAGACTCAGAGGGCCATAGATACGGGTTCCCAAGTACACTCCTGGAAATTGAAATAAGAACACCGTGAATTCATTGTCCCAGGAAGGGGAAACTTTATTGACACATTCCTGGGGTCAGATACATCACATGATCACACTGACAGAACCACAGGCACATAGACACAGGCAACAGAGCATGCACAATGTCGGCACTAGTACAGTGTATATCCACCTTTCGCAGCAATGCAGGCTGCTATTCTCCCATGGAGACGATCGTAGAGATGCTGGATGTAGTCCTGTGGAACGGCTTGCCATGCCATTTCCACCTGGCGCCTCAGTTGGACCAGCGTTCGTGCTGGACGTGCAGACCGCGTGAGACGACGCTTCATCCAGTCCCAAACATGCTCAATGGGGGACAGATCCGGAGATCTTGCTGGCCAGGGTAGTTGACTTACACCTTCTAGAGCACGTTGGGTGGCACGGGATACATGCAGATGTGCATTGTCCTGTTGGAACAGCAAGTTCCCTTGCCGGTCTAGGAATGGTAGAACGATGGGTTCGATGACGGTTTGGATGTACCGTGCACTATTCAGTGTCCCCTCGACGATCACCAGTGGTGTACGGCCAGTGTAGGAGATCGCTCCCCACACCATGATGCCGGGTGCTGGCCCTGTGTGCCTCGGTCGTATGCAGTCCTGATTGTGGCGCTCACCTGCACGGCGCCAAACACGCATACGACCATCATTGGCACCAAGGCAGAAGCGACTCTCATCGCTGAAGACGACACGTCTCCATTCGTCCCTCCATTCACGCCTGTCGCGACACCACTGGAGGCGGGCTGCATGATGTTGGGGCGTGAGCGGAAGACAGCCTAACGGTGTGCGGGACCGTAGCCCAGCTTCATGGAGACGGTTGCGAATGGTCCTCGCCGATACCCCAGGAGCAACGGTGTCCCTAATTTGCTGGGAAGTGGCGGTGCGGTCCCCTACGGCACTGCGTAGGATCCTACGGTCTTGGCGTGCATCCGTGTGTCGCTGCGGTCCGGTCCCAGGTCGACGGGCACGTGCACCTTCCGCCGACCACTGGCGACAACATCGATGTACTGTGGAGACCTCACGCCCCACGTGTTGAGCAATTCGGCGGTACGTCCACCCGGCCTCCCGCATGCCCACTATACGCCCTCGCTCAAAGTCCGTCAACTGCACATACGGTTCACGTCCACGCTGTCGCGGCATGCTACCAGTGTTAAAGACTGCGATGGAGCTCCGTATGCCACGGCAAACTGGCTGACACTGACGGCGGCGGTGCACAAATGCTGCGCAGCTAGCGCCATTCGACGGCCAACACCGCGGTTCCTGGTGTGTCCGCTGTGCCGTGCGTGTGATCATTGCTTGTACAGCCCTCTCGCAGTGTCCGGAGCAAGTATGGTGGGTCTGACACACCAGTGTCAATGTGTTCTGTTTTCCATTTCCAGGAGTGTAGATGCCGTGTTTCTTGACTTCCGCAAGGCGTTCGATACAGTTCCCCACAGTCGTTTAATGAACAAAGTAAGAGCATATGGACTATCAGACCAATAGTGTGATTGGATTGAGGATTACCTAAATAACAGAACGCAGCATGTCATTCTCAATGGAGAGAAGTCTTCCGAAGTAAGAGTGATTTCAAGTGTGCCGTAGGGGAGTGTAGTACGACCGTTCCTATTCACAATATACATAAATGAGAATTCTAAGGACATGCAATCCGAAAACAAAGGTATTGGTTACAGTGCGCTTGTTCGCCCACTGCTTCAATACTGCTCAGCAGTTTGGGATCCATACCAGATAGGGTTGATAGAAGAGATAGAGAAGATCCAACGGAGAGCAGCGTGCTTCGTTACGGGATCATTTAGTACTCGCGAAAGCGTTATGGAGATGATAGATAAACACCAGTGGAAGACTCTGCAGGAGAGACGCTCAGTAGCTCGGTACGGGCTTCTGTTGAAGTTTCGAGAACATACCTTCACCGAGAAGTCAAGCAGTATATTGCTCCCTCCTACGTATATCTCGCGAAGAGACCATGAGTATAAAATCAGAGAGATTAGAGCCCACACAGAGGCATACCGACAATCCTTCTTTCCACGAACAATACGAGACTGGAATAGAAGGGAGAACTGATAGAGGTACTCAAGCTACTCTCCGCCACACACCGTCAGGTGGCTTGCGGAGTATGGATGTAGATGTAGATGTAATGTAGATGTAGATGAAGTCAGTGAAGTAGCTCCTCATTGGCACCATAGGGCTGAGTGGACTCCACAGCGCAGTTCTCCCTCCAAAATACCTAGCTGGACCAGAAATTGAACCTGGTTTCTCCACACAGTAGTGAGTCGCATTTACACTCAGCTATTGAGGACACTTACTGAATGTAGATGGAACCAACTGCCTGCAACAGACATTGCAACTATGCATGGTTGGCTCCAAAGCATAGCTAAATGATGTCATTGCCTGATATTGTGGATAAGTCAGTCATGTACCTTATGGATGAGGCTGACATCAGTTGCTACATGATCTTGTGAAAATGAAAATCCAAAGTAAGAGTGATTTCAGGTGTGCTGCAGGGGAGTGTCGTAGGACCGTTGCTATTCACAGTATATATAAATAACCTTGTGGATAACATGGGAAGTTCCCTGAGGCTTTTTGCAGATGATGCTGTGGTGTATCGAGAGGTTGTAACAATGGAAAACTGTACTGAAATGCAGGAAGATCTGCAGCGAATTGACGCATGGTGCAGGGAATGGCAATTGAATCTCAATGTAGACAAGTGTAATGTGCTGCGAATACATAGAAAGAAAGATCCCTTATCATTTAGCTACAACATAGCAGG
Organism: Schistocerca nitens; assembly: GCF_023898315.1. Taxonomy (NCBI): domain Eukaryota; kingdom Metazoa; phylum Arthropoda; class Insecta; order Orthoptera; family Acrididae; genus Schistocerca; species Schistocerca nitens. The sequence goes on along the minus strand of NC_064617.1, from coordinate 925,685,628 downwards.
TCAGCAACTGGAAGCAGTTAATTCCATAAATTATCTGGGAGTACGCATTAGGAGTGATTCAAAATGGAATGATCATATAAAGTTGATCGTCGATAAAGCAGATGCCAGACTGAGATTCATTGGAAGAATCCTAAGGAAATGCAATCCGAGAACAAAGGAAGTAGGTTACAGTACACTTGTTCGCCCACTGCTTGAATACTGCTCAGCAGTGTGGGATCCGTACCAGATAGGGTTGATAGAAGAGATAGAGAATATCCAACAGAGAGCAGCGCGCTTCATTTCAGGATCATTTAGTAATCGCAAAAGCATTACGGAGATGATAGATAAACTCCAGTGGAAGACTCTGCAAGAGAGACGCTCAGTAGCTCGGTATGAGCTTTTCTTGAAGTTTCGAGAACATACCTTCACCGAGGAGTCAAGCAGTATATTTCTCCCTCCTATGTATATCTCGCGAACAGATCATGAAGATAAAATCAGAGAGATTAGAACCCACACAGAGGCATACCGACAATCTTTCTTTCCACGAATAATACGAGACTGGAATACATAGAAGGGAGAACCGATAGAGGTACTCAAGCTACCCTCCGCCACACACCATCAGATGGCTTGCAGAGTATGGATGTTGATGTAGATGTAGATCATCATTACACTTGGCTGATGAGAATTGTTGGGCAATGATATTGACTTACATGTTGAATATAGGAGGAAAGTAATAAACATTAATATCAAAATGCATACTATGTGTGTAATAATAAATAATAATGAAATAAAATTGATATAAATACATGTAATATATTCGAAAATAAACAGCCCTCAATAGCACATAAAAACATGCAACAGATGGGAGCAGTTTTAAAGGTTAGAAAATAAGGAGAAAAAAGGCATTTTTACTGACTCATATCCTGCTCATTGAGTAGATTATCAGGTACTTACTTGGAAGTACTGTAAATCTCAATTTCCTAAGGCGCATTCATTGTCTTATGTTGGTTGCATAACTGCACATGTCCTCAGTTCAGTTTTATGTGTTCACCGGCCGATCTTCTCACAAACCCCTACACCAAATTTAGCAGAAGAAAACCCACCCTGGAATACTCTCGCCCAGATTCAAACAAAACTATTTTAAGATTAACTGTAATGTCTAACAGGACTCCACCCATACCTTAAACTGAAGCTAACTGATTACGAGGCAAAACTTTGATTAAATGCCACTTACCACTTCCTTCCTTCAACATACCTTGTCTCAAGCCATATCCACCCACATACCTCTCTGCCAGTTTATGTCACTAACACACACTTCCCACATGGTCTACTCCTGCCAAGATAATCCTGTCAACTGTACTGAGTCTTCCTCCACAACTGAGGCTGGGGCATTCTCAAACGCCACTGGCACCTTCACCATCCTTGGTAACTTCCTCCAAGCAAAGAAATGCTAAGACCAACTCGGACAATACACAACTCCACACTGACCATAACTCAACAAAAGCATTTAAAAGTTTTCTACCATCTCACAGATTCTTCACCACGTTATCCTTTCCTCCCAATCATTACCAGACAATTTGAGTAAAGCCAACCACTTTGCCTCATATCTTGAAGATATCCTTAGTGTTCCCAGTTGTGGTATTATCCAAATCTTGTGGTGCTACACCACAGTTGGCAATGAGCTTTGATACCACAGACTTTAGCAATCCACAACAACAAATGAGAGAGGCCGAAGAAGACATGCCTTCTCTCTCAGCACAGTAGCACCCTTGCATGGAGAGCCAAGCATGGAAGTGCTCTGCTCAAGTTCATGACCTCAGCTGAAGCAGTCAACATCATCGAGTATGACTAAATGATTATTGAAATCTCAGATGGAAATGTACTTTTGTAAATGTTGAACATTGTACTTCAAGAGAACAGATTATTAATTAGTGCATCAAGTGACACTTTAATGGTCAATGTCAGTTGTAACTTAGTAAGCACTCCTGTGGCAAAGGGTTGTATCAAGCTAAGTAAATCTTTTTATTCATTCATGTAATAAAGTGAACTAATGAAACATTCGTTGCAGTTCCAATGAGCCATCTCCCAAAACAGTCATAGAGCCATCAATTATGGCCAGACAACTGTAGTTTTCTCTCATCATAATACCAATGATACAAACTTCCACTACCCCATGGCCCTATGTGTCCGCCATCAGTGTACTAGAACAGTCATTTGATCCATTGCTTCCAGCCTTCAATACCTTCACACAATGCCAAATTAAACACAACATTAAGCACAAGACATTAAAACAAATCTCTTCAGCATTCAATACTTTATTACAATGCCCAATTAAACACAACAAATATGCACAAGACATTAAAACAACTCTCTTCAGGAAACATAACACAATGCCTGGTCGTTACTTCATTATCTACTGCCATACTAAAGAATGTCTTTCCTTCCTACAAGTCCTAGCAATGCTGTATAAAGATGTGTTGTACACTACTTTCTATCAGAAGCTATGGAAATCCTCCATGATACTCCAAATCCTTAAATCTAACAAACCTTCCAGTAAGCCTCATCCTGTCGAACTGTTAGCCTTACTTTCATCTTTAGGAAGATATCTGAAATCCTGCAAATGCAGCACATCCACAAACATTCAGGAATGTACCTATTTCTCTGTAACACCCAGTATGGCTCCCAACCAACGTTCTCCACAGCTGACGATCTCCTCAGCCTCGTCCATCTCCTTTCCTTACAACTGAACAAATTTCATTACATCAGCTTTGTAGCACCCAACTTTAAAGAGGTCATACTACCTGCTGGCTTTTGTCTTGGACTCTTCATCCAACATTTATTAGATTATTTTTCTGACATTTCACCAGCATGAGAGGCTGACGTTGACAAAGATTTACCCTCTGTACCCATCACTGCCAAATTTAGATGTTGACATGTGATGGAAGAATGTTGGACATGGATGGAAACTGTCAGGACGCTCCATATTAAAACTCGGCCATGATCTTCAAGTGTTTTATTATTCCCAGCTACAGTGCTGCATTCCTCCCTATGTCACAGAGTCCCGTGATGCCGAGGACGTCACTTCACTGTCTGCAAAACAGCTTGGCATGGAAGGGCTACCTCAGCAACCCATGCAACATACTGTGGCGTGCCGACTGTATACAGCCATGGAGTTTTGATGACGTCAGGATGCACCCGCAGCCGAGTCAGCAGCCTTAGTCCCCGTTGCCTCAGGGCTTCTCGTGGGAAGCCACAGGGTAAGTCGCTGCCTGCTTCTTCGCCGTCATGGTTAAGATCACGGGCGACAACAAGACCCTACGATCCGACAGCCAAATCTGCGGCCCTCATCTCGCGATGCCTCCGGAGCGTGTTGGGAGCCAACCAGATTGCCCACGGTAGCAAGCCGTCAAGTGGCCCGCTGCTGGCTGGCTACAGACCACGCGTTGGCCTCAAGGGTCGAACCAGTGAACACTGGTACCCCATCTGCTGCTGCTTGTAGCCGGTGGTGTGACATGCCCCGCCATCCAGGAGAGCTGTCATACTTGAATGCCATTTGTTAGAAAACCAGCATCTATTTATATGCAGCTGTGCACCTCTGTTTTGCTAACACACTGCTCCAAGTCTTGTACTCATAACACCTAGGTAGGTCAGTGGGCCCCTTCTGCCTGTAACTTGCGCCTTGCAAACTGCTGTGTTTACTCTTTTCAGTGGTTGTACAGCCCTGTGGCCTCCATTCTACTTTGCAGCTGGTGGGAAGCGTAACTTACTGCCAACAGGCCCGCGCCTGGCTGTAACTTGTGCACTCAGAATTATTGCACTGAATATAACTTTCCTATATTAAATGGTGGTGCCGCTACACCTCTATTGCTGGTGGCAGGGAATGAATCTTATGCAATGGCAGCAATTCACACTAGCAAAACATTGTAAACATCACTAAACAAATGTTGGTCAAAGATCCAAAGACAAAAACTAACAGACAATACAGGGTGATTCAAAAAGAATACCACAACCTTAGGAATTTAAAACTCTGCAACGACAAAAGGCAGAGCTAAGCACTATCTGTCGGCGAGTTAAGGGAGCTATAAAGTTTCATTTAGTTGTACATTTGTTCGCTTGAGGCGCTGTTGACTAGGCGTCAGCGTCAGTTGATGCTAAGATGGCGACCGCTCAACAGAAAGCTTTTTGTGTTATTGAGTACGGCAGAAGTGAATCGACGACAGTTGTTCAGCGTGCATTTCGAACAAAGTATGGTGTTAAACCTCCTGATAGGTGGTGTATTAAACGTTGGTATAAACAGTTTACAGAGAATGGGTGTTTGTGCAAAGGGAAAAGTTCTGGACGGCCGAGAACGAGTGATGAAAATGTAGCACGCATCCAGCAAGCATTTGTTCGCAGCCCAGGAAAATCGACTCGCAGAGCTAGCAGAGAGCTGAAAATTCCACAATCAACTGAATGGAGAGTCCTACGAAAAAGGTTAGTTATGAAACCTTATCGTCTGAAATTGGTTCAAGCACTGTCTGCAGCTGATAAGATTAAAAGAATCGATTTCTGTGATTTTATCCTTGCTCAAATGGAAACAGATGAATCTTTCGTTTCAAAGATTGTGTTTAGTGATGAAGCAACTTTCCACACTAACAGGAAAGTCAACCGTCACAATGTCTGTATATGGGGCACTGAGAATCTGCGGGAAACAACTCAGTATGAACGTGACTCACCTAAGGTGAACGTTTTCTGTGCCATTTCAGCCAATAAAGTTTTTGGTCCCTTTTTCTTCGAAGGTGCTACTGTAACTGGACTACAGTATCTGGAGATGTTAGAGAATTGGCTGTTCCCTCAGCTCGAACAAGAAGCACAACAATTCATATTTCAGCAGGATGGAGCGTCACCACATTGGCACTTATCTGTCCGTAACTACCTGAACGTCAACTACCCGAGGCGATGGATTGGCCGCCAGGCAGCCCATGACAGAGCACTTCATCACTGGCCTCCAAAAAGCCCTGATCTTATCCCCTGCGATTTTTTCTTATGGGGGTATGTTAAGGACATGGTGTTTCGGCCACCTCTCCCAGCCACCATTGATGATTTGAAACGAGAAATAACAGCAGCTATCCAAACTGTTACGCCTGATATGCTACAGAGAGTGTGGAACGAGTTGGAGTATCGGGTTGATATTGCTCGAGTGTCTGGAGGGGGCCATATTGAACATCCTTGAACTTGTTTTTGAGTGAAAAAAAACCTTTTTAAATACTCTTTGTAATGATGTATAACAGAAGGTTATATTATGTTTCTTTCATTAAATACGCATTTTTAAAGTTGTGGTATTCTTTTTGAAACACCCTGTATATCAATGGTGACTGTGAAAGCCTCAATAATTTTGTACTTAAAAAAGCCTTTCATAGAGTATGTCATTTCCGTCTCCTCTTCAAACAAGAAACATTTGCACTTCTAATAAATTATATCGATCTTAACGGTTTTCCTTCTGAGATACACTCCCTCTTAATTTCACAATCGATCCACCCAATCCCCTATCTTTCATCTATCTGCAGAAGTGCCCCAAGGCTCAGTCCTGATCTCATCTGTCTATTCTATACAGCTAATACACCCCTGTCATGTACCACATATATCTGCTACAGTATGCCAACACTACCACCTTCTTTGCCCTATACCCAACTCCCAAAGTTTCTCAAACGTCCCTCAAGATCCATCTCCATGGCTTTGTCTCCTTTTACAACCTCTGAAACATCAAAATTAATCATTTGAAAACTCAGGTAAAAATCTTACGGTGTACATCCTGTCACTTGCATCTCCCTGACTTCCACCTCACAATCTAGAAAAATAGCAACCATGTTAATAATATAGTAAAATATCTTGGACTAGCCCTGGACTGCAAACTTTCATGGTGGCCCCATTTAATAACTATCCAACAAAAGGTCCACAATATATTACAATTACTATCACTGTTAATAGGTCATGCAAGGAGACTATATAATCTCATAATCCTCTATAACCACAGAAGCCTCATCTGGCCCACTTCACCTTCCTCAATGTAACCTGGATCTCCACACCTACAAAATTATACCACTTCTTGCTCCTCTTAAAATGCCCTACACTCCTCTTCACCTTACACATCCATCTATTTTCTCCTTCATGAATGTTCTACCACTTCATAAAATACCCTCCCCCTCTTGAAATTCCTTGAACATCTTTGTAAATCCTACACATCCTACAAATCTGAAGATTATAATACAATAGTCTCCCCATGCCTAACCAATCATAGACTGATGCCACACCAATACTAACACATCCCCACCTCCCTCTGTCTCCATATACTATTCCATGGCAACTTTAATGACTCCCTCATCCTGACATATCAGTAAAGTGAGCACTGATAATCTCACCGCTGAGTGCCCACACTTGCTAAAGCCATAGTCCCCAAATTCTCTCCTTACACCAAGGATCCAATAGTTGTCCCAGACTCCTAACACACCCCTGCTTCTACTGTTTCAACCTTCAGTCATACATCCCCATTCCCTGCCCAACATTATCCCCACACCCCCCTTTATCCCCTCCCTTTCCAGTCTGAGACATAGTGACCCATTCATCTGTGTATTGTCATACTGCCTCTCATACTCTATCCCATCTACCTTCCTACCCATACAGCATTTACTAGGAGCTGTCATCTGTCATCATCATCATCATCATCATCATCATCATCATCACCATCATCATCGTTGTTGTTGTCTTCACAATATCAGCACCAACCGTGTCACCAACATCAACATCCATGTTTTACAGTAAATCATCAAAATTATTTTACTTATAAAAAGGTACAGGTACACATTTCAGCATTATTTCACAGAAGAGCAGCAATTTGGCTACTGCCATGACACCACTCCTTGCAGAGAGACTGAAATGATCAATAAGGGGGGAAAAAACAGTCATCCTGTAGTAGGAACCTCACAGGTGTGTTGACCCATGCTCTGTGGGAGCTATTGGTCAGGGAGTACTTATTGTATCACTTTTAAGTTTCATGATGTGGTGTTGTTTTACCATTTTTAAGTTTTACATAGTGTAGTTAGGTATTTATTTATTAGTGTAATGTCATTGTATATTAATTGTACTTCTAAACTCATTCCTGTTTTTATAGGACTATTGATAATGACTAGCTTGATTTGTGATGATATACAGCTGTGGCGAAAAAAAAAATCAGAACTGCAGATTTTGAGATGTGGTATCATATAACTCGTTCTTTTCCAGAACAAATGTTGTAGTCACACTTTTAAATGCACACAAAAGCATTAAAATAAACGTTATAAGAAGTCAAAATTTCAATCCCCCTCTCCGTGTAGACAGCAGTACACACACACACACACATTCTCTCCCTCTCTCTCTCTCTCTCTCTCTCTCTCTCTCTGAAGTTACAAACGTGAAAAAATGCAGATGATGCCTCCTAATATCATGTCTGACCCCTTTTCACACTGCGTAGTGCAGCAATTCAAGATGATATGGACTCAACAAGTTATGCAGAAACATTGAGCCACAATTCCTCTACCATTTTCCATAATTGCAAAAATGTTGCTGGCACGGCATTTTGTGTATGAACTAACCTCTCAATTATGTCTCATAAATGTTTGATGGGATTCATGTTTGGCAATCTGGGTGGCCAAATCATTTTCTCGAATTGTTCAGAATTTTCTTTAAACCAGTCACAAAAATTTTGCCCTGGTGACATGATGCATTGTCATACATAAAAACTCCATCACTGTTTGGGAGCATGGAGTCTATGAATGGCTGCCAATGGTCTCCTAGTAGCCAAATGTAACCACTTCCTGCAAATTATTGGTTCAGTTGGTACAGAGGACCCAGTCCATTCAATAAAAACACAGCCAATGCCATTATAGAGCCACCACCGGCTTGCACAGGGCCTTGTTGACAACCTGGGTCCATGGTTTCACGGGATCTGAACCACTCTCAAACCCTACCATCACCTCTTACCAACTGAAACTGGGACTCATCTGATCAGGCCACAGTTTTCCAGATGTCTAGGCTCCAACCAATATGGTCCCGAGACCAGGAGAGGTGCTGTAGCCAATGTCGTACTGTTAGGAAACGCATTTGCATCGGTCGTCTGCTGCCATAGCCCATTAACACCGAATTTTGCCACACTGCTAACAGATATGTTTGTCTTATATTCTGTGGTTATTTCGTGCAGTGTTGCTTCTCTGTTAGCACTGACAACTCTACGCAAACACCGCTGTTCTCGGCCGTCAAGTGGAGGCCCTCGTCCACTGTGTTGTCCATGGTGAGAAGAAATGCCTGAAATTTCGTGTTCTCAGCACATTCTCGACACTATGGATCTCGGAATATTGAATTTCCTATGATTTCAGAAATGGAACGTCCCATGCGCCTAGCTCCAACTACCATTCCTCGTTCAAAGTCTGTTAATTTCCATTGTGGGGCCATAATCATGCCAGAAACCTTTACGCATGAATTGGTTGGGTTCTGGGAGTAAGGGGACCAAACTGCTTGGTTATTAGCCCCTTTTTCTGTGGTCACACAGGTCGCAGATGAAAACAATACCCCAAAAGAATCTTATCATCTAAAATCTGGGAAAGGAACAAATGAAAGAAGTAAGCCAAAAATGGACACATTATACAAAAGTAAAGAAGTTACATAGAAGGCGTTAAAACAATATAGCAGCTGGCTTAGGCTGACTGATTGCAAGAATAAAAAAGGATGAGTCAGCCACTCTGCAAAAAACACTAAAATCTCCAGCCCAGAAACACAAGGCAAGAGAAATGCAGATAGTGAAAGGACGAGGTCAAACTGAGCGCCAGGGGGAGCGAGGAAGAATTAAAATTGAGGAAGGGTGAAGGCTTGGGAGAGAATGCCAGACTTCCACCCTTAGATTAAGTGATAAAAATCCCCCACTCGAATAAAACTTAAAACTAGATTAGCTGTTGAGGCATTGTCTCCTAACACCGTAGGTACTGCTGCAGAATATATTGGGGCATCTAGGATTGCCCAGTCTGAAAATAGAAGTTCAATCCATGTACCTACACCTTCAATAATAAAAATTGACATTAAAACAATATCTTTTTGGTTGTCTTGTTTTTTTTCTGCTTTTAAATGATTTAAAAAGACATTGGCTGGATGATAATAATTTTTTTATATTTTTTCATTTTTTTCATTTTTTTCCTCCCATTCGCTCACACATTCACACACCGTAGGTAGTGTGTCAGGAAGGTTAAAAGACTGCCTTAGGGTTGGTAAATTGGGACAGCCCAACAAGATGTGGACTGCTACCAATCAAGAGCTGGAGCGACACTGAGGAGGTGACTGTGAATCAGCCTAGCATGGCCAATGCAGAGCCACCATAGGACAACAGAGTCCCTGCAAGTTGCTCTCCTGAAAAACCCCCACACATTTGTTGTCTCCTTTCTAGAACGTAATTTATTTGGCACACTTAGGGTGTACCACTCAGTGTTCCAGATACCAAAAACGTATGGTGTAAGACTGATCGTAGATCAGTCTCCGGTGTGCCAATCTCCAGAGTCGGTTTACTAGTAGCCTGTTTGGCCAGCCTGTCAGCAAGTTCATTCCTGAGGTCCTGATTAAGGCCACTGAATCTCCATGGATTTCGAGGGCATAAACAGACTCCTGGATAGCCATTACCAAAGGATGGCAAGGGAAGCACTGGTCAAGAGCTTATAGGCTGCTTAAGGAGTCCCTACATATGAGGAAGGACACACCTGTATAGGAGCAGATATGCTCAAGAGTATGAGAGATAACCAACTCTGCGGTGAAAACACTGCAGCCATTCAGCAAGGATCGCTGTTCGGTATGGCCAGGATAAGCATAAGCAAAGCCAATGTGATCTTCCACCATCAAGTCATCAGCATAGACTATTTCTGAGATCTGGAACTCGCCGAGAATAGAGAAAACTTGGTGGCAGAGGGCCCTCAGAAGGAACTGAGTGTTATGGGCCTTGCGGTAAGTCCAAATGAAGGTGTGGCCAGTGTACAGACCATTCAGGTGTACTTGAGTGGACCCGGAGGACAGGTGATAGAGAGAAAGACTCGAGTTCAGTGAGAAGGTACCAGACATGGACTAAAATTGTAATCCACGATCATGGCCACTGTTGTGGGAGATGGATCACCATCTTAGGGAAAAGGAGACAGTAATGTGGATGCTGAGGAGAGCAACAAATGTGTGCAGTATAATTTGCAAGCAGTTGTTGTCCCTGATCCACAATGGAGGAACTCCATCTTCCATGAGGAGGCTGTTCACTGGACTTGTTCAGAAAGCTCCTGTCGCAAGTCGAACTCCACAGTGGTGTATTGGGTCCAGCATCCACAACACTGAGAGCGATACTGAACCATACGCCAGGCTCCTATAGTCAAGAGCTATGTACAGCTGCAACAGTGTTGAGCGATCTGTACCCCAGTCAGTGCAACTCAGGCACTGAAGAATGTTATGATGCTGCCACTTTTACAAAGACAGGGAGGCCAAGTTAAGTGGGTGTCAAAAACAAGTCCTAAAAAGGTAAAGTTCTGGATGTGGTTGGACAGTACAATGACGACAAAAGTGCATGACACAAGCCTATGACTGTGCCTTTTGTATGGCTCCCTGCAATCAGTATTCAGCCACACTAACAGCAGATGAACTAAAGGAAATACAAAAGTCCTCAGCACATAAGAAGGGTGATACTGAGGACACAATGCTGCTGCAAGACCATTAATGGCCACTCAAAAGAGTGGAACGCTCGGTACAGAGCCCTGCAGGACCCTATTCTCTTAGATATGGAGGAACTGAATAAAGCACTGACATGAACTCTGAAGGTGCAGAGTGACGAAAAGGTGTGTATAAAAATTGGTAGTGAGCCCCAGAGACCCCACTCATGAAAAGTATTGAGGACATGGTGTCACCAAGTGGTGTCATAGGCTTTCGTGAGATAAAAAAAATGGCAGTAAGGTACTAACGATAGCAAAGGCGATACAGATGGCAGACTCCAGATATACCAAGTTGTCAGTGGGCGACCTTGGCGAAAACTACCCTGGGACGAAGCCAGATGGCTCTGACACTCAAAGAGCCAACATAACTGCCAGCTCACCATACATTCGAGCAGCTTGCACAGAACGTTAATGAGGCTAACAGCTATCCACATCTATTGGGTCCTTCCCAGGTTTTGGCACTGGAACAATGATTCTTTCTCACCATTGCAAAGGGAGTTCACCATCACTCCAGGTGCAGTTGAAGATGGCAGGAGGGTAGAGTTGCTAATTGGCTGACATATGTTCAATCATTTGGTGATGGATGCGGTCTCGCCCATGGGATGTGTCAGGGTAATCAGCAAGGGCACTCAGAAATTCCCACTCACTGACTCACTGAATGGAGCATTATACGGCTCAGGGTGGTGTGTAGCAAAACCTAGGTGTTGTCGTTCCACCCACTGAATTCATAGTCTCCTTAAGGGCATGCAGTTTGTTTGTGCATACTGAGATTATGCCATTCCGTCTCCCAAAGCTGAAAAACCTTGCAGTGCAATAATGATCACAGGTCAGTTACAGGGATGCCGATCTTCAGAAGCAGTTTCCATGTAGCCTGTTTGGCCAGCCCGTCGCCAAGTTCATTTCCTGTGATTCCGACGTGGCCTGGGGTCCACACAAACACCACGGAATGACTGGACCATTCCAGGGCATTGATGGACTCCTGGATGGTCACTACCAAAGGATGTCGGGGGTAGCATTGGTCGATAGCTTGTAGGCTGCTCAAGTAGTCAGTACAGAAAAGAAACAACTCGCCAGGGCATAAGCGAATGCACTCAAGAGCACAAGAAATTGTCGCCAGCTCTGCAGTGAAAACACTGGCAAGGAGTTCTGTTCAGTATGTCCTCCCTGAACATGAGCGAAGCCAACGTGACCATCAACCATCGAGCCATCAGTTTAAACCACTTCACTTCATGGTCCCGATACATCCCAAGAATCGAGAGGAAGTGACAGCAGAGAGCTGTGGGGTTAACTGAGTCCTTAGGACCATGTGAAAGGTCCAGCCGAATCTTCGGCCTAGGTGTGCACCATGGAGGTGTACGTGAATGGACCTAGAGTATAGGTGGTAAAGGCAAGGACTCCACTACAGGCAGATCAGACACGAAAAGCAATTTTAAGCCCTAACCTGGGCTGACGATGCGGGAGATGAACCGCCATGGATGGGAAAAAAAGATGGTAATTCGGATGCTCAGGAGAACTATGAATGTGTGCAACGTAAGTGGCGAGCAGTTGTGCACACCTAACCTTCAATGGAGGCACTCCAGGCTCCACTAGGACGCTGGTCACTGGACTCGTCCTAAAAACTCCTGTTGCCAGTCAAACGCCACAGTGGTGCACTGGGTCGAATTAACGCAACGCTGAGGATGTCGCCAAACCATAAATCAGACTCCCATAGTCAAGGCAGGATTCAACAAGGGCACTGTAGAGCTGCAGCAGTGTAGAGCGATCTGCACCCCAGTTGGTGTTGCTCAGGCAGCAGAGGGCATTGAGGTGCTGCCATTACTTCCGCTTCAGCTGACGAAGATGAGGAAGCCACATCAATCAGGCGTCGAAAACCAGTCCTGAGAATCGATATGCCTCCACTACAGTGAGTGGATTGTCATTAAGGGAAAGTTCTGGTTCCAGATGAACAGTACGACGCCGACAGAAGTGCATGACACACAACTTCACGGCTGAAAACTGGAAGCCATGGGCTAGAGCCCATGACTGTGCCCTGTGGATGGCTCCCTCTAGGTGCCGCTCGGCAACACCAGCACTGGAGGTGTAGTACGAAATGCAGAAGTCGTCTGCACACAGAGAAGGTGAGACCGACGGCCTGACAGCTGCTGCTAGACCGTTAATGGCCACTAAAAATAGAGCTACACTCAATACAGAGCCCTGCAGGATCCCATTCTCTTGGATATGGGAGGAACTATGGGAGGCACCAACTTGGAAAGTACGGAGTGATAGGAAATTTTGGATAAAAATTGGGAGCGGCCCCGGGGACCCCACTCATTTAATATGGCACCAGGTCGTGTTGTAAGCTTTTCGTAAATCAAGAAAGATGGCAACCATGTGTTGGCGTCTGGAAAAGGCTGTTCGGATGGCAGACTCGAGGGAAACTAGATTATCAATGATAGAGCGACCTGGCGGAAACCGCCCTGGCATGGAGCCAGTAGGCCATGTGACTCCAGGACCCAACACAACCGCTCACTTACCATACATTCTAACAGCTTACAAAGAACGTTGGTGTGGCTGATGGGCCGATAGCTATCCACATCAAGCGGGTTTTTACCGGGTTTGGGCACTGGAACGATGGTGCTCTTGCAATGGAAAGACGCCATCGCACCAGATCCGGTTGAAGATGACGAGGAGATGTCGCTTGTAGCTGGACGAGAGATGTTTGATCATCTGACTGTGGATCCGAACTGGCCCAAGAGCCATGTGCAAGGACGCTGAGAAGCTCCCACTCTGTAAATGGAGCATTATAGGGTTCGCTATGACGTTCAGTGAATGAGAGGGCTTTCTTTTACACCTACTGTTTGAGGGTGTGAAATGCTGGAGGACAATTCCTTGACGTGGAGGCTCGAGTATAGTGCTCAGAAAAGTGCTCAGCAATTGCGTTTGCATCAATAGATAACACGCCATTGATGTTAATGCCAGTAACACCTGTCGTGATCTGGTACCCACAAACACGTCTGATCTTCGTCCATACCTGGGAAGGTAACATTTGGCACCCAATAGTCGAGATGTACCACTCCCAACACGCCTGTTTCCGTCTTTTTATAAGCTGGCGAATGCAGGCACAGAGCGGTTTAAAAGCTATTAGGTGCTCTAGGGAAGGGTGCCGCTTATGTCGTTGTAGAGTTCGCCGACGCTCGTTAATGGCCTCCGTGATTTCCAGCGACCACCAAGGTACTGACTTCTGTCAGGAGCATCCTAAGAACAAGGGATCTTGTTTTCCGCCATAGAAACGATCGTTCTAGCGACCTGCTCAACTACCACATCGATGGTACCACGTGGGGGAGATTCAACGGTGACTGCAGAGGTGAAAGCTTCCCAGTCTGCCTTGTTTAAAGCCCATCTTGATAGGCGTCCACGGGAATGGCGCTGGGGGAGTGACAGGAAGTTTGGAAAGTGGTGACTATCATGCAATTCATCATGGGCTCTCCAGTGGACAGATGGGAGAAGTCCTACGCTGCAGAGGGATAAATCAAAGCCACACTGAAATGTGTGGGGCCCCCAGTTTTTAAGAGGCAGAGGTCGAGTGCAGACAGGAAAGTTTCGACATCTCTACCTTGGCCAGTAAGCACAGTGCCATCCAACAACGGGCTATGGGCGTCAGAATCTCCCAAAAGTAGGAAAGGTTTTGGAAGTTGATGAATCAGTGCAGCCAATGCCATCAGGTGTACTGCACCATCTGGAGGAAGACATACGTTGCAGTCAGTTATTTCCTGCATTGACGTTATCCTGACAGCCACAGCTTCAAAAGGGGTTTGAAGGGGCACAGGTTCACTGCATACTGAGTTCAGGACATAGACACAAACTCCACCTGACACACTATTATACTCGTTACTGTTCTTGTAATATCCCCTATAGCCACAGGGCCAGGGCTCTGCATTGCTGGGAACCAGATTTCCTGGAGGGCAATGCAGAAAGCAGGTTCAAAGCTTAACATCTGCCATAGCTCAGCCAGGTGGTGGAAAAAATTGCAGCAATTCCACTGGAGGATGACGTTATTGTGAGGCTGGGAAGGCAAAAAGCATGCAAGGAGGCATGTTATGCCTCAGAGTCACCTGTGTATTTGTATCCATTCCTATTGTGGATGAGGCATCAGTGAGATCCAGGTCCTCAGGGCGTTCTGAGATCTCTACCGCATCCACAGGTGCAGAATTGATAGGGAGTGGTGGTGGTGGTGGTCTTGGGGCACCAGAGAGTCCTTTTCCTTAGCAGATTTCTTTGTTTGCTTGCACTCTCGCTTCTCTTTAGGGGCTTGCTGGGAGGACTTCTCTGAAGTAGCTGCAGGCATGGAGGAATCAGTGAAGCTCTTCATCCAGCAGCTTTTGCTTCCTTTAGGCACTGGTGTGTGTCCACTGTGGCATTAGTGGGGGCCTTGGGAGAGAGGGACCCCTTCTGCACGAGAGGGGCCAGAGGAGGCTGCTGCTTCTCTGGCTGGGGGGAGGGGGGGGGGGAGGGGACCGAAGTCCCCTGCATTTGGGAGGGCCTTGCTCCTGAAGTAGGTACTTTGAGAGCAACGGAAGGAGATATTCCCCCTACCACCAAGTGGGCAGATGTGTTCTGGAGGCCTGGAGGGCCCACTGTTAGTGGCACAGAGTGTGGTACGACTAGTACTTGTGATGGTGATGGTAATGCAGCTGCAGTGTATTTCGACTTCAACCAAACGGAGTGTAATCGTTCAAATTTACGTTTAGCCTCTTGGTAAGTCAACCGGTCCAGGGTCTTGTACTCCATGATTTTCTGCTCCTTTTGGAGTACTGTACAGTCTGGCGAGCAGGGGGACTGCTGCTCTCCGCAGTTGATACAAGTGGTAGGAGGTGCACACGGAGTATCTGGATGCAGTGGACGTCCGCAGTCTCGACATGTGGCATTGGAAGTGCAGCAGGAAGACATGTGCCTCAATTTTCAGCACTTAAAGCACTGCATAGGGGGAGGGATGTATGGTTTAATGTCACAGCAGTAAACCATCACCTTGACCTTTTCAGGCAATGAATCACCCTCAAAGGCCAAGATGAAGGCACCAGTAGCAACCATGTTGTCTTTAGGACCCCTGTAAACACGGCGGATGAAATGAACACCCCGCAGTTCTAGATTGGCGCAGAGCTCATTGTCAGACTGCAAGAGGAGGTCGTGATGGACAATAATCCCCTGGACCATGTTAAGGCTTTTATGGGGAGTGACGGAAACAGGAATATCACCCAGCCAGTCACAAGCGAGAAAAGCCCAGGATTGGGCTGGGGATGCTGGCTGAATCAAGACTGCACTGCTTCTCATCTTGGACAGCGCTGTCACTTCCCTAAACTTATCCTCAAGATGTTCAAAAAAAATTGAGGCTTCATAGGTAGAAAAGAGTCCCTGTCCATTCTGCTACAGACTAAATACCGAGGCAAATTTGGCTGTCTTCTTTCTGTAGTCCTACATTCCTCCCATGGTATAACAAGGGAGGGAAACGATTTATGGTCATGTCTGTCAGCACTGTACTATATCTTGCCGTTCTTAGAGACTGCTGGCGCCGTACAGTCACCAGCAAGACATGACTTAGTCTGCTTCTTTCTGGATCATCCACCCTGATGCTACCCACTCCGATCAGGGGCTCTCCTCACAGGTGCCACCCAGCCACAGCAAAGGCCACCTGACATGATGGCCGCTGCTGGGAGTCCTGATGCCCCAGGAAGACAGCCACCCACTCCTAGGCATACGTGGGGACTTTACAGCGCAGGTGTCAGCAGTGCAATCCCTGTGTTGTCAGGGGGCTACCACCAAATGGTTACACGACAGGCCCTCCACAAAAGACTGGTTACCGTGTTGGATATTGGAAGCAGAGAAATCCAATACTGTCATGGGGGCGAAATAGGACAGGAGACAATGGAAGAAGATGACATACCCCAAAAGTACCCTCGTCCAAATAGTTGAATTGCAGGTGGAGATGCAAAGCCATGACAAGAGGTTCAGGAGATCAAATCTAAGGGCACTATGGATAACTCATGCAGGCTTCTTTCCCCATATGGCTCGCACTTCTGTAGAATTTGGAAAGTGGCAGGTCAAACCATAAAATGAGACCTGAACATATAGGGCTGAAAAGTGTGAGATCCCTTGTAGTCGCCTCTTTTGATGGGCAGGGATGCCTCAGGTCTATTCTATCCCCCAGACCCACAGGGGAAGGGGGAGATGATCACTACCACACGAGTTGTCATGAGATCCCCAGTGGATAGATCACCGCTAACACACTCTTGAAAGCCATGTAGAGGCAGATTCCTCCTAACGAGAATTACAGCCCAGTTTTCCTACAAAGATAACAGTGGATGAGCAATTCCTCAGAATCATAAGTCTCCCACTGGAATGTC
Organism: Schistocerca nitens; assembly: GCF_023898315.1. NCBI lineage: Eukaryota > Metazoa > Arthropoda > Insecta > Orthoptera > Acrididae > Schistocerca > Schistocerca nitens. The sequence continues at coordinate 925,668,539 of NC_064617.1, read as the reverse complement.
AATTGCATTTGCAAGCAAGCCACGGAATTGTGACGGTCCTTATGTGAAGAGTTCACGATCTAGTGACTGTGTGTTAAATCAAGCCAAGGCTGAACACGGCTGCGAGCAATGATACCAAAGACATTCTAGTTACATGAATACACTGCAGCATTATCAGGGTGTATACACGGACAAGGAAAAAAAAATTCCCAGATTTTTCCCGGTTAAAAATACACTTTCTCCCCGGTGGGTGAAAACACACACTTTTCGTGTTAAGTGACAGTATATTTTCCCTCGGGACTGTAAAACTTATCAATGGTTTGAATGGTTAAGGTATTACACGCGGGCGTAGGATTTCCTGGCACTTTAGAAAACGAAACTCAGGGGAAAAAAACACGTTTTGGAAAGATCTTTAATGTGCAGATAAATGTACGCTGCATCTACATCCACGCGATTACTATGCTATTCACAATAAAGTGTCTGGCAGAGGGTTCAATGAAACACCTTCAAGCTGTCTCTCTACTGTTCCCCTCACGAACAGCGCCTGGGTAAAATGGGCTCTTAAATTTTTCTGTGCGAGGCCTGATTTCTCTTATTTTATCGTGATGATCATTTCTCCCTATGTAGGTGGGTGCCAACAGAATGTTTTCGCAAGCGGAGGAGAAAACTGGTGATTGAAATTTCATGAGAAGAATGTTTTAATGATTGCCACTACAATTCACATTTTATGTCTGTCGCACTATCTCCCTTACTTCGCGATAATACAAGATGAGCTGCCCTTCTTTGTATTTTTACGATGCCATCCTTCAGTCCTATCTGACGCGGATCCCACACTGCACAGCAATACTCCAGAATAGGGTGGACAAGCATGGTGTAAGCAGTCTCTTTGGTAGAGCTGTTGCACCTTCTAAGTGTTCGCAGTCTTTGGTTGGCTCTATCCACAACATTATCTATGTGATCGTTCCAATTTACGGTATTTGTAATTGTAATCCCTAAGTATTTAGTTGAATTTACAGCCTTCAGATTTGTGTGACTTATCGCGTAATCGAAATTTAGCGGATTTCTTTTAGTACTCATTTGAATAACTTCACACTTTTCGCATCGTACAGATATATTATCTAAATCATTTTCCAGTTTTGGTCATCTGATGCCTTTACAAGACCGTAAATGACAGCAATATCTGCAAACAATCTAAGACGGCTACTGAGATTGTCTCCCAAGTCGTTAATATAGATCAGGAATAATAGAGGGCCTATAACACTTCCTTGTGGAACGCCAGACATTATTTCTATTTTACTCGATGACTTTCCATCTATTACTACCAACTGAGACTTTTTCGACAGAATCCAGTCGCACAACTGAGGTGATATTCCACAGGCCCGGAGTTTGGTTACAAGACACCTGTGAGGAACAGTGTCGAAAGCCTACTGGAAATCTAAAAATATTTAATCAATTTGACATCCCCTGTCGATAGCACTCATTACTTCATGAGTATAAAGAGTTAGTTGTATTTTGCAAGAAAGATTTTTCTGAATCCGTGCTGATTACGTGTCAATAAATCGTTTTCTTCGAGGTTCAAATGGCTCTGAGCACTATGGGACTTAACTTCTGAGGTCATCAGTCCCCTAGAACTTAGAACTACTTAAACCTAACTAACCTAAGGACATCACACACATCCATGCCCGAGGCAGGATTCGAACCTGCGACCGTAGCGGTCGCGAGGTTCCAGGCTGTAGCGCCTAGAACCTCTCGGCCACCCCGGCCGGCTTTCTTCGAGGTACTTCATAATGTTCGAACACAGTACACGTTCCAAAACCCTACTGCAAATCGACGTTACTGATACAGGCCTGTAATTCAACGGATACTCCTACTTCTCTTTTTGGGTATCGGTGTGACTTGAGCAATTTTCCAGTCTTTAGGTACGGATCTTTCTGTGAGCGAGCGGTTGTATATAATTGCTAAATATGGAGCTACTTTATCAGCTCTGAGAGGAACCTGACTGGTATACAATCTGGACCGGAAGCCTTGCTTTTATTAAGCGAGTTAAGCTACTTTGCGACACCGAGGATATCTATTTCTATGTTTCTCATGTTGGCAGTTGTTCTTGATTGGAATTCAGGAATATTTACTTCCTATTCTTTGGTGAAGGAGTTTCAGAAAATCGTTTTTAATAACTCTGCTTTAGTGGCACTGTCACCAATGACTTCACCGTTGTTATCGCGCAGTGAAGGTATTGATTGCGTCTTGCCACTGGTGTGATTTATGTATGACCAGCATCCCCTTGGGTTTTCTGCCAGATTTCGAGACAGAGTTTCGTTGTTGAAATTATTGAAAGATCTCGCATTGAAGTATGCACTGGATTTCGAACTTCTGCACAACTTTGCCAATTTTGGGGATTTTGCGTTCTTTTAAATTCGGCATTCTTTTTTCGCTGCTTCTGCAACAGCGATCTGCATATTTTCGTACTACGAAAGTATAAATGGGAATTCCACAAAGCACCGCATGTTACTTTCCGAAGCAATGAAATCGAGATGTCACGTGATCTCTCCAGCCGATGACAGCGGATATTCAGACACAGAACACGTGTTGTAGTCAGCCAACAGCATCCTCTGGGCTCGAAATTATTCTAAATGGTTCTTCATCAGAGAGTTGATTTTTAAATGAGAGTCAAACGCTCTATGATTCAAGAAATTAAATTTATCGTACATTCTCGCACACAGTTCAACTTGCGTAAAAGGAAATTTACATTGAAAGTAACGCTTTTCAAACCACCATTCGCAATATTTTCCCGCGTCCTGTTAGAAATAGGTTCATTTCACGCCGGACAACAGGCGCCAACGCGCTTGCGCAGCTACGATGACGCAGGAAGCCCGTATGTTGGTACGTGTAAAACATTCAAGGGCGCCGACTTACAAAAGTATTGGGGGGGGGGGGGCATACTGGGGGTCTTGCCCCTGGAAATTATCTAAATTTTAGATGAAAAATAGTGAGTTTTAAAGTTTTTTAAGCATTTTAGAGTTATATGATCAACATTAGAACCCCGAAAAGTGGACTCTTGATAACTTGACACTCCAGGAAACTCGACAAGCCCGACACATTTTTGGCTTTGAAAAAAGAAACAAAACATAAACACGCTCGGTATTTTCGAAAAAAAATAATTTAATTTACAGTAATAATCATGCTTATAGACTATTACAGAGCAGGGAATATATAGATTTGAAAAGAGTGAAATTATATTTAAATAAATCCTAAACTATCATTAAAACAATAAAACATAAAATATCGCTGTCGCACAGTGATATCACTTTGATTAATAAGTGAAATAACTAATTTAAGCTTACTTTGAATAAGGCTCAGGGTTCATTAAATAAAAACAATATCTCAAAGTTAATGTTCTAATACAGTTAATAAAGTTAATACAGTTAATAAAGTTAATACAGTATGCCTAATACTTTCAGTCAAAAAGTATGTAAATAGCAGGTTTTAATTGGGTCTTACACCCTAAAAATGTTTACGTATTTGAAAATAACTAATACAGAACTATAGTAATACAGTACTAGACTAGTACTAATATTTCGAAACTTAAATTTTAACATTATGTATGTATTTAATTCTCTGTTTCATAAAGATTTTTAATATTGCTCTAAATGTCATTATTAGAGCTGGAGTGTCTTTAGAAAGGTGCAAATGTTGACCATCTGACTGGATTACTGAATATGAAGCCTGCCAGTGTGGCCGAGCGGTTCTAGGTGCTTCAGTCTGGAACCGCGCGACCGCTACGGTCGCAGGTTCGAATCCTGCCTCGGGCATGGATGTGTGTGTTGTCCTTAGGTTAGTTAGGTTTAAGTAGTTCTAAGTTCTAGGGGACTGATGACCTCAGATGTATATCCCATAGTGCTCAGAGCCATTTGAACTGTCGTAGATGACTGGTCGGATATCCAATTCATCCAAAATATCCCGGTGGGCATAAAGAACAGCCAAGTTGTTCAATTGCTTCTGTCCCTTTGTTGATCGGAGATATGACTTCAGAGGTCTAAGGATGCTGAATGACCATTCTGCTGTTGCTGCCGTGATTGGAACTACTTGGAGAAGCTTAATGCACTTCACCACTTCACATAACATTTCTCCAACTGCAGGCTCTTGTGTAATATACTTTCTTACATCACACATGGTTTTTAAGACCAGTTGTTTTTTATTACCGATATCGGCTAATATATTCAAGTGTAACTGCAGTCTCTCAGTGTCTAGGTCATTTTTGAAAAACTCAGTTGATTTTTTCCAAATTTGTTTCACCTCTGTTTACTGAATGTAGCATTCTTGTTCAGCTGCAATTACCTATGTGAGTCCAGTTGAAGCAAACCACTCAGTAATGCATGATTGCTCCGGTTCACAAACTTAATTGTAAATGGCTTGTAGTATTGCTTTGGGGTTTTGAAAGTGTGCGGTGAGCCGGCTTCGTTGTTTTCATACTTCTTTGGTATACTTCGATTCCGAGGAAGCAAAGGATCATCAACTTGTGAAGGTTTTTCTTTTAACACAATTTTCAAAAGTGTTCAAAACTATCACGCATTCCATTCAATACACAAGTCAAGCCCTCATATTTTTGCCGGATCAGCAACACTTAGATGAGGGTACTGAAATTTTTCATTGACATCCTTTACTGGGTTCATTGCATGCCAATAAAGAAAAAAGAAATAAGCCTTGAATTGTAACATAGACTCAAGCTAGCCTGCACATTTGCAACCTGCCCCTGTTTTGTCCTCTGCAGAAAATGTTTAAAAAAACTATAGAAGTTCTTGACAGTTTTTAAATATTCTCAAGATACTAGAACCTCACATAGTCCATTGAGTCAGGCAAAGTGGTCGTAGACCAGCTTGATCGTTGGCGCTCTCACAGCATATGCATCTGAAAAGTCCCATCCTTTTGTTCAATTCCATTACAGTGTTTATTAACTCCTTGGCTAAAAGCCATAATATCCCTCATAGGCGTAAGATGGCAGAGACTGTCTACAAATGTCGATTCTAAACTGTGAGCAGTTCAGTGCACATAACGTGGTTTGGCTGTCTGTCCAAAACTAACTTTTTTAGTCCTTTGAACTTACCTCTCATATTCGGGGCACCATCATAGTACTGTCCTCCTATGTTATCCATTGACAACTCAAGACAAGCAAAATCGTCTTTTAAAATACTAAACAGTGTTTGTGATTTAGTGTTGGGGGTCTCGTATAAGCCAATAAAGTTTTCGTTGACGATTAAGGAATCATCAACAGTACGAATACAAAATGACACCTGTTCGTGAATCAAAGAATCACTTTTTTCGTCAAACATAATAGAAAAATTTTTGTCTTCTTGACTGAGACCAATACCTTTCTCAACACAGACTTTTGTAGTAGATCAATGATCTCGCTTTGAATATCGTGGGACGTCCACTTACAACCCGAACGCCCTAACCGAACTTTAAACTCAGGTATGTCATTCTTTTGGAGTTCCAACAACTTAAAAAAAAATTGAGTTTACATCTTTGTGCCCTCTAATCGCTAGTCCTTGTCGGCATACAAATTACACCATAGTAAAAATTGTCACAATAGCTAAATGGCCTTTCTTCATATCACTATCTAACTGTTCATTCAACTGGAGGCCACACTTCGGTTAGTGATAGAATTTCGTTTCAGAACACCTTTATGTGTAAACGTATTTTCATGAAGACGGAATTTCTCCAAAGCCTTTTTGCAATTAGGAAACCCTACGGAAGTAAATGCATTATTTTTTTTTTAAGAAAATTGTAATAGATTTTTAGCATCTGCCTCTTTGCAGGTTTTGCAAAAAACGTTTTCGGTAGATGCTTCATATTCTAGCCGTGTATAGTTGATCAGCCAAGACTTCTGAAATGATCTTCCCTTCTGGATTGTCCAGATTTCTGCTTTGAACGGTTCTCGCCTGAAGACGACGAAGTAATTGACGACACAATAATTGTTGGAGGTTGACTTACAGTATCATCACAGTCCAAGTGTGCCTTTTTGGTAACAAGTTTATCCATTGCAAACTTAATTCACAATACACTAAGAGACTAAAGTAAAAAAAAAAAAATATAGTCATAAAAAATAGTCCAGTAGACACTAAACAGTACGACACAACTGGTGGTTCATGCACGATGGAGCTCCTGCACATATCAGTCGAAGTGTTCTTACGCTTCTCAACAACAGATTCGGTGACCGACGGAATGGTAGCGGCGGACCAATTCCATGGCCTCCACGCTCTCCTGACCTCAACCCTCTTGACTTTCATTTATGGGGGCATTTGAAAGCTCTTGTCCACTCAACCCCAGTACCAAATGTAGAGACTCTTCGTGCTCGTATTGTGGACGGCTGTGATACAATACGCCATTCTCCAGGGCTGCATCAGCGATTCCATGCGACGGAGGGTGGATCCATGTATCCTCGCTAACGGAGGACATTTTGAACATTTCCTGTAACAAAGTGTTTGAAGTCACACTGGTACGTTCTGTTGCTGTGTGTTTCCATTCCATGATTAATGTGATTTGAAGAGAAGTAATAAAATGAGCTCTAACATGGAAATTAAGCGTTTCCGGACACATGTCCACATAACATATTTTCTTTCTTTGTGTGTGAGGAATGTTTCCTGAAAGTTTGGCCGTACCTTTTTGTAACACCCTGTATAAAAGGGCATAGCATCATCGGAGCTGTCGTTTGTACTTGGGTGTTTCATGTGAAGGAACCAAGATTACTGGCTGTGGTAAATATCTCGAGAATCTACTAACTCAACTTTACCTTTGCCTCCTAAAAATACAGGTGCCACACACATTTCAGTATGGCAAATGGCACACATGCGGCCATTCATCTCTCCATTTGTTCTCACTTGAGAAAAAGTCAGCTAATTGGCCATGAAGCAGGAAGAGTGTGTGATGTCATAATATGGAATTTCACATAGTGATGTATCCATGAGCATGAACAATGCATTAAGTTCTGTGCTACGAAATGTGAAGCAATATATTGCAAAACCACTTTACATGGCACACTGAAAAGAGCTGATGTCACATTGGAATAAATCTCACAAAGCTAAAATACTGTATTTGCTGGCTTCTGTATTACAACTTGTGAACTATGAAAATATGCAGTTTCATGGCATATGTGCATTAAAAATAAATTCCTTATTTGAAGCTTCAGGTACAGTTATTAAAATAAAAGTTATCAAATAATACCGGTACATAATGGTTAAAAGTGCTATCTTACCTCTTAAATGCAAACGTGCAGGATAGGAATATAGATTTCTCCAGATGTTTCACTCAACCAATGTTTGTGTAAACCTCCACTGATAATCAAAAAATGAATCTGAGATCAACTTGGAAGCTACGGAGACACACAGTTTGAAAACAAATTTTGATGATATTTCATCATAACATACTGATTTCTCGTTGTTCAGTTCTATGTTCAATATCTGCATGAATATCAAATTTAAAACCTTTCACAAATATTCAAAAAAACTTCAATCACCTGTTCAACACCCCACCACTCCACAAAGTTTTGAGACTGGATTAACAAAAAAAAAAAAAGAAAAAAAAAGAAACATTAAGATGGTTTTAATACTTCAGGAGTTCTACACAGCCCCCCCCCCCCAACATGATTACAATGCACAGAATGTTTAAACAAACATGCGAAGTTTTCAAAAAAGTCCTTTGGGATGTTATTCATTTTAAGTGTCACATTGGCTTGAAAGTTGGTTTGTAATCAAAGTGTTGACCCTAAATGTGGATTTCAGAACTTTGTTGTTTTGTGGCAGGTTCTTACTGAGAACACTAAGTCTCACCACCTGTGACAATTTTTTCTAGGCACGAACTGTTTGCATTTTGCATTTCAGTCAAGTCACAGGAGGAGTCAAGGTGTGCAGGACATAGTTTCCACACGCCTTTCTCATCTTCAAAACATTCTGGTAGTATCTTGAACAATTGACTTAGAGATGATGCTCTGCTGTGATTTGTGACACAACAATGTTGGCACACTACAGTAGCATGCCCACTACCTACCCCTGCCCGATCACAACTGACTGAATGCACATCTGTAGTTTAGAGTTTTTAATTCAAGCTGCCATTGTAGCTACTGTGCTGATGTCATTTGTATTCTGAGAATAAAATGAGTCTTGGGTGGGCAGAGTAATTGCCATTTGGATCTAGTATGATGATGGTTTAATGTGGTGTTACCATGTCAGCACACAGGGAGCTCCCCTGCAAGGTGGGGTGATTTCACTGAGTACAGTGTTTCATTTCCCACCAACACCCCACGGCAACCCGTGCAGCGGACTGCCTGGAAGAGTGTTGTTGACAGCCACCTAAATCGCAAGCTTTTTGTGAGATGAGACTAGCGCCGATATAGTGACTTGTATGTTTAATTCTGTGGCTAGTTGCTTGGTACTAGAAAATATTGCACACCGTGCTTTACATGTAGCTTTTGAGCAGTCACACAGATCACCATTATGCACATTACCTGAAAAAGCTTCCCATTCATGACACTGCTTTTAGCAATGGTCTATCCTGTTGCATCAATTGTGAATACAGATGTGAAACTCCAGACTCTCTGACACCCATGCCCTTGAGAGTCTCTTGGAGTGTATGTGTTTCAGTATTGAAAGGCTGTCCTCAGAAAGTGAGGATAAAGAGAAATATTTGATACGAGTCGTTGGCTTTAACTAGTGACCTAGGAAACCTGTGACAAATGCCATAAACAACATGGTGACTGTAACAGGACATCAGTAGCGATTTTCTCAAATGGTCTAAACTACAGACCAGTGTGTCACCACAATCAGAGTTTTCTTGCTTCACATTCATTAGCTTTGGCAACTCATAATCAAACTGTCACCTTCCAACCTAACCTAAGCCTCGAACAAAGCTACAGATCAGTTTCTCCACACAACTAGGTTCTTTTACTCTCACATTCATTGGCTTCACCAACTAACAACAAAACTGAATATATGTGCACTAAAACGTGACATCACATCAGCCATAAACATTACATAAGTGGTCAATGGCAATGAATTTATCACCTAGAGTGTTCATCTACAGGTCTGGTAAACAGCATTGAGAAGCTGTGGATCACTAAGTTTCTGTTGTGAAAATACTCCCATCCCTCTCTACTGTACACAAAAACCAAGAGATGGACATTTCTTTGTTGGTGGAGATTCCTGGGCCATTATCTGTGAAGCTGTAAAATCCAGTTACAACTTTATGAATACAATTTGTAAAAGCCAAAGGGTGACAGAGCCAAGGTCAAAGATTAAGAATAACTACTATTTAATGTATTAAGCTCGTAAGTTTTTCAATATACTTTTATTATAAATATTATATTTACAAGAATATTTTTCAGGACTGTGGTGTAAGAAAAGCAGAATGCAACTTCTGATACTGCAAGTATGGTGAAGATCTGAAACAAAAATTTGAAATATAATATATATGGATCTAATGATACTGTTTGGAGTTATAGCTGTAAAAAATATCTTTATCATCTATCTGAATAGCAAGTAATCATTTAATTACAGGGGCAGAAACTCTCACAAAAGTATTGTGTAAGGACTGAATATAACATCAAGGCAGAGGTAACAACATAAGCTCACCAAACAAAAAAAAAAAAAAAAACAAAAAAAAAATCACCTCTCCCCTCCCCTTCCCTTCCCCAAAAGAAAGAGCACACTGATCACTTTGAAGCACTGTAGATGGTGTAGCAACAATATTAAGATAAGGATAGACTGCTACTCACTGTAAAGGTGACACACTGAGTTGCAGACAGGCACAACGAAAAGACTGTTACACATTATAGCTTTTGGCCAAAGCCTTCTTCAGCAAAGAAACCACACACACATTCACACAAGCAACCAGCTGTCCACCAGGGAAAAAAGCCACAGACAAACTATGGTTAAGAGCAAAGTGGACCACCCTCCAGCACAGCATGCAGCTGAAGACAACCTGCTTCATTTCAATGGCTGCTTCAGAACCCAAGCCATCTGGATCCTCCCCTCCACAACCAGCATTTCTGAACTGCACAGGTGGGAGTTCACCTTACAACACAACTCCTGAAATTTTCCTGGCCTCAAACTAAGGTAATCTTCTGTGCCCACACCCTCCACCCAACAGTTTCTATCCCCTTGTCCTATCATCTTTTACCTTCTCACATTCCCTTCCCCTCTCTGTGTGTCACACATAGCCAATTTACCCGCTCGTCCTTTTCCCTTCCGTACTCCTCCCCTTTTCTGCTCCCCATATTTTTCCCACATACCTCACCTCCCGACACTGCGTCTGACAATCTCTGGTCTATGAACTCCCACAAGACAGCACTCCCCCCTCCCCCAATACCCTGCTATCCCTCCCCCTTCCCACCCCACTCCACATTGCTATTCACATGACAATTGCAATCCTCTTTGAGTTGTCATGTATGCATGAGGTATGCTTGCTTGAGTCAATGTGTGCGTGTTTTCTTTACCGAAGAAGGCTTCTGCCGAAAGTTGTAATGTTAACAGTCTTTTCATTGCACCTGTCTGCAACTCTATGAGTTATCTTTTGATGATCAGCATTCTATTCTTTTCCTAATATTGCTGATATTCCAACGCAGTGTGTCCATTGTTTGTATATGGTGTAGGCCAGTTATCAGGCAGTCATGTGATTCTCACCACTGACGTAAGTCATGCCAGTGAAGTGTTGTGTAAGTGCCAGTCAGATGTATGGAATCAGCACAATAAGATCTGTCGACATGGAGACACAACAGAGTGGCAGAAGGAAGTTATCATGTTTGGTCTCATCCACAATGACACTGTGTATGTAGATGCCTGATTTGTTAGCATAGCAACGCAGACTGTCCAATATGCCTACAATGAATTATATAACATTCACAGCCATGTAACACAGTGCAAAGTTGGTGGTCGTAAACAGATCACAGCCAACACAGACTGGAGGGAAACATCAGAACTTGTCAGTATATACTACTAGATAGAGATAAATCATCATTTAACATTATTACCAAAAATCTCAAAAAGTTCTTAGCTGAGTAACTTCAAATTATTACACAATACTTTAATGACCATTCGGGCATGCATAGGCTACATATTTTGATACATATAATATGTGATATAAGAAGGGAAAATGTTTTTACTAAAAATCTCAAAGTTATTCAGTGATTTATGTCAAATTGTTACATCATAATCTAATAAACATTCAGATAGACATAGGATATAATAGAGGGAAACATTCCACGTGGGAAAAATATATCTAAAAACAAAGATGATGTGACTTACCAAATGAAAGCACTGGCAGGTCGATAGACACACAAACAAACACAAACATACACACAAAATTCCATCTTTCGCAACCAACGGTTGCTTCATCAAGAAAGAGGGAAGGAGAGGGAAAGACGAAAGGATGTGGGTTTTAAGGGAGAGGGTAAGGAGTCATTCCAATCCCGGGAGCGGAAAGACTTACCTTAGGGGGAAAAAAGGACAGGTATACACTCACATACACACACATATCCATCTGCACATACACAGACACAAGCAGATATATATATATATATATAGAACTACAATGTACAGGTTTTCTGTTAAAAACAACTGCAAGGAAGAAAATGCTGTGCTGTGGTGCACTGCGCTCTGCTGTGCAAAAGTGCGATTTTGTTTTCTTCCTCACAGTCAGTTTTAACCACAATAGCAAGGTGTTTAAAATGTTAGACAAATTGTTTCTCTTACATGTAGTCTTTCTCGTTAAACATATTTTTAAACAAAAATTGTATGCACAACAATGTGTTGTTCTGTTTTCTGCCTCGCAGTCCATTTTCACAGAAAACGGAAGATTGTATTATGTCTTATCAGCTTATGATTAGAATACTACTACAGAGAGCAAGGGGAAACTACGGCCGTAATTTTTCCCGAGGGCATGCAGCTTTACTGTATGGTTAAATAAAGATGGCGTCCTCTTGGCTAAAATATTCCAGAGGTAAAATAGTCCCCCATTCGAATCTCCGGGTGGGGACTACTCAGGAGGATGTCATTATCAGGAGAAAGAAAACTGGCATTCTACAGATCGGAGCATGGAATGACAGATCTCTTAATCGGGCAGGTAAGTTAGAAAATTTAAAAAGGGAAATGGATAGGTTAAAGTTAGATATAGTGGAATTAGTGAAGTTCGGTAGCAGGAGGAACAAGACTTTTGGTCAGGTGAATACAGGGTTATAAATACAAAATCAAATAGGGGTAATGCAGGAGTAGGTTTAATAATGAATAAAAAAATAAGAGTGCGGGTAAGCTACTACAAACAGCATAGTGAACGCATTATTGTGGCCAAGATAGACACAAAGCCCATGCCTACTACAGTAGTACAAGTTTGTGTGCCAACTAGCTCTGCAGATGATGAAGAAATGTATGATGAGATAAAAGAAATTATTCAGGTAGTGAAGGGAGACGAAAATTTAATAGTCATGGGTGACTGGAATTCGAGAGTAGGAAAAGGGAGAGAAGGAAACATAGTAGGTGAATATGGATTGGGGGGTAAGAAATGAAAGAGGAAGCCGTCTGGTAGAAGTTTGCACAGAGCATAACTTAATCACAGCTAACACTTGGTTCAAGAATCATAAAAGAAGGTTTACACATGGAAGAATCCTGGAGATACTAGAAGGTATCAGATAGCTTATATAATGGTAAGACAGAGATGTAAGAACAAGGTTTTGAATTGTAAGACATTTCCAGGGGCAGATGTGGACTCTGACCACAATCTATTGGTTATGAACTGTAGATTAAAACTGAAGAAACTGCAAAAAGGTAGGAATTTAAGGAGATGGGACCTGGATAAACTAACAGAACCAGAGGTTGTACAGAGTTTCAGGGAGAGCATAAGGGAACAATTGACAGGAATGGGGGAAAGAAATACAGTAGAAAAAGAATGGGTAGCTCTGAGGGATGAAGTAGTGAAGGCAGCAGAGGATCAAGTAGGTAAAAAGACGAGGGCTAGAAGAAATCCTTGGGTAACAGAAGAAATATTGAATTTAATTGATGAAAGGAGAAAATATAAAAATGCAGTAAATGAAGCAGGCAAAAAGGAATACAAACGTCACAAAAATGAGATCGACAGGAAGTGCAAAATGGCTAAGCGGGGATGGCTAGAGGACAAATGTAAGGATGTAGAGGCTTATCTCACTTGGGGTAAGATAGATATTGCCTACAATAAAGTTAAAGAGACCTTTGGGGAAAATAGAACCACTTGTATGAATATCAAGAGATCAGATGGAAACCCAGTTCTAAGCAAAGAAGGGAAAGCAGAAAGGTGGAAGGAGTATACAGAGGGCCTATACAAGGGCGATGTACTTGAGGATAATATTATGGAAATGGAAGACGATGTAGATGAAGATGAAATGGGAGATACGATACTGCGTGAAGAGTTTGACAGAGCACTGAAAGACCTAAGTCGAAACAAGGCCCCGAGAGTAGACAACATTCCATTAGAACTACTGATGGCCTTGGGAAAGCCAGTTCTGACAAAACTCTACCATCTGGTGAGCAAGATGTATGAGACAGGTGAAATACCCTCAGACTTCAAGAAGAATATAATAATTCCAATCCCAAAGGAAGCAGGTTTTGACATATGTGAAAATTACCGAACTGCAGTTTAATAAGCCACGGCTGCAAAATACTGACGTGAATTCTTTACAGGCGAATGGAAATACTGGTAGAAGCCGACCTCAGGGAAGATCAATTTGGAACACGTGAGGCAATACTGACCCTACGACTTATCTTAGAAGCTAGATTAAGGAAAGGCAAACCTATGTTTCTAGCATTTGTAGACTTAGAGAAAGCTTTTGACAATGTTGACTGGAATGCTCTCTTTCAAATTCTAAAGGTGGCAGGGGTAAAATACAGGGAGCGAAAGGCTATTTACAATTTGTACAGAAACCAGATGGCAGTTATAAGATTCGAGGGGCACGAAAGGTAAGCAGTGGTTGGGAAGGGAGTGAGACAGGATTGTAACCTCTCCCTGATGTTATTCAATCTGTATACTGAGCAAGCAGTAAAGAAAACAAAAGAAAAATTCGGAGTTGGAATTAAAATCCATGGAGAAGAAATAAAAACTTTGAGGTTTGCCGATGCCATTGTAATTCTGTCAGAGACAGCAAAGGACTTGGAAGAGCAGTTGAACGGAATGGACAGTGTCTTGAAAGGAGGATATAAGATGAACAACAACAAAAGCAAAACGAGGATAATGGAATGTAGTCGAATTAAGTTGGGTGATGCTGAGGGAATTAGATTAGGAAATGAGACACTTAAAGTAGTAAAGGAGTTTTGCTATTTGCGGGGCAAAATAACTGATGATGGTCGAAGTAGAGAGCATATAAAATGTAGACTGGCAATGGCAAGGAAAGCGTTTCTGAAGAAGAGAAATTTGTTGACATCGAGTACAGCTTTAAGTGTCAGGAAGTCCTTTCTGAAAGTATTTGTATGGAGTGCAGCCATGTATGGAAGTGAAACATGGACGATAAATAGTTTGGACAAGAAGAGAATAGAAGCTTTCGAAATGTGGTGCCACAGAAGAATGCTGAAGATTAGATGGGTAGATCACATAACTAATGAGGAGGTATTGAATAGAATTGGGGAGAAGAGGAGTTTGTGGCACAACTTGACAAGAAGAAGGGACCGGTTGGTAGGACATGTTCTGAGGCATCAAGGGATCACAAATTTAGCATTGGAGGGCAGCGTGAAGGGTAAAAATTGTAGAGGGAGACCTAGAGTTGAATACACTAAGCAGATTCAGAAGGATGTAGGTTGCAGTAAGTACTGGGAGATGAAGAAGCTTGCACAGAACAGAGTAGCATGGAGAGCTGCATCAAACCAGTCTCTGGACTGAAGACCATAACAACACAACTACTACAGAATCTGAATCGTATTAACATTAGACTAAGTTAAAGGCCAGATAGAGGGGGAAAGAGGAGATGGTTAGCATGGAGGAGGGGGGAGGTAACAGGAAATGAACAGAGAGATGTGGAAGAAGTAGATTGACAGAGGGATGGAGGAGGAGGAGGAGGAGGAGGAGGAGGAGGAGATGGACAGAGAGAGAGATAGAGGAGGGGGGGGGGGGGGAGAGGAGATTAGGACATGTATCCAATTCCCATACAAAACTAGCAATTCTGAAGCACTGCCACATTCACTAGTGACAGTTAATTTCAAACCCGACATGGTTCCCTTACTGGTGACAGCAAGGCCATCTAAACTAGTTTCCCTTAGTGAAGGGAACTGCATGCTACAGGCTTCTGGCATCAAGTACAATACAAAGACCATGGCTCACAGCAGCACATAAAGCTAAACTTCAATGGGACAAACAACACGGAAACTGTACAGCAATTGACAGGAGGCATGTAATGTGCTGTGACAAGCCTCTTTTCAAATGATGATGCAAGGTACTGAGTGCACCAACGGTCCAATGAAGCATTTAACCTTCAGCGTGTGGAGGATGTGGTTCAGGCCAGAGATGGTTCTGTGATGATTCCCCCCCCGGAACATGACTTGGGTCTAGTCATTCAGTTTCCCATGAAAATGAACCAGAATGTATATTTCAACATTCTCAGTGACCAAGTGTTGCTCATTTTCCTGCATTTTTATGGTGAGTATGCAGTGGATACACTCATCTTCCTAGATGACAACAGCCTTGTCTTGACTATGCTAAATAATCCCATAGCAGGTGAAATGCAGCAGTCAACAGCCTCACAATATGACAGCTCCACAGGGCCTAATCATTGACGAGTGCCTTCAGCTCAATACAGTGCACATGAAGCAACTTGTAGGCTACCTCATTGAATTGAGGCCATTAATGAGACTAGAGGCTTATACACAACAAATATGTCCAATGTTCATTCCCAGTACCCTTTTTTTTTTTTTTTGGCATTTATAATTTTTTGTACAACATTAAGTATTTTCAAAATGGGTACCGATATGGAATTAATTCTCATTATTGACTTAGAGAGCTCAAAATTGTCTTTCAGCTTTAGCAGTATTGTTATATCATTTCTGGAAGTTGTTTTCTTCATAGTAGCTCCAGAACATACAATAAATTTCATTCCGTTCCTACAATTCAAAATGCAACCTGTGTTTTTAGACCATGTAGTATGTAACTGCAAATAATATGATTTCAATAGTTCTCTTTTTCTTTATTCCTGCTTTCTGATGGTACAATGCAGTACGGTAAATGAACTGTAGGTGACAACACACTATATTCCCTCCTCATACATTTATTTGGTGATACATACCTGCCTACTACAATGAGCTGGTGATCTTCCTGCTACGCATCTTAGTCAGCCACTTGTCCAGTAATTCCTGACCTGAGAGTTCTCGTTGATATGGATAATAGTGTTCTGGAGGCTTCCCTTCCTCCAGCCGTACAAAGTAATGACAGTGAAAGTACTCCACTAAGCCGTGTCTTGCTCTTGCATGTCTCCGTATGCCTTTTACAACCAACCCCTTGCCAACAAATGATTCAGCTGCATAAAGAGAGAAATAGAATCAGAAATATAGCAAGTCGAAGTCTTGTCCAGTAAACTAGTTGGTGTTCTTAAAAAATAAAAACACACACTTAATATGACTGCCATCTGCAATAAGCAAGTAGGTGGGTTACATTATTCTGAAAGGACAGGCTACTAGTGGTCACGTTGTTTAAACAGTTATCTACTGAAGAAATGTATCCCCTAGCAGCCAGCCTCACTTGCAAATTTACATTTTTCAATCAGTTTAGAAGCCAGCCAAATTTATTAAAACCACATCAGGTGCAAGGTGAATAATTTGACATTTGCTACTATATCTTTCTCTTCCCCTTCCCCACCCCCTTCAAACTGTTGCTTGCATCCCACTTGATGTTACATTCCAGCCTGAGATGCTGGAGCTGGCAGTCATGTGTGCATGAGGTGTGCTTGCTTGTGTGTGTGTGTGTGTGTGTGTGTGTTTTACTAACGGAGGCTGTGGGCAAAAGCTTTATGTAAGTGTGTTTTAACTGTGCCAGTCTGCAAGTCTTCTTTATGGTAAATAGCAATCTCTCTTTCCCTACGTTGTTGATATTCCCACCTGGAGTTTCCAGTGTTTGATTTTTGCTTAAAGATATTTGTACAAACTCAGGGACTTGAAATTTTGATGTTTCTAGCCACACTACACACACTCCTGTGCAATTACTTAAGGAATAAACTAAAGCAAGGGAAGCTTTTTAGGTGCTATGCAGTAGTGTTGTGTTAGTAGAAGGAAATGGGGTATGGTCTAGCACACAGGAACTTCCAGTGAAACAAGGTGTTTGTCACCAAAGATGTGTAGAGATTCAGTATCACCCATAATAATTGAAAAAGTTGCCAGAGATACAAATGCCCCATGTTTTTGCTATAATTTAATTTATTGTTTAGGTTTTTATCATATGACCAACATGTAAAGTTTTAGGCATCAGTCCTTTACAGTCTGGGTGCAGTCATAACACCACATCACTTCCTGATAAAGCTCCACTGCAAACCTGAAATCAACTTTTTCAGGGTGCATGGTGCAAAAGTACATAATTTCAGAATCCTTACTGATATTGTTTCCACAAAACCTCACTTCCACATTTGATAAATCATAGTAAGCTATTCCAATTTCACGCAAATTTGCAAATATTCTTGATAATCAATTACAATTTTGGTGAGAGTTTGAGAGTTGAACAGGTTATTATTATTTTTGTGAGGTACATCTGGAGGATGTACTGAAAAATTTAAGTGTAACAAACTAACAAAGAACACCCAGAAAATGCAGCTTAGCACAACCCTTACACTCAAATTTAGTTGAAAGAATGTTACAATGTGTTAAAATGTAATTTCCACCAAGATTGTAAAATAAATTTATTGCTATTTGTTACATATTTTGGCTCATTCTGTCTTCTGATCCATACCTTTCAATTCTCAACTTTACAGGCTGGGAGTCAAATGAGTGATCATTTATGCCAATAACTGGAGTACATGTCTCTTTGATATTCTTTGGACAGAGTGGTATCACAGGATATAATATAAAATCTTTGATATATGCAGATTAAGTGATCCAAACCTACAACTTCGCTTCCTCACAGAGACTACAGGATGACAGTGAGAGAATTATAAGTGAAAGAGGGAACAGCATTTAGGATGGACCTTGTAACCAAGGGATGATTTGTTTGCCTCAATGATATATAGATAGCTGTACCTTAGGTGCAACCACATTGGAGGACTATCTATGGGGAAGCCAAAGTAACATATAGTTCCTAAAGAGGGGCAAAGGTACTTTCAGTAATTGCATGGGTAACAGTCTGGATGATTGTGTTGGCTAATGTTATAAGCCGGATGAGTCAATCTCCCTATATTGTTACTATGAACAGCTCAAAGCAAGAGGAAAGTACAGCTGACATATTTCCTGAGGACATGGCAGATCTAATGATAATGGCATCCCCTCAAGCAGAATATTCCAGAGGTAAAATAGTGCTTCACTTGAATCTTGAGACAACAAACTACACAGGAGGAAGTTGTAATCAGGAAAAACAAATCTAGGGTACTATGGGTTGGAACTTGGAACGTTAGATCTGTTAATCAGATAAGTAGGGTAGAGAACTGAAAAAGAAAAATGAATAGGTTGAAGGTAGATACAGTGGGAATTAGTAAAGAATGGTGGCTGGGAGAACCACAATTTATGGTAAGCTGAATACAGGCTAATTAACACAAAATGAAATAGGGGTAAATCAGGAGTAAGTCTAATAATGTATAACAGAAATGCAGGTGAACAGCACAGTGAATACATTATCAAACCAATTTCCACCCCAGTAGTATTGCTTTAAACAACTATTAGTTGCACAGATGCTGAAAATATGCCTCCGACTTCCATAGATGCTGAAGAGAGTGAAAGAATATACGATGAGATACAAGAAATTCTTCAATTTGTTACGGGACATTTAACTGTGACAGGGACTGAAATCTGACAGTACGAAAACGAGGAGGAGAAAAAAATGTGGGAGAACACAGACTGGGTAGAATTTTACACAGACCAAACTTTAATCATTTCTAACATATGGTATAAGAATCATGAAAGGATATGTGGAAGAGACCTGGAGACACTTGAAGTGTTTCAGACAGATTATAAATAGTATACAGGGATTTCAAAGCCATATTTTACACTGCAACACATTTCCAGGAGCAAAAGGGCATTCTGACGATAATTTACTGGTGATGTTGTAGAAGCATTCATGGCTATGGGAAAGATAAAATCCATATTACTAAAAGCACTTGACAGAGCACTGATAGATCTAAGTTCAAACAAGGCACCTGGAATTGATAACATTCCCTCAGAATTACTGAGATCTTTGGGAGGAGCAACCACACCAAAACTGCTCCACCTGATATGCAAGAGATATGAGGCAAGTGAAATATCCTCAGGCTTCAACAAGAACTTCAATGGGCCCCGATAGCAAATTACTAGCACAAATTATTTACAGAAAAGTGGAAAGACTGGCAGAAACTAATAATTCAGAAAAACAATTTGGATTCTGGAGGAATGTAGAAATATGCAAAGAAATATTGACTCTTTGACTTACCTTAAAAGAAAGGCTGAAAAAAGATGTTAACTCATACTTCTAGCGGTAGTAGATTTAGAGACAGCTTTTGACTGTGCTAACTGGAATACACTCTTAAATTCTGAAGACAGCTGGAATAAAATAGATGGGGTGGGAGGTTATCTACAACTTGAACAGGACAAGACCATAGTTACAAGGGTCAAAGGACACATAGTACCTGAGAAGAGTGTGAGGCAGTGTTGTTGCCTGTCCCCCATGTTATTCAGTCTGTACAATGAGCAAGCAGTAAAGAAGCCAAGGAGAAGCTTGGTAAGGGAACTTAATTTCAGGGAGCTGAAATAAAATCTTAAGGTTTACAGATAACATTGTAATTCTGTCTGTAGCAGCAAAGAACTTGGAAAATCAGTAAAACGGAATGGACAGTGTCTTGAAAAGAATGTGAAAATATTTGTTGACACCAACCTACATAGGGAGAAACGACTACCACAATAACATAAGGAATATCACAGTTTGTATGGAAAGATATAGGTGTTCATTCTTTCTGCACAGTATAGGAGATTGGAAAAAATAGAGAATTGTGAAGATGGTTCAATGAACCCTCTGCCAGGCACTTAAATGCAATTTGCAGAGTATCCATGTAGATGTAGGAGTTACAAGATAAACACCAGAAAAGTGGCACAGGGTTAATGTGTATAATTAAATGAAATCAGGTGATGCCAAGGGAGTAAGATTAGGAAAAAAAGAGACATTAAAAGTAGTGGACAAATATTTCTATTAGAGCAGCAAAGTGACTGACAATATCCAAAGTAAAGAGCATATAAAATGCAGATTGGCAATAACAAGAAACGTGTTTCTGAATAAAAGAAATCTGTTAACAATGAACACAAATTTAATTGTTAGGAAATCTTTTCTGGGGGGGGGGGGGGGAGATTTTGTGTGTAGCTTTGTAAAGAAATTAAACATATATAATGAAAAATTGACACAAAGGGAGGGTAGAAGTTTTTGCAATATTGTGCTACAGAAGAATGCTGAAAATTAAATGGGTACAACAGATAACTAATGAACAAGTTCTCAACTGAATTGGGTAGAAAATATATTTATGGCACAACTTCACAGAAAGAAGAGATCACTTTGATAGTATACATCCTGCGGTGTTAAGTAATAGTTGATTTGATACTAAAGAAAATGCACAGGGAGGGGGGAGAAAGAGTAAAAATTATAGAGGGAGGGCACAGCTTGCCTACAGGGCAGTTTCAAGGGGATAAGGAAACAGACTCAAAGTTTGTAACAATTAACATAGGTCAGGTATTTAATTGTGAAGTTTATTGGAAAAAAACCTATCATGATGAAAATTAGAGGAGAGAATAATAAAGAGTCTTGCATCTAACTAAATCAAAAAATAAGAACTTGATCTCAATGACACTGCAGCACACATTATGGGATCGATGGGAGTGCAGTCCAGCCAAATGACAGATAGAGAAAAAAGTATTCATCAGGAAGGCATCAAATAAGATACAACAGGTAAGTGGTGTGGGCAGAATTTAATGAAACAGAAAATAAATATTCATTAAGGCAGCTGGAGATCTTCCAGGCCACAGTTGAGATGTTCCTCCAATGTAAGGAAGGGGGGAACTGGACAACAGTCAGCCATCAGCAAAAAGGTGACAGATGTGAGGCAAGACCACTGAATGAATGTTACTAACAGCAGCCACTGTTGACAAGGTGGTACAGCTGGAAGCACCCTTTTATAAGAGATTTCTTATTGTAGTGTCTTATTTCCTCTGCCTGTACAAAAAGTTCCAAGTCAATTTATTCCTGATGTGTAATTGACGTCATCGTAGTTCACTATTGTGGTAGCCTGAACTAACGACTGTAAATAACAAATGTGCAATCGACCAGCTGGTTGCAAGCAGGCAGTGTTAAGTAGTGAACACTTAGCTCTAGTATGTTACCATTGTTGTTGTCATAAATCCCAATATAGTAACGTCTCTAATCAGGTGTTCAAGACATTGAGAAAATCATCATATGCAACAAGATACTTTGTTATCTATATGAAGGTATTACAAAATGACGAAGGGCAGAAATTCACATAAAAGGTCAACATTTTTATGACATAACTGACATTCATGACAATGTGACACACGAGTTGAACAACATCCTCAAGGGTTATTGAACATTCTGTGTGTTGTACTCAAGTGGGGGAGACACTACAGAACACTTGAAGCATTAAAACCATCATGTTAACTTTTCTCTATTTTTTATTAATCCAGTCTCAAAAATATTTGGAGTGACAGGGTGCATACGCCCTGAGATGACAGGGAAATCTGGGAAAAATAGGGAATTTTTTCATCTGGGAAAAACCCGGGAACTCTTCGTTGTTTTAGTTCTCAGGTAAATTCTTGTAATTTTGACTGGCACTGCAACAACAATAAAACATAAACGAGAGAATAAAATCACAATAAAAGTACAGTAAATGTGCCATTTACAACAACAAAACAGAGTGCAAGCATAAGTGTTTGCCAACAGTAAAATGAGTCAAAGGCTTTAGGATGAAGATTATGCAATACTTTGTAACAACAAACTGCTTTCAATGAGTGTCACATCACAACTATTTACATTTCTAACAGGTTGAGGAAAAATATTGTGAATGGTGGCTTGAGAAGCATTACTTTCAAAGTGAATTTCCTTTTATACAACATAAATATGTTACATGTGAAAATGTGCAATGACTTTCTTAAATCATGGAGTGTTTGACTCTCATTCAAAACTTAACACTTTGAGGACCAGTTACTTAGAAAAATTTTGGGCCCAGATGACAGGCCATTTAAACCATTACTTAAAATTTTGCTGACCAATTTGTGTTTAATATAGCTTGGAGGTTAAACATACTAATAAAGACCAATATTATATATGGAAGCTTACCTATATAGTCGCATATTTAAAAAGGCAACACCTGAAAGGCAACAGACCAGAAGCCTGAATGAATAAGTGTTCCAGAAAGTACCCACAGCACAAAAGAGACGCCACAGGAAGGGCATTGTCTTGGGCATTGCCTGGAAATGTTACACAGACTCACGAAGTATCACAGGACCTCACATGGAGGGCTGTGAAATGCAGCAAGTGCAATGGTGGTGACCATATATGGTCACACACGAGACCCTGCTAGGCTGTGGCCACAAGCAACAACACGGAAGGGGCAATGTGGCCTACAGTAAAGTATAAAGGCAGAGGCGTCTGAAAGAGAGTTCAGTTCAGACAACCGTCCGGGAGGGATCCCTGTGCAGGCCAGGCCCAGGGCCTGGACTTGTCATATTTGCTCTGGCTCTGCTTGTGTTCATAGTTAGCTGTGTACCTTCCTCCATGGTATTTTGTACAATCAGGAATAGGGAACTTTCATGCAGATCACTAATATAATTTAGTTCAGACAAGCATTAAAGATTGTAGTTATTCAAGTCTTGCCTATTTGTTTGTATGTTTCCTGACCAAATTCCATAACTCCTTCTCCATGTTAGCTGATAGGATGGACCATCCTCAGTTTCTTATGTCATTAAGAGTCTAGGCCCCTCGCTGCACTTGACAATGCTGTGTGTATACTGTTCTTGGAGTCTTTCGCAGTGGCATGTCTGGATAAAATCTTCTCGGTTTTTAAGCCAAGTCAATTCAAATAAAATTCTCGAGCTTTTGACAGCTACCTCCACCATTGTAGTCAGGAGTAAAACTACTGATTGCCAGGACTGGCATGATGTGAGATAAGGTGTTAGGTGGACGTGGATGGGAGAGAAGGTGTTGAGCTTGCGAAGGAATGAGTTGGCCTTGAGCCCAGACCACAACGATATCATCAGTGAATGAGACTCGGGATTTGGGGTTTTGGGAGGGTAGGAAGGTTCCCCCTAGATGGCACATAAAAAGGATGACATAGGAGGGTGCTATGTGGGTGTCCACATCTGTGCTATGAGTTTATTTATGTACATTACTCTCAACAGACAAATAACTTCGTGTGTCAGGATTTAGTTGATAAGGTATATGAAGAACGATGTTGTGGGTTTGGAGTGTAAAGGACATTGGGAGAGGTAACGGCAAGGCCATGGTCAGGAGGGGTGTTGCTGTATATGGAGGTGAGATCAACAGTGATAAGCAGAGACCCAGGAGGTAAAGGAATGGGGGTGGTGAAGAGTTGGTGAAGGAAGTGATTAGTATCTTTGATATGAAGGCGTAGGTTTTGGGCAACTGGGTGGAAGTGTTGTTCAAAATGAGTGGAAATTCTTTCAGTAGGAGCATAATAACCTGCTACAATGAAGTGTCCACAACTGTTGGATTTAGGGATTGTGGGGAGCATATATAAGGTGGTTGTGTGCGGTATCACTGAGGGAGGAGGGAGAGGCACTCAGAAGAAAGGTTCTGGAATGGGCCTAAGGATTTCAGTACGGATCTGTAGTTATGTTGCACTTCTCAGATGGGACCACTATGGCAGAGCTTGTAGGTGGTGGAGTTACGGCAGATGGCACAAGTCTTCTGTCATGTCGTCACTGCAATTCATCACGAGATTGGTGGAGCCTTTGTCTGCTGGGAGGATATTAGGTCATGATCTGTTTTGAGGTTGTGTATGGCTGTCCTTTCTTCTGCTGAAAGTTTAGTGTTCTTAGAGAGAGATTTGGGGAGGATGGTGAGGCCAAGTTGTAGGAAGGTGACCATGTGGTGATAAGGTGGGAGGTGGGACTATCACAGTTGGTGGTGATATGAACTGGGTGAGACAAGACTCAAGTGTTGGGATAAGGGTGGCTTTGTTTGGAGGAATGGTGACAATGAAGTCAGAAGAAGGAGAGTAGGTCTTCGGCAAGTCCACCCCTATTACCTCCTGGATCCCCATTCATCACTGTTGCTGCCACCTCACTATACACCAACATCCCTTCTGCCAACAGATTTGCTGCTTTCTCAACATCCTTCAGACTCAAAACCCACTAGGCCTACCTCTTTCCTCATGCACCTTACCAACTATATCCTGACACACAAATAATTCTCCTTTTAAGGGAAGGTATAAAAACAAATCTGTGGCACTGCCATGGGCATCCACATGACACCCAGCAATGCCAAACTTTTTATGTGCTGTCTATAGGAAACCTTCCCAACCTCCCGAAACCCCAGACCCCTTGGCTGGTTCACTAATGATTTCGTCATGATGTGGACTCAGGTCCAAGACATTCTGTCGTCATTCTCTCACAATCTCAGCAACTTCTCTCTCATCTACTTCACCTGCTCCTCCTCAAATCGATGTGCCACCTTTGTGGATGTTGAACTCCACCTCTCTGATAGCTCAATCCACACATCTACCCATATTAAAACCATTAACCACCAACAGTACCTGCATTTCAACAGATGTCATAAATACCACAACAATAAACCCTTCTCTTACAGCCTGGTTCCCCATGAATGGTGTACCTGCAGTTACAAGAACTCCCTTGACCACTATGCTGAAGATCTCTCAAGGGCCTTCACAGACAGGTGCTACTACTGCTTACACCTACTCTGCAAAACGGATTTCCATTGCCACATCCTCACACATCCCTGATCCTACCACCATCACCAGGAGAGTCGCCCTCACTAGCTAGTATCACGCTGGACTGGAACACCTGAACTATATTCTTTGCCAGGACTTTGATAATCTATCATCATGCCCTGAAATGAGGACACCCTAAAGTAGTGTCCATGATCCACTCAACCCATACAACATCCTATTCATCTCTATCAACTTCCACTACCAATTTCTTGACACAGTGATTGTTCCCTGAGGAAAACTCAGGTGCAATATATGCCCAATCCAACCACTTAGTACTTCCCATGCCAGTCCCATCACAGGCTCATCCTTTCCCATCAGAGGCAGGGGCACCGGTGAAACCCACTATGTCATATCCTTACTCTGCTGCAGTCATTGAACAGCTTTTTACGTCTGTGTGACAACCAACCAGCTGTCCAGCACTGCCACACTATGACCAAGAACAAAGATGAGCACTGGGTGGCACAACATGAGGCTGAGCACAACATCCTCGATTTCAAGGGCTGCTTCACAAGCCACACCACTTGGATCCTTACAAAACATACTTCACCTCCATAATCCTCCTTGACTCAATCTCAGTTAATCCTCTGTTCCCACACCCTCCACCCTACACTTCCCCTTCCTCTGTCCTATCAACCACTCCCAATTCTATCTCTATTGATCCATCATGAATATGGAACTGTGGGCAGCCAAATATTTACCAAGGAATAATTTCCAAACAGCAGCAAACCAGCTACCTACCCTGAACTCCTCTTCCTGCATCCCATCTGTCTCTCCCTCTGCCCACCCCACCCCATACATCCCCCAGCCGAGTCTACCTGCCAGAGTGCAATCCTGGCATTATGTGTTACGCAAGCACCATGTAGGAGTGCACTAGTGTGTGTGTGTGTGTGTGTGTGTGTGTGTGTGTGTGTGTGTGTGTGTGTGTGTGTGTGTGTGTGTCCGTCCTAATTCAAGGAAATATGCAATTTGTACTTCCATTTTTCTTTTTATTTAATCTTATTTTGACCTATCTAAAATTTGTAGAAGCAGCAATGCTGTTGGTTTGGTTTTAATTACACACAAGCTATGGAAAAAATCACCAACTAACTCAAACAGGTAATTGGAAATAGAGATATAGACTTAACATGCCTTTTTTTTTTATTTTTAACGATCAGCAGCACTATTCATTTATGTAGCAAAATTTGGGTGTCGATCTTAGCTATTTCTCTTTATCATTAATTTAAATTTTACAACTGTAACTTACTCCATAAATAGAAAACAAAAGTTTCACTGAGTATTTAATGCAAACCATCCAAGAACTGTAGGTTGCTATCACATTAAAAATTAAAAGAATACACACAGATAAAAAGAAGAAAAGGAATACAGATCACAGAAAACGAACAGGTCAGTACAGTTATATCGTTTCAAACATCTGTAGCAACAACAGAAAAATGGCACATAAATATGTAGAAAATAGTACAGGTAAGTCAGACTAGTTTAGCCCAGGAGCAAATGCAAGCTGAATGGCCATGTGCAAAAAACAGCAGAGTAGATGCCTGGCCAACTGCCTAACATGGGTGCCTGATACATTTCAAAAAGGCAAAAGTTGTTAATTATTAAAATAAGCCACAACTTACATTTCTCACACGGATCATGGTAAGCTGCCAGCAGACTTAATCGTAATTAATCTCGACAACCATAAAAACTGTGTCTCACTTTGTCATACATAAAATAATACACATATTAGATGTGGCATGAGTGACCAGTAATAGATAAACATGCAACTGACAGAGCAGCATTCATGTGTGACCAGAAATTGAGAAATATGCATCTAGATGGTGCTGATGCACCCTGTGGTCTATAGCCATAGCTAACAGCTGATATAACTGTACTGCATGCTAAAATCAAAATATTTGTGTAAAACAAATTCTGAGAAGACGGTGAGTGACAGAAAGCATCAAAAATTGTTACAATAGGACAACTAGGTTTATGAAAATTACATGAGAAGTGATATGATGTCTGAAATGCAGTAGTGAGGGGAGAAATCAGGGCAGGAATAAAAGTGTTGAGTTTTCTAGATCTCACCAAAATTGCATAAGTACTGGGGCTTCTGTCTTTTGAGATTTGCTTTGTGTCTTGTTGTTCCTGTCTGCAGTCTGTTGTGGTATTTCCAGACTTCCCAGTTTTCAGGGTGACCAGGGGGTAGTTTTCCTGACAGTTATATTCACTAATGTGAGTTGTTTTATTTTTTCATTGGCGGAGTTGTTAATTTACCACACCCCCAGTTTACGCCGAATTTGGTGTTTATACTTCTCAGCTGCACTGAGCAAGTTATTCTTGATTTTAATCTTTGGGTAGACTATCAAATGCCATATTGTGGGTTTTGTTCGTATGTAGAGAACTTCATTCTCTCTTTGTAAAGCAATTGCAGGCAGGTGTTCACATGTAGGAGTAGTTTTCATACAGCTGGTAATGGGTCCGGGTGTAGGGTCAAGTATGAGGTAATTTGCTCAATGTGCTTGTATTTGTATCAGATGGGAGAGCCACATTTTTCAATGGAATTGCAAACTGCCATTGTTGCTGTTTTCATAACACCACTTGTGTTTTAGCAGCCCTATTTTAGCCTACAATTTTGCAGAGGATATGCTTCTGCCACTATTTTTTTATTTTGATGTTGGCATAGTGCTGCTTGTATGTTAGGGCCTTGATTCGGATAATACACCAGTATTTGGGCTAGGTGCAGTGCCGCAACAAAATTCCTCTCAGTGTAACCTCGAGATGTCTGGCTTCATGACTGACATGGAGGTAAAAAGCACAAACCTGGGTTTTTGTGATACAAGACGTAGTAGTGCTTGAGTCTCTCTACAGCTGTAGTGATCCCAACTTTAATTTTCTCATGCACACTAATCTGAATGGCTACAGCTCAGTCATCAATGAAGACCTATTTTAAGCTTGTGGTGTAGTGGTTCATTGGTATAAATATTACAGTGTTGGAGCCAGTACACTACCCTCAAGTAGACCATTTTGTATCTCCACTGCTTCCTTCTTCTGTCCTGGAATTATGCAGAGAAAAATTGGTTTTCGAGGCCTCTGATAGCCAATCTTTTGTTACAGGGTAGATCTTTTGCATGAGGAATCTGAGATTAACCATACTGTAGGCAGCAGAGAGGTCTGTGGATGTCACGCCCATGATTTTGTTAGAGAGTAAGGTATAATTATGAATGTAATGAAAGTGAAAATTTAGGTGAGTAGGTCATGTAGCCATGTGAGTGCATCACATATGACCAAGGAGTTCTTTGCTGGGTTACAAGAAATAAGAAAAGACCAAGACAATTTATAAACAGAACAAAACAAAACAAAACATGCAGGATCAAGATACACAAAACTGAAGACTGTAGGTGCATGGAAAAGTCACTGCATCAACACCTTCCACTAATTCTTCGGAAATTTTGGGTGTTGTTGAGTTCATTCTGCAGCTTTAACATTCTCATGTTCTGAACTTAACAACAACCTCCCACTTCTAATTTAGTCATTAATTCATGTCTATTAATCTTCTAGGTTTCATGATGAATGGCAATCAATTCTGTTTCCCCCACATTCTAAAATCAATCACCACCCAAATCTCACACTTACCTGACGTTTTCATTCTCATCTTTATAAAAACACCACTCACCACCTAAATGCAAATGGCCAATGGCTGTAGTGTTAACTCAGTTCTACTTATTATTTCCTGGATGATCCGTTATAACAATAACTGAACTGTCAAAGATTTAGTAAATTATTATTTATCAAATTTCTTGTTATAGAGTGGGGGAGGGGAGTGGCAGTATGAAGAGGAAGGATCATGGAATAATGTAGGAGACAAGTGGGAGAAGAGGAAGAAAGAACAACTATATTCTGATGATATATCAACATAAAGAATCCTGCCCTTATTACTCAGGTTGTCATCAATGAATGTAGAAAAGAGAAGTAACATGAAAAATTACTGAGACATCTAAGTAAAAGGCTGATTTTGTTGAAGGAGCACAAATCAATAACTCTGTGATTCTTAAGTGAAAACATAATACTTCATGCCTATTTAAAATTAGAAAAAACACTTACCAACCCATAAATTTGTCTTGTATTCTACATTGTGCTTCTCTACTGCCAAATTTTGTGCTTCCAAAATGGTATCTCTCACGTATGTTGCACCTTTCTTATTAACAAAACTGAGTTGTTTAACTGCTTCTTCCACCGACAATCCACGTACCAAACATGCTATATACCACATCTTCCATGGACTGTATTTGATGTTGGCTTTCATATGACAAACATACTGAAAGAAAGACATTTGAAAAATTTAAAGTTTGCAGATAATACTGAGATAAATTTTGTCAAACCACAGTCTAAGTAGGGTGAGTGGTTGTGTTGGCTGCAATTAATGCAATGAATCTGAAATGGCTGCAAAACTGTGGGTTCGGAGGGGAAGAAAAAGAGTGAAGAAAGGAAAATTAGGGTTTATCATCTCATCAATGACCACAGTTTTAAAGATCACGTAAATGTTTGGTCAGAACTGTGCTGTAAATGAAATCAGACTAGGTCTATCCAAAGGACTGTAACAGCTCTGTATGTTCAGCATCTAAGCCACTATGCCAACTTGCCCGATTTGTAGGAAATGTCAGCTGGAGGTGGCACCAGCATTGTAAGATACTACACACGTATATTTAACACCAACACAAGAGCACATATATAAAAAAATCAGCAACTAAAATCCATCAACTACCATTGTGCAACAAGGAATGGTGACAACTTACAAACAATTGCATTCTTTGGATAAGTCATGTGTAAAAATAAAGCACATGTCAGCTAAACCTTAGAACTAGCCCTGCCCTGATTGATGGAATGTTGTCAATTCTCTATTGGGGCAGCATGCTGTTTCGGGATAATCTGTAAACTAGAAGTGCTAGGTGAAAACTGTCATGAAATTTGAGACCAGAGCACAAATTACTGCAAAGTGAAAGATTTGTTCTAGAGCTGCTCATTAATTTATGATATACCTTTGTCTCGCTGTAAATGAATGGAAATGAAACCCAACAGAAAACTCTTTTATGTCCATCTTATAAAAGAATGTAATCAAATTTAGACAGGTAATGTTGAAAAAATTAGATTGGAAGATGACGCGCTGACTGCAGTAGATGAGTTTTGTTATTTGGGTACCAAAATACCTGACAACAGCTGAAGTTAAAGAAGGTAAGAAATATTGACTGGCTTTGTTGAAGAAGAGAAATATGTTAACATCAGATAAAAATATATAAGTTAGAAGGTCTTTTCCATCATTATTATTATTATTATTATTATTATTATTATTATTACACATTATATGAAAGCAAAATGTGGTATACAAACAGCACAGACAAAAAGTTGGTAGATGTTTCTTAAATGTGATGCTACTGAAGATCAAATGGGTAGCTTGAGGAGTAAATATTTTGGGTTAGACTTGACATGACCATTACAAATATCAATTTGGAAATAAATTATTACAGCTAGCCTCATTTACTGCTCTTGCCACCACATATATCAGAGGATTATATCTCAGTCAGCAGGTTGTGACCTAAAACAGCTCAGATGCTTTGTGTGTGACTTCTGTGGCTGATCTCAGACACTGTCTTTCAGTAGTCATATTTTCTTTTCCAGTCATATTAACATACACGTTCTATACACTGAACAAAGCAAAAATAGCTTCTCTAACATTGCTTAGTTTAATTTATAGAAAGTGTATGTGATGTACATATGAATGGAAGACTGAAAGACAGTGCCTAAGGTTACCTACAAAAGTCTTGCACACACAGTGTCCGTGCCTTTTTAAGTGTAATAAATCCACCTGCTCATGGAGATAGACATAGTGAGAAGAATAATAAATGTGAATGGTTACAAGAATTTGTGGTTTTGAACTGTGATATAAGTAGACTGGGAAACTAATGATATACTGAATCAAACTGTAGAGAAAAGAGTTGTACGGCATAATTTCACAGAATGCAGTGACAGGACAATAGGACAAACCTCAAAGCAACAAGTATCAGTTAATTTGGAAACAGAGGAAATTGCAGACCATCTAAACTGTAGAAAGACACCAAGACATCAAAACAGTAAGCAAGATTGAATGGGTATACAGAGCAAGTATGAAAAGACACCCAAGATGGACTAGTGCGGAGAGCTGCATCAAATCGGTTTATGGACAGATGACTTCAGTAAACACCAACAAACTATCTTAGTGTACCTTTCCCCTCTCAGTATGACAAACTATGGCAGACAATGCATCAGTGGATCATCAGACCATAACAGTTGTGAAAGGACAGCATGCTTTCTAACAAGAAATGGAAAGTATCCCACCAGCGATCAAAGAAAACTCTGGCATGCTCGTGGATAGCGTTTGATGCAAAAGAAAACTAGCTCAATAACTGCATTTTAAAATATGTATATAGACTCGAAACTAATGCATCAAATTTATCTTGAAGCTCTATGTTACAAGGAAGTCCCAATAGACAAAACTCCAAAATTATTTAGGAAAAAAGAGGGGAAAGAACTATATTCATGCTATAAGCAAAGTGCAAGTAATAAAAGAGAGAGTACATAGAATTTGGAACATATTGTGTTTGCTAATGTATGTTATTTTTTAAAAAGGTCATCCCTGGTGCATTCCTGCAGTTACCTGACAAAATGACTTGTTATGAAAGTAAGCATCATATAAAATCTGCCACCAGATTACATCTAAAATCAGGATACTTACAGCAGGTCTTGGTTCTTCATCAGGTAATTGTGGTGGATATATTTTCTTGTTGTGACTGAGCCACTTACGAGGTCCACCAGGCCTGCCACTCCAGGCACTGGCAACTGAGCTAGTGTGGAAGCAAGCAATGCTTGGCAGCAATGCTGACATTTGTTTCACACACGAAAACATTCTATAAAATAAAAATGTGGAAGATTACTGCTCCTTGTACATGTTTTACAATTAGGCAAAGTGCGTAATTATAAAATTATGAACAAAATAATATAGCAGAGATGCTGAGTCGCAGATAGGTACGATAAAAAGATTGTCAAACAAAGCTTTCAGCCAAATGGGCCTTCATCAAAATTAAACAACAACACACACACACACACACACACACACACACACACACACACGGTCATATTCTCTGGCTGCCAATGCCAGTCTGGTCTTGGCAGCCAGAGACTGTGGTCCTGTGTGTGTGTGTGTGTGTGTGTGTGTAGTCTATTTCTGATGAATGCCTATTTGGCCAAAAGCTTTGTTTGACAGTCTTTTTGTTGTACCTATCTGCGGCTCAGCATCTCCACTATATGGTGAGTAGCAACTATCCTTTTCATAATATTGTCATTATTCCATTCTGGATTTTCCATTGATTGATCAAAACAGAATATTTGAGAAAGGAAACAGGGTTATGAACCCTACCTGTGAACACAGTATATTAAGTACTATCCTCTGAACTCAAAAAAATTCATGTAGGAAATGCTTTATCTGTCAATAAAATTAATAATTAAGTTTTCAACCATGACAAGTGTGTGGAAAATTAGGCAGTTATTTCACATTTCAACAACACTGACCACCAAGTTGCACTCATTTCATATTCTGTTGTGGAATACCATGTTGTTGTAAGGAAGACAGGCAAAAAGAAGACAGATTAGGGTATAGCATTCCACTTAAAAAGGGGGTCTTAGAGACAGAGCACAAACTGAGGATGCTGAGGAAAATATCGGCCATGTGCTTTTCAAAGAAAACAGCTTGAGATTTCCCTCAAGTGATTTAGGGAAACATGGAAACACTAAATCTGAAAGATTGGATGGGGCTTTCGAACCAATGTCCTCACAATTTATAGTTTCTTACAACATAAATTTTTCAGCATGATTATATTTATCAACATCTAGATTCTGCAAACCATTGTAACATGTCCTGCATTGAGTACTTCTAATCGTGCAACTTACTACGGCTTCTTCCCATTTAATTCAGTTATGGGGTATTTGACAAGTGATTGCTTGAACGTCTTTCTACACACTGTAACTATGCTAATCTTGTCTTTGTATCCCAATGGCAAGAAACACATACGGGATTGTAGTATATTTCTAGATTCATCACGTACAGTTGTTTCTCAAAACTTCGTAAGTAGGCTTTCACACAGTAGTTCGCATTTATCATAAAGCATCCACCAAATCAGCTTTCTCAGAATCTCCATGATGATTTCCAATGGGCCCTGCAAACCAGTGACCACTTGTGCTTTCCTTTTTGTATATTTTCCTTACCTACTGCTTGTCCTAATCTATCATTTTTGTTTTGTTCTTTGTTTGTAAAATAGTTAGGAAAAAACCATGTGGAAAAATTTTTGATAGCGGAAACTTTTATGTTGTAACATGCTTGTGGGTGTATGGATACACTTTCTTTTAATATATGTTGTTTTTCACATAAACCTATGTGGACATACAGCTGTATTCACTGACAGGGTCAATGGAAGCGTCCAATTCCACCCGTCGGCTTTGACACGTGATGTAAGGCTGTTGTGATGTGTGACGTCACAATGGCGCGGAATTTAGTTTGTGAGAGTGGCGTGTTTGTAGGTGTCGTTTTGATGTGATCAATGGTGCTCTTTGGTGGTGTGTTTATGTGTTGTGTGGTAGGTGATGTTTTTGGTTTAGTTTGCGTGTGCGGCATATTTATAGGTGGCGTATTGTTGCAGTCGATGGTTCTCTCTGGTGGTGTGTTTATGGGTAGCGTGTTATGTGGCGAATGGGGTTCATTTGCGTGGTAGCATTGCACGTGTGTTGTGTCGGTAATGACTGTGCTTTCAGCGGAACATTTTTCAGTGAGTTAACGATTTTGGTTTTGTTATGTCGACGTCATTGTAGTTTTTTTCTGTTTGTAGTGTGTGAATTTTGGTAAATTGCTTTGTTTATGTATTTGGTAGGTGTGGATATGACTGACAACGTCAACAGTTTTCGGTTGTCGGCGATGATGGGTGACAGTGCGTTGTCTCTAACAAAATTTCTTCAACTATTCGGATGAAGTCGTGAAGTGTTCAGTGCGTCGTGAAGAAATGACCCTTACTAAAGTTCCAGCGTCTCAGACCAGGGACAGCTAAATGTGGAGATGTCGTAAGGATAACAGGTCAAGGGAAGTGTTCGATTCCAATTTTGATTTTCTAGGTGTCTTTTTTATGGTAGTGTTAAGTGTGGTGATGGCGAAAGTTTTGAGATTTATGGTGTGGTATCGGTAGTTGCTGTTGACCTATATAGGTCAAGGGAAGTGTTCGATTCCATTTTTGTTGTTTTGTTGTGTTTTTTGAGGTAGTAATGATTGTGGACGTGGTTGTAGTTTTGGGTTTTACGATTTGGAATCTGTTTCTGTTGACCTATATAACTCAAGGGAAGTGTTCGATTCCAGTGGATATTGTTTTTAGTTGATTTTGGGAAGGTTGTTGTCATTTTATTTTAGCGTTTTTGTCGTTTGGTTTAGTGGCGTGTGTTTACTTTTAGTTTGTCCCCACCCAAAAACCCCCCCATTTCCCCCCACTTGTCCCGTTAGTTTCATTATATTCTTGGAGGAATATGTGTTTGATGGTTTTTCGATCTATTTTTGTGTTTGATGTCATGTTTACTTAATGACGTTATAGTCACGATATGGGAGTTGTCGTTTCCGCCACATTGGTGACGTCATTGGTCAAAGCAGATGGGTGGAATTGGACGTTTCCAATAACCCGACATGTCACCAATATTTTACTCAAAGATTGTATATACCTTTCATGTGACAATAAAGATACTACACTATGTGATCATTCCATTTCATATACCTAAAAAAAACTTGTTACATCATTATCACTCACTCGCACTATGATCACAGGACGGTACATTTTTTTCATTTGGTGATGCACATAACTTTATATTTCTGAATATTTAAAGTAAGCTGCCACTCTCTGCACCACTCTGATATTGTATTAAAGACTTCCTTCAGACACGCACCCATGTCTGAAGGAAGGGATACTGTTCTTACAATTACAGTTGTGGTAAATTCTATGAAATTGATTCACATTTTGTAAATCTGGATTGATGTCAGTTTTTGCAGTGAATGAAAATTTGTGCCAAGCCTGTACTTGAACCTGGATTTCCCACTTATTGTGAGCAGTTGTCTTAACCCCTTAGCTATCCGAGCGAACCTCCAGGATCAACCCAAACTTCCATATTTCATAGAGTTCATAACCCTGAGGGAATCATGAAATGTGGAAGCAAGGGTATCATCATGAGTGCCCCAGTGAAGTGTGATAGCATCGCTCTTATTTTCTACATACATAAATAATCCGGCAGACAAGGTAAGCAGCAGTCGGTGGCTGTTTGCTGATGGTGCTGTGGTGTATGGGACAGTGTTGTAATTGAATGAATGTAGGAGAATACAAATAGAATTAGACAAAATTTCTAGTTGGTGTGATGAATGGTAGCTAGCTCTAAATGTAGAAGAATGTATGTTAATGCAGATGAGTAGGAAAAACAAACCCATAATGTTCAAATACAGTATCAGTTGTGTGCTGCTTGACTTCACATCAACAAAATATCTAGGCACAGTGTTGCAAATCAATATGAAAGGGAATGAGAATGTAAGGATTGTAGTAGGGAAGGTGACTGGTTGACTTCGGTTCAATGGGCAATTTGAGAAATGTGTGGTCCATCTGTAAAGGAGACTGCATGTAGGACACTAGTCCAACTTATTGTTGAGTAGTGTTTGAGTGTTTCACACCAGGGCGGATTAAAGGAATACATCGAAGTAATTTGGAGGTGGGCTGCTAGATTTATTACTGATAGGTTCAGCCAACATGCAAGTATTACAGAGACACTTCAGGAACTCAAATGGGAGACACTGAAGGGAAGGTGACAGTCTTTTCAAGAAGCACTATTGAGAAAACTTAGAGAACCAGCATTTGATGCTGACTGCAGAATGATTCTACTACTGCCAATGCACATTTTGTGTAAGGACTAAGAAGATAAAATGAGAGAGATTAAGGATTATATGGAGGCATAGAGACAGTCATTTTCCCCTCGCTCTATCTGTGAGTGTAACAGAAAAGGAAATGACCAGTACTGGTTCATCGAACCCTCTGTCACCCACCATACAATGGCTTGCGGAGAATGTACACTGATGTAGACAAAGGTTGTGGGCTCCGTGACATATGGAAGTTTGGGTCTGTCCTGGAGGCATGCTAACTGGTTAATGCGACAACTCACAATAAATGGGAAATCCGAGTTCGAGTCCTGGTCCAGCACAAAGTTTCATTTCTCACAAACAGCTGACACCAATTTGGATTCACAAAATTCAAATCAATTTAATAGCCCTTACAGCCTACTTCTCAACTGCTCCTCAAAGGGGAAAAATATACACCCAAATCTTTGAAACTTCCTGGCAGATTAGAACAATATGCCAGTAAGTTTCAAATTGGCACGCATACTGCTGCAGAGTGGAAATTCATTCTGAAAACAACCCTAGAGTGTGGCTACACCATGTCTCCGAGGTATCCTTTCTTCCACGAGTGCTCATCTTATAAGATACACTGCAGAACTTCTGTGAAGTCTGGAAGGTTGGAGGTGAGGTAATGGCAGAAATAAGGCTGTGAGGAGTGGTCACGGGCTGCGATTGTGTAGCTCAGTTGGCAGAGCACTTACTTGTGTAAGACAAATGCCCCACATTCAAGTTCTGGTCCTGCATACAATTTTAATCTGTCAGGAAGTTTCATATCAGTGAACACTCCACTGCAAAATGAAAATTCATTCTGGAACTAAATCTTTCCATGTGAGCTCTGATCTTTTTTATTTTATTATGATAGTTATTTCTCCCTGTGTATGTGGGAGTGGAAGAAAATATTTTGGCATTCAAAGGTGAAAGTTGATCATTAAAGTTTCAAACACCCACAAAAAACACCTTTGTGTTAGTAATTGCCACCCCAACTCAATCATCATATGCACAAGACTCCCCCCGCCCCCCCCCCCCTATTTCAGCACAGTACAAAACAACTGCCCTTCTTTGAACTTTTTCGATATCCTCCGTCAATCCTATCCGACAAGGATACCACAACACACAAAGTACCCAGAAAAAACTCCACATTTCCCTAATTGTATAGGAACATTTGAAAGTGAAGTCCAACATTTCTGTTTTTTGTTTGTTATAAGTAAAGAATATAGAAAGGCTACAGAGACCTATGCTTCAAGGCAGAAGACTTCCTGTCTTTCTTTTTAATGGACACAGTTAATATATAGTTATGCTTTTATCACATCAGTGAATGAAGACATTGCATAAAATTGATGAAAACTAAAATAGTTAGGAATGAAATCCAAGACACACTTGAATAATGAAAGTGGAGAATATTAAAGTTGTGTACAGAAACAAAAATATGACAGGAAAAAAAAATAGATGAAGTGAAAACGAAAGGAACAGAATGAGAATATAAGCTACAAACTTAGGAAATTAACAGCAATGAGATTTGATGGAGAAAATGAAAGATAACACAAACAGAAGTGGGAATCAGGGTGCGTGGAGGAAGTGGATGAGGCGGGGGAGGGGGGGGCGGGCGGGAGAAGAATACTTAACAATAGTTGTTACTCTGTCGTTCACATATGTTATTAAATACTATGAACTTCACCTATTCAAGATTCTCCATGTCCTGCTTTTCCTTAGAAATATGATTAATTTCCTCTGCTCAGTTATATACAATATCTCTTTCCATATCACCTTCTTTATCTCATGCGTTCATTATCAATGTTTTATTATTATTATATTGAACTGTAAACTATGCACCTAAGATTCACACACAACACAATTACTGTTGGAAAAGTAATATATATTCGCTTCACCGGAGAAATAATAAGAAATGGCACATTCTCATAACCTTATTGTACTAAAATGATAATACATCTATAGTGACAACATCAGTAAAATATATGTCATCTATCAGATATTTAACATACTGTAATTAACAACATTTCAAACGAACCAAAAATATGTACACTTTTTTAATTGACATCAAGCGGAACAGAAATTAACTTTTTAATAAACAATATTGAGAAAAAGCTGCAGGTGTTCATCAATGATGCAACATACACATTCCTTTTTTCAATACTGCGGGTGTTAAGGAATGCACTTTACAGATAATACAGCGAGAGCATTTATACCTCTTGCACCTACTGCTCCCAGAAACTCAGAAGGGAATTAAAGCACAAACACTAGTCTAATCTTACAAACTATATATTTTATTATTTGTTTTGTAAGTAGGGAAAAGCCTCGTGCAACCGGACACAATGTAGCATACTTTGATAAACTTACATAACCTTAATAACAGGGAAAATAACGAAACAACGAATGCCGAAATTAAGTACTTGTTTAGGCTGATCCGAATAATCCCGAAAATTTTTTATCTTACACTTCCCAGTCTGAATCGGTTTACTATTTGTGAAAGTAACATGAGCTTGCGCCCCATCGCATATAATCGAACACAAGAAACAAGTACTTACGAGCACCACACAGACTTATATACAAGGAACATATTTTGCAGTGATTTTGGAACTTACACTGGGTAGTTATAAATACAGGTGTTGCACTTAACAGAAACTTAAAGAAACATTTCCTAAGCATCAGTACTTCAGAATTGTATCCAGTGAATATAATACTGAGAATCACAAACACATTATGTCGTCGCTTTACTTCATCACATAACGCTTCTCCAGTTCTCCTACAGCTATTCTGATGTAAATATAAACAATCCAAAGATGTTCGGTTGGTTGGCAGCAGTAAACACTTTCCTCCCCCCAGTACATTATGGAGTCAATTGTCGTAAACTGTCTCAACACTACAGTCGAACTGCAGCTGCGTACAAATAAATCTACATCCACGCTCTGCAAACCACTGTAAGCGCAAGGTAGAGTGAATCAATTATTAGTGGTTCTACCTGTTTCAATCCCATGGAACGCGGGAAGAATAACTATTTATTTAAACGACCCATTGCGCAAGGGCAATGAGGGGCCGCCCCCTACCTCACAGCAAAATGAAATAAATACAGTGTATTCATGTGTTTTTCTTTCAAGAAAACGATTTAAAAGTCAATGTTACACTGGTTTTTACCACGGTAAGATCTGAGAATTCTTTACAGCTACTTATAAGTTGTCATTCGTCTTTCAAAATATTGAAAATACAACATACCCTAGGTCTGGGGTAACGGATACCTTAGAAGGTAGACAAACATCTGAATGGATGAACAACATGATTAAAGTCTTCAAGGCACTCAAGGTTGTGTTAGCAAATTCCATTATGCTCACGCACACCCTCCCAGATGTGTGCATTTCTATCCCCACAGATGAAAGCAGTTCTGTGGTTGGCGCAGTTTTACAACAGCAGTTATGTGATTACAACCAACCTTTACAATTCTTTTCTAAAAAACTATCCACTTTGCAAAGAAAGTGGTCTGCATTAGACCAGGAGCTGTTCATGGCATATGAGACTATGAAGTTCTTCCAGTGTGACACTGAAGGCAGAGAAGTCACCATATATACTGATCACAAACTCCTTGCAGACATCATCAGTAATCTGGTAGCAGATCTGCCATCTCACCATTTTCAGCACATGGATCTCATTAATCAGTATACCACAGACATAACACACATTAAAGGAGCAGACAGTGTGATGGTGGAGTACTTATCCCAGGTTTCAGCATTTACTTCTCAACTGAATTTTGAAGAGTTGGGTTGCTTGCAGCAAGAAGACGGGGAGGTGCAGGACTTCGTGAATGACGTCTCGCAAAATGTTATAGTTTCACAACGGCTGTCTGGGATCACCAGTCCTAGAATTTGTGACATCTCTATGTGTAATCTGTGTCCGTTCGTCACAACTGCTAAGCAAAGAGGAATCTCCTCTTTGGCCGCACTCTGGTATTATAGCACCAGTACATGTAATTGCAGATCGTTTTGTCTGGCCAGACTTTAAGAGGACTGCCAGGCATGGTTATGCACATGCAGCTTGTGCCAAAAAAGTAATGTTGGGAATCATAACCAGAGTACATTAAACAAATTTGATGTTCCAGAAGGACGCCTAAGACACACCCACCTTGACATTATTGGCCCTCCACCACCAGCCAAGGGCTTCAGATATGTACTGTTGGGTATTGATAGAAGTATGCAATGAATGAAGGCCATGCACCCTCAAGATATTACTGACAACTCTGTAGCTATTGTTTTTATAAGATGTAGATCGAGAGGTTTGGTTACCCATCTTTGATCACAACTGATCAAGGTCGGTAGGTCGAGTCCCAAATGTTTGAAAAACTATGCACCTTGCATGGTGTGGCTAAGTTCCATACCACTGCTTACCACTCACAGAGCAATGGCCTTGTAGAACGATGGCTCTGTATGTTCAAGAAAGCACTCATGTGCCATGAGAAGACATGTAGTCAAGCATTACCCTGGGTACTACTAGAAATCTGTGCAGTACGTAAAGATGATCTTAAGGCTTTGCTGACAGAAGTGCCTTATGGGGAACAGCTCGCCCTCCCAGCCAAGTTCTTCAAAGACTTCACGTGAATTACTGGCATGGTCGAAAAGGTTAAACTCCATACTGCTGAATTCGCATGCCCCTACCCCCAACCAGATCAACTGCCCGAATATTTAACCACAGTGTCCTAGCTAACTACAAATTGACTATGCTCGGAGATGAAACAACCCGGCCAGCTCCATAACTACATTACTCAGGCCCACACCATGTCCTGGCCAGGTCCAAGAACACGATGAGCATCGTATTGAACAACAAACGCCAGACTGTTTCAATAAACGGGGTCAAGCCTGTGTGGACGTCTGTGTGATGTGTAGCTCTTTCAGGCTCATGTGATTCCATCCTGCTTCTCAATGTGACCCCCTCCCCAATGCAAACTCCGACAGGTGACAGCTCACTGGGAAACCATGTGCAAGTGTCAAATGCGACGTTTAGCATCGACGTCTCCCATCATCATGCAGAGCACCTGGCCATTCACCTGCATGACACTCTCTCCATGTTCTCTAAGCCTATGTACGACTCTGACGATGGCGCAACACCACCTGCAACGCTCTCACACTCGTTTCAGGTCTTGGTGAAGATGGACGACACCAACATTGACGCCAGAATCGAGAGCAATGGACTCTTCAACATCACCATGCCAGTGTGTATGGTCACAACTGCAACCCTGTACTCTTGCACAGGATGCCACCTTCACCCACTTGCTTGTCTCTGAGACTGCCTTGTATCCAGATGCATCATATCCATTTCTGTAGGCTCCACAACTATTGGTCCAACCATGGTCTCCTTAAGGATTGGACATAACATGGTTGGTCACACAAAATTTCATTCCACAGAAGCCAACTTCAATGGAACCTCTTCCATCTCCTTACCCCTGTGCTCTGCACTTCCATGGCGGGTCTCTATGGCGACCAGCATTGGCTGAGAGAGTAGGTGTAGAAAGTACTCGAGGAACATTTTTTTTAGATTCTTGTTCCAGTGGCAGTGACACAAGATCTGTTGTTCTGTATTACCAGTGATTATTTTGTCATTAAAGTGTGTTTATTTGGAAGTGTTGGAGTATTCCTTTTGGCTGTTGATGGCCAGAAAACTGGATATATCCACATGTCTGTCTTCATATGTTTCCCAATTTATTGAGCGTGACATCCACTAATGGATATGTGGCAAGTGCATGGCATAATCCACTAATCGATATGTGGCAAGTGCAGTGCTTCTTTAACTGTTTATAGTCATTGATTGTTCTGTTCTCTTTAGCTTACTAATGAGTTTGCATCATGATTTTTGTTTGCGTATAACAAAAGTGAATATTGACAAACAATAATTCGTCTGTGTGTTTTACGTGTAGCTGGTAGTGTTCCTACATAAGTGGTGATCCTACAGAAGGCGCTTTGGTCTTGTGGATACAAGGATACATTCCAGCTATGGCCGCCACGAATAACCTACTGCAGGCTATTGACAGTACCACCCTGGACATTAAAGACGAGATTGAGGTTCTGCAACGCCCGTCTCATGTATTTCGATCACTGAATTCCATGCTACACTCCGAACCAACTAAGAAGAACCTGATAACATCTGCAGTGATCATGTCATCGGAAGTTACGATGAAGTATGCTTCACACAGTCACGCTGTAATGGTCACTGACATTGAACCCAACCTGAACATCCTACCAGTTTCGGTTCCTCCAAAGGCATCAGTACCGCTCACAAGAGCAACAGACTTTTCTGCCCATCAGTTCTCGCTGTCCTCTCATGCCACGTTTACAATTACAGCCACTGCCATCTGTGCCTGTCAAAACATTGTCACACAACCAGAAATCTGTGACGACCTCAAAATGGTTCAAATGGCTCTGAGCACTATGCGACTTAACTTCTGATGTCATCAGTCGCCTAGAACTTAGAACTAATTAAACCTAACTAACCTAAGGACATCACACACATCCATGCCCAAGGCAGGATTCGAACCTGCGACTGTAGCGGTCACGCGGTGCCAGACTGAAGCGCCTAGAACCGCACGGCCACACCGGCCGGCTGTGACGACCTCGAATGATCAGTAGTCTCCATCAACGAATGACGTCTTTGGTAACAGATAGTATCTTACACCCCTTCTCAACATGTCTACAACCCTCTCAAAACGGCGCTAATCTCACGTGGCAAAAAACTACCGAGTCAAATGC
The DNA here is from genome assembly GCF_023898315.1 of Schistocerca nitens. Lineage (NCBI taxonomy): Eukaryota > Metazoa > Arthropoda > Insecta > Orthoptera > Acrididae > Schistocerca > Schistocerca nitens. The sequence continues at coordinate 925,625,722 of NC_064617.1, read as the reverse complement.
TCACGCAAGTACTTTACCACGAGAGGTATGGGGAAAAGACACCATCTGAATTCGTTGTACATCTGCATGGAATTAATGACAACAGTATTATTTTGGACACTCTGCTATGACAGATCTGACGACAACAACTGCTACCACTAGTTCAGCTAAGCTTAATTACTCACAAAGGACAGCCATTATGCAAGTTGCTCCAGGTTACTGATAGAGCGTACGCTATATTCTACCTGCACACCACAGTGGACTCCAAGACAACCATCTTTCCTACCAAACACAGCTGGTACGTGCCAGACGATTCTGACAGGTTGATGTTTTGCTGCAACACCACCACCACCACCCGACGACCATCGAATATACCAGAGGACCTCCAAACACTCTGCACCACCGTCCAGAAGTTGAATAATCTGTTAGATATACTGCAACTACAAACTATGGCTGCAAATAGCACACATACACACCACGTCCTTGCACCCCAGACTTGTACAAATAGTTACGAGCTGCCACAAACAGACATTTGCTGCTTTCACAGACGTTTCCGTTAGAAGGCTATGAAGTAAACAAAACAATGTTTACACCGAAATGCCAGATGCAGACTGGGTTAGGCCGAAGAGATAGTGACGACCAACTCCAGCATCTATCACAAGGACCTGTCAACACCCTACAATACACAAGCCACTTAGGGCTGCTTGTGCTGCCAGCTACAGTACGACACCAGCACTGTCACCTCCAGCATGACTACACTCTACAACATCACAAAGGCTGTTTGTGAATGACTATTCTTCAGGTTTCGTGCTTTTAATCGATGCGATATCAGACGTCAGCATACTGCCAGTCCCATACTCTCCTGATACCAAGCAAGCCAGTGTTGTTCCTTTAGTGGAAGTTAACGATTCTTTCATGTCATGTGTGGTCACAAGACTTTGCGGTTTGAAACAGATTCTTAGATCACTGCAAGTGGACATTCATGTTAACTGACACAGCTCAACGAATTTTGGATGCAGATTTCCTCGTGCAAGCCAATTTGACTGTGGATTTACAGAAAGCTTGCTTATTACATTCCATCGATGTTCTCACTATTCCAGAGTGTAAAGGATCATTCGACAACATACACCACTCACAGGACAGACATCTTAAGTACTCAAAACGCTGCCAGCCACATACATTCCTGATGGCAAGCAAGCCAGTATGGTCTGTTCAGTGGTTGTCAATGATTCTGTGATATGCTTGTATGGTCACAAGAGTTTGCTGTTTGACATAAGACTGGCTGATCGCTGCAGATGGACATTCATGTTAACTGTCATTGCTCAACGAAATTTGGACACACATTTCCTCATGCAAGCAGATTTGATCATGGTTTTGCAGAAAGTTTGTTCGATAGATTTTGTCGATGGTCTCATAATTCCCAGCGTAAAGAGTCTTTTGACAGCACACAACACTCACGGTAGGCATCTTAAATACTCTTCTACATCTACATTTATACGCCGCAAGCCACCCAACGGTGTGTGGCGGAGGGCACTTTACATGCCACTGTCATTACCTCCCTTTTCTGTTCCAGTCGCGTATGGTTCGCGGGAAGAACGACTGTCTGAAAGCCTCCATGCGTGCTCGAATCTCTCTATTTTACATTCGTGATCTCCTCTGGAGGTATAAGTAGGGGGAAGCAATATATTCGATACCTCATCCAGAAACGCACCCTCTCGAAACCTGGCGAGCAAGCTACACCGCGATGCAGAGCGCCTCTCTTGCAGAGTCTGCCACTTGAGTTTGCTAAACATCTCCGTAACGCTATCACGGTTACCAAATAACCCTGTGACGAAACGCGCCGCTCTTCTTAGGATCTTCTCTACCTCCTCCGTCAAGCCGATTTGGTACGGATCCCACACTGATGAGCAATACTCAAGTATAGGTCGAACGAGTGTTTTGTAAGCCACCTCCTTTGTCAACTTGCACTGGATGACCAAAGAGGTCAGTGGTAGTCCTACTATAGCAACCTGGCATCCGAGCTCCATAGCATTCACGATGATTATGCAACAGTCAAGTGTGAAACTACCAGGTTAGAAAAGGAAAACAGTGTGTTGGAAGTTATAATGAAGGCCATAGAAAGCAAACTACAAGTGACCTGCAAAACACTGGAGACGCTTAAGACACCTTCATAGTTTACCCTTGCCTGCCACATAGTGGGTCCTCAGAAACACAGCAGACCATGAAACTATGAGGCATGGCCACACACACAATGGTGCACGGTATTTGTGCCATCCACAGCCCACCTGTTTCCTTATGCGCCTTTTGGGTCGTGCAGAGCAACTATATAAGACCAAGGATGGAGTCATATGCCATTCGGACAGTCCATGGTTCTAACCACACCATCTAGCATGTAAGAAGCATGGCTCATTCCGTCCTTGTGGTGAGCAATTCCAAAGAGATAACAAATAACAAGTATCCAGGATTTCACCAGTGCAACCATTTTTAGTGTGTTAGGATGCCGAAACGTGTATGATCAGATTCCACTGGCAATCAATGACGGACTTAAAACTGCAGTGATAATTCAATTTGGACTGTTTGAGTTTTTGGTTATCTCTCAGGTTTAAAGAAGCGGCCTAGACGTGGCATTGTGTTTTGGATGGTGTTCTAAAGGGCCTTCCATTTTGCTTCACTTATCTCGATGATACACAAAAATTTTGCAAAAATGCCCAATTATATGAGCATCTCTCAAAGTCTGTGCAACTGAGGTTAATTGATTAAGAAACTGCACCTGATGAGGAGAGCTACATTGTCAGTGAACCTGTGGTAACCTACTTTGGCTCTAAAGTGTTGGCACATCATACCCGTACATCGAAAGTTAGATCCTTTACTTGCTCATCTGCATAAACAACCAGAATTATTAACAACTGAGGCATTTCTTTGGCATGGTTAAGTGTTAGCAACACCATCTCCCAGAAACTGCTGCAACACAAACACCTTTTCACAAATGCACTGGCAGGCCAATACACATTTAGCACCGCATTACACCAAAACGTGAATGGACGTTGGCAACCACTGAGTTTCTTTTCCCAAAAAGTGCAACCCAGCTAAACACGTTGGAGCACTTATGACAAAGATCTTTAGGTGATCTTTGAGAGTTTAAACCATTTCTACCTTTTTGTCGACGCTTGACTTACTACTATTTACACTGACCACAAACCCATCGCGTCAACATTTAGAGAGAGCAGTGAAAAATGCTCTCTATGGCACTTCAGACACACTGAATACGTCTACCAACTTACAACTGACATCCGCCACATTCATGGTGCCGATAACATCACAGCCGACTTCTTTTCTAGTATCAGCACGTTAACACTTGTTTTGATCTATAACGACACCGCCACTGCTCGGTTTCTGGATCAAAAACTTCAGCTGCTGTTGAATGACTCCTTCACTGGCTTATCTATACCTTCAACTTAAGATGTACCCAGTGTCACAGCAAGCATATGGTGGAATGTATTTAGAAACAAACCGAGGCTTACATTGGGCCTCAGTTTTGACAAACATGGTATCATCAAAGAACCAACTTGGGGGTTGTTATAAGATAAGAGTTAAGCAAACCAGATAGAAAGGAGTTTGAAATAGAGGAATCGTTATTAGATTTCTGTGAAGTAGAGCCCGTGATACTGAGAGTTTTGAAAAAGAAATAATATCTGATTTAGAGAAGATGAACATACAACTGCGTAAATTCAGAAGTCAAGAATACAATTGTGCTGAATGTACAAGTGACAAATACCCACGTTTGCAGTCAAGAATTAAAGCATGGATCCCAAATGCTGAGTTCGTACATTATTCAACACAATTTACATTTAGTACTAAATTATTCTGTCATTAGTGTATTGGAACTGCAAAAGTTTTATGTTTCTTTAGTACTGCTGTGGTTCGATGGCAACAAATAAATGAAACTGTTGCAACTGACAGACTTGTTAAAATGTCTCTGAAGGAACTATGTCAAACTGTATGGTCTTCCACATATGATTTGTAGCTCTCAATTAAGCAGAATTTCATACAGATTTTGTAGTGGCTATCCAGTATCATCTTAAACAGGGAAGAGAAAGCAGAGAGGGAAGATGCTTCTAATTTGATAACATATATGGTAACTATTGTTTTTGCCCAGCCTTTCATATTTCAGAGTAAGATTCTGAAAATGATAACCTCGTTTCCAAACTACTACAGTCACCTAAAACAGAGAATGTATCTCAACATCTTGAAACTTCAATTAGTCACATTAAGAAACAATTTTGAATTGTAGTAGAAGTGAGAGTACAGACGAACTTTGGAGCATTAATCCAAAGTTGACCTCAAAACGTATCTATGAATGAAGAATTTTTTTGATGAGCTTTCTGCAGATCATACAGTTGTGGCTACAAAACCCTGTTTACAGCACTGCTTCCATACATGTTCTAAAAATGAATGTACTTATGTCTGCTCCACATTTCCTCATAAATTACAGTATCGATTTTAAGCAAACTTGGTACACATATTACTTACTGTCTGGAAAGAAGCATTGTCCTATAGAAGTGGTGGAGATGGGGGGATGGGGGACGAGAGAAGTGTAGCCCACGATGTGCAAATAGCCAATATTTTAGAATGAGAGCACTTAGTTAGTTGCAACGAACTGAATACATAAATTCAAACCCTCAAGAAACTTTTTTGCTGACATCCCCTCCCCCCCCCCCCATAACATTATGACAGGAAAGAAATATATCGCTTTCTACATACTTGCTGTTCATGCAGTAAAACTGCCACATCAGGCATGACGTTTCATTTATTACTTCTTTACTATTAACTTAATTCACTACATATACTGCAGACAGTATTCACATGCATCTCTGAATATGACTGCAAAATTATATCGTTGGGCGAGACATAATTTACGAAATACGACATCATATGAGGTCTGTTCAAAAAATTCAGGAACGTATCTAATTTCACGCTGATGGTGTGGTGGAGCGAACCGCGGTTGGCGTCCCTGCAAACGCCAGTGTTTAATGTGTAACTGCTGGAAGTTTCGTTGTTGTGTGTCTGTTAGTTATTGCTGAGTGCTGTATTGAGCAGAACGTTTGTCGCACAGTTTGCGAATTTCGAAATGACAGAGCTAGAATAGCAATGCGTCTGCATTAAATTTTGCGTGAAACTCAAGAAAACCTTTATAGAGACTCACCAAATTGCGCAGGATGCCTACGGTGATGGGTGCGTAAGCCATACTCAGTGTTACGAATGGTTCATATGGTTTTAAAATGGCTGGACGGAAGTTAAAGACGACCCTCGTTCAGGACTTCCTTCGACGTCTACCGACGAGGAACGTCAACGAAATTGTGCATGCCTATCGAATACGGACTGTCCGAGGGATTGCAGAAGAATTTGACATTTCAGTTGGGTTATCTCTTGCAATCCTGATACAACAGCCGCGCGAGATTAGCCGAGCGGTCTTAGTCGCTACAGTCATGGACTGTGAGGCTGGTCCCAGCGGAGGTTCGAATCCTCCATCGGGCATGGGTGTGTGTGTTTGTCCTTAGAATAATTTAGGTTACGCAGTGTGTAAGCTTAGGGACTGATGACCTTAGCAGTTAAGTCCCGTAAGATTTCACACACATTTGAACATTTTTTCTGATACAACATCTTGGAAAGCATCGTGTTGTCGTCAAGTTTCTTCCACGGAGAAACAATGATATCGTCTAGATATACCATGCATTGTTTCGATTTTAGGCCCCATGTCAGCCTGTCTAACAAGAGTTGGAATGCTACCTACGGATTTTCCAAACAGAGAGGCGTCCAATAATACTGTAAATGGGCAAATAGGACTGAAAAAACTGTTGTAAGCCATTCTTCTCGTGCTACTTCTACTTGGTGGTACTCACGTTGTAAATCCTTAGTGATAAAATAATGCCATTGTTCCAGATTGCCTAATGTTCAGCATGGGTACACGTTAGTTGTTGTTCACTTGTTTTAGTACTTATCATTGCAAACAGCTGAGGATTTCTTTGGCATGAAGACAACCAGTGCTGAGCAGGAACTGGCGCTTTCTTCTATAATTCCATCCTGAAGCTGTTGAGCAGTAAATTCCTCCATCATTGGTTGTGTATGATGGGGGACCCTATATGGTTTCTTTTAGATAGGTGGTTTGTTCCCAGTTGGTTTGTTCCCAGTGGGAATTCTGTACTGCACAAGCAGTGTAGCAGACAATGGCCCAGACAGATTAAGTAATCCCACATATTCCTCCAATAATGCTGAATGAAATGTGGTTTGACTGTCAAGAGAGCGATGCATGAAGCCTTCAATGACTACCATAGAGGCATATTGTTAAATGGTCTTTCACAAAACCCAAAGAAATTCTGGTCATATGTCAACACTGTTAGTGGCGGCAAAGTTAGTCTCCAGATACAACTGAAGTTGAGCATAGCAACGCCTAACCAGAAATATTCAGAAATCCAACATTGCTGAACCTATTGAGTGAACGCTATTACAACTCACACCATATAGCCTTCATTAGTCTACAATGTGCGAGTTTAAATTCATGGCACCAAATACGTCCTGGCTAACCACAAATACCCATGATCCTGTATCCAACAAAAACTTCCACAATTTTCCCTATGCACAGCAGATAGGCAAATGTCTGCCACTGATTTCACACAGGGGTGTCCTGCGGTCAAACTTACTGGCAGCATTGTCAATGGTCACAACATCTGCTGTCCCATTTAACAGAGGTGCATTAGTGTTACACTCCACATGCCTGTGCATATTTCTGAATGGAGTGGCTGACCTGTTTGCACCTTTGCTACCCGTAGCTTCCTACAAAACTGCTGAATGTACTCCAGAGAGCCACGCTGATAACATATAAACTACTCATTTCTCCCTCGGCCTAGTCACTGAGTCAATGTCAGACAAAGCTGCCACATTTGCTACTGCTCGTCCAAGGTTTTGTGGAATTCCATGCGCACTGCTGCGACATCTCAGCTGATAGATCCCTTAACGATCTGATAGCGATTTACAAGCCCTTCCTGAAAGTCTGTGGAAGACTGTGCATCCCCCAACTTCTCGTTGCACGTTACATTTGCTCTAGCACACCCTATTAATTGTAAACGAGCCACATTTAACAACTGCTCGCTACTCCAGTTCCCTAACTTCACAGCAGTACATAAACTATCCAAAAGGGCAAAACGTCTACCCAGATTTACCCGAGAATGAGGTCACTAACAAGGCAGTACGAGTATCAAGGATGGGTGGAGATATGATAGAAATTGGCCGTTCCATTCTTTCGCCCTTTAAATGACCTGTTTTCTCATCCAAAATCTCAGTATCGCCTTGAACATTAGCTACGTCAACCATAAACTGCTCAGTCGCTCCCTGTGTTTATACCGTTTCACTGAGAGACATTTTTGCATACTATTTGCACACAAACGTACAACAAACCGAGACAGTCAAGAAAGAAAAGGAAAAGAATACAACCTGACAGGCCAAACAAAACTTAATCCAAAATTACTTGGAAACTTGCTCTGATGGCCTTTGTTGCTGCACCCTCTTCATTTCTCCCCTCTAGTGAACCACAACAACAGCCTCCAACAGTTCTTTTGATAACAGGTGTCCTGGATTGTTGTTATGGCATGGTATGGACGAGCGGTTTTCTGCTGGAAGTAGGTGGAGGTGTGAAGATGTAAGCAACCAATCTGTTGTTGAAACTCGTTATTAACAATCATACATGCAGTGTAGATCACTGCATTTACACCAGACAGACAGTAGATGGCAGGTGGAGATGAACGAGGTGGCATACAGGATTAGACGGGCGAGCCTAGCAGGACTACCTCAGCAATAAACACGGATCTGCCAGCTGGTGAGTAGCAGTGGGCAAAAGCCTTTGCTGAGCTGTCCGGAATTTACAGCTCGGACTGGATCATGGAGGTGGTGGCAAGTGCAAGTAGTCCCAGACTGAGGCAGCCAGATAGAGGATGATGCTTCATGGCCTGAAGATGGCAACCATAGTGGCGTCGTTAGAACTGTGACAACTGGCACAGACTGTATGCTGCAGTAGGGCCCATCGCTGCCTAAGATGACAGGCTGGTTCTGGGGGTTTAAATATTGCAGACCATTGTCTAGTTTATAGAAGAACCATATTTCTGTGTCATCTGGAAATCTCTTGGATGGAGGCTGGTGACTGGGTTCTAGCAGTTGTCAAGCAACAGTCGGTCACACCATAGAAACTTCCTGTCATCTCAGGTCGTTGGTAGCTGGAAACGGGCTAACGCAAAAGCAGGAGGCTTCTGCTGACTTATGGAGGCGTCGTCCAGCAGGCAGACCTTGGATGCGACCTAATTTCGGCTATGGTCTGCTTTCCACGCCGCTAGAGCCTTTGGCCGCTATAATATCTATCTGCAGCCAATAAAATACCCTGCTCCACAAAACTTAAGGACGAGTTAGATATTATTCCTTTGGCCGAAACGAATAAAAACGTGGGAGAATGTTGCCAGAAATCACCCAGTTGTGTACAGAAAGCTGGAAGTCTATGGTGTGATGTCAGCATGACTGTAGCGCCACATAGGCTCTGCTATGCGAGGTAGTAGATGGAGCGAGAAAAGACAGTGTATGTCAATTAGCAAGAAGTTACAGTACACTGTGGTAGTGTTCTTAATTACAACATGATCCAGAGACAACATCTTGATGACTACACATGGGGAGGATTCATGTGGAAAGTGGTGAAGGATGAAGTGTGACAAGTGCAGTCCAGGTGTTTCGAAATGTTTACAGTGTTATTTCACATGTATGAGCCGCATTCTAGACTACAAACACTGCTGCCTCAAGACAAGGAGGTGGTCAGCCACAGTCAAATACAGCAGTAAATGACCACTACATTGTGCAACAGCCAAGAAGGAACCCACATCAAAAAGCGGATGCAAATGCAACCGGATTTAACGGATTTGCAAGGAACGCAATCTCATAGTGGCACAGCAATGGATTGGGAAAGGTCTTTTTCTTGTGTTCCATTGACACCCGCACATAGGCGGCACTATTTCCGATGGTGCCAGAAGAACAGCGACTGGATCAACGTGAAGTGGGATAGCGTGCCCCTCCCATATGAGAGAAGACTCAATTTTAGTAGTGTTTCTGGACATACCCTCGCATGACGAGAGCTGGGAACATGTAATACACCCAGGAACATTGTTCAACATGATTGTTTTGTTAGTCCAGGTGTTCTGGTGTGCAGAGGCAAAATGTAACATCAGTGCACTGACCTCCATATCTTTGAAGACATTATACTCACAGATTAGTGTTACTGTGACACCATAGTTCTTCCCCGTATGCGTCTTTTGAGGGCTGCATTTTCCCTGACTTCATATTTATGGGTGACAATGTGCGACCACATCTAACAGTGCAAGTGAAGGAGCTCTTGGAATGAGTTGATATATGGTGAATGGACTGGTCTGCCCATTCCCCTGACTTAAATCCCATTGACCACCTATTGAATGGATTGGGAAGAAGTATTGCAGCATGACCACATGCACCAACGACCACCCAGCTGTTGGTGACCGCCCTAGTGGAGGAATGGAACGTCCTATCACAAGAATTCCTTGAGGCCATCGTGGGAGCACGTTGCAGAGCATACACTGCCATCCTTAGTGATCACACACCCTATTAAGAACTGTGTCTTGACTTATTCATTAAGAAAGGGGCCATCGTAAATTGTGGCAACCTTACTGTAAATGGTCTGACCATGACATGCAACACCTAACATTAAATTTTGAAAATTGTTAGGGTAAAACATCTATCAGAACTGGGTACAGAAGGCCAACAAAACAGCCAAAAACTGAGAAATTTAGGAGATTGCTCAAAGAAATTAATTGGATGGATGTTAACAGCATCCAAGACACAAATGGGAAATACAAAACAGTCATTAATAAAGGTAGAACCTTATTTGAAAATTGCTTTCCCCTGAAGGTAACTCAAATTAAGCAGAAGTCTAATAAGCAACCTTGGATCACACAAGGGATAAAGATATGTGAGGCGAAAAGGAAACTCTATCTGATATTTAGGGACACCTTTTATACTAGCATTATAGCTCATTACAAAAATTACTGCTAAATATTGAAGAAGGCTATCGGGAAATTTAAACACCTGCATTATGAGAACAAGATAAATGCATCTAGCAATAAAATAAAAACAATATGGGATATAGTTAAGTCAGAGAAAGGTAGGATCAGAAAAGAGGAGGAACAAATAGCTCTAAAAATAAATGAAACCCTGGTAACAAATGCATGTTGTGTTGCAAACCATTTAAACAAGTGTTTTGTCTCTGTCAGGTTCAGTAAATAATGCAATAGAATATCTGAGACCAGTGCACACAAGCAATCTCAGTAAAATGGAATTGACACTTACTTCACCCAAAGAAATAGAATCCATCATAAAGTCTTTGAAATCAAAGCATTCTAGTGGTTATGATAACATATCAACAAAGTTAATAAAAGAGTGTTCATGTGAGCTTAGTCATATCTTAAGTTATTTGTGTAATCAAGCCGGCCAGTGTGGCCGAGCTGTTCTAGGCGCTTCAGTCTGGAACCGCCCGACTGCTATGGTCGCAGGTTCGAATCCTGCCTCGGGCATGTATGTGTGTGACGTCCTTGGGTTAGTTAGGTTTAATTAGTTCTAAGTTCTAGGGGACTGATGACCTCAGATGTTAAGTCCCATAGTGCTCAGAGCCATTTGAACCATTTTTTTGTGTAATGAATCACTTGTCACAGCAACATTCCCAGACTGGCTTAAATATGCTGAAGTTATTCCTCTCCACAAGACAGGAGACAAAGAAATGCCGTCAAATTACCGACCAATCTCACTTTTGCCAGCTTTTTCAAAAATCTTTGAAAAGGTTATGTTCAAGCGTCTACTTAAGCACCTTAGTGGAAACAAAGTACTGTCAAAGTCACAGTTTGGGTTTCTTAAGGGTTCTGATATTGAGAAGTCTATTTACACTTAAAGTGAAAATATCCTTAATTCATTATACAACAAATTAGAGGCAACTGGCATGTTCTGTGACCTGTCAAAGGCTTTTGACTGTGTGAATCATAGCATTCTTTTAAGTAATTTAAAATATTATGGCATCACTGGTAGTGCTGCAAAGTGGTTTCAGTCATATCTTACTAATAGAAAACAAAGGGCGTCATTGCGTAACACTTCAGCAGTAGGCAATCAGACATCATCTGACTGGTAAGAAATTACATGTAGTGTTCCCCAAGGTTCCATACTAGGTCAACTACTTTTTCTTATGTATATTAATGACTTGTCATCTTTTACATTACCAGATGCCAAGTCTGTCTTATATGCAGATGATACAAACATTGCAACAAATAGTAAATCAAATATAAATTTACAAAGGGCAGCTAATCATCTGTTTACTGTCATTAATAAGTGGTTCATAGCCAATTCACTGTCATTAAACTTTGAAAAGACCCACTATATGCAGTTCAGAACTTCCAAGAAATTTCCTTCTAGTGTGTGTATAAAACATGTTGACATGGAAACCGGAGAAGTTGAGAATGTAAAATTCTTGGGATTACAACCTGCTAATAAATTCAGTTGGGAGCGACATACTAACGAACTGCTAAAGCGCCTAAACAAGTCTGCATTTGCAATGCGATGTCAGACAAAGGAGATATAAATATAAGAACCTGGTGTATTTTGCTTAATTTCACTCCATTATGTCATATGGTATCATATTTTGGGGTAACTCCACAAACTGAGAAAAACTTTTTAGAGTACAGAAGCGTATAATAAGACTAATGTGTAGTGTAAATTCAAGAACATAATGTAGAAACCTATTCAAAGAATTGGTCATACTAACCACAGCTTCTCAGTATATTTATTCCTTAATTAAGTTTGTTGTAAATAACACATCTCTTTTTCCAACTAACTGCTTAGTACACAGTATCAATACTAGGAATAAGAAAAATATACATAAAGATTTAAAATCACTTACTCTTGCCCAGAAAGGAGGCCAGTATTCAGCAACACATATTTTCAATAAGTTAGCAGCAACCATTAAGAGTTTAGTAGTTTCAGACAAGGCACAATTTAAACATAATTTAAAAGAGTTTTTGGTGGCCAACTCCTTCTATTCCATCCACCAATTTTTCAACATGTGCAGTAGACCATTTTAATGAAAATTTTTTGTAATTTAAATTTTGACAATACTTGGTTGTAACAGCCAAGTAACTACCTACTGTTTGAATGATAGATGTATGGAAAGCAGATGTAAGTCTTAAGTCTGTAAATAGTGGAAGTTTAATCTTAAATCTTGTACATAATTTGACTGTTGTTAACTGAGGATCATTGAAATAAACAATTTACTTTAACTTTGACAATACTTTGTTGAAATAACCAAGTAACTAGCTACTGCATGAATGATGGATTTAATGAAAGTAGATGTAAATATTAGAAGTTTACTTTTAATTTATGTACATAATTTTACTGTTTATTGACTGAGGATCATTAAAATTAATAAAACTCAAGTATTTCTAATTACATTTTTGTAAAATGTTTATCTGACATGTTCCACACCCAGGAGGATCCCCTCTTGCGTGGATCTATGTAATAAATAATTAATTTAATGTAATCTAATCTAATCTACTGTAATTTGTATAAAAGTGTCATTTCTGTTCGTATCACTGCATACATCTTTTATTTATCTTTTGTACCATACTATAGCAGTTTTTTCTATGTCTGCTACAAATTTCATTGGGTTATGTTTCTTGGCACCAACAAATCATACAAAAGTTACGTTGGACCATAGGTTTTACATACTAGTGTATTATTTTAGTTCATGCTGTTACAGGAACTTAAGTGTCTTAAACATGTAAGGCAAATTGTGTGTGTCTGAGAATATGCACTGCAACGCCACAAATGTGAAAAATTTTATGTCAGGTTATTAGTAGGTACTTGGGGTGATACAAGAGAACAAACTTTGAATTGGATGTTGCATGAAGAATTTCATAATAGGGGCTGATGCTGTTCTGTTAAGGTATCGTTGATACCAATCTTTACTGGGACTGGACCAGCTCTGATGGCTACTGGGAGGTGAAATTGCAGCTGCTCATACAAGTCCAGTTTGGGCCATAATTATCGTATGGCAATGAAACTTGGTAGACATGCTAATACATTAATGCACAACCGATTTAGGATGGAAAAAATATTAGCTCCAATTCTGACAACCAGCTGCAAATCTGGCGCTGTACAGCATCTTGTAGATGTCTCCAGTGCTCACATTGAACAAATTTCGTAAATGGCAGTTAATAGTAAAATCAACATTAAGCCTTTCTCACTTGTTTGACATTTCCTGACATTTAATAAAATGAAACACCTGCAGCCATCCTTTCGATGATATTTATTATACAGCAACCAGTTTAGGTGACTCAATACACCATCTGTATTTAGTCACCAAAACTGGTTGCTATATTATAAAGAACATCGACAGAACTGTTTCATTTTATTACATAAGTGAACAGCCGAAGTGCCACAAATCTTCAATCAGAAGAATGGACATATACAAAATTTTCTACCCACATCCCAATTCTAATCTATTACATGCACGAACATTTCTGTTTATGTCGATCTTGCACTGACAGAGCTGCATTTGCACCTTGCGCCCAAAACTGGAACTAATTTTTTCCCAGCATAAATCGATTCTGCATTAACGCATTAGTATGTCTATTAAGTTTCGTTGCCATACGATAATTACAGTCGTCATTGGACCTCAATGAGTAGCTGTACTTCAATTGTAACCGCCTGATATGTGATAGGGTATAAAATAGTAACTCTTGTTGCTCATTATACATGGAGTAAATTTTTGTGTTAAGTTACTGTCTCAAAGCTTCTGTCAGGGCAGTTGAGTGAGTAGTGCTACAGATTGTTTTTCGATTATAATTCTGAGTGGAGAACTCAGATTTTTTGAAGGTAACAAAATGAGTCATGGCTGCATATGTACATATAATAAAATATTGATGAGAATAACTAATGTAATGTAAGTATAACATGATTGTCAACTACACTCATGCTCATAAATTAAGGATAACTGCAGAATGTGGTGCCACACAACGTAGCACTATACACAACTGGTGCTAATAGTGTAGGCACGTAGGGAACACACAAGACACAGATCTGTAAGTCCACGGTATTGGCGATGAGTTGAGAAAACTCTCCAGAAACACATGTGCTACAAAACGCCACTGTTTCCTGCACATGTACCCCGACATCAATATGGGATATGATCACCAAGTACACATACACAGGCCGCACAATGGGTTGGCATACTATGGATGAGGTTATGGAGCAGCTGCTGGGGTACAGCCTCCCATTCTTGCACCAGTGCCTGTCGGAGCTCCTGAAGTGTCCTAGGAGTTTGAAGACATGTTGCGATATGTCGACTGAGAGCATCCCAGACGTGCTCGATGGCGTTTAGGCATGGCGAACATGCAGGCCGCTCCATTTGCATGATATCTTCTGTTTCAAGGAACTCCTCCATGATGGCAGCTCGGTGGGGCCGTGCACTGTCATCCACCAGGAGTAAGATTGGACCCACTGCACCCCTGAAAAGCCGGACATAATGGTGCAAAATGACGTCCCGATACACCTGACCTGTTACAGTTCCTCTGTCAAAGACATGCAGGGGTGTTTGTGCACCAATCATAATCCCACCCAACATCATCAAACCACGACCTCCATACAGGTCCCTTTCAAGGACATTAAGGGGTTGGTATCTGGTTCCTGGTTCACTGCAGATAAAAACCCAGAGAGAATCACTGTTCAGACTATACCTGGACTCGGCCGTGAACATAACCTGGGTCCACTGTTTCAATGATCATGTACTGTGTTCTCGACACCAGGCTTCACGAGCCCACCTGTGACCAGGGGTCAGTGCAATGCTCCTTGCAGATCTCCGGGCTAATAAACAATGTCTGTTCAGTCGTCTGTAGACTGTGTGTTTGGAGACAACTGTTCCAGTGGCTGTGATAGGGTCCCGAGCAAGGCTATCTGCAGTACTCTGTGGCCGTCTGTGGGTACTGATAGTGAGATATCGGTCTTCTTGTGATTTTGCACACTGAGGACGTACAGTACTGTAGCGCCTGGACACGTTTCCTGTCTGCTCGAATCGTTGCCATAGTCTTGAGGTCACACTCTGTGGCACACGGAGGGCCCGTGCTACGACCTACTGTGTTTGGCCAGCCTCCAGTTGCCCTAGTATTCTACCCCTCATAACGTGATCAACATGTGTTCTTTGAGCCATTTTCAACACACAGTCACCATTGGCACATCTGAAACGTCTGTACACTTACTCGATGCACCGCACTCTGACATGTGGACTGCTATCAGTGCCACCGTGCGACGAGTGCAGGTCAAATGCACCGAATGTTCATACCCCAAGGTGATATAAACCCACCAACCACCCACCAGAGGGTAGTTTCACCATGTATCAGCACTAGCCTTAATTTATGAGCATTAGTGTAGATAAAATACTCAAGGAATATAATCTAGTTGACAATCATGTTATACAATACTTTTACATTTTAGTTTTTATTCCTATGACATTTCTGTTTGATGAGAGACTTTGGCTTGGATGGTTTTAACCATGGTGTGATTACATGTATTCCATGCAACTTTTTATTGTGATGAAGATTGCCCTAGTGCAATCGAAACCATGATAACTGAAAAAAATTTTGAGCAACCGAAGTGGCTGTATATACATCCTGTAATTATCCAAAATTTCGCCTTTTAATATCTGTTGATAGCTTATACTGTAGTTCTGTTTCTCAATATGTAAGCTTTGTTAGAGAAACTATATTTAGTACGTAATAGATGTAATAGTGCAATTATTTCTGACTGTACATAATTGATTGTAATTATAATGAAAATATTGTAAATTGCTCGTAAATAGCCAAGGGAACTTAATTTAAATGTATTGTTAGCAACTATGAAATTGCAGTAGCTGTGCCATTGTTTATCTTTGCATATGGAGAGTCTTTTTTGCGTTGCGAGCAGAGAGGAAGCACAGCAGCTTGAGTCATGAAAGAGTGCGGAAGTGTTTGTTGGGCGCTCCTGCAGACGTGGTGTGCAGTTATGCTCGCGCCAGTGTAGACGCGCCTGATTCATTAACCCGCAAGTATTGAGAATATGGCAGGAGTGGATAGGCACAGGAAGCTGCAATTCCATCTACTGCCTGCTCCATAATTACCCTTGGCTCTGAAGACGTCTCGGGGCTCTCAAACAGCAGCAGCAACAGTGACAGCTCAGCATTGCCATCAGCTACATTCTTCGTTGTCTGTACGGCTACAACATTGTAAAACTAACTGACAGATGTAGTACTTTAGAGGCTTTACCCAGTTGCATGTCTCTCACAAAGTATGACTATCTTGAGTAATAACTTGCAGTACCTTAAATTGTAGGGCTTCTGTGTCGTCACTCTGACATTATAACCAAGCAGCGTCCCTTTCCTTTCCATGCAATCACCGAGAGTCGCAAGAATATGAAAATTGATTAACTACTTACTGCCCATTTTGTGTGTTTGCCAATGACCAGTTTCCATCTAAATTTACTGCCTCAGTAACTGTTCAGTCTTGTATTTTATAACAGACACTTAACTAATTTGCAATTTTGAGTATTAACTTCATTCACTTAAATTAATGTAAAATGTCACTGGCAAAACTGATAACTAACGTTACAGCACAAATTAAGAGTGTGCAATTTCATTCAAAACACATTGAATGATGACTGCATGACACCTTATAGAATCATTAGGTAATAGAATATTTGCTGTAATTTTTAGTGCATAATAGTTACTTTTGTTCTTTATTTATTTACCAGAAAGCCCATTGGTGCAAGGCTACTGGCCATGACATTCAAAGTTAAGAAGAAATTGTATTGCTTTTATGTAAAAGAATTTAACAATGGATGTTATTGTTACTTTATTTAGAATGTGAAAGTGGTCAAGCTCTGATTATTTAAATATGTTAAAATGTAAAATAATGTAGAAGAAGCTGTAGCTAATCAGATGGACGGCTTCAGGAAAGGGAACTGCACTAGTCAGTTGAGTGACGATGATCGGCGCACGGGAAAATGCTGCTGGAGACAGGCAGAGAGGGACAGCTCTGGTCTAGACACCAAAGAGTACAGTGTGGCTGTAGACACCAAAGTGGACAGTACTGGTGGAGACACGAAAGAGGATGGTTGGTACTTAGGTAGCTAGGAAGTAAAATGACTTAGAAAATTTCGTGCTGTGTGGTATCATGGGACTTAGTCTCTGAGTGGTAAGCACCCACGAGCATGGTGTGAACTCTAACCTTTGGTGTAGTTAAGGAGGCAGAGTATTGGACTTATGTTTTGCGATGAGATTGTGAATGATCGAACTGCATCAAATGGATATGCACTCGAGTGTTTGCTTTCTGAATAAACATTATTCTAAACAAATCGCAACTGTGTGGCCTCAATTATTTATGGGTCGTTAATTTGGTTCCCAATAGTATTATTACTGTTATTATATGTTATGTTAACTTTGTATTTCGCAAACTTGCCATCAGCCACACAATTTAACCAATGGGTCACAAGTGTCTAATTTAGGGCGTGTAATGCAACACATGCGGATCAACCCCTAGACGAGTTTGGGCCGAGATATTTCGACAAAGAGCAACCACATGTGAGCCTGAACATCTTTGGTATGTTAGTTCGAACTCACATTTTCTCGCAGGCGTCACAACACATCCTGATAGTACCATCGAAACACAGTTTGTCCCAGTGGCACGAATTCATGATGAACTAATCCTTCATAGGCAAAGAAAACTATCAGCATGGCTTTGACATTTGACATGACCTGGTGGGCTTTTTTTGGTCTTGGAGAATATTTCCCAGCTCATTGTGAAGATTGATCCTTGGTTCAAATGGTTCAATTGGCTCTGAGCACTATGGGACTTAATATCTGAGGTCATCAGACCCCTAGAACTTAGAACTACTTAAACCTAACTAACCTAAGGATATCACACACATCCATGCCCCTGGCAGGGTTCGAACCTGCGACCATAGCGGTTGCGCGGTTCCAGACTGAAGCGCCTAGAACCGCTCGGCCACCCTGGCTGGCTAGTTCCTTGGTCTCAACATCATAACCATACACTTACGTATCATCACCAGTTATGATTCTCCTAAAGAACATCTCATTCTCATTTGCGGGATCCAAAAGCTCTTCACAGATTGCGAGGCGAAGGTCTTTCTGGTCTTGACTCATAAGCTGTGGGAGGAACTTGGCGGCAACACAGTGAATTCCAAGATGCTGTGTCAGGATTTTATGACATGATCCAATTGAAATGTTACAGTCTTCTGCAATCCCTTGGGCAGTCAGTCTGTGATTGACATGCACAATTTCGTTGATATTCCTGAGATGAGTAGACGTCGAAGGGCGTCGTGAAGAAGGATAATGGTTCAAATGGCTCTGAGCACTATGCGACTTAACTTCTGAGGTCATCAGTCGCCTAGAACTTAGAACTAATTAAACCTAACTAACCTAAGGACATCACACACATCCATGCCCGAGGCAGGATTCGAACCTGCGACCATTGCGGTCGCTCGGCTCCAAACTGTAGCGCCTAGAACTGCACGGCCACTCCGGCCGGCGAACAAGGGTAATCTTTGACTTCCTTCCGGCCATTTTTAAAGCAGCTGAACGATTCGTAACACCGAGTACGGCGTCAGCACTCATCACCATAGGCATATTGCATAATTTGGTGGGTCTGTGTAAAGGTTTTCTTGAGTTTCACGCAAAATTAAATGCAGACGCGTTGCTCCTCTAGCTCTGCAATCTCGAAATTCGCAAACTGTGTGACACACTGTTCTACTCAATACAGCACTGGGCAATTACTAACATACATAGAGCAATGAGACTTTCGGCAGTTACACATTAAACACAGACGTGTGCAGGGATGCCAACTTCATTTCGCTCCAACGAACCAGTGGTGCGAAGTTACAGATGTTCCAGATTTATTTTTTTACAGACCTCGTATGGTTCATTGGGTGTCTCATATTACTGTGTAGTAAGACCCTTCCAGAGTCTTGAATGAGCAACACAGTAGGAGGAAGCAAGGGCCACCGATGACCAGCCCTTCGAGCTGTCTGTGTAGCCTAGCCACCTTCTAAAGACTAAGCTGTTTGGAGCAAGGGATTGTGACCCAGCCACTGATCACCAGGTAGGAGTTTAAGGGTCCTGTATTGTCTGGCACATTGCCTTCAGAGTGTGTGCAGTAAGGATTTCACAGAGTACAGCCCACTTGCTGTGTGGTACTGGACTCTGGGCAAAAAGCCCAATATAATGTATCATGTCACAAGTTTGCACAATGCAGAAATGTTATTTTTACAAGTAGACCTCTGTCGTCACTAACACTTTTCGTAAAAAAACTGGAGGGTACCAGGCAGGCCAAGAGATATTAATCTCTTCTTTCCCATGGGAATCTAGGTTGGTGTTTATTGAAAGTTTTTTCTTCTCTCGTTGTGTGGTAGGAAGTGCAATAGTCAGCTCCCCTTCAACTGGAGTAGGAATGTCTCTCTCTCTTGAGGTGTGAAGGTGTCTCACTAGGTGTCTTAAAAAAAGATCGGTAATTGGGAATTTGGAGCTCTGTTTTCTTGGAATTCAATATGTGGGAAGGTAGCTGATTGAACAACTTATAAAACATTCGTTAGGTGGGACATTGGACCACTGTTTTTTTTAAAAAACATATTATTAATTAATGTTTAGAGGTGTTTCTCACTGGTTAAGTATCAGTTTTCTCGGCATTCTGAAGAGAGATGTGGAAACCATCACTTAGGTCTTGTAGATGTGGTGGAACAGACTCTGGACAGAGATGCAGAAGAGGACACACTAGCCTTGGAGATGTGACAGAAGGTAGACTTGTAGTTTTTAGGGGTCAGCACATCACTCAGAGGCTGATGACTAGTGTTTAGTAGCAGAGCCTATTGTGTGCATGACTAGACTTTTCGACTCATCAACTATGGTGAGAATATCTTGTAGCACTGCCTAACCAGGAAGGAGAGCAGTCAGGCATTTTTTGATGCATTGCTTTTAAACATGATTAGGTCCCATGATTTAACCCTTGGTCAAGTATCTGAGGGAGCATCCACTTGTACCAAGATTTTTAATTCAGTTGTTGAAAAACCCTCTTCTGATTATTATATGCTGATTTCACACATCTCTCTGTCCTGGTTGGAGCAATCACTGCATGTGCATATGCAGATGTCCTTTTCCAAGAATGATCTACTGAGATGCCGATCGTTCCCATCTCACAATTTCCTTGCAGGCTTTGTCAAATCAACCTAGCACTGCTTTAAATTTGTTTGAATGTTCACCATTGGTATTTTCCTGTCACTTTGTATTTTATTAAGCACATTAATGTGTAATTATTGCTTCTTGTTTATTTATGTGGTCACAAGGAGTTATTGTAAGAAATTGGGGTCAACTTGTACCAAGATTTTTAATTCAGTTGTTGACAAACCCTCTTCTGATTATTAAATCTTTAATGCTTTTTGTATGAACTAACTCTCAGTACTCATTAATGAGGATCATTATATTCACATTGTTAAAGCTGTTGTGCTACGGATTCACCTCCATATCTGAGTTCATGGGGAGTAATCTGTCTCTCAGTCATTTCAGCCAGTGCAGATCACTGAAGCAGGTGAAAGGTTTTTAGCCCAGATGGTGTCTTACAACAGTTCTTTACAACCTCTTGCTGATGACATGAACGTTTTTCCTACATGAGTAACTACTGGCAACTATTCTTATTTTAATATTTTAATTTATTTACAACAATTATATTTCAATATATTCATGAAAAGATTGATAATGGTAATTTAACAAAAATATTTTGAAACTGAAAGTTTTTATTTTTTAGGAATTTTATTTATTTTGCATCCTGGGAAAATATTATCAACACTTGAAGTGACGTGAGATCTGCATGAACAAATAATTGGAATTTTGGAGCTCGGAGAGTGTAATACCAGCGTTTTTAGTTAAGGAACAAAATGTAGTTCTTTCAAATCTGAATTAAAAGCTAAGTTACTGAAAAATTAGTTCTTTGTCGAAGGCTTCTGTCATGTACGTTTCGCTATTCAATGCAAGAATGGAAAGAAAGAAAGGAATTTTCAGTACATTTGGACAGATGGAGGAAATCCTTTATATACTCATATTTCCATGAGATAAATACTGATGAATGCCATCAAGTTTACAATTACCTAAACTACAGACAGAGGAATTATGTTTAGATGCATGCACTGAAAGGATAAGAATAATGTAAGAGTCAAAGAGAACATAGTAGGTTGCATCACTAAAATTTTAATGTTCTCAGGTGGTAGCTCACTGTTAAGAGCTGTTTGGAGAAGTTACATAGATTTCAAATGCTGCTAAACCAAAGGAACCAAAAGTTGCTGCATACTTTTACAGCAACAACTATTCTTGGTTTCTGTTGGACCATTCTAAATGACTTAGTGGTCATCAAACTGCAGCCCATGGGGCCATGTGTGACCCAAACCAATTATTAGTGTGACCCATGGTTTTCAGGCATGCTTTATAATAGTATGCATCTAATGGCTATGAGTCAGATCCAAAAACAGCAACAAATGTTAAGAGTATCATAACAGTGTAGTTTTCCTGGCCAGTAACAAAAATATTTACAGAGGCAGTAATATTTTAAGATTTCCTTAGCTGTAACTGATGTTGATGAGTTCAGCTGTGAGGTAAGTTAAGCTGCCACTTATCTCAGAGAAAGATGGGTAAATACTGGGCCCCCTGGGGGGGAGGCGGGGGGGGGAGGATGTAGAGTATGTGAGAGGTGGAATGTTTTGTTGTTTGTCTTCTGACAACTGAAGAGCACATGTGATTCATTTCGATTAGCTGCTACAGTTTAAATTTCAAATTGAAAGAACATGGATTTGTGAATGAGCATTATAGAGATGGACGTGTTGAAATGCGGATACTTGTAACAAAGAATATGAATTTTGGCTGTTGTAATCCAATGCAATAAGTAGAAGAAAAATAGAATAAAAATTAATAAATCTGTGTGATTATGTCTCATATTTTATTACATATTTAGAAATAAGAGCAGCTAGTGTTATTAATCAATTAATCATTGGCTGATACAGACAACACAACAACACTTTGTCAGGTAGTTACAGTGTCACAGCTCTGTGGTCATTAAGGATGGCAGCAATCTGAAAAACAGAATAGTTGACATGATGTGTTCCAAATGGTGCTGACTTCTAAAGATTAGCACTGGAGGACCAGTGCCCAAGTTATCATGCCTTTACTACGGCTAGTCTATTGAGTGCTCACAACATATAGTTTTGTGTAGGTTACCAATTAATAATCTGATTGATACATATGTGGAATGTGGTGTCATTCCACAACCTCCGCATTTGCTCTTCAACAAAAAGGTTCTATGACCACTGTTCTACATTAGTTCCAGTGACTAATAATGAGACAAATACAAATACAATACAAGTGATTATCAGCAAATAAGAAAGATTTTTTTGGGAGTTAGTTCCATAGATCAGATTTGTCATGACAAGGAACGTTTCAACGGAACAGAATGTTACAGAGACATCTAGATAAAAAAAGTAACAGGCTTGGATTTGAGCCCCAATGAATGTCGTATTTTATTTGTTATTAATTTAAAAGTAGAATGCTGTTTCTTGTTTTATTTTGAACTTTCTAATTATACTAAAGTATCGCCTTTTGCTTTAAGTGTTCTAGTTGTGAATGTAAGCAGCTATGCTAAATTTCTTATACCTCGTTTTTCTAATTTTGTTACGAAGACTTTATAATGTGTAACATCAAAATCTTGGAAAGGTCTGGGAAAATAGATGTAGTGCTTTTATACTGGTGAAATGGTTCAGCTACTGAAGTGGTCATCTGAATTTTTCAAAATTAATTTTTAGTCTATCACCTTGATGCCATCTAGTGAAAGAGATAATTTGTTCTTTAACTATTACACAACAAGTTTACATTTATAACCTACTATATAGCTTTAAATTTTTGAGATTTTATAATCACACTGACAATTCCGCAGATATCTTTTTGCTATATCAGTGCAAACATCTTTTCGGTCGGGTGTTCAGTACGTGAAGGCTGCAGTTCCTTTTAAAGGAACGTTTATCACCTACGAAACTAATAGGCAGATGTACTTCCTGCACCCACCAGCCAGTGCGTCGATATGTTAGCATGTATATGTAGTAGTTTTAGGCAGAAGAGTGTTATTGGTATCGTTCCCCGTATAATTCCCATTCGCCGCCGATTACACGGCTGTTAATTTTCCGTACCTGCTCTGGGACTATAATTTGGCAACAGTTTGCATCTGCTCCTCAGCTTTGTTATCCCTTGTGACTACCTGTGTGAATTATTTCGACACCTTGAATACGAGAATGCCCGTGATCTTCATCAGGACCGAGTTACGTATGACTGCTGTACCTATTCACAAAGACTACACTTTTCTCATCAACTCGTTTTTCTACACGTGCAGTGCCAGAGCTGCTATTGTGTCTGTAACAATTTTATTCTCTCCTGAAAGTTAATTGTCACGACAGAGCACACGAAGTATTGTTTTTTTCTTTTTTTGTAATTCAGCGTCTTTTCATTCAAAGACTGCATATATAACTAGTATGTTTTTTTCTGATGAAATCATTCGATGTTAAGGAATTCTGCAGATGTAGAAATGATAAGATCTAAATAACTGGAAATATGATGTATAAAACGATAATGAGCACACTATGCGTTGGGAAGCAGAGTCAGGAATGAAAGTAGCGCGAGCATACAATGTTGGCAGCATTTGACTCGGATTCGATTATTGTAAACAGAGCAGTGCTTGTGTTTGTTGGGTGGTGTAAGTGTTGAGGTTAAGTCATTTGTTCGGTAATTGAGTCTCGTTTACTGGGGAAGTGACTTAATAGTAGAGTCGCTCAAATTTGAAAACTTAGTTTAGTCCAACAATATATTTTGTAATTATCATTATCACCAAAAATAATTAATTTTGCATTCTAGAATAGACAGCTAAATACAAGCACTGGCCCACGTTCAGTGTTACGGTTCTTCATTCTTACGTTCGAAATGACTTTAGCAAAACCGAGAGGCGAACTCAGGCAAGTTCGGAAAAAAGAAGATGCCAAGAATAAACCCAAAGCTACATCACCTAAACCTGATAACAAGGAGGAGCAAACAAAAGACAAACCACCGTAAGAAATTATACATATTAGTTGTTTTGGCTACTTTGAAGGCCATTTTCGCAGAACTGTTTGCCTATTGTTGTACAAGAGTTTCTGGCAACTTTATGCCCAACTGAATTTTCCTCGCTATCAAACTTGCACATCGAAAGGGGATTAAGGCCTAGTTAAAAGCTGGAAAAACAAAAGAAATTTTCCATTTGCAAACACCGAAATTAAATTTAAAATCAAACAAAAATGCTTCTTTCATAGCAAATAGGCCAACTAATGTTCCCGTGACCAGGTTTTGTTTAAAAACTAGTAAAATTTTCTATTCCAATGGCGAAATTGTTTGTAAATATGGTATCATTAAATCTGTAAGTGAATTATGTATTTGTGCACGAAAACCAACGATATTAAACAGCATGGAAGCTTCACACTGTAATTTTATAAATGTATGATTTACAACTAATTTGTATGGCACTTAACATCTAGCCAATGTAGTAGTTAATAGTGACATTTGAAAACCAGAAAAATTACAAAGCACAACTATGAAGACAGATAAATACCTTAATTTAGTCTAACAGGAAGTGACAAGATAAGTGAGAAATCCAGTCTAATGAAAACTGAATCCGATAAAAATTTCAGGATCCCTTTAAGCGCACACTGTGGTAGCATTAAATATGGAGAGCTTGTTGTATGCTTAACAGTATCCCACTTTATTTTTTGATCAGTGTAGTAATTACCATTAATTCAGTTTTCCATGAAAAATATCTGAGAAAACACCAATTTAAAAGATGATGTAGATTCTAAATAAATGCAATATAAATGTATTCCTTAACAAGCCAGTTATGTTAGTGTCACATATTTCATGCACTTCAAAGAACTTGGTTTCTTTATATCCTATTTCTTTCTTCCAACCTTCTATTTCTCAATCCTATTTCTTTCTTCCAACCTTCTATTTCTCACTGCCCACATTCATTGCCCTCCCTCCATACCCCATCCACATGATTTTCTGTTCCAATATTCCTTTCTTTGTTGTTACTTTCATGTAAGAGAGATATATTTCTTTGCAATATGTTATTTGAATGTTAAAGATTATTATTTTCTCTTAGCTTCTTTTTTCCCTTTTGTTTTGTTTTTGATTCTTATTCTTGTTAAGAGATGTATACTTCAAAAATTTGTTGGTGACAGGTTCAGCATCAGTTTTGATACTGCAGTGAAACTGTTTCTTCTAAATCAGGGTTTAGAGAACAAAGGATTTAAGAATGAAATATATTTGTCATATTTCATTTTACAAATTACTAGTGTAGTTCGTTTGCTCAACATCCATCTATTTTGTGCAAATTTCTGTAATGCACTGAGTGGCAGAGCATATTTTTTGTTGTACAACATATAGGCCTATATTAAGACTTCCTCCCTCTACTGGAGAATGAGGAAAAATGACTGTAACTATTCATGTGTGTGAGCTGTTACTTGTCGTCTTCGATCCTTTGTAAGTGATATTCTGGATGCTAGAGTATGTTGTACCTTGACATGTGTATCTTTCATGAGATGTTAGACATTTCTCTTCGTGTATTTATCAGTTCAGATTTTAAAACCTTTCTGTTACTCTTTTATTATTATTATTATTATTATTATTATTATTATTTTAAATGCTCTGTGTCATCTCATCATGTTTCAAAGATCACATCAAAAAGGGGAACCTTTGAGGATTTGTAATGAAACAAAACATGCATTAAGAAAAATGTACAACTAATTCAGAAAACCAAATAAGGGCACCACTTTGATGATACTACTGATCTCTTTGACCTACCAAAGTGCAAAATTGATTGATACATATAAGTACTTATCAAACATGAAATGTATGCGTGCAGCCCCATAAACGTGGCTGTTGTAACAATGGAAATTGGGAGTGTGATCATGGAAATATAGAGGAAAGGGCAGCAAATAAGTAAGGGCCATTCCGTGCCAAGTGGTCTAATATCGAGAAATGTTCCCACATGACCATCATGGATTTTGATGAAATTTTGTATGAACATTCACACGTTCTCAATGAACACTGGTAAAGCTTCAGTTTCAGAAATTCAATACTTGCAGAGATATAGTTACTTGTTTGAAACCATAGCACAGCTTCCAATAGTGCATCCTTGAATTTTCAGCAACTTTGAGATATCTCTCTAAGTATTTACATGAAAGAAACAAAACTTGGCCATCTTATACAACTTTTAGAGCTCTTTAAAGTAAAATATTAAGAAAAGGATTTCTGAGAAATTTTCATATAGATAATTTGAAGCAAAGTTGGGCAAAAAAATATCTGTTTAGAAAAAAAAACGCGAACTTTAGTTTTTTATATCTCCCAAAAGTAATTGTGGGATGTACATGAAACATTGCACACCATAACTCACCAACACAAGGTCTTAGAATATAAAATTTCATTCTCCTATTGCTTTCCATTATTTCACAAATCTAGGGTGAAGTTGACGATTTTTCAAAAAGTGCTAAAAATGGGTATTTTTAGTCAAATTTTTCAAAAAGGTGTTTTCTCCAAACTTCTAAACTATGGTCATTAGAAAGGGCATATTCTAAACTATCTAGAAAAGTGGACTTGGTTTT
Source organism: Schistocerca nitens (assembly GCF_023898315.1). Taxonomy (NCBI): domain Eukaryota; kingdom Metazoa; phylum Arthropoda; class Insecta; order Orthoptera; family Acrididae; genus Schistocerca; species Schistocerca nitens. The sequence goes on along the minus strand of NC_064617.1, from coordinate 925,598,890 downwards.
GCAATGCAAGCATATAAGGCCCTAAAAAGTAGCATCATCAAAGAGGCGCACTGGAAGTTTGAACACATTTTTCTGGCACCCAAATTATACCTGAAATCTTTTATTTTGCCTTATACATGTTTATTAATGTCTGGGGTAAGTGAAATAAGAAGTCCTGATGAATAGGACCTAGCTTAAGTCTGAATAGCAAAAGAATAAAAATAGAAACAATGTTATTTCTTAATTGTCACCTCGTCCCCCCCCCCCCCACTCTCTCTCTCTCTCTCTCTCTCTCTCTCTCTCTCTCTCTCTCTCTCTCTCTCTCTCACACACACACACACACACACACACACACACACGCTTATTATTAAGAATGAATGTAAATCGTGAAATTTATTGGCATAATCATCTAATTATTTGTTGCCTGTTTAATGAACAACACCAGCTTACTGATGGAAAAGAAGTGTATAAATGAGATGCTGTGGTCCATGGTGGCTTAACCACTGCTAGTTTCATTTCACCTGAGAAAACCAGCATTCCCATAGCCATAGGGGCCACGCCCGATAGCTTAGCAACAACAGCTACGGGTGGGTTTCTTTACCACAGGATCCCAAGCCGGATAGTAAAATTATTTAAGTGCCCTGTGTAAAATTAGAAGGCCCTCTTGGGTTCCTTAGTTTGTTTCCTCTAAGTTGTTTCAGTTTTTGATATGCTACATTAATTTTCTGATGAATATCAAGAGGAATGGTGTATTGCCGGCCAGACGAATTTACTGATGGAGCTGGAATAACTACAATAATGTGGTGCTCCGAAACCCAGCACTTGTCACTTCTTGGTGGCCAATAAAATGAATTTGCTGGACCATGTGGGTGCATAAAGTTTATTAATGCATCCCTTTGCTCTGTGGAGGTCTCACAGATATTCCCAATCCACCACACGTTTTCATAGATGCATGCAACATATTGTCCTGGTTGGAGAGCAGACATTAATATGCCTCCTTGATTACTGTGACCCATTTTAGCTAGAAAAGATGAACAATCATTTGAAACTCTGCTGACCTGAATTGTTGTTTCATCAATAGGTAAAAAGTGATGATTTTCTCTAGTGCCTGCTACAGTTTGTCCAAGTTTAAATCTCTCTTCTTGTGGCACAATATTTTTTTCAATTTCATCTTTACTGACGAAAACAAATTTCCATTAATGTTTTCAGAGCAGAAGTGAAACAGATCTAGGGGAGTTATAATTTGTCCATTAAGTGGCCGTTGCAAGCTTGCTCTTGCTGCTAACCGCTTTGTTGTACCTCCAATCCCATCACAAGGTGATTTCCCGTGACTAGTAGCAAAAAAATTCCATTTGGCTGTCATTTGGTTGTTAATTGGAAAAGCTAATGAATTTGAATGCTAAATAAAGTTGAGGTAGCAGATCTATCTGTAACATTGCCTAATGTTTACGTTCATGTCATATTCAAACCCACTTTTCATGATAAAAGCTAATACTGGATGGCAGATTCGGTAACAGTGCATTAGATGGTGAACAAGCCTCACAATAGTGTTTTGATGCATGTTATGTACAGATATAGTTACATAAAATATGAAAAATGCAAAGAGGGGCCACTTCATGACTTTTAGCCAGAAATTTAGTATTTTAGGTTATGTTAGAATTCACTGTCGATAAAATAGCCACATGTAATGTTAAGTCATTGCACTGTTTTTAATTGAAGAACTCTGTTGGCTTTCTACATCCAAGAGACAACTCACTGTGAGATGCATAATTTAATTCCATGTTTGTCACCATAAATGCATATTTCAGTGTATACGCCATTAGATAACTACCACAATCTTTTCAGTGGTGATAATTTTTCATGTACTACCTCCCTGTGGTAGAGTGGAGCTCACAAACATTCTGGTTCATGTTTACTGCAAGCTGCATGAGTGGACCCAGACCATGGTACAGTCAGCACCTACAAAACATTGCCAAGTCAACGCCAGCTTTGACTGCACCATTCACACACTGTCTTTTAAATGCCTCATTTGGATGTTGGTGCATCGACTCCTAGCTTCAAATGAAATGAAGCAAAATTATAACTTACCAGACACACCTTCAAGCAGTTTCTGTGTTGTCTAGTCCACTGAAGATGTGCAGCTTTATGTTCTGCTGTGAGCAGTGGCCTTTTGCAAGGTAACCATCTCCAAATATCCATTGCACACATTTCCCTTCATAGTATTTTCTTGGAAGCTGATTGAGGTGGACCTGTGTTTACTGGCAGCAACAATTCCTGTCGGGTTTGAAACTGATTGTTATTGACAAGGTGTGACACTTGTCTCCAGGCCCTGTCAGCTAGAATTGTTTGAAGACCAGACCACATATGCTGTGTTACATGGCCGTGAGTGCTTTTGTTGATGTTCATCTTATATCCTCCTTTCAAGATCATGTCCATTCCTTTCAGCTGCCCTTCCAAGTCCTTTGCTGTCTTTTAGAGCATTTCAGTGTCATTGGCTAACCTCAAAGTTTGTATTTCTTCTCCCCTGACTTTAGTTCCTGCTGCAAATTTTTCTTTTGTTTCCTTTACTGCATGCTCAATGTACAGATTGAAAAACATAGGGGATAGGCTATGAACCTGCCTCACTCCCTTCTCAACCACTGCTTCCATTTCATGCCCCCCTACTCACATAACTGCCTCTGGTTTCTGTACAAGTTGTAAATATTGTTTCACTCCCTGTATTTTACCCCTGCTACCCTCAGAATTTCAAAGAAAGTATTCCACTCAACATCGTCAAAAGCTTTATCTTAATTCTACAAATGCTATAAATATAGGTTTACATTTTGTTAACCTATCTTCTGTTATTAGACTTAGGGCCAGTATTGCCTCACATATTCCTACATGTCTCTGAAATCCAAACCGATCTTCCCCGAGGTCGAATCTACCAGTTTTTCCATTCTTCTGTAAAGAATTTTAGTTAGTATTTTGCACCCATGTCTTAAGGGGGTTGGAACTGTAATAGTGGCAACTATTTATTTACAGCTCGTGCAAAATAGATATGTTTTTCAAAGTTTTACCTACCTTCAAAGTAGTCACCAGCATTGTATATAAATCATTACCAGCGATGTGGAAGTCGTAGGATACACTTAGCAGTGCCAGTTGTGTTGACAGTTTGAGCGGCGCGGTCTACTGCCCGACAAATTTGTAGCCCTCGTATCAAACTATTAGTTTGGTAATATTCGTACCTATCAGCACCTGCTTTCTTTGGAATTGCAATTATTATATTCTTTTTGAAATGTGGGGGTACCACAGAAATCGTAAATCAGGATGACCAGACAGGGCAAACCCCACCCTCTTTAATATGAGGTCAGTGTCTTAACTACAACACTGCTTCATCCATTGGTCCTTATTGTACAGTGTTCTTTGATTTATACAGAATTTGCTCCAGGTAACTTACAAAACATAATTTTGGTCTTCATTGCTGTACCCTCTAAGGACACCTGCAGGTGATTTGCTGCTACTCTTCTTGCACCAACTCTAATTGGGTCAGAAAACTGACTCCAGCCCTGTAAACATGCACCAGTGCCCCATGAACATGTTGATGTCCTCCCCTTCATACACCTGAAAAATTGAGTCAGCATCCACCCATGATGAGGTGGATGTTGAATCTGTGCAAATGACAATACATAACCATCATACACTACAGATTGACAGTATTATGAAAAGGATAGATTGCCACTTGTTATAGGCTACAGAGTTGATGTTAAGTTGCAGACAGGCACAACAAAATAACTGATACACATTTGAGCTTTTGGTAAAAATACCTCCTTCTAAAATAGAAAGAAGCACAACTCACACTCGTGACCACTGTCTCTGGCCACTGAGGCCGGATTCAGGTGAGTAGCGATCCGTCCTTTCTGTAATATGGTCGTTATTTTAACCAGCGCAAAAATTGCCTGCAGTATTTATTTTATTTGTGTAATATATCTATTTGTTGGAGTGAATAAGCAAGAATTTAGGTAGTTGTAGAAAAATATCTAGAGTATGTGCTGTCATGGTGTTATAATTTTTGTGAATTATTTAAACCTGCCTATTATATTTAGGCCCTAATTTAAGTACGGGCAGATTTGGCCCCCATAGATATCAGTGAGACATCTTTTCTCATTAAAGTAATTCTCAATGTGGCAGAAAGAAATGCAGTTTCTGACCGTTCCTACTGCTGTATTGTGTTGCCATTGTTGTTTTGAAATAAATCTCCTTTGTTGTTCAAGCAGTTCTAATAAAATGTCTTGTCAGTATCAGAGGTTTCACACAGATGAAGAGGTGTCAGTTATAATAAATGAAGCAAGTGAAGGTGATGAAAGTGATCCACAAGAAGAAGATACAGTTGTGACATTCGATAGTGACGCAGCAATTGAAAATGAGTCAAGTTCACAGAGTTCATCCCCTGATGAGCAGCATGCATCTGCTTCCAGCATCATTGTTACAGCAAAAAGCGGTAGGGAATATATTATTGCGCCTCCAAGACAAGTACACAGGTCAGTACAAAATATAGTTAATTTTTGTGAATGTTTGACTCGTGAAGGCTTGACCTCTAATGTGTCAGAATCTTTCAAAAAGTTTATAACTCCCGAAATAATGAAGATAATCGTGGAGTATACAAACCAAGTCTGCTGCTCATGGTAGTGTTCTTGCTTCCCGAGCACGGGGCACCGGGTTCGATTTCCGGCGGGGTCAGGGATTTTCACCTGGCCCAAGATGACTGGGTGTGTTGTTTCATCATCATCATCATCATTCATCCCCATTACGGACGGAGCATGGCAACAGCAAACCACCTCCATTAGGATCTTGCCTAATATGGCAGTGCGGGTCTCCCACATCGTTCCCCTATGCTCTGTCAAGTAGCATGGGACTTCATTTCCATTCCATACAAACCAAGAAGCTTGTAATAAGAACTTAAAACCTACAACCATAGAAGAAATGTATGCCTTCATTGGTATTTTGATACTCGTGGGCACAAATAATGACACTAGACTGCATCTTGAGGACTTATGGGGGAAAGTACTGTGAAAGAATATCTACATAGCTACAATGAGTCATATTCAATGTGAAGAACTTATGTCCCTGATTAGATTTTATGATAAAGAAACAAGGACCGAAAGATGAAACTGAAGTTTTTGACAAAATTGACAAAATGTTTGTGAAATACTACCTACCAAGTGCAGATCTAACAATCGATGAAATGCTCTCCTTATTTCAAGAAAGATGTCCCTTAAAAAGACAAGCCTGGGAAGTATGGCATATAGATTAGGATGTTATCAGACGCACACACCAGGTATGCTCTAAAAATGGAAGTCTATGCAGGGATGGATGAGGGATCTGCCAAGGAATGGAGTGCAAAGGCAGTTGTTAGATGCCCAGTGAATCCACTGGCAGGAATTGGAAGAAATAAACAACAGGTCATTATTAGACTTCCATAGATCCCTGAGGAGCTTTACAATGATGACAAGTTAACTTTGGTGAGAACATTGAAAAGTAATAGAAAACACATACCAGAACAGCTAAACAAGGTGCAGGGTCGGGAGCTGTATTCCTCTAAGTTCTTATTCACAGATCCGAAAACAGGCAACGCACCAGTTACTGTTGTTTCATACATCTCCACACTGAAGGCTACTAAGAATCTCCTACTTCAACAAGGTGGAAAAGTCAACAGAGAAAAAAAAAGGAATATCTATCTCTACTACAATGAAACCAAAGGGGGCATGCACAGCATTGATCAGATGATGTGTTGTCCATTATTAAATTCCTCCAGGTATTTGGACTAATTGCTGAAATTGTGAAGTGCAGTATTTGCTTTGAGAACATGAAGTTGACCGGAGCTCCGGCACCTCTTCGGACCAGATATGGGGGTACATGTGGCGGTGACAGTGTGATAACATCTGGTGCTCCATTGGATGCGGTACGTGGTTCGAGAAATCTAGGCTGGCCACGGGAGAGATTATTTTGTTGACATACTATTTCTCTTATAGGTCCTCGATTAGTTTTTGTGTGAATGGGACTGGAGTGAGTAAGAGAACAGTGTTAGACTGGTTTCCTTTTTGTAGGTAAGTGTGTTTCGAGTATGTGAAGTACAGGGGTAAGTTGGGTGGGCCGGGAGTGGTGGTTGAGATCAGCAAGTCGCAGTTTGGAAGAGGAAGGGTAAATCTCTGTTTGGTTTGTGGGTGTGGGGGGGGGGGGTGGGGGGTGTATGCTGACTGTGTTTTCAGAGTTTTGTAGGGCTATACTACGAGGGAATTGGTGGGGTTAATTGAAGAGTATATTGAGGAGGAGAGTACTGCAGTTTCAGATGCTTTTTCGTCTTAGAGGGGTTTTGATCATTTAGTTGTGAACCATAGTTAAGAGTTTATAAATTATGAAACCGGGGCATGTACTGATACAATAGAGGGGTTTTGGGTATCAATTAAATCAGTCATCAGATGGTGAAGAGACACTCTTCTAACCTGCAGTCTCATTCAGATGAGTATTGCTGGCGGAAGAATGTCCTTGGGGATTATTATGTTTTTCTGAGGGCTGTGGGTAAGATGTATAGGTCGAAGGTGATTAGTTGAGAGGGTTTGGTATGTGCTGGTGGGGGGGGGGGGTTGTGGGTAATCAATGCGGGTTTAGGTAGGTTGGTTTTGGTTGGGGGAGGGGGATTGTTTTATGATTATGTTGTAGAGTACATTTTTGTTGCAGTAGTTGTTGATCTGTAAGGTGTGAGTTTCGTTTTCTTTGTGGTTTTTGTTTTTTTTTGGGGGGGGGGGTGATGGTTGGGGTTGGCAGGTTGTGGGTGTTTGGGTTTTTGTGTGTGTGTGTGTGTGTGTGTGTGTGTGTGTGTGTGTGTGAGAGAGAGAGAGAGAGAGAGAGAGAGAGAGAGAGAGAGAGAGAGTGCTTGGGGTGGCCAACCTAGTTTGCAGAACTGGAATTTGTTGGTGGTGAGTATATATATTTATGTTGTACTGATTGTGTTTTTATTTCTGTAGGGATGTTTGATTTTTACATTTTTGAGGTACGCCTATTGTGGGTTTGGTTTTATTTTTCATAGTTGTAGGTGTTGATTTTTTGGCATCATCAGCTGTGGTTGACCTACATAGATTAAGGGAAATGTCCAGTTGCAATTTTTGTAGATGTTGGTATTTTGGTATCGTCAGCTGTGGTTGACCTATATAGGTCAAGGGGAATGTCCAATTTTTGTAGTTGTTGGTATTGGTGTTTCGGTATCATCAGCTGTGGTTGACCTGTATAGGTTAAGGGAAATGTCTGATTCAACTTTATGTCCAATTCCAAGTTTTTTAGTTGTAGATGTTGGTGGTTTGGTATTGTCAGCTGTGGTTGACCTATATTAATCAAGAGAAATGTCAGACTCCAATTTTTGTAGTTGTAGGTGTTTGCCCCCCCCCCCCCCCCCCCCATCGTTTTGTGTTTCTTGGGATTATGGTGCGCTTTTTTTTTATTTTAATATTTAGCTTATCCCCACCCTAAAACACTCAATTTGTCCTGTTTGCTGTTTGACTATATTTTTGGAGGGAGATATTATCATTATCGTATTTATATGTATTTTTGTGTTTGTTGCCGTATGTATGTAGTGATGTCATAGGTGCCGTATTGAAGATGCTGAGAATGGTCATTTCCGCCATATTGATAATGTCTCAGGTCAGAGCAGACAAGTGGAATCGGACGCTTCTGTAATCCCCGGAGGAACTATCAGTTTCAAAATTTGCCAGTGCCATAGGATTTTCTATTAGTATACCCCCACATTTGATTTGTATTTTGTTATACTTGTGTTTGACTTTTCCATTTTCACGTTTTATAAAACCCATACTACTTTGCTTTTATTTTCAAGATTATGTACATTTTTTTTTTCATTTTTTTGCAGGAAGCGTTACCCTCCTGTATATTTTTTCATACCTTGGTAGTAATCTAAATACAGTGGATTAACATAGTGCTTCCATAAAGACCTGAGAAATTTAAGTGTCAGCGTGTACTTTCTAATAGCTACAGTTATTTTTATTAGCTGCTGAAATGCCTACGTTTGGAAAATTAATTTAAACAATGTGCAGAATTTAGAGAAGTTAGCTACTACATTGTTTTCCATGTACATTTCATCCCAGGTTTGATTTACCAATGCCCTAGAAAAAGTATCTATTTTACACTCCAAGAAGAATCATTTGCAGCCTGTCTGTAGCTTTATTATCTGGCAGTAATGCTCAAAAAGATCATGATGTCTTACGAATACTTTACAATTCTTCCTGTCAACATATGTTTGCGAAAGGCCTAAAACTAAACTTTTTGATGCTCTTCTAGCAGAGTTTACCATTTCTATCACACCAAAAGTGCTCAAAATATTTAGGACATTATTACTGATTTCATCCTCAACACTAGTGATAGTTTTGGAGGCTGCAATTCTTTCTAGGACTTCAGTTAGATAGCCAATAAAATTCTTCAGGGATTGTGACCGTGTTGTTAACATGTAAAATTTTGAAATGTTTTGGTGACTATTGCAAATGGCCTTCCTCAGGATTTTGCACTGAACTAGAAAAACTTAATTTCTTACATGGTAAGGAAAGAAGCTGTTTTTGTAGTCTGATTGGGTATTGAAAATTAGGCATGCCAGTAGTCTGCGTACATACAGCTGCTGTGGTCTCCTGCAGGCATGTGTGGGTTGCTCCGCGAACACTCTCATCCCTAAGTGCTGTTACTGCTGGCAGCCAAGGCAATGGAAGTCTGTAGCTGTCTTCTTTATTCATGTTAGCAGGCCACTTAGCTATTTCTATTGCCTCTGTAACCTCGCCTCTCAAGGTAAGTGACTGTTTCACCAGTGCGATTATTGGTTTGTGCTCTCATCCTGATGTTCCACCACCACTCTGACTTGTTGTTTCATCTCAGATGCATCTGTCTTTCATTTTCAGATGTCTTTGTGCTAATGTGTCACCCTGCCTCACCTACTTACACTAGTCCACGGGCACAGCCAGTTTTGTAGACTCCAGCAGTATGCAGTTTGTTGAGCAAAGACATCTTTTATTTTGTTGCTGCTTTGAAAAAGTGGCTTAATACCTGCTCAGCAGAGAGTCCATATTACCTTCATCCTTTGTTGCCATAGTTTTTTCTGTCCTCTTTATCCCATAAACATTGGTTCCAAAGATGGATTTGAGGTTATGTAGCTTAGCCTTCAAATGCTTTTCTTTGCTGATTCTGTGGGCCCTCTAGTTAATGTATGAAGGGCAGATTTCTTCTGCTTAGTATGATAATGGGAGGCGACGTGTAGATACCTGTCCATGCCAGTGGATTTTCTATATACTCTGTGGCCAAGTTTACCATCAGGTTTTTTGGTATACTGCCAAGGAAAGGCAACACCCCATTCTTTTTTATGTCCATAGTAAATTCAGTCTTGCTGTGCTATTTATTTAAGTGTTGGAGGAAGTTCCCTAGCTCTTCTTCTCTATGTGGCCAGATGACGAAGATATCATCATAGTGCTGGAACCAGCATTCTGGGTGTAACAGTGTGGACTGGAGAGCTGTTTCTTCAGACGCGTCGATTGAAATGTCTTCAGATGCTCCATTGAAATGTCTGGTGCAGTAGGTGAGAGAGAGGAACCCATAGCTACACAGTCTATCTGTTCATAAAACTCCCCTTTCCACCTGGAATAGGTGGTTTTTAAAGAAGAATTGAAGTTTTTCTCATTCAGCAGTCAGCACAACACCCTGAAGAAGGCCATTTGGAACAGTGACTGAAACATTGAAGTATTTTATTTATTAACACTGGGGTAGCATACATTGAACAATTTTGGGTCAGGAGGAATATGCGATAGGAGTTGTCAACCTTGACCAGCGATGTATTGTTAATGGCTGCTGTGATGTCAAATTTTGATGTGTATGTGCACAGTTACATTAGTTGGTGAAACCAGTTACTATGAAAGCTAAACAACCTGGTTGTGGTGACAGATTGATCTGTACCTTGCTTGAGGTCTAGGTTAGGTAGGAAGGTGACAATTTGGTTGTGAGTTGGTGAAGTCAATGAATGTGTGTGTGTGTGTGGGGGGGGGGGGGGGAACACCTGTGGTGACAGACTGATCTGCAGCTTAGCCCATTTGAAAAAAGTCACTGATATTACATTACTGTCACAATGTTATTTATAAGTTGTGTGTTGTGTTTTCTAAGTCACTGGTCAAAGATGATGGCTCATACCAAATATTCCTTTTTATCCAGAATTTTATTGACAGTAACAGTGGCTGCAAGAGGGTTTGATTACATTCAGTTAATTTGTTGATGAAAGTGTCCGCATTACCGCTAGGTAGGTGGTACAGGCACAGAATAATTAACTTCTCTAGGATGTCTAGCATTTTTAGTTAAATGTCTGCCATTTCAGAAGGTGTACCTACACCAATTGTGATCAGATGTTCTCTAGTTTTAAGCAACTGCTGTTTACCTTATATTGGTATCTTAATATGTACTTGATTATGTGGCTGTTTTTCAAAGAAGCTGATTACCTACATCTGTAAGGAAAGATACTTGTTTACAAGATACCATTGCTTGCCATACAGATTTTTTAATTAATGCTACTGCTTGCCATGTAGCTGACAGGAATGTTCAGTCTTTGATTCTAAATAATTTACAGGACTGTCAAATGAAGTAAGTTTTGAACAGCCTTTTGAATTGGTAGGGATTTCCAGTTTCTGGCCTTATGTTATGTGGGACTTTGTTGAATACCTTTACACAAGAATACCTAACTCGACTACACACCATAGTGGGAGACAAATTCTACATAAAAAAAAAATTTTTTTCCTTGTATCGTGCTTGTACAAGTTGGAGTTCAGCTGAAACTGATTTTTATTGATAACAAACACCATTAAGGAGTAAATTCACAGGAAGGTGGGTATAAGAATGCCAGGATTCTTAACATTGCCCCTGCAAGATGTTCAGTTATCTACTTTACACAATATTCTTACTGGCACTTCTACAGAATTAGTAGTTTATTTATTTTTGATGCATTACCCAAGAAGATAGTTCCATAAAACAGTCTTTATGTATAGGTTGTTTAAATCTTTCATAAGGAAAGAACAGTCTCTCTTGATGAACCAAAGCTTCCTGCTTTCTTATGAATGTATAAAATCGTACCATGCATTTGATTTTAAACTTTTGTCTGTGTGATCATTCCACTGTGATTGTTACTCCCATGTTTGTACGACATGATTGACTCATTAATTGGGTACACCTAGCAGAGGCGATTTGAGAACATTTTTTCCACACACGTGACTTGTAATTTGGATATCCCTTGTCCTTTCTTTCTCGTCACATACTTGCATCTGAACATCTTACAGCTGTGGCACCCCTCTCAGCATGGTGCCCCAAGCAGTGGCTTGCGTCACTTGGGCCTTAAGCCATTCCTGAGTCCAAGACTGTTGAATTTTATTGTCCATAGAAGTGCACAGCTTAACATTCATCCAGAATGAAAGTTAGTTCTGAATCTTTGCACCAGGCTGATATTTTGTCTAGTGCTGAATGGATGTTACCCAATTTTGATCTGTTCAGCTTATCTTTATCCTTATCCTCTACCCTTATTCACTGTCCAACATAGCATGCTGATTTTTGCCTGTCAAGAAGTTCTGTGTCCAGCTACCAGTCTGAAATGATACCTCTTAAGGACATTTTCCATCGCATCTGTTGTTGTGGTACTGAATCAAAAAGTTTAAAAATGATCTGGAAACATTAAATCCAAGTGATTACCTTTCTGGTGGTTGTCAGATATCATTTGTGAAGAATGTAAGTTGGGTTTTGGACAATTTGTGTTCAGAATCACCCGTCAATGGTAAGCAATGAAAACCTTGTAACTCCATTTGTTAAATTTTACAGGAGGTGCAAAAACGGTTTCATAGAAAATAGTGTAAAGTGATACAGATAAAGTTGCTACAAGTGTAACTATGCAGTAGAAGGCTAGTTATTGGCAGATTAAAGAAATCTCTGCAGTTTTTAATATATCTTTGATCATGGAGTAAATGGTTACTGGTATTACAAGGTCTTCACAGACAGATTGAGTTAACGAGGTCTTCATTGCATACCATCGCAATGCTGCTTAACAGTTGTTACAGCTACTTTGTATAATATCTGATGAAAGAGTTAAAAAATTAGCATATGTTGCATACTTATATTAATTGATGTTACATGGAACAATTTCTGAGGTAATTCGACACATAGAAACAAAGTACAGTATTCAGTACTCTGCTGTAACCTCATGTAAGCAACTGTTTAAAAAATTGAGCGTAATAACAACAGCCTCACAATGTATTTAGTCTCTTATGATATTGGTTGCAAAGAATCAGGAAGAGCTTAAAAAATAAAAATAACTGACCACCACCCTTGTGAATTGAAAGTGATGGCAAATAGTGAAAAGTTTTAAAAACGAATTGAAATCTTTTCTGCTTGACAAGTTGTCCTATTCTGTAGATGAATTTCCAAGTAGACAGTTTCTACATGTGGCTGGATTACATTTATTGAATTTTGTTGTAGGTTAAAATTTCAAACATGCAGTTGTGTAAGCAGCAACAGTGAAAATACATCTTATTAGTAGACTTGCTGACATTTTCCATATCTCAGTGAATAGTTACAAATGTGACATGCAGAACATGTAAACTAGCTAACCAGATTTTGAGTGCAGAAGCATCAGGCACTTTAGAAAGCCCACCGTTTTTGGCCTTAGAATGAGTTTTGTCAGATACCAGATAAAGCACTGTGAAATCAAGATTACTAGTCTTTCAGTGTCGTAATATTCTCTACGAAGGATTGGATCCCAGCCTTTGTTTATTTCTTCTGAATCATCTCATTCTTCCAGATTGTCTCTGTTGGTTTAAAATGGCTACCACACAGCAGCTGTATGTGTGGAAGACTTGAGCTGTATGGATGGTGATCAGTGTTCTGTACTGGAAGGTATTGTGTGAGTGTATAACTTGTGGTGTGTTTTCTCATAGAATATGTGCTGAGCACATGAATACAGTCATATCAGTTGCTTGCATTATATGATGTTTATTGCTCGATGAATGTCAGTCTCCACAGCAGGAGATGAAATCTTAGGAAGAATCATGTGTCGTAAACCATCATTAAAATCCCAAAAAAATCAGATACTGCAAAGGAATGAAGCACCAGCTGTGGAATCCTGCAGTCTTGATTATTTCTCAGAGTTGGTAACGGTAGGTTCTGTGGCTTTCTCCAAAGACTGAGTAATGGTAGCATTTTTTATTGTACATGATCTGGATGATTTCCAGACAGAGCATGCTGGCAACCCTTTCGAGGCCTGTATGATAAAGCCAGCCGTCATTGTGTGTGTAATAATGCAGCAGAGGTAGGCCATGTCATGCTTCACTGCTGCCATAGTCTCAGCAGATTTTCTCCTCTCCAGACTTGGCAGTTTGATGCTCACTGTAGACAAATGAAAATGGTAATTGCAGTAATGTTCAGCATCTCTTGTCACTGTATGCTCATTTATTTGCTTATCTTTGTGTTGTGGCATGAAGTGTAGTAGCAGCAAGAGCATTAGACAGCCTGAGAAGTGGTGCAGTGGTGAGACACTGAACTCATATTCACTTCAAATACCCTCCAGTCATCCAGATTTAGATTTTCTGTGATTTCCCTAACTCACTTAAGACAGATGTTGAGGTGGTTGCCTGGAAAGTGCATGTCCAATTTCCTTTCGCGTCGTTTCCCAGTCAAAGCTTATGCTCTGTCTCTAATGACCTTGTCAACAATAGAATGTTAAACCCTAGTCTTCCTTCTTTCCATTTAGTACTTTTTACAGATTAAAAGATGAGTCCTTAAATTGTTTGAATCATTAAAATGTGGTCGACTGTGGAGAAACATGTTCTCTACATGCCTATTACAACACTTCATTCGTTTCCATAGCAGGTTACTTCCGAAAAAAATAAAATTTGAAGCCACTTGTTGCTGATTGGGAACTGTCTCTTCTTTACATGAGTGGCTCTCTGTGTTTCTTGCGTATATGCTATGATATTCTAAGGTGCACATGGGCACAAATTTCATATTTATAATTCAGTTCACTTATCACATTTGCCTGAGTGAAAGAAAATAAAACATAATTTCTCTCCTTGTTGACAAATCATTTCTTTGGCAACTGTCTTCACTTCCAGTCAGATAATATTTGAGTCTTTCTGACAGTGTCACTCATCTTGTTCTGCTCACATCTGTCATTCCAACCGTGCTTTATCTGCAGTTGGCTTTAAACTGTAATGATTATTATGTTTTACAACAAAATTATTATTATAAATCTTTCTAATTATTCATCTTTGAAAAATGAAGGAACATTTTTATGCTGAATGTTTGTTTTTGTCACATTATTTTCATTTTAGCATTTTATAGATCTTGCAACAGTTTCACATTTGAAATGACATGTTCTGTTATCATGTACCTTAGACACACACAGGCTCTGTGGAATAAAAATAGGGCCAGCCGCTGTGGCCGAGCGGTTCTAGACGCTTCAGTCTGGAACCGCGCTGCTGCTACGGTCGCAGGTTTGAATCCTGCCTCTGGCATGGATGTGTGTGATGTACTTAGGTTAGTTAGGTTTAAGTAGTTCTAAGTCTAGTGGACTGATGACCTCAGATGTTAAGTCCCATAGTGCTTAGAGCCATTTGAATTTTGAATAAAAATATATAAACACATGATTAAATTTGAGCTGTTATGTAACATAGTCACAATCTAAACTGAAATAAATATATTAACTATATGTCCATTAGAGTTTTATTTTTTCATTATCCCATTTTCAGGAAATATGGTCCTATGCCAAAGTTTCCAAAGCAAAGACTTTGGGCAAGAGGCATACTGATGGTTGGAGTCATGGCGGTAGTATATTTTACATCGAAGAACTCTCGTGAAATATGCATAGCAAAACAAAAGGATGTTTTGCAACACCAAGCACAAGACATTGCCTGTTCAAATGAAATAAAAGCAGAGCTCATGAAATATCCAGGTACAGAATAAAAATAAAAAAGTCTGTGTATATCAGCTTCTGCCTAACTGGTCAACAATGCAAATTTATTTTATGCACATGGAGTTGGAAACATCAGCTTTAAGATTGACCTCCTCTCATAATATCAGTTTTTATTTTTTCTGCAGGATGTGCACCTGCCCGTTGTGGACGGTTGGTATCTGATAAGTTAGTTTCAGCAACAGAGGCAGAGATGCTGCTCAGTCTTGCTCAACGAGGTATTGGACTTGGTGGCTCCGATGGAGGAGCTTCAATTTTGGACCTCCACTCAGGAGCGCTGTCACATGGAAGAACTTTCACCAACATATATATGTTGGAAAAGGCAAAGAATTTATTCAAGAAACCTGACTTTGCAATATACAAGTAAGCATACTGTGTTTTTCAAACAGTCAGTTGTAATTTTGAATGTGTGGTGGAAGACAGAAAGAAAAGTACCCAATTTGAAGCCATTAATTTGTGATGTCATCTAAGTAAATAGTTATGCAGAGAAAGGCTAGATTGATTTTTTTTAAAGTAGGCTAATTATTTACCAGAAGTGAGTATCATTTGAGAATAATTTGTGCTTGGAGTGAGCCTATCCTTGTAAATGTATTTTTCACTTTTAACACATATTTCCTGTGGCAAAAATCACCCCATTATTTTAAATTCATATGTTTACTGAGGTATTGTGATATACAGTCTTAATTTATTGTGACAAATTTAAAATGGCCACTTCTTTTGAACCAGTGAACGAAAACCAATGGTTTGTGTAATATTGGGATGGTGTAGTAGTTTGGTAGTGTTTTTCCACAAGTTTAATAAACACAACAGATGCACGTAACAGAGACTTCAGTCATCAGTAATATATTCTCCTTCACTATTTACAGCAGTCTGCCAACAGTGGGGTGACTTTTCTATTCTGCAACAGTAAAATCACATGGGTTTGAGGCAAAGAATTCATCAAACCATGCTCGGAGTGCATTTTCATCCGAAAATGAAGTTCTTTGTAGGTTGTTCAATAGTGAGCAGAAAAGGTGAAAATCTGAGAGTGCGGGATCAGGTGAATAAGGTGGGTGTGGAATGATTTTCCAGCCCAGTTCTTGTATAGTGTTTTTGCCAGTATAGCAGAATGTGAGCCGGCGTTATCGTAGAGTAGCATCACTTCATTCAGCCTTCCTGATCATCATTCTTGGTTTGTGTGTGCAAGACATTCCAGTTGCTGACAGTAAATATCAGCAGTGATGGTTATTCCTCAGGGAAGCAATTCATAGTACACCACACTTCTGCTATTCCACCAGATGCACAACATTATCTTTAGTAGATGTGCGCAGGTCTTTGTACGGGAAGTTGCTGCTTTGTTTGGGCTCAACAATTCTTTTCCTTGTATTAGCATAAAGACACCATTTCTCGTCACCAGTAATGATACAGAATAGGAATGGTCAGTGTTGTTCAAGAACCAGTTGATGACGAGCAAGCAGAAATGCAAATTTTTGCACAGAAATCCACCCACTGATTTTTGTGGTTTTGGTTTAGAGCATTCGGCACCCATACATATGATTTCTGAACCTTTGCCGTTGCATGCAAATGTTGCACGATGGAACGATCACAGTTCATCGCATTTGCCAGTTCTCGAGTTGACTGATGTGTATCATTGTGGATTAATGCATTTAAACAATCTTCATCAAACTCTGAAGGTATTCTTGAATGTGGCGAATCACTAATGTTAAAACAAATCCTCCTTACAATGAGTAAACCAGTGGCATTATCCGCATACACAGCACAAATGTCTATAGCTGCCTCCACTGCTGTCAGTCTTCTATTGAACTCAGGTAGAAGAATATGTTGGAAATGTTCAGATTTTTTCACTTAGCACTCCATTTTCTAGCCTCCACAGCTCTACTCACTATCTCCAAATGACAATATGTAAACTCAAATAACAACAGTGAACTACAAATAAAAAATGACATCAATAATTAAACCCATAGCAACTCTAGTACCAACAGGCGAAACAAAAATGCTGTGAACTTATGCACCAACCTCATATTTTCTATGCTGAAAACACAACTCACCATAATTTAGCAGTCACAGTAAATATAAACTGAAGTTTAATGACTGACTCCTGTGTCATGAAGTAATAGTAAAATTCTCTGAAGTGCTTCCTAGAGCAGTTTTATTGTTAAATTCATGTCTCATTTTCTGAATCTTTTATACCAGTTGTGAAGGATGGTAGGAAACCAAAGAAAGCTGTATTACTTTCCGCCACTATTGTTTGTTTGTGTGCTTTATGAGTAAAATCCCTGTAGTTGGTTAGAGATGTTATTGAGGAGAACTCAATGTGATCAACAGTGAAGAGATATTGCTAGCTGTAGAGGCAAAGCATGAGCATGAGAAAGGATAAGTGCAAAGGGTAGAAGAGACAATGCCCTATTTTTCCCCTCATTAATTATAATTGTGTCCTGTAACATTTTACATCTTGTGTTTTGTAGTTTGCTTTCAGAATTTTATATGACCCATTTTAAATGCTTATTGCATCCTGTATTAAAATTTAATTAGTGCTAACTGTCTCATTTTAGAATTGTGAAATTAAAGATCCAGCAAGCTGTTGCATATCATTTCGGTTTGGACTACACTGCAATCCATTTAACACATCCCACATTCTTTTCTCGCCTGACTGATGCTCCTCCGAAGACTGTACATGATGAATATTGGCACCCACATGTGGATAAGGTGAGTTGTGTTGAATGTGTTAACGATCTGAAACCTTCAGTGGACTGGTGCAGTTAATGTATATTTAACAGTTCATACATGAAATATGTGTAAATGGTGGTGATTCGTTTTACAAAAGGGGTCTGATACATGCATTGAAATTATGTTAATGTGCATTTATTATATGTAAATATATAATGAAGGGCAAGTCTGTGGAGTGAATCTTCATTCTGCATCAGTGTGTACGCTGTTTGGAAACTTATTGGGCCAGATTAAAACAGTGTGGGGGACTGGGTAACTCAGTCAGTAAGAGCATATCTTGCGAAAGTCAAGGTTCTAGGTTCGATTCCTGGTGCAGCACACCACTTTAATATACCATGGAAATTTCAATAGGCTTCTGATTTAAAATAACAAGAGTGCAAGAGTGCACAGATTTCTGTGGCAAAAAGGCATGTTGGAGTTCTTTGGACAAAATCCAGCGTGATCTTAATAAGAACTGGTTTATTACAAAAGAATGAACTACTTTTGTAAAAAATATCTTGTACTAAGGTATTTCATAATTGTCCTAAATTGGTTTCTTTAAAAAGAATGCAGCTAAGTTGTTTGCCTGTCCTTGCACTGTCTGAGATTCTGCTACATTTCTAACAAACTTGAGGTCGATAGGATGTTAAGTTCTAATGTTACTAGTTTGTGCTTGTAACTTTTTCGCTTGAAGATACATCAAAGAATTTTTTCTATATTTTTCACTTTTTCTTTCCTTTTTTCATGATCTGCTAATATGTATGATGTTAAACATCAGATAACAAGAATGTTCAATTAATGAAAGCTGAAATGTATTTTGGAGGAATTCTAAAATTGATTTGATTTGATCAGTGTAAAGATGGATGCCTCTTTGAACACTGATAGAATGCAAAATAAAATTGTAGTAGCTGGGCTGGCTTATGTAGTACTTCTTTTCAATACAGTATAGCTCATAAAATTAGTTGTGTAGGACTGTTTATTGGGGACATTTTCACGAGAGCTGCCAAAAATTGAAACTGAGTGATATAGCATAGTTGTTGAGGCATTTAATTATCTCAAAATTAATTTGCTGAATGCAAATCTTTGACATTAGCTGTATTAGGTGTAGATCTACTACCCAGTAGTGAGATATGAAAATTTATGCAGGACCAGGACTCGAACTCGGATTTCCTGTTTATCATGAGTGGTCGCCTTAACCACTTCAGCTATCCGTCACCCTCTTTACATCTTTATATCGTAGTCCATTGAATTCATTACCTAATGCTCGCAGTGTTACTTGGATTCATGCAATACGGAGAATGAGACAATGAGGAGTCGATACCAATGTTGTTGTCATCACGTGCCTGCATGGGCTTGTAATATTTACTTGTATGTCTGAAAGAACAGCCACAATGTAGACAGTTGAAGATGTGACAAGAAGAACAGCCTCTTGACAGTTACGTATGTAACACACAGTTTCATTTCATCTGTACATCTTGATGTATCTGATATCTGAAGATTGGTTCTCTGGAAAAGCATAATTTTAAAGTCATTCATTCATCAGTGGATGATGTTTTAGTAAGAGACCTATTCAGCATTTGTGCAGTACTGTTCCAACAGTGTAGATGGATTGGTCTAGTAGGCAGTATGGTCGAGGTGCGTGCAGTTTACCACACGGCATGACTGCAGTGTTGTGGTGGCAGGTGTCAAACATTGATCCATCATGGGAACAGTACATGGAATAATTCCTTAAGAAGCACGAGCACAGTGCTGGAGAGGATGGCCTCGGCTGGCGAAGTGTGCTGATGTCAATAGCAGCCCCTCGTATGGACAGGGTGTGGTGTTTTCCCTCAGGCAGTGGCAGCAGCTGGTGGAACGGTGTAGTCAGTACAGTAGTCGAGGTAAAGACGTACAGGTGTGGGTGACAGCTAGTGGTTGACAGAAAATGTTGGCATTGGCAGCTGGTGTCGTTATGGTGCTTGACGAGAAGCACGGGGGACAGACGGAGTCGAGCCGCAGCCTGCAGCATGTATAATGGCAGTGGCAATGAGCAGAAGTAGTGGTTATACACTCAGGTTATGATGGCTAGGCGTCTATATGACCGAGGCTTGAGCCCTGGCCTGCCAGGGAGGTGATAAGCAGTGGGTGCCCTACTGGTGAAAAGGTGACACAAGCAGCAGCCGGCGGCTAGTGAAGACAGAGTCCAATAATGACACATTTGAAGTGGTAGGAAGGTGTGTGGGGAGTGGAAAGGTAATGGGACCACCAATAAAGTATTCTTTAACCACAATTTATTATTGAAAACAACTAAAATGTTTACAGTGAGGAAACACAAAGAGCTAGATCCAATACTTGAAATGCTTGTAAGTAAAGAGGTTATTAAAAAACAACATAGTTGCCCCACATGGGAGAGTCCAAATGGAATTACCAAACTATTCAAATACTCAGTACTTGCTACCAAATTGTTAATCAGCCTGTGGTATTACTCGTTAACAGAAAAATTCAGGAAATGAATTGACTACACTTAACAACTGCAAAATTGGCTTAAGGCCAAATAAAAGTTTTGTTCCATTGGTAAGCAAAAATAATTTAAACTTACAGGTAAGTGTGGTAAAAGTACCAGGTAGAAACAATGAAAGTATAAACAGACAACTGCAGGTCAAGAACATCAGTTGATGAAATCAACAATTAAACTTAGCAATAACATAAATGACGCCAACAATTAAACTTAGCAATAACATAAATGACGTATGGCCCAATAATAAAACAGTAACAAAATTTTTAGGTACTAAAATTTATCAAACAAGGAACTTCAATGCTATTCTAAAACAAAAATATGTTTAGGATAACTGTATTAATGGCCGGGGGCCATACAACAAGCTTTAGGATTTGCCTGAAATTTTGGTAATACACAAGAAGTTCATAAGTAACTTCACAGTGACCTATAGGCACAGTGTCCAAGCGTAATAGTAGGCTGAAAAAGTGAGGTGCTAAAGATCACCTATAGGCAGTGTTATTTTTTTTCACTGTAAATAAACAAATGAGCAAATAGTTATCAAGCAGTCAACTACTTCATGAAAATAGCAAATGACTTGTTACACATGCTTGATGTAATCAACGGGCCAGCTGCCTTACCAAAATGGATATTTTTTCATTGATATATCACAAAATCTGTTTGCCGATTGTCATTGGATGAACTAAGGCACTGGGTCTGTGATGAATAACGCAGTGAGTAATGGCTAATCTCTCTTGTAACATACAAATATAGACAATTAAAGACTATTTTAGTTAAATTTAAAATCAATGCGTAAAATAAGTTTGACAAGAACTCAAAGCAGTGAACAGTAAACTAACAAAATAAAGGCAATTGGGGAAGCACTAAGCCATAAGCAGTATTCTTATGGAATGTCAGAACCATGAAAAGGCTTATGAACTTTGAATAAACACTATTCATAGAATGCCAAACACTAGATAAATACGTAAGGCAGGCAGCTTATGGTTAATCTTAGTAGTAACTGCCTTGAACATCGCTTAAATAAAATACAAAACACCTTAAAGAAAACTGGAAAACATGACACAAAAGAACAGTGTAAGTAATCTACAAAATGATATAACAGAAAGCAACTCTTGTGCAGACTACATCAAAATTGGAAATTTAATGCACATTCACCACAAATTTTGAGTACATGCCTAGCACCAAAACACAGTGCCAGACTGGAGTAATGACTGAAGTATCAAGCTGGCATGAAAGGAACCAGGATGCAGTTGTTCACTTGTAGGTTAAGAACAAAATTAATACTTGTTACCAATAGGTCTCACCATAGCCCACAGCGTGGAGTGGCAATGATTCGTCAAGCAGGCTTGCTTCCTTGAGTGGTTAAGTAGCTGACAGCTAAATTCCCAATGAGCATGATGGCTCTGATAATACTCCACAGCCAGGCCACCACCTTCCAGCTACATTCGGCCAAAGGGAGTGCTCACACATCCTCAGAAAGTGCAGGCCTCCAACGCAGGCTCCGAACTGCCCACTGCTCCCCGTCACTAGCCGAGTGTGACCCTACCTCGACATCTGCCACTGCTGCGTGTGCTCCCTTCCAGCTAAGTGTCCTCTGGTGTCCCAGCAACTGGCTAGGTATGAACACAGGGCAGATACAGTCAGTACTAGAATCTCAAAGACATTGTTCTTGTACGACTAAGATTGTCGACTCATCTCAATTCGACCATTTTGGGCTTCCCATCATAGCTAGCAGCTGGTGATGCCTGCATAATGTCTGTCTGAATTAGGCAGTATATATGCAAGCTAAGTTGACTAGTGTTTCTGAAACAACACTGCTCCTGGCTTCAGAGTATTTATAATCACTGGGAAATTGTGACATTTGCCCCTAGCTGTCCTGTTAGGTCAGTGTCCCACGAGGCCTTTCGGTGCTATCATGTGTCATAATTACTCCTTTCAGAAGTCCCAGGTGGCAAGTTCTACAGTGTCAGTGTACTGAATATGGTTTCTTGCATACTGACTAAATTTGCTTTCACAAGTGAGCCTAGTTATTAAGATGGCTTGCGGCACCCTCCTTATGATGTCATTATGTTGGGTCGATCGCAGAGTTGATTGCAAGAGTCATTTGCTTTGCCAGGTGGAACTGTGACAGGGCAGTAGGAAAAGAGAAGGAAAAAAAAAAAGAAAAAAAAGAAAGCTGGTGCAGCAGTGGTGGAGGACTTAAGAAATTGTAAACTAATGTGGGTAGTAATGTAAAATACTGGTGTACATTATCTAATTGTGACACAGAGCTACCATACTATACATTTTATGGCACCAACTCTTGGAGGTGTTCCACTCAGATGTGTTAAACCTTAATGTTACATTGCTCATACAGCAGTAACTAGAGACTGAAAACAGTTAATTACTTAGCATCCATTTTCTGAACAATTGTTTATGTATTTTGAAAATTCAGAACAGGGCAAAGGCGCAACAGTGTCTGTGATGGCCCAGTGTCTGCAATTCAGTAACATGGACATTGTCAGATGAGCTGCTGTAAAAGCATGTAGTGAAGATCAGTCATAATATTTAATAACTAGGGTTGCCATAGGTTCTGAAAATCAGGGAAATTTGAAATAAAACAAAAGAAAGACACTGGAAAAATCCCGTTTTTGTTTCAGTAGATGAAATGGTTTGTTTACTGAGGTGTCGTGCATTGTCACTGGCTGGTTGCAGCTGAATACATGTGTTGCTTCCCCACTCCCTCATCACTACTGCTTCTCTCCTTCCTCTCAGCTTACAGTCAGTGCTATCACCACTTCCTGTCACTAGCCTGGCAGCTGCCATCGAGAGGCAGGGAGGCGTGAGGAGTGGTTTGTCTGGATCTGATTCTCAGAGATTGTAGACGCAGTGGCTGGAGATGGCGGTCATGTGTGCATGTGTTGTGTGTGAGTGATTTGTGAACGTGTGTGTGTGCTCTCGTTTGCCGACAAAAGCTATGGCTGAGAATTTAGTTGTGAGAGTGTGATTGCCTTTTCTACGTGACTGTCTACGGCTCAGCAATCATCTTTACGGTGAGTTGCTACCTATCCTCATTATTGGATAAGAGTATTTGAACAAGTTATCTGTTACATGGATTGATCACCATGGTCTCATTTCATCAACATTTTGCCTGTGGCTTGTGAATAGCGGGGCCACATGAGTGGATTTCCGTGAGGGGCCAGACCCGCAGGCTGCTTCTGCAGGTATCTGTGATGGATTGGGTCTACCAATCCGAAGACGTTCAGTTCCCACTAAAATGCGGGCCCTGCCCATTAGATCTAGTCTCAGCGATCTGCCCGCTGGCTGTTTCTGTTTGTGTGTGGTGTAATGCAGCGGATATTCATTGTTTATCCGTGGACCAAGGACTGCGGTGCTCCTCAGCAGGCCAGAGGCCACGGGCGATCGACTTCAGGAATTGCGACTGTCTCATCTCACGTATGTTGTACAATGTAGTGTTTTATAGACATTTTATTTGTTCTAGTATATTTTGGCACTTCAAAAGTGGTTTATATGTTACAAAGTATGGACGATAAGAAGAAGAAAATTGTCAGTCACTGGCAGTTTGTACACTATGTATTCATATACACTGAAGTGCCAAAGATACTGGTATAGGCGTGTGTATTGAAATATGGAGATATGAAAACAGGCAGAATAGGGTGCTGCAGTCAGCAACGCATCTCCAAGGTAGCGATGAAGTGGGGATTTTCCCGTACGACCAATTCATGAGAGTACCTTGAATATAAGAAATCCAGTAAAACATCAAATCTCTGACATTGCTGCAGCTGGAAAAAAATCCTGCAAGAACGGGACCGACGACGACTGAAGAGAATCATTCAACATGACGGAAGTGCAAACCTTCTACAAATTGCTGCAAATTTCAATGCTGGGCCTTCAACAAGTGTCTGTGTGAACCATTCAACAAAACATTATCAACGTGGGCTTTCAGTGCCGAAGAATCCATGGACCCTCTGTTTCAGCAGGGGACTGTTCAAGCTGGTGGATGCTCTGTGACCGTGTGGACCGTGTGCAGTTGGAGTGATACGGGACCCCTGATATGTCTAGAAACGACTATGACAGGTGACACGTACGTAAGCATCCTTTCTGATCACCTGCATCCATTCATGTCCGTTATGCATTCCGATGGACTTAGGCAATTTCAGCAGGACAATGGCACCCTCCACACATCCAGAATAGCTGCAGAGTGGTTTCAGGAACAATCTTCTGAGTTTAAACACTTCCGCTGGCCACCAAACTCCCCAGTTGAGCATATCTGGGATGCCTTGCAACATGCTGTTCGGAAGAAATCTCCACCCCTCGTACTGTTACAGATTTGTGGACAGCCCTACAGGATTTATGGCGTCAGTTCCCTCCAGCACTACTTCAGACATTAGTTGAGTCCATACCACGTCGTATTGCGGCACTCCTGCGTTCTCTCGGAGGCGCTACATGATATTAGGCAGGTGTACCAGTTTCTTTGGCTCTTGCATTTTTCGAAAGAAAAATGACAAAAATCCTGTAAAATAATAGATATAACACAGTGGGTAATAACCAACAATAACAAACATAGCAGAACCAACATTTTATTGGCAGTCACTTACAGTGTTGGTTTACACAATCTTCCCCGCCTTATATACTTCTTTCAAAAGGCGTACTTTTTCCAGAGGTTAATTCTGAAATCAGTGAAAGTATTTTAAATATCTCTTGCTGCTTCAAGGAAATGTGTATTTTTGTCACCAAACGTGTTTTGTTTCATTAATTAAACACATATATCATTTGGCCTGCTTTCTCCATATAAAAACAGTTGATTACAAAATATGTTGATGTTAGGACTTAAGACTTTTGTTCGCATCAGGAAACTCCATTTGCTTGCAAGTTTTTTTTAGATATTTCCTTGTTTGCATTATTGGTTCTTGTACTGTAGCTGCATAGACAGATTGTCAACTTACATCTTAACTTACCACTGAGATCTTAAAATTTGTCACGGAAAAATGTTAAAATTTGTCTGGAAATCAGGGAAATATCAGGGAATTTCATGTGGAGAAACTTGTGGCAACCCTGATCACAGTACATGAACTAGTAACAAAAAAAAATGGGTTTTGGATGTGTTCAAAAACTCCATGAAGAGGGGGAAAATTATAATAGTGAACAACTCTGTAATTTTAACTCTCCACAAATATTGTCAAAGCGTTAAGTACAGCTTGACCTTAAAATTTTGCTACTGTTTTTGCTCGAAATAGTTGTGTCATAACATGGCACTACTCATGTGAACAGATATATTTACAGTTCACATTAAGCTAAAAGTTTGGCAACTACTGGAAGGGCCTTCAAAGCTGGACTGGCCTGAGTGAATGAATCAGACAGAGAGGGTGCAACAGCTCCTGATCATGTCTCTGTCCTATTATTTTTCTTTTACATGGTTAAAACTGTGGTCTTGTGGTTACCATCCTTGACTGTTAGTAAAGTTCTGTGATCGACTTGAGTCACTGCTAAAATTTTAGTAAAACATTGTGCTGTGGCAAATGGGTAACTGCCAAATAAAAAAAAAAAACACACAAAATAAAAATTTAAAAAAAATTAAAAAGAGAGAAGAAGTGTGGACTAAGAAAATGTGTGGACTAGGATACCAAAAAATGAATAAATTATGAAAGGATAGATTGCTGCTCACCATAAAGATGACCCGTTGAGTTGCAGACAGGGACAACGAAAAGACATCATAGCTTTCAGCCAAAGCCTCTTCAGCAAAGAAAACACACACACACACACACACACACACACACACACACACACAAGCAATTACATCTCATACACGCATGACTGCTCCCTCTGGCTCGGATTTGAGTGCATGAGTGTGCACATGCGAGCGCGCACTTTGCTGAAGAAGACTTTGGCCAAAAGCTATGACATGTAACTGTCTTTTCATTGTGCCTGTCTGCAACTCAACGGGTAATCTCTACTGTGAGGAGCACTATGTGGTTTTCTCAATATTGTATATATCCAACCTGGAGTTTCCATTGTTTGATACTGAAAAATGAAGTGGAAAAGTGTAGAGGATATGGAAATTTTTGTAGGCAGTAAAATATGAGCTAAGTAAAAATATTGGAGTTAGTCTGTTAAAGAGGAGTATGTAATATATGGTATCCACTCAAGAACCTCTCATAGACAGCCCCAGATCACTGGGAAATCCAGGAATTTCTTCATCTGAGAAAAACCAGGGAATTTTTTAGAAGCCTTTTTCATTGTTTTAATTTTCAGTTAAATTTTTGTGACTTTGACTGGTAATAACTGATATTGCAATAAATAATTTTACTTTAGCCTGCTAATGCAGAATAATACTGCTGTGAAAAATAAAACATAAATGAGAGAATAACACCAAAATAAAACTTTTGTAGCAAAGAAAATGCATCATTTGCAACAGAACACAGTGCGTACCGTAAAATGAGGTGCATCCGATCAAAAATGGCAGTTTTTTTTTTTTTTTATTTGTCCATTTACTGTTGTCATATCGGAATAAACTGTTGCCATATCGGAATTAAAATTCAGTATGTTAATTTCATAACCTTAATAATGATATATTCATGTATTATGTTATTTTTAGTTTATAATTGCAGTTATTATTTTAAGTTAATTGTTGATCAGTTTCACCCCCTCAGTTGGGGCGAATCCGATCATCATTGTATTTTGTATGCAGGAACGGAATCAGACTTCCAGTGGAGTGAATTCAACCAATATTTTGATTTTCAATAAATATGTTGCTGTATTTGCAACAAAGTTTTACAATTACTAGACTAAACAAATTTTTACAAGCACATTAAACTTGCGATTTTTGCTATAGAAACACTTGCATTCACGAAATTTGACAAACAAATATTAATTTTTAGTTATTGTATGTCTTAATCAATGTAAAAAGTATTTATTCAATGTCATAATCCTCTCTCCCTTAAAAAAATAAATTTACCTCACCCTCTGTGTTCTGGAACAACTTTTTTAATAATTTGGGCTCTTTCTACCTTAGTTGCATTGTCAGTTTCTGGAAAGACAAGATAAACTTTACCGTCAAGAACTTTCTTTCTCAGAAATGTCATTTCATAGGTTTCATTAGGGATGCTTTCAATTTTACCAATAAAAAACCTGAACCTTTTTTTTTTTTTTTTTTTTTAGGAAATTTTACTATGGTGAGCAGTGCAGAGTGGCTGCACGGTTTGAGGCGCCATTTTACGTATTGCGCTGCCCCTCCCGCCTGAGGTTCTAGTCCTCCCTTGGGCATGGGTGTGTGTGTGTGTGTTGTTCTTCGCATAAGTTAGTTTAAGTTGTGGTAAGTCTAGCAGTTTGGTCCCTTAGGAATTCACAGACATTCCTTGCTATGGTGAAATCATTTTCTTTAAATTCATGCCAATCTTTATCCTTCCCCTTGTCCATTTCTTCATTCACAGACATTCCTTGCTATGGTGAATCATTTTCTTTAAATTCATGCCAATCTTTATCCTTCCCCTTGTCCATTTCTTCATTTTCATTTGATGCGTGCTGTTCTAGATCACTGTTACATGTTCGGATAGGGACTCCCTGCTTGCAGCCCCGTCACTATAATTTTCATTGAAGTCGCTGATAACAATTCCTTTTCCTGGAGTTAATGCTAAATGCTTTGCTTGGTGCAGCTATCCTTTTGTTTCATTAGAGCAAACTTGTTTCAATTGCATTTCAAAGGCTGCTACCCAAGAAACTTCTGATGAGCTGGTGCCATGTGCATTGTTATTGGTTGCTTCTGGAATCTGTGAAATGACTATAAAGGGAAAATTTCCGGCTTTCCTGAACCCAGATATTACATTTGATTTGGACTTTATAGCTATATTTTCAAAGGTTTTTTTCAACAACCTAGGAAATTCGGATGTTGGCACCACTCCTCTATTCTACCTTTTCCAATCATCTAGCACATTTCTCCAAGCAAATTTTAAAGATCTAAAAAAGGCCGTATCAAGTGTCTGACACAAATGAGTAGAATTAGATGATAGAAGCACAAATTTTCATGTCCTGTTCCTGTCACAGTTTAATCACGTTATATGACAGATGACGCAAGAGACTGTCACTTGCCGGGCATAAGGCAAGACAATTTCAACAAACCATAATTCAAACATTGTTAGCTCAAACCAACCACTTTGATTATGATTATAACTTGCACCAGTTATGCCACCTTCAGACCAAGTTTCGTTGGGGTCTTTTGCCCTATAAAATGTGTATGGTGGGAGGACTGAGCCATCGGCAGCTGCTGCTATCATCACACTGATACTTTGCTTGGAACTACGGTATCTACTATCCTTTCATGATGTCCTATGCCTCACTTCACTATTGCTTTCACTTGTTCTGGATTGTCACAAAAGTTTATCTTGTCATAGTTTATTATGTTGGAAGGAGGGACACCATTCAAGGTCACTCCAAGGTTTTTAAAATAATCAATCACTGTTTCTCGGGTAACTGCTGCCTTTGCCCTCTTCACATTTTCACTTCTTCTAACTGTTAGTTCTTTATTTCTTTCGAGAAAAGATCTTACCCACAAGTGCCCAGGTCGACTGTCACGAAATCTTTTTTCAACCCTCCCTGCTTAATTGAGATATGTCTGCACAATGTCTCTAACATCATTATTCCTCAAAGGAAGCACCCATTTCGCACAACACAATAATCCTTCAACCAGGCTTTTTTCCTCACTATTGGTTAATGCTGGTTGGCCGCTTATTTTGTATTTGTATCTTTCCTTGAGTTTGTCATTTAATGTGGTATCTGCATATTGCTCTGAAGCTCACCAGATGCTTAATTTTCCTGATTTGACCGCTTTCACTGCATTTAGAGGAAATTTTTTTTGTAGTTAGATTTCCATGTTGGTTCCAGATCCTTTGATATACTTGCATGATCGGATTCACTCTACAAAAATGCAATTTTGTAATTAGGCCTGCATAGTGACTAAGCTGTATTATCAGTGAACAAAAATATGAAACTGTATCACTTAAGACGTTCATATGCAATTAATAATATTGCAAATTACCAGTTACACTTCGGAAGTAACATGCACCAGCTGAAGTTTTTGCATTGTTGTGTTGACTACACAAGTGTAGCACAAGAATCACACACCTACTGACAGTGCGATCAGCAGGTTGCGTGCACTCCAACACGCTGTTGTTGTTGATAGATTAATCAAGTATTCATGACAATGGTCAGCTGCGAAGTACTCGTTAAAATGCTATACTCAGTTATCCAAACATGGAAAAGTCTTTAAATGATTGGATTGACACCCCCTGATCGGATTTACCTCATTTTATGGTACATAAGCTTCTGCCAACAGCAAAATGTGTCAAAGGCTTTAGAACAAAGACTACACAATACTTTGCAACAGTAAACTGCTTTCGACAAGCATGAAATCACAACTGATTACATTTCTCTAAGAGCTTGCAGAAAAATTTTGCGAATGAGGGTTTGATAAGCATTAATTTCAAAGGAAATTTCCTTTTACACAGGATGAATTACATTACATGTGAGAAAGTGCAATGAATTTCTTAAACCACGGAGCATCAACAGTGTAGGAAAAGACAGGTTGCTACATACCGTAATGTGACCCAACTGAAAGTGATATGTTGCCAGTATTTGACCTTGCTGGTGTACTGTCATTGGATGTTATTGAATGAAAGGTGTGCTTGCACAACTAACTCACTGTGACAGACTGTCAGACTATTACTATGTAATATCAATGAAGTTGTGTGAATGATTCTCATGTACTGTCTCGAATAGAGGTAGTGAATTTAATTTTTTTGAATACAGGAAGGTCATTCTCCTCAGAAGTGACTGTCATTAATTTATAGCCAAAATTCTGGTGCATCTTCTGTGTGAAATTAATTGCACATCACCAAATGTGTTTCATAGCATACAATGATGGGCATCATAGACAACATACTGTTGAACCGGGGCAGATTGTCTTTTTATGATGAAAAAAAAGGAAGGAATTAACATGGATTCAAACATGAGACACTTTACATATAAAGATGGCTTGTTGTTTACTCAGCTACAGTGACCATTTACAAACTTATATGCATTCAGTTCATAGGTACAACACGAGCACATTCTATTTGCGAAAAAGATTTTGTGCCTTCTTGGAACAGATATAGACTACTGACAAGATCAGTTTTCAGTAATTTTTGAAAGAATATTATCTCGTCTGCATGTTCCCAAGGTAAATAGAGAAATATGGCTTATTACATTTCATTCACATTAGTGCTGTACTGGACTTTAAGTCTTGCTGCAATTCCTCCCAGTCAGTTTTTGCTGTTAAGTGTACTTATCATGTGTGCAGTTTGTAATCGCATGTCATTCATTATCACACTTCACAGATTTCTCATCTGTTATAGAGTGATCAAGTTGCCTCACTCATGAGCACCTGTTCTTCAGACATGAGTTACTCGCTTCACACTCCCGAACAAATGCCAAGCTCATAATTAATGAGCGAGTATGATACATGTACTGACAACCTCTAGTCAATACCTAACTAACAAAATAATAAAGATGTAAATAATTAAGGCTGGAGTGAAATCTATGGTTGTAGGACAGACAAAGATGAAAATGGCTTTGATAATTTATAATACCACAGATTATGAATGAAAGAAGGGAATGCAGGAAAAAAGGATGTGATGGAAGCTAGTAGTATACATCACCTGGAAATGAAATTGATGACAGAAATAAAGCAGATCAGTAAGATGGCTAAAGAAATGGATAACTGATACGACCTTATGTAAAAGTAGATGACGTGTACATGTAGATTAAATAAAAGTTGGAGATGTCAACCTGTGAATCAGTGAGAAGTGTTTGTTAAGTGCAGAAGACATGGCAAATAAATAGAGAGAATGTATCGGAAGCCTGTATAATAGACAAGAGTTGTCCTGTGGAATAATATACAGGGCTATTACAAATGATTGAAGCGATTTCATAAATTCACTGTAGCTCCATTCATTGACAGATGGTCACGACACACTACAGATACGTAGAAAAACTCATAAAGTTTTGTTCGGCTGAAGCCGCACTTCAGGTTTCTGCCGCCAGAGCTCTCGAGAGCGCAGTGAGACAAAATGGGGACCGGAGCCGAGAAAGCGTATGTCGTGCTTGAAATGCATTCACATCAGTCAGTCATAACAGTGCAACGACACTTCAGGACGAAGTTCAACAAAGATCCACCAACTGCTAACTCCATTCGGCGATGGTATGTGCAGTTTAAAGCTTCTGGATGCCTCTGTAAGGGGAAATCAACGGGTCGGCCTGCAGTGAGCGAAGAAACGGTTGAACGCGTGCGGGCAAGTTTCACGCGTAGCCCGCGGAAGTCGACGAATAAAGCAAGCAGGGAGCTAAACGTACTACAGCCGACGGTTTGGAAAATCTTACGGAAAAGGCTGAAGCAGAAGCCTTACCGTTTACAATTGCTACAAGCCCTGACACCCGATGACAAAGTCAAACGCTTTGAATTTTCGGCGCGGTTGCAACAGCTCATGGAAGAGGATGCGTTCAGTGCGAAACTTGTTTTCAGTGATGAAGCAACATTTTTTCTTAATGGTGAAGTGAACAGACACAATGTGCGAATCTGGGCAGTAGAGAATCCTCATGCGTTCGTGCAGCAAATTCGCAGTTCACCAAAAGTTAACGTGTTTTGTGCAATCTCACGGTTTAAAGTTTACGGCCCCTTTTTCTTCTGCGAAAAAAACGTTACAGGACACGTGTGTCTGGACATGCTGGAAATTTGGCTCATGCTACAACTGGAGACCGACAGCGCCGACTTCATCTTTCAACAGGATGGTGCTCCACCGCACTTCCATCATGATGTTCGGCATTTCTTAAACAGGAGATTGGAAAACCGATGGATCGGTCATGGTGGAGATCATGATCAGCAATTCATGTCATGTCCTCCACGCTCTTCCGACTTAACCCCATGCGATTTCTTTCTTTGGGGTTATGTGAAAGATTCAGTGTTTAAACCTCCTCTACCAAGAAACGTGCCAGAACTGCGAGCTCACATCAACGATGCTTTCGAACTCATTGATGGGGACATGCTGCGCCGAGTGTGGGAGGAACTTGATTATCAGCTTGATGTCTGCCGAATCACTAAAGGGGCACATATCGAACATTTGTGAATGCCTAAAAAAACTTTTTGAGTTTTTGTATGTGTGTGCAAAGCATTGTGAAAATATCTCAAATAATAAAGTTATTGTAGAGCTGTGAAATCACTTCAATCATTTGTAATAACCCTGTACATGGTGTATCAAAAAGAATCATCCAATTTGGCATATCTGTATTTCTGAAACTAATAAACATATACAATGAATTTTGTTTTTTGATGAATGGGAAACTCAAAAAGATCTTTGTCATACCTTTTCATGGGTGTTCAATATGCCCCCATTGAGATGCACTGCATGTCAATGCAGTATTCACATTGTACAGTGCAGCGAGCATGTCTTGAGTTACAGCTTCCACAGCTGCTAACATAGAACACAAAACACTTTCTATTTTCCCGACACCATTTGTACTAGAACTGAAGTGGGTGCTAACTGTTGCTACCTAGTGGGAACCATCTAAAACTCTTTGCTTTTTCCAACAATACATTGTTCGTGTACAAATCTTAAATAACATAGTACTTATGATTTTTTAAAATTTGATGATTCTTTTTGATACACCATATATTATAATGATGATAGTGAGGAAATGGCTGACCCGCTCATATACTCAAAATTTGACAGAGAACTGAGTGGTCTGAACTCAAAACAGTCAGTAAGAGTCACTGAGATGCCTTTCATATCACTGAAATCAGTGGGACTTATATAACCTAGAGATTTTCCTTGCTGTAGGCCTGAGTCTGTGAAACAGGAGAGGTATCTTTAAATTTCCTGGTAAGTATTATCCTCACATTACCAAAGAAATTATGAATTGATAAATGTGAGAACTGTCAGATGATTAATCTTTCACCACAATGTATAAAGTTCTGACTAAAGAAATAAGACACAACAGAAAGATAAATCAAAGAGCTACTCAAAGATCAGATTTTCTTCTGCAAAGGTCATGATACCAGGAAAGCCATTCTTGTGTTACCCTTAGTACATTGGAAGGTATAATAAAGAAAGCCAGGATACTTTAATGGCATTTCTAGACCCAGAGAAATATTTCATTAATATGAAGTGAAACAAGCTGCTCAAAATCTTGAGAAGAATGGAACTGAACAACAGACTGAGAGTAATGATAGTATAAAATCAAGAAATATAAATCTACATGTGAATGTAGCAGCTTATTACTGTTGTTTAATTTGTATGTTACACATGCAGTGAATTAGCATAGAAAATTTCAGGCAGGAGTGAAAGACAATGTATCCTGTTAGGTGGAAGTTAGAAAGACTTTGTGCTGCAAAGTGGAATGATTGGTCACCTAGCACAGAATTTAGATTGTAAATACACAATGCAAGCAGAAAGTGATGAAAAACGAGGACTTGGTTAGCATCAAAACTGAGGAAGAGGTAAAAACAGGAATTAAAGATATCTGGTATCTTGGAAATACGGTCACAGAAGATTGATACATCAAACAGTGGATTGTAGCAGGCAAAGAAAGCTTCATTCCTGTACTAGTATAAAATATAGAACACAACAGTGTATGGTGGTGACATGAATCTTGATAAAACCAAGGAAGATGAAACTGGTTGTATGTGAAATGTTGAGGTACAGAAGGATTTGAGAAAGTCACATTCAGCAGATATAATGAGGTAGAGGGAGTGATGTTGTAGGACCACACCAAGTCACTTTAAGTATCAATAACTCTGTAATAAATGGAAGAAGATAAAAAATGATCAGCAGTGGAACTTAAAATTTTGAAAATACTGGCAGCTGTGAAGTAAATGATTGCTGAGCAGAGGATAATTACATCATGAGATAATATACTAAATGGCTGCTGAGTACCATAACTGAAAATAAACATACAATTATTACTTGGTGGAAAAAAGCTGTCTTATATAGAATATATAATATAATTTTGTCAGAGAGATGCATAGTAGTTAAATGTTTAATGGAAGTATTTGGGTAAGTCATTTCAAATTCCAGTCCAGCAATTCTGTTATGAAATCAATGGCTCATTTGATTAGACAGTGACCAACCCTTTTCCATTTGTTTTGAATGTGAACCTGTATGTACATCAGCAGAACATTATATTTGAAGAAAGAGCTGATTTCACGGAGCAGTTACCAATTTTCGACTTCAGTTAGAAGACTCAAGAAAAAATTAGAGCAGTGCTATTTTTGAAATTGTAATAGGCATTAACATTTAATTTTAAATGGATAAGAAACAGGAACTTTGAATATTTTGGAAACAAGGTCAGAGAAGATTGATGTATCAAGAAGGATGACATCATAAGTGGACTGTAGCAGGCAAAGAAAGTTTCATTCTGCAAAATAGTATTACACTCACATGTTGTATTTATCTTACTATGGAACAGTTTGAAGCATAACTGAAATTGTAATAGGCATTTGCATTTCATTTAAAAAAATAAGAAATGGGAACTTTGAATATTTGTAAAGAATAAAGCTGGCCACACCAAATGTGAATCCTTACTATTTTGTTTTGTTTCCTAGCACTGCATTCAGTGCTATAATCCAGATTAAAAATATCTAGTGACGAGAAAAACACACATCATGGTATATTTTATGGTGTTTTAAGTATCAATTTTATTTTATGTTGTACACTACATAGTCTTTACTAGTTGATTAGGTTTACATTAATGCTGAAATTGTATATTTACAGTTGCAATAGTGTAGTCTTTACTAGTTGATTACGTTTACATTAATTCTGAAATTGTGCATTTACAGTTGTAACAGTGTCCTCTTTGCGGTTGCCCACATATTTCTAATGTTTATTAATTTATTTTTCTATGTACAGGAAACATATGAGTCCTTCCACTACACTTCCTTGTTATACTTATCAGACTATGGAAAAGACTTTACTGGGGGACGATTTGTGTTTGTAGATAAGGAATTCAACAAGACTGTAGAACCCAGGAAAGGTAAGGATGTAACTGACATTTTTGCTCTAATTAGCTTTGTTGTTTTGAAAATACTCAGAAAGTATATATAATTGTGGTAAGATTACAGTACAGAGTAAGTACAGATTATGGGGCAGCTATTTTCATATATGTTAAACATGAATATCATCTTGCCCTCATGTTAGAGACAGCACATTGAAGCTCAAAATGGATGTTTGATTGTGCATGCCATCTG
This sequence comes from Schistocerca nitens, assembly GCF_023898315.1. Lineage (NCBI taxonomy): Eukaryota > Metazoa > Arthropoda > Insecta > Orthoptera > Acrididae > Schistocerca > Schistocerca nitens. Next base: position 925,563,433 of record NC_064617.1, on the reverse strand, counting down.
GGGCATCAGGAAACAAATGTGTTGCTCCATATGAAATCATGCATTACCTAACAGCTGGGAGGAGAGCAGAAGACTAAATTCACACTCAAGCAGTTATCTTTGGTTTAAAGCCTTTCAGAAAATGTTGTCTGTCCACAAGGTATCATCATCATTGTCATTGTCATCATCATTATTAATGAACATCATCTGAATATCATTTCATGTATTCTAAGTTTCGCACAACTTTTGAAACGTGTCTGATCTTCTCTAAAGTCAGTGTACTTTTCAATCCATTGTCATTTGTGTGTCTGCAAATACTGAGAAAACTCTAAAGTACAAAAGACAGAATGGCTGCCCAATACTTAACTTCAGAAGATGAAATTCCTAATATTGCCAATACAACAACTTACAGTAAAATATCCATTGTTGTGACCTGAAGATCTGTGCGTTACTATTAGTGTTTCAAGCAGTCAACACATATCTTCTGTAACGTTAACACTGAATATTGAGGTACCTTTGTGTCCTATTGTAGGGAAACTTATATTGGACTCGCGTGATGAGGAAACCTCCGGAAATCGAATTCCCAAGGCTCCAACACTGAAGTTCAGTAGTTATGTACTTTCTATCTGTGAGCATAAGCAGCTACTCAAGAAGTGTGTTGGTGGTGCAGAGGGAGTCCTACGAGAGATAAGATATTGCCATTGCTAGCTGCGGATATTGACCATCACTGGCTTGGTGCACCTAAAACTGATGCTGACGAAACTATAAAGATTCTTCACCTTCCCCTGAGGTGGGGACAGGCAGCCAATCCCATGTAACAGATTTCCAACAGCATCACAGAAATATCCAAAGTGTACTTGTCTCACTTTGTGTGTCACGGCAAGCGAGGGTTCCTTACCTTGTTTTGGTATAAATAATATTTAGGTTGTCACCTGTACTGTGTTTTATGGGGGATGAGTTGACTGTTGTTACTTCTCCTTTGCCGGAGTGTGGGGCCTGCTGCTTAAATGCCTTTTCTGTGTTCCCAAGCCCAGCAGACTGCTGGGTTATGAGTTCACATGTGTGGAAGCTAGTAGCTGTGTGGTTACAGCAGGTTAGCTATAATTGTGTCACTGGAAACATCAATGTGTCTAACAAGGCTTATCATTTAAGGTAAGATCTTCAGTGTTTCTGACTGGAGGAGCCAGGTGGGCAGTTCTAGGGATGGAATAATAGTTGATGGGACTTATAGAGAGTGAGTTTACTTTTCTGCGGTTTATTCATTTTATCATCTCACACTTTTGGTTGTGCCCCTCAGTTTCTTCCAGATTAACACTGACAGGTGCAGTCACAGGTCACAGCACTAATCCTGGTTGTCAGAACTTGTATGCTCCTTCTTAAGAGAGAGAAGAGGGATTGGGGAAAGGTTGGCAAAGAGCGGCAGGTTATTCATATCCTAGGGTGAGAGGGACCAATCTGTTATCAGTAAAAGGGGAGACAAAGATGAAGGAGAAGGCACGAGAGCTGATGGAATGGGAAACATAGTACACTGATAAGCACCGAGTGAGTTTCTGCTTAGCAATCATACAAGAGACGAACAAAAAATGGAGGTAGTTTAAAAAGGGCATTAAGATAAAAAGTAGTTGTGTAGATAATGAAATTCTCAATGGGGAAAAAAGGCGGGCAAGGGGGGGATTCTAATAGAGGTTAAGTGCTGGAGGATGGCATTCTTTTGTTAAGATTCATACATAATTCATTTTATATTTTTAATTCATATTCTTATCAGCTTTTTTGCCCTCCTTTTTATTGATAGCTGCAGTATGCTAGTCTTACTGACTGGTTTTAAGTTAGTTCATTTTTATGTTTATGCAGGTCGAGTATTGATGTTCACATCTGGCTCGGAGAATGTGCATTATGTGGAGCCCGTTACCAGTGGCACACGTTTTGCTATCACAGTCTCATTCACCTGTGATAAAAAATTTGCTATCTCAGATCCAAATATGAATAATTTCAGCAGAAGGAGATAGGAGTGATATCATTTTACTTGACCAATGTATTCTTATTGTACCTACAGGAAAATCTATATACTTAAGATTTTTCTGTCTAATAGTATTAAAGTTGTGCTGTGAAGTTCACTAAATGATTATTCTGTACATTATTTTTGTAAAGCTGAGTTTATTCTTTATTCCAGTAATGAGACTGTTCAACACACAAATGCTGTGATAATATTATTTATGTGTTATTTTCAGTTAATTAATAATTAATTTTGGGTTTTGAATTGTGTAAATTCATTATTATTGCCCATTATTACTATTAAATAGCTTTCTGATTACAAACTAAGTGACCACATCTTGAAATTGTTACTACATCTTGCATTCTGGACTTGTGTGGTGCCTCAATAACCATTGCATTACCTGTATGACAGAATCAAAATATTGTGAAGTACTTTTTTACTTTTCATGATTATTGCTCTTAGCAGCATAGTGGTATCTCACCCTGCCCCATTTCCTTATAGTGGCCAGTTTTTGGATTTAGTTAATAAAAGAGCCATATAAGCTCCAAATTCCTGTATGTTTTTTTATTCTTTACTGTGGCTGTAATCTATGCCATTCTGAATTATAATAATGCATAATATTTCTTTGATACATTGTTTTGTAAAGTGTCTTCACATAGTTAAGAAAGTTTGTACCTGACACTCATGCTGTATGAACAAATACAGAAACTAAGCACTAATATATACTGTTTCACTTACTGACATTTGTGTTGAACATTCTGACATTTTTCTCCCTGAACCCTTATGAATCATAGTTTTTGACTTTATCCCAGGTTTGCAGATTCATTGAAAAAAATTGGCTAGAGTTGGGAAAGGTGTAAATCTGGAGTTGAGACTATGGGGACAAGGAATATGTAGAGTGTCATCTGAGATGGAAAATGACACATTATGTGTGTGGATTGCAGAGGGATCAGTTGGTTCACCGCTGTTTGTGAGGTGGGCTGATGAGGACATTCTAGATAGCTGCCATTTTCTTTCTTCTTCTAAAAATAATAACTGAAATAAAGAATTTATTAGACATTTGTCTCTCTTATCCTGGAGCCTGAATTTACTTACTGGAAGTGATATTGTCTATCTGGAGACATACGACTGAAGGCATATTAATTAGCATAACGCTTTCACTACATATAATCTTATAACACTACATCTACTCACACACCATTGTCAATACATTCTGTGTATCATGTGATCCGAGGTTTTCCCAGGATACATGCTACTTCCAAGGTTCTCATGTGTACTGCTGAATTCAGTCATAGTAGATTCGCGATATTTTGGGGGTAATCATTCCACCACCATCAAATGGTGCTCACTGAATGATGTGTCTTCTGCTGTGTGTTGGTGGTATATGTGCCTGCCAGTCCAGAGTTATGGCCGTGCTTGGTGGGTGGGTGGGGGGTGGGGGGGGAGTCAGTTGCTATAGCCCCCACCATTCCTGTCACATCTCGCATCCAGATGTCACGTGTGTCGTGCTATGATGGAGCTTAGTATTGGCTCCCATCCCTTGCTCAGGTGGAAACCTTTGTCCCTTGTTTAAATTATCAGTCACATGGATTTCGTTGCTTTTTTGAAATTGGAGTCCCAAAATTTATTGGTAGTAGCAAGGACTTTTGTTTACTGGTAATTGGGTGTGGCGCTCATGTTCTGTACATTGGTCTTGGATTGTGTGGATCGTTTAACCAATGTAAGTTTTTCTGAAGTCACTTAGTACAACCCTGTTTTTTGGAGACTTAGGCCGTTTCTCACTGTCGCTAATAAAACTCATATTTTGGCTGATGGGCGGAAAACTGGTATTATGTTGTGTTTTCCCAGTATTCTGGCAATTTTTGATGATACAGCGCCAGCAAATGGTGTGAAGACATTCCTCTTATTATCGTCTTCCGTTTTTTGGCTGTGTTGTTCTTGGGGCTCTTGCATTGCAGAGCTGTCTAGATCTGTTGTTTGCTGTAGCCATTGTTGAGGAAGATGGATTCCAGGTGCCGCATCTCTGGGGTCATACTTTGTTCGTGTACAGTGGAGTATGCCCTGTGTGCTAGAGTGTTGAGCACACTGTTCTTCTGTGAGGGAGGCATGGAGATATAAATCTGTATTGTTGGTTTAAGGTGTACATTGTTGGAAAATGAGCTGACAGGTCTACGCTGAACTAGGATACCAAGAAAAGAAAGAAAGTTTGCCATCTTCTTCTATTTCCCTAGTAAATTGGATATTTTCATGGATAAAATTCAGACCTTATACGATTTTTGCAGAAATTCAGATGTTCTAAGATTTTTAGTGTGAGGCCAGCAGGATATGAACTGTGGACATGCAGGCATAGATACCACTAGTGTGCAGCAGATACATCATTCAATCAGCATCACCTGATGATGACGGAACACTTACTCGCCGAAATATCGTGGACCCGGCAGTATACCCAAAATACATGTATCAGTTTGAGATTAATAATAATTGTAATAATAATGTAATTATCTGCTCAACAATTTCTCAGGTGGATGAGAAATAAAATTTCCAGAGAGAAAAAGAACCTCGTGGATGAAACCATGAAGAAATATACTGTAATTTCAGGCCAACAATCAGCTCTTATTTTTGACTTCAGTTCCCAACCTTGATAGTGCACAGTTTTTATTGCTTATCTGAAAGTCAACTAAAATATAGCTCTACAATGCACGGTAATTTGCCAGAGAAATCCAGCACAGAGTGGCAAAATGCATTAGGACATAGTCTGGGAAGTACCAACAAAACTGAAACTAAAGGAAAAACATTATGCTGACACACTGAATGTAAATTTGTTACTTAGGATCAGTAAATAAAAAGAACAGTGAACACTTTTGGATTTATTAAGATATCCATATTTTAGCTATTTGTGAAACAATACTTTCTTGTACAAGTATGTAGCAGTAACAAAGAACTGTATAGTCTTTAAAGGCAAATCACCAATTAAAATTATGAAAGGAAATTGTCTGTCAGATAAGACTTCATAAAAGTGCAACACAAAGTAAGAGAATTAAAATCTGTGCCAGAAAAGCTATTTTTTTCTAATCATTAGCTGCGAAGGTAAAATGTACCCTCTTTATTAACTGTCATATGCCAATAAATGATTTTTATCCCAGTTTACCATACTGGGTCTACACAGTGTCTCTTGCAGTTGTTCAGCTGTTTTTCTTGACCATGTCGTTCAGATTCACTTGCCAAGTGAATTCACAATCTACAAATCTACAGTTTAGAACTGCAATTCACAATCTACAGTGTAGAACTGCATACAGTTCTGAAGGCCTTGGGGCAAATGAGTTGTGACATAGGAAGGAATTTTTTCATCTCCTCCAGTTCCCTTAGTGCCCTCCAAGTGATGTCACAAATATACCCAGCAGAGAATATGACTAAGTTGATTCAGTTCTCCTCTACTTACCTAAATGATTAGGGAAAGGAAGTAGTATTCTGAGGCTCTCCATGAAACATGAAATTCAGGCAGACTGTTCATTGTTCTGGGACAGATGAGTTCTCTTCAAATTCCTAACAGAGGTGAGATGGTAAATGCCACAAAACGATGCAGAAATTGTGATGGGCCATTCAGAACAAATGGTGCAGATGCTCAGTACAACATGGGATGATTAGTACTGGTATTGCTGTGCTGCATGATAATGCTTGGCCACACAATGCTCAAGGGACAATGGAGCTCCTACAAAGATTCAGCTGTTTGGAATCAGCATTTTCAGACTTACTTAAATGGTTGTTACCCAGTGGTTCTATTCCAAGGCGTAAGACTTCTACGACAGGGATACAAAAGTTGGTCCCAAAGTATGACAGGTATCTGAGCTCTGGTGGTGAACATGTTGAAAAATAACTAAACACTTTCTGTATTTGTTCCGATAAATCTTTAATTAAATTTTGCTGTGTTTCTGTTCACTTACTTTATCAATGAACCTCATACACCCTCACACATAACTACTACTCCTTTGAGGGAAAGATATACAAACCAATCTATGGCATGGCCATGGGCCCCCACTTAGAATCCTGCAATACCAATACAATTATGGACCATCTAAAGGTAGCTTGCTAGCCTCCCAAACCCCAACCCCCTTGTCTATTCAGGTTCATTGATAAAATCTTCATGATCTGATCTCAGTGCCAAGACACACTATCCTCATTCATCTGCAGCCTTAACAGCTTCTCTTCCATTTGCTACATATGTTTCTCCTTTGGGCAATGTGCCATCTTTCTGAACATTGACCTCCATCCCTCTGCTCATATTGGTCCCACTAACCACCAACAGTACGTGCATTTTGACAGTTGCCATCCTTCCATGCCAGAAACCCACTCCTATTTAGTTTGGCCATCAGTTGAGAATGTACCTGCAGTGACAAGAATTCCCTTGCCTAGTACAATGAAGGTGAGACAAAGGTCTTCAAAGATAGCCACTATCCTCCAAATGTGCAGAAAGATTTCCCATGCCAGACTGGAATGACTGCACCATATCATTATCAAGGAATTTGACCATCGATCATGGTGTATAGAAATTAGGAACATTCTACCGTCGTCCTTCCCACCCCTCCTACAGTTGTATTCTGCTGCCCACCCAATCTATGCAATATCTTCAGCCATCTCTATGCCACACCCACCTCTAACCCCTTGCCACGTGGGTCATATCCCTGTGGAAGACCCAGGTGCAAGACCTGTCAGATTCACCCAGCCAGGACATTCAACTCTAATCCCATCCCATTAGAGGCAGGGTCACATATGAAAGCAGCCATGACATATACCAGCTCTTCTGCAATTTCTGTACGGCATTTTCTGTGGGTATGTCCACCAACAAATGTCTACCTCAATGAATGGCTACCGTCATAATATGGCCAACAGTAGAGTTAGCCACTCAGTGTCGGAACATGCTCGATTTCAGTGGCTGCCTCACAACCCAGGCCATCTGAAACATACCCTCGAGCATCAGCTTTTCTGAACTTTGTTCTTATGAGCGACACTTGCTACACATCCTTCATTCCTGTAATCCTCCTGCCCTCAATGTCTGCTTACTTCCTGCCTCACACCTACCCCCATCCTGCTTCCGGATCCCAACTGCACTCGTCCTGCAATCGTACACTGTTCCCTAAAGTCTTCCTTTCATTTGTTCTGTCACAACCTCCCAGTCCACTCCCCCATGTCATTGTCACTGCATAAAATCACTCTTGCTGGTGCTCATGTGTAGTGTTTGTATCTTGTGCACCTGCTGCCTCTCCCTCCCGCATTCCTATCCCTTACACTTGCTGCCACCTTCTGAGCTATCAGCCACTCTTCTCCAACCCTCCCTCCCACTTCCTTTGTCCTTTCTCCCCTTTCCCATTCCACAAGACACAATCCAACATCCCTGTGTACCCTTAAGGGAGAAATGATGAGACTGAAATCATTATATCAACAGCAATTAATTGATGCTAAGTAATGTTGCACACGGCACAGTTTAATCTTAGCAAACCTTTGGTTGAAGAATCATGAAAGAACGTATGTAGTGCAGAGACTTTTCTCTTATTTACACGAGGCATGCAGGTGCAATGACAGAAGTCGTGTTCAGCCTCCTGACAGAGAGATTTGCCAAATAAAATTAGCTTTACATTTCCGATTGCAGATCCATATTGCTTTTAAAATTACAAATCTAATGATACCAGTCACGGATTGCTCACCTCATTAACTCAAGAGTGAATAAAATTAAATTGTGAATAAATGATATTACACCAACTTTCCTCTTGGGGGACAGAATTAATTATTCTGAATAATTTGCAAGATATTGATATTCTGCAGAAGCTTCCAAGCCATTACTCTTGAAATTGGAGCCACAGCTACCTCGAGGTGCAAGGATATCAGAGCTCCCCACCTTCACAGAATTGGAGAATTGACATCATTTCAGTCCCCCCAACTCCTGAGCTGGGAGGTGAGGCTGTCGCTGGCCAGAATCAATTTTAACTTTTGCTCTTGTATGTTGGCTACAGGACCTATTTCTGCTGGTGGATGCCTACTGTGGTGTGGCATTTGAATTGACAAAAGTGATGAGAGATGCTCTTGCCTTCCCAGTCAGTCACGTTTCTAGGTCGGACGCAGTTCCTGATAGGCACTAGCGTGGGAGTCATGGCCATTTTCATGTCTGTGTGCATGCTGCTTGTACTCAGTAGCAGCCATGGGCTGAGCAGCTCATGTTGGTACAATCACTGATCAGTAGAACATTCACAGTAATTTTGGTCATGATTTCATAGTGATGCTTCAGCTAGAGTCTCGATCGATTGGCAAGAAGAAGCTATCCGTAGTTTCGTGATGAGTTAGTTCATGCTATCCCTGCCTTGGCTTTACTCAGTGCAACTCTCTTGACTATTAATTATTTCCAATGTGATTATCAGTTTGCACTCTCTCCATAATAAAAAGGGGCTGGGCAACTTATTCATACCTTATATTGTGTGTGCAGTGATTCCTATTATTTTGTCTTGATATGCAGCAAGACACTCTCGTGCCAGGTTGTTTCTTAAATTGTGTGTAGATTAATTGTAAATAGAAAGTAACAGGATACATGTTTTATTGTCAGCCTCATATCAGTTGTATTTAGCTGCCAGAGAAACCCCTGCTAGACAAACAGAGGACATATAACACCACAGACAAGACAGCAGAAGTTTGGCAGGTGAGACTAATTATTCCAGCTAATTGAAATCAGTGGCAGACTGTTCAGTTAATTGCGGTTCCCATTCACAATCATCATTCCACATCCATTTCCTTTATCAGCACCAGCCAGGTCTACAGTTTGCATCTGTTGAAGAGGCCTGTAAATCTAGAAGATTTTGGATAGATTGTATAGTGATAAAACAGAAATTTTGAAATCAGATATTAAACTGCAAACAATCCTAGTGGTTAGGGTAGACTCTGGCCATATTTTTATTAATTATTGATTATAAACTGCTAATAAAAAGTGAACAAATAGCAGGGAGATAGGAAATAATGGGGTTGGGACCTGGATAAATTGAAAGTAATGGTGGCTGCCGAGTGTTTCAAAGGAGAGCATTAGGCAACAAATGACTGAAACAGGGGAAAGGATTACAATACAAGATGACTGGGTAGCTTTGAAAGTTGAAGTACTGAACTCAGCAGAGGATCAAATAAGCAAAAAGACAAACCCCAATAGAAGTCCCCGGGTAACACATGAGATATCGGATTTAACTGATGGTAAGAGAAAATATAAAAATGACACAAACCGAAGGGAATACAGATATCTGGAAAATTTAATTGACAGGGAGTGTGAAATGGCAAAACAAGAACGAGTAGATGAGAAATGTAAAGTTTTATAAGCAGCAGCAGAAAATGGATAACGGGATTAGGAGGAATTGGAAGGTAGGGCAGAGAGTGTGTTACGGTGAACAGTTCAGTGGTAGGGTTGTTCTTATCAGAATCAACAGCAAACCATCACCGACAGCAGTAGTTCAGGTATACATGCCAACGTTGCAAGATGAAGATGAAGAGAGAGAGAAAGTATATGAGTATATTGAAAGGATAATACAGTAAGTAAAGGGAGATGTGTATCTATAGTCATGGGGACTGGAATTCAATTGTAGGGGAAGGAATAAAAGAAAAGGTTACAGGAGAATATAGGCTTGGGACAAGGAATGACAGAGGATAAAGATAAATTGAGTTCTGTAATAAACTTCAGCTAGTAATAGCGAATACTCTGTTCAAGAATCACAAGAGGAGGAGGTATATTTGGAAAAGGCCGGGTGATCCAGGAGATCTCAGTTAGATTACATCATGATCGGACAGAGATTCTGAAATTAGGTACTGTACTGGATTGTAAGCTGTGCCCGGTAACAGGTATAAACTCAGATCACAATGTAGTATTGATGAAAAGTAGGCTGAAGTTTAAGAGATTAGTCAGGAAGAATCAGTACACAAAGAAGCAGGATATGGAAGTACTAAGGAATGGTGAGATACTCTTGAAGTTCTCTAAGGCTATAAATACAGCAATAAGGAATAGCTCAGCAGGCAGTTCACTTGAAGAGGAATGGACATCTCTAAATAGGGCAATCACAGAATTTGGAGAGAAAACCATACGTACAAAGAAGGCAACTGCAAACAAAGCATGGGTAACAGAGAAAATATTTCAGTTGACTGATAAAAGAAGAAAGTACTAAAAAATGTTCAGGGAAATTCAGGAATACCAAAATACAAATAGCTGAGGAATGAAATAAATAGGAAGTGTAGGGAAGCCAAGACGAAATGGCTACATGAAAACTTGAAGAAATAAAAAAAGAAATGATTGTTGGAAGGACTGACTCAGCATATAGATATGTCAAAATAACCTGTACATTGATGGCATCTATAAGGAAGAAGATTTGTCTGATGTTGTAGAAGAAATAGGAGATGATATAAAAGAGAGAGGGGATCCAGAACTAGAATTAGAATTTAAGAGAGCTTTGGAAGACTTAATATCAAATAAGGCAGAAGGAATAGATAACATTTCATCAGAATTTCTAAACTCATTGGGGAAAGTGGCGACAAAATGACTATTCATGTTGGTGTGTAGAATGGATGAATCTGGTGGCATACCATCTGACTTGTGGAAAAATATCATTCACGCAATTTTGAAGACTGCAAGAGCTGACAAGTGTGAGAATTATTGCATAATTGGCTTAACAGCTCATGCATCCAGGTTGCTAACAAGAATACTGTACAAAAGAGCGAAAAAGGAAATAGAGGATGTGCTAGAGGATGATCAGTGTGGGTTTAGGAAAGGTAAAGGCACCAGAGGGGCAATTCTGAGGTTGCAATTGATAATGGAAGCAAGACTAAAGAAAAATTGACATGTTCATAGGATTTATCGGTATGGAAAAAGCATTTGACAATTTAAAATGGTACAAGATGTTCGAAATTCTGAGTAAAATAGGGGTGAGTTTTAGGGAGAGAGGGGTAATATATAATATGTACTAGAACCAAGAGGAAATAATAAGGGTGGACAACCAAGAACGAAGTGCTTGGATTAAAAAGGGTATAAGACAGGGATGTAGTCTTTTGCCCTTACTGTTCAATCTATACATCAAAGAAGCACTGATGGAAATAAAAGAAAAGGTTCAGGAGTAGAATTAAAATTCAAGGTGAAAGGATATCAATGATACTATTCGCGTATGACATGGTTACCCCAAGTAAAAGTGAAGAAGAATTACATGATATGCTGAATGGGATGAACAATCTAATGAGTACAGAATATGATTTGAGAGTAAATTGCAGAAAGACGAAAGTAATGTTAAGTAGCAGAAATAAGAACAGCAAGAAACTTAACACTATGATTGATGGTCACGAAGTAGATGAAGTTAAGGAATTCCACTACCTAGGCAGTAAATAGCCAGTGATGGATGGAGCAAGGAGGACATTGGCAAGAAGGGTATTTCTGGCCAAGAGAAATGTACTAGTATCAAACATAGACCTTAATTTGAGAAAGAAAGAAGTACATTTGGAGCACCGATATGACAAGATATCACAAGAAACATGGACTGTGGAAAACCAGAACAGAAGAGAATCAAAGCAGTTTAAATGTGGTGCTGCAGATGAATGCTGAAAATTAAGTGGAGTGATAAGGTAAGGAATAAGGAGGTTCTGCTCGGAATCAGAGAGGAAAGGATTATGTGGAAAACACTGACAATGAGGAGGGACACGATAATAGGACATCTGTGGCATTGTGTACCAACTCTGCTGCAAACACTGCACAGCTTTTTATGTTGACATAACTACCAATCAGTTGTCCACCAAGTGAATGTTGCCAAGAACAAAGTTGACTACCAATATCCTGCTGAGCACAACATTCTCAGTTTCAGTGTCTGCTTTACTCTGAACTATGCAGATGGAACTTATCCTTACAACACATCCTCTGCTCCCCTAATTGTCCTGATCTCGATCTCTGCTAATTCATTGTTACCACATCCTCCACTCGACAGTTTCTCCAGCTTGCCACTCCATCCCAATTCACATCCCCATGTCACCTTCAGTGTGCGTTGTTCCCCACTGGCTCCAATAGCAGTGCACCACATACCTAGTCCACGTACCTCTCTCTTCCCACATACGTAGCTGGAAAACCGAGTGCCTCCCCCTGAGCCACTAACCACTCATCCTCAATCCCTCTCCCTCTACAAACTCCACCATATGCAATCACCACCACAACCAAGACCTGCCAAAATGCAACACTGGCACTGTTCATCCAGCCGGGACCATGTAGGGCCATAAGTGTGCATGTGTCATGTATGTGTGTGTGTGTGCACGCTTTACTCTAGCTTGAAGAAGGGATTACTTCATAAACTAGCAAGTTTTCTTTCTATTTGTGTGTGCCTGTTGACTGTACACTTCTGTGTTCCTGTGAGCAGTCTTCAGTCTTCTTTAATCCAAAAGTATTAACATTCTACCAGAACTTTCATACAATATATAAAAGGGCTACACAAATGACACAAATGTGAATGCAATCTCACTGAAGGGAAGCTCAGTGGATGTAGATGAGATGGGAGATGAAGAATGTGACAGTGACTGAAAGACTGAAGTTGAAACAATACACCTAAAGTAAATAACATTCCCTTAGAATTATTGAGATCCTTGCAAGAACCAACTATGACAAAACTATTCCACCTTGCATGCAAGATGTGTGAGATGGATGAAATGTCTTCAGACAGAAAAATGTAATTATATCATTTCAAATGGAGGCAGATTTTGACAGATGTGAACATTACCAAACTATCAGTATATTAACTCTTGTTTTGCTCCATATTAACATGGGTTATTTACAGATAGAATGATTGGTAGAAGATTGTCTTGGAGATGGTCAGTTTGGGTTCCAGAGAGGTGTAGAATCATTCGAGGCAATACCATGCCTTAGAAGACTGAAGAAAGGCAAATAATATTGAGAGGAATACACTCTTCGAAATCCTGAATGTAGCAGGAATTAAATACAGGGAGTCAAAGGTTATCTACAGCTTACTCGGAAAGCAAACTGCAGCTGTACGAGCCCGAGGATATGGAGTTGAGGCAATAGTGAGAAGAGAATGAATCAGGATTGTAACTTATTCCCCATGTTTTTGAATATGAACACTTAGCTTGAATTAAAGGAAACCAAAGAGAAATTTGGAATGGTGAGTAGAATTTCAGAGAGAAGAAATAAAAACTTTAGGGTTTGCTGTAGGATATGCAATTCTTTAAGAGACATTGCCATTGTAGCAGCAGTAACCAATCTAACAACTGCACCAGACACTTGTTGTCTAATATAGGTGTCGCCGACAGCAGTGTCATATTCTGCCATTTTACATATCTCTGTATTTGAATACGCTTGCCTTCAGTGTATTTACACATGATTGACTAGCACAGAGAGCTTAATCAGACAAGTCTTTGGATTGAAGAGTGCTGTAACAAGTAATTTGTAGAATGAAGCAGAGATTGTTCATTGACAGTAATACCCATTTACTTAAACAAAAAGGAGCCCAGAATTATTTTGTGAGAAAGAAGATGAATCAAAATCTGAGAAGCCAGCACAAAGATATTTGTGAAACAGTCAAGAGCTAGAAAAGTGAGAATTTCGAGTTTAGCGAGAGCACAGAAAATATGGCAGTTAGGAATTCAGTAATTGAAATCATACCATGTATTGAATTATGTATGGAGTATTCCATAGTGAGCAGTACCAACAGCCAGATTAGAGAGGAAAATAATATTTAACATTTTAAAATAATCCATGAGTTCTACGCAATTGCCTGAAGTTAATAAAAAAAAACCAAATTCTCTGCAAGGAAATACTAAATTTGAACTGGGAATAATTGATACTAATTATTCACAAAAATACTACATGAAAAACAACAGGTTTATTATAAAAGAGAAGAAGTTTCAGATTACAGGAGAACACAATTCTGAAACAACATATGTTGCTACAGAGTTTTGTGTTTGCTGTATTCTGTAATGTGGTTCAGAGTGAATTGACAAACAGAAGGCTTTCTGGTGTTGCTATTTATTCTACAATAACAAATTTGAAGAAGACATGAGGCTGATATTTATTACAGAAAGTGGAAATCAGAAATCTCTGTTTATTAAGACTTTAAAAGAAAAGAAAAAGAAAGGAAACCAGTAAAGTTAAATAGGACTGCTAATATACAAGGCAAACATTCATATGCACTACACACAGAACTTAGAAAATTTCCTTATCACATTACATGTCACTTGTAAGAATGTGAAAGTATGGTACTATGGGGAGATATCATTCATGTCTTGAGCAGCATCTGCTGCATGCTGATGCACTTCTCAGTGTTAACACACACAAACACCATATGAATGTAGAGGGAAGGTGCGGGACAGACTAAAACATTTAATGAGTTCCCTGCAGTCTTTCGTAAGCACTCAATTAACTCAGAATTCACTATCAACAAAAGTTATAATGACTGATTCAGGCAAAGAAAACTGTTCAAGAAAAATGAGTTGAACATCTCCCAGGAAGATAATGTTGAATGTTGAGATAGCTATTAAATATTGAAATATTGCTAGCAAAACAAATCTTTTGCATATTTTGTTACAAAAGTAGAACTTATTGTCAAACAGAAGATATACTGACATTGAAATAAAAGGCAACTGAAATTAATGAATTATATGGAGTCCCAGAGATTACATTTTTTTGTGAATATCAAATACAGTGCAATGCAAAAGATTTCAATGTTTAATAGCTATATCAGTATTCAACATTATCTTACTGGAGACAGTGTCACACCAGTAAGGTGAATGTCAGGAGGGGGGGGGGGGAGGGTGTTTGAGTCGGATAATACTCAGTAGTCGTTTGCTGATTGAAGTGGCACTCTGCACGATATATTTCTCCCCAGTCAAACTCAGAAATAGGCACTTCTTTGATGCATTTTCTATTTCTGTTCTTGCATGCAAGCCCAAGTCATGATTTATTTATTTATTTACACGTCAAGTTCCGTAGGACCAAATTGAGGAACAAATCTCCAAGTTCACGGAACATGTTAGTACACGAAATTACAACATAAAAGTAATAACAGATAAAAATAAAATGTTTATGAACCCAAAAATGCAAGCCATAAGTTTCAGTAAATGCAGTCAACAATATAACATAAGAATCAGCATAATTTTTCAAGGGACCCCCAACAGAATAGGATTGACTCATGAGTAAACTCTTCAGTTTAGATTTGAAAGCATGTGGATTACTGCTAAGATTTCTGAATTCTTGTGGTAGCTTATTGAAAATGGATGCACGAGTATACTGCACACCTCTCTGCACAAGAGTTAAGGAAGTCTGATCCAAATGCAGGTTGGATTTCTGCGAAGTATTAACTGACTGAAAGCTGCATATTATTGGCCATAAGCTGATATTGTTAACAAGAAACGACAGTAAAGAATATATATATTGAGAGGCCAATGTCAAAATACTCAAACTGCCCATTTCTGAGCCAAAAATATCCTTTTAGAATGGGAAGAGTTACCCCAAAATGTAATACCATATGACATAAGGAAATGAAAATAAACAAAATAGACTAATTTTCATGTCAAATGATTACTTACTTCAGATACCGTTCAAACAGTAAAAATTGCAGTCTCTGAACAAGATCCTGAACATGGCCTTTCTATAACAGTTGACTACCTATCTGAACACCTAGAAATTTGAACTGTGCAGTTTCACTAATCATATGCCCAATCTGTGAAACCAAATGTCAGGTTTTGTTGAACTGTGTGTTAAAAACTGTAAAAACTGGGTCTTACTGTGATTTAGTGTTAGTTTATTTTCTATAAGCCTTGAACTTAGGTCATGAACTGCACTGTTTGAAACCGAGCCAATGTTGCATACTACATCCTTTATTACCGAGCTAGTGTCATCAGCAAACAGAAATATTTTACAGTTATCCATAATACTAGAGGGCACATCATTTATATAAATAAGGAACAGTAGTGGCCCCAACACTAATCCCTGGGGCACCCCCCATTTGACTGTACCCCACTCAGACCCCTCATCACAGCCATACACAGCACTGTGAATAATGACCTGTTGCTTTAAGTTGTTAAAGTAAGAGGTGAACCAATTGTGAACTACTCCCCATATTCCGTGATGGTCCAACTTCTGGGGCAATATTTTGTCATCAACACAATCAAACACCTTAGTTAAATTAAAAAAAAAAAATATTCCTAGCATTCAAAACCTTTTGTTTAACCCATCCAGTACCTCACAGAGAAAAGAGAATATAGCATATTCAATTGTTAAATGATTTCTAAAGCCAAAGTGTACAGTTGATAGCAAATTATATGATATAAAATGATCAATTATCCTTACGTACACAGCCTTTTCAATTATTATAGCAAACACTGATGGCATAGAAATAGGTTCAAAATTGTCTACATTATCCCTTTCTCCCTTTTTATAAAGCAGCTATACTACTGAGTACTTTAATCATTCAGGAAACTGACAATTCATAAAGGAAAAATTACAAATATGGCTAAGTACAGGGCTAACATGTGCAGCACAGTGCTTTACTATTCTGCTAGACACTCCATCATAACCAAGAGAGTCCTTAGTCTTCAGTGATTTAATTACTGACTCAGTCTCCCCTTTGTCAATATGACAGAGGAGTATTTCAGACATCAGTCACAGAAAGGCATTTTCCAAGAGAGTTATATGGTTCCCCATAGAAACTAAATTTTTATTTAATTCACCAGCAATGCTCAGAAAATGATTGTTAAATACTGTACGTGTATCTGGTTTATCAGTAACAGAAATATTTTTAATACAAACTGACTTTATATTGTCAACCTTGTGCTGCTGACCAGACACTTACTTCACAGCTGACCACATGGTTTTAATTTTATCCTGTGAATTAGCTACTCTGTTTGCACACCACATACTCTTTGCCTTCCTAATAACATTTTTATCACCTTACAATACTGTTTGTAATGGGCAACTGCAGCTTGACTGTGACTACTTCTAACATTTTGATATAATTCCTACTTTGTTCTACGTGATATCCTCATCCCAATAGTCAGCCACCCAGGCTGCCTTTTACTGCTAGTACCCTGTTTAGAATGTTCTAATGGAAAGCAACTCTCAAAAAGCATAATAAACGTGTTAAGGAAAGCATTATATTTGTCATCTATGCCGTCAGTACTATAAACATCCTGCCACTCTTGTTCCTTAATGAGTTTTAAAAAACTCTCTGTTGCCATTGGATTAACTTCCCTACATAGTTTGTAAATATATGAGTACAAAAGCCTTTTAGTGTTACAATTTGTGCATCATGGTGTGAAAGGCCATTGGCCCTTTAACTAACAGAATGCCCATCTAGTAATGAAGAATGAATAAAAATATTGTCTATGGCTGTGCTACTGTTCCCCTGCACCCTAGTTGGAAAAAACATAGTCTGCATAAGATCATATGAATTTAGGAAATCTACCAACATCCTTTTTCTTGCACAATCATATACAAAATGATGTACTTTTACATCCACATTTACACATTTCATTCCACTAGGAATTAAATTGTATGCAGGACTGAAAAGCATGGGTACACTTGATGCCTTCTTATCCACAGCATCTGCACTCTTTGCCTGCACTAACACAGGGGTGTTCTGCCAGGATGGGTTGTATGTTGGTGACCAGTACTGTTCTCCATCTTGCTGTTGTTTAGGACTACCAGCAGCACTCAATGTGCTGGGAGCAGACTGCATGCCCTCATCACAAAATGATGAACAGGACAGACAACATCAGCTCCATGTCCTTCTCAAGCAAGTGGGTGTTTGTGCTATAGGATACCACATGGTCGCTACAGGTTCAGACAGTCTGGAGGTTGTTGCTGCTGCAGATCCAGAGGTCGGTGCAGGACTCGAGAAGATGGCAGCTGAGGTTGCTGCAGGTCCGAACACGCAGAGGTCAACATATTGGCACTCACCGCAACAGGCTTGGATGTTTCAAGGGCTACTGCTGAACAAAGATGAGGAAGCATTACATATTGACCAAGACGTGAAAACTTCCAATAATAATAATAATAATAATAATAATGTTAAACACAGACAAAGATTTGAGAAGGAATACTTACTTTTCCGTTTCTTCCTATTCTGCAGGGCTATGCTGGATTGCGACTATTGTTGGTGTTTCATGGTTCTCCTTCTTCTTCTTCTTCATCCGCTGGTGCTGCTGCTGTTGCTGCTGCTGGCTGACTGAGCGAGATTGAGGTCACAGAGCTGCTGAGCCTGTCCTATATCGCCTACAATGACATTACCAGATACCGCCATCCTACTGGCTGAAGTCTAACACATGACCGGATTCAGTGTCCCTATTGGTTCCTGCCTTTTTTTCCCCAGACTGCCATCTCATGAGTAGAACGACAGCACCCTCTGGTGATGGTACTGTGTGCTAGGTCAGTTGGACTCTGGACTTCATGGTGAACACACTGGATGGAGCTACCGCCTATGACAACTCAATTTGTTTAAATAAACACTGCATGCAAAATAAAGACGTCCATCCTATCCAGCAGCCCAACACAGACTGAGTCCTTTTCCTACCAATTCCAAGGAAGCGGTAGTGATTGGAAGACAGGTTAGTGGAGGTAGCCCAATTGACCTTTCTTCCTGCAATTTTTTCCCAAAAAAATTTTTCTGCCATCTTCTTAGGGAGGGGAGGGGGTTAGGTTAGTGGAAGTAATCCAGTTGACCTATTTCCCCACCAAAATTTGAACTTACCGCCATAACATAATTGCGATGTTGCCACATCTGTCGTCGCCATCTTGAATAAATTTGGCATCAATGCAATGTGGGGCTGCACCAACCTTTCCCTACCATGCACTATCTGATCAAAAATATCTGCACACCCCTAGATAATAAGAACTGACTGCTAGATTCCATATATTCCACAGAGGTGAACCCGCCAGTGTAGAACGAGGCGTAGAGTGTTCTGTTGTCAGCAGACAAGTGGTATGCATTAGTGTCTTTTATTTATTTTATTTTTGTGACTTGCTTGTTTTTTCTCATTTAATCCCTGATTGAACGGTTAGTAAATTGATTTATATTTTATGTAGCTTTTTTTTTTTCATAGTAGGAAATGGATAGGGACTGTGTTAGTTGTTTGCGGGCACGAGTATTGGCTACTGTCCCGTTTTAGCTAGAAGCTGCGTTGGTCACAATACTACAGGCTTTAGCCTGCTGCTCTAAGCTGCAGTGATGTTGTGGCACCAGTGGCGAATACTGTGACACCTTTGGTGTTGCCAGAATCCACTAGCGATTCGGATGTCACTCTGTCTTCCGGTACTCATCAGCTAGACAGCTTGTCTTCACTGGAGGGTTAGTGGCGGAATGTAGTGGATTCACATATCTCTGGATGGAAAAAGAAATTGAGAAACAGGTGCATGAATGTTCCCGTGTGTGTTGCACGAATGTTCCCATGTGTGTTAATAACAGGTACGAGTTGCTGCCCAATGCTGATAAGGTGTTGCTAACATATCTGAGCCAATGTGGTATGCCTCGTTGTGCTAGTGGCCGATTCTCCTGCTAAGTCCAGAGAATCACAGAGGTGGGTTTGTTGATTACTGTGCAAGATCTCCACTAGAAATTACTGTCGAAATCTGATGACGTGGAGTGGTTGTGACAGCCTGACACAATAGAAATGCACAAACATGATAGTAAGTTCAACAGGAAAGAAGAAAACCTCAAGGCTCACGCATCCTGGATTCTCGTGCTGCAGCGAGCGACCGTTGCAGGTGGCCAGGGGAGAACCGCAGCGGCAATGACCAAGGAAAAGCTCTTGAACGTTGGGCGTCAAGTAGAAATAACCTGCGGCCGCGAGCTCAACTCGAGTCCACCACCAGCAACGGAAGGTGAAGCTCTGACAATGCCACCACTCGTGCTACGAAACGTCAGAAAAATCATCAAACAAACGTCGGCTGAAGAACCCGAGACAGAAGCCGACAGGCAAGTTGTCATAGATCAGCAACATTACTCTCAGCGTAGAAATTTCGGCCTTGAAGATCGAAAAAGAAAATGTGAACGTGTTGTTACTAAACCGCAGGAGCATCTATGGTTAGGTCCCACAATTAGTCTCCTTAATAAAAGTAACGATATTCACATAATATTAAGAAAAGAAAATTCGCTGGAGCCGGAAATCAACAGCTGCGAAATACTAAATGCAGACTGGGATATACCGGATGATCAAAAAGTCAGAACATATTTGAAAACTGAATAAATCACGGAATAATGTAGATAGAGAGGTACAAATTGACACACATGCTTGGAATGACATGGGGTTTTATTAGAACCAAAAAAATACAAAAGTTCAAAAAATGTCCGACAGATGGTGCTTCATCTGATCAGAATAGCAATAATTAGCATAACAAAGTAAGACAAAGCAAAGATGATGTTCTTTACAGGAAATGCTCAATATGTCCACCATCATTCCTCAACAATAGCTGTAGTCGAGGAATAATGTAGTGAACAGCACTGTAAAGCATGTCCGGAGTTATGGTGAGGCACTGGCGTCGGATGTTGTCTTTCAGCATCCCTAGAGATGTCGGTCGATCACGATACACTTGCGACTTCAGGTAACCCCAAAGCCAATAATCGCACGGACTGAGGTCTGGGGACCTGGGAGGCCAAGCATGACGAAAGTGGCGGCTGAGCACACGATCATCACCAAACGACGCGCGCAAGAGATCTTTCACGCGTCTAGCAATATGGGGTGTTTTTTGTGGTTCTAATAAAACCCCATGTCATTCCAAGCATGTGTGTCAATTTTTACCTCTCTATCTACATTATTCCGTGGTTTATTACGTTTTCAAATTTATACTGACTTTTTGATCACCCGGTATATCACAAGTAAAGACTAGGAGGCAGTGGTGGTGGAGTATACCAGTTGGTTAAAGAGGTCTGCAGTATCTAGTGCCATTTTTACAGGTTCCGAATGTGAAATGCTGTGGGTAAAGGTAAGCATCAAAGGTGGGTCAGACATAGTAACAAGATGCTTTTATGGACATCCTGCGTTAGGAGCTGTAGAGGCAGACCGCTTCAGAGATAATTTGGAGAATATGACAAATAAGTTCCCTGATAATGCTGTTCTAATAGGGGGAGACTTCAACTTGCTATCTACAGAGAAAAGAATTCGTGTCGGAGTGTGCTGACTGTCTTGTCTGAAAATTATTTCCAGCAGATAGTTAAGCAATCAGCCTTTCAGGGCAATGTCGTAGATCTCCTTGTAACTAACAGGCCCAAACTTTTCTAATCAGTTAACGTCGAAGAATCAGTGATCATAAATCTGTGATAGCGTCGACGACTACAGGTATTACAAGAAGTACCTATTAAAAAAGGAAGGAAAATATTTTTGGTTAGCAAGGGTAATAAGAGAAAAACTGCATAGTATCTAAGTAGTCAATATCAAATATTAAACTCTGAGGACGAAGTGGTGGAGCACAAATGAGAAAAATTCAAAAACATTTACCAATTTGCCTTAGACCAATATGTGACGAACAAGGTTGTAAGGGATGTGAAAGATTCACCGTGGTTCAATAGTTGCGTCAGAAAGATGCTGCGAAAGTAAAGAGAGCCTCATCTTCGATTTAAGCGAAGTCAAAGCCTGGTAGAGAAACAGAACTGAATGAAGCCAGAATGAGCGTGAGGAGAGCGATGCAAGGTGCATTCAGTGAACTTCAAAATAATGTTTTTACCAAATGATCTGACTAAAAATCTTAAGAAGTTTTGGTCTTATGCACAGTCAGGATCGAAATATATCCAATCGCTCAGTAACCGTACTGGCACTGAAATAGAGGATGACAGAGAGAAGACCGAAATACTGAATCCGGTTTGCCGAAATTGTTTCTCCGTCGGAGACCATAATAGGGTTCCTCCTTTCAACCATTGCACAGTCCGCCCGTGCTATCTGAGTGGTCAGCGCGACGGAATGTCGTGCCTTACGGCCCGGGTTCGATTCCCGGCTAGGTCGGAGATTTTCTCCGCTCAGGGACTGGGTGTTGTGTTGTCCTTATCATCCTTTCATCCCCACCAACACGCAAGTCGCCGCAGTGGCGTCAATTCGAAAGACTTGCACCAGGCAAATGGTCTACCCGATGGGAAGCCTAGCCACAAGGCATTTCCATTTTTACCATCGCACAAATGTTAAGATGACAGATATTGGGATAAGCGATCGTGGAACAGAAAAACTATATCCGCTCCACAGTTGAAAGGCTACTGGACCGGATGAGACACGTGTGAAGCTCTCTACAGGCATTAGGCAAAAGAACCTGCCCCTCTACTAACAATGGCTAATGTAGGCCACTGGAGCAATAGCGGGCACTGTGATAAACCTTTTGCATTTCCTTTATGTTTTCGTCTTCTTTAAAGGCAAAGAGACAAGATGAAGCGGTAGCCCATCATAGAGACTATGCCTACCGTCATGTATTTTTTGACTTTCAGTTGTTAATAAACAGAGGATTTTTTCTGGTACCAGTAGGAGGAAGGAGGAATTCGCGCTCAGCTCGTGAAAGAGTGAGAAGCACGCCAATTTTTTAGCGAGTAATTGTAGACCGCCATTTTGGGGTCGCTATGAATAAGTGAGGAGTGTGTATTTCATATGTGCACCGTTTAGAAAAATACAGTATTGTTTTATTAACAGAAAGGTCGTGTGAGTTGTTATTTCAAATAGTACAATAATTACAATAACTGAAGCCCACCTGTGTACTTTGGAAAATTACGAAGATCCGATAAGCTTAATAGGAACACGGTCAAGACTTCAAAGGTGAACGCGGCGACCAAACGTAGTATTATAAAGAATGGTAAGCACAAATCTACAGCGGAGAAAGAAACTACTCCGCCCTGCAAAATACACTCCTGGAAATTGAAATAAGAACACCGTGAATTCATTGTCCCAGGAAGGGGAAACTTTATTGACACATTCCTGGGGTCAGATACATCACATTATCACACTGACAGAACCACAGGCACATAGACACAGGCAACAGAGCATGCACAATGTCGGCACTAGTACAGTGTATATCCACCTTTCGCAGCAATGCAGGCTGCTACTCTCCCATGGAGACGATCGTAGAGATGCTGGATGTAGTCCTGTGGAACGGCTTGCCATGCCATTTCCACCTGGCGCCTCAGTTGGACCAGCGTTCGTGCTGGACGTGCAGACCGCGTGAGACGACGCTTCATCCAGTCCCAAACATGCTCAATGGGGGACAGATCCGGAGATCTTGCTGGCCAGGGTAGTTGACTTACACCTTCTAGAGCACGTTGGGTGGCACGGGATACATGCGGACGTGCATTGTCCTGTTGGAACACCAAGTTCCCTTGCCGGTCTAGGAATGGTAGAACGATGGATTCGATGACGGTTTGGATGTACCGTGCACTATTCAGTGTCCCCTCGACGATCACCAGTGGTGTACGGCCAGTGTAGGAGATCGCTCCCCTCACCATGATGCCGGGTGTTGGCTCTGTGTGCCTCGGTCGTATGCAGTCCTGATTGTGGCGCTCACCTGCACGGCGCCAAACACGCATACGACCATCATTGGCACCAAGGCAGAAGCGACTCTCATCGCTGAAGACGACACGTCTCCATTCGTCCCTCCATTCACGCCTGTCGCGACACCACTGGAGGCGGGCTGCACGATGTTGGGGCGTGAGCGGAAGACGGCCTAACGGTGTGCGGGACCGTAGCCCAGCTTCATGGAGACGGTTGCGAATGGTCCTCGCCGATACCCCAGGAGCAACAGTGTCCCTAATTTGCTGGGAAGTGGCGGTGCGGTCCCCTACGGCACTGCGTAGGATCCTACGGTCTTGGCGTGCATCCGTGCGTCGCTGCGGTCCGGTCCCAGGTCGACGGGCACGTGCACCTTCCGCCGACCACTGGCGACAACATCGATGTACTGTGGAGACCTCACGCCCCACGTGTTGAGCAATTCGGCGGTACGTCCACCCGGCCTCCCGCATGCCCACTATACGCCCTCGCTCAAAGTCCGTCAACTGCACATACGGTTCACGTCCACGCTGTCGCGGCATGCTACCAGTGTTAAAGACTGCGATGGAACTCCGTATGCCACGGCAAACTGGCTGACACTGACGGCGGCGGTGCACAAATGCTGCGCAGCTAGCGCCATTCGACGGCCAACACCGCGGTTCCTGGTGTGTCCGCTGTGCCGTGCGTGTCATCATTGCTTGTACAGCCCTCTCGCAGTGTCCGGAGCAAGTATGGTGGGTCTGACACACCGGTGTCAATGTGTTCTTTTTTCCATTTCCAGGAGTGTAATATGAACTAATACGGACTTATTTCCAGGCATAGCTCAGCTTATTGTGCTTGTCATTCACGCCGAAAAATTAATCTCATTAATTCAATACATTTTAAAAAGCCACGCATTTTATTATCAGCTATTCCATTATTTTATTATACTATAGTACCTAGCGACTGGAAAAAAGCGCAGATCATTTCAGTTTTCAAGGCCGACGGAGAGACACGCGTAATTATAGGCCCATATTGCTACTGTCAAACTGTTGTACAATTATAGAACATGTTTTATGCTTACGCATTGTGACGTTCTTGGATATCGAAAACCTTCTCAATAAAGATCAACATGGATTCTGCAAACAGAAATCTTGCGAAACTCAGCTCCCTCTGTCCATTCGTTAAATATAAGAGTGGCTAGACAAAGGCGCTTGTGGGGCAGCGGGTAAATTTAATAAAAATTTCTTCGCTGTATTTACAAGCGCCTGACAACGATTTTGCGGTCAGCCAGAAAGCGATAGAGAACATACTGACCCTAATTTCCAGTCTGCAAGTCCACATTATTCTTGTGCTCACTGAAAGAAAATGTTCCTGCTTGCTATATACTCAGCGGGATCGGGAACTATGAGTATAAAAAAATGTTTGGAGCTCTAACTGATAGATGTATTCAGTAAAAGTTCACAAGCACAATATAAAATAACATTCCTAATAATAATAATAATGCCCCTATCGGAAACAGCACAGGTGACCTCTACGGGAAGTTCCAAGTAAAGTGGTCTATCACCCTGACTTTTAATCATCAAAGTTAATTAGTCACCTTAAAAGTGAAAAATGTCGCCACCTGCCACGCGGTTTGGTCAGAATTACGGACGGCACACAAACAGTAACTCCCGTGAAAAGTAAGCGATCCAGGATAGCGTACAGCCCTTACGAGTTCACTTCCTACATTTACCAAAACCGCTTTTGGTAGCTATCGGGCTGTGAAGCCATCCGAAGCACAGCGCTCGCAGGCATTTGACTTAAGCGGACAGACTGATATCCCGGTGCAAAGTGTCTTTCTGGCCATATTTATATGCGGTTGCAGCGGACGACTGCCCCAAGCGCAGACAGCAGCATCCAAATGGCCCCCTTCTCGGACGCGTATTAATTAATATCACCGTCATCTAACAGTTTACAATCTTCATAATTTTTATGTGAATGGAGTTAAGTTGGCTTTAGTTACTGAAAAAGTTTTAGTTCGACTGCAATCAAATTTTGCTGGATAGAATTTTTAGAACGGAACTGACAGTAGAACATGAAGTCTAAACGACCTCTTATAGATTCCTTGTAATGATTGTTATTTACACTAAATTCTTGTGACTTGATACAGCTGTATTACTTCATTAGTGTAATCGCGTGCTGTAATTAGAACTTCCTATAACAAATACAAGTGATAGTTAACATGTTATGAATAGGGATGTTTTCATTCCAAATTTACTTTTCAGTAAATAACTTTAAAACTAATAGAGGAAGTTTAATGGAATCACGTAGTTAATGTTACATACGAATTTTCATCTCTCCGATTCTAATATTTAGCGCCTTCAAAAAAAAAAAAAAAAAAAAAAAATGGTTCAAATGGATCTGAGCACTATGCGACTTAACATCTGAGTTCACCAGTCCCCTAGAACTTAGAACTACTTAAGCCTAACTACCTTAAGGACATGACTCACATCCATGCCCGAGGCAGGATTCGAAACTGCTACCGTAGCAGTCGCGCGGTTCCGGAGTGAAGCGCCCAGAACCGCTCAGCCACAACGGACGGCACTTCATCTGCACACATTCTTCCCGCTAGATATTTATGTGACGTAACTGAGTCTAGTTGCGACTCATTTATGTCTATTCAAGTCCTACGACACTTCTGAGTTTTGAGAAGTGCACAACTTAGCATTTGTCTATGTTAATGACTGAAATGGCTCAGATGGCTCTGAGCACTATGGGACATCTGAGGTCACCAGTCCCCTAGAACTTAGAACTACATAAACCTAACCAACCTAAGGACATTGCACACACCCATGCCCGAGGCAGGATTCGAACCTGCGACCGTAGCGGTCACGCGGTTCCAGACTGAAGCGCCTAGAACCTCTCGGCCACCAAGGGCCGACTTTTAATGACTATTTGCCATAGTTCACATCACCATGATAGCTGAGTCAAAATCTAACAGATTGCTGATGAAATGTCGCTAAGGCTTTACTTTCCTCTAAAATAAAAAATGCAAGTAATTGACAACGGAGTTATAATTCCTCTCTATCTATTTACCCATTGCCTTTGTTATGCACCAGGCTTAAGGGTACACAACAAATGGCACGAGAGGCCGCCATCACGCCGGCACATCCACTCGCTTGGTGCCTCGCAGTTTCGAACAGTAACCTCCATACGGTGCTCACAAATTTGAAACACATTCTGCTTCCTGGCCACTCCCATCGGTTGTGTTGCCATTCCCCAAGGGGAGCGCTGCCGAGTGGGGACTACTTCGCTTCCACCTTGTACTGGCGGACATGGAGATCCTTCCGCCGAAAGGCGTAAAACGGGTTGCGCCGTGGACACAAACACAGTTCCGATCTTGTAATCAAGACAGTACACTTTAGTGTCTGGTAGTCAGATCAGCACAGTGGCTGCAATTACGTTCCGGGCACACTGCTACGAGTTTTGTTGAGAAGACCATGTTCCGACGCAGCAGTCGCTATTTGCAGAGTAACAAGACAATCAAAACAGTCTGCATAATTTCCTTGAGTCATAGTGGCGATGTCGTTGACTGCCAAGAGACAGTAAGGTTATTTAGATTTCATTATATTAGGTACAGGTAGAGTTGTCAAACTACTCTAGGCTACGGTAGTCTTCCTAGTTGTTTTGGTCAGTTACGGTCGCACCCACGCTACCAGTACCTTAGGTGTCTTCCGTAACTGTCGAGCGCTACCTTATAACGACCGCTTCCTTTACGCATGCGATCAGTGTCTTACTAGATTCTCCTAAAAAGCAGAAGCGGTAAATCGTTTACAAACTGAGTGAGAGTATATAAGGATCGTAAAACCTAAAGAACATTCTTGTTCTACATAGTTATTTACCTGTCTGTTACTTAAACAAACGGTATTTGTAGCAAAATTGAACTTGTCTGTCGTTTCCCGTTTCTATTCTTCTCAGCACCATTTATCACTTGTATCTAAAATTAAATGCGTGTTGTATGAAGACTATTCGCGAGACTGCAGATGGAAGATAGAAATCAACCGATATACAGGGTGTTACAAAAAGGTACGGCCAAACTTTCAGGAAACATTCCTCACACACAAAGAAAGAAAATATGTTATGTGGACATGTGTCCGGAAACGCTTACTTTCCATGTTGGAGCTCATTTTATAACTTCTCTTCAAATCACATTAATCATGGAATGGAAACACACAGCAACAGAACGTGCCAGTGTGACTTCAAACACTTTGTTACAGGAAATGTTCAAAATGTCCTCCGTTAGCGAGGATACATGCATCCACCCTCCGTCGCATGGAATCGCTGATGCAGCCCTGGAGAATGGCGTATTGTATCACAGCCGTCCACAATACGAGCACGAAGAGTCTCTACATTTGGTACCGGGGTTGCGTAGACAAGAGCTTTCATATGCCCCCATAAATGAAAGTCAAGAGGGTTGAGGTCAGGAGAGCGTGGAGGCCATGGAATTGATCCGCCTCTACCAATCCATCTGTCACCGAATCTGTTGTTGAGAAGCGTATGAACACTTCGACTGAAATATGCAGGAGCTCCATCGTGCATGAACCACATGTTGTGACGTACTTGTAAAGGCACATGTTCTAGCAGCACAGGTAGAGTATCCCGTATGAAATCATGATAACGTGCTCCATTCAGCGTAGGTGGAAGAACATGGGGCCCTATCAAGACATCACCAACAATGCTTGTCCAAACGTTCACAGAAAATCTGTGTTGATGACGTGATTGCAGAATTGCGTGCGGATTCTCGTCAGCCCACACATGTTGATTGTGAAAATTTACAATTTGATCACGTTGGAATGAATCCTCATCCGTAAAGAGAACATTTGCACTGAAATGAGGATTGACACATTGTTGGATGAACCATTCGCAGAAGTGTACCCGTGGAGGCCAATCAGCTGCTGATAGTGCCTGCACACGCTGTACTTGGTACGGAAACAACTGGTTCTCCCGTAGCACTCTCCATACAGTGACGTGGTCAACGTTACCTTGTACAGCAGCAACTTCTCTGACGCTGACATTAGGGTCATCGTCAACTGCACGAAGAATTGCCTCGTCCATTGCAGGTGTCCTCGTCGTTCTAGGTCTTCCCCAGTCGCGAGTCATAGGCTGGAATGTTTCCTGCTCCCTAAGACGCCGATCAATTGCTTCGAACGTCTTCCTGTCGGGACACCTTCGTTCTGGAAATCTGTCTCGATACAAACGTACCGCGCCACGGCTATTGCCCCGTGCTAATCCATACATCAAATGGGCGTCTGCCAACACCGCATTTGTAAATATTGCACTGACTGCAAAACCACGTTCGTGATGAACACTAACCTGTTGATGCTACATACTGATGTGCTTCATGCTAGTACTGTAGAGCAATGAGTCGCATGTCAACACAAGCACCGAAGTCAACATTACCTTCCTTCAATTGGACCAACTGGCGGTGAATAGAGGAAGTACAGTACATACTGACGAAACTAAAATGAGCTCTAACATGGAAAGTAAGCGTTTCCGGACACATGCCCACATAACATATTTCCTTTATTTGTGTGTGAGGAATGTTTCCTGAAAGTTGGCCGTACCTTTTTGTAACACCCTGTAGACTGAACCATAATTACTACCACCGTTAGCTAGCAGACGACATTATTTAATGCGTCTACGCCTAGAAAAGCAGAAATGACACGCTAAGTTGAAGTTAGATGAAATGTTATAAGGAGCGATCAACAAGTTTCCGTTTGAGGACGTATACGCAACGTAGCGCCACTCCGATTCGTGTGTATAAGCGCCGCAACGTAGGCAAGGGATTAGGATGGTATTTGTGTCTTTCCGACGTGCGTGCGAGACGTTATTACCAAATGAGTCCAAACGGGACCAACGAACTGTTTCTTTTTTGGGCTGCCGAGGGACAGACGCCTGCAGATATCCATCGGAGAATGAAGAATGTGTAAAGGACGCAGCACGTCCGTTGAGGAATGATGCAACAAGGGGTGCTGCTTCATGGTAACGCACGTCCCCAAACCGCAAATATCGTGACGCAGAAGTTTCGCCAACGTAAGCGAGAGACGGTCGAGCATCTTCCCTATGGTCCTGATCTCTCCCAGTGCTATTGTTACGCTTTCAGTCGCTTGTTGTTGTTGTGGTCTTCAGTCCCGAGACTGGTTTGATGCAGCTCTCCATGCTACTCTATCCTGTGCAAGCTTCTTCATCTCCCAGTACCTACTGCAACCTACATCCTTCTGAATCTGCTTAGTGTATTCATCTCTGGTCTCCCCCTACAATTTTTACCCTCCACGCTGCCCTCCAATACTAAATTGGTGATCCCTTGATGCCTCAGAACATGTCCTACCAACCGATCCCTTCTTCTGGTCAAGTTGGGCCACAAACTTCTCTTCTCCCCAATCCTATTCAATACTTCCTCATTAGTTATGTGATCTACCCATCTAATCTTCAGCATTCTTCTGTAGCACCACATTTCAAAAGCTTCTATTCTCTTCTTGTCCAAATTATTAACCGTCCATGTTTCACTTCCATACATGGCTACACTCCATACAAATACTTTCAGAAATGACTTCCTGACACTTAAATCTATACTCGATGTTAACAAATTTCTCTTCTTCAGGAACGCTTTCCTTGCCATTGCCAGTCTACATTTTATATCCTCTCTACTTCGACCATCATCAGTTATTTTGCTCCCCAAATAGCAAAACTCCTTTACTACTGTAAGTGGCTCATTTCCTAATCTAATACCCTCAACATCACCCGACTTAATTCGACTACATTCCATTATCCTCGTTTTGCTTTTGTTGATGTTCATTTATATCCTCCCTTCAAGACACCATCCATTCCGTTCAACTGCTCTTCCAAGTCCTTTGCTGTCTCTGACAGAATTACAATGTCATCGGCGAACATCAAAGTTTTTATTTCTTCTCCATGGAGTTTAATACCTACTCCGAATTTTTCTTTTGTTTCCTTTACTGCTTGCTCAATATACAGATTGAATAACATCGGGGAGAGGCTACAACCCTGTCTCACTCCCTTCCCAACCACTGCTTCCCTTTCATGCCCCTCGACTCTTATAACTGCCATCTGGTTTCTGTACAAATTGTAAATAGCCTTTCGCTCCCTGTATTTTACCCCTGCCACCTTCAGAATTTGGAAGAGAGTATTCCAGTCAACATTGTCAAAAGCTTTCTCTAAGTCTACAAATGCTAGAAACGTAGGTTTGCCTTTCCTTAATCTTTCTTCTAAGATAAGTCGTAAGGTCAGTATTGCCTCACGTGTTCCAGTATTTCTACGGAATCCAAACTGATCTTCCCCGAGGTCGGCTTCTACTAGTTTTTCCATTCGTCTGTAAAGAATTCGTGTTAGTATTTTGCAGCTGTGGCTTATTAAACTGATTGTTCGGTAATTTTCACATCTGTCAACACCTGCTTTCTTTGGGATTGGAATTATTATATTCTTCTTGAAGTCTGAGGGTATTTCGCCTGTTTCATACATCTTGCTCACCAGATGGTAGAGTTTTGTCAGGACTGGCTCTCCCAAGGCCGTCAGTAGTTCCAATGGAATGTTGTCTACTCCGGGGGCCTTGTTTCGACTCAGGTCTTTCAGTGCTCTGTCAAACTCTTCACGCAGTATCGTATCTCCCATTTCATCTTCATCTACATCCTCTTCCATTTCCATAATATTGTCCTCAAGTACATCGCCCTTGTATAGACCCTCTATGTACTCCTTACACCTTTCTGCTTTCCCTTCTTTGCTTAGAACTGGGTTTCCATCTGAGCTCTTGATGTTCATACAAGTGTTTCTCCTATCTCCAAAGGTCTCTTTAATTTTGCTGTAGGCAGTATCTATCTTACCCCTAGTGAGATAAGCCTCACCATCCTTACATTTGTCCTCTAGCCATCCCTGCTTAGCCATTTTGCACTTCCTGTCGATCTCATTTTTGTGACGTTTGTATTCCTTTTTGCCTGCTTCATTTACTGCATTTTTATATTTTCTCCTTTCATCAATTAAATTCAATATTTCTTCTGTTACCCAAGGATTTTTACCTACTTGATCCTCTGCTGCCTTCACTACTTCATCCCTCCAAGCTACCCATTCTTCTTCTACTGTATTTCTTTCCCCCATTTCTGTCAATTGTTCTCTTATGCTCTCCCTGAGACTCTGTACAACCTCTGGTTCTTTCAGTTTATCCAGGTCCCATCTCCTTAAATTCCCACCTTTTTGCAGTTTCTTCAGTTTTAATCTACAGGTCATAACCAATAGATTGTGGTCAGAGTCCACATCTGCCCCTGGAAATGTCTTACAATTTAAAACCTGGTTCCTAAATCTCCGTCTTACCATTATATAATCTATCTGATACCTTTTAGTATCTCCAGGGTTCTTCCATGTATGCAACCTTCTATCATGATTCTTAAACCAAGTGTTAGCTATGATTAAGTTATGCTCTGTGCAAAATTCTACCAGGCGGCTTCCTCTTTCATTTCTTAGCCCCAATCCATATTCACCTACTACGTATCCTTCTCTCCCTTTTCCTACTGACGAATTCCAGTCACCCATGACTATTAAATTTTCGTCTCCCTTCACTATCTGAATAATTCCTTTTATTTCATCATACATTTCTTCAATTTCTTCGTCATCTGCAGAGCTAGTTGGCATATAAACTTGTACTACTGTAGTAGGTGTGGGCTTCGTATCTATCTTGGCCACAATAATGCGTTCACTATGCTGTTTGTAGTAGCTTACCCGCATTCCTATTTTCCTATTCATTATTAAACCCACTCCTGCATTACCCCTATTTGACTTTGTGTTTATAACCCTGTAGTCACCTGACCAGAAGTCTTGTTCCTCCTGCCACCGAACTTCACTAATTCCCACTATATCTAACTTTAACCTATCCATTTCCCTTTTTAAATTTTCTAACCTACCTGCCCGATTAAGGGATCTGACATTCCACGCTCCGATCCATAGTCCCTTAAGAAAGACGATTGCTGTCGGACGAGGATGTACAGCAGGCAGTGATGGACTTCTTCACGCATCAGGGCACGTTGTTTTACCAAACTGGTATGTTCAACCTGGTGCGTCGGTGCTATGGTTGCCTCAGTGCACAAGGCTATTTTGCTTGATTGACATGCCGATTTTGGACTCGATGCCTTCGAATGAAAACTTTTTAACCGCCTTTTATGGGCCTAAATGAGTTTTAAATAATCTTGTTTATTGAATGGTTAGTAACATCAAACACTGTGTTGTGCGCTAGCTAAAGTCGGTAGCAACCAGAAAGCATTCAACGCATCAACGCATTTAGAAATTTTTCAGCTCAAATAATCGCATCATCCACCGCGCCGAGAGACTTCTTACAAGGTAACCTCCCCATCGCGCCCCCTCAGATTTAGTTATAAGTTGGCACAGTGGATAGGCCTTGAAAAACTGAACACAGATCAATCGAGAAAACAGGAAGAAGTTGTGTGGAACTATGGAAAAAATAAGCAAAATATATAAACTGAGTAGTCCATGCGCAAGATAGGCAACATCAAGGAAAATATGAGGTTAGGAGCGCCGTGGTCCCGTGGTTAGCGTGAGCAACTACGGTACGAGAGGTTCTTGGTTCAAGTCTTCCCTCGAGTGAAAAGTTTAATTTTTTATTTTCAGACAATTATTAAAGTTCACGCACTCACACATAATCAACTTCGCTCTCCAAAATTCCAGGGCATGTTCAGATTTGCTTGGACATATGCAGGATTTGACGGTCTACATATGGAAAAATTTGAAAACAATAAAAACATATGTTTTGACAGAGCACAGGGAAAACTATGCGACTGTGAAACTGTTGCATTCATTTGTTGCAGTTTAGGTGACAAACTCTTATGTTTTCATCACTTTTTTGGGAGTGATTATCACATCCACAAGAAAACCTAAATCGGGCAAGGTAGAAGAATCTTTTTACCCATTCGCCAAGTGTACAAGTTAGGTGGGTCGACAATATATTCCTGTCGTGTGACGCACATGCCGTCACCAGTGTCGTATAGAATATATCAGACGTGTTTTCCTGTGGAGGAATCGGTTGACCTATGACCTTACGATAAAATGTTTTCGGTTCCCATTGGAGAGGCACGTCCTTTGGTCTACTAATCGCACGGTTTTGCGGTGCGGTCGCAAAATACAGACACTAAACTTATTACAGTGAACAGAGACATCAATGAACGAACGGACAGATCATAACTTTGCGAAAATAAAGAAAGTAAACTTTTCACTCGAGGGAAGACTTGAACCAACGACATCTCGTTCCGCAGCTGATCACGCTAACCACGGGACCACGGCGCTTCTGAGCTCACATTGTCCTTAATGTTGCCTATCTTGCACATGGACTGCTCAGTTTGTATATTTTGCTTATTTTTTTCACAGTTCCACACAACTTTTTCCTGTTTTCTCAATTGATCTGTGTTCAGTTTTTCAAGTCCTATCCACTGTGACAACTTACAACTAAATCTGAGGGGGGTGCGATGGGGAGGTTCCCTTGTTAGAGTACGCATATAGCAAAGATGGCGTTGTGCGGGATTATTGCCGTTTTACGGCGCCATTTAGTCTTCAGAAGGACTTGTGTAGTATTGTATATGCTCTGTATACAGCGCCCATTTCGTACCCAGCTTCGAGTCCCGGCTGCGGCTCTCTTCCAGCAGTAATTGAACTCCTAGTTACTGCCTTAGCCCCGAGCTAGCGCAGATCAGCCGCTCGCCTGTATTGAAAGTGCAGCGCGGTTAACTGGCCAACATGCCCTCTTGCGGCCGTCCTGAAACGTCTGCGGCCGTTGTGTACAGTCTTCCCACAGTGCCTCATAGCGGGAACGCCCTGCAGCTCTCGTCTGCCTCCTGTAATCAACAGCGCATCCGTTAGACCAAGTGCATTTGCATTTACATGTATTCGCAACAAGCCACCAGCAGACTGTTTGTAGGGGGCACTTCGTATCAATGTTATTCACACCAAGTCAAGGAGCGAGAGGAAAAATACTTCCTGTATGTCTCCATACGCCTCAAAATTTACTCTTAGCCCCTGATTTGACAATGTTGTTCTTACACCAGGTGATTTCCAATATCACTTGGAGGGTACTAATGTAATTTCACTACCTGCGTTGCTCTCAGTCATCAGTTCGTGGCCTATACACTGTTGGCAGTGTCTGTTCTGTCATTTTTAACCCTTCTTCTCAAGTGATGACGAACTGCTGTGAACACAGCTGCCCTTACTAGGATCTGGTCGCACGCGTACGCCACTAGCTTACTCGTGTGTGACGTGGGAACCTTGCCAATGGCAAATAGTCCTGTGGCATTTTTGACCGGGAGACCCTGTGCGGGTAAGTTCGGCCGCCGGGTGCAAGTCTTATTTCAGGCGAAGTCACAGTGGGCGACATGCGCTCACGTAATGATGAGGAAGACAACAAAAAACCCAGTCCATGGGAGGAAAAAGTCTTCAATCGGGCCGGGAATCGAACCCGGGCCCACTGCATGGTAGGCAAGCACGTTGTTCGTTCTATTTGCTCGTAGCGGACGTCAGAGGACATCCGTTGAAGTTCGTTGTTGATCCGCTCACTCAGTTTTTATTACAGAGACCAGCCAGCGCTCTGATCGAACACGCTGAGCTACCGTGCCGGCTGTCAGTTAAGCAGGCGGACACTTGGCCAATGAGTATGGAATACAGCAATGCCTGCAAATATCGCCTCAGCCAGAAATCTAAAGGGATTAAGATCAGATGAACGGGAAGGACATGCTACTAGACTTCCACGACAATTCAGCTCTCATTAAAAGTTTGGTCTAGGCACAGTCGTATGAGGCGCAAAACATAAAGTGGTTCCCATCGTAGAAGACAGTTGTAAATGTTGTATCTGACAACAACATCTTAGTCAGAGGACTAAGTACAAACACAACAATACAAAGTGGGCAACGAACTTTGTCAGCAAGAAGGCAGCTTACACCATTGAATACATACATACCGTTCTAGGCATAAGTAATGTGACCTGTATCTCACTAAATAGGTATATGTTTCCGGACATTCGTTTGTATAATTTTTTTTCTAGTAGTGAACACACTACGTGTACGTGCACACACACACACACACACACACACACACACACACACACACACACAACATTGGACTACTGATGACGGGAAACACGTTGCCTGATCGGACCAGTTTCGTTTCAAATTGTATCGAGCGGATGGACGTGTACGGATATGAAGAGAGCCTCATGAATCCATGGTCCCTGCATGTCAGCAGATGACTGTTCAAGTTAGTGGAGGCTCTGTAATGGTGTGGTTCAAAATGGTTCAGATGGCTCTGAGCACTATAGGACTTAACTTCTGAGGTCATCAGTCCCCTAGAACTTAGAACTACTTAAACCTAACTAACCTAAGGAC
The DNA here is from genome assembly GCF_023898315.1 of Schistocerca nitens. Classification (NCBI taxonomy): domain Eukaryota; kingdom Metazoa; phylum Arthropoda; class Insecta; order Orthoptera; family Acrididae; genus Schistocerca; species Schistocerca nitens. The sequence goes on along the minus strand of NC_064617.1, from coordinate 925,527,556 downwards.
ATCACACACACCCATGCCCGAAGCAGGATTCGAACCTGCGACTGTAGCGGTCGCGCGGTTCCAGACTGTAATGGTGTGGGGCATGCGCAGTTGGAATGATATGGGACCTCTGATACTTCTGGATACGACTCTGACAGGTGACGCGTATATAAGCATCCATTCACGTCCATTGTGCATTCCGATGGACGTGGGCAATTCCAACAGGACAATACGGCACTCCAAACGCCCAGAATTGCTACAGAGTGGCTCGAGGAACACTCTTCTGAGTTTAAACACTTCCATTGGCCACCAAACTCCGCAGGCATGAACATTATTGAGCATACTTGGGATGCCTTGTAACGTGCTGTTCCGAAGACGTCTCGACCCCCTGCAGGATTCATGGTGTCATTTCCTTCCAGCACTACTTCAGACATTAGTCGAGTCCAGGCTACGTCGTGCTGCGGGACTTCTGCGTGCTCGCGTGGGCCCTACATGATATTAGGCAGGTGTCTTCAGTGCGTAATGTTACGATCGTTCCTCACGGTGGTCCGACGTCGTTGACCAGAACCTTGACGGCTAGTACGCCTGTCCTCACTTTCACATGCAGTCCAACATCGGGCCACTGTCACGTCCGAATACCCCAGTAATCTGAATATTGAACGATTCGAACAGACATTCAAATGGACGCCCGCAATGAGGCCCCTTGTACACTCTGTTAGGTGCTGATAAGGCTGTCTGATACCTACACGTCATGCCAGTGCCCTTCGCCACGATCGCACACCTGACGCTGCCGCTGCCCCACTGGGCTTGGTAACAAATGGTTCAAATGGCTCTGAGCACTATGGGACTTAACTTCTGAGGTCATCAGTTCCCTAGACTTAGAACTACTTAAACCTAACTGACCTAAGGACCTCACACACATCCATGCCCGAGGCAGGATTCGAACCTGCGAGCGCGGTTCCACACTGTAGCGCCCAGAACCGCTTGGTAACAACATTAACGCATTGTGGTAACCGTTCCCCGTTCACAGAGAATTGCATCTCTGATCATTTACTTGACTGCCGACGGTGTGTACAAAGTTATAGTGACATCTGACCATGTTTACTCAGCTTTTTCTTCAGGTGGTGTATTTTGTTACATCGTTGTCCTGACAATTCAGGAACGATTTATCAGATCTTTGATAGTTTTAAAGACTTTCATGTTATTGCGAGTGTGAGAGTATATTGAGGAACTGTATATCTCAAACTATTTATCCATCACAACTCAAACTGTATCACCATTATAAAAGGTGGAAGCTACGTCCTGGTCCCTCCAAAGCAGAGGTGTGTTCATTTCACCTAAATAACCGTCCAACAGCTAAACAACTAAACGTCACTTTCGGTAGGAAGTAAATCCGACGAAACTTTGATCCTAAATACTATGATATTGTTCTAATTCACATACAAGGAAAATGCCAAACATATAAGCCAAACAATAAAAGCCAGACAAGGGGGTGAGGGAGGGGTAAGCAGAAAAATCTTCTCAAAAGCAATTAATGTTGGTTTTCGACCGCGGAATAATTTGCTCCCAAGTGGTTCAAAAGTGTTCACGTTAAAATAATGGATTTACCGTCGAAAGAAACCATGAGGATAAAATTGGTGCAACTCAATGAAGCATAGGCAGAGTACATAGATTTCTGCAGCGCGTGACTGAAGGAAATAATGGAAAATTCTGGCCCTACATAAAATCGTTACGCAGTTGGAACGCTTCTATTCAGTCACTCTTAGACCTGTTTGGTGTGGCAGTAGCAGACGTTAGAAGGATAGCAGAAGTTTTAAATTTCGCATTTAAAAAATAATTCTTGAAGGAGGACCATACATACATAATATAGCTCGACCGCCATACAAGTTCCCATGTGGAAAACATAGAAATATACTATTTTCTTCCGGAAACTGCACTGGCTGTCTCAGGGGCCACCGATCTTAAGCAATCTACATACATAAAAAAGTTTTGCATCATCCCAGTTCCCAGAACTTCTGAAGATAGACGTTGACTGGGGACATTATATCACAGACACAGTCCCTTTGACTGTTCAGAGATGTCACTAAACCCGCCGAAAGATCTAAACAACCATGCATGAGCAGCGTCTGTTAGATGGAAGGGGTCCGACAGCCTATCAGTTTCAGTCATTCCGCAGAAAGGAGGAACACGGCTCGTGTTGTATGTAGTTCAGCCATGCCTAGACGGTCAATACCGCAGTTCGATCGAGTCCGCATTGTAACTTTATGCCAGGAAAGGCTCTCAACAAGGGAAGTGTCCAGACGTCTCGGAGTGAACCAAAGCGATGTTGTTCGGACATGAAGCAGTTACAGAGAAACAGGAACTGTTGATGACATGCCTTGCTCAGGCCATCCAAGGGCTACTACTGCAGTGGATGACCGCTATCTAAGGATTGTGGCTCGGAGGAATACTGACAGCAACGCCACCAAGTTGAATAACGCTTTTCGTGCAGCCACAGGATGTCGTGTTACGACCCAAACTGCGCGCAATAGGCTGCATGATGCGCAGCTTCACTCCCGACGTCCATGGCGAGGTCCATCTTTGCAACCACAACTCCATGCTGCGCGGTACAGATGGGCCCAACAACATGCCGAATGGACCGCTCAGGATTCGCGTCACGTTCTCTTCACCGATGAGTGTCACATATGCCTTCGACCAGACAATAGTCGGAGACGTGTTTGGAGGCAACCCGGTCAGGCTGAACGCCTCAGACACACTGTCCAACGAGTGCAGGAAGGTGGAGGTTCCCTGCTGTTTTGGGGTGGCATTATGTGGGGCCGACGTATGCTGCTGATGGTCATGGAATATCGGCAGCATATTGTCGAGGCATTCGTCTTCATGGGCAACAATTCGCTCCCCCATCGCGCTCATGTTGTGAATGACTTCCTTCAGTATAACGACATCGCTCGACTAGAGTAGCCAGCATGTTCACCAGACTTGAACCATATCGAACAAGCCTGAGATAGATTGGAAAGGGCTGTTTACGGAAGACGTGACCCACCAACCACTCTGAGGGATCTACGCCGAATCACCGTTGAGGAGTGGGACAATCTAGACCAACAATGCCTTGATGAACTTGTGGATAGTATGCCACGACGAATACAGGCATGCATCAATGCAAGAACGTGCTACTGGGTATTAGAGGTACCAGTGTGTATAGTAGCCTGGAACACCACCTCAGAAGGTCTCGCTGTATTGTGGTACAACATGCAATGTGTTGTTTTCATGAGCAATGAAAAGGGCGGAAGTGATGTTTATGTTGATGTCTATTCCAATTTTCTGCTTATTTTCTGGAACTCTCGGAACCGAGGTGACGGAAACTTTTTTTGATGTGTGTACAATACTCAGAGAGGGTGGTACACTGAGGTTACAAAATTCATGGGATAGCGATGTGCACGTATACAGATGGTGGTAGTATCACGTACGCAATGTAGAAAGGGGCAGTTCACTGGCGGAGCTGTTATTTGTTCATAGGTGTGAAAAGGTTTTCGATGTGTTTATGGCCGCACGACGAGAACTCACAGACTTTGAACGCGCGATGGTAGCCAGAGCTAGACACAAGGGACATCCTATTTCGGAAAACGTTAGGGAATTCAGTATTCCGAGATCCAGAGTGTCAAGAGTGTGCCGAGAATACCACATTTCAGGTATTACCTCTCACCACAGAAAACGCAGTGGCCGACAGCCTTCACTTACCGACCGAAAGCAGCGGCGTTTGCATAGAGTTGTCTGTGCTAACAGACAAGCAACACTGCGGAAATAAACGCAGAATTCATTGTGGGGCGTACGACGAACGTCTCATTTAGGACAGCGCGGCGAAATTTGGCGTTAATGGACTATATCAAGACACCTAATACGCAGTACAAATCAAACAAGGTTCCCTAGTATAGATCTCCACACAAGCACTTTGGTTGTGTATTTAAAAGAAAATGATGAAACTCCTATAGAGCATCAGCACAGGGACTTCAACTACCACTGTCAAGGCTGTGGTCTCTTATAGAGACGCTAGCTGGGCTTTCCGTCGTTGATTAAACACATTTTTTACTACCCCCAAGCGTCGAGAAAAACTTATTTCATAAACAAGTTCCTGGCTTACATTTCGTCAGGAAGATGGACTTCTACTACTACCCTCGTTTGAGGTCTGTCCCTGTTCCATTCGCGAATGGTGCGTGGATGGAATATCTGTCGATAACTCTCTGTATTAGCTCCAGTTTCTCGTTGCAGTCATTTGACGAGAGTTGTGTGGGAGGAAGTAATGTATCGCTCACAACTTACTCTCCGATATTTGCAGAAGTAGACCACTCCTCAATCCACGATGCCACCATGCGAAAGACACACATGTATACCGATATAAATAGGAGACACGATTTTTCCAGGGCAGCGGATAAGAAAATGCAAAGCAATGTGTAATCCCAATTACGATAGATGTTGCCCTAAAAATAGAAGGGTGTTTCAAGCATGATGCACGTAAAATTGCATACGGATAAAACCAAATGATGAGACACACACACACACACACACACACGCACACACACGCACACACGTGCACACGTGAAATAGTACAATTAAGCTATCTGTTTACAATTGGATAAAGTCAGTCCCTCGATTATTATTTCGATCCTAGGTCTTTAGTGGATGTACAAAGATTTGGCAGTCGTAGTTCGACACTATTCTGTGTAAGCAGCGTAGGAGAAACTATAAATATCACTGTTGTTAGATGGTCATGGAGCTAGATTTTCTAAGAATTGGTAAGCATAAAGCTGTATTTAATTCAGTTAAAGTCAACATTTTAACACACTCCACCTCCACCACCACAGTCCATGTGTTTTAGTGCATACAACAGTTGGCTTTGACAGCTAGCACTATGTGATTACAGGAGTTTTTCGGGGTGGAAAGTTGGAAGAAGAAGATGAAGTGTACTTTGTAGATACTCTGGGTGGGGAATCTGTATCACAGTTGTATGGTAAAGAAAGCAACCTACATCTGGTACTGTATCATAGTTACTTCCTGCGAATTACTGTGGGTAGATGTTATACTCAACAGCCGTACCAAATTAATAATTGGCTCCTTCTACCGACCCCCCCCCCCCCTCTCCCCGACTCAGATGATGTAATAGCTGAACGGTTCAAAGAAAACTTGAATCTCATTACAAATAAGTATCCCACTCATACATTTATAATTGGTGGAGACTTCAATCTACCCTAGATTTGTTGGCGAAAATACATGTTCACAGCCGGTGGTAGACAGAAAACATCTTCCGAAATTGTACTAAGTGCTTTCTCTGAGAATTACTTTGAACAATTAGTTCATGAGACCACACGAATTGTAAATGGTTGCGAAAACACACTTGACCTCTTAGCCACAAATAATCCTGATCTAATAGAGAGCGTCATGACGGATACAGGGATTAGTGAACACAAGGTCACTGTAGCGAGGCTCAAAACCATATCAACCAAAACCACTAAAAATAAACGCAAAATATATATATTGAAAACAGCAGATAAAAATTAGATTGATGCCTTCTTAAGAGAGAGTCTCCATTCCTTTCAAGCTAATTATGTAAGTGTAGACCAGATATGGCTCAAATTCAAAGATACGGTATCGACAGCAATAGATAGATTCATACCGCATAAATTAATAAGAGACGGGACTGATTCACCATGGTACACAAAACACGTCAGAACACTGTTTCAGAAGTAACGAAAAAACCATGCCAAATTCAGAAGAACGCAAAATCCCCAAGACTGGCTAAGTTTCACGGAAGCTCGAAATTTATTGCGGACGTCAGTGCGAGATGCTTTTAATAGTTTCCACAATGAAACATTGTCTCAAAGTATGGTAGGAAACCCATAGAGATCCTGGTCGTATGTAAAGCACACCAGTGGCAAAAAACAGTCAATACCCTCACTGCGCGACAGCGATGGAAATGTTACCGATGATGGTGCCACTAAAGTGGAGTTACTAAATACAGTTTTCCGTAATTCCTTCGCGAAAGAAGACGAAGTAAATATTCCAGAATTTGAAACCAGGACAGCTATTAGCATGATTGACATAAAAGTAGATATCTTAGGTATTGCGAAACAACTCAATCACTTAAGAAAAAAAATGGTTCAAATGGCTCTGAGCACTATGGGACTCAACTGCTGTGGTCATCAGTCCCCTAGAACTTAGAACTACTTAAACCTAACTAACCTAAGGACATCACACACATCCATGCCCGAGGCAGGATTCGAACCTGCGATCACTTAAGAAAGGCAAGTCTTGCGGTCCAGATGGTATACCAGTCAGGTTCCTTTCAGAGTATGCAGACACAATAGCGCCTTTCTCAGCAATCATATACAACCGCTCACTTCACGGAAGGTCTGTTCCTAAAGACTGGAAAGTAGCACAGGTCGTACTAATATTCAAGAAAGGAAATAGGAGTAACCCACTGAATTACAGACCCATGTCTCTGACCTCAATTTGCAGTAGGATTTTGGAGATTATAGCGTACTCGAACATTATGAATCACCTTGAAGAAAATGACTTATTGATACATAACCAACACGGATTCAGAAAATATCGTCCTTGTGCAACGCAGCTAGCTCTTTATTCCCATGAAGTAATGAGTGCTGTCAAGGGATCTCAGATAGATTCCATATTCCTAGATTTCCAGAAGGCTTTTGATACCGTTCCTCACAAGCGACTATTAATAAAATTGCGTGCATATGGAGTACCGTCTCAGTTGTGTGACTGGATTCGTGATTTCCTCTCAGAGAACTCACAGTTCGTAGTGATAGACGGTAAATCATTGAGTAGAACAGAAGTGATATCTGGCGTTCCGAAAGGCCCTCTGCTGTTCCTGATTTACATAAGTGATCTAGATGATAATCTGAGCAGCAACCTTAGATTGTTAGCAGATGACGCTGTAATTTACGGTCTAGTAAAATCATCAGACGATCAATTCCAATTACAAAATGATCTCGAGAGAATTTCTGTATGGTGCGAAAAGTGGCAATTGGCACTAAACAAAGAAAAGTGCGAGGTCATCACATAGGTATTAAAAGAAATCCGATAAATTGTGGGTATACGACAAATCGCACAAGTCTAAGGGCTGTCAATTCGACTAAATACCTAGGAATTGCAATTACGAGCAAGTTAAACTGGAAAGACCACGTAGATAATATTGTGGGGAAGGCGAAACAAAGACTGCGCTTTGTTGGCAAAACACTTAGAAGATGCGACAAACCCACTAAAGAGACAGCCTACATTACACTTGTCCATCCTCTGCTGGAATATCGCTGCGCGGTGTGGGATGCTTACCAGGTACGATTGACGGAGGACATCGAAAAAGTGCAAAGAAGGGCGGCTCGGTTCGTGTTATCCCGCAGTAGGGGTGAAAGTGTCACTGATATGATACGCTAGTTGGGGTGGCAGTCACTGAAACAAAGGCGGTCTTCTTTGAGGCGAGATCTATTTACGAAATTTCAATCACTAACTTTCTCTTCCGAATGCGAAAATATTTTGTTGACACCCACCTACGTAGGGAGAAATGATAATCGTAATAAAATAAGAGAAATCAAACCTCGAACGGAAAGATTTAGGTCTTCCTTTTTCCCACGCGTCATTCGAGAGTGGAATGATAGAGAAGTATTACGAAAATGGTTCGATGAACCCTCTGCCAGGCACTTAAGAGTGAACTGCAGAGTAACCATGTAGGTGTAGGTAGATCCAGTAAGAACGCAAATATTCTTGTACAAAATCTTTATTAATTTTGCGTATACATTTACACATACAGTATGGAAAAAATCTGGTTACGGAAGTGGAATACAATGTACCTGCATTTGCTAAACATACGAGGGCTATTGGGAAAGTAAGCCCCGATTGGGTGCGAAATGGAAACGCCAGTGAGAATTCGATGAAGTTTTGCACATATGAGTTGGGCAGTGTCTCTAGTATGCCCGTCGATCGCCGCACATCGATCTTTTCAGTTCTGAACGGACAGTGAGCACGTAAAGATGTCTAAAAAATAGTGTCTCCCGCTACGTATGAGGACCTGGTGAAAGATTTAGCCCGATGTCATGCAGACCATATAACATAACAGTAATGCGGTTTCCGTCTTCGTGACAATATTCTCGGCCGCTATCGGCATGGGCAACGAAGACGCTCCTGCAGAAGTACTTAACCACCACAATACTGCCCGTAATTGGCTCTCGCTGAGTTTCATCTCTGTTTACATGAGCCGCTGGTTGTGAGGACAGCATTGTGGCACAGACAAGAAGCTGAAGACCAGCGCAGAGAATTGTGGAAAGCGCAGGCTGCTGCCTTCTATGACGAGGGTATTGGGAAGCTGGTGCAATGCTAAAACAAATGTGTAAGTCGGAGCGGCGACTATGTAGAGAAGTAGCCGGAACGTGTAAATAACTGTTTGATATTCACATGGTTTCCGTTTCGCCACCGATCGGACCTTTCTTTCAGAACAGTCCTCGCCTAATGCAAAGTGGTCGCACAATGGGATACTTGCAGAGAAAATGATGGATTCTATGGTTTTACTACATTAGGGAATATACGAAAAAATATATAAAGCTCTGCTCCTATCTGGATCTGCTTAGAAAGAGGGTGGTTATATTGTGTTAATGTATGGTGGACTCCAGACTGCGTATACCTGTACTTTTATTCCACAGATCTTGCTAAGATGGAACCAGTTTCTCAAATAAGTTTTGCTAAGCGTTATACAGGGTGAACATCAATAAAACGGACAAACTGCAGGGACAGACTCCTGACTGGATATGGAGGAAGAAGGTCGTATGAAGACGTGTCCGGAAGTGCATCCCTGCCACGGTAGGTGGCGCTGACGAATGAAAGTTCGCCTGACCACGTTCCGCGTGTTCCTTGTGTGTTGCAGGCTGTGTGATTGACGCAGCATATTGTCAGCAGCAGACTCGTCCTGTATTCAAGTCGAGAACAAGCCGAGATGATGTTTGTGTACGGTCAAGCAGACAGAAACAGTCGACTATACCGAAACGAGAACCCTCACAGACACTGACCACATCACACATCATTTCAAGCCCTGCAGAATATCCTGTTGAACCAGGTCGTCCAAATCTGGTGTATGCACAGTCCATCGCCTCCCTGCACGTTCGGCTTTATGAAAGGACCCATGATCGCACTAACGCCCAAAAAACGCTTGAAATGTTGTGTGACGTGTTTGGTGTCTGTGAGGGTACTTGCTTGGTATAGCCGTGCTGCTCTTCGCCCGTTTCCAGTTTCTTGGCCGTACACCTTCCTGCTGCTTACAGTACTCAGCGTCAATCACACAGCCTGCAACACACGAGGAACACCCGGTACGTGGTCAGAGGAACTTTCATTCGTCAGCGCAATCTACCGTGGCACAACGATGCATTCCAGGACATATGTTAATACGACCTTTTTTCCTGCATTTCCAGTCAGGAATCCGTCCGTTTAATTAATGTCCACTCTTATATATTATTGACCAACGGCCTTGCCGCAGTGGTAACACCGGTTCTCGTCAGATCACCAAAGTTAAGCACTGTCGGGTTGGGCTAGCACTTGGATGGCTGACTATCCGGTCTAGCGAGCGCTGTTGGCAAGCGGGGTGCACTCAGCCCTTGTGAGGCAAATTGAGGAGCTACTTGATTGAGAAGTAGCGGCTCCGGTCTCGGAAACTGACATACGGCCGGGAGAGCGATGTGCTGATCACATGCCCCTCCATATCCGCATCCAGTGACGCCTGTGGTCTGAGTATGACACGGCGGCCGGTCGGTACCTCTGGGCCTTCATGGCCTGTTCGGGAGGAGTTATATATTGTTCTCTCTGAGTATTATAGCTCCTTTAAGACCACTGGTCTCCGTGACATCTGGTGCAGGTTCAGGAAGAAACGGCTTCCCTTTCAAACCAACGCTTGCTTATGCACCTACCCCTAGTAACGCTCGGCTGGTACTCTCCCCACCCTCACTGCGCTATTAAAATTATCCGATACTTCATATCGAATGTGGTGTCTGCGTTCCTCAGATGCAAATTGGCTGTAGCAGCGACCGGGCACACGCAGTGTAGGAGCGGTAGCGCTGGTAACAGAGACAGCTGCAGTGCAGAGACAAGGTTGCCCCCGGCTGGGTGCAGTGCTGCGGTAGTCATCGCGTGGACCACGGCGGAAGACATCCTGCTCTTTGCGTCTTCTTAAATAAAGACATACACTCCTGGAAATTGAAATAAGAACACCGTGAATTCATTGTCCCAGGAAGGGGAAACTTTATTGACACATTCCTGGGGTCAGATACATCACATGATCACACTGACAGAACCACAGGCACATAGACACAGGCAACAGAGCATGCACAATGTCGGCACTAGTACAGTGTATATCCACCTTTCGCAGCAATGCAGGCTGCTATTCTCCCATGGAGACGATCGTAGAGATGCTGGATGTAGTCCTGTGGAACGGCTTGCCATGCCATTTCCACCTGGCGCCTCAGTTGGACCAGCGTTCGTGCTGGACGTGCAGACCGCGTGAGACGACGCTTCATCCAGTCCCAAACATGCTCAATGGGGGACAGATCCGGAGATCTTGCTGGCCAGGGTAGTTGACTTACACCTTCTAGAGCACGTTGGGTGGCACGGGATACATGCGGACGTGCATTGTCTTGTTGGAACAGCAAGTTCCCTTGCCGGTCTAGGAATGGTAGAACGATGGGTTCGATGACGGTTTGGATGTACCGTGCACTATTCAGTGTCCCCTCGACGATCACCAGTGGTGTACGGCCAGTGTAGGAGATCGCTCCCCACACCATGATGCCGGGTGTTGGCCCTGTGTGCCTCGGTCGTATGCAGTCCTGATTGTGGCGCTCACCTGCACGGCGCCAAACACGCATACGACCATCATTGGCACCAAGGCAGAAGCGACTCTCATCGCTGAAGACGACACGTCTCCATTCGTCCCTCCATTCACGCCTGTCGCGACACCACTGGAGGCGGGCTGCACGATGTTGGGGCGTGAGCGGAAGACGGCCTAACGGTGTGCGGGACCGTAGACCAGCTTTATGGAGACGGTTGCGAATGGTCCTCGCCGATACCCCAGGAGCAACAGTGTCCCTAATTTGCTGGGAAGTGGCGGTGCGGTCCCCTACGGCACTGCGTAGGATCCTACGGTCTTGGCGTGCATCCGTGCGTCGCTGCGGTCCGGTCCCAGGTCGACGGGCACGTGCACCTTCCGCCGACCACTGGCGACAACATCGATGTACTGTGGAGACCTCACGCCCCACGTGTTGAGCAATTCGGCGGTACGTCCACCCGGCCTCCCGCATGCCCACTATACGCCCTCGCTCAAAGTCCGTCAACTGCACATACGGTTCACGTCCACGCTGTCGCGGCATGCTACCAGTGTTAAAGACTGCGATGGAGCTCCGTATGCCACGGCAAACTGGCTGACACTGACGGCGGCGGTGCACAAATGCTGCGCAGCTAGCGCCATTCGACGGCCAACACCGCGGTTCCTGGTGTGTCCGCTGTGCCGTGCGTGTGATCATTGCTTGTACAGCCCTCTCGCAGTGTCCGGAGCAAGTATGGTGGGTCTGACACACCGGTGTCAATGTGTTCTTTTTTCCATTTCCAGGAGTGTATTTTTCCCCGTCCTATCCCACTGGTAGCAGCACAAGTGTGGTAAATTGTTTATAGTGTACTTTAGTGATGGCTTGTGTGTGTACTTTTATGACTGTAGAAACGTTCCTACATGCATATTTTTTGAAATTTTCCACTGATTTCACATCTCCACAGTAATGTCACAGTGTGAGACTCCTCTAAAGCATCCTGATAGTGCTGTCAAAGTGTGACAGACACTGTTTTTCAAATGGTTCAAATGGCTCTGAACACTATGGGACTTAACTTCTGAGGTCATCAGTCCCCTATAACTTAGAACTACTTAAACCTAGCGAACCTAAAGACATCACACACATCCACGCCCGAGGCAGGATTCGAACCTGCGACCGTAGCGGTTGCGCGGTTCCAGACTCAAGCGCCTAGAACCGCACGGCCACACCGGCCGGCACACTGTTTTTAACCCATTAACAATGCAAGGACGAGTTCCTTACAGTGAAATGTAGACTTGATACATAGCAACAACATATTTGTTGCACTGTGCTAATCGTTAAACTCCAGAGTATTGGTACATCAGCGTATTTGTTTAAATAGTGCACTTTGGTAATTGTTAAACATTTGAAGTCTTCTATTTGTGGTAATCTGCGTGTGTGGGTGTTTGAAACCCTGGGAATAGTTGGCAAGGTTTCCGCGGAGTTGTAACAAATTGCCAGAAAACTGTAACTCGCAATGGTAGGTGGTAATATGTTGTCATAGTTGCAGAAAATGCCACTGGTTACAATATTCTGCTGCAAATTTCAAAAGCGAATATGGAAATACCAATTGAATTTCACGCATGAAATGTTATGTCAAAGTGTCAGACATCATTTTTAGGTTATAAATTAAATAACAAAGATAATTCAGCCCTACCTGAAATTTATACATCACCCAGTTGGCCTAGAGGAGTGGCAGAGGCATTCGAGAGGACGACGGTTCAATCCCGCGTCCCGCCATCATTATTTAGGTTTTCCATGATTTCCCGCTTCCCCCATGAACCATGGACCTTGCCGTTGGTGGGGAGGCTTGCGTGCCTCAGCGATACAGATGGCCGTACCGTAGGTGCAACCACAACGGAGGGGTATCTGTTGAGAGGCCAGACAAACATGTGGTTCCTGAAGAGGGGCAGCAGCCTTTTCAGTAGTTGCAGGGGCAACAGTCTGGATGATTGACTGATCTGGCCTTGTAACATTAACCAAAACGGCCTTGCTGTGCTGGTACTGCGAACGGCTGAAAGCAAGGGGAAACTACAGCCGTAATTTTTCCCGAGGGCATGCAGCTTTACTGTATGATTAAATGATGATGGCGTCCTCTTGGGTAAAATATTCCGGAGGTAAAATAGTCCCCCATTCGGATCTCCGGGCGGGGACTACTAAAGAGGACGTCGTTATCAGGAGAAAGAAAACTGGCATTCTACGGATCGGAGCGTGGAATGTCAGATCCCTTAATCGGGCAGGTAGGTTAGAAAATTTAAAAAGGGAAATGGATAGGTTAAAGTTAGATATAGTGGGAATTAGTGAAGTTCGGTGGCAGGAGGAACAAGACTTTTGGTCAGGTGATTACAAATTTATAAATGCAAAATCAAACAGGGGTAATGCAGGAGTAGGTTTAATAATGAATAAAAAATAGGAGTGCGGGTTAGCTACTACAAACAGCGTAGTGAACGCATTATTGTGGCCAAGATAGACACTAAGCCCATGCCTACTACAGTAGTACAAGTTTATATGCCAACTAGCTCTGCAGATGATGAAGAAATTGAAGAAATGTATGACGAGATAAAAGAAATTATACAGGTAGTGAAGGGAGACGAAAATTTAATAGTCATGGGTGACTGGAATTCGTCAGTAGGAAAAGAGGCCCGCATCTCGTGGTCGTGCGGTAGCGTTCTCGCTTCCCACGCCCGGGTTCCCGGGTTCGATTCCCGGCGGGGTCAGGGATTTTCTCTGCCTCGTGATGGCTGGGTGTTGTGTGATGTCCTTAGCTTAGTTAGGTTTAAGTAGTTCTAAGTTCTAGGGGACTGATGACCATAGATGTTAAGTCCCATAGTTCTCAGAGCCATTTGAACCATTTTAGGAAAAGGGAGAGAAGGAAACATAATAGGTGAATATGGATTGGGGGCAAGAAATGAAAGAGGAAGCCGCCTTGTAGAATTTTGCACAGAGCATAACCTAATCATAGCTAACACTTGGTTCAAGAATCATAAAAGAAGGTTGTATGCCTGGAAGAATCCTGGAGATACTAAAAGGTATCAGATAGATTATATAATGGTGAGACAGAGATTTAGGAACCAGGTTTTAAATTGTAAGACATTTCCAGGGGCAGATGTGGATTCTGACCACAATCTATTGGTTATGAACTGCAGATTGAAACTGCAAAAAGGTGGGAATTTAAGGAGATGGGACCTGGATAAACTGAAAGAACCAGAGGTTGTAGAGAGTTTCAGGGAGAGCATAAGGGAACAATTGACAGGAATGAGGGAAAGAAATACAGTAGAAGAAGAATGGGTAGCTCTGAGGGATGAAGTAGTGAAGGCAGCAGAGGATCAAGTAGGTAAAAAGACGAGGGCTAATAGAAATACTTGGGTAACAGAAGAAATATTGAATTTAATTGATGAACGGAGAAAATATAAAAATGCAGTAAATGAAGCACGCAAAAAGGAATACAAACGTCTCAAAAATGAGATCGACAGTCAGTGCAAAATTGCTAAGCAGGGATGGCTAGAGGACAAATGTAAGGATGTAGAGGCTTGTCTCACTAGGGGTAAGATAGATACTGCCTACAGGAAAATTAAAGAGACCTTTGGAGAGAAGAGAACCACTTGTATGAATATCAAGAGCTCAGATGGCAACCCAGTTCTAAGCAAAGAAGGGAAGGCAGAAAGGTGGAAGGAGTATATAGAGGGTTTATACAAGGGCGATGTACTTGAGGACAATATTATGGAAATGGAAGAGGATGTAGATGAAGATGAAATGGGAGATAAGATACTGCGTGAAGAGTTTGACAGAGCACTGAAATACCTGAGTCGAAACAAGGCCCCGGGAGTAGACAACATTCCATTAGAACTACTGATGGCCTTGGGAGAGCCAGTCATGACAAAACTCTACCATCTGGTGAGCAAGAAGAATATAATAATTCCAATCCCAAAGAAAGCAGGTGTTGACAGATGTGAGAATTACCGAACTATCAGTTTAATAAGTCACAGTTGCAAAATACTAACGCGAATTCTTTACAGACGAATGGAAAAACTGGTAGAAGCGGACCTCGGGGAAGATCAGTTTGGATTCCGTAGAAATGTTGGAACACGTGAGACAATACTAACCTTACGACTTATCTTAGAAGAAAGATTAAGAAAAGGCAAACCTACGTTTCTAGCATTTGTAGACTTAGAGAAAGCTTTTGACAACGTTAACTGGAATACTCTCTTTCAAATTCTGAAGGTGGCAGAGGTAAAATACAAGGAGCGAACGGCTATTTACAATTTGTACAGAAACCAGATGGCAGTTATAAGAGTCGAGGGGCATGAAAGGGAAGCAGTGGTTGGGTAAGGAGTGAGACAGGGTAGTAGCCTCTCCCCGATGTTATTCAATCTGTATATTGAGCAAGCAGTAAAGGAAACAAAAGAAAAATTCGGAGTAGGTATTAAAATTCATGGAGAAGAAGTAAAAACTTTGAGGTTCGCCGATGACATTGTAATTCTGTCAGAGACAGCAAAGGACTTGGAAGAGCAGTTGAACGGAATGGACAGTGTCTTGAAAGGAGGATATAAGATGAACACCAACAAAAGCAAAACGAGGATAATGGAATGTAGTCAAATTAAATCGGGTGATGCTGAGGGGATTAGATTAGGAAATGAGACACTTAAAGTAGTAAAGGAGTTTTGCTATTTAGGGAGTAAAATAACTGATGATGGTCGAAGTAGAGAGGATATAAAATGAAGACTGGCAATGGAAAGGAAGTCGTTTCTGAAGAAGAGAAATTTGTTAACATCGAGTATAGATTTAAGTGTCAGGAAGTCATTTCTGAAAGTATTTGTATGGAGTGTAGCCATGTATGGAAGTGAAACATGGACGATAAATAGTTTGGACAAGAAGAGAATAGAAGCTTTCGAAATGTGGTGCTACAGAAGAATGCCGAAGATAAGGTGGGTAGATCATGTAACTAATGAGGAGGTATTGAATAGGATTGGGGAGAAGAGAAGTTTGTGGCACAACTTGACTAGAAGAAAGGATCGGTTGGTAGGACATGTTCTGAGGCATCAAGGGATCACAAATTTAGCATTGGAGGGCAGCGTGGAGGGTAAAAATCGTAGAGGGAGACCAAGAGATCAATACACTAAGCAGATTCAGAAGGATGTAGGTTGCAGTAGGTACTGGGAGATGAAGAAGCTTGCACAGGATAGAGTAGCATGGAGAGCTGCATCAAACCAGTCTCAGGACTGAAGACCACAACAACAACAACGTGATTTCTCTAATTCGCTCCAGGCAAATGCCGCGATGGTTCATTTGAAAGGGCACGGCCGACTTTCTTCCCCGTCGTTCCTTAATCCGATGAGACCCATAACCTCGATGTTTATTCTCTTCCCCAAACAACCGAACCGAACCGAGTGGCACAGGGCAGATGGACAATTTTTGGGTCACAAATTACGATAATTAAGATTAGGCTAGAAGCATTTGTTCGTAGATGGAATTATAATTCGGCTTTAGGCAGAGCACTCTTGTGCACTATCCCTTTATTTAGCTTGTATTTATGCGAATTCCTTGCCCAGCTCAAAATCCCAAACAACTGGAGAAATTGCACGCGACTTCTGTGTATGAGAGCGGATCCGCAGAATTACGGACCAGTATCCTCTACGTCGGTTTGTTGGAGAATTCTTGAGCATATTCTATGTTCGAATATAATAAATTTCTTTGAAACAGAAAGCTTGTATCCAATAAGCAGCATGGATCTAGAAAGCATCGATCGTGCAAAACTCAGCTTGCCCTTTCCTCTCACGGTTTACTGCGAACCATGGTTTGCGGGCAACAGCCAAAATCCATGTTCTTGGATTTTCGGAAGGCGTTAGACACAGTGCAACACTGCAGACTATTGACATAGGTCCAAGAATACGGAATAGGTACTCACTGAAGAAACTGCAAAAATGTACGAATTTAAGGAGATGAGACCTGTATAAACTGAAAGAAACAGAGGTTGTAGAGACTTTCAGAGAGAGCGGTAGGTAACTGTTGACAAGAACAGGGGAAAGCAATACAGTAGAACAATAGTAAGGCAGCAAGGTATCAAGTAGGTAAAAAGATGAGGGCTAGTAGAAGTCCTTGGGCAACACAAGAGGTAATGGATTTAATTGATGAAAGGAGAAAATATAAAAACGTCATACATCAAGAAGGTAATAGGGAATACAAATGTCTAAAAAATGAGACTGATAGAAAGTGCAAATGGCTAAGCAGGAATGGCCAGAGGACAAATGAAAAAACTTAGAAGCATATATTGCTAGGGGAAAGATAGATGCCGCCTACAGGAAAATTAAACAGACCTTTGGAGAAAAAGAGAACCACCTGTATGAATGTCAAGAGCTCAGATGGAAAACCATTCCTAAACAAAGGGAAAGCAGAAAGATGGGAGGAGCATATAGAGGGTCTATACAAGGAAGATGTACTTGAGGGCAATATTATGAAAATGGAAGAGGACATAGATGAAGATGATATAGGAAATACGGTTCTGCGCGAAGAATTTGACAGAGCATGTCATACTCGTTTTTAAGAAAGGCCGTAAGACAGATCCACACAATTATAGACATGTATCATTGACGTTGTAGAATTATGGAACATGTTTTATGCTCAAGAATTATGACGTTCTTGGAAAATGAACATCTCCTCTATAAAAATCAAGATGGATTCCGCAAACAGGGATCCTGCGAAACTCAGGTCTCTCTGTTCCTCCATGAGGTCCACAGCGCAGTGGACAAAGGCGCTCAGGTTAATGCCGTGCTCCTTGATTTCAGTAAGGCATTTGACACCGTCCCACATTGCCGTGTAATGAAAAAAAAAAACGAGCTTACGGAGTATCGGAGCAGAACTGAGGTTGGATTCAAGGCTTTCTTGCAGATAGATGGTTCAAATGGCTCTGAGCACTATGGGACTTAATTTCTGAGGTCATCAGTCCCCTAGAACTTAGAACTACGTAAACCTAATTAAGGACCTCACACACATCCATACCCGAGGCAGGATTCGAACCTGCGACCGTAGCGGTCACGCGGTTCCAGACTGTAACGCCTAGAACCGCTCGGACACTCTGGCCGGTTTGCAGACAGAACTCAACACGTCGCTCTTAAGGGAACTAAATCGACAGATGTAAAGGTAATACCGGAAGTACCACAGGGAAGTGTGATAGGACCGTTTCTGTTTACAATATATATAAAGGATCTAGTAGAAAGCCGGCCGGTGTGGCTGAGCGGTTCTAGGCGCTTCAGTCTGGAATCGCGCGACCGCTACGGTCGCAGGTTCGAATCCTGCCTCGGGCATGGATGTGTGTGATGTCCTTAGGTTAGTTAGGTTTAAGTAGTTCTAAGTTCTAGGGGACTGGTGACCTTAGAGCCATTTGAGACATCTAGTAGAAAGCGTCGGGTGCTCTTTAAGGCTATTCGTAGATGATGCAGTTTTTTATACCAAAGTAGTAACGCCAGAAGATAGTAAGAATTTGCAGAACAACCTGCAGAGAACTGATGAATGGTGCAGACTCTGGCAGTTGACCCTGAACGTAGGTGCAGACTCTGGCAGTTGACCCTGAACGTAAATAAACGTAGCATATTGCGCATACATAGGAAAAGAAATCCACTACTGTACAGCTACACTATTAATGAAAAACAGCTGGAGACAGCGTCTGCCGTAAAACATCTAGGCGTAACTATCCAGAGCGACCTTAAGTGGAATGACCATATAAAACAGATAGTGGGAAAAGCAGACAACAGACTCTGACTCATCGGAAGAATCTTAAGGATATGTAACTCATCCACGAAAGAAGTGGCTTATAAGGTTCACGTTCGCCCGATTCTAGAGTACTGTTCATTTGTCTGGGACCTCTATCAGGTAGGACTGATAGAGGAGATAGAGAATAGCCAACGAAGAGCGCCGCGTTTCGTCACGGGATCGTTTAGCTGGCGAGAGAGCGCTACGGAGATGCTAAACAAACTCCACGGGCAGACGTTACAAGAGAGGCGTTGTGCATCGCGAAGAGATTTACTATTGAAATTTCGGGACAGCACTTTTCAGGAGGAGTCAGAAAACATATTACTTCCCCTCACATACATCTCGCGTATTGACCACAAGGAGAAAATTCGAGAAATTAGAGCCAGTACAGAGGCTTACCGGCAATCATTCTTCCCACGCACTATTCGCGAGTGGAACAGGGATGGTGGTACTGAAAGTACCCTTCGCCACAAACCATTAGGTGGCTTGCGGAGTATGATGTAGATGTAGATGTGAGCACTGAAAGACCTTAGTCGGAACAAGGCCCCGGGATTAGACAACATACTATCAGAACAACTGATAGCCGTGGGAAAGCAGCCATAATAAAACTCTTCCATCTGGTGAGCAAGATGAAGGAGACAGGCGAAATAACCTAAAACTTCAAGAAGAATATAATAATTCCAATTCCAAAGAAAGCAGGTGCTGACAGGTGTGAAAGTTACCGAACTATGAATTTAATAAGTCATGGTTGCAAAATACTAACACGAATTCTTTACAGAAGAATGGAAAAACTGGTAAACGCCGACCTAGGGGAAGAACAGTTTGGATTCCGGAGAAATGCAGGAACACGCGATGAAATACTGATCCTACGACTTCTCATAAAATATTGGTTAAGGGAAGGCAACCCTCCGTTTATAGCATTTGTGTGTAGAAACCAGCGCAGTTACAAGAGGCTAGGTGCACGAAATGAAAGCAGTGGTTGGGAAGAAAGTGAGGCAGGGGTGTAGCCTCTCCCCGACGTTATTCAATCTGTATATTGAGCATGCAGTAAGGGAAACAAAAGAAAAATTTGAAGTAGGAATTAAAGTCCAGTGAGAAGGAATAAAAACTTTGAGGTTTGCCGATGACTTTGTAATCTTGCAAAGGCAGCAAAGAACGTGGAAGAGCTGTTGAACGGAATGGACAGAGTCTTGAAAGGAGGCCGGCCGCTGGTGGCCGAGCGGTTCTAGGCGCTTCAGTCTGGAACCGCGCGACCGCTACGGTCGCAGGTTCGAATCCTGCCTCGGGCATGGATGTGTGTGATGTCCTTAGGTTAGTTAGGTTTAAGTAGTTCTAAGTTCTAGGGGACTGATGACCTGAGATGTTAAGTCCCATAGTGCTCAGAGCCATTTGAACCATCTTGAAAGGAGGATATAAGATGAACATCAACGAAAGCAAACCGAGGATAACGTGATGTAGTCAAATTAAATCAGGCGAAGCTGAGGAATTAGATTAGGAAATGAGACACTTAAAGTAGTAAATGAGTTTTGCTATTTGGGAAGCAAAATAACTGATGATGGTCGAAGTGGAGAGGATATAAAATTTAGACTGGCAACGGCAAGGAAAGCGTTTGTGTCGAAGAGAAGTTTGTTAACATCGAGTATAGATTTAAGTGTCAGAAAATTTTTCTGAAAGTACTTGTGTGGAGTGTAGCCATGTATGGATGTGAAACATGGACGAGAAATAGTTTAGACAAGAAGAGAATTGATACTTTTAAAATGTGGTGCTACAGAAATGTACTGAAGATTAGATGGGTGGATCACGTAGCTAATGAGGAGGTACTGAATAGAATTGGGGAGGAACGAAATTTGAGGCACTACGTGACTAGAAGAAGGTATTGGTCGGTAGGACACGTTCTGAGACACCAAGTGATCACAGATTTCGTATTGAAGGGAAGCGTGGGGGGTAAAAATCGTACAGGGAGACCAAGAGATGAATACAGTAAGCAGATTCAGAAGGATGTATGCCGGCCGAAGTGGCCGTGCGGTTAAGGGCGCTGCAGTCTGGAACCGCAAGACCGCTACGGTCGCAGGTTCGAATCCTGCCACGGGCATGGATGTTTGTGATGTCCTTAGGTTAGTTAGGTTTAACTAGTTCTAAGTTCTAGGGGACTAATGACCTCAGCAGTTGAGTCCCACAGTGCTCAGAGCCATTTGAAGAAGGATGTATGTTGCAGTAGTTACTCGAAGATGAAGAGTCTGGCACATGATACAGTAGCATGGAGAGCTGCTTCAAACCAGTTTTCGGACTGAAGACCCCAACAACAATAGAAACAACAACAAATCACATACAGGAGGGGTTCATGAACTTAATAATTCATATTTGGTCTCGGAAGTCGAGTGTTCATGAGAGACAAAGGTATTAACAAGAGTGTCCCAGGGAAGTGTGATAGAACCATTCTTATTCTCTCTATACATAAACGATCTAACGGAGAGTGTCAGCAAGAATGAGCGATTGTTTGCTGACGATGCTGTAGTGTACGGGAAAGAGGCATTGTTGAGTGGCTGAAGCAGTACACAGAATGACTTTAACAGAAATTCTGTTGGTGTGACGAGTGGCAGCATGTCCTAAAAGTGGAAAAAGGTATATTAATGCGAATGAGTGGGAAAAGCAGTCGCGTAATGTTTGAATACACTATTAATAGCGTGCTCCCTGACAGTCATGCCGCTTAAGTATCAAAGCGTGAAGCTCCAGAGGGACATGACGTAGAACGTGCGCGTAAGGTCGGTTGTAGGGCAGGCAAATGGTCGACTTTGGTTTATTGGGAAGTTTAGCTCATTTATAAAGGAGACCGCTCACGGAACACATACAGAATACATTCCTGAGTACTGCTTGAGTGTTTGGGTTCCCCATCCCGTCAGATTAAAGGAAGACATCGAAGCAATTAAGAGGTGTGCTGCTAATCTTGTTACTAGTAGATTAGATCTACGTGCGAATATGCTCCGTGAACTCATATGGGAATCCCTGGATGCAAAGAGAGTTCTTTTTAAAAAAAAACAATATTGAAAGAGTCCAGAGAAGCTCAATTGTGACAGTCTCCCGAATGATTCTACTGCCCCCGGCATATATCTCGCGTAAGGGCAGCGAAGACAAAATAAGAAAAATAAGGACTCGTACGGAAGAGTAGTTTTCCCTGGAACGGGAAAGGAAATGGCTAGCTGTGTTACAAGGTACGCTCCGCCGAGTACGGTATGGAAGATTGAGGCTGTAGATGCAGAAGGTGAGCAAACGGTAGTCGCATATTGTAAGAGTATCCAGCAACCAAGTATAAAGGGCCTATGATAGATTTGATGTGATCGAAGGAGTCGTTACTGCCATCACCTGGTTGACATTTTTAAAATGTAATATAAAATTACATAAGTTCTGGTAATATATGTTATAAATGTTATGGTTTTATATTTACATATTTTCAAATCATACGTATTGCTAATGTGTACTGCCATGCGATATATAAACGACCTCTTGAGTTTTGAGGTGTAAATTTTATCGGATTCGAACTCTTAGCGGTTGTTGACTGACTAGATAAAAATTTCACTGAGAATAAAATATGAAACTCATCAGAGGTGCACATTACTGTCTTTTACAAGGGCAATGTTTCGTGGGTCGCACACTCTCGTGAAATGAGGAATAATTATTTTTCTGCTGTGTTACGCGGTACTGCTGTACACGAGCGCTGTTTACATTAAAGCGATGTGCCTGGCTAACATCAGCGCGCGTGAACTGTCCGATGTTACCGCGATAGCGGGCAGGCTATTTCTCACAGATTGCGATCAAAGCGAGACGCGTCGCACTTCCTGCACCGCGTCTGACGTCAGCTGTGTTTCTGTTTTCGCGAGTGTGGTCGTAAAAGCTGGACAGAGCAGTTTATGAGACATTCAGAAGAATTTATGCGGTACTTGGATATAAGCAGTCCTGATGTACGCTAACGTGAGGTCCGGCATGGCGTATGCAGACGCACATGTAGATGCGCCTAGGCAGGAACATCAATAAAACATATGTCGCCAGGCGGTGCTACCGCGACGCAAAACAAAACGTGAGGCCGGCAAGCGAGTCGTGATCTGAAGATGGGCGAGCCAGCGGATAGAAACGACGCTCAGTCACAAGTATCGAGTCCTGACCGACGGCGGACGTCGTCAGCAAAGTCGACCTGTCCGCAGAGGAACGTGCAGTACTACATAATAACCTCAGAGCGGTCACCACGTCCATAATTCTTTCTTACGTTTGCTAACACGTTTCGACCTCAGGTTCATCCTCAGACATTTAAATCAAAACTTAACAAAATACGAATTTAATGTTGTGACTTCTACGGTTAAACTAAGATCCGCAGCTGAGCCAAAATTATAAGTACATAAAGAATTTATCAAAATGAATTAAAAACTATTAATGACTACAAGCGTCATCTCAAACTGAGAGCCGATTGAATATAAAAAATGCAAAAAAGTATAACAAGATGAACTCTACTCTGTATTTCCACAACTTTCTTTCACACCACAATGTTTCTTTTTCCGTGGTAAACTTTACATTAAAGCTCTGTAATAAAACACAACGTTTCACCTATTATGGTAGAGACTGTTCATTTAGTTTTTCAGGCAAGCAAATGAGAACATACAGGGTGGCGCACGAAATGTGTTACCAATTGTTTCTTTCACAAATTACGACGCACATTAGATATCCCGCTGGGATCTCAACAGCAGTACCAGCAGAGGTTGGAAAAACATATGAGTTACGAAATAACGTGTAATTCACGATACTGCCGCCAGGAGACTAGTAAGCAGCAATGGCTGACAATGGAAGATTGACGACACAGCAACGATCGGCAATTGTGTTACTTTTTCATGAAACGAAAAACCTTGTTGTGACTCAGAGGCGTTTTCGACAACAGTTTAACACACGATGGGTTCCTTGCAAGAAGACCATCCACAGGTTGTACGATAAATTTGTACAGGAAGGTACAGTATTGGAAGCGAAGCGACCTCGGCCTAAGCCTGTTTGTTCGCTGGAGAATATTGAAGAGGTACGAGTTCCTGTACAGAGAAGTCCCGGGAAATAGTGTAGAAAGGCAGCAGTGCAACTGGGAATATCCAGACGCTCCGTTCAACGCATTTTTAAAAGTGACCTCCTTATGTACCCATACAAGATGGCCTGTGCACAGAAGCTCACTGAAGAACACAAGCAGCAGAGACTACTGTTTGTTCAGTGGGCGGAGGATAGGGAAGAAACTCTCAACAACGTTTGGTTTTCAGGCGAGGCGCATTTTCATTTAGTCGGTGTGGTTAACAACCAAAATGTACGCTTTTGGGCCACTGAAAACCCACAAGTGCTTCATGAACGACAACATTATGCTCCGAGGATTACAGCGTGGGCAGCAATTTCCAGTCACAGACTTATTGGACCCTTTTTCTTTGAAGAAACTGTGAACAGCGAGCGTTATTTGAGCATGCTTCGCAATAGCTTCATTCCACAGCTTCCTGCTACTGGCTTGCCCTTCAACACGCAGTGGTTCATGCAAGATGGAGCAAGGTCACATACTGCAAACACTGTGTTGGAGTTTTTACACGAGCATTTCGACATGCGGATCATTTCACCCAGGTTTCCAGGTCGCTTCAATGACGGACAAAATTGGCCCCCCAATAGTCCAGACCTCAATCCATGTGACTTTTTTCTTTGGGGGCACCTAAAGGAAAAAATTTTCCCGAAACGTCCACTTGGTTTAATGGAGCTCAGAAGACTTATTCTTCAAGCTTGCAGTGAAATTACGGAAGACATGTGCCGTAGGGTAATCACTAACTTCAGTGTTCGTTTGAAGGTAGTTAGGAAACGAAATGGTGGACATATTGAGCATTTGCTGAGTTAGAACAAATGTCCATGGACGGATCTTCATCGTAGTATATGTTCCTTTCAGATTGTATTGACAACAAAGTTTATATTCAAAAACAAAATGCTTACACATTTCGTGCGCCACCCTGTACGGTACACATGATTGAAACCAGACATCATCGTCATGGTCCTGATATCAATCGATAACGCGTGTGCTTTTTACGCAGTGCTGATGTTGAGAAATAAATGAGTAGTTTAGCACAAGGTTTTTACATTATGAGCTAATTTCTCTGAAAGAATGTATGAGTGCATTGGATAAGCAGAAGAATACAGACCTTGGATTTCGGAGAATCGGGGCACTGATCCCCACCCAGTCATATTGATTTCGCTAAATTAATTCAAGTGAATGCTGGTATGGTCTCTGCTATGAGACCTCTCAGGGGGACAACTCTGTCAATTAAAGCCAAGCCGAATAACTGCCTGCAGAAGGGCCAGATGTGTACCAACCCGTTATTGACTTGCTCAATTTTTGTGAAGCTCATTCTGTTGAATAACCCATCCTATTTTTCTGAAATTGTGATCATTTGTTTGTCTGTGCATGTACATCAGATCTACTGATTTACTTCGTATTCGGATTCTTTTTTTGTCTCTGAGTGTATAAGCATTAGAAAAGAACATTGCGTGACTAGGTGCCAGACAAATAAAAACAGGAAAAAATGGCCAGAGGGGATCACGATCACAAAAAAACAAAAGTAATAAAAAATTTAACACTAACAGGTACAATATCTAAAGTCAAATTTATGGGAGAAGTATCGCAGCCATTTGCAATAAAAACAGGTGTTAGACAAGTTGATTGTTTATCACCTTTACTGTTTAATTGTGTTCTAGAAAAAATTGTAAGGATCTGGAATTCGGGGCTAAAAAATCAAGAAATTGAACCAATAACTCTGGGAAGGAAAACAAATGGAATTAAGGTAACTGCTTGGATTTTGCGGATGATTTTGCAATACTTTCAGAAAACCTGTCAGAAGCAGTTATTTAGATAAACCTTCTGGAAAAAATAGCAAACAGAAGCGGTCTCAAAATTTCAGCTGAAAAAACAAAATTCATGACAAATATAAAAATGCGCCAAAATTCATAGAAACATAAATAGGTAAAATAAGAGCGAGTAAATAAATTTAATTATCTTGGAGAAATTATACAACAGAATGGACTAGAAAAATCTGCAGTAGATGTAAGAATTAACGAAAGGAAAGAACATATGGTTTGACCAAAAATATTTACAACAAGAAATGTATATGTAGAAAAACAAAACTAAAACGCTACACCACAGTAGTAAGGCCAGAATGTTTATACGAATCTGAATACCTAACGATGAACTATAAGACGGACAAACTATAGGTACTCGAAAGAAGGATTATTAGAAAACGTAATGGGTGCAGTAAAAACTGCAGATGGTTGGAAAATAAGAAGTAATGAGGAGATCTACAAAAATATAGAGAAAAATCTGAAGTAATGACCAAACGAAGATTAACTTTTTTCGGACACCTGTACCGAATGGCTGGAAATAGACTGACAAAACAAATACTCCTATATTTCTGGAGGAAGAAATCGACAATAGCATGGATTACAGAAGTAAGGAAAGATCTAAAAAGAAACAACATCAAAGAATCAGAAATTCCAGAAAGAAACTTTTTAAAAAATAAATTACTAAATTTGGAAGGCTTTCAAAGCAGAAGAAATAAAAAATCGGGAACAACATGGACAGAAGAAAGGAAGAGACTTTATGGGGAGAAAATGAAGGAATGCTGGAAAAATAGGAAATAAAAACAAAGGAAGAAGAGGAACTAAAGTTGTTAACGTGATTCTAGTTGCTCAATACGACTGTAAAAAAATTAATTAACACCCTTCTGTATTATACTTACGTCGTATGGAGTGAGTGGTCGTATGTGGTTACTTGTGCTTATTGGGGGACAGAGAAGAAGCCTCCAAGAGAGAATTATGGAAGTAGGAAAGCAGGAAATGGATAAGAGAATACCGGCGTCCTCTAGAAACATTATCCACAAAGAAAAGACGTCCTTCCACCACCGCAAACCTATGTCAAGACAAACCAGAACTAAAATAGGCCTTATCAGAGCCGACTGTGACGATTATAAGCCGAAACGCTGAGGAAACTACAAGGAACAAGCAAGGCAACTTATCGACACTCTACCAAAGACATAAATGGGACGTTTCATGTATTCAATAAACTCATAGAGTCAGAAGGAAAATACATCCGAAATTCAAGAAATGCGACTAGCTGTGGAGCACCACACCCCAAACACGTCAGTACCAATTCACGTCGATAACACGATGAATAATTGCCACAGCATCAGTTGGGGCTACAATAGAACCGATGAGAAAGGATACCTGCTGGAGGAGTGGGCAGACGGAAGTGGTCTCTCTGTCCATCATGACCCAAAACTTCCCTGTTCCCTTATGAGTAAAATACGGTAGTGTGGCTACAACTCTGATAACTGTATCATCAGCTGCAACATACAAGACTGCTATGTTAAAATGGTCTATCAGCCCATTTCTCGAACCCAGCACAGACAAACTGGGATACTGGTGTATGTCGCAGTTAAGACCACTACAGTACCCCTTCCCACAAGATTTAACTTCAGAAAGGCCAAATGGACATCTTTTCAGGAGGAACTTGACAAAGCCATTGTGCATTTCACCCCTAAATCTGAAAATTACCCGGCATTTGTAAAAACATTGCAAAGAATCCCGAGATGAAATATAGCACGGTGCTAGACAGTAATATTCATCCCAGGCCTCTCATAGATCTAAGCAACTCCTCGCTAAATATGAGAAACTATATCGGAAAGACCCTTTTAATGAAGAAACCATAATATGCAGTGCAGCACTGACGGAAATGGTAAGTGAAGCGAGGGAAAGTAGATGGGTAGAGACTTTGCAGAAAATGGACATGACACACAGCAGTAAAACAGCCTGAAATTTTATCACAATGTTCAGCGGTGATTCAAAAGGCTCCAGACAGCCTGCTGAAGAAACACCCGACCAAGCGACCCACCAACTCCTCTTGAATGGAAAGTCCAGTGCAAAACACCAAAATGTAAAAATCAACAGGGTCCTCCTACAGCCGGAAACCCATACGTTCTCAGCGCTTTTCGCAACAATGGAAGAACTCAACCCGGGCCTCGATATTATGGTAAGGGGTAAAGCGTCTGGGGTGGATAATAGGTGCACGGAACAGATCAAACGTTTTGGCTTGGGCGCCAGATTGCGGATCCTGCGACTCTTCAACCATTACCACGAAACTTAAGATCCCCAAGATGAGGAGAAAGGTGCAGCCAAAGGACTACCGACCTCTATTACCTCTTTCCACCTGTACAAATTGTATGAGAGTTTCATTTTGAACCTAATGGCAGCCCCTATCAATCTGAAACTTATCCCTTAACAAGCTGATTTCAGAACTGGCAGATCATGTTCCAGTCAAATTCTGTACCTGACAGAACATATAGAAGAAGGGTAGGAAAATAAAAAGATTACCTGAAATTTTATCACAATGTTCAGCGGTGATTCAAAAGGCTCCGCCGGCCGCGGTGGTCTAGCGGTTCTGGCGCTGCAGTCCGGATCCGCGGGACTGCTACGGTCGCAGGTTCGAATCCTGCCTCGGGCATGGGTGTGTGTGACGTCGTTAGGTTAGTTAGGTTTAAGTAGTTCTAAGTTCTAGGGGACTTATGACCTAAGATGTTGAGTCCCATAGTGCTCAGAGCCATTTGAACCATTTTTCAAAAGGCTCCAGACAGCCTGCTGAAGTAACACCCGACCTCAGCTCAGCATACAATAAAGTCAACCATAGACTGGAATCCCAGAAACTCCGTAACGAAACGAGAGATTACCATTTTGTCAAGATCACTGAGTGTTTCTTGCAAACTAGACAATTTTACGTCGTTCTCGAGGGAAAGAAGAGTCGATGGAGAAATTAAAGAAATGGACTGGCCCAGGGAAGCGTTCCGGCCACCTCCCTTTTTAACCTACACACTATCGACCAACCAACACCTTATCATACGAAGTATTTCCTGTATGTAGATGACTTGGCAATCACAGCTCGGGGGAGCGTTCTCGAAGAGGTAGAGCAGAAGCTGGGGAAAGCACTCAGATTCTTGTCAGAATACATCACAATAACTCTCTTAAACCGAATCCTTGGAAGGCTCAGTTACTTTCCACCTTCGACCTCGCCAAGCAAAGCGAAAGCTCAATGTTTCCTCGAATAACACCACACTGGAACACACAGATAAACCAACATGTATGGGTGTGACGTTGTATAGATCTCTGACATATAGACACCACTATGAAAAGATATGGCCAGAAGGAGGCCACCAGAAGTAATATTTTGCGGAAAGCTGTAAACAACAAATGGGGAGTAAAACCTACTTCCCTGAGAATGATGCTCAAGCACTATGCTTCTCTACAGCTGAACATGCCTGTTCGGTACGGAGTAGATCAACCCACGCGAGGAAGGTCGACATGTCGACATAAACCTTAATGAAACATGTCGAATAGTAACAGAGGGTATGAAATTCACGTCCCTACCAAAATTTCACAGGGCTGCTGGTCTTGCGAATCTCAGCTCCAGAAGAACATTCCACGATTTTAGAGAGAAGCCCAGACAAACATCGACGATCGAGGTCCTCTCTTTGACAGCGAGTGCGAGCCTGGACGACTGAGATCCCGAAAAGAGTTCTTAAACATGACCACTGAAGAACCACCATCTGACTATCCACCAACACAGGTAGTCCTGACGGTTCCACAGCAAACTCAAAGACATGGGGGACCTTGAATCGCATAAGAACAGGCGTGACCTCAGTGTAATCAAACATGACGAGGTGGAGTAATGGTAACGTGGATGAAGTGAGACTGCGGTGTGTGCAAGACGTGGAACACCTCCTGGTCTGTCGAAAATGTCCCTACAGATGCAACGTCGAAGGTTTGTGAGGCCCTGGACGTGGCCCAGTATGGGGCTGAAAGACTATGATTTCCGGACGCGAAAAAGTAAGTATGCATATTGTCAAAGGTGAGACGTGAGACAGTACTGCAACGGAAAAGTTATGCTTGTCAGTGAATGTGGCTGTCAACTGAACAGACAAAAGAAGAGTACTCTCGAGTTTGTTTATGACAGAAGAGAAAGGAAAGAGCATTTGGTATCAGATTTAGTGGGACATTGCTAAGAGATTGTATAGAGTGACAGCTGTTTCTAATTCTTTGGTAGGACAGTAGCAAGTAATACAGGGCATCATTGAAATTAGTTATAGGTAGGTTCGCACCGTTTTAATGTTATTTATCTCTGTCAAAAATTGAACATTTTCGTTACAAGATGGCAATATTTTACATTTAATACAAAGCAAAACTAAGCAGCTTCCCATTTATTAACTGTTCGTAAAAAAAAAGCACTCCGTCTTCAGGCCGCGACTGGCGTACCGGCACCATCCGACCGCCGTGTCATCCTCAGTGGAGGATGCGGATAGGACGCGCGTGGGGTCAGCACACCGCTCTCCCAGTCATTATGATGGTATTCTTGACCGAAGCCGCTACTATTCGGTCGAGTAGCTCCTCAATTGACATCACGAGGCTGAGTGCACCCCGAAAAATGGCAACAGCGCATGGCGGCCAGGATGGTCACCCATCCAAGTGCCGACCATGCCCGACAACGCTTAACTGCGGTGATCTCACGAAAACCGGTGTATCCACTGCGGCAAGGCCGTTGCCTTATTAACTGTTGGTACAAGTTCTAAATTAACAATAAAGAGAAAGCATAGTAAATCGTAAATAAATAATATAGTATAGATGCCTATGTTTATTACTTTTAATTGAGTAGTGGCACTAACGTTAGTACACATTCTTCTGACTGTGGCTATTGTTCGGTGCCACTCTCGCTTATAAGGAGAAGTGACTCAACATTCTCGTTACCCTGAAGATCTGTCGCTGCGTTAGTTAATATCGACGTGCCACGTCATTAATTACATCTTTCTGCAAATTGGGGAAGTATAGGAAAAGAAAGGAAACGTCCGTATCCTCTTCAAAGCAACGATCCTGGCTTTTGGCTTATTGACCACCTAAATCTAGACGACCGAATGGGACTGGAACTCTAATCACACTTACAGACTCTCTTTGCTCTTGAGTCGTTTCTTGAATGTTTATCGGTGGAATTACAAATAACCAAAGAGTTCTTGTAGCCTTTTCTGAAAGTTTCTAGACGGCCAGTGTGGCCGAGTGGTTCTAGGCGCTTCAGTTCGGAACCGTGAGACTGCTACGGTCGCCGGTTCGAATCCTGCCTCGGGCATGGATGTGTGTGATGTCGTTAGGTTAGTTAGGTTTAATTAGTTCTGAGTTCTAGGGGACTCATGACCTCAGATGTTAAGTTCCATAGTGCTCAGAGCCATTTTTTTTTAAAGTTTCTATATTTAATTCAACTGTTTAAAAAATCTCATTACGACTTTCAGCAGAACTTTATACCACGATATTTGATTTACTTTTAAGGTAGACACTTAACTTTGAGGACAAGCAAAAGCAGGGGCTAAAGTTAATGACACGGCTGATGTTTGGCCATGCGGATCAATGCACCTAGTCTCCCTAGGGTCAACGAAAACTGTAAGAAGCAGGAAGAAACCGAGTTGGTTTCAGCATTTCACTCTTTCACAATAAAATCTGTGCTGGCACCGCTTGAGAACCAAGGTATAGAATCTACCAACATCAGATAGGGTGCTGGTTGGGGAGTGGTAAGATACTGGTACTTAAACGGCAATTTATTGTCAGAAACAATGAAACTCTTTCCATTGAAAAAATACACAAATACAATCGTTGAAAGGCATGGGAAAAAGATGATAGTGAAAAAAATGCAAGATCATCTCGCGTTGTAGGGCCAAAATATAATCATCAAAATAATTCGTAGTACTAAGGAGTCGCAACCAAATTATTAACTGTCCTGCTATGCTGTTCAGTAACAGACAATTACGAATCAAGAAAATCAATAGATAAAGCGAATAACTATACCTAGCAACTACACAAACGGCTGAAGGCCCAATGATAAATGGCTCCCTCGGCGAAGCCAAAATACGGGGTGGTTATAAATAAAATTTCGCTACTTGAGCCATTGTAGACGGAAAACTATTCACCGCTTAGGCAAAAATCGCTCTGAGTAGTATGGGACTTAACATCTGAGGTCATCAGTCCCCTAGAA
Source organism: Schistocerca nitens (assembly GCF_023898315.1). Lineage (NCBI taxonomy): Eukaryota > Metazoa > Arthropoda > Insecta > Orthoptera > Acrididae > Schistocerca > Schistocerca nitens. Next base: position 925,495,849 of record NC_064617.1, on the reverse strand, counting down.
CTTAGAACTACTTAAACGTAACTAACCTAAGGACATCAGACACATTCATGCCCGAGGCAGGATTCGAACCTGCGCCCTTAGCAGCCGCGTGGTTCCGGACTGAAGCGCCTAGAACCGCTCGGCCACATCGGCCGGCACCGCTTAGGCACTCAACTCTATAGGAATGGTGTTCCGACTGTGCGCTGCAGATTTGCGATATTAGGAATGTTGGTGTCAGTACTTGCGGTTTGCTGCCGACGCTGGTTCGGCGACGTGAGTCTGAAACAAGTATCAATGTGCATCTCAGTCCACGTGCGTCTGGACGGAGTGAGCAGGGCTTCACTGGCAAAGCTGTTTAATCTAAACAACACTAGTACTGCTGCTGTTATACGCCAGTATCGACGCACTAAAGGAATACGGAGGGGTCCTCTTTCCTCAACGGGGTTGAGGAAAATGATTCAGAAGTTCGAATTAACTGGCGATTTGGGAATTGTTTTTGAGAGAGGCCGACGGCTAATTGCACCATAAATTGTTGAAGAAGTTGCTGCTGCAACACCTATTTTCGACCTATTTTGTATCTGTATCGATATTTCTGTGCCAGTTTGTAGTGTTGCTTATGTGGAGTGTTGTATCTGTCATGGAAATTCTTTGACTATGTATACATACTTCAGCTATGTGAACTTTTTGAACGATGTTTGTAACACTACAATCAATATTGTTATAACTTGTACTGATAAATCCTGGATAATGTCAAGTGTATATTATTTATTATAAAATGTCTTTGATCTACAGTAAAGAAGTGGAAAGGTAGTGTGACATGTGTACTCTTCGCAAGTTAAGTTCTTTGTGTTATTTGGAGGGAAGTGGTCTTTCATTATGTATATTTGTGTTGACTTCTTAATAAGTTTAAATAATGAGATATTTAAAAAACGTTTGCTGGTAACTATGTAATAACTGGTTCATACATAGGAACTTTGTATTGTATAATGAGAAACCCAAAGCAGTTCCCCTCTGCAACGGAAGTGAGTTGGCGCGCTAGGAAAAGGTGGATGTGGCGCTCAATTTGGGCGGCAAGTGAGAGAGCGCAGTAGTCAGTGGGTAGCAAGTAACTGACGAGTAAACAGTGCAGGTGGTTCAAATGGTTCAAATGGCTCTGAGCACTATGGGACTCAACAGCTGAGGTCATCAGTCCGCTAGACTTAGAACTACTTAAACCCAACTAACCTAAGGACATCACACACATTCATGCCCGAGGCAGGATTCGAACCCGCGACCGTAGCAGTCGCGCGGTTCCAGACTGAAGCGCCTAGAACCGCTCGGCCACCGCGGCTGGCAAAACAGTGCAGGTGCCGAGTGAGACTTACTGTATTGAAACTGGAATGGAATGGCCTCGGATTTAATACGCGGCTGTAAAATGGTGCTCTCGATTTGAGAAAAGCTCTAAAAATGATACTAACAACGCTAAGAAGAGGTAAATAGAACTACTTACTGCCAATGGAAAGACCACCTAGCCGCCACATGCTCGTCACCACGATTCCGCAACCACTTCGTCACACATGAAAGAACGTTTTGAGTTAGTAAAAATAGGTTCTTTATAAATAATACTTTTACATTATGCCTAATTAGCTTGGCGGCCGTATAAGTATTTAAATTAACTGTTATCAGTTGCTCTTACTGTCAGAACTGTATTAGTGTATGAACCAGTAAAGTTGTGTTTGGTTCTGTGGAAATATAATCTTAATGTTCAAAATGTGTTTGAACAATGCGTCCATCCTATGCACTTATCCAAGTAGGATCCTCTCCTTTAAGTGATGAAATCCGAGAGTGTCCTTTGCATAAAAAGCATTAACAGTTGTACAGTGCATTTTATTGATGTGTGGCAAAGTTATGCCAGTACTCTTAATGTGCAGGGTAAAATTTACTTGTTTTTCGTATATATAAAATAGACTATTTGTGTTTGAGTATTTTGAAACTTAACTAGAAAATGAACTTGAATATCAGTTTAGGAATGAGTATTACTTGGAAAACAAAAGTGTTCTAATGCTTGTTGCTTTGGAGTTGTTTTCAAAACTACTTGCTTCACAAGAGGTATCATAACACTTTGTCTTGAGGTTGTTTGAAGTAAAAGTTTACTGAAGGCTATCTCTGATGTGTAGAGGTTATTGTCAGGGTACAGAGTGTTCAGTTAGTACAAACGTAATGATCTCAGATGAAAGAGTAACCCAATTCTACCTTAAGGCTACATAATTCTGGAAGTGTGTATAGTTTTGTTGCTACAACGTAGGGGATAGTTTGTGGGGCCACATTTCTATTCCATCATAACAAAAAGGAGAAATCAGACTAGTAGGTTTCTAGCTAATGAATCTGGAAGTGATTGCTGAGAAGCAAAGGTAGAAGATTTGTACACTGTGTCTTCTTATTGCTTTAGTATAGTAAATGTGTGTATTAATTGTACTTGACTATTATCATGTGCTCTCTGGTGTTGTGTGGTTTGTGAAGAGCAAGTTTAGGCTACTTTAGTTAAAGGCAAAACTAATGATTAAAGTAAACAAGAAAAAAAGGCACATTTACAAAGCTTGTGACTGCTTAACTGCTAAAGTGACAACTGCTGCTAAACACTGTGTAATTTGTCCATTTGGGTGTGTTCATTGCACTTCACAGAACAGTATTTAATGAAAGAACGTTTTGAGTTAGTAAAAATATTTTCTTTATAAATAATACTTTATAAATAATACTTTATAAATAATACTTTTACATTATGCCTAATTAGCTTGGCGGCCGTACAACTATTTCAATTAACAGTTATCAGTTGCTCTTACTTTTTACAGAAATTATTTTCTTTTTGCTAACTACCTACAGCTATTCTTACGAAATTAAGGTTCGACACCAACTTCTACTGCAAGTTTAGGCCATAGTTGGCAAATTTGCAACGGCGGTAGTGTTATATATGGCTGCCTTGTGACAGAAATAAACCTTGTCGTCACTAGGTAAACTGCATGCCGGCATAACGAGCGGAGCAGTAGTGTTATATGTTGTTTAAACTGTGGTTATGGATTTAAATAACTATTGGAATGATTGTTATATAATGTACTGTAAATGACGTGGTCCATAGTTAGGGAACGTAGGGTTGAATGTAAGTGATGTGGGGAAGCCCGGCAGCTACGGAAGTAGCCTAGCGGAGTGGAAAAGATGTGGTTGGGGCGCAAGTGGCAAATCGTCCTTTTTTGACGTCTACGGAGACTGGGATGAGCAGTGCTGTGGTGAACATCTCGCTAGCAATAGCGGGTCATTGTGGCTCATACCCAAGGCGTTGTGAGTACAGAGGAGCTTAAGAGCAGTATTTTATGCTGCATTTGGCGATACTATTATCATGGCATGATTTCTGGCCCTGTAGAAATATAATTCCGACGCCAAGAACATCACTGTAGCAGGGCGAGACCAACAATACAGCCATGACTGCATCGCCGCCATGTTAACAGCCACTGCAAATTGTGCCACTAGTGCCACCAGCCTTCCACTAAATTGTTTATATTTGGCCCTCTTTAAACGGACTAGGCATTTGTGAAATTTGGCTAATTTTAATAACAATCGTGGTGTTGCTAAAAATTCTATCGTTGTTGTTGTTGTTGTAGTATTCAGTCCTGAGACTGGTTTCATGCAGCTCTCCATGCTACTCTATCCTGTGCAAGCTTCTTCATCTCCCAGTACCTACTGCAACCTACATCCTTCTGAATCTGCTTAGTGTATTCATCTCTTGGTCCCCCTCTACGATTTTTACCCTCCACGCTGCCCTCCAATGCTAAATTTGTGATCCCTTGATGCCTCAAAACATGTCCTACCAACCGATCCCTTCTTCTAGTCAAGTTGTGCCACAAACTTCTCTTCTCCCCAATCCTATTCAATACCTCCTCATTAATTACGTGATCTACCCACCTTATCTTCAGCATTCTTCTGTAGCACCACATTTCGAAAGCTTCTATTCTCTTCTTGTCCAAACTATTTATCGTCCATGTTTCACTTCCATACATGGCTACACTCCATACAAATACTTTCAGAAACGACTTCCTGACACTTAAATCTATACTCGACGTTAACAAATTTCTCTTCTTCAGAAACGATTTCCTTGCCATTGCCAGTCTACATTTTATATCCTCTCTACTTCGACCATCATCAGTTATTTTACTCCCTAAATAGCAAAACTCCTTTACTACTTTAAGTGTCTCATTTCCTAATCTAATTCCCTCAGCATCGGCCGATTTAATTTGACTACATTCCATTATCCTCGTTTTGCTTTTGTTGATGTTCATCTTATATCCTCCTTTCAAGACACTGTCCATTCCGTTCAACTGCTCTTCCAAGTCCTTTGCTGTCTCTGACAGAATTACAATGTCATCGGCGAACCTCAAAGTTTTTACTTCTTCTCCATGAACTTTAATACCTACTCCGAATTTTTCTTTTGTTTCCTTTACTGCTTGCTCAATATACAGATTGAATAACATCGGGGAGAGGCTACAACCCTGTCTCACTCCTTTCCCAACCACTGCTTCCCTTTCATGTGCTTCGACTCTTATAACTGCCATCTTGTTTCTGCAGAAATTGTAAATAGCCTTTCGTTCCCTGTATTTTACCCCTGCCACCTTTAGAATGTGAAAGAGAGTATTCCAGTCAACATTGTCAAAAGCTTTCTCTAAGTCTACAAATGCTAGAAACGTAGGTTTGCCTTTTCTTAATCTTTCTTCTAAGATAAGTCATAAGGTTAGTATTGCCTCATGTGTTCCAACCTTTCTACGGAATCCAAACTGATCTTCCCCGAGGTCCGCTTCTACCAGTTTTTCCATTCGTCTGTAAAGAATTCGCGTTAGCATTTTGCAGCTGTGACTTATTAAACTGATAGTTCGGTAATTTTCACATTTGTCAACACCTGCTTTCTTTGGGATTGGAATTATTATATTCTTCTTGAAGTCTGAGAGTATTTCGCCTGTCTCATACATCTTGCTCACCACATGGTAGAGTTTTGTCATGACTGGCTCTCCCAAGGCCATCAGTAGATCTAATGGAATGTTGTCTACTCCCGGGGCCTTGTTTCGACTCAGGTCCTTCAGTGCTCTGTCAAACTCTTCATGCAGTATCTTATCTCCCATTTCGTCTTCATCTACATCCTCTTCCATTTCCATAATATTGTCCTCAAGCACATCGCCCTTGTATAAACCCTCTATATACTCCTTCCACCTTTCTGCCTTCCCTTCTTTGCTTAGAACTGGGTTGCCATCTGAGTTCTTGATATTCATACAAGTGGTTCTCTTCTCTCCAAAGGTCTCTTTAATTTTCCTGTAGGCAGTATCTATCTTACCCCTAGTGAGACAAGCCTCTACATCCTTACATTTGTCCTCTAGCCACCCCTGCTTAGCCATTTTGCACTTCCTGTCGATCTCAATTTTGAGACGTTTGTATTCCTTTTTGCCTGCTTCATTTACTGCATTTTTATATTTTCTCCTTTCATCAATTAAATTCAATATTTCTTCTGTTACCCAAGGATTTCTATTAGCCCTCGTCTTTTTACCTACTTGATCGTCTGCTGCCTTCACTACTTCATCCCTCAGAGCTACCCATTCTTCTTCTACTGTATTTCTTTCGCCCATTCCTGTCAATTGATCCCTTATGCTCTCCCTGAAACTCTCTACAACCTCTGGTTCTTTCAGTTTATCCAGGTCCCATCTCCTTAAATTCCTACCTTTTTGCAGTTTCTTCAGTTTTAATCTGCAGTTCATAACCAATAGATTGTGGTCAGAATCCACATCTGCCCCTGGAAATGTCTTACAATTTAAAACCTGGTTCCTAAATCTCTGTCTTACCATTATATAATCTATCTGATACCTCTTAGTATCTCCAGGATTCTTCCAGGTATACAACCTTCTTTTATGATTCTTGAACCAAGTGTTAGCTATGATTAAGTCATGCTCTGTGCAAAATTCTACAAGGCGGCTTCCTCTTTCATTTCTTCCCCCCAATCCATATTCACCTACTACGTTTCCTTCTCTCCCTTTTCCTACTGACGAATTCCAGTCACCCATGACTATTAAATTTTCGTCTCCCTTCACTACCTGAATAATTTCTTTTATCTCGTCATACATTTCATCTATTTCTTCATCATCTGCAGAGCTAGTTGGCATATAAACATGTACTACTGTAGTAGGCATGGGCTTTGTGTCTATCTTGGCCACAATAATGCGTTCGCTATGCTGTTTGTAGTAGCTAACGTGCACTCCTATTTTCTTATTCATTATTAAACCTACTCCTGCATTACCCCTATTTGATTTTGTATTTATAACCCTGTAATCACCTGACCAAAAGTCTTGTTCCTCCTGCCACCGAACTTCACTAAGTCCCACTATATCTAACTTTAACCTATCCATTTCCCTTTTTAAATTTTCTAACCTACCTGCCCGATTAAGGGATCTGACATTCCACGCTCCTATCCGTAGAACACCAGTTTTCTTTCTCCTGATAACGACGTCCTCTTGAGTAGTCCCCGCCCGGAGATCCGAATGGGGGACTATTTTACCTCCGGAATATTTTACCCAAGAGGACGCCATTATCATTTAGTCATACAGTAAAGCTGCATTTCCTCGGGAAAAATTACGGCTGTAGTTTCCCCTTGCTGTCAGCCGTTCGCAGTACCAGCATAGCAAGGCCGTTTTGGTTAATGTTACAAGGCCAGATCAGTCAATCATCCAGACTGTTGCCCCTGCAACTACTGAAAAGGCTTCTGCCCCTCTTCAGGAACCACATGTTTGTCTGGCCTCTCAACAGATACCCCTCCGTTGTGGTTGCACCTACGGTACGGCCATCTGTATCGCTGAGGCACGCAAGCCTCCCCACCAACGGCAAGGTCCATGGTTCAAGGGGGGAATTCTATCGTATACCCTTGATTATCCCAAATCACAGACCTGGACAGGAATCCTATCCTAGTGAATGTAATTCCGAGTGTCCTAATTCATTATGGAAAGACTTATGCGCCAGTTGTAAAAATAGTTGTGACTGCCTTCTAATGTGTGGAGCTGTAGTGTTTAAAGTTCACTTCCACTGCATTTTTAAATCAATGTGCAGTCATTTCCATAAATAATTTGTCTTACTTGAAAAGTTGTCTCAAAATAGTAAAGTTTATCAGAAGTGGAAAAGATTATTAATTGTTGCATTTGTGCACTTTGATAAGAATTACGAAGTTTTATCAGTGTTAATTTCATGTGAAAGTGTTTGAATTTGAATTTAATGTTGTATTGACGTGTGTACAGCCAACTACATTTTCAGAAGGTAAAAAGACTGCTTATCAAAGCACATTTGTTATTTAAAGAGTTATAGTTTGTTGCACTTTTCTTAATTAATAATTGTTAATGAGAATACTTACCATTTCTCATACATACTTGTGTAGTTCTGTTAATGAGGGTGGGTCTTCAAACCGTGAAAATTTACGGGTCCTCGTGTATTAGGCTAGTTAGTTAATGAAACAAAACAAAGTCTCGTTCAGAGGCAGTGTAGTTAGATTTGCATTCTGTTTAATTGCTTTAAACAGAGTTCTAGAAAGAAATATTTACTGTGTTAGCTATTCTAATGCAAGTTGGTTAATGCACAGGCATAGAGACCCTGTACTAAGCAATGATTTTATAGAGCATGATCGTTAACAGACCCCCTGATTTAAATCAGAATCATTTCATGCTCTTCGCTGTTTAGTATTGCCACTAGTTTCGTGTGTGTTGGCGATTGGTTCTATAAACTGCTGCATCTAGTTTATTTAAGGTACATCTTGCTGAGAGACATATGTTGCTGTTTTGCTACCTCATTTGCCAGTTGTTTGTCTGACTTCCAAGTTCGTAGTACATTTATTTGCAAGGTTAGGTTACTGCTTTGTAGCGTGAACAGATATAAAGAAAGAATTCAGTGTGTGCGTTAAGAAAGGTCAGGTTAGCCTTAGTGCTACCTTCTGCTTTATTATATTGCTTGACAAAAGAATGCCTAATTAGGCTGGCGACCGATATTAATAATTATGTAACACTCTGCTGGAATTTTTTGGAACGAATCCCAGTTTCATTGTTCTGTTCACATTAGGTTATCTCACGGTCACAACTTTCTCAAAACTTCCTCGCAGAGGTTTATCGTTAGCGTCGATTGCCGTTTAAGGTGGTCGGTGTTACGCCGTTGTTTCGGGCAACTGTAGAGCATTCTGTAGTGCTTTTTCAGGCACTCGTGGATACAGATGCTCATCACACTGAGCAAAGTTTTCAACCTGGGAACGTAAACATGGTACACAAGTAAGAAATGTTACCCTCTCATGTAAAAATTAAAATGTATTTCTTTCAATGTTTTGTTCGTTATTTTTCTCCTCAACGTCCTTATTAACGTTTCCTTCGTTATTTTTCTTCTGCAAGTCCTTATTAATGTTTCCACAAAGTTTCATTGTCCTACGATTACTCGTTTGTCATGGAGTTCCTCTCAAGTAGAGCAAGTTTAATTATAACCACCTTGTAATCTGAAGTATTGAGTTGCAGTTAAGTTATTAACAGACAATTACAGGCAAGGACGTCAACCGATCAGAGAAATAATTATATTCAGCAACTGCAGGAACGGCTTAACGTCCAGTGATAAATGTCTACCTCGGTCAAGTCGATTCGAGCAGTATAATTTTGCATACAAATTTCATTAAGGAACACGATGCCTCGGCCATAAAGAGCAGCTTACGGCAAGATTGACCAATCTAAGTAAACAGAATTTCACTACAAGGAACTGCAGTAGCATTTAAGACGGATACAAGATAAATGAATTAACGATCTGCAGCCATGCAAAAAAGTTTTACAGTTGGTGAAAGTGCTTTAGGGTTTACAGGAAACTTCGTTAAAACACAAGAAATCCATTAGTAACTATTTTGAGGTATCAGCTTACGTCTGGACACGCCTCTACGGGCAGGCAGGTTGTTAGGCTTATAAACACAGCGAGGTTTAAGGCGCAATGCGTCAGTGGCCAACCAGAACACTAGGCTGAACTCATTCTAAGGCTGCCTCTAGACTGTGTTGCTTAAATTTACTTCAGCGGGATCTGAAAGAAATCAGCTCCACTAAATCATATAAAATTGAAATAAGGCGAGGAAAACGCTTAATTTCAGGGGTAACAGGTAAGCAAATAACGGCAATAGACGACCAAATATACAGATGGAATTAGCTAAGTCCGGTGGGCAGAAACAGCAAATAAACAAATCATAAGATAGTCGTTACACAGGCGGCCAGTTTGGAAAACGGCTAATGACAAGTAACGTGGATTTGCTAGAATCAGCTGGCCAGCCGTTTTACCTCTTCTTTAGATATATGAGAAATTTACAAGATTATTTGGTGAGTGCCACAAGAGTAACCAAAGCATACAATGAAGCCCTTTCCAGAGTTTTCCCCTGGATTTGATAAATAAGATTGAAATAATGGCTAACCTGTCCTGTAAAACACACACAAACATATGAGCAGAATTAATCACTGTTGTAATAAAATGTTACAAACGCCAGTGAATGAAACAAGTTTGGCGTGCACTGAAAGTGTTTAACACATTTATAATAAAATACAAAACACTAATAATTGGGTTGGTAAGCACTGAATGCAAGTATCTTACATTTAACAATGACAATAAGTGAGTTGAACACTATTCTAATAAAATGCAGAAACACCAATAAAATGCATTCGGGAGAACGGCGGTTCCAACCCGCGTCCTGCCATCCAGATTTAGGTTTTCCATGGTTTCCCTAAATCGATCCAGCAAAGGCCGGCATGGTTGCTTTGAAAGGGCACGGCCGATTTCCTTCCCTATCCACTAGACCTACTGATGGCCTTGGGAGAGCCAGTCATGACAAAACTCTACCATCTGGTGAGCAAGATGTATGAGACAGGCGAAATACCCACAGACTTCAAGAAGAATATAATAATTCCAATCCCAAAGAAAGCAGGTGTTGACAAATGTGAAAATTACCGAACTATCAGTTTAATAAGTCACAGCTGCAAAATACTAACGCGAATTCTTTACAGACGAATGGAAAAACTGGTAGAAGCCGACCTCGGGGAAGATCAGTTTGGATTCCGTAGAAATGTTGGAACACGTGAGGCAATACTAACCTTACGACTTATCTTAGAAGAAAAATTAAGAAAAGGCAAACCTACGTTTCTAGCATTTGTAGACTTAGAGAAAGCTTTTGACAACGTTAACTGGAATACTCTCTTTCAAATTCTGAAGGTGGCAGGGCTCAAATACATGGAGCGAAAGGCTATTTACAATTTCAGCAGAAACAAGATGGCAGTTATAAGAGTCGAAGCACATGAAAGGGAAGCAGTGGTTGGGAAGGGTGTGAGACAGGGTTGTAGCCTATCCCCGATGTTATTCAATCTGTATATTGAGCAAGCAGTGAAGGAAAAAAAAGAAATATTTGGAGTAGGAATTAAACTCCATGGAGAAGAAATAAAAAATTTGAGGTTTGCCGATGATATTGTAATTCTGTCAGAGACAGCAATGGACCTGCAAGAGCAGTTTAACGGAATGGACAGTGTCTTGAAACGAGGACACAAGATGAACATCGACAAAAACAAAACGAGGATAATGGAATGTAGTCAAATTAAATCGGGTGATGCTGAGGAGATTAGATTAGGAAATGAGACACTTAAAGTAGTAAAGGAGTTTTGCTATTTAGGGAGTAAAATAACTGATGATGGTCGAAGTAGAGAGGATATAAAATGTAGACTGGCAATGGCAAGGAAAGCGTTTCTGAAGAAGAGAAATTTGTTAACATCGAGTATAGATTTAAGTGTCAGGAAGTCGTTTCTGAAAGTTTTTGTATGGAGTGTAGCCATGTATGGAAGTGAAACATGGACGATAAATAGTTTGGACAAGAAGAGAATAGAAGCTTTCGAAATGTGGTGCTACAGAAGAATGCTGAAGATAAGGTGGGTAGATCACGTAACTAATGAGGAGGTATTGAATAGGATTGGGGAGAAGAGAAGTTTGTGGCGCAACTTGACTAGAAGAAGGGATCGGTTGGTAGGACATGTTTTGAGGCATCAAGGGATCACAAATTTAGCATTGGAGGGCAGCGTGGAGGGTAAAAATCGTAGAGGGAGACCAAGAGATGAATACACTAAGCAGATTCAGAATGATGTAGGTTGCAGTAGATACTGGGAGATGAAGAAGCTTGCACAAGATAGAGTGGCATGGAGAGCTGCATCAAACCAGTCTCAGGACTGAAGACCACAACAACAACAACAACCTTCATATTATTCGAGATTGTGCTCCGTCTCTAATGACGTCGATATCGACGGGACGTTGAACCCTAATCTTCCTTCCTTGCTAAATTAAATTAAACCCCGTCCAAAGAGGCCTAGAAGGCCCAACGGTACCGACCGGCCGCCGTGTCACCATCGGCCCACAGGCGTCGCGGGTTGCGGATGTGGAAGGACGTGTGGTCTGACCAGCACACCGCTCTCCCTGCCGTTGTCAGTTTCCGTGATCGGAGCCGCTACTTCCTCATCAAGTAGCTGCTCAGTTGATCTCACAAAGGCTGAGTGCAGCCCGCTTGCCAACAGCGCTCGGCAGACCGGACGGTCTCCCATTCAAGAGCTAGCCACAGCTAGCTAGCGGCAGCGCTTAACTTCAGTGATCTGACGGGAGCCTGTGTTACCACTGCGGGAAGGTCGGTTGCTTTCCTTCCTTCCACCAGCGAACTGAAGAGGGCTGGCGACCATTGAATAAATAATACACGAGGCAGGTTATACTTGACGAAAAGTGACGACCTGCGTACTCAAAAACGCAGCCACACTACCCAGTAATGTGGTGAGTAGGGAAAAAAATCAAATTATAATCCACGTTCGTCGCAAATCGCGAATACGTGTCCAGAAAAATCGGTTAAACACAGCCTAGCAGAAAGATTCAAACGATAACCTTTACTCACAACGGGTGATCGGAGGAACGGTCACAAATACCATCTAGATCCTAAAGCAGTCAGGATGCAGTGGGTCATACATCAAAGCACAAAATTACTGCCCTTTACAACAGGCCTCACCATATAGTCCACAATATAGGCGCACAACGTTTCCACGAGCGGATCGCTTCCTTCAACCCCAGAGTAACTCCAACGGGTATGATGGTGTCAATAACTCTCCACAGACCTCACTGCCGCCTTCCAGCAGTCGGTCCAACAGAGCGCTCACGTGTCCTCGGTAAACCCGGACCATCAACTGTCCACGCCACTGCCAGCAAATCACTTCCCATTGGCTTGCGGAGGGCGCCCTTAGGTCACCGTCCGCTGCGGCTTACGCGCCATCTCGCGCAGCGGCATTGTCCAGTATCCCAGCAACGGGCAGAGATGTACACAGGGCAGGTACAATTGATTACTGAGCGGCACTGTATCACTGGCAGAATATCACTGGAGAATGTAACAATGTGGCTAAATGTTTCACTCGATTACTTGACGCGAGTGAAAAGTGTAGAACAGAGAAAGGAGACGAGCGAGGTGAATCCATTTCACATAAAAACTATTTTCTTCAGCGTTGGAAGAGGTCTTCAAATCATTAATGTGGGATGTAGGAAGATTATGCATAAACGGATTTTATCTGAGGGGGCTTCGATTTTCAGATGGTGTTGTTTTGTTGGCTTCATACCCAGAAGAAATTCAGTCAACGCTCTACGAACTTAACTGAGCAAGTATGGCAGTAGGACTGAAGATCAATTACAACAAGATGAAAGTAATCTTCAATCAGTATGGCGCTAAGAAGATAGCAAACATTCATAACGAACGAAATGCTTCGATATGTTCATACTATACCATTACCTCCTTTCTGCGAAATTGTTGTGGAGTAGAATTGGTTCAAATGGCTCTGAGCACTATGGGACTTAACTTCTGAAGTCATCAGTCCCCTAGAACTTAGAACTACTTAAACCTAACTAACCTAAGGAAATCACACACATCCATGCCCGAGGCAGGATTCGAACCTGCGAACGTAGCGGTCGCGCGGTTCCAGATTGTAGCGCCTAGAACCGCTCGGCCACCCCGGCCGGCAAGTGTAGAATTAATTTTGTTATTCCGTATAAGTCAGTACCGATTGCTACCTGTGGTTTTAAATACGCGCGGTGGCATCAGTCGCAACCTACAGCGATGACAATGCAACGTAGCAGTTTAAATTCTGAATATTGTTTTTGGAACGCCACGTATATTTTGAGTGTGAGTGGATGCGCCTTAAATATACGTAGCGTGACTCAATCTCAATACGCAGGCAAAAAGTTATTTCTTATTAATGGAAATGTTACGCACTCTTTCGATCAGTGACAACGTAACATAACCTACAACTAACCCAGCGATAATATAGAGTATGAAATGATTTCTTTTCCCAGCAAATTAATCTAATGTTACACAGAAAGAAAGAATCGTGCAAACACCTGCGTACTATTGAAATAATAGCAAAGAATTTCTTTAACTTTATCTCTTTAAGAATTGAATTAACTTTTAATTCTTTGAATTAACTGAAAATAGTTAAACCAGAATGAAGGTTCACCTAAGTCTTGCGGTGTTAAATCTCTGAATAAGTTTAGTAATAAAAATAGTAACTAGCTTTAATATTGAAAACTGACTGTATTTTTCTTTGCCAGTGAACCTCGCAAACACTGAAATATCTTTTAGTATATACAGGGTGGTCCATTGATAGTGTCCAGGTCAAATATCTCACGAAATAAGCATCAAACGAAAAAACTACTAAGAACGAAACTCATCTAACTTGAAGGGGGAAACCAGATGGCGCAATGGTTGGCCCGCTAGATGGCGCTGCCATAGGTCAAACGGATATCAACTGCGTTTTTTAAAATAGGAATTCCAATTTTTTATTACATATTCGTGTAATACGTAAAGAAATATGAATGTTTTAGTTGGACCACTTTCTTCGCTTTGTGATAGATGGCGCTGTAATAGTCACAAACATATGGCTCACAATTTTAGACGAACAGCTGGTAACAGGTAGGTTTTTTAAATTATAATACAGAACGTAGGTACGTTTGAACATTTTATTTCGGTTGTTCCAATGTGATACATGTACCTTTGTGAACTTATCTTTTCTGAGAACGCATGCTGTTACAGCGTGATTACCTGTAAATACCACATTAATGCAATAAATGCTCAAAATGATGTCCGTCAATCTCAATGCATTTGGCAATACGTGTAACGACATTCCTCTCAACAGTGAGTAGTTCGCCTTCCGTAAGATTCGCACATGCATTGACAGTGCGCTGACGCATGTTGTCAGGCGTTGTCGGTGGATCATGATAGCAAATATCCTTCAACTTTCCCTGCAGAAAGAAATCCGGGGACGTCAGATCCGGTGAACGTGCGGGCCATGGTATGGTGCTTCGACGAGCAATCCCACCTGTCATGAAATATGCTATTCAATACCGCTTCAAACGCACGCGAGCTATGTGCCGGACATCCATCATGTTGGAAGTACATCGCCATTCTGTCATGCAGTGAAACATCTTGTAGTAACATCGGTAGAACATTACGTAGGAGATCAGCATACATTGCACCATTTAGATTGCCATCGATAAAATGGGGGCCAATTATCCTTCCTCCCATAATGCTGCACCATACATTAACCTGCCAAGGTCACTGATGTTCCACTTGTCGCAGCCATTGTCGATTTTCCTTTGCCCAATAGTGCATATTATGCCGGTTTACGTTACCGCTGTTGGTGAATGACGCTTCGTCGCTAAATAGAACGCGTGCAAGATATCTGTCATCGTCCCGTAATTTCTCTTGTGCCCAGTGGCAGAACTGTACACGACGTTCAAAGTCGTCGCCATGCAATTCCTGGTGCATAGGAATATGGTACGGGTGCAATTGATGTTGATGTAGCATTCTCAACACCGACGTTTTTGAGATTCCCTGTTCTCGCGCAATTTGTCTGCTACTGAAGTGCGGATTAGCCGCGACAGCAGCTAAAACACCTACTTGGGCATCATCATTTGTTGCAGGTTGTGGCTGACGTTTCACATGTGGCTGAACACATCCTGTTTCTTTAAATAACGTAACTATCCGGCGAACGGTCCGGACACTTGGATGATGACGTCTAGGATACCGAGCAGCATTCATAGCACACGCCCGTTGGACATTTTGATCACTACAGCCATACATGAACACAATGTCGAACTTTTCCGCAATTGGTAAACGGTCCATTTTAACACGGGTAATGTATCACGAAGCAAATACCATCAACACTGGCGGAATGTTCGGTGTTGCTATTACAGAGCCATCTATCACAAAGCGAAAAAAGTGGTCCAACTAAAACATTCATATTTCTTTACGTACTACACGAATATGTAATACAAAAATGGGGGTTCCTATTTAAAAAGACACAGTTGATATCCGTTTGACCTATGGCAGCGCCATCTAGCGGGCCAACCATAGCGCCATCTGGTTTCCTCCTTCAAGCTAGACAAGTTTCGTTCTTTGTAGTTTTTTCGTTTGATGCTTATTTCGTGAGATATTTGGCCCGGTCACGATCAGTGGACCACCCTGTATAATGGCGGACTCAGCGCCACTGAAACAGTCGAGGCCAGATGGGCAACCAACAGCAATATTTACTATCTTTAAATAAATTAAATTTCACGTAGAGGAAGAGGTTTTCATTTAAAAAGCAAAATATACTTTCAACTAACAATATATTCTAAACTTAAAACTGAACTCACACTGACAGCTGGTTGGACATACATCGAACTATAGGAGAAAAAAAAAAAAAAAAAAAAAAAAAAAAAAAAAAAAAAAAAAAAAAAAAAGGCGGAAAACAAAGAAAAAACAGGGGCGAGCAACATGGCTCTTATAACAATTTGTCCATTTTATTTGGACTGTTGAGCCCCGTGGCTGTGGATAATGATATTTCATGTAAAAATACAGCAACCAGCCACTTTTTAATGCGTTTTTATTTATGCCAATATGCATTTCGGGTTTGCACCCATCTTCAGCTGGCAAATTACATCGATCTTCAGTTACTACAGTAGTACAATCTCGACAGCAGTTTGGATGCTGCAGCAGGCCTGTGCAAAAGCAACGATTCCAATCATTTACTTCAATTTCGGGAGTTTGAAGTAAACGCATTAAAAAGTGGCTGGTTGCTGTATTTTTACATGAAATAACATGGCTCTTATTACACTTGAAGCTCTATGCTTTCATGGAACGTGTTAAACTGTCGTATTCTTTATCTATGGGATTAATGGAAAATATTTACAACAGTTGTCACAAAATATTACCAGACTCGACAAAATGAGTCATAATATTAGAGGCATTACTTTCTTGTTTTGTATTACATTCATATCGGTTGAACAAATTGCGTTATGCATTAGATAGGCTTCCAGATGACGCCACATACTTCACACGGTAGGCCTCCCAAGGCGACTTTCCTATAGCTATACTACCCCGGGTGCCTCTCACGCTGTGTAGTGTTGCGAATGATGATTGGAGTGATTATTTTATTAATTGTCGTCTGACTCCTGTGTGTATATGTGAAATGCCACACTACTCGCCTCAAGAAGAATGTCTGATAAATCCGCGCAAGGAACTGAAAAAACCTCATCTAAAGGAATGACTTTGACCCTGTGAGATTCAGTTTAAGGTCTAACATTTAAAACAAATTACTCCTGCTCCTAACTATATGTAATAATGCATCTGACTTACGTGACTTGAAATTGCTTCTTTCGTCAACTGCATTCATAATTTCAGGTTTGATTGGTGCTACTGCTTGAAACAAGATGTTAGGTGCAATCAGTACCATTTATTGGCTCTGAGCACTATGGGACTTAACTTCTCAGGTCATCAGTCCCCTAGAACTTAGAACTACTTAAACCCAACTAACCAAAGGACATCACAAACATCCATGCCCGAGGCATTATTCGAACCTGCGACCGTAGCGGTAGCGCGGTTCCAGACTGTAGCGCCTAGAACTGCTAGGCCACTCCGGCCGGCAATACCATTTATTCTCACCACATAAAAACGGCTATTGAACATGACTTCAACAACTGCTGACCACGTTAAACATCTACATTTACATCTACATGGATACTCTGTAAATCACATTTATGTGCCTGGCAGCGGGTTCATCGATCCACCTTCACAATTTTCTATTATTCCAATCACGTATAGCGCGCGGAAAGAATGAACACCTATATCTTTCCGTACGAGTTCTGATTTCCCTTATTTTATCGTGGTGATCGTTCCTCCCTAAGTAGGTCGGTGTCAAAAAAACATTTTCGCATCCGGAGGAGAAAGTTGGTAATCGGAATTTCGTGAGAAGATTCCGTCGCAATGAAAAACGCCTTTCTTTTAATGATGTCCAGCCAAATCCTGTATCATTTCTGTGACGCTCCCTCCCATATTTTGCGATAATACAAAACGTGCTGCCTTTCTTTGAACTTTTTCGAAGTACGCCGTCAGTCCTATTTGCTAAGGATCCCATACCGTGCAGCAGTATTCTAAAAGAGGACGGACAAGCGCAGTGAAGGTAGTCTCCTTAGTAGGTCTTTTACATTTTCCAAGTGTCTTGCCATAAACTATAAGCTAAATTACAAAATCATGAATGAATTTACTTGAAGTATTTGACATGTGTTTCGATAGCGAAAAGGAGGAAATAGAAGCCAACAGACTTCCTATTTCTCGTTCACGAGAGAAATTGTCTACAAATAACAATGAATGTGGATTAAAGATGTTAATGGAATGGGGCATGTCTTGGAGAGAAAAAAAAAACATTTGTACCGAAAGAAATAACCCTGGGGCTTGCTCCCTGACTTCCCTACCACGCCGGAGCTGAGCGGAACTTTACCATAGGGAGTGACTGTACTGCGTCATCGTGCCCTCAGCGACTGCCGCTGGCCGGCGTGCGTTCTGCATATTCGTTCTCTGCTTACAGACTCGTCTGGCGGTGACTGAATCGCGACTGAACCTGTCCTACGCTGAAATAATTTTCCGAAAAAATCCTATACCAATTTAAATTAGAGAGGACGACAGTATGTGTCAAGTGCAAAAGCAAAACCTGTTTATAACTTCTGCAAAGTTCAACACAAAATGAAGAAAAACTTCTAACGGAAGAGCAAAAGATATGATCCTGAATGAAGCTCCTGAATAAACACGCACTTAGAACCAAAGTTTCACAAACATGGATCAGCAAACAAAAATTTTTGTAAGTCGTTTCCGCTTTCCACGATCATAACCAGCAGACTGTACTAGTGGTACAAAACCAGTACGAGAACAAATAATTTATTCAAAATGGTGGCTGGGATTTCCCCACCCCTTATGACATACCCCTCCAACCCATGGAAATGGTGGGAAATTTTGACGAGAAATAGAGCAATTCGGGGACTTCCACTAACCTAACTCCCCCACTCATCCCCTCTTCCTATAATGTCACCCCAACCACTCCTATGGTATCACCCCAGGAAAGGACAGAAAATGGTCAGTTTCTGTCCAGCTGCCAGAGAGGGACAGGTTAATGTACTTCATTTAGTTTTGGTGGGAAACGGTAATTCTGTGCAGGAGAGAAAGGTATGGTATCTTATTTATTTATTTATTTATTTATTTACAGCTCAAGTGGGATACCTCCTGTAACCTAACTCAGAGCGTGTGTTTGCCTCAATGTGTGGGACCCAACTGACCTAATTTGCACTACATCGACCCTAGTGCTCTGTTGGCCTCCCTACTGCTCCTCCACTCCCCTCCCCACCCAACCTATCATGTTAACACACCCCGACCGCCACCTCTCGCCTGGAAAATGGCGTGGTTGGTCAGTCTCTGCCCAGCTACCAGAGAAGAAGGTTAGGTTAGTGTACTTTATTTATTTTTGATGGGAAACTGAAGTAAAGATCGCTCCTAATTACACATCTGTGCTCATATCGCTACAAAGTGAATGTATAAAATAGCAGTGTGGGTCACAGTTGACGATGTCACACACCTGGCGTTATCCTGCTGGAAAAAATTCACTTTAATACTCGAAACTACTAGCAGATGCACCCAAAAATAAATACACTACTGGCCATTAAAATTGCTACACCAAGAAGAAATGCCCATGATAAACGGGTATTCATTGGACGAATATATTATACTAGCACTGACATGTGATAACATTTTCACGCAATTTGGGTGCATAAATCCTGAGAAATCAGTACCCAGAACAACCACCTCTGGCTGTAATAACGGCCTTGATGCGTCTGGATATTAAGTTAAACAGACTCTGGATGGCGTGTACAGGTACAGCTGCCCAGGCAGCTTCAACAAGTTACCACAGTTCATCAAGAGTAGTGACTGGCGTATTGTGATGAGCCAGTTGCTCGGACACCTTTGACCAGACGTTTTCAATTGGTGGGAGATCTGGAGAATGTGCTGGCCAGGGCAGCAGTCGAACATTTTCTGTATCCAGAAAGGCCCATACAGGACCTGCAACATGCCGTCGCGCATTATCCTGCTGAAATGTGGGGTTTCTCAGGGATCGAATGAAAGGTAGAGCCACGGGTCGTAACACATCTGAAATGTAACGCCCACTGTTCAAAGTGCCGTCAATGCGAACAAGAGGTGACCGAGACGTGTAACCAATGGCACCCCATACCATCACGCCGGGTGATACGCCAGTATGGCGATGACGAATACACGCTTCCAATGTGCGTTCACCGCGATGTCGCCAAACACGGATGCGACCATCATGATGCTGTAAATAGAACCTGGATTAATCCGAAAAAATGACGTTTTGCCACTCGTGCATCCAGATTCGTCGTTGAGTACACCATCGCAGGCGCTCCTGTCTGAGATGTAGCGCCAAGGGTAACCGCAGCCATGGTCTCCGAGCTGATAGTCCATGCTGCTGCAAATGTCGTCGAACTGTTCGTGCAGATGGTTGTTGTCTCGCAAACGTCCCCATCTGTTCAGTCAGGGATCGAGACGTGGCTGCACGATCCGTTACAGCCATGCGGATACGATGCCTTTCATCTCGACTGCTCGTGATATGAGGCCGTTGGGATCCAGCACGGCGTTCCGTATTGCCCTCCTGAACCCAACGATTCCATATTCTGCTAACAGTCATTGGATCTCGACCAACGCGAGCAGCAATGTCGCGATACGATAAACCGCAATCGCGATAGGCTACAATCCGACCTTTACCAAAGTCGGAAACGTGAAGGTACGCATTTCTCCTCCTTACACGAGGTATCACAACAACGTTTCACCAGGCAACGCCGATCAAGTGCTGTTTGTGTATGTGAAATCGGTTGGAAACTTTCCTCATGTCAGCACGTTGTAGGTGTCGCCACACGCGCCAACCTCGTGTGAATGCTCTGGAAAGCTAATCATTTGCATATCACAGCATCTTCTTCCTGTCAGTTAAATTTCGCGTCTGTAGCACGTCATTTTCGTGGTGTAGCAGTTTTAATGGCCAGTAGTGTAGTAACTCTACATAGGACGCTCCCTTCACCTAAAAGTCGAAATAAATCTCTCTGCTCCACATGTGAATTGGCGAGAAAAAGAGTTGGTCTAAAACGATAACTGAGTCCCTCTCATGGCGCGACAACACCGTATCCTTTTCAACAACATTCGCTCCCTTCCCGCCAACAAGAACCTCTTCCTGCAAACCCTTGCCACCCACCGCGTGGATGCCTTCCTCCTCAATGAAACCTTCCTCCAACCCCACCACACCGTCCATACGTCGCCCTACCTCCTGCACCGCTCCCATAATCCCCTCCCGATTGCGCGTGGCGGAGTTGCCATTGGTCACCACCGCCAGATCCCAGTTCGGCTCCAACCTCTCATTCCCGACCCCACCGAACACCTGATCCTTAGTCTCTTCTTCCCCGGCCTTACCGTCACCTGCGCCACCACCTATGTCCGCCCTAACGCCCCTATTCCCTTCGACTTCCTCTCCCACATTGACCGTACCTTCTCCTCCTACGTGATCGCCGCCGACCTCAATATCCATAGTCGTTCCGCCGCCCACTTACGGCGGTGGCATCGGTTCCTCTCCTCCCTTCAAGGCGACCTTATCCCCATCCCCCAGCACACCCGTCCCAAATCCAACTCCACTCCTGATGTTATCCTTTCCTCCCCTAACCTCCTTGGCCGCATAACGGTGGATGTCCTGGAGCCTATTGGTAGCGACCATCTCCCTGTCCTCACTGTTTCAGACGGTCGTCGCCCCCGCCCCGACCCTCATAATGCCTCACCCCCAAAGTACGTCCATGACTATTCCTGTGCCAACTGGAATGCCTACTGGGATACCCTCTCCACCCAGGTCGATAGCCACCCCTTCACCTACCACCACCCTGACGATGTTACCCATGCCGCCTCCTTTCTCCAGCAGACCTTGTCTGAGGCCGTGGAGGCCCAAGTCCCTACTGTCGCCATCCACCCCCACCATCCTACCTTACCCCCACAGGCCGTCCTCCTCCTCCGTGAATCCCGCCGTCTCTACCGTGCCTTCCTCCACATGCGTGACCAGGACACACTCCGACGCCACCAACAACTCCAGCGACACATTCGAAATTTGCTCGCGGCTAAGAAACCCGTTTAAATGCTACCCTACCTATAAACTCGTCCAAGTTCTGGTCAGCCTTCCGTGGCCTTACCGGAACTAAACCCTCCCCCTACTATCCTCTTCTCCATGATGATCACCCCTTCCCTGACACCCTTAGTAAGGCCAATCACTTTGCCTCTTACCTCTCCGATGTCTTTTCCATCCCCGATGATCCCCAGTTCGATTACTCCCTCTTCCCGGATGTCCGCGATCGAACTGACACCTCTGTCCCTCCCCTCGCACCTGGTTTCCAGTACTTGGACAACATTGCACACACGGAACTCAATGCCGCTATCACTACACAGGATCTCATTGCTACACTCCACACGAAACGCAACACCGCTCCTGGTCACGATTGTGTCACCTACCATCACCTTCGTGAAGCTCCTGTCTCTTTCCTCTCCACCCTGGCCAGGCTCTACAATCTAGTCCTGTCCACCGGTTACTACCCCGACCTGTGGGAAACCTCCTGTATCCTGATGTTCCTTAAACCCAGTAAACCGCCGTCCGCCGTCTCCTCCTACCGTCCCATCAGCCTTACCTCGGTCTTCAGCAAGGTCCTAGAATCTATCCTCACCCGCCGCATCCACCAGCATCTCCGCCAGCACTGCCTCCTTCCCGTTACCCAGTGTGGCTTTCGGCCGTCCTTCTCTTCCGACGACCTTCTCCTTCACCTCACTCATCTCCTTTCCGAGCAGCTTAATTCCCGTCGCTCCGCAATCTTCCTCTCCCTGGACCTCGAACGTGCTTATGAACGCGTATGGCATTCCGGTCTCCTCTTCAAGCTCCAGACCTTCGCCCTTCCCATTAACTACGTCCGTCTGATCGGCTCCTTTCTCCCGCACCGTCCTTCCTACGTCACCATCCATAACACGGATTCCTACACCTTTTTTCCCGCCGACGGTGTGCCCCAAGGCTCCGTCCTCTCTCCCCTTCTGTACCGTTTATATACGGCGGACATGCCGCCGCCGTCACCCCCCGTCCACCTTCTCCAGTTTGCCGATGACACCGCCTTCCTTGCCCTTGCCCCCACCCTGCAGCACTCCCAACACCTCCTCCAATCCCATCTTGACCGGTTCACCGCTTGGTGCAACCAATGGTTGCTCAAGGTCAATCCCTCCAAAACCCAGGCGATCATTGTAGGCAAAACCACCCCTTCCTTCCGCCTCCTTGATTTCTATCTCACCATCTATGGCCGTCCTATCGCCCTCACCCCCACCCTTAAGTACCTTGGCGTCACCCTCGACTGTCGACTCTCCTGGATCCCCCATCTCCGGACAATCCAAGCCAAGGCACGCTCCCGACTCCGTCTCCTCAAGCTCCTTTCCGGCCGTACGTGGGGTCTGGACCCCTCCACCATACTCCACACCTATAAATCCCTCATCCGCCCTATCCTTTGTTACGCCCATCCGGCCTGACTGTGCTCTGAGGTATTCTTTCATTAAATCGTAATTTGCCTGTTTTGTTTTATGTTAGAGACTGTTTTCAGTGTAAAAATAAATACTGAATTATAATATAAAATGTCGAAACGGTTATATCCTAGTGGAGCTGCAAAAATGGAAAAAGCTGTAAGTCAGAAGGAACTAACTGAAAATATACCAAAATTAACAGCATATTTTACTACCACTACTGGAGCAACTTCTGTAAGTAGCAATCAAATAATATAACTTCCACACGAAGAGTCGTGTCGATTACAAATTGCGGGAATTTCTGAATATTCATGTTCTACACCAATTTCAGATTTCCACCAATTTAGGAAAAGAGATTGAATGAGAAAGTGACCGTCCCTATGACGAAAGTGCAACAATTTCGGTGCCTTCACCAACACCGACAACTGTGTCAGTTGAACAATATTTTTCCAAACCAGAAGAAATATCGCACGATCCCGCTGATTATTTTCATGAAAATTTTACAGAAGGAAATCGCGTAATTTTGATTCTTAACGGACCTGTATATTTTCAAAATAGAGATTCTGACTTTTCTGAGGCATTCAGAACCTACAAAGATGGTAATAAATAAGTAACTAGGTATTTCAACAAAGCATTATTTATTCGCAAATTAAAGAACAATGAAAGCGTCGAAAGAATAGAGTTGTTTTACTCGCTTTCCAAATACTCTGTATTTTGTTTCTCATGCTGCTTATTTAACCCTTCTGATATAAATCTATGGTCTCCGAGTGGATGTAATGCTTGCAAGCACATTAATCGCATAAGCCCAGCGCATAGACAATCTGTGATAAATTATCTAGCACGAAGTAAAGCGGTTGGTAGAAAAGGTATAGACTTATTATTTCAACATCAAAAACAAGTAGATTACTGGAGCAATGTACTTAACCGGATTGCAGGTGTCGTAAAATTTTTGGCATCGAGAGGGCTTCCATTTCGTGATGACAATGAGATCATAGGATCTCTCAACAATGGAAATTATTTGGGATGTGTGGAATTATTGAGAGAATTCCATTCATTTCTTGCAAATCACTTACAAAAATTTGGAAATCCTGGAAAAGGTAACACTTCTTTTTATAAATGAAGTTAAATTAGCAAAATATTTTTCCACTAGCATTGACACTACACCCGATCTATCTCATGTTGACCAGCTAAATATTATAATTCGATACGTAAAAGACCATGTTGCTGTTGAAAGGTTCCTGAAATGTATACCCATTAAAGACTATATATCTGAGTACTTAGAGGAAACCATTTTGAATTTTTTAGAGAATCCTGATATGCCCGTAAAAGATTGCAGAGGACAAAGCTACGAGAATGCTTCAAATATGTTGGGGAAGTATACTGGTCTACAAGCAAGACTCAATGAGAAATGTAAATTTGCCACCTTTGTACCATATGCGGGACACTCACAAAACTTGTTAGGTGTCCAAGCTGCTGTGTGTGTGTGTATCAGAGGTTACAAAGCTTTTTGAAATGGTTCAGAAAGTGTATAACTTTTTGCCGAGTCCTGCCCACCGATGGAATATACTGACAGATCATTTAGGTGAAAAAATAATTGTTAAAAGTCTTTCACAAACCAGATGGTCAGCCCCAGCCGCTGCAGTAAGCGCCTTGCATGAAGATCATAAACAAATTACAGAAACTTTGATGCCCATCGCAGAAGATAGAGAACAGGCAAGAAAAACAAGAGACGAAGCACGTAGTCTGTTCACAGAAATGGAAAAGCTAGAATTTATTATACTAACGGAAATTTGGAGCTCTATATTGGAAAGAATAGACAAAACAAGTAATTATCTTCAAAAAGAAACAATAACACTGCACGTTGCAACTAATTTGTTTGCTTCACTTTATGATTTTATCATTAGCCTCAGTGATAAATTTGATGACTTCGAATCGTCCGCCAAAGAAAGAAACCCGGAATCTGATTACAAGGACCAATCTCAAAGAACAAAACGTAGAAGCTCATGCAGAGTTTTTTGGTGGCTCTGCACCGGCAGTATAAGTGAATGGAAAAGAGAAATTCAAAGTAGAAACCTTTCTTCCCATAATTGATAACCTGAGCGTTCATCTAAAACAGTGATTAAGTTCGTATAAGAACATTAATCAACGTTATGGTTTATTTTTTCGCACGAAAACTCTGAATTGCGAAGAGCTGAGACAAAGTTGCAAAGAATTTGGTGAAATTTATTGTGTAAATGTTAATGACCAGAGATGGAAACGGAATGTCTGCATTTAACAGAATACTTCAAAATTGTTCGTAGTAAAAATGAGGGAACTAATTGTATATTGGAAATGTATCACCTTTTGAAAGATAACAAAATTAAAGACACATTTCCAAATATAGAAATCGCATTGAGAACCTTTTTAAGCCCAACTGCAGTGCGGAACACTTCTCCAAATTTAAAAGAATAAAAATTAATTAGGAAGTACAACACTTCAGGAGAGATTAACCAGTTTATCGCTGGTGTCCACAGAATGTGATATGCTCAAAAATATAGATTTTGAAGGAGTAATTAACGATTATACCCATCTCAAATCTAGAAGGGTACCTCTCCAATCAACATAGATTTCAAGCACTAAACTGTGAATGCTGAAAGAGTTACTTTTGTGGATTACATTATTTTATCTATTCATTTAATGTGACTGTAAAGAAATGAAAATATATCTAGAACCCGCTTATCTACTTTCTCTGTCTATTCTAACATAATAGTGCTCTGTGAAGGTCATAGGGGACCCGTTATCAAACAATGTGCCCATAGCCTCCAATAGTCTATGCTCTTTCCCCTCAACGACGCTTTCTTCCAACCCCACCATTCCATCCGCATGTCTCCTTGCATCCCACATTGCACTGATAATCCCCGTACTATTGCCTGTGGTGGAGTAGCCATCGCCCATCTCTGAAATATGCCCTCGACTCCCCAACCACTCCTCAATGATATAGTTCAGCACCTCATCCTCACCATCTTTCTCCCAATACTCACAGTAACACCTCGACACTATCTTCTCCAACCTTATGATTTCCTGACCGTGTAGGCAGAATATTTACCACATACAATATCGCAGCTGACCTTTAACCTTCACTCCTGCACACATGCCGAGGAACGGCTGTGGCGTCAGTTTATAAACATCCTCAATGGCCACAATATCCATCTTCCTGTCCTCACCTGTCCTGGCACAGAAACCACCCCCAACCTCTTGAGGCGCATCACAGTAGAAGTCGTAGATACAACTGGGAATGATCGCCTACCTGTCCTTCCTCAGATCTCATACCATGTTCCCAACTCAACCCACACCACTCCTAATCATCCACCCCACGTATCCAGGATTATTCCTGCGGAGACTGGAATGCATACCATACCCAAATTCATATCTTCATCGAAAGCCATGATCCCAGCCTTCAAAATCCTGACAACATCCAAAGTGAGGCTGACTTCCTGCAACACACGTGTCAGATATCATTTCTACTATATCCCACTCTCAACTCTCAACTACGACTGTCTTCCTCTTCCTCCATGTACTCTTGCCCCGCTCCGAGAATCCTGTCGCACCTACACAGAATTCCTTCGTACTCGTGACTGAGACATGCTCATATGCCACCGACAGCTCCAGCGACATGTTTGCAGTTGTTTACAAGCCAAATCACGTCAGTACTTGCACTTGACATGCACTAAACTAAACGAAACACCTATAAACTCTACAAAGTATTGAAAAGCTTTCCATACAGTCTCCAGAAACAACCTCACTCCCACCTGTCCCAATTTACACAGCAACCCTACAGTTCTCCATCCGAGAAAATCTCATCCGTTATCGTTTCAGAGTCACTTGAGTCTCTCGTTTGGATTCCACTCTGTTCCAAACCAGATGACCGAGATTCACCCTGGGCACGATGCTACAAATTGTCATCTTTTCTCGCACCACGTATGCGACGCTAGTTGCCTTCATTAAATCGGCCATCTGAAGAGAGAAACCGAGGATGCTCTGAGAACATAGTTGGCTAGCGCCGTTAGTTCTGATATGTGCCACTTTTTGCAACCGGTTGCACCCACTGCGTTCGATGGCCGCAGGCAGAGCCTCCTGTACATCAGAAATGAGACCACCGGCAAACATACCCAGTGCAGACTGGCATTTTTTTCCCGCACTGTATACGATTTCTCTGATGGGGACCAATACCCGCCTAACGTTAGAGGTCCCAATGATTAGCATACCCGACCTATGCACTTGTCTGGATTGGGGGCAGGAAAATCAGCCGCTGGCCCATCAGGAGAGGCATTCCGTGCTGGTTTAGAAGTATTATCAGCATTAGGTAACATATCGTACCCGTTTTACGGCGTAAGGAGCCATCTGTGCAGCCCGTTCCCCCTTTCGCCTTCCGCCCAGTGGCATGCAAACCAGCTACTGTCTGCCACTCACTCTCGAGTGGAGACAAACCGGTGTTGCAAATGCGAAGAGCAGTGACAACTATGTCACCAGGGAATTCCAACGGCACCAAGGGCGTCACAGGTCTCGTCACAGGCGCCCCGATGAGCTGTAACTGGAAGCCTGTCGACTGTGGCCAGCACAGTCTCCAGGTGTTTATGGACAGCAGCCAATTCTCATTCTGTTGATGAGCAAAATCCACAGTCCCTATCGATAGTGTGTGGACATACAAGGTGAGAATGTGGGTCTCGCGGGAGGCGTGCGCGAGATAGTCCTTGCAGTCGCACTATCCTCTGTGCCCTCGGTAGCTCAGATGGATAGAGCGTCTACGATGTAAGCAGAAGATCCAGGGTTCGAGTCCCCGTCGGGACACACATTTTTTCACCTATCCCCGTTGATACACACTACTGGCCATTAAAATTGCTACACCACGAAGCTGACGCGCTATAGACGCGAAATTTAACCGACAGGAAGAAGATTCTGTGATATGCAAATGATTAGCTTTCCAGAGCATTCACACGAGGTTGGCGCCGGTGGCGACAACCTACAACGTGCTGACATGAGGAAAGTTTCCAACCGATTTCTCATACACAAACAGCAGTTGACAGGCGTTGCCTGGTGAAACGTTGTTGCGATGCCTCGTGTAAGGAGGAGAAACGCGTACCATTACGTTTCCGACTTTGATAAAGGTCGGATTGTAGCCTATCGCGATTGCCGTTTATCATATCGCGACATTGCTGCTCGCGTTCGTCGAGATCCAATGACTGTTAGCAGAATATGGAATCGGTGGGTTCAGGAGGGTAATACGAAACGTCGTGCTGGATCCCAACGGCCTCGTATAATTAGCAGTCGAGATGAAAGGCATCTTATCCGCATGGCTGTAACAGATCGTGCAGCCACGTCTCGATCCCTGAGTCAACAGATGGGGACGTTCACAAGACAACAACTATCTGCACGAACAGTTCGACGACGTTTGCAGCAGCATGAACTATCAGCTTGGAGACCATAGCTGCGGTTACCCTTGACGCTGCATCACAGACAGGAGCGCCTACGATGGTGTATTCAATGACGAACCTGGGTGCACGAATGGCAAAACGTCATTTTTTCGGGTTAATCCAGGTTCTGTTTACACCATCATGATGGACGCATCCGTGTTTGGCGACATCGCAGTGAACGCACATTGGAAGTGTGTATTCGTCATCGCCATACTGGTGTATCACCTGGCGTGATGGTATGTGGTGCCATTTGTTACACGTCACGGTCACCTCTTGTTTGCACTGACGGCACTTTGAACAGTGGGCGTTACATTTCAGATGTGTTACGACCAGTGGCTCTAGCCTTCATTCGATCCCTGAGAAACCCTACATTTCAGCAGGATAATGCACGACCGCATGTTGCAGGTCCTGTACGGGCCTTTCTGGATACAGAAAGTGTTCGACTGCTGCGCTGGCCAGCACATTCTCCAGATCTCTTACCAATTGAAAACGTCTGGTTAATGGTGGCTGAGCAACTATCTTGTCTCAATTCGCCAGTCACTACTCTTGATGACCTGTGGTATCGTGTTGAAGCTGCATGGGCGGCTGTACCTGTACACGCCATCCAAGATCTGTTTGACTCAATGCCCAAGCACACCAAGGCCGTTATTACGGGCAGAAGTGGTTGTTCTGGGCACTGATTTCTCAGGATCTATGCACCCAAATTGCTTGGAAATGTAATCACATGTCAGTGCTAGTATAATATATTTGTCCAATGAATACCCGTTTATCATCGGCATTTCTTCTTGGTGTAGCAATTTTAATGGCCAGTAGTGTATATCAACGCCCATCAGCAGCTGAAGGTGAAAGGGACAGACATTTTTTTAAAAAAAACTCAATTTCAACTAATACAGCGAAGCCGGATATCAGTGTGGGAAAGAATGACAATTTATTTATTTAATTGATCACATGTGCACTCCCACAAAATAAATCCCTACATCCAGTTTGGTGAGATCTGTGAAATGAATGAATGTATGGTCATCTGCTAACCGCAGATAGTGAATGTGAATATATGATCATCTTTGAGACGATCCTTTGGCCACCTTTGGTGGGACCAAAGAGATGAAATTTACCTGAGCTTTGAGCGCCTGAAATGTGGCTGACCAATACGGTAGCAAGGTGCTCCCCCACTTAAAAATGTCAGGCAGGTAATATTAATGGGATCGTAGTAATCTTCGGAAGTGACCAACGGTCACAATGAAACCACGTGTAGCAATAAGTTGAAATACTTCCGTGTGCTTAAGTTAAGCTGAATTACTAGCGTGTGTACTATAAGTTGAAATATTTAAGAAATAGCGTGTGCAGGACTTGAAATTAGAGGCGAGTACTTCCACGTGGTGAGTACTGTGTGAGTCTCAATCTGTGTATGAGACAAAGGATAAAGAGAAGTACTCATCCATGGTATCAGTTGAGGACTCGCGTGTGATGAATATGTTCTTAATATTACTTTGCGTGACATGTTTCCGTGTGACGCTTGATTCAAACTATAATACTCTGAGAGAGAAGCAAGGCGAGTCAGCCATCTATCCAGCAACGCCACTTGGCTTGCATTGCACAGGAAGACGTGCATATATCTCCAGAGTTCATAGTAGGAAAGTAGAATTACGAAGTGGGGCAGTGTCGTGTGAAACTGGGAAAAAAATTAATTGAAGTGGGAAAGCTGAAAGTGATAATGTTGTGACTATTCCCTGTGTTGTATTTCATGTTGTAGTGTGGTGTATGTCATGTAATTTAAGTATGTGTGGTTTGCATGGGAGAGTAGCAAGGTAGTTTCAGAGGTAGTGGGTTATGCGTGTTCCTTTTGTACTGCTCGGTCTGGAGGAAAGTTTCGTGATGATGATTGTGAGAGTCGAAGTGTGAGAAACGATAAAAGATTCACCATCCTATCCAGAAAGTGCACTGCAGCGTTAAATAATTACGAGACCATAAGATAGAGATTCACCAATATAAAGCCATGCCCACTGGGCAGAATTTCTCATGTGTTATTGTTGTAGGTTATAGAATTTGTGTGTTTAGGTTATAGAATTTATCGGAATAAATAAGATAGTGAAAAAAAAAAGGTTGGTGGCCTTTTCCTTCGAATTGTATGTTGTCATGATATCCAGAATTTATAATGTGTGCGCCACTCATATTCAGTGCGATGGCCACGTGTTGATAAAAGCCGTTAAATAAAAAAAAAAGAAAATGTGGTATTGCCAGTGCATAGTGAACAGTCAGAGTTCTGTAAATTACTGATAGTCAGACGTGCGTTTCCGTTGCGTATTATTCATACAGAAGGATAATTTGTAACATAATTGTGAGTACGAGAGTTCATGTTACTCGATAAATAAGAATGAATCCTCTCGCTTGGCAGACCACTCATCTTGCAGGCCTGACTGCTTGATGCCACAGTATGAGCAAGGCATGTGGGTGCCTCTCATAATTTCGACCCTGCCAGGATTTTGCTGTTAGGGTTTGCTGTTAAGATTTTTTTTGATGGAATATATTGTGATAGCGCTAAGGAGTAAAACTTTTTGTTTGCAATTTCTTTCTGGATTGGTGAGGATCTTTAATTTTTTTATGTAATCGGTTGCTACGTAGTCCAAGGCTGGAAGATCGTTGTATAACTTTTTTTGCGTAATGTCCGTAGTAACTAGGTCGCAGTCGAAAAGTGTAGTCACCATGGAGAATAGTGATTCTGGGGTGAACGTAGCAGTGCAGCAGGAAGTAGGTGTCGACCTTGGTTTAATGAGCGAGAACGGCAAAAACTCGGAAGGGGCTGAATTGATCAGCGGACGGCGGCTAGGTGATCCTTTAAGCAGCGGGCTTTGTCCACAATCGGGGGCTTCTCCCGACGGCGTGGGCGAGCCGGGACTACATCAGGTATGCAGTGAAAGTGCAGCTACCCTTAGCGAAGCTACGGTTTCTCAGGCGAACGAGGTGAGCGCGTCGAAAGTAGCAAATGACAATGTGCTACTGCAGTTTTTACAGAGGATTGATAGAGATAATAAGGAAAGATTGGAAGCGATGGATAAAGATAGTAAGGAAAGATTGGAACGATGGATAAAGATAATAAGGAAAGAGATAGGGAGACTAAGGAAAGATTGGAAGCGATGGATAAAGATAGTAAGGAAAGATTGGAGGCAATGGATAAGGGAAATAAAGAGGCAATGAGGAAGCTACACACAGTTATCGATGAGCGTCTGTCCACAGTTAATAATCGGTTAGATGAGGGAAAAAAAATCTGTAAGTGTTGAAGCAAGTATGTGACGCCGTGAAAGAAAAAGCCAATAATTTGGAGGTACGAATAATTGCAATAGAGAGTGATATTACAGAACGTAGGGACGTGTTGCCGGATGAGCGAATCAAAGAGGTAGTGGAGGACTTACTTGCAGATAAACAAAGGGCATTAGACAGAGTGGAAGCACAAGTCACCCGGCAGGAAGTGGCGCTAAATAAACACAGGGATGAAGTTGCGGAGGTAGTGGTCAGAATGAATACGATTAGCGCAGATGTGGAAAAGATCAGTATAAGAGGCGAAACAGGCTCTGACAGTACGCAGCGAGAGGTTTATGCTGACCAAGAGGAGATACAATCACTATTACAGTTTAAAGAGGCACAATTAGAAACAAATAGGAAACATAGGGAAGAACTAGCACAGTTGCAATTAGCGTGCAGAAGCGAAGGTGAAACACCACTAGGTAGATTGCAGAGGGAGAGTGAGATAAATTCAAAAAACGAAAATAGGCAGAAAGAGGAAGACGAACTCAGAGAGGTAGAAGAACGGTTGTGTCGGATAAAACAGGTGGCAAACCCAACTGGGTATAGTCCAAGGTCGGAAAATATAAATGCGGAAGAAGAATGTAGGAGGCACTTCGTGTCGGTACAAACGTACACTTGTTTTCCGGATCCTGATAATCACCAACATCCATGCCTGTGGCTGTCTCAATTTCAAGATTCATTACCTTCATCGTGGGGACCGCTCCTCAAAATGAAGTTTGTGTGTAACCATTTGAGGGACGAGGCTAGAGCGAAAATGCAGGAAGTTATTAAAGACTGTAGTAGCTACAAGATATTTTGTGACAAGTTTTTAAATGAATTCTGGTCGAAAAGTAAACAGGACCAGGTTAAGCAAAGCATATTGATGATGCCAAATTGTAACGAAGGTGGTATAAGAGATCCAGTGTCGTGCTATCAGGAAATGCTGAGACGAAATACACTCCTGGAAATGGAAAAAAGAACACATTGACACCGGTGTGTCAGACCCACCATACTTGCTCCGGACACTGCGAGAGGGCTGTACAAGCAATGATCACACGCACGGCACAGCGGACACACCAGGAACCGCGGTGTTGGCCGTCGAATGGCGCTAGCTGCGCAGCATTTGTGCACCGCCGCCGTCAGTGTCAGCCAGTTTGCCGTGGCATACGGAGCTCCATCGCAGTCTTTAACACTGGTAGCATGCCGCGACAGCGTGGACGTGAACCGTATGTGCAGTTGACGGACTTTGAGCGAGGGCGTATAGTGGGCATGCGGGAGGCCGGGTGGACGTACCGCCGAATTGCTCAACACGTGGGGCGTGAGGTCTCCACAGTACATCGATGTTGTCGCCAGTGGTCGGCGGAAGGTGCACGTGCCCGTCGACCTGGGACCGGACCGCAGCGACGCATGGATGCACGCCAAGACCGTTGGATCCTACGCAGTGCCGTAGGGGACCGCACCGCCACTTCCCAGCA
This sequence comes from Schistocerca nitens, assembly GCF_023898315.1. Classification (NCBI taxonomy): domain Eukaryota; kingdom Metazoa; phylum Arthropoda; class Insecta; order Orthoptera; family Acrididae; genus Schistocerca; species Schistocerca nitens. Next base: position 925,462,661 of record NC_064617.1, on the reverse strand, counting down.
AATTAGGGACACTGTTGCTCCTGGGGTATCGGCGAGGACCATTCGCAACCGTCTCCATGAAGCTGGGCTACGGTCCCGCACACCGTTAGGCCGTCTTCCGCTCACGCCCCAACATCGTGCTGCCCGCCTCCAGTGGTGTCGCGACAGGCGTGAATGGAGGGACGAATGGAGACGTGTCGTCTTCAGCGATGAGAGTCGCTTCTGCCTTGGTGCCAATGATGGTCGTATGCGTGTTTGGCGCCGTGCAGGTGAGCGCCACAATCAGGACTGCATACGACCGAGGCACACAAGGCCAACACCCGGCATCATGGTGTGGGGAGCGATCTCCTACACTGGTGATCGTCGAGGGGACACTGAATAGTGCACGGTACATCCAAACCGTCATCGAACCCATCGTTCTACCATTCCTAGACCGGCAAGGGAACTTGCTGTTCCAACAGGACAATGCACGTCCGCATGTATCCCGTGCCACCCAACGTGCTCTAGAAGGTGTAAGTCAACTACCCTGGCCAGCAAGATCTCCGGATCTGTCCCCCATTGAGCATGTTTGGGACTGGATGAAGCGTCGTCTCACGCGGTCTGCACGTCCAGCACGAACGCTGGTCCAACTGAGGCGCCAGGTGGAAATGGCATGGCAAGCCGTTCCACAGGACTACATCCAGCATCTCTACGATCGTCTCCATGGGAGAATAGCAGCCTGCATTGCTGCGAAAGGTGGATATACACTGTACTAGTGCCGACATTGTGCATGCTCTGTTGCCTGTGTCTATGTGCCTGTGGTTCTGTCAGTGTGATCATGTGATGTATCTGACCCCAGGAATGTGTCAATAAAGTTTCCCCTTCCTGGGACAATGAATTCACGGTGTTCTTATTTCAATTTCCAGGAGTGAAGGTATTTGGATGTGCCATACGAACCTGGGGAGCTCATTAGTATCTGTATAACGAAGTTGCCAGTGAAATTGCGCAGAGATATAGCGATAGCAGGCAGAGGCGTAGACGATTCTGCATCATTTCAGCACTTGTTACAAGAATTGGGTAATGAGAACAACATCGTAAACGGAGATACGACTCATAGGTCTGTCGAGGATAGGAACGGCAGAAACTATCAGAATGACAGGAGAGCATGGAATCCTGGCATTTCATTCTTGTCATAATGGATTGAAGGATAGGAGAAACTAATCTAACATATCAGCCCTTAACATCTTGCTTTAACATATCAGCCCTTAACATCTTGCCTTAAAACACACGCTGCTGGCACTGAAAATAGTCTATGTAGCAGATATACTCTACTGATATATAGGAATGCAAATACCATACTTCTGATCAGAGAATAAAACACCAGTAATGGCATCTGTTAGGCTGGTCTCTCAGAGCAAAATTTGCAAATTTTTATTTCGAACACTAAAGTAAAAGGACTGTTTCCTAAAAAAAAACCAGTTGCTAAAAATGTTATGTAATAGTGCCAATGAGTCCAGTTTAATTAGTGCGATTTGACTATTGCAGGTATTTAACACGTAATGTAAAAAGTCAACATTGTGATCGAAGTTTTTAGATTAGCTGCCATCTGATCGGTAGTATGTCATTGTCATAGTGACAGTTATAATGAGATGCTGCGTATGGTTGTTCGGAATTTGGTGTTAGGGAAAGAGGCCACTAGCACGAACGTTTCTAACACTTGGGCTGTCCCATTTCTCCCAGCTTGTATATTCTCTGCACACATTTAATTTTCATGTAAGCACAGATTCCTAACTAGCAAATTCTTTACTGTGTACAGTGGACCATTTAGAGTGAGGCGGGTTATGGAGCCCCTCAGGAAAATAGCGGGTAGGTCGGGGAAGAATGCCAGTGTGCACTCGGTGTGCTTGCCGGGGGGTCTCGTCCGTAATGTGGAGGAGGCCCTTCCGGCAGCTATTGAACGCACTGGGTGTGACCGGCTGCAGATAGTAGCACATGTCGGAACGAATGACGCCTGCCGCTTGGGTTCTGAGGCCATCCTTGGTTCCTTCCGGCGGCTGGCTGATTTGGTGAAGACAACCAGCATCGCACGCGGAGTGCAAGCTGAGCTTAATATCTGCAGCATAGTGCCCAGAGTCGATCGCGGTCCTCTGGTTTGGAGCCGTGTGGAGGGTCTAAACCAGAGGCTCAGACGACTCTGCGACTATAATGGTTGCAAATTCATCGACCTCCGTTATTGGGTGGAGAACTGTAGGGCCCCCCTAGACAGGTCAGGCGTGCACTACACACCGAAAGCAGCTACTAGGGTAGCAGAGTACGTGTGGCGTGCACACGGGGGTTTTTTAGGTTAGAGGGACCCCCCCTTGGGCGAAACGATAAAATACCTGACGGCTTACCAGAGAGAACATCAGCATCGTTGATAAAGAACGTCCGTCCTCAGAGACCAAAAACAGGAAAAGTTAACGTAATATTGGGAAACTGCAGGAGTATCCAGGGCAAGGTTCCTGAATTAGTATCGCTTATTGAAGGAAATAGTGCGCATATAGTATTAGGAACGGAAAGTTGGTTAAAACCGGAAGTGAACAGTAACGAAATCCTAGACACAGAATGGAATATATACCGCATGGATAGGATAAACGCCAATGGTGGAGGAGTATTTATAGCAGTAAAGAATTCAATAATATCCAGTGAAGTTATTAGCGAATGCGAATGTGAAATAATCTGGGTTAAGTTAAGTATCAAAGGTGGGTCAGATATGATAGTCGGATGCTTCTATAGACCACCTGCATCAGCAACCGTAGTAGTTGAGCGCCTCAGAGAGAACCTGCAGAACGTCGTGAAGAAGTTTCGTGATCATACTATTGTAATAGGGGGAGACTTCAATCTACCAGGTATAGAATGGGATAGTCACACAATCAGAACTGGAGCCAGGGACAGAGACTCTTGTGACATTATCCTGACTGCCTTGTCCGAGAATTACTTCGAGCAGATAGTTAGAGAACCAACTCGTGAAGCTAACGTTTTAGACCTCATAGCAACAAATAGACCGGAAATTTTCGACTCCGTGAATGTAGAAGAGGGTATCAGTGATCATAAGTCAGTGGTTGCATCAATGACTACAAGTGTAATAAGAAATTCCAAGAAAGGAAGGAAAATATATTTGCTTAACAAGAGTGATAGGGCACAAACCGCAGAATATCTGAGTGACCACCATCAAACGTTCATTTCTGAGGAAGAGGATGTGGAACAAAAATGGAAAAAATTCAGAAACATCGTCCAGTACGCCTTAGATAAGTTCGTACCGACTAAGGTCCAAAGCGAGGAGAAAGATCCACCGTGGTATAACAATCATGTACGAAAGGTACTACGGAAACAAAGAAAGCTTCATCATAGGTTTAAGAGTAGTCGAATCATAGCTGATAAGGAAAAGCTGAACGAAGCGAAAAAGAGCGTAAAGAGAGCAATGAGAGAAGCATTCAACGAATTCGAACATAAAACATTGGCAAACAATCTAAACAAGAACCCTAAAAAGTTTTGGTCATATGTAAAATCGGTAAGCGGATCTAAATCCCCTATTCAGTCACTCGTTGACCACGATGGCACCGAAACAGAGGACGACCGAAGAAAGGCAGAAATACTGAATTCAATGTTCCGAAACTGTTTCACTGCGGAAAATCGTAACACGGTCCCTGACTTCAGCCGTCGCACGGACGCTAAAATGGAAAATATTGAAATAAACGATATCGGAATTGAAAAACAACTGCTATCACTTAGTAGCGGAAAAGCATCCGGACCAGACGAGATACCCGTAAGATTCTACAGTGATTATGCTAAAGAATTTGCCCCCTTTCTATCAGCAATTTATCGTAGATCTCTGGAAGAACGTAAAGTACCTAGCGACTGGAAGAAAGCGCAGGTCGTTCCCATTTTCAAGAAGGGTCATAAATCAGATGCGAATAATTATAGGCCTATTTCGCTTACGTCAATCTGTTGTAGAATAATGGAACATGTTTTATGTTCTCGTATTATGACGTTCTTAGATAATACAAATCTCCTTCATCATAACCAACATGGATTCCGCAAACAGAGATCATGTGAAACTCAGCTCGCCCTATTTGTCCAAGAAATTCACAGTGCCGTAGACACTGGCGAGCAGATTGATGCCGTATTCCTGGACTTCAGGAAGGCATTTGATACGGTTCCGCACTTACATTTAGTGAAAAAAATACGAGCTTACGGAATATCGGACCAGGTTTGTGATTGGATTCAGGATTTCCTAGAAGAAAGAACACAACATGTCATTCTTAACGGTTCAAAATCTGCAGATGTAGAGGTAATTTCGGGATACCGCAAGGAAGCGTGATAGGACCTTTATTGTTTACAATATACATAAATGACTTAGTTGACAACATCGGTAGCTCCGTGAGGCTATTTGCAGATGACACGGTTGTCTACAAGAAAGTAGCAACATCAGAAGACTCGTACGTACTCCAGGAAGACCTGCAGAGGATTAATGAATGGTGCGACAGCTGGCAGCTTTCCCTAAACGTAGATAAATGTAATATAATGCGCATACATAGGGGCAGAAATCCATTCCAGTACGGTTATGCCATAGGTGGTAAATCATTGGAAGCGGTAACGACCGTAAAATACTTAGGAGTTACTATCCGGAGCGATCTGAAGTGGAATGATCACATAAAACAAATAGTGGGAAAAGCAGGCGCCAGGTTGAGATTCATAGGAAGAATTCTAAGAAAATGTGACTCATCGACGAAAGAAGTAGCTTACAAAACGCTTGTTCGTCCGATTCTTGAGTATTGCTCATCAGTATGGGACCCTTACCAGGTTGGATTAATAGAAGAGATAGACATGATCCAGCGAAAAGCAGCGCGATTCGTCATGGGGACATTTAGTCAGCGCGAGAGCGTTACGGAGATGCTGAACAAGCTCCAGTGGCGGACACTTCAAGAAAGGCGTTACGCAATACGGAGAGGTTTATTATCGAAATTACGAGAGAGCACATTCCGGGAAGAGATGGGCAACATATTACTACCGCCCACATATATCTCGCGTAATGATCACAACGAAAAGATCCGAGAAATTAGAGCAAATACGGAGACTTACAAGCAGTCGTTCTTCCCACGCACAATTCGTGAATGGAACAGGGAAGGGGGGATCAGATAGTGGTACAATAAGTACCCTCCGCCACACACCGTAAGGTGGCTCGCGGAGTATAGATGTAGATGTAGATGTAGATTGTCCATGAAAATGCTGTACTGATTGAGACGATCAAGGGAAAACAATCTCGTGGGCTTCATCACATTTCTAACATCAAATTATGGAAAAGTTATGGATAGATCGAAAGTAGGCAATTTATGGTAGATAGTCAGTGTATTTATTTGTGGTGTGTAACGTTGTGCAGAGTCAAATCGAACATAAGAATTTTCAGGCGGGATGTCAGGAAGTATGACGGAATAGACTGGTCGAATGAGTCATGAACAGGAGTCGACAGAGTGGTGTATGTACGTATTTTTTGTCATATGAATAAGGATCAAGCAGAAACGACGTGATGAGTAATGAGAGGATAAAGATGGTAGATAGTGAGAGAAGCGGCGTGATAAATAGTAGTTGATAAATGTGATATTTAAGGAGAGAAGCGACGTGAAGCAGTGTGATTAATAAAGAGAGATTCGACGTGATGAAACAGTGGTAAATAAAGGTGAGTAGAATTAATAATGTGGAGATGTCTTAGATGTATGTTACAGAGAGGCCTGTGTTTGCTGCAATAGAGATTGATGCCAATGGCGAAGGAAGACCAGGAAATGATGAAGTAGTGGACAGACGGAGAGCCGAAATATGAATGATGAGATGAGGACAACTGCACAGCGTGAAAGGACATAAAGGGAGTATGAGATCCAGTTGGTGAACGTTATGGAATACTGACGTAAGATGTAATATAAGTGTAAATCTAATTCTTACCATAACATTTGCAATTTGGCAAAAATAATATTTGTTGTTGTTGTTGAAGCCTGGTGCCAGTATAACTAATCGAAACGGTACCAAGAATGTGTACAGTTATTTTGCAGGATGAATAATTTGTGTATTTTTTGTTCTTAGATGAAATGTCACAATTCTAAAGTGATATTTAGCAGGATGAATAATCGGTAAAGTGAATGCAGAGGTAAGCCGATGGAGAGAGGTGCCAGAGTGAAAGGACGTAATCGGAGACTGGAATGCTATCTCCAAAGCAACTCCACGTGTTATGTGGTTGAGTATAAGGTAGCAAAGGTATGGTATGTTGTGAGTGCGGTGGTGTTATGAGTATAAGGGAGCAAAGGTATGGTATGTTGTCGTGAGTGTGGTGGTGTTAAGGTTAGCTGACTTCTAGACCTATTCTGTTAGTGTATTAATGGATTGAATGAGAAGGAAAATGTGATGTCTGGTGAGTGAGAGTCGTAGAGTAGTGTGATCAATGTGCACACTCCTGTAAAGGGGATGCTACCGATCCATAACTAAAACATTATTGTGCTTTGTTGTTTGATTTGGATGAACCTCGATGGCAGGTCAGGATCTGACATCATGTGGATGGTACATACATGTCCTAGAAATGTTGTTATATATAATAAAAAGGTAAAATATATAAAGAGATACTAATTTCAGTCTGTCACAAGCACAAAGGTGCATTGTTTGTTGTATATTTAGAGTCATCAGTTTCTAAAATGTTTATTGTGTTAGGATGTTAAAGTAGTTTACTATTTAACAACATGTGGTAGGTAATTGTGAGCTGTGTAGATTATTTCTTATTTTTTTGTTAGAACGCTTTCAAGGGGTATTAATTTCAGTCTGTCACAAGCACAAAGATTCATTGTATATTGTAGTTTTAGAATCAACAGTTTCTAATATTTTCACTGTGATAGGATGTTAGAGTAGTCTACTATTTGATATTGTAATTATGAGCTGTATAGATTGTTTCTTAGTCCTTTTTTTTTTTTTTTGACACGTTCATGTTTTGTATGAGGGATGACAGGTACAATCAATAGCACAAGTGTGGGCTGTATATAGAAAAGAGATAAATGTTGATGTTGTAGGTGTAGAAAACTAGGGTGTATGATTTTATGTTTTTTAGAACAAAGATTCATTTATTACCAATGTATCTAATAGATCATACATGTAATCAATGAGTATTTAAATACTGTAAGAATATCCTTTTGTCTGTAATGTTGTGAGATGCACGGAAGGGTCTGACTGATTGGGTGTCGTAGCGCTGAGGTGCTCATGCAGAACGCGCCCGTACCTGCATAAGAAGGCGGGAGGCCAAGCTGACGTCGCCATTGGAGAGATGACAGAGCTGCAGCACTCCCCACTCCACTGCCAGTCGGGGTACACTCCACGCGCCCACTACAGCAGGTCAACGGCCTGGGGCGACACGCACGTACCACTGGCCATTCATAAGTTCGGCCACCCTTATGGCTGGGGAGAGTATCCCGCGGAGGCAACAGTGGGTGGTCTCTTCTGCTCAACGGCTCGCGCGGCGGCGCCACGGCAGAATGAACGACGTGCGGCAGAGTTCGGCGGGCATTTTTTACCAGCAACTATTAACTAGTACTGGACTGTGGAGCCGTGAAACAAGATGACTGCTCGTATGTCTCCATAAGGTGGAAAGTGAAGGACTGGTGTTTCCACATTGTGAGTGGTGGAAAAGATTTTGTCTTTAGCAGAAAGGACGATTGTTTTGTTTTGTCTTGACCACTGAACGGTGGGATCCATAAACTTTTGGCAGTGACTTGTTAAGTGTGCTTTGTGAATTGAATGTGGGACGCTTGGTATACTTAAAGAGGACAGTTGTCGTTTGGTGACTAATTATTGTATGAACGCAAGAAACTAAAGTGGGACATTGACATTTGCATTTGTAGTAGGAGACATTTCTTTAATTGGTGCGGGAATAAGTGCTGTTTGTTGGAACTTACGACTTTTAATTACACCATGATCTGAAAGGACAGAACCGTGGGTAATAGTAGTTGTAGGGCCATTTCTGGACGACCAGATTCGTGTGGATGGTACTCTGAGAGTGACTATGACATTTGTGTTTAATGCGTTCAAAATGCCGATTTGAGTGACTTAAAGACTTTCGTCCGGGTAACCATGGGAGAGCTTTGACACCGAGACAGTGTTTCTAGGGAACCTGTCAGCAACTTTTTTGACCCCAAGAAAATCACAGAATGAAATGATTCCGTGTGACTCGCGAGATAGGGAATAATGTATTTGTACTTGTAATTGTGTATATTTTTATGTGTTTCATTCCAGAAGGGACAGCAAGTGTAATTGTATTTCATTAACATTTGTGTTTAGAATAGTTAGTGGTTTTTTTTGTTTGTTCTGGGTTACCAGTTCACATAGCATGTTTATTAAAATATTTGGTACAATGATGCTTTAATTATTAGCCAGTGGCGTAATAATAATGTAGCGGCTCTTGTTGCATTGGTCAGTAAGGTTGTCACAGGGGACAAGAGTTTGCATTGCACAACAAATATCGGAATTAACTGATGCATTTTGATGTCGTGGACAGTAATGATCTTGTTGGTGTGTTGACTGAAGCCACTTATTTTCATTATCACAGTGGTGATATTTCACATTAAAGTGTAACGAAGGCTAGTCGAAATGCAAGTTCTTGTCGTCTAAATGTGTGACAACAGAGAAATGAGCAGTAGAGTAAGAGACAAGAGCTACTGGTGGATTCATGCACTTATTGCTAACTATTTATTGCGTGTATTGATCAAAGTTGATGGACTGACTAGCTCAGCAGCAGGTATTTGTACTGGTGGACAAGGATAAGGTTAAACTCACAGTCGAGTAGTGGTGGCAATTGCTTAAGTGATGATAGTTAATGAGGTATGACATGATGTCTTAGATGAACTATATTACGTAACCAGTATGTAACTTGTGGTAAATTTCATTGTTTTTCTTCTCAGTTTTGTTTCTCTGTAGGTTTGATGTATGTTTTAGAGTACTGATATGGAGCCTGACTTCTACGTGTAACTAGTGTACGCATTTTTTTTCTTTTGTTGATTTTGTTTTGTATTTAGACATTGCCGTTTAAAGATTATTACAACGCAATTTATGAATGTCAGATTACTTGTTCTGTGTTTGGACGGTGAGCTATTTAAAATTTCATGAGTACAATTAGTATTTTTTTTATTTGTCATAGAATTAGTGAAGTTTGGATTACTCATAAAAATAACGAAGATCCCAGTAACTAGGCAAATTTTTAACTCAAAATTATTTTTTTATTTGTATGATGTAATGTTTTATTTGTCATGTGGATTGTTGTAAATTTGTATATGTACGTTACTCCGGATTGTGGAGAGTACAATAATGCAACAACTGTGTCAATAATTTGGTGAAATTACAGCATTTGGTCGTCTATTTGAGGTCACCAGGGGCTAAGGTCTCCTCCTGGTTATTTTGATGACTTGCCACGTTTGTTTCTAATACAGCTTTCTTAAAAAAATGTTCGGAACTACCCTCGCATTGCAAGGATAGTACCGTGCCATTTTTTTCTGCATGGGTAGCCGGTGGTGAAAGGGTACAGTACCGCCCGACATTGAACATAGGTACAACATACTTCATTATTTTTGTCAGAACAAGACATTTTTTTGTAAAATAACTCAATTTCAATTAATACAGCGAAGCCGGATACCAGTGTGGGAAAGAATGACAATTTATTTATTTAATTGATCACATGTGCACTCCCACAAAATAAATCCCTACATCCAGTTTGGTGAGATCTGTGAAATGAATGAATGTATGGTCGTCTGCTAACTGCAAATACTGAATGTGAATATATGATCATCTTTGAGACGATCCTTTGGCCACCTTTGGTGGGACCAAAGAGATGAAATTTACCTGAGCTTTGAGCGCCTGAAATATGCCTGACCAATACAGTAGCAAGGAGCTCCCCCACTTCGGCAGAGGTGCGAGAGAACCTGAAGAACAGCCATGTTTCGGCACTCTGCCGCTGGATCTTGTGCTGTTAAGACCTGTCTTAGGTGTGCTCCGTAAAGACAAAAGAGTGGAGACATGGTATGCATGTGGAATATTTAAGAGTAGTTTGAAATAATAATTTCTCTATTTCAGGAACTTTTGTGGGGAGAATTAAATGTCAGGCAGGTAATATTAATGGGATCGTAGTAATCTTCAGAAGTGACCAACGGTCACAATGAAACCACGTGTAGCAATAAGTTGAAATACTTCCATGTGCTTAAGTTAAGCTGAATTACTAGCGTGTGTACTATAAGTTGAAATATTTAAGAAATAGCGTGTGCAGGACTTGAAATTAGAGGCGAGTACTTCCACGTGGTGAGTACTGTGTGAGTCTCAATCTGTGTATGAGACAAAGGATAAAGAGAAGTACTCATCCATGGTATCAGTTGAGGACTCGCGTGTGATGAATATGTTCTTAATATTACTTTGCGTGACATGTTTCCGTGTGACGCTTGATTCAAACTATAATACTCTGAGAGAGAAGCAAGGCGAGTCAGCCATCTATCCAGCAACGCCACTTGGCTTGCATTGCACAGGAAGACGTGCATATATCTCCAGAGTTCATAGTAGGAAAGTAGAATTACGAAGTGGGGCAGTGTCGTGTGAAACTGGGAAAAAAATTAATTGAAGTGGGAAAGCTGAAAGTGATAATGTTGTGACTATTCCCTGTGTTGTATTTCATGTTGTAGTGTGGTGTATGTCATGTAATTTAAGTATGTGTGGTTTGCATGGGAGAGTAGCAAGGTAGTTTCAGAGGTAGTGGGTTATGCGTGTTCCTTTTGTACTGCTCGGTCTGGAGGAAAGTTTTGTGATGATGATTGTGAGAGTCGAAGTGTGAGAAATGATAAAAGATCCACCATCCTATCCAGAAAGTGCACTGTAGCGTTAAATAATTACGAGACCGTAAGATAGAGATTCACCAATGTAAAGCAATGCCCACTGGGCGACATTTCTCATGTGTTATTGTTGTAGGTTATAGAATTTGTGTGTTTAGGTTATAGAATTTATCGGAATAAATAAGATAGTGAAAAAAAAAGGTTGGTGGCCTTTTCCTTCGAATTGTATGTTGTCATGATATCCAGAATTTATAATGTGTGCGCCACTCTATTCAGTGCGATGGCCACGTGTTGATAAAAGCCGTTAAATAAAAAAAAAAAAAAAAAAAAAAAAAAAAAATGTGGTATTGCCAGTGCATAGTGAACAGTCAGAGTTCTGTAAATTACTGATAGTCAGATGTGCGTTTCCGTTGCGTATTATTCATACAGGAGGATAATTTGTAACTTAATTGTGGGTACGAGAGTTCATGTTACTCGATAAATAAGAATGAATCCACTCGCTTGGCAGACCACTCATCTTGCAGGCCTGACTGCTTGATGCCACAGTATGAGCAAGGCATGTGGGTGCCTCTCAAAGGTACTAATATAATTCTAATTTCGTTCTAGACAGCTGCAGATGATAAATGGTTTCTGTTTTTTGGACATGTCCGAAAGAACGGACACCATATCCATATAAGTACATAGTTCTGGCAATACTGGCCATGACCTTCTTCTTCTGTGTGGATGCACACACATTACCCGAACTTTTACAGGAGTTGGTAAGAATGTCTTCCATGAGTAATGAGTGTGTTGGGGTGGGACACTACGAATATAGTGTGTGAACATACAAGGTGAGAACGTGGGTCTTGCGGGAGGAGTGCGCGAGATAGTCCCTGCAGTCACAGTATCCTCTGTGCTCTCGGTGGCTCTAGTCCGGCTTTTGCCGCCGTGCAGTGCGGACGTGTTGTTGTTTCCGCCTGCGGAGCGCGCGCGCTCGCTGTTGTTTACATTTCAGCTGCCGTCACTTACGTGTCGCTTACGTGCATTAGAACCATGGCCAACCGTTTTCGAAAATCAACGTTACGATTCAACTTCTGCAACGAATACGCACGACCAAAGGCCTTGGAAGTGGAACGCTTCCTACGCGACGTTGCTAAGATCCCAGCTTCCGACATCTTGGGCATCCATTTGTCGATATGAAGCAGTACTGTGTACGTCAAAGTCTTCAATGACGCGGTATGTGAAAGAATACTTCGTGACACCAACCATGGATTACGCTTTTGCCACGCCGACGGCAATGTCGGAGCGGTCACTGTCGACCATGCTAGCTTAGGAATGCGCACCATACGAGTTTTCGAACTCCCGTTCGAGCTTCCGGCAGAAGACGTTATCGCGGATTTCCGCCCCTATGGCACTGTACATGGCCACACTGCCGAACGCTGGGCGCAATTCCAAACGTACCCAGTTCTTAACGGTGTACGGCAGATCACCATCGATCTCCATCGCCACGTGCCACGTTACCTGCAAATTAGCGGGTGCCGCGCAGTTGTCATATACGACGGCCAACCCAAGACCTGTTCCGGGTGCGGCAAAGAAGGCCACCTCAGATCTGAGTGTCTTCAGCGACGAATAACCCAATTGTCAGCCGCTACTGTGGCACCTCCGGCTCTGACGACGGTTTTACCGATCACCTACGCATCGGCGCTCTGTTCTTGTCCCATCAGCCGCCGCCCATCGGACCACGTACCTGTGACCCTTCCAGCTGCTACGGATACTGCCGGGACCGACACGTCGCGCTCACAGCCTGACGCTACTCCGGCGCCACTCCGGCGCCACTACCAACAGCGACGACTTCCGACACCCACCCGCCTGAACATATGGACGTCCCTTCATCTGACGTTCCCGCGACGGCCTTCCTCTCAGAGCGACGCGACTCCCTTCCGTCTTCCGACACGGAGGGACGAACCCGCAAACAACGTTCACCTAAGAGGCGCAAGAGTAGGCGCTGTACGGTCTCGGAACGAGACGGATCACTTCCCCCTGATGCTCCAGAGGCCGTCCGACCCGACGAGGCCTCGGAGAACCTACACGACGATACGAATGACGACAACATGACGCCGACTGTGGATGTGTCGATGCCTACTCTACTGGCTCGCTCAGGTGCTCCTGAACCAATGGACTCCACCGATGCGACTGCCGCCGAGACGTCCTCCGCCCCTACGACCGACGTGGAACGTACGACCATCACAACGACAGCGCCTTCAATGGTGTGGAGTGAGGACGTCGATGGGGATCCGGACCACACGCTGGGGACAGAGTTACCCCAGACTGCAGCATCGTTACGCCGCTGATAACGCCGTCAGGTGGCGTACGGCACGACTCGCCGTTGCCTCGCCCCTCTTCATCCTCCGCCGGTGGAGTTCCCCTCCACGGCGGGGTGCGGCTCCAAACCTACCGAATAGCGACGATCAACACTAACACCATTAGCTCACCAGTGAAACTTCAAGCGCTGCGAGAGATGATATGGGCGTCGGACGTCGATATCGCACTACTACAGGAAGTACACTTGGCCACACTTCCAGACGTCGCGGGATATGACACTTATCCTTCTCCTGGTGACCACCTGGGACGCGGCGTAGCCATCTACGCCAGAGAAGGCATTCCAGTGGCCGATATCACATACCTTCCATCCGCCAGAGGTATGGCCGTCACCGTCATGGGGACGCGTATCGTCAACATTTACGCTCCGTCAGGCTCCACCCGCAGACGCGACAGGGCACTCTTCTATTCAGAAGAAATCGCTCCTTTGTTTCTTGGACGCTGCGACCATTACTTGCTTGGAGGTGATTTTAATTGTGTCTTGCACCCTAAAGATCAAGTGCCCCACTACAACACCTGTCAAGAACTGCGTCTTGTCGTCCGAGATCTGTTGCTCCGCGACACTTGGGAAGTTCAGCACGGCGACGCGCCTGGACATACTTACCAGACGAGTCACTCCGCGAGCCGCCTTAATGGGATTTACGTCTCTCGGGAACTCACACCTGCAGTCCAAGGTGCAGAACTTTGGCCCTTGGCCTTTTCGGACCACTGTGCCTACATCTGCAACATTCTCTTCTCCAAAAAGTGGTCTGGCGTAGTCGTGTACCGTGGAAGCTAAACACCTCCCATCTTCATGATCCCGAATGTCTTCGTGTTACCGAGACATGGGCCACCTGCGAACGTCGCTTACCTAAATACTGCACGACCTTGACCTGGTGGCTGGAATGTGCCAAACCTGCCATTCGACGTACTTTCATTCAGTATGGAAAGGAAGTTGCTATGTGGCGCCGGCACACTACCGACTATTTCTACGCCGTTCTCCGCGACCTGGACGCCCAACCGCCCACCCCCGACACTCAGAGGGAACGCAGCAGGATTAAGGCGCAAATTGTAACTTTGACACGCCGTAGACTGCAGGGGGCTATGGTGCGAACCCGATGTCAAGATTCAGCGGAAGAAGAACATCCGACCATGCATCATATCGCCTCCGATAGGAAACATCGACGACAACAACTCATCACCGAGATCACCACCTGTCGCGGCCAACACGTCACTTGCCAGGCCGAAATCGTCAGTGCCTTTGTCGACCACTACCGCACAATGTACCAGGAGGATTCTACCGACAACCACGCTGAGGAGTCTGTGTTACCACACGTAACTCGCACCCTCACCAGCGACGAAGCGGACGAGCTGATGGAGCCCATTATGCGTGACAAAATCCACGATGCAATCAAAAAAGGTGCTCTGAATAAGTCACCTGGTGTCGACGGATTGCCGATAGAATTTTATCGCGCTTTCTTCACACTAATGGCGTCACGGTGGACAACGATGTTTCATGAACTGCTGACGTTGGGGAACGCCGTACCGCCGTCCTTCGTCACGGGAATTATTATACCCATCCACAAACCGACACCAGGTGTGACGACAGCACATTACCGTCCCCTGACTTTGCTTAACGGAGACTGTAAAATTTTTACACGCCTACTGGCAACGCGATGCCGCAAGGTCCTGCCCAGCATTCTGTCCCCGGAACAGACAACTCCGGGCGGCTCAGTTAATATACAAACGGCCGCAGGGGAATGTCGCGATTTAATTGCACTGGCAGCGGCGTGCAGACTCCGCGCCGCAGTGGTTGCCATTGATTTTGACAGCGCATTCGACAAAGTGCGGCATCTTTTTCTGTTCTCCGTGATGAACCGCATGGGTTTTCCACCAGCCTTTATCGACGTGATCCGGCGCCTGTACGGCACCGCCGAATCGCTGATTCAGGTTAATGGCCGTGTGGCGGGACCAGTGGCGATCCGGCGTTCCGTACGGCAAGGCTGCCCACGTTCGACCCTACTCTATGCCATAAGCCTGGAGCCACTCATCGGGAGTCTGACGAGCCACCTTTCTGGTCTCACTCTGCGACAGCACAGTTTTCGGTGTCGTGCGTATGCGGACGACCTCCTCCTCTTGATCCGCTCACGGAGTGAAACACACACGGTACTTGATTTGATATCAACGTACAGCACTGCAGCGGGCAGTAACATGAATGTGGCTAAATCCGCGGCGATGCCCATTGGACTCGGCCACTCACACGACGACTTAGCACCTCTCCCGTGTGCACAAAAACTGCGATACCTTGGTATCATTTTCACCTCCACCGTGTGCCGCTCTGCTGCCATCAATTTTCGGCGTGTACTCCAAACTATCCCGCACGACGGTGCGACAAAATCTTCTCCGACGACTCAATTCTTTACAACGTGTCCAATACCTCAATCAACATGTGGCGTCCAGAATGGCCCACATTGCACAGGTCCTCCCGCTGCCATCAACTATTGGACGCAGCCTCCAGGCTGCCTTCGGATACTTCCTTACGGCCGGTACCCTCTTTAAGGTCCGCTACGACACGCTCACCCTTCCCCCACGAGCGGGGGACCTCGGCCTTGTCAATGTGCTACTCCGCGCGGCGTCCTTGTACATGTCCACCACGCACAAACAGTGGCACGGGGGCACCTCCCTTACGCGCAGCTTGCTGGAAATTCTTGTGCCCGCGACCATAGCACCATCGGTACCAGTCGGACACATCAAGCACCATCTGACACACATTTCTGATTTCATCGTCGACTTCAGTTATGCGCACACACACTTACCGACCACGCGTTCTCCTCGACCTAAAGATTTTTACACCCCACTCCTTCGTTCCATATCCAGCAACAATATTGAACTGAGACATCCATCCACGCGGTGGCCCACGGTTTGGCGTCACATCCACCAGCCTTTTCTTCCCTCCAACGTCCGGGCAACATGGTACCAAGTCGCCAATGAAAAATTCGCCACAAATCATCGTCTTCACGCCATCGGACTACAGGACTCTCCACTTTGTTCCATTTGCCACCTCGTGGATGACGATGTCCATCAACTGACTTGTGCTGCCACCAGTGACGCCTGGAAACTTGCCCGACAGTTCGTTGCCTGTTACCTCCGCGTTCCGCCGGACTCGATTGACCCATGGACTTTTATCCATCCTGAGAATACTTATTTCCCCGCCACCAAAAATCATGCGATTATATGGGTCAAGGGATGGACGATCACCTACATGTATAATGATGGCAACAAATCACGCCTTGACTTCTGGCAGTACTTACAAACCGCCCACAGTGAAGTCGAACACCGACCGCGCTACCGCGCCTTCTTCGCCAATTACCTACATGCGATCTTTACGTCACCCCCGCTCAGTTGGATGGTGCCACACGCCGACAGCACTCCCTCTCCCCCTGCTCACATCTGAGACCCCACGCACTACTTTCTACATTGTAACCCACAGTGGAGTAGGCGCATGGACATGCGCCTCCTTTCTTTTATGCACTATACCACAAAACACTGGTTTTTCCCTCACCCCACTGTATATTGCTTCACACCTCTTAGCTTACATCAGTATTATTATTCTTGTTTTTCATATACCTCGTTCATAAAAAAAAAATTGCTCGCCTTGTACGAGTATAATGTCTTGTGTTATTTTCGCCGGAAGGATGGCATTTCTGTTGTATTTAAGTTTGTACCAATAAAGATCTTTTGTCCATGCTGTGTTTAAGTTGGTACCAATAAAAAAAGGGGTGGAAAAAAAAGAAAGAAAAGAAAAAAAAGATGGTAGAGCACTTGCCCGCAAAAAAAAGGATGGATAGAGCATCTGCCATGTAAGCAGAAGATCCCGGGTTCGAGTCCCGGTTGGGGCACACATTTTCACGTCTCCCCGTTGATATATATCAACGCCCATCAGCAGCTGAAGGTATTAATATAATTCTTATTTCGTTCTAGACAGCTGCTTGTCATCAGGACATGAGATTGTAAGACGTCGTGGTCTCCTGACCTTCATTGCTTACATATTCCGCCCTCACAATCATATTCCGCACATCAAGACGCTTCATTCGAACCCAATCTCGACAAGAGAAAGTCAATGTTGTATGAATTCATGTAAACGATATGCAAATAACAAGCAAATCGCAAATGCGCACTGAGGTTGAAATACTCGAGGCTGGTGTACACACACACGACACACGACAGTCACAAAAGCTTTTAGTTCCGGAGAGGCGGGTCCCTTCAGAGGACGAGTCAACCTATCTATGTTGGCCGGCGATCGCCCGTAGAGCAGACAACGTTTGCCCGAGTGAAAGGGAGAACGACCCCGTGTTCAGCTTAAAAGCAAATTCCGCTACATTGTGTGGGAGCGCCCAGCCTAAGCATTCTTTACAAACATAGCACGCAGTTTCAGAGGTTTTCACAGGGAGACAGCAAACGCCAAACGCCGATGCTACGGATTTCCGGATTGGTCGCCTTAAACGAAACGTCATTCTCCTGTTTTAGAAGAGCAATGCTGATTGGCAGACGATATTCCTGATGCCTCGAGCTGAAGGAGTAATGGAAGAGACCAAAAGATATACCCCTTCACATCTGGCGTGGAGAGGGGCTGCTCCGTTGTCACTCTTGGAGCGAGAACATGTAACGAGAGCGTCTGCGCTCGTACGTGTACTCAAAGAGCGAGGAACAAGTCTCTCCTCAGTACTTCACTGGGAGAGCCCCTCTGTCGAGAGCGAATCAGAGTGCGATTCTATATTGAGTCCTTGCAATTAAGCATTGTTCGCTGTGTTGGCCTCCACACTTATTGTGCAGTGTGAACGGACAGAGTTATAGCTAAACGCCTGCGAGCGAATTTTGAGTGGCATTCGGTGGACTGGTTATCTGACCGGTGTACCCGCCAATAGTTAGACTAGGGGCGAATAGGAGTCCTTGACTTCATCAAGGCGTAGGGAGAGTTTGATTGGCGAAGGTCAATCCAGATAGAACGAGAGCTGATTTGTCATCAGCGAGCAGCGCAGACAGCAGTCATCGCAGCTTATGGTATTGTGCACTACAGCTCTTGCGAGCACCATATTTCCTCTACAACAGTACACTTCTCCGCATTTCACAAGCGACAGCCTCGACCATACCTAGCAACATTCTAATGGATAATTATTCAAGTTGAGTAGGCGCGGCTCTCAGCCATTCTGCCAAGTCAATAACAATCTTAAACTTTGTATAGAAATTTCATTATCGAATCCTATCCTTAAGAGGTAACTTCACATTCCGAAAAGAACCCAGAAATAACTTGTTCAGTTCATAACTAAAAGTGCGATTGTGATTTCTCAGAATTTTTGCAAAATAAATAATAACTTTCGTTAGTTTCATGTTTTTCTTACACTAACTAGCACTAGTCCAGTACCAAAGTATCCCACTAGTTTCGTAAAAAGTTTTGTGAATTTTTGTGTCATTTCCTTACAGCAGACGACTTCAGAAGATATTTATTGCTGAAAGTTTTTCAGGCATTTCTCTTTAGAACGTTAGGAGCGTCTGTCTGACTTCTGTAGTAGTGTGGGGGTGGAAATTGCATCTTGCAGGAGCCACAGGGTGAAGGGTACGTCTCATACTAATCTGTTGCACAGAATGACAGAATAGCACCCACACGTCACCACAGAACATGTCCGAAAGAACAGACACCATATCCATATAAGTATATAATTCTCCTTCTGTTCAGGCGCAACAAGCACAGTCGCTATCGATATCGTTCTGGACAAAAAACTGAATAAGATCTCCCGAAAAAAAAAGAAAATTACGCGGCTGTGGCACTTCCGAGGTGAAAAGTTCAAGCTGCTATGCAAACATTAACTCACCGAACGCAACTGCACAGCACACAGACAGACAACGAAATGAGGTTACCAAATAGTAGCTCTAAATGTTCAAACTACCCGACTGTGGCGTTGCCGCCGGCGTAAATCTATACTACTAAAACTACGATTCACAAATAAATACGCAAGAAAACAAAATCTAACTGTAGTGTATTTTAGACGGCCCTGAAACTGATATTAATAATCGAAATCACAAAATGAGAAGCGCGAGCTCCTGTGTGAACACTGAACACAACTGCACAGCACACAGGCACACAAAGAACTACCGTCCTCACGCGCTCGTTCCATTTCATACCGCTATGCAATGTTACGCTCAGGTATTTTATCGACGTGAATGTGTGAAGCAGCACATAGCTAATACTGCATCCGAACTTTACAGGACTGTTTCTCTTACTCATTTGCATTAACTTAAGTTTTTCTACATTTATAGCAAGCTGCCACTCATCACACCAAATAGAAATTCTAAGTGACCCTGTATCCTTCTGCAGTTACTCAACGACGTCAGGGTCATCAGCGAACAGTCGCAGATTGCTGCTCGCCCTGCCCGTCAGATGATTTATGGTTCAAATGGCTCTCAGCACTATGGGACTTAACTTCTATGGTCATCAGTCCCCTAGAACTTAGAACTACTTAAACCTAACTAACCTAAGGACAGCACACAACACCCAGTCATCACGAGGCAGAGAAAATCCCTGACCCCGCCGGGAATCGAACCCGGGAACCCGGGCGTGGGAAGCGAGAACGCTACCGCACGACCACGAGCTGCGGACAGATGATTTATGCACACAGGACGTGTCTCGTATGAGTCGTCAGGCACCTTTTCTCTGATGTTTCGGCAGATATTTGCAATATGTTTTTTACAGTGTGTAGCTGGATCTAGGCCAAACAAACACTGCTCGTCACGTATTTCACGCGACGTCCAATGTCGACGGAAAGCTTTGGTTTGTTTCCTGATACAAACAAAATGTTATTTAAAATCGTGCACACGAGATAGAGCGGCACCAAACTAGTCTAGCGCGATATTCGTTATATCGATATAAATTAAAAGGAGCAGTAAAACACGAAAAATAACGAGTACTACACCAGCGACTGAACAGCGCGCAGCTGCCTGTCAGTGTCAGTCAGCGCAGGCCAGGGTGTTGCTCTTACTGTTGGAGCACTGACTATTCTTCGTGTTTTGTTGTTCATGTTAATTCATATCGACAAAGTGAATATCACACTAGACTAATTTGGGCCGCTTTATTGAATCGGTGTGTAAAATTTTGATTTAAAGTCGTTTTGTTCTGTCGGCACTGGGCGTCGCGCGAAATAGGTGATGAGTAGTGTTTCTTTGGCCTAGCTTCAGCTACGAACTGCAAAAACGAAACTGCAGATGTCGGCAGAAACACCAGAGAAAATGCGCCTGACGATTCTTCGGAGAGACAACGTGCGTAGAGACAGAGAGCGCTCCTGTCACACTTCCCTGTGGCCCTCCTGACGATACACTTCTCTCTGTTGAACAGTCGCCGTCGTCGACAGCATACTGGGATCTGTTACTTAAGAAATCTTGGCGCCACTCACATACACTATGTTAGCAAAAGTATCCGGACACCCCCAAAGAACATACGTTTTTCATATTAGCTGCATTGTACTGTCACCTTCTGCCAGGTGCTCCATATCAGCGACCTCAGTAGTCATTAGACATCGTGAGAGAGCAGAATGGGGCGCTCCACGGAACTCACGGACTTCGAACGTGCTCAAGTGACTGGGTGTCACTTGTGTCACATACGTCTGTACGCGAGATTTCCACAATCCTAAACATCCGTAGGTCGACTGTTTCGCCGGCTTGAGTGGCCGAGCGGTTCTAGGCGCTACAGTCTGGAACCGCGCCACTGCTACGGTCGCAGGTTCGAATCCTGCATCTGGCATGGATGTGTGTCATGTCCTTAGGTTAGTTAGGTTTAAGTAGTTCTAACTTGTAGGGGACTGATGACCACAGCAGTTAAGTCCCATAGTGCTCAGAGCCATTTTTCGACTGTTTCTCATGTGATAGTGGAGTGGAAACGTGAAGGGACACGTAAAATACAAAAGCGTGCAGGGCGACGTTGCCTGTTGACTGACAGAGACCGCCGACTGTTGAAGAGGGACGTATTGTGTAATAGGCAGACATCTATCCAGACCATGACACAGGAATTGCAAACTGCATCAGGATCCACTTCAAGTACTATGACAGTTAGTCGGGAGGTGACAAAACTTGGCCGTCCGAGTGGCCGAGCGGTTCTAGGCGCTACAATCTGGAACCTCGCGACCGTTACGGTCGCAGGTTCGAATCCTGCCTCGGGCATGGATGTGTGTGATGTCCTTACGTTAGTTAGGTTTAAGTAGTTTTCAGTTCTAGGGCACTGATGACCTGAGCAGTTAAGTCCCATAGTGCTCAGTGCCATTTTTCTTTTTTTGACAAAACTTGGATTTCATGATCGAGCCAGTAAATGCCAAACGACGCCTCGCTTGGTGTAAGGAGCGTGAACATTGAACGATTGAAAAGTGGAAAAACGTTGTGTGGAGTGACGAATCACGGTACACAATGTGGCGATCCGATGGCAGGGAGTGGGTATGGCGAATGCCCTGTGAACTTCATCTGCCAGTGTGTTTAGTGCCAACAGTAAAATTCGCTGGCGGTGGTGTTATGGTGTGGTCGTGTTTTTCATGCAGGGGGCTTGCACCTCTTGTTTTTTTGCATGGTATTATCAGAGCACATGCCCCCATTGACGCTTCAACCACCTTCATGCTTCCCACTGTTGAAGAGCAATTCGAGGATGGCGATTGCATCTTTCAACACGATCGAGCACCTGTTTATAATGCACGGCCTTTTGCGGAGTGGTTATACGACAATAACATCCCTGTATTGGACTGGCCTGCACAGAGTCCTCACCTGAATCCTATACAACACCTCTGGGATGTTTTGGAACGCTGACTCAGTGCCAGGCCTCAGCGACCGACATCGATACCTGTCCTCAGTGCAGCACACCGTGAAGAATGGGATGCCATTCCCCAAGAAACCTTCCAGCATCTGATTAAACGTATGCCTGCGAGTGTGGAAGTCGTCATGAAGGCTAAGGGTGGCCCAACACCGTATTGAATACCGACATTACCGATGAAGGGCGCTACGAACTTGTAAGGCCTTTTCAGTCAGGTGTGCGGATACTTTTCATCACATAGTGTATCTGGGAACCTACTTCGTGTGCTCGGATCTTCGTTAACTGTCTGTAGTTGGGCATTATGTCAAATGCTTTCTGGAAATCTGTGAATATGGAATCTGGCTGTTGCCCTTCATCCATGTCTTCATCAATTGTCCTCTGCATCGTCATTCCATTGATCACCGCTGTTCCTGCTGTCCTTAGAGGGCAGCTTGTCACGCAAAGCAAGAGGATGTGCTGAAATCCTGTCCGCCCCTCCGACGGCTTCGACAAAGCCCTTTGTAGAACGAGGATGACTTTCTACATTGGAAGCCTTCTACCAGCATGCTGATGATTTTTATTCAAAATTTAGGTTGCGGATGGATTCGAACTCTGGTCCTAGGACGGTCTGAATAAGTGTCAAAGAGACTACCCACGGGGCACTGTTTTTGTCTAATTTGTTTAAATGCTTATTTAATGCCACAATCCTATTAAGTTCACACCATCCGTACACGGTGAGCTTCGTTGCAAGATATGTGTCTCACGAAATATGGTCCTATGCATGGAGAACGTATTTCGCTTCTCGCCTCGGAAACAGCGCCGTGAAGGATAGCCGCGCGGTCTGAGGCGCATTGTCGCGGACCGTGCGGCTCCCCCCGTCGGAGGTTTGAGTCCTCCCTCGGGCAAGGTTGTGTGTGTTGTCCTTAGCGTCAGTTAGTTTCAGTTAGATTAAGTAGTGTGTAAGCTTAGGGACCGATGACCTCAGCAGTTTGGTCCCATGAGACCTTACCACAAATTTCGAAAATTTTCGGAAACAGCAGTCTCATAAGAGGTTACCACATTCTGTACCACTGATTAGTCCCAATAATTGTATAGTTGATGTTACTGATATCATGTGGTCTCCAAACATTATCTGTAGAGTGAACACTACGATTTGTGATTGTAAAGTGAGATTGATAGCCAATTTTAATCAGCGGGTCGATGCAACACGTTTGACGGCACTTTAGTGCATGACATTGGCGTAACATTGACCTTTCCCGTCGCTCAAGAGAGCGTGAAGTTAGTTCTTTTCTCGAGCTATGCCTCAAGAGTCTTCACTAGTTATTGTTGCTACACTGTTTTAAATACATGCAGTTTTGGATATATTCCGTCCGTTGTTCGTGGGTGATCCATCCTCCATATAGGTGAAGGTGGTTCGATGAACCCTCTGCCAGGCACTTAAATGTGATTTGCAGAGTATCCATGTAGATGTAGATGTATCGGACTGTAATTCGACTCGCCTTAGCAGGGAACACTGTGTATAGAGGTCTGCGCGGATTGGAATATCCATGGATAACCTCAGAAACATTGGCTCTGCAGATCAAAGCCTGCGCCAGATATACGCAATAATAACTACTTTTTAATTAAAAATTTAAGGAAGCTTCGAGTATTTCTCTCGTTTATCAGCATTACACACGGTCGATAATAATAATAATAATAATTTTTGTAAGCTGTTATTATCACCTATTTAGAGCAAATCGCCACTACATTTCCGTTATTGAGCATGTCACGGAGAGGCTAGATGAGCTATTGATACTTGAAGCGGCTGAGATGGTGACTTGCCCTTCATCCTGGTTTTCTCGCACAACTGTATGTTCAATCTTGTTTTCGTCGTACGAGCAGCTGTCTTATGTCTGAATCACTTATCTTTAGTTCGCAGTAATAGAGACCACAAAGCTATGTGACGGCTCTATACTATACACCATCTGTTAGAATGTTCGCTTTACGGTCTTCCTCCTGACACGAATACTGTCGAGAATAAAATCACTAACCTATCAACGTGCCTCTTAAGTACATTTACAAGTACACAGTGCAACGCGTGCTATACTGACAGGGCTGTTAATCACAGATTCTGATGAGTTGTGGCTGTGTTGCAGAGGTACCTGTCCTGAGCATCTGGTTGGCGGCTTCTCAGGCGACGGCCCTCAGTTTCTGAGAAAATCGATGTTGAAGTTTTACGGGTACCTTGCACATCTGCATCTTTAGCTATATTTCGACCAAGTAAGCGTAGCGCAACTCAGCGGCTAAATTTTGGTGTCACCATGCTGGTAATACAGGTTCAAATCCCGCCGCTTAATTTTTTTTCTTCTGTTTCATCGTAGAGAATATCATTAAATAGCATGTGTCTTGCAAAATTATTAAATAACAGTCATTTTCGCTGTAGGTATTTCATTAATAAATCAATCATTACAGCGAAATTTTTTCAAATGTGTTTTAATTTGTTACAGAATTACAGAATCGTCTTACTCACTATCTTTTGCATCAATGTGGTGCTAGAAAGTTATTTCCGATAGCATTTGTCGCGGAAGCAACCAAAACACAAATTTGTAGAGCACCAAGCAAATTTAATAAAAGTCACTATCTTGCAGGCACACGCATGTTTCAAAAGCAATACCGGCATACACAGTTTGTTTAAATTAAAAGAAAATAGACTGTTCCTTCTTCGATATACTTCGATGCGAACTACACGTATTTGATCACGCCTGTGAAAGCAGGTGCAGTAGACTGATGCAGAATTAAATAATGTACTTTTAAGAAAACTTTCCTTTAACAGATTTTTCTGTTAGTCTTTAGCATGTTGGGAGCGTTTTCAATCTTTTTTTCGTGAAAAATATAACCTGCCTGTAAAAATGAACATCGCAGGGTTGGCGAAGTAGTGTACATTCTGGTGGGGTAATTTTTACGCTGAAGGTTCATGCTTGTATTTTATCTACAAAGATTTAATTATAACGTGTGGTCAGTCTGCCCTCCCCACGAATCGATAGTGTAAAGAAACTTTTCTTGTCCCATGCATGACAGTTTATAAAAACTCTTTGTGCAGTACTATTGTGTACTTTCCTGATTTCGTGCCGGCCACAACTACAGTTTTTAATTTACGAGACAACTCGTCAACTCCATGTTGAACATTCCGACCAGAGTTCCCGTATGTTTCTAGCATAAATAGGGATACTTAAGGGAATATCGTTACTAACGCAGTGATACGAGGGCAGTTCAATAAGTAATGCAACACATTTTTTGTCTGAAACAGGGGTTGTTTTATTCAGCATTGAAATACACCAGGTTATTCCCCAATCTTTTAGCTACGCAACACTATCAGTTAGACCGTCAGCGAGAGCGCATCGCTAGCTCCTGCTACTACTAAGGCGAGTACACCGTTTGCTTCTTACATATTTTACAAACAGCAGCGACTTATTTTCAGTTATCTGTGTAATTACTAGTTTATTTTTGTAATTTCTTGCGTGTTCGAGTGCTTACTAGGTAGAACCTTTTATTTCAATAACAGTGTTTTTGTACTTATTTGCTGCGCTTAGCTTTTAAATAGTTTTTCTGGGAAAACCTAGCGTAGTTTTCGCGTCTCGTATTTCAGTGAGTGTTTCTTGATTATCAGAGTAGCTCATCAGAAGATTATCTTGGGAATTTGTCACCGTATAGAGTAGGGTAAACATAGTCATGTGTAGGGACTGTGGTTGTTGTGAGCGGACGCAAGGAGAATTGGCCACTCTTCGGGGACAGGTGGAGGCTTTGTCTGTTAGGCTCATCGAGCTCGAGGCGCAGGCGTCGGCTCGTAGTGGCGTTGGGGCAACTGTGGTGAGACCTATGCCTACTTCGGTGGCCTTGGAATCACATGGAACCCCTGATGTCGCTGCGTCTTCCGGCAGTGAGCATCTTACCGGTCAGCCATCACTCCAGGGTGAATGGCGGACAGTGGTGGGCTCGCGCGTGCCTGGCCGAAAGGCGAAGGTGGGATCTGGCCGCGTGGCGGCTGCCTTACCCCTTTCCAACAGGTACGGGGTGCTTCCTAGTGGTGATGACATCGTTTCCGAGCCACCACAGGATGCCTCGCCTGTTGGGCCAGTGGCCGATTCTCCGGCAAGGTCCCGACAGTCACAGAGGGCGGGCCTATTAGTTATAGGGAGCTCCAACGTTAGGCGGGTTATGGAGCCCCTCAGGAAAATAGCGGGTAGGTCGGGGAAGAATGCCAGTGTGCACTCGGTGTGCTTGCCGGGGGGTCTCGTCCGTAATGTGGAGGAGGCCCTTCCGGCAGCTATTGAACGCACTGGGTGTGACCGGCTGCAGATAGTAGCACATGTCGGAACGAATGACGCCTGCCGCTTGGGTTCTGAGGCCATCCTTGGTTCCTTCCGGCGGCTGGCTGATTTGGTGAAGACAACCAGCGTCGCACGCGGAGTGCAAGCTGAGCTTAATATCTGCAGCATAGTGCCCAGAGTCGATCGCGGTCCTCTGGTTTGGAGCCGTGTGGAGGGTCTAAACCAGAGGCTCAGACGACTCTGCGACTATAATGGTTGCAAATTCATCGACCTCCGTTATTGGGTGGAGAACTGTAGGGCCCCCCTAGACAGGTCAGGCGTGCACTACACACCGGAAGCAGCTACTAGGGTAGCAGAGTACGTGTGGCGTGCACACGGGGGTTTTTTAGGTTAGAGGGACCCCCCCTTGGGCGAAACGATAAAATACCTGACGGCTTACCAGAGAGAACATTATTATCGTTGATAAAGAACGTCCGTCCTCAGAGACCAAAAACAGGAAAAGTTAACGTAATATTGGTAAACTGCAGGAGTATCCAGGGCAAGGTTCCTGAATTAGTATCGCTTATTGAAGGAAATAGTGCGCATATAGTATTAGGAACGGAAAGTTGGTTAAAACCGGAAGTGAACAGTAACGAAATCCTAGACACAGAATGGAATATATACCGCAAGGATAGGATAAACGCCAATGGTGGAGGAGTATTTATAGCAGTAAAGAATTCAATAATATCCAGTGAAGTTATTAGCGAATGCGAATGTGAAATAATCTGGGTTAAGTTAAGTATCAAAGGTGGGTCAGATATGATAGTCGGATGCTTCTATAGGCCACCTGCATCAGCAACCGTAGTAGTTGAGCGCCTCAGAGAGAACCTGCAGAACGTCGTGAAGAAGTTTCGTGATCATACTATTGTAATAGGGGGAGACTTCAATCTACCAGGTATAGAATGGGATAGTCACACAATCAGAACTGGAGCCAGGGACAGAGACTCTTGTGACATTATCCTGACTGCCTTGTCCGAGAATTACTTCGAGCAGATAGTTAGAGAACCAACTCGTGAAGCTAACGTTTTAGACCTCATAGCAACAAATAGACCGGAACTTTTCGACTCCGTGAATGTAGAAGAGGGTATCAGTGATCATAAGTCAGTGGTTGCATCAATGACTACAAGTGTAATAAGAAATGCCAAGAAAGGAAGGAAAATCTATTTGCTTAACAAGAGTGATAGGGCACAAATCGCAGAATATCTGAGTGACCACCATCAAACGTTCATTTCTGAGGAAGAGGATGTGGAACAAAAATGGAAAAAATTCAGAAACATCGTCCAGTACGCCTTAGATAAGTTCGTACCGACTAAGGTCCAAAGCGAGGGGAAAGATCCACCGTGGTATAACAATCATGTACGAAAGGTACTACGGAAACAAAGAAAGCTTCACCATAGGTTTAAGAGTAGTCGAATCATAGCTGATAAGGAAAAGCTGAACGAAGCGAAAAAGAGCGTAAAGAGAGCAATGAGAGAAGCATTCAACGAATTCGAACATAAAACATTGGCAAACAATCTAAACAAGAACCCTAAAAAGTTTTGGTCATATGTAAAATCGGTAAGCGGATCTAAATCCCCTATTCAGTCACTCGTTGACCACGATGGCACCGAAACAGAGGACGACCCAAGAAAGGCAGAAATACTGAATTCAGTGTTCCGAAACTGTTTCACTGCGGAAAATCGTAACACGGTCCCTGACTTCAGCCGTCGCACGGACGCCAAAATGGAAAATATTGAAATAAACGATATCGGAATTGAAAAACAACTGCTATCACTTAGTAGCGGAAAAGCATCCGGACCAGACGAGATACCCTTAAGATTCTACAGTGATTATGCTAAAGAACTTGCCCCCTTTCTATCAGCAATTTATCGTAGATCTCTGGAAGAACGTAAAGTACCTAGCGACTGGAAGAAAGCACAGGTCGTTCCCATTTTCAAGAAGGGTCATAAATCAGATGCGAATAATTATAGGCCTATTTCACTTACGTCAATCTGTTGTAGAATAATGGAACATGTTTTGTGTTCTCGTATTATGACGTTCTTAGATAATACAAATCTCCTTCATCATAACCAACATGGATTCCGCAAACAGAGATCATGTGAAACCCAGCTCGCCCTATTTGCCCAAGAAATTCACAGTGCCGTAGACACTGGCGAGCAGATTGATGCCGTATTCCTGGACTTCAGGAAGGCATTTGATACGGTTCCGCACTTACGTTTAGTGAAAAAAATACGTGCTTACGGAATATCGGACCAGGTTTGTGATTGGATTCAGGATTTCCTAGAAGAAAGAACACAACATGTCATTCTTAACGGTTCAAAATCTGCAGATGTAGAGGTAATTTCGGGAGTACCGCAAGGAAGCGTGATAGGACCTTTATTGTTTACAATATACATAAATGACTTAGTTGACAACATCGGTAGCTCCGTGAGGCTATTTGCAGATGACACGGTTGTCTACAAGAAAGTAGCAACATCAGAAGACTCGTACGTACTCCAGGAAGACCTGCAGAGGATTAATGAATGGTGCGACAGCTGGCAGCTTTCCCTAAACGTAGATAAATGTAATATAATGCGCATACATAGGGGCAGAAATCCATTCCAGTACGATTATGCCATAGGTGGTAAATCATTGGAAGCGGTAACGACCGTAAAATACTTAGGAGT
Source organism: Schistocerca nitens (assembly GCF_023898315.1). Classification (NCBI taxonomy): domain Eukaryota; kingdom Metazoa; phylum Arthropoda; class Insecta; order Orthoptera; family Acrididae; genus Schistocerca; species Schistocerca nitens. Next base: position 925,433,659 of record NC_064617.1, on the reverse strand, counting down.
TACTATCCGGAGCGATCTGAAGTGGAATGATCACATAAAACAAATAGTGGGAAAAGCAGGCGCCAGGTTGAGATTCATAGGAAGAATTCTAAGAAAATGTGACTCATCGACGAAAGAAGTAGCTTACAAAACGCTTGTTCGTCCGATTCTTGAGTATTGCTCATCAGTATGGGACCCTTACCAGGTTGGATTAATAGAAGAGATAGACATGATCCAGCGAAAAGCAGCGCGATTCGTCATGGGGACATTTAGTCAGCGCGAGAGCGTTACGGAGATGCTGAACAAGCTCCAGTGGCGGACACTTCAAGAAAGGCGTTACGCAATACGGAGAGGTTTATTATCGAAATTACGAGAGAGCACATTCCGGGAAGAGATGGGCAACATATTACTACCGCCCACATATATTTCGCGTAATGATCACAACGAAAAGATCCGAGAAATTAGAGCAAATACGGAGACTTACAAGCAGTCGTTCTTCCCACGCACAATTCGTGAATGGAACAGGGAAGGGGGGATCAGATAGTGGTACAATAAGTACCCTCCGCCACACACCGTAAGGTGGCTCGCGGAGTATAGATGTAGATGTAGATGTAGATGTATTTTTCAACGTAATCTCCATTCAATGCTACGGCCTTACGCCACCTTGAAATGAGGGCCTGTATGCCTGCACGGTACCATTCCACTGGTCGATGTCGGAGCCAACGTCGTACTGCATCAATAACTTCTTCATCATCCGCGTAGTGCGTCCCACGGATTGCGTCCTTCATTGGGCCAAACATATGGAAATCCGACGGTGCGAGATCGGGGCTGTAGGGTGCATGAGGAAGAACAGTCCACTGAAGTTTTGTGAGCTCCTCTCGGGTGCGAAGACTTGTGTGAGGTCTTGCGTTGTCATGAAGAAGGAGAAGTTCGTTCTGATTTTTGTGCCTACGAACACGCTGAAGTCGTTTCTTCAATTTCTGAAGAGTGGCACAATACACTTCAGAGTTGATCGTTTGACCATGGGGAAGGACATCGAACAGAATAACCCCTTCAGCGTCCCAGAAGACTGTAACCATGACTTTACCGGCTGAGGGTATGGCTTTAAACTTTTTCTTGGTAGGGGAGTGGGTGTGGCGCCACTCGATTGATTGCCGTTTTGTTTCAGGTTCGAAGTGATGAACCCATGTTTCATCGCCTGTAACAATCTTTGACAAGAAATTGTCACCCTCAGCCACATGACGAGCAAGCAATTCCGCACAGATGGTTCTCCTTTGCTCTTTATGGTGTTCGGTTAGACAACGAGGGACCCAGCGGGAACAAACCTTTGAATATCCCAACTGGTGAACAATTGTGACAGCACTTCCAACAGAGATGTCAAGTTGAGCACTGAGTTGTTTGATGGTGATCCGTCGATCATCTCGAACCAGTGTGTTCGCACGCTCCGCCATTGCAGGAGTCACAGCTGTGCACGGCCGGCCCGCACGCGGGAGATCAGACAGTCTTGCTTGACCTTGCGGCGATGATGACACACGCTTTGCCCAACGACTCACCGTGCTTTTGTCCACTGCCAGATCACCGTAGACATTCTGCAAGCGCCTATGAATATCTGAGATGCCCTGGTTTTCCGCCAAAAGAAACTCGATCACTGCCCGTTGTTTGCAACGCACATCCGTTACAGACGCCATTTTAACAGCTCCATACAGGGCTGCCACCTGTCGGAAGTCAATGAAACTATACGAGACGAAGCGGGAATGTTTGAAAGTATTCCACAAGAAATTTCCGGTTTTTTCAACCAAAATTGGCCGAGAAAAAAAATGTGTTGCATTACTTATTGAACTGCCCTCGTAGTATACTGTGCTGGAAAATAATGATTAATCTTGTTCAAATTGATTTTCGCCACACGTTCCGCAAGAGTTCTATTCTACGTCGATTCGTACTAGCAGACGCATTCATCGGTATTAATTACTTAATTGAGGTCAAAATTGGGGATGAGTGTTTTCGTCTGTATCTGGAAACCTTAGGCTGCCGCTAATACTAAGTCCATCGTTGAGAACTTCTTGCAGCGATCCAAATATTTGGAATTTTAACTACGAACCACAAACGGAATACACATTTGAAGAAACTGTGGCGTAATGATTGAGTTATTAATGAAATTACTACGGTGTAAATGGCTGTTTTTGAATAATTTTGCGTGACATATACTACTTAATGATACTCTGTACGATGAAATTGCAAAAGGAGGAAACGTAGACGGGCAGAGTTTGAACCCGCACCAATAGCGTGGTAACCTTGAACCTTAGCCCCTCCACTATGCTCACTCTCCCGAAATACAGCGAAGCTCCAAACAAACTGGTATAGGCATGCGCTTTCAAATACAGGGATATGTAAACAGGCAGAATACGATGCTACGGTCGGCAACACCTATATAAGACAGCAAGTGTCTGGCGCAGTTGTTAAATCGGTTACTGCGTCTACAATGCCAGGTTATCAAGATTTCAGTGAGTTTGTACGTGGTGTTACAGTCGGCGCATGAGCGAAGGACAAAGCATCTCCGTGGTAGCGATGAAGTGGGGATTTTCCCGTACGACCATTTATTTCATTAATGAATATCAGGAATCCGCTAAAACATCAAATCTCCGACATCGCTGCTGCCGGAAAAAGATCCTGCAAGAATGGGACCAACGACGACTGAAGAGAATCGTTCAACGTGACAGAAGTGCAACCCTTCCGCAAATTGCTGCAGATTTCAGTGCTGGACCATCAAAAAGTGTCAGCGTGCGAACCATTCAACGGAACATCATCGATATGGGCTTTCTGAGCCGAAAGCCCACCCGTGTGCCATTGACGACTGCACGACAAAAAACGTCACACTTCGCCTGGGCCCATCAATACCGACATTGGACTGTTGATGACTGGGAACGTGTTGTCTGGTCGTACGAGTCTCGTTTCAAATTGTATCGAGCGGATGGACGTGTACAGGTTGGGGACAACCTCATGAATCCATGGACCCTGCATGTCAGTAGCGGTCTGTTCAAGCTGGTGGAGACTCTATAATGATGTGGGGCGTGGGCAGTTGGAGTGATATGGGAAAGCTGATACGTCTAGATACAGCTCTGACAGGTGACACGACGTACGCATCAAGTCTGATCACGTACATCTATTCGTGTCCATTGTGAACTCCGACGGACTTGGTTATTTCCAGCAGGACAGTGCGACACCCCGCACCACCAGAATTGCTGCAGAGTGGCTCAGGAACACTCTTCTGAATTTAAAAACTTCCGCTGACCACCAAACTCACCAGAAATGAATATTATTAATCATATAGGGATGCCTTGTAACGTGCTGTTCATAAGAGATCTTCATGCCCTCTTACTCTTAGGGATTTATGGACAGTCCCGCAGGATTCATGATGTCAATTCCCTCCAGCACTACTTCAGACATTAGTCGAGTCCAAACCAAGTCGTGTTGCGGGTCTTCCGCGTGCTCGCGTGGGCCCTACAAGATATTAGGCAGGTGTACCTCTTTCTTTGGCTCTTCAGTGTATGATTAACGTTACCGATATGGGTGGTGCGCATAAAACCTCAATGTAGACTTCATTGGAATCTGGGAGCCGTCGCATGGAAAACCGCTAGTCATATACTCAGGACAGCACTCTCTGAAACAGGGCCGGGCACGGCGTGCCAAAGTTCACACGTGCCTGTCTCGGCTCTACTCTATTCTTCCCAGAAATATTCGGTAAAGCGCGGAATTTCATTTAGTATTGTGGAATGGCATTTTTCGGTCGGCAAAACTCTCTTCAAATGGTTCAAATGGCGCTATGGGACTTAACATCTGAAGTCATGAGTCCCCGAGAACTTAGAACTACTTAATCCTAACTTACCTAAGGACATCACACACATCCATTTCCGAAGCAGGATTCGAACCTGCGACCGTAGCAGTCTCGCGGTTCGGAACTGAAGCGCCTACAACCGCTCGGCCACCACGGTCGGCCCAACTCTCTTCAGTTCGGTGGAGTCGTAGTGTCAGGACTGTTCACCATTTTTTCGTGGTATGAAGCACATTCTAAGGTCCAGTAGCTGTTTGCACAAAAAGAGCCAGTCTAGCGATCTACTGTTACAAGCCTTTAATAATGAATGGCAATGAAAGAGGGACGAGAATTCTCGATATATTGCTGTTGAACAAGCGACGGGTACTCCTTATTTGCAATAAACAAACATTACTATTATCATACAGAGAGAATTTAAAGATGTAATTGGCAACGAAAGAGCAAAATATTACAACGATCGACAGACGGGATTCATTGTTCTGTACATCACGAAGCACTTTGTGTTGAATTTGCAGGCGTGCAGCACGTGAAGGAATTGATGGTATGAACAGTAAAATTGCTGAAATCGCACGCATTATTACCCCGGCAGTTGCAACAGTTTTCGATGAAACTGGACGAATAGTGTGGAGACTTGATATATTATTACCAATGCTTTGGTTCAGTCAAGGGGCATGCCTGGAACGATATTCGATTTAAACGCGCTATTGTTCAATTTGCGAAGAAGAATGGAGTGCAGGAACGAAAATTAGAACATCCGGAATGGACTCGCATTTTAAGTGAACTTGATGTACTGACCACAATAAGACGTTGCAAGGCGAGAAACAACTTCTTTCTGAATTGATGGGGATGCATTTAAAAAGAAAATCACGTTGTAGAAGGGACACATTCTGACAAACACCTAAGTTGACTGGTGCTAAAGAAAACCCGAGGTTTGAAGAATTCATCGTGGCCTTGAAAGAACTGCAGAATCGTCTTACTCGCTATCTCTTTCATCGCTTGCTGTGGTGGAACGTAATGTTGAAAACGCTGCTGACTTTACATGTGTTTTCGAGCCGTTTTCGACACCATTTCAGTTGAAGGCGCCCCTGTACATGAGCAGATGTAACTGCAAGATAGTTCTCGTTTTCAAGACAAACCCCTGTAACGTTAAGACTGTCGACGACCTCAACATTGTTTCTCTCAGGTAGCTCTCATGTCTCCACAAAGAGGCTGCAAAAGTGCTACAATATTTCGACCATTATATATGAAAGAATTTTTCGATTATGAAACTAAATATGTCACGGTTGCGTGTGCCAGAAAAAGATTATGTGGCTTCAGTGCGCCAAGAAAATTAAATAATACTGAAAATTTGTTTCGTCTTTATCTGTGTTCGAGTTTCATCCTCCTCACGCTCAGACAGCGTGGCGAGGCGGTGGGGAAAGTGTGCCAGCCAGGCTGAGCGGTGTGGCTTGCGTGCCAGGGCACAGCCCGCGAGCCGAAGAGGAAGAAGTTCATGATTAATCCGTCTTATGGTCCCCATGTGTGAAGTGTAACACGTTTACGTGATTCAGCGTTATGGTGAATTAATGTACACGTCTTAAATTGACTGTAAGAACAACTTTAAATAGTTCGCAATATGTGACGACAACTTGTAACACGGTTTCCTTTCGACTACTCAGTAGAGCTGTGTACCGACTGCTACTGATGGAGGTTTCCCCCCTGTCGTTTGTTTGACTTGGTTGCCTAGCAACGTGTGCTGTGGCGTCCGTGCCTGCCTGCCTTCAGAGCGCTGTCTACGGAGGCTCGCTTTCAGTCTGGAGTTTTCGTGCTGCCTGGCGGGCTGCGGCGGCGGTCCGCCCTCTGTTCACATTAGCTCGCTGAAGGCGTTTTGAAGAGACGTGTCGCAGTTTGAAGGCGCCGGGTAGTGCCAGAGGCCGTCTGGTTCTAAGCAAGTAGCTGCTGACGCACCGCCAGCGGATCGCCGAGACTTCTGATTTGGTGAGAGGCTCTCAGAATATTCGCCCTTAGCAAGTGGTGTTCCGGAGCCAGGAACTGGTGTTCCTGTACAAGACGAACCTTAGCTACACTTATCTTATTGCCACACTTCGTCGGCTTCTTCAGCGTTAGCGAAGGGTAGCTCTAGTGGTGTCCAATATTAATTGTGAACTTCTAAACACTGCCAAGCCGCGCGGAGTGGCCGCACGGTTAGAGGCGCCATGTCACGGATTGCGCGGGCTCTCCCGCCGGAGGTTCGAGTCCTCCCTCGGGCAAGGGTGTATATGTTGTCCTTAGAATAAGTTAGTTTTAGTTAGTCTAAGTAGTGTGTAAGTGAAATGATAATTAAGTCGACACCCTAGCTGCCAACAGGCGTTGATATACACCATTTGGGACATACTGAAAATGTGTGCCCCGACCGGGATTCGAACCTGGGATCTCCTGTTTAAAAGGCAGACGCTCTATCCATCTGAGCAACCGAAGGCACAGATGATAGTGCGCCTGCAGGAACACGCCTTTTATGTGCAGATTGATTCTTATTAGCATTTAAAAACTCCCCAGCGTAGATGACGCTGAGGCAAGTAATGTGATGTAAGACATATGGGGCCGCAAATGTCGGGGAATATCCCAAAGGTGGACGACAGATGTTGAACATGTGACGTCACCAGATGACGCACCTAGCCGCACGTGGAGCCACTGGGCTTGTCGATCCCACCCTCAACAACACGGGCAGTGTTGGGCTGCTCTGTTTTCGAACGCCGTTTGTAAACGTGATCAGTTGTAAATGTAGTAGATACAAAAGTACTGCCTCGCTGTAACCAAGCTAAAGCTCATTTTATTTTGTGTTTATTTCCTTTAGTCCCTTCCTTTTTTATTTGTAGACTTTATTTAGTGAAGAATACGTAGGTAATTTACTGGTACCAATGCAAATCGGAAGCTTATATTTATTTACTCGAGACATAATATGGTAGGCTTTTTTTGCTCAGCACTTTACAATTAACCAGAGGAGTCCGTGGTGCCGGTAAATAAAACAATGAATATTATCTCAATGTAAATATATAATTGTCTAACGCAATACAAAAAAATACTGCCGCCTCGCCGCAAGACAAGAACCCTGAACCCCACGCACTGAAGTCGTGAATGTAGTCTCTTTTCTTTTTTTTCCCATTTTGTTCGTTGTATTTGGTCGTAGAGGACGTCACATGACATCCATTCTAGTTCGTTGTTGATCCTTTCACTCAGTTTGTTTATTACACAGACCAGGCAGATCTCTGACCGCACACTCTGAGCTACCGCGCCGGCTGACTCCCTCCTCTCGGAGCCATACCGACTCGTGGAATACTTGACCTGGGCTGGGATGATCAGATGCTACAGACCGGCAGGCTCCACAACTGCACGTGCTGCTGGTACGTCAGCTGATGACGTCACATGTTCAACATTTGTCATCTGCTTTTGGGGTATTTCCCGACATATGTGGCCGCAAGTGTCTTACGTTAAGCTACTTGCTTCAACATCATCTACGTCGCTTCGGGGTTTTTTTAAACGTGAATTAGAATCACCCCGTATTTACGGCATGAGTCAGCAAAGACAGGCCACCCTAAATATATCTGAAACGGATAAATATATCGAGGTGCGGTTTTTGTCAAGCTGTAGTGCACATCATGATGAATTTTCTCATATTCGCAAGTAATTTTTATCGTTTATGGTCTCCGAATTACGACACAGACTTTTTTTTTTCTAATGCAACTATATACTTTCTTCTGTGGGATATGGAAGAAGCTTCTAAGCGAACTTCAGTGACATAACATGTATGGCACTTGATCAAATCGCATCACCATAACAGCGGCGCAAACCACTGTCCGTTCGTCAGGGAAGAGTTTGCACAAACGTCTGCCCTATTATTCCAAATGCTACGGTAGCAGGTTCGAATCCTGCCTTTACTAGTTAGGTTTAATTAGTTCTAAGTTCTAGGCGACTGATGACCTCAGAAGTTAAGTCGCATACTGCTCAGAGCCATTTGAACCATTTGAGCCATTACCACGGCAGTCATGTCAAGTGGTCAACATGTTGACCATTAGTATTCCTACTCACTATAAATTGGTTCTCGAGAAACAGTACTGGACGCTGAATTTCATTTAGAGTTAACGGCAGCACAGGTCCGTATTATAAGGCATTTTATGCCTTCGGGAGTCATTGATGTTTCCTAATAGACCTCTTGTTTTAATTTTTGGCCAGATAAAAGTATAGAAGTGTTAAGTCTGTTGAATATGCACATCGTTTTGCGTTTCCTGGACGGCCGTTAATGCTATCCAAATGTTCTCTTAAGAGAGTCTGTCAGTACAAGTTCAGAATGATTGCCTTGTGTCCAGTGGGATTTCCTCCAATAAGTGTAGCAGCAGCATATTTTAGGAACTCGAGGTACTAGAATGTATTTAGATTTCCATAAGCAAAACAGGGACCAACGATTCCGGTCTTGCAAAACTCGCACCAAACGTTTATCGACCAAGAGCGCTCTTTTTATCCATTCCTTTGAGTAAGCGTGGAATTTTCATCTGACGATTGGTGCATACTGCGAACATTGAGTTGCCCATTTGTACACGATGCTTCTTCCTTAAACAAAATTTTTCACAGATATGGCGGAACACTTTACACTTTTAGTAAGTGGCATTGGGAGAACTGTAACTAATTTTGGAAGTGACTGCCATGCAGCTATAGATGCAGTGAAATGGGTGGATGAAATTCCATGGACTATAGTATTCGCAGAACACTCGTTTGGTTAACCTATCTTTGCCTTCCGAGATGCCTCTTAGGGACATTTGAATTACGTGTTACTGCAGCTAAAATGTTAGTTTCATTTCTTTCATCAGTTGCTCGTCTTTTCCTTGGTGTATTTTAGTCTCTACATTTCCACTTTCTAGAGCATTTTTGTTACTGTTTGCAGAGACTGATCGCGAGCTATTGGCACGATCTGGATACTTCTCAGCATACAGCTGCGCCCCTGCTCTAATAGTTTGGCGACATTCGCCACTAACGATATTCACCTTTTTCGACTGTCATATACATTGTGAACGTATCAATATATTTACTTGCAAGTTATCCGATTACTGCAACAGCACGTCACAGACTGAAGGGCTTCAAACGCACAGGTGAACTCAAGAAGCATAACAGAGTTACGTGTTTACTTAAATTTGGTATAACAGGACAGACGTACGTATGTTGAACCTCTTCTCCTGACGGCGGGACATTGGTCTGCAGCGCTGCTATCTTGATACTGTTTGGTCAAGTTCCGTACATGCTATGTCGTTACAGTTCTCTTAGAAGCTTCTCGAAAATGCCACAGAAAAAAGTATATCCTTCTCTCAGGAAAGAAACAAAGTCTGTATCGTAATTTAAAGACTATAAACGATAAAAATTACTTGCAGACGTCAGAAAACTAGCCGTATTGTTCGCTATCAGTTGGCGAAAACCGAACCTCAATATATTTAAATAAATAAATAAGTACTTACAATTTGCTGGCATCTGCGTGCTTATGTTTCGGAAATGAAGTGTTTGTGCGACCTCCAGACCAGATGAGAGGGAACGTAGATGCCAACGAACTGTAACTAATTACTTATTTATTTACATAAAAAAACGGGACGTGAACTCTTTTATAATCTAAAAATAACAAATGTCAAAACAAAGCTCTATCTGTATCGACGATACAGGATGATAATGAGGACAGCACAACACCCAGTCCCTTGGCGGGGAAAGTTCCCAGACCCAGCCGGGAATCGAACCCGGGCCCAGAGTATTGACAATCCGTCACGCTGACCATGCTACATCTACATTTATACTCCGCAAGCCACCCAACGGTGTGTGCGCAAGCACTTTACGTGCCACTGTCGTTACCTACCTTTCCTGTTCCAGTCGCGTATGATTCGCGGGAAGAACGACTGCCGGAAAGCCTCCGTGCGCACTCGAATCTCTCTAATTTTACGTTCGTGATCTCCTCGGGAGCTGTAAGTAAGGGGAAGCAATATATTCGATACATCATCCAGAGACGCACCCTCTCGAAACCTGGACAGCAAGCTACACCGCGATGCAGAGCGCCTCTCTTGCAGAGTCTGCCACTTGAGTTTGCTAAACATCTCCGTAACGCTATCACGCTTACCAAATAACCCTGTGACGAAACGCGCCGCTCTTCTTTGGATCTTCTGTATCTCCTCTGTCAACCCGCCCTGGTACGGATCCCACACTGATGAACAATACTCAAGTATAGGTCGAACGAGTGTTTTGTAAGCCACCTCCTTTGTTGATGGACTACATTTTCTAAGGACTCTCCCAATGAATCTCAACCTGGCACCCGCCTTACCAACAATTAATTTTATACGATCATTCCACTTCAAATCGTTCCGTACGCATACTTCCAGATATTTTACAGAAGTAACTGCTACTAGTGTTTGTTCCGCTATCATATAATCATAGAATAAAGGATCCTTCTTTCTATGTATTCTCAATACAATACATTTGTCTATGTTAAGGGTCAGTTGCCACTCCCTGCACCAAGTGTCTATCCGCTGCAGATGTTCCTGCATTTCGCTGCAATTTTCTAATGCTGCAACTTCTCTGTATACTATAGCATCATCCGCGAAAAGCCGCATGGAACTTCCGACACTATCTAGTAGGTCATTTTTATATGTATTGTGAAAAGCAATGGTCCTATAACATTCCCCTATGGCACGCCAGAAGTTACTTTAACGTCTGTAGACGTTTCCCCATTGAGAACAACATGCTGTGTTCTGTTTGCTAAAAACTCTTCAATCCAGCCACACAGCTGGTCTGATATTCCGTAGGCTCTTACTTTGTTTATCAGGCGACAGTACGGAACTGTATCGAACGCCTTCCGGAAGTCAAGGAGAGTGGCATCTACCTGGGAGCCTGTATCTAATATTTTCTGGGTCTCATGAACAAATAATGCGAGTTGGGTGTCACACGATCGCTGTTTCCGGAATCCATGTTGATTTCTACAGAGTAGATTCTGGGTTTCCAGAAATGACATGATACGCGAGCAAAAAACATGTTCTAAAATTCTACAACAGATCGATGTCAGAGATCCCACTGAAGATGCCTTAGGAAAAAGAGGCGAAACGCGTCTTGGAGAAATAAATTACAGTCCAGCAAGAAAAGGCGGAATTTTTTACATAACAAATGTTTATGAATTTCTTTCATACTCTTTTTTTGCATACCTTGTTTATTGCCATGTTTTAATAAGATTGTTTTTGAATGTTGTAATACAGCCATTTTACTGCGTCGTATCTCAAGTTTGCTAGAGGGAGTATGTGTCCAGTCTTACTGACTTATATTTCGCGTGCTTCAACTCACGTTGTACGAATTTTGTGGCACCTGTTTGACCTGTACATCATTAATTATTCTAATGTTAGGCCTCAAGGCCACAAATTTGTGTGGATTGGTATGTCTTTGGCCTAGCTTTAAGAAATAAAATAACAGCTTCCTTTGTCATAAATTTTTCTTTGTCTAGCCCTTTCACTCGCATTTCCCCACTTTCCTACGTTTCACCAACATTATGGAAGCGTTCCGCACAAAATTCCGTGTCATTAATATATTAAATGTTGGTAAAGGACATGCGTATGCGAATAAGGCATTGGCGGACGCAGATCTTATTTCTCTTACCGACACAGAATTCTGACCACGTGGTTGCGCCTGAAACCGCCCAGGATGACGATGAAGCGGCACAGTAGCCGGCGGCTGCGGTGCATCAGCTGGAGAGCAGCGGGTGGCGGCGCTGTTTGCGGCACCGGCGTCGCGGTGGGGGCGGCTGTGGGGGTGGGGGCGGGGGCGGGGGTCGGAGGCCGGCGTGGCCGGGATGGCCGCGCGTCAGTCAGCCGGCAGCCGCTGCGCCCGCGACACGCCGCCTCCAGCGCAGCCGCCAGCCGCGCACGTGTCCTGCCGCGCCGCACCTAGCCGGCACACGTGGGCAGCCCCGCACCTGTTGCTGTGACTAGCCTAGAGTGCTACCGGTCACCTGTTGCAATCACGCCGGTACCAGCACCGTGACGCGAGAGCCTGACTCACACGTGTTAAGCTGACACGACCACAGTGCCGGGACGGTGCACCACGCGAGTGCTTACCTTACACGTATTATTGTCACATCACAATAGAACAGTGACTCAGTGCACGAAACAACATTGCCTGCCTTATTTCGTAGTGCTGTCACGTCACTTCCAACACGTGATAACACCGGTTCGCGACGTCACGTGAGTGTCTCATTTTCGCGTGTTGCTGTCACGCCCCAATCAGCTCAGAACGGTGGCGGTTCCCGACGTCACGTGAGTGTCTGTTCCACACGTGCTGCTGTCACAACGACGACCAGTCCCTGCCTCTCGTGGAAGCAGTTGTACTGTCCTCGTGACACCGTGGGCAAGGAGGATCCATCACCGCTAGGTGAGTACCTGTTTCCCAGTCTACTCTGTTATATCGAACAGAACGCATGTTCTTGCCACCTACGATCGAAATTGCCCCAGTCACATGAAGTCTATCGATATTTGTCACATTGGTTTGGAAACATTTATTTCTCTTTCATTTAACATTACAGTCTCTGGACGAATTTTTTTGTTGTGGTTGATATACAGGCTACATATTTAAGGGGAAATTCCGTCAGGCAATCAATATTTATGGTTTCATTGTTGTACCCTAATTACTATCAATGAATACAGAATAGCTCCTCTAAGAATCCGATGCAGAATTTCCTTTTCCATCCTTGACTATCTGAACTAGTGCTTCGTTTATCACAGAAACCACACACATCGATGTTTGGGATTCCACGTTTTCGGTATTCGAAGTCAGTTCGTTAGTCTTTGAGCCAAATCTCGTCCTATTGTGCCGATATGTTATTTCAAGTATGTCTGCTGTCCTGGATAAAGCACATATCGTCAATCATGTCGTACGATCACTGATCGCGCTTCTCCGTGTGCATGCTTTCGGAAGTCATTTTCCTGAAAAAGAACCAGTCACAATTTTTATCACGAAATGACCTATATAAACTCGTATCCCATTGCCCAATATTAGAATGGATAAGAGAGCACGAAACGACTACTGCAGACGGATAATGAAGCCCTTTTAATAAGTTGAGAGTATAATAATGGATGATTAGTATTTTCATTTCAGTAAAAAATTGCTTGTACTTGCAGTTACTTGGGATCTTCAGAATCGCAATTATATACTAATGGCAAAAGCTTTCACTTGTAGTTCACAGAATAAAATCGGTGAAAACTACATGTACGCCGGCTTCCGTACTACTTACGGAAGGACTGTATAACTTATTACAGCTGATTTCAAAGTGGACTGTATTGCAGGTTAAGAAAAAGAAGAAACTTGACAGGGCTAGAGAATTTGTTACAGTTATATACACAGGGTTTTCGAGTGAACTTGTGCCCAGTTAATGGCTTAAACGACTCGAGCACATGTAGGCAAGTTTTTCGGCACGTAATAGGACGTAAAGGGGAGAGTGTTTAGCTGGGTGGTTAAATAAACGGCCTTTACTTACCACACAGTTTAGCCGTGTTTTGTTGTGTTAGCCTCCCAGTGAGTAGTGGCGGCAGGCTTCGACCTCACATTCTGGGCATTTCCCGCCAGTTTTTTGCCCAGAAGTCCACTACGAGCTGTGGCGTGTTCTATATTATTGTACTCCTGTTATAACGGCTATTAATGCTGAATAAAAATGTTCACCATTCCATTTGAAATAATTCGATGCATTTCCTTATGATTTGCCTCACAGCTCCAGCAAATATTATAAAGGTTAAAACCATTTTGCAATTTTCAGCTGTATGAATTAAAAAGTAAAGTTTATTGTATCATTCACCTGCGCGCTGACAACTGATTTCGATACTTCGCCGTTATTACCCGATAACACAAAAGTGAATGGCGGAATAGAAAATTTCATTTTAAAAATTGTAAAAAGCAGAAAGTGGGAAAACGTGTTTAACATGAAATTATTTAAATTTCTGGAGAGATAATAAAGTTAGGGGCATGAACTACACAGAATAGCAAGTCGCCCACCACCGGAAGAACTACTTTAAGATAGCCTTATTTCGGCGTTTTGAGTCGTTTATGAAATGTCAATGGTGTCCATGTAAAGTCTGACAATTACAAATGAGAACAGTATTATAAAAAAGGGGTCTGAAGTTATTGCGAGAAGATTGTCACAAGAAAGCTTTTATGCTTAGATCTGAACAGCTAACTATTGTTAAAGCCATAGTGTATGTTACGAGTCCTTGAAAACGCAACGCGGAAAACAACGCACGTTTTGTGAACAGTCGTTAAAAAAGTGTCACTTTATTTTGTCTCTTATTCAGTGAAAGAACTTCTTTTTTCCAGTGGAAACCCTCATAGAATTTTGTAAATTCTGAAGTAGGATTGTTAGGAGACCTGGAAAATGAGAAACGTTTCTGATCGTTTTCCATCCATTGACGACATTTTTGCATTCTAATATACAGCATAGACCTTAAACCGTAAAACTGAATAGCTACTGTTTGTGATATTAATTCGACTTTGTCATAGAATGATTCATGAATTCGACTGTGTCATGAAATTTTTCTTAAAGAGGTCTGACTGTTTCACACTTTCAAGAATAGTGAGTTAATAGACGGATAAATTAATTTTTAAACGCTGCGTGCAGTTTTCAGTTTCACCCAGAATTTTTGGTCTAGTTTAAATCATAGAATTTTTCATAATAATAACCAAAGCTAACATTATTGGAATCACATTTTCTCAATAACAGACGACCACAATATAGGACATATATTCGCTAAATTAGTGGAATACCCAACACTGTTCACACGGAATACTCGGCTCCCTTGGAAAATATCGGCATTCGCTGGAACAGATATAATATCGGTAGATTCAGATGCAGAGGAGATAAATTTCTACTCTGGTAACACATGTGTTCCTAATTCCAGGTTTTCATGTCGTTCTTAAAAAAAAATGACTCTGAGCACTATGGGACTTAACATCTGTGGTCATCAGTCCCCTAGAACTTAGAACTACTTAAACCTAAGGACATCACACACAGCCATGCCCGAGGCAGGATTCGAACCTGCGACCGTAGCGGTCACGCGGTTCCAGACTGAAGCGCCTAGAACCGCACGGCCACACCGGCCGGCTGGCATTCTTCAGTTAAGCGACGAAGATGCCGCAGCTTCCGCGGTTACACATACTATTCTTCGCCAATCATTGCTACGTCATTGTTTCAAATTATCTAGCCGTCACCAGGACAATTAAGCCTATAAAAGTTGCAGTTCTCAGTTACATTTTGCAGTGTTGTTTACAGTTTGAAGAAAAGCTGTATTTATTTCGTGCGACTGCTTCTGGTTGTGTTTTGCGGTTAGTGTGCTGGTCTTTTTCTGAAAGTAATACTGCACTGTGGGAACGCTGAACAGCCAGTGGCGGACTACGCGGCCACCTGCTGGGTATCCTCCGCTCGCAGCTCGGCGTGCGACGCGGCAGTTAACCAATACACACTGCCCTCGGCAAGAGATCGTATCTCAAATTTTAAAACCGTACGTGCGATTTACGTTTCTAAAACACTCAGAAAAGCGGACCGGCTTATCACAGTCAACTACCGTACGCTTCAATTATGTTCGTAGCATTTTACGCCATGTGAAATACGTGACTGTTGAAAATAATTGAGAAAAGGATTCACTTTGCTGTCGCTCACGCAACATTAAATTATTAACCACGATGTTTAAGGGTGAGAAGGTAACTTGGAAAGTCAATCCCTTGAAGCATGGTTAAGAATGGATACTTCTAGGTTGCTAGTGAGGTACGTCGCTACTGGTGTGCTAAGAGTTATCCGGCTCAGATACGCTACTTTTGTTGCTCTAGACCTACGTCTGTACTCTGCGAATGACTATGTAGTGTGTGACCGAAGGTACCTTTTGTATCATACTATCATACATGAGAGTTTCTTCCTGTTACCGTCGTGGATGGAGCGCGGGAAGAGTATTTTTTGCTCTTCTGCGCTAGGAGTAACCAGCACAGTTTTGTTTTCTAGATCTGTACGCAATCGATCCGTAGGGGCCGGCCAGGGTGGCGGAGCGATTCTAAGCGCTACAGTCTGGAACCACGCGACCGCTGCGGGCGCAGGTTCGAATCCTGCCTGGGGCATGGATGTGTGTGATGTCCTTAGGTTAGTTAGGTATAAGTAGTTCTAAGTTCTAGGGGACTCATGACCTCAGAAGTGAAGTCCCATAGTGCTCAGAGCCATTTTGCAGATTAGGAGGTAGTTGTTAGTCTTCGGTCCAAATTGATGTTTTATTATGACGTAATGGGATACTACATTTTAATCAACTGAAGCTTTCTCGAAGATAACTACATCTCTGAAAAGTCTAACATTACAACTATTACCATCCGCTTAAGCAGCCCCTCAAGGGAATAACGATTCTTAGGGTAGATCACATAACTAATGAGGATGTATTGAATAGAATTGGGGAGAAGAGAAATTTGAGGCACAACTTGACTAGAAGAAGCGATCGGTTGCTAGGACATATTCTGAGGCATCAAGGGATTACCAATTTAGTATTGGAGGGCAGCGTGGAGGGTAAAAATCGTAGAGGGAGACCAAGAGATGAGTACACCAAGCAGATTGAGAAAGATGTAGGTTGCAGTAGTTACTGGGAGATGAAGAACCTTGCACAGGATAGAGTAGCATGGACAGCTGCATCAAACCAGTCTCAGGACTGAAGACCACAACAACAACAGCAGTCTTTGGTTACGAAATACTCGCTTTTAAAAAAATTATTATTACTCACAAGTATCAAATGCACGTGATATATAGGGAATGACAAATGACAGTTCATATTCTGCTACCTGGCAGTGTGACACTGCGTCAGTTCGCATGTTTAAGTACCGTTTATGCAGCTAACTCGGCAAAGCTAAAGAAGATCATTACTGAAATCATGCTTAGTTTTATTGTTTATTTTTAATTAAATATGGTTGGCCTACTGAACTAATAGAAGAGCAGCTCCTATACAACACTAAAATGCCTCCTGTTAGACGTTGCAATAATCTTACGGCAGTTAGTAACACGAAACTACATGAAGTGTTGCGTAGTGTTGAACGTGTACTTGTTACATTGAGAAGTCCCAGTATTGTTGAGTAGACCATGTTGTTGTTGTTGTGGTCTTCAGTCCTGAGACTGGTTTGATGCAGCTCTCCATGCTACTCTATCCTGTGCAAGCTTCTTCATCTCCCAGTACCTACTGCAACCTACATCCTTCTGAATCTGCTTAGTGTATTCATCTCTTGGTCTCCCTCTACGATTTTTACCCTCCACACTGCCCTCCAATACTAAACTGGTGATCCCTTGATGTCTCAGAACATGTCCTACCAACCGATCCCTTCTACTAGTCAAGTTGTGCCACAAATTTCTCTTCTCCGCAATCCTATTCAATACCTCCTCATTAGTTGTGTGATCTACCCATCTAATCTTCAGCATTCTTCTGTAGCACCACATTTCAAAAGCTTCTATTCTCTTCTTATCCAAACTATTTATCGTCCATGTTTCACTTCCATACATGGCTACACTCCATACAAATACTTTCAGAAACGACTTCCTGACATTTAAATCTATACTCGATGTTAACAAATTTCTCTTCTTCAGAAACGCATTCCTTCCCATTGCCAGTCTACATTTTATATCCTCTCTACTTCGAACATCATCAGTTATTTTGCTCCCCAAATAGCAAAACTCCTTTACTACTTTAAGTGTCTCATTTCCTAATCTAATTCCCTCAGCATCAACCAACTTAATTCGACTACATTCCATTATCCTCGTTTTACTTTTGTTGATGTTCATCTTATATCCTCCTTTCAAGACACTATCCATTCCGTTTAACTGCTCTTCCAAGTCCTTTGCTGTCTCTGACAGAATTACAATGTCATCGGCAAACCTCCAAGTTTTTATTTATTCTCCATGGATTTTAAAACCTACTCCGAATTTTTCTTTTCTTTCCTTCACTGCTTGCTCAATATACAGATTGAATAACATCGGGGAGAGGCTACAACCCTGTCTCACTCCCTTCCCAACCACTGCTTCCCTTTCATGTCCCTCGACTCTTGTAACTGCCATCTGGTTTCTGTACAAGTTGTAAATAGATTTTCGCTCCCTGTATTTTACCCCTGCCACCTTCAGAATTTGAAAGAGAGTATTCCAGTCAACATTGTCAAAAGCTTTCTCTATGTCTACAAATGCTAGAAACGTAGGTTTGCCTTTCCTTAATCTAGCTTCTAAGATAAGTCGTAGAGTCAATATTGCCTCACGTGTTCCTATATTTCTACGGAATCCAAACTGATCTTCTCCGAGGTCGGCTTCTATTAGTTTTTCCATTCGTCTGTAAAGAATTCGTGTTAGTATTTTGCAGCCGTGACTTATTAAACTGATAGTTCGGTAATTTTCACATCTGTCAACACCTGCTTTCTTTGGGATTGGAATTATTATATTCTTCTTGAAGTTTGAGGGTATTTCGCCTGTCTCATATATCTTGCTCACCAGATGGTAGAGTTTTGTCAGGACTCGCTCTCCCAGGGCCATCAGTAGTTCTAATGGAATGTTGTCTACTCCCGGGGCCTTGTTTCGACTCAGGTCTCTCAGTGCTCTGTCAAACTCATCACACAGTATCATATCTCCCATTTCATCTTCATCTACATCCTCTTCCATTTCCATAATATTGTCCTCAAGTACATCGCCCTTGTATAGACCCTCTATATACTCCTTCCACCTTTCTGCTTTCCCTTCTTTACTTAGAACTGGGTTTCCATCTGAGCTCTTTATATTCATACAAGTGGTTCTCTTTTATCCAAAGGTCTCTTTAATTTTCCTGTAGGCAGTATCTATCTTACCCCTGGCGAGACAAGCCTCTACATCCTTACATTTGTCCTCTAGCCATTTTGCACTTCCTGTCGATCTCATTTTTGAGACATTTGTATTCCTTTTTGCCTGCTTGATTTATCGCATTTTTATATTTTCTCCTCTGATCAATTAAGTTCAATATTTCTTCTGTTACCCAAGGATTTCTACTAGCCCTCGTCTTTTTACCTACTTTATCTTCTGCTGCCTTCACTACTTCATCCCTGAAAGCTACCCATTTTTCTTCTACTGTATTTCTTTCCCCCATTCCTGTCAATTGTTCCCTTACGCTCTCCCTGAAACTCTGTACAACCTCTGGTTCTTTCAGTTTATCCAGGTCCCTTCTCCTTAAATTCCCACCTTTTTGCAGTTTCTTCAGTTTTAATCTACAGTTCATAACCAATAGATTGTGGTCAGAGTCCACATCTACCCCTCGAAACGTCTCACAATTTAAAACCTGGTTCCTAAATCTCTGTCTTACCATTATATAATCTATCTGAAACCTGTCAGTATCTCCAGGCTTCTTCCATGTATACAACCTTCTTTGATGATTCTTGAACCAAGTGTTAGCTATCATTAAGTTGTGCTGTGTGCAAAATTCTACCAGACGGCTTCCTCTTCCATTTCTTAGCCCCAATCCATATTCACCTACTACGTTTCCTTCTCTTACTTTTCCTACTACCGAATTCCAGTCACCCATGACTATTAAATTTTCGTCTCCCTTCACTATCTGAATAATTTCTTTTATTTCATCATACATTTCTTCAATTTCTTCGTCATCTGCAGAGCTAGTTGACATATAAACTTGTACTACTGTGATAGGCGTGGGCTTCGTGTCTATCTTGGCCACAATAATGCGTTCACTATGCTGTTTGTAGTAGCTTACACGCACTCCTATTTTTTTTATTCATTATTAAACCTACTCCTGCATTCCACCGTTTTGATTTTGTATTTATAACCCTGTATTCGCCTGACCAAAAGTCTTGTTCCTCCTGCCACCGAACTTCACTAATTCCCACTATATCTAACTTTAACCTATCCATTTCCCTTTTTAAATTTTCTAACCTACCTGCCCGATTAAGGGATCTGACATTCCACGCTCCGATCCGTAGAACGCCAGTTTTCTTTCTCCTGATAACGACATCCTTCTGAGTAGTCCCCGCCCGGAGATCCGAATGGGGGACTATTTTACCTCCGGAATATTTTACCCAAGATGACGCCATCATCATTTAACCATACAGTAAAGCTGCATGCCCTCGGGAAAAACTACGGCTGTAGTTTCCCCTTGCTTTCAACCGTTCGCAGTACCAGCACAGCAAGGCCGTTTTGGTTAGTGTTACAAGGCCAGATCAGTCAATCATCCAGACTGTTGCCCCTGCAACTACTGAAAAGGCTGCTGCCCCTCTTCAGGAACCACACGTTTGTCTGGCCTCTCAACAGATACCTCTCCGTTGTGGTTGCACCTACGATACAGCTATCTGTATCGCTGAGGCACGCAAGCCTCCCCACCAACGGCAAGGTCCATGGTTCATGGGGGGGGGGGGGGGGGGAGTAGACCATTGTTGCTGCAACTGGTCGAATCTCCCAAGTAACAAGATATTGTGCAACAGTGGCCACAAACAGCACAGGAGTTCTGTCATTGTGCAATGCATTTCAAAATTTTATGAGTAGACCATAAAATTTTGAAATGCATTGCACAATGACAGAACTCCTGTGCTGTTTGTGGCCACTGTTGGACAATATCTTGTTACTTGGGAGATTCGACCAGTTGCAGCAACTGGCCTCGACTACAGTGTTTTGTTTTCATCCTCGTATCGCATGATTAAATAGCTTGTTAACAAGTATATTTACTGAAAAAGGAAAGAAATTAAAAAAGATCAATCATAACAGATTTGATAGAGTTCCACAAAATGAAATTTCAAATTCGAAGAGTATTAAAAAGAGACAAAAATAATGCTTATGATTTGTTCTTACGTATATGCAATGAGATATAGTCTACAGCTATTAGGGAAGATCAGATTAATTAGTGTAATTCTTTGAGGGTGAAGTACACGAAGTCACAAAGATACAGGTGCTGACAGTGATGTAGTAATTGACCCTACACCATGGTACTTAGACCAAAGTTATTTGCTGTGTTTAGCTCAGAAGTGCTCTGGAACCTTTGAAAGAGCAGCCATAATCATCCGATTACGTAATAATTTTTTCAGTTGTTTTATTACATACACATAAATAGTTAATGATACTACTTAAGTCAGAATGCCAATTTTATATCGTATTACACATAATTTATCATAACCGTACCAACACAGTTAAATCAGTCTGACAGGAAATGAAACTCAGAAGTGGGGATATTAAACATTTCTGCCAAGTAGAATAAGGAATCACCAAAATAACGCCTACTGAATCTGTAGTGTCATTCCTTAAAGACAATCAAGTCTGAATACTGCAATACCGCAAAAGGTTGGCCTGTGGAAGTCGTAAAAATAGGAGTATCTTCAGACCTGATAATCTACGCTAAACAGCGACAAATAACGTAACATAGGAGCTTTAGCTGCGAAGGAATTTGGTGCCGCCTTACATGAATCCGTGCACAATGCAGCATCTTCTTCAGTTCATTCAATTCAAAGAGTCCACAGAGACCTGAAGCAAATAAATGCCAACAATCCTTAATTAAAATCTTTGGGTGAATGCGGGTCTTTACTAATTTTCAACAAATATATTGTATTTTTAAAATGATATTTTTCGTTGCATTATTTATTAAAATCAGCTTTTGGAATTTCCTTGTATCAGGCGTCTTTGTTCACCTCTGTTAAAAATACAAGCACATACATATTTTTATTTCTATACATTACGTATTCGACTGTAGATTCTGAGGCAGTGGCACTTTTTTGTAACCACGGTTCCAGTTCTTTGAGGTGAAGTCGCTGTTGTACTCCTAAAATCTTCGATGTAATTGCCATTAAGAAGCTCTCATAGCATAACAGATAGGCACTGAGAGATTGTATTTTCCTCTCTTAATCTTAGGAGCGACCATTTCCAGCAATACAGCAGCTTTTGCACCATTAACGTTCTGGTAACGAAGCTCAATTTCCTAAACAAGTTATGAGTGTAAGTTCTTGCTGCTCCCTATACCAGTTTGTCATCTACCTCCTTCTTTTCTTTTTCACACGAAAAATAATAGAGCAGCTACGATAGCAGCAACCTTTTGGTCGTGCAGCATTTTAATGAGACTAATAATAGCGCAGTTTTGTTGACTAGCCTAGGAGAACTTCAAGAATATCACACAATTTATTATGCATTAACGTATGCCTTCTAGAGGTCAGTTTTTAAGACATTGTTGACATCCATCTGGTGCCCGAAGCACACAAAATATCACTTTATTGTCTTTAGATGACTGCCCACTTGGGATTCCCAAGAGACGAAAAGCTGATTGAAAGAATGTACTACCATACTAAGCAACAGGTACAGGGAATAAGACGATAAATAATTCAATACCAAGTAACTTAAGAGCGAAATCCATTATGTACACAAAAAAAGAGCCCAATAGAACATAATAATCGTCAGAAATATGGTACTGAACGAAATGCTGAGCAGTAGTAGGCACCACACGGGCAACAACAACAAAAAAAGTAGGGTAGCTCGCGCTCCTGACATACGCAAGTTTAATGGGCTGTACACCACCAGGATCGTAGGTTATTTTGTGCAGCACGCACTTCCTTGATGAAGTTTCCAGATCCTTAAAAAGGGAGAACGAGGAAGCAATATTTGTCAAGGGAAGGTATCTGAACGACACTTAGTTCAAATGTTCGAGAGAGCGAAAACTAGACTCCCTAGAAACTACACAATGGGTTTTTGTCGGAATTTTTATAATCAGCGTGGGATCTAGTTTTGTGGTAAAAGCTTTAAATGCTTGAAAGTAATCAGGGTAATTATGAAAAAATAGGCATTTGAGGGAAAATTGAAATACTTCGCATACAGCTGCCACTAGCTATGTAAATAAAGTTTAAAAAAGTTCATCTCTTCAATGCCTATCTAGTTTTGGGCACAAACACTACATCTGTGTGGTATTTAACTGTCAATAAAAACCTGAAATAAAAAAAATTGAAAAGAATGACAAATGTTTCTTGAAATGATTTGTGCAAACGTAAGAAATAAAACATACACTAGAAGCGCCTTAAGCTGCTCGAAGTCATGAATTGCATATGAGGTGCCGATTCAGAATTTAAAGCTCAGTGTTTAACTTAGAGTGTTACAATTTTAAAGAATACTACAGGATATTTTTCTAGTGGATTATGTAGACCGCGCAGTCCCATTTGCTGTATGTAATTTCTAGCATAATTCAGAGGTGCGTCAATTTTTTCCCTAATACTGTTCAGCTATAGCTGCAAAGGGAAGGACTTAATGGCCTAAGTACGAAAGTAAGCCTGGAAATGAATTATAATGAGGCTAAATGAAAATACAATCAACTCATAGTGTCATACTGTGTGACTTTTATAAATGTTTCTAATTGAAGTTAAAATGTTGGCGAAATAAGGCGGCATCACGTTGAAGACAGCAAGGGAATATCGCAGTCACGAAAAACTGGGTTTCAGAATCCATGATATAAAATGAGGTTCTCCCCGAGTCGTCTAAGGTTCTTAAAGTTTGCCGGCCTTTGTGGCCGAGTGGTTCCAGACGCTTCAGTCTGAAACCGCGCGACCGTTACGGTCGCAGGTTCGAATCCTGCCTCGGGCATGGGTATGTGTGTGATGTCCTTAGGTTAGTTAGGTTTAAGTAGATTTACGTTCTAGGGGAGTGATGACCTCAGATGTTGAGTCCCATAGTCGTCAGAGCCATTTGAACCATTTTTTCTTAAAGTTTAAACAACTGTATCTTCATTGAAATAACTGATCCGATTAGGACACAAGACCATGTTAATGTCCAGTTTCAGAACAACACAATGTTTTGCATGACAGTAATAGTGATATTCGGACTTCGTGAAGGACATTAGGATGCAGGCTCGACTTGTAGAAAGGAAAATGCATAAAGGTTAGCGCGCTGATGGAGCGCGAATGCTGGGTCACGAAACCAACCACTTCCAGCGAATATGACAGACTGAAACGTTAATACATTTTCGACATAATATTATTAAAATGGGTCAAGTACATGGATAAAGAACGACATTGGAGTCAAATTTGTATCTGTTCTTATTCAAGCAAGAGTGCATAACGTAAGAGATACATGACCTGTACGGTTTTCGCACTTTTCTGAACAAAATACAGAACACGGAAAATAGATATTAATTAATTACATAGAGATACTTTCGATTCAGACTTATGGTTCAATCTATGATACAGTTAAATATATTGATTCTTTATAATAGAAAAGAAAACAGAACAAATTTGCAACAAAATTAGAGAGCCAGTGGGTGAGATTTTGTATTTAGGGAAGACAGTGGCTGTTAATTACAGAAGTAAATAAAACAATTAAAATCAACTAGAGCACTTTTAGTAAACGAAACTGGGTTTTCTAAATTAAGCTTATGATGCCTCTGAAAGAAAAAGTCGATTAACCGCGTATTACCCATGTTGACTTATGAAATTGATACAAACAAATAAGAAGCCCACAGAGAAGCAGAGGTCTTCTCAGCCAAAAAAGGAGAGATGGTCTTCGAATTACTGAAAGTAACAGGACACAAACAGATTGTTTAGGGAACCGACTGGAGAGGAAGACGTTCAGACGACTGTCATGAATATGAAATGGAGGTGGCCGGGAATTGTAGCCACATGAATAGATGCTAGCTGGATTAACGACATTCTCTAATGTATTTTAAAAGAAATGACAGAGATGAGGACCTCATGTGTCGTAGGTAGAGGGTATTAGGAAATATGCAGTGTAGAGGCATGTAGCAGAGAATAATAGCTACGGCCGCAGGTTCGAATCCTGCCTCTGGCATGGATTTGTTTGATGTCCTTAGGTCAGTTAGGTTTAAGTAGTTCTAAGTTCTAGGGGACTCATGACCTCAGAAGTTAATCCCATAGTGCTCAGAGTCAGTTGAACCATTTTTTTAGAGAATAATAGACCTGCCAGGATAGCGGTGCGCGTTAGCACGCCGCTTTCGGGATTCGGGGAGACGTATCGACCCCGAATCTTATCCCCCCGGTGGATGAACGAAGAGATCAAGTGTGTCAGCTAGTCTTGATGTGGCTTTTAGGTGGTTTCCGACATCCTAATAGGTGAATACCGGAGTGACAAACACGTCCCGCCGTAGTTACGTAATTCGGAAACATTTAGAAAACGCTTGCATACTTTCACAAAAGGAAACACTTGACGCAAACACATGGGGTACAAAAATTCAGTCCGGAGGAGAGAGCTAAGGAGTGACCACAGTAAGGGCATCCAGCTACCCCTCTACCACTAAGACTGCCATATCGAGTAATTAACATGCCGACCCTTTGAAGATACGGCATCAAAGACCAGGAAAAAAAGTAGCTGAAGACTATAGCGCATGGAGAAGAATAGATGAGTCCTGTATCCAGCCGTCGATATGAAGTGGATGATAATACTAAAATAAATCTAATACCAAAATAAATCTAACAGCTTTCAGAACATACCAATTAGAAATGGCTCGGAGCACTATGGGACTTAACATCTGAGGTCATCAGTCCTCTAGACTTAGAACTACTTAAACCTAACTAACCTAAGGACATCATACACATCCATGCCCGAGGCAGGATTCGAATCTGCGACCGTAGCAGCAGCGTGGTTCCGGACTGAAGCGCCTAGAATCGCTCAGCCACAGCGGCCGGCATATACCAATTAGAATTCGAGGGTAAGAAATCCAATGAAAAATCAGCGTATGGCGATATTCCAAAACGAATAACGAAATAAAATACAGAGTTGACAGAAAAGTTAATATTTTCATGTTCATACTTTTTCTCTCACCTTTAGAAGATTTTTAAGTTTCAGGACAGTGGCACACGAAAAAAATTTGACTAATCGAATGGGAAAAGGTAGCCAATAAAAGCAAAATTTTAGAGAGCGCAAGGATGTGTTTCAAATTCACTAACAGAAGAGGTAAAAACACCACAAACGCCTTGTCCAAATGCTGTCATACTGATACTCCAGTATTTATAAGCCTGTGGAATATGCTGATGAAAGTTTCATCCTAATGCGAGGATATTTCCGATAGCTTTAACATAGCAAAAAGTCATTCCTGCATATGAAGAACGATGAGAATGCATGATGACTATTGGGCGCTCTTAAGTTACCGAAACTTTTCAGATGGAGCTGTAGAACACGCCGAGGGGACGTGCACTTGCGGCTTATCGACATCTTTAGGCCTTTGAGAACGGTGGCATCATTGGTATGTGAGATATGGGAGAATAGGGGTGACAGATCGCACAGACAGTTGGCTGTAGTGAAATAACAGCAGAAGGAGTGGTGATGAAATGTACTCAGGACGATAGTGTGGCAACAAGTGTAGGCACCGTGGGAGGTAGATCGTGGGATTGTTTGACTGGGTCTGACAAACAGAGGGACGAAAACAGCCATAAGTTAGAACTAGAATGTCTCCACGAACCGTCAAGAATATACAGGGTGATTCAAAAAGAATACCACAACTTTAGGAATTTAAAACTCTGCAACGACAAAAGGCAGAGCTAAGCACTATCTGTCGGCGAATTAAGGGAGCTATAAAGTTTCATTTAGTTGTACATTTGTTCGCTTGAGGCGCTGTTGACTAGGCGTCAGCGTCAGTTGATGCTAAGATGGCGACCGCTCAACAGAAAGCTTTTTGTGTTATTGAGTACGGCAGAAGTGAATCGACGACAGTTGTTCAGCGTGCATTTCGAACAAAGTATGGTGTTAAACCTCCTGATAGGTGGTGTATTAAACGTTGGTATAAACAGTTCACAGAGAATGGGTGTTTGTGCAAAGGGAAAAGTTCTGGACGGCCGAGAACGAGTGATGAAAATGTAGCACGCATCCAGCAAGCATTTGTTCGCAGCCCAGGAAAATTGACTCGCAGAGCTAGCAGAGAGCTGCAAATTCCACAATCAACTGTATGGAGAGTCCTACGAAAAAGGTTAGTTATGAAACCTTATCGTCTGAAATTGGTTCAAGCACTGTCTGCAGCTGATAAGATTAAAAGAATCGATTTCTGTGATTTTATCCTTGCTCAAATGGAAACAGATGAATCTTTCGTTTCAAAGATTGTGTTTAGTGATGAAGCAACTTTCCACACTAACGGGAAAGTCAACCGTCACAAAGTCTGTATATGAGGCACTGAGAATCCGCGGGAAACAACTCAGTATGAACGTGACTCGCCTAAGGTGAGCCAATAAAGTTTTTGGTCCCTTTTTCTTCGAAGGTGCTACTGTAACTGGACTACAGTATCTGGAGATGTTAGAGAATTGGCTGTTCCCTCAGCTCGAACAAGAAGCACAACAATTCATATTTCAGTAGGATGGAGCGCCACCACATTGGCACTTATCTGTCCGTAACTACCTGAACGTCAACTACCCGAGGCGATGGATCGGCCGCCAGGCAGCCCGTGACAGAGCACTTCATCACTGGCCTCCAAGAAGCCCTGATCTTACCCCCTGCGATTTTTTCTTATGGGGGTATGTTAAGGATATGGTGTTTCGGCCACCTCTCCCATCCGCCATTGATGATTTGAAACGAGAAATAACAGCAGCTATCCGAACTGTTACGCCTGATATGCTACAGAGAGTGTGGAACGAGTTGGAGTATCGGGTTGATATTGCTCGAGTGTCTGGAGGGGGCCATATTGAACATCTCTGAACTTGTTTTTGAGTGAAAAAAAAACCTTTTTAAATACTCTTTGTAATGATGTATAACAGAAGGTTATATTATGTTTCATTTATTAAATACACATTTTGAAAGTTGTGGTATTCTTTTTGAATCACCCTGTATTACTAGAAGCTTGGCGGAGAGCTCGAGCTGGCACACACAGTTTACCTCTGACTGTCGCGTCCGGCACAGGTTCTCTACACCAAACTGGACTCAGTGTGGTCCGCGTGGCGCAGTCAGGACGTTAATGACAATTTGGCTTTGCTTTGATTTTTTCTTTGTCAGTCTTTATGCCGGAGAAGAGAGAGAGTAAATCTCTTTGGTTGGAGGTGACTTGGTTATGGAATTGGTAGGAATGGCTTACAGAGATAGCAAGTTATTACTCGTTCTTTATTCAATGTATTGTTCTTACAAACGCATTTGTTTAGTCGGGTGTCGGACCAAAACCCCTTATCAGAATGTCATTCTCTCAATAATTACTAGAAACGATATCACATCAGTCCGAAACATGTGCTTGAACGGCCACTCCGTCTGCTAACTACTGGCTACTTTATCTAACTTATCAGTTACCAGCGTTTGGAACTAATTCACTAGTACTGAAGAGCCACTTGGCCTACCGTACAAGAGACAAGTAGCAAGTAATGACTTGTCCCTTCTACTGACTGAAGATTTTTTAACTCTCTGAGACAGAAACAGGCAGTCTCAGCTGAGCACTATTCAAATGAATATTGTGAAATGCTACTTAGCTTGACCGTGTCTCGGAAACTGAAATACGGCCGGGAGAGTGGTGGGCTGACCACATACCCCTCCATGCCCGCATCCAGTGACGCCTTTGGGCTGATGATGACACGGCGGCCGGTCGGTACCGTTGGGCTCTCAGGGCCTGTTCGCGAGGAGTTTTCTTTTACTTAGCTTGAAGTATCTGCGTGTCACCACTGCCTGTCACGGTCTTCTCGTGCTTGAAGGGTCTACTGCGCCATCAAGTGTTGCTGCCCAGCGTCACAGCCCTCTGGGTACTCGGCACTGAAACTGACTCCCTAATCTACTCCTGGCTGACCTTTTAATTCGTTCTTAATTGATTCTCGGTGCACACGGCCCCCTTCAGCACCTGTCTGGGACATTCCCTTGGAACCTTCCTTCTGTATGTGATCGTCTTAATGTTTGATTATCGTAAGTTCCAATCGAGATTCTTCCACCATGCGCGTCGGACATTTCCTTTTATTTCATTGACCTCGAACCTCGGCGCCTTTGGTGAGGTGCCAAGTGCACTGCTTAATGATATATTAGCCAAGCCTCTTAGAAAGAAGTAGTGTCCAGTTGTTTCGAGAAACGCTATCTCCCGATATTCTGTTTGTCTTTCATCTGTCACGTACCTGGGTCAGCTTAACTCTTCTCGTTATGATGTGATGTGCAATTAACATTACTAACATTATCTACAGCCGCGACACTCTGTAACATAAACAGCACGGACTTGCATGATGTAGAACCAGAGTCCACTGGGACAGGGAGTAGTGTTCTGTGGTATTCAGCGATGGGAGTCACTTCTGTTTGTGGCGATCAGATCGACTCCAAGGCGTCCGTTAGCGACCTCGTGAAAGCTCACAAAAAGTGTCTAGAGTCCCGCACCTCCTCAGCCCCTGTAATCACGATGTCACGAGCTATTGAATATGACAGAGGACTGAGTTGGTGCTGGTGGAAAGAAGGCTGAATGTGTGCCAGTTTGTAGTAACAGTGGCAAACCCCGAACTCATATCATCCATGACGAAGGTACCACACTATATATTTAGCAGGATAACGCGAGACTTCCAAAACGTCTCTGTTAGATTCGTTTCATATTACTGAACTTGTATTTCATGCTGTTCACACTCAGTCATTTGTGCTTTACATATTTTGTGTTCTTGAAGTATTCACGAATCTCTGTAATTTTGCTTTGTTTTTGAAAATTCAATGCATTTGCGAGTGTTTCAGGCCACCGTCCTTTAGGTTCATGTGGAAGATGATGCAAATAAATTTATTTGTCACAAAGTGTCCCGTAGTATTCGTGTTCATAATAATTCAATCATAGCGACAGGGATGAACCTCTGGGCCTTTAACTTATTGTGATGGCCAAAATTATTTTATCTCTATTCTTGTGTGTGTTCGTATCGTGTACGTTTGTTTGAACTCTTTCCATGCGCGCCTAAGATTTTCTTTTTATTCATCACTGCAGTATATATCAGCACTCAATATAATAATAGTGTGCGTGTCAGTCGTGACAAGTAGTCGCTCAGAGTCTGCAGCATCGTGGGTCGCGTCATGGAGCTCCTCCCTGGCGAAGTCCCACGTTTTTGGTCAACACAGATCTGAGAATGTAGAGCGAAAAAAGAGAAGAATCTGACGACAGAAATCTGTCAGACGAGGTGTGACTGTGCCCAGAGTACACTGTCTGTTCTGCTTCACAGTTGAAGTAGGTATACAGGAAGAACAGCTGGCAGAAGTGGAGGTTCCGTGTGGCACAAGGTAAAAGCGTACTCCAAGGCGGCGGAAACCCTCACAACCACCTACTCCAACTCACACCACAAACACCTTGGGAAAGGTACAGATGCTTGAACAGCCTTCGCGATCCCTAGATTTGTCAGCCATAGACCTTGTCTAGCATGCGATTGGGAGACTACCATATCAACCTCCGGGCAGTAAACACATAGCATGTGTTTCAGGCATGGCAAGAAATTCCTCAAGATAGTATTCAGAGGCTGTTTGATTCAATGCCACAACGAATAACAGAGTGCATTAGTTTCTGTCGGAATTGTACCCTATGGTAATATTGGAATGGAAAGAGAGTTTAATCATTTAATATCCGTTATGTGATAAACATCTCCACAAAGTTTGTTAAGTATCGGGCTGGTGATTCATGAAGTAACGCTTACTATATCCGTGAGTATATCCTCTTCAATCCCGAGCATGCATGAAAAATACAAGTTTGCTCCTGCTGTGTTAATTGCTTATGTTAATGTTATTTAACAATGAATGTCCCTCAATGAAATCTTTGAATGCACAGTGAATGTTTTATAGATGGTATCATACATGGTACAGCAGGACTTAAGCGGAACAATTATACACAAAACTTGCAGCTTCTTGTTGCTGCTTCTTTTTTTTCTCTTTAAAAAAAAGGAACCAATCGTACACATTATACATGTTCCTCACATTTGTTGTAGATTCTAAGCTAGGTCAAAATACACACTTAATACGACAACTTTCAACAGTTGTTAGTAAACACTTTCAAAATTACCATAAAAACTACTTTTTCTCTTACTGATATTACCACATGGATCGATATTAACATCGCTTGTCATAATTTAATTTTTTTTTTTTTTGTGCAATGTCAGTACTGAAGCAAAGGAACACATTGCACTGCTCACACTGTCGCACTGCACAAAGGTAAGACCATTGCAGCCTTATAGTCGGCATTTTGACCTGTTTTTCTGAACAAGGCAGTGAAGTCTGGTAAGCTCGAAATCGGCCAAAGCGGGAATTGGCCGACCAAGTCGCGAAGTGGCCAATGTCGCTTTAAATTGGCCGGCCAGTGTCCGATCTTTTCCTGATTTCGGGATTCGACCAGCCAGTTCGCGAGGTGGCTGGGACCGCTCGGTCAAACTTCGAAGAAAGAAGCAAAGCTGATTTAATTGAACAATATCAAATGGTATAAGTCAGGAAATGGCCAATATCGCTGTAAATTGATCGGTCAATATACGATCTTTTCTTGAGTTCGGGATCTGGCCAGAATCGGAAGATAAATAAAGAATGAATGAAGGTGTATGCAGTCTGTTTATTTTATCACTCTCACTTATAATAAACATAAACTCTGTACAGTCTATTCACTTTATAATTTTTTACATACAACCGACATTCGCTTATTGCAGCAAGTTTTGGTTTTTAAGACATTTGGAATTTCACAATATTTCCTTATTTCTGCATTTGCAGCAATTAGTGGCGCATTTAGTAGAGAAATTGTATCGATTGTATCCTTGTCCACTGGTCAGTGACTGTAAAGACGATGTGGTTCGCAATGATTTGTCTTCTTTGGGCATGGATTCTAGCATGAGCAGTTTCTCGCTCAGAATAGAGATTTAGTTTCTGGACTATAGTTACTTGAGAACACCATGATCTGTTCCCAGCTTGTAGAAAGTGCCTCCGACGTTCATGACAGCTGCAAGAACGCTTCTGGGAGCTCCGCGACTCCTGTTAAAATCT
This sequence comes from Schistocerca nitens, assembly GCF_023898315.1. NCBI lineage: Eukaryota > Metazoa > Arthropoda > Insecta > Orthoptera > Acrididae > Schistocerca > Schistocerca nitens. Next base: position 925,401,953 of record NC_064617.1, on the reverse strand, counting down.
GGTATACGGATGCGAACATCTTCTCCAACAGATGAGAATTATGCATATGAATTTTTAAGCATCTTTGCACCTTGTGCTTGCAAATTGTGAGCTCGTGCCCTCTTCTTCCTGATTTCTTATTTACTATAACATAGTTTGCCAATAATTTTCCCTCCATATCCTTCCTCTGATTCATTACTTCTTCCACAAATTTCATGTACATCTTTGCTGCAGGATATAGAATAATGAGATGCATTACACTCTTCTTCACAAACTAGACAAAATATTTTCACCTTGTTATTGCAGATAACTAGTCTCGACTTTCCGGCAGTTTCATTGTTGGAAGTAGCCCCTACATTGATAGCATCCTCCATTTCTTGTTGGACTTTCTCAAGGTCTTCCTCTGTCACTGTGTTATCAATAATGTCTTGAAGTACTCAGCCCCAGTTTTGCTTTACATTGCCTCGTATGGCGACTGCTGAATTCCTTGATGAAGAGAACAGTTTTTCGTGCATTGGATGAATCGAAGACTCTCACCCCAGTCTGCGATTTAGTCAGGGATTCCCCAACATATGTGCAATCACATCGCATTTTGGCCAGCAATCTTCGGCCAATTCGCGAAATGGCTGACCAAAGTCGGATACACGACCATCCTCTCGGCCAAAGTGCGAAATTGTCGGCCAATTCGCTATCTGGTCAGTCTTCCGGCTTCGGCCGTAAAACACATTTCCACTGACGTAAACAAAGTTGGCATTGAATCCCGAGGTATCATAAACGATATCCAAAAGTTTCAAGGTTATAAATCCTTTATAAAATTGATTTATAGTTAGCTAGTAATTGAGGATGTCGGTACCGCTTTAATTGTTGTTGTTGTTGTTGTTGTTGTGGTCTTCAGTCCTGAGACTGGTTTGATGCAGATCTCCATGCTACTCTATCCTGTGCAAGCTTCTTCATCTTCTTGTACCTACTGCAGCCTGCATCCTTCTGAATCTGCTTGGTGTATTCATCTCTTGGTCTCGCTCTATGATTTTTACCCTCCACACTGCTCTCCAATACTAAATTGGTGATCCCTTGATGCCTCAGAACATGTCCTACCAACCGATTCCTTCTTCTAGTCAAGTTGTGCCACAAACTCCTCTTCTCCCCAATTCTCTCCAATACATCCTCATCAGTTATGTGATCTACCCATCTAATCTTCAGCATTCTTCTGTAGCACCACATTTCGAAAGCTTCTATTCTCTTCTTGTCTAAACTATTTATCGTCCATGTTTCACTTCCATACATGGCTACACTCCATACAAATACTTTCAGAAACGACTTCATGACACTTAAGTCTATACTCGATGTTAAGAAATTTCTCTTCTTCAGAAACGCTTTCCTTCCCATTGCCAGTCTACATTTTATATCCTCTCTACTTCGACCATCATCAGTTATTTTGCCCTCCAAATAGCAAAACTCCTTTACTACTTTAAGTGTCTCATTTCCTAATCTAATACCCTCAGCATCAACCAACTTAATTCGACTACATTCCATTATCCTCGTTTTGCTTTTGTTGATGTTCATCTTATATCCTCCTTTCAAGACAAGTCCTTTGCTGTGTCTGACAGAATTACAATGTCATCGACGAACCTCAATGTTTTTATTTCTTCTCCGTGGATTTTAATACCTACTCCGAATTTTTCTTTTGTTTCCTTCACTGCTTGCTCAATATACAGATTGAATAACATCGGGGAGAGGCTACAACCCTGTCTCACTCCCTTCCCAACCACTGCTTCCCTTTCATGCCCCTCAACTCTTATAACTGCCATTTGGTTTCAATACAAATTGTAAATAGCCTTTCGCTCGCTGTATTTTACCCCTGCCACCTTCAGAATTTGAAAGAGAGTATTCCAGTCAACATTGTCAAAGGCTTTCTCTATGTCTACAAATGCTAGTAACGTAGGTTTGCCTTTCCTTAATCTAGCTTCTAAGATAAGTCGTAGGGTCAGTATTGCCTCACGTGTTCCAACATTTCTACGGAATCCAAACTGATCTTCCCCGAGGTTGGCTTCTACTAGTTTTTCCATTCGTCTGTAAAGAATTCGCATTAGTATTTTGCAGCCGTGACTTATTAAACTGATAGTTCGGTAATTCTCACATCTGTCAACACCTGCTTTCTTTGGGACTGGAATTATTATATTCTTCTTGAAGTCTGAGGGTATTTCGCCTGTCTCATACATCTTGCTCACCAGATGGTAGAGTTTTGTCAGGACTGGCTCTCCCAAGGTTGTCAGTAGTTCTAATGGTATGTTGTCTACTCCGGGGGCCTTGTTTCGACTCAGGTCTTTCAGTGCTCTGTCAAACTCTTCACGCAATATCATATCTCCCATTTCATCTTCATCTACATCCTCTTCCATTTCCATAATATTGTCCTCAAGTACATCGCCCTTGTATAGGCCCTCTATACACTCATTCCACCTTTCTGATTTCCCTTCTTTGCTTAGAACGGGGTTTCCATCAGAACTCTTGATATTCATGCAAGTGGTTCTCCTTTCTCCAAAGGTCTCTTTAATTTTCCTGTAGGCAGTATCTATCTTACCCCTAGTGAGATAAGCCTCTACATCCTTACATTTGTCCTCTAGCCATCCCTGCTTAGCCATTTTGCACTTCCTGTCGATCTCATTTTTGAGACGTTTGTATTCCTTTTTGCCTGCTTCATTTACTGCATTTTTATATTTTCTCCTTTCATCAATTAAATTCAATATTTCTTCTGTTACCCAAGTATTTCTACTAGCCCTCGTCTTTTTATCTACTTGATCCTCTGCTGCCTTCACTACTTCATCCCTCAAAGCTACCCATTTTTCTTCTAATGTATTTCTTTCCCCCATTCCTGCCATTTGTTCCCTTATGTTCTCCCTGAAACTTTGCACAACCTCTGGTTTAGTCAGTTTATCCAGGTCCCATCTCCTTAAATTCCCAGCTTTTTGCAGTTTCTTCAGTTTTATTCTACAGTTCATAACCAATAGATTGTGGTCAGAGGCCACACCTGCCCCTGGAAATGTCTTACAATTTAAAACCTGGTTCCTAAATCTCTGTCTTACCATTATATAATCTATCTGAAATCTGTCAGTATCTCCAGGCTTCTTCCATGTATACAACCTTCTTTTATGATTCTTGAACCAAGTGTTAGCTATGATTAAGTTGTGCTCTGTGCAAAATTCTACCAGGCGGCTTCCTCTTTCATTTCTTACCCCCAATCCATATTCACCTACTACGTGTCCTTCTCTCCCTTTTCCTACTACCGAATTCCAGTCACCCATCACTATTAAATTTTCGTCTCCCTTCACTATCTGAATAATTTCTTTTATTTCGTCTTACATTCCTTCAGTTTCTTCGTCATCTGCAGAGCTAGTTGGCATATAAACTTGTACTACTGTAGTAGGAATGGGCTTCGTGTCTATCTTGGCCACAATAATGCGTTCACTATGCTGTTTGTAGTAGCTTACACGCATTCCTATTTTTTTATTCATTATTAAACCTACTCCTGCATTACCCCTATTTGACTTTGTATTTATAACGCTGCAATCACCTGACCAAAAGTCTTGTTCCTCCTGCCACCGAACTTCACTAATTCCCACTATATCTAACTTTAACCTATCCATTTCCCTTTTTAAATTTTCTAACCTACCTGCCCTATTAAGGGATCTGACATTCCACGCTCCGATCCGTAGAATGCCAGCTTTCTTTCTCCTGATAACGACGTGTTCTTGAGTAGTCCCCGCCCGGAGGTCCGAATGGGGGACTATTTTACCTCTGGAATATTTTACCCAGGAGGACGCCATCATCATTTGACCATACAGTAAAGCTGCATGTCCTCGGGAAAAATTACGGCTGTAGTTTCCCCTTGCTTTCAGCAGCAAGGCCGTTTTGGTTAGTGTTACAAGAGCAGATCAGTCAGTCATCCAGACTGTCGCCCCTGCAACTACTGAAAAGGCTGCTGCCCCTCTTCAGGAACCACGCGTTTGTCTGGTCTCTCAACAGATACCCCTCCGTTGTGGTTGCACCTACGGTAAGGCTATCTGTATCGCTGAGGCACGCAAACCTCCCCACCAACTGCAAGGTCCATGGTTCATGGGGGGACCCCTTTAATAAGTTGTTAAAACATGTGAAAATACTTGTAATTATAAAAAGATATGTTTTTACCTTTATTTCGTCGAGTCCTACCTTCCAGTTACAGAACCCGAAGTTTGTAATTAATGCTGACCTCTCGACGTGCTCTGCAGAAAGATGAAAAAGTGAGCTGAGCAAGTGCGGTGTGTATCGTACATGATAACACAGGCCAGAAAAGACTCAGCAAAAAAAAAAAAACAAAACATGGAGGTATTATATAATATACGTCGGTAAGAAGACGTTAAATCGCAAACGTTAAGAAGAGACAGTACGATAGGACAACAGGACACGTGTTAGCGTGCATGACGCTAGAGGGAAGTGTAGAGGCGGAGACAGAGAAGGAAAATACATAACAAGTAGTTTTCTGGAAATTTGTGGTAAGATGCTATGGGACCAAATTGCTGAGGTCATCGGTCCCTAAGCTTACAGACTTCTTAATCTAACTTAAACACACTTACGCTAAGGGCAACACACACACACCCATGCCCGAGGGAGGACTCGAACCTTCGACGGGAGTAGTCGCGCGAACCGTGACAAGGCCCTCTAGACTGCGCGGCTACACCGCGCGGCTAACAAGTAATTGATGACGTTTGGTGTAAGTGCTACTATGAGACGACGACATTGTCACAGAAGGGGAAATCGTAGGGAAGATAAGAATAATGGTTCAAATGGCTCTGAGAACTATGGGACTTAACATCTGAGGTCATCAGTCCCCTAGAACTTAGAACTACTTAAACCTAACTAACCTAAGGACATCACACACATCCATGCCCGAGGCAGGATTCGAACCGGCGACCGTAGCGGTCGTACGGATCCAGACTGTAGCGCCTAGAACCGCTCGGCCACTCCGGCCGGCATAAGAATAATAATAATAAACTCTAAAACGCCTGTATTATGGACACACAATAATTTTGTCTCCGTTCTGATGTCGTTGAGAGAGAGTGCGCCTAGGTGCCTTAAAGATGTCGAGGTAACTAACCGCTAAAAATAAAAACTCAGTTTTCAGGCCGTTCGAATTCTAACAGTGGTGTCGCTGTAAGAGACGTAACTCTTCGGGTGCAAGTGCTGTTCGGGAAATCACAATTTGTATGGACAGATAGAGTGACGTATCGCAGCTGGCGAGCCGCGAGTCCGCCGCGCGCGGCGGGACTTGAATCGGGCCGCCGCAGATGTGGCGTTTACGTGCGGCGTGCGTGGGCAGGCTTTTTGCACGTGCCGCGCCGCGCGGAAGCACTTTGTAGTTCCCTCCGGGGCGGCCGCCTGCGGACAGCCCGCCGCTGTGCTCGCGATGTCGTATGACCTCATTGTGGTCTGCGCTGCCACGCCACTGTCCGTTTCGCGCTCTCGGTTTCTCGCTGCGGCACCTTTCTTGTTCTGCCGGTCCATTCTCCATTTCTGGAAGGCGCTTGAAACAGCTGCGTGGCCTGTCCGCTGATCGCTCTTCGCTGGTCGCCGGAGTTGGCAGTGAACTATGGGCTACAGCAGCGCTTGTGACTAAGAACTGATGGGATGGACTATTAGGAAAGATCCTGAGGCATCGAGGAATTTTTAATTTGTTAATGTAAATAAGTGTGACGGATAAATATTGCATAAGGAGGGCAAGGTTTGAGTACAGAGGGTAGATTCACGTGCATTTAGAGTGCAAAAAGGAAGCTTGGAGCTAACTGCAGTCGATGATACGACCATTAGTGACGGAGACACTCTAATATTGGGCAAAGATAGCAAAGGAAACCGGCCGTGTTTTTTTTTTCATGCAAATCAATCTTTTATTTACCTTAAGCGTGTTCGGGAAATCACGGGAGACGTAAATCAGATAACCGTCCTCGCGGATGCCAGTTCTGTGTTTTAACTACTGCATCAACTAGCTAGGTTGTAGGATGCTGCAGTCATGCAGAGACGAGCAGCGGTACACAAGGCAGATTTCCGCGGGGAGCTCAATCAAACCAGTCTTCGGACTAAGGATGACGGCAGTACAATGAAGTGTTTTCTCAACAAGGTCAATGAGTTTTTGAAGCCAAAATCAGTCATCAGACAATGTTATTGTCTAACGTGCAAATCTCGAAGAAAATGAAATGATTAGATAGTAGCAATATAAGTAACAAATCCTCCAAAGGAGTGGAAAACATCTTTTGGAAATGTTGGTGATTTCGATGCAAGAACAAAGCACGAACTTTCTCCAAGCACTCTCTCTCTCTCTCTCTCTCTCTCTCTCTCTCTCTCTCTCTCTCTCTCTCTCTTGGCATTCAAAACTTTTAAAACTAAAAACGAGAAAAATTCTTAAGCGTTAACAAATATAGATTGAAAATAAAGCAGCAAGCAGGCTTTCTTTAAGAAGGTGAAAGTTGTATTTTTCAAAGTATTAGAAGTAAGCCGTTCATTTCGGAGAAAGAGCGTTGAAAAATCTTAGTAATAGCTGTTACACATATTACTCCTTTTTGACTATTAGTTAAATAATAAAAAGATAAACCTCACTGACAACCCGTTCTGGAAAATCGAGTAAACAGGCAATTTGCAGGGAAAAATGAACACATTACGATGCCTACACAAAAAGACATGAGTAATGGAACTGCAAAGTCAAAAAAGAAATACTGTAATTGAAGACAGTGAGCGACACGTCTACTGTTTGTCGCCACTGCTTTTATATAAAAGAGTTAATGGACAGGAAATAGAAATGAAAGGTGGACGGAGACATACGAGTGAAGCTAAGAAAAGAACTGTTAATACATAATAATTTTAAGGAGTGTCGGAGAATGGAATCAGGCACATATACTTTTAAGAAGCTTTGTTTTATTACTACACTACTGGCCATTAAAATTGCTACATCAAGGAAAAAATGCAGATGATAAACGGGTATTCATTGGACAAATACATTATACTAGAACTGACAAGTGATTACATTTTCACGCAATTTGGGTGCTTAGATTCTGAGAAACCAGTACCCAGAACTACCACCTCTGGTCGTAATAACAGCCTTGATACGACTGGGCATTGAGTCAAATAGAGCTTGGGTGGCATGTACAGATACAGCTGCCTATGCAGCTTCAACACGATACCACAGTTCATCAAGAGTAGTGACTGACGTATTGCAACGAGCCAGTTGCTCGGCTACCATTGACCAGACGTTTTCAATTGGTGAGAGATCTGGAGAATGTGTTGGCCAGGGCAGCAGTCCAACATTTTCTGTATCCTGAAAGGCCCGTAAGGACCTGAAACATGCGTTCGTGCATTATCCTGCTGAAATGTAGGGTTTCGCAGGGATCGAATGAAGGGTAGAGCCACGGGTCGCAACACATCTTAAATGTAACGTCCATTGTTCAAAGTGCCATCAATGTGGACAAGAGGTGACCGAGACGTGTAACCAATGGCACACCATACCTTCACGCCGAGTGATACGCCAGTAAGGCGATGACGGATACACGCTTCCAATGTGCGTTCACTGTGATGTCGCCAAACACGGATGCGACCATCATGATGGTGTAAACAGAACCTGGATTCATCCAAAAAAATGACGGGGTCGTCGTCGAGTACACCATCTCAGGCGCTCCTGTCTGTAATGCAGCGTCAAAGGTAACCGCAGCCATGGTCTCCGAACTGATAGTCCATGCTGCTGCAAACGCCGTCGAACTGTTCGTGCAGATGGTTGTTGTCTTGTAAACGTCCCCATCTGTTGACTCAGGGATCGAGACGTGTTTGCACGATCTGTTACAGCCATGCGGATAAGATGCCTGACATCTCGACTGCTAATGTTACGAGGCCGTTGGGATCCAGCACGGCGTTCCGTATTACCCTCCTGAACCCACAAATTCCATATTCTGCTAACAGTCATTGGATCTCGACCAACGCGAGTAGCAATGTCGCGATACGATAAACCGCAATCGCGATAGGCTACAATCCGACCTTTATCAAAGTCGGAAACATGATGGTATGCATTCCTCCTCCTTACACGAGGCATCACAACAACGTTTCACCAGGCAACGCCGATCAAGTGTTGTTTGTGTATGAGAAATCGGTTGGAAACTTTCCTCATGTCATCACGTTGTAGGTGTCGCCACCGCCGCCAACCTTATGTGAATGCTCTGGAAAGCTAATCATTTGCATATCACAGCATCTTCTTCCTGTCGGTTGAATTTCGCGTCTGTAGCACGTCATCTTCGTGGTGTAGCAATTTTATTGGCCAGTAGCGTATGACGGGTTTCGGAGTATCATTCAGATCTTCAGATAACTGCTCTTGTTTCATTGTAGTATCGCATTCGTCAGCTGAATGTCCGCTTCTTCTGTTAATTGGTGCTAGTCAACGGCGTTTCGTTTATTTTGTTCCTTATGTTTTTCTGGGAGGATACACAAAATGTTTAAATGTAAACAGGACACATATATCTCGCAATCTTGTAAGGCACAAAACATTTCACAATATTGTTCATGTCAGTTGTGTCTTCACACATGTGCTTTCCTGTAATGCTTTTGTCTATATTCATTGTAAAACTGTAATTGCTGACATGTTGGAAGGAGACAATCGCAGGGTGGACCTCGATACAAGCGGGTCGTTAAGGGAGCAATTACGATAAAAAGAAGACTTTACGTGGCAAGCAGGAAGTGCGTCCAATCAACCGTAGATTGAGAGAAATATCGGCGTGGACTTATGCAGCTACATTATATTTGCATGTAGGAATAAGTAATGACACGAAGTACTTCATGGCAGCTTGTGGCGTATTTACATATACGTCTATACTGTGCAAGCGTCCTTACGGAGTGCGATGGAGGGTACATCCGGTACCACTATCATTTTACTTCCTCCGCTGTACCATTCGCGGATGAAGCGCGGTTTGAACATTGTAGCGGCTCTAATTCCTCTGATAATCCAGTCGTGATCACCTTTCGATATGTTTTGTCCGCTAATAGTGTAATCGTACTGTAATGGTTCTTTCCGATTACTTATACGGAACACGTTCCTCAAAGACCGGTCCGCAATTAGCTGCTAGGCAGCTTCGCTGTGTGACTAGCTTCCGTGACATTAAGTGCAGCTCGAAGAAGAAGATCAAGAGTAGGCAGCAGTGACAGTACGCTGTATTACGCACAAACTTATCCATTTGATGCGCTCAACCCTTCCTGTAAATGGGCGAGAGTATACATTCCACTCGCAGGAGTGCTCTCATAGTTACGTAGTGTATGTCGCTGAGCGGTATGCGTGTACACGTCCGAGAGGGGATGCAGGGCTCCGGGGTCGGAGTAATAGCTGTTGTATTCACCGGGGCAGCTCTCCACCTTAACTAACCGCACTTCTGCCACCGTGCTCTACGTAGCAACGACACGTTCAGAAACCGGCTGCTGTTGGCTCTGGTACGTGGTAGATGCCAAGCTCTTGGGAACATTCCTCTGCTGCTGGTTTGGATATTTCGAGGTGTAACTCGGAAGTAGGGGCCGATAGCCTAAGGAAGATGACACTCTTGGGGCTCAGTTCGCGTTTGCACAGTCAGCACGCACAGATCTTATGTGCGAGAGTGCACATATTTCCTCATATGTGCAACTGCATATATATACTCTGCAAGCCACTGTGCAGTGCATAGTGGAGGGTACTTCTTAACAATGTTACTGATTTTGTTGTTCAAATCGCATATGAAAGAAGTAAAAAAATTGTGTATGTATTTACACATGCCATAATCTCCCTCATCTGACGCTACAGGGTGTTACAAAAAGGTACGGCCAAACTTTCGGGAAACATTCCTCACACACAAATAAAGAAAAGATGTTATGTGGACATGTGTCCGGAAACGCTTAATTTCCATGTTAGAGCTCATTTTAGTTTCGTCAGTATGTACTGTACTTCCTCGATTCACCGCCAGTTGGCCCAATTGAAGGAATGTAATGTTGACTTCAGTGCTTGTGTTGACATGCGACTCATTGCTCTACAGCACTAGCATCAAGCACATCAGTGCGTAGCATCAACAGGTTAGTGTTCATCACGAACGTGGTTTTGCAGTCAGTGCAATGTTTACAAATGCGGAGTTGGCAGATGCCCATTTGATGTATGGATTAGCACGGGGCAATAGCCGTGGCGCGGTACTTTTGTATCGAGACAGATTTCCAGAACGAAGGTGTCCCTACAGGAAGACGTTCGAAGCAATTGATCGGCGTCTTAGGGAGCACGGAACATTCCAGCCTATGACTCGCGACTGGGGAAGACCGAGAACGACGAGGACACCTGCAATGGACGAGGCAATTTTTCGTGCAGTTGACGATAACCCTAATGTCAGCGTCAGAGAAGTTGCTGCTGTACAAGGTAACGTTGACCACGTTACTGTATGGAGAGTGCTACGGGAGAACCAGTTGTTTCCGTACCATGTACAGCGTGTTCAGGCACTATCAGCAGCTGATTGGCCTCCACGGGTACAATTCTGCGAATGGTTCATCCAACAATGTGTCAATCCTCATTTCAGTGCAAATGTTCTCTTTACGGATGAGGTTTCATTCCAACGTGATCAAATTGTAAATTTTCACAATCAACATGTGTGGGCTGACGAGAATCCGCACGGAATTGTGCAATCACGTCATCAACACAGATTTTCTGTGAACGTTTGGGCAGGCATTGTTGGTGATGTCTTGATTGGGCCCCATGTTCTTCCACCTACGCTCAATGGAGCACATTATCATGATTTCATACGGGATACTCTACCTGTGCTGCTAGAACATGTGCCTTTACAAGTACGACACAACATGTGGTTCATGCACGATGGAGCTCCTGCACATTTCAGTCGAAGTGTTCGTACGCTTCTCAACAACAGATTCCGTGACCGATGGATTGGTACAGGCGAATCAATTCCATAGCCTCCACGCTCTCCTGACCTCAACCCTCTTGACTTTCATTTTTGGGGGCATTTGAAAGCTCTTGTCTATGCAACCCTGGTACCAAATTTAGAGACTCTTCGTGCTCGTATTGTGGACGGCTGTGATACAATACGCCATTCTCCAGGGCTGCATCAGCGCATCAGGGAATCCATGCGACGGAGGGTGGATGCATGTATCCTCGCTAACGGAGGACATTTTGAACATTTCCTGTAACAAAGTGTTTGACGTCACGCTGGTACGTTCTGTTGCTGTGTGTTTCCATTCCATGATTAATGTGATTTGAAGAGAAGTAATAAAATGAGCTCTAACATGGAAAGTAAGCGTTTCCGGACACATGTCCACATAACATATATTCTTTCTTTGTGTGTGAGGAATGTTTCCTGAAAGTTTGGCCGTACCTTTTTCTAACACCCTTTATATATAATATATATGACGGTGGCAGTAAAGTTATCACGCAGTATTCCTCGAATCATTATTCCCTAAACTATTCCACTGAATTTCGCCTTGCTCCAGAGATTTCCATTTCAGTTCCACAATCATCTCTGTTTCACTTTTGTGTGGGCCACACCGATGTGTTAACATATTAAAACGCGTCTGTGAATTCTTTGGATGCCTACTCTCATGAATTCTTATCAAGGGCTCCAAACACTGTATCAGTACTGTAGAACTTGTCGCACTAGTAAATGCATTTCCGTTGCAGATGTACCGCACCTTTTGACAATTTTTCCAAATAAATCCAAGTCTTCCATTCACTTCCTCTTGTACTGATATTAGTTGATAACCATATATAATACAGCATGTCACCACTAAAACACTTTATCGTGCAATCGGATACTATTGGTTTATCGTAGGTATTATCTAGCTTGTATCCACATTTAAGTAGAGCTGCCATTTACAACACCAAGTGGAAATTGGGTCCAATTATTTTTCTTCGCTTTCTTACGATCGTCTAGCGGCGATACATCGCACTAGACAACAACTTCGTTAAGGAACAATCTGATACTGTTACTGATTCTGTCTGGTAAATTGTTTCTATATAACAACAAAATTAACAATTCTATTACACTTACTTTAGGCACACCCGATGTTGCTTTCCTCTCTATTGAATATTCGCCTGTCACTGTAACATACTGGGTCAAAAATTTAACAAAAAATCACAACACTGTGTGGGTATGAAGCAAGCTGCATTTCACACGAATGGCTTTTCTTATATCGGTGCTGATTCTTCGAGACTAGTTTCGTTTCCTCCACAAACGTATGTTGGAGCTGTAGGATCCTACAAAAGAGAGACGTTAGCGACATTTGTTTGTAATTCTGGACTTCACTTCTTTTCCCATCTTTGTGAACAGAATTGATCCGCTCTGTGTACGCTCCGAGATTTGTTCATCTTATAATTGGCACTAATGGTTAACTGCAGACGTAATTCGTATTAGCATCTATCTGTTTCCAGTGTCCCCTTTACTCCTGCCGTTTCGTGTAATCTTGATCCCTACGTAACTTAATTCTTTGACTTCGTATAGCGCTGTGTCTTACCCAATTGTGTTTTCTAGCACGTTATTATTCTCCTTCTTGCTGTTTGAAGGTTGTCATTTGTCCAGATTGTGTCCATGGTAGGTTGCCGAATACCACACAATATACTGTATGATCTAACTTTTAATTTCGGCTTGAAAAGTTATGTCAGTTTTAAACCTGTTGTAAAATTACTGTCCACTTCTTTCGCTGATTATTGCAATGCTCCCTTACCGTTTCTCACATCATTATGACTTTCTCTATTTTACTCAGTATATGTCCTGATAGGTCGTATCTTTTTGTTATGCCCGTCTCACACCCCCCATATATGCGCATGATCCAGACAGTATTATCACCTGGTTAACCTGATTACTAGCGTTTCGGTGCACTTTTCGAAAGCAACTTTGCAGCGACTTCGCGTAGAATGGATTCGAGAAGTTGTCGGCAGGTTTTCACAGTTATATAATACCAGATGTATAGGTACAAGACACACAATTCTCATAAATTACAAGTCTGTGTTACTTGGGCTCGTGACTGGCGCCCGTTTGCGTCCCAGGTGAATTTGATAACCAGGACAACACGCTGCTTTGGCTGTCATGCTCCTCGAAGCACTATAGCAAAATAGTGTTTACAGAGTCCACAGCTGTTCCAGTGCCTCCGATTTCTACATCAGGTCCCATGGTAGCGCGGGTGATTGTCCCCTGTAATACAATTATGCCCCCACCGCCCTGACAGACTTTCCTCACCTCATGACGTACCCGCAATGAAACAAAGTGGCGCTCCGTCTTACCGTGGGTCATCATCCACTTTCCATAGATGCTCACGACAGTAGCATGCGATCAGCTGACAAGTTTCGTCGTTTATGGTATAGCGTTTTGGCTCATCAGCTATGGCCTAAATCTGGACACATTTCTCATGTGTAGGAAAAATGCGTTATGCGCACATGGCTTAGAAAACGCTTTGTTCCTGCGATATAACTCATTTATTACGTCCTTTCAAATAATATTAATCACGATAAAACAAACACGACCACAATGAGATAGGGTGCTACGTGAAACTCTGTCTTACATGGAATATTTAAAATTCTTTGAATTAGCAGTGATTCACGCATGCCGCGCGGGATTAGCAGAGCGGTCTAAGGCGCTGCAGTCATGGACTGTGCGGCTGGTCCCGGCGGAGGTTCGAGTCCTCCCTCGGGCATGGGTGTGTATGTGTTTGTCCTTAGGATAATTTAGGTTAAGTAGTGTGTAAGCTTAGGGATTGCTGACCTTAGCAGTTAAGTCCCATAAGATTTCACACACATTTGAACATTTGATTTGATTCACGCATGAACCCGTCGTCGCATTGAATCTCGGATGCTCTGGTATGTGTCGGTACCATGGTTTGGTTTCGCAGCCTCCCACAGAACGGGCACAAAGAGTCACTGCATATTATCTTCTTCGCTCAAGAGCTTTCATATTATGCCACAAACAAAAACCTGGTGGTATAAGAGCGTAGGCTTTGGCGGTCGAAGTCAGTATCAGCAAACCCTTCAGACGCTGATACCTATACTGCGTATCGCGCAGCACACACCGAGAAGAATTTTACTGAAAGAAGTTGAGAGGGATCAGATCCAGAGAACATGAAGCCCAGAGAATTCGTCCACCTCTTTCTATCTATCTGTGGCACTGAATTTAAAAAATTGCAACATAACAAGCTGTAACAAAGGGGACACTTTGAACATTTCGTGTAATGAAGTACTTCACATGTGTTTCACTTGAATAACCCGCGAAATACCAGGAGGGGGGGGGGGTTGGTATTTTATGCACATCTTTTGAAAATATTGTAATCTATTTGTTGTTGTTGTGGTCTTCAGTCCTGAGACTGGTTTGATGCAGCTCTCCATGCTACTCTATCCTGTGCAAGCTTCTTCATCTCCCAGTACCTACTGCAACCTACATCCTTCTGAATCTGCTTAGTGTATTGATCTCTTGGTCTCCCTCTACGATTTTTACCCTCCACGCTGCCCTCCAGTGCTAAATTTGTGATCCCTTGATGCCTCAAAACATGTCCTACCAACCGATCCCTTCTTCTAGTCAAGTTGTGCCACAAACTTCTCTTCTCCCCTATCCTATTCAATACCTCCTCATTAGTTACGTGATCTACCCACCTTATCTTCAGCATTCTTCTGTAGCACCACATTTCGAAAGCTTCTATTCTCTTCTTGTCCAAACTAGTTATCGTCCATGTCTCACTTCCATACATGGCTACACTCCATACAAATACTTTCAGAAACGACTTCCTGACACCTAAATCTATACTCGATGTTAACAAATTTCTCTTCTTGAGAAACGCTTTCCTTGCCATTGCCAGTCTACATTTTATGTCCTCTCTACTTCGACCATCATCGGTTATTTTACTCCCTAAATAGCAAAACTCCTTTACTACTTTAAGTGTCTCATTTCCTAATCTAATTCCCTCAGCATCACCCGACTTAATTTGACTACATTCCATTATCCTCGTTTTGCTTTTGTTGATGTTCATCTTATATCCTCCTTTCAAGACACTGTCCATTCCGTTCAACTGCTCTTCCAAGTCCTTTGCTGTCTCTGACAGAATTACAATGTCATCGGCAAACCTCAAAGTTTTTACTTCTTCTCCATGAATTTTAATACCTACTCCGAATTTTTCTTTTGTTTCCTTTACTGCTTGCTCAATATACAGATTGAATAACATCGGGGAGAGGCTACAACCCTGTCTCACTCCTTTCCCAACCACTGCTTCCCTTTCATGCCCCTCGACTCTTATAACTGCCATCTGGTTTCTGTACAAACTGTAAATAGCCTTTCGCTCCCTGTATTTTACCCCTGCCACCTTCAGAATTTGAAAGAGAGTATTCCAGTCAACATTGTCAAAAGCTTTCTCTAAGTCTACAAATGCCAGAAACGTAGGTTTGCCTTTTCTTAATCTTTCTTCCAAGATAAGTCGTAAGGTCAGTATTGCCTCACGTGTTCCAACATTTCTACGGAATCCAAACTGATCTTCTCCGAGGTCCGCTTCTACCAGTTTTTCCATTCGTCTGTAAAGAATTCGCGTTAGTATTTTGCAGCTGTGACTTATTAAACTGATAGTTCGGTAATTTTCACATCTGTCAACACCTGCTTTCTTTGGGATTGGAATTATTATATTCTTCCTTGAAGTCTGAGGGTATTTCGCCTGTCTCATACATCGTGCTCACCAGATGGTAGAGTTTTGTCATGACTGGCTCTCCCGAGGCCATCAGTAGTTCTAGTGGAATGTTGTCTACTCCCGGGGCCTTGTTTCGACTCAGGTCTTTCAGTGCTCTGTCAAACTCTTCACGCAGTATCTTATCTCCCATTTCGTCTTCATCTACATCCTCTTCCATTTCCATAATATTGTCCTCAAGTACATCTCCCTTGTATAAACCCTCTATATACTCCTTCCACCTTTCTGCCTTCCCTTCTTTGCTTAGAACTGGGTTTCCATCTGAGCTCTTGATATTCATACATGTGGTTCTCTTCTCTCCAAAGGTCTCTTTAATTTTCCTGTAGGCAGTATCTATCTTACCCCTAGTGAGACAAGCCTCTACATCCTTACATTTGTCCTCTAGCCATCCCTGCTTAGCCATTTTGCACTTCCTGTCGATTTCATTTTTGAGACGTTTGTATTCCTTTTTTCCTGCTTCATTTACTGCATTTTTATATTTTCTCCTTTCATCAATTAAATTCAATATTTCTTCTGTTACCCAAGGATTTCTATTAGCCCTCGTCTTTTTACCTACTTGATCGTCTGCTGCCTTCACCACTTCATCCCTCAGAGCTACCCATTCTTCTTCTACTGTATTTCTTTCCCCCATTCCTGTCAATTGTTCCCTTATGCTCTCCCTGAAACTCTCTACAACCTCTGGTTCTTTCAGTTTATCCAGGTCCCATCTCCTTAAATTCCCACGTTTTTGCAGTTTCTTCAGTTTCAATCTGCAGTTCATAACCAATAGATTGTGGTCAGAATCCACATCTGCCCCAGGAAATGTCTTACAATTTAAAACCTGGTTCCTAAGTCTCTGTCTTACCATTATATAATCTATCTGAAACCTGTCAGTATCTCCAGGCTTCTTCCATGTATACAGCCTCCTTTCATGATTCTTGAACCAAGTGTTAGCTATGATTAAGTTATGCTCTGTGCAAAATTCTACAAGGCGGCTTCCTCTTTCATTCCTTCCCCCCAATCCATATTCACCTACTATGTTTCCTTCTCTCCCTTTTCCTACTGACGAATTCCAGTCACCCATGACTATTAAATTTTCGTCTCCCTTCACTACCTGAATAATTTCTTTTATCTCGTCATACATTTCATCAATTTCTTCATCATCTGCAGAGCTAGTTGGCATATAAACTTGTACTACTGTAGTAGGCATGGGCTTTGTGTCTATCTTGGCCACAATAATGCGTTCACTATGCTGTTTGTAGTAGCTAACCCGCACTCCTATTTTTTTATTCATTATTAAACCTACTCCTGCATTACCCCTATTTGATTTTGTATTTATAACCCTGTAATCACCTGACCAAAAGTCTTGTTCCTCCTGCCACCGAACTTCACTAATTCCCACTATATCTAACTTTAACCTATCCATTTCCCTTTTCAAATTTTCTAACCTACCTGCCCGATTAAGTGATCTGACATTCCACGCTCCGATCCGTAGAACGCCAGTTTTCTTTCTCCTGATAACGACGTCCTCTTGAGTAGTCCCCGCCCGGAGATCCGAATGGGGGACTATTTTACCTCCGGAATATGTTACCCAAGAGGACGCCATTATCATTTAATCATACAGTAGAGCTGCATGTCCTCGGGAAAAATTACGGCTGTAGTTTCCCCTTGCTTTCAGCCGTTCGCAGTACCAGCACAGCAAGGCCGTTTTGGTTAATGTTACAAGGCCAGATCAGTCAATCATCCAGACTGTTGCCCCTGCAACTACTGAAAAGGCTGCTGCCCCTCTTCAGGAACCACATGTTTGTCTGGCCTCTCAACAGATACCCCTCCGTTGTGGTTGCACCTACGGTACGGCCATCTGTATCGCTGAGGCACGCAAGCCTCCCCACCAACGGCAAGGTCCATGGTTCATGGGGGGAGGGTAATCTATTTATATTTTAAAATTTTGAAAAGATGTTTATTGCTGTTAATGATTTTCTGATACCACATTCAGTAATTGTTTTGAATTTTTCAATAAAACTTAACCCAAAGATTTTAGTTTAACAAACTCCATATTCTTTAAAAAGTATGTTGCCAATAACGCTCAGTGACAATTAAGGAACTCTGTATTTTTGAAATTTTTGTAGTGGTCATAAAGTATTCTTTCTCCCTGTGTACACATTGCGAAAAATGAGTTGGTATTGCTAAGATTGTCCTAAAAGATATTTTCAGTTTATGGACCCTAATTACACATAAGTACGTATTTAACGTGGATGTTGCTAATAAAGGTTAGCGGCAGTTAACGAAATTTGTTCCTTTTTTAGTTTCTTTGTGTTGGACATGAAGTATCGCTCCCCCTGTTCGTAGTGTGCGTTGTTGTACTTCTAGGGTTAATTTACTACCAGGAGAGTTATATAAAATCACTTATATCGGGAAAATAAAGCGAAGCGTTTGTGGATTCATGTCTATATACACATCTTCTTGTGTGTGAAAAGTGAGTAATATGTCGTGAAAGGTTGCCCCAACATTTTTCAAATGGTTCAAATGGCTCTGAGCACTATGGGACTCAACTGCTGTGGTCATCAGTCGCCTAGAACTTAGAACTCCTTAAACCTAACTAACCTAAGGACATCACACACATCCATGCCCGAGGCAGGATTCGAACCTGCGACCGTAGCAGCAGCGCGGCTCCGGACTGGAGCGCCTAGAACCGCACGACCACCGCGGCCGGCCCCAACATATTTATTACATCTTCTATATGTAAACAAACTGTCGGTTTTTAGTGAAATGGAAGTCTGAAATAAAGCAATTGTGTGCTCAAGTATTTCTATCAATGAAAAAACTAAAAAAAAAACCTCGAGTTAGTTGCAACATGACCAAGTGACGCTATTCACTTACATTTCGTAATGTTAGTACGTCCTTTCGTAACATCTGAGTAACAAACCAACATCAACACCAATGCATATGCTACATATCAAATGTGAACATAAATTACCTCAACATAATGAATGAAAATCTTTAAGCACGTCGTACTCTATTAATAAAATCGGTTAGAAGTTGTTACAAATATCAGCCTGTTTTTTAAACTCTCGTTATGCGTAATGTTGGCTGGCCCAAATTCAAAATATCTCCTTTAGAATAGCAGATTTAATTCCCCAAATACGTATCCACAGACATTTTATTTCGTATTTTCGGACGAAATTCGAGTTACAGAAACAATTCTTTTATTGTCACTAGGAGAATGTTCAGATCTCGTCTAAAGCAAGCATGTGATGAAGATTAAAACTGCTTATCGGACTAAGAAATCATTTTTCACTTGGATAGTGGTTAACAGCAATGTAACAAGCATCCCATCATTGATGCTTCTTGATTTCGGCAGAATCCACCAAGCGAGGTGGCGTACCACGGACTAGCGTTCGGGAGGAGTAAGGTTCAAATCGTATCGACTACTGTTTTCCTGAGTCGCCTATAAAAGGTTACAGCAGCTGTTCACCCAATTAGTTATCAATAACTAGTTCTGTGGTAATCTCTAATGGTACTTTTTCGACAGGACGTAAAACCCCAAATTCCCTTACTAGCACACGTTCTACTATGGAAGCTGTTCGTTATCTATATTATTATATGAGGACAACTTGTAGAGTTAGACAGTGGATGCGATTAACTGGCAAGTAGGTCGGAGTTCACGACCCATCCTAGACTAATGTCCAAGTGTGTGGGACCCTTACTAAATAGGACTAGCAGGGGATATTGAAAGTATTCAGAGAAGGGCCGCACGAATGGTCACAGGTTTTTTCGACCCGCGGAAGAGTGTCGCTGAAATGTTTAAAGAATTGAACTGTCAGACTGTTGAAGATAGATGGAAACTATCCTGAGAAAGTCTACTAACGAAGTTTCGATAACCGGATTTAAATAATGACTCCGGAAATATACTACAACCTCCTACATAGTGCACCCATAGGGATCATGAGTATAAGATTAGATTAATTACAGCACGCATAAAGGTATTTAAACAATGATTTTTTCCCACGCTCCATTCGTGAATGGAACGGGAAAAAGTCTTCATAATTGGTACAGTGGGACGTACCCTCTGCCACGCACTTTACAGTGGTCCGCAGAGTAAAGACGTGAATGTTGATGTTTACGACTAACGTATTCCGTCCGGTTATCTCCGGTAGGCCTACTATCTTTGGTAGTGGCGAGCAAATTGAACGCGGGTCAGAGGAAGCGGAGGGGGCTAACGTTTAACTTGTAAGAGAATGAGAAGTTCCCTACTAGTGCGCTAAGTCTATGTGTGCCTGATTCTGTCTTAGTAGGCAACGAGAAAACGCGCTAGCCGGTCATTTGATGGAAGAAGTGAACGGACTTTCACTCTTTATGCTCCAGTACACTTTGTGCCATATGTAGAACATTTTCTATATTAAGTAGTACATATGTGTTTTGAACTGAAAAATAGATTATATCCAATTGTATGAAAAGATTATCAAATGTTTGGAAGTTTCTAGTTAAATATGTGAGTACCAAAAGTTAACATTTGTTTTTTTCCACACCTTCTTTTTATTAATCGACAATGACATATTTTAAAGTTGCTTCGCTCTCAAACATACTAAACTTCTTGTTAACATATTACCTCTACAATTTTGCCTCTACAGCCTTTTCTCGAAGCTCGAGTCTTTATAGTGAAAAACCTACAAAACCTTTACGATTCAAAGTATTGCTCATTGCTGGCCACCACTTCGTCCCACCTTTCGGGCAGCACGCGAATCGTGCGGCGCGAAGATCTGGGCGTCTTTTGAGGAAATCCATGAATCGATCCAGTTTTGCACTTGTTCATATGACCGAAAGCGCTGGTCAGCCAGACAGTGTATCATTGCTAAATAAAGATGGTAGTCAGAGGGAGCAATGTCTGGAGAATACGGCTGGTTACGTAGGACGTCCCATTCCAACGTTTCCAAGTAGGTTTTGACGGGTTTTGCGACATTAGGTCGGGCACTGTAATGCTGCAAAAACACCTTTTCACGTCCATCGCTGTATTGTGGCTGTTTGTCTTTCAGTGCTCGGCTCAGACTCATCAATTGCTTTCGGTAACGATATCCTGTGACAGCTCCTGTCGGTTCCAGCAGTTTCGATAACCTTCTCTATTCCAGCACCATGACGGTCTTCGACATCAAAATCAGCGTTCTTGAAGCGTTGAATCCATGCTAGCGTTCTTTCACTAATAGTTACCTCGCCATAGGCCTTACCCTGCGTTTTATGAGCCTCATTCGCAGATTTCTTCATGATTAAGAAGAAAATTAAAACTTTCCGCGAATGACAAGAACTGGGCATGTAAGTCGTCATATTCAATCAAGAATAACTTTATGATGCACTCACAAATCAAGTAATATTTTGATGGCATTATGTTTCCAAATGTCTAAGTTTATTGTAAGACTCTTCCGACCTACCACCTGCGCTACTACGATCTATTGCAAAACGGTGGAGGCAAAGTTGTAGACCAAATAGTTTCTTAGAGCCAATAAAGTTTGTATTTCATTGTTGTTAACTTACTCTTTTTTGTATCTACCATTGTACTATTTTTCCCACTAAAAAAAAAAATGGTTCAAATGGCTCTGGGCACTATGGCCGGCTTTCCCACTCACAATCTGGAAAAAATTCATTTCCATGTACTCGTGAAAACATTTTTTAAATTATGAAACAGTCGTAGAAAGAAATATGCGTAATTTACAGATTATAAGTACAGTATCCCAATGAAGAAACATAATCCCGGACAGACGTATTCAGTGCGCGGCTGCTTCGCGCGTCTAGAATGCGATTTCGTAAACGTCTCTATGGCAACGCCTCTTCATAGCTCTAGGTAGACGACGGTCTTTTTCACCTACAGCCGTTTATGCTTAGCAGTTGAAAGCTTTTCTAAAACGCTGCCATGTGTCAGGGATTTCCTTAAGCTGACTCGACCATAGGAGTGTCCTAGTGGTAAAGAATAAATGCACTAAAACTTCATGGACGGTGCGGCATTTTTTCCGCGTACCTTAGTGTTTATGACGCCATGGCTCTTGAAATGTGTGTCGTGAAATGATATATATTAGTGTAGGTACGTTCAGCGGCATATATGGATACTGTCAGCGAAATACATTGCGAACAGAGTTAGTAGCAGAAGAAATAAATTTAACCAACGTGCATGATGCTGCAGGTTTTCACGCTTCTTAGTGTTTATGACGTCGTATCTCCTGATCTATGAGTAATAAAACGATGTAATTTTGCAGGTACTTTCACAGGAATATGTGGATATTGTCTACAAAATGTGTTGCGAATAGATATAGTAGAAAGGAAGTAATAAATTTTAACGTTATGCACAATGCGGCAGTAGTTCACTCACTTCATTGTTTATGATGTCATATTTCCTAAACTGTGCATGGTACCATGACATACTTCTGTAAGTGCATTTAGCGGCATATGTGGATACTGCCCGAGGAATTCATTACGAAGACATTTAGTAGCACAGGAGTATTATATTTAAATGCCAAGCGTGCTGCGGCAGTTTTTCACCGTATCTCATTGTTTACGGAGTAATATCTCCAGAACTATGGCAGGTAGGGGCTTCTTACCCACACAGCAGTTGTTGCGTGACAGTGAAGCACACGTGCACCAGGTTGAAATGGCTGTGAGCATTATGGGACTTAACATCTGAGGTCATCAGTCCCATAGAACTTAGAACTACTTAAACCTAACTTCTGTAAAAAAGTTCCACTTCGTTTCCGAGCTAGTTCGTAGCTCTGTTGAGGGCAATGCACCGGACGTTATTCTCCTCTGCATCCCTACCCCGTATCGGCACTCCTGTGTCAAGGAGATAGAATGAGAAACACTAGGAACTGTAGCACGAGGAAAGGTGGGTACCTAGGAGCTCACATAGTACTGCCACTTGATCTTGGTGTGGTGCATCTAGCCTGTTTTAGCTATGTTGTTGTTGTTGTGGTCTTCAATCCAGAGACTGATTTGATGCAGCTCTCCATGCTACCCTATCCTGTGCAAGTTTCTTCATCTCCCAGTAACTACTGCAACCTACATCCTTCTGAATCTGCTTAGTGTATTCATCTCTTGGTCTCCCTCTACGATTTTTACCCTCCACGCTGCCCTCCAATGCTAAATTTGTTATCCCTTGATGCCTCAGGACATGTCCTACCAACCGGTCCCTCCTTCTAGTCAAGTTGTGCCACAAACTTCTCTTCTCCCCGATTCTATTCAATACCTCCTCATTAGTTATGTGATCTACCCACCTAATCTTCAGCATTCTTCTGTAGCACCACATTTCGAAAGCTTCTATTCTCTTCCTGTCCAAACTATTTATCGTCCATGTTTCACTTCCATACATAGCTACACTCCACACAAATACTTTCAGAAACGACTTCCTGACACTTAAATCTATACTCGATGTTAGCAAATTTCTCTTCTTCAGTTTAGATATGACATCAATAAAAACTGTACACGCTGCACCCATTATAGCGCTTTGCTGACAACGAATGCCAAATGATCAGGCTAACAATATAAGAGTGCAGTGAACTGCATTGTCTACAGTGACCACTGCTTTCGTACTTAATAGTAAATACCGCATTATTTTGCTACTAAGCCTATATGCCTCTACTGAATAATGACCCAATTTATTCCAACCACTTCATTTATTTTCTGCTACATTTCCTACTTTCGCACATTATGGAAAATGATAACCCGCGGATTACAATTAACGGGTTGTTACGTATATCTTGTATAGCTAAAACCGTGTCAGCATGTAGCCACAGAACAACTAATTCAAATAACGTAATTCCAATCCATAGTAGGGTGCAGCAGCTAGTACTAGCCTAAATCGAGGTAATACCAGTAGCTTC
Organism: Schistocerca nitens; assembly: GCF_023898315.1. Taxonomy (NCBI): domain Eukaryota; kingdom Metazoa; phylum Arthropoda; class Insecta; order Orthoptera; family Acrididae; genus Schistocerca; species Schistocerca nitens. The sequence continues at coordinate 925,378,413 of NC_064617.1, read as the reverse complement.
CGTGAAATATAAAGAAAACAAGGAAAATTGTTCTAACTAACAAGGGAACCTCCCCATCGCACCCCCCTCAGATTTAGTTATAAATTGACACAGTGGATAGGCCTTGAAAAACTGAACACAGATCAATCGAGAAAACAGGAAGAAGTTGTGTGTAACTATGAAAAAATAAGCAAATTATACAAACTGAGTAGTCCAAGTGTAAGATATGCAACATCAAGGAGTGCGTAAGCTGAGGAGCGCCGTGGTCCCGTGGTTAGAGTGAGTAACTGCGGAACGAGAGGTCCTTGGTTCGAGTCCTCCCTCGAGAAAAAAATTTACTTACTTTATTTTCGCAAAGTTACGATCTGACCGTTAATTCATTGACGTCTCTGTTCACTGTAATAAGTTTAGTGTCTGTGTTTTGCGACCGCACCGCAAAACCGTGCGATTAGTAGACGAAAGGACGTGCCTCTCCAATAGGAACCGAAAACATTTGATCGCAAATTCATAGGTCAACCGATTCCTCCACAGGAAAACACGTCTGAAATATTCTATACGACACTGGTGACGGCATGTGGTTCACATTACAGGAATATGTAGTCGACCCACCTAACTTGCACACTTGGCGAATGGGTAAAATGTTTCTTCTACCTTGCCCGATTTAGGTTTTCTTGTGGATGTGATAATCACTCCCATAAAAGTGATGAAGACATAAGAGTTTGTCACATAAACTGCAACAAATGAATGCAAGTTTCACAGTCGCACAGTTTTCCCTGTGCTCTGTCAAAACATACGTTTTTAACGTTTTCAAGTTTTTCCGTGTGTAGACCGTCAAATCCTGCATGTGTCCAAGCAAATCTGAACATGTCCTGGAGTTTTGGAGAGCGAAGTTGATCATGTCTGAGTGCATGAACTTTGATAATTGTCTGAAAATAAAAAATTAAAACTTTTCATTCGAGGGAGGATTGAACCAGGGACCTTCCGTTCCGTAGTTGCTCGCGGTAACCACGGGACCACGGTGCTCTTCGGTGTACTTGTACCTTGATGTGGCTTATCTTGGACACGGACTACTCAGTTTGTATATTTTGCTTATTTTTTTCATAGTTCCATACAACTTCTTCCTGTTTTCTCGATTGATCTGTGTTCAGTTTTTCATGGCCTATCCCTGTGCCAACTTATAACTAAATCTGAGGGGGGTGCGATGGGGAGGTTCCCTTGTAAGGTTTGATTAATCACTGCATAGTTTTACTAGGTGTGATCTTATTGAAAACTGTGCACCCTCTCCTTCTTTCTATCTGAAAAGCAGCTAACCCGGCTACTTGTAGAGGGAACTATAGTTACAATCGAGGCCATTTTCAAGGACCACGTTCATAGATTTTCAGTTACGTTACTAAATTAACCTTGTTTTAATTCATTTGGGGTACATCATGCTATGAGAAGGAATCGTTTTCAATTACAGCAGTTACGTAGTTTAATTTATGTCGATGATAGTGCAGTTTTCTTTGGCTGGAATGGTTGGGGAGGGGGGGGGGGGGGCGATGGGAGCCGAACTGTTCTTCATGAGACGCCCGAGAGACGACATCCACGCCCGAGGCAGGATTCTATCCCGCGACCGTAGCGGTCGCGCGGATCCAGACTAAAGCGTCTAGAACCGCTCGGCCAAACCAGCCGGCCCGTACATCAGGTTTGGTTGAAATCGGTCAGGTGGTTTAGGAGGAGATGTAAAACATACATATACACATACACACACTCAAATACATATATCTTTGTAATATAAATGCATGGATTTCTGCTATGGAAGTAGAGACCTCATACTTGTGCAAACAAGAGATAGGAAAAGATTTTAAACATTGTTCTTCTTGTCAGTATTTTTAATCCATCTGAAGCACGCACAAACGTGGAAGCTCCTGAAGAGATTCGTGTGCAAAATTTATGAAGAACTTGCGACGGAAACAGAAGCCAGTCAACTCGATCCACCTACCAAACATCCGTTGTCGAACGCTCGGTGATCGGCAAGAGGGAGTCGGGCTCCAGAGTGAGGCGACATGACAGGTGCGACGAGCGCGGCAGCAGGTGGGCGGTGTGACGTCACGGGGCTGATGGATTGCCCGGCGGGCGGTGGGCGGCGGCCGGCGGGCGGCTACTGCGCTACGCAGCCCACGGCGGACGTCTGCTGCCGCCGGACCGCTCTGCGCTGCGTGCTTTTCTTTCAACACGACATTATTATTTCCACGTCGGCCCTTGTTCGTGTCATCCTCACCAAACATTCTTGCTTTATCAAAAAGATGTGTAAACATTCTTCTTCCGTGTGTTACTAACGTCAATGGTTTTGTCCAAACCTCACTTGGTTACTCTCTTCTTCTTTTATCTTATGCCTATCATTCTCATCTTCTTCTCCGCTAATGGGCACGTCCCATTCCTCTCATGCGGCCACAGCATTTCAGTCTACACTTGTCTACGTTCCTTCAAGTAAATCTATTTCAATCCCATTATCTTTTCTATTTTTCCATCAGTCTTCCCTTGTCTACATATTCAACAAATCATTTTCCACGACTGACAATTTTTGTCGGTATCTCTGAGCCATTGTCCATTTCTGTCCCCTGTAGAATGTTATAGCCTCAGTAATTGTCCCGTCCAGTTTTTTCTTTGTCGCTTTAATCATTTCTTCTGACTGTCAAATGAACTTCATGTTATTTGTAACTAGTATTAACTCCTGAGGAATATCGTGCCAAATTCAGTCCAGTTGGCGCGTTAGATCGTCAAATTCTGAGCTAGTTGGAAGGTAGAGTTTGGCAAGCACGAAGGTAAGCAGTAGATACTCTGGCATCGTGCGGACTGGCAGTACCTTGCTGAAAGGTAAGCCTAGAATGGCTTGTTATCAAGGGCAACAAAAGGGGGCCTATGATATCGTCGACGTACCGCTGTACTGTAACGGTGCCATGCATGACAACCAAAGGGATCCTGCTACGAAAAGAAATGGTACCTCAGACCATCACACTTGGTATTCGTGAGATGCATTCGCAGTTGTGATTGTGGACAACCATCGGCTGTATAGTGGAATGTCGACAATGAAAATTTGTGCCAGAAAGGGGTTCGAAACTGCGTTTTTCTCTTATCGCGAGCAGTCGCCTTACAATTAGGCTATCAGCGCACGTTTCACGGTCAGACGCAAGCTTCCATACGCCGTCAGTCATGTGTCTACACCCTGCACTGGTACAGCCATTGTGAATTTTCCCATACACGGGAAACATTTTAATTGAAAGTCGCTTATCCGGTGTCGACGGACAGATACGATATTGTAGTGTCTGCGTTGTTCGAAAGTACAATGCAACGTTCCTTCGTACGTACTTCCGCGAACCTACCAAGGACTTGTTGAATCCATGCCACGCAGATTAACTGCTATATTTCGTTCCAAAGGTGGACTATGGAGATGGTCATGATGTTTAGCTCGCCTATGTATATCGATCCTATTATGTACCTATCCTCCCATATGCTTTTTAAACGTGTACAATGATGAAAAGTGTCAAAAGCAAGATGTAGGAATTACTGGAAGTGACAAGGATACACCGAAGAAGAAATGAAGAAATTAGGCAGGTTGCAAAGGAAATACCTTAACAGGAGCGGATAGAATCAGCAGGTATGAAATAAAGGTAGTGGCATGCCTCAGAGTTACAAGAAAGACGCATGGATTGCGGCTCCTGCGCAAAAGCCCAAGACTAAAACAAAGAACAGAAGGGTGAAAGGAGTGGATGAGAGTGAAGTTAAGGAGAGAACTGGAACAAGTTGGAGGCAGAGCGGTGATGGCAGGAGAAAGGAAAAAAAAATCCGGCCACTGATTGGAAGCAGTATCTGACGATAAACACGTCACAACGAACTTCACCACTTAGCTGGCGCGAAGTAGGCGTTCGTGACTGGTGACCCGCTGCGCAAGGCTGTAGAGTGGCTTGCCGGTGAACAGGCGTTAGAGCTGCCAAGACCTTGAGGACACCATACTGCTGTAATACGAAGGCTGTTCGGAAAGTAAGGAACTATAGATCGCGAAATGGAAACCACAGTGAAAATCAAAACTGTTTTATTTGCAACAGTCAGCTACAACTTCCAGCTACTTATCTCCATAGTCGCCGATCCGACGTTTGTCGTAGCGTTGTACCAACTTTCCAATATCCTCGTTATAGAAGGCAGCCGCCAGTGATTTCCGCCAATTCTCTACGCTGGCCCACAGTTCGTTGTCTGTGCCAAAATGTTGTCTTCATAGCCAGCGGTTCATGTGAGCAGAGACGAAACTCAGAGGGAGACAATTACGCGCTGTATTGTGGGTAATCAAACATTTCCAATTGAAAACGATGTAGTAACATCTTCATTGCCCTTGCACAATGTGGTTGGGAATTGTCTTTAAGAAAGCGCACGACAGTTATGTAATGTTGGATGCATAGCTTCAGGCGAAATTTGTCACCAGGCTCTCGTACTTGGCGGTAGACACTATTGTCCTAGGTATCTTTATGTGCTCCCTGTGTGCTCATAACTAAACAGAATGACGTAACGCGATCGACGGGCATACTGGAGACACTGCCCAACACACCTGTGCAAAACTTCATCGGATTTTCACTGTGGTTTCCATTTCGCGACCGATTGTTCCTTACTTTCCGAATAACCCTCGTACAACCTGCCCAAAAAAGTGTTCACCACCGTTATAAGTTGCATAGTTTGCGCTTTTTGTCGGAAATATATTTCTCAATACTTTTTCTACCATAAAAAATCATTACGTACGGTTGTGTAACGGAGGGAAAAATAACCTAAATGCTCGATGTGGTTCGTAATGTCGCGAGTCGTGAACGTGATAACGCGGCTTGTGCAGGCTGTTCAGTTTGTGAACACACCTCGACGAATCATTACAAGCTTCGTCTCTGCACACATTGTCACTTAACTGCACGGATGCTTGTTAGGACGGGGTGTTAGCCACCGAATTACCGTACGTCACAGTGACGTCATTCGAAAATTCAACCGCTTTCGTGAATATCTGCCTCGCGGCAGCTCCCACGCTCATCAATGCCATCTGATGGCAGCTACCTATCAATTATGATCCGCAGTACCCGAAGGAGAATGTAACAGAATCTGTGCGCTGGCTTTTCGGAGGCAACTAAGAGGGCTGCGTCGCAGCAGGGACTACGCAATCATCTCCACACAATCATTTTGGTCTCCAGGCACCTATAACGAACGAAGTTCAACATCTCTTTCCCCACAGCTCTGCGGTATACGAAGAGGGTGGGTAAGGGAGCACCGAGAACGGGACTTGGGTCAGGGGTCTCGGGTTCGCCTCACTCGCTGCTGCGGGATTTTTCTGAGGGCTGACAATCGTTAAAAAAGAGTGTGGCGGTGACCAGCTACCAACACATATCTCAGACATACAGTCCCACGGATCCGCCAGGGACGTGTAAGTTACGTTTTGGACCGGTGTCATAGCTACCGAGAGAAATTTGAGAGCAGTGCTTTATCGAAACAACATTCTAGAATTTATTGTCTGGCCGTACACATGGCACAGTTTTTATCATATTTTTATTTTGACTGCTCAAATCGACTTTCTTGAAACTTCTTCTACAGCGTGTAAGTCGAAAGGAGAGGCAGTTAGTAGAATGCCAAGTCTGGAAAGCAACATACTTTGAACCGTGGCGAGGTTGAGTTTGCTTCAGCGGTTCTCTTGTTTCGATACCTAGCGCTAAAATCAAGCTCTGATTACCAGGGGAACTCAAGCGAGGCTGGTTTTAAAAGGCCGAGGACGTTGGCGCTGAGGACAGAGTGAGACCGAAGAGCGAGTACAGTAGACTCTGGTTAGTTCGAGGCGAACGAGGCGTCGACCACCTCCAGCTATTGAAAACTCGAATTATCGAAATGTATGTGGGAAAAAGAATTAAAACTATGTCAGACAAACATAAACTATGCGAATAACGGTAATTTGTTTTTTCAAACCTTGATGTCTTTTTAGTTATTCGGTTAAGACATTCTTCATAGTATTCCTTTCAAGAAAACTGTTCCTAATTTCCATCATTTTCTTCTCCAGACGCCAACATTGACTTCGCCGACGCCGTATTCGACAGCAAGTTTTTTGCTGTTTCTCATTCCTCAGATTGTTTCAATGCTTCTAACTTAACATAAAAACTCACAAATTTCCTTCGTTTGTTACAGATATCATTTTTAAGTGAACAACAAAAACTGCCAAAAGAGAAAACGAAACACAACACTGTACGGTACCGACAATGACAAACCTAAAACACCATTTTTAATAACAGGTTTGCTTGTGTAAACGATTAAAAACCAGGAGATGAGTATGCTTGAGGCCATTTTCAAGGACAAAATTAAGAGAAGTGAGTGGTACGACAGGTGCGGGTCGGGGAAACAGACCAAAGATCGTTATACTGTACAGTAGTATTTCCTTCTGTTGCTTGCGAGGCTCGGATTTATGGGAAACTTAAGACTTGGAATGTCGAGACACTTCTGCACTTCCTTGCGGAGAGAAGAGGTGGAGCCGCCGTGCAACTATCCGTACGCCGTGGGCTGTGTGCTGTTTCCTGTGTGGACTGGTGGTCGCATGTACTGGTGTTGGCTTCTGCCAGGCTGAATGAAATACGCAGCGTCCCTGCATCTGCACTCGGCGCGTATTAACTTAGCTTCGCTCCAACTGTGGATCGAGCTTTCGGCGAATGCGATTGCTGTTTGTTTCCTATTGAAGGCACCGCTTCAAATATAGCTTGTGGAACAAATTGTTGCAGATAGTGTGTGGAACGCAGTCAGCTTTGCATCAGCCTCTAAGTGTTGCTAGTGTGTATGGGAATGGAATTACATCACAAGCGATGATGGACGCAGTGAAAGTATATTATTAGTAAGCACCACCCCGCTCAAAATAAACGAGTTAAAGTAAAACTGTGTGAAATTCGCCGTCCTGCTTACCAGTAATAGATTCAGTGTTCACGTAGTTACGCAACGGAAATCTCTTCCTTAAAATTAAACAGTGCGGCGTGCCAGATGATTTAAGTGCTGTTTATCGAGTTCTAAATTTGCCATTTGATTTTACTAATTAACCCGTTGCGGGCTTTGGGATTAAATGATGTGGTATGATGGTGCGTGGCCCTCAGCTACGTGCCCTCTGACTCAAAGTTGAAATATAAGAAGGTTTTGGCTGGTTTCGCTGTCTAGGGGCTGGGATACGTAGTTGCCGCATTGCAAGCCAAATACTGCTGAGTCTACAGTATACAATATGAATATACACATGAATCGAATGGTAGAAGGCTACTATCACTCGGCAATTGCGAATTTTGACGTAACATAGACATTTATACATGAAAGATTGCAATTAAATTCTGCAGGTACTATTCTAACGACTTTAAATGATGAGTACGATAGCAGAAGTACTTTTAAGAATGCCCTTTACTACTGTAAAATACTTATTGGTGTCGATGGTCCAGCAATTAAATAAAATATAAGTTGAATAACAGGGAAACAATAGATTCCTACTTGATGTAATTAGTTATGAACGACAACATAGCTTGCGAGATATTCACTTCTGAACGCATACTACGCCTTGATTGAAGAAGCCACGGAAGTCTCACAAGTGCACAAGTCGGCACTACGAAATATTTCTATCTCCTGCATACTGCTCCACTCTCCAAGTCTTTCTCGCGACCGTGCGTCCGTCGCGCCGTACTGTCCAGGACTCTCTGTGTCCTGTGCGACTGTCCCTCGCGCCGCCCTGTTCAGAAATGCCCCTGCATTCACTTCGGTGGTCGCCTCCCTTAGTAACGAGCGCTGTGATTGGTGATAGCACTCCCGTCATGTCTCCAAGCCAATCCACGCTCACAAACATAATGAAAAACATTCGAAATACTGGATTTACATTTAAATAACTTGACATTAAATAAATATTCCTACAGCTGGGCCATAAACACGCTCTAACACACATATTAAATACATAAACAAATTAAACATATATCAAAGGAAGAGAACAAAAGGTAAGCCAGTAGCCTAATGTCTCTGTGCTTTCTGAAACAGAGTAACTATTTAACCAATTTCTTCACGAATTGTATATATCAGATATAAACAAAGAAATAGATGAATGAATATATATTTATAAGCATGCTGCTACCGTTTTTTCGTGGAGTACTTATGGCCTGGCCTGATTAATACTAATCGACCACTTTGACCTCCAATAGCTCATGTACTATTCAAGTTACATACCTGTAATTTATACAAATTTAGGTTTACACTAATAGCCTTCTAAAGACATGTCGATCGACAAAATCGGATGAACCGTTTAGATTTTGGAAATTCTTTGCTGGGTGTTACTTGTATAATTTATCATCAGATACTAAACTTTAAACTAATAAAGAGATTGAAGATCTGATTACACCATCAGAACCGTGGTGTAAATAATGGTAATGTACATGTTTCTTTTTGAACTGCGAAATGTCTGGCATTAAGGTTTCACAAAGTCCGCCATCTTTGGCACTCTGGGCATGCAAGTCTCTTTCATCAACACAGCGTCACCAAGAAGTTCCCAGCCACGTGGTGGGCCTGGACTCCGGCTAACGTTCGGCAGCACGCGGCTGCCGACGAACCGTGGCCCGCCGAGAAGCCCCAGCGTGGCGACGCCAACTCCCAACTTTAGAATATTTTCGGGGCGCCACAGCTCGCCTGTTACCTCACACCGTCTAGCTCCTCTTGTTAAGTAATAAACATTCATGATAATTTAAAGTCTTCGCCTGAAATCTGCTAATTATGCCACGCCCATGATGTTTCATGCTTAAAAATATTTTATTCACGTTATCTGATTGTAGTGAGCGCTTAACAGCTGTGTTATAAGAGCTACTACTATGTGCTGAAGCTGTATTACTAAAATTGATGTAAGGCCAAACTGGAAGCTGCAGAGGTGGCATGTATAAGTGAAACAAACCGAGCGCCGAGTCTAGAGTAAATGCTGCCGCGCAGATAGGATTACTTTCGGAAACAAGTCGTCTGGTTTCCCCTTATTGTTAAAGAGATCGGTCAACGTGCCACTTCATTGTTCATTTTTTTAAATGATTTAAATTTGTTGATAAATTTGAGATATCTTGTACTTTTTCATTTATCATGAAGTTTAACCTGTAGGTTTCTTTAAATTTATAAAACCTTGGAAAGTTAAAAGTTTTAACATTTTATTTATTGTGAAGTTTACTTAAAATTTTTGAATATTTCTTTCGTTGCAGAATCTGGTGTTGTCAATATAGAAAGTAAAACAGCACATTTTGTACTTATTTTGTATGTGAGACACCACTAAGAGACCTTATAACCGTAATTAATTAGTGCGCAAACTATAAATTATGACTTTCTCTGAATAAAACATGGGGTAGTAAAATTTACAATGGTTTAGTAACAATGTAACTTTTTCCTTCCTTTAAGCCGGCTAGTGTGGCCGAGCGGTTCTAGGCGCTTCAGTCTGGAAGCGCTCGACCGCTACGGTCGCAGGTTCGAATCCTGCTTCGGGCATGGACGTGTGTGATGTCCTTAGGTTAGTTAGGTTTAAGTAGTTCTAAGTTCTAGGGGACTGATGACCTCGGATATTAAGTCCCATAGCGCTCAGAGCCATTTGAACCTTCCTTTAGTAATGAAACTAACTGAACCTCTTCCTTAAAGTACAAGAGATTACAGCAATTGTAATTTTGAAATTAATGGTCTTTGGGTTTTAGTATAATAAACAAGATCTTTTAAAACAATGGTTAAACATTTCGTGTCTCAGCAGCTCTCCAACACCACAAGCTTGGATCTGCTTGTTTGGCCCAAAATAATCAATATTTGTCTGTTTATAACTTTGTTACATCTTACGTTTTTGAAGTTGCGGTATCAGACACGCAAAAGGAAGATTTGGCTGAAGGAAACTTCGCGAAACTGACTACAATCTTAGTCTAACCCTTTCCCTGAACAAGAGAGTCAAATGCTGAAGTTCGGATTATAGATGGTCGTTGTCAGAAACCACGTTGACTCTATGTGCCATATTGCTCAAAATAGCTTATCCTGTGCACAAGATGGTGAAAAGAAGAGGCTACGTGGTTCTTAACACTGAAGACTACCACCAAAAAGTGTTATATTTATTGTAGGGAAACAATTAAATGGTTCTTGTGTGTAAGTCAGCGTGATGAAGAAATTGATGCTACATGTGATATGATACATGATACCTCTTATCCCCAGTGTCAATGGCCAGTTATTCGAGCGGAGGGAACGGAAGAGCCACAGCTTTAAATGCTGCACTGGCCCAAGGCGCCGCTTGACGTCTCTCACGGAACCGGCAGAGCGAACAAATTACACTTTCCACTCACATTAATGTGGCCACCGCCACTGCTCGAGGGCAATGTGCAGTATCCACTCTCACACAGGGTGGCAGCACTTGCGGTGTAGGTTACATATAGAGTGTCTCAGGTGTGCGGGAAACAGTGCAGTCGTTCTCGTAATGCAAAAATGGAGCGACTTATCTGACGTCCTAAGGGCAAACATTGGCTCTCAGGTCAAGGTTGGAAGCATTTCTCAAACGGCTGAGTCTGTAAACTGACGGCGTTCCGCCATGATTAAAGTATACCTGCGCGCCTCGCACCGATCCGCGCTGCAGAAAGTGGGTTATTCAAGCTTTTGACAGTTGGTCACATTAATGTGACTGGACAGCGTTCGTAACTGCAGTGCTGTCAGGTGACACTACAGGACTTACGAGTTCCAGCGACCGTCTTTAGTGGGGGGCAAGTTACGCTACTATTTCATGCCAGTTTAATAATTCGTGACTATGAGTTTAAATACATGCAAACTCTCGATATGACTTGGCAAAGTTAAGGTCTTTGGTGGGTTCCTTAAATGACAGATTGATTTTAGCACCGTGGTAGATCTTCTAGTAACGCAAACGCTTTCAGATTTTCTGCGAGCAATAAAACTAGCAAAAGCATAAACGTACCTTTCAGACTGCTTCCCGGTAGAATACAATGCTGCTGCCAATCATTCATCATTGTATACTGTATGCAGTTCGTTACGTATAACTGTTCGCTTTTGAAACAAAACTTGTAAGCAACGGATAAAAAAACTATTCATTCTTCTGTCTATAGACAAATTCTATTCTTTTTTAAGTTTCATAAAGTGATCTGATGATCTCTTTCTTTGTCGTAGGTCTTTTCACAAAACTGTTAAGTTTCTTGCCTGTATAAAAAAAGAGATCAAGTTTGCCCGACAGTGTGTTGTGGAGAAAGCACTTGAACTTAGGGAAGCTGGGACGTGACGACAGAACACTGGCAGCAGCCCATGGTTACCAAGAATGCGGCAGACTGTAGGGTAAAGGGACGCAAGTCTGGGGGAGATGTGGGAGACGCGAAGGCGTCATAGGTGTGTGAGGATGTGTGGCAACTTTATGAGTTTGTGCAGCATACAGAAGGCAGGAAGCATTTGGTACAGAAAGCGAGTGGGGGTGCTTGTTATTCCAGGATTTCGCGGGATCGACAAAGCTTTGGAGAAGTGGAAGTCCTTGCTTCATTGCCATAGGTAGGAATGGGGTGGATGAATATTTTACACACTAAGACAAAAAATGACGCACCACGAAGAAATCATCCGAATGGAACGGAAATCGGTAGATTTGATGTACATGTACAAACAAATGATTACAATTTCAGTAATGACATAGTTGTTGTTTGTCCTCCTGAGTCATGCCGTGCTAAATTCTGTCCAACTGGCGCGGTAGATCGTCCAAATCCCGAGATGGTTGGAGGATCCTACCCATAATGTTCGAAACGTTCTCAACTGCGAAGATATCCTAGACGCTGCTGGCCAAAGTAGGGTTTGGCAAGCACGAAGTAGTGTAGTAGTATTAATACAAGTAGTTGCTTTAGTAGTATTAATACAAGTAGTTCCTTTCTTAGTACATAGAGAATTCTGAGATCGCTGTTGTTAGTTTTATAAATAGTTCTACTGGTGTAACTGAACTTTGGTAACGTAGACAGTTTTTTTCAGTAACTGTAAAATTTTACCATGAGTGAGAAGTGAGGGCTCTGTCGTAGGTTTGTGAGTAGTGGGTTACGGTGTGGGATTTATTCGAAGTATTTTCATTGGGGGGAATGCAGTGGGGAAGCCAGTGGGCATCATAGTGAGATCCTCTCCTGGGAATGCAGAATATGAAGTAGAAATAAGTTGATAGAAGAGCAGGAGTGTAAGATCTGTACCCTTCAGGTGCAGTTACAACGCGAAATGGAGGTACTAGATATGTTGAGGAGGGTCAAGGGTGGTGGGAAATGGCAACTGGCAGATGGCAAGGAGGCAGCTAGAATGCGTAGGTATTCAGACAGTTTTACTTTGCGTGTATGCAATAGATTTGACCAACTGTCAGAGTTGAATGGAGAGGAGCCTTGTGTAGCTGTAGATGTAGATGTAGGGAACATGCAGTAGTCCTCAGCAATTAAGAGGCCTAGGTTAGTTGCGAAGCCTAACAGAAAGAAGAAGATTCTGCTGCTAGGTAGTTCGCACGGTAGAGGTGTGGGCCAGCAGTTGCAGGAGGTGTTGGGGAGTGAGTACCAGGTCACCAGCATTGTGAAGCCTAGTGAAGGGTTGGCTCAGGTGACTGACAGCGTAGGGGAGTTATGTAGGAACTTTGCGAAGGAGGATCAGATTGTGATAGTGGGTGGAGGAGGGAAGAGTCTTGATAGGGACTGGGAATGGGATGTAGATGGTGACCTGAAAAAGATAGTTACTCAAACTGGTGGCACTAATGTGCATTTCGTGCAACTGTTTCAGCGTCGTGATCGGCCTCACCTTAATACGACTGTTAGGCGCGTTACTGTGGGGCTGGGAAGGGTGCTGATGGCAGAGGGCATGGGTCACATCTCAGTGGCGCCAGTTGGGTCTATCAGTAGATTCGGTTTCACTAGGCATGGCCTACAACTCAATAGGTATGGGAAGGGGAGGCTGGCTAAGCTTATAGGTGACAGTGTAGTGGGTGGTGGTGGTGGTGGTGCTGGAGTCACTCATGGAAAAATTCCTGTAGTAGCTGGTGTTAGATCTGCACCTGTTTTAGATTGAAGTCAGCTGATAGGTATACCTGCTTAAAGGAAGTCCTTCTGACTAAGGGCTCACCTTCCGAGGATGTAATGTTTCCAAGTAGAGAAGGAATTAGCATATTTCATCAAAATATAAGAGGTATTAGAGATAAAGTTAGTGAACTACTTATAGATAATGTTGACTCTGAAAGTATTGGTATAGCAGCACACCACTTACATAATCTGACAACTCAGAGGCTTCCTTTTGCAGGATACAGATTCGCTGGCTGTTTTTCAAGGAGTTCCTTGTGGGGTGGGGGAGTGGCTATGTACGTAAAAAACAGTATTCCATTTGAGTTCACAGATGTATCACGGCACAGCACTGAAAAGATATTTGAATGTTGTGCAGGGCCAGTTGAATTTAGTGAAACTAAGCTAGTAATTGTTGTTGTTTATAGGTCCCCTAACTCCGACTTCAGAGCATTTCTGCTCAAGCTAGAGACGGTTCTTGATTTACTTTGTAGGAAGTACCAGAAATTAGTTGTATGTGGTGACTTCAATATTAATTTTGTATATGGTGGTGGAAGAAAAAGGATGTTGATAGATCTCCTAAATTCGTATGAGCTGATGCAGACGGTGTTTTTCCCAACCAGGGTGCAGGGGAACAGTAGCACATCCATAGACAATATTTTTATTCATTCTTCACTACTAGATGGGCAGTCTTTTAGCAAAAGCGTGAATAGCCTTTCAGACCATGATGCACAAATTTTAACACTAAAAAGCTTTTGTACTCAAACAAATGTCATATTTAACTGTAAACTATGTAGGAAAGTTAATCCAACAGCTATAAAGAGTTTTTTTAAACCTTGTCAAGGAACAAGAGTGGTAGGATGTTTATAGTGTCGATAACATAGATGACAAATACAGTGCTTTCCTTAACACATTTCTCGTCCTCTTTGAGAGTTGCTTTCCATTAGTACGATTTCAACAGAGTACTAACAGTAATAGACAGCCCAGTTGGCTGACTAGTGGGATAAGGATATCTTGTAAAACAAAGCGGGAATTATATCAAAATGTTAGAAGTAGTCACAATCAAGCTACAGTAGCCCATTATAAACAGTACTGAAAGGTGCTTAAAATGTTATTAGCAAGGCAAAGAGTATGTGGTATACAAATAGAATAGCTAATTCACAGGACAAAATTAAAGCCATATGGTCAGTTGTGAAGGAAGTGTCTGGTCAGCAGCACAAGGTCGACGATATAAAGTCAGTTCACAATAAAAATATTTCTGTAACTGATAAATCAGATATATGTACAGTATTTAACAATAATTTTCTGAGCATTTCTGGTGAATTAAATAAAATTTTAGTTTCTTCAGAGAATCATATAACTTTCTTGGCAAATGCCTTTTCTAGATTGATGTCTTAAATACTCCTCTGTGATACAGACAAGAGGGAGATCGAGTCAATAATTAAATCACTGAAGACTAAGGACTCTCATGGTTATGATGGAGTGTGTAGCAGAATATTAAAGTACAGTGCTGCACATGTTAATCCTCTATTTAGCCATATTTGTAATTTTTCCTTTAGGAGTGGTCAGTTCCATGAGCGAATTAAGTACTCAGTAGTAAAGCCGCTTTATAAAAAGCGAGAAAGATATAATGCAGACAATTTTAGACCTATTTCTATGCCATCAGTGTTTGCAAAAGTTATTGAAAAGGCTGTGTATGTAAGGATAATTCATCATTTTATGTACACGATTTGCTATAAAATGTACAGTTCGGCTTTATAAGTCGTTTAACAACTGAAAATATATTCTCTTTTCTCTGTGAGGTAGTGGATGGCTTAAACAAAAGGTTTCGACCGCTTGGCATATTTTTTGATTTAACTAAGACATTTGATTGTGTTGATCACAAAATATTGCTCCAGAAGTTGGACCATTACAGAATACGGGGAGTAGCTCACAATTGGTTCACCTTTTCTTTAGCAACAGGCTGCAAAAGGTCATTATTCACAATGTTGATAATGGCTGTGATGTGGGGCCTGAGTGGGGTACTGTCAAGTGGGGCGTGCCCCAGGAATCAGTGTTGGGGCCACTCCTGTTCCTTATTTATATAAATGACATGCCCTCTAGTATTACGGGTAACTAAAAATATTTCTGTTTGCTGATGACACTAGCTTGGTAGTAAAGGATGTTGTGTGCAACATTGACTCGGTTTCAAGTAGAGCAGTACATGACCTCAGTTCATGGCTTGTAGAAAACAAACTAACGTTAAATCACAGTAAGACTCAGTTTTTACAGTTCCTAACACACAATTCAACAAAACCTGACGTTTTAATCTCACAGAACGGGCATATGATTAGTTAAACTGAACAGTTCAAATTCCTAGGTGTTCAGATAGATAGTAAGCTGTCGTGGAAAGCCCACGTTCAGGATCTTGTTCAAAGACTTAATACTGCAATTTTCACTATTCGAACGGTATCGAAAGTGAGTGATCGTTTGACACGAAAATTAGTCTACTTTGCTTATTTTCATTCGCTTAAGTTGTACAGTAGTATATTTTGGGGTAACTCTTCCCATTCTAGAAGGATATTTTTGGCTCAGAAACGGACAGTTAGGGCAATAAGTGGTGTAAGTTCACGAACCTCTTGTCGACCCCTGTTCACGAGTCTGGATATTTTGACATTGGCCTCTCAATATATATATATATATATATATATATATATATATATATATATATATATATATATATATATATATATTCCTCACTGTCATTTCTTGTTAACAATATTAGCTTATTCTCAAGAGTAAGCTGCTTTCACTCAGTTAATACTTGACAGAAATCAAACATGCATGTGGATCGGACTTCCTTAACTCTTCTGCAGGAAGTTGAGCAGTATACTGCTGCATCCATTCAATAAGCTACCATCGAATTCAAATATCTTAGCAGTAATCCAGACGGTTTCAAATCGAAACTGAAGAGTTTCCTCATGGGTCACTCCTACTATTCTGTCGAGGAGTTCCTTGAAAAATTAAACTGATTCTTATTGTGTTATTGATTGCGTTTACTTAATCTTATGGACTGACTTTTTTCGGGTTCATAAGCATTAATTTTTATCTGTTATTACTATTTATGTTGGAGTTCCATGTACTGACACATTCCATGACCTAGGAGATTTGCTCCTCAATTTGGTCCTACGGAACTTGACGTGTAAATAAAAAAATAAATAAATAAGACAAGGAGTTGAAGCTCTGGTGGGCGGGCATCATCTTGCTGAAGTGTGAGCCCAGAATTGCTTACCGTATAGGGCAACAAAATGGGGCGTAGAATATCGTCGACGTACCGCTGTGCTGTAAGAGTGCCGTGGGCGACAAAGGAACTGGTCCTGCTATGAAAATAAATGCCACCTCAGACCATCACCCCTGGTTTTCGGGGCTTGTGGAGGGAGACAGTCAGGATGTTGGTAATCCACCACTGTCCACGTCCCGAGACAAGTCTTCGCTGATCTTCTCGTCTCATTTCGAAGAGGGACTCATCTCTGAAGTCTACTCCAGTCAGTGAGATTCCATGTTGAAGATGTGTCTGGTGACGTCCTGGACAGCGGTGGGCTACCAACCTGACAGTCGCCCGCCCTATGGCTGACAATTAGGAGTCAGTGTCTGAGTTCCATCCCTTTGCATATCAGGAGGACTTTGCTTGTCATCCGCGGCCCCTTACAGCCCAGCGATAGATGAAATTCTACGCCCCGTTTTGTTTCCTTTCACAGCAACCTATCCTGGGCTTACATTTCAGCAAGACAATTCCCGTCGGCATATTGCGTGAATTTCTACTGCTTGTCTTCTTGTTTGCCAAACCCTACCATGGCAAGCAAGGTCGCCGGGAGTTTTACGGACAGGGCTCTCCAACCACCTTGAAATTTTAATCTTCGTTGAGTCATTATAGACCATGGGACAACGGCAACCATGTATTTCTTGCCTGGCCACCAAGAGCTGTTGCATAACGATTTGATTCACGGATCCACTTATATGGTTCCTTCCGTGTATAGCGATTTTACGACTATGACGTGTGGGGCCTGAAGATGGCATCACTGTAATGCCGAAACTGGTAGCACATAAGAATTTCATAATATAAATTTCTACAATACATACGGCTGTTGGTAAATTATTGCATAAAGAAACCTTGAAATTTTGACGTTCTAAAGCACCAATTGGACAAATTTTTGGCACGATATCTCTCAGGAGGGCATCCTACAACTCTGTCAATGAATTCCTTCGTGGTGTGTAATTTCTTTTGTTAGGGAGTAGGGATGACAATTAGGGGTGATTAGGGGGGATTTAATATCCGTGATGGGCCGGTTACTACACTTCTGTCCATTAAAATTGCTACGCCAAGAAGAAATGCAGATGATAAACGGGTATTCATTGGACAAATATATTATACTAGAACAGACATGTGATTACATTTTCACGCAATTTGGGTGCATAGATCCTGAGAAATCAGTACCCAGAACAATCACCTCTGGCCGTAATAACGGCCTTGATACGTACGCCTGGGCATTGAGTCAAACAGAGCTTGGATGGCGTGTACAGGTACAGCCGCCCATGCACCTTCAACACGATACCACAGTTCATCAAGAGTAGTGACTGGCGTATTGTGACGAGCCAGTTGCTCGGCCGCCATTGGCCAGACGTTTTCAATTGGTGAGAGATCTGGAGAATGTGCTAGCCAGGGCAGCAGTCGAACATTTTCTGTATCCAGAAAGGTCCGTACAGGACCTGCAACATGCGGTCGTGCATTACCCTGCTGAAGTGTAAGGTTTCGCAGGAATTGAATGAAGGGTAGAGCCACGGATCATAAAACATCTGAAATGTAACGTCCACTGTTCAAAGTGCGGTCAATGCGAACAAGAGGTGACCGAGACGTGTAACCAATGGCACACCATACCAACACGCCGGGTGATACGCCAGTATGACGATGACGAATACACGCTTCCAATGGGCGTTCACCGCGATGTCGCCAAACACGGATGGGACCATCATGATGCTGTAAACAGAACCTTGATTCATCCGAAAAATGACGTTTCGCCATTCGTGCACCCAGGTTCGTGGTTGAGTACAACATCGCAGGCGCTCCTGTGTGTGATGCAGCGTCAACGGTAACCACAGCCATGGTCTCCGAGCTGATATCCATGCTGCTGCAAATGGCGTCGAACTGTTCGTGCAGATGGTTGTTGTCTTGCAAACGTCCCCATCTGTTGACTCAGGGATCGAGACGTGACTACACGATCCGTTACAGCCATGCGGATAAGATGCCTGTCATCTCGACTGCTAGTGATACGAGGCCGTTGGGATCCAGCACGTCGTTCCGCATTACGTTCCTGAACCCACCGATTCCATATTCTGCTAACAGTCATTGGATCTCGACCAACGCGAGCAGCAATGTCGCGATACGATAAACCGCAATCGCGATTGGCTACAATCCGACCTTTATCAAAGTCGCAAACGTGATGGTACGCGTTTCTCCTCCTTACACGAGGCATCACAACAACGTTTCACCAGGGAACGCCGGTCAACTGCTGTTTGTATGTGAGAAATCGGTTGGAAACTTTCCTCATGTCATCACGTAGTAGGTGTCGCCACCGGCGACAACCTTGTGTGAATGCTCTGAAAAGCTAATCATTTGCATATCAGAATATCTTTGTGGTGTAGCAATTTTAATGGCCATTAGTGTAGTTTTAGTCTATCAGGGGTTTCTTTTTGGATGTTTAGCAGATAAGGGTTAAAGTTAGTTTTCGATCCAGCGTTGCTTGAAGAGAGCGCTTCAGTTAGCTGGATTGGACGATTGTGGATTGTCATGTACAGGTCTGTGGGGCGGAATGTTTTTTTCCTTTAATTACGATCCGGGTTTTTGTAGGATTAAAGGAACTATATGATTGGCTACATTAGGAGGTGAAGTTGTCGAGATGCAGTCGAAGTGATTGTTGGAATGACTGGAGAGTAGTGTTAAATCTTTGACGGTGAGAAACTCCGCATTATATAGAAATTAAGATTGTCAAGAAACTACAAATAGTCAGCGCTCTTTTTGATTGGACGTCTTGTTGGTGGAGCACTGTCCGAGTTTCGATGTTTGAGGCCATTCTTTCTGGGTGTTGCAATAGATTAGTGTAGTATTGCTGTGCCCATCGAAGCAGACAGCAGGCGGAGGATGAATGGAAGTGTGGGTGCGGGCGGATCGCCGTAATTGCGCTCGCAATTTGTTCGCCATTACGGGCGAGCGAGCACAGTCTTCTGGCGTAATTGCAGGCCGCGATCCCAGGCCGGCCGCGAAGAGCTGGGGTTTACGGCGCTGCGAGACACGCGTTCTCACCGGCTCCACGCAATCCAAGTCGGCCCGCGAGCTGCGCGGAGTAGCTGAAGGGGTGCTGCGCCGAACGAGCGTGTCATTGCGCGCCGAGAGGCGGGTTAAGCGAGAGGGTGCGTTACAGGCCAGGCACTTCGCACCTCGTCTCAGTCTTAACTTCACCACGCATCAAGACGTCGTGTTACTGCTCTAACATACGGATGGTGAAATGTTGACGTCTCTTGTCGTAGTTGCGCTGCGTTCGAGTCTACCGGGGTTCAGCAGCCGTTTGTGCAAGCTGCCTCCCACACTCGCGGACTCAGCACACACATGACCAAACAAGCGATTTTATATTGGTACAGAATCAAACACAATTGTACAAATGTTAACCTGATACTTATTCACACTGCTAAGTGCTAATGCAGCTGAAGTTTCATTATCGACAAAATAAAATTTAATTCAGTTTGTAAAATTAATAAGGACGCAGCTGTCTTCCCAGAAAAAGGAAAAGGATATGTTTATCGTAACGGCACCTGTATTACATAAGAAAAATTGTCACAGTGCGACTACAGTTCAGTGAACTAGTATCCTCAGACGAAATTTACTTTTCATGGAAAGGGTCACCTCATCACAACCTTGAGGGAGGAAATGATGGAGCGAGAAAAAGTTATCTTAATAACACTAATTTATTTCAATCAGTATTGTTCAAGTTGAAGTTGGATTGATTGACAATTTCTTTATTCGAAATTTGTAAATAGCGGTGTGCGTACAATATTAATATTTTTCTGAATCATCAGTGTGATAATATCCATGTTTATAAACATCGTATCTGTCCAGAAAGCACCTGAATGTTCTTTGAGAGACCGTAAATTGAGATGGAAATCACCTTCCAAAGTCTGAACAACTCACAAAAAGGGACATATACTGCATTTCATCGACTTTTGATCCCAGTATGACAGAGAACTAACGATGAAAAGCATTCACAAGACTCGCAAATTGAGAGTTATGCGGTGAAAAGCAGCACAAACACTAAATGCAACACTTATTCCAAAACAGCTAAAGCAGCGACAAGCGGAAGCCGGGCATCGAACACTGACTCTCCAATGACGAAACACGAACCGCTGCCGTGTGATCCTCCCAAAACCGACCGCCCACTCGTTGCTCTGGCGGCCCACTCGTTGCTCTGGCGCACTTCTCAAAATTAACATAGGAGGAGAGAAATCACAAGGTTTGTCACGATAACAACTGGAAATTTCCCTCTCCGCTCCAACATGCAGGGAAAGCTTGCAGAATTTTCTTCTCCAGCGCTCTCCGTCAACAGACTAAAATTTGGCGGTGTACTGGCCCTCGCTTTATTATTGGCAGAACGATGTCTGGGTGTGTCCTACACTGTTTATGGAAACATACCGGTGGACCGGTGCTCTGCCTACGCTTTTAGGACGACCTGTGGGCTTCTCAGCAGCTCACATGTTTCGCACTGGTTTGAAAGGCACGGCTGAAGTGCTCTGGCTTAAGAGATATCCAAAGCGGTCTACTCGCGACATTACTGCCCGTGGGAGTTCCTGGTGGGGGAACCTCCCAGATTTCCGCCATTTTCTACCAAACGCCTAAAACTTGCAGGTGGCATGTCTGGCCACATGCCAACAACTGGGAGAAACATGAGATAAAATGTTATAAGTCACAAGTCCTGCTCTTCCGTTCATAAAGTTAATATTAATGAAATTTTGTTTTATTATTATTTATCTCCTATTTGCATCTCCAATAGGGGCACGCTAATAGCATTCTTAGTACTGCTCTTTGCTCTTCTAACGAATTACTTAAAATATGTAAAAATCGATGAAAGTACAAGCGATCTGCTGAAGTTTGAGAAATTGTTGGTGATGTATATTATTTATATATTTACCGCATGGCATTACACGTGCAAATAGGGGCACAGATTTAATAGACAGAAAACACACAAAAGTATGAAAGAATTAACAGTTTTCACAAATAATTTGGACATAAAAGAAAGTACGTATCAACGACAAAATGTTCAGACCATTCTAGCGCCGATGCAGATGCTTCCAGGAAGTAAGACCAGTTTCCCTTATATGAGCGCAAAGGACCATCACCACGAAGATACTGGATGGACTATCTCCGCGTGCCACAGTCGTAGTCCGGAGGTATTATTTTTTCCCTGTTTATGTAGTGTTCTAGGGGCAGCGACTTTGACTAGTAATCAAAACGTTCCGGTCCAGGTTTCTAACCTTGCTACTACTTAAATTTTGAGTAAAAATCACCTGCAATGGTGGCCTAAGACTTCTGGCATAAGAAGTCACTCTCGTTCTACTAACGGCCTAGTAAAAGAGGGCGGAGTAGCGGAAAGAAGTTCAGGGCATTCTCTTGCGCTTGGGGTGGGAAAGTGTCCCTTAAGTGCGGAAGAATCAGCAATGATCAACGGTATGAGGGAGCAGAAGCCAATGGACACCACTGTATTAAAGACACATAATGTGTACCCACAGAATATGTGGCTTGTAATAGAGGAAGTGTCATGATGAGCTTTCCATTGACGATAGACTGGCGACTAGTCCCCCATTCGGATCTCCGGGAGGGTACTGCCAAGAGAAAAAGACTGAATAAACAACGAGAGGGTAACGTCCTACGAGTTGGGGCGTCGAATGTAAGACGCTTGAACGTCTTAGGGAAGCTAGAAAATCTGAAAAGGGAAATTCACAGGCTCAATCTAGATATATTGGGAGTCAGCGAAGTGGAATGGAAGACAAGAATCTCTGTTCACATGAGATCAGCAGTACAAAATGTTATAACGGAGGTTATGAGTAGGAGGGTAGAGCGGAGGGTGAATTACTGTTAACGGTTCAGTGATAGTGTTATTCCCGTCAGAATCGACTGCAAACCTACACTGACGACAACAGTTCAGGTATAAATGCCGACGTCGCAAGCAGAAGATGAATAGATAGTAGAAGTATATGAGGATACTAATCATGTAATTGAGTACGTAAAGGGAGTTGAAAATCTAACAATCAGGGGGAATGAGGTGTGGTTGTAGGGGAAGGAGTAGAAGAAACGGTTACTGAAGAATATGGGCTTTGTAGTAGAAATTAGAGATGAGAAACACTAATTAAATTCTGAAATAAGCTACAGCTAATAATAGCAAATACTCACAAGTGGTGTTCAGTTGTCTATCAGTTGTCATGGATCCTCTGAGAATGCTCCTGGGAACATTTCCTAACCAAGGGATGTAAAGGACTGGAGAGGAAGTGGTATGAAAAGGAATGTGAGCTGAGTAATTTTACTCGGTTATTGGCAAAAATAAGAATCACTTGTTGTAACCGAGACCACACAAATAGACTCTCGAAATGGCAGATATTAGATAGCCGATCGAGGAATTGAAAAGCATCTACAAACGCTTAGTAGTGGAAAGGCGTCAGGACCCGATGAGATACCTATAAGATTCTGTAAAGATTATGCGAAAGAACTTGCTCCCCTTTTAGCAGTAATTTCTCGTAGACCGCTTGAGCAACGAAAGGTACCTAACGACTGGAAAATACTCACAAGAGGAGTTATACTTCGGAAAGGCCTGGACACACGGGAAGATTGCAGGTGAATTACATCATGGTCAGGCAGAAACTCCGAAAGCACATACTGGATTTCAAGGCGTATAATGGAGCAGATATAATTTAAAATCACAATTTAGCAATGACGAAGAGCAGGCAGAAGTTTAAGAGGCTAGTAAGGAAGAGTTAATACCGAAAGAAGTGTCATACAGAAGTACTAAGCAATGAACGGATACGCTTGAAGTCTCTGAGGCTATAGATACTGCGATAATGAATAGCTAAGCAGGCTGTTCAGTTGAAGAGGACTGGACCTCTCAAAAAAGAGCAGTCACTGAAGTTGGAAAAAAGACATAGGTACAAGGAAGGTAACTACGAATAAACCATGCATAACAGAAGAACTACACTCCTGGAAATTGAAATAAGAACACCGTGAATTCATTGTCCCAGGAAGGGGAAACTTTATTGACACATTCCTGGGGTCAGATACATCACATGATCACACTGACAGAACCACAGGCACATAGACACAGGCAACAGAGCATGCACAATGTCGGCACTAGTACAGTGTATATCCACCTTTCGCAGCAATGCAGGCTGCTATTCTCCCATGGAGACGATCGTAGAGATGCTGGATGTAGTCCTGTGGAACGGCTTGCCATGCCATTTCCACCTGGCGCCTCAGTTGGACCAGCGTTCGTGCTGGACGTGCAGACCGCGTGAGACGACGCTTCATCCAGTCCCAAACATGCTCAATGGGGGGCAGATCCGGAGATCTTGCTGGCCAGGGTAGTTGACTTACACCTTCTAGAGCACGTTGGGTGGCACGGGATACATGCGGACGTGCATTGTCCTGTTGGAACAGCAAGTTCCCTTGCCGGTCTAGGAATGGTAGAACGATGGGTTCGATGACGGTTTGGATGTACCGTGCACTATTCAGTGTCCCCTCGACGATCACCAGTGGTGTACGGCCAGTGTAGGAGATCGCTCCCCACACCATGATGCCGGGTGTTGGCCCTGTGTGCCTCGGTCGTATGCAGTCCTGATTGTGGCGCTCACCTGCACGGCGCCAAACACGCATACGACCATCATTGGCACCAAGGCAGAAGCGACTCTCCATCGCTGAAGACGACACGTCTCCATTCGTCCCTCCATTCACGCCTGTCGCGACACCACTGGAGGCGGGCTGCACGATGTTGGGGCGTGAGCGGAAGACGGCCTAACGGTGTGCGGGACCGTAGCCCAGCTTCATGGAGACGGTTGCGAATGGTCCTCGCCGATACCCCAGGAGCAACAGTGTCCCTAATTTGCTGGGAAGTGGCGGTGCGGTCCCCTACGGCACTGCGTAGGATCCTACGGTCTTGGCGTGCATCCGTGCGTCGCTGCGGTCCGGTCCCAGGTCGACGGGCACGTGCACCTTCCGCCGACCACTGGCGACAACATCGATGTACTGTGGAGACCTCACGCCCCACGTGTTGAGCAATTCGGCGGTACGTCCACCCGGCCTCCCGCATGCCCACTATACGCCCTCGCTCAAAGTCCGTCAACTGCACATACGGTTCACGTCCACGCTGTCGCGGCATGCTACCAGTGTTAAAGACTGCGATGGAGCTCCGTATGCCACGGCAAACTGGCTGACACTGACGGCGGCGGTGCACAAATGCTGCGCAGCTAGCACCATTCGACGGCCAACACCGCGGTTCCTGGTGTGTTCGCTGTGCCGTGCGTGTGATCATTGCTTGTACAGCCCTCTCGCAGTGTCCGGAGCAAGTATGGTGGGTCTGACACACCGGTGTCAATGTGTTCTTTTTTCCATTTCCAGGAGTGTACTTCAGTTGATCGATGAAAGAAAAAGGTACAAAAATGTTCAGTAAAATTCAGGAATATAGACATAGACGTCACTTAGGAATGAAATAAATAGGAAGAGCAGGGAACCTAAGGCGAAATGGAAAATGTGAAGAAATCGAAAAAGAAATGATTGCCAGAAGGACTGACTCAGAATATAGAAAATGGAAAACAATTTTGATGATATTAAAAGCAAGGGCTGTAACATTAAGAGTGCAGTGGGTATTCCATTGTTAAATGCAGAAGAGAGAGCAGATAGGTACAAAGAGTACATTTAAAGCCTCTTTAAGCAGGTTGACTTGTGTGATGACGTAATAGAAGAAGAGCTTCGGGATTAAAATTCAGAGTGACAGGATATCAAAGATCAGATTTGCTGATGGCATTGCTATCCTCAGTGAAAGTGAAGAAGATTTGTTGAAAGGAATGAACTGTCTAATGAGTACAGAACATGGAATGAGAGTGTATTGAACAAAGGCGAAAGAAATGAGAAGCAGGAAGGAATGAGAACAGCGAGAAAGTTAACATCAGGACTGGTGATTACGAAAGAGAAGTTAAAGAATTCTGTCAATTAGACAGCAGAGTAACCCATGAAGGGTGGAGCAAGGAGGACATAAAAAGAAGAACAGTACTGGAGAAAAGCGCATTTCTGCCCAAGAGAAGTCTATTGGTATCAAATAAAGGCCTTAATTTGAGGAAGAAATTTCTGAGAAATACGTTAAGAGCACAGCATTGTATGGTAGTGGATAATGGGCTATGAGAAGACGGGACAGAGAGGAATGGAAGGATCTGAGATGCGATGTTACAGAAGAATGTTGAAAGTAGTTTGAACTGATAACGTAAGGAATTCCGCAGAATCGTCGAGGAGAAGAAGACAAGAAGAAGGGGCAGGATGATAGGACATCTGTTAAGGCATCAGGGAATAACTTCCATGGCACTAGAGAAAGCCGTAGAGGGTAAAAATCTCAGAGGAAGACTGAGGTTGCAATACATCCAGCAAATAATTGAGGACATGGGTTGCAATTGCTGCTCTGAGATGAAGGGGCTGGCGCAGGAGAGGAAGTCGTGGCGGGCCGCATCAAACCTGTCAGAAGGCTGAAAAAAAGTGTAGTGAATCTGCACACTTGCTGTTCCCAGTGCGCACCCGGTATAGTGCCATCGGTTGTTGTCGGTTTATTTCAGTTCCCGAAATCTTGAGGCTGTAGCTCTGGAAGCATTGCTGTAGCGAATCGTTTTTTTATTTTTTTATTGCAATTATGCGTCCATTGATCTCTCGATTTGTAATCGTTGTTTTGAAGTTGTCCAGTCGGACATACCGACAATTGTTGATATTTTAGACATCTGTGGCTTAGATGTGGAAGTTTTTCGTGCCCTGCTGATTTTCAACAATAGTGTACCAATCTCTGGAGGTAACAAGTTACGCAACAACGGAAGCCAGTATGTAGGTAGGAAGTTGATGGTCCTATAGTGGTGTTCAGTTGTCTATCAGTTGTCATGGATCCTCTGAGAATGCTCCTGGGAACATTTCCTAACCAAGGGATGTAAAGGACTGGAGAGGAAGTGGTATGAAAAGGAATGTGAGCTGAGTAATTTTACTCGGTTGTTGGCAAAAATAAGAATCACTTGTTGTAACCGAGACCACACAAACAGACTCTCGGAATGGCAGATATTAGATAGCCGCTCGAGGAATTGAAAAGCATCTACAAACACTTAGTAGTGGAAAGGCGTCAGGACCAGATGAGAAACCTATAAGATTCTGTAAAGATTATGCGAAAGAACTTGCTCCCCTTTTAGCAGTAATTTCTCGTAGACCGCTTGAGCAACGAAAGGTACCTAACGACTGGAAAAAAGCGCAGGTCATTCCTGTTTTTAAGAAAGGCCGTAAGACAGATCCACACAATTATAGACCAATATCGTTGACGTCAGTCTGTTGTAGAATTATGGAACATGTAACGTGCTCAAGAATTATGACGTTTTTGGAAAATGAACATCTCCTCTACAAAAATCAACATGGATTCCGCAAACAGAGATCCTGCGAAACTCAGCTCGCTCTGTTCCTCCATGAGATCCACAGCGCAGTGGACAACGGGGCTCTGGTTGATGCCGTGGTCCTTGATTTCAGTAAGGCACTTGACACCGTCCCGCATTGCCGTTTAATGAAAAAAATACGAGCTTACGGAGTACCGGAACAGACTTGCGATTGGATTCAAGCCTTTCTTGCAGATAGAACTCAACACGTCGCTTTT
This sequence comes from Schistocerca nitens, assembly GCF_023898315.1. Taxonomy (NCBI): domain Eukaryota; kingdom Metazoa; phylum Arthropoda; class Insecta; order Orthoptera; family Acrididae; genus Schistocerca; species Schistocerca nitens. The sequence goes on along the minus strand of NC_064617.1, from coordinate 925,351,433 downwards.
AACGGAACTAAATCGACAGATAGGAAGGTAATATCCGGAGTACCACAGGAAGTGTGATAGGACCGTTGCTGTCCACAATGTACGTAAATGATCTAGTAGAAAGAGCCGGATGCTCTCTGAGGCTATCGCAGATGATACAGTTGTCTGTAGCAAATTAGCAACGCGAGAAGATAGTAAGAATTTGCAGAACGACCTGCAGAGAATTGATGAATAGTGCAGACTCTGGCAGTTGACCCTAAACGTAAATAAATGTAGCATATTGTGCATACGTAGGAAAAGAAATTCATTTACTGTACAGCAACACTATTGATGACAGACTGCTGGAGACAGCGTATGCCGTAAAATATCTAGGCGTAACTATCCAGAGCGACTTCAAGTGGAACGACCACATAAAAGAGATAGTGGGAAAAGCAGCTACCAGACTCAGATTCATCGGAAGAATCTTAAGGAAATGCAACTCATCCACGAAAGAACTGGCTTATAAGGCGCTTGTTCGGCCGATTCTTGGATATTGTTCATCTATCTGGGATCCCTATCAGGTAGGACTGATAGAGATCCAACGAAGAGAGGTAGGTTTCGTCACGGGATCGTTTAGATGGCGAGAGAGCGTCACGGAGATGCTACACAAACTCCACTGGCAAACGTTACAAGAGAGGCGTTGTGCATCACGGAGAGATTTACTACTGAAATTTCAGGACAGCACCTCCCTGGAGGAGTCGGACAACGTGTTACTTCCTCCCACATACATCTCACGTATTGACCACGAGGAGAAAATTCGGGAAATTAGAGCCAATACAGAGGCTTACCGACTATCATTCATCCCACTCACTATTCGCGAGTGGACTAGTGTTCGAGGGATCAGATAGTGGTACCGAAAGCACCCTCCGCCACACACCATCATAATCGCTTTTTCCCATCCCTATCTGGTGGCAGTCGTACATGTCACAGACCATTGTCTATCTTCCCGTGATTAAAAAAATGGTTCTCATTGTTGTTATTCTGATTGGTTATAACATTTAAACAACATTTACGGTCAATATTCTCACAAAAATGGTTTTTTATGTAATTAAAAACTAAAAATCATTAAATATCAAGATCTGGTCACGTGATCGAAAACGCTCTGTTAATGGCTGATGGTCCGGTGACGTCACAGACTAGGAGTAAGACGAAGACTTGTGTGTAGACGTGTGTTGTAGGAGCGTTAGCCGATGTTACGAGGTTTTTACGTACTTCTTCTTCAAACAGTTCAGTTATTTAGCGATGGAAAACGCAATTGCAATTTTTAAGTAACAATAGAGAGGAATTTTACGAACGCTGATAGCGGAAATTTTGCAAAAGTCGATGCATTTGCGCCAGACCCATTGAGAGCGGCGATACGTGCAACGACGGACATTCTTTCTCTGCTCTCTGCAACTAATTAAACTCACTCAAAACTGAGGAATTGTAGAACTTTTGCAGATGGGTCCGTATATTACAACTAGAACGTCGACTATCAGTCATGAACCACGACTCAAAGCACAGTAAAATTATTATCGACAAAACTTTATACTGATTTCCTCTGTAGGAGAAAGTTAGCAGATCTATTGGACGGAACACGCGTTCGGTGGCGCAAAGGACAGCGCATCCGACTGCGGTCACATGTTCGAATCGTGGAAGGGTCACACATTTTTAAAAGTTTTACACGAAATACTAAAATAGCATTAGCAATAACGGTTGTAGCAGTTGTTTCGATTGTGGGATGTATGTTCACTGAATCGCCAAAGAAACTGGTACACCTGTCTAATAACGTGTAGGACCCCCACGAGCATTCAGGAGTGCCGCAACACGACTTGGCATGGACTCGACTAATGTCTGAATTGGTGCTGGGGGGAACTGACACCATGAATCCTGCAGGGATCTCCATAAATCGGTAAGAGTACGAGGGGATGGAGATCTCTTCTGAACAGCACGTTGCAAGGCATCCAACATATGCTCAATAATATTCATGTCTGAGGAGTTCGGTGGTCAGCGGAAGTGTTTAAACTCAGAAGAGTGTTCATGGAGCCACTCTGTAGCAATTCTGGACGTGTGGGGTGTCGCATTGTCCTGCTGGAATTGCCTAAGTCCGTCGGAATGCACAATGGACATGAATGGTTGCAGGTGGTCAGACAGGATGCTTAAGAACGTGTCATCTGTCAGTTATATCAAGACGTATCAGGTATTCCCGTATATCTCCAACTGCACACACCCGACACAGTTACACAGCCTCCACCAACTTGAACAGTCCCCTGTTGACGCGCAGGGTCCATGGATTCATGAGGTTGTCTGAAAAAAGACTCGTCCGACCAGGCAACATGTTTCCAGTCATCGACAGTCCAATGTTGGTACTGACCGGCCCAGGCGAGGCGTAAAGTTTTTGTCGTGCAGACATCAAGGGTACACGAGTGGATCCGAAAGCCCATATCGACGATGTTTCGTTGAATGGTTCGCATGCTGACACTTGTTGACGGCCCAGCATTGTAATATGCAGCAATTTGTGGAAGGGTTGCACTTCTGTCACGCTGAACGATTCTCTTCAGTCGCCATTGGTCCCGTTCTTGCACTATCCTTTTCCGGCGGCAGCGATGTTGGAGATTTGATATTTTACCGGATTCCTGTAGTTCACGATACACTCGTGAAATGGTCGTACGGGAAAATCCCCACTTCATCGCTAGGTCTGACATGCTGCGTCCTATTGCTCGTGTGCCGACTTTAACACCACGTTCAAACTCACTTAAATCTTGATAACCTGCCATTGTGGCAGCAGTAACTGCGCCAGACACTCGTCTTATATAGGCATTGTCGACCGAAGCACCGTATTCTGCCTGCTACATATCTCTGTATTTGAATATGCATGCTTATATACCAATTTCTTTGGCGCTTCGGTGTATATGGCTTCACTTTAGTATAAGTATGAGAATTGTGTAACAGAGGATAAATGTATTTACTTTGCTAAGAAGCAATTCACTTTTTTGGAAAGCATTGCTACTAGTGAAGACATACACCCACAGTAAAACCAGATGTTGCACGATGAGGTTATACGGAGATATAAAGCGTGTACAACGTGCAGGTGACACAAACGTAAGTGCTGTGATGATTGTGAGTGTAAACTAGGGCTGGCGTCTGAAGCAGACTTACATCATCTTTATGTAAGATGATGAAAGTGCAGAAGTTTAAACAATACTGTCCAGCTAGGATCCTTAGTTTCAGCGTGACGTGTGTGAACAGCGGTTGCAAATGTAAGCGCATGTAAAAAGTAAGTAAATCACAATAATATTCTGTTTGTGATCAGTGTCTTATAGTTTTCTAATTGTTGTTTGGTTTAGATATGAGAAAAATGTTGAGTCGTTTTACGAATAAGTTAAAGTGTTCGTTCTGGTTAGATTTGAACCAGCGATCTATGGACATCATCTTACAAAATTCGACGGTCTACCACTGTAACACCTGAGGTACCGAATAACTTGGTGTAGCTGGGTAAAACGACAATTTTCACTAAGAGTTTAAGTTAGTTGAATGATGCTGTCCTTCGATGTAACAATAGGAGATCGTATCTCGGACGTAAGTTACTCTTAACTCCATAGTGCAACACATTTTTAATTGTCAGTGAACTTGAGCAACAACCTGGTGGCAACTTGCTGGTACACTGCAACCACATTTTACGTATCTTCTCATTCTCTGGATCACTCGGAAACACATTTCAGGAGTTTTTGTAGATGTATTTCCTACAGTGAGGTACTACACTACTGGCCATTAAAATTGCTACACTACCAAGATGACGTACTACAGACGCGAAATTCAACCGACAGGAAGAAGATGCTGTGGTATGTAAATGATTAGCTTTTCAGAGCATTCACACAAGGTTGGCGCCGGTGGCGACACCTACAGCGTGTTGACATGTGAAAAGTTTCTAACCGATTTCTCATACACAAACAGCAGTTGACCGGCGTTCCCTGGTGAAACGTTGTTGTGATGCCTCGTGTAAGGAGGAGAAATGCGTACCATCACGTTTCCGACTTTGGTAAAGGTCGGATTGTAGCCTATCGCGATTGCAGTTTATCGTATCGTGACATTGCTGCTCGCGTTGGTCGAGATCCAATGACTGTTAGAAGAATATGCAATCGGTGGGTTCAGGAGGGTAATACGGAACGCCGTGCTGGATCCGAACGGCCTCGTATCACTAGCAGTCGAGATGACAGACGTCTTATCCGCATGGCTGTAACGGATCGTGCAGCCACGTCTCGATCCCTGAGTCAACAGATGGGGACGTTTGCAAGACAACAACCATCTGCACGAACAGTTCGACGACGTTTGCAGCAGCATGGACTATCAGCTCGGAGACCATGGCTGCGGTTACCTTTGACGCTGCATCACAGACAGGTGCGCCTGCGATGGTGTACTCAACGACGAACGTGGGTGCACGAATGGCGAAACGTCATTTTTTCGGATGAATCAAGGTTCTGTTTACAGCATCATGATGGTCCCATCCGTGTTTGGCGACATCGCGGCGAACGCACATTGGAAGTGTGTATTCCTCATCACCATACTGGCGTATCACACGGCGTGATGGTATGGGGTGCCATTGGTTACACGTCTCGGTCACCTCTTGTTCGCATTGACGCGCTTTGAACAGTGGACGTTACATTTCAGATGTGTTATGACCCGTGGCTCTACCCTTCATTCGATCCTTGCGAAACCTTACATTTCAGCAGGATAATGCACGACCGCATGTTGCAGGTCCTGTACGGACCTTTCTGGAAACAGAAAATATTCGACTGCTGCCCTGGCCAGCACGTTCTCCAGATCTCTCACCAATTGAAAACGTCTGGTCAATGGTGGCCGAGCATCTGGCTCGTGACAATACGCCAGTCACTACTCTTGATGAACTGTGGTATCGTGTTGAAGGTGCATGGGCAGCTGTACCTGTACACGCCATCCAAGCTCTGTTTGACTCAAAGCCCAGGCGTATCAAGACCGTTATTACGGCCAGAGGTGGTTGTTCTGGGTACTGATTTCTCAGGATCTATGCACCCAAACTGCGTGAAAATGTAATCACAAGTCAGTTCTAATATAATATATTTTCCAATGAATATCTATATATCATATGCATTTCTTCTTGGTGTAGCCGTTTTAATGGCCATTAGTGTACTAACACATGTAGCCCAGTTTTCGAAACTTAAATCCCGAAACAAGGCATCACTTGAATTAGCGTTATAACAGGAGGAGGAGTGAACTAGCCAGTGACGTCACTGGCATCACATGACTCGATTGGGGCGTTTTGGGGGGGGGGGGGCTTTCAAATTATTCGAATATCATTTCCGTTTTTATAAAAGAATACTGAAATTCAAGAGGGAAAAAAGGATGTTAGGAGCATAAAATGACATAAATTATCATTTAAGACAATTTACAGATCACAGTCAAATACTCTGTTGCAGCTCTTACGATTTACATACTCACCGATAATGTGTATGTGCACTAAATTACATTGACACGAGGCCATGTTTTCTAAGTGCTTCATATTTTTTGGTAGCCTGTGTGTGAGTGACGTAGTTCACGTTATGTACTACACGTGGTGTAGTTTAGGCGCGGTACGCTGTATCGTGAAGGCAAGGCACGGTGCGCATGGAGTTTGCTTGTTTAGAGAGAAAAGATAGCTGTAGCAGGTGTGTGTGTGTGTGTGTGTTTACGTAGCGAAAGCTCTGCTTGCCGGGAGCTGCTGAGCCCTGCTGGCTGATAAGGGACGGCGGCGAGCGCCTAGGGCGACCGCGGCGAGGCGGGGCGAATTAATAGCGCCACCACAGCGCGGCTCCAGGCGGCTCCGGGCGACTCCAGCCGCTATCTGGCGCGGCGTTTTCTGCTCCAGCGGCGCGGGTCACGCTCGGCCGGCGCGCAGCAGACGACGGGCCGGCGCGATGCGCGCGCCCTGATACTCGAGCAGCCGGGCAGCCGGGCAGCCGCGTCCAGCTCTGTTCTCCGAATCGTGGCCGCTCTCCACGAGCAGGTGTTCTCCACACACCATGTGAGCTACTAGTTCGTAAGCTCACGGGGCAAAATGTTACTCAGCCTCCTAAAAGGGCACACTAGTCACTTTGGAGCGCTATAGATGGTCTGCACGCGCCCACGTGACATTTAACTGCAGTTGTACGTAGCTACCACGAAAGTCGGAGCTGCCAGTACAAAAGGACGTGGAGAGTACTGTGTTGTCAGCAGTGAACTAGTAACGACCGAATGGTTCGTACAGAAGCGTTCAGTGACACGATTATTTCCTGCGTAACAAATCCATCAGGTGCATCTCAACCCTTTAAAAGTGACGGGTAATTAAATAAACCATATTATTTGTTTTATGGGTACTGTATTATGCGTATCTTCAGTAGGAATGAACTAGTCTTAGCCGGCCGCGGTGGTCTCGTGGTTCTAGGCGCGCAGTCCGGAACCGCGTGACTGCTACGGTCGCAGGTTCGAATCCTGCCTCGGGCATGGATGTGTGTGATGTCCTTAGGTTAGTTAGGTTTAACTAGTTCTAAGTTCTAGGGGACTGATGACCTAAGATGTTAAGTCCCATAGTGCTCAGAGCCATTTGAACCATTTGAACTAGTCTTAAATGTTGTGTTTTGTTATGTCTTAATCGGTAGTTACAATCATATTGAATACAAACAGCCGGCCGCTGGGGCCGAGCGGTTCTAGGCGATACAGTCCGGAACCACGCTGCTGCTACGGTCGCAGGTTCGAATCCTGTCTCGGGCATGGATGAGTGTGATGTCCTTAGGTTAGTTAAGTTTAAGTAGTTCGAAGTCTAGGGGACTCATGACCTCAGATGTTAAGTCCCACAGTGCTTAGAGCCATTTGAACCATTTGAATACAAATGACATTCACATCAATCTATACACTAGAGCGTCTATACAAGGGAGACGTACTTGAGGGCAATATTATGGAAGTGGAAGAGGTTGTAATGAAGAAAAAATGGGAGATATGATACTGCGTGAAGAATTTGACAAAGCAATGGAAGACCTAGGTCGAAATAAGGACCCGGAAGTAGACAGCATTGGAACTACTGACAGCCTTGGGAGAGCCAACCCTGACAAAACTCTTCCATCTGGTGAGCAACATATATAAGACAGGCTAAATGCCCTCAGACTTCAAAAAGAACATAATAATTCCAATTCCAGAGAACGCAGGTGTTGGCAAGTGTGAAAATTACCGAACTATCAGTTAACTACTCACGGTTGCAAAATACTAACGCGAATACTTTACAGATGAATGGAAAAACTGGTAGAAGCAGACCTCGGGGAAGATCACTTTGGATTCCGTAGAAATGGTGGAGCACGCGAGGCAATACAGACCTTACGATTTATCTTAGAAGAAAGATTAAGGAAAGGCAAACCTACGTTTCGCATTTGTAGACTTAGAGAAAGCGATTGACGATGTTGACTGGAATACTCTCTTTCAAATTCTGAAGCTGGCAGGGGTAAAATACAGGGAGCGAAAGGCTGGAGGCTCACAATGAGGCTCCTTCAAATTCTGTTAGGTGCTGATAATGTTGTCTCACACCAGTACGCGTTATCTCCGTGTCTTTCAGAGTGATTACTCAACGTTTGACGTTCTTCATGCCCCTTGTACAGTGTGTTTGTCGTAACTTGAGACAGCTAAATATCTCGAAAACGGCTTATCATACGAAAAAAACTTTCTAGACGAAAGGTTATTATTAATAAAGGAGACGTCTATCTGTGCTATAACTGGCCACCTCCTAACCACCTCCCTTCGCGGGAGGGGTCAGCTTTGTATTTTCAAATGGGAGACGTTTGACGTTCTTCATGCCCCTTGTACAGTGTGTTTGTCGTAACTTGAGACAGCTAAATATCTCGAAAACGGCTTATCATACGAAAAAAACTTTCTAGACGAAAGGTTATTATTAATAAAGGAGACGTCTATCTGTGCTATAACTGGCCATCTCCTAACCACCTCCCTTCGCGGGAGGGGTCAGCTTTGTATTTTCAAATGGGGGACGCGCATTTTTATTACATGTTTGGACTCAGTGCCAAAAAATAGGTACGGTTTAATCAGACTATCGTTTTCCATTCGTGGTAGATGGCCCTATAATCGACAAATATCGAGTGTGTTTTTTTTTCTTCTATTAAGGACCGACGCTTTTGATCCTACATTTCATTTATGATGGAAATGTGAACATTTGTGTCCTAACGGTTGGTATTTGTTCCGGCGTAACATCAAGCGCCGGCACGTCGGCCTGGAACGTCACAGCAGAGAAGGCTGTGAGATGACGTCAGCCAGTAGTACGCTGACTAGGACGACAGCAAGACAGGAGCGGCCCTATGCGAAGAGAATATAAGCGCCGCGCCGCGCCGCCCAGCTGCGGCGCCCCAAGGCTCCGTCCTCTCCCCCCTTCTGTACCTTTTGTACACGGCGGACATGCCGCCGCCGTCAGCCCCCGTCCACCTTCTCCAGTTTGCCGATGACACCGCCTTCCTTGCCCTTGCCCCCACCCTACAGCGCTCCCAACACCTTCTCCAATCCCATCTTGACCGGTTCACCGCTTGGTGCAACCAGTGGTTGCTCTAGGTCAATCCCTCCAAAATCCAGGCGATCATTGTAGGCAAAACCACCCCTTCCTTCCGCCTCCTTGATTTCTATCTCACCATCTATGGCCGTCCTCTCGCCCTCACTCCCACCCTTAAGTACCTTGGCGTCACCCTCGACCGTCGCCTCTCCTGGACTCCCCACCTCCGGACAATCCAAGCCGAGGCACGCTCCCGACTCAGTCTCCTCAAGCTCCTCTCCGGCCGTACGTGGGGTCTGGACCCCTCCACCATCCTCCACATCTATAAATCCCTCATCCGCCCTATCCTTTGTTATGCTCATCCGGCTTGGATCTCCGCCCCCCCTACCTTTTATCAATCCCTCCAAATCCTTGAACGTCATGCTCTCCGCCTCGCCTATCGCATCCGTCTCCCCTCCCCCACGCGGATCCTGTACGATCTCATCCCCTTCCCCCACCTCCTCCTTTTCCTTGAAATGATACGGATCCTGTACACCTCCCGCAGACTCGATCCTCCTCACCCGCTCGTCTCCCCAATCCTCTCCCACCCCCGCCCGCTGGCGCGGCTGTATTCGCACGTCCCACCCGGTCTCCATCTCTCCACCCTCCTTACCCTCTCCCAAGGTGGCTTCCGCCAGCTCCCCCTCCCTGATGATGCCCTCCTCCCCTCCATCTACCCCTCCTATCAACTTTGATCCTCCCGCCCTCCTCCTGTGCTTGCTCCTCTGGGCACCCCCCTCCCTTCTCTCCCTTTTCCCTCCCTCTTCCATTTCTCCCCTCTCCTCTCCCGGGCCTCCCCTCCCCTGTCTCTCTCCTCCTGCCCCCATCTCCTCAGCCATTGGCATCCTTTTTCTCCCCTCTCCCCCACCTCACCCCTGTTCCCCTCTTGGCAGGTCCCCGGACTCGCACACGCTAAGTGGACATTCGCGTGCCGGAGATCACCGCCATCAGTGTTTCGTGTGTGCCGTCATGTTTAGTGTTCAGTGTTCACCGTCGCACTCCATCGTTCACCAGTTCCATCGTCTTCTACAGTGTTTGTGCGTCGTGTCAACAGTTCGTAGTGTGGATTGTCATCGAGTGTGAAAGGCTTCATGTTTTTTTATGTTCATGTGTCTACTGTTTTTTCCCGCCGTTTTTCCATGTGATGTATCTTCTGTGTTTATATTATTGTACTCTCTTCGGCTGAAGAGTGGCGTATTGTGCTGCTGCCAGCCTACCTGTTCCACAGGTTTGAAAATCACAATAAAGAAAAAAAAAAAAAAACAGCTGCGGCCGGAGTGAAAGAGCACCCGTCATACAACCGCAACAGCTGTGATTATGAACTGTGTTGTTTTGCTTGCAATGAAATGGTATATACCGAAGGACACTGATTATTTGGGTTCGATTCCCGGCGGGGTTAGGGATTTTCTCTGCCTCGTGATGACTGGGTGTTGTGTGATGTCCTTAGGTTAGTTAGGTTTAAGTAGTTCTAAGTTCTAGGGGACTGATGACCATAGATGTTAAGTCCCATAGTGCTCAGAGCCATTTGAACCATTTTGAACTGATTATTTGCATGTCGCCATTTGCTTGCAACACACCTTTGTGAATACGCAAAGTTAAGTATTGCCAATTTAACTTACTGTAATAAACTACATTAATATGATCCATAAAATTTCGGGCGTGCAGCCGCATAAATTCGACTTCTTCTTCTAATATTTCGGCTGAATACCTTCCAGCCATCTTCAGAGTGAGCCGAGGCCCAGATTACAAGAAGAAGTTGAATTTATGTGGCTGCACGCCCGTAATTTTATGGATCAGTCTTTGCGCTGCGAAAATATGAAGATGCACATCCATTAATATGATTTGCTTGAACTGTTATCTAACGATTCGAGAAAACAGCTTCCTAGGTACCCTGTACTACACGAGTCGGAAGAATGTTACAATATTTATGTTCGAAATTTACTTTACTGTTTCAAATTAGATTGTACGGTACAATATCGTTAGCAGTTTCGGCGTCTGGTTAGAAACTACGTTTACCGTGATCCAGAAACAACGACGTAGATATGATATTTTTTCTGTTCCCATCGATATGCGTGATATCGGTGAGTTCCCGTGTCTCTCACCAGTGGCTTGACTTCGGTGAGTGTCAATGGCAGACGCGCCTGTCACTATCACTTCATGGACGTTTTACCCTATTACACTCGTTGTGGCTTGTATTCTGCTGGTAACCACGTAGGGGCCTGCCCAAGAGTTACGGCGGTTGCGTGGAAACACGCAGCGAAATCAATCATCCTGATGGTGGGGATCGAGCGCGGCCACGGAAATCAAACATTCCAAAGGTTTGGGAATTCACGACAATCAACACCACAGAGAGCAGAAAAGTACGTTACCATAAAAGTACCTCATTTGGTAGAAATGTCAGTATCTAGCCGTATTATTTGTGGTGTACAATCCCATTTGCAACACTGAAGTAACTTTCGACCATCAACGTCGACCCATAGAATACAAAGGCTTACATTTACATGGTAAATGAAATGTAGAATCTAATACGTCGCTTGTTAATTGCAAGAATAGGCACACTTTACGCGACAACTACCTCGAATGAGAAACAATGATTTGAGTAAATCGTATTTTTTTTTTACTTAGAATCCGAGTATGTAGTAAAAATGGGGGGTTGCCATTTCAGAATACAAAGTTGACCCCTGCCGTGCAGGAGGGGTGGTTAGGAGATGGGCAATTGTAGCACAGTCATATGTCCTTTTTACTACATGTATGCTCATAAATTAGGGATCATTGCAGAATGTGGTGCCACACAACGTGGCACTACACAAAACTGGCGCTAATAGCATAGGCACATAGGGAACACACACGACACAGATAAGTCCACGGTATTGGTGATGAGTTGAGAAAACCGACCCGAAACACAGGTGCTACAAAACGCCACTGTTTCCTGCGCATGTACCCCGACAACCATATGGGATATGATCACCATGCACACGTACACAGGCCGCAACACGGTTTAGCATACTCTAGATCAAGTGGTCGAGCAGCTGCTGGGGTATAGGCCCCTATTCTTGCACCAGTGCCTGTCAGAGCTCCTGAAGTGTCATAGCGGTTTGAAGACGCGCAGCCATACATCGACCGAGAGCATCCCAGACGTACTCGATGGGGTTTAGGTCTGGAGAACAGGCAGGCCACTCCATTCGCCTGATATCTTCTGTATCAAGGTACTCCTCCACGATGGCAGCTCGGTGGGGCCGTGCGTTATCATCCATCACGAGGGAGGTGGGACCCACTGCACCCCTGAAAAGGCAGACATACTGGTGCGAAATAACGTCCCGATACACCTGACCTGTTACAGTTCCTCTGTCAAAGACATGCAGGTGTGTACGTGCACCAATCATAATCCCACCCCTCACCATCAAACCATGACCTCCATACAGGTCCCTTTCAAGGACAGTGAGGGGTTAGTCTGTGTTTCCTGGTTCGCGCCAGATGAAAACCCGGCGAGAATCACTGTTCACACTATACCTGGACTCGTCCGTGAACATAACCTGGGACCACTGTTCCAATGACCATGTACTGTGTTCTTGACACCAGGCTTTACGGGATCTCCTGTAACCGGTGGGTCAGTGGAATGCACCTTGCAGGTGTCCGGGTGAATAAACCGTGTCTGTTCAGTCATCTGTAGACTGTATGTATGGAGACAACTGTTCCAGTGGCTGCGGTAAGGTCCAGAGCAAGGTTACTTGCAGTACTCCTTGGTCGTCCGCAGGAACTGATGGTAAGATATCGGTCTTCTTGTGGTGTTGTACACTGTGGACGTCCCGTACCGTAGCGCGTGGACACGTTTCCTGTCTGCTGGCATCGTTGCCATAATCTTGAGTTCACAGTTTGTGCCACACGAAGGGCCCGTGTTATGACCTGCTCTGTTTGACCAGCCTCCAGTCGCCGTAGTATTCTACCCCTCATAACGTTATCAATATGTGTTCTTTGAGCCATTTTCAGCACACTGTCACCATTAGCACGTCTGAAAACGTCTGCACACTTACTCGCTGCACCGTACTCTGACATGCACCAACACACCACTGCGTACGTGGACTGCTGCCAGCGCCACCGTGAGACGACCGCAGGTCAAATGCACCGCATGGTCATACCCCGAGGTGATTTAAACCCGCGTTGTTTCACCATGTATCAGCATTATCCTTAATTTAGGAGCAAGGGTGTAACATTAAATTTTAGTCAAGATTTTTTTTTTCGTACGATGCGTCGTTTTCGAGATATTTGGTTGTCTGGAATTAAAGCAAACACACTCTATGCGCTAGCAGCCCTGGTAACAATATTATAAAAAGAACACCGCTATTCCACTGTGGTTGGCGTTCGACCTGTGTTCATTTACATACCCGCCAATGGTGTGTACGTGTACGAAGTTACATTGGCATGCGACCACGACTTCTCGGTGCTTCACATTTTTGTCAGCTAGTGTATATAACTTCCGCTATAGACTGTACGATGTACTGCGGAATACAGTCGTAGATGTAGATGCAAATGTAAATGCAAATAGGCACAGAGAAGCATGAGACGGTGTAGCTGAGATCGCTAACGCGGTAACACCTGATCAATCAGCAGGTTTCTCGAATACTGTTTATGGAAGAAAATTTCACCGCCGCTATTTACGCAGCAAGGGAAGGAGAGGTGCTGATGTACAGCCATTGACCACCAGCCAGTGAGCCAACGTCCTCATTTAATGCAGAAAGTTTCCGTTGTGTTTAATACATCGAGAGAGCGTCTGACATTTTCGACGGTGATCTGTCTGCTGGTTGGAGGTGTGAAGGTGGATTGACCCCATTGATCTGTTAGTCAGCGGAATGACGTCACAGGCAGGGTAGGAGTGTGGGAGGATACGGAACAGTTTGTGTGTGTGGATGGGTGCGTGTGCAGAGCGGCAGAACGACTGTTTTCTAATTGCGCTGCCGTTCCCCAGCTTCTGCCCCTCGCGTGTTGCTCTAATCTCTTATGCACCGGTCTCGCGTACCGCGCTCTACTGTACCGTGTGTTGGTGGACAGATCTAATCGGCTTGTAGACCCTTCCGGCGTTCCTGGGAACAGTCGCGGACCCTTCATAACTTGGCACGAGATGCTGCCGCCTTGATGGTTTTCCCAGCGTTAATGCCGCGACGGAACAAGGAGCCCATTTTCTGAACTCCGTAATAGCACGTCTGTGGTCCACGAATCACTGATGGCTATGAGTCGCAAGCCAGAGGGCACGTTTTGTACCACGCATTACTGTTTTCTTCCTGTTCTATTCGTTGAATGACCGTGGGAAAATTTTTTGTTTGTATCTCACTGTACGAGTTGTTGAGAAACACATTCTTGGAAATTGCCCGCTTTCTTTTGATCCTCCATCTCCCTTCTCCTGTACAAGGGACGATCAAGAATTTGAACCTTCAAGGCCTTTTTTAAGGGGCCGATGGCGTGGTAATCGATTTGGGAGAGATCTGGCCTACAGGAGGGTTGCCCCAGCGTCTCCTACTTGAGTTGAAGTAACTTTCGTGTTAGTGACATTTGCGATATGGGAGCGCGCGTTATCGTGAAACAGCAGCACCATCCCACAGCGGTGATTTTCAACAGACGTACTGCCCCATACACATTCTTCATTCTCTGGTGGTTGTCTACCGGTGTTTCACTTTCGACAGCCAAAAAAGAAATAACAGCACCTTGATCTTGTTTGGACGCATTTGGTAATAACGTCCATAGTTCATTTTTCCGCCCATGCCACACACACACACACACACACGTCGGAAAGACACAAATTCTGCACTGATTCCTTGCTTGCATGTCGGTGCTTATACAAGGGAGCTCCGAAATTTCTGTTACAAACTTCTTGGACTAGTAGAGGCGACTGAGTAGACAATATTTTGAATGGGAATCACGTTCGGAAACGTATCGTCTCCGCGCTACAGCCGTTTCAAAACATGTTTGCCAGGTAGATATAACAGGGTATTCATGGTTTGCAGTGCTTACGTCTCATCGGCAGATGTCATTTGACGTCTGACCTACCTCCCTGACCTGGTTCGAGCCTCCTTCATGTGTCTGTGAATGTCAGAGCAACGTGGCTGAGTACGTATTTGCAGATTACACCGACATGATTCTTCTGTACGACGATTCGGACACAGATGGATATGCGAAGGCGGTCCAGCCGCTTGGCCGAAGCGATCACCGGGTTCGACTCCATTAGACTTTTTCCTTTCGCGTCGAATGAAGAGTTTGGCTTGTGAGATTCCTGTAGAGACAGATGATGATCTGGTGGCATGAGTTGTGGTCGCTCCAGGGCAGACTGCAGAGACGCCAGAGCGTGTGTATCACATGACTCGCAGGTACAGTGCGTGCGCCGAACTCGGTCGTCGTCACATCGAGCCTTACTTGTAGTGGATCAGAATGAAAAGGGCAGAAACGATTTAACTCCTAACAACAGTGTTTGTGAAAATTGATTAAGTTTCTTTTTTGTTTCTTTGGTTATTAATGAGTGGAACTGCAAGACAAGCGATTTACTGGGTCACGCCTAATACACTGAAGGGTCAAAGAAAATAGTACACCTGCCTAATATGGAGTAGCAGTAGGGGCTCCGTGAACACGCAAGTGGCCTGGACCCGAGTAATGTCTGGAGTAGTGCTGCAGGGAACTGACACCATGAATCCTGCAGGGCTGTCCATAAATCCGTAAGAGTACGAGGGGGTGGAGATCTCTTCTGAACAGCACCTTACAAGGCATCCCAGATATGCTCGATAATGTTCTTGTCTGGTGCGTTTGGTGGCCAGCGAAATTGTTTAACCTCGCAAGAGTGTTCCTGGAGACACTCTGTAGCAATTCTGGACGTGTGGGGAAGTCACATTGTCCTACTGGAATTACCCAAGCACGTCGGAATGCACAATGGGCATGGACGGATGCGGGTGATCAGGCAGGATGCATACGTACGTGTAACCTGTCAGAAACGCATCTAGGCGTATCAGGGATCCCATACCACACCAACTGCACACGCCCCACACCATTACAGAGCCTCGACCGGCTTGAACAGTCCCCTGCTGGCATGCAGGGTCCATGGATTCACGAGGTTGTCTCCATATCCGTACACGTCCATCCGGTCGATACAGTTTGAAACGAGACGGGCCCAGGCGAGACGGAAAGCTTTGTGTCGTGCAATCATCGAGGGTACACGAGTGGGCCTTCGTCTCCGAAAGCCCATATCGATGATGTTTCGTTGAATGATTAGCACGCTGACACTTGTTGATGGCCCACCATTGAAATCTGCAGCAATTTGAGGACGTGCATCACTTCTGTCACGTTGAACGATTCTCTTCAGCCGTCGTCGGTCCCGTTCTTGCAGGATGTTTTTCCGACCGCATCGATGTCTGAGATTTGATATTTTACTGGGTACCTGATATTCACGGTACACTCGTGAAACCCCGTACGGTAAAATCCCCATTTCGTCGCTACTTCGAAGATGCTGTGTCCCATCGCTCGTGCGCTGACTATAACAGTACGTTAAAACTCTTGGTAACCTGCCATTGTAGCAGCAGTAACAACTGCGCCTAACACTTATTGTCTTATATAGGCACTGCCGACCGCAACGCAGTATTCTGCCTGCTTACATATCGCTGTATTGAATACGTATGCCTATACCAGTTTCTTTGGCGCTTCAGTGTAAATTATTTGTAAGAGGTGTCGCGTTACCAACCTTTTTTTCAGATGGTTGTAGCATGAAAATGGTACTTTCCCAGACGTGGGTTCCAATTCAAAATGTTAACTACCCAGTCCCCTCTACATGTCCTGGAAGTCTGTAACGGGAGTTTCAGAGCACTCTGTATACATACCCACATCGGAGTCGCGCTACGTTGCATATACGCTGCAACAGCGCCCTCAAATGGAAACTTCTTATCGCCCCCAATATAAGCTCGTAATTCCGATATGATATGGTCCGAACACGATTTCTCCGTATTCCAGGGTAGGCCGCAAAAGAGTTCTGTAAACAGATTATTTCGTAGTCACATCTCATATTTTCAGTGCCCTGCTATCAAATAGTAGACTGCTATTTCCTTTACCTATAACTAGGTTTATGTGCTTGTTCAAATTCAGATCAGGGCACATTGGAACTCTCAGATATTTCAATGGTAGACTGATTCCAGTTGTGATACAGTTGTGCTGTAGACAACGGATACTATAGTTTTACGTTTAGTCAAATGTACAGCTCCACGAATCTCTTTATTAAGAGCTAGTTACCAAGCTGATCATTTTCCTGCTTGGGAATGACAGCAAGATTCATTGAATGTCGGTCACAACGCAGCAGGAAATTATAGCTTATTAACTGCATAAAAAAGAAAATTTCAATCTTAAGTATTTTTTAATACCAGGCTTTTTTTCTACAATCGTGAGGCCATTCATTTGTACATACTATGTTGTTGTTGTGGTCCTCAGTCCTGAGACTGGTTTGATGCAGCTCTCCATGCTACTCTATCCTGTGCAAGCTTCTTCATCTCCCAGAACCTACTGCAACCTACATCCTTCTGAATCTGCTTAGTGTATTGATCTCTTGGTCTCCCTCTACGATTTTTACCCCCCACGATGCCCTCCAATGCTAAATTTGTGATCCCTTGATGCCTCAAAACATGTCCTACCAACCGATCCCTTCTTCTAGTTAAGTTGTGCCACAAACTTCTCTTCTCCCCAATCCTATTCAATACCTCCTCATTAGTTACGTGATCTACCCACCTTATCTTCAGCATTCTTCTGTAGCACCACATTTCGAAAGCTTCTATTCTCTTCTTGTCCAAACTGGTTATCGTCCATGTTTCACTTCCATACACGGCTACACTCCATACAAATACTTTCAGAAACGACTTCCTGACACTTAAATCTATACTCGATGTTAACAAATTTCTCTTCTTCAGAAACGATTTCCTTGCCATTGCCAGTCTACATTTTATATCCTCTCTACTTCGACCATCATCAGTTATTTTACTCCCTAAATAGCAAAACTCCTTTACTACTTTAAGTATCTCATTTCCTAATCTAATCCCCTCAGCATCACCCGATTTAATTCGACTACAGTCCATTATCCTCGTTTTGCTTTTGTTGATGTTCATCTTATATCCTCCTTTCAAGACACTGTCCATTCCGTTCAACTGCTCTTCCAAGTCCTTTGCTGTCTCTGACAGAATTACAATGTCATCGGCGAACCTCAAAGTTTTTACTTCTTCTCCATGAATTTTAATACCTACTCCGAATTTTTCTTTTGTTTCCTTTACTGCTTGCTCAATATACAGATTGAATAACATCGGGGAGAGGCTACAACCCTGTCTCACTCCTTTCCCAACCTCTGCTTCCCTTTCATGCCCCTCGACTCTTATAACTGCCATCTGGTTTATGTACAAATTGTAAATAGCCTTTCGCTCCTTGTATTTTACCCCTGCCACCTTCAGAATTTGAAAGAGAGTATTCCAGTTAACGTTGTCAAAAGCTTTCTCTAAGTCTACAAATGCTAGAAACGTAGGTTTGCCTTTTCTTAATCTTTCTTCTAAGATAAGTCGCAAGGTTAGTATTGCCTCACGTGTTCCAACATTTCTCCGGAATCCAAACTGATCTTCCCCGAGGTCCGCTTCTACCAGTTTTTCCATTCGTCTGTAAAGAATTCGCGTTAGTATTTCGCAGCTGTGACTTATTAAACCGATAGTTCGGTAATTTTCACATCTGTCAACACCTGCTTTCTTTGGGATTGGAATTATTATATTCTTCTTGAAGTCTGTGGGTATTTCGCCTGTCTCATACATCTTGCTCACCAGATGGTAGAGTTTCGTCAGGACAGGCTTTCCCAAGGCTGTCAGTAGTTCTAATGGAATGTTATCTACTCCCGGGGACTTGTTTCGACTCAGGTCTCTCAGTGCTCTGTCAAACCCTTCACGCAGTATCTTATCTCCCATTTCATCTTCATCTACATCCTCTTCCATTTCCATAATATTGTCCTCAAGTACATCGCCCTTGTATAAACCCTCTATATACTCCTTCCACCTTTCTGCCTTCCCTTCTTTGCTTAGAACTGGGTTGCCATCTGAGCTCTTGATATTCATACAAGTGGTTCTCTTTTCTCCAAAGGTCTCTTTAATTTTCCTGTAGGCATTATCTATCTTACCCCTAGTGAGAGAAGCCTCTACATCCTTACATTTGTCCTCTAGCCATCCCTGCTTAGCCATTTTGCACTTCCTGTCGATCTCATTTTTGAGACGTTTATATTCCTTTTTGCCTGCTTCATTTACTGCATTTTTATATTTTCTCCTTTCATCAATTAAATTCAATATTTCTTCTGTTACCCAAGGATTTCTACTAGCCCTCGTCTTTTTATCTACTTGATCCTCTCCTGCCTTCACTACTTCATCCCTCAAAGCTACCCATTCTTCTACTGTATTTCTTTCCCCCATTCCTGTCAATTGTTCCCTTATGCTCTCCCTGAAACTCTCTACAACCTCTGGTTCTTTCAGTTTATCCAGGTCCCATCTCCTTAAATTCCCACCTTTTTGCAGTTTCTTCAGTTTCAATCTGCAATTCATAACCAATAGATTGTGGTCAGAATCGACATCTGCCTCTGGAAATGTCTTACAATTTAAAACCTGGTTCCTAAATCTCTGTCTTACCATTATATAATCTATCTGATACCTTTTAGTATCTCCAGGATTCTTCCAGGTATACAACCTTCTTTTATGATTCTTGAACCAAGTGTTAGCTATGATTAAGTTATGCTCTGTGCAAAATTCTACCAGGCGGCTTCCTCTTTCATTTCTTCCCCCCAATCCATATTCACCTACTATGTTTCCTTCTCTCCCTTTTCCTACTGACGAATTCCAGTCACCCATGACTATTAAATTTTCGTCTCCCTTCACTACCTGAATAATTTATTTTATCTCGTCATACATTTCATCAATTTCTTCATCATCTGCAGAGCTAGTTGGCATATAAACTTGTACTACTGTAGTAGGCATGGGCTTTGTGTCTGTCTTGGCCACAATAATGCGTTCACTATGCTGTTTGTAGTAGCTAACCCGCACTCCTATTTTTTTATTCATTATTAAACCTACTCCTGCATTACCCCTATTTGATTTTGTATTTATAACCCTGTAATCACCTGACCAGAAGTCTTGTTCCTCCTGCCACCGAACTTCACTAATTCCCACTATATCTAACTTTAACCTATCCATTTCCCTTTTTAAATTTTCTAACCTACCTGCCCGATTAAGGGATCTGACATTCCACGCTCCGATCCGTAGAATGCCAGTTTTCTTTCTCCTGATAACGACGTCCTCTTGAGTAGTCCCCCCCCCCCCCCGGAGATCCGAATGGGGGACTATTTTACCTCCGAAATATTTTACCCAAGAGGACGCCATCATCATTTAATCATACAGTAAAGCTGCATGCCCTCGGGAAAAATTACGGCTGTAGTTTCCCCTTGCTTTCAGCCGTTCGCAGTACCAGCACAGCAAGGCCATTTTGGTTAATGTTACAAGGCCACATCAGTCAATCATCCAGACTGTTGCCCCTGCAACTACTGAAAAGGCTGCTGCCCCTCTTCAGGAACCACATGTTTGTCTGGCCTCTCAACAGATACCCCTCCGTTGTGGTTACACCTACGGTACGGCCATCGGTATCGCTGAGGCACGCAAGCCTCCCCACCAACGGCAAGGTCCATGGTTCATGGGGGAAGTGTGCATACTAAGGTGCAATCATTTACTGTATATATGTTACCCAGTTGTATGTACATTTCCCTGATTTGCCGGCCGGGGTGGCCGAGTGGTTCTAGGCGCTACAGTCTGGAACCGCGCGACCGCTACGGTCGCAGGTTCGAATCCTGCTTCGGTCATGGATGTGTGTGATGTCCTTAGGTTAGTTAGGTTTAAGCAGTTCTAAGTTCTAGGGGACTGAGGACCTCAGAAGTTAAGTCCCATATTGCTCAGAGCCATTTGAACCATTTTCCCTGATTTGTTTTCTGTTTAAGTCATACGTAGTTTGAATAGCAGGAGTCGCCTATGATATCCACCGGCTTTCCTGATCACCAGAACAGTCGTTTTATCCGGCACGAAGCAGGTTAAAGCGATCGCGGAGGTTCGTTCAACGTTCAAGCAGCACCTCGTGTGTACTTGCCAACTCCAAAAATCCCTACTGAAACGCGACTTGACATGAAGGACGATTTGTTGCCATTCTGCTTCCCGACGCCTACACTGGCTAGACCGTCGAAACTGAAGCCTCTTTGGTTTAGCCTGAATGGTACACAGGCGACTTTTGTAATTTTTTTCAGTCATCGGTCCTCTGACTGGTTTGGTGCGTCTTCAGTTATTTGCTGGATGTATTCCTATCTCTGTCTTCATCTACAGTTTTTACCTCTTTGCGCAGAAGAAAAACCTAATTTCGTGCCAATATTAACCAGTTAGAAACTTACTCGTGGACTACTATTGTAACTCGCCCCCATGTCCCGATCTGTTAAACAACAATAAGACTAAACAGGCAAACGGTTGTAAAACAGACGAAATTGGATGGGGAAATGTGCATCTACTGTCGAAAATTACACTTTCCCCTAAGGTAAAAAAAAGTTCGTGATAGTTTTGAGTAACTGTAGTGCAAATGAGTCTGAAGCTGAAAAAGTAGACGCGCTCAGTGTTTGCGAGAAGCAGAAAGAATAAGAGTAATTATTAAAGAAAAAAAATACGGTCGCCAGACCCCTATGCACAATACCATTGTATAATTTGTTATCCAAGTAGGTCTTTTGTAACTTACAAGGGAACCTCCCCATCGCACCCCCCTCAGATGTAGTTATAAGTTGGCACAGTAGATAGACCTTGAAAAACTGAACACAGATCAATCGAGAAAACGGGAAGAAGTTGTGTGGAACAATGAAAAAAATAAGCAAAATATACAAACTGAGTAGTTCATGCGCAAGATAAGCAACATCAAGGAGAGTCTGAGTTCAGGAGCGCCGTGGTCCCGTAGTTAGCGTGAGCAGCTGCGGAACGAAAGGTCGTTGGTTCACGTCTCCCTCGAGTGAAAATTTTCATTTTTTATTTTCAGACAATTATTATCTGTCCGTCCGTCCGTCCGTCCGATGCGAGGTAACTGCGCCGTAGTGTGGGGACGCTACACCTAAACGAACATCGAAACACAGGACGTCAGTCGACTATAGCGCACGGAAGAGAGAGTATTCCTGCTAACGAGGCTCCATGGCTGGCAGTTTACTGTTCGCTACTTTGGACGAGAGTGCATTAAATACGTGAGACGTATTCCGTGGGCAATATGAATCCAGCAAATATAGCGGACGGACGGGCAGGTAATAATTGTCTGAAAATAAAAAATCAAACTTTTCGCTCGAGGGAGGACTTGAACCAAGGTTCTCTTGCTCCGCAGCTACTCACGCTAACCGCGGGACCACCGCTCTTGAGCTCATATCAATTTCTTATTGCCTATCCTGCGCATGGACTACTCAGTTTGTATATTTTGCTTATATTTTTCATAGTTCCACACAACTTCTTCCTGTTTCCTCGATTTATCTGTGTTCAGTTTTTCAAGGCCTATCCATTTTGCCAACTTATAACTATATCTGAGGGTGGTGCGATGGGGAGGTTCCCTTGTTAGAAATACAATTGCGGTTACGATTACGTAAATGCCTCACATGTACAAGGCGAAAATTCCTCTGTCGCACTCAAAAATCAGTTATTTGATACTAAAGAAAATTAACTCATTTATATTTTTTGAAAATGTTTAGTAGTGCAATTTGTACTGTAAGTACTGAGAGTGAAATTACACGGGCGGAGAAATATAAACGCATGTAGCTGCTAGTACCATAATTTGTACTGCAGTTACGGAGACTCAAGTAACAACTACAGTAAAATGTAAACGCTTTCAGAAGCCAGTACTATCATTTGCACTGCAATTGCTGAGAGTCAAATAAAACATACACGACAATGCAGACTCACGTAGCGTCCACTGCTGTAATTTGTACAGCAATTACTGAAACTCAGATGACACGTGCACGAGAATGCAAATGTGTCGCTATGCACTAACGCTTATCTGTACATCAAGTCTTTGTATGTTCATACTTATAATAGATGGTTACCAGAAATTCGGATGTTCAGTGAGAAATGAAAATTAAAACACCTGTAGCCGTCATTTTACGTTTAATACAGGGTGATTCAAAAAGAATACCACAATTTTAGGAATTTAAAACTCTGCAACGACAAAAGGCAGAGCTAAGCACTATCTGTCGGCGAATTAAGGGAGCTATAAAGTTTCATTTAGTTGTACATTTGTTCGCTTGAGGCGCTGTTGACTAGGCGTCAGCGTCAGTTGATGCTAAGATGGCGACCGCTCAACAGAAAGCTTTTTGTGTTATTGAGTACAGCAGAAGTGAATCGACGACAGTTGTTCAGCGTGCATTTCGAACAAAGTATGGTGTTAAACCTCCTGATAGGTGGTGTATTAAACGTTGGTATAAACAGTTTACAGAGAATGGGTGTTTGTGCAAAGGGAAAAGTTCTGGATGGCCGAGAACGAGTGATGAAAATGTAGCACGCATCCAGCAAGCATTTGTTCGCAGCCCAGGAAAATCGACTCACAGAGCTAGCAGAGAGCTGCAAATTCCACAATCAACTGTATGGAGAGTCCTACGAAAAAGGTTAGTTATGGATGGATCGGCCGCCAGGCAGCCCGTGACAGAGCACTTCATCACTGGCCTCCAAGAAGCCCTGATCTTACCCCCTGCGATTTTTTCTTATGGGGGTATGTTAAGGATATGGTGTTTTGGCCACCTCTCCCAGCCACCGTTGATGATTTGAAACGGGAAATAACAGCAGCTATCCAAACTGTTACGCCTGATATGCTACAGAGAGTGTGGAATGAGTTGGAGTATCGGGTTGATATTGCTCGTGTGTCTGGAGGGGGCCATATTGAACATCTCTGAACTTGTTTTTGAGTGAAAAAAAAACCTTTTTAAATACTCTTTGTAATGATGTGTAACAGAAGGTTATATTATGTTTCTTTCATTAAATACACATTTTTAAAGTTGTGGTATTCTTTTTGAATCACCCTGTATATTTACACAACTAGTTTCGGTGTTCCATTACATCATCTTCAGGCCCCTTGGTCAAGGTATACTCGGAGGAATCCAGTATCGTGTGCAGTCATAACAGAACCCAATGTTACATAACAGCTGTCTGTGGATCTCTGGTTTACACGGCACAATGTCTTGGTTCTGGCGTCAGTTGATGAACGAAGAGATAGTGTCGTGGAAACGAGACCCCTTAGGGACAACTGTTATTTAACATTGTTTCCTGTTACGTCTGTACTCGAGATTGGATTCCACCCGATGTACTTTGGTCAAGGGCCTGAAGATGGTGTAACGGAACACCGAAACTGTTTGCGTGAAAATAAAAATAAATAAACGCAAAGAGACAGCTTCAGCTGCTCCAGTGTTCATTTCTTATCTGTACTGGTTTGCACTGCGTCATCTGATCAAAACTAAAACGCCCAAAAAAAGTCTAGCATCATATGTATATCTGCGTACATGGAGCTCTAACTTGCATGGCGACCGCCACAAAGAGTTCTTCTGTCACTTCTGCGAAAGGGTTAGTAATTTTATGAAAGAGTGACAAAGTGACGGACTGTGAAGTTATCCGTACGTCAGGGAACGATCAAAAATTCAAATGGCTCTGAGCACTATGGGACTTAACAGCTATGGTCATCAGTCCACTAGAACTTAGAACTACTTAAACCTAACTAACCTAAGGACATCACACAACACCCAGCCATCACGAGGCAGAGAAAATCCCTGACCCCACCGGGAATCGAACCCAGGAACCCGGGCGTGGGAAGCGAGAACGCTCCCGCACGACCACGAGATGCGGGCTCAGGGAACGATCATTCACTAATACTGTCCCCTCCAAGAGATAGCAGACAAGAGATCGGTTGAAGAATAGCGGTTTTAGGGCACAGAGAAAAAGTGCCACGGCAAGCGCCGTGGGAAAAAACCCTCTGCGACATTATGGACGGGCACTGGGGATGGTGGCGGATTTTTCCAGCCGCTACGGATGAAATGGGAGATAAGATACTGAATGAAGAGTTTGACAGAGCACTGAAAGACCTGAGTCGAAACAAGGCCACAGGAGTAGACAACATTCCATTAGAACTACTGATGGCCTTGGGAGAGCCAGTCATGACAAAACTCTACCATCTGGTGAGCAAGATGTATGAGACAGGCGAAATACCCACAGACTTCAAGAAGAATATAATAATTCCAATCCCAAAGAAAGCTGGTGTTGACAGATGTGAAAATTACCGAACTATCAGTTTAATAAGTCACAGCTGCAAAATACTAACGCGAATTCTTTACAGACGAATGGAAAAACTGGTAGAAGCGGACCTCGGGGAAGATCAGTTTGGATTCCGTAGAAATGTTGGAACACGTGAGGCAATACTAACCTTACGACTTATCTTAGAAGAAAGATTAAGAAAAGGCAAACCTACGTTTCTAGCATTTGTAGACTTAGAGAAAGCTTTTGACAACGTTAACTGGAATACTCTCTTTCAAATTCTGAAGGTGGCAGGGGTAAAATACAGGGAGCGAAAGGCTATTTACAATTTGTACAGAAACCAGATGGCAGTTATAAGAGTCGAGGGGCATGAAAGGGAAGCAGTGGTTGGGAAAGGAGTGAGACAGGGTTGTAGCCTCTCCCCGATGTTATTCAATCTGTATATTGAGCAAGCAGTAAAGGAAACAAAAGAAAAATTCGGAGTAGGTATTAAAATTCATGGAGAAGAAGTAAAAACTTTGCGGTATGCCGATGACATTGTAATTCTGTCAGAGACAGCAAAGGACTTGGAAGAGCAGTTGAACGGAATGGACAGTGTCTTGAAAGGAGGATATAAGATGAACATCAACAAAAGCAAAACGAGGATAATGGAATGTAGTCAAATTAAATCGGGTGATGCTGAGGGGATTAGATTAGGAAATGAGACACTTAAAGTAGTAAAGGAGTTTTGCTATTTAGGGAGTAAAATAACTGATGATGGTCGAAGTAGAGAGGATATAAAATGTAGACTGGCAATGGCAAGGAAATCGTTTCTGAAGAAGAGAAATTTGTTAACGTCGAGTATAGATTTAAGTGTCAGGAAGTCGTTTCTGAAAGTATTTGTATGGAGTGTAGCCGTGTATGGAAGTGAAACATGGACGATAACCAGTTTGGACAAGAAGAGAATAGAAGCTTTCGAAATGTGGTGCTACAGAAGAATGCTGAAGATAAGGTGGGTAGATCACGTAACTAATGAGGAGGTATTGAATAGGATTGGGGAGAAGAGAAGTTTGTGGCACAACTTAACTAGAAGAAGGGATCGGTTGGTAGGACATGTTTTGAGGCATCAAGGGATCACAAATTTAGCATCGGAGGGCATCGTGGGGGGTAAAAATCGTAGAGGGAGACCAAGAGATGAATACACTAAGCATATTCAGAAGGATGTAGGTTGCAGTAGGTACTGGGAGATGAAGAATCTTGCACAGGATAGAGTAGCATGGAGAGCTGCATCAAACCAGTCTCAGGAGTGAAGACCACAACAACAACAACGGACAGTTTGTACATGGGTGTGAGGAAATGTTAGCAGCGGGTAGGATACCGTTGTTGCTGGCCACGGCGATGTCTCCCGGGCCAGCACCAGCGCCAACGTACCTGGAGCAAGTCCAAGTCGTCATCGGAGAGGACAATTTGATCATAAAGTCCGTCGCTCCGTGTAGAAAGTCGGGTACTTTTATATGCGTCTTTGTGTGTTCAGCTTCCGCGTCGCTTCCGTTTCGTACGCTGTGTGAGTGCATATGGCAGTGCCGGCGATATTTTCTGTGATACAAGCGCTCGCCGAAATTGTGTTGATTTAAGTTTACCTTAGGTGGTTAATGGTCCCTCAAGAAAAGAGATTCCTAACTCTGTGAGCGAGTGTGGGCTCACATTCAAGGGGAGAAAGGAATGAAAGAATGTGGCGTACGAAACGAAATTACTAACTCTACTACGTAATAAAAGAAAAAAATAAACAGAATAAAGACAATCTTTCCGAATATGTACATCTTTAACAACTATGAAATCAAAGTCTGCGTGTGTTTAGCGCATCTGGGTAGTGAGCAGAAGACCTAGGCTCGAATCCCGCCCAGGTACAAATTTTCATTCGTCACTTCAGTTTGGATATACATCAAGGATGTCTGATAACTGAGAAGGTCTCTGGAACTGTATGGTTCGATTTAATTAAAAGCACCTATGCCTGGGTTTTAGGATGGATCCACAGTTTCATTCGATGCCGAGGTTGTAAGGTGTCAGGCAAATCCAACACCTTCCATGAAAACCCTGACATGATAGCAAATCCGGCAGTATGTCACATAGCTCCAAATAAATCCTGACATTAAATTAACCAAAGTAATGCGATCAACGAGTGAGCAAATGGAATACCACAGACTAACACAAGAACGCCTAAGTGCATGTCATACCTTCCCACCGTGAAACAGACGCACTTCCGAGGGGAGAAACGAGAACAGAAACCGAGAGCAGAATCGTGTAGGCTAGGAGGCCCTACGATAAGGGACGGACACCCACGCCGCCAGCTGACCGCCAAAACCACCCCCCAGCCCATGTTAAAAGATAGAGCCCTCCAGAAGAACAGTATAGATTTTACAATTACACTAAAAGGGCCACACCAGCTGCAAGTTTTAGCGTGAGACTTTTTCGCGTCTCTGTTACGTTGCAAACGTTAAAAACATTGCCCCACCACGAAAAGTATAACGTTTCTCATTGGATAGACAGAATTTTTGTAGGCGGAGCTTAAGGTTAACATTGAGACCCTGATTGGTCAGCTGAAAACACAGCCAGATAGCTTTTTTAAACCAACTTCGGTAAATCGTGGTAAGGAGAAGTTAGGAGCGAGTTGCTTCTGAGACGGCGAGATGTGAGGAGCTGCGCCACCCGCCGCCCCCTGACGCTGCCTAAACACTAGCAAGGTAATGAACGCACGCGATGCCGCATAACAGCGCATAAAGCTTCACTCTGAACTGCAGAAGTCTCATCTGTTACACCCTCTTTTTGCGTAATACTAGTGTCGATCGTCAATTAAAGCTCATGGTATTCACATTTGCTACGTGAGGTAAAAATCTGAAATGCGATGATTTTTCTGTTATATAATTATTGAGAAGCCACATCAGCCACTGTAATTTATGACAAATTAAATAAGTAATTAAAGATAATTGAGGGTCACTGTAGATCATTTTGATAGTTTTCTCTTTTATGAAACTTAACTTAAACCTAGATTATAGATGTGATATGGCATAGGTTATCCTTCGATCCATTATAGAACTTGGAAACCCATTCAGGGGATATTCGTTCACATTTTTGTTGAACGCAGTTGGTTTTTATCATCCTGTATTAAAATATTTCCTTTTATCAATAGTGCAATTTATTAACAATGTTTTGTGAGTAGAATAAAATTTCCAATGGTAAACTTAACTGCTTTTTCGACGTTATTTTATCAGCTAACTAAAAATAGGGAAGCCTTGGACCCCTTCCATTAAATTTAGTTAGTATTACGATTCTTTTACAGGGAGTGCAGTGGAGCTGACGCTGAAATCATTATTTGATTGTATCATCGCTAGTCTCACTGAACTCTTCTGAACTCTACATGTCATTTGTGGTCTGGCGTCTCCTTACCAGCAACAGGTCCCAGGTTCAAACTAGTCAATTCCCTAAAAAACACGCTCAGAGCGTCGTTGCGCGAATGTGGTAGGGAGACACGACTTAGAACAAACAGACACCACGCAGAATGTTAGAAGGTATTATTCCAGTACAGTCGGAAAGCTTCTGCAATGCTGTTAGGATTTAGGGGGACTACCAAGGGGGACTGAGACAGGAACGGGGATTTGGATTTAGGAGGGAGGTCTGCTAATGTAGTCCGTGCAATTGTTCAAAGCCACTGTGCCAGGGCGGCGTAGTGGTTAGTGCGTCTCCCTAGCGAGCACGAGACCCGCGTTCGAATCCTGGCCTTGGTACAAATTTTCATCCGTCCCTTCAGTCTGCATATAGACATTTAGTATTGTGTTGCTCCGTCCCATCCATTGTAGTAACGCTTTGTTCCTCTTTGGCATGCTGTCCACAAGATGGTCTATATGTTTCTGCTGAAGACTGCCCCACTTTCGACGTCTGTCCTGACGCTATCCACTGTGTGAGGAGAGTTCCTGCGACCACGTACTGGGTTTCGATATGTTCCAGAGTAAGTTCAGATGTATATCAGCCGATAAATCAGTCGATTACATTCAATGATTCCTGCTACATGGAGAAAGACGTTCTCGAGGTGATCACGGCGCGCTCTAGCGTAATCGCCTAGGCAGATCAACCCATCATCGAACTATTGACTGACGGCGAACATTAGGATATTAGGACGGCAGATCCCCTCCAGATACTGAACAGCTCCCACATTACATTGATATATGTGATCTCGGCCTGAAACATGAGTCACCTACCTGCCCACTGTTCTGAGAACTGCATACCTGCGTTCCTCCACAGCGAAAAGGCGTCAGAAAAAAAAAAAAAAAAAAAAAAAAACACGCACATCGATGAATGAACAGAAACGGATGCCACTAATCCAGGTTCCATTCCATGTGTTCGCTTGGCCGTCTCTTTGAGCACCACAGTGTCGGGACTTGTGCCGTTGTTTGTAATGGACGCCGAGGGATCAAACTGATTGTGTGGGGACAATAGTGCAATCTGTGGGTCGACACAACCCTCCACGTTACCTCGAGAAAGGCAGCACGCAATTCTCCTGTATTCTCCTCGGTGTGCCACCAGGTATGCCGTAATTTGTGGCCGGCGGCGTCAGCTTGTGTTGTTTAGCGCGAGTGGCCACGACGAGACTGATATTAATACACTCCTGGAAATGGAAAAAAGAACACATTGACACCGGTGTGTCAGACCCACCATACTTGCTCCGGACACTGCGAGAGGGCTGTACAAGCAATGATCACACGCACGGCACAGCGGACACACCAGGAACCGCGGTGTTTGCCGTCGAATGGCGCTAGCTGCGCAGCATTTGTGCACCGCCGCCGTCAGTGTCAGCCAGTTTGCCGTGGCATACGGAGCTCCATCGCAGTCTTTAACACTGGTAGCATGCCGCGACAGCGTGGACGTGAACCGTATGTGCAGTTGACGGACTTTGAGCGAGGGCGTATAGTGGGCATGCGGGAGGCCGGGTGGACGTACCGCCGAATTGCTCAACACGTGGGGCGTGAGGTATCCACAGTACATCGATGTTGTCGCCAGTGGTCGGCGGAAGGTGCACGTGCCCGTCGACCTGGGACCGGACCGCAGCGACGCACGGATGCACGCCAAGACTGTAGGATCCTACGCAGTGCCGTAGGGGACCGCACCGCCACTTCCCAGCAAATTAGGGACACTGTTGCTCCTGGGGTATCGGCGAGGACCATTCGCAACCGTCTCCATGAAGCTGGGCTACGGTCCCGCACACCGTTAGGCCGTCTTCCGCTCACGCCCCAACATCGTGCAGCCCGCCTCCAGTGGTGTCGCGACAGGCGTGAATGGAGGGACGAATGGAGACGTGTCGTCTTCAGCGATGAGAGTCGCTTCTGCCTTGGTGCCAATGATGGTCGTATGCGTGTTTGGCGCCGTGCAGGTGAGCGCCACAATCAGGACTGCATACGACCGAGGCACACAGGGCCAACACCCGGCATCATGGTGTGGGGAGCGATCTCCTACACTGGCCGTACACCACTGGTGATCGTCGAGGGGACACTGAATAGTGCACGGTACATCCAAACCGTCATCGAACCCATCGTTCTACCATTCCTAGACCGGCAAGGGAACTTGCTGTTCCAACAGGACAATGCACGTCCGCATGTATCCCGTGCCACCCAACGTGCTCTAGAAGGTGTAAGTCAACTACCCTGGCCAGCAAGATCTCCGGATCTGTCCCCCATTGAGCATGTTTGGGACTGGATGAAGCGTCGTCTCACGCGGTCTTCACGTCCAGCACGAACGCTGGTCCAACTGAGGCGCCAGGTGGAAATGGCATGGCAAGCCGTTCCACAGGACTACATCCAGCATCTCTACGATCGTCTCCATGGGAGAATAGCAGCCTGCATTGCTGCGAAAGGTGGATATACACTGTACTAGTGGCGACATTGTGCATGCTCTGTTGCCTGTGTCTATGTGCCTGTGGTTCTGTCAGTGTGATCATGTGATGTATCTGACCCCAGGAATGTGTCAATAAAGTTTCCCCTTCCTGGGACAATGAATTCACGGTGTTCTTATTTCAATTTCCAGGAGTGTATGTTGTGTTGAATGCGCGAGTAACGGCGCTATGGCGTAATTCTGCGGGAAACGTCCCGTGCTGACAACTCTGTTTCCCATGAAGTACCAATGCATACACTGTCTAAGCTTCAAATGACCCATGACCCTTCTACAGAAATTGATACACGGAACACTGAACATAAACCGCACTCCCCCGTTTGCGATTGGAGATACTAACAAGGGAACCTCACCATCGCACCCCCCTCAGATTTAGTTATAAGTTGGCACAGTGGATAGGCGTTGAAAAACTGAACACAGATCAATCGAGAAAACAGGAAGAAGTTGTATGGAACTATGAAAAAAATAAGTAAAATATACAAACTGAGTAGCCCATGCGCAAGATAGGCAACATCAAGGATAGTATGAGCTCATGAGCGCCGTGGTCCCGTGGTTAGCGTGAGCAGCTGCGGAACGAGAGGTCCTTGGTTCTAGTCTTCCCTCGAGTGAAAAGTTTGCGTTCTTTATTTTCGCAAAGTTACGATCTGTCCGTTCGTTCATTGACGTCTCTGTTCACTGTAACAAGTTTCGTATGTGTGTTTTTCGACAGCACCGCAAAACCATGCGATTAGTAGACGAAAGGACATGCCTCTCCAATGGGAACCGAAAACATTTGATCGCAGGGTCATAGGTCAACCGATTCCTCCACAGGAAAATACGTCTGATATATTCTATACGACACTGTTGACGGCATGTGCGTCACATTACAGGAATATGTTGTCGACCCTCATAACTTGTACTCTTGGCGAATGGGTAAAAATACTCTTCTACCTTGCCCGATTTAGGTTTTCTTGTGGATGTGATAATCACTCCCAAAAAAGAGATGAAAACATAAGAGTTTGTCACATAAACTGCAACATATGAATGCAAAAGTTTCACAGTCACACAGTTTTCCCTGTGCTCTGTCAAAACATATGTTTTTAACGTTTTCAAATTTTTCCGTGTGTAGACAGTCAAATCCTGCATATGTCCAAGCAAATCTGAACATGTCCTGGAATTTTGGAGAACGAAGTTGATTGTGTGTGAGTGCCTGAACTTTGATAATTTTCTGAAAATAAAAAATTAAAATTTTCACTCGAGGGAAGATTTGAACCAAGGACCTTTCGTTCCACAGTTGCTAACGCTAACCACGGGACTACGGCGCTCATTGGCTCTTAATAGCCTTGATGTTGCATATGTTGCGCATGGGCTACTCAGTTTGTATATTTTGCTTATTTTTTTCATAGTTCCAGACAACTTCTTCCTGTTTTCTCGATTGATCTGTGTTCAGTTTTTCAAGGTCTATCCACTGTGCCAACTTATAACTAAATCTGAGGGGGGTGCGATGGGGAGGTTCCCTTGTAAGCACTCTAGTGAACTGCACTGGAATGAAATGATTCTATGGCACTACGGACTGGGAGACACCACCTGAGATTGTCTAGGTGCAGCACTTTATGGACATACAGAATGTTCGAAATTCCTGTTACAGACTTGTAGGGAGAGTGAGTACATATTACTCTGAATAGAAACCCTTGTCCGGAAACGTACCATTCCCGTGGTACAGTCGTTTGAAAATACGTTCGATACGTAGGTATGCAACAGGGCAGTCATGGTTAGGGGTGCTTATGTCGGATTGGCTGATGTCATTTGATATCCGTCCTACCTCTCCGACCTGGTTCGAGCCTCATTTACGCGTCTGTGAGTGTTAGACCAACTTGGTTGAATACAAGTTTGCAGAATACACCGACATGATCATTCTGAATGTCTAAGCTCACGATAATAGAAGAGCTACTCATCGCCTTTATCAAGATCGTTCTCCACGATGTCCGAGTCGATCACTGACCCTTTTTGCCACAGTGACGTAACGGTTTCGTGAAAGGATACTTTCACTGTAAGCAGGTGTGACTGGAGCCTCAACGAGACGCCTGACACCCGAATTGGAAGAGGCCGTACGGATCACGTTGAGGAGTACCCATCACCGAACTCAAGCAATTTCTTTACCTATTAATCAGTGGAAACTGTAAAACAAGTGATATATGGGTCATGTATAAAGAATTACACGTAAAAATGGTCTATTTACCTGCTTTTTTTTAAAGAGTTGTAAAACTGGAACGGTACGTTTCCGGACATCATTTCAAATTCCAAATACAGGATAATTAAAAACTCGCTTGACATTTTGGGGAAACAGTGTTTATTAACAAAAAGTTTCATCTGCATTGGACACCACATGGGGGACACACATCAATACATTTCAATGTGGTGACCCTGCAAATCTAAGCACAGCTCCCATCTCTCTTCTGTGGAACTGAACATGGTCGCCAATATGACTTGTGTTATTGCTCCTGCTGCATCGGTTATTCGCTGTATCAGCTGGTCTAGGCTATTAATCTGTACCTGGTACACCTTTGGCTTTATAAAGTCCCGAACAATAAAGTCCAAGGGCATCAGGTCAGGAGAGCAGGCAGCCACAGTCTAGGTGACGCGAAGCCGACCCGTCTACCAGAAAATATTTCCTCCAAGTAATCCCGAACGATGATTACAAAGTGCAAAGATGTGCCATCTTGTTGGAAAACTACAGTGTGTTTTATCCCTTGCTGTTCCAGTTGTCGTTCCAGATACTACTGAAGTTTGCCTGGGTAAACTGTTCCTGTAATTGTCTTTTCGGCAAATATGTGAGGTCCGTATAACTTCGTTTTGGTCACTCCCATCTGCACGTTACCTTTAGGTGTGTCACGTTCACAATCCTGGATTGTATTTGGTTGTTCATACGCCAAAATACGGTTAAAAAATGGCTCTGAGCACATGGGACTAAACATCTGAGGTCATCAGTTCGCTAGATCTTAGAACTACTTAAACCTAACTAACCTAAGGACATCACACATATCCAAGCCCGAGGCAGGATTCGAACGTGCGACCGTAGCAGCAGCGCGGTTCCAGACTGAAGCGCCTAGAACCGCTCGGCCACAGCGGCCGGCCCAAAATGCGAAATTTGTGCCTACTCACCTTACGACGGGGGTGAAACGTGGATTCATCACTGAAAAGAACGTTTTCCATTGGATTTTCGCCCTGGACTGTTTGGAGCAGCTCTGCACACATGACAACCAGAGCACCGATGTCTTCAGGGTCAAGGTGGTGCATAGTCTGGATGTGGCATGCACATTTATTCAACCTGAATCTCGGTGTTCCCCACACACTCGTTTGCGGGACGTTTAGTTCCCACTGAGCTGTCGTGCTCATGCGGTTGGACTGCGGTCGATAGCTTTCAGTATGGTATCTATGGTCTCCGGTGATGGCTATGGCCTCCCAGAACAAGCAAAACTTCCTGTTCTTTTGAAATTATTCGCTAAATCCCTGATAGGTTGCCTGTATGAACTTCGCTATCTAAACTTCCTCAGGAAAACCTGTTGGACCTCTTCGTAGGTCATCCCTCTCCGTTGATCCAAAACAACGGCTATTCTTCCTGAAAGTGTGAGTATAAATAAGAGACATTAGTTAGCGATTTCAAGGAAATGTCAAAGAACTTTCGAATCACCCTGTAATATGTACTTACTCTCCTCAACAAGTCCTAGACGTTTGTAACGAGAATTTTCAAACACCCAGTATAATGCTGACTTCGGGAAGCCAAAAAGGAAAAAAAAAACTGGAGGCATTGAACTGTCGTCCTACAAGCGGATGTAACTTATCACTTGGACAGACAAAGAACGGACTGAAGAACTACTAGAATTAACAGAGAATAAAAGATACCTACACAAAACATTTGCCAAGAGAATGTACAAATTAGTGAGGCATGGGATAGACGGCCGGCCGCTGTGGCAAAGCGGTTCTAGACGCTTCAGTCAGGAAACGCGCGACCGCTACGAAAAAATGGTTCAAATGGCTCTGAGCACTATGGGACTTAACTTCTGAGGTCCTCAGTCCCCTAGAACTTAGAACTACTTAAACCTAACTAACCTAAGGACATCACACACAACCGTGTCCGAGGCAGGATTCGAACCTGCGATCGTAGCGGTCGCGCGGTTCCAGACTGAAGCGCCTAGAACAGCTAGGCCACACCGGCCGGCGCGACCGCTACGGTAGCAGGTTCGAATCCTGCCTCGGGCATGTATGTGGGTGATGTCCTTACGTTAGTTAGGTTTAAGTAGTTCTAGTGCTCAGAGGTCATTTCTGAAAGTATTTGTATGGAGTGTAGCCATGTATGGAAGTGAAACATGGACGGTAAATAGTTTGGACAAGAAGAGAATAGAAGCTTTCGAAATGTGGTGCTACAGAAGAATGCTGAAGATTAGATGGGTAGATCACATAACTAATGAGGAGGTACTGAATAGGATTGGGGAGAAGAGGAGTTTGTGGCACAACTTGACCAGAAGAAGGGATCGGTTGGTAGGACATGTTCTGAGGCATCAAGGGATCACCAATTTGGTATTTGAGGGCAGTGTGGAGGGTAAAAATCGTAGGGGGAGACCAAGAGATGAATACACTAAGCAGATTCAGAAGGATGTAGGTTGCAGTAGGTACTGGGAGATGAAGAAGCTTGCACAGGATAGAGTAGCATGGAGAGATGCATCAAACCAGTCTCAGGACTGAAGACCACAACAACAACAACAACAGTGCTCAGAGCCATTTGAACCATGGGATAGACATTCGAGAATAGTTAAAGTGTTCCTGGAGGAATAGTGGAATTTAAAAATGTAGGTTCAGAACAAAGTTTGGCTATATAAAACTGATTATCGTAGACACTGGATACAGAAGGTATACACTGATAGGTCAGAAGATTATGACTATTACCCACCGCGATGCTGAATGCCGCCTGGTGGCGTTGCGAGCAGGTGACGCGGTAACAAAAGAATGTAAGCGGAGAAAACACAGACAGGGGATCGCCCTAGCGAAGATGTTGACTGTAGATTGAGAAATCCCTTGAGATAAGCGGCTTAGACAAACGGCAGATTATTATTATTATGCAGAACCTTAGATTAGATTAGATTAGTTTTTCGTTCCATAGATCCGTGCTGAGGAGATCCTCGTCGATGTGGAACATGTCAATTTTTTTAAAAGCTGAAATAGCAATACTAATAACATGAGTATATACAATACATCATTTTTTTAAGCTGAAATAACAACACTAATGGTATGAGTATATACAATGCATCATTTCTTTCTATTAAAAAAATTCGTCAATCGAGTAGAAGGAGTTGGCCACTAGTAAGACTTTCAGACTCCTTTTAAACTGATATTTATTTGTAACTAAATTTTTTATGTGTGCTGGCAAATTATTGAAGATGAGTTTTGTAACTAAATTTTTTACGTGTGCTGGCAAATTATTGAAGATAATTGTTCCTGAGTAGTGGACCCCTTTTTGAACTAAAGTAAGTGCTTTTATGTCCTTGTGCAGATCATTTTTGTTCCTGGTATCGTATGTATGAACTGAGCTGTTTGTTGGAAAAAGATATATATTATTTACGACAAATTTCATTAAGGAGTAAATATACTGAGAGGCAGTAGTTAGTATACCCAGTTCTTTGAAGAGGTTTCTGCAGGACGTCCGTGAATTTACTCCACAAATAATACGTATTACACAATTTTGGACTCTGAAAATTTTTGTTTGACTTGAAGAGTTACCCCAAAATATTATACCATATGACATTATGGAATGAAAGTAGGCAAAGTATGGAAGCTTTTTCATTTTTATGTCGCCTATGTCTGCTAACACCCGAATTGCAAATACAGATTTGTTAAGGCGTTTCTGCAGTTCTGTGGTGTACTCCTCCCAACCTATGAACGAATGTCTCGAAAACAACGAAGCTGGTCGAATGTTCATGTGCTACTTTCGTGAGCATCTACAGAAAGAGGTAGAAGGACATTGAAACTACCACTAGGGGCTACATGGTTGGACATCCACGACCATTCACAGAACCTGGAGTTCGGAGGCTTGTCTAATCTGTAAAGTAAGATAGATGGCGATCTGTGGCATGTCTGCCGAAAGGGCATAATCCTGGTGCACGCACAACTGTTTCGGAGCACACCGTTCATTATACTTCGTTGACCATGGAGCTCCGCAGCGGACCACCCCTACGTGTTCACACGCTGAGCAAACAATACCGTCAATACCAATTGCAGTGGGCACGGGACAGTCCGTATGCGGCCGTCGATCAATGGAAACGTATTGGCTCTTCAGGTGGATCAAATTTTGCTACACTAGGTCGATGGTCGTCTCCACAAATGCCGTCATCGAGATGAACGGCGCGTCGGAACGTGCAGCGCGCCACAGATCCATACTGATGGGAGCAGTATTATGTTATGCGAGTCATTCTCATACGCTTGCATGGGGCCTGTGGTAGTAATCGAAGGCACTATGGCATGTGCGAACCACCTGCATCCCTTCACGCTTGATGTGTTCGCCTACGGTGACGTCATCTTTCAGCAGTATAATTGTCCGTTTATCCGAGCCAGAACCGTGCTACAATGGTTTGAGAAGCATTTTAGTGAACTCACATTGATGTCTCGGCGACCAGATTCGCCTGATGCAAATCCTATAGAACCAATCTGGGTCGTGTTGGGCGCCATCACCACGTCCGCAAATCAACAGACTGTTATTTACGCGAATTACATGACCTGTGCGCAGTTATCTAATGCTACATACCTCCACAAGAATATAAAGAAACTGTCGAATCCCTGATACGCAGAATCAGTGAAGTATTTCGTTCCAAAGACAGACAAACAAGCTATTAAGCAGGTGGTCATAATGTTTTGGCTCATCAGTGTATAGAGGTAATAAAATGAGCACATTGCGTGAAGAGTAGCACAATACTATTGGTACTGTGAAATGATTGATGGATCTAAAACAATAACATTGCATTTGTACTACAGTCAAGGTGAGTCAGTAAAATATAGTCAGCTGTAGATGTACTTGGATGAACTAAGGGTTTCGGAGGTAAAGGAACTTCATCAATGACATCGAGATGCACGTGACGAAGCTTCATCGTCAAACGTAGTAAGGTAGATAGAATATAAAGTATCTCGGTGTAAACGCAAATGACTCAGCAGAGCTGTT
Organism: Schistocerca nitens; assembly: GCF_023898315.1. Classification (NCBI taxonomy): domain Eukaryota; kingdom Metazoa; phylum Arthropoda; class Insecta; order Orthoptera; family Acrididae; genus Schistocerca; species Schistocerca nitens. The sequence continues at coordinate 925,313,449 of NC_064617.1, read as the reverse complement.
GGCAGGTTGTCTGCGAGATTAATTTGCTCCCGCCGTTCCCAGATGAATCGACGGTGTGCGCATGCGCGAAGCCAGTGCCGGCGGACACCTGCTGGCGGCGCTCGTTGTGCGCAGGCGCGGATTTCAATTACCCGCAGGCGCTGGCGCAGGTGCTAGCTAACGAGCCGGTCTGCGCTTATCACCTCGGGGCGCAGTTACTTCTTGTCCGGCGAGGAGATTCAGGTAGCAGGAAACCACTCGCAACTGTAATAAGCTCTCTCCTTGCGTTCCTGATTTTATTGTCTACGAACTGCCGTATTTTCTACACAAGAAAGGATCTTGTAGCAGATTAAATATGGCAAATGTAAATGCCGTATGGCGTTAGTGGCTGTTATTCCCTCCATGGGTTCAGTCACCTGTCTTAGAAAACTTGGTTTAGCTGACCAACTGTATACATTTACCTTGGAAAGTGAACGTTTGAATGTTGTGTTATAAACCTCATGAAGATAACATGTAAAATGTGTATAAAGTGGCAGGCACCCAATACAGCTTCTTCATTAAATTTGAGTTTTCCGGTGTTTCACGAAGTTCTTCGAACTGAGCATTTTTTAAAAATCTGATAATGTCAGTGTGGTACGTGTGTTTTGGTTATTAGGTATTAAAACTGATGCACTTCAGTATTCTTATACGCAATGTATTCTATTTCTTTCTGATATCATTCCCTAAAAATACCAGTTACCATTAATGTTTTAGGTAAAAGTATTATTTTAACCGATATACAAGAATGGGAGAGTAACTTACTGATGTGCATTGCGTGTTCCAGATACAAATTTCAACTATGGAATAGCTCATTACGTTTGCTAGAAGATAGTGGACAGTGGGAAGCGACAAACGATGTACCGGACCTGAACGAAGAAAAGTGGGAAGCAATAGCTGATAGTTCCTCAGAGCAGTCTATTTCCCAAATTTCAGTGAAGCACTGGAGTGGAAGTTATTTGTCCAAAACATAGTGAGTCAGTGACGTATAATTACAAGCACAGCCTTACTTTGCTGTTTGCAGCTATAACTACTGCTTAATTGCCATTACTATTGGACTATACGTAGAAGGGTGTGACATGTCTGTCATCATGGACTTTCTAGAAGAGAAAATAAATAGAAAATTTAATCTAATGCACGCCCACTGCCTGCTCTGTTAAACCAAATGTGCCTTTTATTTATTGCGAATGAAGCATTCGAGATGTTCAGTAATACAACGTGTCATTTTGCGGGAACAGTTTTATCTTTAGAGAAAAAGAATGAATGTTATCTGTCTAGATCAAGGTTACGTATTAAAAGGATTTAAAATGTTGGTCAAAAAAGGTGCATCTTCCATAGATGTAGATGTAGATGTAGATGTAGATAGATCTGTCAGTATCTTTTAAGTTTACAGAAGACAAAGTAAAAAATTGCTCTGCGCTTTTAACGCTCGAGACGCTGTTAATATTAAAAATACGCTACCGTGCGAAGGTTCACAAGATGAGAAACAGGCCTGGTCGAAAAGTGGAGACAGTGGCATGATAAGTATTCACAATAATTTAGCGAACTATTCCGTCAGCAGTAACGGAAAATTAAAATTTCAGAATTGTGTAGTTAAAATTGTGTAGTTTTGAGTTAACGTGATTCGTACCTATCTTAATGTTGATACTTGCCACGTAAATACTTTCAATATAATGTATTGGACTTTTTCACGGTAAATACCTAACTACATTTGCCTCCACAGAGGAGGTCGCAGGCGCATACGTGTGCAGCGGCGCTTCACTCGGAGGTAGCCGGTTCGGATCCTGCTTGTGGAAGCAATTTTCACTATTAGTATTTGCCTGGCAAGGGAAGGTGAGGTGACTGTCGTCGGATGGGGAGGCGAAACTAGCTGGTCACTCTGGTGGATATTGAAGAGGAGTAGAGGTTATGTACGACTAACAGATTTCAGTCTGTCACTTCCTTCAACGTTACGTCATATAAACATGACAACAGAAAACAAACATCCATTACAGTCATTGACACTCAACAGATAAACGTAAGACACAGCTCTCACTTACTACGAGGAAAGAGAATATTGTGTGTAGTGAGAAAAAAAAAAAAACCACTTCCCGTTTAGGGATGGCTGATTCTACACATCGAGTCTCCCCCTGAATATGACGCTTTGTTTCTTTACACATCTACAGATCAACTTTTTCTGCAAGTCGTTGATGATTTTCTGCTGCTGAAGTGTCAAGGTGCCAAACCTTCTGCTACATGTTCTACACGTTTCATTCCAAGACCAGAAATTCTTCAGAAACTGTTTGAATTATTAGGTGTCTTACAATGCTGCTGTATTTTGCTATGAAGCTCTTAACTGCTATAAAACTCGTCAATATCTGTTATACAGGGTGTAATGGATAGAATTGCAGGAAAGAACGGAGTACTGAACAACATTACATCAGTGTTTGCTTCATTTGCAGACTAATAATCATAGCTGTTAGGAGTATCATATTTTGAAGGTGGTTAGTGCCTCCAAGTACATTTTGCAAGAACAAACCTTTAACGCTTATTTTCTCCTGGGCAGTGGGTAAGGTGTTGGGACACATCGAAGCAAAACGGTTAGCCTATACTGAGAAGCGTAGTCCACTTAGTGGTGCAGTTATGACCATGCAGAAAACATGAAGTAGTAAACTATGTGACGTGTCTGTGGGAGGACACAGAGAAAAAACAACCAACACACTAAAGTGTGTAGACATTAAGGTACGACGCAGTAAAATACCAGCACTTGTACTCATTACACCCTGTCTGTATCGTTAGATACAGGTAGAAGACATTTACTTTTAGTGATGAACCCTGATCATCAGACAGGGACAACACAGCTGTTGACTTACCATTGTGTATGGAAATTATGAAACTGAAGAGCGAAATGCAGCGACTACAGGTGGTGAGGCTCCCCCTCCCTCCTCCCCCCTCCCCCTCCCCCTCCCCCCTTCCACTCCCAAAGCCTTTAACCTGGCTCGAGCCAAAGGTTTGTGCCTCTCATGTGAAAAGCTTCAGCGCAAAGAGAATCGGTTCAGTTGCATACGTCATGAAGAACGGTCTCCCATTCTGTAGACAGCTCATCATCGACTGTTGCTGCATATGTGAGGGACTCCTAAATACGACTGTGGGAAAGCAGTTCTGGATGTCTGATTTCACCTTCCACCGTCGGCTCTTGGCTCCATGTAAATGTTCTACCGTTCTTGAGTCGTGTAAGCTGTCTGGTTGCCATGCGCTTTTTAGAAGGTTCGGTTATGTGGATAAAGTGTTTTTGTGTGAAGTCAATGAAAAGCAGAAGTGCTGGAATGACCAGGAAATTATTAATTTTCTTTATTTAAGCAACGAGAAGTGCATCTTTAATTAAGAGATGGAGAGAAATACATGAACTGTGATATATTTGCTGAATTAGCAAAATCTAACTGCTTGGTAACATCCACATATCATGTTCAACAGGCCGGTTTGTAAACTGCTGTACCCATTTTCGCTTTCAGTTGCAAAGGCTCTCGTACACGATCAATCATTGGTTACAAAATATTCGGCAATTGAGTGCACATGATTAGAAATGTGTCTTTATTCATTAGGAAGTTGTTTACCCAATCCACATCTCCAAAACGTTGGAGAGTAATAATGTTCGACCAGTTATCCATTAGTACCTTTTTCCACAACGCTTATGATATAAGTGGATGTAATAAAACAGTACAGCGGACATTAATCAGCGAAAATAACTTTTTGTATCAACTTTTATGGAAGATTTTGAAACATTTTTCCTGGAACGATGTCTCTCTCCTGCTGCTTTTCTTCCTTGACTGTGCAAACAGGGGGACCTCTGGACACTTTCTCCTATACTTCGACCGTTATTCATAGAAAATACGACTGACACACACACGACAATGTAACACAATCACTCGGAGACCAGATTTGGGGGATCTACGTTAACGACAGGGCGGACGGAATATCTAGAGCGTTACACAAACATCACTTGCAACGGCAAGGAGCACAGGCGACGAATTACTCCACAGAGGATACCAGCTGGCAGTACAGGGTGTATCAAAAAGAATCATCTGATTTTAAAAAATCGTAACTGTTATGTTATGTGAGATTTGTGCGTGAACATTGTACTGTTCTCGAGTTTTACATGGTTTCCGCTAGGTAGCAGCAGTGCGCATCCAGCCCAGTTCTAGTAAAAATGGTGTCGGGAAAACAGAAAGCGTTTTGTGTTCTACGTTTTGCGCAGTGTGGATCAGTTATAGCTGTTCATCGTGACTTTCGTACTAGGTACGGTGTGGATCCTCTTACAGCACAGAGCATTAGGCGATGGCATGTACAATTCCGAGACACAGGTTGTTTGTGTAAAGGCAAATCGCCGTGCCGTCCCCGAATGTCTGACACAGACGTCGATTGCATCCGCCCCAGTTTCACAAAGAGTCTGCAGAAATTCATTCGCCATGCAGCTCGATAGTTCAACATGTCCCCGACATCCGTGTGGCGTGTGATGCGTTGTCATTTACGCATAAACCCATACGAAATTCAGCAACTTCGTGAAGGTGACAGACAGCAACGTGTGGAGTTCTTGAACTTTGTTCCTGGCAATACGAAAGGTGGCCGTTTTCTTCCACGCTTAGTGTTTAGTGACGAGGCAACATCCCATTTAAATGGAAAGTTGGACCGTTATAATGTGAGAATGTGGGGTATGGAACAACCACATGAAGTTGTACAACATGAGAAGCACTCTCCAAAATCCAATGTGTTTTGTGCAGTTTGACGGGGAAAGACGTAAGGTCCATTTTTCTTCGCCGAGGAAACTGTCACAGGAAGCACATATCTCGATGTGCTTGAGAACTTTATTTTCCTGCAATTGGAGACTGATTCGAACAACTTCATTTACAAACAGGAAGGAGCAGCACCACACCGGCATCTGGAAGTGCGGGAATTTTCAAATCTACATCTACATCCATACTCCGCAAGCCACCTGACGGTGTGTAATCAACGATTTCTGAACGATGGATTGGTTGCACTGGACCAAATGGTTCAGCCTTACATTACTGCCCTCCAGGGCCACCACACCTGATTGCATCTGATTATTTCTTGAGGAGGTTTATAAAAGACTCTGTTTATGTGCCTCCGTTACTAACAACGATGAAGGAACTGAGACATCACATAACATCAGCTGTGGAAGCTGTAACTCAAGACAATCTCGCTGCAGTGTGGGAACAATGTGAATACTGCATTGACATATGCCGTGCATCTCAAGGGGGGCATATTGAACACCTATGAAAAGGTATGAAAAAGAACTTTTTGAGTTTCCCGTTCATCAGAAAACAAAAGTCATTCTACATATTTATTGGTTTCAGAAACAAATCGGATGATTCGTTTTGATACACCCTGTAGATCAGAAGACAGCGGCATAGGTGGAGGCGGACCAACGTAGAACAAGGATTAAATGTAAAGTGCTAAACAAGGCTAGGTGATACACTAGAATTGCTAAATACTAAGGCATGTGAATCCTGTATCTTAGGAACAGAATAATACTGCTCACCACATTATAAAGGACACATACACACACACACACACACACACACACACACACACACTCACACACTGGTGACTGTCATGGAGCGCACGTTAGAAGTAATTGCTGGCTTGTAAGACAAAAGTATAAACAGAAGATGGCACAAGTTGCCCCGTAAAATATAAGTAAGAAGTGGAACCTAACCTTAATGTGGGGTATTTAAGAGGCTCAAATTACTGCTAAGGTCCTCGCCCTCGGGTCGGAAACAATAGTAGTTCGGGCGGTGGCTCACTGCTTTTTCTGAGGTTCCTCGGCGTATTCAGCAGTGGCAGACTACAAATCTTATCTCTTACCTACCTCTTTTTTGAAATATACACATTCTTAATGTCGAGTGTTTCCGTTTCCAAATTAGTTTTACGTTTTCGGGTATACTACCATCTTAAACCCTAAATGGAACAAATATCAACTTGTCTCCTTAACGAGTCTAGGAGTAATAATATATGAAAATCTAAATTGGACTGAGCAATGTGGAAGAAGGCCCAGCATCTCTCCATAACCTATAAAAAATAAAAAGCTCTCCCCTCTTGACCTGAAAAGGAAACTTGTACAAACATTTCCACTTCCCATTATTGATTACAGCGATGGTATCATACAAGGCCTTTCTCCGGAAAGGTCTCGACACCTGCGACTAGTTATGACTGCCTGTCCTCCTTGCATCTGTGATGTTCGATTCTTTGATCATATTTCACTATCATATACACAGCTATCCTGGCTGCGTACAAACAAATGCAACAAATGCAGCCGAGCGGTTCTAGGCCCTTCAGTCCGAAACCGAGCTACTGCTACGGTCGCAGGTTCGAATCCTGTCTCGGGCAGGGATGTGTGTGATGTCCTTAGGCTAGTTAGGTTTAAGTAGTTCTAAGTCTAGGGTACTGATGACCTCAGATGTTAAGTCCCATAGTGCTTAGAGCCATTTGAACCATTTTTGAAACAAATGCAGACATTTCCATATCCTCTGTCTTCTCTACTGTCCTTTCAACGTACGCTGCCCTCCATGTCTCTCGTTGACAACGCTCTTGTCTGAACAGCACAGCAAAAACTCCCGTTCGCATCAGAGAAAAATCCTACCTGTCCGACTCCATTGTTCACCAACTTCCACGAAGTTCTCCTCCATAGCAGGAACCCGACTATGGAATAATCTTCTGCATTATATTATAGAACTGACTAACATCTACAGCTTCAGAAGGCAGTTTATGGCATATTTACTAAAGTAACAATAATGGTGACTGCACTAGTTAGCCTTGTACATCCAGCTTTCCAGTGAGATCATCCTCATTTCCCAGTATTCTAAGCTGGTGCAGTCTCCTTAAATTTCCTTTCCCCCGAACTCACTTTATCAGAAAACATCTACTTTGTTCACCTATAAATTATTTTTGTATCCGCCATTATCGTTTTCTTATTATTGCTATTAGTAACAGCAGCAGCAGTTGTTCAAGTATTGCCAATATTAACTTTATTAGTTGAAGGTCACTATTACTTACATTCTCACTATAGACACTCGTATCATTTTAATATTATTTGTCTTATTAAAATTCTTATTTTTTAAGTAACTATGATGCAAAAAATGTATGTGTGAAACCCTGGTCCGAAGTAAGAGATATAAGATGTAAGAGATCCGATGTAATCAGATCACGTTAAATAAAAAAAAAACATATAAAGCTGTAACTTTGTTACAACATCAAGAAACCAAATTAGTTTCATTTCAAGTGCATAGAGAATTATTGCTGTGGAAACATGACCTGTCTTAGTCACTAGGCGGCAGGTCAATTTTAAATAGCAACAAACAACAATTATTATTATTATCATTATTATTATTATTTCCATCACCATCATAATTAATGATATGTTTAACAGTATAGAGGTGGATAGTCTGCATTTGTCGACTAATACTCGTAAAAAAGAAGGAGCTGAAATTTGTTTTTAAATGCCTTTCTGTGGGACCTTTGTCTCTGTCACTCAATAAATAACCTTTTTCATTAACGCCGACCATCTTGTGTTCATCTTTGCAATCTGTAATTTACAAATAGTGCCTTTTATAATTTCGTATTTACATCATCGCTTTGCAGTCTCGATGTGTCTATAAAAATATCAGTTCACACAAGTCTAGTTATGATTTAGAAACAGCAAGAAAGTTTAAAAATGGTTCAAATAAGCACTATGAGACTTAACATCTGAGGCCATAAGTCCCCTAGACTTAGAATTACTTAAACCTAACCAACCTAAGGACATCACACACATCCACGCCCAAGGCATGATTCGAACCTGCGACCGTAGCAGCAGCGGACTGAAGCGCCTAGAACGGCTTGGCCACATCGCCGGCAGCAAGAAAGTTGAATATAGCTGTATATTAGGTTTGTCCTCAAAATTTAAATTTCCGCTTAATATTACCTGCGTGGGTTCAGAAGTTAAAAAATTTAATTAGGCGTTGAGTTGTTTCATGAATATGTAAAAATCACCATCTGCACCCCGCTATAATGTGATAACTAGTGCTAACTATCCATGATTTTCTGCTTCTACGGCACACACTTTAAAGTGCTGATCACTGCAAATTCTGAATCTATCACTGCTCTTATTTTTCTGTCTTTCTTAATATGAAAGCTTCTGCTTTAACTTCATTTTTCAGTGTGGTTCATGTTCTCTGAATATCTCCGTAAAATCTAACGTCAAGTCCTTACTCTATTTAGTCATAGCGAAACTAGAAAACACTACACGCACGCGTTTTTTTTTTTATTTGGCCTTTGAGTGTGTACTCGATGTAGCCATCGGCAACACATAGTGACAATGTACACATAATTGAATAAACAAATACAGAAATGCATATTTACAAGAATAAAAAGCTTAACTGTTACAGTTTTATACATAGTGTTTTAAAAATTGAATTGAATTGAATTGGAAAATAATTAAGTGTCTTGGCTTACAATTCACACCAATTCTGAAATATCTTCATCAGCAAGACATATTTATAATTTACGTACACCATTAAAACCTACAGATTGTAACCAGTACTCTTGATGAAGTTAACTATCTCTTTATACAGACGAACGTCTTTCGTACACAAAAGAGAAGAAGCTGATTGAGGAAGATGGTAGCCCATACTCAGCAATTCTTCAGAAAGACCAACCGTTCTCGGTCAAATTTGGGGCACATAAATAAGATGTGGTTGACATCAGCTTCCGACTCAGGATCACACTCACATGCTGGTGAACTGTAAACATTGATCCGATGTAGATGTTGTGGGAAAGAGGCATGATTGAAGCGGAGTCTTATGATGGTAGAAATCGTGGATCGGTCCAGATATGTCCTCATGAACCACGGCTGTGAAGGAATCCGAGGTTGTAGCACTGCGTAATAACCGCCTTTTGTCTGTTGAGAAACGTTCCACATTTCCTGCCATTTTTGTCTTGCGTGATCCTTGACTTCACGTAAGTAGTCTGTATAAGGAAGGTGCAGATCCAGGACGGTGCCTAAGGTTGCCGCTTGTTTGGCTAATGCATCAACTTCATCATTATAGAGGATGCCAGAGTGGGAAGGTACCCACAACAAATGGATCGTCCGGCCCGTGTGTGTGCTGCGAATGTATTCAGATATCACATCCAAGATATAACTGCTGGTTGTTTTGTTCCATCGACTGTACTGAATGTTTTTAAGAACGCTTTGCGAGTCAGATACTATCAATATCTTGCGGAAGGAAGTGCTAGAGGCAAACTTAAGTGCTTCCAAAACTGCCACTGTCTCCGCCGTAAAAACAGAAGTGCTCGTAGGCAGTTTGAAGGTTTTGCGGATCTGGATCTGAGGGCAGAAAAAAGCGCATCCTGTACACTCTTCTTGCGGAATTTTGGAGCCATCGGTATGTACACAGAGAAAACCCGGCCATTGTGCTTGAACGAGACGATTGAAGCCAACGTTGACATTAGTACTGTCCAGCCAGGTCGTACTTAAATAATGGACTGGGATCTGGGAGCAGAGCGTTTGAAGATCGAATTCAAAAACAGGTAGATGCGCTGAACGCCGTATAGAATGTATGACAGGTGACCAAGTGTCAAAGCTGGCACAAACGGCTGGCACTTTATTCCTTCTGTGGGATGCAATCCACAGTCGATAAATGCGGTCTCTACTTTGATAGACGGAACTGTCCATAATGGCCATGCCTTGAATGTAGAATTTGTCCGATAACATTTGGCGCCTAATGCTCAAGGGCATCTCCCCTGCTTCTATTAAAAGGGCGTTGGTGGGCGTCGATAGCATGGCTCCAAGACAGGTATGAATGGCTCTATATTGAAGAGTATCTAATTTGGAGAGATGAATCTTTGACGCAATGTGGTAGAATTGACAGCCATAGTCTAATCGAGATCGAATTATCCCTCGGTACATGGTGAGTAAAACACTCTGGTGCGCTCCCCACCAGACACGAGTGAGTGATCTGATTACATTTAAAACTTCTTCACACTTGGTAACGGTGGATCGGATGTGGGGCGCCCAGCTTAACCGAGAGTCAAAAATCATCCCCAGAAATCGTACGTGAGATTTTATTTGGAAGGTGTACTTGCCACAGGTAATGTGATCTTCAGTGCGAGCTGTCGTCGACTTGGAGAAGGGAACGACTGCTGACTTCTCAGCCGAGATCTCCAGCCCATTGATAGAGAGCCACTCATCGATGTGTGCGATGGTTGTGGTTAATGCCGTTTTGGCCTGAAGATATGAAGCAGCAGTAGAATAAACACATATACCATCAGCATACTGTAGGATTTTTGTGGGGGGAGTAAGTATGCGTTCTAGTTCATGCGTATATAGAGTATACAGGAGAGGACTTAAAATTGCACCTTGCGGCAAGCCCTGGGAGACATAAAAAGGTCCGATCATGGTACCTTTGAAACGGCCGTAGATCGTTCTTTGAGTAATCAGTGTACTGATACCGTAGATCATCCGTGAAGGAATTCCGAATCCTGCCAGCTTGTCCAAGAGTATTGGTATTTGTTCGTGATCATATGCACCCTTAACGTCAAGAAAAGCTGCCACTACTGTCTCTTTCGTTTGAAAGGCTGACGTGATATCCATATTAAGCAAAAACAGGTTATCCATGGTCCCTTTGCCTTTTCTGGAGCCGTATTGACTCCGAGGCAACAAATTACTTTTTTCAAGCCACCATTCTAGTCTCCTTTTTACCATTCGTTCCAGTGTTTTTGCAACACACGACGACAAGGCAGTAGGTCTATAATTAGTACCGACATTTGGATCTTTACCAGTTTTGAGAATTGGAATTATTACTTGCATCTTCCATGTTGATATGAGGTCTTTCTTCATCCAGTACTGATTAAAAATGTTCAAGAGAAAGTCTTTCGCTTCTGTAGGCAGGTGTGCAAGCATAGAGTAGTGTATAAGATCAATGCCAGGGCAACTGTCGCTCGATACTTTAATAGCTTCGTTGAGTTCTTCTTTAGAGAAAGGACGAAGGAGAACATGGTAGCGGTCTTCGTCAGCAGGGAACCGATGGTTTAAAAATGGCACCGTGGGGGGAGCGATTGTATCTATGAATTCCTCTAACCATTATTTAGGGACAGACAAAATTGTTTCCAACTGTCCTTCTTGGTTTTCTTCAGGAATCTGTTAACTCGCGCATTCACTTTTTGCACAGCCAAGAAGTTGTCCAATGAAGGATTCTGACGATAGGTTTTCAAGGCGAGTCGTCGCTTCGTAACTTCCCGAGAGCATTCAGAATCCCACCAAGGAGGAGAACGGTGCTTCATTACTGTAAACTCTTTTTTCTTAGGGATGCTGATGCCAGCTGCGACGTTCATAGCATTGAGTAAAACTGGGTATGCATCTTCGTCCCGTAAGTCACGTCTCGTATTTGCGAGTGCCCGCCGAACCGTTTCCTTATAAGAGGCCCAATTGGCTTCCTTGATTTTCCACGTACTATTAGAGTAACAGATGTGCGTAGTATCGACGTTGATGTTAATGTGAAACCCTATTGGGAGATGATCGGATCCCATTGAATCCTTTTTAACGCACCAATTAGATATTTCAGTAAAGCAGGGGGTGCAAAGAGTTACATCAACTGCGGAGGGTCTACGGAGAGGTGAAGTTATCATAGTAGGAGAGCCATCGTTGAGTATCACTAGGTTATTATCTTCGATAACGCTTATCAAGGTCCTGCAGTTCCTGTCTGTCACGTCTCCTCCCCACGCTACATGGTGGGCATTCACGTCTCCAGCTGCGATAAAGGGAGGACGAAGCTGACTTATTAATTGTCTCCAGTCATCTTCCACGATACTGTGGTGGGGAGCGTTATACAACGAGACAACTGTAAAGGTTTTGTGGGCAGTTCGTATCTCCACAGCAAGTAATTCAAGGTTGGTGACAGGTACGTGTAACGGATGTGGTCGATGCGGCAGCGAAGTTTTTACCAGTATAGCTACGCCGCCCCACCCATCGAGACGGTCTTCCCTTACTATAGAATAATTTTGAAAGCGAACAGTTCGTTCGAATTTGAACCAAGTTTCACATAAAAGAACGATATCAGGCTGACTTACGAAATGCTCGCGATTAATAAACAGGTCGAAGCCAGCCAGGCACACTGTCAAACCGGGCGATTCCTCTCCAATGATTCATCAAATTACTTGGAAACTACGAGCGATCAGCAATACGTCGCTGTCTGTTGCAACACATGTGCGATCCGTCGCTCGTGTGTGTGTGTGTGTGTGTGTGTGTGTGTGTGTGGATCCTTACTTTGTTCTCGCAAAAGCCGCAAGCGTGTTGGTCAGGCGGCAGCTGTGACGTCATTTTATCGAATCGTGGGTCGAATGTGCGTCAGTTAACGGATTCTGTACGGAGTATGCGGTTCGAAGCTACTGTTCTTCCCGGTTCCGTGTTCCTCTGTTCCACCACATCAGGACCAGTTGCTGTTTCGTTAATGGAGACGGATGGCAGAGGAAGGTAAGGCTTCCTACCAACTAACTAATAAATCTGTATCGTGGAGCTCGCCTTGGATGATTCTTCCGGTAGCTGAATTATTCGTACTTTCGAGACGGTTCAGTGCCGTTTTATTTGTAGAATGAACTTTTGAGTTCTTAGGACGACTGGCAACAGTAAGAATATCTGACGATTCGATCGAACGGGTGAACGATTTTACAAAACACTCTTAGCTGTGTGCGAGACAGGTTCCGTTAACAACATTATCTGCTACAACATAGCCCTAGTGCATTGCCAATAAGTTGTTTCAGTATCTCATGCCAGTATTAAAGAACGTGTGTCCTGCACTCGCAGAATTTAACCACCAGCAAACGAACATATTCATAATTATTGTGGAGGTTGTCAGTGCACGCATCATAACGACGAGTATATGACGTCGCGACAGTATACAGTATCCTTACTGACTACGCAGTGTAATTTTTTTGAGAATCCTAACGGTTTGACATGTAGTATCTCTCGTTAATGGACTCCCACAAGTATGTTACAGAGCAAATTCGTTCTTTATTATGCACACGTTCGTTGTACAAAATGTAATTAATCACTGTCAAACAGAAAATAATCAATTTACACATAGTTTCTTACACACTATTATGTTAGAGCCCGATATTACGTTTCTGGGTAGTCATTAATGTAATGTTAAAGCAGATCTTTCTGCAGTCATCTCTACTGCATACACGTCAGTACTATGCATCACACATACTTTGCTGATAACGCATTTAATTTGGCACATTAGTTTGTGGTTATCGTAAATTAAAATTTTTACACTGTGAATAAATTCTTTAGAATTTGGGGAATAATTCAATTAAATAGTCTTTAAAGGAACGGACGATGTGTGTGGCGGGAATAGCAAATCGTCGAAGAAATTACGATCGTTAGTAACTGTGTTTAATTTATTGCTGTGGGATTTACTTATAATTTGTTATTTGTAGTATTTTAATTTACATGAGATAAAATTTAGACAATTTGAACATTTTCGGCTAGCATTTAGCAAGCACAACATTTGCTTCGCCTGTACGCAACAAGGATGAGGAGCCAAAGTGATCGGACAGTTTTCATTGTCGTCGTGTTTCGTGCGCGAAGCAGTAGAAGCACAGTTTGAATATCAGTTCAACAAATTCTTTTACGTATGACAGATAACGCGAGTGCGGTTCGATGATACCCGATACAGTCTGAAGCCAAACATGTGTGTGTGTGTGTGTGTGTGTGTGCGCGCGCGCGTCGCGTTTGAATGGGGTACGCAGGCAGACGAATCGGTGCCAGATCGGGGAACGTAGTGAAATGAAAACTCAGCTGACCGGTTGTCCGTCACACGGTTACTACCGAAGAACACCGAACTGTACCGAAGGATTCCGAACTTAAAGCTAGGGTTGTAGCAGATCTTGTTCGAACGAAGTGCGGAGACAGAATGATCGCTACGTTATTATTTCTTGCTAGAACTAGAAATACACTTCATATATAAAAGAGAGATGTGTGTCTTCTATCTTCATATTTGGATGACCTCAGAAACGCTATTTTAAATCAACAGGAAGATTTTAACTCGACGTCACTGTTGTTTCTTAACCTATTTATATTTCTCGACTGTATCTCTCACGCGTGCGCTCAAACACGCATTGTAAGGTTATACCGTGGTCAATTCAGAGAAAAAAGCATGTAACGGTGTCTTCCAATCTTCCATTCTTCCATTTCCGAGATGCAACTGTTTGAAGCACTCTGATGTGTGTGGATAAATAATAAGTTACGAAGATTGTTTGTAACTGAGTACAAAAACCATGAATAAGAAACTATTTTTGTAAAAATACTTTTGTTTCATCTCAAATAATTCAGCTTTAAAATTTATATACATTTTTGCCTGCGTTCGACCAATTCCGGAAACATTTTCTCCATTCTAATATTGATGCTTCAAAAACGTAGTTTCCGAAAGCTTCTTGAGTTGAAGAAAATCGCTGTCCATGTATTTCCTTTTGTTTTACGTGGGGGGGGGGGGGGGAGATAATAGAGGTTGACAGACAATTTCTAACGTTCTACATGGTAAATGTCGTTTGTCAGGAGATTCAAAAAGTAATGTATCTTTCATTACACGTAACTTATTTGTACCCAAAGAACTGAGATTATGTTCTGATACCGCAGAATTATGCTGTTCACCTGATCATTGCAAAAGTAATGAGAAATCACAAAATAAATAATTGAGTAATAAAATTCTAGGTGCCCTCCTGGGGAACTGACTGCTTCAAGTGCCAATAAAAAAGTTTTTTGCTTTAAGTGCCATTAATATTGAGACTCCCTGTTTTATTTGTGTTAGTAAAAGTACAGAAATATAGCACTAACTTTTAAATAGTAGAGCTGTAATCAACAAGAAGCATTTTTCTTATCTTTTAAATGTTTACAAGAGAATAAAATAATTAAATTCAAGAGAAAAATTTTTCAGTCCGACTTGTGTTTCTAATACAACTTCATTCTTTGGATTAGATGTTTCAATTTTTACCGTAGAACTCCATATACGCTTGAGGGGGAAAATGGGAATATCGTCCACAGGTCTTCCTGTGTTGCAACTGATAAAAATGACAAATACACTACTCGGGTTTGCCTTCGGATCATACTATGCAAATCACACAATATTTCGTTGTCAAAACTGTTCGGCGTCTTCAGGTATTGGTAACTGCTGTGTCACTTCGTACAAATGTATCCAAGATTTTACTCCTGTCGCACCGTTTCGATCTAATTTTTTGAACATTTAGTTCTACCAATCGACAAGAGCTCGTTTTTTAGTTTCGTTTAATTGTGCAGAATCCAAGGGGAAACAGGTACTTCCACAGCTAAATATACGAGGGTGTTGTTGTTGTGGTCTTCAGTCCTGAGACTGGTTTGATGCAGCTCTCCATGCTACTCTATCCTGTGCAAGCTTCTTCATCTCCCAGAACCTACTGCAACCTACATCCTTCTGAATCTGCTTAGTGTATTCATCTCTTGGTCTCCCTCTACGATGTTTACCCTCCACGCTGCCCTCCAATGCTAAATTTGTGATCCCTTGATGCCTCAAAACATGTCCTACCAACCGATCCCTTCTTCTAGTCAAGTTGTGCCACAGACTCCTCCTCTCCCCAATTCTATTGAGTACCTACTCATTAGTTATCTGATCTACCCATCTAATCTTCAGCATTCTTCTGTAGCACCACATTTCGAAAGCCTCTATTCTCTTCTTGTCCAAACTGGTTATCGTCCATGTTTCACTTCCATACATGGCTACACTCCATACAAATACTTTCAGAAACGACTTCCTGACTTTTAAATCTATACTCGATGTTAACAAATTTCTCTTCTTCAGAAACGATTTCCTTGCCATTGCCAGTCTACATTTTATATCCTCTCTACTTCGAGCGTCATCAGTTATCTTGCTCCCCAAATAGCAAAACTCCTTTACTACTTTAAGTGTCTCATTTCCTAATCTAATCCCCTCAGCATCACCCGATTTAATTTGACTACATTCCATTATCCTCGTTTTGCTTTTGTTGATGTTCATCTTATATCCTCCTTTCAAGACACTGTCCATTCCGTTCAACTGCTCTTCCAAGTCCTTTGCTGTCTCTGACAGAATTACAATGTCATCGGCGAACCTCAAAGTTTTTACTTCTTCTCCATGAATTTTAATACCTACTCCGAATTTTTCTTTTGTTTCCTTTACTGCTTGCTCAATATACAGATTGAATAACATCGGGGAGAGGCTACAACCCTGTCTCATCCTTTCCCAACCACTGCTTCCCTTTCATGCCCCTCGACTCTTATAACTGCCATCTGGTTTCTGTACAAATTGTAAATAGCCTTTCGCTCCCTGTATTTTACCCCTGCCACCTTCAGAATTTGAAAGAGGGTATTCCAGTTAACGTTGTCAAAGGCTTTCTCTAAGTCTACAAATGCTAGAAACGTAGGTTTGCCTTTTCTTAATCTTTCTTCTAAGATAAGTCGTAAGGTTAGTATTGCCTCACGTGTTCCAACATTTCTACGGAATCCAAACTGATCTTCCCCGAGGTCCGCTTCTACCAGTTTTTCCATTCGTCTGTACAGAATTCGCGTTAGTATTTTGCAGCTGTGACTTATTAAACTGATAGTTCGGTAATTTTCACATCTGTCAACACCTGCTTTCTTTGGTATTGGAATTATTATATTCTTCCTTGAAGTCTGAGGGCATTTCGCCTGTCTCATACATCTTGCTCACCAGATGGTAGAGTTTTGTCATGACTGGCTCTCCCAAGGCCATCAGTAGTTCTAATGGAATGTTGTCTACTCCCGGGGCCTTGTTTCGACTCAGGTCTTTCAGTGCTCTGTCAAACTCTTCACGCAGTATCTTATCTCCCATTTCATCTTCATCTACATCCTCTTCCATTTCCATAATATTGTCCTCAAGTACATCGCCCTTGTATAAACCCTCTATATACTCCTTCCACCTTTCTGCCTTCCCTTCTTTGCATAGAACTGGGTTGCCATCTGAGCTCTTGATATTCATACAAGTGGTTTTCTTCTCTCCAAAGGTCTCTTTAATTTTCCTGTAGGCAGTATCTATCTTACCCCTAGTGAGACAAGCCTCTACATCCTTACATTTGTCCTCTAGCCATCCCTGCTTAGCCATTTTGCACTTTCTGTCGATCTCATTTTTGAGACGTTTGTATTCCCTTTTGCCTGCTTCATTTACTGCATTTTTATATTTTCTCCTTTCATCAATTAAATTCAATATTTCTTCTGTTACCCAAGGATTTCTATTAGCCCTCGTCTTTTTACCTACTTGATCCTCTGCTGCCTTCACTACTTCATCCCTCAGAGCTACCCATTCTTCTTCTACTGTATTTCTTTCCCCCATTCCTGTCAATTGTTCCCTTATGCTCTCCCTGAAACTCTGTACAACCTCTGGTTCTTTCAGTTTATCCAGGTCCCATCTCCTTAAATTCCCACCTTTTTGCAGTTTCTTCAGTTTCAATCTGCAGTTCATAACCAACGGATTGTGGTCAGAATCCACATCTGCCCCTGGAAATGTCTTACAATTTAAAACCTGGTTCCTAAATCTCTGTCTTACCATTATATAATCTATCTGATACCTATTAGTATCTCCAGGATTCTTCCAGGTATACAACCTTCTTTTATGATTCTTGAACCAAGTGTTAGCTATGATTAAGTTATGCTCTGTGCAAAATTCTACAAGGCGGCTTCCTCTTTCATTTCTTCCCCCCAATCCATATTCACCTACTATGTTTCCTCCTCTCCCTTTTCCTACTGACGAATTCCAGTCACCCATGACTATTAAATTTTCGTCTCCCTTCACTACCTGAATAATTTCTTTTATCTCGTCATACATTTCATCAATTTCTTCATCATCTGCAGAGCTAGTTGGCATATAAACTTGTACTACTGTAGTAGGCATGGGCTTTGTGTCTATCTTGGCCACAATAATGCGTTCACTATGCTGTTTGTAGTAGCTAACCCGCACTCCTATTTTTTTATTCATTATTAAACCTACTCCTGCATTACCCCTATTTGATTTTGTATTTATAACCCTGTAATCACCTGACCAAAAGTCTTGTTCCTCCTGCCACCGAACTTCACTAATTCCCACTATATCTAACTTTAACCTATCCATTTCCCTTTTTAAATTTTCTAACCTACCTGCCCGATTAAGGGATCTGACATTCCACGCTCCGATCCGTAGAATGCCAGTTTTCTTTCTCCTGATAACGACGTCCTCTTGAGTAGTCCCCGCCCGGAGATCCGAATGGGGGACTATTTTACCTCCGGAATATTTTACCCAAGAGGACGCCATCATCATTTAATCATACAGTAAAGCTGCATGTCCTCGGGAAAAATTACGGCTGTAGTTTCCCCTTGCTTTCAGCCGTTCGCAGTACCAGCACAGCAAGGCCGTTTTGGTTAATGTTACAAGGCCAGATCAGTCAATCATCCAGACTGTTGCCCCTGCAACTACTGAAAAGGCTGCTGCCCCTCTTCAGGAACCACATGTTTGTCTGGCCTCTCAACAGATACCCCTCCGTTGTGGTTGCACCTACGGTACGGCTATCTGTATCGCTGAGGCACGCAAGCCTCCCCACCAACGGCAAGGTCCATGGTTCATGGGGGTATGTCAATTATAATCCAAGATTTTAAACATGGCTGCAGCAGCAACTGTTAAAATTCTTCACAATAAAGAATGACAGCCAGAAACAGTTGCAGGATAGAATTTTTTTTATTAAAATTCTTGACCAAGGTTTCGGTACATATAAATATACCTTCATCAGAAGTAAAACTTCCTGAACAGAAAGACGCATTCATTAGAAAAGCCATATCAACGAAAGTGAGAAACAGAAGCTTAAGTAACAGTGAAATTACTAAAGTAATACAGGCACAAAATCTTTAGGACTTACTAATATTACATCATGCCATGGAGAATAATAAAATAATTATGCCAAAGGTGTCGTCAGTAATTAAGACATCATCTCCATTTGTACAACATGTGTAATGGGCACAGGGTCAAAGCGAACAGTTTTGTGAAGAATTTTAACAGTTGCTGCTGCAGCCATGTTTAAAATCTTGAAATATGTACCTGCCCAGGTTTCAAAGGCTGTTTCGAAATACATGGACATCTCATTTAAAATCCTGAAAACAGGTATGGCTATTGACTTCACTAAACAGTGTGAGAGACGCCATTTGACACCGAATTACGTGAAGGCTTTTATCAATGTGAAACAGTGTAAGAAGTTTCCATCTACTAAAGCTAAACTGGTGAAACAAATTATGTGTGACAGAATGAGTGACCTTTATAAGAAGAAAGATAAACTAAATGAAGAAGCTTACTCTTTGTATCTCTGTATTACTAGAACTTTTAAAGATTATTTTAACTTTCACGTAGACAGTATTTGGCATAGTGTTACGAGTGGTTACACAATCGTAAGGTTGAAATTCAGTGTAGGCATGATTTTAAACTTCATAAACTGGAAAATGTTACCCCAAAATCTAATGTTGTTCATGCAAAAAGAACTGTCAATTGCGAACACCAATTTATCGACAGAGTACTAAACAAAACTTCTATAAGCTTTACCCCTCAAGAAAGCGCCATGCTAGCGAGAGGTTTTATATACAATTTCATGCCTAATATTAACGATCCTAAAGTGGTAGATAATTTTATTGTTGACCTTAAAGTTGGTCTTGACTCCTTAAAAACTGAAAAATCCCAACAAAATAGGATAGCTCATGAATGTAGCGCAATTATAGAAAGAGAGGTCAAGTCGGTAAAAAACAGTGATTTAAAACAGAGAGGGGGTAACATCATTACTAGTATTAACCGTAAATTAAAAAATAATGAGGCTCTCATCACTAAATCAGACAAAGGAAATTCGCTTGTTGTAGCCTATAAAAGCGAATATATCGCTAAAGCTTTGGCTTTTTTCGAAGAAAATGGTATACTTGAAATTGAGCAGGATCATACCCCTACGTTACAAAAGCAAATTAGGGATACGTTAAGAAGAAGTAAACATCTTATGAAAGAGTTTCAAAAGAAAACCTTAATTAATATGAACCCTAGAGCACCTACGCTTAGAAGTCAGTTTAAGGTACACAAAAGTCAACACCCAGTTCGTCCCATCGTTAACCGAATAAAGAGCCCACATCATAAATTAGCGAGATTTTTACACACTAAAATTAAAGAAGCCTTTGTTTTTGGAAACAATTACTCTGTTAAAAATAGTGCTGAGGTAATAAACAAGCTAAAATCGATAGAGATCACTTCTTCCTCTCGTTTGGTTTCTTTTGACGTCGTAAGTTTATACACTAATGTTCCAGTGGCTATCACTCTTAATATTATTGAAGGTAACATTCGACAACATAGAACTCTAAGTGAGCCACAGTTGTCGGAACTTATGTCACTACTGCAGGTTGTACTAGATTACAATTACTTTCAGTTTAATGGTAAGATGTATGAACAACCATTCGGCTTAGCCATGGGTTGCCCGCTAGCTGGCATCTTAGCTGACATCTTTGTGAATGCACTAGAAGAAAATTTCTTCAAAAACAATCCTACTTTAGGCAATAAGATTTCTTTTTACGCTCGTTATGTTGATGATATACTATTCCAAGGGTGTGACCAAGATCTACAACAACTGTTTCATGTTTTCAACAGTTTCCACGAGAAAATGAAATTCACTAAAGAGATACAAAATAACGAGAGAGAACTCCATTTTCTTGATTTGAAACTTAAGTTATCGGGTAACACTATTAGCTTTGACATTTTCCGTAAAGAAACTTTTTCTGATAATATTATTCCAGCAGATTCCTGTCATCCTCAAACTCACAAGATCGCCTTTTTTTATTCTGCAGTTCATCGCGCTGTGAGCACACCTTTAGCACAGAATTGTTTTGAAAATGAAATATCTTTATTAAAATCAATAGCTACCAACAATGGATACAACCCTAAATTAATTGACCAAATTGCTAAGAAAAAAACAGCTGTAAAATTTTCTACTTTAGGAGATAACAGGGCAAAAAAGTATGAGAGTAATAACTTTATTTCTATTCCATTTTTAGGTATCGTTTCATATAAGATAAGAAGACTTTTACAGAAACAATACGGTTATAGAGTTGCTTTTTCCGTAAATAATAGCCTGAAACGTAGAGTAATTCGTAATATTGGAGCACGAGAAGAACTCAGCACTAAGTCCGGTGTATACAAAATTACTTGTAACGACTGCCCAAACTATTACATAGGGCAGACAGGTAGACCCATTAAAGTTAGGTATAAAGAACACATGTTAGGTAAAAATGGGGAAAACGTATATAATTCCACCTTTGCTGAACATCTATGGCTCTTACGGCACACGCCATGTGAACTGGACGACGTAGAGCTGCTTCATGAAGCTAATAAAGGTTACAAACTAGACTTGCTCAAAGAATTAGAGATTTTTAAGCACCTGTCTCTAAAAGATGGTTTTGTTCTTAATGAACAGGTGAAGCTTCGAAACAAAAAAATTTTAGACAGTTTCAAACCCCTCATTGCCTTAATGTAATTTAGTCTGGCTGACCAGTAGTTATTTTCTTGCTTGTTGATGCCGGTGAAATGCGCTTTTCCTGTCTTGTTGGGATTCTAAGTATTGTGATGTTTGTTAGTTATGAATTTTAATGTGTATGTGTGGTTAAATGACTACTATGTTTTATTCATAATGACAGATGGTTTCATTTTATTATAACATTTTGGTTGTTTCGCTAGTATGTATTTCATGCCTACGTTTCACGTCTCTCTGAAAAAAAAACTATATCTGTTGCCGACTGCCCTTTCGTTAATTGTTGCTTTTATAAAAATTGTTTTTGCTCCTTCTGGTTTATTTAATTATTTTTAATTATTATTGGCGTAACAACGCATATATGGAAAGAGTGACGTGAAATTCTTTTAACAATGCTGTGCTTTTAATTGCTTTATCATCGTTACCTTTTTTAGCAAAATAAAATGATGGAAGTATTATTGTTCTGAATCTGGCCTACAATTTAAAGAACGATTTTTTAGTAACTGCAACTCATGCTAAGTATCAATATATCTTTCCTACTTCGTAATTATTCAAAGTTGAAATTAATGTCCTATGATCACTGATGTTACAGTTCGTACGATCGTTCACAAATACAAGTTTGCAGTGGATTTTATTTCTTACTAAAATGCTATTTCATACCACGGCTAGCCCAAGAACATGAGACTCTCATTAAAGAAAATTACGTATTCACTATAAAATTTAGCCGTGTTCAGAACGGAGCACAGCAAGTTTCCTATCAGATTCTTTAGGTACATAAAATTATTTGCACTGAGAATTATATCCTATCAGCAGCCCGCGTCAGCCTGCAACACATCATAAAATCTGCTGATCTTCACTGCCAGCCTGGGAGCTAAAAGAAATAATATTATTTTTTACTATTATTTTACCGCTTCCTTGCGGTATACTCGACTATATTGTAAGTCGTTTAAATATGCCGCGGCAGCGGCTCTTCTTTCTCCACACAGCTCAGCTCCACAGATAATATTTTTATATGGCTGAAAAATATCTTAACAGGATGGGATAATAGGCAGGCACACTTTAACATTTAAGTAATACGAGTTTTCATTTAAACAACTCTATTTAAACATTTAAATATCTTAATAATTACAGACCTGTGTACATTCACGCGCAATGGCGTCCAATTCACAATCTCGACAAAAGAAGGCTACCTTCGCGCTCTCTACGACAATAACAGGAGATCTTTCTCTCACAGCTTTCAGATTAAGAAGACAAAGACATTGCTTTACATCATGCCTTATATACAAATTCATTTGGTGATGTTTGTACAACATTTATCTTCTGTGTCGGTCTTATTACTCGCCGACACAGACGTTCTCAAAAATAAAAAATAAAGAAAATAATACATAATTTTACATAATGACACAATATGACACCTCTAATATTTTAATTATTACATAATATATTGTCTTTGTTTATTACAAGACGTTACACTGCCCCCTGGCAGCATTTGACTAACGATGAAAATGTTCGGCAATATGCTGCCACTAACGTCTGTCTTGTTTATGGTTTATTACTTTGGTTGGAACATTCACTTTACACTACTCAGTTCTTTTACACTGTAGGTTTAATTACACTTCGTATACTGTTCTTACACTTTGCGAGGTGACCGTCAACCTAGTCCCAGGGTCATTACATTTATTTGGCTCCCCCATTCGGGCTACGTGCGATCAGAAAACCTGGGAAAACTGCGCCGGAGCCATGGTCATCTCACGAAAAGTTTAGACTCTATTCAATGTCCACATATAACAAAGGCTATTTGTGATAGCATGCTACACTTTTAGTCTCTTTGTTATCAATATACTACTTGTATTCTGGATTGTTATGAAAGTCACTTATTACACATTTTTACAATAGTATAATGAACCGTCTTTGCACTTACTCGCGACAGTTGGTTTAAAATGTCTAGCATTCGTGCGAGTACCTTTCATTAACATGACGCAAACATATTAGATCGATACATCACTAAATCCATGAATATTGTGAGTTCGTGTTGGATAACAACAAAAAAAATGTTTATCACGTCATTGCGTGTCCATTAAACACCATTCATGTTAGCACATTATACATATAGTTAATAGTTCATTTGAATGACAACAATGTGGTATGGAGCTGGCGGCGCGAAGCAATTGTTGAGTAGCGTCGTCTGGAACGCCGCGTACCGACGGCCGCTGGGTTCGACGACCGGCTCTCAATAACAGTGAGGTCGTGCTAGCGTGGCGCCCAAGCAGTCGCGAACCGCGCTGAACCATTCGCTGTTGTCGGCGAGTGGCAGTGGTTTACCGCAACCGGCTGGATGGCGGCACGGCACTCGTCTCTGCTTCTCCGCATGGCTCCCCGTCGTGGCGCATGAAACAAACATTCCACAACGGTGTACTGTCTTTAAGGACACAGATTACTAGCTGTGGAAGAAGAGGCAATTTGTTAAAAGCGTTTATTGTTCAGTAAGCCGTCGCTTCACTGGTATGCACAGGATGTTTTGGCGTGATAACAGGTTTTTTGTGGCATCGTGACACTGGTATTCAGAGTTCGTCACACGCACATTGTACTACACGTTTTCACTCACTTCCACGGTTGATGCACTGCCAGAGCGTCTTTCAACACGCGAAAATGGTTCGTTACACTCATACTACATGTCTCCGTTGAGCGATGTTTGTGTAAATCGTCTCCGAACGGATCAATAACTACTGTTTTTATACACTGTCTATTGTTCGTTGAGCGCTGCACTAGGACAGTCTATCACTCAACACTAGATTTATCGACGTATATATTGGTGCAGATACAACAGTCATTTTCTGTCCCTACTACACACAATATTCCGTCCTGTCCTTAAGTGTTTATGCACACAGTTTATTTTTTAACACCTTTTAACTGTTCTTTGCATAGTCACTCTGATTTACATAGCATTTATTTGTTTTCACTTTATCACAACATACTCTTCATATTGTTGCTAGGCGTATTTGGCCCTTTTGTAAATTTTTTAACGGTGTGTGAATTTTTTTTTTTTTTTTATACATATTTTTTTTTTTTTTTTTTTTTTTTTAGTGTAGCTTGCCTGATTATCACCCCTCTATCAAACAGATTTTACCATGTGCATGACAGCTTGACTCGGGCATATTGTTCAATAAATACTTCGTTTAGCAATAACATTATTTTTAATGATTTTTCCTATATGACTACAGTGTAGGTTCTGCATTGTCTGACTTAACTCGCGTATCGCGTAATGAATATTCAAGGTCGTGTACCAAGTACACAGGCTTCAATTGAAGCATTGCTACATACAGAACGGAGTTTCCACGGAACGGGCTCGTTTTTAATTAGGTTCTGCTCCAGTGTCGTTCTCAAATCACTACTGGCAGCCAACATCACATTACATCATTGTTGCATATTGCAAAGTCAATGTCTGGCTAGTAAAGACTCTCTCTCTCAGGGTTTCTTATCCTAATACAATTACAGCAATTCCCTTACTCTATAAGATTGCATCATTGATTGCACTTACACACTACACATAGAAAATGGTTCAAGAAATTAATCCTTTATACAACAAGAAAATTGTTCATTTTTTAATAAGCACATAATATCTTAATGACTAATTGTCTGTAAACAAAATCTGTCCTGTGTAAGCTATTGCTCACTTTCTGGTTCCACTTCCTCCCAACTTCATTACACACAAATTTCTTTCTAAATACTAACACACTTATATTCTAAAACACAATTAAAATCTTCTTACACCTATTACTCTTTATATGTTATGTGTCACTGAATAAATAACTTCACGTCTTTACGTGGATATAATCCTTTGATCTTCCCCGTATGGGGATGTGCTAACAAATAGCTACTAATTCCCTCCTCGACCAAGGGATGGAGTAGGTTGCGCGACAGTATGTATTATGGGGTATCACCTCTATGTGATAGTGGTACCCTTTGACTATTCCTGGACGGTCGGTAAATACCATAGTATATTCCGATAGCAGCTGCGTCAACTGTTGCTTTTGCGTATCATTTAAACCTTCCGATTCGTGCACTTTAGTCTGAAATGCCTCAACATTTGTTTCGAAATTTTGATCCTCTAAGTTCGGGTAATAGAGGTCTGTTGCATGTGAAAAATCATCGATGTGTAGTACCCAAGGGTTCCTACCTTTGATATCGATTCGATTACAGCACGGCACAAGTACCTCCTTCGATTTCATCATAGATAATTCAATCCTTCTACCCCTATTAATTATGCTTAGTTTCCCCACGGAGAGGTCGATCAATGCGTCCCTCTCACGGAGAAAATCTACTCCCAGAATGCAGGCCACCTTCAATCCTTTAACCACGAGGAACGAGCTCACTATGGCTTCGCCCTCCTTATAAATCTCCACCTGCACCTGGTACTTAACTGATTGGCTCTGTGCACTAATGGCTCCAGACACCTTACAATTATTAACCGGGAAGGTCGGAATACTATGTCCCTTTCCCAGTGCTTTAAATAGCTCCATACTCATCACACTTACTGAGGCACCTGTGTCGATAATTATGTTTACTGCAACATCATTGATTCTAGCTTCAATAATAGCTTGCACATTTTCGTTATTATCCTTCTTACATTCGTGCGATTCGTTCAGCAGATCTTTATCCATACTGACACCTTCGTTGTACCGCAGCATGCGTATCCCAGGTCTATTACTGTTATTACTCGAGTTGCTCTCACTCCATCCCTCGGCCGTCGATGGAGAGCATATCGAGGCCGATTCTAGTTTGTTGGATTAGTTACTTGGGAGGTACTTGGACGGCTATTGTCCGCGACCTCCACTATATGTACGTTCTGATTTGTAGGCCGCCACGGCTGCGCAATAGGCGCGTTTTGCGGTGGTGGTCTATTGTTGTCATACCGGTCACTAGCCTGTCGCTCTGGGCTTCTACACTGATTCTGTTGCCAATTTCGATTACTATCATTATAATTACTCTGCCACTGACCTCGCGCATTTTTCCAGCGGTTGGTCCCTGACATTCCGGATTCGTATCTGTCGTCAAATCGACGCTTTTTGTTATAATTTGGTTGTCCATACCCGTTTTGGCCTCTACCGTTACTACCATTTTGCGATTGTTCTTGTCGCTTGCTACCACCCCCACCATTTCTATGGTTGTGGTTCTGTGCACTACTGTTTCTGTCGTGATTACATCCCGACCCATTATTCCGCAAATGGTCGCACGCCGATTTTACATCTTCCTGTATCAAATCTATGGAATCTAGTACCGACAGGAAGTTTTCCATGTCGCTTTCTGGTACATGTATTAACTTCTCCTTGATCTGAATTGGTAAATGGGATTTGAGTAGTCTTATTATGTCTCTCGGTGATATAGGCTCGTCCCAGTAGCGTGTTTTGTTTATATATTTTTCAAAGTACCGCCTCAAATTCCCAAGACGGGGTGAGTACGGTTCGGGATTATATACCTCTTTTCTTAGTCGCTCTTGTATACACGGCGACCAATATTTCGATAAAAATGCCCTTTCAATCTGTTCGTATGTCTTGCAGCTGTCTGCTACTTCTGTAGCCCACAGTGCTGCGTCACCTTGAATGTACGACATTACGTATTGTATTTTCTGTGTTTCGTTCCATACACTGGGTAAGATATTTTTAAAGCTTTTTATAAATACCACT
Organism: Schistocerca nitens; assembly: GCF_023898315.1. NCBI lineage: Eukaryota > Metazoa > Arthropoda > Insecta > Orthoptera > Acrididae > Schistocerca > Schistocerca nitens. Next base: position 925,286,183 of record NC_064617.1, on the reverse strand, counting down.
GGGTGTACTGATTTCCTTTCAGTAGTAAATGTTTGAAATTGTCTATTTTTAATTAAACTTTCTTCCACTAATATTTTTGAACTACATGGGTTTGCTGCTGGGACATATGCTGTGTGCTCCGAACCGGAGCTACAGCTCTTCGCATTATCGACTACAGATTCCCCATTGTTGTATCGCATATAAGTTTGTGCGTTGCCAAAACCATGGGCTGTTGGCGACAGAGGTTCCTGTTCCACTTGTTTCCTGCTTTGTGCTAAACCCTTCTCCAGATCGGATATCCGTTTGTTAACATTCACTTGCCACTGCGGAATATCCTCACTGAGTATTTGTTTAATGGTTTGCACATCGTTCTGTACCTGACTATTTACGGCGGTACTGAACGATTCTGAATCTCTATTTGCTATTGCTGCTTCTACTTTAGAATTAATATTCGTGTCAATCTCAGTCTCCTTCACTTCTAGCCATGAGTTAAATTCTGTTTCAATTTTATTTGCCTGTTCATTCCACTTCTGCTCTACAAGCTGTGTGGAATCTATTTCTAGCTTTTCTACTCTGTTGGCTAAGACACCTATTTCATCTACCATGTTAGTGTTTGCTACTTGCAGGTGGGTGACCTGTTCAGTCAGCTCCTGCACGGCCTTAGGTATCGACTCGTAATTCTTTTTCATATCTGCTATCTCTTTTTTCATATTTTCTAACGATTGCACAAGTTGCTGGTCCCGCTCGGCTTGCTGGCGATCTCGCTCGGCTTGCTGGGCAAGTAAATTTTCTGCTAGCTTACGATCTCGCTCAGCTTGCCGGCGATCTCGCTCAACTTGCTGTTGCGCAAATTTTGCCTGGTAATCTAGCACACGCTCTAATATAGTCTGAATTGAATACCCACCAGGCAGATTACCACTCTCTGGTTCCTGCTTTTCTGGTGGTGGTACAATTTCTTTATCTACATCAACTTGATGACTAGTGGGCGGTGGCACTACTTCCTGTGGCCCTGCCCCCACATTTTCGCCAGTTATATCTTCAAAGAGCGTACTAGTACTACTTGAGGCACCCGGTTCCACATTTCCTTCACTAGCTAATTGTTGTTCTTCAGTATCCATATTACTTGGACGTTGACTACGCAACTTAACCATATTCCTAAATTGCTTACTAAAACACAAAATCTAACAGTTTTTCCCCTTGCACACAAAATACATCACTTTATATACACTACACTGCACACTAAAAATTACTATCTACATCAACTTTGTCCTGTCACAAATACTAACATCAAACTCCGTACAGTATGCCCACCACTAGCGATATGAGATTACTTCACTGGAGCTCAACTTCTACAAACAGGACAACTACACTGTAGTCTTACCTTTAGTTTCTATTATCTCGGGGTCCGGCTGCCCCCGGATTACGTAGTCGTTAGAGCTTCTCAGTACAATCAGGATCGTCTTCTCAAACTCGCTTGCAGTAGTACGTTTTGTCATGTAAGAGTGTTTGAACATTCATTAATACATAGCATAGATCATGATATACATACATTTAACACTAAATACATATACATATACACCTACATAACAATAGACACTGAAAGAAAATACATAAAATTTTATAATTGTGGCCACTGCAAATTCGGGCCCCGCGTTTTTGGGCGCCAGTTTCACGTCTCTCTGAAAAAAAAACTATATCTGTTGCCGACTGCCCTTTCGTTAATTGTTGCTTTTATAAAAATTGTTTTTGCTCCTTCTGGTTTATTTAATTATTTTTAATTATTATTGGCGTAACAACGCATATATGGAAAGAGTGACGTGAAATTCTTTTAACAATGCTGTGCTTTTAATTGCTTTATCATCGTTACCTTTTTTAGCAAAATAAAATGATGGAAGTATTATTGTTCTGAATCTGGCCTACAATTTAAAGAACGATTTTTTAGTAACTGCAACTCATGCTAAGTATCAATATATCTTTCCTACTTCGTAATTATTCAAAGTTGAAATTAATGTCCTATGATCACTGATGTTACAGTTCGTACGATCGTTCACAAATACAAGTTTGCAGTGGATTTTATTTCTTACTAAAATGCTATTTCATACCACGGCTAGCCCAAGAACATGAGACTCTCATTAAAGAAAATTACGTATTCACTATAAAATTTAGCCGTGTTCAGAACGGAGCACAGCAAGTTTCCTATCAGATTCTTTAGGTACATAAAATTATTTGCACTGAGAATTATATCCTATCAGCAGCCCGCGTCAGCCTGCAACACATCATAAAATCTGCTGATCTTCACTGCCAGCCTGGGAGCTAAAAGAAATAATATTATTTTTTACTATTATTTTACCGCTTCCTTGCGGTATACTCGACTATATTGTAAGTCGTTTAAATATGCCGCGGCAGCGGCTCTTCTTTCTCCACACAGCTCAGCTCCACAGATAATATTTTTATATGGCTGAAAAATATCTTAACAGGATGGGATAATAGGCAGGCACACTTTAACATTTAAGTAATACGAGTTTTCATTTAAACAACTCTATTTAAACATTTAAATATCTTAATAATTACAGACCTGTGTACATTCACGCGCAATGGCGTCCAATTCACAATCTCGACAAAAGAATGCTACCTTCGCGCTCTCTACGACAATAACAGGAGATCTTTCTCTCACAGCTTTCAGATTAAGAAGACAAAGACATTGCTTTACATCATGCCTTATATACAAATTCATTTGGTGATCTTTGTACAACATTTATCTTCTGTGTCGGTCTTATTACTCGCCGACACAGACGTTCTCAAAAATAAAAAATAAAGAAAATAATACATAATTTTACATAATGACACAATATGACACCTCTAATATTTTAATTATTACATAATATATTGTCTTTGTTTATTACAAGACGTTACAGACTCTCGCGCATTACACTTGTGCCCTCTCTCGTTAGATGTTCCAAGCGCAAGCTTTATCCGTTTGACACTAGGACACAGGCAAATTTGGTTCTATATTTTTATTTCACATAAGTGTCTTTAATTGGCCTGATACGTTTTATTATTAAGACAGAGTTTGAATTAACACAACCTTTAATAATTTTTGATGCGCTTATGTATGTATTTATGGATTTTAATATACGCGAGTCTTGCACATGCAAGTGCCCTCTCGCGGCGAAACAATCTGCCTTAGTGCTTTCACACTCGTGTCTCAATAGTTCATAGGCGAAGTAACGGTGTTAAACTGTTCGCTATGATCCTGTGCCCATTACACATGTCGTACAAATGGAGATGATGTTTTAAATTACTGACGACGCCTTTGGCATAATTATTTTATTATTCTCCATGGCATGATGTAATTTCAGTAAGTACTAAAGATTTTGTGCCTGTATTACTTTAGTAATTTCACTGTTACTTAAGCTTCTGTTTCTCACTTTCGTTGATATGGCTTTTCTAATGAATGTGTCTTTCTGTTCAGGAAGTTTTACTTCTGATGAAGGTATATTTATATGTACCGAAACCTCGGTCAAGAATTTTAATAAAAAAAATTCTATCCTGCAACTGTTTCTGGCTGTCATCCTTTATTGTGATCAATTATAATCCGCAAAGTAGTTGTAAAATTTTACTGTAATCAAATAGGAAACTTACAGGAACATCATTTTTCGACATAGTGCCTTTGCGTTTCAGCGCACTTGGTCCATCGTTGTACAAGCTTCCTGATGAGCTCATAAAAGAATGTTCTCGGTTGATCTGAGAGCCAGGAATGCACCGCTTCTTTCACTGCTTCGTCCGAGGCAAATCGACGGCCCCTTAATGCTTGTTTGAGTGGACCAAACAAGTGATAGCCAGAAGGGTCAAGATCGGGACTACGTGGAGGATGATCCAGTACTTCAAACTTGAGTTTCTGGAGCGTTTCAGCAGCGTGGGCAGCATTATGCGGACGGGCATTGTCGTGCGACAACACCTTTTGACAGCAATCCTCGGCGTTTGTTTGGAATTGCAGGCTTTAACCTGGCAGTAAGCATTTCACTGTAACGTACACTGATTATTGTTGTGTCCCTTTCCCCACAATGTTCCAGTACTGGACCTTGTGCGTCCCAAACAACCGTAAGCATTAGTTTACCTGCGGACGGCTGGGTCTTGAACTTTTTCTTGCACGGCGAATTTTGATGTTTCCATGCCATACTCACCCGTTTACTCTCCGGCTCGTAATGATGGATCCATGTTCTGTCACCAGTAATGATACTAAGAAGTTGTCCCATTCGTTACCACAGCGATCCAAATGTTTTTTGCAGATGTCCAAGCGCGTTCGTTAATGCAACTGTGTGAGTTGTTTTGGGATCCACCTTGCACAACCTTTATAAAACCCAAGTCTGTTGTGGATGATTTCGTAGGCAGAACCGTGACCAATTTGCAGATGATGTGCCACTTCGTCAATAGTTAATCGTCTGTCTGAGAGAATCATTTCACGTGAGCGCTCAATGGTTTCTTCATTTGTGGCGGTAAGCGGTCGTCCGCCTCCTTCATCGTGCGTAACAATTGTGCGACCATTTCGGAATTTTTCAATCTATTCGTAGACACTCCGTTGTGACAAAACACTGTTCCCGTACAGTACCGAAAGTTTCGATGAATTTCGGCCCCTGATACGCCTTCCGACCACAAAAAACGGATCACTGAACGTTGCTCTTCTTTGGCGCAAATAGACAGCGGAGCAGCCATGATTAACAGTACGGCAGCAATAACGAAACTAACCTTGCAGCTTGAAAATTTCCAAGATATAACAACAAATAAACAAAGCATACGTCATCAATGTAAAATTACAGTACAACCAAAATAAACAAAAATATAACTAAACTGCGGATAATAATTGATTTACCCTCGTATATGATTTATCGAGTGTCCTGCAGTCTTCCATATGCCCACGGATGCTTCTATCGTACGGTAAGCAACATCCTCTTCAGTATCATACTGGCACACGGCACAGAAGTGCTTTATTTTTATTTTATTTACGACAGCTAGTTTTGGTTGACAACTAAATTCATTGCTGACGGACAGACGATCACGACTAAACTCTGCAAGCTCATTCTAAACAATCTTTTCTGAAGGTGATTAATGATCCAAAATTTTTTTAAATTTAATTGCTTTTGGGACGTGCTCATACAGCCACCTCAATAGTGAAACGTACGAACGTAAGTATAACACAATACTCAGTCCGCGAGCGGAGAAAAATCCCCGACTCGGGTGGGAATCGAACCCGGGCCCCTTCAGTTGGCAATCTGCCACGTTTTTTGCATTTTGTTCGTTGTATTTGGTCATAGCAGACTCGCATTACATCCGTTTTGTGTGTGTGTGTGTGTGTGTGTGTGTGTGTGTGTTACAGAGACCAGCCAGCTCTCTGAGCTACCGTGCCGGCAAACAAATTGTGCAACGTTGAACGAAGCGATCCGAGGTGTTACTGTCGCGTTAAGCCTTTACGAAAATACAACGCTGATGGCTTCGCTACTTAACGCCCTAAACCACCAATAGCCATCATCATCACTTTTACGAAAACCGTAAGGAATCAAGCAGTGTCCCAACTGAGATTTCTTCATCGTTGGTGAACAACCAATAACGGGGAAAATAAGTTTTGGGATAACAGCAGAAACTAGTTTAACTTAAGCAAGAATGCATAAGTGTATTGAGTATTTGTTGGTCAGTGTGTCGGTAGTTTTATTGAGAAAAACGTGACAGTATACTTAAAGTACTCTATTGTTAATGTGCGGGTAGGGATACAACAACATTAGCAGACGAGATCGACATTGTCTTGCATTTACATTTTCAATGGTTGCTACGTCTCCAATATACTCGTATGATATAGTTTCTGCGTTTATTTTAATGCCAAATTTAGAATACATTAAGTAAACGGCTCTCACCTAAATGGGTAAACTCGCTTGGATCTAAAACAATCTGCGGGAGATATATTTCTGGGAAAGGCTTTTTTCCAAAAAGAAAGTTTGTAGACGAAGCTAGTACTCTAATATTGTTCTTGGACGTCGCTATTGTAGTGAAATATTTCCCTTCTCGGGAAGTCGCTGTTAATGACAAAAGGGAGGGCCACAACGCACGTAAAGTGAGGAGTTTCCGATGCACGCACACGCACAAATTCTGTTTCTTCTCGGTCGTGCACAGAAATGCTCCGTATCTACTCGGTTTAAATCAAGCCGTCAGTTATCTGAAACAAAATAACAGAGTAGACTTGGTATTACGGTCATTATTCTGGCGAACTGAATCACTGCTATTAAACAAGATTGACGCAGGAAATTACACTCCATGTCCATTTACGATGAGAGCCAATTCATTTCCGAGATCAATTTGTTATGAAAAAGATACAGCAATTACAGCTGCTCGCTGCCACGTGAATGGCCAGCGTTCCGCGCTCTGTGGGGTTAAGATTAATCACTTTCCAACGTGTAAATTTGTTCGTGAAATAGCTCCGATAAACAACGGCTTAATGAAGAAACTGATTCTCCAGAAGAGGTTTCTACGAATCAGCGCATAGGAAGACGCTCTTGTTCGCATAATTTTTATAAAATATACAGAAATGTCGCATTATTAAGTCGCAGTGATGTTCTGTTTGATGCAATCTCGACCTGGTAAATAGGCCTCTGCTAGCGAGATTCTCGTAAGTTATGCAGCAAGGTGCCGTTGAAATTTTAATGTTTCGACGGAGTACCTCTGCGCCATCTTCAGGCTACGATATTCCCAGGATCATGACTTACACCATGACCACGACAGCGACCTCAACCAACATCACCACCAGAAGTTACTGATCCAGTTTGCGTTTTCCATTTCCTGTCCAGTTGGGGAATGGTTACAACCTATTTAGATGATGTGTGAGCGAAATATGACACAGAGGAAAGATGTTTTCTCCGTAGGTGATGCTACATAGCCGTAACATACTGCATGAAAATGGTTTTGAGGGATACACTGACAGTTGCTAGGCAAGGACTTTATTGTGTTTCCCGTTTGGATCTGAAAGGTCATCATCAGCAATAATTGCCATTCTGAGTTTAAAAATTTAAGGGAAAATTTGCTTCTAAATTGCTTTATTTGAAATGACTAGTGTGAACAAAATTACGGCGGGGCTATGATATGGTTGTTTTACAGCATCGTTGGCGGTCTTCCGTTAACCAATTTCCATGTCGCAGCCTGTACATGTATCTTCTCTGGTCTTTGCAGTTCTCAATTCCTACCAAGGTCTATCTCTCTTCCGCCGTCCTGGAGGTCTACATGCCCACACTTCCTGGTATTCTGTTATCTTCCACTCCTACAACCATATTTTGAGTCTGTAAGCTCCATACTACACTCTTCGTCTTCCTCCACTGATGTTCCAGGGGTGTAACTTACGTCTTCTTCGTTCTCGGATACGATCACTTGGTAGTCCGCAAACGTATAGATACTCTCATTTACTACTCGTAGACCCAATGTTTGACATTTCCTGTTCAAGTTTTAAGGGCCTCGGACAACGCCCGAGAGTTGCAGCAATGTTGTCTTAATCTCTTGTTAACTGTTTAATTCTATTCTCGTGACAGACGGTTGCCCGTTTTGGGTCTACTTTTACTATCGTTCTAAGGCTGTTTCACTGTATTGATATTAAAAAATGTAAAGGGAAAAGCTCGTTGACGGAAAAATAGAACATAAAAACACACTTACCGCTTCTCTGGTCTACACGCAACCGCGGAACAGAGGACGCGACCGCGTGCTGTATTTTACTGACAGCAAGAAAGTAAACAGCTTGTCTACGGAAACCTCGCGCATGCGTTGATGATGCGGCGGCACAAAAGAATGATCAGTGGCCTTTTGGGAGAAAGCATGAATGGTGACTGAGAACAAGGAATATTGGGATATCCAAATATAAAATCCTTTTTTGGAGAATAGCCCTTGGAACATAATAATGGCAGCTGACATTTATTTTCATTAACAACGCCCGTAATTTATGCTAACATACGTTTTATATTAACTCACCCGTTAATATTGAGTTATTTTATACATTTTCTAGTTATTCGCTTGGTGGTGTGTACGAGGATTTAAAAAATCTGTTCCCTTTTTCTGAAAAGAGACAGTTTTCGTCGGCATTAGATATAAAATTGCTATAAACATACGTTCTGGAACAAAATACTTCTTGAGATATTGGTCACTGCGTCCAATGATAGCCATCTCCGTGTTGAAACTATAGGAGATTTAGATACCACTCATTCCTACACATCCTGCAGACTTTGTTTGCAAAGAATCTCAAACTCACGCGAAGACTCCTACCTGCCCTCGTTTTTAGTTGACAGCACGCATGCCCCGGTAACGTGTACACATTGGGTATGGAATGCACCGATCCGTTTAAATGTCTCGTGCCAGAAATCTGACAAATGGTTCAAATGGCTCTGAGCACTATGGGACTTAACAGCTGTGGTCATCAGTCCCCTAGAACTTAGAACTACTTAAACCTAACTAACCTAAGGACAGCACACACATCGATGCCCGAGGCAGGATTCGAACCTGCGACCGTAGCAGTCGCGCGGTTCCGGACTGAGCGGCTAGAACCGCGAGACCACCGCGGCCGAGAAATCTGACAGATTAAGATCAGCTGAACGGGAAGATCAACCTATCGGGCCTCCTCGTGCAGTTCACTAAATGTTTATGTTAGGTGCTGTCCTAAGAGACGTGGAAAATGCGGTGTTGCCCCGACGCCCATTAAACACATTTGTTGTTCTTCTGCAAGTAATTAACAATACACGTTTTCATTTTACTTGAAACTTTTGTGTTAAAATGAGATACATTCGTAATTGTTATGAATATACGCGACTCGGAAGTCACGCTGTCTGAAATCACGTTGCCTCCGACATCACGGAGTGTACAAGGAGAGGGACGCTGCGGCCAAAGTGTTTGCCACGTGCGTGAGATGTAACAGATAGATACTGTATCGGCAAAATCGATACACCCGGAACCTGTCTAGCTGTGTGCTTTCCAAGAAATGTACGCGTAATGTTCCACGGCGTGAAACTGTAGGTTTATAGAGAAACAGCTCCGGGCTCATCTTTGACCGAGACGTAGCAATGCAGTCTTCGGTTCTCACTTGATTGACGATTACACTTTGTAGGGCAATAAGATGGCGCGGAAGAGCAGAGCAGAATGCGAACCGAGAGCGAAACTCCTTAGGGCGGCAGTCGTGCGTGACGGCGGCGATAAGGCCGGGTGGCAGCCCAGGGCAACTCAACACTACGCTGCAGTACACAGTGCAAAGCTAGTCAGCTGAGAAGAGTGGGAAGGGGAGGGGGGACACCCATCTGTTCGCAACGCTGTCTCTGGACAGGTAGGGGCTCTCGCTTTTGCGCGAACGTTTTAGATGGCGGAAGGCGATAGAATGCCGGGGCAATACACTAGGATGCTCAGAGCCGCTGACGCCGTTGTAACTTCTCTCAGCATCGAGCTCTATGGAACACAAATGCCCCTTATGACGATTGACTCAATATAGAATTAGTAAAATGTGCATCAGAGGTAGTCAAAATCAGATTCTTAAATACACTGCATGACAAAAAATGTGTAGCATCCAGAAGGTGAGGATGGAGAATGTGAAACTTCGAGGTTTGAGAGGGTGTTGAGGGAACAGGGTGCAACAAACTACAGATTGTGCCGCAAATTGGAACAAACGATGCCGGTCCGAGGTCGTACTTGGATCACTCCAGCGAGTAACAGATGGGATTGAGAATACCACCCTTGCTCACGGAGTTCCAACGAAGCTCACAGTCTGCAGTATTGTCCCCAGAACAGATCGTGGCCCCCTGGTTCTGAGTTGAGAAGAAGGCTTGAACCAGATACTCCGAAGGTTCTGTGACAAGCTAGGCTGTGACTTCTTAGACTTCCGCCATAGGGCTGACCTAAATGGGTCAGGTGTGCACTACACATCACAAGCAGCTTCCCAAGTATCAGACTGTATGTGGGATGCACACAGATGTTTTTTAGATAGCGACACTCTGTCGAATCCAGATAAGGATAGCTGTAGGAAACCCACAAATATCAGTGTAAGATCCAAAAAATGCCTCCTGCAGATGAGAGTATTAAAATCCTAGAGGTTAACTGCCGAAGCAACCACAACAAAATGCCGTAATTTGAAGATCTCCTAAAAACACTGAAGCTCACACAATACTAGGAACAGAAAGCTGGTTAAAACCTGGAGTTAGCAGTAGTGAGATCTAAAGTATAGAGAAATGGGTAATGGAGGTGGTGAGGAAAACTTAAGAGAAAATCTGAGTTCGCTGATCATAATGTAATCAGTGGAGGAGACTTTAATCATCCAACAATCGATTGAGATAATTACACTTTTGTTAGTGGCGGGAGTGACAAGACATCCTGTGAAGCGTTACTAAATGCCTTTGAAGAAAACTACCCAGAACAGATAGTTCAGAACCCACCTCACGATAGATATGAATTAGATCTAATGGCAAACAACCTCTTTGAGGAGGTACATATCGAAACCGGAGCTCAGAGGCAGTATTAGTAACAATGAATACCAAACCACATAGGACATCTAAAACAAGCAGAAAGATTTATATGTTCACCAAACTAGACTGAGAAGCAATAGTATCATATCTCAGCGAGGAACTTGAAGCTTTCAGCTTAGGACAGGAACATGTAGGCTAAAGTTTAAAAGAAAAGCTGAGTATGTTCTGGATGGATATGTACCCAGTAGAACAGTTCGTCATGGGAGAGATGCAGTCGCTTTAAAGAAACTTCTAAAGAAGCAGAGACTACTGCATAATAGTAAATAACAAAGCAAGGGGCTATAGATAGAGAGATGCCGAATGAAACGCGTTTGGATGTCAAGACAGCAATACGTGGAGCGTTCAATGACTACCGCCGTAGGATATTCTCAAATGAACTTTCGTAACTCCCTAAGAAATTCTGATCGTATGTAAAGGGTGTTAGTGTCGTTAAGCCTGTTAATGACACAAAAGTTAGTGTCCGGTCAATCACGGACAAAGCAGGAACTGAAGTTGTTACTAGCAAAGTAAAAGTAGAAATGCTTAAATCTGTTTTCAAATATTCCTTTACAAAGAAAAACCCGGAGTATTGCCCAGTATAATTCTCGTACCACTGTGAAGATGGATGAAATAGGTGTTAGTGCCAGTGGCGTTGAAAAACAGCACAAATCATTAAGACTGAACAAAACCCTAGGGCCCGATGGATTCCTTATCGAATTCTATACCCAATTTGCGGCTGAGATATCCCATGGATCGCTCGAACAAAAAATCGTGACCAGTAGCTGGAGGAAAGCACAGGTCACATCTGTCTACAAGAAGGATAGCAATATCCTTGACATGCATTTCTTCTACAGTCTTAGAATATATTCTGAGCTGATGCATAATAAGGTGACTCGAACAGAACGACCTCCTCCATGACAAGCAGCATTGATTTAGAAAACATAGACCATGTGAAACCTAGCTCATACGTTTCTTACGTGGCGTCCTGAAAGCCATGGGTCAAGGCAGTCATGTAGATGTCATATTCTTCGAGTTCTGGAAAGCATTTGACTCTGTGTCATATCTACGATTATTATAAAACGTACTATCGTACGGGGTATCAGACGAAATTTGTAATTGGGTTGAGGATTTCTTGGTAGGGAGGACATATGGTGCTATCTTGGATTGGGAGTCATCGACAAATGTAGATATAACTTCGGGTGTACCGCAGGGGAGAGTGTTGGGTCCCTTGTTGTTGCATTTTAATGATCTTGCAAACTATATTAAGCTCAGGCTTTTCGCAGATGAAGCAGTTATCTGCAACGAAGTGCAGTCCGATACAATCTGAATGAATCTGTGCAAATATTCATTCAGATCTTGATAAGATTTCAAAGTGGTGCAAAGATTGGAAACTTGCTCGAAATTGTCAGAAATGTAAAATCTTGCACTTCTCAAACCGAAAAAGATGTATCCTTTAAATACGATATCAGTGAGTCACAGATGGACTCTGTAAACTCGTACAAATACCTGAGTGTAACAGTAGGGGCATGAAATGGAAGGGCTACATTGGCTCACTCGAGGGTAAAGCAAGTAGCAGACATCGGTTTGTTGGTAGAATATGAGAGGTGGCATGAGCCCCCTCTCATATTTCTATCTTACGATTTTCCTCTCTAATTGCATGCGGTGAAAAGTTGCTATTCCTTCACACGCCGACTTCCCACGCAGCGTCTCTCGTCACCCAGGTGGTCCAGTGACAGGCGGGCTCTGCTGATCTTGAAAGGGTAAGCCGACGGGTGTGAGGGAGTCGAGTGAATGCTTTCCAGACGCCGACATTGTCAAAAGACACGCCCGAAGGGGCCTGAAGTAGCGGCTGGGCTAGAGGTTCCGTTACTTCGCAGAAACTTAGCGAAAACACTTTCTGGCGGGCTACCAGCGAGGCGTGAGAATGACTTGTGTACCCAGGCAGTTTTGGCGGGCAAATTCCCGCGCTTTCTGCAAAATCGTAACTGTGATTGGCTTGCTCAGGGCATAGCTCGGTGACGTAGCAAAATCGGCGCAGAAATTGGCGCCAAGAATCTCCATTGGTGGAATGGTAGTGCTCCGGCAATACAGTGTAATTTTCCGCCGGTTTTCGAGTTGCTGATTGGAACGGTTAACCACAGCCACTGTCGTGGGGGCGGGAATGTTCTGTGTTCGGTTTGTATGGGTGCTCTTGCGGGGAGTCGGCTCTCGCCTTTCGGTCGGAGTAGGTTACAAGACTGAGCTCTCGCTGCTCTGGACAGCCTGCCTTCCGTTGGCTGTCTAATATACTTTTATTTAATTGTAACTGTTTGATGAAGTTGCTGAAGTTTCGACTTCAACGTAACTTTCCGAGTACAGTTGGCAATTGAGCGTTCTGCGTACAAGCGGCCTATGTTGTCTGTCTTGAGCAGTTTTGGCTAAAGTTGACTGTATCGGAGTTACAGTGTGACTTCGCTTGTTAAAATCAATCACTGTACCGTCAGTGATTGTGTGGCGAGCCTTCTTCGTCTCCCTCAGAGGCGCATTTGTATTGCTAGGAAGTCTTTAGTCTGGAACAACCAGACCAGGATAATTAGTTTCGGGCTATACTCGCGACATTATCATCACCACGACGGGACGTCGAAGCAACCAGCCATCGCCTCCGGTACGCCAGATCGTGTTCTTGGAGTTAAGAAGACAGTTTGGTAATGTATGTCTGCAGCACCGGCAGACAGGGATTTTCCTAGGTGATAATCAGAGCTAAGCAGAGCGCGCCTGTTCGTCTTTTTCTAACTTTGTTCTGTCTTGGGTGTTCATTGTCTGAATTCTCACTACTGTAGCAGCAATTAATGTTGGGTTGGCTGTGTGTCTCTCTTAAGACTTGAGTTGCAAGGAATTGGCTCCACATACCACTTTGTCATAAATTTCACAATCTAGTTTAGGGACAACTTCACCTTCACAGCATTTATTTGAGTATCCAATTTGAGCCAATGTGATGTATTGTAAATGCTTCATGTGTTTTTGTTTATTATTTTGAGTTATAATAAATCATATTGTTATTTTGGACAGAACTTTCATTCTGTTAATCGGTAGAGCAACCCTATCATTTCTCACTACTTTAATGAAACTTTCCTTTATTTAACTTATTTATCAAATGAAATTATTGCAGGTGCCAAACTCTTTTCTACTCCACTTTCAGGGTCGATTACAGTCAGTTCGCGTTTCTTTTTAATCCATGTGCAACAGCAAAAGTCGGAGTTAGAATAGGTGGGGCTTAGAGCATCATTTACATATGTAGATTCTAGAAGAATTTAGTATTAAATACACTGCTAGCCCCGGCCCCTCGCAAATGCTAGGGGAATGCAATCAGTCTACAACGGAGACTGCTTAAAAATCACTCATGTGACCGATGCTAAAATATTACTCAATTGCGTGGGACATGTACCAAATAGGAGTAGCAGGGAATACTGATCGTGTACAGAGGAAAGCAGCAGGAGTGGTCACAAGTTTGTGTGACCTGCAGAAGAGTGTCACAGAGATGATTAAAGAAGTGAACTGGCAGGCTCTTGAAGATAGACACAAACTATTCTGAGATAGTCTGCTGACGAAGTTTGAAGAAACGGCTTTAAATGTAGACTCTAGGAATATTACAGCCCTTTAAGTATTGTTCCCATTGGGATCGTGAGTACAAGATTCGATTTATTATAGCATCCATAGATGGATTTAAACTATCATTCTTCCCGCGCTCCACACGTGAATGGAACGGGAAAAAGCCCTAATAACTGGTACAGTGATACGTACCCTTTGCCATGCACTTCACAGTGGTACGCAGAGATGGAGATGTAGATGTAAATGTAGAATTTTATTAGTTGCCAAAATGTTTATGGCTTCTGGCAGGATATTGAAAATGTTTGTTTCTGAATAGCGGACACCTTTCTGGACCAAAGGAAGTGATTTTAAATCCTTACGGATACTACTTTTATTTCTAATATTGATTCCCTTAACTAAGCTCCTGTTTTAGAAAGTTATTTATTGTTTACGACAAATTTCATTAAGGTAAAAATAAACTGGATCGCTGCAGTTAGCATCCCCAGTTCCTTGAACAGGCCTCGACAAAACATACTTGGCTTCACGCCACAAATAATTAGTTTTACACGTTTTTGGGCTCGGAAATCTTTAGCTTAACTAAATAAGTCACCCAAAAGAAATGAACCTTTACGGCATTTTGCAATGAAAGTAAGCAAAGTGCGCTAGTTTTATTTATTTTTACGTCACTTATGTCTGACTACATCTTCATTGTCAATAAAAGTTTGTTGTGGCGCTTCAGCACTCCTATTGTACTCGTATGCTGCTCCCGATTGAATTTATTATCAGGTTCTAATTCAAAGAATTTAACACTGTCAGTTTCTTCGATCTGTTTGTCATCATATTTAACATATGTGCCGGGGGGAACCTCTTACCGATACCGAACTATATACGGTATAGCGTGTCTTTTCAAAGTTACATAAAGAATACTAATGGTCCTATCACTGTATCCTGTGACACCCCAGTCAGATTTGAATTCTTTGCTGATTTGTTAAGACTTCAGGACTATCTTCTACATTGACAGAAAAAATCGCAACACCAAAAAATAATTAATGTAGAGTAATGAAATTTTTGAAATACATTTGTCTGGTTAATATATTTAGGTGATTAACATTGCAAGATCACAGTTTAATATAAGAGCAAGATAAGCCACGGCATACGTGAAATGTTGGTACTTTAACAGTCAGTATGATAGCCAGAATGTTGAATGCAAGCATGAAAACATGAAATTTTTGAAAACATAGTCAGCGATCTTAAAATTTGTTAAAATTAAAATTTAAAACAGTCTTGATCGCAATCTTGTTAAAATATTTTTTTATTGGGGTAAGTGACCGGTTTCGACTCTTTTGTAGAGTCATCTTCAGACTCTGTAAAGATATATTGCCAAAGTAGTGTAGACGTTATAACAAGCATATAAAAATACATAAAAATATATAAAAATAAGATAAATAGTAATAAATTATACCCAGGGCGGTGGATGGACACTGCCAGCTGAGTTCTGTCAACCCTCGACGCTCGTGTAAATGTTGACTGTGCATGGAAGGAACGGGTATTAATAGGGCTGGACACACCCACCGTTCTGAGTATGACATCATAAGTAGCCAATCAGAAAACGCGTTCATGATTAGATAACTTAATACATAACTATGAAGGAACAGTTACAGTTGGAATACATCATAATGTCAATTATCGATCATTATTCGTCAATCAATATAAATTATACTATTAAAATGGTTCATTGGTATGAAATAAGGCTTAGAGTACGGTGCCCTCTAAACTCAGAACTACAGATCTCGGCTGGCAGTGTCCATCCACCGCCCTGGCGTATAATTTATTACTATTTAAATGGTTCAAATGGCTCTGAGCACTATAGGACTTAACATCTATGGTCATCAGTCCCCTAGAACTTAGAACTACTTAAACCTAACTAACCTAAGGACATCACACAACACCCAGTCATCACGAGGCAGAGAGAAAATCGCTGACCCCGCCGGGAATCGAACCCGGGAACCCGGGCGCGGGAAGCGAGAACGCTACCGCACGACCACGAGCTGCGGACGATATTACTATTTACCTTATTTTTATATATTTTTATATGCTTATTATAACGTCTACATTACTCTGGCATTATATCTTTACAGAGTCTGAAGATGACTCTTAGAGTCGAAACCGGTCACTCACTCCAATAAAAAAATATTTTAACAAGATTGCGATCAATACTGTTTTAAATTTTAATTTTATGCAAACATGCATACATGGTGTTGTACAGGTGCCGTATGTCAGTTTAGGGGGTGGAGTCGCATGCCTGTTGCACTTGGTTTTTCAATACGGGGACGAATAATGCT
Organism: Schistocerca nitens; assembly: GCF_023898315.1. Taxonomy (NCBI): domain Eukaryota; kingdom Metazoa; phylum Arthropoda; class Insecta; order Orthoptera; family Acrididae; genus Schistocerca; species Schistocerca nitens. The sequence goes on along the minus strand of NC_064617.1, from coordinate 925,269,790 downwards.
GTTTATGGATGACGCTGGAGTTTTCGCCCAATGATGTCCCATATGCGCTCAATTGGAAACAGATCTCGTGATCGAGCAGGCAAAGGCCAACTGTCGAGACTCTGTAGAGCATGTTTGGTTACAACAGCGGTATACGGGCGAGCGTTATCCTATTGGGAATCATCCCGTGGAATGCTGTTCATGAATGGCAGTACGACAGGTCAAATCTGAAGTGTTGGCAGAAGAGCCAACACCGTGTTGCTAGAGGAGGCCGAAATGCACGCGTTTAATTACACGCAGACTGGCGTGAGGTCTGGAACAGGACAATGTCTTGAGAATTGCAAATAAAGTACGTAGATGATGTAATACTTAACTTTGATCGATAATTGGTGTACATCGCTCTTGACGGTACAGGTTTTATAATAAGCTCAATATAACTGGCAATGGCGCCTTGCTAGGTCGTAGCAAATGACGTAGCTGAAGGCTATGCTAACTATCGTCTCGGCAAATGAGAGCGTAATTTGTCAGTGAACCACTGCTATGAACGTCGGCTGTACAACTGGGGCGAGTGCTAGTAAGTCTCTCTAGACCTGCCGTGTGGTGGCGCTCGGTCTGCAATCACTGACAGTGGCGACACGCGGGTCCGACGTATACTAATGGACCGCGGCCGATTTAAAGGCTACCACCTAGCAAGTGTGGTGTCTGGCGGTGACACCACAAAATCACCAAACTGTGTACAAATTTGTAGTCAAAGTGCGTGGGATAAGTGCTCCTTCTGTCATACGGAATCACAGCGCAAACCATAACTCCAGGTGTAGGTCCAGTGTGTCTAGCACGCAGAGAGGTTGGTTTCTGGCCCTCAACTGGCCTCCAGCTAATACACGGCCATCGCTGGCACCGAGGCACAACCACCAGTTTTCATCAGAAAACACATCAGATCTCCATCCTGCTCTGCAAGGAGCTCTCGCTTGACAGCACTGAAGTCGCAATGGCAGTGGTTTGCAGTCAGTGGAATGTACGCTAAAGGGCATCTGGCTCGGAGCTGTCCTTGAAGTAACCGATTTGTAACAGTTCGTTGTGCCAACTGCTGTTCAAATTGTTGCTGCAAATTCAGCACGATGCCACAGAGCGGTACGGCGAACACGATGGTCTTCCTTCCCGCTAGTGCCAGGAGTCCGTCCGGAGCTCGGTCTTCTTCCAACCATACAGTCTCGTGACCTCCGCTGCCAGCAAACACGTACAGTGGGTGCATGCCTGCCAAGTCTTTCTGCAATATCCCAGTAGGAACATCTAGCTTCTCGTAGCCCTACTACGCGACCTAGTTCAAACTCTGTGAGCTGTTAATAATGACGTCTTTGTCACCTTAAAGGCTCCCTTGACTAACATCAGCCCACCACCTCCAGTCTCAGAGGTAACTACCGCTGGCGACTTCTACAGCGTGTATTTAAAGAAAAGCTTATTTACATCTTCATAGTGGCGCTATTAGCACCACTCTTATGTGACTAGAGCGAAATTTGGATAGACATCAGAAAAATGGTTGAAATGGCTCTGTGCACTATGGGACTTAACATCTGAGGTCATCAGTCCCCTAGAACGTAGAACTACTTAAACCTAAATAACCTAAGGACATCACACTCATCCATGCCGGAGGCAGGATTCGAACCTGACCGTAGTGGTCGCCCGGTTCCAGACTGAAGCGCCTAGAACCGCTCGGCCACACGGGCCGGCGGATAGACATAATCTTCCAGATACAGAAACACGCCTACCAACTTTCGTTTATATCACGCAGTTCCCTTTTGGTGTCGCGATATTTTCCGTCAGTGTTCTACAGATATTATTGTCCGTCTAGATTGCTTTCATTTTTAAAATGACCCTTTTCTGTTCCAGATGTTTTGTTTTGATCTGTAGATAAAAATAAAATAACTAACCAATATACGAGTATAATCTACGATATACATCGTTCCCGCTATACAGTATCTAAAATCAATTATACCAGAATGTGCCTGATTTTAACTGTTACAAGGGTAACCCGCTCTCGTGGTCGTGCGGTAGCGTTCTCGCTTCCCACGCCCGGGTTCCCGGGTTCGATTCCCGGCGGGGTCAGGGATTTTCTCTGCCTCGTGATGGCTGGGTGTTGTGTGCTGTCCTTAGGTTAGTTAGGTTTAAGTAGTTCTAAGTTCTAGGGGACTTATGACCACAGCAGTTGAGTCCCACAGTGCTCAGAGCCATTGGTAACCCGCACGCCGGCCAGTGTGGCCGTGCGGTTCTAGGCGCATCAGTCTGGAACCGCGAGACCGCTACCTACGGTCGCAGGTTCGAATCCTGCCTCGGGCATGGATGTGTGTGATGTCCTTAGGTTAGTTAGGTTTACGTAGTTCTAAGTTCTAGGGGACTGATGACCTCAGATGGTAAGTCTCATAGTGCTCAGAGCCATTTGAGCCATTTTGGTAACTCGCACACTTCATTACCAGAATTTACATGCTACGTTACAGGATAGTATGGTGGTTTGGTAGCATCCATGTTGTTCATACACCCGCTAGGCAACAGCCAGTAGACAGTATCTGTTCATATAAACTTTTGTTGTTCCTGTGACGTGACAATAAGAAATACGTGGCTCTGACGTGCAACGGAAAGACGTCGGTTTTTCCGTGAAGCAAACGTAAAAACAGGTTTTCGTGCACGTGACGTGCTATAACTCAGGTTCCGCCATAAAATCTGTAATGGTAGGAATATTTATTGCGTTACAGGAGTGTACAAGATTCAGTGAAATGACTGCGGTAAACAGTTCGTAAGGCAGTTAGGGAGGAGCTTCGAAACTCGATTTAGGGACCACACATTCGCGGAAAACAAAACCGTGTTCGTGGCACATATGGCAATAATAAAGGGCTGAATCGGAAATATTCATATATTTCTCAAGCCAACATCCCTTTTTCTGAACACATACTAATCGCACAGGGATGAAGAAGATATAGTTAGAAAGGTTTTTTAACCGGCTTCTGACAGAGTATACAAATTTTGCGCTTTTAACATAAAACAGACTTTTAACTATCACAGGCAAAAGGGGATCATGGATACCCAGCTTTATACAGATATTTTACGAAGATAACTTATTAATCAGGTATTACATACTCCCTTCCCATACTGTCTCATTACAAATATCATCTTACTTGTTTTAAAGTACTTATTAACTGGATAATTTGTACACAGAATTGCCATAGATAATAACCGTAACCATTGCAGTAGTCTGTTGTCTCTGCCCGTTGTACAAGTTGACTTTTCTAAACGAATATACTCTCCGAAACGACAAACATATTTGCCACTGTCGCCCTGAACAGTGATCTACCTAGCGCAACTCGTCCTAGCGTGCTTACTGCAACTGAAAATGTTTTTCGAGTTGGAGTTATAGGTTATGTAGCCCTACTGACAGTCCCTGATCTCTGCCCGTCCTACAAGCCGTGACAAACATTCTGAACGCAAAACATCTGAGGACACATGGAAATGTATATAGAAGGATGTATTATAAATTCATGATTGTTATTTCATGCTTGAGATGCACTTTTAAAGACATTTTCTCTTCATTCCCACAACTACCTTTTTCCCAACGACTACACTTATTCCAAATACTGGCATTATTTAAAATCATCAGAGTGCAAAAGTATGAGAATTAGATACGCACTTGCAAGATATAAACCCCAGAAATAGATATCACGCGAAAATTCAGGCCTTAATTCTGACAGTACACAAAGGGCTAAGCAAAAGAATCAGCTAAGTTCGGTTTTATAAATTTTGGAGAACATTAATGTTTTCTTGATCTTATAATTCTGTAACGTTTACACTTGTTTTTTAAGATTACAAACCTTATGTAATGTTTTGTAAAGGTGTTGTTGTTGTGGTCTTCAGTCCTGAGACTGGTTTGATGCAGCTCTCCATGCTACTCTATCCTGTGCAAGCTTCTTCATCTCCCAGTACCTACTGCAACCTACATCCTTCTGTATCTGTTTAGTGTATTCATCTCTTGGTCTCCCTCTACGATTTTTACCCTCCACGCTGCCCTCCAATACTAAATTGGTGATCCCTCGATGCCTCAGAACATGTCCTACCAACCGATCCCTTCTTCTAGTCAAGTTGTGCCACAAGCTCCTCTTCTCCCCAATTCTATTCAATACCTCCTCATTAGTTATGTGATCAACCCATCTGATCTTCAGCATTCTTCTGTAGCACCACATTTCGAAAGCTTCTATTCTCTTCTTGTCTAAGCTATTTATCGTCCACGTTTCACTTCCATACATGGCTACACTCCATACAAATACTTTCATAACGACTTCCTGACACTTAAATCAATACTCGATGTTAACAAATTTCTCTTCTTCAGAAACGCTTTCCTTGCCATTGCCAGTGTACATTTTATATCCTCTCTACTTCGACCATCATCAGTTATTTTGCTCCCCAAATAGCAAAACTCCTTTACTACTTTAAGTGCGAATTACAATGTCATCGGCGAACCTCAAAGTTTTAATTTCTTCTCCGTGGATTTTAATACCTACTCCGAACTTTTCTTTTGTTTCCTTTATTGCTTGCTCAATATGCAGGTTGAATAACATCGGGGATAGGCTACAACCCTGTCTCACTCCTTTCCCAACCACTGATTCCCTTTCATACCCCTCGACTCTTATGACTGCCATCTGGTTTCTGTAAAAATTGTAAATAGCCATTCGCTCTCTGTATTTTTCCCCTGCCACCTTCAGAATTTGAAAGAGAGTATTCCAGTCAACATTGTCAAAAGCTTTCTCTAAGTCTATAAATGCTAGAAACGTAGATTTGCCTTTCTTTAATATTTCTTCTAAGATAAGTCGTAGGGTCAGTATTGCCTCACGTGTTCCAACATTTCTACGGAATCCAAACTGATCTTCCCCGAGGTCCGCTTCTACCAGTTTTTCCATTCGTCTGTAAAGAATTCGCGTTAGTATTTTGCAGCTGTGACTTATTAAACCGATAGTTCGGTAATTTTCACATCTGTCAACACCTGCTTTCTTTGGGATTGGAATTATTATATTCTTCTTGAAGTCTGAGGGTATTTCGCCTGTCTCATATATCTTGCTCACCAGATGGTAGAGTTTTGTCAGGACTGGCTCTCCCAAGGTTGTCAGTAGTTCTAATGGAATGTTGTCTACTCCGGGGGCCTTGTTTCGACTCAGGTCTTTCAGTGCTCTGTCAAACTCTTCACGCAATATCATATCTCCCATTTCATCTTCATCTACATCCTCTTCCATTTCCATAATATTGTCCTTAAGTACATCGCCCTTGTATAGGCCCTCTATATACTCCTTCCACCTTTCTGATTTCCCTTCTTTGCTTAGAACGGGGTTTCCATCAGAGCTCTTGATATTCATGCAAGTGATTCTCCTTTCTCCAAAGGTCTCTTTAATTTTCCTGTAGGCATTATCTATCTTACTTCTAATGAGATAAGCCTCTACATCCTTACATTTGTCCTCTAGCCATCCCTGCTTAGCCATTTTGCTCTTCCTGTCAATATCATTTTTGAGACGTTTGTATTCCTTTTTGCCTGCTTCATTTACTGCATTTTTATATTTTCTCCTTTCATCAATTAAATTCAATATTTCTTCTGTTACCCAAGGGTTTCTACTAGCCCTCGTCTTTTTACCTATTTGATCCTCTGCTGCCTTCACTATTTCATCCCTCAAAGCTACCCATTCTTCTTCTACTGTATTTCTTTCCCCCATTCCTGTCAATCGTTCCCTTATGTTCTCCCTGAATCTCTGTACAACCTCTGGTTTAGTCAGTTTATCCAGGTCCCATCTCCTTAAATTCCCACCTCTTTGCAGTTTCTTCAGTTTTAATCTACAGTTCGTAACCAATAGATTGTGGTCAGAGTCCACATCTGCCCCTGGAAATGTCTTACAATTTAAAACCTGGTCCCTAAATCTCTGTCTTACCATTATATAATCTGTCTGATACCTTTTAATATCTCCAGGGTTCTTCCATGTATACAACCTTCTGTTTTGTAAATATATAACAATATTACTGCACATTTATTCGAACTTCTAATGCTATATGTAAAGAAGTAGGAATCACCTATTCAAAGAAAGAAGGGGCTGAATGCATGAATTCAAAGTAGCATAAACATTGTATTTTACTTGACGTAAGAATCAAATTATGTTTAGAAAGCAGTACGACATTGGCTATACTGAGAACTTCAAGAAATAGGAAGACTATCGTAATATTCTTATGCTTCCAGTCTAAAACTTTTTCCAAAATATGCAGATCATGGTATTTCAAACTACATCATATTAATAAATAGATGAGGTTTGAAGATCATCATCAAGTGGTATAAGAAAACTCAGGTAAATCAAACTCTAGTCGACTGGATTCTTCTGTTGCACGAGCTGATGTCAAAGCAGCAGTCTCTCGTGCTTCATTATACGTTATCCTGAATTTTACAAGTCTTGGGTGAGTTTTGTTTATGACGAGTTCTCTAACTGGACGCTTACGAAGGGGATGCTTCCACTTGTAGGGGGGCTTCAGGAATGCTCTCCATTGGCGAAAAGTTTCAGGTGTAGCTACCACATTAAACAATGGTGAAGACCTTGACCAAGCTGATATGAACACCTCTATGCAGTCTGTGGGGACTGAGCTTTCTGGTTTATACGCGCCGTGTTTTTAGTACATTCGCAAGAAGAATGTCCTCTTATTGCAAATGTTAATTTACAGTGTCAAATCTTCTCTCTCTGCCGTAACCAAACTGAGTAAAATCAAATTACATTGCACTTCTTGTTTTGGCCGGAACACGAATCACAAAATATATCAAGATTTTTCACGGCCATATCAAGGCAACTGTAACAAAATGAAGAAATCATTGAACAAACTTCATCACTACCGTTTTTGCCAACACATTCAGGATAAAGGGCAAATGTACTCCTGTGTTCGATAAACGCTGGATGTTGAAAGTGTGGTGTCACCGCCAGACACCACACTTACTAGGTGGTAGCTTTTAAATCGGCCGCGGTCCATTAGTACATGTCGGACCCGCGTGTCGCCACTGTCAGTGATCGCAGACCGAGCGCCACCACACGGCAGGTCTAGAGAGACGTATTAGCACTCGCCCCAGTTGTACAGCCGACGTTGCTAGGAAAGGTTCACTGAGAATTACGCTCTCATTAGCCGAGACGATAGCATAGCCTTCAGCTTAGTCAATTGCTACGACCTAGCAAGGCGCCATTTATCCTTTGCTATGTATCTAATGAAGCATGTACAGTAACAAGACCAATGTTCACCAATTGTGGATTAAAGTTAAGTATTCCAGAAGCTACGTACTTTTCTTTATAGCATTCATTAAGTATCCTGTTTCAGACCTCACGCCATCCTGCGTGAGCTTATAGCGTGCAAAAAATGGTTCAAATGGCTCTGAGCACTATGGGACTCAACTGCTGAGGTCATTAGTCCCCTAGAACTTAGAACTAGTTAAACCTACCTAACCTAAGGACATCACAAACATCCATGCCCGAGGCAGGATTCGAACCTGCGACCGTAGCGGTCTCGCGGTTCCAGACTGCAGCGCCTTTAACCGCACGGCCACTTCGGCCGGCTATAGCGTGCATTTCGGCTTCCTCAAACAACACGGTGTTGGCACTTCTGCCGACACTTCAGAAAGTTTTCGTATGTAACTGCCATTACTAGTGTAAAGTGTTAGTTGTAATGTTAGGCAGAGGCAGATAACAGCGAAAGACCATACATGTGGCTCCCTGTTTCATGCTCTTTCGGATTTCCTTCAAAGCTATTTTCCTCCTCTCGTAAAACGTGTTGGCTTCCAGTTTGTGAAAATCGTCTAATGTTTTCAAATTCTTCAGTAGGACCTCAATACATCTTATTTCTGTTAATTCAGTGCACTTTTGTTTTCTATTTCCAAGCATTTCAATTTGACTGTATATTCGTCACCGTTACTACATGCACCTGTGGGAGGATACCCTATGGTAATATTGCAGTTCATAGGAAATATGTCTCTACATGTTACATAAGATTGACGTAATTGTTGGGGAAGCCTCTTTATATCTACGTTGCAAATGTTCAATTCCATCCCTGTTTACATGTTAGAATAACAGGTAAAAATCTTACCAGATTTTAATCTGTTTCAAACAGGACAGCAATATTCAGATGAAATAATCAAGAACGAAATGTCGAACAAACGAAACATACCGTAGTAAAGTTTTGTCCGACCCTCCCCCCCCCACCCCTCCCCCCACCCCCCCTCTCCTACAGAGAGCTCACGGTTCTTTCGTGAGTTGGTGGGTGGCGCACATCGGGCCACGAGCTGTTGCAGCCCGTTCTTCCTTCCCGGACTGCATTTCCTTCTCCAGTTCTTCCTCCCTGTTCTTGCTCCTTCCCCTCTGCCCCTCCTTTCCCTCTCTCGGCGTTCTTACTTACGTCGACATAGCTATGCACCTGGTTTTCTGTATTCTTTGCAGTTTTGTTCCCCTTGCCTTTTTTTATTTCATTCTTCCTTTTCGGCCTTTTTGCTTCCCCTGTGGGATTTGACTCCACCTCTAAATTTTCTCTCCGTTGTGTGAGCTATTTGGGGAAGAACTCTCTCCCTAGCGCCTATGGCGTCGATTCCTCTTCCTCTTGCTCCCGCTCTTCCTTTCCCGCCGTAGGTCTCCCCCGGCCCTCTTGGTCACCGGAAGCTGATCCGCCTGGCAACAAAGGGATCACACTTCTGATGCCTGACCTGTTGCCTCCCCATGTATGCTTAAGACTGGTTTCTTGTCATTCTGGAGTATCGGAACTCCCGGCAATGGCCGCCGTGACAGAAAAAAAAGTGTGTGAAATCTTATGGGACTTAACTGCTAAGGTCATCAGTCCCTAAGCTTACACTCTACTTAACCTAAACTATCCTAAGGACAAACATACACACACGCCCATGCCTGAGGGAGGACTCGAACCTCCGCTGGGACCAGACGCACAGTCCATGACTGCAGCGCCTTAGACCGCTCGGCCGTGACAGACAGATGGCCCTTGCTATGGTAGGGTGGCACCGATTGGGGAAAGCCCCTGATTGGAGTGGGTTGTATCAGCGTGAATGCTTTGCATATGAAACGTATCAGGCTCCAAGAAACTGGCTGTTCTTCTATGGCCATTTCTTCGGTTTCTAATGGATCGTTTAATGCTGCTTCTTATGATCCTGCAGCCTTCCCTTCCTTGGCTACACCTTCTGAGGAGGTCCAGGCTCGCCAGCTTTGGGGTGAAACACTTTCCCCGCTACGCGGTCTGCACTGGGATGGACGCATCTATCGCCAGAAAACCGTTATTTTTTGTGGAAAATATCGAAGACAAGGTTGGCGAAGTGGAGTCTCTCAGTAAGATGCGGTCGGATTCACTGTTGATTAGAACTTCTTCTGTCGCCCAGTCTGCAGCTCTGAGGATCTCTGGACAATCTAGAACGATGGGGCGTTCATTTGGTTCGGAGTGTTCAGAAAGGTCGTAACGTCAATAGCACCAATACTAGTGCATTTATTCTGGTATTTGACGGAAACAACCTCATGGAGAAGGTCAAGGTTGTGTGTTGGCAGTGTGACATGAAGCCGTGCGTCCCTCTACCCACGAAGTGTTTTTGGTGCTTGAGTTTTGGGCACATGTCTTCGCACCATACAACAGACTCTCTGTGTGGTGACTGTGAACACCAACTGCATGAGGGAAGCCCCTGTGGTCTGCAAGTTATGTGTGTTAATTGTCATGACCATCGCTCTCCACGCTCACCAGATTGCTCGTCTTGTAAGAAATCAAAGAAGATACATGAGCATAAATCCTTTGATCGCTTATCTTACACTGTGGCTGATCAGAAATAAGACTGACTTCATCCTCTGACGATGATTTCTACGTTTGCTTCGGTTATATGCTTTGTCCCTCCTCCCTCTTCCTTACAGCAGTCCTTACCCCTCTCCTCTCCCCCTCCCCTACAGTTCACATGCCCTCCCCTCCAGGTGCTGCTCCTGCTCCTAGGCGGAAGTGTCCACCTTCTTCAGCGCCCACCAGTGATGGGGCTCCCTCCCAAGACCCACTATGCTGTTACCGTTTTTCTAAGTACATCTCAATATTCCTGGCCGCCTTTTACACTCTCGGATCCCCTTGTGACGATATGCAGCGGTCAATTCGGCATTACGCTGGAATGTCCGGGTACTTTTGATCAGGTAGTATAACTTCAGGCGTGCCCCAGGCTAGTGTTATGGGACGCTTGCTCTTTACGTAGTGTGTTAGTGAAGTGAAGACAATGTTAATACTAACGTCACAGGTTTTTCAGTTGGTGCTGTTATCTATAATAAAGCAGTATCTGAAAAAAATGCACAAACATCACCTGATCCTGATGGCATTTTAAAGTGCAAAGATTGGCAACTTGTTTTAAATGCCTTCGAATATGAAACAGTGCGCTTCACACAACGAAGAAAAATAACTGCGATATCACTGTGTCTTCTTCATCTACAAGGATACTCCGCAAATCGCACTTAAATCCTGGGCAAAGGGTTTATCGACACAATAATTCTCTATTATTCCAATCTCGAACAGTGCACGGAGAAAACGAACACCCCTATCTTTCCGTGCGAGCTCTGATTTCACTTCTTTTATTTCGATGATCGTTTCTCTCTATGTAGCCCGGAATCAACAAAATACTGGGTGGTCAAAAAGTCAGTATAAATTTGAAAACTTAATAAACCACGGAATAATGTAGATAGAGAGGTAAAAATTGACACACATGCTTGGAATGACATGGGGTTTGATTAGAACCACCCCATATTGCTAGACTCGTGAAAGATCTCTTGCGCGCGTCGTTTGGTGATGATCGTGTGCTCAGCCGCCACTTTCGTCATGCTTGGCCTCCAAGGTCCCCAGACGTCAGTCCGTACGATTATTGGCCTTGGGGTCTATGGATGCTGAAAGACAACATCCGACGCCAATGCCTCACGATAACTCCGGACATGCTTTACAGTTCTGTTCACAACATTATTCCTCGACTACAGCTATTGTTGAGGAATGATGGTGGACATATTGAGCATTTCCTGTAAAGAACATCATCTTTGCTTTGTCTTACTTTGTTATGCTAATTATTGGTATTCTGATCAGATGAAGCGCCATCTGTCGGACATTTTTTGAACGTTTGTATTTTTTTGGTTCTAATAAAACCCCATGTCATTCCATGCATGTGTGTCAATTTGTACCTCTCTATCTACATTATTCCGTGATTTATTCAATTTTCAAATTTATACTGACCTTTTGATCACCCGGTATTTTCGCATTCGAAGGAGAAAGTTGGTGACTGAAATTTGCTGAGAAGATTCCGCCGCAGCGAAAAGCGCCGTTGCTTTAATGATGTCCACTCCAAACCCTGCATCATGTCAGTAACACTATTCTCCCTATTTCTAGATAATACAAAACGTGCTGCTCTTCTTTGAACTTTCTCGATCTACTCCGTTGATCCTGTCTAGTAAGGATCCAACACAGCGCAGCAGTACTCGAAAAGAGGACGGACAAGCGTAGTGTGCGCTCTTTAATAAATCTGTTGCATCTTCTACGGTAAGTGTTTTGACAATAAAACGCAGTCTTTGGTTCGACTTCCCCACAACATTTTTTTTATGTGTTATTTCCAATTTAAGTTGTTCGTAATTGTAATTCCTAGGCACTTAGTTGCATTTACGGTCTTTATATTTGCCTAATTTATCGTGTAACCGAAGTGTAACGGATTCCTTTTAGCATTCATGTGGATGACCTCACACTTTTCGTTATTTAGGGTCAAATGCCAATTTTAGCACAGTGCAGATATTTTTCCTAAATCGTTTTCCAATTTGTTTTGATCTTCTGATGACTTTACTAGACGATAAAAGATAGCATCAGCTGCAAAGAACTTTAAGACGGCGGCTCAGATTTTCTTCTAAATCGTTTGTATAGGTAAGGAACAGCAGAGGACCTATAACGCTACCTTGGGGTACGTCAGAAATCCCTTCCGTTTTTGTCGACGTCTTAAACTTAACTGCAAACATCCAAAATAGAAAATACCAGTGTATAATTTGTAGTAATATGAGGAGGAATGATTCCATGGGGTCAGCTGTAGGTAAAGCAGGTAACAAATTGCGGTTCGTTGGTAGGATGCTGGCATAATCCATCAACTCTACAAAGGAGTTTGTAGTGGTCGGAATTTTTTCGATATATTATCAGTAAATTGCACGTGAGTGCGGCATTAGCATTTTAAATAAAAATAAATCACAATGTATTAAGTTGCACGTGAGTGCAGCAATTGAAAATTATATAAAAGGATGAGGAATGCCTGCCAAAAAAAACATTATAAATATTTATTTTAAAAAACAAAAATACCTTTGGACTAAAGTTATTCAAATACAATTCACAAGGTACTTTTACTCAGGAAGATGGAAATAATAATTTGTCTGTTATTAATTACAAGAGTCTCAGGGTCGTTGCCCTGGGTTTTGAATCGTGTTTGCTATGAGATAAACGGAACTGGCAGGCGGACTTGGATGAGAGCTGCAGTGCGTTTTACCCGGCAGTGGTGATGCTGACGTAGGAGCGTGGGAAGGCGCGCTGCCGCGCTCATGTAGTCGGCGGCCGAGGCGTGGGTGGCGGCCGGCGGCCGGCGGCCGAAGCTCGCGGCGGAAGGCACTCAGCAACCAAGTACCATCTCCCGGCCCTCGGCGTATGGTCTCCCCTTTCCCGCTGGACGACCAATCTTTTCTTTCCCGGTTCGATGCCAGGTGCCCACCAGGACGATATTTTCACATTTCCCAGAGCTCTGTCTTGGGTATAGCCTGTACACCCGGTTGGCTAGATTATACTCTTCTTCCAACCAATCACAGTGATTGTTCGTCACCCTTGTTAAATGTTCTGTGCCGTCTACAATTTCCACGGTTGATTCGTTCGCACACAAACCTTACTATGGGTGGAATTCCTCACTGGGCAAATGCCATGTCGCCAGTTAAGAATAGATGTGTGCTGTCGATTTGTCACCCTTTCGTTCTCCTCTACTAATGACCCCACACATCATTTGGCAAGAGGGTACACGAAAATGTTAAAAGGCACTCACAGCAAGCGTTCTTTCCCGTAGCGTAGTTTGTATCGGCATCTCACATTCCGCACAGACATCAAATTGTTCTCCGTTTCTTCTCTTCTCAGCAGCGCAGGAAAACAATTCTGGAGTTCTATAGTGGTTTCATGGATGCCTCTGTGGGGAGGGGGGGGGGGGGGAGGGGTAGTGAGTCCCTCGTGGGTAGCTCGGCACCATTCTCTGCCAGCAGTGGCTGGGGTTGCGGTGGCCAGGCCTCTATTCTCAGGTCCATTACAAGTTTGCTTACAAAACGCTCGTGCTACCTATCCTAGAATATTTTTCGTGTATACAACGCTTACCAGACTGGGTTAACAAAGGACATCAAACGTTTACAAACAAGGGCAACTTGAACGGCTTATTTGACCCACAGAAGAGCATCCCTTAGGTGCTGCAAAAATTTAATTGGCAGACTCTTGAAGGTAGATGTAATCTGCCACACGAAAGCCATATTCCAAAGTTTAAAATCACAATATTGAATGAGAAATATAGCATTATACTACAATCCTCTGTGTATAACTCTGCTAGATACTTCTAAGGTAAGATTAGACTAATTCCAGCTCGCACAGACTACCATTCATTTCCCAGTGGATTTCTGAGTTTGGATGTACATAGCACGCCTTTAATCGTCTGTTATCTGTATGTCCCGTTTTATGTAGTAGCTTCACTAACAGGAAAGTCAGTCTATCCTCAGAATGACTGCATACGAAACCATAAGCAGGAAATGGTACTGCCTTCACACGATTGTAGGTTTCGGGGATTAGGTGTTTTGCGACTATCGAGAGACGTGATACCATGGTTCAGACATTGTACTCGCGTTCGAAGGGCTAGAGCTGAAATAATAACCTGAGAGTACGGATTTAATTTTTTCAGTAGTTTCCATGAACTGAAGCTACATTTGAATCTGCACGTCGCTAGTCTAGAGACGATGTGACAGTACATAGGGTACCATAATTTTTTTCCTTCATGATCTAATCGCCCATGGCACACATGAAGAAATTTCTGTGAAAGCAGAGAAAGCAAAATTCTCGTGACTATTTCACATGATGAACGTTGAAGGCAGTAGTGTGTTGACTGACATGTACCTGAGCGTAGTTTTAAGCCGTGTAAGCTCTCGTCTGATAATCGAAACTTAGACCCCAAAGCAAAGGATAAGAATTCGTCGAACAAGGTTTTCGTAACTGACCTCTACTGTGATTAAATTTCAAATCCTCAATAATCCTCCGATAAATCTGGCATTAGCATCTGCCTTCTGCGGCTATATTTATGTACTCTTTCCACTTTTAATCGCTCCGGATGGAATTTCCACGATACATGGCGGTTGTGAACGATTTTGTTTGATGGTCAGTCATATTGCCAAGCTATTGACTGTTAAAGGACAATACTAACATTTTGTTGTTCTGAATCAGCTGCGAGTCTTTGCAGAAAGCGCCGTCACCTGCACATAAGGAGACTGCCAGCTGGTTCCTACGATAACGCCAGAGACGACACCTTCTCCTTACGCAATTCTTGTGACACCCTGTGTCTAATTATATGCGTGACGTTGATCTCTCAGCCTGTGAGATTTCTGGGATGCCTCTGAATCACGGAACGCAGGCGCATCGTACGCTGTCCTGCAACTAACACTGCTCCTGCCGTAGCAGGCAACGTTGGTGCTGTCATAAAACTGAGAGGCACCTCGGGCGCTACCTACGCTCGGTTAACTGGCTGCTCATTCGCCCCGAGTGATTTGCACTCCGCTTTCGCCCTGCAGCAACGAGCAGCGCTGCAGGCAAATTGAAGTTGCCGCAGTTGCTCGAGATGCCGCAATACAGGCAGTTGCTCCGCGTGGAATTCACTACCGAGCCTTTGGCTGCTGAGTATCCTGAAAGATCTTTCTGTACTACATCTGACTGGCGATGTATGTGGTTTCTCTGGCGACCAGATAACGGACACGTTCACGGCTGAGGGCCTCTTAGTAGTAGTAGTCAGGAACATGGTCAAGAGATCGGGGCTCATGTGCTCTGAAGTAATACAGGGTGTTTCAAAAATGACCGGTATATTTGAAACGGCAATAAAAACTAAACGAGCAGCGATAGAAATACACCGTTTGTTGCAATATGCTTGGGACAACAGTACATTTTCAGGTGGACAAACTTTCGAATTTACAGTAGTTACAATTTTCAACAACAGATGGCGCTGCAAGTGATGTGAAAGATATAGAAGACAACGCAGTCTGTGGGTGCGCCATTCTGTACGTCGTCTTTCTGCTGTAAGCGTGTGCTGTTCACAATGTGCAAGTGTGCTGTAGACAACATGGTTTATTCCTTAGAACAGAGGATTTTTCTGGTGTTGGAATTCCACCGCCTAGAACACAGTGTTGTTGCAACAAGACGAAGTTTTCAACGGAGGTTTAATGTAACCAAAGGACCGAAAAGCGATACAATAAAGGATCTGTTTGAAAAATTTCAACGGACTGGGAACGTGACGGATGAACGTGCTGGAAAGGTAGGGCGACCGCGTACGGCAACCACAGAGGGCAACGCGCAGCTAGTGCAGCAGGTGATCCAACAGTGGCCTCGGGTTTCCGATCGCCGTGTTGCAGCTGCGGTCCAAATGACGCCAACGTCCACGTATCGTCTCATGCGCCAGAGTTTACACCTCTATCCACACAAAATTCAAACGCGGCAACCCCTCAGCGCCGCTACCATTGCTGCACGAGAGACATTCGCTAACGATATAGTGCACAGGATTGATGACGGCGATATGCATGTGGGCAGCATTTGGTTTACTGACGAAGCTTACTTTTACCTGGACGGCTTCGTCAATAAACAGAACTGGCGCATATGGGGAACCGAAAAGCCCCATGTTGCAGTCCCATCGTCCCTGCATCCTCAAAAAGTACTGGTCTGGGTCGCCATGTCTTCCAAAGCAATCATTGGCCCATTTTTCAGATCCGAAACGATTACTGCATCACGCTATCTGGACATTCTTCGTGAATTTGTGGCGGTGCAAACTGCCTTAGACGACACTGCGAACACCTCGAGGTTTATGCAAGATGGTGCCCGGCCACATCGCACGGCCGACATCTTTAATTTCCTGAATGAATATTTCGATGATCGTGTGATTGCTTTGGGCTATCCGAAACATACAGGAGGCGGCGTGGATTGGCCTCCCTATTCGCCAGACATGAACCCCTGTGACTTCTTTCTGTGGGGACACTTGAAAGACCAGGTGTACCGCCAGAATCCAGAAACAATTGAACAGCTGAAGCAGTACATCTCATCTGCATGTGAAGCCATTCCGCCAGACACGTTGTCAAAGGTTTCGGGTAATTTCATTCAGCGACTACGCCATATTATTGCTACGCATGGTGGATATGTGGAAAATATCGTACTATAGAGCGCCATCTGTTGTTGAAAATTGTAATTACTGTAATTTCGAAAGTTTGTCTGCCTGAAAATGTACTGTTGTCCCAAGCATATTGCAACAAACGGTGTATTTCTATCGCTGCTCGTTTAGTTTTTATTGCCGTTTCAAATATACCGGTCATTTTTGAAACACCCTGTATGTGCTGGGTAACTGCAAGGGTCGGACAAAGTCATGTCAACATTTATGTATATTGCCCTCATTCCGTAACGTGCTTTCTGTCTTACTATAGTACACTAACTTAGTCTTTCTTCTGTTCGTTTTTGTTATGCACTACATTTAATTTTGTTTATAAATGGAAATGTCGTGTCGCTAGGGCCTCACGTCGGGTAAACCAGTCGCCTGGTGCAAGTATTTAAAGTTGACACCATTTTGGCGATTTGCGTGTCGATTGGGATGAAATGATGATGATAAGAACAACACAACACTCAGTCCCTGAGCGGAGAAAATCTCTCCGAGCCAGACGGGAATCGAACCCGGGCCGATAGGCATGACATTCCGTCGCGCTGTCCATTCAGCTGCCAGGGGCGGACATTTTGTTTATGATTAAAATTCGACGACATTCCGCAACTGGAGAATTTTATAGTAATTAAAGAGAATTCTGAATTGCACCATGCTCTAACACGAGCAGATTCGATCAGAGAATTGCCTCACCAGGTTTCCAAGAAATGTAATGCCTGTACTACGAATGCAATAGTTATAGTTCATATTCACAGATATTACACACTGTAAGAAAATGAAACTAATAAGTACGCACAATTTAAGGTTCGCACATATACCTACATGTTAATCAAAAAGTAGTGGATTTATTTGTCTATATAACTTTTCCCGGGAAGTCACTGCATCATCGTGTCGTATAGAGCAACGTTTTGGGTCGATTTTCTAAATGGGGATCAGGAGCAATACACAGTGGTCTTGTTTTAAGAGTGCTCCAGTACAACTAAAAATACTTGTCATTGTTCGAAAGAACGTGTCCGCTTCTGACTCGCTGTTTTTCTTTCTTTCTTTCTTTTTCTTTTTGTAACAGACCTTAGTTATCGCACTTTTATTGAGGTAAGCAAATTACATAAACTTATAGATCTTATAGGCTCTGACTAACTCAAATATACTGTCTATGACTTTTTCTCAGACTTCTCAGAGCAATCAAATTCTATTACTGAAGTGGCTTTTTTTATAGAGACAAACGGCGGAGCTGCTTCTGTTCTGCCTTAAGTCGAATTTTAACACCGATATCTTTCCAGAAACAAGGGATGGCTGCCAACTCTTTCTGAATACAAATCAGGAATTATCAATTATAGGAAATTAAAGTCATCAACTTCGATCTTCGACAGAATGCTAACTACTATTCGGACGCTTTCAAATTTTAAAAAGTTTATTGGAATCTCTAATACTTATATTCGATCTGCAGTCTGAATTCAGTATTCTCGCCACCTTTAGTGGGGAGGCAGGTACAGAGAGGCTTCCCTTGAGCCACTCAAATCTGTTTCTGTTAGTTGCGTACGAATCGTTTCACTAATAGAGAGATTCGCGTGCAGTCTTTAATGTTCACGGGCACTGTTCTTGAGTGCTGTGTGCTTCTCCTCTCTGGGATTAGTTTAATTTTTGTGGTGAGAGTAGCCTCAACTGATTTCGTCAGTACTGACTTTCGTACTGAATGAAAATCTTCTTGCCACCAACATCAGAGAAAATTTCTACTTTCAGAGCGGCCAGTTTTGGCTGTGCTTCCGATGCTCATATCTGAAGTTAGATTTTACTTGGTTTTGACTGCTACAGTGCTTACTGTTTTCTTATGCACTCCAGCTTCTTTATCGGGTCAATGAAGCTGCGGTGAGTTCTTCTGAAGCCGAGGAACTGTGTTCGATCGAAAAATTCTTTTTTGGCTCTCAACGGTCAGTACAGCACTAGTGTTTAAAAGTATGTGCACTAGTGTTCAAAAGTACGTACACTAGTGTTAAAAATTAAGTGTACTGCAGTTCAACTGTGCGTGCACTAGTGTTCGAGAATTCAATACGATCTTCAAAAGAGGAGAAATAGAAGCAAAAACTGAACAGTCACTGATAGTGTTAGGTTTCCCCCAAACCAGAATTGTACTCTATGTAACAGCTACGAAGTGCTTCTTGCTAGGAAGAACAACTTACTAAACAAGTAGCAAAAACAGGGCCTAATATACGACGCAAAGGAATTAGACATTGGCTGCGAGTGGGCGTTGATTTAAATCAATCGGTGGGGGAGGGGGGGTTAAAAATTTGTGCTGGACTGGTATTCAAACCGGGATCTCCTGCTTTATTAGACATACACGCTGACCACTGTGCTGCTCGGACACTTTAAAGCCAGAAAATGAGCGTCTTGCCACTCCGCCAGGAACAGAACTCAGCCAGTGGTCGGGGCTGAGTTCCTGCATCTGAGTCTACGCGTTGGGCCGCCAGTCTGCTCGAGTTGCTCGGGTAACGGTCATTGGCGGTTGGATCGGTCGGTTGGTCGATCGCGTACTGAGACGAGATGACTTGTCCGCCATGAGCGTTCGCGCATGTGAGGTCCCCACGTGTTCAGTGGACAGCGCCGTATAGAAAGGGGTAGTGGCTTCGCGGTTCACACGAGAGCAACAGGAGCGAAACCACGACATCGGGCTGGCCGGGGCGAGCTGCTACGCCGTGAGACGGGAGATCGGCGCGCCTTGCTGCGTCCGTTGAAGCGGCTGGCAGCGCACTGTGTAACCTCCCCCTCACTTATCGACCTTAATGACAGTGAAAAATTAAACCGCGTGTACCTAATGGAAATTTGGGAAAAGCAATCGTCACCGAAGTTAATCTGTCGGTAAAGAGGGAGGAAAGGATTACATCTAAATGAAAGGAAAAATGCAAATGAAACTGGTGGAAATTAACTTTTGAAAAGGTGTAAAGTTAATAAAGAAAGTAAATGTGCGGCCGTTACGTTAACAATTAACTAGCGGTAATTAGATATTTGAGATTTGGGGAAAATTACGGTCGCCAGTCCTATGGACAATTACTATAGTAACTGAAAAAGAAAGGTTATTGCACATATAACTAGCACTAAAAGCGTGGCAACTGAAGGTTGACACGTGTTGTGTGAAAACTGAATGTTTGTCTGAAGTAATAAATTTCGCTACACCCTGACTTAATTTAGCAAAAGAATTAATAAAACTGGAAAATTGAAAGTTAATTTAGTGACTGAAATTAAAAGTGAACTTTGTTTCTGAAGCATATCGAAATTCAGTAAAATACAGTTAGTCTTGGGCTACCTCAACAATCATTTCAAAAGCTACTTGTATCTACGCAATTTAGAAATAAGAGATTTAACTTCGAACTTGAATTAAATGATTCTGAACAATTAACTATAGTAAAATTTAGTACGTACCAAGCTGAGCTGCAGTCACAGGTAAGCTAAAATACGGTAACAAAACTCGCATTCTTAATTTGTGCTTGTGTAATCTAAATATTGTAGCCAGCTACGAATACTTTAACTGAACTTTGAAATTAAAGCAGTGAAATCGAATGCTTTTACTTTAATGCTGGCGTTTGAATTTAAACGACACTCGAGTTCATTCCGGAAAAGGAAGGGACCCTGCTTGGTAATGCAATTGGGACAATGAGCAACAAATGTTCATGCTAAGGTGCTGTAGTTGCTGTAATTATAGTTACGAAAATGGAACAGTTTGAAAAGCTGAGGTCTGTCATACAGTTCTAAAACTTTACGTGCTTCCAGTCTTCCTTGTTGGTTGACTGAAGGTTTGAAGCCGTCAAGGAGGTGGCGACAGTCACTCATTGTCGGCCGTCGCTGTTGCAGAAGCTGGATGTTGGCGCGCCTTCTTCTCGACACGGTCACCAGGCGAAACGGGCCCTTGATGTGCGCCAGCTAATGCTTCCCGTCCGCGACACCGTGTCAGAGTCTCACATAGCAAGTCGAGCGCAATTACATGGCGCCAAACCCCGAAAGCGCAGCAACTCGCGGGAGCGTCACACAACACACCTGCTCCACTCGCTACTCCAGCCAGACTCTCTCTCTGCCCGCGCTCCACGCGACAGAGTTAACACTACCAAAGATCCTAAACACTTTCGTTCTCCACACGACCTATCGATGTATTCGATCGATAGTATAGTTTTCCCTAGGCCACACCAAGCGTATAAATACAAATAATCTTTACACAACAAATCAATTATACATCGACATAAATGCATATATATATATATATATATATATATATATATATATATATATATATATACAAATAGTAACACAATTACAACATATAAAGGCACAGAAATGTCATATATTCAGGTAACAAAATAAGGAAAAAATTTACAGTACAATAGATGGAAATAGGAGGATATGCATTTCCGGCGTTACAACTGTTCGGGAGAGCGTTGGGGGTGCTGTGCCAGGTCTTCGCCAGAAATAGCAATTTATTAGAAGTTAAGTGATTGGAGATATGTTTATAACACTGCAACTAGATTTACGTAGCTTGTACAATCAAATACCAAATTTAGTCTATTACGTACTATTCCCCAACAGAACAACTAGTCCTGTCACGGAAAAGCCGCGTATAACTGCTACCTGAAGGCAGGTCGTGAAATAAAACTATCTTGTTAAAGCAATTATGGTATAATGCAACAGAGCAGTGTTACCCTCTGAGTGGAATTTTTGTTATGTTGACCGTATTGTACCTAACGGAGGTGACATATCGGAA
This sequence comes from Schistocerca nitens, assembly GCF_023898315.1. NCBI lineage: Eukaryota > Metazoa > Arthropoda > Insecta > Orthoptera > Acrididae > Schistocerca > Schistocerca nitens. The sequence continues at coordinate 925,248,584 of NC_064617.1, read as the reverse complement.
GTGAAAGTCAGAATTACGTAAATATTTAAACTGTAACAAACAATATTTTACCTACTTACACTGTGCAAAGAATAAAGAAAACGGCCGCCAGCCTAATTAGGCAAGAGAATGATTGACATTCTTGTTCAAGAAAATAGGTATGAGTAAATTGAACGGGCAAACACAACCTATACTTTGCCACACGCGAGTGCAATGAACTCTGGCACCTGAATACAGTATGTTCACGGCAAGATTGGATCTGCCAGAGCAGAACAAACTTATTTGCATAAATATAACAGATAACAATACACACTATTTCTTTCAGGGCTTATTCAAACTGAATGGTCTTTATAACATTGCTGTTAGTATTCACTGTAGAATCATAAACTGGACATAGTACTGAACCTATCTTTCAAACATTTTTCTATCTGACAAAAAATTGTAGTTTACTGCAAAATTATGAATTGATCACTGGTTAAGTCTCTCTCAACTAAATACTATTCTATTTAGAATGAAAGTTAATTGGAATTCACTAACAGGTTACTTCTCACTGTCTTTTGAATAAAGAAATTATTGTTTTCATAAATAGTGGTCTTTCTATTAATTGTTATTTATCGTGAGCATAAATGGATAACCTGTGGATCCTATTACACTATTAATATGCACTTTCAATACCCAAAAGAAACAAGTGCTTAGCAAGCATGAGTATATAACTTTCCACTATTGCAGTTTTCCACTTTTACTACAGTGAGACACAAAATTAACATATTTGTAAGATACTGACTCACCTTTTGCGATTTACAACAAGCAGCAATGTGATCATTTACTAAGCAAAACTTTATAAGCCCCAGTCTTAAGATCTTTTAATTTTGAAGTTGGCAACAACATATTAATAAGCAGTTTTAATAGAAAAATTATTTTCTGCAAGCATAAATTACTTTAGTTCACTCTCTTGCCACATTAACTTTAACTTTCTTTTTTACTACGTTCAAGAGACATTAATTAGTTAAAACACTAGGCTTTAATGTTCTTTCAATAAGGACACTCGGTAATCCCTTTAGTTCAAGCGGAGAGGAACATGATAGGTGTTATGATAAGGAAAAAAATCGAGGTAGGTACATAAATTCAGTTATAAATTAGCTTATATTTGAGCACACTACACATCCAATAGGTTGATCCTTCACTGTACGTTACTATAGTGTTCCGTTACAGTGATTGCGCAAAGTGGTGGCGATTGCATGTTAGTAGGTGGATTAGCAGATAGAATCGCTGGACTCTGTCATTTCTTCGTGGCGATGATAGATACCAATTTCAGAGTAGTTCCAGCTTTTTATCCATCCATCCGAGGCATTGGAAAGCGTCAAGAAAAGCCTCTCTCGGAACCAGCACAATATACAACTTTTACATGGGCAGTTCACAGTTCCGTTGCTCGTTCCCGACTGACTCTTGGTTCCACCTATTCTACCTAGGCCAACCACAATTTGCGCGCACTACATAGTTCCGTTCCCGAGGGGAACCAAAACACCTTTTACGTACAAAATAACTAAGAACAGCAAACAAACATTTTAAATAAAACAGAACATTTGCATATATCGGTAGTTCTACACAAAATTATTTAAATAAAATTATTTAATTTTAAAGATACCCAATGAGATTATGTAAGAAAGACAAAACATATCATTACAGAGATTATACTTCATTACAGAATCGAATTAACCGTACACTAATTACAGAAGTTCAATGATGGGATGTTGAACAAAATAGAAAGCTAAATGAATCAACAAAAGGTATGTAGTGTCTAAGTTATAGTTTTACATGTTGTTTTCATTTACTTATTAAATTCTACTTGTTTTCTTGGTGGTCACCAGCCGCTTTGTTTTGGGGTTGTCCCACCATTCTTCTCCGTTTGCCCAGCCGCGGGTAGGTGGTTATTTGTGAATTGATTGTTCAGTTTTTCCCTTGTGGAATTGGGGAGGTTTAGAGCAATCTGCGGTTCGGGTTGTTTACGTTAATAGCTGCCTCTGTCATGTTTGTCGGATTCGGTGTTAACGAATTTATTGCTTAAAGACCGAATTCTTGAAATATGTTTTTATCTTGCCTATCATCTTGCGAGATGGAATATGTGTAATGTAGAGCATGTTGTACATTTTAAAAGTCTGCATTTTATGGGTTTTATTTAAATAGTCATTTTAGGTTATAAGAGTGCCACTTTCGGTGGCAAATAATTTGAGTGTTGTGCACCTCTTACGGAGTGCATAGTTTACTTGTTTCTGTGAGTTGTTAAAAATTTTTAGTTTAAAGTAATCTGGTGAGTTGCAGATTTGCACCAGTGTTCTCTTTCAGAGGTTGTTCTGAGCGGTCATGACAACGGCCGTGTTGAAAGGGAGCAGGCAAGATTCTCAGCCCGAAGGCTCATACTGTTAATATTGTTCTTTCTGCCTCTAAATAAAATTGTAACTTGATATTTAGAGGGTGCTATTCTGCTTGTAATTTTAAATCTGTTTTTGAAAAGCTTTTAGAAATAAAATTTACATTTGTTAAAGGTAATTTCATTTTCCTGGCAACTACTTCCACGCTCACATAGTGTGATTAAATGTGTTAATGTCCTTGATGAATCGCTAGTAAATAAAGTAAATTCTTTAAGAAAAGATTTTGAAAGTAAATTTACGGTTCACCATCATAAAGCCATCCTGTAGAACAAAGTGTATCGTGTTACAATTAACATATACGAGTACAATACTAGGCCAGTCAAAGTACAAGTACGTTTGACAATACGATTATATACCAAATAAGCACTATCATAATGAGTGTATGTTGGCCAAACAGCTTGTGTGTGTGGCTAAGAGTTAGGTACTATTTGCATACGACAGTCAACTGCTACTTGCACCGAAACAATGTCACGTGAGCATTGACTATCGTTAGGTAAACTGAAGTAGGGGGTGCAGAAGGGAGTGCAACATGGGGAAGTTGCTGTATTTTACAAAGTTACAAAATAAAGGTTACGTATGGCCAAAAATAATATCCATTTCAGCTTGATGGTAAAACAGTCACAATATAAAAGATGCATGCACAAAAGATATCTTGCAAACACATAAGCGTCACGCCTCGTAGCGCCACCAGTGGCCACTCAGTACAGTGACAATAGCGCACATAATGGTACATAATTCAGTTTATTTATACAGAAAACGAGAATATCTAAGTCACAATATAAACCGTAGCATGTACAAAAAGAATTTTACGAACGTTTTCGCATCATACTTCGTAGCACAACAAGTGGCCAATCAGTATAATAATAAATGTAACGTACATGATGATACACAGTCCAAATAATTTAACCACATAAGCTAAAATCTCCAAGACCACTTAAGCAAGAGCCTCACAAACCTCCATTATATTTGGATACTTCGAACGTGATGCCGCTACATACTGACTGGCTGTTTCGTTTTAGGTAAAATACTGCGCATTTCAATCGTTGTTATAATTTTTTTAAAATTTCTATCATTGCCAGCTTGTTGGTGTCATGTACATATGTGATCAAAAGTATCCGGACACCTGGCTGAAAATGACTTAAAAGTTCGTGGCACCCTCCATCGGTAATGCTGGAATTCAGTATAGTGTTGGCCCACACTTAGCCTTGATGACAGCTTCCACTCTTGCAGGCATGGGTTCAGTAAGGTACTGGAAGGTTTCTTGGGGAATGGCAGCCCATTCTTCACGGAGTGCTGCACTGAGGAGAGGTATCGATGTCGATCGGTGAGGCCTTGCACGAAGTCGATGTTCCAAAACATCCCAAAGATGTTCTATAAGAGAGAGGTGCGGACTATGTGCAGGCCAGTCCATTACAGGGATGTTATTGTCTTGTAACCACTCCGCCACAGGCCGCGCATTATGAACAGGTGCTCGATCGTGTTGAAAGAAGCAAACGCCATCCCCGAATTGCTCTTCAACAGTGGGAAGCAAGAAGGTGCTTAGAACATCAATGTGGCCTGTGCTGTGGTAGGGCCACGCAAAACAACAAGGGGTGCAAGCCTCCTCCGTGAAAAACACGACCACACCATAACACCACCGCCTCCGAATTTTACTGTTGGCACCACACACGCTGGCAGATGACGTTCACCGCGCATTCGCCATACCCACACCCTGCCATCGAATCACCACATTGTATATCGTGATTCGTCACTCCACACAACTTTTTCCACTGTTCAGTCGTCCAATGTTTACGCTCCTTACACAAAGCGAGGCGTCGTTTGGCATTTACCAGCGTGATGTGTGGCTTATGAGCAGCCGCTCGACACTGAAATCCAAGTTTTCGCACCTCCTGCCTAACTGTCGTAATACTTGCAGTGGATCCTGATGCAGTTTGGAATTCTTGTGTGATGGTCTGGATAGATGTCTGCCTATTACATATTACGACCCTCTTCAACCGTCGGCGGTCTCTGTTAGTCAACAGACGAGGTCGACCTGTACGCTTTTGTGCTGTATGTGTCCCTTCATGTTGCCACTTCTATCATATCAGAAACAGTGGACCTAGGGATGTTTATGAGTGTGGAAATCTCGCGTACAGACGTATGACACAGGTGACACCGAATCAGCTGACCACGTTCGAAGTCCGTGATTTCCACGGAGAGCCTCATTCTGCTCTCACGGTGTCTAATGAGTACAGAGGTCGCTAATATGGGGTCCCTGCCAGTAGGTGGCAGTGCAATGCATCTAAAATGAAAAACCTATGTTTTTTGGGGCGTCCGGATACTTTTGATCACGTAGTGTATTTGTGGTCACTTTGGGTGTCATGAATGAGGAACATGTGACAGGCACATGATGACTGTCAACAGACGGTTGATGGTGAAATCAGATCAGAATTCCCACATAGCCATACTACTACAAACGAAATGAAATTTCACTGGTTGAGAGGGTTTGTGATGTGATTACAGTTATTGCATTATTTAGTCGAATTACAAAGAAATTGGCTGTATGAGGTCACTTCTCAGTATGACCCTGCATCCCCTCTGGTTCTTATGTACGTAATGATTCGAATAGTAAGGGTGTCATAAGATCGTTGCGTCCTCTCCTGAGGCGAGATGCCCATTACTGTTGTAAATGGTACTTGATACTGGCACTAGGATGGAGTTGACGTCCTAGTTGGTCCCATACACGTTCTGTCGGGGAAAGATGAAAGAATCGCACTGGCCATAGGAATACCTCAAAGTAACGCAGTCAGTTCACAGAGGCATGTGCCATGTGTGGAGGAGAGTTGTTATGTTGAAAAATAGCATCATGAAACTGTCACATGATAAGTAACATATGAAGACGCAGGATGTCTGTGGCATACCGTGGTGCAATCAGAGGTCAATCGGTCACTGGTAGCCGTGACCTGAAGTCATACACGATAGGATCCAACACCTTCATGCCAGAAGTAACACCACTGTGCTTCTCAAAAATATTGGACGAATGGGACCTCTCCCTGGGTCTCCACTGACGATGGTTACCTGGGGCGTGCAGAACCGCGATTCGTCGCTGAATCCAATACAATGCCGTGCCATTCTTTAGTAGTCCAAGCTTCCTAATTATGGCACCATTCCAAACCAGCTGTGGTTTTAACTGCAGCCTACGCATAAGAAGTTAACTTCCTGATCTGACTGTTGCTCGTCTGAGACCAATGCCGCTGGGTGGCACAGAATGATACATGATGCCCAGCTCTTGTTCTCGGATACCTGACGCAGATATGGAGCGGTTACATTGTGTTTGGCGCACATTACAGCGATTCTACCTCTACCTTGTGGTAGTCAGACGTGGTCGAGCAGAACATTGAGGAAGAGTATTCTTGCCTTCACGTTGTCAAGCATTCCAACATCGTACCATTGTCATATTCGAATTCTCCGCAGACTTGTATATTGCAGGAGTCGATCAGCCGTCCGAAGTTCGTATGCTGCTGATAATACTGTCTCATACGAGTATGCGGCATCTCTGTCTCCTCTGTAGTGTTCACGCAACACCTGACGCTGTTCCCTTTCTCTTATATAACCTTCCTGGCTTTATACATCTTATCGTGCCTGGTAATTACACTACACACGAAAAACACTGATGCACTGTTGTGGCCGTGTTACCTCTCGCAGCAAATTGCAACTCGACTTATTTACATACCCTCCGTATGGCGTGTACATTGACATCTGATCATCTCTTCGAGATGCTTCACTATTTTTGTCAGGCACCGTGGGTTAGAATGCCATCAGCTTTCAATGTAGTGAACTTAGGTATTTAGTTGGGAACTGTCTTAAATAAAAAAAAATATTTTATGCGATCTTGGCTGTTGAATGGATTTTGATCATTTCAGTTGGTTCAAGCTTGCATTTCCGGTCAACATAGAGCTACTCTGTTGAATCAGTTTCTTGCGATTGGAGACTCTCACTGCGTAGGCTGACTAGCGGATCTGACTCTATAGATCATATTTTGGCTGCGTAGGAGGAAAGAACTGCTGCTGATCAGGGCTCTTCTAGGTAACTGCAAATCTCTTACACGGGAATGACGGGACGGACTGCTGACAGAGATCTTGAACCTCATCACAGAGCGCTCGCCTCAGCTTGTACTGTATCTTGGATTAACCACATTCTCTGTCAACTGCTTTTCTGCAATAGAAGGGATATCCCGGTTTTGCCTCGTTTAAGTCCTGCCTGGTTCCGTAGTCTTTCCAATAGCCTGATCATTCCTTATTTATAATTTAATTTTAAATACTGCTGTTGAAATTATACTGTTGTTTAAACGCTTATAGTGATGTATGTGTTGACCAACGCAGTTGCCTCGTTGCATGCAAATGAATTATCGAAACCTTGTTTCAGCAATTTGATCCGTTTATGAGGTATTAGAGGCGTTCCCAAAATGAAGGATGGAAGGAAAAAAATGCATTAGGGTTTAACATTCTATCTGTCAGCTCCACCTGCTACAATTAAGAATCAATATTTACGAGTGTGAAGGGAACTATTTCTCAAGGGTAGAGAAGGAGCCCAAGTCACTTTGGGGTACGATCGTCACTTCTTAACGGTTCACACGTTAAATGATCAATTTCTCTAGTTGTTCATAGCCAAAAAAACACACTATGTGCTATCAGATTCTCTAAAGATTAATGTAGTGGGCTCTGTCATTTCATTTTTAACATCACTGATACATTGACAAACACAGAGGCACGCATACCTTCAGTGTCCGCAACCTGTGTGCCGTGATTTTCAAGAAATTAGATCTAATTTATAACCTTCAATTTTAAAGAAAAACGTGCTTGTTTGTTCTTCAGTTATTTATCACATAATGATAACTATTAGATTTTCAAAGAAATTTAATGTAGTTCATTTACTCAATATACGTTTCTTAAGTAATTGTATTCTCTCCTGCACCACTACACCGGCTATGCCGCTAGGTTGAGACTACCGTGTCTTTTGTGTACGGCTGTATGCGCTTTTCCCTAAAGTTATGGCCATCAACAAAAATGTCCCTGTCTTATTGTTCTTATTACCTTTGTAAGTAGGCTGTTTAGGTTCTTATATCGGTAACGCCACGTAGCGCTCTGTATGAAAATCACTGGCTGTGCTGTGTGCAGTCTGTGGCTAGTTTGCATTGTTGTCTACCACTGTAGTGTTGGGCAGCGGCAGCTGGGGATGTTAACAGCGCGTAGCGTTGCGCAGTTGGAGGTGAGCCGCCAGCAGTGGTGGATGTGGGGAGAGAGATGGCGGAGTTTTGAAATTTGTAAGACTGGATGTCATGAACTGCTATATATATTATGACTATTAAGGTAAATACATTGTTTGTTCTCTATCAAAATCTTTCATTTGCTAACTATGCATATCAGTAGTTAGTGCCTTCAGTAGTTTGAATCTTTTATTTAGCTGGCAGTAGTGGCGCTCGCTGTATTGCAGTAGTTCGAGTAACGAAGATTTTGGTGAGGTAAGTGATTTGTGAAAGGTATAGGTTAATGTTAGTCAGGGCCATTCTTTTGTAGGCATCACTGAAAGACAGATTGCATTGCGCTAAAAATATTGTGTGTCAGTTTAAGCACAGTCATGTATAATTCTTCTAAGGGGGCGTTTCACCTTGTTTTGACATTTGTTCCAACTTGTGGCCGCTTCTTAAGCTGTATTGCTCTTTCCGCTCGCCGCCAAAGGACCGAAACATTATCAGCCAATAATATAGTGTTTCAATATTACTTCTGTTATTGAATTTCCATTGCTTGAGGATTTCAGTTCAGTTTCATCACGGCTATGCTCTACAGTAGTACGATTGCTACATCAGTATTTTCAATTACAGTGCCATTAAACTACACTCTTGGAAATGGAAAAAAGAACACATTGACACCGGTGTGTTAGACCCACCATACTTGCTCCGGACACTGCGAGAGGGCTGTACAAGCAATGATCACACGCACGGCACAGCGGACACACCAGGAACCGCGGTGTTGGCCGTCGAATGGCGCTAGCTGCGCAGCATTTGTGCACCGCCGCCGTCAGTGTCAGCCAGTTTGCCATGGCATACGGAGCTCCATCGCAGTCTTTAACACTGGTAGCATGCCGCGACAGCGTGGACGTGAACCGTATGTGCAGTTGACGGACTTTGAGCGAGGGCGTATAGTGGGCATGCGGGAGGCCGGGTGGACGTACCGCCGAATTGCTCAACACGTGGGGCGTGAGGTCTCCACAGTACATCGATGTTGTCGCCAGTGGTCGGCGGAAGGTGCACGTGCCCGTCGACTTGGGACCGGACCGCAGCGACGCACGGATGCACGCCAAGACCGTAGGATCCTACGCAGTGCCGTAGGGGACCGCACCGCCACTTCCCAGCAAATTAGGGACACTGTTGCTCCTGGGGTATCGGCGAGGACCATTCGCAACCGTCTCCATGAAGCTGGGCTACGGTCCCGCACACCGTTAGGCCGTCTTCCGCTCACGCCCCAACATCGTGCAGCCCGCCTCCAGTGGTGTCGCGACAGGCGTGAATGGAGGGACGAATGGAGACGTGTCGTCTTCAGCGATGAGAGTCGCTTCTGCCTTGGTACCAATGATGGTCGTATGCGTGTTTGGCGCCGTGCAGGTGAGCGCCACAATCAGGACTGCATACGACCGAGGCACACAGGGCCAACACCCGGCATCATGGTGTGGGGAGCGATCTCCTACACTGGCCGTACACCACTGGTGATCGTCGAGGGGACACTGAATAGTACACGGTACATCCAAACCGTCATCGAACCCATCGTTCTACCATTCCTAGACCGGCAAGGGAACTTGCTGTTCCAACAGGACAATGCACGTCCGCATGTATCCCGTGCCACCCAACGTGCTCTAGAAGGTGTACGTCAACTACCCTGGCCAGCAAGATCTCCGGATCTGTCCCCCATTGAGCATGTTTGGGACTGGATGAAGCGTCGTCTCACGCGGTCTGCACGTCCAGCACGAACGCTGGTCCAACTGAGGCGCCAGGTGGAAATGGCATGGCAAGCCGTTCCACAGGACTACATCCAGCATCTCTACGATCGTCTCCATGGGAGAATAGCAGCCTGCATTGCTGCGAAAAGTGGATATACACTGTACTAGTGCCGACATTGTGCATGCTCTGTTGCCTGTGTCTATGTGCCTGTGGTTCTGTCAGTGTGATCATGTGATGTATCTGACCCCAGGAATGTGTCAATAAAGTTTCCCCTTCCTGGGACAATGAATTCACGGTGTTCTTATTTCAATTTCCAGGAGTGTATTTTTTTCTCCATATGGTAAGTTCATTGTACGAAGTGGTCCATCGTCGGGTGCTAGTAGTGAAACCATCGATTCCGAAAAAATTTGAAACCTATGTTCTGCGCCCATCCTGATAAAGCAAGTGTCAACATTTTCGTTCTGGATGGCTTTCGCAGATTTATTGGTCTTTCACTTAGGTATAACTGTAGGTCATCAGCGCATAAATGATATCAGCGATGGGAAACGATAGTCAACGCATCATTAATATATAATGAAAAAAGTAGCCGGCCGGTGTGGCTGAGCGGTTCTAGGCGCTTCAGTTCGGAACCGCGCGACCGCTACGGTCACAGGTTCGAATCCTGCCTCGGGCATGGGTGTGTGTGATGTCCTTAGGTTAGTTAGGTTAAGTAGTTTTAAGTTCTAGGGGGCTTATGACCTCAGATGTTGAGTCCCATAGTGCTCCGAGTCATTTGAACAATTTTTTTTTTTGAAAAAGTAATGGGCCCAATGCTGATCCTCCTGGAACCTCTGATACTACATTATTCCATTGTGACCTCTTTGTTCCGACCATTACACAATGTTGGCGGTGTGTAAGGTATGAGTGGACCCATTGCACAGCACCTGAAGAAAAGTTTTGACTTTTGAGTTTAGCAAGCAGAATACCAAAGTCGACAATGTCGAAAGCTTTGCCAAAGTCCAGAAAGCACATAGTAGTCGCTTCTTGTTGGCCATAGCTTCTAGTTTCAGTTTGTCATTCACTTTTGTAAAAGCAGTCGTAGTGCTGCGATTGGAGCCTGATTGCTATTCGTCCAGAAGGTTATTTGAGGTTAAGTAACTGGTAAGCTGATCGTGAGCTATGTATCTGGATATGATAGAATGCAAATGGAGTTGTAATCAGAAGGTTTTCTGACAGGTTCCTTTTGGGTAGAGGTTTAATGAGTCCCTTTTTCTAGGCTTGCGGGTTTTTAAAGTTTTTTGTCACTAAATGAGATCACAGCGCACTACAATTTTGCTACATACATAAGTACGACGATTATCTCAAAGTGTTAACCCGAATGTTTGATCTTAGAGCTGAGGTACGTGAATTTTTGACTGTTGAGGGGTATGATTATGAAGATTTATTTGCAGCTGATGAATGGGTATCTAACATGGCATAACTTGCCGATATTTTCGTACACTTAAATGAAATAAGCAGTAAAATGCACGGTAGAAACGATAGTATTCTGACTAGTATGGATAACATTCAAGGATTTGTTAATAAGTTAAATTTGTGGGTGCAGACAACTGAAAACCGATCGCGGGAGATGTTCCTAACCGTATGGCCCCTTACTGAAGATTATAAGGTGCTGATAGACTTCAGAACATTTAATACTCTTGCAGCAGAATTTCAAAAAATATTTTGAAGAGAGCGTTGAAAATTTTGACTGAGTTAGTGATCCATTAGTGGATTCGAAACTTCTCGTGAATAATTTAGGTTTACCCTTACAAGAATAACTTGCAAATTTGAAAGCAGACAGAACTTTGAAATCAATTTTTGGAAGTGCTCTTGGATACATTTTGGTTGTCAGTGACTAGTGAATACACAGTTTGGCAGTTAATGTGTTATTACCATTTTCAATAACATATTTGTGTGAACTGGGTTTCTTGCCGTTGACTGAAATTAAAATATCAGAGTGAAAGAGCCTCAGATCATCAATGAAGAAATAAGGCTTGCTGTGTCAACGATTCTGCCACGAATGAACGGTCTGTGTGCAGCTAACCAGGCTCGGGCATCAATAAATGCATGAATATACTCCTGTTTAGTAATAGTAATAGTAATAGTAATAATTGTTGACATAACGACTTAATTATTCGTAATTATATTAAAACTAACACGATTTTGAGAAGACTGACATTTTGGTGTGCCGTGTTGAGTCTCTGCCCGTCTAGATGTACCGTGAAGGTTGTGGAACCTTGTACTCCTCTATGTAACTTGCGCGTAATCGACGCGGGAGCGAGCTAGGGACAGACCCTGCTTTGCGCAGTTTAAACGACGCTACCTGCAGCCGCTGTAAATGGCTCTGAGCACTATGGGACTTAACTGCTGAGGTTATCAGTCCCCTAGAACTTAGAACTACTTAAACCTAACTAACCTAAGGACATCACACACATCCATGCCCGAGGCAGGATTCGAACCTGCGACCGTAGCGGTCGCGTAGTTCCTGACTGAAGTGCCTAGAACCGCTTGGCCACACCGGTCGGCTGCAGCCGCTATAGTTCTCTGCATTGTTACGTAACAAACGTGAGACGTTGACCACAAAGTCACAAGGGACGGATAAGAAGATTCAAACAGTAGTCAGCATGAGAGGTTTGCAGAGATGAGCAACGAACTATAGCGGGGGACATTACAAGAAAGACGTTATAAGTTGCGAAGGGCGTTAATCATTCAAAGGCTCTTGTTAATGATAGCTCTGTACAGTCGTAAGACTGCCTACTTGCAAGTGTATGGGTGTGGCAGAAATGACGTACTTGACAGCACATGTTTTTGAGTGAAAGTGTCAGAAGTTAACTGCATAAATACAGTATGTGCAGCAGACATGGTGTTCGGAATAATTAGGTATAAGTTTTTGGAACTTGCTTTGTAAGGGGAACGAAAAATTTAAAAATTCTTTCACCTCAGGAAGAACCCTTAAATTTTAAGAAGAATGCAGTAACTCAATTCTAAAGAAAGCAGTTACTGACAGATGCGAATATTACCGAACTGTCAGTTCAATAAGTCACGGTTCCCTAACACTGATGCGAATTATTTACAGAAGAATGAAAATAACTGTTAGAAACCGACCTCTGGGAATATCATTTTGGATTCTAGAGAGCGGTAGGTATACATGAGGCAGTACCTACCCTACGATTTACCTTAGAAGATAGATTAAAGAAAGGCAAACCTACTCCATAGCACTTTGGACTTAGAGAAAGCTTTTGATAGTGTTGACAGGAATACATTGTTTGATATTCTGAAGATAGCAGGGATAAATAAAAAGGGAGCGAGAGGCTAAGAACAAATTGAACAGAAATTAGACTGTAGTTAAGAGCCGACGGGCAGTGGTTGAGAAGGCAGTCAGACATGGTTATGTCCTATCCTTGAGGTTTTTCCGTCTGAGCTCTGAGCAAGCAGTAAAGGAAACAAAGGAGAAGTTCAAATAGAAGTAACCAGAGTCGGTTTGGGAACGTTCTTCCTCACAAGCGACCTATCGTTCGGCGCCGCCCTACACATCTCCCCCCCCCCCCCCCCGCTTTACCCATGGCAGTTTTGATTACTAATTCTCCATTCGAAGCGGACGCTGCTGTGACATCCCGTATAGAAATCCTGCAATTGTAGCGGCTTTAGCATCCCTCTCAGCTTGGCGCACCAAGCACCTGCTTGTGTGATTTGGGTCTTCTACCGGCCCTGCCAATAATGTTGTAATTCTCTCTGAGACAGCAAATGATTCGTTAGATCAGCTGAAAGGAATAGATAATGTTTTGAAATGAAAATGAGTTGAACGCCAGAAAAAAATGAAACACAAATTGAGTGCAATCGCATTAAGTCAAGTGGTGCTAAGAGAATTAGACTAGGATACGAAACGGCCAAAGCAAAAAACTAACTACACAAGAAGTAAAGAGGACATTAAATACAGACTCGAGATAATAAGGAAAAATTTCGTAGTAAAGAAAAATATTAATCTCGAATATGAATTTAAATCTTAGGAAGTCTTTGCTAAGAGCGTTTGTCTGGAGTGCAGCCTTATACGGTAATGAAATATGGACGCAAACAGGTCAGACAAGAAGAGGAAAGAAGATTTTGAAATGTTATGCTACAAAAGAAATCTCAAGATTGAGTGTATCGAGTATCTACTGAAGGCGTGCTGAACCTAATTGGGGAACATCAAGTTTAATGGCACAACTTAACCGCAAGAACGAATAGACACAGCCTAAGATATCAAGAAATAGTTAATTTGGTAGTGGTGTGAGCGTATGTGTGTTTGGGGGGTGGGGGGAGGGAGGAGAAAGGGATAGCGTAAAATCTATGGAGAAAGACCAGGGCTTTTATACTGCAAGCAGGTTTAAATGGATGCAGCGTGCACTGGTTGTGTAGGAATGAAGAGATTTTCACGGGCCATGCTAGTGCGGAGAGGTGCGTGAAACCAGTCGTCGGACTGAAGATAACGACAACAACAGTAACAACAACAAGAAACATTGAAGTTACAGCTTAAACACGAGTGGACTTTTTTTCCTGTGTAACACCGAAACAGGCTGCTCCGGACATTTGTTTCTGTGAAAAACTGTATCTACGAAGTTCCCACTACAACCTCTAGACGTGTGTGGCAAGAATTGCAGGACATCGTGAAAGTTATCTTGATAAAAATAATGCGATCGTTGTAAATGTTGCGTGCTGGCAGCACTTTCAACATAGGAATTCGTCAACTTTGAACTGCCAGAATGTGTTGCAAAATCAGACTACGAGAAAGTGACTTGAAAGAGCCTATCTGCTTCACTGTCTGTTTCAATATTCGTAACGGCAAAAATACTATCTGAATGCAACACTGTGAAACTTTAACATTTTAAACTGATAAATTGGCACTGGAAACACTCAACGTTTCCTTTTTTTATCAGTTAATTTTAGCTTTCCGGTTGTACAATGGAAACACCGTAACACTGCTCCTGCCTTGAAAGCGCGTCGCATTTGCTGAGCTATTACTATACTGATATGTGCCTGGTGCAATGCGCTTTCTTTAAAAAAAGTGAAAGCATACTTGGTTCATAGCAAATCTGAATAAGTAAAAATAGTAACCCATGTCTTGGTATGGAAAATGACTTGGGATCCATTATAACATCAAGCGTTTCTGATTAGAAAAGTTATACATTGAAAAATTATCTCTTTCTTTGTTTCACAAACTAAAATACACAATAAAGTTCAGTTATTGGGTGTACAAACGTAAGTAGTCTTTAACATCGAATGAGATCTTTTCAAATATGCGCCGGCCGATGTGGCGGAACGGTTCTAGGCGCTTCAATCCGGAACCGAGCTGCTGCTACGGTCGTAGGTTCGAATCCTGCCTCAGGCATGGATGTGTGTGATGTCCTTAGGTCAGTTAGGTTTACGTAGTTCTAAATTCTAGTGCACTGAAGACCTCAGATGTTAAGTCCCATAGTGCTCAGAGCCATTTGAGCCATTTTCAAAAATGCAGCTCGTAAAAATGACTTTAAATATTCAACAGTTATTCCTAACCCCAAATTCAAATGGAAAATTATCTTTCAATACATCCAAGTCTCTGGATGTATAACCAAGAATGCGTAACTACACTACTGGCCATTAAAGTTGCTACACCAAGAAGAAATGCAGATGATAAACGGGTATTCATTGGACAAATATATTATACTAGAACTGACATGTGATTACATTTTCACGCAATTTTGGTGATTAGATCCTGAGAAATCAGTACCCAGAACAACCACCTCTGGCCGTAATAACGGCATTGAGTCAAACAGAGCTTGGATGGCGTGTACAGGTACAGCTGCCCATGCAGCTTCAACACGATACCACAGTTCATGAAGAGTAGCGACTGGCGTATTGTGACGAGCCAGTTGCTCGGCTACCATTGACCAGACGTTTTCAATTGGTGAGAGATCTCGAAAATGTGCTGGCCAGGGTAGCAGTCGAACATCTTCTGTATCCAGAAAGGCCCGTACAGGACCTGCAACATGCAGTCGTGCATTATCCTGCTGAAATGTATGGTTTCGCAGGGATCGAATGAAGGGTAGAGCCACGGGTTGTAACACATCTGAAATGTAACGTCCACTGTTCAAAGTGCCATCAATGCGAGCAAGAGGACACCGAGACGTGTAACCATTGGCGATGACGAGTACACACTTCCAATGTGCGTTCACCGCGATGTAGCCAAACACGGATGCGACCATCATGATGCTGTAAACAGAACCTGGATTCATCCGAAAAAATGACGTTTTGCCATTCGTGAACCCAGGCTTGTCGTTGAGTACACCATCACAGGCGCTCCTGTCTGTGATGCAGCGTCAAGGGCAACCGCAGCAATGGTCTCAGAGCTGATAGTGCATGCTGCTGCAAACTCCGTCGAACTGTTCGTGCAGATGGTTGTGTTGTTGTCTTGCAAACGTCCCCATCTGTTGACTCAGGGATGGAGACGTGGCTGCACGATCCGTTACAGCCATGCAGATAAGATGCCTTTCATAGCGACTGCTAGTAATACGAGGCCGTTGGGATCCAGCACGGCGTTCCGTATTACCCTCCTGAACCCACCGATTCCATATTCTGCTAACAGTCATTGGATCTCGACCAACGCGAGCAGCAATGTCGCGATACGATAAACCGCAATCGCGATAGGCTACAATCCGACCTTTATCAAAGTCGTAAGCGTGATGGTAGGCATTTCTCCTCCTTACATGAGGCATCACAACAACGTTCCACCAGGCAACGCCGCTCAACGGCTGTTTGTGTATGAGAAATCTGTTGGAAACTTTCCTCATATAAGCACGTTGTAGGTGTCGCCACCGGCGCCAACCTTGTTTGAATGCTCTGAAAACCTTCCTGTCGGTGAAATTTCGCGTCTGTAGCACGTCATCTTCGTGGTGTAGCAATTTTAATGGCCGGTAGTGTACAAGCCTGAAACAAAGTAAAAAATCTGAAATTAATTACGTTAAATTAAATCCTCTTCTGTTACTCATCAATATAATCATAAAATGTATTCTTTTCAAAATTCTTCAATCTCTTTCCTCATCTCAAATAACTAATCAGTAAATCAACATGTCCACTTCCTCAGGATATAATTGCAACCGTACCACTCGGCCAATGCTGTACTACTACTCATGGCACATCACTGCCGACAACTGTGTCTCCTACTCTCACGATTAACAGTGCGCATCATCTCCCTCGAATCTGCAAAGCTGAGATAGTCCAAGCAAGCCTCCGTGCGACACAGCATCTCTGACACTGCGCTACACGGCAAAGCGAGCGTTGGGACAGGCGCAGTTGGCGAGAATACTCTACTGCGTTCCCATGGGACTACAACAATCGATAGCTTCACTAAGTTGTATCCTAAAGTGATCCTTTTTAATCCTGTGCACTTTCGCTATAAGATTTGCAAACATTCATCTTAGATTTTGTATGTCTCCAACCAGTGACCACATCCCTCCTGAAAGTCAACTTTCAAGATGCGCTATGATGAACAACGGGTAATGGAACCCATACCTGGGGGCAAGGGAAGTCGTCCCTCCCTTTTAGCTCTAAGGCAAAGGAAGAAAATATTGCTATCAGGTGTTTTTCTTTCAAGAAATGACGTAACGTTCGATATTGCGCAGTTTTTTAATGGGGTCGAACTAGGAGTTTTTTATGGATACTTACAAGTCCTCATTCGTCTTCTGAAATATTAAAAACATCTCTCCAGGTGTAGCCGCCCAACCTCCTCCCCCTACAACTATTGTATGGGCGTCCTTGACAACAGAAAAAGATATGCTTCAAGTTACGTTTGTGTTGACCATTTGGGGTGAACAACTGGCGAATTAGGCACACGTAAACCATCTCCCCCTTACTCCCGCTCTTCGTCTTCGCATCCGGATACTGTCAAGCTACTAACTGAAATTACGCAAGGCGTGCGTCGTAGAAGCTTATAGCAGTGGAACAGCAAGCACATGAGCGGCTTATCAAACGGGCTGACTTCAAGGTGACGAAGTCCATCCGGCGGAAAGAAGCTACAACAGCAGCAGCAGCAGCAGCAGCAGCAGCGTCGTAACGATTTCTCTGAAATCAGCGGCGCCTGTGCACAGCGAGAGAAGAGAGTCCTGTAAGAGCTCCCTCAATGACCGCTAAATCGCTTTCTTTGGCTCGTTTGCTGGCGCTTCTGTCCTGCATTCCCGCCTCTTCTTGTGGTACCGGAATAGCCCTTCAAGCTCGGTTTGCTTTTCTCGGGCAGCGTTCTTTGTGTGTCAAACCAGCTGCAAATGAGGCATTTATCTGCAGCAGCAAGCGCAGACATACCTGGTATTCGAGTGTCATTTCTTATTACGGCTGTAATTAGACGAAAAAGAAGAAACTATAAACACTTTAAGTGTCAGAAATT
The DNA here is from genome assembly GCF_023898315.1 of Schistocerca nitens. Lineage (NCBI taxonomy): Eukaryota > Metazoa > Arthropoda > Insecta > Orthoptera > Acrididae > Schistocerca > Schistocerca nitens. The sequence goes on along the minus strand of NC_064617.1, from coordinate 925,230,793 downwards.
AAATTGACAGATCAGGTACTAATGATGGGAGTACTGAAAAAACGGGCAAGCAAGAATGTCCCTGGAAAACTCTTCGCACAGAGAGGTCAGATTAATGGCGCTTCTGTTACGGTATGCAGTAAAAGTTAATAGCAGCCAAGAAGCAGCAGTGGAGGGGAAACGGGCGCAGGAACAGACAAAGAATAGAAACTGCGAAGTAGGCTTTAAGATGCGACGGTCGTGCAGAAAGTAAAGAACGTCAGGTGTCAACACAAAACTTATTTACAAAGTTACCGTACCTTACTCCGTTTTTCTTTGTAATCCCTGTAACTGTCAAAGGACTTCTTGTTAACTTGGGACCAATATTGCAGTCCCAATGTTGTACTCGTCTAACGTCAAAGATTTGAGCCAGCATGTCATTGCCTGTTTGAGGTGTACATCGTTTGCGAACTGTTTTCCACTCAAAAAGTCCTTTAGTTTCGGGATTGAGTGAAAATCACTTGGTTCAAATGGTTCAGAGCACTATGGGACTTAACACCTGAGGTCATCAGTCCCCTAGAACTTAGAACTACTTAAACCGAACCAACCTAAGGACATCACACAGATCCATGCCCGAGGCGGGATTCGAACCTGCGACCGTAGCAGTCGCGCGGTTCCGGACTAAAGCGCCTAGAACCGCTCGGCCACCGCGGCCGGCGAAAATCACTTGGTGCCAATTTAGGGTTGTAGGGAGACATCCAAAAATTTCCTGGTTAAGACGTTGCAGGTCTGTCTGATATCGGTCGCGCTTTGTCGTGAATCAAAAACAGCTTTGCCGACAACATTCCACGTCACTGAAGAATCGTTCATTGCACTAACATCACAAACATTCTTTATTTGCCTATAAATTTCGATAAGCCGAACATTTTGTGCATTCGGGAAACGGATGACACTGTGCAGTAGGCATGTGACGGGGTTTTCGATGGGCGCCGCTATTTCGAAAGGTTACAGAACAAAGAGGCACGGCCGCTCAGCAAAAAACTCGGCTCACACTGAGGCGGCGGAAGGAGGTAACTGCCATGCTTGCGACCGCTCTGATGAGGGATAGGCACTGTGTGTGGCACGCAATCGTTCTCTATCTTCTTGGTTGATCGTTGTATGTAAGGTTCAGTAGTTGCGTAGCGGTGAAGGCGGCTGAAGTTCAAGATAGTAAGAGATAGAGGTTGGAAACAAATCAGTCGAAAAAATGGCAACTTAACAAGTACTGAGGGATTTCTTTATGTAGCAGACTCGACTTCTAAGTGACTATTAGTGTAAATAGAAAGCGCCTCTGGTTGCCTGTTAATCAATTTCTTTATTGTTAGTGCGCTCTGTCGGTGAAAACAGCTCCAGATATTCGTCGTCTGACAGCAACGAGTCAAAAATTCAAACCTGCGTTCAGCACTGTCGTCAGACACAGCGTGGTGCGAACTAGATACGCTAAATACTACTGAAGTGTCAAATATCATTCGCCAGCACATTACTGTGAACGATTGACGTTATAACTACTACCTGGCTGACACAAAAACCACCAACGTACTCAAATTAGTCTTATTTGGTTTAGTAAATTCACGATAAGAATAATACTCATTATAGGATGTATGGACAAACGCGAGTTTAAAAGTTAGAATAAGTACGTGTCCGGTTTCTAGTGAGCGTGTGTACGTACAGTGTCTAGAGCTAGGTGCGTAAACTTTCGTCTTTCGAAATGCCATTTATTCAACTCCGCATCGACACATACTACAGAAAATACGGCTGTTGGAACTTAAATAGTGGCAACTATTTATTCACAACCGATACAGAAGAGTTACATGTTTGCACCTGTTACTGTCCTTCAAAGTAGTCACCAGCGTTGTATAGAACCCGTTTCCAGCGATGTGGAAGGCGTAGTATACCGTTAGCAGAGCCTGCTCTGTTGACGGTGCGAATGGAGCGGCCTACTGCCTGTCGAATCTCGGGAACAGTTCTGAAGCGACTGCCACGAAGTGGTTCCTTCATTTTCGGAATCAAATCAAAGCCACAAGGACTTAAGTCCGGAGAGTATGGTGGATGGTACAGTACTTCCCAGTCCCATCGACCGAACAGAGCAGCCACAGCTTGCACTGTATGCACCTGTGCATTGTAGTGCAAAACGATGGGTGGGTTACGCTGAAAGTGTCGCCGCTTCTTTCGCAAAGCTGGTCGCAGGTGATGCTCCAAAAACGAACAGTAATACTGTGCATTGACGGTCTGCCGTGGAGGAACGTAATGAGTTACGATAACACCATCATAGTCGTACACGATAATTATAAATTTAGACTACTCCATTCGCACCATGAACAGAACAGGCTCTGCTAACGGTATACTACGCCTTCCACTTCGCTGGCAACGGGTTCTAGGGTCCTACACGACAATGGTGACTACTTTGAAGGACAGTAACAGGTGCAAACATGCAACTGTTTTGTATCCGTTGTGAATAAAGAGTTGCCACTATTTAAGTTCCAACCATTGTACATTCGTACACAATACACAGGCCGCACCAGAAATACTTTTACGAAGTTTGGAGATGAATTTTTCATTTCAAAAACGAAAAAGAATTCTAAATACAAATACGGATGAAAATCCTTTGCTTTGAGTTTTTGGTGAAAAATCATACTACAAAGTTCTCTACTGAGCAGCTGGTAACAAAGGTTACAAATGTCCTGCGGTTACTTCACAAGCATGCATTCGTTGGATCGTGAACTGTGACAACTTCTGAAACATCCCTGGACAATGTCAAACGGTTCTGCAGGCTTTCGTGGAACGCTGATGAAGTGTATCTGCTGCAGGAATGCATGCTGCATAAACAAGCACTTTTGGGAGGTAACATGGATATAACGCAAAGGATTGCGTTCGGAGGACTCTCGAGTACTTTGTGCTGAAATACGCTGGAGTCCCATTTTCCATGAACAACATGTTTCCTCTTCTGTGCAGGGCCATAATCTGTAGCAAGTCTGTAAGAGTTTTCTGAATAAACGTCTTGTACACAATGCCTGTTTGATGCGGTGGGAGATCATGTGTACCTGATAACCACACTTCCAGCCCACGCGTTTGTCTTAAAATGCTACTGGTGTTAGCTCGAATTGTACTTTGAGGATCTATATTCTCCGAGAAATATGGCAGGTAAACAACTTTATTGCTGTGCCATTTTCCGCAGCAGTGTTTATAAATTGAACGCCTTGTTTTTACTAGGGTAATTAATAGTCCATTAGATTTTGGGACTGCAGCCGGAAGATGTCGAGCTGTTGCCATAATATTTAGTCTCACAACCAAACAGACATCTTCAGGTGAGTTTTCCAACATGTAAAACTTGCCTAAGAATGCCTGCATGGATTTCGGCCGAAACGACAAGAGGTCGACATCTTCCGCCTTCAGTTCCAAAAAATGGTTCAAATGGCTCTGAGCACTAAGGGACTTAACATCGGAGGTCATCAGTCCCGTAGAACTTAGAACTACTTAAATCTAACTAACCTAAGGACATCACACACATCCATGCCCGAGGCAGGATTCGAACCTGCGACCGTAGCAGTCACGCGGTTCCGGACTGAAGCGCCTAGAACCGGCCGGCCACCGCGGCCGACGCTTCAGTTACAAAAATTCATGAAACTGTAGTATTTAATTATTCAGACGCATTCTGCCTTGCGCATGGAACGCATTTTCGGGTCATTTCCTGCTGCCCTGCGTTTCCTTTCATGTGGTAATAGTTTAAGAAAACCTTACAGGAAAATCGCAGTTTTGTGTCGTCAATCTTAAATGATTCCAGCTAAACAGTGAAGATTTTCCAGAATGAATTTTCACTCCGCGATGGAGTTTGCGCTGGTATGAAACTTGCTGGCAGGTTAAAACTGTGTGCTGGATAAGAAAACAAACCTGGGAACTTTGCCTTTCGCGGGCGCGTGATCTACCGTATGTTCAAATATCTGAATTCCTACGGGATCAAAATGTTGAGATTATCGTCCCTAGATTTACACACTTCTAACCTAACTTAAATTAACTTATACTAAGAACAACACACACACCATGCCCGAGGGAGGACTCGAACCTCCGGGGGGGAGGGGTCTTGCAATCCGTGACATGGCGACTGTAACCGCGCGGCCACTCCGCACGACAGTGATCTACCAGCTGTGCTATCTGCCCACGACTCATTATCCTTCCTCACAGCTTTACTTGCATAAGCAACTCATCATCTGACTTTCAGACATCACAGAAGATCTTTTGCGAAACTTGCACGACTATATTCCTGGAAGAAAGGCACATAATTTTAATCTGCTAGCAAGCTTCATAAAAGCGCGCACTCTCCTGCAGAGTGAAAACTTTATTCTGGAAAAAATTCCCTAGGCAGTAGCTAAGTCGTGTCTGCGCAGTATCATTTCTTCCAGGAGGTTTTTAAATGGTTTTAAATGGTCCATTAGAGGTCAGAAGGAAAAATGACGTCTATAATTACAACACTGAATAAATGACCTTCACTGTCCTTCATTTATGATTACTTTACTTCAGAAAGGAGTGAACAGTGCTGCCAAAAACTGTTTCATCTCTTACCCAATGATATTAAATATTTACAGGAAATATTTAGGATATTGAATACTTGACAGGAAAGCTAAATTTGAAAGTAAGCTCAAAAAGCTGTTCAGGGAAAGGATTTTTATTTAGAAACTGGCAGTTAATTTATTGAAAAAGTGTTACATAGTTATCTCATTAAACTAAATTTCATTTTCTGTTACGTTAACTCGATAGTAAATGGGCAGCATGCAGCTATATTTAAATAGAAATCTTGTTAATAACCCGTAGACTGGCTTGTTCAGCGTCATTACGATATATCGTGCAAGTGATCCCTGGAACATGTAATAAACTACAGTGACATGCGGTCTATTGTGATAGACTGATCTCAGTGGACATAATTGTGCTATCTAGGTGAATGTGTTAATAAGAGTTTCAGGGACAGGGGACCATTTGTATTTCTGTTACGGTATTTCAGTTTTTTCTTGTACTGTAGTTTTAAGATCTCTTTACTATGTCGATGCTCCATTGTGTGTATTAAACTGTTCTTCATGGGAAAGCGGTTTATAGCCAGATGTTGGATGATAAATTGTTTCACAGGTAGAAATGTGTCTTATACAGTCTGCACTTTCGAGAGGTAGCTTTTGGATACATATTTGACGATTTCGTGTGGTGAGCACCTTGTCCCTAATCACAAAGCTTAAGCCTTGAGATTCTGCACAGTCTCTTTGCGATAACCAGCTATTTGACCATTACACGTCCATACAAGAGTGATATGAAGCAAGACACAGCTTTCCAAGCACTTTCGCTCTTCATTTGTTACTAGTTCTGTTTGACGAATTTCAGCACTGCAGGTCAGATCGAGTGGTGTTTAGTGTTTTTTCTGCATTCCAGGTAGTTCATTGGGCCTTCTTACCAGAGAACTTCAAAAAGTAAATTACACATTATGGCATCCCAAGTAACTTTTACTGAATTCTGCACTTTGTCAAAGTGACACGGATATGAGACACTATTTTTCAACATAGTTATCAAGTCACTGTAACCAGCGGCCGGAACGCTCTGCCAATCGTCCAATTCCTCGACGGTAGAAACCGGCACCTCGGCCACGCAGCCGTTCAAAAACCGCTCTGCGAACGTCCTCGTCTTTGGAGAATCTCTTTCTCTCGGATGTCGTTTTAGATTGTTGAAAAAGGTGTAAATCACACTATGCAAGATCTGAAATTACCGACGAGCTTATCCACATCCGTTTGGCCTTTGTCAAATTGTTGGTTTCACAATAGCTGCACCCGAAATTCACGGAGAGTCTGTGTGCAATACAAGTATAGACGTTTTCCTGACAAGATTCGTACTGTTATCACATACTTCGATCTCGCTGTACACTTACAGTTGCCGATCCATTTCGGCTGCACACCGTGATGCACCTGTCATCCAGCGGCTGCCGGAAACAGGAACCTGTAGGACCTTCTGACAAGGCGCCAGTCTTGTTACACAATGCCCTTAGCATGGGATGACATATGTGACTTACCTTCTGAAGTCTCTACATACTAAAACACCTCGAGAAATTCAGTGCGTTTTCAATACTGGCTTTCCGAGTCATCTAGTACTCTCAAAGATTTATTCTTTGACAGAATCATTCTTGCTATGCAGGGTTTAGCGTACGGGAACTTGTACTTTGCCGTGGTGGTTCTTACGAATGATTTAGGTTGCAGAACTTATTCTTCGACCAGTTTCTGAGTTAGAAGCTGCATGAACGGTATGGAACAGCGTACACTGTCATATATGTGGTTTTCTTCCTTCGAAGTGTCAGTTACAGAGACAGTGAATTCTTTCTGAATAATTTCTTAATTAGATTTTGCATCGGGTTTTCCTTCGTTCCATCTGGCTGCCTCATTTCCAAGTGTGAATATAGCTGAGAGTTACTCTTTAGGGGGATGTCTCATTGAAGTGTGTCGTTCCATTTTGTTTTCTCCGTAAGATACTTGAAGAATTTTATATTCATCATAATCAAGTTCAATGCAGATGCCATCTGAAAATCTTTTTATGTAAGAGAAGAGATCAGTTACGTGTTTCGCCAGGGCACTTAAAATTATGTCATTTATGCGGGAGAGATGACTGGGCTCAGTTGCGAGACAGGAGACTTTTCCAAATGTTTTGAGTAGAGATCTGAGAATATTCACAGCATTGCAGAACCAAAGGCCGCTTATGCAATTTGCCGAGAAAATTCCTCATCTGATTGGAATTTCTCTATATTTAGTGTCTATTTCTTCTCTCTATTATGTACTCCATTTCTCTGTGTGTTAGGGGATGCCTGGAGGAAGTTAATGATAGTGAATGAAGTCTGTATGTTGGTACCTATTTTCACTGCATGTGAGTGTCGTACACTATCAAACGCCTTCATGACCGCCACCGGTAGCTGAATTATGGAAGCATGGTAACTCAGCGTGTTCGATCAGAGGATTAGCTGCCCTCTGTAATAAAAGAACTGAGTTAATGGATCAACGACGAACTGAAACGGGTGTCTTGCGACGTCCGCCTCGAGCAGATACGACTAACAAACACGAACAAAATGAAATTAAAAAAAAAAAAAAGTTTTCAGCGCGACAGAATGTCAATCCTAAGGGCCCGGGTTCAGTTCCCGGCTGGGTCAGAGATTTTCTTCTCTCAGGGACTGGGTGTTGTGTTGTCCTAATCATCATCATTTCATCCTCATCGACGCGCAAGTCGCCGAAGTGGCGTCAAATCTAAAGACTTGCACCCGGCGAACCGTCTACCCGACGGGAGGCCCTAGCCACACGACGTTTATTTTAAAAGCCTTCACGTAGTCAACGTAGAGAGGCAGAGATTTCTTTGGTTCCTTTTGATTTATTATAAGTCAACAAAATCAACTATAACTTATTATTTCCATTCTCTTCTTCGTGTATTCTCTCTCTTCTTCAGAAAATGCATTGTCAGATGCGAAGTACTGGTCAGATTTATAATTTTGACATTTTGTTAGTAATTTGTAGTGTTGGAATGTATGTGGTTGGCTCACTACATAATATTATAGTAACAAGATATATGGCACATTATGTGGGAAAATGTTGTAATTTGTCGGGGTATTAATCACTGAGATTAATACGAAGCTTGACTCGTACAGAACGAAAGTATGTGGCTTTATAAACCAGACATTGTGTTATCTCCTCCTAAAGATTTCTAATTTTGGTTTCACTGTACGGTTTCCTGTGTTGTAACGGTGCTTTCATAAGTTCGTGGCTTGTCGACAATCCATCAGGCATCATTATTATGTATGTTGAGTTTGGACGATACAGCAGTCCAGATAAGTTCAACTGGTGCGGATTTAGGTACTATAGCAATTTCCCCTGTGTTCCCTTTATGGATTCTGCAAAATTTACTTCCATTTTTCCGAAAAGTCCGTTAGTTCTTCTTGACAGTGACGTTTTATTGTTTTCACTCTTGGTCTATCGTATCATGACTTTTATTCTGATTATCGAAAACATTGTATAGTTAGATGGTTTTTTTTATATTCACTAAGTATACATTTGATATAGGTTGATCCGGTAATCTAGCGTTGGAGACAGATGGAAACTCTACGAGTTACTTTACACAGATGGTCAATAGTGTCACTGAGGCGAAGCTGCCATTCTGGTGTTTTTTTACTCTAAGAATGTTTAACTATAACGACTCTCTGTACCAAGTTCGGTAATTTAAGGAAAACTGGGAGCGCTTTTTGTAAGAATGATGAAATTAGTCCTAGCTCTTCATTATGTCTCTCTAGTTACACACGTTAGCGTTTCTGTAGTAGTGCCCACTCCTGAAGTGTTTCATGCTTCACGCAATCCCAGTGAATTGCGTAAAATGGAATAATACATTTTAGAAGTATGAGCCAGTTGGTTGGGGCCGTTTCCCGCATTTTAAAGATGTATACCTTACACAGAATAAAAGAAGATATTTGACTGAAGGACTTTCTGCAATGGTCGTGCACGAGGTTTCTTTTTATTTTGCGAGATGGACTATGCTTTGGGTTGTGGTTTCCCTTCGTTCTTCTTATTATTATTATTATTGTGAAGATAGATAATTAATGACGGTCTGATACCAAGCACGAACTGATTCCTTCATTTATGTTATGCAAACTGCTACAACTCTGCGTTCTGAATGATAATGGACAGCGAAGTACTGTTTTCCATAAACTGTCATTAATTGGATCTTTAGTCACTGGGATTGCGTGAAGTATGAAACACTTCAGGAGTGGGCAATATTACAGAAACGCTAAAGTGTGTAGCTAGAGAAACATTATGAGGAGCTACGACTAATTTCATCATTCTTACAAATTACCGTACTTGGTACAGAAAGTCGTTGCTGCAGCCTGAGTCGTGCGTGGAGCGAGCGTCGCAGAGCAGGCCACCCATCTAGTCGCCTGATCGACCTCTCATCGAGCGGCGCTTTGTAGAAACGCTAGGTGCCTCAAGGCAGTCGTGATAGCATCGGAATAGCCTTCAAGGGCTGCCTTTACTCCCACTAGACAGCTGCTGGCTAACAGGTAGCTCCGAGCTGTTCACGCCGATGATATCAAAGGTCACCTCTTACAGCCTACCATTCTCTCACTTATCGTCCATCTATGGTCAGCGACTTCACTTTGGCGTATTTCACGACTGATGTGCAGTTGCTGTAGCTCTCTAACATGCGCAAGATTCCATCTGGCACTAAGTTCCGCATTTACTGACAGTCCATCATCGAAGTACATCGCAGACATGCACTTAAGCTAGCTGACAGTACGGGCAATTTGTAGCCACACTGCTAATAACGTCTAACTGAAAGAATATAAACACGCTGCCTGACCCAAAAGACGTGGTCGGAAATTAGTGTAACTTCGTACAGGTACACACCACCGTCGGATATGCCAGTCAGAGTTGCAAGTCCCTGTGACAGGCAGCACGACCACCTTTTCATGGCCGTCCGACGTTGCCGAGCGGTTCTAGGCGCTTCAGTCTGGAACGACGCGGCTGCTACGGTCGCAGGTTCGAATCCTGCCTCGGGCATGGATGTGTGTGACGTCCTTAGGTTAGTCAGGTTCAAGTAGTTCTAAGTCTAGGGGACTGATGACCCCAAATGTTAAGTCCCATAGTGCTTAGAGCCATTTGAACCATTTTGAACCTTCCCGTACACAGTGTTATTAACCAGGCTTGGTGGGGTATATACGGGGCGTTAATAGTGTTATATGATCACTCTAAAGGACACGGAGATGCCGAATACTTATGTGAGAGAATGTTAATAGCACTTGACAGCCGCGCGGGATTAGCCGAGCGGTCTGAGGCGCTGCAGTCATGAACTGTGCGGCTGTTCCCGGCGGATGTTCGAGCCCTCCCTCGGGCATGGGTGTGTGTGTTTGTCCTTAGGATGGTTTAGGTTAAGTAGTGTGTAACCTTAGGGACTGATGGACTGATGACCTTAGCAGCTTCAGGAACTTGGGTGCGAGGCTCTAGAGGAAAGGAGGCGTTCTTTTCGTGAATCGCTACTGAGGAAATTTAGAGAACCAACATTTGAGGCTGACTGCAGTACAATTTTACTACCGCCAACTTATATTTCGCGGAAAGACCACAAAGATAAGATAAGAGAGATTAGGGCTCGTACAGAGGCATATAGGCAGTCATTTTTCCCTCGTTCTGTTTGGCAGTGGAATAGGGAGAGAAGATGCTAGTTGTGGTACGAGGTACCCTCCGCCAAGCACCGTATGGTGGATTGCAGAGTATGTATGTAGATGTAGATGTAGATGTAGGTCCCATAAGATTTCACATACATTTGAACATTTTGAGCACTTGATACTCGGAAAGAAATCTGAAAGTGGCCTCATTTTGGGTCTCCATTTGGACAGCTGGTCGAATCGTGCAATATCCAGAGTTGGGGGAGAGGGGACATTCATACACCATTAACATATGTTTCACTCCATGGGAACGTGAGGGCAGGCATTCTCGTGGTAAAGGTACCGGTCGTCTGACCACCACAAAGGATGATCAGCGCATTGTGTTCCAAGCACACAGTAATCCCCTCACATCTGCGGCTGCCATCCGAGAATAAGCAATGGACTCTGTAACATTTTGTGTCACCCCGCACCCTTGGTCGGACACTAGCAGGAGCCGGACTAGGGAATTACCGTCCCAACCAGTATAATGTGTACTCTTTTACCTATAATTCCTTAAAAAAAGACTGTTTGTACATAGCTGCACAATGCAATTGGAATCATAAAAAGTTATAAAGATCGTGGTCACCCAAATATTCCAGAATGCAACACATTTGTGGTATAGTATCTGTGATCGGTTCTGAATTGCGAATGTCGTTTCTTACCGCAGTATGAAATACTCCAGGGGAACTTCCAATATTGGTCCATGATACTAGCCAGATCTGTATTACATTGCTAAAACAGCCTTCGGAGACTGAACTAGGTACGCTCCGTATTGTCATATTACATATCCGAAGTCAAGAATTGCAGAAGAGAAACCAAAACACTACACAGAAGAAGAAATGCAGAGGAAATGTAATGGCATATAACTTTCTCCGACGACCACATCTGAAATAAGAAAAACCATTATGACCCTGAAAAGTAATAGTGTATATGAAGTTGACAATTTCTCTAGTAAGACACTAAACAAATGGTTCAAATGGGTCTGAGCACTATAGGACTTAATTTCTGAAGTCATCAGTCCCCTAGAACTTAGAACTACTTAAACCTAACTAACCTAAGGACATCACACACATCCATGACCGAGGCAGGATTCGAACCTGCGACCGTAGCGGTCGCGCGGTTCCACACTATAGCGCCTAGGACCACTCGGCCACCCCGGCCGGCGGCACTAAACATTTGTAGCCCTACAATATGTGAAGTTCTTAGCAACATGTGTAAGAACTCTTTAATTCGGGGTATACTCCCAAATAGGAAAGTCTCTGTAAATAACAGTTGGAGCGTACCTTCAATCGATAAGTTCATTAATGATAGCAACCCGCTCCTCGGTCACGGAGCCTTGCGACAACCGCTGTGTGAATGTTTTCAGCGTCGGAAATTCTGCGATTGCATTGAGTCATTTGCCTAGATATTGTCGTCTGTGATCGATGTCGACGGCCTTCACTCCCGATCACCATGATGGGTCTGGGCGACCTTGATCAAACTGCTGACACAACTTCATTTCGGCTGAACGTGGCGTTGCATTTGGTCCATCTACCGCCAAAATTTCACGATGGATCTTCGTGCAATTTAGATGTTTCGTCCATAAGAATCGTACTCTTCCATGTACCTCCAGTCTGGAGTTCGATTCCAGTTGCCGTGTAATTTCACTCCCACGCCGTGACGCACCTGTTAACCGTATCGCAGGGCAACTGCGACTGCAATCCCAGAACATGTACTCTCTTCTTACAGTGCGCCACTCTTGTTGTACAATGGTCTTAGCGTGATACAAATTTGCTTCTTAAAGTGTTTTCGTAGATGACGTCTTGGGGTATGTTTTTGCATTAAATTTGTTCCTCGGGGTACCCTCTACAACCTCTTGAAGTTTATCGCTATCATCTAGTTATATTTCGTGTAGTGCTGCCTTCAGTTGGTAACGCTGTGGTAATTTACTATAGCTACTATGCTTCACTCTGCTGGAAGGTAAAAATGACATTGCTCCCACACAACCTAGGGAAAACGCCAGGAGAAATGATTTTAACAGTGGAACGAACGGAAACAAACTTACACTAATGCCCATTAAAATTGCTACACCACGAAGATGACGTGCTACAGACGCGAAATTTAACCGACAGGAAGAAGATGCTGTGATATGCAAATGATTAGCTTTTCAGTGCATTCACAGAGGTTGGCGCCGATGGCGATACCACAACAGATTTCTCATACACAAACAGCAGTTCACCGGCGTTGCCTGGTGAAACGTTGTTGTGATGCCTCGTGTAAGGAGGAGAAATGCGTACCATCACGTTTCCGACTTTGATAAAGGTCGGATTGTAGCCTATCGCGATTGCGGTTTATCGTATCGCGACATTGCTGCTCACGTTGGTCGAGATGCAATTATTGTTAGCAGAATATGGAATCGGTGGGTTCAGGAGGGTAATACGGAACGCCGTGCCGGATCCCAACGGCCTCGTATCACTAGCAGTCGAGATGACAGGCATCTTACCCACATGGCTGTAACGGATCGTGCAGCCACGTCTCGATCCCTGAGTCAATAGATGGGGACGTTTGCAAGACAACAACCATCTGCACGAACTGCTCGACGACGTTGGCAGCAGCATGAATTATTAGCTGCGGTTACCAAAATGGCTCTGAGCACTATGGGACTTAACTTCTGAGGTCATCAGTCCCCTAGAACTTAGAACTACTTAAACCTAACTAACCTAAGGACATCACACACATCCATATCCGAGGCAGGATTCGAACTTGCGGTTCCAGACTGTGGCGCCTAGAATCGCTCGGCCAATTCTACCGGCGGCTGCGGTTACCCTTGACGCTGCATCATAGACAGGAGCGCCTGCGATGTTGTACTCAACCACGAACCTGGGTGCACGAATGGCGAAACGTCATTTTTCGGATGAATCCAGGTTCTGTTTACAGCATCATGATGGTCACATCCATGTTTGGCGATATCGCGGTGAACGCACATTGGAAGCGTGTATTCATCATCGTCATACTGGCGTATCACCCGGCGTGTTGGTATGGTGTGCCATTGGTTACACGTCTCGGTCACCTCTTGTTCGCATTGACCGCACTTTGAACAGTGGACGTTACATTTCAGATGTTTTATGATCCGTGGCTCTACCATTCATTCAATTCCTGTGAAACCTTACACTTCAGCAGGGTAATGCACGACCGCATGTTGCAGGTCCTGTACGGACCTTTCTGGAAACAGAAAATATTCGACTGCTGCCCTGACCAGTACATTCTCCAGATCTCTCACCAACTGAAAACGTCTGGTCAATGGTGGCCGAGCAACTGGCTCATCACAATACGCCAGTCACTACTCTTGGTGAACTGTGGTATCGTGTTGAAGCTGCATGGGCAGCTGTACCTGTACACGCCATCCAAGCTCTGTTTGACACAATGCCCAGGCGTATCAAGGCCGTTATTAAGGCCAGAGATGGTTGTTCTGGGTACTGATTGCTCAGGATCTATGCACCCAAATTGCGTGAAAATGTAATCACATATCAGTTCTAGTATAATATATTTGTCTGACGAATACTCGTTTATCATCTGCATTTCTTCTTGGTGTAGCAATTTTAATGGCCAGTAGTGTATGTGAAGTCAAAAGAGGCCTACTTTGAGGACGATCACAACTTATTCGTAGTTGGTATGTAGTGGCGTATCTACCACATGCTCACTACTGCCACGTCATATCCTGGATGTGTGTCTACCAGCTGGTGCCTTAACTGAAGTACAGACTCCAGCGCCGACGCCAGTGGGACGGCTTTGCATCACAGCCCTCATGATAAGGGTGAAGATTTTTACGAGGGCGAGGCCTGCCTAGCACGACCGACCGTAGCCGTTACTAGCATTAACACTTATCGCTGACATGGGGACTGTACCAACTACCCCTTTCCGATTTGATTCGTATTGAAAGGGTGTGCAGTGCAGGACTAAGCCTTCAACTTTTGCAAACAAAACGACACTCTCAACCGTTATTGAGAAAATAGAGTTAAAAAATTTTAGGCTTGCTTATACACTTTGTTTGGTCGCTATTAATCAAATAGTCCGTAGTTGACCGAGTAAGCGCTTAGTTTTGTAAGCCCGAGATCTGCAGATCGAATCTCGCTGACGGTAATTCCCATTTTTCAATGTCCACGTAATTCTAACAACAGCTTTATTACGACTCTGCAAATTATCAATATTTAATGGTTCATTTCTTATTTTCGTAATCCTTATTCTGAAAAAAGGAGAAAAAATTTTCTTCGTACAGGATACGGAAGAACTTTCAATCAAACTAGTCATTTTATTTATATTATTGTATCTGCATTTGTGAAAAGTATACTGTGTAACTAGTGGGTCACAGCACTAATCAGGATGATACTGATCATAAAAACATGAAAAACTATGTTCCCTTTTGAGTTGCGTTTCTGATCTACGCTTTGGGCTAATGTCGCGATCTTCGCCTGCCGTGCTATTGTATGTACATTATCCGTAATACTCCTGAACAAGTGCGGCTGACCAGTGTACTTTGTACTATTTCTTTGTAGCTTTTTATTGTAAAATAAATCCTGTTCTTATGACAAAACATAGTATGCATCATTCTGGTTCATTTGTCTGACCTCGTATATGATGTTTTCTAATTGACCGCAAGAACATATCTACTATAAATTGCTTGTCCTCTCAACTTTGATACAACTTGTGAGACAGCAAAGATGCAGTTCAGTTCTGTATCGAATAACAGTCATCCACTAATAAGCTTTCAAAAAAATTTCGTAGTAATGGAAAGTGTCTGTCTTGTAGAGAGGTAGTACAGGGTGGGGCAGAAACAATAACTTACAGACATTTTATTCGAATATTAAGACATAAAGCTACACACCATTTGCGTGCCTTGTTCAAAAGAACCTTTCATAGCATTTTATTTGACATTTCACTATTATAAATTATGTCTTTTTAAGGGTCCACCTTTGTTGGCGATGCAATTTCCGGCACGAGCGCACACACTCGAAATAACTCCGCGAAGAATGTCGCTTGTCTTGACCTCGACGTCGGTGTGAATGTTGTTTTTTCAGTCATCAACAGTAGTTGACCTGTCGGTAGAAACTTTGGATTTCAGAAATCACCACAGAAGAAAGTCATAAGCTGATAAATCAGGCAAAAGGGATGGTCAGCTGATGTCCGAAAATGGAAAACAAAACGCTATGGAAGCATCTTGCGGAAGGTTTAGAAGTTCTGGCTGTGCAAGCAGCCTCACCGACCTGTTAGAATGACTATAACTACAAGTGTTATGACGCAGTTTCTGCATTACGAACTGTTGCAACGTAACAACATATTGATCAGTTGTTGCTGTAGAAGCGCTACCTGCATATTCTCAAAAAAAGTATGGATCAAAAACACTCTGCGCAGACTTGCCATACCACAAAGTAACTTTTGCGCTATGAAGTGGTCTGTCGTTCGTTTTATAGGATTGGTCGGTGCCCAGCATCTAGGGTTTTGTTTGTTCACATAGCCCGATAAACGAAAATGTATATCGTCATTCACCATGTGTTGATCATCTCCAGAATCTGTGTACAGAACCTGTGAAATGCTTGCTGATCTCTGGGCAATAACTGTAGCATTACTTGCAGGGATGGAAATGAATATCCAGACGTAACATTCGCCGCAAATTTTAGTCTGTCCGAGATGTTAAGTACTTGCGAATGTTGACGAAGCGATCGCTCTGTTCCTATCGCAATTTTGTCCGCGGTAGGAACCCTTTATCGTCCGCTGACTGACGAATTACTCGTTGCAGATATTGTTATTCGCAGCTGGTGAATCCACCTTGTAAATCGTCCTGTGGGACAGAACTTTATGACTGATAGCGCGAGCAGAAATTCACGGTTGTTTGCTGATGACGCTGTGGTGTACGGTAAGGTGTCGTCATTGGGTGACTGATGGGATATACAAGATGGCTTCGACAAAATTTGTAGTTGGTGTGATGAATGACAGCTGCCGCCAAAGTACATTTCGCGCAACGACAACGAAGATAAATATGCGAGAAATTATGATCCGTACGTATGTTTTTGGATAGTCGTTTTTCCCTCGCCCATTTTGACTTTTTGCGAGTGAAACAGGAGAGGAAATGACCGGTAGTGGTGCAAGGTACAGTCCCACATGCACCGTACGATGATTTGCGGAATATGTACGTACTGGAAAAACGTATCAGCTGCAAACGCACGATGTTAGTTTGAACGAAGTCTCATACGTACTGGTAATGCTGTCAGTCTTACTGCAGACTGGTACCAATATCAACTCTCTAGGGAGCCGAGTTCAACAATAACGAGCAATGTAAATAAGTCATTTTTTCTGCCGCACCCTGTGTTTGTTGGTGAAGATACCGATTCAAGAGACGAGTTGTTTTTCGACAAAGCGCTATCGTCTATCACGATAAAATCAACAGCTATCGCATGACTATAGCAATAAAGAGGTAGACATCGCAGGGGTCACCATAGTAGTTGACCTGCGCAGTCGGAGTTGCCCGTCGAAAGACATAGAGGTCTGTGCATCCACTCGTGTCTTTTGAGCATCTGGAACAGGATGCGAATCCGACATGTCTTCTTGTCTCCATGGCGGCAGAAGAAATGGAATGTCAGCTGATAAATGTTTCATTATGGATAATAAATACTGTTACTCTTAATCGCCTTGTGGTGTTGCAGTTCTTATTTCCATGCCTGCTAAGAAAACTGGATGAGGAATTCCGCCTTACGCAAGACACCTTGGGAGTTTTGTTTTATCCAGACATACACTCCTGGAAATTGAAATAAGAACACCGTGAATTCATTGTCCCAGGAAGGGGAAACTTTATTGACACATTCCTGGGGTCAGATACATCACATGATCACACTGACAGAACCACAGGCACATAGAGACAGGCAACAGAGCATGCACAATGTCGGCACTAGTACAGTGTATATCCACTTTTCGCAGCAATGCAGGCTGCTATTCTCCCATGGAGACGATCGTAGAGATGCTGGATGTAGTCCTGTGGAACGGCTTGCCATGCCATTTCCACCTGGCGCCTCAGTTGGACCAGCGTTCGTGCTGGACGTGCAGACCGCGTGAGACGACGCTTCATCCAGTCCCAAACATGCTCAATAGGGGACAGATCCGGAGATCTTGCTGGCCAGGGTAGTTGACTTACACCTTCTAGAGCACGTTGGGTGGCACGGGATACATGCGGACGTGCATTGTCCTGTTGGAACAGCAAGTTCCCTTGCCGGTCTAGGAATGGTAGAACGATGGGTTCGATGACGGTTTGGATGTACCGTGCACTATTCAGTGTCCCGTCGACGATCACCAGTGGTGTACGGCCAGTGTAGGAGATCGCTCCCCACACCATGATGCCGGGTGTTGGCCCTGTGTGCCTCGGTCGTATGCAGTCCTGATTGTGGCGCTCACCTGCACGGCGCCAAACACGCATACGACCATCATTGGCACCAAGGCAGAAGCGACTCTCATCGCTGAAGACGACACGTCTCCATTCGTCCCTCCATTCACGCCTGTCGCGACACCACTGGAGGCGGGCTGCACGATGTTGGGGCGTGAGCGGAAGACGGCCTAACGGTGTGCGGGACCGTAGCCCAGCTTCATGGAGACGGTTGCGAATGGTCCTCGCCGATACCCCAGGAGCAACAGTGTCCCTAATTTGCTGGGAAGTGGCGGTGCGGTCCCCTACGGCACTGCGTAGGATCCTACGGTCTTGGCGTGCATCCGTGCGTCGCTGCGGTCCGGTCCCAGGTCGACGGGCACGTGCACCTTCCGCCGACCTCTGGCGACAATTTCGATGTACTGTGGAGACCTCACGCCCCACGTGTTGAGCAATTCGGCGGTACGTCCACCCGGCCTCCCGCATGCCCACTATACGCCCTCGCTCAAAGTCCGTCAACTGCACATACGGTTCACGTCCACGCTGTCGCGGCATGCTACCAGTGTTAAAGACTGCGATGGAGCTCCGTATGCCACGGCAAACTGGCTGACACTGACGGCGGCGGTGCACAAATGCTGCGCAGCTAGCGCCATTCGACGGCCAACACCGCGGTTCCTGGTGTGTCAGCTGTGCCGTGCGTGTGATCATTGCTTGTACAGCCCTCTCGCAGTGTCCGGAGCAAGTATGGTGGGTCTGACACACCGGTGTCAATGTGTTCTTTTTTCCATTTCCAGGAGTGTATTTCAGCACTTTTTGCGCTATATTCAAGTTCTACCAAGTACTAGCACAGTTCATAAGGAAAATTAACTATTGGGACTGAATTCAACAGAAACTGAAATTGTGCTGCTGGTAAGATACAAGACAGAAGCGCAATTTAGGAGGTAATATATCACTTATTTGACATGAACTACACAGGAGCAGTATTAATACGTTTAGGCAACAACTCGCTCTCCATGACACGTACTAGCTGTACATTACAGTACGAAGTTAATGATCATTATAGGTGATTACTAATGGTGAAGCACTAATGACTGGGACAAAGGGGTCTACTGTCAGTTTAGTTATTGGAAATTTCTACCATTGAAATAGCTTTCAAGTAATTGTATCTTTCGTAGTGATTTTTCTTTGTACATTCACTTCCTTATGCCGTTTAGCTTAGATGGGACATGTGGCACTTGAATCTATTACATATTATAGTAGCTATATATTACAGTAGCTATATGATTACTATAGTACACACAAGATATAAGAATAAGAGTTGTGCCGCGCGGGGTAGCCGTGCGGTCTGGGGCGTCTTGTGACGGTTCTCGCGGCTCCCACCAACGGAGGAGGTTCGAGTCCTCCCTCGGGCATGGATGTGTGTGTTGTCCTTAGCGTAAGTTAGTTTAAGCTACATTAAGTAGTGCGTAAACCTAGGGACCGATGACCTCAGCCGTTTGACCCCATAGTCCTTGCCACAAATTTCCAAATTACCAGCAATAGTTGTGCTTCTTGAGTATTGTTATTGTAATAAGAAATTTAAATCGGGCTCAACTATTACCTTGGAAGCCAGAAACTAGTCTATCATTAGAGTCGGATCTAGACTGAATATTCTAATCACAACACAATATTAGAAACACTGTTAACTATATAACGCATGAAATAATAAACACTGTTATTTCAGTAAGAAGAACCTTTAAACTGAATACTTTAAATCGTGTCTTTGTAACTGTATTTTGATCAAACTTTAACTACTCATTTGAGAAAGTTACGTTGAGTATTTCAAAACTTATGCTCACTAAATAATTATGTACTTTACAATTCCATAAAGTTTACTAACTTTTGTTAACAAAGATAATTACTGTTCAGTTCGGTTAAATAGGATACTCGGAATTATAGTAGCACTTGGGCTAGGACCCTGTCCAGGTAAATGACTAAGGATAAAATATGGTGGAGCAACACAGAGCTCTTCTTAGCGTCGAATTTTCGTTGTGCAGAGCCAACCAAAGCATGCCATGATTAATAAGACCAATTAGTCCACATCCGAGGCTATATTATATAATCTTGTAGTTATTCTCGCCTAGTTCTGTTCACAGGATGTGCACACTTTGCCTGCTAGCCATCGACTGACTCATATCACACAGGAGCCTTGCAGTTCTACCGCCAAATCCACGTTTTCTATTCCCGTCTAGCCAGCTCCGTTGTGGACTGACTTCCCTCCAAGTTCTACGTGATAACGAAATAACTTTCCCCTTTGAGTGAATCATTATTACATGTAAAGTTTTAAAATGTAGAATCCTTTACGGTATATTATTTTTGAAATTACAACCATAGAATAATTAGAATTATATAAATGTTAATAAATAATGGACAAACGTTTTGCACAGACGTTACATGAAAGTGCTTGGTGATACAGAAGTCACGTTAAGGGGCTCCGGAAAGGCTCAAAATCATGAAAAGTTCAATTTTTACTTTTTTGCGTTTTCTGAATCTGCTGACTATTACCTTTTAATAGATATATAATTTATTCAATTCCGAAGACTATAACTATTTTTAATTTTTTTTTTAAATGTGTTCTACATGGGCGTGACCCACTGTGGCGCTGTTAAACTGCTGTCAAATGGTGTTATTATTAACGTCCGTGTTCATCAGGTACATTTTAGTGATGTGAGATAAAGTATGTGTTGTGGCTAACCTGTGATGGTTCAATATATATCGCTGGTGTGATTGTCGATTGTTTCATGTTTATTTACTCTGTCGTTATCTCGAAAATATTCGTAATTAATTCTGTTTCTTGAGTCTCTGTTTTGTTGAAGTATAATAATGAGTAAAAGTAAAGTTATTAGAAATCCTCTGAAGGCTTTTAAGAAAAGGAGAAATGTTGGAAAGCCAAAGGTATGTGTTATTACTGTAAACAATAAAGACGATGAAAATCCCCAACATAGCTTGTGTCCCAAAGAAGAAGACAGTTGGTGTAAATATAACAAAGGATTGCTAACTGGTGAAGTGTACACTCATAAGCATAGTCTGCCTCATGCAATAATGGAGGTGATAAAACCTATTTTCAGAGACTTAGCAGCACCTGAACTGTTGAAAAAGTGTATTTACGGAAAAACTCAAAACCCCAATGAAAGTGTAAATAGTGTTATATGGTCGAGAATCCCCAAGACTGTATTTGTTGGAATAGAAACACTTCACTTTGGTGTGTATGATGCTGTTGCGACTTTCAATGATGGCAACATTGTAAGGTGCAAGGTATTTAGAAATATGGGAATGAAGATAGGTTCTAACATGGTACGAGCGATGCTTGCTTTAGACAAGGAACGCCTTCGGGCTGCAGACAGGGCTGTAAAGAGTCTAGAAATACAAGCAAGAGTAAACAGGAGGAGGAACAAGAGGAAGCTGGAGGAGGAGTTTGCAGAGGATGAAGATAATCCATCCTATGGACCTGGAATGCACTAAAAAGTTAATCCAATCTTTGTCGCTCGATTCCCAAAACTTTTATTTTCTCATACTAATTACATGTTTTCTAAGGATCTTCCAAACATATTTGTTTCAAACTTTCAGTAAATGTTACACAGTACCTTCTGCATAATTTAACACAGCCTTTTTTCCAAAAAACTGTATATTTTTGAATATACAAATAAAAAATTGCTAAAAATGTTGTGAATTTTCATTACAATTGAAAAAAATCATCTTTAATAACTGAACTAAAATTTTGTAAAATCCCTGTGTTAAGTTGTAGCCCATATTCCAATAAATAATCTGTAAAAAGTTCAACTTCCTACCTCAAATACTTTGTGAGGAAAGATGTAATTTACAAGCGTTATTTTAACATTGCAAGTATAGGGCGTTCCGGAGCCCCTTAAGTAAAAACAGACAAAGAAGTTAGATATGACAATTATTGTCAATATCGATAGTAATGTTACATCTCCGTAGGAGTCGTTCACCCCTGTGGCCGGTGGTACACCAGAGTTACCTCAGTGTCGGTTCTGGATAGCGCCATTTGCATGCACTGTACACTTTACTCACGGCGGCACGCGAAAAATTTACAAACTTAGCCGTTCTGCAATGTTTCCTTTTCCCCCTGACACGCTTTATATACCCTCCACTGTTAATGCAGACATCTGCCGTCTGTGAGTGGTTATTGCACATTTACGTCTAACATGGGCAGTGCTCCCATTAATGTGAATGGATCATGTATTAGCGCAAGCCCTTTGGACAGACAAATGTAAAAATCCATAGCACAAATGCATACAGGGTGGTCCATTGATCGTCACCGGGCCAAATATCTCACGAAATAAGCGTCAAACGAAAAAACTACAAAGAACGAAACTCCTCTAGCTTGAAGAGTGAAGCCAGATGGCGCTATGGTTGGCCCGCTAGATGGCGCTGCCATAGGTTAAACGGATATCAATTGCGTTTTTTTTTTTTAAATAGGAACCCCCATTTTTTATTACATATTCGTGTAGTACGTAAAGAAATATAAATATTTTAGTTGGACCACTTTTTTCGCTTTGTGATAGATGACACTGTAATAGTCACAAACGTATAAGTACGTGGTATCACGCAACATTCCGCTAGTTCGGACGGTATTTGCTTCATGGTACATTACCCATGTCAAATGGACCGTTTACCAATTGCGGAAAAGGTCGATATCGTATTGAGGTATGGCTATTGTGATCAAATTGCCCAACGGGCGTGTGCTATGTATGCTGCTCGGTATCCTGCACGACATCATCCAAGTGTCCGGACCGTTCGCTGGACAAGTCTTCAGCCACATGTGAAACGTCAACAAATGATGATGCCCAAGTAGGTGTTTTAGCTGCAGACAAATTGCGAAAGGCCCGCATCTCGTGGTCGTGCGGTAGCGTTCTCGCTTCCCACGCCCGGGTTCCCGGGTTCGATTCCCGGCGGGGTCAGGGATTTTCTCTGCCTCGTGATGGCTGGGTGTTGTGTGCTGTCCTTAGGTTAGTTAGGTTTAAGTAGTTCTAAGTTCTAGGGGACTTATGACCACAGCAGTTGAGTCCCATAGTGCTCAGAGCCATTTGAACCATTTTGAACCAAATTGCGAAAGAATCGGGAATCTCAAAAACGTCGGTGTTGAGAATGCTACATCAACATCGATTGCACCCGTAACATATTTCAATGCACCAGGAACTGCATGGCGACGACTTTGAACGTCGTGTACAGTTCTGCCACTGCGGAACGATGACAGATTTTTTTGCACGCGTTCTATTTAGCGACGAAGCGGTAACGTAAATCGGCATAATGTGCACTATTGGGCAACGAAAGATCCACGATGGCTGCGACAAGTGGAACATCAGCGACCTTGGCGGGTTAATGTATGGTGCGGCATTATGAGAGGAAGGATAATTGGCCCCCATTTTATCGTTAGCAATCTGAATGGTGCAAAAAAAGAATGGCTCTGAGCACTATGGGACTCAACTGCTGTGGTCATAAGTCCCCTAGAACTTAGAACTACTTAAACCCAACTAACCTAAGGACAGCACACAACACCCAGCCATCACGAGGCAGAGAAAATCCCTGACCCCGCCGGGAATCGAACCCGGGAACCCGGGCGTGGGAAGCGAGAACGCTACCGCACGACCACGAGATGCGGGCTTGAATGGTGCAATGTATGCTGATTTCCTACGTAATGTTCTACCGATGTTACTACAAGATGTTTCACTACATGACAGAATGGCGATGTACTTCCAACATGATGGATGTCCGGCACATAGCTCACGTGCGGTTGAAGCGGTATTGAATAGCATATTTCATGACAGGTGGATTGGTCGTCGAAGCACCATAACATGGCCCGCACGTTCACCGGATCTGACGTCCCCGGATTTCTTTCTGTGGGGAAAGTTGAAGGATATTTGCTGTAGTGATCCACCGACAACGCCTGACAACATGCGTCAGCGCATTGTCAATGCATGTACGAACATTACGGAAGGCGAACTACTCGCTGTTGAGAGGAAAGTCGTTACACGTACTGCCAAATGCATTGACGTCGACGGACATTATTTTGAGCATTTATTGCATTAATGTGGTCTTTACAGGTAATCACGCTGTAACAGCATGCGTTCTCAGAAATGATAAGTTCACAAAGGTACATGTATCAGATTGGAACAACCGAAATAAAATGTTCAAACATACCTACGTTCTGTATTTTAATTTAAAAAACCTAGCTGTTACCAACTGTTCGTCTAAAATTGTGAGCCATATGTTTGTGACTATTACAGCGCCATCTATCACAAAGCGAAGAAAGTGGTCCAACTAAAACATTCATATTTCTTTACGTACTGGACGAATATGTAATAAAATATGGGGGTTCCTATTTAAAAAAAACGCAGTTGATATCCGTTTGACCTATGGCAGCGCCATCCAGCGGGCCAACCATAGCGCCATCTGGTTTCCCCCTTCAAGTTAGACAAGTTTCGTTCTTTGTAGTTTTTTCGTTTGACGCTTATTTCGTGAGATATTTGGCCCGGTGACTATCAATGGACCACCCTGTATATGCATAAAATTATAAAGAACACAGAGGGAAAGAAAAAAAGGAAGAATAGCGTTTTCGGATTGGGGAAGGAGAGAGAGGGAAATTGGCCGTGCTCTTTCAAGAAAAGCGTCTTGGCCTGCACGCTAAGCCATTTGTGGATATCACGGAACACCTGAATGTGGACGACCTCATGGGGATTTGAATCGCTGTTGTCCGAGATAAGAGTTCATTGTACCATGGCGCCACCTTGGTCAGTAACAATAACAAAACATATTAATACCCAAATAATATTTCACTGTCCGGGATTTATTCATAAGACCATACTGGGTGGAAGTAATTTGTGCTTTGCTTAGTAGCGTCTTGCGCTACGAATTTAATATGCTGTAGAAAATTGAGCATCTCGTCTAATCGTTAGTCTAAACTAAAACAACGGCAGATTGATTCCCCACTAAAATGGACTTCTGCTAGTCGAATGATAATGATTAACGAAGATTTACGCTCCAATAGTATGCAGAGGTCTTGTTAGTCACCACAGCAAGCCACATACCCCCGCAACATCGCTGGATTCTGTCAAGGACGTTCCATCTGCAGCCCTGGAATCGAAATACAAATTTGGTAGAAAAACTGGCAGGTGACTAGCTCCCTCAGCTTGCACCTGGTGGTTATGCTGTATTTAAGTTCCACTGTTAATCCTTTGCTCCGTTCAGCTCAGAATTGTCGCATCGAATTAGTTCGCGCCTATAAATAGGCAACCCAGTGAACAAATTTCCAAAGCGGGCTCTGCTGTGCCTTCCCCGACAATTCGTCTTTTAATATTCTTTGTGGAATCTAAAATTTAAAAACCTCTCTCAACCCGGCCTGATTTAGCTTCACTGATCAGGATAGTAAAAACAAGCGTATGTTACGGGAATTTTCATTCACAAAGCAGGCTTATCACATTCACACAGTTCAATACTGTTCTATCCTGATTAAATTGAGCTTAACTTAAATTCCATAAGGCAGTGAAGCAATTTCGAAGTCTCGGTGCGACGAAAATTGTCAGTCCATCTCCTGGAAACATTTGTAATAATTATTAACTTTCGGTGATCACATGGGGAAGACCGGAGATCTGCTGGTAAGACCGTGTTAGCCTATTTATTTGAAGTAACTCGATATCTTGAGCATACAAAACGGCAGGTTCGTCCAGTGTAAATCAGACGTTCCCCACTGATCCCGTGCAACACAGCGTAGTAAGCAGACACTGTCAATAATAATCAGCTAAATAATACGCGAACACACTTACTTTAGTTTAGTTCATGTATTAAATTCCTTCTCATACAGAATCTCATCAAGATGGCGACTAGCTCAACAATACATACATATACATCCTCCTTCTTTCACGACTAATCGGCAAGAATTCCTTCATTCTTTTCATAAGAGAAAACATAGATAGCAGAGAAGCTATTCCATGGAGTAAATGGACGCTCCAAGGAATAATTGGGCTTGAAACTACTTTGCATTGATAATCGGTAAGATAAGAAGAGATATGTCGAGATATGTACTGAGTTATGTAATTTATAAAATTTCTGAAAATATCGCGGAGAGACCGCTGCAAGAGACATTACAGAGACATTACAGTGTCAATGAACTGCACGCACGTATTGACGTTTGCCGTGTCACAAACAGTGCCCAAATTGGGCACTTCAAATGCGAGTTAAAAACTAGAAGAGATGTTCTATCCAGTGATGTGTGTCTGTTCTCCCTGCGTCTTCTAGTTTCTGCGTAGTCTGCTTCTGAAACCTTACAGGAACTGAAGCATGTATGTTTGAAATACTGAAACAAGCACATTTGAAATATGTGAAACATGTACGTCTGAAATATGATTGAAATTACGTGACTGACAGTAGCATGAAACACAACTGTAAGAATGGGAGTGGCACGTGAACGTGTGTATTATCGCCTCGCTTATGCGCTTTGCCCTGTACTGAACTATCCTGACTGCGGGAATATAAATGTAATTTAGCTGAGAGAATGTAAACTGTGAATAACTTAAAACCAAACCAAAACTGCATGAATTTACGTAACACGAAAACTGAACCTGATGCAACACTACTGATTTGAATTTGACATTGGCCCTGGTAATAAAACTTGATAGATTTGAAAATTATGGTCCCTGTGCTTAATGAATGCTATCCCTGCAATAATGAAATTTGTTACCTTTATCTGCACAATGGTAACTCTCTTCGCATTGCTCTCTGTTCATACTTTAATTTGTATAGTTATCAAACAGCTATTCTGCAAGGCTGTTCCTTAGCATACATTCTAATTAAATGGAATGTGATTTAGACAAAAATTTCTTGAGAAAAATAATTAGTCAAAAATGTCATGGATCTAAGAACTGGTATTGGCTTGGGGTTGATAACAACATGGTACTAACTACAAAAGTTGTATTTTGACTCTTTGAAAATTAATAATGCTCACAATTAACACACTCAATAAATTGATTTTACATTAACAATTAGCTTCACAAAATCATTGGGTGTGAGTGCTACACATTGTCCCAATCATGAATTATGAAGACGCGCATTGCATTACTAACAAGCCGGCCGTTGTGACCGAGTGGTTCTAGGCGCTTAAGTCCGGAACCGCGCGACTGCTCCTGACGCAGGTTCGAATCCTGCCTCGGGCATGGCTGTGTGTGATGTCCTTAGGTTAGTTAGGTTTAAGTAGGTCTAAGTTTTAGGGGACTGATGACCTCAGATGTTAAGTCCCATTGTGCTCAGAGCCATTTGAACCATTGTGAGCATTATTAACAAAACAACTTTCCTTACCTTGATTATTTCCAACTTGTGTTGAGATTCCTTTTACAGTTAGCAAACAACATAGTTTCTTGAAAATAAAACAATCAATACTGCCCATAGCGAGTAAGTATATATTTTTTTATTTACATGTCTAGTTCCGTTGGGCCAAATTGAGAAGCAAATCTCCAAGGTCATGGACCGTGTCAGTACATGAAATTACAACATAAAAGTAATAACAGATAAAAATAAATGTTCGTTGTTGTTGTTGTTGTCTTCAGTCCTGAGACTGGTTTGACGCAGCTTTCCATGCTACTCTATCCTGTGCAAGCTTCTTCATCTTCCAGTACTTACTGCAACCTACATCCTTCTGAATCTGCTTAGTGTATTCATCTCTTGGTCTCCCTCTACGATTTTTACCCTGCACGCTGCCCTCCAACGCTAAATTTGTGATCCCTTGATGCCTCAGAACATGTCCTACCAACCGGTCCCTTCTTCTTGTCAAGTTGTGCCACAAACTCCTCTTCTCCCCAATTCTATTCAATACCTCCTCATTAGTTATGTGATTTACCCACTTAATCTTCAGCATTCTTCTGTAGCACCACATTTCGAAAGCTTCTATTCTCTTCTTGTCCAAACTATTTACCGTCCATATTTCACTTCCATACATGGCTACACTCCATACAAATACTTTCAGAAACGACTTCCTGACACTTAAATCTATACTCGATGTTAACAAGTTTCTCTTCTTCAGAAACGCTTTCCTTGCCATTGCCAGTGTACATTTTATATCCTCTCTACTTCGACCATCATCAGTTATTTTGCTCCCCAAATAGCAAAACTCCTTTACTACTTTAACTCTTTGATGCACAGATTTTATGTTTAATTAATTTTTTAATAAAACATGCATTTTCTATGTCTGGTGGGGTTGCTAATAAAGGAAAACATGAATTAAAATTTTTTATTGTATTGATTTTGGTTTTAGATGGTGGTATATATAATATACCACCATGCCACTTAGGGCCGTACCTAAAGTTTTTGAGATATCTTGGTTTGTGCTTGTAACTCACCTTTAAATTCTACTCTAAGCAGTAATAATTAGTATAATTAATGTAAAATAATTTTATTTCTGGCAATTGGTCATTTACAATACAAAATCAAATTACAAACCTTACAAATAAAATATGTTTCTTATTCCTTTTTGTGAAAATCTTGAAAGCACCTTTTTGTTTTGCTAAGGCACAAAGGCACTTTGCATTCAGCGCACATCCAGAAAGTGCGCACTTGCTTCTTTTTTGTACTGCATTTCGCACAACGTCTGGCGGTAGTACGCTCTGGCTGGTGGGATGAATTGTCGAGACGCTGGCGTGAGGAAACATATGGCTTGTTTTTCTTTACGTGGACTTGACTCTCATGAAGTCTAGATGGCCTCAATGGTGTTTTCTGGGTTACTAAGCTTTGCAGGATACTCATCCTGAAGACTTTGGCAGTCATTTTTTCTCTATCGCCTAGTTCCTTCCAAATTATATAGCTGTTGACGATACTGACATCAAGCAGGTGAAAGAATATTCGGTGCCACCACTTTTTACTTCTCCGGCTTATTTCATATGATTTTTTCAGTTGGTCGAACTTGTCGACATTGTTCATGTGTGCATTGTAATCCATCACTGCTTGAGGACAAGGTAGCTCTATGCGTGAACCATCTCTTTCACGGCGAGTCACTGTAGTAACTTCAGGACTGTGAAAATTTGAAAGGAGATGAACAGCTCTCTTATCTTTCCACTTCAAGTAGAGGATGCCACAGTTGCTGACCCTCCAGTCAAATTCACCTCTGCTTAATTCTTTGTCTGTTTTTAATTTGGGTAAATGTTTCCTTGTTGGTTGAACTGTCCCACAGGCATATATGTTTCTCTGCTGTAAACCAGCCAACAAGTTATAGCTATTGAAATAGTTGTCGAAATAAAGATAATGGCCTTTATTTACGAGTTCAGAGGACAAACTCAGCACTACATGCTCTCCAAGGCCTGTTTGCACTGTGTCACCTACTTTTCCGGTGTAAATATCAAATTTCAAGTTGTAAGAGGTCTTGTCACACAGCATCCACACTTTGTAACCACGCTTTATGGGTTTATCTCTCATGTATTGTTTCATACTGTTGCGGCCTTTGAATTTGATCATTGACTCATCAATTGCTAGGTGTTTGCTGGGTTGGTAACACTTGGAAAAAGATTCAGATAGTATCTTGATCACTGGTCGCAGCTTGTACAGTTTGTCATAACCTGGGTGTCCTTTTTCTGGATGCAATGTGTTATCATTCAGATGAATGTTCCTCAGTAACCATCCAAACCGATTTACTGCCATCAGAGATGCAATATAACGATCATGAAGTTCTGGGGCACTAGACCAGTAGTCTCTGTATGCTGGCATACGCTTTATACCCATCAAAATGTTGATTCCCAGGAAAGTTCGTATTTCATTGTCAGTTGTTGGAGTGAAAGACTTGCCAGATTGCGTCGCATATAAATTTGTTTGGAAAACGATTAGCTCAACTAGCTCTTTTGGAAATATTTTTTCGAATATATCGATAGGTTCTGGATCATCAATGTCCCTAATAAAAGCACTTGGTCCTGATTCACTGTCGAACTGCATTCCTGAGGTAGCATTGAATTGTTGTCCCCAAGTTGGCGCTGTGTCAGCAGCGCGTTTTGGCGGAGTGGACTCACTTTCTTCCTCGCTCTCTGAAACTTCGCCTTCAGACGACACAATAGCCTCCGCAACAATGCTTGCTTCATAATCAGATTCGTCATCTGTGGTGTCAACAGTGGAATCCTCGTCTGATGGAATTTCACACAATAATCGTTCGATTTCTTCATCTCGTAAGCCTCTTCTTGACATTTTCATTTTCAAACAACAGCCTGAATCCAAGTAAAGAATACGTAAGCAAAACAAAATGGAGAAAGAGCTAAAATAAGTCACAACACAATTAAAAACTAAACTTTGTAGCGGAGGATTTCGAATTTTATACTAGGAAACGAAATGCAATAGAATACTGCTACATGCACGGTGGTACAAATAATATACCACCAAAATAAATTGTATATAAATAACGGAAGATTGTGCATATGAATGTATACATGGGTTCATACCGTAGCTGTGACGTCCAAGATATGGAAAAAACACAGGCGCAACAAGAAATTCGTTATAAACCACTATTCACACGCAAAAACCATGCACAACTCAGCACGCAGCTTTCACAGTTGTAATCTATGCAATTCTTGGCGGGAACTGATTCCTTATAGGCAGTGAGTGCCATCTGTCTGATAAGTAGAGAACTAGGTGAGCATATTAGAGTGGTGGTCGTGCAGTTAAACCACTGTGCAAAGAGCCAAGAAAATTTTCAAAAGGTGGTATACTATGTATACCACCGTGCTCCAAAGAGTTAAGTGTCTCATTTCCTAATCTAATCCCCTCAGCATCACCCGACTTAATTCGACTAAATTCCATGTTCCTCGTTTTGCTTTTGTTGTTGTTCATCTTATATCCTCCTTTCAAGACACTGTCCATTCCATTCCAGAATCCGGATGTGCTAATAAATACGCACCAGGAGACGGTATATCAACTATTATATATGGACCTGTATAAATTAGATTCCATTTTCTGATGGTCTTCTTCAACCTTGATGACTTGATGTGTCTTCTTAATAGAATTTTCTGTCCGATATTGAAAGTCTGAATCCGTTTGATCTTTCTGTAACGGATTTCCTTTCGCTGTCTTGCTTTCTCCGTAATATTAATGAGAGCATTGCGAATTTTTTCTTCCCATGACATTTTCGTGTCCTCGAGTTTAGGCAAGTTATCTACCCAAAAGTTTCGTTCGTTATCTCTGAACATCAGTTCATATGGGGTAAAGTTTGTAGAACTATGAGGTAAATTATTATAAATCTGCTCAAACTCGGTCAAATAGTTTATCCAGGTAGTTTGTTTATCATGACAGTACGTTCTCATGAATCTGTTTAGTTCTCGAAAAACCCGTTCAATTAAATTCCCTTGTGGATGATACGAAGATGTAAATATCTGTTTTATTCCTAGTTGTGATACTAATTTTCTCCATAAATATCCAGTAAATATCTTCGCATTGTCAGAGATTATAGATTTTGGAATCTCTGCATGAGGAATGTAGCCATTTACAAACTTTACTGCGGCAGCTCTTGCAGTTGCTGATTTTATAGGATATAGTTTAACATATTTTGTAAACACATCACAGAATCCAATAATGTACTTAACACCACCTCTGGCTCTAGGAAGTGGTCCACAAATATCACATGATATAAGTGATCCTGGTGCTTCAGGTATTATTGAGTGAAGCGCAATTTTATTTCCCTTGTTGTCCGGCTTAGCCTTTTGACAGAGAACACATTTCTGTATGACTTTGTGCGCTTTTCGCCTTATATTTGGGAAGTAACAATAATATCTAATCTTATTAGCACACTTTACAACACCAACATGATCCCAGGTCAAATGTGTAAACCAAATTAATCGTTCTTCATATTCTTCGGGTATGCAGACACACCACTTTGGATTCTCAGCCTTCCCAGATTTAAAATTAAAATATTATTCACAAGCCGGTAATATTCCAAATTGACCATACGATTTTGCTGATTGAATTGTCGTATTATAGCATTCCAACGTCGATCCTTCTTCTGAAGCTGAGCCATTGTCTTACATAAATGAATATAATATAACTTGTAATTATTTTCTTGAAGAAGAAGCACTGGAAATTCTGCCTTATTATTTACATCCAGTTCAGGTGTTATTCCTTCTGGAGTTCTTGACAACGCGTCAGCTATAATATTTTCTTTTCCGGCTACATGAATAATTTGAAACTGATATTCTTGCAGCGCCAGCGTCCACCTTGACAAGCGAGGATGCAGCAACTTACAAGTTTGTAAAGAGGCTAGTGATTGGTGGTCACAATAAACGGCTATCCTTGAGCCATATACATAATAATTAAACCTTTTCAAAGACCAAATAACTGCTAAAGCTTCCAATTCCGTAGTGGTATATGCTCTTTCACAGGTGGATAAAACTCTGCTAGCAAATGCAATTGGACAAAAGGTTTTTACACCATCGATGTACCTAATTTGAAATGAACAAGATCCTAAACCCACATCTGATGAATCAGTGGCTAAACAGAATCCGACATTCATATCAGGGTGGTATAATAACGGAGCATTTATCAGTTGATCGTTAATTTCACAAAAAGCCTTTTCACAATCATTAGACCATTGCCATGGTACATCTTTCCTCAGGAGCCGGTTTAGTGCTTCAGAGTTCATTGCTTGAGTTTTAATAAATCGACGAAAAAATGAAGCCAAGCCTATAAAGCCTTTCAGTTGTCTTCTGTTTCTTGGAGTTGGAAATTTTTTTATCGCACTAATCTTCGCTTCTGTTGGAAGAATGCCTTTTTCATTAATCATATGTCCCAAGAATTTAATTCTCTGTAGAGAAAATTGGGATTTTTTTTAGATTTGCAGTTATACCAGTTTGTTTGAACACAGCAAAAATCCTCATAAGTTGTACATGTTCCTCCCAAGTTTTAGAGGAAATTAATAGATCGTCCACAAAAATTGTTATTTGACTACGTAGTTCTGGTCCTAGGGCATATTCCAACGCAGAAATAAAAACTCCAGAGCTGATATTGAGACCAAACGGAACGACCTTGAACTGATAGCTTCTCCCTCCATATATAAAAGCAGTATATTTTCTCGAGTCCTTGTCTAACTGGACTTGCCAGAACGAACTTCTCAAATCAATACTGGTTAAATAGGATACATCTTGAAATTTCTGTATTAACTCATCGATGTTCTCCGGATGTGTGCGCACAGGTACTATAATTTTGTTAATTTCCCGTTCATCTAATACCAATCGAACTTTTCCTCCTGGCTTTGGTACAACAAGCAACGGAGAACAATATGGGCTGTTCGACGGTTCAACTGCTCTTCCAAGTCCTTTGCTGTCTCTGACAGAATTACGATGTCGTCGGCGAACCTCAACGTTTTCATTTCTTCTCCATGGACTTTAATACCTACTCCGAATTTTTCTTTTGTTTCCTTTACTG
This sequence comes from Schistocerca nitens, assembly GCF_023898315.1. Taxonomy (NCBI): domain Eukaryota; kingdom Metazoa; phylum Arthropoda; class Insecta; order Orthoptera; family Acrididae; genus Schistocerca; species Schistocerca nitens. Next base: position 925,197,782 of record NC_064617.1, on the reverse strand, counting down.
CTGGCTCAATATACACATTGAATAACATCTGGGACAGGCTACAACCCTGTCTCACTCCCTTCCCAACCAATGTTTCCCTTTCATGACCCTCAACTGTTATAACTGCCATCTGGTTTCTGTACAAATTATAAATAGCCATTCGCTCCCTGTATTTTACCCCTGCCACTTTTAGAATTTGAAAGAGAGTATTCCAGTCAACATTGTCAAAAGCTTTCTGTAAGTCTACAAATGCCAGAAATGTAGTTTTGCCTTTCCTTAATCTATTTTCTAAGATAAGTCGTAGAGTTAGTATTGCCTCACGTGCTCCAACATTTATGCGGGATCCAAACTGATCTTCGCAGAGGTAGGCTTCTACCAGTTTTTCCATTCGTCTGTAAAGAATTCGCGTTAGTATTTTGCAGCTGTGACTTATTAAACTGATAGTTCGGTAATTTTCACATCTGTCAACACCTGCTTTCTTTGGGATTGGAATTATTATATTCTTCTTGAAGTCTGAGAGTATTTCGCCTGTCTCATACATCTTGCTCTCCAGATAGTAGAGTTTTGTCAGGACTGGCTCTCCCAAGGCCGTCAGTAGTTCCAATGGAATGTTGTCTACTCACGGGGCCTTGTTTCGACTCAGGTCTTTCAGTGCTCTGTCAAACTCTTAACGCAGTATCATATCTCCCATTTCATCTTCATCCACATCCTCTTCCATTTCCATAATATTGTCCTCAAGAACATCGCCCTTGTATAGACCCTCTATATAATCCTTCCATCTTTCTGCTTTCCCTTCTTTGCTTAGAACTGGGTTTCCATCTGAGCTCTTGATATATATGCAAGTGGTTCTCTTTTCTCCAAAGGTCTCTTTAATTTTCCTGTAGGCAGTATCTATCTTACCCCTCGTGAGATAAGCCTCTACATCCTTACATTTGTCCTCTAGCCATCCCTGCTTAGCCATTTTGCACTTCCTGTCGATCTCATTTTTGAGACGTTTGTATCCCTTTTTGCCTGCTTCATTTACTGCATTTTTATATTTTCTCCTTCAATTAAATTCAGTATTTCTTCTGTTACCCAAGGATTTCTACTAGCCCTCGTCTTTTTACCTACTTGATTCTCTGCTGCCTTCACTACTTCATCCCTCAGAGCTACCCATTCTTCTTGTACTGTATTTCTTTACCCCAATTTCTGTCAATTGTTCCCTTATGCTCTCCCTGAAACTCTGTACAACCTCTGGTTTAGTCAGTTTATCCAGGTCCCATCTCCTTAAATTCCCACCTGGAAATGTCTTATAATTTAAAATCTGGTTCCTAAATCTCTGTCTTACCATTATATAATCTATCTGATACCTTCTAGTATCTCCAGGGTTCTTCCATGTATACAAACGTCTTTCATGAACCTGAAAAATGTCAGTCCATAAGTTTTAAGTAAACGCTATCAGCAATACAATAAGAATCAGCTTAATTTTTCAAGGAACTACACGACAGAATAGGAGTGACTCATGAGCGAACTATTCAGTTTCGATTTGAAAGCGCATGGATTACTGCTAAGATTTTTGAATTCGAGTGGCAGCTTATTGAAAATGGATGCAGCAGTAAACTGCACACCTTTTTGCACAAGAGTTAAGGAAGTTTGATCCAAATGTAGGTTTGATTTCTGCCGTGTATTAACCGAGTGAAAGCTGCTTATTCTTGGAAATAAGCTAATATTGGTAACAAGAAACGACAATAAGGAATATGCATATTGAGAGGCCAATACCCAGACTCGTGAACAGAGGTCGACAAGAGGTTCGTGAAGTTACAGCACTTATTGTCCGAACCGCCAGATTCTCAGCCATAAATTGGAGGGGTCACCCCAAAATACACTCCTGGAAATTGAAATAAGAACACCGTGAATTCATTGTCCCAGGAAGGGGAAACTTTATTGACACATTCCTGGGGTCAGATACATCACATGATCACACTGACAGAACCACAGGCACATAGACACAGGCAACAGAGCATGCACAATGTCGGCACTAGTACAGTGTATATCCACCTTTCGCAGCAATGCAGGCTGCTATTCTCCCATGGAGACGATCGTAGAGATGCTGGATGTAGTCCTGTGGAACGGCTTGCCATGCCATTTCCACCTGGCGCCTCAGCTGGACCAGCGTTCGTGCTGGACGTGCAGACCGCGTGAGACGACGCTTCATCCAGTCCCAAACATGCTCAATGGGCGACAGATCCGGAGATCTTGCTGGCCAGGGTAGTTGACTTACACCTTCTAGAGCACGTTGGGTGGCACGGGATACATGCGGACGTGCATTGTCCTGTTGGAACAGCAAGTTCCCTTGCCGGTCTAGGAATGGTAGAACGATGGGTTCGATGACGGTTTGGATGTACCGTGCACTATTCAGTGTCCCCTCGACGATCACCAGTGGTGTACGGCCAGTGTAGGAGATCGCTCCCCACACCATGATGCCGGGTGTTGGCCCCGTGTGCCTCGGTCGTATGCAGTCCTGATTGTGGCGCTCACCTGCACGGCGCCAAACACGCATACGACCATCATTGGCACCAAGGCAGAAGCGACTCTCATCGCTGAAGACGACACGTCTCCATTCGACCCTCCATTCACGCCTGTCGCGACACCACTGGAGGCGGGCTGCACGATGTTGGGGCGTGAGCGGAAGACGGCCTAACGGTGTGCGGGACCGTAGCCCAGCTTCATGGAGACGGTTGCGAATGGTCCTCGCCGATATCCCAGGAGCAACAGTGTCCCTAATTTGCTGGGAAGTGGCGGTGCGGTCCCCTACGGCACTGCGTAGGATCCTACGGTCTTGGCGTGCATCCGTGCGTCGCTGCGGTCCGGTCCCAGGTCGACGGGCACGTGCACCTTCCGCCGACCACTGGCGACAACATCGATGTACTGTGGAGACCTCACGCCCCACTTGTTGAGCAATTCGGCGGTACGTCCACCCGGCCTCCCGCATGCCCACTATACGCCCTCGCTCAAAGTCCGTCAACTGCACATACGGTTCACGTCCACGCTGTCGCGGCATGCTACCAGTGTTAAAGACTGCGATGGAGCTCCGTATGCCACGGCAAACTGGCTGACACTGACGGCGGCGGTGCACAAATGCTGCGCAGCTAGCGCCATTCGACGGCCAACACCGCGGTTCCTGGTGTGTCCGCTGTGCCGTGCGTGTGATCATTGCTTGTACAGCCCTCTCGCAGTGTCCAGAGCAAGTATGGTGGGTCTGACACACCGGTGTCAATGTGTTCTTTTTTCCATTTCCAGGAGTGTATAATACCATGAGACATAAGCGAATGAAAATAAGCTACGGTCGCAGGTTCGAATCCTGCCTCGGGCATGGATGTTTGTGATGTCCTTAGGTTAGTTAGGTTTAACTAGTTCTAAGTTCTAGGGGACTAATGACCTCAGCAGTTGAGTCCCATAGTGCTCAGAGCCATTTGAACCATTTTTTGAAAATAAGCAAAGTAGACAAATTTTCGCGTCGAACGATCACTCACTTCTGATGCTGATCGAATAGTAAAAATGACAGTATTAAGTCTTTGAACAAGATCCTGAACGTGGGCTTTCCACGACAGCTTACTATCTAAACACCTAGAAATTTTAACTGTTCTGTTTCACTAATCATATGTCCGTTCTGTGAAATCAAAACGTCTTGATTTGTTGAATTGTTTGTTAGAAACTGTAAAAACTGAGTCTTATTGTGATTTAGCGTTAGTTTATTTTATACAAGCCATGAACTTAAGTCATGTACTGCACTATTTGAAACCGAGCCAATGTTGCACACAACATCCTTTACTACCAAGCTAGTGACATCAGCAAACAAAAATATTTTACAGTTATCCATAATACTAGAGGGCACATCATTTATACAGGGTGTTACAAAAAGGTACGGCCAAACTTTCAGGAAACATTCCTCACACACAAAGAAAGAAAATATGTTATGTGGACATGTGTCCGGAAACGCTTACATTCCATGTTAGAGCTCATTTTATTATTTCTCTTCAAATCACATTAATCATGGAATGGAAACACACAGCAACAGAACGTACCAGCGTGACTTCAAACACTTTGTTACAGGAAATGTTCAAAATGTCCTCCGTTAGCGAGGATACATGCATCCACCCTCCGTCGCCGATGCGCTGATGCAGCCCTGGAGAATGGCGTATTATATCACAGCCGTCCACAATACGAGCACGAAGAGTCTCTACATTTGGTACCGGGGTTGCGTAGACAAGAGCTTTCAAATGCCCCCATAAAAGAAAGTCAAGAGGGCTGAGGTCAGGAGAGCGTGGAGGCCATGGAATTGGTCCGCCTCTACCAATCCATCGGTCACCGAATCTGTTGTTGAGAAGCGTACGAACACTTCGACTGAAATGTGCATGAGCTCCATCGTGCATGAACCACATGTTGTGTCCTACTTGTAAAGGCACATGTTCTAGCAGCACAGATAGAGTATCCCGTATGAAATCATGATAACGTGCTCCATTGAGCGTAGGTGGACGACGAAACTAAAATAAGCTCTAACATGGAAATTAAGCGTTTCCGGACATATGTCCACATAACATCGTTTCTTTATTTGTGTATGAGGAATGTTTCCTGAAAGTTTGGCCGTAACTTTTTGTAACACCCTGTGTAAATAAGGAACAGGAGTGACCCCAACACTGATCCCTGGGGCACCCCGCACTTGACACTACCCCACTCAGACCGCACATCACAGCCGTTATCAACACTGTGAATAATGATCTTTTGCTGCCTGTGCTAAAGTAAGAGGTGAACCAATTGTGAGCTACTCCCCGTATTCCGTAATGGTCTAAGTTCTTGAGCAATATTTTGTGATCAACACAATCAAATGCCTTAGTTAAATCAAAAAATATGCAAAGCGTTCGAAACCTTTTGTTTAGTCCATCCAGTACCTCACAGAGAAAAGAGAATATAGCATTTTCAGTTGTTAAACGACTTCTAAAGCCGAACTGTTTGATAGCAAATCGTGTTATATAAAACTATCAGTTATCATTACACACCCAGCCTTTTCAATAACTTTACCAAACATTTGTGGCATAGAAATAGGTCTAAAATTATCTAGATTATCCCTTTCTCCCTTTTTATAAAGCGGCTTTACTACTGAGTACTTTCCCAGCGCACATCAGATACAACACGTCTTACAGTTTCAGAGTCCTCCATACATCTCTCGATCCACAGTTATTCTACCACATTACCCATAACTCCTTGAATCAGCGATCGTTGTTGAGCAGCGACGCTACTATGTTGTTGATACTACATTTGACAATCTCTGGTTCTATACAATATTTTCTTACAAAACTCGAATTAATTTACCCTTGTATATACCTTTCAGTAATAATAAATAACCCTATTACAGGGTGTGACGGTTATAAGCGCAGATATATTTATTGGTGATTGAGGACGGTGTACTGAACTACATTACATCAGTATTTACTTCGTTTACAGACTAAAAATTATAGCTTTTAGGAGTAGTATGTTTTTAGTTTGGTTAGTGCGTCCAAGTACACAGAGGTGGTAAATGTTGTGAGATAGCGATATGCACATTACAGATGGCGGCAGTATCGCATACAGAAGGTATAAAAGGATAGTGCATTGGCGGAGATGCCGTTAGTACTTACGTGATTGATGTGAAAAGGTTTCTGACGGGAATTAGAGACATTTAACGCGGAATGCTAGTTGGAGCTAGGATCATGGGACATTTAATTTCCGAAATCGTTAAGGAACTCAATATTCCGAGATCCACAGTGTCAAGGGTGTCCCAAGGACACAGAATTTCGGGCATTACCTCTTATCAAGGACAACGCAATAGCCGACGCCCCGTCACTTAACGACCTACAGCTGCGGTGTTTCCATAGAGTAATCAGTACTAACAGACAAGCAATACTGTGTGAAGTAACCGCAGAAATCAATGTGTGATGTACGACAAACGTGTCCGTTAGGATAGTGAAGGGAAATTTGGAGTTTATGGACTACGGCAATAGACGGCCGTCAGAGTGCCTTTGTTAAAAGCACGACATCGCCTGCAGCGCCTCTCCTGGGCTCGTAACCATATCGGTTGGATCCTAGACGACTGGAAAACCGTGGCCTGGTCAGATGAGTCCCGGTTGCAGTTGGTAAGAGCTGGTAGTAGAATTTGAGTGTGCCCCAGATCCTGCGAAGACATTGGCCCAAGTTGTCAACAAGGCACTATGCAAGCTGGTGGTGGCCCCATAACGGTGAAAGCTCTGTTTGCAAGGAAGGGACTGGATCCATACGTCCAACTGAACCGGTCATTGACTGGATATAGTTATGTTCGTCTACTTGGAGACCACTTGTAGCCTTTCATGGACTTCATGTTCCCAAACAACGATGGAATTTTTATGGATGGAAATGCGCCGTGTCATCGGGCCACAATTGTTGTGAAGAGCATTCTGGACAACTCTTGTGAATGGTTTGACCACCTAGATCGCACGACATGAATTCCACCGAATATTTATGGGACATAGTCGGTAGGTCAGTTAGTACACAAAATTCTGCACTGGCAACGATTTGACAAATATGGACGGCTATAGAGGCAGTGTGGCTCTGTATTTCTGCAGGGGACTTTCAACGTCTTGTTGAGCCTATGCCACGTCGATCTGCTGCACTATGTCGGGAAAAAGGGTGTCCGGCACTATATCAGAAGGTATCCCACGACTTTCGTCACCTTGTTGTACATGTGGCAACAGCAAGCCATCATTGCTAATTTTCTCCTTGGCAGTAGAGCTGTTGATAAAATATCGTTATATCGATATTTCCCACAGAAAACATCGATATATATCCGTGATATTTTCTTCCCCGATATACCGTTATTCTACATCAAAATGGCAATATCGAGTGCCAATAATTTTGTTTTATATATTTTTTCCCAGTTTTCGGTAAATATTTGAAATTATTCTTTTGAAATTGTTGTAGAACATAATTTTACTTTCTATGCGTGAACGAGTCGTACTACTTTTTGAGCTTTCATCACGTCCAGTCTTTTCCTTTGACCGTGTGAAGCAAGTTTAGGTGGCACAAAAGTAGTAGTCCGATTGCACTGGGGAGTGTCAGTGTGCATGGAATTTTCCATGTGAAGAAATAAAACACGAGTTAACTTTAAATAATAATTTTTAACGCAACTTTGTGCTATTTCTTCAAGTCGGCATTCTTCAAAAACAGTTGCTGAAAATGATGAACAAAAATCTAAATGACAAGACTGGCCTTTGCAGAGGTTGGAGAAGTGTGAGGGGAAATGCTTATGTTATCTGCGCTAGGGGCTACCAATAGAAACTGCAACGATTAGCTTCGCCACGCAATTTTCCTGCATGTGCATTAAAAAAGGTTTATTTCAACATATAGCTAATGACAATTCAAGAAAGTAGGGTATGAGAGGATAAATAGAATGAAATATTGCGTGACATTTCCCCGCGTACACAATTGTTAACTAGGAACACGACTGTCCGAAAAAGAGTACTAATACTAGCTTTTCGTCTCCACAAAATCCCATTATTAACTTGCAAATTTTCAATTTGTTTTTCTTTTAATTCTTGTTGTAAGTGGGGTATGCAGGCTACTAGCTTATTGATGTACAGAATATCTAATAATAAATCAATTCTTAATTATACAATTCTAAAACTAGCAGTATATTTACAATGTGCAGTGGATATTTTTATAGAACGACAAGTCGTGTTCTCCCCTTTGATATATCGATACTACAAAGCGATGTATCGAGGGCTGACAATGATTTTTCTTTTAAAAATATCAACATTCCAACTGGGCCGCTGGTCATGTGTTAAAGTGTGGACAACTGAACGCAAAACGTTAAGTCTGTACTGACAGGCATAGTCCACTTAGTGATGCAGTTACGGTCATGCAACAAACATCAGGTCATAAAGTTTGTGTCGTGTTTGTGGGAAGACCGTTCGACGCAGAGAAAAAAAACCAACACACTGATATGTGTATTTACTAAGGTACCATACATAAAATTATCTGCAGTTATACGCATTACACCCAGTATGCCCTGACCATCCCTCTATTAGTAAATAAACTTTATTTAATGTCTTTCACACCAACAAAAAGAGAAAAGCCTGTTACCTGATGATTACTAAGAAGTTGCTGTTCCAAGATGGCCGCCGAGTAAGTGACGCCAGAAACTATTTCCAGTAAGTTAAGTGATTTAAACAGGAATATAATTTAGTTTAACGCCGATAACAAATTAAATACGTGCATTAGTGTATCATTTAGTCTTGCCGTTGAAGGTTTGACTTTTATTTGCGTATTTTTTCGGAAAACACGAAAAGATCGTAACTTCGCGAAGACGCGCTTAGGCTTAAATTTTGTAAACGTGTTTGTTTCTTGTTTCACGGTAATTTAACTAATTACTCGGTAGCAAATAAGTGAACTACCGTAAATAGCGTATAACCTCATTGTTTTAAAACAGATTTCAGAAGAACAGCGTAACTATATATCAGAAACTTGCTTATATACATTTGTTTATAGGCCTAATTCTCGCAACGTTTTTGGAGAATCAAACTTAAAGTATATCGTTTAATTGTCCTTTTTTCGTTCCATCGAGTGAAATATATAATAAATAGCGTATACCTTCATTGTTTTAATACAGATCTCAGAAAAACAGCGGAATTTTAAATCAGAAACTTGCTTATATACATTTGTGAATAGGCTTAATTCTTGTAACTTCTTTTTTTGATTTTCGGTAATTTAATTGATTTATTCTAGCTAAAGTATTATTTTTGCCATGAGTGAGAAGTGCCTGACTTGCCGTAGAATTGTTAGTTCCGGGGTTTGGTGTGATGGATGCAGTAGTTCTTTTAACTTGGGGGACTGCAGTGGTGTGGGTGTCGGGAAATTGGATCAGGCTCATCAGTGGTTATGTAGGATTTGCAGCAGAGATAGGAAGATAGTGGAACAGGAGGGGAAAATTGCTGCCCTTCAGGCTGAGCTAGTTCAGGCTAGGGAAGATCTGGACAGGTTAAGGAGGGAGAAGAGCAAAGAGAGGTGGGAAGTGGCAACAGGTAACAGAAAGAACAGGCCTAGAACTAAGTCTGACAGTTTTGTGGTGAATGTCAAAAATAAGTTTGATCTGTTGCTTCAGTTAGAAACTGATGAGCCCCAAGCAGAGGTAGGTGTAGACAGGACACAACAAACTTTCAATAGGAAATTGAAAAAGAATGTAGGAAAGTCATCGAAAAGGAAGAAAGTTTTGTTGTTAGGCAGTTCTCATGCCAGAGGTGTAGGCCAACTTCTGCAGGAGGAATTAGGACCAGAATACCAGGTCACAAATTTATTCAAACCAAGTGCTAGTCTGGATCAGGTGACAGAGGATTTAGGTTCACTCTGTAAAGGATTTACCAGGGAAGACACCGTGGTTATTGTGGGAGGGCCAGGGAACAGCATCGACAGAGATCCTGGGTACAGTATAGAGTGTGACCTGGTAAAGATTGCGTCGGCATCGAGACACACCAATGTTGAATTTGTATCTGTCCTGAGACGCCATGACCGGCCTCATTTGAACTCTTCTGTTGGGAGACTTAATTTGGAATTGGAACGGCTGCTTGGGTCGGGTGCGGGGGCTCATATTGGTGTGGTTCCTGTTGATTATCTCAGTAGGTGGGACTATACCAGGCACGGCCTACATCTCAACAGGAAAGAGAAGGGAAACTGGCTGGGATAATAGCAGGAAATTTTAAGGGGGGGGAGGCACTGCCATGAATGGTAAAATACCAGTGGTTACAGGTGTTGGAGCAGCACCTTTTTTAGGATAGGTAAGACAGAAAGATGTCAACTTCTAAGAGGGGTCACGATTGAAACAAATCTTCAGTTTAGGAAAGAAATTAAACAGCACAATTCTAGCACATTGGATCACCAATCACAGCTAACAATTATAAATTTTCACCAATCACCAGAAATTTTATCTTACCACGTTGTATCTCGGTCCTAGGTAATTGCATTGATGAATTAAAGTCACCCAACCCAGTTGACATAATCTGCCTCTCTGAACACCGTGTGACCACTGGTATAGGAACTAGGCCTAAGCACAATGAGAAACTCAGACAGGAGAGTACTGCAAATGTTAGAATAAGGAAAGGTTCTCATAAAAGTATAATTAAAAATAATGTAATTATATTTCATCAAAATATTGGGAGTTTAAAGAATAAAATAGATGAGCTTCTGGTTTGTTTAGAAGATTTAGAAGCTGAGGATGAAATAGATATACTATGCCTGTCTGAGCATCACATTTTTACTCATATGGATAAGGTAAATGTAAGTGGATATAAGCTCTCTGCACATGTAATGAGAGAAAATATGGAGAAAGGAGGAGTTGCCATATATGTCAAAAGTTATCATTGTGCAAAAAGTATAGAAACAGACAAGTTTTGTGTAGAGAAACATATAGAAGCATGTGCCTGTGAGCTTAAATTAAATAAAGGCACATTTATAATTGTAACTGTATATAGATCCCCATCAGGAAATTTTCATCTATTTCTGAAAAATTTGGACTCCTTGTTGTGCTATCTGTCAGACAGGGGGAAGCAAATTATTATTTGTGGGGACTTCAATGTAGATTCTCTGAAAGAGGGTAATAGGAAAAATGACCTTGAAGTATTACTCGGTTCTTTCAATTTGACACCCGTTATTGATTTTCCTACTCGGGTGGTAAAGGATAGCAGCTCACTGATAGATAACTTCGTTATAGACCAAGATAAGTTTAACCAGATAAATGCTCAGCCTGTTGAGAATGGTCTTTCTGATCATGGTGCACAGCTAGTTACAATATATGACATAGCTCCATTCAGCAATACTAAACAGTCCTCCAAAGTAGTACGTTCAGTCAACGATTTAACAATTGCAAATTTCAGGGAAAGCCTGCAGCAGTTAGACTGGGATGAGGTGTACCGTGAACCTGTTGCCAATTTAAAATATAATTTATTTCATGACATTTTTTAAATGCATTTGAAAACTGCTTTCCCAAGAAAGTAGTTAAATATACTCGTAAGAAACCTTGTAACAAACCATGGCTTACTAAGGGTATAAAAATATCTTGTAACCGGAAAAGGGAAATGTATCTGACAGCAAGAAAGAGTAATGACCCAGAAACTATCAAACATTATAAAAAATATTGTGTTATATTAAGAAAAGTTATTAAAAAATCCAGAAGTATGTGTATCATGTCTGAAATCAGCATCTCTGATAATAAAATTAAAACAATTTGGAATATTATTAAAAGAGAAACAGGTCAACCAAGAGCACAGGAAGACAGTATTACCATCAAATTGAATGAAAACTTTACGAACAAAAAGTCAGAAGTTGAAAATATTTTTAATAATCATTTTCTAAATGTTGTGGATATAGTAGGATCCAGGTGTTCATTAGAAGATGCTAGGCTGTTAATGGAAGAGGCCATACCTATGCAATTTGATACAATTGAAATCTCACCCACTTCTCCCTCTGAAATTAGGAAAATAATAAACTTGCTTAAAAGCAAAAACTCACATGGAATTGATGGCATTTCCAGCAAAATACTAAAAGCTTGTTCTCAACAGATAAGTAAGATTCTCAGCCACCTGTGTAATAGCTCTCTGGAACAGGGCATTTTCCCTGATAGACTGAAATATGCTATTGTTATACCTTTGCATAAAAAGGGGGAAAAATCTAATGTCAACAATTACCGTCCAATCTCCCTTCTAACAGCTTTATCCAAAATTTTTGAGAAAGTAATGTATTCAAGAGTAGCTTCACATATCTGTAAAAATGAAGTGCTAACAAAATGTCAGTTTGGTTTCCAGAAAGGTTTTTCAACAGAAAATGCCATATATGCTTTCACCAATCAAATTTTGAATGATCTGAATAACCGAACATCACCCACTGGGATTTTTTGTGATCTCTCAAAGGCTTTTGATTGTGTAAATCATGAAATTCTGCTAGACAAGCTGAAATATTGTGGCATGAGGGGGACAGTTTACAAATGGTTCAATTCGTACCTAACTGGACGAGTGCAGAAAGTTGAAATAAGCAGTTCTCATAATATGCAAAGAACAGCACATTCCTCAAACTGGGGAACTATCAAGAATGGGGTTCCACAAGGGTTGGTCTTGGGTCCTTTGTTGTTCTTAATATATATTAATGACTTGCCATTCTATATTCATGAAGAGGCAAAGTTAGTTCTCTTTGCTGATGATACGAGTATAGTAATCACACCTGACAAACAAGAATTAACTGATGAAATTGTCAATACTGTCTTTCAGAAAATTACTAAGTGGTTCCTTGTAAATGGACTCTCACTGAATTTTGATAAGACACAGTATATACAGTTCCGTACAGTGAATGGTATGACGCCATTAATAAATATAGACCTTAATCAGAAGCATATAGCTAAGGTAGAATATTCAAAATTTTTAGGTGTGTCCACTGATGAGAGATTAAATTGGAAGAAACACATTGATGATCTGCTGAAACGTTTGAGCTCAGCTACTTATGCAATAAGAGTCATTGCAAATTTTGGTGATAAACATCTTAGTAAATTAGCTTACTACGCCTATTTTCACTCATTGCTTTCATATGGCATCATATTTTGGGGTAATTCATCACTGAGGAATAAAGTATTTATTGCACAAAAGCGTGTAATCAGAATAATAGCTGGAGTCCACCCAAGATCTTTCTGCAGACATTTATTTAAGGATCTACGGATATTCACAGTAGCTTCTCAGTATATATACTCTCTTATGAAATTTGTTATTAACAACCAACCCCAATTCAAAAGTAATAGCAGTGTGCATAACTACAATACTAGGAGAAAGGATGATCTTCACTATTCAAGAATAAATCTAACTTTGGCACAGAAAGTGGTGAATTATACTGGCACTAAAGTCTTTGGTCATTTACCAAATACTATCAAAAGTCTGGCAGATAACCAATAAGTATTTAAGAAGAAATTAAAAGAATTTTTGAATGACAACTCCTTCTACTCCATAGAGGAATTTTTAGATATAAATTAAGAGAAAAAAACAAAAAAATTATTTAAAAAACACAAAAAAATAAAAAAAGTTGTTATATTAACTTAAGTATGTTGTTAAATTAACTTAATTATGTCATGTATTGGAAAATTTGACTCGTTGCACATCATTACGAAATATCGTATTCATGATCCATGGAACTAGTATTAATCTAATCTCATCTATAATGCAGATATTTTGCATTAAAATGATTAGAAATATGAAATGGAACTATCACATAAGCTTAGCTGTAGGTGAAGCAAATGCCAGGCAGGATGCACTGGCAGGATTCTGGGGAACTGAACTTGGTAAAGAGAATATTTGAATGGTTCATACCGCATGGTTATAATTAAAGAATAGCCACTCGCAGGGGTCCAGTATGGTTTGTATTCATCGTATGCCAGCGAAACTTGGTATATACGCTATTGTGTTAACTGGAACCGATCTACCCCGTAAAAAAATTAGGTCCAATTGTCGCCACCAGGTGCAAATCTGGTTACGCACAGCATATCATCGACGCCTCCGGTGCTCGTACTGAACAAATTGCGCAAGCTGTGGTTATTAATAAAATCAACGTTATGCATTTCTCACTTGTTTCACCTTTTCTGCTCACGTCCTATTCCTAATTCATTACATATGGAAACATTTTTTTTTCGTCTTTCTTACACTCACAGCTTTAGATTTCCACCTAGTGGCCACAGTTGATCTACTTTTCTCCAGCGTAAATCGGTTCCGCATTAACGCATTAGAATATCTAACAAGTTTCGCTGCCACTTTCGCTACCGTACGGTAATTACAAAAAAACGGCTCTAAGCACTATGGGACTTAACATCTGAGGTCACCAGTCCCCTAGACTTAGAACTACTTAAACCTAACTAAACTAAGGACACCACACACATCCACGCCCGAGGCAGGATTCGAACCTGCGACCGTAGCAGTCGCGTGGTTCCGGACTGAATCCCCTAGAACCGCTCGGCCACCCCGGCCGGCCGGTAATTACAGCCCAAACGGGACATCCTTGAGTATCTGCACTTTAACTGTAACCAACCGGTATCTGAATACTGCTCCCGTCCGACAGGGAATTCGAGCGTGTACCAAGTAGGGCGGCGTAAATTGCCACAGGCCTGTTTGGCTGGCGGAAACCGTAACTGAAATGGAGATAAACATCCTCTGACAGAAACTGGAAGAAAGACGGTGTGCATCTCATGAAAACCTGCTTAGAAAACTTCAACGATCGTGTTTGAGCCAGAAACTATGAACATTCTTCAGACCGCTGTGTATCTATAATGTAGACATCACGCAGATAAAGTTACTCAAATAACAGCCCGTACTCAGACGCACAAGCAATCATTCTTCACACGCTCTATCCGTGAAAGGATCTGTAAAAATCCTTAACATATGGTAATGTACAGAGTTCCCTGTATCTCACACTCCAGTGATTCGCCAAGTACAGGCGTAGAAACAACTACACGGGCTATCAATAGAGCGAAGACACAACTAGGCAGGCTTTCAATAGAGCGCCCGTGTTGGCAATCATGCCAACCGTAGCCTCATTCACGTCAATAAGTGTAAGGAGGCGCAGCAAAAAAACATCTCAAAAAGCAGGTTCGCATATCGACACCTCCTTGCATCCTTGAGGCACTCCGAAAATGTTTGCATTTTGGCCCCGAGACATAACTACAAGATCTACTGTTGAGAAACTTTAACGTATGTAGTGAACAATGAAAGAATGAAGGATTTTCTCTGCCTCGTGATGACTGGGTGTTGTGTGATGTCCTTAGGTTAGTTAGGTTTAAGTAGTTCTAAGTTCTAGGACACTGATACCCATAGATGTTAAGTCCCATAGTGCTCAGAGCCATTTGAACCATTTTGAAAGAATGAACATTATAATGTAATTATAACGCCAAAACTCAAGTATACTTAAACTGAAGTGCATTATCTTCTTAGTGAATAAGTTATGTATTAATAAGTGATAAATCTCCATAACAATTTTCTATGTCTTCACGAGACGAGGGAGAGTTAAAATGGTGGAAATTAGAAAACGTTTCTCGTTAGGTGTAGAAGTATTTTTGAATGAATTTAATTTTAATGGAAAACCTCTCAGTCTATAAATAATTAAGTGTCACAAAATAGCGTTGCCAGACGGATTTTATTGTAAGTAGATCGACGTCATGAGTTCAAAGGCAGCTCTTCCGTGATCTTGTGAGCGGTTAGTAATCACCCAAGTTACGGTGACTTAATAGAGGTACAGAGTCTCCTGTGAACTTGCTTGTAAAAGTAGCCAAGTTTTTACTTGGAGCGTGCTGTTGTTGTTGTTGTTGTTGTTTTCAGTCCAAAGGCTGGTTTGATGCGGCTCTCCATGCTGTTTATCCTGTGCAGACCTCTTCATCTTCGACTAACTACTGCGACCCACATCCTTCTGAATATGCTTACTCTATTTATCTCTTGACCTCCCTCTACGATTTTTGCCCCCCCCTTCCCCCCATGCTTCCCTCCAATACCAAACTGGTGATTCCTTGGTGTATCAAAATATGTCCTACCAACCGATCCCTTCTTCTAGTCAGGTTGTATCACAAATTTCTCTTCTCCCCAATTCTATGCAGTACCTCTTCATTAGTTAGTGATCTACCTATCTAATGTTCACATTCTTCTGTAGCACCACATCTCAAAAGCTACTGTTCTCTTTTTGTCTAAACTGTTTATCGTCTACGTTTCGCTTCCATACATGGCTACACTCCACACAAATTCTTTCAGAAAGGACTTCCCGACACCTAAGTTTATTCTCGATGTTAAGGAATCTCTCTTCTTCAGAAACGCTTCTCTTGCCATTGGTAGTCTACATTTTATATCCTCACTACATCGACCGTCGCCAGTTATTTTGTTTCCCAAATAGCAAAACTACTACTGTGTTTTATTTCCTAATCTAATTCTCTCAGCATCACCTGATTTATTGCGACTACATTCCATTATCTTCGTTTTGCTTTTGTTGTTGTTCAACTTATACCCTTCTTTCAAGACCCTGTCCATTCCATTCAGCTGCTCTTCTAAGACTTTTGCTGTCTCTGACAGAATTACAATGTCTTCGGCAAACCTCAAAGCTTCCATTACTTCTCCCTGGATATTAATTCTTACTCCAGATTCTGGCTCAAATGGCTCTGATCACTATGAGACGTAACATCTGAGGTCACCACTCCCCTAGCACTTAGAACTACTTAAACCTAACTAACCTAAAGACATCACACACATCCATGCCTGAGGCAGGATTCGAACCTGCGCGGTTCCTGACTGACGCGCTTAGAACCGCACGACCACACCGGCCGGCTACTCCAGATTTTTCTTTTGTTTCCTGTACTGCTTCCTCAATATACGGACTGAATAACATCTGAGATGAACTACAACCCTGTCTCATTCCCTTCTCAACCATTGCTTCCCTTTCATGCCCATCGACTCTAATAACTGCCATCTGGTTCCTGTTCAAATTGTAAATAGCCTTTCGCTCCCTCTATTTTGTCCGTGGCTGGCTACATTGTCAAAAGCGTTCTTTAAGCCTACAAATATTATAAAATTAGATTTACCTTTCCTTAATCTACACTCCTGGAAATTGAAATAAGAACACCGTGAATTCATTGTCCCAGGAAGGGGAAACTTTATTGACACATTTCTGGTGTCAGATACATCACATGATCACACTGACAGAACCACAGGCACATAGACACAGGCAACAGAGCATGCACAATGTCGGCACTAGTACAGTGTATATCCACCTTTCGCAGCAATGCAGGCTGCTATTCTCCCATGGAGACGATCGTAGAGATGCTGGATGTAGTCCTGTGGAACGGCTTGCCATGCCATTTCCACCTGGCGCCTCAGTTGCACCAGCGTTCGTGCTGGACGTGCAGACCGCGTGAGACGACGCTTCATCCAGTCCCAAACATGCTCAATGGGGGACAGATCCGGAGATCTTGCTGGCCAGGGTAGTTGACTTACACCTTCTAGAGCACGTTGGGTGGCACGGGATACATGCGGACGTGCATTGTCCTGTTGGAACAGCAAGTTCCCTTGCCGGTCTAGGAATGGTAGAACGATGGGTTCGATGACGGTTTGGATGTACCGTGCACTATTCAGTGTCCCCTCGACGATCACCAGTGGTGTACGGCCAGTGTAGGAGATCGCTCCCCACACCATGATGCCGGGTGTTGGCCCTGTGTGCCTCGGTCGTATGCAGTCCTGATTGTGGCGCTCACCTGCACGGCGCCAAACACGCATACGACCATCATTGGCACCAAGACAGAAGTGACTCTCATCGCTGAAGACGACACGTCCCTCCATTCACGCCTGTCGCGACACCACTGGAGGCGGGCTGCACGATGTTGGGGCGTGAGCGGAAGACGGCCTAACGGTGTGCGGGACCGTAGCCCAGCTTCATGGAGACGGTTGCGAATGGTCCTCGCCGATACCCCAGGAGCAACAGTGTCTCTAATTTGCTGGGAAGTGGCGGTGCGGTCCCCTACGGCACTGCGTAGGATCCTACGGTCTTGGCGTGCATCCGTGCGTCGCTGCGGTCCGGTCCCAGGTCGACGGGCACGTGCACCTTCCGCCGACCACTGGCGACAACATCGATGTACTGTGGAGACCTCACGCCCCACGTGTTGAGCAATTCGGCGGTACGTCCACCCGGCCTCCCGCATGCCCACTATACGCCCTCGCTCAAAGTCCGTCAACTGCACATACGGTTCACGTCCACGCTGTCGCGGCATGCTACCAGTGTTAAAGACTGCGATGGAGTTCCGTATGCCACGGCAAACTGGCTGACACTGACGGCGGCGGTGCACAAATGCTGCGCAGCTAGCGCCATTCGACGGCCAACACCGCGGTTCCTGGTGTGTCCGCTGTGCCGTGCGTGTGATCATTGCTTGTACAGCCCTCTCGCAGTGTCCGGAGCAAGTATGGTGGGTCTGACACACCGGTGTCAATGTGTTCTTTTTTCCATTTCCAGGAGTGTATCTTCTATGAGAAGTCTTACGGTCAGTATTGCCTCGCGTGTTCCTACATTTTTCTGGAATCCCAACTGATCTGCTCCGAGGTCGGCTTCTACCAGTTTTTCCATTCTTCTGTAAACGATTCGTGTTAGTATTTTGCAACCGTGACTTATTAAACTGATGGTTCTGTAATTTTCACATCTGCCAGAACCTACATTCTTTGGAATTGGAATAATTCTATTCTTCTTGAAGTCTGTGAGTATTTCGCCTGCCTCATACATCTTGCTCACCAGATGGAAGAGTTTTGTCATGGCTAGCTCTCCCAAGGTTATTGGTAGTTCTAACAGAATGTTGTCTACTCCCAGGGCCTTGTTTCGATTTAAGCAAAGTTTCGCTCCACTTGCTGATGTTTATGAGAGTCCACAGTTGAAGAACGTAAGGAATACACTGAGTATATCCTTCCACATCCACTGTTAAGATTTTTGAACTGTTTTATTAGCATGACTGTTTGGCTTGATGGCTTAGCATGTGTCAGTTACAAATCCAAAGTTCCGTCTTTCATTCCTCGATTCGTCCTAGAGTTGTTTGTCGCTTATCGATTCTTCCACCTTGTAAATGGTCCGCCTTTTTCGTTGATATCGCTAATTGCTGTAAACGCACTATTTCACTCCAATTTTCGGAGCTTGTTAGCACTTGATGTTAGGTTGGCGCCATTACAATGTATTGTATTGTAGTAATCGCTGCTGCTTGCTGGATCGCTGCTGTGTCTCGTTCCTGATGCTGGCTCTAAATTTGGTTGTCTAGGGTAAAAACATGAGGTCCCGTGTTTTTCATGTGCTTTTGATGATAAAGAACAAACGAAACCAACACATATGTAAACATCAAATATTTATTACTTTGGTGGCCATCTTAATTCCACTGTCCACCAAAGACCATAACACAACACAAAGTAGTACTTCCTTTACATGTTCTTTGCATTGTTTTGACAAACAATAACACAGAAACACACTTCACCAAAGTGACATTCCGACTGCCCCAATGCCTCCGACTGCCTCTCGACCCTTCTCGCTGCTTGTATTTATAACATTGTCAAAGAACTACTAAAAAGAGATATAGTTTATAAGTCACATGTACATCTGTTATCATAATTTGTGCAGAAAAGTTATTAATTTGCATCGAGTGACATAATTTGACATGTTATTAAAATGACAGATTTGTTGACTTGACAGAATAATTCTTTGTTACAAAAAGGCTGTTTTTTAGAAGTTTGTCAATTGACTTCTCTAATTTGCATAAATAAGTAAGTAACATGAATTATGAAGAATTACATTGGTTTTCGTCTAAAATAGGATTGATTACGTGAATACTGAGTGAAAACGCTCCTAGTGAACAAATAGGTTTCACTGGGTGATTTTTATTTAAGGAGATCCAAAATACCTAAGTTGGCCACTATTTTTCGTACTTCATATTAATTATTTAAGATGAACTTAGTGTTTTTACATGATGACATTTGCTGTATCAGTGATCAAGTGATATAAACTTTTGTGTGGGTCAGTTATTCAGTATAATTTAATGCGTTGACTGTTTATGGAGACATGTTGTGCAATCATTGTTAACATACACAATAACTTTACTATAATCATAAATACTCATTAAACTGGTTGAATTTGGAGGGTATCGCATACTTCGGGAAAGTAAAGCCTTTAATATGTTCCGTTACAACCTCCGGCCACGATTTAGGAATGTGAGAAATGCCAACTTACGCCCATGTCCTCAGTCTCTATTAAAATGTACGTCTCCTTGTAATTGTTCATAAATTTAGACAACATTGTCCTTAGGGAAACAGCGATCTGATGCTATATTTTGGTTAAAATAACAGTTTAGATCGAAATGCTATTTATTTGTTCTGACCGGTATCTACTTTAAATTAAAGTCATCTTCAGGTGCAAGCCCCCTATGGCTGGTGTTGGGGGCTCAATCTGAAGACGACTTTAATTTAAAATGGAAGCCGGTCATAATAGATAAATATCATCGTGATCTAGACCGTTATTTCAACCAAATCCTTATAATGACTACGTAAGTTGCCCGCATCTCGTGGTCGTGCGGTAGCGTTCTCGCTTCCCACGCCCGGGTTCCCGGGTTCGATTCCCGGCGGGGTCAGGGATTTTCACTGCCTCGTGATGGCTGGGTGTTGTGTGATGTCCTTAGGTTAGATAGGTTTAAGTAGTTCTAAGTTCTAGGGGACTGATGACCATAGATGTTAAGTCCCATAGTGCTCAGAGCCATTGACTACGTAAGTTAGTTCGAGGTTCGGAGGAAGCCAAGGACATACTATCCCCAATAAGACAAAGCCATGAAAAGGACTGTGGTGTTCAGACCAACGTCCAGGTTGATGACAGATTTGAGTTTTGCGTATGCGTGAAAAGTTCCTGTAATATATTGACGACAGATTTGAATTTTGCATACATGTGAACAACTTCTTTACATCCAACCACACTGTCAACTGGTTACCTTCAGCAAATTGTGGGATCGCGTCCGCTAAAACGGTGCGGAACTGAACTTTGTCGTTGCCAATATACTGTTCCCTATCCGTTAGCTTGAGGTCTCATCAGTCCATGCTCACTTCCACCCTCACAAGTGCCAGCACATCACTCAAACAGGTAACCTTTTGATATTTCAGCTCCACGAACTGAGAAATACTGCGTATTTTAATGAACACGACAGTGAGGTATGCTTCTGCAAATTGACAATATATAATTGTTATGGTAAAATTGATCTATATATTGTATCGCCTCAGTTCCACATTGAAGGCAAGCCCTTTACACATCTTCTGGCACGTTTGAGATTAGAAAGTCTGCTGTAATTCCACATTTCGTCAGTGTTTTGTCAAATTTTTCATGCAGTACCAAATATCCCTTCTCACCTTCATCTACGTCCTCTTCCATTTCCATAATATTACCCTCAAGTACGTCTCCCTTCTTCAGACGTATATACTCCTTCCGCCTTTCTGCTTTCCCTTCTTTGTGTAGAACTGGTTTTCCATCTGAGCTCTTGATGTTCATACAGTTGGTTCTCTTTTCTCCAACGGTCTCTTTAATTTTCCTGTATGGAGCGTCTGTCCAACCCTTAGTGATATATGCTTCTACATCCTTACATTTGTCCTCTAGCCATTCCTGCGTAGCCGTTTAGTACTTCTGTGGATTTCATTCTTTGATGTTTGTATTGCCTTTCGCCTGCCTCAGTTACTGCATTTTTATATTTTCTGCTTCATCGATTAAAGCCAATATCTCTTGCATTACCAAGGATTTCTACGAGCCCTCGTCTTTTTATCTGCTTGTTTCTCTGCTGCCTTCACTATTTCATCTCTCAAAGCTACCCATTCTTCTTCTAGTGTATTACTTTCCTCGATTCTTGTCAATCACTCCCTAATACCCCCTGTGATACTCTCTGCAACCTCTGGTTCTTTCAGTTTATTCAGGTCCCATCTCCTTAAATTCCCGCCTTTTTGCAGTTTATTCAGTTTTTCTGCAATTCATAACCAATAAATTGTAATCGGAGTCCCCATCTGCTCCTGAAAATGTCTTATAATTCAAAACCTGGTTCCGAATCTGTCTTATCATACACTCAATCTGAAACCTTTCTGTGTCTCCAGGCCTCTTCCACGTATACAACCTTCTTTCATAATTCTTAAACCAAGTTAGCTATTATTAAATTACGTTCTCTGCAAAGTTCTACCAGGTAGCTTCCTCTTCCATTCCTTTCCCCCTGTCCATATTCACCTACTACGTTTCCTTCTGTTCATTTTCCTGCTAACGAATTCCATTGCCCCATGACCATTAAATTTTTGTCTCCCTTAACTATATGAATAATTTTTTTTATCTCGTCATACATTTCCTCAATCTCCTTCTCATCTACGGAGCTAGTTGGCGTATAAACCTGTACTACTGTGGTGGGTTTGAGCTTCGAGTCTATCTTGACTACAATAATGCGTTCGCTATGCTGTTCATAGTAGCTTATCCGCGTTCCCATTTTATTATTAATTATTAAACCTACACCTGCGTTACCCCTATTTGATTTTGTATTTATAACCCTATATTCACCTGACCAGAAGTTCTGTTCCTCCCGCCATCGAACTTCATTAACTCCCACTACAGCTAACTTTAACATATCCATTTCCCTTTTTAAATTTTCTAACCTACCTGCCCGATTAAGAGATCAGTCATTCCACGCTCCGATCCGTAGAACGCCAGTTTTCTTTCTCCTGATAACGACATCGCCGCCCGGAGATCCGAATTGGGGACTATTTCTCTTCCGGAATATTTTACCCAAGAGGATGCCATCATCAAATATTTTACCCAAGAGGATGGCATCATCATTTAATCATACAGTAGCGCTGCATGCCCTCTGGGCATCCTGTGGGGAGCATTAGAGAGTAATACCTATCTCGACATATTGGTGTTTTGTTGCTAGGACTGAGCCTTTAAATAGGACCTATGAACATCGCTCTCCTCACTTTTTTATTCAGTCTTGTGAAACGAAAATTTAGTGTGTCACAATAACTGATGTAATGTTCGGCATCATGTTGATGAAAGTCTTTTGATGAGAGTTCACACAGTTATAGAAGTTCTGAGAACTCCAAGTAATGTAGAACGTGAGATTTACCATTAATGATAAGTAAATTACCTTCACAATTTAGATGATCGGTAGGTGAACCATCGACCCGCTGTCTGCAGCAACTAAATTACGTGTTGCTGACAGGTAAATGAGACACCGTCGTATTCCGCTATCGCTTGTTGAGTGTTATACTGTTATTTCTCTCTCCCTCGTCTCGATCCTATAACGATTCCTAAATATCGGAAGATATTAATTTTTGCAATTCTTTTTTAAGTTAATATATTTACAAGCATGTTGTGTACATAGTTCCGCGTAGTCAGCGCGTACACAACTTTCCTAATAGAGCGCGCCCCGCTAAGCACAACAGCGCAGGCGCAGCGCTCGTCCGTCTCCGCACTACGAGATGGCGCTGTCCTGGAGACGGACCAAATTCTGATTCCGCCGATCCGGGTATTAATATGTAACGCAGCCAATAAGATGGCTGCTAAGTAGAACCTTTTCTCCTCGCTGATCACACTCGCGCAGTGATACCTGAACGCGTGAGGTATTATAACGAGTGTACAGATCTCCAATTAGTCAGTCTGCATTAGTATGTACTGGTCTGCATTCTGTACGAGTCTATAGTCAAATTTCAGTCTGCACCTAATAAGATTGTCATATTCCTGACATAGCCATGAAGATAAATGAATAGTCACTTTGTCAAGTATCAGAGATATGTGAGAATAAGATTAACGTACCAAGACCAAAGGAACTTCAGATTGTCCATTGTAAACAGCATCCAGAATCAAGTTACGTAATGTCTATGATTTTTATTATTTTAATAAATGTGTGTGAAAATTAATCAAGTTCTGTTTAAAGTTGGTCACTGTCAATCTGCTACTCTAAGCGTGCAAGTGGCATTTCTATCGTCTGACCTAAAGGCAGAAGATAAACACGCCACGATAAGACCACGAGACATATTGCTGACACTCGCCTCCTTCGTTAGAGCGACAAGTCAAATAATCTGATGGTGCGTGTACCGAAGGTCTTACAGTACGCACACCACAAGGCAAATGAAAAGTTGCGGCGAATACTAGTGACCTCTTCTCCTTCGATTATTGTGAAAAATATTTGTTTCTTAAGTACATAATGTATTTTAGTTATCGAGTTTCAATGACTGTGCTGTGGTTCTTCCGGTTCACCTAGATCACCACGATAAACCTTGATCAATAAATGTACTATTTGGGTTAGGTTAGCGTTGTTTAGCGTCCCGTCGACAACGAGGTCATTAGAGACGGAGCGCTAGCTCGGGTTAGGGAAGGATGGGGAAGGAAATCGGCCGTGCCCTTTGAAAGGAACCATCCCGGCATTTGCCTGAAACGATTTAGGGAAATCACGGTGTACTGTTTGACTCCTTGATTCATGCCTGTAAGTGGGACTGTGTACGATGCTTCCGGGGCTACGTAGAATGGAATCTCCTGCTTTGATTTCCTCTTGACACAGGGATTAGTTGGCGCGTTACACGTACCTCTGCAATCACTTTGTCTCCTGACCTCATTGACTAAACACTGGTAATCAAAATTTCTTCCACCACTAGGACTGGCAGTGACAACCAGCTGGTCGAGCGCTATCGTAGTAGCGTGGTTAGTGCTTTTATACTACGGCAGTAGACGCTGTTCGACCGCAATAAATAAAATTTTCTAATCAACTAATATATCTATAATATTAAAAATAATCTATAAACAGCAATTACTTCAATGTTACTCGCAACATAATAGTGATTTGGTCCGTTGAAATCAGCCCTTTGATTGTACTAAAGCAGTAGAAAAATAAATTAAATTCGGTTTCGGGTTTTCTGATTATGTGTATTCCTATAACGTATGGTTTCAAAGATGATCTTAGATGTGGATGTAAACAAATGCGTTGGGAAAGAAACGAGCGAGCGGTGAATTAACAAAAGACGACAGAGATCTCTCCTTCCAAAGCTGGTTCGTGAATGAAGAGAGGAAGAAACAAATTAGCGGCAACATTCCAGGTAAATAAAAATTTGTAGTTGTAGTTGATACAGCTTTAGGGGAACAGCAGCATAAACTTTTAACATTAGTTATTACAATATGCGGTGCAGCTTATGTGCTTAAGTAATTTGCCTCATAATCGCGTACATTTAATGGTTCCAGTTACAGTGTTTTGTAAGGATAAAGCAGTTTGAAACAGTGAAATAACGAGACTGGAACTGACTTTAATCAACACCGGACCGGAAAATACTTCAGAGCGAACCGATCAGATTGCAGCGAAGCTGCTTCTATCTGCTATAAGGAAATCCACCACTGCATCTCGCTTTGGTTTTTTTGTATAAATAATATCTGTGGAGCATTCGTGAAATTCTTAAGCTTTACTATTGCAAGTTTACGATTCGTGCGAAACGTGCACTGTTTAACGATGCTGTTTGAGACCTCCGTAAAACGAATAACGATTCTGTAATGACGCCATATACCTTCTGCAACAGATAAAAAAACGCGAGTAAAGTGTTGCCAGGAGCACAGCCAGACGGTGTATTGAAAAATTTTCCAGTAATTTGGTGAGCAAACGCGGCATCTCTATACTTCGTGAAATATTACTGTTTTATTTTACTTACATGCTTTCTGTAATTACGACTACTGAATCAAAATGAAACTGAAACACTTCTTTCTTGTTTAGTAACAAATGGAAAAGTCTCACGGAGGTAAATACAGTCACTTTACGACAAATCGAAAAAGTCCGAAACCATTAAATACCAAGAGCGCGACGAAACTCAGCCGAATCACAAGTCTCTTGCAATTTAATTAACCCAACAAAGATGACAACAGAGCATCAAACGCTGGCGAAAGAGTCGACGGTGTATCTGATGTAACATGACGTGTCCTTTCACACGACATTCACTTCGACAAATAGTGTCAAAGGGCACAAACGTTGCGTTAAGGTGCACTAAGGATTTGGCACTGGACAAACTTTTACACACGTTACGCATTTTATACGAACGTATTGTTTTACTTAAGGTAGACCGAAAGGTACGTGCTTCACGATGCAACGTAATTCTGCCACACGTCGACAAGTGAAAAGTCCCCTGTTCTGAATGAAAGTGAATGTGTTGCTTGCATAGTGCCAACGCACAACACAGAGAGAAACTGGTAATGATATTGTACTGTATACTTTTTAAAGTAAGACACAAGCTTCGTTGTAAGAGCATAAATCATTTTTCTCTAACATGAGGATTGTGATCAAAGACTTATGCGCAAGCTGCTGCTTTTTCTCAATTGTCCTTCACTGCTGCAACGTATGTACTTCAAAACAAAAAAATGTTGATGCTATTTTGTCGCATAATGGCATAAATGGAGAACTGTTGCTTTTATGTCATATATCAGCAACCAGCCACAATTTGGATTTGATTCATTTTATTTAAAAATATTGTCACTGGTTTCGACTTTACAAGTTCCTCATGAGACAGCTTGTATACTTATATCTAAACACGTTGTACGGTAACTGACATGTTATATGCAGTGAAATAACTGCCTTTATCGATTGTTTTCAGAATCTTTCCCTAGTGAGTAACATTCACTTTGCTCTTGATGTTTTGACATTCACTCGCTGTGATTTTCATTTTATTCACCTTAGTCGGTCAACGAAACAAGTTATGTGTCACTAATATTCAAAATTCGTGGCGCTTTCATTTTTTGACATTTCTTTTATAAATATATACCGCACTTTTTCATAAAAACTTACAAGCTGTCTGATAATGAAGTTTAAATTGTGAACTGGTGCTTTTTAAATAAAGTAAACCAAAACGGAATGGATTCTGTTTGCTGCTGTAAATTATAATTTCTGTCGAAATGAACTTCCCGTTAATTCTGAAATTCATGAGACAGAATATTTGTTATTGTGACGTAGACACGTTACAAGATGTTACCGCGTAATTCTGTATTTTCTTCATTCTTGGCTCTCTGTTAATTTCCAGCTCTCATTACTTGCACCCAGATGCGAACAAATCAAAACAGCTGTAATACCACTTCAGTCAATCCAGAACTGGAAGATACAAATTAAAGTTACATATAGAAATTCTCACAAAAAAATAACACATTTGAAAGTAAAATTCTTTATTTTGAATTCGAGATAAGAATGAAACTAGAGTATCAAATTTTAATAGCGCTAACTAATAAGAACTTCCAACTGTATTTTCAGCCATTTAATTGCCTTCAGCGTAAAATTCACCACACTTGTCGGCTATGCACAATATCCGATTGTGTGTAATATGCTTTCACGTATGCGAAGTTTGTCACACTATCAATATTCAGCAGTCACATTGAGACAACTTCGGAATTTTACTGGTCCCTGTCACTCTACAGTACGGATGGAGGCTTGTACATTGCGTTAAGGTGCCAGTGAGCTGCACTAGGTTGTGAGCTAGTGCTGTTACTCTTGTCAGTTTGCTCCGTCCACTCCCACATTGTTGTGGTTGCCTTATAATTCATTGAGGAAGTATAATATTCCCGATTTTATCACTCCAACCTCTTCACGATTATGGAACGGCGCGGACTTAAATAGCGAGCATCGTTATATATGCAGATCCAAGGCTATGCACCTGCCTTTTGGATCTGCTTCACGTGATTGCACGTTCGAGACACATGCTCTTTTGTTCACGCTTTGTTCATTCGTCTATTTTGCCAGCTCTCCTAACCTAGGTGCTTTCCCTAACTATCAATCTTTAGTCTCATACTGTACGTTCATCATTATATTACATGTTCAATGATTTCTATCTTAACGGGAACTCGGAACTATACAATATTTGTACCTATTACTGATAAAATAACGTTTTTGGAGACATGATATAATTTATACAATTTTTATAGCGTTCATAAACGTCATCAGTCATTAAAGAAATATTTTGTGATGTTCATTGTTTATTTGATAATGTGATGTTTACGTCACAATATTAGAACTAGAGGCTTGGTATGTCTGGTTACGTTAAACCTGAATTACTGGCTCAGTTAAGCTGATGTACGTGTAACATGATTTTCATGAACAACTTCGGGGAATGCGATGATAATTCCTTTCTTAGGGACATGCGACTTTTGTGTCCACTCTCGGAACTTACTGAAAGCTTAGGAAGCTCTAACATTTATTATTACATACTCTTTAATTTTTAACAGGCAGGATCCGTTCTAGTACAGAGCTGAAATGTAACAGAGAACACGGAAGTCAGAAAATAATGTGCACTGTTGTGCATTTAGGGACACTCAACCGAAGTGTTACTAAGTTAATGTTATGCATACAAATAGTTCAAAGTATTGGAGAGACTCAGAATATTAAGCTGATGCAATACTTTCTGTGTAAGGAATCTGGAAAGAAACATAGGTTGCTGATGTAAAAGCCACATTTTCACTGTCGCCTGTCGAGTGTATCTTCTTCCTGTACTGTACATACAGTAGAACTGTCTAAAACACTTTTTATTCATATAAAAATTGACATATTGCGAAGTGGAAATATGCGACCTTTCTAAATGTTTGTATAGTAATTTATTACATCACTTAAATACTGTATACCTACATAAAATATTCATGTCACCGGTTTCGGCAAATAGCTGCCGTCTTCAGATGTGAGAAAATCTACTACAAAGTTTGGTGCAGATAGATAAGACGTTGTTACACGCTTCGAACATCATGAAGTCAACTGAAATACTTCAATGAATGCACATCCGATAGTCACACGGTGATCATGATGTTCGAAGTGCCAAACTGTTTTTGCTTTGTATCTGTACGAAGCTTTTAATGGATTTTATCACATCTGAAAATAGCAGTTATTTGCCAAAACCAGTAATGTGAATATTTTAAATATTTTAAGCGATCACGACGTAATACGTTACTATACATCTAAAACATACTATAATACAGCAAAGTTTTGCTCCTCTTGCTGATGTTTATGAGAGTCCACAGTTGAAGGATGTAAGGAATACACTGAATATATCCTTCAACATCCACTGTTAAGATTTTTGAACTGTTTTATTAGCATGACTGTTTGGCTTGATGGCTTAGCATGTGTCAGTTGCAAATCCAAAGTTCCGTCTTTCATTCCTCGATTCGTCCTAGAGTTGTTTGTCGCTTATCGATTCTTCCACCTCCGGCCACGATTTAGGAATGTGATAAATGCCAACTTACGCCCATGTCCTCAGTCCCTATTAAAATGTACGTCTCCTTGTAATTGTTCATAAATTTAGACAACATTGTCCTCAGGGAAACAGCGATCTGATGCTGTATTTTGGTTAAAATAACAGTTTAGATCGCAATGCTATTTATTTGTTCTGACCGGTATCTACTTTAAATTAAAGTCATCTTCAGGTGCAAGCCCCCTATGGCTGGTGTTGGGGGCTCAATCTGAAGACGACTTTAATTTAAAATGGAAGCCGGTCATAATAAATAAATATCATCGTGATCTAGGCCGTTATTTTAACCAAATCCTTATAATGACTACGTAAGTTAGTTCGAGGTTCGGAGGAAGGTAAGGACATACTATCCCCAATAAGACAAAGCCATGAAAAGGACTGTGGTGTTCAGACCAACGTCCAGGTTGATGACAGATTTGAGTTTTGCGTATGCGTGAAAAGTTCCTGTAATATATTTATGACAGATTTGAGTTCTACCAGTTTTTCCATTCGTCTGTAAAGAATTCGCGTTAGTATTTCGCAGCTGTGACTTATTAAACTGATAGTTCGGTAATTTTCACATCTGTCAACACCTGCTTTCTTTGGGATTGGAATTATTATATTCTTCTTGAAGTCTGAGGGTATTTCGCCTGTCTCATACATCTTGCTCACCAGATGGTAGAATTTTGTCATGACTGGCTCTCCCAAGGCCATCAGTAGTTCTAATGGAATTTTGTCTACTCCCGGGGCCTTGTTTCGACTCGGGTCTTTCAGTGCTCTGTCAAACTCTTCACGCAGTATCAGATCTCCCATTTCATCTTCATCTACATCGTCTTCCATTTCCATAATATTGTCCTCAAGTACATCGCCCTTGTATAAACCCTCTATATACTCCTTCCACCTTTCTGCCTTCCCTTATTTGCTTAGAACTGGGTTGCCATCTGAGCTCTTGATATTCATACAAGTGGTTCTCTTCTCTCCAAAGGTCTCTTTAATTTTCCTGTAGGCAGTATCTATCTTGCCCCTAGTGAGACAGGCCTCTACATCCTTACATTTGTCCTCTAGCCATCCTTGCTTAGCCATTTTGCACTTCCTGTCGATCTCATTTTTGAGACGTTTGTATTCCTTTTTGCCTGCTTCATTTACTGCATTTTTATATTTTCTCCTTTCATCAATTAAATTCAATATTTCTTCTGTTACCCAAGGATTTCTACTAGCCCCTGTCTTTTTACCTACTTGATACTCTGCTGCCTCCACTACTTCATCCCTCAGAGCTACCCATTCTTCATCTACTGTATTTCTTTCCCCCATTCCTGTCAATTGTTCCCTTATGCTCTCCCTGAAACTCTCTACAACCTCTGGTTTAGTCAGTTTATCCAGGTCCAATCTCCTTAAATTCCCACCTCTTTGCAGTTTCTTCAGTTTTAATCTACAGTTCATAACCAATAGATTGTGGTCAGAGTCCACATCTGCCCCTGGAAATGTCTTACAATTTAAGACCTGGTTCCTAACTCTCTGTCTTACCATTGTATTATCTATCTGATACCTTCTGATAGTTTGGTATTTTTCACAACTATGTTGCCTGTCTCATACGTCTTGCACCCCAGAGGGAAGAGTTTGGTCATCACTGGCTCATGCAAGGCTTCCTGCAGTTCTGACTGAGTGTCGTTTACTCCTAGGGCCTTCTTTCAGTGCTCTGTCAAATTCTTCACGCAGTATCATATCTCTCATTTCATCTTCATCTACGTCAACTATTTCCATAATATTGCCGTCAAGTACATCGCCCTTGTATACACCCTCTATATACTCATTCCACCTTTCAGCTTTCCCTTGTTTGCTTAGGACTGGTTTTCCACCTGAGCTCTTAATACTGATACAGCTGTTTCTCTTTTCCGTAGTAAATATGCTTCTAAATCCCTTACATTTGTCCTCTATCCATCCCTGCTTAGCCATTCTGCACTTCCTGTCCGTCTCATTTTGTAGACGTTTGTATTCCCTTTCGCCTGCTTCATTTGCTGCATTTTTATATTTTCTTCTTTCTTGAACAGAATTCCGTATCTCCTGTGTTATCCAAGTATGTCTACTGTTTCCTCTCCCCTGTTCTAGTTAACTGTTGCCTAACACTCCATGTGAAACTCTCAACAACCTCTGGTTATTTCAATTTATCCAGATCCCTTCTCTTTAATTTCCTAACTTTTTCCAATTTCTTCAGTTTTAATCTACAGTTCATAAGCAACCAGTTGTGTCAGATTTCACATCTACCCCTTGGAAATGTCTTACAATTTGAAATCTGATTCCGAAAACTCTGTCTTAGTATTATACAATCAGTCTGAAATCTTTCGGTGTTTCCAGGTCTCTTCCATGTATACAGCCTTCTTTCATCAATCTACAATCAAGTGTAAGCGATGATTTAACTATCATCTGTGCAAAATTTTACCAGGCGGCTTCCTCATCCATTCCTTTCTCCCAGTTTATATTCACCTTCTATTTCTACTTCTCTTTCTTTTCCTGCTATCGAGTTCCTATTCCCCACCATATTTAAATTTTCGTCTCTTTTAACTATCTGAATAATTTCTTTTATCGCATCATTCATTCTTCAATCTCTTCATCATCCGTGGAGCTAATTGGCAAATAAACTTATACTATCTTGGTAGCTGTGGACTTCGTTATTTTAGCTGCAGCAGTGCGTTCGCTATGCTGTTCGTAGTAGCTTACCCACATTCAAGTTTTCTTATTCATTATTAAACCCACTCCTACATTGCACCTATTTAACTTTGTATTTATAGCCCCATATTCACCTGACCAGAAGTCCTGTTCGTCCTGCCACTGAACTACACTAATCCCCACTGTATCTGACTTCAACCTGTCCATTTCCCTTTTTAGATTTGTTGACCTTCTATTAAGGGATTTAACATTCCATGCTTCAATCCATAGAGCGCCAGTTTTATTTCTCCTGATAACGTCATTCTCCTGTGTAGTCTCCGCCCGTATTTTACTTCCGGAATATTTCGCTCAAGAGGACGCCATCATCATTTAGCTGCACAATATACCGCATGCTATCAGGAAAAATTGCAGCTGTAGTTTCCCCTTGCTTTCAGCCATTCGGTATACCAGTGCAGCAAGGCTGTTTTGGTTGATGTTACAAGGCCAGATCAGTCAATCATCTAGACTGTTGCCCCTGCAACTACTGAAGAGGCAGCTGATGCGCTTCAGGAACAGGATGTTTGTCCGACCTCTAAACAGATATTCCTCCGTTATCGCTGAGGCACGCAGTCACCCCACCAGCTGCAGGTTCCATGGTTCATAGGGAGGTTCTTACACCACAGTATCTCTTTCCAGATTGTAACTAATTATGTACCAAATTTGGTTGAAATCGTTCCATGGATTTAGGATTACCTTCTTATCTGTGGCTTTGTCCACATATGCACAAGTCAAATATATTAGATATATACTGCCTTTGTCAGAAACGTTCCACGACAGACTTTTTGAAAAACAGAAAACTGCACTTAACAAGCAATTATCCTAGCTCCTATTGAAGTAGTCCCATGCCTATTGTAACCTCCCCACAGAAATATTTAATTATATAATGAACCATGAACCAAGCCAAGTGTAACGTCCCCACAAAAATTTTATATGGAACCATTAACCAAGTGTAAACTCCCCACAAAAATAATAATTAAATGAATTTGTTAATATTGTAACCTCAGAACAAAATTGGCTCCCATTTATAATCTGTGCGCAGAAATGCATTCACATTTAATGTTCCCACAAAATTCTTTTCTCATTTAATGTTAAGTTCGAAACCGAAAAATTCCTAAACACAAAAATAATAAAAAAAATTAGTAACCTGGTAAATTTTATGAGGACAGCAGCGCTGCCCTTCGGCCCTGTATTCTGAATAAAAAAAGGAAAAATTCTTACCTCAATAAAAACTGCAAATATATCTGCTCTTATGTAGACATTTATCGACACAGCTTCGTGCAATGCTGGCGTATATTTTTTTCTGATTCTTGGCAGGAATGATCATGCATTGGAAATATTCTTTAAATTGAAATGAATGCTTTTCTTTAAAAAAGTTATTTTATATTACAAAAATTATTATTGGGGCATTTTTTTTGAAAGGAATTAAATGACAATTAATATACATTATTAGATATGCGCAAGGCTACTTCTTTACCTTCTACAACAATACTCATCCTCCAGAGTCCTGACCAGAGTCCCGAGCAGACTGGCGACACGCGCACGCACGCGCCGACTACTACCGACTCAAGACTACTGCTTACTAGCACGGACAGAAGACTAAAACCGACTGACTACTAAAGCCGACTGACGCCGACTCGCGACAAGCAACAACTAACTACCTACTACTCTCTGGTCAGAGACTCTGCCATGCCTCGCCCATCGCTGGCAACGCATACGTCTTACACTATCTATACAGAGTTGCCAACATTTCTGGAGGTGTTGGAAGCAAGCTAGGAAATTTTCAGTTGCTATGCTTGCGATCTCATTTGTTACAGCTCGTTGGATGTTTGCAATATCTTGAAGAAGCTTCCCTTTCAGTCGCCTTTTCACTCGTGGAAACAAGAAAAAATTGCGAGGCGAGCGGTAGGGCACATATTTTTGAGGTGGGATGGCAGTAACTGAACGTCTGGCCGGATACTCGGTAACAGATAAAGCAGTATGGGGCCTTCGGCCTTCCATTCTCATGCTGAAAGAACCAGTCCTGAGAATGCCACAAATCAGGCCGGCGAATTGCCTGTCACAAACATTTCAAGACTTCAGTGGAATGAGTTTGGTTCACTGTTTGACCTGGAGGAACATCCTCGTGGTGAACCAATACTTTACTATCAAAGAATGCGATTAACATTGTCTTTTGTCCTCGAAGGTCGTCGTTTGACTTTCTTGGAGGCTCGTGATCCAAGACCCACCATTCAGCACTTAGACGCTTCGTGTGTGTGCGTCATGCTGGAAGCACCAACTGTCATCCTTAGCAATAATCTTTGACAGAAATGTGGGATAACGTCTGGCTCCATCCGTTACTTCAGCAGAAAATCGTCTTTCCTCTTTTTGCTCGCCTGTTTGTGTGTGAGGAACGAATCTTGCATCAAGTTTCCGTTTCCCTAAATCTTCGCGTAAAATCATATGACACACATCATGATTCAAATTAAGTTCTTTTGTTATAGCACGTACAGTTACATGACGATCTTATCGCAATAGCCGCTTACACGCTCCACGTTTGCATCGCTACGAGCTGTAGACGCCCGTCTCAACACTGAGTCTCTGCCTTCACGAAACCTTTTGTCCCGCTCGAAAACGCTACTTCTTGAAAGTGTCTCACCTACATATGCTTGCTTAATCATTGTCAAAATTTCTCTAGGGGTTTTCTCGAGTTTAATGCAGAACTTAATGTTCAATCTTTGGTAACAATGGGCATTCATTGTGTCACTGTAACTAATGCGGCAAGAACTCAAATAGTGTGTTGCACAAGTCTGCCACCTAATGAATTAGCGGAGAAACATGGACAGGGTCACCTCAGACACGCACACGTACCAGCTTACGTAAAAACATTTGTTCCTTTTTAGTATTGCAAATCCAGAATTACAAAACTGTCCAAGAACGTTTCTGACAAAGAGAGCCGGCTCGGTAGCTCAGCGTGTTCGGTCAGAGGGTTAGCTGCCCTCTGTAATAAAAAATGTGAGTGAATGGATCAACAAAGAACTTCAACGGGCGTCAGGGGACGTCCGCCACGAACAGATGCAACGAACTATGAAAAAAAGTGGCTAGCGTTGCTGCCTCAGGATCACGGGGTCCCGGGTTCGATCCCCGGCCGGGTTGGGGATTTTCTCTGCCCGGGGACTGGGTGTTTGTCATCATCATTTCATCATCATTCGTGACAGTGGCTAGATTGGACTGAATAAAAATTGGACTGTGTAAAATTTGGGACTTTGCACGGGCGCTGATGAACGGGCAGTTGAGCGCCCCACAAACCAAACATCGTCACACCCTGCAGTTTCATTTGTTGAAACTCACTGTTTATGACGTTCTGTCTCCTAAAATATGAGCTGTGCAATGATGCATTTTCACACGTACACTCAGCGGTATATGTGGCTATTTTCCGTAAAATGTGTTGTTGATAGAAAAAAATGGTTCAAATGGCTCTGAGCACTATTGGACTTAACTTCTGAGGTCATCAGTCCCCTAGAACGTAGAACTACTTAACCTAACTAACCTAAGGACATCACACACATCCATGCTCGAGGCAGGATTCGAACCTGCGACAGTAGCGGTCTCGCAGTGCCAGACTGAAGCGCCCAGAACCGCTCGGCCACTCCGGCCGGCTGTTGTTGATAGAGTTACTAGTAAAGAAGTAATCAAACGTCATGCATGATGCGATATTTTTTTTTTTTACGCATCTCAGTGTTAATGGTGTCATCTCTCCTGTGCTATGTGTCGTAAAATGAGATATTTCTCTAGGTACATTCACCGATATGTGTCGATACTTTCTGCGAAATCTGTTGCGAAAAGATTTTGTAGTAAAGAAGTAATAAATAAAAACGTCAGCTTCATGTGGCAATTTTACTGCGTAAACAGCGAAAATGTAATTAGCGATATACTTTCTTCCTTTCTTTATTTTGTTGGGGTGATCAACGAGGAAATGTTTCGTAAAGGTTTGAAATTATGAGTCAAGTTTTGTACAAGTCTCTAAGCGCTCTCATTCTCAGCCACTCGATGACTAAAGTATGGGTATTCACACGTGGTGGGCTACACTGCTTTTCCACGTCCATCCGAACCCATTTGATAGGCAGATGGTTCTTACCCCTACAGCGATGATTTCCAGGCGGTACACAATATGTGTACCAAGTTGGGTTGAAATCGGTCCAGTGGTACAGGAGGAGATGTGGAACATACATACTTACCTACAGGGTGACTCGAAAGTCCGTTAACATTTGAAAATTGAATACTTCACGAAATAATGCTTGGAATGATATGGAGTTGTATTGAAAACCGAAAATAGTACACAAAATGACCACAGATGGCGCTTCATATGGTACAAAATCAGTAATTAATATAACAACTAATTTTTAGCAAAGACGGTGTTCTTTATAACAAATGCTTAACATGTAAGCCGTCGCAAATGCTTAACATGTCGGCAGTCGTTCATCAACAGTACCTTTAGTCGAGGGACAATGTTGTTAACAGCATTGCCCAGCATATGAGTGGGTGCGGTGAGAAATTGCTGTCGGGTGTTGTCTTTTAGCATCCCTAATAAGGTCGGACGATCGCGGTAGACCTATTTTAATTGTGGCTTTTTATTGTCTTTTTATTTGGTTCTGGCTAATTGTACTATCAATTAAATCAAGAAAAATTACGTAATTGAAAAATCATGTAATAATATTTTTTAAATATTGAAATTGGGGTTTAATTACCGCCACCATGGTCCATATTTTTTAGCTAGGCTCCTCTACCGGGATTGCTCGTTGATGAATATAATTCTGGGGCGTGATTTACGCCTAAAAGCTATCGGACTTCATTTTGTGAAAAATGAAGCTTTAGATGCGTGTTCTATTCTGAGAGCAAACTAAACGTATTGCACTGATTGGTGCCGTTAATACGCGATCATTCACCAACAGACACCCACACACAAATTAAATCAGATTTAATATTCAAATTCGTGAAAAAAAGCTGAGGAAAAAAGGTATGATTAGTCGTAATAACAAACACAATGAAATTAAAAAGTTATTATTATGCAAAATGAGCACAAATAACAAAATATCTACATAACATAGACCAAGCAATGACCGTACTAGATAATGGCTGACCAGGAAAAGAGAGAACAAAAAAATGCGAGTCCTTCTTCACTTAAAATTACATAGATAATACAATTAAAGAGATATTAATTCCATTGTAATCGCAATGTCTATTAAGCAGCAATAAAATCGTCTCAGCGCTACTGCGCGAAAACACACAGTCACGAAATCATCTAACACTTGAGGAACATTACACTATCTCAGGTAATTTCAGAACCAATGATCACACGGATTCGGCTCAGCAAGCGATCCACATCAAACAATGTGTGCAAGATATCTTTCGCACGTATAGCGATATAGGTTGGAGTGCCAACCTGCATGAAAGTCTTGCCTTCCAGCGGGTGTTTGTCAGTCAGGCAATGGATGACACGAGTCTGTAACATTATAGGCGCACCTCGCTTCCGTCAAGCTAACAATTTGAAAAGCAGCAGCCCCATTTCCTCGAAGTAAAACAGTCCGATCACGATCGATATGGTAAATCCACACACCCTGACTTTCTTGTCATGCAGTGCTGGAATTTTCGCAACATTCTGCAGTTGTGGATGTTAACAGACCCTCAGAGTGTGAAATGGTCTTCGTGAGTCCACTACACGTTAGACAACCAACTTCTCCCATTTTTTGAGGTGCTCACATCGCAAATACTTTTCGCGACACGGAATCGGTGGCTAACAGTTCATGTCGACGCTGGATTTTATCCAGATATCATTGAAGCGAAAGACTCAGTGCTCTCCACACAGTGGAATGCCGTTGCGACGTGCTACTTGAAGTACGCTGACTTCACCATGCAGAGTTCCACCCGCAGCAGTCTCCTTTGGCTCTGAGCACTATGGGACTCAACATCTGTGGTCATAAGTCCCCTAGAACTCAGAACTACTTAAACCTAACTAACCTAAGGACATCACACACATCCATGCCCGAGGCAGGATTCGAACCTGCGACCGTAGCAGTCGCGCGGTTCCGGACTGAGCGCCTAGAACCGCTAGACCACCGCGGCCGCAGTCTCCTTTCCTTCCTGAACTGTCGGAGCAGCAGAAGCTTTTGTCTCTGATCGACCGCTACGGGGAATGGTCTAAAGAAGCCATGGCTTAGAACTTTGTGATCATTTTCTTCACAGCACTTGAAAGTTTTTCCGTCATGGACATTCTTTGATCAGTTATTCCACAATCCGATCACGAGTTTCTTTGTCACAGGCGCAGGGTTGCAGAGTCGTCATTTATATTCGGGGGAATACGTGTGTCTAAGTACGTTTTCGATCGATTCTGTAAACATTTCTCTTCACACTGAACGTGTTGGGATCTGTGATGATTTATTCATTAATTGTAACTGACTTCCACGTATGACACCATTATTCATTTTGTTAAAAATTCTTTTCATCCTCTACTATACAGAATTACTAGGCTAATACTAGTTCGGAGGATGCTCGTATACGACCTCAATGTGTGGGCTTCACGCGGCTAAGTATGCATAACTTCCTGGTCTGACAAACACTCAGGCACCCTATCGCCATTTAACTGGGTCGATAGATCGGCTGATCATAATTCTGTGACAAATGTGTGCGAACATTCTTATCTCTACAGGATCTAATTGTTGATGAGTGGCTGAAGCGTAAGATGGTAGTAATGAGACAACTGACTGGTTTCAACAACGGACTGGCCAGTGGACTGTTTTTTCAGTTATTCAGTTTTGTCAGTCGAATACAACAAATGAGTGAAACTAGTCTGGACACCATGTTAGCTAGACGAACGGTTTTCATTCGTTCCTCTAGTTTTGAATGGTTTCAGTTAATGTGACACAACCGATTGACACAAATCTCTGACGGTTACTTTGGTTATAAAAATGGTTCTCACTCACCCATCTTCTTCGGGTATACATGAACCAAGACTAGGGTTGATAACTTTTTAGCAACAAAAAACATTTCAAGGCGAGGTCAATAGTGTGTCTGTTTCTAAAAATAAAGTATTTTCAAAATAAATATTTTTTTTACTTAAATACGAATTTTTCGTGCTTCTGGCATTAAGTAAGGATGTTGGGTTGCTTTTAAAGGTTAAAAACTGGTGTTACATTATAAATTTGTGTTTAAATAAATGATCATTGACTTTCTCTTGAAATGTATTGAACCTCTCTGTCTCTTCCCGCTAGTATGCGCCCGTCATCAATAATTTTCTGCCCGCATCTCGTGGTCGTGCGGTAGCGTTCTCGCTTCCCACGCTCGGGTTCCCGGGTTCGATTCCCGGCGGGGTCAGGGATTTTCTCTGCCTCGTGATGGCTGGGTGTTGTGTGCTGTCCTTAGGTTAGTTAGGTTTAAGTAGTTCTAAGTTCTAGGGGACTGATGACCATAGATGTTAAGTCCCATAGTGCTCAGAGCCATTTGAACCAATAATTTTCTTTCGGGATATGCTGAGGTGACGTGAGCCGGCCGGAGTGGCCGTGCGGTTCTAGGCGCTACAGTATGGAGCCGGGCTACATTAGTTCTAAGTTCTAGGCGACTGATGACCTCAGAAGTTAAGTCGCATAGTGCTCAGAGCCATTTTTTTGAGGTGATGTGGGCAGAAATTACATAATAATAATTTTTAATTGTTGATGATTTAATGGCCCACTTTTAAGCATATACTACCAGCTAGTCGGAAGTATTCTTCTCCGAGAGAAATACTTCTCATCTTTCGTTAATTTTCCTTTAATTTCTTTAGTTAATTTAATTTCAGAATGTGAATCATCTTTACAGGTATGGTATACCACATTAAATTTATCCTGATGATAACTTTTTATAGAGTTATATGATTTCTTCCACTCCCACGCCACTGCATTTTGATCCAACACAAAATTCACAATTAAGTAAACGCCTATTTATAAACATGGAAGAAAAACTTAGCCAGCCATGGTGACCGAGCGGTTCTAGGCGCTACAGTCTGGAGCCGCGCGACCGCTACGGTCGCAGGTTCGAATCCTGCCTCGGGCATGGATGTGTGTGATTTCCTTAGGTTAGTTAGGTTTAAGTAGTTCTAAGTTCTAGGGGACTGATGACCACAGATGTTAAGTCCCATAGTGCTCAGAGCCATTTGAACCATTAGAAAAACTGCACTAAAAGTTGCTTATTGGCATCGAATGAATAGCAAATACCGGAATAACAACAACAGCGACGACAGACAATAACAGAGACCGAGAGAGGTGGCGCAGTGGTTAGCACACTGGAGTCGTATTTGGGAGGACGACGTTTCAGACCCGTCTCCGGACATCCTGATTTAGGTTTTCCATGATTTCCCTGAATCGTTTCAGGCAAATGCCGGGATGGTTCCTTTGAAAGGGCACGGCCGATTTCCTTCCCCATCCTTCCCTCCTTGTGCTCCGTCTCTAATGACCTCGTTGTCGACGGGACGTTAAACACTAATACCCTCCTCCTCCAATAACAGAGTACAGTCAACAACAGCGATCTAATATGCTCAACTATAGAATGCTACCCCTCTGAACAGAATGTGCCAGGGATCAGTTGACTGTTTCCATTCGGTTGCTTCCACAGACTGGCCTCACTCAAAAGACTGAATGAATAATTCAACAGATGCGTAGAAGTACCGAATGAGTCTACTGTTCCCCAACAACGTGCGGATTAGATTGTTTTAATTCGGTTGTTCCCAACACTACAACGTGGCATACCTGAAGAAACTTGTGGCCACTGCTTTTCGCGAATTGAGGGTACTATCTCGGCTTGATGTTGTGTTGAACGATATTTGCATTAAGTCTCGCTGCCCATACTTTTCATTATGCTGATTACTCTTTAACATTCCGCTTACGCACTGGGAAAGGATGTGCACTCGTGGTGCCAGCTCAGCTCTATAAACACAGGTTGATAAAAAAAGTGTCACAGATTCATATAGGAGGTAGTATTGGTTAAAACTAGAAGTAAAATTGCTATAGACGTATGTCCGAAAACCAATACCTGTTGTGTTATGGCCCTGTCCATTGTCCAATCCTCATCGGTCTGTTATGTAGACGTTGAAACTATAGTCAGTGCTGCATGTGGTTGCCACGCATCCTGACACATCTCGTAGCGCATTTCCAATTGAATCACGCCCTTTTTCGTATACACTTGGCTCCATTCGGATTGCGTCATACTAAATGTACACACGCCCCTGTAACGTCTCCACATTGTCGATTAGTTGGGTACACACCAATTCCTTCAAATGTACCCACAGCCAAAAATCCAGAAATTCAACAGATTCACGTCTGGAAAAGGGCAGGCAATGCC
Source organism: Schistocerca nitens (assembly GCF_023898315.1). Classification (NCBI taxonomy): domain Eukaryota; kingdom Metazoa; phylum Arthropoda; class Insecta; order Orthoptera; family Acrididae; genus Schistocerca; species Schistocerca nitens. The sequence goes on along the minus strand of NC_064617.1, from coordinate 925,156,965 downwards.
ACCAGACCCTGGTAACGTCGCGGTGAGGTACTCTTGCGCAATCCTTAGGAAATGGGGTGGTCCCTCGTCGTGGATAAACCAAAAACGTTGTGTTTCAGCAAGGTAACGTTCTCAAACAGCGCTGGTAATCCATCGCGCAGCTTACTGCAACAGTGATATGGACAACGCTGTCGAATACCTACTCGTCACTAACAAAACGGCCCATATCTCAACAGGTACTGTTTTCCGAACACACTACTATAGGAACTTTCCTTATAGTTTTGACCAATTCTACCTCCAGTAGGAACAAGTGATATGTTTTTTTCAAGATCTCGTATAGGAGGCGACACAGGCAGCAGCGTGTGTTGCGTGCCGAGCCGTGCGCGGCAGCCTACAGCTTGCAGCCTGCCTACCACCTTGGTCAGCTGCCTCGGCCCGCTCTTCCTGGCGGCGTTTCTGGCGTGCTTCGGCGTCGCTGCTTCTCACCGCGGATCAAAGCGGCCGACGTGTGTTGTGTGCTCGTCCACAACAAGCGTTTTTCCCGACCTCCTGGGAATGTGGCGCCGCGATTCTTTGACAAACGGCGCGAGCCGTCTGTTTCCACAGTTGTGTACGTGAGCGGGCACTGTTGATGCATACCCTTACGTAAAGGAGCAGCTTACAACGCCAAATTTTCTTCAGTAACCTTTACAAATGCCAAACAGCCCAAGTTCGAGTACAGCGTAAACGTTCGAAACGTTTGTTTTTAGCAATAAGTAGGCTCTAAAAATATACTTCCTAAGTTTTACGAGAGGCGTTCGATAAGTAACGCAACACATTTTTTTCTCGGCCAGTTTCGGTTGAAAAAATGCGGAATTTGTTGTGAGACATCGTGGCGTATTCCCGCTTCATCCCCTACAGTTTCATGAAGTTCCGGTTGGTGGCGGCACTATACGTAGCCTTCAGAATGGTGTCTGTTTCAGAGGCGTGTTCTAAGCAAAGAGCTTTCATTGAGTTTCTTTTGCCGAAAAGCCAGATCATTATAGATATTTATCGGATCTTTCAGAATGTCTATAGAGATCTGGAAGTGAACAAAAGCACGGTGAGTCGTAGGGAGAGACGTCTGTCATCATCGCAGACAGTCGCGCAAACCAGTCCGATCTTCCGCGTGCCGGCCGGCTGCAGAAAGCATTGACTCCTGCATTGCTGAAACGCGCCGCCTAACAGAAGATCATGAGTAGCGAAGGATCATCTGTGTAGAATTGCTTGCGGGTTACGAGCCTGATTGTGACAATTTTTGTCGAACATCGTCACAGGCGAAGAAATATGGTTAAATCATCAGGTTGTAACCTCCCCGCAGAAATTTTAAAATGAAAAATGTGAAATTGTGCCAAGCGAAACCTCCGCACAAAAATTAAGGAATGAAAATGCAAAATGGAGCCACAATAACATTAATTAAATAATGAACCATGAACCAAATGTAACCTCCCAAAAGAAATAATAATATCTGGTAAATTTTATAAGGACAGCAGCGCTGACCTTCGGCCCTGTATTCTGAATAAAACAAACAAAAATTCTTACCTCAATAAAACTGCAATTATATATCTGCTCTTATGTATACATTCTTCGACACAGCTTCATGCAATGCTGGCATATATATATATATATATATATATATATATATATATATATATATATATATATATATATATATATATATATTGGATTCTTGGAAGCAATAATAATGCATTGGAAAAATTCTTTAAATTGAAATGAATACTTTTCTTTATATATATGTATATATATATATATATATTGGATTATTGAGTGACGATCCATTGGATTTAAAAGGGTTACTTCATAAAAAATTATTATTGGGACATTTTTTCTGAACAAATTAAATTACAATAACATACTTTACTAAATATGCGCAAGGCTGCTTCTTTACCTTCTACAACAATACTCATCCTCCAGAGTCCTGACCAGAGTCGCGACCAGAGCACACAGCCAACGCATGCCGACTCCCGCAGACTACTCCTGTCCACTCGCTACTAAAGCCGACCGACTACTACTGTATCCGTCTGCCTACTACTGTCGACTCGCGCAGACAAGTGCAGACCGACTTCTACTGTCGACTCGCGCAGACTAGCGCAGACTCGCGACAAACAACAACTAACAATAAACTACTCTCTGGTCAGAGATTCTGTCATGCCTCGCCCATCGCCGGCGAAGCGTACACCTTACAAGGTTACCTTCCATTCGGAAAGTCGGCGCACACAGCGATTGTTATGTGGCTTATAAATTATATAGTGCAGCAATGAGTCGTCCTTTTTTAGATTTCGTTACGCAAATCCAGATTTCGGCTAGTGGCTAGCCTTTCTCAATGCACTATTTTCTGTTCTCGATGCATGTAAGACTTACAAGCATCTACAATAGAAAACAGTACATTGATAAAGGATAGACACTAGCCGAAATGTGGATTTGCGTAACGAATTCTAAAAAAGGACGACTCATTGCTGCACTCTATAATTTATATGGGTTAATCACTTTCAGCCGCAAACAAAACGGCAATCTATGAAGTAGCGCCACCCCACCTCTCCTCAAGTTCAAAGCCGCGCTCTCAGCGGCAAAGCCATGGCGTCAGTCTTCTGGGACTCTTACTGTGAATGTCCTCCCTCAGGGTCAACGATCAGATCTGGAGTGTGTTGTGCTACCCTCAGGAAATTGAAGAAACGACTTCGGTGTTGCGACAAAAATGCAAACGTACTTCTCCGTGACAAAGCAAGGCCTCACACATGTCTGCGCATCCGAGAACAGCTCACGAAACTTCATTGCACTGTTGTTCCTCATCCACCCTACAGCCGGATCTCTCGCCTTCTGATGTCCATCCGTTTGACCCAATGAAGATTGCACTCCGTGGAAAGCAGTACGTGGATAATGTGGAGATTATTGATGCAGCAAGACGTTAGCTCCGACGTCGACCAGTAGAGTGGTACTGTGCGGGCATTCAGGCACTCCCGGGCAGGTGAGGTGGCGTAAGCCCGTCGCATTGGACGAAGATTTTGTTGAAAAGTAGGGTTTTTTAGCCAAAATAGAGGGGAATAATATGATGTTTTGGAATTCTGGACACAACCTGCTTTCAGAAAAATAGTGTTGCATTACTAATCAAATGTCCCTCGTCCTACATCTAAGACGGAGGAACTGGTACCTGCAGAATTTTGGAGCAAATGATCGACAGAATTGTGAACGAAAGTGGCATGTGTATTACCAGCTGGTAGCCGCAATTATAGTTCAAATGGCTCTAAGCACTATGGGACGTAACATCTGCGGTCGTCAGTCCCCTAGAACTTAGAACTACTTAAACCTAACTAACCCAAGAACATCACACACATCCATGCCCGAGGCAGGATTCGAACCTGCGACCGTAGCAGCAGCGCGGTTCCGGACTGAAGCGCCTAGAACCGCTCGGCCACAGCGGCCGGCTAGCCGCAATAATCAGAGGATCTACTGCAGCTTACATGTATACTGAAACAGGAGGACTTGTGGCTGTTCCAGCCGTCCTGGTGTAGCGGCTTAGCAGTTACAGTTTGATCAACCAGTTGTTGATATGGAGTGAGAAGCAAGTGTTTACTTACAGAGCGAGGAGGAAAAGTATCGGAAGAGGAGAGACGGAACTGGGCAGAAGACTTGGAAATGGTAGGTGGAGTGACGAACGAGTGCAGGTTTGAGCAGCGAGCAGCCCTAAGTCCGACACAAAGGAAAAATGCTATATAGTAATGACTAACTGAACAGCAGAGTTTTCGTTTGCAAACTGGGGGGCAACGCATTACAACGTAAATAAACTTCTTGTGTTACGATGGCGTTCGTTAGCGTGCCGAATATATATTTGGTAAATAACCAAGAAACCCGGTAGTGGTAAAGTAAACGGTTATGCTTTTGAAACTTCCTGGCACATTAAATGTATGTGCCAGACCGACAGTCGAACTCGAGACCGTCGTCTTTCGCGGGCGAGTGCTCTACACTGACTGAGCTACCCGTGCACGACTCATGGCCTCTCCTCACAGCTTTATTTTTGCCAGTCTCCTCTCTTACCTTCGAAACTTCACAGAAATTTTCCCGCGAAACTTCCTGGACTAGCACCCCTGCAAGACAGGATGTTGCGTAAACATGGCTTAATCACAGCCTGGTGTTTGTTTCTGGTACTGTTTCTATTAACGTGTTTCCTTCGCTGTAGTTAGTCTAGTCTTTTAGTTTCCTTAAGTGTTGTTATATGTTTTATTGTGCCAGAGATTGTTCAGTCGATAGCCTCCCTGTATTCCTCGGAACGAAAGGGCGGGCCATAGATCTTAGAGAATGAAGTAGCCAGAGAGCCTTAGAAAGTCTAGTAAGTTGATAGCTCTTGCCTCACTGGATTAAGTGGTAAAGTGAGGCTGGTGAACCTACCAAGCAGTCTGAGTTATGGAGACAGCCAAACATCCGTAGGGAGTTCATGTAACTTCCGGGAATGCAGCCTTGTGACGTCGTCGACTACAGTCGATATTTCGACAGGATCACGCCCCGTAACGCCTTGAAAATTATATGGTGTCCTGCCTAAAAACTGGCGGTTGTCGACGACTTCAACCGGTTGCATTCCCATAATTTATCTGAACATTGTACATGCCGGGAGAAACTCAGGTCTCACATCTGTAGAATGATTTGCTTGTTTCTGAGCCTGTCAGTGATATCTGAAAGGAGGTGGTATTATTGGTAAAGAATTACCAGGCGACAAAGATAAGATAGTCTACAAACAGTCCGCAGTTTCCTATCGAATGGAGGGGTCACAACTCATTCAGTTTCAATATCTGTGACGGAATACACTATGTGGTTAAAAGTATCCGGACATCTGGCTGAAAATGACTTAAAAGTTCGTGGCACCCTCCATCGGTGATGCTAGAATTCAATATGGTGTTGGCCCACCCTTATCCTTGTTGACAGCTTCACTCTCGCTGGCATACGTTCAATCAGGTGCTGGAAGGTTTCTTGGGAATGGCAGCCCATTATTCACGGATTGCTGTACTGAGGAGAGGTATCGATGTCGGTCGAAGAGGCTTGGCACGACGTCGGCGATCCAAAGCATCCCAAAGGTGTTATGTAGGATTCAGATCTGTGCAGGTCAGTCCATTACAGCGATGTTATTGTCGTGTAATCACTCCACCACAGGCCGTGCATTATGAACGGCTGCTCGATCGTGTTGAAAGATGCAATCGCCATCCCCGAATTGCCCTTCAAGAGTGGGAAGCAAGAAAGTGCTTAAAATATCAACGTAGGCCTGTGCTGTGATAGTGCCACGCAAAACAAGAAGGGGTGCAAGCCACCTCCATGAAAAACACGATCACAACGTAACACCACCGCCTCCGAATTTTACTGTTGGCATACACGCGCAGGGAGATGACGTTCACTGGGCATTCGCCATACCCACACCCTGCCAGCTGATCGCCACATTGTGCAACATGATTCTCCACTCCACACAGCGCTTTTCCACTGTTCAATCGTCTAATGTTTACGCTCCTTACACCAAGCGAGGCGTCGTTTGGCATTTACCGACGTCATATGTGGCTCGACCATGAAATCAAAATTTTCTCAAATGGTTCAAATGGCTCTGAGCACTATGGGACTTAACATCTGAGGTCACCAGTCCCTAGAACTTCGAACTACTTAAACCTAACTAACCTAAGGACAACACACACATCCATGCCCGAGGCAGGATTCGAACCTGCGACCGTAGCGGTCGCGCAGTTCCAGACAAAGTTTTCTCACCTCCTGCCTAATTGTCATAGTACTTGCAGTGGATCCTGATGCCGTTTGGAATTCCTGTGTGATGGTTTTGATAGATGTCTGCCTATTATACATTACGACCCTCTTCAAACGTCGGCGATCTCCGTCAGTCAACAGACGAGGTCGGCCAGTACGCTTTTGTGTTGTACGTGTCCCTTCACGTTTCCACTTCACTATCTCATCGGAAACAGTGGACCTAGAGATGTTTAGGAGTGTGGAAATATCGCGTACAGACGTATGACAGAAGTGACACCCAATCACCTGACCACGTTCGAAGTCCGTGAGTTCCGCAGAGCGCCCCATTCTGCTCTCTCACGATGTCTACTACTGAGGTCGCTGATATGGAGCACCTGCCAGTAGGTGGCAGCACAGTGTACTTAATATAAAAAACGTATGTTTTTGGGGGTGTCCGGATACTTTTGATCACATAGTGTAGGTCTCAGTCTTTGGTTGAGCTGTAATGTTACGTAGTGATGTATTGACTACGTACGGAGTAATGTTTCTGTAGGATTTGGAATTATATAATTTAGATACTGATTTGGCGATTGGAACTCATGTCGGAAAATTTGTATCTTGACTCAGGAGTAATGTTACCCTTGTCTTGAATGATAGTATGGTAAAAAGATTCAATTTTGGTGTAGAAGTGAAGGGCCTGCCATAGTTTGATTTAGTGAATATTCCTGATTTACATTTGTTTGTAGTATGAAAGGGAAGAACAGGGAAGATAAAAAGCGTAAAACACCCAGTACTCCTCCACATCAAGGAGGAACTGCATAACACTGAGAAGAAGCAATAATTCTAAACAGGAAAGCATCTTGTATCCCTATAGCAAAAAAATGCAAATGAATCTGATACACCGGCCGGAGTGACCGAACGGTTCTAGGCGCTACAGTCTGGAACCTCGCGACCGCTACGGTCGCAGGTTCGAATCCTGCCTCGGGCATGGATGTATGTGATGTCCTTAGGTTAGTTAGGTTTAAGTAGTTCTAAGTTCTAGGGGGCTGATGACCTGAGAAGTTAAGTCGCATAGTGCCCAGAGCCATTTGAACCATTTGACTCTGATACAGCAGAAGCGATAATGATCAAGAAAAAGAATGAAGTCCAAATATTCCGACTACAAATAATTTTAATGCATTCCTAGACTACGACTCCGGTAATCAAACCGAACAAGAAAACCGAAACGCAAAATTAACGACCAATCATTCCACCATTTCTGATGCACTACACCAAAAATCATTTAGACATCCCGAGAGTCATCAAACAATTCTCTCAGAATGAAAAACTGTCAACCGAGACACCACCTTCCAGTTTACAGAGGAGGAAACGTTTCGTTACCTGGGGAACCTACTTCATTGAAAAGACAAAAAAACTCAGATCTGGGTGAAGATAACAGGACTCTGCTGTGATTCTCTAGGTCTTTTGCGACTGATTGTTCAGATTTACCGGAAATGTTTTTGAAGATATGTTGCTTGGTTGTAGTGAAAATCAGTGGTGATATTTGGTGCAACGACTGCAGTGTTTCTGGAAGCTTCAGTGCAGACAGGAGATGTGTTAGACCACCACATTTGACAACGTTTCTTACTATATAGCCAGGTGCCTCCAAGCATTGTTTTAGGAGTCGTGGCCATCTGGAGGGCTGTATACAACAGCAAGGATAAGTTCTCTGCCGTTAATGCTCATCTCATCTGCTGGTTTTCTCCTCTGGTGAGGTCCTTGTTGTTACGCCAGTTCTGTACTGTAATGACTGTACCTCTACGAGGTCGATTTATTCTAACCTCCCTATGATCATTCTATTTTCTACGACTCCTCTTCCAGTTGTGTCGATAGCTCTTGGTAATGAAGTAGCAAATACTACAGCCAGGAAAGCTTATTAGCTACCCATTCTCAATCGGTGTGCTGTTTTTATGCAAACATTTTTGAGGAAGTGTCTCATCCATCTGTGGAGTTAAAATTATGAGGAGTAAGGAGCTGTGATTGATAAAGTATTTGAATATGTCTATGGCTAATAGATGCGCCCGCAACGTATTAACCGTATTTTATACTATAAACGCAGTACTGGAGGCCGGATAGCCATTGCCGCAGCCGTTCTCGTCTTGGTCGTCGCCGTCTCTTAGCAAGAACTGAGAGAACGAATATAAAACGGGCCGTTTACAAATCTCTCCAAGTCAGTGGTGTGCGTATCATCAGGAAGGATAAGTAGGCGATATTGACAGAGTAGAGGAGAAAAATTCTTAAGTCAAACCTCTGTTGATGATGAAGATCTGTTGGCCAGCAGCGAAGAAGAAATGTTTTGGGTTATGGAGACTATTTACCACGAACAGTGGGAGCATTGTGATGACCCTGTTAACAGCATGGTTTCCAACTACGTTCCTCATGGAACGTCACATTATCACTATCTAATGGTGACTGCCTCCTGCTGACACAGGGAGAAAGATTTGGCGATGTTGCTGGGATTCGATGCTCCGACGTCTGCTATCAAATCCCTGTCGGGAATATCGTTCGTTCGCTTTAGTCTCTGCTTGGATAGGAAAGGATATTGCCCAGTATCTAGAAAAGACAATTTCCTCACGACTCCGTGCTCTTCCCCTGAAGATGATGATCAGTAAATTTGGCACTGAAATGTAGCTTCAAGGAAATGCAGTTTATTGAACTGTTAACCAGAGAAAAATTCGTTAGTGAAATTCACTGAGGGAGCCTATATGCTTTCGTTCACCATCATCTTCGTATTACCATGCTTCGTGAACCTCATTATGGGAAGCTAGCAATAATACATGTACTGCCTACTGAAAAATAATGTAGAAACACAAGCACAACACAGGCATTTTCATTGATATATTATTTCCCATGGCATTCGTAATGAGGCGTCATGCGAAGTCTCATGCACGTGTGTGACAGGTAGCCACACAATCCTAGCGACCTGCAGCTCTCGAGACAAATTGTGTGACGAGCTGGAGCATTAACTGGGTCAGGAAACTTCCGACCCGATTAATTCTCGAAATTACTGTAAAGTTAGGGGAAGTTTACGAGGGACTTCTGCAACCGATGTTAATGTATAGTATAGCTTTGCAGGGAAGGGGGAAGAAGGCTGTTAAATATGCCTCGTGGCGGCAGTGTGCAGGAGGTCGAGCGGTCAGAATTTGATAGTGGGCATCCAGGGCTGCCGTTTAATGACAAAACAGGAAATTAAGTACATTGAACAGGATATATTTCAATATACGGAGTACAAAGGGCGCTCCTAGGGCCGGAAGTTAGCAGGTTTAGGGCAGTCTAGGATGTCGAATAATTAATTAAAATGGGCAACGGAAGGGGAAGTGGTTCATGTTAGCTTACGTTGGTGGCCGGTCGCGAAAGGCAGAGCCGGAGGCGTGAATTCGCTAGCAGTTGCAGCAGAGGGCTCAGGACGTCTCCTGTAAGCAGCTTTAACTGGACAGAACCGCCTCGGATTTGAAAGGCAAGCGAGTTGTGTCACGTAGACACGGCGTGAATTAAAAAAATGGCTCTGAGCACTATGCGACCTAACCCCTGAGGTCATCAGTCGCCTAGAACCCAGAACTAATTAAACCTAACCAACTTAAGGACATCACACACATCCATGCCCGAGGCAGGATTCGAACCTGCGACCGTAGCGGTCGCTCGGCTCCAGACTGTAGCGGCTAGAACCTCACGGCCACTCCGGCCGGCACGGCGTGAATTACTCTGGGAGAAAACTTATAAAGTTTCCACTGGGACTTTGAAATAAATTTCTTAAACCAATTCCCTAAAATATTCCTTGACTGGCTGCCATCCTGTACTTTACTATACTTGTAGAACAGTCTTCATAAGATAAGTCAGTTTCTCTTTGACTCCGGAGAAAGGGTTAAGATAATTGCTGTTCCAACATTCGGTAAATGCCATGTTAACAACATTTTTTTTTCATTTGCGGGGCGGGGGGTGTGGTGGGGTTGGCGGTGTAATGGGGTTGGAGGTAGGTGTCTCATCAGTCTTTTAACTGATCTGATGCAGCCAGCCACCATTTCCTCTACTGTGTCAACCCATTCAGTTCTCAATTATTTGTTGGGTATATTCCAGTACCTGCATTTTTACCCTCTTCTGCTCCTTCCTGTATCTTGGGACTTATTCCTTGATGCCTTAACACGTGTCCTATCATCCTTTCTCTTCTTTTTGTTAGTGTCTTCCACATATTTCTATTCTCACAGATTTTTTGACGAACCTCCTTATTTCTCATTTTATTGGTCCACCTAATTTTCAATATCCTTCTACAACACTACATTTGAAACGCTTCGATTCCTTCTCTTCCGGTTTCCTTACAGTCAGAGATTCACTGCCATACAATGCTGTCTTCTGACTTTTATTCTCAGAAATTTCTTCCTCATCTCGGAATGTCTAAATAATTTTTGATGTTGTGGATCACAATTTGATACCAGTAGACGTCTTTTGGTCAGGAATACCCTCGTTTGCCTATGCTAGTCTTTACTTCGTCTGTCACAAATATCTTCTTGCTTTCAAGGCAGCATAATTCCATCACTACATCTACTCTGTGTTCTCCATCTAAGATTATGACTTTCTTATTAATCTCAATTCAGGTACTCCTCACTACCTTCATGTTTTTTCAGTTTGCGTATATTCTGTGCATAGTAGAGTGTTCGTGCTATTTAGTGTGTCCTGTGATACTTCCTTTCCTTGACTGAGCATAGCATCATCAGTGACTCTTGTCATAGACAACAACCTAACTATAAAGTGCACACAAAATAACTTGGCCCGTACCTGCGAAGACAACGTGGCATGGAAGAGGGAAACGTTAGTGCTCGGGGATTGCATTGCAGGCGGCCGCTGTGCTGTGCAGGAGCTGCTGTTCGACATCTGAAGGCTGGTCCCGACAAAGAGAACTTGAAAGCTACAGCTAGCGAGTCTGTAAACAATCATATTAACAGGTTACGCCACTACAACAAATAATTTGACAAGTCAACTGTTATTAAAAGCTCACGGGAGTAGAGAATTGTGCTGAAATTGTAACAGAACCGGCGATTTATTTTCTCCTGAATTGTTAATCTCTTTTCTTTCAGAGAACAGTCGTCAGTGGTGAGTTTTGCTTGTCTTGTCGTCGTATTAAACTTTCTTTCTTTTGCCAAAGCACAAAAGGATTTACACTACTTTAGCTCACGAACATGCAATTGTGACAGTTTGCTGAAACATTATATTATTAAATAGACAACTGTGGACCAGTAATGTCACAGCTTATGAAAAACTCATCCTTAGCTTACAAATAAACATATAATTTCTCATTTCACCAGGTGTCAGTGATCCTTTAAAATTAAATTATTTTATGAGAATTAAACATGTGAATGATTAGCAAAATTCTCTTTATCTGCTGCCATTTGGCAAAACTCATTTTGATATCTTTAACTGTTTATGAGGTACGAGGATGATATAAATATTGCACTCTCATATTATCTTTTGCACGTGCGATTGGAAGTGAGAGCACTACGTACAATCCATCTGCTCCAGACTGGAGATAGGAGGAGATCTATATCTAAGTTAAAAAAATGAACTCAATATGTTAGCTGCATTTTCTACACAACAATTAATGACCTAACATGAGCAAAACGTAAACTCGTAGAGACGCTTATTTTTCATTACAATCGTTTCTAATTTCATGTCATGAGTTTCGCAATACCACATTAACGATGACCATCAACGAAATGATAGACAGTTCGCCATAAAGCTGACGAATGAGGCTATAAAATGTGCAGCAATAAAATTTTCCTTGCGAATAGTTTCTTTAACAACGTGAGAGGAAGATTATAGAGCATCCTGCGTGCACACAGAGGCAGGAAAAATGTTCATTCTTAACGGACGAACCACACAGCTCAGGTGAAAGGGGAGGGAGGGTGTCAGCAAACGAAGCCGGCAGCCTCTTCGGAACGGAGGGTGGACTCGTCCAGCACTAATAAGGCGGATGCGTTTCTGCGCATGCACTAAGTTATTTTGTGCGAACTCTGCTCAAAAATATTCCTACATCCGACGACTGAAATGGAAAACGTATAGGGCGACCCAAGAGTTCGTTCACGTTTGAAAACGTACTATTTCACGGAATAATGTAGGTGGAGAGGTAAAACTTGACATACATGCCTGAATGACATGAGGTGTTACTAAAACCAAAAACAAATGGAAAAATCGGCCAACAGATGGCGCTGGGCAGCAACATGTCAGCGACGCCACATGAGAATCTAGTATTAAATGAATCGTTATGCGAGAGGGAGTCAGATGCGCCAGCAATCGCGGAATGTTGATTTTAGCAGAAAAGGCACAGTTAGTGAAGCTTTTCTATTAGAATGGAGAATCCATTACTGCAGCTTTATGATCGTACCGCCATAAGAGGAAATCAACACCCACAACTGCAGAATTTGGGCTACGAAAATCGTGGAAACGCCACTGCATGACGAGAAAGTCACAGTTTGGTGAGGATTTACCATATCAGTCGTTACTGGACCTTTTCCTTCGAGGAAATGTGGGGTGCTGCTTTTCACGCTGTCAGCGTGACGGGTGCGAGGTACGCCGATGTGCTACAGAATCGTATCATCCCTAGCCTAGCTGACAAACACCCGCTGGAAGCTACGACTTTTATGTATGATTGTGCCCCACCCCATATTGTTACAGGTGGAAAGATATCTTGCGCACAACGTTTGGTGTGGATCGCGTGCTGAGCTGCCACTTCCGTCACGCTCGGCCTCGTAGGGCCACAGACCTCAATCCGTGCGATTATTGGTTGTGAGATTACCTGAAGCCGTAAGTCTACCGCAATCGTCTAACCTCATTAGCCGCGCGGGATTAGCCGAGCGGTCTCAGACGCTGCAGTCATGGACTGTGCGGCTGGTCCCGGCAGAGGTTCGAGTCCTCCCTCAGGCATGGGTGTGTGTGTTTGTCCTTAGGATAATTCAGTTTAAGTAATCTGTAAGCTTAGGGACTGATGACCTTCGCAGTTAAGTCCCATAAGATTTCACACATTTTTTGACCTCATTAGGGACGCTAGAAGACAATATCCAACGGCTGTTTCTCACCTACCTAGTTGTATGCTGTACGGTGCTGCTCACAACATTGTCCTTGGCTACAGGTATTGATGATGAATGACGGCCGACATGTTGAGCATTTGTTATAAACAACATTGTCTTTGCTAAAACTCAGTTGTTATGCTAATTATTGGTTTTGTATCAAATGAAGCGCCATATGATGGTCATTTTGTGCACTTTTTTGGTTTCAATAAAACTCCATGTCATTTCAAACAAGTGCGTCAATTTTTACCTCTCTACCTATATTATTTCGTGAAGTATTAGCTTTTTAAATGTTAATGGACTTTTGGATCACCCTGTACATTACTAACACAACAAAGTACTTGCAACCCGTTACTTGCAAATTTCTCAAAAATCCTCAAAAAGACAAAAGAAAGTGCATCAGTTCAAAGTTGCATAGGTCAAGAATTAAATCAAAATTAACACACTTCAGGCTTCCGCGAAAACAAGTCTTGTGGTTGAAGCTCATTTTCCGTCCACGTTTGTTTCCTAATATATGATTATGTTAAAACAGTTCTGCCTTGACGCTACAGTCTGGAGCCGAGCGACCGCTACGGTCGCAGGTTCGAATCCTGCCTCGGGCATGGATGTATGTGATGTCCTTAGGTTAGTTAGGTTTAAGTAGTTCCAAGTTCTATGCGACTGATGACCTCCGAAGTTAAGTCGCATAGTGCTCAGAGCCATTAGTTCTGCCTTGAGCAGACGCAAATTCTTCTTGTTTAAGACAAAACATGTTTCGCTGAAGTTTCACCATGGACAGTGGGCAGATTTCTTTTTTTTAGCATCAGAATATTATGTGGCTGCAAATACCAGACAGCCTCATGAACTCCAGTGTGTGATATTAAGAAAATAAATTAACCCATTGACGATGGTAAAACTTTACAAAAACATGTTTCGATCTTGAACGAGAAGAATTTGTATTATTCCTGCATCTACATATATACTCTGCTAGCCACCAAGCGGTGTCTGGCGGAGGGCACAATTCGCGCCAGTCATATCCCCCCCCCCCCCCCCCCCCTCTGCTTCACTCGCGGATCCCGCGAGGGAAAAACAACTTTCTGAACGCCTCAGTAAGAGCTCTAATTTCCCTTATCTTTGAATGGTGATCATTGCGCGATTTCAAAGTTGGTGGTAATAATATATACTCTACATCCTCGGTGAAGATCGGATTTAGGAACTTGGTGAGCAGATCCTTCCGTTTAGCGCGTCGTTTATCTGCAAGTGTGTCCCACTTCAAACTTTCTATGAGATTTGTAACGCTCTCGCGATGGCTAAATGTACCAGTCACGACTCTTGCCGCTTTTCTTTGTACCTTCTCAATATCTTGAATCAGACCCAACTGGTAAGAGTCCCATACAGACGAACAATACTCTAAGACTGGACGATCTAACGTACTGTAAGCTCCTTTGTTGAAGGACTCCATCGCTTCAGGTTTCTACCAATAAACCGCAATCTAAAGTTTGCCTTACCCGTAACTTGTGTAATCTGATCATTCCATGTGAGATCATTTCGAATAGTCACACCCAGATACTTGACGGATGTTACCGCTTCCAAAGACTGGGCATTTATTTTGTACTCGTACATTAATGGGGATTTTCGCCTTGTTATACGCAGTAGGTTACACTTACTAATGTTGAGAGGTTAGTCATTACACCACGCATTTATTTTCTGCAACTCCTCATTGATCTGTTCACAACTTTCGTGTGATACCAGTCAGATGCCGCTGTCAGTACCATCAAGGCCGAACCGTATTTCCATAACTATACAATTCATTAATTTCCATTAAATCTTACCAAGTCAATATCTTCTATCACTATCACCTGCAGGAAGCTATTAATCCTACGAATTATAATAAGATCTCCATTCTATGCACATGGTCGTTCAATAAAAAGGAACCTTTGTTACGAACTTCAGAGCAATTTGCAGATTGAAGTTGTAGATATAGAAGTTGCTGGCTTTTTCTCAGCCACTCCCGGTCATTGCATCGTACGCCACATAGAGCAATGCAGATCAACTTCCTTCTCTTTAAAAACGAAAAATTGCCACTGAGCACGAATACGCGATGCTGTTACCCGACGAAAGTAATGCGTTCTTCAAGATAGTTGTTTCTATCGCTTTGATCACCAGTACCCTTCTTTGTACTATTTCGATGTCATCCGTCAGTCCCACCTGACGCTGATCCCACACCGCACAGCAGTACTCCAGACTAGGGCGGACAAGCGTGGTGTAAGCAGTCTCTTTAGTAGACCTGTTGCACCTTCTAAGTGTTCTGACAATGAATCGCAGTCTTTGGTTTGCTCTACCCACAATATTATCTATGTGATCGTTCCAATTTAGGCGATTTGTAATTGTAATCCCTAAGTATTTAGCTGAAATTACAGCCTTCAGATTTGAGTGACTTATTGCGTAATCGAAATTTAGCAGATTTTTTTTAGTACTCATGTGAATAACTTCACACTTTTCTTTATTCAGGTTCAATTGCCACTTTTCGCACCATACAGATATCTTATTTAAAACATTTTGCAAGTCGTTTTGATCATCTAATGACTTTACAAGACGGTACATGACACCATCATCTGCAAACAATCTAAGACGGCTACTGAGATTGTCTCCTAAGTCGGTAATATAGATCAGGAATAATAGAAGGCCTATAACAGTTCCTTCGGGAACACCGGATATTACTTCTGTTTTACTCGATGATTTTCCGTCTGTTACTACGAACTGTGACCTTTCTGACAGGAAATCACGAATCCAGTCGCACAACTGAGGCGATACTGCGTAATCACGCAGTTTGGTTGGAAGACGCTTGTGAGGAACAGTGACGAAAGCCTTCTGGAAATCTAAAAATATGGAATCAATTTGACATCCCCGTCGATAGCACTTATTACTTCATGAGTATAATGAGCTAGTTGTGTTTCACAACAACGATATTTTTTGAATCCGTGCTATGTGTCAATAAATCGTTTTCTTCGAGGTACTTCATAATGCTCGAATAGAAAACCCTACTGCAGATCGACGTTAGTGATATAGGCCTGTAATTCAGCGGATTACTCCTACTTTCCTTTTTGGGTACTGGTGTGACTTGAGCAATTTTCCAGTCTTTAGGTACGGATCTTTCTGTGAGCGAGTGGTTGTGTATAATTGCTAAATATGGAGCTATTTTATCAGCATACTCTGAGAGGAACCTGACTGGTATACAATCTGGACCGGAGGCCTTGCCTTTATTAAATGATTTAAGCTGCTTTATTACACCGAGGATATCTGCTTCTATGTTTCTCATCTTGGCAGTTGTTCTTGATTGGAATTCAGGAATATTTACTTCGTCTTCTTTGGTGAAGGAGTTTCGGAAAACCGTGTTCAATAACTCTGCTTTGGTGGCACTGTCATCAGTGACTTCACCTTTGTTACCGCGCAGTGAAGGTATTGATTGCGTCTTGCCACTGGTGTGCTTCATGTATGACCAGAATCTCTTTGGGTTTTCTGCCAGATTTCGAGACAGTATTTCGTTGTGGAAATTATTAAAAGCATCTCGCATTGAAGTACGCGCTATATTTCGAACTTCTGTAAAACTTTACCAATCTTGGGGATTTTGCGTTCTTTTAAATTTGGCATGCTTTTTTAGTTGCTTCTGCAACAAAGACCTGACCCCTTTTGTGTACTATGGGGAACCAGTACCATCACCTATTAATTTATGTGGTATACATCTCTCAATTGCTGTCGATACTATCTCTTTGAAATCATTCCACAACTTTTCTACACTTGCATGATCAGATCGGAAGAAGGGAAGACTGTATCTTAAAAAGGCGTTAAGAGCATTTTTATCAGCTTTTTTAAATAGATATACTTTGCGTTTCTTTTTGATGGTTGTAGGTGTTACGGTATTCAGCGACCTTGTGGTCGCTAAACCCTGTATTCGTCATAATACTCACTATTTGTCCAGGATGTGCTATGATGTAATGTTGCCGCGCATGACAACCAAAGAGGTCCTGCTACGCAAAGAAACGGCACCCTAGATCATCACTCCTGTCTGTCGGGGCTTATGGCGGGCAACAGTGAACGCTGGTATCCCACTGCATTTCCAGGCACGTCTTTGGTTTGGAATCTCGTTGATTGCAGAAGAATTGTCTTCACTGTTGAGTATCACTTCGAACTGAGCCACAATGACCAGCGAAGACGTCTTTGGAGACGCCCTGGACAGCAATGGGATACCAACCTGAGTGTCACCCACCGCGGTATATTCTCGCTTCCCACGCCCGGGTTCCCGGGTTCGATTCCCGGTGGGGTCAGGGATTTTCTCTGCCTCGTGATGACTGGGTGTTGTGTGATGTCCTTAGGTTAGTTAGGTTTATGTAGTTCTAAGTTCTAGGGGACTGATGACCATAGATGTTAAGTCCCATAGTGCTCAGAGCCATTTTTTTTGTCACCCACCATTCGGCCCAACAACCAGAACTGTTGGTCTGGGGTGCCATTTCATTTCACAGCAGAACTCTTTGGTTGTGATCCGCGGCACCTTACAGCACAGCGACGGGTCGACGATATCCTACGCCTCGTTTTGTGGCTCATCATGGCAAGCCATACAGGGCTTACATTTCAGCAAGATAATGCCCGCCCACACATGGCGAGAGTTTCTACTGTTTGTCTTCATCCTTGCCAAACCATACCTTGACGAGCAAAATCGTCAGATCTCTCCCCGTTTGGAGCATTACGGGCAGGGACCTGCACACAGCTCGGTATTTTGACAATCTAACGTTCCATTTGGGATTTTGCCAGGTACCTCTCAGTAGGACATCCAATAACTCTACCAGTCAGTGCCAAGATGAATAACTGTTCAGAGGTGGACCAAAGCGTTATTGACTTGCTCAATATGTGAGCTCTTTCTCTTGAATAAATCATCCAGTTGTAAATATTTGGCCGGCCGCGGTGGTCTAGCCGTTCTAGGCGCGCAGTCCGGAACCGCGCGACTGCTACGGTCGCAGGTTCGAATCCTGCCTCGGGCATGGATGTGTGTGATGTCTTTAGGTTGGTTAGGTTTAAGTAGTTCTAACTTCTAGGGGACTGATGACCACAGATGTTACGTCCCATAGTGCTCAGAGCCATTTGAACCATTTTTTTTTTGTAAATATTTGTTTGTCTGTACATGTTGACCACATCAAGCGATTTCCATCCCATTCGGATAATTCCTCGGTGGTTTGTCGCTTTTTTTCTTAGAGCGTATTTGAACTCGTAATAATATGTAGCAGTTTCGCAATCTTAGTAAACATTGATGATTTGAGTTCTGTCAAAATTAACATCACTCAATATATTTCCGCATGTCATTTACACCTCTCGTCTCTGGAACAAACAAAAAAGTGTTACAGAAATTATCACTTATTGATTTCTAACTTACTAGTTAAACACAATAATACAGTTAAATTTAATTTAGTGCCTTTGAATTTGGGCCATCTAATGATACGAAAAACCTTCACCTATTAGTATCTCGCGCTACAGATGCAGCTGACAGGTATACGCTGGAGGAATACAGGTTGCAGTACATGTGGGCAACGGGAAAGAAAGATCACGCCATGAAATGCAGGCCGTTGGAAGGAAGGTGTAGACCATGTCCCGTGGAAACTGAATAGGCACTTAGAATGATATACCTCGGCATTTTTCATTGTTACAGGAGTATATCGTGGTGCCGTGGGCATCTCGCGGGGATGGCTGGCAGGGTTAACAGAGCTTGCAGGCGGCGGTCACTTGCCGGCTGAAAGTGGCGTCGTTAAGGCGGCGAACGAAGGCGTAACTCACTCTGAGAACCCGCTGCCTCCCGCCAGGTGAGCTATTGCCGGAGACACCTGTTATGGCCTTTCCTTGTCGACAAGTAAACTTCAATTCCCGTTGTCCGCTCTTCAGTTTCAGTGCCAGGAATTATCTTGATTCGTACTTGATTGCACTTACTGATTGTGCATTTGACGCAGGATATCACCTCACCACAACAGTTTCGATTTTCTGACAATGTTTTAAAAACTGTTTTGATTCGCTTTATTGTTGTATCCCGCAAGCCGCGGAACAGTGGACGGAGGAGGTTCCGCGATGCAACATAATCCGTATCATTGTGCCTTCCTCCAAATTAAAGTCGCGTGTAGTGGGCGAGGCAAACAACAGCATGCACAATTATGTTACAGATATGTCCCATTATTTTGATTTTACTGTCATAATCATTAAGTGAGATGAAATAATGTTTATTTATTCGTCTCTGAATTTAGTATCTCCGAATTTTAGCAGCAAGTCTTCATATAACGTGCAATGTCATCCCTGTAGCCCCTTTCACTGGGCATTACTATATATTCAAGTTACCCTCTTGTACTGATATAACCGTACGTACGTCTCTTCTTTGAATTTTTTTCTCTCTTTCGGTAATCCCACTGAGTGAAGGTCCCAGACTGCCCACAATACTCAAGAATCAGTCAGACGATACTTACAGGAAGAACATCTTTCATTCATAAATTACTCTTCCCACGCATTCTTCCTTCCCAGTTAAATGATTAACGTGGTCAGAGCACCTCGGATCGCTTCGGTCGGATACGCCTTGATGTTCGGGGTTGTGTCTGTAGTAGGTGCCTGCGAGGACAACCGTATGTTTTGGAAACAGACTAAATGCATTATCTCCAGGGCTTCTACTAGCCTTACTCATTTTCTCCTTTGGAGTGAAGAATAATATGGCTTGCAAAATGTTGTCTCTAGCGTTCCTTTTTTTATTTTCGCTACCTAAGCAAACTGGTTTCTCAAAATAACAAATCACATTAGTGCTGTCAAAAATGGCTCTTAGCACTTTGGAACTTAACATCGGAGGTGATCAGTCCCCTAGACTTAGAACTACTTAAACCTAACTAACCTAAGGACATCACACACATCCATGCCCGAGGCAGGATTCGAACCTACGACTGTAGCAGCAGCGCGGTTCTGGACTGAAACGCCTAGAACCGCTCGGCCACAGCGGCCGGCATTAGTGCTCTCATCGCCAAAAAATGCTTAGATTGTTCAGACTATACCAGAATTACGCTGTCTGTCTATGTTTAAATTTGGACTTCACAAATCACCGTACAGTGTGTGGCGTAGGGTATGTGGCGTACGGTACATAGTTTGCTAGTCTCATTTCACTTCCCCGTTCCTCTTCCCCTCCTCCCCATTCGCAGATAGTAAGTTGAAAGAAAATTTTTTCGTTCCCTTCTGTATGAGCACAAATTTCTCTTAAGTTCACGGCGCGGTCATTACGTGGGTTGTGTGTCGGAAGAAGTAGTATATTGCTTGACTCATTTTGGAACTTGTTTTCTTGGAATCTTCAGAGCAAATCTCTCCGCGATACTTAATTTCTCTCTACTAAAGTCTCCCACTACAATCCATTGAACCTTTCTGGGACAGTCTTACGACGGTTTTAACAGACTCGTGATGATTATGGCCGCCTTTTTTTATCTCATCTACTTATCCAATCTGTTAAAGGATTCAGACCGGAAAACAATACTCAAGAATTGGATCTGTAAAACCTGACCTGTTTGAGGGGACGCCATTGCTGAACTGGTATTTGTGACTATGGGGCTGTTGTAGCAACAATGGTTACCAAATTGCAAAGGACACCTAAAACAAGCAGAAAAAGACACGTGCAGTAAACTAGGTACAGAGGCAGTATCAATAAAAGTGTGTGCTGGACTGGAACTCGAACCTGGTGTCACTGCCTTTCGCTGGCAGGTGCTCTACCGAAGTAACTCCTCAGGACCCTCCCGCCCCCCTCCCCCTTTACTTCCGCCAGTGCATCTCTCCTACGTTCCAAACTACACAGAAGTTCTTTTGCGTACCTCGTGGGACTAGCACTCCGAGAAGAAATGAACCCTTACCCATGAAAGGCAAAGATTCTGGGTTCGAGGTCTGGGCTATAATACTACCATGAAGTTTCAGATCAGCATACACACCATTGCAGAGTGAAAATTCATTCATTCATTCTCTAAACTACTGACTGTGCTGTGTTGCCAGTGGCACTCCATAGTATCACGCTATGTGATAGGCCCTATGTTGTCGTTGGTGCACAATTGTCGGAGCTCCTCCCTCTGCTGCTACGTCAAGGGAAGTCCCAACAATGGTCAACATGCTGACAGGTCATGATGCTCCATACGTCCTAGAATTGTGTGTGGATACTTGTCTTGCGACCAACAAGCCCATATTCTTACGTGACATACCTGTACAATAGTGTTCAGTCGAGCGAATGTCGGTGCTGTCGGGCGACTGTCACGTGGGGCCGTTGAGCTTCTGCATGGCGTTGAATATGGCCCTCTAAACTCATCGATTCCACATTCGCATAACAGTCATACGAATTCCGGCACGTACTCTATCTTCTCAGGGACATCAACATTCATGTGGGATTTCTGAGTGGGAAACTGGCTGGCTACCTTCTTTTATATACACTATACACCGTAATAATGTAGGCGGCATTACTCTCTTCTGCTTTATGCGGTAGTGCTGAATTGTTTATCATTTGCAGACCCGTGCATGTAGTGCCCTCCACGCCAATTTGACGTTTGTGGCATGCCACCTTCATGGTGTTACAATTTCATTGGCCAGCAGTGTAGACTCAGACGAGTACCATAACAATGATTTCAGACACAGGACATAACAGAAGTGAGTTTGGTTCTGCTACACGTACTTAGATATTGTGGTGGTATATGGCTGGCGTTAATGTAAATCAAGTATTAACTTAATATACACCAAATTAATTTTTCCATATGATCTTAAACGTTTCATGCTGTGTGGTTTAGCTCATATGGACAAACTGGAATGCTGTACTGTCATGAAATTATATGTATTGGACGCTACATCGGCAATGGAAGTTCATCCAGAATTTAGAAATGCTTAGGTTTATATCGAGTCTGCTCCTATAATTTCATCTGTTAAGAAATAGGCGGGTGAATTCAAACTTGGCCGTAAACCCTTTGAATATGATGCACGCGAAGAACGTTCCAAATTTGCAAGCACGGGTAGAAGCGACAAAAAACCACGTACGAATGTACTGGACGATTGGCGATTAAAGGCGTATAAAATTATTCATCCCACAGGCACCAGAAGAACGAAGACAGTATATTTTACATGAGCTACAAGAAAATCTTTATATACCTTGGCCGTCGGATATGTTGAATGCTGAGCAAAAGCGAATGCTAAAAAAGATTTCACTGTAATGTTTGGACAGCTTTAAAAAGCATTCATTTGATTTGGTTTGTTACCGTGACTGAGAAGTAGGTTCGCCAACACGTTCTAGGAAAAGAAACAGCAACCAAAGCAGTGATATAGCTGGTGATCCTGTACCAAACAGCGAAATCGTTTTTATCTGCCAGACAGTAAACGTTTAAGAGTTTTATTGAATATGAAACAGATTCTTCTTAGTGATTATCTAGCAAACGGCGAAAAAATACGAGGAAAATGTTAAGCAAGTTTTCTGTACCGACTGGGTGAAAAAATTTGAGATCAGGAAGGAAAAAAATAAAAAACATCCGCAGCACGTCTTCACAAGTGTGCTTTGACAGTGGGAAAAATGGAGAATTTTGGCAGTGAGTTTTTGGAATATCCACCCTTTTCACCACATTAAGCACCTCCTGATCTCCACCTATGTAAACGTTTTGGATCGAATGAAAAACTAATGTCAACTGAAGTTTTTATCTTGTCTATTTCATCAACTTGAGAGTATTCTACGCTTCCCCTTTTTCACTTCTTCCGATTCTGCCAGTCTCCTCCTTGTAGTCCTCTGGGAACCACACCGTCCCGGAGCTCTCTACTTTTGCTCTTCTCAAGTCGTCCACGCTTTCTTCTTTCCACTGTAGTCCACTGCCACACTTTCTTTGGCCATCGGCTGCCGTCCATCCTTTCCAGATGCCCATACCATTTCATATGTTTTGTCTCTCTGCTTTTTGGTACACTGTTCAGCTTGGAGATGCCACAACTTCATCTGCAAAGGTCCATCTCTAGTACAGACAACTTCTTTCTCTTACGCTTGTGTATTAACCGCATTTCTGCTTCGAAACCAACAATGTTTTCAACATCTGGACGGTGTATCACCTGTCTGCTCCTTTTTGTTATTTTGTTATTCCAAAGGACGGAGTTTAATTGGCTTACAGCCCTCCTACCCTTGTCTGTTTTATTATTTTTTACCATCTTCACTTTTTCCTTTTGATGACATAATAACCTTAAGGTTCTCAAAATACTTACATCTCCTGATCTTACTGGCTCCAACCGTCAAAACCTTTACTGTACTGTTGCCAACCTTCAGATGCCCGATTTTTGCCTGCTTATTGTGAGGCCCATTCTTCCATACTCCTTTTTAACTTCAGAAGCATGTAATCAGAATCATCCTGTTCTCCTGCTACTATGGCAAAGTCATCAACGAAGAGAAGTATGTATAAGATTTCATCCGCCATAGGGATTCCCATGCTTCCACATCTATTCCTTCGGGCTTTAAGTGATTCTTCCACACAGATTTTAAATAGCGTCGGTGCTATAGCACACGCTTGTAATAGGGAACTCCGGTGACACTGAATTTTCTACTTTGACGGAACTCCCACAGCCCGTACAGAATTGTTTAACTGTTTTAATGTAAGTAGTTGACACGCCACTTTTCTTCATACTTTTCCACATATAAAATACAATCTGTTATCAAGTATTTTGTTTAAATGCACCTGCCAATCAGAAAAACGTCTGACGCTAGTCGAAAGGTGTGTAGAAAGATTAGGCAGAGTTATGAGGCTATTTTGTTCTCTGATATGACTTTTGGGGTCATGGGAAAAGTTCTTGTGTACGAGACACGTGTAGAGGCTGAAGAGCATTCCCTGTCAAGAATTCTCGGAGCCTGTGATATTTTTCAAACATTCCAGAGATTTCAGAATGAGATTTTCACTCTGCAGCGGAGTGTGCGCTGATATGAAACTTCCTGGCAGATTAAAACTGTGTGCCCGACCGAGACTCGAGGCAAAGGTCCCGAGTTCGAGTCTCGGTCGGGCACACAGTTTTAATCTGCCAGGAAGTTTCATTCCAGAGATTTTCCGAAGGAATATGACTGTATGCAGGAACGACATTTTTCGCAAAAGAAAGAAAGCGGGGAGACGCCGCTTTGAACGTTAGAAGGTTACACTAAGTGCTAGTTGTGCCGATATATAAGTATGACAGCTCGGATTTCTCTCAGCGTCAGCAGACTGGTGGTAAATTTACGATTTTCGTATTTTCGCTTATGACTTTTTACTTAGAAGCATCCTGACCAATGTTTCCTAAAACAAATTCATACATCTGTCTTCCTGTTTCATCTATGGAAGTCTGTGTCAGCATCACGGAAATATCCTATGTATTCTCGGAGTTATGAATATGTAATTTCCCGTATTCCATACAAAAGTCGTTTTAAAGTTTCGGCAGGACTTTCTCCTTGCAGGACTTCTGGCATTATTATTTCCTCTTACAGGGGAAGCATACATCCAATGGATCGCTGATTTTGCTCATTCTTCGCACTGCTGTAATACATAGTTAGATGCTGATATAACACGATGAACTGTTCAAGCGTATCCGTGAAATCGAAGTTCAAAGTTTTACGAGGTTTTTTGATACAATGCAAGAGCGTAACAGTGGTGTTACGCAGCTGACGAGGGCTACAGACTAGAATTTTGCTCAAACTGCGTTCAAATCTCGTCATGTAATATGTTGATTCTTGATTCACCATTGAAGCTCCTTCTAACGGTTCCATCCCACAAACGCACTAAACGTGCCCTTATCCTGTAAAATAACGACAGAACGTCCTCAGCTTTTATAAACTGGCGACTGACAACCCGATACTGGTGGTATTGAAATGGTCTTTTTTACAGAAGGTGGGAAAATAGATAATCCTGGCACATTGCTTGAATAGCGACGCAGGTGCTTTCTACTAGTGCTCCAAATGCAGTACAATTAAACCAACTCCGTTCACAGGCCATAGTGGGGCATCCGTACCTATCCACCGCTGTGTCATCCTCCGCGAAAGGCGTCGGTGGACACGGTAACGAGGGGCGTGCGTGGGGTCAGCATACCGCTCTCCCGGCGTTGTCAGTTTTTGTGACCTGAAGCCGCCACTACCCAGTCAGGTTGTTCCTCAGATGGCATCAAAAGGCTGAGTACAACCTGATCTAGTCCCCCAACCAAGGAAAATTCCCTGGCAATACTGGAAATGAACCCGAGTCCCCCGCATGGCTGTCAGCCACGTTGACCGCTTGAAGCATCCCTTAGAAAAATTATGAATGGCAGTGCTGGTAAACCTCATACGTTATTTGATTTTCAAACAGCTGAGCAAAACTGAACGTACTCAGACATTTCTCTCTTTAATTATTCTGATCAACAGTAAACTGTCACACAATATTTTTTTTTAGCGCAACGAAATCTGACTTTCAATAATCCCTACAAAAGAATGGCCCTGACTAACAATAACCTATACCTTCCATGAATCACTTACGTCACAAAAATCTTCATTACTGAAACTACTGCAATACAGCGTGCGACAATACTACCAGCTAAATAAAAGATTCTAACTACTGAAGGCACTAACTACTGATAGGCATAGTTAGCAAATGAAAGATGTTGATAGAGGACAAACAATGTATTTACCTTAATAGTGTTCAATCAGTTCATGACATCCAGTCTTCCAAATTTCCTTTTTCTGACTTACACACGTCCAGATCGTCCGCTCTCAAAACTCTGTCGTCTCTCTCCCCACATAACACCATTGCTGGCGGCTCACCTGCAACTGCACAACGCTACGCGCTGTTCACATCCAACTGCCAAACACTACAATAGTGAATATTCCAACAAGGCCAACCAGCCACAAATTGCACACAGCACAGTCAGTGGTTTTCATACAGAGCGCTACGTGGGGTTACCAACATAAAAACCTAAACAGCCCACTTACACGCTTAGCCACGGAGCCAGATGCAACAAAATTACAGAGTATATTTTTCGAAACGGGTATGCCTTACTGTGATACGTGCATGAATCTATGTGCAAACAAATGTTCAGTTCATCATGGTTACTTATTATCCCTCGATTATATCGCGCCCGGAATCTATCAATAAAACTATTGTTATTACTATTGTTCCTTTGTGAAGAAGTGCGATTCTTTGTAACGACACAAGCGTTTGGTGACAAATTTGGTAAAAACATGTAGAGATATGGATGCGGTACTGGCAGAACGCTAGTCTTCCGCCTTTGCCGGTTGCGCTAAAGCCAATGTTCTTGTATGGTATTGAACAGACTCGTTAAACTTTGAACATCTATTTCTGGGAAACGATCGAGAAGCTCATTGTTTAGTATAAGTATGTACTACTATCGTACGAAATTGGAGCAAACTCGGAGATCCGTTAGGTGCGTGCTTCCCTTGTTAGCGTTACTGGGAGAATGCCTTCTCTGTTTTGTTATTTGGAGAGTGCGCCCTACCGCATACAGAGTGCCAACCCTCTCGACACATTGTGGGGCGTGATGGAGATTGAGCCAGTCAGCTAATGTTGATGTCACTAGCTTAAGCCACCAAAGTCGGAAAATTCAGTCATATATCACGGGTGAGATTCGAAATTTTCCATCATTTGGATAAAGGTATTAAGCCGACAGGAAAAATAGAAACGCACAAAATACGAGGGTGAGTCAAATTAAAACCTTAAATTTGTAATAACAAATCGAAATTACGCGCCGTTATTCTGTAAGTTGGTGAGCGTGCTACAAACAGCGTGCAGAATGTCCTGTAGGTGGCAGCATAGTGCAGATGCACACATACCGTCGCAGTATCAGTATAAAGATTGCCGCCCCACTTGCAACTTGCACCAGGGAAGAACAGCGTTCTGTTATTCGGTTTTTGCGTAGTGAAGGTGTGAAACCTATTGAAATTCATCGACGAATGAAGGTTCAGTACGGTGATGCATGATTGTCACAGCAACAAGTCTACGAATAGAGTAGGAAGTTCGCGAATGGTGTGACTTCAGTGGAAGATGCTCCTCGTCCAGGTCAGGCACAACAAGTTGTTACTCCACAGAACATTGCAGCAGTTGAAGCCATACTGAAGGAAAACCGCTGAGTGACACTGAATGACATTGCAGCATGTTAACAGATTAGTCATGGCTCAGCACACCACATTGTGCATGATGTGCTCCAGTTTCACAAAGTGTCTGCAAGATGGGTACCCCGGCAGCTGACTCCTGAAATGAGAGAACGACGTGTTGATGCTTGTGAAGAACTTCTTCGGCGCTTTGAACGTGAAGGTGATGGCTTCCTTGCGAGAATCGTTACTGGGGACGAAACCTCGGTTCACTTCCACCAACCAGAAACGAAGAGAGCGAGCGAGGAATGGCGCCTTTCCTCATACCCAAAACCAAAAAATTTTCTAACAGAACCATTAGCACGGAAGGTTATGCTGACACTCTTTTGAGGCGAAAAAGGCGTCATTTTTGAGCATTTCATGCCTAGAGGGACCACTGTCACCAGTGCATCATACACAGATCTCCTAAAAAATCACCTGTGGCCAGCAATCAAATCAAAGCGACGTGGATTGCTGTCAGCAGGTGTCCTTTTGCAACATGACAATGCAAGGCCCCACACTGCCCGTACAACAGTTGCAACAATCACAGACCTGCATTTTGAGTGTTTTCCTCATCCACCATACTCACCAGACCTCGCCCCAAGTGATTTCCATATGTTTGGACCACTCAAAGACGCAATGGGAGGCAAGAAGTTCCGTTCTGATGGAGAGGTACGGCACGCGGTGCATGAGTGGTTGCGCGGACTACCAAGAGATTTTTTTTTTTCTAAAGGAATTTATGCACTTTGTAAGCGATGGAGGACTTGCATTGAGCGTTGGGGAGATTATGATGAAAAGTGATACAGCTTTGTACCACTTCTGCACAATAGATAATATTTAAAAAAATATGTAAGGTTTTCATTTGACTCACCTTCGTAGATGGGCAGACGAGCGCGGTACGCGAGGTGTCGGTCGCAATGTGTAATCGCTACTATTACGAAGAACACTTTTCCTTTATCGCCGCAGACAAATCTCAGTTACTTACGATAGGTAACGCCGCATCTGACGGCAAATACGGCGGAGTGGATTTACGAGAGCCAGGGGCGCATAATATTGCATGAAGTGCGACCGGGATGAAATGCTGGGCTAGTGTTATCTCGGCCGCCCGCATCGGCGATGGGATCTGAGATAGCGGCAGGAGGCGCGAGGCGTGAGCCGGCCGACACTTCCGAGGCACGTACGTCAGCCGGCCGCTCGCATTGTCCTGTCCCACGGACCGCGCCGCACGCCCACCTGCCGCGGGTGCCGCGCAGTCGCACCCAGCCGAGTCCAGCTCACGTGTCTCGCTTACTTGTTACGCTAATCTCCTCGCAGCTTGTTAACGATGCAGAGGCAGGGACGCTAATCAGCCGCTGAATTATAAACATCTACATCTATACATGGCAAGACACCTTGCAGTGTGTGGCTGAAAGTACCTTGCGTGCCACAATGAGCCCCATTCACATCTTCCCTGCTCCGTTGCCGAGTGGTGCGCGGGAAAATTTAACGTCTGTAAGCGCCCGCATGAGCTTATCGAAAAAAAGATTAGATTTTAACGCCCAGTCAACGAACGGACAATCAGAGACTAAAGAAGCTCGGGTTGGGGATGGTTGGAGATGGAAACCGCGGAAAATTTGACTCTTGTTGGCGGAATAGGAAACTGATCACCGTCTTGATACATTACATCCCTCTTCTGAGAACGTATGCTCTCGGCGTTTTACTGGTAAACCTCACCGTGATTCGCAACGACTCTTTCGTAGTATCTACCATCTGAGTTTGTGGGACATCTCCGTTACCATCTTACGCTAATTAAACGAACACGTGATGAAACGCTGCATGTTTATTTACATCTTTTCAAGTCCCTCATTAACCCTGCCTTGTATTAGTGCTAAATCATTTTTTTTTCATTTTTCTTCGATTTACCCTCAGTGCATATTCTGTACTCATTGGAATGCCCATTCCATTCAACATATCCTATAATTCACTGTCAGTCGTGCCGGGCAGTCACTCACAGGTCATCTACGGTTGTTAGTGATTTCAGTAATGGATCGTCGATTGTCTACTTGAATAGTTTTAGATCATTTCCACCATTTACATTCAATTCATAATTTTTTTTTACTTGCATTTATTTATGTCATTCCATGCACTACCCTTAGGTTTTCTGCTGGTCTTCCACTATTTCGCTATAGTTTTCTTCTGTTTCATCTATGCGATATACAACAGTATCACTCGCGAACAGTAGCATTGAACGTCAGACGTTTATACCGAACCAGTGTGAACCAGAACTCTAGCGACATACTTTCAGAGGTGGTAATATGAACAAAAACTAGAAAAACTTTCCAATAAACATGGGCTCTAAAATGAATACCTTAAGAGCTGTGAGTACTCGTTCATTTTCGTTACAGTAAAATACATCTCCTGAACTGCACAAGTGCTCATAGCTCTTAACATATTCATTTTATAGCCCATATTTACTAGCCATTATTTTTTGGTCCATACTGCCACCTCTGAAAGTTTGTCCATGGGTTTGTGGTTCATCCTGTATAGCCTTCATGGTGAATTATTGATCCATGTGGTTCAAGTGGCTCTGAGCACTATGGGACTTAACAGTCCCCTAGAACTTAGCACTACTTAAACCTAACTAGCCTAAGGACATCACACACATCCATGCCCGAGGCAGGTTTCGAACATGCGACCGTAGCGGTCGCGCCTAGAACCGCTCGGCCACACCGGCCTGCTTGATCCATGTGGAGACGCCGCCTGCTGAAAGTATAAAAAATTTCCTGAAGAAAACTGTTTTTTTTTTTTTAAAAAAACATGTTCCAGATACCGCCCGAGGAAATTGCACGAATAAACAGCCACGCGTGTGGCTTCCTGGTTCATGTTATCTGTAATCAGTGAATATATACTAGCAAAATCATGTCACATTTTCTCGAAAACAGTCGCCACACAGCGCTGCCTGCCAAGCCTGGAGAAAGTACGATGTTTCCAATGTTATGACCATCTTTCTCTTAGATTAGTGATAAATATTTCCAGGTCTTTTGAAACTCGTGTGCTTCGTTTAGGCGAAGCAGCTGCATTAAATATTAATAAAGTGATCGTTTAATATATGAAGTATTTTTATGTTCTTCCCATTTCGTGAGCTACAGAAAAGTAGCGATAGCTCCATAGATATTGATTTGTGTGAACATAGCGTACAACTTTTCGATTCCATTCAGCCATACGCCATCGATTTCTTGCTGACGTTGATTTGTTGTGGTATCTTAGGACATATTCTGAGCTCAAACATAATGAGGTATCTTGAACAGACAGAAATGCTCGACTGAAACCAGCACGGATTCCGAAAACATTGATAATGTGATAACTAACTAGCATTTTTCTCACTTGACATACTGAAAGCCTGAGGTCTACGCAGTCAGGTAGTTGCAGTATTTTTTGATTTCCGAAAAGCATTTGGCTCCGTACGATATCAATGGTTATTATGAAAAGTACTATCTTATGGGGTACAGACAAAGATTGCGACTGTACTGAGGATTTTGTGGTATGGAGGACGCAGCAGGGCGACGTGGGTAGAGTGTCGTCGACAGATGTGGAAGTAACTTCGGGTGTGCCTCGGGGAAGTGTGTTGGGACTGTTGCTATTAGTGAATATTAATGACCTAGCGGACAATATTAATAGGAACGTTAGACTTTCCGCAGATGATATTCAAACTAGCTGCATAAATGTTCAGTCAGATTCTGATTAACACTTAACAGTGATGGAAAGATTGGCGACTTGCTTTAAATGTTCAGAAATATTGAACTGTGCACTCCACAAAACGAAAAAAAGTAGTATCCTATGACTATAATATCAGCTAGCTACGGTTGGAATTGGTTAACTCTTACGATGATCTGGTGAATACTTTAAAGGCATATGAAATGGAAAGATCACATAGACTCAGTCGCGGGTAAAGCAGGCGGCAGACTTCGGTTTGATTGGTAGAATACCGGGGAAATGCAGTCCGTTTACGAAATAACAGGGGTTATTGAACGTGTACAGAGAAGGGCAGCACGAATGGTCACAGGTTTGTTTGCCCCGTGGGAGATAGAGGTGCTGAAGAGACTGAACTGGGAGATTCTTGAAGATGGACGTAAACTGTCCGGAGAAAGCCTGCTTAAAAAGTGTTCTGAGGAGCATTGGGTACTCCAAAAATTATATTAGACGTATAACAGGGCCAAACATGCAGCGAAGTAACAAATCAGACAAAGAAATGTCGGTTACGGCCTTTCTACCGTACATTCCCTGAGGGACGGACAGAATCGGCCCTATATTGCGCAAACCCGGCCTTAAGACTGTTTACAAACCGACAAAGAAGATCAAAGAGTGTCTCAGATTGGCAAAAGAGAAAAGGGACCTACTTGCACCGTCGGGAATATACCGCATACCATGCACATGCGAAAAAGTTTATGTTGTGTGAGGCGGCTGGTGGAATTATTACACTGGTCAACACTCATTTTCTTGCCAAGGATATTTGAGTGGCTTTAGGATGGGTTAGTGGTGCTGAGGACGAATATAGCAACCATTTATGCAGTTTGGCTCTAGTTTTTGAGATAATGCATGATTTATTCAAAAAATTAGAAAAAATTGCTAATACTGAACTCGAGCGCTACAAACTACAATGAAAAAAGAAAATAATCTTTATAAATAGCTTCTATGAAAACCTGATAGGCATTTGTCCACGTATAAAACATAATTGAAAAGTTTCTCTATAAGTATATCATTTTCCGTCCATGACGAACCGCTTCCTGCACGCTTTCCTTTTATAGGTCTCTTCAGAACAGTCACGTTGCAGATTCCAGCAATAATCTGCCATCATATGCCTGTCCCATCTTCCTTTATATCTTTCCTCTATTCCTTTCATATCTTGATGGAACCGCTCTCCTTGTTCCTCACTGAAATCACCTAGATTACGAGGAAATCGATCCAAGTGGCTGTGAAGGAAGTGCAATTTTATGCTCATGTTAGCTCCTAAGTTTTGAAAGTTAGTGAGCATGTTTTTGACCAGTTCCTCGTAATTGGGAGCTTTATGATTGCCCAAAAAACATTTTACAACAGCGACAAAACTGTTCCAGGCCGATGCTTCAGTGACAGTCATGACACTTGTAAAATTGGTATCGTTGATGAGCCTGCGAATTTGAGGACCATCAAATATTCCTGCCTTAAGTTTTTCACTACTGAGTCCAGGGAACGTATTGCAGATGTATGTGAAGCAATTACCATTTCTGTCTAAAGCTTTGGTGAATTGCTTCATTAGTCCTAACTTAATATGTATTGGTGGAAGAACAATCTTGTCCCTACTAACCAGAGGTTCATTAATGATGTTTGCTTCACCAACAGCCATATGTTCCCTTGGAGGCCATGTTTTCTGCTTCCAATGTTCGTGCTTTGCCCTACTATCCCACATGCAGATAAAACATGGGTGCTTTGTGTATCCACTTTGTTGTCCAAGCAAGAAGTTCACCATTTTCAAATCAACACAAATCAACCACTGGTGCTGCATATACTGAATTTTCTGCAGAACCATCTTGATGTAAGCATATGCTTCACAAAGTTTTGTTGAGTGGGCAATTGGAATAGATGCGTAACGATTGCCATTGTGTAGGAGAACACATTTTAAACTTCTAGTGGAACTGTCTATGAAGAGACGCCAGTCCTCTGGTCTATATTCCGGCAGCCCCAATTCAAGTAAAAGTCCAGGTATATTGCTGCAATACACTATAACCTCTTCTTGGTTGAAGTATGGAAGAAGGTTTTCTTCTCTCGTCCGGTAAGCTGTTATTTTAACACTTGGATGAAGACAGTTCTTTTCCTTAAGCCTGGATGCTAAGAGTTCTGATGCTTGCTTTGAAAGATTGAGTTCTCGTATCAAGTCACTGAGCTCCTTCTGGTCGAACTGCTGGGGTTGTGTCTCACGTCCTTCGTATTCCGAACCACTACTTGTACACTCCTCGCCGTGCACATCGTCATCTGATGATGTTAGCGTGGGTAATGTTGTGAAGGTTGGTACAGGAACATCGTTGCTGTGCACCACCGGTCTTCTTGCTGACTCCAAATCGGGATATTCCCACTTTCGTTTTTTGAACCTATTAAAACCTTTCACATTAACAATGCAAAAATAGCAATCATCTGTATGGTTCTTATGCTCTCGCCATACCATAGGCACTCCGAAGTTTAATCTTTTCCTTTTTCGTTTTGTCCACTGCCGTAAGCACTCCACACAGCATTTACAAACTTTATGGGGTGCCCACGCCTTGTCTTGATCTCCAAGTTTAATTCCGAAATATGCCAGATACGCTTCCTTCACAAAAGGAGTGATATTCTTCCTGTTCTTTTGAAGAACGTATTCACCACAAATGTAGCAGAACTCATCTGGATGGTTCACGCAAAGACGGCGTGAAGAACTCATGTTTTCCTAAAACAAAATTGCACAAATACTACATATTATGCAGAACTTTCTTGTATTTGCATGTCAATCACATCCAACAAACATCATTAATTGTTTTGTGTGAAATGAATACTCACCTCTTATTTGCTACGTCACGATGAAAAGGTTCTATCTCCTTGAAGCTGCACTGCACATGTGTGTGACTTTCGACCATCGCCATTTTTCATGTTTACACTGAACGCTACCTATCGGCTGTTGCGGGGACTACCTCGGCCAACAAATGAATGTCGAGTACCGCCGAATTCAAATCTGCACAACCATCAATATCTTCAACACACGCACCGCACAACAGGACTGAACACATGCTGACAGTGTGATGTTTGCATGATGTAATCCTCAACCACACAGATGCACTCCCTGAGCACAATTGTTTAATAAAGATAGTACAATATCACTAATTAAAAAACAGGTAGCAAATACATTACAGCATATATGGACCCTGCAGTCGATATTATCCACATGAAACTCTCATTTCCACAAATAACCTATATCTCAAAAACCAGAGCCAATTTGGAAAAAGTACAAATATACTCGGAATGAGTATCATAACAATATCCCATTTTCGTTCAAACTTCCCTGGCAACGAAAAAAAAATTTTATTTTGTAGAGCTGTGTTATTGTTTTTTTAAAATGTAGAATGTAATGTAGAAAAGATGCATTTCCCGGCCGATTAACCATATGTGGGGCGGAGGGTAGAATTATTATTATATAAATGTTCCTATTATTTATGCTGTCTTTTGCCGTTCTCAACACTGGCTCTCTAACTACAATATTGGCAACCAGAAAGTGATTAGCAAAACGTGAAGCCTGTAATTAGAATTCCGAGTGCCCACTTCATCTGAGAAATACACTTATAGCTACAGCTCTGAGGAATTAGGAGATTGTCTGGGATTCATAATCAAAAACGATCCTGTAAAAACGTTCGCTATATTCTGAAAGTCACAGATAAAAAAAAAAAAGGAATCCACACAATCCAACTACCAGAGCAGTTCAGAGTCTAATGCGCTGACGCAACTATAACTGTCCAAATTAAGTGTTTAAGTAAATGCTCGCCATAATTTGATGATAATGCTCATCAAACGCCACGCAAAATAATGGTAGAATGTCTGTCCCGCGGCGGCACGTGAAAATACGACATACGCAAACTGAAGATAGATCATTAATGTCATCCCAGAATTAACACTTCACTCGAAAATGATTTCGTGGTTACGCGTATCCCGAGTAACTTATTACGGCATCCGAGGCTGTTTATAGCAATGATACCGACGCGACGCGACTCCCGACACAGATGGTGCGCTGAACTGGAGCCTTACTTCCTCGCGCAGCGTTCTTATATATAAAGCTGCGGTGCGGACGGCTAAGGGAACGCCTGATCAAATCGGCTCTCCCGACTAGCCGCTGGGCTAGTAATGCACCACTTTAAGTTATCGAATAAATCATTGCTTCCTTTGCTGTTGGCTGATGAAGCTCTCAATTTAAATGTGCAATCAGCACACAGGTAAGTAATCATAATAAAAGTCTGACGTGGCTAAGTCAATTATTTTGGGCGAGAGAATTAATTTAATTACACTACACGCAGTAGACGAGCTCTGAACTTGCCCTTTGGAGATACACTATCGCTATATTTTTATAGTTATTCAATTGAAACTTCTCACATCTTTATGATTATAGCGGATCTCCCTTATACTTAAATTTAAACATCCTAGCCTAATTTATTCGCCTACTTAATCTATCTTGCTTCCTTAATTTTTAAGACAAAAACAAGAAAATCATGAATTTCAACTAAAATTTTAATTTGTGAGATCCAAAATATTGTTTCTACTAAATTATTATGAAAAAGGAATCTAAATACAAATTTTTAAGTTCCTAGCTCTTTTCTGTTGCGCCAATGATTTTTACAGAAAAACGTCCAAATTTCGAAAATGGTTAAAGTTATTGAACTGACATTCAACACATATTGATTTAGTATTACTCCTGACATGCTAGAAACGTTTCAGGTTATTTACTTGATTTTTAAAGTATTGCGCAACATTTATGACGTCAGAGCTAGTTACAGCAGACTAGGCTGGCACACAATGGAAAGACTGATGAGAATTTGATAAGGTGTGAGTAGGCTGCTTCCCTACAGTTGGAATGACTGGACGATCGATCAACACCAGGATCACAGAACATAAGCAACATTGCAGGTTGGGGCATGTGGAGAAATCGGCCGAGGTAGAGCACGCGCTGTGTGAGACCAACCACGCAATAAAATTCGTCGTCACGGAAGCTCTGGTGTAGAAAAGAATTATCACACCCGCTCGTTCCGAAAATCTATAGAAATACATAAACACGAGAATAGCTTCAACAAGAAAGAAGAAAACCTCAAGGTAAACGGATGGTTAGATGGCCTTGGGCAAGTACAGAAAGGGCAACAGCCTCAACGGGTGCGGGGCAAAGTCAGGACATGCGGGGACCAAGCAGCAATCGGTATTGTAATTGTCAACTGTCGAAGCTGCGTTGGTAAAGTACCGGAACTTCAAGCGCTGATAGAAAGCACCGAAGCTGAAATCGTTATAGGTACAGAAAGCTGGCTGAAGCCAGAGATAAATTCTGCCGAAATTTTTACAAAGGTACAGACGATGGTTAGAAAGGATAGATTGCATGCAACCAGTGGTGGAGTGTTCGTCGCTGTTAGTAGTAGTATATCCTGTAGTGTAGTAGAAGTGGATAGTTCCTGTGAATTATTATGGGTGGAGGTTACACTCAACAACCGAGCTAGGTTAATAATTGGCTCCTTTTACCGACCTCCCGACTCAGCAGCATTAGTGGCAGAACAACTGAGAGAAAATTTGGAATACATTCCACATAAATTTTCTCAGCATGTTTTAGTCTTAGGTGGAGATTTCAATTTACCAGATATAGACTGAGACACTCAGATGTTTAGGACGGGTGGTAGGGACAGAGCATCGAGTGACATTATACTGAGTGCATTATCAGAAAATTACCTCGAGCAATTAAACAGAGAACCGACTCGTGGAGATAACATCTTGGACCTACTGATAACAAACAGACCCGAACTTTTCGACTCTGTATGTGCAGAACAGGGAATCAGTGATCATAAGGCCGTTGCAGCATCCATGAATATGGAAGTTAATAGGAATATAAAAAAAGGGAGGAAGGTTTATCTGTTTAGCAAGAGTAATAGAAGGCAGATTTCAGACTACCTAACAGATCAAAACGAAAATTTCTGTTCCGACACTGACAATGTTGAGTCTTTATGGAAAAAGTTCAAGGCAATCGTAAAATGCGTTTTAGACAGGTACGTGCCGAGTAAAACTGTGAGGGACGGGAAAAACCCACCGTGGTACAACAACAAAGTCAGGAAAGTACTGCGAAAGCCAAAACCTCTCAGACAAACAGAAGCTAAACGATGTCAAAGTTAGCGTAAGGAGGGCTATGCGTGAAGCGTTCGGTGAATTCGAAAGTAAAATTCTGTGTACCGACTTGACAGAAAATCCTAGGAAGTTCTGGTCTTACGTTAAATCAGTAAGTGGCTCGAAACAGCATATCCAGACACTCCGGGATGATGATGGCATTGAAACAGAGGATGACACGCGTAAAGCTGAAATACTAAACACCTTTTTTCAAAGCTGTTTCACAGAGGAAGACCGCACTGCAGTTCCTTCTCTAAATCCTCGCACAAACGAAAAAATGGCTGACATCGAAATAAGTGTCCAAGGAATAGAAAAGCAACTGGAATCACTCAACAGAG
Source organism: Schistocerca nitens (assembly GCF_023898315.1). Classification (NCBI taxonomy): domain Eukaryota; kingdom Metazoa; phylum Arthropoda; class Insecta; order Orthoptera; family Acrididae; genus Schistocerca; species Schistocerca nitens. The sequence goes on along the minus strand of NC_064617.1, from coordinate 925,119,820 downwards.
GAAACTCCACTGGACCTGACGGGATACCAATTCGATTCTACACAGAGTACGCGAAAGAACTTGCCCCCCTTCTAACAGCTGTGTACCGCAAGTCTCTAGAGGAACGGAGGGTTCCAAATGATTGGAAAAGAGCACAGGTAGTCCTAGTCTTCAAGAAGGGTCGTCGAGCAGATGCGCAAAACTATAGACCTATATCTCTGACGTCGATCTGTTGTAGAATTTTAGAACATGTTTTTTGCTCGAGTATCATGTCGGTTTTGGAAACCCAGAATCTACTATGTAGGAATCAACATGGATTCCGGAAACAGCGATCGTGTGAGACCCAACTCGCTTTATTTGTTCGGAGTATGCGTGCGGAACGATTTGAAGTGGAATGATCATATAAAATTAATTGTTGGTAAGGCGGGTACCAAGTTGAGATTCATTGGGAGAGTGCTTAGAAAATGTAGTCCATCAACAAAGGAGGTGGCTTACAAAACACTCGTTCGACTTATACTTGAGTATTGCTCATCAGTGTGGGATCCGTACCAGATCGGGTTGACGGAGGAGATAGAGAAGATCCAAAGAAGAGCGGCACGTTTCGTCACAGGGTTATTTGGTAACCGTGATACCGTTACGGAGATGTTTAATAAACTCAAGTGGTAGACTCTGCAAGAGAGGCGCTCTGCATCGCGGTGTAGCTTGCTCGCCAGGTTTCGAGAGGGTGCGTTTCTGGATGAGGTATCGACTATATTGCTTCCCCCTACTTATACCTCCCGAGGAGATCACGAATGTAAAATTAGAGAGATTAGAGCGCGCACGGAGGCTTTCAGACAGTCGTTCTTCCCGCGAACCATACGCGACTGGAACAGGAAATGGAGGTAATGACAGTGGCACGTAAAGTGCCCTCCGCCACACACCGTTGGGTGGCTTGCGGAGTATAAATGTAGATGTAGATGTAGATGTAGATCCTGGCTTCCCGTGCTGCAGAGACCGACCATCGCAGATAGCAAGAGAACCGCACTGGAAATGACCGCGGAGAAGCCCATTGACGTCGGCGCGCCAGGTACATATAGTCTGCGGCCGCGAGCTCGGCTCCAGTCCACCTCCAGCAATGAGGAGTGAATCTTTTCAATGCCAGCCACTCGTGCTGTCGTAAAGTCAGAAAAATAATCAGGCGAACGTCGGCCGAAGAACCCGAGACAGAAGCCAACAGGCAGTTTGTCGACAAGTGACCACGAAAGCCTTAACTATTTTGTATTGTTTGAATTGCTCAGCACAACATTTTTCATTCTGTTTGTTAAGTATAACTCAAACCAGATATATGCAATGCTATCAGTTTCGAGAGAGTTACGTGATCCACATAATCAAACGCCTTGGAAAGATAAGAAAAATACCAATTGGCGATGTTTTATTATTTAAGGCTTGCACTGTTTGATGAGTGAATGAATGCATAAATAGCATTCTCAGTTCAGCAACCCACCTGGATCCAAACTGTGGTACGCTAAATAAATTGTTTCTTAATATTAACTGAAATTTTTATCGGTGCTTGGCAGAACATGATAATAATATTAAGAAGGGAAGTGTTTTCCCTTTTTAGTGTTAAATTGTTTCTGCTTAAGTGTGAGCTATTGTTGAGTAAATTACTTTCTCGAATACTTTGATAAAAGATGTCAGTAAGAAAACTGAACGATAGTTTTTAAGTCTTTCTTGTCACCTGTCTTATGAAGAACTTTAACAGCTTTAACTTTTAACCTTTCTGGAAAAATCCCCTGTGGCAGTGATACGTTATATATGTCACTAAGGACATTGCTTATAAAGTTGCAAAACTTTTCAGAAATCTGTTCGGAATTCCATCAACACAACGTGAGATTTCGCATTTTAGAATTTTTATAATCCTATTAATTTCAGTGAAAGATGTTGGTGCTAATTCTAGTTGTTTGAACTTTTTAGAATGACAGTGTCAATATGGTCCCTTTCTTCTTCGACCGAACCATTTAATCCTATGTTTTGCTGCTACATTTAGAAAGTGATTGTTTAAAATATTCACAACTTGTGGATTATCTGTGACAACATTGTCATTTAGTTTAATTGTTATCGTATCTTGTGCACTGACTGGTTTTCCTGTCTCCTATATGAAAATATGCAATACAGTTTTAATCTTATCATCTGCATTATTAATTTCTGTGAGGAGGTACATATTTCTTTGACTTTTAATAACTTTCCTTAAAATATTACAGTATTTTTTGTACTACGCCAGTAATGTCGGATCTTGACTTATTTTGGCCTTTATTTAAGTTTCTTTCTTTCTCCCTCTTTCATAGACTGTAATTTCCTTAGTTATTCACAGCTTACTTGTCTTTTTTATGGATCTTCTGGACAATATTTTAGAAAATCAACTTTAAAATAATGACACAAACGTCCTAAGGAATATAAAGAATTTATGAACCTGCCTCAGCGATGTGTGGTGCCGTGTTGTTTATTTACTTTCATTGTGCATCGTGACCTGGTAGTCCACTAAGAAATGGGTGCACGTTAATTGTTTCAGCTTGAATACTGTCTGTAAAAATTTTATCAAGCATAGGATCTTGCTGCACACGAGTTGGAAAATTGATCAATGGAATTGGATTGAAACATCCAATTAACGATTCTAGTTCATTTTTCCTGTCCGCATCTTTTAAAAAATCTACATTGAAAACACCATAAATTACTAACTGTTTCTTCTTGTCTTACAGATAGCTCAATAATACGTCTATATTTCTCATAAGTAGCTGAAAGTTTCCTGGGGGGGATCTGTAGACTCACAATTATCAGAGAAGTATTGTGTGGTAACAATTCACAAACATATGCTTCTGTGTTCTGATTAATACAAAAACTATTTTTTTCGACATTTTTGTGTCCAACTTTTGCATTTGTTGAAACTCCTCCTTTTTCCGTGTTAACTACACACGAAAACGCTGCTGGTCTATAACCCCCGGTATTTAACTTCTCCATCCCTGTGTTTACGTAGTTTTCAGACAGGCACAGAACATGTGTCACTTCAGAGTTTTCGTCATCTTCACCTAATAATGCTTCATTAGTTCCATTCGCAAAGAAAAAAGGAAACAGAGCGAGCGCTACACCGATTTTCTAGTTTCTCACTGCGACACTTGTAGAATGGCGAGGCCACCAGCCGTGACCGAAAGTCCATTTTCTTACTTCTTGTAACTTGAGACGAGTTTCCTGCAATTTTGACGAGTTCATCTTGGCAAATGTTCCACACCTCTGTCGCGTTTCTCCCACAGGAACTGGAAGTTAAGCGCATATCTCGGAGTGGAAACGGACCAAGTGCTACAGGTGAGCGGTCGCTTCCGCGGCTGTCCCTGACAAGAGATGGGACAGCGAGATCTCTCACAATCTCGCCCGTGGCACTTGCGCGCTCTTTGTCCGTACTAATGTTCTCCATCTCCGGTTCACTATCTTTGGTGTAAAAGCCATTATTATCACAATGGATATTGGGAAACTTCATTAAAGTGGTAATTACAGTCGAACGGGCCACGGACGTCCTTTGTGGTTCAGGGGACTGCCGCGAATGGGAGAGGGAGGATCTGATAAAAGTTTGAATAAGAACTTCCGCCCGGCAGAAGCGCCACTCGGGGGTTTTGCAGCAATGGCAGAGAGATTTAAAACGCCGACGCATGGGCTATGATAAAGCGCTTGTTCCTTTTGTGGGCATATTTCATGCGGGAAGGGCGTGCGTCTGAATAAATTAACGTGGCCGCTATTAGCGGTATAACAAACAACACACATGACGCAACAAGTGGGCAACTAAGTACAGAATACTAATGACATGCCCGCTGTTGCGTCAAAAACGTGCAGAGGCCTTGGAGGCATCGTTCGCCTCCACATGCGGCGCAGATTAACGTTTTTCTTTTTGAGTGGTCTTGGAAAACATTCGTACTGCCATCCACGTAAATGAAACTGACACACGAAAAAGTATACAAATATATATGTAAATATACAAAGGAAACGAACTGATGGAACGAAATAACAATATGCAATTTTGATTCCCTGGTTCTACGAAATGACTGGCATCCTTTTGATAAGACACGCATGCTGGTGATACAAAAACAATATGAAATAACTTGTTGGGATTAAACAAGATCCTATGATTTACAGCTATCGAGTCATACATTTGTTTTGGCTTCCATTAGGAAAAAATGAAGTCCTTTATACACTGTTGTGGAAAACTTAGCGACAAAAGTAACTTTCACATGATGTCTCAGCCAACTAACATAGCTCGAGGAAACTTGGACCATAGGTGGAAAGAACTGCTACAGTATAATACGGAAGGTAACCGAAAGAAATATGCAATGAGACGAACAGAAATGACACTTTTATTCAAAGACCATAATTACAATAATTAGACTGTAGTCACTGCGATTCATAATGGTCCCCAGGACGTTAAAAATGGCGGGACATGGTTCTCAATAGGACGTGTGATCACCATGGACGGCACTGTATGCAGATAATGTGGTCCCATGCTGGCCACAAAGATGGTAAGAAGTTCCTGTGGTAGGGCGTTCTCTTCTTTTACGGCGCTGGATGGTCGCTGGTGTATGTTGAGGTGCTGCAGCACATGTCCTCAACGTATCCCACACGTGCTCGATGTAATTCAAGTCGAGAGAACGGGCAGTCCATTCGTCGAATATCCTCTGGTTGCAAGAGCTTGCGCAGTTCGATGTGGTCGCGCATTCTCATCCATAAAAATGAAGTCAGAGCCGTATACAGCGCTGAAAAGACGCTCGTGGGAAGCGAATAGTGTCACAATTATGTTGATCGGTGAGTGTACGATCTGGGAAGACGTAATGCACCCAGGAAAACTGTCGAACATGATCGTTTTGGTGTTCCAGGTGTTATGGTGTAGGGAGGCATAACGTTACGTGCATGGTCTTCAAAATGGTTCAAATGGCTCTGAGAACTATGGGACTTAACATCTGAGGTCATTAGTCCCCTAGAACTTAGAGCTACTTAAATCTAACTAACCTAAGGACATCACACACATCCGTGCCCGAGGCAGGATTCGAAACTGCGACCGTAGCGGTAGCGCGGTTCCAGTCTGAAGCGCTTAGAACTGCGCGGCCACACCGGCCGGCTACATGCATGGTCTTAATGACCTCAAAATATTTAAACGTTATTTTGATACTGTACTCATTCACCAGGTGTATTCGGCTCTAATTTTTGTGGATGGCAATATGTGACCACATCGAACAGATCAGGTGGAGAAGATCGCGGAACGAGAGGGTATTCGGCGAGTTGACTAGTCTGCCGTTCCCCGGTGTCAGATCCCATCCAGTGCGTGTGGGGTGCGGCAGGGAGATGTTTGCAGCACGGCCACGTGCACGACCAACTGTCCAGCAGTTCTCAACAGCGCTGGTGAAGGAATCGAACGCCCTACAAAAAGTAGTCCTTACCAACCTTGTGGTGAGCATGACAGCACTTTTCATAGCATGAACTGTCGCCCGTGGTGATCACACGCGCTATTAGGAGCCACGTCCGACGTTTGCGATATATACGTGAATCACAGTGAGTTCTGTGCACTTATTGTCTTTGAAGAAATGTGGTATTTCTTCTCGTCTCGATGCGCAGTTCTTTCAGTTACCCTCAGCACTATTCTACAGCAGTTCTTTCTATGTATGGTCCAAGTTTCATCGAGCGATGGCACTTGTCAATGACATAGCATGCGAAAGTTATGTCCTTAACATTTGCACACTAGTTTATTTTGCACATTCTGTGATTCTTTGTGCTGTCGGCAAAGATCTAGTACACCTTACACACGGCATTCCTGAGCTACTTTTATATCAGATACTACCGGTTGGTGCATCCAAACAATATGTGATTTGTATCTTCTATTTCACTGCATGCAGCAAGCAGCGACGGTGCTGTGCTTGTGCGGCGTATGTGTTGAGCAAAGCGGCAACGTTTGAAATTCAGCTGAGCTCAGATAACTGCAGATTTCTGTGAATAAATAAGTGGGCGACAGTAAAACTGATTGATATTAGCCGGCCGTGGTGGTCTAGCGGTTCTAGGCGCTCAGTCCGGAGCCGCGCGACTGCTACGGTCGCAGGTTCGAATCTTGCCTCGGACATGGATGTGTATGATGTCCTTAGGTTAGTTAGGTTTAAGTAGTTCTAAGTTCTAGGGGACTGATGACCATAGATATTAAGTCCCATAGTGTTCAGAGCCATTTGAACCATTTTGAACCACCACCACCACCACCACAATCACCAGTGTTTCTTTACAGTGGACGAAAATATATTCCGAAATACCTAGAACATCGTCTTTCCTCTCGTTCGATCACAGCTATCTTGTTATATCTCTGTTTACTGTAATGATATAGAAATGCCTGATCTATGTCGTTCAAAAATGGTTCAAATGGCTCTGAGCACTATGGGACTCAACTGCTGTGGTCATAAGTCCCCTAGAACTTAGAACTACTTAAACCTAACTAACCTAAGGACGGCACACAACACCCAACCATCACGAGGCAGAGAAAATCCCTGACCCCGCCGGGAATCGAACCCGGGAACCCGGGCGTGGGAAGCGATCTATGTCGTGATCTGTGTTCTCATGTTTAATAATGGGCAAGACAAAAGCTAGTTTTTTAAGTAATTTGCTGTAACTCATACATATTGCATAGACGATTTTGATCTGTGTCTCTGTACAACAGAACGAATGCAGTTTATGACTTGGCTTACTGTATAAGTTCGTGTCAATACGCCAAAACATGAAAGCAGTTAAGTTTGCTTATAAATGCCAGACCTGTAGCGTAGTTGATTTTTTTTGTACATGTGCTGAGACTTCCCCCATGAACCATGGACCTTGCCGTTGGTGGGGAGGCTTGCGTGCCTCAGCGATACAGATGGCCGTACCGTAGGTGCAACCACAACGGAGGGGTATCTGTTGAGAGGCCAGACAAACATGTGGTTCCTGAAGAGGGGCAGCAGCCTTTTCAGTAGTTGCAGGGGCAACAGTCTGGATGATTGACTGATCTGGCCTTGTAACATTAACCAAAACGGCCTTGCTGTGCTGGTACTGCGAACGGCTGAAAGCAAGGGGAAACTACAGCCGTAATTTTTCCCGAGGACATGCAGCTTTACTGTATGATTAAATGATGATGGCGTCCTCTTGGGTAAAATATTCCGGAGGTAAAATAGTCCCCCATTCGGATCTCCGGGAGGGGACTACTCAAGAGGACGTCCTTATCAGGAGAAAGAAAACTGGCATTCTACGGATCGGAGCGTGGAATGTCAGATCCCTTAATCGGGCAGGTAGGTTAGAAAATTTAAAAAGGGAAATGGATAGGTTAAAGTTAGATATATTGGGAATTAGTGAAGTTCGGTGGCAGGAGGAACAAGACTTTTGGTCAGGTGATTACAGAGTTATAAATACAAAATCAAATAGGGGTAATGCAGGAGTAGGTTTAATAATGAATAAAAAAATAGGAGTGCGGGTTAGCTACTACAAATAGCATAGTGAACGCATTATTGTGGCCAAGATAGACACAAAGCCCATGCCTACTACAGTAGTACAAGTTTATATGCCAACTAGCTCTGCAGATGATGAAGAAATTGATGAAATGTATGACGAGATAAAAGAAATTATTCAGGTAGTGAAGGGAGACGAAAATTTAATAGTCATGGGTGACTGGAATTCGTCAGTAGGAAAAGGGAGAGAAGGAAACATAGTAGGTGAATATGGATTGGGGGGAAGAAATGAAAGAGGAAGCCGCCTTGTAGAATTTTGCACAGAGCATAACTTAATCATAGCTAACACTTGGTTCAAGAATCATAAAAGAAGGTTGTATACCTGGAAGAATCCTGGAGATACTAATAGGTATCAGATAGATTATATAATGGTAAGACAGAGATTTAAGAACCAGGTTTTAAATTGTAAGACATTTCCAGGGGCAGATGTGGATTCTGACCACAATCTATTGGTTATGAACTGCAGATTGAAACTGAAGAAACTGCAAAATGGTGGGAATTTAAGGAGATGGGACCTGGATAAACTGAAAGAACCAGAGGTTGTAGAGAGTTTCAAGGAGAGCATAAGGGAACAATTGACAGGAATGGGGGAAAGAAATACAGTAGAAGAAGAATGGGTAGCTCTGAGGGATGAAGTAGTGAAGGCAGCAGAGGATCAAGTAGGTAAAAATACGAGGGCTAATAGAAATCCTTGCTTAACAGAAGAAATATTGAATTTAATTGATGAAAGGAGAAAATATAAAAATGCAGTAAATGAAGCAGGCAAAAGGGAATACAAACGTCTCAAAAATGAGATCGACAGAAAGTGCAAAATGGCTAAGCAGGGATGGCTAGAGGACAAATGTAAGGATGTAGAGGCTTGTCTCACTAGGGGTAAGATAGATACTGCCTACAGGAAAATTAAAGAGACCTTTGGAGAGAAGAGAACCACTTGTATGAATATCAAGAGCTCTGATGGCAACCCAGTTCTAAGCAAAGAAGGGAAAGCAGAAAGGTGGAAGGAGTATATAGAAGGTTTATACAAGGGCGATGTACTTGAGGACAGTGTTATGGAAATGGAAGAGGATGTAAATGAAGATGAAATGGGAGATAAGATACTGCGTGAAGAGTTTGACAGAGCACTGAAAGACCTGAGTCGAAACAAGGCCCCGGGAGTAGACAACATTCCATTAGAACTACTGATGGCCTTGGGAGAGCCAGTCATGACAAAACTGTACCATCTGGTGAGCAAGATGTATGAGACAGGCGAAATACCCTCAGACTTCAAGAAGAATATAATAATTCCAATACCAAAGAAAGCAGGTGTTGACAGATGTGAAAATTACCGAACTATCAGTTTAATAAGTCACAGCTGCAAAATACTAAGGCGAATTCTTTACAGACGAATGGAAAAACTGGTAGAAGCGGACCTCGGGGAAGATCAGTTTGGATTCCGTAGAAATGTTGGAACACGTGAGGCAATACTACCCTTACGACTTATCTTGTTGTTGTTGTTGTGGTCTTCAGTCCTGAGACTGGTTTGATGCAGCTCTATATGCTACTCTATCCTGTGCAAGCTTCTTCATCTCCCAGTACCTACTGCAACCTACATCCTTCTGAATCTGCTTAGTGTATTGATCTCTTGGTCTCCCTCTACGATTTTTACCCTCCACGCTGCCCTCCAATGCTAAATTTGTGATCCCTTGATGCCTCAAAACATGTCCTACCAACCGATCCCTTCTTTTAGTCAAGTTGTGCCACAAACTTCTCTTCTCCCCAATCCTATTCAATACCTCCTCATTAGTTACGTGATCTACCCACCTTATCTTCAGCATTCTTCTGTAGCTCCACATTTCGAAAGCTTCTATTCTCTTCTTGTCCAAACTAGTTATCGTCCATGTCTCACTTCCATACATGGCTACACTCCATACAAATACTTTCAGAAACGACTTCCTGACACCTAAATCTATACTCGATGTTAACAAATTTCTCTTCTTGAGAAACGCTTTCCTTGCCATTGCCAGTCTGCATTTTATATCCTCTCTACTTCGACCATCATCGGTTATTTTACTCCCTAAATAGCAAAACTCCTTTACTACTTTAAGTGTCTCATTTCCTAATCTAATTCCCTCAGCATCACCCGACTTAATTTGGCTGCATTCCATTATCCTCGTTTTGCTTTTGTTGATGTTCATCTTATATCCTCCTTTCAAGACATTGTCCATTCCGTTCAACTGCTCTTCCAAGTCCTTTGCTGTCTCTGACAGAATTACAATGTCATCGGCGAACCTCAAAGTTTTTACTTCTTCTCCATGAATTTTAATACCTACTCCGAACTTTTCTTTTGTTTCCTTTACTGCTTGCTCAATATACAGATTGAATAACATCGGGGAGAGGCTACAACCCTGTCTCACTCCTTTCCCAACCACTGCTTCCCTTTCATGCCCCTCGACTCTTATAACTGCCATCTGGTTTCTGTACAAATTGTAAATAGCCTTTCGCTCCCTGTATTTTACCCCTGCCACCTTCAGAATTTGAAAGAGAGTATTCCAGTCAACATTGTCAAAAGGTTTCTCTAAGTCTACAAATGCTAGAAAAGTAGGTTTGCCTTTCCTTAATCTAGCTTCTAAGATAAGTCGTAGGGTCAGTATTGCCTCACGTGTTCCAACATTTCTACGGAATCCAAACTGATCTTCCCCGAGGTCGGCTACGACTTATCTTAGAAGAAAGATTAAGAAAAGGCAAACCTACGTTTCTAGCATTTGTAGACTTAGAGAAAGCTTTTGACAACGTTAACTGGAATACTCTCTTTCAAATTCTGAAGGTGGCAGGGGTAAAATACAGGGAGCGAAAGGCTATTTACAATTTGTACAGAAACCAGATGGCAGTTATAAGAGTCGAGGGGCATGAAAGGGAAGCAGTGGTTGGGAAAGGAGTGAGACAGGGCTGTAGCCTCTCCCCGATGTTATTCAATCTGTATATTGAGCAAGCAGTAAAGGAAACAAAAGAAAAATTCGGAGTAGGTATTAAAATTCATGGAGAAGAAGTAAAAACTTTGAGGTTCGCCGATGACATTGTAATTCTGTCAGAGACAGCAAAGGACTTGGAAGAGCAGTTGAGCGGAATGGACAGTGTCTTGAAAGGAGGATATAAGATGAACATCAACAAAAGCAAAACGAGAATAATGGAATGTAGTCAAATTAAATCGGGTGATGCTGAAGGGATTAGATTAGGAAATGAGACACTTAAAGTAGTAAAGGAGTTTTGGTATTTAGGGAGTAAAATAACTGATGATGGTCGAAGTAGAGAGGATATAAAATGTAGACTTGCAATGGCAAGGAAATCGTTTCTGAAGAAGAGAAATTTGTTAACATCGAGTATAGATTTAAGTGTCAGGAAGTCGTTTCTGAAAGTATTTGTATGGAGTGTAGCCATGTATGGAAGTGAAACATGGACGATAACCAGTTTGGACAAGAAGAGAATAGAAGCTTTCGAAATGTGGTGCTACAGAAGAATGCTGAAGATAAGGTGGGTAGATCACGTAACTAATGAGGAGGTATTGAATAGGATTGGGGAGAAGAGAAGTTTGTGGCACAACTTGACTAGAAGAAGGGCTCGGTTGGTAGGACATGTTCTGAGGCATCAAGGGATCACAAATTTAGCATTGGAGGGCAGCGTGGAGGGTAAAAATCGTAGAGGGAGACCAAGAGATCAATACACTAAGCAGATTCAGAAGGATGTAGGTTGCAGTAGGTACTGGGAGATGAAGAAGCTTGCACAGGATAGAGTAGCATGGAGAGCTGCATCAAACCAGTCTCAGGACTGAAGACCACAACAACAACAACAACATGTGCTGAGAGCGATTTTGCGTTGATATTTCAGTAAAACTTAAGCCTAGATGTAGTATATTGGTACTAAATGTTTGTCAGTGGATTAACTACGTATTTTCTACTTAAAGCTACGTAATTTCTCCGGGAACAGGTCCAAGTCTTATTTTATTTTACTGTAATTTGTTGAATTGAAGTATTGTTTCGTATCTTCATTTCTAACTTTAGGCTATGAAGCCTAATAGTCATCACACAGGCCGTACAATTTTCCAGTAAACTGCACTTCTTTAAGCAATTTAGTATATGTACCGCATTTTTTTCATTGTTTATAGTTCTAATCAGTTTGCTACTGCCGTATTGGTCTCATTGTTTTGAAGAACGAAAAACCTTAAAACTGCTTCACAGTATCTGCAGCTTTGATCTCGTTGCTGTTAATCACAAGCTTTATCTAATACGATTTAAACAGAAACCTCAACAGACGAAATTGAACATATTCGACTAATTGTCCTTTGTCCTTACCGTTAAAAAACTCTTTCTTTGAGTGTCAGTGCAGCCATCTTCCAAGACGTTTATACAGATATATCTGCGACTGTCAGCTGCCGCGAATAGCATCTCCAGACGTGCTTCATCTATACTGATTCTAGAATCCTCTGATGACTACTTGCTAGGAAGTCGAAACGGGTCGTGACACTATTTGTGTGACCCAGGTCTGAGAAGTAGAATAAAAAATATCACGATGAATTTCTTTCTACTGTCGTTCTGGAGTTGTCTCTTCGTTAAGTACTTCGATGTGCACGAGACGTAATCTCGGAGGTTCTGCTTTCTACGGTGGTTCTTTCCAAGGTAAAACAGTTATTGAAAAGTCAGAACTGCATGAGATAGAGGACGGGAAGAATGCTCAACTCACTTGATTGGGCAAAACGGACCGACTCATAACTTCAGCCTGACGCAGGCCCCTTCCTTTCCTCCAAAATTGCGCCGTGTCCTCTTGCGATGACGTGGGATCAACAACGATAGTCTCTTGTGGTGGTGGTAAGTTCCTATGGGAGCAAACTGCTGAGGTCATCGATCGCTAGGCTTACTCACTACTTAATCTAACTTATACTAACTTACGCTACGGACAAAACACACACCCATGCCCGAGGGAGGACTCGAACCTCCGACGGGGGGAACCGCGCGAGCCATGGCAAGGCACTCTAGACCGAGCGGCTACCCGTAGTCTCTTGTCACAAACAGTTAACAAAATGCGTAAGCGTAAAAACGTAAGGAATTTCATAATTTAAACCATGACTCTGTGGTTAATGTACTATCCACTCTACCCGTTCTTTCAGGAGCGCTAGCTCGTTTATACCAGTACGTGTACGGATTAAAGCGTTGCCACCAGAGCCGGCTTTAGCGTTCCCTTCCTTTATGCAATGGTTTCCCACTGTTTAAATGAACTTCATACTGTAAAATTGCTCTTTCACACCAGACATCGAAAACCACGAACATATGGAAACACAAGAAAAAATACTTTCACCTAAGATGAAGCTAGTAATACCGAGAAGTTCAGTTTGCTATAGCGTAGCTTCAACAGAGGTGTTTGGGGGAACGTTTGGCAGTTTCTCGATGCGCTCATCAAATAGTTAAGAATTTCGAATCGTTATATCACGTACGGTTTCTAAAATTTCTACATCTACGCGTAAGTTCCTCAGGCTACCTTACGGTATGCGGCGGAGAGAACTTACGGTTTCACTGTCTTTTCCCCTGTTTTCCTTTCCATTTACAAATGGCGTGTGGGAAGAACGATTATCAGAAAAGCTCGATATGACGTTAGTTTCTCTTTTGTTTCCCGAATCTCCTCTCGAAATTTCAGCAGTAAACCTTTCTGTAACTCACAAAACCTCTCTTGTAACTTCTGTCACTTGAGTTTGTTGAGCATTACAGTAACATTCTGGTGTCGAGTAAACGATCCCGAGAAGAAACGCGTCGCCCTTCACTGGATCTGCTCTGCCTCTTCTATTAATCCTACTTTGTACGGTTCCTCTACTGCTAAACAGTAGGTAAGAATCGGTCGAGCGAGTTTTTTGCAATCCTCTTCTATCGTGAAAGAATTAAATTTCCTTACGATTCTTCCAATGAATCTCATTGTGGTATCTGATTTTGTTTTATGTGGTCATTCCACTTTAGGTCACCCTGGACGGTTACTTCTAGGCATTTTACAGGATGTCCTGTATCCAATCACAGATCTTGTCCGATATGTGGAAAGCTCGTATTTCGTTCGCTAAACCACAGTACAGAACTGTATCGAATGTCTTCATGTAGTCAAGGAACACGACACCAAATCCTCTGTCTGAGGTACTCTGAATCTCATGGGTGCACCTGTAGAACCAAGAGCGCTTGTGATGGTAATATGATTGTGTGTGTTTTTTTTATTGTAACATATATCGGTTTGTAAGATGATAACACCTCTCTTTCTAAGACACGGTCATAGACTTGCAAGAAAAACTTATGAGACATGTCCACCCATCGTTGATTTTCGGTCAGCATTATTTCGTATCACCGGCAATCAATTATTGGCGAAGTATTATACTTAGTAGCAGGGGATGTGTGATAGGTTTGCCTTGAGCATTGGGCTTATAAAGTATGTGTTTGTGTTCCGACATGTGCAAAGGAAATGACTATGTCCAATCGTAGGGAAGCAGTGGATTTGACGTGAAATACTGTGATAGCAAAGGGAAGGGTATGCCAAGTCATAAGAATGGTACAGATAATTCTATTTCCAGAGCCACAGCCGTCAGCAGGGGATATTTCCATACTTCGCTCATTGTCGAATGTCGTTCAATTGAGACAGCAATCTTAATATTATTAATTGTAAGTACAGGGATAAAATATATATGAGGCCAGTTTTTTTCCTAGGACGATTCTTTCTGTGCGTGCTTGGCGTGCAGCGCCGGTGACCTGTGGCGAGAATGATTCACGTTTCCAGCTAACGGTAGGAGCTGTCTGAATGGAGAGGCCTGTTGGGGTGTAGGAATGTAGCTGACTTAATCATGTCATCGTCTAGACGGCCGAATAGCGAACTAATTCTTAGTATGTGTTGGAGAGCTTTCACGATCACGTGAAAATTTGAGATGATTCAATATGGACTTACGTTTGTGCTGGACCATTATTCCCTCCCATCTTTGGTTGCCTGTTTCTGCACATTTCGCGCCTTTATTTAGTTGAGGGAACATCGATTGTGGTGTGTGCATCTACCAGGTGAAAGACAAGTGGATGACATGTCTGCTGGCTCTCTAGACATGAGAAATACCTTAGTTGACTTTGTAAATTGTAGGGACGATTTGGAATCTCTTATATCACCGACATTGGTATTCGCGAGTGGAAATATCAGTTTCCTCTATGTTTTTTTTTAGTTCTCATGCAAAGGTCTTCGTAGACGGGTATAGTTTCTAGTTACACAGTGGTTTGCAGCACACTTCAACTCGCTGAAGTTTCGTGTTTGTAGAGAAATAATTCCAGTCTATATCTTTGGAATTATGTTGCGTGAGAAATTGGTAGGATACTTCTATGTGCTTGATATCGAGAATTATCGCGTAAATGGTATAATATTCTGGCAAACCAAGTACATATGTTCTTGTAATCCCAGAGTATGGAGCTGGCTGTGGAAAAGCAAGCAAGCAAGCCGGTCGGGACCAGAAGCAGTAATGTCGTTTTGTCAAGGGGAACTGAACCAACCAAACCTTTTGTACAACAGTTCTGAGAGTGACTTTGGTCCACTGAGGGCGCTCTGGTCATACATTGGGAGTGGACAACCACCTGACCTTGTGGGAAATATCTAGTGCAGTGAGGAGTATATATGATGCTGTCTGTCTTAGCGGCCTAGGTACGAGTGTCTGGCAGTCGATAGCTATATGAATGATGTAAAAGGGGCGATTTTGTATGGTGAAGGATACGATTTGTATGTTTGGCTCAAATGGCTCTGAGCACTATGGGACTCAACTGCTGAGGTCATTAGTCCCCTAGAACTTAGAACTAGTTAAACCTAACTAACCTAAGGACATCACAAACACCCATGCCCGAGGCAGGATTCGAACCTGCGACCGTAGCGGTCTTGCGGTTCCAGACTGCAGCGCCTTTAACCGCACGGCCACTTCGGCCGGCCATTTGTATGTTTACTACATTGACACAGTACGCAGTGTCATAATGCTGGGTTGGAGATTGGTCTCACGCTCTAATATTTAAGCTTCCATGCTCTGTGGCAGAGCAGTGCGAGTCCTACGGTGCATGTGCTTAAGCTCTCTGTCATCGCGGCGTATGTACGAGCGTCTGGCGGTCGATAGCTATATGAAGGACACAAAAGTGGACATTTTGTATGCTGCTGCATACGAATTGTATGTTTACCACATCGACACAGTATGCAGTGGTATACTGTCGGGTTGGAGATCGGTTTCACGCTCTAATATTCAATCTTCTGTCCTCAGTGAGAGAGCAGTGTAATTGAGTAAGAGTCTTTCCGTATTTGACGATCTGTATGCCACTCTTGCAGGGTTTAACTGTCAGTGCAATATGGCGATCTGTACAAAATACTTTTGCACCTGAAAATATCGTCTGCAAGAAAACAATGGTGGATGGGGCTCCCACACCACCAACAACAGTTTGATGGGTAAATTCAACAAGGGCCAATCAGAATGCTCCATTAATTCACAAGATGTCCTTTCTGCTGGGGCATAGCAGCATCTGCAAAATGATTGGAACAAGATGGAGGCTAGGTATCTACAGAAAGTTCTGAGAATGTAGGTGTTCAAAGACAAGTTGAAGCAGACCGTCCATCTCTGGTGGGGATGCCATCACTCATCCACCACTGTGGCATTAGGACAACTCCAGACTAGTAACTGTAGGATACCAAAAATTCCCGCCATTTTTCTCTTCTGTAGGACAGTGCTTCGAATTCTGGTTGTGTAATTGTTCTGATTTCCACCCATCTGTCCTTAGACAGTGCTCTCTTCCCAAACAATAAGAATGCTTTTATGATTAACGGTGTTTTCCCAAGTGTGCACAGCCATGGTGAAGGCTTATAGTGGAGAGAACATGTAACGTTTTGGAGCTGTATGTTGACAGCAGGATGAACATTTCGCAGTGATGCATCTGCCACACTGGGCAGGTAAGCATGGCTAGACACAGCTCGCATGTCCCATTAGGATCACTAGGAACAATGCACCCTGTGCTATTCTGGGAAGCATTGGCATAGATTTCTATAGCGCTGGACCTGCAGCTCTGCTTCATCGCACCAG
This sequence comes from Schistocerca nitens, assembly GCF_023898315.1. Classification (NCBI taxonomy): domain Eukaryota; kingdom Metazoa; phylum Arthropoda; class Insecta; order Orthoptera; family Acrididae; genus Schistocerca; species Schistocerca nitens. The sequence continues at coordinate 925,103,236 of NC_064617.1, read as the reverse complement.
CAACGGGGCCTATGTGGACATGTATTTTGACAGGAATTTCTCGGCTGTACGAGAGGGATGCTGCCACCTCATCCTTGCGGGACCTGAACTGAAACCTGTGCATGGTTCGGCAGCTGACGGCTGCATCATCACTTTTCTGGGGCCACTGGTGCTTCCTGACTCTTGGGAGCATGAGCAGTAGCATCCTGTGCGGTCTGGTGGACAGGGGATGGCAGGATGTTTTTTTTTATTAGCGATCTTTTGTTTAAAGCATATTCCATCGATTTCACTGACAAATAGGATGCTGCAAATTTTAAATAAACTACCCCATACATGTGAAGAATTTGAATTTAATTAATCTGCATAAATTTTTTATATCAGCGTTCTTTTAGCAGTACGATAGTTAAGGGGAGGCTGTGTGTGAATGGGTGATATGGAGCAGGACAGAAGGTTAAGTGTAGAACACTAGGTTAATTTGCATAATTTTTATTTAAAACACAGTACAGTAGTTTAAGGGGGTGGGTGACAAAGAAGAATGTGCCTGAAATGGTGTTCAAAAGCATGTGAAATTCGAAAAGTGTACAAGAAGATGGTGGGAGGAGATAACTAATTACTTGATTTGGTATCAAAGGCAGTACAATAGTTAGAGGAAATGGGGTGACATGTAAAACCACTTAACAGAACAATGGGTTAAGTACCGAACATTAGGTTAAGACACCCAGAGTAGAGTGCTGAACATTGGGTTATGAAACATGTTTGTCCCAGAATTGTTTGCGTCTCTGCACATCAGTGTACTCCATCATTTATGAGTAGTTTGCATGCCTGTAGGCTATGTACTGCGACCTCAAGCACGTCAGGGTGAGTGTTTTGTATGAGTGTAATGAATATACCATGTCAAATCCATCCCAAAATAAATTGTTCTGAAAAAAATAAAGCTCACTCCTTCATCTCTCCAGCAGCCCAGAACAGGCTGAGTCATTTTCCCACCAGTTTTCCTCCTCCAGATCGCCATCTTGTATTAAGTCACAGGAGGGATGACAACACCCTCTTGTGGCAGTATTGTGTGCTAGGTCAGTTGTACTCTGGACCTCGTGGAGGGCACACTGGATGGTGGCACTGCCTCAAATTGTTTAAATAAAGACTGCCTGCAAAATAAAGACTTACATCCATCCTGTCGAGCACAGGCTGAGTTCTTTTCCCACCAATCCCTAGGAAGAGGTGGCGGTCAGATGACTTAGGTTAGTGGAGGTAGCCCAAGTGACTTACTTTCCCGCCATTTTCTCAGGTTAGTGGAGGTACTTGTGGTGTGTTGCATTGTCTTGATGGAATGTGAACTTCCCTCCATTTTCTGGGGGATGGGAGGGTGGGGTGGGGAGGTTGTTAGGTTAATCAATTGATCAATTTAATTAAGTAGTCAATCAAATTGATAAGAGTGAGAGGGGCTATTCCAATAACTCAGACATGAAAGTGTACCTATTGCAGCGAGGGAGGAGATTTCCTGAGGAGTGGGTGGGGGATGGGGGGGAGGGGCCTGGGGAACAGGCTAAGTGCTTGTCAATCAAAAGGAAGAATCCTTGTAGGAGAACGATAGGTTTGCCCTGAGTGCATACTGCACATCATGTAGGCAACCTGCACCAACAAAATGGACTGGCGCCCGCTTTTGTCCCACTACTCATGTAAGTTGTCCCTTCATTTATTGAATAACTTGCAACATAAGCATTATTGGCGGGTACAGGGGAATAATGGACCCTTGACTAAATTCATAGAAAATGTGGAAACATCACCCCTAGCTCTGGAGCTACAGGTATCGAAAACACAGCTGGTCGAAACCATTTTGGGGGGAGTTAGACCCGAAGATAGGTCGCGGATGACGTTTGCCTGGAAACCTATTACCTTGGCCAAACAGTGTATTAGCATCAGAAATTGAGAAGCTGTCGTAAGCAGACCGTCGGTGGGGAGCTCTCAAATTAGGGGTCGACAACCGAATTTACTGCAGGGCAAAGTGGCGCGACCGATAATTTCCAAACAAAAAGTGTGATTTTGTTGTCGTCAGGAAGGTCACCTTGCGCGCGACTGATCGTATGCACGGAAGAAGGAAAATAAAAGTTGACGATGTCGGAAGGAGGGTACAAATACGCGAGTTACGATTCCCAAGCGTTTTCGCGGAATAGTGGGAGTCACAGGCTCCCAGTTGCCTTTTGTGTGCGCCCAGCTGAATCACGAACCTGTCTGTGCTCTCCTTTATTCGGGTAGTGCCATATCAGCAGTGGAGTATTAGTGGTTTTTGAAATTTCGCACATTATGTCGCTTGGGTCCCCTGTGTAAGTCGTCCTGGGTTTGTCGCTCAGTCAACGGGCAAAAAATTGAGATAATTGGGGAGTGTGTGGTTAGTGGGCATAGGAAATTTTCTTTGGCCGTTTTGATTCTTGGTGGTCACGAAATTGGCCGTGGATTTACTTCCGGGCTGTGATTTTATGGCTAAGGCCGGGTTAGTGTTGGATGGCGAAGAACGTGTTCTACTTTTTAAATTTCGGCCGTAGGAGCGCTTTGTTCTTTGTTCATGTTGGGTGGCAGTTTCAGTTTGTTCCACGAGCGGTAGCACAGATAACTATGATATGAGTCATCTTGAAAGTCAGCAGAGGGATTTCAGAGCGTTTTCCAGAAGTGCTGACCGGCAAGTTAGGAATGACAAGCCAAATAGAGTATAGGATTAGGCTGAAGGATGACGTACCGGTTCGACAACCTCCTTATCGGTTGTCACCCTCGAAGATAGAGAGTTTGCGTGGGTTAATAGAGGGCATGCTAAGGGAAGGCATAATAAGACCTTCGACCTCTCCATATGCATCTGACATGTTCTTGTTCCCAAAGCCTAATAAGAGAGAATTTCGGCATGTAGTGGATTACCGCCTGGTCAACGAAAAGGTAATTTTGGAGTCGGTTCCCCTGCCAGATATCCACAATTGACTGACTTCTGCACCGATTGGAATCTTTTTGAATTTATTCGTGAGCCATTTGGACTATCGACCGCAGTAGCGGTTTTGTCCCGTTTGTTGGACAATGTGCTTGGAGATCTCAAATTTAAGTGCATCCATAACTACCTGGATGACGTTGTGGTTTATAGTCGTACTTTCCACGAAAAACTGGAACATTTGGAGATGATATTGCGTCGATTGATGGGTGCCAGGCTTACTGTTAAGCCGTCCAAGGTCACTTTGGCTCGTAGTCAGATTTCCTTCTTGGGGCGCCTGGTCTCTGGGGGTGGTGGCATTGACCAAGAGCGAACTAAAGATCTGCAAAGGTTTCCTCCACGAGTTAATAAGAAGGGAGTGACACGATTCGTGGGGATGGCAAACAACTTTCGTAAGTTCGTGCCGAAGTTTGCTTAGTTGGCTGCTCCTTTGAACGAGGTACGTAAGAAGGGGGCAAAATTTATTTGGGATGAGTCATCAGGCTTCGTTCGAGGCTATTAAGCGGGCCTTGAGTAACCCTCCCATGTTAGCCATCCCAAATTTCCATCTGCCGTTCATATGCAGACTGACGCCTCTACTTGTGGGGTAGCGGCGGTGCTCCTACAAGAGCAAGAGAGAGAGCGGAAACCGGAGCTCACGCCTCCAGGAGGCTGTACTCTGCAGAGGCCAAATACTCTGTGTACGAGTGGGAGGCCTTGGCAGTGCTTTTAGCACTGGAAAAGTTTAAATTTTATTTGGAACACCGCGAGGTTGTTTGAAACGTATAATCAGGCCCTTAGCTGGGTGCTGGCCTGCCCGCGTACCACTGGTCGGATAGGCAGGTGGGCTATTAGGATATCTGCCTTCCGTTTTAAATGGTTCAAATGGCTCTGAGCACTAAGGGACTTAACTTCTGAGGTCATCACTCCCCTAGAACTTAGAACTACTTAAACCTAACTAACCTAAGGACATCACACACATCCATGACCGAGGCAGGTTTCGAACCTGCGACCGTAGTGGTCGCTCGGTTCCAGACTGTAGCGCCTAGAACCGCTCGGCCATCTCGGCCGGCTTCCGTTTTAACATAAAGCGTAGAAGGGGAACCAATAGCCAGGTGGCAGATGCCTTAAGTCGTATGTTCGAGAGTGAGGGCAAGCCTGAGGAGGCCGGACCAGATAGTAGGCGCTATTTTATCGGAGGTCCCTAAATTGTTTGGGAACTTAGGTCAGAGACAGGAAGCTGATCCATGTATTAAAAAAATTGAAGATAGGTTAACCGCGGACGAGAAGGTAAGCGGATACGATCTATTTAAGGGGTTGGTCTGCTGTCGGGGCCCGGATGTCGACGGTTTACGCGTATATTTGCCTAGTGAATTTTTGGAGCCAATGTTTCTCTACTTCCGCCATACTCCGGTCGGTGGCCACTTAGGTGCGAATAAGACCACCGCAAATATTAAGAGGCAGCTCTTTTGGCCCAGTTTATGTAAAGATGTCCGGCGCATGGTTGGCGAGTGCGAAATTTGCAAGCAAGCGAAACCAGACTCGGGTCCTCCCAGAGGGCTCCTCCAGTCCACTAGAGAAAGTTATCCTATGGACAAGAGGAACATTGATCACATTGGACCCCTACCTCGTACTCACCAGGGTAACCGATATGTTCTGGTGGTAGTCGACGCGTTTTCCAACCAGTAGCGTGACAGATACGACTACCATCCGTCACTTATCGGGAATTATTTCGATACGACCACCGAAACCCTAGTTAGTGATAACGCTCCAGCCTCTGTTTTCAAGCAGTTCAGGAGGTTTCGTTTCGAATAGGCCATTTGTCATATCACCACAACTCCTTACTATCCCCAGCCTTCGTTTGCGGAACGTGTAAACAGGAATTTAAAAGCTGCGCTAATAGCGTTTCACACCAGCTCTCACACCAAATGAGATCATTCACTTGGCTGGCTCAACTGTGCGTTTAACACAGCTCAGCATGAGTCGGTAAAGTCATGTCCGGCAACCTTGGTCATAAGGTACCAGTTGAACTCCCCGCTGTCCTATTTGTGGTCGATTAACGATCTGCTGCCAGAGCGCGCCCTCAGAAGGGTGCTGCGGATTATACCGGCAAGTTGGCACCCTGTTTTTTTGGGGCCTTATGAGGTTCTACGGGTCAGTGCGGTGAATTAACTGGTCAAGCACTTAGAGTCCGGGCGGGTGTTGCGGGTTCATGCTAGCCAGATTCGCCGGAGCTAGTCCTTCGCGCGGCGAATGTGTTCTACTGGGGAGGTTGAGCCGCTGCGGCTCGCTATTTAATTTTTTTTTTTAACCACCCGCCTTCTCAGTACTCGCCGCTGTGTCGATATCGAGATCGGATTGGAGTCACTGGTCAGTTTCAGTAGTACCGCATCTACTCCCTCGCCCGTTTTAAGATTTGCTGACGTATAATGGCTATGGTTCAAATGGCTCTGAGCACTATGGGACTCAACTTCTGAGGTCATTAGTCCCCTAGAACTTAGAACTACTTAAACCTAACTAACCTAAGGACATCACAAACATCCATGCCCGAGGCAGGATTCGAACCTGCGACCGTAGCGGTCTTGCGGTTCCAGACTGCAGCGCCTTTAACCGCACGGCCACTTCGGCCGGCCGCTGACGTATAATCCCAGTATGCAATTTGAGTAAGTTGGCTGCGCCCTGTTAACGTTCTGTACATCGTGGAAAATCTTTCCCGTGCCGCATGAGGTCCTGAAGGAGGGCACGGTGCACAACAGCGCATGACCACGACGATATCAAAAGCTATGTATTGTATATTTTTTAACGGATGCAACCACTGAGATTAAGAGTTGATTTGTGTGTTTTTTATTTATTTTGAAAGGAAAAGATTATATACCTGGTTAATTATATCATCTATCTTTAGTTATTTGTCATAATTCGTTGGGTGTAGGGACGTTTACGGTGTAAAGTGTTTAAAAGGAAGAAAAATATTTTGCTATACGGTGCGCATCGTAGAGGCTACGGGGTTAGATTGTACGTTTATAGTAACCATATTTTATTGTATATAAGTTCTTTTAATTAGAAAATTTGTGATCAATATTTTATCGCATTTAGAGATCACAGGTGATGTCTACGAAAATTTTGGTATTCCCATGTGTCGTTAGAATCTTTCATTTAACCTTGCATTATGCAATTTGTATTTTCTTTTCCTTTGCTTGAAAAGGGATTTTGAGTTTTAAGCGTTGTAAATTGATTCTGAGAGCTGTTCTTTGATCTGTTAAAATATTTCAGGAACTTTCATTAACAAACTGTATTGAGGATCCTCTTGTTCATGATAACGAATGTTCACTATGTTCACTTACTATTTTAAAATCAAGTTACTAAAGTTGTAAAATTTTAAAGGTAAAAAAAGGCTTTTACTAGAGAAACGGTGGCTGCCCGTACTCCCCACGACTTCCGCGTATGCAAAGCATTGGCCTTCGGGCGTTGTCTGATGTTTTCCCCGGTATCTATCCCGGCTAACGCCTGCGGGGCCATGTCAGAAACCTTTTCTTGCTGATATAATAGCAACAACTTGGCGGCTCCCCTGCGCGGAAAAACTTTTCAAGTTTCTCGACTAAACAGTTCTTAGAACAGTTTCATCAACACAGCACATTCTAAGTCCAGGGTGGAAGTGTTTCTTTCGTACTTATTCGAAAACGATGAAAGACATTTGCACTGGCCATTAAAATGTATTCTGGTTTTCCAGTGGCAAACTGTTCACCCCATTCTTGCCGGTCAGATATTTCTCTTCGTTGGATGTATGTTGCAGATTATTCCATCCAGAAAGCTGAAATATCAAGTGGCGTAAATCAGTTAATGATTTCCCATAGTATTTTCGTTCCATCTCAAAAATTTGGTTAAGGTTTTCTTCCTCTTGCTCTTGAATATACATCTGAATCTTCTTCTCTTCAGTATCGTCATATTTTTTTAAGAATTCCTCTTTTAAGTGTGTTTCTTGTGGCACTGAACAGTTTGATTGCTGCAGTGAACGGCATTTTTTCTTACAGAATTCAATGCCTTGCCTCTTGCACAGCTTAGGAATCCCATGAGTGTTTAAGGGATTTTCTTATATAATGTGATGGTATCTTAGCATATACGTGTGACAAGAAAACATAGCTTTTCACCATGTTCTTAGTATAATAACTGCCTTATTACTGCTATTTTTATGAAATGCAATTTTATTATTAGATCAGTAGTCTCGAAATATGCAAATACACCCTAAAACAGAAAAAAATGTACAACAAAGGAATTATCCGATTGGGACGGAAATCGGTAGATGTGAAGTACATGTGCAGACAAACAAATGATTACAATTTCAGAAAATTTAAATGATTTATTCAAGACGAAGAACTTCACAAATTGAGCAAAATTTAAATGGTTTTTTAAAGAGAAAGAGCTACACAAATTGAGCAAGTCAGTAGTGCGCTGGTCGACCTCTGGCCCTTATGCTAGCAGTTATTGGGCTTGGCACTGGCTGATACATCAGACGTATGAAAAATAAAAAGTATTTCACTGAAGACGAGTGCTCGCAGCTATTGCCACAAAACACTCTGACAAAGCGAGATAAGTCTCTCTGGATACATGAAATGTATTCCAGTTGAAAATACGAACAACTATCATCTGTTTAAGAGAATGACGACAGTGAAAGGTTGTGCCGGACCGGAATTCGAAACCAGATTTACCACTTTAACACAGCGGTCATCTTAACCGCTTTGGCTGTCCGTGCACGACTCAACGGCCACACCCAAACATCGACGAATCGCCGTTCCTCCGTCATTACCTGTACTCGCACACACATTGTAATTTCCGTACAGGGAAGGACATTTTAATTGAAATTCGCTGCCTGTTTTCGGCGGATAAATACGGTATTGCAGTGCGCGAGTTGTTAAGGAGAATGATGCAATCTTTCTTCGGACATGGAAGCATAGTTCTTCTTAATAACATATCATTTCAATATCATATCTCTTCGAATAGTAAGTTTTGCCAATGGGCTGCAACATTCTTCAAGATAATAAAAGAATGTAGCCACTGTAGCCGACCTGCCTGCTCTAACCATCCGTACCCTACGTATGTGTGTGTGAATGTACATATGTATATGTATATCTGTGTGTCTACGTTTGTATATGTATAAAACTGTTTTGAAAACTGCTGTAAATTTACTCTCTATTCAGAGAGTGTCTAACATTTACGTTGACATACACACACACTTTCGACACCACACATGGATTATTCGTACTCTCTAAATGGTGTATACTTATTAAAAGAAAATAAGAGAAGTCTTCGAAAAAGTTACAGAAGTGAATGATAAGCTACGCAACTCGGTATTAACCCGTAAACGCAGGCTGCCATGACAAAATGAACATAAAAATAGCGCGCTCTTTGGTCGCCGTGACATAACAGTGGTTTTGCTCTGTGCCTTGTTTTCGTTTGACGGAGCACATTTCTTCTTATGGTGGAGGTAGAATGAACAAGAATACCACCATTTTCTCTGCATTGGGCGAAGTTTCCCTGTTTTTCATCAGAAGTGAGGATTACAGCATAGAACTTTTTCCAGACGTCACCCGCCCTCTTACACAGCATATTTGCATTTATATACAATGCATCACTTGATTTTCGTCTTACGCTCTCCACGTTCACACAAAAGACCACTTCGTTATAGGCCATCCGCTCCCAACAATCTTCCGTTTTCGCCCTGTCAGTGCTAGTTAACAACAGCAAGATCGTGCCCTCAACTTCCGTACCAAGTCACGACGAATCTCACACTCCTGCAGGCTTCAGTAGGAGGGAACGAGTCGACGAACAGGAAGCAGCTGCAGCGCCGTCACTCTCAGCCTCGCCATCTTCACAGAACTGTAAAAGGAAGGAAGGAAGGGAACCAATACTTGACAGCTCTGGCGTAAAAACGGCGCCTTGACTTCGATGCAACCACCATCAGATTCGTATTCACTCCGTTTCCGATCTCCAGACAGGCAAGGAATGGAGAGAGAGAGAGAGAGAGAGAGAGAGAGAGAGAGAGAGAGAGAGAGGTCGTGGCTTAGATGTACGGCTGGTTTGTTACTGACTGAACCGAGTAGTCGTTACAGCCTGCATCTGCGCGGAAGTGTGAGGTCACCAGTTTTCGAAATTCGATTGCAAACTGGCCACTGTCGTGTTATGCCGCATTACCGCTGTCGTTCCGTGGCAGAGGACCGGAGCATTTCCTCTTCAACATCGGAAATCAGATACCACTGAGCTTACACATCAGTATTTCCGATTAAAGTTACTTGCGGCTTTATCAGTGACTGTCACCTATCCTTAGGGTCTACTATATTGTATTTCATGCTCGCAGCTATTGGTACATTGCTCTTACCCAACAGTATTTTGTGGTTACCTGTCTGGAAACTGTGTTCACATATTTAGATTTGTGATTCGTGAACAGTTGGTTTTGTTATGCATCATTCTCCTCATAGTACCCACTTACATTTGCCCACTTGTCCCCGATGTCGTACACTGTATATTCCTGATTTTTTAAACCGCCAACGAACATCCTTGGCCCACCTAAGATATTCATCTATCTTCCTTGGTTGTTCTTATGTATATTACCCTTTTGCTGTGGTCTTTCGTATGCGACCGTCAACATCTTTAAGGATAAAATGACTTTTGAATTTGATGATTGGTTCATATGGTTCAAATGGCTCTGAGCACTATGGGACTCAACTGCTGAGGTCATAAGTCCCCTAGAACTTAGAACTACTTAAACCTAACTAACCTAAGGACAACAAACACATCCATGCCCGAGGCAGGATTCGAACCTGCGACCGTAGCGGTCGCGCGGTTCCAGACTGTAGCGCCAGAACCGCTTGGCCACCAGCAAGTTGATGATTGTTTTGTTTCACTGTAGTCTCTTCGTGACGGTGGCAGTGCCCATTTGATATTTTTATCTTGTGCGGTAAGAGGCATAGATTAAGTAAGAGATGAAACTGAACAGAGGCAAATTACTTTTGTAGCAGTGCGGCGTTGACATATGTTGCACTAACAGAATAAAAGAAACAGTCTTGTGAGTTGACTGCTACGGTCGCAGGTTCGAATCCTGCCTCGGGTATGGATGTGTGTGATCTCCTTAGGTTAGTTAAGTTTTAAGTAGTTCTAAGTCTAGGGGACTGATGACCTCAGATGTTAAGTCCCATAGTGCTTAGAGCCATTTTTTCCTTGTGAGTTAATGTCAGACAATATTTGTTTGCAAACAAAACTTTTGGCAGGGCGGCGTAGGAGGCAGTTAGCCAAATGCGCTGGATTTCGTCCATCATCAACTTTAACTAACGTAAGTAAGTGGTTTACAACGATGAAAAGACAGTGAGAGAAATATGAACTATGAAGCAAGACCATGACACAATGCAAGGTTTCAAGGAGGCAGCAAGAAAAGATACTACACAAATTACAGTACAAACTACAGTCCACCATTAGCAGTACAGTTGCTTGGGGCGGATATGTGTGGATGCATAAAAGGTGGGATGAATTTTAAGTGAGCTCGGCTTGCAGCTGTAGCAAGCTCTGCCAGCGGCCGTTAGCAGCCAAAGAGGCAGTTCCTCTGTTCGGCTTAATGAATTACGGCGCTGCTCTGTTCCCGGTGCTAACGACACCCAGTGAATGCGGCCTCTGTTCAGCCAGCTCCACCACACGAGAATGTTCACTTGGCCAGAAGATGACGCGCAGAAAACTCGTCAAAATGTTGCGCCCGGACGAAGCTGCTAGCCCGACCGGGCCTCAGTCGAGGTACTCACGACTTCACGATTTAAATACTGCAGCATTGCCTCTTCCTGCTCCTTTTGCTGACTGAGTGCACAGGAATAATTATCAGTTTGCTTTCGAGTGAACCCGATTTTCACTTTCGTGGTCGTCATCCGTATGAATCTATGAACAAGTTAATTTCAATGTATGAACAACCAAATTTGAAAGTAGGAACAAGTGAATCTGAATGTTCGAACAAGTAAATTTGAATGTCGGAATAAGTAAACTGGAATGCACACTCTAGGAATTTTAAGAGTAAGCCTTATTGTGCTGCTTAACATCATTTCTGTAGCGTCTCCTACAACGGATTGTCGAACCATTCCCTTAACACTCGTGCTGACTGAATAAATTCGTGTCCTCTCGCTATTTCTTTAGTACTGGAAGCATATGGCGCTGTGAACGGCATCGCCTGTGTGAAACAAAAAGTGTCTGCTGCAGTTGTTAGATCGGTTACTGCTGCTACAATGGCAGGTTATCAAGATTTAAGTGACTTTGAACGTGGTGTTACAGTCGGCGCACGAGTGAAGGACACAGCATCTCCGAGGTAGCGATGAAATGAGGATTTTCCCGTACGACCATTTCGCTAGTGTACCGTGAATATCAGCAATCCGGTAAAACATAAAATCTCCGACATCGCTGCGGCGGGAAAAAGATCCTGCAAGAACGGGACCAACGACGACTAAAGAAAATCATTCAACTGCAAATTGCTGCAGATTTCAGTGTGTGCCAGCGTGCGAACCATTCAACGAAACATCATAGATATGGGCTTTCGAAGCCTAAGCTCCACTCGTGTACCCTTGATGACAACACGACACAAAGCTTCACTTCTCGCTTGGGACCGTCAACAGCGACAGTGGGCTGTTGATGACTGGAAACATGTTACCTCGTCGGACGAGTCTCGTTTCAAATTGTATCGAGCGGATGGACCTGTACTGGTATGGGGACAACCTCATGAATCCATGGACGCTGCATGTCAGCAGGGGATTGTAGAAGCTGGTAGAGGCTCTTTAATGATTGGGGCGTGTACAGTTGTAATGATATGGGTCCTCTGATAAGTCTAGATACAACTCTGACAGGTGACATGTACGTAAGCATCCTGTCTGATCATCTGCATCCATGCATGTCAACTGTGCATTCTGACGGACTTGTGCAATTCCATCAGGACAATGCGACACCCCACACGTCCAGAATTTCTACACAGTCGCTCCATGAACACTCGTCTGAGTTTAAACACTTCCGCTGGCCAGCAAACTCCCCAGACATGAACATTATTGAGCATATCTGGGTTGCTTTGCAAGGTGCTGTTCAGAAGAGATCGCCATTCCGTCGTACTCTTACGGTTTTATGGACAGCCCTGAAGGATTCATGGTGTCACTCCCCTCTAGCACTACTTCAGACATTAGTCGAGTCCATGTAACGTCGTGTTGCGGCACTTCTGCGCGCTCGCGTGGGCTCTACACCATATTAGGCAGGTGTACCAGTTTCCTTGGTGCTTTAGGGTATTTTAGGGGCATTTGGTGTCTTCGCTTCAACATGAAGTAATCTGCTTATTTTCCTGAATTAACGCAACAGTGAAATTTTCTAACGATTGTATCATCCGCGAACAGCTCCATATCTTTATTTGGGCCCCATTTTCATGTAAGCACAGGCTAAAGGCATTGAAATAGTGCTATGCAAGAAGAATTTAGCGTAACGTAAGAAAACTACAGTGAAAATGAAAAGTGTGAGTCAGACCTGTAGGCGTTATCCGATAGGCTAACTAACCGTCAGGCTCGAGAAAAGCAGGAAACATGCAAAAGTGAAGAAACCTGGACGATGTTTACTAGCGTGCAGATCTGAATCAGTGAATTCGTACTGTTGTCAAAAATGCAGGCTTCGTACAAGAAGGCGAAAAAATGTTTGACGCAGAAATCAGTCCAGAGGAAATCTTAGTGTCTAACGCAGAGATCTCAGGAAACTAACAAAAGTGACCAAACGGTTGTTACGCAAAATTTGAAATTGCTCATATGGATGAATGACATATTTCATTACTGGTGATTTCGATGCAAGACATTTCATCACTGAAGATTTCGATGCACGATCAGAAGACAAACCTCCGGCGAGTGCTCAAATCTGCGTTTTCTCTAAACGTTGAAATATTCTAACGCTAAGAAAAATGGTCATTTTTGAAGTTTAAAAATTAAGGACTGAAAACAGCGATAGTCTTCTAAATTGTTATGTTTGTTGAGTGCAGAATGGTGCAAGGTTGAAAGTATAGCAGAAATAAACTGCTTGTTAACAAGGACGAGCTCAGTACAACTAAAACAAAACAAAAATGCTCTTCTCGATTATATCCGCCATATACAATGATAAACATTATGACCACTGCCCACCGCGACGTTGAATGCCGCCTGATGGCGTTTCAGGCACGTGTCGCGTAGCAAAAGTATGTAAGCGGCGCAGACGCAGACGGGGAGCACCCTGGCGAAGATATAGTTTGCAAATGGGGAAATCGAATGAGATAAGAGACTCTGACGAAGGGCAGGTTATTATTACTCAGAGCCTGTGAACGAGTAGCTTGGAAACGGCGAAACTTGTCGAATGTTCACGTGCTACTGTCGTGAGCGTCCAAGAAAAGTGCCAGAGGGATAGTGACGTTCCCACTAGGCGCAAAAAGGTTGGACGTCCACGATTCTTCACAGAAGGCGCGGTGCAGAGGTTTCTCTGCTCCGTAAAGATAGATGGTGATCTGTGGCGTCTCTGCCGAAAGGCCACAATGCTGGTGCTCCCACAAGTATTCCTGGGCACACCGTTCATCGTACATTCTTGAACATTGAGCTCCGCAGCAGACCACCCCTACGTGTTCACATATTGATCCAACGACGTCGTCAATTACGGTTACAGTGGGCACAGGACCATGGGGACTCGACCGTCGATCAATGGAAACGTGTCGGCTCTTGGGGTGAACCCCTTTTTCTACACTAGGTCGATGGTCGTCTCCGCAAACGGCGTCATCGTGATGAACTTCGGCTCGAAACGCAGACTAGTGGGAGCAGTATTATGTATGATATAGGAGACCTTCTCCTGCGCTTGTGTGGGACCTGTGGTAATAATTGAAGATAAGCTGACAGCTGCGAACCACCTGCATCCCTTCCTGCGTGATCTCTTCTGCACTGGCGATGTCATGCTGCAGCACTATAATTGTCCGTGTCTCAGAGCAGAACCGTGGTACAGTGTTTGAGGAGCACTATAGTGAACTCACTTTGATGACTCGGCGACCAAATTAGTCTAATATAAACCCTATGGAACCCATCAGAATTGCTATCGGGCGCCATCACAGAGTGTGCAAATCAGTAGCCCCTCATTTATGCGACCGGTTCCCATCAGATCACCGAAGTTAAGCACTGTCGGACTGGGCTAGGACTTGAGTGGGGAGTGGTGTGCTGACTACATGCCCCTCCATATCCGCATCCAGAGACGCATGTGGGCTGAGGATGACACGGCGGCCGGTCGGTACCGTTAGGCCTTCATTGTGTGCGGCCGGAGTATACTTTTAGTTATTTACGAGAAATACGTAGGCTGTAACAACTACTGCCCTTACCGAGAATACCTGAATAGAAAATAGATAGCTGAATAGAAAATAGACTGGAGACAGAGGAAACGTTTTTCTCACTAGAACTCTGGTAAAGGTTGATTTGTGTATCAGTCATTTGTACGTGGAAGTTCAGGATACTGAAGTTAAATCTTTGTATAAGAAAGTAGATAAAAAATACCGTAAATGTCTGCTCAGTTTCACTTTTTCCAGCATCCTCGAAAATGGTAAAAAAGGTGATATATTGTCAAAGTCACTCTTAGTCTAAGGGCTCCGTTACTGAGAAGGCTGTTGACATATACAGCAATAAATTACAGTCTGCTGCTATATTTCCTGATCTGACAAAGAAATTTGACTGTGTAAATCACTGTATTCCCTTAAGTAAATTAGAATATTACGGTGTAACAGAGAAAAATGCCGCAAAACACTTCAGATAGTACCTCTCTGACGGGAAGTAAAAGGTATCGCCAGGAAAGAGTCTCGTCTTACGCTATCGAGTGGTCCACGAAGTGTCACGTTAGACCTCTCACTCTGCAACATTACAAGATGCCAAGTTTGTTTCGTTTTCAGATGATTCAGACTTTGCAATAAACTGTAAATCAAATATAGATTTGGAAAGATCGCTTAAAGAAATTTCCGTCGGCAGTAGTAAACAGTTAGTAACCAATTATTTGTCGTTAAAAATAAACGATATATACCGGGTGATCAAAAAGTCAGTATAAATTTGAAAACTGAATAAGTGACGGAATAATGTAGATAGAGAGGTACAAAGTGACACACATGCTTGGAATGACATGGGGTTTTATTAGAACCAAAAAATTACAAACGTTCAAAAAATGTCCGACAGATGGCGCTTCATCTGATCAGAATAGCAATAATTAGCATAACAAAGTAAGACAAAGCAAAGGCGATGTTCTTTACAGGAAATGCTCAATATGTCTACCATCATTCCTCAACAATAGCTGTAGTCGAGGAATAATGTTGTGAACAGCACTGTAAAGCTTGTCCGGAGTTATGGTGGGGCATTGGCGTCGGATGTTGTCTTTCAGCATCCCTAGATATGTCGGTCGGTCACGATACACTTGCGACTTCAGGTAACCCCAAAGCCAATAATCGCACGGACTGAGGTCTGGGGACCTGGGAGGCCAAGCATGACGAAAGTGGCGGCTGAGCACACGATCATCACCAAACGACGCGCGCAAGAGATCTTTCACGTGTCTAGCAATAGTTTTTTTGTTTTTTGGTTGTAATAAAACCCCATGTCATTCCAAGCATGTGTGTCAATTTTTACCTCTCTATCTACATTATTCCGTGGTTTATTAAGTTTTCAAATTTATACTGACTTTTTGATCACCCGGTAGTTCAGAACTTGTAAGGTATATGTCTGAAGTATGCCGAGAAGCACATAGAAGAATTTGACAGCTCTGAATTATTGCAATTACTGTTTGATAATATATCTAACTGGGAGGAGCATACTAACTGCTGGAGCCACTAAAAATATCTTTATTTGCAATGCGGCTGTTGCCAGACGTAGGTGATATAAAAATTAAAAAAAGAAGTTACCATATTTTGTTTGCTTTCCTTCGTAATGTCCTATGGGGTCTCCTTTCTTAACTCATTTAGCCAAGCTAAATATTTCAGAGTAAAAAAAAGTGTAATACCCATTACTTCCTTAACGAAATTTGTGATAAATAATAGATATCTTTTTCAAACCAACAGTTCAGTTCATGGAATCAGTATTAGAAATAAGAATAATCTTCACTATGATTTAAAGGCCCTTACTCCAAAAAGGTGCCCATTATTCAGGAACATACGTTTTCAGTAACACGCCTGCAACCATAAAAATTTTAGCTGGTAGAAAGTAGTCAGCTAAAAAGAGCGTAAAGAATTTATTAGTACCCAATTCCTTCTACTCCGCTGATAAATTCCTTAACATAATCGACTGGATTCACCTCCATGTCTGCCAACCCGAGGGGAATACGATTAACTTCGATTTTGTACGCCAGGAATTCCAATCAGTCTTCTAAAGAGACTGCTTACACCACGCTTGTCCGCCCTGTTCTGGAGTATTGCTGTGCGGTGTGGGATCCGCATCAGGTGGGACTGACGGATGACATCGAAAAAGTACAAAGAAGGGCAGCTCGTTTTGTATTATCGCGAAATGGGGGAGATAGTGTCACAGACATGATACGTGAATTGGAGTGGCAATCATTAAAACAAGGCGCTTTTCGTTGCGACGGGATCTTCTGATGAAATTTCAATCACCAGTTTTCTCCTCCGATTGCGAAAACATTCTGTTGGCACCGACCTACAAAGGGAGAAATGATCACCACGATAAAATAAGAGAAATCAGGGCTCGCACAAAAAAATTTAAGTGCTCGTTTTTCCCGCGTGCCATTCGAGAGTGGAACGGTAGAGAGACAGCTTGAAGGTGCTTCATTGAACCCTCTGCCAGGCACTTTATTGTGAACAGCAGAGTAATCACGTAGATGTAGATGAAAATGTGTACCATAAGAAACAAAATCACGAACCCTGTGAATTGTGCCTTGATAGATGGTAGTTTTAACTATGGAGTTGTCCACGTATCTGCTGATGTGCTCGTACCACTCGAGGCGTGTTGCTCTTACTTCAGTAGCCTCTGCTGTCATTTCCATCCATCCCCTTGTGTGTTCGGCTTTCATATGGTCAAGCCTTGTGACAACCATCGACCAGCGCAACATTTTCATTTTCTATATATGAAGATAGTACATGATAATTAATTGAAACTCTCAGCTGCCGACAGGTATGTCAACAACGCCTGTAGGCAGCTGAGGGTTTAATTAACTGTCATTTATTCTAGAGAAGCTGCACGGTCATCAATGGTATCTGTTCTCTCGAGAACAGTTACTATCTTCTTATAAAGTTAAATGGCTACCCGGCCATTGACCGTCTGTGAGAGTGCGCACAAGTTGCCCGAACCCTTACGGGAATCATCAACTTAAGTGGGCGCGAATAACTAGTGGATGGGCAAAGTATCTGTTAGGAACATTACATATGTAGTATGTGGGCAGTTGAGAATGTGGGTCTCACGGGAAGCGTCCAAGGATAAGTCCCTGCAGTCGCGCTATTCATCTGTGTCCTCGGTGGCTCGGATGGATAGAGCGTCTGCCATGTAAGCAGGAGATCCCGGCTTCGATTCCCGGTCAGGGCACACATTTTCAGCTGTTCCCATCAAGGTATGTCAGCAACACCTGTCGGCAGCTGAGGGTTTCAATTAATTATCATTTTCATTTTCGTTTCTCCTCCGTACTATGACCGCTCATGTTTTGTTCTTTCAGCTCCAACCATCTAAGTTGTATGGAGCCACTGGGCGGATGACGAATTTGTAAATATTTTCCCTGAACATGGCTGCTTACTTCTTTTATTGTATAAGATTCAAGCGACTGAGCGCCATTCATTCATTAACTTACGCTCAAGTGTCTGGCACCTGTGTCCTACTACAGCATTCGCAACATCCACGTGTGTCCCATTTTTGCACTTATTTTCTTGTAAAGACAGTATTATTGTGCGTGTTAGAGAGTAGTGGCTTGTGACTAATACAACTGAACTTTACAAGCGAATTCGGAGCGTTGAGGCATCTAAAAATCATTTCAAAATTCATATAAGACACATTCAATTTTGCTGCAGAATGTAATTACAGATGAATTAAATTAGTATCAGCTTCATATGACCTAGAAAGATCCTAAGTGCAATTCTTGTAGAAGCAAACAAATCAATAACCATATCATGGAAATTAGGTGTTTTCGAATTACGTCCATTTCTATTGGTAGCATTGCTAATGAAATCCTCCTAGTCTTGGCAATTGTGTGTCTTAAAAATATCTTGATCCTCTTCAGAGTTGAGAAGCATCTCTTAGCCTCAGCGATAGTCATAGATATCGTGCAGGGAGTCGTGAAAACTTTGCGTAATTTTGATAACGCTGTATCCAGGTCGTTGTCAATTATGAACCGAAGAAATTTAGAGGCACCACCTGTGATCTTGGAAGTCTTGCCCTCTGTAGACAAATCACAGTTCATTTTTTAGACATTCCTTGTTTAAACATGCATCCGCTTCTAATATCTGCGCGATCAAATGAACAGGGAATAGATTTTCGTATGTCGCAAATATCTCAAGGTCAGGTATTGCAGAGTCGAAATTTACAAATGAAATCTTTCCCTTCTTTGATATATTACGTCGGATATTTCTTTTGCTGCGACAGTAATGTTAGAGACTTATAGTCTATTCAGTTCCAAAGGCGGTAATCCAGCTTCAGAGACTCTACATAAGAACACTATTTTTACATACGAAGTAAATCAGGAGGAAGTGTTTATGCTCTAAGGGCTAATAATATTAGTGATTATAAACAAAAAACTTCATATGAACATACGTCTAGTTCTTAAGCGTTTGCAAGGAAGCTAATGAAAACAACGGGAAACAGGACAAATGTAGGCTGCATTAAATGAAACATTGTGATCTAATGTTTATTTAATTGAGTAAATTCCCTCTGTAAAGATGCTCAAAAAGTCCACCGTAAACTGCAAAGCATTTTGTAGCTCTTTTAGAGAGTTGCTGTGTTGCTGATCTGACCTCATTCGTTCAGTTTTTTACTTGAGCACACACATCTAAAATACGACCGAGAAGTTCCATGTAGTAAGAAATGTCTTGGCTGTTGTTTCCATCGAAATGTGCATAATTGGAGTACCATCATCCCAACTGTTGCACAAGTTAGTTGCCGTGAAGACATATCGGAACCCAATTGCTGGAAGCAAGGGCCCGCTAAGTCAACGTGTATGTGAAAAAAAAAATGCGGCTTCAGAAAAATGACCTATGTTCAGTAAAGACAACACTACGTTCTCCTAATGTCGCTTTGGTAGTGTTCGCATGTGAGTGATGGTGATGAAAATCGAACTGATAAGGTTAAGGGTCGCCAAATTATCGCTCTCTACAGCATGTGCCTTTCCTTCTGACTCACTTTGCATAGCAGTTAATATATGTTACACACTTAAAACTGTAGAAAACGTGAAAACGCCGAAGACGTGTACGCTGTTAAAACAACTCTAACTCGGTTCAGTCACTCCATTGCAGAGAACAGATGAGGTGTGCGATTGGAGCTTGCTTTTATGGCCCTCCATACAAGGAACGACTCAGAAGCAAGTCGTTGCCGACGTGAGTCCGTAACAGGTTGGCAGCGAAGCACTTCCTATGCAGCTAAATAGGACTCTGCAGAAAGCGCGATTGCAGAATGACTCTCAAATCAGCCGGCCGGGGTGGCCGAGCGGTTCTAGGCGCTACAGTCTGGAACCGCGCGACCGCTACCGTGGCAGGTTCGAATCCTGCCTCGGGCATGGATGTGTGTGATGTCCTTAGGTTAGTTAGGTTTAAGTAGTTCTACGTTGCAGGGGACTGATGACCTTAGAAGTTAAGTCCCATAGTGCTCAGAGCCATTTGAACCATTTTGAACTCTCAAATCAGTCGCTTGCAGCTCGTTGCCAACCAGTTGCCAGCGACTCGGCGCTTGCGCTGCCAAGCGACCTGCGTTGCGTCGTGTCCTCCAACACAGCTCTGTGTTGATTTAGTGTGAAAACGAACGAACAGGCTGTGAACATTAACTTTCCACGGAAAATCCAAAACCATCCCATTTTATTGAACTACAAACTCCCAGGCTGTTGCAGGACAGATTTGACAGAAAAAGTGGAGTGTGAAGAGGAAAAAGAATTTCATCTGACACGCCTAGTGTACTGAACACATATCATTTAAAATAAAATTACGGGTACTTAAGTGGAAGAAAATGTACAAAAAAAAATTGTAAATTATTTCGTGTGAAGAGCAGTCTTCGCCGTTCCGTAAAAATACATTGTCAAGTGAGAACAGTGAAATCCACAAATCTCCGGTACACATAAATACAATTGTGTTCACGAGCAAATGATTTAACGAGCACATACGATTTTCACCACATTTCCTTGTACATAGATCTCAAGATATTTAGGTTTCCAAAATAAAGTAGCGATGTGTTATGGCGGAAGAAATCCACTGGATGCGGCTGGAAGCCCGAGAAAATTTTATCAGTATATATCGCAGTGAAACTATGCATTCGTATACTGTCGGTTATAGGTCCTTGGGAGCTACATACAGCTTGCAAATTTATATGTTTTTGGATGTACGAATGAATCCAGTATTTTCTTCGTTTCTTATTCGTGTGTAGTAATAACAGAGAACAACATCTTCCTCTGAGCTCGAAACGCCGAGAGTAACCAAAAGATGGTCGGATGCCACAAACTGTACATGGCATGTGCAGTTTCTCATTTCTGAGTTGCTCCGTGTGCAGATCAGCGCTGCCAACTAGTCGGCAACCAGTTGCCGATGAAGATCGCTTGCCAGTTGCCTTCGTTTCCAGTCTCTCCGTCTGCGAACAGCCCGTGAAGTTTAAGCACCACCGCCCCAGCCGGACTCATCCCAAAAATGGTTCAGATGGCTCTAAGCACTATGGGACTTTACATCAGAGGTCATCAGTCCCCTAGACTTAGAACTACTTAAACGTAACTAACCTAAGGACATCACACACATCCATGCCCGAGGCAGGATTCGAAGCTGCGACCGTAGCGGTTGCAGACTGAAGCGCGTAGAACCGCTCGGCCACCGCGGCCGGCTGGACTCATCCCAAATGAGTTCATAAGTGCTAGGCAAGATACATATAGATTTTTAACTATTTCGTAAAACATTAATACTTTTCCGTAACCGACTACGGTGTGCTCCTGTATTAAAGCTGTTTTGTAAGAATTATAAGAAAAATACATTTTAATGTTCTCCGAGGCTGGTACCACGCGCTTGTGGCTGTGCGTGTGTGTGCGTTGTTGCGGGAGACTGACTGGCTGCCGTTCGTTCCGTAGGTTGCTGGAGCGTCGAGTCATCGCCAGGCTGGCCGCTGCCGGCTGCCGGCCGCCTGAGTAAACACGCCTGCCTTGCTGCCTGCCTGCCGCCAGCTCAGGACAATCGCGCGGACTATCCTCAGTAGTAACAAGCGGCGCGCCGAGGGAGCCGCGACGTGACTTCTGCGGAGGCGCCCGACCCCTGCAGGACGCAGCGACTGGGGGAGTCTCACTGGGCGGTACACCAGTAGAAAGAAGCCACATACCGCGCTTTCCCTGTCTGCCGTTCCACGATATGAAGACCGGCACGATAGCAGTGAAAAACTTGCGAATCTATCAGTTGAGAAAATTCTAGTAGCAAAGGCACTGTTCTTTTAGATTTGAGAGTACCTCTGGAAAAATTCCAAGTAATTGGTACCCAAAGAGAAAAAAGCGCAAATCTGACGAAGTAACACAACGTTTCAAACTGAAGCGAAACCGAGCTGTCACTTAGGAAACTTCTACGTAGCAATGCGTCTGAAGCAGTGAAGAGGCTTTTGTTTAGTATTCCGTCGAGGGTAGAGATTTTTCACACGAAATGTGGTGATACATTAGGCAGAACGGTTATTTGCAAACACTGCACCGGAAAAAACTGTGATTTTCGTTGCTAAAGAAACATCGCAGTGGTCCTCGGTGCCAGATACCGATCGACGTAGAACTTGCCCTGAATTGTAGCTTTCGAGTTTCAGTGAAAGCAATACAGTGTGTTAGTGGAGTTGTAGCGACTCCGTAAGTGGACCAATAGCTGCCTTCTCTTACTGACGATACGACGAAAGTCAAGGTACTAGCGGAGTAGTCTGAGTGAGTGAACTCCTATGATCACCCGATTTCGAGACGATCGACTGCAAGACTCGTATCTGACACTGAAAAATCTTCACAAACGCAGACGTTACGTTTGGAAGTAGTCTTGAAAAAGTCCGAGCAATCCGATTCGAAAAGAAATACTTGGAAAGTATCATAATGCTGTAAAACTGCTTAGAGAAGAAGAAAGACACGGACACCTAGTGATGGGACATTGCGCATCTCAGGTGCCGATAAGGAGAACTGAACTTGAACTTTTCTGAAGGAATGTTCTTTATTTGTGTGGTGCAAAAGAAGAGCAGGAGCTCTGTTTGTCGTATTTTTAGGCCCCAGATGGTGTTGCAGATCGGTTTGTTCAGTTCTTCCTCCTAATTGTGAGTTAACTGGAGGCTTCGTTCAAAGTTGCCTTGCAGGTAGTGCGCTGTTGTGTTGGGATCTCGAGTGATTACCAAAGTGAAACAACGGCTAAAGGTTGCGCTGTGAATCGTGAAATAGGTAGAATAGCGTGTGAGTGCTAGAGTTGCGATGGGAGAAGGTCGGTGATTTCATGTGCAGTGCAGTCGTGCTGGAGACGGCGAAGATCGCCTAGTGAGAGTGGCTTTCCGTGTTGGGGCAGTGATCGCAGAGGCCAGTGGTAGCGCGTGCAGTGCGGTGCGGTGCGGCGGTGATGGTGGCGCAGTGAGCGCCCGCAGCCAGCATGACGGTGTCGGCGATGCTGCTGCGGCCGGACGAGACGTACGAGCAGGCGGCGCGCCAGCTGCTGTGGGTGCTGTCGCGCTACGACGACTTCCTCGAGCGGCACCGCATCAGGCCGGACTTCTTCTGCCGCCACCGCGAGAAGCAGGCGCTGCAGCGCTGCCTGGGCGCCGCCATCGCGCAGCCCCGACACCACCGCCAGCGCCCCAGGGGGCACTCCGCCACCGACCACTCAGGTAGGGACGCGTCTCCACTCTTACTCGGCGTTCCAGTCACGTCTTGCTTGAAATAAAACTAGAGTTTCCAAAAATTTCTGCAATCAGTTGTGCCTTGTAGCTAAACGCTCAGATGCGGAGCCGCCCGAAAATATATTTCTTAATCCCATTTTACAGACTGTAGACTATAAGGATTCATTATGAATATTCCCCAAGCAGATTTAAATAACAGGTCACGTATTTGGAACACTTAATACGAGTGATGGTCTTTGAAGAAGTAGTAGCTGGTCGTAAGGCTGCATCTTGAAATGCGAGTTAGCTCCCTGTAGCAGACGTTCTGGAGCTTAGCTACGGTATACAACACTTACTTGCCTCCTGAGGACTCAATTCAACCAGCCTATATGTGTCTTACCAATCTACACATGATTTTCACGTTCCACTGCTTATAGCGACGCGGAATCCACACAATGGCAGAACTTTCTGTAACACCCCACCCGTTGCTTGTCTGGATTTTGCGTGTGTTCACCTCCGACAAACAGCTTACACACAAATTTGGAGTGGAACTGTACGCAAAAATGGGTAACGCTGGATTTAAATGTGGCCCTGTCACCCCTAATTAATCTGCGGTGGTAGTGTTGACGATAAATCACACCTATTTTTACTTCCAAACATGAACGATCACGCAGACTTGGGGTGTTCAGTGACATCGAACACAGACACTAAAATAAAATAAAGCAAAAGGGTGAATTCAGGATCAACTACTGCAAGTAATGGCTTTACTGAATCACAATCATTTTATTATAACCTTCAGATCAATGCTGAATAAAACAAAATGAACAATTTACAAATCATCCTCCTAACTGGCATTGACAGTGAACTCTGTTAAAATCGATCCAAAACGCGATCTCTTATAAATTGGCTGACTAACTGACATCGTCACAAAACGTAAAATACGAAGAACTATTACACCCCAAAGTACCGTGAAACCTCTGTGGAAACAGCAGTTGCACGTGATCCAACTATTTAACGTTACTCCTAACACAGGCCGAAGCGGGAGCGGTCTCACCGTAATATTCCTGTTGCAGCGGCGGTCTCCGACGGCGACGGCGCGGCTGTGCGGTTGGCGTGTGGGGTCTCGAAAACACTCCTACAATACTCGGACAACAGAACATTGTCCATAAACTTCTCTATTTGCAACAATCTTAACGGTAGCAAAGAGGTGGCGCGGCTAACGTCCTCTCAGAGCGAAAGGCCAAGACGGGAGACGACTTGGCTAACGTCCCCTCAGTACGAGAACCCAGAACGGAAGACCTCTACCGAGAGTCGATCAAGATCGCTCTTCACCTCTGTTTTCCTACCTCAACTTTTACCGAGCGAGTCACACCACCAGAAGCTCTCAAAATACCCAGTACGGCCTGGGAATAGAACTCTTTTCCACAATTCTTCCCTTTCTACAAAATTTCACAAGTAAATTCCACCCACGCCGGCTGGGAAGAACCACAGCTGTGGGCAATAACACGTTTACTGGAATTTTTCTCCTAAGAGACCACTCGAGATTTTCCCGGCAAGATTCCCCATCGTAGCGAACACAGAATCCTGCATTGAAAGTTTTTGTTATTCGGAACTCCTGGCCTGCCCAAGTTGAGTTACTCGAAGGCATAAAATTAGTGGGACATAGGCGAGAGCACGCACAGGAAAGCCCGTCCAGCTATCCAATGCTCTGTTTTGGTAAACACTTGAACACTTGGGCCGCGAGTTCCTCAGACGCTGTGGCCCCTCTAAACGGATTACGGAACTTCCCCAGTTCACCATTAAAGCCGTTAGGCTGTGGCCTTCGGCGGCTAGGCGAGCTCTGTCTCGCTTACAAAATCTTATAATTACAAAATTGCGGAATTCTCGCTATATTACCTAGCAAGTGCGCCGATGAGTTTCCACATAGATTTCCTACACCGTAATTTAGAATATTACTCCAACAAATAACAACTACTTATCTACAAAGCGGTTGCGACGCTGTCAGTCGTTTTTATTGACCTAAAGTGCTCGCAATGTGATTATAGTCACGTTAAATGGACTCATGTAAAGTGCAAGACCATTGCCACCTTACACTTCGATCTCGAATCTTTATCTCTTTATCTTTCTATTACGGTTTGCAGCATCATTAATCGCGATTTGATAGTAGTTGTGTGTTCATGCAGACTGTAGCGACACCGGGATTCGAGAGTAGGTCTTCTACTGACTGGGCAGATGCGCTAACCACTCTGCCACCGTGGCTCAATGACTTTGCACAACTGCACGGAATACCTTAGAACGCCTCCCTCCTCAATCCGAGTTCCCATTCACCCCTAAGTCCACCTGGTATTCGCCCTTAACTCGAACAGCACTGCAGAGGGTCTCCAACTGTATTAAAAATGCACTGCAATGCTGTTCGAGCTTCTGGGGAATACCAAACGGGCTGAGGCGTGAATGGGAACTTGGATTGAGGAGGGAGGCGTTCTAGGGTATAGTCTGTGCAGTTGTGTAGAGCCACCGAGCCAGGGTGTCTCAGTAATTAGCACATCTACCTAGTGAGCAGGAGACTTGGCTTCGCATCCTGGCCTTCGTACAAATTTCGCTTCAGTTTCCCTATGTACATCATAGATATCTGAGACTTGAAAAGGTCCCTGGAACCATATAGCTTCATTTGATATTAATGATTTGGTAATATTGAAGTTATTTTTTGACCCTGCATTAGTAATATTATGCACTGTAGGAAAGGCAAGCTACGTTTGCAAATGTCTCACTAGAGTGCTCTAGAATACATTAAAAAGTGTCACCACCTAGCAAGATTTTTACGAATAATTAGAGGAAATCCGGACGCGACACATGTGCCGTTACCTGCAGCTCCTAAGAATTTCCTCGTTTGCTGACGATATTTATAAAGCATGTTATTAGGAAGTTTCATTTGTCATGTACTGTGATTGAGTTCTTGCGAATTTTATTTTCTTGCGTATAACTACAGCATACTGCGAGTCTGAAAACCAAAACAATATGACGAGACATGTTGGGGCAATAACTTCACGTTTCCTGACAATCTGACACAACGAACATTACTAAAATAACACCTCTTGGAAAAATATTTAATGTGGTGTATCACTTAAACTGTATATTTTCTAAATAGCTAAAACCAGGAAATACGGCATTTTAGCTTCGCAAATAAATAAACATGGCACTGTAGTGTAACGACGTAAGTTTTGTATAAATAATTTTCTTTTAACATATGACCATGTGCAGACTTCGTCACCTACGTCAGTTACAACACACTTCAAAATTATTTAAATTCTTTCTAAATTGTCTCTGAATGGTTCTTGAACGAAACTGTAAAACATCATCATTTGAGTCGTATGCGCAGAATCACGTCACTCAGTCCAATTGGTTTGCGCAAACTTTTTTTCAATTTAGATGTCGTTTTGTTTCGTCTCAGAAATTATATTAAAGCAAGTTATCTGATTTAATAAATAGTAGAACCACATTGAATAAAGTTTTAAGACTCAAACTCGTGAGGAACGTTGTCAAAAATTAATAATCTTGTCAAATAAATCAGTGATACTTCTTTCTTAATATAATTCTTCATAAATAAATTCTCGAAACACGTATTTAAACTTTTTTAGTATACACTAGTTTATTATCTTCCTATATACTACATATAGAGGTGAACCTGAGCCTTGACAAGATAGGACTGAACATTTACAACATGATTAAACTTTCTATGACATCATTGTTGTAGAAACATTACAAATTATTATTTTTTCAGTTTTTAGAAGCACGACGCAACAACTCGGTTTCAGGATCTTCTGTTGCTCTTTGGCTGTCGACCCGCGACGTGTAGTGGCCAGCAATTTTCTCTCCGGTCCCGACAGCGAAGATGCGGTCTCCGTTCGTTGCGCCGCCCTCTCCGTATATGAAACATAAAAAATAAATACAAAACTTTAGACAATTCACAACCATTACAAATATTACAAAATACATAAACAAAACACTAAATTAAACTTATATTCACCTGCAAACTAGGCTGACACTGGTGGATGGGTGACGCTTCAATTTCGCGTCCCACTACAGCACCTGCTCAGTTCTCTTACGTCAGCCAATCACGGAGCAGAATTGATGATGTTGCGGAAAGATAGCTGTTTTGTTGCGCGAACTCATAAACGCTGAGGATTGAATATCCATGAGAAATATATATACATAACGTCTGAAGATCGGAACTGAAAACACGAAAAATATTATGTACGCAACGAAGCCAACATACACCACATCAAAGAAGTCCACAAAACGCATTTTTGTCTGTAGAATATGTCGTGATGGTGTCGGGAAATGTGACGTCGGCGGCTAAAGATGCTGCCTACAGATCTTACCTCGGAGTTAGCTGCTGGCGCAATGTACCACTTGATTATGAAAAGGAAATGAGCTGAAGTGAATAAACTTTTCAGGGAACCCTAGCACCATAGTTCCAATCGGCAAATGTGGCAGCCTTTCCTAGTTTGGAAACCACGAGCCTAGCCAATCCACAATCTTCATCGCCCGTATGCTGGGCTCCCGATCGTCTTAACGGGAATTTCTGTTCTCCTGATCTTCGGTGAAGGTTTAGCCCTGTAGGTTGTCCCGTCAGAAGTTCGATCTCCCTTTGTATGTTCTTTCCTTCATTGACTCTCTTTTATGGTAGCGATCAAGAAAACACGGAGGAACTTACATTAGTGTGTTTTAATAATTAGTGGCGATGCACCCTGATGCCACAGTTGCTGATGTGTCGGTTCTGTGACGTCACAAGCCGATCGCCTACACCCATGCTGCATTCACGCGCAGGCTCTCTAGGCTGTGATTTAATAGTGAGACGCTGGACGACCTCTTATAATCGTAAAAGACGTAGACTTAATTATTCTGTGTGGCCTTATTTGGCTCAATTTTTGAGCGGACAAGTGATAAGAACTGAGTCAACGTTCACCTCTGGAGCTTGGAGCTGTGTAGAATCAGATTTCAAGTGGCAACCTGTCAAAGGCGCGGCACTTTCGTTGGAAAAACTGTTAAGACTTACAAAGGAACGGCTAACTGTATTCTGACTATTTGAAATGAGTTCGATACTGTGGTGTAGTCGATGTGCGTGGTGCTGGTGCCTGCTATAGACACCGCAAAGATGCTCCGTGCTACTGGAGCATTGCTGCCTACACCAGTGAGACGGAAATTGGAAGACATACCCACAAAAATTCTCCGCGTCACCGTCGGCGGTCTGTCTTCAAATAGACCGACACACGAAAAAGAGGTCAGCTCTAAGCCAGGCTACATCCCAGTAAACGCCAAGTCCACAGCAAGCAGCGAGAAGAGTACCGTGTCCGGCGACTACAGAGTTAGGGACGGAAAGTTTGACTCTTGAAGGTAATCTGCAAGTCCTTACATACGCTTGTGAATTTCTCTCTGAACAGTGCTACGAGAAAGTATTGAACAGCTCTTCGAGTTGTATTACCAACGACACTCTACTTCAGCAGAAGAATTAGACTGGTTCTATCAGTGTAAAGGTACCTACGCTCTGACCCACAGTCACAGCAAAGACCAAGTTCTATAACAAGAGATAATCGTTTATTTTGACTGTAAAGTTATTTCAATTCTTACATTTTACTCGTGCAGTAATAATGCCATTTGTCACCTGTTTCGAATTCAATTCATTTGTGACAAACTGTCACAACAAATACCACGGAAAGCCGACTCCTTCCATACCTCATTCCATCCAAACCCGGAAACTACACTATTTTCCTAATACCGAGATCAATCTAAGAAGTAATTTGTTAGTAGTGTCTTATTGGAAAATATTCTCTGGGAATTTTAACAGCAATTGCTCCGCGATGCACAAATCCTGCCATTGAAGACTAACGAACAACTCCGTGACGAGCTGTCACTTGCTAAATGAGCCCCTGGCGATGCGCGCATCTTCTCTGTATCCTACACTAATCCTACCCGGTAAGGGTCGCAGACTGACGAGCAATAGGGCCTACCCAGAATCGATCGAACGAGTATTTCACAGGTTTGTCTTTTTTGTAGTTGGGTTGTATTTCATTAGAATTCTTCCACTGGACATCTGATATCTGCTTCTGCAATAGTTTGCGGTCGTTCTACTATAGGGCAATTCGGATACATTCTCCTTGACATCCTAATGTTGCTACTGTTTCCATTACTTTTTCGCTAATAGTGTAATCGAATAGTAATGGCTCTCGTCGCCTAATTATGCCCAATGACAAGCACTTATCGTTGCTCAAGCCCAAATACACCAAAAAGCAAATTCTCTCCATTCTTCCTGAAATCCGCTACTTTTTTTGTATATCTCAAACAGTAACAGTCTTATAACCTGTCTTGAGGTATACTGGACACCGCTTTCGATTTCTTTATCGTTCTTGAAATGACATATTTCACCTACCATTCACTGTTGAAAGGAATGTGTTCTCTCGTTGTACAACTTTGTTCTTTTTGATCAGAACTCAAGAAACTTGGAATGAAACAAGAGGGATCTTAACTGTCCTACTACCAAGGCCCTTTATTGCAATCGCATTACTTGTGAGTGTCGATGATCTACTTTTAATTTATAGCAGGGATTCCCTGCTTCAGTAAAAATTATATAAGAGAATGTAACAGAGTAGAGTCTTCGATGGGCTCAAAATGCTCTTCCCGATGTGTATATGTATTTTCATCATTTAATCAAGAGACGCGAAGTAATGTGTTGCCTTATTGACAACTGTTGGTACTAAGGGACTTAAACAGGAAGTAACTTTTAAAACTGTTGATTAGTTAATTTTTGAGTATTGTTCGTCCGTCTAGGCACTTACCAAACTCGATAAACATATGAGAGAGATAGAGAGAGAGAGAAAGAGAGAGAGAGAGAGAGAGAGAGAGAGAGAGAGAATATTCAGAGAACGGCGCGCATCGTCCCTGGTGTGTTTAGTCAGGGCGAGAGCATAACAGAAATGCTCAACGAACACTAAACAGATCCTGGAGAGTATTCCTCTCAAAATTCTGAGAGGTCACTTTCCTTTAAGAGACGAGAAAGTAACACTTCCTCCAAATCATATTCCACGTAACGACGACGACGGTATAATTAGAGGAAATCAGGCCTACCCAAGCGGTATCGTCCTGGATGGCACGAATGACTGAGGATTGGACTTCGGTTACTATTACAATGTCTTAGCACGGGTCATATGTTCCTAATTACGCCGAAAACGTTTGCGTTAGATACATGTTCCCCGCTCGCAGTATTCGGCAGACTTGTTCCAATAATGTGTCGTTGTTAAAATTTAGTGGTGACACAAATTTCCGGCTTATCTGCGCCTGACTATTTGCAGGGACGCGTACCGAGGATGCAACTTACCGAATAGCTGACTAATTTCCTTCAATGCGATAAGAAACTGCTGTTGTTAGCTTGAGTGTCCTGTGTTACCGCCTCGCAAAGGTGTCAGGTTCGGGAAAACAAATGTGTCCATTATTTTGATAACCATCTGTATACGCTTGTGCTGTTTAACATGTTGATTTTATTGCAGAATTTACATGCTCGTTCTTCATGGTAAATCATGAGGCAACAAATATAGCAACACGCATATCATTCTTCCGTTATATTCTACACTCGCAGCATGTTTTCCGCAGAAATACTTAGCTGCTAATCTTTCCAGCAGCGTACTTGAGTAATGACCGCGCCGTGTATCGACTTGCTTAGTGCCTACGGGCTGGGAGGACATTCTGCGAACACTGGACAACTGAGGTTTTCAGATTAGTCACCATTCACATAAATCAGTATTTCTTGCATTATTGTACTGTTGATGCGTCCAGAAAACTAAAGTCATTATTAGCGACGTTTTAAGATACTGAGTGCAGTAATAATAATAATAATAATAACCACAACGAAGAGACCCTACACTATAAGAGTCATTAGCAGAGACAGAATGGAGATCGCTGTTATATTTTAGCGAATAGAAAAGCAACTGGAATCACTCAGCAGAGGAAAGTCCACTGGACCTGACGGGATACCAATTCGATTCTACACAGAGTACGCGAAAGAACTTGCCCCCCTTCTAACAGCCGTGTACCGCAAGTCTCTAGAGGAACGGAGGGTTCCAAGTGATTGGAAAAGAGCACAGGTAGTCCCAGTCTTCAAGAAGGGTCGTCGAGCAGATGCGCAAAACTATAGACCTATATCTCTGACGTCGATCTGTTGTAGAATTTTAGAACATGTTTTTTGCTCGAGTATCATGTCGTTTTTGGAAATCCAGAATCTACTATGTAGGAATCAACATGGATTCCGGAAACAGCGATCGTGTGAGACCCAACTCGCGTTATTTGTTCATGAGACCCAGAAAATATTAGATACAGGCTCCCAGGTAGATGCTATTTTTCTTGACTTCCGGAAGGCGTTCGATACAGTTCCGCACTGTCGCCTGATAAACAAAGTAAGTGCCTACGGAATATCAGACCAGCTGTGTGGCTGGATTGAAGATTTTTTAGCAAACAGAACACAGCATGTTGTTATCAATGGAGAGACGTCTACAGACGTTAAGGTAACCTCTGGCGTGCCACAGGGGAGTGTTATGGGACCATCGCTTTTCACAATATATATAAATGACCTAGTAGATAGTGTCGGAAGTTCCATGCGGCTTTTCGCGGATGATGCTGTAGTATACAGAGAAGTTGCAGCATTAGAAAATTGTAGCGAAATGCAGGAAGATCTGCAGCGGATAGGCACTTGGTGCAGGGAGTGGCAACTGTCCCTTAACATAGACAAATGTAATGTATTGCGAATACATAGAAAGAAGGATCCTTTATTGTATGATTATATGATAGCGGAACAAACACTGGTAGCAGTTACTTCTGTAAAATATCTGGGAGTATGCGTGCGGAACGATT
This sequence comes from Schistocerca nitens, assembly GCF_023898315.1. Lineage (NCBI taxonomy): Eukaryota > Metazoa > Arthropoda > Insecta > Orthoptera > Acrididae > Schistocerca > Schistocerca nitens. The sequence continues at coordinate 925,071,406 of NC_064617.1, read as the reverse complement.
TGAAGTGGAATGATCATATAAAATTAATTGTTGGTAAGGCGGGTACCAGGTTGAGATTCATTGGGAGAGTGCTTAGAAAATGTAGTCCAGCAACAAAGGAGGTGGCTTACAAAACACTCGTTCGACCTATACTTGAGTATTGCTCATCAGTGTGGGATCCGTACCAGATCGGGTTGACGGAGGAGATAGAGAAGATCCAAAGAAGAGCGGCGCGTTTCGTCACAGGGTTATTTGGTAACCGTGATAGCGTTACGGAGATGTTTAATAAACTCAAGTGGCAGACTCTGCAAGAGAGGCGCTCTGCATCGCGGTGTAGCTTGCTGTCCAGGTTTCGAGAGGGTGCGTTTCTGGATGAGGTATCGAGTATATTGCTTCCCCCTACTTATACCTCCCGAGGAGATCACGAATGTAAAATTAGAGAGATTAGAGCGCACACGGAGGCTTTCAGACAGTCGTTCTTCCCGCGAACCATACGCGACTGGAACAGGAAAGGGAGGTAATGACAGTGGCACGTAAAGTGCCCTCCGCCACACACCGTTGGGTGGCTTGAGGAGTATGAATGTAGATGTAGATGTAGATGTAGTCTCAGTGCGTCAGTCTCAGCATCAGCACCGTCGTGAATGTCAGAGACTAGAAGGACCGCTTTGACCTCACGACGATTCAGTTTCATTCTAACATGTACTGAGATGCATACGTAATATTGATTTTGTAAGTACCTGTCATTGATGGAGGACCAATAAGAATAAGAAAATATTGCCGACATTACACAAGCTACTTCATACGTAAAATGAAAGACTACTTCCATATGGACTCTGTCACTCAACATTTATCTCGGTCATTATTCAACCAGCAATGTAATTTAACTTTAAATATTTTCACAGTATCTCTCCTGTATGATGCTGAAACATACATTGTATTTCGTATACCAATCCTCGAGGTGTATGCAAAAAATTTGTAATTAAAGTTGTCACTTTTCAAAGAACCCCAACTAAGGAAATCCCTTTCTTGTATTAACACAAGTGACTTCCTTTTAATAAGAAGAAATATTACGTTGTTCCATTAAGTTTCGGGTGTGCAGCCGCAAGAAATCTCCTTCTTCTTCTAATATTTCGGCCGTATAACGTTCAGCCATCTTCAGAGTAAGCCGCAAGACTGCCGCTCCAGTTTTTTTTTTTTTTTTTCTTTATTGTATTTCAATTCCCCATCGGGGCGGGCTGGCAGCAGCATATGCGCTGCTCTTCAGCCGAAAGACATAGAACAAACAATAGAAGACATTTAAAAATAACAAAGGAGAGAATATGGTGAACATAGATATAAAAAAAGGGGGAAATCATGGAAGGCAATAGACAAAAAACGGGATGACTGTAAAATGGAGATAAAAAACTGTTTAAAAGTAGCACACACAAAAATTCACACACTGCGACTATTAAAGGAACACAAGGCACAGTATGACTGGAGCATAAAAGGTATCAACGGATGGCGTAGCACATAACAAACACTGACAGCGAACCTCAAGGCAGTACACAATTAAAATCACACCTCTTGATGCACAGGAGAAACAGCACTAAACACAACACTGATGTGGCACACTGACGATGATCAAAACGGAGGATCTGCCAGGGGCAAGGAGATGATGGACACCGGAAGAAGGGAGGGAGGGGAAGAGATGGGGGAGATGAGCGGGGGGCGCGCTTAAGAGGGCCAGGTAGGGAGGGATGTGGGAAGGAAAGAGGCAAGTATGGGGTGCAGGGTCTCAGGGGAGGGGGTCGAAGGAGGAAAATCCGCTCTGGGAGAAGGAGGGAAGAGGAAAAATGGGGACCTGGGGAGGGGGGGGGGGAACAAGGCCAGGTTATAGTTGAAAGGAAGGGTAGATGTCACGGCGAAGTTCGTCATCCGGGAGGGGGAGGCGTTGGAAATTGCCCTGATGAAGGAGATGGAGGGTGTGGAGGTGGAGAGAGGGAGGGATGCAGCGATAGAGGTGCAGCAACGGGTGGGGGTTGGAGAGGAAGGAGGAAACCAGAGGGTGGGGGGGATCAAGCCTGCAGACAATGTAAAGGATGCGGAGATGTTGGAGGAACAGGAAGAGGTGGGGGAAGGGGATCAGTTCAAACAGGAGCCGTGTGGGGGAAGGAAGGTGGATATGGAAGGCAAGGCAGAGCGCATGGCGTTCAAGGATTTGGAGGGCCTTGTAAAAGCGGGTGCGGGAGGAGATCCAGGCAATGCTGGCATAACAGAGGATAGGATGGATGAGGGATTTGTAGGTGTGGAGGATGGTAGAAGGATGCAATCCCCATGTCTGGCCAGACAGGAGTTTCACAAGGCGGAGGCGGGAATGGGCTTTCTGCTCGACGGTCTGGAGATGAGGGGTCCAGGTGAGGTGTCGGTCGAGAGTGAGGCCAAGGTATTTCAGGGTGGGGGTGAGCTGGACGGGATGACCATAAAGGGTGAGGTAGAAATCATGGAGGCGAAATGAGCGAGTGGTGCGGCCTATGATGATTTCCTGGGTTTTGGAGGGGTTGAGACAGAGGAACAACTGGTTACACCAAGTGGTGAACTGGTTAAGGTGGGTTTGGAGGGTACGTTGAGACCGTTGAAGGGTAGGATAGAGAGCCAGGAAGGCGGTGTCATCAGCATACTGGAGAAGGTGGACTGGTGGGGGTGGCTTGGGCATATCAGCCGTATACAAGAGATAAAGGAGAGGGGAGAGGACAGAATCCTGGGGGACGCCAGCCGTGGGATAAAAGATATGGGAGTTGGTGTTGTGGAGGGTGACATAGGAAGGATGGTGCGAGAGGAAGGAAGCGACCAGATGGACAAAATTGATAGGCAGGGCGTAGGTTTGGAGTTTAAAGAGGAGACTGGGATGCCATACACGGTCATAGGCATTTTGGAGGTCAAGGGAAACAAAAATGGCGGAGCAACAGGAGTTGAGCTGGAGGGACAGAAGGTGAACGAGGTTGCGGAGTTGGTTTTCAGCATAGAAGGAGGGTCGGAAGCCACACTGGGTAAGGGGGAGGAGGTGGTGGTAAGCAAGGTGCTGATGGATACGGTGGGAGAGGATGGATTCAAAGACCTTACTGAAGACGGAGGTGAGGCAGATGGGACGATAAGAAGAGGTGACAGAAGGGGGTTTGTTGGGTTTGAGGAATAAGAGGACGCGGGAGGTCTTCCACAGGTCAGGGTAGAAGCCAGTAGAGAGGATGATATTATAGAGATGGGCGAGGACAGTCAGGAAGGTATAGGGGCTTTCTCGAAGGTGACAGTCGGTGACACAGTCGTGACCAGGGGCCGTTTTGCGTTTGGACTGGAGGATAAGTTTAATGTCTTGTGCTGTGATGGGAGTGTTTATGTTGGAGGGGGGCAACTGCCCCAATTACTGGAGACTAGGAGCAAGTGGAGCGACCGAGGTATCGGCACGTTCCATGATGGTGGGGAATAGAGAATAATCAAAGTGGGAATCATCGGGGATGGAGAAGACCTCGGAAAGGTGGGAAGCAAAGTGGTTGTCAGTGCGGTGGTGGAGATAGGGAGAGGTGCGTATAAAATGGTGGGGCTGGAGAAAGGTTTCGTTCAAGAGGAAGGTGTCGACCTGGTGGTGGGAGAGGGTGTGCATGAGGAGGTATTTGTTGGAGCAGAAGGAGCGAATGTTCTGGAAGAGGATGCGATACTCGTGCCACGCCATGGCGGGAAGGAGGGGGGGGGAAGAGAGGGAAGGGAAGTGACTTAAACTAGGGTGTCGAGACAGGTGAAGGTGATGTGGGCTTGGTTGTGGGAGTAAGTGGCGAAGGTGTTCAGGTGGAAAACGGAGCGAGCGCCAAGGGAGATTTATTGATTTATTGGAAGGTGTGGGTGCACTGAAAAGGGTGAATGTTTTGGAGTACAACGGTAAGGAACTGGATGATCTCCTCGGCCGTGGGGGGTGGACAGAGGGAATTGTTGGGATGGACAGGGGGATCAACGGAACCAACTGGAACTGTAAGCTCAGGGGTGGCTTTAGGGGGTTTAGCTTTACACTTGTGGGAGTAGGTGAGATGGGGGCCATTGCAGGTATTGCAGGAAGGAGGAGCAGCGAGGTTGGGGCAGTTCTTAAGAAAGTGGGAGGCCTTGCAATGGGGACAGGTGGGGGGTTTTTGCAGTTGGGAGTCAGGTGGTCATTGTACATCAGGCACCGCTGGCAACGGTAGGATTGGGGAGGGGATTTGGAGGATTCGACAGGGTGGCGACGGTGGTATATCAGGGCACCCTGGGTGAGGAGATGGTCAGTGGATGGGGCGGACTCAGAGAATACCCGCACGAGGTAAGTGGGACCAGAGGCATTGTGGATACGGCGGGCAGAGCGGATTTCCAAGTCCAGGTGGGAGTTCAGTTCCGCCAACACTTCAATCTCTGTGATCACCGGGCTGAGCTTGGTGATCACAGCGGTGTAGGTGGGGGGGCAACGGGGAGGCTGGGGCTGATGAGGAGTGGAAGTGGAAAGGAAGGGTGTCAGAGAGGTGTGGGGGCCAAACATAACTTGTGGGAGTTTTCTCAGGAGGTCTGTGTGAAAGGATGGGGACGGGGACTCGATAAGGACTGAGTCCCTGCGGGGAATGAGTTGGGATATGGGAGCACCAGGTAAGTACTTTCGTATCTCCATGGTGAGGGTACGAACGTCGAGGAACTTGGGATCAGGAGTTGACAGGACAAATGTGTGGAGGGTGGGGGCCGAGGTATGGGTGGCTGGAGCAGGGGTGGTGTCCATGGAGTCGGCAGGAGGGGGGGGAGGTGGTGTTGACTTTTTGTGGGAAGTGGCGGGAGCAGAGTCGGTAATGACGCGCTTTTGGGGTTTTTTGGAGACTGGGAGGAGGGGAGAGGGACGGGGAGGAGAGGGAGGTGGCGGGTGGCAGATCCCTGTGGCGTAGTGGAGGCGCCAGGAGAAGCAGCCGTTTCAGTGGTGGCTATGGTGGCTCGGCGCGACGTGATGCGTGCAGGAGATGCAGACGACGAAGTGACGGGGTGGGTGAGAGAGGGGAAGCCGACCACCTGAGGGGCGGCAGCAGAGGCGTACGTGAGGGCGGGGGTAGTAGTGGGAGCTGTTGAGGGTGTGGAGGCTGGAGGAAGGGTGTAGAGGTGTGGGTATACAGCAGGGGAGGAGATAGGGGGATGGGTAAGTGGGGGAAGGGGAGGGGAGGTGTAAGGATGGAGACCAGGGGCGGCACTCCAGGAAGTGATTGTGGAAGAGGGGGAGGGGGAGGTGTAGATGAGGTGGGAGTACTCATTGCAGACGAACGGCGACGGACAGACGGACGGGCTGCAGGCGGCGGCGGCGGCGGCGATGGTCGGCGACGAACAGACGGACGGACAGCAGGCAGCGGCAGCGCCGGCGGCGGCGGCGGCGGCGGCGGCGGCAGCGGTTATGGCGACGGCGACGGCGATGGACAGCGAGCAGGCAGGCGGACGGACGGACGAACAGCTACAGCAGCAAGCGGCGGGCGGGCAGACAGACAGGCAGACACAATCTTCGAAGACGGAGATTCCACCCTGAGAGTAGCCCAGGCTTTGCAATCTGACGCTTTCGAAGGAGGGGATCCAACCCTCTAGATGGCCGCTCCAGTGCTCGCTTCGTCCCTTTATACTGTTGTACCGCGCGACTGCGCATGCGGCCACAGATGCAAATGCGCCAGAGACGTTGGTCGGCGGCAGAGACGTGCATAATCCGCGAGTTGTATCTATGACTCCGCAGTTGATCCGTGTTGGCATATCGACATATCATTATGAGCTGCACTATGACGACGTCTTTGCGAGTTTATTACAGCTAGTGCCGGATTCCATGATTTATCAAGATTGGAACCACTATCTCTATTAATTAAATTCGTCGTCAAGCGAATTTCAGTTGCCTCCTTTACTATCGAGTCCCAAAAGGATGATGTATTTGCCAAAATTTCGACGTTTCCATACAACATACTGTGACCATTATCAATGCAGTGCTCTGCCACTGCCGACTTGTTAGGTTGTAAAAATCGTGTGTACCTCCGGTGTTCTGTACATCTTTCTTGGACAGTACGAGTCGTTTGTCCGATGTAAGAAAGGCCACATTCACACGGAATTTTGTAAACTCCAGATTTTCGGAGCAGCAAATCATCTCTGACGGAGCCCACGAGTGCAGCTGTCTTGGGTGGAGGACGAAAAATCACTTTTACTTTGTGTCTGCCGAGAATGCGTCCTATTTTTGATGAGAGGCTACCCACATATGGCAGGAAGGCCATCGATTTGAAGGTTTCTTCATCTTCTTCTGCTTTCTTTGTGGCCTCTTTCGGTTTCATTTTCAGTGTCCTCTGTATTTGTTGTGGGGAGTAGCCATTGTCTTCAAACACTCTTTGTAAGTGGGAAAGTTCATCTTGCAGACTGCTTTCGTCAGAAATACACTCCTGGAAATTGAAATAAGAACACCATGAATTCATTGTCCCAGGAAGGGGAAACTTTATTGACACATTCCTGGGGTCAGATACATCACATGATCACACTGACAGAACCACAGGCACATAGACACAGGCAACAGAGCATGCACAATGTCGGCACTAGTACAGTGTATATCCACCTTTCGCAGCAATGCAGGCTGCTATTCTCCCATGGAGACGATCGTAGAGATGCTGGATGTAGTCCTGTGGAACGGCTTGCCATGCCATTTCCACCTGGCGCCTCAGTTGGACCAGCGTTCGTGCTGGACGTGCAGACCGCGTGAGACGACGCTTCATCCAGTCCCAAACATGCTCAATGGGGGACAGATCCGGAGATCTTGCTGGCCAGGGTAGTTGACTTACACCTTCTAGAGCACGTTGGGTGGCACGGGATACATGCGGACGTGCATTGTCCTGTTGGAACAGCAAGTTCCCTTGCCGGTCTAGGAATGGTAGAACGATGGGTTCGATGACGGTTTGGATGTACCGTGCACTATTCAGTGTCCCCTCGACGATCACCAGTGGTGTACGGCCAGTGTAGGAGATCACTCCCCACACCATGATGCTGGGTGTTGGCCCTGTGTGCCTCGGTCGTATGCAGTCCTGATTGTGGCGCTCACCTGCACGGCGCCAAACACGCATACGACCATCATTGGCACCAAGGCAGAAGCGACTCTCATCGCTGAAGACGACACGTCTCCATTCGTCCCTCCATTCACGCCTGTCGCGACACCACTGGAGGCGGGCTGCACGATGTTGGGGCGTGAGCGGAAGACGGCCTAACGGTGTGCGGGACCGTAGCCCAGCTTCATGGAGACGGTTGCGAATGGTCCTCGCCGATACCCCAGGAGCAACAGTGTCCCTAATTTGCTGGGAAGTGGCGGTGCGGTCCCCTACGGCACTGCGTAGGATCCTACGGTGTTGGCGTGCATCCGTGCGTCGCTGCGGTCCGCTCCCAGGTCGACGGGCACGTGCACCTTCCGCCGACCACTGGCGACAACATCGATGTACTGTGGAGACATCACGCCCCACGTGGTGAGCAATTCGGCGGTACGTCCACCCGGCCTCCCGCATGCCCACTATACGCCCTCGCTCAAAGTCCGTCAACTGCACATACGGTTCACGTCCACGCTGTCGCGGCATGCTACCAGTGTTAAAGACTGCGATGGAGCTCCGTATGCCACGGCAAACTGGCTGACACTGACGGCGGCGGTGCACAAATGCTGCGCAGCTAGCGCCATTCGACGGCCAACACCGCGGTTCCTGGTGTGTCCGCTGTGCCGTGCGTGTGATCATTGCTTGTACAGCCCTCTCGCAGTGTCCGGAGCAAGTATGGTGGGTCTGACACACCGGTGTCAATGTGTTCTTTTTTCCATTTCCAGGAGTGTAGTATGCGCTCTGTGAGTCAAAGTTCGGAGAACACTCATTGTCTGGGCAGGATGGTGGCAGCTATTTGCACGTAAATACAGATCGGTGTGCGTCGGCTTCCTATACACTTCATGTCCCAAAGTGCCATCCTCTCTGCGTCGAACCAGAGCATCCGAGAATGGAAGGCATCCCTCCTTTTCAATTCCCATTGTGAACTTTATTTGATCGTGGAAGGAGTTCAGATGTCTTAAGAAGTCTTGCAAGTTGTCTTCACCATGGGGCCAAACTACAAAGACGTCATCAACATACCTCCAGAATACCGTGGGTTTCAAGTCAGCAGATTCAAGCGCCTTCTCCTCGAAGTCCTCCATAAATAAATTTGCCACCAGAGGGGATAAGGGACTACCCATGGCGACTCCGTCCGTCTGTTCAAAAAATTCGTTGTTAAATAAGAAATATGTGGAGGTCAGAACATGTTTAAATAAAGCTGAAATCTCTTTGTCAAAACTTATTTCAATAAGTTTTGGTTTCAATCTTGATAAATCATGGAATCCGGCACTTGCTGTAATAAACTCGCAAAGACGTCGTCACAGTGCAGCTCACAATGATATATCGATACGGCAACACGGATCAACTGCGGAGTCATAGATACAACTCGCGCATTATGCACGTCTCTGCCGCCGACCAACGTCTCTGGCGCATTTGAATCTGTGGCCGCATGCGCAGTCGCGCGGTACAACAGTATAAAGGGAGGAAGTGAGCACTGGAGCGGCAGTCTTGCGGCTCACTCTGAAGATGGCTGAACGTTATACTGCCGAAATATTAGAAGAAGGAGATTTCTTGCGGCTGCACACCCGAAACTTGATGGAACAGTCTTTGCGCCGCCAAAACCTGAAGATTCACATCAAATATTAAGTTATTTGGAATAATTGGACTGTATTGTTCTGAAAAAACCTTTCGAGATATTTCCACTCGTTTTGAGGGGACAGTGCATGTCCATGCATTCAGACGGACTATATTTTTAGTGGGTATATAAATCCTTTTTACTGTTGTGACTCTACTTCCTATGTTAATGTAATGTGCTGTACGGGATGAAACCGACCTGCAACGACAAAATTTTGTAGGTGCTTTGGGATTACTTTCTGTGTATTTTGGTGTAGGATCCGTGGGCTCCAGTGGTTTGTTACAGTGTAATTGCACTCCGAATGATTTCATATCTCATTTGACTTTACACCTGTATCAATACAACCTGTACCTAAGCGGACTGTCTACTATGAACTGTCCGCTTAGGCAAAGGTATTATTTAAATTGACAGTGAACACTGTTTTACAAGTTCTAACTTTTGATCGGATGATGTCAGTAGCCGGCGCGACGTTACAAATAAAGAAACATGTTACGCGATATAGACGGTTTATTCACAACGTGCTCGCAATGATTGCATACTCATTCAGGAAATTTAGTATTTTTTATTAATGCCATTGATACAGTATTTTCCTTGCGCTGACCATTACTCCCAATGTGCATCTATCGTAAGTCCGTTAAACATGTGTCTCTGCGCACGTCGAGTAACCTTTGGCTTGTGCACTGCTCAATTAGCAGTCTGCACAAAGCCCACTGTCCTCATCGCTGAATTCCACTTGTCCCTACACAGCTGTTTCAACAAACCGAATGTCTCAACATTGGAGGGTTTGTCAGGAGAAAGGGACACAACTCACAGAAGTAAAACCGGTATTTTGTGAGGAATTCTGGAAAATAAAAGTACAGCGAGCATGCGATTGGGGCTCTCAACAGTGTTGACTGGGGTGCTTTCGCCTCTGCTGTCGTTCTTGGCCTCCCCTCTGCATGACCACGTACATCTCCTCCGCAGATCTGGGGAAAGATCAGACGTCTCCATGAATACCAGGCACCTTAAGTGGCGCTGTCTATACTGACCCAGATGCCACGTCCGAACATTTTGCTCGAGCCTTTGATTGGAGAATTAGCAACCTGCCTTTCGTCTCCTAAAATGGCAGATGGAGCGAATGCAATTATCTTTAACTACACGCCACCTGCAGTAATATAATGATCTACTCAGGAAGTGCAAATTCGTCAGTGTCCTGGCCCGCTGCCCTGATGATACAGCCCCACGGCCCAACTGTATCCACAGCCAAATGCTCAAGCACCTATCAGTGGACTGTCAGCGTCATATCCTTGCCATCTTTGACCGCATCTAGAGTGAGGGAGAGTTCCCGAAGCAATGGTGAGAAAGCATCATTGTCCCACTACTGAAACTGGGTATGCATCCTATTCATATAGACAGTTATCGTCCAATTAGTCTCACCAATGTTCTCTGTAAGTTGCTTGAACGCATGGTGACCTGGCGGCTGTGTTGGCTCCCTGAGTCTCAGGGTCATCTGGCTCTGTCCCATAGTGGTTTTTGTCAAGGTCGTTCCAGTACTAATCACCTGGTTTACCTGGAGTCTGCCATCGGAATAGATTATAGCCGTTTTCTTCGATCTGCAAAAAACTTAAGACACCACATTCTCACTACCTTGTAAGAGTGGGGTCTCTTGGTTCGCTCCCGACTTTTATCCAGAACTTCTTGTCTCATCGTATTTTCTGGGTTCAAGTTGGTACCTCCCACAGTACTCCCCTACATCCAAGAGAATGGGGTGCTGCAGGGCTCTGCGCTGAATGTCCCTCTCTTTCCAGTAGCCATGAATGGTCTAGCAGCAGCTGTGGAGCCCTCAGTGTCACCCTCCTTGTATGCTGACGAATTTTACTTCTATTGCTCCTCTAGTGTGGGTGTCGCTGAACGTAGACTGCAAGACGCCATACGGAAGGGGTAGGCATGGGCCCGGCCCATGGTTTCCAGTTTTCAGCCGCCAAGGCTCGCGGCCTGCACTTCTGTCGACGTCGTACCGTTCACCTAAAACCAGAACTTTACCTCAATAACCAACTAATTGTGATGGGGTCTGGTTTTCGATGCTCGGTTGACGTGGATTCCTCATCTTCGCCAGCTTAAGCGAAAGTGCTGGTTGCACTTTCATACCCTGAGTAGCGCCAGCTGGGATGCAGATCGTATTACTCTTCTGCTGCTTTACAAAGTCCTGATACAATCCTGCGTGAAATATGAGAGCCTGGCATACAGTTCAGCATCGCCCTCAAGATTGAAGATGCTGAATGGGTCCGATACACCACTGCCGCGTTCGACTAGCGACTGGAGCTTTTCGAACTAGCCCTGTGAACAGCTTACTTGTGGAGGCTGGGGTCCTTCCATTGCTGATCAGACGCCAGCAACAGCTTGCCAGTTATGCTACACACATTCGCAGCTCCTCTAAGCACTGTCTCCTCTTCCAAACGCGAAAATCCATCTCCTGCAACGGCGGCCCAGATCAGGGAATGAGATCGTAATCGGCGTCCGGTCTCTGCACTCTGAACTCTAGTCGTTTGAGCCGGCCGCGGTGGCCGTGTGGTTCTAGGCGCTGCAGTCCGGAACCGCGGGACCGCTACGGTCGCAGGTTCGAATCCTGCCTCGGGCATGGATGTGTGTGATGTCCTTAGGTTAGTTAGGTTTAAGTAGTTCTAAGTTCTAGGGGACTGATGACCTCAGATGTTAAGTCTCATAGTGCTCAGAGCCATTTTTTGCAGCGACTCCTAGAGTAGTTTGCAAGCTCTCGAGCAATGTTACCCTCGCCATCCTTTGACCATGGCTCTCCAAGATTCCCTGTACGTCCTTGAACAATGTGGACGCTCAGTGACGCTTGTTTGGACGCCAGACCTCGTTGGGATCCTGGGGAATGAACTCGCTGATAACCTGGACAAATTGCCTATTAGTAAGCCAGCTCTTGAGATTGGCATTCCGGAAACAGACTCCTGATGTTCAACTTGTTCGTCTTTTGCCTCTCTCTTCTTCTCTTGCCTTCCTCGGCAGATTCTGAGTGGGGGGTGGGGGATGTATGTCACCTTATTGCTTTCGTGGGCTTCCTGCTGCCCCATAGATCAGGCACCTCGCTTGCCTTTTTTCCTATGTCTCCCTTTCTATTTTTTTTATCCCTTATCTAGCATTCGTTGGCCTTTGGTAGACCTTGGCGTTTCTTCCTTTGGGTTTCATGTGGTAGGACATCTCTGATGTACAGTTATGTAGACCTGTCTGATCGAGGCAAAAGGGACTGATATATTACTTTGGTCCCTTTAACCATCCAACCAACCAGTCAACCAGCATGTGATTATCCGGCGGCGAATTATCTGGTTTTCGGGTTGTGAATAGATAGTTAATTTTCATTTATGTACATAAAAAGCCTGAAATATTATGTTATAATTAAAAGTAATTTCTTCGTTTGGAATACACTATTATGAATGTGAATTATGTCTTACCAATGGATGACTATGTGATCCCCAAACACACCATCAGTCATCAATGAAACATTTTTACGCTGTTTCGTGTTTCACCTTCTGGTCCATGCTTTTATCATGCTCGTGGCCGTTTTCCTGTCTATATCTTTGCCTAACCCTTAGGAGCTGAATGTTAACAATTTCCAATTCGTTGTCTCCTGCTAGTACGCCGAAGCTATGCACTGAGATTTCAATGTGACATGTAACATCTTTTTTAAATACCGTAAACAGTAGTTCCTGAGTATTTTGGATTTCCAACGATACAATGCTCTCATCAGAGCACAAAATAGACTAATATGTTCCTGTTTTAAAAGACTGTGACTGATGATAGGGATACCAGCTGCCTCATTCTACCTTTCTCAGCACTATAAAATATTTTCTCAAAAGTTTTGGCATGCGAACATGTGCGTGCTCTTTTTAATGTGTAAATCACATTTCATTCCCGCGAGCTCCCATAACTGTAACTCGACTTACATAGCTGTAAGTCGCTCATACTCATCCGCTCTCACTTCCCCATTCCCACTCACTCATGCATTTTTCTTATCTCTTAGTGTCCCTCTGTCTCTGCCTCCAGTGTTACAGACACAGTACCATTCGTTGTCCTACTACTACTACTGCCGCCACCACCACCACCACCACCACCACCACCACCACTACTGTCTTCTCTCACTGTCACTGTCTCCCTTTAGCTCTGTCTTGCTGCTAATATCTTATTCCTTCTGTCCTACTGCTGCTGCCTGTTCTCACCGTCATTATCTCTCTCTTCCTCTTTGTCATAATATACACTCTGTTTCTCTTCACCAGTGGCACTCAACCACTTCCACTTTCTCCTTCTCTTTATTCCTCTCCCACTGGCACTGTCTCCCTCAGTCTTTTCCTAGTACTGTTCTGTCACTGTCAAATATGTTCCACTGCCATTGTCTGCCTCTCCTTCTCCCACACTGCCATTGTCTCCTTCGCTTTTTCTATACCACAACTCTGTCTTCTCTTACAGTACGTATTACTTTTCCATCTCGTTTCCCATTACTATTGTCTCATTCTCTCTCAGCATAAAAAAGTGCGACTATGTTCGCATGCCGAAAATTTCAGGTAAATTTTTAAAGGTGCTGAGGAAGGTAGAATGGGACCGTTGGTATCTAACTTTCCAGTCAGAGTCTTTTAAAACAGGAGCATATTATCCATTTTTCCGATGGTTACCTTCTTTTACCTGCTGCAGCAGGGCATGAAAAGAACTTTATGGGTCAGTAAAATTTTGATACTTTACTTACGTCAAACTGAAATAACGCAAAATTAATTTTACGCCTTAGACCGGTTATTACGGGCACAGAAATTTTGCATGTGCTTCAGTGCTGCAACTTGGGATTCCCAGACCCCTTCTGATGATAACGGAGACACCTTACAGCATATCTGTCCGTGCTAAGTCAAACTACATTTTCGTCTTCCGCCAGATTTTACGTGTACAAGTAGGGTAACTTTGAACCTCTGTGTCTCGGAGACAGATAAAGATATCAAGAAAGTTTTGAAGGTTGTTCGAGATCTGAATCTTAGAAATGTATCGCAAAGGTTTCAGTCATTTCTGTGTATGGTAATCTTCGAATCAGCAGCACGGTTTTGGCACCCAAAAACCATTTTTTCGGTTTTTCTCAGGAACCGGCCATGAACTACATGGTGCCTCCATAAGCCCCTTAAGGCGCATCATAGTCCACATATAATGAATGCAGAACCACTCGATTCCCTCCATTTGTCTAAGCCGGAGAAAGTGTGTAACATTCAAATTTTGACGTTCTTAGTTGCAGTAAGATGATCATTTCGTTGGGTTTACAAATGGTCCCTAGCCAAGGGCTATCCAAACGCTTGACCCTACCTTTCCATCACCAATAGCCCCGGAAAAATCCCGCTTATATGCGGGGCGTTATGGAACATATTAGGTAGCACAAGCCGTCGTATGTGTACCGATCTGTGTTTTTAGTTTTTATGTGGAGTCTCAGATCCCTATTAACCCAGGTAATAGAGGGCCTATTGTATTATAACATATGCAGAGTGAGTGCGATAAATAATCTGGAGATATAAAGCTGTCAAACTTTTGATTCTAGGGATACTAGCTTCTTCAGCTTTTCTTGTAAACCTATCAATGCTCTACAGACACAGATATTTCAAGTGTGGCCCACTTCGGTGTGTCTTATAGTTCCCCGTCATCGGTGATCGATTAGAATCATATGACATGAAGTAACCAGATTAGTAGTTCGTTATCATTTCGCATTCCTCGCAATCTGGTGAGTTCATTTCATGAGAAAACGTAATAGTCTCGAGCGCCGAAGAATTCAGATACGACTCTTCCAGTACTCTTCCTCGACATTAAGTACCGCTGCAAATCTATTGCTTCAACGGCGGAAGTACCCCAACTCGAGGGGCTACATAAAAACGAGTTAATAATACGAAGGTGTGTTAGTTGTATCATCCATCAATCTCATTTATCCCTAATACGCTGCTTTTATGTGTAATCGATGTTTGGACGCAAGAGCATACCCAACGACAAGAAGGGAAGGGCAGCTGCGCCCCCCACCCCTTTCACCTCTTTCAATACAAAAAAAATCTTCGCAAACTGAACCAGCATCCTGCCTTCAAACAGCAATAGTATCAATTCAATACGAGTTTTAAGAAACAGAGAACATTCGGTGGTTTGTGACTAGTAGCTAAATCAGTCAGAGCCATTTGAAATGAAATAAAAAAAATCGTCACTGCCTGTGAAACTAATCGAGTAACTGTATGATAGTATGCTTTATTTCGCTTAGTTTCTGTCTTAGAGTATCACCATGGCGACTATATGAACAGGGAAAACCCTGAAATTCGAAGACTGCACCACATCATGTTAAATGATGTGTTCTTGTACTGTAATTTTAAACTTTTCTCTCTTAATAGGTTCAGAGAGATGATGATCTAAGACCGAAAGATATCCTAATAAAGTAGACAATCATACAGCTACATGTCGTGATTGTTTTCAAGTATAACGACAGGACAACAGACTGAAATGTGTCAAAAAGTGGAGTTCAAATGGTTCTGAGCACTATGGGACTTAACTGCAGTGGTCATCAGTCCCCTAGAACTTAGAACTACTTAAACCTAACTAACCTAAGGACACACACATCCATGCCCGAGGCAGGATTCGAACCTGCGACCGTAGCGGTCGCGCTGTTCCAGACTGTAGCGCCTAGAACCGCTCGGCCACTCCGGCCGGCAAAAGTGGAGTTACACGCTATATTGCGGTCTACCATTTACAAAAGCCATGAAGATTATTCCGTAAACACCTGAAGCTGTTCGATTTTCCCATAAAATAACCACAAAGTACTTGGTGATGCTTCGGAGGGTTTCATATCAGTTAGTGTAAATGTTTCAGTGCAGCTCATTGTTGGGATATCGTATAGGGTGCAGTATTGTCTTTGAACTGGTCAGAGAGAAGTGACTACTTCATATGTCGTAAGCTTCTCAGTAACTGCGGAGAGGTTGGTGACAAAGAACTTCACGCCAATACTTCATCTCCTCTTGGAGGTTAAACGTTCGTGATGAAAAATTTTCTCGCACAATACGAACCAGTTATTTCCAAGGCGAAAGCCACCGCTTAAGTTTGCATTAACGATTTCGGCTGCGCTGATTTTTATATTGGCGGTGGTTGACACCCGACTGCAAAGTGTTGGGAGAATTCTGGGAAGTTGAGGCTCCTCTAAGGTGACCGCAGCTCTCAAGGCATCTGTGCGATCCAGTCAGCAGTACCACCCGTTCATCAGTTTTTATTAAGTCTGTAGTCCTATCAAGCGAAGTGACACAGTGCTAAAATATTGCATTGTATTGATTCAGACTTTTCGTTGTATCCACAAAACTATGGGGGGAAATGCTGCGTTCGCTGCCTTTTGTATGAGATCACAATTTTTTCATTCCAGATGATTGTTTAACCAAAGCATTGTTCCAAATTAATAACCTTACGACCTCTCTCCCCTTTAGCCTTTCTGTTCCACTTTACGTTCTCAGTATTTAGACGCCGCATCAATAAAATAACAATAACCCGGCCTCGCTTGTCGAAAATGGGATAGGCCTGTTTATGCTAAAAGGGGTTCACGTGGTTTTAGTATGTGGTAAGTGAACCAGACCTCGGAAAGCATTGCCATTGTCGTTTGGCGCAGCATAGCAGTGGTCAGACTATATTAATAAAATTTTTTCTGTACAAATGAGACTGAATACTAAATTACTGGTCTTCGCGCTTTTACCCCCCTCTCGACACAAATAATTCGCGCAAAAGGCATAACAAAATGTATGACCAATTTTAAAGCTCGCTGGCTACGTTGGTGTCATGGGAGCGGTCACAAAATCGTCACATTGCCCACTGCTGTTCTCTAAAGTTTCTGATAACTGACTAAACTGCAGACAGGATACGGTTGGCGAAATATAATCGTCCTTGACGCAAATTGGATTCTGTTTAGTAAATAGAAATGTTCCTTCACTCTCACGACGGATTGTTCCGCAAGTTCGACCAACAATTCAGTAAGCCCTGACAAGGGAACCTCCCCATCGCACCCCCCTCAGATTTAGTTATAAATTGACACAGTGGATAGGCCTTGAAAAACTGAACACAGATCAATCGAGAAAACAGGAAGAAGTTGTGTGGAACTATGAAAAAATAAGCAAAATATACAAACTGAGTAGTCCATGTGCAAGATAGGCAACATAAAGGAGAATATTAGCTGATGAGCGCCATGGTCTCGTGGTTAGAGTGAGCAACTGCGGAACGAAAGGTCCTTGGTTCGAGTTCTCCCTCGAGTGAAAATTTTACTTTCTTTATTTTCGCAAAGTTACGATCTGTCCGTTCATTCATTGACGTCTCTGTTCACTGTAATAAGTTTAGTGTCTGTGTTTTGCGACCGCATCGCAAAACCGTGCCATTAGTAGACGAAAGGACGTTCCTCTCCAATAGGAACCGAAAACATTTGATCGCAAGGTCATAGGTCTACGGATTCCTCCACAGGAAAACACGTCTGATATATTCTTTACGACACTGGTGACGGCATGTGCGTCACATGACAGGAATATGTTGTCGACCCACCTAACTTGCACACTTGGCGAATGGGTAAAAAGATTCTTCTACCTTGCCCGATTTAGGTTTTCTTGTGGATGTGATAATCACTCCCAAAAAAGTGTGAAAACATAAGAGTTTGTCACATAAACTGCATCAAATGAATGCAACAGTTTCAGAGTCGCACAGTTTTCCCTGTGCTCTGTCAAAACATATGTTTTTTACGTTTTCAAATGTTTCCGTTCGTAGACCGTCAAATTCTGTATATGTCCAAGCAAATCTGAAAATGTCCGGGAATTTTGGAGAGCGAAGTTGATTATGTGTGAGTGCCTGAATTTTGATAATTATCTGAAAATAAAAAATTAAAACTTTCACCCGAGAGAAGATTTGAACCAAGGACCTGTCGTTCCACAGCTGCTCACGCTAACCACGGGACCACGGCGCTCGTAAGCCAAGGCTCTCCTTGATGTTGCCTACCTTGCGCATGGACTACTCAGTTTGTATATTTTGCTTATTTTTTTCATAGTTCCACACAACTTCTTCCTGTTTTCTCGATTGATCTGTGTTCAGTTTTTCAAGGCCTATCCCTGTGCCAACTTACAACTAAATCTGAGGGGGGTGCGATGGGGAGGTTCCCTTGTGAGTACCGCACCGCTGGTCAGAGTAAAAGTCCCCAGGTCGGATCGTGGAAAACTTTTCAAAGTTCATCAAATTATGCAGAAGTTTTATAATTTCATACTTCGCATAATAATTTCCAATACTTCTGGTTGCGACTGATGCGCCGCGCATTCGCACTTAGGTCCTGCCTCGAAGAGCTCGAACAAGACTGACCTGGGCTAATTTGGCCGCCGGCCTCAAATCACTTTCCATCTGTTGTTAAAAAACTCAAAAATGACATTTATTGTACAAATTGTTAAAATCACACATAAAACATCTTACTTAACTTGCGCATACGCATTGATACATTTGACATGCTGAAATATGCCAAATGGGCTGCCTTTTCTGGTTTAATCTTGCATAGCTGTCTTGGGTTACGGGCAGACTTTTCAATTAAAAAAAACTGTATTAAACATTTCGGTATCAATTAGAACTTGGATTTCACCAAACTTTATGTGACCAAGTCTGTTTCTGTCCGGGTACTTAGTCTGTGAGTTGTTTGCACCCCTTATGAAGATTTGGTCAAAATACGCATTATTATCAATAACGTTTTAAACCTAAGAAGCATTATACGTCTAAAGATTGCTGTTTTGATTTATTGCCGGCCGCGGTGGCCGTGCGGTTCTGGCGCTGCAGTCCGGAACCGCGGGGCTGCTACGGTCGCAGGTTCGAATCCTGCCTCGGGCATGGGTGTGTGTGATGTCCTTAGGATAGTTAGGTTTAAGTAGTTCTAAGTTCTAGGGGACTTATGACCTAAGATGTTGAGTCCCATAGTGCTCAGAGCCATTTGAACCATTTTTTTTTTGATTTATTATCTTATACTGCCGCTGTAATTAATATTTTTCAAACAATTTTATGATTAAATACAGCGGTTGGACACAAACATGGAAACACCACGAGAAATACATGCTTGAACATAAATGCAGACGCTAGCCAAGCCTGCAGGTTGAGCCGTTCTATTTGACCATGAACGCCGCGTGTGAAATGTCCTCAAAAACACTGAGAGTGTCAGTCGTGGTCAGAACAGTGTTTTGTGTAGTTGTGAGCGCATCATGTCGGAGGTAAGTGAATCCAAACGTTGGAAAATTGTTGGTTCTTGTGCCGGCCGGGGTGGCCGAGCGGTTCTAGGCGCTTCAGTCTGGAACCGCGTGACCGCTACGGTCGCATGTTCGAATCCTGCCTCGGGCATGGATGTGTGTGATGTCCTTAGGTTAGTTAGGTTTAAGTAGTTCTAAGGCCTAGGGGACTGATGACCTCAGATGTTAAGTTCTTTAGTGCTCAGAGCCATTTGAATCGTTTGAAAGGTGTTCGTGGGGTAAGGAAAGTAGGAAGCGCCCCACTTTCGGGATGTTTTGATGGTTTGTGCAAATCGGAGTTGTATCGATGCTGTGCCACCCGCGATGCAGACCACGCACTGGCGCTTCTACCTGCTGGGTGGAGTCGTTTGTTCGGAGCCGCCGCGACTGACGGGATGGAGCACACGTGATCTTCATATCGTCTAACAAATCATCACGGAAAACACAATTGATGCTAAGATTTTATTGTAAGAAATCGTTCAGATTCCTTTGTGAGACACACTCATACGAATATCCAGCCGAAATTTTACGTCTATGTAGTAGATCAATTAGAAGAAATTAGGATCGTATGTTGTAGGAAATACATCGAGCTCTCTGGGTGTGTTATTCCTCTATGCAGAAGAAAGAGACTCTTTCAGCCGATCGAAGTTCAAATAGTTCAAATGGCTGTGAGCACTATGGTACTTAACTGCTGAGGTCATCAGTCCCCTAGAACTTAGAACTACTTAAACCTAACTATCCTAAGGACATCACACACACATCCATGCCCGAGGCAGGATTCGAACCTGCGACCGTAGCGGTCACGCGGTTCCAAACTGACGCGCTTAGAACCGCACGGCCACACCGGCCGGCTAATGGAAGTGAAAGTGAAATTTGCGATGTGACAAGTGGGTATGAAAGAACGCCAGAAATCGGCCAGGTGGAGTATGAAGACCAAAAAATACATCTTGGGTAAGTAACACTGAAACTTGTGCTACAAAAGTTGCTTCTAAACTAAAAAAGCAAGAGAGAAACACGACAAAATGTAATATATCAGCTTATTATATCTCTTACATAAGCAGTTTATTGTATGAAAAAAACATGTACTTCAGGCCACTGATAATGCATCCGAAATAAATGAAGCGAAACGCGTATGGCAACAAACCAACTGCCTTCATTTAGTTGCATGGTACATACATTTACGAATTTAGAGCAACTAAGGGGAAGACGGAAAACAGATGAAAATGAAAAGTTTATATAAATGTCGAAAATTTGATTGTACAGTAAAATACGCTTTGCACAGTAAAATACGCTTTGCACAGTAAATTACGCTTAGCCGTTTCAATGTCTGGTTAGGAACTACTTTTAACGCAATCAAGAGACAACGACTTAGCTGCTATAGTTCTCTGCTCCTGTCGATATGCTTCATTTCGGTTCGTCCTCTTGCCTCTCACCATTGGTGTGTTTGATTTTGGTGATTCCCGTTGTTTTCATTATTTTGAGGAGTATCCATGGCAGGTGCGCCTGTCGTTATTACTTCATGGACATTTTACTGTAGCGCAGCGGTAGCGTTACCGCCTACCTCGCAAGGGGGCCCGGATTCTTACGTCTGGTTTTTTGGTCTCTATCCTCTTTGCTTCCCCTCGTAGTTCTATGTATAACTTCTTTGTTGTCCTCGACGACCGTTTCTAGTACATAGCCTCTCTGAAAGTAACAATCCTTTACGTATTTTAGCTTGTACGGGATATCTGCGACCTTAACTGGCGCTTCCTGAGATCCTGACCTGAACGCATTTACCACGCAAGCTGTGATGCCGTATGGGCAGTTCTCTGCAATAACACTCGTGCGATGTATCAACAGCGCCGCGCATTTACGTTGGAGGTCGACGAGGCCTAGTCCACCTTCGTCCACACCTAAAGTGCAGGCTGCCCTTTGCAGTTTGAAAATTTCGTGTCGCGCCTTCTATCGCGCGTGCTATTTCTTTTGGTGGACTGCAAATTTGGGCGAGAAACTATACTTTCGATAATAGCTGTTCGTTTATCATGTTGGCTTTCTGATGCAGATCCAGTTCTCTGCTGGCATTTGTCCTCGCTAGCCCTCGTATGGTGTGCAGTACTGATCTCCAGTTTTGCGCGGCCATTTTTAGCGCTCTTGCATACAATTGGAGCCCGAGACACTTGTGTGTCTCTATCATTTTATACCAATCGCTTCTTTCTATCAGTCTTTTGCTTCCGATAGGTAGCAGGATCGTCTTCTGTGGATTTATTTTCGCTCCTGCCGCTTACTCGAATCTTCGTCCCGGCAGGGGACAAGGCGATGTGTGGCCTTCATCATCATTTTCATCATCATTGAAATTCAATGAAGCCGAAGTGGCGTCAACTGAAAATACTTGCAATACGGCGATCGAACCCCGAAAGGGAATATCCCGGCCAATAAATGCCATACGATCATTTCATTTTTTTTTTCACTATACAAGTAGCTTATTTGCCAGAAATGTCAGTGTGTAGCCTTATTATTCGTACTGTACAATCACATATGGAACAGTCAGGTAACGTTTGAACATCAGTCAACCGTGAGAACACAAAAGTTTATATTTGCATCGTAAATGAAATGTAGAATCAAATGCTTCGGTTCTTATTTGCAAAAACAGGCACCCTTGATAATTGTAGATTACAACGCCATCTACCACGAATGGGAAACAGTGACTTGAGTAAACTGTATGTATATTTTGGAGTATAATCCAAATATACAGTAAAGGGGGGGGGGGATTTGAAAATACTAAGTTCACCCCGTCCTTACAGGTGGGTTGGTTAGGAGGTGGCCAGTTGTAGCACAGACGGATGTTCCCTTTTGTATCATTAACTTTTTCATTTAGAACACATCTGTTCGGATGGTGTGTCGTTTTCGAGATATTCAGTTGTCTCAAGTTAAAACAATCACCCAGTATATCCTAGCGGGTCTGGTAACAACACTGTATACACAGAGTGTAACACAATTCCTTTTACAGTCTTGTAGTCGTTTTAGATGGGACTTAGAAGATAAAGTTTTCATAGGGAACACATGTCCTTTAGTGAATCATCTGAATGTAAAGTAAATTTGAAGATCGGATCACTCTCACAGCTCCCGCTTCGCGGTCCGCACACATCAGAGACAATGAACTTTTACCTGCGTGATCTAGAGGCGTCCACGGCACAGACGTTTCGAGTGGTCGTAGTTGGGTTCTCTTCTACGCGGGCAAAATAGTTCTCTTCAAAGTCCAGATGGCGGTGCGTCCGTGGAGCCCCACAGTCAAACTTCTTATTGCAAACGTGATCACAGATCAGTACAGGTTCTGGTGAGTAAGAAAGAGATACCGAGAGACTGAATTACATCTGCCAAGGCACCGAATGAAATGGCGCTGTGGTAAGGCAGTGGACTTGCATTTGTGAGGACAATGATTCGAAGCTCCGCTCGGCCATCTAGATTTAAGTTTTTCATGAGTTTTCTTAAATTACTAAAGGCAAATGACGGGATGGTTCTTTTTAAAAGGACATGGCCATTTTTTCCCACGTCCCTTCCCAGTCCTAGCTTCTGGTTTGTCTAAAAAGACCCAGTCGTCTATGACACGTTAAACTCTGATCTTCCTTCCTCACCGTACACAAGGGCTACTGGTGTGATACAGATTAATGGCAGGAAATTGATTCAGAAGAAGGAAAGACTTTACAGCGAATTAGATATTGAATTAGGTATTGTCAGAGATGCAGCATAAGTTCCGTGAATAGAAAAGTCAGTCGACCCTGTCGTTTTCGTAGGAACTCTCCCCACATTTGTCCGAAGTAATGAATGGAGACTGCGGAAAACCAAATCTGAATTTTCAGGTGGGAACATGAACCCTGAACTCATAATTAAAGTATAGAAACTAAGCTGGTAATTTAGTTTCCGAAACTAAGTTACCACCGGAGTTTCGGTATGTATCTGATGAGGGATGTATGGGCGGGAATCCCAGTAACAAGAGAAATGAATTTGTTTTTTCAGTTTAACGAGACATTCGAGAAGTGTAATTGCGCCTGACAGGACACGAATCGTTCTTGCAGTAGCTTCGCTCAACCAAGAAACTAAAACTCTACATCCTTGCGTGCTTCAGACTGTCCATTTAGACAAAGCATCCCATCTTAGAGTCAATTTACGCCGATTAAAAATGCAAGAAGTCAAGGCAAAAGATTTCGCCGCACGCGAACGTTTCGCGCTACTCTTCCACGGCACTCTGCAGTCATTCCAAAGCGTCGTAATGTCGGACGAAACTCATTTAGCACTATGGTTGCAACTGGACAGCTACCTCATATATCCTTTATGACGAGTAATGATCACTCTTCAGGGCCGTCTAGGAAATTGTCGGCGTAAAAGTCATTTGGCAGACGTCACATTCAGACATTGGTGTGACGAACGGTATTCCTCTAACGAGAAACCTGTTTGATTTGGACGTCTCGGATGCAGTGTCTACTCAAAACTATCGCAAACTGCAAACACGAGGAACGCTGAAAAGGAAGTATTAGCATACAGGATGGTTATAATTAAACTTTCACCACTTGAGAGGGCCACCATGAAAAACGAGTGATCGTAGGAGAATGAAACTTTCTGGAAACATTTGTTAGGACATGCGCAAGACGAATAACGAATAAAACCATTGAAAGAAACGCAAGAGAGGATAACATTTCTTAGTTGCGTACCATATTTACGTTCCAGGTTAAAAACGTTGCTCAATGTGACGACTATCTGCATCGACGACCCGTGGAATCGCACTAGAGATTGCTCTGCTGTTGCCGAAAACAACGGTGAACCATGAAATGTTCACCTGCCGTGTACTGCTTGAAGATCGCACATTGCGTCCAGCATTTTCAGCCATGGCAACAGTAACTTCTTCAACAATTTGTGGCCCAATTGGCCGTCGACCTCTGCCAGCTGCAATCCCCAAATCGAATCATGTTCTTCAAACCTCTATGCTCAAGGAAGACCTCTCCGTATTACTTTAATGCGTCGATACTCACGAAGAGCTGCAGCATTATTGCTGTTGTTTTGATAAAACAGCCTAACGAGTACACCCCTGGTCACGTCGTCCAGACCCCTGGCAGCAATTGTAATGCACAATGATGCTTGTTATTCTGCCCAATGTCGCAGTACTGGTACCGGTCGCTATCGGCAACTCATGACACTAACGTTACTAACAATGCAAATCCTGTAGCGCACAGTCTGAACACCATTCCTATAAAGTTGGATATCTGCACTGATGAGCCAAATCATTATGACCAACTACTTCATAGCTTGTTTGTCCGTCTCTGGAACGAAATGCCGGCCGGGGTGGCCGAGCGGCTCTAGGCGCTACAGTCTGGAACCGCGCGACTGCTACGGTCGCAGGTTCGAATCCTGCATCGGGCATGGATGTGTGTGATGTCCTTAGGTTAGTTAGGTTTAAGTAGTTCTAAGTTCTAGGGGACTGATGACCTCAGAAGTTAAGTCCCATAGTGCTCAGAGCCATTTGAACCATTTGGAACGAAATACATCACTGATTCTGAGTATCAGGGATCCGACAGTTTGCTGGTAGGTTTGTGGAGGTAACTCTACGTACAGGTCATGTACGAGGGCAGTTCAATAAGTAATGCAACGCATTTTTTTCTCGGCCAATTTTGGTTGAAAAAACCGGAAATTTCTTGTGGAATATTTTCAAATATTCCCGCTCCGTCTCGTATAGTTTCATTGACTTCCGACAGGTGGCAGCGCTGTACGGAGCTGTTAAAATGGCGTCTGTAACGGATGTGCGTTGCAAACAACGGGCAGTGATCGAGTTTCTTTTGGCGGGAAACCAGGGCATCTCAGATATTCATAGGCGCTTGCAGAATGTCTACGGTGATCTGGCAGTGGACAAAAGCACGGTGAGTCGTTGGACAAAGCGTGTGTCATCATCGCCGCAAGGTCAAGCAAGACTGTCTGATCTCCCGCGTGCTTGCCGGCCGTGCACAGCTGTGACTCCTGCAATGGCGGAGCGTGCGAACACACTCGTTCGAGATGATCGACGGATCACCATCAAACAACTCAGTGCTCAACTTGACATCTCTGTTGGTAGTGCTGTCACAATTGTTCACCAGTTGGGATATTCAAAGGTTTGTTCCCTCTGGGTCCCTCGTTGTCTAACCGAACACCATAATGAGCAAAGGAGAACCATCTGTGCGGAATTGCTTGCTCGTCATGTGGCTGAGGGTGACAATTTCTTGTCAAAGATTGTTACAGGCGGTGAAACATGGGTTCATCACTTCGAATCTGAAACAAAACGGCAATCAATGGAGTGGCGCCACACCCACTCCCCTACCAAGAAAAAGTTGAAAGCCATACCCTCAGCCGGTAAAGTCATGGTTACAGTCTTCTGGGACGCTGAAGGGGTTATTCTGTTTGATGTCCTTCCCCATGGTCAAACGATCAACTCTGAAGTGTATTGTGCTACTCTTCAGAAATTGAAGAAACGACTTCAGCGTGTTCATAGGCACAAAAATCAGAACGAACTTCTCCTTCTTCATGACAACGCAAGACCTCACACAAGTCTTCGCACCCGAGAGGAGCTCACAAAACATCAGTGGACTGTTCTTCCTCATGCACCCTACAGCCCCGGTCTCGCACCGTCGGATTTCCATATGTTTGGCCCAATGAAGGACGCAATCCGTGGGACGCACTACGCGGATGATGAAGAAGTTATTGATGCAGTACGACGTTGGCTCCGACATCGAGCAGTGGAATGGTAACGTGCAGGCATACAGGCCCTCATTTCAAGGTGGCGTAAGGCCGTAGCACTGAATGGAGATTACGTTGAAAAATAGTGTTGTGTAGCTAAAAGATTGGGGAATAACCTGGTGTATTTCAATGCTGAATAAAACAACCCCTGTTTCAGAAAAAAAATGTGTTGCATTACTTATTGAACTGCCCTCGTAATTAGCGTAAATAATAGATCGCTGCTTTGCGTGCGCCCGATAGTGGCCAGATTATGTTCCATGGGGTTTACAGCAGGCGAATGTGGTCGCCGAGATATGAACATGATTTCACTATAATGTTTCTCAAACCCTTGTAGCACGGTTCTGGCTCCGAGATACGGATAATTATACTGCTGAAAGATGACATCGATGTCGGGGACGACATCAAGCATGAAGGGATGCAGGTGGTTCCTAGCTGTCAGCGTGTCTTCGATTACTGCCATAGGTCCAACGCAACCTCAGGAGAATGTCTCCCGGAGCGTAATGCTACTCCCACCGGCCTGCGTCCGTGGCACGCTGCACGTTTCGAGCCGCCGTGCACCTCGATGACGGCGTTTGTGGAGACGACCATTGACCTAGTGTAGCAAAAATGGGATTCACCTGAAGAGCCGGCGCGTTTCCATTGATCGACGGTCGAATCCCGGTGGCCCCTTTCCCACTGCAATCGTAATTGACGATGTTGTTGGGTCAGCTTGTGAACATGAGGGGTAACCTATTGCGGAACTCCATGTTCAACAATGTACGATGAACGGTGAGCTCCGAAACTCTTGTACGTGCACCGGCGTTGTGCTCTTTCGGCAGAGATGTCACAGATCACCATCTATCTTACTTTCCAGAGCAGACAAACCTCTGTGACGAGTCGTGGACGTCCAACCGTTCAGCACCTAGTGGTAGCTTCTCTGTCCCTCCATCTCTTCCCGTGGATGTTCACAGCAGTAGCACGCGAACATTCGACCAGCTTCGCTGTTTTACAGATACTCGTTCATAGACTATTGCTTGATAATTATCTGCCGTTTATCAAAGTTGCTTATCTCAATGGATTTCGCCACTTTCAGCCCATACCTTCGCTAGAGTGATGCCCCTGCCGTGTCCATTCCGCTTACATACTTTTGTTACCGCGCCACCACACGGCATCCAACGTCGCGTTGGGCACTGGTCGTAGTGTTTTGCTCATCAGAGTATACGGTAAATAGTTTTCCATCTACACTGGCTTAAGTAGCGGAAGTTTAATTATAACTGCCCTGTAAACAAGTGAGGCGCACCGCATATGATGGAAGGCATTCGAGGCTTAGATCCCGTACAGACGTCCACATGTATATTGATTGTAGTTAAACTAACTCAAAGTTCTTGTGGAAATAATAACTTTCAAAACGACAGGGCCAATTTCTTTCACTGTTCTTCTTCATCCGAGATTGTGCTCAGTCTCTAACGACCTCGGTGTCGACTGGTCGTTAAACATTTATCTTTCTTTCTTTTTGTCATTCTTCTTTCACAACAGATGGAAAACGGATACAAGAAAAGTGAGCCGAAGGAGGAGAGTAGGCGGAAAGGGCTGCTGCGAAACGCAGACTCTGTTCACTGCTCTTCGCATAGACATGCCTGCTGCTCAGGACGTGCTGCAAGCCTCTTCCGATCGATTCTGCTTAGGCGGCTAGTGTATTGTGTGTTTTAAGTGTGATTGTCTAGTGTAAAAAACTATACTGAAGGTTTGTATAAAGTAGTGTCAGGACAGGTTAGAGTAAAGCCCGTTGCCTGTACAAATGCTCCGACGTTCTAATAGCATTGAGGCGACCGCCGAGGTTAACGTCGCCATCCGACTGGCGTATTACCGCCAACATGGCACATTCCCTTACATCATGAAACGTTGGTGAGGGATTTGGATTTTAATTCAGGACTGTAGTTACCCTGATGATTAACTACTGTAGTCCACCACTTCTCTCTCCCCTGCCTTCAGAATAATGACGATGAAAATATTTGCAGGTTCGAACGGGCTACTTCCATGGCGAGCGCAGCCGTGCTCCAGTAAAATCGTTCGTTAGTGATAACATAGCCCTTGTTGCTGTTCTAAAAATTTTATTCCTTTATCAATACCCTGTTTGAGCATTGAATGAAACATAGGACGCCATGTTGACAGTAAAACCTTACGCCAATGGTTGTAACTCTGTCAGGTTCCGTGACAACAGTAAAACGTGTGGAACGATCTAGGAGTTATTTTTCCTTTATAATTACAATAAACAATTACATTGATCCCACATAATGAGTGTTCTCGATACTGGGGGAATGGATATCAGCAACTCATAGAATTTATTCGAAAATGGATATTCTTCGTGGTATAAGTGTCGATATGCAGTAATGTGTTTTCTGTGGTTGGAAAACCTGAGAGTACGCCTCCGTAGCCGATTCCTGTACGGACTGTCATGCACTGCCAGCTACGTTTTCCCTTGCAGTAAGAATGAGACTGACCCATTCTACCTCCCGAGGACAACTAGGCAACTACCAGAAAGACAAACAGTGGTTGCGGCTAAACTCTTTCTGATGATCGTGATTCAAATATCCCCCAGACCATTTGTATATAGAATTTCGTGGTTCATCTAGATGACTCGGGATGAACGCAATATGGTTCCATACTTCTTCGTTGCTTTCGAAAGCGAGTATCAAAGCCTACCCACTTTTCTGCCTTACGCTATCGCTAGATTGTGCTGCATGGAGATGGTAAAACAGGAGAACTTAACTTTATCTAGACATGAAGTTGAACCCTTGTTCCAGGCTTGAATTTCCGTTTCACATACTTCCCAGAAAGGAAATTATGGCGATAGTTTCAAATGTAATTCTCTTTAATATGGCACTCAGTGCATTTCATGTCCAAGGACTGCACGTGGTTTACTCAAAGATTTGGATAGCTTCCTCAAGGATGTATAATGAAGACCTTTTCTTGTACAGCTATATGGCCGAAATACCGAATTTTAATTTATTTTTTTTCCTTCGATATTTGCGATCTTCAGTTATTTTAAAACTGATGTATTCTTTCGCGACTGTGTCTATGAGATCTTGAGCATTCCTCTATATTTCTAAACCTAAAAAGCATAGATTCATTTACATGAATCGTTCCAGTCTTCTTCGGCTAGTTTTAGAAAGAAACAAACATTAGACGAAGTCATAACCGGGGATTGTAGTGGCTGAACCACTCACTAATCACGCAGATTTCTAATTTTTCCCATTTTCTAAATATTGTGAGGGTAAGTGAAAAGTCATGTTTTTCTTTTACAAATTAGCACTGTTCTCAAGAAATTTGGCACACAGAACAGTCAAGAATATAGACTATTATCCAACTGTTAATTCTTGTTTCGTTTTCAGTACGAATAGTCAATAAACGTTGCAAAATGATCTTCCCTGTTGATAAAGTCAGATTCACCATTTTATCTAAAAAGCATCCTCTCTACTTTTACCTCTACCAGAAATGACACCGTATAGCGAATAATTGTAATAAAATCAATAACCCTTTCAAATTAAGGCAGAAATTTAGAAAAAATAATGTTGAAAGGGAGAGGAAACATGACTCATTGTTATTGAAATGACATTAAGATCGATTTTACATAATGTTAGCAAACATAAAAATACGGATTATAAATTTAAAAAAAACTGTTTCCTGAAATCACGGAAATTGCATCCACATAAATTAAAAGCAGTGCCGATATTCATAAAAAAGTTGGCAAATTGCCAGATTGGCTTTGAAATATTTCAGTATGGCAAGCTGTGAGACGTAACCATATTTTAGTCCGCTTCGATATATACGCAGTGAGCGGGCGGATTTTTAAGTGAAGGACCGTGCGTCCGATTCCCCACCGGGATTTTCTCCGCTCGAGGATTGGGTGTTGTGTTGTCTTACGTTCGTATCACCATAACTGACGTCCCACTGTTGAGCGGTCTGAATGGACACCTCCAGGAAGCCATTAAAAAAGAAGTAATACTCTACAGTCAACACATACCCGTCAGATTTAAAGGTTTCCTGCGGTCTGAATATTTTACCAAAGAAAATCTTCGATCGAAGCCAGAAGGTCTAATGGCTCATCGTGTGTTTCACCAACAAACTGCACAAAATGCCGTCAACATCGACATCGACTTCGTGTGCACACACAAATAACGGAGGAATGGTTCACATGGATCTGAGCACTATGGGACGTAACATCTATGGTCATCAGTCCCCTAGAACTTAGAACTACTTAAACCTAACTAACCTAAGGACAGCACACAACACCTAGTCATCACGAGGCAGAGAAAATCCCTGACCCCGCCGGGAATCGAACCCGGGAACCCGGGCGTGGGAAGCAAGAACGCTACCGCACGACCACGAGCTGCGGACACGGAGGAATGCTCACAAACAGTAAAAGTCAAGGATGAATTACACATCACCGCGGAAAGTTTGAGGAATGCGTAACACAAGAATGAAAGCGATGTCGAAACAGAAAGCGTTCGCACATAGATTTTATGTTACAGTGCTTGACCAACAGTACACTTTTGATCTGTTTTGTCTTAATTTCGCAAGACCTGTCCATAAAGATATAACGAATGTTCTATTTAGATTGCTGTCGTCTCGTGTTGGCAGCCCGTAGAGCATACTCCAATGCTGTAGTCAGTGTTGCAAACTATAACCATAGTCACTTTCATTGCGATGCTGTAGAATATGCGTTATTTAACAACATTTACAGTCTCTTTGACGATTGAGGTAAATGTAGTCGGCGATGTAGTGCAAATATACTTTGCACAGAGAACGCAATGGATGCTAGTTCCACTGCGGTTCTAGGCGCTTCAGTCCGGAACCGCGCTGCTGCTACGGTCGCAGGTTCGAATCCTACCTCGGGCATGCATATGTGTGATGTCCTTAGGTTAGTTAGGTTTAAGTAGTTCTATGTTCTAGGGGACTGATGACCTCAGATGTTAAGTTTCATAGTGCTCAGAGCCATTTGAACCATTTTTAGGGGAAAAGAAGCTAAGAATAACTTGTCGACGTTACGTTGGCCCCGTATGTGGAAAGAAAGAGCCGGGGAACATCAGTGCGGGTCTGAGAAACAAATGAGGAGCAAATGGGATACTGGGCGTCGGAAGTCGAACTCGGCTATAAACAGCGGCGCGAGACCAACAACAGTTCACTCTGGTGGGAGTCCAGTCAGCAAGTACACACAGTAGCAAACCTCGCACCACCTGAAGAAGACGGCTCGGCCCCTCGTCGAAATATTATGATTAGTATTATAATATAATAATATTATGCATAAAATGGAAACAACTAAACAGAACATTCTGGACCCCACCGTTAATGAATCACGCGGAGAAACCCCCAAAGATGACAACATTTACAAAAACAAGTAAAGTACTGTATTTGTGTAAAATTTTGGAAGATATTCTACGTCTACATCTACATTTATACTCCGCAAGCCACCCAACGGTGTGTGGCGGAGGGCACTTTACGTGCCTCTGTCATTACCTCCCTTTCCTGTTCCAGTCGCGTATGGTTCGCGGGAAGAACGACTGCCGGAAAGCCTCCGTGCGGCTCGAATCTCTCTAATTTTACGTTCGTGATCTCCTCGGGAGGTATATGTAGGGGGAAGCAATATATTCGATACCTCATCCAGAAACGCACCCTCTAGAAACCTGGACAGCAAGCTACACCGCGATGCAGAGCGCCTCTCTTGCAGAGTCTGCCACTTGAGTTTGCTAAAAAAACCGTAACGCTATGACGCTTACCAAATAACCCTGTGACGAAACGCGCCGCTATTCTTTGGATCTTCTCTACACCCTCCGTCAACCCGATCTGGTACGGATCCCACACTGATGAGAAATACTCAAGTATAGGTCGAACGAGTGTTTTATAAGCCGCCTCCTTTTGTTGATTGACAACATTTTCTAAGGACTCTCTCAATGAATCTCAACCTGGTACCCGCCTTACCAACAATTAATTTTATATGATCATTCCACTTCAAATCGTTCCGCACGCATACTCCCAGATATTTTACAGAAGTAACTGCTACCAGTGTTTGTTCCGCTATCATATAATCATACAATAAAGGATCCTTCTTTCTATGTATTCGCAATACATTACATTTGTCTATGTTAAGGGTCAGTCGCCACTCCCTGCACCAAGTGCCTATCCGCTGCAGATCTTCCTGCATTTCGCTACAATTTTCTAATGCTGCAACTTGTCTGTATACTACAGCATCATCCGCGAAAAGCCGCATGGAACTTCCGACACTATATTAATTAGGATGCCAACTAACAGCCTCAAAATGTCATGAAGAAACGTTAACAGGACTGTGTGAAGGTATTAATAAGCATTGTGAAGCGAGTCATTTACGATGAACTGTAAAAATTCAATTTGTCGTATAGTGAAGTAAACTTACCCTAAACTTGAAGGTTTGGTAGAGCACCACAGTGCATAGTGGAGGCTGTGTCTCCTTTACTTCCTCAGATTTTGTCAACTGACTAATCCAGTCAGTTATAGAGAAGACTTGCAATTTAAACTGACTCAAATCACGCTGGACCCTGGAATTTTCACATACAGAGATAACGACTGAGGAGAAAGAAGCGACAACTATCAGAAAAAAAAAATTGAAGGAGCGATCGAGCTCTTGGCCTTGAAATTTATTTCTGTCGCTCATCCGCCATGCCACAACTCAAATCTAGTCTTTAAAAGGTCAATCTCACTAAATCAAATACTGCAGACGAAATATAAATGTTTCAAATGGCTCTGAGCACTATGGGACTTAATATCTGAGGTCATCAATCCCATAAAACTTAGAACTATTTAAACCTAACTAATCTGAGGATATCACACACATCCATGCCCGAGGCAGGATTCGAACCTGCGACCGTAGCGGTCGCGTGATTCCAGACTGAAGCGCCTAGAACCGCTTGGCCACATCGGCCGGCGACGAAATATAGAAAGTTACGAAATAATCAAAATCCATGTTGTTGGTACTTCTTGCAACAATGTTTAACGAAATGATCAGATATAATGACAACCGTTCGTGTTAAACAGCGTTAAGGCTGATAAAATGTAATTACAACTGAGGCACACTTTGGGCCACAACAATTATGTACACTATGTGATCAAAAGTATCCGGACATCCCCAAAAACATACGTTTTTCATATTAGGTGTGTGTGATAGTGAAGTGGAAACGTGAAGGGACACGTATAGCACAAAAGCATACCGGCCGACCTCGTCTGTTGATTGACAGAGACTGCCGACAGTTGAAGAGGGTCCTAATGTGTAATAGGCAGACATCTATCAAGACCATCACACAGGAATTCCATACTGCATCAGGATCCACTGCAAGTACTATGATAGTTAGGCGGGAGATGAGAAAACTTGGATTTCATGGTCGAGCGGCTGCTCATAAGGCACACATCGCGCCAGTAAATGTCAAATGACGCCTCGCTTAGTGTAAGGAGCGTAAACTTTGGAGAATTGAATTGTGGAAAAACGTTGTGTGGAGTGATAAATCACGGTACACAATGTGGCGATCCGATGACAGGGTGTGGGTATGGGTTGTTTTGCGTGGCACTATCACAGCACAGGCCTACATTGACCTTTTAAGCACCTTCTTGCTTCTCATTGTTGGAGAGCAATTCGGAGATGGCGAATGGATCTTTCAACACGTTAGAGCACCTGTTCACAATGCATGACATGTGACGGAGTGGTTACACGACAGCAACATCTCTGTAACGGACTGGCCTGCACAGGGTCCTGACCCGAATCCTATAGAGCACCTTTGGGATGTTTTGGAACGCTGACTTCGTGCCGAGCCTCACCAACAGACTTTGATACTTCTTCTCAGTGCAGCACACCGTGAAAAATGGCTTGCCATTCCCCAATAAACATTCCAGCAGCTGATTGAACGTATGCCTGCGAGAGTGGAAGCTGTCATCAAGGCTACAGATGGGCCAACACTATATTTAATTCTAGCATTACCGATGGAGAGCGCCACGAACTTGTAAGTCGGACAGGTGTCCGGATACTTTTGATCACATAGTGTATAATGCCACAAAAAGTCGTTTTTCGCGTATTTGGCCGGAGTGTCCGAGCGGTTCTAGGCGCTACAGTCTGGAACCGCGCAACCGCTACGGTCGCAGGTTCGAATCCTGCCTCGGGCATGGATGTGTGTGATGTCCTTAGGTTAGTTAGGTTTAAGTAGTTCTAAGTTCTAGGGGTCTGATGACCTCAGAAGTTAAGTCCCATAGTACTCAGAGCCATTTGAACCATTTAATATAAGAATTATTTAATAATATTTACACTTACAGGGAAAGAAATGAGTGGTGTCTGAATATGGCTTTGGACACAAATCTGTGTGTTCGCAGTGGAAGGGAGTCTATGATATTTATATTACGTATAATTTTTCGTTTTGGTTATGCACATTTACAAGTAATCATAAAATCTTAGATTTCAATAAGGCAATAGGATAAAATTTGTTCACTTGTGTAAGACATAATACATGAGTTCCGTGTCGCCAGAACAGGCACTCCAGGATCTGTCTCATCCGTGCGCTACGCGGCTTCGTTGCTAACACTGCAAGTTACCAGAGATGTTACTCCAACCATGCCTCCCACTAATGTCTCCGACTCCATCGCCGTATTTCTCCTTGCTGCCTGGCACCTCATTCTGTAGAAAGCGTTTAACAGCTCTTACTTCGAAGTACATCCTGCGTCGCTTCGTCTTTATTGCCTGTAATGGCAGCTTCTTTTCAAGGAGAACGTATACTTACGCCTACAATTTCGAGAAGTTTCACGCACCATTCCGATTTCTCACACAGTGCCAAGTCTTGCCTATCGTCGATCTCCCTTCTGCGTAGTGTGCAGAACCAATTATCAAACAGCTTTACTACTTCTTGATTGTGATATTTAGTGACAATAAATGATAACTGTCTGCATTACAACTGTGCCCCACTGTTATTGCACTTTTGTAGCACGGTAACATTTTATTTCTCCAATGTGAAAGCCTCAGCTTCATGCTCAAATTGCAGTTATATAATCAAACGTCTCCCCAGTTTTTATGAAGATCAACATTATGTGGAGGATTGCTGTCACTCCGTTCTCGTTGTATCAACCACCTGATTCCACCTTTTTTCTGGGTGCATAGTAGCTGTTACATTTATTTGGCAGTATCTGTTTCACATACTGTTGAGGCACCAACTCAAATTGCTTTATTTGGATAAATTGGTTTCTGGTGCGTCAGTACAAACAGTGTAAGGCTTCTGTATCGTTGTAAAAAGGAAACGCTGTCAAATAACTAAAAAGGAGACGACGACGGATTACAATTTAACATCTCGTCAACGACGAGAGCTAAATCTGTTTCTACGTCTCTGTACATACTCCACAAGCCAAACCGTCGCGAGGTGTTAGGCGCAGGGTATCTTCCATCACCACTACTCATTCACATTCCCTGTTCTAATCCCAAATGAAGCGACTTGTAATGCGCCAAACCGGCTTCAGCCGGTAAACAGCTCATCACTTGTTTGTATCGTCAACACTTACTATCGATTTTTATGCGCTAGAAGAATGAAGAGATTAAGTTACTTATGTAATTATCACAAATTTTTGAGTTAAAATGTTGTAGATATGTGACCATTGATGGTCGAGAAAAGCTGTGTCCTCTAAAGGAAGCGAGTTTGCAACGCCCAGCCGATTGCTGAATCGCGGCGGGCGGCGAAGATATCAACTACGATGCAGCTGGCCACTACTGAAGTTTGACGGCTACTGTAAAGAAGAAACTTTGTTAGAGAGAGAATTAGCGTGATATGTTTGTTCGCAGAGAATGGTTCTTGGCTTGTCCCTTTAGAATTTCATTAGTAGCATCTGAGTATCGTTCGAGCATTGAGCCTCGAGACGTCATATTCATAAACTATAGAACAAGGATTAATGTATGTGTAAGAGATTATCTCGAGAGTGTTGTGAGATCGGCTCACACGTGTGATACCAGAACTAAGCTGCAATGGGGATATAATTCAAATGTATTCAAAGCAAATCTAAGTTGTTTAGAAAGGTATTTTGAGAAGATTATCGGCTTATGTAGGAAATGATCATTTCGCCGATTTTTGGTGCAGTGTAGACTCACCAGCCATAGGAAAAACTCCGATTTGTTGAACTATGAGATAAGTTTCTTCTCGTTGTAATTAATGGTGCATTGTGCTGTTTTAATAGCCACGCGATGGTAGGCGAAACGTATTTCAATATTTTTGTGAGATTTTACTTTGGATGGTGTATGTGAAGAGGCGCGTTCACGCGAAGTCATTTAGTTGTTTTGTGGTTGAAGATTAAAGCACGCACTACGGGTTAGTAGCATTGCATTGTATTACTGTGGTTGTATAGGTGTACGCAAGCACTAAGGAGCAGTGACTTAGCGATATTTGGGTTAGGATTTATTGTCTGACTTCGGCGTGAGCGTCACAATATAGTAAATTATGGAAATCTCGTTGGATGCACTGAACTGTAGTCTATATTAATGAAAACGGTCGTCATACGCAGTAGTTACTTATTGAAACACCATCGGGAGTTTATTGAGAATGTGATAGCTTTTCCCTTTGACCCTAAATGACAAATCAATAACCACTTAAAAAGAGAACACGCTAATGCTCTCTGAAAGGGATCACCGAGTGCTGTGTTTTAAATTTTAAATACTAGTCGGTCGCGGATGTCAGCGCCTTAGTGGTTGAGCTCTGTGAGATTATTTGAGTTCATATAGCTGAAAAGTGGCGGTGACACTCAGGTTTTTTGTTTTATTTTTTAATTACATTTCCTCTTAGTGGGGTTTTGATTAGTGAACCGGCATTTGTAAATAAAACACAGACTTCTGGCTTAAACGGATTTAATTACAGAAAATAAAGAAAACGGTATTAAACTGAAAAAGTCAGTACCCGACTTGTCTTTTATCCCCAAACTATTTCTAGAAAAAGTAATCAAAGGCTTATTTGAAAGAAGACTATTCCGAAAAGATATTTCCAGATATTAAAGTAAATCCAAAGGCCAATGAAGTAAAAGACTGGATTATTGTTAAAAGCAAATTTCAAAGAAATGAAAGAAAAGGAATAGTATTTTTCAGTGAACGACTTGTAACGGAAAGGAAGATAATCAATCCTTACACAGGGAAAGCAAGTTCGCGTGTTATGGAAAAGTGATTAATTGTAAATGAAAAGTTAGTCCATTTAATTCTGAAATATTGAGGTTAACGAAAACGAATGATAAAACTTCAATAGAGCCAAGGATTTTGTTGTAGCAAGGCGCTACTTATAGAGATTGTCGTGAGTAACAACGACACATAAACAGCGAGCGTTAGTGTAATTTACAGCGTGAGAAGCTGAACATAAAATCTTATGTGACGTCGTTGTGTTACTACAAATGATTATTTGAAGCCACACACATTACGTCGTTTCTTGCCAGAATAACTAATTGTATCATCACGGAAGTGAGCTACATTGTCTGAAGTTGCTTTTCACTTACGTATTGCAGTGATATTAGAGTCTGTTGGTACAGTAAATCTCCTACGGGTTAGTGATATCTAAAGGGAAACGCAGTACAAAGTTGACGTTAGTGGTATCTAAAGGGTGTTACAGTACAGACTATATGCTTCCACGTGAGCTGCGCTTTCTCTTATCTCGCCTTAAGTGAGACGTACGTTGGTAGCAGTCGAACCGTTCTGCAGTTTGTCGCAAATTTTACTCAATTTTGTTTCGCGAAAAGGACATTTTTTTTCTCTCCAGGGATTCCAGTTCGAGTACTCGAAGAATTTCCGTAATACTCACACGTTGATCGAACACACTGGTAAAAAATATAGCGGGACGTCTTCGTATTGCTTCGATGTCTTCTTTAATCCTGGTGGGAATCCCAAGCACTCGATCAGTATTCAAAAATGGATCGCGAAAACCTTCTGTAAGCCTTCTTCGTTACAAGTGAGCTACACTTTCCTAGAACTCACGCAATAAACAGCAGCTGACCATTCGGCTTCCCTACAACAGACCTTACATGCTCATTCCATTTCATGTCTCTTTGTCACGTTACACCTGGATATTTAATCGATCATTACAGGATTGTTTTCCTGGTCATCTTCATTAACTGATAGTTCACCACGTTTAGAGCAGTCTACTATTCATCACAACAACTGAAGTTCTGTCGAAGTCTCCTGTATCCTGCTACAGTCACACGACAACGCCACCAAGTGGTACAATAAAGTGTCATAAGCAAACTGTCGTTAATGTATACAGAGAACAAGAGCGTTTCTATCATGCTTCCCCGGAGCACTCCTGACAATAACTTGGTCTCTGATGAACACTCGGCCTCCAGAATAACGTACTGGCTTCTATTACTTAAAAATTCTTAGAGCCACACACGTGTATGTGAATCCATTCCGCAAGCGCAGACCTTCGTTAACAGTCTGCACTGCGACACCGTGTCAAACGCTTTGCGGGAACCCAGAAATATCGAATTTGCTTTTTGCTTTTCATCCATTGTCCGCAGGATATTGTGCGAGAAAAGAGCGCCAGACCTCAATTTTTATTTCTTTTCCCGTAACTTTGATTCCCTTTCCAAATTTCTCCTTGGTTTCCTTTACTGCTTGCTCAGTGTGCAGACTGAATAACACTGGGGACAGGATGCAACCCTCTCTCTCTCTCTCTCTCTCTCTTCTCAACCACCACTTCCCTTTCAAGCCTCTCGACTCTTAACTGCAGTCTGGTATTGCTCTTATGAGAAAGACCAATGTTAGTAAGTGTATCACTGTGATTTTCTAGCTTCCTGTTTTATTCCACCTTGTTCTAGGTAATTCTGTACTGTGGTAGTGCATGGAAGTTCCTATGTATATATGTATTCCTTGTGGTATGGGTGCAGTGTGAAGAAAACTGTTAAGTACAGTTGCGCAGGATTCGTCCGCTTTTATGTATCTTGTCCTGTTTAAACCATTTTGCAGTGTGTGGGTAATATCAGCACATATACTAGGGCGAGGTTAATTGCCACTATTTTCATTTAAATTAACGGTGCAGGAGGAAATAAAAGTAAGGACAGGATTAGATTAATTACAACACGCACGGAGGCATTTAAACAGCCAATGTTCCTGCGCTCCATACGTGTAGGAACGGGAAAAATCTATAATAACTGGCGCAGTGGAACATACGTTCAGCCATGCACTTCACAGCGGTTTGCAGAGTATCGATGTAGATGTAGACTAGTTATTGCTGCAGACACAGCAGTTTTAGATGTATTTAATAATAATGTAACTGTAAGTAAGAGGCCTTAATTTTAAAATTTGAAAGCGAGTTACATTTCTGTTTAATGCTACAGGTATGAGACTATAACGAAACCGGCTCTGAAAATATTTAAACTATCGAATTTTGGCAACGAAAGTGACTAAATATTTAGCTGAGAACCGTAACAACACGACATTTCATCACTTCAGAACTAGAAAAGTTAGTTTCGATACCAAAGTAACTGTGAAAGACACATTTGCAATCAGTCAACGGAACCCCCAAAAAATATAAAACTACGAAAATCTCATGAATACTTCTATACAACAAGAAAAATAAATTGTAACAGTGCCCAAAAATAATTGTTAAAATAAATAAGCCCACTCAAGACTTAGAGAATGTTGCAATGTGACGAGTTCCGGAAGGCAAACATAACTTTCTGTCATCGCACAGCTGTCAGATTTCAAATTCGGATTGCGCTTAGGGGCTGCACTAATGAGAAATGAGATGATGATGTCCCATACTCCGAGGAGCGTAGGGAACGATGCGGGAGACCCGCACCGCCGACTAGGCAAGGTCCTAGCGGAGGTGGTTTGCCATTGCCTTCCTCCGACCGTAATGGGGATGAATGATGATGATGATGATGAAGGCAACACAACAACACCCAGTCATCTCGACGCAGGGAAAATCCCTGACCCCGCCGGGAATCGAACCCGGGACCCCATGCTCTGGAAGCGATAACGCTACCACAAGACCACGAGCTGCGGACTAATGAGAAATAATCTTCATTATTCTGATTGGTTGCAGCCAGAAACCCTATGGCGGTACTTTATTCTGATTGACTGGAGCCAGAAACCTAATGGAGGATGCCACAACTCACGCACATTTTATCAAATACAACATTTAACTACACCATATGAAATATGGTGTCAAAAAACAAACAGACTGCATCAAGTAATGCAGTGTGTAGGTGCCTCATGATGCATGCTCCACGTAAGGTATTGAACTAAGAGGGTCACATTTTTTCCACTAGTAGATGCTGCACATCTTTCAAAGAAGGTAATGTATGATCCCCCTTCTGTCTTCTGGATACCACGCATTAGCTGAGCAAATGATCATAGGTTATAAAGAGTAAACTGCGTTGATGATTATAGACACCGTGCCTTGGATATAATACCCCGTGTATATCAAGTCTGGATTGATAATATGATTCCATTAACCGGTCTCAAAGGTGTGGTGTTCAGTCTTATCGGTCTCGGGATTTTTAATGCGTTTTAAGCTTCTGGCGATGATATGATTATGCGGAAAATACCAGGTTGCGCAGTGCATGGAGTTTGTTAAACGGTAGTTTATTTCTTTTCAACCTCTGATTGGTCGCGGAATTAAAACCACAGAGAAAATGTGATGAAGTTTTGCGCAGATTTGTTGCACAGTGACTCAAGTATGCCCCTCGCCCGCGTTAGTCGCAGGTCTGAGCAGACAGTGAGCTCGTACAGATGTTAAAAGTATAACTTTATGTCCTTATTTGCGAGATTATTAAGATGGAAGCTGGTTACTTCTGTTTTGGCAGCACATTGGCTGTAACCTCCAGTTAGGGAAGTATTTGTCAACAATTTGCAGGTCTTCAGTGGAGGCA
This sequence comes from Schistocerca nitens, assembly GCF_023898315.1. Taxonomy (NCBI): domain Eukaryota; kingdom Metazoa; phylum Arthropoda; class Insecta; order Orthoptera; family Acrididae; genus Schistocerca; species Schistocerca nitens. Next base: position 925,030,823 of record NC_064617.1, on the reverse strand, counting down.
GACTCACTAACGCCCAGGTCTTCGTCGGTCGTAGCAAGAGCCCAATCGTGAGCATATCAGAATATCCTTAATGTTTTCTTAGGCATGTCTGCTATATACAGGCAAAAAGCACTATTCGTAGATGACTTTCCGAGAAGTTGCACACCATCCAGCTTTAAATATACAGGGCGTCATCTTGGACTCACCACATGGTTTCTGGAGGATTGGGCAAAAAACATTGGTTCTAATTTTTCAGTGTAGAAAACGATATACTTAAATTTCAGTCTTTCTCTTCAGTTTTATAACTTATTGCAGATTTTCTTGGGAGATGCTGTTCTTCATGCTATTCTTGTGTCAATCAATCCTGATGAGGACGCTATATCTGAAGGAGCGACAGACGAGGCTGACCAGGACACTACGTGTCTCAGTAGGAGCATCTGCAACGCAGAAAGGCTCTGCATGTTGAAATTAATGACCATCCAACAACCGACCGGTTGCGCCTCGATTACGGCTGTTCGGCGCTCCGATCCTCGTGACCAAGATATTTCAACATGTTGGGAGTTGCGACAGAGTTTACAGACAACTTAAGATTACAATTCAATGTTCCGCCCAAGACGAGGTCGCTAGAGACGGTAGAGACAATGTAACCACACCCGTTAGTTTCCTGTATGCAGATGTCGTTGAACCACCACTTTCAGTCGGGAGACAACTTGGTGTAGGTAAGAGAATGAGCGCATTGTAAGATCGGAGGAAAGAAACAAGTCAGGATGATATTTCTTTTCATTTTTGGGTTTGTTTTATTTTTTTAATTCTTCCTCCTGAAGGGACGATGCAGGTATTTTATTGATCTTCTTACTGTCCTTTTCAGTCGATGGACTGCGCCTGATTCTCTAAATTACAAATTATATTTCAGTTTATTAGTATTAAACAAAAACCAAAATTTAAAGATGATAAATCTTTTAAGTATGTCTTTACTATAATAAGAAGTTTCAACGAACAAACCTACTTTTAACAAATAATAACTAATATTGGTACGCGTTTTCAAATGTATCCCTTTTTATCTGTGGAAAGTTGTGATAGTGTTTTGCTAATTAACTGGATAGAGACCTTTTAGTGCAAACACATACACAGACAGAGAGACATACTGCAGTTCACTGACATGGTGTATCCGATAAACTTGTACTCTGTACGATTTTAAGAGACATGGAATAAAAACGAAAGCTAACCGGTAAGCGCTGTTTTGAATTAATTAATTAAAAGCTTAAATATAGTTTCATGTGTTGAGAAAGGACAGTATCTTGTACTGTGATAATCAACACGAAAACAATTACGCTTCTGGGGTTGCCGGCGGATCGTATTGTGTAACTCGATGTGTGTAAATCGATGCAACTGCTCGACATCATCAGGTGATGATAGCTGGTGCTGGGACGCGACGATTCACGGCGGGACACTCGTGTTACCACTGGGTCGAAACGATATGGGCTACAACACGTGACGCGACTCTCCATACGACAAGTAACAAGACAGCACGAGTCACTTTTGTGTTCCAGTATCAGTTGCAGTCGTGAGACCCTCTGACAGAATGTTATTGTGCCTTGTCATTAAGGTGAAAAACAGAAAAGGAAAGGAAATACTCGATGCACCCTAACAGTACTATAAATATGGAAGATTTTTCAACCGCTTCATATCGAAGATAGTTCGGCTGTAATTTCTCATGAGGTCACTCAACACGAACAGTTCCACGAATTCTACAGTGTCAGTCCAGATAATGTCCTCCTTCTGGAGCAACTAGAGCTGCTCTGACAAAGCAAGACAAATTTTCGACTTGCTATTTCTCCTGCTGAGGAGTTACTCATTCAACAGCGTAAACTGGTGAAAGTGTGAGGATGACGTTAAAATGCCACCATAAGAGGTTTATTTCTTGTAAGACCACCTGGCATAGTACTTCATTCAATGTGGTACATTTATGGACTGTGGTTAGAAATTAATAAACATAGGATAGTATTTCTATAACTGCTCAGTTTCGCGAAGTAGCATATTAGTCACCATGGGGAGTATCCAGAAGAAACGTTTCTGGTTTTGAAGTGAGATCAGGCCCCATCGATGGCGTAGTGTGTGGGAACTCTAAACAGGGTAGACAATGTATCTGAATAAATTGAAAAATCCCATGATGTTAAGGAAAATTCCAACGTGTACTTCTCCATTTCGTCCAGCTGCTCATTAAGAAGTAACGGGAATTCAGGATTCACAACTCTTTTATGTCTGTGACAAAGTTTCCTTAAATCAGAGGCATAGACTAAAAGAAAAGAAGCCAGCATCATCAGCTGATGACTAACGGTACCTTTTCGTTCCTAGCTCCAGCAGCATACAAAAAAGAGAAACACGAGGCTGTTCCGCACTCCGTATAGAAGGCGGCAGCAGCGTCGCGTGTGGCGCGTAGCAGACTACCTCCCCCCCCCCCCCCCCCAGCCAGTAGATCTCACGTGTTATCTCGAACGGAAACACGTATTGCTCTCCTTCCAGAGTTAAAAACGATTTCGATATGTTAGATATATTTTGTGCATACCAGTCTGTGGCCTAAAATCTACCAAACGTAAAGTGGCCAGCAACTAGACCCTTTACTGGACTTTTCAAAATATGCCCTGTGGTTTTCTTATTTCCTACTTAGCACAATAACTATGGAGAATAAGAAAAAGAAAACCAGTTCATGATCAAGCTGTGTTGTTAGACTATAAGATGCGGATTTTTTTTTTTTCGAGTAATTTCCTCAAAATCGAATGAGAGAGATTGCATAGCGTAGAACATGCGCGAATTCTAAAAAAGTGGTTTTTAAATTTTAAGTGAAAAGTAAACGTTTTGCTGAAAAACTAACTACTGAGAACGATATTTCTTCGCTTCATCTACATAAAACAATTTTTAGGCACATCTGATGACTCCATATTTCCCTGACCGCGTATCGTACGAATCAAGTTAGATGGAACGACCGCCGCGTGATACGACAGAGATAGGTATTGTATCGTCGTCGTTCCATTGTGAAACAGCTAAGCCACTTCAGTTGTGTTTCTAGGCGCTCCGCCGATCTCGGTTGCTTCTGCGTCGTGGCCGCGCGGTCTAGGGCGGCCTGTCGCGGTCCACGCGACGGCCCCCGTCGGGGTTCGCGACCTCCTTCGGACATGTGTGTGTGTGTGTGTGTGTGTTGTCCATAGCGTAAGTTAGTTTAAGTTACATTAAGTAGTGTGTAAGCTTAGGGACCGATGACTAAGCAGTTTGGTCCCATAAGATTTTACCACAAATTTACAAATTTTTCTGCATCGTATCGCGAGTGGCGCCGCGTATCGTTATCTCCTCAGTGTGAACCGCGCCTTAGGGTAAAGTGTGCGCCTCCCCCCTCCACCAGACCCAACGCACGACGAAACGGACGCACAGGATCGCTGCCGAGCGATTTGAACTGGGATCAGTCACCATCGATGGCGTAGCAGGGTGGGGGAGAAGGGGTCAGGAGCGCGCATCTATCCAACGTGTACATTGTGCGATAAATTTAATATATTTTTTTAAATGGTTGATGTCGACTGATGTAAAAGAATATGTTCCACTCCCTACTTCATCCTTCTAAGCCTGATTTTTTTCTTTCCATAAAGTAGCCTGTGTTCTTCCTCGGGGTATCTCCACTACAAGATTTCATCCAAATAAGTTCAGCTGTTTTCTCATGAAAACGCAACAGAGTTACTTTCTCAATTAATACTAGTTTGGAAGTATGGATTAAATACGCCGAGGATTGCAGTCATTAAGTCTAATCGTATTATGTAGAGCATTTTAATCAATAAAAATATTCTGACACATATCAATGAAGTTCAAAACTCAACAAGTAAACAGCTTTATCAAAGAGTAAATATTTTCTCTTATTAGCATTGTTGTTGTTGTTATAGTTGTGGTCTTCAGCCCTGAGACTGGTTTGATGCAGCTCTCCATACTACTCTATCCTGTGGAAGCTGCTTCATCTCCCAGTACGTACTGCAGCCTACATCCTTCTGAATCTGCTTAGTGTATTCATCTCTTGGTCTCCCTCTACGATTTTTACCCTCCGCGCTGCCCTCCAAAGCTAAATTTGTGATCCCTTGATGCCTCAGAACATGTCCTACTAAACGATCCCGTCTTCTAGTCAAGTTGTGCCACAAACTCCTCTTCTCCCCAATTCTATTAAATACCTCCTCATTAGTTATGTGCTCTGCCCATGTAATCTTCAGCATTCTTCTGTAGCACCACATTTCGAAAGCTTCTATTCTCTTCTTGTCCAAACTATTTATCGTCCATGTTCCACTTCTACACATGGCTACACTCCATACAAATACTTTCAGAAACGACTTCCTGATACTTAAATCTATACTCGATGTTAACAAATTTCTCTTCTTCAGAAACGCTTTCCTTGCCATTGCCAGTCTACATTTTATATCCTCTCTACTTCGACCATCATCAGTTATTTTTCTCCCCAAATTACAAAACTCCTTTATCACTTTAAGTGTCTCATTTCCTATTCTAATTCCCTCAGCATCATCCGACATAATTCGACTACATTCCATTATCCTCGTTTTGCTTTTGTTGATGTTCATCTTATACCCTTCTTTCAAGACACTGTCCATTTCTTTCAACTGCTCTTCAGAGTCCTTTGCTGTCTCTGACAGAATTACAATGTCATCGGCGAACCTCAAAGTTTTTATTTCTTCTCCATGGATTTAAATACCTACTCCGAATTTTTCTTTTGTTTCCTTTACTGCTTGCTAAATGTACAGATTGAATAACATTGGGGAGAGGCTATAACCCACTCTCACTCCCTTCCCAAACACTGCTTCCATTTCGTGCCGCTGGCCTGGGTGACCGAGCGGTTCTAGGCGCTACAGTCTGGAACCGCGCGACCACTAAGGTTGCAGGTTCGAATCCTGCCTCGGGCATGGATGTGTGTGATGTCCTTAGGTTAGTTAGGTTTAAGTAGTTCTAAGTTCTAGGGTACTGATGACATCAAATGTTAAGTCCCATAATCTCAGAGCCATTTGAACCATGTTGAACCTTTCGTGCCCCTCGACTCTTATAACTGCCATCTGGTTTCTGTACAAACTGTAAATAGCCTTTCGCTCCCTGTATTTTACCCCTGCCACCTTCATAATTTGAAAGAGAGTATTCCAGTCATCACTGTCAAAAGCTCTCTCTACGTCTACAAATGCTAGAAACGTAGGTTTGCCTTTCCTTAATCTATTTTCTAAGATAAGTCGTAGGGTCAGCATTGCCTCACGTGTTCCAAAATTTCTGCGGAATCCAAACTGATCTTCCCCGAGGTCCGCTTCTACCAGTTTTTCCATTCGTCTGTAAAGAATTCGCGTTAGTATTTTGCAGCTGTGACTTATTAAACTGATAGTTCGGTAATTTTCACATCTGTCAACACCTGCTTTCTTTGGGATTGGAATTATTATATTCTTCTTGAAGTCTGAGGGTATTTCACCAGTCTCATACATCTTGCTCACCAGATGGTAGAGTTTTGTCAGGACTGGCTCTCCCAAGGCCGTCAGTAATTCTAATGGAACGTTGTCTACTCCGGGGGCCTTGTTTCGACTCAGGTCTTTCAGTGCTCTGTCAAACTCTTCACGCAGTATCATATCTCTCATTCCATCTTCATCTACGTCTTCTCTCATGTACATAATATTGCCCTGAAGTACATCGCCCTTGTATAGACACTCTATATACTACTTCCACCTTTCTGCTTTCCCTTCTTTGGTTAGAACTGGGTTTCCATCTGAGCTCTTCATATTCATACAAGTAGTTCTCTTTTCTACAAAGGTCTCTTTAATTTTCCTGTAGGCAGTATCTATCTTACCCCTAGTGAGATAAGCCTCTACATCCTTACATTTGTCCTCTAGCCATCCCTGCTTAGCCATTTTGCACTTCCTGTCGATCTCATTTTTGAGACGTTTGTATTCCTTTTTGCCTGCTTCATTTACTGCATTTTTATTTTCTCTCCTTTCATCAATTAAATTCAATATTTCTTCTGTTACCCAGGGATTTCTATTAGCCCTCGTCTTTTTACCTACTTGATCCTCTGCTGCCTTCACTACTTCATCCCTCAAAGCTACCCATTCTTCTTCTACTGCATGTCTTTCCCCTATTCTTGTCAATTGTTCCATTACGCTCTCCCTGAAGCTGTGTACAACCTCTGGTTTAGTCAGTTTATCCAGGTCCCATCTCCTTAAATTCCCACCTTTTTGCAGTTTCTTCAGTTTTAATCTACAATAGATTGTGGTCAGAGTCCACATCTGCCCCTGGAAATGTCTTACAATTTAAAACCTGGTTCCTAAATCTCTGTCTTACCATTAGATAATCTATCTGAAACCTGTCAGTATCTCCAGGCTTCTTCCATGTATACAACCTTCTTTTATGATTCTTGAACCAAGTGTTCGCTATGATTAAGTTATGCTCTGTGCAAAATTCTACCAGGCGGCTTCCTCTTTCATTTCTTCCATCCAATCCACATTCATGTACTACGTTTCCTTTTCTTCCTTTTCCTGCTATCGAATTCCAGTCACACATGACAATTAAATTTTCGTCTCCCTTCACTATCTGAATAATTTCTTTTATGTCATCATACATTTCATAAATTTCTTCGTCATATGCAGAGCTAGTTGACATATATACTTGCACTACTGTAGTAGGCGTGGGCTTCGTGTCTATCTAGGCCACAATAATGCGTTCACTACGTTGTTTGTAGTAGCTTACCCGTACACCTATTTTTTATTCATTATTAAACCTACTCCTGCATTACCCCTATTTGATTTAGTATTATAATACTGTATTCACTTGACCAAAAGTCTTGTTCCTCGTGCCATCGAACTTCAATAATTCCTACTATATCTAACTTTAACCTATCCATTTCCCTTTTTAAATTTTCTAACCTACCTGCCCGATTAAGGAATCTGACATTCCACGCTCCGATCCGTAGAACGCCAGTTTTCTTTTTCCTGATAACGACGTCCTCTTGAGTAGTCCCCGCCCGGAGATCCGAATGGGGGACCATTTTACCTCCGCGATATTTTACCCAAGAGGACGCCATCATCATTTAACCATACAGTAAAGCTGCATGCCGTCGGGAAAAATTACGGCTGTAGTTTCCCCTTGCTGTCCGCCGTCCGCAGTACCAGCACAGCAAGGCAGTTTTGGTTAGTGTTACAAGGCCAGATCAATCATCCAGACCGTTGCCCCTGCAACTACTGTAAAAGCTGCTGCCCCTCTTCAGGAACCACACGTTTGTCTGGCCTCTCAACATATACCCCTCCGTTGTGGTTGCACCTACGGTATGGCCATCTGTATCGCTGAGGCACGCAAGCCTCCCCACCAGCGGCGAGGTCTATGGTTCATTGGGGGGGGGGGGTCATTATAGCATTATATTCTTGGAATCAACAAATATCTTTCACTGCGCACTTTCTAAAGTAGATCTCTAACGTTCGTCGTCAGCGATCAAGCTATCACGACACCAAATTTCATCAGCATCGTTTCAGCAGTTTATTCGTCAAAACGTAACAGGCACACACTTTCGCTAATATGGATATTTAGATTGTGAGTAGTCGTCAGTCGTTGGAAAATCTATTGAGGCTGGCTTGGATTTTGCTGCCTCCCGTTGACGTATACATTAGTACATACTTCATCTACGATTTGTGAGAACCAAGCAAGCCTTCTTCGTACACCTCATCTACGAAGACTTCTTGTGTAGAGGAACAAACACAGCAACACCGTTACAATGACACACCAAAGTAACGAGCAAAAGCTTAATACATGCTATTAACCCCATTAACGTACAACATTTGAAGAGAAATTGTTTGATAACACGAACCTAAATTGTAACGAAATGAAATTATACTGTGGAAACTTCTATAAGGCAGATTATCGATAAATTCGGAGCTGTAATTTTGTGATGCAGCATCGGTACCTTGCAGGAGTAGGTGCAGGATCTTGAGATAAGTATAAAGACTCCTTGGAAATGACACATTACAAAGCGCACTTTTAGTGGACTTACTGACACATTTAGAACTTTATTGGCCCATGTTCTAATCTGTTTCTGCTGGAAGCGTATACTATGCTCTAATCCAGGGGCGGGCAGGAATTCTGCACGTGTGCGGTGCACATGCACGTGTGCAGTTAAAGAGTTGTTCTGCGTGCACACAGGGGCAAGCTGGCCACCCGCTTCTCACCCCTCCCCACCATACCGTCTCTCCGCTTCTTCCTCTGTAATGCGTTTTGTTTCCTGGCCTGCTTTATTAAATGAAGGAATAAGGTTAGTAGGACTGCTTGAAAGTAATCATGGTTTGAAAGAGTACCTATTACCTACGATACGTTTTATTTAATTATCACAGGTGGAGTTTACAATACGTTTAATGTCTGGAACAAAATTTCTACATACAGACAAACGCAAACATTTACGTAAATTTTCTTTACTGATGTTTGCTCTTAACCGAGACTTATTAATTTTCATAACAGAGCAAAATCTCTCACAAAAGTATGTCGAGCGTAACATTGACTATCTTCATGGCTTCACGATGGAGACGAGGAAACTCTTGCTGTGGAAAGTCGTGATAAAAATCTATTACACGTCTTGCCAAAAGGAACTTGTCTCTCAGACGAGAATTACACCGTAGATGTATTAATTCCATTTGCAAACTGAGGCCCGCATCTCGTGGTCATGCGGTAGCGTTCTCGCTTCCCACGCCCGGGTTCCCGGGTTCGATTCCCGGCGGGGTCAGGGATTTTCTCTGCCTCGTGATGGCTGGGTGTTGTGTGCTGTCCTTAGGTTAGTTAGGTTTAAGTAGTTCTAAGTTCTAGGGGACTTATGACCACAGCAGTTGAGTCCCATAGTGCTCAGAGCCATTTGAACCATTTTTTTGCAAACTGAGATTAATATCTTCTACAGAAACCAGATTCTCTCGAGAACTATTCAAAACCTTGGGATAAGTAAGATATATCCCCAAATCGCTTGAGAAATTCCTCTTTTATTGCACTAAGAACGGCAACATACTGAAATTTATTATAATGGCGTTCAATATTAAACTTCCGCTCACCAGCGAGAATACTGTCACATATTATACATTTCCAATTATCACGTTTTTCCACAGAGAAAAAATGATTCTCCCATTACTTTTTAAAAGATAGCAAATCTCCACTTCTTCGTTTCCTCGATTCACTCTGAATTTTCCGGTTCTTGAAATACAACGTTCACTACGTAGTGGTCGCTTCGCTTCAACGTCCGCAGCTTAGCCTGACACTACACTGCCGCAACCTGCAGGCTGTCGGCACTGTCCCGGTCGACGATTGCACGCGAGCAGCACACGTGCACCGCTGTGTGCTCATGAGCCGCGTGCAACGTTTGCCCGCCCCTGCTCTAATCTGATGAAGATGAGCTGCATAAAGTTGTTAGTCGGTGGTGGTACTGGCTGATTTGCACTTTTTACTCCACAGCTAGCTTTTTTGCATTTGGCTCATGATTCCCGACGGAAGAAAATTAGAACGGTATTCGTTTAGCCAGTTTCATCACAACTGTTATCTATACCACTCACTTAGTGCACTTTAATGCAACTCGGCGTGAGCTCGCGGTCTCCCTGGCCATCGACGTCTGCTCAGTGCGGCTGCCTGCCACATTAGTGCGCTTAGGCCACTCAACGCACGCTGTCACAAGTCTTCCAACAAACGTTCCTAATCTCAGTTAGTCTCTTCGTTATAAATTTTTTATTTCAGCTAATTCCTGAAAAGAGGCGGTGCCCGTATTTTCAACGAAATAAAAATTTTCTCAAATCTGATACGATGCTTGTACAAAAAACGTGTGAAGCATTGTCCTGTGTGTGTTACGAGGTATAGGTGTCGGAATTAATTCCATTCTGGTTTCTAATGAGATCGAGGGTGCGTTAAAAATAACAAACATTGAGCTTCTCTTTATTTATTCGCTATTTAGGTGAGTGCAGCGACTCCGTACTGTTCATAATGATGTGTCTAAATAGGGTGGGCCTACTGGAACTTAATTTTCCCGGAAATGAATCTGGATTTCTCCTCCCAGCCAGTTTGAAATTTTTGATACCAAGAAGTATAAAAACACGAAGATACTGAAGCTCTGATTCCCTGCGTACCCTACGCAGTATCGGGCGGATTTACGAGGCTTGTCCAGAAAGTAAGTTCCGATCAGTCGCGAAATGGAAACTACATTGAAAATAAGAAACGTTTTATTTGGGACAATTGGCTCCACCTTCCAGCTACTTCTCTACATAGTCGCCGCTCCAGCTACGACGTCTATGCATAGTTATACTAACTTTCCAATACCCTCGTCATAGAAGGCAGCCGCCTGTGCTTCCCGCCAATTCTCTACGCTCATCTATAGCTCGTTGTCTGTGCGAAAATGTTGTCTTCATAGTCAGTAGTTAATGTGAGCAGAGATGAAGCACAGAGATGAAGCACCATCGAAAACGCTGCAGGAGCATTTTCATTGCCCCTGCAGATTGCGATCGAGAGTTGTCACGAAGTAGGAACCGTATGACAGTTCCGTAATGTGGGTTGCATAACATCAGGTGAAATCTCTCACCAGGACCTCATACTTGACGGGAGACCCTATTTTATACGCATCTTTATGTGCTCACCATGCGCCCAGAACTGAAAAGAGCGAAGTGATGCAACCGACAGGGATACTAGAGACACTGTCGAGCACATATGTGCCAAGCGTTATTAGATTTTCACAGTAGTTTCCATTTCTTGACCGATCGGAACTTACTTTCCGAATATCCCTCGTACCTAGCAGGCCGCGACAAGAGGAGGCGATTATTTGCGCTGAGACACATGGAAGTTCAGCGCAACGAAGAAGTTGATACGGTAGCCTGACACGCATGAGAAAGGATCACTGTGCAAAAGCATGCCATCCGCCTACCTGCACAGTCACCTCATTGATCAGAAATTAAGTCTATGCGTTACTGGGAAACCGAATATTCGAAGTAAAACGGAAAAAAGAGAAATTTGTTGTATACTTAAAATTTTTTTCATAGTGCTTTCCCACACTCATATCTGCCAATTTTATGCAGGGATGCTCAAGAGCAAGTTGTTGAGCACCCAAGAACAAAAATACAACTAATCACCAAGCCTAGTCCAGTGACGGAGAAAATAGAAGCTACTCACCGCAATAATAAATGGCCTCAAGGGTTTTACTTTTTAGGTAGTGATTATTTGTGTGTATTGCGTAATTGTCAATGTAGCTGATTGTCGAGAGAACTGAACGCTGAATGAAAGACGAGTGCATCAGTGTGATTAAAGTGCGTCCTAGGAATGAAAAACGGTGCTGTGAGCTAATGGAATACACCTCCAGTTGTTGTGCGCGAATTTAAATGCTGCTGTCAATTTCATTTAAGCATCGCTACCTCTCCCCTGTCGAGCTTCGCACTTTAGAACACGATTAACTGTTTTGATAAGAGCGAGTTACGGCTTCGGCACTTTCGCCGCGAGTAAAAGACGCAGTAGCTGGCTGACAGCCTATCTGCAGTATGTTTACGGGAGGAGCTGGACTGCGTATACGACGTGTGGATATAAACACAGAGACCCAGGTCGTAAAGAAGGGGGAACCTGGCTGAGGCTGGAACGACAAACGTTAACGCACAATTTCCAACGTATTGTTTTATTGTATTGAGTTAAATCTTTTCGCAAAGTGTTGTAGCAAAATTTCAACTTCAACTACAATTTTACACGAGAGGTGAATAATTCCTTGCAAACAGCAGACATAAGTATATTTCGTCTGATTTGCTACAGACGTTGTACACTGTGCGACAAAGCCGACTAGTAGCAGAATATAGCCGGCCGCGGTGGTCTAGCGGTTCTGGCGCTGCAGTCCGGAACCGCGGGACTGCTACGGTCGCAGGTTCGAATCCTGCCTCGGGCATGGGTGTGTGTGATGTCCTTAGGTTAGTTAGGTTTAAGTAGTTCTAAGTTCTAGGGGACTTATGACCTAAGATGTTGAGTCCCATAGTGCTCAGAGCCATTTGAACCATTTGAAGTAGCAGAATACGGCGATAGAGTGTGTTATTCAGATGAATGTTGTCGTCGAAGAATGTTGTTTAGTGGTAAAACCCTGAACATTATGCTTGACGGCAATTGTTGAAGGTGAAAGAATCCGTTCGGATTATGAAAAACCATGCTGTGAAGCAGCTTTCTTGAAACTTCATTCGGGTGCAGCTTGCTGGATTTTCAGACGACATCACGCAAACAGTAGATATTCAATAGGCTGATACTGTATTCGTAGGGTATCCAAAGATGTTCGATGCACTACCACTTTGGCGAATTATAACATCGATGCGATCAGAAGGAGTATCTTTACAGAGATCTGGTTGGCTCGAAGAGTATTGAAGGAAGATGTCGAAGGAAGTCGCTCAGGGACGTTCTTCTAGAATTTTAACCGATCGGTGTAGACCATTCTGAAGTTGGCCAGAGATATTCAAGGAATTTAACTGGGAAATCTTGCAATATGGACGCCACTGATCTTGCGAAACAATCTTGGACAAATTTGACACGATTGTGCCTCAGTTGTATGTAGGTTATTGTACTGAGAGCAATATATGTGAGTTTATGCGACTTGGCAGAAATGGGATAATTAGTTATTAGTTCAACGTCAAATCGTCGCAGGTAGCTTGTTTTTGATTTCTTATTAGTTTAACTCTGCAAACGTGAGCATCTTGAGATATTTATCGCTCTAATAGCAGAACTGCCAAAGCTTAGAGCTGGGTTCAGCACCATGGTCGATCATTCCAACTTTTGTTTGACGATGTTGCTGAAGAATTTACTGGCACTGTTGGATGTTTGAGACATGGTTAAACAGTGCCAAGATAGGTCCCGAAACGGGGCATTTGTAGTTGCTGATACGTTCTCTTCCAACTGAGCCCCCTCAGGAAAACTGCCAAGCGAATTGGCTCCTCAGTTACGAAACTAACTTGCGAGAATAACATCTGTATCTTTGTAGCAGACAAGCCTCAGCATGAGGTCGAGTTTCTATGATGTTGCCCTCTTGGCAATTTAGCGAATATGAATATAGAGGGAACAAGACTTTACTCGACTCTTTTTGGCATGTACACACGTCGACTGATTTCCGTGATGCAAAATGCCTCTCTAGTCGCATCTGCCACTGTAGTTGGATAACCGTCTCCAACGTTGACTGCACAAAGCCGTAAGTAAAGACGAAGTTGTTTTTTGGGTCTTTTCTCTCTGTTGCATTGTTCGTATGTGGTAAAAGTCCCAGACTGACGAGCAATACACCAGGAGGTGGACACGTGTTTTGTTAGCTACCTACTGTGTGGCATAGAACTCAGTTGACATCACTAGGGTGAGTGCACCACATTTCAGACCTCCCACCAAGGAAAGAAACCCCTGTCAGTACTGGGATTCAAACCCGACTCCTTTGCATGAAAGTCAGCTGAACTGATCACTTTTTTTTGACCAGTCAACTATGGAGCAGACTAATTCATATACAGTTATCGCGAAAAATCGTGAAAAGTCTTAATACACTTTCTCGGAGGCCACCAGAAGCTACTCTCAAAACTATCCCTCGGATGAAGACACAGAATCCAATTGCTTATTAGGTTCCGAGATTTATAACTCGAATAAAATAACTTTGTGATTGACAGATCACAGTGATTTTGGAGGGGGGGGGCAGTGTTACAAAATAGGCAAGACAGTGAGCACATGGCGCTTTGCAAGCAACTACGATTGGCTGCTGATTCAGCCCCAAAGTGCAACTTGCTGAAACGTCTTTCATTATGTTCTTTTAATCAAAGTATACCTAGTTTATTTTTTGGCATTTAATCGAACCGCCATTAGTACGTACCCACATCCACAGCTCCCACTAATCTCTCTCTTTATATGAAGCAGAGTGTCTGTGCATATGTCTGAAATATCCTCCGAAACCGCTGGATCGATTTCAACCAAATTTGGAACAGTAACAGCAGCTCTCACAGGTATCAGCACTGTGGGATTTCTAGTTCCAATGGGAGTGGAGATATGGGCAAAAATGTGTTTTCCTCATCCTCCAGTGTATAGCCATAAGCATGGGTTGGACAGAGAGAGGGGAGAATGAGATGGAGAGATATTGTTTCGAGGAAGAGATAGATGGAGAGAGAGGAAGGGGGGAGGAGACAAGTTGCGTGTTGCAGGGGCTGCATTTGTGAATGGGAGGGAGAAAATGGACAGCGAGAAGGGTGAGAATGAACAAGACAGAGAAGGGGGAGAGGAGGCGGTGGACAGGGGGAGGGGGCAAAGTAGATGGACAGAGTGTTTGGTAAAAGGTGGAGATGGGCATAGAAAGGGGGAGGAGGCGGAATACTTTGAGAGGAGGGAGCTACAGGAGGCAGGTGGAAGGGGTAGAGCGCTAGTGGGCAGGTGGAAAAGGAAGAGGGACAGGAAGTTACGAACAGAAGGAGGGGAGAAGGACATGGACACAGAGAAGGGGGGGAAGAAGACATTGTCAGAGAAAAGGGTGGAGTAGTGGACGAAGAGAGGGGGAGGAGAAGATGGAGAGACAGAGTGGGAAGGAGGAGATGAACATATAGAGTTGGAAGGATGAGGGATGAGGTTGGCAGAGTGATGGGAGGGAGGAAACGGTGAACGCAGAGATGGAGAAAGCTCAGACCAGCCACACACTTTCTGGCACTGACGACCTACTGTTGAGCCAACCTCTTTTGTAATATTGGCACCTGACTTAATCATTATGGTGTCAGCCAGGCCATAAGTCATAATTAAAATGTTTTTGTTAGTTAAAATTGTCTTTTATACAATTTTAATTGAAGTTTAAAGTCGATTTTATGCAAGATTCATTGTATGATGGTAAAAATCGTTGTCATGGATTTCCAGTTGTGTACACATGAAAATCACGTTTATAAAATGTTGATTCAACAAGACTGATTGTGATGGAAGCAGGGCTAAAAACACACAAAAAACAAAAACTACTGAGTAAATGCGAATATAAAATCTGAACTGGATATTGTTGATATATATTTCAGATTATCACTACAGATTAGGGAAGTAAAAAAGTGGAAACGAATTTTATCAGTAGGAAATATTTTGAAAATTATCGACGCTATTTTATCTACATTGTAATTGATATTAAATAAAACATTCTCATTTACATGAAATTAGCTACCTGAATATAGCTCTTTTTACTTCCTAATGTAACTGAAATACCTCTTTTGCTTCAAAATGTTGTTTTAGGAAGCTGTCAAAAAGTAAGTTGATCAAGGCTTTTTTCAGTCTTGGTGTCGTTAGTTCACGGACACTATCCGTCACAACACCTATTCTGACCTTGAAAATGCGAACTAACACCCCAGAGATGTTTGGGCTTACATGCGGTTCCTCTTCGTGGAAATATCTTGGCTCAAACTCGTCTAAGGGTTGAACCGCACGTGTCGCATTACACGCCCTAAATTAGACACTTGTGACCCTTTTGTTAAATTGTCTGGCTGATGGCAAGTTTGCGAAATTCAAAGTTAACATAACATATAAAAACAGTAACAATAATATCGGAAACTAAATTAACGCCCCATAAATGATGCATGCCGCACAGTTGCGATTTTGTTAGAATAATATTTATTCAGAAAGCAAACTAATAGCGAAAGTGGTCGTATTTAGAGTTACTGTTACTCTCGAGTTCTATAATTCACAATCTCATCGCGAATTACAAGTCCACTACTCCACCTCGTTAACTATGCGAAAAGTTCGAGTTCACAGCAGGCACGCGGCTGCTCACCGCTCAGAGACTATGTCCCGCGATACCACACAACGCGAAATTTTCTAAGCCGTTTCACTTCCTAGCTGCCTAAGGACCGACCGTCCGCTTTCGCGTCTGCATCCGAACTGTACCCTTTGGCGTCTCCAGCCGAACTGCACTCTTTGGTGTCTAGACCAGAACTGTCCGCTTTCGCGTCTGCACCTGCACCCTCTCTGCTCGTCCCCGGCCGCGTTTCCCGCACGCCGAATATCCTCGCTCAACTAACTAGGACAGTTCCCTTTCATGAAGGCGTCCATCTGAGTGGCTACAGCTTATTCCACATTATTTTACATTTTAACATATTTAAATAATCAAAGCTTGACCACTTTCACGTTCTAAATAAAGTAACAATAGTATCCATTACATAATAAATGTTAAATTCTTTTCCATGAAACCAATACAATTTCCTTCTTAACTTTGAATGACACGGCTAGTAGCCTTGCACCAATGTGCTTTCTGATAAGTAAATAAAGAACAAAAGTAGCTCTTAAGCACTAAACTTTACAACAAATATTCTATTACCTAATGATTCAATAAGGTGTCATGCTGTCATCGTTCAATGTGTTTGTGTGGAGGAAATGATGATCTGATGCTTAACTGTAAATACTGATAATTAAAATTTACTATATCTTTTAAACAAATAAAATTACAGAGTCGATGTTTACAACATTTGTCATTTTAATGATGCGCTGTTTTATGAAATGTCGATCGTTAAGGTCCACCAAATCATTCAGATTTTAGCATTCAGGTCTTTGTTACAAAACTTGTTAATTTCACTTTGACAGTAAATCCTAAGATGATCAATCTTCAAGTTTTATTGGGATCACCATGAAAGTATATGGAGGGTTTCAGATAAAAATTACTGTGACTTCATTCCCTGCACTACTACAGAATTAAATAGATTTCATAAATGCTTCCCTTTATGGGCGATCTGAGGTCCGCTGTATTTAACACTGCTATGTCTCCTTGGCCACAAAAGCCTTCTACTGGGTTTCCATATGACGTAGGTTATCGTCAGTCTCACTCGCACACTACAGCGCTTAGGCCTCAATAGACAATAGGAGCCTGTGAGTTTCCCCATCTCGTGGTGAATCTGCGCCCTTAGAGGCAAACGGTCGTGGACGACAGGGTTCGTTTCACAATTCCTGTAGGCTGACTCTTTCGACCATATGTTTACATGAGAGCGTAATGCTCGTTAACTGACACCAATAAGAGGTGGTTCTGACTTTCAATAGAAATTAATAACGTTAGGTATAATTTCTAAAAGGATGACTAAAGTGAAAGGTTTCATCACATGTTGAGGGATGATAGAGCAAATATGAAAACACTAGTATTATAAAAGAGATTGAAATGCTCGAATTGTGAAACACATAATAAGATAGTTTTCAAGACAGAGAGGAGAGGCAGATCCGAATCCAATTTGCACAGTGGGTTGACGACCGTGGGCTGGAACGGTGATCAGTCTTGGTGTGGATTTTATGTGGTTTACCACACTTATTTACGCAAATGCTGGACTGGACCTCAAATTTCGCCTCAGAGAATGGCGTGCAAAAACATTTAAAATCTTTAAAGAAGTAGAACTCTCTACAAATGCCTGGTTTTGTGGCGATATGTACCGACAAAATTCCCTAAAATTTCCAGCCACATCGAGTGGTTTAAAATCCACTAGCTTTCGGCTGAGTGCCCCTCGCCCATTGCTAACCAGTCACCATTTGAGAATGGACGAGGAGTACTCAGGCGAATGTCCGTCGATTTTAAACCAATTGACGTGCCTAGAAGTTTAGGAGACAGTACATAGATCATTGTTTACAAGATTCACAGACAAATGGCACAGAAGACTTCCCCACCTTGACCGTGACGTCAGGAAGGGCATCTTTCCACGATGTTGAATAATGAAATAACATTTGACAAATCCTGGAGAAGTTTACCCCACACCAGGTGGAAGGATCGCTAGGGAAGAGTAAGAAGAGAAGAGATAGATAATTTCAAGCAATGTTATGTTACACCCAACAGTGTCTGTTACATTACATCTGGAACAATTTTAATTGCATGAAAACTATGTAGTTCAGTGGGCCAGGACAGTGCTCTGTACAATCGTCAGGATAGCGTCATGCGTAATGCGATGGGGAGAATCTGTCAAACACCCCAAAGCAATTATGAAACGTTGGTGTCAGTTTACACTTTTATCAACAAAAAATTTTCGTCATCCTCCCCAGATCGCAGTGGGTATGACCGAATATGCCGTAGTCCTCTGAGCTCACAGCACTCTGCACTGCAATGTGGTGTCATATCTCATTTTTCAGGTCTTCAGCCATTTAATTTTTGCAGCGTCCATGTGCTGCAAAACCATTATTGCGTCCGACTTGGGCATTTGGCTGGTCACCAGAATGACGCTATGTTCTGTTCTGAGAGAGGTCATTCTGCTATGTCGGCATCTTGGTCATCAAGCTAAGGTGGTGTGTAACAATTGACTCGGTGGTGTGCCCATACTATACAGAGCGGACAAATGAAACAAGTAAGTAAACCGTTTACCATTTCCAAAATAATGGCCATTTCTGTAAATATGTTTATCCCACTGCCAGACAAGTCGGCCAATGTCTTCACGGAAATATTTGTGGTTGCCTTCGGAAAGATGATTGCACCGAGGTGTGCAACTCTTCAAGCGAAGCAAATCGATGCCACGAATGTCCTTCTTCAGGGCTCCAAAAATGTGGAATTCGCATAAGGAGAGCTCGGGACTCAATGCAAAATGTGTAAGGGCTTCCCAGTAAAACTTCTGTAGCGTACTTTAAACGACTTTGACAACAAACGGACCTTTACATGTCCTTCATAAAGTCACGATTCCTCCCCTTGTGAATGACTTTCAGAAAATGTTCTACCTCTAAAATCACCTCGTCATCATTCTGGAAATGCCTAATGTGCAGTGGTTTCTCCACCTGAGGGTAAGTTTCTGAAGCTCCATGCCTGTGAAATGTTAACCTGGCCCAAAAAACTAATTAAGAGCTGGGCACATCTTTAAGATCTAAGCTCTAATTTAGTGTGCAAAACTTTAATAAGTAATGTAAATGCTTTAATGCCCTAGCTATAGATCCTAAAATGGAGGTTTGTTAATATAAATGGAAGGTGTTTGACTGAAAGAATCTTTCGATTAACACTGTAATTTATTAAATTAAAAACACAATTATTCGAAACAGATCTTAAATGAATATGAAATTACTCACGAACTCTTTCCGAAAATTCTAACCATTGGCTTTGTTGATTTGGAGCGTTATTTGAACCAGTGAGAAATACTCCCTTCTCATGCGAATGACGGTCTGAAAATTGTACTCGAATCTTGCTAACCTCAACAGAAAACAGTGACTGTGGGTCAGATAGTATTTGAGTTGCTCATACATTCATCATAGCAATGCTGGACCTGAGACAGGTGACTGGACTGTTTTCCGCAAGTACAGGTCAAGAAAAGCTCTATCACGCCTTTGCTGATAGTTATTTTCATCGTAATTGTTCACCGACAGACGTGCAGAGCGCCGTCGTTGTGCGCACGGCTTTGCCGTAAAGAATCATGGTCGTGCTGCCACCGCAACGACTCTGGACCCCATCCATCTCCAACATAAGCGTCTGATACGCACACCTCCCCGTCTCTCTGGTGTCGTGAGACTCCAGTCTGGTCGTGTTGCCACCGCAACGACTCTGGACCCCATCCATCTCCAACATAAGCATCTGAAACGCACACCTCCCCGTCTCTCAGGTGTCGTGAGGCTCCAGTCTGGGATGACGGCCAAGAGCAATTTTTTTCGCTGTATTCTCTGCCATACCTGTCCCAAATACAGCTTACAGCGCCTTCCGACGCACACAGAAAGCGTCCAGAAAAACAAAGGTGTCCAGCATCATGTTAAACGTAAAGAAAGAGCTCAGTATGTGCAGTCACTGTGATCCGATATACTTTAATAAAAACATTGCTATTGGAATCTGCACCATTACTACGATCCAATTACTGAATCATCCTCATATTAAATGAAAAAGACAAGCGAAATCGCTTGCCGCATTTCAAGGTCACTGTGTGTCATTTCAGTAGAATACGGCTAGGAAGTTAGTGGGGGGTGGAGAAGAGACAAAATTTGATAGTCCAAGGAGGCAGCGTGAGTGGACTGCTGATGGGTAGAATGACTTGGGATGTTACTTTAGAGGAAACAGTGCCTCCAACCCTGCTGAACAACATCCCGCAGTGCTTCGTGTTGATGCATCCCGTAATCTCATCAGGAAATTTGAGCAGGATGTCTGTGTGAAGGTTTGCCACTAATGAGCTTACTCTATTTAGCAACACACCACAGCACTCCCCAAAAAAACAGCATCACCTTACCCGAAAGTCGTTTGGTTTTCGCATTTTTGGGCGATAGTGAATGCACCTCCCTATAATGTGCTTTCCTGCTTTGTTTCTGGGCGCTAGTGATACAGCCAGCACTCGCTTTTGGTTATTAGGCTGCTAAGTAAGTCATTTGGAGTGGGATGATACAGCTAAAACATTCGTGCTGCCGCCTCGGTTCGGCGGGCTTTTTGAATCGGTGTGTAGAGTCACGGAACCCACTGATAGCGATATTTGTCACTTTCAAAATGACTTGCAAGATATTGAAAATTGATCTTCACTTTTTCCACTACCTCTTCGATTGTTGACACGTCAGTCTTCGGGCACCAGAGCCTCCACTTCTCGTGTATCATTCCCGATTCTTCACAGAGAGACGGTTTGCCACTTCGTTCTTTGTCACTGAAACTTGTTTGACCCCAACGTAAGTGTCTCCGTCACTTAGTCACAGTAACATATGATGGTACATTATTGCCACGGATGTCCACAAACTCTTTTTCGATTGTTTCGGCGAACAAAAAATTAATTATGTAAATGAATGATTTGAAGAGCTCCGCCAACCAGTTGCAGGTACAAAGGTTTGTTAAGAACACTTGCCGTGGTTTCAACAGTCGTAAAATTGTTTTCTTCAGAAGTACAGGGCCCTACCGGGGAAAATTTTTATACCATATTTAAAAAGAATTATCAAAGTGTAAAGGATATACAAAACCACTGGCTAAAAATATAATAAACAATAATTACTTACAAGTAAATTCACAGATTGGGGACGACAAATTTATCGTTTGCTTGTTTTATTTATTTATATTTATTACATTTTCTGTTTATTTTATTTTTATCCATTGGTTTTGTACATCCATTACATAACACCTTCATAATTCTTGTAAACTGTGATGTAAAAAATTTCGTCAATAGGTCCATCTCCATTTGAAGAAGACAACTTTACAATTACATGAATGCATGATACATGTCCGAAAGAACAGATACCATGTTGAATCCACAACTGTGATACATATTATGTAAACTGAAGGGAAACGTGGGAGAGATAGGAGAGGGAAGAAATTAATGATATCAGCTGCATCGGGACTTTGTGCAGAATCAGCGGCAATGAACGAAAACTTCGCTGGCCAGCTGCCGCCAGCCATCAGCAGTCCTCCTTGCTTGCCAATTATTGATTCCTAATGGAGGTCGAACACAAATGTGTATTCCCACTCAAGGTTGTGGACTCATTGCCCATCGATACGAATCACTTCCATGAAAATATGGTGTCCGTTCTTTCGGACATGTCCTCCAGTGGGAATCTGAAATTAGCGAGCGTGGAGGACATGAATGGGAACTGCAGACAGGCAGCGCTACGTGGGAATGTGGTTTGGCTGGGAAGCGTGCCGAGACGGTTCACGCATTTGCGATTAATGTACAGTGTCCACCCGGGCTGGCACACATTTTCATTCGCTACCGCTGGTGGCGCACAAAGTCTTGGTGCAGCTTATAACGGATCTTTTACGTTGGGATAAATTTATTTTATTTTTTGTTAGATATTTTCGTTAAATAGCTGAATAAATTGTAATTAGGAATAATTTAATTAAGTAGAGTAGAGAAGATAAAGTCAAAGAGATGTTCATTGGGCGGACATTGTCATAATGTAACGCCATTGCGTTGTTCGGTTGTTAAAAGAAATCGTTTGTGTTCCGTTCTGCTGATCGGTCGTGCGCGTATCTGAAGGGAATTAATTCGGGGACTAGAATAAACTTTCTCATAATAGTTGCGATTCGATGTTCCGACAAAAGGGGTTAACGTCATTGTTAGTTTGAATTGTGGGCGACAGGATTGGTTTTGACAGATACGTGAAAACGGACGTAACGAGGGTTGTTCGCATATCATCCTTGAACGTGGCTTTTTATTTAATTAACGATTGCGGCCTCATTAAAAACTATTATCTCATGATTAGGATCAATCCCTCTTTCCTCCTAGATAGTGATCATTCATTAACAGTGACGTCATAAGAGAAAGGATTATTAATAAAACTGATGTTAAATGACAATTACGTGTTACTCCGTTAGTGTGGAACCGACGTAATATCTCTGAAATGATATTGATATATAATTTGTGTTAAATACTGAACTGAGATAGGAAGTAAATTGAAGTTAGTGAACATTTGATACTGAGACTATAGAAGCAGAAGCGCTTAAGGTTTCTTTTCTCTAAAATCGCAAAATAGGTATGAACTGTAACTCAACGGTCGACATTATGTATTGCAAAGACATTAGCATTTCATACTTATTTTGACGACGCGCTGTTAAACAAAGGAACGTTGAGTCTCTGTACGAGTAATAAAATTAAATCTAAAAACATAATTAATAAAGGCGAACTCCTCTTTAACAAACTGTATTGCGTGTCGTCATCGGGCAATAACTGCTTAACCCTGGAGACTTGTATGGTGAAATTAGAAGTCGGGCATTTAAAAGAAACTTAAAAATCCATTCAAGCTACTTGTTGAAACCATAGTCAAGGGCTGTTAATAAACCTTGATACATGCAACTGATTGGCTGATTTTCTCAAATCTTTCATTTAATTCACTGTTGCTGAACAGCAGCTATGTTCAGAATTTTGGTTGTACTACTTCTTGTTTTTGAGGTGATAATCAAAACACCTGTGTAGTACATTGCTTACTCCTACGGGTAACTCGCGGATAGATAATGAAGAAAAAATACAGTGTTCTGGGTTCACACTGATTTCCTAACAACAGTCCTTTCTTCCTAACAACAATCGTTTCTGTACACTAGTTGTGTCAAATCTTTTGTCTTACCTAGTTCACATTGGAAGGAAACGAGTGTTTATGGGCTACGCATAATATATCTAACACTAACTGCTTTGAAAAAAAAAAGGAGAAAGACAAAACTCCAAAATGGAATGAGATGCGCAAATGAGAGAGCGTCGTGTGGCGAGAGTTTCAAATTTAAACTCTTCCATTCATCATAACTTTACATGTATAGAATTCTTTGGATTTTTTTTAATATACCGATTGTGTGATAAACACTCACTTCTTGGGACACATCGACATTTGCATCAGGCCGCATGCGGCTCAGGGGCGCGGGTTTGGAAATCCCTACTGTACACCATTCTCGACTGAAATAGGAAACTAGGGGAAGGATCGCGATACGCAAAGTATCCTCCGCCACACACCATAATGTGGGTTGTGCACTATAGACGTAGAGGAAACCAGTGCACAGTAGTATTCGATTTTGAGAACAGCGTGCGCACCTTGTTCAGCTGGACAAGGAGAGGGAATGAAATCCGCCATTGTTTTGCGGAAGGATCAACTCACCGACTGGATTGGGATCTGATTCCTGGTCGGGTCCAGAGTGTCGCTCGGTAGGCAGGCACTCCCACAGGTCAGAGGCTCCCAGGGGAATGTGGCAGGACGAGAGAACAATGCGGCGAAAACTCCGGCGTGTGGCCGCTGGCGCCGCCGGGTTGGCTGGCGGCCGCTGGCGTCTTATCATTATTTACAGCGCGGGCCAGCCGCCGGCGGACAGACCTTTCCCCCAGTGTGCCGTGTAATTACTCGACACCCGAGTGGAATAAATCACGAGTGCGGTGCGGGCCCGGAGAATTTTTAATAACGGAGTCGCTCATTACGCGCGGCGACCCGCGTCCAGGCGGCCCGCCGCGGCGGGGCTGGGGTGCTGCGCCCGCCTCCGGCGCCCACCGACGCCCACGCACGCACACACACATACACACACACACGCACTCTCTAATCGCGGCCCACAAATCACCTGTGAGCCGCGCGCCGCAACAGGTGCTGCCGGCTCAAAGAGCTACACGACTCGTGGGAATGCAACAGTGGTAACACCTACACCTGGATCACAGTAACAAAGTGATCGTCACCAATTTGTTGTACCTCAGAAATAATCAATCAGAGAATGAGCTGCTCTTAATTTAGTCAGTTACAGACGACTCTTGCGGCCGGCAACGTAACGTTTCTGACTCGTTCACGTTGTTTGCCTTGTTTCTGTTTCAACATGTCTATTTTGCGGAACAGAACGTCTGAAAATAGATCAAAAAGTGCGTAAAAAATAAGGCTAATAACATCGGCTAATCAAATTAAACATAACTAGTTATCGGACAGCGTTAGGATATATCCAGAAGGGAAACATGCAACTGTTGCCGCTGCAACCATGTTGTGTGTACTGACCGAACCGAACCGACAACATCGCCTCTGCTACGCTCCATTGTCGATCGCGTTACTTTCATCGACGTATAGTGAAATCCCAACTTACTCCGAGCCGTTACTCCAGAAACCGACAGTTTTTCGTTACGGCTATATGATCTTATCCAGTGCCGTGTTTTACGAGTTCATAGTAGGCGAAGACACGCTTCCACAGACGAAGTCACAATTGCACATTAACTTTGTTACGTTTGATCCAGAAATCGTTTCACCAAACTTCGCGGAATTG
Organism: Schistocerca nitens; assembly: GCF_023898315.1. Lineage (NCBI taxonomy): Eukaryota > Metazoa > Arthropoda > Insecta > Orthoptera > Acrididae > Schistocerca > Schistocerca nitens. Next base: position 925,006,222 of record NC_064617.1, on the reverse strand, counting down.
TAAGTCTCTGTACCTGCATTCTGGAGGATTCTTGTTGAAATATCCGTCCGGCCATCTGGACTTCGATTTTTTGTGTTTCCCTAAGGCAAATATCGCGATAGCTCCTTTGAAAACGACAGATACGATGTCCCCATCATTCACCGAATACTTCTCTAACGACCTCCACGGAAGGTTAAACTCTGGACTACTTTCTTTCTTTCTTCAGGTCAGAGGTCCTATGAATTGTTATGGAAATACTGCACTCCTCCAGATTAACACCGAAGGAATTTATAAATTCTTTTGCTCATCCGTCATCTCGGCTCTCTCTTCTTCTTCTTTTTATTAACAAATGTTGTGATGGTTCTTTCTGAAAGGATAAGACCGATTTCCTTCTCAGTCAGATCTAGGGCTTTGTCTGTAAGGACTTCGTCGACGGAACATTAAAACCCTCATATCCTTTTTTTGATTAACACAGTCTTCACTAATGTGTGAGTTCCTGTTGCGTCGTACCTCTCCCAGAGGACGCTATAGCAGCGCTATTCGGACGAAGTGTGTGAGTGAGACTGCCTTACTGAGACTGCCATATGTTAACGGAGGCTGCAGCAAGTGGGAAATAGAGGAAAACATCCTTGCAATGCACTAAGACTTTTACTAAGAGAGAGATGTTGCACGTTACTTTTGTAGTCATGGTTTATTCTCAGCTTTTTATCAATATGCCAGTACAATAAAAAAAATGGTTCAAATGGCTCTGAGCACTATGGGACTTAACAGCTATGGTCATCAGTCCCCTAGAACTTAGAACTACTTAAACCTAACTAACCTAAGAACAACACACAACACCCAGTCATCACGAGGCAGAGAAAATCCCTGACCCCGCCAGGAATCGAACCCGGGACCCCGTGCTCGAGAAGCCAGTACAATCAATCCACCTCTTTATTCGAGTAAATTAGTTAGATAATACATACATAAAAAGAGGTTTTGCATCACCTCGGTTCCGAGAGTTCCGGAACCTGTGCAGGAAATTGGAATAGACATAAACATAAACATCATTTCCACGCTTTTTATTGCTCATCAAAACCACACATTGCATGTTGTACCACCATACAGCAAGACCTTCAGAGGTGGTGGTCCAGATTGCTGTGCACACCGGTACCTAGAATACTCAGTAGGACGTCCTCTTGCTCTGATGCATGCCTGTATTCGTCGTGGCACACTGTCCACAAGTTCATCAATGCACTGTTAGTCCAGATTGTCCCATTCCTCAACGGCGATTCAGCGTACATCCCTCAGAGTGGTTGGTGGCTCACGTCGTCCATAAAAGCCCTTTTCAATCTATCCCAGGCATGTTCGATAGGGTTCATGTCTGGAGAACATGCTGGCCACTCCAGTAGAGCGATGTCGTTACCGTGAAGGAAATCATTCACAAGATGTGCACGATGGGGGCGCGAACTGGCGTCCATGAAGACGAATGCCTTGCCAGTATGCTGCACTATCGGTTGCACTATCGGTCGGAGGATGGCGTATCGTACAGCCGTTACGGCGCCTTCCATGGCCACCAGCGGCGTACGCCGGCCCCACATAATGCCTGCCCAAAACAGCAGTGAACCTCCATATTGCTGAACTCGCTCGACAGTGTGTCTAAGGCGTTCAGCCTGACCGGGTTTGCTTTCAGACACGTCTCTGACGATTGTCAGGTTGAAAGTATAAGCATTACTCATCGGTGAAGAGAACATGATACAAATCCTGAGCGGTGCATTCGGCATGTTGTTGGGCCCATCTGTACCGCGCTGCGTGGTGTCGTGGTTGCAAAGATGGACTTCGCCATGGACGTCGGGAGTACAGCTGCGCATCATGCAGCCTATTGCGGAGAGTTTGAGTTGTAACACGACGTCCTATGGGTGCACAAAAAGCATTATTCAACGTGGTGGCGTTGCTGTCAGGGTTCGTCCGAGCCATAATCAGTAGGTAGCGATCATCCACTGCAGTAGTAGCCCTTGGGCGGCCTGAGCGAGGCATGTCATAAGACAGTTCCTATCTCTCTTTATGTCCACCATGTCCGAACAACATCGCTTTGGTTCACTCCAAGACGCCTGGACATTTCCCTTGTTGAGAGCCCTTCCTGGCACGAAGTAATAATGCTGACGCTATCGAACCGCCGTATTGACCGTATAGGCATGGTTGAACTACAGACGAGCCGTGTACCTCCTTCCTGGTGGAATGACTAGAACTGATCGGCTGTCGGACCCCCTCCGTCTAATAGGCGCTGCTCATGGATGGTTGTTTACATCTTGGGCGGGTTATGTGACATCTCTGAACAGTCAAAGGGACTGTGTCGGTGATACAATATCACTGTCAACGTCTGTCTTTAGGAGTTCTGGGAACCGAGATGATGCAAAACCTTTTTTGATGTGTGTAATATAGGGATCCAGTCTAAGAGTCCTACAGTTGTCAGGTTTGTGTTGAGCAGGGTGCTATGAGGAGTACGAGAGCGTCAAGCAGCTACTTGTATTATTCACAACGAAACATTGGTTTGTCAGCCTTCCCCTAGCAGCTCAGTCGCGCCAGCGGTGCGCGTACCCAGTCATCAGTAGCAGGCACATGTGGCCCGGCAGTCCGGTTGCATTGCAGTAGGTTCGCGTGGCAGCCGTTACGTCACGGACGGTGGACAGTACCTAGGCGTAGCATCTGACATGGCACTCGATGGACGGCAGCGGACAGCAGCTTCTGCTAGCTGATCTCCAAAGCACTTTCGTTGAGGACGTGCGTCCAGAAGATTGGCCCTCCAGCCCAGCTTGTAGTACTGTTTGTCGTGTAGAGTTCGACCCACAGCTTCCACTTCGGAGTCAGAGGCTGGCAGCGTCAGTGTTGGATGCAGGATCGGCGCGAGTAGCAATAGTGGCTCCCCCTGACTATGGCGAATGGCGTATAGATTCTTGGTCCTGCTCGTCAAGCCACCAGTAGTCCAGCAGAATGATGGCGATCTCTACACCCCATCAGTGATGACTTGGAAGTTGACTCTGCAGCTTACAGTGGCAGAGTCTCTCCAGCGAGACTTGCGACTCCATACATGATAATAGGTGATTAGGTGCGCAGATGGTCGAGTGACACAACATCCCCTGTACCATGGACGGCTGCAACTGAGAGTGAGATCAAGAAAAGTTAATATTTAAGCTGGCGCGTGCCCTGTACTCTACAGTGGTGAGGATAGCTTGGCATCATGTGTGTTTGCTTGTCTGCTCACCTATCCTAGGTACTTCGGACTCTCATAACTCCGTCTTACAGACGCTATTTTCTACTGCATAAGTGTCTGAATAGTTACTGTCGCTTTATAAATGGGCTTTCTTGTGACACACTGCACTATCAGCAGTATGAACATATCTGTCTGTTGCTATAATGTCACTGTGCTTTGTTCGTGGTCTGGGGCGCTCGGTCGGTCCCGCTTGTCGCAGTCACTTTTGTGTGCACCATGGCTTGCTCCACATTTCCTACCGGCTGGCAGTTTGCTGGTCATCTCTTCTGGTGTCACCAGTGAAGAGCTTCAAAAAATTTTTAGTGTTCGCTCATTCTATTTTCCTGGGATGAAAACAGTAATATACATCTTATTAAATAAACAAAAACACATTAAATACAAGCATTTAGCACTGAGCTATGGCCATTATATTTATACACGTTTTGATTTTGTTCTTCAAATATTTTACAGAAGTCATAAAAATCGCATAATTGAGACTTTGGCTTTTTGAGCTGGATGTTACGCAGTAGATCTATCAGTCCAAGCCGAAAGCAACGGGATAGACTTGCAACAAAAAGTGAGAACACACTGACGAATAAGTGAAAACCATTCTTGAAGTATTAAGAAATATTAGAAAATTGTTTATACGGTGCTTGAATTACTGGAGCATAATTGGTCATATCTGCATCACGAGTGACTGCTTCTAGTTCCAGTAGGCCTTGTATGCTCCATGTCAAGAACATAAAGCTGATTTTTCCTGGTTCCTTTCTTTCTTAAAAAAATTCTGAATTTTTTAGTAATGTTCTTTTATGTTTTTCTCATACCATTAAGAGGTTTCAAGTAACGGATGTGGATCATAAAAGTTGGTTAAAACTTCCAAAAATCACCGATATGCTCCTTCTCTTTTCTAAAAATATTTAGGAATGTTTTAATTTTGTGAGAAGAAAGTGGTTAATGCCGCCTTTGTGGATGTCATAGTAATGGTGCTCTCTTAATTTTTTTTTAGCATGTAATAGTACGGCGACATGTAAAACACGTATCTAAAAGATACGAGAGGTGTCAGGGACAGAGGAACACTCGAATATGAAAAACAGATAGATGATTATTTATGTAGTACTTACAGGGAAATGAAAAGATCGCTGCAGGACAGAAATAGATAGATGGCGGTATCAAAATCATCGATAGACTGATAAGACGAAGAAGAGGTAGTGCGACTGGCTACTAACAACAGGAAAAGAAAGCATGAGTGGTGGAGGGGTGAATGTGAGAATGCAGTCAAGACCAGGAGGAAAGTGTGGATGAAATGTAAATCCTGTAAAAAGCAAGAAGTATGGTCGAACTTCCAGAATGCGAGAAAAACTGCTAGCAAAACTATCGGAAATGCCAAGAGAAATAGATGGAATGAGAAACTTGGAGAAGCAAACACAGCCTTCAAGAAACACAAATCACGAGTCTTTTTCAGAGAAATGAAGAACAGAATTAAAGGCTTCCAGGCAAAAGAAACCTTCGTAGCAGGACAAGATGGCACAATTAAAATTGGCGAGGAAGAGGTTAGTATTTTAGAGATTTGCTGAATGCAGAAGCACCGACAGTAAAGTGGGCACACTTATGCTCTAGGGACGAACGTCAAGATAACCTAGACAATGCACCCACTGGGGCAGAAGTAGCAGAGGCAATTAAAAAGCTCAAAAACAACAAGGCATCAAGCAGTGATGGTATTTGTGCTCAAGAGATCAAACGAGGTGGGCCTGAAATAGAAAGAAGTATGTACAATGTAATAATCGATATCTGGAGAAATAAAGAAAATATCCATAGACTGGAAAGAAGCCATTATAATACCGTTACACGAGAAAGGGGACAAGAAAGTGCTGGATAACTACAGGGGCATCTCTCTCTTAAACATAGGGTACAAGGTTTTGTCGAGAATCTTGCTGAACAGAGTTGAAGAACAACTGGGGCCGTCAATAGGAGAGTACCAGTGTGGCTTTTTTTAAAAAATGGAGCAACCGTACAGAACAGATATTTGGAATTAAAAGGATAATAGGACACAGGAAAGGAAAAAAGACAAAACGGTCATTTGTGGACTTCCACAAGGCCTACGATTCAGTTAACAGAAATACTGTTAGGATATAAGAGCACTGGATGCTACAACACATGCAATAATAAAGGAAACGTTAAGCGACACTACTGCCAGGATCAGGCATCGCAGTACGCTGCCAGACAGCTTCGAAGAGTCCGGCAAGGGGATGGACTGTCACCAATTTTAGACGAAGTAGCGAGACAACAGAGACAACTAAATAGTAACATGAAGATCAAAGGTGTGCAAATAGGGTACAGGGTCAAACATAATGCAACATTGGACTGCCTGGCATTCGCAGACGACATGATACTCTTAAATGAGACAAGAAGAAGAGGCAAAGACAGCACCAGAAAATCTAGTCGAAACAGCAGAAAAGGTCGGACTGAAGATTGCATATAAGAAGACCAAGACATTGAACACTGAGTGTGACTGGCCAAGTGATGGCGAAAGTCAACAGTTTTTGTTATTTGGGGGCATACAGAGCACCAGTAGCGCAGTAGACAGGGTACAGCTTTTGCAGAAGCTTCGGTATGCGGTAACAACAACATATGGCAAGATAAATATGACACGGAATGCTAAATTGCGACATTACACAGCAACTGTAAGAAATGCTGCTCTGCATACATCAGAAACGATCACACTCGGCAAGAGAGCTTGTATACACTTGGAGAAGGAGGAGCGGAAAATCTTGAGAGACGTATGGGGCACCAAAAAACATGGGGATATCTGGATACAAAGAACACGACAGGAACTGTATGAAAATATTGAACACATATCGAGCGAGTTGTTGGGCACATCATGAGGGTGGACGAGGAGAGGTTGACCAAGAAAATATGGAATGCAGCAAGTCATATGAGAACAATCTGAGATGGCTGGAAGGCTTTAGCAATAAAAGAAAGGAATCTGCAGGCAGTAGTACAGGACAGGGAGAAGCATAAAGGATTGGTGGATGGTCACAGGTGACCGGACACCAAAATCAAAGTTGTCCTAACAGTAGAAGAAAGAAACATAAGAAGCGAGAGAATGAAGAGGTATCGGGAAGAAATCAGACGTGCAAAACAAGCCACACGTGATCCTGTAGGGTCCTAACTAAGCAGAAGAAGAAGGACTCACCACGTAGGGGTACGACGAGACAACACGACAAAACCCGATGAATTTCAATTTGGAATAGATTATTCTATTTCCTCTGAGTCAAGCTGTATACAAGGCGTATTCCTAACACTCGATGGGTGCTGTGACGATTGCAGTTAAGAATCGTTTACGAAGTAATAGCTCTCCAATCAACCAAATGCGCCCTTTTGTTTCCACTCACAGTCAGTTACAGTCGCCTCGCTTCCCACCGGTGCTGCGCTGTGTGGAACAGGTGAGACTGGCGACCGGCCGCAGCGACGCAAACGGGCGGCGAGATTAGTTGGGGGCGGGGCGCCATTGTGTGCGGCAAAATAAAATCGTAAATACATGTAATTGAATGAGGCGCCGCTGCGCGCGCTCACATCGCGCGTTTCGTCTCGCTCACCCCTCCCTCCCCGCTCCCAAACCCTTCTCCCATTTCCTCCCTCCCCCTCCCCCACAACTTTTTCAGTCTATTCATGCTAGTCTTTGCCCGTCATTAGCGTTCATATCTTGCGGCCAAAACAAAACAACACAGAAAATGTGCCGCCGCCCGGCGTGGCGAATCACACAAGAATGTACCTCTCATGGTTGTAAATAGCATCCACTACCCACATTGCTGAACAAGGGAGATGACGATAATGTGGTAGTTAAGTTCTCATTATCTCTCTAATGTTGCGTACAGGGTGTTCTACCTGACGTGAGTGACTATAACATTAAGTAAACAATTCAGGATATCGAAAAATAGATTTTCGGCATGTCGTGGGGCCAGTAGTTTGTTGCACGGTTAACCATCGAGTGAGCACGCCGATTTTCGTAACACAAACGAGCGCACGGCACACTTTGCACACTTGTAAAGAATAGCTGCCTTTATGTTACCAAGGCAAGTATGTAAGGAAAATGTTAGTTTAATCTTAGTTCAATTAAATAACGATAAAATAAACTTACACAATATACGCTAAAGCACGGTTTAATTAACAATAAGGAAATACGCTTTCATTATATCTCTCTGTTGCTGCGAGCATGTGTTATTCCAGCCGGCCGAAGTGGCCGTGCGGTTAAAGGCGCTGCAGTCTGGAACCGCAAGACCGCTACGGTCGCAGGTTCAAATCCTGCCTCGGGCATGGATGTTTGTGATGTCCTTAGGTTAGTTAGGTTTAACTAGTTCTAAGTTCTAGGGGACTAATAACCTCAGCAGTTGAGTCCCATAGTGCTCAGAGCCATTTTGTTATTCCACACTAATGAAGCACACAAAGCATTAAACCCCGCAGCTGCATGAAGCCCCATCTACCGCTTATTCAATTACTCATCCTCTCGTAGATAGCTGCCTCAGTGTGGTTTGTGCTGCTAGCTCTTAATGTGGGTCATTTTCTTGCACGGATCGTAAATTTTTTTCTGACCTAGCTCGCTGTTTATTTTATATTGCTGCTGCTCACTTTATCACTGTGTTAACTGAAAAAATAACGAGGGAGAAGGTATGGGCTCGCAACCGTGAAACAACAATGGAACGGTGGAAAACAATTTTATTTGTCCAGAATGAGATTTTCACTCTGCAGTGGAGCGTGCACTGATATGAAACTTCGTGGCAGATTAAAACTGTGTACCAGACCGAGACTCGAACTCGGGACCTATGCCTTCCGCGGGCAAGTGCTCTACCAACTGAGCTACCCAAGCACGACTCACGCCCCGTCCTCACAGCTGTACTTCTGCCAGTACCTCGTCTCCTACCTTCCAAACTTTACTGAAGCTCTCTTGCGAACCAGTTCGAGTCTCGGTCCGGCACACAATTTTAATCTGCCAGGAAGTTTCAATTTTATTTGTGTTTGGCACACTTTATGCATTGGCGCGCGCTCGACGGTTAAAGCTTGTTGCATTTTATGTACTAGATGTCTTTCAAGACCTCTTTTCTTTCAAAAAGAAACTTTAGGCCTAATCATTTTAACGCATTTGACTGGAGAAATAGAAATAAGAGGCTCCAATGGCTCTGAGCACTATGCGACTTAACTTGTGAGGTCATCAGTCGCCTAGAACTTAGAACTAATTAAACCTAACTAACCTAAGGACATCACACACATCCATGCCCGAGGCAGGATTCGAACCTGCGACCGTAGCAGTCGCGCGGTTCCGTACTGCGCGCCTAGAACCGCACGGCCACTCCGACCGGCGGAAATAAGAGGATGTGATCCTTAGTAATGTTTCAGAACATAGTTTCACTAAAGTAGAGGTTGTTATTCTCAATACAGGCAGTTCTCATCTGTCTGATTTGACTTCACTGAGTTTGTGTCTACGATTTCCTTAGACCTATTCGTTTCCCTTTGCTGCGCAGGGTAGCCGCGCGGTCTCAGACGCCTTGCCACGATCCGCGCGGCTCCTCCGTCGGAGGTTCGAGTCCTCCCTCGGGCATGGGTGTGTGTGTGTTGTTCTTAGTGTAAGGACCTCAGCAGTTTGGTCCCATAAGACCTTAACACAAATTTCCAAATTTGTCTCCCTTCTTTAGAAATACAATAGAATATTTTCTTAAATATTCTTAGTCCTCTTACACTGTTGACGTGCTGTTTCTGGATCTTCTGTGCTAATCAGAGACACTTACATTCAACTTAAGCCTATCACTACTTTGCAGTTTAACCTGTAAGTTCATAAGAGATTACGAACCCGTGTTTCAACGCCCTGAGACATTCTCCTTCATATGAAGTCTGCCTCATAAGTGAACAAACGCATTCCGACATTATTTTAGATTTAGTAGTGACAAGGAACTATTTCACAGTGGACTAATTAAAGGGGAGTAAACATAGACTAAACCAAGACAAAACTGAAATACGGTCATTACATCACATCCCGTCTAGTCACTCGCTGTCTGTGAGTAGGAATTGCACGTTATAAGCGCAGTTTGTGCAATGCATACGTTTTTGCACTCTATATCCTACGACACCTAATAAGTTGAAAATATATGAGCTAGTGTGATATCAAAATATCGAAGTCTCCGTCCCTGCAACCACGTTCCCCGAAGTTACACTGCAGCAGGAGCTTACCAACTTTGAAATCTTCAGTTAGAACCCCCGTTTCTTATTTCAGATTACGATTCTACGGCGAAATGTACGTAAGTTATGTCTGAAGCATTTTCTTTGTTACGCCACAGATGGCGCTGTAATCGGAGGAACAGAAATGGGTACAAAATCGTAATTTACGACACCTACTCAATGGCCCTTGAATAATCCAATGGCACGAGGGACCTGATCTCAGTCTCCGAGGGTAGAACAGGCCAGTATTTCAAAACTTATATTTGGAAACCCCATTGACACCGTTACATTCCTCCGACATATCGAGCAGTTGGCACTTATTGGTACACCTTATCTTTTAAATACCCCCATAGAAAAAAATCTGGCGACGTCAAATGCGGCGACCTAGCGGGCCAATTAATAGGGCCACCTTGCCTATCTACCACCCGGCAATTACAGCGCGATTCCGATACGTCCCTAGGTTGAAATGGCTCTAAGCACTATGAGACTTAACATCGGAGGTCATCAGTCCCCTAGACTTAGAACTACTCAAACCTAACTAACCTAAGGACATCACATACATCCATGCCCGAGGCAGGATTCGAACCTGCGAGCGTAACAGCGATTCCGGACTGAAGCGCCTAGAACCGCTCGGCCACAGCGGCAGGCCGTCCGTAGGTAGTATTGTCACAATACTGCATCGTCATGAGTACCATCCATAGCACATGCCACTGCATCAAGAAATTCTAGTCGCCGATTTCCATAACTGGGTAGTGTTTTGTGATTGGGAACGTCAACAAACGCAAACGATCCCCTCGCTCTTTGCCGAAGCGTTAGCAGGCATAACGTGCATTGCGTTACGGTAAGTTGACCATGAACATCTTTGGTCGGGGGAACAAACTCTTTGGCCCGTTTTTTATCGATGGCACGTTGAATGGATGCAAATGTGAAACACATTTGGAAGAGGAAATACCGGTACTACTGCAGGATGTTTCCCTGGACGTTCGGGAATGTATGTTGTTTCAGCATGACAGTCGCCCAGCACACTACGCAGTTGAAGTAAGGAAGGTATTAGACCGTGTTTAAGCTGGTAGGTGGTGGCCCTATCAATTGGCCCGCTAGGTCGCCGGATTTGACGTCGCCAAATTTCTTTCTATGGGGATATTTAAAAGATAAGCTGTACCGGCAGGTGCCAACTGTTCGATATGGCGGAGGAACATAACGGTGCGAATGGGGTTTCCAAATAGAAGTTACGAAATAGTGGCCTGTCCTACCGTCGCAGCACTGAGATAGGGTCCCACGTGCCACTGGGTATTCAATAGACACTGAGTAACATGTCGTAAATTACGATTGTGTACCCATTTCTATTCCTCCCATTCCAGCCACATCTGTGGGGAACAAAGAAAATTCTTCAGACAAATCGTATGTAGATTTCACCATAGAACTGTAATCTGAAATAAAAAAACTAATATCCCCATTGAAGATCTCAAAGTTGTCCTCCACCACCCACGAACGGGTAGGGAGATGGGTCCAAGTGGTATCGTTCGATGTCCCCCTCCGAGACAAACAAATTGTAATTAGAATAATAAGAACTTTTTTGGATCCGATGTGTACTTTTCGAGATATTTTAATGTCTTCAGTCAAAATGAACACCCTGCATACCAGGTGATTATAATTAAACTGGTCATGTAGCAAGTGCTGCAGTGCAGGCTGTATACAGTAGAGCGCGCTGTAACATCGTAGGTATGTTCGTTACAAGCTGCGCTCACAGAGTATGCTGAAAAAAGAAAAAAAAAAAGGTTCCACTTTCCCCCACAGGTGAAATTATGGCTCTGCGATCAGACAGAGATCAATGAAGGTCCAAAAATGGGAGGAACGATAATTGTGTTTCTGGCACTTTTATTAGGATATAGTCCCACGTCACAACATGCATTCACAATCGTCTCCCGATTCAGAAACGTGTTGCATCCATAAGGTCGACGGTTGCTTGCAGCACATCCGGTGTAATCAGAACGATATGCAGTTGTACGCTATCTTTCAGATCTGATAGAAACGATCTTTTATATATCCCCACATCCAGAAGTCATATGGTTTTGGGTAGGGGAATCTGGAAAGCCACACATCTTGAAATTGCTTAGAGGTGCTGTGGTAGTTACCGAAGTATTTTTGAAGCAAGTGTTTCACCTGGCAAGCGACAAATGGTGTCGTCCCATCTTGCATGAAAACAATGGACTCAAATGTCGCACGAGGAGGTCCATATAACGTGCGGATGTCACTGTACACTTAACATGCACATGAGGTGTCATTTCCTCGAAGAAAAACTGACCGAGAACGAAAGAGCGTGTGAAACTACACCACACAGTCATATCTTGTACAACACGTGGCGGAGTACATCTCCAGATGCGACAGTTCTGTGGATTCACTGCACCATGCAGAGCGATAAAGCACGTTGTGAGTACCAAACGACGAAGGGCAAAGTCACGGCACTGTAGCCCATCTTGGGGCTTCATTTAGTGCACATTCTGAATCTGGTTGGACTACAAGTGTAAAATGCACTTCAAAATCTTTTGAACTGTTGACCTGGGGAGAGAAAATTCCCATGACACAGCTCGGGCACTGACTGTATTGTTTGAGGCATGTGCTGCACGGTCGGTTATAGCTACAGCAACTTCAACAGCTACTTTCATGGGAATGGGCTGCGTTCCTCTCCTAGCTGCACCACCTATTCTCCTGTTTCTTCAGATTTCTTGACCATATTCTTTAGCCAATTTTTTTGGCATGGGGCCTCTTCACAGAAGTTTTTGTCGGCGATATTTCTGCGATGCAGCGCTGCTATTGGTGCTCTTCTGATAAAACAACTTTACCAGCAGGCCATGGTTTTTCTTCTCAATAGCCACTGCATTTCGTACGAAAGAAATCTTCAATCTTCTTAAACCTTTACACCAACAGTCCCTTCACAAAAGAAATCTACATACGTTGCCAACTGAGAAACAGCATACTGACATCAAAACAGAAACATTTCACATTCTGCTGCTTACAGTGCCATATTTTCAGCTGGTGGCAGGAAGTGAAGAAAATCAGAATTATTCTTTTCAGCATACTCCGCCGGTGCACCGATTAATGAACTTATCTCGATATTTCAGCACCCTATTATGTATACAGTCCGCACTACAGCGCTCGGAGCACCGTCAGTTTAATTATAACCACCCCGTATATCAGATTTTGGATTTTTTCTGTTTTACCAGACTACTGCATGGAAATGAGGCTTCGGATATTTCCTCAATTACGAGTGTGTTACAATTTTTATTCAGATAATGAACTCTTCTTCCTGGAGACTAAGAATGGTCCATGATCGGATTTGCTCCTGTGGAAAGAGACATCTTCGCACTATGAATTTGGTGTAAACCTCGTGGAGTGGGATGAAGTTCTCGTGCCGGACTCGGCGACTGCCAGATTCCACAGGGCAGTGGTGGGTGGGGGGAAAAGGGGAGGGGGAGAAAGAGATAGGAGGGGGCAGCAGTTCCTTTGTGACGGCAGCCGCGACTGCACTTTTTCTGGCAGCCTGGCCATTGATGAGCGCCCCATTGTTGACAAAACAATGCAGCCGTTGCGCGAGAAAAATGGACTGGAAACAGGAAAAAAAGGAGCGGCGAGCAGGATGAGAGCAGTAGCTAGCTGTCCTTTCCTCTACCACGTTATAACTGCATAGCATGTGCTCGTACACTTCCTCAAACAGCTCCAAAATGAGTCCGGCATAAATAAGCGACCAGCGTCGCTGCGAAGTGACGTGTGATGCCACTTGAGCTGATATTCTGAAGAAAAACTAAACCAAAATAAGTACTGAAATAACCAGTAGGTTTTGACTGTGGAATAAAGCTGAAGGTCATGGTACGACTGATTCATAGCCCAGTTATGAGCCGATTTACTGCGTCTCTTATTTTTTTATTTATAATCTATTCCATATTTCGATGAGCAACTCATCATCATGCCGGCCGCGGCGGTCTAGCGGTTTAGGCGCTCAGTCCGGAACCGCGCGACTGCTACGGTCGCAGGTTCGAATCCTGCCTCGGGCATGGATGTGTGTGATGTCCTTAGGTTAGTTAGGTTTAAGTAGTTCTAGGTTCTAGGGGACTGATGACCACAGATGTTAAGTTCCATAGTGCTCAGAGCCATTTGAACCATTTGAACTCATCATCATAATCACCACCAACAACAACACCAGATAGATTTCGAATCCCGGTCCAGCAGACAGTTGTCTTCCACAGGGTTGTAAATCAGTGCACGCTACACTGCGGGGAGGAAGTTCATCTTGGAACAATCTTCTATGCCAGGCCTGGGCAATCTATGGCGACCCGCGTACCTGTTTCACATACATACTGAATCTCCCGGGACGCCTCGCCACGTGACACGACAGCAACATTCCTATCGCATAAAGTCAAAACTATAGAGTATGTGATGTAAATGTTTATGGGGTAACGCACCGATATGAATGGCGCCCCTTTCCCTACACGCCACGCCAATAAATTATGCCTTGTAACCCCCATTTTTGAGAATACATTCATTTTACTCATACCCCATATTCAGAAGTTTACATTTACTTACGTATCATGAACATTGTTTATTTACTAACGACTTCATACAACAGCTGTCTTAAAAACTTCCATTGCAAGATTCTGCAACGCCTTTAGTTAAGAAACAATGTTTACAATAAGCAAATAAATGTAAACGCCTAGATATGAGATTCCAGACATCTTGATATGTCATCACGGAGAAATTAGCGCCTGTAAAAGCAACTGGCTGCAACTAGTTAGTTATGAATTACCTTTAATTTCAATAATTGCAGCGTTCTAATACACTCACAACGGACAAGAAATATTCACTAATATTAATATGAAATTATCGGAAAATATGTAGGATGAAGCACAAAGCGAGCGCCTCGCTCTCTCCCTCCTTTGAAATCCTTCCACGGGAAGGACTGAAACCTGAGTTATAAATATACGATTCTAGGAATGAACCGTCATCCTCGTCTAAATATCGCTAGGTCTTAAAGGTGTGAGGGGTGAGGTGGTAGCGAAGTACGAGTTGTTTTTTGACCAGAATATTTCTTCATGAAACCGTTGTATCGTTGGTTCAACATTCTCGATGTGTTGCTGACAAGGGAACCTCCCCATCGCACCCCCCTCAGATTTAGTTATAAGTTGGCTTAGTGGGTAGGCCTTGATAAACTGAACACAGATCAATTGAGAAAACAGGAAGAAGTTGTGTGGAACTGTGAAAAAATAAGCAAAATATACAAACTGAGTAGTCCACGGGTCGTATACGCAACATCATGTAAAAAATATGCTCAGGAGCGTCGTGGTCCCGTGGTAGCGTGAGCAGCTGCTGAACGAGATGTCCTTGGTTCAAGTCTTCCCTCCAGTGAAAATTTTATTTTCTTTATTTTTGCATAGTTATTATCTGTCCGTTCGTTCATTGACGTCTTTGGTCACTGTAATAAGGTTAGTGTCCGTGTTTTACGACCGTATCGCAAAACCGTGCGATTAGTAGACGAAAGGACGTGCCTCTCCAATGGGAACCGAAAACATTTGATCGCAAGGTCACAGGTCAACCGATTCCTCCACAGGAAAACACATCTGATATATTCTATACGACACTGGTGACGGCATGTGCGTCACATGACAGGAATATGTTGTCGACCCACCTAACTTGTACACTTGGCGAAGGGGTAAAAAGATTCTTCTACCTTGCCCGATTTAGGTTTTCTTGTGGATGTGATAATCACTCCCAAAAAGTGATGAAAACATAAGAGTTTGTCACATAAACTGAAAATAAAAAATTAAACTTTTCACTCGATGGAAGATTTGAACCAAGGACCTTTCGTTCTGCAGCTGCTCACGTTACCACGGGACCACGGCGCTCCTGCGTTCCCAGCGTCCTTGACGTTCCCTATCTTCCCATGAACTACTCAGTTTGTATATTTTGCTTTTTTTTTTCACAGTTCCACACAACTTCTTCTTGTTTTCTCAATTGATCTGTTTTCAGTTTTTCAAGGCCTATCCACTGTGCCAACTTATAACTAAATCTGAGGGGGGTGCGATGGGGAGGTTCCCTTGTGAGTAATGACAAGTATATGTTTCCTCTGCCCGCATCTCGTGGTCGTGCGGTAGCGTTCTCGCTTCCCACGCCCGGGTTACCGGGTTCGATTCCCGGCGGGGTCAGGGATTTTCTCTGCCTCGTGATGGCTGGGTGTTGTGTGCTGTCCTTAGGTTAGTTAGGTTTAAGTAGTTCTAAGTTCTAGGGGACTGATGACCATAGATGTTAAGTCCCATAGTGCTCAGAGTTATTTGAACCATTTTTTTGTTTCCTCTTGTCAGTGGAATTCGATGGCATGTCGAAGCAGTGAACATTCGAGTTGTATGAAACTACTTAGTAATTTTTCGTCTACATCTCCAGAAGACAGATAGTACTATTGTTTTACCTCTCAACTTGTCTAACACGTTTGCTACTAATGTGTACCGACTAGGTGAAATACGATTTGGTGGTATAGGCAAATATTACTAGTGAGCATTCGACTATTTGTATTTGCCGTCCTGCCACAACAGATGCTGTCGTTATAAATATGTGACAAGCATAACGAAATGTTTGCAGCAGACGGCACTGTGAACTGCACGCGAAAGTGCTGTGGCATGTACGACGCTGACGGCGCTGACTAGTGCCCCCCCCCCCCCATATGGTAGGGTATTCGTTCATTCATTTATGTAAGAGCCAGATTCTAGAGGGTTTTAATCTGTCAGAAAGTTTCACAACTACTTACAATTAACTGCAGAATGAACGATTCATCTTCAAAACAATCCATAAGATGTGGCTAAGCATCCGTTTCAGGTGCACTAGTCTGTCAGGAAGTTACAAAAAATATTATTTTCTAATTTAGTCTAATTTAATAAAGGCTTTCACGGCCTATGTTAACTTCCGCTAAAGCTTACGAAATGAGATGCAATGTTAGATACATTAACCTATTTACTATTTTTTCGTTTCTGTCTCTGGGAGACATATTTAAACAGAACCATTGTTTTACATATGAAGATGTCTCCCATATACAGGGGCAATACGTTAATAACTAGTTTTATACATCGACCACAGTCTCCCAGCGCGGAAGGTTGAAACGTTATTTTTACTACCAAAAATACAAGCACATGCCATAGCTACAAAATAAGAAAACTTAACTGAATATCGGAACCCTGCCGTACTGAAAACACAGTTTAATAATAATGACGCTAAAATTGCAGCAGAACATAGTTACGAACCTGGCTCGATGGCGCGTTCGAGCTACTATGATGCAAGTTATCCGCAGGTTTCAGGTTTCACCCGTATTACTCCCGACATTTTCCGGTATTTACACATTACTTTCTCTCCGGGATCAGTTTGAGTGTACAAAACACGTCTAATAAGATACACATCGAATTATAGGTTTCTGCGTACCGGTATTAGTGGCTCTTATCACTACTTGTAACTTCAACAGAAATAATTAAAATAAGTGGTACACTAATATTTGAGTTATTCAAAAAGAAAACAGCTGGAGTGATCGTAGCGCCATTGCCTACGATAGAAGATGTGGTCCCTGAGCGCTAAGGCCCCAAACTCGTCGCTAGAGGGACATGGATGAACGCACATCCCTGTGACGAGATATCGAGCACGTGTACGCGTCGACCGTCCACAGCACTCAACATTGCTGAAAACAGAAAAATGGGGGCTTCAAAAGAAGAGAAAAGGGGAGTAGTGCGTGTCCTTAAGGCGGAAGGAACGCGTCGAACGGAAATCCATCAAAGAACGCCACAAGTGTACGGAGAGCACTAAATGTATGTTACATTTCGCACCGTAACTCGCCCGTCATCAATAATGAGGATATCTACCAGTCGGACAATGGTATCGGTAATGGTGTGTGACGTTTCAGATCGTGCTCGATCGGCCAACGACAGTCGCCTGTACTGCGCCTTGACCCTTGCAACGGATATGCAGTGCTCTTCATACACTTGTGACATGTTTTGACGAAATGTCCGTTCCCCGCACTCCTGTCGCTGAAAAGAATGGCACTACTTCGTTTTGGTCATAATTTGAAGCCTCCATGTTTAGAGTTCCGTTCCTCAATCGTGAAAACGAAACCCTTTATAGGATCACTTTCTTGTCTGTCTGTTGAGACTCCTTTTCCCGAGGAACGGGTAGAGGTATCAGGCTGAAATTTACCTCACATTCCAAGGTGCTTTGGCGGTGTAAAAATTTGATGCTTTCAAGTCAATGCAGTCAAAAGATACGACCAGTTATGTTACATATTTTGATACCGCGAACTCACTCAGTAGGAACTATAGATGAATTGTCTGTATACATAATTAGGTTCGTACGGAAGCCTCAGAGCGCCAGCCCTACTCGCACTTATCCGGGTTTTGATGTTTTCAGCGCGACGGCGTGTTGTGGGCGGTCACCGCGTGCATGTAGTCGTTCTGTCGCTACGCGGGTGCTCGCTCGTGTCCCTCTAAGGGCGAATTTGGCGCCTCAGCGCTCTCACAAGGAATATAATTTTCTTTCTTAGGCAGTGGTTCTGCGATACCTTCAGCGGTTTTCGTTTTAGTGTCTCCTGCTCGTTTCTTTTTGAATGACCCTAATATACGTAAGTAGTGTGGTGTGCTATAGCGGCACCCTCAGTTGGGTGGTAACTAGAGCATACAGATTTAAGTGGAACTGTTTTAAACACCATTCAGCAGAGTAATTAACGTAAGCTTTTCATCACTGGTAGATTCTTATTTACACATAGCTGGCTACAAAACAGGCGCCACACCTGCTTGCCACAAGTAAATTCCAGGCGTGGTAGTTCTGCAAGGTATGCCGCAGAACTAATGCGGATGCTTGTAATTTGAACAGAAGTAATATTTCTACTTGGTGTGATGAATGGCAGCTTGCTCTAGATATAGAAAAATTTCTCTTATTGAAAACGAGTAGGAAAAACTATTCTGTAATGTTCGAATACAGTGTTAGTGAAGTGCTGCTTGACACAGTCACGTCGATTAAATACCTAGGCGCAACATTGCAAAGCGATAAGAAACGGAACGGGCACGTAAGGTCGGAAGTAGGGAAGGTGAATGGTCGAGTTGGGTGCATTGGGAGACTTCTGCGATAGTGTAGCTCATCTATTAAGGAGATCTAGTGAAGAACATTAGTGGTCCCTGTTCCTGAATAAAGAGTCTTTTCGCCCAACACTATTGAGAAAATTTAGAAACCGGCATTTGTTGCCGACTGCAAAACGATTCTTCCGCCGCCAACGTGTAAATCACGTAAGGTCCGCGAAGCCAGGATACATCAGAGCTCGTACGGAGGCGTATAGGTAGTCGTTTTTACCTAGCTCCATTTGCGAGTGGAATAGGAAAGTGCCATAAAAAATTCAATAAAACCGTCTCGATCGCAATAAATGTGTATTATGGTTGGTAGCCAGTTTCGGTTGTAACCTCCCCCTCACTTATCGACCTTAATGACAGTGAAAAATTAAACCGCGTGTACCTAATGGAAATTTGGAAAAAGCAATCGTCACCGAAGTTAATCTGTCGGTAAAGAGGGAGGAAAGGGTTACATCTAAATGAAAGGAAAAATGCAAATGAAACTGGTGGAAATTAATTTTGAAAAGGGGTAAAGTTAATAAAGAAAGTAAATGTGCGGCCGTTACGTTAACAATTAACTAGCGGTAATTAGATATTTGAGATTTGGGGGAAATTACGGTCGCCAGTCCTAAGGACAATTACTATAGTAACTGAAAAAGAAAGGTTATTACACATATAATTAGCACTAGAAGCGTGCCAACTGAAGGTTGACACGTGTAGTGTGAAAACTGAAAGTTTGGCGGAAGTAATAAATTTCGCTACACTCTGACTTAATTTAGCAAAAGAATTAATAAAACCGGAAAATTGAAAGTTAATTTAGTGACTGAAATTAATAGTGAGCTTTCTTTCTGAAGCACATCGAAATTCAGTAAAATACGGTTAGTCTTGGACTACCTCAACAATCATTTCAAAAGCAACTTGAATCTGCGCAATTTAGAAATAAGAGATTTAACTTTGAACTTGAATCAAATGATTCTGAACAATTAACAATAGTAAAATTTAGTACGTACCAAGCTGAGCTGCAGTCACAGGTAAGCTAAAATACGGTAACAAAACTCGCACTCTTAATTTGTGCTTGTGTAATCTAAATATTGTAGCCAGCTATGAATACTTAAAGTGAACTTTGAAATTAAAGCAGTGAAATGGAATTATGCTGGCGTTTGAATTTCAACGACACTCGGGTTCATTTCGGAAAAGGAAGGGACCCTGCTTGGCAATGCAATTGGGACAATGAGCAACAAAGGTTCATGCTAAGTTGCTGTAATTTTGCGAGGCAAATGGAACAATTTGAAAAGCTGAGGTCTGCCATACAGTTCTGAAACTTTACGTGCTTCCAGTCTTCCTTGTTGGTTGATTGAAGGTTTGAAGCCGTCGATCGAGGAGGTGGCGACAGTCACTCATTGTCGGCCGTCGCTGTTGCAGAAGCTGGATGTTTGTTGGCGCGCCTTCTTCTCGACACGGTCACCAGACGAAACGGGCTCTTGATATGCGCCAGCTAATGCTCCCCGTCCGCGACACCATGTCAGAAACTATCATCGCAAGTCGAGCGCAATTACATGCCGCCAAACCCCGAAAGCGCGGCAACTCGCGGGAGCTTCACACAACACACCTGCTCCCCTCGCTACTCCAGCCAGACTCTCTCTTGCTCTGCCCGCGCTCCACGCGGCAGAGTTAACACTACCAAAGATCCTAAACACTTTCGTTCTCCACACGACCTATCGATGTATTCGTTCGATAGTATAGTTTTCCCTAGGCCAGACCCAGCGTATAAATACAAATAATCTTTACACAACAAATCAATTATACATCGACATAAATGCATAAATATATGTATACAAATAGTAAAACAATTACAACATATAAAGGCACAGAAATGTCATATATTCAGGTAACAAAATAAGGAAAAAATTTACAGTACAATAGATGGAAATAGGAGAATATGCATTTCCGGCGTTACACGGTGTGTAATTCTGACCATCGTCAGACCGTAAGCAGTGCAATAGAATAATAATATACATTAAGCGCGATTTCTATACAGAGACATGTTGACATGGTGAAAAACGTCTAGAATAAAAGATACAGCAATAAAAAAATAAGACGTTGTACCCGTGATGGCGGCTGGTGGCAGCGGCAGGAGGAAGATCTGTAAGAACACGGACGACAACTGCTGAATGAGACAGCATAAGTCATGGGGTGAACATGAACAAAGCAGACAAACTGCAGGGACGGATTCGTGATTGGAAATGGAGGGAAAAAGGTCCTGTGAAAATGTATCCGGAAATGTACCGTTGCTACGGTAGATGGGGCTGACGAATGATAGTTCCTCTGACCACACACAGTCTGTTCCTTGTGTGTTGCAGGTGATAGGAGTAGTAGCGGCTGTCATGGTTGGTTGGGTGATTTGAAGGGGGGGGGGGGGGGTGGGGGAGGTGGGACCAGACAGCGAGGTCATCGGTTCCATCGGATTAGGGAAAGGAAGTCAGCCGTGGACTTTCAAAGGAACCATCCCGGCATTTGCCTGGAGTGCGGCTGTCATGCACGATATACATAATCGTAATATAGCTCACAATATGTTGAGGGGCCACTTACTTGGAACTAATTCTAGGGTCGTCTCAACATCCTGCAGAACCCGTTCCTCCACATCTGATCTACTCACAATCCACCGCCTTCCTGCACGTTCGTCTGTCTGAAACGATCCATGATCACACAACCGCTCAAAAAGGATTTGAAATGCTGTGTGATGTGGTTGGTGTCTGTCAGGGTATTTGTTTTGATGTCTCTCTACCGTTTCCATCGGCTTGGCCGTACACAAACATGGATTGCGGACTATTCTGCTGCTTATGGGACACTGTATCATGCACACAGCTTGCAACACACGGCAAGTGATCAAAGGCACTCTTATTCGTCAGTGCCATCGCTCTTGGCAAAGATGTATTTTCGGACAGGTATTCATAGGATCTTTTTCCCTCCATTTCCCGTCAGGAATCCGTCCGCTGGGTGCCACGCTTTACTCAACTGAAATGTGTCTCTCATTAAGCTGTTCTCTGTTCATATTTCGGTCGGTTCTTCAATGATAGATTCTCTGAAGGTCGAGAGAATCTAGGTCTTTACGAACTTCGTTGCGATCCTGTAGTTAGACAGCCATCATCCACAGCAGATTTTCCTGGTTCGCTTGGTGTGTCTGTAACTGTGAGACCTGTCTGACCAATGTCAGACTTCCAATACTGACAAGGGGTGTTTTATGTTTTATGCCGATTCATTTTTTTGCAGTACCAGAACTGAATTATCCAACGTCCTTATTTTACGTACACAAATCACTTACGTCATGTGACAAGTTTTCAGATATAATATAAACTTTTTCTGTGTCGTTATATTTCGTTGCCGAAATACTGTTGCATGGTATTATTGTTCGTACTGCATCAAAAATCTGATATATTTTGTTCACAAAACTATTAAATAATCTTGATGTAATAAATATTTATACACTTAGAAACACGAATAAGTGAAAGAAACCAACTGATTCAGATAAAAAAATATTTCGTCGGCTGTCCAGACTCGCCGTCATTACTCAGATGAGCGGTAATACGCATCTCTGCATTGTGTGGGAGGGCCTATGTGGTACATACTGCAACCAGCATGAGAGCGCATTGGAAATAGTAATCTGTATTGGAAGACGGAGAAGACAAAAGTGATGCGTGTTAAATTGAATTTTATTCCGTAAATTCCAAATTCAAACTTTCCACGAATCGAGAAAGCTGATAGTTATCTCTGCTCGTCAGTAAATTCAAAACGTAAACATGCGTATTGATGTTCCACAATAATCTTTATTTCGTAGTTCGCTATGAACCAACATTCTGCTTTCTACGTCATCCTCCGGTAACGTAAGGCTAAAGAGATATCCACACAAATATCAGCGAGAGTTTATAGTTGTACAAAGATTATATTTCCAAAGTTATGTGAACTTTTACAACTGTACACCTATGGAAAAGAAAAACATGCATAATGAAATTCACAAAGAAGGTCTAAACAAATAAATCTTATATTGTTTTATACTCAAAGATTAAAAGCGTAAGAATGTGTAAGCCAGAACCAGTGTACAAGGAATTGTTGGAACAGACTACTAGGTTACATGGACGACGTAACTGATTAATGTGATGAAACGGCCGAAAAAAGGGAATCTGGTTGGGGAACAGTTGTTCTGTTTACAACAAACATATTATCTAAAGGTGAGAAAAATTTTTACTGGCTGCTGCTACCTTAGTATAGGTGAGTGATGGGGCCATGTCTGATTGTTAAGGACCAGATCAGGACTCTTTGGCTGATGTTTGACAGTCAGAAATTCGAGAAATTTTACCTTTGCGCCTTTAGTTCCTCGATGGAGAAAATTATTTGACACAAGCAAGGCATTCGGTCCGAACTAGTTCAGCAAAGATGGAACCTTCTGTTTTTCAATCTTGACTCCATTAACGTTCAGTCAGTGAAGCAACTATATCCCTACCTGATTGGACTATACATAATTTGTCACACACACTGCAAAAATCCTATAAATTTCACTCTGTTTTAAAGCTGTAATCTTGCCTTTACTGTTCAACAGAATGTGGGCCACAATATTCCTAGTAGAAGA
Source organism: Schistocerca nitens (assembly GCF_023898315.1). Classification (NCBI taxonomy): domain Eukaryota; kingdom Metazoa; phylum Arthropoda; class Insecta; order Orthoptera; family Acrididae; genus Schistocerca; species Schistocerca nitens. The sequence continues at coordinate 924,983,061 of NC_064617.1, read as the reverse complement.
AGTTGAAGTAGCCTCGCGGAGTGGCCGAGCGGTCCGGGGCGCTTTTTTACGGATTGCACGGCCCCTACCGCCGGAGGTTCGAGTCCTTCCTCGGGCATGGGTGCATGTGTTGTTCTTAGAATAAGTTAGTTTAAGTAGTGTGTAAGTCTGGGGACCGATGACCTCAGCATTTTGGTCCCATAGGAATTCACACACATTTGAAGTATATTTTCTGGATTTTAGATTGCTGGCATATCCTCTTAATTTATTTATACGATGTCAAAAAAATTATAAATAAAATTTCAGAAACGTAGCACTTCGGCAATCCGTGCCGACTTTTACTGAATTCACGTAACCAGTATTTGCGAACTAATGCGAAGGCGCGCTCTGCAGCGTCTATGTGCTTGCAACATTGATAGTAAACTTATTTTTGTCAGCCAGTGAACATGTCACTGAGATTATGTAGTCGTTCTAAAAGTGTTTATTTTTAATAGGTGCCTTAAAACATCAATTAAAAAGTTCAAAACTGCTCTCTAATGGACAAGTTCTGACAGTTTTATGATATTCATGAAGTGAAGTGAAGTGAATTTAATAGTCAGTGAAAGCGCAGATTTCACTACTTGCGAATGTGTTATCTTTTGGAAAAGACACGTATACCTACGAGATCTTTGCCTACTTACAGTGAGCCCATATCAAGGTTGGAGGGAGCTCCAAAAAGAAAAAAAGAAAAAAAAGCGACAAAAAACCCTAAATGTATTTGAGCAGCGCCGGCAAGGATTGTCAGCAAGTTAGATGATTTTTTTGACATTCCACACGCTGATGCACTTCAACTAATAAAAATAAATGCACCACCCTCGGTGGATGGCGAGAGCTGTTTATTCCCTAAAAATATCATAACTTTGTGCCAAATTCAAAGTTACGAGCAAGGATAAGGCAGCGCTGTTCGACGTTCGCCCGTTCATCGTCAAGTCCTACGCCAATCTTCGCCTACAATGTAATTTAGCAGTAAAAGCACTCTGCCAATATTTGTGCTTTTCAAAATCGATTAAGGCTTACGAAAAAATTGATAAAATCTTCTCAAAAGCAGTTTTACAGAAGATAAGTCGACAGTTATGCTCTCTAACTGATGGAGTTTCAATGTTCGACGATGATGTGGATCTAGAAACTAAAGTAAAACATTGAAACTGACTTACGCATCCTTAATACTAATAGCAAAAAAATGGTTCAAATGGCTCTGAGCACTATGGGACTTAACATCTATGGTCATCAGTCCCCTAGAACTTAGAACTACTTAAACCTAACTAACCTAAGGACATCACACAACACCCAGCCATCACTACTAATAGCAATTTATATAAAAAATTAACTATAGAAGAAAACTATCACGTCCAAAAATCAATAGCACCCTCTTTGTCAGAATTGAAGAACTATACAAATAACAAACACACCAAAACTACTAATGAGAAAAAAAACATTCTCTCTCTCTCTCTCTCTCTCTCTCTCTTTCTCTCTCTCTCTCACACACACACACACACACACACACACACACACACACACAAACGCACACGTGCGCGCGCACGCTGTTTATATGTGATAACAATTTTACAGTAAGAAAATAAAAAATAAGCCACTGAAGACAGCACAAAAAGTGCTGAAACATGTCTGAGTAAAACAAAACTGAAAAGGTGTCTTGAATAAAGCGGAATACCTCGTCCTATAAAGTCAGAATGGCTGAAAATTTGACGAAACGTAATTTATCGGCTCTTGGTAAACGTTACATCTCATCGAAGGAAGAACTTTGCGGTCCATTGTATGCTAAGTTAAATAAGTAAGTTAACAGAAGTTGCTTCTTTAGTTTTCTCTTTCCATCACAGTTTAGTTAGTAACGTTCTCTCTTTTTCGCTACAGAGACGAACGTCTACGACTTCATTTTAGTATGAGGCAAGTCATGGTTTGATCGTCTTAATAGTGATGACTGTTATCTCCGCGAATGTCTTTCCATGTGATCAAATAATACTTCGTTGAATGAAGTCAGCAAGAAGGTTTGAACGCTGAGCGCAGTGAACGATACAGTTTGTAACACGCCCGGGAGTACGAATGGGTGAGGTGGTACCTTATACTGGTTTCTCGTTTCGTGACCGTGCGCCCTGTCCACACCACGCACCTGGTAATCCCTCGGCGGTCGTATTGTTGTGCTCCACAGCTGGCTGTTGGCTTGCATGAAATTATCTATCGAAAAAACGCAAGCGGGTTTAGGGGAGCCACTCAACGTTTAAACACAACACTGTCCTACGTCTGGTATGAACATCTATATTCTGAGACGATATGGAAACCACAGGTTACACTGTTTACACTCTAAATCGTAAATTTTTATCCCAATTAACAGACTTGATGATTAACAGTCCAAAAATATAATTCAGACGAGCGTACGCGTAACCGACACGACGCGGGTGATTGTTGATGATGCGGAAGCCGAATGATCGAACGAAAGTTCTTACGCTCGTCACACACACAGATATCTGGTAATAGTCCTCCTTGTCACTAGTGATGATATAACACTGTTCGTAAAGCTAATTTTTCAGTTTTCAGTTCTCACTTGTACGAGCGTGCGCGTAACCGTCGCGGCGCAGGTGATTGTTGATAATGCGGAAACGCGATGATCGAACGCATGTCCTCACGCTCACTACAAGACACTGGCACTTGACTGCACTCTATTATTGTAACTAATTTCTACTGATTCACATCAGTTCATTCTGGGAGACCGAACACGGCGCGGATTATTGATACTGTATGGTACGACACGCAACGAGAGGAGACACAAATACGTTATCGGCGGCACTGCTCACTTTTAATTACATCTTGACGCACTTTCCTCTGAATTACTTCCATATTTAATCACTTTAATGTAATAGCACTTGTAGCAACACTTCAACCTGAATACTAACAATGCTTCTACATGCAGAGCTACACAACATAAGTTTCTTGTCCCGTGCTCCACTCACTACAGACGCGGCTGCCCGCAAAGATACTCCACAACTAAGCCAGCGACATGACAATACGCTTACAAGTTGAAAGAGCGGCCAAGTTGATGCAAGACTTTGATGGTTTATCACGGTTGGGGAGAAACAAAGGCAATCTTTGATACGATGTGTACAAGAATACCGAAAGATTTATCCTTACTTCAGAAAGCAAACATTGAAAAGGAAATGTAAAGAATAATGTGTTATAAACCCGATTTGGGCATACTGGTGTTTTACTTATCAGATAAGCATTAAGTTCCATAATCCTTCAGTACTCAGTAGTCCTACGTTTGACACTGAGTCTGCTCATGTTATCATTATTTAATCGCAATAATATTTAGAATGTGAGTTATTAAGGTCAATCTGAAAAACAAATATAGGGTGTGTCTATTCTGATTTCTCGAAACAGATTTTCCCGTATGTCTTGGAACACGCTAATGGGGGTCCCGCTTGTTATCAGTGTGTATAGTGTCTTCTGAGGAGGATACAGAAGTGCTGTTATCCTCTGTCTCTTCTTTCTACTGAGTGAGTTATCAGTTAGGACAGATCCATAACCATTATTATGTGATATTTCTTTAGTGCACTGTTGAGTGTAACGCTGCATGTTCGTGTGTTGTAGGATGCTGGCTGGGAATTGGCAGGTATTATTGTGTCTGTAGTTACTTTCCTGTGTATCTTGAACAAATGTTTTTGCTTACTAATGTCAACTTAATTTTACTGTGGTTTGAATTTAAATTTTGGAAGAATTTGATTAATCGCCTGATGGTACCTGTCCACAAGCATACTACATCATCAACATACCTGACACACTATTGTATTTTTGTAAGTTACGGTCTCTTTATCTAAAAATGTATGTTCTAAGTTATCCCTAGGTATTTCAGCTAATTTGGGGCATAGAGGGCACCCCATCGCCAACCTCTCTGACTGACTATATCCTGTGCCTTCAGTGGATTTGTTCCATTTTATATAACATTTCTTTTAAAAATGCCTTTGCCTGTCCAGCAGGAATACTGGAAAATAGGCTGTGAAAATCAAGTGAAACTAGATTAGCACTATGTTGAGTGGGTAAACCTTTTAGTTTTTTCACGAATCCAAGGGGAATTAGGTATTCCAAATTTTGGATGATATTTAGTTTCGTTTTAATTAGTGAATGTAACTGTTGGTTAATTTGTGGTGAGGTAACGAAATTGAAGACACTACAGGTCTTATTGAAATACACTCACACAGTCTGGATGCTATTGGATTCATGTCTGTGAGGTATTTGGAATTATTATCACTAAATTTGTATTTGCATATTTTAATAAGGTTCTTCGCTCCCATAGCATATTTCATTGTGGTATCTTAGCTAACTGGGATAATTCTACAGGGCTGAGGAATGTAAACATTTCTTTAACGCATTCCGACATGTTACGTAACACTATACTGTCCCCTTGTCACCATTGGTAGCAATCACATATTGCGAAGATAGTTTTTTTCTTTAATTTGCTCCCTGCAACTAGCGATGAAAACATATGTATTTACACCTTTTAGTTCATGTGCTACCAGATGTTTTGTTGACACATCGTCCGACAAAGAATATTCAAGATTCACTTTTGAGTATGTCCAGCTATTTTACGGAAATATTGGATTTCAGGATACATTTAATTCCCTTATTAAAAATTTCAAATTATTCAGAAATCAAATTTAGATTCAATAACTTAAGATACGTTATGCAAAATGTTAAAGTCTAGTAAATGTTAGAGCTTATTTAAGTTTCGAGAACTGTTCGAATTTAGCTTACTGGTGGAGGTACATCAAGTTTGTTATGGCAAGCGAATCTTCTCGGATTGTATTATCAATGTGTCGAATTCAAAAGGGTACAGAAATTTCAAAACTGCCATGTCAACAACTTCCAACTGCAAACGTACATTAGCCCGCACCATATACCACTTCATCATTTATTCTTTCATCCACGTTCTCTCGGCAAGACGAATAACTTTTCTGGCCGCTTCTGTGGTACTTTCTTACTTCAGAGTCGCGTATTTGTGTGTTATGTCTTGTTTCAAGCACTCGGGGTCGAACCAGGTACGTTACATGACTTTAGACTTCTGTTTCACTAACCTGCAGTATTTGACGGACAATTGAGCTACGGTAGCGTGTTTGATAATATTTATGGAATATTCCGTCGATACTTGGAGGAATATAGACAAATTAAGATCTTCAACACAAAATACTGATGTCCTACAACAATATTTATGTTATGTTTCGTTATGAACCGGTTCATTCATCACATTCACCGGTTACCTTGTCCATGCTCACTTGTACACAGCTTTTGGCCTGTACATTCTTATATTTTTAATCTTTTAGTATAAAGTAATATAAGATTTATTTGTTGAGAAGTTCTTTGGTTCAAATGGCTCTGAGCACTATGCGACTTAACTTCTAAGGTCATCAGTCGCCTAGAACTTAGAACTAATTAAAACTAACTAACCTAAGGCCATCACACACATCCATGCCCGAGGCAGGATTCGAACCTGCGACCGTAGCGGTCGCTCTGCTCCAGACTGTAGCGCCTAGAACCGCACGGCCACTCCGGCCGGCCAGATGTTCTTTGTAAATTTCATTATACTGGTATTTTTGTGCAGATATACAGTTGTAGAAGGTCACAAATCTGTGTAAAAGCAATCTGTGTACAGCTATAAACTCTCGCTGATGTTGTGTGGGCTATCTGTTTAATCTGAAGTTATCAGAGGTTGGTCCAGAAAGCTGAAACCTTGTTCATAATGAACTATAAAATAAATATTATTATGGAATGTCAATCAAAATTTTATTACCTCCATGTTCCTCCAGGTACCGCCGGATAACTCATATCTATCATGCTAGTAAAATTAGAGCCTACAAGGAGTCGTGGCGACCTTCGTTCATCCCGGTAGTGTAGCGTGGAGAATGTGGGTAGATTCCGCAACATACCATACACAGGCTTGTGGGGTACAGGTGTGTCTGTAAAGCTGCACTTCAGTTCATTAATAGGAAGACCGGTCTAGTTCATTCTGAATTTTAGTATGCGTACTTTGTAACGGAACTTTCCAGTAGAAAACCGCGTTACATTTCGCCTAAACGGGCGCAGAAAACTTCCTAAAACGACACACACTGTAACGAAGTCGGCAGCATTACGTAGTGTCGAAGCCGCTGGAGGGTGGGGGGGCAGGTGTAACCTTGTCGCAGTGGTCGTCCCAACCTCCTCACTCCGATTGTTGAGTTGCACTAGTGAGGAGCAGGAGCAAGTTCAGCAATGTCCATGTCTCAGAGCACAGCGACGCTCCAGTTCTACGTGTAACGGGCAGGATGGGTTTCGAACGCACGGTCCTTGACGGAGGTACGCTGTCATGAACCTAGCCCCGGCCGTAAACAGCATTGTGTTGTTCGGAGCGAGGCGTTCTTGCTGAGCGGGCGCTTAAGCGGCAGCCGACGGCTTCGTCCTTGCTGGCGACGCGTCCGTATTTCAGAGCTATACGGCGAGCGCGAGTGGATGGTGCCAAAGGGCGTGCGTGGTAGCGGCCTATGGCGAAGGTGACTTCACCAGTGAGTGAAGTCCTGTCCCGATAGGCTGGTGGCGTCGCGCGACAACAGTCACTAAAGGGACGAAGCCTAGTAGGGCTCCAGTTTGGCCCTCGAGCCTATCTTTGTTAGTGCAGAATCTTACGGCAAGCAATCCAGTTGAATATGTTGATTGACGTTGATGGCTACACCAACAGAAGGTGAGTGAGGGACGATGCTCCTCCAGACCACAATGTGATAGGTTTTTCTACGAGAACTATTCGGAAAGTAAGGTCCCATCGGTCCCCGAAATGGAAACCACAGTTAAATCAAAAATGTTTTATTTGCAACAGTTTGCTACACCTTCCAGCTTCTCTACATAGTCGCCGCTCCGACTTAGACCTTCTCCGCAGCATTCTACGAATTTCCAAATATCCTCGCTATAGAAGGCAGGCACCTGTGCTTTCCGCCACATCTCTACGCTGGTCTGCAATTCGTTGTCTGTGCAGAAACGTTGTCTTCGTAGCCAACGCTTCGTGTGAGCAGAGATGAACATCACAGGGAGCCAAATGCGGGATGGATGATGTATGGTCAAACACTTCCCACCGAAAATGTTGCAGGGCATCCTCATTGCGCCTACAGTGTGCGGCTGAAAATTGTCATGAAGAAAGAAATGCATGACTGTTACCTTATGTGGGCTTGCATTACAGCAGAATCATCATCGCAGCGGGAACCCATACTTGGCGAGACATACTGTTGTTCTAGACATCTTTACCTGAGCACTGTGTGCTCAGAACTGAAAAGAAAGACGTGACGCGATTGATAGGCATAATGGAGACATTATTCAACACATCTGTGCAAAGCTTCATCTCATTTTTTCTGTCCTTTCCACTTCTCGACCTATCGGACCTTACACTGAGGTGACAAAGTCATGGGATACCTCGTAATATCGTGTGTGACCTCCTTTTGCCCGGGGTAATGCAAGCATGACGACGTGACCTGGACTCCAAAAAAATGATTCAAATGGCTGTGAGCACTATGGGACTTAACATCTGAGGTCATCAGTCCCCTAGAACTTAGAACTACTTAAACCTAACTAACCTAAGGACATCACACACATCCACGCCCGAGGCAGGATTCGGCCACCGCGGCCGGCGACCTGGACTCATCAAGTCGTTGAAAGACCCCTGCAAAGATATTAACCCATGCTGCCTCTTCACCGTCCATAAATGCGAAAGTGTTGCCGGTGCAGGATTTTGCTCACGAAGTGACCTCTTGATTATGTCCCATAAATGTTCGATGGGATTCATGTCGGGCGATTTGGGTGGCCAGATCATTCGCTCGAACTGACCAGAATGTTCTTCAAACCAATCCTTTTGTGGATTGTCTTCCATGACAAATTCATCGTTGTTTAGGAATATGAAGTCAATGAATGGCTGCAAATGGTCTCCAGGAAGCCGAAAGTAACTATTGGCAGTCAACGCTCATTTCAGTTGGAGCAGAAGTCCCAGTCCATTCCATGTAAACACAGCCCACGCTATTACGGGATTACCACCTGCTTGCACAGTGCCCTGTTGACAACTTTTGGGTCCATGGTTTCTTGGGATCTGCGCCACACTCTAACCTTACCATCAGCTATCAGCTCTTACCAACTCAAATCAGGACTTACCTGACCTGGCCAAAGTTTTCCAATCGTCTGGGGTCCAACCGATATGGTCTCGATCCCAGGAGAGGCGCTGCACGCGATGTGCTCTTACCAAAGGCACTCGCGTCGTCCGTATGCTGCCATAGCCCATTAAAGCCAGATTTTGCGGCACTGTCTGAATGGATATGTTCGGCAGTTTGCTTCAGTTTCTGAAGATATTAGTATGGAGAGCAACCTTATACGAAAGTGAAACGTGGACGATTAGCAGTTCAGAAAGGAGGACGGAAGGAAGATTGATTTTAACATCCTGTCGACTTCGAGGTCATTAGAGCACAATCTCGGATTGTGTCAGGGACGGGGAAGGAAATCGGCCGTAACCTTCCAAAGGAACTAACTCGTCATTTGCCTGGAATGAGTTAGGGAAATCACGTTTAAACCTAAATCTGGATGGCCGGATGGGATTTGAAATGTCGTCCTCCGGAATGCGAGTCTAGTCCGCTAAACACTGCGCCATCTCGCTCGGTGTTCCGAAAAAAGACATTTTTAAATATGATGCTACAGAAGAATGTCGAAAGTTAGATGGGTAGGTAGTTGAAGTAATGATGAGTTCCTGAAACGAATCGTGAAAAGATTAATGTATGGTACAGCATGAGTGACAGAAGGCATCGTCTGATGTCCTGAGGCATGAAGTAATAACCAATTTGGTAATGGAGGGAAGTGTGGAGGTAAAAATTTTAGAGGAAGACCAACGTTCAAATGGATGTTGGTCGCAGTTTTCTGAGATGAAGGGATTTGCACAGTACGGAGAAGTGCATCAACCAGTCTTCGGAACGAAGACCACAACAACAGCAACAACAAAAATAAAAGCATCAGTATTAACGTACCATGTTTCAACAAGTTCATTGATTTCATCTCCATTACATCCTTTCGTTTCATTTCAGCATATTTGATTCAACTGATAAGTAATCAGTTTACTTCCATCCTATCCGAAGATAAAACTTTCTTAATGGCTTTTTAAAGCTTCATAATGGAAACTCTTGTCCATCCGGAGTTCGCGGTTGGTTCTGTATTGTATTTCTTGTCAGTTAATGTGCCTCGATGTATTGACTACAAATTATCTTGCAAGTGACCCATCACAATACAAGCAGTTTGTCGGCACAGATTAGGTGATACGCTAGAGCGGTAGCCTTCCTACTCAGACCAGTCACGCAGCCTGACAGGAGATCATAATCAGTAACTGCAACGGCCTGTGAGGGACGCTTATACACGGCGTGAGCCTAACGAGGAGAGACTGCTTGTCACTTACGGCCGTTCACCGTGATTTATTTATTTTATTTCATTTCCACGCTAAGTGCCGTAGGACCAAATTGAGGAGCAAATCTCCAAGGTCATGGAACATGTCAGAATATGAAATTACAACATAAAAGTAATAACAGATAAAAATAAAATGTTTATGAACCCGAAAACAGTCAGTCCATAAGTTTAAGTAAACGCAATCAACAATACAACAAGAATCAGTTTGATTTTTCAAGGAACTCCTCGACAGAATAGGAGTGACCCATGAAGAAACCCTTCAGTTTCGATTTGAAAGGGCGTGGATTACTATTAATATTTTTGAATTCGAGTGGTAGCTTACTGAAAATGGATGCAGCGGTATACTGCACACCTTTCTGCACAAGAGTTAAGGAAGACCTATCCAAATGCAGGTTTAATTTCTACCGAATATTAACTGAATGAAAGCTGCTTATTCTTGGGAATAAGCTAATATTGTTAACAAGAAATGACAGTAAGGAATATATATATATATACACACTCCTGGAAATTGAAATAAGAACACCGTGAATTCATTGTCCCAGGAAGGGGAAACTTTATTGACACATTCCTGGGGTCAGATACATCACATGATCACACTGACAGAACCACAGGCACATAGACACAGGCAACAGAGCATGCACAATGTCGGCACTAGTACAGTGTATATCCACCTTTCGCAGCAATGCAGGCTGCTATTCTCCCATGGAGACGATCGTAGAGATGCTGGTGTAGTCCTGTGGAACGGCTTGCCATGCCATTTCCACCTGGCGCCTCAGTTGGACCAGCGTTCGTGCTGGACGTGCAGACCGCGTGAGACTACGCTTCATCCAGTCCCAAACATGCTCAATGGGGGACAGATCCGGAGATCTTGCTGGCCAGGGTAGTTGACTTACACCTTCTAGAGCACGTTGGGTGGCACGGGATACATGCGGACGTGCATTGTCCTGTTGGAACAGCAAGTTCCCTTGCCGGTCTAGGAATGGTAGAACGATGGGTTCGATGACGGTTTGGATGTACCGTGCACTATTCAGTGTCCCCTCGACGATCACCAGTGGTGTACGGCCAGTGTAGGAGATCGCTCCCCACACCATGATGCCGGGTGTTGGCCCTGTGTGCCTCGGTCGTATGCAGTCCTGATTGTGGCGCTCACCTGCACGGCGCCAAACACGCATACGACCATCATTGGCACCAAGGCAGAAGCGACTCTCATCGCTGAAGACGACACGTCTCCATTCGTCCCTCCATTCACGCCTGTCGCGACACCACTGGAGGCGGGCTGCACGATGTTGGGGCGTGAGCGGAAGACGGCCTAACGGTGTGCGGGACCGTAGCCCAGCTTCATGGAGACGGTTGCGAATGGTCCTCGCCGATACCCCAGGAGCAACAGTGTCCCTAATTTGCTGGGAAGTGGCGGTGCGGTCCCCTACGGCACTGCGTAGGATCCTACGGTCTTGGCGTGCATCCGTGCGTCGCTGCGGTCCGGTCCCAGGTCGACGGGCACGTGCACCTTCCGCCGACCACTGGCGACAACATCGATGTACTGTGGAGACCTCACGCCCCACGTGTTGAGCAATTCGGCGGTACGTCCACCCGGCCTCCCGCATGCCCACTATACGCCCTCGCTCAAAGTCCGTCAACTGCACATACGGTTCACGTCCACGCTGTCGCGGCATGCTACCAGTGTTAAAGACTGCGATGGAGCTCCGTATGCCACGGCAAACTGGCTGACACTGACGGCGGCGGTGCACAAATGCTGCGCAGCTAGCGCCATTCGACGGCCAACACCGCGGTTCCTGGTGTGTCCGCTGTGCCGTGCGTGTGATCATTGCTTGTACAGCCCTCTCGCAGTGTCCGGAGCAAGTATGGTGGGTCTGACACACCGGTGTCAATGTGTTCTTTTTTCCATTTCCAGGAGTGTATATATATATATATATATATATATATATATATATATATATATATATATATATATATATATATTGAGAGGGCAATGACAAAATACCCAGACTCGTGAACAGGGGTCGACAAGAGGTTCGTGAACTTACTTCACTTATTGCCCGAACCGCCCGTTTCTGAGACAAAATTATCCTTTTAGAATAGGAAGAGTTGCCCCAAAATATAATACAATACGACTTAAGCGAATGAAAATGAGCAAAGTAGACTAATTTTCGTGTCGAACTATTACTCACTTCAGATACGGTACGAATAGTAAAAATGGCAGCATTAAGTCTTTGAACAAGATCCTGAACATGGGCTTTCCACGACAGTTTACTATCTATCTGAACACCTAGAAATGAGAACTGTTCAGTTTCACTAATCGTATGCCCATTCTGTGAAATTAAAACGTCGGGTTTTGTTGAATGGTGTGTTAGAAACTGTAAAAAACTGAGTCTGACTGTGATTTAACGTTAGTTTATTTTCTACAAGCCATGAACTTAGGTCATGAACTGCACTATTTGAAACCGAGCCAATGTTGCACATAGCATCGTTTACTACGAAGCTAGTGGCATCAGCAAACAAAAATATTTTAGAGTTACCCGTAATAGCAGAGGGCATATCGTTTATATAAATAAGAAACAGGAGTGGTCCCAACACTGATCCCTGGGGCACCCCCCACTTGCCGTACTGCGTTCAGAACCCACATCACAGCCATTCTCAACATTGTGAATAATGACGTTTTGCTGTCGGTTGCTAAAGTAAGAGGTGAACCAATTGTGAGTTATTCCCTGTATTCTGTAATGGTCCAACTTTTGGGAGCAATATTTTGTGATCAGCACAATCAAACGGCTTAGTTAAATCAAAAAATATGCCTGACGTCCGAAACCTTTTGTTTAACCCATCCAATACCTCACAGAGAAAAGAGAATATAACATTTTCATTTGTTAAACGACTTATAAAGCCAAACTGTACATTTGATAGCAAATCATGTGATATAAAATGATAAATTGTTCTTACATACACAGCCTTTTCAATAACTTTAGCAAACACTGGTGGCATAGAAATAGGTCTAAAATTATCTACATTATCCCTTTCTCCCTTTTTTTAAAGCGGCTTTACTACTGAGTACTTTAATCGTTCAGGAAACTGACCATTCCTAAACGAAAAATTACAAATATGGCTAAATACAGGGCTAACATGTGGAGCACAGTACTTTATTATTCTGCCAGGCACTCCATCATAACAATGAGAGTCCTTAGTCTTCAGTGATCTAATAATGACTCAGTTTCCCCCTTCTCTGTGTCACAGAGGAGTATTTCAGACATAAATCTCGGAAAGGCATTTGCCGAGAGTGTTATAGGATTCCCTGTAGAAACTAAATTTTTATTTAATTCACCAGCAATGCTCAGAAAATGATGCTGTATAGAGATGGCCGATAGCGAAGAAACTGCCATAGAACACAGAGGCGGCATGAGCTGAGAATCTCTCAGCCAGAAAAGCTATGCTAGTCACAGGGAGAAAAACTGCGCGTTTTAACGTGTAGGCAGAACGTATACTTCGGTAGGCGGAGTGTTTCCACATTTATGTACATACACCAACAGTCCAAAACAATTTAAGACTGGATTAATGAAAAATAGAGGCAAGTTAAGATGGTGGGGTTTTTTATGCTTCAGGTGTTCTTTACAGTCTCCTTCCACTGGAGTACAAAGCACAGAACATTCATAGAATCATGCGAAACCTTCAGAAAAGTCTTCTTTGAGATGTTGTACCGCTCACATTCGCATTTTCTTCAGTTTTGGCGAACCATCAGAGACCCATTCTGCATTTAGTTTTTTTTTTTTTTGTGGTGGTAGGTTCGTGTTGATAATACCATGTCTCGTCGCCCTGGATGATTTTTTCCAGAAAAGAAATTTCCACGTATTTCATTTCAGTTAAGTAGCGGGAGCCGTCCACGGTTCGTTGTTTTTTCATCGGAGTCGAGATTTGCGGGCCATATCGTGCACACACTTTTCTCTGTTCTTCAAGCCTTTCTTGCGAACATTTTCAACACCTAATTTACAGATGTTCAAATGTGTGTGAAATCTTATGGGACTTAACTGCTAAGGTCGTCAGGCCCAAAGCTTACACACTACATAACCTAAATTATCCTAAGGACAAACACACACACACACACACACACACACACACACACACACACACCTGCCCGAGGGAGGACTCGAACCTCCGCCGGGACCAGTCGCCCAGTCCATGACTGTAGCGCCCCGACCACTCGGCTAATCCCGCGCGGCAATTTACAGATGTTCAGTTCATTTTGCCATTGCATTTTGTGGCAGAACAATATTGGCACTCTACTGCCACACGTCCACAACTTAACACTGCCTGCTCATGAGTAACTGGTCGAATGCACATCTGTTTTTACAGTTGTTAATTCAAACTGTCATCGTACTTACTGTGCTGTCGTCGCTTACACGCCAGAAATAAAATCAGTGACGGAACTTTCTGGACAGCTGGTGTGCACTGTCTCATTAAAAGTATTCAGACACCTATTAGTGGACATTAATACTGAGTGTGGTGTGTTCCGTTCGACGGAGACAGCCAATACAGAGGCAGGTGATGATAGTAACGTAAGTTTTACGTATTTATACACTTCCGAGTTGATCGTTGCACCATGGGGGAGGACATGAAACAGAACAACCCTTTCAGAATATCGTCGCCGTGACTTACCCGCTGCGGGTGTGGTTTTGAACTTTTTCTTCGAAGGGCAGGTGGTGTGGCGCTACTCCATGGATTGCCATTTTGTTTCCGGTTCGAAGTTATGAACGCATGTTTCATCGCCTATGACGATTTTCGACAAAATATTCTCTCGATCTGCCTCATAACGTGCAGGCAATTCCGCACATATAGTCCTTGGTTGTTCTTTATGGTCTTCCGTTAGGCAGAACCCAGTGGGCGCTCACTTTGGAGTGCCCCAACTGGTAGACGAGTGTGTCAGTACTACCAACTTTCAGTTAAACAGCGAGGTGCTTGATCGTGATCCTCGATCACCTTGAATGAGAGTGTCCGCATGTTGTAAGATTGCAGGAGTGACAGGTGTGTGCTGCGGGCCGGCACGCGGGAGATAGGACGGTTCGGCGCGACCTTGTTGCAGTGATGACAGACGCCTCGCCCAGCGATGCACCGTACCTTTGTTTACTTCCAGGTCTCCATAGACTTTTGCAAGCGCCTATAAATATCCGCAAAGCTCTGGTGTTCCGGCAAAAGAAAGTCAATGAAAGTTCTCCGCCTGGAACGCAACTTCGTTACAGTCGCCATTTTGAAGGCTAAGTATAGCAACGCCACCTATCGGAACTTCAAACGGCCAGAAACGGGAATATTCCACGATGTCTCACAACAAATTCTGCATTGTTTCAACCGAAACTGGCAGAGAAAAGTGTGTGTTGCATTACTTGTTGAACGCTCCTTGTAATATTCAGTGACTTCAGTAGCTTCAAAGATGACTGAAACATTGAATGAATACCCGCATAAAAATTACCACTTGCGAATCAAGAACTATTCTTTTGAACAAACCACGCTCAATAGCTATTGTATCGATTTAACATTCTCTAGAAATATGCACCTAAGCCGTAGCTGGCTCATGTTACGCGTTGGATTAAACCTGGATTGCTATTCTGTGTTAAGTCTCCCGCGGTTATCGCGGTTATGCTGTTATCCTCTCCCTCCGCGAGTGGTAGCAGCGGTGTGTGTCGATATTCGCACCTTGTACTATCTTGGCCTGGCGCTTGTAGTTTCCGGCTGAGCTGTGTGCGAGCAGTTGGTCGGTTGGCGTGGAGGAGCGAGGAAATCTCCGCGGCGCGTGGTGTGGCCGAGGCCGCTGGCGGCGTCCACGCGCGGTCGGAGTGTGTGGCGCTGCTCCCATTGCTACGAGGTCTGCGGCTCACCGATCCTGGACACGAGAGTTGAGTTTTGACTTAATCTACCAGCAAGTCACGACTGTTCACATCGTGTCGTTTGGATTTCGTTGTCGGCTGTTGGGACATTCCCGCGAGCAACAACGTGTTTTCAAGTTGGCAAATTTCACCCTCCGGTGGAGTTTAACTGTACGTGGTTATTTTGAATTGAAGTGCACCAGCGGAATCTTCTGCCTTCTGGCCGTTAACGTTTCGGTTACCTGCCCTGGCCGTTGACATAAATTCAAGCGGTGTGCAGCATGGTGTGCAGTTTGACAGCTCAATGTATAATTGGTTGTGGGCGCCAATACCTCCTTCGTTGTTCCATTGAACTCCCTGTAGTGTGCTGGTCGGGTGGAACCGAAGTTATCTTGTCGGTGGGTCCGTTGACTGTCTGTAGATTGGGTTGTCGTCGGATCGAGATTGGTTGGGCCGACTGCCTGTCTCACCTAAGCGAGCGTTATTGTTTGAATTCCAGGCCGACCCTCGGAAACTTCTGAGCGCCGTTGGGTGTACTGCCTTTTCTTATTTGTTCTTGTTGTTTGTATTTGTGTGGCTTCTATCCGATTTTTAGATTAAGTTTGTTTTGCACTTAAGGCGTAAGACTGTTTAGGCCTTCAGCCTAATTTAAAGAACTGTTTTAAGGTAAGGCCTTGGCCTCTTAAAGATTTATTGTGGTTTGAGTTATAAGTGATGGGCCTTCAGCCGAGTTTTTTAAAATTAAAGTTGTTTTGCTCTTAAGGTGTGAGATTGTTTGGGCCTTCAGCCTAATTGAAAGAACTGATTTGAGATAAGGCCTTCTGCCTTTGAAATTTCTGATTTTGGTATGAGTCTTAAGTTTTTAAATTCAGCCGATTTTAAATTAAAGTTGTCTTGCCCTTAAGGCATGAGATTGTATGGCGCATTCAGCCGGTAAATTAATGCTGTGTTTTCTTTTTTTTTTAATTTTCTTGGCTATTGTAATGTTTGGTCAAATAAATAAAGTTGTATGTTCGAGTGTAACTGACAGCCGCTTATTTTGGCCCCTTTCCACAATTTAAACTACCTGTCCTGTCAATTTAGCAGAGCGTCTCGGCACCTGCTTCGTAAACTATTGTCGTCATATTGTTTCGATTCATTGTGTCATCTGGACGTAGGTCGTCATTGGGCGTGTGTGTCCGCCGTTCCTTGGGTTTTCCTCGTGGTCTTCATTCGCCACACGGCGCTGGTAGGCAGACTTTCATTGTGTCTCGTGCATCAGTCTGTACTTCTCCACAATACCAAAGACGGCCCTATCGCATTTTATCACTGATTGGTTTCACGCTGACCTGCTGTGTGGTTATGATGTTTCTCATGCACTCTGTCAAACTCACTCTTGTTATCCGACACGGCATCCGCATAACCAGACATGGCGTCATCGCTGATCGTTTCTTGGTACTGAGAGACACATTATGCCTGTCACGTATACTTGGGCTCGTTTGAGTGAAATTTTTTTTCGCATAATACTACTGTGACTTTACGGCATTGCCTGCATGCTGCGCCATTTCTAATTTCTGCACTGAAAGGCCATTCTCGGTGTTTTATGAGCAGGTTTTCGCCAGTTCTACGACTTCTTTCTGGGACTGTCTACCTATTAAAGTTTTCCAACTTTTCAGTAACGCTCTCTCGCCAAGCAGACAAGCTTGTTACCATTTGCAACACCATTGTCTCTATTCCTTCCATGTCCTCTGTTAGTCAGGCCCGTTATGGGCCCCATTCACCTGCGTAGTATTCAAATATGGGCTGCACAAGTTTTTATATCCAAACAGCAGTAGACAAGAAGCAGTTTTTCAGTACTCTGCCAGTAAACCCTATGCATTCCTTCACCCACAACCGACAGGACATTCCACATTACATCAGTACACATTACTCCTCCAAATATTTGTATGACATTTCTGACTGTGACTGTCACTCATTAATCTTATACATAGTGAATCCGACTCTTTTACGTTTCGTGAAGTGCATCACTCTGCGTTTCACTGCTTTCACAGCTAAAAGCCACTTTATACACTGCGATGACGTTTTCTTTGAGTTGCAGCTAGATATTATTTGAGTTTTTATCTGATATATTTCATCAGAGAAAAGTTTGCGATTGCAACTAATACTGTTCACTGAATCATTAATGTATAACATAAACAGCAACGATCTAGTGGAGCACACCAGGTATTACTTCAGTGTCTGTAGGCGACTTTTCACCCAGGATACTCACATGCTAGTTTGACAAGGATGAAACAGGTAGTTCGCCTTAGCGTTATAGTAGCTACAATCTCGGCATTTTCCTAAAGTTACTTAAAAAAACAATGGAAGATCTAAATCAGGATTGTCGGATGGAGATTGGAACTTCGACACCCCCTCTCTCCTTCCGAATATAGGGCCATTCTATTTAAAGTAGTGCAACCTCATCCGACTTATCATAGCTGTACATTACTGATTGCAGAGGAGCTATTTAATAATGCAGAAAGCTAGTGCTACACTGTCCATTCATTTCTCACTATGGCATACATTACACACATATAAATTATTTCGTGTTGTAACATTATAAACGTTATCAGTTGACATCAGATCATAACTAAGGTGTTTGCTTCTCGTTTTTTATACCAGAAATTCCCATTTGCTTGTCTGAAAAAGTGAGTCTGCATCCTTCAACATTGAATGAGATGTTGACCTCAAAAACAGGTAAGGTGTTAGTATTATGTAGCGCAGAGATTTGGGAATAAGGCTTTATAGAAAAGAACAAGCAACATTACAGGATAAAAGTGTCATGTGAAGTGACAAAGATGTTTTATTACTGTTAATAACTTCTCTTACATTTGTACCAAACCTCTACTCTGTCTTTAATCCCTCACTATATAGTATGCTTTACAGGTCCATTTTGATTCCCTCACTTAATAACAGATACAATTTTATGCTATGGGCAGTCACAGCCGTTGAAATTCATACTAAACTGAACTCGAAAAATCCAAATACGTTTGTTAATCGATGATTTATTAATGACCTTTTGCTGTGTTAAAGCAGCATCTTCAGGTGGTTCTATACAGAAAGGAAAGCATCCTTGTATTCTATACTTTCAAAAATTAACTGAGGACAGCCAATTAAAGTAAACCTAAATAAAAGTACTTACAGTAGTGTCACATAGATCAGCACACGTAGACGCTCCCAACGTTCGTAGTCACAGAATCCAACCGCATGAAGAGGGGAATCAGTCAACAAATAATAACCGGCAGAGCATTGCGGAGAACAGAGAAGGGGTGGCAAAAAGAACCGTAGTTACTGTAGTATACATGATTAAAATGTAATAAAAGAAGCATAAAATAAGGTAGGATTAGTGGAGCGTCTGTCTGAAAGACGTAACCCATTCACCAGCCCCGTTATTTCAAAGATAAAAAAACTCAGAAGGAAAGCGTTATGCAAGATTTAAAATCAGGATACTAGAAGTAAATTAAGGTGTTGGACCTACATGCGCATCCATGTGCAAATTAAACGCAGATGAAGGACAAAACATATTAATAACCTTATTAGGTTATAAAACTAATTTAAGCCACTCCCCGATGTTATTCAATCTGTATATTGAGCAAGCAGTAAAGGAAACAAAAGAAAAATTCGGAATAGGTATTAAAATCCAGGGAGAAGAAATAAAAACCTTGAGGTTCGCCGATGACATTGTAATTCTGTCAGAGACAGCAAAGGACTTGGAAGAGCAGTTGAACGGAATGGATGGTGTCTTGAAGGGAGGATATAAGATGAACATCAATAAAAGCAAAACGAGGATAATGGAATGTAGTCGAATTAAGTCGGGTGATGTTGAGGGTATTAGATTAGGAAATGAGACACTTAAAGTAGTCAAGGAGTTTTGCTATTTGGGGAGCAAAATAACTGATGATGGTCGAAGTAGAGAGGATATAAAATGTAGACTGGCAATGGCAAGGAAAGAGTTTCTGAAGAAGAGAAATTTGTTAACATCGAATATAGATATAAGTGTCAGGAAGTCATTTCTGAAAGTATTTGTATGGAGTGTAGCCATGTATGGAAGTGAAACATGGACGGTAAATAGTTTGGACAAGAAGAAAATAGAAGCTTTCGAAATGTGGTGCTACAGAAGAATGCTGAAGATTAGATGGGTAGATCACCTAACTAATGAGGAGGTACTGAATAGGATTGGGGAGAAGAGGAGTTTGTGGCACAACTTGACTAGAAGAAGGGATCGGTTGGTAGGACATGCTCTGAGGCATCAAGGGATCACCAATTTAGTATTGGAGGGCAGCGTGGAGGGTAAAAATCGTAGGGGGAGACCAAGAGATGAATACACTAAGCCGATTCAGAAGGATGTAGGTTGCAGTAGGTACTGGGAGATGAAGAAGCTTGCACAGGATAGAGTAGCATGGAGAGCTGCATCAAACCAGTCTCAGGACTGAAGACCACAACAACAACAACAACAACCAATAACAAACTAATCAGAACCGAGAATGAACATCATATAATAGGGGACCCCATTTATAATGGCAAACTTAGGAACCAGAAGAACAGATTATGGACCGCCTAACATGCCTTGAATGTCCAGATACACCTAACTACAAAATTTACATACCCTGTAATTGGCTGTCGCGAGGGTAAAGCACTGGAGGCGGTCAGTTGTATACTAAACTGGCAGGGGTCGTCATTCGACAGAAGGCAGTAGTGAACGAACGTCTTTTCTTTAAAGATATGTTATCAGGTCCGTTGAAATAACACGAAGCTGATTTATAAACTCGTTATCTCTCAAGTGAGAGTTTCAGATTTATTGTGCGGACGTGACCTATCCAGAGGTACTGACAAATCTCCACTACGTAGTACACATTGAGGAATCTACAGCCCGTCTCCTAATAAAAATGGCAAAACCTTTGGATATTCCACTCGGCTGCAGCCCAGAGGCCCCTTGATCAGTCCTGGAACGGTGCTATAAAGCAACAGGTGTGCTGAGATCTCACAAATGAACTATCTTCACTACGTCCCTCCGTCTCTCGAAAGTCTCAGAACTCAGGCGACAAACGTCTTCGGTGGCGTGAGCAGTAACATGGAGCTGACTTCAGCCTTTTCCAACTGGCCGACACTTTCTCATGGAATAAACAACGATTCACATTTGACTCGTTTGATGTGCGAAGCTCGCGAGTTCAGTTCTGCCTAATCGATGTTTCGGGAAGCAATGCTGATTTTTAAGCACGTAATTTTGTTCTAGATTGGTTTTAATGCTATAGGAGATGGCTGCAGAAGAGAGAGACATAAGGCGTTGTTGATTGAGAGACCCCGATAGGTATGTTCTACCGTCTAATCGGACAACGCATTCTACACACACATTGGCCCCTTTCGTCGCGGCTTGTGTGTCTTAACCACATCTGCTGAGTGTAAGTAACTGTAATGGAGGTGTAATACTGTGATGTAACGTTGTGTTATCTGATGACGAGAGAAGAGAGAGAGAGTGGAACGCGGTATCAGCACATAGTCAACTCCTCTCGAAAAACATCACAGAAAGCGCTGAGCCTGATGTCCCCATCCGACGGATGGCTCACCTTCATCAATGTCACATGCACTTATTGCATGAGACGCTGCATGGAGTTTTGGCACTTTACGTAGATCATTGGTGCAAAGTCTGGTGACCAGAAAATTTACGCCACCAATCTCTCCTCCTCTTGAGGGCAAAATGCTGGCGGTGAAAATTTCTTGTATCCAACTGAAACGAGCTACCTCTGTGATGATCGCCTGTGCGCAGGTGTGTGATAGCGACCTCGGATGCTGTTAGAAATACATATTATGTAGGACGGTAGTTATGTGGACCAGTTGTTCTATCTGTTTCGCATGTATGTATGACCTATGATCTGAGAGACATACCTCTGCTTAAGGGATCTTACAGTTGAAAGCGCATGTAATTCGCTCTCAAAATCTCTATAGAATTTGAGAGAGAGGCCATTGCGCCCTGAAAGCTTATTGTTAAGAGATATAGTTTTTGCAGCGAATTTTTTGTGATGTATGCAAAACGCTGAATAATGAACTACTATGGCCATTCACTTGTTATCATTTGCACTGTTGGCCATTAATAATGCAACACCAGGAGGATAAAAAATAACGGAATATTACTTACTTACCCGGCCACACGTTGCTGTAGTTCAGCCTGGTAAAATGGTAGAGGAAGCAAAGAGAAAGGACACACTGCTAATATGTATGGAAATTAGATGTAAGTGCGAATCTCCTCCTCCCACTCTCTCTGCCGATCTTCTCCTCCTCCCTCTCTCTCGATCTCCTGTTGCCGACTCTGTTTGTGCACCTCCATCTCTATGTGCATTTCTTCAATCCGTCTATCCATCTCTTCTTCTCCTCCACATCCCTCACCTTGAGCTTTGTTTATTGTTATTGCAAGTTCAGATACTGTAGTACTATTCTTATCATAAGCTGATGAGCCAGAAATATAACTTTCTTGGTTTTCTGTAAAAACCTTCTATGAGGAAGAAAACAAAACAGTACGTGGTTGCGTATAAAATATGTGTTTAAAAATATATATAATGAGAAGAAATATATACGGGAGAAACAATTTGTCTAACGGTTTAAATGCCCCGCTACCGTAGGTAAAAACTGGCTGTGATAGAGGAAAAGAAACTGCACATTTTAATGACAAAACATTTTCTTTCTCGCAGCTGGTTTTAACAGAAAACTTTTGCACTATTGTTTAAGAAACATATAGTCTCTATTCATCTAAATGTTTAATAGAATATCGTTTAAAATTTGAAGTAAATCATTCAAGAACTTTCTGCGGTTTTTACTGACAACATTTGGCTGTTTTATATATATTCGTCCAAAAGCTTATTAGTGTAACGTGTAAAAACTGAAAATGAATCGGTGGAGAACTTTCCGAGATGTTTGGTAACAACGTTTCCCCTTTATATTTGTTTATATATTATACAGGTTGTTATGGTGTAAGTGCAGATATTTCTGTTGATGACTGGGAGCAGTGTACCGAACAACATTACTTCAGAATTAAATTCATTTCCGTACTAATAACCGTAGCCATTATGACTAGTATGCTTTTAGGTTATTCAGTAAGTGTTGTACATGCAAGGGATTAATGTTTATTTTCCCCAGGGCAACAGGTCAGGTATTTAAGTGTGGGTACGTGGACGCACAATGGATAGCCAATACTGACGGGTTTAGTCCATTTCACGGTGCAGTTACCGCTTTGCAGAAAACATCAGGTATAAATTATGTGATGTGTTTGCGGGTAGATTGTTAGAGGCAGAGAAAACTCAGCTAACAGACAAAGTGTGTACATATAAAGATACCAATTATGACAATAACTGTACCTATACCCCTAACACCCTGTGTATATTTTAAAAAAATAGGTATACAAACTCGCTCATATTGACAGGCAACGTTGTGTCAAAAATTCAAAGCAATCGACAAATTACTTTTCGAGTTTCACGAGCACAAACATGCGCAGGTTGAATTTTTGTATATAAAGTTTGTGCGTATACAGTATGTTAGGAATAGTAATTGATTTAATTTGTAGATGATTTGGCAGTATACAGGGAACGACATTTACGACACAGAGCTGCCTCCTCTCGAAGCAGTAACGGCTAACCTGGCTGGTAGAGTCGGACTTAGCAGATGAGACATATGGGTACGTCGTGATATGCTGCTTCAACCGTGCATCATCGTTCATCACTCGTAGCGCGAATTGTGATCATTATGATGCATGCAGAACAGGGACTCGTTTGAAAGTACGATGTTGCGCTTCTCGAGTGCTCAGCTTTTTCGTTGGGTGTATTGCCGTCTAAATGCGTTTCCCTGCCGTCACACCTTTGGCAGCCGCAACAATGGTCGACGTGCCGACAGTCCAATGCTGCTCCGGACATCATCTTATTCTCCGTGTAAATATGTGCCTTGTTGTAAACAGCCTGTTTCCGGACTCAAAGTACGTGATGTGGCTGTACAATCCTCCACAGCTGAGTAAACAATATGTCTTCCCTTCGAACGCTAGTCGCGCGGGGCCATTACGATACTCCATGGCGTGGAGTACACCCTTTTTATTTGTGGATGTAGTTGACGATACGTCCAAATTCATCCACCCCTAAGCACTGGTTTTTGTGTGTGGTGCCATCCTCGGTTTCTCCGAGGAGCTAATTGTTGTGGTTGGGTAGATCTAAGTCTTTGAAATGGCTCCTGTCGCATACTGGTGGTCATCAGCACGTCTTTCGTATCAAAGAATTTTTCAAGGGGGAAAATCGAGCTTGCTCTATAATGTTCTCGACTTTGTACGCTATTTTCGAATTTCAGTGAACATTCTAGAATATTTTCAAATGTTATGGAACACAACTTGGAAATGGCACAACGTCGTGAAGACAGAGGAACAACTCGTTGAAAAAATTTATACGCTAATAAAGCACGTAAAAAAGAAATGATTGTGTGAGCGAACAGCAATAAACAAATGATGGAGTTCAACAAATTCAGGAACATAGAATACGATGTTAGAATAAGAAAAAAATATTTAAATCCATTGAAACAAGGATAAACTGAGACGAAAGCCTAAACTTTCGAACAGAATTCTTGAATTCGGTCTGTGTTCCCAATATATTGTCACAATAAAAGTTCTTAAACAATATCATAGAAGTGGACAATCAACCAAAAAAAAAGAGGCAAGTCAATATTCGCATAATTAATTCGACTAATTTCAATTAAATTACTATTCAACTTCACAAGGCTCCAGTTTCCGATAAGATAACCATGTAATGGGACAGTCGATAAAGCATAAGGACAAACATTCCTGTGTTGTTGACTGAATTTAAAAGAATCGGTTATGTCGCATGAACGACTGTACATAGGGTCTTCGAACCATAAAACTTATTCGGCTTCGCACCAGAAAGCAAAACGCCAAATGAAGAGTGGAAATATCAAACACGCTATGTGTAAAAGCTCACATTTGTCAAGAGAATCAAGAAACAATATATCTCGTTTTGTGCATAACTGATGTGTATGCAAGAAAAAAGTAATGAGACAAATTAGAAAATAAATAATTTATTAAGAAAGTTCTGAGTTTCTCGTACCAGGGAACTGAATGGTTCTATGTGCCAGGATGAAAGTTTTTATTTCAAGCCGACCGGTGTGGCTGTGCGGTTCTAGGCGCTACAGTCTGGAACCGAGTGACCGCTACGGTCGCAGGTTCGAATCCTGCCTCGGGCATGGATGTGTGTGATGTCCTTAGGTTAGCTAGGTTTTAATAGTTCTAAGTTCTAGGCGACTGATGACCTCAGATGTTAAGTCTCATAGTACTCAGAGCCATTCTTTTTATTTCAAGTGCCATTAATACTCAGGCACTAAGTTTTATTTCTGATAGTAAAAGTATCGATACAGAGGAGTAATGTTTTAACTAGTAGAACTGTAGTAAACAAAAAGCTTTTCACATATCTTTGGAATTTTGTATAAGATAATAACAAAGTTAAATTCCCGGAAAAAAGTCTGTCAGTATCGAATTCTATTTCTCATACAATTATGTTCTTGGGAACGTTACAAAGTTTACTGTAGAACTCTCTCCCACTCTTCAACTGTAGTATATATAAGAATAGTCTAAAAATAAATAAGATGCTAGTCAAACGAGATAATTAAAGTATGCAGCCTTTTTTTGAGTTCAGAAAATAAATAAAAAAAGTCCAAGCAAAGCGAATCCTTTTCAGTTAGCATTTCCTCGTTTACATAATGTAGATGGAGTTACTCCTGCCTATTTCGTGTGGCTTCGATGAAACGTTTATGGTTTGTATATCCCAGCTTGTAGTACACGTCATTCCAGTTTGACCTTTTTTGCATGCCACGCCATAGTGTTGCAATTGTAGTGGCCAGCAATATGTTTACTTCGGACGGCGGCGCATAGTGAGTCAGTCCGGCATACAGCAGAGGCTTTGAGGCATGAATAGCTTTGGAGGTAGCCGCACGTACGCGCAGCCACTTGTGAATGCGAAAAGTGGCCGCGCCCCGTGTTGGAGCGCGTGTCTGAAAGGCGTGTGCCGCGTCACGTGACCGCCGTGGCTATGAGCAACAGAGGTGCGAAGGGGGCGCGACAGAGGCTGCACGGCTCGTAGATAGGCACTGCACTGCTAGAAGGGCACGACTCGTCCAAGGTCCGGCTGATTGTGAAATGCACGGTACGTGTCAAGGCGTATTATGCGCCGTACCGTGCATTAATGTTCGTTCATGTTCTGTTTACGAATGCAGTCTGGCTTGACTAATTACTGGTACCCCGCCTAAGAATGCAAGTAACTGTTTCCTGTGTGGCAATGAAGTCGAGATGCTCTTTCGTATGCTAGCTGGTGCCTGCTGGTGCCTCGGTCCTGTTCGATGCCATGTCGTGCAGTCACCTTACTACAAAAGTTTGATGCATAATCTGTATACTGTGTAATTGAAGTGAACCTGCTCACGGAGGTCCAGTGTGGGCTGTAATTATCTTATGACAGCGAAAATGGTAGATACGCTAATGCGTTAATTCAGAAACTATTTAAGCTGGGAGAAAAGTACCAGTTCTGATCTCTAGGTGTATATATGGCGCCGTGAATGCCAGAGAGACGTATAGAAATGAAACTTCCTGGCAGATTAAAACTGTGTGCCCGACCGAGACTCGAACTCGGGACCTTTGCCTTTCGCGGGCAAGTGCTCTACCAACTGAGCTACCGAAGCACGACTCACGCCCGGTACTCACAGCTTTACTTCTGCCAGTACCTCGTCTTCTACTTTCCAAACTTTACAGAAGCTCTCCTGCGAACCTAGCAGAACTAGCACTCCTGAAAGAAAGGAGTGCTAGTTCTGCCAGGTTCGCAGGAGAGCTTCTGTAAAGTTTGGAAAGTAGGAGACGAGGTACTGGCAGAAGTAAAGCTGTGAGTACCGGGCGTGAGTCGTGCTTCGGTAGCTCAGTTGGTAGAGCACTTGCCCGCGAAAGGCAAAGGTCCCGAGTTCGAGTCTCGGTCGGGCACACAGTTTTAATCTGCCAGGAAGTTTCATATCAGCGCACACTCCGCTGCAGAGTGAAAATCTCATTCTGGACGTATAGAAATATTACCGTATATAATGGGATAGGAACGGGACGTCCAGAAAATGTCCAGCAAGTGAGAAAGACATAAGGCTGATTTTATTATTAACCGTTGCTTACACAGTTTGTTAAGTATGAGCAGTGGAGACATCGGCGAGATGCTGCACACGTAAAATGACAGCAGTTCCGGTGGAATGTGACCAACGTGTTCCTCTACACTGGCCTTCAGATCAGGTTCGAGCTGAACGTGTCCCTGGTAAGCGCGTTCTTTTAGAAATCCTCAGAGCCAAAAGTCACATGAATTGAGATCAGGCAATTCTGCAGGCCGTGCATATGGAAAACCTCTGAAGATAACTCGTTCGTGGAATGTTGCATTAAACTCATGTTACACTGAGCGAGTGACATGAGGTGTTGCCCCATTTTGCATGAAAACAGTGGCTTCCACACACCTGCACTCTTTCAAAGCAGGAATCACAAGCTGTACAAGGATATCTCGGTAATGCACAGATGTCACGGTACACCTGACTGTCCTTCTGGACGTAATCTCTTCAAAGAAGAACGGCTCGAGAAGAAATGTACTCGCGAATCCACGCCACATTGTCGGATACTCCGGCAACTCCTCGTATTCACTCCACCGTGCAGATGCTGCGATATGCCTCGTCACTCCATATGTCATCGATCCGTGACAGGAACTGAAAAGCAAATTCAGAACATTGCTACAAATCATGAGGCTTCAGTTACCGCACCGTCTGGATCTTGTACGGGTTCCACTGAAAAATAAACCGCAAGATTTTTCCTACGGTTGATCGTGGGATAGACAGTTTTCACGAGGACTGTCTACCCAGTGATCATTGCTGGAGCACCGGCACCACCCGCGGCACGTGCTACATGGTCAGTTACAGCAACAGCAACCTCGTCGATAACTACCACCGGTACAGGACGCCTTGCTCTTCCAGGTGCCCCACCAAGCTCACCCGTATTTTCGAATTTCATTATCATCTTCTTTAAACCACTTCATGACAACTGACCTCCCCTCAGACCTTCCACTCAGCAGTACTCTCTCAAAGCAGCACTGTAATCGATGCCGTTGACACAAAACAGTTTCACGGTCTGTACTCTCGGTAGCTATACTGCTCACTCACGTTATGGCTTTTCAAATGACATTATGGATGTCATACAGTCATACAAACAGTTTACAGCGCCAAAACTGCAACTATCTATTTCCATTATATATCGGTTCCGCCTTAACGCATTAGCATATTTTAATATTTTTTTGTGGCATTAGAAACCTCTCTCACTCCGGCCTGATTTAGCTTCACTGATCAGGATAGTAAAAACATGCGTATGCTAAGGGAATTTTCATTCACAAGCACGCTTATCACATTCACACAGTTCAATACTGTTCTATCCTGATTAAATTGAGCTTAACTTAAATTCCATAAGCCAGTGAAGCAATTTCGAAGTCTCGGTGCGACGAAAATTGTCAGTCGATCTCCTGAAAACATTTGTAATAATTATTAACTTTCGGTGATCACGTGGGGAAGACCGGAGATCTGCTGGTAAGTCTATTTATTTGAAGTAACTGGATATCGTGAGCATACAAAACGGCAGGTTCGTCCAGTGTAAATCAGACGTTCCCCGCTGATCCCGTGCAACACAGCGTAGTAAGCAGACACTGTCAATAATAATCAGTTAAATAATACGCGAACATACTTACTTTAGTTTAGTTCATGTATTAAATTCCTTCTCATACAGAATCTCATCAAGATGGCGACTAGCTCAACAATACATACATATACATCCTCCTCCTTTCACGGCTAATTGCCAAGATCATTCTTTTTATAAGAGAAAACATAGATAGCAGAGAAGCTATTCCATGGAGTAAATGGACGCTCCAAGGAATAATAGGGCTTGAAACTACTTTGCATTGATAATCATCGTATATTAAAGTTTAGGAATCGGTAACATAAGAAGAGATATTTCGAGATATGTACTGAGTTATATAATTTATAAAAATTTCTGAAAATATCGCGGAGAGACCGCTGCAAGAGACATTACAATATCTACCAAGTTTTGCTGCCATACGATAATAACAGCGCACACTGGACCTCCGAAAGTAGCTGCACTGTAATTGTAGCCGTCCGGTTTCTTAATGACATTCGTTGCAGTTTAATCCAAATGTGAGGAATCTGCAGTATCATGAGTTTACAAGACGATTTTTTTAGGTATTTTCTGTGTTTCGAATTGGTTAAGGGCACTGTAAACGATAGTTACGGTCTTGAAACTTACCGGATAAATATCTCCCAGGGTGTAAAGCACACCTTGATTGCCATTTTCGGATATATTGAACACTCCAAGCGTTATTTTAAATTTTGTGTTTCTGTGTCAAAATCAGAAGTGTATCCGATTAATTACCCGTTAAATTCAGTGTTCAGCAGAAAACTTTAAGCACCTATTTTTGAAATGTACTTTAGGAAAATGCACCAGTTTGAAACAATGTGAAGTAAATGTTGACATGGTCTGCGTGCTATGAAATTTTATTTTATTCTTTTAGAAGGACGTAGCTACGGAGAGGAAGAGCGGAGATGAAACTATCGAGAGCCACAGTTCTTTTTTAATTTTGAGCATCGTCTTAGAAGTTCTTAGGAAAAATCTAGAGCAGTAATTTAAGTCAACTTTCAGCTAATTTCAATCCCAAAGAAAGCAGGTGTTGACAGAGGTAAAAATTACCGAACTATCAGTTTAATAAGTTACGGCTGATAAATACTAACGCGAATTCATTTCAGACGGATGGAAAAAATGGTAGAAGCTGACGTTGGGGTCGATCAGTTTGGATTCCGTAGAAATGTTGGAACATGTGAGGCAATACTGACCGTACCACTTATCTTAAAAGATAGATTAAGGTAAGGCAAACCTACGTTCCTATCATTAGCAGACTTAGAGAAAGCTTCTGACATTGTTGACTGGAATACTCTCTTTCAAATTCTGAAGGTGGCAGGGGTAAAATACAGAGAGCGAAAGGCTATTTTCAGTCTGTACCGAAACCAGATGGCAGCTATAAGAGTCGAGGGACACCAAAGGAAGCAGTGGTTGGGAAGGGAGTCAGACAGGGTTGTAGCGTATCCCCGATGTTATTCAATCTGTATAGTGAGCAAGCAGTAAAGGAAAAAAAAGAAAATTCGGAGTAGGTATTAAAATACGTCGAGAAGAAATAAAAACTTCGAGGTTCGCCGATAACATTGTAATTCTGTCAGAGTCAGCAAAGGACTTCGAAGAGCAGTTGAACGGAATGGACAGTGTCTTGATAGGAGGGTATAAGATGAACATCAACAAAAGCAAAACGAGGATAATGGAATGTAGTCGAATTAAGTCGGGTGATGCTGAGGGAATTAGATTAGAAAATTGGACACTTAAAGTAGTAAATAAGTTTGCTAGTGATGGTCGAAGTAGAGAGGATATAAAATGTAGAATGGCAATGGCAAGGAAAGCGTTTCTGAAGAAGAGAAATTTGTTAACATCAAGTATAGATTTAAGTGTCAGGAAATCGTTTCTGAAAGTATTTGTATGGAGCGTAGCTATGTATGTAAGTGAATCGTGGACGATAAGTAGTTTAGACAAGAAGACAATAGTACCTTTCGAAATGTGGTGCTACATAAGAATGCCGAAGATTAGATGGGTAGATCACATAACTAATGAAGAGGTACTGAATAGAATCGGGGAGAAAAGGAATTTCCGGCATGACTAGAAGAAGGTATCGGTTGGTAGGACATGTTCTGAGGCATCAAGGGATCACCAGTTTAGTATTGTAGGGCAGGGTGTAGGGCAATAGTCGTAGAGGGAGACCAAGAGATGATTACACTAAGAAGATTCAGAAGGATGTAGGTTGCAGTAGGTACTGGGGGATGAAGAAGCTTGCACAGGATAGAGTAGCATGGAGAACTGCATCAAACCAGTCTCTGGACTGAAGACCACTACAACACAAAACAATATCAGGTAAATTATCACTGATTCAGTACACCACAGTTTTATGTCAGCATACACAACGCAGAAGGTGTTGGCGGCGATGAACAACGAGTACAGTAGAAGTATGCTGTAGTTGCTGTTTTCATCTCTGAAAATCGACATTCCGCTGTCCATCCAAACAAGACAGAACAATAACCAATATAGAGGCAGTTGTTGATGTTGTTGTTGTTGTTGTGGTCTTCAGTCCTGAGACTGGTTTGATGCAGCTCTCCATGCTACTCTATCCTGTGCAAGCTTCATCATCTCCCAGTACCTACTGCAACCTACATCCTTCTGAATCTGCTTAGTGTATTCATCTCTTGGTCTCCCTCTACCATTTTTACCCTCCACGCTGCCCTCCAATGCTAAATTTGTGATCCCTTGATGCCTCAAAACATGTCCTACCAACCGATCCCTTCTTCTAGTCAAGTTGTGCCACAAACTTCTCCCCAATCCTATTCAATACCTCCTCATTAGTTACATGATCTACCCACCTTATCTTCAGCATTCTTCTGTAGCACCACATTTCGAAAGCTTCTATTCTCTTCTTGTCCAAACTGGTTATCGTCCATGTTTCACTTCCATACATGGCTACACTCCATACAAATACTTTCAGAAACGACTTCCTGACACTTAAATCTATACTCGATGTTAACAAATTTCTCTTCTTCAGAAACGATTTTCTTGCCATTGCCAGTCTACATTTTATATCCTCTCTACTTCGACCATCATCAGTTATTTTACTCCCTAAATAACAAAACTCCTTTACTACTTTAAGTGTCTCATTTCCTAATCTAATCCCCTCAGCATCACCCGATTTAATTTGACTACATTCCATTATCCTCGTTTTGCTTTTGTTGATGTTCATCTTATATCCTCCTTTCAAGACACTGTCCATTCCGTTCAACTGCTCTTCCAATTCCTTTGCTGTCTCTGACAGAATTACAATGTCATCGGCGAACCTCAAAGTTTTTATTTCTTCTCCATGAATTTTAATACCTACTCCGAATTTTTCTTTTGTTTCCTTTACTGCTTGCTCAATATACAGATTGAATAACATCGGGGAGAGGCTACAACCCTGTCTCACTCCTTTCCCAACCACTGCTTCCCTTTCATGCCCCTCGACTCTTATAACTGCCATCTGGTTTCTGTACAAATTGTAAATAGCCTTTCGCTCCCTGTATTTTACCCCTGCCACCTTCAGAATTTGAAAGAGAGTATTCCAGTTAACATTGTGAAAAGCTTTCTCTAAGTATACAAATGCTAGACACGCAGTCTTGCCTTTTCTTAATCTATTTTCTTAGATAAGTCGCAGGCTCAGTATTGCCCCGCGTGTTCCAACATTTCTACGGAATCCAAAC
The DNA here is from genome assembly GCF_023898315.1 of Schistocerca nitens. Lineage (NCBI taxonomy): Eukaryota > Metazoa > Arthropoda > Insecta > Orthoptera > Acrididae > Schistocerca > Schistocerca nitens. Next base: position 924,951,286 of record NC_064617.1, on the reverse strand, counting down.
TGATCTTCCCCGAGGCCGGCTCCTACCAGTTTTACATTCGTCTGTAAAGAATTCGTGTTAGTATTTTGCAGCTGTGACTTATTAAACTGATAGTTCGGTAATTTTCACATCTGTCAATACCTGCTTTCTTTGGTATTGGAATTATTATATTCTTCTTGAAGTTTGTGGGTATTTCGCCTGTCTCATACATCTTGCTCACCAGATGGTAGAGTTTTGTCATGACTGGCTCTCCCAAGGCCATCAGTAGTTCTAATGGAATGTTGTCTACTCCCGGGGCCTTGTTTCGACTCAGGTCTTTCAGTGCTCTGTCAAACTCTTCACGCAGTATCTTATCTCCCATTTCATCTTCATCTACATCCTCTTCCATTTCCATAATACTGTCCTCAAGTACATCGCCCTTGTATAAACCCTCTATATACTCCTTCCACCTTTCTGCCTTCCCTTCTTTGCTTAGAACTGGGTTGCCATCTGAGCTCTTGATATTCATACAAGTGGTTCTCTTCTCTCCAAAGGTCTCTTTAATTTTCCTGTAGGCAGTATCTATCTTATCCCTAGTGAGACAAGCCTCTACATCCTTACATTTGTCCTCTAGCCATCCCTGCTTAGCCATTTTGCACTTCCTGTCGATCTCATTTTTGAGACGTTTGTATTCCTTTTTGCCTGCTTCATTTACTGCATTTTTATATTTTCTCCTTTCATCAATTAAATTCAATATTTCTTCTGTTACCCATGGATTTCTATTAGCCCTCGTCTTTTTACCTACTTGATCCTCTGCTGCCTTCACTACTTCATCCCTCAGAGCTACCCATTCTTCTTCTACTGTATTTCTTTCCCCCATTCCTGTCAATTGTTCCCTTATGCTCTCCCTGAAACTCTCTAAGACCTCTGGTTCTTTCAGTTTATCCAGGTCCCATCTCCTTAAATTCCCACCTTTTTGCAGTTTCTTCAGTTTCAATCTGCAGTTCATAACCAATAGATTGTGGTCAGAATCCACATCTGCCCCTGGAAATGTCTTACAATTTAAAACCTGGTTCCTAAATCTCTGTCTTACCATTATATAATCTATCTGATACCTATTAGTATCTCCAGGATTCTTCCAGATATACAACCTTCTTTTATGATTCTTGAACCAAGTGTTAGCTATGATTAAGTTATGTTCTGTGCAAAATTCTACAAGGCGGCTTCCTCTTTCATTTCTTCCCCCCAATCCATATTCACCTACTATGTTTCCTTCTCTCCCTTTTCCTACTGACGAATTCCAGTCACCCATGACTATTAAATTTTCGTCTCCCTTCACTACCTGAATAATTTCTTTTATCTCGTCATACATTTCATCAATTTCTTCATCATCTGCAGAGCTAGTTGGCATATAAACTTGTACTACTGTAGTAGGCATGGGCTTTGTGTCTATCTTGGCCACAATAATGCGTTCACTATGCTGTTTGTAGTAGCTAACCCGCACTACTATTTTCCTATTCATTATTAAACCTACTCCTGCATTACCCCTATTTGATTTTGTATTTATAACCCTGTAATCACCTGACCAAAAGTCTTGTTCCTCCTGCCACCGAACTTCACTAATTCCCACTATATCTAACTTTAACCTATCCATTTCCCTTTTTAAATTTTCTAACCTACCTGCCCGATTAAGGGATCTGACATTCCACGCTCCGATCCGTAGAATGCCAGTTTTCTTTCTCCTGATAACGACGTCCTCTTGAGTAGTCCCCGCCCCGAGATCCGAATGGGGGACTATTTTACCTCCGGAATATTTTACCCAAGAGGACGCCATCATCATTTAATCATACAGTAAAGCTGCATGTCCTCGGGAAAAATTACGGCTGTGGTTTCCCCTTGCTTTCAGCCGTTCGCAGTACCAGCACAGCAAGGCCGTTTTGGTTAATGTTACAAGGCCAGATCAGTCAATCATCCAGACTGTTGCCCCTGCAACTACTGAAAAGGCTGCTGCCCCTCTTCAGGAACCACATGTTTGTCTGGCCTCTCAACAGATACCCCTCCGTTGTGGTTGCACCTACAGTACGGCCATCTGTATCGCTGAGGCACGCAAGCCTCCCCACCAACGGCAAGGTCCATGGTTCATGGGGGAAGATAGAGGCAGTGTGATCTAAAATTCACATTTTCTTAGCATTCATCACGTGTTAGTTGCTTCACCTCGACTTTTTAACGTGCTTGGATCCTCTTTGGCGTACTATCCACTTAGTCGAGACTAAACTGCATAAGGCTGCCTCACTCTTTCCGGGCGGCACTCCTGAGGCAGTCCAGTCAGTGGGGTGTGGCCCTGCGACGACGCACTGCAAGCGTGCTCAGTTCGGTTCACGGCAGCGGATGCGCAGTTTGTCGGCACAGATTAGGCGACATGCTAGAGCGGCAGTCTTTCGCGTTAAATGGAGCGCGAATTCTGTCAGCAGAGTGCAGTCAGTGATTACGATGTTCATGAGTCTGGGAGGAGCGCGCTTTGACGTAACGAGGACCACTGTGTGTCATTTACGGCCGTCTTCTGTGATCAAACGTTAGCAGGGAGATGACCAATAGCGGAACAACTGTCAGATGACACCTAGACAGATTGAAAGGTTCTCTGCTAGGGAAGCCAGACTATACTGGAAAAAAATCGCTTGCTTTAATTTGTAGGCAGCACGACGTGTATATACTTCTCTATTAAGAGGAATGTACGTTGTAACGGAGTATTCTAATAAATTTCTGTTTTTACCCAGCCATACTATGTGACAGTTACAAGAGAGCCACACACTACCGTCATCACCAACAACTTGTAAATTACCAGTAAATTTTCAGCCTCTTGATTAGTTTCAAAAACTTCAGGAAGCGTAAGATATACAAAAAACATTTTTTACTTATCTTTATTTTCTCGTTGTTGGCTGCATTACAACTAGGGGTAGATTCTTGAGATTGCAGTTTTGACTTTGTGGGTTCCAGTTGACATAATGATTGAAGTACTTTCTGTTTCTACGACTTTTTTTATTTATTCCGATTCTTCTATATCACACTGACTTCACAATTTCCATTTTCATAAAACCAAAAATTACATTATTATTGACAAAATTAAAAACATGTCCGTCTCCCTCAGAGGCATGCCCACTACTAGTAACTCATTCTGCGGTACTAACACATTCCAAAGAGTCTACAAAGTTTCTTGACAAAAGAGGAATCATCACCAAGTAATATCATTATTTTGTAAATGAATCCAGAAAAAAATTTAATAGTTAGCGTTAGATTGTGGAATTAATGATATGAATTTTAAGTAAGACAGATATTTCGTAATTTCAAATAATTCTAATACAAGAATAATTTTAGCTATTCAAACAGAACTAGTTAATATCAGTTGTAACAAATTGATTACTTTTTATACAGTCTAGCCTGAAATACAACACATCGTACACAACATCATATGAAATTCTTTCGGTAAAACAGCCGAGATAATGTTCGCCTAAATGAGATTCGAAAATGTCTTTGCTATTGACTATTTCTACAAAGAAAGGTAATGTCAGAGGAGGGGGCGCCCCATTACAACTGCTGGTTTTTAGGAACAAGAAAGGCCAGGAGTAGATCGTCCGGGTAATTTCGGATATGGTCCCAGTTGGCATAAAAAAAATTCCAACGCAGACATTAGCTGTAAACAAATACCTTTATTCAGAAAGTAATATTGCCTTTCCTCTTACAAAATGTCATATAAACTCTATTCCTTACAACAAATGTTACACATTTTACTTAGCTTTGAACATTATCGTTTTTCTCAGGCTCATCACCAGCAATTTGCAGTTCAATATAAAATGGGTTAGTACCTTGAAGCCGGACGCGGTGGCCGTGCGGTTCTAGGCGCTCCAGTCCGGAGCCGCGCTGCTGCTACGGTCGCAGGTTCGAATCCTGCCTCGAGCATGGGTGTGTGTGATGTCCTTAGGTTAGTTAGGTTTAAGTAGTTCTAAGTTCTAGGGGACTGATGACCACAGCAGTTGAGTCCCATAGTGCTCAGAGCCATTTGAACCATTTTTGAAGTACCTTGAAACAGGCGGTTTTTTACTTTACGCTCCTTCTCTAAATCTGTCCAGGACCTAACTTCAGATATATCAGCACTCTGTTCAGGTTTAGAATAAGTTACAAACTTAAATCTATTCCTCCTAGTATATTTACGCCAAGGTACACCAGTTGACATCTGTGGGTTCAAGTGCTATGTCATCTCACTGCGGACGCTCATTTAAGAGTTAATGAGTTGATGATTACAATGATTATTAAGATAAGGAAGCAGGTTGAAAACTACGTAGATGGATGTGAATTTTTATTAAAGTGAGACTGGCGAAACTGCATAGAGATCCGAGCTTGAGATCACGAGTTATTTAAATTTTGATTGAGCGTAAGTCAGAAATAATGGTAGTTGGCAGCGGGCACGAGAAACCATTGGCGCCCAGTAGGGACGAGGTGCGCACAAAAACGGATCACCACGGCAGGAGTTCCGGCTACCGAGCCAAGAAGTTTGGAGGGCTGGCGGAAGAATACCAGCAGGGGCCAGAATAAAAATAGCCTTAATTTGTAAGCAGGGCACCCTTCTCAGCCGTGACCAGGTGGAACAGTCAAAATCAGTGAAATAGTCCATCATAAAATTGAGTCTTTCATAGATTTTTTGCCAGGCATTGAAATGGAATTTGCAGAGTATCCGCATACATACCTTCACCATACAATGTCCTTCAGACATGTAGTAACCATTAGTGATGTATACATGCCTCAACGGGCTAAAATGATAAAATATTTGTCTCTCCCTGCGCGGGAACCAGGACATGTGTGAGACTACGTGATGTGTGGAAGTTTTGGTCGGTCCTGGAAGCGTGCTCATATGGGAGAAATTGTTAAGGCAGCCACTCGCGATAAGCGGGAAATCCGGGTTCGAGTCCCGGTCCAGCACAAATTTTCGCCTGACACAAACAGCTGACGTTAATTCTCATTCACAAAATGCGAATTCATTTCATGTAGCATTCGGAAAGTATCTCCACAGGAATTAGACCATTGTGTTATGAGAAGAATTAATGTTCGTCAAGTGGATTGTCTACGTCACTGAAATCCCAGAAAACTTAGCAGCGGGGCTGTCGAGGCAGTGTGCGTTTAGAACATACTAGATGTTGGAAGATGCTGGACCTGTCTCCAACGGCAGCTGAACGTCTATGGCATAATAACGCTTGTTTTTGGTCTTGTCGAGTCCACACCATCTAATCAAGGCGAGTCGTGTAGTTAGTGATTTCGTTTGATGCTCATAAGGTAAATTTTGATAGTGATAGTCTACATAGACTTTGATAGATAATGAGCAGACCTTATCCTGTGCAGTACCCCACACATGCCATCACTCCAACGCGCCGGTAAGTGGGACGATGGGGGTTATGTTGTTCAGGGGCGTCAACCGCAGCCCGTGGACTTTTTGAGCCCCAAAGCGAGTATCAATTCTACCAAGAAAGCGTCGATCACATGATAGGTAAAAAAAAGTCCATAAAATTCCTTTCATGTAAAGTTATGATGAGTTGAATATTTGCAATCTAAAACTACCGCCAGATGACGCTATTCTCTCATTGGTACATTCTTTTTCTTTCAGCGGTTATTGTTAGTGTTAAGAATATTGTGTGCGGCCCAAAAGTACTCGCCTTCTTCCTATATGGCCCAGGTAAGTTGAAAGGTTAGTCTCCCCTGATCTAATGGACTACCGGCTCAGTGTTGTGACTGTACTGTCGTTGATGACCTCTTGGTCGTGACGGTGGGTTTAGACTATTTTGGCTCTTGGAAAGTATCGTGTTACTTTTTGTCAGCAGGTCCCAAACTATCATGGCATTGTGATCTTAAGTCCCGCGTGGCACAGAACATAAATCATATACCACACTGTGTAGTAGTATTGTAGCAACTTAGAACTGTAAATTCATTGGAAACTACCTGTTTTGTTCAAAGCTGTAGTTGGAAGTAGTTGCAGTCACATGAAATCCGCGAGTTCTGATAAAGACTCTTGCAACTTTACTCAACTGCTGTAATGAATGTACATCTTTCAAACTGGAGGACACTGGGCTTTAACAACAGGTTAAGATTTTACCAGAGTTTTTTAATTTTCATTTGGTGGTGCACCAACCTCGCCCTGAGATATTGTGTTAAAGTAATTCATCGTCGGAGTTGATATGTTGGAGCGCAGCATATGAGCAACTTAACTACAGGTAAAGGCAAGTGAGATTAAACTGTCGGATGTGTGCAGATGGACTTCGAGAATGCTGTACCAACAGGTTGACGTTCGTTGCAACTGTGATGTAAGTCTGCTAGGCTCCCGCATCCTGGTACAGGCAGTTGGTTCCGTAGTACGTTGTTGGTTAGGATTCGGTATTCATTTCCCCCGGGCGTAAAGCGATGTAATTTGTCCTCAAGAGCGCCAAAAGGGACTAAATCCAATTAATTTCTAACGCAAGAGGATTAAACACCTTCCAAGAGCAAAATATCAATTTTAATCTACATTTTACATAAAACATTTTACGTATCAAAAAATGCAAAACAGTTAATCAGCAAAGTGGAACAACAACTAATATTGCTTTGAATTGCTAAACTGTTTTATAATGTATGTAGATATGGAAGTACATATTTTTAATATTACACAATGAGGCGACAGGAGTCGTGGGATACCAACAAGTATCGTGTCAGACCTCCTTATGCCGGCATAGTGCAGCATCGCTGGAGGTCGCCTTCAGAAATACTGAGCCATAGTGTCTCTACAGTCGTCCATTACTGCGACAGTGTTGCCGATGAGGGAGTGCGTGCACCAACTGATCTCTCGATTACGTCCCATGAATGTTCGATTGAATTCATGGCGGACAATCGGGGTGGCCAAATCATTCGCTAGTAGAATGTTCTTCAAAGCAGTCGCGAACAATACTGGTCAGGTGTCATGACATCGCTGTTTTGGAACACAAAGTCCACGAATGGTTGCATAACCATTCCAAGTCAATTATCGGTTCCATGCAAACGCAGCCCACACCATCATGGTGCCACCACCAGCTTGCAAGGTGCCTTGTTGACAACCTTGGTCCATGGCTTCGTTGGGGTCTGCGCCACACTCGAACGGTACCATCACCTCTTACCAACTGAAATCGGGATTCATATAAACAGGCCAAAGTTTCCCAGTCTAGGATCCAACCGCTATGATCGCGAGCCCAGGAGAGGCGCTGCAGGCGATGTCGCGCCGATAACAAAGGCACTGCCGGCGGCCGTCTGCTGCGATAGCCCATTTACGTCAAATGTGGCCGCACTGTCGTAACGGATACGTTCGTCGTACGTCTCACATTGATCTCTGCGATTATTTCACGCTGTGTTGCTTGTCTGTTAGTACTGACGACTCTACGCCAACTACGCTGCTCTCGGACGTTAAATGACGGCCGTCGGCCACTGCGTTATTCGTGGTGAGAGATAATGCCTCATACTTGGTATTCTCGGCACACTTTTGACACTGTGGGTCTCAGAATACTGAATTCCCTAACGATTTCCGAAAAGGATTGTCCCATGCGTCTAGCTCCAGCCACAATACCGCGTTCAGAGTCTGTTAATTCCCGTCTTGGGGCCACAATCACGTCGGAAACGGTTTCACGTGAATCATGTAAGCACAAAGGACACCTCCGCCAATGCACTGCCCTTTTAAACCTTAGGTATGCGATACTACCACCATCTAAATACGTGCATTCGCTATCGCATGACTTTTTGTCACCTCAGTGTGTATTAAAACAGCTTGTATGTTTTTTAAAACTGTTTGGCTGAAAAGAGGGTAAAGCTGTTACTGATCATAGGGGTAAAGGGCAGAAAATGTCGCTAACAATTCTTGCCCTGAGAACGACAGGGAGTTTTTCTCTTGAAATACTGTCTTCGATGATAACATGCGCCTGCACTCCCGTAAACTTCGTAGTCAATACACATAGAAAGGTTTCGATTTGTAACTGAAACATTTTCACACGGTCATGGTGTACTGCAGTTCATTTTGTGAGTGGTAACTGAAATGTAATGCATAATAACAATTTTGCAGTATATGAGAGGACCTATTTCCCGAGAAAACGTTACATTACTTTTGGAAAAGGAATCAACAGCAACGTGGATCACACACACTAAAACGACCCGTAAAGGAGCAGTAGCAAAAAATAGGAAATTAGAAAATAGCTTAAAGATGAAATACAGCATTTAAAATAACATCTGGACAAGAAAAATAAGAAATCAGGAGTTAGGCGGGAGGAGAGACAACAATTTGAAGAGATGATTACGTCAAGGAAATAAGAACTAGGAAAGAAGGTAGGTGACGCTTGTTGTATTGATGGAAAATTTATTGCATCACTACCCCTGTATAGAATATTCTCGACGTTCGTGCTGCGCCAAATTGGAATAAAAATTCCAATTTTGGACTACAACCTCCATTTACTGCGTCAGTAACAGTTGACTGTCGCCATGTTGCTAGATTTTGTGTTGATGTCTGCGGTGTAAGTAGCACCCGTTGGAACGTAAATGACACGGCTAATTTCTCTGTAATCTCTCATCTCTGGGAGGCAGTAGAGATCATTATGTGAAACAATAACTTTAACCGTTCCAGCCACTAGTCCTAGAGGTATGAGTCTAGCTCTCAGTTCCGCGTGATTAGTGGTCGTATAAACATCGTTTGCGGACACGGTCCGCTAGCACAGTGTTCCCAGCTTTAAGGTGTACGTTTGCTTGGGGGCTGGCACTTACGTTACAACGACGTAACACAGCGTTAGCCGTTTTCCACATGTGAGTCTGCGCACTCAGCTTTTACTTCTAGCACACTGGTTTCGTAAATTGTGGTCGTTATGGAATAGACTGTGGTCAGTACAGTGAAGACATAATGTTGTGGGTTGGCATGAGAGCCAACACCGGGTTACTAGAGGAAGCCGAAAGGCACGCGTTTTAGCTCACGCAGGCTGGCGTGAGGTCTGGAACAGGACAGGGAAATTAGACTTTAGAAAAAACGGACGTAGCTGGTGGAATACTTAACTTTAATCCATAAATGGTGAACGTCGGTCTTGACGGTACATTATTACAGTATCAATAGTAACTGATACTGGCGCCTTGCTAGGTCGTAGCAAATGACGTAGCTGAAGGCTATGCTAACTATCGTCTCGGCAAATGAGGGGGTATTTTGTCAGTGAACCATCGCTAGCAAAGTCGGTTGTACAACTGGGCACTACCGTGTGGCGGCGCTCGGTCTGCAATCACTGATAGTCGCGACACGCGGGTCCGACGTATACTAACGGACCGCGGCCGATTTAAAGGCTACCACCTAGCAAGTGTGGTATCTGGCGGTGACACCACACATAGAACTACAAAACCCTCGCAATCGGCTGTCAGTATCACCACGCAGGTTCTGCAAAGCAATACACAAGTTGATTCAGCCGTCCCTATAGGTGGGTTTTATGCAACCCACAATACTTTCAAATACCCACACAAGATTATCATATTCTCTTACTTACTATGTGCAATACATTAGTCCTATACAAAAGTGACCTCCATAGGCGATTTTCTGGAATAACTCAAAAACAGTGGCCTCCACCGAAAACGTATCTCAGTACAAAGTTTAACCACATTAAATTTCCTACAAGAAGCTTTTTTCTGTAGAAGTAATAGTTTCACGTAGTGAGCAAGAAAATATGAAAATTTCGCGCATGGTTTATGAAGGAATTGCGGGTTGTGTAAAACCTATCGCTAGGGCAGCTAAATCATCCTGTATGTATAGTGTTCTTCAGTTCTTGAACACAGGAGAAGACAATATGGACGAACTGATCCATAAGTCATCTTAGCCGTCAACCAAGACATGTTTGTGACAAACCAAGTAATGAAGCACCAACAGGGAAAGGACGAGGATCCACAGACGCTCAGCGAGGGCAGCAAACTTAAACTTGAATCGGCCACGCAGCCTACAAGGGATACATAATAGGTACTTACACAGACACATCCTGACGGCAGCCAGTCTCATCATATGAGAGAAATTTTTTATCTTTTATAAATATAATCAAAAGACATTATCAGTTTTTTTCTGTTAATTGGTTTAAGTGTAGTTCTTTATTTATAAAAGTTTGTTATGTAATTTTCATCATCGTATATACTGTTTTATTTGCTCCTTTTTTCTTCCTTTAATTCTTTTTTCGGTTGGAATCTGCTTGCGATGCCTACAATCTGTGACCAAATGCTAGCCAGGACTCCTCGTCGGTTGGTAGCGCGGCATGGCATATAGCCAGAGTGAGGATAGTACTAGCTAACCAATGACAGCTTGAAATTACAGTTTGCTTTTACCGCTAAAGCTGAAATTTTGTTGTGGAAGAAGTCTATGCAAAAAAAAGTCTATGCAAAAAAAAGTCTATACAAAAAAAAGTATTATGAATTTTTTCTGTCTTGAATTCGTTCGTAGAGGTTAGCCTTAAACGCCATGAACAAAGCGCAGATTGTTGATCGCCGTTCCCTCGGATACATTGCACGTCACGAGGTTGTGGCTAGATTAGGACATGAGTAGGAATTCGGGGGATCGAAACCCGTCGTCTTCCGCAGTCCAGAAATTGCTCACCTGAAGTCAGCTGTCGACAGAGCATCTCGCCTTCCGTCATACCCCGCCGCGGCCGCTTCCAACGCTGCATTTGTGAATTGACACACCATGTTTGTGTGTCGCCCATATCAGCTCTGTAGAGACGTCAACCATCAAGTAATTTTAATCGGATTGCAGTACACTATTACATTTTCCCGTTGCTGCACTGTTTGTGCCTGGACATCGTAGCAAGGAAAGCGATAGCCAAACAAGATGCAGCCTCCGCATTGCTACACATAGCGTTAACTAACATTCTAAAGAAGCACTTTCTGTATGTTCTCATTATGAAGGAGCTCACGGTTTCATGGACAAAACGTGCGTTGGATACTTAAATAAATTAATCGTGGAGTGCTTTGCAATACAGTAGTTATTAAGAAGCCTGGGTATCTTACAAAAATAGGCAGTACCTAAATGTGGCGGCAATGCGCCCAATCAACATACAGGACTAGAGTTGCGCTCTACCAAAACTACGGTTCCATAGTTTTGGTACGATATATAAATAACGTTGTAAATGGTGGATTTATTGGTAGTGTTGGTAGGAAAATAAATATAACTGAATGTGGACGAAAGAAACTGGGAGCTGACGTCTTCTATTTATTTTTTGTTTGTTTGTTTTTTTGAACGTGGTTAGAATCGGACATCGTTCAACGTTAGTCCATTGTGTATTTTATATATTTACGAAATATAAATTGAATTTTATAAGTAATAAAAATTAGTTGATTACATAACTTCTGCACTTTTGTGTAACCAAAGCAATTACTTTTGAAGCAAGTAGTTTACATGAACAAATATACAAAAAAATGCGACTATTGTTGTTATTATTTTCTCAACTGAACGTATATGTTTCTGTTCTGCCTTTTTTTAAATTTTGTCTTTCTTCAGAAATTGCATTTTCTAGCGCTATGTGATAAATCTGTATTGTTTTTATTTTTACTACAATATCCCTCTCTTCCACGGTATAAATGAACAATTTTCAAATAAAATATGGGTTAAACGTTGAAAATTTGGATTTTGCTATAAATACCGTTATTTTCAGCGGCAGGCAGGAGGATAACTATGTAGAACAAAAATCTTCTATAGGTTACACCGCCCTTTATACACCATAACTCACTTTGTAGGCGGTTCACCGCTTCCGGTTTCTAAGGGGAATGTAGTAGGAGACTGATCGAATATGTAGACAAAGAGATCGAAATGAGATACCCTGGTATGTATACAATACACTTAACGTACAGTTAATGGGGTTACAGTCTTAACTGACCAGTGCTACTAGAAAAACTACCGTAGTGGACGCCTACTTATGACAGACTACGGTAGCCTAAGGTAGGTTTACAGAAAGAATCCTGCACTGTCTCCTCCATTGCCAGCCCGACTGCTGCCACCAAGTTCAACAACCCCCACTTTGCAGCAGCCTGACAGCAGAGAGAATGGACGTGCAGTGCTCCTGGCATCCCCAACATCGCTCCAACGGAGGACAGTACCGTTGCTACCGACAAAATCCTTATGCGACGTACAATCTCCCGGCATTCACTGTCGACAGTTTAAAACTGAGCCCATCACAATCAGACAAAACCATAGAGTTAGTCTCCGACTATTCGAAACTGAAGCTCCTGTAGAGGAAATTTCTCAACGAAGTCATTTTGTATTACAAACAAGGCCACTTCCTTTTGGAAGAATAGCGAATGTCAAAAAGGCCATCAAGTAATGTAAGGAACGCTGAGGAAATTTAAGGAACATAGTATCCAGCCACACTACATCAACCTGAAAAAAAAAAAGCAGAAACCAAGTGAACGTTGTGAAGATATTTCCAATTTGTCATTTTCTTTTTTCACCTCCATAACTAAGGACAGAGGAGTGTCAAGTGCCTGTATGAAGGTCAAGAGCTTCAAGAAACTCCCGATATCTCTCGACTACACTGAATAACCTACGAGTTGTGATACGGTGGTAGATGTTACAGAAGGAGACGCCTCCCATCGTCAAACATACTCTTAGCACAGAGGATCGTGATCCGCATAACGGTCATCCCTTTCTTCATCAGCTTGAGTAGTCGATCTGCAGTGAGCTTTCTTCTCTGGCAAAAATATTGCCGCTGGCTCAGAAAATTTTCACTATAAATAGCTATAATTTCTGTCATATAAGGACAATAAAATATACTCCGTAAGTGCAATAAGATGCGAACTTGATGTCACTACATTAAGCATGTGCAAGCAGGCAGGATGCATATGTGCTCTAACCAGAGAAGAATCTTCATTCAATGGCATCGTACAGACCAATAATATTATTATAGCACCCCTACAATGTGATGGAAAGAATGGATACTTAAATATCATAACCTAATCCCTATTAATCGGGAGAATTATCTCAAACAAAAAGGTACTGAAGACGTTCTCATGCATCTGGCCAGCGACGTACAGCACTGTTTCAGCAGAAACGCATATCTGCTAGTTTTGGGCCTGGACGTGAGGGAGCTAAATACTCCCAATGCTAGCCATAAAAAATAAAGGTAGAACGCGTACCCCACAAGTCTGCAGAATACATGTTATTTCATCTGTTTGCTATGTTGTTACTTATAATAGAATAATAGACGAGGGACGTATAATAGGGCCAAGGATTGCGTGTGTGGGGTTACCTCAAGGATCTATTTTGGCATCTTTTCTGTTTAATGAATCTACACAGTATGTTACTAGATCAAATGACAGCTCTGCAGTACGGAGACGATATACGTATTTGCGTGGGAAAAGTACATCCATAAAAGAGTGCAACACAGCTGTTATATTCACCCTTAATCAGTGGGCCACAAAAAATATTGGAAATATCGGTAGCTAAAAAGTTACACTATTGTTCTCGTGACACAGAGTAGTTCTGCCTGTAGCAATCGCACTATACTCGTACCACGTACCTGAGAAGGCCTGCGACTCTTCATCGACCGTAAGCTAAAGTAGAAGGCGCACGCAAAATACGTTGCTCAGAAATGTGAGAGATTTGCCAACATAGCCTGAGCTATGATGGGTCTTGGGTGTATCTCAACATCAGCACAGCTCTAGAGCTTTCCGCAAAGATGGTACGTCCAGTCCAGTGGCTGTTACGGAGTTGCCACAGACAACGGTGTTGAGACCTTGTGTGTGATCAATGTGTTCCACCTCTGGAAATGCTCTCTTGATAGTCACACACGAGACTCCATTCCGTCAATGCTTGGTCCTCCGCTGCAAATCTATGTGACGGATCAGTTAGCAATACGTGATCACAGACTTTTCAATGTATTGTGCAAGTTCATTGTTGTCAAAATGTTACACGAAAGTAGACTGTAAAAAAAGTGTTCACATCGGCTAATAATAGTAAAAATGAAACAAACTGTCCACGTCGAGAGATAAATTTGCTGAGTTAGTGACGTTACAGCTGCCGCCACTAACGTCACAGACATCTCTAGAATCTCTGGAAGCATGGCACCAGCCACTTGATCCTGACAAAAACGGTGAAGGTTATCGCCGAATTTTAATTCGATGTAGCAAGAACACCGATAATATTTTATACGATGATCCTCGGTCGTCAGTACGTAACTAATAAAGAAATTGGTAATATAATAATAAATTTATTTGTAGATAATGTTACTTTCAAATTACTAGTAATACATAGTAACAATGACAGGTTGTTGTTAGGAACATCCTGAAATGTGGGAAAAAAATGAAAAAGTTAAAGCAGTATGGCTGTGTCAGATGAAGCTTGAGTCCACTGCAGAATGATACAGACATTTTCGTACAGATTCTCTGCAGGGAGCAGTACAGCAGCTCGAAAGTGCAGGTACGTTTATTTTCCCGAACACGCTGGCCCGTCAGTAGCTGGCGCTGTCCCGCGGCGTGCTACGTGATCGCCATGAGAAGCGCACGTCGTGACGTGGCGTGGGGTCTGCGTGCAGCATGCGGCCTCAGCAGGATCTCTGAACAGTGGGTGCGGCCGTGGGTGGGCGCGTCGACGCCAGGCGCCACGGGACTTAGCCGGGCTGCGGCACAGCGGCGCCACCACAGCTGAGGTGGTACAAGCATTAGTGATCTCGCGGCCTTCGTTTCTACGATGCCACCTGCGCTAAATTCTCTGGAATACTGGCCGCCAATCACTAACATTTCTTGAGCTTTTCAAATTACGCCGTAAAACTAGCTCTTCTTTTTCTGTACTAATAATGAATCTGAAAAGCTGTGGTGTCTGTTTGAACAAGCTTCTCCAAACTAGACGGATTTTCGTGAGATTTTCACATGTAAGTTGAGCGTAGTAGGGGCACCGTCAGACTTTCTCGGATCACGGAAAGAAAGATATCGTAATTTAAAGTTTTATATAAAACCGTCGTATCTGTCTTTTTGAACCCTCTGATCTCTTTCATAAGGTTTTCAGAGGTAACTCGAGGATAGCTTGGGCAATGTATAGGCTTTATTTCATCACAATCTGATCAAAAATATATCGTAATTCAAAGTTTTATCCATAATAATATTATAAATTCGGAAGTAACTCCTTCAGTTATGTTTTCACGACTAAACCGCTGAACCTACTTCGATCAAGTCTGGTGTGAAGTCAGCTTGGATCCCGAGCAAGAACATAGGCCACTTTAGAAACAAGTGTCTAGTACATGATACTTATTGATTGAAAAATATTATTGAACGAAAAATATTTACTGTTTGAAAAAGGCATTTACTCTTTGAGTTTTCATCTTCATCATATTTGTGAAAATGCCTTTATAGGTTGACATCTGCTTTGCGAAACAATACGAAGTAATGAATACAATGCGTATACAATCTTTAGTGTGTTTAAACCTTACATCCACACTATTTGTTGCACAATGTGCACTGTATAATGCATAGCTGTTTCAATAACACGACGCATAGACGCGCACTCCTGCCCATGACGCTGTGCACACGCTGCTCGGTACCGACACTGTGCCTGGTGACAACGTGCGCTGGGACAGCAGGGCTCACATCGCGAGCTATGGTCCCGCAAACAGGCAGACACGTGACGGCAGCTGACGGTACTGCACGTGCAGTGCCTCAATTACTCACCATCACTCACTATAACAGAGCTACTGATATGCGAGCACAGGCACGGGTAACAGCTAGTTCTTACGTAAAATATGCGGGTCTTGATGCACGGTTATTACTGAAATATTTCTGATTCTTCACTTTCTCCCCGTGTACTCGTATCTGTTCATCGAAGAGTCCACGGGTGTACTGCCGGTTCGTAGTGTCCAACGGGCACAATATTTCGGCGATCAGACTTGTCGCCATCGTCTTATGCGCTGGCGAACTGAGCTCCTGAGGGCGTCTTACGAGCGTACCAAGATCTTGGCCCAGACTTATAAATACTGTGACAGCGTTATCAGACAGGCCATCGAAATTTGCACCAGGGACGAAGTCATCAACCGAGACTGCGGTTATAGTTTTAGCAAGGCATGGGGACCAGCACTGAGTATAATTAAGAAGACACTCAGCAATCTGGCGAGCTGAGCGGACGTAGCAGCTACACCGACGCTGCCACAGACGCCGACCCCTGCGTCTCCGCGACTGCCGACGCGCGCCCGTGGGAACGGCCCGTGGGGGGAGGGAACATAAGGCGACCGCCCGCTCTCAGGAGCTCAGTTCGTCAGCGCACCTGACGATGGCGACATGTCTGATCGCCGAAATGTTGTGCGCGTTGGACGCTATGAACCGGCAGTGCGCCTGTCGACTCCTCGATCAACTGAAAAATTTGTTTCTTTGCACACACTTGAATGCATGCTCGCGCGCTCACATGCATGCACATACACACACATTGTAGACAGAATGTACATACTTACAGAGAGACCAATACAGTATAACCATTGTAAATCGAAATTTTGACAGTGTTGACTGGAATACACTCTCTGAAGTTCTGAAGGCAGCAGGGGCAAAATACAGGGACCGGAAGGCTATTTACAACTTATGCATAAACCAGACGGTAGTCGAGGGGTGTGAAGCGGAAGCAGTGGCTGAGAAGGGAGTGAGACAGTGCTGTAGCCTATCCCCGATTTTATTCAGTCTGTACATTGAACAAGCAGTAAAGGGAACGAAAGAAAAATTTGGGGTATGAATTAAAGTACAGGGAGAAGAAATAAAAATTATGAGATTTGCCAACGATGTTTTAATTCTGTCAGAGACAGCAAAGGAGTTGAAACAGCAGCTGAACGGAATGGACAGTGTTTGAAAGGGGGATATAAGACGAACATCAATAAAAGCAAAACAAGGATAATGGCATGTAGTCGAATTAAATCAGATGATATAAGGGAATCAGACTAGGAAGCGAGACACTTCAAGTAGTAGATGAGTTTTGCTATTAAGGCAGCAAAAAAAACTAGTGATGGCCGAAGTAGGTAGGATATAAAATGTAGGCTGGCAATAGTAAGAAAAGTATTTCTGAAAAAGAGAAATCTCTTAACATCGAATGTAGATTTTAAGTAATAGGAAGTCTTTTCTGAAGGTATTTCTTTGGAGTGTAATCATGTATGGAAGTGAAATATGGACGATAAACAGTTCAGATAAAAAGAGAATAGAAGCTACCGAAGTTTGGTACTACAGAAGAATGCTGAAGGTTAGATGGGTCCATCATGTAACTAATGATCAAGTACTGAATAGAACTGGGAGACAAGAAACTTGTGGCACGACCTGACTAGAAGAAGGAATCGGTTGGTAGGACGTGTTCCGAGGCATCAATGGATCACCCATTTAGTACTGGAGGGAAGTGTGGGGGCTAAAAGGCGTAGAGGGAGACCAAGAGATGAATATAGCAAGCAGATCAGAAAGATATAGGTTGCAGTAATTATTCGAAGATGAAGATGCTCGCACAGGATAGAACAGCGTGGAGAGCTGCATCAAACAAGTCTTTGGACTGAACACCACAACAATAACAAAATGAAATTTCATGGAACAGTTTTGTGAAGTTCACGTTGGTCTTAGATGTGGGTAGCTACAGCAACACTGTATCTGTACATCATATTGAAAAGTCTGCGATCCTTTGTTGCTAGCAAAGTGATCACGCAGGTTGGCAATGAATGAACAAGATTCGCAAGTTCTTGTAAAAGGATTGTAGCACTTCCATGTAGTTTGGGGCACGCATATCACCGTTCTCGTCTTCTCCACAAGAGTAAAACTGCAGCCTTCGAAGATGTTTATGGAAACATATGGTTAAATATGAATCTGGTTATTGGAGAGGTGAGGTGTCTACGAATCAGCACATTTAACATAAGAACTGTTGTTTCGATAACACGAGTTGTGCACAACAGTGCTAATGAAGCATACACAGGGAAAATGTGCACTCTTTTATAATTGGCTTTTCTTTAAAAATTAGTCCACCAAATTGATGGTATCCCGTCCCACAGGCAAGCATTACACAACGATTCCTCAAAAAGTTTGCATTTGTCGGTTCAACAGCTGCTCTCCTCACGTACACTGAAATGACGTTTCCACAGGCACACAGGGACTGTGCATGCAAACGAAATAATGATCGTAGCTGCTTTTTAACAACGATATATGTACTGTCCGTTTAAGCAAACAGTGGCATTGCCTCTGATCAGTTCAAATGTTACTAACATTATTTCCGGGTACTTTTATTCAATTCATGCACGTTACGAAGTTGCGTTCTCGGCACGCAGATATAGACCATGAGAAGTATTCTGGAGCATCATGTAATAATCCGCGTTTGTGAAACAATCCCAAAACAATTTAGCTCTGAGTCTCCTTAGCAGCCACCAAAGATCATCATGTTGTGAGTTCTCGATCTGCGGTGGTGCATGGTATTGAGGAAACGAAAGGGGTGGGGGTCATGGGCAGGTGGCAGATGCCGCTGAGCCGGATAGTGTTGCTCACGTAGCATTCACAGCAACGATCCCACCCGTAGGGACCACCTTCCTGATACATACAAGACAGACGGTATCAGTAGATAGGTAATAGTTCAAATGTATTCATACTTTTTGGTACTGCTCCATCTCTGATTCTTTGGCGACTGCTCAGCATGGACATGTAATGTTTGCAATAACTAACGTTATATTTTCAGCGTTTATTATACGTGTTTTGCTGTAGCTGTGCATACAGTTGACTTAATCAGTTCCTCTAAAAGCAAGGGTAATATTAATTAGTTATGTGCTCCATACGTGATATTCATGTGTGTAACATCTAAATCGAACAAACGGAGAATGCATGTTAAGAAGAATTACTGACACATCTGCAGAAATACTTCTTGATAAATGAAGAACCACAGCAGCTGTTGAACGATTCTTTATTAAAATACTGGTTTTGCATCTTATAGCTAACGTGTTCATACGTATCTAATTCATATGAAATCGAGATCAGAATTACGTGGACGGCCCAGCATTCTTAGCCCGTGCTTTCGAAGGTCGTTTTATTTTGATTTGACTGAGAATGTTGTCCGTCCATTTAATCCTGGTTTGGATTGTATATGGATTGATTATGTGGACCTGAGGTTGCCGCTAAAAGCTACAAAATCGCACGTTTTAGTACTGGATCGTTAAACAGGTGTTACAGTTCTTTATTTGTCAATAAATATTTCTATAGCTACGTTCGGGCCATTTACAGGTTTTTCTGTATAAATGAGTAATTATTTCTTTTCAAGAAGTCTTGTGTTGAATAGGAGTTGTTAAGAAGAAACATCTTTCATCTACATTTGAAAATACTTTTCCTGTCTGTGAGACGTTTTATTTTCGAGGATAGGTAAAGAGCTCTCTAGCTATATATTTCAACCTCTTCTGTGCCCAAGCTGGATCAGTTAAAGGAAATGCAGATCATGTTTACTTGTAGTGTAGTACTTGTGAATATCTCTGTTACTCCCAAATTCTGATTGATTATTGATGACAAATTTGATAAATTAAGAAATTGGTTTGGAGGTTATGATTAATATCCCCAGCTGCTTAAAAAGATGCCCGAAAGATGTACGTCAGGGAACCCCACACACCACTGTAATTATTACGATATTACAGTGCCTGTGTTATTCAGAATTATGATGAAAAGATCCTTGGGACAAGCATGCATGTCCGAAGGCATAGGCATTGCGGCGACTACAGCCGTTACGAAGTAGATGAAATGTATTCGCAGTTGCCACTATGGACAAACATCAGCTGTACAATGGAATGATGACAATGAAAATTTATGCCGAAACAGGACTCGAACGCGGATTTACCGCTTATCACGAGCGGTCGCCTTACCATTTGGCTATAACAGCACGACTCACGGCCAGATCCAGACTTCCACATGTCGTTAACATGTATCTACAATCTGTACTCCTACATCCATATGTATATTCTAGTACGGAGGAGACATTTTACTTGAAAGTAGCTTTCCCGATGTCGGAGGATAAATATGGTATTCTAGTGCCAGTGTTGTTCAGAACTACGATGCAAAGTTCTTTGGGACGTACACTGTGTGATCAAAGGTATCCGGACACCTACCAAAAACATGTTGTGGTCTTCAGTCCAGATATTGGTTTGATGCAGCTCTCCATGCTACTATATCCTGTGCACGCTTCTTCATCTGTCAGTACCTGCTGTGACCTACATCTTTCTGAATCTGCTTAGTGTATTCATCTCTGGTTTCCCTCTACGATTTTTACCCTCCACGCTGCCCTCCAATACTAAATCGGTGATCTCTTGATGCCTCAGAACATGTCCCACCAATCGATCCCTTCTTCTAGTCACGTTGTGCCACAAATTTCTCTTCTCCTAAATTCTACTCAATACCTCCTCATTAGTTATGTTATCTACCCATCTAATCTTCAGCATTCTTCTGTTGCACCACATTTCGAGGGTTCTATTCTCTTCTTGTCTAAACTATTTATGTCCACGTTTCACTTACATACATGGCTACATTCCATACAAATACCTTCAGAAACGATTTCCCTACGCTTAAATCTGTACTCGAGGTTAACAAATTTCTCTTCTTCAGAAACGCTTTCGTTGCCACTGCCAGTCTACATTTTATATCCTCTCTACTTCGACCATCATCAGTTATTTTGCTCCCCAAACAGCAAAACTCATTTACTACTTTAAGTATTTCATTTCCTAATCTAATGCCCTCAGCATCACCAAATTTTATTCGACTACATTCCATTATTCTCGTTTTGCTTTTGTTGATGTTCATCTTATATCCTCCTTTCAATACACTGTCGATTCTGTTCAACTGCTCTTCCAGGTCCTTTGCTGTCTCTGACAGAATTACAATGCCATAGGTAAAACTCAAAGATTTAATTTCTTCTCTATGGATCTTAATTCCTACTCCGAATTTTTCTTTTGTTTCCTTTACTGCTTGCTGAATATACAGATTGATTAACATTGGGGAGAGGCTACAACCCTGTCTCACTCCTTTCCCAAACACTGCTTCCCTTTCATGCCCCTCGACTCTTATAACTGCCATCTGGTTTCTGTACCAATTGTAAATAGCCTTTCGCTCCCGGTATTTTACCCCTGCCACCTTCAGAATTTGAAAGAGAGTATTCCAGTTAACATTGTGAAAAGCTTTCTCTAAGTATACAAATGCTAGACACGCAGTCTTGCCTTTCCTTAATCTATTTTCTTAGATAAGTCGCAGGCTCAGTATTGCCTCGCGTGTTCCAACATTTCTACGGAATCCAAACTGATCTTCCCCGAGGCCGGCTCCTACCAGTTTTACATTCGTCTGTAAAGAATTCGTGTTAGTATTTTGCAGCTGTGACTTATTAAACTGATAGTTCGGTAATTTTCACATCTGTCAACACCTACTTTCTTTGGGGTTGGAATTATTACATTCTTCGTGAAGTCTGAGGGTATTTCGACTCCCGGGGCCTTGTTTCGACTCAGGTCTTTCAGTGCTCTGTCAAACTCTTCACGCAGTATCATACCCCCATTTCATCTTCATCTACATCCTCTCCCAATTCCATAATATTGTCCTCAAGTATGTCGCCGTTGTATACTCCTTCCACCATTCTGCTTTCCCTTTTTTGCTTAGAACTGGGTTTCCATCGAAGCTCTTGATATTCATACAAGTGGTTCTCTTCTCTCCAAAGGTCTCTTTAATTTTCCTGTAGGCAGTATCTATCTTATCCCTAGTGAGACAAGCCTCTACATCCTTACATTTGTCCTCTAGCCATCCCTGCTTAGCCATTTTGCAATTCCTGTCGATCTCATTTTTGAGACGTTTGTATTCCTTTTAGCCTGCTTCATTTACTGCATTTTTATATTTTCTCCTTTCATCAGTTAAATTCAGTATCGCTTCTGTTACCCAAAGATTTCTGCTAGCCCTCGTCTTTTTACCTACTTGATCCTCTGCTGCCTTCACTATTTCATTTCTCAAACCTACCCATTCTTCTTCTACTGTATTTCTTTCCCCCATTCTTGTCAATTGTTCCCTTATGCTCTCCCAGAAACTCTGTACAACCTCTGGTTTAGTCAGTTTATCCAGGTCCCATCTCCTTAAATTCCCACCTTTTTGCAGTTTCTTCAGTTTTAATCTACAGGTCATACCCAATAGATTGTGGTCAGAGTCCACATCTGCCCCTGGAAATGTCTTACAATTTAAAACCTGGTTCCAGAATCTGTATCTTACCATTATATAATCTATCTGAGACCTTCCAGTACCTCCAGGCCCCTTCCATATACACAACCTTCTTTCATGGTTCTTGAACCAAGTACTAGCTTTGATTAAGTTATGCTCTGTGCAAAATTCTGCCAGGCGGCTTCCTCTTTCACCCCTTAGCCCCATTCCTTATTCACCTACTACGTTTTCTTCTCTTCCTTCTCCTACTATCGAATTCCGGTCACAGATCACTATTAAATTTTTGTCTCCTTTCACTTTCTGAATAATTTCTTTTATCTCATCATACATTTCATCACTCTCTTCGTCATCTGCGGAGATAGTTGACATATAAACTTATACACGAAGCCCACGGCTATCACAGTAGTACATCTTGGCCACAATAATGCGTTCACTATGCTGTTCGTAGTAGTTTACCCGCACTCCTATTTTTTTTTATTCATTACTAAACCCGCTCCTGCATTACCCCTATTTGATTTTGTATTTATAACCCTGTATTCAAATGGTTCAAATGGCTCTGAGCACTATGGGACTCAACTGCTGAGGTTATTAGTCCCCTAGAACTTAGAACTAGTTAAACCTAACTAACCTAAGGACATCACAAACATCCATGCCCGAGGCAGGATTCGAACCTGCGACCGTAGCGGTCTTGCGGTTCCAGACTGCAGCGCCTTTAACCGCACGGCCACTTCGGCCGGCCTGTATTCACCTGACCAGAAGTCTTGTTTGTCCTGTCACGGAACTTCACTAATTCTCTCTCTATCTAACTTTAACCTATCCATTTCCCTTTTTAAATTTTCTAATCTACCTGCCCGATTAAGGGATCAGACATTCCAAGCTCCGATCCGCAGAACGCCAGTTTTCTTTCTCCTGATAACGACGTCCTCTTGAGTAGTCCCCGCCTGGAGATTCGAATGGGGGACTATTTTACCTCCGGAATATTTTACCCAATAGGACGCCATCATCATTTAATCATACAGTAAAGCTGCATGCCCTCGGGAAAAATTACGGCCGTAGTTTCCCCTTGCTTTCAGCCGTTCGCAGTACCAGCACAGCAAGGCCGTTTTGGTTATTGTTACAAGGCCAGATCAGTCAATCATCCAGACTGTTACCCTTGCAACTACTGAAAAGGCTGCTGCCCCTCTTCAGGAACCACACGTTTGTCTGGCCTCTCAACAGATACCCCTCCGTTGTGGTTGCACCTACGATTCGGCAATGGTTCAAATGGCTCTGAGCACTATGGGACTCAACTGCTGTGGTCATCAGTCCCCTAGAACTTAAAACTACTTAAATCTAACTAACCTAAGGACATCACACACATCCATGCCCGAGGCAGGATTCGAACCTGCGACCGTAGGAGTCGCACGGTTCCGGACTGCGCGCCTAGAACCGCGAGACCACGATACGGCTATCTGTATCGCTGAGGCACACAAGCCTTCCCACCAACGGCAAGATCCATTGTTCATGAGGGGGTGGGGGGAGGGGGGGTGCGGCAGGAACATACGTTTTTCATATGAGGTATATTGTGGTGCCACCTACTGCCAGGTACTGCACATCAACGATCTCAGTAGTCATTAGAAATCGTGAGAAAGCAGAATGGGGCGCTCCGCGGAACTCGCGGACTTTGAACGCGGTTAGGTGATTGGGTGTCACTTGGGTCATACGTCTGTACGCGAGATTTCCACACTCCTAAACATCTCTAGGTCTACTGCTTGCAATGTGATTGTGAAGTGGAAACATTAAGTGGGAAAACTTGGATTTCATTATCGAGCGGCTACTTGTAATCCACACATCACGCTGGTAAATGCCAAACGACGCCTCGCTTGGTGTAAGGAGCGTGAACATTGGAGGATTGAACAGCGGGAAAACGTTATGTGGGGCGACGAATCACGGTACACAATGTGGCGATCCGATGGGAAGATGTGGGTATGGCGAATGCCCGGTGAATGTCATCTGCCAGCGTGTGTAATGCCAACAGTAAAATTCGGAGGCGGTGTTATGGTGTGGTCGTGTTTTTATGGAGGGGGCTTGCTCCCCTTGTTGTTTTGCGTGACTCTATCACAGCACAGGCCTACATTGATGTTTTAAGCACCTTCTTGCTTCCCACTGTTGATGAGAAACTCGGGGATGGCGATTGCAGCTTTCATCACGATCGAGCACCTGTTCATAATGCACGGCCTGTGGCGGAGTGGTTACACGACAATAACATCCCTGTAATAGACCGGCCTGCACAGAGTTCTGACCTGAAACCTATAGAACACGTTTGGGATGTTTTGGAACGCCGACTTCGTGACAGGCCTCACCGACCGATATCGATACCTCTCCTCAGTGCAGCACTCCGTGAAGAATCGGCTGCCATTCACCGAGAATCCTTCAAGCACCTGATCGAACGTATGCCTGCGAGTGTTTAAGCTGTCATTAAGGCTAATGGTGGGCCAGCATTACCGATTGAAGTCGCCACAAACTTGTAAGTCATTTTCAGCCAGGTGTCCAGATACTTTTGACCACATAGTGTGCATGCATCTCTCTAGCACATGTGTGTTGTTCGAACCGACCAGTAACAAATTTAGCAACCTGTCTCTTAATTGATTCGGTTTCTTTCTTTAATGCGACCTGGTACTGATCCCAACATTCGAGCAGTACTCAAGAACAGGTCGCAATAGCGTCCTATGTTGGATCTCCCGAAATTCTCCTAATAAACCGAAATCGACCATTCGCCTTCCCTCTCACAATCCTCAGATGCTCGTTCCATTTCATATCGCTTTGGAACGTTACTACCAGGTACTTAAATGACTTGACTGTGCCAAGGAAGACACTACTAATGCTGTATCCAAACATTATTGGTTTGGTTTTCCTACTAATCCGCTTTAACGTAGGTTTCCTAAGTTTGGAGCTAGCTAACATTCATCACAACGACTATGAATTTTGTCTAAGTCATCCTGTATCCTCCTAGTCACTCAGCTTCGACATTTTCCCGTACACCACAGCATCTTCAGCTAACAACCGCAGATTGCCGCCCACCCTTTCTGCAAGATCATTTATGTCCTATCACACTTCCCTGGGACAGTCCTGACTTTACGCTTGTCTCTGCGGAACACTCGCCGTCGAGGGTAACATAGTGTGTTCTGTTATTTAAGAAGTCTTCGAGCCACTCACATATCTGGTTCAAATTGCTCTGAGCATATTGGACTTAACATCTGTGGTCATCAGTCCCCTAGAGTTAGAACTACTTTAACCTAACTAACCTAAGTACACCACACACATCCATGCCCGAGGCAGGATTCGAACCTGTGACCGTAGCAGCAACGCGGTTACCGACTGAAGCGCCTAGAACCGCTCGGCCACAACGGCCGGCTCCACATATCTGGAAACATATGCCAAATGCTCGTACCTTCATTAACAGTCGGCAATGGGGCACGATGTCAAATGCTTTCCGGAGATCTGGAAGTACAGAATCCGCCTGTTGCTCTTCATCCGTAGTTCGCAATATGTCATGTGCCAAAGGGGAAAGCCGAGTTTCGCGCGAGCGATGCATTCTAAAACCGTGCTGATTCATGGACTTCAGCTTCTAGGCCTCAAAAAACTTTGTTGTACTGGAACTGAGAATATGTTCAAGGATTTTGTAGCAAATCGATGCTACCGATATTAGTCTGCAATTTTGGGGATACGTTCTTTTACTCTTCTTATATACAGGAGATTTATGGAGGGGTCGTTATTGCCGAGGTAATCGAGATACCGTTCCTCTCATCTCTATAACGTACATCCAGCATCTATGCTAGGTACTACTCGACTCAAAGAGCTCCGCGTGATCAGGACGAGACAGTTTATTTTCTTCTCTTGAGCTTACGAACGGGGATCTAGTAAGTTTTGCTGCTGACGCGGCACCGCACCCGCACCCGCCGCCTGGGTGCTCGGCTCTCCCACACAGCCAGCACGCGCAGGGCTGACGGCGCCTGCGCTGATGGCCGCTTAACCCCGGAGCACGCGAGGGGGCGTAGCGTTTCTTGACGTCACGTCAGAGCACGGCACGGCTCGCAGGGCCCGGCCGTGGGAGCAGCACGGACCACTGCTCCACACGGCGCTGTAATTGGCCCACGGGCGCTGCCAATGTACATAAACGACTGGATGCGCCATCACCCCACGAGAAACACCGTTCCCAAGAATGGCCGCATCTTCAGAGGCATTGACTGCGGGAAATTCACTGGGACAGCGTGGGCGCTGTACCCAGTCTCGTAACGACGGGTTTGTGCGCGCCACTGCTTATAACGCCCGCAACTCGGCGCGGCGGTGGCAGATTCACAGTTGGTGAACGCTTCCTATCTGGAGGAGAATATTCTGTCTCTAATGCTAGTAACTCTCAGGCCATGAAAATCCCTTCCTGGCGTTAATTCCGTGTTCGTCGTTTACGCAGTTCGGAAATGATGTATACACTTTCATGATGATTACAGCAATTACTACATTTTTGTTCGCAGATGCCAACCTCGCGCCACATGCGTACAAATTTGTTCGGAATCTGGCGAATCTGCCTGTATCGCGAGGTGCCGAGATGTGCTTGACCCAAAACTAGTACGCTCTCAGAAAGGGAGAACCTCAACAAGTCAAGATTAGAATGTGACGAAACCTAGACAGAGTACAGAACACATAGACGACGTAAGTAAGACATTCCAACGTAGTTCTCAGCAAAGAATTTATGGGAGAACGTACAGATCTTGTGCAATACACGTCCATGTTGCTCCTGCATGTTTTCTAATATCATCCAGTCAGCTTACATTAGATCAATGTATCTTTCTTTTGTTCTTACGTCCTGGAATTCAGTGAAAAATTTTGTTTGTCCTTCTACCAGCCGTTACCTCCCACCCACATTCACTTCATTTCCGTGACGGTCATAACTACTTCTTGTACTCTCTCAGTCATTTTTGTTTATTTTTCCTTTATTTTCTAACAAGTATCCGTTGTTCGCCGATCAAGCTCTACCTTTGGAACTGTTTTCACATTAGAAGTGTTTTCTGACTACCGTAACTCAAAACAGGTAGCACACAATTTTTGTACGCTTTTATTTCAGATGCAATGGGGCCTTTATTTTGATACCCGTATTCAGTTAACCAAATATTCAAAACCTCATTAACTGCAGTTTGTTAGTGTGCTGGTTCCACTTTAAATTTATCTTATTGTGATTTTCATACTATCAGATCTGCTCTTTGGAATTCCTCTTTTCGTATTTTATCGGCACTACAGTACAACGTCATATGTGTGAATGTAGAATCTCCCGACATGTACTGTCACTGGAAAGCCCTCGGCTTTCAAGCCGGCTAATAGTGTTAAACTACCGTTTCGAAGAGTGTCGTGTTCATTATTATACCCGACAACTTTTTCACCAATAGTGTACACCGGGAGAGTCTACATTCACACATATGGCATCTGTACACGGAGAAGGTGACCGACAGCTTCAGCCAAATGCAGAAAGAAAACACGGGGAAAGGGAAACTTCTCAGCAACTTAGCTTTCCTACAGCGACGTCGAGATGAGAGCATACATCCTACCACGGTGTGCGGATCTAGTACCCTGTGAGAACCAAGAAGGCCAGCCGGATTCTACTATGAACAGGCATGGCCATAGCGAGGGGGCACTCGGTTTACATGGAAAGAGCTGGGCAGGGATGCACTTACGCTGCTCGCATCCCACTTGCATGTGGCACTCACACGTGGGAGTGAGCGGACACAAGTGGCACGGTGCCACAAAACAGCTCAGCAAATTCGACAGCCCTGACTACTAACAAGGAGGCGGATTGTACTACAACTACTGTAACTTTAATAAAGAAGTTACTAGATTTAGCTACAGTTTCCGTTCTCGCGAAAGGGCTGACCTTCGCACACATCCCGAGGACCATACCGAAACTGGACATCATTAGTGGTACGGAAGTAGCAATTAGAGGTCTGCTAAAGGAAGAAGCAGACGAGATATGGCGGAAAACCTTTAGGGTCGTCGATAAGTCTCAACTTCGGAATTCACACATGACCGCTGCGAAACGTAAGGCAATCCCATCACTGAGAGATGATACTGACACTCTGGTTCTTCCAGCGAATAAAGGGGTTACAACGATGGCGAGGCACACCGACGACTACCTTCATAAAGTTGGCTCGCTGCTACAGTACCCGGCTTTCAAGAAACTTAAGAAGGATCCAACCTCGACGTTGACCAGGAGAACGGTGGCTCTGCTGAAGAGTTGAGATCTGCCACAGGCAGTGATGAAGCGGCTGTAACCTAGGAGGCCTGTGTGGACTATCTAAAATCCACAAGGGTCTGGTGCTTGTGCGGTCAAAACTCGACACAATTAATTCACACAATGGCCAAGTATCTGGCGACACTTCTAAAAACACTTATGGGACACTGTATTCATCATGTTAAGAACACAGACGATTTCGTGAAAATACGTAACGACATGCGACTTCAAAGAGATGAACAACTGATGAGTTTTAATGTTGTATCTATATTCATGAAATATCTTCTGCAAGATTCTTTGGCGCTGCTTTCGCAAGATTTCGAACAGCAAATATTGAAACTTTTTGAACATGCACTGACGACCACCTACTTTCAGTGCAATGGAGGCTGGCTCCAGGGATCGCAGATCTCTACAGGGAACACTTTAAGGAGGTGCTCCTTGAAACCTCTTGTCAGAAATCCAAGCACTACTTTCGCTGTGTCGGCGATATTTTCGTGGTATGTGGGAAAGGCAGAGAGGCACTGGATGTGTTTGTGGACCACCTTAAAAGCAGGCTTCAAAATATTACTTTCACCACTGAAACTACGAGAATGGTTGTCTCCCTCTCTTGGGCGTAGTAATAAAGTAGAAAGAAAATGGCACTAGGCCATTCAGGGTATACGAAGAAGACACTTAAACACCTGTACCTGCATGCAACTAGCGCCATCCATACAGAGCAACGGAAGACAGTTCCCACCAACATGGTACACAGAGCGTTTGTTAGTGTTACTCCTAAAAATTTAAATGGTATGATATACTCCACATGTTCATTGCTAATCTTGTAACGAAATGCTATTGGATTCTTTCTCTTTGTTATGGGCATATATTACTTAAAATGTTCTCCATTCAGGTTGTGTAGAGACTAGAAATTTTGAGAAGTGTCACAAACAATACAGGTGCTAGAAAACTGGAAAGTTGTACTAAAGACAATAATAAAAAAAATTAAATTGCATTTGTAGCTGTAACAACTTCAGCTGAATGACGGAATGTTTTTCTAACATAGATACCGCCACTCTTTCTCAAAACAATAGTCTGATGCACCTAAAATATTTTGTGTAACAGGTATATTTCTTATACTGATACCTTGAAATACAATATCTCAAATGTGAAAGAAAATTGGCCGTGACCTGTTAAAATAAACTGCCCCGTAACACGTCTGAAAAATGTTTATTGCAGGCTGACAGTCTCATACCCACAGTTGCAATTTCGACATTTTGATCATTTTCAAGTGGTGACGGGTTCTGAAAACACAACAGTACTCAACATTAATAAGAAGTACAAGAATGACGCGCGTCTCTCTGCGCCTAGTATCAGCCTCTGTCACATACACCATCGTTATGTGACGAAACCCACGAAACGAAATTCGTGCTTACTGGTCATGTGATATCGAATATGCAGAAATGAGAAGTACGAGATTCTCGCTGGATACCGTGAACCGTTACCTCGTTTCCAGCGTCCACGACGTCGGTAGTTGGCTAACCTCTGAACCCTCCTCCCCTTCACGTTCTGAGGAGAAGTATCTGGTCTGTTAGAGGATCCCCACGCCGGCGGTGTCCGGTGCCGGGGAAGCGGCCCGCGGCTGTTCCAAATGACGGGCGGGCTGTCTGACGCGGGGGCGTAGGAACGCAGAGGTCGGCGCGCCCCGCGGCGAGAGACGGCCCGAGCCGAACCGCGCCTGTAATTGCAGGAGGATCCCACCTCTCTGGCGCCCGCATTTGAATAATCGTGCGGCCCGGGCCGGCAGTTCACACGCGAATCCAACACTCCTCGTTTTGTGAACGTGGCCGACACTGCACCGCGCTGTCATCAACACCGAGGGACGCCATCTTTTGGACAAACAGTGCCTGATCTGAAACGTGACGGTGTTACACTGGGGGGAGGGGGGGGGGGGAGAAGAAAAGTTACGAATAAAAATTTTCTTGCTTTTATAAGTACAATGATGTTGTCAACCTGAAGTTGCTTGTGTCCTATCAATTTGGAGAATCAGCTTGTAGCTTAAAGCCCACTTGCTAGTGTCCTCCGTAATTCCTGTTGCTGCTCAAGCCGCTGCTAGACGCACAACAGCCATTTGAATAATCTACATTTATACTCCGCAATGGACAATGGATGACTCGCAGCCACCTCTGACATTTTCTTCTGCCTTATGCTGATGACACTGGCTGTTCTTTTGTTTTTATACACTATAAACCTTGCGCGTTGTGGAGCTCAATTGTTCAAACACTTTCTATAACCAGGGTGTTACTCAAATCCTCAGGCCTACGTACTACCCGGATGCATCGCTAATCTGGCTGAAACCATGACGAACACAATCAGCGACCAGCCTAGAAAACCGGTGGCGACACTTTCTGCAGGACTCGCCCATCATTCTACAGGACACTGCCCGTGTGCATATGGCACAAGTTGTGACTGTTTCATTCGGATCGATGGCACTTGTGGTGTCACCGCTAGACACCACACTTGCTAGGTGGTAACTTAAATCGGCCGCGGTCCTGTAGTACATGTCGGACCCGCGTGTCGCCACTGTGTAATCGCAAACCTAGCGCCACCACATGGCAGGTCACAAGACACGGACTAGACCTCGCCCGAGTTGTACGGACGACATAGCTTGCGACCAGACGTACGAAGCTTTCCTCTCATTTGCCGAGAGACAGATAGAATAGCCTTCAGCTTAGTCCATAGCTACTACCTAGCAAGGCGCCATTTGTATCAGTGCTTATAGCTTACTAATATTCAAGAGAGATGTATTCCAACAAGAGAATAAAGATAAGTATTAAAAGCATCTACGTACTTTTCCTCTTATTCATTAATAAGTCTCATGTTCCAGAACTTCAAGCCCGTCTGCGTTAGTTTAGCGTGCACCTAGCTACCTCATTGTGTCTATGCTGTATGAACTAGACACAACAGCACTGGCAAGTGCTGTGCCACCCACCACATTCCCCGGACTGAATCCCTTATGAAGTCAACTTGGTTTATAAATTGAGGGAAGCACTTCATACCATTCGCTTCAGAACTGATACAGAGATTTGCCGGGCAACAGACGGGCTCCACTCGAACTATCAACGTAACTGTCGGTGCTAAAGGTATCCAATGACTCCCACATCACTGCCAACGGGCTGTACACAACGCTAGTCACAATTACTTTGAAGGGCAGAAAAACTGTGAAACATGTATCCAGTTTGAAAACGCTGTAGCGCGACTGCTACGGTCGCAGGTTCGAATCCTGCCTCGGGCATGGATGTGTGTGATGTCCTTAGGTCAGTTAGGTTTAAGTAGTTCTAAGTTATAGGGGACTGATGACCACAGATGTTAAGTCCCATAGTGCTCAGAGCCATTTGAACCATTTTTGAAAAAGTTGTAAATAAATACTTGCTACTATTAAAGTTCCAACCCATCTGTATACTCATGTATATGAATATATACAGGGTGTAACGGGAATAAGTTAAGATATTTCTAGACCGAGGTGTCAAAGGTCTTCGGATAGCGATATACGCGTGTATAAAGATGGCGGTATAATTTATTCTCATGTGATTCATTTGAAAACATTTCCGGCGTGATTTTGACCACGACGGGAATTAACAGACTTTGAACGCGGTACACTAGTTGGAGCTAGGCAAATGGGACGTCTCATTTCGGAAATCATTATGAAATTCAGTATTCCCAGAACCGAGGCGTCAAGAGTGTACGAGAATACCAAATTTTAGGCATTAATTCCCTCTACGGACAAGGCAGTGGCCGACGCACTTCACTTAACGACCGAAAGCAGCGGCATTTGCGTAGAGTTGTCAGTGCTAACAGACAAGCAGCACTGCTTGATATAACCGCAGAAATCAATGTGGGACGTACGACGAACGTATCTGTTAGGACAGTGCGACGAAATTTGGCGTTAAGTGGGTATGACAACAGACGACCGACGCGAGTGCTTTTGCTAAGAGCGCAACATCGTCTCTCCTGTGCCTGTGACCACATCAGTTGGACCCTGGATGACTGGAAAACCGCGGTATGCTCAGATGAGTCCCGACTTCAGTTTGTAAGATCTGATGATGGCGCAGATCCCACGAAGCCATGGACCCAAGTTGTAAACAAATCTCTGTGCAAGCTGATAGTGGCTATATACTGGTGTGGACGTATTTACATGGAATCGACGTGTCCTCTGATCCAACTGAACCGATCATTGACTGGGAATGGTTATGTTTATCAACTTATAGGCCAATTATTATCAAACAACGGTGGAATTTATCACATTGACTGCCATGATGAAGTTTGGACCATGCGTTCTATGCCACATTGGAATCAAGAATATTACTTCTGAGGCCAAATTGATTTTTTTACATCAGATGTCTTCTTTTGAACATGTAAAATTAAGTTACTTGATAAAATGTCAGTTTATGACTGATCTGGACTGATAACAGGCGTGAGCCATATATGGCTCACGTGGCCCAACAGCAACATTTTAACACAATTATAAACTGTGGCCACATGCCACATGTGGCTCACACGATTTAAAACCACATAGGTACAAAAAATCGTTTTTCAAGAAGTGATTCAAACACTTAGTTTATTTGATTATATTAGCTACGTATAATATTATTTACAATTTTTTTTGCTTGGTCTGACAATATTCATGAATAAAGATCTTAGATGTTCTACTTCTTCAACACAGCATTGTCAATGTCACTAAAACACTCGTTGCACATAATACTGTCACATTTATTGCATTTAGTGCACACCGTCGTCACTTTCTTAGCAGCATCTTTTCTTTCTTCAGTTCTTCGCAGGCGTTTATAACAGCCCGAACATCATCTTTGACTGCTGTGCTTTGGTCCCTCTACTGTCAAAAGGGGGTGGCTGTTATCTTCGTAGAACCGTTGTAGTGTTGCTCGTGGTTGTAGATCTTTGGCATTCAATAGCAGTAGAGTCAAGCGCCACCTGAAAGGAATTATTTGTTTGCGAGATGGTTCAAATGGCTCTAAGCACTATGGGACGTAACATCTGAGGTCATTAGTCCCCTAGATTAACTAACCTAAGCACATCACACACATCCATGTCCGAGGCAGGATTCGAACCTGCGACCGTAGCAGCCGTGTGATTCCAGACTGAATCGCCTAGAACCGCTCGACCACAGCGGCCGGCTGTATGCGAGACTTTGATCCTTTGTTTGCCGATTTGTATAGCACTTGAGTATTTACAAACATGTTACAAAAAGGATTTCAAAAACGATCTTTCTGTACCATTTAACCGTACGGCGAAGTTAGGAATCACCATGGCTACCAATTGTAAAAATATTGAGTGTTACTAACACGAGAGTGTTCCGTGGAGCCACCACTTTTAAACCTATAGTTGAAACGCATTATCTATGAGCCCTGTGAGGCTCGCGAGCCTCTAAACACAACTCTGCATGTGAGCCAGCTATGGTTCACGCGGCCCACAGTACACTGTATACGTGAACCAAATACGACTCACATGGTGTCACAACCGGCGTAACTTTGAGCCACCATTGGCTCATGTGGCAGTCAATGTGTTGTATGGATGGAAATACGCAACAACACCGCCCCGGTTCGAAGAACATTTTGGACAATTCGAACAAATAATGTGGCCACTCAGATCTCCCGACATGAATCCCATCGAAAATTTATGGGACATAATCGAGAGATCATTGCGTGCAGAAAATCCTGCACCGGAAACACTTTCGCACTTATTGACGGCTAGACAGGCAGCGTGGTTCAATATCTCTGCAGGGGACTTCCGACGGCTTCTTGAGTCCAGGCTACGCTGGGCAAAAGGAGGTCCAACGCGATATTAGGAGATACCCCACGACCTTTACCAGCTCAGTGTATTTGGCATTTTCTTCAGTAAAATAAACAGCGGCTGTCCAGTATTTACATATTTCAGTATACTATAACGTAATTTGTTTTCATCATTGTAAACATGTAGAATCGTGTAGCAGAACAAGAAGAGTGTTATGTGACGAAGGTTTGCTACCAGATGACTGAAGGGCTCAATTTCTTTTGACATAGTGATACAGCTGCATTTGCAAAACCGTTAACTGTGTTTGTTATCAAAATTCGTACATACTGCTATGCCAGGGTGACATTCTTCACATGTACATTGATAAGCCAAACTATTTCTACGACGAGACTGAAGGCAGCCTGGTAGCTTCCAGGGCATGTAACGTGGTAAGGAAAGTATGTAAGCGGAGCAGAGAGGAATGGGGAATCATTCTATCGACGATATTGGTCGCAAATGGTAAATCCGTCATAAGTGACTTTGGGGCGAAGGGTGGATAGTCATGACCCGGTGCCCGACAGCGAGAATCTCTGAAACTGATTTGCTGGTCGGCGGCTGTTTGCATGCAGCTGTCGTGGGCATCGATGAAACGTGCTTGAAGGACGGTGAAACCGCGGTTAGGCGACAAGGTGTTGGACGTTCATGTCGCATCAATGAACGTGGACGTCGGAGGTTCGCAGGATCTGCAGTGATCTACGGCAGATCTGATGACAGTGTCCAGTGCTGGTGCAGGCGCAGGTATTTCGGAGCATACCGTTCGCTGGACGTTGTTGAACATGTAGCTCTGCAGAAGACGACTACTATGTGTTCCCATGTTGATGCAACGACAGCTTCAGTTACGATTGCAGTGGGTATGGGATCACTGAAATTAGAGAGTCGACCAATGTAAACGTGTCGCATGCTCGGATGAATCACATTTCTTGTTACATCAGGATGAAGGTATTGTCTGCATACGCCATCATCCAGTCAAAGTTCTGCTTGAAATATGCACGCTCTAACGGACGCATGCCAACGGGGGCACTGTTATGCTATGGGGGACATTTATCTGAGTTTTCATGGGACTTGTGGTTAGTACTCGAAGGCAACACTGGCAGCTGTGGACTACTTGAATACTACTGCATGTTTGATGTCTACTTCGACGCCGACGGCATCTTCCACCATTATAAGTGTTCTTGAAAGATCACGGCCGAATTCCGTCCTACCACAATCCGAGCTTATACTCCGTCTCTAATAACCTCACCGTCGAAGGTACATGGACTCCCTATTTTCCCCCCTTTCTGGCTAAATGGTTAATAGAAATATTTCGACAGAAACACCTTAGTAGTTGTGTGTGTTCGTGTAGGGGCAGCAGGGGAGGGAGCTTAGTTTAGCTTGGCTTAGGATGAGTGACACAGGTGCTCATAGCGTTGCACGAGTTTCACTTTCACCCATCCAAATTAAGCTATAGGTGCGATCTAACTGGCTCTATAAATTCAAGGGTCGAATGAAATCAAGGGCATAGCACCTCCAGCTTTTAACCCTAATTTTCTTTCTTGTTCCTTGACGTTAGCGTGCTGTTTTGAGTCTGTTTCTTCGTGCGTTGGATATCGCTGTTCAATGACCTTTTCTGTTTAATATTACTAATCTGTTTAATATTACTCTGTTTAATATTACCATATTTATGGTAGACAATGTGTATACAAATGCAGAGATATGTAAACAGGCAGAATATGTCGCTGCGGTCGGCAACTCCTACTCTATGTGATCAAAACTATCTGGACACCTGGCTGAAAATGACTTAAAAGTTCGTGGCTCCCTCCATCGGTAATGCTGGAATTAAATATGGTGTTGGCCCATCTTAGTCTTGTTGACAGCTTCCACTCTCGCAGGCATACGTTCAGTCAGGTGTTGGAAGGTTTCTCGGGGAATGACAGCCCATTCTTCACGGAGTGCTGCAGTGAGGAGAGGTGTCGATGTCGGTCGGTGAGGCCTGTCACGAAGTCTGCGTTCCAAAACATCCCACAGGTGTTCTATAGTATTCAGCTCAGGACTCTGTGCAGGCCAGTCCATTACAGGGATATCGTGTAACCTCTCCGCCACAGGCCGTGCATTATGAACAGGTACCCGACCGTGCTGAAAGATGCAATCACCATCCCCGAATTGCTCTTCAACAGTGGGAAGCAAGAAGGTGCTTAGAACATCAATGTGGCCTGTGCTGTGGTAGGGCCACGCAAAACAACAAGGGGTGCAAGCCTCCTCCGTGAAAAACACGACCACACCATAACACCACCGCCTCCGAATTTTACTGTTGGCACCACACACGCTGGCAGATGACGTTCACTGGACATTCGCCCTACCCACAGCCTGCGGTCGGATCGCCATATTGTGTACCGTGATTCGTCACTCCAGGCAATGTTTTTCCACTGTTCAATTGTCCACTTTTTACGCTCCTTACACCAAGCGAGGCGTCGTTTGGCATTTACCGGCGTGATGTGTGGCTTACGAGCAGCCGCTCGACCTTGAAATACAAGTTTTCTCACCTCCCGCCTAACTGTGATAGTAATTGCGGTGGATCCTGATGCAGTCTGGAATTCCTGTGTGATGGTCTGGACAGATGTCTGCCTATTACATATTACGACCCTCTTCAACAGTCGGTGGTCTCTGTCAGTCAAAAGAAGAGGTCGGCCTGTACGCTTTTGTGCCGCGCGTGTCCCTTCACGTTTCCACTTCACTATGACATCGGATATGTTTAGGATTGTGGAAACCTCGCGTACGACGTATGCCACCCAATCACCTGACCACGTTCGAAGTCTGTGAGTTCCGCAGAGCACCCCATCCTGCTCTCTCATGATGTCTAACGGCTACTGAGGTCACTGATATGGACTACCTGGCAGTAGGTGGCAACGTATGTTTTGGGGGTTATCCGAATACTTTTTTTCACACAGTGTATACAAGAGAAGTGTTTGGTGCAGTTGTTAGGTCGGTTACTGCATCTACAATGGCAGTTTATCAAGATTTCAGTGAGTTTGAACGTGGTGTTACAGTAGGCGCACGAGCGGAGGGCCATACCATCTCCGTGGTAGCGATGGAGTGGGGATTTTCCAGTAAGACCATTAACGTCACGAGTGTACGTGAATATCGGGAATCCGGTAAAACATCAAATCTCCGACATCGCTGCGGCCGGAAAAATATCCTGCAAGAACGGGACCAACGACGACTGAAGAGAATCGTTCAGCGTGACAAAAGTGCAACCGTTCCGCAAATTGCTGCAGATTTCAATGCTCGGCCGTCAACAAGTGTCAGCGTGGGAACCATTCAACGAAACATCATCGATATGTGCTTTCGCAGCCGAAGGCCCACTTACGTACCCATGATGACTGCACGACACAAAGCTTTACGCATCGCCTGGGCCCGTAAACACCGACATTGGACTGTTAATGGCTGGAAACATGTTGCCTGGCCGGACGAGTCTCGTTAAAATTGTATTGAGCGGATGGGCGTGCACGGTAATTGAGAAAACCTCATGAATTCATGGACCCTGCATGTCAACAGGTGTCTGTGCAAGCAGGTGAAGGCTCTGTAATGGTGTGGGGCGTGTGCAGTTGGAGTGATATGGGACCTCTGATACGTCTAGATACGACTCTTACGGGTGACACGTACGTAAGCATCCTGTCTGGTGAGCTGCATCCATTCATTTCCATTGTGCATTCCGACGGACGTGGGCAATTCCAGCGGGACAATGCGACTCCCCACACGTCCATAATTGCTACAGAGTGGTTTCTGAAACACTCTTCCTAGTTTCATCACTTCTGCTGGCCACCAAATTCCCCAGACATGAACATTATTGAGCGTATTTTGGATGCCTTGTAACGCGCTGTTTAGAAGAGATCTCAAGCCCTTCGTACTCTTACGGATTTATGGACCGGCCTGCAGTATTATTGGCGTCGACTCCTTCCAGCACTACTTCAGGCTTTAGTCGAGTCCATGCCACGCCGTGTTACGGCACTTCTCGGTGCTCGTGGGGGCCGTACACGGTATTAGGCAGGTGTGCCCGTTTCTTTGGCTCTTCAGTGCAGATTACCAGACGTCAATATCGTCATCCCCATCATCCCCTCTTCAGCCCCAACCCAGTGTCTCAATCATTATCCATAGACAACCGCTGGTTGATAAACAACTGCTTTAGATGTTTTCATGGATCTTAATCTGAAGCGATACACGGCTATGTTGTGCCTGAATGTTTTCTAATATAATCTACATCTACATCTACATGGATACTCTGCAAACCACATTTAAGTGCCTGGAAGAGGATTCATCGAACCACCTTCACAATTATCTATTATTCCAAACTCGTATAGTGTGTGGAAAGAACGAACACCTATTTTTCGGTAGGAACTTGTTTCTTTTCTTTTCTTTTGTCTTGCATTGTATCAAAGTATTCCCGTAGTACATCAATTTTTAATTCACATTCATCGATCTATATTGTGTCCTACCCACCGACATTTAATTTTCGTTGGAGTCACAATTACATCTTCCATTCCAGTGGTTCCCTAATCCTCTTTATAGGAATAAACTAAACTTAATAAATGAATGTCTTATTTTCAATCTTCCAACTACCTTCGGATACTTGCAACCTCTGATGAAGGTGCATAATCTTGTTGAAGTATCTCACGCCTCTCAGGAAAAATAATAATCATTAACGACCACACGTGATCTGCGTGGCTGATTCGTAAAGAATCTCATTACAGCAGTCCGAGAGAATACACTAAAAAACCCACCATAGCATTGATCTGTCGTCATTGGGTAGTATCCTTCGCGCTGAGCGAGATGGGAATGCCGGAATAGTTCTTTCGAAGAAGACGTGGTCAATTTCCTTTTCCTTGTGCTTCATCTCTTGCTACCTCGTTATCGATGGAACGTTAAGCTTCAACGGTTCTTTTTACTGTCGTCCTGTCTTCGTCGTTGATTTCGTGTGGCGTAGAGTTTAGGTGAGTGGGGTTCGAGTTGGTGGTTGTGCAGTGTGGACCTCAATTTAACAGTTATTTTAATTAATATCAACAGAATAGAAATATACTTTCACAGTAGCAAAATATTTCTGTAGCGCGTAAACTTTATTAATTAGGACTTCACACAATCAATACAAAATATCTCCCATTAAATTATAAGAATACAATCCAACCTTGGCCCCAACACAATAAAAAAATCCACCACGAAGGAAATATCCGAATGTGACGGGAATCTGTAGACGTGATGTACATGTACAGACAAACAAATGATTACAATTTCAGAAAAAGGACGATTTATTCAAGAGAAGCAGCTGCACGTATTATGCAAGTCAATAACGCGTTAGTCCACCTCTGGCCGTTATGCAAGCTGTTCTACGGCTTGAGACTGACTGACAGAGTTATTGGACGTCATGCTGGGGGATATCGTGACAAATTCTGTCAAACTGGCATGTTATACCTTTCAAAATCTCGAGCTGGTTAGAGGGTCCTGCCCATAATACTGCAAATGTTCTCGGCTGGGAACAGATCCGGCGACCTTGCTGGTCAAGGTAGGGTTTGGAATGCACGAAGACAAGAAACAGAAAATCTCGCCGTGTGCGAATGGGCATTATCTTGATGAAATGTAAGCCGACGATGGCTTGTCATCACGGGCAACAAAACGGAGCGTAGAATACCATCGACGTACCGCTATGCTGTAATGGTGCCGAGGATCACAACCAAAAGGACCCTGCTGTGAAATGAAGTGGCACTCCTGGTTGTCAGGCCGTATGGCCGGCAATAGTCAGGTCATGATCCCACCGCTGTCCGGGGCGTCTCCAGACACGTCTTCACTGGTCGCCGGAGCTCATTTCGAAACGGGTTTCATCGCTGCAGACAATTCTCCGCCAGTCAAATAGGTTCCAGGCCGAATATGCGCGCTATCACTGCAAACGGCCTTGTTGGCGTACGGGTGTCAATGGTAGTGGGCACAAGAGGCGTCTTGAGGTCAGTCCCCCTTTCTGTGAGCCGCCTATTAATGGTGCTCGCTGTTACTGAAGCACCACCTGCACGTCGGATCGATAACGACGATGAATCTGGGATTCTGAGTGCCTCCTGAACACTGCTCGGTTCTCACGTGCTATCCTCTCTCTAGGTCGACCGCCTTCCTTCTTGACGCCGTGTTCGACCATGATGCACCCATTCTGCTAACATCGTCGAATAATGTCATTGCTTTTGTTCAAACGTCGTACAATTAGCCGATTACTACAACAGGCTTCTTTTAGAAAAAACTACGCGTTCTCTCTCAAATGCAGACATCTGGGCATATTATTCACGCGCCTGCCTGCGAAGCATAGTTACTGTCCAACGGAGTATATGGAATGTTACCTGCAAAGATTTTATGTCCTGGTAGTAACATGCCCCCGGTGTACTACCTTTTGCAACTGCGCGGTGAAATTGCACTGCAGCGTCACACGTTGATCCATCGGCCTCCAAAGCATGCAGTTTTGTATTTTCCGTCGGTACCTGTATGAATAATAGTTTGTGACTGATTTGCATCATTCTTTCGTGGAGGGTCTTTTTTTGGCGTTAGGTTGGACACATAACTTGGCAGCAACATTAACAATTAAAATTCCTATATATGACGGTAGTATCTGTTCCCGAAAGAACACATACCGTGGATGACCATGCAGCTTTGCTAGAAATGAAATGATAATTAAATAGACACCCTAGCTGCAAACATGTCCCCAGTGAAGTATATCAACGCCAGTTTGCAGCTAGGGTGTCTAATTATCATTTCATTAAAATTCCTGGCCCTCGGGCATAATCAGTAATGATGTCTGAGACAGTGCAAAAACAATTCTTAGGCTTAAAAAAATGGTTCAAATGGTTCTGGGCACTATGGGACTTAACATCGGAGGTCATCAGTCCCCTAGAACTTAGAACTACTTAAACCTAACTAACCTAGGGACATCACACACATCCATGCCCGAGGCAGGATTCGAACCTGCGACCGTAGCAGTCGCGTGGTGTGGTGTCACCGTCAGACACCACACGCGGTTCCGGACTGAAGCGCCTAGAACCGCACGGCCACCCTGCCAGCTCTTAGGCTTCGCTGCGATAATAGCACACAACTTAGCATCGGTATACTACCATCATACTTGGTTAAATGTAAGCCCACGATGACTTGTCATGAAGGGCAACAAAACGGAGCGTAGAATACCATCGAGGTACCGCTTCGCTCTAATGGTGCCGAGGATCACAACCAAAGTTAACCATCACTCCTGGCTGTCGGACCGTATGGCGCATATACCTTAATAAATCCTTTAAAATAACACAAACAACTGATTATTCACAAAAAACAAGTAACAAGTTGAAATCTCAGCAAAATCGTGTAACGACAGAATGAAGCTCACGGCGTAATTTAAATAAACAGATTAGGATTAATACAATTAATCACGATCGCAGCGTGTAGTTAAGAAGTCGAACAGCTCTCGTTCACAATACACATACTCGCACTTCTGTGTACAATCAATAAACAACCACATCTTGTCACACGACAACCATTGACGACTGGGCAGAGTGCTGTCGCTACCAAATAAACCCAATGCACTGCTCGTATGCTGCGCAGTACACTGTATCAACCGTAAAACCACCAGCATGCAATAGTCAGCTGCAGCTGCACTCAGGTAGTGCTCCTCTTGATACGCAGAAGCCCCTTTCTCTGCCTCGACTGGTGCCACTGCCGGCCCGCTGGGCAAAGACACCAGCCGTTCTACCAGGTTGTTGCGTCCACACAACGACCACGCCACGTGCAGATCGTAGCGGCGTCTGGCTGACAGAATCGCAGTACATCTGATTCTTGAGGCCCGTGCTCACGTCTCTTCCCAGAACTCGTTCGTTCGTCTTCGTCAAGTGACTGATCGCAACACCTGTAGGCCCAGCCGCCGAAACAGACTGGCCGCAGGCGACGCGCCGCTGGTGTATTCACCGTTTCCACCATGGCGAGGGCGACGGCGACGGCCTCCACAAGACGCCACTGGTTCTACTTGCTGCAACTGACTTCCTCCTGCCGATGCCCTTTCGACCATCTCAGCCATGGTGGCGCTCGCAACAATCACGCGCTTGCACCGTCCGATTTCTGGCGGCTCCAGCACCACTCTTAGTTCAAAATATCTCTGTGAAGACGAAGAAGACATCTACGCCGTTCAGCACGGGACAAGCACATGAGACAAAGTTGCTGGTGATCGTCCGTTGGATGGAGACGTTAAGCTCTGTGACAACCTTGGTGCTATTCGACAAGAGTAGGTTCTGTGCTGGCACCAGGTTTCATCCTCTCCTTTTCACAGTGTCATACAAAAGAAACATAGCACCACACTGTACACACACGTCCATTACACTCTCCTGAACTCATCAGATAAAAAATGGTTCAAATGGCTCTGAGCACTATGGGACTCAACTGCTGAGGTCATTAGTCCCCTAGAACTTAGAACTAGTTAAACCTAACTAACCTAAGGACATCACACACATCCATGCCCGAGGCAGGATTCGAACCTGCGACCGTAGCGGTCTCGCGGTTCCAGACTGCAGCGCCAGAACCGCGCGGCCACTTCGGCCGGCACTCATCAGATACACGTACACCGTGTGTCCAAAGTCTTCAGAGACTGATTTTATTCCTGGGGTACAAGCAACATCAGCGAAGTAACTACTATACCAGCTTGAACTAACAACCGCAAAAACTGTTGTGCAGGAAGCGTTACGTAGTTGACTCGCGACCACAGTAGGTCACAAAACGCAATGGAGCAACGTCTCTTAATCAAGTGGCCAAGACATTATCCAGAATGTTTTGACGACGTGAAAAGGGAGTGCAAAATTTATCCCTCACTCCTTGACTCGCGAAGAAAAACAACGATGCGTCGACGCCTGCCGCTACTTGACTGAAATGCGAAACGCGGAGAATTTTTTTCTGCAAAAGCTCATCGCGGTTGACGAGACTTGGTGTTGCCAACACGAACGTCCTACAAAACAACGAAGTGCAGAAATTTATGTGACGATATGATCGACATGCAAACCGATGCGACGGGCGAGTTGAACAACATCCCAGAAGAGGTCTCTTCTGACAGTTTAACATGGTTGTATGAACGATCTATGCCTTGTACTCAAGTAGGGGGAAACTATGCGGAACACCTGAAGCATTAAAGAACCATCTTAACTTTTCCCTCTTTATTTATTGATACAGTCTCTAAACGTTAAGGTCTGACGGGGTACAATTCACTCTCACCGCGAGGAAATGTTCTATTACGCGCGCAGAAAGAAACCCCTTCCCGTTTAGGC
Source organism: Schistocerca nitens (assembly GCF_023898315.1). Taxonomy (NCBI): domain Eukaryota; kingdom Metazoa; phylum Arthropoda; class Insecta; order Orthoptera; family Acrididae; genus Schistocerca; species Schistocerca nitens. The sequence continues at coordinate 924,907,771 of NC_064617.1, read as the reverse complement.
GGCCGAACCTACCCGTCGGGTTCTCCCCACCAATAATGGCCTACAACTCTTACTTTTTTTCTTTCCACCGAAGATTGCAGCATCCTTCTTTGTTCATTGATGCCTCTCGATGGACAGGCTGACCCCTACAAGTCAGCAGAAAACGAGATCCATCAGGGAATGCTAGCCAGCTCCAACCAACAGCAGGGCGACTGCAATACTATAGGACATAACAGAGGCGCTCCTAGCGATGTAACGCCATTGACATTAGCACGCACTATCCTCGTGCTTCGTATGCCCGTACGCAGCAGGATTCACTGAACTTTTGTCATAGATATGAGTTCGGACGCACCTTATTTTATTTATTCGTCTGTAGCAGGTCGGTTGGTCATCACACACCGTCGTCATCAACGTTTGCCTTAGATATACAAAAAGCTCGTGCTTACTGAAGGTGTCAGTAACGAACAGCGTACTGATAAAAAAAAAAAAAAAAAACAAAGAGTGAGAAACGAGCTCCAGGGAATGTATGCCACCCCGGAAGACTACGCTTGTGACACACACAGATGTTCTCATACACAACCTTTGTCAGCATTGTTATGTATACTCTTAGGTGCTAATCTTCTTGTAATAGGAAACCGAGAACAATCAGGCTTTATTTAAAGTGGAAAAAAGCTAGCAAGAAACGTAAATACCCAGTAAACTATCGAATACCTTCAATGCTAGGTGGTTATGAAGACAAAATATTCTCGTACTACATAGTTACCTTGTTTTTATATAATACCCAGGCGACACGCGACAACGACGTCAAGCAGTGTAAATTCATTTCTCAGTGTCAGATACAAAGGCAAATGTACAAGGTATTCATTTTAATTGAAGACATTGAAATATTTCGAAAACTACGCATAAGATCCCACTCCTTGCATGTGTTGCAGGGGGGGAACTTTGAAATCTTCAGTGAGAAGTCCCGTTTATAAATGCAGATCACGATTCTACTGCAAAATGTACAGACGTTTTATCTGAAGCATTTTCTTCCTTTCGGCACAGATGGCACTGTAATCGGAGGAGTAGAAATGGGTACACAATCGTAATTTACAACATCCCACTCAATGGCCCTTGAATGTCCAGTTCACGTGGGACCCCACCTCCAAGCTACGAGGGTAGTACAGGCCAGTACCTCACAACTTTTAACTGGGAACCTCATTCGAAACGTTTTATTCCTCCGATACATCGAACAGGGAACTGCTCGACGCGTCACTGTGGTCGTGTAGCGAATTATGACGTATCATAGCGTGCAGTACACTGCGACCGGAGCTCGCGTGTCGTGCAGACGTAGAGCAGACAGCGGCTCTAAACATTAAAATACTTAAGCAATGTTTATTGCCTGCACACCTGCCTATCACTTGGAGAAGAGCTGTGCAAGTGGACGATGAATGTTGCAACCGCAGAAGAAAAAATTGAAATGATCCTGATTTACGAAGAATGTAGGATAAATGTTGAGGCTGCTGTTGCCTTGTACGCCGATTGTTTTCCAGAGAAAGCTCTCGTTTACAAGATTGTCAACGCCTTTATAGCTCACGGCAGCGTTCAGACCGGCAAAAGAAAATTAAGCAAACCTGTTGCAGGAGAAGCTAATGAAAAATCTGTACCACAACCCACAGATAAGCGCCCGGCAATTGTACCTCGATGTCCGTAGGTAGCATTGTCGCCGTACTGCATCGTCAAAATCATCATTCAACCACTTGTCACAGCGTGAAGAACTTCATGGCACCGATTTCCATAACCGGATAGTGTTTTGTGAACGGGCTTGTCAACAGATGCAAACGACCCCCCCGTTCTTTGCCGAGGTACTATTTTCGATGAGTCGACATTCACAAATGATGGTAGCGTTGTTAAGCGGCATAACATGCATTACTGGGGTGTAGACAATCCCCACTGATTACGGAAAATTGACCATCGAGGCCCTTTGTCAGTTAACGTGTGGTGTGGTATAATGGGGAACAGACTTGTTGGTCTGTATTTTATCGACGGACTCTAATAGAGAACGTTTTTGGAACAGGAACCACCGGTACTACTGTAGGGTCTTGCCCTGCACGTTCGACAACGTATGTGGTTTCAGCATGACGGTTCCCCAGCGCAATACGCAATTGAAGCAAGGAGGGTATTAGACCGCGTTTATACTGGTCGGTGGATCGGCAGAGGTGGCCCCATTAATTGGTCCACTAGGTAGCCGGGTTCGACGTCACCGGATTTCTTTCTGTGGGGATATTTAAAAGATAAGCTGTACCAGCACGTGCCAACAGTTCGTGAAGACTTGGTCGAACGCATCAGAAAAGCCTGTGCTGACATTCCCGCAAATACACTCCTGGAAATGGAAAAAAGAACACATTGACACCGTTGTGTCAGACCCACCATACTTGCTCCGGACACTGCGAGAGGGCTGTACAAGCAATGATCACACGCACGGCACAGCAGACACACCAGGAACCGCGGTGTTGGCCGTCGAATGGCGCTAGCTGCGCAGCATTTGTGCACCGCCGCCGTCAGTGTCAGCCAGTTTGCCGTGGCATACGGAGCTCCATCGCAGTCTTTAACACTGGTAGCATGCCGCGACAGCGTGGACGTGAACCGTATGTGCAGTTGACGGACTTTGAGCGAGGGCGTATAGTGGGCATGCGGGAGGCCGGGTGGACGTACCGCCGAATTGCTCAACACGTGGGGCGTGAGGTCTCCACAGTACATCGATGTTGTCGCCAGTGGTCGGCGGAAGGTGCACGTGCCCGTCGACCTGGGACCGGACCGCAGCGACGCACGGATGCACGCCAAGACCGTAGGATCCTACGCAGTGCCGTAGGGGACCGCACCGCCACTTCCCAGCAAATTAGGGACACTGTTGCTCCTGGGGTATCGGCGAGGACCATTCGCAACCGTCTCCATGAAGCTGGGCTACGGTCCCGCACACCGTTAGGCCGTCTTCCGCTCACGCCCCAACATCGTGCAGCCCGCCTCCAGTGGTGTCGCGACAGGCGTGAATGGAGGGACGAATGGAGACGTGTCGCCTTCAGCGATGAGAGTCGCTACTGCCTTGGTGCCAATGATGGTCGTATGCGTGTTTGGCGCCGTGCAGGTGAGCGCCACAATCAGGACTGCATACGACCGAGGCACACAGGGCCAACACCCGGCATCATGGTGTGGGGAGCGATCTCCTACACTGGCCGTACACCACTGGTGATCGTCGAGGGGACACTGAATAGTGCACGGTACATCCAAACCGTCATCGAACCCATCGTTCTACCATTCCTAGACCGGCAAGGGAACTTGCTGTTCCAACAGGACAATGCACGTCCGCATGTATCCCGTGCCACCCAACGTGCTCTAGAAGGTGTAAGTCAACTACACTGGCCAGCAAGATCTCCGGATCTGTCCCCCATTGAGCATGTTTGGGACTGGATGAAGCGTCGTCTCACGCGGTCTGCACGTCCAGCACGAACGCTGGTCCAACTGAGGCGCCAGGTGGAAATGGCATGGCAAGCCGTTCCACAGGACTACATCCAGCATCTCTACGATCGTCTCCATGGGAGAATAGCAGCCTGCATTGCTGCGAAAGGTGGATATACACTGTACTAGTGCCGACATTGTGCATGCTCTGTTGCCTGTGTCTATGTGCCTGTGGTTCTGTCAGTGTGATCATGTGATGTATCTGACCCCAGGAATGTGTCAATAAAGTTTCCCCTTCCTGGGACAATGAATTCACGGTGTTCTTATTTCAATTTCCAGGAGTGTATACTTGTGTCCTGTGTACGGTCATTTGAAAAGCGAATCACTGAGCGAATGGAAGTTGTCGGCCTTAAGTTTGAACACTTACTCTAAATGGAAAAATAGAGAGCGTTCGCCTCGAGCCACGGCCACAGTGGAGCGTCGAGTAGTCCCGTGTTTCATATGTCGGAGGAATACAACGTAGAGAACGGGGTTTCCAATTAGAAGTCATGAAATACTGGGCTGTCCTACCCTCGCAGCATGGAGGTGGGTTCCCACCTGTCACTGGATATTCAAAGGCCGTTTAGTAGCACGTCATAAATTACGATTGTGTAACCATTTCTGTTCCTCCGATTACAGCGCCATCTGTGGCAAAAGGAAGAAATTGCTTCTGACAAAAGGTATGTAGATTTTGCAGTAGAATCGTAATCTGAAATTTAAAAAAATGGGAGTTCCCGTTGAAAATTTCGAAGCTGGCTCCCCGCCACCCATGCCATAGGTGAGTCGAGTGTGGTATCATTGGATGTCCTCCGCGACAAACGAATTGGAACTTTTTTTGATCCGATGTGAAGTTTTCTATAAATTTCAATATCTTCAGTTAAAATTAACACCCTGTATAATATTACTAACGATAAAGAATATCTCCTTTACGTTGAAATATAAGTAACGCACTTCGTGATAATGCATTTAACACGTCAGATGACTTGTCAGGGTAGGCAGACGTCATACCACTAAACATTAAACAGTGCAAATAGATTACTGTACGGCAGGCATGCGAGCAAATGAACTCTGTAATGTCTTGTAACGTCTACCAGCAGATGTCGCAATTCAACAGTGGCAAAATCGTAACATCTCAAGACGGCTGTTGATCGGTTCAGTTGTCAGCATCTCATGACTGCTATGCGAATATGAACTCCGTGGATTCAGGAGGCCCACACTCAATTCCAAGCAGGATATAAGCAGCACTGCATGACTAGGGTCCGAGAGGACAGGCATATTGTCAGGAAACAAGGTGGACACATCACTTGGAGCACCACGGACGAGGCTGTGGTTGTTTTGCTCGTGTATGAAGTGCCTGTCTGACTTCAGTATGTGCTGGGGATTTACGTGAAGATAAGGGTTTTGGGATTGTGTGCGTGTTTCCTATGTGTAAACGTGTTATGGGTCCCTAAAGAGGAGTGTAAGGATTAATTTTGGGCGTTTGTGAGAAGCTTCAGCGAGAACGGCGATCACTGTTGTAGCCTCACATGGCGTGGCAGCGGAGAAAAGCGCGCTGGCAGTGGTGCACCTAACGTGTACACATTGTATTTTGAGACAAGTCACGACAGATATATCTGTGTGTGGAGGTTCCGAGAAGAATGAAAGGTAACAGGTTGCATTTGTCATCGTCACACTGGCCCATCATGTAGCGTAATGGTAGAGGGTGCCATTGGGCCTACAACACGATCACCTCGGGTTCGCATAGCCTGTAATTTCAACAGCAGCGTTACATCTCTGACGTATTAAGGTCGGTGTCTGTGCCCTATCTTCATGGTCTCAATGATGTGATATATAAACAAGATAACGCAAGACCCCACGTTTGCCTTATGGGTTGTCCTACTATAACACAGAAAGTGTTGGGCTGTTACCGTGGCCAGTACATTGTATACATCTCTCGCCCACTGAAGGCAATGGCGTCACATTACTAACACCGCTTTCTGCCCGGTCACCGAATGTAACCAACACTGTGCACGGTTAGTTCTTGGATGGGTAAGTGTATGCAGAAGATAACCTCTGTTGGGTCCAGTTAGTATTTGAACAGATCCAAGTATTCCGGGTGAATGAAAGGTAACAGCTCTGTGTATATTAAATTTCGCACCTTTTATACCGCCAATCACCTAAAAATTTAATCATGAATTCTTCCTATTGTAGTGTACACGCACTGCAAAATTTCTTTGTTATCCTTCTTGGTGAGACTACTTTAATGGATAACGCTGTGCTTACGCTAAAATATAAATAAATGTTGAGGGAATCTACCAGAAAACATTAAGATAAACCTGTGAAAACAGAGAAACGTAACCTGCGTGGTTTGACAGCTGTCAAATTCAATTTTTCCTCGCCATGAAGCTGTGACTAATAGCGAACAAGCAACTTTAATTCTACTAGCCGGAGCCCAGAAACTAATGGCGGACGCCGCGATTTATGCGCGCAACCGTATCAGACATTAAGGTATGCCAACTCACTTGAAAAATAACACTGCCCAAGCGTTTGTGGCACTTCCTTCCAAAAGGCATGCAAAATGCACGAAACTGCAGCAGTATTAATTTAAAAGAAAGAGATAGTTTAAGTAAAAGAAAAATGCTTATAATTAATAGTGGGTCAACAAAGCGACATTGAAAGTTAATAGTTCACAAAAAAAATGGTTCAAATGGCTCTGAGCACTATGGGACTTAACTTCTGAGGTCATCAGTGCCCTAGAACTTAGAACTACTTAAACCTAACTAACCTAAGGACATCACACACATCCATGCCCGAGGCAGGATTCGAACCTGCGACCGTAGTGGTCGCGCGGCTCCAGACTGTAGCGCCTAGAAACGCTCGGCCACTCCGGCCGGCTAATAGTTCACATCAAGCAATTCTATTCACGCAGAAAAAGTCAAGAAAAGAAAAAGGAAGAAAGTAGTTCTACAATGGAACAAACGGTTTACAATCTGAACCTGTAAGCGTAAAGTCATCCACATGAGCATTAAAAAGAATTCGCTAAATTTCAATTACACGATTAATCACACAGTCAACTGTAAACTGTAACTGTAAATACTTAGCGATTGGAATTACGAATAACTTGAATTGCATAGATAATGTTGTGGGGAGAGTGCTTTCACTACGGTTGTGCGCCCTTTTCTGGAGTACTGCTGTGCGGTGTGGGATTCGCATAAGATAGGATTGACGGAGGACATCGGAAAATTTCAGAGAACGGCAGATCGTTTTGTATCGTGGCGGAATTTTGTTGGCCCCCACCTACATAGGGAAAAATGATCATCTTAATAAAGTAAGAGAAATTAGAACTCGCACAAAAAGATTCGAGTGTTCGTTTTTTCCACGCGCTATTTGAGACTGCAACGGTAGAGTAGTAGTTTAAAGGTGGTTCGGTGAAGCTTCTGCCAGACATTTAATTCTGAATTGCAGCGTAATGATGTAGATGTAGATGAAATGCTGAATTGTGTTAATCTTTAACTGGGGAGAGCGCACGGCAATGCAGCTTATTTGTTCGTTGTTGGAGAGATGTGGCGGAATGTCGAGATGACAGCGGAAGTGTGGGATGTTGCTTACGAAGTTATTACAGCAACTAGGTCTGTCGTATTTCCACAGACAAGTATACTGATGAAGTCACTTCTTGGTTAGGCTGCAAAAGCTATCCGTAGCGGCGTTCAACAACCCACTGGGTAAATAAACGTAATTGTTTATCATAATCCACAGGTTTAGCATGTGCACGTTTGTTATTAATTATACTCACCTAGCTCTCGTTTCAGCACTTTGTACGCTGATGTACTACTCGTAATAATTTCAGATCGCCGTGTAACTGTTCGTCGTGTTTTCGTATGAATACCGCGGTAACGAACTCACAGTCAGTAAAACCGTTCTTACATCTGATCCACAACTGTAGATATGTTCATCGCGACAGTTACGGCTGCAGACACTCGGCTGCTCATTAAGAACATAAATATATTACACAGTTCTAAGGAGCCTTGGTTCTCGCCATGTGGTTAAATATAAAAGCAGTTTCACTCACGAGGTAGCAACAATTATAATGTTTACTCGCGAAAGCATTGTCAGTACCGTTTGAGACACAGTCCAACAAGTAATACTCAAACCGTATCATCTTTCTGTCCATAATGATCACTTCAGCTTTCATTAAGCACAGTGACAATAATCCGAGTCGTCAGTCATAAAGTACCACAATTCACTGTCCCAGCAAGTTTTGCATCTCAAATCAATAACTCGTGCCTCGCCATACTGCCGCGCACACCCACACACGCATACTCACTAACACCATCACTGTATATCACTGCTCAACTATTTCTCTCGATATCGATATGTGCTTTCATGTCCACGATTTAAATAGCAGTTCTTCAAATCACAGTTGATATTACAAATGCAACTAAAATAAACAAAAGAATTTAAAGTCTCTCTATATTCAAGTAATAATAAAGAAACATATTTATCCATTAAAGAAATAGAAAAAGAAATAAATTGCTGTTGCATTTTAACATTATTGTCAACACAGCTGTGCTATACCATCGAAGATGTGAATCCTTAGTCTAAGAAAGCAAAAGAAAAGACAGAAAAAATTACCTACCACTCACGGCTACACAAAGGGTAGAGAAGTGCAGTCAACTGAAGAGGGATATCTGCATGTAACAGAACAATAGAATAATAATATAAATAGGCAGTCGCACTAAAATAAAATAAATACAAAACAACAACATTGGAGAAAAACTTGAAAAATGTTACAATACGGAAGGCAGTGTGCTGTTTCTGCACCTCTTTCGGCTTCGAATACTCGATTCCATTTACCACTAAGGCTGTAATAGCTGCCCCACTGACATTGTTGTACTTCATAAATGTTCACAGCGGTTTTGGTAACAGAACTCCAGTTGGCAGATACTGAATGGGCTAAAATTTTGGTTTCCACCAAGCTACTTTTATTCTTATTTGTGAAGCGTTGTCCAGATATTGTCCGTATCTCCAAATGACAAACATGAATATCATGTCACAGTTCTGAACGTCAGTCTTAAACTATGTGCTTGGACTTGTCAATATAACAGCTGCCACACTTACATCATTCAATATACCCAGATAGGGGATATTTTTTTTTACTAGGGGGAAAGCTTTAATAGGGTTCCACAAGGTTCAGTATTAGGTCCATTGTTTCTCATATATGTATTTATCCTTTCATTTAATTACATTAAACAAAACAAGTTCTTTTTGGAGGTGATGGAAGGTATGAAAGGGATGCAGCATCAGGAGAAATTGTAAGAAATATGTTTGAGCGATTGCTGACTGGTTTGAGGATAATGGCCTCTTTCACATGAAAATTTAAATTTAAAAACGGAAACAAATTTGAGCTTTTTAGACAACTCTGTTCAAGCAGTTTGGAGCTTTGTGCCATAGAATGTGTTGGAAAGAAACAAATCAATAACACACATTTACTGAATGGAATTATATGGAATTTATTGTGTGGTAATGAGTATTTAAGGAAGAAAATTTTCATTACAAAGAAATGTTGTATAATAATAGTGATAATAATAATAATGAGATGCAATAGTGGATAAGTAGGAAATAGAAAGGAAGAAGAGAAATTGACCTTGTTACATGTTGCTAGTTGGTCAGTACGAAGATAAATAAAAAGTAGTGATCGCCCATGTCTTGTACACGATTGTTTCAGAAGTATTTTAAGTTCGTGGCAGTACATACTTGATCTCAAAATTTTGCAAATAATCCTTTAGAAATCAGAAGAATTAACGACGTCCATAATTACATCATTAGAAGACAAATACCTCCATTGCTCTTAATTAAAACTTACTTTATCTCAGAGAGAAGTGAATATTACTGCTACAGGAGTATTTGATTACATATCCAATGGTGTTATGCCTACAGACAGCAAAATCAAATGTCAAAGTAGGCTGAGAAATTTCCACCACGAAACTACACCGCTGAAGGTTTCTTTTTAGAAACTTGTAGCTTTATTTATTGTTAACATGTTTCTTATTTATTTATGTTGCTACATATTAGTTTTTATAAATGATCAGCATGCATTAGTCTTTAAGTACAAGTTAATACCATGTAAATGGATTGATTCCACATTATTACGGAGTATAGTGCAAGAGACCAAGTAAGTATGTCACTAACAAGGAAGCGACCTCCACAAACTCTGAGACTAAGAATTCATTTTCTCTGAGTAGAATCTCTCTTAAACTCTTTGGTGGCCGGAAAAAAATTCGATTGTCTAATCTGCTCAGGATGCAGCCCCGGCGGTGGATACCTTCTTGGTCTGTTTCCTTCGCGATAGTCTTTGTAAAGTGAACGGTAAACGGGGGTTTTAATTTTTTTCTGAGGTTTTCAACGCACCACTCCGTTGTCTCTTGGTGAGGTAGCGAAGAGTGTAATTGCCAGAATCTAATTTCAAAAATCGGTGGCAAATCTCCAATTATCCCAGCGATGGCTGGTTTAGTCACTTCAGAGATCAGTGGGAGGCAAGGCGATATCAAAATTAAACTTTGACCTGAGGACGCTTTTCTTGTAGCTGATTACGTATGCGGTAGAGCTTCCAGCTGCAAATGTCTTAAGTACTGTTAAGGTCCGAGAAATTACTTCAGCCCTCTTCGCGATGAAGCTGGATGTGGTGACTTTGCGGCCTGTGTCACCCCATGACCACTCTCCTAACGACAATCACAAGCAGATCTGATCCAAGACGAGGCCAGCACTGCGTCCGACCTGCGGCCTTGTTCTGGCGGCCATTGTTTGGCGGGTCATCAGTCACTGGCGGTCACTGGAAGGTTTCCCTTCAGCAGCTTGCTGGCTTGCTGATCGCCGCTGCGCGATACGGGCGTGGCCTCCGGACCTCCTCAACTCGCTGACAGATGTGGATGGCCCGCCATGTCGTCTCTTGACAGCAGCACATTGCGCACCTAAGAGTTCCCTGTCTGTGTGGCACGCAGAAACCGGCCCGGGTTTCGTTCTGCCAACCTACATCCGGTGCATATCTGACGCTGGGGAAGCACACATCCCAACTGACTGGTTCTAAAACATGAAAATGTCTTATCTTCTTGCAAAAGCAGTTTGGTTTCAGTTCCAGGGATAGAAAGGTAATCCATCCAATTTGTGCGAAGCAGACTAGAGTGATCAACACTGAAGTAATGATATTGAGCATTCGTTGTCAATAACATCCAATATTTTCTGAAAATATTACTGGAAAATCAGTGAACTGTTTAGATAGATAATTTGAAATAGTAATCAGTCTTGATCGCAAATCTTTACTAAAAAATTAAAGATCATATGTCAGCGGTAACCGGTTTCGATCGCGTATAGGTCAATGGACCATGTCTCCTGAGTGCAAAAGATAATTCTCCTCAGAGGATAACAGGTACCAATATTACACAATTTATCTACATAATATAATATGGATACAAAATAATAATAAAACAGAAAGGTTCTTGTGTTATTAGGTGGTGACCAGAAACGATGAGTGGATCACTGGCAAGTATCGGAAGACAACTGCTGCATAACGTCAAAACGCCGCGCGTTGTGAAGGCGCGAAGTTCTGCCCCTCGCGTGCGGTATAACCTCATCGGGAACCAACACGGCTTAACATACCATGATAACGTATGTGAAAACGTACACTATCAATCTAGACACAAAATTAAATATAATATGAAAGCTGCTTATTCTGCTGCTGCTGCTGCATATCCACTAATGGATGTTTGCTATCACATTGCCGAGTCTTCTCTATCTCTTCCAGTATGGATCAAGCCCCCGCATTTCTTATTCCTGTCCATTATCTGACGTTGCGCAGCCATGACATCCCCCTCCTACCAATTCATAATACACCTTCAATCTTCCCCACGATTATCAGATAGAGAAAAAAAACTTTTATTTCGTATCACATGACTTACGTAAGCTGTTTTCTTGCGTTTGATTGTGGTTAGCAGTTCTCGGTATCTTTTTACTGTTCTCAAGATCTCTCCATTTGTTTTCCTTGCTGTCCTTCGAATTTTAAGAATTCTTCGATACAACCACATCTCGAATGTTTTCACTTGTTCTTATTGTATACATTCAATGTCCGACTTTCCAGACGTCATACAAATAAATATAATTCTGATATTCAGTCAGAGCTTGTAATCACTTTGTTAAATCTCATGAGTGTACTGCGGGCCTTCTCTATTCTACATCTTATCTCCATGTAGGACGACGAATTTTCGCATAACCACGTTTCTAATTATATGAATTTATTCTTCCTTTCTGTGGGCTGATTGTTATGCATTAGATCTACATTTTTGATGTTCGTTTGGGTTGCGAGTGACTCTCATAAATAGCTTAAAAATGTCAATTGGCCGTAGTAGTAATTTCTTTACATTTGTAAAAGCTATTTACAAACGTGCATGAACAACCAATAGTATTAGTTGTTATCATGCGATATACGGGCATTACGTGAAAGCTCAAACTAAGGTCTGGAAGCAAAGATAAGCGTAGAGGCGCCAGGCGTTGCTGTCGAGATGGCAGCGTGGAACCTCTCGATGAGTAGCGTCAGCAGCGAGGAATATTATTCGCCAGAGATATAACGTCAGAAGAGCGACACGGTCACCACAGACGCAGTGATCGACAAATGGTGCTCAGTGTCGCAGCTTTGAAAGTATAAAACATAAACTTCGATGATAAAATTGTGTAAGAGGCGAAAAATGTCTGTATACATGTCAAATCGGTCAGACTTAAAACGATACTAAGATAGAATGAGATTTTCACTCTGCAGCGGAGTGTGCGCTGATATGAAACTTCCTGGCAGATTAAAACTGTGTGCCCGACCGAGACTCGAACTCGGGACCTTTGCCTTCCGCGGGCAAGTGCTCTACCAACTGAGCTAACGAAGCAAAGGTCCCGAGTTCGAGTCTCGGTCGGGCACACAGTTTTAATCTGCCAGGAAGTTTCATATCAGCGCACACTCCGCTGCAGAGTGAAAATCTCATTCTGGAAACATCCCCCAGGCTGTGGCTAAGCCATGTCTCCGCTATATCCTTTCTTTCAGGAGTTCTAGTTCTGCAAGGTTCGCAGGAGAGCTTCTGTAAAGTTTGGAAGGTAGGAGACGAGATACTGGCAGAAGTAAAGCTGTGAGTACCGGGCGTGAGTCGTGCTTTGGTAGCTCAGTTGGTAGAGCACTTGCCCGCGGAAGGCAAAGGTCCCGAGTTCGAGTCTCGGTCGGGCACACAGTTTTAATCTGCCAGGAAGTTTCGATACTAAGATAGTCCACCGACAATTAGTCGGTAAAAATATTATATGTACACTTGCAGGTGTATGACTCAATGTCATGGAAGATACGATGACATTATCACCACGTTCACACGCTAATATTTGTCATACAAAACTTTGAGCTAAAAACGAACAAACGGATGTTTGGGTAAGAAAGGGAAGACGGAAACATAAAGCTAATTTAAAATATTTTTCGTAACAACAAGGAAAGCAAAAGAAGACATACATTACAGCAAATCGTCAGAAAGATCAAAGAATCGTTCTCCCTAATATCCAACTACTCATTTAAGCAGGGTAGATGGGTGTTGTGGTATAACTGGCATAGATTTCAACCTATTCCAAATCATTTAATAAGTGCCCTTTGCGGGTGTTGTGTAAATTTTTAATCTCTCTTGAATAAGCCTTTCTGGATGTTTATTATATATTAAATGCTGACCAAGCAGTGATTTAGTACAGGCTACACTTGTTCTTTCTACGGAAAGAAACAACTGCTAACACAAGAAAATATAAAGCTTGGATCCAAAAAAATATAAATAAAACGAGATGTTTGGAGCACAGCAACGCATGCAACATACGGACAGTACGGAATACAGAAATTAAACGACTACAGGTCTTAGAAATACGTTGCTACAGGAGACGTTTGAGGATCAGACAGATTGATCCAGGATGGTATGAAGACATCTTGCCACGAATCGAGAAAAATATCTAACAAAAACTCAACACATCGAACGTAGTTAGAATGATTGACCAAGTATTGCAACGTGAATCATTGTCGAAAAACATAGTTGAAGGGATCGCGGAAGGTAAGACTTGTAGGATCAGACCTAGATATGGGTACATAGAGACAAATCGCCGATCACGTGGGTTGCAGCAGTTATGATGAAATTAAGAGCATAACAAGCAAGCGACAGGAATGGAGGACAACCTATAAATTGATAATCGAAACAATAAAAAAATCTCACGTATCTGAAGTACCCTCGATCAAATCTACTCATTATCAATCAAGTGCCAGCGTCGTCCAGAAACAAAATTTATTCTTCTGAACATCGAGATTATGACGAGTAGGAAGCTCGTCGAAGCGTTATTTCTCGAACACGCTTCCACTTGGCTGACAGCACGACTACATTTGATTACTGAAATTCGCCGAAAAAGGCTGCAACTTTTGCAGTACTTTTTATTTACTGTACAATAATTACCGTCCACACAATTTTTAAGTTCTTGCTTCGTACTGTAGGCTGGTCGCCTAGAACATTATGACCACGGATCTACTATCGATATAAAAGCGTCCAGGAGATAGCAACGTCGCCTGGCTTGGAATGACTGCTATTCACACACACGTACATTGAATGCAGTACCAATGAGCGTGCTGTCCCTGTGTAGAATAGGGAAGGCGCAAGATCGATCAGAGTTTGACCGAGGGCAGACTGTGACGGTCCGAGGGCTCTGTACGAGCATTTCGGAAACTGCACGAGTTGTGTCTCCGAGGAGTGTTGTGGTGAGCGTCTTCACACATGGCGAAACCAAGGTAAAACCACATCCAGACGTCGTGGTGTTGGGAGGCCACCCCTTATTACAGTCGGCCGCGGTGGCCGAGCGGTTCTAGGCGCTTCAGCCCGGAACCGCACAACTGCTACGGTCGCACGTTCGAATCCTGTCTCGGGCATGGATGTGTGTGATGTCCTTAGATTAGTTAGGTTTAAGTACTTCTAAGTCCTAGGGGACTGATGACCTCAGATTTTAAGTCCCATAGATGCTCAGAGCCATTTGAACCATTTTGAACCCTCGTTACAGATGTTGGACGTCGTAGGCTGGGCAGCTGGTAAAACAAGACAGGCGGCGAACTGTGCTGGAACTAACAACAGACTCTGATGCTGGGCAAAGTGAAAATGTATCTGAACTTAAAAGTTCACTGGACATTTGCAACGATGGGCTTCCGCAGCCGACGATCCATACATGTGCCAATGTTAACACCACGAAACATCGGCAACTACAACTGAAATGGGCACGTAACCATCAGCACTGGACCTTGGCGCAGTGGCAGAGTGTTGCATGGTCTGATGAATGCCGATACGTTCTTCATAATTCCGATGGGATGGCACGAATTCGTTGTGTTCCAGGGGAACTGCTCCTTGATACTTGTACTTTGAGACGGAGACAAGCTGGCGGCGGCTCCATTATACTCTGGGGAATATCCAGGTGGGATGGGCATCCATTGGCCCAGTGGAGGTCGTGCAAGACACTGTGACAGCGAAGGAGTATGGTACGCTGGTTCCAGATCACGTACATTCCTTCATGACGATCGTATTTTCCGAAGGCAATGGCATTGTTCAACAAGACAAGGAGTATGATGGAGTGGTTCGAGGTAATCAGTAGCGAGTTCCAGTTGATGTGCAGCTCCCCCAACTCGCCAGATCTGAACCCTATCGAATACATCTGGGATGTGAGTGAACGGGGCGTCAGAACTCATCGACCCCTCCTCGAAACGTACCGGAATTAGGTGACTTATGTGTGTAGATGTGGTGCCAACTCCCTCCAGCGACCTATCAACGACGCGTCGCCGCTCTTATCCTTGCCAAAGGTGGACGTATCGGCTGTTAGGTAGGTGGTCATAATGTTTTGGCTCATCAGTGTACACTTTACCAGTTAAAGATACAAATTTCGTCTTCTGACGTCCTGAGAAACCTAGTGGTATCGTTGATCCTTAAGGGCTATGCTTCACGGACATATTCAGAAGTTAACCGTAGCACATACCTTTGCCTAGTCCCTCGAAAAACTTACAACACGTAAGCTGCAAGTTAACGCTAAATATAACGCTCTTGCGGACTAGTGTTATCCTCTGGGAGGAATTTAGAAATGTTTTGACTGTATGTTTACCTAATGGGCAGAGGGTATCGAACAGTAATTTCGTATTTATGGCAATTAATAGAAAATTGTACAGGCTTTGCTCTGGGAGTAACGAAAGTGTGAGGTTCATACAAATGAAACTATAAACGGTGGCCAGCCTAATTAGGCATGATAATTTGAAACATTATGTTTTAAGAAAAATGAATATGACTTACTAAATTGACTTTCATTAATACTCCTTTTGAATAGTGCAATGAATACATACGACTACCGGACGAACTGAGTAGTGGGTAGCAGTAGTTACTGTTTACTCAAATCAGCGATCATTGGAAATTTAGAAGTTATTTAATTCGTAGTAATAATAGTTACTGTAGCAATCAATAGCTAACTCAGCACTAAGATGTTATTAAAGACCTCATGAGGCTAAAATTGGGCATGACAAGAGTCCTGGTTTAACTAACATACAGACACCATAAATTAGGTTAAATAACATCACACAGTCGCTTTTTATACTCACTTATAGAAATGCTTCAGATTTCTTTAGCAAAAGCAATATTTAGTATATCTATCTTATAGTAGAAAAGAATATAGTGGGGACACATAAACTGAAACTGTCTTTACAGGAAAATTCTGTTTTAACTCCACATGAAATAGTTTATGTGCTCATACTTTAAAGCAAGTAATTCAAATATTAAGTTCAATTAACTTCAGAAAAAAGTTCATAGTAATAATAAAAGCAAAATTACTTCTCATATAGGTTCAATTTGTGTGCCTTATCCATTACCCGTGAAGCAGGTATTTTTACGGTAACACTACACACATTGGCACTGAACTTAAGCACATTTAGTACAGAAGCAAACCATTAATTAATTAGAAACAGGATACTCGGTTTCTGCAAATTTAGGAAGGGCCCCGCATTGATTTCATGATTCGGACAATTTTAAGTTTCAAACACATGTTTGTATCACTGGAATTATTACTTAAAACACTCACACAAACATACAGGGCCATACTATGATACATATCTGAGTTCCTGAACTGGGCGGAGCAGTGGCGCAAAAGTGGTGGAAAGCACGTGGCGGCTATCTGGTCTTACACTCTTGATGTTGAATCTTCTTTATAAATTCTTCTTGGCGACGTATTATCCTCGTTTTAAAGCCATTTCATAATAACAAGAGCACCATACGACAGCCGAAACCACATCCGAGACAATTTCAATATACATTGGCTTCCAAATGCCTCACTTGGCACCCTCGATGTTAACCATACAACGGCTAGCCAGTGACTGCGTAGAATGCTCACTCCGTAGCCGCCTAGATCGACCACCAAAACCACCTTTTACCGAGCGCCAAGCCACTTCCGTAGCGGAGGGGGTTCCCTATATCTTTTATACTACACAATACAAATTCCCTAAGCATGAACCAGCATTCAAAGTACAATTTTTTTATGAGCAGACATATAAAATTCCATTATTTTTCAATATCCTTTAGTTTCTTTACAATACTTATATTACAAACCTTCCCCCCCATGAACCATGGACCTTGCCGTTGGTGGGGAGGCTTGCGTGTCTCAGCGATACAGATGGCCGTACCGTAGGTGCAACCACAACGGAGGGGTATCTGTTGAGAGGCCAGACAAATGTGTGGTTCCTGAAGAGGGGCAGCAGCCTTTTCAGTAGTTTCAGGGGCAACAGTCTGGATAATTGACTCATCTGGCCTTGTAACACTAACCAAAACGGCCTTGCTGTGCTGGTACTGCGAACGGCTGAAAGCAAGGGGAGACTACAGCCGTAATTTTTCCCGAGGGCATGCAGCATTACTGTATGGTTAAATGATGATGGAGTCCTCTTGGGTAAAATATTCCAAGGGAAAATAGTCCCCCATTCGGATCTCGGGGCGGGGAGTACTCAAGAGGATGTCGTTATCAGGAGAAAGAAAACTGGCGTTCTACGGATCGGAGCGTGGAATGTCATATCCCTTAATCGGGCAGGTAGGTTAGAAAATTTAAAAAGGGAAATGGATACGTTAAAGTTAGATATGGTGGGAATTAGTGAAGTTCGGTGGCAGGAGGAACAAGACTTCTGGTCAGGTGACTACAGGGTTATAAACACAAAATCAAATAGGGGTAATGCAGGAGTAGGTTTAATAATGAATAGGAAAATAGGAATGCGGGTAAGCTACTACAAACAGCATAGTGAACGCATTATTGTGGCCAAGATAGATACGAAGCCCACGCCTACGACAGTAGTACAAGTTTATATGCCGACTAGCTCTGCAGATGACGAAGAAATTGAAGAAATGTATGATGAAATAAAAGAAATTATTCAGATAGTGAAGGGAGACGAAAATTTAATAGTCATGGGTGACTGGAATTCGTCAGTAGGAAAAAGGGGAGAAGGAAACGTAGTAGGTGAATATGGATTGCGGCTAAAAAATGAAAGAGGAAGCCGCCTGGTAGAATTTTGCACAGAGCATAACTTAATCATAGCTAACACTTGGTTCAAGAAGAATCCTGGAGATACTAGAAGGTATCAGATAGATTATGTAATGGTAAGACAAAGATTTAGGAACCAGGTTTTATATTGCAAGACATATCCAGGGGCAGATGGGGACTCTGACCACAATCTGTTGGTTATGAACTGTAGATTAAAACTGAAGAAACTACAAAAAGGTGGTAATTTAAGGAGATGGGACCTGGATAAACTGACTAAACCAGAGCTTGTACAGAGTTTCAGGGAGAGCATAATGGAACAATTGACAGGAATGGGGGAAAGAAATACAGAAGAAGAAGAATGGGTAGCTCTGAGGGATGAAGTAGTGAAGGCAGCAGATGATCAAGTAGGTAAAAAGACTAGGGCTAGTAGAAATCCTTGGGTAACAGAAGAAATATTGAAATTAATTGATGAAAGGAGAAAATATAAAAACACAGTAAATGAAGCAGGCAAAAAGGAATACAAACGTCTCAAAAATGAAATCGACAGGAAGTGCAAAATGGCTAAGCATGGGTGGCTAGAGGACAAATGTAAGGATGTAGAGGCTTATCTCACTAGGGGTAATAGGGGTAAGATAGATACTGCCTACAGGAAAATTAAAGAGACCTTTGGAGAAAAGAGAACCACTTGTATGAATATCAAGAGCTCAGATGGAAACCCAGTTCTAAGCAAAGAAGGGAAAGCAGAAAGGTTGAAGGAGTTTATAGAGGGTCTATACAAGGGCGATGTACTTGAGGACAGTATTATGGAAATGGAAGAGGATGTAGGTGAAGATGAAATGGAAGATATGATACTGCGTGAAGAGTTTGACAGAGCACTGAAAGACCTGAGTCGAAACAAGGCCCCGGGAGTAGACAACATTCCATTAGAACTACTGACAGCCTTGGGAGAGCCAGTCCTGACAAAACTCTACCATCTGGTGAGCAAGATGTATGAGACAGGCGAAATACCCACAGACTTCAAGAAGAATATAATAATTCCAATACCAAAGAAAGCAGGTGTTGACAGATGTGAAAATTACCGAACTATCAGTTTAATAAGTCACAGCTGCAAAATACTAACGCGAATTCTTTACAGACGAATGGAAAAACTAGTAGAAGCCGACTTCGGGGAAGATCAGTTTGGATTCCGTAGAAATATCGGAACACGTGAGGCAATACTGACCCCACGACTTATCTTAGAAGCTAGATTAAGGAAAGGCAAACCTACGTTTCTAGCATTTGTAGACTTAGAGAAACCTTTTGACAATGTTGACTGGAATACTCTCTTTCAAATTCTGAAGGTGGCAGGGGTAAAATACAGGGAGCGAAAAGCTACTTGCAATTTGTACAGAAACCAGATGGCAGTTACAAAAGTCGAGGGGCATCAAAGGGAAGCAGTGGTTGGGAAGGGAGTGAGACAGGGTTGTAGCCTCTCCACGATGTTATTCAATCTCTATATTGAGCAAGCAGTGAAGGAATCAAAAGAAAAATTCGGATTAGCTATTAAAATCCATGGAGAAGAAATAAAAACTTTGAGGTTCGTCGATGACATTGTAATTCTGTCAGAGACAGCAAAGGACTTGGAAGAGCAGTTGAACGGAATGGACAGTGTCATGAAAGGAGGGTATAAGATGAACATAAACAAAAGCAAAACGAGGATAATGGAATGTAGTCGAATTAAGTCGGGTGATGCTGAGGGAATTAGATTAGTAAATGAGACACTTAAAGTAGTAAAGGAGTTTTGCTATTTGGGGAGCAACTGATGATGGTCGAAGTAGAGAGGATATAAAATGTAGACTGGCAATGGCAAGGAAAGCATTTCTGAAGAAGAGAAATTTGTTAACATCGAGTATAGATTTGAGTGTCAGGAAGTCGTTTCTGAAAGTATTTGTATGGAGCGTAACCATGTATGGAAGAGAAACATGGACTGTAAATAGTTTAGACAAGAAGAGAATAGAATTTTTTGAAATGTGGTGCTACAGAAGAATGCTGAAGATTAGATGGGTAGATCACATAACTAATGAGGAAGTACTGAATAGGATTGGGGAGAAGAGAAGTTTGTGGCACAACTTGACTAGAAGAAGGGATCGGTTGGTAGGACATGTTCTGAGGGATCAAGGGATCACCAATTTGGTATTAGAGGGCAGCGTGCAGGGCAAAAATCGTAGAGGGAGACCAAGAGATGAATACACCAAACAGATACACAAGGATGTAGATTGCAGTAGGTACTGGGAGATGAAGAAGCTTGCACAGGGTAGAGTAGCATGGAGAGCTGCGTCAAACCAATCTCAGGACTGAAGACCACAACAACAACATATTACAAACTCCAACTTTCTCCAGTAATTCATCTTTGAGAAAGTCTTCATTGCTCAAAAATGTGCTGTGCATAGCCACGATCAGCTTGTAGACATCTGTTTAAGGAGTTAGGCGTTCTGACTACTGCTGCATAGTATATTTGTTCCCGCGTGTTGTTGTAATAATCCGCTACAATTCAAAAGCAACGTACATAGTTACAATACCAATTACAATAACAGAAGGAAAAATGACTTAATTACTCCACATTCAGATTTTTTTAGCAGAAAAAGCGGTGCACAACAAAAATGTTGGATAACTTACACAGGGACATAAAATGTCTGACAGATAGTAAAGTAAAATTTGAAAACAAACGAAAAATGTTTCTCCTTATCTGCTGCTTCTATTCTGTATAACGATTTATACTACTGTAATGTGTAGAAAGTGGTGGATAAAAATTACTAAATCACATCTGTAGCTATTAAAAAAAGTTCTATAAATTTCAGCATTTAGCCGTATTTAAAAATTGATATGTGTACGTAAAATGACTCATTCCACATCACTACGATTTATCATGCAAATGATACATGGAACATGAAGCTAACTAACTAATCAACCACGCTCAGTGATACAGTTCTTCCTATGTCAAAATATTCAAAGGTGATCACAAGCGAACCATATAATTCATTGTTTTCAGATTTTTGTAAAGATTTTGTTTCAGTGCTCTCGCATTCGGGAGGACGACGGTTCAAACCCGTCTCCGGCCATCCTGATTTAGGTTTTCCGTGATTTCCCTAAATCGTTTTAGGCAAATGCCGGGATTGTTCCTTTCAACGGGTACGGCCGATTTCCTTCCCTAATCCGAGCTTGTGCTCCGTCTCTGATGGCCTCGTTGTCGACGGGACGTTAAACACTAATCTCCTCCTCCTGATTCAGTGCTGCATCGACACCTTCTAAAAGAAATACTTCTATTATGACATGTTTAACTTGTTTTGCGACTGGAACGAACATTTCCTGAAGGCTGCACTCAACATGTTTTCTTGGATGCGGAGTCATCTACAAACAATGAAGTAATGTCTAGTGTGCCCCAGGGAGGGTTACAGGACATTTGCTCTTAAGGATTTTATACGTTACTGACTTAAGGAATAGTGTTAATAGAAATCTCAGAATGCAGACGATGCAGCTATCTATAAGAAATTTCTATGCAATAATAATTTTAGTAATATTAGTTGGATCTCGACAAACTATCAGTCTGATGCAAAGGCTAGAATCTGTCTTACGTAGAGAAATGTGATCAAGTGCTCTTCACGAAAAGTAAAAGCTTTCTATTCTCTTACGACTTGCTGGGACGGTTCCTTCAAAAGGACATCGTTAGTTTTCTTCTACAGTACGAGCTTATGCTTCATCTCCAATGACGTAGTTGTCGACGGGACGCAAACTTTAATCTTTCTTTCATCTTTTCCCTTTTTCTCACAAAGAGAGTCAGGATTGGCATAAAAATATTTGGCGGTAGCAACTAGTAGAAGCATGAAGGACAACGATCGTATTGACTCAGTTGCAGGTAAAGCAAAATGGCAAGCTACGACTCACTGGTAGAATATTGGGAAATTGCAATTACTCTACAAAAGCGATTGCATTGAAAATACTTGTTTCATACATAGTTGAGTACTGTTGACTTGTATGGCACCACTACGAGTTCGGAGTAATAGAGGACCCTTAGCCAGTACAAAGAAGTGCGGTGCGAATGATCAAACGCTTGTGTGACCGTCGTGACAGTAAAACAGAAATGTAAAAAAGCTGAAAACGCACACACCAATAAAACGACGCCATATACCTCACGGGAGATTGATTAGAAAATGTTAAGCAAGTTTCTCAGGGCAGAAACAAGTCGTACTCTTCAACGAATCATGTATTTATCCCGTACAGACAGTGCAGAAAAAAATAGGTACATAACAGCTCTCATAGAGGCGTATAAACAGCCGTTAATCCCACTCTCCACCCGTGAACCCAGCAGCGCGAAGAAACCTTAATAAACGGTACAATAATAATTAACCTACGTTGCCATCTTTACGGTGTTTTGGGGAGTATAGTAGCTGTTTAAGGGGCAGTGAAATGAAAATGAGCCAAGAGAAAAAAAGTAAGAGAACTGTTCGTTATTGCAATAGTAATCGCCATAATTCTTAATATATTTATTCCACTGTCAGACAAGACGGTCAATGCCTTCATGGAAAAATGTTTGTGGTTTGCTACATAACCATCATTGGATCCGAAGCAAATCGATAGCCACAAATGTCTATCTGCAGGGTTCCAAAAATATGGAAATCGCATCGGGAGAGTGTGCCCCAGGGAGGGTTACAGGACATTTGCTCTTAAGGATTTTATACGTTACTGACTTAATAGATTTCCAGTGAAACTTCTGCAGCGTCGTCGAAACAACCTTGGCACATGTGAGCCGTTAGTAACCAGTGACACGAACCACCGTCCGATGGTAGCAAGGTTCATAGCTACAGCAAGGTTTCGATGGACGTGATTCGCGAAACGATAGTGTAATCTCTGCAGTATTATACATACGGTCATAATTCTGCGTCCACACTTGTTCTGGGACTAAAATAAATGTCAAACTCTTTCACCACCAGGAAATGGTGGGAAGTGACGGAGAGGTGATTTACATTTCCTGATGTCTAAACCACGTATGTATCCAGACATTTAAACTCTAAGCTTGTCCCATGTGTTTCATGGAAAGAGTGCATGTGACTTTGTTGATGATGATCCGTTCGTTGCTGGAGAGATACATTTCACTTCCTACATTTCCTACATGAGTGCTGTCGAGCGCCTCTCATTGGCCACAGCTGAAGTGTATGCCAGCGTATATTGAGAATAATAACCACACTGTCTGAGGTCACAGATATATCCTCCTTTAACTGGGATGTAGCGTTGAAAGTGTCCCTATAGGTAACAGGAGTGCCGTAGCAGTAAGGCTGGTGTGGGTGGACTGGGATTTGATATCCATCTTGATGTCATCTGGTGTCTGTGGTTGCACTGTGTCCTCTGCCTGCGGTAGGGGCGTCATCACGATGCTGGAGCTGGTCGGTGGTGGTGTTACATTTCCCGGGTCCCCACTGGGTTTCATTAGCGCTGGAGGCAGGAGAGGGCCCCACTTCCTGGGAGGCATCCTGCGACGTTGTTGAATTCTTGTTGCTGCCCTGTGTCTCTCTTGCCTGTAAAGTTCTGCGGGGCTGATGGTGGGTGGTCTGACGTGGAAGCTTGTAGGAGTGAGCACAGCATTCTGCCATTGGCATCCACAGTGAATGTCTGTGGTACCCGGGAACTCACCCAAAAGAGCGAGCCCGTGCCTTTATACGAGGCCTAATTTCTCTAATCTTCACTGTCCTTACAAGAAACGTACATTGGCGGCAGTAAATCGTTCTGCAATAAGCTTCAAATTCCGGTTCTGTAAATTTACTCGATAGTGTTGCGTGAAAAGAGCGTCGTCTTCCCTCCAGGGATTGTTACTTGAGTTCACAAACATCTTCGTAATACTCTAGTGGTGATCGAACATGCTGGTAACAGATCTAGCAGTCCACCTCTGAATTGTTTCCATGTCTTCCTTCAATCCGGCCTGGTGGGTATCCCAAACACCCGAGAAATACTGAAGGATGGCTCGTACTACTGTTGTATACGTGGTCCCATTTACAGATGAACCACATTTTCCTAAAGTTCTCCGAATAAACCAAAGTCGACCATTCGTCTTTTCTACTACCGTCATTACAAGCTCGTTCTGTTTCATATCGCTTTGCATCGTGACGTCTGGATGTGACTGTGTCAAGCAGCGCACTACTGACGCATGCTGTATTCGAACACTACGAGACTTTTTTTCCTGTTCATTTGCACTGATTCGCAATTTTCTTCATTTAGAACAAGGCGCCATTCAGCACATCATCTAGAAATTTCACTAGAAATTCTGTCCAAGTCATCTTGTATCCCCCTAGAGTCACTCAATGGCGACACCTTCCCGTACACCATAGCGTCAGCAGCAAAGACCACAAATCGCTGCTCACCCTGTCCGTCAGCTCATTTGCGGATGTAGAGTATATATACAGCCCTATCACACTTCCCTTGGGCACTGATGACGAAAAACTCCTATCAGATGACAACCGAAAGTCATTGAAATAATTCAATGGCGAATATTTTCTGCATGGTGCTTATTGTCTCCCTTGGTCTCCCTTGCTATACTATTCGGTGTTCTAGTGACATACGGGATTTCGAGAATGAACAGATGACGATGCGGCACGTCTCTCGCAGGAATCGGCCGGCATAGTTAACGTGCAGGCGCCCCTTCGGCCGCTGCGGCGTTGGACAGCAGTAAAACTGATACGGGAGTACTGATTGGTCGACCCGGATGTTGCATAGGCGCGCACTGCCCTCATATGTCGTGCGTGGTGCCGAGCCAGTAGGCGTACCGCCTTGTTGCGTGGCATCCTCAGTGGTCAGTACGTAGGAAATTTATGACACTCTGGTGGAGTGGCAGCCGGATGACTACCCGATAGTTGTCGTCGTCTGTTGTCTGCATCAGTTCTCCCTACAGCATGTGGAACCTATTATTGAGAGAGAATTATGCGGTGTTTCTGAAAGATAGTGGGGTGGCAGGTATTCGGGACAAACTTGGTGAACATGATATAACACCTTGCTTTAGGGAGTGTCCTCAACCATGTCCTTTGTAATTGTTGCTGTTGTGAGGGGAAAATGTTGTGCACGAGTTTGTAAGGTGTCACTGATTTGGAAACATAGTGTCTCGTGAGAGTCAAATTTGGTTTGCCCAAATAGGTAGAGCATGAGTATGGTCGTTTGCATGTTGTGCTGTCGGCCGATGATGAACTGTATAAATGCTTAGGAGGAGAGCCATGCGTTGGGATCCCTGGGTCGTTTCCTCGTGAGGTTGCCCGTTATTGCCGAACAAGGAGATCAGTGGTTTGTATCAGTAATCAGGTGAAATTTTTGTTAAATAGGGAATGTATGCTATATCTGTGTTCTTAAACAGTGAGGGCGATAGTATATACACTGCCAAAGCTGCTGAGAGGAATCACATGGCCTTGGACTTTTTTAGATTTAAGAATAGATTATTCGCGCGGGAATTAGCATGTTCAGACGCGTAACCGCTTGGACGTCCATACCTATCAGCGCCTTTGTGAGAAAGAACGGCTCTGATGCCATGCTCAAACGTCTCGTTGGCCAGAATAAGCTTGGCCAGACCAGAAGAGAACTTTAGGTGTTTCCGTACCTTTTCTAAAGCTTTTTGGCGAGAAGAGGAGAGAACTTTAGATACTGCTTTAACTTTTCTAAAGCTTTCTCACTCTGCTGTGACCATTCATATTTTGCGCCTTTCTTACGTGGTCTGTGCGGTTTTTGGCAACGTACTTTATTACGCCAGGAAACGAAAGGTCTTTTAGGTTGGTAGCCACGAGAATTATTTCTGTGGCTTCCACATGCTGCTGGTTTGGTTACGGTCCTTTGCAACTCAATATATGGCCTAAATATTCCAGCTTCATTTGAAAAAAATTTACAGTTTCATAGATCGCAATTTAGCCCATTTTTTTAGCAGTTTCTGGAACAGTAGATTGAGGTTTGCAAGTTGTTGCTCTCTGTTACTAATATATGGTCCAGACAGTATACCATATTCGAAATCTTTTTAATCAGCTGCTCCAAAAAAACCTCGAATAATTGCAAGTACACAAGCAATTTCGAATGGCAGCCTGTTACATCTGTAGGATTCAAATGGGGTGTAAATATCCAATAGGTGGAGTGACTGTTCGTCTAGCGACAGTTTTAAATATCCTTAGGATGTATCAATTTTAGACATAAATCTCCGATTTTGCAATCGTTTTTACTTTAAAATTACCACGGAGAGAATCATTCGGTTTTGAAAAACTGTGAACAATGTGCGTAGACATGATATCATGGGTGGGATGGCCGGCCGAAGTGGCCGAGCGATTCTAGGCGCTACAGTCTGGAGCCGCGCGACCGCTACGGTCGCAGGTTCGAATCCTGCCTCGGGCATGGATGTGTGTGATGTCCTTAGGTTAGTTAGGTTTAAGTAGTTCTAAGTTCTAGGGGACTGATGACCTGAGAAGTTAAGTCCCATAGTGCTCAGAGCCATTTGAACCATAGGTGGGATGGTGCCTTGTTGCCTTTGTTATTATTCCAGTAAATGCTTTTGTAGCTGTTATTATTGCACATGCTGTTGCATTTTCAGCTGGAGCTTCATGAATTCTGGATTCATGATCACTGAAATTGGTTTGATTTCATAACATATACGCTAAGTTCGTGTCATCGTCGACAATATTACAATTGCCATAAACAGTCTTTCCTACACAGTAAGGATGGATTCACAATTATCACTTGAAATTCCTAAAACCAATTCCTTTGGGATCATCATAAAGTTGTAGAAACATACCAAGAGAGGAATCCAGATAATCCGTGGTCTCGCAAGTCCGTTAGCATCCGTGTATTTGCAGTAAAAAGAGTTTTCCAAGTGACGTCCTATAAGCAGCATGGTGACTTACGCAGTGTGTCAGCGAGGTGGATACCAGAGCACAGCGCGATGCGAAGTCAGTTCATGCTGGCAAGGCGGCTAGTTTTATTTCCTGCATGATGTCAGAAACCAGGCCTGTGCGATTGCTTCTGGGCGCTTCCTATGGCCGTAGGTTGAACCTTTCGCAGCGTATACCGCAGACTGTCGACCACACTTCTGCAGTCTTCTCCGTTGTCATCAACTACATTACTCTCTGGGCATACTCAACACAGTCCCCTACGCTTAATACACAACATTTGTACTTTGAGAGGAAAATGTCATAACGAGCGTGAAGCAAGGAATCGTTACCAGGCGGGCGGATAACAAGCTCCCTGGTGGCTCACAGCCAACAATATAGATGAAGAGTCACAGGTGCATTGGTTTTAGTAGTATTGCGTCACACGGCTGGCTCCTTACGCCTCATCAAAAATGGTTCAAATGGCTCTGAGCACTATGGGACGTAGCATCTGAGGTCATCAGTCCCCTATCTATCTAACTAACCTAAGGACATCACACACATCCATGTCCGAGCAGGATTCGACCCTGCGACCGTTGCGGTCGCGTGGTTCCAGACTGAAGCGCCTAGAACCACTCGGCCACACCGGCCGGCTTACGCCTTATCAACTCGCATGAGATGGTATCCTCTGTTGATAATACTTCTGAGCCAGCACGGGATGCCTCTCCTGTTGGAGCAGCGGCCAATGTTCCTGCCCAGTCCGGACAAGAGCAGAGGGAACTCTGCGTTAGGCAAGTAGCAGAGCCCATCAGGGAAATAACTTGCAGGACGGGGGAGTATGTCAGTGTGCAGGAGGCTTTGCCGACGGCTATCGAGCGCACTAGGTGCAACCAGCTGCAAATAGTGGCACATGCCAGTACGTCTGACACATACCACTGGTTTTGAGACAGTCCTCAGCTACTTTTTGCGGATGGCTGATATGGTGAAGGCAACTAGCATCGCCCGTGGGGTGCGGTCTAAGCTGACTGTAGCACCATACCCATGGTCAGTCGCGGTCATCTTGTTTGGAGCACCGTCGAAGGCCCAAACCAGAGGCTCAGACGTCTCTGGGAAGGTATCTGATGCGAATTTCTCGACCTCCGCTATCGGGTAGAGAATTGTAGGGTTCCCCTTAATAGCTCAGGCGTCCACTACACGCTGGGACTGGCTACTAGGGTGCCTGTGTACATGCGGCGTGCACATGGGTTTTTCGGTTTAGAGAACTCCCGCCTCCCCACTTGGGATCAGAATTAGTATCGCTTATTGAAGGCTGTCTAGGCAGAAAGCACTGGGAACAGGAAGTTGGTTGACACCGGAAGCGAATGGCAACGAAATCCTAAGTTCAGAATGGAATATTTTTCGTAAGGACAGGTTAATCGCCAATGGTGTTGGCGTATTTATTACAGCAAGGAGCTCGATAATATCTCGCGAAGTTATCACGGATTTCAAATGTGAGTTAATCTGGGTGAAGTTAAGCATCAAGGGTTGGTCAGAAATGGCAACTGGATGTTTTTATAGCCCGACTGTGTTACCACCTGTAGTGGTAGAGCTCGTCAGGGAGAACTTCCAGAATATCGTCAGGAATTTTTCTAATAATGACTTTGTAACACGGGGTGACTTCAACTTGCCAGATATACTTATAGGTGGAAGACATACGCTTTCAAAACTGGTACCGGAGACTGGGATTTGTCTGACATTATTCTGAATGTCTTGTCCAAACACTGCTTCGAATAGATATTTAGAGAACCAACTCGAGAAGGTAACATTTTGTACCTCCTAGCAACTGAACTTCTCGAAACATTTGACGTAGAGTGACAAGATACAATTTGCAGAGTCTCTGAGTAATCAGCGTCAAAGATTAATTGCTGAGGATGAAGATGTGGAGCACAAATGAAAAAATTCGAGAGAATCGTTCAATATGCCTTAGACAAGTATGTTTCGAGCAGGGTCTTAAAGGGAGGAATGACATTATTCCTGAAGTGTGAGGATTTTCATCTGTATCATATATCCTGTACACCACGTAATATGGTTTTCTCGTGGCTGGCCCTTCCAAGATCTCAATAGTTTTGAGGAAGTGTCTACTCGAGGGACCTTGTTTCCACTCACGCCTTTCAGCGCTCTGACAGTTTCTTCTCACAGTAATATCTCATCTTCATCTACTTCGTCTTGCCTTTCTAGAAGAGTGTCTCAAAGTTATTTCCCTTCTAGAGACTCTCAACGAATTCTTTTCTCCTTTCAGCCTGTTTGGAACTGGCTTGCCATATGAACTGTTGATATTCGGTTTCCTTCCCCATACATGAAACAATCCGAGCTTGTACTCTGTCTCTAATACCTCGGTGTCGACGGGACGTTAAACCCTAATCTTCCTTCCTCTTTCGAGCCTAGCGGTAACAAAGCTAACAGCACGCGTCTCAATTTCTCCGATATCTTCCTTCAATACGACCTGCTGGAGATCCCTAACACTTGAGCAGTATTCTGGAATGGGTAGTACCAGCGTTCTATTCGCTGTCTTCTTTACAGACAAGCTATATTTTTCTAGAATTATCTCAATTAACCGAAATCCAACATTCGCCGTATCTACTACAGACCTCATTTCATTTCATTTCATTTCATGTCGCGATGCAACATTACGCGTAGATATTTAATAGACGTGACTGAGTCAGCCAGCGTACCGCTGACACTGTATTGGAGCATTTAGAGGACTGTTTCTCCTACTAATCCTCATTAACTTGCTTTTTTTTCTAAATTTAGAACAATGTGTCTTCCATCACACCATTCAGTAGTTCTGTCCAAGTCTTGTGTATCCTTTTATAGTCATTCAAAGACGATGCATTCCCGTATACTACAGCGTCATCAGCGAACAGGCGAAGATTACCGCTCATCTTATCCGTCAGATCATAGAGAATAAGAGCTGTCCTATCACAGTTCACTGGGGCACTGTATCCTCTTATTAGATGAAAACCGGAAGCCATTGTCTGAATTATGTCTTGCATCTCATCACACATCACAGCTACTTGGTATAGAAACCTGTAGTGTTATGCTGAGTGTTGGCTTTATGTCTACGGGTATATTGTCTTCAATAATGCGTTCGATATGCTGTTCATAGTAGCCCACCCATTTTCCGGGTTTTCTTATTCATTGTAGTCCAAATCCTAGATTACCTCAATTTTATTTTGTATTTGTAATCCTGTACTCAGCTGACCAGTAGTTCTTTTCTTGAAACTTCTGGGCAGATTAAAACTGTGTGCCGGACCGAGACTCGAACTCGGGACCTTTGCCTTTCGCGGTCAAGTGCTCTACCACCGAGCTACCCAAGCACGACTCACGCCCCGTCCTCACAGCTTTACTTCTGCCAGTACCTCGTCTCCTACCTTCCAAACTACCTTTCCAAGGTTCGCAGGAGAGCACTTACCCGCGAAAGGCAAAGGTCCTAAGTTCGAGTCTCGGTCCGGCACACAGTTTTAATCTGCCAAGAAGTTTCACATCAGCGCACACTCCGCTGCAGAGTGAAAATCTCATGCTAGTTCTTTTCTTAATGCCACCAAACTTCACTAAGTCCCACTATCTCTCACTTCATCCTACTCATTTTACTTTTTAAATTTTATATCTTCTCTACCCAGTTAAAGGATCTGATATTCCACGCTCCGATGCATAGAATGTATCTGTTGTTTTTTTTCTGATGACGATGTCCGCTTGAGTAGTACCCGCCCGGACCTCCGAATAGAAGACAATTTTACTACACAATAGGATGCAGCCATCATTTAACCATATAGAAGTGATGCATGCCATCGAGAAAAATAACAGCTGCAGTTTCCCAATGCCTTGACACGTCGCAGTACTGGCACAGCGAGACCAGTTTAGCTAACGTTACAACGCCGTATCAGTCAGTCATCCAGAAAAACGTGCTGACTCTCTTCAGAAACTATACGTTTGTCTGAACTCTCCACAGATAGCCCCCTGCTGTGGTTGCACTCACGGTACTGCCAAATGTATCGTTGAGTAACTCAAGCTATCCCATCTAGGAAAGGTCCATGGTTCATGGGGACTGGCAATAATGTCTTGTGGCATCATTTTCTGGATAGCTCTTCGTTGAGAATGAAAATATTCGTTGCAAAGACACTACATGTGAAACGTTCCTTATCGTCCTTCGTCGGAGTTTGCGTAGTGTCTGACGTATTCCAAGTCGCGACAGTGGACAGAATCAACGCAAACTTGGTACTGTGCGACCCACGAGACAAATTGTTTGCTGTTTTCTCCTCAGACTTTTTTCGGAACCGTTTCTAGCGAAGCCAGACTAATTCTCTGCACTGTCATTCGTATTTTGTCAGTCTACCTAATGGTCGTCAAACTCGGTTTGGCCTGCGAGACAGGTTTAAAATTGGCACTAATCTGGTATCAGTAACCGGTGCCCTGTAGCAATCTAGCTACTTTCAAAAGACTCTCAGATCCGACCACGGGATTGGAGAACGAGCACAACGAACAGTCACAACAGTCGTTACAAAGCGGTTTCTACAATCTCGTCTATCAACAACACACAATCATAGTCTTAAGTAAACAAAAAACAAAAAAAAAAAACCTACAAGGCCTCTAAAAGTCCGCCTCTTCCTTATCAGACAGTACCTCCAGCTTTGTGACGTCTCCACGTTTTGATACGTGGTCTTTGCCCACAGAATAAGTGCTCGCTCTCCTTGTCACCCAATTGCTCATAAAAACCGCAACACCTATGGGATCTTAGTTTTTCATAGCAGAAGTACAATTTTATTGATCACTGAGGTTCACTGATTCCCGATTTCATACACGCTGCATTTTTAAAACCTCAACTTCACCCTACAGGGTCCATTACTCCTATCCTATCCCCACGAGGCTGACGGTTTACATTCGATAAGTTCCAGAAACCGTTCCTCTAACGTATTTTAACATTAAAGACTTTCGGCCAATCAGTATCCAGAACTTGGCCATTTCCTGATAACGCTCATAGTATTTTCTGTAAAGTACTGCTTGTACAGCTGGTGTCCCCCCAAACAATTACTACTCGTCACAGCCCGCCGCGGTGGTCTAGCGGTTCTAGGCGCTCAGTCCGGAACCGCGCGACTGCTACGGTCGCAGGTTCGAATCCTGCCTCGGGCATGGATGTGTGTGATGTCCTTAGGTTAGTTAGGTTTAAGTAGTTCTAAGTTCTAAGGGACTGATTACCACAGATGTTAAGTCCCATAGTGCTCAGAGCCATTTGAACCATTTGAACTACTCGTCACATCTTTCATGCGATGCCAAATGTCTACAGAAAGCGTCGGCTTGTTTCCCATTATAAACGGAACGATATTTAAATCGGGAATTCACGTGTCTGTTCGATAGAAAGCTCCCAAATTAGTGTATTCCGACATTTGTTTTATCGACATATATTAAGCACGAGGAATGAACAGCAATCCAGCAGTGACTAGGTAGCGCTGCATGCTCGGCAGTAACAGTCAGTTCGGGCCAGGGCGCTGCTGTTGCTGCTGTCGCTGCTGTTACACTGGTTACTCTTCGAGTTTCATTGTTATGTTAATACATGTCGATAAACCAAATGTCACACTAAACTAATGTGGGACCGCACTATCGAATGGGCAAGGTAAAGTCCAGCGTTAAAATCGTTTCGTTAGTAGCGGTAAACAAACCGATGCTTTCGATCGACGATGGACGTCGCACGAAAGAATAGATGAGCAATATTTGTGTGGGTTGATTCCAGGTACAGTATTTAAAATAGAAAGTGCAAATATCTGCCGAACCACCAGAAACAAAGTTCTTGAAGACTCTTTGGAGTGACCCCAGTACATATACAGGGTGACCCGAAGGCCTGTTAACATTTGAAAATACACTAATTGGCGGAATAATGCAGATATAGAAGTAAAAATTGACTCGTATGCCTGAAAAGTGGCGGGGTTTTATTGAACCAGTGAGAAAACTAGCCAATAGACGCCGCAGAACACCAACACTTCAGTGACGTCACATGAGAATCGTGTATAAAATGAACTGTAGTTCGAGAGGGTCTCTGGCTGCAAATACCAGCAGGATGGCGCTCCATCCTATATTGCTATATTTGTGGAAGATTCCTTGCACACATCATTTAGTGAGCCGCCATGTGCGTCACGATTGGTCTTCCAGCTCCCCATACCTCCATTCATGTGATTACTGGTTGTGGGTTTACCTGAAGTCTTAAGTCTACCTTAATCGTCTGACATCATCAGAGGTGCCAAAAGACTGCACCCCATGGCAGCTTCTCACCAGACTTACTAATATGATGTACAGTGTTGTTCACAACGTTGCCCCTCTACTGCATGTATTGTTGATGCATGCCGGCCGACATGTTGAGTAGTTGTTATAAAGAACATCGTATCTGCTAAGAATCAATTCTTGGTCATGTTATGCACTTTTTTGTTTCAAGCATATGTGGAAGTATTGGATTTTCAAACGCTAGCGAACACTTTTGTGTATGTAATACACACACACACACACACACACACACACACACACACACGCAGGGAGAGAGAGAGAGAGAGAGAGAAGGGGGGATGCACATACAATTATGTATAAAGATACCACGTGAAAATGGTAGGCCGGTTACCACAATTTTCATTTAGAAACTGAACTGCAAAAATTAACTGGCACGTTCCACATCAAAACGGGGCCGGGTATTTATGACCTATGTTACCAGTAAATAACTATCAAGCAAACTGATTGATTACGAGCTGTCTCTGGAAGATTCGCAGATTGCAGCGAAACTTTTTGGCTGCCGGTACTTGCGTATCACCTTGGCACATATATTTTCTGCTCTCAAGTCGACTTTTACAGTGTTTGCTCCACCTGGCGCTCCCCGTGCTTTACAGGCGCTCGTTTCCAATAACAATCTTCTCCTCCGCATGTCCCCCGCAGGTGAGCATAGTGCGGGCTGATCGGTTCCTGAGAACAAGTCGCCACAACCGGTCCACGCCGCGGTTTCCCGGAACGATCGCAGTCCGCAATTTACCCTCCCTAAAAAACATTTACACGGCAGCCGCATTCTGCGCTGTTTGGCGTACTGACTGCTTGAGCGATTCTGCTGGCGTCTCATCGCTGATGTCCCTTGTCCGCATACCATTCCTCAGGTATTCTTTCGCAACGAGAAATTTATCGGTATTTCACAGTTGCAGCGGGGGCTTTAAACCCCAATATTTCTTTCTCCCTGTCTTTCTTTGTCCGACGTTGTAGATGCTGTGATGACAGTCTAGAAATATACAAAGATCGGTTATTTTGGCCGGTTCTGGAAAGCAAGGTAACGCCCCTTGGTATTTTAGTGACCAGCGCTATTCAGAGGTGTGACTGGAATGGTGCTCTCTATTATCGGTCGCTGTTTTCTTCGAAAGGTGCTAATGTCATACTGAAAATTTACGTTTTTGTTTTAAATGTTTCCGCGATCAGAAAAACGGGTAAATCGAAACAAGAATATCGAGGATACACTGTCAATATTTCGTTATAAAAAGCCGCTCGCGCTAACTTCACAGCACGATACCTTGCATAATAGCATTACAAAAATTTCTATAGCAACATTTCTTTCTGTGTAGATTTGCGTCAGAAAATAGACCTCAAACAATGGCAGTATAGCGGCACTGGAATGCTATCTGTGTCAAGTATCTTCAGTGCGGTGTAATGTGGATTAGAATCAAGCACATGAAATCGAAAGAAGCTGTGTCAATCATATTGCTATGTCATGCTTATTGTTTAGACGGGGCTACTGAGGAGAAGAATGATTTCAACAGTGCAGAGCAACAGAAGCAGCGATAGACCAAATAGTAGATGGTTGTAGTTATTGTTTTTTGACTTTCGGTGGACACTATAATTGAAGAAGGGGGAGCAATACTCATAATTGACAGAAAGAATGGAAGGGTCCAGTGCGTGTTAAATGTACAGAGTGAGCACTTAAAGATAAATTACGTCTCTAAAAGACTCGTTTCTTCTCAGTGTTACGTAACTGCACAAGTTTTACAATTCCCGATGTAACGATTAAGAAGCCAAATAAAACTAACAAATACACTTAACCCGCAATCTAGCCCCCACATGCAACCCACTGCACTAACTGGCCAGCGTTGTTATAACGAGTTCGGTGAGGATATTTCTAGTACATGTGATCACAGTGTAGGCGGAATGCTATTCTTTGTGGTATATTTTCTTCTGAAAATATGCATAGATTGAAATTTGGTTGACACATTCGTTGTTTATACGCAAGGATTCACGGTACAATGTCGTAATGCGTGAATTTTTCTACGCCCGTGTGAAACAAAGCTATCATCAATTCGAAGGTCGGCTGAAATATCGCAGTGCTTCACTGGGGATGGTGCTGTTGGAAGTTGTACCGGGTGATCAAAAAGTCAGCATAAATTTGAAAACTGAATAAATCACGGAATAATGTAGATAGAGATGTACAAATTGACACACATGCTTGGAATGACATGGGGTTTTATTAGAACCAAAAAAATACAAAAGTTAAAAAAATGCCCTATAGATGGCGCTTCATCTGATCAGAATAGCAATAATTAGCATAATAAAGTAAGACAAAGCAAAGATGATGTTCTTTACAGGAAATGCTCAATATGTCCACCATCATTCCTCAACAATAGCTGTAGTCGAGGAATAATGTTGTGAACAGCACTGTAAAGCATGTCCAGAGTAATGGTGAGGCATTGGCGTCGGATGTTGTCTTTCAGCATTCCTAGAGGTGTCGGTCGATCACGATACACTTGCGACTTGAGGTAACCCCAAAGCCAATAATTGCACGGACTGAGGTCTGGGGACCTGGGAGGCCAAGCATGACGAAAGTGGCGGCTGAGCACACGATCATCACCAAACGACGCGCGCAAGAGGTCTTTCACGCGTTTAGCAATATGGGGTGGAGCGCCACCCTGCATAAACATCGTACGTTCCAGCAGGTGTTGATCAGCCAGGCTGGGGATGATGCGATTCTGTAACATATCGGCATACCTCTCACCCGTCACGGTAGCAGTTATCCAGCGCCATCTGTCGGACATTTTGTGAACTTTGATTTTTTTGTTTGTTTTTTTTTTTTTTGTTCTAATAAAACCCCATGTCATTCCAAGCATGTGTGTCAATTTTTACCTCTCTATATACATTATTCCGTGGTTTATTAAGTTTTCAAATTTATACTGACTTTTTGATCACCCGGTATATCGCGTCCTTCCTCTATCCTTCGATCCGACTTACCCAGCCAGTTATAGCAGAACTTAAAATTTAACGCAGACTCCGAGGAATGGTACATTTCGACATTGTCCACATTGAAAAATTACTGCCAGAGGTGACAGAAACGGTAAGAGGCAGAAATAATTCTGCGATTGACTGGCGTTTGTACCGTGGCCCGTGGAGTCGTAGACCGACACTTCTTCACTTAGCCGCCGAGTTTATTGTCCCTACGTATAGTCTACTCTCTGGATGAAGTTTGGCCGGCCGAAGTGGCCGTGCGGTTAAAGGCGCTGCAGTCTGGAACCGCAAGACCGCTACGGTCGCAGGTTCGAATCCTGCCTCGGGCATGGATGTTTGTGATGTCCTTAGGTTAGTTAGGTTTAACTAGTTCTAAGTTCTAGGGGACTAATGACCTCAGAAGTTGAGTCCCATAGTGCTCAGAGCCATTTGAACCATTTTTTGATGAAGTTTGCCGGATACCGTAATGCTGCAAAATTTGCAAGATACGGTCCTCGTAGTAATGTGGGACAGGAGCAATATTTTTCAAATTAATTTTTATCGATATAAGCACTTAGATCGTAATAAATCTGTGCAAGACTCGTGGTTTGAACATAGTACATTATGAGGAAATCATCGTATTACAAAAAACGGTATAACAAAGGACCATTCTTAAGATATACACTGATCACACTGAACAGTATGGTGTACCATCGATATAAACCCGCCCAGCCGATAGCAGCGTCATCTGGCGAGGAATGACTGCTGGTCACACACACGCACGGTGCATTTAGTATCAGTGAGCTTGCTGTCTCTGTGTAGAATGGGGAAGGCGTGCGATCTATCTGAGTTTGACCGAGGGCAGATTGTGATGGCCCGGGGGCTCGGCACGAGCATTTCGGAAACTGCACGACTTATAGGATGTCCGAGGTGTGCTGCAGTGACCGTCTTCAATACGTGGCGAAACCAAGGTTAAACCACGTCCAGACTTCGTGGGATTGGGCGGCCATCCGTCGGTACAGATGTCGGACGTTGTAGGCTGGGCAGACTGGTAAAACAGGACAGACAGCGAACTGTGGAGAAACTAACATCAGTCTTTAAACCTGGGCAGAGTACAAGTATTTAAGAACACATTGTTCCTGTGGAGAACATTCACGTGGGCATCCATGGGTCCAGCGGAGGTCCTGTGGGGCGCCATAATCGCCAAGGAGTGTCGTGCACTGGTTGCAGACCATATACACCTCTTCATGACGATCATGTTTCTTGACGGCAGGGGCATTTTTCAACAAGATAATGCGACATGTCACTTGATCAGGAGTACAATGAAGGGATGCTAGGAATACAGTGGCCAGTTCCAACTGAAGCGCCGGCCTCCCAACTCGCCAGATCTTGAGGGATGTGATTAAACGTGGTGTCAGAATTCATCATCCCCTCCTCGGAATTTACGGGTACTAGATGACTTGCGTGGGCAGATGGGGTGCCAACTCCCTCCAGCTACCTACCAAGGCCTCATGTCTTCCATGCCATGAAGCATCGCTGCTGTTACCCGTCCTCAAAGTGGACATACTGCCCATTGGGTAAGTGGTAATAATTTCTCGTTGATCCGTGTACAGTGCCTTGTAAATTTCAAGAAAATGATTAAATGGCATGCAAGGTGCCGCAGAAGGGAGGGACAGATGGCCAATTGCAGAAGACACTGAAAATGAGGTCACTTTAATTTTTGTTTTTCAAGTTTATTTTTAAATCGTCCACACAAAAAACACATGTTCTCATAGAGATCGGCATGGTTCATGAAGCCACCTAGAACATCCTACACATTGAATCCAACCAGAGGCAGACGATGTTTCTTGATAACGTTCAAGGCAATGTACACAATGGTTTTCTTCAAAATGCGTTTCATCGGAGGAAATATTGTGTAGGAAAATATAATCGTCATCTTCATCTGAAATTGTGTCTTTAAAGAAACGCTTCTTTGGCGTTTTTTCCCTCTGCTTTTGGGGATTTGATTTCTTTGAGCTCCTACATTTTTTGTGCACCGGCTTTTTCTTTCTTCTTTCCTTCAGTGATTTTCTTTCTTTTCGTTGCTGTAAACTCGTCCTATATTAGATTCATTGCTGACTGTTCTGTTTTGGATTTACTATTCTGAGGTAGTGCAGGAACAGATGAAATCTGTTCCAATAATTTTGATGGAGTTACTGAGTTGTCACTTACACTGCAATTGCAGTGTGCAGTTGGTCGAACAGTAGCCAAATTTGTGCATTGCTTGCAAGGAGAAGGTTATCCTGTTGACAAATTTGTTTCAGACGTTGATTTTGATGGCTGTTCTGGAGTCAAATCATTAGAGACGTCTTCAATAGTCGGGAGTTCAGTCGCAGTATTAGTAATGTCTAAAATAAAGACATGGATAGGAATTACTTCTCTATCAAGCGGGATAGTTCCAGTAGCACTAAATCTGGATACACTGATCTGGTCAGTTGCAGTACAAATCCACGCTTTGAAGAGCAACTTTCCAAACTGCTGCCTTGTAATTCTTCTGTATTTGCTTGCGTTAGCTACAACCCATCAATGACAAACGTCTTCAAAGTAAGATTTTAGCGCTTGAAAAATGATCGGTCTAGTGGCTTTAAAAATGTGTCGTATGACTAAGCCAACAAACTATCGACACTTCGTTTTCAACAGCCAGGGATATCACGTCGCTTATTCCTGTACTTGTCAGAATTTTAGGTACTGTCCGTTTTACAAAACGTCTGACTGCATAATGATTGTTGGAAAAAATTTACACACAAACAACTCAAACCATATTAAAAAAGCACAAAATGGCACCCATTTACTTTATTCTTTGTGTCTTGTTTTCTTTCTACGAACCAGTTGACAACCAAACTATTTTCACTGATGAACAGAGGTGGCATATGTACTGTTGAGACTACTTTCAATAAACAATATTTACGGGCATATGTTCACATCCGGATTTATGCACACTGCAGGCTTTTTATTTGCTTAGATATTGTAAAATCTAAATAACTTCTTGCTTTAAAGTATTTGATCTCTTATGGGAGAACCGTCATAGATAAAATATCGAGTCCTCGCGCAACTATCAAAATTGTCAAGACACAAAATCCATTACTGTAATATGTATGAACATAATGAGATTTCGATAACATCCAACGTTAGGACACGATGCTACCGTATCACATGTCTGCGCATCCGCAGCGTTTAGCATGCTTAGGAATTTAGAATGCAGCTCTCGACGTAACAAATTAACCATTGATGTCACTGAAATATTCGAGGCACAATTGGCAACTTATTTACAGACTGGCAAGTGACGTGCACCCACCACAAGCAGTCGATCTAGGCCAGAAAGCCGCTCGTGTAAAAAAGGCTTATATGAGAATCTGACGGAATCGGAACGCAACACTCTTAGGTTACACCGTGAGTGTCACAGAGCTCACTTTAGGCACTTCGCGGAACACCAACTTGGCAGGTGCGGGAAGTGGACAAAGCGACACCACCAGCTCACGGGGCTCGTAAAAACTCTGCCTCCAAAACGTTTCCTCAAGAGCCTTGGAAATAATATGTTACACACTACGCGGACAAGACGAATTGTTTCTCTGGTACTAGGCATCTCTGAGAAAAAACTGACGCTAACGTCAGGGCACGTTTACTTAAGACATCAAACTCACTGCTTCGTAATGCCGCATGCCAGTGATACTGCTAGCAGACAGTCAGCAGCTGCAGCAAACTTAACAATCTTGCATTTTTACAGCTGTAGCAATAGGAGGAAGCACCGGTACTTGCACTAATGAGCCTATGTTTCTTGTGTCCAGATGCAGTCATTCGCAAAAGTAAAACAACTTCCGCGCAGTGAAATTAGCTGCTTGCACTTCCGCTCCCATCTGAGTAAGAACAGAACACGGAGTTATTTGTTGTTTCATCTCCACTTCTTCCTGTGCATTGGCTCTCTGCTAATCAATATGAGGTACCTGGGAGTGGGTACTTACCACCATGCTTAATATGAAATGCTCTTTCCCTCTCATTCCATTCACATTGTTCTTAGCCAGCTGCTCTAGGCTCTGTCTGTAACACTAAAGTAACGCTTCTGAAATATGACAGTTAAATTTCGGGAGAAAATAGGTCTCATTTTTGTTAAATTCTATTGAGAACTAAAACTGATTGTAGCTATCCGCGTTTACGTATTTAGGTCCTCTGCAAAATCGAATTTGACACGCATTTCTTCAGACTCTTTCAATTTTTTACGCCAAGTCCTACACGCGTTTCGTATGAAGTCGCATTTGTCTAAACATGGAAATTTTACTTTTTGTTCAAAAATGTTCAAATGTGTGTGAAATCTTATGGGACTTAACTGCTAAGGTCATCAGTCCTTAAGCTTACACACTACTTAACCTAAATTATCCTAAGGACAAACACACACACACACCCATGCCCGAGGGAGGACTCGAACCTCCGCCGGGACCAGGCGCACTGTCTTTGACTGCGGCTAATCCCGCGCGGCTTACTTTTTGTTCTTGTATCCGGTTGTGGAAACTAAATGCACTGTTGTTCTGTAGCACTGATAAAAAGAAACTTGATGATTAGTTATGGATACGACAAGTGAACGAATTCTTTAGGTAGTAACTAGATTTTGTCTTAAACGCGACTTACAACACTGCTTACACATCCGGTACATGTAACATGCTGTTTCTCTTCTATTACGAATAAATGATGTCACATACTGCGCATCAACATACAAGGTACCGTAAAAATTACGATAAACTTGACGTGTTGACGATTAAAGTGTACTTATGCTTATCAGTAAGTATCAGTTCGATTAATTACCAATTGTAGAGTCAGATATTTTACACCCAAATACCTGTCGCGCTGGTACGGGGGCATTAGCAGTTTCAGTCAGTCAGCTAGGATTATCTGGGAGAGGATTCCCAGAATTGAGAAAATGAACTACACACATAAAAAAAAGGTTTGCATCTCCTCGGTTCCGAGAGTTCCGGAACCTGTACAGAAAATTGAAATAGAGATCAACATAAACATCATTTCCACCCTTTTTATTGCTCATGAAAACCACCCATTGCTTTTTGTACCACCATAAAGCGAGACCTTCAGGTGTGGTGGTCCAGATTGCTGTACACACCGGTAACTATAATACCCAGTAGCAAGTCCTCTTGCATTGATGCATGCCTGTATTCGCCGTGGCATAGTATCCACACGTTCAAGTCACTGGTGGTCCAGATTGTCCCACTCCTCGTCGGCGATTAGGCGTAGATCTCAGAGTGGTTGGTGGGTCACATCGTCTGTAAACAGCCCTTTTCGATCTATCTCAGGCATGTTTGATAGGGTTCATGTCTGGAAAACATGCTGAACACTCTAGTCGAGCGATATCGTTATCCTGAAGGAAGTCGTTCACAAGATGTGCAAGATGGGGGAACGAATTGTCGACCATGAAGACGAATGCCTCGTCAATATGCTGCTGATATGGTTGCACTATCGGTCGGAGGATGGCATTCACGTATCGTATAGCCATTACGGGGCCTTCCATGACCACCAGCGGCGTACGTCGGTCCACAAAATGCCACCCCAAAAGAGCAAGCAACCTCCACCTTGCTGCACTTGCTGGACAGTGTGTCTAAGGCGTTCAGCCTGACCGGGTAGCCTCCAAACACGTCTCCGACGATTGTCTGGTTGAAGGCACATGCGACACTCATCGGTGACGAGAATGTGACGCCAACCCTGAGCGGTCCATTCGGCATGTTGTTCGGTCCATCTGTACCGCGCTGCATGGCGTCGTGGTTGCAAAGATGGACCTCGCCATGGACGTCGGGAGTGAAGTTAAGCATAATGAAACCTGTTGCGCGCAGTTTGAGTCGTAACACGACGTCCTGTGACTGCATGAAAGACATTATTGAACATGGTGGCGTTGCTGTCATGGTTCCTCCCAACCATGATCGTTAGATAGCGGTCATCCGTTGCAGTAGTAGCCCTTGAGCGAGGCATGTCATCGACAGTTCCTGTCTCCTTTTATCTCCTCCGTGTCTGAACAACATCGCTTTGGTTCACTCAGAAACGCCTTGACACTTCCGTTGTCGAGAACACTTCCTGGCACAAAGTAACAATTCGGACGCGAACGAACTGCGGTATTGGCCGTCTAGGTATGGTTGAACTACAGACGACACGAGCCGTGTACCTCCTTCCTGGTGGGATGACTGGAACTGAGCAGCTGTCAGACCCCCTCCGTCTAATCGGCGCTGCTCATGCATGGTTGTTTACATCTTTGGGTGGGTTTAGTGACACATCTGAACAGTCAGAGAGACTGTGTCTGTGATACAATATCCACAGTCAGCATCAATCTTCAGGCGTTCTGGGAACCGGGGTGATACAAAACTTTTTTTGATATAGCTGCCGAGAGAGAGAGAGCGCTCTGCTCTTGTTGCCACATCGAACAGAAAATTTCACCCTGTCGCATGACATATTTTCTGTACTTTTACAGACCATAACCGTGCCGTGCCGTTTGAGTACAGGATGTGCTTGGCGTACGATAACGGCGCATTTGATTGCAGTAACATCGTACGTGTTCAATTTATGTGCCACGCCATTACAAGGTCACGCAGCTGTCGAGCTTTTCAGTGTCGCTGTGTCAAGAAATAAGCACGAGTTCCTCGATTTCGGAAACTACCAGACCAGAACAAACAACTGTAGAACTAGGCGGATCACAGAGCAGAATATCATTTGTTAATTCAATGACGGGCAATTACAACCTATGGGCAATGCGGGGTTACGAAGGCTTTGTCCTTGTGTTGTTTGTAGGTTAGCTTTCCAGGCAGTCCACCTCATGTACATCTTCATAGATACTTCGCAAACGAATAAACCTGAAACACGTTCCTCCAAAGCAAACGCATCAACACTTGACAGCTCTAGAGAATCACTATTTTTGGACGTAATATTAATTGATATCAACTAACATATAAGACTCATCAAAGAAGCAGGCAGAAAATTCTTGGTTTCAACTGTGAGTTTATTCCCGTCGGTCTGAGCGGCCGCCTTACACTGAAAAGCTAAAGATATAAGATATTGGTAGACCTGCTTTAATTTGCATAGAGCACGCAGAAGTGCCGCAAGACGACGTCGCATGGACTCGACTAATGTCTGAAATAGTGTTGGAGGGGGTGGAGATCTCTTCTGAAGAGTACATTGCAAGGAATCCCAGATATGCTCAATAATATTCACGTGCGGGAAGTTCGGCGGCCAGCGGAAGTGTTTAAAGTCAGAAGAGTGTTCCTGGAGCCACTCTGTAGCAATTCCGTACGTGTGGGGTGTCACATTGTCCTCCCGGTATTGCCCAAATCCGTCGCAATCCGCAATGGACATGAATGGATGCTTACGCACGTGTCACCTGTCAGAGTAGTATCTAGACGTATGACGGGTCCCGTATCACTCCAACTGCACACGCCCCTCACCATTACAGAATCTCCACCAGCTTGAACAGTCCTCTGCTGACATGGTGGATATGAAACGAGACTCGTCCGACCAGGTAACATGCTTGCAGTCACGAACAGTTGATGACGGGCCCAGGCGAGGCGGACGCCTTGTGTCGTGCTGTCGTCAAGGGTACAGGAGCCCTATTTCAGTCACGGGCACACACAAATATGGTCTTTAATTTAAAGGCAACACAGATGGCGTAGCATTCTATAAACATTACTACAATAACTTTTCTTCAAGAGAAAGATGGAGGTTGTTTTTCGGGTATGAAAACTAAAGAAATTTTAAAAATGCAGAAGATCGTTTGTCTGAACTAACCATCGAAAAATTCAGTCATGTAAAAGAGTTAAGAAACTGCTATTAAGGTTCTTACAAAATGGTGTCATCAACTCAAGGAGCCCATAGGATATTTTGTAGGGATAGGGTATTAGGCCTAGTGGTAGAAGTATTTTTAATATTTTGGAAGACGAAAGGTGACTTGACTTGTA
Organism: Schistocerca nitens; assembly: GCF_023898315.1. Taxonomy (NCBI): domain Eukaryota; kingdom Metazoa; phylum Arthropoda; class Insecta; order Orthoptera; family Acrididae; genus Schistocerca; species Schistocerca nitens. The sequence goes on along the minus strand of NC_064617.1, from coordinate 924,863,691 downwards.
GGTAGCCATAGAAAGCTCCAGTTACGGCCTGTTAGAAACATGCGTAATATCGGCCTTGAAATAATGTTCTTGAAAGAAAAACACCTGACTGCACTATATTTTTTTCTTTCCTGTGAGTTTGGAGGCCGTCCTTGCCTTTGGTTATGAGTGCCCTTGCATCAACTACTAACTTTTGGTATTTTTCAATAGATATCTTTGACTTGGAATGAAGTAATTAGAAAGGACGTTGCTTTCCTTAAGGAAAATAAGTAGATATTGTGAGTCAGCACTGTTTGACAAGTACGCACATTTGAAGAATTTATGGCTTCAAAAGTTTCAGAGGATAACTCGAAGTCAATATTAGTTGCCCAGAATAAATAGTTGGAATTTTTCAGAAGTATAGAGTTCAGCGTTCAGAACTCAGAATTGCTAAAGATATGCCATTGTACATACTTTAATTGTAGCACATAATTCTATTGTCGGGATAACTTTGTCGTTAATGGGAGCTTAGCGGACCAACGAATGTAATCGTTTGGAAGTAACAACAATTGAGAGCGTCTTACAAGGTACTTAAAGCTTTCAAATGCTGAGTTTTAGCCGGCCGAAGTGGCCGTGCGCTTAAAGGCGCTGCAGCCTGGAACCGCAAGACCGCTACGGTCGCAGGTTCGAATCCTGCCTCGGGCATGGGTGTTTGTGATGTCCTTAGGTTAGTTAGGTTTAACTAGTTCTAAGTTCTAGGGGACTAATGACCTCAGCAGTTGAGTCCCATAGTGCTCAGAGCCATTTGAACCATTTTTTTGCTGAGTTTTATAATTATGCAAGTAAGCAAACTTATCTTCTGAAAGCTATCAATTCATCTAAAAATGGCTCTGAGCACTATGGGACTTAACTTCTGAGGTCATCAGTCCCCTAGAACTCAGAACTACTTAAACCTAACTAACCTAAAGACATCGCCGGCCGCGGTGGTCTCGCGGTTCTAGGCGCGCAGTCCGGAACCGTGCGACCGCTACGGTCGCAGGTTCGAATCCTGCCTCGGGCATGGATGTGTGTGATGTCCTTAGGTTAGTTAGGTTTAAGTAGTTCTAAGTTCTAGGGGACTTATGACCACAGCAGTTGAGTCCCATAGTGCTCAGAGCCATTTGAACCATTTTGAACCTAAAGACATCACACACATCCATGCCCGAGGCAGGATTCGAACCTGCGACGGTAGCGGTCGCGCGGATCCAGGCTGAAGCGCCTAGAACCGCTCGGCCACTTCGGCCGGCTATCAATTCATCTGAGAAATATGGCAGGTTCATAAGATAATATGAATAAACATATTTTTGTAACTTATGTTACATTTTGTTCTTTTGAAATAAACTGAAGAGCCAAAAATCTGGTACACCTTCCTAATATCGTGTAGGGCCCTCGCGTGCACTTAGAACTGCTAGAACACGACGTGGCATGGACTCGGCTAATTTCTGAAGTAGTGCTCGAGGAAATTGACACCATGAGTACTGTAGGGCTGTCCGTAAAACCGTAAGAGAACTAGGGGGTGGAGATCTCTTCTGAACAGCACGTTGTAAAGCATCCCAGATATGTTCAATAATGTTCATGTCTGGGGAGTTTGGTGGCCATCGGAAGAGCTGAAACCCACAAGAGTGTTCCTGGAGCCACACTGTAACAACGCCGGACGTGTGGGGTGTCGCACTGTCCTCCTGGAATTGCCCATGTAAGTCGGAATGCACAATGGACATGAATAGGTGCAGGTGATCAGACCGGATGCTTACGTACGTGTCACCTGTCAGAGTCGTATCTAGAGGTAGCAGGGGTCTCATATCACTCCAACTGTACACGCCCCACACCATTACAGAGCCTCCACCAGCTTGAAGAGCCCCCTGCTGATATGCAGGGTCCATGGATTCATGAGGTTGTCTCCATACCGGTACACATCCATGCCCTCGATGCAATTTGAAATGAGACTCTTCCGTCAAGGCAACATATTTCCAGGCATGAATAGTCCAATGTCGGTGTTGATGGGCACAGGTGAGGTATAAACACCTTTGTGTCGTACAGTCGTCAAGGGTACACGAGTGGGCCTTCGTCTCCGAAATCCCATATCGATTATGGTTCGTTGAATGTTTCGCATGCTGACACTTGTTGATGGCCCAGCATTGAAATCTACAGCAGTCTGCGGAAGGGTTGCACTTCTGTCACATTGAACGATTCTCTTCAGTCATCGTTGGTCCCGTTCTTGCAGGATCTTTTTCCGGCCGCAGCGACGTCGGAGATTTAATGTTTTACCGGAATCCTGATATTCATGGTACACTCGTGAAATGGTACGGGGTAATCCCCACGTCGTCGCTACCTCTGAGATGCCGTGTCCCACCGCTCGTGCGCCGACTATAACAGCACGTTCAAACTCACTTAAATTTTGATAACCTGCAATGGTATCAGCAGTAACCGATCTAATAACTGCGCCAGGTACTTGTCTCACATAGGCGTTGTCGACCGCAGCGCCGTATTCTACCTGTTTAGATATCTCTGTATTTGAATACGCATGCCTATACCAGTTTCTTTATCGCTTCAGTGTATATTTATACTAATATTATGCTCAGCAGTGACGCATAGGTTCCAGGCATTTGAAGTCTCTCCTCACCCTCGTTATGATTGGATTTCTGTGGATTCTATCCTGTTTTAGTACCAATATGTATGGCAAACCTTTATTAAGGGGAAGAGCTTAAATTTGCCATGTGGGTACTGACTTAGACCTGAAACTAATTGCGGCTAAACAAATTATAGGTACTGCAAGATACTGGCTGGCCGATGTGTTTTTGTTATCACTGTAATACCAGAGAGGCCAGTATTCTGTATCCGTCATGGATGAAGTGGTACTACGTGAGCAGGCTCGCAGGGCAGTCCGGTGGGGCTAGCCTCTGGGGCTGCTACCCTGACTCGGTCAGCTGGAGCCCTTGTCGCGAACAGATGGCACGAAGCAATCACACACTTAGCTGCAATCAAGTAAGACTGCGCTGCCGTCTGTCCGTCCAGTGAGCGACGAGGCAGTGGAATGTGTGACCAACGGCGGCCCATCGGGGGACAGCGTGCTCGCGTCACACACACGCACACGCTTGTTTTACTCCAGAAACGTCCGCGGTGGTTTCTGTATCGTACGACAGGCGCGCAGCAAACACGCTAGCAGGTAATGACCGCCCTGCACCGGTCGCCTTATCCTCCTATTGCAGAGCCGCGCCTAAGAAGAGCGCATCTACGGAACGTGGGGGTTTTCACGTTAGTGAATTATAGCGGCGTCTAATACACCACTCAGTCTCGCACGCTCGCTCAAGTGCCCGCAATCTTCTATTTTGCTCCGAGATGAATAATCGAAAGCCAATAACACGGAAACGAATCTTATACTTTGTCGATGAGGGGTCGGTCGGGGATGATTACAGGCCTCCTCGAAGATTTACAGCTCGAGAACAGACAACTTTTGCTGTCATCCGCGAGCGTTACGCCGCCGTCATAGCACTTCCCGCGGCTTGCCGATAAAAGCTTTCCGTTATTCTCTGCTGCAGTGACTCTGAACATGTTTGGAAACTGCGTATGAGCAAGTGTGTTCATTCTGCCCTGCCGAAGTGACACAAGTAAACGACGATGCCACTTAGGTTTTGCTGTTCATCACCGGTTGTTAGTCAGATACTTCCAAGGAGTGTTCTGGAGGACGGAGGGCAACGAATGTTTTTGTACGATCTTTTTACAGAGAACATGAGTCTTCTCGTTCCATTTAAATGACACAGTCTTCAGACAGCTGCGACTGTACTTTAATGTACTACGGCACGCAACAGAATTAAACAATCACTTGCTAGAAACCCCGCTATTGCCTCGCATTGCAATGCATAACTTAAAATTTTGGATTAAAGGTACCTACAGCCACCCTCTGTAACAGTGCAAAAGGGTGGCGCCTTGCGAGGTCAACCTAGGCTTCGGCGACGCTTCAAACAACAAGGTGTCCACACATGGAAAAAAAGACGACGACTCAGAAGTTCATTTGAGCTGGAAGGTGGGTTAATAATGTCACATTGGCACCAAATTTTATCGTAATTCTACTGCACACCACTGTGGACGTGTCACACGATGAGAAGGCCGTCACAGCCTCTCTTACCCACACTTCGCGCCTTCTTTTGACGGCTCTGCGACAGATAACAGAACCGAGGGTTTCTTGAGCGTGGACAAAGAAAACATGTCAGACCCACCGCCGTTCAGATTCGAGGCGAAAAGGCCTCGGGAGGTGGCATAAAGGGAGTCAATGAAACTACCCTTATCGCTGTTGATTTCTGTACATTTTGCGGTCGAAAACGATTTTTTGCAGTGCGACGAGCAACAGGAAGATGTTCTTGACAGATTTTGACACTGCTGACACCTTCGGACATTTCAACCATTCACTAAGAACATTGTGGGGCTGCAGTCCCATTAAACGCACCCCCTTTGGTGTGCAGTGCGACCGCAATTTTTGCTCTCGTGTACAGGTTGGAACCACTAGGGGCCGTTGTATACTATTCGAGGAAATTTGAACGTTATCCGAAAGAGCAAAAGGTACTTGTGTTTTTAACCCACGTGATCACCCCCACCCCACCCTCTCTTTCTGGTTCAGAGAACGTTCAAAATTTGTCGAATGGGAAAAAATTGCTGTCACACTGCACTCCAAACGGGTGTGACGAAGTTCAATGGGGATGCAGCCCTACAGTGTTCTTAGAGAATGGTCCAAATGTCCGAGAGTGTCGGCAGTGTCAAAAGTTGTGAAGAACACCTTGCTGTTGCTGATCACACAGCGAACTGTCGCTTTCGACCGAGAAGTATGTGGGAATCAACGCCCCAGGGAAAGGGGTGGTTTTATTGACGCCCTTTTATGCCACCTCCTGAGGATTTTCCGTCTCAATTCTGAGCGGCGGTGTGTCTGACATGTTTTCCTTGTTCAAGCTTAACAAAACCGCATGATTTAAACGCTTGCTGTCGCGGGTGTGACACCCATCGCTCAGCCGTCAACAGATGGTGCAACACGTCCACGGCGGTGGTCGGTAGAATTATGGTAAATTTGGTGCCAATGTGACATCATCAACCCACCCTCCAGCTCACATGAACTCCTGAGCTGTGGTTTTTTTTCTATGTGTTGACACCTTATTGTTTGGAGCCTCGGCGAGGCCGAAGGTGACGTGGCAGGGCGCCACGCTTTAACAGGCAGAGGAAGATTGCAGGCCTAGGTTGACCTCGCAAGGCGCCACGCTTTTGCACTATTACAGAGGGAGGCCGTAGGTACCTTCTAACAAGTGACTGTTTAATTCTGTTTCGCACCTTAGTACATTAAAGTGCAGTCGCAGCTGTCTGAAGACTGTGTCATTTAAATGTAACGAGAACACTCATGTTCTCTGTAAAAAGCTCGTGCAAAAAACATTCGCTGCCCTCCGTCCTCCAGACAACTTGTTGAAAGTATCTGAGTCGACTGACAACCAAATTTCAAAGTTGTTCGTCGCATTAGGAGGCAATTACAGAGTTTCGACAAAGTGATCGTTTAATTTTGTTGCCCAGTGTATTTTTCACAAGGAAAATCTTTCGAGCCAAAGTCCATTTCCAACATATCATTCATCCCAGGAATGCTTCTTTTGCGGCGTGCTCAATGTTTTGTCCACTTAACGAGCAGTTTTGGCGTCACAACTGATTTAAAGTGCTCTGCGCAGCTACTCGTCATCATTATACAACTTTTCGAATCGCCAGAAAAAGCTTTTTTTTTTTTTTTTTTTTTTTTTTTAAACAGCAGAGTAACCTTCCTCTCTTCTGTTGTGCTCGTTACCATTTTTCGTCACATTATAGGCCTCCAGCCTCCAGGCTGTGAATGTATCTCGCAAAAGACCATGAAAGTAAAATGTGAGAGATTTAAGCTCAAAAGAATGCTTATCATCGATCATTGTTTCCGCCCATCATTCACCGTAGGAATAAAAAAATAGGGAAATGACAATGGTTCGATAAGTACGCTTCACCATAAATCGCAAAATGTGGTTGTATAATGGGCATGCAAATGAAAACTAGACAGATGTGAAAAAAGTAAGCGAACTGTTTATTATTTCAAAAGTAATCGTCATAATTACCCCACTATGAGACAGGTCTTCGTAGAAAAATGATGGCGGCTGCCTACGGAACCCTCATTGTACCCAGGCGTGAACCTTTTCGTCTGAAACAAATCGACTGCCACAAATGTCTTTCTCCAGAGACTCAAAAACATGGAAATCGCAAGGGGAGATAATTGGACTGTATGGAGGATGTATAACTTCCCAGCGAAACCCTGCAGCGTAATCCAAACAAGAGCCGCGCCAGCCCCAGATGACTTCCTCCTTTGAGTGCAACGAGCCGCTGCGCATTGACTTTCTGGAACACCACGCCACGATTAACGCACAACGGTGCATGGACACTTCGCAAAAATTGAAGCGCGCTGCGAAGTACAAGCCCTAAGGACTACTGATGGTTGGCGTCATCCAGTTGCAGGATAATGTCGGCTCACATGTTGTCAATGTTGTTTCTGCTACGCTGTAGAAGTTTCTGTAAGAAGCCTTTACACATCCTCCATACAGTTCCGATATATCCACATGCGGTTTCCATGTTTTTGCAGCCCTGAAGAAAGACACTCGTAGCCGTCGATTTGTTCAGACGTAGAGACGCCTGGGTACAATAATTTTTTCGTAGACAACCGGAAACATTTTTCGAGAAGATATTGACACTGTTGTCTCACAGTGGGCCAAATGTATTTTTTATGGCGATTTCTTTTGAAATAATAAACAGTTTACTTACTTTCCTTCGTCTGCCTCGTTTTAGTTTGACTGTTGCTCATATATGTAGCTCCGAACATGCAGCACGCGACTGATATTAAATAGACGTGTTCACTTCTGTTTGCTGTTTTTCTCTTCCACGCAAAAATATGAGTAGAATTCAGTTTCAGGTAGCTATTTTCTGTGACATTGATGTGTTTCATAAATGCAGTAGATACTTCTACTTCTTGCAATATAAATGTATTCACTCGCCGTCGATGTTGGCAGCGGCCAGAACCTGTTTCCGAACATTCGTTTTTAAGGCCTTATTGCACGGAGCTCATTTTCTGTATTTCACTTAAGTGACTGCGCATACGAATTTTTGCGTGAAATTTACATCCTGCGCAACGTACGCGATAGGTAGAGGTGAACGTCACTGAATATGGCAAACTTCTGTGCTCGTGAGTTGACATCTTTACGTTGGGAGGTTCCTCTTCAGATGCAGCCACAGTCGTGGAGACAGTTTGCGCCATCATTAACAGCCTGTGCATGCTTCTTCAGGCCTATAGAGTGAGCTGAGCGCTCTACATCATGCGTTTGAGTTAATTTTTGTCACGCATCGTTGGGCATCCTTGTAGTTTCGAACGAGATTGTACTTTGCTGTAAAGAACTCGGTGGGGAAGCCTGACTTATGTCACAACTATCTTAGCCGATTCTGGGAGATGATGGCTTCCTGTGAAGAATGTGTACCTCACGAAGGTTTATGAAAAACAGTTCTTTCCGTGTTGTTGCTAATTCTAAATAGACGTCGACCTCTTGTAACAATTAAGATTGTTGCGTCCAGAGTGTATTTCTCACTCTGCAGCGGAGTGTGCGCTGTTTTGAGGTTCGGGACAGATTAAAACTGTGTGCCGCGTCGGGACACGAACTTGGAATCTTGCTTTTCACGCAAAATGTGCTTACTGTGCTTACTGACTAAGGTATCCAAACATGACTCATATCCTCGAAGAAAGGATATCCTGGCGAAATTCCTAAGTCCCACCCTAGGGGTTGTTTCCATAATGAATCTTTCGCTATGCAGTTTTGACACTGCGGGTAATTTGCCGTGCACCGATAGGTCAGTCAGTACATGAAAACAAGGTTCCAGTTTTGTGTCTTGGTTCAGTACACAGTTTTAATCTACCAACAAGTTTCATACTGTTGCTGCTCCTCTTCTAGTATGAATCGCCTAAAACTTGCACCACAAATATTGCGGAATTGGAGAGTGCTATTGGTGTGCGGTTTTTGTTGGATGGATTGTTTGTCAGTGGCTCGTATTTTTAGCAAATAAACAGATTGCAATAATACTTATAAAGTGTATTTTTTGTGCAAACATGCACTTTTTAAACAGAATAATGGCTATTGACATTAACAAACTAAAAGTGGGTAAATTAGAATGTCAGTGGTGTTTTTACAGGAATTTAGTCCGAATCGTTTGCAAGATATCTTATTTTGAAAAGTTTCCACACCGACACTGGTTTGTGCCATTCAACCCGCGTAGTTCATAGGTATGATGTTGTTATGTTTGCCTGCAGTGTGCTTATGTGATGCTTGAGTGCTAGTCAGTGAGTAATAGTCCAAGCGGTAGTTCGTGAATGGACGGATAGATTTACCAATGCAGATAAAGCTGAAATGCTCATAGTGTATGAAGAGTGTAGGAAGAATACAGTTCGTTTCTGCACGGTGTTTGCGACAAGATATCCGAGTAGATGTCAGCCATTTCGTCAATTATTTATCTGCCCCTTCATCCAGTTACGTGAAAGTGGTCGTGTAACACGTAATGGAAGGAAACAAGTGACGACAGAGAGGGGAAAATTAATTTCCTCGCTGCTGTTGCAGTTAATCCGCATGTTTGTTCCCGCGCAATCGCACGAGGAAGTGACACGAGTCAGCCACGTGTCCTACGCATTCTCTATCGACATAGGTACCATCCCTATCGAATCTCTCTCCATCAAGAGCTGCATCGAAACGATTGTGAGAATCTTGTTAACTTCCATACACGGGCTTAGAGAGGATACTCCAGACGTGTCATGTATCTTACTTAGTGGTGAAGCTAAGCTTACCAATCACGGCCAGGTAAACAGCCGAAACGTGCGCTATTGGTCTACTGACAATCCCCGTTAGCTGCTTCAGGTGGAACGTCAGCGTCCATAGAGTGTAAACGTGTGGTGTGGGACAGTTAACCATCAGCTCATAGGCCCGTCTTTGATAGGCGAAACACTGAACGTGCACAGATATCTCAGCCTCTTAACAGACCATCTTACACGGATGCTGGAAGACGTTCCTCTGCAGACTACCGGAACCGGCAGTACGATCGTGATGGCTGTCCAGCCCATAGTGCACGAAGTGCTGCACCATGTCTTCACGAATTGTTTCCAAATGTTTGGATTGGGCGCCTGTAGACTTTTTTTCTATGGGGAAAGCTGAAAGACGCTGTCTACAAGGACATATCAACTGTACCTGATGATACGCAGGGACGTACTCCTGCAGCCTGGTCCGACATCTCCGCTGAAATGTTAGCACGTGTGCAGCAGTCATTCCTTACCATACTGGAAGCGTGTATTGCTGCTGTCGGTGGTCATTTTGACCAGAAACTGTGAAGTCAATTGACTCGGTACTGATCAGAATCCGCATAAGTGGTGTATGAACTTGGGTTGTTCTTTAGTGTGTGGTACCTCAGGTATTGTACATGTGTCGGTGTGTTTGAGTTTTCAAAATACGATATTTCGTATTTCCTGCAACAAACGCCGACTGGCATTCTAATTTACCGCAGTTTTAGTTTGTTAATGTCAGTAGACATTGTTCCATTTAAAAAGTGTATGTTAGCACTAAAAATATACTTTCTAAGTACTATTTCAATCTGTTTATTCGCTAACAGTACAAGCCTATGACTACCAATCCATTCTGTGAAAACGGGGCATCTATAGTACTTTCCATTTTCGAAATATTTGCGGCGCAAATTTTAGGTGATTAGTTCAGTAAGTAAGTAACACTATTTCCTTGGTCAGTTTCGGTTGAAAAAACGCGAAATTTGTTGTGGGACATCGTGGAGTATTCCCTCTTCAGCGCCTATAGTTTCATGAAGATTCGATAGTGGTGGCGTTACACGTAGCTTTCAAAATGGTGTCTGCAATGGAAGTGCCTTCCAAGCAAAATGTTCTAATTGTGCTTCTGTTGACGAAAAACCAGAGCATTACAGATATTCATATTCGCTTTCAAAGTGTCTAGCGTGAATCGGCAGTGAATGACACCACGGTGAGTCGTTCGGCAAGGCGTCTGTCGTCATCGCAGCAAGACCGCGCAAAACTGTCCGCTCTCCCACGTCAGGGACACGCTCCGAAGAGAAAGTTAAAAGGCGTACCTTCTGCAGGTAAAGTCATGGCGACGGTCTTCTGTGACTCTGAAGGGGCTATTCTGTTTGATGTCCACTCTCACGCTGCAACGGTCAACTCTGAAGTGTATTGTGTTACCCTCAGGAAACTGAAGAAAGAGGAGTGGTCGTGCGATTTGAGGCACCATGTCACGGATTGCGTGGTCCCTCCCGCCGGAGGTTCGAGTCCTCCCTCGGGCATGGATGTGTGTGTAGTTCTTAGCGTAAGATAGTTTAAGCAGTGTGTAAGTCTAGGAACCGATGACCTCAGCAATTTGGTCCCTTAGGAATCCACACACATTTGAACATTTGAAACCACTTCAGCGTGTTCGTCGCCAGAAAAATGCAAATAGTTCTCCTTTTCCATGCCGTTGCAAGGACGCACACATGCCTGCGCACCCGAGAACAGCTCACGACACTTCACTGGACTGTTCTTCCTCATCCGCCCTATAGCTCGGATCGCGCACCTTCCATCTGTTTCGACCGATGCCAGTAGAGTGGTTTCGTGAGCGCATACAGGCCTTCGCAGTAAGGTGGCGTAAGATGGTCGCATTGAACGGAGACTATGTTGAAATACGGGGTTTATAGGGAAAAGTTCTGGGAATAATGTGGTGTATTGTTATCCTGAATAATACCAACCTGCTTTCAGAAAAAAATGAATTGCATTACTTATTGAACCCCCCTCACACGTATGTGTGTAGCCGATTCAACGTCTCTACATCGAGCAAGAGAAAGACATTCCACATTTTCATATCGTAAATGAATAATATCGATGTAAATAATTTACAGGCAAGCTGCACGTAGAGTTCAACGACCAGATGTGGAGTAGGAAGGGGAAGAATCTGAGTGAAACTCGATGCCAAGATGAGTTTTTTAACGAATAGAGAGCTTGGCAGTCATTGATCAGCGCGCATACCGATACACTTTGGGCAGCTGGAAACGTTAAGTGGGCCTCGGAGAGGCTTTGTCCTTTAAAGGCTGGACCAGTGGACAGTGAGTGATCGTTTCTGGCGTGTAGACAGCTCTGTAATCTACATTTGGCTTAAACACAGCTGCAGTGGACGTGTCGCGTAAATTCGCAGCAGGAAAAAGCTGTGTAGCTGCGGTGTGGTCGGAATTACAGACAGCTCGGCCTGCGACAGAAGGCTGCAGTACGCCGTGTTGGTGGACAGGGAGGGAGGAGGGGGTAACGCTGCTGCGAAGTCGTGGAATGCTGGGGTGCGCGTGCTGCGCCTCCTAATGGCGAACAGCTACCGCTGTGGTCTGTCCGTCCCTGCATTTGAGCGCGACATGGGGTAGCCTGGCGCCGTCACGCGGTGCCACTGGTCATTTTCCGTGCGACGACAATACGGCAGCACCGTTCTGCAACAAATCACACGCTCTTCTTGCATGTGCAGGTGGGGAGGAGTGGTTCAGGTACTCAAGGATAAAGTTAGAGCTTCGAGGGACCGTAGGTCACACACCCAGGGGATCATTTAGATTAGAAATGTGTCCTTTCTTATCTGCCGTTCGTGAGTCACGTGGGCGAATGAGTATCATGGTACGCAACGCACCACGACCAACACGCAGCCAATAAGAAAGAGAATGAGCCAAATAATATCCAATCAAGCGATTGATGGCGAACATATGGAGTACGTCACAGCGTTTAAAAACTTCGAGATGGTATTAAGAACGGTAAGAAACGGGGCGAACACGTAAAATCAGTATTAAGAGAGGTAAAAAGAAGACTTAGATACATTGGAACTGTTTTTGAAAAGTGCGAATCATCTGTAAAGAAAATCACGTGACAGACGATAGAATGACGAATTATGGCGGACTGCCTAAAGGCTGAATGAAGTAGACAGAAAATAGCTGAAATTTGGGCGGAGTACCTGCTGCCACACATTACACAGTGACCTGTTGTCTACATGTGCTGAGTGAAGCCCCACAAGGATAGGAGAAAACGAAAATCTAACTTCACGGTTTGACAGGATGAGTACACAATCGAGCCAAATTTATAAAGAACTTGGAAGTATTAACCCAAAACTAACCAGTAAGACGTTGCGCTCCCCTCTGTCGTGGATGCATGCACTAATTCGGATGGGGAGGATGCCGTAAAGTCATTGTATCCTCTCCTGAGGCAAGCTGGCGCACAACTGTTGCAATTCGTCAATGATATTCTGGATACTGGCGCTTGGACGCCGTTTACATCTGTTCTGTGTTCTATCAGGGAAAGATCTGGGGATCTTGCTGGCCACAGGGGTACTTCATCATCACGCAGGTAGCGCACAGAGACACGTGCCACGTGTGGGCTAGCATTGTACTGTTGAAAAATGATAGCAAGATACTGCCGCGTAAGAGGTAACATGTGAGGACGCAGGATGCCCGTGTTCTAGGTCCTTATCGTCAGAGTTCCGTCTGTCACTGTCAGCCGTGACCTGCAGTCATGCCCGACAGCTCTCGACACCGCGATGCCAGGAGCAAAACTGCTGGCCCTCTCCAGAACACTGGTAGAGTGCGACCTCCTCTTAGGTCGTTGCAATGGTCATCTGTGGTAGTCCAAAAGCGTGATTCATCGCTCAATACAATTGGATGCCTTTCACCGGAGTCCATGCTTCCCGGTCAATGCATCACTCCAAACACAGCTGTTTGTGTTGTGATGTTAATGACAGCCTAAACATGAGACGATAATTATCTAGTCTGGCTACTGGTAGTCTCCCTTCAATGCTGTGAGATGGCACGGAATGTTGAGGGGATTCCATTATATTCTGCGGTAGCAGGTGCAGATGTGACCATGTTCTTGGATCACAATACGGCAGTCCTCCCTTGTGGTGGACAGACATGGTCGACTGGAACCTTCACGATGAGTATGCTGCTCTCACTTCCCCATGCACTGCACATTCGAATGCCGTTCGAATCTGGGTATTCCGAGACTATCAACCTGTCAATGGAGACCCATAATGACGCTCTTTCCAAACTCTTTGCAGATGCTGATAGTGCTGTCTCAGACCAGTGCTTGACATCTCTGTGTCTTTCACAGTGATCACTCAACATTTGATGTGTTTTACGCCCCTTGTATAACCTAATAGCCATGGTAACATTTAACACGAACAATACTAATGCTCTCTGGTGGCCATATACCAGTTACAGACAACTGCAATATTAATATTTACATACCGCATGATGGTATGTACGTGTACGAAGTTACATTACAGTCCTCCCATATTGTCTTGGTGTTTCACTTTTATTTATCACGCAATGTACTAGTTGTTCCACTTCAGAGTTCACAGTGTGCTTTAGCCGTTGTTGGTTTTCACATATAAGGCTATGGGTGCATGTTTTGCGCTTACGAGCAGAACTACTTGTAATAGTGAGACGAAGGGCATTAGAAGAATCGCTAGTCTTGTTTATTACTATCGGTTTCCTGACACCCATACAACAGTAACTTTTATACATTGTTGACGCTTTTGAGAAACATGTCACTTTGATGGTGGAAGGTGAGATGTGGTAACACTGGCTTTTTGTGAAAGACGTTTGGTTATGCCCCAGCACACGCTCTGGTTGGTGTTGCCTAAGTAAAGTCGTACTGAGAAGCAACTGTATCGGGTACGAGTGGATGGCTGTAATGCTTCTCTGAATGGTTTGTGTTGCATGACAGCGATAGAAGGTGAACTCGGTTGCTTACTCCTCTGGAAAAGAATCTCATGGGCCACCGACCCTAACGCCTCATCCGACGGATGAGTCACCATGAACATTGCACGTGCCCTCACTCTAAGAGGTACTGTGCTGGCGGTTTGAATTTAATCTATGTTATCGGCGTAGACTCTGGAGATCAGGGCTTTCCCAAACAGCTCTCTCATCCGTGTCAGCAAATATTGATTGTAAAAATGCCGAATACCACAACGATACTAACCGGCTTTCTCCGAGTTGAGCACCACCGCACTGTTTCGGCTACTTTCCTTTAATTAATTTTTCTTTTTTCCTTTTTTATAAATTTCTTCGTCATCCATATGGAAGACTTTTCCACTTTTGTCGAGATTTCTTGTCGACATGGTGTGTGGACTTCGAATTTAAAGGGATTTTCAGGTACTTTTAAAAAGCTGAAACCTTAAGGAGCTCTTACAACTCGTGCTAGTGAAGCTCAAGCTATAATTCTATTGTTGCTGGCTTGCCCCTCAGACCGAGAACGTAATAAAAGAGAGCAAATTATAACACAAATGTCAAACTCTCACTTAATCTATAGCCTATTATGTGGAGAAGGCGGGTTTATTTGGTGAAGGGAATACGCATGGGATGGATGTTGTATTCTAATGTGAATGAAATTATGAAAGATGTTTCTATTTAGTACACAGGCATTTCATTAGGTACCAATGATGATTTATCATGTGAGCCGTGAAATCTTCAAGTTCTTGGTGGGGCGTTTTTACGGCACAGTTCACGAAGTACCATCCATCCAAACCAAGCTGTGATGATGCGGGAAGAAAGAATTGCCAATCCCTCTGTAGTTTAATAGGAGCGATATCATGACAGCAGGATGCGACGGTATATAAGGGTTATCGAGCGAGATGCCGCAGTGATTAGCACGCTAGACTCTCATTCGGGAGGTCAACAGTTCAAAGCCGCGTCGGGCCGTCTGACTTAGATTTCGGTCATTTCCCTAAATCACTCCAGGCAGATGCCGGGATGGTTCCTTTGAACAGGCACGGCCGACTTCCTTCCATAACCCGATAGGACCGATGAACTCGCTGTTGGACACCTTCCCCAAATCAACCAACCAGCGAACCTAACGGTTACTGCTGAGTAGTTGCTATTCGAAACAGCATCCCATACGAGCATACCAGTAGCGTCTTTGCCTGCGGTTACTCGTACATTAGGTACTTGAGCTATACACGGCTCTGTTGAAACATAATAGCTCGATGTAGTCATAGGTTGGAATCACACACGTCAGCTTTCATGCCCCGCAGCTAATTCGCTGCAAATTACAACATATAGCTGTGATCCTGCCCTCAAATAGTCTATGCATGGCTACAATTGCGAGTTAATAAAATACACAGAAATATAAAAGAAAAGAATGTTTTTTTTTCAAGAAAGGACATCTCAAATAAACAGGTCGTGGTTCTACGTTATTCAGTCAAAATACAGACAGGAAACACACCCTTATCAAACGCAGTAAAGATACATTGAAAGCGTTACGGAAATGGCGCCGAAGTCTCCAGACCAAGTAGTAATCGAAGATACGTGAAAACTAAGTCGATTTCGTAATGACCATACAGGAACATTCGCGAGCTCGAAACAGTTCAGAGTTCAACATGATGATTCACGAATCAGCGCCTACGATACAAACAACAGTAACTGATACTCTGTGTGTACAGTTCCTTATAAGAGGTGGAAAAAGTTAGAGTCCTGCTCTGGAGCACATTCAGACCTCTCTAATTATAAAGTACCTTCAGAAGTATGATAGCGGCCTTTCACTGTCCAGAGTCAAACGCCTCCACGATCGAACCCTGCACATTGCCGCAGGCAGGTCTGCCTTCTTCAAGAACCTGCCCAGGATCGCTCCATTGAGCTCTTCACTCGGAAGGTCTCAGCCTCCACTTGACTCCCGTACTGTTCCGCTGCCATCTCCTTTTATTCCATTGGCTGAAGGCCATCCCCACCAAAAATACATCGTCCTTAAGCTCTACAGACATGATATGATCCAAGTTGGCCTCTTCCTGGACTAATATATTACAACGATATTTAAATAAAGAAATGTCATATACATTTGGTTAGACTCAGGTCATTTACAATAAATGTAAGTAATAGTTGGGTCATAATTAAATAAATAAGACAGTTTTCTTACGCAAGCGTGCCCACTATAAATGACAACAGATTGTCATTAAGTATTGTTTAAACTGTTATTTGTGCCTTCTTGATAGAAACATCTTTCGGTTCTATTTTCAGTCTTAGTGTCCACTAACAACTGCGACTGAGCATTTATAAATTTGTAAAGTTTTTTTAATAGCGCTTGCAAGCAACGTTTAAATAAAGTTACTGACAAAGTAATTAACTGTTCATTAAATAACTTCACAAGTATGACAATATGCGGTACTGATGCTGTGTTCATTTACTGTGTAATTGTAGCGGATACGATCTTCTGACTTACATCTGCATAATGAAACAGATATAAAAGACGTAGTAAATCAAGAAGTAAAATAGATATATGTAGCTTTCAGAGATGATAAGAACAGTGTAAAGGTATCATCTGAGACATCGTACGTTGAAATCGAATGAAAGCCTTTAAAAGTTGTTAATTCAGAGATTCATTGTGCAAATTTTTAGTGACTGTAAAACATTAACTTTGTTATTTTAAAGATATTGAAACTACTGTGTCACTGGATGAGCCTTGTTTTTCTGGGATCGGCGATGTACTAAGATGAGCATTAATATTGGATTGTAAATTACTATATACTCTCAAAGAGGAGCAAGACGCCATCTTTCGCCTTCTCTCAGAGTCAGTCTTTGCTGGTCATTCCGCAGTTCACTAAGCGAGCGACCATTGTCCAGCACCTGCTCCCGGGATTTATACACATCCAGTCTTCGTCCCAAGCTGGCCCGCAGCGGCGACTGTGACCAGTCATGAGTCCAGTAGCGCTCTGCCGTACATCAAATACACCTTACCTCGCAGCAGTTATGGGAAATAAATACGCGTAATGTTACATATCTCCCCTTAATGTAGCACATTATCTCGATAACTTCCACATTAAGTCGCACTAAATTTGACATACTTACATAACATAATGCATACATAGAAATACACAGAATCCCCTACTTGCGTGTTAGAACAGAAGTGTAGGTATCTTTGTGGGGGTGTATGAAACACCATGTACCTGCTAGGATGTGTCATAACATCTTATCAGCGCACATTTACTATATAGCACAACTTATAAAAATTACGACATTTTAATGAAATGCCCAAATAAACACGTAACGTTTATGTAACTTTTGAGACATTTTGATTTTTCAGACGTTTTTAGCTATTTTGCGTTCGTCTGACAGCACTTTTTTGCTTTGTCCTCATCGTAGCTCTTCACATCATCAACATAGCACACAATCGGTGTTCTGGCGTCGAAGTTTAGGTGGTTCGCAGTTAGCCGCCTCTGCCGAAATTCATGACACTCAATCCGCTGTCACCGTCAGTGGCGAAGGACGATAGCTCTCGACACACGATTGTGGTTTAATTAACAATAATCGTACGACTTCTCGAATCCCCACAGATCAGGCACTGAACGCCTCCCCAGTGAAATCGATACATTCACAAACAGGATAGCAAGAAAACACTGATTCATAGCATAGGCAAAACATCTGACTCAACTCGACATTTAGAACACACTTTCCACGTTCCCACGAGATAGCATGTCTTTCATGCTACGAAATTTGTTCGACACCACAAATCAACTAGCACTATCATTTTTCTATAATTTTACCGCATATAATCAGAAACTTGAAAACTAACATTGCCCTGTGCAATAATCGCCAATTTAGCTTGCGCACATCTGGAACAATAATTGAGCAAATGTTCACACTTATTTGCTCTAAAATACTATTTATCCCTAAAATTATTCTCTTAAACATATTACGAAGTTGTCTGAAAAATTTCACATATAAACGTATTCAAAATCCTTCTAAAATAACGTACATCATGGAATTAACCCACTAATATACCTCCGAAAACAACTCAAACTTTGCACCTAACTACATGTTTTAAACCCACAAGGAACTGAAATTTTAATGAGGTCTGATAACCTCCACACACCAGATTTTGTGCGAACAATAATTACAAATAAACTACATACATCACAAGATAAACCCCTCCAAAATTTTACAAATAACACCTGTAAATAAGGATTTGGGATTTCCACTCAGATCTTATGTACAGACAATTCATAATTCGCTCTTTCGCAAATCATGAACTTGATTACTTTCTTGCCGACTTCAGAGCAACAAGAATCGTGCAACAAATGTCGACATTCTCCTTGCTCCGAGTTGTGCCTCCATACTTTATCACTTGCATCTTAAATTTACCAAATTACCGATTACACAAAACAGAAGTAGCCCCAAAATTCTTAAAAACTGCCCATAAAATATACGTATATACACGCAGTTATGCACACACCGTTCTCCTTTCACAAGGTGCAACTCTGCAACTGTCGCCTTTTATAAGATTTATCTCGCCAGTGTGAATACCTTTTGAATCTCACTTTTTTGTGTTATTTCACCCGATCGAATGCGAGTCCTTTTTCCTCGTTTACCACCAGACTGTTACGTTCACCGACAAGATTTGTTCAAAAATGGTTCAAATGGCTCTGAGCACTATGGGACTTAACATCTGAGGTAATCAGTCCCCTAGAACTTAGAACCGTAGCGGTCGCGCGTTTCCAGACTGAAGCGCCTAGAACCGCTCGGCCACAACGGCCGACGGCAATATTTGTGACTACTGTTGGAACACTAATTTTTGGTTAGAGAAATACCAACTTTCTTTCTTCAGTAACATCGCTCAATTCACTTACAGGCTACACATTTTTAATTTCATACATTTCTAAACACTATTCCCTCAAAAGATCATTTTCAACGTCCCTTACTTTTTCTTCCATATTTATGGTGCACGTTATAATTTCGGTATAACTCTCAGTTTCATCATTTCCTCGATTCTACTGATCTAACTCCAAATCACCTGTAGCATCTAAATCTTTCGCAGAATTCATCGTTTCATCGTCCTGTTAAGAATCAATTATACTGTTTCCTTTCTCGGAATTAAGGATATCAGTAGCTGCAACATTCTCACAATGAACCGCACAATTTTAAACTTGGTCTGTGTTAAACAAATTATTACTCATTTCCGCAGATACGCTGTGAACTTTATCAATATTAACTTGGTTAACATCCATCGATAACTCATAAGATTCATTACTTAAAACATCCATTATATCCTTCGATACATTATATAGAATTCACCACCAATAACTGCGTCAACCTCCGCCGTTACACCAATAAATTATCGTTACCACATCATTCCACATTAGAATTCGCAGTACACATGAATCCCTTCAAACGCAGATCTAGCCCTTTACATTTTCTTTCCTACCAGATTCCTCTGACACTCTAGAGTCTGATCTACCATCTAATACTTTCACATTCATCCTTCCACATACATTCATAATTCATGCTTTCATCAAGAGTCATTGGTTCACCTCCATCAACAGAAATAAATGCACAAATTAATTGCTGCAAAATATCTAAATCATTATCTTCAACCTTCGCAGATTCAGCACCTACTACATTACCTCTACCTTCCTTTAACAATAAATCAACCACATCTACCGATACATAATAAAATTCATCACCAGCTGACGAGACATTTGCTACGCTGCCTTGGTTCAAATGGTTCAAATGGCTCTGAGCACTATGGGACTCAACTGCTGTGGTCATAAGTCCCCTAGAACTTAGAACTACTTAAACCTAACTAACCTAAGGACATCACACACGTCCATGCCCGAGGCAGGATTCGAACCTGCGACCGTAGCGGTCGTGCGGTTCCAGACTGTAGCGCCTTTAACCGCTCGGCCACTCCGGCCGGCTACGCTGCGTTCACATATACACTATGTGATCAAAAGTATCAGGACACCTGGCTGAAAATGACTTACAAGTTCGTGGCGCCTTCTATCGGTAATGCTGGAATTCAATATGGTGTTGGCCCACCCTTAGACTTGATGACACCTTCCTCTCTTGCAGGCACACGTTCAATCAGCTGCTGGAAAGTTTCTTGAGGAATGGCAGCCCATTCTTCAGGGAGTGCTGCACTGAGGAGAGGTATCTATGTCTGTCGGTGAGGCCTGGCAAGAAGTCGCCGTTCCAAAACATCCCAAAGGTGTTCTATAGGATTCAGGTCAGAACTCTGAGCAGGGCAGTACATTACAGGCATGTTATGTTTGTGTAACCACTCCGCCACAGGCCGTGCATTATGAATAGGTGCTCGATCGTGTTGAAAGATGCAATAGCCATCGCCGAATTGCTCTTCAACGGTGGGAAGCAAGGAGGTGCTTAAAACAATGTAGGCCTGTGCTGTGATAGTGCCACGCGAAACAACAAGGGGTGCAAGCCCCCTCCTGGAAAAGAAGACCACACCATAATACCACCGCCTCCGAATTTTACTGTTGGCACTACACACGCTGGCAGATGTCATTCACCGGACATTCGCCATACCCACACCTTCCCATCGGATCGCCACATTGTGTACCGTGATTCATCGCTCCACACAACGTTTTTCCACTGTTCAGTCGTCCAATGTTTACGCTCCTTACACCAAGCGAGGCGTCGTTTGGCATTCACCGGCGTGATGTGTGGTTTATGAGCAGCCGCTCGACCATGAAACCCAAGTTTTCTCACCTCCCGCCTAACAGTCATAGTATTTGCAGTGGATCCTGATGCAGTCTGGAATCCCTGTGTAATGGTCTGGATAGATGTCTGCCTATTACACATTACGACACTCTTCAACTGTCGGCTGTCTCTGTCAGTCAACAGAAGAGGTCGGCCTGTACGATTTTGTGGTGTACTTGTTCCTTCGCGTTTCCACTTCACTACCATATCGGAAACAGTGGACGTAGCGATGTTTAGGAGTTTGGAAATCTCGCTTATAGATGTATGACGGATGTGACACCCAATCACCTGACCACGTTCCAAGTCCGTGAGTTCCGCGGAGCGCCCCATTCTGCTCTCTCACGATGTCTAATGACTAGTGAGGTCGCTGATATGGAGTACCGTGCAGTAGGTGGCAGCACAATGCACGTAATATAAACATCGTATATTTTTGGGGGTGTCCGGATATTTTTGATCGCATAGTGTACGTTCACGTACTTTCGTCGATACACCACAAAATTTCTCTGTAGCTGACGACTGCTTCACCCCTTCACAGCTTCATCTGATTCCTCCGATACAGAATCATCTTCATTACTTTCACTTACTTTACTGTAACTGTTGTTACTGACTAGTGACTCATTAGAATTTATCATACATTCCACCTCCACGAAATGCGTATCTATCTCAGCCTCTCTTTTGATCACACAATTGTTCATCAAACATACATTCATTTCGTCATTCACTTCCATTTCACAAACTAAATTCTCCGGGACCATATCATCATTATCAAATATCCCCAGACATTTTACAACCTTTGCTGTGCTCACTTTGTGATAGCGCTACTTAAACTTATTCCCCGTTTTATTTTTATTTCTTATAACTCCCATCTGAAACATTTGTGGCTCCTTTGCCGAATTTTTAACAGCCACAGAATTTTTAAAATAACGCGTCCCTTTCGTCGCCGGTTTATTTCACCACCTCCGGACCTGAGATGTGGCGATCCCTAATTTTCCGACCTCGTATTCTGGCGTTGCGTTTCGTGAAAGTCTTGTCCCTAAAATCTTCGTTCCCAGTTTTGATTTCCATTGCGAAAGTTCCCGTTTCCATTTTCCCTTTGAAAAATAGTTACCATTGCGGTGATAAATATTTCTGTTATGATCATTATGATTATTTTGGATATTACTATTGTTCACGTTCTGATGCACATTTCCCTGTCTAGTGTTCCCGTTATGAGGCTTTAATTTCAACGACTGTACAATTCTCAATAAATTCTTAAAAAAACCTCAATGCAATTTGTCGGGCCCTGGACAAGATCCCATTGTATCTATTCCGGTAGGCGACTCTTGAGCTCCTTGATTTCAGTCAGCGCTCCCAGAGGACGATTTATATTCGTCAACTTAACGAGTTGGCGCCCACAAGAAATGCGCATCGGTACGTTTCCGTGTTTGAAACTTGGTCCGTTGAGGGACTCATTCTGAATCGCGCATGCTTCGCTTCACTCCAGAATATGTTCAGAAAACAATTCTCAAACACTTAATAGGTAACGTTGGAAGCTGAAGAAGTGAATTAAAATTAGTGCTGCTGCCGGTACTCGAACCCGGGTCTTTTTGCTTACTAGGTAAATATGTTGACGATTACACCACCGCATGATAATGGTTAACATAGCTGCACGAACTACCAAGTCAAATACCCTACCCAACAAAAACTCCCATTCACATCTCCCCTTATATTGTCACTTCTAATAGGTAGTAAATGAAGCACTCAATGAATTTGCCCGTGATTGTGCATTGCCTTCGAGATGTCTTTTGCGAACTTAATTTTAGCCTTTTCCTACATTCCTCTCACAAAACCATATCTACATGCAGCAATAGAATCAACTGGATGGTATTTCCTATCATCTCCAAAACACTTTGTCATTCCCGAATTACCCCATGGAACACCCATCCTAGTAACAGCTTGATTCGCTGCTTGAGCATTTAATTCTGCACGTTCGTCTTAAATCTGCAGTTCCCTCTGCAAAACTCGTTTCAATCTCTGCTCCTAACTGTTTACTTTTCACCACCTCTCTTTCACACTCTACCACTCTACCACTCTACCGGACAAATTGTTAATAGACTTAGCGATCACTTTCTCAAGTGCGTTTTGCCTCACCACACAATTCTTAACATTGCCACAGAACTCGTAATGTATCTTTCTCTACTTTTAACCGAAATCTTCATCCGCTGTGTCGACTCCGGTGTTAACCCGGTCAACCTCTTCAGAAATTTTGTCCGCATCCGCCCTTATACCTTCTAATTTTGAATCAATCAACCCTTCTATATCGGATTTAATTTTGTCCCGTTAACTTTAACACTTTCTGCCATACTTGTCTCTACTGAACCTATCTCTGTTTTTATTGAACCTGCCTCTCTACCCAGTATCCCCATTTTAGAGTTCAAGCTTGTCAAGAATTTCCCTTAACCATGTGTGATACCGCCATATATGATTGATTCTGAGTAGTGAACAGCTGCTACGATACTTTAACTTTTGAAGGGACCCTAATTCACGAGATGTCAGAAAGTGCTCCAGAGTAGACCTCTAACTTTTGCTGCCTGAGCTGAGAATAGACGTATCAATTTGTGAATCATTATGCTTAACTCTAAACTATTTTGAGCTAGAGAACCTTTCGAGTACTGTGGTCACGAAATGGACTTAGTTTTCACGAGTCTTTGATGACTATTTTGTTTGGGTATTTTGCTACCACTATCGTAACGCTCTCATCGTAACTTTACTGCATTTGATAGGGATATTTTCAGTCTGAATTTTGACGAATATCGTACGACCACTATCCGTTTATTTGAAATGTCCTTTCTTGGCTCAAAATGGTTCAAATGGCTCTGAGCACTATGGGACTTAACATCTGAGGTCATCAGTCCCATAGAACTTAGAACTACTTAAAGCTAACTTATCTAAGGACATCACACACATCCATGCCCGAGGCAGGATTCGAACCTGCGACCATAGCGGTCCCGCGGTTCGAGACTGAACGCCTAGAACCGCACGGCCACCACGGCCGGCTGTCCTTTCTTGAATAGAAATTATTCAATATAATACTCTTAAAATTCAAAATTATTCAATATAATACTCTTAACTGGAATACTCTCTTTCAAATTCTGAAGGTGGCAGGGGTAAAATACAGGGAGTGAAAGGCTATTTACAATTTGTACAGAAACCAGATGGCAGTTATAAGAGTCGAGGGGCATGAAAGGGAAGCAGTGGTTGGTAAAAGAGTGAGACAGGGTTGTAGCCTCTCCCCGATGTTATTCAATCTGTATATTGAGCAAGCAGTAAAGGAAACAAAAGAAAAATTCGGAGTAGGTATTAAAATTCATGGAGAAGAAGTAAAAACTTTGAGGTTCGCCGATGACATTGTAATTCTGTCAGAGGCAGCAAAGGACTTGGAAGAGCTGTTGAACGGAATGGATGGTGTCTTGAAAGGAGGATATAAGATGAACATTAACAAAAGCAAAACGAGGATAATGGAATGTAGTCAAATTAAATCGGGTGATGCTGAGGGAATTAGATTAGGAACTGAGGCACTTACAGTAGTAAAGGAGTTTTGCTATTTAGGGAGTAAAATAACTGATGATGGTCGAAGTAGAGAGGATATAAAATGTAGACTGGCAATGGCAAGGAAAGCGTTTCTGAAGCAGAGAAATTTGTTAACATCGAGTATAGATTTAAGTGTCAGGAAGTCGTTTCTGAAAGTATTTGTATGGAGTGTAGCCATGTATGGAAGTGAAACATGGACGATAACTAGTTTGGACAAGAAGAGAATAGAAGCTTTCGAAATGTGGTGCTACAGAAGAATGCTGAAGATAAGGTGGGTAGATCACGTAACTAATGAGGAGGTATTGAATAGGATTGGGGAGGAGTTTGTGGCACAACGTAACTAGAAGAAGGGATCGGTTGGTAGGACATGTTTTGAGGCATCAAGGAATCACAAATTTAGCATTGGAGGGCAGCGTGGAGGGTAAAAATCGTAGAGGGAGACCAAGAGATGAATACACTAAGCAGATTCAGAAGGATGTAGGTTGCAGTAAGTACTGGGTTCAAATGGTTCAAATGGCTCTGAGCACTATGGGACTCAACTGCTGAGGTCATTAGTCCCCTAGAACTTAGAACTAGTTAAACCTAACTAACCTAAGGACATCACAAACATCCATGCCCGAGGCAGGATTCGAACCTGCGACCGTAGCGGTCTTGCGGTTGCAGACTGCAGCGCCTTTAACCGCACGGCCACTTCGGCCGGCAGTAAGTACTGGGAGATGAAGAAGCTTGCACAGGATAGAGTAGCATGGAGAGCTGCATCAAACGAGTCTCAGGACTGAAGACCACAACAACAACAACAACAACAAATACTCTCTCGTCTACATCAATTACAGACGTTAGAAGAATGGTTCAAATGGCTCTGAGCACTATGGGACTCAACATCTTAGGTCATAAGTCCCCTAGAACTTAGAACTACTTAAACCTAACTAACCTAAGGACATCACACACACCCATGCCCGAGGCAGGATTCGAACCTGCGACCGTAGCAGTCCCGCGGTTCCGGACTGCAGCGCCAGAACCGCTAGACCACCGCGGCCGGCTAGACGTTAGAAGAGAACCATTGTTATTAAATTATTCATTTGACTTTTATATTATGTATCTGTGTATTTTATGAACTCTCAATTTTAGCCAATGTATAGACTAGACACAACTACAGGTTATTATTTGCAGCGACTTAGCTACAGGGTCATGAAAGCATACTTGCGCGGCTCGACATACGAATATATCGAGCTATTCTTTATAAACAGAATTGTGTATAGCTCAAGTACCTAAAGTACGAGTGGCCGTAGGTGAAGTCACAACTGGTTTGCTCGCATGGGATGCTGTTGTGGAAGAGCATCTACTCAGCAGGTGGATGGTTGGTTGATCCTTAAAGGGACCAGACTACTAGACCATCAGTCTCTATTCAGAAGTAACGGTCAGGTAAAGCCGCAATTGGGGTCTCCTCGTCCGGGATATGAATGAAAAGCTATTGCATATTAGGCAGTTTGTGTGGGGGCTCCGAACGTAATATTTTGCAGCAGTTGTGTGCGTGATAATCGGTAGCAAATGCTAGACGTGGATAAATTCGCCGCGGAACTTTAAGAAAGAAGAAGACTACACAGGGGCGGACTGAGTTCTAGTGTGCAGCGCGGGTCGCCGCGACTTCTAGTTCATCGGCAGCAACCGCACTGTTGGCACCAGCAGCAGCAGCACAGCAGAAGCAGCCAGCATTACAAGTAAAGTACTTGCGCCGAGAGCGTTAACATATGTGATACCGCAGGGCCGTCGTCGGTGAGGAACGTTACAAAGGCTAAACAGTCATCCAGTGTGTTTCGTTCAGATAATGTTGGTGGGCCAGTTAGTCCAAAATCTGAAATTGGTGGCGTTGATAAGAACGATATTAGTGGGGCAGATAGTCTGAAATCAGAGAAAGGAGGTATACAGTCATATAGATAATCACTCATCTATATGGCTATATCACACATGTTAACATATGCAAGTCTACCTTCTTCCACTTCTCGGCACCAAGTGTCCGTAATCTCTCCGTTCACTCAAAACGTCCCAGTCTACACTTGACTCTCGTAGTGTTCCCCAGTTATCTGCTTTTCCATTGGCTGAAGTCCATCACCAAAAATACATTGTCCTTAAGCTCTACAGACTTGATTTGACTCATCCTCACCACTTCCCAGACTAAACTAATACATCACGACAGTATTTAAATAAAGAAAGGTTATAAAAATTCTGTCGCATTCAAACCATTCACAGTAAACATAAATAAAGGTTTGTCCATAAATAAATAAACCAATTTTCTTACGCAAGTGCGCCCTCGATAAATGACAGACTGTCGCTAAATAACATTTAAACAGTTATTTATACGTTTTTAACGAAAGCACCTCTTCGTTGCCTTTTCAGTTGTGTCTGCTAACATTTGCAATTGACCAGCAATTGACCACTTATAAATTAGCACAGTTTTTGTTAGAACTTGCGGTCAACATTTAAATGAAGTTACTGACAAAATAGTAAACTGTTCAACAAGTTATAAAAGACGTTGTAAATCAGGAAATAAAATAGATACAGATATGTAGCTTTCAGATATAATGGCCATAGAGCAGTGCTATGATCCGAGATATCGTGTGTTGAAATCGCATGAAGCATTTAAAAGATGTTAATTCTAAGTGTGTAAATGTTCAGTGCCTGTGAAATATTAGCAATATTGAAATATTGTTTCGTCATTTGATGTGACTTATTTTTCTGAGATCGCAGATCTATTCAGTTTGTACTAATGTTTGACTGAGTTCTTGTCGAATGTCAAAGAGCTGTAACGTAGCGATATGTAAGTTCTCTGACACTTCGCCAGCTCTTGGAGCATCACTTGGCCTCTTAAGCGAAAGTCTGTCGCCAAATTCCTGTACTGGGTGCTTTGCTGGCGTCCTTGCACCTGGCCCGCTTGGAGCCTAGCCGTAGCCAGAGCTGCCACAGTGGTCCCTGAGACTTTGGCCTGCTAGCATTCACCCGCACAACAAATTCGCCGTACCACGTAGCGGTTCTGGCCGGCAGATTAGCTCGCCTAATATGTGTGACATTACAAAGAGACCTCATTGTAGTGATGAGAGTTTCATGTCCAGCTGCAAATTACTGCTTGATCCCGACGTAGGAAGCGAAGTTCGATTGTATAAGATATATGAAAATAGTCGCAGATCGGTCTCTGTGCAAGGTTGAAGCATCGTAGCTTCTCACGTGTAAACACAATCTTTCCGTCCGCTTCATAACCAGATGGTCTGTACTAAAGTACCACTTAGTGCAAGAAATTACTTTATATTAGGTTGGTGCATAAGTTCGTAGCGTCTTTGTTCTGCACGTTGGTACTAAAGTTACTTTGTGTTTACCGATTGTCATTCTTTATTTGTAGTTCGTTGTTATTTGAGTTTACTTATTGTGATTCTGTCATCTGGAGGTAGTGAGAGCAGCTGTGGTCGCTAGGAAATGAAGTTCCAAGTGGAGAAATCGGAACATTTCCGACATATTTTGCCATTTGGGTTCAGTAGAGGTGTGACAGCAGCGGAGGCAGCCAGAAACATTTGCGCCGTTCATGGGGATAATGCCACTGAACAGAGCACAGCGAGAAAATGTTTTTCTCACTTTCAGGAGGATTGTTTTGATTTTAGTAATTCTTCACGTCCAGGAAGATCGCTTAAAGCATTTATCCTCAATGATCCATGTATTTGAGAACTTGCAGATACGATAAACTGTGATAATTCCACCATCGTGCGACATTTTCATGCAACTGGGATGGTACTAAGTTCGAGTAAACGACTACCGCATGCTCTAAGCCAAAATCACAAAAATCAGCGGGTAGCCATATGTGAATATCTGCTTCCTCATCATCAATCGGCTAGTGAACAACGCCGACCAGTCCGCACTGTATCGTTACTAGTGACGAGAAATCGTGTCTTTGTGCTAGCATAAGGTAAAGAAAGAAATGGTTGAGTCCAAACAAAGCAGCAACTCGCAGTAGAGAGACACGGGCGCATCCACAAAAGGTAATGATATTCATTCGGTGGAACTGCGGCGGTGTGGTATGCTACGGATTGCTTCCCCGAAGAGTAACCATCATTGCTAACATTTATTACCAACAACTAAGACGTCTTGCAGATGCAATCCGAGAACAACAATCAGGAAGACGGCGTGAAGCGACGCTACTCCACGGTAACGCCCATCCGCATTCTGCTGGACTGGGTTGGGAAGTCATTCCGCAACCATCTTATTCACGTGATCTTGCTGCTATATGGTACAAAACCTACAGTTTGTCAAAGAAGACTCTTCGGAGCATTCTTGACTTCAAACACCTGACTTAGTATCATTCCAATGTTTAATTACGAAAAGGGTGTCAAGCGAAATTTGTGACAGGATAGTGGATTTTTTTGGCATGAGGTATCGGTGGGAAACGCAGCGCAGCGCGCTACCTTGGATGAAGAGTTACCGGCAGATGCAGAAAAAACTTCCGACGTACCTCAGAGTTTAGTTTCGGATACCTTCCTGTTCATTTTGTATATTAAGTTCTTGGCGGTCAATATTAATAATCAGTTTTCTTGCAGATCCAGTTACCTATAATGAAGTACTCTCTGCAAAAGACTGCACAAGTATTCATTCAGATATTGAGAAGATTATAAAGTACTGTAAAGATTGGCAACTTTCACAATGAATTTTCATTCCACTTTGCACTGGAGTGTCCGCTTAGTTGGTACTTTCTGGAAGATCAAAACTCTGTGCTAGACACGGTCTCGAACCCGGAAGGTCTGTCTTTCGCAGGTAAATGCTCTACCGACTGAGCTGTCCAGTCAGGACCAAACCTCAAAGCTAAGGAATTAGGAGAGAGGTGCGACTGGAAATAAAGCAGTGATGGAGAGCTGTGAATCATACGTGGGCAGCTTAGTCCGTAGAGCATTCGTTAGCGAAAGGCAAAAGTTCCGGGTTCGAGTCTCACTCCAGCGTACTGTTTTAATTTTACAAGAAAATTCGTTGACAACTCTCTTTAAATGTTCAGAAATATACAGTTTTGCAGTATTCAAAATGCAGGAACGTAGTATCGAATTACTAAAGTATTATTGAGCTACAACTGGAATCAGTCAAGTAAGAAAAGTGTTTAGGTGGGACAGTTTGTCGAAATATGAAACAGAATGATCACATTGGCACAACTGCAGCTAAAGCAAGTTTCAAAACTTAGCACACAGAGAAAATGTATTCCGTGTACATAGGAAATTCTGTCGGAAACACTTGTTCTTCCTCTCCTAGGTTATTGCTCACCTGTGGGAGACTCCTTCCAAACAGAACAATCAGGGCGTTTTGAAAGTATGCAAGGAAGGACAACCCCAATGGTGTCGGGTTTGCTTGACTCGCGGCAAAGCGTCGCGGAAAAGCTGAGAAATCTGAACAAGCAGATGTGATTACGAAGGCTTTCCCGGCGTAATAATTGATAATATTCTTCTCGGGCGTGCAGCCGGATCATAACGTCATCTTGACACAAGTTTCAAGATGACGTTATTATCCGGCTGGCCGACCAGGGTGGCCGAGCGGTTCTAGGCGCTACAGTCTTGAACCAAAAAAAAATGGTTCAAATGGCTCTGAGCACTATGGTTCAAATGGCTCTGAGCACTATGGGACTCAACTGCCGAGGTCATTAGTCCCCTAGAACTTAGAACGAGTTAAACCTAACTAACCTAAGGACATCACAAACATCCATGCCCAAGGCAGGATTCGAACCTGCGACCGTAGCAGTCCCGCAGTTCCGGACTGCAGCGCCAGAACCGCACGGCCACCGCGGCCGGCTAGTCTGGAACCGCACAACCGCTACGGTCGCAGGTTCGAATTCTGCCTTTGGCATGGATGTGTGTGATGTCCTTAGGTTAGTTAGGTTTAAGTTGTTCTAAGTTCTAGGGGACTGATGACCTTAGAAGTTAAGTCCCATACTGCTCAGAGCCATTTGAACCATTTTTGTCTAAACAATGCAAAAGTGGTCTACAGATCATGAATCGCATGAAGTGCGGTATAGTAGCCGCTGTTTGAAGTCTCCCGTGCGTGTCTGTATCTTCAGTGCACGGCAACGAAGGTGGAATCCGTCCAATGTCATGATTACAGATCATGTTACTAAATACCACTGACCACAGACATTGTATCGGCCACTTTTGATCTCGCGGTCCCCAAACAAAACATCAAGTGGAGGCTTTCCGTTGATCGGGAAATTCCAGACACTTTTCCTGTTTCTGTCTTTCTCAAGAGGTCACACCCTGATTTTCTGCGTGATCCAACGTCCCGAAACATGCAGACGGAGGTTTTCATCTCTCCTCAGAATACAGTGTTCCTATTGGCTAATGCTGGAGACTAAAGGAGAGCTGATACATTTTCGATAATCAAAAATAGAGTGAAATAAGCCATTTGTACTACCCTTCCAAATTAATTGTTTAAAAATTTACAGCAGTCAAATAGATAGCTTAAAACACTCACATTCACCTTACGATGATACTTTTTTGTAATAAAATATATTTTCCATGTTTCAGTGTGACACACAAACATTATACGAATCGAGTAATAAAATTGCCACCACAAATAGGTCGTAGCGCTAAAGATTTCCGAGGTCTTTTATGCGCGAATTTTTGAGAGCGCAAACAGCCTCCACCAACACAACATTCCACTAAACATATCTGATGGGAAAAAAAAGAAATTCTAATGATCACACAGACTAGCGATCACGAGGCGCGCGCCGTTCTCCATCTACAGCATAACTCCCGTCCGCACCGGTCGTCAGAGAGACCCACACCTGAACGCATGCGTGCATGCTATACAACTATCGGAAATGCGACTGAAATTCTAAAAGGTACTATAGGATTCCTAAATTAGTTCTCTCTGCTACATTCGGAAGGAGAGAGGGAGGTTCCAGTGCGTATAGAACAGAGACAACAGCAAATACCTCTGCAAGACGGAGTCCGCTGCGATGTATTGAGAAGCACTAAACATGACACACTTAAACCACGATCGAATCCGTAGCAATAAGCTGAATAAGCTGTCGTGGCTAGATGTCAGAAACAGCTGAAAACACTCACACATCCCACGCGCTCCTGTCCCGAGGTCCGCACGCAACGCACACATTCCCATGTACACTGCCAGCGCCCACGTAAAAAGGTCGGTGAAAATTTCCGTTGCAGCCGCAGCCGCAGTTGTGGACACGTGTGTGCCAGAATGCACCACCCCCAATCATGGAGGGCATCCGGGGGTGGTCGGAGTGGTAGGAATTCGGATGTTATGTCCAGCGCAAACGTCCATCATTTTGAATCTTTTCTCACGTTACACACACACACGTCTGCTTCTGTCTCACTCACCCACCACACTAGTCACTTCGCCAGCCCGCGCTGCCACGGGCAAGATCAGGCAGATTGGCTCATTCTTTGTACACATCAAAAGCTGAGCGAAACCATTCCTTGTGGTTGCCGACTAGGCAGCCGCAGTGCACTGCAAAACAAGCAGCTGCAGTTTGGCCCTATACAGTAGTTATAAACAATTGCACACCGACATAGACACACCGGCTTAAAAAATCTACTTTGCCCAATCCGAGGCAACGATGTTGTTGACCGTACACCTCGAATTTGTCAGATATAAGGTTGATTCCTCCCGTTTCTACGAGTTATTTTTGGAGACAGTAGAAATCGGACAATACACATATTTTCACGCCACTAAAGTACCGTTACTTATTGTGAAAATCCTGTACAGGACTATGGAATAAGCTATATTCCTTCTAAATATTCTTTCATCAGGTAGAAAAATATCTTTCCTGATCTTTCACGTCAAGTATCACTGGACTAGAATATTAAACTCATTTTTGACTCATGATGGAGTGGTAAGATCTACCACTGTCGCATGACGCCTCCTCACTTTCAAAATCTCTCTTAAGGTAACCACATCTCTCGCCACAAATGAAGTCTCGTAAGGTAACAGCACAGAGATGGTGTAAATATAAGTTCTATAAAATGTATCATTTTATAAATTAGATAACACATCTGATTTCATAACGATGTTTGTCTCTCGCTGTATAGGTGGACGATTGAAATATCGTTGAAAGATATCGTCGCGACGGAAAAAACACGAAGGGAAGAATCATACCCATGGTGCCCTAGCCATCGCCTACAACCGCCAGGTGACACGTCACTGCAAAGGCTAATTAATTAAATGGAACGTTCTGTATCATCGCTAAACCGCTCCTTTACTACTTTGCGAGTATCTTTGCGAATGTAAATAGATGGCTGTGCACTACGTTCATTCATTGTTAATTCACGAACATATGTACCAAAGCATCCCGACAACGATTTACGTGTTTCTAGCACTTCGAACATAATCCGTAATTTACGATTACCATTGCCCATATCTGTCTCTGCGGATGGGAGTTGCTCGTTCTTAACCGTCTATTATATCATCACAACACTTTCATATGTACTATACACCGATAAGAGGCGGTAACCACCTCGACATTCGGTCGTTTGTAGAAATCTTGTGCTCTTGGACGGGTACGGGACAGCAGTTACGGATTCGTTTCACTCTGTTCTTTCGCGAAACGTGGGATGTAGCGGTCTACTTCGGATTAGCTGCAGGTTATATCGGTGACAGTGTTGCAGGGAGCGTTGTTCAAAAAGACAAAGCGAGGTGATCTTTCAGTCCCTCATTTTTCCCTAAGAATGTGAGAACGCTCTGTGACTCCCATCCGCAGAGGGAAATACGGGCAGTCGTAATCGTAAATTACGCAATATGTTCGCAGTCATAGAAATATGTAGATTGCTGTTTGGCATAGTTTGGTTGAAACGTCCCCTTTGAACAATTATTACAGGACTGTGCTTAACCTGACACACAATATTTTTTAGCGCAACGCAATCTGACTTTCAAAATTCCCTACAAAAGAATGGGCCCTGACTAACATTAAACTATACCTTTCACAAATCACTTACCTCACAAAAATCTTCGCTACTCAAGCTACTGCAATACAGCGAGCGCCACTACTGCCAGCTAAATAAAAGATCCAAACTACGGAAGGCACTAACTACTGATAGGGATAGTTAGCAAATGAAAGATATTAATAGAGAACAAACAATGTATTTACCTTGATATCATCATATATATAGCAGTTCATGACTGTGGTGTCACCGCTAGACACCACACTTGCTAGGTGGTAACTTAAATCGGCCGCGGTCCTGTAGTACATGTCGGACCCGCGTGTCGCCACTGTGTAATCGCAAACCTAGCGCCACCACATGGCAGGTCACAAGACACGGACATGACCTCGCCCCAGTTGTACGGAAGACATAGCTTGCGACCAGACGTACGAAGCTTTCCTCTCATTTGCCGAGAGACAGAATAGCCTTCAGTTTAGTCCATAGCTACTACCTAGCAAGGCGCCAATTGTATCAGTGCTAATAGCGTACTAATATTCAAGAGAGATGTATTCCAACAAGAGAATAAAGATAAGTATTAAACGCATCTACGTACTTTTCCTCTTATTCATTAATAAGTCTCATGTTCCAGAACTTCAAGCCCGTCTGCGTTAGTTTAGCGTGCACCTAGCTACCTCATTGTGTCTATGCTGTATGAAATAGACACAACAATGACAAATTACAAAACTCCGCCATCTCTCTCCCCACATCCACCACTGCTGGCGGCTCACCTCCAACTGCCCAACGCTATGCGCTGTTCACAGCCAGCTGCCTAACACTACAATGGCGAGTATTACAACAATGCAAAGCAGCCACAGACTGCACACCGCACAGCCAGTGATTTTCTATACAGAGGTGGCGTTACCAATAAAAAAACCTAAACAGCCTACTTACATAGCCCCCATGCTCCCCACAAAAAATTTTACAAATTGGTTTGGGCAGTGCCCAATACAGATTTGAAAAAATTTTTCATAATTACAATAACAAAGAAATCAAATGCACACACTTATTGATACAGTGTTGGTCAAAAGCTAAAATTTTCTCACAGTCCATAAAGACAGTCCTAATCGTTCATCACAGTAAAATATCAGCCTTTTTCTCAAAGTCTGAGCAGTAAAAGAAAATGCACACGGAAGTAGTGGATTTCCATGCAGTATTGAAGAAGTATTGTTATCCTTCCAACGAAAAGACAGTGCTGACTCTACATTCAGACAGGGAATGGGCCACAACAGAGTAAACCCACAGCGGAGTCAGTCGAAATTTTGAAGAGTATTGGTGGGTAGGTCATCACAGAGCAGACCCACTGTAGTCCTGGTAGAGATTACGGTATTGGTGGGCCACCAGAAGTGCAGACCCACTGCAGTCCTTGTAGAGATGGCCAGCAGCCATCTGTTGTGACTGTGCAGGTGCACAATCACCATTGAAGAGTCTTGCGGATAATATAGCAAGTCCATAACCACCACTTGTGCACTCACAAAGTTTTTGGAATTGTCCTTAGAACCAGCAATGCTGTTATCCAGTCCCTTGCTGAATTATTAACACACGTGCAAACACTATCAGTCCCTACTTCTCACATATTGTCCATATACTATGACCAACAAAAACGTGTGCAGTGAAATGTAACTTACAAGTTGCTTAATTTGATGAACTGGTGTCAATTACAATTTTATAACATAAGAACACAATAACAAAGGTACAAAACACATCAGTAAAGAACATAACAATACAGATAACATTTGTGGTAATAGGGGCTTTACAAAAGAATAAAAATAGACATATACGTCAGTGTTACGGGAATTATGACAAGAGTACATACATAAAAGATCAGAATAACTTTCGAAACATCAACTTCACACATGAGCATTAACACAAAAGAGAATAAATAATGTCTAAACATCTTTACAAAGTAAATAACATATTATTAATGCCAATTGTATTTGAGGATAACAGTATTCCTCATCATAGTGAATGTAACTTAGTATTAGAAGAGAAAAAAGTTCTATGAAACAGTACACAGAGACAGGAAGAAAACAAATACACAAGGGTACACAAACACATAGGGGGATAACACAATGGAAAGGACAGGGTTCGTTTTCAGTGTAACTTTTGGAACTGCAGTATTTTGCGAACAAAACCTATTTTGTTCTTGGAGATCTCCCTTCGTTCATCATTATTCCCAAAAAGTCCTATCTATACCTGCTTTCTGTATTCGATTCATATTTCTTTCAAAATAATTATTTCTCAGTGCACAATACTCATTTTTGCCAAATCTGTTTCATATAACCTCCAAAGCATTCTTTCCCTATTCTCCATAGTTAGGTTCTTATATAGTCTACCCCTCTTAAGCTAACTTAAATCTACTGAGCTCAGATATTAAACTAAGGGACGAGGCAATGCAGCAGCATAAAACAATTAACACAAACAACAATGACAAAAAAATGGAAATTTGCAAAGCAACCTACAGTAAATCTAAATTACCAAGCAATTCAACATTACAACTAATATGAGCCAATGTGCAGCAACAAGAAAAATAAATCATTAGTAAAACTGGCTTAACAGAATAATACAAAGTCAAATTCAATAACACTATGCCTGGCAAACAGCAGCAACTTATACCTAAACATGACATAGCTCAAGCAGAAAAAATATTACACTAAAAATGGCCATGTCTAATACCTATGTCACATCTTAACACTAGAGTGATGCATCACGAGAACTTACACTAGCAGATAAGTTATCAAATCGTAAAGAAATTGTTTATGCAATTCCTGTGAAGGGAAATGTCTTTTTATGCTCCCTCATTTTTTGGAAATATATCACAAAACTATTATTTACTGGATCTGGAGACAGAAAATATTTATATTAGTACATCTATAAAATTTTATTTTAACCAGTGCTGCAGTGCAGCTAGAAACTAGATATTAAACAAAATGAGTAAATAAATACATAAAGCAAGCCATATGGCATTTCTCTCAATTCTCGTAGATAGACACTTGTCCTAATCAGGTGTGCAGATGTAAGAATCAAGGATAATGGCCTCCCCTTTTTTTTTTCTACCACCTGCGCCACACACTAATGGCTTTTTCTCAAGGCGGCTGGCACACCTGGCCACTCACAACGCATTACGTGCAGGTGGTCACTTAACTTTCGTACGGAAATATTTACGACACCAGTTTCCGCTACAGTGACAGTCTCATATAAAAATTTCACAGGTCGAGAATTTACGTTGCAAATGTGTGGAAACAAAATCTTATGAATATAACAGTGTCCAAAAAATTTTCGCCGGCATTGTGATACATTCACGCATTTACACACATTTCATAATTCTAAAATACGATTCTTGGTTTCCAACATCCTTTTCCACAAAGCAGAGTCCCTAATTCATTACTCCTTACCTTATTACACATATACATATTCGTCGACACTTCTTCAATATTTCCTCATAACAGACATGTAGCATAATCAAATTCCTCATATAGCATCAGCTTCTTGACCATAAACATACCTCAGCAGCATAATACACATCGTCGTCGTAAAAATAACATCATAACACCTCAGTCAACTCTCAAAATCGTCGTAGCTTCCTCCAATAATTTCAAAACCTAAAAAAAATTCTCTTCTCATGTCAAAAGTGTCATCTACCTCAAATGTACTTTAAAATCATGCTCCCTTACCAAATACATCATTCAAAGCTCTCATAGTATCACAATGGTTCCGAAAAAATATGAACAGTTCACAAAGTACAGACAAAATGCAATTTCATAAGTGTGAAGTTATTCAACTGTGTAATTACGTAAACATCTGTCACTAATGCAGTAAAAAAAATGTTTATCTCTCAGTTAAATGATCAGATAGCTGTGTAATTTGTGTGTTAGAGAAATATGGTACCGATGTGTAAAGTTGTATAAGCAAATACCATATTAGCTAGGGCTCCTTGTGCGTGCCAAACACATGGTACACAAAGTAAGCGTGTACCCCCCTGAGGATTAATGTAATTATAACCTCAGGTGTTACAGATTACAGCAACGGAATGAAATGTATCACGGAAAACTTTCTTTATAATTCAAAAATCTTTAAAAAATAAACGTTTTAAGTACAAAATTAATCACTCAAATACGTGTACTGTAGCGCTAAACTGTGCGTCTTGTTGTAAGATAATCTCTGTGTAAGTTTCGTAGTTATCGTCCTCCGAAAGCTAAGTTCTGCAGAAGTCAATGTACTTACCACATGATAAGCAAAAGTGAAATGTTTTGCGTATAGATATCGTAGTTATTACGCTTATTGTTGTGATGAAGAAAGTACTGTACTGTAACGTATTGTTGTGCTACGGAAAAGGCTGCCTCATTGTTGCTATACCACAAAAGTTACTACTAAAACATGTTTTACTTTCCAGAAGAATTCAGAAAAACTGTGCAGATATAAAACAGATACACCGCAAAAGCAACAAGGTGAATTGTGTCACACATTAGTAGCGTCGTGATATAGTCGTGTAGCTGTCAAATAAACTAACCACTGTGTCACCTGGTATCTCTCAGAAAGCACCTTGAATCCATAATGTATTTGCAAGTAAACCAAAATGTTGCATTAAAAAAAGCAGATTATCTTTCAATAAACGGTTTTGTATGTGAAGTGTGGTGAAATCCTTTACTCTTCATAGTACTCAGAGTTTGAACTTGAATGCAATAGGCATGCGGTGTACGTCGGTAAAGAATACTGGAATTTTTCTCAAGGTTAGCGTCTATGTTATTTTTCTCTGAGCCAGCCGGCGCACATGGCAGCCTGCTGTGCGAGTCATTGTCTGTCTCTTTGTTGGCGCGCGTCGTTATTGGGGTTTGGAGACCTAACTTCTACAAATTCACCGTGACGAGAGGGCCCTGCCCTGTTTAAATCCCGCCAGTTCTGATGCAATTCAGGTCTGTCGTTACGATCATATCGTCTGTCGTCATGTCGGTAGATGCCATAGTTTCTTTCTTGTCGGTCATGTGGTGGAGAATTTCTCCCTGAATCGTAACTGCGCGCTGAACTGTTGCGTCTGAAGTTATTCTGTCTCCCCTGATAATAATAGTTCTGGTTACCATATTGTCTGTTTCTATGATTGTCTCTGTCGTATGCATTACTACGGAAATGCGAACTTTCTCTGTAGTTATTACTCTGCCAGTGGTTGTCATACGGGTGGTGTCTGTTTTGGTCACGATTTGTGTTGTGAGAATAGCCTTGTCGCGTCCAGTTACTATTTTTTTCATCGCGGAATTGCGACGGATGTGACCTGTAATTGTTGTGTTCCTGTTTTCGCATCCCGCGACTGTCTGTGTCAATTTCTAATTCTTGTAAGAGTCCCTGAAAAGCTTCAATGTCGTCTTTGCAACGTCCTGCTAAAATAATATTTCTTAAATGTTCAGGCAATTTCATTAAGCAAATGCGGATGAGTTCTGAAGGGCTGTATGGGTTTGAAAGATATTGATTCTTATGCAACATGTCTTCAAAATATTTGACAAGACTGGAAAATTCAGATTGTTCGAAACGTTTCATCATTATGATGCTGTGTTTTACTCGGTCTTGTGTAGCTTGAGACCAATATGCAGAGAGGAAGGCATGATAAAATTCTCCTTCACTGTGGCAATCGTGAATGACCGATCGCATTCTTACAGCTGGTTCTTTCTCTAAGTAGCCACATATAAATTCTAATCTGTGCTCCAATGACCAGTTGGGAGGAAAACAATGAGAGAATTGATGGAGCCACGCTTGTGGATGAATGTCGTTGCCAGAATTCTTAAATGTTTTGAATTTACGTGTAGTAATGAACAGCTTATAGTCAAAGTCATCATGTCGGCGAGTCGCATAGAGGTCATTGTTACGTCGTGTCGGCGGTTCCATCTCAAAATTCGGTGTGCCTTGCCAATTTCTTTCATAATTTCCGAAGTGTCTTGTGTTATTATTTTGTGGTTGTTCCGTATTTCTATGTCCCTCTTCCCGTGTTGGGGCGCGAGTGTCCTCTGAAATACGTAATTCTTGTATTACCTGTGTCAGCTGATCTTGTACTTCGCGGATTTCTCTTTGGTGTTGCGTATTAATTTGCTTCAGATTTTGTTTCAGTTTCCTAATTTGTTCGCTCTCTTCTGTGTCATTAAAGACTACCG
Source organism: Schistocerca nitens (assembly GCF_023898315.1). Lineage (NCBI taxonomy): Eukaryota > Metazoa > Arthropoda > Insecta > Orthoptera > Acrididae > Schistocerca > Schistocerca nitens. The sequence continues at coordinate 924,824,477 of NC_064617.1, read as the reverse complement.
GTTTTGTGTCGTTCAGATTATCATCTACCTTCGTAGATAAGTTAGTGAACTGATCCGAAAGTTCGGCTACTTTCTCCGATAGTGAACACATTTCCTCAGTGTGTTTTTCTGAACCAAGTTTCAGAGTGTCCATTTGTGTTGAAATCGAATCTACTGTGTCCTTCAAGTTTTCCTGAGTTTTTGCAAGTTGCGTAACCGAATCGGTAGATGCAACTGAGTCAAATTTAGCTTGTAAGGTCTCATGATTTTCATGAACAGTAGTTTGCAGTTCTTTTATGGCTGCTTCGTGATTCTGTAGTGCATTTTCATGACGCGAAAAAATAGGTTGGAAATGCTCACAAATTTGTGTTTTTACGTCGTTACAGACTTTTTGACATTTCGATTCAATGTGATGTAACTCATTAGTTAAACCCTCACGTGTTTGTTCAAGTGTGGTGTCTAACTTTTTAAGATTTTGTTCCACTGTGTCTAACTTTTGAAGATTTTGTTCCATTATGTCTAACTTTTGAAGCTTTTGTCCCATTTGTTTCTGATTTTGTTCCATTTGTTGCATTAATTGCAATAATAATGTATTAGTGTCTGGAATCTGTTTCTCTACGCTTTTCGGCAGTGCATTTGCACCGGCAACATTCACATTTTGACAAGCAGAAAATGTGTTTTGACTTATTTGAGAAAACGGTGATGACCCAAAACCTGAATCTACAGTATTTGCGAAATTGTGTCCTGTCATTTCGGATTCCTGAGGCGAGCTGTTGCCGACCGACCGATCGATAATGCTTCCCTGCTCACTAATTGTTTCACTGTCTACGCCATTGTTTGCCGCCCGCTCCATTTCCCTATGCACAATTACCAAATTATTACTTTGAACATTAGTTAATTCATTACTCGGTGGCGCTAACACACTGCTTTCGTTTTCACTCTCATTTCGCAGTTTACTTTGGAGCCTAGTATTACGTTTTTCACACGCCATTATTGTCACAATATTTCACACGACAACACAGAAAAACACAATTTGAAGAGCAAAAATAGGGGAACACATTAACATAGCACTGAAAATAATATCTAGTTAATTGCAGCTGCGAAATACTTGGTGCAAATCTACATGCATACCACAACTGTTCTACTGTACAACAATGAAAGACTGCAACTACAAAGGAGATTTTCTCTACAATTACGCGCTAGCAATAAACAAAAGCTACACTAATGACACAAACTACAAGAAAAAAAATCAGAAGATTCCAGTGAGGTATCCTCGGCTAAGGGTCGACATATGAAACGTCCCCTTTTATCAATTTTACTAGACTGTGCTTAAGCTGACACACAATATTTTTTAGCGCAACGCAATCTGACTTTCAAAATTCCCTACAAAAGAATGGGCCCTGACTAACATTAAACTATACCTTTCACAAATCATTACCTCACAAAAATCTTCGCTACTCAAGCTACTGCAATACAGCGAGCGCCACTACTGCCAGCTAAATAAAAGATCCAAACTACGGAAGGCACTAACTACTGATAGGGATAGTTAGCAAATGAAAGATATTAATAGAGAACAAACAATGTATTTACCTTGATATCATCATATATATAGCAGTTCATGACAAATTACAAAACTCCGCCATCTCTCTCCCCACATCCACCACTGCTGGCGGCTCACCTCCAACTGCCCAACGCTATGCGCTGTTCACAGCCAGCTGCCTAACACTACAATGGCGAGTATTACAACAATGCAAAGCAGCCACAGACTGCACACCGCACAGCCAGTGATTTTCTATACAGAGGTGGCGTTACCAATAAAAAAACCTAAACAGCCTACTTACATGGTGTATATGTTCAAGAATTAACAATGAAAGGACGTACTGCACATTCACCTATCCACATTCGCAATGGTACTCCCAAAAGTAGAGGAGGGGCGGTTTACGTACGATACAGAAATCGGGAATCAGTCGTCGTGTCACTGGTCTGCGTTGTCAAAAACTGGTAAAATTGCTAAAATTGTATGCATTATCAACTGTGATGCTTATTACAGTACATCAGTGGTGTGTTTTACTTTCCATCTGTCCACTCGTATGGTGTTGATTTCCACATAATGACTGACTGACATCGCTTGTTTGAGATGGATAAAGAGTCTGGTGAAGGGGCAACACATTCTGGGGATGGCTAGCACCGAAACAATGGTCGTGTACATGACTGCAATATGAAGGATCAATGGAAATGGAACACCGAGCCATCAGCTATCCCATCAATGTGGCAGGTGAATTGTCTGGAAACGCTCCATAATGCCGCAAAACTCTTCCAGTTGCCTTATGTTTTGATTGTCTTTTATTTCAACCATCCACTGCGTGCGTGTTGTGGGAGCAGCAGCTACATGATTTATACCATGCGATGTCCAGTTTTCTATGAGAACCAACGGATTTAAACGTGTCGCTTGTGTGTGCCTGTACAAGACCGATTTTTATGCTAGGTGACGGTAACATGGTCGTTGTGGTCCTGTTTTTAATAGCGCAGTCATTACGCGTAATGTATGTTCCCGGCAGTAGAATCATTCTGTGGTCAGCTTCAAATGTCAGTTCCCAATAGCGTTCCTCGAAAAGAACATCGTCTTCCCTCCAGGGACTCCCATTTGAAATAGCCATGAGTGTAATCCGACTACTGAAAAAGAAAAACTATTCGCCATATTCATGGTCAATAAAATTAATTAGCCTATCAATTTGATATCAGTGACATGCCACCCTGTGAGTGTAGGCGATGGTTTGGGCACCACAGATATCACTCTTCCCTTGGTGTTTTTTTTTTCGTTCCAGAGAGATCTTTTAATGATATTTCAATCATCAACCTATACAGGAAGAGACAACCATCGTAATAAAATGTGTTACAGAATATAGGGTGATACACAGTATAAAACTTATATTTTCACTTTCTCTGTGCGGCTACCTTAAGAGACTTCATATGTGTTGCGGCGTTAAGTGAAGCGCCGGGACGCCAGTCGGGAACGGTAGAGATGGCTGTGAGAAGACCTCAGCCAATCGCGCGCTGATCGACCCCTCTCCAAGACGAGAAGGCGTCAGCAGCGGCCCCTATGTGATGAGAACATAAGCGCCGCCACCAGCTGGCGACAACCAGTTCAATTGTAGCTTCAAGACTAGTGACTTGAGTAGCAGCGTCAACTCTGTTCACATTGCTTGCACTGTCTTTGTAGCAGGGACTTGGAATTGTTTACACTGAAGAAACTTCCTCATTTTGTATGCCGCCCTTTGCTTGCGACACATCTGTGTGATTGACAAAGTTAAGTATTATCTCTTTTCGTTTTGTAATAAAGCTCATTAATACGATATGTTTGAGTTGATTGTCTAGCGAACCGCTTACGAAGGATTCCTAGAAACCCCATATTTGACGACAACGCTGTGACGAGAGATTATGTTACCTTAAGAGAGAGTTTGAAAGTGAGGAGGCGTCCTGTGGCAGTGATAGATCTTAGCAATCCTAGATGAGCCAAAAATGAGTTTAATATTCTAGTCCTGTGACGGTTGACATGATAGGTAAGGAAAGATATTTTTCTACCTGATGAAAGAATATTTGGTGTGAATATAGCCTATTCCACAGTCCTGTACAGGATTTTCGTTTGAGAAATTCGAGGTGTATGATCAACAACATCGTTGCCTTAGATTGGGCAAAGTAGATTTTTTTAAACTGCTCGGTCTATGTTGGGGTGGAATTGTCTAGAACTACCGTATACGTCCAAACTGCAGCTGCTTCTTTCGCAATGCACCGTGGCTGCCTGCAAGGGCAGTCACAAAGAGTCGGCAACGGGAAGTAATGGATTATCTCAGCCTGTGATGGGTGCAAAAAATGCACCTACCTGTCTGATCTTGCCCGCGGCAGCAAGGGCTGGCGAAGTGACCAGTGTGCTGGGTGAGTCGACAGAAGCTGACGTGTGTGTTGATGTGAGAAGATTCAAAATGATAAACGTTTGCGTTGGCACATTGATAACATCCGAATTCCTACCACTCCAATTATGCCAAGATGCCCTCCATGAATGGGGGTGGTGCACTCCAGCTCACACGCGTGTCCACGACTGCGACTGCGGTCCCGGTGGAAATTCTCACTGACCTCATTAGGCGGCGCTGGTGGTGTACATGGTGATGGGCGTGCTATGTGTGGACCCCAGGACAATGCGAATGTTTTCACCTATCTCGGACAACTAGTCAAGGCAACTGCTGCTACGGACTGGATATGGTTTAAGTGTGTCATCTTTAGTGATTCCAATACATCGTAGTGAGCTCTGTCTTGCAGAGTTATTTGTTGTTGTACATTGTATCACACCTTCCTCCCTCCTTCCGAATGTAGCGGAGAGAACCAGTTCAGGAAATCTATAGTACTTTTAAAAACACAATCGTGACATTAAATTACGGATTGATCAATTTATTATTTCTGACAGTTGTATTCCATGCACGCATGCGTTCAGGTGTGGGTCTCTCTGACAGCCGGTGCGGACGGGAGTTATGCTATAGATGGAGAATGGCGTGCGCCTCGTGATCGCTACTTTGTGTGATCAGCAGAATTTCTTTTTTTTTTTATCATCAGATATGTTTAGTGGAATGTTGTGGTGGTGGAGGCTGTTTGTGCTCTCAAACATTTATGCATACAAGATCTCGGAAATCCTTAGTGCTACGACCTATCTGTGGTGGCAGTTTTATTACTTGATTTGTATAGTGTGTGTGTCACACTGAAACATGGAAAATATATTTTTCCCGATCAACGGAAAGCCTACACTCGATGCTTAGTTTGGGGGTCACGAGATCAGAAGTGTCCGATACATGGTCTATGGTATTTAGTAGGTGCTATTTAGTAACGTGATCTGTAATGAGAACATTGGGCGGTTTTGACCTTCGTTGCCGTGAGCAGACGACAGCGACATGCACGGGAGGCTCCAAACGGCGGCTATACCACACTTCATCTGATTCATGATCTGTAGACCACTTTTGCAGCGTTTAACTTTCAGTGCAATATGACTGCTGTATGCTTCTCGATATGTACAAAATAGTTTGCCCTTGAGATTCTAGTAATTTGTCCGCTTGCAGAAAGTGACAGCGGGTTTCTAAATATGTCATGTACTTTTACATTTGTAATTGTTCTGATTTTCCCGTCTATACTTAGACACCAGTGTGCTTCGAAAAGTAAGGAAAATAAATAAGAGGCTTAACATCACTGACTCTGGCAGCAAATATAAACTAAGCCTACTCAGCGTTTGCAAGCACGATAAGAATAAAAAATCACTGCAATTGTTTAAATATTCCATACTGCCATCGATTTCCTGACAAACTCTTTAAATAAATTAAATTCCATACACCATATTGTATCCTGTAAATTATTTATTTAAGCAATATACCACACGTTGTCGAAATTGTTTAAACAATATTCCATACACTGCACTTAATTTCCCACCAGTTCCTTAAATAAATAATTGTTTAAATTGTTTAAATAATATTCCATACACTGCAATCGATTTACCCTCCAAATGGCCGATGAACTGGGTCTTTTTCCCACCACTTTCCTGGAGGGGGAAGGGAGGAGGGGGGCTGGGATGTTCCACCAGAGGGTTGATTTAATTTATTGATCGATTTAATTAGTCAAAAGAACTGATATGAAAAGCGTGCTTGTATCCGTGTGGAGATTTCGCTGAGGGATGGGGAGGAGGAGTAGGAGGGGGAGGAGGAGGAAGGGGAGAACAATTATTTCATTGACCTTTCTAGCAAAAGGAGGAATTATCCCCAGGGGGTCATAACCTGTCACTCAAAAGGATGGTTCATCCCCAGGGGTCTTAATGCTATTAGCAGAACTATAGGTTAAGGACCTGTCAGTCAAAGAACAAAAGGTTTGCCCTTGAATGTAAACTTGTCCCTGATGTAGGCAACCCGCAAAGTGGCGTGATGCCGCTGTTGCCCTACTACTTATGTGCAGTTCAGCTTGCATATTTGAAGCGATCGTTATAGATTACACAAAATGATCTAGCTCCTTAGCGGTGTATTGATGACAGACGAAATGGTGTTTTCACGTCCTGCAAATACACACGCGGAAAAAACGCGAGCCACTTAGCTTCTGCCTCCAGGCGCAACTATCAGGGGCTGACCACGAGCTACCTAATGCATGGGCTCAAGTACTCGCGGTCCCATTCCACCTGTGCTTATCTCATTAGAAAAACGTGATTACGTAACAAATTAGGAACTAATTTTGTCTGATTATATGGAGCGTTTTTATGGACTCTTTCCATTGCTGCTCATAGAATTTTCTTGTGTTTCTCCTCATTTGAATAAGGAGATTCTCTTTTGTTGGCTAAATGAATAAGTAATTAATTAAATATAAATTTATAATATATTGCCAGACAGGGCACATCGTGCTATGTGGTGCTGTTCGTGAGGAGTGGGCTGCACAGCACAGAAACCTGATACACTGTACGCTCACCCATTACAGTCAGCAACAAGCAGCAGACAAATTTTAGAAATAAATCTCACACTGAATGCAATGTGGGCTCTGTGAACTGAGGGAGGAAACCCTCTGATTAGGCAGATCTACAAATCCTCTGAATCTCCCAGTCGATAGCGTCATAGCAGTCTTTCTCTCTGTACTTCTCACGTTTGATCAGCAGTATTTTGGGAGATCTTGGTCCATCTTTATACTGAATGAAGGTACACTTGTCTTGGTCACCAACATAATTTTTACGAGTACTAACTTCTCATTATGCGGTTCAGGATATCCCCATTGTCAGTTGTATTCAAAACGATATACAGTCTTATGTCGCCTCCTACTACATTGTGCAAATGAAGTGAGCAAGTAAAATCTCGTCGACAAAAGTACAATGTCCCGTCGGGATGGTGCATGGCAGAAATAGAAAGAAAGGGAAAACACAACCACTGTGAGAAATTTGGTAGTACTCAGCTTTTGTACAGAGCGTCTGTGTCGAAATCCATATCCAAGTGCCCGCATCTCGTGGTCGTGCGGTAGCGTTCTCGCTTCCCACGCCCGGGTTCCCGGGTTCGATTCCCGGCGGGGTCAGGGATTTTCTCTGCCTCGTGATGGCTGGGTGTTGTGTGCTGTCCTTAGGTTAGTTAGTAGTTCTAAGTTCTAGGGGACTTATGACCACAGCAGTTGAGTCCCATAGTGCTCAGAGCCATTTCAACCATATCCAAGTCCTTGGCACAGCTGGGATAAGTTAAACATTTTAACAGTTACAGAAATAAACATAAGTCTTTAGGTTAGTTCTGATTTACTGTTTTCGTAAAAGAAGTTTAGACTGCACTATGACGATCCTTGACAGCTGCTAGTTGGAGCTACTCGACAACTGCGCAAGAACTGCAACTAGGCTAGAGCTGCAGTCGGGCGGTCTCTTACCCACGTGATTCGCAATCCGTGGCGCCGATGGTAACTCAGCTCAGAGGGCGTGGCAGGCGTGTGGCCGGCATGTGGCCGGCGCCGGTCGCTGCCCCTGCGGGGCAGCAGCGGATACCACAGCCAAGGTGCAGTAGGAGGCGACAAAAAAAATTGTACGTGGTTCTGAACAGATCTGACGATGGGGATATCCCGAACCGCGTAACAAGATATTACTAAAAATAATGTTGGTGACCAAGACAAGTATAATTCCATTCATTTTCTGCACCTAGTTCAGAAATTCGCCGTTATCTAATATGACCATATTTCATATTTTCTCTTGCTGAAAAGAGGTCACTTATCAACAGACTTTTTGAATTAGCGTTAATCTTAGTCTTTCAAGTTACACAACTTAAACCTTATTTATGTATTTACTATTAATAAAATATAAATGTCGGAGTACTCAACGTAGGCCGACCGAAGTGGCCGCGCGGTTCTGGCGCTGCAGTCTGGAACCGCGAGACCGCTACGGTCGCAGGTTCGAATCCTGCCTCGGGCATGGATGTGTGTGATGTCCTTGGGTTAGTTGGGTTTAACTAGTTCTAAGTTCTAGGGGACTAATGACCTCAGCAGTTGAGTCCCATAGTGCTCAGAGCCATTTGAACCAAGTACTCAACGTGAGAACGAAGTCATTCGCGACGGCACTGCTATGTGAAAAATTCTCAGTTTTCTTGCCGCGTTATTTCAGGATAAAATCTCAAGCTTTTGACGATAACCTCGTTCTTCATCGTCAGAAGCAACTGACTGTCTTCACTGCTGCTGCGGTGGCCTTATATAGCCCGTGGACGGCTTCTGATTGGTTGGTGATTACATACTGCCGTCGCAGACGGTGTCAATGTCTGCGCTGGTGGCGCCACCGCTTCCTTGGGAACATAAACACTGCAAGGAATGTCTCTGCTGCTTCTCAGCATCCAGCGCTCGTTTCCATGCACCGCGCAGATAATATCCGCTATAACTGTTAAAGGTCTTTTCGCTAATTCGTATTTCAACAGCCACCTTAATAACAGAATCCCAGTATATGGAGGCATGGGACAAAATTTTTGTTTCATCGAACAGTATTTTATGTTAGTTCGGGAGGCTGTGCTTCGCAACTGCCCATTTCTCTTGTTCTCTATTTCTAATATGCCATTGGAGTTCTGCACAAAATGGTTCAAATGGCTCTGGACAGTATGGGACTTGTCATCTGAGATCATCAGTCACCTAGAACTTAGAACTACTTAAACCCAACAAACCTAAGGACATCACAAACATCCATGCCCGAGGCAGGATTCGAACCTGCGACCGCAGTGGTCGCGCGGCTCCAGACTGAAGCGCCTAGAACCGATCGGCCACAACGGCCGGCTGTTCTGCACAGCGATCTGAAACGGTACGATTGGTTTGACCGCTGTGAAGAACTCCAACTACATAGTAAAAGTAGACAACTAGAGAAATTGGCAATTGTGGTGCACAGCCTCACTAACAAACATGAAATACTGTTTGATGAAACAAAAATTTTGTCGTATGCCTCCACATAGCGGGATTCTGTTATTAAGGAGGCTGTTGAAATAAGAATGAGCGAGAAGAACTTTAGCCGTGATAGCGGATATTATCTGCGCGGTGCATGGAAAAGAGCGCTGGATGCAGAGAAGCAGCAATGACATTCCTTGCAGCGTTTACGCTCCCACGGAAGCGGTGGCGCCACCAGCGCAGACATTGACACCGTCTGCGACGGCAGTACATAATCGCCGACCAATCACAAGCCGTCCACGGGCTACTTAAGGCCAGCACAGTAGCAATGAAGACAGTCAGTTGCTCCTGATGATGACGATGGAAGCTACCGTCGAAAGCTTGAGATTTTGTCCTGAATTGATGTGGCAAGAAAACCGAGAACTTTTTACATACTATTCAACGTGTCCATTATGACAAACAAAATGTTATAATAACATAAAAAATAATATTACGTATAAAATTACTGTGTTGTTGTTGTGGTCTTCAGTCCAGAGACAGGTTTGATGCAGCTCTCCACGCTACTCTATCCTGTGCAAGCCTCTTCATATCCGAGTAACTACTGCAACCTACATTCTTCTGAATCTTCTTAGTGTATTCATCTCTTGGACTCCCTCTACGATTTTTGTCCTGCACGCTTTCCTCCAGTACTAAACTGGTGATCCCTTGATGCCTCAGAACATGTCCTACCAACCGATTCCTTCTTCTAATCAAGTTGTGCCACAAATTCCTCTTCTCCCCAATTCTATTCAGTGCCTCATTATTAGTTATGTGACCTACCCATCTAATCTTCAGCATTCTTCTGTAGCACCACATTTCGAAAGCTTCTATTCTCTTCTTGTCTAAACTATTTATCGTTCATGTTTCACTTTCATACATAGCTACACTCCATACAAATTCTTTTAGAAAGGACTTCCGGACACTTAAATCTATATTCGATGTTAACAAGTTTTTCTTCTTCAGAAACGCTTTCATTACGCATTACTATTACTGTAAACATAAACAAAAAACCATTATGTTACATAACTCATAAAATTGGTATTGGACCTTTTTTTCTGGAGAATGAACTTTCTTGAGAAGTGTCTCATTCTGCTTCAAGAAATTGAAACTCTCAAGGCAGCTGTATTTGAAGTTTATTTTGCTAAGCAACAACTCTTTCAGCGTTTCAACTTTCGTGTTTTTCTTATGTTCATGCTTGCAAAAATTTTCTCTGCGGGTGTATTAGTACATGGCAGTGATAACCCAAATTCTACTGCATTAGAAAAGTTGCTTTTGAGAGGAGAAATACTGAAACGTTTATACCCATCCCAAATGAAGCTCTTTTCTTTTATTCCACTGAGCAATTCTGTTTGCAGTGGCATATAATTTTCGTTCTTAGCAGTTATGGACATAGAGATTTGAACATTACGTAGTGTAACATAGACAATAAAAAATAAATTCTACTTTCTAACAAAACGGGAAGACGCGTCCCGACAAAATCTATCGGGACATCGTGACCGCAAGTTGCAAAATGGCACCGCCGCGTTCTAAACGGGACGTCTGGTCACTTTACCCTATCGGATATCCCAGCCAGGTTTACAATCGACCGAATACTTCCTTACAGGCAGATCTCAGAATTTTTTTCAAATAATTTTTCCTCAACATTTATATTATGGGTATTCCTATTAGGTGCTTGGCAGAGAGCACTTTTTATTGTATCACTGATGATTACTCCCCATACAAAATTCATTGTGAGCTGCAATACATATCAACCAACTGGAAAGGTTGACGATTAATACTAAAGACAGTGGTATCTGAAGCTGTCCATGTTCCCGCTTTCCTCAGTCAGTAATACAATTTCATATGTTTGAAAGAAAAATGCAAATAGTGCACTAACAAACAACAATTATTTACTGTCGAAAATGACAGTGTGCACTAAAAAAATTGTAATTTTTGGGATTTTGTAATTGTGCTTTGACGTTTCACAGAGTAAGTGACTCACATCGTTACAAGTGAAATCTCAGCGATGCCTTGTTCTTGAGAAACGACCGAAAAGCAATCAAACAACACCTGAAGAACACGAAAAAGGACGGCAGTACGGCACAAACCACGTTAAAAATGAAAGATATGTTGTAAGGTTTTCTGAGAAGATAGTGCAATACTAATAACCCAACGCATTTTGTCCATAAGTAAAAAAACGGTTAACAACAAATATAATATAATAGTATATTCCAAGTAAATGGACTTCATGGTGATTTATGAAACGTATAAATTTAGTATCGTTTGACTACAGAAATAACACGACACAACTGGAGTCAATTAACTCATATAAATTTAAAAAAAATGGTTCAAATGGCTCTGAGCACTATGGGACGTAACATCTGTGGTCATCAGTCCCCTAGAACTTAGAACTACTTAAACCTAACTAACCTAAGGACATCACACACATCCATGCCCGAGGCAGGATTCGAACCTGCGACCGTAGCAGTCGCGCGGTTCCGGACTGCGCGCCTAGAACCGCTAGACCACCGCGGCCGGCTCATATAACTTCGCAGCGGGAACGATCGGCTAGCAATCGTAGGCAAAGAAAGCCAAAGGCTTCGATTTATCAGTAGAAAACTACGAAGAGATTACTAGTGTGAATAGTGAGAGTTGCACCAGAATACTGCCAAAGTGCTTTCTATCTCCTTCCGATTGGACAAAGAATACATTGAGACGATAAAAGTCGTGGGATACCTCCAGATATCGTATCGCACCTCCTTTCGGCCGGAATGGCCCAATAGCTCGACGTGGCATGTACCCAACAAGTCGTTGGAAGTCCCCTACAGAAATATTGAGCCATGCTGCCTCTATAGTCGTCCATAATTGCGAAAGTGTTGCTGGTGCTGGAAGTTTGGCACGAACTGATCTTCATTTTTTAGGTCAGTCTTGATGACACAATAATTTACACTTCACTATTACCTGTTTCGGCTACTGCCATCTTCAGGTCTGTTACAAACAAAAACAGTATGTAAATATCTAAGTTTAGTTTGTTTACGCTAAAACTATAAAAGTTCTGGTGCTACATAAGAAAGATAAAAAGTGTTTACACTATTATCAGCCATTATACCAGCCATACAAACCATAAAATATTCTGATGTAGTATCAACGTCAACCTAAACATGTAGGTAGATAATAAGAGTTGGTAATGCTCAGAATGCGTCTGGTATTTATACAAGGAAACTGAGGCTAGGAGAGGGTACTACAGCTAGGATACAAGATTAACTAGTATCGCAAATGTAATGGTTAAAATGTGGTATGCGTTGTCATAAATTAAAATTATTTCACATGGCAAAACGAGCCTCTGACAATAAAACATGTATTGACATACTAGTATACTTGGAATTAGATGCATACTTAAAATCCACATAAAAAGTGCAAATACTATTAATGTGAAGCTCCTAGCCTGGCAATTGTATAAAAGCCAGTGTAAAAAGTATAAGATTAAAAACATCTATGAGATAAAATCTTCGAGCCTGACAGATCAATTACCGTAAACGTAACTGCAAGGTAATTAAGGAAGCAGTGACGATTAATTAAAAATTAAAAAATCGATAGTCGATCATGCATCCGGAGCGTGGTCTTAATGGCGGCACGCCGTGGCTTCTCTGTATGACGTTCCTGCCTTCCTGCGGCGGAACTTGAGGAGGAAGGCAGAGTCTCCTCGTCGCCGGCGGCCGGCGACGCCAGTCTGCTGGGCCGTTCTACGCTGCTCAAAGCAGTAGGTTTCTGAATACATCAAAATAAACATTTAGGTTACACTCATTCTGTTCATTCAGCAGTAATTCCTGTTGCCGTTTTCTGTGCACATTTCCTAGAATAGGTTCAATAACTGTCCTTTTGGCGCCCTATGCAACACTTTCATATTATTCTGTATGTTTCCTACCGAATGTCTATCTCTGTCTAAATGTGTACCGATAGCGCTCTTATTTTTGGTTATCTGTATGCTCTCTAAAACAAAAATAAGAGCGCTTTCGGTACACATTTAGACAGAGATGCGATTTACTAAATAAGGTTACTAAATACTGTTTTCCCAAATTCCTTCATAAAAGAAGGCGAAGTAATTATTGCAGAATTCGAATTAAAACTGCTCCCAACAGTAACATGGAATTAAATATCCTCGGTGTAGAGAAGGAACTTCAATTACTTAATAAAGGCAAGTCTTCTGGTCTAAATTGTATGCTAATTAGATTTCTTTCAGAGTATGCTGATGAAATAACTCCGATATTTAGCAATTATAACAACAGCTCGCTCGACGAAAGAACCTGTCTAAAGACTCTAAAGTTCCACAGGCCACACGAATACTCAAGAAAGGGAGCAGAAGTAATCTGCTGAACTGCAAGCCTATATCACTGACGTCTATTTGCACTTGGATTTTCAAGATACGCTGCTTTGGAACGTTATGAATTACCTCCAAGAAAATGATCTGTTGACACTTAGTCAGCACAGGTTCAGAATAATCGCACTTGTGAAACACAGCTACCTCTTTATTCTCATGAAGTAATGAGTGCCATCGACAGGGGATGTCAAACTAATTCCATATTTCTAGATTTTCAGAAGGCTTTTGATACCTTTCCTCACAAATGGTTCAAATGGCTCTGAGCACTATGGGACTTAACATCTATGGTCATCAGTGCCCTAGAACTTAGAACTACTTAAACCTAACTAACCTAAGGACATCACACAACACCCAGTCATCACGAGGCAGAGAAAATCCCTGACCCCGCCGGGAATCGAACCCGGGAACCAGGGCGCGGGAAGCGAGAACGCTACCGCACGACCACGAACTGCGGACGCGCTGTTCAAGATTGGAGCGGTTCAGTAATAGTGTCAAAGTGGTTCGATGAATCCTCTGCCAGGCACGTAAGCGTGAATAGCAGAGTAGTCACGTGTATTTGCACTATATACAGGGTGTTTCAAAAATGACCGGTATATTTGAAACGGCAATAAAAACTAAACGAGCAGCGATAGAAATACACCGTTTGTTGCAATATGCTTGGGACAACAGTACATTTTCCGGCAGACAAACTTTCGAAATTACAGTAGTTACAATTTTCAACAACAGATGGCGCTGCAAGTGATGTGAAAGATATAGAAGACAACGCAGTTTGTGGGTGCGCCATTCTGTACGTCGTCTTTCTGCTGTAAGCGTGTGCTGTTCACAACGTGCAAGTGTGCTGTAGACAACATGGTTTATTCCTTAGAACAGAGGATTTTTCTGGTGTTGGAATTCCACTGCCTAGAACACAGTGTTGTTGCAACAAGACGAAGTTTTCAACGGAGGTTTAATGTAACCAAAGGACCGAAAAGCGATACAATAAAGGATCTGTTTGAAAAATTTCAACGGACTGGGAACGTGACGGATCAACGTGCTGGAAAGGTAGGGCGACCGCGTACGGCAACCACAGAGGGCAACGCGCAGCTAGTGCAGCAGGTGATCTAACAGCGGCCTCGGGTTTCCGTTCGCCGTGTTGCAGCTGCGGTCCAAATGACGCCAACGTCCACGTATCGTCTCATGCGCCAGAGTTTACACCTCTATCCATACAAAATTCAAACGCGGCAACCCCTCTGCGCCGCTACCATTGCTGCACGAGAGACATTCGCTAACGATATAGTGCACAGGATTGATGACGGCGATATGCATGTGGGCAGCATTTGGTTTACTGACGAAGCTTATTTTTACCTGGACGGCTTCGTCAATAAACAGAACTGGCGCATATGGGGAACCGAAAAGCCCCATGTTGCAGTCCCATCGTCCCCGCATCCACAAAAAGTACTGGTCTGGGCCGCCATTTCTTCCAAAGGAATCATTGGCCCATTTTTCAGATCCGAAACGATTACTGCATCACACTATCTGGACATTCTTCGTGAATTTGTGGCGGTACAAACTGCCTTAGACGACACTGCGAACACCTCGTGGTTTATGCAAGATGGTGCCCGGCCACATCGCACGGCCGACGACTTTAATTTCCTGAATGAATATTTCGATGATCGTGTGATTGCTTTGGGCTATCCGAAACATACAGGAGGCGGCGTGGATTGGCCTCCCTATTCGCCAGACATGAACCCCTGTGACTTCTTTCTGTGGGGACACTTGAAAGACCGGGTGTACCGCCAGAATCCAGAAACAATTGAGCAGCTGAAGCAGTACATCTCATCTGCATGTGAAGCCATTCCGCCAGACACGTTGTCAAAGGTTTCGGGTAATTTCATTCAGAGACTACGCCATATTATTGCTACGCATGGTGGATATGTGGAAAATATCGTACTATAGAGTTTCCCAGACCGCAGCGCCATCTGTTGTTGAAAATTGTAACTACTGTAATTTCGAAAGTTTGTCTGCCTCAAAATGTACTGTTGTCCCAAGCATATTGCAACAAACGGTGTATTTCTATCGCTGCTCGTTTAGTTTTTATTGCCGTTTCAAATATACCGGTCATTTTTGAAACACCCTGTAAGAAGGAAATATAGGATACAAACTTTAAAAAAAGTGGAAACAGTACCATATGCGTATGTAAGAGTTGATATCTTAGAACTTAAGTATATAATTGGAGGCATACAATTAGAGGCGCTTTTGCTCTTCTTCCGGCAGTAAGATTTTTCGTTGACGTTGTCATCTGCAAGGCGGCGTCGAGATGGCACTGACAGGACGGTACAACGGCGGCGACGGCGGGCGTCGGGAGGGATGTGAGCGAGGAGAGGACTCGGGGTGCAGGTAGGCCGTGACGTGGTGGGCAGGTTGCACCGATTTCTGGTTGGGTGCAAATTTCAATGGGTGTAGTTTTCATGTAGCTGATCAGTGGTATAACGCTTCTAATTGTAGTTACGTGAGGTACAAGAAACGGTAGCCGAAGGCTGCAGACAGAATGCAGGTCTACGTGCCCTGCCAAGTCCACACACGAATTTTCCAGATTTATTTGCGAAAAGCTTTGCTACCGGATTAAAGAAGGGTGCATCACAATACTTCTATCTTCAAGCTCATAAAAATACAATATATAAAGCATGCTTTCGAATAAAATTATCTATTGTTACTTCAATATATCGAGGGATAAAAGGCTTAAAAGTATTAGCCCTGCTGTGTACATCCATTTGCTGTCAACTAAGCGACCCTATCTGGAAACGTTTTCAAATTATTAACGGCGTCTAATTTATAATTCAGTGCTTACGGATACGAATTTTGAACTGAACTTAAGGTTAAGGATTCTACAGTGTTACATTTGATGGGTACAACTTTGCGGCGTAGACAGTTGGATATTAAAAGGAAATAGTATCAACAAATTAAAAGCGTTCAAAGATAGTGCAGAGTTGTTAAGATACCACAGACGGCGGAATAACTAGTCCTGAAGATGTCAGCGGAGAACTAGACTTATTTAGCATAATTAAGAAGAGAAAGATGGCGTATTGAGAGCAAGGTAGACGAAGCGACAAGTACCGATTCTTTCACTGATGACTGAAGGCGGAAGAGCAGATGGAAGGAAGCAGATTTCCTGGCTGTCAAACACTAGGCAATGGACGGTACCACATGATATCCTATCATTGTTACATACCTCAGGAAACCGACAGTCTACGGAAAATGTGATGGCAAACATATATTAATGGATGTACTCTGGAAGAAGGATATCACATGGAACGCTCTGTTCATTACAGTAGAAGCTCCCAAATTTCTCCTAAGACGGAACACTTTGAGAACTCTGGTACTTAGAAGGACCATCTTGTTTATTTAGAACGTTAATGAAAGCTAATCAAAATTTTAAAAATTAATAAAAACGTTTTATTCAGTGATTACTTCAATTTTAAAACATAACTTCTAACACAGAAATCATTTTTAAGGAAAAGGATAAACGTCGGAAAGCCGGCCGCTGTGGCCGAGCGGTTCTAGGCGCTTTAGTCCGGAACCGCGCTGCTGTTACGGTCGCAGGTTCGAATCCTGCCTCGGGCATGGATATGCATGCTGTCCTTAGGTTAGTTAGGTTTAAGTAGTTCTAAGTCTAGGGGACTGATGACGTCAAATGTTAAGTCCCATAGTGCTCAGAGCCATTTGAACCTTTTTTTTGATAAACGTCGGAAACAAATACCATGTTATTAATAGTTTCTCGAGGAGCATTTATTCACTTCTCGCGGTACACAGTTTGGGAAACCCTGCATCAGAGAACGCGATTGATGTTGCTGACGTGTGAAACGTTACCTTTTGGTTACTGAATCTTACAACGTATTTGTTTTATGTCGCGGCACATGTATCTTCTTACTACATTCAATAAACTCAACACACAGAAGTAAATATTTGCCGGTCTTTATTTAGATTTCAGAGCAGTAGCTATGACAGGCACAATACAACAGACGAGCGAGGTGGCACTGAACAACAGTGATTTCAATCCTCGCCCCATCATCAAAACTTAAAGCTCTGCAGTGCTTCCTTTAAATTGGTTAAAGCAACTGCTGGGTTAGTCCATAGAAACAGACGTTGCCGCACACCCTGCCTTTCGTTTTCCAACCAGAGCTCTTGCTACTCTATTGAAACGTGTTTCCTTGTTTTGCGAAATTGAACCATGAAAGGGGCAAAATATGGGCTGAAAGTTTTTATCAGTATATTTCGTTATGTTCATTTTTAACCATAAATCTATAAAAACTGGTATTTGATTTCCAAAGAAATCTGTGGTACGAGGTGAAAGTTTCTATGAGAATATTACCACAAGAACCCAAAAGCCGGGATTAACAGGTACCTCAGAGTCTAGCTACCGGAATCGCTTTTTGGTCAGAAGTACATTCCGAAAAGACCATCTTACTATGACCTTAATTACCTGAAATTTTTAGAAGGTATTGCAATTCTTGAAGTAAATCGAAGAAATCTATTTAACCGTCACCACGACAATTCGGCTTTGTCTGAATTGTATATAAAAAGAAACGTATCTATAATACATTGATTCTTCAGTAGGCCTAATATATGTTTATAAAATTATTTTTGCTGTAATTACTACTCAAATTAATCATTACTGAAGACAAAATAAGTAGCACGTTTAAATGCGATTGCATGTCCGGAATATCCGTTTGAGACGAGAAACTTCAATACCGGGCATAACACTGACGATAGTAACTGCAGAACCACTTATCCGATTTGGCTCTTTCTTTCTTTACCTCACTGTTGAAATTAAGTGAAACCCGTTGGAACACTGGCAGCTATGTAAAGGGTCATTAACTTTTTTTATCATGCGTAGATTTGCACATGAGCAGTGGATGTAACAACATAAAAATTCGATGAAATAAAATTTTAAAAAATCAGACCATACAATCCAAGCGATCTAAACAGCGCTCCAAGCTAGCGTAATTTAAGAGTTAGAAAGTCTTTTTAGAATGTATTTTCGTGTAAATTGTACAGAAGTGAAATGTGGTCGATAAATAGTACAGACAAGAAGAGAACAGAAGTTTTCACAATTCGGTGGTACTGGAGAGTGCTGAAGACTGGACTGGTACAGCGGTTAGCTAATGATGCGGTCCTGAATCGAATCTGAGAGCAAAAGCACTTGCTGCAAGAAGGAATCGACTAATAGGGCACTTGTCGTGGTATCAAGGAATCGCCACGATTCCCTGTGTGTGTGTGTGTGTGTGTGTGTGTGTGTGTGTGTGTGTGTGTGCGCGCGTGCAGGGTGGGGGGCAGGAGGACGGGAATAAGTTAAAATTGAAGAGGGAAACCGACGCTCGACTGTTGGTACAATGATCGAGTTGATACAGGTTATAAAAGCTTTGTAGAGAGTAGACTACGATGGGACGGTGCATCAGACCAGTCTTCGAACTAACAAAAACGGTGCGCTATGAAAATTAATAGTGAGTAAGCAAGGCTGGTCCGCGAGCCGCACTCGCTTCAGTTGGCGGACGTCTCGACTTAGAGAAACTTACTTTTGCATGCAGTGGACGCGCTGCGCTGCCCATTGTGGGCAGGGCGCACGTGACGCCGGTGGGCTGGCCTGGAACAGCTTCATTAAGAGCGGGCTGGCAGCTGGCAGCGAACCCAGGACTGGCGCGGCCGAGTGCTGCATTATTCAGCGGGCCGACACCCAGCTAATTGGCTGACGGGACGGCTGGGACGTCGCCTGTGGTCTGACGAGCTGATTGCCGCGGCTGACCAGTCGGCGAGACCATTGTCGCGTTAAACGGTCTCGGTGCACTTGTTTATGAAACTTCGAGCTATCGGGCGAAAAATAGTCAGCTCTTTCCCGAAAACGCAAGTGAAAACAAGGTCTCTCCCGATCTGTGGAGAAAAATCAAGTAAACCTTGGTGAATCTTAAACCGACAGTCAATTAACCACTTTCGACCGCCAAGAAAATCAAGTAGATTTGTGTTCACAATATTTCATGAAAATGTTACAGTAGTTACACGGTAAATGATAGCAAATACAGTGAAGAACAAGTACTGAACACAGCAACACAGCATATAGAACAAGAAACCCGGCCAGTGTGGCCGAGCGGTTCCCTGGCACTTCAGTCTGGAACGGCGCGACCTCTACGGTCGCCGGTTCGAATCCTCCCTCGGGCATGGATGTGTGTGATGTCCTTAGGTTAGTTAGGTTTAAGTAGTTCTAAGCCTAGGTGACTGATGACCTCAGATGTTAAGTCGCATAGTGCTTAGAGCCATTTGAACTACCGGCCACCTAGAATGCTTCGTGAAAAAACCAAGGGAAACGCATGAAGACCGACAGAAAACATAAAAATAATAGAATTTTACACTATTTTACTGCACATCCTAACGGGATGCAAGCTGACCTCTTAGTGCAAGTACGAGGTAAAACAGTATTGAATTTTTGGACAATATCTAAAATAGGGTACATTTGACTTTATACCAAACACCGTGTAAAACTAGTAGAATATACAGTGTAACGATGCCATGCAAGTGTTAAAACGGGTTGTGTACAAGCGGTGCGGAGGTAACTTACTACTGTGACGTTAGGTGGACGTACGCTTCCGAAGCCTGGTTGTTAATTCAACCCTGTGCAGTTGTTCTCGAAGCAGAGATGAGCACCGCAAATCCTGCTGGTGGAGGGTATATTCTTCGCTATTTGTGCTGTCAAAGGAAATTGAGGTAGAGTCTAACAGTTCCCAATCACCAGAGCTTGCTTGCGCTTTCTTCCAGGGTTAAAACCGAAACAACTACATAATCTCTCCTGGAATGATGACAGGTGTCTTTGGCGACTGTGGACCCCCTGCTGAATAATCCATCGTCTTAGTGCTACAGAAGTGATATGGGTTACGGTTCAAATGGCTCTAAGCACTATGAGACTTAACATCTGAGGTCATCAATCTCCTAGACTTAGAACTAATTAAACCTAACTAACCTAAGGGCATCACACATCCATGCCCGAAGCAGGATTCGAACCTGCGACCGTAGCAGCAGCGCGGCTCCGGACTCAAGCGTCTACAACCGCTCGGCCACTGTGGCCGGTAGAGATGGGTTATGGCATTGGCTTTTTCTCTAGCCATTCACTGTGGACAACGATGCTGTTACCTACGTTCACCAGTTACACTTAAGAAACTTTGTACTGAAGTCAAAGAAGTAGCAATTAGAAGGCGTTGCAGCAGTCCTTAAGAGTTACGGACAGATATATAAAAATGAGTGCGGTCATAGTATGATGGTTGTAATTTGACTTAAATCTACTTTATGCATCTTTCCGTGAGGCATCTGAGTGTGTCCTCTCTGGAAATAAGTGGATGTCTAACACCAGTTCCGATGCTACTTACATTCCATATAATAATTTTATGAATCGTCTTACATCATAACTGCAAGTATTTGAAATGATTCTTATGTGTTTAAAACAGTCCTCCTCGCAAAACTTTTTTTCCAACGTTGCACTGTTCATTTCTTCAGCAATTTTTGTAGTTAGATGTTTGCAGACCACAAAGGATAGTCTATTTGTGAATAAGAATAAGGAGTGTTGCGGGCTTGGGCCGAAAAGTGGACGACTGGGGTTTTTGTTCAGCCAGGTGGTGATGGGCTGGTGTTCCCATAGTGACGTACTTCTAAGTGGTTTGTGGTCAAGGCCCACAAGATGGCATTGAGGTAAGGGCTTGTGACTTTCCTGTGACGGGAGGTGTCTTCAGGAAGCAGCACATACAGGATAGCGTTGTTCGTGGGAGCAGGAAATGGTCAATTGAAATGTCTTATTTGACTCCTGAAGTTGATTAGCAGAAAGGCCCGGATGTAACATAAATTTCGTGGTGCGATTTTGAGTTCTCGTAGCCGAGAAGTCGTCACGTGGGCCTCGTGGGTGTTGTAAGTAAGGCGTGTGCACTTTGGGGCGGACATGATATGAAGTACGATGAAGTAATCCTCAGGGATCAGTAAGTTTTTCGAAATTTTGGTAGAGTTCACAGTGCATTTCCTCTCGCAGGCGTTGAGTTCTAATTTTTCGTTTTCCGGTCATCTCGGCGAGTGCT
The DNA here is from genome assembly GCF_023898315.1 of Schistocerca nitens. Lineage (NCBI taxonomy): Eukaryota > Metazoa > Arthropoda > Insecta > Orthoptera > Acrididae > Schistocerca > Schistocerca nitens. Next base: position 924,803,126 of record NC_064617.1, on the reverse strand, counting down.
GCTAATTAGAGAGCGAGCACGTGCTCGATAGGTCGAGGTCTTACAGTAGATCACGGAGCCAACAGCTAGCTGGAAGTGGTGTTTGACTGACTTGATGAGATTTAATTCATACAGTGCCATTTGTTTCACTGGAAACCGTGTATGTGTCGCATTTTAGTGTATATTTTGACAAACTGATTTCGAGATGTATTTTGTTGTTGTGAGTACTGTCGATGGAACTTAGTAGGAGCCATCTGGAGGCGATGTATAAACTGTTGGCAGTCTACATTCTACAATGTAGCGGTCAAATTTTAGTAATCTAGGATAAGTAAAATTTTAACCCTCTCTCACAGGTTAAAGCGGGGCTGCCGATACCTATTTATAGTGAATTAATGGCGTAGCAGTGGAGAGAGTAACAAGTGACAGCCATAAACATTTCCGAGTAAATATGGGATCACTACGTTGTGGAATTTCTCTCGTGTTGTACATCGTGGATAGTACGTGGAGTCTGGATGTGGCCGCGAAAGGCACTTCGCGCGTGTGACTGAGACTCCTACCACCGACGAAGGTAACGTTTCCAAGAGATACTCAAATGAGTTCCCACATTTTGGAGAAATAGCGTTAAATAGTCAGGTCATCAATAAATGCGTAGGGAGGCTGTTGGTAAATTCGTCGCGTTGGTGTCACTTCAAACTCTTATGACAACAAACGATTCGCTCGAAGGTAGCAGCGAAATGATATCGAGGACGGGTACAATGGGATTCATTTTCCAGCTTGTAAATAGTATCTGAAAGCACGAATTGATTCGGTTTGCTAAGATTGGGAGATGTGGCGCAATAATAAAACGTTGGACTTGCATATACAAGTACGGCGGTTTAGTTCCCTGTCCTGACTATAACGTCGTTGATTTCCTTTCTTATAACACTCAAGATAAATGCCGGGATGCATCCTATAAAAATATGCAGCCGATTTCTTTCCTAAACCCGAATTTCTGTTCCGTTTCTAATAACCTCGGATGCCTTCCTTTCTTCAGTATTCAGTTTTTGAAGAAACTGGATGTTCGTGGTTCCAAATGATTCGCCAATTCAGAACAAATTTACCACTGGACTATAAAGGGCGTCAATGTTCCGGTGAGGTACTGGAATTGGAGTAGCCACACAACTAGGTGCCTACTGCAGTTTCCATTGGGACAATATCTCTAATACAAATTCCTGCACGTGGCGCCTCTCTGCTGTTATTCAACCCCAACAGAACAGAGATAACAGAGGTGAAGCCGAAGTAACGAAGTGTGGTTCTGTGTTCTTGGTGGTGTAACACTTGTATTATGGTAGCTATTTTTTGTCTGAGAAGCCTGCATACAGCAAGGTACGACTTATTTTGCACAGGACGCATGAATCACGTAGGAGCATTTAGAGCTGTAAGTGTGTGCGTATCGCGCCAAAGGGAAGCACCCGAGCACTGGACTGCTATTACCCGAGATGCTAATGAGACCAGCTTTACGAGCGATAAATCAGGGAGAGGCAGAAAGGCCAGCCCGGGAGCGCGAGGTCGCGGCTAACGAATAGTTATTGCGCGGGTGGAGCACTATTTCACGACTATCGCGGCGCAACGCGCGGCCGACTCGGCGACAATTAAGTCTGCAGCGCGGACGAGCGCTGTCGCTGGGCAAAAGCCGCTCTTGGGACATTTAGCACGAGGGTACAGATAGCCGCGACCCTGTGCGCGGCGGCGGCTGCCTTTATTACCTCTGATAGCGGGTATGTCCAGTCTAGCTGCTACCGTGGGCACTGTATGAAAATTATGAGAACCTAGTTTAAGTAATTGACTGTCGTTAAAAGGACGGAAGGAGAGGAGGAGAAGTCCTGCACGTGCTATCTTCTGCAGTTCTTATGGCCTGACTGGTTTATTGTTCGTGAGCAGTCAGCTGCTTGGTCTGCAGCTGCCTTGCATTAAGTGAAATACACACACACACACACACACAGACACCGTTTCGTCTACCCCTTACAAAGACCGAGTAATTCAGATGATGAAAGCCAATCACACATTCAGGGGAAATTAAAAATCCAATGACCTCCGTGACGGGCCGATTGCATGCATATTGAGTTGAGAAACTCAGTACTCAACTTTCCCCTACAAACACACTTCTGCTAGGGAGTCTGGACCCACCGTTCTGTTTCCGAAGAGCGGGACCGTCAGATGATAAGCTCAGAATAATTTTCGCATTTCACCAAGTGTATATGCACGTCCGAAAATAACGGATAGCTGAAGTTCAAATTAACTTAGTGACCGCGGTGGCGAGCAGGAAAACCTTTTTACTCGGTGTCCTCGAGTGACTTCACTTCAGAATAGCCGACGAAAGAGCGGGAAGTCACCTCCATCCCACCGCAAAAAGAAAAAGCTATAGGAGAGGTGAGCGCAGCCTCCCCTGTAAGGATGGCTACGTGAACAATGCTACTGGTGAAGACACAGCCACTCTTGGCTCTAATCTGCTGCGTTTCGTTTTGGATTGTCCGCGAGGATTAGGGAGGAAGTTATGACATGTCAAATAAATCTGGTTGCCTTTAGAGGCGTCACAATGTATTTTGTCGTTCAAACTACTGTGATCGCAGCCAGGAGGTAAGCTAAGTCGAAGACTTATGTCATATTTTTGTAACTGATGTCCATGTCAACAGCTAAGTTGTAGAAAGCAAGTGCAATGTCGAGCCCCACAAGCATTCAAAAAGAGGCGGCAAAGATCATCCTTGCGTCGTCAGCACAGACATACATCACTAAATTGCCAATACCGTATGCAGGATCATTGGTGTCACTGAAGCTAGCAGTTTAGTAGCAATGTGCGGCGAGCGCGAAGGACTTGGGAACAGCTGTTTACTTACTGATAGAACACTCGTAAGAAATGAGTTAAACTGATACAATTATGTTACCTTTAGAGTTTTGGCATAATGGCTAATACATGCGTCGTGTTTAGCTGTAAGTTTTCTTACAGCACATGGAAGATTACAAGGAAAGGAACATGTTTTGATGTAAGCATAACTAGAAACATCTTACGTATTTTTGCTTTTGTACTGTATGTAAGCCTAAATAATCACATTACAGTTTGTCTTATCTGAAATGCCGGTAATATTTAAATGGTTTATGCCTATTTTAGAGCGTTTAATAATTAGTATTAAGAGACACAACTTAATGATGTGCTTTTAATCAGTTTTGATAGGCTTCGGGCCCGCATCTCGTGGTCTTGCGGTAGCGTTCTCGCTTCCCACGCCCGGGTTCCCGGGTTCGATTCCCGGCGGGGTCAGGGATTTTCTCTGCCTCGTGATGGCTGGGTGTTGTGTGTGATGTCCTTAGGTTAGTTAGGTTTAAGTAGTTCTAAGTTCTATGGGACTGATGACCATAGATGTTAAGTCCCATAGTGCTCAGAGCCATTTGAACCATTTGATAGGCTTCGGCTTTTCTTTGAACAGTGTGTGCTCGTTATGAAAATGTTCCTGTAATTAGAACGTACAGTTTGTCCTTGATAACGAGTGTCTTTATTCATTTAAGCGTTCCTGCGGAAACTAAAGTCTGCTTTAAACGTGCATATATGTAAATTGATGTTCTTCTCATAATACGATTATACATTGTATCTGTCAATCTCAACCAGAACGCAAATATTTGCTCAACTCCACAAATTCTTTAAGCTATCTCGTAAAGCTTAAAACGCCATTCCATTTCAGAAAATCGTGTCAGTACCACGCACAAACTTCCTGAGGCCGCCATATTGCCTCACCAAACGTCACGCTACATTTAAAGCTATGCCTTTGCCATTCTAGTGGGGTATGTCTGTGGTCATCAGCCGCAGCAGCGACTGGGCACACCAAAGATAATTGCGGGCGAGCTGGTCGCTAGAAGAACAACCGATGGCCACGAAATGTTCACTGTTAATTGTTAAATATAATAGTAGCGTTCTACGTTTGTCCAAACGAATGATTCACCTTCACCTATGGTTTGCTGTGGGAGCAGAGTCAGTCACTACTGAGAGTCGAAGAAAAAGGGAGCGAGTTCATTACTTCGTGATTATTTGGACACATTTTCAAGTGTCAGAATCCATATACAATTGATGGGAAGTGTATTGATTATTTCGCGGGCTTAAAATAATCCGCGAATTTTACCGTGAATGTAATTTACGTACTCCTTCGTTGAAAAGCTCAGAAAGGAAAGGGTGAAGTGTTGCAGTAACTTATTTTGCGTACTTCGAGTGGAATTATACTCCGAATTTAATTCAGAGTTGGGCTCCTCATATTTTATTTTGTGTATGACGGAAGGTCATATGACATGAGACTCTGTACGGGCTTACTCAAGTAATTCTGGTGCCCTGATTTTGGTGGCTGATAATAATTTTAGTGAGTCTGAACAATGAATTCAGGATTTTTTCAGTGGATTCTTTTTGTGATTGCTGTGTTCTTCGTTTGTGCATACGCCAGTAAATTGTCTGTAGCAAATGGTTTTTGATCACTGAGGAAGACAGAGTTTAAAGAAGTTGGGTGTTAGCCCCTATTGTATTTTTATGTAGGTACATACTACCAGATAGTAAAGTTTGTTGTGTATGGAGAGGTAGTTTATCGAACTGTAGTCTCGAATTCTAACCGATCAGTAGATCAAGAAAAGGAACACACGGACCGGAGTTCATGCTTATAGTCAGCGCACTTCGGCTGTAATGAGAAATAGTGATAAGACATTACGTGACAACTGAGTTAGTAGTATCCTAACTTAACCATTCCGACACGGACATCCATCCCGCTATCATTATTTTAGTAGTTCTCCGTGACGAGTAACAGTAAATTAAGATTTTGTAGGTGGCAACGCGATAATCTAACACCTCAAGAGGCTGATCTGAACACCTGCTACTAACTAAAGTGGTGGTGGAGCACAGCTTTTTTTTTAATTGTTCATCCCGCATAGGCTGGGGATAGTTTTGTCGCCACTGTTCCACATTACGAAGTTTGTTTATTGTAAAAATGTATTCTGAAAAAGAGAAAAAATAATCTGATATATAGTACGTAAAATCTAATCTTAAGTCACAAGAGTTTTCATTTCTACTCAAATGAATGAATCATTTTATAACTAATTTTAAAGGGAGAGAATTTAATTACATTCAGTTTTACAAGTAGCGGAAACCCGCTAAAGTCAGATGTGTCATATAGACTGCGAACTGACAGTTGATGCAGAGAGATTAATGTGCTAAGAATATTTTAATACGCTATCAGTCATTACAGCAGTAAAAAGTGTTTTCATTGAAGCATTGGGTCAAAATTAAAGGTGGATATTATTTGAGAACGTTTTAAACAATTTTCAACAGGACTGAACATAATTTTCTGTCTAAAGATAAGCCGGCCGTTGCGGCCGAGCGGTTCTAGGCGCTTCAGTTTGGAACCGCGCTACCGCTACGGTCGCAGGTTCGAATCCTGCCTCGGGCATGGACGTGTGTGATGCCCTTAGGTTAGTTGGGTTTAAATAGTTCTAAGTTCTAGGGGACTGATGACCTGAGATGTTAAGTCCCATAGTGCTCAGAGCCATTTGAACCATTTTGTTTAAAGATATTAATAAGTAAGGAATAAGTAGGCAGCTGAACACCAGAAGTTGCGTAAGTTGCGTCTAGCGAAGTTTATTGTCGTTGACTTAACAACATGTAGGTGGATTAAACGTCAAGCTCTGCTTCTTTTTAAAAATGTATTAATATCCTACGTTAAAACTTTAGTGATGATAATTCTGAAATTTTAATGACTTACGGGATCTGAAGAAATCTGCCGTCATATTAGCTTGCAGCCTGTTCTGACATTCATCGGCTTGGATTCAGATGTGCATAGAGTAATCGTGGTAGGAATGAGAGAGGATGTACGCGACTCCCGTGATCGCCGAAATCACGGGCACGCACAGCCTGCCCAGCTAGCTAACAGCACACCATACGCAGACTCTACCTTGGTAGGAGTCCCACATGCGGCCGTTTGCATTCTCACGGCCAAACAAATCTCTCCGCTCTTTCTCAGTGCTTTTAACGCGATAATAATTAGAAATCTCTAAGGGCTGGACGAACATTTTTGTACCGGCGTTTTCGCCTCGAGGAAAGATTGTCTCACATTTGTTTTGTGTTATTGATTCAGTCCGTTCACAAATTAAGTGACGTTCTGTTACTTGTCTTTGGTTTTCCCCAGTCCCAAATCTTGCAAATATTTTTCTCCGTAAACACCAGCTATAGACTGCGATGTTGCCGCGGAGGAGGAGGCAAATAGATCTCTGAGGTAGCTATTGAAGTGGGATCTTCTCCAATTACAACTCTGCATGCTTGGCAGAGCGTGTGCACTCAAGCTTCTACTGCAGCTAGTTAAACAACAATGTACTAACGTTAAATGTGGCCGATGTACACAAACACAACACAAACACAGCAAACCAAAACTTTATAGTATACCTGTTTATCTTTATCATACCTAACCGGGAAAGGTATGGGACAAGTTAAGGGTCTTGTAATGGAAGCCAGATATGCTATTAAGAAAGTTACTATTTATTGTATAGTTGAACAATGTAAGTCAAAAAGTCATCTTTAACAGTATCTTGAAACAGAGGTTAGTTACAAGAACTCAGATCCTTGCAAAATCTGATTTTTCTCTTAAACTGAGGAATATCAAACCAAGGCTAAGAAAGACAAAAGTAATCTGCTTTCCGCAGAAACAGATTTTCCTCTTGAATTTAGCAGTTAGTAAACTTTGACAGTGAAAGAAACAAATCAATTGTCTTTCGATATAGTGTAACCATCTGGGTGAGAGTAACACCGTGGGAGGACTCCTATAGACGGAAGACTAAATGGAATTAACAGCGTCAATATGTTGCTATCTGTGCAGATTGCTGATCCAAGACTAAGGAAACTGAATTCCAACTGGAGTTACGTCAGGAACATAGAATGCACATTCAAACGTATGAAAGCGATGAGCTCAGATTTCGGATCGGGCTAGCGCGGATTGCGGAAACTCAGCCCTGCTGCAAGGCAGCGGAATGCTGGAAAGCGGCCACAGCTGCTTCCGTCTCTCTCGGTCAGTGTCCGTGCCTCTCGAACCTCTGTTCCCGAGTCCCCGAAAAAATTCCTTCCTCCTGCCTAGCTCCCAATCTCTCAAAAATCGCAGGTGGAGGGGCTAACTATTGTAATACCAACATGACGGCCGAAATGCCACAAATTTCTCCAAAAAACGGGGAAAAGATAACGAATTTCCCGCTCACTGCCTACACAAAGCACATTTAACCTTCACTAATTGCTGTTGGTGTGAAACCAAGTTGTTTTCGATTAGTCGACTGGTCTGCGCCCTGCTGTAGGTGGACCGAGGGAAAGTCATTGGCTGAATCAAAGTTTTGGAGCGAAAAACAGGGTCGACACTGCAACATTCTCTGGCTCCAGGACGTCCGTCCTCAAGACGCCAGCACAGAACAGCCTGGTACCGTTCCACTTAGGGGGCGGCGGGGCAGCTGCGGACCACCGCCCCACTCGGCGGCTGCAAACACACAAGAGGTGACGGAGGGACCGGGGGGGGGGGGGGGGGCGTTCAGAAGGACGCCTAAGTTTAGGCCACCCCTAAGGGCATTGTGGAAGCGGTAAGATTTACTGACCACCTTCTTTATCGGTACAAAAAGCCCTTCAACGCACAGGGCCCAGTAGACCACCTACGTAATAATGGAAAAATATGCTGGACCTGAAAAGAATCGTTGTCGCATAGAGGTATTTGACGGTCATGTTAAACTATTATTTACCTGGGGATAGCGAGAGGGCCGGCCGGTGTGGCCGGTTCTAGGCGCTACAGTCTGGAATCGCGCAAACGCTACGGTCGCAGGTTCGAATCCTGCCTCGGGCATGGATGTGTATGTTGTCCTTAGGTTAGTTAGGTTTAAGTAGTTCTAAGTTCTAGAGGACTGACGCCCTCAGAAGTTAAGTCCCATAGTGCTCAGAGCCATTTGAGACTTTTTTTGTGTACCCCGGACCAGCTGCCATTTGTATAGCGAACGAATATCTTACTGCTGCTGAACGATGAACCGGAGCTGGCACCCAAGTGTGCGAATCGATTAATTCCTTTTGCAAAAGATGTTAACTGGGCTCAAATTAATGCTCAGATAATGGCATCATTTGCATGTTCACGATTGGCTTTTAGTGTGCAAATGCGTGGAAAAACGTTTTCCTGGGAGGTTTCTGAAGTTCGTCACTTTTGTATTTTATGTCGAACGAATCAGTAGATTTTGCACTAAGGCAGATAAATGGCTGAGTTCAAAACTATATCCAATAATTTTTATCCGTTGTCGAGAAACGTTAGTTTAAAGCCGAGGTAAATGTAACACGTAAAATTCATTCTAACGTGCGCGGAAATGTTTTAAAGTGATTCAGATAAATAAAAAATGCTTTCTTACGGTAACACTGAAAACTTGCTTTCAAAAATCTATCTCCAGTCAGATTTTACGTACAAGAAAATATGGTTTTATGAGGGTCCCTCTCTCTCTCTCTCTCTCTCTCTCTCTCTCTCCTTTTTTCTTTGCACCCGCCAAAGATGAACGTGTGCGAATCGGTTGGTATTTTGTAAGGAGGTAGACAAATACATGTAATTAATAGTCGTCCTATTGTTTTGTGAATCTTTATCCGTAGCACGATGTAAGCAACATGGTTTGAAAGACAATACAGAAACTTATACCTGATCAGTCGTCGATCGAATCAACAAAAATCTACATCGGTCGCCAAGCTATGGAGGCCTAATGCCGTAATTATCGTACAGAAAATGTTGGGAAACAGAATGAAAAATGCTCCTATCAAAAAAGTCAAATATGTCAGAGCAGAGTTAGGGATGTAAAAGAAGGGAACTAGCATTTCAACTTATCTGACAGCTTCGAAGACATTTAATTCGAAACACCTTGAAATATTCGCGCTTTTTTCCGAGTTTGCTCTTACTTCCCTAGCGTAGTGAGCGCTCTTAGCTGCAAAGTGTTTACACAAATCCATTTTGCAATTGATAGGCTAAAGTTCCTGATTCTGCGTCCAAAATTCAGAAGGTTCACCAGGCACAGTAAACAACATATATCATATGACTGAAGAAGATATGTGTAACTTTTAAAAGCATTTTTCTGCGGAGATAAAATTTCTGGTGGTGGATTTGTTCGTATGGGGATGAAATCATGTGTATAGTTACTTTACTTGGCGCAATGCATTACATGATATGGGTACTAATATTAGCAAGTCAAGCACGAATACGTCAATATGTTTTGATTAAAATGGCTTTAAGGCTGCCAGATAAGGTGAGAAGCTAGTTCCCTCCTTTTACGTACCTAATTCTGCCCAGAACATATTTGCCTTCTTTGTGCTATGGCAGTAGTATTTTTCATTCTTTTCATGTGATGATCGAGAAAAAGATTTTAACATTCATCGGTCAAGGTAGAGGCAGGTAATACTAAGAAAGTATTCTACTCCATTTTCAACAGTTAAAAATTGATGACTTATTTCATAACTGTTACAATTTCCTGGAAGATTATCCCCGTGAAAGACCTTCCAAAACCATAACTGCTGGTGCTAACATATCAGAAGTTCTTAGTATACCATATCGCCTTAGACTGTTGAGCGATAATTAAATAGATGACGTCGCAAGCATGTTAAAAGAAAGAGTACAGAACATTATTCACGGGGAAGTACTTAGAAACCTTCGAGTGAGATGAGTGCCTCATTCGGTGAACGCTGACCGAAACGAATTGAGAAAACTATTTTGGCTGCAATGTTTGGACCTTTTCAAAATGAATCCAACCAACACCGTGAGCCATCTTGGTACTGTCGATCAGACGTGCGCTCGCCACTTCAGACCAGATAGCAAACAGCAAACGAGGCAGTGAGTGTGAAAGGTGGTTGTTAGTTCCGCAACCTTTCATCATTACAGAGATATGAGATATTAACGTCTTCCGAGATGCACAGTCGAAGAAACCCGGCAACGATCCATGTTTTTACGGACCATTGCTCATGTATCTTCGTTGTTTTCTTTCTCATCCCAGCTCTTTCTCCTACAATTCAAGTCTCTTTGGCCAAGTAAGGGTTCTAAGTAAGGGTTCTGTTTGGGGAGCTGGACCATGAGAAAATGAGCTGCTGTTGGCCTAAGAGCTGAAATAAATGTGCAGGTCTGATAAATGGTTTACGATAAATGATGGAGAATTCGTTGAAATCGGGAAATGGCCATGGGACTATGACTGTCGTCAAAGAGTCGAGAGCCCTGACGTTTTATAAGCGTGTATTTAACACTCATTAGCAAAGGTGAAGGGCACAGGCAAAATATAATGTACCATATTGGCTAATGTTAGTGGTCAATAACTGGGGGCTCACGATGGAACATGAAGGTGTGCACTGAACAGCACGTGTGCCGCAGCTAGAACTTACGGCTTACACATATCTGTTCCAGAAATGAATGAGACAGAGAAGGAAAATTACAAATAGTGCACTATAAAGTCTACCGGTAACACATTGAGAGGACTCTCGCAAACGATATTTATACTCTGCTACGATCATTTCAAAGTCATTCTGTAGTTCGCATTCACTACATAAACAAAAGAAACAAGGGAGAAACGTAAGGACGCAGCGAACCAAGTAGTCTGCAGTGGCATTCTGAAGAACGTCGCAAATTACGTAGCTGCAACTTCATGAGAACAGTTTACCAGAGCTCCGGCTGCACACTGATGACCCCCCGCGATGCAGCAGCGTTCACTTCCAGTCGTTCACAACAAGACAGTTTTCCGCCAGCCGAACCGAAAACTGTGTGCAAGGCGATCGGAAATATGTGTGAAACCACGTCAAGTTATTTGCGAAAACTTTAATCTTCATTCTGAAATTAGACGCGAGTAGAAATACAAGTGAGAGATGCTCCAACTTCTCAAAGACAGCTCTTACTTTGCCGAAGAGCTCTAATAGTGCGAGAGAGAAAGAGTGAGAAAGAAAGAGAGCAGCCCGTAAAACCATGTTTCCATGTCCCGTTTTTCGTCTGCTGCAAATCAGAAGATGTCAATATTTTATGTCTCTGTTACAATGAAGATTGCACAACTAACGGCCATCTTTCAAGTGGAATTCGGTAGCCATGCAAAATGTTCTCTCCTTATTATTTACCTTAGACAAGATGAAACAATAAGTGGAGAGTACCTCGCCAGTTTTCTGGACCACATGGGTGAGAAAAATAAATGTTCAGAAAGCTACGTTGCAAACGAAGTAGTAATTTTTTGTCACCAGTCACAAACGTCCTTTCGTAACAGGATTAATGAGCGATTTTATGGCAAATTGTTGAAATATCCTCCCCGGTTACCAGATTTGGTACTTCTTTCTTCCACAAACTCACTCATGTAGAATCCTTACTGGAAAACATTTTGAGTCCAGTAAAGAGGTTATGGCTGCTGTGGAAGGTTATTATCGTACAAACTTCAAGAACGATAATTCAAGAGAGGGATCTACTTACAGGAAAAAAATCCTCTGATGTACATCAGGAGCACATCTAGAAACAAATGCCTTTGCCTTAAAACGAAAAATATAATCATTCATGTAATATTCTACTTAAAATTTCTCGTGGGGCAAAAATTATAGCCCACTGTTGCACAGAGGTTGTTCCATAATTAACCACTTCCTGTTATGTAAATGTCACCGGTTACTGTGAACTCAAGGGGTATATAGCGCAGAAATATTTGATAGAATTTGTGGGCTTGTCTTTGTACTGCGGGATAATTATTGTGGGTTTGTCTTTGTACCGCGGGATAATGTTACTTTCACCAAAATGACGAGATTTACACCACCCCAGAGCCAAAGAGCTCCAGTAACCTGCTCACCGACTTTCCGCTCCGAGTACTTTTTCTTGCACTGTCTACAGTCCAGCGTGACTGGGAAATAAACGCACGTAACTCTTATTAAAAAATAAAAAAACAAAACAAAACATAAGAATTGATGCACATAAGTATACAAAAATAGTTTATGTCTGTCTTTTGAAAATCCAAATACATATTCTAGGATCACTCTATCATTTCAGTGGAGGAAATGAAGCCTGTCACGAAGAATTATCAAGGAATCGGAAAAAGAAACAACCGTGTGAAACACAGCGTCTTTCATTGGCATACGATATCTTAAAAATGGCAGTTGCTGAAGAGCAGGTAGAGTGCGTATTCTTAGATTTTCTGAAGGTGTTCAACCTACGGTCGAATGTTCATTATAAGTGCAAGTAATAAGGTTCATCTGCCAAAGATGTTTAATGGTACCTCTAATGTACTCAATATACATAAGCGATTTACCAGTTACAGCCAACAGCGCCATCAGACTGTTAGCCTATGACGCTGGCCTACCGGCCCTTCGTCGAAAACTTTTTTTTTTTTCACATTTGACTGATTTCGTGCGGCCTTCCACCAATTTCTCTTCTATGCCAACCTCTTCATCTCAAAGTGGCACTTGCATCCAACTTCCTCAGTCATTTGTTGGATAAATTCCAATCTCTTCCCTACAGGTTTTTACTCTTCACAGCTTCCTCAAAGAAGTTTTTCCCTCATATCTTAATTGCTCTATCACCCTGCCACTTCTTCCTGTCGTTATTTTCCAGCCGGCAGCTGTGGCCGAGCGGTTCTAAGCACTTCAGTCCGAAACCACCCTGGTGCTACGGTCGCAGGTTCGAATCCTGCCTCGGGCATGGATGTGTGTGATGTCGTTAGGTTAGTTAGGTTTAAGTAGTTCTAAGTTCTAGGGGACTGATGACCTCAGATGTCAAGTCCCATAGTGCTTACAGCCATTTGAACCATTTTTGAACTATTTTCCACTTGTTTGATTCCTCACTGATCATACGGAGAACTTCCTCATTTGGTTTCAGTCCACCTAATCATCAACATCATTCTATAACACTAAATCTTAAACGCATGGATTGTCCTCGTTTCGAGTTTCTCTGCAGTCTATGATTAACTTCCTTACAGTTCAGAGCTTCAGACCTATCTTATCAAAAAAATCTTCCTCAAATTAAGGCCGTTGTCTGATACTACAAGAATTCTTTTGGCCAGGACTACCCTCTTTGTCTGCACTAGAGTGCTTTTTCTGCCCTCCTTGCTCTACCCATCAGTGTCATTTTGCTTACATGCTAGCAGAACTCCTTTACTTCGTCCACTTCGTGGCACTCAGTTTTGTTGTTAACTTTATCGCTTTCGTCTTTGTTCGGTTTACTCTCAGTCCATAATGTATTCTCGTTAGATTACTCATTCCGTTCGCCGGCCGGTGTGGCCGAGCGGATCTAGGCGCTTCAGTCTGGAACCGCGCGACCGCTACGGTCGCAGGTTCGAATCCTGCCTCGGGCATGGATGTGTGTGATGTCCTTAGGTTAGTTAGGTTTAAGTAGTTCTAAGTTCTAGGGGACTTATGACCTCAGATGTTAAGTCCCATAATGCTCAGAGGCATTTTTTTTCCAAAATGTCGTCGTAATCAAATTTTTCAGTTTTTCTCAGGAATTATAACACTTGATTATTTACACAATAGCCACAAACAACTAACTGCACATACGTCTCTGAAATTTCACATCCTGCTCTCTAGAATCTTAATTTCAAATACATGGTATTTTGTCCTCATTAATGAGATCTCTGTGTTAGCAGAACTGGGCCCTTTGAGAGGACTACGGAGTCCCTTATGCCTTAAAATTCGAGATACAGCCATAGCGTGGTAGCGGCTTTTGATACTTTGACCGGAGACATGGGAGTATTCGAGTAGCTCAGCCAATGAAAGCATTACCCGTAATAAACAACGATCTGGATTTTATTCTGCCTGTAAGTTTATTACGGTTTTTTCGCTTGGGACGATAGTTAGTGTGTCCACAGCGTCGTGATTTTGAATTTTAATGGCTGCTCAGATGTTGTTGCTGTTGGACAGGAATGCTGAATAGCGAAATAGAGCCGACCGGAAAGAATAAGTTTATTTTATCTCTTACAAGAGGATCTTACGAACTGCTGTACCCTCTTCCATTTTCTTCATACTTGTATGATATGAAAGTCACAGTGCGGACATGAGTTTTCTAAAAACGTACAACGCAATTTTCAAATTACTCGAAAAAATCGCCATTCAATGTTATAAGATTTCCAAGCGCTGTGACGTACAAAATCTTTGCGCATTAGTAGTTTAGTAGTCGGTAGCTGAGTGCGTAGCGCTAAAGACTGATCTGTAAGGTCGATAGTCTTCGTGCTATTAAGTTCGTACGCAACGTAATACAAGGGTTGCACAAAAATACTGAAACACCGCGAGAAATGTATGCTTGAACACAAATACAGAATCTAGCCTAGCGGGTTGTGCTGATGTATTTGACCGCAACTGATCAATGTCCTCAATACGTTGCAAGTGTCAGTCGTGGCCAGTAAGTGTTCTGTGTAGATGTGAGTGTATTATGTCGCAGCTGAGTGACTTCGGCCGCGCGGAGTGACCGATCGGTTTGAGGCGCCATGTCACGCACTACGCGGCCCCTCCCGCCGGAGGTTCGCGTCCACCCTCGGTCATGGATGTGTGTATTGTTCTTAGCATAAGTTAGTTTAAAGTAGTGTGTAAGTCTAGGGACCGATGACCTCAGCAGTTTGATCCCTTAGGAATTCATACACATTTGAACATTTTGAGTGACTTCGAAAATGGGCAAATTGTTTGTGCACGTAGGGTTGGTACTTCCGCAACTTAAGTAGCAGTGTGTTTAACGTTTCAAGATAAATAAGATTTTTTCTGTATACAGGGAACGCGGGAAAACATAATCCGCTAAGACAACGCGGACTAAAATTTGTGTTTAATGATTGTGACGGATGGCAACTAAAGAGAATTGTGACAAAAAATAAGAGGAAGACAGCTGCAAAAAACCGTTCATCAGTAATGTGAATGCCCGTATCTACATCTACATCTGTACTCCGCAAGCCACCTGATGGTGTGTGGCGAAGTACGTCTATCTGTTCTCCCTTCTATTCCAGTAACGTATTGTTCGTGGAAAGAAAGATTGTCGGTATGCCTCTGTGTGGGCTCTAATCTCTCTGATTTTATCCTCAAGGTCTCTTCGTGAGATATACGTAGGAGGGAGCAATATACTGCTTTGACTCCCCGGTGAAGGTATGTTCTCGAAACTTCAACAAAAGCCCGTACCGAGCTACTGAGCGTCTCTCCTGCAGAGTCTTCCACTGGAGTTTATCTGTCATCTCCGTAACGCTTTCGCGATTACTAAATGATCCTGTAACGAAGCGCGATACTCTCCCTTGGATCTTCTCTATCTCTTCTATCAACCCTATCTGGTACGGATCCCACACTGCGGAGCAGTATTCAAGCAGTGGGCGAGCAAGTGTACTGCAACCTACTTCCTTTGTTTTCGGACTGCATTTCCGTAGGATTCTTCCAATTAATCTCAGTCTGGCATCTACTTTACCGACGATTAATACCGGCCGGTGTGGCCGAGCGGTTCTAGGCGCTTCAGTCTGGAAACGCGCGACCGCTACGGTCGCAGGTTCGAATCCTGCCTGGGGCATGGATGTGTGTGATGTCCTTAGGTTAGTTAGGTTTAAGTAGTTCTAAGTTCTAGGGGACTGATGACCTCAAATGGTAAGTCCCATAGTGCTCAGAGCCATTTGACGATTAATTTTATATGGTAATTCCAGTTTAAATCACTCCTAATGCCTACTCCCAGATAATTTATGGAATTAACTGCTTTCAGTTGCTGACTTTCTGTATTGTTGCTAAATGATAAAGGATCTTTCTTTCTATATATTCGCAGCACATTACACTAGTCTACATTGAGATTCAATTGCAATTCCCTGTACCATGCGTCAGTTCGTTGCAGATCCTCCTGCATTTCAGTACAATTTTCCATTATTAAAACCTCTCGATATACTACAGCATCATCCGCAAAAAGCCTCAGTGAACTTCCGATGCTATCCACAAGGTCTTTTATATATACTGCGAGTAGCAACGGTCCTACGACACTCCCCTGTGGCACACCTGAAATCTTCTTACTTCGGAAGACTTCTCTCCATTGAGAATGACATGCTGCGTTCTGTTATCTAGGAACTCTTCAATCCAATCACACAATTGGTCTCATATTCCATATGCTCTTACTTTGTTCACGAAACGACTGTGGGGAACTGTAACGAACGCTTTGCGGAAGTCAAGAAACACGGCATCTACCTGGGAACCCGTGTCTATGGCCCTCTGAGTCTCGTGGACGTATAGCGCGAGCTGGGTTTCACACGACCGTCTTCGTCGAAACCCATGCTTATTCCTACAGAGTAGATTTCCAGTTCCAGAAAAGTCATTATACTCGAGCATAATACGTGTTCCAAAATTCCACTAGTGATCGACGTTGGAGATATATGTCTATAGATCTGCACATCTGTTCGACTTCCCTTCTTGAAAACGGGGATGACCTGTGCCATTTTCCAATCTTTTGGAACACTACACTCTTCTAGAGACCTACGGTACACCGCTGCAAGAAGGGGGGCAAGTTCCTTCGCTTACTCTGTGTAAAATCGAACTGGTATCCCATCAGGTCCAGCGGCCTTTCCTCTTTTGAGCGATTTTAATTGTTTCTCTATCCCTCTGTCGTCTATTTCGATATCTACCATTTTGTCATCTGTGCGACAATCTAGAGAAGGAACTACAGTGCAGTCTTCCTCTGTGAAACAGCTTTGGAAAAAGACATTTAGTATTTCGACCTTTAGTCTGTCATCCTCTGTTTCACTACCAATTTGGTCACAGAGTGTCTGGACGTTTTGTTTGGATCCACCTACCGCCCTGACATAAGACAAAAATTTCTTAGGATTTTCTGCCAAGAAATTTTTTTCGAACTCGTTGAACGCCTCTCGCATAGCCCTCCTCACACTACATTTCGCTTCGTGAAATTTTTGGTTGTCTGCAAGGCTTTGGCTATGTATATGTTTGCTGTGAAGTTCTATTTGCTTCCGCAGCAGTTTTCTAACTCGTTTGGTGTACCACGGTGGCTCTTTTCTATCTCTTACGATCTTGCTTGGCACATACTCATCTAATGCATATTGTTCGATGGTTTTGAACTTTGTCCACTGATTCTCAACACTATTTGTACTTGAGATAAAACTTTAACTGTTTCAAATAGTTCGGGTCTGTTTGTCACCAGAAGGTCTACTATGGTATCGCCACGAGTCGGTTCTCTGTTTAACTGCTCAAGGTAGTTTTCAGATAATACACTTAAAAAAAAGGCATGTAAATTGAAATGAGCGCGTATGGCATCGTAGGTCGGGAGGTCCCTATTCGTAACAGGGAAACGTAGTGCCGAGGCCATAAAACCTGGAGAAATGGAAGAAAGTCATCTGGTAAGATGAGTCTCGTTTCACACTGTTGTCAACTTCTGGCCGAGTTTACGTAGCAAGAGTGCATCGTGGTGGGATTTTCGGTGACGATTTGGGCAGTCGTGTCGTCGTATTCCACGGGCTCCGTGGCGACTCTGCAAGCTCGCATTACTACCAAGGATTATGTGACCATTTAGGCTGATCAGATGCGTACAGTGCTGCAATGTTTACACGCCAGTGGTAATGCTGTAAAGGCTACAGGGCCTTATTCATACATACAGCTAGTATGGTATAGGACTGGTTTTGTGAGCACGGGCGTGGCGACCACAGCCATCAGATCTCAATATTATTGAAAATTTGTGGTCTGCTTTTGAGAGAAGGGTGTGCGATAGCTATCCACCTCAATCACCGTTTCCCGATCTTGCCACTGTTTTGCAGGAAGAATGGCATAGGAATCCCCTGAAAATCATACAGGACCTGCATTTATCCGTTCCGTAACAACTAGAAGCTGTTTTGACTGCGAACTGCTTTCAAAATGGTTCAAATGGCTCTGAGCACTCTGGGACTTAATTTCTGAGGTCATCAGTCCCCTAGAACTTAGAACTACTTAAACCTAACTAACATAAGGACATCACACACATCCATGCCCGAGGCAGGATTCCAACCTGCGACCGTAGCAGTCGCGCGGTTCCAGACTGTAGCGCCTAGAACCGCTCGGCCACCTTGGCAGACACGAACTGTTTTCCTGCAACTAATTAGGCATAGTGATGTGTTGTGTTTTTGGGGTTTCCATGTTGTTGCGCCCCCCCCCCCCCCCCCTTGCATTTCGGCAACAGGTCTGATTTTTGATACACCGCCCTTTGTAAACTAACTTCCCGTTATTGACCTATGCTGCTGATGATGAAGAAAAAAAATACGATTATCCTTGAGTATGCTAAGTGTATACGTTCATCCATAATAATGATCCATTATGCCCTTCGTTGTTGTCTCTGTAAGTTCGTAAAGTCAACAAAAAATACTTCTCCTTTTTTTATTCAGTTGCCCCCACTTTTTTGAACAATAATTCTTTCCCTCTCCCACTCACTTATGTAGGATTTATTTACATGCTTCTGTCACACACAGCTATGTTGACTAAACGTCCGCCTACTTAGCTGGGTGGTAACGTGCTCGCCTCCCATGCAAACGGGTCCGGGTTCGATTCCAGACAGGTTGGAGATTTTCTCCGTTCGGGGACTGGGTGTCGTGGTGTCCTCATCATCATTTCATCCTCTTCACCGTCGCGCAAGTCGCCCAATGTGGCGTCGAATGAAATAAGACTTGCACTTGGCGGCCGAACTTCCCCGAATAGTGGTCTCCCGACCAACGATGCCATACGCGCTCATTTCAGTTTTCATGTTGACTAAAGAAAGAAGTTGATCTCCAGTAAAAAAGATTGAATCTCGCCACTGGAAACAATTTTTTCTTATAAAGGGTGATTTAACAGCCCCTACTCATATGGTTTTATGCAACCCGCACTACATCTTTATCAGGCAGGCGACAGTCATGTTATCAAGGTAAGTTTCCTCTCAGAGCTTTTTGCGACTTTTGGCAAACGGAATCATACTGTCAAAAATACAAGTGAGGACTGGCCGTGAGTTACACGGTATTTTTTTTTTTTTGACCTGGATATACTTTACTTGGGCCTCACTTATCCAGCTGTCTACTGTTTTTATTTGTGTAATTTGTGGTGTAATCATACAGGTTTTGAATGTCTAAATTTATTTCGTTTATAATACTTAATCTTTCGTAAATAGTTCAAAATCCTTGCCTTATAAAGTGTCTTTCACCATCGGAAACAATAAACTTAAGAGGAGATATCAAAACAGGAAGTGTGGAAGTAACAACTTCCCGGAATGTAACCAACTGAAAGGATTAATTTATGACTCGCCACGTAAAGGTGCTGAAATAGTTTCAAAACAAAATTTGTTTTATAGTTCTAAGAGGTCTTCATATACCAGTTGTAATGCGACATGTTCATCTCCACCTCCAGAGTGACCTGACCAATAACATTGTTCTATCACGTGGGATTGCATAAAACATCGGCAAAGGCAACTGCATCACCCTGTATATTAATCTTGTCCGGCTACCGTTTCTGTTACAGTTGTAGTCCAGGTTGCATAAAACGACGTCGGTAGGGGTGGCGAATTTGTATCATATTCTTATAATACAAAAGCAAATGTTTACTCTTAATTTTTGCTCGTATAAAAACAAATTAAAATTTTATACAAACACATTATATGCCTACTTGTTCGACGAAAAAGTTATATGCATCAATAATATTGTTGATTCTCTGGAAAAGACAAAGTATTTTTTTCTATTTGTCATTCCGAATTTTTGCACCAAATTTTTAATTTACTATGAATATTGGCATTTTCATTCGATTACTAATTAATAATAAAACACGTTATTTTTATGAAAAGATTGTGATACAATTCGTTAATAAATATGGAATTTAAATATAAGAAGAACATGTTTGCACTGGCGAGAGTGGAAGCAGCAACTGTACAGGTACCAGTGTTCAACGCTGTATTCTCCACTACCAACGGCACTGCTAATAAAAGACAAATGCACTCTAAAATCTTGTAATTTTCGAAAAAAGATCTTTTAGAATTGCTTTATACCACTTGAGGGAACTGATTTCCGAACACTGACTTTCATGGCCTACACGTGTAAAGAAATTGGAAGAGTGTAGAGCAGTCCGTGAGGTCCACCTGAGATAGGCTAATCTACATAGTTTGTGGAAAAATTGAAACAGGATGGCTGGATGGGGACTGAAATACGGGGCCTCTCGAATAAGCGCCTGCTATCTTATAACCACTAAAACATAAAGCAGACAGTATAGTGAAAGATTTTTGGCTGAACCCCACTTTATGATGTTAATTAATATTGTAATGAATTTTTGTGAAAGGCTACATTGGGAGGTTTTTAAAGTTATTAGACACTTCACTTAAGTGTGCCATTTGTAATTATTGTCATAGTTACAGACATCAGCAAGAAAATTATGACTACTGATCTACTATGGACGTAGTAAGCCCGTCCAGTCGATAGCCTTCAACACGTGGCGAAACCAAGGTGAAACCACTTCCAGACGTCCTGGGATTTGGCAGCCACCCCTCGTTACAGACTGGGCAGACTGGTAAAACAGGACAGGCAGCGAACTTTGGTGGAACTAACATTAGGCTTTAATTCTGGGTAGAGTACAACTGTGTCTGAACACACGGTGCACCGTACCCAATGTTAACACCACAACACTGGCAACTACTACTTGACCATCGGCAGTGGACGTTGGCGCAGTAGCAGAGCGTTGCATGGTCTGATGAATTTCGATACCTTTTTCATAATGCCGCTGAGAAGAAGCGAATCCTTCGTCTTCCAGGTGAAAAAGTCCTTAACATTTTTACTGCGGGACGGAGAAAAGCTGGCGGCGGCTCCATTATGCGTTGGGAAACATTCATGTGGTCATCCACGGATCCAGTGGAGCTCGTGCAAGGCACCTTTATATCAAAGGAGTATCGCACACTGTTTAAGTCCACGTACACCCCTTAATGAATCCTGTTTCCCGACGGCAGTGACGTTTTTCAACAAGATAATGCGCCATGTCACAAGACCTGAAGTGTGATGGAGTATTTCGGGGAACACAGTGGCGAGTTCTAGTCGGTGTGCTGGCCCCCCAACTTGACAGATTCGAACCCAATCGAACCATCTTGGACGTGATTGAACGTGGCGTCAGAGCTCATCGTCCCCCTCCCTGGAATTTACGGGAATCAGGTGACGTGTGTGTGCATATGTGGTTCGAAATCTCTCCGGCGGCATACTAAGGCCTCATTGCTTCTGTGGCACGACGCGTCGTTGCTGTTATCCGTGACAATGGTGGACATACCAGCCGTTAGGTAGATTGTCATGATGTTCTGACTGATCAGTGTAAAGGAACTGTGAGCAATGGCGCCACGATGATGACGCATTCGTTGATGTCTGGAAGGCATTCAGGACTTCTAGCAGACGGAAGTAAAAATGTAGTTTTTAACGGAACTAAATCTAAAGTTACAAAAATATTTTCGGTAGTATCCGAAGGGAGAGTTATAGGTCTGTTGCTGTTTATACTCGTAACACACGGAAAATATACTGCGGTTACCGTACGCCACTTCACGCGAGTGTTCACGGACGATGATTTTGTCTATTGGGAGGTTTGAAGGCCAGAGGACCATCGAAATGCAGGAACATTGCAGATGATCGACAATTGACGCACTGACTGGCGGGTGACTCTAAACGTAAATCAATGTAACGTATTGTACTTATACAGGGGAAGAGAAGCATAACCGTTTGATTAAACAATTGGAGATAATTGATTCGAAACAGTAACAACCATGATAAACCTCGGAGAAACCGTCCAGAGTGACAATGAAATTGTCACAAAAGACTAACTGTGGGAAATGCAGATTCCAGCGCGAGATTCAGTGGAGAAATATTTAGGAAACAGGTCCGCGGAGGAAGGAGCTTGCGAAACTCTTCTTGAAGGCAGTTCACCAGTTCGGGTCCCTTGAAAGACAGCGTTTATAGAAGAGAAGATCTAACGAAGAGTGTCGTGTTTTGTTAGTGCGTGAGCGTTATCAAAGTGCTCAATAAATGCCAGTGACAGGCAAAAGAAGAGAGGTTTTGCTGTTGAAATTCCGATAGTGTACTCTCCAAGAAGAATGGGGAAACATATTACTTCCTCCCACAAACGTCTTGGGGACTGTCGACGTCGAGAAAATCAGAGAAACTAGAGCTCGCATGGAGGTTCACCGATAGTCGTTTTCTCACGAATAATTCACAAACTGGACCAGGAATGGGAGAAATGATACTTGTACCAGAAGTACACTTCGCCAACAACCGTAAGATGGCTTGAGAGGTAAAGATATCAGTACAGTGTGCCAGATACCAGAACGTATATACAGCACGACACAGTCGTTTTGTTTGCACAAAATGTTCTGTTTTGCACTTCGTTTGATAGTTTGTGGTACCCTTCACAAAACACAATTTTAAAACATTTCACTTATTCCTCTCATTAGATGAAAATAATAAAACAGTAACAAGCACATTATACTAAAGAAAATTTTAGGCTCTTTTTTCCGTTGTTTTAGTAGACAAACGGGACATTTTCTGGCAGAGTAAGACAAGATTCCTTCAGTCCAAGTTGTTACCAGCTGACGATTGGTCTGTTCGATGACGTCGGAACAAGAATCGGCGACGTGGAGGCGGCGAGCGTTGCGAGTCTTGCGGCTGAGGCCAGAGCTGGACGTAAGTGGGCCTCTACCGGCTGTGGCCTACTGATGCACTTCGCGCTCAGAACTGAGCAGTTTGCGAACTGTATATGAACAGGTTTTCATCAAGACTAGCAGCAATTTGTCCTTCATGAGCGCTCTTATTCAAGTCCAACACAGTAGGAGGATCTCTCTCCGAATATCTCTAAGTTTTCTGTGAGTGTGTCCATACAACTGATTGGCCGAGTCGGTTTCTTCGCCTCGTCAATCGAACCATTTGTAAAATACTTTTGCCGCTGTTCCATAATACACTGGTGAGAAACACAGTAATCTGTCGGTAGAAAAAGCTTACAACTACGAGAACATCAGAAATACTAGGCCCTCCAAATAACGAAAAACAATTACGAAAAATGTAATTTTCAATCTAAAATTTATTGTACGTACTTCTTTCTGAAAGGGCCTAGTCATGAAGTGATGCACGGTCATTTTCTGATCTCGTACATTTTGGGCTTACTTCACCAGTGCCAGATGTACGTTATACTGATTTGATAATACAACGTAAATAATTATTTGCATTATATATGCTTATATTTAGAACATGTTCAACTGTGTTTACAATCATCAGACCTTTACTGGTTTTATGCTATTCTTTTTTTTTAATTTAGTGCTAATTTCTACTAAATTACTACACCTAACATCTATAATAAGTTTTGTAGATTCTAATCCTTCTCGCCCCTAACTATTTCTCCCTTTAGTCTTGCTTCCTGCACTAAGTTACCTAATCCTAGAAGCCATAGCAGACGTATCACTAAACCACCCGTATAGCTGAGCGCATTAACGCGCCGCTTTCGAGACTTGGGGAGACGAATTTCGCTCGAATCGAATCCGCTTCGCAAATTGAAGATTAGAGTTGGTGAGCTGGCCAGCCTGTATGTGGTTTTTGAGCAGGTTTCCACATCCCATCGGGTGCATACCGAGCTGATACCCACGTCTCGCCTCAAATACTCGCTACGCTAACATTTAGAAAACGCTCTCACTCAAAATGGTTCAAATGGCTGTGAGCACTATGGGACTTAACATCTATCGTCATCAGTCCCATAGAACTTAGAACTACTTCAACCTAACTAACCTAAGGACATCACACACATCCATGCCCGAGGCAGGATTCGAACCTGCGACCGTAGCGCCTAGAACCGCCAGGCCACACCGGCCGGCAAACGCTCTCACTCTTGCATATCGAATTAACTCCAGACGCAGACAGACGGGGTGGACAGATTTCTTCGTGGGAGATGACTATGGCTAATGATCTTAGATGTTTAGTCTCTTCAAACTCTTAATCAGCAGCAACAGATACTCCGCTAGCTTTTGCCTTCTTCTGGCAAATGTCCCTCTGAGTTCTTCCTCACAAATTTATTTAGCACTTTGCGTTCCACACTTTATCTACGCACAGATTTCAATATAATTCGCGGAAAAAAAGAAAGAAAAACACTTTAATCAGTTTCTTTTCCGGATTTCCAATGGCCACGTTAACACTACACTCCAGATGTAGGCTTTCAGGGAGTCCTTGCTGATTTCTGTATCAATATGGGAGTCCTT
Source organism: Schistocerca nitens (assembly GCF_023898315.1). NCBI lineage: Eukaryota > Metazoa > Arthropoda > Insecta > Orthoptera > Acrididae > Schistocerca > Schistocerca nitens. The sequence continues at coordinate 924,778,965 of NC_064617.1, read as the reverse complement.
CCTGATTTCTGTATCAATATCTCACACCAACTGGGCTTTGTTCGTTTGCACCAGTGTACACCTGATATCTTCCAGAATTCGACAATACTGTGTACTCTTACAAGGGAACCTCCCCATCGCACCCCCCTCAGATTTAGTTATAAATTGGCACAATGGATAGCCCTTGAAAAACTGAACACAGATCAATCGAGAAAACAGGAAGAAGTTGTGTGGAACTATGAAAAAACTAAGGAAAATATACAAACTGAGTAGTCCTTGTGCAAGATAGGCAACATCTAGGAGAGTCCGAGTTGAGGAGCGCCGTGGTCCCGTGGTTAGCGTGAGCAACTGCGGAACGAGAGGTTCTTGGTTCAAATCTTCCCTAGAATGACAAGTTTACTTTCTTTATTTTTGCAAAGTTATGATCTGTCCGTTCGTTCATTGACGTCTCTGTTCAGTGTAATAAGTTTAGTGACTGTGTTTTGCGACCGCACCGCAAATCCGTGCGATTAGTAGCCGAAAGAACGTGCCTATCCAATGGAAACCGAAAACATTTAATTGCAAGGTCATAGGTCAACCGATTCCTCCACAGGAAAGCACGTCTGATATATTCTATACGACACTGGTGACGGCATGTGCGTCACATGACAGGAATATGTTGTCGACCCACCTAACTTGTACACTTGGTGAATGGGTAAAAAGATTCTTCTACCTTGCCCAATTTAGGTTTTCTTGTGGATGTGATAATCACTCCCAAAAAAGTGTGAAAACATAAGAGTTTGTCACATAAACTGCAACAAATGAATGCAACAGTTTCACAGTCGCACAGTTTTGTCTGTGCTCTGTCAAAACGTATGTTTTTAACGTTTTCAAATTTTTTCGTGTGTAGACCGTCAAATCCTGCATATGTCCAAGCAAATCTGAACATGTCCTGGAATTTTGGAGAGCGAAGTTGATTATATGTGCGTGCCTGAACTTTGATAATTGTCTGAAAATAAAAAAGTAAAATTTTCTCCCGAGGGAAGACTTGAACCACGGACCTATCATTCTACTACCGCACACGCTAACCACGTGACCACGGCGATCATGGGTTTACACGCACCTAGTTGTTGCCTATCTTACACATGGACTACTCAGTTTGTATATTTTGCTTATTTTTTCATACTTCCACACAACTTCTTCCTGTTTTCTCGATTGATCTGTGTTCAGTTTTTCAAGGCCTATCCACTGTACAAACTTATAACTTATTCTGAGGGGGGTGCGATGGGGAGGTTCCCTTGTTAGTTCCCAGACAGATGAATTCCTTCACTACTTGCGCCACCTTTTCGTTACTAGTTTAATCTTAAGCAGATCTTTGTTCTCCTTTCAACTACTCTTCATCTCCTCCGTCTTTGCGATTCTTCTCTTTTAGTCACATTCTGTACTTTGTTCATAACCCGATTAGAAAATCCATTTTTCCGACATGGTGGGGTATTATGTTCACTGGCAGTTTATGATGCAACGTTCCTGATGTTTCAGCATGTTTGTTCGAACAACACAGCCAGGAAATCAATAACCTGTGTTTGCAGATGTGACAGGTGGGGAAGTTGATGTGAACAAAACAGAATTTTAAAATTGATTTTATTTGTGAATCCGCCTGTGTTGTAGCTCTGTCTGGAGTTCTCCTGTGGAAACTGCTGGTACAGTACAGCTGTCAGACCACCGGGGACAGGACACATTCCCCCTGCCCAGTGACAGTCGGCTGTCTGTCGTTTAATGTAATTGCAGTCGTCGATGTCGGCACAGTATAAGAAATGCGCCGCAACTCTCTGCTCATTCCAGAGACATGGTGGAGACCCTCTCTCAATTAAAACTTACCGGAGAGGCTTTTCGACAAAAACATTCTCCAGGATCTTCGTTAAGAGTCTCAAGTGAGTCACGTCTCACAGAGGGAATTTCTGTTGTGAAGAAGTTTCCTATCAGGATACCACAGCAGACTAGTCTGCGATCCAAAAACAAGAAGAAAAATCGGCAGTAACAATAATAAAAGAACCAGTGAAAACGAGTGGAATCGTAAAATTCCATGGCTGAACAGAAAAAAAAAATGCTTCGTAAGAACATTTTCCCCTAAAATCAGCGACACTTTTAGATTAGTTTCCCGGATGGTTTGTGGTACAAAGCCCACCGTTGTCTGTGAACTCATCATCTTCTTCAAGCTATGCCTTTTGGCTGCAACCACTCTACCCTATTTCGTGGTTCTCTTTTCCTTTCTTGATAATTTTAACTATTTATTCCTTGAAACATATCTTTCTTTTTCTTTCCCAAATTTTTTCTCTCAAGTATTTTTATTCAAAACTTACCGTTAAATGTAAAGAATATTCGCTTTCCTTTTTTGAATTTTGCTATCAGATTTCTTCGCCCATTGATCGCTTTCAAAACATCCTCAAGTTATTTTCTCTCTGATCTGATGGTCCTCGTTTGTTTTTTCCAAAGCCACAGTTGCATTACTTCTAAGCGTTTTGTTTATCTTAGTAACTTTCACAGCAATACATGCACCCACTACATTTATGTATCTACAGTCTCCTTATAATTAATAATACTTAATAATATTGTGGCAGAGCAGAATAATTTTACTGCATTTGTTTAAACTTTTTTAAAAATTCTACAGAACACAAAAGGTTAACTCTGAACCCGTGTGTCAATCAGAACGTCAACAAGGGTACTGACAGTGTGACAGACGCCAAGCCAAGAGACGAGCAAAGCGAGGCAAGCAGAAAAGCAGGTGTTACCATGCTACATAACAAGGCTACATAACTCCAACGGCCCAGCACCACTGCAGAATTCAACGCAGGCAGAAAGGACCGAGCTAGGATCCCAGAGCAGGATAATTATTGAATTACCACAGCGAGGTAAGGAGTGCTGACGGATCGATAAAAAAGGGCAAATGTGCTCACACACCCAGAGTCACCGAATCATAGGCACGTGCCCGACCCTTTTAATAACGAGTCTTTCGGAGCTTAAAGACACGTTCAGTCTTGCTGCTACTGTATCCATGTTGCTAGAGGCAGAGAATGACAAGTCTATTGACTTTCAGTGACAACACTGATTGATAATGGCCTACCTGCTACCTGCTTGCTGCCTTCAGCACCTAAATGCCGCCAACCTAATGCATACCACATCAATGGTCTGCTGTAACTGCCTACTGGGTGACTGTGGATGAGAAGCCTTGGGTGCCTCCATCCCTCATCCATCTTGGGTGCAAGCTGCCCTCTCCACACCGAAGAGTCGCACAGCCTCCTAGCCAACTCGAGGACATCTGTTGTAACCTTGGTGGATCCATGGTGGTAATCAGGGCCCAGTCCTCACGACAACCAACACCCTAAACCACTGACGGCGGTTTCCACTTGAGTGCGCGAAGGGCTGACTTCGAGAGATCTGAGGTGGAAGCCGCACTGTATCGAAGAACGTTCGTCGGGCGACGCCTCCTAAGTCCTACGCTGTCACCAGCACAGCACTTAATAATATAACAACAATAACATAATGATTATACTATGTGATGGACCGCACTGACAGTCCAGATATCGATGCCAGACACTTGTCTTTCATGGCAAATATTCTTACTGAATGAGCTACCGAGGAAAGTATGATTGACTAGCTCTCATCATTAATCTGCTAATGCCTCTGTCCTAATGTTGGTTCCATATTATCTCTTCCCCATACTGAGATACATACTGGTGACTTGACTGTCACCACTGCCTATGTTCGATGTCAAAGCAATAACATCTCACGGATGGCAGGTGTCAGCACTAACAGTGGAGGGTTTATACAGCACGTCCGGGGGATGTGGAATACAGTGCAGTAGTTGTCGTAATGCTGAAACAGGTGGATTTCTCTGACGTCCAAAAGGGCATTATCATTGGCTTTCGCGCCAAGAGTGGAAGCATTTCCGAAAAGGCTACGTTTGTAAACTGTACCCTTGCCGCCGTGGTTATAGTGCACCGTGCATGTTGAAAATACACTATCCAAAACGTGCACCGAGGAACTGTGGTGTAAAACGGTCTATAGATGACCGGAGTGAACGACTGATGTGGGGATGTGTACAGGCGAATATACGTGAAACTGCTGAACAACTGACCACCCAGATGAGCCAGGGGTTACCAACAGTGTCTCCTCAACGACTGTTCAGAGCACATTGCTGCATATGCGGCTCTGCAGCTGTCACTTGGTTCACGCTCCCATTTTGACTGCTGTTCACCGGCTTAGAGGACTGGAATGTCACGCTTATACTGTAACTGGACGTCCACTGAGTGCCGGTAAGTCGCCTTTCCAGGTGAATCATGTTTTATGCTGTATCAGTCAGATGGCCGTTGGCGTGTGTGGCCCATCAACAATCGTCGTAAGGATCCAGGCCGGAAGAAAATGGCTCTGAGCACTATGAGACTTAACTGCTGAGGTCATCAGTCCCGTAGAACGTAGAACTACTTAAACCTAACTAACCTAAGGACATCTCACACATCCATGCCGGAGGCAGGATTCGAACCTGCGACCGTAGCGGTCGCGCGGTTCCCGACTGCAGGCCGGAAGAAGGAGTGTTATGGTCTGGGGAATGTTTTCGTGGCATTCTCTGGGTGATCTCGTCATTATAGAAGGCACAATGGATCAATAGAAGTAAGCATCTATTCTTGGGGATCGTGTGCACCACAACATGCAGTTTGTTTCCTCTTTGGCACCATGGCATCTACCAGCAGGACAATGCAACGTGTCACACAGCTCGGAGTAAACGTACGTGGTTCGAAGAGCACCTGAATGATTTTACCGTATTCCTCCGGCCGTCAAATTCCCCGGATTTAAACCCAATCGAGAAACTGTGGGACCTCATCGACCGGTCTGTTCGTGCCAACCGAGAAACCTAGCTCAGCTGCCCGTTGCACTGGAGTCGGCATGACTCTACATCCCTGTCGCTAATTTCCAGACCCTCACTGTCTCTTTTCCCACACGTCCACACTGAAAAACGTGATTATTCGAGCTTTTGACAGGTGGTCACATTAATGAGACTGGGCCCTGTAGAAAGGTGATGAAAATGGAAAAGATATGGACCCACTTGGGTGCTAAAATGTGATCTGAAAACAGAAGTGACAGTGCCCCTAACTGGGTTTGAAAATGTAGTGAATTCATATTAATAAAGTAGGGAAAAAACCGCGTGTAGACACATCTGGTAACGTGTCATTTAGGAGCCACACAACGGAATCAGTGGTTGATGAAGACATGGGCAGCTGGTATGATGTCGGCGCGAATATCGATCTTGAGGCGATATGACCTGATGTCGTGTGGCCATTAATTGGCAAATGGCAGTTTTTATCTCCGTATTTCCATGTACTCACACCCTCACAAGTGACACCAAGAGGAGTTCAACACACGTTTTTCTCCTCACTCCTGACCAATCGCTCTCCAAATAAAACCAACACCTAGTGATCGACGTAACTCTACTGTCCTCGCCGAAATGGATGCTTTCTGGCTCCCAATGTACGTGCGGCATCCATTTATTGTCTACAGTAATTAGACTACAGTTTTTGAGAATAGCTTATATCTGAATTTGGATTTCAACCTGCGGGAACGCTGTTGAATACTTATATACACTTGCATCAGACTAACAGATAGACCAACCGACACAGAATGCGACTGAGGATGATAAAACTACAAATAGGCATCGGTATGAAGATAGGGGTCAGGTTTATAGTCTGAAAATGATCAAAAAACAGGCTGACATGCCTCCATGATGCAAAGGCAGAACATATCATGTGAAAAAGCAGACGAGTCAGTATGACATCGCATGAAAATCTCTTAAAAAGGTCTTCAGAACAACTCTCAGAATGATCACAAAATCAGTCAGAATGATACCAGAACGCACATGCTCAACAGGTTTGCCCTCCTTCCCACACTCTCGTCTTACAAGGCAGCACTGAATTTCCCACAATGTCATCTTGTCATTGGGTGGGCTCAACATCCAGTGTCACCCAAAGAACGGTTGACGCTGGAAACTTAATCTTGCTAGTCTTGGTTATAGGGGGACAGTCATTTACATCTCGTTTTGGAAAGTCTGTCGGCAGTGGTTGGGACTCTGAAAAAGAATTCAGGTGGTGTTCCCACGAAGTAAGCGTCTCGACGCCTGCCATTGCCTGCGGAAAGTTCCGTAACAGATTAAGCGTCGCATTTCCTTGTTATACCTCTGTGAGTGTGTCGAAGTGTTTATTTACATTCCCTAGTCGTCAAGAAGGCTGCAGCTGAACAGCAGGTCTATGTATAACAGAACTGCTTTTAAGCCTGTCCGTTCAAGTGTTTCGTGTCCTTAGAAACTTGGTGACATCGCTCACCTGTCAGATGATCTTTAGCAGGATTCTCTTTCCAGGGAGAGGCACAGTACTTGTAAATCACTGTGTCTTTCGGGAAAGATGACCGGAACCCTCTCGCATTCGGGAGGACGACGGTTCAATCCTTAAATCTCTCCAGGCAAATGCCGGGATGGTTCCTTTCAAAGGGCGCGGCCGAATTCCTTCCCCATCCTTCCTAATCCGATGCTACCGATGACCTCGCTGTCTGGTCTCCTCCTCCAAAACAACCTCAATCGGAACCCTTTGACCTGAGCATCGGACTGCGAAGTATTACAACAACTTTCTAGACTAGCACGTTGTGGAGAAACAGTAGGTATTTGCGCAGCGAATATTCCGTTGTGAATATGTAACTATACGAAGCATTAAATGTGTGACAAGGATTTTTATACGTGTTGGGTAGCGCCGTCATAAAGAATTCAACTGCGAGAGTTAATGGCCTAGGTTCGAGACTCGGTCCAGGCACTGTTTTAATAGTTCCACTTATTGCCTTAGTTAATCGATAAATACTATCGCAATCGAAGGTCGAGCACCTTCCATCATTAAAAGTGACGAATATCAAACTAAAAGGACATAACTGATAGAACAGAAATCAGAAACGATGTAGAACTTTTTCTTGCAAAATAAACAGCAACTACCAAGCATTGCCTCATGTCACTTGAGGGAAGACCTTTAAGAAGTTGTGGAACTGGTTTGTAGATATCTATTTAGAACTGGCAGGTCTAGAAGCTCCCCCGCCACAGTCAGTAAATTATAGACTAGTTTGAAATGAGAGGAAATTGGTTTTTGGTCTCTTGCTCGAAGTCCTCAATACCAAAAAAATTGACATGCCTTAATGCGTTCATAAGGAATTACTATATCTAAAAATTTTGTCATTTTGAGAGTAAAAGTGGAGAAAAGTCTACAGTCGCTTCCTAGTTCCTATTCCTTAAGAGTGATGTCAACTGAACTGCATAGGAAGATAGTAGGTCGAATGAACGCCGTTAGGAAATATCTTCCACAGGGCTATGTACAAAATGATTATCAACCTTTACAAGCATAATGCTTACGTAATGCTATCAAAGCCTCACTCGAACTCGTCTGTCTGCTTAAAATGAGATGCATGATGGTACATGTTATCATGTTGCCAACTTCAGGATCCAACGTCGTGAGTTGCAGCATACAATGTATCTTCTATGGTTTCGACGGTGAGGCTGTAAAGGGTCGCCTGTTCTTGTTATCATGAAGAGCCGTATAGTATGGTACTGAATCACGAAAATAATTCAGGAACTCAGACTTGGTCAATGAACAATGAAGAGATGCACAATGGTAATTGCTAGGAAGACAGAAGAAGAAATGAATGAATCGGATTACAAGTTGGAGCGATGGACGTAATTGCGACTGTAATGAAAAAAAAGTAGGCTGGAAAATAGATGGTAGAGGGAATCCAGTAAATATCTTCCGTGGTCCAAGAGATAAGAAAACATCGATATGACGACCTAATGGAATGTGGGTAGATTACAGACCAAACAGAAACATTCTCGATGGGTATAGCTGAAGACTGCAGTGAATGAAAACGTCTACAGGAGGACTTCTCAGCAGTGGAGGTCAAGTGAGTGATAACGACTGAAAAAGTATAAATCTCATGAGGTATTTTGGCGTGCAACATGATATAGCCAAGGTTATGAAGTATGAACTCCGTGAAGATAGTAGCTCTTGTGGGTAGCATCTACCCTTGACAATTGGTACCTCAAATGGTTTTCACATGACAACTTCCAGTGGCTTAAAGGGTAATGCGAATGATTTATCATGGAATTTTACTGTCCCGGAAAACATAAGTCGGGTTATCAGTACTAACACACGGATAAGTAGCGCGTCACCTCTGTGTGACACACGCTGACCGTATCAGAATGCTGACACATCCAGAGTCCAAAACGAAGTGCGATGTGCACTTCTCAAAGTGTGTGGATAACGCTCCACTATTATTAGCAGATTTCAGGTGTTTGTTAACTTCTCTCTCGTCTCGTGCAGAGTGTGTATTAAAATCAATTTATTTGTCTATTGCTGAAGCGGCTAGTATCCTCATGAGCGATAGACCACAGCAAACCGTAATGACTGCAAAATACCGAAACAAACCGTTCGAAGCGGCCTGAAAACGAACGACCGCACTGTAAGAGGTTGTGGATCACGGATAAGTTCACTGACAAATTCCAAGAGAGTTCGTTCCAAAAATGGTCAGACACACGACATGTTGCTTTTTCCTACATGCATTTCGTGAAATGACGAGAAGGAAATCCGAAAATTAATGCTCATCCGAAGACTTACTGATGGTCGTTCTCCCAATATACCATTCATGAGTGGGACAGGCGAGGGAGGAAAAATGATGATACAAGGAGTAACAATCACCAGGTGGCTTGCAAGGTCTAGAAGTCCGTACGCATACGTTTATAGACAACGCATGCAAAGCAGTTCGTCTGGAATGTAAATAACACGGGGAAGAAAGAACATAGTGATGTCATACAAGAAAGGCGTTTTGTAAGCGGTCTGGCTGGTATAAATAGCGGTTTAGAGTGGGAAAGAATGTGTCTGCTTTACGACCGTGTACCTGTCCCACCTACGTGTACGCAGATCTGCTCATTAGGATCGTGGTTCTCTTTGCAGCTCTGCTGAAATGTTGCTTTCAGTATAAAGTTCAGTATGGAGAGAATGTGTGTCTGCTATATCAGCAGTTAAGGTAACACAGTTTGTAAGGTATCTGTCAAACTGGACGTCGCTAGTATCAGTGGACATTAAAGTCCCACTTGAAATGCCTCTGATTACAGATGTCGTCTTTACAAGCGAATAAAGCGCAAAGAAAATATTACTACGCGATCTGACTATCCGCAGGAATAATTCATCACAGACACTCAAACGCAAAGCAGAGGGAATTCTCTTGGCATCTGAAATGATTTATTACTGGTTAGCGTGACCTAGTAATGTAACGTTCTTACAGAGCAGAATAATGAACGACAAAACAGCTGTTGCCCAGAAACTCTTGAGGTAAGCTTATCTTCCTTAATCTCAAAATAATTTACTATCGCCAAGAAGTGCTTTATATTTGAATAAATTGCTCAGAGTAGAAGTGGTTTCTATTGAATTATCGATCGAATTAAAACACGGAACTATTTCTGTAATTACTTCTACATAAGGCATCAGTACAAGCATGGTGACTGACTTGCAAAAATAATTGTATAATTTTTAATTAAATTAGTGAAAGCGACTAAACAACAATAAAGACATGGAATTTTGTACTAACTTCAGTGTTGTCATTAAACTAGCCCGTTGAACGCGCAGTTGTCTATGGCGTGTTGTGAGTTAAGTAGTTGCGACTTTGCTGTCCTCATTAGGGAACGTGCAGAGGCGTTAACACTAGCAACACAACATTTTCTCCCGACAGTGAACAAATGTTGACTGTGGAATACCCGAACATTTGTTTGAAACTGTCCAACAGCTGTAATGTTACAGGTATGTTTATGTTTGGAGGTAAATATGTTAAAAATACGAATTTTTTAATAGATACTTCTTAAAAGCCTGTTGTAATGCTTACTAATTGTTACACATGTGTAGCCTTGACGACGTATTGAATAATACAGAAAATAAATGATGATGGACGTCAACTGTGTTCTGTCTCGGAGACTATTCGCAATAGGGCATATGTCAATACGAAGTTTTTTGCTTCAAATGATCGTTTCTGTCATATCTGTGAATACTGACCATTCCTCCTCGGACACCCTGTATGCTAACACAGCCACATTTGTTACCACATCATAATACGCACGAGCAAAACACACCTTCACTCCAGAGCAGCCCAAACAGAGTAGACTCAAGTAGAACACTTGGTTTACCTTCCAAACCGACAAGACAGGTGTGGTGACCTCGCCCTTGCTAGACGTTGCCCGAAGCCACTGTAGCCTCAAAGATCTCACTCATATACACTTGTGCAGCCGGAGCAGCCATCATACCATAGATATAATAGCAAACATTGCCCGAGACAGGAAACAGAACATATGTATAATGGTCGATTGTAAGAAGCACCTTTCAAGTTCTAACAAAGTTTCACTGTATTCTTAAATGCTTCTTTCTCGGGGCTGCACTGTTCACAACCTGCTTACACAGTCGAAATCACTCAGGTCTACTGATAGTTTATTCGTGAGCATAACTACAGTGTTGGTGGTTCAGTGCATGTGGTGTGGCGGATCTCCATGGATGAGAGGTATTGTCACGTACGATTTGTTGAATCCTTGTTAGCGGCTTTTATGTCGTCTCGTCGTATCTGTAGAGTTTTGCTAAGGGAAGCAAGGAGAGGAAGTTGTTTGGTGGCCGGTATCCTCTTGCTACAACATAAACTGCACGCAGTTAATAACTGGGTCCTTTATTTACATAAACAAAGAGCTACTTAAGATTCCACGTGCTGTGGTACAAGCTCTCCTATACAGTCCACTTTAGCCTCACTGATGGTGAAGTGGAAAGTCCACTATGGACACCATTTTGGTTGCTGTGTTCTGCCTGTCTCTGAACTAGCGGCTGTGACTGCGGCTGTGGCTGCGTCTCGGTGACACGCTGGAACACCACGGCGTACAGACTCGAACTAACTGACCTAATAGGCTGAAATTAATTAACTAACGGGCCCTTCCGGCGATCCTAAATAGTGGAGGCCGAGAGGGCGTTGGCGGCCCGTTTCCAGCAAGTCTGTCGTTGTTCTCGATTCATCTTCTTGTGACGTCTATGCCGCATGGTGTGCTGGCGTCAGCTTACACCAGAACACAATTGGGCTTAACTTTGTCACTAGACGTGCCGTCAGCACTATTACGCGTCACACATAGTACTCGCGCAAGTAATAACTGCTTTTTACTACACAAAATCAACTATTCTGATGTCACACCTCACTCCATGGCTCCGACGGTCTAACGAGTTTCCGCTACTCTCTTAATCTCAACTGACGCTCTTTACACGCCAACTGCCACCGCTTGCGCTCTAAAAGAAATGCAGCGTTAAGGGCGGTAACACGAATTTGGATACCAACGATATTACGCATAGCTTCCAACATTCTCAGATAAGAGTTCATGTCGTGTTGGCTTGTGAACAGTTACCTGAAGTTGCAAAAAGAGTAGGTGTATTTTATCGTTAGTTTTTAGTTGACCTAATGTCTTATTTTTACCAAGAAAATCTGTTATGGCTACCATAGAGTTTATTGTAATCCGCAGTACTCTGTGCAACCAACACTAATATTGACATCGGCATTATCGAACTTCCTATACTCTCTTGATACTTATTTCGTTATTTAGGGCCTTCTTTGTCAACTGTTGCCTTAGGTCAACACACTTAAGAGTTGATTACAGACCAGTTTGTTTCACCGGACGCGATACTACTGTATATTGGATAAGCTATGAACCACTAATATTATTGGGTCGGTCCAGGGATGGATGAAGAGGAATGGGTGGGTGCAGTGACAGAGAATAAAATTATGAGAAGCTCACTTAGCATATTCTTAATTCTGGTTTACTGAACTTCAACTGAGCTACTCCAATTATATTCCAGCAGTCCCTTGATACAAGCAAGTTCGTCATAGGCTTCGAATCCGCCGAGTTAACTCTGCTATCCGGCTCGGCTGTCATCGGTGCGGCGTCTTCTAAATCGGCTCTGTGGTGGCGCTGGCCTCACGTGCTGCAGAGGGTGTGTCTTACAGCCGGCTGCGGGTTGGCGGGACAGTCACATGAGTTACTGCCAACCTCTCGATGTTGACTGCCTGGCATAGTGTCGATAGCGTATGACATCGTATTTCTCCTGCAAAAACTCATCGCTGTTATACGGTGTATTGCTACGTGACGGGGGGGGGGGAGGGGGGAGGGGGGCAGGGGAGGCAGAGGGAGTGGTGGGAGGTTTTCACGCAGGTGCCATTGAGGAGGCAGGAGCTAAAAATTCAACCGATGACAAGCTCAGGCCTGCACACCGACATTCGTCTTGCGAGTGACCAGATACATCGGTCAAAAAAAACGAACAACAGGGTGCACACCCACACGCAGAGGCGGATCATAATCTTCCGTTGGTGAAGGCGCAACGGCGACGGGAGCGTCCACAGTGGCCCACTGGAAGGCAGCAGGGCGAAAGGGCCCGTCCTCTCGTTGCCCGGGCTGCCGGCGCTGCAACGACGGCAACACTGCTGCGCCGACGTCCACTGGCTCCACGTCCACCAGCGGTGTCGCAGGGCCCGAGGAGTAGAAGGCAGCTGAGGCTGTAGGCGTTCTCATGGTCACTGAATCTGCAAAGGAGAAACCTAGGCAGGATGATGCAGCCCACACAAGTGTATGATGTTTCTACAACCCAGTGGGACCCAGTAAGACATATAAAGAGTGGCCCAAGATTTTTACGATAATTCCTCATTCCCAGACCTGTGTCTGCCAAAAGCTCTGAACAGACCAAATCATTTACATTAAACTTAAAGCACTGTGCATGATGGGCCAGCCACAGCGGAGGTTGCAGCAACTAAATCAGTGTCCTATGTCTGCGTCCACGCAAAATTTTCTCGGACGACTTGCCGTTGTGTGGCTGGGAACAGTATGAGGAAAGGAAGGGGACTAACGCCTGCTTCGGTGTATGGGAAGCACGTAACTTGCTCATCTGTTACCTGATTTTTCTGACGAAGCATTTCACTTGATCATTTAGTGGAAAGTGAAACAGTTCTGTTGTCACATGCTTGATGCAATTGCCATCGAGAACTGATGAAATTCTGCCAATGTGGAACTGGGATCCATTGTCCGAAACCAACACTTCTGGTACACCTTCGATGATAAAAATCGGCGTCAGAGTCTTTGTAGCACTAGCTGCTTTGGTGTATTGCATGGGCACCACAAAGGAAAACTTGCTAATGGCGTAATTTCTGCAGCGGAGCTCCCAGGTATTCCACACGAGCCGCAAATTATGCAGTCAGTTGTTCTATTTGAGTGTCCATGCCGACTCATGTCCAATGACGTAGAACGTGCTGCTCAGTGCGTACAATGCTCCAGTGTTCCTGATGTAGAAGATGAAGAATTTACTTCTAAATCAAACATGGCAGATCCACACGTGACTGACCATTATCTCTATGTAATAGAATGACACCCTCCTGCCCGCATCTCGTGGTCGTGCGGTAGCGTTCTCGCTTCCCTCGCCCGGGTTCCCGGGTTCAATTCCCGGCGGGGTCAGGGATTTTCTCTGCCTCGTGATGGCTGGGTGTTGTGTGCTGTCCTTAGGTTAGTTAGGTTTAAGTAGTTCTACGTTCTAGGGGACTGATGACCATAGATGTTAAGTCCCATAGTGCTCAGAGCCATTTGAACCATTTTTTTTTGACACCCTCCTGGACAAATAAATTGTGTCGAAGAGGAAAATAATGGAATACAACCGGGTCATTGTGTCATTAATCTGCTTAATAGGATGTGACCAACCGGTGGGGAGCGACTGCAACAGAATCTTGACACTGGCGTGCGCAGCCATTGCCTAAGCAATCCATCGATGGTCGATGGGAAAATTATCAAGTGTGGAAATAAGAATCCTCTGAAGTGTCGAACGCCAAATCAGTTTCTACTGGTATGCGAGAGAGAGTGTCTGGAATCGAATGGTTAGCTGCTGGCCTGTACAAAATTTTGTACTGATGATCTCAGAGGAGTAGAGACCAACACCGCAACTTTTGCGCCATGCGCAGAAGGAATGGCTTTGAAGGGTCAACAATGAGATGCCTGTGGTCTGTCATCAAGTACAAACTTCCGGACTACAAGTATTGCTGAAATTCAGTCGTCCCATATACAATAGCAAGACTTCCTCAGTCTGCAAGTAGTTGCATTGTGCTTTATTAAGGAGTTTTGACGTGAGGGCAACTGATTTTTCCAATGATACAACTCTACTCGAGAAAGCTGAGCCAGTCCTGCAATCAGATGCGTTAATCGGAAGCACTATCAGCTTAGCCTGATCAAAATGTACCAAACAACTATAGCCTGTAAAGCATATTGCAGTTTCTGAAATGCGACCTGATATGCTCGAATACACTCAAACAATACATTTCGTCCAAGATGATGCGATAGAGCTGCAATCTGTGCAGCGTTCAGAGTGAACCGAATGTAATAAGTTGAGACCGCATTATATGCATCACAAAACCTTAAAATATGCATGCAAACATGCAGGAAAAATGGTTAAAATCGCATGAAAAGTGTCGAAATACGCAAGATGAAATAATTAATAAACATGGTAGTTACTGCATGCATTGTATCTCAAAGTCGAATCTGTGTATGTCCGTTACGAGGAAGAGCGCCGGCTACGTGAGAAATCGGTACATGTAGAACGCTGATATCATTTTCTGAATACTTTCTGGTAGAGGTTAGGAAGGGGTCCTTTCTGGGATTATTTTCTGAAAATTTCTGAAAATTGCAAAATGGGGACGCACACCGTGTTTCAAGAATTGTTCGTTCCTTGATATTGTTGTCGGTAACAAGCGAATGCGATGCGAGCGAGTCGCAGCGAAACAATCGATAAGTACTGACTGGACCAACTTCGATATTTATCGCACACAGAGGGGCACGCTCAAAAACTCCAATATTTTACTTAAAAAACAACATAAATCTTGAATTTTTTGAACAGCACTAACTTTTAATTAATACTATTGGACCAAAGCATCATTTACAATTTATTTTACATTTTTCTACTATTGTAAACATAAATGACCGAGTACTGTTCCAAATGTTCGGTAGTAAGATTGTGTCTTCGATTACTCAAAACATTTTTATAAGCAGGGAAGGACCGTTCTACATCAACTGAGGTAACTGGTCAGTATTCGAATTTTGGTGCTTTGTTGGTACTTGCTGTTTCTGGTAAAAGTTTGCCTGTCCCATTAATAAAACTATCAATTTCTCACAGGGGTTCAAAGCCTGGCTTATTGTTTAAAATGTTTTCAAACTGTTCTTTAAGTTTTCTTGGGAATACCTCCGGCAATGAGGAGTACACTAGAATACTTTTATTCATTAACTGAATAGATCCATTCAACGCCAAACCTTGAGTTTTAAGCATTTTAATACTTGCAGGTATATGGAAAAAAACGAGTGCTAATTACACCAGCGTCTTTTTTATCTTCGGAATCATTAAAAGCTTCTTTGCACTTGAAAACAGCCAAAGCCTCGGCACTATCGAAGTCGTTTACTACCCTTCTAAAGGCCTCGAAATGTTCATTGTAAAACAACACAGCTTCGACCCACGTACCCCAACGAATTACCACTGGTTCGGAAGGTAGAGGCACATTTGGTAGGTTTTCTTTGTCGGTCTTGATGCGAGCAGGAGCCTTTAGACACACTTTCTTTGTGGATGAAATCAGTTTATTTACATTCACAGACGTGGAACGTACTTCTTCAGCAAGGCTACGTACTCCATGAGCGAAGCACATCACATGAATCAAATTGGGATAAAATACTCGGAGGGCTTCTCCTGCTCTGATCATCTGAAATAAATATCTGAAATAAATACAAACACCCTTTCATATGCAGAAGATTCGGAAAATATTTTTTAATACCCTCATTCACAAACCTGGCGATCATAGAATGATTTACTTTTTCAAGTTCTTTACAGACCGCTAAATAGGAAGAAGAAGACTCTTCTTTTAAAGCACTAACAATTAAATTTGCAATGTAACGGCCACAAATGTCTGAAGTTTCGTCAACTAGAATCCAGATAGTGCTGTCCTTTAGTTCATTGCGTATTTCTTTCAGAACGTAAATTGTTGGTATGTAATTTTTACGCAATGTCAGTTCATCTGGTATATTTCGATTTAAGGAATATTTGCGCAGGAAGCCTTTGAGGATAGGATTTGTAAGTTTGTGAATAGGAATGTTGCTTGCAATGAATGCTTCACATAGATCCATGTTAAACCGACCTTTTTTGGTTACCTTTGGACAAATCTGTGCTATTGCAAATTGCTGTTGTCAGAAGTTATTGTTGTGGTCCTTTCTTCTGCATTCCTGCGATATGAAGTCTTGATATGCTGGTCTATGTGAAACTTTTTTTTTTGCACGAACCGTTTTTCTCGCAAACTCGACAACATAAAACAGT
Source organism: Schistocerca nitens (assembly GCF_023898315.1). NCBI lineage: Eukaryota > Metazoa > Arthropoda > Insecta > Orthoptera > Acrididae > Schistocerca > Schistocerca nitens. Next base: position 924,762,538 of record NC_064617.1, on the reverse strand, counting down.
ACGCCGGCCGAAGTGGCCGTGCGGTTAAAGGCGCTGCAGTCTGGAACCGCAGGACCGCTACGGTCGCAGGTTCGAATCCTGCCTCGGGCATGGATGTTTGTGATGTCCTTAGGTTAGTTAGGTTTAACTAGTTCTAAGTTCTAGGGGACTAATGACCTCAGAAGTTGAGTCCCATAGTGCTCAGAGCCATTTGAACATAAAACAGTACTGTCATATGGAAATGATCCAGGATGGTCAAATATCCACGAAACGGCGTTTTTTCCTTGGGGGCATGGCGTGCAACACGTTACACACTACATGTCGTTCAACTGCGTACAAGTAAATAGAAAGCTAAACTGAAACAACAGACGTGCGACTAAGAGCTTGCGTAGTTTAATTTAACTGTTGCCGACGCGTACGGTATGACAGCGGAGGGGATTAACCGAGGGAGAGGGCGCAGGAGCATTCACTCTATCTGCCTGTTCCTGTTCATCTTCTGTTATGATTTCGTTAGGCAGTGGCCTCTCGGTTAGCGACTGCACGCGGTTGTAGGTTGCGGTCAATCTGTGAGACATCAAAACTAGATCGAGCTAGATTTTTAAAATATTGTAAACACACGACGAAAATATGCATCGTCACTAATTTTTTTATTTAAAATATGCAGTAAACGGTGAAAGGAGCCAAATATGCAAATAAATATGCAAAATGCAAGTGTCAAATAGCTTGGATCTAGTAGGGCCTGTATGGCGGTTAAGTGTGGCTGCGAAGGGTGGATACCCTGACCGTTGATCTTCTACTCCCGGAGTAGGAGCACATGTCTTTATGCACTTTAATCCAGCATCTGAGCCGGTCGCTGTGGCCGAGCGGTTCTAGGCGCTTCAGTCCGGAAACGCGCTGCTGCTACGGCCGCAGGTTCTAATCCTGCCTCGGGGATGGATGTGTGTGTTGTCCTTAGGTTAGTTAGATTTAAGTAGTTCTAAGTCTAGGGGACTGATGACCTCAGATGTGAAGTCCCATAGTGCTTAGAGCCATTTGAACCATTTTGAACCAGCATCTGAGATTGGAAAGTTGTTTATCGGAAGTATAACCCGAAACGACTGTGTCATCAAAATAGCTCAAACAGGAAGGAACTGTAGCAGCTGTGACAAATAACACTGAAAAATTGCAGGTACGGACGGACTGCCAGAAGGGCAATCTCAAAGCTGAAGTAACCCCATGTGGGCGTTGACCACAAAAACAGTTGTGACTGTTCATCTGCAGCGAGATGCAAATAAGCATTGCGAAGATCAGTCTTGGAAAAGAAGTGACCTGGAGCAAGTTTGTCCATGAGTTTGTCATGCCATGGCAATGAAAATAAGTCAGTCACAGTCTGTGGATCTACTGTTGCCTTGAAATGTGCACATAAGCGTAACGTGCTTGGAGGTTTCTTTGTTATCACTAAAGGTGATGCCTATTGACTAGTTGCTACAGAGGAAATCACAAAATTGTCCTGCCAAGATAAAGAATTCCAGTGGCCTTGACCTCTGGTAGCTTGAAGGACGGCCAAGCTCGGAAAAACCGTGCGTTCTGTCTATCAAAATTATTAGCTTCGTCTAGGCTATCTTGAGAAAGTAACTAAATTTACTACACATTTCAGGTACCCTGTCTGTCGGCACACAAGAGTTCACACGGAGAACATTGTCTCACATGTGCAAAGCAAACATGTCAAAGGCGTCCGTGCCAAAAATATTTTCGCTTTCACATGAGCACAAAACAGTGAATGAAATTGTCTTGGTAACGTTACGAAAAGTGGCAGGTAGGCTACAAACGTCGAAAACAGGAATGTCAGGTCCACGGTAACCTGAAAGAGCTGCCTGCGACTTTTGCAGCTTAGGCTTTGTAAGTGTTTCCATTTAACAAAGTCACTGGGGTACCAGTGTCCAACTGTATGCCTTCTTTGCTTTGCTACTGAAAATCTGCGGAGTGACTAACAACATATTAGCCTTATGCTGAATGGAAGATGTGTTTGACTTATTAGCTGCTGCACCCGGATTGCAGTAATCAATACTAGAGTCACTATGTGGCTGTGATAAAACTGCAGTAACGTTCATGGACTGAGACTTTTGAGAACGTATGAAGTCAGTGTTGGACTTGCCTTTTTGCAAACAAGTAGCTTGAATATGACCGTGCTTGCCACAGTTTGAACACGTGTTAGCATCACGACAGGAGCACGCCTGACGTTTGTGTGCTGTGAAACATCGAAGGCACGATGTAACACCGCTAATCTGTTGCCTGGCATACTGTTTCTGTTTGCGTGACTGGCCTGGCTGAGACTTAGGGGGCCGCGGCGCACAAAGTACGGGCACAACTTGCTTACCATTACTGTGTATGGCACAAATAGGAGCAGAATGAAAGTCAACCGCTGCACTGCCGCACGTATCCTGACGCTCCACTATTTCCAAGACCTGTTAACAGTAGGATAAGGATATTTAAAAATTTGTTCACTTGTGCGAGGATCTGACACATTTTGGGGAATGGTGTCCCTGATCATGCCATCACTATAAGAAAGGCCAAACTCTCACTTAAATTTGTAACGGCGTGTAACCTCTCGTAAGTCTGACATCCACTGCTTATAAGCCTGAATTGGGTGCCTCCGCAAACAAAAGAATTTGAAACGCGCAGCTGCAACATTAATCTGTTCATCATAGCGTTTGTCTAGCGGAGCAATGAATTATTCATAAGGGAGACTTTCAGGGAGAGCAGTGGGGAAAGTTTGCATGTGTGCCTGCGCCCTGTCACACAGACTGTTGCAAGAAAATGAGGCTGCGCGTCCTTACCTGCAATATGATGCGCCCTGTTGGGGACGGCTAGTCATGATCAATACACACACAAAAAATTACAGAACATAAAATAGTATGAGAAAAACACGAATGTTTGCTTCAGTATGCACAAATAAACACACTCAGTTCAGGCCACGTTGTGAAACACGAAAGCACAGTAATTCAAGGAATGTGACAAAAGACAGTTCTGCAAAAATAGATTCACAAGCACTAGCAGCATCAGGTGGTTGTACGCCGAGAACTTTTATCAAAAAGGAACACACGTGGGAACAGTCTCGTCGCCAGTTATTGGTTCGGCCCAGGGTGGATGCGAAGGAATACTTGAGTACTGAAACAGAGAAACAAATAATCAGAACACACGTAATGTGTACCGGGTGGTTATAATTAAGCTATTCCTACTTAACACGTTATAACACGGAAACTAATTACCGCACGAGTACAAAACTTGGTAGCATTAATGCCCAGAGTATGGGATGCAGGATCTCCATGCGTCATAGCGCCACCGTCCAGTTCCAACTATGGTCACCAGGTGCCGTAATCAGTTGTCGTGATTCATGATTACGCGCACATGACTAGTCGCAGTGCATTTGTTTACGTGTCAACATGAGCTTGGACAAAAGGAGCAGGACATTGTTGGTGAAGCTCCATTATCAAAACAACGTAGTGCTGCAGATGCACTTCGAGAATATCGACGGCTGAAAGGATTACTGAAGCGTCCTCTTCCTCCGCCTGCTGTGCGGAGCATGATGAAGTAGTTCGAACTGGAGAACTGGCCGTCGCTCCGGGAAGAGGCAGACAACCGGTTGCACCACAGGTGGTTGGTGAAATCGTAGTTGCTGTGGGAGACAAGGCTGCGCGCAATTCCCGATCGTCAGGCAGTGCGATTGCTGTGTCACGACAGTTGGAGATCCCGTAGTCCACTGTATGAAAGGTGCTTCGAACCATTCTCAGTTGGTACCCGTACAAGATCTATATCGTACAACAGCTTGCACCTCAGGACGCACAACGACGTGCTGACTTCGCTCTTCACTTTCTCTCAAGGGTTGAAGTTGACTAGGCTGCCCCCGGACCATCATATGGACAGATGAAGCTCATTTTTCCTGATGTGTGAGGTGAACACGCAGAACTGCCGAGTGAGGGGATCTTCACCTCCAGCCACTGTGCATGAAGTTCCAGTGTATGGTGAACGTGTCACCGTATGGTGTGGTTTCACGGCTACTTTCATCATTGGCCATTCTTTTTGAACAGGTTGGCACTCAAGCACCAAAGACGTGTAGTGTACCTCGCCAAAGTTACTGCGATATGCTTCGCTACCATGTCATATCCGCGTACAGGACAGAGGCGCATTGAACTCAACAGTCTTCGTGCAAGACGGTACCCCACCGCACATCGCTCGTGAAGTTCACCTGTTTCTCCGAAACGATCGAATTATCAGCCAATCGCTTCCAAACGCTTGGCTAGCAAAATCACCTCATCTCACTCCCTGTGATTTGTGGTTGTGGGGCTACCTGAAGTACAGGATTCACACATGTGCTATTCTAAAGAGCAGCATATCAAGAAAGGTAGTCAGCATACCTACGTACATGCTTCTTTCTACTGTGCAAAATGCAATCTTCCGTTTTCATACTCTTCTGGACACTGACGGGCGCCATATTGAGCCCCTTTTGTAACAGTAATGTTACCTGCATGTAATGGTATGATGTACCGTAGCAACACATAAAAAGTGTTTCAGTTGAACTGATACTGCATTATTTCTCTTTCCCATGTCCTTGACAATAATGCTAGTAAGTTTGGTCCTCGTACGGTAATTAGTTTACTTGTTATAACGAGTTAAGTAGGGACAGTTCATTTATAACCACCCAGTATGTCACTCTGGTTTACTTGACTTCCGTCCAATTGGACCAGTTCAACACGAACAGTTCCTTAACACAAACAAGTTTGTCGTAGATAATAACTGAGAGTGAGGCTAAGTAATACGCTTCGCGTGCGCCGCTGTCCGACTGGGCTGGCATCGGTGCGGAGTCTTCTTAAATCGGCTCTGTGGTGCCGCTGGACTCAACTGCTGCGGAGGGTGTGTATTAGAGTCGGCAGCGGATCGGCGAGGCGGTCACATGAGTCACTGCCAATCTCTTGACGCCGACTGACTGGTGTAGTATGGATAGCGTTCGACACCACAAACATTTTTAAGTGCGAAAAAATGCACATCCTAATCTCTCAGTCACAGTTACATGCCTTTGCATTCAAACGTAGAATCGTGAAAGAATGGAGTGTTTGAACGGTTAGTTAAAAGATGAATGTATCATTTAAATCGTTTTGTTTTCAAGTTTTTACGTTTAGGTAAAAACATTTTCTTTTCGAATGTCACACATTAAACACAATCGATTTTTATAGCTTTAAGTGCCTCTTCTTGGCGCAATATGTTACTAATTCTGTTATTAGAGTTTTTAACTGTACCTGTACTTATTTTTTGTTTACACATAAGGCTTTTCTGCGTGTACAACATATTTTTAAAAAGTATTACATTTCGCTAACGCCGTTCTAGCCAGGTGGACTATGCTAAGACGAAGGAAGATGGATCCCTATTTTATCAGCCGGCCGGTGTGGCCGTGCGGTTCTAGGCGCTTCAGTCTGGAACCGCGTGACCGCTACGGTCGCAGGTTCAAATCCTGCCTCGGGCATGGATGCGTGTGATGTCCTTAGGTTAGTTAGGTTTAAGTAGTTCTCAGTTCTAGGGGACTGATGACCACAGATGTCAAGTCCCATAGTGCTCAGAGCCATTTGAACCTATTTTATAAATTAATACACACATAAAAAAAAGTTTTGCATCACCTCGGTTCCGAGAGTGGCTCTGAGCACTATGGGACTCAACTGCTGTGGTCATCAGTCCCCTAGAACTTAGAACTACTTAAACCTAACTAACCTAAGGACATCACACACATCCATGCCCGAGGCAGGATTCGAACCTGCGACCGTTGCGGTCGTGCGGTTCCAGACTGTAGCGCCTTTAACCGCTCGGCCAGGTTCCGAGAGTTACCGAACCTGAACAAATAACTGGAATGTAGATCAACATAAACATCATTTTCGCCCTTTTTATTGCTCATGAAAACCACACATTGCAAGTTGTACCAACACGCACTTTCAGAGGTGGTGGTCCAGATTGCTGTACACACCGGTACCTCTAACCCCCAGTAGCACGTCCTCTTGCATTGATGCATGTCTGCATTCGTGTGCCATACTATCCACAAGTTCATCAAGACACTGTTGATCCATATTATCCCACGCCTCAACGGCGACTCGGTGTAGATGCCTCAGAGTGGTTGGTGAGACACGTCGTCCACAAACAGCCCGTTTCAATCTATCCCAGGCATGTTCGATAAAGTTCATGTCTGGAGAACATGCTGGCCACTCTAGTCGAGCGATGTCGTTATCCTCAACGAAGCCATTCACAAGATGTGCAAGATGGGGGCGCGAATTGTCGTCCATGAAGACGAATGCCTCGCCAATAAGCTTTCGATATCGTTCGACTGTCGGTCGGACGAAGGCATTCACGTATCGTACAGCCGTTACGGCGCCTTCCATGACCACCAGCGGCGTACGTCGTCCCCACATAATGCCACTCCAATACAGCAGGTAATCTCCACTTTGCTGCACCCGCTGGACAATGTGCTAAGACGTTCAGCCTGACCGGGAGGCCTCCAAACACTTCTCAGGCGATAGTCTGGTTGAAGGCATATGCGACACTCATCGGTGAAGAGAACGTGATGCCAGTCGGAAGTGGTCCGTTCGGCATGTTGTCGCGCTCATCCGTACCGCGCAGCATGGTGTCGTGGTTGCAAAGATGAACCTCGTCATAGACGTCGGGGGTGAAGTTGCGCATCATGCAGCGTATTGAGCACAGTTTGAGTCGTGACACGACGTCCTGTGGCATCACGAAAAGCAATATTCAATATGGTGGCGTTGATGTCAGGGTTCCTCCGGGCCGCAATCCTTAGGTACCGGTCATCCTTTTCAGTAGTAGCCCTCGGGAGGCCTGAGCGAGGCATTTAATCGACTGTTCCTGTCTCTCTGCAGCTCTTCCATGTCCGCACAACATCGCTTTGATTCACTCCGAGACGCCTGGACACTTCCCTTGTTGAGAGCGCTTCCTGGCAGAAGTAACAATGCGGACGCGGTCGAACCGCGGTGTTGACCGCCTAGGTACAGTTGAACTACAGACAACACGAGCTGTGTACCTCCTTCTTTGTGGAATGACTGGAACTGATCACCTGTCGCCCCCCCCCCCTCCGTCTAATAGGCGCTGCTCATTAATGGTTGTTTACATCTTTGGGCAGCTTTCGTGACATCTAGGAACAATCAAAGGGACTGTGTCTGTGATACAATACCTACAATCAAAGTCTATCATCACGAGTTCTGGGAACCGAGATGATACAAAACTATTTTGATGTGTGTATATTGATAACGGGAAATATGTGACTTTTGTGAGTGTTTGTAAAATAGTTTATTTAATATGTCACGATAGCTTAGATATACAAAACATATTCACCTCCCCTTTCGGCAAGAAGTTGTTACATTCAGGTGTGCTGTATCCACTAGCAAACTTCGTACAGGTATATAAACAAATAGCTTTATAGCGAATGTTGATCATATCGTTTGATAAGACTTAGGTGATCATAGTGCGAACGTTCATTGAAATGTTAAATTTTATTTATTTTAATTACACATCAAGTTCCATAGGACCAAATTGAGGAGCAAATCTCCAAGGTCATGGAACGTGGCAGTACATTAAATTAAAACATAAAACCAATAACAGATAAAAATAAAATGCTTATGAACCCGATAAAAGTCAATCCATAAGTTTAAGTAAACGCAATCAACTATACAACAAGAATCAGCTTAATTTTTCAAGAAACTCTTCGAGAGAATAGAAGGAGTGATCCGTGAGGAAACTCTTCAGTTTCGATTTGAAGGCGCATGGATTTCTGCTAAGATTTTTGAACTTGAGTGGTAGCTTAGGGATGCAGCAGCATACTGCACACCTTTCTGCACAAGAGTTAAGGAAGTCCAATCCAAATGCAGGTTTTATTTCTGCCGAGTATTAACTGAGTGAAAGCTGCTTATTTTTGGGAATACGCTAATACTGGTTACAAGAAATGACAGTAAGGAATATATATATTGAGAGGCCAATCGCAAAATACCCAGACTTGTGAACAGGGGTCGACAATAGGTTCGTGAACTTAACACCACTTATTGCCCGAACCGTCCGTTTCTTAGCCAAAAATGTCCTTTTAGAATGGGAACAGTTACCCCAAAAGATAATAACATACTACGTAAGCGAATGAAAATAAGCAAAGTAGGCTAATTTTCGTGTCGAACGACCACTCACTTCAGATACCATTCGAATACTGAAAATTGCAGCATTAAATATATGAGAAACTATCAGCCTCGATTGTGGTACCGCAATCGAAGCTGATAGTTTCTTATATATTGTATTATCACGATTGCTGATTGGGCTGCAATGTTGAAAGTACAACAGCATAAGTCTTTGAACAAGATCCTGAACGTGGGCTTTCCACGACAGAACCTATAAATTGGAGGTGTTCATTTTGAATAATCATATGCCCATTCTGTGAAATTAAAATGTCAGTTTTTGTTGAATTGTGTGTTAGAAATTGTAAAAACTGAGTCTTACTGTGATTTGACGTTAGTTTATTTTCTACAAGCCATGAACTGAGGTAATGTACTGCACTATTTGAAACCGAGTCAATGTTGCACACAATATCGTTAACAACCAAGCTAGTGTTATCAACAAACAGAAATATTTTGGAGTTACCTGTAATACTAGAGGGCATATCATTTATATAAATAAGGAACAGGAGCGGCCCCAACACTGATCTCTGGGGCACCCCCCACCTGACTGTATCCCACTCAGACCCCACATCACAGCTATTCTCAACATTGCGAATAATAACCTTTTGCTGTCTGTTGCTAAAGTAAGAGGTCAACCAGTTGTGAGCTACTCCCCGTATTCCGTAATGGTTCAACTTCTGGAGCATTATTTTATGATCAACACAATCAAACGCCTTAGTTAAATGGCATTATGATGTTCACAGTGCCTAACTGCATTGCTTATGTATCAGTAAGAACTTTTTAGCGGATTAAGCACATTTGATGTTGGCAACTACTTGGAGAAACCGATAATGTGAATATTTTTTCATATCTAAGCGATCGTGGTATAGTAAGTTATTATAGAATGGTCCACCCTGGTCTTTTCAACGGAACCGACTGTTTAAACGATATCACGAAGCATGTACATGAGGATGACATTGTCGGAATCTGAACTCTGCTCTTTTCGGATAAGAGTACAGGGCTTCGACCAGCAGGGCGCACTATAAGCCACACAGTACAGGCCTGACACGAACCGTCGTTTGGTGGCCGCGCGGTCACGCCACACCGGTTACCGCAGCTCTCACGTATGCTACAAGGCGAGCGCTCAGTTCGCTCGCTCAGTGTGAGGGGGTTCCCCGGGCCGCCCTAGTCGTGACCTGCCGCCGCCTCTGCCGTGTGGGAACGCGACCGCCGCCGCCACTGCCGCTGATTGGCCGAGGCCATTTGTAGCGGCGCCTCGTCAGGCCGGCCGGCACACGCGCTGCATTTGGATCAGCAGGGCTATGTCGGGCGGCGCGGAAGTAGTGGCTACAGGGCGACGCCGGCTCATCACGCTGACGGCCAGTGACTAGTGACGCACTTCTACAGTCGACAGCTTACCATGGGATGGATTTACTCTTTTGTTTCTGCAGCTGTAACACACAGTTAACAACGAGATCATTACCGACAGAGCAATAGCGCTCCTCAGTTGGTTTTTTGACCGTTCCTTACTCGCTCGGTAATTCCTGACATGGTTACTCATGTCATCCACAACATACACGTTGTATTTGGGCGCAATGAACGGTGTATATGAATGATTTTAGAAGTGTATTGCCCGCATCTCGTGGTCGTGCGGTAGCGTTCTCGCTTCCCACTCCCGGGTTCGATTCCCGGCGGGGTCAGGAATTTTCTCTGCCTCGTGATGGCTGGGTGTTGTGTGCTGTCCTTAGGTTGGTTAGGTTTAAGTAGTTCTACGTTCTAGGGGACTGATGACCATAGATGTTAAGTCCCATAGTGCATTTATGTAAATATTATCACATGTTGCAATAAAGGGTATTGTATTTTCATTCAGGAATAACTTTGTAATATGTACTTCGGTCTGTGTTATACGAGTTTCATTTTTCGGTCCAGTAAATGTGTTGTAACATTACAAGCTCTTATTCTAACATTGGCAGGATATTTATTTTTTCCATTTAGCTATTCCACCTTTAATAAAAGAAATGCGTCCTCTTGAAATACTTCTTCTCATGATACAAATTCATCATTTTCTGACACTTCTTGTTCTCTTCTTGAGTCATGAACGCTTTCACGTACACTATCCTCGTTCTCTGAGCCAACAGAATCACCGTAAGAATCATCACTCAGCTCTTGCAACCATTCCAGTCACACATCATGATCTCTGCTAAACTCTGTCTTTAAAATGAGCTCATCCACTCTGCAGTCCAGATGTGGCGTCCTCAGACTTGCATCTCTTTAGGCCACGAAAGGATTCTCTACGGGGGACACAGTTTGAAGATGACGAAAGCACAATTCATGCAGTGAATACATGGCCACGAGAATATATCGTGCAGTGAAGACGATCATATCCAGCAGCATACCTGTGATGAGCATAAACAAAAGAAAATATCTTACTGACGTTGTGGAGGGAATAAGGCACAGGAAGATAAAGTCTGCTGCACAACAGAATGGAAATAAGAAAGGATCAGGCTTTCTGCGCTGGAGAATAGGTCATGGGAATGCTTTTGAAATATGCGGTGGTAGTATTTAGGTGTATAGTGGTATGGGTGGCCAGTGTGAATTTATTTGATGGAACATTTTGAAGTACAGTTGTAGCTAGATGAATAACACCTTCAGACGTGTGGGAATAATGCTGGAGCCGGCCGCGGTGGCCGTGCGGTTCTGGCGCTGCAGTCCGGAACCGCGGGGCTGCTACGGTCGCAGGTTCGAATCCTGCCTCGGGCATGGGTGTGTGTGATGTCCTTAGGTTAGTTAGGTTTAAGTAGTTCTAAGTTCTAGGGGACTTATGACCTAAGATGTTGAGTCCCATAGTGCTCAGAGCCATTTGAACCATTTTTGAATAATGCTGGAGGTTGCTGTTTAGGTGGAATGATTTATCGATGGGGTCAATAGGGATAATTAAACTGAGCTTAGGAGGAACCTTTGCTTTACATATACAGGAGAAGGTACAAGGTATCTATTATCGTATTCTATAGAAGTAGGTACTGTATGGTGATAAATCGCTTTAGGGAGCCACTGGATTTCAAATGGAAAATTGTGGTAATGTCTTATGGGACTAAACTGCTGAGGTCATCGGTCCCTAAGCTTACACACTACTTAATCTAATTTACACTAAGGACGACACACACACATCCATACCCGAGGGAGGACTCGAACCTCCGATGGGGGTCACTGGATTTGAGATGAGGAGAGCTTTGCTATATAGTACTTTTAGGTAAAGCGATTTTGAGGACTGTATGAATTTTAGCTAAGCAATTTTCACAAAACGCTGTTATGTAGCTCGTCACATCTTTTGCGGTGTTGTTGGTGGTGATGGTGGTGGTAACGGTTGATTGGTTGGTTGGTTGGGTGATTTGGGGGAGGGGACCAAACAGCGAGGTCATCGATCCCATCAGATTGGGGAAGGTTCAAAGGAACCATCCGGGCATTCGCCTTGTAACGTTCCCTGGCATTTTCACAGTTTATTTGTACCATATACGCCGCTCTGGGCAAGTTGTATATATCGTAATTATTGAACAAAAATATTACTGAATGTGGTATAAAATACATTAGCTATTCTCCTTATATTTTTATTGTAATATTACTCTGTATTTAGGATAGGAATTTTTCTGTATTTATTATGTGAATGTAAAATGTGTCAGTATTTGCGGTATCAGAGATATAAAAATTTGCCAGAAGAGAATAATATCGTCAATTTACAAAGAAATGTTAATAGTCGGGAAATGCTATATAAGGACTAAACATTATGTATTCTTTGGACTTCTCTGTTGAGACGTTATCGAGGTAGGACACTGTGAAGAAGCTTTTAACGAATGTGTAGACTTCTTTTGTCTCTGTCTGGACTTAGCCGCCATTAGACGATGCGTTACGAATTAATGTGAATTGAATTGTTGTTTGAGCTAAATATATCAGTATTTATCAGAGGTGTGAATTATTTATGTAAATTAGCTTGCCCACGTCATCTATAAAATTTCTTTAAGAATTTTTCAGCATTTTTTAGCGGTGTTGCTGGGCTGTGCCGCGACCAACAATCGCAGATCTGAAGAGGCGGCACATTTAAAAAATTATCAAACCCGTAAATCGGGAACAGATGCATAAAAATCAATAGTGAATTAAGAAATTGTTTTCCTTTTCAGTGATCCCGTGGCTGATAAAATTTGAATTAATTATACGTTTGTGCATTCGTAGGCGGATAGTTAATGTTAGTTAACATTGAAATTTAAACAGTTCGGTTCTTTAAAATAACTCAAATGCATAGTAAAGTAGGTTTGATCAGTGATAAAGATCGGCTTGGCAATAATTAAAACATTTTCTGCTGATAGAGATAATCTTGTGTTCTATGGCTAGTGCCGGGATAAAATTCAGTAAAAATATTTAAAAAAAAAACCACTGCATCTGGAAAGTGTATGCCAACGCCGAATGATTTAAAGGACTCAATTCTCAACTAAATATTCTTAACCAGTTCATATGAGTTCACGTAAATATTTTTTCTTTAAATGTACGTAATTCTTAAGAAAGTAAAATTTTTTATTACCACACGAAAATAAGAGAGTGGTTCTACAACAAAGTTCGCACGAAAGAAAATTAACTTAAAAGCAAAAGATAAAATTTATTATTATTCTTTAACGAAAAATCAATCAATTCCATTCATTATTCCGACAGATTTCGTTAAATTGGCGCCCAACGTGGGGCGCCAATTTAACGAAATTGTCGGAATATTGAATGGAATTGATTGATTTTTCGTTAAAGAATAATAATAAATTTTATCTTTTGCTTTTAATTAATTGTCTTTCGTGCGAACTTTGTTGTAGAACCACTCTCTTATTTTCGTGTGGTAATAAAAAATTTTACTTTCTTAAGTATTACGTACATTTAAAGAAAAAATATTTACGTGAACTCATATGAACTGGTTAAGAATATTTAGTTGAGAATTGAGTCCTTTAAATCATTCGGCGTTGGCATACACTTTCCAGATGCAGTGGTTTTTTTTTTTAAATATTTTTACTGAATTTTATCCCGGCACTAGCCATAGAACACAAGATTACCTCTATCAGCAGAAAATGTTTTAATTATTGCCAAGCCGATCTTTATCACTGATCAAACCTATTTTACTATGCATTTGAGTTATTTTAAAGAACCGAACTGTTTAAATTTCAATGTTAACTAACATTAACTATCCGCCTACGAATGCACAAACGTATAATTAATTCAAATTTTATCAGCCACGGGATCACTGAAAAGGAAAACAATTTCTTAATTCACTATTGATTTTTATGCATCTGTTCCCGATTTACGGGTTTGATAATTTTTTAAATGTGCCGCCTCTTCAGATCTGCGATTGTTGGTCGCGGCACAGCCCAGCAACACCGCTAAAAAATGCTGAAAAATTCTTAAAGAAATTTTATAGATGACGTGGGCAAGCTAATTTACATAAATAATTCACACTTCTGATAAATACTGATATATTTAGCTCAAACAACAATTCAACTCACATTAATTCGTAACGCATCGTCTAATGGCGGCTAAGTCCAGACAGAGACAAAAGAAGTCTACACATTCGTTAAAAGCTTCTTCACACTGTCCTACCTCGATAGCGTCTAAACAGAGAAGACCAAAGAATACATAATGCATTGTCCTTAAATAGCAGTACTGATTATTAACATTTCTTTGTAAATTAACGATATTATTCTCTTCTGGCAAATTTTCATATCTCTGATACCGCAAATATTGACACATTTTACAATCACATAATAGATACAGAAAAATTCCTATCCTAAATACAGAGAAATATTACAACAAAAAATATAAGGAGAATAACTAATGTATTTTATACCACATTCAGTAATATTTTTGTTCAATAATTACGATATATACAACTTGCCCAGAGCGGCGTATATGGTACAAATACACTCTTGTTGTTTAATAACGTGAAAATGCCAGGGAACGTTACAGCCTGAAGTGATTTAGGGAAATCATGGGAAACCTAAATCAGGTGGCGGGACGCGGGTTTGAACCGTCGCTCTCCCGAATGCGAGTCCAGTGTGCTAAAGAGTGCGCCACCTCGCTCGGTGGTGGTGACAGTGATGTCCTTGAGGGTGTTGGTGATCGCAGTGTAAACAGAGCTGTGGCTCACAGTAGAGCTATATTAGTACCAAAAGAAAATACTCTTATGTTCTTTGCTTGTTAACGTGTGGTGAAGGACGAGGAAATGGAGGAATCACTTTAACAGTGGGATGTTTGCGATAGAAATACATTTATTTATGCATTTATTGCAATTTGTATAACACATACGAAATGTATAATAATAATAATAATAATAATAATAATTTGGAGAAAACTGGATTATCTGGGGTTTGACTGTTTGGCTTTAGCAGACGATCTTGCCATTTTAGCTGAATTTATAGAAGATGCAACAAACGCAGATAAATCTCCTACAGAAATAGCTTCAAAAGTAGGTCTATGTATGTCTTCTGAAAAAGTATGGTATATGACAGATGCGAAGAGGGCACCAAATACATGGAAACTGATTATGACGAATAAAAAAGGCTACAGCATTTAAATATTTAGTTGAAATAATACAATCGAATGTTTTTGACAAAGAAGTTAACTTGACAAGGACAAGGAATGTGGAGATGGCTCTTCCGTTAATAAAAGATCCATGTAACAAGAAGTCTATTTCCGTAAAGGCAAAACTGCAGCATTACAACACTGCTGTTAAACCAGAATGCCTTTATGCTTCAGAATGCCGTTCGTTAAATACAACTAAACAATGAAGTGAAATAGAAGAAAAGAAATTAATAGTAATCAGGAATTTCTTCAGACCAAAAATATGAGAGTGGGAATGGGTAATTAAGAAGTAGTAAAGAAATTTTTGAGAAAACAGAAACAATATCAGACACAATAAAGAAGAGAAGAGATGTATCCTATAGACACTTAAAACGTCTATATGAAAAGAGGGTAACAAAAAGAATTTTTACGTTTTTGACAGAAATCCAAAAACACCAATGACATGGATGAAAGAAGTTAAAGCAACCCTGGAAGAAATGGAAATAACCGAGGAAGAAACAGGAGAAAGAGAAAAGTCCAGAGCAAAAGTAAAAAGTTTCAGGGTTTCCAGGAGAAAACAGACAGGCGCATTATGTATAGAAGAAAGAAGAGAAAAACATAGGGAAAGAATGACAAACTTCTGCAAAGAAAGAAAGGAGAAAAGAAAGAAGACGATAAGTTATTTCATGTGGTCCGTAGTAAACCAAACCAATAACAATAATAATAGTAATGACAGCATTGGTAGTAATGAATATGTGGAATCCAGTAAATATTAGTCTTATTTACATTAAGAAGTTCCCTTGTCGAATATGAACAGACACTTTTGACGGAAACGTATGACAACAGTACAGAAGGAATCGATGTGTAGAAGTAGTGGCTGGCCCGAGGAAGAGGGAGAAATAATAAGGTGAGAGTAGCAGATAAGATAGAATGAAGTAAGCAGAAATAGAGAGGGATAAGAGAAGCATAGAAAAGGACGCTACGCGTGTTATAAAAGAAAAATCTGTCCTCTACAGTTAAATACAGAGTGGTTTTGCATAAGATGCAGGTTACCGGTGGCTATTTGTTCCAAACGTGTATGGCTGGAATCGAGAAAGACTTAGTGTTGCGCAGAAGTGCAGCCAATCTGATGTTACAGCTGTGAAACGATGATAGGGAACTGATATTTGAGAAGGGCAACTGAGGGCACCAGTAACTAAGAAAACGGTTAAATACACAGAACGTTTGAAAATCATGTCGCCCATCTTGTCGCGTCCAACGTAGTTGAGTGTATGAAAGGCTGATGTAATCATAGAACCGAATGTTGAACACTTATCTTACGCAAGCGTTCACAGCTAGCTCGGATCGTCGTGTGTTTTCGCTGTTTGACCGTGTTGAACTATATATCTGGCTTGAATGAAGACTGGACTAAATTTTGTGTAACCTGACATGGTCATTTTTTCTAAAATTTTGGTTCACACGTCCGTAGGAGAGAGATTTCATGCAAGCAACAGCAGTTTGTTGTTCCCAGTTTAGATTCTCATCTAATATTATACCAAGGACTCTTATTGTTTTTTTAATGGTAATTGTGTAGCATTGAGAGGTGCTGGAGGGATCAGCTTTCGGTGAGACATGCTGACGAGCTGTGACTTTTTAGGGTTTAGCGTAAGATCTACGTCTTCTGTAAATCTTGATACTGAACAAAGATTACGGCAGCAGCAGTGTTTTGAGGGCTGGCACTTATATACGAGTAACGGAAATTCGTCCGCATACAAGTGATGGTTACAAGAGTGAAGCACAAACAAAATGTCGTTGGTATATAACGAGGAAAGCAAAGGACCAAGGACAGAACCTTGAAGGACTCTAGAGAGTAAATTTTTCCACGATGAGTTTTCCGACCCACAGACGTTATATTTTTTGAGGTAATACCTCAGACGTTAAACAATATTGTACTCCAACACTTTAGATAGTGCGAGCAACTTTCTGATCGGCCTATAGACAATTTATGGTTTTCGGTTATCATTCTTGGATACTGAGCTTAGCTTTGCTCCCACTCAGTAGGATATGTACTACTAACAGGAGAGAGACTGAAGATGTCTGTTAGAACCTGTGACACTAGCGAAGAAGAGTGATTGGAAGGATGATAAAGCACCGATTTTTTGTGGTTTTTAGAGTACTAAAATTAAAAAAAATTGTGATTAGATACATTCATTTCGAAAAACAAGAACTTTTCTTTTCTTTCACTGTTTGCGTCCGATTTACTTAGTATGTTCAGTTTTTACCAAATCGTAAATATCCACCCATACCACCCCAAAGATGAGTTACACGATCAATCCGTAGCACCTGTTGTAACGTTCTTTATAAATATATTTGTGTAGCATTCGTTAAAAAATATAACTTCGGTATCCAAATTTGCTGTTTGTTGTGTTGAGCAAATGGTGTGCTTAATCAGTTTTACTGTAGTCCAAAGAAAAATTAAACAACTTAATCTCGAAAACCGTGATGCCTATAATAAAATCAATCCCTCTGAAATTTTTCTCAGTCTCGTGAGCACCGAGTTCTGTGCTCTGTGCAATAAACTGATAAAATTCCCTATTCTTATCTCTTCAGTCGCAACGGATGTAATCTTGGTATTCTGTTCTCTCCATAGTGCGCATACAAAATATTCAATCGTGGCTCAGCGAAGTGCAATGCCGGCCGCAAAATAGCTTCAAACAAACACTAATACTTTTCTGATTCTGGCACATTAAATTTTTTCTTACTCTGGTTGAAAAATCATTTGTCTTAATAAATTTTCATTGGATTTAAATAAAAACGATGTGGAAGAGGATGAGGTACTGATAAGGGGATATGCTAAGACCAACTGGTCCAGTTTGAAACTTGTATTTCTCCTTCACAAAATATGATGTGACACGTTTTCGTTAACTTCAAAATCAGTGAACTTCTCAGTTATTCTACAATTCTCACTTACTGGCGTAATTAAAGACACTTGGATTGTTACACGACAAAAAATATAACATAGTTTAACAAAATAGATTCCAGAATTTAAATTCACTGTATCAGGATTACAAAACACACAAAATATTAAAAATCGGGTATACCTAATCAACCTATACATTCAACCTGATGGCAAATACTTGGTTCCTACATTGAAGGGCCAGTATTGCAAAATTAGCAAGATCCACATTGCGTTGCTGCATACTTACAACTACACAAAATTTTAGTTCCTTACAAAATTGTATTATGCTGCGTCCATAGGCCAACAGCTAAATTGTCACAGCTAGCCACTAGCTTAAAGTCTTACATCCTACTTTTACAGAGTGCAACGGCAACTGCTACCCATACTTACAATTGATTCTGCCCTTCAGGCAACATCTTTGGTCAGGGGTGTCAAACATACAATCTCTTCTACATGTGATAACCATTTCGTGTTATATTACAAAATCGGTCTCCACGTACAAGTGGACCCCTCACATTGTGAATTGGGGAGAGTCGGTGAAGGTGTTTCGTTTGAGCCGCGGCTCGGAGATAAGAATAACTTGGAAACGTAACTGGTGGAACAGATCATATATCAGGTAAAAGGGCTTATACATGACTTTAAATCGTAGAGGTCGTACGAAGCATTATTGATTATGGAGGCAACGCGGTGAGTAATAATGGCGAAAAAAAGAGTGTTGATGACGTAGATAACACAGGAAAAGTTAGCGACGGCACAAACAGTACGGGGACTGTGATGGAAAAAGCTCGGTGAAACACCATTAGGTGACAAGCATTGAAACTTCAAAAAATCGAAGGGAGACTAGCGAATGCACGATCGGATAAGATGTGGAGTGAATCTTTAAAATATGTGAGGGGAGATCAAAAAGTTTCCGTGTGAAGACCGTACAGTCCAGGATTGGTATGCGAGTCAAGCAAAATCTCCGTGAACAGTGAGACAATCAACCCGACGACGCACCTTGTTGCAGAACCCTGTTCGTAAAATACCGTGTCTCGCTGCCCTGCTGCGTGGTGAAGTCCGTAATTGCCTGCTGCACACACTCGTTCAACAGGAATCGTCGACCCTTCAAGGTCTTTTTTTAAGGGACCGATGACATGACGTTCGTATTGGGAGAAATGACTGTAGGGCAGGTGCTCGAGTGACGCTGGGCTCCCAGATCGACCGGCGTCTTGTGTCGCATTGCGACCACCACGAGCTTGGCACTATACCACAACGGTGGTTTTCGACAGACATGCTGCCCCATTCACATTTTTCATTCTCCGATGGATGTCTACCGGTGATTGTCCTTTTCTTGCCTATGAAAAGAATGATAACA
The DNA here is from genome assembly GCF_023898315.1 of Schistocerca nitens. Taxonomy (NCBI): domain Eukaryota; kingdom Metazoa; phylum Arthropoda; class Insecta; order Orthoptera; family Acrididae; genus Schistocerca; species Schistocerca nitens. Next base: position 924,743,520 of record NC_064617.1, on the reverse strand, counting down.
CGTTGGTCCTGTTTGGACATATTTGGTGGTAACGTCGGAAAGACACGAATGCCTCACTGATCCCATTCCAACATATTGGTGCTTACATACCCGAATCGGAGACGTGCCACGTTGAATATGGGCTGCAGTAACTCCCTCAAACGTATATCTTTCTCGATCGTCACTTGTAAGTAGGCTGTTTAGGTTTTTTTATTGGTAACGCCACCTCAGTATGAAAATCACTGGCTGTGCTGTGTGCAGTCTGTGGCTGCTTTGCATTGTTGTAATACTCGCCATTGTAGTGTTAGGCAGCTGGCTGTGAACAGCGCGTAGCGTTGGGCAGTTGGAGGTGAGCCGCCAGCAGTGGTGGATGTGGGGAGAGAGATGGCAGAGTTTTGTAATTTGTCATGAATTGCTATATATATGATGATATCAAGGTAAATACATTGTTTGTTCTCTATTAATATCTTTCATTTGCTAACTATCCCTATCAGTAGTTAGTGCCTTCCATAGTTTGTATCTTTTATTTAGCTGGCAGTAGTGGCGCTCGCTGTATTGCAGTAGCTTGAGCAGCGAAGATTTTTGTGAGGTAAGTGATTTGTGAAAGGTATAGTTTAATGTTAGTCAGGCCCATTCTTTTGTAGGGAATTTTGAAAGTCAGATTGCGTTGCGCTAAAAATATTGTGCGTCAGGTTAAGCACAGTCACGTGTAGAATTGTTAAAAGGGGACGTTTCATATGTCGACCCTTAGCCGAGGATACCTCACTGGAATCTTCTGATTTTTTCTTGTAGTTTGTGTAATTAGTGTAGCTTTTGTTTATTGCCAGCGCGTAATTATAGAGAGAATTTCCATTGTAGTTGTAGTTTTTCATTGTTGTACAGTAAAACAGTTGTGGTATGCATGTAGATTTGCACCAAGTATTTCGCAGCTGCAATTAACTAGATATTATTTTCAGTGCTATGTTAATGTGTTCCCCTATTTTTGCTCTTCAAATTGTGTTTTTCTGTGTTGTCGTGTGAAACACTGTGACAATAATGGCGTGTGAAAAACGTAACACTAGGCTCCAAAGTAAATTGAGAAATGACAGCGAAGACGAAAGCAGTATGTTAGCGCCGCAGAGTAATGAATTAACTAATGTTCAAAGTAGTAATTTGGTAATTGTGCATAGGGAAATGGAGCGGGCGGCAAACAATGGCGTAGACAGTGAAACAATTAGTGAGCAGGGAAGCATTATCGATCGGTCGGTCGGCAACAGCTCGCCTCAGGAATCCGAAATGACAGGACACAATTTCGCAAATACTGTAGATTCAGGTTTTGGGTCATCACCGTTTTCTCAAATAAGTCAAAACACATTTTCTGCTTGTCAAAATGTGAATGTTGCCGGTGCAAATGCACTGCCGAAAAGCGTAGAGAAACAGATTCCAGACACTAATACATTATTATTGCAATTAATGCAACAAATGGAACAAAATCAGAAACAAATGGGACAAAAGCTTCAAGAGTTAGACATAATGGAACAAAATCTTCAAAAGTTAGACACAGTGGAACAAAATCTTAAAAAGTTAGACACCACACTTGAACAAACACGTGAGGATTTAACTAATGAGTTACATCACATTGAATCGAAAAGTCAAAAAGTCTGTAACGACGTAAAAACACAAATTTGTGAGCATTTCCAACCTATTTTTTCGCGTCATGAAAATGCACTACAGAATCACGAAGCAGCCATAAAAGAACTGCAAACTACTGTTCATGAAAATCATGAGACCTTACAAGCTAAATTTGACTCAGTTGCATCTACCGATTCGGTTACGAAACTTGCAAAAACTCAGGAAAACTTGAAGGACACAGTAGATTCGATTTCAACACAAATGGAAAATCTGAAACTTGGTTCAGAAAAACACACTGAGGAAATGTGTTCACTATCGGAGAAAGTAGCCGAACTTTCGGATCAGTTCACTAACTTATCTACGAAGGTAGATGATAATCTGAACGACACAAAACCGGTAGTCTTTAATGACACAGAAGAGAGCGAACAAATTAGGAAACTGAAACAAAATCTGAATCAAATTAATACGCAACACCAAAGAGAAATCCGCGAAGTACAAGATCAGCTGACACAGGTAATACAAGAATTACGTATTTCAGAGGACACTCGCGCTCCAACACGGGAAGAGGGACTTAGAAATACGGAAAAGCCGCAAAATAATAACACAGGGCATTTCGGAAGTTATGAAAGAAATTGGCAATGTGCACCGAATTTTGAGATGGAACGGCCGACACGACCTAACAATGACCGATATGCGACTCGCCGACATGATGATTTTGACTATAAGCTGTTCATTACTACACGTAAATTCAAAACATTTAAGAATTCCGGCAACGACATTCATCCACAAGCGTGGCTCCATCAATTCTCTCATTGTTTTCCTCCCAATTGGTCATTGGAGCACAGGTTAGAATTTATGTGTGGCTACTTGGAGAATGAACCAGCTGTAAGAATGCGATCGGTCATTCACGATTGCCACAGTGAAGGAGAATTTTACCATGCCTTCCTCTCAGCATATTGGTCTCAAGCCACACAAGACCGAGTAAAACATGGCATCATAATGATGAAACATTTCGAACAATCTGAATTCTCCAGTCTTGTGAAATATTTTGAAGACATGTTGCACAAGAATCAGTATCTTTCAAACCCATACAGCCCCTCAGAACTCATCCGCATTTGCTTACTCAAATTGCCTGAACATTTACGACATATTATTTTAGCAGGACGTTGCAAAGACGACATTGAAGCTTTTCAGGGACTCTTACAAGAATTAGAAATTGACACTGACAATCGCGGAAAGCGGAAACAGGAACACAACAATTACAGGTCACATCCGTCGCAATTCCGCGATGAAAGAAATGATAACTGGACACGACAAGGCTATTCTTACAACGTAAATCGTGACCAAAACAGACACCACCCGTACGCCAACTGTTGGCAGAGTAGTAATAATTACAGGGAAAGATCACCTCTCCGTGGTAGTGACTATCACAGAGACAATCAGAGAAACAGACAATATGGGTACCAAAACAATTATTATCAAGGGAGGCAGAATAACTTTAGACGCAACGGTCCTGCACGCAGTTACGATTCAGGGAGAAATTCTCCACCACTTAACCGACAAGGAAGAAACTACGGAACCTACCGACATGACGACAGACGATATATTCGTAACGACAGACCTGAAATGCATCAGAACTGGCGGGATTTAAACAGAGCTGGGCCCTCTCGGCAAGGCGAATTTGTAGAAGTTAGGTCTCCTAATCCCAATAACGACGCACGCCAACAAAGAGACAGACAATGACTCGCACAGCAGGCAGCCGCGTGCGCCAGCTGGCTCAGGGAAAAATAACATAGACGCTAACCTTGAGAAAAATTCCAGTATTCTTTACCGACGTATACCGCATGATAATTGCGTTTAAGTTGAAACTCTGAGTACTATGAAGAGTAAAGGTTTAAACCACATTTCAAATGTAAAACCGTTTATTGAAAGATAATCTGCTTTTTAACTTTGTCTTTGCCATATAACTTTTCACTTTACATTGCTAGTAAGCTTTGTCAGACTTAGAATCTGTTAACATACAACAATGTTTGAAGTTAAGTATCCAATCAAGAACCAAGAGAACTTATTTAAACAGAAATTACGAATGCATTGTTATTGTGAACAGACGACACAGTGTTATTGTGTGTGTGCATTCTTGCTTGTTTGTTGCACGATTAAGACTATAAGGCTCACATACTTAGAACATTTACCAGTACTGTTAATGAGATTTTAATACAATATTTTGGTTTATTTGAAAATACATTCTGAAATTAAAGTGCCAGATGACACAGAAGTTAGTTTATGTGACAGCTACACGATTTTATCACGACGCTACTAATGACACAATTTACATTGTTGCTTCTGTGCTGTATCTGCTTTATATCTGCACAGTTTTTTTGAATTCTTCTGGAAAGTAAAATACGTTTTAGAGGTAACTTTTGTGGTATAGCTACAATGAGACAGCCTTTTCCGTAGCACAACAATACGTTACAGCACAGTACTTTCCTCATCACGGCAATAAGCGTAATAACTAAGATATCTATACACAAAGCATTTCACTTTTGTTTATCATGAGGTAAGTACATTGACTTCTGCAGAACTTAGCTTTTGGAGGACAATAAATACGAGACTTCCACAGAGATTATCTTACAACATGACGCACAGTTTAGCGCTACAGTACACGTATTTGAGTGATTAATTTCGCACTTAAAACATTTTTTTTAAAGATATTTGAAGTGCAATGATACAAGGGTTTTCCGTGATACATTTCATTCCATTGCTGTAATCTGTAACACCTGAGGGTATAATTACATTAATCCTCAGGGGGGTACACGCTTACTTTGTGTACCATGTGTTTGGCAAACACAAGGAGCCCTAGCTAATATGGTATTTGCTTATACAACTTTACACATCGGTACCGTATTTCTCTAACACACAAATTACACAGCTATCTGGTCATTTAACTGAGAGATAAACATTTTTTTTTACTAGATCAGTGACACATGTTTACGCAATTTCAAAGTTGGGTAATTTCACACTTATGAAATTGTATTTTGTCTGTACTTTGTGAACTGTTCATATTTTTTCGGAACCATTGTGATACTATGAGAGCTTTGAATGATGTATTTGGTAAGGGAGCATGATTTTAAAGTACATTTGAGGTAGATGACACTTTTTACATGAGCAGAGAATTTTTTTAGGTTTTGAAATTATTGGAGGAAGCTACGACGTTTTTGAGATTGGACTGAGGTGTTATGAAGTTATTTTTACGACGATGTGTATTACGCTGTTGAGGTATGTTTATGATCAATAAGCTGATGCTATATAAGGAATGTGATTACGTGTTTATATGTATATGAATAATGGATAGAAGTTAGGGACTCTTGACTTGTGAAAAAGGATGTTGGAAACCAAGAATCGTACTTTAAGAGTTATGAAATGTGTGTAAATGTGTGAATGTATCACAATGACGGCGAAAATTTCTTGGACACTGTTATATTCATAGGATTTTGTTTCTACACATTTGCAACGTAAATTCCCGACCTGTGAAATTTTTATATGAGACTGTCACTGTAGCGGAAACTGCTGTCGTAAATATTTCCATAAGAAAGTTAAGCGACCACCTGCACGTGCGTCGTGGGCACACAGCTGTGTCAGACACCTGGAGAACAAGCCATTAGGGTGTGCCTTTCCGGAAGCACAGGTAGAGAAAAAAAAAAAGGGAGGCCATTATCCTCGCTATTGACATTCGTTTGTAGAAAGCATCGTAAATACGACACGCTAATAATAACTTGGACACATTCATACATCTGCACACCTGATTAGGACAAGTGTCTATCTACGAGAATTGAGAGAAATGCCATATGGCTTGCTTTATGTATTTATTTACTCATTTTGTTTAATATCTAGTTTCTAGCTGCACTGCAGCACTGGTTAAAATAAAATTTTATAGATGTACTTATATAAATATTTTCTGTCTCCAGATCCAGTAAATAATAGTTTTGTGATATATTTCCAAAAAATGAGGGAGCATAAAAAGACATTTCCCTTCACAGGAATTGCATAAACAATTTCTTTACGATTTGGTAACTTATCTGCTAGTGTAAGTTCTCGTGATGCATCACTCTAGTGTTAAGATGTGACGTAAGTTTTAAACATGGCCATTTTTACTGTAATATTTTTTCTGCTTGAGCTATGTCATGTTTAGGTATAAGTTGCTGCTGTTTGCCAGGCGTAATGTTACTAAATTTGACTTTGTATTACGCTGTTCAGCCAGTTTTACTACTGATTTATTTTTCTTGTTTGCTGCGCATTGCCTCATATTAGTTGTAATGTTGAATTGCTTGGTAATTTAGATTTACTGTAGCTTGCTTTGCCAGCTTGAAATTTTTGTCATTGATGTTTGTGTTACTTGATTTGTTCTGCTGCATTGCCTCGTCCCTTAGTTTAGCATCTGAGCTCAGTAGATTTAAGTTAGCTTAAGAGGGGGGTAGACTATATAAGAGAACAAGTTGTGATGAATTGGAAGAAATACATTGAAAATCTATAAGAAAATGGTTTGGCCAAAACAGTATTTTGAAAGAGGATATGAACCAAAAAAAGTAGGGTTTAGGGACAACAGGTTTAGGTAGGATTTTCTTGGAAATAAATGATGAAGTAAAATAATGGAAAATAAATAATGAGGTAAGAAATATGTGAACATATATATATACAGAAAGCATGCTTGAATAGGATTTTTTTTGGTGGAAACAAATGTGGAAATAAGACGAAAGATCTCTGGAATGAAGTTTTGGGTTGGACTGCAGCACCAAATATCACACTGAAAACAAACCCTGTCCTGTATTTTTGTGTTATTACACTATGTGTATTTGTGTTTTTCCTGTCTTAATGTGTTTAGCTAATAAGAGTTATGTTGTAGAATTTTTCTGATAATATGTTATTTTCTTTGTAAAGATGTTTAGACATTATTTATTCTGTTTTGTTTTAATGCTCATGTGTAAAGTTGATGTTTCAAAAGTTATTCCGATCTTTTATGTATTTACTTATGTCATAATTCCTGCAACACTGTTGTATATGTTATTTTGATTCTTTTGTAAAGCCTGTACTACAAATGTTATCTGTATTGTTATGTTCTTTAATGATGTATTTTGTACCTTTGTAATTGTATTCTTATGTTATAAAATTGTAATTGACACCAGTTCATCATATTATTAACTTGTAAGTTACATTTCACTGCACACGTTTCTGTTGGTCATAGTATATGGACAATATGTGAGAAGTAGGGACTGTTAGTGTTTGTATGTGTGTTAATAATTCAGCAAGGGACTGGATAACAGCATTGCTGGTTCTAAGGACAATTCCAAAAACTTTGTGAGTGCACAAGTGGTGGTTATGGACTTGCTATATTATCCGCAAGACTCTTCAATTGTGATTGTGCACCTGCACAGTCACAACGGATGGCTGCTGGCCGTCTCTACGAGGACTACAGTGGGTCTACGTCGTTGCTGACTCACCAGTACCATAATCTCTACAAGGACTACAGTGGGTCTACATCTTTGATGATCCATCAGTACCATTATTTCTACAAGGACTGCAGTGGGTCTGCGCCTCTGGTGGCCCACCAGTACCGTAATCTCTACCAGGACTACAGTGGGTCTGCTCTGTGATGACCTACCCACCAATACTCTTCAAAACTTCGACTGACTCTGTGGTGGGTTTGCTCTGTTGTGGCCCATTACCTGTCAGCATGTCAAGAGTCAGCACTGTCTTTCCGTTGGAAGGACACGACTTCTTCAAGACTGCATGGAAATCCACTACTTCTGTGTGCAATTTCTTTTACTAATGAGACTTCGTAAAAAAAAAAAAACTGTAATTACTATTATGATGAATGATCAGAACTATCTTTATGGACTGTGAGAAAATTTTAGCTTTTGACCAACATTGTATCAATAAGTGTGTGCATTTGATTTCTTTGTTATTGTAATTGTGAAAAAAAATTTTAACAAATATGTATTGGCCAGTGCCCAAAAAAATTTTGTAAAATTTTTTGTGGGTAGCATGGGGGCTATGTAAGTAGGCTGTTTAGGTTTTTTTATTGGTAACGCCACCTCAGTATGAAAATCACTGGCTGTGCTGTGTGCAGTCTGTGGCTGCTTTGCATTGTTGTAATACTCGCCATTGTAGTGTTAGGCAGCTGGCTGTGAACAGCGCGTAGCGTTGGGCAGTTGGAGGTGAGCCGCCAGCAGTGGTGGATGTGGGGAGAGAGATGGCGGAGTTTTGTAATTTGTCATGAACTGCTATATATATGATGATATCAAGGTAAATACATTGTTTGTTCTCTATTAATATCTTTCATTTGCTAACTATCCCTATCAGTAGTTAGTGCCTTCCATAGTTTGTATCTTTTATTTAGCTGGCAGTAGTGGCGCTCGCTGTATTGCAGTAGCTTGAGCAGCGAAGATTTTTGTGAGGTAAGTGATTTGTGAAAGGTATAGTTTAATGTTAGTCAGGGCCATTCTTTTGTAGGGAATTTTGAAAGTCAGATTGCGTTGCGCTAAAAATTTTGTGTGTCAGTATAAGCACAGTCCCGTAAAATTGTTGAAAGGGGACGTTTCACACTTAATACACTGGAGAGCCAAAAAGACTGGTACACCTGCCTGATATCGTGTGGGGCCCCCGAGAGTACGCAGAAGTGCCGCAACACGACGTGGCACTGACTCGACTAATGTCTGAAGTAGGGCTGGAGGGAACTGACACCATGAATCCTTCAGGGCTCTCCATAAATCCTTAAGAACACGACGGGGTGGAGACCTCTTTTGAACAGTACGTTGCAAGGCATCCCAGATATGCTCAATGATGTTCATGTGTGGGGAGTTTGGTGGCCAGCGGAAGTGTTTAAACTCAGAAGTGTGTTCCTGGAGCCACTCTTTAGAAATTTTGGACGTGTCGCGTGTCGCATTGTCCTGCTGGAAATGCCCAAGTCCGTCGGAATGCACAATGGACATGAATGGATGCAGGTGATCAGACATGATGCTTACGCACGTGCCACTAGTCAGAGTCGTATCTAGACCTATAAATGGTCCTATATCACCCCCCGCACCATTATAGAGCCTCCACCAGCTTGTACAGACCCCTGCTGACATGCAGGGTCCATGGATTCATGAGGTTGTTTCCATATCCGTACATGTCCATCCGATCGATAAAATTTGAAACGAGACTCGTCCGACCAGAAGACTTATTTCCAGTCATCAATAGACCAAGTTCAGTTGTGACGGACCTAGGCGAAGCGTAAAGCTTTGTGTTATGCTGTCATCAAGGTTACACGAGTGGGCCTTCGGCTCCGAAAGCCCATATCGATGATGTTTCGTTGAATGGTTCGCACACTGACACTTCTTGATCGCCCAGTATTGAAACCTGTAGGAATTTGCGGAAGGGTTCCACTTCTGTCACAATGAACGATTCTCTTCAGTCGTCGGTGGTCCCGTTTTTGCAGGATCTTTTGCCGGCCGCAGCTATGTCGGAGATTTGCTGTTTTACCGGATTTCTGATATTCACGGTACACTCGTGAAATGATCGTACGGGAAAATCCCCGCTTCATCGCTACCTCGGAGATGCTGTGTCCCATCTCTCGTTCAAACTCTTAAATGTTGGTAATCTGTCATTGCAGTAGCAGTAACCTATCTGACAACTGCGCCAGTCACTTGTTGTCTTCTGTAGACGTTGTAACGTCCCCTTAGAAAAATTTATGAATTACTGTGCTGATAAAACTCTTACGCCATTTGATTTTCAAACAGCTGAGCAAAACTGAACGTACTCAGACATTTCGCTCTTTACCTATTCTGATCAATACTAAACTGACACACAATATTTTTTTAGCGCAACGCAATCTGACTTTCAATAATCCCTACAAGAGAATGGCCCTGACTAAATTAACCTATACGTTTCACAAAACGTTGCCAACCGCAGATCCGTATTCTGCCTGTTTATATATAACTGCATTTGAATACGCATGCCTACACCAGTTTCTTTGGCGCTTCAGTGTATATTTGCAGTGCATTGCCTGAGATACCGCGTTGACAGTCAACAGATGCATTCAGTTAAGAATGTACTCTCAAACTTGTCTGCACCCGTCTACTAAGTAGGCCATAGTGTAGTTGTCTCGACGGTGAAACATTCAAATAAGTTTTTTTAAGGGTCTGCTAAATTTTTACACTTTTTTTCAATATATTGTCACTTACATAATGGCGCTGCCACGTGCACAGGATGTCATCCGACTGACAATATGGGTTATAAATATTTCATAACTTAACTATACACTCTTTTCAACAAACTGCTCTTTGCAGCACTATCTATGAACAAGTTTTAGTGTTTTATTAGCACCACTGATTGCTTTTTAAGTGGTACAGTCCTTTTATAGTTTCTATACAATCGCACCATCTCCTATTGATACGATACCGAAACCGGTTACAGATGCACAAATGGAAAGCCAAGAGGAATGGTCGATATTCAGGGATACGACAGAAAACTATCGTTCGAAGCAGAAAAGTTTAGTAAACATAGTCTCTAAAAGGCATACCTTACGAGCTATGAGCACTTGTTCGTCTTTGATACTATGAAACAAATCTCTTCTACTGCAATGTCTTTGATTGCTATATTCTGAGACGTCATATTATGGACCAAAACAAGAAAAAGTGCAGTAAATATGGACTGCAGTATACCTTAAAAGCTATGACAACTTGTTCATATTCGCTACTGTGAAAAAACATGTCTTCTACTGAACAAGTGCTCATAGCACTTAATAGATGCGTTTTTGAGCCTACATTTGGTGAACAGTTTTTTTCTTGTTTCGGGACATAGTATCTCGTCCCAAAATATGGAAAGCAAAGAGCTTGCAGTAAGAGAAATTTGTTTCACAGTATTGCTGTTTGAGTTTCTAAGGTATACGTTTTGGAGCCCATGTTTGCTGGACCTTTTCGCATCGAATGTCATTTCCTGTCATATTCCTGAATATTAACCATTCCCCCTGGGATACGCTGCGTACGGATCCAGTCGATGTTTATGTTTGATTATACGGTAACCAATTGTGAAATATACACCGGCTCACAAAGGGCAGTTGTCTGAGGTCCGGTGTAATAAGGGTGATTCAATTTTGCGAGAAACGACGACACATCGACAAACACCAGACGTACCTGTATGGAATACCTTGCTACGAAACATTGTCTGAATGTCGGGAGATATATTCTGAGGTGCTTGCACGAAACGTTACTGCCTAGGAAGAAAAAAAGTAAGGCGTTTACTTTGAACTTGTAAACGAAACTACGTACATGAGACATTACGCTGTACAGGAATCATGTCGATCCACGCGACAGAAACATTCTAATCTCAGTGGCTGTGTGCTACCATCTGTAAATCTCCTCGGACGCCACGTGAAGCTCTTGACCGCTTGGTGGTCGCTCAGCAGGCTGTTTTCTGGAGTTCGCAGATGATATAAGGAAAGCTGCGATACCAAGCAGTCGACCCCATGTGCACAGAAGTAGACCGTAGATCATCTTTTGGCCTGTCCTGGGCGTCACCAGAAGCAGACAGCCGAGATCGCGACATAGGATTCACCGAGCGTTGCTCAGCACATTGGTTATACGTGCGAAGAAGATTTGTCATATCGATGTACCAGTATTTTACGTCTAAAATTTAGTTTAGATATATGAATAGCTGTAAGGCTGAGTAAACTAATCCGTTTAATACCTTGCATAGGAACAATTAAAGAAAATATTTTTATGTTTTCTTTTGCAATCCAGGCCTCTCGTCGATCCACTTGTCCAGTGATAAAGAATATTTGCGTAATATTTGTTATTGATTATTTCTGAAACCCTGAGCTGCCGACAGGTGTTGTTGATATACCTCGATGTGGACAGTTGAAAATGTGTGCCCCGACCGGGACTCAAACCCGGGATCTCCTGCTTACATGGCAGACGCTCTATCCATCTGAGCCACCGAGGACACAGATGAATAGCGCGACTGCAGGGACTTATCACTTGCACGCTTCCCGTGAGACCCACATTCCCAACTGTCCACAATTCTACATATGTAATGTACCCTATAGACATGTAGAATTGTGGACAGTTGGGAATGTGGGTCACACGGGAAGCGTGCAAGGGATAAGTCCCTGCAGTCGCGCTATTCATCTGCGTCCTCGGTGGCTCAGATGGATAGAGCGTCTGCCATGTAAGCAGGAGATCCCGGGTTCGAGTCCCGGTCGGGGCACACATTTTCAACTGGCCACATCGAGGTATATCAACAACACCTGTCGGAAGCTGAGGGTTTCAGTTAGTCATCATTTATTCCAGGGAAAAGCTGCACGGTCATCAACAGTATTGTGTTCTTTCGAGAACAGTTACTGTCTTCGTATATATTGATTATTTCTCCACTGCTTGTTTCGGTTGTCAAATTTTTCTTCACTCTCTGTGTTACCCTGACAAGGTACCAAACGACCAACAAAAGTACTCTGTTGATGTGAACGATAGTTCTGTGTTATACTCAGCGCTTTTGACCTTTCCCTCGTAAAGTGACCTGGTAGAAATACCTGTACGTAATTTTGCGGGGCTGTGATGTATACACCACATATAGTCGCTATGAATACAAGAAAATGTTTTATAAATTCATCGCAGTGTGATATTTTTAGTAATTACTCGCAGTGGTACGTGGCCTCGCATTCTTGCAGCTACTGCCCACGATACCGCCCAAGACGCGCACAGCCTTGGCAGAATTGGACCAAACGCCATACCTGTGCGTGCGTTTGATTGATGAGCGGATCTGGGTGCGTGACCAGCGAGGGAGCAGGCGGCCATCACGACCGCGACCTCTCCCACGGTAGCAGGCACCGCCTGTCTGTTGTACACCGACGTCCCGTCGCTACCTTTTTACAAATAACGCATCCACAACACTGTTCCAGTACCGCATCAGCACTTTCTAAAGAAAGTACGCCCCAGTGCGGTAACTAAGTGGGTTTGCTACTGGATACCAATTTCCGGACAGGCAGGTTGCAGCATATTATCCTTCACAGATAGTCAGTCACCTATGAAGACTGAAGTAATGTCGAGTCTGCCACCCAGCAATGTCGCACTATCTTAAGATTTTGGAATCGCATTTGGGACATCGGGGGTTTAAATCCCCGTCAGACCATGCGGACTTAGTTTTTCCCGTTGTTTCCCTAAACCTTTCAACGCTGAGATCGTTTCTATGAAAATGACACGGCCTGTTATGTTTCCCATCTTCCTCCAATCTTGTTTGTAATGTAAGTCTAACGGCATCGATGTCGAAGGGACGTTAAGACCTAGTCCTCCACGTCGCTCACTGTTTTTTTTTTTTTTTATATTTCTAATTTGAAGGCGTAGCGACAAGAGTTTGCCTCCGTGTGGCGTTCAATAAGTAATTCAACATACATTTTTCCTGAAATTAGAATTATACACTACTGGCCATTAAAATTGCTACACCACGAAGATGACGTACTACAGACTCGAAATTTAACCGACAGGAAGAAGATGCTGTGATATGTAAATGATTAGCTTTTCAGAGCATTCACACAAAGTTGGCGCCGGTGGTGGCACCTACAACGTGCTGACAAGAGGAAAGTTTCCAACCGATTTCTCATACACAAACAGCAGTTGACCGGCGTTGCCTGGAGAAACGTTTTTTGATGCCTCGTGTAAGAAGGAGAAACGCGTACCATCACGTTTCCGACTTTGATAAAGGTCGGATTGTAGCCTATCGCGATTGCGGCTTATCGTATCGCGACATTGCTGCTCGCGTTGGTCGAGATCCAATGACTGTTAGCAGAATACGAATCGGTGGGTTCAGGAGGGTAATATGGAACGCCTTGCTGGATCCCAATGGCCTCGTATCACTAGCAGTCGAGATGACAGGCATCTTATCCGCATGGCTGTAACGGATCGGCCGAAGTGGCCGTGCGGTTCTAGGCGCTGCAGTCTGGGACCGCGAGACCGCTACGGTCGCAGGTTCGAATCCTGCCTCGGGCATGGATGTGTGTGATGTCCTTAGGTTAGTTAGGTTTAAGTAGTTCTAAGTTCTAGAGGACTGTTGACCTCAGATGTTAAGTCCCATAGTGCTCAGAGCCATTTGAACCTTTTTTTGGATCGTGCAGCTACGTCTCGATCCCTGAGTCAACAGATGGGGAAGTTTGCAAGACAACAACCATCTGCACGAACAGGTCGACGACGTTTGCAGCAGCGTGGACTATCAGCTCGGAGACCATGGCTGCGGTTACCCTTGACGCTGCATCACAGACAGGAGCGCCTGCGATGGTAAACTCAACGACGAACCTGGGTGCACGAATGGCAAAACGTCATTTTTTCGGATGAATCCAGGTTCTGTTTACAGCATCATGATCGTCGCATCCGTGTTTTGCGACATCGCGGTGAACTCACATTGGAAGCGTGTATTCGTCATCGCCATACTGGCGTATCACCCGACGTGATGAAATGGGGTGCCATTGGTTACACGTCTCGGTCACCTCTTGTTCGCATTGGCGGCACTTTGAACAGTGGGCGTTACATTTCAGATGTGTTACGACCCTTGGCTCTACCCTTCATTCAATGCCTGTGAAACCCTACATTTGAGCAGAATAGTGCACGACCGCATGTTGTTGGTCCTGTACGGGCCTTTCTGGATACAGAAAATGTTCGACTGCTGCCCTGGCCAGCACATTCTCCAGATCTCTCACCAATTGAAAACGTCTGGTCAATGGTTGCCGAGCAACTGGCTCATGACCTGTGGTACCACGTTGAAGCTGCATGTGCAGCTGTACGTGTACATGCCATCCAAGCTCTGTTTGACTCAATGCCCAGGCGTATCAAGGCCTGAGGTGGTTGTTCTGGGTACTGGTTACTCCGGATCTATGCATCCAAATTGCGTGAAAATGTAATCACATGTCAATTCTAGTAGAATATACTTGTCCAATGAATACCCGTTTATCATCTGCATTTCTTATTGGTGTAGCAATTTTAATGGCCAGTAGCGTATTAGTACCTCTTGCTGCTGATGGGCGTTTATATACGTCAACGGGGACAGGTGAAAATGTGTTTCCCGACTGGGACTCGAACCCGGGATCTTCTGCTTACATGGCAGACGCCGTATGTAATTTTTTTTTTTTTTTTTTTCGTTGTGTTTGGACGTTGCGGACGTAACATGACATCGGTTCAAGTTCATTTATGGATCCTTCCACTCAGTTTTTTTTTATTTCAGAGGTCAACTGGCTCTCTGACCGAACACTTAGCTACCGTGCCGGCTTAGCCGCTGAGGGCACAGAGGATAGCACGACTTCCGCGAGACTCACATTCGCACCTTGTATGTCCACACACTACATTCGTAGTGTCCCACCCCAACACACTCATTACTCGTGGAAGAGATTCTCACCAAGTCCCGTAAGAGTTCGGGGAATATGTGTGCATCCGCACAGAAGAAGAAAGTCATGGCTGGAACTTCCAGAACTATATACTTATATGGATATGGTGTTTGTTCTTTCTGACAATGAGTGTGATTGGTAGGGACACTACGAATGTAGTGTGTGGACATATAAGGTGAGAATGTGGGTCCCGCGGGAGGATGCGCGAGATAGTCCCTGCGGTCGCGCTAACCTCTGTGTCCTCGGTGGCTCTGACGGATAAAGCGTCTGCCACGTAAGCAGGAGATTCCGGGTTCGAATCCCAGTCGGGGCACACATTTTCACCTGTCCCCGTTGATATATATCAACGCCAATCAGCAGCTGGAGGTATTAGTATAATTCTAATTTCATTCTAGGCGGCTGCAGGTCACCAATGGTGTCTGTTCTTTCGGACATTCGGACATATCCGAAAGAACAGACACCATATCCATATAAGTATATTTTTTTCCTCGCCGAGTTTCGAATGAAATAATGTGATATTTGTGGGATATCGTGGTATATTCCCGCTTCAGCACCTACAGTTTCATTAAGTTCCATTAGGTGGCGACGCTAATGTAGCCCTCAAAGTGGTGTCTGTAACGGAGTCATTTCCAAGCAGAGGGTTTTTTTTCTTTCTTTTTTCGGAGAACCAGAGCATCACAGATATTCACAGGCGGTTGCAGAATGTCTGCGGAGATCTGGCACGATGAGTACTTGGACATATGGGCGTGCGTCTGTCATCATCACAACTACGTCACGCAATCTTGTCCGATCTCCGCGTGCCTGCCAGCCCCACACAGCTGTGACTCTTGCAGTGCTGGAACGTGCGGACACTCTCATTCGAGGTGATCGACGAATCACAATCAAGCATCTTACTGTACAACTGGACATCTCTGTTGGCAGTGCTGACACACCAGTCCACCGGTTGGGACACTCAAAGATGTTTGTCCACTGGGTTCCTCGCCGGATAACGGAATAACATAAAGGATGTACACCACAGAAAGTAGTACATGGATGATGGAGAGGTTATTTACGCTGCAATACGTTGGCTCCGACGTCAACCAGTAGAGTGGTACCATACGGGCATACAGGCCCTCTCAGTAAGGTGGCAGAAGGCGGTCGCATTGAACGGAGATCATGTTGAAAAATAGAATTTTGTGTGTTGGAATCCTGAATAAAACTAATCTGGTTGCAGAAAAAAACTTGTTGCATTACTTATTGAACGCCTCTCTTAGAAGCAGGTGCGAAACAGGCTTATTGTGATCAGGAAATGGTGGCCTCATAGGCTGATTCTTAGGCAACTCTTCCATTCAGGCTCTCGTGTAGCCGTCTGGTGTTGAAACAGAAGACTGCAGAAAGCAAGCAAATCATTAAATTTCGCATTTAACAATGTGTTTACGCATGAGGATGCTACGGCACCAATGTTTGGCCGTCGCAAAGGCTCACACGTGAGAGACGTCGAATTTACAGAACCGGTACTGAAAAACAATTGACCACATAAAACGAACAAGGCATCAGTCGCTGTCGGAATTCCAGTTGATTTTACACTGAATACTCTGTGTGATTAGCTCATTTGCTAGTTTCATTTTTTTTCGCTTTTTTGGTTGGCATGTGGTGAACGCCATACTCCATCTACACCATCCATCAGCTCATATTTATCCACAATTTTTTATTCAATATACCATTTCCTCTGACTCGAAAAGAGTGCAGGGCACTCCTGTTTACACTGAGGTGACAAAATTCATGGGGTAGTGATATGCACGTATAGAAATGGCAGTAGTATCGCGCGGGCAAGGTGTAAAAGAGCGGCGCATTGGCGGTGCTGTCATTTGTACTGTGGCACCAGACGATCGACGCGAATGCCTTTGCTAACAGCACGACATCACCTGCAGCGCCTCTCGTGGGCTCGTGACCATATCGGTTGCACCCTAGACGACTGGTCAGATGAGTAGCTACTTCAGTTCATACCTGAAGCAGTGAAGGAGGAGATTAGTGTTTAACGTCCCGTCGACAACGAGGTCATTAGAGACGGAGCGCAAGCTCGGGTGAGGAAAGGATGGGGAAGGAAATCGGCCGTGCCCTTTCACAGGAACCATCCTGGCATTTGCCTGAAGCGATTTAGGGAAATCACGGAAAACCTAAATCAGGATGGCCGGAGACGGGATTGAACCGTCGTCCTCCCGAATGGAAGCAGTGAAAAACAGTAGGGTTCCATGGAGCGCTGTCCCACGAACCCATGGACCCAAGTTGTCAACCATGCACTGTGCAAGCTCCATAACGGTGTGGGCTGTGTTCACATGGAACGGACTGCGCCCTCTACTCCAACTCAATCGATCATTGGCTGGAAATACTTATTTCGGCTACTTGCACACCATTTTGAGCCACTCGTGGGATTCATGTCCCCAAACACCGGGGCACAATTGATCGCGATTAGTTTGGAAAGACATTCTGGGCAATTCGGGCGAATGATTTGGCCACCCAAATCGCCTGACCTGTGTCGCATCAAAGATTTATAGAAGGGGTCAGTTCGCGCGCAAAATCCTGCACCAGCAACACTTCCGCAGTTATGAAGGACTGTAGAAGCAGCAGGGCTAAATATTTCTGCTGGGGACGTCAAACGACTTGCTGAGTCCATGCCACGTCGAGCTTCTGAGCCAGGCAACAGGAGGTCCGAAATGTATTGGTTCAAATGGCTCTGAGCACTATGGGACTTAACTGCTGAGGTCATCAGTCCCCTAGAACTTAGAACTACTTAAACCTAACTAACCTAAGGACATCACACACATCCATGCCCGAGGCAGGATTTGAACCTGCGACCGTAGCGGTCGCGCGGTTCCAGACTGTAGCGCCTAGAACCACTCGGCCACACCGGCCGGCCCCGTAATGTATTAGGAGGTATCCCATGACTTTTGTCACCTCAGTGTACAAGATGCGTCAGAGACTGGATGCATACAATTAGAGACAAATATCGTAGTCGTCCGTCTGTTGGAACCGGAGGAAGACAAGCTGCTCGTACAGAATCAGCAGGGGATCAGGAATAGTCATCCGTCTGAAATTGAACTTGCTGTGTCCCAGTACGTCTTGCAAATAATATATGCAGGTGAGCGAGTTGATGTCATCTCCTTAGATTTCTGCGAGGCATTACATACTACCAAATTGTCGACTGCTGAACATGATACGGTACCTACGTGAGACGTGTGATTGGTACGTTGAGTGCTCGATTGGTAGGGCTCATTACGTTATCCTGGATGGCGAATGTTCCACACAAACGAAAGAAACATCACATGTGCCCCAAGAAAGCGTAATAGGACATCTAAATTTCTCAATATACATAAGCGATTTATTAAATATAGGGGTTGGACAAAAATATAGAAACCTCGTGACAGATGCTCGCTTGAACATAAATACAGATGCTAGCCAAGTGTGTAGCAGGTTGCACTGTTGTACCAGGTGGTTATAACTAAAGTGCAGCTACTCGCACAGGACCAGTGTGGGCTGTAATTATCGTATGACAGCGAAACTTGGAAGATATGCTAATGCGTTAATGCGCAGCCATTTTACGCTGGAAAAACAGTAATTCCAGTTTTGCTCAGCAGGTGAAAATCTGGCACTGAGAATGCAAGAAAGTCTTACAGAAATTTTTCCATGAGTGATGGGTTAGGAAAGGGAACTGGGCAGTAAAGGTAAAACAAGTGAGAAAGGCATAATGTTGATTTCATCATTAACCACCGCCTACATGGTTCGTTCAGTATGAGCACTGACGAGATGCTGGCAATCAGATCATGTAGATACTGAACGTGTCGCTGATAAACGCGTTCTTTTAGATATCACAAAGCGAAAGTTATATGGATTCAGATCAGGTGATCTTGCAGGCCATGCATCTCGAAAACCTCTAGACATAACACTTCCGTGGAAGGTTGCATTAAGAGGATCTTTCACTTGCGGAGCGACATTAGATGTTGCCTCTTACGTTGAAAAGAGTAGCTTCCACACAGTTGCGCTCTTGCAAAGCAGGAATCACATTCCGTACAAGGTGGTCTCGAGAACGTGCAGACGGTACACCTGACAGGCCATCTGGGTGTATTCTCTTCAAAAAAGAACGGACCGAGAATAAAGGTACTTGTGAATACGCACCACACGGTCACACACTGCAAGTGCAATGACTCCTCGTACGTAGTATGTGGTTCAACAGTACCCCAAATTCGACTTTTCTGTGTACTCACTGCACACTGTAGTGTAATATGTGCCTCGTATATCCACAGAATATTTATTGACCAGCCACATGTCATCAACTTCGATCTGTGCCAAAAAACGAAGAAATAAACTCAGAACATTGCTGCGGATCATGAGGTTTGAGTTGCTGTACCGTCTGGGTCTTGTGTGGATACCAGTGTAATATAGGCCGCAAAATTTTCCGATCTGTTGATCGTGGGATGGACAGTTCTTGGGACACTGCACGAGCACTATAACCGGCAGGGGGCAAATACTGCGTGAACTGTTACATTGATATGTTACAGCAACAGCAATCTCGTCAATAACTTCTATCGAAATAGGACGCCTTCCTGTTCCAGGTGCCACACGAAGGTCACCCGTGTTTTCAAATTTCAGTATCATCTTCTTAAACTATTTGATGACATCGTGTCTTTCCTCTGAACTTCCTGTCGGCGATTCTGTATCAATGCAGCACTTTAATTGCTGTCGTTCACATAACGCAGTTTGAGTAACAGTGCACGGTTTCTCTTCTCGATAGCTATACTGTTCAATCACTTTTTGGCTTGTCAAATGACAGCGTGGGTATGACACCGTCATTCAGTGTACGGCGCCATATTTTCACCTGGTGGCCAAAATTGCAATTACTTTTTTCCAGGGTAAATCGATTCCGCATTAACGCACTGGCGTATCTACCAAGTTGCTCTGCCACAGGATAATTGCAGGCCACGCTGGACGTCTGCGAGTCTCTGCACGAACGGGACCTGTGCAGTGTCCTCAATACGTCGTGTGTCAGTCGTGGTCAGGACAGAGTCCCGTGTTGTTGTGAGTGCGTTATGGCTAAGTGAATTGTAAAGTGGGCAAATAGTAGATTGAGGCAGGTGTTTTCGTAACCAAGCTAGCCGAATTATTTTGCGTTTCAAGAGGCGCCGTGTCGAAAATTTATGCCACCTACAGGGAAAGTGGAAGAATACCATCCGATAAGTCCCAACGCGGGCGAAAGTGTGTGCTGAGTGATCACGACAGAGGTCACTAAAGAGGATTGTGACCAAAAATAAGAAGACAACAGCTGCAGAAGACACTGCAGAACCGGATGTCGCACTTGTAAACCCCGTCAGCACCGAAACGACACGAAGGGGGCTGCATAAGCACCGAATTGCAGGACAAGTTGGAGTTTCGAAACCATTATCATTGATGTAAAAACCCGTAACATGAAAACGTTGTACCGAAGCAATTACACTAACTACTGGTCAATGGAAGAAAGACATTTAGTCAGATGAGTCTCATTTCACGCTGTTTGCGACTTCTACCGAATTTACGTCCCAAGAGTAGAACATGGTGAGGGATCGGTGATGACTTGGGCGGTCATATCGTCGTACTCCATGAAAGGTCACATTACTGCCAATGATTGTGTTCTTTTGGCTGGTGAGGTCCATCCTGTGTTAATTCCGCAATTACGGTGCTGTGTTGAAAGACAACAGGGCCTCTCCTCACACAGCTCACATCACCCAGCACTGGTTTTGTGAGCACGGAGATGAATGGCCGCATCTCTACTGGGAACAGCAGTCACTAGACCTCATGTTATTAAAGTTTTGTGGTCTACTTTGGAGATAAGTGTGGGTGATCGCTAATCATCTCCATCACCGTTACTTTAACTGGCCATTATTTTGCAGGAAGAATGGTATAAGATTCCATTCATAATCATAAAGGGCCTGTATTTGTCCATTCCGAGAAGACTGGAAGCTGTTTCGAATGCCATCGTGTTTCCTAAACCGTATTAGGTACGGTAATGTGTTGTGTTTTTGGTGTTTCCAAATTTTTGTGCTCCCCCTGTAGGATAGCAGCGCCATAAGATTGGTTGCTAACGACGCTGTTGTGTACAGGAAGGTAATGTCGTTGGTGACGAAGGAAGTTCAAAAAGAGTTGGACCAATTTTCTACTTGGTGTAATGAATGGCAGCAAATATGAATAAAGTTAAGGTAATACTTATAAAAAAGAGAAACAATTATGTAGCACGTGGTTACAAGATTAGTGACGAACATTATGAGTACGTCAAGCCGTTGGCACACGGGACGAGTTAGTTATCATTGACGTGGCACTCTATGAGTTTTGTGTAGTCACTTTCTGCTATTTAGCTTTGAGGAGCCATTTCGTCACGTGAAACACAAGATAAGTGCTCCGATATTTCGACCATGTGCCACGTAAAGCAGAACCAATAGGGACCAAGGACGATCCCTACGTCACAAGCAGAAAGCAAGATGCTGTACTGTGTTTGTCGTTTTTCGTAGAAGCCCATGGACCACGAGAAATACGGGCCCCCGACGAAATTTGGATGAGAAAAACCGATCGGTTAAAACTGATACCGGTATTTTAGTTATGAATAATCGACATTCTTCCGTATTTGTTTGATATCGGTTATAACAGGTGCACTATGTGATCAGAAGTATCCGGACACCCCCAGAAACATATGTTTTTCATATTAGGCGCATTGTGCTGTCACCTACCGCAGGTATTCCATGTCAGCGACCTCAGTAGTCATTAGATCATCGTGAGAGAGCAGAATGGGGCGCTGCGCGGAACTCACGGACTTCGAACGTGGACAGGTGATTGGCTGTCACTTGTGTAATACGTCTGTACGCGAGATTTCCACACTCCTAAACATCCCTGTGTCCACTGTTTCCGATGTGATGGTGAAATGGAAACGTAAAGAAACATGTACAGCAAAAAAGCATGGAGGCCGACCTCGTCTGTTGACTGACAGAGACCGTCGAAAGTTGAAGAGGTTCGTAATGTGTAATAGGCAGTCGTCTATCCAGACCATCACACATTAATTCCAAACTGCATCAGGATCCACCGCAATTACTATGACAGTTAGGCGGGAGGTGAGAAAACTTGGATTTCATGGCGGCTGCTCATATGCCACACATCATACCGGTAAATGCCAAACGACGCCTTGCTTTGTGTAAGGAGCGTAAACATTGGACGATTGAACGTTGTGTGGAGTGACGAATCACGGTACACAACGTGGCGACACGATGGCAGTGTGTGGGAATGGCGAAAGCACGGTGAACGTCATCTGCCAGCGTGTGTAGTGCCAACAGTAAAATTCTGAGGCGGTGGTGTTATGGTGTGGTCGTGTTTTTAATGGAAAGGGCTTGCACCCCTTGTTATTTTGCGTGGCACTATCAGAGCACAGTCCTAAACTGATGCTATAAGCACTTTCTTGCTTGCCACTGTTGAAGAGCAATTCGGGAATGGCGATTGCGTCTTTCAACGCGATGGAGCACCTGTTCATAATGCACGTCCTGTGGCGGAATGGTTACACGACAATAACACTGGACTGGCCTGCACAGAGTCCTGACCTGATTCCTACAGAACAACTTTGGGATGTTTTGGGACGCCGACTTGGTGCCAGGCCTCACCGACGGACATCGATACCTCTTCCCAGCGCAGCACTCCGTGAAGAATAGGCTGCCATTCCCCAAGAAAGCTTCCAGCACCTGATTGAACGTGTGCCTGCGAGAGTGGAAGCTGTCATCAAGGCTAAGGGTGGGCGAACATGATATTGAATTCCAGCATTACCGATGGAGGGCGCCACGAACTTGTAACTCATTTTCAGCCAGGTGTCCGGATGCTATTGATCACATAGTGTAGTTCCCACAGTTTGATATGGGCTAATATTAGACGCAGACAGATAGAGTACAGGAATACCGTCCCGATTCGGAATGGGAAATACTCTGCCTCTAACATTGACAAATCCAGAATAACACACCGACCCCATGAATACACACGATAAATTAGGCCAAGAAAAGGAAGAGGACTGATAAGCGGTATGAAGTGCAATGATTACATAAAATCGGTACTCAGGAAGGAGAATGGAAACAAGGTTTTATTTTATGGGTGCTGTATCATCTGGAGATAGCGGTGCCACGCCAAAGTTGGTAGTGCGAATCAGTACCACAGACATTAAGCGAGAACTAGCTGCAACGTGCAACAGTCAATGGGAGACGCTCCAGAAGAGACCCCCTCCCTCTCAGCACTGCAGCACCCTCGTACTGAGGTCAGTATAGAGCCGAGTATGGAAGCGCTCTGCCCAGTTCGTGGCCTCCTCTAAAGATGTTTTACATCATCTGTAGCAAGTGACAGTTAAAGTTTCTGAGGAAATGTACTTTGGAAATGTTGCTTTTTGTACCGCAAGAGAACAGTTTGTTAATCTGTGTTTCAACTGATGCTTTCACAGTCGATGGTAGTTGTAAATTATCAAGTAATCTTGAGACATAGTTAAGTAAGTGTTTTATTCATTTATGTAATAAAGTCAACTAATATTCTAGTTTGATGCGCCTTCGCCCAGAGCAATCAAAAAAGCCCCAGTTATGGCCGGACGAAAGGAGTTTCGTCTGGTCAAAACACTGGGAAAATGTAGTGTGTCTGTAAAGGAAATCGCACGTAAGACAATGCGGCCAGTATTGTTCCAGTGTCTGAAGTCCTTAGGAAATAGACTTGACAACAGACATCAAACGAATTCAGCGACCCCCTGCATCCATCCTAGGACGTTGGCTGGATTGTGGTCCACGCGAAAGTTTAACACAAATGTTTGGGGAAATTATGTGGGAATATTTGGCGAAAATACGACCTAGTTCTCGCACAACAATATTGGGTAAATTAAGGGAACCTCTACTCGAGGAACAATATACGAAAGTTATGCTGCCACCATCGTGTATTTCGTGTACAGATAATAGGGATATGATAAGAGAGATTATGTTGCCTAGAGGCACGTACAGACACTCTTGATCTTGCAGGCCACGTATGTGAAAAATTCGGGAAATAACACGTTCGTGGAAGATTGCATTAAGCAGATCTTTCACTGGGCGAGAGTCACGAGGTGTTGCCCCACATTGTATGCAAACAGTGATTCTCAGACAGTTCCGCTCTTGCAAAGCAAGAATCACATGCTGTACAAGGAGGTCTCGATGAAGTGCTGACGTCGCGGTACACCTGACAGGCCCTCCGGGTGTATCCTTTTCAAAGAAGAGCGGACCGAGAATGAAGGTGCTTTTGAATCCACGCCACAGAGACACGTTCGGTAAGTGCAGTGGCTCTTCGTACACAACCCGCGGTGTAACAGTACCCTAAATTCGGCAGTTCTGTGTATTCACTGCACCCTGTAGCGTAAAATGTGCCTTGTCACTGCATATAATATTGTCCTGCCATATGTCATCAGCGTCGATCCCTGCAAGAAGAGTAAATTTAGAACGTTGCTGCGGATCATGATGTTTTAGTTGCTGCACCGTCTGAATCATGTGCGAGTACCAGTGTAAAACAGACCGCAAGACTTTCGGTACTGTTGACCATGGGATGGACACTTCTCCAGACATTGCACGAGCACGAGCGCTACCTGGATGACGCGCCGCGTGGTCACATACAGCAATACCAACTTCGTCAATAATTTCTACTGGGATGCGACGTCTTTCTCGTCCATGCACCACACCAAACTCACCAGTGGTTTTCGAATTTCGTTATCATTTTTTTAAAAACATTTAATGGCACCAGACCTTCCAGTCAGCGATACTCTCTCAGTGCACCGCTGTAATTGTTGCCGTTCACATAAAACAGTTTCACTAGCGGCGCATTCGCGGTTCTAGGCGCGCAGTCAGGAACCGTGCGACTGCTACGGTCGCAGGTTCGAATCCTGCCTCGGGCATGGATGTGTGTGATGTCCTTAGGTTAGTTAGGTTTAAGTAGTTCTAAGTTCTAGGGGACTGATGACCACAGCAGTTGAGTCCCATAGTGCTCAGAGCCATTTGAACCACTAGCGGCGCACGGTTTCCCTACTTGACAGTCACAGTGTTCACTCACATTTTGGCTTGTCAAATGACAGCATGAATGTCATACCTCCATACAAACAGTGTACAGCGCCAGATATGCAAAACTGTTACTAACTGTTTCCAGTGTGAATCGCTTCCGCGACAACGCATTGGAACATCTACCAAATTTCTCTGCCACACGATAATTACAGTCCACACTGGACCCTCGTGAGTAGCTGCACTCCAATGAAAACCATCCGATAGGTGAGTAGGGGACATCTTCCGTATCGGAAAGCAAATAGCTCAAAATTTGATGTTGTGTCGTAGCTTGCAGGTCATGTGAACCTCCAAAGACCAGTGGCGACTCTTGGTGACCAGACGCGTCCAGCGGCGCGTGTTACATAGCTCCATCCTGCTTTTGTTGCGGGCCCACCCACAAAAAACAGAGTCTGGCAGCCGGCAGTCGGCGTTCTGAGAATGCACTGGCGGGTCGGCAGGCTCTGGCGGAATCCAGCGTGTTTACGGGGATTCCTCTTGTCACAGGTTAACAGCGCGTTAACGACGGGAATTAGTCTCCAGCACGCTGGCCGGGCCTCGCCTGCTGCGGCACTACTCCAATGGAAGCGCTGCTTGAAAGGGGGCTGTAGTGGCTTCTCTTCCATGAACATAAAAAAAGAGTTAGAAATACTTGTCTGCGGCGCTATTCCAAGAAGCGCCAGTCTGTCTCACAAGACTGCGTTTACGAGCACTTTACAATTCGTATGATTTCCTAAAACGTCACTGTTGTCTTTCTTTTTGTTGAGATTTTTCGATATATGAAAGTCTGAGGAGATAGTTCGTCGCAGTACTTAACTAACTAACAAAATTCCCTACTTTTCAGCTTACACGTTTCTGGAATTAGAACCATGAATCTCAAAGCTCGATGTATTATTACAGTGAAATAGGTTCCTTATCGCTGAGTATCGAGTAACTACCTCATAAATGGTGCTCCAAACGTTCGTAGCAGCATCTTCCACTCTTCACACCTTTCTCCTCCTCCCACTGAAAGAAAAAGTGCTGGTACTTAGCTTTGATATAAATAATTAATACGAGGGAGAACTGAAAAGTACACTGATTCCTTTATTTTTTAAATAAAACAAATATTATTAACACCCTGCTTCTTTATGCTTCATCTCTACACATTCACTTCTCAGCATAGTCACCCTGGCGACGAACGCTTTTGTCCCAACGAGTCACCATTTTGCTTATACGGTTACTGTAGAACGTTTGACTTTGTTGACGGATGCCACAACCTCACTGCTTGCGCCGCTTCCGAACTATCAAAGTGAAGTCCTAGAAGAACAATCGTCAGGAGCGCCCTAGGAAAGTGCGACAAGACCTCTATTATTTTCAAGATACATAAATGATCCCGCAGACAGAGTGGTAGGCAGTCTACGGTTGTTTGCTGGTGATGCTGTGGTGTACGGTAAGGTGTCGAGGTTTACATCTACATTTATACTCCGCAAGCCACCCAACGGTGTGTGGCGGAGGGCACTTTACGTGCCACTGTCATAACCTCCCTTTTCTGTTCCAGTCGCGTATGGTTCGCGGGAAGAACGACTGTCTGAAAGCCTCCGTGCGCGCTCGAATCTCTCTACTTTTACATTCGTGATCTCCTCGGGAGGTATAATTAGGGGGAAGCAATATATTCGATACCTCATCCAGAAACGCACCCACTCGAAACCTGGCGAGCAAGCTACACCGCGATGCAGAACGCCTCTCTTGCAGATTCTGCCACTTGAGTTACGCTATCACGGTTATCAAATAACGCTGTGACGAAACGCGCCGCTCTTCTTTGGATCTTCTCTATCTCCTCCGTCAACCCGATCTGGTACGGATCCCACACTGTTGAGCAATACTCAAGTATAGGTCGAACGAGTGTTTTGTAAGCCACCTCCTTTGTTGATGGACTACATTTACTAAGGACTCTCCCAATGAATCTCAACCTGGTACCCGCCTTACCAACAGTTAATTTTATATGATCATTCCACTTCAAATCGTTCCGCACGCATACTCCCAGATATTTTACAGAAGTAACTGCTACCAGTATTTGTTCCGCCATCATATAATCATACAATAAAGGATCCTTCTTTCTATGTATTCGCAATACATTACATTTGTCTATGTTAAGGGTCAGTTGCCACTCCCTGCACCAAGTGCCTATCCGCTGCAGATCTTCCTGCATTTCGCTACAATTTTCTAATGCTGCAACTTCTCTGTTTACTACAGCATCATCCGCGAAAAGCCGCATGGAACTTCCGACACTATCTACTAGGTCATTTATATATATTGTGAAAAGCAATGGTCCCATAACACTCCCCTGTGGCACGCCAGAGGTTACTTTAACGTCTGTAGACGTTTCTCCATTGATAACAACATGCTGTGTTCTGTTTGCTAAAAACTCTTCAATCCAGCCACACAGCTGGTCTGATATTCCGTAGGCTCTTACTTTGTTTATCAGGCAACAGTGCGGAACTGTATCGAACGCCTTCCGGAAGTCAAGGAAAATAGCATCTACCTGGGAGCCTGTATCTAATATTTTCTGGGTCTCATGAACAAATAAAGCGAGTTGGGTCTCACACGATCGCTGTTTCCGGAATCCATGTTGATTCCTACAGAGTAGATTCTGGGTTTCCAAAAACGACATGATACTCGAGTAAAAAACATGTTCTAAAATTCTACAACAGATCGACGTCAGAGATATAGGTCTATAGTTTTGCGCATCTGCTCGACGACCCTTCTTGAAGACTGGGACTACCTGTGCTCTTTTCCAATCATTTAGAACCTTCCGTTCCTCTAGAGACTTGCGGTACACGGCTGTCAGAAGGGGGGCAGGTTCTTTCGCGTACTCTGTGTAGAAACGAATTGGTATCCCGTCAGGTCCAGTGGACTTTCCTCTGTTGAGTGATTCCAGTTGCTTTTCTATTCCTTGGACACTTATTTCGATGTCAGCCATTTTTTCGTTTGTGCGAGGATTTAGAGAAGGAACTGCAGTGCGGTCTTCCTCTGTGAAACAGCTTTGGAAAAAGGTGTTTAGTATTTCAATTTGCGCGTGCCATCCTCTGTTTCAATGCCATCATCATCCCGGAGTGTCTGGATATGCTGTTTCGAGCCACTTACTGATTTAACGTAAGACCAGAACTTCCTAGGATTTTCTGTTAAGTCGGTACATAGAATTTTACTTTCGAATTCACTGAACGCTTCACGCATAGCCCTCCTTACGCTAACTTTGACATCGTTTAGGTTCTGTTTGTCTGAGAGGTTTTGGCTGCATTTAAACTTGGAGTGAAGCTCTCTTTGCTTTCGCAGTAGCTTCCTAACTTTGTTGTTGAACCACGGTGGGTTTTTCCCGTCCCTCATAGTTTTACTCGGCACGTACCTGTCTAAAACGCATTTTACAATTGCCTTAAACTTTTTCCGTGAACACTCAACATTATCAGTGTCGGAACAGAAATTTTCGTTTGGATCTGTTAGGTAGTCTGAAATCTGCCTTCTATTACTCTTGCTAAACAGATAAACCTTCCTCCCTTTTTTTATATTCCTATTAACTTCCATATTCAGGGATGCTGCAACGGCCTTATGATCACTGATTCCCTGTTCTGCACTTACAGAGTCGAAAAGTTCGCGTCTGTTTGTTATCAGTAGGTCCAAGATATTATCTCCACGAGTCGGTTCTCTGTTTAATTGGTCGAGGTAATTTTCGGATAGTGCACTCAGTATAATGTCACTCGATGCTCTGTCCCTACCACCCGTCCTAAACATCTGAGTGTCCCAGTCTATATCTGATAAATTGAAATCTCCACCTAAGACTATAATATACTGAGAAAATTTATGTGCAATGTATTCCAAATTTTCTCTCAGTTGTCCTGCAACTAATGCTGCTGAGTCGGGAGGTCGGTAAAAGGAGCCAATTATTAACCTAACTCGGTTGTTGAGTATAACCTCCACCCATAATAATTCACAGGAACTATCCACTTCTACTTCACTACAGTATAAACTACTACTAACAGTGACAAACACACCACCACCGGTTGCATGCAATCTATCCTTCCTAAACACCGTCTGTGCCTTTGTAAAAATTTCGGCTGAATTTATCTCTGGCTTCAGCCAGCTTTCTGTACCTATAACGATTTCAGCTTCGGTGCTTTCTACCAGCGCTTGACGTTCCGGTACTTTACCAATGCAGCTTCGACAGTTTACAATTACAATACCGACTACTGCTTGGTCCCCGCATGTCCTGCCTTTGCCCCGCACCCTTTGAGGCTGTTGCCCTTTCTGTACTTGCCCGAGGTCATCTAACCTAAAAAACCGCCCAGTCCACGCCACACAACCCCTGCTACCCGTGTAGCCACTTGCTGCGTGTAGTGGACTCCTGACCTATCCAGCGGAACCCGAAACCCGACCACCCTATGGCGCAAGTCGAGGAATCTGCAGCCCACACGGTCGCAGAACCGTCTCAGCCTCTGATTCAGACCCTCCACTCGGCTCTGTACCAAAGGTCCGCAGTCAGTCCTGTCGACGATGCTGCAGATGGTGAGCTCTGCTTTCATCCCGCTAGCGAGACTGGCAGTCTTCACGAAATCAGATAGCCGCCGGAAGCTAGAGAGGATTTCCTCCGATCCATAGCGACACACATCCTTGGTGCCGACATGAGCGACCACCTGCAGATGGGTGCACCCTGTACCCTTCATGGCATCCGGAAGGACCCTTTCCACATCTGGAATGACACCCCCGGTATGCACATGGGGTGCACATTGGTTTTCTTCCCCTCTCTTGCTGCCATATCCCTAAGGGGCCCCATTACGCGCCTGACGTTGGAGCTCCCAACTACCAGTAAGCCCACCCTCTGCGACTGCCCGGATCTTGCAGACTGAGGGGCAACCTCTGGAACAGGAGAAGCAGCCATCTCCGGCCGAACATCAGTATCAGCCGGAGACAGAGCCTGAAACCGGTTCGTCAGACAAACTGGAGAGGCCTTCCGTTCAGCCCTCCGGAATGTCTTTCGCCCCCTGCCACACCTCGAGATGACCTCGCACTCTACCACAGCTGAGGGATCAGCCTCAATGTGGGCAGTATCCCGGGCAGCCACAGTCGTAGTCCGATCGGGGGATGCGTGGGACGAGCTGGCCGTCCCCGACAAACCCCCATCCGGACCCCCACAGTGATGCCCATTGGTAACAGCCTCAAGCTGTGTAACCGAAGCCAACATTGCCTGAAGGTGGGAGCGATGGGATGCCAACTCAGCCTGCATCCGAACACAGCAGTTGCAGTCCCTATCCATGCTAAAAACTGTTGTGCAAAGAACGTCTGAACTAATCTACAGAGAGTACAAACAAATCGACACAAAATTTAAGCGGTTATTAAAATACAAGATTGCCTAGTAAATGCAGTAATGCTGCTACTTGCGCACTGCTGACACACTGCTTGGCGGCGGAAGGAGACTACGCGATTTTACACTATTCAGGTACTAAAATGCGATGCTAAAACTCTCAAATACTATAATACGCCAGAAATTTATGAATTTGAACAATGCAAGTACCAAAAACACGCAAAGAAATTAAGAATTAAACTATGTAACAAATGAGTGAGCTAGGAGTATACGACTTTCTGCTGGCAGCTGCTTATCCAACGGCGGCAGGGAGTGTTTGTAGGATGATACAAGAAGAATTAAGACAAACTTTCTAGTTGGTGCGATCAATGGCAGCTGGCTCTGAATGTAGAAAACTGTAAGTTAACGTCGATATGCAGCAGGATTTTAGAACATATATTGAGTTCGAACATTATGAATTACCTCGCAGGAAACGGTCTATTGACACACAATCAACATGGGTTTAGAAAACATCGTTCCTGTGAAACACAACTAGCTCTTTATTCACATGAAGTGCTGAGTGCTATTGACAAGGGATTTCAGATCGATTCCGTATTCCTGGATTTCCGGAAGGCTTTTGACACTGTACCACACCAGCGGCTCGTAGTGAAATTGCGTGCTTATCGAATATCGTCTCAGTTATGTGACCGGATTTGCAATTTCCTGTCAGAGAGGTCACAGTTCGGCAACTGATGGAAAGTCATCGAGCAAAACAGAAGTGATTTCTGGCGTTCCCCAAGGTAGTGTTATAGGCCCTTTCCTGTTCCTTATCTATATAAACGATTTGGGAGACAATCTGAGCAGCCGTCTTCGGTTGTTCAGATGACGCTGTCGTTTATCGACTAATAGTCATCAGAAGATCAAAACAAACTGCAAAACGATTTATAAAAAATATCTGAATGGTGCAAAAGTGGCAGTTGACACTAAATAATGAAAAGTGTGAGGTCATCTACATGAGTGCTAAAAGGAACTCGTTAAACTTACACGATAAATCAGTCTAATGTAAAAGCCGTAAATTCAACTAAATACCTAGGTATTACAATTACTAACAACTTAAATTGGAAAGAAACACAGGAAATGTTGTGGGGAAGGGTAACCAAAGGCTGCGTTTTATTGGCAGGACACTTAGAAAATGTAACAGGCCTACTAAGGAGACTGCCTACACTACGCTTGTCCGTCCTCTTTTAGAATACTGTTGCGCGGTGTGGGATACTTACCTGATAGGACTGGCGGAGTACATCGAAAAAGTTCAGAGAAAGGCAGCACGTTTTGTAGTATCGCGAAATGTGGGAGACAGTGTCACAGAAATGATACAGGATTTGGGCAGGAAATCATTAAAAGAAAGGCGTTTTTCGTCGCGACGGAATCTTCTCATGAAATTCCAATCACCAACTTTCTCCTCCGAATGCGAAAATATTTTGTTGACACCGACCTACATAGGTAGGAACGATCACCACGATAAAATAAGGGAAATCAGAGCTCATACGGAGAGATATAGGTGTTCATTCTTTCCTCGCGCTATACGAGATTGGATTAATAGAGAATTGTGAAGGTGGTTCGATGAACCGTCTGCCAGGCACTTAAATGTGATTTACAGAGTATCCATGTAGATGTAGATGTAGAAAAACAAATCAGTGATGTTCGGATACAGTATTAGTAATGTCCTACATGACACAGTCCAGTCGTTTAAATATCTGGGTGTAACATTGCAGAGTTACATGAAATGGAACCAGCATGTGAGGATTGTGGTATGGAAGGCGAATGGTCGACTTCGGATTATTGGGAAAGTTTCAGGAATGTATAACTCATCGACAAAGAAGAACGCGGATACAACACTAGTGCGACCGCTTCTTGAGTACTGCTCGAGTGTTGGGATCCCCACCAGGTCGGATTAAAGGAAGTCATCGAAGCAATCTAGAGGAGGGCTGCTTGATTTGTTGCCGGTATTTTTGAACAACATGAAAGAGTTACAGAGATGCTTCGGGAACTCATATAGGAATGGCTGGAGGGAAGTAACACTATTGAGAAAATTTAATAGAACCGAATTTAAGGCTGACTCCAGAACGATCGTACTGGGGCCAACATACATTTCGCGTAAGGACCACGAAGATAAGTTACGATAAATTATGACTTATACGGAGGCGTAAAGATAGTCGTTGGTGCCTCGCTGTATCTGCAAGTGGAGCAGAAAAGGGAACGACTAACCGTGGTACAGGGCACCATCCGTCACGCTCCGCAAGGTGGCTTGAGGAGTACGTTCGCAGATATGTATATGTAGATGTTTTGGAAACGGATGAAAATCGGATGGGGCCAAGTCGGGACTGTACAGAGGATGATCGATGACAGTGAACCAAGGCGTCGGATTATTGCCGATGTCGCACTGTTTGCGTGTGGTCTGGCACCGTCGTGCTCAAGCAGAGGGTGCTCCACGTGTGGAGGAATTGTAATTCGTGCTTTCAGTTTTCTGAGAGTCTAGCAGTAGTCCGACATAGTTACGTTACACACCACCGTGTTGCACGCTACAGTACGGAGTCCTCTAGCGGCAGAGGTTTGCAACTTGCGTCAGCGAAGCAGAAAAGTCGGCCGAGTAACATCCATTACATGCAATACCTCAACCGAACTAGAAAACAGAAACACACCCTTCCATGTTACTTTACCTGGAACAGTGCGATTACCGTGGCAAATTAAACATTGTGCTTATAAAAAAGTTAAAGTATCACAAACATTCGCTTAAAATACAATAAGAAATTAATGCAAAATGTAATGTGAGTCGGGGGTTATTCTGTGAACTGGGCAGGAAATAAGAATCCGCATGTTCCTGACTAGACGGGAATACAATCGCCGTTCTTCCCGAAAAGCAATCCAGTGATACATGCACCGCTTGCCTGGTTCGACGCATGTTCTGACAAGGGAACCTCCCCATCGCACCCTTCTCAGATTTAGTTATAAGTTGGCACAGTGGATAGGCCTTGAAAAACTGAACACAGATCAATCGAGAAAACAGGAAGAAGTTGTGTGGAACTATGAAAATAATAAGCAAAATATACAAACTGAGTAGTCCATGCGCAAGATATGTGACATCAAGGATAATCTGAGGTCAGGAGCGCCGTGGTCCCGTGCTTAGCGTGAGCAGCTGCGGAGCAAGAGGTCCTTGGTTCAAGTCTTCCCTCGAGTGAAAAGTTTACTTTTTTTTATTTTCGCAAAGTTATGATCTGTCCGTTCGTTCATTGACGTCTCTGTTCACTGAAATAAGTTTAGTGTCTGTCTTTTGCGACCGCACCGCAAAACCGTGTGATTAGTTAACGAAAGGACGTGCCTCTCCAATGGGAACCGAAAACATATTGCCCACGAAATACATCTCACGTATTTAATGCACTCTCGTCGAAAGTAGCGAACAGTCAACTGCCAGCCAGGGAGCCTCGTTAGCAGGAAAATTCTCTCTTCCGTGCGCTGTAGTCGTCTGACGTCGCGTGTTTCGATGTTTGTTTAGGTGTAGCGTCCCCATACTACGGCGCAGTTACCTCGCATCGGACGGACGGACGGACGGACAGATAATAATTGTCTGAAAATAAAAAATTAAAATTTTTCACTCGAAGGAAGACTTGAACCAAGGACCTCTCATGCCGCAGCAACTCACACTAACCACGGGACCACGGCGCTCCTGAGCTCAGATCATCCTAGTTGTTACTTATGTTGCACCTGAACTACTTACTTTGTATATTTTGCTTATTATTTTCATAGTTACACACAACTTCTTCCTGTTTTCTCGATTGATCTGTGTTCAGTTTTTCAAGGCCTATCCACTGTGCCAACTTAGAACTAAATCTGAGGGGGGTGCGATGGGGAGGTTCACTTGTGAGAACAATGCGTCAAACAGTCGCAAGTGATTACAAATTGTCTGTCTCAGCACATTGCGTTCTTCCTGCGAGTTCCTATATTATCTGCCTTCTAATACGCTTTCTAATAATCCACAGTTTGAGCCTGGTGTCTGAAATCCTGGGGTTTTGGTTTCCCTTATGCAACACCCACTCTCTCAGTTTTAAGACCGAATGTAAAATTAGAGAGATTAGAGCGCGCACGGGGGCTTTCAGACAGTCGTTCTTCCCGCGAACCATACGCGACTGGAACAGGAAAGGGAGGTAATGACAGTGGCACGTAGGGTGCCCTCCGCCACACACCGTTGGGTGGCTTGCGGAGTATAAATGTAGATGTAGATGTAGGGGACACTACAGTTACGATACTGTAATAGCATTCGAGAAGAACGGGCTTCAAATCCCCGTCCGTTCGTCACGTTGTTTCCCCTAAAGCAGTTCAGATGAATTGTTGATGACTTCTATAAGAAAGCGTTGCCCTATTTCCTCCCTTGTATTTGAACGATCCAAGCTTGTACATGCCTCAGTTGATTCGTTGTCGACGGCGTCAAGTCACAATATTTCTTCCTCCTCGAAAGATCAAGTCACTGCGCGATCAGAGCTACATCCCTGTAGCGTTTCTGTGACTCTCCCAAACTAGGTGAACCCATAACGATTTGTGGGTTTCTTCGTTGCATTTCTGTACTCCATTAACAGATTTCAGTAAGAATCTCATTTGTCAGACTGACGGATAATAATACTCAAGAATCGATCGAACTAGCAATTTACAGGCTTACTCGTCCATGAATGAATTACAGTTCGTTACGATTCTACCAACGAATCCAGTATAACGCGTGCTGTCCCGACAACTAGACTCTTGTGGCCATTATATCTAAAATATCTCCGGATGGAATCCCGGCATTTTTATGCTTGCGACTGTTCCAGTTATTGCTCAGCGATTATGTAATCAAATGGTATCGGGTTATACATTTTACTCACGTGCAAGACATTTTCTATATTTATGGCCCTTTGGCACTGTTTGCATCGTACATTGTTAATATGTCGCCCTTGCTGCATTTCGCAACAGTTCTCTGACGGTGGTATATTCTTATATGCTCGTATGTCGTCAGAGAATAATTTTAGGTAGTTGCAGACAGTACAGTTATATCGAGTCACTTATTTCATCAGCGGTCCTGCCTTTATCAAACATATTGTACGCCCCACATTACTATGGTTTGTGATAACGTACCCACTGAGTGTCTTGAGTAATGTTTCATTCGATGTTTTCAGTACAGACTTAAACCTTGTCTATTATTCTTCAAGCACGTATTTTATTCGGTAGGCACCAGAGTGGAGCTTATAAGGGGTACTACTACCGATCGATAGCGGTATGACGTAGTAAATCGTACCTCTTACGCGTCACTGGCGCTGTAGAACTTTGGAACTGGGTGTGACTTTTTTTCGACAGGGGCATTGTCTTACTGAACGTTCAACAGTGCCAAAGCGCTACCGGTCATGCAGCGGAATAAGACGAGAGAGTCGCTGTTCGCGTTTCCTGATGAAAGGTCGCAGGTTGTAGCATCACGTCGAAATTATCTGAACATCTTGCTAAAGTGATGAATTATCAAGTTATCTGGACTATTACGTCGAATGGTACGGTAATATTGAGCACTGATTCGGTTTATTCGCAGAAGGTGCGGATAAGTACAATTGAAATCAGTGGACGAAATACACTCCTGGAAATTGAAATAAGAACACCGTGAATTTATTGTCCCAGGAAGGGGAAACTTTATTGACACATTCCTGGGGTCAGATGCATCACATTATCACACTGACAGAACCACAGGCACATAGACACAGGCAACAGAGCATGCACAATGTCGGCACTAGTACAGTGTATATCCACCTTTCGCAGCAATGCAGGCTGCTATTCTCCCATGGAGACGATCGTAGAGATGCTGGATGTAGTCCTGTGGAACGGCTTGCCATGCCATTTCCACCTGGCGCCTCAGTTGGAACAGCGTTCGTGCTGGACGTGCAGACCGCGTGAGACGACGCTTCATCCAGTCCCAAACATGCTCAATGGGGGACAGATCCGGAGATCTTGCTGGCCAGGGTAGTTGACTTACACCTTCTAGAGCACGTTGGGTGGCACGGGATACATGCGGACGTGCATTGTCCTGTTGGAACAGCAAGTTCCCTTGCCGGTCTAGGAATGGTAGAACGATGGGTTCGATGACGGTTTGGATGTACCGTGCACTATTCAGTGTCCCCTCGACGATCACCAGTGGTGTACGGCCAGTGTAGGAGATCGCTCCCCACACCATGATGCCGGGTGTTGGCCCTGTGTGCCTCGGTCGTATGCAGTCCTGACTGTGGCGCTCACCTGCACGGCGCCAAACACGCATACGACCATCATTGGCACCAAGGCAGAAGCGACTCTCATCGCTGAAGACGACACGTCTCCATTCGTCCCTCCATTCACGCCTGTCGCGACACCACTGGAGGCGGGCTGCACGATGTTGGGGCGTGAGCGGAAGACGGCCTAACGGTGTGCGGGACCGTAGCCCAGCTTCATGGAGACAGTTGCGAATGGTCCTCGCCGATACCCCAGGAGCAACAGTGTCCCTAATTTGCTGGGAAGTGGCGGTGCGGTCCCCTACGGTACTGCGTAGGATCATACGGTCTTGGCGTGCATCCGTGCGTCGCTGCGGTCCGGTCCCAGGTCGACGGGCACGTGCACCTTCCGCCGACCACTGGCGACAACATCGATGTACTGTGGAGACCTCACGCCCCACGTGTTGAGCAATTCGGCGGTACGTCCACCCGGCCTCCCGCATGCCCACTATACGCCCTCGCTCAAAGTCCGTCAACTGCACATACGGTTCACGTCCACGCTGTCGCGGCATGCTACCAGTGTTAAAGACTGCGATGGAGCTCCGTATGCCACGGCAAACTGGCTGACACTGACGGCGGCGGTGCACAAATGCTGCGCAGCTAGCGCCATTCGACGGCCAACACCGCGGTTCCTGGTGTGTCCGCTGTGCCGTGCGTGTGATCATTGCTTGTACAGCCCTCTCGCAGTGTCCGGAGCAAGTATGGTGGGTCTGACACACCGGTGTCAATGTGTTCTTTTTTCCATTTCCAGGAGTGTAGTATTGTCGTTCTCACTTACAACTAGTAGCTTTTGTTGACTAAACATTATTATTTGAGCAATTATAAAGAAGCTGCCATGGACAGTTATAAAGCGAAAGATTAATTCGGGAAAGCAATACAGCAATGGCGAACTTCAGTGTGGAAATGAGATACATTTAACTATTAATACGAGCACGGTTGGATCTAGGCATTATTAGGAACTGTGTTACTTGCAAAAAGTCACTAAACTAAATAAAATGATCTGTTTTCCTTTGAAAGCAACATTTTCCAACAAAAATTTTGTCAACTTTAATATTCGTAGAAGTAGAGACACGATTTCGTAATAAACAACATTGTCAAATTTATTTTGCAAAGAAAGTGTGTTCTTCATATTAACTACCCTATAGCAATGTCCCACAGCAGCAAATTAATTTAAAGGAATGTAAGGGAGAAGTGACAAGGTGCATCTAATGCTATTTCGGAAGTCTAGAATTACTGCATCATTGAGTTGCCCTATCAACAGCCGTAAGAGTTTCATGAACAAAATAAGAGAGATACGTTTCAAAAGTAGGTGGGCGCCAACAAAATATTTTCATACTCTGAAGAGAAAATTGGTGATTGAAATTCCGTGAAGATGCTGCCGCGACGAAAGACGCCTTGCTTTAATGACTGGCACCCTAATCTGTGGCCGGCCGGGGTGGCCGAGCGGATCTAGGCGCGACAGTCTGGAACCGCGCGACCGCTACGGTCGCAGGTTCGAATCCTGCCTCGGGCATGGATGTGTGTGATGTCCTTAGGTTAGGTTTAAGTAGTTCTACGTTCTATGGGACTGATGACCTTAGAAGTTAAGTCCCATAGTGCTCAGAGCCATTTTTGAACCTAATCTGTGGCCCCATCTCTCCTGTTTCGTGTTAATGCAGAATTCGCTGTCCGTCTTCGAAATTTTTTGATGTCCTCCGCCAATTCTATCCGACGCGGATCCTACAGCGCACAGCAATGCTCCAGAAGAGGGTGTGTAGGCAATCTCTTTAGTAAACCTGGTGCTTTTTTCAAGTGTTCTACGAATAAATCGCAGTCTTTGCTATGCTTTCCCCGCAACATTATCTATGTGAACGTTCCAACTTAAGTTATTCGTAATTGTAATCCTTAAGCATTTAGTTGAGTTAACAGCCTTTAGATTTATGTGATTTATCGTGTAACCGAAATTTAGCGGATTCTATTTACTGCTCTTGTGGATGACTTCACACTTTTCATTATTTAGAGTCAGTTGCCGCTTTTCGCACTATCTTCTGTCGTTCAACAGTCACTCAACGACGACAACCCGTACACGACAGATCGTCAGCAAAGAGCCGCGCGATGCTGCTCGTCCTGTCCGTCAACTCCAGGCCAACGTTCTTCACTCCGACATGCGAATTCGATCGCTGCCTGGCTCACATCCCCGTCTCGCAAAGTCGATCACTACGCGTTATGCGATACGATGGCATCAGGTGGACTCTAAGACGGCGCCGAGTATTTTTTGGAAATCTTTTCTCACTTAATTAACCAATACCTTCTGTAACGTCACCAGTCTCCTGGAAAGCCGGATTCCGCGTGACAGTACATTACCAACAGCACTCGCCGTCTTGCCCTGTCGCCTACCGGGCCTAAGCTAAATATCGGCAGGCTAAAGTGGCCGCGATTATATCGACACGTTTCTGCGAAATTCCGTCTCTCTCGCCACTGACCTGCTCACAAGTGCGCTCCAAGCAGGGGAACGTTACAAGACACTCGCGTCTTCCATCAGGCGGTCGCTGCGTGCCGTCTTAATGAGTTCCCCTGGTCGCTGTCGGATTTGTGCCGTCGCTTTATCCCTGACTCTGTCGCCCGGAAGAGTTTTTGTGCTCCATTCTCGGTTAGTCCCCTGCTACCACTTGTAGGAGGCTTTATGAAGGTTAAAGAAGACAGAATTCCGTAGCGAGCCGCACCAGCTGTGAATATTTCTGTTCGGCGAGGAGTATTTTCAGAGAAAGAGAAAACAAAATTGTTTAGAAGCCTCACACTTAATTTCGAATAAATACCTCTTTTTCAAATTACATTTAACTGGAGTCAGTAAGCTCACATTCTTCAAGGGGAAGTATATAAGATAATATTTTGTATGATAGAAGTCTGTTGTGAGGCAGTGCACGTAAAGTAAATGAAGTTTTTATTCAGCAGAAGTAGATAACCCTACACGTCGCAGAGGTCTATTTAACCACCTTGAAATGATTACACTCGTTGCCCAGTGCATTTCCTCCTTAACGCTCTTTCTCGCCGCTTATGAAAAGCTATTTCATATAAAGGATGCTCTATACAATCCGAATGCTAGGCTCAAAAGTAATTTTCTTGCAGATTTTGTCTCCTTTAATAGAATTCAGAGTGGAATACTTTGCTACAAAGGCATTTAACAAACTCTTGTCGAACACAAAGCAATTAAAGGCCTTATCCCAACCATTTCAAGAGAAAAATTAAAGAATATTTCAGTACCCACTCTTTTAACACATTGCCTAGAACCAAGAACTGAAAAGTGCTATCAGCTGCATGAGAAGCAGAGGCTGTTACAGTGTTTGCAGATGATGCTCTCATTTACCGTCTAGTAAAGTCATTAGAAGGTCAAAACGAACTGCAAAATGATCTATACAAGGTATTTGTATGGTGCCAAAAGTTTCACTTGGCTGTATGTAATGAAATGTGTGAAATCATCCACATGAGTACTAAAGTAATCAGCTAATTTTCGGTTGCACAATAAATCACACATGTCTATAGGTTGTCAAATCAGCTTAATACCTAGGAATTGCAGTTACGAATAACTAAAATTGGAAAGAATACGTACTTAATGTTGCGGAAGGCTGCGTTTTATTGGCGGAACAGTTAGATGCAACAGGTCTACTAAAGAGCTTCCCCGTCTTTAGCTAGAGTAGTACTGCGCGATATGCAATCAGATAGGATTGACGGAGAACATCGAAAAATTCAGAGAAGGGTAGCTTGTTTTGTAGTGCTCTGAAACAGGTGCGAGACTGCCACGGTTATGACGCGAGAGTTGGGGTGTTAGTCGTTAAAACAAAGGATTTCCATGTTGCGGCGATACATTTTCACGAAATTTCAATTTTCCATGTTCTCCCACGAATATGAAAATATTTTGTTGACACCCAGCTACATAGGGCGAAATGATCATTTCAGTAAAATAAGAGAAATCTGGTCTCGCACGGAAAGATTTAAGTGTTCGCTTTACCAGTGCGCTATTAGAGTGTAGAGTGCCACTTGCCGCTTGTGTGTGGTTATTTATTGTACATTCTACATCTACGTCTACATGGTTACTCTGCAATTCAGACTTAAGTGCCTGGCAGAGGGTTCATCGAACCAGTTTCATACTACTTCTTTACCATTCCACTCTCGAATGGCGCGTGGGAAAAAGGAACACCTAAATCTTTCCGTTCGAGCTCTGATTTCTCTTATTTTATTACGATGACCACAAAATATTTTCGCATTCGGAAGAGAAAGTGGAGGCACAAAACCGTTTTTACTTGATGATTATTTTATTGCACTAGAATGCAATACATCAATGTGGTTGCCGATTTTTTGTTAATACCTTTCAGAATCTGCTCTATAGCTACTCAGGCAAATTGCTTGTTTTGAGGTCCATACATTAATTAATGGAGAAGTGAACGCTGTTCACAAGTGATATTTAAAATATTCAGTTGGATTTAAGGTGACAAAATTGCCCATATTTGAAGCTACCCAGAGAAAAAGTAAGTTGCTAGAACTGCTGTTACAAAATGTCTGCAGAGAGTTCCTAATTGCTACTGCGGAAATTTAGCATAGAGGCCCTATAGTAATCAAGAGGTTCATTTCCTTCATACTTATCACCCTGGCATGTGAGTCTTAAGTGAAGAACAATACTGAAATTCGTATCGTTGACGGTCGATTAGAATTTCTTCAGAGACGCAGGTATTGCGAAGCAGCTTCGCAGTCATAAGGCCGTGACCTATGACCATTAACACAACTTACTGAGTCGAACTACCAAGAGGATTTGATGTGTAATGGTTTTCTTCCGAATTCGTTACAGATTTTTTTCTGGAAATTCGCAGCTCCATAAAATATATCAGAAAAAAAAGCTCGCACACGCTGGCCACTACTACGGTTAAAACTGACGACTGATAGAGCCGTTCTGATCCGAGACACGGGCGGCACCACACTTTTTTTTTTTTTTGTTTAATCTCATTTTCTTGTTCGCTGTATCTGCTTGGGGCGGACGTCGTAAGACATGCGATTAAGTTCGTTGATGATCGATTAACTCAGTTTTTTTTATTACAGAGGGTACGTAACCCTCTGACCGAACATGCTGAGCTACCGGGCCGGCATCGGGCTACGGACACACTGCTGCCTAAACGCCACTTTCATCATGATATTGGTCGCTCAGCCTCGTAACGCATCCTGAAAGATAATAAGAATTGTCACTAACGTAAAAGAACAGCATTATTTTAGCCTAAAAATTGATTTTTCTCTCTGAGTGTCTTAGTTTACATGACGATTATATAGCACGAGTCATTCAAATGGAAAGGGAATATCAAGCTATTTATGAGTCAATTCAGTACCATACACGGAAGTGATTGCATAGTCAAGTCTGTTCATGTGTTGCCAACAATCGCAAAAGGTGTCGTTATTTCTGGTCAAACACGCACACATCTTACTCTTGGTGAGTAAGCAATTGATACTTAAGCTACACTCATGGATGCACGGTAGGTGTGCAATTCGATTGTCGCTTAGGCACAAAAGTTTGTATCCTTATTTTAGATTCAAACACCTAGCAGCTGATAAGAAAAACCGATACGTAACATTTGATTTTAGTAGTTAACAATCCGATTACGTGTTGGTTTCGTATCTCCGTCACAGAAGTTCACATCATGCACTTCATCTTTAAATGCATGCACACTTTGTTACTTCAGAATGGAGATACACTCCTGGAAATGGAAAAAAGAACACATTGACACCGGTGTGTCAGACCCACCATACTTGCTCCGGAGACTGCGAGAGGGCTGTACAAGCAAAGATCACACGCACGGCACAGCGGACACACAAGGAACCGCGGTGTTGGCCGTCGAATGGCGCTAGCTGCGCAGCATTTGTGCACCGCCGCCGTCAGTGTCAGCCAGTTTGCCGTGGCATACGGAGCTCCATCGCAGTCTTTAACACTGGTAGCATGCCGCGACAGCGTGGACGTGAACCGTATGTGCAGTTGACGGACTTTGAGCGAGGGCGTATAGTGGGCATGCGGGAGGCCGGGTGGACGTACCGCCGAATTGCTCAACACGTGGGGCGTGAGGTCTCCACAGTACATCGATGTTGTCGCCAGTGGTCGGCGGAAGGTGCACGTGCCCGTCGACCTGGGACCGGACCGCAGCGACGCACGGATGCACGCCAAGACCGTAGGATCCTACGCAGTGCCGTAGGGGACCGCACCGCCACTTCCCAGCAAATTAGGGACACTGTTGTTCCTGGGGTATCGGCGAGGACCATTCACAACCGTCTCCATGGAGCTGGGCTACGGTCCCGCACACCGTTAGGCCGTCTTCCGCTCACGCCCCAACATCGTGAAGCCCGCCTCCAGTGGTGTCGCGACAGGCGTGAATGGAGGGACGAATGGAGACGTGTCGTCTTCAGCGATGAGAGTCGCTTCTGCCTTGGTGCCAATGATGGTCGTATGCGTGTTTGGCGCCGTGCAGGTGAGCGCCACAATCAGGACTGCATACGACCGAGGCACACAGGGCCAACACCCGGCATCATGGTGTGGGGAGCGATCTCCTACACTGGCCGTACACCACTGGTGATCGTCGAGGGGACACTGAATAGTGCACGGTACATCCAAACCGTCATCGAACCCATCGTTCTACCATTCCTAGACCGGCAAGGGAACTTGCTGTTCCAACAGGACAATGCACGTCCGCATGTATCCCGTGCCACCCAACGTGCTCTAGAAGATGTAAGTCAACTACCCTGGCCAGCAAGATCTCCGGATCTGTCCCCCATTGAGCATGTTTGGGACTGGATGAAGCGTCGTCTCACGCGGTCTGCACGTCCAGCACGAACGCTGGTCCAGCTAAGGCGCCAGGTGGAAATGGCATGGCAAGCCGTTCCACAGGACTACATCCAGCATCTCTACGATCGTCTCCATGGGAGAATAGCAGCCTGCATTGCTGCGAAAGGTGGATATACACTGTACTAGTGCCGACATTGTGCATGCTCTGTTGCCTGTGTCTATGTGCCTGTGGTTCTGTCAGTGTGATCATGTGATGTATCTGACCCCAGGAATGTGTCAGTAAAGTTTCCCCTTCCTGGGACAATGAATTCACGGTGTTCTTATTTCAATTTCCAGGAGTGTATATCAGACATCTTTCGTGGTTAGTTAACAGGGACGAAAGGGTCTTGATAGGAGTCCCGGTTTATTACAGAAATTGTCGTCTTTTATTTTCAAGTTTAGATTTGCTTACTGGTATTGGCAAAAAATTCGGTAATTCATGACTCTTGTGGCTAGTCATCAAT
Organism: Schistocerca nitens; assembly: GCF_023898315.1. NCBI lineage: Eukaryota > Metazoa > Arthropoda > Insecta > Orthoptera > Acrididae > Schistocerca > Schistocerca nitens. The sequence goes on along the minus strand of NC_064617.1, from coordinate 924,699,552 downwards.
ATGATATGATTAGATTAGATTTGATTACATTAGATTAATTCTTGTTCCATAGATCGTGAATACGATATTTCGTAATGATTTGTCATTTTAAAGAAAGATTTCTTTACATATGCTGATTCAATTTCTTTACAACAATTTTTACTCTTTCTGTCTCATTCTTTTTTATTTCTCTCTCTCTCTCTGTCACACACACACACACACACACACACACACATATTCTTTTTTCATTTCTATTTGTTTGTTGTGCTCGACTATCGGCGAAGCATGAATACGTCTGTGCATGAGTTTCTTAGTTTTGAGTACACTTACGAAAGAAATATAGAAACAACTATGAGAGTTACTGATTTATGATGGTTAGTTTGCAGTATGTCTATTATTAGTGACTACGCTCGAGTCCCCAAACCTAGTTACAAAAATGCGAATCAGACGCATTACGTATTCCAGGCCATAGCAGCCGCGACTTGGAGATAGCAGCTATGGTCACTTCCCAGCTTGCTGTAGGATCACATCGGTTCGTCTTCCTCCTGCTGGTAATGTAACTGAGATTTGGCAACAAGGCAAGGTATGTTTGGCAACTCTGTGTTCGACGAGTTACTTCCTGGTGTGCACGGAATTAAGCCTCGAAGTTCACTTGATTTTACCTGTCATTTCAATTGAATAATCTGAGTTATTATCGCTTGAGGTGTAACAAAAGACTGTAAATTTACAGTTTTCAGCCCAGGAAAGTCGTTCAACGTGGAAATCGCAACTAATCTCGTCCTTTAAATAGCGGTTTACGAGTTCCGGGCACTGTTGGCCTCGTAAGAGGAAGCTATGTGACATACCTCTCCGCCGCCCGCATCTCGTGGTCGTGCGGTAGCGTTCTCGCTTCCCACGCCCGGGTTCCCGGGTTCGATTCCCGGCGGGGTCAGGGATTTTCTCTGCCTCGTGATGGCTGGGTGTTGTGTGATGTCCTTAGGTTAGTTAGGTTTAAGTAGTTCTAAGTTCTAGAGGACTGATGACCATAGATGTTAAGTCCCATAGTGCTCAGAGCCCATACCTCTCCGCCAGCTCTTTGGTAATGTGCTGACAGCTGAAAAAGCGTTTGTTGTGGTTCGCAGTTCCAGTATCACTGACCTTAATGTTTTTATCCCTTCTTTGAAGGAGCTACAAGGTCAGAGTAAACATCGACAAGGAAATCGCAGAAAATACTTTCAGCTCATAGTGCAATGCTGAAAAACTTACAATGCTGCACAACAGGTAACGCCTCTTTCCGCTGCTGACAAGCAAATTTTGGGTTTCAAGGAATACATAACTTTATTTATGAAATGCCACATTTGCATATCTTTTGAGTATGACACAGCATACCAATTAAACACAGACCCAATCAAAATCTAAGTGAGTAGTATTTTACTAATTTGCGTCGATAGAGGCACGCTTGTGTACAGATACTCAGTTTTATTAAAACAGACTTTCGTCGTAGGGTTATTGTGGGCAGTTTTATTTCATTTCTTATAATACAGTGCACAGTTTTTGTAAAAGTTTCCTATAGTGTTGTTAAAATAATAGTAATCATGAGAGAGAAATTAATCATCAACGATATATGAGAATTCTCTGATGCTATCTATAACAGTCTGCCAATCCACATGCATTTTATTGATTACCTGGATGTAGAAAACTTGTTTTGTGTTAAAGCTGTCAAACAAGGTTTGAAGAAGAATAAAATGCCACTACCACATGACAGCTAATGTAGAAAATACTTTCCTGACGTATTTTGGAACGATGCGCTCTCCCCATACATAATACAAAAGTTTCGAGATGCATTGCTGCCTGGCTGTCTATTAAACCTGAAAAGAACAAAATGTCGCAGTAGTTAGCCTTTTTTCCACATGCGACTATTTTGGGTTGAGAAGTGAAGGGAATTATGTTCAAAGTTCAATTGGATTGATAACTTCAGCAGGCAGCAGAATTTCGTTTAAAAAAATGTAACAGTGAACCTACTCGAACTCGCGACATCTTATCAACTGTGCACGACACTTCCCATTTCACTACTAGCTCACACGTAGCTTCAACCGCTCTAGAACTTAATAACAATTCCTCCAGAACTCCTACATTCCACAGTGCTGTGAGATAATGCATATGGCTGGGTCTAGACTTCTGAGAGACAAACAGTTATAGGTTTTCTTTTGTACTGCATGACGTTTTCAACAAACAGATAGCGCAATAGAGTAGCTCAAGTGGAAAGGAACACTTCCTATTTAAATTTCTGCATCCTACACTGTTGGCAGTTCTGTGTAGGTGGCAGTTACGTGATTTTATTTCGGCGATTACAAAATAGAGTCGAATGTATGCACTGGGTAGCCGAGGCAGCTAGTTCATGGTGATTCGGTCAACCAAGTAAATGACTTTACTGAACATGCTGCAAATTACTACAGGGAGCCTGTGTGTCAGAATTGTCATCAAGTGTGGCGCAACGCCGTTACGATAGAAAAATGAGTCACGGAGAGGAGGATTTGGTGGTCTGTTGGACTGATGATAGGTTCATACACATATGGTCTGGGTTAGATTCCAACTTCTGTCAATGATTTTAGACAGGGAGAGACAGATTCCATTCTCTTCTTGCTACATCAAGTGAAGAAGATATAATGGCATTGTGGTCTGAAATTCACATTAAAGATGATATTCCTTCTCTACCAAGTAGACGATAGGTTGAACCACAATAAAGTCTGGAGTGGCGACATGTAGAAACTATATCACCAGTAACCTTTCTTATGCTAGTCATTTATTTCTAGTGACGAAACAAACGCTATGTAGGGTTACAGGATACTTATCACGTCTTTTATTTGAGCGTCTGTATGTTGATAAAATTGGTTCTGAACCGAGAATGCAACTCGGACCGCCCTTCACGCCGAATTTGATCCCTTCGTGACAATACAGCTCGGCTACAATTTGTTGTTCGTTCAAAACTGCAGATTCCTCAACATCTCCACATATTGCGCGTGAATGGGTTCGAAACCTGGCCCGGCACTAAAGATTTTATTACGTATTAATTATCAAGCTCTAGCATGAGAACACCTATCTGCTGGTGGATAATAATTTTGATTTTTAATGTATTTTCATTCTTTGTTAACACTAACGATATCTGACGTTTTTGACTCCCAGTGAGACACAGAACTATTTGCGAGATCACTGTAAGTTCAAGATGTTATTCCGAGCTGATGGTGGAGAAAAATTCGGTAGCTGACGTCTCTTTGTGTGTAGTCAACAACTCAACAACGATATGTATGGGGCTCTATTCCCAGTCAGCACTGAACTCTTCGCCCGCATCTCGTGGTCGTGCGGTAGCGTTCTCGCTTCTCACGCCCGGGTTCCCGGGTTCGATTCCCGGCGGGGTCAGGGATTTTCTCTGCCTCGTGATGGCTGGGTGTTGTGTGCTGTCCTTAGGTTAGTTAGGTTTAATTAGTTCTAAGTTCTAGGGGACTTATGACCACAGCAGTTGAGTCCCATAGTGCTCAGAGCCATTTGAACCATTTGAACCACTGAACTCTTCGTGATATTATTTCTAGTTCGAACATGCTCACATGTCGCTGCTGGTGCAAGAAACCCATATTTAACGTTCGTTTTCTCTAGAATATAACAGCGAAAGGTGCCGGGTTGGAGTCCTGGAAGGAAAAAATTAATGTTTCGTCTCGTCATTTCAGTTAAAACATCTAGCTACTGCCGAGAAAAACCGATATGTCACAGGCGCTTGTGCTTCGATGTCAATCCGTTTATATTCTGGGTTCGAATACCTGTCCAACACAAAGCCTTACCTCACGGCATTTCAAGTAAGTTACTTGTGGAGAAGCAATATTTAACATCGCTCGTAGTTCGTTGACAGGGACAATAGATGCTGGCTGGGATTTCGCGTCCGTTACAAATATTTGCGCTATGTAATTTAAAGTTGATATTTGCTAACTGATACTGTCTAAACTCGAAGTATGTCACTCTCTGTATGCCTAATCAGGAATGACTGTTAGTTTCCGTCAGTCATGAAATCTTTGCTTAGTTTGCATGACCTGGGTTTGAATCCATATGCAGAACGAGACGGTTCGTCGTGTCATTAGAAGTTCATACATATTCTCAACTAGCTGCTCGTGAATAACTTAAATTTTAATGTCATTTTGTGTTAAATAATAAGTACGGTATGCTACTTTGAAGAGGAAATCATGAATACGACCAACTTACTACGTGCATTACCTATCTGACGTAATAATGAGAGTGCTAACATTTCAGGTATGTCATTTATTGTAATAAATGTGAGCCTACAAGCCTCAAGGACAGTCTTTTCTGTGGTAAGGTATTCCCTGATATTTGTAGTTGGTTGGTTGGTTGGTTGTTTCGGGGAAGGAGACCAGACAGCGAGGTCTTCGGTCTCATCGGATTAGGGAAGGACGGGGAAGGAAGTCGGCCGTGCCCTTTGAATGGAACCATACCGGCATTTGGCTGGAGCGATTTAGGGAAATCACGGAGAACCTAAATCAGGATGGCTGGAGACGGGATTGAACCGTCGTCCTCCCGAATGCGAGTCCAGTGTGCTAACCACTGCGCCACCGCGCTCGGTGTGTAAGAATTCATGGAAGAGTGTCTGACCCTAGAGTTGACATGTAGTTGAGCTTTTCATAAAAATCCCAGATGCTCTGTAGTTGTTGCCTGCAAATTGCACCACTAAAATTTCGCGGCCAGACAGGAGTTAATTGCAATCGAATTATTAGCAATAATGACGAATTTGTAACAGCTACGTACGATCCAGAAAAGGCTGTCTGGCAGTGATAAAATACAGTATTGCAGATAAATATCATGAAAGAGGGTAGGATTGGTGACAGCGGTCTTTTGATCGAATGGCTGGAGCTTCTTGACTGAGTGCTAGCCTAGTGTGTCATGGTTTCTGCCACGTGGTGAATGGATAGGCTTGCTTCTCTTCCCTATGTGTTTCTACACGGTGAGGACGAAGCGGCGGGTCGTCTTGGCAATTTAGTAGCAAGAATATAATCGTAGTAGAAAATCATACTTCCTTTTCAGCTTTAGTTGTTAGAAGGGTTTCTATTTTAGTGGAGTACATTAATTACTGAATAAACAAAAATGTTACCATATGTAACACTAGCAGATGTGTTGTGAATATATACTGTAGTGTACAGAAGCAGTGATGATTTAATGTGTCGATGACAGCTGCATAAATAAACTCTTTGAGGCCTGTTATTTAATGTGTGTAGGCTATAAGTGTAGTTGTTGTGGCAGCCGAAACACTCCTGCTCTATGGCAATCCATTGTCAGCACAGGGCAAACCAGGTGGAGTAGGGGAGAAACACGATGTCATATTCCACGTATCCCTCATGTGGTCAGCACGTGCCGATATTTTTGATCTGCTGTTCCAAGTACCCACGCAAATTGATACAGCATGAGATAGTTATGTAACTTCCCTCGCCACAAATATACTAACTGGTCGCGTGGGACACAGACTAGATCAAAAAGGCGCACTCAAGTCGTCATAGTTACTGCTAGCCGACCTATGGCAACATACTTCAAATTTTGTAGAGATTATCTAATTGTAATTCTGCGATAATTGAAACTCCAAGAACGTGTTCACGGACGAGTCCGCAGAATGTTTGAAAAAATTATGTTTTCTGCTATCTCCTCTGAGTGACTGACTTTGGCTTTCTTGTATTCCAGGTGAGATGGCGTTGCCATAGCGCTAAGCTAACTGTGTTACGGCTGTCGCGCGTTCGTAGGAACAGTCGTAGCGCGGGCAGCTAGTGGCAGTAGCACGTAGCAGGCGCAGTCCATTGGTTCTACATAGCAGGTCTGTAAAGACTACACTGCCTGTTTAACTTAGTACCTAAATATTGAGTAGTTTACTAATATTGTAGAAAACTGTTACAAGGAATCACGTGACATGTCTCTTAGAAGTGAAAGTTTCTACGTACCGAGGAGTCCCCGATGAAATCGTACAACTTCGTTGCTGAAATGTAGAACGACTTCTACCTTTTCATCTCGCTGGACATTCAAGATTAATCCAGGACGAATTTTAGACTAGTGGATCTCAGTACGTTATAATGGATGGCAAATGTTCGACAGAAACGAAAGTGACATTGTGTGTGCTCAAGGTAGCGCAATAGAACACACAGTACACACAAACTATAAATCAGACGGTCAGCGGCACTATCGAAGTGTTCGCTGAAAATGCTGTAATGTAGAAAAGTATCGTCATTGTACCGTGCTAATAAATCTCGAAAGTCTTGGGCGAAATTTCCACTTGTATAAAGGGCAGCCCTTTTGTAAAGGAGGATGAATACAAGATAAAATCCATAACAAGGAGAAATAATCAAGCAGAATCCAGCTGAAAGATAGTGGCGAATGCCTTGAGCATGTGACATTGATTAAATACACTCCTGGAAATGGAAAAAAGAACACATTGACACCGGTGTGTCAGACCCACCATACTTGCTCCGGACACTGCGAGAGGGCTGTACAAGCAATGATCACACGCACGGCACAGCGGACACACCAGGAACCGCGGTGTTGGCCGTCGAATGGCGCTAGCTGCGCAGCATTTGTGCACCGCCGCCGTCAGTGTCAGCCAGTTTGCCGTGGCATACGGAGCTCCATCGCAGTCTTTAACACTGGTAGCATGCCGCGACAGCGTGGACGTGAACCGTATGTGCAGTTGACGGACTTTGAGCGAGGGCGTATAGTGGGCATGCGGGAGGCGGGGTGGACGTACCGCCGAATTGCTCAACACGTGGGGCGTGAGGTCTCCACAGTACATCGATGTTGTCGCCAGTGGTCGGCGGAAGGTGCACGTGCCCGTCGACCTGGGACCGGACCGCAGCGACGCACGGATGCACGCCAAGACCGTAGGATCCTACGCAGTGCCGTAGGGGACCGCACCGCCACTTCCCAGCAAATTAGGGACACTGTTGCTCCTGGGGTATCGGCGAGGACCATTCGCAACCGTCTCCATGAAGCTGGGCTACGGTCCCGTACACCGTTAGGCCGTCTTCCGCTCACGCCCCAACATCGTGCAGCCCGCCTCCAGTGGTGTCGCGACAGGCGTGAATGGAGGGACGAATGGAGACGTGTCGTCTTCAGCGATGAGAGTCGCTTCTGCCTTGGTGCCAATGATGGTCGTATGCGTGTTTGGCGCCGTGCAGGTGAGCGCCACAATCAGGACTGCATACGACCGAGGCACACAGGGCCAACACCCGGCATCATGGTGTGGGGAGCGATCTCCTACACTGGCCGTACACCACTGGTGATCGTCGAGGGGACACTGAATAGTGCACGGTACATCCAATCCGTCATCGAACCCATCGTTCTACCATTCCTAGACCGGCAAGGGAACTTGCTGTTCCAACAGGACAATGCACGTCCGCATGTATCCCGTGCCACCCAACGTGCTCTAGAAGATGTAAGTCAACTACCCTGGCCAGCAAGATCTCCGGATCTGTCCCCCATTGAGCATGTTTGGGACTGGATGAAGCGTCGTCTCACGCGGTCTGCACGTCCAGCACGAACGCTGGTCCAACTGAGGCGCCAGGTGGAAATGGCATGGCAAGCCGTTCCACAGGACTACATCCAGCATCTCCACGATCGTCTCCATGGGAGAATAGCAGCCTGCATTGCTGCGAAAGGTGGATATACACTGTACTAGTGCCGACATTGTGCATGCTCTGTTGCCTGTGTCTATGTGCCTGTGGTTCTGTCAGTGTGATCATGTGATGTATCTGACCCCAGGAATGTGTCAATAAAGTTTCCCCTTCCTGGGACAATGAATTCACGGTGTTCTTATTTCAATTTCCAGGAGTGTATTTAGGAATGATACTAAGAAGTGACAGGAAACGGGGCGAATACGTAAAATCTGTAATAGGTAAGGAAATGGAAGACATAGTTTCCTTGGAAGAGTTCTGGAAAGGTGCATTAGATCTGCAAGGGCACTGCATCGTGACACTAGTAACAAAGATGTTCGTCTAACTTGAAACGGAGTATCTGAAAGAAGTGGGGCGTTATTCTCGAAAAATCTTGTTGAATAAATTTATCAGGTGTAGAAGTATGAAACAAGAATTTGATTGCAATAATTACACGTCTGTTGTTTGAAACCGATAAACAATATTTTATTCAAAACAATCTCCACTGCTATTTATACATTTCTCCCGCCACTCCGGCAGGCTATGAATGCCACGTCAAAAAAACACTTCTTCTTTTGAAGCGACCAAGTCAGCGAGCATTTTCGTACATTTTCATACGAATTGAAGCGTTGTTCAGCGAGAGCTTGTCCCTGTGATGCAAATAGATGATAATTGGACGGAGCCACGTCTGGAGAATAAGCCCCATGCCCTAGTATTACCAAAATGAACTCCTTGATCGTTTCCCTGACACGTTTTGTCCGCAGCTCGTGGTCTAGTGGCTAGAGTAGCTGCCTCTGGATCACGGGGTCCCGGGTTCGATTCGCGGCCGGGTTGAGGATTTTCTCTGCCCGTGGACTGTGTGTTTGTGTTGTCCTCAACATTTCATCATCATCATTTGGGACAGTGGCTAGATTGGAATGTGTAAAAAAATCGGACTGTGTAAAAATAGGGACTTTGTACGGGCGCTGATGACCGCGCAGTTGAGCGCCCCACAAACTAAACGTCATCATCTGACCCGTTTTGCTGTATGTGATGGGGGGTTATCATGGAGCAATGTGACTTCTGTTGCCTTCTTCCATATTCCGGTCGTTTTTCACATAATTCTCGTTTTAAATTGATAATTTTCTGTTGGTAGCGATAAGTGTTAACGGTTTCACCAGGTTTTAGCATCTCGTAATAGATGACACCCTTCTGATCGCACAAAACACAGAACATTGTCTTTTTCCCAAAGCGATTTGGTCTTGCAGTGGTTGTCGTTGGTTTTCCTGGATTCACCCATGATTTGCGACGCTTAGGATTCTCAAAATATATCTATTTTTCATCACCTGTCACTATTCGGTGGAGAAATGACTTTCTTTTATATCTGGTGAGCAGCGTTTCACAAGTGGTCTTTCGATTTGCTTGCTGTCACTGAGTTCATGTGGAACCCATTTTCCCTATTTCTGCACATTTCCCATAGCTTTCAACTGAAGGGAAACGGCTTTCTGCACCACATTCAATTGTTCCGCGAGTTCCTGTTGAGTTTGAGTATTATCTTCGCCCAATAAGGCCTGCAGTTCGTTATCTTCGGACGTTTCGGTGGTTCCCGCGCTGGTCGTTTCTCACGTCAAACCACTCGAAACACTGTGTTTTCCGAGGAGCGTGTTCGCCAAAAGCTTCGACAAACATACGATGCGATTCTGCAGCAATTTTCGTGAAATGATAACAAGAAACCGATGCTGTCCGCAAATTGTAGTTCGTTGGCACAAAACTCGACATGTTTGCAGGTTTAAACAGACATCGATGTATGGAACTTGGGTTACTGTGTATTGATGTTCGTCGTCAGCCAGTACAGGAAGCAGATGGCGCTGCAGACGCAGTCTCACGGCCCTACCCTGACGGCTAGCAGCGTATTACACTACTGGCCATTAAAATTGCCACACCAAGAAGAACAGAATGCAGATGATAAACGGTTATTCGTTGGACAAGTATATTATACTAGAACTGACATGTGATTACCGTTTCACGCAGTTTGGGTGCATAGATCCTGAGAAATCAGTACCCAGAACAACCACCTCTGGCCGTAATAACGGCCATGATACGCTTGGGCATTGAGTCAGAGCTTGGATGGCGTTTACAGGTACAGCTGCCAATGTAGCTTCAACACTATACCACAGTTCATCAAGAGTAGTGACTGACGTATTGTAACGAGCCAGTTGCTCGGCCACCATTGACCAGACGTTTTCAACTGGTGAGAGATCTTGAGAATGTGCTGGCCTGGGCAGCAGTCCAACATTTTCTGTATCCAGAAAGGCCCGTACAGGACCTGCAACATGCGGTCGTGCATTATCCTGCTGAAATGTAGGGTTTCGCAGTGATCGAATTAAGGGTAGAGCCACGGGTCGTAACACATCTGAAATGTAACGTCCACTGTTGAAAGTGCCATCAGTGCGAACAAGAGGTGACCGAAACGTGTAACCATCACAACAACACCATCGCAGGCGCTCCTGTCTCTGATGCAGCGTCAAGGGTAACCGTCTGTTGACTCAGGGATCGAGACGTGGCTGCACGATCCGTTACAGCCATGCGGATAAGATGCCTGTCATCTCGACTGTTAGTGAAACGAGGCCTCTGGGATCCAGCACGGCGTTCCGTATTACCCTCCTGAACCCACTGATTCCATATTCTGCTGACAGTCATTGGATCTCGACCAACGCGGGCAGCAATGTTGCGATACGATGAACCGCAATCGCGATAGGCTACAATCTGACCTTTATCAAAGTCGGAAACGTGATGGTACGCATTTCTCCTCCTTACACGAGGCATCACAACAACGTTTCACCAGGCAACGCCGGTCAACTGCTGTTTGTGGATAAGAAATCGGTTGGAAACTTTCCTCATGTCAGCATGTTGTAGATGTCGCCACGGGCGCCAACCTTGTGTGAATGCTCTGAAAAGCTAATCGTTTGCATATCACAGCATCTTCTTCCTGTAGGTTAAATTTCGCGTGTGTAGCACGTCATCTTCGTGGTGTAGCAATTTTAATGGCCAGTAGTGTAATATTCGATGAAGACTGAGCGACATTTCTACGGCAAACATTTTACGGGTATACCTTGCGCAAGGATCAGAGACCAGGGTGAGTACGTATGCCATTTGTCGGACAATTTGCGTCTCTCAATATACAATGGAATAAAATTAACTTTGCTAATATTTGTGCAAAGTAGCTGTATGCACGCAAACACAAAGGCTTGCAGAGGCTAGACAAACCTTAGATTTCACAGAAATGCCTTTAGTTGCAAAGTATGGTGAAGTTAAAAGCGTGTGCGTTGAACTGTAAGACTAAATTTACCAGCTATATATTGCATAGAGCTATGGGACTTTTTTTATTTGTCTAGAAGAATTTACTCTAACTTCTGTCTATCTCCACGAATAACTTGGAACTTGTATGTTGTGCATTCCATATGTGGGGCGGCGGGTGGAAATTATTACTGTTTTATATAATGTTTTGTGATGTAGAAAAGATGCATTTCCCGGCCGATTAACCATATGTGGGGCGGCGGGTGGAATTAATTAATATATAAATGTTCCTATTATTTATGCTGTCTTTTGCCGTTTTCAACACTGGCTCTCTAACTACAATATTGGCAACCAGAAAGGGATTAGCAAAACGTGAAGCCTGTAATTAGAATTCCTAGTGCCCACTTCATCTGAGAAATACACTTATAGCTACAGCTTATAGCTCTGAGGAATTAGGAGATTGTCTGGGATTCATAATCAAAAACGATTTTCTAAAAATAGTTCAGTATATTCTGAAAGTCACAGATGAAAAAAAAGAAGAATCCACACAATCTGACTAACAGAGCAGTTCAGAGTCTAATGCGCTGATGCAACTATAACTGTCCAAATTAAATGTTTAAGTGAATGCTCGCCATAATTTGATGATTAGGTTCATCAAACGCAACGCTAAATAATGGTAGAATGTCTGTCCCGCGGCGGCACGTGAAAATACGACATACGCAAACTGAAGATATATAATTAAAGTTATCCCAGAATTAACACTTCTCTCGAAAATCATTTCATGGTTACACGTATCCCGAGTAACTTAATACGGCATCCGAGGCTGTTTATAGCAATGATACCGACGCGACGCGACTCCCGACACAGATGGTGTGCTATTCAGTGTCTGGAGAGAACTGGAGCCTTGCTTCCTCTCGCAGCGTTCTTATATATAAAGCCGCGGTGCGGACGGCTAAGGGAACGCCTGATCAAATCCGCTCTCCCGACTAGCCGCTGGGCGAGTAATGCACAACTTTAAGTTACCGAATAAATCATAGCTTCTTTTGCTGATGGCCGATGAAGCTCTCAATGTAAAAGTGCATTCAACACGCAGGTAAGTAATCATAATAAAAGTTTGACGTGGCTAAGTTAAATATTTTGGGCGAGAGAATTAATTTAATTACACTGCACGCAGTAGACGAGCTCTGAACTTGCCCTTTGGAGATACGCTATCGCTATAGTTTTATAGTTATTCAAATGAAACTTCTCACATCTTTATGGTTATAGCGGATCTCCATTCTACTTAAATATAAACATACTAGCCTTATTTATTAGCCTACTTGATCTATCTTGCTTCCTTAATTTTTAAGACAAAAACCAGAAAATCATGAATTTCCACTAAAATCTTAATTTGTGAGATCCAAAGTACTGTTTCTATTAAATTATTATGGAAAAGGAATCTAAATATGAATTTTTAAGTCTCTAGCTCTTTTCTGTTGCGCCAATGATTTTTACAGAAAAACGTCCAAATTTCGAAAATGGTTAAAGTTATCGAACTGATATTCAACACATATTAATTTAGTATTACTCCTGACATGCTAGAAATGTTTTAGGTTATTTATTTGATTTTTAAAGTATTGCGCAACATTTATGACGTCAGAGCTAGTTACAGCGGACTGGCTGGCACACAATGGAAAGACTGATGTGAATTTACTACGGCGTGAGTAGGCTGCTTCCCAACACATAGGACATCAGAATCAAGCTGACTGAAATTAAACTTGTATTGACTCCATTCGGCATAAAGAAATAAATATTCATTTTTGGATTACATACCTCATTTTGGTGTTCAGAAATTCCATTTCATGACGTGGATAGTTCTCTTGCATCTTAAGCCACCCTAGTTACACTTTGAACGTTCTGTAGGGATTATGTGATGTGATTGTCTTCAGTCTCAAAATATCCAAGTCTTTTCTAGAATCGTAGTTGAAAAGCATTAACTCTTTTGATGGTCCGATTTCCGCTGCAGCACGCAGTTTTTAACAGTCGCAAGCTCCGAAATCAATTTTTTAAACTGAACGATAGTTCATTTCCGTACAACCATCAGTGCGTTCTAATTTCAAACATGGACACCCAGTTTCAGCTCAAGAATGACGCAGATAACGTAAATGTTACACACAATACCTGTAAACTAATGACAGTGTAAAGTTTCGTGGTCAACACTACAATTACAACTCACAGAATGAATGGTTCCAAGAAAGTGTAAAAAATGAAAATACTTTATCTTGCGCAACATTTTAACAGAAAATTGGAGCACTGTTCAGGTTAACTTTTCAATACAACCTTCACCAAACTCCGTTGCCAACACCTGATACCTGTTTATAGACAAAAACTTACTATCATTTATGGTCACCATATACTCTAACTCACGAGTCAATACAGTAACAAACAGCTCTGACTACATCACACAAAAACGAAGAATCATAAACAAAAAAAATTGCAAGCTACGATTACACACATGTGTTCATAAAAATGGAACTATCCTGGTGTACCATATTTGTTGAAACAATAGTGGATTCAGTAAAACAAAAATATGTAACGTCGACCTCTTGAACAGTCCCCAAAGACCCTGTCAATATTCCGCTTATCAAAGACCATTAAATGAGCCTTTATGGGAATTTAAAAATCGTTAGACGTAACTTTCTTTCCATAATTGTCATCTGCAGGTACTCTTGAAATGTTGTTTACTTCTTTACTGTTTATCTATCCCGCCCAGAACCTAATTGCAACTGGATGCTCACAAAAATCTGGAGATCACAAGGGAATTAATGAGCCTCACTGCCTTCATAAAACGCAAATCCTCAGGACTTCAGAAAAGTTTGAGACCAGAGAAATTATAGAATCAGCTGCTGCAATTATTGTTGTACACATTACATTCAGGATGATAAACATATTTAATCCTTCCAGTTCAAACAAAACGCTGACAGCATAAATAAGGGAAGATTGCCGACTATAAATTATTCTGGAACAATTTCTGTCGAATGTAGGATACTGAATGTTTCTCAAATTCTCCGAAATCAGAATTACACCTCAGTGAACAGCTAGTATTTCCCTCAAAAGTTCTTAACAGTCACAATACTTAAATTCGGTGCTATTAACTATGTAGAATTTGAACAAGACAGTATTGCACTCGTCCTTTCAGCTTTAATTAGTCATTTTGCAATTATTAATCTCCAAGCGATCTATTCAACAACGATAAACCTTGGAGAAATAATATCAATGTAATAACTTTGTAACGCTGGAAATGCATATCCTCCTATTTCCATCTATTGTACTATAAATTTTTTCCCTTATTTTGTTACCTGAAGATATGACATTTCTGTGTCTTTATATGTTGTAATTGTTTTACTATATATATATATATATATATATATATATATATATATATATATATATGCATTTAGGTCGATGTGTAATTGGTTTGTTTTGTAAATACTATTTGTAGTTTTACGCTGGGTCTGGCCTAGGGAAAACTATGCTATCGAACGATTACATCGATAGGTCGTGTGGAGAACCAAAGTGTTTAGGATCTTTGGAAGTGTGAACTCTGCCGCGTGGAGCGGCGGGCAGAGCAGGTGTGTTGTGTGATGCTCCCGCGAGTTGCCGCGCTTTCGGGGTTTGGCAGCATGTAATTGCGCTCGACTTTTATGATAGTTTCTGACACGGTGTCGCGGACGGGAAGCATTAGCTGGCGCACATCAAGAGCCCGTTTCGCCTGGTGACAGTGTCGAGAAGAAGGCGCGCCAACATCCAGCTTCTGCAACAGCGACGGCCGACAATGAGTGACTGTCGCCACCTCCCCGATCGACGACTGCAACCTTCAATCAACCAACAAGAACTAAAAGCACGTAAAGTTTTAGAACTGTATGGCAGACCTCAGCTTTTCAAACTGTTGCATCACAAAAATACAGCAACTTAGCATGAACCTTTGTTGCTCATTGTCCCAATTGCATTACCAAGCAGGGTCCCTTCCTTTTGCGGAATTAACCCGAGTGTCGTTGAAATTCATACGCCAGCATTAAAATAATATCAGTCCATTTCACTGCTTTAATTTCAAAGTTCAGTTAAAGTATTCATAGCTGGCTACAATATTTAGATTACACAAGCACAAATTAAGAGTGCGAGTTTTGTTACCATATTTTAGCTTACCTGTGACTGCAGCTCAGCTTGGTACGTACTAAATTTTACTATTGTTAATTGTTCAGAATCATTTAATTCAAGTTCAAAGTTAAATCTCTTATTTCTAAATTGCGTAGATTCAAGTAGCTTTTGAAATGATTGTTGAGGTAGCCCAAGACTAACCTTATTTTATTGAATTTCGTAGTGCTTCAGAAACAAAGTTCACTATTAATTTCAGTCACTAAATTAACTTTCAATTTTCCGGTTTTATTAATTCATTTGCTAAATTAAGTCAGTGTGTAGCGAAATTTATTACTTCTGACAAACATTCAGTTTTTACACAACACGTGTCAACCTTCAGTTGCCACGCTTTTAGTGCTAATTATATGTGTAATAACCTTTCTTTTTGAGTTACTATAGTAATTTTCCTTAGGACTGGCGACCGTAATTTTCCACAAATCTCAAATGTCTAATTAACGCCAATTAATTGCTAACGTAACGACCGCACATTTACTTTCTTTATTAACTTCACCCTTTTTCATAATTAAGTTTCACAATTTCATTTGCATTTTTCCTTTCATTTAGATGTAACCCTTTCCTCCCTCTTTACCGATAAATTAACTTCGGTGACGATTGCTTTTCCCAAATTTCCATTAGGTACACGCGGTTTAATTTTTCACTGTCATCTTGGTCGATAACTTCCCCGCCTGCTGTATTCCTTTCTATTAATAATTGCTTTTTAACTCAGATGAAATAACTGCTGCTGTCTCAATCCTAACATACACAAACGATATGTGTAATACGTTCGCTATTACGCCGATCACACGTCAGCATCAATTTATGAACTAAGGACATACATACAGTATATCTCACCGCAGCTGACATTATCGCTCCATTTCAACACGGAATGTACGAGGAGTAAAATGTACTCAATTGAAGCCCAGTCTTTACAAATGAGTCAAAAATTGCAGGAGTGATAAAAAAAATTTCAAACGAATAGTCGTATAAACAACAATTCAGAGCATAGGCGGCTACTAAATTACAGTAAAAGCTTGTACTGAAAGGTGTGGAAGAAATTGAAGTGGAAGATGTTCTCTACGTGTTTGATATCCCACAGCTACAGAGTGGAATGGATACTAAAGTGAGGTTATCAAAATAAAGAACCAAAACTCGGAAATGAATCTCTCAGGCGCTACGATGTCTTGAGTTAACAGTACGTGTGAGCTTATGTTCTGCTTATGTTTCATGGCAAATAACAGCCTGCAGCATGGACACTGGTAGCGTTACCTTGAAAAAGTTACGTAAAGAATGTACGTTTATTTACCATCATATGTAACGGTTGCCGTCTACTAGTTAACAATTACAGAAAAGAGAAAGCTATACTATGATTAATCTTGAACTATGAACCTTGCCGGTGTGTGTGTGTGTGTGTTTGTGTGTGTATGGTGTATGTGTTGCACGGAGGGGGGGGGGGGGGGGGGAGGAGGAGGGCACTTGAGTGCCTCAACGATAAATATAGCAATATCAAAAGTGCAACCACAACGGAGTGGTATCTTTGGAGGTGCGAGACAATCATATGGTTCCTGAAGAAGTGTAACGGCCTTTTCAGTAGCTGCAGAGGCAACAGGCCGGATGACTGCATGATCTGGTGTAGTCGTGATAGCCAACATCCCATTGCTGTGCTGATACTGTGAACGGCTGAAAACAAGGGGAAACTACAACTGTTATTTTTCCCGAGGGCGTGTAGCTCTTCTGTATGGTTAAATAATGACATCCTCTAGGGTAAAATATTCCCGCGGTAAAACAGTCCTCCATGCGAATCTCCATGGGTAGGATACCGTTAGGAAAAACAAAACTGTCACTATTCCGGTTGAATAGGGTAATTAAAAATATAGTGAGGATTAGTGAAGTGTAGTGGCAAGAAGAACATGTGAGTAAAGGTTTATAATTTCAGAATCGGACAGGAGTATTGCAGCAGCGGTTCTAATGATGAAGAAAATAGGAATGCGGTGATGTACTATGAACAGCATAGTGGGCGTGTTATAATCAATACAGACACGAAGCTACCACTCACCACATTAGTACAAGTTTCTATGCCAACTAAATCCGTATATGATAGAGAGAGTGAAAGAATGTAAAATGAGCTGAAGGAATTAAGCAGATAGTCAAAGGCGAAGAAAATTTACTTAATTGTGTGTGACTGGCATTCGACTGCAGGATAGAGAGGGAAACGTGGGAGGAGGATATGGACTCAGGGAAAGGTATAAAAGAGGGAACTGCGTGGTAGAATTTTGCACACAGGATAATTTAATCATTGCTAATACTATGTTTAAGAATTATGAAAAAAGATTGTATACGTGGAAGATAGTAGGGGACACTGGGAGGTTTTGATTGATAATGTAACGGTGGACAGAGATTTATAAACCAGATCTTTAACTGTAAGACACTTCCAGGGGCAGATGTGGACACGGAGCATGGTTTATTGCTTATGAACTTAAGAAATTCCAAAGTGGTAGGAAATTAAAGAGATGGGACCTGATTCAGTTGAAAGAACCAGAGATTGTTGGGAGTAACAGAGGGAGTATTAGGCAACGTTTTAAGACGGAAGAAAATACTGTACGAGACCAATGGACAGTTCTGACGAGGAGACAGACCAACAAACTTTTTAATCATGGATTTCGCTGATTCTCAGGTATGTTATAAAAGTACCTATACTGAGGACCTGTCTAACGACTATTCATACGATCAGCCGTAGTTTCACCGTAGTTCCCGAGATATTCGAGTTCCATGCGTTCTCCTATATCCGGAACATTAAATGCGTTTCGACCGTGAGGGCGTAACGCAGGGGCTAACGTTGATCGCTACCACACTGACGGCGCGGATTTGAACGTTGCCCTTGTACTTTTTTCTCCAAGTTCATGGCACAGAATTAAATAGCACGTCAAGCAAAGTTATGAAAATATAGTTATTTTCGCCGCATTAATTTCTTTAATAAATCAGTACTACAGTGCAGTTTCTTCAAATGTGTATTCCGTTTGTGGTTCATGATTAAAATTCCAAACATTTGTACAGCTCTAGAGTTGTCAACTATGCACGAAGTATTGCTAGCTGCCGCGCGGGGTAGCCGCCCGGCATGAGGCGTCTTGCATGATCCGCGCGGCTCCCCCCGTCGGAGGTTCGAGTCCTCCCTGGGGCATAGGTGTGTGTGTTGTCCATAGCGTAAGTTAGTATAACTTAGATTAAGTAGTGTGTAAGCTTAGGGACCGATGACCTAAGCAGTTTGGTCCCATAAGATCTTACCACAAATTTACAATTTTTTTATTGGTAGCTGAGGAAGGATTCCAGATACAGACGAAAGTACTCATCCCCAATTTTGACCTTGATTATTATAATTACGATGGATTGCTGAAAAGTAATGGCTCCGGATTTTTATGTGAAAACTCTTAAAGCTTTTTAAATGAAACGAACGCTATTAACCGTCTACATCTTTCTTCTTCGTATCTACATATTTATTTCTCGACATAGTCAACCAAGTAACGATCACATATCTCCCAACGAAAGACCAGGTTGTTGGTACCATCACTATAGACTGTTTGACTTTCTTGATGGAGCCACAATCTCACCTCCGCTTACACTGCTTCATAACTATCGAAGTGAAGTCCTCGAAGATGTTCCATAAGTTTTGGAAACAGATGAAAAATCGAATGGGACCAAGTCGAGACTGTATGGAGAACGATCGATGACAGTGGAATTCGAAACTCGATTACAGCGCGCTGATTCTGATGTACCGACGTAATTACGTTACACATCGCCATGTTACATGCTACAATTCGGAGTCCTCTGGCGGCAGAGGGCCACGAATGTGTAGACGTGAAGAATAAAGATGTAGAATGGTAATAACGTTCGTTTTATTTAAAAAGATTTACGTTTTCACGTCAAAAATTCGGAGGCATTACTTTTCAGCACGACCTCGTGCTACCAATCAAACAGGCTGCAAGTACCAGTCTACTTACAATAGATCCCTTGCAGAACAAGGAACTAAAACCGATATGAACAAGATTAGCCATTCCTTCACAGTACAGTATACTAGTATATTACAAGTATAGTATATTATGCTATGAGATGTTCCGTTTAATGTTATTATGTATGCAATAGCCATCGGGGAAATTTAGTCAGATTGTTCAAAATAAAGTTGACCACTTGACTCATAACTTTAAAAAAATAAAATTGTGACCTGTACGAAATCAGAGAAGTACACGAAAGTGCTGCACGAAGAGTTTTTAAAATGTGTCATTATTTCGTACGTGGGACACGGAAATTTCTTTACATTAGTGATCAGTGGGGCCGGCCGTTGTGGCCGAGCGGTTCTAGGCGCTTCAGTCTGGAACCGCGCGACCGCTACGGTCACAGATTCGAATCCTGCCTCGGGCATGGATGTGTGTGATGTCCTTAGGTTAGTTAGGTTTAAGTAGTTCTAAGTTGTAGGGGACTGATGACCTCAGATGTTAAGTCCCATAGTGCTCAGAGCCATTTGAACAATCTGATTAGTGGGGAGAGCAGACAGTTTAAATCAAATCTTATACTGATTAATGATATTCTTTACTATGAAACTGAAAAAAAGTACAAAGGTAAGGTTTGAACCCTTACCGCCAGTGTGGTAGCCATAAACCTTAGCCCCCTGCACTGCGCTCGCTCGATGGAAACGTACTAAGCATTACGGATGTAAGAGGTATGCATAAAACTTACAGCATCGATTTTCTTAGAAACTGTGGCCGTTGCGTGAAAAGCCACTATCCGAGTACTGGGGACAGGTCTCTCTACAACATACGAAATAACCACCAAAATACCTGACTAACAGGTCTGATGGTCCTTCTGTGGGATAAGCAATAGTGAAGGCAGTATAGGATGAAATAGACAAGAAGAATGAGGCCCAGTGGAAATTCTTGGATATAACAGGAGACACTGAATTTAATTGATGGAAGCAGAAAATATAAAAATGCAGCAAATGAACCAGGCAAAAGTAATAATAATTAGGTGCGTGTTTGCTATTGTGGGACACTTAAATGATATTTAAGTTAGGGGCCAGAATCACGATTTTACGCAAATCATACCCAAATGGGTTTATATTGAATCTGCACGAGATGTGTAACGCAGTCTTAAAATGAACCAACATAAATCCTACGTGGTGTGGCTAGTCTCTCAAATAATTTATTCATTAAATTAATTGATCAAAGTTCCCCTCCATAAATGATGATGCGGAAGAATTATGGTGAGTGTTACTGTTTAACAGTTAAATACCGTCCTAAAAATTATAATTACATTTATTTTCATTAAATGGAACACAAAAGTGATCATGAATTTGTGCAAGGAACAATCATGTATATGAGCGTAAACCAAACATATAATTAATCCAAACCTGATAGAGGTGCTGGCAAGAACCTAGTACAAACACTGCACGTAATCTAGTATGCTTGTCTGCTACGAGATGGGGAGCAAAGAGGACAGATGAAATGTATAATTATTATTATTCACGTTTGGGCCCTACTGGACCACGCGAAGTACAATCACGGGGCATTCAGTTATTTTCTTTTAGACTTTCTCTCTGCCCAAATTGCTTTCATTCTCTCGGAATGAGCTCTTTTCCTTTCATCAGACCATGTGGTTCCAGTTTTCTTTGGTTTTTCAGCTTGACCAACTACCCAGTCATGAATTTTTTTCCTAAATAATTTTCTGTCTTGAATTTCATCTTGTTTTATATCTGCCTCTTTCATGTCCTCTTTTATAGCAGCAATCCATTTTATTGTCTCAAATTTAGCTTTACTTCGATTTTCGTAGAATTCCACTACTTGTTTAGTTAGTCTGGTAGCATCCATTCTTTTAATATGCCCATAAAATTTTAATCTGCGTTTTTTCATATCTGAATATATGCTGGTGTATTGTTGAATTTCACTATTTGCTCTTAGCCTGTATGTTCCTTCTTCAGTATATTTTGGACCTAGAATTTTTCTGATTACTTTTCTTTCTCTTTTTTGGATTTCTTGAATGTCCTTTTTTCTGCTTAAAATTAGCGTTTCAGTCCCATAAAGGCACTCTGGTTTTATGACCGTGTTGTAATGTCTCAATTTAGAGTACCTCGAGAGACATTTTTTGTTGTAGATGTCTTTTGTAAGTCTAAAAGCTGTCTCCATCTTTTGACAATGAATTTCATTTCCAATTTTTTCTAGACCAGTCTCTGACATTGTTTCACCTAAATATTTGAATTGCGAAACTCTTTTGATTTTTCCATACTTAGTTTCCAAAAGTTTGGGTGCCAGTTTGTTGCTAGTCATATACTGTGTTTTTTCAAATAAGATTTGGAGACCTACTCTTTCTGCTGTTTCTTTAAGGATTTCTATTTGTTTCTGAGCAATTTGGATGTCCTGCGTTAGAATAACCAAGTCGCCTGCAAAGGCCAAACAGTCTATTCGAATATTTGTTCGTCCTAATTTCACTGGTTGGTCAATTTTGAACTCCAATTTTCGTTCGCGCCACTCTTGTATTACTTTTTCTAGAACGCAGTTAAATAGCAACGGAGAGAGTCCATCACCTTGCCTCACGCCTGTTTTTATTTCAAAGGATTCTGAAATTTCTCCTCTGAACTTTACTTTTGATTTTGTACCAGTTAGCGTGTCTCTGATAATTGCCGTGGTTTTAGGATCAAGGCCTTGTTCTTTCACAATTTGGAAAAGAGATTCACGATCCACTGAGTCATAAGCCTTTCTAAAATCTACAAAGGTACAAACTAGTTTTTTATTGTAAATTTTTTGATGTCTGAGAATTAGTTTGAGGACTAAAATCTGTTCTGGGCAAGATCTATTTGGCCTGAAACCTGCTTGATATTCGCCAATTTTCCATTCAAGTTGCTGTTGTGCTCGGTTCAGAAGACATTGAGAGAGGATTTTGTATGTGACTGGAAGAAGAGAAATTCCTCTGTAATTATTAACATCAGTTTTGTCTCCCTTCTTATGAAGTGGGTGAATCAAGGCGGTTCTCCATTCATAAGGAATTTTTTCAGTTTGCCAAATGTTTTGCATGATTGAAGTAATTTCTTTAACGGTTTTTGGACCAGCTGCCTTTAAAAGTTCTGCAACAATTCCATCTTCACTAGATGCTTTGTTGTTTTTCAACCTATGAATTTCTTTAATGATTTCCTCTTCATTTGGTGCAAGTGAAACTGGATTGCATTGTTGGGGAATTTTTGGTGGAAATCTTTCTGTGGGCTCGGGGCAATTTAGAAGATTCTTAAAATATTTAGAAAGTTCTTTGCAATTTTCTTGGTTGTTAAGAGCCAACTGTCCATTTTCCTTCTTGAAGCAAAGATTCTGGGGTTGGTACCCCTTTATTTTGGTTTTAAAAGTTTTATAAAAATTTCTGGTATGTATAATATCGATAAAGAAATAGATAATCAGGTGCAGTACCACGGTATCGCCTAAAGAGACAAGGTGGTTCTGCAGATGCCACCGCTGAGAAACCTCAATTCGATTTTTGGGTGGCTGGAAAATCAAGTGAAACCCTATAGGTCGGAGCTGTGTACATTACCGACATTACGGCGCAAGACGGCATGCTGATGACGCTGCTAGTCGTGCTCGGCTACGCACCATGGAGACGGGGGCCGCCTTGGAGACCGATCGAAGCACAAGCTCGAAAAAACTGTTTCTCCGGCTGGCCGGACAACTGAAAGCGAATGAAATTACTCTTCAGCAAGGGCGGCAACGTACGCGACCGACTCCTGCGGCGGTCAGCAACCAGCTGGCCCCGCGCCTAGAGAGCGTCCGCTCCGCTATGCGAAAACTCAGCCACGCGCCGACGATGACAAAGCTTTCGCCAATTATGGCCTTATAACAAATTCATCTGCACTCCCACAACCATACTCCACCATCGTAGGCGCCGATACGAATCCTTCCAGCCAGTTCCCGAAGCAAGAGTCGAGTAGCCTCCTATCAGAGCCTCCGCTAGGACTTTGCGCGGGAAGCTTTCAGGTGACGGACGCCAACGGAATGTGATAATTAGGGTGGTACACGTGGCGCCCTTCTCTGCCCTGTCCTGTGCAGCTCGGCGACCATTTCTCCAAAACATTTCAAACACCACCACAGCCGTAGTGCCGAGCTGGCGCGTTCCTGCCCAAAAATTAGACTTTCGCGAGAAAACCACCTTTGACCACTGTAAAAAAGCAAGCGTCCTTTATTGTAACCCCTGAAACCTGACATCGAAAGAGAAACACTCCAGCTGTGGGTTGGGCCTTCGAAATTCCCAGTGTCCAGATGTTCCCTCCGTACTCTGACCGTCCGCTGCTATTTTGGGCACTTGGCCTCTTCACAGACCAAACGTTCGGTTGATCTCCACAGTGAAATGAACAAAATAATGGTTTGCATGCAACCTACTCCCGATCATGTACATGCCGGTACACGGCAACCGATTACCAACTTTGCATTACAGCGTAATACGGTAGCGGAATGACATTAATTTGTATGTATACAAATTCTGGTTTTAGAAATGTAAGAATGGCTGGTTTGATGGCCATTAATAAATGCATGAAGAGGCCAGAGGGCATGGTTCAAATGGCTCTGAGCACTATGGGACTTAACTTCTGAGGTCATTGGTCCCGTAGAACTTAAAACTACTTAAACCTAACTAACCTAAGGCCATCACACACATCCATGCCCGAGGCAGGATTCGAACCTGCGACCGTAGCAGCAGCTCGGCCACTACGGCTCGGCCACTACGGCTGGAGCTGGGAATACAGACGTCTATAAATGAGATTGGGATAAAGTACAAAATGCCTAAGAACGAATGGCTACAGGCCATATGCAAGCCTGTGGAAGCATTTATAACAAGAGGAAAGATAGTCACCGCATGTACGAAGATTAAAGAGAAAGCTGGAAGGTGGAAGAAATACATAGAGGGTGCCTCTACAGGGAAAATGAACTTTACGGTATAAAAAAAAAATTGTCGTGTGACGAGGGCCTCCCGTCGGGTAGACCGTTCGCCTGGTGCAAGTCTTTCGATTTGACGCCACTTCGGCGACTTGCGCGGCGATGGGGATGAAATGATAATGATTATGACAACAAAACACCGAGTCCCTGAGCGGAGAAAATCACCGACCCAGCCGGGAATCGAACCCGGACCCGTAGGATTGACATTCTGTCGCGTTAACCACTTTTTTTTATTATTAATATCATTTTGTTCGTCTTTGTTCGCTGTATTTGCTCGGGGCGGACGTCGCAAGACACCCATTTTAGTTCGTCATTGATCCATTAACTCAGTTTTTTTTGTTACAGAGGGCAGCTAATCCCCTGACCGTGCCGGCGACCACTCAGCTACCGGGGGCGGAGACTTTACGGTATTATAGAAAGGGAAGAGAGAGCGGATGACGATGAGATGTGAGATGTAATACTGAAAGAAGAATTTGACAGAGAATTGAAAGATATTAAGCGAAATAAGGACTCTGGATTAGACGACATTCCATCAGAATGATTGATATCTTTGGGAGAGGCAGCATAAATAATTATTGCACCTGGTGTGCGACATTTATGACTTTTTCTATGTATGCAGTCAGGCTTCAACAAAACTGTTATAATTCCAATTCTAAAGAAATGAGCTGCTGATAGACGAGAATATTACTGAACTATCGGTTTAATAAGTCATGGTTACAAAATACTGACACGAATTATTTACAGAAGAATGAAAAAACTGGTAGAAGTCTACCTGGGGGAATATTAGTTTGGGTTCCAAAGAGATTTGGAACACGCTAGACAATACTGACCCTACGACTTATCTCAGGAGGTGGGTGAAAGAAAGATAAGTCTACGCTTATAGCATTTGCAGACATAGAGTAAGCTTTTGACAATGTTGACTGAAATATGCTCCCAGAAATTTTGACGGTAGCGGGGCTAAAATATAAGAGGTGAAAGGTTTTATACAACTTATAGAGAAATTAGACTGCAGCTATAGGAGTCGACGGACATGAAATAGAAGCAGTAGTTGAGAAGGGAGTGAGACAGGGTTCTAGCCTGTTTGCGATGTTATTCAGTCTGTACATTGAGCAGGCAGTAAAGGAAACGAAGGAAAAATTTGAAGAAATATTTGAAGTTCAGGGAGACGAAACAGACACCTTGCGGTATGCTGATGGCATTGTAATTCTGTCAGACTTGAAAGAGCAGTTGAACGGAATGCAGTGAATCATAAAAGAAGCTGTAAGATGAGCGCCGGCCGCGGTGGTCTTGCGGTTCTAGGCGCTCAGTTCGGAACCGCGCGACTGCTGCGGTCGCAGGTTCGAATCCTGCCTCGGGCATGGATGTTTGCGATGTCCTTAGGTTAGTTAGGTTTAAGTAGTTGTAAGTTCTAGGGGACTGATGACCACAGATGTTAAGTCCCATAGTGCTCAGAGCCATTTGAACCATTTTGTAAGATGAGCATCAGAAAAGTAAAACAAGGGTAACAGAATGTAATTTATTCCGGATTTCAGTACACTATACTGTTCCCCACTGTTCTGGCCACAAAGCCCTATTTTTCAAAATAATCTCTGTTCAGTGCGACGGCCTTACGCCACCTTACTGGGAGGTCCTGCGTGCCTGCGTGGTACCACCCTGCTGGTCGTTGTCTGAGCCAACGTCTCGTTGCATCAGTAATCTCCTCATCATCCACGTACTGCTTCCATCTGCATCCTTCATTGGGTCAAACAGTTGGAAGTTGCTCTTTTTAATCTGTTAGGCGGTGAGGAAACCAGCGGGCGCACACTTTTGAGCAGCCCAAATGATGGGCGAGCGTGTCAGCACTCCAACAGAGACGTCCAGTTGAGCAGCGAGGCATCTGACTGTGATTCGTCGACCGACTCGAATGAGAATGCCCGCACGTCCCAACACTGTAGGAACCACAGCTGTGTGCGACCGGCCAGCGCGAGGAAGCTGGGACGTATTTACGCGACCTTGTTGCGATGTTGACGAAGGCTTCGCCCGACTCGCCTTGCTGTTTTCCGTTGCCAGAGTTCGGTAGACAGATGCAAGATGTGTGCTTTCATCCTTGAATATGATATTGTTATACCGTGAAGTGACGGAAGAATCCATTGACGTAATTGTGCTATAGTAGAGCGTTTTGTTTATTCTCATTCGGAATGTTAGCAGGAAATGAATTTCGTTTTCTGTGGATAGATAACAGCTCGTCGTCAATACCGTGCAAATAAAATTGCCTCCCGTCGGCACTCCTTCCGTTCTTAACGCGATATGCCGTCGAAAAATGCTGGTCATTATGTGCTGTATGATCGCGTCTATTGAATGCGGAGCCCCGAACAATCACGTGGGCCACGCAGTAATCGCTGGTCGGCCGGCGGCTATACCGCAGTAATTTGGGGCCGTGTGCAGGGTACTGCGTGGTCCTCATTCTGTAGCCGGTAATAGCGAGGTCGAGGCGCTGTGTTTGCGCACGTCTCGTGCTGGTCTCGCGTAATTAGACCAGTGTGTGTGTGTGTGTGTGTGTGTGTGTGTGTGTGTGTGTGGTGCCTCCTCTCCCACAGCGAGGGGTATCCCGGCCACGTCCGTAGTGCAGGTACACACACCAGAGGACGTATCATTTCTCTTCATTATTTGTACTTGGCGCTCTACGCTGTGACGCAGCACAGTCACTTCGGTGAAGAGATTTCTTTATAGCATAATTCATTTCTAAACTCTCACTGCCCACTGTTTATTGTGAATGAAAAGTAGCTTTATAAGCTATGGATCACATCATTCTTCCAATAGACTGCGTTACAAACAAGCTAAAATCACACATCACACTGTTATTTCAAAAGATTGCATAAATGGTTATGTCAACAGTTTCTGTCTAGTTACACTGTGCAAAAGAAACAAAGGATTATTTCTTCTAAATCCCATTATTGCCTCCCGCTGCGACGCATAAGTTTTGAAATTTGGCCCAAAGTTGTGTATAAAGGATCGATTTTTTAAATCCCGTAATTGCCCCCCATTGTGACGCATAAATTCGAGCCGCGTGGAGTGGCTGCGCGGTTTGAGGCGCCATGTCACGAATTGCGCGGCCCCTCCCGCCAGAGGTTCGAGTCCTCTTCCCTCGGGCATGGTTGTTCAAATGGTTCAAATGGCTCTGAGCACTATGGGACTTAACATCTATGGTCATCAGTCCCCTAGAACTTAGTACTTAAACCTAACTAACCTAAGGACAGCACACAACACCCAGTCATCACGAGGCAGAGAAAATCCCTGACCCCGCCGGGAATCGAATCCGGGAACGCGGGGCATGGTTGTGTGTGTTGTTCTTTGCATAAGTTAGTGTAAGTAGTATGTATGTATAGGGACTGATGACCTCAGCAGTTGGGCTCTTAGGAATTGACACTCATTTAAACATTTGAACATTAATTCGAAATTTGGCTCAAAGTTGCATACAAAGTTTCCCTGCAACGGTGGAAAACCGTGGCGCACTGAGACGTCACCCTCGGGCCGACGACGCGTCAAACACCATGGTGTTGACATATGCGACAGAAAGGCCACAGTTTGAAAGTTCATGTGAGATGTAAGGTGGGTTAATGATGTCAGATTGGCCCCAGATTCACCAAAATTCTGCCCAGCGCCGCCCTTGACGTATCAGACGATTGATGGAGAAAAACGTTGCAGATACACCGCCGCTGAGAATCGACACGAAGAGGCGACAGGAGATGGCATCAGGGGCGTCAATGAAACCACGACTTTCCCTGGACCGTTGGTTCCCACACATTTCGCGGATGAGAACGATTGTCCGCAGTGCGATGAGCAACAGTAAGATTTTCTCAACAACCTTTGACACTGCTGACACCCTTGAACGTTACAGTTCTTCAATAAATATGTTATGGAGCCGCGTCCCCAGTGAGTGTGATCGCATCTCTTTGGAGTGCAGTTCGACCGCAATTTCTGCTCTCGATTACAATGAGGAACCAGTAAGGATCGGTCAGCATTATTAACCGACCTTACACGTCAGATGAACGTCTCAGATATGACCGGTTTTTCGCATGTTTTGCTGTATGAAGCGTCGTCGAGTTCGAAGGTGACGTCAGAGGGCGCCGCTCTTTTGCACCATTGAGGAAGGCCGTAGGCACCTTTTAGTCAAATTTCAAATTTTTGCGTTGCCATGGGATACGATTACTGTCTTTCGAAAGAGTGATCCTCAATTTTGTTGCCCATTGTAATTAAAAATATAACTGCTTGTTATCCAACGTTAGGACGAACTCGAAATCACGCATATCTGTTAGTGGTCGAAGGGGCACTGTGATAATTGCGAATTCTTGTCCCGGTCAAGGTCCTAGTGTAGTGTAATGTTTTCGGTGTTGTGAATGACTAAAGCCGTTGGAGTGAAGACTTCCTCGCAAAGAGAATGCAGCACATCGTTCTGAATGGAAATACATCGTCAGAAACGTCAGCTCCGTCTCATTTATCTGAAAGGAGTTTCATTGGACCGTTAGTGTTGACAGTACCTACAGATGACATGGGACGTATGGACCGTAGCTCTCTGATATTGCTCGCAGCCGGCTCAGCTGTGCACCAAAAGGTCACCCGATTGGAGAAATGTTACGAAATCAAGGTGACTTCAGTGTACCTTCTTCTACTGAGGTATTCTACATTTTGAGATACCTTTCTCACTTAATTACATGGTTCCAAAATTTCTTAGTATTGGCAAGAAACACACTTTCGATTACTTCTTTCTGTCATGGAATAACAGTTGAATTTTCTTCTTTTCATAAACTAAATTATACTACACGACATTTTATCAAATAATTAGTATCTGGACGTTGTCGCTATTTTAATTTTCGCTGTGTCAGGGAGAAAACGCTATCACCACACACTGTTTATTTATATCCCTGAACTCATTATGAAAGTTTCTTATAAAAATTCTTTAATACTCGTGTTTGTAAGTGTCGAGCTGGTCTCTGAGAAATGTGTCAAACTTATTTTGAAATAAAAATATGTAAATTTCGGTGCAGGGCAACAGAACTACCATGCGAAATTTAGTTTCGAACGGAAATACGCGGAGCTCACACTACACAATGCGAAAGCCAGACTAGCCGATACATAAACAATTCGTCTGCGAGCAAGCAATCCGTTTTCAATGAAATTTACACGCGCCGTCTGATTGAAAAACAAATGACTCAGATTAAAATGTTGGCCCTGAGTATTGCTCATCTCTGTCTTTAGTCTTGCGAACTATCACTGTACCAGAATTGTTACTGTAATTACATATCGAATGAATATAAAAAATAAACGCACCTGACCCTCCGATAAAACTTGTTGAAAACTCACAGTACAACACTTTACTGAAACCTTCTACTATCATTAAGGCTTTGAACTGAAATGACGTTATTTTCACAAATACACTGTGACAATCACTGTGCCTTTCAGTGGACTTGAACTTCGATGGGAATTAAATTTGTTGACCTATCTGTCCGCACGGAACGCTCGTCTCTTCTGCAACTTATCGCTATTAGGAATAAAGATGACTGTGAAAAATCAAATGTCGTTTGGTGTACTTGCGATGTGCAGTGCAAGACGATAACTTACCAATTTTCATAAAATACGTCTCAGTACATACAGCGCAATGGGAGTTTGCAAACAGAGTCGTAAAACTACAAATATAAATGGGAAAAAAATCTTAACGACTGATAAATAACAACAAAGACTCCAGGTTTAACTATGCTTCATAAGCCATGACAACAATAGACCTTTTCATAAATTTCTTACACCTAGACAAGTTAGCAAACTTTTATTAATAACTCTCCTGTGTGCAGTTGCCTTCCTTGACACTTGTTCCAACTACAAGACCATGCCACGTGCTTCACTACAAAATTTCTACAGCAGGCTTCAAACATACGCAATGTTTTGGCAATAAGACGCTACACAGTTACAAATATAAAAAACTGGATTACCTTAAAAGTTGGTTTTATCGTTCTTCCATCAATGTAATATCATCTGTTCAATATCTTTACTCAAAGAATATCATTACAAAATCATTTTAAATAATGCTACCTTCACTATACTGCAGACCAGCTTCCATATTTTTTAAACCAAATACATTGCACACACTGCATCAACACACTCTTTGACTTACTCTGATCAACATCTCTTGTCACAAACACGTCTTACAAAAAATATGATTGTCTGTATTCCAGCCGTTGAGTAAGTTTATCAAGTTCGCTACTTCATTCGTGTTCATAGCCAAAACTTGTAAAATCTTCATGGCAGATAGGGTATCCACCTTTCAAATATCTCACCCATTTCTACAGTACTAGTATAAACAATCAGTAATTACAATGAACCAAGACAAATTGTAATAGACATGAATAAATAAGTGTCCATTATTCGAAATGTGTTGCGCACCCTATTTCACTGCAAACGACGTCCACTGGCAATTCGCGCCGTTAAAATATTATTTCTACATCTACATCATACTCCGCAGGCCAGCTAATAGTATGTGGCGGAGGGTACTTTTTGTACCACTAACTGAGCCCTCCAACCTTGTTCCACTCGCGAATAATGCCTGGGAAGAATGATTGTAAGCAACCCTCTGTATTGGCTCTAATTCATCGAATTTCCTCCTCATAGTCATTGCGCGAGACGTATGTAGGGGGAAGTAATATGTTGTCCGACTCATTCGGGAAACTGCTGCCTCGAAATTTCAAAAGTAAATCTCTCCGTTATCCAGACGCCTCTCTTTTAACGTGTGCCAATGTAATTTGTTCAGCATCTCCGGAATGCTCTCGTGCCGATTAAACTATCCCTTGACTAGACGTGCCGCTCTTCGTTGGATCCTCTCTATCCCTTCTATCAGTCCTATCTAGTACGGATCCCAGATAGACGAACAACACTCAAGAATGGGTCAAACAATCCCTTCGAGGATGAGTTACATTTCCTAAGATCCTTCCTATGAATCTGTGTCTGTCAGCCGGCCGGGGTGGCCGAGCGGTTCTAGGCGCTACAGTCTGGAGCCGCGCGACCGCTACGGTCGCAGGTTCGAATCCTGCCTCGGGCATGGATGTGTGCGATGTCCTTAGGTTAGTTAAGTTTAAGTAGTTCTAAGTTCTAGGTGACTGATGACCTCAGTAGTTAAGTCCCATAGTGCTCAGAGCCATTTGAACTATTTGTGTCTCTCATCTGCTTTTCCGACTATTTGTTTTATAGGGTCATTTCACTCAAGGTCGTTCCGGATAGTTACTCCTAGATATTTTACGGCACATAGTGTTTCCAGCGGTTTGTCATCAATAGTATAGCCATTCAGTAATGGGTTTCTTTTCCTACGCATGCTCAATATGTTACATTTACGAGTATTTTCGTTCAGAGTCAGCTGCCAGAGCCTGCACCATTCGTCAATTCTCTGTAGGTCATTCTGCAAATCGTTACAATCTTCTGGCGCTGCTACTTCGTTATAGACAACCGCATCATCTTCGAATAGCCTTCGAGAGCATCCGACACTTTCTACTAGATCATTTAAATATATTGTAAACAGGAACGGTCCTATCACGCTTTCCTGTGGTACTCCGGACATTACCTTTACATCTGTCGATCTTGTTCCGTTAAGAGTGACGTGTTGAGTTCTATGTGCAAGGAAGTCTTGAATCCAGTGGTAAATCTGCTCCGATACTCGATAAGCTCGTGTTTTTTTCACTAAACGGCAGTGCAGCATGGTGTGAAATGCCTTCCTGAAGTCAAGGAACACTGCATCAACCGGAGCGCCATTGCCTACGGCACTGCAGTTCTCATGGAGGAACAGAGTTTCGCAAAAGGTCCGTTTGCGGAATTCATTTTGAATTTTAGAGATTTTTGTTCTCCAGAAACGTCATAGTTCCTCAGCATAAAACACGTTCCAAAAATCTACAACAGACTGACGTCAACGATATAGGTCTATAATTGTGAGCACCTGTCCTACGGCCCTTATTAAAAACGGGAATGACCTGCGCTTTCTTCCTGTCGCTAGGTACCCTTCCGTGCTCAGCCGATCTACAATATTCTTTGTAGTATCTTATAGATCTCTCATCCGGTACTGATGCCTTTCCACTACTAAGCGATTGAAGTTGTTTTTCTATGCCGCGATCTATTATCTCAATATCTGCCATTTTTGGGTTCGTACGTCGATAGAAAGGAGGGACCGTGTTACGATCTTACGCAGTGAAACAATTTTGGAAGACCGAATTCAGTATTTCGGCCTTCTCTCTATAGTATTCCTTTTCGGTGTCAGTATGATCACTGAGTGACGAAATAGATGATTTTGACCCACTTACTGATTTTACATACGACCAAAATCTCTTAGGGTTTTGCTGAGATCGGTTGAAAAAGTTTTACTTTCAATGTCATCGAACGCTTCTCTCGTTGCTCTCCTTACGCTCATTTTCGTTTCGTTCAGCAGTTGGGTCAGCTAGGTTTTTACTTCTCTTGAATGTGAGGTGAAGTTCTGTTTGCTTACGTAGCAGTTTTGTTACACTGCTATTATACCACTGTGGGTCTTTCCCATCCCTTAAGACCTTACTCGGAACGTACTTGTCTATGGCATATTGCGCAATTCCTTTGAAATTTTTTCCATTTGTTCTCTACATCTTCGTCATCACCAAATATTTGATGCTGACTGCTCCGATGCTCTGAAATTTGAATCCTGTCAATCTTGTTAAGCAAAAATATTTTCCTACCTTTCTTAACATTCTTTGTCAGACCAGTTTTCATAGATGTTATTACAGTCTTATGATCGCTGATATCTTCCTTTACGTTAACTGAGGTCTGTTGTTTGTCGGCAGGAGGTCTAAGACGTTACCCTCACGAGTCGGTTCTCTAACTATATGCTTAAAGTAATTTTCAGACAAGACATCCAGAACAGTGTCACACGAATGCCTGTTTCTGGCACCAGTTTTGATAGCATGACACTCCCAATCTATACCTGGCAAGTTAAAGTCACCCCCTACCGGGAAAATTACAAACGATATTCTGAAAGTTCTGTCTAAAGCGCTCTAGCACTAGAACTCCTTACCCAGGCGATCTATAAAAGCATCCGATTACCATTTTTGATTGATCATTGGTACGTAACTTCACCCAGATAAATTCACAATCGGAACTCTCGCTAGATTTTATCGAATTCCTTACTGGAATAAAACGCCGCCGTCGTTGGCGACTAACGTATCCTTATGATATATATTCCAATCTTAACTTTTTTGCTGTCGCTCCCCCCCCCCCCCCCCTCCCCATGAACCATGGACCTTGCCGTTGGTTGGTTGGTTGGTTGGTTGGGAGGCTTGCGTGCCTCAGCGATACAGATGGCCGTACCGTAGGTGCAACCACAACGGAAAGGTATCTGTTGAGAGGCCAGACAAACGTGTGGTTCCTGAAGAGGGGCAGCAGCCTTTTCAGTAGTTGCAGGGGCAACAGTCTGGGTGATTGACTGATCTGGCCTTGTAACACTAACCAAAACACCTTGCTGTACTGGTACTGCGAGCGGCTGAAAGCAAGGGGAAACTACAGCCGTAATTTTTCCCGAGGGCATGCAGCTTTACTATATGGCATGGAGATCTGCATAAAACCAGTCTCAGGACTGAAGACCACAACAACACCAAGAACGTCCGGTTTCAACCAACTATCTGTTCCTAGTACTATATATAATCTTCAGTAAGCGATACTAATTCTGGGGCCTTTCCTTGGATGCTCCTGCACTTTGCTAAAACCATATTAACCTCCTATATCTCTGATGAGCGACGACGGACGTTCTCTGAAGACATGATGACTAATTTGTCAGACAAATCGTCTTTGATCCCAAGGGGTCTAACTTAAAACAAAGCCCAATGTCCACGGCACACGTAATCTGCTACCATAGTAGCAGCTTCCTGCGTCTAGTGCACGCCTCATCTATTAAGGGGAACCCTGCCATTCTGTATCCGATAGCGGAGGTCAAGAAATTCGCATCCGATACCGTTGCAGAGTAGTCGGAGCCTCTAGTTTAGACCTTTCACTCTACTCCAAATCAGAGGGCCGCGATCAACCCTTTGTACGAGGCTACAAATAGACAGCTTAATCTGCACCCCGCGTGCGTTGCAGGCGTCGTTCGTAACGACATGTATCACTACATGCAGTCGGTTACACCCAGTGCACTCGATAGCCGCTAGCAGGGCCTCTTCCACATCACGCACGAGACCCCCCCGTCAAACATACCGAGTGCACACTGGCATTCTTTCCCGCCTTGCCTGCTATTTCCCTGAGTGTCTCCATCACCCGCCTAACATTGGAGCTCCCAATGACAAGCATACCCATCCCCTGCACTTGACCGGACTGGGCAGGAAAATCGGCCGCTGACCCCGCAACACTGGGTAGCATCTCGGACCTGTTGCTAAGGCGTCGGGAACCAGTCGCGCGACCTGCTCCCCCTTCCGCTTTTCGCCCAGTGACACGCAAACCCACCACTGTCTGCCACCCGCTCTGGAGGGAGGACGAACCAGTCAGATGTTGCGAATCAGAAGATGCAGCGACATCCGGGTCACCAGGGGATTCCAAAGGCACCAAGAGTGTCGCAAATTTTTCCCAACGCTCCGATGCCGCGGCAAGCGTGTACACTGTATCCAACGCTGCATCCAGCTGTTTACGGAAAGCAGCCAATTCTCCTTGTGTCCGCTCACAACAAGTACAGCTACTAGAAACATCGCAGTGTGTAAAAATAGATATAAGATTTCAAATGGTGCTATTGGTTTTGGAACGTACGCAAAATGTAACGAGAAGAATAAAGAGACACTAAAAACTGCTCCGCAGATTTCTCACTTCACCCTGAGACGGCAAACTCTTGAACAGAAATAAATTTCTCTGCTGAAGTAGATGTATCTCCAGTTATCTGTTACTAGAAACTCTGCTTACTCGAAAGCTATTGCATAAGGTAAGTATACAAACAAAAATGCACTGGTCTAGACTATATGCTATGTACCAGCACGAGATTTAAGCTTAGTGGTCTGACGTAGCTGTCTGACGGCGGGAAAATTACTCTAGGATGCCACCTTACACAAGGATATGTACGCAAAAACAAAAACTTAGAATAATTTGCCAACCACTAGTCTACACAGTAAAACACAAATGTACAGTTCACTCACTTGTGGAAGCACGTGGGAAAAAGCATAAACTAAATTACTGTGTATCAAGCAAATTTTACCGCTGCTGTCCTGTCGCATCAAAAAATGTGTGAAATCTTATGGGACTTAACTGCTAAGGTCATCAGTCCCTAAGCTTACACACTAGTTAACCTAAACTATCCTAAGGACAAACACACACACCCATGCCCGAAGGAGGGCTCGAACCTCCACCGGGACCAGGCGCACAGTCCATGGCTGCAGCGCCTCAGACCGCTCGGCTAATCCCGCGCGGCTGCTGTCGCGTCCGCACGGCTCGGCGTCTGCCGGTATACTCTCTCATTCGTGTTCTTTTAATTTCCTGAAATGATTGTACGTTCGCTTCCCGCGCCCGGGTTCCCGGGTTAGATTCCCGGCGGAGTCAGGGATTTTCTCTGCCTCGTGATGACTGGGTGTTATGTGATGTCCTTAGGTTAGTTAGGTTTAAGTAGTTCTAAGTTCTAGGTGACTGATGACCATAGATGTTAAGTCCCACAGTGCTCAGAGCCATTTGAATTTTGATTGTACGTGAAAACGATTGTACATGAAACCGTTTCTAACAATAAATCTTACGTTGCTAGTGACTGTTTATAATGGAACAGTTAAATTATTCCCAGGACTGTTGAAGTGAGTGGAAAAGCCAATGCTAATTAGATTGCATTGAAATACTCGTATAACCATACGTCAATATGATTTTCGGAATAATTAAATGAATTGTATTGTGGCTCTTGCATACCGTACAACATGAAGGTGAAATAAAAATATTTGTAAGACAATGGTGTTAGAGCGACGACTAATATTGCCTATTCCTAACATACGTAATTGTAACAGAACAGATGGTAGAATAAGCTTTTGTATGAGTACCTGCGTAAATAAACTTTGTTACCAAAGAGTAAGCATTGAACTTGTCATTACTAGTGGTCTGCTTCGGTTTCTTAACTGCAAGATTGAAGATCACAAATAAATAAAATTCCATCCACGTTATTGAATCCTCCAAATTTATGAATGCAATGTATATTTTATAGATCTGTCATCTGAAATTAGCTGAAGAGCTGAAATTATTCTGGAATGCATCTACTCTTCGTAGAACAGAACTAACCCCTTCCTAATCTATTTTGACTTCTTTTCTTCTATGCATTCTTGGCACATATTCCCCTACTTAATTGTAATTATGAGTGGTTATTCGATTCGTTTTTAATGTACACATAGTGCCTTTGGTTTACTTACATGTCTCTTTGCCGGTAGTCAACAGAAATCCATTTGTAACGAACTTCAAACTTGATCTTTCCATTTTTTTTTTTTGTCTGCTCACCTTGCGAATGCTTTAGTCTATACCTGTAGACAGTTTTTGGCATACGGTCATCGCCCATCTGTTCTATATGAGTTGTATATGAGACCATCAGTTGTGATGATATTCTAAAATTTTATCATCTAAAGTGTAAATGTTGATTATCTACGCTAAGTCCTCAGATCCCTTCTGCGTCCCTTTTTGTCAGTCAGTTCCCCATCCCCCTCCACACACACACACACACACACACACACACACACACACACACACACACACAACCCACGGGAGTTGCGTATCTATCAATGCGTATGGGCTTATATCTTATTTTCAACGGGAGCAGAAAGTGAAGAAATAAACCTTATGAAACTGAAAAAACAATAACCAAAGAAAAAAACACCCTGTTGTCTCTGCTCAACTGTGAAATCAAAATCTTCTCCAGCTTGAATTCAGTATGGTACTGCTCTACCCTGTCCCTTGTAACGTGCCTGGCCCTTCCCTAGCACGTTGCTCACAAGGTGTTAGGGACGTCGCTGTTGAAGTCTCTCGCACTCTTTGACGGCAGCCCACCTGAGGTAATCCACTATGTGAGGTAGGTTCCGCGACGACGCACTGCGAGGTTCAGCTGGCCGCAAGCTTGCTCGATCGGACTCATGTCAGCAGTTACGACTGACCATTTCATACGAATGAGTCCGCCTGCTTGACGAAGGTATTCGTGAGTCGAACGCGGTTTGTCCCCGTGTTACCGTCTTTCAAGACGAACCCACCACAGAAATGTTGTCTACAGGTCTTAGCAGTAGGGCGGAAAGATGCGTGGGGTGGTTAATACAGAGTCAGACATCTACAAAAAGATAACACATTAATAAGTTTATTTACATTATGTACACTCAATATCTGAGATATGTGTAACTACATACCTGTGGGTTCTTGAATGGTTCTGAATTTTATGCATTGAGAGTAATGTTCTTGATAGAAACAAATAAATAATCTTCAAAGCTGATACACTTTTTGTTTTATTCAGCAGTTTTCTGATTAGTTTGATGCACCCCGTCACGAATTTCTCTCCTGAGCTAACCTTTTCATCTCACAGTCGCACTTGCAACCAATGTCTTCAATTATTCGCTAGATGTATTCCAATCTCTGTCTTCCTCTACAGTTTTTTCCCTCTACAGCTCCCTTTAGTACCATGGAAGCCATTCCCTGATCTCATAATAGGTGTCCGATCATTCTATCCCTTCTCATTATCAGTGTTTCCCACACATTCCTTTTCTCTCCAATTCTGCGCAGAACCTCCTCTTTCCTTACCGTATCAGTCCACCAAATTTTTTACATTCGTCTGTAGTACTACATGTCAAATGTTTCGATTTTCTTTTGTTCAAGTTTTCCCACAGTCCATGTTTCACTACCATACAGTTCTGTGCTCTAAACTGACATTCTTAAAAATTTCTCCCTCAGATTAAGGTCTGTGTTTGATGCTGGTAGATCTCACTTGGGCAAAAATGCCGTTTTCTCAGTTCCAGTCCGCTTTTTATCTCCTCCTTTCTCCGTCTATGAGTTATTTTGCTGCCTAGGTCGTAGAATTGCTTGACTTCATCTGCTTCGTGATCACCAATTCTGATGTTAAGTTCTTCGCTGTTCTCATTTTTGCGATTTCTCATTACTTTCGTTTTTCTTCGATGTACACTTGTTCCATATACTTTACTCATTAGACTGTTCATACTATTGAACAAATCCTGTAATTATTCTTCAGTTTCACTGAGGATAGCAATGTCAGCAGGAAATCTTATCATTGATATCCTTTCACCTTGAATGTTGATCGCACTCTTGAACCTTCCTTTTATTTCCGTCATTATTTCTTCGATGTGTAGGTGGAACAGAGGGGCGACAGGCTCCATCCCCGTCTTACACTCTTTTTAATCTGAGCTCATCGTTGTTGGCATTCTAGTCATATTGTTCTCTAATGGTTCTTGCCCATATTGTATGTCACCCCTTTCCGTATAGCTTTTCCGTGTTTTTCTCAGGAGTTCAACATCTTGTAACTTCTTACACTGTTGAACGCTTTTTCCAGGTCTACAATTTCTATGACTTTGTGTTAATTTTTCTCCACACTTGCTCCCATTATCAACCGCAACTTCAGAACTGCATCTCTGGTGGCTTTACCGTTCCTACAGCCAAACTGATTGTCGTCTAACGGACTCTCATTTTTCTTATTCACTCTTCTGTATATTATTCTCGTCAGCAGCTCGAATGTATGAGCTGTTAAGCTGATTCTCCGATAGTTCTCGTACTTGTCGGCTCTTGCAATCTTCGGAAGTGTGAGGATTATATTTTTCCGAAAGTCTGAAGGTATATCGCCAGTCTCATACATTCTGCACACTAACGTCAATAACTCTTTTGTTGCCACTTCCTGCAGTTATTTTAGAAATTCTGATTGAATGTTATCTATTCCTTCTGCTTTATTCGATCCCAACTCTTCCCACGATCTTTTAAATTCTAATTCTTATACTGGATCCCCTGTCTCTTTTATATCGATTTCTCATTCTTTTCCTATCGTGTCATCAGACAAGTCCGCCTTCCCCCCCCCCCCCCTCCCCACTGTGGCATTTTCTCGAATCTGGTTGTCAGGCCGTATGGCGAGCAACAACAGTCAGGACGGTATCCCGCCGCAGTCCGGGGCGTCTCTGGAGAATTCTCCTCCAGTGAATGAACTTCCAGGCCAAAAATGTGTCTGGAAAGCCCCGGACAGCGGTGGGGATACCGTCCTGACTGTTGCCGGCCATACAGCCCGACGACCAGATTCGAGAAAATGCCACAAAAGAGTTAGTGCTTGCAGAGATGTTGTCGTAGAAGACTAAAAGGTAGGTATGGAAAGAAGATTTACGTTTAACGTTCCATCGACAACCAGACCAGTAGAATCGGAGAAGACACAACAGTTGGGGAAGGAAATCAGTTTCAGGTTTCGGGAAGCCTCAGAAAACGAGAACGTGGTATTCGAAGGGCAGCTGTCCTACGTCTTCTCCGCCTTGGACTATGCGGAAACAAAACACAATGTCAGTGTCTTAGAGACACGTCAGGAAGCAAGCTGTGGAATGGATGACCTGATACGTCAGAGTGTTCACAGTACTCCGTCCACACGGGGGACGGGAGCCGCCCAGTGTGGACAGCAGCAGGACAGAGCAGACGGGAGCCGGGACAGAGCGGCTGGCTGCCGCGCCGCGCCGCGCCGCACATGATGGATGCGCCGGCCGGCGGGCGCCTCGCTATCTGGCGACATCGCGGCTCCCACTGACACCTATGATGTAGCGCTGCCCACCAGCCTGGCATCCGCACCGCACCACGCGCCATCCCTCCCAGGAAACGTGGGACAGCGACTGTGCCCCTCCTCTTCAGTCCTCGCCAAGTGTTTCAAATATTTATTTTATTTTGCGTTCAACACTCAGACTACAAAAAATAGGTTTTAAACTGAGCAAAAAGCAACAAGGCACACAAATATACAGTATTACAAGATAAACATAGAATTTTGAATTCAGTCTTTGGCGCTGTCTGTAACTATGTGGATGTCGTTAAGACATCTGCCAGGAAAACTATAGACAGCACAACTTAAAATATGGTCCACGATCAGTTCCATTCCACAGTCACACTTGGGATCTTCGCCAATACCCAATCATTAATTTAATGGATCGTCTAGATCCAGTTCGGAGTCTGTTCAGTGCAGTCCAATGCCTCCGAGGCAGGTCGAAGCCTCGCACTTGCACTGTTGAGTCACGCACCAGGATGCCACTCTCTTCATATGGTATTCTCATCTTCGTCCATCTTGAAGGATTCTCAGGATTTGGGAAAGTCTTCGGTAGGAAAATATGGTGGATGGTTAAGGTATGATCTTCTGCGATTGGTGTAGCTACCCGCTCAACTGCTACTTGTCGTCGGATGTGTGAAGGGTCAATATATGCTAGGACTGGAAGCCAGGAAACGGACGTTAGTTGCAGTATTCTCGAGATTATCGTAATGATTTCATGGAATTGGATGTCAACCTTTTTTGTGTTGTTGCTCGTGGCCCACATTAGGACACAGTATCCATCAACACTACATGCAAGAGCCAATGCTGAAGTGCGTAATGTCCCAGCTGAGCTGCCCGAAGTTGTTCCTGTTTGTCAACTTGTTATACACACATCAAAAAAAGTTTTGCGTCACCCCGGTTCCCAGGACTCTTGAAGATAGACGTTGACTGTGGATATTCTATCACAGACACAGTCCCTTTGACTGTTCAGAGATATCACTAAACCCACCCAAAGATGTAAACAACCTTGCATGAGCAGCGCCTATTAAAGACAGAGAGGGTATGACAGCCTATCAGTTCCAGTCATTCCACCAGGAAGGAGGTACACGACTCGTCTTGTCTGTAGTTAAACAATACGTAGACGGTCAATACCGCGGTTCGATCGCGTCCGCGTTGTTACTTTGTGCCAGGAAAGGATCTCAACAAGGGAAGTGTCCAGGCGTATCGGAGTGAACCAAAGCGATGTTGCTCGGATATGGAGGAGATGCAGAGAGACAGGAACTGTCGATGACATGCCTCGCTAAGGACGCCCAAGCGCTATTACTGCAGTGGATGACCGCTACCTACAGATTATGGTTCGGAGGAACCCTGACAGCAACGCCACCATGTTGAATAATGCTTCTCGTGCAGCCACAAGACGTCGTCTGCGCAATAGGCTGCATGATGCGCAACTTCACTCCCGACGTCCATAGCGTGGTCCATCTTTAAAACCACGACACCATACAGCACTGTTCAGATGGGCCCAACAACATGCGAACACACCGCTCAGGATTGGCATCACATTTTCTTCACCAATGAGTGTCGCATGTGCCTTGTGCCTTGAACCAGACAATAGTCGGAGACGTGTTTGGAGGCAACCTTGTCAGGCTGAACGCCTTATACACACTGTCCAGCGAGCGTAGCAAGGTGGAGGTTACCTGCTGTTTTGGGGTGGCAATATGTAGGGCCGACGTGCGTCGCTGGTGGTCATGGAAAGAGCCTTAACGACTGTACTATACGTGAATGCCATCCTCCGACCGACAGTGACACCATATTGGCAGCATATTGGCATTCGCCTTCATGCACGACGATTCGCGCCCCCATCGCTCGAGTAGTGGCCAGCATGTTCTCCAGACATGAACTCTATCGAACATGCCTGGGATACGTTGAAAAGGGCTGTTTATGGACGACGTGACCTACTAACCTCTCTCAGGGATCTACGCCGAATCGCCGTTGAGGAGTGGGACAATCTGGAGCAACAGTGCCTTGATGAACCTGTGGGTAGTATGCCACGACGAATACAGGCATGCATCAATGCAAGAGGACGTGCTACTGTGTATTAGAGGTACCAGTGTGTACAGCAATCTGGACGACCACCTCTGAAGGTCTCGCTGTACGGCAATAAAAAGGGCGGAAATTATGTTGATCTCTGTTCCAATTTTCTGTACCGGTTCCGGAACCCTCGGAACCGAGGTGATGCAAAACTTTTTTTGATGTGTATTTTATTTCTTTTTTTCATTTTCAGGGCTATATCTTCCAAGTGGTGCTTATATGTTAATTTTTTTCCCAGGTATTTAGTGGTTCTCTAGTGTCTAAATGCTTGGCTCTTTACATTTAGTCGTTTGTTTGCTTCCCACCTGTTTAGTTGTATCATTATACCAACAGTTTTTGTTGGATTGATGATTAAATGCCATTCACTATAGAATTCTGGAATGGTTTCCAGATCAGCGTTAAGTAATTCTAATTTCTAAAAAGATTTTGCTTGTACTTCTACTTCAAGGCCATGGGCGTAATCAAATATCCATGAATTTAAAACTGGGACATTAGATATGTAGAACCTAAACAGAGGTGATGCCAGTACTGATCCTTATGGTATTCTGTTTTTCAAATCCTCGTTCTTGCTTACTCTCACAATTAGTTCTACAATAAATTTCCGTTCTCTTAATATATCCGTAAGGAGCTTCGCTGTTTTCTTGCATTTAAGAACCATCATTAATTTGGAGATAAGACCTTGAATCCAGATTACCATAGGCAGATGTGATGTGAGATCAAGCAGCACTACTCTGATCTTCAAATTATATTGGAAACCTCACTCCGAAAGAACAGATACCATCTTAGTAAAATGATCTATAATAGGTCCTATTCTGCTCATTAGAACTGACTCAAACAATTTATAGGTAGTGCACAACTGCGAAATCTGCCTGTAGTCTTTTGGGTTATCTCCAGTTTTTCCAGGCTTCTGGACAGCAATGATTTTAGATTCCTTCCACATTTATAGAATTTTACCCGTGTCTATGATCGTCGTAAACAATTCTGCAAGCCAGTATCACCTACATTCTTCAAGAATTCAGGGAGCATTTCGGTGTTTCAAAATATCGCCGTAACAATCACTCAGGTCCGAGTTTGTTCCTAGGTTACCAACACACTACTGAGGGGTTACTAAAAAGCGATATGAGATGCAACCGCAACGAAATGTAAAATCTGTAGTAATTAAGGCGAATGGATGAGTTAGATTTGATGGAAGCATTCTGGGTAAGTGCGATGGATCTGCAAAGAAGATCACATACAAGACACGAATGCGACCAGTTCATAAGTATTGGTCCAGAGTTTAGTGTCATTATCATGTAGGTCTCGCTACAGTGACGGAAAGGTTTCAGAGACAGCAGGATCGCAGGAAATCGGTGTAGCCTAAATGGAAGTCTAATAGAAAACTCGCTGAACTTAAATAGGGTTCTTCGGGAGAAATGCGATGTTGTTTTCGTGAAGAAGTGTTGGATATTCAAAGAAACCTTTGTGAAAATTCTGCTGCTACCAACCATGGTATATCTCACGTACAAATGATTATAATGAGGGAAGAGAATAGGGCGTACATAGAGGCACATATACAGTCATTTTCCCCTTCGTTCTGCAGATGAATAGTGTCGTATTTCCGTCGCTACATGTGAGAATGGAATACAATCACTGACGTTGTCACGAAGCGACCAAGGTCATGCCATATGTATTGGCTTACGGATTATACAGGGTGGTCAGAAGCAGTCTGAAAAGCTCGCGAGGGCGTTGCAGGGTACGTTGTGCCGAGAAGTAAGTGTTTAGAAAAAAATCGATACTTTGCGTTGCTTCCCAGTTAATTAGCATTGAAGTTGGCCTGCCGGAACGTTTCGTGCTTAAATTCAAGCGGCCCGCCTGATACAGTTAGCGTAAGTTGTTCTCATAGAATAGATGACAGCGCGCGAGACTGCTCAGCCTTTGGTTCGGATTCGATCCTTTCTGCTGTCCCATGCCCAATTTTTGTACTGCTCACTTGTTAGTTTGTAGGAAACTAAACTTTCGAACACGTTTGGTGACCCAAAATCGGGCAGGTCGCTTGAATGTTTGCCACACAGCGACCTGATTGGCTAGCTTTAATGCCAATTAACTCGGAAACGACGCTACGTATCGAATTTTTCAACAATTATTTCTCAGCACAAATTTCCTTGCAATAGCCTTAGGAGCTTTTCATTCTGTTTCCGACCACCTGTATGTGGAGGGTTCAGAATTAAAGTGACCTAAGTCCACTTATAGCTGTTTTCAAAATAACATGCCACTTAAACGCAAAAACATGTTATCAGTGCTTTTCAGTGTAGCACTGAACCAAGTACATAGCTAAATTTTAATCCACCAGTTGCCATTAGACATCTTTTTCTCAGAAGTACAGTCAACTGCTTTCAGAGTTTGTCAGCCAAGTCTACAATATTCTCATTTTATAATACAGTTTCACAGCGTATGTTTTCGGTTTAAAGTTTTTAAATAAAGAGCGAAACTTCTCATTGAGTTTCAATAGTTAAAAAAATTAAAAAGAGAGTACTAGTTACCAGAACTTTGTATCAGCTGGCCTTTACGACATGATACGCCATACTTTAAGCATGATGGTCTGTTTTCAGGCTTGTCCCTTGAACAATATCAAAATATAAAAATGACAGTAGGGCAATTAAAACAAGCTTAAACTCCAGATCCGAAAACAGAAA
Source organism: Schistocerca nitens (assembly GCF_023898315.1). NCBI lineage: Eukaryota > Metazoa > Arthropoda > Insecta > Orthoptera > Acrididae > Schistocerca > Schistocerca nitens. The sequence goes on along the minus strand of NC_064617.1, from coordinate 924,655,022 downwards.
CTATATATTTGATGTTCTTGGTGCCTTGGCCTTCATTGTTGCCTAACCGTGGTGATTCGATGTAATCGAAGAAGCTCGTAAAAAGAAACAATCAATTTATTTGCCAGAATATAGGATGAAATTGATAAAATCTTCAGAGAGGGATAAGCCTAAATTCTCTCCTGTTTTAATGTTCAGAAGAACTTACTCTCAGTTTAGAGACGATTAGTCTTATCAAATGAACTGTTATGTTTTCAAATACACAACACTCTGTTAACAAATAGCTCTTTATTTACAGCTAGAAACGACTGTCTACTCTATTAATTGCTTTGTCTTATCGTACTTATGTTAATGCTTTTGAATTTGACATGCAATACCCCAAAACGCTTTTGTGAGTTAGGACTTTCCTCCGACGACCGGCTCAATTTCCAACCACCAAAAGTTTGAGAAACTCTGTAGCTAGTAGGAGAGTGGACACAAGGACCGACTGTCAATTTGATGAATGTACAACGACTGACATTTTACTAAGATTCGCCGTTAACGATTAGACCCACGAAATTTTCAATGAACTTTGTGTTTGCTTTCGAGAGATGAATCTGGAGAGGAAAGGACACACAAGACCTCTTCAGACTTTAGCAAACGCGAATCAACAAGTTACCAGTCCACGTGGCTCCTGAGAGCGCACTAGAAAAATGGTTTGAAGTCGCTTGTGCCCTTCTAGCGCCTTCATCACGCACACTTTAAAAGCATTTCAGTACTTCTGAATTCGTTCTCTATGAATTTAATTTTGCAAAATGAAGATTATGATGACATTGTTTATGACTAGAATGTTAAGAAATACAGTGGAGCCCCAGTAATTCGAGCAGCGGTATTTCGAGGTTCCGTGGAAGTCTTAAGACAGTTGAAATTTTACATAAAATTGGAGTAAAAATCTGTTTTCATACGTTGCCCACGTGTACGTTTTATGCACTTTCGAATGTCTACATCTGCATCTACATCCTTACACCGACATCTATATGGATATTCTGCAAATCACACTTAAATGATCCAACCACCTTCACAATAATTCTCTATTACTCCACTCTCGAACATCGAGAGGAGAAACACACATCTACACTATGTGATCAATAGTGTCTTGAGGCCTGGCTGAAAATGACTTACAAGTTCGTGGCGCCCTCCATCGGTAATGCTGGAATTCAATATGGTGTTGGCCCACCCTTAGCCTTGATGACAGCTTCCACTCTCGCAGACATACGTTCAGTCAGGTGCTGGAAGGGTTCTTGGGGAATAGCAGCCCATTCTTCACTGATGGCTGCACTGAAGAGCGCTATCGATGTCGCTCGGTGAGGTTGGCGTCCCAAAACATCCGAAAGGTGTTATATAGGATTCAGGTCAGGACTCTGTGCAGGCCAGTCCATTACAGGGATGTTATTGTTGTGTAACAGTCCGTCACAGGCCGTGCATTATGAACAGGTGCTCGATCGTGTTGAAAGATGCAATCACCATCGCCGAATTGCTCTTCAACAATGGGAAGCAAGAAGGTGCTGAAAACATCAATGTAGGCCTGTGCTGTGATACTGCCACGCGAAACAACATAGGGTGCAAGCCCCCTCCATGAAAAATACGACCACACCATAACACCGTCGCCTCCGAATTTTACTGTTGGCGCTACACACGCTGGCAGATGAAGTTTACCGGGAATTCGCCATACCCACACCCTGCCATCGGATCGCCACATTATGTACTGTGATACGTCACCCCACCCAATTTTTCTCCGCGGTTCAATCGCCCAATGTTTATGTGGTGTCACCGCCAGACACCACACTTGCTAGGTGGTAGCCTTTAAATCGGCCGCGGTCCGTTAGTATGCGTCGGACCCGCGTGTCGCCACTATCAGTGATTGCAGACCGAGCGCCGCCACACGGCAGGTCTAGAGAGACTTCCTAGCACTCGCCCCAGTTCTACAGCCGACTTTGCTAGCGATGGTTCACTGACAAAGTACGCTCTCATTTGCCGAGACGATAGTTAGCATAGCCTTCAGCTACCTGATTTGCTACGACCTAGCAAGGCGCCATTACCAGTCACTATTGATGCTGTAAAACATGTACCGTCAAGAGCGATGTTCACCAATTATGGATTAAAGTTAAGTATTCCAGAAGCTACGTACGTTTTTTACTAGTCTCATTTCCGTGTCCTGTTCCAGACCTCACGCCAGCCTGCATGAGCTTAAACGCGTGCCTTTCGGCTTCCTCCTAGTGGATTGGCTGTCTTGCCAATCCACAACAGTTTACGCGCCTTACACCAAGCAAGGAGTCGTTTTGCATTTACCGGCGTGATGTGTGGCTTAAGAGCAGCCGCTTGACCATGGAATCCAAGTTTTTTCATCTCCCGCCCAACTGTCATAGTACTTGCAGTGGATCCTGATGCAGTTTGGAATTCTGTGTGATGGTCTGCATAGATGTCTGCCTATTACACATTGCGACCCTTTTCTACTGTCGGCGGTCTCTTGTCAATAGACGAGGTCGGCCTGTACGCTTTTGTGCTGTACGTGTTCGTTCACGTTTCTGCTTCACTATCACATCGGAAACAGTGGACCTAGGGATGTTTAGGAGTGTGGAACTCTCGCGTACAGACGTATTACACAAGTAACACCTAATCACCTGACGGCGTTCCAAGTCCGTGAGTTCCGCTTAGTGCCCCATTCTGCTCTCTCACGATGATCTAATGACTACTGAGGTCGCTGATATGGAGCACCTGGCAGTAGGTGGCAGCACAATGCACCTAATATGAAAAACGTATGTTTTTGGGGGTGTCCGGATACTTTTGATTGCATAGTGTATATCTGTCCGTGCGAGCTATGATTTCCTTTATTTTATAGGGTGGTCGTTTTTTCCTAGGCAGACCGACGTCAACAAAATATTTTCACATTCAGAGGAGAAAGTTGCTGATTGAAATTTCGTGAGAGGATCCGGTCGCAACGAGATGTCCACCCAAATCCTGTATCATGTCCGTGACGCTCTCCCCCCTATTTCTGGATAATACAAAACGTGCTGCTCTTCTTTCAACTTTTTCGGACATCGTTAACCCTTTTGGAATTTGTTTTGATCTTCTCATGACTTTAATAGACAATAAACGACAGCATCGTCTGCAAACCAACCTAAGACGACTGCTCACATTGTCTCCTAAATCGTTTATACAGATAAGGAACAGCAGAGGGCTTATAATACTACCCTGGAGAACGTCAGAAATCACTTCTGTTTTGCTCTATGATTTTCCGTCAATTACAACGAACTGTGACCTCTCTGACAGGATATCACGAATCCAGTCGCATAACTGAGACGATATTCCATAAGCATGGAATTTGATTACAAATCGCTTGTTAGGCACAGTGTCAGAAGCCTTCTGGAAACCTAGAAATACCGAATCAATTTGAAATCTCTTGTCAACTGCACTCAACACTTCGTGTTAGTAAAGAGCTACTTGTGTTTCACAAGAACGATGTTTTGTAAATCCGCGTTGACAGTGTGTCGGTAGACCATTCTCTTCGAGGCAGTTCATCATGTTCGTACACGATACATGTTCCAAAAATCCTGCTGCGTATCGACGTTAATGATGTGGGCCTGTAATGTAGTTGATTATTGATTACTCTTATTACGTTTCTTGAATATTGGTGTGACCTGACAGCTTTCCAATCTTTGGGTACGGATCTTTCGTCGAGCGAGCGACTATATACGATTGTTAGGTATGGAGCTATTGCATCAACATACGCTGAAAGGAACCTAATTGGCATACAGTCTGGAACGCAAAACTTGCTTTTATTAAGTGATTTAAGTTGCTTCATTACTCCGAGGATATCTACTTCTAAGTTACTTGTGTTGGCAGCTGTACTTGATTGGAATACCGGAATATTTACTTCATCTTTGGTGAAGGAATATCGGAAGGCTGTGTTTAGTAACTCTGCTTTGGCAACACTGCAATCGACGGGGCGTGAGTCGTGCATGGGTAGCTCAGTTGGTAGAGCACTTGCCCGCGAAAGGCAAAGGTCCCAAGTTTCGAGTCTCGGTTCGGCACATGGTTTTAATCTGCCAGAAAGTTTCATATCAGTGCACATTCCACCGGAGAGTGAAAATCTCATTCTGGAAACATCCCCCAGGCTGTGGCTAAGCCATGTCTGCGCAATATCCTTTCTTCCAGGAGTGCTAGTTCTGCAAGCTTCGCAGGAGAGCTTCTGTAAAGTTTGAAAAGGTAGGAGACGAGGTACTGGCAGAAGTAAAGCTGTGGGGACAGGGCGTCAGTCGTGCTTGGGTAGATCAGATGGTAGAGCACTTTCCTGTAAAAGGCAAAGGTCCCGAGTTCGAGGCTCAGTCCGGCACACAGTTTTAATCTGCCAGGAAGTTTTATCATGAGCATCTCGCATAGAAGTTCGCGCTGAGTTTTGAGCTTGTGTAAAAGATTTCTAATCGTTTTCGTTCGTTTGGATTTTGAATGCTTTTTACGTTGTTTGTGACTCGTTTTCGGTACCAAGGGGGGATCAGGTCCGTCGTTTATTAATTTATTTGGCATAAATTTCTCAACTGCTGTCGATACTATTTCTTTGAATTGTTAATTTGGAAGGAGTGGCGACTGTGTCTTATGAAGGCGTCAAGCGAATTTTTTGAATAGGTATAGTTTTCCTTTATTTTTGGGGGATTTGGGAGTCGCAGTATTCAGCATCGCTAAGACAATCATATCTTCAATAATCGCTGTATCCGGTCTGATGCTCTGGATTGTTTGTTGCTAAGAGATCAAGGGTGTTTCCAAAACCGTTTACTTTTCGAGTGGACTCATGAACTTACTGTTCGAAATAATTTGCAGTGAATGCGTTTAGCACAATGTCGGATGGCGTTTTACGCGTACCTCCGGATTTAAACATGTATTTCCGCCAACTTATCGAGTGTAAATTGAAGTCACCACCAACTGTACCTGTGTGTGTCTGGTACGTGCTTGAAACTAGACTGAATTTTTTTCGGAACCTTTTCTGCAATTGTATCATCTGAACTGGGAGATCGATAGAAGGATCCAGCCGTTATTTTATTCCCATTGCCAAAAATGATCTCTTCCTGTACTAACGCACACTAACTATTTACTTAAAATTACTTCTAACAGCAACAAACACGGCACCGCCATCTGTGCTTAGCCTATCCTTTCTGAAAACCTTTAGATCCTTCGCAAGAAGTTTGGATAATCTTATCTCCTGCTTTAGCCAGCTTTCAGTGCCTATAACTATTTGAGCATCAGAGCTATTAGCACTTGAACTCTAGTACTTTCCCAACACAGCTACGACAATTTACAACAATTTACAGCTGTCATACCGAGGGTTCCTAGCTCTACGTTCTTCCTGTGTTCGATCTGCATCCTTGGAGTCTGAAGTCCTTTTTGTGTTTTCCTGAGACCCTCTAACTTAAAAAAGCGCCCAGTCCACGCCAAGCAGCCCCTGTTACCCAGTAGCCACATCCTACTTGCAATACACTCCTGACCTATTTAATGGAACCTGAAACGCCACCATTCCATGGCACAAGTCGAGGAAACTGCAGCCTAAACCGTCGTGGAACCGTCTGAGCCTCTGATTCAGATCCTCCAATCGGCTCTGTACCAGAGGTCCACAATCTGTCTTGTCGCCTATGCTGCAAATGATGAACGCTGCTTTGATCTCGCAGGCAAGACTGGCAGGTTTTCCCACTTCTGACAGCCGCTCGAAACCAGAGAGAATTTCTTCCGATCCAAAGTGATACACATCATTGGACCGACGTGAGCACCCATCTGCAGTTGGTTGCACCCTGTGCTCTTCATGGCAGCAGGAAGGACCTGTTCGACGTCTGTAAGAGTCCGTTAGATATGCACATGGAGTGCAGGTTGGATTTCTTCCACTCCTTGATAGCCATGCCCCTAAGACGCCCCATAAAGGTCCTAACACTGGAGCTCCCAACTACCAGCAATCGCATCCTCTGTGATTGCCACAATGGTGTAGGCTGAGAGATTTCCTCCGAAACAGGACAAGTGGCTGCATCTGGCAGAGGGACAGTTTCAGCCACAGACAGCACCTGGAACCTGTTTCAGACTAATCGAGGAGGTCTTATGTTTGGCCCCCTGGGAAGCCTCTCGCCGCCTGCCACGCCCTGAGGCGACCTCCCGCTCGACCACGGGTTAGGAGTCAACCTCAGTGCGAGCACTAACTGGACTGGTCACCGGTGCGGACCGATTGGTGGCCTCGTGGGTCGTGCTGGAAGTCCGTTGGATCGTCACTGCCAGCTCACAACAGTGATGCCCCTCCACTGCAGCCTCAAGCTGTGTAACCAAAGCAATCATACCCTGGAGCTGAGAGCAAAGTGGTACCAACTCGGGTCGCATCCGTGCACAGCAATAACATTTCCTATCAATACTAAAGATTGTGGGAAACTACACTACGTAGACAAACAAAGAACTATCAACATGTGCTGTGGATGTCTACTGTAGACACTGACGAAAACGAAAGAAATTTCTCTAATAAATTAGATTAACACGCAGAGATTCAAAAACAAACTGCTAAAGCATTCAGGTGAGACTAAATAATAAGCTCCTGATTAGGAACTTGTAATATTTCATAAAATCGGTTTACTTTACTTCGAAAACAAAAACGGCAGAATTGTGTCTACTAAATATAAAATTAACAAGTAGAAATTCAAGAAACTAAACTACCAAAGCACATGGATGAAAATATAGAATTTGCTCCTAGTTAGCAACTCGTAAAATGTCGCAAAGTTGGTTACTCCCCTGTTGTTATACATTTTGAGCTTCCTTTCTGTTTTCCATGGGCAATACATGTAGAACTGTCCCACTTAAGGTTTTCGTTCCTAATGCACAGAAATAACTTTGGCCTCAAACTTCTTATGCATTTCTATTTCAGATGGACAGGTACTTTTTCTCGTATTAGGTTTCAAGGAGTTCACTTGCTTTTCCATTGGAGACCCTTCACTAATTTGGACCGCCTGACAATCAGTTGTACAGTGCATTTCATCCTTATTGTTACCCGTATTGTTGTGCCTACTCAGTGACAGTCCTCAGTACAGTACGTCTAACTAACAATACAGTACACATTTTACGACACTGACCGACCTACTGTAGTTGGTTTTATAGTAACATCTGTACTGTAGTGAGCCCACCTGTGTCACGTTAATTTTAAGGTTTTGTACGTATGTACAGTGTACTGTACATATTTAACTGTGCATTTCTTAATGTTTTAATTCATCCACCGGTGAGCGGTAGGAGTAAGACAAAAACTTCTGTCGTTGAACGTAAAACTGGATGCTCTGAAAAGACTAGACAAAGGAGAAGCATTAAAAAAAACTTGATGCTGAGTATGGAACCGGTGAAATGACAATCGGAGATTGGCGTAGAAACAGAGACATAATTGAGATTTTTCATCAAACATGTGTTCTATTTTGTCATTTGAACGAATGTCAATGAAGAAATCTGAGTATGAGAAAATGAGTGAAGCTTTGTTCGTTTGGTTTACTCAACAAAGACAAAAAGAAAATCCAATTTCAGGGCCTATTCTGCAAGAAAAAGCTGTATTTTATAGAAATGAGGTAAAGGAAGGTGAGGACGAATTTACTGCAAGTTCAGGACAGTTTGTTAGATGTAAGAAGCGATATAGCGTAAGGCAGCTTGAAATTTGCGATGAAAAACTTTCTGCAGATTTTCAAATTGTTACACAATTTTGTGAGAAATTAAGAAAAATTATACAGGGAAAAATCTTATTCCTAACTAAGTGTATAACTGTGATGAAACAGGGCTAAATTCAGGCACTTTTACAAACAACAGAAGGTGAAGGTTCAAAGACTTTCTAAAAAAATCTGCGATAAAATACGTAGTTTACTTGATACCCGATTCATGGTCAGAAATAAAGGCAGAGACACTAAAAGAGCATTGTAACCTAATTTTACGTAACGAAACGGGCACTTACAGTACAGACGAAGATGGCCTATCGTTGGCAGAGCTGATGAAAAAGATTGCTGGATGTGAAAATGCGAATGCGAGTAATTTTCCAGAAGGGATGAACAGTTTGATGCCACCTATCTTGCAGCTGTTGAAATGGTTAGTGAACCCGCTGAAGACAGGGACGACGAGAAACTCCCTGTAGAAATTGTACCAGTGATCACTCATACCGAGGGTTTGGTAGCGCTAGATCTGGAAATTATTTGGAAATATATGGTAAGGTTTTATGGGACCAAACTGCTGAGGTCATCGGTCCGTAAGCTTACACACTACTTAATCTAAGTTAAACTAACTTACGCTAAGGACAACACACACACCCAGGCCCAGGGGTGGACTCGAACCTCCGACAGGGGGAGCCGCGCGAGCCGTGACAAGGAGCCTCAGACCACGCGGCTACCCCGGGCAGCGCTAGATCTGACACTGCAGTTATATCAGCGGCAAGCGGAAGGTACTCCAGTTGACACCATACTTCTTAGATGGAGCGACTTCGCTCCTAAAAAACGAGGACAGTGGACTGTCCACACTTCTTTAAAATGCAACTTTTAAATGTGAGCCGATATATGTAGATGTAACACAGATACGTACTACATAGTTTTTTATTTATTTTAGTCATTATTGTGATCATTAAACATTTATCCATGATTACACTCATTGATTTAGTGATCCCGTATTCCCGTATTAACCGAGTTTTTTTTTTTTTTTTTTTTTTTTTTTTTTTTTTTTTTTTTTTTTTTTTTTTTGTAATTCGTGGTAGCCTCAGCCCCAACTAGCTCGAATTACCAGGCCTCTACTGTACTTCAGTGTGAGAGAAGTGCAATAATATTACACGTGCTACAAGCACGACGTCTATGAAAACTGAGGGTATGTAAGGTGTGTATGTTAATATAAAGGGCAATCAAATAAAAACGAGATGTGTAGAAAAATGTAGGTAAAGTGTTTATTATTGTAAAAGGTATCGCCATAGCTGTTAATACGTCTATCCCACTGTGGGTCGAGACCATCATATTGCAGTCATGTATGTGATCACTTTTTCAGTTCTAGCCATCCCCAGAAGGTGTTGCTCCTCTACCAAGAACCTTTCTCTATCTCAAACAAGCAATGCCAGTCAATCCACAGCATACCAGCTACCGCCGATATACTGCACAGTTGATAGTGCGATCAATATTAGGTATTTTATCAGTTTTTTTATAACACTGACTAGTGATTTGGTAGCATGCTTTCCAATTTCTGTATCGTCACTAAACCACCCCTCCACTACTTGCGAGTATCACTGCAAATGTTAATAGATTACTGTACAGTATGTCCATTCATTGAACCAATTTAGGAATCCTATAGTACTTATCAAAACCCAGTTGCATTTCCGATAGCTGTATTGCACACATGCATGCGTTTGGGTGTGGTTCTCTCTCCCAGCTAGGGTGGCTGGGGGCTATGCTGTAGATAGTAAACGGTGCACATCTTGCGAACGCTAGTTTGTGTGATAGGTAGGTTTCTTTTTTCACCAGATATGTTTAATGGAACATTATGGTGGAGGAGGGTGTTTGTGCTCTCAAACGTTGGTGCATACAAGACCTTGGATGTATTTAGCAATACAGTGTATTTGAGGTGGAAATTTCATTACTTGGTTTGCGTAATGTTTGTGTGCGACTCTCAAACGTTGAAAAATGTTTTGTTATGAGACGCTTTGTTTGGGGGCTACCAGACCAAAGGAGGCCAATATGTGTTTGGTGGTCAATGGTATTTAGAAATACGATCTGTAATTAGGACATTGGGCGTTTTTTGACCTCAATTGCGGTACCCTGACGATGGAGACATGCATTGCCGACCCCAAAGAGCGACTACTGCACCGCACTTCATTCCATTCGTGATCTGTAGACCACTTTTGCAGGGTTTAATGTCATTGCAATACGACTGCTGTATGTTTCTCGATTTGTACCAAATAGTTTGCCTTTGAGATTCTAGTAATTTGTGCATCTGCAGAAAGTGACGATGGGTTTCAAAATATGTCATGAGCTTTTAGATATGTAATTGTTCTGATATTCCCATCTGTGCTTAGACGTCAGTGTGCTTCAAAAAGTGAGGAAAATGAATAACCGGAGCCTTAACATTGCTGACTCTGGCAACAGATATAAATCAAATCTACTCAGTGTTTCCGAGTGCAATCAGAATAAAAAAGTGCCGCAATCGTTTAAATATTCCATGCTGCGATCAATTTCCTAACAAATTCTTTAAATGAGCTATATTTCATACACCATATTGTATCCTGAAAATTGTTTAAATAAACAGTACTCCATACACTGCAGTCAATTTCCCAACAAATTCTTTACCTAAATAAATAAACTATATTCCAAACACTACCATGTATAGTGTAAATTGTTTAAATAAACATATTGTCTGAATTCTTCAAACAATATTCCATATACTGCAATCGATTTCATGACAAATTCATTAACTAAATAAATATACTATGTTCCATACACTGCCTTGAATCCCGTAGATTGTTTAAATAAACAATACTGCACATATTGCCCAATTTGTTTAAACCATATTCCACACACTGAATTCGATATCTCTCCAAATGGGCAATCAACTGAGTCGTTTTCCCACCAATTTCTGGGATGGGGAGGGGAAGGGGAGAACAGGGTGTTTTCCATACAGTGGATTTAATTAATTGATTGATTTAATTAATTACTCAATCAAATTGATACCAAAAGCTTGCATATATTGATGATGCGGATTGCCAGAGGGATGGGCAAAGAGGATGTGGAGTGGGAGGAGGAGGAGGAGGAGGAGGAGGAGGGGGAGGTGTGGGGGAACAATAGGTTAAGGACCTGTCAATCAAGAGGAAGGACTGTCCCTACAGGGTAATAGCCTGTCAATCAAAAGAGAGCAATAGGTTTACCCCTGAGTGCATACTGCCCCTGATGCAGGCAACCCGCACTAACAAACTGTCCAGAATGTACTTTGCCCTACTACTTGTGCTGGCACTGTAGATGTCCTCCAAAATTGTCCCAGGTGGGATTCACCCCTATACGTCTCCCATCTGGCGGAGATATGGGTGAAGAATGGCCTGAATGTGGATGTATCGAGAAAATAAGTTTAGATTCATGTATAGAATAATGAGGATTTTCAGTGGTTGGATGTCAAATACATACTTAAACTGTGCTGTAGGCGGTTCTGCTACAGGTATTACAAACTTATGTTTGTAAATGACAGAGTTCATGTTAATGTTTATGTATGGTTCCACACGTGGACTGAAGGGTTAATTTACATTTTACATCTGTTGTGGCATGTTACATACAGATAATGTATGTGTTGTTTGGTGTGACTATATAATCGGATATTGACAAGTAGTGCTGCACATAACGGACAATGTTTTTTTTATTTTTTAAAAAGAACGTCATAGCTCCTGTTCTGTATACAAACAAAAGTAAGTGTAGTGTTGCACTATTAAATAACGCATACATAGTGTGCGTGGTATGTGCTGTGAACTGGAGTGAAAAGTGAATAAACTTTGTAGCACCAATCTTTTACATTATCAAATAAGTTCTTTGACAAACAATATTGCAATCTGAGGATAAAACAAACGAGATAACACGGTTTTAAACAGACTGGCCTTGTATGCGCGAGGGTGGAGGCTCCAAAAGTCATCTGGTCATGTTTATTTAGGTTTTCCATGTTTTCCCCAAATTACTTTAAGCTAATGCTGGGATGGTTCCTGCATTAAGTCTTGCCTATATGATCTTGACTCTTTTGTACTAATCTGTCGGAAGCTGTGACATGTTAATATGTTAATGTGGTGTTTTTAGGTAGTTCCCATAATCATACAGAAGCAGACATTTGAACAGGTTATCCAGCCTTACCACTTAAAGGTGCTGTGCTGTCACAGTCAGTTTAATCATATACAACCGCATTTGCATGCTATCGGTTTTATCTTGATGATGAGTGATGGAACTTGGTTCTAACCAATCAGTTTGCTGCACCATGAGTATTAAAAAAAACCTGTGAGTAATCAGCCCTCATTGAGATGTAGCGCTTTATGATAGTGCACATATATTTAAAACCATTGTAATTTAATAATATTTTAATTGCTTGTATAGATTACCTGAAGATGCATCTCTTCTGATGCGAAACAGGTAATGACTTTTTAATAAAAGTATTTTGACAGTCAGTGCGGAAGATTTTGTTCACCATGTGGAATTTTAGTTGCGGTTGCCCAACCTCAAGAATAGTATGCCTTACATTGTGCTACTTTCCCGTGTTTCATTCAAACTTGCCTAATGCTCGCTTTTAACTTCACAAGAACCACTGGTTCTTTCAGTTTATTTAATTTCCATCTTCTGATTTTCCAACGTTTTTGCAGTTTCCTCTGTTTCTCAGTTAAAAGATCTAAAAACTTCATCTAGGACCACTGGTGTTGTGGAATCTCCTTTGATAAATTCTCTTCTCTTCCGACCTTCTCTTCCTCTTCTTTTTGTCTGTATCTGCAGCTGAGTCAAGTGCGTTCGATGTGATACCAGCACGAGTAAATGAACGCGGCTGGGTTACTCGCTTCTGCGTATGCGCGTGAGACCAGGCAGTGCGCGACAATGGGCGCCGGTCTGTGAGGCGGGCGGCGGCAGTGTGCGAGTTGCGCGTCATCGGCAGACACTTTGAGTGTCGCCTGGCCGCGGGCGTCGACAAACTGCCGCCATTAACTCGGCCGGAGAGCAGCTGTGCACGCAGGAACGCCGGCCGTGAAGTGCTGGACGCTGCCCCACGTCATAAACAGCAGCCCTGGCGATCCATAAAGCGACAGGGGTCGCTGTCTGCGCCTTGTTCCAGACCATCGCATAAATTCATTTCGAAACATTTCCATGCGAGCGATGTGCAGGTTGGCCAGAGCGAGGCTGGCTCTGACCCATCGTTCCCTCTGGAAGAAAGCGCATAAAATAATTTTTTAAACACCCTTAACACATATTTGTAACGCACGTAGCGTAGATACACAATATCTCAAAATCAATCAGAGAATTTTCAATCAGCAATGGGTGATTAGTTTCCTGTAAGACAACACTCATTTTATCTAAGGGGATATTGTTCCACCACAAACTACTAAATTAGAGTATCTTGAGCCCCAACGTCCAATTACATCGACATCCTTGATGTGGGGTGTTGCCATAGCTATATCAACACATCTTATCTTCCTTTTGTGAAGGTAAGGGATAACGTACCAAGCACAAAAAAATACTTGTTTGAACGAAGCAAGGCGATACAGGTGGGCAGCCTAGTGGGAAAACAATCTCTTGCAAGCACATTCCTTATTGCGTGGGTAAGTGAAACTCGTTATTCCCTCACACTCTCAAACTGTCTGGCATTCTTCGTCGAAAGTTTAAGATTCGAAAGTGTTCACTGATCTCTCTAACTGAAACAGCAGGCGCCAAAACTTTGAAATAATCTGTTAGTGCTCATATACGAAAAACATATAAAACTGGTCGCCTCCTTAGAAGGAAAGTGTTCGGGCGTAGAGGAAGAACGCAAGAGCAAAGAAGGCTGTGAGAGATGTCAGCCAATAGCCCGCTGACAAGGACCTCACCACGACAGGAGCGCCCTCTAGCCGAAGAGAATATAAGGGCCGCTCCCGCGAGCCCTGGCAGCAGAGTACCAGACCGGGACTCGCAGACCAGGACAGTATTAGCAGACTACTAGCAGAGAGCACTACGACAGCAGTGACGTGTGATTCATATCAACTGCTTACGTGGACCTTGTATACAGCAAAGAACTTTGATTGATGCATGTCTCCCATCGCTGGCGACACCGCTGTAAATTCAAAGTTAAGTATTGTCAGTCACCTTCCTTGTAATAAAAACTATTAATGTGATTTGCTTGAATTGTTTTATAGCATTCCGAGAACGGAGCATCCTTTAGGCAGCCTATACGAGACGAGTTGTCACGACCCCATAGGAAGTACTACCAAATAAAATACTGCTAAAATAAATGTATTTAAATAAATATAAGTAGAGAGATTTCTCATGAACATCCACAACAATGGCTAATGAACACTCCGTGTCTAAGGAAACACCTTTGCTTTGCCAAGATGGCGGCGGAGCGGACCTAGGTTCAGGGCACTCTCTTGCCTTTGGGATGAGAAACTGCCCCTAAATGGCAGAAGAATCAGCAATGATCAACGGCATGACCATGCAGAAGGCAATGGAAACCACTTCAGTAAGACGTACATTGTGTATCCCCAAGACATATGGCCCGTAACGGAAAAAGTGTCATAATGATCCGTCCCTTTGGAAACGATTCTGGATTAGTTCGTCATTTGGATCTCCGGGAGAGGACTTCCAAGGGGAAGATAATCATCAGAAAAAAATGAATAATCAATGAAAGGCGTGAAATATTAGGAGTTTGAAAGTGGTAGGGAAGCTATAAAATCTGAAAAGAGAAATATGAAGGCTCAGTTTAGATATAGTGAGGTGAGTGAAGTGAAATGGAAAGGAGGAAGATACCTGGTCAGACGAGGGTAGGGTAATATCAACAGCAGCAGAAATTGTTATAACGGGAGTAGGTTTCGTCATGAATAGGATGTTTTGGCAACGAGTGATTTCCAGACGTTGTCTTCTTCGGTGATATCACTGGTGGAGGGAACACTCGATTTGCTCGGATTCTTAGGGACGAAATTTCTATCGTACTGTGAGGAGGGAACAGGTAATTTATAGAGGCCCATGTCGTCTGGTCATCCAAGGCAACACTCATTTTCCTCGCAGAAATCTCGACTCTGTTGTACAGACAGTGCATGTCTTGTGACTGTAAGTCCTGAGTTCGAACACTACAGACTATTTCAGTCTTTTACGATGAGCGGTGCTGTGTGGCTGTCTACTTTCTTTGTAAGAGTTGAAAAAAATGTTCAGTCATTGAAACTGCTTTGTCGGTACCAGTAGTCTCACATTACGGATTCTAGAGCACCATAAAAGCAGCTCAAGAACAATTTACTCTCTAAGCCTGTTAGCGATCAGCAGTAGTAACGCTTGTGATGAGCTTGTTAAAGGCCTGGAACAGGCCTCGACAACTTCCTAGGCAAGGTAATCAACACAAGAAAGCAATACACTGGAAATGAATCCAACGACGTTTATTGCTTTCCTTGCAGGTTAGGTCTTCCGTGCTCTAAACTCATCGCTACGTAGGAGCAATTCATTTTATCTTGCTGTATATGTTTTGCAATGAAACCAAATGAGTGTCTCCCCCAAGGTTACTATGAAATTACTAGTCGTACTTCGGTTGTATGTGTGCCCATTTCCGTTGCTGTTGTCTGTGAACAATCTCAAAGTCAACGGTGAAAAACTTGCGATTTTCCATCGAAGCTGAATCTCAGATTGCTTTCATACATGAAACGTCTTCGCAAGTGACAGTCAGTATAACTGCCAGAGCAAAAGATGAATACTATTAGATTACCGGTCAGAGACACACTTACTCACTTGCACCATCAATTGCCGCAGAATAAAAATTGATTTTTCGCCAGGGAGCTATGTAATTCGGTCTCTCTCTATCTATCTATCTTTCTCTTATAGTATGGCGGTTGACAAACCTTGTATGAAATTCATTTTACTATTTTTTCAAATGACTTTGGCAACACATCAAACGTTTCTCCAAAAGGCTTCAGTATGCCACCACAGAAGGCTTAGAATATGCTCAAACATTCTTGGGAATATCCACTACCGATAGCTGCTATTTTTTGAAACAGAGCTCCTGTCCAAACAGAGAACAGAATAGATTGGCGTGCTGCGTGCCACAGATGTCATCAGACCTTCAGCGCAGTGGCCCTCGGCGTGATGACAGCAGGCCTCAGGACAGGCCAGACGAACGATGTCATCACATCATCACATCTAATCGTGACCCCATCGTTGGTGCCAGATCCGCGGGACAACCCATCCCCATGGTCGGAGAAGCACTGGGCTTTTCATTCCGCACCACATCAATGGCGCACTGTGATTACCCCGATTCGAGGAAAACCGTCGCTGCCACAATCAACTGCTTTGTGGGTAATTGATAGAGTGATGAGCAGCAGACTGTGGTGGACTGTTTCAGTGGATAGGTGATCAGGAACTTTCCGCCCACTTATCCCCTTGCAAGCCTTATACTGGTGGCGAAAAGACTCGAAGCGTCTACTTCCGAGTGGAGCGAAACCTAGCAATCTAGCTCTAGAGCTCGACAGAGCGACCTGTCACTGTTCTCATCACTAAACGCAACTTCTCTCCACACATCCCTTCAGTGCGGTCTGACACTACTGAACAACAGGGGCCTCCACGACTATGAAGAGTGGGAGAAAGTGAGGCAAGCAACATCTTGATCACAGCCCATTTCCACCAAACGATTCCTGATTGTATGGGTGCACAATAGTTCCCATTTTATCATAACCGTTACTGTGTTGCAAGAGTGAATCTGCTCGCCACCGCATTGGGACCAGTAAGAAGACCACGTGCGTCTCATTACGACCCCCGGCACATACCCTGACACACAGGGTCCTACGTGCTGAACATTTGTCCAGAAAGGTCATACATACTTCCAGAGGCTCATTATACGACACTGTTCACATTCAGATAATGTAAATATATCTACAGCACTTTCACGTTTAGTTATCATTCCAGAACTAGTTTCGTCCCGTGATTCTTCATCTTCAAATGGAGTTGAGTAAACTATAATTTCATTTCGTCACATGTAATGTTACCTACGATCAAAACGAGAAATAAAACTGTATTTGTACCCTGGGGAAAATTAATGAGAGAAGACTGTATTAGTTCCGTTATCAGTCTTTTGGAACACGATGCAGTTATCTGTTAAGAAATATCGGCCGATAAAATCGGTCCTTGGATGACAGTGCACGGTACCAAAACGCCGCGCGCGGAAATATGATTTTCCAGTGGGTCATATCTCTGTTTCTATTGATGACAGAGATAAGGGGTCAAGGGTTTTGGATATCCCTTGGCCTAGAGAACATTTGTACACCTATCGAAACAACGGACATTTTGTACCTGTCCTACAGTACACACTTGCTCCAGCCCAGACAAACAGAGCAAATCGGTTGATTCTTTTGGTGTAGTAGGTGTGCTACAGGATTATAAAAGCATCATTTATTCAACGGCGGTTCCTGAGAAAACCCCTAAAAACCATTATCTTTTTGGTACTAAACGCACCAATTGTTGGGATTTCAACTGCTATAATTTCTATTCATGACAAATCGCTGAAATTTTCAATATTTGTTCTTGAGATGGATGCTCTCTCAACTATTACGGATAACTTTTATTGGAACGATCATTCCTAAGATGACATCGAAACTTTTTCGAGATAATTATCGCGACCAGGGTCCTGAGGTTCAGAGTTACCGTACATATGCAGATATCCGCAAATCCAGTTTTTTCCTGTTTTTGCGCCAAGAGCCGCAATTATCTAAATAACCAACCACAGCAAATTTAGCAGTGAGGGGAAGATACTGAGCATGAAGACTTCACTACAAAGAGAGACTGGGTAAAAGGATTTAGAATGTTCGGTGTTAAAAGAATACGAATATGTTAACATGCAAAAATTTTTGGTGAGGGAGACGAAATGAAGATTAGGGCAGCTGCTTCATCTACATCTCTATCTACGTAATTACTCTGCAGTTCATAATTAAGTGCCTTGCAGACGGTTTATCGAACCACCTTCAAGCTATATCTCTACCGTTCCGCTCTCGAACAGCGCGCAAGGAAAACGAACATTCAAATCTTTCCGTGCGAGCTCTGATTTTTCTTATTTTATTATGATGATTGTTTCTCCCTGGTTAGGTGGCGCCAAAAAAATATTCTCACATTTTGAGGAGGAAGCTGATGATTGAAAGTACATTACAAGATCTGGCTACAGTGAAAACCGCCATTGTTTTAATCATTGCCACCCTAATTCACGTATCTTTTCGTGTCACTCTCTCCCCTATTACACAATAATGCAAAACGAGCTGTCTTGCTTTTAACTTTTTCCATGTCCTCCGTCAGTCCTTACTTATGCATATCCCACACCGTACAGCAGTACTCTAGAAGAGGGCGGACAAGCGTAATACAAGCAGTCTCTTGGGTAGACCTGTTGCGCTTTCAAGTGTTCTGCCAATAAATCGCAGTCTTTGGTCTGCTTTCCCGACCGCATTATCGTTGTGATCGTTCCAATTTAATTTATTCGTAATTATTGTAATCCGTATGTACACTCCTGGAAATGGAAAAAAGAACACATTGACACCGGTGGGTCAGACCCACCATACTTGCTCCGGACACTGCGAGAGGGCTGTACAAGCAATGATCACACGCACGGCACAGCGGACACACCAGGAACCGCGGTGTTGGCCGTCGAATGGCGCTAGCTGCGCAGCATTTGTGCACCGCCGCCGTCAGTGTCAGCCAGTTTGCCGTGGCATACGGAGCTCCATCGCAGTCTTTAACACTGGTAGCATGCCGCGACAGTGTGGACGTGAACCGTATGTGCAGTTGACGGACTTTGAGCGAGGGCGTATAGTGGGCATGCGGGAGGCCGGGTGGACGTACCGCCGAATTGCTCAACACGTGGGGCGTGAGGTCTCCACAGTACATCGATGTTGTCGCCAGTGGTCGGCGGAAGGTGCACGTGCCCGTCGACCTGGGACCGGACCGCAGCGACGCACGGATGCACGCCAAGACCGTAGGATCCTACGCAGTGCCGTAGGGGACCGCACCGTCACTTCCCAGCAAATTAGGGACACTGTTGCTTCTGGGGTATCGGCGAGGACCATTCGCAACCGTCTCCATGAAGCTGGGCTACGGTCCCGCACACCGTTAGGCCGTCTTCCGCTCACGCCCCAACATCGTGCAGCCCGCCTCCAGTGGTGTCGCGACAGGCGTGAATGGAGGGACGAATGGAGACGTGTCGTCTTCAACGATGAGAGTCGCTTCTGCCTTGGTGCCAATGATGGTCGTATGCGTGTTTGGCGCCGTGGAGGTGAGCGCCACAATCAGGACTGCATACGACCAAGGCACACAGGGCCAACACCCGGCATCATGGTGTGGGGAGCGATCTCCTACACTGGCCGTAAACCACTGGTGATCGTCGAGGGGACACTGAATAGTGCACGGTACATCCAAACCGTCATCGAACCCATCGTTCTACCATTCCTAGACCGGCAAGGGAACTTACTGTTCCAACAGGACAATGCACGTCCGCATGTATCCCGTGCCACCCAACGTGCTCTAGAAGGTGTAAGTCAACTACCCTGTCCAGCAAGATCTCCGGATCTGTCCCCCATTGAGCATGTTTGGGACTGGATGAAGCGTCGTCTCACGCGGTCTGCACGTCCAGCACGAACGCTGGTCCAACTGAGGCACCAGGTGGAAATGGCATGGCAAGCCGTTCCACAGGACTACATCCAGCATCTCTACGACCGTCTCCATGGGAGAATAGCAGCCTGCATTGCTGCGAAAGGTGTATATACACTGTACTAGTGCCGACATTGTGCATGCTCTGTTGCCTGTGTCTATGTGCCTGTGGTTCTGTCAGTGTGATCATGTGATGTATCTGACCCCAGGAATGTGTCAATAAAGTTTCCCCTTCCTGGGACAACGAATTCACGGTGTTCTTATTTCAATTTCCAGGAGTGTATTTACTTGAATTTACATCCGGTAGATTCGTGTGATGTATTGTGAAACAGAAATTTAGTGGATTTCTTTTAGTAGTCGTGTGGATGACTGCATATTTTTCATTATTTAGAATCATTTGCCACTTTTCGCACAATAGAGATATTTTCTCTGAATCGTTTTGCGATTGGTTTTGATCATCTGATGACTTTACAAGATACCAGCGTCATCTGCAAACAGTCTAATGGGGCTGCCCAGATTGTCTTCAAAATCCCTTACCTAGATCAGGAACAGTAGGTTGTATCACTTCCTTGGGAAACGTCGGATATTACTTCCGTTTTACTCGATGACTTTCTGTCAATTACGACCTTTGTGAGAGGCATTACGAATCCAGTCGCACAACTAAAACTATACTCAGTGGGCACGCAATTTGATTAGAGGTAGCTTGTGAGGAACGACGTCAATAGCTTTCTGGGAATATAAAAATATGGAATCAATTTGACATCCCTTGCCGATAGCACATTACCTTGAGAGAATAAAGACCTAGTTCTGTTTCGCAAGAATGATATTTTTTTCAATCCCTATTGACAGTTTGTTAATAAATCGTTTGCTTCGATGTAATTCAGAATGTTCGAACAAAGTGAAGGTATTGATTTCCACTTTTCTGTCTGAGTCTTTTAACGAGAAGAATATTCTCCTTTTTTTTTGCTCCGACCCAATTACGTATCGACACAACTTGAAAGAAACTGTTAGAGGAGAGATATGTAAAGCTGTGAAATTCACAAAACGTAGAAGTGTGATAGCCTCTAACTACACGATATAAGAGTAAAAATTCTAGCCTGTCATATCATACAAATGGCTAAGAGCAACAGTATGTTGACATATGAAGGAAACGACGACATTATTACAATTATAGGTAAATGACAGGATTCCACTCGTTGGAAACATACTGAGAAACTGTAGATTGTCTACGAACGAGACATACTTTAACACCATTCATCGTACCAGTATCTGTATAAAGCCAGACCAAAAGGCCATGTCGACCGACTAGAAATGGGATGCGATTGGTAACAGGTTGCTGTGGCTGGTGGAGAGTGGAACAGAAATGACATTTTGCAAGAAGTCATCTGTTTCGGGGTCTTTGGACGATGGCTGCTGAGTGCTAAGTAATCTGGCTTTTAACTTTAGCTAGCACTAGTGGCTGCCATCCTCAAAGAATTATCTTCCGTTGTGGACATAGGATAATTTTTTCCAAGCAGCTTCGGCCGAAGAATCGAAACTGCCCCTTCCAGTCAGGATGCCAATTAGTAACCACTGCACACTGCGAAAGTCTGAGAAGTCTGGCAGGCACTCGAAGAAAGAAGAACATTGTTAGAAAACTAAGAGAACAGACTTTCTGGACAAAAACTGCGCAAATTTTGTAGCCCCTAAGAGGCGACCCCGTACAGGTCGTGAAGTAAAATTGGTAAATAATAATAACTCTCACAGAGGCGTAATCCATCAGCATATCGAGCTGAAAGAAACTTTAACTTATGGTCTGTTAAAAAGTACCCTTACCACTGTAAGTAGACAGTTCAGGTTTTTATGTTGGTAACGCCACGTAGCGCTCTGTATGAAAATCGCTGACTGCTGTGTGCAGTCTGTGGCTGGTTTGCGTTGTTGGAATTTGCTATTGTAGTGTTGGGCAGTTGGCTGTTAAGAGCGCGTAGCGTTGCGCAGTTGGAGGTGAGCCGCCAGCAGTGGAGGATGTGGGGAGAGAGATAGCGGAGTTTGGAGAGCGGATGATCTGGACGTGTGTCCATCAGAGACAGTAAATTTGTAAGACTGGATGCCATGAACTGATATATATATATATATATATATATATATATATATATATATATATATATATATATATATATATATATATATATAATGACTTTTGAACGCTATTAAGTTAAATACATTGTTTGTTCTCTATCAAAATCTTTCATTTGCTAACTATGCCTATTAGTAGTTAGTGACTTCAGTAGTTAGAATCTTTTATTTAGCTGGCAGTATTGGCGCTCGCAATATTGCAGTAGTTCGAGTAACGAAGATTTTTGTGAGGTAAGTGATTCATAAAATGTATTGGTTATTGTTAGTCAGGGCCATTCTTTTGTAGGTATTTTTGTAAGTGAGATTGCGTTGCGCTAAAAATATTGTGTGTCAGTTTAGTGTTGATCAGAATAAGTAAAGAGAGTAATGTCTGAGTACGTTCAGTTTTGCTCAGCTGTTTGAAAAACAAATAATGTAAGAGGTTTATCAGCACAGTAATTAATTAATTTTTCTAAGGGGATGTTTCATACTACAACTTCATAGTGACACACATAGCGTAGATGCAAATATAAATTTCGCCCCTCGGTGTCATCATGCTACGCTACAATTTTAACTAACGGACAATGCTATTCGAAACACTTTCTTTCAGAAAGTTCTTCTTTGTTTTCTTAGGCTAGCGTTTTCATGTGCTTCGTGCCGCCGTCTTTACCATCTTTTGCAAGTGTCCAATCCATGTGTAGTGTTTCGACATAGCTTCTTCAGAGAAGCTGTCAGGCAGTATTTAACACTCAATCCTCATGGGCCACAGATATTGCCGCCGTGGGATGGCTTGGGGGACGTCCATTAATTACGTGAGGTTTCTTTTAAAAAAATTTAATCTTCCTACCCCCTTGGTGAGATGTCATGGAACCACCCCCGCAATAACCCTCACGTGACGCTTATCCTGTAATTTTTAAATAATTAAATTTATTCGATATGTTCATGTTTTTTTTCTTCATGTCACTAAAAATAGCTATTTGGATTCTCGTAATTGAATTATTAAACAAAATTTTATCCGTTATACCAACCGATACTCTCTGCTATTTATCACCTTTCAAGACTATTTAGTTCAACACATTGGAATGCATCTTAAACGTAGTTATCATTTTCAGCTCCAGTTTCACAGAAAAATGTGGTACATACATTTAGAAAGCGTATTAAACAGTTTTTTAACACGTGATTAATAGCATTTTCCCGCTAAAGCAGTACTTGAATGGACAGACAGAGACAGACGGACGGACGGACGAAAAGGTTCCACGAAAATAGTATCAATCTTTTTCATCGATAGTTAAAAATTAACCTTTTATTAATATATTAAAACATTAAAAGTCACTGAACCTTTGATATCTTAGCAAGTGAAAGACAACGTTTTTTGTACCTTCCTTTGAACCGTATGATTACGTAGCTTCTCATTCTGTTCGTTTGTATGATCACTAAGAGAATTCTTGTCGGTGGTGTTCATCTTAGCTTCCGTTCACAAATGACTGAATTCGTGCTGGAGCGAAAGTGTTCAGTTCAGAGAGATTATAAAGATTGATGGGTACGTTAGTATTGTCTATGCTCTGGAGCAATTTTGTAAATCAAAATGTTATACATTATAATAATATGTGTTCTCTGACTTAAAACGTTGACGCGAGGTTTTCATTGACCACTAACCTTTAAATGAGATTTGGTGAGATTTTGCCGAAATCTTCCGCGCATTTTGAGCTCACGGCATTAACGGACGTCCCCTTGTGAGTCTCAACAACACAGATAGTGGTACTGTAGGTGCAACCACTACAGGGAGATAAGTGTTGAGCGGGCAGACAAACGTGTGGTTCTCGAACAGGGACAGCAGCCGTTCCAGTAGTTTCAGGGACAACAGTCTGGATGATTGACGGATCTCGTAACATAAGCCAACATGGCCTTGGTGAGCTGCTGTGGAGAATAGCTGAAAGCAAGGGGAAACTACAGCACTTACTTTTCCCAGAGACATACAGCTCTACTGTATGGTTAAATGATGATGGCGTCCTGTTGCGCAAAATATTCCGGAGATAAAATAGTCCTCCATTCGGATCTTCAGCCGGGGACCAGTCAAGAGGATGTCGCATCAGGAAAATCGAATCGGTCATTCTCCGGATCGTAGCGTTAATGTTAGATCGCTTAATAGGGTAGCTACGTTAGAAAATGTGAAAAGGCAAATGGATAGGTTGAAGTTAGATGTAATGGCGTCAGTGAAGTTTGATGGCGAGATGAACAGGAATACTGAAGAGGTGGGTACAGGATTATAAATACAAAATCATATAGAGGTAATGCGGGAGTAGTGCTAATAATAAATAAGTAAATAGTTATATAGTTAAGCTACTATGAGCAGCATAGTAAACACATTATCGTAGTCAAAATTAATACAAATTTATATGCCACCGAGCTCCGCAAATGAAGAGATTGACAGATTGTATGATGACATAAAAGAAATTATCCAGACTGTTAAAGAAGAAGAAAACTAAATTGTGATGAGTGACTGGATTTCTGTAGTCGGAAGTGGAAGAGAATGGAAAATAGTAGGGGAGTATGAACTGGGAGGAAATACACGAAAGAGGAAGCTGAGTGGTAGAATATTGCATAGAGTATTTGATCGTTGTTAACACTTGCTTTAAGAAACATGAAAGAAGCCTGTATTCGTGGAAGAGAGCTGGAGACATGGGAAAGTTTTAAATTTGTTATATAATAGCAAGACAGATAGTCTTAAACCAGATTTCAAACTGTACGTAAGACATTTCCAGGGGCAGATGTGGACTCCGACCCTAATTTACCTGTTATGAACTCAAGATTAAAACTGAAGAATTTTCAAAAAAGTAAGCAATTAAAAACATCGGGCCTGGATAAGCTGAAAGAACCGGTGGTTGTTGAGAACTTTGAAGGGGGCATTAGGCAACGATTTGCTGAAACAGGAGAAAAGAATAAAGTACAAAACGAATGGGTAGCGTTGAGATATGAAATAGCGAAGGCAGCTGAGGATCAAATAGGTAAAAAGACAAGGACTAATAGAAATCCGTAGTTATGACAGGAGATACTGAATTTAAAAAACCTAGGGAATGAAGTATGCGAAAAGGAATACAGACGTCTAAAAATGAGTGTGATAGCAAGTGCAAAATGGCTAAGCACGACTGACTGGAGATCAAATGTAAGTCCATAGAAGCATGTATAACTACGGAAAAGATAAATACCACGTAAAGGAAAATTAAAGAGTCATTTGGAGAAAAAAGAAAAAGCTGACAAGAGCTCAGATGAAATACCAGTATTGAGCAAAGAAGGGAAAGGTGAAAGATGGAGGCAATATATAGAGGTATATACAAGGGTAGTGAACTTGAAAGCAATATTAAGGAAAGGGAAGAGAAAGTAGATGATGATGGGATGGTAGATAAGATAATGGAAGAAAAATTTGACAGAGCACTGACAGAACTACGCAAAAACAAGGTCCCTGAGGTAGCAGGCATCTCATCTGAAGTGCTGCAACCCTTGGCAGAGGCAGCTATGACTGTTCCATCTGCTGTGTGGTATGACATGAGGGCAATATCTTCAGACTTCAAGAATGCTGTCATAATTTCAACTCCAAAGAAAGCCGGTGTTGACAGGTGTGAATATTACCGAACTATCAGTCTGATAAATCTCGCATTCTAAATACTAAGACAAATTCCGCTCGCGAGAATGGAAAACTGGTAGAAGCTGACCGCGGGGAAGATCAGTTTTGACTTTGGAGAAATGTCTGAACATGCGAGGTAATTCTCACCCTATAACTCCTAAGATAAGTTATGGAAAGACAAATCTACGTTTATAGCATTTGTAGATTTGGAGAAAGTTTTCGACATTGTTGACTGGAAAACATTTTAAATTTCTGAAGGTAGCATGGGGAACGAAATGTTATTGTACAAAAACCAGACTGCAGTTATAAGAGTTGAAGGACTTGAAAGGAAAGATACGATTGAGAAGGGAGCGAGACAGTGTTGTTACCTATCCCCGACGTTATTAGAACTATAAACTGAGCAAGAAGCAAAGGAAGGCAAAGATAAATTTTTAGAAGAAATTAAATTTTAGGGAGAAAAAATAAAAACGCTGAGATTTGCCGATGATAATGTAATTGTGTAAAGAACAGCAAAGGAGTTGGAAGAAGAGCTGAACGGGATAGACAGTGTCTTGAAAGCAGGATATAAGATAAACATTAACAAAAGCAACACAAGGGTACTGGAACGACGTAGAGTTAGATGATACGATGCTGAGAGAATTAGATTAGGAAATGAGGCAGTACAAGTAGTAGATGAGATTTGCTATTTTGGCAGTAAAATAATTTGCGATGGCCGAGGAAGACAGCATATAAAATGTACTATGTGGCAATGTCAAGAAAAGCGTTTCTGAAGAAGATATATCTGTTAACAAAGAATATAAATTTAACTTTTGGGATGTCTTTTCTGAAAGAATTTGTCTAAAGTTTAGCCCTGTATTGAAGCGAAACGTGGACTATAAACAGTTGAGATAAGAAGAGAATAGAAGATTTAGAAGTGTGGTGTTGCAGAACAATGGTGAAGGTTGGGTGGATAGACCGTGTAAGTAATGAAGATAGAACTGTGGAGATAAGAAATACTTTATTAAACGAACAAAGCGATTGGTAGGACTCGTTAATTTAGTACTGAACAGAAATACGGGTGGAGCGCAAGAGATGAGTATAGTAAGCAGGTTCACATGGCTGTGGGTTGCAGTAGTTATGCGGAAATGAAGAGGCTTGCGCAGGACAGACTAACGTGGAGAGCTCCGTCATACCAATCTTTGGACAGTAGGCCGCAACAACAAGAGCAATAATTTAATATTCACAGAGAGTTTGACGTATTTGGGAAATGTGAGAATCGTGGTGCAGCTGACCTGTAGGCCTGAGAGGGGAGGCTTGCTTACACGGCAGGCGCGGAATGCGGCTGTGGCAGCTGCCGCGTTTAACGGCGGCGCAGGAGGCTGTGGGGCTGTCAGGAGGACGGCTCGGGCAGTGACAAGTGTCGGGCCTCGCCTCTTGCTGCCACCCGCGCCGTGTCCTTCATAGCCTGTCCGTCCCCGCGGCGTTTTTGTGCCTCTGTACCTGCTGCGTACGTGCATCTCCGCCTGTTTCGGTGAATGGAGCCATTACACGAATGCAAGAACACGCGTCCACTTCTGGCTTATCTCCCGACGCGGGCGGGGTACAAAGTGCGTGAAGTCGGTGTGACGCATGGTACGGGAGCCCTGTTCTGATACTCGCTACTTGTTTCAACTGTGATACTACACATCTCGAGGACGGGAAAAGAATCCAGTAAAATACCTCAGTTTCAAAAGAGTAGTAAGATTCGCCTGAGCTTCACACTCATGAGGTTGTACCAAGTGGTATGTGGAGCGAGGACTGGATGTCAAAAGGCAGACTAACACATTCAAATATTTATTAAAACTAAAAAGCAATTACACTCTTCTAAATTTTTATGTCCACACGTTCGAATTAAGAACATGAAATTAAAGTAATTCACAGGAGCCATACATTTAAACTACAATAACTCTTTTTAATTTTTCGAATTTCATAAGACACTGTGGTAAGACTTTTTTTTAAATCGTACGATAATCATTTAAGCAATCTCAATGAATGTAACAGAGATTTTGGTCAGTAACCCATGAGGAATTAATGAATTAAAAATTAAGACTCTATTTACGCATCGTGGAACCAAGGGAATATTGAAAACTAATGATACGATCGAATGCAGTGACAAAGGTTTGAAACAATTATAATCATACAAGGCTAAGCAGAACGTAACGTAGTTTCCCATGACCGATCCTCGGTCAACACAACAGCCTGCTGCAGGCCCGGTATTGCTGAGAGCCGTCACTCCCCACTCGGCGGCAACTGACATCACATCATTTCAAACGCCAACACTTGATGTACCTACAATTCCTATCCAAACACCTTAGAAGTCAGACATATTTCTTTACATAATCTGAAAAACAACCATAATTAATTGTAGGAAAGCAAGGAACTTACAACTGATAGCCACCGCAAGTGCCAAGTCACAAGATAACTACAATGACAGCATTAACGAACATTCCCTCATTCTCAAATTCATTCATAATAGTAATCAAACGACTGTCTCCATCACCAGTTAGACCCTCACATAATGTCAAGACTTTAAGATACGCCCATACATACAGGTATGAAACCATCGGGTACTAGCAGAAATCCTCCAACAATCTTGCATTTCATTTAACTAGTGAGTACCCGTCTTAAATAAAATTCAGAAATGTCTGTGTCTGTATACCGACAAGGTAATACTGGGGTTCAGACTCACAACATTTTCCCACATCTAGTACCAGATGCTGTATCCGACCATCAACATGTGGCATGTGCCAGAATGACATTTTCACTCGGCAGCGGAGTGTGCGCCCGATATGAAACTTCCTGGCAGATTAAAACTGTGTGCCGGACCGAGACTCGAACTCGGGACCTTTGCCTTTCACGGGAAAGTGCTCTACTCTACCAACTGAGCTACCCAAGCACGACTCACGACCCGTCCTCACAGCTTCACCTCTGCCAGTACCTCGTCTCCTTCCTTCCAGACTTCACAGAAGTACTTCTGCCAACCTAGCAGAACTAGCACTCCTGGAAGAAAGGATATTGCGGAGCCATGGCTTAGCCACAGCGTGGGGGATGTTTCCAGAATGAGATTTTCACTCTGCAACACTTGCCCGCGAAAGGCAAAGGTCCCGAGGTCGAGTCTCGGTCTGGCACACAGTTTTAATCTGCCAGGAAGTTTCATGTGGCGTGTGATTTAACTTCAGAAAGACTACGTCGAGATGAGAACAATTTTAGGTAGCACAGAATAACACCACAGACTTACACTGTCAATTTCTCGATACCCCCACAACCATCGAAGGTAAGTTTCATAGAGGAAATAATTTGTTCCCTTCAAATACGTCAGTAACTTTAGCCAACGAAGTGTCAGACGCCTTTAAACACAGCGGAAGTGTTGGACACAAGAACGTATAAGACAAACTACCACATCAGTTTGTTTCTAGCCACACATATGACATCGTATTACCCCCTTAAGGCAGCCCAATAATCTTCAATAATCTCCGCCACAATACACAGTTATAAGACATCACATCATGCAGATAAAGCCATCAGCTCTGGCAAGCACTGGTATATACCGAAACCAAACTAGTGCCGTTAGCCTGACTACCACTTTTAACGCGCCAGTACCGCTCTTATACTGTGGGCATCACTATCTTGCAGTACCGGCCTACACCACCCAACTCCACTGTGCTTCCATGCCACGCTCCTTTACGGTTCGCGAGTCAAGGAGGCGATAATTCTCAAACGTGCCGCTCATCGGCACAAGGTTTTTCCTATCCATTCTCTATTTCTTTACTATCCTAAGTTGCCATCATTACATTTCTTCATGTCGCTCCAGACGTTTTCGGTAACTCATACTACCCTACCGTTTGTGTAAACTGTCGCACTCATAAAGAAAGTACCAAATGAATCCTTTCTCGAACTGACTGTCGGACAGTGTCTTAGCAATAATTAAGATGGCGAAAATGTAACACACGGTCTGTGTGCATCCATGTGACGAGAAATGACAGTGTTCTGGCAGACCCAGAGAGTAAATATAATCAAAAGTGGTGAAGTGGCAACAATTGTCCATCTCCCCCCACGGCGGCACCGACCACTGTTTAAAACGCTGGACCCATTTTCGAGAGGACGGCGTATTAAATCCGTATCCACTCATCCAGATTTAGGTTTCCTGTGGTATCAAAAAATGGTTCAAATAGCTCTGAGCACTATGGGACTTAACGTCTGTGGTCATCAGTCCCCTAGAACTTAGAACTACTTAAACCTAACTAACCTAAGGACATCACGCTCATCCATGCCCGAGGCAGGATTCGAACCTGCGACCGTAGTGGTCACGCGGTTCCAGACTGAAGCGCCTAGAACCGCACGGCCACACCGGCCGACTCCTGTGGTATCCCTAAATCGCTTAAAGCAGCTGCGTTTCAAAACAACACAGCCGACTTCCCTCCATAATCCGAGCTTATGCTGCGTCTCTGACAACAGTGTCGCCGATGGGACGTTAAAGCCGAATCTTCGATGTTTCCTTTATTCTCCCTAGATGTCACGTAAAACGCAGTGTCAGCATCTGAGTGAGTTAACGAAATAGAGTGATCAGTTTTGGGTAGTGAGTTTGTCACACCGCCATTTCGGTCCGTACTGGACATGCTGCCACAACAGCGATACATGCGTGCTAACAGAAAGTATGGAGCGTCTAAAGCATTTCTTATCACCATAGTTCTGGATGACCGACATGTTGTCCGCTTGGTTGTGCGGCTCGACGCACACGAGCGAGTAACAGCATCACGTGCCCGCAGCCAGATCGCGTTTCACTGCACACTCGGATGCATCGCAGCGAAAATCGCGCAGCAGTAGTAAATTGGAAGCCAACCAGTATCCACTGGGATGAGAAAGCAGGCACTGATTGCTTATTTCGTTTATGAAACGCAACAGGAGGTTTTGGGTTCACCCGATGGTTAGTTCACAGCTGCTGAAAGGAGCATTAATGGCGCTCTTCATGGATTTAAGAGAACATGGTGGAAAATTCTTAATTTTAGAATGGACGTACAGTCGTTCGATGAATTAAAGGTAAAACTACAGCTGCAGTGTGAACTGTTCATGTTTTCCAGACATCTGAGCGGTGACTGCACGCTAATTAATCTGCATTATCGATACAGGATCGGCCACACAACATTGTGTAAAATAATAGGAAAGTTTGTAAATCTGTGGGGGAAGTCTTGCATAAATAGTACATACCGTATTCACAGAAGAAAGCTGCCTGAAAAATGCTAGGGGATTTGAAAAGCTTGCTATGTGATCAGGACAATGAAATCCGGTCAACGCAAGGAGGAAGTTCACTTAGCAGTAGAAGAAATGTCTTCGCTGGTTACTTCATAGGCAACCTTGGCAAAGTACCATTGCAAGACAAATGTATCTAAACCTGGTCGGTAATAATCGTAGTAGACACTGAATCAATTTATTCCAGAACGTGAATGACGATTGAATTTATATCACTATTGAAATGTGTGCGATTATGTACTTTGTGGCTGCACTACAATAAAACATTGATTGCATTGAACCGGCTGGAATAACATAATATACTTTAAACCGTTAAACTTAAGATTAGTTCATTCCGATGAAAGGATTGCCCGTTACGGTCTCAGGTTCGAATCCTGCCTCGGGCATGGATGTGTGTGAGATCCTTAGGTTGGATAGGTTTAAGTAGTTCTAAGTTCTAGGGGACTGATGACATCAGAAGTTAAGTCCCATAGTGCTCAGAGCCATTTGAACCATTTTTCATGAAAGGATTCTCACAGGGGAGCAAAGAATTAGCTGTTTAGCGCTATTTCAAGTTTAAGATGATCACTTTCTAGCAAAAATGTCACCTCTAGAGCACAAACACAAGATCGTTTAACGATGACGTTTATCGATACCATTTCTCACGCGACTCGGTTTCGCAGCAACACCTTCACAAAACTTTATTCACACTTGAAACTATGTTGCTTTCTTCTTAATCCTCTCATCATCCTCCTTGTGAGACGTATCCCATATTCCAGAGTATTTTGCGTCCCCTCTGTTAAAAAAGTTCACATCGAAAAGACTGCATGCATGGCAGGTTGACGGCTGCTACTGTTGCGGTTGAGAACGCGTGTGCACTGCCCCTAAAGTTCGTAGCCAGTTAATATTTGACTATCTTCTTCTCCCACTCTATGGCTTCTCTCGTTTTGTTCCATATTGACTGGCCCTCAGTATGGCCTACTGCATAGATATTCTTTATAAATTGTTTCAGAAATTTCACCTTCTGAAATGAAATGTCGTGCGCCTAGGGTCTCCTGTCGGGTAGACCGGTCGCCTGGTGCAAGTCTTTTTAGTTGACGCCACTTCGGCGATTTGCGTGTCGATGGGGATGAGATGATGATGATGATGATGAATGATGATGAAGATGACACAAGCACCCAGTCCCTGAGCGGAGAAAATCTCTCACCCAGCCGGGATTGGAACCCGGGCCCCCTGGCATGGCATTCTGCCTCGCTGACCACTCAGCTGCCGAGGCGGACATTTCATCTTCTAATTTGTGTAGATGCTTCCACTGATCAACATTCCTAATGGCTTCGTATATTCGGCGTTCAGAAGCTATCCTGTGTATTCGTGATGTGTCTGTGGTGTTTCTGTAATCATTGCATGATAGAAGTGTCTGTTCTGGAACTCCTAATTAACCACATATGCAGTCCGGTGTCTGACTTAGACACGCGCGGGTTATGTGCGCGCGATAAGTTCCGTATCTATTTAATAAGTTCTCCATGCCGCGGCTAGGATTGGGAGGTTTCAGTCTTAACCGCTCCGAGATGTCGGCTTTTCTCGTTTATCTCCCGTTCATATTGTCAGGTTTCCATTCGCCGGAGTTTAACTTGATGTTTGTTGTGAATAGATACATCGATTATTAGTCTAACCTGGCCTAGACTACCTATCTTCAACGAGTCCGCAGCAGTGCAATATCTATTAGTAATATCCAATATTCCAAGTGCCAGGCATAGTGCTATCACTTATTTGGTGTCGAATGCGCCTGACAGTCTAAGTAGGACACTACTTTGCCCCGGTGTAACATCTGTTCTGTTTGTGTGTGTCTATGTACTGGCTGTAAAATAAAGTATCGATATGAATAGAACACAGTGGTATATTCCTGTGACTGATAAACGTAGTCTGTTAATTCTCTTCTCAGCTTCTGTATTATTTTTTTATGCTTTTTTAGTAGGTCTTTTGACGTGTTTATGAAAATTTAATCTCTCATCGATGTTTTCTTCCAAATAGCATATAACAGTTACTCTTTTTATTTTTGTGTCCCCAATATTCACCGAAGGATTCTTTCTCAGTCGACCCTTCAGTAATGCGTATGTTGTTTTGGTTTCTGCTATCTTGAGTTTGTTTGCGGTACATCATTGTGTGATTGTGTTTACTGTGCCAATGGCTTTCTCTTTCAGCTGGCCTCTGTTATTTGCAGAGACTACTACTAGTAGCTCATCTGCATATGCGACAATTTCATCTGTTCTATTATCCCCATCCAGTAGATAGAGGAGGGGTTCAATAGTTCAGTCCCAGAAGATGGATTTACAGCTCAATCATTGGTAATTTCTTTGATTACTTTCCGATTATCCACCTGCTGTTCTACTACTCTGTCTCTACAGTTCTCGTTTTTATGTGTTGCCACGAACTGGTCCCATTGGCGTTTCTGGTGTCAAAAAATGTCTGTTTGAAGGTTTGCTTGGCCTGCCGATAAGCAGAAAGTCTCAGGTGTCTGTCTCTATACGTCCAGGCTCTCTGGTATAGTTTTAGTTTTCTTCTCTTTTCCCATTTCAGTATTGTGAGCTCGTCCGTCTATGGTGCTATTATCTCTCATGTGTTTGAAGCTGATGGTGTGAGACGTTCTTGCGCATGTTCTATGATTCGTGAGAGTTCATGTGCTCTATAGTCTACACTTCCCCTAATATTCTTGAGTCGTCATCTTGTACAATTTGTTGAAGCCTACTCCAGTTCACTCTATAAAAAACAAGTTGAGCTCTTATTTTGGTTCGTGTCCCGTGCAGTGCCTGGTCGAATGTTATCATGTTGTGATCACTTCTTGCCGTTGTCATGTACTTCCCAATTGATGAGGTGTGTGAGCGATTTCTTGTTTTTTTTTATTAATATAATGTATAATGTTACTGCTGCAATTGACAAAGTCTGTGAGCGATTTATTATTTGGCAATATGCTGTCACTGTTGCTTTGGTCCCATTTCTTCCTGAGTATTTTGGTGCTTGTCCCCATCCGTTTAATATGTGAAGCTACGATTCGTGTATCATGCCGTTTATTATACGTCCTCTGTCATCTGTCCTGTCTGAGTTTGTAACCTCCCCCTCACTTATCGACCTTAATGACAGTGAAAAATTAAACCGCGTGTACCTAATGGAAATTTGGGAAAAGCAATCGTCACCGAAGTTAATTTGTCGATAAAGAGGGAGGAAAGGGTTACATCTAAATGAAAGGAAAAATGCAAATGAAACTGGTGGAAATTAATTTTGAAAAGGGGTAAAGTTAATAAAGAAAGTAAATGTGCGGCCGTTACGTTAACAATTAACTAGCGGTAATTAGATATTTGAGATTTGGGGGAAATTCCGGTCGCCAGTCCTAAGGACAATTACTATAGTAACTGAAAAAAGAAAGGTTATTACACATATAATTAGCACTAGAAGCGTGGCAACTGAAGGTTGACACGTGTAGTGTGAAAACTGAAAGTTTGTCAGAAGTAATAAATTTCGCTACACTCTGACTTAATGTAGCAAAAGAATTAATAAAACCGGAAAATCGAAAGTTAATTTAGTGACTGAAGTTAATAGTGAGCTTTCTTTCTGAAGCACATCGAAATTCAGTAAAATACGGTTAGTCTTGGACTACCTCAACAATCATTTCAAAAGCTACTTGAATCTACGCAATTTAGAAATAAGAGATTTAACTTTGAACTTGAATTAAATGATTCTGAACAATTAACAATAGTAAAATTTAGTACGTACCGAGCTGAGCTGGAGTCACAGGTAAGCTAAAATACGGTAACAAAACTCGCACTCATAATTTGTGCTTGTGTAATCTAAATATTGTAGCCAGCTATGAATACTTTAACTGAACTTTGAAATTAAAGCAGTGAAATAGAATAATATTGCTTTAATGCTGGCGTTTGAATTTCAGCGACACTCGGGTTCATTCCGGAAAAGGAAGGGACCCTGCTTGGTAATGCAATTGGGACAATGAGCAACAAAGGTTCATGCTACGTTGCTGTAATTTTGTGATTTGAACAGTTTTAAAAGCTGAGGTCTGCCATACAGTTCTAAAACTTTACGTGCTTCCAGTCTTCCTTGTTGGTTGATTGAAGGTTTGAAGCCGTCGATCGAGGAGGTGGCGATAGTCACTCATTGTCGGCCGTCGCTGTTGCAGAAGCTGGATGTTGGCGCGCCTTCTTCTCGACGAGGTCACCAGGCGAAACGGGCTCTTGATGTGCGCCAGCTAATGCTTCCCGTCCGCGACACCGTGTCAGAAACTATCATAGCAAGTCGAACGCAATTGTTGTTGTTGTTGTGGTCTTCAGCTCTCCATGCTACTCTATCCTGTGCAAGCTTCTTCATCTCCCAGTACCTACTGCAACCTACATCCTTCTGAATCTGCTTAGTGTATTCATCTCTTGGTCTCCCTCTACGATTTTTACCCTCCACGCTGCCCTCGAATGCTACATTTGTGATCCATTGATGCCTCAAAACATGTCCTACCAACCTATCCCTTCTTCTAGTCAAGTTGTGCCACAAACTTCTCTTCTCCCCAATCCTATTCAACACCTCCTCATTAGTTACGTGATCTACCCATCTAATCTTCAGCATTCATCTGTAGCACCACATTACGAAAGCTTCTATTCTCTTCTTGTCCAAACTAGTTATCGTCCATGTTTCACTTCCATACATGGCTACACTCCATACAAATACTTTCAGAAACGACTTCCTGACTCTTAAGTCTATACTCGACGTTAACAAATTTCTCTTCTTCAGAAACGATTTCCTTGCCATTGCCAGTCTACATTTTATATCCTCTCTACTTCGACCATCATCAGTTATTTTACTCCCTAAATACCAAAACTCTTTTACTACTTTGTCTCATTTCCTAATCTAATCCCCTCAGCATCACCCGATTTAATTTGACTACATTCCATTATCCTCGTTTTGCTTTTGTTGATGTTCATCTTATATCCTCCTTTCAAGACACTGTCCATTCCGTTCAACTGCTCTTCCAAGTCCTTTGCTGTCTCTGACAGAATTACAATGTCATCGGCGAACCTCAAAGTTTTTACTTCTTCTCCATTAATTTTAATACCTACTCCGAATTTTTCTTTTGCTTCCTTTACTGCTTGCTCAATATACAGACTGAATAACATCGGGGAGGGGCTACAACCCTGTCTCACTCCTTTCCCAACTACTGCTTCCCTTTCATGCCCCTCGACTCTTATAACTGCCATCTGGTTTCTGTACAAATTGTAAATAGCCTTTCGCTCCCTGTATTTTACCCCTACCACCTTCAGAATTTGAAAGAGAGTATTCCAGTTAACATTGTCAAAAGCTTTCTCTAAGTCTACAAATGCTAGATACGTAGGTTTGCCTTTCCTTAACCTTTCTTCTGAGATAATCCGTAAGGTTAGTATTGCCTCACGTGTTCCAACATTTCTGCGGAATCCAAACTGATCTTCCCCGAGGTCCGCTTCTACCAGTTTTTCCATTCGTCTGTAAAGAATTCGTGTTAGTATTTTGCAGCTGTGACTTATTAAACTGATAGTTCGGTAATTTTCACATTTGTCAACACCTGCTTTCTTTGGGATTGGAATTATTATATTCTTCTTGAAGTGTGAGGGTATTTCGCCTGTCTCATACATCTTGCTCACCAGATGGTAGAGTTTTGTCAGGACTGGCTCTCCCAAGGCCATCAGTAGTTCTAATGGAATGTTGTCTACTCCCGGGGCCTTGTTTCGACTCAGGTCTTTCAGTGCTCTGTCAAACTCTTCACGCAGTATCTTATCTCCCATTTCGTCTTCATCTACATCCTCTTCCATTTCCATAATATTGTCCTCAAGCATATCGCCCTTGTATAAACCCTCTATATACTCCTTCCACCTTCCACCTTTCTGCCTTCCATTCTTTGCTTAGAACTGGGTTTCCATCTGAGTTCTTGATATTCATACAAGTGGTTCTCTTCTCTCCAAAGGTCTCTTCAATTTTCCTGTAGGCAGTATCTATCTTACCCCTAGTGAGACAAGCCTCTACATCCTTACATTTGTCTTCTAGCCATCCCTGCTTAGCCATTTTGCACTTCCCGTCGATCTCATTTTTGAGACGTTTGTATTCCTTTTTGCCTGCTTCATTTACTGGATTTTTATATTTTCTCCTTCCATCAATTAAATTCAATATTTCTTCTTTTACCCAAGGATTTCTATTAGCCCTCGCCTTTTTACCTACTTGATCGTCTGCTGCCTTCACTACTTCATCCCTCAGAGCTACCCATTCTTCTTCTACTGTATTTCTTTCCCCCATTCCTGTCAATTGTTCCCTTATGCTCTCCCTGAAACTCTCTACAACCTCTGGTTCTTTCAGTTTATCCAGGTCCCAACTCCTTAAATACCCACCTTTTTGCAGTTTCTTCAGTTTCAATCTGCAGTTCATAACCAATAGATTGTGGTCAGAATCCACATCTGCCCCTGGAAATGTGTTACAATTTAAAACCTGGTTCCTAAATCTCTGTCTTACGATTATATAATCTATCTGATACCTTTTAGTATCTCCAGGATTCTTCCAGGTATACAACCTTCTTTTATGATTCTTGAACCAAGTGTTAGCTATGATTACACAGCTCTACAAAATAAAATTTTTTTTCGTTGCCAGGGAAGTTTGAACGAAAATGGGATATTGTTATGATACTCATTCCGAGTATATTTGTACTTTTTGCAAATTGGCTCTGGTTTTTGAGATATAGGTTATTTGTGGAAATGAGAGTTTCATGTGGATAATATCGACTGCAGGGTCCATATATGGTGTAATGTATTTGCTACCTGTTTTTTAATTAGTGATATTGTACTATCTTTATTAAACAATTGTGCTCAGGGAGTGCATCTGTGTGGTTGAGGATTACATCATGCAAACATCACACTGTCAGCATGTGTTCAGTCCTGTTGTGCGGTGCGTGTGTTGAAGATATTGAGGGTTGTGCAGATTTGAATTCGGCGGTACTCGACATTCATTTGTTGGCCGAGATAATCCCCGCAACAGCCGATAGGTAGCATTCAGTGTAAACAAGAAAAGTCACACACATATGCAGTGCAGCTTCAAAGAGATAGAACCTTTTCATCGTGACGTAGCAAATAAGAGGTGAGTATTCATTTCACACAAAACAATTAATGATGTTTGTTGGATGTGATTGACATGCAAATACAAGAAAGTTCTGCGTAATATGTAGTATTTGTGCAATTTTGTTTTAGGAAAACATGAGTTCTTCACGCCGTCTTTGCGTGAACCATCCAGATGAGTTCTGCTACATTTGTGGTGAATACGTTCTTCAAAAGAACAGGAAGAATATCACTCCTTTTGTGAAGGAAGCGTGTCTGGCATATTTCGGAATTAAACTTGGAGATCAAGACAAGGCGTGGGCACCCCATAAAGTTTGTAAATG
Organism: Schistocerca nitens; assembly: GCF_023898315.1. Taxonomy (NCBI): domain Eukaryota; kingdom Metazoa; phylum Arthropoda; class Insecta; order Orthoptera; family Acrididae; genus Schistocerca; species Schistocerca nitens. Next base: position 924,617,275 of record NC_064617.1, on the reverse strand, counting down.
CTGTGTGGAGTGCTTACGGCAGTGGACAAAACGAAAAAGGAAAAGCTTAAACTCCGGAGTGCCTATGGTATGGCGAGAGCAGAAGAACCATACAGATGATTGCTATTTTTGCATTGTTAATGTGAAAGGTTTTAATAGGTTCAAAAAACGAAAGTGGGAATATCCCGATTTGGAGTCAGCAAGAAGACCGGTGGTGCACAGCAACGATGTTCCTGTACCAACCTTCACAACATTACCCACGCTAACATCATCAGATGACGATGTGCACGGCGAGGAATGTACAAGTAGTGGTTCGGAATACGAAGGACGTGAGACACAACCCCAGCAGTTCGACCAGAAGGAGCTCAGTGACTTGATACGAGAACTCAATCTTTCAAAGCAAGCATCAGAACTCTTAGCATCCAGGCTTAAGGAAAAGAACTGTCTTCATCCAAGTGTTAAAATAACAGCTTACCGGACGAGAGAAGAAAACCTTCTTCCATACTTCAACCAAGAAGAGGTTATAGTGTATTGCAGCAATATACCTGGACTTTTACTTGAATTGGGGCTGCCGGAATATAGACCAGAGGACTGGCGTCTCTTCATAGACAGTTCCACTAGAAGTTTAAAATGTGTTCTCCTACACAACGGCAATCGTTACGCATCTATTCCAATTGCCCACTCAACAAAACTTTGTGAAGCATATGCTAACATCAAGATGGTTCTGCAGAAAATTCAGTATATGCAGCACCAGTGGTTGATTTGTGTTGATTTGAAAATGGTGAACTTCTTGCTTGGACAACAAAGTGGATACACAAAGTACCCATGTTTTATCTGCATGTGGGATAGTAGGGCAAAGCACGAACATTGGAAGCAGAAAACATGGCCTCCAAGGGACCATATGGCTGTTGGTGAAGCAAACATCATTAATGAACCTCTGGTTAGTAGGGACAAGATTGTTCTTCCACCATTACATATTAAGTTAGGACTAATGAAGCAATTCACCAAAGCTTTAGACAGAAATGGTAATTGCTTCACATACATCTGCAATACGTTCCCTGGACTCAGTAGTGAAAAACTTAAGGCAGGAATATTTGATGGTCCTCAAATTCGCAGGCTCATCAACGATACCAATTTTGCAAGTGTCATGACTGTCACTGAAGCATCGGCCTGGAACAGTTTTGTCGCTGTTGTAAAATGTTTTTTGGGCAATCATAAAGCTCCCAATTACGAGGAACTGGTCAAAAACATGCTCACTAACTTTCAAAACTTAGGAGCTAACATGAGCATAAAATTGCACTTCCTTCACAGCCACTTGGATCGATTTCCTCGTAATCTAGGTGATTTCAGTGAGGAACAAGGAGAGCGGTTCCATCAAGATATGAAAGGAATAGAGGAAAGATATAAAGGAAGATGGGACAGGCATATGATGGCAGACTATTGCTCGAATCTGCAACGTGACTGTTCTGAAGCGACCTATAAAAGGAAAGCGTGCAGGAAGCGGTTCGTCATGGACGGAAAATGATATACTTATAGAGAAACTTTTCAATTATGTTTTATACGTGGACAAATGCCTATCAGGTTTTCATAGAAGCTATTTATAAAGATTATTTTCTTTTTTCATTGTAGTTTGTAGCGCTCGAGTTCAGTATTAGCAATTTTTTCTAATTTTTTGAATAAATCATGCATTATCTCAAAAACTAGAGCCAAACTGCATAAATGGTTGCTATATTCGTCCTCAGCACCACTAACCCATCCTAAAGCCACCCAAATATCCTTGGCAAGAAAATGAGTGTTGACCAGTGTTAGTCATGCTCTGTGCAAAATTCTACAAGGCGGCTTCCTCTTTCATTTCTTCCCCCCAATCCGTATTCTCCTACTATGTTTCCTTCTCTCCCTTTTCCTACTGACGAATTCCAGTCACCGATGACTATTAAATTTTCGTCTCCCTTCACTATCTGAATAATTTCTTTTATCTCGTCATACATTTCATCTTTTTCTTCATCATCTGCAGAGCTAGTTGGCATATAAACTTGTACTACTGTAGTAGGCATGGGCTTTGTGTCTATCTTGCCCACAATAATGCGTTCACTATGCTGTTTGTAGTAGCTAAGCCGCACTCCTATTTTTTTATTCATTATTAAACCTACTCCTGCATTACCCCTATTTGATTTTGTATTTATAACCCTGTATTCACCTGACCAAAAGTCTTGTTCCTCCTGCCACCGAACTTCACTAATTCCCACTATATCTAACTTTAACCTATCCATTTCCCTTTTTAAATTTTCTAATCTACCTGCCCGATTAAGGGATCTGACATTCCACGCTCCGATCCGTAGAACGCCAGTTTTCTTTCTCCTGATAACGACGTCCTCTTGAGTAGTCCCCGCCCGGAGATCCGAATGGGGGACTATTTTACCTCCGGAATATTTTACCCAAGAGGACGCCATCATCATTTAATCATACAGGAAAGCTGCATTTCCTCGGGAAAAATTACTGCTGTAGTTTGCCCTTGCTTTCAGCCGTTCGCAGTACCAGCACAGCAAGGCCGTTTTGGTTAATGTTACAAGGCCAGATCAGTCCATCATCGAGACTGTTGCCCCTGCAACTACTGAAAAGGCTGCTGCCCCTTTTCAAGAACCACATGTTTGTCTGGCCTCTCAACAGATACCCCTCCGTTGTGGTTGCACCTACGGTACGGCCATCTGTATCGCTGAGGCACGCAAGCCTCCCCACCAACGGCAAGGTCCATGGTTCATGGGGGGCGAGCGCAATTACATACTGCCAAACCCCGAACGCGCGGCAACTCGTGGGAGCGTCGCACAACACACCTGCTCCACTGCACTGCCCCAGCCAGACTCCCTCTGCTCAGCCCGCTCTCCACGCGGCAGAGTTAACACTACCATAGATCCTAAACACTTTCGTTCTCCACACGACCTATCGATGTATTCGTTCGATAGCATAGTTTTCCCTAGGCCAGACCCAGCGTATAAATACAAATAATATTCACAAAACAAACCAATTATACATCGACATAAATGCATATATATATACAAATAGTAAAACAATTACAATATACAAAACCACAGAAATGTTATATCTTCAGATAGCAAAATAAGGAAAAATTTTGCAGTGCAATAGATGGAAATAGGAGGATATGCATTTCCGGCGTTACAAGTTCCACAGAGTGGACCAAGAGTTAATATCCGTATATATTATTAGTTTTTTATTTAGTGAGAATTCTGCTAAATTCCTTATCAGACTGGTGCAAGGCTCGACCCCGTGACTGAATGGCGTATACATCAAGGGGAGCACCCATATGTCCCTGCCCTGTGATATTTCTATTGCAAATGGGCGACTACTGCATATCTGTGAGATTTTAACAACGCATATTTTGTCGTTTAGGATCATAATTGCTGCCTTGCAATCCACACTACCGTTTGTTATGACAGCTTAGTGGGCAGGGACGTTGACTTCCCGTCTCACGTAAGGCTCTTGCGGACACAAAATGCCAACTCGCAAGTCTTGAGCTGTAAAACCTTCATCGGTGCTTAATGTAAACAGAACACTTCGTGCCAGATTGGTTACAATCAAAATATGTTTTTCTGTGTGCTCTGACCTCAACTTTATAAATTTTGCCCATATTGAGGCGGGTGAAGCTTCTTTCATTAGATCATCAGTTGTTTAGCGTTACTCGGCGGGTTTTCTGTCCTCAGTATGTTTTTTTCTGTCTGCTCCGTGGACGGAAAACACACCTATTTAACCTATGGATGAGCAGTCTTGTAAATAACCTTAGTATCGTCTGAAAACTATCGTTTTTCTCTACTGAATTTATGAATTTGTTTTAAGGTATCTGACCAATTATGAATATTGCTGCTGGATGTCTCTTCCGTGTTGCTCTGTGCTGGTTGAGTGGGTGTCTCGGGTAGCAGCTGGCTCCTCCGAGCTGATGTTGGGGTTTATGTGGGGCGTTGCACGATGGTCACACGGTTGTCCTTGGCGACACTATTTACATTAGCTGTTCGGTCTGAACAGCGAGCGCTACATGAAGGAGGCATCTAAGCAGAACGTAGCGCCGCACCAATCACGGCCATCCTCCCCCCCCCCCCTTTCCTGTCCCCTAGTAATCCAAGAAGCCAGCAGGCCTTTGGCCGGGCCTGTTTGGAGATCTTTCTGCCAACCTTCGAAGACCAACGTTCTATTCCTGCCATTAACGAATGAGTATGGACTATGTTTGTTCGCCAACTCGTCCGCTTCGTATCTGCAGTAACCACTGTTGATGTTTCATGCATTCTCGTACAAACCCTGTAAAGGGAAACTATACAGGGACATATGCAGACTCCCTTCATTTCAATTTCAGGACGTTTAGAGAATGTGACTGCAACACGTGGGTGCTCCATAAAGTCCGATATCATTTTCAATAGTGTAATCCTGAGCTTCTGTGTATTGGCAATTACGTATTCTGCAAAACAATTTTTTTCACATAATGTTATCTATTTGTTGTTGTGTCAATAAAGTTTTGCGCAAAGCCTTGAATGTAACTGAATTGACAGAACCAACGTCCTAGTAGTGACAGTTAATCGAATTAGCATCCTTTGGACGTTAACTGCAGCGCTGCTGAGTTCCTGAAACACGAGACCGCAACCATCACTATTACCACCACAAAAACTATCATCATTAAAACAATCCTGTACGTTACAGTTTTAAACATGGCTGTTATTCACTAACCGTATATTAGTTTCAACGTAGGGTTATACAACCAACCGGTTGCACATAACTGGTAGGTGCAATGACCTATGTTTCGATACCTACTACGGGTGTCTTCATCAGAATGAAATTTTGACAAATAGTAAAATTGTATTGCTGAATAGTAATAGTCAGAATTTAGAGCAGCTATTCTCAAGTCAAAAGTAAAATAAAAGGTTCTAGCCTTTGCAACGCGCTCCCATCTGGAAACAACATCAGTTACGTGCAATCATTTGGCTGTATAATCCTATGTTGCTATCATGTCTGTCATAATCGGTATCATCCTATCTTCATCATCATCATATTCTCTCTAAATGAGGTGCAAAACCCTAAGAGGTTCGAAATCATATACTCTGTCACTCAGTAACCATACAGCATTGAACAGAGAAGGTAACCGAGATAAGGTCGAATTACTGAAATCGGTCTTCCGAAACTGTTTCACCGCAGAATATCGTAACACTGTCACTCTTTTCAATCATAGTACGAACGTCGGAAAGGTAGATATTGATAACTGATCGTGAAACAGAAAAAAAAGTACAGTCGCTTAGTATTGAAAAGGCATCAGTACAAGATCAGATAGGTGTAAGATTCTAAAAAGATTATTCGAAAGCAACAGTTTATCGTGGTTCGCTGGAACAACGAATGGTACCTAGTGACTGGAAAAAATGGCAGGTTATTCTCGTTTTCGAGAAGGGCCGTAGTAAAAATGCACATAATTACAGGCGTGTACTGACATCAGTCCGTGGTAGAATTTTGGAACATGCCTTATGCTCAAGAATTATGACGTTTCTGGTGAATGGAAATCTCTCGACTTGGGAAACTTAGCTCGCTCTGTTCCTCCATGAGATCCAAAGCGCTGTAGACAACGATGCTCAGGTTGATGCCGTGTTCCTTGACTTCATGAAGGCATTTGAGACTGTCCCCCATTACCGGTTAGTGAAAAAAATACCAGCTTACCGAGTGTCGAAACAGATTTGCGACTGGATTCAAGACTTTGTTCAATATAGAGCTCAACACGTCGTTCTTAATAGCAAAAATCCAAAGATGAAAAGGTAATTTCCGGAGTACTCTGTGGAAGTGTGATAGGACCGTTACTGTTTACAGTGTATGTAAATGACCTAGCAGAAAGTGAAGGAATGTCTTTAACACTGTTCGCGGGCGATGAGGTTGTATTAACACAGCAGTAATGTCAGAAGACACTATCGATTTTCAAAATGACCTTCAGAGGGTTGATGAATGGAGCAGGATCTGTCGGTTTAACCTGAACGTAAATAAATGTAACATATTGTGCATATTAAGGAAAAGAAATCCACTATCGGATAATTACGCTACTGGTGACAGATTGCTGGGAACAGCTGGGAATAACTATCCACCGCGACCTGAAGTGGAGTGACGCCATATCAAGGGAAAGCAGACGCCAGACTGAGATTTGTAGGAAGACATTATGTTACCTAGGCATGTTGGAATTTATTCAGTGTTGTTACGACGTGGCCTGGGGCGTTGAGTATACTTTTTTGGTATTGCAGTAAAGTGCCACATATGGAGGAACCTCATAAAAAACGAAGCCGCCTATGTTTCATTTTCTTATTTGTTAATTTATTGCTGCCCTTCTAATGAAAGGTCTCCATTGTTGAATTACCACCGACCCACAGCTAAGCAAATTAAAGTTCAAAAATAACATTTAAATCTGATGCGTTCCAGACCAAAGGGCGTACGTATTCTTGTTAACTTGTCTGCGAGAATAGAAGTGTCTGATGGAATAGTATTGCGTTAACTATTTTTTTCACTTTAGTCAAAGTCCACACTGTCACCGGTGTTTAGAGTTTGAAATTCTATCACTTTTTACTACGTGAAAACGATAAGGCTAAGTGCATTACAAATGAACATCTGTGGTTTGACTAATCTTTATGAAAGAATTATTGAAAGTACTCTTCATACATGTAGTTTGCACATTAACCAAAGTCAACACTTACATGAAACATACGTCAACTAAACAGACGAGACAAGTCATCAAGCAAAAACGTGTTAACAAGAATAAAACACGTATCTTTTAACTTATCTATATACTTCTAATAAAGCGCTTACATAAAAACATAAGGTATTCTTTGTTTTTAAATAACAAAACTATCATTATTCTTATTTTTTCTACTTTTCCTCATGCAAACTCTTCACGTGTTACATTTTGCACTTGGAATATTGTATGAAAATTTCTGTCACACGTAATTTTATTTTTTGAGTTAAGGAGGCTTATAAGATCTGTTAAAAAGAATCTGAATAAAATGTGACTCATCCGCGAAAGATATGGCAAACAAGACGTTTGTTCGAACGATTATTGAGTATTGTTCGTCAATCTGGGACCCTTAGCAGTAGCCCTTATAGAAGACTTAGAAAAGATCCAACGAAAATCGTCGCGTTTTGTCACGGGATCGCTTAAGCGGTGCGAAAGCATTACAGCGATGCTGAACAATTTCCAGTGGCAAACGCTACGAGAGAGGCATTCTGTATCACGGAGAGGTGTACTATTGAAATTTCGAGGGAGCGCCTTCCGGCTCGGACAACATACCTCCAACGTACACCTCGCGAAATGACCGCGACGAGAGGATTCGAAATAATACGGAGGCTTACCTGCGATCATTCTTTCCACGTGCCATTCACGAGTGGAGCAGCGAAGGAGGAATCAGTTAGTGGTACCACAAGTACCTTCCGCCACACACCGTCACGTAGCTTGCCGAGTACTGATGTAGTTGTAGATGTTTCTTGCCGTAATGTATTGCTTTTATACCGCTGCTTAAACTGCGGAATGTTTCCGGCCCAGTCTGTGCATTCCACGCGCGCTTGGAGGCAGGATGCGGAAATATTTTGCTCTCAGCTGATCCTCGCGATGATGGGCTGCTGCGGCGTGATGAGATGCGTGTCGCTGCAGACGCCGTCCCCGGCTCTGGACACTGTGAACGATGGCACTCGTCCGCAGGTGGAGTGGCGGCGCTCGCCCTCTGCCCCTGAGACGAGATGACAATCTGAGCCCGGCCAGGCTCGCGTCCCGGAGCTCACTCTGGAATGTGGCTCTCTGCTCCGCCATGACGGATGATGTCCTGCACGTCGTTGCGCTGGCGAGATCATCTCCCTCATTACCGCTTCTCGCTCTCGCTGTGTCTCAGGTTATGGCCTCCTACTCGTTACCACGACGTGCACTCCTCCCTGCATATTTTTCTAAGGAGACAGTTGATACGAGACGGGAGGGAGTACGAGTCCCGGCATCTGATCATCTCTTTACGCAGCTTTCGCTAGTAAAATAAAACAGCTGTGTTGTGCAATGCGGAGGCAATGAGATTCAGCATACGTGGCCACCACTACCATAACCCACTACAACCATCATCACACCACCAACAACTGACTTTGACTTTCTCACCATCCCCACTAGACATTCCCTCCGACAGACACATCATGAACTGAGCAGTGAAGGTGGTTTTCACCGTAGTTAGTTCTAAATTTTTATTATATGTGAATCGTGCGTGGGTCGTGTTCGTGCAATATCTCATTTGACATCCTGTTTTTACTGTACTACCACCTCGTTATGTTAATTTCAATTACTGGTGTCACTGAGTTGCCGCCTTGCCTGCCCGTGAGCGGTAGCAACGGCGCTTATCGATACAAGCCCTGGCGTATTATCTTTGCTGACTGCTGTTACTTCCCGGTTGTCGTGTGTTCGGTGTTAGTTCGGATCTGCCAGTGAGTTGGGAGGCGCTAGCAGTGCAGTTCGGACCTGGCAGTGTTTGACTTAGGACGAGGTAGAAGTTCAGTCGGCGGGCGGCTGCAGTGAGGTCCGGACAGCCATGACTCACCCGATGGTTGCCGATACATATCACTTGAGTGCGGACCACCTTGGTTGGTCGGGTATGTTGGCCGGCGATCGCTTATGGGTTGCCTGCGGGTGCCGACTCTTGATTCGTCCTTGTTATTGTACAGTCGCTGCCGTTAGTATTGTCTAGTCCTTCAAGCAAGTGCTCGTGAAACTGTGTGTAGCTTGTGATGTCGACTGCTCAATTATTTTAGTGCTCCCTCCGTGCTGATGTGTGGCAGTGGAGCAGCGAGGAAATCTCCGGGGGCCGTTGTTTGGCCGGGCCCGTTGGCGGTCTCTACGCAGTGTCGGAGTCTGTGGGGCTGTTCCCATCGCTACGAGGTCCGTGGCTCACCCACCCTGGTCACGGAAGTTGAGTTTGGATTTAATTCACCAGCAAGTCAAGTCTGTTCACATTGTGCCGTTTGGTTCTCGTTGTTGGCTGTTGGGACATACCCACGAGCAACAACGTGTGTGTTCGAGTTGGCGAAGGTTTAGCCACCGTCCAGTGGAGTCTAACTGTATTTGGTTATTTGCAATTGAAGTGCGCCAGCGGAATTTTCTGCCTCGTGGGCGTTAACGTTCCGGTTACCTGCCCTGGCCGTTGACGTAAATTTAAGCAGTGTCCTTTCCTCACTGTGTTGTCGCTGTCCAGCGCGGTGTATAGTTCGACAGCTTAAGGTATGCTTGGTTGTGGTCATCCATGCACTTCAAGTTTGCATTAAACTCCAGGTTGGCTGCTGCTTGAGTGGAGCACAAGTTATCTTGTCGGTGGGTCCGTTGACTGTCTGTTGGTTGGATTGTTGTCGGATCGTGAATGCCTCTCTCTGGCTCTGAGCACTATGGGACTGAATGCCTCTCTCCAAGTGAACGTTAGTATTTCAAGAGCTGCCCCACCCCCCGAAAGTTCTGAACGCCAATAGCTGCACTGTCTTTTCTTATATTCTGTTGTGTGTATTTGTATGTTCCATAGCCGATGGTTTTGAATTAAAGTTGAATTGTTTTTAGTGGTGTTTTATGTCATGGGCCTTCAGCCGTTTTAATATTAAAGTTCCTGGCTTTTCAAGTGTTAGATTCTTGGGCCTTAAGCCACATTATAGAACTTACTTAACGTGAGGCCTTCTGCCTTCTACATATTCTTTTTGGCGTCTGAATTTTGAGTTAATGGCTTTTAGCCTTTTTTTTAAAAAAAATGAAGTGGTTGTACCCCTAAGGCATAAGATAGTATGATGTATTAAGCCAATAACTAAGTTCAAGAATTTGTAGTGCAATGTTTGGTCAAATAAATAAAGTTATATGTGTTCGAGTGTAACTGACAGCCGCTCATTTTGGCCCCTTTCCACAATTACAACTACCTGTCCTGTCCTGCTGGTTTAGCAGGGTGTTTCAATATGCAAAATGAGAATCTCTTGTGCATTCCAAAAGGAGGTACTTGAGTTATTAAACGTCAGTCTCTCACTGCTTGGCCTTCGTTACCAAATAAATGACGGTAACAAACTGCCTATTGGCTTCTGTCTCGGGTTCTTCGGCCGACGTTCATCTAATGATTTTTCTGACGTTTTGCCAGCATGAGTGGCTGGCATTGTCAAAGCTTCACCCTCCATTGCCGTTGGTGAACTGGAGCCGAGCTCGCGGCCGCAGACTATATGTACCTGGCGCGCCAACGTCCGAGGGCTTCTCCGCGGTCATTTCCGGTGCGGTTCTCCTCTTGCTACCTGCGACGGTCGTTCGCTGCTGTACGGGAAGCCAGGATCCGTTGACCTTAAGGCTTTCCTCTTTCTTGTTGAAACTGTTCGCGTGTTTTTGTATTTCTACAGCTTCTCTAAACAAGCGCGTGTGATAGTGCTTCTCTACAGCCAGAACTTCCGTGTCGGCGAATTTTATTACGTGGTCGGTCTCATTCAGTGCGTGCTCTGCCACGGCCGATTTCTCCACCTGCCCCAACCTGCAATGTCGCTTATGCTCTTTGATCCTGGTGTTAATTGATCGTCCAGTCATTCCGACATAAAAACAATTTTGTAAATGATGGTAACTTGTTACAAAGTGAGGGTGGATGTTTTGAAACCGTCAAGAAGCCAAGATTCACTGAGGGGACAAAAGTCGTTGTATGGCGATATACACATCAATGATGGTAATTTCGCGTACGCAGGGTTTCAAAGGGCAATGCATTGGCGGAGCTGTCATTGGCACTTACGTGATTCATGTGAAAAGGTTTCCGACGTGATTATGGCAGCACGACGGTAATTAACAGACTTTGAACGCGGAATGGTAATTGGAGTTAGACGCATAGAACATTCCATTTCGAAAATCGTCAGGCAATTCAATAGTCCTAGATCCACGATGTCAAGAGTGTGCCGAGAATAAAGGCAATGCAGTGGCCGACTGCCTTCACTCAACTACAGAGAGCAGCTGCGTTTGCGTGAAGCAGTCTTTGTTAACAGACAAGCAACACTGCGTGAAACAACCGCAGAAATCAATGTGAGTCGTGCGAAGAACGTATTCGTTAGGGCAGTGCGGCCAAATCTGCGGTTAATGGGCTATGGCAGCAGACGACCGACGCGAGTGCCTTCGTTAGCAGCTAGACGCGTTCTACAGCGCCTCTCCTTGGTTCGAGACCGTATTGGCTGGACTTTAGACGACTGGAAAACCGTGGCCTGGGCAGATGAGTGACCGATTTCAGTTGGTAAGAGCTGATGATGTGGTTAGAGTGTGGCGCACACCCCAAGAAGCCATAGATCCTAGTTGTCAATGCATTCTGCAAGCTGGTGATGGCTCCATAATGTTGTGGGGTATGTTTACGTCAAATGGAGTGGGTCCTCTAATGGGAGTGAACCAATCATTGACTGGAAATAGATATGTTCGACTACTTGGAGACTATTTTCAACCATTCATGGACTTCATGTTTCCGAACAACGATGTCACCGGGCCACAAGTGTTCGCAACTGGTTTGAAGAACATTCTGGACAATTCGAACGAATGATTTGGTTACTCAGATCCCTCAACATGAATCCCATCGAACACGTATGGGACGTAATCGAGAGAACAGTTGGAGCGCAACATCACACACCGGCGACGTTTTTGCAATTACAGATGTCTATGGAGGTAGCATGGCTCAGTATTTCTGCAGAGGACTTCCAACTTTCAACGCCCACGTCGAGATGCTGCACTACGCCGCGCAAAAGGAGTTCCGACACGATATTAGGATGTATCATAGTATGAAGGCTTTCACGACCGGATGACATATCGGCAAGACGCACCGGAGGAGAAACACCCTTCTGAAGATGTCCAGCGCACCTCTGGACGAAACGTTAGGAGCTGAAGAGTTTCATGGACCACGACCTTACATCCCGGAAGGTTTAGCATTAGGATGTATGCCATGACTTTTATCACCTCAGTGTATTTCTGTTTATTGAGCTGCCCAGACGTGTTCCCTGGACTTACTTGTGTTACTCGTACGATGTGACCAGCTACCTTTCTTATAGCTGCCTGAAAGCCCCAAGTCTTCGAAGCCTGTACCGCAAAGGATCTCTCGTTCAATAGGTACTGACTGAAGTAGTGTTCTGTTTCTCCCTCGTCATTATACTTATAAGAAACTGTAGTACTCTCCAGCAATCATGAAAAAGTAGATTGTCTAGAATAGTAATCGTTCACCGTATTCCGAGTTTTCCGCTCACTTAAGTATTTAAGATTTGTTCTGTTTTAGTTTGTGCGAAACGTAAAGTAACGAGTCAGGAGATGTCTGTTGGAATCGATGACATTTCAGTCTCCTGTTCAAGTGTCTTCATGTCTGCAAAGTATTGCTACTTACCTAGACGGCAACCTGCTCACTGTATTCAACTGTTGGTCACCATCCATAATTTTTACGCTACACGCTTCCTTCCATTAGGAAACTGACTGTTTCTTGGAATAAAGTTCTGCCATAAAATTCTTTTTTCAACGATTCGAGCCGCGCGAGATTAGCCGAGCAGGCTAGGGCGCTGCAGTCATGGGCTGTGCGGCTGGTCCCGGCAGAGGCTCGAGTATTCCCTCGGGCATCGGTGTGTGTGTTTGTCCTTAGGATAATTTAGGTTAAGTAGTGTGTAAGCTAAGGGACTGATGACCTTAGCAGTTGAGTCCCATAAGATTTCACACACATTTGAACATTTTTTTCAACGATTCGATTCAGTACCTCGTTATTAGTTAACCAGTCATCATAACTAATCTTCAACATCGTTGCGTAGCGCCACATTCCAATAGGCTTCTAATCTCTTCTTGTTTATACTGTTTATCGATAGCGTTTCATTTACCTGTAAGACTGAAGATAAATGTCTTCAGAAAAGGCTTCCTAATATTCAAATTTATATTCGATACTAAGAAATTACTTTTTTTCAAAAATACTTTCCGCTACATTCCAGTTAAACATTTTAAGGAAAGACTTCTTAATACTTAATTTTCGATCCCATGTGTTAACATATTTTTCTTGCTATTGTAAGTCTGAAATTCATAGTCTTTTTGTTTCGGCATTATCAATTACACTGTTCCGCAACTAGCAAAGCTTTTCTACTCTTCAGGTGACACATTTCCTATTGTAATTCCCTCAGCACCGTCTGATTTAATTCGACTACATTGCATTATCTTTTTTATTTTGTTGATTTTCGTTTTATAGCCTCTATTCAAGATTTTATCTATTCTGGTATCCTGGCCTTTGAGGCCTTGCCGTCTCTGGTCGAATTATAATATCAGCGAGCTTCATGTGTTTATTTCTTTCCCCTCAACTTTAATTCCTTTTCCAAATACCTCTTTGGTTCCCTTTACTGCTTCCTTGGTGTACTGATTGGGAAGTGAGCTAGAACCATGTCTCGTTCCCTTCTCAAGAACTGTTTCCCCTTCATTTGCTTCGACGCTTCTGACTACAGTCTGTTTTCTACAAAAATTGAGGTTAACCTTTCACTTCTTGTATTTTAACCCTCACGATTTCTGAATTCCAAAGAGTGTGTTCCATTCAACATTGTCAAACGCTTTTATTCAAAATCTGCAACTGCTATAAATGTTGGTTCACCTTTTTCAATCTCTCTTCTAAAATATACTGCCAGGCAAGCGAAGCGAAGCTCCCGTAACACATCGACGGATATCAGCGTTACTACGTACACGTACAAAACATCGGCAGGTAAGCAAATGCTTAGATTTTCAGTTCTCTGTGACAGGTAGAAGGCCACCAAAGTGCATTAGTGTTGTTCGTGCTTAGTGTTGATACCAGGCTTGGTAATGTGTACAAGGGGCGTGAACAGCGTCAGATGTTGAGTGAGCGTTGTGAAGGACTTGGAAATGGCGTTTACTCGTGTGAGAAAGGGTTATCATCACCTGACAGAGGTTGGAAGTGATCTCATTACGGGTCTCCGTATGCCCAACTGGACGAATCGTGCAACACCCAGATCTGTGAGGCACTTGGACGGAACTACATGGGAACCTGAGGGCAAGCTTACTCGTCGTAAGGGTTCAGGTCGACTACGTCTCGCCACCAGAAGTGAGGATCATCCCATCGTGCACCAAGCACATCGTAAACTCTTCACGTCTGCACTTGGCATCCCAGAAAAAGTAATGGATGACTCGCAGTATTCTGTGTCGTCCCTCACCATTGGTCGCAGGCTAACTGTAGCCGGACTGCGAAATTACGGTCACATTCGCAGACTGTCGTTAACACACCATCACAAGCGGCTGTCTCTGGAGAGGCGACATGATCGGGTAGCGTGGGCTGCCTAATCAGTGGCGTCGCATTGTGTTCAGCGAGGACTGCGCCCTTTACTCGTACATCGATATCTACATCCATACATTTGTGCGCACTGTAATTAATCTAATTTTATACACACCATCCCTATAGGAGTGATACGTGTGGGGCTGTAGTAGATTCCTAGAGTTATAAGTTAAATTCAGTTCTTGAAACTTTGTACAAACACTTTATCGATATAGTCAGCTATATCTTCAAGTGTCTGTTTGAGCAGTTTTTTCAGCATCTCTTTGACACCATCCCACGGATCAAACAAACCTGTGACCATTCGTGCTATCTATTTCCTTCAATGTCCACTGTTAGTCCTATTTCATATGGGTCCCGCGCACTTGAGCAGTATTCTAGAATGGGTCGCACGAGTGATTTGTTAGCAAGCTCCTTTCCAGGCTGATCGCATTTCCCCAGTATTCTATCAATAAACTGAAATCTGCAATATGTTTTACCTACAACTGAGCCTATGTGATAATTCCATTTCACATCCTTGCAAAATGTTACACCCAAGTTTTCGTATGAGATATCAATTCCGTATTTTCGTTCTGTGACGTTAACGCGTTTCCTTTTTTTTAATATTTAATACAAGTTGCCAGTCTTCGCACAACTTTGAAATGTTACCAAGATCTGACTGAATATTTGTGCAGCTTCTTTGAGATGGTACTTCATTATGAATAACTCGATCACCTACGAAGAATCTGAGGTTACTATTAATTCTGTATGCAAGTTCTTTAATATACGACACGAACAGCAAGTGAGATGGTACTTCATTATGAATAACTCGATCACCTACGAAGAATCTGAGGTTACTATTAATTCTGTATGCAAGTTCTTTAATATACGACACGAACAGCAAGGGTTTCAACATACTTCCTGACAAACTCCCGAAGTTCCTTCTACATTTTACAGTGACCTTCCATCTAAGATTACATGCTACTTCCTCCCTGTAAAACAACCTTCGGTCTCGTCACAAGTTTCTCAGGGATGACGATCGTTGACGAGTATGACGGTGTAGGAAGAGACATAGCGGTGTTAGTCCTGGAGTCATAGTGAGGGTATGACTTCAGTTCACGGCTGGTAATGATTGAGAGAAATCTGACAGCACAACGTTACGTCGCGAATATCCAGTGTCCTCTTTTGTTATCTCTCATGAGACAATAGTGTGGTGCCATTTTTCAACAGCACAATGTTCGTCCACACCTGGCACGTGTCTCTATTTGTTTGTTTTGTTTTGCTTTAGGGCACCAAAAACAACTGGGGTCATACGCGCCCAAGTCGATGTGTCTCTATGAATGTCTGCGTGATGCTGAAGTACTCCCATGGCAAACAAGACCCCAGTTATGTCCCTGGTAGAACATGCGTGAGTTCGGTTTGGACGTCAACTGTGTCCCAGTGTCAGTATCCATAATATCAATGACCTTCACGACAACTGTGGACCAGCTAACCTCAGGAAAGGATACAAGGGCCTTATGATAAATTTCCCAACGGATTCAAGCCAAAGAGGTGCATGTAATATTGGTAAATAGGCTGCCGATTTCTTTGTGGATCACTGAAATAACATCAGTGACCCTCTACATCCATGAACTTTCATTTCGCTTCCACCTTCCTGTAGATCACATGGCTTCTGAGGGTAAAAGCAATGTGTTCCGCCCGTTCCCATCGGTAATGGGGCAGTACGGATTCGGTATCTATGGGTCCATTGTTCTCCTTATGTTAACAATGATATCACTTGAGCATGTCTCCAAATCGCACACACATGCTCTTTCTAACGTACATAATGACATCACTGTTATGTAAACAAACTGGTCCCTTGGCTGGTGCCGTTTGTTGTTGTGGTCTTCAGTCCAGAGACTGGTTTGATGCAGGGCTCCATGCTACTTTATCCAGTGCAAGCCTCTTCATCTCTGAGTAACTACTGCAACCTACAGCCTTCTGTATCTGCTTAGTGTATTCATCTCTTGGTCTCCCTCTACGATTTTTACCCTCCATGCTGCCCTCCAATACTAAATTGGTGATCCCTTGATGCCTCAGAAAGTGTCCTACCAACCGATCCCTTCTTCTAGTCAAGTTGTGCCACTGATTCCTCTTCTATCCAATTCTATTCAGTACCTTCTCATTAGTTACGTGATCTACCAATTTAATCTTCAGCATTCTACTGTAGCACCACATTTCAAAAAGGTTCTGTTCTCTTCTGTCGAAACTATTTATCGTCCATGGCTACACCCCGTACAAATACTTTCAGAAAAAGCTTTCTGACACTTAAATCTATACTCGATGTTAACAAATTTCCTTTCTTCAGAAACGCTTTCCTTGCCATTGCCAGTCTACATTTTATATTCTCTCTACTTCGGCCAACATCAGTTGGATTGGACTGAATTGGATTGTTTGGGGGAGGAGACAAGACAGCGAGGTCATCAGTCTCATCGGATTAGGGAAGGACGGGGAAGGAACTCGGCAAATTGAAAGGGGACATTTGCCTGGAGCGATTTAGGGAAATCACAGAAAACTTAAATTAGGATGGTCGGACGCGGGATTGACCATCATCAGTTCTTTTCCTCCCAAATAGCAAAACTCATCTACTACTTTAAGTGTCTCGTTTCCTAATCTAATTCCCTCAGCATCACCCGATTTAATTCGACTATATTCCATTATCCTCGTTTTGCATATTTCTTCATTTCTAGACATTGTCCATCCCGTTCAGCTGCTCTTCCAGGTCCTTTTGCTGTCTCTGATAGAATTACAATGTCGTCAGCAAACCTCAAAGTTTTATGTAAACAAAATAGCCATCAGCTCGTTTAATCCTCATATAAACAAACTGGACATTTAGCTGAGTTCATAACATAAACAAAATGGCCACTAGATATCCTCCTTGGTAATTTACGTAATGTGCAGATCTTTGTCCCCTTTCAATTTGCCTCCTACCCCGTCCCCTGCCCCCATCACCCACTCCTCTACGACAACTGGGTGACTTAGAGAAATGGCTCTGAGAACTATGGGACTTAGCTTCTAAGGTCATCAGTCCCCTAGAACTTAGAACTACTTAAACCTTACTAACCTAAGGACATCACACACATCCATGCCCGAGGCAGGATTCGAACCTGCGACCGTTGCGGGCGCGCGGTTCGAGACTGTAGCGCCTAGAACCGCTCGGCCACCCCGGCCGGCGGTGACTTAGAGACGCTGGGAAATTCAAAGATGGTGTCATCCTATAGGCTGAAACACAGTGATTTATGTCACATGTAATTTATCACCCAATCAGTTTATTATTTTAATTTATATCACTGTTATCTTAATTACTATAAATTATGTCATTCCACTTATCTTAATTAATGTACTTTGTTATGACTATCCGGTGTGGTCGAGCGGTTCTAGGCGCTTCAGTCAGGAACTGCGCGACCGCTACGATCGCAGGTTCGAATCCTGCTTCGGGCATGGATGTGTGTGATGTCCTTAGGTTAGCTAGGTTTAAGTAGTTCTAAGTTCTAGGGGACTGATGACCTCAAATGTTAAGTCCCATAGTGCTGAGTGCCATTTGAACCATTTTTGTTCTGACTATCAAAATGTGGCTGGCTATATATTAATATCGCCCTTACCTTAATTATTATAATTTGTGACAAAAAAATTTTTTTTTTAACACTTCGACAGTACAAACGTGAATGTGTGAAAAATGATGGGGCATTATCCTATTAGTTTAATTACTATGATTTAATGAAGTCATGACATTTTCTGGAACATGTGACCACTTTCCATTTCTGTATATACAGTTTTTGTGATATTTTCAGCCGTTTTGGCCAGGTTTGTCCAATTCCTCTAAATTGTCATCCAGAGACACATATAAATACGAGACTTTTATTGTTCGACACTTATTACAATGCACCAATTATACAAGTTACACTGATTTCCTGCATTTACGACTCTGAAATCAGAAAATGCATCCATTGCTGGTCACACACGAGATATCGCTAATATTTTATGTCCAAACAATTTCTGTCCGTCATCACTCTAATAGAAATAGGAGAGACATGCAATTTATTTAAAACATACAGTAAAAGTAAGCATTATGCAGCTGCAGGCTTTCTCAGCTTATTCCAGTGATGAACGCTTCTCGGGTCATCAGCCGAGTGGTGGCGTCGTCTTGTCGCAACGCTTCAATGAGTTTCGTACTCATCGCCCTCCAGCGAGGATGATGGGTACGAAACTCATCGAAACGTTGCGACAAGACGACGCCACCACTCGGCTGATGACCCGAGAAGCGTTCATCACAGGTAAGCATTAGTTCTGTGGCCACGTGCGTGCCTCTGCTGTGCCACTGCGATATGCTCCTTCCGGGCTCCGCTATGCTTCTGTTCGTCGCGCCGCAGCCACCAGTTCATCACTGTGATATGTGTGGGCGGTGGCTGTGTAAACAGTTGACGCTTGCCTTGCACCCCGTACAAATGGAGCCTCTGTCTTGAGTTATGACACAGGCCGCTACATGGATCAGTCATAGCTACCAGTCTTAAAACATGTTAAATAATTTTGCATCATCTGTTTCTCAGTTGTTGAGAATACTTCCAGTATGAGATGTTGTTATCATTCCACTATGAGGCCATAATATTCCTATCTACACAAAGCTATACCGAAACTCCAGGTCCATTAACCACATATGGACTTCATTTACTACAGACGTCCTTTGGTAGAATGTCTCTGTTAAAGTGTAGATGTGGGATGTCACCTTCCACTTACACTACAGTGTTATCTTATTTAGCATCAAATGATTACACCGTTTTGTGTTATGTTTACAGATTACTCAAACACTTGACTCGTGTATTTGGACTGAAGTCTGTAGACTTGGTTTGTGCTTTTCAAATTCCTTTATTACGGCCCTGCATCATTATTATGTACAAGCAGTAGCAGTTTGTTTGAGGCATCCAGTTGCCCCCGACGGTCCCGCAATACTGACCGAGTGTGACGTGGACGAACGGTAGCGCAGTGCGACTGCTTCTGTCAGCGACGTCCTCCAGACTCGGCAGCTGAGGCGTGGCCGGTGTCTCCAGTGCTTCAACAGCCGTGGCCCACTGTAGAAGTGCTGAGGCTGGCCCCGCGGCAGGCTGCCCTGCTGACTCCATACAGCATTCCTGGCGGCACCCGAAGTATCATAGACCCATGGTGGTAGTACTGAGATACCAATACAAGATGATTTCGGTACAAAAGCGGCTACGTATTTGTGTGCTCAAGGACTGCACTTGCTTGGGCTTTGCTATGCCTTGTGACACATTCCGTAATTGCTGGTATGGAAAGGCTTCCATTTTTTTCCGCTTAGATGCTGCTGTGACCTTTCCACATTTTGTCTGGCTGGCTCGCCTCACAGCACGCGACGATTGTGTTGTTTTTTGTAAGGCATAACATCAGCGATCGCCTGCTGCTGGCTCTGCTGTAACCTACTACCTACTTTGGGTGTTTCTGACAAAATATGTTCGGTATGCTGCAGTCGGAACTGACGTCCCAATTACGAGTGGATAGCTTTCCCCCGTTAAAACTTCATAATGCTACCACTGTTTTAGCGATTAGAGATACAGTGTATCCCTCGTAATACTAGTCATGGGTTTCGGTATATATTTGCAGTTTAGTTTTTGGAGTTTGTAGTTGTTGTCAGGAAAACAAATACTGCTAATAATGTCTTTAATGCGATGCATTTAACAGAAAGTGCTGCTTTGTCCCCTATTACAAAAAAAAGGCTCTGAGCACTATGGGACTTAACACCTGAGGTCATCAGTCCCCTAGAACTTAGAACTACTTAAACCTAACTAACCTAAGGACATTACACACATCCATGCCCGGGGCAGGATTAGAACCTGCGATCGTAGCGGTCGCGCGGTTCCAAACTGAAGCGCCTAGAACCACTCGGCCATTCCAGCAGGCTCGCCTATTACATACAAACTGATTTTAAAGAGGAATTTTACGTGATTATTCGATTGAGAGTTCTCAAATTACCCTATTTCAGGGTATTTCATGGTCCTAGAACACGTAGAACCAGCCAAGAAAGATTAAACCACCGTAAGGCAGATTTCATCCATTCCATGCTGCATAAAGCTCTCCCAGACGGCACTATTATCTGTATCAAAAATCAGATACGCAACATCTCCGTATCACTTTGCGATGTGGGGCGTGATTTCTTGTCATGGTCATTTCGCGAGGCGTATCGGGGTGGAACCAGTATATTAACCACAATGTTCTCCCCCCAATTTTTGCAACAGTAAACCTCTCTCTGTTTATAAAACCTCTCTTGCGTTTGTTGTTGAGCGCCCCAGTACTGTTCTCCCAATGACTAAACGAGTCTATGACAAATCTCGCAGTTTTATCTATTTCCTGTATCAATCCTATGTGGTATGGATCTCATACTGACGAGAAATACTTAAAAAATCGGTCGAAAAAGCTTTCTGTAAAGATTTTCTCTCGTGCATAAGATTTCCATCAGCCTGTCATCTGACTGGTTGTCTAAGACACATAAGTGCGCGTCATTAGCCCAAACACTAATGCACATTAAATGTGTTCTATCTCAGAAACCATTTCTATCTCAGAAACCATTTGGAAAAGGGCACATGTTTTTTTTGATTTGATTGAGATTTCTTCTTATATCCCTAAAATTAGCCGTTATTCCCGTGGTCCCATGTATCCACCACAAACAAAGAGTATGGTGCAGAAAAATGGCTCTGAGCACTATGGGACTCAACTGCTGTGGTCATCAGTCCCCTAGAACTTAGAACTAATTAAACCTAACTAACCTAAGCACATCACACACATCCATGCCCGAGGCAGGATTCGAACCTGCGACCGTAGCAGTCGCATGGTTCCGTACTGCGCGCCTAGAACCGCGAGACCACCCCGGCCGGCTATGGTGCAGAAAACACTGGAACATTTAAAGAGGAAAAGTCTAACTACTGATAAAAACAAGCAAATATAAATTAAGAGAGAAGCTTCTTCATTTACCTCCATTACGTCCCGTCTGTATAGGTTCACTCATTTTGAAGTGTAGGTCGCAGCTAAATCTCCGTAACACCCTTCGAAAATCAGAGTTTCCTCTGCGTTACATTAATAGGAAACTACGCATCCTTCAGTCTTGTACCGAACAGAGTTGCTTCCCCCAACCCATCAATTAACCAGAATGAGGTCTCTTCTGGTACTTTACGTCTTAACCGTATTCTGCGAGGCGGCCGCGGTGGCCGAGCGATTCTAGGCGCTTCAGTCCGGAACCGCGCGACTGCTGCGGTCGCAGGTTCGAATCCTGCCTCGGGCATGGATGTGTGTGATGTCCATAGGTTAGTTAGGTTTAAGTAGTTCTAAGTTCTAGGGGACTGATGACCTCAGATGTTAAGTCCCATAGTGTTCAGAGCCATTTGAACAACATTCTGCGAAAGCTCTGTCTACTAGCTTTCCGCCTCTCCAAGACCCCAAGTGTCTTCCTTTGTGGTGATTTTTCCCTTACTCTCACCAGAGTCCGCATACACATTTTGCGCTCTTAGTCTTTGATTGGTACTCTCATCAAAACCCTTAAAACCGAGCCCACATTGGTCAGTCAACTCACTTCTACTCCACTGCCGTGCTAGATCCTCCCACATGAATTTCCGATGTAGCCACCGTCTATAAATAAAAAATATACTTTTTCAAAAATAAAATCACACCTGAAAGTTAAGGGGGGTAGACCGTCGTGACGCTAGAATTTGGAACCTATATTCATTATTTTTTCAATAAATTAACAAACAAATTACAACACTGACTTTGGATCTTAGTTGTACATCCTTAAGATTGTATTTTGCATTTTTTTGAGTAGGACACTACACGACATTGACGAAACGGCTTCGCGGAATGCGAGGGCGATTGGTGGGTGCTCTATACGCCACAATTTTCAACCTAGAACAAAATTTCAAAAACCGTTTTGGAAATGGTGAATTTGTCTAACGTATCTCGTAGGGACATTTTAAAAATATGGTTTTTAACAAAATGGTAGCACTGTAAAGTAAAAATCAATTTTTCGACGAACTATCCACGGTGCTGCATAGACATAATGCCACACATAGCTGTGGAAGAGGCTGCTGTGTCCGGCATCCGCTGTATCTGAGAGCGTGGGTAATCCTCGCTTCATGCTTCTCCACGTCGTTGCCCAGTATACACCTCTTTCACCAGGTATGTGTTACCCTTCCTCTGGCAGGAGTACGGCCAGTGTCTAAGGCAGGTTTCGGCCATTGGCCTCTAACCGAAGAATGGTAGATACTGAAATGAAACAATCTGTTTAAGGTCCCCCCAACTGGACTCTTGTGGCAGCCCTTGCGTCGCCAGTAAAACACGCTGTAGATACAGTCTGGCCTCAAGTTCTTGCCCGCTGCCCGTGCGCAGCAGAGCCAGTCAGCAGACCGTCGGAGCCTGTCAGGGATCGCGTCAGCCCGACTGTGAGTCCCGCAGGGAGGCGACAGGCGCTCCCCGGGCTGGCCGGCCGGGCAGCGAGCCATTTAATTGTGTGGGCGGCGAGCGCGGGCCGCCATTACGGGTAATGACGGGTTCCCCGGCCAGCGACGCCCCCGTAATCGCGAGGAAATGCCGATCCCAGATCCCCAATTGATAGGCACCGGGGCGCGCGTCTGTTTGTGCTCGCTTCGCCTCGCCTCGCCTCGCCTGTTCCTGTTGACTCCTTTTATTCTGCGCTCCGCTGCCCGCCTTTTCCCGCCGAACAATGCCGCCGCGGCGGGGGTGGGGAAGCGCGAGACGGTACCTGCTTGCTGCCTGCGGAAAAATACGTGCTTCCTGCGATACCCGCCGACTCCGGCCGCAAACTCGCCACGAGCAGTTCCACGTCGATATGGACTAAACTGTGACTCCGCTATCAGTAATTTCTGTGAATGCTATTTTTAGGCAACTGCCTTTTTTTAGTTGTGATTTGTCTCAGTTCAAAATCGTAGCTAACGATCTCAAAACCTTTATACTATATCTGATTATCTGCTAACTGGTGTTTCCGACCAGCTGAACTGTGTCAGGCTTGTTTCTTTGTTAGTCTGATATTCCGTGGGACATTTGCACGATAAATCGTAATGATGCGGACCGAGTCATTTTACACACACCCCACAACTTAATTTCTAAGTATGGCTCAATGCTGAACAATTATAAAACTTTTTTTTTGAACTACACTCCTAGAAATTGAAATAAGAACACCGTGAATTTATTGTCCCAGGAAGGGGAAACTTTATTGACACATTCCTGCGGTCAGATACATCACATGATCACACTGACAGAACCACAGGCACATAGACACAGGCAACAGAGCATGCACAATGTCGGCACTAGTACAGTGTATATCCACCTTTCGCAGCAATGCAGGCTGCTATTCTCCCATGGAGACGATCGTAGAGATGCTGGATGTAGTCCTGTGGAACGGCTTGCCATGCCATTTCCACCTGGCGCCTCAGTTGGACCAGCGTTCGTGCTGCACGTGCAGACCGCGTGAGACGACGCTTCATCCAGTCCCAAACATGCTCAATGGGGGACAGATCCGGAGATCTTGCTGGCCAGGGTAGTTGACTTACACCTTCTAGAGCACGTTGGGTGGCACGGGATACATGCGGACGTGCATTGTCCTGTTGGAACAGCAAGTTCCCTTGCCGGTCTAGGAATGGTAGAACGATGGGTTCGATGACGGTTTGGATGTACCGTGCACTATTCAGTGTCCCCTCGACGATCACCAGTGGTGTACGGCCAGTGTAGGAGATCGCTCCCCACACCATGATGCCGGGTGTTGGCCCTGTGTGCCTCGGTCGTATGCAGTCCTGATTGTGGCGCTCACCTGCACGGCGCCAAACACGCATACGACCATCATTGGCACCAAGGTAGAAGCGACTCTCATCGCTGAAGACGACACGTCTCCATTCGTCCCTCCATTCACGCCTGTCGCGACACCACTGGAGGCGGGCTGCACGATGTTGGGGCGTGAGCGGAAGACGGCCTAACGGTGTGCGGGACCGTAGCCCAGCTTCATGGAGACGGTTGCGAATGGTCCTCGCCGACACCCCAGGAGCAACAGTGTCCCTAATTTGCTGGGAAGTGGCGGTGCGGTCCCCTACGGCACTGCGTAGGATCCTACGGTCTTGGCGCGCATCCGTGCGTCGCTGCGGTCCGGTCCCAGGTCAACGGGCACGTGCACCTTCCGCCGACCACTGGCGACAACATCGATGTACTGTGGAGACCTCACGCCCCACGTGTTGAGCAATTCGGCGGTACGTCCACCCGGCCTCCCGCATGCCCACTATACGCCCTCGCTCAAAGTCCGTCAACTGCACATACGGTTCACGTCCACGCTGTCGCGGCATGCTACCAGTGTTAAAGACTGCGATGGAGCTCCGTATGCCACGGCAAACTGGCTGACACTGACGGCGGCGGTGCACAAATGGTGCGCAGCTAGCGCCATTCGACGGCCAACACCGCGGTTCCTGGTGTGTCCGCTGTGCCGTGTGTGTGATCATTGCTTGTACAGCCCTCTCGCAGTGTCCGGAGCAAGTATGGTGGGTCTGACACACCGGTGTCAATGTGTTCTTTTTTCCATTTCCAGGAGTGTATATAAAGATGTGAGTTAGTACTTCCTGCCCACTACATTTTACACGTTACAGTAATAGAAATTCTTCTACTGAATAGGATTTGTCAAGCATAAATTTTACTCTTCCATCTGTCAACCGTTTTATATCCCTGGATAAGCTCAAAAATATTTGTTGCAGTGTTGTGCACCCCTTTTTGTGCTAAAGGCAACCTTAATGTGGAGCACTGAATGTCATTTTTCTTTCTTCTATAGTAATTATGTACATCATTGATGCTTTTGAACTGCAGTGAATTGTTTACAACGAACTTGATGAGGGAATAAACATACTGTGAAACAGTAGTCAGAATGTCTAATTCTTTAAACAGATGTATACGAGATGATACTGGGTGTGCACCACACATTCCTGTTACGCACGTTTTTGAGCAATGAAGACTTCCTTCCTTAAAGATGAGTTGCTCGAGAGCACTATCCCATGCGACATTATTGAATGAAAATATGCAGAATATGTCAACTTTCTGATTTGTGAATTTCCAAGATTTGCAATGATTCTAAGTGTAAATGTGACTGATCTAAGTCGTTTTAGGTGTTCCAAAATGTGTTGTTTCTTTTTTTTTCAATTTAAATTCTCATCAATATGAACACCAACGAATTTTGAAGTTTTCCGTCCTACTCTGTCCTACTTATTATTTCGTCACCATGTGCTACACTTATCATTGATGTAGTAACCCCCCACCCCAGTCGCAACCAACTGCTATGTTTCCTCCTGCAAAGGACCTAAACTTTGCGTTTTCAGTAGCTCAGCTGACAACAAGTTATGTGATAGTTAATATCTGCTATTATTCTTCCCCAGTTTTATATGATATACGGAAGCTGAGTTTGTGCAGACAGAAAATTCTATCTCACCTAAACAGAGTGAATATGGTTTACATTTCTGCTTTCTTTGACCTTAATTTTGTATTAATGGCACAAGTGTGAAAATATTGATTGTGTGATGCTGAGAATCATAACATAAATTACCACACAGTGCAGTAAGACTCCGCGTATAGAGTATTAATTCTAACCGTTTTGTTATGTTCGCAAGGATTTGAAGTACATTTTCAGACACTCGATATAGCGATAATTCAAAATGTCATTGACATCAGACTTGGAGAAGTTGCTACAGCGTCTTTAGGCCGTCTTCGTCAAAGAAAGGTTAGTTTCTAAGTTTGAGAATCAACTTAAGTCAGATCACTTATTACCAAGTGTGAAACCTCCCCCACTCAGTTGCTTTCATTGCCGGAAGTATTAGCAGGTGCACACTGTGAATTATGTTGCTAGTAAGTTATGACAGTAGAAAAATTTAATAATCCTTACGATTTTCCAGACACAGTTCTCACTGTGATTACTGACTGCTCTACGTATCCATCCACATCCAGGAGGGTTAAACTGTGGTGTTGGATCGCCCCTGAAATCTTAGTTGTGGGGACAGACCGATCTTCAACACAGCCCGATGTTTAGGGTACGTTGAAACGTGACTTTGGTTGTGAATTTCAAAGTCAAATACGGGTTGTGGTAACAAATTTACCGAAAGCGAAGCCTAATGTTCCCCCCGCGCCGTGTTGAAAAATGTGAGGTGGGATCCAGTATTTTACCTTCAGGAGAGGGAATCGTGAAGATTCAAGACTCCCTATGAAGAATGCGCAGCTTAAAAGAACCATAACAGATAACTTAAGTGTGAAAATGGAGTATTGGAACACTGTGCCAAAGAAGTCATTGTGGGATTTGAAAGGGGTGATAAGAGTGAAATACAGTGTGACGAATAATGATAATTCTGTTCCCCTTGTTTAGACTGTCCCATACCCGAAAATTTTGTGCTGTGTAGTTATTGATGGAGAGTGGCTAGAGTCGGATAAAGAGATTATATCTTGTAATTTCTTAGACTTTCCCGGCGATTTGATGACATCTCGTGGAAATCGGGTTTTCTGCCGGATGTCAGCGTCTTCCAAACACGATATTTCGACGTCATTACTTGACGTCTTCATCAGGTGATCCCTGAGACTGGCTGCTTGCTGGACCGGGTCGCATATTTATGCCTGCCTGGTGCCTGGTGTTCTGTTTGCTGTTCCCTAGTCGGTCCGCGCCCGCGAGTCGCGCTATCCTGCCGCTCTAGGTGTTCCCTATTCCGTCCGCGCCCACTCCAGCCGCCTCCAACTGCGGTCGTGGCCTCCTGGTGTTGCCTTCTCGGTCCGCGCCCGCGAGTGGCGCTCCCCTGCCGCTCTGGACGTTCCCTATTCCGTCCACGCCCACTCTGGCCGCCTCCAACTACGGCTGAGGCTTCCTGGTGTTCCCTTCTTAGTTCGTGCCCGCAGTGTGCGGATGTCTGAGGCTCATTGTTGGTGTTGGAAACATATTTTCTCCGGTATTGCTTCAGCAGTTCAAATGCCAGGTTCCATGCAGTGCTTAGCTGGTATCCTGCTTCCCGGTTAATCAGTTTTTGTGCCATCTTTATTTCTATAGATTCAGTGATGACACTATCGCAGAACCTGGGGGTGTGGACCATGACGTTGGTGTTCTCATAATCCATGGAATGTTCCAACTCTAGGCAATGTTCTGCTACTGCTGATTTTGTGGCCTGCCTTAGCCTGATATGTCGCTGGTGTTCCTTACATCTGATTTCCACCGTTCTCGTCGTTTGGCCAATGTAGGACATACCGCATTCACAAGGAATATTGTAAATGCCAGGCTTCCTTAAGCCCAGGTCATCTTTGACTGTTCCAAGTAAAGCCCTGATTTTGCTAGGTGGGCAGAAGACACTCTTGATGTTATGTTTCATTAGTATTCTTCTCTGTCCACTCGCGGTGCGTCGGCGGTAAAGAGCTAGTAAAGTATGGGGCCGAGTACGGACCCCTGCGGTACGCCGGCACGGATGGGTCTGTTTGTGGACGTTCCCTGTTCTGCCCGGACGTGGAAAGTCCTGCCAGATAGGTAGGACCTGAGATCGTGCGACGTCGGTACCCCGAGTACAAACAACTTGTAGTCGAGGCCGTCATGCCACACGGAGTCGGAGGCGCGTGAGACGTCCAGGAATACCGCCCCAAGGCATTCCCTCGTCGCGCCCTCATCGCGGGTTCCACGAGGCGGAGCAGCTGATGGGGCGTGGAGTGACCTCCACGGAAACCAAACTGCTCGTCTGGCAGTATGTGTTCTTGGTCCACGTGTTGTAGAAGTCGCCGCACGTAAAGTCTGTCGAAGACCTTCGAGAGACATGGGAGGAGGCTGATGGGCCTGTAGCTGGATGGCGACCGGGGGTCCTTGTCCTGCTTCGGGATGGCCACTACCTCGGCATGTTTCCACACCGAGGGGTAGACACCCGAAGCAAGGATTTCGTTAAAGACTGTGGCTAGGTATGGCTCATACTCCTGAGGAAGATTCCTAAGGGGTGAGTTTCGGATGCCGTCGATGCCGCCTGCCCTCCGGGCGTTGAGTGATCGGAGTTGCAGTGCGACTTCTTCGTCGGTGATGGGGTCTATGCTGTCACCTTCCTCTCGTGCGTCGAGGAAGACTGGGAGACGTTCTTCCACTAGCCGGACGTGGGCCTCGACAATGTCTTCTACTACGGGCCGGAAGTTTGCTTCAAAAGTGTCCGCTAGGACACTTGCCTTGGCATCCGACTCGCAGACGTGATCCTGTCCGAGTTGCAGGGGAGGAATGCGCTGCCTGCGGCGCAGAAAGCCTCTCACGACGCGCCATGCACTGCCGTCGTCCGGGTCGAGGGACTCGACAAGGTCGGCCCATGCTTGATTGCGGTGTTCGCGGACGGCCGCAGTGATTGCACGACGCATGCGGTTTACGCGGCGTTTCGTTGCTGGCTGTCTCGTTATTTACCACTCGCGGAAGATATGGTTTTTCGCCACTATAAGCTCCCGTATTTCTTGCGGGAGGCGACGCGACCTGTCTTGTGGCCGACGAGTGCGACCAGGTGTGTCAGTCTCTGCAGCTTGCAGGAGCGCCTGATTTAGGGAAGTGATGGCGGCTTCCGCCCCTACCTCCTCCGGATCAGGGGCATCTGTGAGGTACTCCCGTACCTCGGCTTGGAAGTGCTCGATGTTGACTTTCCTGAAGGATGGACGACTGGCCCGCACCGCCGCGTCGACGACGTCTGTGTCAAAGATCACTGACAAGTGATCTGATGACAGAGCCGTCCTCGTCTCGGCAGTCGTAAACCGATCGCCCCCCTCAGTATAGCAACGTCGAGAACGTCAGGTTGTCCGCGCACTGGGATGTGGGTCGGGTCGTAGGGCCCTAGAATGATGGCGCCATGTATGAGGGCGGCGCGTTCAAGTCGGCGCCCGCTGGCATTGATGAGGCGGGAGTTCCAGTGGGCGGACTTTGCGTTAAAGTCCCCCCCCCCCCCCCCCGATGAATAGCCTTTCCTCCATGGCCAGTAGGGTGTCAAAATCGGCCTCTTGCAGAACACCCCGCGGCGGCCGGTATGCCGCCACGAAAGTGATCTTGCCGACGGACGTGTTAACGGTCACACCGGTGGCTTCAAGGTGTTCGAGTTGTGGCAGTTGCACAGGGTAGTGCCGCAGGGAGGACCTGACATATGCCGCCGTACCGCCGCTGTGGGTCGGCCGGTCGGTGCGGTAGCAGCTGTAGTTTGCGACCCTGACGTGCACACCGGGTTTTAGGAATGTTTCACAGACGAGGCAGATGTCCACTGCCTCGCTGTGTAGAAATTCCCTAAATTCACCCTGCTGGGGCACAAGACTGTTTGCGTTGAAAACGCAAACAGACAGGCCATGGGTATGGCCGTTATCCATGATTGTGGGGCTGGGCGATGGCCTGGAGGGCCGTCGCAGCTGCGGAGACTAGAGTGGGTAGTTGTGTCATGATTCTGTTTAATGTTTGCAGTAGCGTCTGCAGATCATCGGTGATAGCGCTCGCGGCCGCGGGGACGGTAGGGAACATCCAGAGCGGCAGGGGAGCGCCACTCACGGGCGCGGACCGAGAAGGCAACACCAGGAGGCCACGACCGCAGTTGGAGGCGGCCGGAGTGGGCGCGGTAGGAATAGGGAACACCTAGAGCGGCAGGATAGCGCGACTCGCGGGCGCGGACCGACTAGGGAACAGCAAACAGAACACCTCGCGTGGATCTGCACGGAGATAACTTGTCCTCCAATGTGTGATGGAGTTCGCAGCAGTTATTGCTTTGCCTCCCATGCATGCCGATGTAATGCGTCTTCACATGTAGATTGTCTTCTTGGGTGTCTCCTCAGCACAGTTCTGCAGTGCTAGCTATGCAGCGAGCAGGTGTGGCCAGCGGGTGGTGACGCTGGGCGGCAGTTTGCGGCCCAGCGTCCGGATTTGGGCGTTGTGTGACCGGCCTGCACGTTCGTAAAAGGTGCGGGCTGTCGCCTGGAAGAGGTCACGGAGCAGAGGTACTTCCGCGATGTCGTGAAGATAAGCGATGGGGAAATCGTAAGGCAGGTGTAAGGCCAACCGAAGGATGCGATTCTGCAGTGTCTCCAGCTTCTTCAGGTTCGTGTCGGCGGCGTTCCCCCAGACGACGGCGGCATATTGGAGTACAGGGCGGAGCAGCGCCTTGTAGAGAGTGATGCCCAGCCGCGGTGGTAGTTGGGAACCGGGGTTCAGCACCGGGTACAGGATGCGGAGCCTGTGCCGCACTTTGGTCTTCACTTCACGGATGTGCGGAACCCACGTGAGTCGGCGGTCGATGGTGACGCCGAGGTAATGCGCCGTTGGACGGCATGGGACAGGGCTGTCACCGACGGTGAGCGGTTGCAGACCTGCAGGAACGAGTCGGTTGGTGACGAGCAGGAACTGCGTCTTGGCCCCATTGAATTGTAGACGCCACTTGACGGCCCAGGCTGCCAGGGTGTCAACGGCGAGCTGCAGACGTCGGCGCATGACGGCGGCATTGAGGCTCCTCGTATATAGAGCCGTGTCATCCGCGTAAAGGGCGAGCCGCACATGGTCGATCTTCGGCGCGTCAGAAGTGTACAGCGAATACAGGAGCGGCCCCAAGACCGAGCCCTGTGGAACACCGGCATTGATGCGCGGACGGAGGACAAGCCATGCGCGGCCCGCACATGGAAGGTCCTATCGGCAAGATAGGAACGGATGAGACGGACGTGCGACGTCGGGACCCCAAGTTCAAAAAGTTTGAATAAGAGGCCGCGGTGCCACACTGTCGAAAGCACGCGACACGTCCAGGAACACCGCGCCGAAGAACTCGCGCTGCTCGAGGGCGACGAACGCATCTTCCACTAGCCGAAGGAGTTGGTGAACTGACGAGTGGCCCCTGCGAAAGCCGAACTGCTCTTCGGGCAGGAGGCCTTCCTCGTCAACGTGGCGCTGCAGCGGCCTGGTGTACACCCTTTCAAAGACCTTGGAGACGGCCGGCAGTAAACTAATAGGTCTGTAGTTCGCAGGCTGACGCAGATCCTTCCCCATCTTCGGAATCGCCACGATCTCTGAATGCTTCCAGGACTGAGGAAAACTGCAGGACCGGAGGATTACATTAAAGACGTCGGCGAGATGAGTGACAGCCACCGGCGGCAACTTCTGGAGGAGGGCGGTGGAAACTTCGTCTGGGCCCGCAGCTTTCCTGGGGTTCAGGCACGCAGGATGCACGACACCTCCTCCGCCGTCGTCTGTTCAATGACGTCATCATCGTCGCGTGCCTCCAAGTAGCGTGGGAGCCGGTCAGCAACCAGGTCGTCGTGGACAGCGTCGGTCGGGTCTTCGATCGGCGTAAACGCAGCCTCAAAGACGTCTGCGAGGGCATCAGCCTTCGCAGCTGGTTCGCAGACAGCCTGACAGTGGACCAGCAGCGGAGGGAGACGTTGCGTGCGGCGTAGGAAACGCTTCGTCGTCTGCCAGGTAGTGCCGTCGTCAAGACAGAGGGTGGCGACCTTGTTATTCCAGTCGCGATTGCGATGGTTGTCAATGGCAGCCCGGATGTCCCGACGCATCCTGTTGAGGAGGCGCTTGGTGTCGGCAGTTCTTGTCCTCTGCCACTCCCGGTATTCCCGGTTCTTCTCAGTGATGGCCGCAAGGATGTCCGGCGGCAGCTGTCGGGAGTAGTCAGGCGGAGTGCGAGGTCGGGGCGGCGTTGCTAAAGTGGCAGCGTCGATCGTGGTGGCCGCGAAGTGCAGAAGTGCTGCGTCCGCTCCAGCTTCCGCAAGGGGTGGCGCGGCGGCGAGTGAGTCCGTCACGGCTGCTTGAAACCTGCCCCAGTCGATGCCAGCAAGTGAGATGCCTCTCCGGGGCTGTTGGAGGGCGTCTAGGTCGATATAAAAAACCACTGGGACATGATCAGAAGACAGTGCCGTCCTCGCCGTGGCAGTGATCTGATGAGGGATGCCCTTGACGACCGCTATGTCGATTATATCCGGGAGGCCACGGGCAGGGAAGATCGTCGGGTCGTACGGCCCCACCACAAGCGCATGGTGAGGTTCCACTACCCGGAGCAGGCAGCGGCCAGCGGCATTGGTGGTCCTGGAGTTCCAGGTGACATGTTTACTATTGAAGTCCCCGGCGACGAACACCTGCCCCCTCAAGGAGAGCAGAGCATCGATGTCAGCAGGGTCCAGTGGACGAGACGGCGGTCGATAGGCAGCGATGAACGTGATGGCGCCCACCGAGGTGTGAACGACGACACCAGTGGCCTCCAGCGTTGCCAGTGGCGGAAGTTTTATCACGTGGTGACGAATGCCATTGCGGACGTAAACGGCTGTCCCACCACCCGCCGTCAGTCGATCGGTGCGATAGCTGGAGTAGTTGGCCGCCCTGACGTCGACCCCAGGCTGCAGGTGGGTTTCGTTGAGAAGGCAGACGTCGACGGCATCATCTCGAAGAAATTAGCGATGTTCGCCAGCTTGAGTGCGGACGCCGTTGGCATTCCACGCGACGACCGTGAGCCCTCTAACGCTGCCCATGGTGCAACTGGTGAGGGTTGACAGCGGTCGGGGCCGGAGAGGCCATCGGCACTGCAGCGGTGAGTTGCTGCGACAGGACTTCAATCAATTTCGTAGCACTGGTCACCAGGGCAGTGAGCTGCGCGACGAGGTTGGCCAGGTCAGCAGTGGAGGCAGCCGGCGCGGCCCCATCGCTGGAAGGGGGAGGCGTGGCTGCTTCGCTTTGAGAGACCACCTGGGGCTGCTCGACGGACGAAGCTGAGTGCTGGGCACCCATGGGGCTGCGACCCCCGTGCCGGCGGTCGGCGGGGCGTGGTCCGGCTGACGTCCTGGGAGAGGCAGTACCCGGGTCCGCCACTAGCAGCTGTGTTGGAGGCGCAGGAGCCGCAGGTGGCGGCACGGCCTCGGATGCGGCAGGAGCAGGAGCAGCCGACGGAGCCGGGACGGCGGAGGGCGCCCCTGACGTTGCCGCCACGAAAGAGACGCCGGGCCGTCTCGTTGCTGGCTTCTTTGGACATGGCGCTGGCGTTTGACCACGTTGGCGAGCGATGGAACGCTTCCACACCTCACACCCACGATAGCTGGCCACGTGAGCACCGCCACAGAGTGCACATGTCGGCTTCTCTGTGGGCGGACGGGGGGGGGGGGGGGGGCACGCACGTCCTGCGTGGGCGCCGGCGCATTTAACACATCTGGCCGGCATTGAGCATTGGCGCGCGACGTGGTTGATCCCCTGGCAGCGAAAGCACTGCACAGGGCCTCTCCGGGAGCGAAGATCTTCGGTCTGAACCGGAATGTCGGCGACCCGCGTCAGTTGGTAGAGTTTGCGGTTCTCCACGGTGTCGGAGCAGACGACCAGGAAGAGCAGCATATCATCGCGTGATTTAGGCGTCTTCATCTTCACGACTGCCCGGATGTAGAAGCCCAGGTCAGCGAGTTCACGATGCAGGTGATCGGCTTCCATGTTGAACGGGAGGTCGCGGATTACATTCTTTAAGACTTTGTCAGGTGCGGAAACGTGGGTATAGAATGGCATACCACGCTCAGACGCCTCCTGAGTGACTCAGCGATAATCGTCAGCAGTGCGGAGTGTGACCCTGTACAAGTCACGCCCGGCAGGCTTCACGGTGTACACGGCCGTTGTCCAGCTGCGCAACAACTTCTGCGATTCCCCATAGGGCGGCCGAAACTGGAGGACCACCGGCGGAAGATGGGAGTCTTTCTGTGGCGCAGAATCGCGCGGTAGCTGGCCCGGCACGTCAGCGAGCGCGTCGAATGAGTTGGCGACGGCAGTTGGAAGCGTCGTCGAGGACTGCATGCGTCTTGCAGTTCGCCGGGCCGGGACAAAACCATCGGCGTCAGAGGCGAAATCTTGCTTGGCCCTTTTCTCGATCGGCGAGCAGCGAACAACGGACGTCGCGGCTGTTGCCCTCCTCTTCTGTTTCCCGCTTCGTCCGCGTGGCTGAGGGGCGGTGGAGCTCTCATCTTCAGAATCGGGGAGCGGAGCAGACAGCGCTGTCTTCAAGGTTTCCTGAGCTGTGTCCATCAAATCCATAGCCATAGCATTGGTCGTCGTAAGTGGGGGGCCAGATGGGGCCGACGGCGCAAGCGCGGCCGGACGGCGATCTGCCACACCCTTCGCGTCGCTAGCAAGTGCAGGTACGTCCTTCTCACGGCTGCACATCTCAGCGACTAAACAGAACACCAGGCACCAGGCAGGCATAAATATGCGACCCGGTCCAGCAAGCAGCGGCGTGTAAGGAAGGACAGGAAGGGGAAGCACACCAAGGGGAAGAAGCACTCCACCATCCCCACCCCAACCACTTCCACACCCTCTGAGGAGCCTGCGCCCCCGACAGCACCTGTCATCGTCCTGGGAGGGGACCAGGAAACACCGGCACTGGAAGGGAACCGTGCAACCGGGCAGGATTCGGATGGTTTCGTGCTGGCGAGGAAAACCTTTCGCCAGCCGAGGCTTCCACCGGCCCGGGGAGTGGAACCCACCCCGAACAGGTTTCAGGAGGTGGCCGATGAGCCAGAGACACCACAAGACACAACAACAAAAACACAAAATCAGGTCCCCCACCACCTCCCTCCGATTGTCGTGGAGTTTACTCAGAATTACGAGGAACACTTCGAAATGTTAAAAACAGCAATCGGGGGAGGCAATTTCCAGCTAAAACCTGCTGGTGGTGACAAAATAAAAATAACAGTACGCACACTCGAGCACTACACCACAATCAAACCACTTCTCAACAACAAAAACATACCCCACTACACTTTCGCCACAACAAAAACACGTAATAAAAACATTGTCATCAGAGACCTACTGAGACGAGTGGCTCCCCAGGCGATCAAAACAGACCTGACTACCTAGGGGAACGTCGTCAAGGCGGTCCAACAGATGGGCAACATAGGGAGCAAATGGCCCCTGTATTGTAAGCAGGCTGTTTATGTTTTCTTATTGGCAACGTTACATAGCGCTCTGTATGAAAATCACTGGCTGTGCTGTGTGCAGTCTGTGGCCAGTTTGCATTGTTGTCTGCCATTGTAGTGTTGGGCAGCTGGATGTGAACAGCGAGTAGCGTTGCGCAGTTGGAGGTGAGCCGCCAGCAGTGGTGGATGTGGGGTGAGAGATGGCGGAGTTTTGAAATTTGTAAGACTGGATGTCATGAACTGCTATATATATATTATGACTATTAAGGTAAATACATTGTTTGTTCTCTATTAAAATCTTTCATTTGCTAACTATGCCTATCAGTAGTTAGTGCCTTCCGTAGTTTGAATCTTTTATTTAGCTGGCAGTAGTGGCGCTCGCTGTATTGCAGTAGTTCGAGTAACCAAGATTTTTGTGAGGTAAGTGATTTGTGAAACGTATAGGTTAATGTTAGTTAGGGCCATTCTTTTGTAGGGATTTTTGAAAGTCAGATTGCGTTGCACTAAAAAATATTGTGTGTCAGTTTAAGCACAGTCTTGTACAATTGTTCTAAGGGGACGTTTCATATGTCGACTCTTAGCCGAGGATACCTCACTGGAATCTACTGATTTTTTCTTGTAGTTTGTGTAATTAGTGTAGCTTTTGTTTATTGCTAGCGCGTAAGTATAGAGAGAATTTCCTTTGTAGTTTTTCATTGTCGTACACAGTTGTGGCTTGCATGTAGATTTGCACCAAGTATTTCGCAGCTGCGCTTGCAATTATCTAGATATTATTTTCAATGCTATGTTAATGTGTTTTGATATTTTGCTCTTCAAATTGTGCTTTTCTGTGTTGTCGTGTGAAATATTGTGACAATAATGGCGTGTGAAAAACATAATACTAGGCTCCAAAGTAAACTGAGAAATGACAGTGAAGGCGAAAGCAGGATGGTAGCGCCGCAGAGTAATGAATTAACTAATGTTCAAAGTAGTAATTTTGTAATTGTGCATAGGGAAATGGAGCGGGCTGCAAATAATGGTGTAGGCAGTGAAACAATTAGTGAACAGGGAAGCATTATCGATCGATCGGTCGGCAACAGCTCGCCTCAGGAAACCGAAATGACAGAACACAATATTGCAAATACTGTAGACTCAGGTTTTGGGTCCTCACCGTTTTCTCAAATGAGTCAAGACACATTTTCTGCTTGTCAAAACGTGAATGTTGCCGGTGAAAATGCACTGCCAAAAAGCATAGAGAAACACATTCCAGACACTAATACATTATTATTGCAATTAATGCAACAAATGGAACAAAATCAGAGACAAACACAGCAAAAGCTTCAAAAGTTAGACAT
Organism: Schistocerca nitens; assembly: GCF_023898315.1. NCBI lineage: Eukaryota > Metazoa > Arthropoda > Insecta > Orthoptera > Acrididae > Schistocerca > Schistocerca nitens. Next base: position 924,580,707 of record NC_064617.1, on the reverse strand, counting down.
CACACTTGAACAAACACGTGAAGATTTAACTACTGTGTTACATAACATTGAATCGAAATGTCAAAAAGCCTGTAATGACGTAAAAACACAAATTTGTGAGCATTTTCAACCTATTTTTTCGCGCCATGAAAATGTATTACAGAATCACGAAGCAGCCATAAAAGAACTGCAAATTATTGTTCATGAAAATCATGAGACCTTGCAAGCTAAAATTGACTCAGTTGCATCCACCGATTCGGTTACGAAACTTGCAAAAACTGAGGAAAACTTAAAGGACACAGTAGATGCGATATCAACACAAATGGACACTCTGAAACTTGGTTCAGAAAAACACACAGAGGAAATAATTTCACTATCGGATAAAGTAGCCGAACTTTCAGATCAGTTCACTAACTTATCTACAAGGTAGATGATGATCTGAATGACACAAGACCTGTAGCTTTCACTGACACTGAAGAGTATGAACAAATTAGAAAATTCAAACAAAATCAAATCAATACACAGTACAAAAGAGAAATCCGGGAAGTACAAGATCAGTTGGCACAAGTAATACAAGAATTACATATTTCAGAGGACACTCGCGCTCCAGTACGGGAAGAGGGACATAGAAATACGGAGCAACCACAAAATAATAACACAGGACACTTCAGAAATTATGAAAGAAATTGGCAAGGCGCATTGAATTTTGAGATGGAACCGCCGAAACGAAGTAACAATGAGTTATGTGCGACTCGCCGACACGATGATTTTGACTGTAAGCTGTTCATTACTACGCGTAAATTCAAAACATTTAAGAATTCTGGCAACGACATTCATCCACGAGCATGGCTTCATCAATTCTCTCATTGTTTTCCTCTCAACTGGTCATTGCAGCACAGATTAGAATTTATGTGTGGCTACTTAGAGAATGAGCCAGCTGTAAGAATGCGATTGGTCATTCACGATTGTCACAGTGAAGGAGAATTTTATCATGCCTTCCTCTCAGCATATTGCTCTCAAGCTACACAAGACCGAGTAAAACATAGCATCATAATGATGAAACATTTCGAACAATCTGAATTCTCCAGTCTTGTGAAATATTTTGAAGACATGTTGCACAAGAATCAGTACCTGTCAAACCCGTACAGCCCCTCAGAACTCATCCGCATTTGCTTAATCAAATTACCTGAACATTTAAGAAATATTATTTTGGCAGGACGTTGCAAAGACGACATTGAAGCTTTTCAGGGACTCTTACAAGAATTAGAAATTGACACAGACAGTGGCGGGATGTGAAAACACTACAGGTCACATCCGTCACAATTCTGTGACGACAGAAACAATAACTGGACACGACAAGTCTATTCTTACAACGCAAATCGTGACGAAAACAGACACCACCCATATGACAACCACTGGCAGAGTAATAGTTACAGAGAAAGATCGCATTTCCGTAGTAATGAATATGACAGAGATTACCATAGAAACAGACAATATGGGAACAAAAACAATTATCATCAAGGGAGACAGAATAACTTTAGACGCAACAGTTCAGCGCGCAGTTACGATTCCGGAAGAAATTCTCCACCACATGACCGACAAACAATAAACTATGTAAACTACCGACAAAACGACAGAGCTGAATTGCATCAGAACTGGCGGGATTCAAACAGAGCAGCGCCCTCTCGACAAGGTGAATTTATAGAAGTTAGATCTCCAAATCCCAATAACGACGCGCGCCAACAAAGAAACAGACAATGACTCGCACCGCAGGCGTGCGCCGGCTGGGCTTCAGAAAAAAAACTTAAGCTAACCTTGAGAAAAATTCCAGTATTCCTTACCGACGTATACCACATGATAAATGCGTTGAAGTTGAAACTCTGCGTACTAGGAAGAGTAAAGGTTTACACCACATTTCACATGTAAAACCGTTTATTGAAAGATAATATGTTTTTTAACTTAGTCTTTGCCATAAAACTTTTCACTTCACGCTACTAGTACAATTTGTCACTCTGAGAAACTGTTAACATGCAACAATGTTTTGAAGTTAACTATCCAGTCTAGAACCTAGGGAACATTTTTCAACAGAAATTACGAATGCATTGTTATAGTGAACAGACGACATAGTGTTGTTATTTGTACATTCTTGCTTGTTAGTTGCACGATTACGTAACGACTATCAGCCTTCCATACTTACAACATATACTTGTACTGCTAATGAGATTTTAATGCAACATTTTGGTTTACTTGAAAATACATTCTGGATTTAAAGTACTTTCTGCGAGATACCAGATGACACAGTGGATAGTTTATGTGACAGCTACACGATTTTATCACGACGCTACTAATGAGTGACAATTTACAATGTTGCTTTTGCGGTGTTTCTGTTTTATATCTGCACTGTTTTTCTGAATTCTTCTGGAAAGTAAAACATGTTTTAGTAGTAACTTTTGTGGTATAGCTACAATATGACAGCCTTTGCAACAATACGTTACAGTATAGTAATTTCTTGATCACGGTAATGTAAGTAATAACTACGATATCTATACGCATAGCATTTCACTTTTTTTTATCATGAGGTAAGTACATTGACTTCTGCAGAACTTAGCTTTCGGAGGATGATAGCTACGACACTTCCACAGAATTATCTTACAGCAAGACGCACATTTAGCACTAAAGGACATGTAATTGAGTTATTAATTTTGTACTTAAAACATTTATTTTTAAAGATTTTTTTAAATTACAATGATACAAAGGTTTTCAGTGATACATTTCATTCCATTGATGTAATCTGTAACACCTGCAGGTATAATTACATTAATCCTCAGGGGGGTACACGCTTACTTTGTGTACCATGTGTTTGGCAAGCACAAGGAGCCCTAGCTAATATGGTATTTGTTTATACAACTTTACACTTCGGTACCATATATCTCTAACACATAAATTACACAGCTATCTGATCATTTAACTGAGAGACAAACATTTTTTTTTACTACATCAGCGACACATGTTTACGCAATTACACAGTTGGATAATTTCATACTTATGAAATTGTATTTTGTCTGTACTTCGTGAACTGTTCATATTTTTTCAGAACCATTGTGATACTATGAGAACTTTGAATGTCGTATTTGTTAAGGGAGCATGATTTTAAAGTACGTTTGAGGTAGATGACACTATTGAAATGAGCAGAGAATTTTTTAGGTTTTGACATTATAGCTGAAAGCTACGACGTTTTTGAGATTTGGCTGAGTTTTTATGACGTTATTATTATTATGACAATGTGTATTATGCTGTTGAGGTATGTTTATGATCAATAAGATGATGCTACCGTAAATGAGGAATTAGATTATGCTATGTATTTATTTTGATGAAATATTGAAGAAGTGTCGACGAATACGTATATGAATAATGAGTAGTGGTTAGGGACTCTGATTTGTGGGAAAGGATGTTGGAAACCAAGAATCATACTTTAAGAGTTATGAAATGTGTGTAAATACACGAATGTATCACAGTGCCGACGAAAACTTTTTGCACACTGTTATATTCATAGGATTTTGTTTCTACACATTTGCAATGCAAATTCTCGACCGGTGAAATTTTTTATATGAGCCTGTCACTGTAATGAAAACTGGTGTCATAAATATTTCAGTAAGAAAGTTAAGTGACTACCTTCACGTAATGAGTCGTGGGCACCCTGCTGCACGACAGTTGCCTGGAAAAAAGCCATTAGTGTGTGCCTTTCAGAGGCACAGGTGAAAAAAAAAGGGGGCCATTATCCTCGGTATTGACATTCCTTTGTCGAAAGCATTGCAGATACGACACGCTCAAACTTGAAAACATATGATAACACTGTGGAGCTCTTAATTTATGATATTTACTGAAATGCCTAATGAAATGACGAAAATATTTTATGTCTATATACCTGATTATGACTACTGTCTTTCTAGTTGAGAGATTTCTACTAACTTATGAAATGCCTCATGACTACTGAATGATGTTCTTATGCTTTACTTTGTACATAGTTGCTTATTTCATTTGATATCTGGTTTCCAGCTGTCTTGCAGCATTGGTTTCATAAAATAAAATTAAATGCATTTGCTAATGTGAACAATTTCTGTCAACAGATCTATTAAATAATTATTTTATGACCCACATTCTTCGAAACAGGAGCTCTTGGAATGGAAAGAACAATAAGAAGGGACTAATAACAGTAACTGCATATATAATTTTCTTTTCAAGTACTTGGTAATTTTTTGTAGAATTAGTTTTTGTGGTGCACCACTTTAATTACATAGACATTACAATGTGAATATACATTTCCCTTGTCTGCATTGTTATCTTTAGTGTAATACTTTTTTCTGCTTGAGCTATGTCATGTTTAGATATAAGTTATTTCATTTGCTGCTGCTGTTTGCCAGGCATAGTGTTACTGAATTTGACTTTGTTGAACTCTGCTAAGCCGGTTTACTACTGATTTATTTTTCTTGTTTGCTGCTCATTGCCTTGTATTAGTTGTAATATTGTTGCTTACTTTGCCAATTAGTATTTTTTTGTCCTTGCTGTTTGTGTTAATTTGTTATGTGATGCTGCATTGCCTCGTCCCTTGGTATATATATCTGAGCTCGGTAGATTTAAGTTAGCTTAAGAGGGGGTAGACTATATAAGAAACTAACTATGATGAATTGGAAGAAATGCATTGAGAAGCTATAAGAAAGTGGTTTGGCCAAAAAAGTAGTGCACAGTGGAAAAAAACTACACTCCTGGAAATGGAAAAAAGAACACATTGACACCGGTGTGTCAGACCCACCATACTTGCTCCGGACACTGCGAGAGGGCTGTACAAGCAATGATCACACGCACGGCACAGCGGACACACCAGGAACCGCGGTGTTGGCCGTCGAATGGCGCTAGCTGCGCAGCATTTGTGCACCGCCGCCGTCAGTGTCAGCCAGTTTGCCGTGGCATACGGAGCTCCATCGCAGTCTTTAACACTGGTAGCATGCCGCGACAGCGTGGACGTGAACCATATGTGCAGTTGACGGACTTTGAGCGAGGGCGTATAGTGGGCATGCGGGAGGCCGGGTGGACGTACCGCCGAATTGCTCAACACGTGGGGCGTGAGGTCTCCACAGTACATCGATGTTGTCGCCAGTGGTCGGCGGAAGGTGCACGAGCCCGTTGACCTGGGACCGGACCGCAGCGACGCACGGATGCGCGCCAAGACCGTAGGATCCTACGCAGTGCCGTAGGGGACCGCACCGCCACTTCCCAGCAAATTAGGGACACTGTTGCTCCTGGGGTATCGGCGAGGACCATTCGCAACCGTCTCCATGAAGCTGGGCTACGGTCCCGCACACCGTTAGGCCGTCTTCCGCTCACGCCCCAACATCGTGCAGCCCGCCTCCAGTGGTGTCGCGACAGGCGTGAATGGAGGGACGAATGGAGACGTGTCGTCTTCAGCGATGAGAGTCGCTTCTACCTTGGTGCCAATGATGGTCGTATGCGTGTTTGGCGCCGTGCAGGTGAGCGCCACAATCAGGACTGCATACGACCGAGGCACACAGGGCCGACACCCGGCATCATGGTGTGGGGAGCGATCTCCTACACTGGCCGTACACCACTGGTGATCGTCGAGGGGACACTGAATAGTGCACGGTACATCCAAACCGTCATCGAACCCATCGTTCTACCATTCCTAGACCGGCAAGGGAACTTGCTGTTCCAACAGGACAATGCACGTCCGCATGTGTCCCGAGCCACCCAACGTGCTCTAGAAGGTATGTCAACTACCCTGGCCAGCAAGATCTCCGGATCTGTCCCCCATTGAGCATGTTTGGGACTGGATGAAGCGTCGTCTCACGCGGTCTGCACGTGCAGCACGAACGCTGGTCCAACTGAGGCGCCAGGTGGAAATGGCATGGCAAGCCGTTCCACAGGACTACATCCAGCATCTCTACGATCGTCTCCATGGGAGAATAGCAGCCTGCATTGCTGCGAAAGGTGGATATACACTGTACTAGTGCCGACATTGTGCATGCTCTGTTGCCTGTGTCTATGTGCCTGTGGTTCTGTCAGTGTGATCATGTGATGTATCTGACCCCAGGAATGTGTCAATAAAGTTTCCCCTTCCTGGGACAATGAATTCACGGTGTTCTTATTTCAATTTCCAGGAGTGTATTTTTGAAAGAGGATGTGAACAGAATAGAGAAAGCATGCTTGGATAGGATTTTTTTTTTTTTTTGGCTGGAGCAAATGTTGAAATAAGAGGGACGATATATGGAATGAAGTTTTGGGTTGGACTGCAGTACCAAATGTTACACTGAAAACGAACCCTGTCCTTTCCATTGTGTTATCCCCCTATGGGTTTGTGTACTCCTGTATATTTGTGTTTTTCCTGTCTTTATGTGTTTAGCTTATAAGAGTTATGTTGTAGAATTTTTCTGATAATATGTTATATTCTTTGTAAAGATGTTTAGACATTATGTATTCTGTTCTGTTTTAATGATCATGTGTGAAGTTGATGTTCCGAAAGTTATTTTGATCTTTTATGTCTGTACTCATGTCATAATTCCTGTAGCACTGATGTATATGTTATTTCGATTCTTTTGTAAAGACTGTACTGCAAATGTTATCTGTATTGTTATGTTCTTTAGTGATGTATTTTGTACCTTTGTAATTGTATTCTTATGTTATAAAATTGTAATTGACACCAGTTTATCATATTATTAACTTGTAAGTTCCATTTCACTGCAAACGTTTCTGTTGGTCATAGTATATGGACAATATGTGAGAAGTAGGGACTGTTAGTGTTTACACGTGTGTTAATAATTCAGCAAGGGACTGGATGACAGCATTGCTGGTTCTAAGGACAATTCCAAAAACTTTGTGAGTGCACAAGTGGTGGTTATGGACTTGCTATATTGTCCGCAAGACTCTTCGATGGTGATTGTGCACCTGCACAGTCGCAGCAGATGGCTGCTGGCCATCTCTACAAGGACTACAGTGGGTCTACACCTTTGATGATTCATCAATACCATTATTTCTACAAGGACTGTAGTGGGTCTGCACCTTTGGTGGCCCATATATACCATACTCTCTACCAAGACTATAGTGGGTCTGCTCTGTGATGACCTACCTACCAATATTCTTCAAAACTTCGACTGACTCTGCTGTGGGTTTTCTCTGTTGTGGCCCATTACCGGTCTGCATGTCGAGAGTCAGCACTGTCTTTCCGTTGGAAGGACAACACTACTTCTGCAAGACTGCATGGAAATCCACTACTTACGTGTGCATTTTCTTTTACTGCTCAGCCTTTGAGAAAAACACTGCAATTTTACTGTGATGAATGATCAGGACTGTCTTTATGGACTGTGAGAAAATTTTAGCTTTTGACCAACATTGTATCAATAAGTGTGTGCATTTGATATCTTTCTTATTGTAATTATGAAAAATTTTATCTAATCATTATTGGGTTTGTAAAATTTTTTGTGGGGAGCATGGGGGCTATGTAAGTAGGCTGTTTATGTTTTCTTAATGGCAACATTACGTAGCGCTCTGTATGAAAATCACTGGCTGTGCTGTGTGCAGTCTGTGGCCAGTTTGCATTGTTGTCTGCCATTGTAGTGTTGGGCAACTGGATGTGAACAGCGCGTAGCGTTGCGCAGTGGTGGATGTGGGGAGAGAGATGGCGGAGTTTTGAAATTTGTAAGACTGGATGTCATGAACTGCTATATATATTATGGCTATTAAGGTAAATACATTGTTTGTTCTCTATTAAAATCTTTCATTTATAACTATGCCTATCAGTAGTTAGTGCCTTCCATAGTTTGAATCTTTTATTTAGCTGGCAGTAGTGGCGCTCGCTGTATTGCAGTAGTTCGAGTAACCAAGATTTTTGTGAGGTAAGTGATTTGTGAAACGTATAGGTTAATGTTAGTCAGGGCCATTCTTTTGTAGGGATTTTTGAAAGTCAGATTGCGTTGCGCCAAAAAATATTGTGTGTCAGTTTAAGGACAGTCATGTACAATTGTTCTAAGGGGACGTTTCAGTATCAGGTCACACTGCCAGATGTCCCACAAAACAAAAGGGATATTAAGATGATCCTGGCAGTCCCTGTGACCACTGAACCACTGCGCAGCAAAAACAAGACGGTGCAGTGCTTCAGATGTCAGGGCCTCAACCACATTGCAGCACACTGCTCCATGGCACTGAGGTGCAGAAAATGCGCCGAGGCCCATGACACAATAATTTGCAACATAAAACACACGGACCCGCAAATAAGGTGCGCACTGTGTGGCAAAAACCGCACAGCGGGTTACCAAGGTTGTGAGGTCCATAAACGACACACACAGCAGGCAAAGGGTGCAAAAACCGCCTCCCACACACGAAAAGAAAACACCACAAACCCATCCAGACACACGAGAAACCAAAACATGACAACACACACAGACAAGGCCTGGGTAAAACCAAGGCCGGACACACCAAGGGCGACATATGCGGAACTGGTTTCTCCCCCGAGGAACCATGAAAGCATTGCCCAACCACCACAATACCAGACACTATCACAAGAACATCACCGGGAAATACACAGCAACAACGACCAGGTCGACAATGACAGAGAAAGCCCTAGGGAACCCCACACACACTCCCCCCCCCCCCCCCCCACATGGATCAGTTGTTAGGCGTAATGGTGCAGACCATGAACCTCGTCATGGAAATGATGAAGGAATTCAGGGAAGCCCAGAAGCAGATCACACAGATCCTCGCTGCCCTTCAGGCAACAGTCCAGCAATCGCTCCCATCTGCGACTTCCTCAGTAGTATCAAAACCCCATCATGAATACCAAACATCCAAGGCCTGACAATGTGCGTCTTTAACGCAGATGGCATTGTTAATCAAGAGGTCGAGTTCAGAGAACTCATGAAGGAGTTCTCCATCGACATATGCATGATGGGGAAAACCCACCTAAAACCGGGAATAAAAGCGGCAGTCCCCAACTATGTTAGCTATCGCAAAGACAGGCCAGCCCAAGGTGGAGGAGTGGCCATATACATAAAAAGAGGGATTCCCCACCACCAGGTATTCTTACCAGCTACCAATAAAATCGAAGCAGTGGCGGTGGAAGTAACCACTGCCACCGGACCCCTAACAATTGTTGCAGTCTACTGACCCCCACATGACCAGATAGATGAGGGCGACATAGCTGCTCTAGGGCAAATTGAAGGCAAATTCGTAATAGGGGGAGACTTCAATGCCAACACCCTGACTGGAATTCTAGAGTAACCTCCACAGCAGGCGCCAAACTGCAACAACTAGCACGCACCCACCACTTCGAAACATGGGGTCCAGTCGAGCCCACACATTTTCCGCAAAACGGAAGCGGGCCCGATGTGTTAGACATAGCTCTCACTAGGAGGACTGCAGGATTTGTGGCCGCAAGGACAATCAACAGAATGTCCTCCGACCACAACCCAGTGATTCGAGAAGTCGATGTGGGAGAATGGGTAGCACTCCCACGGTACCAGACGCCCTACAAATGCACAGACTGGGAGCGATACCAAGAAACTGTGGCCTCTGATATCGCTCGCGCTCCGCCACCTACTGCCGAAACAGTAGAACAAGCGCTACAAGACTTGACAGGCACCATCTTGCAGGCAGCGGAAGAGGCCACCCCTCCACAAAGCGATGGCCCTCCACCGCAAATACTGCTCCCGGAACACTTGCTAGCTCAAATCCGACATAAGAACAGAGTGGCAAAAGAGTGGAAGATCACCAGAAATCAGGCCACCAGGAGGCTGCTCAATCGTCTACAGAGAGAACTGAAGGTAGCGCTCAATGAGCACAGAAACCAGCCATGGCAAAACCGCCTCACAGCTCTCAAAGCAGACGATCATACACTATGGCAAACAACCAAACAGTTAACAAAAAGACACGGTAGGATGCCTCCACTGCACGGCGAGCGGGGACTGGTCTACAGCCATGCTGGGAAGGCCAACGCCCTCGCTGACTCCTTCGAGAAGCAGTTTCAAAAGACAGAACCCCAGGATGAAGAGCATGAAGAGGTAGTCAGTCGTCAACTGGCTGTCTTCCTCAATGCTGAGGAGGACCCAGAGGACAAACCCATACTTTTTGCCCCCGAGGACGTGGCAAGAGTAATCAGGTCCCTCCCTACAAAAAAGGCGCCAGGGCACGATAGTGTCACAAACCAGTTAGTCAAAAAACTCCCACCCACAGCGATCACACACCTCGCGAACGTCCTCAACGAGATTACTCGTTCCCGCGAGTTCCCAGCTTGCTGGAAACATGCGGTAGTGGTTGCGATACACAAACCAGGGAAAGACCCTTCCCGCAGCGCTACAGGCCGATTAGCCTCTTGCCAACTCTCAGCAAGATCTATGAGCGCCTCCTGCTAAGACCCATACAAGAACATATTACCAGAGAGCAAATTCTGACGGATTTCCAATTTAGGTTCCGGCAGAACCACTCTGCCCCACAACAGGTCATGAGAATGGCTGAAGCAGCCACAGAGGGCTTCAACCACAGAGGCTACTGCGGGATAGTGCTACTATACGTAGCCAAAGCCTTTGATTCAGTATGGCATAGACGGCTACATATCTCAAGAAAATGTTGGCACCATATGTGGGGAAGTGTGCACACCACATCCACAACTCACGGGACTTTGTGGAACGTCTTAAAAACCTATGTTTCTCAGATGCAGATTTAATGGTCAGTTTTGACATGGTGTCCCTGTTCACCAGAGTGCCCCATAAGGACACGCTTGACTTAATAAGTGAGAAGTTTGATGGAGTTGTGCTGGATCTGTTTAAGCATATTCTAACATCGACTTACTTCCTATGTGGAGGTCAATTCTATGAACAGACTGAAGTGGTGGCGATGGGTAGCCCCCTGTCACCAGTTGTGGCCAACCTGTTTATGGAGAAGTTCGAGGATGAGGCTCTTACGACTGCCACTTACCGGCCAACATGCTTCCTGAGATACGTTGATGACACATTTGTCATTTGGCCCCACGGTCGCGAAAAACTGGGTGACTTCCTGCACCACCTGAAGTCAAGGCATCCGAATATTAAATTCACCACAGAGCTAGAAATGGACGGTCAGCTTCCGTTTCTGGATGTCCTGGTGAAGAAGAAGGCGGATGACACCTTCAGCCACAGTGTGTACCTACAGGCCGACAGCTGCCACCACCCAGCACAGAAGAGCGGGGTGCTTAGAACACTCGTAAACCGAGCCCAGACACTGTCTGACTCTGACAGCCTGGCAGAGGAACTTGAACATCTTCAAAAAGTGTTTGCTAACAACGTATTCTCATCCAGGGACATCCGCAGAGCTCTACATCCCACCAGACGTCGGGATACACCGGAGAACGAGCAAGCAGAAGAAATAAAAAAGCTGGCATTTTTACCATATGCCGGGCCTGTTTCTGCCAAGATCAGCAGAATACTAATGAAACATAGCATCAAGAGTGTCTTCTACCCACCTAGCAAAATCAGGGCTTTACTTGGAACAGTCAAAGATGACCTGGCCTTAAGGAAGCCTGGCATTTACAATATTCCTTGTGAATGCGGTATGTCCTACATTGGCCAAACGACGAGAACGGTGGAAATCAGATGTAAGGAACACCAGCGACATACCAGGCTAAGGCAGGCCACAAAATCAGCAGTAGCAGAACATTGCTTAGAGTTGGAACATTCCATGGATTATGAGAACACCAAGGTCATGGTCCAGACCCCCAGGTTCTGCGATAGTGTCATCACTGAATCTATAGAGATAAAGATGGCACAAAACCTGATTAACCGGGAAGCAGGATACCAGCTAAGCACTGCATGGAACCCGGTATTTGAACTGCTGAAACAATACCGGAGAAAATATGTTTCCAACACCAACAACGAGCCTCAGACATCCGCACATTGCGGACACGAACTAAGAAGGGAACACTGGGAAGCCTCAGCCGTAGTTGGAGGCGGCCAGAGCGGGCGCGGACGGAATAGGGAACGTCCACTCACTCACTCACTCACTCACTCTTCTACCTTACGGGTCTGCCCTGACCCGTGCAGGAGCAGGCTAAGCAATCTACTGCTATTCCTGCATAAACCTTACGTTTTGGAAGTGCTGCCTCTCTTCATGGATTGGCCTCTAGGTTTTCCTGGATGTAGATGTCCTGTCTCTGTTGCGGAAGTTTTCACTGCCGCAGCAGGTCAGGCCAACGTGTTGTTGGCCTGTGGTGGGCAGGGTGGCCCAGATCCCTAATGAGCCGGTTTTCGGACCGTTCGGTCCGCTCGTAGAACGCCCGCTCCAATTGCTTGAAGCGGTCGCGGAGGAGGGAGATTCCGGTCTGCTCGTGTAGCCGAGCGGTCGAGTATAACCTCGGCAGGCGCAGAGCGAGCTTGAGCGCCCTGTTCTGCACCCTCTGCAGCAAGCTGATGTGTGTTTCGGCCGCGTTGCCCCACACCACAGCCGCGTATTCCAGCACTGGACGTACCAGCGGCAGGTACAGCGTGATGCCGTGGTGAGGCGGCAGCGCAGACGAGGGATTGAGCAGAGGGTACAGGACGCATAGGCGCCCTATTGCTCTGCCCCTGACGTCCTCGATGTGCGGCTTCTATGTCAGCTTGTGGTCCAATGTGACACCCAGGTAGCGGCCAGTCTTGCTCCATGGGACGGGGCTGCCCATGATGGTGACTGGCGGAAGATCGAGCGGCAGTGGTCGTCTCGTGAAGACCACCGCCTGGCTCTTCGCCGCGTTTTGCTTGAGGCGCCACTTGGTCGACCAGGCGCCAAGGGCCTCGCAACCTCGTTGGAGAAGACGGTGCATCTCGACCGCCTTCATGCTCCGCACGAACAGCGCAGTGTCGTCGGCATATAGCGCCAACTTCACCGGCGTCACGCGCGGAGCGTCGGCGGTGTATAGGGAGTACAATAGGGGCCCAAGGACGGACCCCTGCGGCACTCCAGCACGGATGTATCGATGGGTGGATGTCCCGTCGTCCAGCCTGACATGGAAGGACCGCTCGGCTAGGTATGAGCGGAGGAGGACTCCATGCGACGTCGGTACCCCGTGCACGAAAAGTTTGTACACGAGGCCGTCGTGCCACACAGAGTCGAATGCCCTGGAAACGTCCAGGAACACCGCCCCAAGGTATTCCCGAGTCTCCAGGGCGCGCATGGCTTCTTATACCAGCTGCATCAGCTGGTGGACGGTGGAATGTCCCCTCCTAAAGCCGAACTGCTCGTCGGGTATGATGCCTTCCGCTGACACGTGGCGGAGCAGTCGTCTGGCGTACAGGCGCTCGAACACCTTCGAGAGCGGCGGCAGCAGGCTGATGGGCCTGTAGGGCCGCGTCCCGTGGGTCCTTGTTCGCCTTGGGGATTGCCACCACCTCTGCATGTTTCCATACAGTGGGGTAAACCCCAGAGCGAAGGACCTGATTGAAGATGCCCGCCAGGAACGGGTGTGCACCCGCCGGCAGGCTCTTCAGCAGATGGTTGGTGACGCCGTCAGCACCGCCAGCCTTCTTAGTGTTGAGCGCCATTATCTGCGCGGCCACCTCCTCGTCGGAGATGGGGTCGATCTCGTCCGCGTCGTCCCTGGCTTCCAGGAACACAGGGAGCTGCTCTTCAACCCGGTGGAGGTGTTCTTCGTCTATGTTGTCATCCACCGGGGTGAATGACAGCTCGAAGTGGTCCACCAGGGCGGTTGCTTTGCCGTCCGGGCTGCAGACGACGTCTTGTCCGACGAGCAGAGGCGGGACGCGCTGCCGTCTGCGTAGAAAGGACTTCACAGTCCGCCACGCGCTGCCGTCCTCAGGGTTGAGGGAGGCGACGAAGTCCGTCCAGACGTTGTTCCTGTGCGCCTCAGCCGCCGCTTTGATGTCTCTCCGCATGCGGTTGAGGCGCCGTTTCGTCGCGGGTTGGCGGGTGAGCTGCCACTCTCGGAAGAGGCGGTTCTTCTCCCGTATTGCGTCCCGGATTGGAGGCGGCAGGTTACGGGAGAAGTCCCTGGTACCCTGTGGAGGGGGAGGGGAGGCCGCGTCCGCTGCCTGCAGCAGCTGGCGGGTGAAGAATTGAAGGGCGGCATCCGTCCCCACTGCCGCGGGGTCAGGTGAGTCCGCCAGTGATGCTAGGACATTGTCCTGAAATCGATCGCAGTCCAGGCGCCGGTACGTCTGCCGACGTGGCGGGAGCGTGGCTCCAGCGATGTCGATTTCGTAGACCACCGGCAGGTGGTCGGACGACATCGCGCACCGCGTGGTGGCGGTCGTGTGGTGCCCGATGCCTTTGATGACGGCCACGTCGAGCACGTCAGACCGCCCCCTGGCCGGGAAGATGGTGTGTTCCCGTGGCTCCAGGACCAGGGCGCCATTCCTCTGGGCAGTGCGAAGAAGTCGGCGGCCACTGACGTTCGTGAGGCGGGAGTTCCATTCCGGGTGCTTCGCATTGAAGTCACCCGCAATGAAGGCCTTTCCCCCAAACGTCAACAGCGCGTCGACGTCCGCCTCCTGGAGGTGTCCACGTGGCGGCCTGTATGCGGCCACGAAGGTTATTTGCCCCGCAGCCGTGGTGACGTTCACCCCGGTGGCTTCCAGGGTGGCCATGGCTGGGAGCAGCACCTGGTGGTGCCGGAGTGAGGCGCGGACGTAGATGGCGGTACCCCCGCCTGCCGTCGGCCTGTCGTGAACTCCTGGCTTGAGGTGAGTTTCGCAGATCAGACACAGGTCGATGGCCTCGTCCTGCATGAACTGACGTAACTCACCTTGTTGCGGAAACAGGCTGTTGGCGTTGAAGCCACAGATGGTCAGGCCGTGGATAAGGACGTTATTCATGGTGTGGCTTCGTGGCGACGGTAGCGGCCTGGAGGGCCCCCGTTACGGCGGTGACGAGCACCGGCAGTTGCTGTAGCAGGGCAGAGAGGGAGCTCAACAATGCTCCCAGGTCTGCTGCTTCCGGTCCTGGTGTTGTAGCTGGAGGCGCCGCAGTTGCGGGTGCGGGGGCGGCGGGGCGCGGAAGAATAGTCGCGTCCGTTCGCGGGACCACACGCCTAGCAGCTTGAGGCGTGGCTGTGGTGGGGGGACGGGTTTGCCGTCCGCCCTGGTGTTGGTCGTCCTGGGTGCCGGCTGCCTGGTTAGGCGCCGTGATGGCCGGGAAGTCCACCTGCCGCCCCCTGGGGGCGTCCAAAGACTCCCCCTTGGTGGCAGAGGCGAAGCTGGTGCCTGGTTGCACCTTTCGTGCTGGTGCCGCACGTCCTTGCTGCCGTGGGCGGCGCTTGAAGGCGGCGCAGCCTCTGTAGCTCGCCACATATGGCTCGCTACAGTTACAGTACTTGGGCGCCTCCTCCCTGTTCTTAGTGCAGTCCCGACTCTGGTCGGAGTCGGCGCACTTGACACAGCGGGCCGGCATCGTGCAGTAGCGCGCCACATGGTCAAGGCCTTGGCAGGAGAAGCACTGGGCGCGCCTCCCCTTGGCCTTGAGCGGCTCCACTTCCACTCCGATCCTGGCCACCATCTGTAACTGAAATATCTTCCGGTTTTCGAAGTTGTCCGGAAGGACAACTAAGAACTGTGGCATGGGTCTCCTCGTCCTAGGAGACTTCATGAGTGTGACCGAGCTGGCCATGTAGCCCAGCCCAGCTAGTTCACTCTTGAGGTGCTCGGTCTCCATTTTCAGCGGGAGGCGGCGGAAAACCACCTTCAGCTGCTTCACTGGCTCCGCATTGAGGGTGAAGCAGTGAAGCTTCTCCTCTATGAGCCGCATGGCGGCTCGGTATTCGTCCATTGTGCTGATCCAGACTCTGTACAAGTCCCAACCAGCACATTTGATCTTGGCGGAGGTCGTCACTGCCTGGAACTTCTCGAGGAGGGACTGGTACGTGTCCTTCCACGATACAGTGATCGGTGGCGGAGCGGGTGCCCGCCTCTTGGGTGCCTCAGCAGCATCCATGGCCTCTTGCTCGTCAGGTACGTCGACGAATGCGTTCGCTGTCGGCAGCGGCTGCACAGTCTCAAGCCATTTGGCCCGAGCAGTGTGCCGCCGCTTCGGGACAACGAAGCCGTCGTCGGTCCCCTGTTCTGCCTCGGAGGGGGCAGGAGCTTCCGGCATCTTCTTCTTCTGACTCCGCCTGCAAGTAGAATCTGAGATTTCGGAGGACTCGTCCTCCTCCGCCGCTGCAGGCCTCTTTCTAGAGGGCTGCGTTGTGTCCGTGGCTTCCGCCTCGAGTAGGTCGCCAAGGTTAGCCTCTGGGATCGTGCTGTCACGTGGCAGGGTGTGACGTCTTCTGTCGTCACGCCTGGCGGTACAGCAATCGGTGTATGTGTGGTCTCTTCACTGGAAGAGACCGGAGTGGCTGTCAGCAGTAGACCAGTTTCTTCTGTAACTGGGCCTGGTGGCGCAACACTCATCGGGGCCGCCGCTGGCAGAACAGTGTCGACACGCCTGGCGGGGCACCGGACGGTACTCTCTCCTCTTCGAATACCACGCAACCGAGTGACCTCAGGTACTGATGAAACCGGCGGTGCTCGTTCGTCGGTATCGTGTTGCGGATAATCCTCGCCTCTTGATAATCTGTGTACAACGAGGTACACCTGCTCTGGCGTGAGCGGGCTAATGCGCCTTGGGTGTGCCGTTGCGTAGTCAGTCTTCAATTGCTGCGTCGTCATACGTGGGGGGCCGGATGGGGCCGCCGACGGGGCTGGCTCGGTCGCCCGGGCCAGTCCCGCCGGGCAGCGGTCCGCCGCACCCTGCGCCTGAGTACCGTGGTCCTCCTCGCACGGCATGCTAACTCGGAATGGGGAACATCCAGAGTGGCAGGGGAGCGCCACTCGCGGGCGCGGACCGAGAAGGCAACACCAGGAGGCCACGACCGCAGTTGGAGGCGGCCGGAGTGGGCGCGGACGGAATAGGGAACACCTAGAGGGGCAGGATAGCGCGACTCGCGGGCGCGGACCGACTAGGGAACAGCAAACAGAACACCAGGCACCAGGCAGGCATAAATATGCGACCCGGTCCAGCAAGCAGCCAGTCTCAGGGATCACCTGATGAAGACGTCAAGTAATGACGTCGGAATATCGTGTTTGGAAGACGATGATATCCGGCAGAAAACCCGATTTCCACGAGATGTCAGATTATATCTTTGTTATGATGACAGACTGACCAGTAGCACAGCCCGACTTCTAGGTTAGTTTGTAATGTTCCGTGTTTTGACACTGAAAGTGACTAAAGGGGAAAATACGGGTATTCCAATTGTTGACATCGGGAATATTTGTGCAATAACTGAAAATACACACAAAAGTTTACCCGTGTATCATAGGGTTAAACAAAATATCCATCATGTGAATACACTGTTGTGGGAAAAATGGTAAAAGTTACATAATTGATCCCGCCTTTCGTTTTTATTAGTTTATTTACGATGTATGTGCATAATAATACGGATCAAAATACTCGTTGGAGCCTTGCCCATCATCTAATATACGTTTTCTGAAATTAGCTTGCAGTTTTAGTTTTTATGATGAAATGTGCGTTAAGTGCGTTTAAATGTGGCACGAATGTAAACATTAGTCTACGCTTTACGTCTTTCTATTAGCAGACCCTTTATTTGGCATTCACATGCGTTGACTTCACCAACTCCCGGTAGAACTATAACCACTCAATATCACACTCTAACCAAACAATCCGTGCTGTTGGCAGGTAAAAGAACAAATGTAAAATTGTGCTCAGAGCGAAATATCTCTTTCTTTATTTCTTCGACCATACGTAGGTGATACACCCTTAGCGTGAAACACGAGGTGCTTAGAACAAAGTACAAACGTGGATTAGCAGATGGCACACGGCGTTTAATGTTAAATGGTACTCTCAGTTGCTACTTGCGACTTCTAATTGTGACTGAAATCGCAGCCAGATTATGTAAACTTGTTACTATGAAACCTGTGACTTCTCAAACACTATGATTTATAACAGATAGATGATTCCTTGCTCACTCCTAGTTCCCCAGAGGTAGCCCAGCATGCGGTTCCTACTGACATTGTTACAATCACACTGAATTTGACTAACATATTTATTTATATAAAAACATCGCTGCGGTTCTTACTCTGGGGTCCGCGGACTTATGAAGGTCTGTAACTATTCTGTAAGTGGTCTACAACTGCTCATAAAAATGATGGAATATCGCTCTTCTACTGACAAAATTTTGAGAAAATACGTATGTGCAGAATAAACGGTACACGTAAAAAGTGGATAGAAGAAATGAGAAACACAAATTGGAGCTCTGATAAAGAAATTAGTACTAAGAAATCGACGTTTCTCAAACGGCATTTGCGATTCTTTTTGCAGTCTCCTGCAATTACTTGGTTCAAATGACTCTGAGCACTATGGGACTTAACAGCTGAGGTCATCTGTACCCCAGAACTTAGAACTACTGAAACGTAACTAACTTAAGGACATCACACACATCCATGCCCGAGGCAGGATTCGAACCTGCAACCGTAGCGGTCGCGCGATGTCAGACTGCCGCAGCTAGAACCGCTCGACCACTCCGACCGGCGGAATTACTTGTCTGAGGACTTCCACGAGTATCAACTGACATCATACTGGGTGAGCCAAGAGGAAAGGTAGGTACTTTGAGGGGTGGTAGTATTGGTAATTCTGAACAAAAAAAAAAACTTCTAATGAAGATACGCCCTTTTCTTAACCGTATCCCTCATAGAGATGTTTGAAAATCACGGGCGCCAAGCTCCTGTCCTTCTCCACCAGGACTCACATGCGAATACAATCAAAGCGACATTAGGCTACATTGTATTGCTTTTACTGTATATTTCAATGAGCTCTTCGCTTGCGCATGGTGATACACAACGTCACCGAAACGTATCCTGGACTTTGGATCGATCGCCGTAGAATCGTTTCCTGGCCACAGGTCACCCGACTTTACTCCATTACATTACTGTTTGTGGCGTTGGCTTAAGAGCGAAGTCTGCGAACGCAGAGTGGATACGCAGGAGGAACTTCTCGCTCGTATTTTACAAGCATAAGTAAAGGACCGAACGAATGCACTCAGATCAGCAACACAGCAGCTGATTACAAGAGCTGCAAAATGCACTGCAGTTGACGGGGGACTTTTTGGACATATTTTGCTACCAAATGCACACAACAAAACATGAGATCACAACGTTTCATTTACTAGCTATCACCTGCATTTGTTGTGTTCCCCTTTGTTTTCGTTAGTTTACTCGGAAACTGTCTACAACAAATGGTTCAAATGGCTCTGAGCACTATGGGACTAAACATCTATGGTCATCAGTCCCCTAGAACTTAGAACTACTTAAACCTAACTAACCTAAGGACATCACACAACACCCAGTCATCACGAGGCAGAGAAAATCCCTGACCCCGCCGGGAATCGAACCCGGGAACTCGGGCGCGGGAAGCGAGAACGCTACCTCACGACCACGATGTCTACAACAGGACGTTTGTACATATGACGTTCTTTGCTCATAAACAGTAACACCCCTCACATCATTTACCTTTCCTCCTGATACACCCTGTATATTTTGCACAGTATATGAACACCTTAACACATGTCCGTCTTTAATACTTTCCAGAGCGTGAATTATAGCGAAGTTCGGTGCAGGATCCACGTTCTGCCTAGATGAGATGTAGCAGTGAGTCACTTCTGCTGGACAGGAATGCTGAATGGTATTTTCGATGAACGTAGATGTAACGCAAATTTAAAAGAGCACAAAACTGCGACTTTGAACTTTACTTCCCAGCTTTAGTGTAGAAATTATTAAAAGCAGTGTCATTATTTGTAGTTTTACATGACAGGTACAGTCTTGCACGTATTTTCAATGTTCACAACACCGAGCTAGATGATGTAGTGGTAACCCACCTGATTCGTATTTGGGGGGTCGGCGGTTCAAATCGTCGTCCAGCCATACGGGTTTAGATTCTCCGTGATTTTCTTGAATCACTTAAGGCGAGCGACGGGATGGTTCTTTCGAAAGGGAGCGGTCGATTTTCTCCTTCATCCGAACTTGTGTTCTGTTCCTAATAATCTCGTCGTCGACGGGCGTCACACCCACTTCGTTTTTCCCTTTAATGTTTACTCGCAGTGGAACGTTTTTTAATGGTTCAAATGGTTCAAATGGCTCTGAGCACTATGGGACTCAACTGCTGAGGTCATTAGTCCCCTAGAACTTAGAACTAGTTAAACCTAACTAACCTAAGGACATCACAAATATCCATGCCCGAGGCAGGATTCGAACCTGCGACCGTAGCGGTCTTGCGGTTCCAGACGGCAGCGCCTTTAACCGCACGGCCACTTCGGCCGGCCGTTTTTTAATACTTAGTTTTTGATTAAATTATTAATTTGCAACGCTCTGGGTTTTATTTCAGAGTTGACATACGTTCTCTTGAGAGAACACAGAGCATTAACACTGCAATCATTAGGAACTGTAAACACGCATGGGGAATGGATATACGTCCTAATCTGTGGTATCCCTGTGAATTGTGTCATGACAAAGTTCGGCTCTTCGTTGCGACTTCACTCATTTTTTGAATGTACTGAACTCGAAATTATGATAAATCGTATAGAATATGAATGAAAAAGACTGCTTCGTTTTTGTCTATATTGCTTTTACGTTTATTTAAAATTTTTGTGCAGAATGCAATTAGAAAACTACAGAACACACAGCATTTTTTCTGACAACGTAATTGAGCGTCTAATCTGGACCCTGATTTCCCTGTTACACCTATTGCAAACCAAACTATAATGATGAATTGACACCGTGAAACGTCCCCTTTGAACAATTATACAGGACTGTGCTTAAACTGACACACAATATTTTGTTAGCGCAACGCAATCTGACTTTCAAAAATCCCTACAAAAGATGGTTGGTTGGTTGTTTTGGGGAAGGAGACCAGACAGCGAGGTCATCGGTCTCATCGGATTAGGGAAGGACGGGGAAGGAAGTCGGCCGTGCCCTTTGAAAGGAACCATCCCGGCATTTGCCTGGAGCGATTTAGGGAAATCACGGAAAACCTAAATCAGGATGGCCGGACGCGGGATTGAACCGTCGTCCTCCCGAATATGAGTCCAGTGTCTAACCACTGCGCCACCCTACAAAAGAATGGCCCTGACTAACATTAAACTATACCTTTCACAAATCACTAAATCACTTACCTCACAAAAATCTTCGTTACTCCCACTACTGCAATACAGCAACCGCCACTACTGCCAGCTAAATAAAAGATTCAAACTACGGAAGGCACTAACTACTGATAGGGATAGTTAGCAAATGAAAGATATTAATAGAGAACAAACAATGTATTTACCTTGATATCATCATATATAAATATAGCAGTTCATGACAAATTTCAAAACTCCGCCATCTCTCTCCCCACATCCACCACTGCTGGCGGCTCACCTCCAACTGCGCAACGCTACGCGCTGTTCACAGCCAGCTGCCTAACACTACAATGGCGAGTATTACAACAATGCAAAGCAGCCACAGACTGCACACAGCACAGCCAATGATTTTCATACAGAGGTGGCGTTACCAATAAAAAAACCTAAACAGCCTACTTACAACCGATTCAAATTACCATTCAGATTTCCTAATAAATAGCTTTTGTGTTAAAACCGATTGCGAGGAAGATATCAAAAACAGTGCATTGTTGTACATACAGCTTTTTTTTTAAACATAATTATGGAGAAATAATATACATGAGAGAAACAAACTAATGCGACCAACTGTCAAAAGCCGGAATAACCACTCCCTGCAGTGGCTGCAGGGCGCTTGCCCTCAGACGCCTCACGCCAACGGCCATGTGTCCTATGGAGCCTACCACTTGATTCATATAAAAAGGCCACCTGTCGCTACCCAATGGACGTCCTGTTGCGGTATTGGCGTGCAAATTCCAGCCTTGACCGCTGATGAACAGCGCTCAGCGTGGTTGAATGAACTGGGCGCCTGTTGCGGAGGCCCATACACAGCAGCACTCGCTGAACAGTCGTTAAGGAGACACTGTTGGTAGCTCGGGCCTGTTAGCTTGTAGCTTGTAGCTTGTTCATCAGTTGCACGCCTGCTCGCCCGCACACACCCCCGCAGCCGTCGCGCCGTACTGTCCTCTATGGCCCATGTTGCACCGCAGTTGCCTCGGCACCGGTTTTACATAGTGCCATTTTGCAATGCACGGTATACTTTTACCACGGCGGCGAGTGAACAGTTTACAAATTTAGCTATTTTTTTAATTGCTTCCATCCTTGGTCCGAAAGTTACCGATCATGCCCTTTTGCACATTAGATAAATCGCTCCGTTTCCGCATATCGACAACGACTGGATTGTTTTCCGCGTCCCCTTGGCACACTTTGTGTACCCTCAGTTGCTAGTGCTACCACCTGCCGTCTGAGAGTGGGTATTGCAAGTTGACGTCGAATATAGGCGGTGGTTACATTAAACCGCCAGGATAGCCGAGAACGCTCATGCACTGCTTCCTGGACTCGGGTAGGCGCGCCGGCCCAGATCGAATCCGCCCGGCGGATTAACGACGAGGGCCGGTATGCCGTCCAGCCTGGATGTGGTTTTTAGGCGGTTTTCCACATCCTGCTAGGTGAATACCGGGTTGGTCCCCAAGTTCCGCCTCAGTTACACGACTCACAGACATTTGCAAACGTTCGCACTATTTCATAACTTACACTAGACGCAGACAGCTGGAGTACACTACTTCCGTCCCAGGGGATTCGGGGTTGCGTCAGGAAGGGCATCCGGCCACCCTCTGCAATTAACACTGCCAAATCCGTAATAACAAAGCCGACCCCGCGTTGGAGCGGGACAAAGGCCCCGAGAAAGAAAGAAAGAAAGATAGGCGGTGGTTACATTGATGTGACTGCACCGTGTACTTAATTATAGGGATTTCCTTATAGCTAGTCATAGCCTTTCCTTAAATCAATATCTAATTAAAACCCCTGCTGGTAGATGAAATGCCTACTATGCTCAAAATTTCACTATTTCTATTTCGCGGAGGTAGAACTTAAATGAAATGGTTCTCACTGGTCAAACAGAATAGGGTAATGCAAACTGAGTTGCTCTATTGTCCCTCTGTCAGCAAAGGGAGAAAGCAACAAGAAAAAATATTAGTCACGCATAGCGGTTCTATTACACAGTGGCAAGGAAAAGGAAGGAGGCGATTATTCTGTTACAATATATTCCCTCGACCACTCACAGTGCATGTTTTGCTGTGAAATTTGTTTTCCTTTTTGCATCTGTTCCAGTCAGCGCAATTGCATTTACGTCCTAAACTCCATGGTCACCAGCTGGTATCATACCAGAGGTACACCGGCAGCGCACACTGAATTCGTGCAGAAGCTCTTCGTCTACATCTTGAAGACAGCTATCATTCTTTGTTCCACACTTCCTTGGCTGAAGCTCCAGTTCTTTGTTGAAAATAGACAGCAGGGCTCGCACAGTGACTAATGTCTGACTCCCGAGTAGCCTCCTCAGCCGAGTTGTATTTTAGATTCAAAATGTTGAGGAAATACTTCCATTTCTAACCCAGAACCTTTTGCACAGCGAAATGACGCACGTGACTGTAAAATATCAAAGTCACTCCTGCGTAAAAAAGGATACAAGAACAGATGAACAGAATTACAGACCAAGATCACAAACATCCCACTGTTGCAGAATCCTGCACCATAGTCTAAGCTCAACCTATACGGTATACCTAAAAATAAAGGAGCTTCTGTTAAAGAATCAGCGGGAGCCCCGGAAAAATCTGTGTCAGACACAGCTATTTTTATTCACAAATTTTATCTCCGGAACAGTAAATGGTGATGAACAAGTATATTCTGTGCTCCTGGACTTTCGACAGCCGTTTTACACAGTACCCTAGCGTTTACTACTAACACGATGACAATGAGCATCTTCACAAATGTGTGATTGGCTCGATGGATATTTGAATGATACATGCCCAGTACGTTATACTGGACGGCGAATGTTCAACAGTAAGGGAGGTAATATTGGTTGTACAACAGAGCAGCGTAATAGAATGTATAGTGCTCTCAGTGTACATAAACGATTTAGCAAATGGGGTCGTCAGCACACCCAGATTTTGTTCTCTACTGGCAAGTACGTCAGTAGATGATCGTAAGGAAATGCCGTTAATACCTGCACAAAATTTGCACTTGTCTTTAAACGCGGATTAACGCAAGACAAATTCCATAAAAAGTAGAAGAGTCTGATTACAAGACCAGGTTTGAATAAATGGAATATGCAAAATAAATATCTTGGAATATTTCTCGGGAAGTGCAGTCCATTTGTAAACGAAATCTCTCTTGAGACACTACTGCGACCAGTTCTAGAGTACTGCTACAGCTTTTGGATTATCTATTAATTAGGCAAGAGAAGAGATATCGAACAATATCAGAGACATACTGCTAGGGTAATAACCCGTCGGGACAGTCTGTTCGAAATCCTCACAGAGATTATCGGTTAATTTGAATGAGAACCATACAATGTAGGCTTTCACGGCCGGTGTTGTCTTCAGTTGAAACTTCCGGGCTGAGAGGCCGTGGTCGATGCATAAAATTTCTACCTGACGTTGCGTCTCCATCTGCGGGAGACATCTTCTGAGGTCATCCGGCTACTGCCACTGAGGCTCCAGGTAACCCTCGCATTTCTAGAGCGCATAGAGGGCACCACCATTCGTCACGTGATGCCGACGGTATGCCTATCTTTGGAAGGCGTCATCATTCTCGATTAAGAGTAATCGATTGTCATTGTGCTGGCGCAACGTCGACATCCATATTTTGACCAACTTTAAAACTTCCTCTTTTCTATTAAAATTGTTATGGTGTTTGTGAATTTCTATTGCTTCTCTACACATGCGCGCATGATAATGGGATGTTCGTGCTTGAACGCTTGTCTCATTAAATTTAATTTCGTGATTCCCACCTTGAAAAACATGCTCAGCTACGGCCGATTTTTCGATGTGTCCTAAGCGACAGTTTCTTTTATGTTCGGCTAAACGGGTGTTTACACTTCTTTTCGTTGTTCCAATATTTACTTGTCCACAACTGCATGGAATTTTGTATACCCCAAGTGTTGCTAGGGGATGTCGGGCGTCTTTTGCAGTTCAAAAATTTTCCTTAATCTTCTTGGTGGGTCTGAAGATTGTTTCGATCCCATATATATATTTCGTATGGCTAATAGAATACAGCAGTAAGTAAGTAGTAACACAAACAACGTATAAAAACAATGAATGGCCAATGTTACAGGCAACAAACAATTATTAGATCTAAAAAGGAAGTAAAACACAAAATACACAAAAATACATAGAAATTATAGTAATAGTATCTAGTAATAGGTTTTTCAGAAGGAGAAGAGTAGACCAGACTCATGTCCAAGTCCCTCAGCCAGCCAGAAGCATCTCCCTCCAGGAGGTGCAGCTCCTGCATTGTGCCAGGGAATCTCCTCGTAGGGCAGTCCATTGCGATATGATGTAGAGTTTGTGGATTCCCACAGTCGCAGTTGGGTGAGTCAGTCTGTCCCCATTTGTGCTTCCAGTAATTACATCTACCATAGCCTGTTCGGATACCATTTAAAGTTGTCCAAGATTTTCTGGGAAGACCGAAGCCCTCGGGCCGTACGGTTGGGTCCGAGACTAAGTTAAGGTGATCAGGGTTAGACATATCCCATTCCCGACGCCAGGCTTCGTCGATATCATAATTGTCCTCGATCAGCTGTTGCCCTAATCTCCATGATGGCTTACGGGACTTGAGCCTGTGACTGGGATTCTTGCAGTCTTCGTGTAAGGGTAGGTCACGGTTGTTAGCGCACTTTTGCCATTCCCTTTTCAGTGCAGATCTTCGCCTTAGATGAGGTGGGGCTATGTTAGCCAGTACCGGGAGCCATTGGTGGGGCGTCGGTTTAATAGTGCCTGAGATGAGCCTCATGGTGTCGTTTAGCTGGGAGTCCACCGTTGCTGTGTGAGTGCTGTTTAGCCAGACCGGAGCGCAGTATTCAGCCACCGCATATACTAGTGCAAGAGCAGATGTTCTGAGAACTGTGGCGCTTGCTCCCCAGCTACTTCCAGTGAGTTTGTGTAGGACATTATTTCTGGTTTTGATTTTTGCTGCGCATTTGTATAAGTGCTCCTTGTACGTCAGAGATCGATCCAATGTAATTCCCAGATACTTTGGGAGGGGTTTGTAGTTAAGCAGCTGGCCTCTGAACTCTACGTGGGGTGCATAGTTTGCCTGTCTGTTGTTGAGCTGGAAACAGGAGACTTGGGTTTTAGAAGTATTAGGTCTGAGCCTCCATGTTTCGAAATATTCATCCATTTTGATAAGGTCTTCCTCAATGATTCTTTCGGAATTGTGGAAGTCTTGATGTTGATATGTGAGAGCAATATCGTCTGCATAGATAAACGTCTTAGAAGATGTCTCTGATAGGTCTGATGTATATATATTAAAAAGTAATGGGGCTAGCACGGATCCTTGGGGCAGGCAATCATTTAACCTATATTTCTTGCTTATCTCTCCATCTAGATGTACTTCAAAAAATCTATTTGAAAGCATATTGTTGATTAGGGTAACCGTTTTCTTGCAAGGAATAATGCGTTGGAGTTTAAGAATCATTGCCTCCCTCCACACTGTGTCATATGCTGACGATAGATCTATGAACACGGCGACTGTCATTTTCTTCCTTTGAAATCCACTCTCAATATGTGTGGTAAGAGATAATACTTGATCACAGCAGTTCCGACCGGGTCTAAATCCGGCTTGTTCAATAGGAATGAAATTCTCAGCAATGGGTTTTATTCTGTTGAGAATAAGTCTCTCCAATAGTTTGTAGCATACACTTAGAAGAGTTGTAGGTCTATAGTCCTCTGGGAGCTTTCCATCTTTGCCAGGCTTAAGAATGGCGACGATATAGGTTTGTTTAAATAGTGGTGGTAGTGTTTCCGATCGTTGGATGTCATTGTAAAACTGAGCTAGCCACAGTAGAGCTCGAGGTCCTAGGTGCCGTAAGAACTCGGGGTAGACCTCATCTAAACCAGCCGCTTTACCCACTTTCATTTCTTTCAGTGCTTCTGTGATCTCTAGGATGATAAAGATTTTTGAGAAATTGTTGTCGGGTGTGGATTGTCGGAGCTTGGTTCTCAGTTCTTTCTTTACTTTCATAGTCTTATCCTTGTTGCTGCGTGGTGTTTTTCTCGTAAGGTTAACTATTCTGTTTGCTACCTCTTTGGGGTGTATGTTGCCACCCATACAGGTTTTAATGGAGCTTTCACCTAGGTTTTTAAGAAGGCACCAGGCTTTCTTGCTGGAGTGCTTGAAGTCCATATTTTTCATGAGAGTGTGCCACTTTTCTCGTCTTGCTGAGTCCAGGCATTGGAGAAGCTCGTCCGCAATTTCAGGATCGTTGTTTTGCGAATATGCATTATATAGGTCTATGCATTCTTGGCTACAGCTGGGAATATAAGTTTTCCTGTAGCCTCTGGGAATGTGTTTTTTGGCAATGGCTAGGAGTAATCCCACAAAGCGGTTGTAGTTCTTAGATGCGGGTGGGATCCATTGGATGTTGTGGTCCATTTCGGCGGTAAAGGCTTCCCAGTTGGCTTTGCCAAAATTCCATCGAGGTTTAGGTGTAGATCTCACTATTGGAATCTGTATACCGACATGTAGCAGGACGGGCCTGTGCTGGCTACGAGGAAAATCAGGCAAGATCTGTTTATTGCAGCGTAATGGTAGCTTTTTGGCGTCTCTGGAAACAAAGCACAAATCGGGGTTGTAGTCTCTTTTCCATCTAGCCGAGTGGAAAGTCCCTTTATCCTTTAGATCATGGATCAAGAAGACGTCTTCTATGTCCGCCCATACTTGGCCAGAACGGGGTGGCGATGGGAAGCCGTCTCAGCCCAGCTGTTGCCAATTTATTTATGGAGATCTTCGAACAGCGAGCGCTGCAGACTGCCAGTAAAAAGCCTGCCAAATGGTACCGCTATGTTGATGACACATTTGTAGTGTTGACTCATGGTGAAGAAGAGTTGGATGTCTTCTTGGTGCATCTGAACAGCATTAACCCGAAGATACAGTTTACGATGGAGAAAGAGAGCAACGGTCAACTCAATTTCCTGGATGTGTCGGTAATTAAACGAGTGGATGGGACGCTGCGCCACAAGGTATATAAAAAGAACACTCACACGAATCGATACCTCCACAAGGAATCTAACCATCATCGTAGGCAAAAGAGAGGTGTCGTGAAAACCTTGGTGGACAGAGCCAACAACATCTGCGAGCCGGCTCACTTACAAGATGAACTGGATCACCTACGGTCAGCCTTTATGAAAAACGGATATATAACAGCAAGGAAATTGATCGAGCCCTCCATCAAAGAAGAAAGGAAGCCAGAAGTCCAGAGCAACAACAGTCACCTACTGGAAAAGTTTTCCTACCGTTCATTAATAAGGTCACGGACCGTATCGGGAAAGTTCTGGCCAAGTATGGGGTCGAAGCAATCTTCAGACCCACCAAGAAGATTAAGGAAAATTTTTGAACTGCAAAAGACGCCCGACATCCCCTAGCAACACCTGGGGTATACAAAATTCCATGCAGTTGTGGACAAGTAAATATTGGAACAACGAAAAGAAGTGTAAACACCCGTTTAGCCGAACATAAAAGAAACTGTCGCTTAGGACACATCGAAAAATCGGCCGTAGCTGAGCATGTTTTTCGAGATGGGAATCACGAAATTAAATTTAATGAGACAAGCGTTCTAGCACGAATATCCCATTATCATGCGCGCATGTGTAGAGAAGCAATAGAAATTCACAAACACCATAACAATTTTAATAGAAAAGAGGAAGTTTTAAAGTTGGTCAAAATATGGATGTCGACGTTGCGCCAGCACAATGACAATCGATTACTCTTAATCGAGAATGATGACGCCTTCCAAAGATAGGCATACCGTCGGCATCACGTGACGAATGGTGGTGCCCTCTATGCGCTCTAGAAATGCGAGGGTTACCTGGAGCCTCAGTGGCAGTAGCCAGATGACCTCAGAAGATGTCTCCCGCAGATGGAGACGAAACGTCAGGTTGTAACCTCCCCACAAAATATGATAAATGAAAATGGAGCCAAGTGTAACCTCCCAAAGAATAATAATTAAATAAATTTTAAATATTGTAACCTCTGAACAAAATTGGCTCCCATTTATTGTCTGTGTGCAGAAATGCATTCACATTTAATGTTACTACAAAATTCTATTCTCATTTAATGTCAAGTTCGAAACAGAAAAATTCCTAAACACCAAAATAATAAAAAAATTTTGTAACCTGATGAATTTTATGAGAACAGCAGGGCTGCCCTTCGGCCCTGTATTCTGAATAAAAAAATAGCAAAAATTCTTTCCTCAATAAAACTGCAATTATATCTGCTCTTAATTAGTCATTTTTCGACACAGCTTCGTGTAATGCTGGCGTTATTTTTTTTTTATTCTTGGATGCAATGATAATGCATTGGAAATTCTTTAAATTGAAATGAATGCTTTTCTTTAAAAGTTGCTTTATATTATAAAAATTACTATTGGGGCATTTTTTGAACAAATTAAATTACAATTAACATACATTATTAAATATGCGCAAGGCTGCTTCTTTACCTTCTACAACAATACTCATCCTCCAGAATCCTGACCAGAGTCGCGAGCAAAGCACACAGCCGACGCATGCCGACTCCCGCCGACTCACGCAGACTGCCCCAGACTACTACTGACTGGCTACTGTCGACTCGCGCAGACAAGCGCAGACTAGCTACAAGCAACAACTAACGATAAACTACTCTCTGGTCAGAGATTCTGTCATGCCTCGCCCATCGCCGGCAAAGCATACGTCTTACATAACCCTCCACTAGGGGGGCAAAAATTTGGCAGCGATGGTGAGTCAATTGGACTTGCCATGAGCAACAAATTTTTCTTAATGAACTAACTTTACAATCACAGAATATGCACATATATATAGGTGCAGAACATAAAAGATAGTGCACATGCACTGTGTACAGAACATATTAGGCAATGACAAAATGTATACACAATGAGTACAAAACATATTAACAAATGGCAAAAGTGCACACGCACTGTAAAACTCTAGCATTTTTACAACAAATAAACATAATGAGTACAAATCATATTGACAAATGACAAAAGTGCACACACACTGTAGTTCAGAACATATCAGCAAATCACAAAAATGTATATGCAATGAATACAAATCATGTTAACAAAATGACGAAAGTGCACACGCACTGTAGTAAAGAACATATCTGGGAATCACAAAATGTATACGTAATGAGTACAAATGGCATAAAGTGCACACGCACTGTAAAACTCTCTAGCATTTTTACAACAAATAAACATATCAAGGAGTGAAATAAAGTGCACACGCACTGTAGAAGTCTTTAGCATTTTTACACATCATGGACTAAAATAAAGTGCACACGCGCTGTATATGTCTTTATCATTTTACAAGAATTAGGAAAGGAATGGGAAGGATTGCGTCATGGTTGTAGCACTTTAGGTTGCACGCAGCTGCACTGAAAGTCCATATCTTTCTATAGAAGCACAACACCAAGTGAGACAATCTGAAGGTCTTTTCCTTGAAGTATTAATCAGTGTAGCCAAGACACTGAAATGTCGTAATAATATTCCATGCTATCGTTTTGGTAGTACACTAGGTACACCAAACAGTGGGACCATAATAACATCTCCATCGCTCAAGGTGGTGGACAGCATGTCGTGTCAACACCATGTTCTTGTAAAGTAGACCAAAGTAGAATTAGTGCAAAAACCAAATATAGTGCTCCATGATCATGAGGATGAACAGGACAAATGGATATTGCAGTAATTTCTGGTAATTAGGTCAGAAGGTGAAGGACATTAAGTCACATAGTAGTCTTCATTGAGAATTACACTAGTCTAACAACTGATTTGAGTAATTGGTGGCACTCATCGCCCAGTTACTGAACATTTCTGTACCATGTATGTAGTATTACAGAATAATGTTCATAAATTATGTGAATATAGTAATTATTGGCACTCATTGGTCAGATACAAAGCATTGTTTTATGCATTATTCAGAAGTCATCATTCAAAATAGGAGCTAATGAATGGCATAGTATTAACATAATTCACTTAGTTATAGTAGTCATTGGCACTCACTGGCCAGTTACAAAGCATTTTTTATGCATTATTCAGAAGTCATAATTCAAAATGAGTTAATTATTGGCATAGCATTTATGCATAATTAATCTAATTATAGTAATCATTGGAATCATAGGTTATCTTATTACAGTAATCAGTGGCATTCATTGACCAGCTACAAAGCATTTCTTTTTTTCTTTGTGCTAGCAATGCATTGCGTTGGGATCGATAATTAATTACTGGGGCATAACAACATTTGCTTTTGAGTTATTGCTGCAAATGAAGATGTGTAACGTCATTCGTCATGAGTCAGCTGTAGCAAGGTTATGAAACAAGTAGAATATATGTGATCACATTCATGAATGACATAGGTTTAATGAACAACTGCTTATAGTACATTAATTTCATGAATAATTTCTTCTGCAAAATATACAAAATGGATTATTAAACTGAAAGAAGAAACGCATATTATGCTGAAAAGTAGTGAACATTGAATTAACAGGTAGTGAAATGTGTATAAAAAATATATATGTTCTCTTGCTGTCCTTTCCAAAACCTTCAGTCATCATACCATGCGATATAAGACACTGTCAAAACGAACTGCAACAAATACTTAAATAACTACATAGCATCTCTTAACTAACAGTAAATATATAAAATTCATCATTATCCTCATTTGTAAAGAAAAACTTCATTATTCATATTACCATAACTCCATTATTATCATCACCTATAAATAAAAACTTCATTATCCATATTATCATAACTCCATTATTATCATCACCTGTAAAGAAAAACTTCATTATCCATAGTAGCATATTCTTCATCATTATTCATCACCATTCATTATCATCTGCAAAAAAGTCACTTCATTATTCATTATACAACTAATCCTTATTTCTAGCATATTTCATCACTAAAACTAAGATGTGTAGTTCTGTCTGACAGCCTGCATCAATCGCCTCGTATTCTGAAAGAAAAAATTAGTTAAGACTGCTATCATACGATGTGTATAGTATATTCTTGTTAATGCTTGTTAATTCTGATCCATTTACTCTTCGTCACGAGGTATTGCATCTTCTTTCGTTCATTCCGAAGGTGAAATTCTCATTTCTGTTTAATTTATTTCGTTTACACGTTATTTATTTCTGAAAATGATGAACAAAGATTAATGTCTTGCATTTAATTCATATACCCATTAAATAAAAACTGGTTTATAGTAACATAATTGAGCATACAGCATAGCATGATAGAAAACGTAATATGTCAAGAACATCGACAATGTTCAGAAGTAAAAATGTACACAGTGTATCACAAAGTAGCAGCAAAAAAAAAAAAAATATGTAAAATAGTCACGATGTTGAGATATCATAAGGCAAAAACGTCAAAGTCAACTGGTGTTTGTTGTATCTTAAATATTTCATAGTGCATACAAACAAAACAGTAAAACAATCATACATACATGAAAAATGGAAAATATGCACGGTCTGATGTGTAACGACAAGAAAAGCGACCTGCTAACCTTACCTTGCGGGGCATTTGCCAAGAAAAAAATACGATAATCATCAGTAAGTGTTCATGTGGATATAATTGCATAAGTGGTCAGAAAAAATTAGGAAATGGCATTGCAGTGTGATAAATCATAAAGTATGTTCATTCAATAAAAGGTTTGATGTTCGACATGTGGTGGTTCCCTTTGGTTTTTCTGGTTCTTAAAGTTTCGACGTGTACTACATTGGGGTGAGGAATGCTCCGAATCCGATATGGTCCTGCGTATAGAAGTTCAAATTTACTACACCTACCTTTTCCTCTATTGGATAAATAGTGTGTATTTACTAAT
Source organism: Schistocerca nitens (assembly GCF_023898315.1). NCBI lineage: Eukaryota > Metazoa > Arthropoda > Insecta > Orthoptera > Acrididae > Schistocerca > Schistocerca nitens. The sequence continues at coordinate 924,547,692 of NC_064617.1, read as the reverse complement.
ATCTTCTGTCCAATGTGAAAGTCACGGCGTGTACAAACCTGTTTTTGCTGTCTTCTCCGGCGCTCTGGGGCACGTTTGATGTTGTTCAGCGCAATGTCAATTATTTCATGGTGTCGTAGTCGACGAGATGTAGGAAAGGTTACTAATTCTTTAATTTTGTTAGGTGGTTCAACATTTTTCAGTATAACAGACGGAGATAGCATAGTAGATTCATTTGGTATGGAATTAATTACATCCTGGAATGAGAGTATGTGTGTGTCCCAATCAATATGTTTTTTATGGCAGTATATTCTACACAGTTTACCAATTTCTTTCATTAATCGTTCACAAGGGTTCGAAGAAGCATGGTACCTGGATATATAGATCGGAGAAATGTTTCTAGCTCGTAACATACGTGTCCATATAGCAGATCGAAACTGTGGTCAATTGCCGGAAATTACTTTCAACACATGCCCTACAAGAAATAGAAAATGTTTTACAAATGCTTGAAGCGAGTTTAACAGCGACAAAGATGTAGCAAAAACCTCTATTAGTTCTGGGAATCGGACCAAAAATGTCTACAGCGGCCATATGTCTCAATTTAATAGGTACAATGGGATGTAATGGAGGAATATGTGAAGTTGTGTCTGATTTAGCTTTCTGGCAAATTTTACATGACGCTAAAACTCGTCGTATGCGTTTCTCCATGTTGGTAAAATAACAGTTCTGTCTCAGTATAAGAAAACATTTTCTGGCTCCGTAATGTGCGTAAATTAAATGAGTATACGAGATTAATTTGTTAACAAGTTCATCAGGAATGCATAATAACCAATTGTTTCTGTCAGGATGAGAGTGGCGAAACAGAATGTCATTGCGTACAGTGTAGTGGTTTCTAATGGTAACATTCTTCCTATCTTGCCAAAGGTGTTTAATTCCTTTCCATACGTTGTCTTTACTCTGCTCTTGTGCTATGTCTTGTAATGACGACGAAATGAAATTTTCAAATGCAACTTGTTGAATGTACATGACGCTGAAATTTGCTTTGCAGAAGTTAGTTGCGATGTCTTGCTGATTGTTGCTGAGAGAACGGGATAGTGCGTCTGCTACAATATTTTGTGTGCCGGGAATGTGAACAATTGTAAAATTAAATTCCTCCAAATAAAGTTTCCATCTACTTAATCTGTCGTGTGTAAATTTAGCCGAAAGTAAAAATTGTATCGCTCTATGATCTGTGTAAACTGTAGTGTGTCTTCCGTAAAGAAAATGCCTAAATCTGGTAAAAGCCCATACAACACATAATGTTTCAAGTTCTGTAACAGAATAATTTCGTTCAGCAGGTGACAGAATGCGACTTGCAAAAGCGATGTTTTTAATTACTGTACAACCATCTTCTTCAATTTCCTGAAAAATATGTACGCCTAAAGCGGTGTTAGAACTGTCGGTGGCAACGGAAAAATTTCTGGTAAGATCTGGGTGCGATAAAAGTGGTGCATTCAACAAGGCTTCTTTCAGGTTCACAAATTCAGAATGTGCTTGCCTATCCCAAGACCAAATAGTGTTTTTGCCTGTCAATTGACATAATCTAGGGGTGTCTAAAGCAGAGTAATGAATAAATTTACGAAAAAAGTTAATTAAACCCAAAAAACTGCGTAGTTGTTTCTTCGTCGTAGGAACAGTAATGTCACGTAAAGCTTGAAGTTTTTCCGGGTCAGGCGTAATGCCCTCTGCTGAAATTACATGTCCAACAAATTTTATAGAAGTTTTACCAAAGTGCGATTTACTGAGATTAACTGCGAGTCCTTGTGCACGAAAAGTTTGCAACAGTCGTTCAAGAATCAGATTGTGTTCAGACCAGTTAGCTTCTGCAACAAGAATGTCGTCTAAGTACGTTGTGATTCTGTCTTTAAGTTCTGTCGGAAGTATTGTATTCAAACCGCGAATAAAAGCTGCTGAAGAAATTGTTAAACCGAAAGGTAATTTACAAAATTGATAACAGTCACCAAAACAGAGAAATGCTGTGTACTTTCTGCAGTTCGGATGGAGCTGAATTTGCCAAAATCCCGATTTCAAATCTAATGTGGAATAAATAGCAGTACCATGAAATTTCTGTAGAAGTTCTAGTGTCTGTGGGCGATCTGTTTCATTAATAATAATGTCATTGATGTGACGCGAATCAAGTACGAGGCGAAGTGAACCATCTTTTATCTTAACAATATGTAGCGGGTTTATGTACGGACTAACTGCCGGTTCAATAATTCCTTGGTCAAGCATAGCTTGCAATTCTTTCTTAACTTGTTCTCTATGAATATACGGAATGGGATAATGTTTGGCTTTAAATGTGTCGTGCTGTTTAACTTGAAATTCATACATAAAACCGGACATACTACCAGGAACGTTGTCAAAAACTGGAGCTTGCTGTAAAAGAATTTTGTGTAGTTGCGTGCGTTCGTCGTCTGTATTTCCAGTGCTCTGTTTAACTTTATTAGAAATTGTCTGTATTACGTCATAGTCGGCTTCGTCTGGAGTATTATAGTTGTGTACGTACGTATCTGTGAACAATGTGGAATTACAGTCTATGTTACGTGATGCGGAAATGACCTCTGTACGAATAATTGTTTGTTCTTCCGCAGATAAAGAGTGCTGAAATTCTAAAGCCAGTTGTACATTTTCATCCTTTAACATTAAATAGGAATTTTGAAAATCAATAATGGCATCATGTTGTACCAGAAAATTCGTACCGAAAATAATGTCTGTCGTCAATAACGGAATAATCCAAAAATTTGAGTGAAATGTATGACCTGCAATACAAAATGATAAATGTGTCTGTAATTTAACATCTACTCCTTTACTCGATACTGCTCCTTTTACTTTCGTTTTGCCTAATGGTAACGTAGGATAGGTATTCTCTTTGTTACACTCGTTGAAAGTTTCTTCATTTATAACTGACATAGGTGATCCAGAATCGATTATTGCTGAAAATTTCGATGATCAAGTTTTAACTTAGATGACAGGGTGTGAAATGGTTTTTTGAACAACTGGTCTTTCCTGCAAAAGAGCGTCTCGGATGTCGTCAAAAGTAATAACATTCTCGTGAACAAGATTCTGCGTGTCAAAAGTAGTGCTTGCGTTGCTGGAAGATGCGACCTGTACAGTATCTAGTCAAATTCTATCTGACGTGTTATTATTCTCAGGAGGATGCTGCGGCATTTCAACTATTTGAACTGTTCTGTTATTTCTTCCTGACTGTCTGGTTCATTCATGATAATATGTTGTTGCTGATGTAGTTGCTGCTGACAAGATCGACTGTTATTCAATGTACGCTGAAAATTGTGCTCATTATTTTTACGTCTGTCATGATAGTCATTTCTATACGGTGCAGTGCGATAGGAATTGAAGTAGTGTGTTTTCTGTACGTACTGATTCCCTTGTTGCTGTGCGTTATTATTTGTTGGGGCCGACGCTATACGCGTACGCGGCGAAACATTAAAGCTTGGTTGACCTTGTACATTACATTGTTGGTATGCTAACCGGTTGGTTTTGTTGCTGTTGTGGGGAAAACCCTCTATTGTTACCCAAATGTGGTTCCTGTTGCTGATAATTTTGACGATACTGATAATTGAAATTTTTCTGTTATTAAAGTTCTGGTGGTTGTCGTTCTTGAACCGTCTATTAGCTTTGCTATTGAAATTGCGTGGCTGATCGTAATTGCTGTATGTTTGTTGACCTTGGTTATTATATGAAAAATTTTTGTTTATAAAGGAATAATCCGATTGCTGCATTTCCAAAAGCTGTAACAGATCCCTGAATGCCGAAATATTTTCTTTCTGTTGACCCGTTAAAAGTGACACTCTTAATGATCGTGGTAATTTAGAAATACATAATTGAATAAGTGCAGATTCACTGTATGGTTCACTTAAGTACTGGTTTTGTTGGACCATGTGCTCAAAAAATTGCGTGACACTGGGAAAATTTGAGTTCTCATAATTCGGTAAACTAATTGGTTGATCCTTAATTCCGCGCTGTGTCGTCTTCGACCAATACGTTGACAAAAAAACATTCTGAAATTCTTCTACTGAGTAGCATTGTCTCGCGATCAGTCTCATACGAGTTGCCGGTTCGCCTTCCAAAAAACTGCAAATAAATTCAAGTTTGTGCGTTACGGGCCAAGTCGGTGGAAAAGCAAAGCTAAATTGTTGTATCCAATCCAAGGGGTAAATCTGTGTTCTGTCATTTTTAAATACTTTAAATTTTCTCACGGATAGAAAATGCTTGTAATCAAAATCGTCGTCTCTGTATGTCTGAACAGGTTCACGATTGTATGAGAATCTATTTGTCTGTGACTGTTTGGAATCTAAGTCACGTACTCTCTGTAAATTACCTAAATTATATTGGCTGTGTGAGTGTGAGAAATGTTCAGAATGTGCCATATGCTGTGACGTGTTATTAACTGAAATATTTTTTATCTCTGTCACTTCTTGCTGTAAAGTTGACTATTTTCTACGTAATGTATTAATAGTCTGTTGTAGATTTTGGAATTCAGGTGTTTGATTAAACGAAATCGGTGGAGTATCGTCTGATTTACTGTCATTATTACTTTCAATAAGTCAATACGACTGGCCAATTCATCTTTTTTTTCAGTCAGTATTTTTACCTGATCATCGTTTTTTAGTGTCAGAAGCATTAATTTGTTTTTGTATTTTACGTGTGGTTTCGTTCAATTTTTTAACGTCATCTTTGATGACATCGGAATCCTGTGTTACTTCTAATTGTTCGAGTCTGTCTGTCACAGTCTGAAAGTCTACTGTGTGTGTATCTGTTTTTGATTTTAGATCGGAAATTTCATCACGCAATTCGGTGTTCAACTGTTTGATGGTATTAATTTCGTCTCATACCTTAGCAATATTGTTGTCTACGTATGTTTTTGCTTTCGTAAACAATTTACGTTTATCTTCCTGTCTTTGTGCGGTAATTGTTTCCATAACTTGTCGTTTTACTTTATTTTGTTCCTGTATGAAGTTACGGTAACGCGTTTCACTGTTTTGTAGGTGGTGATTAAAGCGTTCGTCAATTTGACTGTTCTGTTGGTCGAATTTCGCATCTACTTTTGCATCCAATGTGCGTGAAAGTTTTGCTGACATTAATTTAAACTCCTCCCGTAACTGTGTTGTTTTCAGAGCATTGTTTAGCGACTGCACTAATTTCGTCTCTAAGCGATTCTGTTGTAGCTGTTTGCATATCCCTTAATTCTTGAGCAACAGATCTAATTTCTTCAGTACTTTTCCTAGCACAAGCCTCAATTTCCTCACGTAATTGTTCTTTAGTATCATGACATTGCGCGGCAACGGCTGTAATCTGTTCACTAAGCTGTCTGGAATTGTTGTCTAATTTTTCATTAAGGTTGTCTTGTTTTTCATTAAGTTGTTTGTAATTTTCATTAAGTTGTTGTTTGAAATTTTCACTAAGTTGTTGTTTGAGATTTTCATAATTTTGTTTATTTGATTCATGAAGTTGTAGCAATAATGCCATAACTTGATCCATGCCAATATTGCCTACTCTATTCTCTGTACTGTTTGATGGCGTAACTGCAATTGTCACGTTTTGTGTATCCATTTGGATATTCTGTGATTCTTGAAAAGGTTTGCCAATCGAATGTGCACTGTTGGTCACTAAATCGGAATCAAATAAATCTGTCGTACTTTGAGTACATTGTTCATTTTCGTAAGAAATAATAATCTGTTCATTATGTAAACTTTGCAAACCGGGTGTGTCAAGCTGGGTAGCGTTCATTGTAACAGATCGTCCCGCGTCATCAATTGTCGTTAAATTAACAAACGACACAATCTAATTTGTTTGCTCATCACTAGGATAAAAATCATTACTAGTGGTCAGTACGCACTGATTGTCTACAATTAGGGGATTATCATCATTACACTGAGTGTCGCAAATACTATCGGTCAAATTATTAGAGTCGGCTATTTCGCTCATTACACATCGCGATGTACTGTTAACAGTTTTTCGCGGCATTTTTCACTAATCAAAATTATCCACAAATGAAACAAAGACAACGCAAAATGCAACAAACACAAATACAACAAAGAGCAACAAATTGCCGATGATCTGTGAAAGAAAGAGTGACAAATTAGTAAATGCGTTGCGACAGATGCAAACTACATTTAAGTAAATAAGAGCAGATATATGACTACTTCTCAGAAGATTCACAAAGAAATACGATCCTGGCCGGATGTCGCCAAGTGTAACCTCCCCACAAAATATGATAAATGAAAATGGAGCCAAGTGTAACCTCCCAAAGAATAATAATTAAATAAATTTTAAATATTGTAACCTCTGAACAAAATTGGCTCCCATTTATTATCTGTGTGCAGAAATGCATTCACATTTAATGTTACCACAAAATTCTATTCTCATTTAATGTCAAGTTCGAAACAGAAAAATTCCTAAACACCAAAATAATAAAAAAAAATGTTGTAACCTGATGAATTTTATGAGAACAGCAGGGCTGCCCTTCGGCCCTGTATTATGAATAAAAAAAAAAAGCAAAAATTCTTACCTCAATAAAACTGCAATTATATCTGCTCTTGCCGGCCGAAGTGGCCGTGCGGTTAAAGGCGCTGCAGTCTGGAACCGCAAGACCGCTACGGTCGCAGGTTCGAATCCTGCCTCGGGCATGGATGTTTGTGATGTCCTTAGGTTAGTTAGGTTTAACTAGTTCTAAGTTCTAGGGGACTAATGACCTCAGCAGTTGAGTCCCATAGTGCTCAGAGCCATTTGAGCCATATCTGCTCTTAATTAGTCATTTTTCGACACAGCTTCGTGGAATGCTGGCGTTATTTTTTTTTTATTCTTGGATGCAATGATAATGCATTGGAAATTCTTTAAATTGAAATGAATGCTTTTCTTTAAAAGTTGCTTTATATTATAAAAATTACTATTGGGGCATTTTTTGAACAAATTAAATTACAATTAACATACATTATTAAATATGCGCAAGGCTGCTTCTTTACCTTCTTCAACAATACTCATCCTCCAGAATCCTGACCAGAGTCGCGAGCAGAGCACACAGCCGACGCATGCCGACTCCCGCCGACTCACGCAGACTGCCCCAGACTACTACTGACTCGCTACTGTCGACTCGCGCAGACAAGCGCAGACTAGCGACAAGCAACAACTAACGATAAACTACTCTCTGGTCAGAGATTCTGTCATGCCTCGCCCATCGCCGACAAAGCATACGTCTTACAAGGTAGAAATTTTATACATCGACCACGGCCTCTCAACCCGGAAGTTTCAACTTGAATGAGAACCTTTCGAAGAAAGACGATGGGGAAGTTTTGTGAAGCTGCGTTGGGAGAATTTAGAGAACCTATATTCGGCGAAGGCTAATTTATACTGGTTAATGTTGCTTAATGTAGGAAAACAGAGAAAAATGGCCCCTAATAAAGTAAGAATCAAGAGAGATCACATGGACATATGGCGTTCCAAAGAAGATACTCCCATATGAAGGTGAATGTATAAGATCTTTGACAGTGTGGGTTTCAATGATTAAAAGTACACGTAAGAAGACACCAGGAAATTGGGAATCTTCTGTATGTTATAGTGTTTTAGCTCTACATTCAAGAGCGAAGAGAGTGGAACACCACATTTCCCTTCGTACCACCAAGGGCTCGTATTGAAGCAGAGGCGGCAGGGTCAGCCACAAGAAGTGTAGATACGGCTCGCCTGTGAGGTGTTGTGGAAGGTTGATAGGCCCCACGAGGCGATTGCCAATAATCCCCCCCCCCCCTCCCTCCAAACATTGAACCTGAACCTGTGTTCGTGGGTCGCTGCCACCGCATCATGGGGAATCTCCTTAGGCACAGGTGGGTATCGTGGAAGTTGAAGATACCGCCTATCACAAAGGTAGCCTCTGTGCGACAAACCAGCGACAAGAGAACCGTAGCTGCAGAGGCAAGTCCGTAGGTAACAATGCCTGCGCGCGTTGTAAGTGATGCAGATAAAGGCAGCGGCCATGGAGAATGTTCCACGCGATCGTCTAGCTTACACTGCCGATATCGGTGTTACTGACAAAGATCTTTAACCTCTAATTGTACCTTTCGGCCATATGTTACCGACACCTTTTCAACTCCTTCTCCTCTCAGAGACGGTTTCCTGTAGTTTTTCTCCCTTTAGCAAGATCACCTTGTGTAGATTGACTACTATTTCCTTCGCGCAGTGGTAGGACATAAAATCATTAATACTGCTACCGAGCGAGGTGGCGCAGTGGCTAGCACACTGGACTCGCATTCGGGAGGACGACGGTTCAATCCCGCGTCCGGCCATCCTGGTTTAGGTTTTCCGTGATTTCCCTAAATCGCTCCAGGCAAATGCCGGGATGGTTCCTTTGAAAGGGCACGGCCAACTTCCTTCCTCTTCCTTCCCTAATCCGATGAGACCGATGACCTCGCTGTCTGGTCTCCTCCCCCAAAAACAACAACAACAATTAAGACTGCTGCAAACTCCTACGTCACACACCGTGTAGTGGCGCCTTGGATTTAAAGAAAATAAGTAAAATAAACACCCGCACGTTGAGCTATCGGAGAGGGAAGAAGCGCTTTCAAGACCGATGGCTATCAACAGACATCAGCGACGTTTCCAATTATCTTACACCGGCAAACTGATGACCTCCATCCTCTCTGTTTGCGCGTGTCTGTCCGTTGAACAAGAGCCATCTGCTTTATGAGATGGTCGCGTGGTCACGGCTCGGAGTGCTCTTTCGCCGAGACAAGGACCTCGGCGGTCGGACGGGCTCCCGTAATGAGAAGGGGCCCTCGTGACGGCGCTACGTGCAGCGGCGCCCGTTAAGTAGGGTAGGGTGCCTGTTACGACACGGGCCGCGCTGCTCAGTATAAGGCGATCTTCCGAGGACGAGGCCGCACGGGTCACTGCCGTTGACCTGTAATGACTGGGGAGTTACTTGCTGTGCCGGCCTCGGGGTCCTGCGCGCCGTACAAACCGGAGTAATTGGAGAAAGCCTCCGCCGTTCACAAAAGAGGGAGATGCAACACGCCAGACCATTCCATCAACGGAACAGCAACGCTCTACTGTATAAACGCGTTTGTACGTCGCTAAGGCCTCCTTTTAACTGTCACGTCCCTCGTTCCACGCATTTCCTTATCTACCAGCACATCCGATGAGCTTCCGTTGCCAAGATCGCTAACACTCGATGTATTGTAGCGTTCAAAGGTGGTCGGTGCGAATTATGTTGGTGAAAGGAATTTTCATCGCAGGTGTTTCACCTGGAAGCAGGGAAATAATGGCCAGTAGATTCTAATAACCAGATGTTTCGCCAGTGTCCTGGATAACATTGTAAACCTCCATTCAGTGTGTCATAGAGTGAAGGTACGTGATGCAGTTGATGGCGTCCAGTCCACTGGATCGGTACGCTAAGCTCGGAGGCCTCTTTGGTGTTATTAGGCAACTGGTTTCATCTTCTCCTTTATCTTCATCCATAACAACGTAGTCACGATACTGCATTGTACAATCACAGTCATCCACATAGCCCACTTACTTAAATTATATGTTATTAGCATTTGATGTACACAAAATGATGCGTTCGCCATACAACGTATGTGTTAAATCTCACGATTAAAGCAAAAGCACTTGCAGAGCGCTTTGCAGCTGATATCAGATCATAACATAGCATGGTAATGACCAACAAATCCACTTATTTTAGAGGAGAAAACAGGTAAGAACAATACAAATACACTTTGTTTCTCGGCAGTCATAAAAGGTAAGTCTGCGCTTTTTAGCCCTACACGGGCCAATCGGTACCGACCGACCGCCATATCATACTCATCATACTCATCCTCTGATGTTATCTTCTAGTTACACAATGGCTTGCCGGGCGGATTGGCCGAGTGGTTCTAGGCGCTACAGTCTGGAACCGCGCGACCGCTACTGTCGCAGGTTCGAATCCTGCCTCGGGAATGGACGTGTGTGATGTCCTTAGATAAGGTAGATTTAAGTAGTTCTAAGTTCCAGGGGACTGATGACCTCTGATGTTAAGATCAGCGATCTAAAGCGGTTACTGCATCGATGATTTCAGCCGTAAATAGAAATATTAAAAAAGGTAGGAAGATTTTTCTGTTTAGCAAAAGTGACAAAAAGCAGGTTTCAGAGTACCTGGCGGCTCAACACAAAAGTTTTGTCTCAAGTACAGATAGTGTTGAGGATCAGTGGACAAAGTTCAAAACTATCGCACAATATGCGTTAGATGAGTATGTGCCAAGCAAGATCGTAAGAGATGCAAAAGAGCCACCGTGGTACAACAACCGATTTAGGAAACTGCTGCGGAAGCAAAGGGAACTACACAGCAAACATAAACATAGCCAAAGCCTTGCAGACAAACAAAAATTACGCGAAGCGAAATGTATTGTGAGGAGGGCTATGCGAGAGGCGTTCAATGAATTCGAAAGTAAAGTTCTATGTACTGACTTGGCAGAAAATCCTAAGAATTTCTGGTCTTATGTCAAAGCGGTAGGTGGATCAAAACAAAATGTCCAGACACTCTGTGACCAAAATGGTACTGAAACAGAGGATGACAGACTAAAGGCCGAAATGCTAAATGTCTTTTTCCAAAGCTGTTTCACAGAGGAAGACTGCACTGTAGTTCCTTCTCTAGATTGTCGCACAGATGACAAAATGGTAGATATCGAAATAGACGACAGAGGGATAGAGAAACAATTAAAATCACTCAAAAGAGAAAACGCCGCTGGACCTGATGGGATACCAGTTCTATTTTACACAGAGTACGCGAAGGAACTTGCCCCCCTTCTTGCAGCGGTGTACCGTAGGTCTCTAGAAGAGCGTAGCGTTCCAAAGGATTGGAAAAGGGCACATGTCATCCCCGTTTTCAAGAAGGGACGTCGAACAGATGTTCGAGTATAATGACTTTTCTGGAGACTAGAAATCTGCTCTGTAGGAATCAGCATGGGTTTCGAAAAAGACGATCGTGTGAAACCCAGCTCGCGCTATGCGTCTACGAGACTCAGAGGGCCATAGACACGGGTTCCCAGGTAGATGCCGTGTTTCTTGACTTCCGGAAGGCGTTCGATACAGTTCCCCACAGTCGTTTAATGAACAAAGTAAGAGCATATGGACTATCAGACCAATTGTGTGATTGGATTGAAGAGTTCCTAGATAACAGAACGCAGCATGTCATTCTCAATGGAGAAAGTCTTCCGAAGTAAGAGTGATTTCAGGTGTGCCGCAGGGGAGTGTCGTAGGACCGTTGCTATTCACAATATACATAAATGACCTTGTGGATGACATCGGAAGTTCACTGAGGCTTTTTGCGGATGATGCTGTGGTATATCGAGAGATTATAACAACGGAAAATTGTACTGAAATGCAGGAGGATCTGCAGCGAATTGACGCATGGTGCAGGGAATGGCAATTGAATCTCAATGTAGACAAGTGTAATGTGCTGCGAATACATAGAAAGAGAGATCCTTTATCATTTAGCTACAATATAGCAGGTCAGCAACTGAAAGCAGTTAATTCCATAAATTATCTGGGAGTACGCATTAGGAGTGATTTAAAATGGAATGATCATATAAGGTTGATCGTCGGTAAAGCAGATGCCAGACTGAGATTCATTGGAAGAATCCTGAGGAAATGCAAAGGAGAGACGCTCAGTAGCTCGGTACGAGCTTTTGTTGAAGTTTCGAGAACATACCTCCACCGAGGAGTCAACCGGTATATTGCCTCCTCCTACGTATGTCTCGCGAAGAGACCATGAAGATAAAATCAGAGAGATTGGAGCCCACACAGAGGTATACAACAATACGAGACTGGAATAGAAGGGAGAACCGATAGAGGTACTCAATGAACCCTCCGCCACACACCGTCAGGTGGCTTGCTGAGTATGGATGTAGATGTAGATGTAGATGTAGATGTAAGTCCCATAGTGCTCAGAGCCATTCGAACCATTTTGTAAGCAAACATAACAACGTCGTACCAGGCAACTACTCAGGGTGAATGGCACAAACAAGTGTCGGTGTGGAAACTTTTCAGAATACGATATCTTGTAAACGATTCGTTGTAGAATCTTGCGATAAAGATCACTGGCATTCGAATGTACCCTACTTTTAGTTTATTAATGTCAATAGACATCGTTACATTTAAAAAAGAGTTTGTTTGCCCAAAATGCACTTCCTAAGAATTATTCCAATCTGTTAATTGGCTAAAAATGGGAGCGCAGTCCATTCTGTGAAACCCGCATATCAATAGCACTTTCCATTTCCGTAATATCTGCTGTGAAGGTTTTAGTTGATTTACCCCGTATAAAAAGTATATGAGCATAGGCAAAGATAACTTCAACATAGAAACTGTGTTAATATCAGATACTGGTATGGAAAAGGGGACGAAATTCCATATAACTTAAACTTCCTGGCAGATTAAAACTGTCTGCCGGACCGAGACTCGAACTCGGGACCTTTGCCTTTCGCGGGCAAGTGCTCTACCACCTGAGTACGACTCACGCCCCGCCCTCACAGCATTACTTCCGCCAGTACCTCGTCTCCTACTTTCCAAACTTCACAAAAGCTCTCCTGCGAAGGTATGAGACGATGTGCTGGGAGAAGTAAAGCTGTGAGGACGGGTCGTGAGTCGTATTCGGGTAGCTCATATGGTAGAGCACTTGGCCGCGAAAGGCAAAGGTCCCGAGTTCGAGTGTCGGTCCGGCACGCAGTTTTAATCTGCCAGGAAGTTTCATAGCAGCGCACACTCCTCTGCAGAGTGAATATTTCATTCTGGTTCCATAGAATTGTGTGGAAGTGAAACATGGACTGTCAGAAATACATACACACAGTTGTGAGTATATTACTCTTGCCAAAAATTTGGCCACATCCAAAGTTTTTCCGTGATGAAGTTCATTTTCTGTATTTGACGACTTCCAAAGCATTTTCTGCTCCTTGATGGAGTTCATCTTCTGTACAGGAGGCTAGACGCAGTCAGCATTGAGGAATATGATGGACAGTCTGTTCTTCTCCATAGTCACACTGAATATCATCTTGATCAGTGTAGCCCCATCTTCCTAAATTAATCTTTGGTCTGACATCTCAAGATATCAGTCTGCTCAGGGACTTCCAAGCCGTTCATTTGTCATCACATCCAGGAGTTAGGGTTTCTTAAACTCCATTCCAGCGAGAGGGAAGGTAGATCGTAGCTCTCCACAGTTGCAACCTAGCGTTTTCAGCAGTGGTTCCAGGTGCCGCCGATGTTTTTAGGGAACTCCTCCTTAACTTCAGTCGTTCAGGTCTCTAAGGAAGATTCGTTCTCTCCTGCACCACTTCTTTCTTTCCTCATTCGCGGATGTTTCTCTTCGAACAGAAAATGGTACTACTCGTGCGAGTTGGTAACTCAATTCGATTGGAGTGAATTTCAAGCAACGTATTACGATTCTACATGTATCGTTGAGAGCTATGTCCAACCTGTTTGTGGGATTTGAAATAAGTTGAAGTTATAATTAAATCTAGACCTTTCGATGCTTACAGGTGTTGATAAATGTCAACGAAGGCAGTTGAAATATGTTTGCCCCGACCGGGACTCGAACCCGGGACCTCCTGCTTACAACGCCTGTAAGCAGAGAAAGGTCTAGATTTAATTATAACTTCATTCTTTTGAGCTGCAAGATCATCAATGATATCTGTACAGATACCAGCTTCATATTGGTGTAAGTTGGTTTGTATTGTAGTATCTGGAAAATTGTTTAACGGCATTCGTGAGGGTGTTCTCCATAGATTCAGAATATGTGCTCTGGGTCTCTAGAGCAAGGTAATCGGCATACAAGAAGCTGTGGGTCGGTCATTTGTGTATATACTGAACAGCATCGGTGCCAACACATTTCCCTGCGGGAGGCCGTTGTTCTGTAATCTTCATCGGCTACGCTGAAGTTGGAAATGGATGAAGCAGCGATTCATCAAAAGAGTGGCGATAAGCCTACTTTAGCTAAAAGCCTTGGTCAGGTTGTGTCCCTTGGCTAGTAGTAGCTGGTTATTGACAGTGTCATACACTCTGATAGGTCGACAAATACACCTCCTATCACCTTACAAGCTTGAAACCCATATTCAATAAACTGAGATTGAGCAGGTGTCCGCCACAGCTTCTGCCAGGCCGAAATCCAGATTTGTGAAGTATAAGTAAGGTGTCAGTCACAGGTGATAGGCGATTCAAAATCAATCTCTTCAGCAATTTGTAAAGGTCACATAGTTGTGCGATTGGTCTAAAATTCTTCGGATTATTTAAAATGTGATGGTACGAAAGTATGTTACAGATTATGAGGTGAGACAAATACGAAGATTACTTAAAAGAACAGGAGGGGACAGTTATAGTATCCACGAATAGTTAACCTGCCGCTGGAAGGAGTAGCAGTGGGGTAACGTAGAAGGGGCAGATGAAGAGGACATCTAAAAGAGATTACAGAGGATAGTAGATGCAGTAGTCACGCAGAGAGGGGAAGATGGAAGACAGAGTCAAACCAGTCGAAAGATTGCCGTTTTTTTTTTTAATGCATCTCAGTAAATAAGGCAGCATAAGATCACAATTCCTTCCACATACCACATGTCAGCACTCACAAATTATGCATGTTACGTACGAAAAGCAAATGTAACCTTTCCAGCAAACTTACAGATCTGGAGATGGGCTAGTTTGGCTTGAAACCCAGAAAGGAATGTTAAACGAAAGCGGATAGTACAAGGTGGTTTGGGTCATTATCATTTCAGTAGAAAGTGGGTGTCACATGGGACTGAAAATACCCTATATTTTTGCATCTAAAGCTAGATACGTATTTCATGAAGCGTTCCAAAGTAGCGAACCAATACTATTTACATGGGACTGAAAATACCCTAGATTTTTGCATCTCAAGCTAGATACGTATTTAATGACGCGTTCCAAAGTAGCGAACCAATAGTGTTCACCTACTGTCCGATTCGTGCTCTTTCTAGTGTTGTACGGGTCACTGGAAACGTTTGAATATTGAATGTCTCATTTCCAAATTATGTTTGCTGTAGTGATTACAACGAGAGCATTTCACAATCACGGCACGTTTATTACTTTGTGGTACGACCACAAGATAATAGAAAGGATCCATTCCAGGTAAATACCGGGCTCACATTGGAAAGAACGATGGTTCATACCCATGTCTGGCCATCCAGATTTAGTTCGTGATTTCCCTAAATCGCTTCAGCCAAATTCCGAGATGGATCCTTTAAAAGGGCACGGCCGATTTCCTTCCCCATCCTTCCCCAATCCGAGCTAGAACCCCGTCTCTAATGACATAGTTGTCGACGGGACTTTAAACACTAATCACTTCCTCCTCCTCATCCTCCTCCTCCTCCTCTATTTCATATGAATTGTGATTTACACAGCCACATCAAAAGAAGGAAAAAGAATATCCATATGGATTTTTATATGTAGTCCAGGATCCAGTTAAGAAAAACTTATCCCGATGAAAAAGTCTACAATAAAAAGCCCGCAGACAGTACAAATTGCAAATATCTACAGATCGAAAGAAAAATTGTAAATAATCTGTATTTCCAGAATGAGATTTTCACTCTGCAGCGGAGTGTGCGCTGATATGAAACTTCCTGGCGGATTAAAACCGTGTGCCCGACCGAGACTCGAACTCGGGACCTTTGCCTTTCGCGGGCAAGTGCTCTACCAACTGAGCTACCGAAGCACGACTCACGCCCGGTACTCACAGCTTTACTTCTGCCAGTACCTCGTCTCCTACCTTCCAAACTTTACAGAAGCTCTCCTGCGAACCTTGCAGAACTAGCACTAGTTGAATGATTACTTAGACTGGAAGAGTGAAGTTTTCGTGTTAGTAGCTTCACAAGCAATAACTATCACCGTAACGAGACTTCCACTCTTGTAGTACGTAGATAACTGTTATTAATGTACTCATTTCAACATTAAACAAGCAATAATAGATTCATAGTAGTCACATAATACAACGGGGAAAGGTTTTCCTCAAGATAACGGCTGTTATAGTAGTTATACTATTTTAATTTATAGCCTTTCAAAGCAAAAATAAAGTCCAGCATTTTAATAACAGTTAACTAACTGTAAATACACTCCTGGAAATTGAAATAAGAACACCGTGAATTCATTGTCCCAGGAAGGGGAAACTTTATTGACACATTCCTGGGGTCAGATACATCACATGATCACACTGACAGAACCACAGGCACATAGACACAGGCAACAGAGCATGCACAATGTCGGCACTAGTACAGTGTATATCCACCTTTCGCAGCAATGCAGGCTGCTATTCTCCCATGGAGACGATCGTAGAGATGCTGGATGTAGTCCTGTGGAACGGCTTGCCATGCCATTTCCACCTGGCGCCTCAGTTGGACCAGCGTTCGTGCTGGACGTGCAGACCGCGTGAGACGACGCTTCATCCAGTCCCAAACATGCTCAATGGGGGACAGATCCGGAGATCTTGCTGGCCAGGGTAGTTGACTTACACATTCTAGAGCACGTTGGGTGGCACGGGATACATGCGGACGTGCATTGTCCTGTTGGAACAGCAGGTTCCCTTGCCGGTCTAGGAATGGTAGAACAATGGGTTCGATGACGGTTTGGATGTACCGTGCACTATTCAGTGTCCCCTCGACGATCACCAGTGGTGTACGGCCAGTGTAGGAGATCGCTCCCCACACCATGATGCCGGGTGTTGGCCCTGTGTGCCTCGGTCGTATGCAGTCCTGATTGTGGCGCTCACCTGCACGGCGCCAAACACGCATACGACCATCATTGGCACCAAGGCAGAAGCGACTCTCATCACTGAAGACGACACGTCTCCATTCGTCCCTCCATTCACGCCTGTCGCGACACCACTGGAGGCGGGCTGCACGATGTTGGGGCGTGAGCGGAAGACGGCCTAACGGTGTGCGGGACCGTAGCCCAGCTTCATGGAGACGGTTGCGAATGGTCCTCGCCGATACCCCAGAAGCAACAGTGTCCCTAATTTGCTGGGAAGTGGCGGTGCGGTCCCCTACGGCACTGCGTAGGATCCTACGGTCTTGGCGTGCATCCGTGCGTCGCTGCGGTCCGGTCCCAGGTCGACGGGCACGTGCACCTTCCGCCGAGCACTGGCGACAACATCGATGTACTGTGGAGACCTCACGCCCCACGTGTTGAGCAATTCGGCGGTACGTCCACCCGGCCTCCCGCATGCCCACTATACGCCCTCGCTCAAAGTCCGTCAACTGCACATACGGTTCACGTCCACGCTGTCGCGGCATGCTACCAGTGTTAAAGACTGCGATGGAGCTCAGTATGCCACGGCAAACTGGCTGACACTGACGGCGGCGGTGCACAAATGCTGCGCAGCTAGCGCCATTCGACGGCCAACACCGCGGTGCCTGGTGTGTCCGCTGTGCCGTGCGTGTGATCATTGCTTGTACAGCCCTCTCGCAGTGTCCGGAGCAAGTATGGTGGGTCTGACACAGCGGTGTCAATGTGTTCTTTTTTCCATTTCCAGGAGTGTATATTCCACAGATCTAAATTTATCTCTGTTAATATGTACATTGATTCGACGCACATCCCTGAGGATTCACGTTTCTATTGGAATCAACTTAACACGATGTCTGTCTGAATTAACGCGTCAACGAATTAATGACACTGTTTGGACGACAACCGCTCTTGTCTGCAACATGGAAATACCGTTCACTACACTGCTCTTGATGTTTGTTCGCTGCTTCCCGTTCGCTGCTTCCACTGAGTAGCAGTTAGGGGACAAGGCGTTAATTCACACTCGTGCATCACTGCCGCTTAGAAGCGCCTTGTGTGGTACTTCGGAATCGATGCTGGTAACTATAGCAGCGAATTACTCTGAGCCATTGTTCACCATAGACGTAAGTGATTTCAGTAAATGGTATTTATTGTCCTGACAGTAGATAATGATGCAGTCAGTTGTTTGGAACCGGAGAGTAAGACAGAGCGCCTTATTGCCGAAGACAGACTGGCAAGCATCGTTTCCATTGTTTTCAATAGTCACAAATAGTTTGTGGTCATTAGCAAAAGAGTAAAGGTTAAAAAAGATGGACGCATGTCAGCTGGCTGTCTCTAATGAATTCGAAAATATACACTAAAGAGAACGGAGAGCTGGCAGATGCAGTATCTCCGCGACGGCACGAATGAACCATACAAGAAGAAAAGGAGTCCAATTTGTTATAGAGGAATAAATTTCGACATGGGCAGAGAGCCATGTTCGTTCGTTCGTGTTGCTGTGAAGCATGGGTTTGGAGAGATTTAATTTCCATTCTGTTGTGTGCAGTTAGTTGAGCTCTACGGTGGGTAGTAATTTTTTGTTGTACACAATTTCGTTGTCGATACTTTGGAAGTGATGATGAAGGTACAGAAGGTGTTTCAAAACTATTCATCTAATTTGAGAAGACTATATCTTTCACATGAATAAAGATGGAAACTAGGGGTGAACTTTAACTTCGAAAATAATAGCTGCCGGTTGACGGGGTTGGCAGTATGGGTCTCGCTAGAGCAACCAGCTCTTTCGTTCATTACTGAATGTGCGCCTAGTCGAGGCATTTTCCGTTCCCATTTTCAACGGTTACAATTCAGTTACAACTGTGCTGCATTATTTTTGGCGAGAGAACGGTACAGCATCAACCCTGAGGAGCGTGTGGTTCTTGAACTGAGCAAATGGCAGCATCCAAGGTCACACGATTTCACTGTGTGCGTAATTTGCTTTAGAGCGAGCGAGGGAGACGGTGGGGGTGGTTGAAGTAGGCTTCATCTATGTGCCATCCCTTCCAACAACTTTGTATGAATTAAAGCGCGCATAGCAACGGCGTTGAATGCAAGAACTTCAGAAATGTTCGTAAAAGTATGGGATGCGTTTGACTATCGTCTCTACGCTTTTTGTGCGTCAGACTGAGGGGCAATTGAACATATGTGAAAGGTAACTGG
Organism: Schistocerca nitens; assembly: GCF_023898315.1. Taxonomy (NCBI): domain Eukaryota; kingdom Metazoa; phylum Arthropoda; class Insecta; order Orthoptera; family Acrididae; genus Schistocerca; species Schistocerca nitens. Next base: position 924,528,720 of record NC_064617.1, on the reverse strand, counting down.
AAACTGTGATTCTAAAAGTAATTACAAAACATACCCACATACGAGGGGCGTTCTATAAGTGATGCAACACTTTTTTTCGGTCAGTTTCGGTTGACAAAATGCGGACTTTGTTGTGGAACATCGTGGAATATTCCCGTTTCAGCCCCTATAATTTCATGAAGTTCCGATAGCTGACGGCGCTATACATAGTTTTAAAAATGGCGTCTGTAACGGAGGTGCATTCCAAGCAGGGCGCTCTAAACCACAACTACAGTACAGTAGCTACATCGAAAGGGACTGCAGCGTCATTGCTTTCTCTGCCTACACCTCTGTGCAGCTTGGTTTAATTTTGTACAGATCCCCCAGGCTGTGGCAAAGCCATGTCTCCACAATATCCTTTCTTCCAGGAGAGCTAGTACTGCAGGTTTCGCAGGAGAGCTTCTGTGATGTTTAGAAGGTAGGCGGAATTAAAGCTGTGAGGACGGGTCGTGAGTCGTGCTTGGGTAGCTCTGCTGGTAGAGCACTTGCCCACGAAAGGCAAAAGTCCCGAGTTCGAGTCTCTATCCTGCAAACAGTTTTAATCTGCCAGGAAGTTTCACACCGTCTATTGTCTGCGGGCACCGCCCAGGCCACATCAAATACACGCGGAATTGCATCAGTCTGGTGTGATCAACGGAATCTAAACGAGGAAGAAAGATACAGGAACAGGACCAAAGCTACAACTTATCGCATATCATTTCGGCTTGCTACACATTGAGTTTCCTTTAGACTTGCCCACAGAACATGGGGAAGGAAATCTAGTAAGTTAAATGAACAGTTCTTGTGTTACTGTGACGGAACTGTTAAGGGGCTTAACTGTATCTAAGTGGTAAGGAGATGGGGCTGTCACTCCAATTTTGATATCAAATTGACATGCAAATTAATTAAACTGATCAATTAATAAACCCCACCCCCGCCCACCATGCCCACCTCCCGCCCCCAACCACGCCCACCCCCACCCCAGGATGACGTCACGTTTTTTCTCAGACTGCACGTGTGCCTCAGTCCCCTCCCCCCTCCTCCCTCGCCGGCCGCGGTGGTCTAGCGGTTCTAGGCGCTCAGTCCGGAACCGCGCGACTGCTACGGTCGCAGGTTCGAATCCTGCCTCGGGCATGGATGTGTGTAATGTCCTTAGGTTGGTTAGGTTTAAGTAGTTCTAAGTTCTAGGGGACTGATGACCACAGATGTTAAGTCCCATAGTGCTCAGAGCCATTTGAACCATTTGAACCCTCCGCCCTCCCCGCCCCCCTCCTCCAACCTACCCTATTGGCGAGAATTTCGAATTTTGGCGGGAATTTCGAATTTTCGTGGGAATTTGTTTGTCCCACGGCTGTACTGACATCCCACTCTACCCCCCAACAAGGAACTGGTGGGAAATTAAAAATGGCGGTGCCCTTTCCGGGACTCGAACCCTGGTTCTCCTGGGCAGAAAGCCTAAGTGCACCCCCGTAACGCAAAAAAATCACCAGAGGCGTTTGAAATTGGTAGTAGCCAATAGGAACGCAGCATCCGATCACAGCTGGGATATAAGGCGGGCCCAGCAGCTCTACAGCCTCAGTTGCGTCGAGTCACCCAGAATGAAGCGCCAGTCGAGAACGTCCAGCACCGTCCAGCCACAGCAGCAACGGAATACGAAGAAGCCGCGGAAGAGTAAGTACCCCCTGCTAAATGTCTGTGTTTACTGACGTGTGAGGGTCTTTGTGCTTCTATCATCACTTGTAACGGTTTTTCTTCTTTGATCATCAGCGGATGCGACGTGCTCCAGCCTGTCGGGGTCTGCAACAGCGACGCGTCCCAGCCCGTCGCGACCAGCCGCATCGTCAGCGTCCTGGGATCCTGAAGTGCACCGGACGCCCTAATCAGAATGGCGCAGGTTGGTACTGGCCTCCATCATACGCGCCATCGCAGAATATTCCAGTGATATTGCATGGACAGAGTGAGGATGTAGTGGATGAGAAGATACCAGTAAGCCCTGTGGACCACTACTCTTCTCTTCAGCGTACGGTTTCACCTCTAGTGGTTCGAAGCGTTTACATATTGGTATAGAAGCAGCCACAGACAGAGAGTGGCGTATTGTGATACAGATCGAGAATGCAGCTAAAAGCATTAAAGTGCGGTTTACAGAGGTGGAATGGGAGGAACTCTATCGTACAAAAGCGTATATCATGCAACAGTTGACCACCGAGTATCACCCGAGCCGTCCACTTCCGCACATGCTCTAACTCTATCCATTACAACTGTCTACAATGACTCTGCACTCCGTGTGAAATCAGGTAACACACCCATTATCTACAGCACTCCACCGTTGAAAACTTTTTCGATCTTCAGATGCTACTATCCACTGTGCTGGAAAGACTGAACAGATGGCTGCCTTGTGTTAAAGGTGTGTATAGCGACATTGCAGAGTATCTAAGTATGAACAGTGTGCATTAGACGACTTCGAACAGTGGGTCAGTATGGTGCCGGCGAAAACTAATTTACTGCCAATAAGTTTGAGAGAAATACATGCTGAATTCTGTGCTTACAAGAAGGCTATATTTTCTATATTCTGTACTGGCGTTAAGATAAGGAACCAGTTGATGTTCTGTGTATGATTACTGAATAAAAAAATGTATATAACCATGTATGTGTTTTTTATTTCCTACCTCTTATTATACTGCAAGTACTAAAGCTATTTCCCAGTATTTTCACTGGAAACATGCAACAGCAGAAAATTATGTCATTTAACTAAATTCTCCGTAAAAGCCCATTGCAAGCTAGTACCTGAAATGGAAAGGGAATAGCGTTAATTATTTTCTATAAAAACCCACTGCACGCCAATACATGACGTAGTAGATATCATGGCAGGGTGGATGAAGCATCCAGATTTTGTTGTAAACGACTGGAGCTGTGACGGTGCGCAAGAAGACCGGAAGAAGAAGAATGGCATACTCCTACCCGACAACATAAGTGCAATTATTGTATGTCCATCCAACTGCGGCAAGACAAATGTTCTCATGTCGCTGCTAACACATCCGGATGGAGTCCGCTTTGAGCATGTATGTGTATTTTCAGAAACACTGTTTCAGTCCAAATACCAACTATTACAGGAGATTCTGCAGGGTGTAGATGGCGTGACATACACGACATTCAGTGAAAGACATATTCTAGAATCCCAAAACAGCTAGTGAAGGATAATGCAAACCTTGTTATACCTTTCAAACGGGACAATCCTCTGAATTTAAAACACATTTACCAGGCTCATGTACGAACCGATATGTAGTTCAATGATTTAGTAAAAATATGTGCAGATTGTTGGAATCAATCGCAGTATGGGTTTCTCGTTATTGATAAAACAAGAAAACTGAATGATGGCAGGTGCAGACGGAACTTCCTATATAGATATAGCCGTGTAAAGAGGTGACTTCATCAGTATACACATCACCATGAATAAATTCGCACTCAAGCCGGGAACTCAATTTTATAGGATGGGTGTACATAGACAAAACATTCGCTTGTACGTGGACGCGAAAATTCAAACTCTCTGCAACACACACAGCCGTAGGGTATCCCCCACTGCCTAATGAGACCACACACCAAACGAACAGTCCGGAGTCCCTTACCAAGCACTGTTCACTAAATTATTGGGACAGATATGTTTCCACGAGCCCAAAAGTCTTTCTCCTTGGACCTTAAAAAAGCCCCCCAAATTGGTCAAAGAGAGGACACTGTTCCTTCACCCAATTTTTCATAAATTTAGTTAATAAACAAGCTATAACTTTTACTAGTGCTCGGTAGATGGGAGAATCTTATATCCACACATCACCATCCAATTTGATACAAGTATTATTAACAGCGTTACGTTGGATGCAGACTCCTACTCAGATGTAGATCACCCACGGCCGTTGTACGTGTTTGAACAGGGTGCCTATGCGAAGGTGACAAGATCGGCACCAACCCGCTGGGAAGAGTGACCTCGTTTCACTTATCGCTACAACGCGCTAAGAATCTAACGGTCACTATGTAACCTGAGTCTAGTGGGCCTCGTGTGGTCCCTGGAACAAACTGTTACTTGATTCGACTATAGTCTCCTCTTTCTGCCACATGTGATATCTTTGGAAAAAAGAAATGACATACTGTCCATGGGCATTAGGCGATTGAATGATTTGGTTCATTTATTTTTTACCATTATTTATTTATTAATTTGACAAATGCAGTGGCAGCTAGACGTTAGCGTTAACCTCATATTCAGTTTTACTAGCGAACATACACAGTCCATTCACGTTAATATCACCATTGCCTATGTTCGACGTCAGTTTGCTGTAACCACTCACGGAGGCAGTGGAAAGTATATTAAGCGTGTCGGGGGGACGCGGAAAATAGTGCAGTCGTTGTCGTAATGTAGAAACGGAGAGATTTTCTTAACATCCAAACGGGCATGATTATTACCTTTCGGGGCAAGGATGTAAGAATTTCCGAAACGGCTAAGTTTGCCGTTCGTGTGCCGCCGCGGTTAAAGTATGCCGTACATGGCAAATGGTGCTATCCAAATCAGCGCCAAGGCAACGGTGGTGCACTAAAGGCCACAAATGACAGGGATGAACGACGGCTGCGGAGATGTGTACAGGAGAATATACGTGCAACTGTTGAGCAAGTTCAAAAATGGTTCAAATGGCTCTGAGCACTATGGGACTTAACATCTGAGGTCATCAGTCCCCTAGAACTTAGAACTACTTAAACCTAACTAACCTAAGAACATCACACACATCCATGCCTGAGGCAGGATTCGAACCTGCGACCGTAGCAGTCGCGCGGTTCCGGACTGAAGCGCCTAGAACCGCTCAGCCACCGCGGCCGGCTGTTGAGCAAGTCATCGCCCAGCTGAACCGGGGGGCCTACCGAGGATGTCTCCTCACGATCGTTTAGTGAACGTTGCCGCCTGGTTCGTGCACCCAAGCCGACTGTTTTTCATCGGCAAAGAAGGCTGGAATTTGCACACCATTACGCGCAACTGGAGGTACACTGAGTGGGGACATGTGGCCTTTGCAGATGAATCACGTTTTATGCTCCATCGACCAGATAGCTGTTGGATTGTAGGACGCTACAACAGTCGTCGGAAGGGTCCACACCGGAGGACGGAGTGTTATGGTCTGGGGAATGTTTTTGTGGCATTCTCTGGGTGATCTCCTTAGTCTGGAAGACTCAGCGGATCAACACAAGTATGCATCTGTTCTTGGGAACATGCAGTTTGTTTTCCCTCGGAACGATTGCGCCTGCCAGCAGACAATGCAGACTGTCACACAGCTCGCAGTGTACATGGGTGGTTTGAAGAGCACGAGGGGCCGTTTACTTTACTCCCTTGGCCACCAAACTCATCGGATTTAAACATAGCTAAGAATCCGTGGGAAAATCTCGATGCGGCTGATTCTCAACCGAGAAATCTGACACACCTGGCCACGGCACTGGCTCCCCATCCATCTCGATACCTTCCAGAACGACATTGACTCTCTTCCTGCACATCCGCGCTGCAGAAACTGGTTATTGAGGCTTCTGAGAGATGGTCATATTAATGTGACTGGACCTTGTAATATGGAACTAATTACTTTTCTCCTTTACGACATTCCTTCAGTATACTTCATTATTACTACCATGCGACAGCTTCCTTGTTTAATATGTTTATTTCATGCATCGTGCCTATAAATCACTCTCCCCGACACGCCATCCCACCTCCTACCTTCTTAATAGGGCACGGATTTTAAAATTGTTGTTTTTTGCGTTTTTAAAAATCATTTCAAATTTGTCATAATTATTGTGTCACGATTCCTTATGGTGAAGCAGAGTGTGCCTGAGACTGTTCAGCAAAACTGTGTCATCAGGAGGGTATTGCAAGTTAGTTCGGTAACTAGGTGCCATGGCACAAGAACGTGTATTCAAGACACAAGGTGACTTATTCATTACACTGACATTGCAGAAGACGTCGCCAATTGATTCTTAAAGGCGAAGTTGTGACACATAACAGAGCTGTCAGGACTTCTGGGGATGCTGACGAGACAGGAAAGCCAAGGCAGATGGTGTCACGATTGTCCAACGACTATGCCCGGCAGCTCTCACCTGTTGTAGCTCAGAGGCCAGGTGTGCTACCGTTTGAGAAACACTAGCCAGCCGAGCTTGTGTGTATAATGGTCACCCGCTGGGTGATTACTATCCACTGACGGCTGCCTACCTGGTGGGTCGTGAGTTCGAATCTGGGCCATCTAGCTATACAGCAATCTCTGCCTGAGCAGGGCGAACACTGACACAGTCCTCTGCCCAGGCTGGGCATACGACACCGACATCATCCATGCTAATCGCAGTTTGGTCCTACCTGCCCGGTACACGCCGAGCTGAGCACTAGGGTGAGCCAGGGTCGGCCCAGCTTATGCCAGGCCAGGCCACGCATCGTGTGCCACGTGGTGCCGGCCCCGTTTTAGCGCCTACTGCTGCCGTGCCGAAGACAGCACTTTGCCCGCAACTACCACTGCCAGAGCAGGGACACCACACGACATTCTACTGACAGGCTACTACTTACACGTGAGCGCTTCGGTAGCCCCAGACACCTACGTCACAGAGGTCGTTGATCGACTTTCGTGCTCCATCCCCACTGTGGTAATTGTTATGGCACAAAAGACTTATGCAGCCAGTGTTGTTTCCACTAAGGGCCAGAGTCGTCACCTGCTGCAACACCATTTTGGCACTACCTGGGATGTGACTTAACCGCAACCAGCTTCACATGCCACCGTAGAGGTCATAATCTGCGACCACTACATATTTCTCTGATGAGTGTGACTTTACAATCTGACGTAACAGCTATTCCATTCACATACAGGAACCTGTACGAAAAAACAGAGATTTTCACTCCGCCGGTCAAATCTCGAGCTCTGCCTACTGTTGCATTCAGCAACAAGAACGTTACGTCAACGCTAACAGCATTGCGAGCATCGTGTTTTCATGCTTCACTTTATTCCTCTTCATTACATACATAATTAACTGACAGATTTCATACATTCTATATATGTATATATCCCGTAACTGTCACCTCGCCGGCCGGAGTGGCCGAGCGGTTAAAGGCGCTACAGTCTGAAACCGCACGACCGCTACGGTCGCAGGCTCGAATCCTGCCTCGGGCGTGGATGTGTGTGACGTCCTTAGGTTAGTTCGGTTTAAGTAGTTCTAAGTTCTAGGGGACTTATGACCACAGCAGTTAAATCCCATAGTGCTCAGAGCCATTTGAACCATTTGAACTGTCACTTCCCCCCCCCCCCCCCCCCGATTCTTTAAAAAATCGTATACTAGTATTTCACTCATCTTAATCTTTATGACGTCATATCACCTGAACTAAGTGTTGTAGAATGATATAAGTTCGCAGATACATTCAGCGGTATATGTAGATACTGTCTGCAAAATGTGTTGTAAATAGATTTAGTAGTAAATAAGTAATAAATTAAAACGTCATGCTTGATACTGAAGGTTTGCTGCACGAACAGTGAAATTGTAGAAAGTCATAAACTTTCAAAAAGGTTTGAAATTATGTGTAAGGTTTGTTGGAACTAACTCACTAAGTTCTCTCATTCTCAAACAGTGGAAGATTATGTTCTGTATAATTTTCATGCCATGAACTACACTGCCTCGAATCATAGACACAATTTTTAACTTTAATATTTGAGCTATTGTGTTACACCTTTAACGTATGGTTACACCTTTTAATGAGTAGATTATTACTGCATCTTCAATGTTTAAATTAGGTCAGAAATTATATGAAATACTGCAAATCAAATTTTTGGTCACTCTGAACGCTACAGGATAGATATCCTTCTACGGGGACTGGGCGATTGAAGCCATTCTGCAATCTGAATCCTTTGTCTCCTCTTCTTACTTATTGATTGTCTGCAAATGACCCCTGACTTGTCGAAGGTGATTGCGCCATTGCTAAATTGTCATACATTTGTGTTACAAAAGAAAACGAAAATAAAACAATATTTCATATCTTCAATAATGATAGCAGCCGAAGAAATGAATTAAAATTTAGGTGATAGCTGGGACTTGAAATTGGATCTCGAAGTTACTGGGCAGATGTGCTAACCGTTGCAGCTGTGTTAACCATTCTGCTACAGTTGTAATGGTTAGCACATCTGACTAACGAGCAGTTAAAAAAAATGGCTCTGAGCACTATGGGACTTAACTTCTGAGGTCATCAGTCCCCTAGAAATTAGAACTACTTAAACCTAACTAACCTAAGGACATCACACACACCCATGCCCGAGGCAGGATTCGAGCCTGCGATCGTAGCGGTCGCACGTTTCCAGAGTGTAGCGCCTAGAACCGCTCGGCTACTCCGGCCGGCTAGCGAGCAGTGACCCGGGTTCAAGATCCGGCCATGGCACAAATTTTAATTCAGTTTTTCGGTTTCTGTTATTGTAGAAGATAAAGTTGTGACTCATATGCCTCAAGGAAAATGTAATTCCATCCGATCAATGTTTCATATCATTTCAGCGCTTCAGCCTAGTTATTTAATCGATCGTAACAGGAATGTTTCTCCTACCCATCCGTATTTAAAGCAACCAGTCTCTGATTGTGCCAAACAGAATGTTTGCTCTTGTAATGCTAGACGCCACTACAATCGTTCAACGACCACAGTTTCCCATAGATAACAGCGCCATCATGATAAGGTCTCAGATCACTGCCTACCCCATGTGACGTATGGTTTAATTACATGAGGAACAGGAGCTCTCCCACCTCACTTCTCTGTGAGTACTTTTGACGCTACTGTTGTCTCGCTGTGGAATACAACGTACTGTGCTGTACAACTCTTGACGCTTTAAGTATTTATGAGACTGTATTCCGTAAGTTAGGCAGTTTATAAACGCTGCACTGAGCGGCTATGGCGAAGGATTTCCGGAAATTAAGGATGAGAGAATATGGTTCGTCACGAGGCGCTGTGGGTCTCGAGCGACATCGTTTCGGCCGCAGACCCCTCTCTCTCTCTGCGGCGGGTGACTCGGCCGCCATTAACGGGCGACACTGGCGCCGCATTACACGCTGCGTTACGCCCGAGCACGCCATCCGTCTCCAGAAATTGGCCGTCCATTTATCGAGCAGTCGAGCGAATCCTGAGATGCGGGGCTGTTTTTCTCCTCCCACCCTCAGCCGAAGGCGCTATCCCTAAGTCGTTCTTTTTCTCTTCTAAAAGCCTTCCTTTTATTCCTTAAATTGCAAGCTTCGATCAACATCCGCAAGTCTTTGTTCACGGACACCGTTAGTGGAACCGAGACGCATTACTGCCCCTTCGCGCCTTCTTAGTCTTTTTTTTCCCCTCTTGCTTGTCCTTTTTTCCGGCACTTCAAAACAGGCGGCTTGAAAGAGCAGCGCCTTGCACGCGTACGAAGTCGCACGGACAGGACTATCTTCCGAGAAAGGAGCTCCATCAACTGCGGCGGAGCGAAACGGCCGCCTCGCATCGCGCACTTCCCGCCTGTGCTCGTAGGGATCAGTTTAACCCGAGCGGAGGACTAAACGCGGTACGGGCACCGCGTGTGAATGGCGAGTCTTGGGACGGGGGGAGGGAGATCAAACGGCGGGTCGGCAGGAGATGAAGCTGCTAGCGCTGCAAGTCCTTGCCGGGTGATTACCGACGTGTGAAACAGAAAGCCGCTGCAACGCTTCGGCCGGTATTACACTATCACTGTCAAAGATGTGATCAAATATTCCGTCAAATATATTTGACAAAGATCTTTGACGTAGCGCTAGAAGGGGTATTACACAGTCATCATATTTTTCGTCAAAGTTCAAGATGGCTAACAACAGCAACTTGTTATTAACCGCAGCAGTTGCATGTACCACAATTGCACTGTGTGTACATGCGGAAGAGAAGCGGGGGAAAAAAAGGAAACATACCTGGGTGAAGCCGTATGTTTTACGACGACACGATAAAAGCATTCAACAAAAGTTGTTACGTGAGCTTATAGTCGCGAACGTCAGGTCGTACATCAATTACTTAAGAATGGATGAGCATACATTTCTGTATGTGCTCAATGAAGTGTATCCTCATAACACAAAGAACAATATTCACTTAAGAATTGCTACATCTGCAGAAGACAGGCTCACTGTAACACCCCGATTCCTTGCTACAGGAGAGGGTTAGGTTAGGTTAGGTCACGTCAGGTCTCCAATCTTCGTAATATATTTTTGTATTTAGCGTGCCTCACGTTTTAAAGCGCCTCATCAGCTTCATACATCTCTATTAAGTTTGTAGTTGTCGGCACACACCAATTGTATTTACCAGCAATGTTTATAAAAACACTACAGACGACAGAATGCAGCGATGCTAGCGCTCCATGTGGTAACATGTCACATTGCAGTGAACAGAAGACAAGCGACTTCTTTTTGATCAAATCTACAGCGAGGCCCTAGATTTGATCAAATATTGGACATCTGACAAAGTTTCCTATTACACCATTTCATTCCTCGATATGTACTCATACAGTAGTATACAGAGTTGTCCAGCATAATACCTGCTTACTGTTAAGTGCAAGATATTAGCAACGTTAGGGGATTGAAGGCAATGGAAATAATGTCTTGATAAAAGAAATCCTGTGCCAAATCGGCTCTCAGATCCAGCTCTGGAGCCTATCACGAGCAGTCACGGCAAATCGTTGGCTACGTGATCACGCCTTCAAGCCTGATTCTAGCTTTAATAGTTACTGTTCAAAATTTCATGTTAGCTGTTGCCAATAGTCTCAATGAATTTAATGAAAAACGATCTGGAAATACCTACAGCCTGTTAGCCTGTACGCAAAAATCTCTTTAACTTCATTGGAACACTTCGGCGTCGTTGATCCTTATCAAGTGTAGAGTAAATGATAGTTACATTACAATCCACTAAGTGCGTTGCATGGAGTCTGAAAAGTTATCATTACGAAGTAAATCAAATCATGACACCTCGACGATACTGACCAGCACGTGGGCATATATATATATATATATATATATATATATATATATATATATATATATATATATATATATATATATAGGCCTATAGTTTTCCGTGTGCTATTCGGTACTGCTATAGCAGACTGTTTCGACTTATATGGTCCTAATAACTGTTCAGGTATGTGACTACCTAGAACACACTTGATCCTTTATAATGAAACTATCCTGTAGTCTACACTCGACAATCACCAACAAGGTCGAAAAGCGGTGTTATGCGTATAGCCTACAATGTTTTCGAAAACGTTTTTCATTAAATTATCGTTGACGATTGATCCAATTACTTCCAAACATTGCAATCAGAGGGTCTCCTATTCAGTATTGTGGATTTATTTTTTCCGTGGGGAGGGAAGGGAGAAGTAGCTTGTCCTATGAGTGGTTTTAGACGGTCCTCCACGGTTTCCTCTTCTGTGGAAACCTCTTTATACTAAAGCAGCACTCACGTCTATCGTCCTCAATCATTTATTGTACGTATTTCAGTCTCTGTCCTCTCCCACAGTCTTCATCCCATACGAAGTTGTTCCCTAATGTCTAAATATATGTTCTATGACCCTGTCGCAGCTAAAGACTTACAGAATCGAGGAGTGTTTGGTGGGAAAGAAGAGTGATTACTTGTAATGGAGAAAGTAGTACGTACATAAACAAGGGAAGACAATATTGTTGTTAACCTCTAAACAAAATTATCGGTCTCATAGACCTTTAGAGATTTTTTAAATGCATCGTGTGGCAACACTGTTCTGTTTGCCCCTATCCATTCCACAACAGCTTCTCATTGGCAGATTAGTTACGTAGCAGAAGCAGTTCAGTTCAGTTTGTAGCCTCTCGCTGTCAGGTACCTATTAATTTCATAAAACGTACAGGTATAATACCCATCCGGGTGTTTAAAATTACGTATGAAATGTCCCGGTCTGTTACACCGGATGTTTCGTATTACAAGTAATTTATTTTTCCTATTACTCCATTTGTTTTGTGATATTTCTTTATGTGATGGATAATGCTTCAAAGTGAGCGCGTTTATGTACAAGATACACAAGGAATATGAGAATAGGGTGTAGTGACACCAGTTCTGAGAAGAAACTTTCAGAGTGGTTGCGCGAGAGCAGTGATAAATCTGAAGTGGAAAATGATTACTCATATGCGGATTATGATTATAATTTCCGGCGCCATGCGAAGATGATCAGAGAAGAAAAGTGAGTGGTAACAGACTGATAGTAAGAGACAATAGTGATAATGATGATTTTCATTACGACGATTGTGACAATATATTGGAAGATGAACAAGAAATACGGCATGACGAATATTTCTGTTGAAAGAAAGAACAAAAAACTTTTTGTACGTAAAATCCTGGAACCAACAAGAAAAATAAGAACGCGTGTCATAACATAGTGATACAATTACCTGGGCTGGTTAGGAAAGCTGCTAACTTAGGTAATCCGAACTTGAGTGCGATTTTGGAACGCCTGTTCGATCAAGCTGTGATGAACAGCATTGTTTTACAAACGAATAGCAAACTTTTTTTAGTTATAACGAACCTGAATGACACAACAAACCACTCCAGCTATCGCAACACTGATCCTGTCGACATACGTATCTTGACTAGTTTGCTAATGTTCGCATCCACATTCAAATCTGGACATGAAAATCTGATCCGTATTTTTGCCAAGGATCTAGCTGAAACACCTACATTTAGAAGAACGACGTTTGTCAAGTGGTTTTAAATACCAATCAGCTGCCTCCGGTCTGATGGTGCTACCACAAGTGAGGTGAGGAAACAAAGTGACCATGCAGTTGCCATCTCTGAAATATTTAACAAGTTCACATATAGCTCCCAGCAGATTTATTGGTTTAGCGAGAATGTGACAGTTGACGAAATGCTTGTTGCTTTCAGAGGGAACTGCGTATTTCGCTTCTACTTGTATATGCCAAAAAAATCCTCCAAGTCTGGCGCCAAGATACAATGCCTGGCAGAGTCATTTAGTTCATATCTTTTTAATGCTTACATTTACACTGAAAAGGACAGTGATGGCATTAGACTAAATGAAGAATGGAAGGAACTTTGGAAATCTACTCAAGCAACAGCACGCTTATGCAAACCTATTGAAGGTTCGAACAGAAATATGACTGCAGATGACTGGTTTTCATTCATGAAACAGTTGTTGTTCGCAAGAAGAACAAACTAGTTGTTCTGATACCTTCTGTGCACCATGGCATCGAAACTGATCCCAACAACAGATAGCCAGAAATGAGCTGCTGTTATAGCAAGACAAAGGAATGGTAGATCTTGTGGACCTGAAGTGTGCCCTGTAGTCTTCCAATAGAAGATGTAAGAAATGACATTGTCTCCTTTCTAAACTTAAGTTGTGTAAGCAGTTTCATACTCGTGCTATCGACAAAAACTATTTCGTCAAAAGGATGAAGTTCATCAGGGATGAGGTTCGTCCAAACATTGGTCCCCATTCTGATAGAAGCACACATCAGACGACGGCTCACTGTTCCAAATCTGTCCTGTGATATTAAGGACGTCATACGACAATAAATCCATGAAGAGGAATCCCTTGCTGGAATTTCAAGTTCCCAGCGGTAAACCAGAGAAGAGGAAGACCAGGTGTAACAGTACATTTTTAAAAGACTACCTAAAAACGTATACAATGCAAAAAGGCAATATGTCTGGAGAGTAGTAGGAAACTGTGCATCACGCGTGCAGTCATAAATGAATGAACGCTAGTTTTCATAAACAGTTACAATATTAGTATTCAGTCACAATGAAACACAGTATTTCTCTAATAACCACACTTAATTTTGAATAAATAATGCAAAATTTGATGATTCATGCAGAAAGAACAAAAATTATATCCTGAACCCGTACACAAATTATCAAAAACGATAAATCTATGAAAAAATGGGATGGGGCAAAAATCAGGTGTATCAGAAGGACGCTTCTAATTACGTACTATCGATATATGCTCCTGTTTAAGAGTTAAAGGCCGAGGCGAGATATGAGGGACTGTATACGTTGTTAAGAAGTGTTGGGTCGGGCTGTTTGGGGGAAGAGACCAAACAGCGAGGTCATCGGTCTCATCGGATTAGGGAAGGACGGGGAAGGAAGTCGGCTGTGCCCTATCAGAGGAACCATCCCGGCATTTGCCTGGAGCGATTTAGGGAAATCACGGAAAACCTAAATCAGGATGGCCGGACGCGGGATTGAACCGTCGTCCTCCCGAATGTTAAGAAGGTAAAGAAGGCGACAAAGGTGTATGGAAATTTTTGCCCTTGTCTGCACATTGTTAGAGAATTATTAACGTACACAGGTATTAATCACGAACTCCCTGTGCCGTGAGCTCTCCTGGAAAATACGTGGCAAGGTAACGCACTGTGATCAGTTAGTAGTAAAAGGGTTCGTGTAAGTTTCTGTTTAAGATGTTGATGTCTTGTTGCAACTTGTAATTTTATGTTCAGCCCGCTTTATCTAATACTGATTTTAGACTATTCGCTGAGAAGGGCGAAATTTATGTTCATCCCATTTAGGATTAAAGAGAAAATAAAACATACTGCCAGGAAGTAGTACCAAAACTGGCCGAACATGACACCAAGACGAGCAAGGCAAAGGACAGACCCTGCACAGGAAATGAAACTGTTTCTTTTCCGATCCCTACTGATAAGTAATTTCTTTTGTACGTAAACTGCAGTTTTCCAGAATTTTATGAATAAATCAAACGAGAGTATGAGTGGAGAATTAAGTGGAAAGAAGAATAGGTGAGGATTGGGGAGGGGAAAGTGGATGAGAATGGGAAAGTAGCGAATGGACGCCCCATCAATGAGGAAAGGAAGGCAGGAAGAAAAGGAAGAATGCGTAGAGGCTCGAGATTTACGTAATCGATATCGAAGTCATGAGACACGGAGCACTAACTGAGATGGAGGAAGATACGGAAGACAGTCACCCACGGCGCCGTCAAAGGAAGCATCACCGTATTCGAAATGGTTCAAATGGCTCTGAGCACTATGGGACTCAACTGCTGTGGTCATAAGTCCCCTAGAACTTAGAACTACTTAAACCTAACTAACCTAAGGACACCACACACATCCATGCCCGAGGCAGGATTCGAACCTGCGATCGTAGCGGTCGTGCGGTTCCAGACTGTAGCGCCTTTAACCGCTCGGCCACTCCGGCCGGCATCACCGTATTCGCTGAATGGATTTGGGGAAAACGTAAATCTGGATGACCGATGAACGATTTGAGTAATCTCTTCTCCAGATTGCCCACCTCACACACTTTGAAACAGTAAGAGGGGGAGGAAGACACTACACGTTCATGCAAGGAAGCGTGCTGACGGGTGTTGAGATTCCGCGCACGCACTGCGCGACGCACCTCGTTTTGTGTCTGCTCTAAAGAAAGCGTGAAAGAAAGAAAGAGAGAGAGAGAGGGAGCAGGAATGCGGCTGCTAATTGCCGGAGCAGCGATGCTAATGAGCGAAGCAGCAGCGCAAAGCGAACAGCAAGACGGCTCTTGGAAGCTGGAGGGGGGGGGGAGGGGGGGAGGAGAGTGGTGGGGAATCGACGGCCCACGCGGTATTCTCTGCCGCTTCTGCCGCCACCTATTATGGCCTTCTTGTGCGGTAATCCCATTCCGCAAGCCACATGTATGACTATAGCGATTTATCTGCTGTACGTGTGAACAAAATAGGAGCTTGTTGAGTATCGGACCATATTTATCACTGGCTTCAGATAAAAGTAAACGCGTTATTATAGATGTGAGTGATGTCTGTTCATTCGGACAGTTCGAATGATTCAACCGTTATTTACGTCCCGGCGATGTGTACCACACTACTGAATGCTATTTTCCGACAAAACAGACGCCACTCACAATTTAACTCTATAGCTGTGTAAGTAGGCTGTTTAGGTTTTTATGTTGGTAACGCCACGTAGCGCTCTATATGAAAATCGCTGACTGCTCTGTGAAGTCTGTGGCTGGTTGGCATTGTTGGAAATTCGCTATTGTAGTGTTGGACAGTTGGATGTGAACAGCGCGTAGTAGAGATGGGCAAACTGAAACATGTAACTGTTTCGAAACAAATGAAACAGTACAATGTAATACCCTGTTTCGAAACAGTGAAACAGTTTGTGTTTTGTAATCTAATAAACCTACACATTTTATCATCTTGAATGTCTACTCTATAAGTACACTCCTGGAAATTGAAATAAGAACACCGTGAATTCATTGTCCCAGGAAGGGGAAACTTTATTGACACATTCCTGGGGTCAGATACATCACATGATCACACTGACAGAACCACAGGCACATAGACACAGGCAACAGAGCATGCACAATGTCGGCACTAGTACAGTGTATATACACCTTTCGCAGCAATGCAGGCTGCTATTCTCCCATGGAGACGATCGTAGAGATGCTGGATGTAGTCCTGTGGAACGGCTTGCCATGCCATTTCCACCTGGTGCCTCAGTTGGACCAGCGTTCGTGCTGGACGTGCAGACCGCGTGAGACGACGCTTCATCCAGTCCCAAACATGCTCAATGGGGGACAGATCCGGAGATCTTGCTGGCCAGGGTAGTTGACTTACACCTTCTAGAGCACGTTGGGTGGCACGGGATACACGCGGACGTGCATTGTCCTGTTGGAACAGCAAGTTCCCTTGCCGGTCTAGGAATGGTAGAACGATGGGTTCGATGACGGTTTGGATGTACCGTGCACTATTCAGTGTCCCCTCGACGATCACCAGTGGTGTACGGCCAGTGTAGAAGATCGCTCCCCACACCATGATGCCGGGTGTTGGCCCTGTGTGCCTCGGTCGTATGCAGTCCTGATTGTGGCGCTCACCTGCACGGCGCCAAACACGCATACGACCATCATTGGCACCAAGGCAGAAGCGACTCTCATCGCTGAAGACGACACGTCTCCATTCGTCCCTCCATTCACGCCTGTCGCGACACCACTGGAGGCGGGCTGCACGATGTTGGGGCGTGAGCGGAAGACGGCCTAACGGTGTGCGAGACCGTAGCCCAGCTTCATGGAGACGGTTGCGAATGGTCCTCGCCGATACCCCAGAAGCAACAGTGTCCCTAATTTGCTGGGAAGTGGCGGTGCGGTCCCCTACGGCACTGCGTAGGATCCTACGGTCTTGGCGTGCATCCGTGCGTCGCTGCGGTCCGGTCCCAGGTCGACGGGCACGTGCACCTTCCGCCGACCACTGGCGACAACATCGATGTACTGTGGAGACCTCACGCCCCACGTGTTGAGCAATTCGGCGGTACGTCCACCCGGCCTCCCGCATGCCCACTATACGCCCTCGCTCAAAGTCCGTCAACTGCACATACGGTTCACGTCCACGCTGTCGCGGCATGCTACCAGTGTTAAAGACTGCGATGGAGCTCCGTATGCCACGGCAAACTGGCTGACACTGACGGCGGCGGTGCACAAATGCTGCGCAGCTAGCGCCATTCGACGGCCAACACCGCGGTTCCTGGTGTGTCCGCTGTGCCGTGCGTGTGATCATTGCTTGTACAGCCCTCTCGCAGTGTCCGGAGCAAGTATGGTGGGTCTGACACACCGGTGTCAATGTGTTCTTTTTTCCATTTCCAGGAGTGTATGTCCATATAAACACAAATGAGGTGCGCGAGCGCTAATCATATCGCAGAAAGCATGAAACTATCACTTAGGCGTCTTGGCAGTTTCGTATTTCCTGCAGCAAATGCGCTGCTTTCGTGTCGTGTGACTTCCATACTTTTCAATTGGCTGAGGACAGCCATAGCTGAAGACAAGAACTACCACAAACGGAACTGGAAGTGGGAGCAAACTGCAGAAACAACGGATATGCTGCTGGGATTCCCATATTCTGTTAGTATGGGTAATATACCAATCCTGCTAATTTCCATTCACACAAAGGGAATCATTGTGGATAATAGGCACAGTGACTATAGACTCACAAATAACGCCAAATAATTCGAATAAATAACAAAGTATAACAGAAAATTTTTTTGTCTTTCAAGGGTTTTCGAACCGTTACTATAAATTCACCATGCTTCCCAGCCTTTCCTGTTCACTATTACACTATCAGTGATGCGTCAAACAGATTGCTTGCAATTATACCTACATCAAATTTATGTATATGTCTAATAACTGTCACTCTACGCCTTTTTTTTATTCAAAATGTTGTAGGCTTATTTGCGTTTCTTAATGTGATTACTGTACATGAACAGAGAAGCGTATGTTATAAAAAAGTGTAATTTAACTGAATGATTTTCACATATTTATTATTTTGAATGTGAATAGTATGCGTTGTTTTATTGTTTGGTTAGTGTTTATAAAGCAGATGTTACGCCATTTCGTAATAGGACAGTCAGTTAGAAACGAAGCTTTATTTTCGGATATCTTCAGCTTCACGCTATTGCTTGTCAAAAAGATTTCGACACTCTTGAAAGTGTTTCACGAAGTGTTATGTTGTGTTTCAGTACCTGTGCCAAGCCCGAATCTCGTCCGACACAGAGCGGAATGAAACATCACTGTTTCGATACAAGCACAGGTGGACTGAAACAGCCTTATTTTGAAACAACGATACAGTTTCTGTGTCTGGCTCGAGATCGAATCTGGTCCGGTTATCCGAGACAGGGACGGAATGAAACACCACTGTTTCGAAACAGTGAACCACAGCCGTTCCGAAACACTGAAACAGTTCCACGTATCGATACACTGTATCGAAACATAGAAACAGTGGCCAAGTCTAGCGCGTAGCGTTGAGCCGCCAGCATAGCATTGGTGGATGTGGGGAGAGAGATGGCAGAATTTTGAGAGCGGACAATCTGGACGTGTGTCCATCAGAAAGAGTAAATTTGTAAGACTGTATTTCATGAACTGATATATATATATATATATATATATATATATATATATATATATATATATATATACTTTTGAACACTATTAAGGTAAGTACATTGTTTGTTCTCTATTAAAATCTTTCATTCGCTAACTATATGCCTATCAGTAGTTAGTGCCCTCAGTAGTTAGAATCTTTTACTTAGCTGGCAGTATTGGCGCTCGCTGTATTACAGTAGTTCGAGTAACGAAGATTTTTGTGAGGTAAGTGATTCATGAAAGGTATAGGTTATTGTTAGTCAGGGCCATTCTTTTGTAGGGATGTTTGAAAGTCAGATTGCGTTGTGCTAAAAATATTGTGTGCCAGTTTATTGATGATCTGAATAAGTAAAGAGAGAAATTTCTGTGCACGTCCAGTTTTGCTCAGCTGTTTGAAAATCAAATAACGTAAGGGATTTACCAGCACAGTAATTCATAAATTTTTCTAAGGGGAGATGTCAGCTGTAGCGCAAAATTGATGGTGAACAGAAACTCTTATTTTTTTGCGCGAAATATTGGAAGTTGCGGTGGTAACTGGCCTGGTTTCCTATTTTCACAACCGTGTCAGCTTCGAACCTCTCAAGTGCGCCAATATTGTTTCCACTAGCAAATAGGACTTAGCAGGTTCTGAATAATTACTCTGTGGGATAGCCGTAATGATGGCTAAACACACATCGTGTAAGCCGGCTTTCGCCTATACACAGCGCATTTCCTCTAAAAAACCTGTGATTAATACACCAAGGGTTTTAGCTGTACAACATAAAATAACAAGGTTTATGCAAAAACGAACATTCTTTTCAGTTAAAGAAACTTACACTGATACATGCGTCTTAACAGACCGCAACTAGGAGGAGGGAAGGTGAAGAGGAAAGTAGGAAGTGGAGTGTGTCTGACAAAAGAAGAATATTGTTTTAGAACGATAACATTTTCTAAACTGATTATTTCAGTCTTTGTGCATTATGACATCATGTCTCCTATACAAATGTTTTATATTCATCATAAGTAACACATTTATAGTCACACTATTATATTTGCTCTAAAATAAAATGGTTTTGTTGAAGCAAGAAAAAAAGCTAAAATTTCTAATATGTCGTTGTAATATCAATAAGTCTAAGGACGCGGAGGATGTCTAATGGAAAAGTTTGTGTGTGGATGCAAAACCAACGTCCAAACTCCAACGAGAATCATTAATATGCGAATAGGGAGTTAATGGACGAGGGCCGTTGCTTTGCGGCGAGGGGGAAGTTGGTAATTTGGGTCTGACGAGAAGCGTGTCCGGGTGGCCGAGCCGGGTGACATCGTTCTAGAGAAGCAGAGCACCTGGGTTCGAATCACAGACCAGCAAAATCCAACTGTCACCGTTCGATTACCGCAATGCTTCGTGCGGTTGGAAGTTATTATTTCCTTCCTATCTCTTTCTCATCCCGTTTCCTTTCCATTCCCTTCGCCCTAATTGATGCACTTGATAAACGGCCGCGGCAGCCGAGCGGTTCTAGACGCTTCAGTTCGGAACCGCGCGACTTCTACAGTCGCAGGTTCGAATCCTGCCCGTGGCATGAATGTGTGTGATGTCCTTAGGTTAGTTAGGTTTAAGTAGTTCTAGGGGACTGATGACCTCAGGAGTTGTCCCAAAGTGCTCAGAGCCATTTGAACCATTTGATGCATTTGGTAACGTCGGAAGCTCCACTAACCTGTTCGCAGACGATACTGTTGTCCATACCTAGGTACTAAGGCCAGAAGATTGTAGCGAAATGCAGAAAGACCTGCAGAGGATCGATGATTCATGTAAAACTGGCACTTGAGCCTGATCATAAAAATATATAGCGCATTGCGCATGATAGACGAAGAGATCCATTATTGTTCGGAAACAGTTGGCAATAAATCACTGGATACAGTAACAACCGCATAATAATGAGTGGTTATAATTAAAGTACAGCTTCTCACAGAGGACTTGTCTGGACTGCAGTTATCGTACGGCAACGAAACTTCTTATACATTTTAATGCTTTAATGTGGAAGTAATGTAGGGTTGAAAAAAAAATTGTTCCAGTTTTGATCACCAGTTGCAAATCTGGCGCTGTGAACGCAAGAAAGATGTGTAGAAATATTTCCATATGTAATGACTTAGGAAAGGGGACGTCGGCAGAAATGTCAAACAAATGAGTAAGGCACAATGTTGATTTTATTATGATCCACCGCTTACACAGTTTATATGGGCGCCAGAGATGTCGAGGAGATGCTGCCTACCTGAGATGACGTGATCAACAGTTGCTCTCAGCAATACCGGTGCAATCTGAGCAACGTGTTCCTGTATATTGACCTTCAGATCAGGTATAGACTGAACGTATCTCTGGTAAATGAGTTACTTAGGTAACACCAGAGACAAAAGTCACGAGGATTCAGATCATGTGATATTGCCGGCCTCCATCTGGTAAACCTCTGCAAATATCACATTCGTGGAATGGTGTACTAAGCAGATCTTTCACTGGGCGAGTGACATGAGGCGTTGCCCTAAGTTGCATGAAAACAGCGGTTTCGACACATGTGTGCTCTGCTAAAGCAGGAATCACATGAGGTACAAGAAAGTCTCGTTAACGTGCAAACGGCACGGTACAATTGACAGGCCCTCTGGCTGCATTCTCGTCAGAGAAGAACGAACCGAGCAGAAGGTGCTTGTGAATCCACACCACACAGTCACATACAGCGAGTGCAACGGCTTTTAGTGCACAACACGCGATCTAACAGTAGCCCAAATCCAGCAGTTCTCTGTATTCGCTGCACTCTGTGGCGTAACGTTGTCCTCGTCGTTCCATAGCCCTACCACATGTCATCAAATTCGATCCGTGCCAGAAACCTAAGAAAAAAATTAAGAACATTGCTGCGGATCATGAGGTTTCAGTTTCCGCCCCGTCTAGATCTTGTAATATAGATCGCAAAACTTACCGCACTGTTGATCATGACATTACAGGAGCACTAGCACAGCCCGGGGAACATGCTGCACGATCCGTTACAGCAACAGCAACAGCAACCTTGTCAATAATTTCCACTGGCATGGGGCGTCTTCCTCTTCCAGATGCCACGCCAAGCTCACGCTCGTTCTTTAATGTCATCATCATCTTTTGTAAACCATTTAACTCTGTAAACCATTTAACTCTCCTCAGGCTGTTCAGTCGGCGATATTCACTGAATGCAGTAGAATAATTACACCCTTTCACATAAAACTGCTTCACTAACAGCCCACGGTCTTTTCTCGATAGCCGTATTGTCCACTCACATTATGGTTTGTCAGATGACAGCGGGGATGTCATCCCATCATACAGACACTGTACTGCGCCAGATTCGCACCTGGTGGCCAAAATTGGAATTAATTTGTTTTCAGTGTACATCTGTTTCGCATTAGCATATCTATCAGGTTTCGCTGCCACCCGAAAATTGCCGACCACAATGGACGTACTCTCCACCTCAACAGGCCATGAAAACCCAAGGGTACCGACCGGCCGCCGTGTCATCCTCAGCCCGCAGGCGTCACTGGATGGGGATGTGGAGGGGCATGTGGTGAGCACATCTCTCTCCCGGCCGTATGTCAGTTTCCGACACTGGAGAAGCTACTTCTCTATCAAGTAGCTCCTCAGTTTTGCCTCACAAGGGCTGTGTGGACCCCGCGTGCCAACAGTACTCGGTAGACCGGATGGTCACTCATCCAAGTGCTATCCCAGCCCGACAGCGCTTAACTTCGGTGGTCTGACGGGAACCGGTGTCACCACTGTGGCAAGGCCGTTGGCCCACAATGGACATGCTGCACTTTAATTTTAACCACCCGGTACCTAGGAGTCATTCTCCAGAGTGACCGCAAGTGAGATCGTCACAGATTCTCATACTGGAAAAGCAGACGCCAGCCGGAGATTCATTGGAAAAATCATAAGTAAATGTAATTCATCCACGAGAGAAGTGGCTTACAAACCATTTTAAGACCGATTCTTTAGTATTGCTTATCAGTCTGGACCATCATGGGATTGTATTAGTAAAATAGAAAGAGAATATCGAAAGAAGAATGTTTTCTCAGGGATCATTTACGAAGCATCAGGGGATAGTCTAACTTCTGATGCACCTGTTACCTTTCCTCCATCGTGGAAGATAATTTATCTTCTCCGAGAATTAGAATATTGAGAACATAAAAACACAATGAAATATCTTATTACAATTTGAGTAGTCCATTTTTGCTGGTGATAAGCAGTTACGTTAAATTATAGAACATTTTCATGTCGTAGTACTCGCCCAATAATTTTTCAGCAGTTGTGAGCAGCCCCCACAAGTGAAAATTACTAGATACAGTGCAGTTACTTTGTTGAGCAGATATTCTCTAGTCGAACGATACCGGTAATCATTGCAAAAAACGTGCCGCTTTAGGATGTAATCAAAGAAAACGTTTCAATAACTCAGTTGTCACGGATTTCTCCACTTCATCGTATGTCAGACCTTGCAAATATAGATCAGTGTTGTCCCTTTACCTGTATTCTAGTAATTTTCTGCTGTCTGTCTGGCGAATGTTGAGATGTGGTTCATAATCGGAAAATATTAGAACCAAGTGATGGTACACTAAGGACGCGCACATCTGGTGGCCGTGTCACGGTGTTTGAGTGGATGGCCACAGCAAGTAGCCGCGATTTAGTGCAGCCCAAGGGGGTGGCCGCATCTTCACGTCTGCCTGTGAGAAAGTCATGCACCTATTGCTGATGATGTATAGCGTCCAGTCCTGTTTAATTTCGGTACATCCTAATCCTTCAGCAACGATATGAGGTTCAGAGAACATCGTTACACTATGACACACTGAACAACTTAATATCGCCGGCCGCGGTGGTCTCGCGGTTCTAGGCGCGCAGTCCGGAACCGTGCGACTGCTACGGTCGCAGGTTCGAATCCTGCCTCGGGCATGGATGTGTGTGATGTCCTTAGGTTAGTTAGGTTTAAGTAGTTCTAAGTTCTAGGGGACTGATAACCACAGCTGTTGAGTCCCATAGTGCTCAGAGCCATTTGAACCATTTGAACCAACTTAATATCACATTTCTTTCTTATAACGTAAATCAACTGTGTTTCATCAGGGAGTTGCGCCGCAAAATGCGGTTTTTGGCGAGGCTTCTGAAAAGTTAAGATGTCTCCTTCATCTATGTATGTACTTTGAGTAATAAATGATTGGCTTTCCAATGTTGTTTCTCTTATGTTTCACTGGGCGTCTAACAGGCATCCTCTTACTACACCACTGCAGCCCCATCTTGGGTGGTGGTGCTCTGACATCCAGGTCATCATCTATGCTGTTGCACCAAACACCATAGTGGCTGACCAACCTGGTTGTTTTAAGGGTAATCGGCAATTCTTGTACGACTAATAACTATTTCTTGAAAAACTTCAAAGACAATAAATGTGCTCGATAACCTAATATACCGAATTTTCCACCCATAAAAGGCAATTACACTGCTGGAGAAAAGAAAATTAGTAGAATGTTTTCGGTTCACTCAAGATTTATTGTTGCAATACTGTATGTAAATTACATGAAATGATTACATTTACAGATCAATAGCGCAAGCAGTTCTGGGATACCAGGTATCGACCCATGTTGAAACACCCATATTAGGAGGTGGTTTAGCCTCTATGGGTGGCAATGCAGGCACTTACTGTAGTATCCAGTCGATCGTACAGATGGCGATTACTTTCCTGCAAAACGTTATGCCATGCCTGCTCGAACTGTTCACGTAGTTCTGTCAGAGTTGTTGGTTGACGAGTCACATGAGTCACTTTTTGTCCCATCATATCCCACATGCGCTCAATTCGAGACAAGTCCTGAGATCATGAGAGCTAGGGAATTTTCTGCAAGTCTTGAACAGCATATTGAGTTTTCAGGCAGTGTATGTGGAACATTATGCCGTCGGAACAGCACATCACCTTCGTGTTGCAAGAACGGTCTAACATCGTTCTGCACCTACCAAGTGCTTAGCGTCCCTTGCAGAAACACCAGATGTGACCGACAGTTGTAGCTTATAGCATCTCAGACCATAAGGCGTGGGAAGGGGCCACTGTGTCTTGGACGAATGCACTGTAAGAAACGGCGCTCATCAGATCTACATCGTATCCTCAGACGATCATTACGTGTGAGCAGGCAGAATCTGCTTTCGTGACTGGAGGCCATGGTGCGCCATTCCATCTTCCAAGTGATCCTCTGGTGGCACCAGTCGAGCTGTGCAAGTCGGTACTATGCCGTGAGTGGAGGACGGGTTAGAAGTGTGCGTGGCCATAGATTCGCGGCTAATAATGGTTTCGCAACAATTCGTGTTGACACATTTGGCCCCACAAGCCCTCGTATCTTTGTTGCGGTAGCAGTACGACCTGTCAGTGATGTCATTACAATACGACGATCCTGGCGGGTGCCTGAATGCCCAGAACCTCGTTGCAGATGTGAGAATATTCACGTGACCACTGGTACTTGCCTCGTTGCACAGCTGATTCAGCACGTCCAGCTTGTGTGACAGTTCTCTGAAAGGACCATCCCGCCACTCGGAGGGCCACAATTTGACCCCTTTCAAACTCGCTCATTTGGCTGTAGGAAACACGAGTGCGTATCCGTGGCATGGTTGCCTACTTGCTTCACACGTTTGCACCACAATGAGCCTTCTGCCTGTGAGCATTCCCTATTAAAGGGTAGACACAGATGGCGCTCTGATAGCTTTGCCACTACGCCATCTGTTGTCGGACGATGTTGAAACTATTGTCAGTAGATATACTAGCCCTGAGGTGGCACATGCTCTCATCGGATCGAAATCGACGCCGTCTTTTCAGATGTGCTAACATTTTTCCGGCAGTTTATATCAAAATCTACCAAAACCAGTTTACTTAGCAGAAAAAAGTAACATTCACGAACACCACACACTATCTTCATCACATACGAGTAAATAAAGTCCCTTGTAATTTAAATTGTATTAAAGCTATGAGAAAGCTGATTACACCAGCAGAAAGTGAATATAGTTTAACAATGATGTTCCTCTTTCTTTGTTAATATTAAATTGAGGTCACTATTAATGATATAGTTACACTGTGCCACATTCCTAATTATATATTTTTACAACTGTTGGCGAACTATCCATCGCTCAGTTTGCTATGGCACCTGAAATTAATAAGTCAGAAAAGGCACAACTTTTTGTCCTTATTACTAAACGGCTAACCCGGATCACGGCCTCAACTGCAGGATGTTTTTCTAACGGCTTCCTGGAGCAACAAAAATTTGATTTTCGACATTTCGTTCACTTGCTGGCTGAATTGAAAACCTTAAAATGCTATCAGCATCTACTCTCCAAGAGCTTTACTCTTAAGTTAAAGGTTTATCACAATAAGTCAGGTAGTGTAGTTAGAGTTTCTATCTCTAGATGCAGCATAATTGGCCGGCCGCGGTGGTCTAGCGGTTCTGGCGCTGCAGTGCGGAACCGCGGGACTGCTACGGTCGCAGGTTCGAATCCTGCCTCGGGCATGGGTGTGTGTGATGTCCTTAGGTTAGTTAGGTTTAAGTAGTTCTAAGTTCTAGGGAACTGATGACCTCAGCTGTTAAGTCCCATAGTGCTCAGAGCCATTTGAACCATTACTGGAATTTCAGAGAGTCTTTCATCTGAGGCATTTTGCTTTTATCTACAAAATATCTTCTGTAGCCATGGTGATTTTTTTCTCTTGTTTGTATGTTCTGAAGTCCACTGCCTTTTCCTTTGTTGTGAGCTGAGGCTGAAGCCGAAAAATCCAGTTGCATAATGAACTTCCGCAATTTCAGCTGTTACGAACCCGCTTCTTGTTTCGCTGCATCTGCGGTGAGGTGCTGAATGTGGCACATGTGAAACTACAGTAAACTTTCAGTTGTGGAGTTTGCAGAAGTGAAGTGAAAAAATCGCAAGTACGGCGAAAGGAAAAGGGGATTCATAAAACCCGAAAAATTGCGAAAGGTGAATATGCAACCAGAGTTTTTTTCGACCTCGGCCTCCGCTAACAATCAAAGATTGTAAAGGAACTCAGAACATGTACAGAAAAGGAGAGAACGCAAATGCCCATTCAAAATGCTTTGTAAATATAAGTGAAAGCCATCTGATGAAAAAACACTCTGACACTGCAGTAAGAGTAAGGCGGGAATACAGCAATAACTGATAAATAAAATAATGTTGTATCTTCTGAAATTCTATGCGTTGGTGCAGCATTCTTCATCACATGTGGTAGAGTACCCTCGGGGATGCCCTGAAAAACATTTTCCTATATTTCACCTGGGAATGAGAGCAGAAACACTCGGCGAGCAAGGGCTGCCCGTCGCCTCTGAGTCACGGCTTACATGTAACGACACCAACGTGGGAGGTAAGCCTATTGATGGTAAGCTTATAGCGGACCTAAGAGCCGTCCCGTGCCGTGCTGTCGCAGAGTGGTCGACATATCGGCCTCTTGAGCCGCTTTTACTGCGCGCGGTATACATTGCTAGTGCGACACTCTGCGTGTTTACGACGGCTCAACTCTCGGAAACTGCGTGAATTCCAGAACAGCTGAGCTTCGCTTTGTCGAGCCATGTACGAAATCAGCTGTTTCTATCTCTCTATTTTCCTTTTAAGGAAAGTACTACAAGACAAAAAACTTTGCGACCGCAAATGAACCGTTTGTGAGATAGTTCGTGAAATTTCAGTGCAGTTGCCTGGGGGACTTACTCATACAGTTTGCATTTCAAACACATTTATACAAACTAAGACAATATTTGATGCTGAAGTCAGGAACGGATCTTAGTAATACATTCGCAGTTGCAGCTCATTTGTATTGTGTACTACGTCATTCACAAGGATAAGGAGAGGTGTGCTACAGAGTTGTGCGGCAATTGTAGTCATAGGAAAGCAGGACAGGAGCAGAAATGGTTAGCGGACAAGTTAACACAGTAAATAGACGATCTACTCAACTTGTATTTCTCCAGTCGTACAAAGACTCATTACAAAGAATGCACCAAGTAAGTCCAGCTAACACAATAGCAACAAGGATGAGGCTCTGTAAAGTAAAGGATGAACGATGGTGTCGAAGCCACGACTAGGCGGCTTCAGCGTAGCATTAAGTAGCGAAGTGGCTCTGAGAGTGAGTGGGCTGTGTGACTGCCGCCGGCCGTCCTGTATTGCGGTGACAGCGTCCAGAGCCGATGGCGGTCGTGCTCTACTGGATCCACTGGATCCGCACGACTGCTGTCGTGTGTGTGACGGAAACTTGCAATTCTGTTGCCAACTTAAAGACCCCGGTAGGGTGGTATAGATACATGATTCCACATTCTCGCCCCAAACCTCCCCACCAGCGTTGCGTAGTGTAGATGAGCAAACGTCGGTGGTGGAGGAGGGCTGGGAGCAGGTGGCAATGAGGTGGTTGGTGTCGAGCTTCCACCCGCACCCTGGCATATTCCCTGAGTCCACCCGGGAACACCAGCCGAAAACTTGGGCAGAGGATACGCACCCACATCCAGGGGTGGAGCAAAAAATGAAGGTGGAAGGAATCTTGACAACTGAAGAGGGACCTGAGGCGGCACGTGGGACAGCCGCTGGGAAGAGGAGCGCATCCCTAGACGACGGTAGCTGCCGAGATGGCGACGACACTCAAAGAGTGTTGATTTCCATTGGCACCAGGCCGGGGCCCGCAGGAGCCGGATGCAGCGAGGGCAGCTGCGTCCAGGCAGGCAAGGAATCCGAAAGCACCGAGCGAGGTGGCGCAGTGGTTAGACACTGGACTCGCGTTCGGGAGGACGACGGTTCAATCCCGCGTCCGGCCATCCTGATTTAGGTTTTCCGTGATTTCCCTAAATCACTCCAGGCAAATGCCGGGATGGTTCCTCTGAAAGGGCACGGCCGACTTCCTTCCCCATCCTTACCTAATCCGATGAGACCGATGACCACGCTGTCTGGTCTCCTTCCCCAAAACCAACCAACCAACCCGAAAGCACAAAGCCTGCTGCAGTATCACGCAGTCCAGTTGGACGAATTTGATTCTGGGGGCGTCTCAGCAATGCTCTAGTAGGTTCATGCATAGGAAACATACAACGTAAAAAAAAGAAGAAAAAAAATCCTGCAACTGTGTCTCGCTCCCAGCGCTTCCACTCACCATACAATTTATAAAAGATCGAGTTTCAGTGTGACACTTTGCCTGCCTGAGCGGAGTCACAGCGCCGCCGGCCGTGGTAGGTGCAGCAACTGAAGCAACAACTTCGCTGGCGATTGTCCGCCGGATGGTCTGGAGTGGGGGGAAGACAAGAACAGCAACAAGGCTTGATCCCGTGTGTGGGAGGCACAAAGTTGTCCATTTGTTGCTTAAATGTTGATAGCAAGCGTTCAGCTTCGTCGTAGGTGTGCGGGTGGAACAGTGCAGTTATGACGTACCTGTTGCTGGAGGCGGTGCAAAACTTTTCAAACACGGCGGCAACAAATTGAGGCCCGTTGTCAGTAACAATCACTTCAGTCAATCCCTCGAGGCAAAAGATCGACGACTAGGCCTTGAGTGTGGAATTAACAGTGCTAGGGTGCGCAGGAACCGTTGTGGAACGAGCCTTAGTAGGTGGATAGGAACCACGAAGGGAAATATTCTGAAAGCGTCAACGATGGTGAGCCAACTTGTATCCCAGTAAGGACCCGCAAAATCCAAGTGTAAACATTGCGAAGGTTTGGGCCATACAAGGAACTGCTGAGTCGGAGCTGACTGATGTTCAACACAGGCTTGTCACCGATAAGTCAGCTGTTCAGTTTGTGCACCTAGACCGCGCCAAGTGCAACGGCGTTGTGGCAGCTGATCGGTGGGGACGACACAACAGTGACCTTGGTGTAGCAAATGAAGCACGTCACGATGGAGAGCCTGGGGAGCCACAACACACTACAGCTTAGAATCGACGTGAAGCAAAATGACGGCGAAGCACCGAGCTACGATTCTGTCTAGCTGAACGCGAACAGCCAATGTAGTGCAACAGAATCTGCAAATCAGGATCCACTGCTATGGCCTGGTCACTTATCCTGTAAATAAGTGGAAATCTAGGCAAAGCATCCATGTCTTGTGCATAATGAAGCAATAATAAGCAGAGGACTCATCGAATGTTGAATCTCCCACAACAGGGAGGCGAGAAAGAGCAACTGCAATGTTATGCTTAGAAGTGGGCCGATACGCAATCTCATATTTGTAATTTGAAAAAGAAGAGCCCACTGTTGCAGCTTCTGCGCTGTGGAAGTTGGGACTGACTGTGAAGGGCTACAGAAAGAATGTGAAGTTTATGGCCATTCATCAAGTACAATTTCCTGCTGAAAATATACAGGTGAAACTCAATGTCACTATAGACCATGGTGGAACCTCCTTTTTAATTTACGAATAAGTACAGTGAGCTTTATTCAACAACTTCGAAGCAAAGGCAACCAGCCAGTCACCAAAACGAAATTTGTGCGACAATACAGCACTGATGCTGTAAGAGGAAGCATCCACAGCCAAGATCACCCGTTTTGTTGGATCAAAATTAACAAGGCATCGATCGCTAAGCAGAGCATCTTTCAACTTCTGCAAAGCAGACTGATACTCTGGCGACCAAACAAAAGGAACGTTCTTACTGCGCAAGCGATGCAAGGAAGCCGCCATCTGAGCGGAGTTGGGATTAAATCGGATGTAATACGTGAGCCTCCTTAACAAAGACTAAAATTTCCGCACATTACATGGAGGTTGAAGGTCACGTATAGCAAGCAAATGTGATTGCAATGGCTGAACACCCTGACTATTAATGACATGTCCTAAGTGCTCAGGTCTCAAAAAACACTTTTTCTGTGTTAAGTTTGAGACCAGCTGCAGGCAACACTTGAAGCAGAGTGCGAAGACTGCTAAAGTGTTCATCAGAAGTGTGACCTAGGACGACAAAATGTCACGTAAATAAATTGAGCAAAGAGGAAGTTTTGCAGTCAGATGCTCCAGAAAGCACTGAAATATGGCGGATGCGGAAGCAATGTCAAACGGCAATTTCAACAATTTGAAGAGACCCTTATAAGCGTTAATGACAAAGGGCTGCTGCCACTACACAAGCAGAGGTATTTGTAGGTAGGCTTCACACAAATCGATTTTGGAAAAGTAACGAAGGGCAAGAGAGCACGCCCACTGACTAGCAGTAATAGGTGTTACGGCTCCACGGTCCTCCAAAACAGTAAGTTACTGAGCCACCTATTCTCGAAGAGCATGAGGAACTTGACGAGCTCTAAGAAAACATGGCTGTGCATTGCTTCATTGTGACAGGACAATAAAATGATTGGCTTTGCCTAAACTCTCAAAAAACAAATCCAGAAATTCTGCATGTAACTTAGCAATACTGTCCAAAGGCTCAAAGGAAAAAACAGAAAATACATTGTTCTGAATGCTGAACCCAAACAAATCAAGAGAGTCTAGACCAAAAATATTAGCACTGTCTCGGGAGGAAAGCGCTGTAAATGTCACTGCCTTCGTCAAATTTCGGAAAATTGCAGGAAAACTACAAATGCCTAAGACAGGAATGTCTTGGCCATTATACGCCGACAGCATACGGCGTGACGTGCAGAGCTTAGGTTTGCCAAGCAATTCGTAAGTACTGCGGGTTAGCAACGCCACTGAAGCACGAGTGTCAAGCTGCAAGCGGGCTGATTGTCCAGCAATAGTAAGACACAAAAAGTTTGTTGTCCTCACGTGATAAGTCGGGAGCCCTTCCTTCATGACTACTGCACTGTCCTTTTGTACTGACGACACTGTGGAAGTTGGAAAATACATTGCACACAGTTTGTGAATTAAGACTTGGCGTGAAGGAGTAGCAGCATGGGAAGGAAGTCGCTTCACACGAGGGGCACGAAAGTGAAGTAGTGGTTGAGAAAGGAGTGAGACATGGTTGCGGCCTATCCCTGATGTTATTCAATCTGTATATTTAGCACGCAGTAAAGTAAACAAAAGAAAAATTTGGAGTAGGAATTAAAATCCACGGAGAAGAGATAAAAACTTTGAGGTTTGCCGATGACATTGTAATTCTGTCAGAGAGAGCAACGGACTTAGAAGAGCTGCTGAACAGAATGGGCAGTGTCATGAAAGGAGGATATAAGATGAACATCAACAAATGCAAAACTAGGATAATGGAATGCAGTCGAATTAAATTAGGAAATGAGACACTTGGGGGGGATCTGCTGTCTGGGAAGCAAAATAACTGACGATTGTCGAAGTAGGTAGGATATTAAATGTAGCCTGTCTATGGCAAGGTAAGCGTTTCTGAAGAGAAATTTGTTAACATAGAACATAGATTTAAGTGTCAGAAGTCTTTCCTGAAAGTATAGAGTGTAGCCATGTATTGAAGTGAAACATGGACGATAACTAGTTTAGACAAGAAGAGAGTAGAGGCTTTAGAAATGTGGTGCTACAGAAGAATGCTGAAGATTAGATGGGTAGATCACGTAACTGATTAGGAGGTACTGAATAGAATTGGGGAGATCAGGAATTTGTGGCACAACTTGGGTAGACGAAGGGATCTGTTGGTAGGACGCGTTCTGAGGCATCAAGGGATCATTAATTTAGTATTGGAGGGCAGCGTGGAGGATAAAATTCGTAGAGGGAGACCAAGAGACGAATACACTAAGTAGATTCAGAAGGATGTAGGTTGCAGTAAGTACTGGGAGATGAAGAAGCTTGCACAGGATAGAGTAGCATGGAGAGCTGCATTAAACCAGTCTCTGGACTGAAGACCAGAACAACAACATGCAGAGGTACAGAAAACAAGAACTGATTAATTGAGAAGTTAGGAGAACCTACGTGGATATCTTTGGAGGAAAGGCGACGTTAGCACGATACATTGCTACGTACATTTAGAGAACCGATATTCGACGAACGTTCTGATATAGTGCTGCTGACACCGGCGTATGTCTCGCGTAGGGGTTATGAGAGTAAGGTAAGAGGAACTAAATGGGACAGAAATTCGCTGTTATCAGTACGAAGCAACCTCCACCATTAACTGTATAGTGGCTCGCCAGTTACCAAGGTAGACTTGAATTAAGATGTAATTATCTACTAAATAGCTTCTGTCATTAAGACATTTTTCTACCCTGTTGCTACATTGCTGCCACAGTCTGTTATTTGGGTGTGAGACAGATAGTAGAGGTATATAAAATTATGATAGTCGGCTCTGAACAATGGAAAAAGTAATGCAGTACTTACAGGATGACTGTTATTGAGCTATATGAAAAAGACGTAAATTAATTTCAAAGTACGGCGTGCACACATTTCATTCAAAATTTAAACGTCACTAAGATATTCGGATTTAGGTCATGACACGTTCGATATGCCTGCCATCATTGGCGATGGTGTGGTCCAGACGAATAGCGAAATTCTGCATGACCTTCTGAAGTTTTGGAATATTGATGCCGTCGATGGCTTCCTGAATAGCTCAGAAATGGTCTTGGGGTTATTACTGTACACCTTGTCTCTAATATAGCCCCACGAAAGGGAGTCACATGTGTTCAGATCCGGACAATATGGCGGCTAATCGAGGCCCATGCCGTGGCCTCTGGTTACCTCAGAGCCAGAAATGGGGTCCTCAAAGTGCTCCTCCAGGACATCAAACACTCTGCTGCGTAGATGGGGTCGAGATCCGTCTTGAATGAACCACATCTTGTCGAAATTAGGGTCATTTTGGATAACGGGCATGAAGTTACCTTCCAAAACCTGCAAGTACTTTTTGTAGTCACCACGCCATCACGGAATATCGCATTGATTATTCCGTGAATGGACATTGCACACCATAGTCACCTGTTGAGGGTGAAGAGACTTCTGGATCGCGAAATGAGGATTCTCAGTCCCCCAAATCCGCCAATTTTTCTTATTGACGAACCCATTCAAATGAAAGTTGGTTTCGGCGTTAAACCAACTAAACTAAACTATACGTGCACATACTAATTCCCGTCATGCCCCGCGGTCAATAGTGCAGTTTGAACGTCCTTACGTAAACTATTCAGAAATTATGAAGATTTTATTTCATGTGTTTCAACAACTGTTAAACTGTAAGCGCATTACTTAATCGTGTATGTAACAGATTACGTTCTTTGGTAGAAGTGGGCTTTTGTCGTATACTCTGTGGAACATGTTCACGCTGTCACTGAGAGCTCTGCAAAATGGAGTGGAGCGGCGTGCTCCATGCTAGCGAGCATTTGTCAAGCGTCAGGAAGTGCGCACTCAACGTGAACCGGCGAGGCGCGCCGGGTGAACGTCAACCAGGCCGGTGCTTTGATCAGCTGACGCGCGTCAGCTCCAGCTGCCGGCCTGTCCGCACGATAATTAGACTGGCCCAATTAGACGCGCGTTCCCTGCGTTCCTTGCTACCCCGGCGACTCAATCCTGGCAGTCGCTGAATACCTGGTGCAATGCCCGACCGCGTACGACGGAGACCAACGACTTGTGCATGCGGGGAGGGCAGGCAAGAACTGTGCACGCGCAGCGATGCACACGTCCGCATGCGGTCCATTGCTGGCAGACCGCACGCTATCACGTCGCAGGTCCGCCTCTACTGCTGTGTATGCGTCTCTTAATTTCCTTTTGCGCTCGGTTTTATACCACGGAATGTTTCTTGTATCTGCTTTCTTTCTCTGTGCGGGGACACTGATGCGCTGAATGGCCATAATTTTTATATGATTAAAAATGGAATTGCGAATGTGTGTGTGTGTGTGTGTGTGTGTATGTGTGTGTGTGTATGAGCGAGAGAGAGAGAGAGAGAGAGAGAGAGAGAGTTTGTTGTGGGCAGCCTAGAACAATACCTGTGAAATCCGGTACACATGTGACTTACAAGGGGACCTCACGGACTGCATTCTTCTATTTTCCTCAAAGCATTGTGACGCATTGCATTTAACACCCCATAACAGAATAGCATGAAGGTAGTCCACAACGTATAAGTTCTTTATTTAGTACACTATCTGATTCGATTCAAGTGGGAAGCAACTATTCTTTGCGTTTATTTAAATTCTATATTTATTGTGAAATCTAAATGTTAATTATCAAATACTGAACCATAATGTGTTTTATAAGTAATATCTTTGTTAATTTTAATTACTAATGACATGGAAAGTATTCACAATAAAACAAAATTTGGCACAAAAATGTGGAACATAAAACACAAAATAAAATCATTTCTTCTTGAGACTGAACAGTATTTTTTCTGCATCCAATTTTTTCGTGCAACTTTAAAGCATTACGCATGTCTCCATCAAATTTTAATTATTTTCATGCTATTAATAATAAAATTAAAAAGATGTTTATTTTCATTAAACATTCATATTCTGTATTTGTTAATGAATATTTCTATTTTATAATAAATAGAGAACATAAATAACACTAAATAAAATGTTACTGGTAACGAGAGCCGAGCCTACGACTTACGAATAACAAGACCTTTACGCTATGCACAG
The DNA here is from genome assembly GCF_023898315.1 of Schistocerca nitens. Taxonomy (NCBI): domain Eukaryota; kingdom Metazoa; phylum Arthropoda; class Insecta; order Orthoptera; family Acrididae; genus Schistocerca; species Schistocerca nitens. The sequence goes on along the minus strand of NC_064617.1, from coordinate 924,493,378 downwards.
AGCTCATTTTTTTTATCTAAAAATCTTTCTGATGTTGGAATACAATCAACTACAATGTTGTACACATGTTGATGCAAATATTAGCCAATTTTAGCGCATCTTTCACTAAAAAAGAATTAATTCATTAAAAAGTAAACAAACGAGTAATAATGAATTACCATTACACATCCAGGAGCCACAAAAATATGATTTTCTTTAAACAACGTAAACTGATTTTAATTTCCTTGCTTGTTTTATGCTGACATTTTGTTTTGGCTGCTTTTAGACGTAAATTAGAGATACTAAACAGTAAAACTCCAACAACTGCCACAGATTATATGTATTTTCTTTAAATAAGAATTTCATGTATACTTCAAGGAAGTCAACATGCGATACTGATGTTAGTTACATGATTTTTTGAAATTTGTTGTAGATGAAAGCCATTTGTCCAAACTTTTCTTGATCGCACTAAGTACGTAATAAAATTAGATGTGAAATGCAAAGTGTGACATGTTCTTCGCTTTCACTTTGTAAAAATTCAAAACTACACCATAAATTACTTTGCCTATATTGCACTCTCTTATGTAGTCTAAAAAGATCTGTATTTTAAAACTATTTTCCTTGTAATTTTACATCATTTTCCTAACTAACTTGTTCAGTCAGACGACTGTGTCACAGTGCCTTAAATGCGAACTCTTTGTAGTCATTTTCAGTCCTTAACCTGTTCCGAGAATCAAAAGCAAATAATTATTCCGTGGTGAAACATATCTGGCGCGTAGATAAGATCTGATACACCAATGCAGCAGTTACAAAAAGTCTATAGATCGCTGTATATCAATGTATTTGAGTTTGGAGGAAAAATATCAAATGACCGAGAAGCGTCAGGGAAGAATCTGCAATCTGACCGTCAGACTACGTCGACGATTATCATATTTTTTGTGTTTCGCACGATGATACTTTTGTTCTCATCCTGTTCCAAATGGAAATTGTTTTCTTGCATAGATACATGTGTGCCATAACCGCTTCGCATCACACATTGCGCGTAAAGCTGAGTTATATTCTTCTTTTCAGAAAGAGTTGGTTGTTTTTGATAATGACGTCCAGCCAAGTATTGCTAAGATTTGTAGGTAAAATCATCGCCTTGGCATTTCTCCAACTTGTGACCAATATGTCTGACGATGTTTCATTACCATAGGCTGGTTATGAGCATGTTGGGTTAACTGTTTACAGACACTTCAATGTCCCCTCCCCTGTGCGGCTTGTTTCTATGTTTTGTACTATCGCGAAAGAGGGGAGATAGTGCCACAGTCATGATAAGTGAATTGGAGTGGCAATCATTAAAACAAAGGCGTTTTCTGTTTGATGGGATCTTCTCATGAAATTTCAATCACCAGTTCTCTCCTCCAATTGTAAAAACATTCTGTTGGCACCCACCAACATAGGGAGAAATGATCACCTCGATAAAATAGGAGAAATGAGGACTCATACAGAAAAACTGCAGTGCTCGTTTTTGCCGCTCGCCTTTCGAGATTGGAACGGTAGGGAGAAAGCTTGCCGAGCGATCTAAGGCGCTGCAGTCATGGACTGTGCGGCTGGTCCCGGCGGAGGTTCGAGTCCTCCCTCGGGCATGGGTGTGTGTGTTTGTCCGTAGGATAATTTAGGTTAAGTAGTGTGTAAGCTTAGGGACTGATAACCTTTGCAGTTAAGTCCCATAAGATTTCACACACGTTTGAAGAAAAAGAGAAAGCTTGAAGGTGGTTCATTGAACCCCCTGACAGGCACTTCATTGTGAACGGAGAGAAATCATGTAGATGTAGATGTAGAAGTTGCAGAAATATCTATAAATTTTGCATTCTGGGCTGATATAAATCGACTATCTTAAATATGAGGGCCAAACATGTGGAAGAACTTTTCTTGTTATGCTTCTGGCGCCTTCCGTGATTATCTTGCTTATTTGTTTGAGGAACACTGACAAGCAATGCTGGTACAGGTTTCTCGTCTCAACTCCGTCGTTGACGCAGGGATGTATAGTGAAAAATCAGTTTGAAGAAACTGAACCTCCACAGATTTTACGCTATCACGGAAAGTATTTGTCTGGTATAATTTTCGGGAATTGGTAGGGAAGGAGCTACCTGTTTTAACTTGGGTAACACACATGTATTGATGTAACCAGTTCTAGGCTTCCAAGGTGTTCTCTCTTTAATGTCATTTTGATTGACTACACCTTCAAGATGACTAGCTGCTTTTCTGTAACTACCTCGAAATGGTTTATACTTAACAAGATCTCGGAAATATTCTAATATTTAGACCTGTGTTTTTCTTGAACTGCCTCGAACTGCTTTTCGATATTTATGTCCAGGCACAGCATGACATACTAAACATACGGAGAAAGTCGAAGATGGCTAGACTATAACGTCCGCTAGTTACTAGCAGTAATGTGTGTGGCAAAATGTTGTACACATATGGTATAATACGTCGTATAAAAATACTGCAACACTAGGGCCCCCGCAGACCTACCGTGAAGATGGTGGGGATGATGTTTGTTTGTGGGGCGCTCAACTGCGCGGTCAGCAGCGCCCGTACAAAGTCCCAATTTTTACACAGTCCAATTTTTTACCCAATCCAATCTAGCCACTGTCACGAATGATGACGATGATAATGACTTGATGATGAAGTGATGAGGACAACACAAACACCCAGTTCCCGGGCAGAAAAAAATACCCAACGCAGCCGGGACTCCGTGATCCCGAGGCAGCAACGCTCGCCACTTTTTTTTTAATCCATTCACTCAGTTTTTTATTAGAGAGGGCAGCTAACCAGGTGACCGAACACGTTATATATATATATATATATATATATATATATATATATATATATATATATATATATATATAATGACTTGAGAGAAAGGTCGGAGGCAAAGAGGGCAGGGGTTGTCTTTCGCGGCCTGGCCTCCATGTCCCATTCACGCCCTCCCGGAGCCAAGGAAGGAATGGGGTTCGAGAGGATCAAGGGAACTTTATTGGATCAAATTCATTAATTTATGAGTATACATATACATACATTTTTCATATATTTATTTATTTTTATACTTTTGTTTTTTTTATTCTTGTATTTGTATTTTTAAGTGGGTCCTACAACCGCCACCAGAAGCTTCCGAGTCGTCTACGCATAATGAATGTAAGGAGGACACCTTGTTAACCGTTTTCTCAGAGGATCAATCGTGTGCCATGAATCATTTTCAAGTGTGTCTTCTAGTAGTCGGATCATCCCAGTAGACAGGAGGATCCTCGAATAATGCACCTAAAGAATGCGATAGTCGTGTGCGGTACAGTGCATGGTGCCGGAACGCCTCATGAGTCGTCGTCAGGTGGACCCACAAGTCCAGAGCGCTTTCGGCAGCGGCTTGCAAAATGTTGACGGTGTTCGTTCTGGTAGTGGGAAAGTAAACGGTATATGGGTGTAGGAGTTCGTCCGGCACGATAGAATCTGGCTGTCATCGCAACAGGAGCGCCAGCATACACTGTACATGATCCTAGCAGCTGCCTCTCACAGCACATGTCAAGCGATGCGCGTCCGAATCGACGACTGCGCGTTGCGGACACAAAGGGTCGTCAGTGAGATGGTTGGAATGGAGGCGTTGGCGTGTGGCTAATTTGCCGTTTAACACCACATACCGCAAGGAACGAGCGTACGTGGGCAGGTATGGGGTGTGGATGGCTCTTCACATCCTGGTCTAGCGGTTGGTTGGGTGTTGTTGTTAGACATTGTTACGGGGTTGTCGTCCTGATAGATGCGGTAGTAATCTCTCGCGCTCGGCGCACTCCTCGCCCGTAGGTCCTCGGTCATGTAGCTCAGTTCGACAGGGAAATCGTGGATGTGAGACGGAGCTATGGGCTCTCAGCGATCGCGGCGCGACAATCTGTAGCAGCGTCCCCGTCAAGCGGCTGTTGGCTGCGGTCCATGCGAGCCACATCGTCCGTAGGTATAATTCCCACTCATGGTTGTGGACCTGAGTCAAACCCAGGCCTCCTGCCACTGGAGGCCTCGTTAAAGTAGTGTAGCGAACTTTGACTACATGACCTGCACTCACTAATTGTTCCTACACCGCCAGGAAACTGTGGGCCATGGTGACTGTTAGCTGAAGAAAATGGTTCAAATGGCTCTGAGCACTATGGGACTTAACTTCTAATGCCATAAGTCCCCTAGAACTTAGAACTACTTAAACCTAACTAACCTAAGGACGTCACACACATCCATGACCGAGGAAGGATTCGAACCTGCGACCGTAGCGGTCGCGTGGTTCCAGACTGTAGCGCCTAGAACCGCTCGGCCACCCTGGCTGGCTAGCGGAAGAATGTGTGAAAAATAATTAAGTTTGGACGCTAGGTAAGTGTTGACGTAAAGCGATCGGAGAAACATATCCATATTGCGGAATCTACTTCGCCCGTGCCCTTTGTAGTAGCTGGCGATACGTGGTTGTGGTAGTTCGGCGAACTGTACTGGACAACTGCACCCCCAATGCGTTCAGTGAGGGAACCTTTTGGAAGGGGATCGCTGATGTGTAGTGAAGACCTCTCCCGACATCCAAGTACATCGTCTTGTGCATGTTGACGGCGCTGCCTGATACCACGCCATAGCGACACAACCACTGATTTCGTCGCCCGACCGCACCAACAGCACCACGTCGTCAGCGAAGGCAGCACATCGGAAGGTCGCGACTAGAATGTTCAGTATCTATTACACAAATGCTGAACATTGGCTTTAGCAAAGACCGTGCACTGCAGGTTCGAGGGCCGGCGCGAATAAGACTCCTGATAAAGAACATCCTTGTCGCACCGACCATCCAAGAGTGTTCAGTCTGGTGGCCATTGACCATAATCAGGGAGCGTGTCCCAAGGATTAAGCGTAAGATCACCCTTGCTGACGCCTGCTAGAGGCTCATACGCTCGAGGACGGAGCGAAAGAAAATGTGATCGATACGATCAAATGCGCAATCAAAATCGAGAGGGGGGTTTCGGAAGTCGCCAGCACCGTGACGTCGCGGTAGGCGGCAAGTGCCCTGTGGATGTTGTTGTCACCGCCTAAACATGTCTAGTCAGGATGGATCATGGGTCCGATGGTGGTCTGAAAACGTGTGTGGAGGATGCGTGTGAAAAGTTTCCACGTTCATGAGCGTAAGAGGACGATAGTCGTGACAACGGTGAGAACCGCTCGGTTTGGGAACGGTTCATGTTACCTTCAAGGAAATCTGTGGGGACGGTAAAATCGTCACGGAGGAGGTCTTGAAACATCTGAATCCACTGAGCGTCCATCAGGGGATAGAAGGCGCGGTAGAATTCGTTCAGTAAGCCGTCTGGATCTGGTGACTTGTTCGGGGCGCCGCCTGCCAAGGCCGCTGTTAAGTCTTCAGCTGTTACCTGAGCCAGCAGGGCGTCGTCCTGGCCACTACTCTGGGGTCAGGCAGACTGCACAGGATGTTGCTTCGAACAGAAAGTGGTTCCTTGGCACAAAACGTCCTAAAATATTGGAAATATGCCGCAGTGACGGCACACTGCGAGTCGATGCGTCCATCCTCTATTGCCTCTACTGACGTTATAAGGTGGCGATTGCGGTGGCATCTGTCTCTGATAACTTGATATACGGATGCAATTTCGGTGTGGATGGTATCCTGCACCCTCGCCCGGACTCGGGCTCCGTCAAGCTGTTCCGTGGTGAGACGGATTAGGCGAGCTTTGAGACGATTAACCGCTGTCTGCCGTTCACATGATGGCGGCTTGGTCATTAGTTCCCTCAGCGCAGTGTAATAAAATTCCGATGTCGCCTGACGCCAGCACGTTCTGTCACAGCCATATCCCATGAGTGTCCTTAAGAGAGCCGTCTTGGAGCGGGCGAGCCACCAATGTAAGGTGGAAGGATGTGCATGCAAACTCCGGAGGCAGTGGTCCCATGTAGCAGTGATCTCCCACTGACATGCGTCCACGTACAGGTAGGAAACGTTCAGCGTCCGCGGACCACGGTTGCGTTGTATGAGCTGTCGGGGGAGTGTTGAAACTTCCCCTTAGAAATTATACATGACTGTGCGCAACGCAATCTGACTTTCAAAAATCCCTACAAATGAATGGCCCTGACTAACATTAACCTATACCTTTCGCAAATCACTTACCTCACAAAAATCTTCGTTACTCGAACTACTGCAATACAGCGAGCGCCACTACTGCCAGCTAAATAAAAGATTCAAACTACGGAAGGCACTAACTACTGATAGGCATAGTTAGCAAATGAAAGATTTTAATAGAGAACAAACAATGTATTTACCTTAATAGTCATAATATATATAGCAGTTCATGACATCCAGTCTTAAAAATTTCAAAACTCCGCCATCTCTCTCCCCACATCCACCACTGCTGGCGGCTCACCTCCAACTGCGCAACGCTACGCGCTGTTAACATCCAGCTGCCCAACACTACAATGGCAGACAACAATGCAAACTAGCCACAGACTGCACACAGCACAGCCAGTGATTTCCATACAGAGCGCTACGTAACTTTGCCAATAAGAAAACATAAACAGCCTACTTACAGTGTGACCGAGCAGATGTACGCCAAATGGTTGGTGAAGGCCGACGGCCACAGTTCTGCGTTCCTTGTCGCGGCGCGGAGTCCTCGGGAGACATATATCCGGCCGAGGCGCCTGGCAGAGTATCGGTGAAATATGTATAGCCACGGCAGTCCACCGCGAAGGAGACGCCACGTGTCGTGTAGCGCCAGATCTCGCACGAGTACCCTTAGTGCCGGGCATGTAGAGTAGTGAAGCGTTTGGTCTGCTGGATCCAAGACGCTATTAAAATCACCGCCTATTATGTAGTATCCCGTATTCCCATTCAGGAGTGGAGCAATTTCGTCGGAATAAAAGGTGACCCTTTCTCTGCGACGAGATGGCAGAGAGGGCGAGTAAACATTGACGATGCGGACTGCTCCCACCTTGACAGCAACACCTAGCGCAGATGGCAGATACGTAACTTCCGACGCCTCGATACCATCGCGTAATAGGATGGTGGTTCCGCCGGCACCAGTGCTTTATGGGATGCTGTAGGCTGTGTATCGATAAATGTTCAATTGCAGCTCTGGATTGACTTCTTGAAGGAGGGTGATACCCAGGTCCGCCACCTGTAGCATATCATGGAACATGCGCGTTTTAATGACAGAGCGTATGCCGTTAACGTTGACTCCCCATGTGGGGCTCCCGTCCCATGTGGCGAAGGAGTGTCAATGGTGAGTCTTCTGCCTCCATTTCAGCAGCTCAGTCACCGAGCCGGGAAGGGGTCGGTGACAGCACGTCGTCAAGGGCATTGGGCTCCATCACCTGCTCCTTGTCCTGAGGGGCTTCAGTCATTGGAACATCTGGGCTGAGTCCGTGATGTCGGATGCCTGCCTTGGGGTGGTGCTGGTAGATTCTGTTGGCAGCGACGCGTCAGAAGGCTTCGGCAGCTTGCTCCCTGTCTTCGCTCTGTTGGTCGTCTTCCGTCGAGAGGCGGCGTTTCTTATGACGCTTCGGTGACCGTTGTTTCCGCGCCGTGTGTCCGCTCCCGTCGAAGGGCTGGGGTCACTACCTTCGGCCTTGCGGTCAACGTCCGAAACCGACGCCCCTGGTACAACGACGGTGGTGGTGGTGGTGGTGGTGGTGGTGGTCGTTGTGTCTTTCACGGGTGCCTCCTCGTGCGGCGCCGCCGTCTAAGCGTCGTCGGCGGCTGAGCTCGCGGGCGCATTGGACTACAGCATCGGCACACCGGCGGCACCGCTTTCACGTACGTAAGCGATAATGCGGGGCCGGCCACAGTGACCGAGCGGTTCTAGGTGCTTCAGTCCGGAACTGCGCCACTACTACGGTCGCAGGTTCGAATCTGGCTCTGAGCACTATGGGACTTAACATCTACGGTCATCAGTCCCCCAGAACTTAGAACTACTTAAACCTAACTAATCTAAGGACAGCACACAACACCCAGTCATCACGAGGCAGAGAAAATCCCTGACGCCGCCGGGAATCGAACCCGGGAACCCGGGCGTGGGAAGCGAGAACGCTACCGCACGACCACGAGCTGCGGACATGGATGTGTGTGATGTCCTTAGGTTAGTTAGGTTTAAGTAGTTCTAAGTCCAGGGGCCTGATGACGTCAGACGTCCCATAGGGATCAGAGCCATTTGAACCATTTTTTTGATAATGCGTGTGGCGCAGCTATCTTTGCTGGTTCCGCGCGTGGCATGTGGACAAGGCGGCGCTGCTGGCAGGTGGATCGGACGGGGCCTTCCTGTCCACAGGTCGCATACGTCCGCGGTTGTCCGTCACAAATAATGATGGCTCGGCAACCTCCGATGAATACGCACGACGACACGTGTTTGCGGAATTCGATGCGTACCTGTCGGACGCCATTGAGCACGCGATAGGTTTGAAAGGTGTTCCTCTCCCCTTCCGTGTAGCTTAGGACCGTTCTATATGGCCGCAACGCGACAGTAAAAACTAGCGCTGCCGGGACTTCGAATGGCAGTGTAGCCTCCCCCTCACTTATCGACCTTAATGACAGTGAAAAATTAAACCGCGTGTACCTAATGGGAAATTTGGGAAAGCAATCGTCACCGAAGTTAATCTGTCGGTAAAGAGGGAGGAAAGGGTTACATCTAAATGAAAGGAAAAATGCAAATGAAACTGGTGGAAATTAATTTTGAAAAGGGGTAAAGTTAATAAAGAAAGTAAATGTGCGGCCGTTACGTCAACAATTAACTAGCGGTAATTAGATATTTGAGATTTGGGGGAAATCACGGTCGCCAGTCCTAAGGACAATTACTATAGTAACTGAAAAAGAAAGGTTATTACACATATAATTAGCACTAGAAGCGTGGCAACTGAAGGTTGACACGTGTAGTGTGAAAACTGAAAGTTTGTCAGAAGTAATAAATTTCGCTACACTCTGACTTAATTTAGCAAAAGAATTAATAAATCCGGAAAATCGAAAGTTAATTTAGTGACTGAAGTTAATAGTGAGCTTTCTTTCTGAAGCACATCGAAATCCAGCAGAATACGGTTAGCCTTGGACTACCTCAACAATCATTTCAAAAGCAACTTGACTGTACGCAATTTAGAAACAAGAGATTTAACTTTGAACTTGAATTAAATGATTCTGAATAATTAACAATAGTAAAATTTAGTACGTACCAGCTGAGCTGCAGTCACAGGTAAGCTAAAATATGCTAACAAAACTCGCACTCTTAATTTGTGCTTGTGTAATCTAACTATTGTAGCCAGCTATGCTTTAACTGCACTTTGAAACTAAATTAATGAAATGCAATGATAGTACTTTAATGCTGGTGTCTGAATTTCAACGACACTCGGTTTCATTTCGGAAAACGAAGGGACCCTGCTTGGTAATGCAATTGGGACAATGAGCAACAAAGGTTCATGCTAAGTTGCTGTAATTTTGCGAGGCAAATGGAACAATGTGAAAAGCTGAGGTCTGCCATACAGTTCTGAAACTTTACGTGCTTTTGGTCTTCCTTGTTAGTTGATTGAAGGTTTGAAGCCGTCGATCGAGGAGGTGGCGACAGTCACTCATTGTCGGCCGTCGCTGTTGCAGAAGCTGGATGTTGGCGCGCGTTCTTCTCAACACGGTCACCAGACGAAACGGGCTCTTGATGTGCGCCAGCTAATGCTTCCCGTCCGCGACACCATGTCAGAAACTATCATCGCAAGTCGAGAGCAGTTACATGCTGCTAAACCCCGAAAGCGCGGCAAGTCGCGGGAGCGTCACACCACACACCTGCTCCACTCGCTACTCCAGCCAGACTCCAACTGCCCTGCCCGCGCTCCACGCGGCAGAGTTAACACTACCAAAGATCCTACACACTTTGATTCTTCACACGACCTATCGATGTAATCGTTCGATAGCAGTTTTCCCTAGGCAAGACCCAGCGTAAAAATACAAATAATATTTACGAAACAAACCAATTATACATCGACATAAATGCATAAATAAATAAATAAATAAATAAATAAATAAATAAATATATATATATATATATATATATATATATATATATATATATATATATATATATATATATATATATATATATATATATACAAATAGTAAAACAATTACAATATACGAAGACACAGAAATGTTATATATTCAGGTAACAAAAATAAGGAAAACAAATTTATAGTACAATAAATGGAAGTAGGAGGATATGCATTTCCGGCGTTACACGTGCCCCACATTGTCTGAGGATGTTCGTGTAACGTAAACAGACTCAGAAAATGTCCCAAAAAAGAAACAGCGGAAATGCATATGCTCAAAACATCAAAACAATTCAGCATTCGTCTAATTAACCATAAACCAATTTAGACAATAATAATTGAGTGGAGACACTCCTAATCTTATTCCACTCTGTCATCTTGCACAAAATAAAACAGGTTGACAACATATTAAAATTCATAGAAAACGTAGAAAATGGTTTAGCTATTCAAAACATCAAAATTCCTAATAGTATCAAGAAATGGAATACTAATTTACAAAATTAATCAGAGTTTATGGTCATAAAAATAGGTAGATCAAAATACGCAAATTAATAATTAATTACATAGAATGCACATTTTTATATAATCTTTTGATAATTAATATTCTTGTCATTAGAGTCCACTTAACGTTAAACAAGAAAATAATACACAGCAGATCGAAAAAAACATAAATATTGACAACAGAATTCTTTCATATCAGCTGTCCGGGAAGAAAAACAACTCCGCCTTCCGTACTCGCAAGTACAAAGAATGCCGACAGCGGCACAAGAGCCGACAGCGGCACAAGAGCCAACAGCGGTTCCGCCCCGCCAGTATTGTTGCGGCCGCCTGTGCGGCACGCTTGATCTCTCTCGCCCTTGTAACGGCATTTCCAGAACGTCCGTTTCACTTAATTCTTTCGGAAAAACTCACTCCCGAGTAATCTCAAGGAGTCCATAAACACTATCACAGTGGATAACTCAACACTGTCCATCATCACACGCATGTACTAGCCTGAAACTTAAAACAGCGTCTAAGTACATGGGCAATGACTAGTAAATCACATATTTATGAAATATTACAGCTATTTACAAAATCATATTTACATTCCTTAATCTACTGTGACTCAGCTGAAAACTTAAACTAGCAGCTTGGATTTTTCAATTGATAAATAATCACTCTCTGTTAAATCATTTAGTACAAGTTAATTACTTATTAATTACAACTTCTTTAATGTCCTCTTGGTCAGGCAAAAGCATGACAATCTAGCAAATCGTTTAAATCTTACACTCTATATTCACATACTGTACAATTTACCCATTCTGTGGTATTAATCAATTCTAGGTTGGTACAATTTCAAGTCTACAATATTCCGTATACCTAATCGTTTTCCAGAGCTTGGATTAAGCAATAAGCATTTGTGTGAGGTATACCAATGACTTTATATGGTCCATTATAAACAAAGTTAAATTTCGAGATTTCATTGTCTATCTCGCTCGATTTCTCATGAGCTTTTACAAGTACTATGTCTCCGATTGCGAACTTAGCAAAACGCGCTTTAGCGTCATGACGACGTATGCGAGCATCGGCTTTTAGCTTCATTACTTCTCGCAAACGATCTTTTTTCACACCAATACTAATGTCAATCCGTGGAGGGTATTTGATTATCTCTTCCAACTCACTTTCTACGCTTTTGTCAATGCTGAGATTCCTCACGTTACAGCAGTTCAAATTCATTCCTGCGTCAATGTCATCCGGCCAGTTCACAATGTGTATAGGCTGGTATTGCCTATGCACACCGTCTCCTGCCTCGTCAAAACCAACTACCATTGTTTTATCTAGTGACATACACGTCAGAGTTTTGCTTTCGCAATTAATCACTGCACGGTACTTTAATAGCCAATCTAACCCGATAATTACTTCCGTAGTTAAATCTGGCACGACGACAAACTCTTGTTCAAATCGTGCCCCACATATCTCGAAGTGGATAAAAATCTGTTTTGTGACCGGTTTACTGGCCTTCCCAGTAGCACCGATAATTTTCACTCCTGCTACTGGCATAACTACGATGCCAGGTCTGTCTTTCAGTAACTCAAATATTTTCCCAGATACAGCACTCAGTTCTGCACCGGTGTCAATCAACACGTTTAGTTATAGGTCGTGCATATTAACAGACACTACTATCTGTCTACACTTGTCCTCGACTGTTTCTTTATTTTCCCGCAGTAAATCCTCGTCTATATCCAGGTCATTCCAGAATAAACCATCCGGCTTTGATCCTAAATCCGGTTTATCTGGCGGCTTTTTCAGCCTCTGTTCACATACAGTTTTAATTTCAACACGTTTGTCCTGAGGCTTAGTCTGTAGCTTCGCCTCCAATACCGAAACCTTTTCCTGTAACTCGTCAACTAGCGAGTGTTGCTTTGCTATCAATTCACTAATTGTCACCTTCGTTGACTCCTCTTTAGCCAGATTGATATCATCTGCCAATCTACCTGGAGAAATGTGCCCAGTAGTATCTGCAATCACTTCCTCTAGATCTGCGCAACCCACACTGTTATCGTCTGACCGTATAACGTCAGCTCTAACCTCATACACACTGTAATCTACGTGGTTTTCTACCAATCGTGTCCGGCTATCACTAAAATTTTCGCAATCTTTCTCCTTAATACTTTCGCAATGTTTAAACTGGAGGTTTGCGTCGGATGGGTCGGCTACTTCTACCACTGAAACTTTCGGTAAGGTCTGCCGGTTAGGGCCAGAACTTTCCGTTACTACTTCAACATCCAACTCTTGCGGGACGAAACACGACCAATCTTGCTCGTGCTCCCCATTAACATCAACTATTTCTAGTAAAGTCTGCCGGTTAGGGCCAGAACTTTCTATCATTTCACAAACACTATCTTCCTGCGGGACGAGACGCGGAAAATCCTGCACGCGCTCCCCATAAACACTTCTCCCATACAGGCCCCTATAATCTCTTAGTTCGTCGTATAAGCGACCGAACTGCCTTAACCAGACCTCATCCCTTTCTGCATCCCCTCGCTCGATGACGGACGTTTTATCCGACATCTGATCTTCTCTCAACACTTGCGAATCATCCTTAAACTCAATCTCCAGTTCCGCTGTGGATATTACAGCTGCCACTTTATAATCGATTTCCGGAACACTACTTAAATTGTTCTCACGGACAGTGAATGTACTTCCTACTGCCGTGTATACAGTTGATCTACTACTTGTGGGCGCACTCCTTTCTCCTAACACTGGCACACTCTCCCGCCGTTGATTATTCCACACGGAATTTTCATAACGACGACACCTAGGTTTTCTACTGTTATTGGGCCGCCAAAATTTCTCCACGCCCGGTCGGCCCCTCACAGGCGCGGCTAATGGTTTCCCTGTCTCGTCCCAGCAGATACGCTCCCCGGATGCTGCTGAGGCGGCTGATCACACCCTCTGGCGTTATTACTATTCTGCGAAGCCCGTATCACGCTAGTATGATACTGGTTTCCGTCATTCCTATTATTATTTGCATTGTACCGGTTGTTATTACGGTTCGAACCATTATCGTTAATGCTGCCATGGTTGCGGAATGCATTATTCCCATGGTGATCATTGTTGTGGTACCCGTTGTTGTTACCACGGCCTCTACCACTGTCGCGATTATTGCGCCAATTGTCCTCGTCCTCCACTCTTTCCAGGAAATCATTTATTGTCCTGTAATTGCTTCCTACGTAGCGTTTTGTATCATCTGGAAGCTTCCTGTAGAGTTCCCAGACTATTTCGGATTCCGTGCGTCGATCACCCAAATATTCCAACTTGCGGATCCAGCCCTCACAAAACTCCTTCATCGAGCCGCGCGAATTCGCATCGAAAGGCCTCGATACGACAAATTCGCGCCAGACACTTTGCTGTTTTTGCTCTGACCAGTATTCAGCCAGAAACAAATTTTTGAACTCGTCAAAGGTCAGGTTCGTAATGTTGAGGTTTAAGCCCCAACGCTTGGCATCACCAGCCAACACATCAATAACCGCATTAATTTTTCTCTCATTATTCCATGATCTGGGTAAAACTCTTTCACAGTTTTTAATGAAATCCGTCGCGTGTATACCGCCTTTTTTCAAGGGGTCGAACCGCTCCTCTTTCGTCAACAATTCCGAACTATGTGCACAGATTGGCACATAGCTCTGTTTTTCTTCAAGTTTCTTTTCTAATTCCGACACTCTCGTAATCACTTGGCAAGTGGTTGTCGCAAGCGTTTCCAATTCCCTCTTTTTCTCTTCGCAGGTATTAGCCTGCTTCCTCACTTTGGTATCTACTTCGGATACTGAAACCTTTAAAGTTTCCACCTTCTGTTGATCGTCTTTTCTCACTAATTGAATTTGTTCCGTCACCTTATTCTCGATGATCGGAGCAACTGCTTCTCCTACACTTTTCTCGATTCTGCTAATTTCGGAATTAAAACGCGTATTTATGCTCGCAATTTCCGCCTGAACGCCTATCATTTCCTGTTTAAGATTACCGATTTCGGTATTAATCACAACAATATCTTCTTTGATTTTATCAACTTTTGTGTTAACAATTCCAACATTGTTGTTAACAACATTAATAGCTTTGTTCTGATTGTCTAGCTTCCTGTCAATTTTTTCAGACTGAGCTTTAATTTCTGCCGATTGAGTTTCTATCTTGTTAGACTGTGCCTTGATTTCGTTAATCAAAACATTCAATAAATGAGTTAAATTCCCGGAAACTACCGGTTTTACTTCCGTAGCGGCTTCCTCTTTAATTGTCCCCCCGTATTCGTCATCAAGGGATTCCGATTTGATTTTCACTTCCGATTCCGAAACATTTTCTAATGTTTGGAATTCCATTTCTGCTCTTTGTTGCGTCTCGGCGGTCGCGTCTTTCATGCTAGCCGCCTGCCCCTGAACAATGGGTACCGCGGTGCGTGTTTCCCACTGTTCGACCGATTGTTCCGTACCCAAGTCTACCAAATTTTGGTAATTGTTGCCTTCACTCATTTTAATAATTTTCAATATAAATAACAAATCTCAAATCTAATTAGGATTCCTCAGACTAATATTCTCGCTGACGTATCGACCATTTCGTAACCAGTACTTTGTTACGAGATTTGCACAATGCAAAATTCGTGTCCAGAACAACCTCAAATTTGAAGATTGTCCTGTCACCAGGTCGCCACGTGTAACCTCCCCCTCACTTATCGACCTTAATGACAGTGAAAAATTAAACCGCGTGTACCTAATGGGAAATTTGGGAAAGCAATCGTCACCGAAGTTAATCTGTCGGTAAAGAGGGAGGAAAGAGTTACATCTAAATGAAAGGAAAAATGCAAATGAAACTGGTGGAAATTAATTTTGAAAAGGGGTAAAGTTAATAAAGAAAGTAAATGTGCGGCCGTTACGTCAACAATTAACTAGCGGTAATTAGATATTTGAGATTTGGGGGAAATCACGGTCGCCAGTCCTAAGGACAATTACTATAGTAACTGAAAAAGAAAGGTTATTACACATATAATTAGCACTAGAAGCGTGGCAACTGAAGGTTGACACGTGTAGTGTGAAAACTGAAAGTTTGTCAGAAGTAATAAATTTCGCTACACTCTGACTTAATTTAGCAAAAGAATTAATAAATCCGGAAAATCGAAAGTTAATTTAGTGACTGAAGTTAATAGTGAGCTTTCTTTCTGAAGCACATCGAAATCCAGCAGAATACGGTTAGCCTTGGACTACCTCAACAATCATTTCAAAAGCAACTTGACTGTACGCAATTTAGAAACAAGAGATTTAACTTTGAACTTGAATTAAATGATTCTGAATAATTAACAATAGTAAAATTTAGTACGTACCAGCTGAGCTGCAGTCACAGGTAAGCTAAAATATGCTAACAAAACTCGCACTCTTAATTTGTGCTTGTGTAATCTAACTATTGTAGCCAGCTATGCTTTAACTGCACTTTGAAACTAAAGTAATGAAATGCAATGATAGTACTTTAATGCTGGTGTCTGAATTTCAACGACACTCGGTTTCATTTCGGAAAACGAAGGGACCCTGCTTGGTAATGCAATTGGGACAATGAGCAACAAAGGTTCATGCTAAGTTGCTGTAATTTTGCGAGGTAAATGGAACAATGTGAAAAGTTGAGGTCTGCCATACAGTTCTGAAACTTTACGTGCTTTTGGTCTTCCTTGTTAGTTGATTGAAGGTTTGAAGCCGTCGATCGAGGAGGTGGCGACAGTCACTCATTGTCGGCCGTCGCTGTTGCAGAAGCTGGATGTTGGCGCGCGTTCTTCTCAACACGGTCACCAGACGAAACGGGCTCTTGATGTGCGCCAGCTAATGCTTCCCGTCCGCGACACCATGTCAGAAACTATCATCGCAAGTCGAGCGCAGTTACATGCTGCTAAACCCCGAAAGCGCGGCAACTCGCGGGAGCGTCACACCACACACCTGCTCCACTCGCTACTCCAGCCAGACTCCAACTGCCCTGCCCGCGCTCCACGCGGCAGAGTTAACACTACCAAAGATCCTACACACTTTGATTCTTCACACGACCTATCGATGTAATCGTTCGATAGCAGTTTTCCCTAGGCAAGACCCAGCGTAAAAATACAAATAATATTTACGAAACAAACCAATTATACATCGACATAAATGCATAAATAAATAAATAAATAAATAGTAAAACAATTACAATATACGAAGACACAGAAATGTTATATATTCAGGTAACAAAAATAAGGAAAACAAATTTATAGTACAATAAATGGAAGTAGGAGGATATGCATTTCCGGCGTTACAGCAGTTTGAATATGCGCACAGTGCGTACACCCACGGTCACCGTCAATGTGGTGAAAGCGGTAGCCGCTGGTGGAACGACGGACTAGGTTGTCACATGCTTCTTCGTTCTTCATCTTCAGATAGAGTGTACTATAGACAGATGTATGCCTATCAGCTCGTGTGGATCGACATGCGTCTCGTCTCTCAAAAACCATTCGATTCCATAAGCCTTTAGACGCGCGTAGGAATCGTCGAGTTTCACCGTCGTGTGGCGGTAAGAGAATGCCACATCTAGTGAGATCTCTAAATCACAACAGCGAACGCAGTACCTCGCGCACGAGTAAACAAAAACATGAGGAGTGCTGCTCAGTGCACCGTGCTTCCGAGCCGTGTGACGGCTAAATGCCGACTGCGCACCACCAGCTGGGACACCTGCCGTGAAGGCCGTTAGGAATGGAAACTGGAATGATATCAACAAGATAAATCTGACCAGCCGAAAGAGAAGAAAATTATGAGGCTAAGAAACTCATAGCACCGTTTGTGAGGAAACATGAGTAGGAAGGGGTTGATATGTAAAAATAGACGAAGACGACAGATGTTAGTGTCGCAGTCATACTCTTTGATGTTACTACGGTGACCGATGGCAATCCCAACAGTACTGAAGTTTTAGGACGAATATTCCTTTCTGTCTTTATGTGTATAGGAAGATGGATGATTTCTCATAAAATAAATACAAGTAACACAGATATATAATGGCGTTTGGAGGTATCGGGAGAAGTGATGGTATACACAAGTCGCCAGGCAACGATAGTGCTTCCTTAGGTCATCAGGAAGTAACTGCAGTTCATTTATGTGTCATTCTCTGCAACAACAATCTTCTCTTCGTCTTCTTCCTAGCATTTACCCTATTTCCACAGGGTCGACACTGTTGTATGGGTTTTGGCGATGTTAATGTCAGCTGATGACCGGATGCCCATTCTGGTGTCACCAGTGCCCCTTCCCTCTCCTCCCCCCCCCCCCCACTCTCGCCCCTCTTTCCGCTGGATTGGCTCTGGCTGGCTCTGAGCACTATGGGACTCAACATCTATGGTCACCAGTCCCTTAGAACTTAGAACTACTTAAACCTAACTAACCTAAGGACATCACACAACACCCAGTCATCACGAGGCAGAGAAAATCCCTGACCCCGCCGGGAATCGAACCCGGGAACCCGGGCGTCGGAAGCGAGAACGCTACCGTACGACCACGAGCTGCGGACTTCCGCTGGATAGACCATTTGTCTGCATGTAGAGTAGATCTCATGTTCAAGGATGAGAACGTTATCTAAGTGTTTCCATTGTGTATGTGTGAGGCGGTATGTGGGTACCAGCCCGGTATTTACCTAGAGGGATGTAGGAAACCGCCTGAACACCACATCCAAGCTGGCTGGCTCAGCAGCCCTTGCCATTAATCCTGAGGCGGTGCCTATTCGCGGCAGGTTCACCTCCCTCAATCCCGGAAGAGGCTAGTAATCGACCTGATACCGATACGCCAAGCTTTCACCGTGGAGGGCGCGAGGCGCAGGGCACGGAGTTGTTATGAACGCGCACGCTGAGCAGCGCCTGCACAATGTCACCTCAGTATGGCTTTAAATAGCGGAGCTCAGCGCGTACTCGCCAGTGCTCCTACAGTGGTACTCACCTGAAGATGGCCAGAAGACTCTGCGCCGAAATATCGTGGCAGGACGTTACTGACAACCGGCAGTTCTCCCGGGTTTTTATGGAACAATCAATACGCCGGGAAAGCTTTAAACGTCACATCAAATAAATGTTGGTTTCCTCGCAAAGTAGTTCTTTAGTCTATTAGTGCAATGAACAAATTGAACAATAACTCACTAAACACCCTTAACAAGAAACAATTCGAATATGTACTACTTTCATGAATACTCATATAATGGAACTCTACAAAAATACATGATTTTGGTAAAGAAATATCAGGGACAAGCTTCATATTCACTAACACTTAATTCATTAAACACTTAACACATATTTTTTTGATACATTCCAGGCATGCAGTTGTTGTTGTTGTGGTCTTCAGTCCTGAGACTGGTTTGATGCAGCTCTCCATGCTACTCTATCCTCTGCAAGCTTCTTCATCTCCCAGTACCTACTGCAACTTACATCCTTCTGAATCTGCTTATTGTATTCATCTCTTGGTCTCCCTCTGCGATTTTTACCCTCCACGCTGCCCTCCAATGCTAAATTTGTGATCCCTTGATGCCTCAAAACATGTCCTACCAACCGATCCCTTCTTCTAGTCAAGTTGTGCCACAAACTTCTCTTCTCCCCAATCCTATTCAATACCTCCTCATTAGTTATGTGATCTACCCATCTAATCTTCAGCATTCTTCTGTAGCACCACATTTCGAAAGCTTCTATTCTCTTCTTGTCCAAACTATTTATCGTCCATGTTTCACTTCTATACATGGCTACACTCCATACAAATACTTTCAGAAACGACTTCCTGACACTTAAATCTATACTCGATGTTAACAAATTTCTCTTCTTCAGAAACTCTTTCCTTGCCATTGCCAGTATACAGTTTATATCCTCTATACTTCGACCATCATCAGTTATTTTACTCCCTAAATAGCAAAACTCCTTTACTACTTTAAGTGTCTCATTTCCTAATCTAATTCCTTCAGCATCACCCGATTTAATTTGACTATATTCCATTATCCTCGTTTTGCTTTTGTTGATGTCCATCTTATATCCTCCTTTCAAGACACTGTCCATTCCGTTCAATTGCTCTTCCAAGTCCTTTGCTGTCTCTGACAGAATTACAATGTCATCGGCGAACCTCAAAGTTTTTACTTCTTCTCCGTGAATTTTAATACCTACTCCGAATTTTTCTTTTGTTTCCTTTACTGCTTGCTCAATATACAGATTGAATAACATCGGGGAGAGGCTACAACCCTGTCTCACTCCCTTCCCAACCACTGCTTCCCTTTCATGCCCCTCGACTCTTATAACTGACATCTGGTTTCTGTACAAATTGTAAATAGCCTTTCGCTCCTTGTATTTTACCTCTGCCACCTTCAGAATTTGAAAGAGAGTATTCCAATTAACGTTCTCAAAAGCTTTCTCTAAGTCTACAAATGCTAGAAACGTAGGTTTGCCTTTTCTTAATCTTTCTTCTAAGATAAGTCGTAAGGTTAGTATTGCCTCACGTGTTCCAACATTTCTACGGAACACAAACTGATCTTCCCCCTAGGTCCGCTTCTACCAGTTTTTCCATTCGTCTGTAAAGAATTCGCGTTAGTATTTTGCAGCTGTGACTTATTAAACTGATAGTTCGGTAATTTTCACATCTGTCAACACCTGCTTTCTTTGGGATTGGAATTATTGTATTCTTCTTGAAGTCTGTGGGTATTTCGCCTGTCTCATACATCTTGCTCACCAGATGGTAGAGTTTTGTCATGACTGGCTCTCCCAAGGCCATCAGTAGTTCTAATGGAATGTTGTCTACTCCCGGGGCCTTGTTTCGACTCAAGTCTTTCAGTGCTCTGTCAAACTCTTCACGCAGTATCTTATCTCCCATTTCATTTTCATCTACATCCTCTTCCATTTCCATAATATTGTCCTCAAGTACATCGCCCTTGTATAAACCCTCTATATACTCCTTCCACCTTTCTGCCTTCCCTTCTCTGCTTAGAACTGGGTTGCCATCTGAGCTCTTGATATTCATACAAGTGGTTCTCTTCTCTCCAAAGGTCTCTTTAATTTTCCTGTAGGCAGTATCTATCTTACCCCGAGTGAGACAAGCCTCTACATCCTTACATTTGTCCTCTAGCCATCCCTGCTTAGCCATTTTGCACTTCCTGTCGATCTCATTTTTGAGACGTTTGTATTCCTTTTTGCCTGCTTCATTTACTGGATTTTTATATTTTCTCCTTTCATCAATTAAATTCAATATTTCTTCTATTACCCAAGGATTTCTATTAGCCCTCGTTTTTTTACCTACTTGATCCTCTGCTGCCTTCACTACTTCATCCCTCAGAGCTACCCATTCTTCTTCTACTGTATTTCTTTCCCCCATTCCTGTCAATTGTTCCCTTATGCTCTCCCTGAAACTCTGTACAACCTCTGGTTCTTTCAGTTTATCCAGGTCCCATCTCCTTAAATTCCCACCTTTTTGCAGTTTCTTCAGTTTCAATCTGCAGTTCATAACCAATAGATTGTGGTCAGAATCCACATCTGCCCCTGGAAATGTCTCACAATTTAAAACCTGGTTCCTAAATCTCTGTCTTACCATTATATAATCTATCTGATACCTTTTAGTATCTCCAGGATTCTTCCAGGTATACAACCTTGTTTTATGATTCTTGAACCAAGTGTTAGCTATGATTAAGTTATGCTTTGTGCAAAATTGTACAAGGCAGCTTCCTCTTTCATTTCTTCCCCCCAATCCATATTCACCTACTATGTTTCCTTCTCTCCCTTTTCCTACTGACGAATTACAGTCACCCATGACTATTAAATTTTCGTCTCCCTTCACTACCTGAATAATTTCCTTTATCTCGTCACACATTTCATCAATTTCTTCATCATCTGCAGAGCTAGTTATCATACAAACTTGTACTACTGTGGTAGGCGTGGGCTTCGTGTCTATCGTGGCCACAATAATGCGTTCACTATGCTGTTTGTAGTAGCTTACACGCACTCCTATTTTTTTATTCATTATTAAACCTACTCCTGCATTACCCCTATTTGATTTTGTATTTATAACTCTGTAATCACCTGACCAAAAGTCTTCTTCCTCCTGCCACCGAACTTCACTAATTCCCACTATATCTAACTTTAACCTATCCATTTCCCTTTTTAAATTTTCTAACCTACCTGCCCGATTAAGGGATCTGACATTCCACGCTCCGATCCGTAGAACGCCAGTTTTCTTTCTCCTGATAACGACGTCCTCTTGAGTAGTCCCCGCCCGGAGATCCGAATGGGGGACTATTTTACCTCCGGAATGTTTTACCCAAGAGGACGCCATCATCATTTAATCATACAGTAAAGCTGCATGCCTTCGGGAAAAACTACGGCTGTAGTTTCCCCTTGCTTTCAGCCGTTCGCAGTACCAGCACAGCAAGGCCGTTTTGGTTAGTGTTACAAGGCCAGATCAGTCAATCATCCAGACTGTTGCCCCTGCAACTACTGAAAAGGCTGCTGCCCCTCTTCAGGAACCACATGTTTGTCTGGCCTCTCAACAGATACCCCTCCATTGTGGTTGCACCTACGGTACGGCCATCTGTATCGCTGAGGCACGCAAGCCTCCCCACCAATGGCAAGGTCTAAGGTTCATGGGGGAAGAGGCATGCAGGTCTATCACAATTCACACATTTTCGTGAAGATGAAAGTTGGAAGTTAGCATACAATGTGCAGTAAGTTCATACATATCAGTAGATTTGTAGTTGCTTTGCAGATGTACTTGAACCTCGTTTCTGTAGTGTTCCAGTTTAATGTTTGTCCATTTCGCAATTACTTCTGTGAGTTCATCATCAAATATCAAAGACCAAATACTTTCTATCTTACGATTATCGTCTAAATATTTAACAGCCCTTGTTATACCGGGTATTCCTCAGATTACGTTATCACAAGATACTCGTCCGGATGTAGTTGGTTCTTTTGATTCCCAACAAAATCCATTTTTGTCTTTGTCAAAAAAATGACCTGCTGTATTGTTATTTGGTTGCTCACATGTCCAGTAAATGCCAACGCCTACAGTGGTGTCTCGTTCATCAGAGGTCGCTTTTTCTGGGGAAAAGGACGGATCATAACTGGAATCGTCAGAAAATAAATCCCTACATGCATATCCTTCTACTTCTTCCCACATCCTTGCAAGTTTCTCTTCAAAATTTGGATCATCTACTCTCAATACTTCTGTTTGTCTCCTTTTTTCGTGATGTAGATGGAATCTGCTCCAATTCTCCCACCTTACAATATATTACAGAAATACTAGGGCCTGTAACTTAAGAGAACGTCTAAAAGAAAAACCAATTAGCTGCATGTAGCTGTACTCACCAGAAGTAAAAGTATAGATTTTGGATATACGTGTCCAATAGACACACAACAAAACTTGCATTACTGGAAATACATGTCTCACAGACACCGTGGTATTTGAGAAAGCAACAATTACTTCACGTATAACCGTCACCGTCAACAATCAATCACACCACAAGACTGACAAAGAAACTGTGTGAAGTTACAGAGGCATTCCCGCCAAATGCGCAAGCAGTGTTGCCAATCTGACAAATTAAAAATACTTCCTTTTAAGGATTAATCGAAGAAAGCTTCTGCGATCATGTTAGACCTCATTCAAGAGACTTTTTGGTGACGTACCTCTGCCGTGATTGCTAACTGCGCAAACGACAGACCTGGGTGTAAGTAGAGCCTGACGAAGTATCAACTAGGCAGAACTGTTATGCGTTGTCTGAGAGACGCAATTTTCCGGAATCTTCAGTTATCTGGAATCTTTACCGTGGCAAGCCACTACTTCGATAGGAGCTAATCACATGCAGCGTAAGGTAGAAACCTCCATTTCACGACTGAGGCCTCGTTTACAGTGAAGCCAATGCACAGGTTCACAGAAGCTAATACAACAAACTGTGTTATCCTAACGATATATATATTTATGTGCGTGTGTGTGTGTGTGTGTGTGTGTGTGTGTGTGTGTGTGTGTGTGCAAGCATGGCCATGGGAGAAGGGCCTTGCTGATATGGTCTATCACACAAGCTAAGCCTAGTGAACCCCCCATGAACCATGGACCTTGCCGTTGGTGGGGAGGCTTGCGTGCCTCAGCAATACAGATGGCCGTACCGTAGGTGCAACCACAACGGAGGGGTATCTGTTGAGAGGCCAGACAAACATGTGGTTCCTGAAGAGGGGCAACAGCCTTTTCAGTAGTTGCAGTGGCAACAGTCTGGATGATTTACTGATCTGGCCTTGTAACGTTAACCAAAACGGCCTTGCTGTGCTGGTACTGCGAACGGCTGAAAGCAAGGGGAAACTACAGCCGTAATTTTTCCCAAAGGCATCCAGCTTTGCTGTATGATTAAATGATGATGGCGTCATCTTCGGTAAAATATTCCGGAGGTAAAATAGTCCCCCATTCGGATCTCCGGGCGGAGACTACTCAGGAGGATGTCGTTATCAGGAGAAAGAAAACTGGCGTTCTACGGGTCGGAGCGTGGAATGTCAGATCCCTTAACCGGGCAGGTAGATTAGAAAATTTAAAAAGGGAAACGGATAGGTTACAGTTAGATATAGTGGGATTTAGCGAAGTTCGGTGGCAGGAGGAACAAGACTTTTGGTCAGGTGAATACAGGGTTATAAATACAAAATCAAATAGGGGTAATGCACGAGTAGGTTTAATAATAAATAAAAAAATAGGAGTTCGGGTAAGCTACTACAAGCAACATAGTGAACGCATTATTGTGGCCAAGATATACACGAAGCTCACGCCTACAACAGTAGTGCAAGTCTATATGCCGACTAGCTCTGCAGATGACGAAGAAATTGATGAAATGTATGACGAGATAAAAGAAATTATTCAGGTAGTGAAGGGAGATGAAAATTTAATAGTCATGGGTGACTGGAATTCGTCAGTAGGAAAAGGGAGAGAAGGAAACGTAGTAGATGAATATGGATTGGGGGGAAGAAAGGAAAGAGGATGCCGCCTTGTACAATTTTGCGCAGAGCATAACTTAATGATAGCTAACACTTGGTTCAAGAATCATGAAAGAAGGCTGTATACATGGAAGAACCCTGGAGATACTAGAAGATATCAGATAGATTATATAATCGTAAGACAGAGATTTAGGAACCAGGTTTTAAATTGTAAGACATTTCCAGGGGCAGATGTGGACTCTGACCACAATCTATTGGTTATGAACTGTAGATTAAAACTGAAGAAACTGCAAAAAGGTGGGAATTTGAGGAGATGGGACCTGGATAAACTGAAAGAACCAGAGGTTGTAGAGAGTTTCAGGAAGAGCATAAAGGAACAATTGACAAGAATGGGGAAAGAAATACAGTAGAGGTAGAATGGATAGCTTTGAGGAATGAAGTGGTGAAGGCAGCAGAGTATAAAGTAGGTAAAAAGACGAGGGCTAGTAGAAACCCTTGGGTGACAGAAGAAATACTAAATTTAATTGATGAAAGGAGAAAATATAAAAATGCAGTAAATGAAGCAGGCGAAAAGGAATACAAACGTCTCAAAAATGAGATCGACAGGAAATGCAAAATGGCTAAGCAGGCACGGCTAGAGAACAAATGTAAGGATGCAGAGGCTTACCTCACTAGGGGTAAGATAGATACTGCCTACAGGAAAATTAAAGAGACCTTTGGAGAAAAGAGAACCACTTGTATGAATATCAAGGGCTCAAATGGAAACCCAGTTCTAAGCAAAGAAGGGAAAGCAGAAAGGTGGAAGGAGTATATAGAGGGACTATACGAGAGCGATGTTCTTGAGGACAATATTATGGAAATGGAAGAGGATGTAGATGAAGAGGAAATGGGAGATATGTTACTGCGTGAAGAATTTGACAGAGCACTGAAAGACCTAAGTCGAAACAAGGCCCCTGGAGTAGACAACATTCCATTAGAACTACTGACAGCCTTGGGAGAGCCAGTCATGACAAAACTCTACCATCTGGTGAGCAAGATGTATGAGACAGGCGAAATACCCTCAGACTTCAAGAAGAATATAATAATTCCAATCCCAAAGAAAGCAGGCGTTGAAAGATGTGAAAATTACCGAACTGTCAGTTTAATATGTCACGGCTGCAAAATACTAACGCGAATTCTGTACAGATGAATGGAAAAACTGGCATAAGCCGACCTCGGGGAAGTTCAGTTTGGATTCCGTAGAAATATGGGAACACGTGAGGCAATACTGACCCTACGACTTATCTTAGAAGCTAGATTAAGAAAATCAAATGGCTCTGAGCACTATGCCTCCTGATCACTGGGAGTTGTGTGCTGTCCTTAGGTTAGTTAGGTTTAAGTAGTTCTAAGTTCTAGGGGACTGATGGCAATAGATGTTAAGTCCCATAGTGCTCAGAGCCATTTGAGCATTTTTTTTGAGCACTATGGGACTTAACATCTATGGTCATCAGTCCCCTAGAACTTAGAACTACTTAAACCTAACTAACCTAAGGACAGCACACAACACCCAGTCATCACGAGGCAGAGAAAATCCCTGAACTCGCCGGAAATCGAACCCGCGAACCCGGGCGTGGGAAGCGAGAACGCTACCGCACAACCACGAGCTGCGGTCGCTAGATTAAGAAAAGGCTAACCTACGTTTCTAGCATTTGGAGACTTCGAGAAAGCTTTTGACAATGTTGACTGTAATAATCTCTTTCAAATTCTGAAGGCGTAAGGGGTAAAATACAGGGAGCGATACCGGCCGGCCGGTGTGGCCGTGCGGTTAAAGGCGCTTCAGTCTGGAACCGCGTGACCGCTACGGTCGCAGGTTCGAATCCTGCCTCGGGCATGGATGTGTGTGATGTCCTTAGGTTAGTTAGGTTTAAGTAGTTCTAAGTTCTAGGGGACTGATGACCACAGATCGTTAAGTCCCATAGTGCTCAGAGCCATTTGAACCATTTTGAACAGGGAGCGAAAGGCTATTTACAATTTGTACAGAAACCAGATGGCAGTTATAAGAGTCGAGGGGCACGAAAGGGAAGCAGTGGTTGGGAAGGGAGTGAGACAGGGTTGTAGCCTCTCCCCGATGTTATTCAATCTGTATATTGAGCAAGCAGTAAAGGAAACAAAAGAAAAATTCGGAGTAGGTATTAAAATCCATGGAGAAGAAATAAAAACTTTGAGGTTCGCCGATGACATTGTAATTCTGTCAGAGACAGCAAAGGACTTGGAAGAGCAGCTGAACGGAATGGACAATGTCTTGAAGGAAGGATATAAGATGAACATCAACAAAAGCAAAACGAGGATAATGGAATGTAGTCGAATTAAGTCGGCCGATGCTGAGGGAATTAGATTAGGAAATGAGACACTTAAAGTAGTAAAGGAGTTTTGCTATTTGGGGAGCAAAATAACTGATGATGGTCGAAGTAGAGAGGATATAAAATGTAGACTGGCAATGGCAAGGAAAGTGTTTCTGAAGAAGAGAAATTTGTTAACATCGAGTATAGATTTAAATGTCAGGAAATCGTTTCTTAAAGTATTTGTATGGAGTGTAGTCATGTATGGAAGTGAAACATGGACGATAAATAGTTTGGACAAGAAGAGAATAGAAGCTTTCGAAATGTGGTGCTACAGAAGAATGCTGAAGATTAGACGGGTAGATCACGTAACTAATGAGGAAGTATTGAATAGGATTGGGGAGAAGAGGAGTTTGTGGTACAACTTGACAATAATAAGGGATCGGTTGGTAGGACATGTTCTGAGGCATCAAGGGATCACCAATTTAGTATTGGAGGTCAGCGTGGAGGGTAAAAATCGTAGAGGGAGACCATGAGATAAATACACTAAACAGATTCAGAAGGATGTAGGCTGCAGTACATATTGGGAGATGAAGAAGCTTGCACAGGATAGAGTAGCATGGAGAGCTGCATCAAACCAGTCTCAGGACTGAATACCACAACAACAACAACAAAGCCTAGTCCTAGAACGGTGCACTTTTTTACAGATCACACCATTTTAATACCTTCTTCACATAGCTCGGTATCGACAGGCAGGCGTATGACATTCTAGTAACATTAGTATCCCGGAGCATGTCATGCATTTTAACTTTACCAGTTCTGTAGATATATGTATTTTCCTAATCATCCAGTGCCAAGAATACTTTTCGCAATAGGAAAATATTAATTTTTCTTTAATTTTTTATTCCGCTGTTTCGAACTTCCTAGATGAACGTCGCTCTTTTGTAATGTATTTCATTCTACCATGGTGACTGTACGTCGGACAGAAAGATTTGTGTAATAGATACTGAACATTGTTGTTGTTCTGTTATTCGCTCCAAAGGCGTGTAACTCTCTGCGCTAGTTCATCCTGAGCAAGCCTGTATGTCTGTGCGCAATTATGGCATGATAAGTTCAGTTTAACCTGCTTCCTGCATTCAAGCCTCTACAACTACCACTCCCTCGTTTCCCCCGCCAACATTTCCGGTTTAATACAAAATTAATTGTTCCTTGATGCCCCAGGATACATTCTATCAGTCCTTCCCTTCTTTTACTCAAATTGTACCATAAGCTCTTTTCCCCTAGATTTCATTCTGCTGTGACCAGATGAAACTATATTCGTCCAGCCATCACTGTGGATTGGCTTCTTTGATTGTTCTGGCAGAAGGCTCATCAAACTAGAGCACACAAGTATTAGTTCACTTTATTACATCAATGAATGAAAGATTTACTTAATTTTGACACACTTTTTTTGCCACAGGAGTACTGAAGAGTTACGATTCTTATTCACTGTGACAGCATCACTTGATGCACTAAGTAACAAACTGTTCTCTTGAGGTACAATGTTCGACATTTACAAGAGTACAAGTTCACATGAAAGTTTTACAATGCGTTCGTCTTACACTACGATGCTGACTCCTTCAGATGAGGTCACGAACTAGGCTGAGCTCTTGCATGCTCGACACTATATTTACCTCAGCGTGAGAGCACTGCTATGTTGAAGGCGTGGTCTTCTGGAATGCTCCCATCGGTTTTTGCGGATTGCCGCGAGCCCTCAATAACGTCTGTGGTATCGATTCGCGTTACCGACTTCGGTGTGTCACCGCGATCTCTGGACGATGCTACACCTTCTGCGCCTCCTCATTAGTTCTTCAATCTAGTCATTCACCATCTGCAAAACCACATTTTAAAAACTTCTATTCTCATCATTTCTGTACCGTTTATCGTCGAGGCATCACGTCGTGTAGTGATCATCTACTTTCCTCAGAATCGCCTGTGTCTATTTGGGCACCGTGTCAAATGCTTTCCGGTAGTTTAGGAATAAGGAATCTGCCTGTTCCCTTGAGTCGTAACACGACGTCCTGCGGCTGCACGAAAAGCATTATTCAACATGGTGGCGTTGCTGTCAGGGTTCCTCCGAGCCATAATCCGTAGGTAGCGGTCATCCACTGCAGTAGTAGCCCTTTGGTGCCCTGAGCGAGGCATGAGACCGACAGTTCCTCTCTGTATCTCCTCCATGTTCGAACAACATTGATTCACTCCGAGACGCCTGGACACTTCCCTTGTTGAGAACCCTTCCTGGCAAAAGTAACGATGCGGACGCGCTCGATCCGCGGTATTGACCGTCTAGGCATGGTTGAACTACAGAGAACACGAGCCATGTACTTCCTTTCTGAAGGAATACTGGAACTGATCGGGTGTCGGACCCCAACGCCTCATAAGCGCTGCCCATGCATGGTTATTTACGTCTTTGAGCGGGTTTAGTGACATCTCTGAACAGCCAGAGGGACTTTGTGATACACTATCCACAGTCAACGTCTATCTTCAGGAGTTCTGGGAACCGAGGTGATGCAAAACTTCTTTTGATGTGTGTACAATCAAATGTACAATGGCACAGCTGTCTACATTAACTCGAGATGTTCCATTCATTCCGTTTTTGAAGAGTAGATGATGACAGCAAAGCCTGTCGAAACCGGTTGTCGAAAATAAATAAGTATTTATGCTATCCTGGGTATAGAAACCATTTTTTTTATCAAGTACAGATTTTTTACTGTCTTTCGAACCTTCTGGCATGTATCGTGGCAACAGGTACAGTTTTCATAAAACAACAGTACGTCCATTCACTACATTAATTACAAGTATTAGTCTGTCTTCTTACAAAATATGAACCGATTTACAAAGCTCTGAAACATAGTAGTGGCGCGCGTGACAAACAAAAAAAAAGTTTTTTTTCCACGTTAAATCGGAATGAAGCTAGATTTTTGAAAGAGAGTTTTCAATTTCATCGTAAGAATTCGTATTTTATCTATGTGATTTACTTCAAACCGTTTCTTCTCATTCAGTTAACGTAGGAACGAATTTTGTTTACTACATTTGGCACGACTTTAAACTATCGTACGCCGGCAACGCATAGACATTACTGGATAATAAAAATCGTTTCGATTTTACCCATTTATCTACCTTCCTGCAAAGTTTAAACTGATTCGTACAAGTTTAAGGTATAGAAGTGGCGCGTTCAACAACCTCCCACAAAAACGCATTTTTTGCACGTAAAATCCAAACTAATCAAGTTTTCTTCAAATCGTTAAAAACAATTTTAGATCAATGTCCGATACATAGTTGAATCAAATTTGAATAGTCAGTCTCCCTCCATTCCGGAGTTATTTGAGGGTAACTGTTCTTGCACATAAAGACGAACGTGTTTGCCTATCTTTGCAGGTAAAATTCGAACGCTGAACATGCAAATGGTGCCATTATCTAGCATTAATTTCAGTCCAGTTATTATCTTTTCCAAAAGGAATTAATCGATTCGCGGAATTTACGTGGTCGCCAGCTCCGGTTCGTTGTTCAATCCTTGCTTAATATACTGTAACATAGCTATAGTAAGGCAGATGTTCGAGCGACTATACAAATGGCCATTGGTCCAGGCTAAATCAACAGCTTTTCACCCCATGTTTTTAGCTCAAATAAGAACCGGGTACCAAAGCTACTCCCCCGTTCCCCCGAACCGTTTCGGCACTTTAACGATACAGTCAGCCACTGGCACGGTTACCGGATTGCTTCTCATACGAGAAAGGCACGTACAATGACTTTTGCAGTGAAGGAAATAAAAATCAAGAAAAATGATTGTGAACGTACTGGGAGAAAGCGGAGCAACGCATCAACGCGTGCGATCGTGGTGCGTCCCATCTGCACGAGGTCTTCTCTCGTCACTGACTTACATTCGTACACCAACATCGCTTGAAGTAATGGCCGCCTACAAAAGATAATGCTGAACCGCAGACAAAATATTGAGTCGTATTTCGTCAACCCCATTACTTTCGATCTTAGTAGTCCACAATGTTCGCATTCACAATGAAACTGTTGCAGATTCTGAAGAATGAATTTTCTTCTTTCATTCAGAATTTTGTGCATATTTCTCATGGTATCCCTCCAATCTGCGACGTGCCCTGCGAAAAAAGTATCCAGCTGCTTTATTTTTAGTGAGTGAGGGAAGTAAGTCTGCTTCTTACAGCATACTTTTGATACCGTGGCGAATCTAGCGAATAGAGCCAGGTGCCCGGGGTAATGCTGCCTTTGATTTATGTTTGGCGCGGTGTCCTCAGATCACGCCGGAACGAGTCATTAATCACAGCGGCGGCGG
Source organism: Schistocerca nitens (assembly GCF_023898315.1). Taxonomy (NCBI): domain Eukaryota; kingdom Metazoa; phylum Arthropoda; class Insecta; order Orthoptera; family Acrididae; genus Schistocerca; species Schistocerca nitens. Next base: position 924,462,228 of record NC_064617.1, on the reverse strand, counting down.
AATTATTCCGAGAACGCCGTCAACGGAATTGCCCCCGACGTGTTGGCACCCTGTCGGCGCGCCACGAGCCGAGGTCCTAATTACGCCGCACCATCAGAGCCTCACAGTGGGACACTACTCTCTAATAGTTCGTCACGCGTTCCTACGTGGTTACCTGCATTACGCCATTGAATGTGCAAAGTATTAGATATAGTGACCCACTACCATGGCAGAGTAACCGAAATAAGGATGGATGGCTCGATGCAGTTCCGCTGTCCCGGAGAAGATTGCGAATTCGAATCCCGATTTGAGCACTGGAGTGGGTCTAGACGCTGTTTGTGTATCCTCGCTAAATGCTGAGACGTTAGCTCAAGCCCGTGTACAGATGTAAAGGTAACTGAAAAGATTCCTCAGAAACTGGGTGAACTAACAGAGGAGTCGAAATACAACAACTTAGGAACTTAAGAAGTGAAAGCTTCGGAATGTCAGGAATAACAAGGACAGTCAATGCACACGAGCCGCAAATTCACTGTTTACTTAGCAGTTTTGTACGTTACAGAAACGGTGACATTATGCAGGGTGATTCAGCCGCCATCACGTTTGGGTTTTATGTAACCCACACGCCTTCAAAAACCGCGCGAGAGATTTTCAAATTCTCTCGCTCGCTATGCGCAAAATACTAGACCTACAGAAAAAAAGGATCAGGACCTTTTTGTAGGAAATTTGATGGAGTTAAAATTTGTATGGGATGCGTTTTCGGTGGTGGCCACGGTTTTCGACTCTCTCTCTCTCTCTCTCTCTCTCTCTCTCTCTCTCTCTCTATATATATATATATATATATATATATATATATATATATATATATATAAGGTGTTACAAAAAGGTACGGTCAAACTTTCAGGAAACATTCCTCATACACAAAGAAAGAAAATATGTTATGTGGACATGTGTCCGGAAACGCTTACTTTCCATGTTAGAGCTCATTTTACTACTTCTCTTCAAATCCCATTAATCATGGAATGGAAACACATAGCAACAGAACGTACCAGCGTACTTGTCATATATATATATATATATATATATATATATATGACAAGTTGGATGAAAGCTTTCTGTACTTGTGTATTATGTACAAGCCCCTTCATTTCTACATAACTGACGAACTGCCGCAACATATACAGAATGAAACAGAACTCTACCGACAATCTTTCAGAGGTGGTAGTATGGACCGAATCAATAAAAAAAGTCCAGTAAATATTTGAAAGTTTGTCGGTGAAGTTGTGGTGGTTCATCCCGGACATACAATTTAGTAATTATAAAAACTACTACCAACGTAATAACTTTGTAATGTTTCTTTTATTGGAATTAGATCTTTACAAAAAGTTATCATTGTTCGTGCTACACTATTCACATATCAATAGTTTCACAATCCGTCGTAAAGAACAGATTGAATACTCTTTTACCTACTATGGATCTTATCAAGAACATGAGTGCAGTAGACATAACTGCTGCTAGTAACTCGTAATAACGAGGAGGTATAGCGGCGACACTTTAAAGAACAATTTCATTTATTTGTTGCAGGTAAGAATTAGCTCCGTTCGTCTGCTGGTGCGTCTGTCATCCCGGTAAGTACCAGTTCTTTGTGGCTAGATTTTCAGTTGCTCTCCTGAAACAAAACATGTTAAGGAGACTTAAGTCTGAGACCTCAACGCTCTCAGTGACTGCGACAACTTGTTTGTGTTAACCCGTAAGCAGTAACTTTAGTGGTTCGGCTACTCTTTCATTGTTGTTGTTGTTGTGGTCTTCAGACCTGAGACTGGTTTGATGCAGCTCTCCATGCTACTCTATCCTGTGCAGCTTCTTCATCTCCCAGAACCCACTGCAGCCTACATCATTCTGAATCTTCTTAGTGTTTTCATCCCTTGGTCTCCCTCTATGATTTTTACCCTCCACGCTGCCCTCCAATATTAAATTAGTGATCCCTCGATGTCGCAGAACATGTCCTACCAACCGATCCCTTCTTCTAGTCAAGTTGTGCCACAAGCACCTCTTCTTCCCAATTCTATTCAGTACCTCCTCATTAGTTATGTGATCTACCCAACTAATCTTCAGCATTCTTCTGTAGCACCACATTTCGAAAGCTTCTATTCTCTTCTTGTCTAAACTATTTATCGTCCACGTTTGACTTCCATACATAGCTACACCATACAAATACTTTCAGAAACGACTTCCTAACATTTAAATCTATACTCGATGACAACAAACTTTTCTTCTTCAGAAACGCTTTCCTTGCCATTGCCAGTCTACATTTTATATCCTCTCTACTTCGACCATCATCAGTTATTTTGCTCCCCAAATAGCAAAATTCCTTTACTACTTGAAGTGTCTCATTTCCTAATCTAATTCCCTCAGCATCACCCGACTTCATTCAACTACATTCCATTATCCTCATTTTGCTTTTGTTGATGTTCATCTTATATTCTCCCTTCAAGACACTGTCCATTCCGTTCAGCTGCTCTTCCAAGTCCTTTGCTGTCTCTGACAGAATTACAATGCCATCGGCGAACCTCAAAGTATTTATTTCTTCTCCTTGGATTTTAATACCTACTCCGAACTTTTCTTTTGTTTCCTTTATTGCTTGCTCATTATACAGATTGAATAACATCGGGGATGGGATACAACCCTGTCTCACCCCCTTCCCAACCACTGCTTCCCTTTCGTGCCCCTCGACTATTATAACTGCCATCTGCTTTCTGTACAAATTGTAAATAGCCTTTCGCTCTCTGTATTTTACCCCTGCCACCTTTAGAATTTGAAAGAGAGTATTCCAGTCAACATCGTCAAAAGCTTTCTCTAAGTCTACAAGTGCTAGAAACGTAGGTTCGCATTTCCTTAATCTATCTTCTAAGATAAGTCGTGGGGTCAGTATTGCCTCACGTGTTCCAACATTTCTACGGAATCCAAACTGATCTTCCCCCAGGTCGGCTTCTATCAGTTTTTCCATTCGTCTGTAAAGAATGCGCGTTAGTATTTTGCAACTGTGACTTATTAAACTGATAATTCGGTAATTTTCACATCTGTCAACACCTGCTTTCTTTGGGATTGGAATTATTATATTCTTCTTGAAGTCTGAGGGTATTTCTTGCTCACCAGATGGTAAAGTTTTGTCAGGACTGGCTCTCCCAAGTCTGTTAGTAGTTCTAATGGAATGTTTGTTGTGAACTGTCAAGAGCAGCCAGTCCACAATAAGGTAGCCGATAGGGCACGCGTAACTCACGCCGTCTTGCGTTAAATGTGAAACAGGATATGTGGTAAAAGCTATAAAGAAAAGAACTGAGCTTCTCATATACTTAACTTTAATTTGTTCTTGTACATCGCTATGGTGAATACAATTGAGACTCTCTCCAGATATGGATAACTGCGCCTTGCTAGGTCGTCCGTACAACTGGGGCTGAGTTCACGTCAGTCTCTCGAGACCTGCCATGTGGTGGCGCTCGGTCTGCGATAACAGTGGCGACACGCGGGTCCGACTTGTACTACAGGACCGCGGCCGATTTAAGCTACCACCTAGCAAGTGTGGTGTCTGGCTGTGACACCACATTCCTCCCCCGCAAATCGGCGAACGGTCGTGAGATAAGGCTTCCGCCCGCCGTGGGGAGGACCCCATGTTAACGTATGCGATGAGGTGGGGAGCCTAACAACAGGCGAGGCTGTGCCACCCGCACCCGGCCATTCGGTCCGAGGGGAGCTAGGAAACGCCTGAAAACCTAGTCCAGGGTGCCCGTCAACATGCGGTGTATGCGCCCGTAAAGAGACAGGAGGGGCCGAAGGGTCGACCTCCATGGCGTCGGGGAATCCGACGCGCGATGACATCTGGTCCGGAGCGGGCAAGAGTTCCATGGCGGAGGACGGCCGGTCACGGGAAGCGAGCGGCGGCGCGTGACCCAGGGAGGCGCGTGGCGGCTGCAGCGACGCGTCCACCGCGGGCGGCGCCGGCGGGAGAACAGGCGGCGGCGTCGGCGGCGGCGGCGGCGGCGGCGACGGCGGCGACGGCTCGTCGCCACGAGGCAAAATTGAAGGCAGCGTCGGTAACACCTGGGGATGAGGCGAGCCAGTAGATGGGTTCCCAGGGCGCTGACCTGACGGCTCCGTCGCTGAAAGCAGACGGGGAGCGGCAGAACCCAGGCGACGACAGAGGCGCAGTTGATTGAGATGCCGACGCACCTCACCAGAGGCCCCCAAAACCAAATACATCGCGCGGCCGAGGCAGCGAAGAATGCGCCCTGCGAGCCAACGCCGTGAACCGCGATAGTTGCGATAGAAGACAACGTCGCCAGGAGCAAAAGCAGGAGTCTGCCGCTGCACAGGAACCTGATGCGGCGGATGCAGCAAAGACATCAAGGTTCGGTGAGAACGACCATGGAGCAACTCAGCCGGCGAGCGACCATCGCGGGGCTGAGAGCGATACGAGGACAAAAAGAGCAGTAACGCGTCCTCCCGAGAATGCGACTCTTTCAACTTCAACATCTGTGACTTGAAAGTCCGGACCAATCGTTCAGCGGCACCGTTTGACTGAGGCGAAAACGGCGCGGATGTCAGATGTCGAATACCATTGGCCTTGCAGAATGACTGAAATTCTGCGGACATGAATTGTGGGCCATTGTCGGAAACAATAGTCTGCGGAAGACCTTCAATGCAAAAGATAGCAGACAATGCGTGGATTGCGGCAGAAGACGTCGTGGAAGACATCCGGACAACAAAAGGAAAATTACTGAAAGCATCGACCACAACCAACCATCAAGCATTCCAGAATGGACCAGCAAAATCGATGTGCAAGCGTTGCCAAGGGGAAGTGGCTTTCGGCCATGCAAAAAATTTCCGCGGCGGTGCGGATTGCTGTGCGGCACACGCCATGCAAGAAGAGCACATAGTCGTAATCGCAGCTTCGATCCCGAACCAAGTACAGTGCTGACGAGCAAGTTGTTTCGTACGCACTATACCCCAATGTCCTTGGTGAAGAAGCCGTAAGACAGAGGACTGTAACGAACGTGGGACCACGACTCTGGATTGATCATTATCCGAACGCAACAACAAAACACCACGTCGTACAAAAAGTCTCCCCTTGTGAGCAAAAAATCGGCGAACCAACGGATCCTCGATCCGTGACTTTGACAAGGGCCATTGTGTAGCAACAAAACGCAAAACAGTAGCAAGGACAGGGTCAACAGCTGTGGCCGTAGCTACACGACGAAAATCAATCAGAAACGATTCGACCACGTCATCGGTTTCCGCATCAATGAACATGCAAGCAAGTTCGGAAGAATCGAATGCTTTATCCTCGGCAACAGGCAAACGGGACAACGCATCAGCGTTTCCGTGCTTAGCAGTGGACCGATAGAAGATAGTGTAGCGGTACTGCGAGAGGAAAAGAGACCAGCGAATGAATTTCTGCGCTGTACGTGGAGGTACAGGCTTGTTCGGATGAAAAAGCGATGTCAAAGGTTTGTGGTCTGTGATGATGGTAAAGGGACGACCATACAAGAAATCATGGAACTTAGTAACACCAAACACGAGAGCTAACGCTTCTTTCTCAATCTGTGAATAATTGCGTTGCGCAGACGAGAGCAATTTGGACGCAAAGGCAATAGGACGATCATGCGATCCATCTTTGTGCGCAAGCACAGCACCGATCCCGAAATCCGATGCATCGACCATCAACAAAAGGGGTTTTCGGGGATCGAATGGCGTAAGGCAAGTATTTGAAAGTAACGCCGATTTCAACTGGCGAAAGGCGCGTTCGCATTCCGGCGTCCAGACGAACGGAACACCTTTACGGCGTAAGCGATGAAGCGGAGCTGAAATGGAAGAAGCATTGTGCAGAAATTTATGATAATAATTGAATTTACCCAGCACACACTGTAGTTGCTTCAAGTTGTGCGGTGACGGTAAATCCTGTATGGCACGGAGGTGCTCTGGACTCGGATGTATCCCTTGGGCATTGAGTACATGGCCCAGGTAGGGCAAGTCCCGAGCAAAAAACACACATTTGTCCTTCCTCAAGCGAAGACCATTTTGTCGCAAGACCTGAAATAATGTTCGAAGATTTTGCAAATGTTCGGCTTCTGTCGTTCCGGAGATCACAATATCGTCCAGATAGTTCGCAGCAGTAAGGACCGACGCACAAACAGTTTGTAAATAGTGCTGAAACAATGCAGGTGCAGATGCACACCCGAATGGCAGTCTTTTGAAGCGATACAAACCAAGATGCGTGTTTACCACCAAGACGCGCTGGGATTCTTCGTCCACCGGTATTTGCAAGTACGCATCTGCTAGGTCCAATTTCGAAAAATATTTTCCCGGGCACAGTTTGTCAAAAAGATCTTCCGGGCGGGGCACAGGAAAAGTCGCAGTCACAAGTTGTGGATTCACAGTTGCCTTGAAGTCCACACAAAGTCTCAATTTTCCGGAAGGTTTCGGCAAAATGACTAAGGGTGAGGCCCAGAGAGAAGCCTGCACACGTTCAATTACACCTTGCGATTCTAAATCGTGTAACGTTCTTGCGACCTCATCACGCAATGCGTGGGGAACATTGCGCGCTCTGAAAAACTTCGGTTGCGCGTTTGCTTTCAGTTCCAAATGTGCCGCATAATTCTTAGCGCAACCAAGGCCCGGTGCAAAAATGTCTGCAAATTCTTCACATAGACTAGAAACACTGGCGGAAGGCACAGTCTGATTCACGGAGAGGACCTGATTTACGATAGACAAGTTAAACAACTGAAATAAATCCAAACCAAACAAGTTCACTGCCGTAGAAGAACGAAGAACGTAAAACGATACAAGTTTTGTTTGTCCCTTGTATGTTGCAAGAAGGCTGCACTGTCCTAACACAGGTATCTGTTGTCCTAAATAACTATGGAGCTGAACATTTGCGGCACGCAACGGAGGTTGGCCCAGTTGTTTGTACGTGGCGTGATTGAGCAATGAAACTGCAGCTCCAGTATCGAGCTGGAATGGGATCACTTTGCCTTCAAAGTCTAAGTCTACAAAAAGTTTATTGTCCTGCTGACGACAAGAGCGACTGTCACGTGCAATTTGAACTGATACAGGTACAGAAGCACTTGCGATGTTACGGGATTTCCGGCGACGTCGACGCACACTTTTTGTGGGACGAACACAGTCACTGTTAGATAAAGTGGCACTGGACGGGGTGGAAGTAACTACATGAATGTCCATGGGCGAAGGTCCACGAGCCTGATTGTCCCTGGTTCGATTCCGGCGCGAAGCAAAAGGCCTGGAAGTATTGGGAGTGTCTGATCTTAGCCTTTGCTGGCAAACACTTTGAACATGTCCTTTCTTGTGACACTAAAAGCAAATAGCTTGGCGTGACGGGCAATTTTCACGCGAATGTCTAGTTGCACACCGCAGGCATGATTTCACTGCATTGGCTTGCCTACGCGGCACACGTGGTTGCGAGCTAGGCGGCCGCTGCGCAGACGGGTGCGAGGGCCACTTAGCGTCCCGTGCAGCGGGCCCGGCGGGCCGGTTAAGGAGACACACTGCTGGCGAAGTTTCAAATGATTCCTGAGCAAAGTCAAGTGTGTCTTGCCTGTCCAATATGTCTATCACTTGTTGAAGGGAGGGATTAACTAGTTTCAAAATCTGTTCCCGTATGCGAACATCAGAAACGTTCTGTGCAATTGCATCACGCACCATAGTATCTGAATAAGGGAGGCCACATTCACATTCAAACGCACACTCCCTAGTAAGTCCTTGCAATGTGGCAACCCACTCCCTATTAGTCTGACCGGCCGTACGTTTTGTACGAAAGAACGTATACCGCCTTGCAACAACATTTACTGTTTCTTTGAAATAGGCATCTAACGCCGACAAAATTTCTTCGTAGGACAGAGTTGCTACGTCGCGCCGGGGAAACAACTTCACTATCACACGGTAGGTGCACACACCGACACAAGAAAGCAAAAACGGCTGCCGCTCATTACCTTGAATTCTGTAGGCGGCTAGATGAAAGCTGAACTGGCGGGACCATTCCGGCCAGGACTTCATGGATGAGTCAAAATTACGGAAGGGCGGTGCAACGGCGTGTTGTGGCTGCGGTAGCGATGAAGCGGCGGCTGCCGCATCGTGTTGCAGCACACGTTGACCCTGGACGAGCTGTCCCAGGGCATCCAATAACGCCTGCGACTGCTGATTCTGCAAGCGAAAAAATTCGGACAGTACATCCGGAGATTGTGGCGAAGCCATGACACAAGCAATTCAGAGCAAAACAAGGGGAAAGAAAAAGAGAACAAAATCCGGTAATCCGCGTCGCCAAATGTTGTGAACTGTCAAGAGCAGCCAGTCCACAATAAGGTAGCCGATAGGGCACGCGTAACTCACGCCGTCTTGCGTTAAATGTGAAACAGGATATGTGGTAAAAGCTATAAAGAAAAGAACTGAGCTTCTCATATACTTAACTTTAATTTGTTCTTGTACATCGCTATGGTGAATACAATTGAGACTCTCTCCAGATATGGATAACTGCGCCTTGCTAGGTCGTCCGTACAACTGGGGCTGAGTTCACGTCAGTCTCTCGAGACCTGCCATGTGGTGGCGCTCGGTCTGCGATAACAGTGGCGACACGCGGGTCCGACTTGTACTACAGGACCGCGGCCGATTTAAGCTACCACCTAGCAAGTGTGGTGTCTGGCTGTGACACCACAATGTTGTCCACTCCAGGTGCCTTGTTTCGACTCAACTCTTTCAGTGCTCTGTCAAACTCTTCACGCAGTATCATATCTCCCATTACATCTTCATCTACATCCTCTTCCATTTCCATAATATTGTCCTCAAGTTCATCGCCCTTGTATAAACCCTCTGTATACTCCTTCCACCTTTCTGCTTTCCCTTCTTTGCTTAGAACTGGGTTTCCATCAAAGCTCTTGATATTCATGCAAGTGGTTCTCTTTTCTCCGAAGGTCTCTTTAATTTTCCTGTAGGCAGTATCTATCTTACCCCTAGTGAGATAAGCCTCTACATCCTTACATTTGTCCTTTAGCCATGTCTGCTCAGCCATTTTGCACTTCCTGTCGATATAATTTCTGAGACGTTTGTATTCCTTTTTCCTGCTTCATTTACTGCATTTTTATATTGTCTCCTTTCATCAATTAAATTCAATATTTCTTCTGTTATCCTAGGGTTTCTACTAGCCCTCGTCTTTTTACCTACTTGATCCTCTGCTGCCTTCACCATTTCATCCCTCAAAGCTACCCATTCTTCTTCTACTGTATTTCTTTCCCCCATTCATGTCAATTGTTCCCTTATGCTCTCCCTGAAACTCTCTACAACCTCTGGTTTAGTCAGTTTATCCAGGTCCCATCTCCTTAAATTCCCACCTTTTTGCAGTTTCTTCAGTTTTAATCTACAGTTCATAACCAATAGATTGTGGTCAGAGTCCACATCTGCCCCTGGAAATGTCTTACAGTTTAAAACCTGGTTCCTCAATCTCTGTCTTACCATTATCTAATCTGTCTGATACCTTTTAGTATCTCCAGGGTTCTTCCATGTATACAGCCTTCTTTCATGATTCTTGAACCAAATGTTAGCTATGATTAAGTTATGCTCTGCGCAAATTTCTACCAGGCGGCTTTCCTCTTTCATTTCTTAGCCCCAATCCATATTCACCTACTACGTATCCTTCTCTCCCTTTTCCTACTGACGAATTCCAGTCGCCCATGACTATTAAATTTTCATCTCCCTTCACTATCTGAATAATTTCTTTTATCTCCTCATACATTTCATCAATTTCTTCGTCATCTGTAGAGCTAGTTGGCATATAAACTTGTACTACTGTAGTAGACGTGGGCTTCGTGACTATCTTGGCCACAATAATGCGTTCACTATACTGTTTGTAGTAGCTTACCGTACTCCTATTTTTTTAAATTTATTATTAAACCGACCCTTGCATTACTCCTATTTGATTTTGTATTTATAACCCTGTATTCACCTGACCAAAAGTCTTGTTCCTCCTGCCACCGAACTTCACTAATTCCCACTATATCCTACTTTAAGCTATCCATCTCCGTTTTTAAATTTTCTAAACTACCTACCCGATTAAGGGATCCGACATTCCACGCTCCGATCCGTAGAACGCCAGTTTTCGTTCTCCTGATAACGACGTCCTCTTGAGTAGTCCCCGTCCGGAGATCCGAATGGGGGACTATTTTACCTCCGGAATATTTTACCCCAGAGGACGCCATCATCATTTTATCATACAGTAAAGCTGCATGGCTTCGGGAAAAATTACGGCTGTAGTTTCCCCTTGCTTTCAGCCGTTCGCAGTACCAGCACAGCAAGGCCGTTTTGGTTAATGTTGCAAGGCCAAATATAGCAAAGCTGAGGCTGCTGACCACGGAATTTAGTTTCATCTTGTTTACAAGTTAGCACTTCTGAAGTTTTTATTTCTAAACATGTTTTACATTGTAAGAATGGGTTCTGCTTGTTTCTGAAAGAAATCTAGCTTTCACAAAATGTGGTTTGACAGCCATTACCCGCTACACTAATAACGTATCATTTTATATCTGAAAATGTAAACTTCGTATTTTCTGGATGTGTTATGGTTTGTTCTGTACATTTGTATGAATCACATAGAGGACCAACCCAGTAAAAATTACATACTGTACCTAAATGTAATATTCATTCACAAATGTAACGAAGTGCAACAGCCCTTAAACCGTCACGGAGGAGAGACCATTGGAAGCACTGGTAGCTGCCAGCTTCCATATCCCTTTCAAATTACTTATGTTAGTAACAATCACACGTCAATGAATCTTTTTTCTCTTTGTCAGAGCAGATATACATATATTTAATAATAAACTACCAATATTTAAGTAAATTCCTTTAAATTACGAGGACGCTCTCGGATAACAGAAAAAACGTCTAATATCAGCAATCTCCGTTACACAGTAAATCTCAAAGGAAAACAGCGTAACACTAGTACAGAATTTCGTGTAACGTTCTGTCATCTGTAACCTGCTGTAATACGCCATTTCGAAATATTACCTCCAGCAGCGAATGACTGCCGGTACTGGATCGATCGGCAATCTTGCGTTTCGCAAAAGATGGATTTCTAGACAGCGTCATTTAGATGCTGCTCACTGCCTGGTTGAAAGTTTCAACACAGAAATCAGCAGGGTGGTAGTCTCCCACGAAACCTCCGTCAAGCTTGGGTAGCACAAATCGTTGCAGAATTTCCTGCAAAAAGCAACGTTCCTAACTGAACACGTGATCTGGCATACAGCTTCAATTAGTTAAGAAGCTTCAAAGTGTTAAGGTACTGCCGCAAGCTGCGATGATCATGGTCAGTTTAGGCTCCAGGGCACTGAATTGCACGTTACTAGACTAAACTGAGTAGAACATTCCAAATTTTGTCTGTTCATTCTTAATGGGAACTGTCGACGTTGTGCAAAGCTAAGAATTTTCAAAAAGTGGCACCTCTCATGGATACTTCGTTGACCTCTGAAATAAATTTTGTGCACTTCATTTGGCAGGGTGACAGTTCAGCGCTGTTAGTGCTATCAGGACCACAGACAGGATATCGCGGGGAAACAGAAAGCGGCCCTTTGTTCTTGCGGCGGCGGAGTTACTATTCCCAGAGAATTGCAGTGTTTCGGTGGCACGACGAGAAAGAATTAGTCTCTAATGCACGTTTCCCAAAACTTCCGACAATCATCTGCCTGAATAACCAAATACACTGTCATATAGCACGCTTTCTGATGCACAGTTTGTAATGGGACACCCTCCTCTAACATTACTTTTTTTTATACATATAGAAATAACCGATGGCATATATACTATCGATTCTTGTAAGGTAAACATTGTATCAGCTGCCTAACTGAATGAACGTCATATGATTTTGTATGTGGTGTGTTATGTTTCGGGCTAAAATATGTATTTGTTAGTACTCTGTACGTACAGTTAAAATTACTCATTCTTTAAAAATACTTGCAATTACGAAATTTCTAGCATATTTAAAATTCATGTTATCCATTATAAAATCTAACGCTAATTATTAAATCTTTTTATGGATTCATTTACAAAATAAGGATATATTTTAGCGAAGATTCTTCTTTGGGCAAGAAAGTTTGTAAACTCTTTTGCTTTGTAAACTCTTGGGAATATTGTAGGTACCGCAAATTGTAACTAGTTGTGGGCATGCCTCAGATGGATGTAGACATTTTTCTAAGTTTGTCAACAACAAATTAATTTGTGATGTGATAGAAGTGAAAATTGTTAAGTCAGTGTGATATAAAAGAATGGGATAAAAAAAGATATTCATAGTAACAGGCAAATCTTCATCAGTTATTCAGTTCAACAAGAACCCGCAACGTTATAAAAATTACAGCCTCAAGAATGTACCCTAAACGCAAGACCTGGAGCCAACAACAACGAGATAATGAAGATAAGTAAGTTTTTCTTTTGTGTATCTTACGCCCCTCGAAGCTTTTGAAAATAATGAATAGACTAAGAGTGACTTTAGTGGTGATGTGTGTGAGGGTAAGATTACAAGTTTCAACAAAGTGTGTAGTGCGATTTCAATGTTATAAAGTAATTCACGCACATATCGCTCACACTAGATCGTTTTTGTGCTGCTAATATCACAGCCACAAAAAAAAAAAAAAAAAAAAAAGCTAAGCAGTCTTCTTTCTTGTGTTTTGCATATAAATTGCTCAACAAAATTAGATGGCCACTTTTTTGAAATCCCTTCATTTTCTCAGATTGTAATGCAGAAGTCTGAAATTTGTCTCGAATGTGTCTACATCCTTCCTCTCTAGTAGTGCAAAAGCATGGCGCCGTACAGGCTCACCCTCGTGCTCGGCGACGCTTCAGGTAGCAAGGTGTCGACACGAGCGAGCAAAAGGTCAGAGCTCAGATGTTCATGTGAGCTGTAGCACGTGTAACATTGGCACCGTATTTCATCACCATTGGGCCCAACGCCACAGTGGACGGACGTGGGCAGGTACTGACATCTCTCCTTATCCACATCTCTTGACGTATGGGGAATCTGAGAGGTGTCGAAAGGATTGCATAACACGCCGGCACTTAGGAATCGATGTACGAAGTGTCTCTGTGCAGGGACATCTTTAGGGTACCTAACATAGGTGCACCAAGGATGTTGCCGATCTGTAGGGCTTTAGAGCAACGCGTTGCTGTTTTATCCGCATGCAAGTCAAGGTCGCACCCACTCGTGCACACGCCACAGGAGGGAGCGAAAATGGAGGCATGAAAATGCATAAACACCCTTCTCCGCTTCGTATCAATTTAGAGCGGTTTTGAACGGTCCCTAGTGATTCCACTCTGTGACCAGAGAAAAAATTACGGTCAAGCTGCACTCCAAAGGGCTGTGACCACGTTCAGTGGGTTGCAGCTCCGATGTGTCCTTTGAGAAGGCTTGAGTCCTCCGGGTGGTGTCAGCATTGCCAAAGATTGTCGATAACGCCGACCTGTTGCTCATCGTATTGCCGTCGTTATCGACTGCGAAATGCGCGGAAATTAACGCCATAATGGAAACAATTTCAATTTCCGGGAAACCGCAGCTGTTGAAAGGTATGATGTCAGGAAGAATTCCGCACACAACTGGTAAAATGGTTGTTGATTAAAAGACGATCGGTTTCGCTGCTTTAAGCCGGCTCATTAGGTGATCCTACGTGATAAAAAGCAAAGTAGAGTGTCGCCACTTTTTACGGATATTAAAATTAGTAAAGGAATGTCTAAAACATACTTACAATATTAAAACATCATAGGCATAGTACGGAATTTTATTACCTACTAGCATACAAACTATCTAAGTTAGTCAGGTGCTAGTAGGTAAAAAAATTCTATACTATTCTCGCTTGTAAAGGTAGCGACCCAACGCTCCTAGTCATAAGTACATCACGTCACACCGTCCACATGGATAGCTTTCGTTCCGCAAGCCAGCGAGGCTCTCTTTGTCGTTCGTGTGGGCCGCTTTTGCGTTGCCTTGCTCTGCGCTGAGCTGCCCTGCAGGCGTCTTTCTTTAGGCAGTGGTTCCCAACCTTTCTGAGTTACCCTGAACGAGTTTTACACGTAACTAAACTATAGATCGGAAACAATTAACATTTCTGCCTTTAAACATGCACAATATAAAAAAATATGTAGCCAATACTCCAGGAAATAAAAAAGTAAGTTTTTGTAAGTTGCTTTTGGTAAACCAAGAAATAAAGAGTGAATCAGACGGTTCTTAGTAAAGCTTATTTCATTGTATCCTTTTCTTAAGCGTGCTGCAGGCTCATTCGATTCCACAGTTCTGTTTTCGTTGTTGTCATAGTACGAGGGCGCGCTGAAAAGTAGTGCCTACGAATTTTTAATGTGAAAACTGTTAAAGCCTTTTAAATAAAAGAAGCGTTATTAACATTGCACATCTTCATTTCTCATTTGCGTATTTGCAGCCCTCTGCCGCTCGACGACTCCGAATTGTCGCGTTTAACATGGCGGTGTGTGACGTAACTGCCGGTGCGTGAGAAACAGTGTGCTGCAATCGAGTCTCGAATTCGAATAGTTTGTCCACACATGCAGCATCCTCTCCTTCAACATGACAACGTCAGACCACATACTAGTGCTGCGACATGTGCAACATGTGCAACATTCAGACGTCTTGGGTTCACTATCATCGATCATTCTACATACAGCCCCGCCTTGGTCTCCTCCGATTTTGATATGTTTCCAAAACTTAACAAACACCTTCGTGGATTTCGCATTGGTAGTGATGAAACGGTGCAAGCAAAGGTGAGGTTGTGGCTCCGTCAACGAATTCAAACGTTCTACAGTGACGATATCAACAAACTGAACTCCCGGTTGTGAATTGTGTTCGTTGCCAGGTGACTATGTTGAGAAATAAATGTGTAGACATGAAGAATAGAGATGTAGAATGGTAGTAACGATTGTTTTATTTTAAAATCTTTGTAAGAGTTTTCACATTCGAAATTCCGAGGCATTACTGTTCAGCGCGTCCTCGTAGCAGAGTTCTATGTACTCATGAAAGTTGCGGTGAATGGAATTCGTGTCCGTTGGGCTATTCCAATAATAATGGAGGCCACGGATCTTTGTTGCCTGTTCTGTTTTATCAAAAACTGTTTTCAGTTTGCTGTCTTTGCAGAACCCAGCAAATTACACATTGGATCTAATTTCACTATCTGTCTGGGTCAGTAACAAAGAAGGAAAACGGTATTATGTTTTACAGAAGTAAGACTTGTAAAATAGAAATAAAAGTAGGTAATTATACGATGAATTTGACTTTTTCAAACTAAGCTAAGCAAAAGCATCATGCAGACGTTAATAAAATCCGTTCCTGCTAATTCGATGCTCCACGAATCAATATACGAAGGGTGGTCATAAAGTTGTAATCGTGACCTCGAGAAGATAAAGTTCCATAATTAATTTTTTGTTTGTTAACGTACATATACATCTGCGCCCCTATAATACATTAGAATCCCCGCACCACAGTACCGTATCACGCGCATAGAGAAGGTTACTCGCAGGGAATCCATTGAATGCGGAGTCGCAGGTTCAGTGTTGAGTAAGGCCTATTTGAAAGTGTTGTCATACTGGTGAGACACTGTCTCATGATTCTTTCCACACTGTAATTTGCGTGTGACGCAACTAATCATGTAGCAGTGACAATTCTTTTTCGCCAATCCGGCCTCTTTTTAAAAAAAATATCGTCCGTTTACTATAAAATATATTTTCTCTTTTTAGAGTCAGGCAAATTTTAATGAATGGGGCACCTTTTTTTTTTACCTTTCACTCGCCATAACATTGACTACATTCTATGAATAGTAACTTTTGACTAGGAGCGATACGTATGCCTATGATCTTTTAACATTGTATGTTTTAGACATTCCTTTACCAATGTGGTGACATTGTTCTTTGCTTTTTGGTACGTAGGTTCACCTGATGATGCGGCCTCCTCAGGCCTTTTCGTGTCGATTCTGAACATCAGTATGTCCGAAATGTTGTCGTCGGCCACCCATAATGATCAAACCGTGTCATTTCAACGTCGGGCGTCGCAGTTCTGACTTCCGTCGCAGATGCATCAAGATAAGCGGTGAGATACGGGTAACGGTAGGTGCGATGACCTTCCCGTGGGGTGCCTCATCCGCGGTGGCGTTGGACATTGTTGTGGTGAAATATGGTCCCAATGAGGCACCATTAACCCGCCTAACACCGCACATGCACTTCCGAGCCCTGGTCGTTTTTCGCTGGCGTCGGCGCCTTGCTGTCTGAAGCGTGGCGGAGCCCGAGGATAACGTCACAGGACGCCAAACATTTTCACCATTGCAGAGGATACTTGGAAGGAGAGACAGCATTGGTCGTATTTTTTTGTTTTATTAACCGCAAAATCGATTTTCGGTCACTTAGTGACCATCTTCAGTGCTGTAATATATAATTTAAATTGGTAGGCACTGGTGTCAACAAGCTTACAGCGATCACATAAACTCAAATGTAAGCTTGTTGACACCAGTGCCTACCAATTTAAATTATATATTACAGCACTGAAGATGGTCAATAAGTGACCGAAAATCGATTTTGCGGTTAATAAAACAAAAAAAAAAAAAAAAAATACGACCAATGCTGTCTCTCCTTCCAAGTATACCCATTATCTGGTCGTGGTGCACAGGACACTCCATGGAGTCGCCAATCAATATAATTGCAGAGGACGGTTGCAGGCACCTTTGAGCCAGATGTCGAACTTCTGCATCGCACTGGCAGAAAATAACGAGGTTCCAAAAATGTGAACCATTAATTATGTTGCGCAGTGTAGTAATGATCATCGCTAGCGTTTGTACCATGCAGGGTTGTAAATAATTTCTTATTCTGGAGGAGGGGGGAGGGGGGATATAGTTCCTTTCAAGTACAAGATGTTCATTCATATCAGTATCACTCAACATCAGCA
Organism: Schistocerca nitens; assembly: GCF_023898315.1. Classification (NCBI taxonomy): domain Eukaryota; kingdom Metazoa; phylum Arthropoda; class Insecta; order Orthoptera; family Acrididae; genus Schistocerca; species Schistocerca nitens. Next base: position 924,445,280 of record NC_064617.1, on the reverse strand, counting down.
GCTGAAATGTCATAAACTGCTCCGTCTTTTATAATTGGTACACAGTACACAGGTTGCACCTACTGAAAACTCTGATACAAATGTTTAGAGATGAAAGCACTGTAATAGAAAAATTGCAGCGCGTGTAGATGTAGACGTAAAAGTTAAATCTCGAGTCTCAAGAGTCTGTAAACGACATGTTATACGATAGTCCACTTCAAATACTTTCTTCCTCAGTATAGTTACGCCGGCCGGTGTGGCCGAGCGGTTCTTGGCGCTTCAGCCTGGAACCGCGCGCCCGCTACGTCGCAGGTTCGAATCCTGCCTCGGGCATGGATGTGTGTGATGTCCTTAGGTTTAAGTAGTTCCAAGTTCTAGGGGACTGATGACCTCAGAAGTTAAGTCCCGTAGTGCTCAGAGTCATTTTCAGTATAGTTACACATATATTGCTTTATATTTCAAGTCGGTCAGCATCGCTTAAGTTCCTTATTTCAATAAACGATGGTCGAGTTGGAAACGGAGAAAATTTAACACAATAGTACGTATCAGACTGAGAAAAAGAAGTGGAACTTCAGCTAGCGTGCTACACTTCTAACGTATCTTCGCCACTTTCTTGAAGTTCTTCAATGGGTGATTCCACTTTTGGTACTTAAGTTTGAAAGGTCTTTTTTGCTGCTCCATAATAGTCCCAAAAAAGACGCAACAGACATCTTAAATGTACAGTGGTGACAGGATGTGACGTTGTAGAGCCAAAATGATCACAAATACTGCGTCCTAAAGTAAAAGAGAGAGAGTAGTCTAAGTAACGTGATTTTCTAGCATATGTGTTTTCTACTACGTATTTTGAAAAGTGAGAAATTACATGTAATGAAGCGATTAAAAATTCCACAGACTGACTTCGTTCATACTCCAGAAGACAGATACATTAAAAAAAGAAGCACATCATAGCAATTCTTTTCTTTTAACACGATAACTACTAATTTCTAAGGTATGAGTATGTCACTCAGTAGGTTTTTTTCACTGGTTTATTAGCCTTGTCGGGTAAACTGAACAGTTGGTAGCGTTATAGCGAGTTATGTTTCTATAGCTTACGCTTCTATGGTGACATTTTTTGAATTTAAACTAAAAGGTTTTACTGCCGTACTACTGTTCACACGTAACCCGCAACATTTTTTTTTTTTTTTTGTATTTAAATGCAAAAGCTTCCCAATGTAATCGAAAATAGTGGACATATTACTTGGCATTCACGTTTCTTTCACATTCATGTAGCGGCGATCCAAGCAGTTGAACCGCGTCAGGTCCAACTTTTCTTGAGCAAATCCCCTCCAAGTACAGCTCGAAATTCGTCCATAGAATTATAAAGTTTCCATGACGCTTGCCATCGTACTTGTCAATCTATACGAGCTGACGCTAAGTTGCACTGCACTAGCTATTACGCAGTCAACTACTTGACTATGAGCTGTTGCACTGATTTAATGTTATTTCTCATTCATAGCTACAAATACACAGATCCGCTAGAATATTATGCCCACCGACCTAATATCGATATAAACATACGAAAGGTACATGTACACTGAAGAGCCAAAGAAACTGGTGCACCTGCCTAGCATTGTGTAGACACCCGCGAGCACGCACAAGTTCCTTAACACGACGTGGCATGGACGTGACTAATGTTTGAATTAGTGCTGGAAAGAATTGACACCACGAATCCTGCAAGACTGTCCACCAATCCGTAAGAGTACAGGGGGGTGGAGATCTCTGAACAACACGTTGCAAGGCATCCCAATTATGCTAAATAATGCTCATGTATGGGGAGTTTAGTGACCAGCGGAGGTGTTTAAACTCAGAAGAGTGTTCCTGGAGCCACTCTGTGGCAAATCTGGGGGTCGCATTGTTGTGCTGGAATTGCCCAAATCCGTCGGAACGCGCAATGGACATGAATGGATGCAGGTGATCAGAAAGAATGCCTACGTACGTGTCACCTGTCAGAGTCATATCTATATGTATCAGGGATCCCATATCACTCCAACTGGACAGTCTGTAGGGAAGCAGCCTACTCACGCCATAGTAAATTCACATCAGTCTTTCCATTGTGTGCCAGCCAGTCCGCTGTAACTAGCTCTGACGTCATAAATGTTGCGCAATACTTTAAAAATCAAATAAATAACCTAAAATGTTTCTAGCATGTCAGGAGTAATACTAAATTAATATGTGTTGAATATCAGTTCGATAACTTTAGCCATTTCCGAAATTTGGACGTTTTTCTGTAAAAATCATTGGCGCAACAGAAAAGAGCTATAGACTTCAAAATTTATAATCAGATTCCTTTTTCATAAATATTTAATAGAAACAGTCTTCTGGATCTGACAATTTAAGATTTTGGTTGAAATTCAATATTTTCTGGTTTTTGTTTTAAAACTTAAGGAAGCAAAATAGATTAAGTAGGCTAATAAATAAGGCTAGGATGTTTATATTTAAGTAGGTTGGAGATCCGCTATAACTATGAAGATGTAAGAAGTTTCATTTGAATACCTATAAAACTATAGCGATAGTGTATCTCCAAAGGGCCAGTTCAGAGCTCGTCTACTGCGTGCAGTGTAATTAAATTAATTCTCTCGCCCAAATTATTTAACTTAGCCACGTCAAAATTTTATTATCAATACTTCCTGCGTGCTGAATGCACATTTAAATTAAGAGCTTCATCGGCCATCAGCAAAAGAAGCTATGATTTATTCAATAACTTAATGTGGTGCATTACTAGCCCAGCGGCTAGTCGGGAAAGCCGATTTGATCAGGCGTTCCCTTAGCCGTCCGCACTGCGGCTTTATATATAAGAACGCTGCTCGAGGAAGCAAGGCCCCAGTTCTCTCCAGACGCTGAATAGCACGCCATCTGTGTCGGGAGTCGCGTCGCGTCGGTATCATTGCTACAAACAGCCTCGGATGCCGTATGAAGTTACTCGAGATACGCGTAACCATGAAATCAATTTCGAGTGAAGTGTTAGTTCTGGGATGACTTTAATTATCGATCTTCAGTTTGCGTATCGTCGTATTTTCACGTGCCGCCGCGGGACAAACATTCTACCATTATTTAGCGTGGCGTTTGATGAACCTAATCATCAAATTATGGCGAGCATTCATTTAAACATTTAATTTGGACATTTATAGTGGCATCAGCGCATTAGACTCTGAACTGCTCTGTTAGTTAGATTGTGTGGATTCTTTTGTTTTCATCTGTGACTTTCACAATACAGGACGTTTTTTCACGACTGTTTTTGATTATAAATCCCAGACAATCTCCTAATTCCTCAGAGCTATAAGCTGTAACTGTAAGTGTATTCTCAGATAAAGTGGGCACTAGGAATTCTAATTACAGGCTTCACGTTTTGCTAATCACTTTCTGGTTGCCAATATTGTAGTTAGAGAGCCAGTGTTGAGAACGGCGAAAGACAGCATATATAACATTCTAAATAATAGGAACTGGTTTAACATTCTACAAACCTAACATTTATAGAAACAACATAAAATTAACATAATTTTCTACCTGCCGCCCCACATATGGTGCATCGGCCGGGAAATGCAGTGTTTCTCCATTCAAACAAATTCTACATTCAACAAACGTTTATGCAACAGTAAACAATTAATACCACCCGCCGCCCCACATACGGTGCATCGGCCGGGAACACTGAAGAAACTGAGTAAAGTGAAAGTGATTTTTAAATATTGGGATTCGCGAGTGAAATGCGACACGCAACTGAGTAATAGAACAGTGAAAGTGGTACGTGTGTATGTGGACGACGCAATTGGATTAACGATGCATCTGGATTGATGGAGCTGGCACTGAGTCGAGCGGCGCTGCCGGTTTCGCGAGAAGCCAGTTTCGCCGCACCGCAGTCATCCACCGGAGCCGCGCCTGCAGTTGTGGGCCACGCAAACACACAACAGCCGACGGAGTGCCGTCTGCAATTCAGCGAGCTGCGTCGCATCAGTAATCCTGGTACACCTCGCCGGCAACGCCATACGTCGTGCAGAAGGAACTAAGTTAAGTGAAAAGCTGTTAAAAATTTTACTATCCTGCACTAAAAGATTGTCGGCGATGGAACCGTCAAAAGACACTGTGGTTAAACTTAAATCAGAACCTATGTCTGTTGAGGGGACTGTAAATCCAGACAACGGTTCAAGTGTAAATATGCATGAAAGTAGTAATGTTAAAGTGGAATATGAAGTATTGTCTCCTGACAGTAGTGTGCGAAGGGGCAATGATTCAATAATAGAGACCCCTGTAGTAAAGCAGAAATCAGAAATTGTTAATTTATTGGATGATAGGTTATCTGATGAGTTAAAAACGAAATCGCCATCAGAAGTGGTAGAGTTAAAACAGGAGAAGTTAAATATGACTGATCAATCGGAAGTTTCGTTTAGTTTTGATGAGTCTGGTGTTGGAGCTAGTTTTTCGTCACCTGAGTGTGATGAAAAGCCAGCTAGTGAGCAACCCAAAGATGCTGGGGCTATTGATTTAAATTTTATATTACAAGCAATAGTTACCAGTAATGCTGAGTTAAAGTCTGAAATAACTGAGGTCAAAAGCAGTAATGCTGAATTAAAGTATGAGATTATGGCCAGCCAAACCAATTTTAATAAACGGTTTGAGGCAATGGACAATAAATTAGAATCCAATAAAGCTGAATTAGAAAATTCTTTCAAGGCTAGTTGCAATAAGTTGAAAGAGGATCTGGACAGCTTGAATTATAAAATTGATTACAACCATGAGGATATTAAGAAAAAGGTTGCTCAACATTTTTCTGAAATGTATAAAACAGTAAAATCCGAAGTTGCTGAGGTTCGCAGAGACTTCCAAATGGAAGATGCGAAGCTGGAGCACAAGTTAACAGAAAAGATCGAGGCGGAATCTGAACTGTGCTCAGATAGGTTTAAAGATGTTAATATAAAAGTAAATATATGTCAAGCAGACGTAGATGCAATCAAAATTGCATATTGTGCAAAGAGTAGATAATGTTGAAATGAAAGTAGAAAATATTAGTACTAACATTGCTAACATTGAGAGTAAAGTAGCTCCAGTAACTTCTGGTAATGGTAGTATACAACAAGTTGTAGCTGCAAACGCCGCTTTTATCGGGTGTCGGCAGTTCTTGCGGTTCGATCTAGATAAAATATCCACCCGCTAGATTTCTGGAACGATTTTGAAGATGTAATTCCACCAACTTGGTCTGAACGAGAGAAAATCTCATTTATTAGAAGCCATTTAGCAGGTGACGCCATGCGTTGGTCAGCTGATGTTATGTTGAAGTGTAAAACATTAGCGGAGTTTAAAATAGCTTTCATTAATGAGTATTGGTCTAGCAATAAGCAGAATGAAGTGTTAAGAGAATTTTTGAGTGGAAAACGCTTCAATGCAGGCAAGGAATCTATTAAAGAATTTGCTAGGTCATGGATTTCACGTTTGTCACATTTGGCGGAAAAGCTAAAACCGGAAATGATTACACTAGGTCTTAAAGCCAAACTGCCATGGTATTGGCAAACTAGACTTATATCTGCCCCTAGAGACAATCTGGATCGTTTCATTGAATATTTGGAACGTGTAGAACGTGTTGCTGCCAATGAGGAGCAAGCACGTAATAACAGAAATGCTAATAACAATAGTAGTAATTTTAGGAACGAGCAGAATGGTAACGTAAACATCAGAACAGTAGGTGTTCGCCATCCTAAGAGAGGTAGGAATTGGAGAAATGATTATCGGAACCAACAATGGCATCCAAATGATAATAATTTTGTTCCAAACAAAATTATGCAGGTAAACAACAGTACGGAAAGCAATGCTGTGCCAGTTAACTATAATAAAAATAAAGGAAACAGTAGTAGGCCGAGGCAGGAAAACTAGTTCCCGTCTATGAGGATACTGGCGCTCACCAGGCGGTTACTTTTCCTAAGCCAGTAGTTACGGGAATTGGTAAGACAGATCAGAATACTCAGACTGAACATGTGGATGAAGAGTCAGTAGCACCTAAGAATACAATAGAAATATTAGATCACTCACAGTATTTGATAGATACCGTGTTAGAGACGCTTTCTAAGTGGGAAGAGAAAGAGAAGGCGCAGCAGTGTAACGATAGGGAGGAGCTACAAAATACTGAATTGTCAGGTGAAGAAGCAGAAGAAATTCATGCTTATATTTGCGATGAGAATGATGTGCTCTTATCTAAAGTGCCTGTGCAGGATGGTGATACTGTACTAATAGATTTAGGACAGGAGGTAAGTGAGAATGTAGAGGGTAGCCTGTTGGGGGTCGATGAACCCAGTAGCTGACGAAAATAGTAAAAGTGGTTTAGCTGTAACTAGTGTTATGCCCGGTCTGGAGGCGCAGAATCGCCCAGACTACAGTAATTTGGGTTATGTTCAGCAAACTAAATGTAATGAAGTCGTGCGGTGTTTCGATTTGAAATTAATAGACCGACTGGAAAAGGCAGCTGAAAATGTAATTCAGGAAACCCCTACACACTGTGAACTAAATGTAATGAAGACAGATGTCGATCACTTTAGTTGGAGACAAATCCAAAAGGAACTATTGGATGAGTTTGAGGAACCACCTGTACAACCTAGAATAAGCCACCCTATAATAATAGTGAATATGTTGGGTATCAATGTACGTTGTCTCTTAGACAGTGGAAGTGAGGTGAGTGCGATATCTCAGTCCTTCTTTGATGCATTACCTGGTAAAGACAAACTTACAGTAATGAGGGTATCAGGACTAAGAATAATTGGTGCTACTGGCAAGGTGTCAAAAATGGTAAAGCAAGAAGCTTTGCTGCCCTTTAACATTAATGGTAATTTAATTGATCATCCATGTTTAATTGTAAACAATCTCAGTATTGAAGTTTTAATTGGCATAGATTTCTTGTCGAAATATCAGAGTGTTGTTGACTTTGAAAGAAGCCAGTTAAAAATGGTCTTGCCGATAACCGGAGTAGTTACAGTCCCTTTTAGTGATAAACATGTAGTAGCTAATGATGACACTTGGGAGCTGCCTATACGAGTTCTGAAAAATAGGAGATTTTGGGACGAAAGTGTTAATCTTAGTAACAGTAAGCTAAACACAGAAGAAGAAGAAGCAATTATTTTGGACAAAATAAAAGCTAAATTGCAGGAAATCGATAAAATTTCAGCTAATCAGAAGGAAGAACTGAGACAGGTTCTAAAAAGGCATCATAAGGTATTTTCAGATCGACGTGGCGTGGTCAAAGGTTATGAATGAATGCTGTAGGGAGGAGGTTGTTCTGTAACCTCTACACAGTGTGGCAGCTGTGCAGTCCCAGCTGTGTGAGATCTTCTTTCCTTTTCAGGTCTCACTCATTCTTCATCTTTCCTGTCCACAAAAAATTCGACCCCTTCTTTCTAATACAAAAATTTTCCGTCGTGGCTATCAAGCCATGAGTTCTGTAACCATTCTATCCACTGATTAGCGAAGAAAAATACCTAATGTGACAAACTTAACAGTGACATAAACAATAGAGAAGTATGACGTAATTAAGATACAGATGTATTTGAGTAACAAGTATGTATAGAAGCCTGGTAATATTATAAGTACAAAGTGTTGTTTTATTGGAAATGGTCCCACAATAATATTTTAAAAAGATGTACAAATTCGTGTTCAAGCAGGATCTGAAGTGGCAGTGAAACCTAGTGTACGCATTAGAGCTAACTAATTAATAGTAAAAGAGATTGCCTAGTGTTATGAAAAAAATATGCAGATAAATTGTAAGAATAAACTCACCTTGTGTAGCAAGGAATGGCAGTGTAATAGAATTGAGCAGTGTTTGTGGTTGAGACGTGAAGGACACGTCCCTGAAATATTTATAAGGTTGGAGCTGGCCGTTATTTGGTGTAGTGTGTGACAGGACACACCTACACGTATTTAGGTTATGAGTTGGAGGCGTGAATGCGACCATAGGTACCCTTATGTTAGATGAGACAGAGCAGCTCATGGTGTCCTATAGGTTTAAGGAATTTAGCATTACGCTCGTCCATAATTACTTAATGCATTTTAGTGGTAGGTGGAGAGAGACTACCTGTGGTTTCAGCGTCCAATCGAGTGGAAATGGAGTGCCACGTGAGCAAACTGATCAGCTGCAATACACTATAGATATACAATAAATGTGCTATCCTATGCTTTAATTGTTAATAGAGTGAGTATTATATAAGTACATACACTAGCAACATAATTGAATAACATAATGACAGACGTGAAACATTATTTTTAGCTCAGCATAGATACACTTCAAAGTAAGTAAGTACCTAATTGCAGATGTGAAACTGACACAGCAGCAGAGGACCAATAAGTGGATTTTGTAGTGAACTAAACGTAGTGTGTTTTGAACACTCAGAACTGTACTATTACCAAAAGTTACTCACATGTACAAAGAAGCTGAGAAAACAACTACTAATCAAATATACTCATACTATCTCTAAGAATAAGGTAATCAAAGATGAGTCAGCTAAGTGAATAAAATACAAATGTATCAAGAATGTACCGAGCATTGGTTCAGTGTTCCGGCCCAGAAATAATAAATTCAGATTAAATAGGATTTATGATTGTATGCCTTAAGAGCATAAATTTTCTCTAGTACATGACTAAAGGCGTTTTAAGCCATTTGTTTACCGATTTTATGACAATTAAGTAACCAAGAGAGTAATATAGAAAAAGTTCTGTTAACTTTGTTCCAGTAACATATTGGAAGATAAAATGTATATATCCCCATTTCATTGTGACCCACCCTTAGATATTAAGTGAACAGAGTCTGAGGCACTCTTTTTGTTTGTTCTACAGGACAAACCAGATAATGGCAGCCTGGTAGCTGCGTGAAAGCGTGGAGTGACTTGGACACAACTCACAGTGACCCCTCCCCTTTCCCCATGTAATTTAGAGTGAACGTGAAGGACGCACACCATAGCAACTTCCCCTCCTCTACCCTTGTGAATGGAAGTGTAGGACGCCAGCCAAAACGGCTACAAACACGAGTGTAAAAATTATTTGTGAAATTTTCTTTCAGATTTAGAAAAGACTACTAAGAGATAATCATCTGTTTATGTATCATGTTAGTTTCTTTGAATTTGTGTATGTAAAAATGTATTTAATGGATTTAAGATTTTCATAATTTTACATATTTTATGAGTTTGTTTGTCTAAGGCAATATGTATGCCGAAGTGTTTCATTGATTTTGCTTAAATTTTGAGCAATAATATTGTGCAAGAGGCAGTGAACATGCATACAATTTAAATAATTAAAGTAGGTAATCAGTTTTCTTTTAATGTTTCTACATGTTTACATTTCATTTCTTATTTTCATAGGAAGTTAAGCTGTACTCTTGCTTCCCTTTTTGTAATTAATTTTTTTTCATTCATTAACAGTCAAAAACAAAAAATTTAAGTAGAGGGTGATGTAGGGAAGCAGCCTACTCACGCCATAGTAAATTCACATCAGTCTTTCCATTGTGTGCCCGCCAGTCCACTGTAACTAGCTCTGACGTCATAAATGTTGCGCAATACTTTAAAAATCAAATAAATAACTTAAAATGTTTCTAGCATGTCAGGAGTAATACTAAATTAATATGTGTTGAATATCAGTTCGATAACTTTCGCCATTTTCGAAATTTGGATGTTTTTCTGTAAAAATCATTGGCGCAACAGAAAAGAGCTATAGACTTCAAAATTTATAATCAGATTCCCTTTTCATAAATATTTAATAGAAACAGTCTTCTGGATCTGACAATTTAAGATTTTGGTTGAAATTCAATATTTTCTGGTTTTTGTTTTAAAACTTAAGGAAGCAAGATAGATTAAGTAGGCTAATAAATAAGGCTAGGATGTTTATATTTAAGTAGGTTGGAGATCCGCTATAACTATGAAGATGTAAGAAGTTTCATTTGAATACCTATAAAACTATAGCGATAGTGTATCTCCAAAGGGCCAGTTCAGAGCTCGTCTACTGTGTGCAGTGTAATTAAATTAATTCTCTCGCCCAAATTATTTAACTTAGCCACGTCAAAATTTTATTATCAATACTTCCTGCGTGCTGAATGCACATTTAAATTAAGAGCTTCATCGGCCATCAGCAAAAGAAGCTATGATTTATTCAATAACTTAATGTGGTGCATTACTAGCCCAGCGGCTAGTCGGGAAAGCCGATTTGATCAGGCGTTCCCTTAGCCGTCCGCACCGCGGCTTTATATATAAGAACGCTGCGCGAGGAAGTAAGGCCCCAGTTCTCTCCAGACGCTGAATAGCACGCCATCTGTGTCGGGAGCCGCGTCGCGTCGGTATCATTGCTACAAACAGCCTCGGATGCCGTATGAAGTTACTCGAGATACGCGTAACCATGAAATCATTTTCGAGTGAAGTGTTAATTCTGGGATGACTTTAATTATCGATCTTCAGTTTGCGTATTGTCGTATTTTCACGTGCCGCCGTGGGACAAACATTCTACCATTATTTAGCGTGGCGTTTGATGAACCTAATCATCAAATTATGGCGAGCATTCATTTAAACATTTAATTTGGACATTTATAGTGGCATCACCGCATTAGACTCTGAACTGCTCTGTTAGTTAGATTGTGTGGATTCTTTTGTTTTCATCTGTGACTTTCACGATACAGGACGTTTTTTCACGACTGTTTTTGATTATAAATCCCAGACAATCTCCTAATTCCTCAGAGCTATAAGCTGTAACTATAAGTGTATTCTCAGATAAAGTGGGAACTAGGAATTCTAATTACAGGCTTCACGTTTTGCTAATCACTTTCTGGTTGCCAATATTGTAGTTAGAGAGCCAGTGTTGAGAACGGCGAAAGACAGCATATATAACATTCTAAATAATAGGAACTGGTTTAACATTCTACAAACCTAACATTTATAGAAACAACATAAAATTAACATAATTTTCTACCTGCCGCCCCACATATGGTGCATCGGCCGGGAAATGCAGTGTTTCTCCATTCAAACAAATTCTACATTCAACAAACATTTATGCAACAGTAAACAATTAATACCACCCGCCGCCCCACAAGTCCCCACACTGTTACAGAACCTCCATCAGCTTGAACAGTCCCCTGCTGACATGCAGCTTCCATGGATTCACGAGGTTGTCTCTATACCTGTACACGTCCATCCGCTCGATACAATTTGAAAAGAGACTCGTACTACCAGGCAACATGTTTCTAGTCATCAACTGTGGACAGTGGGAGTTGACGGGCCCAGACGAGGCGTATAGCTTTATGTCGTGCAGTGATCAAGGGTACACGAAGGGGCCTTCGGCTCCGAAAGCCCTTATCGATGATGTTTCATTGAATGGTTCGCATGCTGACACTTGTTGATGACCCAGCATTGAAATCTGCAGCAAGGGTTGCACTTCAGTCACGTAGAACGATTCTCTTCAGACGCCGTTGGTCCCGTTCTTGCAGGTTCTTTTTCCGGCCTCAGAGATGTCGGAGATTTGATATGGTATAAATTATTCACGGGTGTAACAAGGACATATGAAAACATACCAGAGAATTGTCCATGTTCAGACTCAGTCGTTAAGATGTTGGTTTTTCAGTTGACACACACAACAAGAATTCATCGTGTTGCTATAGAACTACAGCTGTCGAATCATTTGAAAATGGTTGTAGTTGCGAGCGCTTGAAATCGACAATTTATAAACATCATGCCACTTCTTGCTGCTTATAAACTTTGCAGTCTGACATTCACTGTAAGTGTTCAAAAGGCAAAATTTGGTCTCACATTCATTACAACTAATAATTACCATATTTTCACGTGTGCGACTTAAAACCCTATAAAAAAACAAAAAATTTAGAAATTTTTTGGCCTGGGAGAGAGGGGGGATGGCGCTTGGACACTACCTCCCTCCCCCCCCCCCCCGCTCCTTCCTCCGTCCGCATCTACTCCCCTGAATCAAGGTATTTGGTTCCACACAAGTTAGCATGGTGCTAGGACACAGATCTCCACGCACACTCAAAAAAATGGTTCAAATGGCTCTGAGCACTATGGGACTCAATTGATGTGGTTATCAGTCCCCTAGAACTTAGAACTAATTAAACCTAACTAACCTAAGGACATCACACACATCCATGCCCGAGGCAGGATTCGAACCTGCGACCGTAGCAGTCGCACGGTTCCGGACTGCGCGCCTAGAACTGCGAGACCACCGCGGCCGGCTGTTTGAGTTTATCGTACCGGCTCTTGTGCACATCAAATGTGCAATCTACATCTACACTGGAAGTGTTTTAATTCTTAAACTGAAAAACTGATGAGTAACCTGAAGCTAGGAGTTACTTGGAAACAATTTTTTGTGTTTTTTGAGTAATTAATTGTATACATCTGCTATCTTTTTTATGCTCAAAACAGATCATTTCATTTATACCAAGCTGCTGTAAGCTTACACTTGTGAATTTTCCATTTTCACGAAACGTTATCACCAGCCACGTAGCAGCTGCAATGTTTAACAGGCTAATTACAGTAAGTGCGTAGTATGTGATCCCGTGGTACATGTATGTAGAAGAGGATCTCTGTCTAGCAAACATACTGTAATCCTACATAGATGACATGTGAAAGCTCAGATAGTACATGAATTGTGATGAACAGTGCGAGGTTGGATTTTGAACCCTTTTTTAGAGCTTTGATTACCTTACGTATTACACGAACCTTCACAACGTTTGTCGAGAAGGTGTTAAATACTTAATAATCTGTGAAAATCCTGAAAAAAATTGAATTTCGTGGGGTGCTGCTAAAGAAGTGTTCGAAGATCATTAAAAGCATTGTGTAGATTAATTAATTCAATGTAGCAGTCGTGTTTCTCTCCCTTTCTGGGTGTAAACATAAATACCTGTTCCGCATTCACATATCTCCAAAGCCTTACTTTTTAAAGGTCTATCCCTGCTTGTTCTTCTTATTATTAAATTTATTTTTGGTAACTTTGATCATCCGTTATTGATTATTCGTAGATGCCGTTTTCCTTGGCTTCCAGAAGGCATTCGATACAGTTCCATACTGCCGTCTAACGAACACGATACGAGCATACCGAATACCAGATCAGCTTTGTGATGGAATTGAAAGAGTTCCAAGCGCACTGAACACGGCAGAGCATTATTAATGGGTAGAAATCTTCGGACGAAAAAGTAACTTTGTGTGTACCTCAAGGGAGTATCGTAGGACCATTGCTGTTAACGATACAATTTGTGGATAACGTCGAAAGTTCCACGAAGCTTTTCGTGGATAATGCTTTTGCATACAGAAAAGACCTAACGCTATAAAATTGCAGCGAAATTCTGGAAGACCTGCAGAGTATCTGCGCTTAGTGCTGGGATTGGTAGTTGACCCTCAGCGTAACCAGGTGTGACGTTGTTGTTGTTGTGGTCTTCAGTCCTGAGACTGGTTTGATGCAGCTCTCCATGCTACTCTATCCTGTGCAAGCTTCTTCATCTCCCAGTACCTACTGCAACCTACATCCTTCTGAATCTGCTTAGTGTATTGATCTCTTGGTCTCCCTCTACGATTTTTACCCTCCACGCTGCCCTCCAACGCTAAATTTGTGATCCCTTGATGCCTCAAAACATGTCCTACCAACCGATCCCTTCTTCTAGTCAAGTTGTGCCACAAACTTCTCTTCTCCCCAATCCTATTCAATACCTCCTCATTAGTTACGTGATCTACCCACCTTATCTTCAGCATTCTTCTGTAGCACCACATTTCGAAAGCTTCTATTCTCTTCTTGTCCAAACTGGTTATCGTCCATGTTTCACTTCTATACATGGCTACACTCCATACAAATACTTTCAGAAACGACTTCCTGACACTTAAATCTATACTCGATGTTAACAAATTTCTCTTCTTCAGAAACGATTTCCTTGCCATTTCCAGTCTCCATTTTATATCCTCTCTACTTCGACCATCATCAGTTATTTTACTCCCTAAATAGCAAAACTTCTTTACTACTTTAAGTGTCTCATTTCCTAATCTAATCCCCTCAGCATCACCCGACTTAATTTGACTACATTCCATTATCCTCGTTTTGCTTTTGTTGATGTTCATCTTATATCCTCCTTTCAAGACACTTGAAAGGTGGCTACACTGAGCCACAGCGCCAGAGATCGCGCTAGAGAGTATTGTTCTGCCGCCTCCACTGGCAGTAATTATTGAGATGTCGTAGTGTGCAGTGCTTGGGGAGAGCTCGTGGTAGTCAGTGCTTGTTAAGAACTCGTAGCAGAGAGTGTTTGTTGAGATGTGCTAGTAGGGAGTGCTTGCTGAGATGTGATACTGAAAAGTTCTTGTTGAGATGTGGTAATAGCGAGTCGGTGTGGAGATATATTGTAATGATTAGAGTGATTTTGGTCAATATATAAAGGTAACGAAACTTGATTTATTTTTCATTATTTAATGTCGTAAATAATGCTTCATTACAGGTTCAGTCAACAAAGCATCTGGCTTGTGTTCTTGTATTAGAGTATAATTCTGGTTTTCTTGAGTAATTATGGTATTTCTGTTTTCTTTAATTAATTCAGTATAAATGATATTTAAAATTTCTTGTGTTGTTGAAGAAGAACCGTGCCAGATGCGTACGTTGAGTCATACTTCCACACACAGAACAGATACACTTGTGCTTTGGTTTCGTAGGTTTTATAGTTGCTGGGGACTTAATTAATTAATTGTGTTAATGAAAATTTCCATTTCATTCTTTGTTATTGTTCTATGCAGTCAGATAGCGTAATAATACTAGTCAGGGCCAACCGTTACGAGACTTCGTAACCGAACAGACAGCTACTAAAACAAAAAACCAAAATTATTTGCATTTCATAATAAATAAGCCCCCATGCACATTATCCATTCCGTTCAACTGCTCTTCCAAGTCCTTTGCTATCTCTGACAGAATTACAATGTCATCGGGGCACCTCAAAGTTTTTACTACTTCTCCATGAATTTTAATACCTACTCCGAATTTTTCTTTTGTTTCCTTTACTGCTTGCTCAATATACAGATTGAATAACTTCGGGGAGAGGCTACAACCCTGTCTCACTCCTTTCCCAACCACTGCTTCCCTTTCATGCCCATCGATTCTTATAACTGCCATCTGGTTTCTGTACAAATTGTAAATAGCCTTTCGCTCCTTGTATTTTACCCCTGCCACCTTCAGAATTTGAAAGAGAGTATTCCAGTTAACGTTGTCAAAAGCTTTCTCTAAGTCTACAAATGCTAGAAACGTAGGTTTGCCTTTTCTTAATCTTTCTTCTAAGATAAGTCGTAAGGTTAGTATTGCCCCACGTGTTCCAACATTACTACGGAATCCAAACTGATCTTCCCCGAGGTCCGCTTCTACCAGTTTTTCCATTCGTCTGTAAAGAATTCGCGTTAGTATTTTGTAGCTGTGACTTATTAAACTGATAGTTCGGTAATTTTCACATCTGTCAACACCTGCTTTCTTTGGGATTGGAATTATTATATTCTTCTTGAAGTCTGTGGGTATTTCGCCTGTCTCATACATCTTGCTCACCAGATGGTAGAGTTTTGTCAGGACTGGCTCTCCCAAGGCCATCAGTAGTTCTAATGGAATGTTGTCTACTCCCGGGGCCTTGTTTCGACTCAGGTCTTTCAGTGCTCTGTCAAACTCTTCACGCAGTATCTTATCTCCCATTTCATCTTCATCTACATCCTCTTCCATTTCCATAATATTGTCCTCAAGTACATCGCCCTTGTGGCGTATTGTGCATAAATAGGTAGGAAGACGCATTACTGTATGCTTACACGATTGCATAACAATCACTAGAAGGAGTCACGTCCATCAAATATCTAGGACTATGCATACGTTAACATTACATCTACATCTATACCCCGCAAGCCACCTTACTGTGTGTAATGGAGGGTACTTACGGAACCACTATCTGGTCCTCTGTTCGCTGTTTCAGTAGCGAATGGCATGTAGGAAGAAAGATTGTTGTCAAACCTCCTTGTTAGCTCTAATTTATCACGTTTTCTCGTTGTGGTCATTCCGCGAGACGTAAGCCCGAGAAAGTAGTATGTTGTTCATCACTTGCTGGAACATAATCTCTCGAAATTTTAGTAAACCTCTCCGTGTTGCACAACGCCTCTCTTGTAGCTTACGCCTCTGGAGTTGTTGGGCATCTACGTAATTCTCTTGCAACGACTAAACGATCCAGCGACTAAACTTTCCGCTCTTCATCGATATTGTCAATCACTTCCATTAATTTAATGTGGAACGCCACATAAAACTAATCGTAGGTAAGGCAAATGCCAGACTGGGATTCACTGGAAAAATGATCAGTACGTGTAGTCCATCCACAGAGGAGGTAGCTCACAAAGCCTTGGTTCGACTGATGTTTGAATATTGCTCGTCACTCTAGAACTGTTACTAGAGAGTATTATCGCGAAATAGGGGAGATGGTGCCACAGACATGAAGTGGAGTGGCAATTACTAAAAGAAAGGCGTTTTTCGTTGCGACGGGATGTTCTCATGAAATTTCAACCACCAGTTTTCTCCTCCGATTGCGAAAACATTCTGTTGGCGCCCACCTACATAGGGAGAAATGATCATGACGATAAAATAAGAGAAATCAGGGCTCGCACAGAAAAATTTAAGTCCTCGTTCTTCCCGCGCGCTATTCGAGAGTGCAACGGTAGAGAGACAGCTTGAAGGTGGTTCATTGAACCTTCTGACAGGCACTTTATTGTGAATAGCAGAGTAATCACGTAGATGTAGACACAATAAAGAGAAGATGCAACGAAGAGCAGCACATTTCGTTACAAGTTCATTTAGTAAAAGCGACTATATCACGGAGATGCTCAGGCAACTTCGATGACAGACGAAAGAAGAGAGGCGTTCATCATCATTATTTGGTTTAGATTTAAAATTTCGATAGCACACGTCCCTAGAAGAGTCAGCCATTATATTGCTACCTCCTGTGTATATCTCGCGAAAAGGTCGTGAAAGTAAAATCTGGTAGATACGAGTTGACACAGAGAGTTCTAAACAATCGCTCTTCGCACCTGGAACAGGAAACGGTGGAAATGACACTGGTACGCGAAGTACCCTCCGCCACACACCACAAGGTGCCTTGCGGAGCATAGATGTAGACGTTTACGAGTTTTCATTTCTTCCTGCTTGTTCAGATTTTGTCACGAGTGATCGACATTTTTAGACCCTTCCATATGGTTTCATTTCGTAACTGGTTTATTATCGTAGTTTCCTCGACTTTTGAAGTTAATTTCTTCTTGTGTCTTTTCTCATCAACATCCAGTTTTCTTGTCTGACCAGGACAGAAAAAACTATAGCAATATGTGTTTGGTGACTTAGCAGCCAACACATCACACTGCCACGCCACTGTCGACGCCCCTCGCTGACACACGGAACATGGGTATGGCAGTTGAGAAATGGTGAAGGGAACTTACGCTAACTTGGAAACAGGCAAGGTGCTGGGCCATATGATGGCAGCCCCATGAAGCAACTACCACGCAGCATTCTTATTCTTCCCACAGAAAAGCCGGATATGATTAATTTAATGGACGTCCTGATAAGTACTGAGGAGTCATGCTACATATATCCGCCTATAGTAATGTTCATGTAATGCTAATAAGAGCAGCATGATGTGTTTCTAGCTTACACTCGTCAGTCTGGCTACTTCTAGAAATACAGTTAAAATTTAAGAAATGTCGATGCAATGGAGCAGAAAGTTTGCCAGATAATCACGGGTCAGAAATGCGTCGTTGTGAAGCTAGGACCCTAAGCAACAGGTAATCAATGACTAGCCCGCAGACGTGTGAGCGTGTAACATAACTTTGCTTATTTAGTTAATTGTTTATTCAGCCACTGAACATTTGTAAGATGATGTCAGTCATGTTATTTTATTTGATAAAAGAAGCAATTAAGAAACCAAGTTATTTATGCATATAAAATGATTTATTGTAAAACAAACACTACATATTTATATACCATCACTGGTCACTGGCTACACTACAATGCATTACACACACACACACACACACACGCACACGCACACACACACACACACACACACACACACATACACACACACACACGAGTGCACG
Source organism: Schistocerca nitens (assembly GCF_023898315.1). NCBI lineage: Eukaryota > Metazoa > Arthropoda > Insecta > Orthoptera > Acrididae > Schistocerca > Schistocerca nitens. Next base: position 924,427,179 of record NC_064617.1, on the reverse strand, counting down.
CGCGCGCGCTCGGTTTGCGTCAGGACCTTGGCTACACTTCTGCCATTCTATTGAATTCTTTGTGTAGTCCACTTGGGTCATCTGAAAAAGCTGAGTTAGCATCTCATCATAGTCACTGAGTTGTTGAGTTGAAGAAAATAGAAAACGGTGAGAATTGCCCACCGCAGATCCTGGGCATAGGATCTTCCAGTAAGAATTATTAAATTATTACAGAGCAATATTGAATGACAGTGGCTCATTAATAATTAAAGTTAATTTTTCACCATTCCATACTTTGTGTTATCAAAGTAATCACTGACTTCGTAGTATGAATTATTTAAGAGTAATACTTCAACTGACTTTTAAATATTTAGATTTCAGTTGTCTCTTTCATGTCCTTGGGCAATTTACTGTACAGTTTTATTCCTTTGTGGAAAATTCTGTTTCGTAGTTTTTGTTTGTTATTGGTAAATGTAAGTCTGGCTATTGATCCACGTTCACGAATACCTCTGTCGTGAGATAATTGCTGATGTTCTTCTTGATATGGATAACAGACTGATAAATGTACTCACATGGTGAGGTTAATTCACTAGCTGTTTAAGCAGATCTTTAGACGGAGATGAGTTACATTTTTTGATTATTATTCTAATGACTAAATTCTGTGGTTCGATGGCTGTGCCCATATTATGTGTTTGGGGCCCGCGAAAAATGATTCCTTAGCTAAAGATAGGGTGCATGTAAGAATAGGACGTAACTATGTGTCACTGTTTTTTCACTGATGACGGGACTGTACGGGCATAGCATGCTGATGACATTTTATTTTCTAGAGCAATTGAGATTTCTTTTCAATTCAGGTGACAGTGAATTTTAACTTCTAAAAATTTTTGTTTGCTTTACAATCTATAAAATTTACATCCACATTTAATTCTACAGAATCGTTTTCCCCATTTAAGCAAAAGTTCATATTGTTTGTGTTCTTTATGTTCAGTGTAAGCTTATTGCATGATGACCAACTATAAACATCCTGTAGTGTTTCATTTGCTTTCTCTACTAGATCTGGAGTTTTATTTTTTTATTACAGTGTTGTTGTGTGCCCGCATCTCGTGGTCGTGCGGTAGCGTTCTCGCTTCCCACGCCCGAGTTCCCGGGTTCGATTCCCGGCGGGGTCAGGGATTTTCTCTGCCTCGTGATGGCTGGGTGTTGTGTGCTGTCCTTAGGTTAGTTAGGTTTAAGTAGTTCTAAGTTCTAGGGGACTGATGACCATAGATGTTGAGTCCCATAGTGCTCAGAGCCATTTGAAGTGTTGTTGTGATAACCGAAAAGAATTTTTCTCCATGTCTAACATTGTCTGAGAAGTCACTGTTTTATACCCAAAACAACATTGGTCTTTAGACCCTGCCGTGAGCGGCTGTTGTGTTAAAAACAGTGTCTGGCAAAAAAAGTGAAGCACCCAGAATGGGAGGAGGAAACTTTTCAGGTTGAGAGGATATATATATCGTTGTTTTATTCAAATTTACAAACAACTTGGCTCTATGAACCCACTTACCAATACAACGTTGCTTAGCCTCCGGCCTGGATATGTCAGCTGATTCTATTGGGAAGGGTGTGATGAAGCCGTTGTATCCTCCTCACGCAGCTGGTTCAAAACAATTGTAGGTCGTCCTTCATATGTTCGGTACTGGCTCTGAGACGGAGTTGACGTCCGACGTGGTCCCAAACATCTGCTATCAGGGACAGACATGGGAATCTTCTTGATCACGAAAGTAGCTCAACATCACGAACGAAGTTCATAGAGACACGTTGTTAGCTAAAGGTTTTGTTTTGTACCTGCATCTGTCAGTGTACAATACCCAGTGCTTACATTTATTAGTGTCATTTAAACTCGGTACATTTAAGGTAGTAGTTTTTATAGCTTTATTAGGTCACTTTCGCGTGTACGTAAACGTCTGTTTAAATTACAAATACGAGGGGTAATCAGTAGGTGCAGCTTACCGTAGGTCACTGTTTAATTCGTTTATAATATTCACTAGATAGCCCCTAGCAGTTGACTGTAGGTCACTGTCTTACTCTTTAGTATTCACTAAATAACCCCTAGCAGGAAAATAAGCACCAGATCTCGCTTCTACCATAAATGTTTATTTTAATTATTGAGTGTCCTTTCTGCCAACTAGAGTGTAGCTGTTAACCTTGTGTGACAGTAGGTTTCCTTAAGTTTTTTTTTAGTACATCAGGTATTATCTAGATAGATAGGGACTGTGTCTGTTGTGTGCGGATGCAGGAGGAGTTGGCCAAAGTCCAAACGCAGCTGGAAGCTTTGTTGGCCACAGTCAACAAGCTCCAGAGTGCCACCTTGAGGTGCGGTGGGTATGGGCTGCCTTGGGCAGCCTCTGCTGTGCTGCAGACGTGCAGGGGGGGGATGTCACAGCTCTCTGTCACTGAGCCGACTTCAGGTGCGACTGAGCCGGCTGGCCCACTCTCACCTCAGTGTGGGTGTCAGACTGAGTCGAGGTCTCAAGCCTGGGGTCCTCTGGTTTGGAGTCGAGTGGAGAATCTAAACCAGAGGCTACGTCGACTCTGTGACTAAAATGGTTGTAGATTCCTCGGCGCTAAGGGGTGGAAGGGTGTATGACGCCCCTCGATAGTTTAGGGGTGCACTACACACAGGAAGCAGCTACATGGGTAGCACAGTACTTGTGGCGCGCACATGGGGTTTTTTAGATTAGGTTCCTCCCCATGGGAAATAAATCGCTGGCCCGAAAAATTATCCAGTTCATGACACTGATGTGGGAGTGCCAACTGTAAAAATTGTTAGTTCGCCTAAACAGGTCATTCCAAAGGATTTTTTGTTGTTGTTGTTGTGGTCTTCAGTCCTGAGACTGGTTTGATGCAGCTCTCCATGCTACTCTATCCTGTGCAAGCTTCTTCATCTCCCAGCACCTACTGCAACCTACATCCTTCTGAATCTGCTTAGTGTAATCATCTCTTGGTCTCCCTCTACGACTATTGCCCTACACCCTGCCCTACAATACTAAACTGGTGATTCCTTGATGCCTCAGAACATGTCCTACCAACCGATCCCTTCTTCTAGTCAAGTTGTGCCACAAACTCCTCTTCTCCCCAATTCTATTCAATACCTCCTCATTAGTTATGTGATATACCCACCTAATCTTCAGCATTCTTCTGTAGCACCACATTTCGAAAGCTTCTATTCTTCATACTATTTATCGTCCATGTTTCACTTCCATACATGGCTACACTCCATACAAATACTTTCAGAAACGACTTCCTGACACTTAAATCTATACTCGATGTTAACAAATTTCTCTTCTTCAGAAACGCTTTCCTTGCCATTGCCAGTGTACATTTTACATCCTCTCTACTTCGACCAACATCAGTTATTTTGCTCCCCAAATAGTAAAACTCCTTTACAACCTTAAGCGTCTCATTTCCTAATCTAATACCCTCAGCATTACCCGACTTAATTCGACTACATTCCATTATCCTCGTTTTGCTTTTGTTGATGTTCATCTTATATCCTCCTTTCAAGACACTATCCATTCCATTCAACTGCTCTTCCAAGTCCTTTGCTGTCTCTGACAGAATTACAATGTCATCGGCGAACCTCAAAGTTTTTATTTCTTCTCCATGGATTTTAATACCTACTCCGAATTTTTCTTTTGTTTCCTCCACTGCTTGCTCAATATACAGATTGAATAACATCGGGGAGAGGCTACAACCCTGTCTCACCCCCTTCGCAACCACTGCTTCCCTTTCATGCCCCTCAACTCTTATAACTGTCATTTGGTTTCTCTGAGCACTATGGGACTCAAATCTGAGGTCATCACTCTCCTAGAACTTAGAACTACTTAAACCTAACTAACCGAAGGACATCACACACATCCATGCCCGAGGCAGTATTCGAACCTGCGACCGTTGCAATCACGCGGTTCCGGACTAAAGTGCCTAGAACCGCACGGCCACCTCGGCCGCCCAAGAGGACGCCATCATCACTTAACCATACAGTAAAGCTGCAGGCTTAAGGATTTAAATATGCTTAATCTCATGTTAGTAAATTGTCGAAGTGTCTGTAGCAAGATCCCCGAGTTAATCTCCGAAATAAACAGGAGCAATGCCAATATTGTATTAGGACCGAAAGCTGGTTGAAACCAGACATAACAAGCAGAGAAATTTTGAACTCTGATTGGACAATGTTTAGGAAGGATAGGACTGATGCTATGGGAGGTGGTGTGTTCATTGCAGTTAAAAGCTGCTTAAACGCAGTTGACATCGATACTGCGTCGGACTGTGAAATAGTCTGGATAAAACTGTCAATCGGACAAGGACTGACCATTGCATTAGGATGTTTTTATAGACCAGCAGCATCCGCAACAAACGTCGCAGAACGTTTCAGGGAAAGTCTTGAGTACATAGGAAGTAAATACCCAAATTATCCATTAGTTGTAGGTGGAGACTTTAATCTATCATCCATTGACTGGGTAAATTACACGTTTATCACAAGGGGCAGAAGCAAAGATTCGTGTGAAGTTATCCTAGGAGCGCTCTCAAAGTACAAGCTTGAGCATTTGGTTAGAAAAGCAACTCGAGATGGGAACATATTAGGCAACTTGCCGACAAACAGACCTGATCTTTTTGAGGAAGTTAATCTAGAAGAAGGTATTAGCGACCATAATGTCGTTGTGGCTTCTATGTCAGTGGAAAGTGCAAAAAAAAAGAAAAATAATAATAATAAACAGCGTAGAGTTTTCTTGTTTGGGAAAGCAAAAGTGTCATTAATGAATATCTTCATAGTCAGCTCCAAGTATTCACCGCGGGACACAAAGATATTGAGCATCTTTGGTCGGAATTTAAAGGTATTGTCCACAATGTGCTAGAGAAGTATGTGCCTAGCAAAAGTATAGGGGAGGGAAAGGATTCACCTTGGTACAACAAACATATTAGGAAGTTGCTGAGAAAGCAGAGAATTTTGCACAGTCGTTTTAAACGTAGTCACTGCCCCGCTGACAAACGGAAATTATGCGAAATGAAAGCAGTTGTCAGAAGGACAATGAGAGACTCTTTTAACGAATTTGAAAGCAATATTTTATCTGCAGATTCTAAAAATAAACCCAAAAAATTTTGGTCGTACGTAAAATCTATGAACGCTACAAATAATTCAATACCTTCTCTTACTGACAGTCCTCGTAATGTAACTGATGATGATAAACAGAAGGCCTAAATTCTAAACCTAGCTTTCAAAAACTCTTTTACGATAGAGGACTGCAGCACCAGTCCCCCTTTCAGTTATCGAACAAATAAAAGGATGGCTGACATAGTGATAGTGTATCTGGGATTGTAAAATAGTTAAGATCCTTAGACGCCAGAAAGGCATCTGGTCAAGACGGTATCCCCGTAAGATTTTATGTTGACTATGCTACAAATATAGCCGGCCAGAGTGGCCGAGCGGTTCTAGGCGCTACAGTCTGGAACCGCACGACCACTACGGTCGCAGGTTCGAATCTTGCCTCGGGCATGGATGTGTGTGATGTCCTTAGGTTAGTTAGGTTTAAGTAGTTCTAAGTTCTAGGGGACTGATTACCACAGATGTTAAGTCCCATAGTGCTCAGAGCCATTTGAACCATTTGATAGAGAAGATCCAACGAAGAGCGGCGCGTTTCGTTACGGAATCCTTCAGCTGGCGCGAGAGCGTTACGGGGATGCTCAACAAACTCAGTTGGCAGACGTTGCGAGGGAGGCGATTTGCATCACAGAACGATTTACTATTGAAATTTCTGGGGAGCACTTTCTGAGAAGAGTCGGACAGAATATTGCTTCTCCCCATATACGTCTCTCGTAACGACCACGAGGAGAAAATTCGAGAAATTAGAGCCAATACAGAGGATTACCGACAGTCATTCTTCCCACGCGCTATTCGCCAGTTGAGCAGGGTTGGAGGGCTCAGTTAGTGGTACAAAAAGTGCCCTCTGCCAGAAACCGTTAAGCGTCTTGCGGAACATGAGGTAGATGTAGATGCAGTCCCAGATGCTACCAGCGTAACACACTCAAAGTCAGATGTCTTAAGCTTCATCCTTAGCCCTGCATTAATACGCTTTGCACCATTACTGAGGCATAGTCGAAACAACTCAACAAGATACACGTTGTTACCGCAAATGTGGGAAGCTCACTTGTAAAATTTCTACATAAAGACCCTAAGCCCTTTGTGTGTTTACTTAGCCCGACCCTAGGTTTAAAACTGCTAATTATATGGTACTCAGAATCTAACATTTTCTGCAACTGAGGGCCTGCACCCCGTTCATGGCTACTTCTTAACAGTGTTCTTCCGAACACTTTTCACACTCCTAGGCTTGCTAGTCAACCCTGGAATCTGCTGGAGGTTTCCTTCGCCTGCTGAGGAATCTCTTGACTTAACTCTGGTAGCTGCTGAGGCCCTCTCCATAAAATCATATCCAGCAAGATACGCAACAAAATGTCATTTGCCACTGCTCTAGGCCACTAATTAACGCCGTGCTGAAGCTCGCAGCTACATTTGAAATTAGCACCAGGTTTTTGTTTAAGATGAACAGTGAAGGCAAAAAAACAAACAAACGAACACCGCCCGTGCAGACTTTGAAGGCACAACGATACGGACCGGCCGCCTTGTCATCCCCGGCCCTTAGGCGTCGCCGGTTGCGGATACGGATGGGCTCATGTGGTCAGCACACTGCTCTCCTGGCCGTTGTCTGTTTTCGTGAACGGTTCGGTGAAGGTAAAGCAAACTTTAAATTCTTGTCCACATCTAGTTTCGATAAACGCGATTTTTCTTTGACCTTATTGGGTAAAATGTGGCTATTAAATCAACCACAGTACAGGTATCGAACTTCTATTGTTTCATTTTAAAAAAGAAGTTGTTCTACTGATACAGCAGTGCAGTAACGTAATTGATGTGTGGTAATGATGTTTTAATGTTTTGAATAATGAAATCTAAAGGCCGCATGTTTTAATTTTTGCCATTGTATGGCAGCATTAGTGAATCTTTCTAACAAGCGCTTCAGTAACTGCAAGCTAAGATATTGCAGTAAAAGAAAAGCATAAATTAAATTTCAATGATTTTTCTTTTCCCATACACCAAATCTCCAAGAAATGATTGGCTCATCCTCTCGAAAATTGAGTAAGATCATCGCACCCTCAAAAGTTCTGGCGTGTGTGTGTGTGTGTGTGTGTGTGTGTGTGTGTGTGTGTGTAAAGGGAGATGTGTGGAGGGACAACGGCAAGTGTCTGTACATTTTATGTTTACATATGTATGGAATGGAGAGAGGACGGATGGAATTCAGTGTGCAATGGGAGTGGGGAATTGAAGCCCAGTGTAAGCACTTAGCCTATTCACCTTGAATAGGACCGATCCCGCCACTCAGTCCCCATACGCATGCAGGGTCGCCATCACCAGTGGACTATGCCCTCGCCCACGAGACACTGTGTGGAAGTTTACGATTTCGATGCAGGAAATCGTCACATAATTTGGTAATTAGCATCTTTCTGACTTATCCTTACTTCATTGCTTCCGTTCTTTAACAACTTCATTACAGAACAAAGGTAGGGCGTAATTAAACGGCGCATTGAGATCTACGAAACGTTAATTTTTTTGCAGCATAACGTGCTCCCATGAATATACACTGGCAGATTTCCATATTATTTTTCTAGTGCTATTTTGTGACGAGGTGCAGGTGCGCGCGTATGTTTGACGGCTCAGGATTATTTTAGTATTGTATGAGAAGACAGGACCCGTGGTCTAGGGGTAGCGTATTTGATTCATAATCAAAAACGTCTTCGGTCCCGGGTTCGATCCCCGCCACTGCCCAAATTTTGATAAATAATCAGCATTGGCGGCCGAAGACTTCCGGCATAAGAAGTCAGCCTCATTCTGCCAACGGCCTTGTCAAAGAGGGCGGAGGAGCGGATAGAGGTTCAGGGCACTCTCTTGTCCTAGGGGTGGGAAATTGCCCCTAAAGGCGGAAGAATCAGCAATGATCAACGACATGAGGATGCAGAAGGCAATGGAAACCACTGCATTAAAGACACGTAACGTGTATCCACAGGACATGTGGCCTGTAATTGAAGAAGTGTCATGATGATCTCTCCATTGGCAAAAGATTCCAGAATAGTCCCCCATTCGGATCTCCGGGAGGGGACTGCCAAGGGGGAGGTTACCATGAGAAAAAGATTGAATAATCAACGGAAGGATAACGTTCTACGAGTCGGGGCGTGGAATGTCAGAAGCTTGAACGTGGTAGGGAAACTAGAAAATCTGAAAAGGGAAATGCAAAGGCTCAATTTAGATATAGTAGGGGTCATTGAAGTGAAGTGGAAGGAAGACAAGGATTTCTGGTCAGATGAGTATCGGGTAATATCAACAGCAGCAGAAAATGGTATAACAGGTGTAGGATTCGTTATGAATAGGAAGGTAGGGCAGAGGGTGTGTTACTGTGAACAGTTCAGTGACCGAGTTGTTCTAATCAGAATCGACAGCAGACCAACACCGACAACGATAGTTCAGGTATACATGCCGACGTCGCAAGCTGAAGATGAACAGATAGAGAAAGTGTATGAGGATATTGAAAGGGTAATGCAGTATGTAAAGGGGGACGAAAATCTAATAGTCATGGGCGACTGGAATGCAGTTGTAGAGGAAGGAGTAGAAGAAAAGGTTACAGGAGAATATGGGCTTGGGAAAAGGAATGAAAGAGGAGAAAGACTAATTGAGTTCTGTAACAAGTTTCAGCTAGTAATAGCGAATACCCTGTTCAAGAATCACAAGAGGAGGAGGTATACTTGGAAAAGGCCGGGAGATATGGGAAGATTTCAATTAGATTACATCATGGTCAGACAGAGATTCCGAAATCAGATACTGGATTGTAAGGCGTACCCAGGAGCAGATATAGACTCAGATCAGAATATAGTAGTGATGAAGAGTAGGCTGAAGTTCAAGACATTAGTCAGGAAGAATCAATACGCAAAGAAGTGGGATACGGAAGTACTAAGGAATGACGAGATACGTTTGAAGTTCTCTAACGCTATAGATACAGCAATAAGGAGAGAGCAGATAGGTGGAAAGAATACATTGAAAGCCTCTATGAGGGTGAAGATTTGTCTGATGTGATAGAAGAAGAAACAGGAGTCGATTTAGAAGAGATAGGGGATCCAGTATTAGAATCGGAATTTAACAGAGCTTTGGAGGACTTACGGGCAAATAAGGCAGAAGGGATAGATAACATTCCATCAGAATTTCTAAAATCATTGGGGGAAGTGGCAACAAAACGACTATTCACGTTGGTGTGTAGAATATATGAGTCTGGCGATATACCATCTGACTTTTGGAAAAGCATCATCCACACAATTCCGAAGACGGCAAGAGCTGACAAGTGCGAGAATTATCGCACAATCAGCTTAACAGCTTATGCATCGAAGCTGCTTAGAAGAATAATATACAGAAGAATGGAAAAGATAATTGAGAATGCGCTAGGTGACGATCAGTTTGGCTTTAGGAAAAGGAAAGGGACGAGAGAGGCAATTCTGACGTTACGGCTAATAATGGAAGCAAGGCTAAAGAAAAATCAAGACACTTTCATAGGATTTGTCGACCTGGAAAAAGCGTTCGACAATATAAAATGGTGCAAGCTGTTCGAGATTCTGAAAAAAGTAGAGGTAAGCTATAGGGAGAGACGGGTCATATACAATATGTACAACAACCAAGAGGGAATAATAATAGTGGACGATCAAGAACGAAGTGCTCGTATTAAGAAGGGTGTAAGACAAGGCTGTAGCCTTTCGCCCCTACTCTTCAATCTTTACATCGAGGAAGCAATGATGGAAATAAAAGAAAGGTTCAGGAGTGGAATTAAAATACATGGTGAAAGGATATCAATGATACGATTCGCTGATGACATTGCTATCCTGAGTGACAGTGAAGAAGAATTAAATGATCTGCTGAACGGAATGAACAGTCTACTGAGTACACAGTATGGTTTGAGAGTAAATCGGAGAAAGACGAAGGTAATGAGAAAGTAGAAATGAGAACAGCGAGAAACTTAACATCAGGATTGATGGTCACGAAGTCAATGAAGTTAAGGAATTCTGCTACCTAGGCAGTAAAATAACCAATGACGGACGGAGCAAGGAGGACATCAAAAGCAGACTCGCTATGGCAAAAAAGGCATTTCTGGCCAAGAGAAGTCTACTAATATCAAATACTGGCCTTAATTTGAGGAAGAAATTTCTGAGGATGTACGTCTGGAGTACAGCATTGTATGGTAGTGAAACATGGACTGTGGGAAAACCGGAACAGAAGAGAATCGAAGCATTTGAGATGTGGTGCTATAGACGAATGTTGAAAATTAGGTGGACTGATAAGGTAAGGAATGAGGAGGTTCTACGCAGAATCGGAGAGGAAAGGAGTATGTGGAAAACACTGATAAGGAGAAGGGACAGGATGATAAGACATGAGGGAATGACTTCCATGGTACTAGATGGAGCTGTAGAGGGCAAAAACTGTAGAGGAAGACAGAGATTGGAATACGTCAAGCAAATAATTGAGGACGTAGGGTGCAAGTGCTACTCTGAGATGAAGAGGTTAGCACAGGAAAGGAATTCGTGGCGGGCCGCATCAAACCAGTCAGTAGACTGATGACCAAAAAAAAATGAGAAGAAAAACTGTACTCGATTTTGGTTGATTTCTTTTACTTGCAACTCACATAACAATACCTAAACGAAACACATACATATGTTGGTTATAATTCTAATACGACTGACACTAGTGATGCCGTCTTATGATTACTTCTAACGATCTTCGTCAGACAGACACTGCGTGCCTTCATTATTACGATGGTGGCTTGTGACGTCATTGCTGTGGCGTCAGTCAGTCCATATCCTATAATGACGGGACGTATTGTAGTTCATTTTATATTTTATGCAGTTTCAAAGGCCAGTTTCGTGCAAGGTACTCAAACGGTGGCTCCTTACTGAGCATCGGTCTGTTTTTAAGCAACCCATATTTTTAATATTTTGACTGAGCTAGCTTGACGTGAGAATACAAGGACTAAAAATATACAGAAACAATAATCATAAAATTTACAAAATAAAAATCGAATAGAACGTTGTTATTATGTATATCAAACGATAGTATTTGTTTGCGGAGTATCAATTTAGAATCTCATTTTGTCAAGGCAGTATACTGAGAAAGTTATTGATTTAATGAACTAATTACAATTAAAACTTCTTTTAGGGGAGACTAGTTATCTAACTGAGGTATTTTAACATTCTGCGTCAACTGAAATACATCAGTTACTTAAAAAGGCTGTTTCTGAAAAAGATAACAAAAAATATGTTGAGCGACGCTCTCATATTAGATTTTGTGGGATTCAGTCATGAACATCATCTCTCACGAAACCTACTGTGTCACTGCGAATAAGAGCTGATTCTGGCTTTCAATAAACGTTAGTGATGTTAGGCATAATTTCTAAACGGGAAACCAAAGTCGAAAAGTGGAACCATGTGATGAGCGCTGACAGACTAAATATGATCAATAAAATTATTGGTACAATAAAGGGGAATAATTTCAAACAATTATATTTTTAGCCGAAATTGTCTCTTACGTTCCATCAGTACCACAGTTTATGACGCGAGGATTTATGTTATGTTGTGCAAAGAACTTTGAAGCAATCGATTAGACGTCTATGAAATGCTTAAATTCGCTCTTTGTTTGATAAAAATATCGGAGAATTTGGTGGAATTATATCACGTCATCGACGGCAGTGTCTTCAGAGACGGAGCACAAATTCACCTGGCCGTTGACGTTGCCAGAATCAGTTTCGAAAGAAGCATTCTGCTGGGTTTGCGCAAGAACATACTCAAATCAGGAAGGCGGAATCGCGATTTGATAGCCAACTCTGTAGAATCCATGTCCTCTGTGTTGACTTCTGTTAATTCTCAGCTCTGGAGACCAACATCCGTACAAGAGCTCAGTAAAGGCAATGTTTATGAAAAACCATCTCGATAACTGACTACGTTTCAAATTTGGCGGATCATTTCATTTAGGTTCGTTGGTTGGTTGTAGGGGTTTATGGGACCAAATTAAGAGGTCATTAGTCCTTCATTGTCGAAACATGTCTACGGAGAACGGCGCTGCCAAGACGAAGCGTCCTACCAAATTGTATGGAAAACAGTGCGGAGATTTCCAGGACAGTGATAAAGCTGAACATTAAAGGAATTCTGTCTATTTTGCTATCATGGTGATCTTCGGTCAGAATCGATTTGGTGCCGCTCCCCACTATGGTCTATTCTATACAAGTCTCTTCATCTCTGCATGACCACTGTAGGCTACATCCATTTAAAACTGCTTGCTGTATTCGAGCTTTGGTCTTCCTCTACAATGCTTACCCCAAACTTTCATCTCTAGCCAAACAGTCGTTTCCACGACGCTTCAAGATGTTTAATACCCACCGATCCCTTCTTGGAGTCAGATTGTGCCATAAATTCCTTTTATCTCAATTCGATCCAGTATCTCCTCATTCCTCTTTAGATCCACCCATCTAGTTTTCCCCAGTCTTCTACAACGCAACATTTCGAAAGATTCTATTCTCTGCTTGCGGCGACTGTTTATCATTTACGTTTCCCTTCCGTATGAGGTTATACTCCAGACAAATACCTTAAATTTTTATTCAGTGTTAATAAATTTCCGTTAGTTATTTTACTGCCCAAATAAATATGGTCTAATTTAATTCGAGTGTATTCTGAGACCCTTCCAACGTACTTCCCCAGTTTGGTATGACCTCTCCTTACCACTTATCACGCAGGATAGTTCCGACAAATTTAAAATCCTGTGAACCTACGCGATGCCAGGTAAGGAGATCCCAGACACAGTGGCATTTAGACATCAGAATAATAGCTGTTATGCACGACCTACAATATGCCAAAGACTAAGGGGTAGCCTCTACTTTAGATCATACAAACGAACTACTACCTATACTAAATAATTTTATTATAATAATCACCAAACATAGTTGGTTCAGATTGCGTATTTGGCGATGAAGGAAAAATTAATACAAGAAAATCTTAATGAACCTATCTTCCAGCAAGATAAACACATGAAAATTTACCAAAACAGTTCTTGAACTAGCGTTATCTCAAGAGAAAAACAAATACGAACGTGACTTCAAGTACACTGAACACATGAAAATGTATCCTAGAAATATTACCCTGACATTGTTATAAAATCGCACAATTGACTGTACACAGACTACTCAATTGTAGCTGGACAATATGGTCTATCTGCCGAACGCCTTCCTCGAAATTAAGCTCCCAAAAACACATCTGCAGTACGTGACTGACACGGACACGAGGGACTGATAAAAACTACACAAATCAACTCCAATGTAAAGCAGATCTGAAGTGAACACACTCTAGTGATTCCCACACTTAGCACCTGAGCAATGCGGTATTTACCTTGTGCACACTGCGGCGATAAGGGCAGCCGTGGTCCTAAGTTTTTAGTGAGGTGGAAAAACTATGTCTTTCCCTGACTAAATGAACTGGCTGTGTCCACTCGCTGAGGCTGAGTGACGGGTACACATGGCCTTCAGATGCTCCGCAGAACTTAACTAACATAGCGTGTAGGTCGTAATCTCCAAGCCAGAGGAATTATGAGATATCAGAGCCTCGTGATTGTACACAGTTGTTCCCAAAAATAAGCGGCTTTCACTCTGTTAATACTCTGCAGAAATCAAACCTGCTTTTGGCTCGGACTTCCTTAACTCTCGTGCAGAAAGGTGTGCAGTATACTGCTGCATCCATTTTCAATAAGCTACCGCTCGAATTCAAAAATCTTAGCAGTAATCCACGCGCTTTCAAATCGAAACTGAAGAGTTTCCTCATGGGTCTCTGCTTCTATTCTGTCGAGGAGTTCCTAGAAAAATTAAGCTGATCCTTATTGTATTGTTTATTGCGTTTACTTAAACTTATGGATTGACTTTTTCGGGTTCATAAACATTTATTTTGATCTGTCATTACTTTTGTGTTGTAATTTAATGTACTGACACGTTCCATGACCTTGGAGATGTGCTCCTCAATTTGGTCCTACGGAACTTTACGTGTAAATAAAATAACAAAACGTCTCTTTCGGAGTGACGGCAGAGTTGAATGCGCTCCGGCTTGCTAGGAAGAGAGTGCCCCCTGAATTACTCACTTGTAACTGTCTATATTGTTGCAGTCTCCTTCCTCATATTGTGGGTTTGCCTCCTGCCACAACTAGTGTCGGCCAATGAGTGCTTTTACTGCAACTCTTCGTCGTTTCTTTGCCCAGTGGGGTTTCAGAAATGAGCTGGGGTATACGCTAGTTTCATCCGGTCGAATGCTCGTTTTCCCTCCTTTCATTTAGTAATAAGCTCCGCCCAATCAGGAGCGAACATCATGCGTCATCTTCCCATGTTTACCAACTTACTGGTGACTCACACTGTTTCTTTCTGTGTCTCAAAAGTGGTCTCCTGCTGCTTCCTCAGTGCTTTCTTAAGTTAAAAGGCTTTCACAGAACACTTGTGGGTCTCACGCCCAATACGTGTGTGCGTCACGTCAATTTTGGTTATGTCAAGCTGATGACGCACTTTCTGCGTTTTTAGGTTTCTGCGTAAATGGAAGGGTAGTGTTCTCCTTTGAGATCATCCAGATCGATCCCCTGCTGCTTTAAAATGTTTACGTCAGCACAGGTATGAGTCAGAAAACTCGCCCAATGGTGACTCATTGTCGTGCGGTTATCTCTGCCGAAAATTCCAGGTGCGGTCGGAGCGTCACGTCTCTAATTGATCTCTCTCGACGAGAGTTCGCTGTTTTATGGATTTCCTGAGTTGGGTTCCGCGTCGCTGTGTCCGGGTTGGCTGGGAAGCCTCGCTTACGCTTCAGTCCACTACTACAAAAATGCTACTTGTCTATTAACAAGCAAATTAGGTGGATTTTACTAGTATCGAGTTCATGTGAGCCAGATACGAATTAATTACTCTCTGCACTCTGCAAATTACTTGAATCTAAGTAAAGTATGGCTTGTGAAGTATCAAATTCATAAGCTCGATGAATGAATCGATTACTTGATATAAAAATTATGTTAGGCGGTTAAACTTATCCTGCCACCTTACATATTAATGAACAAAAGTACCTCATCAACAGATATCCTATCCGATAGGGGAGGATGTGAGATCTTGTCCCACGATAAGCGGGATCCTCGACCACAGGTCGTATGGACTGTTATCCAGTGGGCTTACACTAAATCGTTGGTGATGGAACAGCAACAGAAACTAAAGAGGACTAGACGTAGTGTTAGGGTCCTACCTGCCTGTCTCGTTGTACTGCAGGCTATGGGGATATCTGAGAAAGTTCAGTAGAGTTTTATGTACCATTGCAAAGCCAATGTTGAGACTGTACACCGCAACCCATCGTATATCCTGTTCCATTCTCACTCTCCACGTTTGCAATTCCAGACGCGGGCGGTACGTGGGAAGAAGTATTGCCAGTATCCCCCCCCCCCCAAATTTCTCTGATTTTAGCTTCCATTTTAACAGTTGCTCGTATCCTAAGCCGTTGTTATAATGTTTAAATTCCTCATGTCAAAAAAAAAAAAAGTCAATGCTTACTTCCCTCCATTAGTTTCGTAATTCAAACTGTTCACTTGCATTCATATTTTCTGCCACATATATAATTTACACCTCAAACACTTTGACACCCCGTCATCTCTTTGCTGATACTGTAATTAATTACCTTATTTGCAGTACCTTTATGTATGAGACTCCGTCAGCTTTCAGTAGGAACGCTAGTAGCGAAGTGTGGGACTCGTAAATAGTGATAAAGCCCACTGACTTCTGTCCACTTTTATTGCTATGGTGGTATTTAATATCTGAATGTTTAATAGTTTCTTGTTCCTTAATTTTCAGTCATACACTATTAGTATATGTTAAGACCAGACGAACTACGATCGTCTGTCCATAACTGTGAGTTCTTTGATTGCTGTGGGACATGGCTCGCCTTTACGATTTACAACTGTCATTGACTTCAAGCACCACTTGGTGCTCTAACTAACGAATTCTTCTCTTGAAGTAGAATGTTTAACATTTATAATAGTACATTCCCATCTGAGACTTGTATAGCACTTAAATCCTACTTGATGATATTGACTGCTTCAGCTGCGGTCACAAACTGTTCAGAGCGATTTCATGCTCGGCCCTACATTGAACTTCGTGCGAGGGCGAGAGAGGGAGCGTGTCTTCTTCAGCCTCTCCCATTTGCCGTTGCGGACTGCAGCGAGACAGCGCTTATGTCTGTGGTATCGAAGCACTTTGCCGACAGCGGTGATACCGCAATATTTGGACGGTACCACATTATGTATACTCAAGTTCTTTAAGTTCACATTGAGAAACTGTATTAAAAGCTTGTAACGGGACATTCTCCTCTAGCATTACCTTTCCTCAACAGTAGTTGCCGATACCAGTACTATTTTTCGAATTTCGACAAGGTCAATATTATTTAAGTTGCTTTTCTGAAAACTTTCATATAATTTCATACACAGTATGTTATATTTCAAGCTAAAATTTGTGAAATGGAACTATTTTATGAAATATTTTAGTTTCGATGTTATAAAATGGCTCTGAGCACTATGGGACTTAACATCTATGGTCATCAGTCCCCTAGAACTTAGAACTACTTAAACCGAACTAACCTAAGGACAGCACACAACACCCAGCCATCACGAGGCAGAGAAAATCCCTGACCCCGCCGGGAATCGAACCCGGGAACCCGGGCGTGGGAAGCGAGAACGCTACCGCACGACCACGAGATGCGGGCTTCGATGTTATAATAGGTAAGTACAGTTCTGAATGTACAGTAAATATTATTTTTTAGAAACATTTGAAATTACGAATTATTTACACACTTAAAATTTCTGTTATCAATTACGCAATCCTGTACTGTTTACTATGTTTATTTCTGGATTCATTTATGAAATAATAATCAAAATTAATAATGTAATCAAAACTAGTAGGAATTAATTTCTTAAGAAAAATTGCAAACCCTTTGGAATATTGTTATTTCCGCAGAGTAGGAGTCGTAAGCATGTCTCTGATGTGATCGGACGTATTTTTGTATTTTTATGGGAACAATGTAGTTTCGGCTTTGTTAATGTGAAAAATCAAAATGCTGTACGATATACTAAAATGTGAGAAAATATATTTATGTAAAAAAAAAATGCTGCGACAACAGTCATCAGATTTATTGAGTTCAAACCAACCGCGACGACCTCATGTGACGTTTTCAGCTTGAAGAATCAGACACCTAGACAAGAAGAACTGGAGCCAACTTACCATACCAAACAAAGTAAACTAGAAAGTTTATTGTAATCTTTGCTCCTCTTAAATCTGCATAAAAGACTTCGGTTAATAATTACTTGCACTGGACATTGTTTAATGTGGACAATAGATGGGGGGAGATAACAAGCGATCGAATACCATACCTTATGAACGTGTGCAATAGAGCTCTGAGACATAAAGAAGAACTATATATGCAACGAACATTGCTACTCTAATTGATGTCCTCCACTTGAAAACATGAGTTAATTTCAATAAGAAAGGATCCCACCTTCTGTTCTTATTCTTTGGACCTGGTACGTGAACGCTTTAATGCGAAGTGTAGGGCGAAAACGGCAACTCTCCTGCGGCGACTCAGAAGGCGGTTGACGTGACATGTGGAGACAGTCGTGAGAGAGCCGTCAGCGCACAGTAGTGGGTACACCGGGCCCTAGCGCTGCGTGGCGGACGTGACTGCGCCCAGCCCAGCCGGTGGATTAACCAGCCTGCGTTCCGTTCCGGAGCGGACGCGATGGAACGCCGATCGAAAACCGAATGCGGGCGGTCCCAACCTTTTCCTCTGCCTGTGAGCTTTCCCCTCTAATTAGCCATATTAGGAGCGACCTTGGCGTTAATGCTGGCCCGATACGAATTTATTGTCCCGTTCGGGGAAGGCGCTCCCTTTTTTCCTCTAATTAATAACCCGCCCGCTCCGTTCCTATTGGCATCCGGGGATATGGTCACAACAAAGGCCGCCCTCCTTTATATGGCCACAGTGGGACTCCCGCGTTATCTCAACTACTGCGGTACGCTGGGACGGTGTCTACCCCACTGCGCAGCCATTCCGAACGTCTGAACCAACAGTTCCACTTACAGTGCTTTTACGCTGAAATTACTTTTTTCCTTCTTCTTCCCTGGCGCATCTCTCTTACGATAGGTATCAACTGCAACCTCTCTACTTTCACGAGCCGTGTGCCACTTCCCTAACGTGTTGGTAACATCGTCAGTTTTTAGTATCATCCTCTGTTCCAAGCTCCTCCTCTATCTTCATCTCTTTCCTTCGATACAGGCAATTTCTTCATGATATACGTCCCAATCAAGGTGTTCCTCCACATTCTTATCATTTCTACTAATTTCTTTTCCCCCTCTCGTATTCTAAGAAGTACTACTGCATTCATTACTCTGCCAGTCATTCTTACTTTAGACGTTTTTTCTTCCACAACCACATGTCAAAACTATCAAATTATTCGTCCATTTTTTTTCTTTTTGATTGTCCACGATTCACTGGCATATAATGTTACATTCAAGATATAACACTTAGTGAATCCCTTCTTAGTTCTACCGGATATTTTATTGTTGTCAACAACCTTTTCATGTTTTGAAAGGCTCTTTGGTCCATAGATACTCTACTTCTTATGCCCTAAACATAGCTTCCATGTTTTGTTACCAAATTTCCACAGAACCTGAACGATTTTACTTGCTGCAAGATATTTGCCTTCAACGCTATTCTGGCAGAGCTTTCATGTTTGCTGCTTTTCATCACTTCGATATTTCATGCATTTATCCTTATTCAATAGTCTTTCCTAACTTACAATCCTCCACATTAAAGCCTCTAGTGCCGGCCGGAGTTGCCGAGAGGTTCTAGGCGCTTCAGTCTGGAACCGCGCTACCGTTACGGTCGCAGGTTCGAATCCTGCCTCGGGCATGGATGTGTGTGATGCCCTTAGGTTAGTTCTAAGTTCTAGGGGACTGATGACCTCAGTTGTTAAGTCCCATAGTACACAGAGCCATTTGAACCATAGCCTATAGTTCTTCCTTTGATTCTATCTACACTGATTCATTCACTATATTCTTTATTATTTTTATTCTTTCTTGCCCTACCGTTTTGTTTTTTACCTTTTCCTCGAGATTTATCCCTTAGTTTCTCTAAATAAATATTGAAAATTATAAACACGAATAAAATATAACGTATTTTTATGTTTTCCCCCTCTCTCCTCCACCCAAATCAATATTCAGTTATTAGTGATGTGACGTGGGGCAGAATAGGTCATAAATGTAATAGACATATTATGTGTCTGTGAGACCACCGAAACAATGAACAACCTGCAGGCTAAGTCCAGAGATCCATGGAGAAGGTGTATACCAACAAGAAAGCCAAAACTACAAAGCAATGTATGTAGCAAAGATGAAATTTTAAATAAGATGCGAGTGGAATATTGGATGCTGTAAATATGAAACGAGTAATTCATTTGCTAGATCCTGAAGACACCATAACCAGCATTTCATAAATAATGAACGAAACATGAAAATCGTAAGAACAAACAGTCAGAAGAAAAATATCCTCTTCCCCATTTTCAAAAAAAATTATGTCGGCATCCATAGCGTAGCAGTAGCTTTTGCGCTTATCACGCAGCGGGCCTGGGTTCGATTCCCAGCAGGGGACTGGGTGTTGTGCGTCCTTCATCATCATTATCATCATCATTGACCAGCAAGTCGCCGAAGTGGCGTCAACTAAAAAGGACTTTCAATACGGCGGCCGAACTACCCGTATGGGGCTTCCCGGCCAACAATGCTATACAGTCATTTCATATTTAAAAAATATTATGTATAAAATATAATTGTTTAAACAATTAACTAGTGTGAAACTTCCTGGCAGATTAAAACTGTGTGCCCGACCGAGACTCGAACTCGGGACCTTTGCCTTTCCAGGGCAAGTGCTCTACCAACTGAGCTACCGAAGCACGACTCACGCGCCGTACTCACAGCTGTACTTCTGCCAGTACCTCGTCTCCTACCTTCCAATACCTCCGCAATATCCTTTCTTTCAGGAGTGCTAGTTCTGCAAGGTTCGCAGGAGAGCTTCTGTAAAGTTTGGAAGGTAGGAGACGAGGTACTGGCAGAAGTAAAGCTGTGAGTACCGGGCGTGAGTCGTGCTTCGGTAGCTCAGTTGGTAGAGCACTTGCCCGCGAAAGGAAAAAGGTCCCGAGTTAGTGTCTCGGTCGGGCACACAGTTTTAATCTGCCAGGAAGTTTCATATCAGCGCACACTCCGCTGCAGAGTGAAAATCTCATTCTGGAAACATCCCCCAGGCTGTGGCTAAGCCATGTCTCCGCAATATCCTTTCTTTGAGGAGTGCTAGTTCTGCAAGGTTCGCAGGAGAGCTTCTGTAAAGTTTGGAAGGTAGGAGACAAGGTACTGCCAGAAGTAAAGCTGTGAGTACCGGGCGTGAGTCGTGCTTCGGTAGCTCAGTTGGTAGAGCACTTGCCCTCGAAAGGCAAAGGTCCCGAGTTCGAGTCTCGGTCGGGCACACAGTTTTAATCTGCCAGGAAGTTTCATATCAGCGCACACTCCGCTGCAGAGTGAAAATCTCATTCTGGAAACATCCCCCAGGCTGTGGCTAAGCCATGTCTCCGCAATATCCTTTCTTTCAGGAGTGCTAGTTCTGCAAGGTTCGCAGGAGAGCTTCTGTAAAATTTGGAAGGTAGGAGACGAGGTACTGGCAGAAGTAAAGCTGTGAGTACCGGGCGTGAGTCGTGCTTCGGTAGCTCAGTTGGTAGAGCACTTGCCCGCGAAAAGCAAAGGTCCCGAGTTCGAGTCTCGGTCGGGCACACAGTTTTAATCTGCCAGGAAGTTTCATATCAGCGCACACTCCGCTGCAGAGTGAAAATCTCATTCTGGAATTAACTAGTGTGGTTGTACTAGCTAGGTTGATAGGATAAAGTGTTACATATTTCGATCAACACTTTACCACCGCAAAACTACAGGTCACACCCACTCTGCTCTTAAATAGTTGTCCAAAAAAATCGGGTGATGTACGTCGTGTAACCCTTTTCTTCTTTCTTGTGGTCTTCTCTTTTCTCTTCGTGGTTCTTCTTCTTGGTATGCAAGTAAATTTTTAATAATAAATGAAAAGCACCAGTTTGCTTTTGTTCTACAATATTACTTTTATCGCTAACCGGTTTTCGGCTTACAAGGCCATCTTCAGACATTTACTGAGTATTATCACCAAAGAAGTTAAATGTTAGCAGACAACATTGGAAGAGAAGTAACACATCTAGAGTGAAGTAGAAACATACAGTAAGTAACATCTTTGCAATTAAATACCTTTTAATAATTAATAAATCAGATAAATAATTAATAAATAATAATACCTTTTAACAATTAATAATTAATTTATTATACCTTCTATGGCACACAGTTTTAATATGTCACGAAGTTTTATGTTAATTAATCCGCAGCACACCAAGGTTTGCATAATTTCCAACGTGGAGTGTGTAAATGTGCTTTTAAAAATAAAGTATCTTTTATTATTGTCCATGTAAGTCGTTGTGAAGGCACCTGGGAACTATGTTTACAAAATGGTGCCAATGGCTCTGAGCACTATGCGACTTAACGTCTGAGGATATCAGTCCCCTAGAACTTAGAACTACTTAAACCTAACTAACCTAAGGACATCACACACATCCATGCCCGAGGCAGGATTCAAACCTGCGTGCGACCGTAGCTGTCGCGCGGTTCCAGACTGATCTCCTAGAACCACTCGGCCACTGTGGCCGGCATTATGTTTACACGCTGATATTTCTCAGTGAAATAATCATCTTTTATTCTTTGCTTGATCTTGAGAGCTAAATTGCGCACCTCCTTGTCGGTATAGCAACTACCTAAGAAATTAATAGCGAATATCACCACAGGGCCCTTAGAATATTTCACACCGTTCATACGGTTCAGTTCTAGATAATACATCGGGAACGTAGTTCTTAGATCCTTTTATATAGTGCACCTCTAGTGTAAATTGCTGAAAAAATAAAACCTACCTCATTAAGCGATCCAGCAACAGTCTTTTACAATAGCCTAAAAACTATTTTTGCAGCCAGCCAGAGAGGGATGGAGAACATACCGTCCATAATTTCCAGTCTGCAAGTACACATCATTCTTTTGCTCACTGGAAGAAAATGTTTGTACTTGCTGTTTACTCTACGGCATCAGGAACTATGACTATAGATAAAAGTTTTGCGTTCCAACTGATTAATATATTCAGTAAAAGTTCACACCCACAAACATAATAATGTTACTGATAATAATAATATTAAGGTCCCTATTTGAAACAGCACTATTAGCAGTTCAGAGGCGACGTCTGCGCTACGTTCCAAGTAAAACAGTCTGTCGCCCTGGCTTCTCGTTATCAAAGTTAACTGCTCGCCCAAAAAGTGAAAAATAATCTCACCACTTGCCACGCGGTTTTTGTCGACGTTACAGGCGGGACATAAACAGTTACTTCCGTGAAATCTAAGCGATCCAGGACGGTGTACAGTCCTCGTGAGTTCACTTCCTGCTTTTGCCGAAAGCATGCGTTTGGTAGGTGCCTAGTTCAGATGTCATCCGAGGCAGAGCGTATGCCGGCGTTTGACTGAGGCCGACAGACAGCCAGCTCGGTGCGAAGTGCCTCCCATTTCTATTATTGCTCAAATGTTCAAATGTGTATGAGTTCCTAAGCGACCAAACTGCTGAGATTATTGTTTCCTGGACTTACACACTACTTAAACTAACTTATGCTAAGAACAACACACACACTCATGCCCGAGGGAGGACTCGAACCTCCGGCGGGAGGGGCCGCTCAATCCGTGGCACGGCACCTCTAACCGCGCGGCCACTCCGCGCTGCTTCCATTACTGTCTCTCTGAGCTTAGCTTATTTATACTGTATATGAGCGCGGCGGAACACCGACCGGAATATCTGCATCAACCACTGTAGGCACAAGTAGCATCATTTAAATGGACAAGTATTAATTATTATCTCTGCTGTGTAACAATTTACAATCTTCATAATTTTTATATAATAAAAGTTAAGTTTGCTTTAGTTACTAAAAAAGTTTTAGCCCGACTTCGTTTAAACTTTTCTGGGTAGAATTTTTAGAACGGAACCGTCAGTAGAACATGACCTCTCAATTACCTCGTTAAGAATGCTTGTACTGACTCTTATTGACACTAAAGTGTTGAAACTTGGACCAGCTTTATTTCACGAATGTAATCAAGTGCTGTAATCAGAACTTTCTATCATAAATACAGATGAACCAGTCCTCATTCGGCGAGGGAGATGGAAAACAGCCTTAAAAACCTTTCGCAGGCTGGCCGGCACACCGGACCTCGACACTTATCCGCCGGGTGTGGGACCGCACAGCTGACCGGGCGGGCCCATTTCGTTTTTACTTAAACTACGATTTGTGAAGCAATTGTTCTGTGTTCGCCTATTTCCTGGTCCCATTCTCCTTGGAATAATTCCACGAGTACACCATATTATGAGGCATACGTCGCTAATTTGAAAGATTCATGGGCGGTTCAATCCCGCGTCCGACCATCCTGATTTAGGTTTTCCGTGATTTCCCTAAATCGCTCCAGGCAAATGCTGGGATGGTTCCTTTGAAAGGGCACGGTCGACTTCCTTCCCCATCCTTTCTTAATCCGATGAGACCGATGATCTCGCTGTTTGGTCTCTTCCCCCAAAACAACGCAACCCCACAGGATGCTCAAAATAGGTGCGTTCACAAGCATCAGTTTCATATTATCAAATGCTTCCGCTGTATCTTCGTTTCATGTCCATTTTACTTTCTGTTTAGACAGACTTTATAAGCGTGGGTAATTTATAACCCCTTCGGCGGTAAGACCGTGCTAGTCCTAGAAATGAACGTAACTGCCTGACATACTATGGCTCTGGACAATCTTTTATTGGTCTTATCCTATCGGGGTCTGGCTAGTAGTAGGGTACAGGCGGCATGAGCGCAATTTTAATATCAAATTGATATGCAAATTAATTAAATAGATTAACTTTAATATTTTGTGCAAAAGAGATTGAATACAAGATGCTTGTGCAGTCTGCACTTGAACTCTGAAGGAGTGTATGGGATACACTTCAGGTTGGACTAACAAGGGACATCGAACATATATACAGATGAGTGACTGCTTTGGCTGGCGGGAGGATGTAACACAAGTAATGAAAAACATACACTGGCATACGTTCGGAGAAATATGTCGAACATCTCGTGAAAACTTGCTTAGAAGTTTTTAAGAATACCTTTCAGTGCAGAAGCTATGAATGTTTCTCAGCCTCCTACGTGTCTATCTTGTAGGAATCATCCATATACAATTAGATAAATAATATATCACACGAAGGCGTATAAGCAGCCTTTTTCCCCACTTTTCATACATGAATGGAACGGGAAGAAACCCTAACACACGGTTCAAAAAACATTGCATCTTCCACGAGGTTCGCAGATGTAGACGTACTGTATTCACACGAAAAAAATTTTAATCTAAATTAAGTAAAAACGTGCATTTAATAGTTTAGGCATCGCTCCCAAGAGGGGATCTTATAAAATGAGAATGCACTCATGCAAACGGCTGTAAATGTCTTCATCAGCCCATAATTCGGTGTACTGGAATTCTATCGAGCGACTGCGCTTCGTACTAATTTAAAAAAGTATATATGGGCTCGTTTTCTTCTGCTTTATGTCTCAAGCAAATCTTTTCGGAGAAATCATAAAATCCGGCTAACCACTGTTCGAGATTTATGTGAATGGATCTCCAGGAATAGTGAGGCTGTACTGGATACAAGGCTGGCTATAAACCATATGACGTGGTTGTTCGTGAGATTTTGCGCTATTGGATTCTAAACGCTGTCCAATTCTCTGAGTTTTGAATGATAATAATCTAGAGGACTGTCTGGCGCAGCTTGGAATTAACTTGGAATAGACTTGGAATGGCCAGTTCGCAGTTTCGGCACTTTCAGCCATTTTCAACTGTATCATACAACATCAAATGTAAATATCTGGCTCAGAGCGGAAACTTACGTTTTACAGTGAAATACGGACGAGTTACGTGACATCGCTGGGGGCCCTGGTCAGATTGAAATCGACGGACACCGGAGTGGCAGGTTGGAGTCCGATCAGCAGAAGCAGGCAGGCCGGGTGTTACGCAACGCCGGGGCCACCGTGGCGGATTTATTGCGAGGACGGGCGGGCAGGCGCGCGCCGCGTTTCGCCAGAGCCGGCTGAACACGGGAAGGCTCTCCGCGGCTATCGGGCGCGCATTCCTGGCCGCGGCGCGGCTACTGTGCGCCACCGGCCGCCTGCTTGCGTCACGCTCGCTGCCGCTCCCGCACTCCAGGGTGTCTAGAGAGCACTACTCAACGGCGACCCTTCCGTTTCAGTGTTGTTGTGGACTTCAGTCCGAACACTGGCTTCGTGCAGCTCTCCAAGCTGTTTTGTCCTGTGCAAGCCACTTCATCTCCGAATAACTACTGCAACCTTCATCCATTTGAACCTGCTTATTGCATTCACGCATGTACGTTTCTCTACAATTGCTGCACACCGCACCTTCCTTCACTGCGAAACTCATTATTCCTTGACGCCTCATCACGTGTTCTATGAACCGATTCCTTCTTTTAATCAGTTCCTGCCATAAATTTCTTTTTTCCCCACTTCGGTTCAGCACCTTCACATTAGCTTCTGATCTTCAGCGTTCTTCTGTAGCACTCCACTTCAAAATCTTCTATACTCTTCGCGTCTGAAATACTTATCGTCCACATTTCATTACCCTACAAGGCCACGCCCTAGCAAACACTTTCAGAAAAGACTATTACTCGATGTTAACAAGTTACTCTCTTTACAACAGATTTTGTTTGAATTGCATTCTACATTTTTAATCCTCTCTATTTCGTCCGTCATCAATTATTTTGCTGCGCAAATAGCAGAATTTATGTACCACTTTTAGTGTTTCATCTCCTAATCTCATTCCATCGGCATCACCGGATGTGATTCGACTATTGTCTAGTTGTAATGGTTCTTTATTTACGTGACCGCTACGGGACTCCAACCCCAGTTCTCGATACCAGTAATATCGTACTACTATTCTGCGAAGCAACAGACATATTTTTGTGACAATATTCACATTTGGTTTTATTAATGTATAGGTATTTCGATGTATCGATAAATTACAGTGATATGGTTCTTGTGTGTATTCATTTCTGTGAGACTGTCATAATCTTTAACTCACTTGTAACGGTTTTGGCCGCGAATGCGCACAGAGAAGTCTTTGTTTCACTTTTCAGAAGTTAAGTTGTTATTTCGCTTTGTAAAAGAACAGTCAAGTCTTGTGTTTGCTTAAACTGTAAATTAAATATATGAAGATTGATACAAAACTGTTTTCTTGATGATGTGACAATTAAGAAGTATATGTGAATTTACAAGAAGTTTAATAACAATGTGGATCGTGAACACCAAGTCAAAAATTATTTCTACCATACCATTGTTCTGATATGGGATTGTTTGATCATTAAGAATTTCCTGAAAAACGCATTTGTTAGCTCTTCAAATATTGCTAAAATACAGATCTGGACCTTCTAGCAGTCAAACTGGAATCACCCTAGAATAAATAAGATGAGCCATAACAACTTCGACGAAATCTACGTGGGAATCCATGCAAGATAAGTGCCAAAATTAATGACTTTTTTACAGTAACTTCATTATTTACATTCTGACGATACCATCGACAGTCAATAACTTCGTTGTTGCCCGATAAAGCGAACATATGCCGCGTGAGCAACATTATTAAACTGACTTCTAACCTACTTTGCAAGTGGTGGTATTGTTAGACAATAATCTAGTTTTGCTTTTATTGATGTTGACGTATCCTGTTTTCAAGGCACTATCTCATTCTGGAAACATCCCCCAGGCTGTGGCTAAGCCATGTCTCCGCAGTATCCTTTCTTTCAGGAGTGCTAGTTCTGCAAGGTTCGCAGGAGAGCTTCTGTAAAGTTTGGAAGGTAGGAGACGAGATACTGGCACAAGTAAAGCTGTGAGTACCGGGCGTGAGTCGTGCTTCGGTAGCTCAGATGGTAGAGCACTTGCCCGCGAAAGGCAAAGGTTCCCGAGTTCGAGTCTCGGTCGGGCACACAGTTTTAATCTGCCAGGAAGTTTCATATCAGCGCACACTCCGCTACAGAGTGAATATCTCATTCTGGAAACATCCCCCAGGCTGTGGCTAAGCCATGTCTCCGCAGTATCCTTTCTTTCAGGAGTGCTAGTTCTGCAAGGTTCGCAGGAGAGCTTCTGTAAAGTTTGGAAGGTAGGAGACAAGGTACTGCCAGAAGTAAAGCTGTGAGTACCGGGCGTGAGTCGTGCTTCGGTAGCTCAGATGGTAGAGCACTTGCCCGCGAAAGGCAAAGCTCCCGAGTTCGAGTCTCGGTCGGGCACACAGTTTTAATCTGCCAGGAAGTTTCACTATCCATTCTTTTCAACTGCACATAATGAATTAAAGAGGGTCCGTCATTTTGCAACTATGCAATTGTTCTTTTCCTTCAATGCCCAAACATCTTTCACCACAGTCGTGGCATCCTCAGGGTCTTTTTTACCTTTTTATTTTTAGTGAAATACATGTAGATTTATTTGCGTTAGGAAATATGGTGCGAGTTCCCCGGAGCTGAGGGAACAAAGTTCGTACTGTTCCCTCACATGCTGGATCTAGTGCTGCAGGGGAGTCCAAATAGAAGCATGGGTTACAAAACTGCCGCAAAGGAGGACACAGTACTAACTCCCTACTAAGTTCTGGTGGTGGGTTCACGTATTACAATAATGAAAATAGTTACTCAACTAAATGAGAATCAATGATCCTTCACTATTATGTTATTCGTTATTTATTCAAATCACTTAAGAAAGGCAAGTCTTCCGGTCCAGATGGAATATCAATCAAGTTCCTTTCAGAGTATGCAGACACAATAGCGCCTTTCTTAGCAATCATATACAACCGCTCACTTGACGAAAGGTCTGTTCCTAAAGACTGCAAAGTAGCACAGGTCAGACCAATATTCAAGAAACGAAATAGGAGTGACCCATTGAATTACAGACCCATATCACTGACCTCAATTTGCAGTAGGATTTTGGAGCATATACTGTACTCGAACATTATGAATCATCTTGAAGAAAATGACTTATTGATACATTACCAACACGGATTCAGAAAATATCGTTCTTGTGCAACACAGCTAGCTCTTTATTCCCATGAAGTAATGAGTGCTGTCGACAAGGATCTCAGATCGATTCCATATCCCTAGATTTCCAGAAGGCTTTTGATACCGTCACCTCACAAGCGACTATTAATCAAATTGCGTGCATATGGAGTATCTTCTCAGTTGTGTGACTGGATTCGTGATTTCCTCTCAGAGAGGTCACAGTTCAAGTAGAACAGAAGTGATATCTGGCGTTCCGCAAGGTAGGCCCTCCGCTATTCCTGATTTATATAAATAATCTAGGTGATAATCTGAGCAGCCCCCATAGATTGTTTGCAGATGACGCTGTAATTTACCGCCTAGTAACATCATCAGACGATCAATTCCAATTACAAAATGATCCAGAGAGAATTTCTGTGCCGGCCGGTGTGGCCGAGCGGTTCTAGGCGCTTCAGTCTGGAACCGCGCGACCGCTACGGTCGCAGGTTCGAATCCTGCCTCGGGCATGGATGTGTGTGATTTCCTTAGGTTAGTTAGGTTTAAGTAGTTCTAAGTTCTAGGGGACTGATGACCTCTGAAGTTAAGTCCGATAGTGCTCAGATCCATTTGAACCATTTTTTAGAATTTCTGTATGGTGCGAAAAGTGGCAATTAGAACTAAATAAAGAAAAGGTCATCCATATAGGTACTAAAAGAATTCCGATAAATTTTGGGTATACGATAAATCGCACAAATCTAAGGACTGTCTCTTCGACTAAACACCTGGGAATTACAATTACGAGCAACTTAAATTGGAAAGACCACAGGGATAATATTGTGGGGAAGGCGAAACAAAGACTGCGCTTTGTTGGCAGAACACTGAGAAGATGCGACAAAGCCCGCATCTCGTGGTCGTGCGGTAGCGTTCTCGCTTCCCACGCCCGGGTTCCCGGGTTCGATTCCCGGCGGGGTCAGAGATTTTCTCTGCCTCGTGATGGCTGGGTGTTGTGTGCTGTCCTTAGGTTAGTTAGGTTTAAGTAGTTCTAAGTTCTAGGGGACTGTTGACCTCAGATGTTAAGTCCCATAGTGCTCAGAGCCATTTGAACCATTTTTTTTGATGCGACAAACCCACTAAAGAGATAGCCTACATTACACTTGTCCGTCTCCTGCTGGAATATTGCTGCGCGGTATGGGATCCTTACCAGGCAGGACAGACGGAGGACATCGAAAAAGTGCAAAGAAGGGCAGCTTGTTTCGTGTTATCGCGCAATAGGGGTGAGAGTGTCACTGATATGACACGCGAGTTGGGCTGGCAGTCACTGAAAGAAAGGCGATTTTCTTTGCGGCGAGATCTATTTACGAAATTTTAATCACCAACTTTCTCTTCCGAATGCGTAAATATTTTGTTGACATCCACCTACGTAGGCAGAAATGATCATCATGATAAAATAAGAGAAATCAGAGCTCGAACGGAAAGATTTAGGTGTTCCTTTTTCCCACGTGCCATTCGAGAGTGGAATGGTAGAGAAGTAGTATGAAAATGGTTCGATGAACCCTCTGCCAGGCACTTAAGTGTGAATTGTAGAGTAACCATGTAGATGTAGATAAGGGAAGAAAAACAGTATCACCATAAGCACCAAATGCGCCTGAAATGAAAAGGTAGAATAAACTTTCTAACATAAAAAATTACACAGCAACAATGACCAATAATACTTACCCCAGTATTTATCTAAAGTCTTTGGAGGAAGTCTGTAATTGATATGGTTAAGGAAATACGTACAGTTATCTTCCTCATGACTGCACTACACGAATTCCCTCATCTTTTACTATTAGGATGAGTGATTACCCGACTCAAACAGTACAAGAGGAAAAAGCAATTCATTAACTGCACGACTCAGCTCTGTTTTCCACTTATATTAGTGTTGACCAAACACCACATTACCTAACCTGAAATCTAACCATACAACCCCTTGTTGTGGACTCAGAAGTTTTCATTGCAAGCTGTTCTCACTGCAGCTGCCTTAATGATAACGGCTGCAGACGACGCAGTGCTGCTGTTAAGTCCCATCCTAACTTTATTTCTGAGCAGCGTATTCAGGTAGGATGCTACCCCATGTGCCACCACAAGCCGTTGGTCCAAGGTAGATGTCCACTCCAATACTCCATGCACGATGGAAGACTTTGTAGAACCCTGAATCAAAATGCTCAAGACTTCTCTCCACAGAATGAGGGAAGAGTTGAACTCACTCTGCGTTGGAGTCAGAATGACCCTGCCTCGCTCTATAGGGCTCACCAATCTGAACTTAGCTCAATGTGCTCTTTCCAGACCAATGAACATTCTGAAGAATCGTGTGGCAGACGTGAGACACTGCACTCAATCAAGGGAATGGACAATAATATCTAACTCCCACGAGCGAAGTCAGCACAGAAGAATGCATTTCCATCAGATGTGCGCCCAAACTCCTTCCTCTAACTTCTCACACAGGCGTCGAGTGACTCTCCTTTAAGAATGCAACTCTCGGCATCGGCATTGTGCACTATCTGTTTCTAAAGAAGGTGTTCTCTGGCAAGTATGCAGAACAGAGGCTGAGTGAAACCCCCTGCTGTTTTTAGGTCCAGGTAGGCACCACCATGAATCAGCAAGTGACCTGGCTAGACAGAGTTCTCATCCCGTGCACTCACTCCAGCAAGTTTCCGAACAGGAACCCTGTCATAAATTCGTCTCTCTTCCCCAGCCTGGGCTACAGAACTTCCCGCAAATTCTAGCCCTGCTTATTACTGCGCCACATGCATTGATTTTATACTACATGTAGGGAGATGAAATTAACTGAAGAACCCACTATACATGGACCCAGTAATCACTCACTGCCCCTATGTAAGTTAACCTGACATTAAGATAAGTACAAACTTGTATAACCTCGATCGTAATTTAGCAAAGTATTCAATTAAAAATGAAAGAAGGAAGCCAGGCAAGGCTATCACTTCTCAATGACACATCAGATTTTCTTGTTGTTTGAATTACATACGTATTTCACCTTTTGTTTATATTATGTGTGTCCTGTGGCTGCCAACCAAAATCAGCCACAAGACTAAATTAATATTCCATGTCATCTCCAAAAATAGGGATGTTAGGGTATCATCTGAATTAAATTTTTATTTAGGATATAATCTTAAGAAACGTATATTCCGGCGAAATCGTGGCATATACCCCTTTCTAGGCATATCATCCCCCCATGAACCATGGACCTTGCCGTTGGTGGGGAGGCTTGCGTGCCTCAGCGATACAGATGGCCGTACCGTAGGTGCAACCACAACGCAGAGGTATCTGTTGAGAGGCCAGACAAACGTGTGGTTCCTGAAGAGGGGCAACAGCCTTTTCAGTAGTTGCAGGGGCAACAGTCTGGATGATTGACTGATCTGGCCTTGTAACACTAACCAAAACGGCCTTGCTGTGCTGGTACTGCGAACGGCTGAAAGCAAGGGGAAACTGCAGCCGTAATTTTTCCCGAGGGCATGCAGCTTTACTGTATGGTTAAATGATGATGGCGTCCTCTTGGGTAAAATATTCCGGAGGTAAAATAGTCCCCCATTCGGATCTCCGGGCGTGGACTACTCAGGAGGACGTCGTTATCAGGAGAAAGAAAACTGGCGTTCTACGGATCGGAGCGTGGAATGTCAGATCCCTTAATCGGGCAGGTAGGTTAGAAAATTTAAACAGGGAGATGGATAGGTTAAAGATAGATAGAGTGGGAATTAGTGAAGTTCAGTGGCAGCAGGAACAAGACTTTTGGTCAGGCGAATACAGGGTTGTTGTTGTTCTGGGCTTCAGTCCTGAGACTGGTTTGATGCAGCTCTCCATGCTACTATATCCTGTGCAAGCTTCTTCATCTCCCAGTACCTACTGCATCCTACATCCTTCTGAATCTGCTTAGTGTATTCATCTCTTGGTCTCCCTCTACGATTTTTACCCTCCACGCTGCCCTCCAATGCTAAATTTGTGATCCCTTGATGCCTCAAAACATGTCCTACCAACCGATCCCTTCTTCTAGTCAAGTTGTGCCACAAACTTCTCTTCTCCCCAATCCTATTCAATACCTCTTCATTAGTTATGTGATCTACCCACCTTATCTTCAGCATTCTTCTGTAGCACCACGTTTCGAAAGCTTCTATTCTCTTCTTGTCCAAACTAGTTATCGTCCATGTTTCACTTCCATACATGGCTACACTCCATATAAATGCTTTCGGAAACGACTTCCTGACACTTAAATCTATACTCGATGTTAACAACTTCCTCTTCTTCAGAAACTATTTCCTTGCCATTGCCAGTCTACATTTTATATCCTCTCTACTTCGACCATCATCAGTTATTTTACTCCCTAAACAACAAAACTCCTTTACTACTTTAAGTGTCTCATTTCCTAATCTAATCCCCTCAGCATCACCCGATTTAATTTGAATACATTGCATTATCCTCGTTTTGCTTTTGTTGATGTTCATCTTATGTCCTCCTTTCAAGACACTATCCATTCCGTTCAACTGCTCTTCCAAGTCCTTTGCTGTCTCTGACAGAATTACAATGTCATCGGCGAACCTCAAAGTTTTTACTTCTTCTCCATGAATTTTAATACCTACTCCGAATTTTTCTTTTGTTACCTTTACTGCTTGCTCAATATACAGATTGAATAACATCGGGGAGAGGCTACAACCCTGTCTCACTCCTTTACCAACCACTGCTTCCCTTTCATGCCCCTCGACTCTTATAACTGCCATCTGGTTTCTGTACAAATTGTAAATAGCCTTTCGCTCCCTGTATTTTACCCCTACCACCTTCAGAATTTGAAAGAGAGTATTCCAGTTAACATTGTCAAAAGCTTTCTCTAAGTCTACAAATGCTAGAAACGTAGGTTTGCCCTTCCTTAACCTTTCTTCTGAGATAAGCCGTAAGGTTAGTATTGCCTCACGTGTTCCAACATTTCTGCGGAATCCAAACTGATCTTCCCCGAGGTCCGCTTCTACCAGTTTTTCCATTCGTCTGTAAAGAATTCGCGTTAGTGCTTTGCAGCTGTGACTTATTAAACTGATAGTTCGGTAATTTTCACATCTGTCAACACCTGTTTTCTTTGGGATTGGAATTATTATATTCTTCTTGAAGTCTGAGGGTGTTTCGCCTGTCTCATACATCTTGCTCACCAGATGGTAGAGTTTTGTCAGTACTGGCTCTCCCAAGGCCATCAGTATTTCTAATGGAATGTTGTCTACTCCCGGGGCCTTGTTTCGACTCAGGGCTTTCAGTGCTCTGTCAAACTCTTCACGTAGTATCGTATCTCCCATGTCATCTTCATCTACATCCTCTTCCATTTCCATAGGAAATGGGAGAGAAGGAAACATAGTAGGTGAATATGGATTGGGGGGAAGAAATGAAAGAGGAAGCTGCTTGTACAATTTTGCACAAAGCATAACTTAATCATAGCTAACACTTGGTTCAAGAATCATAAAAGAAGGTTGTATACCTGGAAAAATCTTGGAGATACTAAAAGGTATCAGATAGATTATATAATGGTAAGACAGAGATTTAGGAGCCAGGTTTTAAATTGTAAGACGTTTCCAGGGGCGGATGTGGACTCTGACCATAATCTATAGGTTATGAACTGTAGATTAAAACTGAAGAAACTGCAAAAAGGTGGGAATTTAACGAGATGGGACCTGGATAAACTGAAACAACCAGAGGTTGTACAGAGCTTCAAGGAGAGCATAAGGGAACAATTGACAGAATGGGGGAAAGAAATACAGTAGAAGAAGAATGGCTAGCTTTGAGGGATGAAGTAGTGAAGGCGGCAGAGGATCAAGTAGGTAAAAAGACGAGGGCTAATAGGAATCCTTGGGTAACAGAAGAAATATTGAATTTAATTGATGAAAGGAGAAAATATAAAAATGCAGTAAATGAAGCAGGCAAAAGGGAATACAAACGTCTCAAAAATGAGATCGACAGGAAGTGCAAAATGGCTAAGCAGGGATGGCTAGAGGACAAATGTAAGGATGTAGAGGCTTGTCTCACCAGGGGTAAGATAGGTACTGCCTACAGGAAAATTAAAGAGACCTTTGGAGAAAAGAGAACCGCTTGTATGAATATCAAGAGCTCAGATGGAAACCCAGTTCTAAGCAATGAAGGGAAAGCAGAAAGGTGGAAGGAGTATATAGAGGGTCTATACAAGGGCGATGTACTTGAGGACAATATTATGGAAATGGAAGAGGATGTAGATGAAGATGAAATGGGAGATATGATACTGCGTGAAGAGTTTGACACAGCACTGAGAGACCTGAGTCGAAACAAGGCCCCGGGAGTAGACAACATTCCATTAGAACTACTGACAGCCTTGGGAGAGCCAGTCCTGACAAAACTCTACCATCTGGTGAGCAAGATATATGAGACAGGCGAAATACCCTCAGACTTCAAGAAGAATATAATAATTCCAATCCCAAAGAAAGCAGGTGTTGACAGATGTGAAAATAGTAGAATCCGACCTCGGGGAAGATCAGTTTGAATTCCGTAGAAATATAGGAACACGTGAGGCAATACTAACCTTACGGCTTATCTCAGAAGAAAGGTTAAGGAAGGGCAAACCTACGTTTCTAGCATTTGTCACTCAATCTGTATATTGAGAAAGCAGTGAAGGAAACAAAAGAAAAATTCGGAGTAGGTATTAAAATCCATGGAGAAGAAATAAAAACATTGAGGTTCGCCGATGACTTTGTAATTCTGTCAGAGACAGCAAAGGACTTGGAAGAGCAGTTGAACGGAATGGATAGTGTCTTGAAAGGAGGATATATGATGAACATCAACAAAAGTAAAACGAGGATAATGGAATGTAGTCGAATTAAGTCTGGTGATGCTGAGGGGATTAGATTAGGAAATGAGACACTTAAAGTAGTAAAGGAGTTTTGCTATTTGGGGAGCAAAATAACTGATGATGGTCGAAGTAGAGAGGATATAAAATGTAGACTACATCGAGTATAGATTTAAATGTCAGGAAGTCGTTTCTGAAAGTATTTGTATGGAATGTAGCCATGTATGGAACTGAAACATGGACGATAAATAGTTTTGACAAGAAGAGAATAGAAGCCTTTGAAATGTGGTGCTACAGAAGAATGCTGAAGATTAGATGGGTAGATCACATAACTAATGAGGAGGTATTGAATAGGATTGGGGAGAAGAGAAATTTGTGGCACAACTTGACTAGAAGAAGGGATCGGTTGGTAGGACATGTTCTGAGGCATGA
Organism: Schistocerca nitens; assembly: GCF_023898315.1. Classification (NCBI taxonomy): domain Eukaryota; kingdom Metazoa; phylum Arthropoda; class Insecta; order Orthoptera; family Acrididae; genus Schistocerca; species Schistocerca nitens. The sequence continues at coordinate 924,391,581 of NC_064617.1, read as the reverse complement.
AGGGATCACCAATTTAGTATTGGAGGGCAGCGTGGAGGGTAAAAATCGTAGAGGGAGACCAAGAGATGAATACACTAAGCAGATTCAGAAGGATTTAGGTTGCAGTTGTTACTGGGAGATGAAGCAGCTTGCATAGGATATAGTAGCATGGAGAGCTGCATCAAACCAATCTCAGGACTCAAGACCACAACAACAACAACAGGCATAACATTACTACATTTGGCTTTTCCTGACCTGTGAGTGATTTTTATTCGCTGCAAAACGTGTTTTTATTGTTGGTAGTGACTTTAGAATGATTTGCGGGCATTGATAAAAATTTGCTAGGCTTTTGGTGCAGAGAACTGTTTAGTATGGTTTATTATGTACGCATTATGTTTCGTATCTTAACAGAGTTTACTCAAGTTTTCTCCTACTCACTTTTAAACTCTGGGTCTCGTTATGTTGCAGTGGCTTGGATATCATTTTTCTCTGCACAATGTAAGTTTTTGATATGCTTCTGATTGTCATTTGTTTCACTGTTTTGTTCTCGATTCATGACCATTTGTGTTTCTCTCTCTCTCTCTCTCTCTCTCTCTCTCTGTGTGTGTGTAAACTTCTGTTCTATGTGAAGTGTTTGTATAGAAAGGGGCCCACGTATCTGGCTAAATTGTATGCTGGTGTAGTTCTCAAATTTATCACAGTTCTGAACTGAAGAATGGGCTTGTGAATTTTTGATAAATTACTAAATGTTGACATGCCGTAGTTGTCCTGTGGTGCTATATTTATTTAGCTTTGTGAGAGAGTGGATTTGATGTTTCTTAACAGCTTCATGTATCTCTTGTGTGGGGTCACTTATTAGCTTTATTTGGTTTTCCGTTTTGAACTAACGTGTTTTCTCATAACAGAAGTTGAATTTATCGCGAATGGACCCAGAAGGATCACGCAAAGCTTTCTGACGTCGTTTCTTCCATACTTCTTTCATTCGTTCTCCATGTTTTATTTTTCTTTCTTCTGTCCATTTTGTTCCTGGTCTCTTTAGTGCTTCCTTCTCCGACAATACAATCCACTTTTCCACCTTATTTCTAAAAGTTTTTCTATCTTTGACATCTTTAAGTTCAATATTTGCTTTTTGTAAATCTAATTTTACTTGGCTAATCCATGGTGTTGTTGATTTGACTTTTTCTATGTAAGTGAGAATTCTGTTGGTGAGTCGTGTGGGGGGAAGTCTAGTGACATGTCCATAAAATTTTAATCTTCGCCTTCTTATGTCTGCTGCCAGGTTTGATATAGTTTCTGTGGTTCTTCTTGATTGTATCTGGTATCCTTCTTCTGTTAATTTTGGACCTAAAATCTTTCTCATAATTTTGCGTTCTTCTTTTAGTATTTTTTCTAAATCACATTTTGTGTGGAGTGTGAGCGTTTCACTAGCATATAGTGCTGCTGGCTTAATTACTGCGCAGTAGTGTCTGATTTTTGTGTTCGAGGAGATGCATTTTTTATTGTATATTTCATGTGTCATACCATATGCTCTCTTCATTTTCTGTTGTCTGATCTTCTGTGCAACTTTCTCTCCTCCGGTTGGCTCCAACATTTCACCTAAGTATTTAAAATGTTTTACTCTATTGATTTTTCCATATTTTGTGTTCAAACTGTGTATATGGAATTTCGTACAGAAAAATTCTGTCTTTTGAAACGAAATTTGTAAACCTACTTTATTCGCGCATTCCTTAAGGATCTCTATTTGTTTGGTGGCGATTTCTTCATCATCTGCAAGTATGGCCAAGTCGTCCGCGAATGCTAAACAAGATATCTCCACGTTGTCTTTGGTTCTACCAAGATGGATTGGTTTCTAGTAGGATTGATTTTTTAATTCTTTTTCCCATTCCTTAATGACTTTATCCAGGACTATATTAAACAGAAGTGGAGATAGCCCGTCACCTTGACGTACTCCAGTTTTTATGAGAAAAGGTTCAGAGATTTCTCCCCTGAATTTAACTTTAGATACAGTGTCTGTCAGTGATTCTTTGATAAGCCTTAGTGTTTTGGAGTCAAGTCCAAGTTCCTCTAAAATGTTAAACAAAGATTGCCGGTCAATTGAGTCATAGGCTTTCTTAAAATCTACAAATGTACAAATTATGGGGGCATTTCTAATTGCTTTGTGTTTTAATATTGTCTTTAAATTAAATATTTGTTCTATGCATGAGCGACCGGGGCGGAAGCCTGCTTGATAATCACCAATTTGGCGTTCCAGCTGCTCTTGTGTTCTTTTCAGCAGGCATGTTGAGAGAATTTTGTAGGTGACTTGTAAAAGTGAGATTCCCCTGTAGTTATTGACATTTGTTCTGTCTCCTTTTTTATGTAACGGGTGAATAAGGGCACATTTCCAATCCTCTGGTAATTGTTCTGTTTCCCATATTTTTGTTATTATTTTTGTGAGCTCTTGCAACGTCTTTGGTCCTAGGTTTTTTAATAGCTCTGCAACAATGCCATCTTCGCCAAATGTTCTATTATTTTTTAAGTTTTTAATGTGACATTTGATTTCTTCCTGTGTTGGTGGTAATGAATCCGGTTGAGCGTTGGCACAGATTTCTTTGGGAAACCTTAAACTAGGTTCTGGGCAATTTAGTAGGTTAGAAAAATATTGAGCCAATACTTGACAGTTTTCCTGGTTTGTTAGGGCTAATTTACCATCTGGTTTTCTGAAACATAAATTTTGAGGGATATATCCTCGTATTTTATCTGCGAAAGTTCTGTAGAAGTCTCTTGTATTATAGTTTTGGAAATTTTCTTCTATGGCATCCAGTTGTGCCTTTGTGTACTTCCTTTTTGCTTGCCTAATAGATTTTGAAACCTGTTTTCTAACCTCGTTAAATAAATGTAGACTTTCTTGTGATTTTTTACTGTTATATTCTTGAAATGCCTTTTTTCTCCTTTCCAATGCATTTTCACAGTCTGAATCCCACCAAGGGTGTTTGAATATCTTTTTCAAGGGAATAGTTTCCTTAGCTATTCGCGTGATTTTAGAATGAAATTCTTCCCATGTGTTTGCCTTTTCCTTCTCCCATTCTTCTTTTACTTTAGATTCTTTAATCTTCTTGGTGTCATATTTCTGTATTTCTGTTTTCTTCTGATGACTTCTTCGTGCTGTAAACTTGATTTTAATTCTAGTTAGGTAATGGTCTGAATCAATGTTTGCTCCTCTGCGTACTTGGACGTCGTAAATTTCTTTTTGTACTGGGTATGAAATCGCCACATGATCTATTTGAAACTCGCCAATTTGTTGTATAGGAGATCTCCATGTCTTTTGTTTTCTTGGACATTTTCTTAGAGATGTTGACATTATCTTCAGGTTATTCTGCTTACATAGTTCGACGAGCCTTGTACCATTTTTATTGTTAAATGTATGTGCAGGATATTTGCCTACGGTTTTTTGGTGGATTTTCTCTCTACCAATTTGGGCATTAAAATCGCCGAGTAGAACTTTTGTATCATCTTTTGGAATCTTGGCCATTATATTCTCCAAATTTTCCCAGAACTTTTCTGTTTCTGTGGGGTTTTTCTTATTGTCTCCGTTTGTGGGAGCATGAACATTAACCATTGTGTATGTTTTGTTGGCACATTGTAAGCGCATTGTCATTATCCTATTATTTACGGGAGTAACTTCCTTGATGGAGCTGAGCACGCTCTTGTGTATGATAAACGCCATCCCGAGATGGGGGGCTCCTCTTCCGATTCGTTTATCCGTCTTGCTCTTAAAGATGCGATAGTTGCCATAATCTGATGTTTCTTCATCTGTAAAACGTGTCTCCTGTAAAGCTAGTATTACTATCTTTTGCTTTTCAAGTTCTGTTGTAAGGTTTAGAAGTTTTCCTGGTTGGATTAATGTATTTATGTTAAAGGTTCCAATGTATGTAGGTGTTTTAAGTGGAAGTTTGCCAGAGAGCTCCGACTTTCTCTGATGTAATCGTGTAAGTCCAGGTTCCCCAGAATCCGAATTCCTGGTTGCCATCTGTTGATGGGTGGATTGGTTACCACCTGGGGTAATGTTGTTATTACTTGCACGAGTCATACTTGCTTGTAATCAAGTTGGTCCAGTGTTTCCACTGGGTGTTTAGAACCAGGGATTGTTAGTTCCTGGAGCATTATGACCAGCCGCACATTGTGTGAACAGACGCTGACCAGGATGCCGATGGTTCCCACTTCAGACGCGTCCTGGATTTGGGTGTTGACAGTGCTTATTGTAATGGCGGCACTTACTTGCCATGACACAGCAACGTCTTCGGGTTCTGTAGTTTTTGAATGAGTGTGACCCTTGCCAAAAGTCACCCTCCCACACCCTCGTGATGCTGCCGCCTCGGTCCGGGACTGCTTATTTGGGTTTCCCCTTATTCGCAGCTGTCCACCATATCTGATGGATTGTTCGCTATCCGCCACCTGCGACCCGCCCTGTACCTGAGGCTTGGACAGGGTATATATATATATAAAGCTGGAAGAAAGTAAAGATACAGGAAATCTCAGTGCAAGGCTAACCAGAGAACTTATAGTAGAGAAATCAGACTGATTATTAGAAAGAACGAAAATACCATCAATGGTGAGACAACCACATAGGAGAAAACAGTCATAAACCTAGACAACGAACTGAAGGTACATAATGCAATGGTCACAAGGGCAAACAAGGGGACTACATTGGTCACTGTGTGTGAAAGTGTCTACACGGGTAAAACAGCAAAGTTCATCACAGAAACTCAAATAACAAGGCTAAAAAGTGATCCCATACACAGATTTCAAAACACCGACAAAAGCTATTAAAAAGCATCAGACCCTTCCTCTCCAAACGCCAACTACAATGAACAACACGAAAACAACCACAGTCCACCCAAACTCAGTAGTTTACGAAAAATTCACAAGCCCGATGTTTTGATCAGACCTGTGATTTCAGAAATGCACCAGCTTATCATTTAGCCAGACACTTGCGCACTTCTCTACAAAAAGACTACACATAAACAAACAGAGGTTTAGAAAGGACCAATGACCTCATCGACAAAATCAAAGACCTGAATATACCTAATATACAGGTGGTAGACAAAGTAATGTGAACAGTGGTAGTAATGAGATGGTTGTGTTTGACGGTGAACAACGCAAGTAAGGCACGTGTCGCACTGGATTGTACGTATTCAGCACGGACTGGGCATTAGTGCAGGTTGTTTACGAGCAGTACACACTTCTTATTTACATTCAGTGTCCGAGGTCGTCGGAATTTCAAAGAGGGCAGATTGTGGGGTCAGGATTAACTGGAGCATCAGTGACCAAGACAGCCAATTTATAGAATGTTTCAAAAGCAGCTGTGTCAACAGTCATGACAGCCTACACAAAACATGGAAAGACATCATCATGTAAACGTAGTAGTGGGCTCAAATCAAAACTAAATGACAGAGATCGTCGTACGCTAACACGCATTGTGTGAAAACAACACAAAACTGCAGAGCTCAACAGCCATCTTCGAGACCCATTACCTATCGACACTGTCCGCCGAGAACTTCATAAAGCGAATATTCGTGGACGAACTGCTACACCGAAACGCTTAGTGACGACAACCAACGCAAAGAAGCTTAAAACAATGTGTCAAGAGTATAAAACCTGGACGGTCGATCAGTGGAAACACGTCATATGGTCCGACGAGTCAACGTTTTCGTCATTTCCAGCATCAGGCCGCGTTTATGTCTGGAGAACACCAAAAGAAGCTTACAATCCTGATGCTTGATTCCAAAGGTTGAGCGTGGAGGGAGAAGTGTGATAGTGTGGGTAGCCATATCGTCATGGTGTTCTGCAGGACTCACAATTACCCTCAAAGGACGTGTTACAGCCAATGATTATGTGAATTATTTAGGTGATCAGGTGCACCCCATGATACAAATGTTGTTCCCCAACAATGATGCCATATTTCAGGATGATAATACACCCATTCACACATCACGACAGTACAGTTGTGGCATAAGGAGCATGCAACTGCACTGCAGCCTCTTCCCTGGCCAGCACAGTCCCCAGACTTGAACATCATCAAATCCTTGTGAGCATTATTGGAGCGCAGACTCCGGACCAGATTTCCGCCTCCCTCGTCACTACAGGGGTTAAAAGAGGTTCTGATCGAAGAGTGGAATAACTGGAGACTATACAATCATTACATGCCAGTATTCCAAGAAGAATCGCAGTTGTATTACGGGCAATTGGGGGTCCAACCCCTTATCCCGATGTAAGCAAAGGTTTTCACATTACTTTGCCTATCCCTTGCAGTTACACTACTCTCACTTGACATCGCATCAAAGTACATCCAGAAACTAATTGAAGAAACAATCAAAATAATTGACAGATAACAAAGACAGACGAACATTACCCCAGAAGCACAGACACAAGAATTCTAAACTGTTTTTAAACTAATCACACAAAAAAATTATTTCAAAATTGAAGATGAATTCTACATCCAGCAGGAAGGACTCCATGGGAAGGCTCGTAAATGCCTTGTTGGATAACATTTTCCTTGTTGTTGTGATCTTCAGTCCTGAGACTGGTTTGATGCAGCTCTCCATGCTACTCTATCCTGTGCAAGCTTCTTCATCTCCCAGTACCTACTGCAACCTACATCCTTCTGAATCTGCTTAGTGTATTCATCTCTTGGTCTCCCTCTACGATTATTACCCTCCACGCTGCCCTCCAATGCTAAATTTGTGATCCCTTGATGCCTCAAAACATGTCCTACCAACCGATCCCTTCTTCTAGTCAAGTTGTGCCACAAACTTCTCTTCTCCCCAATCCTATTCAATACCTCCTCATTAGTTATGTGATCTACCCACCTTATCTTCAGCATTCTTCTGTAGCACCACATTTCGAAAGCTTCTATTCTCTTCTTGTCCAAACTGGTTATCGTCCATGTTTCACTTCCATACATGGCTACACTCCATACAAATACTTTCAGAAACGACTTCCTGACACTTAAATCTATACTCGATGTTAACAAATTTCTCTTCTTCAGAAACGATTTCCTTGCCATTGCCAGTCTACATTTTATATCCTCTCTACTTCGACCATCATCAGTTATTTTGCTCCCCAAATAGCAAAACTCCTTTACTACTTTAAGTGTCTCATTTCCTAATCTAATCCCCTCAGCATCACCCGATATAATTTGAATACATTCCATTATCCTCGTTTTGCTTTTGTTGATGTTCATCTTATATCCTCCTTTCAAGACACTGTCCATTCAGTTCAACTGCTCTTCCAAGTCCTTTGCTGTCTCTGACAGAATTACAATGTCATCGGCGAACCTTAAAGTTTTTACTTCTTCTCCATGAATTTTAATACCTACTCCGAATTTTTCTTTTGTTTCCTTTACTGCTTGCTCAATATACAGATTGAATAACATCGGGGAGACGCAACAACCCTGTCTCACTCCTTTCCCAACCACTGCTTCCTTTTCATGCCCCTCGACTCTTATAACTGCCATCTGGTTTCTGTACAAGTTGTAAATAGGCTTTCGCTCCCTGTATTTTACCCCTGCCACCTTCAGAATTTGAAAGAGAGTATTCCAGTTAACATTGTCAAAAGCTTTCTCTAATTCTACAAATGCTAGAAACGTAGGTTTGCCTTTTCTTAATCTTTCTTCTAAGATAAGTTGTAAGGTTAGTATTGTCTCACGTGTTCCAACATTTCTATGGAATCCAAACTGATCTTCCCCGAGGTCCGCTTCTACCAGTTTTTCCATTCGTCTGTAAAGAATTCGCGTTAGTACTTTGCAGCTGTGACTTTATTAAACTGATAGTTCGGTAATTTTCACATCTGTCAACACCTGTTTTCTTTGGGATTGGAATTATTATATTCTTCTTGAAGTCTGAGGGTGTTTCGCCTGTCTCATACATCTTGCTCACCAGATGGTAGAGTTTTGCCAGTACTGGCTCTCCCAAGGCCATCAGTATTTCTAATGGAATGTTGTCTACTCCCGGGGCCTTGTTTCGACTCAGGTCTTTCAGTGCTCTGTCAAACTCTTCACGCAGTATCTTATCTCCCATTTCATCTTCATCTACATCCTCTTCCATTTCCATAATACTGTCCTCAAGTGCATCGCCCTTGTATAGACCCTTATATACTCGTTCCACGTTTCTGCTTTCCCTTCTTTGCTTAGAACTGGGTTTCCAACTGAGCTCTTGATATTCACACAAGTAGTCCTCTTTTCTCCAAAGGTCTCTTTAATTTTCCTGTAGGCAGTATCTATCTTACCCCTAGTGAGACAAGCCTCTACATCCTTACATTTGTCCTCTAGCCATCCCTGCTTAGCCATTTTGCACTTCCTGTCGATCTCATTTTGTGACGTTTGTATTCCCTTTTGCCTGCTTCATTTACTGCATTTTTATATTTTCTCCTTTCATCATTTAAATTCAATATTTCTTCTGTTACCCAAGGATTTCTATTAGCCCTCGTCTTTTTACCTACTTGATCCTCTGCTGCCTTCACTACTTCATCCCTCAGAGCTACCCATTCTTCTTCTACTGTATTTCTTTCCCCCATTCCTGTCAATTGTTCCCTTATGCTCTCCCTGAAACTCTCTAAAACCTCTGGTTCTTTCAGTTTATCCAGGTCCGATCTCCTTAAATTCCCAACTTTTTGCAGTTTCTTCAGTTTCAATCTGCAGTTCATAACCAATAGATTGTGGTCAGAATCCACATCTGCCCCTGGAAATGTCTTACAATTTAAAACCTGGTTCCTAAATCTCTGTCTTACCATTATATAATCTATCTGATACCTATTAGTATCTCCAGGATTCTTCCAGGTATACAACCTTCTTTTATGATTCTTGAACCAAGTGTTAGCTATGATTAAGTTATGCTCTGTGCAAAATTCTACAAGGCGGCTTCCTCTTTTATTTCTTCCCCCCAATCCATATTCACCTACTATGTTTGCTTCTCTCCCTTTTCCTACTGACGAATTCCAGTCACCCATGACTATTAAATTTTCGTCTCCCTTCACTACCTGAATAATTTCTTTTATCTCGTCATACATTTCATCAATTTCTTCATCATCTGCAGAGCTAGTTGGCATATAAACTGTAGTAGGCTGGGGCTTTGTGTCTATCTTGGCCACAATAATGCGTTCACTATGCTGTTTGTAGTAGCTAACCCGCACTCCTATTTTTTTATTCATTTTTAAACCTACTCCTGCATTACCCCTATTTGATTTTGTATTTATAACCCTGTAATCACCTGACGAAAAGTCTTGTTCCTCCTGCCACCGAACTTCACTAATTCCCACTATATCTAACTTTAACCTATCCATTTCCCTTTTTAAATTTTCTAACCTACCTGCCCGATTAAGGGATCTGACATTCCACGCTCCGATCCGTAGAATGCCAGTTTTCTTTCTCCTGATAACGACATCCTCTTGACTAGTCCCCGCCCGGAGATCCGAATGGGGGACTATTTTACCTCCGGAATATTTTACCCAAGAGGACGCCATCATCATTTAATCATACAGTAAAGCTGCATGTCCTCGGGAAAAATTACGGCTGTAGTTTCCCCTTGCTTTCAGCCGTTCACAGTACCAGCACAGCAAGGCCGTTTTGGTTAATGTTACAAGGCCAGATCAGTCAATCATCCAGACTGTTGCCCCTGCAACTACTGAAAAGGCTGCTGCCCCTCTTCAGGAACCACACGTTTGTCTGGCCTCTCAACAGATACCCCTCCGTTGTGGTTGCATCTATGGTACGGCCATCTGTATCGCTGAGGCACGCAAGCCTCCCCACCAACGGCAAGGTCCATGGTTCATGGGGGAATCATCTTACAAACAAAACCTTTCAAGAAATAATAAAACCTGAACTTTACAAATAAACAGAAATCACAGAAAATTCGAAATTAGTTTCATTAGACATTGGCAGTCTGCACAATAACACCTCAGTCACTGAAACTCTCCGAATGATCAACGAACCCACCCTCTGTGACTGTCTGGGTTAGCACGAAAATCGGCCTCTGACCATCAGATGAGGCACCACGTGCTGGATCAGATGTAGTCAACATTCGGTGGCAGCTCGTACCTGTTGCTGAAGTGTAAGGTTGGAGTCGTGCAGCCAATTCCCATTTTCACTTTCCACTCGGGGATACGTAAATGCACCACAGTCCATCACTCACCATCAAGTGAGGACGTACTGTTCAGATAATGCACATCGGAAGACGCTGTGACAATCGAGTTGCCAGGGGCTTCCCAGCACCAGAGGTGTCGCGACTTTCACCACTAGTGCCTCAACATCGCTAGTTAGGGCAGCAGTCAGAAGCCAGTGGACTGTGGCCAACGTAACTTCTAGCTGTTTGCAGAGAGCGGCCACCTATCCTTGTTTCCACATACAACACAGTCCCTGACCATTTCCTACTAAGTAAAAGACTATATAATATAACGAATAATTGTGCTAACTAATCAGCTAGGGACTAATTCAGAAAGAAGAAGGAAGAGGAGCACTGCAGTTCCTTCTCTAAATCCCCGCACAAACGAAAAAATGGCTGACATCGAAATAAGTGTCCAAGGAATAGAAAAGCAACTGGAATCACTCAATAGAGGAAAGTCCACTGGACCTGACGGGATACCAATTCGATTCTACACAGAGTACGCGAAAGAACTTGCCCCCCTTCTAACAGCCGTGTACCGCAAGTCTCTAGAGGAACGGAGGGTTCCAAATGATTGGAAAAGAGCACAGGTAGTCCCAGTCTTCAAGAAGGGTCGTCGAGCAGATGCGCAAAACTATAGATCTATATCTCTGACGTCGATCTGTTGTAGAATTTTAGAACATGTTTTTTACTCGAGTATCATGTCGTTTTTGGAAACCCAGAATCTACTCTGTAGGAATCAACATGGATTCCGGAAACAGCGATCGTGTGAGACCCAACTCGCGTTATTTGTTCATGAGACCCAGAAAATATTAGATACAGGCTCCCAGGTAGATGCTATTTTTCTTGACTTCCGGAAGGCGTTCGATACAGTTCCGCACTGTCGCCTGATAAACAAAGTAAGAGCCTACGGAATATCAGACCAGCTGTGTGGCTGGATTGAAGAGTTTTTAGCAGACAGAACACAGCATGTTTTTATCAATGGAGAGACGTCTACAGACGTTAAAGGAACCTCTGGCGTGCCACAGGGGAGTGTTATGGGACCATTGCTTTTCACAATATATATAAATGACCTAGTAGATAGTGTCGGAAGTTCCATGCGGCTTTTCGCGGATGATGCTGTAGTATACAGAGAAGTTGCAGCATTAGAAAATTGTAGCGAAATGCAGGAAGATCTGCAGGTGGTAGGCAATTGGTGCAGGGAGTGGCAACTGACCCTTAACATAGACAAATGTAATGTATTGCGAATACATAGAAAGAAGGATCCTTTATTGTATGATTATATGATAGCGGAACAAACACTGGTAGCAGTTACTTCTGTAAAATATCTGGGAGTATGCGTGCGGAACAATTTGAAGTGGAATGATCATATAAAATTAATTGTTGGTAAGGCGGGTACCAGGATGAGATTCATTGGGAGAGTCCTTAGAAAATGTAGTCCATCAACAAAGGAGGTGGCTTACAAAACACTCGTTCGACCTATACTTGAGTATTGCTCAACAGTGTGGGATCCGTACCAGATCGGGTTGACGGAGGAGATAGAGAAGACCCAAAGAAGAGCGGCGAGTTTCGTCACAGGGTTATCTGGTAATCGTGATAGCGTTACGGAGATGTTTAGCGAATTCAAGTGGCAGACTCTGCAAGAGAGGCGCTCTGCATCGCGGTGTAGCTTGCTGTCCAGGTTTCGAGAGGGTACGTTTCTGGATGAGGTATCGAATATATTGCTTCCTCCTACTTATACCTCCCGAGGAGATCACGAATGTAAAATTAGAGAGATTCGAGCGCGCACGGAGGCTTTCAGACAGTCGTTCTTCCCGCGAACCATACGCGACTGGAATAGAAAAGGGAGGTAATGACAGTGGCACGTAAAGTGCCCTCCGCCACAAACCGTTGGGTGGCTTGCGGAGTGTAAATGTAGAGTAGATGTAGATGTAGAGGTCTCAGGAACCAAGTAATTAAGCGACACAAGCGCTTAGAGCGATTGAAAAGTGCTCTAAAAACTTAACTCACTATACACAAACAGTGTAAAAATTCACAAAAGCTTTCATTAAATTAAATATCACTATTATAAACGGATGAATAATAGCTATTGCTCACTTCTACTCAGAAGTATGTGAGAATACTACTAAACTAATCTATACAAACTGTGTACTTACTATGAGCTGTTGTTGCTGTAAGTCCTGCTATACAACTAGAGCACTGCTGATATTTCATTGCTTGCAGAGGTCGTAGAAATCAAGTAAGCAAGGGGACAGTAGCGCTTACAGCAGTAGGAACCCTATGAGGTTAAGGCCAGATACGGCCGAGCACGCGATGAGTCTGACAGCTGTAGGGGGCTCGTCGGCCGTGCTATCTGCAGGCTGTACGAAAGCGCAGCCGCGCGCGAGTCGCCGCGTTTGCTTGCGATGGATATCGGCGGATTCGAGTCGCTCAGTTCAGCAGACGGCAGAGCTAAGTGTCCGTGATTGGCGTGGGATGAAAAATACCATGGTTGCAGGAGGCCAGCAGGTAAACTTGGAGCCTTGGCAATTGATCGGGGAAGAGCCGGGAGCACTTGCCGGCGGAAAAGAGCACAGAGACGATAGCTGCCTTGGCGGAAACGAGTCACTAAGGTACCAACTAAACACACCTAAATTCAACAAAGACTTATCCAATAATGTTATAGAATAAACAAGCATACCTTTAAAAAGAGAAAAATAAAACCAGTACGTGTATGAAAACGCGCCATCAATAAAACCCGAACTCTGTTACTAACTGTTCAAGTTTTTGCAGATTAAATGAACTTCAAAATTCATATCTTCCCGACGCCACTGGCGATCTTGATAAACTATATGTTTATGTATAGACCTCTTGGAGCTCTATCAAGATATACCAATATAATTTTTATAGATATAATGTATTTTAAACTTTATACATGAAGTTTGTATTCTGAGCTATAAAATGTCTACCCTTATAAAATAATAATACAATAGTAAAAGTAGAGACAGAGTAGTAAACTAGGCAAAATAAGTATATTTATTTCTACTTGTTTACAGTTTTTAAACACAATAACATCGTAAACTCAACTTCTGCACTGACAAAGCAGTAATTTATGAGACAACTACAAGACTTACCAAAAATGAAACTCATTATATAAAATCTGCGAAAATTTTCTGTCATCGATAATCGACGTGTGAATCCTGAGTCTGAAGTGTTGAAAGTTTTCTAAGTACCGATTTAGTGACTTGTAAAATCCGTACGTGTCGGAGGCGAAAACTCACAATTATTTCACGCAGGTTATCTATTGTAGAACTTGTGGAATTTCTGGACGTTGGTGAGTGGCTAAACTTATAATTCTCCCATTGGACAGAGATGGACTCAGAACAAAGTTGATTACTCGAACTACTTATTAGTTGAGGAGGTGTAGTGCATTGACCTCGTAATATAACAAAATTTAATTCTGTCGTTACGTGGATTCAATCAGGAAAAAGCGATCAGTAAACTTTGTTTGTGTTACATCGAATCCTTATTGGGTTGTGAAAATCACTACATAATAAATCATACCTACATTTTATTATTATCCAAAAATTGTGTGAATAAGTACAGGGCAGTGCGACAGATGCGTTAGTTGTTTCCTATACGATAAACGTAGCTAAGTAACTTAAAAATAACCATGCATTCAGAAACCCAGGATTAATTTTATTATTATCTATTCATTTATTTTATTATTACGATAATATTTCATACTGTATACTCTTACCTGAGATTACAGACTTTAATCACTCGTTTACATTCGCCTGTTGCTACATTTGCCTGCAGTATCTATAGCAGTATCCAAAGAAGTAAAATTTGTGTGTTTCATAAGAACATTAGAGGACTGAAAAATAAGATAGATCAGCTTCTCGTATGCCTAGAAAATGGGGTAAATTCTGAAAGTATAGATGTTTTGTGTCTGTCTGAACACCATGTAACCGCAGGGATGGAGAAGTTAAATTTAAGGTATTACAGATTAGCATCTTATTCATGTAGGTCAACATGGGGAAAGGAGGAGTTGCTACGTAGATAAAAACTGGACACAAAGTCAAAAATATTGAAATAAATAGTTTTGTGTAGGTCAGATCCCTGAAGCCTGTGCTTGTGAGTTGCTACTACAATATACTTCTATAGTAGTTGTAACAATCTACAGATCTCCTCAAGGTAACTTTCAGCTATTCATTAAAAATCTTGAGGCATTATTGAGCTACCTGTCAGACAAAAAGAAGCAGCTAGTGGTTTTAATGTAGATTTCTTAAAAGATACGTATAGGAAAAATGAGCTAGAATCTTCGTTTGGTTGTTTCAATCTACACTCCTGGAAATGGAAAAAAGAACACATTGACACCGGTGTGTCAGACCCACCATACTTGCTCCGGACACTGCGAGAGGGCTGTACAAGCAATGATCACACGCACGGCACAGCGGACACACCAGGAACCGCGGTGTTGGCCGTCGAATGGCGCTAGCTGCGCAGCATTTGTGCACCGCCGCCGTCAGTGTCAGCCAGTTTGCCGTGGCATACGGAGCTCCATCGTAGTCTTTAACACTGGTAGCATGCCGCGACAGCGTGGACGTGAACCGTATGTGCAGTTGACGGACTTTGAGCGAGGGCGTATAGTGGGCATGCGGGAGGCCGGGTGGACGTACCGCCGAATTGCTCAACACGTGGGGCGTGAGGTCTCCACAGTACATCGATGTTGTCGCCAGTGGTCGGCGGAAGGTGCACGTGCCCGTCGACCTGGGACAGGACCGCAGCGACGCACGGATGCACGCCAAGACCGTAGGATCCTACGCAATGCCGTAGGGGACCGCACCGCCACTTCCCAGCAAATTAGGGACACTGTTGCTCCTGGGGTATCGGCGAGGACCATTCGCAACCGTCTCCATGAAGCGGGGCTACGGTCCCGCACACCGTTAGGCCGTCTTCCGCTCACGCCCCAAAATCGTGCAGCCCGCCTCCAGTGGTGTCGCGACAGGCGTGAATGGAGGGACGAATGGAGACGTGTCGTCTTCAGCGATGAGAGTCGCTTCTGCCTTGGTGCCAATGATGGTCGTATGCGTGTTTGGCGCCGTGCAGGTGAGCGCCACAATCAGGACTGCATACGACCGAGGCACACAGGGCCAACACCCGGCATCATGGTGTGGGGAGCGATCTCCTACACTGGCCGTACACCACTGGTGATCGTCGAGGGGACACTGAATAGTGCACGGTGCATCCAAACCGTCATCGAACCCATCGTTCTACCATTCCTAGACCGGCAAGGGAACTTGCTGTTCCAACAGGACAATGCACGTCCGCATGTATCCCGTGCCACCCAACGTGCTCTAGAAGGTGTAAGTCAACTACCCTGGCCAGCAAGATCTCCGGATCTGTCCCCCATTGAGCATGTTTGGGACTGGATGAAGCGTCGTCTCACGCGGTCTGCACGTCCAGCACGAACTCTGGTCCAACTGAGGCGCCAGGTGGAAATGGCATGGCAAGCCGTTCCACAGGACTACATCCAGCATCTCTACGATCGTCTCCATGGGAGAATAGCAGCCTGCATTGCTGCGAAAGATGGATATACACTGTACTAGTGCCGACATTGTGCATGCTCTGTTGCCTGTGTCTATGTGCCTGTGGTTCTGTCAGTGTGATCATGTGATGTATCTGACCCCAGGAATGTGTCAATAAAGTTTCCCCTTCCTGGGACAATGAATTCACGGTGTTCTTATTTCAGTTTCCAGGAGTGTAGTATCTGTAGTGAATTTTCCAACTCGTGTGCAGCAGTATAGTAGGTCACTTATCGGTAACATTTTCATAGGCAGTGCTCAGGCAGAAACAATTAATGGGCTATCTGACCATGATGCACAGTTAATGGAAATAACTCATATAGCACCTTACAGGATTCAGACAGGTTCATACAAGGCAGGGAGGCTTATTAATGCGAACAGGATACAGAGCTTTAAGTGCAGCCTAGAAGTGGTAGAATGGGATGTAGTATACGTAGAAAATGATGCTGATGCCAAATTCAATTCATTCCACCGCAAATTTGTCTCAATATTTGAGAGTTGCTTTCCTGAAACGTTATCCAAAAAAGCTGTTACAAAATCAAGTAAGCCATGGATTACTAAGGGAATTTAGATAACATGTAAGAGGAAGAGGGAAAAATATGGACAGGCCAGAATAAGTCAGGATCCGACGTTACTTGCTTACTACAAAGATACTGTAATATTTTAAGGAAAGTCATTAGGAAGTCGAGCAGCTTACGTGTTCTGACAAATTAATAGTCCGGGTAATAAGATTAAAACTATATGGAATATTGTCAAACGGGAGACGGGGCAGCCTGACAGTGCTCAGCATACCATAGCAATAAAGCTAAATTATGATGTTGTGGATGATAATTCACAAGTTGCAAGTATTTTTAACAATCACTTTATGAATGTAGCAGGAAAAATAGGGTTAAAGGGTTCCGTTGAAGAAGCAAAAAGATATGTTAAAAATGTCATTCCCCAGGACTTTAGGCCCTTAGAAATAGCACCAACATTCCCCACTGAAATTAAGGGAATTATAAATATACTGAAAAACAAGAGCTCATGTGGTGATGATGGAGTCTCTAATAGAATTTTGAAGTGTTGTTTTAATTTAATAAGTGGAGTTCTTAGCAATGTATGTAATGCTTCGCTGGCACAGGGAATTTTTCCAGACAGATTGAAATACGCAATTGTCAAACCTCTTCATAAGAAAGGGGACAAGTGTGACTTAAATAACTGTTGACCAATCTCATTGCTGACTTCATTTTCTAAAATATTCGAAAAAGTTATGTATTCAAGAGTAGTCTCACATTTAAGTGAAAATAATTTACTCAGCATGTCACAGTTCGGATTCTGGAAGGGTTACTCGACTGAGAATGCTTTCTAGACATCTACACATCAAATAGTACAAGCCCTAAATAAAAAATTATTGCCAGTTGATATTTTTTGTGATCTCTCCAAAGCATTTGACTGTGTGGATCATGTAACACTCTTAGAAAAACTCAGGTTTTATGGAATTGAAGGCTATACACACAGCTGGTCTGAATCATTCTTAATGAACAGAAAACAAAAAGTTGTGCCGAATAGCACGAATGATGTTGGGAGGGTGGTAAATTCTAGTGAATGGGGATTTATCACAAAGGGAGTCCCACAGGATTCAATTTTAGGACCTATGCTGTTCTTAATTCATGTGAATGACCTCTCACTTAACGTTCAGCAAGCAGAACTAGTACTTTTTGTAGATGACAAGAGTGTTGTAATAAATCCTATTACAGAAAAAGCAGCTGAAGATATTGTTAAGGAGGTCGTTCAAAGAATTATTAAGTGGTCCTCAGAAAATGGACTCTCCCTTAATTTTGAAAATACTCACTATATCCATTTGTGTAGTCATACAGACAATTGATGTAGCATATGAACAGGGCTCAGTTAACAGGTTAGATTCCTCCAATTTTTTTGGGTGTTCACATTGATGACAACTTGAACTGGAAGAAGCATATTACTGAGCCTCTCAAACAACTAAGTTCAGCTTCTGTCGCTCTTCGTATAATCGCTAGTCTTGGTAATACACAGATCCGTCTTCTAACGTACTTTGCATATTTCCACTCAATAATGTCTTATGCCCCCCCCAAGAACCATGGACCTTGCCGTTGGTGGGGAGGCTTGCGTGCCTCAGCGATACAGATAGCCGTGCCGTAGGTGCAACCACAACGGAGGGGTATCTGTTGAGAGACCAGACAAATGTGTGGTTCCTGAAGAGGGGCAGCAGCCTTTTCAGTAGTGGCAGGGGAAACAGTCTGGATGATTGACTGATCTGACCTTGTAACATTAACCAAAACGGCCTTGCTGTGCTGGTACTGCGAACGGCTGAAAGCAAGGTAAAACTACAGACGTAATTTTTCCCGAGGGCATGCAGCTTTACTGTATGGTTATACGATGATGGCGTACTCTTGGGTAAAATATTTAGGAGGTAAAATAGTTCCCCATTCGGTCTCCGGGCGGGGACTACTCAGGAGGACGTCGTTATCAGGAGAAAGAAAACTGGCGTTCTACGGATCGAAGCGTGGAACGTCAGATCCCTTAATCGAGCAGGTAGGTTAGAAATTTTTAAAAGGGAAATGGATAGGTTAAAGTTAGATATAGTGGGTATTAGTGAAGTTCGGTGGCAGAAGGAAAAAGACTTTTGGTCAGGCGAATATAGGGTTATAAATACAAAATCAAATAGGGGTAATGCAAGAGTCGGTTTTGTTGTGGCGTAACAAGCTAGCTACGCCACACTGAAGTAGCCGAAAGGGCACGCGTCAACTCACGCCGTCTTGCGTGAGGTCTGAAACAGGATACTTATGAATGCTATAAAGAAAAGAACGGAGCTTAGGTTTACTTAACTTTAATTTCCTTGTGGTACATATCTCTTGATAATACAAGTGAGACTCTCTCCAGATATGGTTAATGGCGCCTTGCTAGGTCGTAGCCATGGACTTAGCTGAAGGCTATTCTAACTGTCTCTCAGCAATTGAGAGAAAGGCTTCGTACGTGTAGTCGCTAGCAATGTCGTCCGTACAACTGGGGCGAGTGCTAGTACGTCTCTCGAGACCTGCCTTGTGGTGGCGCTCGGTCTGCGATCCTGACAGTGGCGACACGCGGGTCCGACATGTACTAATGGACCGCGGCCGATTTAAGCTACCACCTAGCAAGTGTGGTGTCTGGCGGTGACACCACAGGTTTAATAATGAATAAAAAAATAGGAGTGCAGGTAAGCTACTACAAACAGCATAGTGAACGCATTATTGTGGCCACGATAGACACGAAACCCACGCCCACTACTGTAGTACAAGTTTATATGCCAACTAGCTCTGCAGATGACGAAGAAATTGAAGAAATGTGTGATGAAATAAAAGAAATTATTCAGATAGTGAAGGGAGACGAAAATTTGTCATGGGTGACTGGAATTCGGTAGTAGGAAAAGGGAGAGAAGGAAACGTAGTAGGTGTATATGGATTGGGGCTAAGAAATGAAAGAGAAAGCCGCCTGGTAGAATTTTGCACAGAGCACAACTTAATCATAGCTAACACTTGGTTCAAGAATCATGAAAGAAGGCTGTATACATGGAAGAAGCCTGGAGATACTGACAGGTTTCAGATCGATTATATAATGGTAAGACAGAGATTTAGGAACCAGGTTTTAAATTGTGAGACATTTCCAGGGGTATATGTGGACTCTGAACACAATCTATTGGTTATGAACTGTAGATTAAAACTGAAGAAACTGCAAAAAGTTGGGAATTTAAGGAGATGGGACCTGGATAAACTGACTTAACCAGAGGTTGTACAGAGCTTCATGGGGAGCATAACGGAACAATTGACAGGAATGGGGGAAACAAATACAGTAGAAGAAGAATGGGTAGCTTTGAGAGATGAAGTAGTGAAGGCAGCAGAGGATCAAGTAGGTAAAAAGACAAGAGCTAGTAGAAATCCTTGGGTAACAGAAGAAATATTGAAATTAATTGATGAAAGGAAAAAATATAAAAATGCAGTAAATGAAGCATGCAGAAAGGAATACAAACGTCTCAAAAATGAGATCGAAAGGAAGTGCAAAATGGCTAAGCATGGATGGCTAGAGGACAAATGTAAGGATGTAGAGGCTTATCTCACTAGGGATAAGATAGATACTGCCTACAGGAAAATTAAAGAGACCTTTGGAGAAAAGAGAACTACTTGTATGAATATCAAGAGCTCAGTTGGAAACCCAGTTCTAAGCAAAGAAGGGAAAGCAGAAACGTGGAACGAGTATATACAGGGTCTATACAAGGGCGATGTACTTGAGGACAGTATTATGGAAATGGAAGAGGATGTAGATGAAGATGAAATGGGAGATACGATACTGCGTGAAGAGTTTGACAGAGCACTGAAAGACCTGAGTAGAAACAAGGCCCCGGGAGTAGACAACATTCCATTAGAACTACTGACTGCCTTGGGAGAGCCAGTCCTGACAAAACTCTACCAACTGGTGAGCAAGATGTATGAGACAGGCGAAATACCCTCAGACTTCAAGAAGAATATAATAATTCCAATCCCAAAGAAAGCAGGTGTTGACAGATGTGAAAATTACCGAACTATCAGTTTAATAAGTCACGGATGCAAAATACTAACGGGAATTCTTTACAGACGAATGGAAAAACTGGTAGAAACCGACCTCGGGGAAGATCAGTTTGAATTTCGTAGAAATATTGTAACACGTGAGGCAATACTGACCCTTATCTTAGAAGCTAGATTAAGGAAAGGCAAACCTAAGTTTCTAGCATTTGTAGACTTAGAGAAAGCTTTTGACAAAGTTGACTGACGTACTCTCTTTCAAATTCTGAAGGTGGCAGGGGTAAAATACATGGAGCGAAAGGCTATTTACAATTTGTACAGAAACCAGATGGCAGTTATAAGAGTCGAGGGGCATGAAAGGGAAGCAGTGGTTGGGAAGGGAGTGAGACAGGGTTGTAGCCTCTCCCCGATGTTATTCAATCTGTATATTGAGCAAGCAGTAATAGGAAAGAAAAGAAAAATTCGGAGTAGGTATTAAAATCCATGGAGAAGAAATAAAAACTTTAAGGTTCGCCGATGACATTGTAATTCTGTCAGAGACAACAAAGGACTTAGAAGAGCAGTTGAACGGAATGGATAGTGTCTTGAAAGAAGGATATAAGATGAACATCAACAAAAGCAAAACGAGGATAATGGAATGTAGTCGAATTAAGTCGGGGGATGCTGAGGGAATTAGATTAGGAAATGAGACACTTAAAGTAGTAAAGGAGTTTTGCTATTTGGGAGCAAAATAACTGATGATGGTCGAAGTAGAGAGGATATAAAATGTAGGCTGGCAGTGGCAAGGAAATAGTTTCTGAAGAAGCGAAATTTGTTACCATCGAGTATAGATTTAAGTGTCAGGAAGTCGTTTCTGAAAGTATTTGTATGGAGCGTAGCCATGTATGGAATTGAAACATGGACGATAACTAGTTTGGACAAGAAGAGAATAGAAGCTTTCGAAATGTGGTGCTACAGAAGAATGCTGAATATTTGATGGGTAGATCATATAACTAATGAGGAGGTATTGAATAGGATAGGGGAGAAGGTTCAAATGGCTCTGAGCACTATGGGACTTAACATCTCAGGTCATCAGTCCCCTAGAACTTAGAACTACTTAAACCTAACTAACCTAAGGACATCACACACATCCATGCCCGAGACAGGATTCGAACCTGCGACTGTAGCGGTCGCACGGTTCCAGACTGAAGCGCCTAGAACCGCTCGGCCACCAAGGGCCGGCTAGGGGAGAAGGGAAGTTTGTGGCACAACTTGACTAGAAGAAGGGATCGGTTGGTAGGACGTGTTCTGAGGCATCAAGGGTCATCAATTTAGTATTAGAGGACAGCGTGGAAGGTAAAAATCGTAGAGGGAGACCAAGAGATGAATACACTAAACATATTCAGAAGGATGTAGGTTGCAGTAGGTACTGGGAGATGAAGAAGCTTGCAGAGGATAGGATAGCATGGAGAGCTGCATCAAACCAGTCATAGGACTGAAGACCACAACAACAACAACAACAATGTCTTATGGAATAGTTTTCTGGGGTAACTCATCACTTAGACATAAAGTATTGATTGCACAAATGAGAGAAGTGAGAATAATTAGTGGTGTTCACCCAAGGAAGTCATGTATGCACCTTTTTAAGAGTTAGGTATTTTAATTGCACCATCAGAGTACATATATTCGCTGATAAAAGTGGTTACAAATAATTCATCTCTATTCGCCAAGAACAGTGATGTTCATACGTACAAAACTAGAGCGGAAAATGACCATTCCGTTATTGAAGCTGTCAGTTGCTCAAAAAGAAGTACATTATTCAGCAATAAAAATCATTGACCATTTGCCCAACAACAAACCGTATCTGGCAGGTAACAGATCAAGTTTTAAATGTAGCTTAAAATAATTTCTTTTGGACTACTCTTTCTACTCCATGGACGAGTTTCTGTTTCAGAAGTGATAAAAAAAATTTGTACCTCTAAATGTAGTTGCATGTGTAGAACTAAAAATTTCAGTAATATTTATATTAGCACTGACCTGTTCCACATCATATCGATAAAATAAACGGGAAAATGATCTACGGAACATGACATAAGTAAAACTAAAACTAAAACTCTACACAAACGATCGAACATTGTTTAAGCTCTTACAAGGAAATGTATAGTACCACTAAAAACACATAAATGAACAGCTGTTCCTGACATCTACACAGAAGCACTTAAGAATATTATTAACCGATGTACATATATTACTTACAAGTTACGTGTGGCTGTTAATGCCCTCTGGCCTGCTCTACGACTGAGGCTCTACTCTTATTTACACCAAACTAATACGTCACTATATTTCTACCACTGCTGGGATTCTCAAGCTTAACGATCTGTTGTTACTGCCTACCGACTGCAGTTCATATGCACACAATTCTCCAAAATAGAGCAGAAGGTGGCGATCAGTATATAAATCCATTTACTTTCCGAAATTATCGTTCCTTTAGGTAGTTTTAAACGCAGTATGGTTTGTCACTGTTCACAACTCATTACTTGTTACGCACAACAGTATTGTGGCTTATTATTCTGAAAATTCGACACTGAACTCTTTTCCGTAAGGTCGCCAAACCTTTTCAGAAGCTATTGTGATGTTACGTTCACACGCAGAGCAATAAGCACTGTTCTGTCAACGTCTTGTTTAGCATATTTAGCAAATCGCGCTCGCACCTAACTTCACTCTCACACTACTATCTCTCTTGCCGACACACAATCAATCTCCGGTCCTGGACTCCCATAATGCACCGATATACATACTGTTTACAGTTTATTCTAATGTTTTGTCCTTGTCTACAGTATTTCCTGACGCCTGTCCCCCTCGTTGCCAAAGTCGACTGATGAGCCGAAACCATACGATAGCCTGCTTCATAGCCTGCGAGTTCTACGCTTGGAACGCTATTCAACAGTTGCTGCTCATGGCATGCATTCGACATGTCCATGGTAGGTTCCCGAAGGTATGTGCCACCAGATGTGAGACATTTCATTGGGTTCATGTCAAGCAGAGTCAGTGGCTAAGACATCAACGTGAGATAGCGTTTGCAATTTCTGTGTTATAGGATGCACTATGCCCTGTCTTCAGATTGGAGGCATATCTGAACGAACAGACACTGCAGCGATCGACGGCTGTGTGAAATGAATAATATGTATTAGCAGTTGTGAATATGATTATAGACTTCAGTTACACAATGGATTAGTGACAATGAATATCTGTGCTGGACCGGGACTCGAACCCGGAATTCCTGCTTTGTGCGTGCTGTCGCTTTAAACTACTTCCGCTATCCGAGCACGCCTCCAGAACTGATGCTAACCTACGTACCTCAGTGTGTGTCTGGGTCCTCCACTCGCACAGTTGCTGTGATTCCCGCACAGAAAGAGACTTTCATTACTACTGTCGTGACCTTCATTTTGATTGCTACTCATCCATTGTGCGGGTGAAACCTAACCTTGTTCGCAGTGTACTTCATTCATCTGTCGATCGCCAGAGTGTCTGTTCCTTCAGATATGGTTGCAATTTTGAAGGACATTGCATAGTACTTCGTGTAACACAAACACTGCAAAATACTATTTCATGCCTAGACAAGGCCGCAACAATAATAGTGAACTTAAATATATATTGATATATGGATAGTCTAATGGTAAGGCGACCGGTCACGATAAGCAGGAAATTCGGGTTTGAGTCCCGGTCCAGCACAGACTTTCATTCTCACTAATTCACAGTGCAGCTGAATACTAATCATTTTCGCAATTGCGAATGCATTTAATTCACTTCAATGGGAATTCACTATTACGCTCCTCAGACCGCTATAGCATGATTCTGGCGTTGTGACACGGACAGTTATCATGATGAAAGATGCCATCACTGACGGGTGAAAGATCAAGCATGAAGGTATGCTGGTGGTTTGCAATGATCTTCAAATAGTCCACGACTGTCCTGGCACCTTCGATTATCACCACAGTTCCAATGCAAACATACGTCAATGTCGTCCATAGCATGAGGTCCCGGAAGAAACGCTGGGATCGGTGTAATCGCTCCCAGGGAAACTACTCTGAAGTTTATGATGCCGAATTTCATCTACGTAAGGCGTATTGACTGTAATCAATATATTTCAGAAACTTTGCGATACTATCTCGCAGCTTAATGAATCACATCATTCTGTGGTTGCCCTGCAGTTAATCGGTATGAGATCAGGGGCCAGGAGAATGCGTGGGACAGACTTAGCAGCGTGGGACCCCTTGCAACCTGGCAGTGTCGGCCACACTGTGCTGTGAGCGACCGCCCAATTTCACGCGCCTCCGTCACGGCTGCCGGCTGGTCGTAGCGAGGCGACTCGCCGCGTCCTCTCCATCTGGGATCTCATTCCCGGCCGTCCAGTGCGTCTGTGTAGAGTCACTCCACAGTCAGGGGTCGACGACCTCTAGCAATTGCAAGAGGGGCCCAGCTCCCTCCTACTGAGGACACAACCTTACTGATAGTCTAGGAAATTGGGACAGAGGAATTTACCCATTTTGTTTTATATTCATTTGACCACTACGTGCAAACACTCGTGTGGCCTATCGACCTGTGGTCCCCTTATTATATGACCTACATCCTGTACTGCGCGCCTCTCCATGTACTGTCCATCATCGCGCTATTCGTGAGGCAGCTGTCCCTTATGTTCTGCAGTCTCTCCGTTAACAACTACCTGTAAATTCTAAGCTGTCTTTGTGGAACTGATCTCATAATATAATCGTTCCGTGTAACCAACTGAATACTCCAGACACAGAGTATTTCACAACACACATTGCACACTTCAAGGTGTTAGGTAGCATCACATATCCTGAAACCGTCCGCGTCCATATAACAAGGTAAACAAACCGACTAATCTCCACAATGCATTTATCAATCTCCAGTGGAGTGTGCACTGCTCTGAAACTTCCTGGTAGAGTAAAACTGTGGCAGACAGGGGCTCGAACCTGGCATCCTTGCCTTTTCCGAGCAGTTATACCACCGACTCACGACCTCGAGCCCTCCTCACCTGGTGGTTCCTGATCCGCGCTTGGCCGGCCACGGTGGCCGAGCGGTTCTAGGCGCTTCAGTCCGGAACCGCGCGACTGCTGCGGTCGCAGGTTCGAATCCTGTCTCGGGCTTGGATGTGTGTGATGTCAAATGGTTCAAATGGCTCTGAGCACTATGGGACTCAACTGCTGAGGTCATTAGTCCCCTAGAACTTAGAACTAGTTAAACCTAACTAACCTAAGGACATCACACACATCCATGCCCGAGGCAGGATTCGAACCTGCGACCGTAGCGGTCTCGCGGCTCCAGACTGCAGCGCCAGAACCGCGCGGCCACTTCGGCCGGCTGTGTGATGTCCTTAGGTTAGTTAGGTTTAAGTAGTTCTAAGTTCTAGGGGACTGATGACCTCAGATGTTAAGTCCCATAGTACTCAGAGCCATTTGAACCATTTGATCCGTGCTTGGGTGAGTCCGTCGGCGGAGCACTTGCAGCGAAATGCAAGGACCCTAGGTTCGAGTCCGCTTCCGACACACAGTTTAATCAGCCAGAAAGTTTCAAAACAAACTAATGTTCATACGGCAGAGCATCGATCATCGGAATGGATAACTGAGAATGATCTGTTTATGGATTACTAACTTTTCGGGTAATCGATTATTTACGAAAACATATTGTACCACTGTTCATAGGAATATCAAACAAAGACACTCTGAATTAAAAACAAAACTGTACATATACATTTGTGTGATATATCTTATAGACAGCGAACTTACCGTGTAGACAGACTGAAAAAGCTCAAAATGACGATTACAGTCGGCCTACAGTGCACGAAAATAAAATCATAATTTGCTTTCGATTCAGAGTTGAGACTCGTTTCTTCGCCATCAAATTTCAAAAACGTTATAATAAGAGCAATTGGCCAGCATCTTATTCTTCTTGTAGTTCTAACCACTTTATAGTCGTCTCAAGGCAGTGAAAAGATTCCTCACGTGATGATGCTTTTTCAGCACGGTCGTTGTCGCTAGATCCTTACTGTCTGTAGATGGGGATTTTTTAGGCTAGGCAGTAGTGCGAGGTGTCCTGATGGAACACACCAGTCGACGTGTAGGCAGGGAAATCAGGACGCGCTCAGTGTAAAGACACTTCAGCTATCAAGATATTAGCAGTAAATTTTCAGAGTGTTCGGGATATAGTTCCTGAATTTACTGCCCTCCAGGAAGTGTGTGGCGCGCAAATTATTCTCGGGACTGAGACCTGGGTGAACCCTGAGACAGGAAGTTCTGAAATATTTAGTGAGGGTTGGAACGTGTATCGGAAAGACAGATTAGGCACTGAAGGAGGTGGTGTCTTCATTGCAGTTGACAAAAATATTGTGTCTACTGAGGTCGAAGTAGAGTGTGATTGTAAAGTTATCTGGACACGTTTAACAAGGCTAGGAGAAATTAAGTTAATTGTTGGGTGTTATTACCGGCCACTTGGTTTCACCGTGACAGTTCTAGAATCATTCAAAGGGAGCCCACACTATGCATCGCAGAAGTACCCGGATCATACTACACTCCTGGAAATGGAAAAAAGAACACATTGACACCGGTGTGTCAGACCCACCATACTTGCTCCGGACACTGCGAGAGGGCTGTACAAGCAATGATCACACGCACGGCACAGCAGACACACCAGGAACCGCGGTGTTGGCCGTCGAATGGCGCTAGCTGCGCAGCATTTGTGCACCGCCGCCGTCAGTGTCAGCCAGTTTGCCGTGGCATACGGAGCTCCATCGCAGTCTTTAACACTGGTAGCATGCCGCGACAGCGTGGACGTGAACCGTATGTGCAGTTGACGGACTTTGAGCGAGGGTGTATAGTGGGCATGCGGGAGGCCGGGTGGACGTACCGCCGAATTGCTCAACACGTGGGGCGTGAGGTCTCCACAGTACATCGATGTTGTCGCCAGTGGTCGGCGGAAGGTGCACGTGCCCGTCGACCTGGGACCGGACCGCAGCGACGCACGGATGCACGCCAAGACCGTAGGATCCTACGCAGTGCCGTAGGGGACCGCACCGCCACTTCCCAGCAAATTAGGGACACTGTTGCTCCTGGGGTATCGGCGAGGACCATTCGCAACCGTCTCCATGAAGCTGGGCTACGGTCCCGCACACCGTTAGGCCGTCTTCCGCTCACGCCCCAACATCGTGCAGCCCGCCTCCAGTGGTGTCGCGACAGGCGTGAATGGAGGGACGAATGGAGACGTGTCGTCTTCAGCGATGAGAGTCGCTTCTGCCTTGGTGCCAATGATGGTCGTATGCGTGTTTGGCGCCGTGCAGGTGAGCGCCACAATCAGGACTGCATACGACCGAGGCACACAGGGCCAACACCCGGCATCATGGTGTGGGGAGCGATCTCCTACACTTGCCGTACACCACCGGTGATCGTCGAGGGGACACTGAATAGTGCACGGTACATCCAAACCGTCATCGAACCCATCGTTCTACCATTCCTAGACCGGCAAGGGAACTTGCTGTTCCAACAGGACAATGCACGTCCGCATGTATCCCGTGCCACCCAACGTGCTCTAGAAGGTGTAAGTCAACTACCCTGGCCAGCAAGATCTCCGGATCTGTCCCCCATTGAGCATGTTTGGGACTGGATGAAGCGTCGTCTCACGCGGTCTGCACGTCCAGCACGAACGCTGGTCCAACTGAGGCGCCAGGTGGAAATGGCATGGCAAGCCGTTCCACAGGACTACATCCAGCATCTCTACGATCGTCTCCATGGGAGAATAGCAGCCTGCATTGCTGCGAAAGATGGATACACACTGTACTAGTGCCGACATTGTGCATGCTCTGTTGCCTGTGTCTATGTGCCTGTGGTTCTGTCAGTGTGATCATGTGATGTATCTGACCCCAGGAATGTGTCAATAAAGTTTCCCCTTCCTGGGACAATGAATTCACGGTGTTCTTATTTCAGTTTCCAGGAGTGTATATTAGTCGTAGGCGACTTCAACCTACCTAGTATATTCTGGGATGTCTATGGATTCATTGCATGTGGTACAGACAAGCCGTCGTGTGAATTACTTTTGAACACACTATCGGAAAATTGTCTTGAGCAGCTAAATCGACAGCCAACGCGTAATGGAAATATTTTAGATCTGGTAGCCACGAACAGACCAGACCTCATCGACGGTGTCAGTGTTGAGACAGGGATTAGTGATCATGATGTTGTCATTACGACTATGGTTACGAAAGTTAAAAAGCCGGTCAAGAAGGCTAGGAGAGTATTCTTACTAGAAAGAACAGATAAGCAGTTGTTAGCATCCCACTTAGTAAATGAATCGACTTCATTTATTTCCGGTACGATGACGTGGAAGAATTATGGGCAAATTGTAAACACATTGTAGATCAGGTATTGGACAAGTATGTGCCGAAAAACTGGGTTACGGACGGAAAAGACCCACCGTGGTTTAACAGCGCAATTCGGAGAATGCTCAGGGAGCAAAGACAGTTGCATTCGCGGTACATCGAAGATCGGGAGAATGAGGACAGGCAAAAGTTAGTAGAGATTTGTGCTGCTGTAAAAAGAGCGATGCGCGAAGCGTACAACCACTACCACCGTCATACCTTAGCAAAAGATCTCTCTGAAAACCCAAGGAAATTCTGGTCTTACGTAAAATCGGTAAGCGGGTCGAAGGCTTCCATCCAGTCACTCACTGATCTGGCTGGCTGGCAACGGAAGACAGCAAAACGAAAGCTGAAATTTTAAATTTAGCAATAGAGAAATCTTTCACGCAGGAGGATCGTACAAACATACCCGCCGTTTGAGTCTCGTACAGATTCCCGTATGGAGGACATAGTGATAGACATCCCTGGGGTTGTGAAGCAGCTGAATTGGTTGAAAATAAATAAATCGCCAGGTCCTGATGGGATTCTAATTCGGTCTTACAGAGAGTACCCTACTGCGGTGGCTCCTTACTTATCTTGCATTTATCGCGAATCTCTTGCCCAACGTAAAGTCCCGAGCGACTGGAAAAAAGCGCAGGTGACGCCTGTATATAAGAAGGGCAGAAGGACGGATCCTCAAAATTACAGACCAATATCATTAACATCGGTTTGTTGCAGAATTCTCGAACATATTCTCAGTTCGAATAGAATGAATTTCCTTAAGACAGAGAAGTTGCTGTCCATGCATCAGCACGGCTTTAGAAAGCATCGCTCCTGCGAAACACAACTCGCCCTTTTTTCACATGATATCTTGCGAACCATGGATGAAGGGTATCACACGGATGCCATATTCCTTGACTTCCGGAAAATGTTTGACTCGGTGCCCCACTGCAGACTCCTAACTAAGGTACGAGCATATGAGATTGGTTCCCAAATATGTGAGTGGCTCGAAGACTTCTTAAGTAATAGAACCCAGTACGTTGTCCTCGATGGTGAGTGTTCATCGGAGGTGAGTGCCCCAGGGAAGTGTGGTAGGTGAGCTGTTGTTTTCTATTTACGTAAATGATCTTTTGGATAGGGTGGATAGCAATGTACCAGCTGATGATGCTGTGGTGTACGGGAAGGTGTCGTCGTTGAGTGACTGTAGGAGGATACAAGATGACTTGGACAGGATTTGTGATTGGTGTAAAGAATTGGCAGCTAACTCTAAATATATATAAATGTAAATTAATTCAGATGAATACGAAAAAGAATCCCGTCATGTTTGAATACTCCATTTGTAGTGTAGAGAT
This sequence comes from Schistocerca nitens, assembly GCF_023898315.1. Taxonomy (NCBI): domain Eukaryota; kingdom Metazoa; phylum Arthropoda; class Insecta; order Orthoptera; family Acrididae; genus Schistocerca; species Schistocerca nitens. The sequence goes on along the minus strand of NC_064617.1, from coordinate 924,361,611 downwards.
TGACACAGTCACGTCGATTAAATATTTGGGCGTAACATTGCAGAGCGATATGAAGTGGGACAACCATGTAATGGCAGTTGTGGGGAAGGCGGATGGTCGTCTTCGGTTCATTGGTAGAATTTTGGGAAGATGTGGTTCATCTGTAAAGGAGACCGCTTATAAAACACTAATACGACCTATTCTTGAGTACTGCTCGAGCGTTTGGGATCCCTAACAGATCGGATTGTGTGAGGACATAGAATCAATTCAGAGGTGGGCTGCTAGGTTTGGTACTGCTAGGTTTGATCATCACGCGAGTGTTACGGAAATGCTTCAGGAATTCGGGTGGGAGTCTCTGGAGGAAAGGAGGCGGGAGGCGTTCTTTTCGTGAATCGCTTCTGAGGAAATTTAGATAACCAGCATTTAAGGCTGACTGCAGTACAATTTTACTGCCGCCAACTTATATTTCGCAGAAAGACCACAAAGATAAAATAAGGGAGATTAGGGTTGTAACGCCGGAAATGCATATCCTCCTATTTCCATCTATTCTAATATAATTTTTTTTGCTTGTTTTGTTACCTCAAGATATGACATTTCTGTGTCTATATATATTGTCATTGTTTTACTATATATATATATATATATATATATATATATATATATATATATATATATGTTGTGGTCTTCAGTCCTGAGACTGGTTTGATGCAGCTCTCCATGCTACTCTATCCTGTGCAAGCTTCTTCATCTCCCAGTACCTACTGCAACCTACATCCTTCTGAATCTGCTTAGTGTATTGATCTCTTGGTCTCCCTCTACGATTTTTACCCTCCACGCTGCCCTCCAATGCTAAATTTGTGATCCCTTGATGCCTCAAAACATGTCCTACCAACCGATCCCTTCTTCTAGTCAAGTTGTGCCACAAACTTCTCTTCTCCGCAATCCTATTCAATACCTCCTCATTAGTTACGTGATCTACCCACCTTATCTTCAGCATTCTTCTGTAGCACCACATTTCAAAAGCTTCTATTCTCTTCTTGTCCAAACTGGTTATCGTCCATGTTTCACTTCCATACATGGCTACACTCCATACAAATACTTTCAGAAACGACTTCCTGACACTTAAATCTATACTCGATGTTAACAAATTTCTCTTCTTCAGAAACGATTTTCTTGCCATTGCCAGTCTACATTTTATATCCTCTCTATTTCGACCATTATCAGTTATTTTTCTCCCTAAATAGCAAAACTCCTTTACTACTTTAAGTGTCTCATTTCCTAATCTAATCCCCTCAGCATCACCCGATTTAATTTGACTACATTCCATTATCCTCGTTTTGCTTTTGTTGATGTTCATCTTATATCCTCCTTTCAAGACACTGTACATTCCGTTCAACTGCTCTTCCAAGTCCTTTGCTGTCTCTGACAGAATTACAATGTCATCGGCGAACCTCAAAGTTTTTATTTCTTCTCCATGAATTTTAATACCTCCTCCGAATTTTTCTTTTGTTTCCTTTACTGCTTGCTCAATATACAGATTGAATAACATCGGGGAGAGGCTACAACCCTGTCTCACTCCTTTCCCAACCACTGCTTCCCTTTCATGCCCCTCGACTCTTATAACTGCCATCTGGTTTCTGTACAAATTGTAAATAGCCTTTCGCTCCTTGTATTTTACCCCTGCCACCTTCAGAATTTGAAAGAGAGTATTCCAGTTAACGTTGTCAAAAGCTTTCTCTAAGTCTACAAATGCTAGAAACGTAGGTTTGCCTTTTCTTACTCTTTCTTCTAAGATAAGTTGTAAGGTTAGTATTGTCTCACGTGTTCCAACATTTCTACGGAATCCAAACTGATCTTCCTTGAGGTCCGCTTCTACCAGTTTTTCCATTCGTCTGTAAAGAATTCGCGTTAGTATTTTGCAGCTGTGACTTATTAAACTGATAGTTCGGTAATTTTCACATCTGTTAACACCTCCTTTCTTTGGTATTGGAATTATTATATTCTTCTTGAATTTGTGGGTATTTCGCCTGTCTCATACATCTTGCTCACCAGATGGTAGAGTTTTGTCAGTACTGGCTCTCCCAGGGCCATCAGTAGTTCTAATGGAATGTTGTCTACTCCGGGGGCCTTGTTTCGACTCAGGTCTTTCAGTGCTCTGTCAAACTCTTCACGCAGTATCTTATCTCCCATTTCATCTTCATCCACATCCTCTTCCATTTCCATAATATTGTCCTCAAGTACATCGCCCTTGTATAAACCCTCTATATACTCGTTCCACGTTTCTGCTTTCCCTTCTTTGCTTAGAACTGGGTTGCCATCTGAGCTCTTGATATTCATACAAGTGGTTCTCTTCTCTCCGAAGGTCTCTTTAATTTTCCTGTAGGCAGTATCTATCTTACCCCTAGTGAGACAAGCCTCTACATCCTTACATTTGTCCTCTAGCCATCCCTGCTTAGCCATTTTGCACTTCCTTTCGATCTCATTTTTGAGACGTTTGTATTCCTTTTTGCCTGCTTCATTTACTGCATTTTTATATTTTCTCCTTTCATCAATTAAATTCAATATTTCTTCTGTTACCCAAGGATTTCTATTAGCCCTCGTCTTTTTACCTACTTGATCCTCTGCTGCCTTCACTACTTCATCCCTCAGAGCTACCCATTCTTCTTCTACTGTATTTCTTTCCCCCATTCCTGTCAATTGTTCCCTTTATATATATTTATGCATTTATGTCGATGTATAATTGGTTTGTTTTGTAAATATTATTTGTATTTTACGCTGGGTCTTGCCTAGGGAAAACTATGCTATCGAACGAATACATCGATAGGTCGTGTGGAGAACGAAAGTGTTTAGGATCTTTGGTAGTGTTAATTCTGCGGCGTGGAGCGCGGGCTGAGCAGAGAGGGTCTGGCTGGAGGAGGGCAGTGGAGCAGGTGTGTTGCGTGACGCTCCCGCGAGTTGCCACGCTTTCGGGGTTGGGCAGCATGTAATTGCGCTCGACTTGCTATGATAGTTTCTGACACGGTGTCTCCATTAGGTACAAGCGGTTTAATTTTTCAGTCATTAAGGTCGATAAGTGAGGGTGAGGTTACAGGGTTCGTACAGAGGCGTAAAGGCAGTCATTTTTGACTCGTTCTGTTTGGGAGTTGAACAGGGAGAGAAAATGCTAGTTGTGGTTCGAGGTACCCTCCTCCATGCACCGTATGGTGGACTGCGGATTATGTATGTAGATGTAGATCTAAAACGCAAGAGTCAGCCGCAAAACGCAGGAAAGCAGTGTTAGCCCTTGTTTCTTGTTCATTTCAAGAGTCTTTTTGCAAATCGAAGAGTTGTTTATTGCTTGAGTTTGGCTACGTATTTGCAAAGCTGTGTGTAAATTGCAGTGTCCATATCCTGGTTTTCTGCCGTCTTCATAGTTTTTTCTGTGTAAAATTCCATCTTCTTTCTCAAATACACTCGCAAACTTTGTAACGTCATTACTGTTCTTTTTTATGTTGCCTTTTATGTTGCCTTAGCAATTCCATTTTCTTGTGATAAACTAGAGCCATTATCACTTGTCTTGAACTGGCATATTATTTACGTTTATCTGTCTCACCCATAACCTACCCAGCCAACTCTTCTGCCGACCACACAGTGGTCTACTAAATAACATTCTTCATGTACATCACAAGAAATAGTTTAAAGAAGTCAAATCGGGGAAACTCGAAGGCGTGGTTGTGATGGCGGTTATGATGATTGTGATAGTAAAATTTGATGTTACTGGTTGCGAGGATCCCCCAGAAGTAGTGTTAAGCCGTCTATTTGGAATGACTTATTTTCTTGATTCAGAATAGCACATTTTCTTCGTGAAGATAGAGACTCTTTTGTTAAGTTTAAAGGACTGTGATAAGCACATGTTCATTCTAATGTAATTTTTTGGTCACTGATGACGATAAGAGAAAGGAGAGAGAGAAACGTGGTGCCAGCACACACATTTCTCTTGAGTAGCTGCAAGGGCGGCACCGAGCTTAACGTCTCCACCGGAAGGGCCGATCACCTTCATCAGTCTTCACAAGCCCTCACTCCATGATAGACTGAGAAGCTTAATCCACGACAATGGTAGCAGTTGTGGTGCTAAGGAGGAACTGTACGCAGGTTTTCTTCCCCTTGCCGGTCAAATAATGGTGGAGATAATTTCTTCCAACATCAGCATTCTAACCTGCTGCCTCCGAATCCATCACCTCTGCACAAGCGTTTATTAGCGACATTAGTTACAGAGGTAGGTGGTTGTAGTGATGGTTGTGATGAAAAAAAGATGATAATAACTATGACAGCTAGTAATCATCCACCCGCACATTCCTACTTCATGAGTTTAGCCTCTATTCCACAGTTCAGTTAACAGTGTAACAGTGCTAATAGATGCTCATCGCCATGTTGATTTTTGTTATACGTGGGCGTCAGTCGCGCACAATACGTTGCCATATCACACCGCTGAGAAAAATCTGAATATTAAAAGCAGACCACTATATCAACTACCAAAGTTGACTGCGCTATCATAGGCGACAGCCAGTCTGCCTCATTTATGAAGTCGATGCCGAACGTTGTACCTTTACAACACACAGTACAGAAACATGTCCCAAAAACTAGTCTAGGCACGGATTCGGTAGCAAGCAAATAGGACTTCTGTCAGAACATAGCCGGCCGGAGTGGCCGTGCAGTTCTAGGTGCTACAGTCTGGAGCCGAGCGACCACTACGGTCGCAGGTTCGAATCCTGCCTCGGGCATGGATGTGTGTGATGTCCTTAGGTTAGTTAGGTTTAATTAGTTCTAAGTTCTAGGCGACTGATGACCTCAGAAGTTAAGTCGCATAGTGCTCAGAGCCATTTGAACCATTTGTCAGAACATAAACCAAATCCATTCGAACTACATACCCGGAAGTTATCGTATAGTAGACGGCCGCAGTGTAACAACAAGGCATTTGTCAACAAACATTCCTATCAGAGAACAGAAATACCCTTTTATTACATGTCGCTCCCTACCCTGAAAACGCTGGTCTGCGCCTTGTAAAGTTCTGCTCTTTCCAGCCGCATACCAGGCAATATGGGAGCGGCACAGGAGGGTTCCAAAGTTGGAAAAGTTTGGGAGGGATTACGGTCTGCCTGTAAACTGAAGAGCGAGCAGGAAAGTTCCTGCACTGTCTTGCCCAGCTAAGACACAAGAAGCAACTACAAGATGTTTTACAAGGTTGTGCCCGATGTTCCACAGAGCACCTATTAACTCCTTTCGCGGACACGCCTGAGCTGTGTTTCTCTTTCACTAAATGCGTTGACGCTATACGGTAAGCAGAAGTCAGTAACTAATGTAATTAACGTAAGAAACGCACACGAACAGAATTCACAAAATTCACATCACGCTGCACTGCACTGTGCACTGCTCGACGGCAAATTAATTCTTTGTCATCCTGTACGGCAGTTGTGGCGTTCTTCCGAGAACAACTACTTTCCCCCACCACAAGCACTCCTCGCTCTGATGTTTATCGACTAGAACAGTTGCTGCATTTACTTTACTAACAAGGGAAACGTGAGTCGGAAACCGTGGACTGGAGCTATTTTGAATTAATTCCGGAACAACACGTCGCAGACAGAGATATGATTGTTGTGCCTGTTTCAGTATCTTTTTATACGTACAGACCGACTTGCTCGAGATATGCGGTGTATCCGCGTGCGTCTGTTGCTCCTGACACTCACATCTTCAACAATTGCCTCTCAGAGGTTTATTAGTAAATTCCTTTGCTAATCTATAACCCCGATAAAACTGTCTATGTCGGAAATCACATACGCTGAAAATTCTGCCACATGCCTTGAATAAATATCTATATCTATACTTCGCAAGCAACCGCATGGTGTGTGACCGAGGGTACTTTCTGTAACATTGTCATTTGTTCCCTATCCTGTTCTGCCCGTATAACACACTGCGTTCTATTTGCCAGTAACTCTTCTATCCAGTCAGAAAGCTGGTCTGACACTCGGTACGCTCTTACACTTTCCATTAGGCGGCAGCGCCGTACTGTATCGAACGCCGTCCGGAAGTCAAGGAACACGGCGTTGAGATGGGTGCCGTTTGTTTCTAGGCCCGGAGAACGAACAGAGCGAACTGGCTTCACACGATCGTTGTTTGCGGAATCCGTGTTGATTCGTACAGAGGAAAGGTTATTACACGAGAGCATAAAATAAAGTAAATATATAAACGGGGTTACTATTATTTGCAGTTACCGACTGAATTTATTATCCTGGTTTTGAAGCCACATTAATCGAGATTCATTTTCTTTCCGATTTTTCGGCCTTTTACCCACTACCTACTGCGATTCTTAACAAAATAAGTACGCCGTGGTTGAAATACAGCGAGTAACTTCTGAAACTGTGTGAAGATTCTGTAGCGTCACGTCGAAGGGAGAGTTTGAGGTACAGTTCTTATGTGTCGCCGTGGCTTACTTGCTTCTCAGTAAGCGAGTATGTCCCTGAAAATTCCTACATCCAATTGTGTGACCTCTTTCCAGCGCAGCCCGCACCTAGGCCCCAGTCGCAATGGCCGAGCGCAACACCGTAGTGTACAATGGGTTGCCTAAGCTTCAGGAGTGAATTGCTCGATACCTTGGCACATCCATTTTCTGCCGGACTTGATCGACACTCTACATACGTAAGGTAACCAATTCCATAGTCAGTGCTGCCTACAGTGAATTTCATGATGTTTTGATAGCAAATGGGACATTATAACTCTCTCTTCGCCATAATCATGTGTCGCTTACCTAAAATATCGGTAAAAGAAGAAAATTTTAATTTTCCACCTGTACGGATTTCAGCATTAATTTTGACTTAATGATACTAGATGCTCTTTCTGTTGAAAGGAACCAGTACTCAATAACATCAACTGACAGAGCAGACAGTGCAAGCAAAGCACAAAGCTTTAGTAATAGTCGTCTGTTGATGCCATTTACAGTATATGGCGCGGACATATCATTCATTTGGTTAACAGATAATGCTAGAACTTTACTTTAGAAACTAATAAGTGTTGCTGTCTATCAGTATTATCGTATTATCCTGCGTTAACTCACCGTGTTGTTAATCTACTATGGCTGCTTCATTCCGACTTTGTAGCGTTCTCGCTTCCCGCGCCCGGGTTCCCGGGTTCGATTCCCGGCGGGGTCAGGGGTTTTCTCTGCCTCGTGATGACTGGGTGTTGTGTGCTGTCCTTAGGTTAGTTAGGTTTAAGTAGTTATAAGTTCTAGGGGACTGATGACCATAGCTGTTAAGTCCCATAGTGCTCAGAGCCATTTGGACCAAGCCATTCCGACTTTCAACATTAAGTTGGACGACCTCGGCTGATGGTCATTGTTGATTTTTTCCAGCGTACCTATAAACTAGTGCACCGACTGAGTAACTGCTTCTTGCACTGAAGATAATTGCTCCAATATCATTCTTAAGTCAGAACAGTATAAATATTTTACATGGTTTACAGCGCTAAGTAGCACGCTTCCTATGACGCTGGACCCAGTGTGTCGCTGGAAAAATAAGCAATATTTCGACGAAGCCCTTGCTCGTCATCTTCGGGCGATGATGTTCACTGTCAGTAGAACATCATAGCAAGTCTCTAATAGTGGTACGGAAACACGAGTGTGTATACGTCAAGCCATGGCCTGTAGCATTACTCTCCTGTTTACAGCGCTCTTTTCAGTGACAGAGAAAGGAGTCTACGTCTTTTCCTTTCATCACCTCTCAACACCGCTAATCATCCATTTAACTTTAGGTTTAATAGTTTCCTTCTCTGTCTTTCTCTCTTCTTCGTGAGCTTGGGCACAATGAACACTGGTGAACTAGAATCATTAAAAAGACCAAAGTTATCTTTTTGCTAGTACAACATAACGTTATCAACTGCTGTCATCATGAGTCCACCAGTGGAAACTGCACTGCATGGTGTCAAACTATGCCAGTAATGGAAGAAAGACCATCTCTCATGGTAGACTGCCGGTCGATGGTCCTGTCACTGGTGCTCATCTAATGACAAGTTTTCTACACCAATTGTACAAGTAGCAGCGACATAATTTCCTGTAATCGTAATTTGTTACCCTGCAAAGTCCTCCCGAGTTTTCTTGGATGTGGTGTATACGATGGTACTGAAGATACTCTGTTTATCTTTGTCTCTGATTATTTCACTTGTGCTAGTTCTTATCAGCATCTGTCTTCCCTGCTGGCAATAAAAACTGTAGAGCAGTCAAATATTTGTTCAAAAACATCACATCCACAATCTTATGAAGGTCTTTCTCTTGTCCTACACAAATATGGCGGTTAGAAGCCATGATCGGTATGAAAGTGTACAATTCCACGTGTCAGCTACAGTAAATAAATAAATAAATAAATAAATCGTTCTTGCATAATAGGAAAAACATCGTAAATCTACGACCGTTTTAGAGGTTAGTCACTGTTTCTGATATAGGCCTAATGTGATGTTCTGAATTTTTGTTGCTAAATAACGGTCGACTATTTATTCCTCTAAAGTGTTTTTCGAATTCTCATTTTTTTAAGAATAAAATGCTGTTTGTTGTAGAATTATCAAATCGAATGAGCGTAGCTCAATTATATATTCGTCGGAGTACTGCCAATGCTCTACTCCTACCAAGAGCAATATTTATTTTGACTCTTCTTGCGGACGTGGCAGTCATGTCAGTGAGCTCATACGTTTGAACCATTCCCCATTATCCAAGCAACTAAGCTGATGTGCTCAAGTATTGTCCAGTGCCAGTAACGTTACTGAACATCGACATATTTCCTTGGTTCACTTCCTCAACAGGTGAGAAAATCGGGCTTTCACGGCTTGTCGGTGTTTGTATCCATGACGTCATTGGTTTTCTGAGAACTATGGTTTGGTATAAGGCACACTTTTGTGTCTGAAATTTTGTCTCCTACTGCGGAAGACATCTTCAAAGGCAATGAAAATGTTGGTAACTCATTCTTCAGCGTAAACTGCTTTTAAAAGCTAATCAACAAGTACTGCACTTGCAGCTAGCCGAAACTCGGCAACAAACCACCCCCATTTTCACTGCCACTGAGGATGTATTTCACAGTAGAAAAAGAAATGTCAGGCACAAAATAGTGTCTTAGTCCACGACCTAATGCATAGAAAACCGATGTTACCAGGCATCTGGAGAAAAGAGCAGCTATACGTCGAGACATTTTCTAAGAGATGTAAATTCAGTTTGCTTGCAGTAGAGGCTGATCTGTTATTTTCGTCACTGGGTTAATCTGCAGATATGCTTTTAGCATTACAAAACGTTTGAAGTAATAGCACTGAATAGGGGATCATGGAGGAATTTTATAAAGGGGCTATGCTCCAGACTGAACGCTGAAAGGCATAATCAGTCTTAAATGATGATGATGATGATGATGATGATGATGAAAACTTGATTTTCCGGTGTAATCGGAAGTTTTCTGGATTCGCAAAATAAAACCAATTTTTCGTAAATTGTTTTACTCTCCGGCTTGTGGTCTGTTCTGCTATTACCATGGGCTAACAAGAGTAGGCCATCGGCATATGCTATCTTCCCGAAGAAGCATTTAGATTTTGTAGGATTTCCACCAGTGATCCCGTGTTAATGTCCTAAATGAGGCCAGCGCACTAAAACATGCAGACATAGTTCGGTTAGTACTTTGCTCATAGGCGTCATTGGAGTTCCACATAGTCATGTAACGCCTTGGACGCTATCATGAATTCAACAATATATGCTGACACGATGGTTCTGCCTCTCACTTATCCCGTGTAACGTTCGACGATACGGGATTTTCTCTGAGACTCTTCTCATGACATCCTTTAAACATATAGGGCTATAACAACCTGGTAGCATGGAGACGGTAGGTTCGATGGTATGGTGCATTCGGCGCTGACGACACAAACACTCAAACTTTGTGGATTTGGTCCATATCACGATGCAAGAGCTCATATCGTCTACCCAGTGCTTTAACATCAGCTGTGATGGTATCTTCTTCACACATACTACGGGATCAAACCGATGTTTCATTGCAAGAAATGCTCTTCATATATGGTCCTATTCTTTGTTGAGCTGATTTCCGTCTATTGGAAGTTTGCACAGGTACCGTGGTAATCCGCGAGTCGGTTTTGAGCAAGAGGGGTACAATCTCTATGTTGTTCATCTCTGCATTGGGAAGACATGTCACATTTCAGATATACTATCACTCTGCTAGAGATGACGCGGGAATTGGGAAAAGAGGAAAAGACGCTGGTAAAATTCACCCTCTGACGTTTGTAGAAATCTTTCGACACGTATCAGCGACTGGCTCCCAGAACACAGAAAGCTATACTGAACGACGAATCTTCAACTGAACGCAAAGTATAGTCCAGTGTGAACCATGGAATCGTAACTGGACGTCTCAGGCTATCGGTACACTTATGTAAACGATTTAGCTGATGGGGTCAGAACCATTGTTAGATACTTTGATGAGAAAAATGTTTTTTAGAGTAAACTATTGTCGCGTGAGGTAATGCAGAAAGACTTGAAAGAAAGTTCAACTTGACGTAATGAGTGGTAACTATTTTAAATGGGCACGTATATTAGATAGTGCCTGTAGCAAAGAGAAAGAACCCGATGGTATCGACTACAAGATTAAGGTGAACACCAGCCTGTTACACAAACTGCGCATCAAGTAGGCATGACAGCAGACATGAGACGAATTCCGATACGCGCTGCGGGGATCGAAATAGGCCGGCATCGCTTAATTTAGTTTAGTCATCTGCTTGTTCCATGGAGTATAATCGCGATTTCTCGCTATGACGTGAAACGCGTCAATCTTATAATACACTTCCTTAGCGAAAAAAATACAACATACTAAGCATTTACTTGGTTGTCTTAAGCTACCTTTTTTACATGCACTGATTACGCTTACATATGTTCACTGCATATTAAAAATGTGCGCGTGCCCTCTGGGGGACTAGAAGATCAATCCCTATTTCGTAGAACACAATTGGCCCATGACAGCCCCACAACGCCACCCACTCTTGCACCTCCTCATCCGACTGAAACTGACTTACACTCATGTCTTTCTTCCGGTCGCCAAAGATATGAAAATCGCACGGTAAAAGATCCAGGCTGTATGGGGGATGTTGCAGCGTTCCCCAACAACATCGCTGAAGCGTAGCCTTCGTCCGATTGGCAGTATGGAACGGTGTTACCGCGCAACAGGGTGTTTTCATCCGACAGCATTCCTGGGAGTTTTGCCTTTATGGTGCGTCGCAGCACTCCAACAGCCCGAGTACAAGCGACAAAACCAACAGTGGAAACGTCCTACATCTCCTCTGCCAAAGATGTGCCAAGCTCTTCTTCGACTGCAGGAGTCCTCTGATCGTCGATTTCTGTGTACGTGGAACTAGAATCAAAACGCAGTGCTGTAAACAAACTTTGCAGAAAATGTGATGTGCCTAAAGTCAAAACTCCCAGGAATGCTGTCGTGCGGAATCATCATGTTGTACGTTAATGCTCGCCCCCCCCCCCCCTGCCAATCGGATGAAGCCTACACTACAGTGATTTCGATGGGGAGCATTGAAACGTCCTCTGTGCAGCCAGAATCTTTCACCATATGATTTTCACATCATTGGTGACGAGAAGAAAGAAATGCATGGATGGCGCTTTCAGCCAGATGAGAAAGCGTAATAGTGTGCAACCGCATTCTGCGACACAGGAATTGATCGTGTCGTTTCCGATACGATAAATATCTTAACGTGTGTCGTTATTTTGGATGGTACCATTCCGTGTCCTTTTGTGGTGGGTGTTCGCTTTTAATTTGAGTGCCTCGTATATTACTGGCATCGTCATCAAACTGAACTTCTTGCAGAGTATACGGTGGTAGATCATTTATATATAATAAGAACAAGAGCGGACGCAACATCGCTTCCTAGGATACACCTGTAGTGATTACCTGTTCTGAAGATGATGTTTCGTTGCGGACAGTCGCTGGGTTTCTTAAAATACACTCTGCATCGTTTTAGTTAGATAAAATGGAAACCATTTAACAGTGATACACCTTATTCTACAATGATTGAGATACTCTACGAGAACACTGTGAACTGAAAAATCAAATGCTTCTGTCAAGTCACATAATACTCGTTGGCTGTACGAAAGTGTAACAGTGGCGTTCCGCGAATCTGTGATCAAGATTCGGCGTTGTTCTCGCGAAATAATATTGGGTAAATTTATAAAAGCAGTAGTCGAGAAAGACTGTGCGACAACTCTGCTACTAGCGGATGTCTCACGAGTGGGTAATGAGAATGAGATAAGGCAGACGAGTGCTTGTTCAGAATCATACAGACAGTAATGCGCTAATGGAATGTAACAGAAACTCGCTAATAGTGATGTGAAGTATTCTCAGCCACATGACAGAAAGTTACTTGCGGATTAAAGATATAAAAATACTAAAGATATAAAAGTTAGGAAAAGAATTTTCGAGGTGGAACAGTAGCGAAATACCAGCAATAGCATACAGAACGTCATACGCTACAAACGACTCCAAATGTAAATCATAAGAATTGTATGACCAGGTGCTAATGAAACTGAAATGGTCTCTGGCGATGATAGGGAACTTCAGACTTGAAGTTACTAAATTAGACATTCTAATGAATATAAAAACAGCAGAACATTGAGTTTTAATTCATGATCTCTTTAAAAAATTAAGTGTTCCTTGATTTTATAGCTGAAGACCAGGTATTTTAAGTATAAATGGACGCCTTCCACATCTATCTAAATAAAAATACGAGGGCTATCCACAAAGTACATTACGTTTTGGAATTAAAAATAAATAAAGTATTGGAAATTTTTTATTATATACAGATGAAAGCCACACTTAAATACTACTTTTCTACATAGTTGCCATTTAAATTAAAGCACTTATCGTAACGATGGACGAGCTCGGAAATTCCTTCGTCGTAAAATTCGGCCGCCTGCGCCTTCAACCACGTGGTTACCTCTTCTTGAAGCTGTGCGTCGTCATCAAAACGCTGCATAGCCAACCACTTCTTCATTGCTGGGAATAAGTGGAAGTCGCTCGATGCCAGGGGGAAACAACTCCCACTTAAAAGATTCGAGGACTTCACGAGTGGCATTTGCCGTGTGGGCCCGGGCGTTGTCGTGAATCAGCAAGATCTTTGAGCCCAACTTTCCCCTGCGCTTGTTTTGTATTGCTCTTCTGGGGTTGTGCAGAGTTTGGCAATACCTTTGAGAGTTTATTGTAGTGCCTCTTTCCAGGAAATTCACAAAAATCACACCTTTTTCTGTCCCAAAAGACAGTCATTACGTGGTTGAAGGCGCAGGCGGCCGAATTTTACGACGAAGGAATTTCCAAGCTCGTCCATCGCTACGATAAGTGCGTTAATTTAAATGGCAACTATGTAGAAAAGTAGTACTTAAGTGTGGCTTTCATGTGTATATAATAAAAAAATTTCCAATACTTTATTTATTTTTAATTCCAAAACGTAATGTACTTTGTGGATAGCCCTCGTATTATGGGCTGCTGTACTCGCAAATACGATAGCAATTCGTGCCATCCTTAGGTAATCGTGGACATTTATATATGCAGATTAGATCTTGTTCGAGTGAGAAAGATAGGCCTTGACGACTTTATCATCCAGAACCAGTGGATAAATACACGTCAGATGCACTGTTCTTGGCGTAAGTCAACAAACAATTTGTGAGTACTGTTTGTCGCGGACAGTTCGATTGTCGAGTTTGGATAGACCTGTTTTTGTTGCATTGTCATTGGGTTAGACAGTATACTGAAAAAACGCTTAGCCTTAGATGAATGACTTTTCGCTTGTCAATGATTGGACTTAGCGAACGGGGAAGAAGCCAGTTGTAGAAAGTACGGCTGTGCTCTGCAGATAAATTAGAACTACTCATCGATAATGCGCAGAATGTATCGGAAAGTGGCATGCTTTGCGTTGCGTTGTAACGTGGATTTAAAAATTCGTTTAGTGGGTTATTTTGCTTGCTGAAATAAAAACTCAGAGACAGGAACGTCGCCGAATGGGACAATATCAGCTTTCTTTATTGGAAGTGCTAGTGAGCTACGTTTCTTCGACGAGCATCACCACTGACAAATCAACTTCATTAGTTCAGATTTCGTGCGTGATCGAGAATTGTTTTCTGGTCTGCTCATAGAACTACAACAGCTGAACAATAAGAACTGTACAGGAACCTTTCTGCAGTCCTTATGAGAACCATAGGATAATAATAGAATTGTACCGATGTATTTCTATATTTTAATATTTCAGTCGAGTAGACTGACTGACCAACAACGTTTTCAGTGACATCTATGCAGCACGTGCGATGCTGATATACAAATACGGATGTTGAAGAGGCGGGACTGACAGACGAACAAAGCAAGGCTAGCGGTTTTCGTTTCTTTTTCAGGTCGCACAGGCATCACTTTCTCCAACTGAAAGTCACCTCGCATCACTTTGTTGTATAGCTATGCGCACCTAGGAAGGCGCGTTGTGCGGCGATACACTGTGGCAACAGAAGTGATGGTGTACCGTGTGATGATCCAGCCGATAGCGTCATTCTGCAGCGGCCATCTATATGTATATCGTGTGCTTCGGGGTGCGTGTACAATGTTTAGCATTGTTTTTAATGTTATTTTAGCTATGGCGGAAGTTCTTAGTCACTGAAGTGTTCGTTAAGATTGGCATAAAGCAAACAAAAAGCGCCATATGGTGGTGAGGTTACAGTTTCTGGGTTCTGCTAAATATGTCAGGAGTCCATTACACGCAGGAGGTGAGTACAAGGGTTTCGCCGGCTGTGTGGCGTGGACTGGCGGTTTTTTTGGGTTAGAGGGTCTCGGGGAAGTACAAAGAGGGCTTCAGTGTCAAAGGGTGCAGGTCGAACACAGGAAGAACGTTGTAAGTTGTCGTAGCTGTGTTGGGAAAGTACCAGGGCTCCAAGCGGTATTAGAAAGTGTACAAAACACTGATGCTCAAATCGTTAAATGCACTGAACACTGGCTAAAGCCGGAGATAAGTTCAGCCGAAATTTTTGCGAAGGTTCTAACGGTGTTCAGAAAGGATAGGCTAAACACAGTTAAGGGTGGCGTGTTTGTTGCTGTTACAGGTAGTTTATCATGTAGCGAAATTGGATTAGATAGTTGCTGTGAGTTATTAAGGGTAGAAGTCATTCTTGGTAACCGGAATAAAATAACAATTGGATTCGTCTACCGACCTCTCCGCTAAGATGATACAATTACTGAAAGGTCCAAAGAAAATTTGAGTCCAATTTAAAACACGTACCCGACTTATAAAATTATAGTTGGTGGTGACTTTAATTTAGCCTCGATATCTTGGCGAAAATACGTATTTAAATCCGGGGGTACGCATAAGATATCATCGAAGCTGTGCTAAGCGCTTCGCTGAAAATTATTTCGAGCAATTAGTTCAACTGACCACTCGAATACCAAAAATATTGTGAAAACACGCTTGACCTCTTGGCAACAAATAATCCTGAGCTAATAATAAGCGTCAAAACGGATACAGGGATTAGTGAACACAGGATTGTCGTAGCGAGACTGAATACCGTAAGTCCCAAATTCCCAACAAATAAACTAAAAATCTATCTATAAAAAAAAACCACAAAAATTCGCTTGATGCCTTCCTGAGAGACAATCTCCACCCCTTACAAATCAGATGTAGATCACATGCGGCTTGAGTTCAAAGAAATAGTATCATTAGGTGTTGCGAAACAACTCAAATCACTTAAGACAGGCAAGTCTTCCGGTCCAGATGGTATACCAATCCAGTTCCTCTCAGAGTATGCAGACATAATAGCATCTTTCTTAGCAATTATATACAACCGCTCACTTGACGAAAGGTCTGTTCCTAAAGACTGGAAGGTAGCACAGGTCACACCAATATTCAAGAAAGGAAATAGGAGTAACTCATTGAATTACAGACCCATATCACTGACCTCAATTTGCAGTGAGATTTTGGAGCATATACTGTACTCGAATATTATGAATCACTTTGAAGAAAATGACTTATTGATACATAACCAACACGGATTCAGAAAATATCGTTCTTGTGCAACACAGCTAGCTGTTTACTCCCATGAAGTAATGAGTGCTATCGGTAAGGGATCTCAGATCGATTCCATATTCTTATATTTCCAGAAGGCTTTTGATACCGTTTCTCACAAGCGACTATTAATCAAATTGCGTGCATATGGAGTATCGACTCAGTTGTGTGACACGATTCGTGATTTCCTCTCAGAGAGGTCAAAGTTCGTAGTGATAGGTGGGAAATCGTGGAGTAAAACAGAAGTGAGTTCTGGCGTTCCTTACCTACATAAACGATTTAGGAGACAGTCTGAGCAGCCATCTTAGGTTGTTTGGAGATGATGCTGTCGTTTATTGCGTACTGAAATCATAAGACCAACACAAACTACAAAACGACTTAGAATATATATATATATATATATATATATATATATATATATATATATATATATATATATATATGTGTTGGGAAAACTGGTAATTGAAAGTAGATAATGGAAGTGTGATGTCCTCCGCACGAATTCTAAACGGAATCTGTTAAAATTCGGCAACACGCTAAATCAATCAAATATAAAAGCCGTAATTGCAGGTAAATACCTATGAATTAAAATTACCAACAACTTAAGTTGGAAAGAACACATAAAAATGTTGTGGGGAAGGCGAACGAAAGACCGTGTTTTACAGGCAGAACACTTAGAAGATGCAACAGACCTACTAAACAGACTGACTACACTACGCTTGTCCATCCTCCTTTTCAGTACTGCTGCGCGGTGTGGTATCCTTACCAGATAGGATTTACGGAGTACACTGGGAAAGGTCAAAGAAGGGCAGCACGTTTTGTATTATCGAGAAATATGGGACGAGTGTCACGGACATGATACAGGATTTGTGGTGGACTTTATTAAAAGAAATGCGTTTCTCGTTGTGGCGGGACCTTCTCACGAATTTTCAATCACCAGCTTTGTCCTCCAAATGCGAAAATATTTTGTTGACACCGACCCACATAGGGAGAAACGGTCATCATAATAAAATAAGAAAAATCAGGGTTCGCATGGAAAGACATAGGTGTTTGTTTTCCTACACGTTGTTCGAGAGTGGTATAACAGAGCATTCTTTTGAAGGTGGTTCGATGAACCGTCTGCCAGGCACTTAATTGTGATTTGCAGAGTATCCATGTAGATTTATATGTGGATGCAGATGAAGACTCGACAGTGATAATTTTATAAGCATATAAACTGTTCTTCGTGGGGGCAAATTGTTATTTGCTACTTGTACAAAACGAAGACTGAAGCTATAGTAGTCATAGGACATGAAAGAGAAGCCACATTTGAGAATGGAGTGAGACAGGATTGTAACCTATGACCGAAGTTAATAATACTGTACATTGAGCAAACAGCAAAGGAAACCAACAAGTTATTTGGAAAGGGAAGTTAACTTCATAGAGAAGAAATAAAAACTGAAAAGTTTGCAGATGACATTGTAATTCTGTCACAGGCGGTAAAGGATCTGGAGAAAAAGATTATCAGAATGGGTAACGTTTTGAAAAGATATTATAAGATTAACATTAGCAAAAGTAAAAAAGAAAATGTGGTGGAATATAGTCGAATTAAATCAGGTGATGCTGAGGGAATTAGATCAGGAAATCAGATACTAACGGTAGTAGACGAGATTTGCTATTTGGGCAATAAAAAACTGGTGATGGACGAAGCAGAGAGTATATAAAATGCATACCGGCAATAGCAAGGAAAGCATTTCTGAGAAAGACAGGTCTGTTGGCATCTGATATCAATGTACTTCTGAAAGTATTTGTCTGTAGTGTAGCCTTGTATGTAAGTGAAACGTGGCCGATAAGGAGTTCAGACAAGAAAAGAACTGAATCATTCGAAATGTGGTGCTACAGAAGAATGTTGAAGATTGTATCAGTAAATCGAAAAACAAATCAGGAGATACTGAGTCGAATTAGGGGAAAAAGAAACTTATGGCACGACTTGATTAAAAGAAGGGCTCAGTTGATAGGACATATTCTGAGGTATCAGGGAATTGTAAAATTGGTGTCGAAGCATTGTGTGGGAGGTAAAAGTTTTCGAGGGAAACTAAGGCTTGAATATAGTTAGCAGGTTCAAATGGATGGACGTTGTGGTGGTTATGCGGAGATTCAGAGGATACATTAGTATAGAGAGCTGCATCAAACCAGTCTTCGGACTGAGAACCCAAGAAGAACAACAAGTTGTTCTTGGGGAAGACAAAAGCCAAAACAGTGGCCCGATGTAGCAGTTATCTCAGCATCACCAGTTTACCAAGATAGGCAAAGACTGAAGCGTGAGGCGTAAGACAGAAACACCAGTCACTCTGGTGACGCCGCAAAGTATTCTCCGTCTCTCACTGCGCAGAACGCATCACGCACCAGCCTTATTACCAGGGGGTTATAATTAAAGTGTAGTTAGTCACGGAGGTCCAGTGTGGGCTGTAATATGTAGTGTGTTAATGTGAAACTGATTTACACTGGAAAAAAATAGTTGCAATTTTCGCCACCAGGGGCAAATCTGGCGCTATACATTGTTTATGTGACTTGAGCAGTGAGAAGAGAGACCGTGCGCTGTTCGTGGAACTGGTTTATGTGAATGGCAGCAATTACAGTGCTGCATTGAGAGAGTATCGCCGATTAAATGGTCTGAGGAGAGGCTCGAAGTCATTCGTGAACTAAAGAAGATGATAATTAAATTCGAAAACACGAGTGAGCTTGGTGTGGCATCTGGAAGAGGAAGGCGTCCTATGCCGGTGGAAGTTATTGACGAGGTTGCGCTAACTGACCGCGCAGCAAGTACCGTGCACTGTCACGAGAATTGTCCATCTCATGGTCAACAGTATGGTCTGTTTCACTCTGGTACCCGCACAAGATCCAGACGGAGCAGCAACTGAAACCTTATGATACACAGCAACGTTCTGAACTTGCTCTTCGCTGTCTGACACGGATCGAAGTTGATGGTAAGTGGCCGGGCAATATACTACGAGGTGCCGAGACACACTTTGCACTGCAGGGTACAGTGAATAGGAAGAACTGCCGGATTGTGCACGAAGAGCCGTTGCATCAGCCGTATGTTACTGTGTCGTGTGGATTCACAAGCGTGTTTATTCTCGGTCCGTTTTCCTTCAACAGCATGTGATTCCTACTTTGGAAGAGTGCAATTATGGGGAAACACTGTTTGCATGCAGGATGGCGAAACACCTTATATCACTCTCTTAGCGAAAGATCTGCTTAACGAAACCTTCCACGGACGTGTTATCTCCCGAGGTTGGCCTGCTAGATCACTTGACCTTAAGCTATGTAACTTTTGGCTCTTGCGACATGTAAAAGAACGCATTTACCAAGGACACGTTCTGTCTCTACCTGATTTGAGGGTCAGTATATAACGCTCTTCCCTCAACAGCACTATTAGTCCTGTTGCTGGGAAAACCAAGTATAACACTACTAATTTAGCTTTATATATTATTTAGTTCAAATGGAACACATGATACCTCGACATAGTATAGTTTGAATAGTTGTAATTATTTGCTTATTATAGTTCTCCAACGTTACAGAACCGGCAAATGCACCTCATTAATGCTGCAGTTCTGATAATAAATTAAAATCTGGGTCAATAATTTGCATGGAAACACAGAAACTGATCTATCAGTAGACTCCGATCACAATATAATATGAGTAACACTGTTAACTAGGTAGACATGAAATTATAAACACTGTTGCTTCCAGATCTGCACATAAATTAATCCTTCTGGTTTCTCAATGTTTTCTAGCCAGTAACTATCATGAATTATCACGGTTTCCGCAGATAACTTTAATATTGTACTGAGATTTCAGTAAGAACAATTTTTAATCTGAATACTTTAAATCTTTTCTTGCCATTTGTACTTGGGTGAAACGATAACTATCATTTTATGAAAAATAAGTGGAGTGCTTCCAAACATATGCTTACTGAATATACTTATGAAGTTTACTTTTACACAAAGTTTATTAATTGTTGTGAAAGTTTACTGAAATGACTTTCCAGCACAATAAAATGGGATACTCGGAAATATCATAGCACTTGGGATAGGACTATCTGTAAGTAAATGACTAAGGATAAAATATGGGTGTTCAACACACAGTTTAAAGAACTCAAACTTATTACTGGAAAAGAAACCTCGTAACTGGTCCATGCCATTATACAGACAATTTGAGATTAAGTTGGTGCTTGCGTCGATTTCAATCTGGCTTTTCAAAAAAGGCGGAAAATATGTTTATGGCTCTTATTGTGTAATAAGCTCTGAAAATTCTCTTCCTATTGTCAAATTTTCATAGTATAGAGCTGACGAAAGTATGCCATGGATAATAAGCCAAATTATTCCACATACGAGGCTACATTATATAATCTTGCTGCTCTTGTTGCCCGGCCAGTTCACAAAATGCAAGCACTTTGAAACTTCCTGGCAGATTAAAGCTGTGTGCCGGACCGAGACTCGAACTCGGGACCTTTGCCTTCCGCGGGCAAGTGTTCTAACATCTGAGCTACCAAAGCACGACTCACGAAAGTAGGAGACGAGATACTGGCAGAAGTAAAGTTGTGAGGACGGGGCGTGAGTCGTGCATAGGTAGCTCAGATGGTAGAGCACTTGCCCGCGAAAGACAAAGGTCCCGAGTTCGAGTCTCGGTCCCGCACACAGCTTTATTCTGCCAGGAAGTTTCATATCAGCGCACACTCCGCTGCAGAGTGAAAATCTCATTCTGCAAACACTGACTGACTCTTACCACAAAGGAACGTTGCAGTTCAACCGCCAAATCCACCTTTTCTGTTCCCGCGAATGGAGTTCCGGCATGTTTTACATGATTACAAATCAGCATCCTTACGCATGAACCGGTATTACAAGTAAAGTTTTAACATTTCCATTCCTTTACAGAACATTATTTTCATGTTACATCCATAGACTGATTACATTGATATAAATAATGAATCGAACATTTACATAGGTGTTAGATCAAAGAGTTTGGTGATACAGCAGTCAAATTAGGTAAAGACAGAAAAGAAGTTACGTAAGACAAATATACGTAATATCGATAATAGTGTTACAGGCATATAGGAACATTTGCTCGGATTCCACCAGAACCGCTGCAAGCAACTATTGGTCACCTGGTTGTACGGTTGCAGCTTCTCGTAGACGTCTCTGGTGCCGACACTGAGCAAATTGTGTAAGCGGCGGTTAATCAACGTTATCTTTCTCACTTGTTCGACCTTCTATGCCTACGTCCCATTCCTAGTCCATTATTTATGAAAACATTTCTACACGTCTTTCTTGCATTCACAGCACCAGATTTGCTAGAATATCTACCAAGTTTCGCTGCCATACGATAATTACAGACCACAACGGATTTCCTTCATGGGATACGTCGTATTATGGTGCCGGCCTCCTCCTGCCCGGCGCAGTGCAGCGACTGACTCAATAAGCCGCTGGAAGTCCCCTGCACAAATAGAAAGCCATACAGGCTGTACAGCCGTCCGTAGTGCGAAGTACTGCCGGTGCTGGATTTCATCCACTAGTTGACGTCTGTACTAAGTCCCGTAAATGTCTGATGGGAGTCGTGTCAGGTGATCTGGATGGACAAAGCATTCACTTGAATTGTCCAGAATATTCTTCAAACCACTCGGGAACAGTTGTGGCCCAGTGTAAGATGACATCGTTGTTTGGGAACATGAAGTACATAAATGGCTGAAAATGGTCTCCAAGGAGTCGAACATAACGATACACAGAATGAGATTTTCAGTCTGCAGCGGAGTGTGCCCTGATATGAAACTTCCTGACGGATTAAAACTTTGTGCCGGACCGAGACTCGAACTCGGGACCTTTGCCTTTCGCGCGCAAGTGCTCCACCATCTGAGCTACCCAAGCACGACTCACGCTCCGTCCTCACAGCTTTACTTCTGCCAGTACCTCGTCTCCTACCTTCCAAACCTTACAGAAGCTCTCCTGCGAACCTTACAGAACTGGAGACATGGATTAGCCACAGCCTGTGGGATGTTTCCAGAATGAGATTTTCACTCTGCAGTGGAGAGTGCGCTGATATGAAACTTCCTGGCAGATTAAAACTGTGTGCCGGACCGAGACTCGAACTCGGGACCTTTGCCTTTCGCGGGAAAGTGCTCTACCAACTGAGCTACCCGAGCACGACTCACGCCCCGTCCTCCTTTCTTTCAGGAGTGCTAGTTCTGCAAGGTTCGCAGGAGAGCTTCTGTAAAGTTTGGAAGGTAGGATACGAGGTACGGGCAGAAGTAAAAGCTGTGAGGACGGGCGTGAGTCGTGCTTGGCTAGCTCAGTTGGTAGAGCACTTGCCCGCGAAAGGCAAAGGTCCCGAGTTCGAGTCTCGGTCCGGCACACAGTTTTAATCTGCCAGGAAGTTTCATAACCATATCCAGTCAATTATCAGTTCGATTAGACCAGAGGAGCCAGGGCATTCCATGTAAACACAGCCCATACCATTATGGAGCCACTACCAGCCTGCACAGTGCCTTGTTGACAGGTTGAGTCCGTGTCTTCAGAGAGTCTGGGCTCATCGGACCAGACCACGATTTTCCAGTCGTCTAGGGCCCCGATCCCGGGAGAGGCACTGCAGGCGATCTCGTGCTGTTAGCAGACGCACTCGCGTCCGTCGTCTGCTGTCACAGCCCATTAATGCCAAATTTCGCCGCACTGACTCAACGGATACGTTCGTCGTACGTACCATATTAACTTCTGCGGTTATTTCGCACATTGTTACTTGTCTGTTAGCACTGACGACTCTACGCTTCTCTCGGTCGTTAAGTGCTGGCCGTCGGGAGGTGCGTTATCCGAGGTGAGAGATTGGTATGGTCGCACACTCTTGACACTGAGGATCTCGGAATATTGAATTTCCAAACGTTCTCGGAATGAAATATTGCATGCGTCTTGCTGCAGTTACCATTCCGTGTTAACTTCCGTCGTGCGGCCATAATCACGTCAGATGTATTTTCACATGAAGCACCTGAGTACAAGTGACAGCTTCGCCAAGGCACTGACGTTTTCTACCTAGTGTACGCGATACAACCGCCACCTGTTTATGTCCATATCGCTATCCCGTGACCTTTTTCACGTCAGTGTATAATCTCCCGCTACTTGCGCACCACTACAGTGTGGGAAAGCTCCCGCCGTGAACGTGTCACGTCGCTCTGTGTCACCCTGCTCTCGGCAATGAGTCTGTGTATGGACGCTTGTCGTGTGTGCAGGAGTAGGGAGCGGCCAGCGGCAGGTGCAGGAGTCGTGGACTGGGGAGGCGCGCCGCGCCCACCAGAGCGACGGCTGCCGCCGGCCGGGCCAAAAAGCGGCGCGCCGCGCTGCAAGAACCGCACACACAATGGAGGCGGGGGCCGGGCCGCCGGCAAAAACAGGACAGCGGGCGGGGGCAGGCTGCGGAATCTGCCCAAATGTGGCTGTGGCTGCCGGAGGACTCCCTGTCTGTCCGCCGCAGCCGCCAACTGGAGGGAGGCGCGCTGTCGCCGAGTGTGTGACGCTAGGCGTGCGGCGTAGTCGCGGCTGATGAAACGGATGCGCAGCAGCAGCACCTTTGCATCCTACGTAAATGAAACTGTGTGGTTTCAGGGACCTTTTGAAGTCTCAAACGTCTATATGCAGATTGAAGTGACGAATGGAATGTTTTGTACCAACACCAGGATTCTAACCCAGCTCTCCTGCTCATTACGGAGATACGCTAATCACTACGCCACCCTGGCATAGTGGCTTTACACAACTGCGCCGACCACCGTAGCGCACTCACCCTCAACCCAAATTTCCATTCATGCGTCGATCCACTTGGTATTTTCCGGAAAGTCAAACAGCACTGTAGATGCTCTCCAACTGTATTGGAGTAGCACCGCAGCCTGCAGTTATGAAAAGCCATTGTGCCAGGGCGACGTACGGGGTTCAAATGGCTCTGAGCACTATGGGACTTAACTGCTAGAACTTGGAACTACTTAAACCTAACTAACCTAAGGACGTCACACACATCCACGCCCGAGGCAGGATTCGAACCTGCGACCGCAGCGGTCGCGCGGTTCCAGACTGTAGCGCCTAGAACCGCTCGGCCACCCTGGCCGGCGCGACGTAGTGGTTAGCACATCTGCCTAGTGAGCAGAAGACCCGGGTTCAAATCCCAGCCTTCCTAGATATTTCCATTTTTCACTTCAGTCAACGTACGAGCATACAAATTCTATATAAGTTGCGCAAGTTGATGGGAGCGATTTGATATTTGGTAAATAGGAATATTTTTCAGCCGAGATCGATTTTTGTAACATTTTTATTATTATTATTATTTTTCTCAGTGACTGATTTCTACAGAGTCAGGTTGTTATCTTCGGCTGTCCTGGGAATGAAACAACTGTGCAAGGATCGTGCAAACATAATGAGAGCAACACTCCACTTATAAAACGAATCCGCTGCATTGGTTTATCAAATACGTAAAACCGAGTACACAAAAAGTCCATAGCACCAGCACTGTGCGGCCTGTCAATGTTTCCTGATGCGCAGTAGCGACAACGACTCCATTGACAAACCCGCCTCCACTCCGGGGCATACTGTTGGTACTATGGACGTTTTATTTTCTCTGTTTTTTGTATCTGAAAAGCGAATGTGGAGACTTTGTTTTATAAGTGGAGTGTTCTCTCGTTATTTTAAAAATGGATTAAAACAGCCTTGACCACCACAAAATATTTATTTGCAGTGGTTACCGGTTTCGGTCCGAATATGACCATCTGCATACCATTCAGACCATGACGGTAGAGAGTGGCCGTGAGTGGAGCGGGTGTAGAGCAGTTGACGTTCGTGGGGGCACAACGGCTGCTCCATTTACCGCCGCCTCCAGCATCACGGTATAAATGGTCTGAAGATGGTTACATTCTGGCGAAAACCTGTAACCATTGCAAACAAATATGTTATTTTGGTCTTTAATCAATTTTTATAATATTTTAGCCACACCGCTGTTTTTCCTCTACGACAAATGTTATATTTGTGCGACTCATGCACAGTAACATTATTTCCATAAGATTGGAAAAATAAAATTAAAGTAAATATATTACAACACTCGATATTGGTTGCCAAGTAATTTTTTAGCGTATACGTTTCTAAAAGAACCAGTAGCAACATATAGTCGAATAAAAATGAATCTGACAAATTGCAAAGTGTTACTGAAGATTTACACAATGAGTGCGGATTATTGGACGAAATTATCGGTGAACGCCAGCGTTTTTCATCGCTTTCTGATGTCCTCGACAAGAGCGCTATGAGTAATTCGACAGTCATGACGGATACAGTCACGACATTTTCCACTGGGAGAGCTGTCACCAGTGGACGGCTGATGCGATGCTAGCATTACAAGTGAAAAGAAATCACCCCAGCTCGTAACATCTTACATCCATACACTATAACGTTAGTTCTGCTTTTCATCTTCCTTCTCCATAATTTACGTATATACACGGTAGTCAGGAACAGTTTGAAAAGCTTGTTATGGCGTTGCAGGGTAGGTTGAGCTGAAAAATAATTCTTAAGAGAAAAATTCGATACGTTGCGTTGTTTCCGAGTTATTAGCATTGAAGTAAGCCAGTCAGTCCGTTGTGCGCGCAAATTCAAGTGGCCCCCCAGAGACAGCGTAGCCAAACGCGTTCTTCGTTTGATTTCCTAAAAATCGTGCGCTATTATCTACGCTGTGAGAGCAACTGACACTAATTGTACCTGACTGGCCGCTTTAATTTGCACGTGCAACGGACTAGTTGGCTAACTTCAATGCCAGTTAACTCGGAAACGGTGCAAAGTATCGAATTTT
Source organism: Schistocerca nitens (assembly GCF_023898315.1). Taxonomy (NCBI): domain Eukaryota; kingdom Metazoa; phylum Arthropoda; class Insecta; order Orthoptera; family Acrididae; genus Schistocerca; species Schistocerca nitens. The sequence goes on along the minus strand of NC_064617.1, from coordinate 924,335,697 downwards.
TTTACTAACAGCTATTTCTCAGCACAACGTATCCTGTAACATACTTACAAACTTTTCAGACTGCTCCTGTTCACCCTGCAAAGGGCGTCGTTTCGATGTATACGGAAATGAAATTACAGATAATTTGCAGATGATAATTTCCATTTTTACTTATTTTCCCTGTTATTTAGCCAATAATTATTGTTTATAGGAAACCGTCAGCGGCTGGAACAAGCATGCAGCCGCGTCGGATACTTCCTGGTTCGTGTCGACAGTGCGCGACGGATTTTTGTATCATGAAAACTGTGCCACATTCGATGAGAGACAGCCGCCAAGTAGCGCTGCTAAGCCAAAGTGGAAGTGCAGCGTTTCCAAGGCTCGACACTCTTTCGCTTAATTCATTGCTGAGAATTTTCTTGTAATTTGTGACCAGTGTGCTGCGATTAAACGGCTCAGCCCCGTGAAGCCTTTTCAATGTGATCATTTTACGTATGAATTGCCTACTAGGGCGTGCTGAAAACTAATGCCCCCGAACTTTTTGTGTGCAAAATCTTAAAGATTTTTAAAAACAACAAACGTTATTAGTATTTTGCATCCTTATATTTCTTTCTCAGCGTAGTCACCCTGCCGAAGCACACATTTCTCCCAGCGAGATACCAGTTGTCACCATCGCTGTAGAAAGTTTGGTTTTGTTGACGGGGCCACAACCTCTACTTCTACTCACCCCACTTCGGCGTTATCAGAACTGATGTCTTCGTAGGCGTTCTTTGAGCTTTTCAGACAGATGAAAATCAGTTGGGGCCAAGCCGCGAGGATGATCGAAGACAGTGAACCCTAGGCAGTTGATTGTTTCAGATGTCATTGCGCTCGTATGTGGTCTGCTATTGTGATACTGAAGGAGAGGATCCCCCATGTGTGGACGAACTCTTCGAATTCGAAACACGATTACAGCGCGCTGTTTGTGACGCATCGACATGCATTACATACTGCCATGTTACATGCTACAATGCGGTGCCCTAAAGAGGTAGAGGACTGCAAATATGTAAATAGAAAGTAATCATGCAGGATTTTCATAACGTTTGTTTCATTTAAAAAGCTTTAAAATTTTTACATTAAAAATTCGGAAACAGTACTTTTCAGTTCAACCTCTTTGTTTTATATTCTTGCCACTTGCTTGTAAGCTACAGAAGGTGACGACACTTGCGTAAATAACATGCCTGAAAAATGGTACGTAATTCCGCTATTCCTGTCACAAATATCAGATTTTTCACACACTTCCAAAAGTGCACTGTATGTAGGGTGCTTCAGACTTACTTCATAGCCACTTCTCACTGACAGAGTGCTCCCATTCTTTTTCGGGTAAACTGTGATCTTGACAAACCCGCAAGAGCGAATAAAATAGTCAATTTTCCATAGCCTGGAATCCGCTTGATAAAATAGTCAATCTTACATAGCCTGGAAGCCGCCTGATAATTGAGCAGAGAGCCTCTTCTTAACACTTTGTAATAGCAACATGGGACAAAAGAGATCTCAAAAGCACATTTGTTGCTTAAATATTGTTTAGTATTTTGCATCTTTTCGATGACATCATCGTTAAAACTCTGTCTGGACGTCACGATTTGAACAACTGTAACGAAACAAAAAGCATAATGGATACGGATGAGCTTTTTAATGCTTTGAATCAAGTTTATTTACTCTTTTAGCACTCGTAACAGATTATTATAAAATATCTCATTTTTCTGTTTTGTTTCATGGCAATAAATTATCAAAATAGGAGAGCTATTCGGAAAGTAAGGTCCGATCAGTCGCGAAATTGAGCCTACTGTGAAAATAAAAAATGTTTTATTTGAAACATTAGCTACAGCTTCCACCTACTTCCCTACATAGTCGCCGCTTCGACTTAGACATTTGTCGCAGCGTTTTACCAAATTTTCAATACCCTCGTCGTAGAAGGGAGCCGTCTGTGCTTTCCTCCAATTCTCTACGTTGGTCTGCAGCTTGTTGTATGTGCAAAAATGTTATCTTCACAGCCAGCGGCTCATGTAAGAAGAGGTGAAAAATCAGAGGAAGTCGCGTCCAGGTATAGGATGGGTCACCAAAGACTTCCAAACGAAAACGCTGCAGGAGCATCTTCGTTGGCCCTGCATTGCGCTACCGAGAATTGTTATGAAAAAGGAACTGCATGATAGCTGTGTTATGTGGGCTGCATGAAAACAGGCGAAGCCTTCCGGCAGGCACCCATACCTGGCGGGAGACACTGTTTTCTAGGCACCTTTACGTGCTCACTGTGCGCTCAGAACTGAAAGAGCGACGTGACACTACTAGAGACACTGCCCAGTGCGTCAGTGCAAAGCTTCCTCGTGTTTTCACTGTGGTTTCCATTTCGCGCCCGATCCGACCTTCCTTTCCGAATAGCCTTCTTACTTGCCGCTCTGTTCATAGCACAGTCACGTCTGTAATCATGAAGTCTGAACGCAGTATCTCTGCATCTGAGAGCTCTCGACATGCTCCATGAATTCTACAATTCCATCACACTTTGTACGACACTTTGAATGCACAGTTCCTTTCTGTGTAAGCAAACGAATTAATCAAGATGACTGTGGAAGCCCTGTTTCTGGCCCTCCTTTACTAACCCATCGCCGAGGAAAAATGTACACCTGGCCACAAAGAAAAAAAATGTCCTGGACATCCATCTTGCTGCAACTACATTAATTACATGTTTCTACTGGAAAATTATATAGCAACTCCGTCAGTGAATACTGGAGAAATTCAGAGTACCTCTCGTCATTTCATTGTTCATAAAAATTATGCTCCAATTGAATGATCGTGGGTGCGTTTACGCCATGCATTTATACCTCAGTAGTGATGGTTGTCTTCCTCATGCAACTAGTAAGACTTTTTTTTCTGCTCTGATGTGAGACTTGTGGATATTTCCCTCGCCATTAGATTCACAGTTCAGATTTTGATTTAGAAATCAGGTGCAGAAACGATTCCTGTCTGGAAATAGTTGTCGATTAATGCCTGATGAACATGGATATGATACAAAAGTAAAGAACTGTAATATACTTATCTTCAGATAATAATAATGCTCAGTTTTGAATCCCATGCTCGCTTATGTATAGACATGTGTGGCCCAAGATTTACTGCAGGAAGAATACCTAAACTTGTATCGTGTTAAACACATCTTCTGACTAGTTTGCTACTTTGTACGTCGGTTACAAACGGCTAGCCACAACTGGCGACTAAATGAGTCTGTGTGGAAGGTCTAAGGCATACTCAATATGTATTTCTTTTTGGCCTGCCAACGTGGGTCTAATACCTAGAGAATGTATTTAAGTGGCGTGCATTACGATGTATTCACGAAGAAATATAAAGACGACAATATCTGTCAGCTTACACTGCTGAAAGAAGTAGGATAAGCGCATACAAAGCAGTAATAAGTACTTCCACGTCTGAAAAGTGTTACACGGCAGCATATCCCTCAAAACTGACATGCAACATATTTCATGAGATTACAGGATGTAGATGAAGATGAAACGGGAGATACGATACTGCGTGAAGAGTTTAACAGAGCACTGAAAGAGCCGGCCGGTGTGGCCGTGCGCTTCTAGGCGCTTCAGGCTGGAACCGCGTGACCGCTACGGTCGCAGGTTCGAATCCTGCCTCGGGCATGGATGTGTGTGATAGGTTAGTTAGGTTTAAGTAGTTCTAATTCTAGGGGATTGATGACCACAGATGTTAAGTCCCATAGTGCTCAGAGCCATTTCAACCATTTTGAAAGCACTAAAAGACCTGATTCGAAACAAGGCCCCGGGAGTAGACAACATTCCATTAGAACTACTGACGGCCTTGGGCGAGCCAGTCCTGACAAAACTCTACCATCTGGTGGGCAAGATGTATGAGACAGGCGAAATACCCTCACACTTCAAGAAGAATATAATAATTCCAATCCCAAAGAAAGCAGGAGTTGACAGATGTGAAAATTACCGAACTGTCAGTTCAATAAGTCAAAGCTGCAAAATACGAAAGCGAATTCTTTACAGACGAAAGGAAAAACTGGTAGAAGCCGACCTCGGGGAAGATCAGTTTGGATTCCGTAGAAATGTTGGAACACGTGAGGCAATACTAACCTTAAGACTTATCTTAGAAGAAAGTTTAAGGAAAGGCAAACCTACGTTTCTAGCATTTGTAGACTTAGAGAAAGCTTTTGACAATGTTGACTGGAATACTCTCTTTCAAATTCTAAAGGTGGTAGGGGTAAAATACAGGTAGCAACAGACTATTTACAGTTTGTACAGACCTCGGGCATGGATGTGTGTGATGTCCTTAGGTTAGTTAGGTTTACGTAGTTCTAAGTTCTAGGGGACTGATGACCACAGCAGTTGAGTCCCATAGTGCTCAGAGCCATTTGAACCAATTTGTACAGAAACCAGATGGCAGTTATAAGAGTAAAGGTACATCAAAGGGAAGTAGAGGTTGGGAAGGGAGTGAAACAGGGTTGTAGCCTCTCCCCGATGTTATTCAACCTGTATATTGAGCAAGCAGTAAAGGAAACAAAAGAGAAAATCGGAATAGGTATTAAAATCCATGGAGAAGAAATACACTACTGGCCATTAAAATTGTTACACCACGAAGATGACGTGCTACATACGATAAATTTAACCGACAGGAAGAAGATGCTGTGATATGCAAATGATTAGCTTTTCAGAGCATTCACACAAGGTTGGCGCCTGTGGCGTCACCTACAACGTGCTGACATGAGGAATGTTTCCAACCGATTTCTCATACACAAACAGCAGTCGACCGGCGTTGCCTGGTGAAACGTTGTTGTGATGCCTCGTGTAAGGAGGAGAAATGCGTACCATCACGTTTCCGACTTTGATAAAGGTCAGATTGTAGCCTATCGCGATTTTCATTTATCGTATCGTGACATTGCTGCTCGCGTTGGTCGAGATCCAATGACTGTTAGCAGAATATGGAATCGGTGGCTTCAGGAGGGTAATACGGAACGCCGTGCTGGATCCCAACGACCTCTTATCACTAGCGGTCGACATGACAGGCATCTTATCCGCATGGCTGTAACGGGTCGTGCAGCCACGTCTCGATTCCTGAGTCAACAGATGGGGACGTTTGCAATACAACAACCATCTGCACGAACAGTTCGACGACGTTTGCAGCAGCATGGACTATCAGCTCGGAGACCATGGCTGCGGTTACCCTTGACGGTGCATCACAGACCGGAGCGCCTGCGATGGTGTACTCAACGACGAACGTGGGTGCACGAATGGCAAAACGTGCTGACATGAATGCGTTTTTCGGATGAATCCAGGTGTGAACGCACATTGGAAGCGTGTATTCGTCATCGTCATACTGGCGTTTCATCCGCATTGACAGCACTTTGAACAGTGGACGTTACATTTCAGATGTGTTACGACCCGTGGCTCTACCCTTCATTTGATCCCTGCGAAACCCTACACTTCGGCAGGATAATGTACGACCGCATGTTGCAGGTCCTGTACTGGCCTTTCTGGATACAGAAAATGTTCGACTGCTACCCTGGCCACCACATTCTCCAGATCTCTCACCAATTGAAAACGTCTGGTCAATGGTGGCCGAGCAACTGGCTCGTCACAATACGCCAGTCACTACTCTTGACGAACTGTGGTATCGTGTTGAGGCTGCATGGGCAGTTGTACCTGTACACGCAATCCATGTTCTGTTTGACTCAATGCTCAGACGGCCAGAGGTGGTTGTTCTGGGTACTGATTTCTCAGGATCTATGCACCCAAATTGCATGGAAATGTAATCACATGTCAGTTCTAGTATAATATATTTGTCCAATGAATACCCGTTTATCATCCGCATTTCTTCTTGGTGTATCAATTTTAATGGCCAGTAGTGTAAAAACTTTGAGGTTCGCCGATGACATTGTAATTCTGTCAGAGACAGCAAAGGACTTGAAAGAGCAGTTGAACGGAATGGACAGTGTCTTGAAAGGAGGATATAAGATGAACATCAACAAAAGCAAAACGAGGAGAATGGAATGTAGTCGAATTAAGTCGGGTGATGCGGAGGGAATTAGATTAGGAAATGAGACACTTAAAGTAGTAAAGGAGCTTTGCTATTTGGGGAGCAAAATAACTGATGGTGGTCGAAGTGGACTGGCAATGGCAAGGAAAGCGTTTCTGAAGAAGAGATATTTGTTAACATCGAGTATAGATTTAAGTGTCAGGAAGTCGTTTCTGAAAGTATTTGTATGGAGTGTGGCCATGTATGGAAGTGAAACATGGACGGTAAATTGTTTGGACAAGAAGAGAATAGAATCTTTCGAAATGTGGTGCTACAGAAGAATGCTGAAGATTAGATGGATAGATCAAATAACTAATGAGAAGGTATTGAATAGAATTAGGGAGAAGAGGAGTTTGTGGCATAACATTACAAGAAGAAGGGACCGGTTGGTAGGTCATGTTCTGAGGTATCAAGGAATCACAAATTTAGCATTGGAGGGCAGCGTGGAGGGTAAAAATCGTAGAGGGAGACCAAGAGATGAATACGCTAAGCAGATTCAGAAGGATGTAGGTTGCAGTAAGTACTGGGAGATGAAGAAGCTTGCACAGGATAGAGTAGCATGGAGAGTTGCATCAAACCAGTCTCAGGACTGAAGACCACAACAGCAACAACAACAACAACAACAACAACAATATGCTCAGTCCCTTGGTCAGCGTAACCGATCCGCTACGCTGCATCATAACCGCAGACAGTATTCAGTTCTACCAGTGACTGTTCAGTATATTGCTCCTTCTCTTCTCTTCTTTTATTACAGTGAGAGTCGTGTTATTATTCTGCAAAGCTGAAAGCTTCCACGGTGGCTGGACCAACATGGAAGTCTGCATCATAGGGCCAGGAGAGGCCATAAACATGTTCAGAACTAAGAGCTGACTTCAGCTCAGATATTCGAAAGCGGAATCCGCTTTGCCCATCGCCGCTGTGTGGGATGGTACAGAGAACTAGCTATCTGCCAAAGAACGGTATTGCTCGAGTCACAGGGAAGAATCCGTTTAGAAAATATAAAAATTTCGTTCCAAATCCTTGTGAAAGGGTTCCTAATTGGTTCATAGTGTTTATTTCTGTAAAGCATGTACTTCCTCATGCCTCCTGCGCGTCTACATGAAAGCCTTTCTACTTGTCAGATCCAGAATCGTAACGTGGAGCGGGAGGGGTTTCCTGGCTTACTGCTCACGCCACAGCACTATTGGTTAATTATAGCAAAATCGGAGGGAGTAAGAGATTCTTTAACCTTTTTACAAAATTATTACTGGATAGAACTCGCAGTGTCTGCTACTGTTGGATGGCAAAAACACGCAAGTTTCAGAGCATTAAGATCGAGAACACCTGCCACTGGGGGACTGAAGTGTGAAGACCTACCGCTGGGATATCGATGACGTGCATCTTGCAGCTATATAGAAGGATGTATCCATTTTAGTACTGCCAAGGGAAACTACCCATCGCACCCCCGCAACATTTAGTGGTAAGGGGGCCCAGTGGAAAGCCCGTCAAAAACAGAACACCGATCAGGCATGAAAACAGGAAGGTGTAGTGGACTGTGAAAAAAATAAATAAATAATAAAAATAGTGAACGATACAAGAACAAGAACTGCAATGCAGAGCAGTTTGGAAGAGAAATGGCGTAGTGGTTAAGCGATTACAGTGTTTGACTGCCAAGCGGGCAAACCGTCTTCAACCCTCCCTTATGCCATTTTTTTTTTTCACTGTTCCCTTTATTCAAATTTGTGTCTGTGTCGTGTTGTAATATCCGTTTGCGACAGTGAGGTAGGGACCTATAATGAAAGTCGACTCTGCACAACTACTCTATTAGCTGCCGAAATGAAGTGGTTTTCGAATGGGGACCGCAAACGTTTGATGACAAGACGACAAGAGATCCGAATCCTCCATCGGAAGACACCTCTGGTGTATCAAACACGGAATTAGTGACAATACGTGTGTCATATGATAGGACACACCTAATTTGTACGATTGGCAGATGAGGGAGATATGCATCCTTGTCCGGTACAGGTGTTCGTATGAATGTGAATGTGATCACTTTCAAGGAAATGATTAAAACATAATATTTTGTCACATAAGCTGCAATAAACGAACGCAACAGTTTCACAACCACACAGTTTCTCTATGCTCTTTTAAAAAATGTATTTTTAATGTTTTTTAAGTTGCGTTCCATTTTGGATGTCTTGACTCTTGAATTCCTTTGTCATAATATACTACACAACCATTTATTTGTTGTTTTCATTTCTGTGAAACATCTATGTAGTATCTCGCCTGCTCTCATTATTCATCACATTTACTTGCGACGGTAGCGTATTCTTACCACATGACTCGTATTGTATAACCAGTGTATAGTATGACAACTGCCAAGGCTACAGAAAGAGAACAAACATTACAGTGACCGGACGGATAGTTCATAATTTTATGAAAAATAAATAAATGACACGAGGGAGTTTTGCACACGGCTCACCCATTGCTGTACCACTTACCCATGAAGCCGTTGCTGTTTCAGGTTGCTCTTTATTGCACCTATTCTTCTTGGACCGTTCACTGTTTCTGTTTTGCTTCTCTTTTCACAGTTCAGTACATCTTCTTCTAGTTTTCATGCTTGACCTGTGTTCACTCTTTGACGGGCTGTCCACTGGACCCCCTTACCACTTAAGTTTCCCTTGTGAGTGCAGAGGAGGAGCTGGACTCAGATTCTGCAGCAGCCACAACTGCTGGCGACTTCCACCTTCATGCTGTATGAGTGTCGGAAGAGTCGACCGGCATTGCAATCACTGATTCGGTTGGGACGCGATGCTAGTTAACTCACATCAGGAGCTAACGACACAGTTTTAACGTTTCTCAGCCAGCTAGTTGCTTTCATCATTCACTTTGGTGATCTTTATGGTGTTCATACTTATTTTTCCGTATTCTTTCTTTAATTCACTAACCATCCTCGCACTCAATGGCCGTTTCCACGTATTATGCTCATAACAATGCTTTTGCCACGCTCATCCACCCGCACCAATGGTACATTTCACGATTACAATACTCTGTCCATTTAATGAATGTTCGTTTGCTTATCTCAGTGGGTAATTCATGTTGTGGTTGGCAGGAGAGCCAACACCGTGTTACTAGAGGAGGCCGAAAGGCACGCGTTTTAGCTCACGCAGGCTGGCGTGAGGTCTGGAACAGGACAAGGAAATCAGAATTTAGAAAAACGGACGTATCTGGTGGCTTAACTTTAATCCATTAATGATGAACGTCGCTTTTGACAGTGCATGATTCACAATATCAATAGTAACTGAATATGGCGCCTTGCTAGGTCATAGCAAATGACGTAGCTGAAGGCTATGCTAAACTATCGTCTCGGCAAATGAGAGCGTATTTTGTCAGTGAACCATCGCTAGCAAAGTCGTTTGTACAACTGGGGCGAGTGCTAGGAAGTCTCTCTAGACCTGCCGTGTGGCGGCGCTCGGTCTGCAATCACTGATAGTGGCGACACGCGGGTCCGACGTATACTACCGGACCGCGGCCGATTTAAAGGCTACCACCTGGCAAGTGTGGTGTCTGGCGGTGACACCACATTCCTCCCCCCAAATCGACGTACGGTTGTGGCATAAGGCTTCCGCCCACCGTGGGGAGGTCCCCATGTTGACATATGCGACGAGGTGGGGAGCCTAGGCGAGGCTGTGCCACCCGCACCCTGCCATTCGGACCGTGGGGAGCTAGGAAACGCCTGAAAACCTGCTCCAGGGTGCACGCCAACATGCGGTGTATGCATCCGCAGAGAGACAGGAGGGGTCGAAGGGTCGACCTCCATCGGGCCGGGGCACCTGACGGGCGAAGACGACATATGGTCCGGAGCGGGCAAGAGTTCCATGTCGGAGGACAACTGGTCACGGGAAGCGATCGGCGGCGCGTGACCCAGGGAGGCGCCCGGGGATTGCAGCGACGCGTCCACTGCGGGCGTCGCCGTTGGGAGAACAGGCAGCGGCGGCGGTGGCGGCGGAGCGTCGCCATGGGGTAAAATGGAAAGCAGCGTCGGTAACACCTGGGGCTGAGGCGAGCCAGTAGATGGGTCCCCAGGGCGCTGACCGGATGGCACCGTCGCTGAAAGCAGACGGCGAGCGGCAGATCCCGTGCGACGACAGAGGTGCAGCTGGTTGAGATGCCGGCGCACCTCACCAGTGGCCCCCAAAACCAGATACATAGCGCGTCCGAGACAGCGAAGAATGCGCCCTTCGAGCCAGCGCCATGAACCTCGGTAGTGGCGGTAGTAGACAACGTCGCCTGGGGCAAAAGCAGGTGTCTGCCGCTGCACAGGAACCTGATGCGGCGGATGTAGCAAAGACATCAAGGTTCGATGAGGGCGACCGTGGAGGAACTCAGCCGGCGAGCGACCATCTCGGGGATGAGAGCGATACGAGGACAAAAATAGCAATAACGTGTCCTCCCGAGAATGCGACTCTTTTAACTTCAACATCTGTGACTTGAAAGTCCTGACCAATAGTTCAGCGGCACCGTTTGACTGTGGCGAAAACGGCGCGGACGTCAGATGCTGAATACCATTGGCCTTGCAGAATGACTGAAATTCTGCGGACATGTATTGTGGCCATTGTCGGATACAATAGTCTGTGGAAGACCTTCAATGCAAAAGATAGCAGATAACGCGTGGATGGTGGCAGATGACGTCGTGGAAGACATCCGGAATGGGGCTCTGAGCACTATGGGACTTAACTTCTAAGGTCATCAGTCCCCTAGAACTTAGAACTACTTAAACCTAACTAACCTAAGGACATCACACACCTCCATGCCCAAGGCAGGATTCGAACCTGCGACCGTAGCGGTCTTGCGGTTCCAGACTGTAGCGCCTAGAACCGCTCGGCCACACCGGCCGGCGGTAGACATCCGGACAACAAAAGGAAAATGACTGAATGAATCTACCACAACCAACCATCGAGCATTCCAGAATGGACCAGCAAAATCGATGTCTAAGCGTTGCCAAGGGGAAGTGGCTTTTGGCCATGCAAAGAATTTCCGCGGTGGTGCTGATTGTTGTTCGGCACACACCATGCAGGAAGAGCACATATTCGTAATCGCGGCATCGATTCCGAACCAAGTACAGTGCTGACGAGCAATTTGTTTCGTTCTCACTATACCCCAATATCCTTGGTGGAGAAGCTGTAAGACAGAGGACTGTAACGAACGTAGGACCACGACCCTGGACTGATCATTATCAGAACGCAACAGCAAAACACCACGTCGAACAAAAAGTCTCTCCTTGTGAGCAAAAAATCGGCGAACCAACGGGTCCCCGATCCGTGACTTTGACAAGGGCCATTGCGTAGCAACAAAACGCTGTGGCTGTAACTACACGACGAAAATCAATCGGAAACGATTCGACCACGTCATCGGTTTCCGCTTCAATGAACATGCAAGCTAGTTCGGAGGAATCGAATGCCCTATCCTCAGCAACAGGCAAGCGGGACAACGCATCGGCGTTTCCGTGCTTAGCAGTGGACCGATACAAGATATTGTAGCGGTACTGCGAGAGGAAAATAGACCAGCGAATGAATTTCTGCGCTGTACGTGGAGGTACAGGCTTGTTCGGATGAAAAAGCGATGTCAAAGGTTTGTGGTCTGTGATGATGGTAAAGTGACGACCATACAAGAAATCATGAAACTTTGTAACACCAAATACGAGAGCCAATGCTTCTTTCTCGATCTGTGAATAATTTCTTTGCGCAGACGAGAGCAATTTGGACGCAAAGGCAATAGGGCGATCGTGCGATCCATCTTTGTGCGCAAGCACAGCACCGATCCCGAAATCCGATGCCTCTACCATCAACAAAAGGGGCTTCTGGGGATCGAATGGCGTAAGGCAAGTATTGGAAAGCAACGCCGATTTCAACTGGCGAAAGGCGCGTTCGCATTCCGTCGTCCAGACGAACGGAACACCTTTACGGCGTAAGCGATGAAGCGGAGCTGAAATGGAAGAGGCGTGTGGAACATATCGGTCATAATAGTAGATTTTTCCCAGCACACTCTGTATCTGCTTCAAATTCTGCGGCGAAGGCAAGTCTTGTATGGCACGGAGGTGCTCGGGACTGGGATGTATGCCTTGGGCATTGAGTACATGGCCCAGATAGGGTAAGTCACGAGCAAAAAACACACATTTGTCCTTCCGCAAGCGAAGACCATTTTGTCGCAAGACCTGAAATAATGTTCCGAGATTGGCTAAATGTTCTTCTTCCGTCTTGCCAGAGATCACAATATCGTCCAGATAGTTTGCTGCAGTAGGGACCGACGCACAAACAGTTTGTAGATATTGCTGAAACAATGCAGGGGCGGATGGACACCCGAATGGCAGTCGTTTGAATCGATACAAACCAAGATGCGTGTTAACCACCAAAACGCGCTGGGATTGTTCGTCCACTGGTATTTGCAAGTATGCATCTGCTAGGTCCAACTTCGAAAAATATTTACCCGGGCACAGTTTGTCAAAAAGATCTTCTGGTTGGGGTAAAGGAAAAGTTGCAATCACTAGTTGCGGATTCACTTTTGCCTTGATGTCCACACAAAGTCTCAATTTTCCGGAAGGTTTTGACAAAATTACTAAGGGTGATGCTCAGAGAGAAGCCTGCACACGTTCAATTACACCTTGTGATTCCAAATCGTGTAATGTTTTTGCGACCTCATCACGCAATGCATGGGGAACATTGCACGCTCTGAAAAATTTCGGTTGCGCGTTTACATTCAGTTCCAAATGTGCTTTATAGTTCTTAGCGCAACCGAGGCCCGGTGCAAAAATGTCTGCAAATTCTTCACATAGACGAGAAACACTGTCTGAAGGCACAGTCTGGTTCACTGATAGGACCTGATTTACTATAGACAAGTTAAACAACTGAAATAAATCGAAACCAAACAAGTTCGCTGCAGAAGAAGAACGAAAGACGTAAAATGACACAAGTTTTGTTTGTCCTTTGTATGTTGCAAGAAGGCTGCACTGTCCTAACACAGGGATCTCTTGACCTGAATAGCTAGTTAACGTAACATTTGCGGCACGCAACGGAGGTGTGCCCAGCAGTTTGTAAGTGTCTTCATTGATCAGTGAAAATGCAGCCCCGGTATCGAGCTGGAATGGTATCACTTTGCCGTTAATGTCCAAGTACACAAAAAGTTCATTGTCCTGCTGACGACAAGAGCGACTGTCACGTGCAACGTGAACTGACACTGGTACAAAATCACTTGCGACTTGACGGGAGTTCCGGCAATGTCGACGCACACTATTTGTGGAACGAACACAGTCACTGTTAGAGAGAGTGGCACTGGGTGGAGTGGAATGAACTACATGAATTGCCATGGGCGAAGTTTTTCGAGCCTGAGTATCCTTGGTTTGATTCCGATTCCGGCGCGAAGCAAAGGGCCTGGAATGGTTTTGAGCTACTGATCTGAGCTGTTTCTGGCAAACATTCTGAACATGTGCTTTTTTATTACAATAAAAGCAAATAGCTTGGCGTGACGGGCATTCTCACGCGAATGTCTAGTAGCGCACCGCGGGCAGGATTTGAGCGCTGCATTTGCTTTCCGGCGCGGCACACGTGGCTGAGAGCCTGGCGGCAGCGGCGCAGCCGGGTGCGAGGGCTGCTCGCCCGGCGGGCTGGTTAACCTGACACACGGCTGGCGAAGTTTCAAAGGATGCCTGAGCAAAGTCAAGTGTGTCCTGCCGATCCAATATGTCCATCACTTGTTGAAGGGAGGGACTGACTAGTTTCAAAATCTGTTCCCTTATACGAACATCAGAAACGTACTGTGCAATTGCATCACGTACCATAGTATCTGAATAAGGGAGTCCACATTGACACTCAAAAGCACAATCGCTAGTAAGGCCTTGCAAGGTTGCAACCCACTCCTGATTAGTCTGACCTGCCGTACGTTTTGTACGAAAGAAGGTATACCGTTTCACAACGACATTGACTGATTCTTTGAAATATGCATCTAATGCAGACAAAATTTCTTCGTAGGACAGAGTTGCTACGTTGCGTCGGGGAAATAATTTGACTATCACACGGTACGTGTTTACCCCGACTGATGATAACAAAAAAGGCTGCCGCTCATTACCTTGAATTCTGTAGGCGGCGAGATGGAATCCAAATTGGCGTGACCACTCCGTCCAGCTTTCCAGTGCAGCATCAAAAAGTCGAAAAGTTGGTGCAACGGCGTGTTGTGGCTGCGTTAGCGATGGAGCGGCTACTGCCGCATCGTTTTGCATTGCACGTTGACCCTGGACGAGCTGTCCAAGGGCATACAGTAATGCCTGCGTCTGCTGATTCTGTAAGCGGTGAAATTCGGACAGTACATCTGGAGATTGTGGCGAAGCCATTACACAAGTAAATCAGGGCTGTTTAGAGAAGAACGCGGTTTTGGCTCGTTGCCAATGTTGTGGTTGGCAGGAGAGCCAACACCGTGTTACTAGAGGAGGCCGAAAGGCACGCGTTTTAGCTCACGCAGGCTGGCGTGAGGTCTGGAACAGGACAAGGAAATTAGAATTTTAGAAAAACGGACGTATCTGGCGGAATACTTAACTTTAATCCATTAATGATGAACGTCGCTTTTGACGGTACATTATTTACAATATCAATAGTAACTGAACATGGCGCCTTTCTAGGTCGTAGCAAATGACGTAGCTGAAGGCTATGCTAAACTATCGTCTCGGCAAATGAGAGCGTATTTTGTCAGTGAACCATCGCTAGCAAAGTCGGCTGTACATCTGGGGCGAGTGCTAGGAAGTCTCTCTAGACCTGCCGTGTGGCGGCGCTCGGTCTGCAATCACTGATAGTGGCGACACGCGGGTCCGACGTATACTACCGGACCGCGGCCGATTTAAAGGCTACCACCTAGCAAGTGTGATGTCTGGCGGTGACACCACAATTCATGTGTTGATCTTTCATGGTAATCTGATTGTTATAGTGACCACTAGTTTGTGTTATAGATTGATGACCTCTCCTCTCATTAATATAAGCATGTGTGATGTGGACCCCATCTTGACTGGACCACCTCTATTTTTATCCTCCAATAAGATGTTTCCATTTGTCTGATATTATCATTTCCTTAAAATTTTCATTCGGTCTCATAGCATCCTAGGGATATGCTAAACAGCCCAACTGACACTCCATAAAAGGAATGCCACTCCATACATCGTTTGGCACTTTAGCCATTGCCAGTCACCCCAACCCAGGATTCCCATGTATAAAACAGCTTTAACTGTGTGATTATTCTACAAGTAAATTAACGTGCTAATATCTCGAAAAGATTTAAATTATGTGCAAAGTTTTCTAGTAGTCCCTGTGTGGTTCCACTCTCAAATACTGGTGGAATGTAGTCTGGGTAGCTTGTGCGCCACGAGTTATGCTGCCTCAAAGTGTATAAACAGTTTCTGACTGTAATATTTATTCTGCTAAGGCATAATGTTAGATCGTATCTCGTAATAACTAGATTATCACAGCATTTTAAATTTTTAAATTCGGTCAGTAATTGTGTGAAACACTGAAAATAAACATTTTTGCTCCTGTACGCCGTTAGACAGGAACCCCATATCTTGGATTTGATGACTGTTTTAGTCGTTTGGCAATAAAGATTAAGACATCAGTTGAAGAAACTACGACTTTGATTTTTATTATTATCCTGTGAGCGGTGAGGTACTTACAAACATTAATAGAAAAATGTTGAAAAGATTATGATATGTCGCCGACTATATTTCATTTTATTTGAATGCACACCGTTTGTCAATGATTTTCAGGTATGTACTCTGCTGGTCAGTCGGAGCAGCTGGTCAGT
The DNA here is from genome assembly GCF_023898315.1 of Schistocerca nitens. Classification (NCBI taxonomy): domain Eukaryota; kingdom Metazoa; phylum Arthropoda; class Insecta; order Orthoptera; family Acrididae; genus Schistocerca; species Schistocerca nitens. The sequence continues at coordinate 924,319,833 of NC_064617.1, read as the reverse complement.
CGGTGAGATATGTTTTAGCTGGAGTTATGATGCTGTGAGATTTTAGTGCAGTGCTACGTAACCACGAGAGGATTTAGACTCATTTCCATGTAGTCAGAGCTATGAGAAGTTACACTACTAAGAAAGCAGTTAGTAGACTTTGTATATAGATCTGTTTATAAAACGGATGTGCCAGGGGTGCTTCCAGTGTACGTATCGTCATGCAATGATTTATGATTGCACCATTGTACCCTGATATCCCAGCCGAGTTCCGTATTCTAACTCACCCTACAGCCCTCTTTACAGTGGAGCAAGTGCACACAAGGCAGCCCACGACCACGAGACCTCGTGCCAAGTAAGTTCTTTGACACGTATTCTTCCAGTCCTTGTACTCCCTCTCAGGACTCGTCAGTGGGACACGACAGGTGGCCCAACTGCTTTGGCTATATGGCCACGGTCAGACCAAACTTCTGTATGTCCTCGTCCATGCGTCACGACCTACACCCGTAGACATTATGTAATTCTTGTACAGGGGGAAGACATTTTAACTGGAAGTTGCTGCCTAGTATCAGTGGATACATCCGTTACTACAGTGCCTGTATTGTTAAAAATTGTTGTTCCTTCGGACAGCATGTTGTGCTGTTTTATTACTGACGAAATTGTATCTTGTGGACAATATTTAGTATAGAACAGCATAATTATTTTCTTCGCCCAGGTGTCACTTTTACAATGCTATAGTATTTGCCAGCTTAGTAGAAACAAAAAACATGTCATATGTACGGATATACACACACTGGAGAATCAAAACATTATTATACCTATCTGAGTGCATATATGATGTGCAATAAACAGCTGTTGTGCTTAGCATGGGTTCGAATAGTCTTCGGTAGATTTCCAGAAGTATGTGGCACCGGGTATCCGATATTCCGTTGGGTCCACATCAAGGAAAATTTTTTGCAACACACCAACAGGCTCTCAGACGATTACGGCATAATTACGGCCTTGTGACAAGGACAGTTATCATGGTGGAATATGCCATCGCCGACGGGGAAGACGTGAAGCGTGAAGGGCTGCAGGTGGTCTTCAATAAAGTTCACATAGTCCAGACCTATCATGGTGCTTCGATTACTACCACAGGTCTCATGGAACCCCAAGTGAATATTCCCCCTAGCTTAATATCGTCCAGACTGTTCTGCGTCTGTGGCGTGCTGCGTGTTTCAGGCAGTCGTTCTCTTAGATGACGACGTATCTGGACACGACCATCGACCTGGTGTAAGAAGAAACCTAATTCAGCCGAGCAGGATACACGTTTACATTGAGCCATAGTACAAGCTCGATAGTCCTGCACCAACTGAAGTCATAATTGACGATTTTTTTGGGCCAACGTGGGATGGATAGGTGTCATGTGCTGCGGTTCCAATGTTCAGCGACGTGCACTGAACAGTGTGTTTCGGAACACTTGTGCCTGTTCCAGCGTTGTACTCTGCCGTCATAACTGCCACAGATCGCCGCCTACACTGCTTTACAGAGCGGGTAAACCTCAGATATGCACGTTGTGTTATGAGGGGTGGACTTCGAACACCCTGTTACCTATCCACGGTTTTACCATTACTCAAGCACTTTTCGTAGATGATCACGACAGCAGCACTCGGACAACCCACCAGCTTCGCCGTTTGCGAGGTGCTCGCTCCCGGGTGCCAGGCCACGAAAATCAGACCGTCGTCAAAGTCGCGTATGTCGACGAATTTTCCCATTTCTGGTCCGTGTCGTTGCTACAATAATTACTCGTTCGTCTCTGCTCCGCAAACAATATCGGGTGGTTATAATTGAAGTGCAGCTATTCGCGAAGTTCGAGTGTGGTCTGTGGTATCGTATTCCACTGACACTTGTTAGATACGGTAATGCGGAACCGATATACGCACGGAAAAAATTTGTTCCCATTTTGGCCACCAGGTGCTAATCCGGTGCTGTGCATGCAAGAACGACATATAGAAATGTTACCCTATATAATGGATTAGGAAGAGGACGTGGGCTGAAAACTTTAAACAAATGAGAAAGGAATATCGTTGATTTTATTATTAACCTCCACCTACACAGTTTGATCAATGTGACCACCAAAGATGTCAACGAGATACTGTACAGTGCCAGATTTGCCGTTGGTGGTCAAAATCGAAAGTAATTTTTTTCCAGCATAAATCTCTTCCTCACTAATGCATTATCATATCTACCAAGTTTGACTGCCATACGATAATTACAGAGCACACCGGACCTCCGTGAGCAGCTGAACTTTAATTATAGCCACCCGGTGCTACCGGTGCGTGTCACTTTCTTCAAAGTCAATGTCGCAGTGGGCAGTGGTCATAATGTTTTGGCTCATCAGTGTACATACGATGAAAGGTGATGAAGTGTTAATTATCGCCTTGATTCACTCAAGCTGTGATCATGAGGCTTGGAGATGGCGGTAATGGTGTCAGTCTTGCTCTACACATTCCCCCTTCCTTGAAAACACCTTCCAAGTTGTTTCTGATTTTAAGAAGGCATAGTTGTGGAGGTCTACATTTTGTCAGTTCAGGAAACTTTCACTTTGATAATCAACTCGTCGGCATTCTCGAAATCCCTGCCACACAACTGTCTGTCATCAGAGTAAAGAGGAAAAAGACAAACTTTGGTAACTTAATGAGCAGAATCTGTTACTCTGTCCAATGCCAAATGAGTTAGGGCACTGTCTTGGACAAATCACTCTCTTGGACAACTTTCCGTGACACATCATGTTGGCCATCGCCCATTACAGATGCGATCACAGTGGCACTAATATCGGCAGAAGACGGCTGATTTTATCAGATCAGTACCGAGGGCTAAAATTCCAGATTTATTATATACCACAAGTGGCCAAAATCTTTATTGGAAATTTTAGGTGTAAATAATAATCTCAAAAAAAAAGCTCAGGTGAGGAGGGTGGCGCATCTTATGCTTGAAGTTGCTGCAGTGGGTCTCTTTCGAGTTGTAGTCGGATGGCATTAGCTGTCTACAAATTATTAATACTGCTCACTGACGTCTTTATGGCAGTTGGACGTGATTCTGTTACATGAAGTGGTTTGCGAATGTGGTGTACGGTATGTATTTCCACTTTTCAGTGTTTAGGTATTTAGAGCACCTTACGCTAAACTTTGTGCTTGTCTTTCACACGTACGCTGAATGACAGTCATTGAAGATTAACTGAAGTACGCCTGCGCAACTTTAAATAAATACAACGAAACAGAGTTTTTGAAACATGCTTTTCAAGGTCACCACAAATTAACTCAAGTACATAAAATAAAGTTTCTCCCGTCGTGTTGTATATTCGTAAAATTTGTCTGGTTATTCCGATAACAGAGGATAGTGTGTGCAGTACTCGCCACGTTGTTTTCAAGACACATATAGCTCATTCACATGCGGCATCTTTCTACTGGCAAAAGCCAAAAAGTAGCACTCATCTCCATGCACAGAGGTTTCGTGGCATCTGTTAATATCTAATCGATTACATACATAGAACAGACTCTAATCTGACCTGACCTAGCCTAAGCTTTCCGACCCCGCCAAAAACTGACGAAAGAGATCGGTCGCACTGTGACCATGCTGTCGGCAGATGTTATCGGGCGACCGCTGGCGATTGTGTCTGACGACCGTCGGCGGTGCCACTGTAAAAGCAGCCTGTGTCGTCAGAAGATTTCGGTAGTATGCTCCTGTAACGGTTTGCCCCTTACGAGGTGTGGCTAGAAAAAAACCGGACTAGTACTGGTGAAACAATAAAACGAATGCAATAAGGCTGAAAGTCGCTTGGCCTGTCACGTGACTCTCGCTCCGCCTACTGCTCGAGTTTCATCTGCCTCCTGCACTCAGTCTGCCCGTGGCGTCTGTTTTAAGTAGTTGACGTTTTGTCTGTGCGTCGGAAAATGTTGAGTGTACAGAAAGAACAGCGTGTTAACATCAAATTTTGTTTCAAACTAGGAAAATCTGCAAGTGAAACGTTTGTAATGTTACAACAAGTGTACGGCGATGATTGTTTATCGCGAACACAAGTGTTTGAGTGGTTTAAACGATTTAAAGATGGCCGCGAAGACACCAGTGATGACACTCGCACTGGCAGACCATTGTCAGCAAAAACTGATGCAAACATTGAAAAAATCGGTAAACTTGTTCGACAAGATCGCCGTTTAACAATCAGAGCAGTGTCTGAGTTAACAGGAGTTGACAAGGAAAGTGTTAGGCAGATTCTTCATGAAAGTTTCAACATGAACAAAGTGTGTTCAAAAATGGTTCCAAAGTGTCTCACAATTGAACAGAAGGAACGCCGAAGAATGATTTGTTCTGACATCCTGGAAAACATTGAAAGTGATCCCACCTTCTTACAAAATGTTATTACTTGCGATGAATCGTGGTTTTTTACTTACGATCCCGAAACTAAACGCCAATCGATGCATTGGAAAACTCCTGGTTCTCCACGACAAAAAAAAGCACGAATGTCAAAATCGAAATTCAAGGCAATGATGATTGTTTTTTTTTTTTTTTTTTTTTTGACATCAAAGGGATTGTGCACATTGATTGGGTACCAGAGGGACAAACAGTGAATCAGCATTACTACATTTGCGTCCTGGCTACACTACGTGAGCGAGTACAGAGAAAACGGAACGATTTGTGGAGAAAAAATTCATGGATCCTTTACCAAGACAATGCCCCAGCTCACAGTGCGTTGTCAGTGAAGACGTTTTTGGCAAAACACAACATTCCCATCTTAGATCATCCACCCTACTCACCTGATTTGGCCCCCTGTGACTTTTTTCTTTTCCCTAAAGTCAAGTCAGCTTTGAAAGGAACTAGATTTGAGACTGTTGAAGCAGTAAAAGAAAAAGCGACGGAAGTAATGTATGGACTTACCGAAAATGATCTGCAGCATTGCTATGAACAGTGGAAAATTCGTATGGAGCGGTGTAGAGACCGAGGAGGAGAGTGCATTGAAGGAGATAACATGAAATTGTAAATAATTGTAAATAAATGTTTTTTCCAGCATCAGTCCGGTTTTTTTTCTAGCCGCACCTCGTATGAGCACGTTTACACCTCCAAAAAGCACTCGACGTGACCTTGCACGTTGACAGAGGATCTTTACGTTTTTCAGCGGCGGAGAATCTACATTTCTCCACTGCTTGCTTTGTTCATTGCCTCTGGATCACAGATAGACACTCAGCAGGCGTCCACATTCATATAGTGGATACGAAAGGCCTGACACAGTGGTAACATTTTTCCTGCTCTCTCGCTTTGGTGGACTCTTCAGATGGGTTTGAGTTCAAAAATGGTTCAAATGGCTCTGAACACTATGGGACTTAACTTCTAAGGTCATTAGTCCCCTAGAACTTAGAACTACTTAAACCTAACTAACCTAAGGACATCACACACATCCATGCCCGAGGCAGGATTCGAACCTGCGACCGTAGCAGTCGCGCGGCTCCAGACTGGGTTTGAGTAGTCACGCAACTCAGCGGGGGCGACACTTCTCCTTTTCAAAATGTGGTGCAAGATGATGAATATTCAAAATATCCACGGGTGTACTGCCGGTCTACAGTGTCCAACGGGCACAATATTTCGGCGATCATACATGCCGCTATCATCAGGTGAACTGACGGACTGAGCTCCTGTGAACGTGTCGGCACGGAGATCCGTACACTATGGCTGCTCAGGGGGAGCTGGGTTCGGTCGCGGCGGCGGCCGATTTAAATACCTTCCGCCGTCCGCGCCCCGCGCCACGGTCGCGCGGTGGAACAGATTGCGACGGCGTCTGAGATGACGTCGGTGTGATGGCTCTGTCCGCCGTGGTCGTCACAACTATACATTTGCTCGATTTACTCTCGATTAACGCAATCGCTGGTTCCCAAGCCTTGCTAAGATTATAGCCACAGTCACGCTTTATGAGGTCGTCATTGGTGAGAATTTCGATGGCCTCTCTAACAACGCTGTCCCAGTATCTCGACGTCTGTACCAGAATCCTCGTGCGTTCATACGGGTCCGTGGCGCGGGGCGCGGACGGCGGAGTGAGCGCGCCGCGGGCGGAGGGTATTTAAATCGGCCGCCGCCGCGACCGAACCCAGCTCCCCCTGAGCAGCCATAGTGTACGGATCTCCGTGCCTGCACGTTCACAGGAGCTCAGTCCGTCAGTTCACTTGATGATAGCGGCATGTATGATCGCCGAAATATTCTGCCCGTTGGACACTGTAGACCGGCAGTACACCCGTGGATATTTTGATTATCAAATACGCCGGGAGAAACTCAAGAATCACATGATGAATATTGGTCAGTAACTGATTTTAACTTTCTCCACTATCATCTCGATTGTCGTACGCCAGTCTTCGAGCACCGGGGCCCCGACTTCTCCTGTGATACTGAGTTCTTCACACAGAGATGCCCTGCAAATTAGTTCTCAGTCATTCTGATTTGTTTGATCACGCGGTAAGCATCTGCATCGTGTGACCACTGTGTCTTACAATGGAGCATTGCTGTCACAGACTTCCAGCAACTCGACATGGAATGTTGCAGCGCTATTCCGCATCAAACACCGAAAAGAAACTGCCGAACCATACTCTTCTTTATCTGTGGGCTGCGCCACTTGACTCTGTAGGCACTTATCTCGGAACAGTGACACGGGGATCCATTGTGTACACGGGATGCACACATGTATCTACAAATGGAATATATATATATATATATATATATATATATATATATATATATATATATATGAGGAGTAATAATATATTACTCCTCGTATGTACGGTTGGGTTTAACAGGGATGACACATTTGGTTGGCCACGGCCTTGTTGGTGGATCTGTCCTGGAAGTTACCTGAAATAATTTAAGAGAACCACAGAGACCTAAATCAAGATGGCTGGATAGAGCATGAATCTTCATCCTTCCTAATTTGAGATCAGTGTCTTAACGAATACAGTACCTCATTCGTTACGTTCTTAGTGTACGATCGTGGAAACACTGTAACAATCTCAGTTTTGTGGGGGGGGGGGACTTGGTGCTCGGTTCCTATTTGACTTAGGAACATGCCGGAGAAAGTTTTTGGTTTAGCCCGGACCAGCGGCCATTTGCATAGCCGTTCGAACATCTCTCATACTGTAGCTACGTTACGGTATATTAAGCAAGTTTGAAACGGGGAACCGGAGCTGGCGCCCAGGTAAATTGTGCGAATCGATTACTTACTTTTGCGAATGATTTTAATTGGTCAGAAATTGATCCTCAGCTAAAGGCGCCATTTGTATGTGCACCGTTCGGATCTTACGTGTAAAAACAGTCACCCTTAAATAACTCCGGACTGGAACGAGACTGACGGTCCACATTTGGTCCACTGGTATATCGGATTTGGTCTTAAGTTTTAACAGTTTGAGAAAAATCTTGCTTCGTTTGGATTTCATGTGCAAAAAGCACGTTTTTCTGGGAGATTTTTGAAGAGTACCACTTGTATGCTTTAAACTTGTACGAATCGTTTAAAACTTTGCACGAACGTAGATAAATGGATAAAATCAAAACAAATTTTTTTATCCAGTAATCTTTATCCGTTGGCAAAATATAAGGGTTTAAAGTCAAGCTAAGTGTGGCACGTAAAATTCTTTCTTATGAGTATTGAAGCTGCGGAAACGGTTTAAAGTGTATTACGTAAAAAAATGCATCCTTACAGCAAAATTGAAAACTTGCTTTAAAAATTTAGCTACACTTTGTGTTTTTTTATGCCTGTCACTTCTTTGTTTTATTCTTGTCCATATCGCTTCAATTTTTTTAAGAAGATAGACAAATAGGATCTGTCGACTTCGAAAAATCCTTTGACAATGTGAAATGTTGTAAGAAGTTCGAAATTCCGAGAAAAATAAATGTGAGCTATAGGGACAGACAGGTGATGTATAGCTTGTACAAGAACCAAGAGGGAACAATAAGAACGGAAGAGCAAGTACGAAGTTCTCGGAATAAAAAGGGAGTAAGACAGTGACACAGTCTTTCGCCCCTACTATTCAATATATACGTCGAAGAAGCAATGATGAAAATAGAAGAAACCCTCAACGGGGGGGGGATTAAAATTAAAGATGAAAGATGAAAGGACATCAACGACAAGATTCACTGGTGACAGTGCTATCCTCAGTGAAAGTGAAGAAGAATTACATGATCTGCTGAATGGAATGAATAGTCTGATGAATACAGAATATGGACTGAGAGGATATCGAAGAAAGACGAAAGTAATGACAAGTAGCAGAAACGAGAACAGCTAGAAACTTAACATCAGGCTTGGTGATCACGAAGTAGATGAGCGCAAGGAATTCAACTTTTTAGGCGGCAAAATAACCTATGATGGAGGGAACAAATAGGATAAAACAGCAGACTAGCACTGGCAAAAAGATCACTCTTGGCCAAAAGAAATCTGTTAGTATCAAACATAATCCTTAATTTGGGGAAGAAATGTCTGGGAATATACGTTTGGAACACAGAATTGTTTGACAGTGAAACATGGACTGTAGGAAAACTGGAATGGAAGAGAATCGAAGCATTTATGATGTAATGCTGCAGAAGAAGGTTGAAAATTAGATGGACTGGTAAAGTAAGGAATGAGACGGTTTTTCGAAGAATCGGCGAAGATTGGAATATATGGAAAATAGTGACAAGAGGAAGGGAAAGGACGATAGATTGTTCGTTAACACATCAGGAAATAACTTCCATGGTACCAGAATGAACTGTAGGAGATGAAAACCGTAGAGGAAAAGAGCGATTGGAATGCGTCCCACAAATAACTGAGGACGTAGGTTACAAGTGCTACTCTGAGGTGTAAAGGTTGGTACAGGAGAGGAACTAGTAGCGATCCGCATCAAACCAGTCAGAGCGACGATGACAAAAATGGTCGGCCCGCTGTTTTGTGAAAGCTTAATCCGTTTCCACGATGTAAACAATGTTGTTAGAAACAGAATCAGACGTTGCCTGTGTCAAGAAAAATCTACTCAATTGCCAGCAACGACGGTATATGTCAAAATTATGGTAGAATAAAAAGGGAACCAGAATGAAAATTGGTCCTATCACAGCACGAAAAATACTAATATGTCCTGGGGAGAGCTAGCGATGTAAAAGAACGGAACTAGCTTTTCTACTTACCGGGCAGCTTCGAAGACATTTAAATCAAAACATCATGACAGATTGGCGTTTTTTACAAGTTAACCCCACTTCCCCAGCAGTGTGAGCGCCCTTAGCTGCAAGGTGTTGAAACACCTGCATCTTGCAGTTTATAGGCTAAAGTCCCTGATGTTTTGCCCAAAATCGAGAACATGCGCCGACCACAGCAAACAACATATACACTGAAGAAACAAAGAAAGTGGTACATCTGCCTAATATCGTGTAGGGCCCACGAGAGTACGCAGAAGTGCCGCAACACGACGTGGCATGGACCCGAATAATGCCTGAGATAGTGTTGGACGGAACTAACACCGTTAATTCTGCAGGGCTGTCCATAAATCCGTAAGAATAGGAGGGGGTGGAGAACTCTTCCGAACAGAATGTTGCAAGGCATCCCAGATATGCTCAATACTGTTCATTTCTGGGAAGTTTGATGACCAGCGGATGTGTTTCAAATCAGGAGAATGTCCCTGGAGCCACTCTGTATTCTGGACGTGTGGAGTGTCGCATTGTCCTACTGGAATTGCCCAAGTCCGTCGGAATGCACAATGTACATAAATGGATGCAGGTGTACGTTTCACCTGTCAGAGTCGTATCTAGACGTGTCAGGGGTCCCATAGCACTCCAACTGCACACACCCCACACCATTACAGAGCCTCCACTAGCTTGAACAGTCCCCTGCTGACATGCGGGGTCCATGGATTCATGATGTTGTCTCCTTACCTGTACACGACCATCCGCTAGATACACGTTGTGTCGTGCAGTCATCAAGGGTACACGAGCGGGCCTTCGGTTTCGAAATCCCATATCGATGATGTTTCGTTGAATGGTTCGCATGCTGACACTTTTGGCAGCTCCTCACCATTGAAATCTGTAGCAATTTATGGAAAGGTTGCACTTCTGTCGTCGGTCCCATTCTTACAGGATCTTTTTCCTGCCGCAGCGATGTCGCAGATTAAACATATTCATGGTATACTCGTGAAATGGTCGTACAGGAAAATCCTCACTTCATCGGTACCTCGGAGATGCTGTGTCCCATCGCTCGTGCGCCGACTGTATCTTGATAACCTGCCATTGTAACAGTGTAAGTAGGCTGTTTATGTTTTCTTATTGGCAACGTTACGTAGCGCTCTGTATGAAAATCACTGGCTGTGCTGTGTGCAGTCTGTTGCTAGTTTGCATTGTTATCTGCCATTGTAGTGTTCGGCAGCGGCAGCTGGATGTGAACAGCGCGTAGCGTTGCGCAGTTGGAGGTGAGCCGCCAGCAGTGGTGGATGTGGGGAGAGAAATGGCGGAGTTTTGATATTTGTAAGAATGGATGTCATGAACTGCTATATATATTATGACTATTAAGGTAAATACATTGTTTGTTCTCTATTAAAATCTTTCATTTGCTAACTATGCCTATCAGTAGTTAGTACCTTCAGTAGTTTGAATCTTTTATTTAGCTGGCAGTAGTGGCGCTCGCTGTATTGCAGTAGTTCGAGTAACGAAGATTTTTGGTGAGGTAAGTGATTTGTGAAAGGTATAGGTTAATGTTAGTCAGGGCCATTCTTTTGTAGGGATTTTTGAAAGTGAGATTGCGTTGCGCTAAAAATATTGTGTGTCAGTTTAAGCATAGTCTTGTAAAATTGTTCAAACGGGACGTTTCAACAGCAGTATCCAATCTAACAACTGCGCCAGACGCTTGTTGTCTTATGTAGGCGTTGCCGACCGCAGAGCAGTATTCTGCCAGTTTACATACTTCCGTATTTGAATGCGCACGCCTCTACCAGTTTCTTTGGCCCTTCAGTGTATAATACCATATGGATGAAGAGCTAAAAATGTTTTTCTGGAGGGGTAAATTTGCTGGGGGTGAATTTGTTCCTGGGGGGACGGTGAGATATTTTTTTTTATTTCTGGTTTGAGGGGGGATTTTTCACGGAGGGGACCATTCTCACCGTAACCACCCCCTGTTACATGTATGGCGAGGGGATATAAGAACAAAGAGACAAAAATTCATGTGCTTCTAGAGAGTGGGATGCATCTACAATAGGAAGTATCCCTGAGTGGGTATGCATGCGTTCTAAATTTTAATGACACTTTCTCTCATATTACACGACATGACAAATGCCTTGCTGGATGACATGTTGCATGTGCCATGTTGTATGACATGACATCATGTACCATGTTACTTTACTTGACACGACACATTATATTACATGACATGGGTGCTAGCACTAAGAAGTAAAGAAGTGGGAATATGTCAAGATGTTCTGATTTAAATATCTTTGAAGCTGCCAGGTAAGTTGAAAATCTAGCTCACTTCTTTTACATCCACAACTCTGCACAAGACATATTCGCCTTTTTTGTGCTAAGATAGGAGCACTTTTCATCCTGGTCTCTTTTATCTATATATACTTGAAAAAAATTTGCTTGGTAACATGGAAAATAGGTATGCATTTTTCACTGCGACTCTTTTACGTATTAGTTTAGGATGTTAAATTTCCGTTTCTGACGTTGTGTATGACGTGAGTGTCTCCTATATGTATCCATGCAAATACTATGATTGAAAACTTTTGTGCCTTTTAATAATTTTTTACAGTCGTAACTGGTAGCACAAAGAAATGTTTTGCGAGTTAGCTGATGGCGGTACTCTATTATTTTCGCAACAGATAAAATTCATTACAAAATTTGATCCTTGCAGTACGCTGAGAGGTCTTTTCTACCTTGAAGTACCGTGACGGCAAAAACACTGACTGTATGTGTCGCACGAAGCTCGGAGTGACACATTGCGACTGCGAAAGTCTTACAACTGCAGCGAGACGTGGATTAAGATCGGAATTTGGCGGAGCGCAGTGCAGGGCTGGGGTCCGCGCTTCCACCGTGACTGGCGTCTCAAGGCGGCGGGACGGGTTTGGCGGCGGCGGCTGTCAGCGTAAATTTAGAGGTCCCCGCGCCGCGCCGAGCCGCTTTTTCCGCTGGGCGGGCGCGCTCTGGCGGCTCCCGCGCTGCGGGCCGGCGTTTCGGCCGCGCGGTGCCGCTCCTCTTCATGCGCGACACAACGCGCGCACTGCGCAAAGAAGGCCGCCGTGACGTATGAGGTGGCGCCGGCGCGTGTCTGACAGCACCTACCACCGCCGCTTCGTAAGAAGCTGTAGGCGGCGAGTAGGGCCTGTCATTACACTCATTTCCTCCGTAGACTTTCTTTGCAGCGTCCCCTTAATTGATGATGTGTAATTTGGCGACCCGTACGGAGTGGAACCTTCCATACAAGGTGTGCCACGACAAGCCAGGGCGTGTTTTTGCAGAGAAAAATTTCCTAGCACGCTCATTTCAAACTTGTGTCGCCGAATTACTGTATGTGACTCACAAAAATAAGTCCTGTACTTCACAAGTTAATGCACACTGAACGTTTCCCATTTTTTGGCTTCTATACTCTGCAAGCAGAGTGGGCCACCTCTTTTAGCTTTCGCACTCTCCTTTCCTGTTCGGTATGTGAGGTGTCTTTGTACAGAACGACTGTTGATGAGACTCCATATGAGCTCTAATTTATCTGATTCTGCATTCTATCTCACTGCGCGAGATGTACCACGTGCTTATAACTAAACTGCAGCTATTCACAGGGGTCCAGCGCGCAGTCCAAAAAATGTTCAAATGTGTGTGAAATCTTATGGGACTTAACTGCCAAGGTCATCAGTCCCTAAGCTTACACACTACTTAACCTAAATTAACCTAAGGACAAACACACACACCCATGCCCGATGGAGGACTCGAACCTCCGCCAGGACTAGCCGCATAGTCCATGACTGGAGCGCCTAGACCACCCCGCTAATCCCCGCGCAGTCCCCTTATGACTTCCTCGCCCATGTGGACTGTACCTTTTCCACTTATATTATTGCTGCTGTCCTCAACATCGACAGTAGGTCCTCTACAGCACTGTAGCGTTGGGCCCAGTTTACTGACTACGTGTAAGGTGACATTGTTCCCATCCCACATCACCCGTGTCCTAAAAGCATTACCCCAGATGTTGTCTTAGTTACACCCAACATCCTTTCTTGCCTCACTGTAGAAGTCCTCGGTCAAACTGGAAGTGACTTCCCACTGTCTCCCACACACAATTTTATCCCCATGCACCACATCCCAGTCTCCAGCCAAAAGTTATCCGAGACTACTCCTGCAGCAACCGGAATTCCTATTGGGAATCCACGGAAACCCAGATTGGAAGCCACATCCTGATATTCTATCAGCTTGGCGATATTCATCAAGCCATATCCTTGCTGCAGCAGACCTTGACAGATGCTGTATCCACCCACATTTTTACCAAGACCGTGTACCCCCATAAACTTTCCTTCCTCCACAAGCCCTACTTCCCCTCCAAGACTCCCATTGCTTGTACCTTCCTTCTTGTGGGCTCATGACCTGGATACACTCTCAAACCGCCAGTAAATACTGAGACAACTTAGAGCTTCAATGAATGGAAGAAAACGTCAGGACTGGTGCCATACATGCACCAGACTCAACACTACACTCCCCATTAACTGACTGATGTACTGAAAAGCATACCATCGACTCACATGAAATAACCCCATACCTAACCACCTACTCCTCCACAACAATCATCCCTTACCTGAAAACCTGAGCAAAGCTGATGACTTTGCATCATATCTGTCTGAAATCTTCTCCATCCCTGATGACCCTCATTTTGATTACTCTCTCTTCCCTGTCATCCATGAAAGCACAAACACAGTGGTCCCACTCCTGGCACCCAGCTTCCAGTACCTGGACAACATAACACAAATCTAATTAAATACACCAATGACAGCACACTACGTAAAACAAGTACTCCACGAAGAGCGCAATCATCACCCAGTCACGACTGCATTACCTATCGATACCTCAAAGAATGCCTCTCTGCTCTCCAGTCACCCTTTACATCAGTATTGCGTCCACAGGTTACTATCCTCAACTACGGAGAAACTGCAAAACCCTAGTTTTCTTTAAATCGCTCGCTCAGACCTCCTACTGATACATCCCCCAACCGCCCCATCTGCATTACCTCTGTGTTTAGGAAGATCTTTGAATCTATCCTCTTCTGACACATCCATCAGCACATAAACCAACACCATCCTCTTCCCTTTAACTAGTGTGGCTTCTGTCCCAACTTCTCCATTGATGACCAGCCCCCCAACCTCTGTCATACACTATCCCATCAGCTCAACGCCTGTAAATCCATTATTTTTGTCTCCCTCGATGTAAAGAGAGTCTATGACCCTGCATGCCAGTCTGGTCTCCTTTCCAAACTCCAGACATACTCACTTCCAGTTAACACTTATTGCATTCTTCCTATGCAACCACCCATTTTTTGTCACTATTAGCTACCAATTCCCACACCTTCCACCCCACTGCTGAAGTGCCCCAAGGCTCCATCCTATCTCCTCTCTTTTATCTCCTCTTCATTGTCAGTATGCCCAAACAACCCTCCACCAGTTCACTTCCTTAATGCTCTCTGACTTCATTCCAGAAATCACAATGATCCCTCCAAATCCACCTCAATCACTTTACCTCCTGGTGAAACGAATGTCTCCTCAAGTTCAGCCATTTAAAAACCATTCAATAATTATACGACAAACCACCCTTAGCTTACACTTCCATAACCTTTACCTTATCAGTTAAGACAGTACTATCCAGTTATCTAATATACTAAAAATCTTGGATTAACCATTGACCAGCAGCTAACATGGAAACCTCAGCAGCTAACCTCACAACAGAAATCTCACAGTAAACTAAAACTACTAAAACGAATAACAAGCTTCACTATCCTCCACTCGTCTAAAACTTGGATGTGACCCATCCTCTCCAATCCAAACGTTGCATGGATATCTGCACCATCGAAGTTCTGTTAGTCCCTCGAAATCCTCAAACGCCAGATACTCTGTCTCTCTTTCCACATCCGCCTACGTTTTCCCAAGTAGATCCTCTATAATCTCATCAAATTCCCACTTCTGCTTACGTGAATGGAACACGTCTGAAAACTAGATCCTAAAACCCTATTGTTTCCCACCTGATCACCAACCCTCACATGCTGCCACGCCTTTATAAAGATAGTCCACCATCCCTACACCTACACATACTTCATATTCTATCCCAGTCCAACTTCAACCTACTCTCTCTCCCAGCCAATGTAGTCTATTTTGATATTTATGCAGCCTACCAGCTATAGCTTCCCACCTATTTACACTCCACACCATGGGTCTCCATTTCATTCCCTCCCTGCATGTCCTGATACCACAGCCCTGCCCACCCACCAGCTCATCTTTCCTTTCTGTCTGTCCTACCTTACCACCTACTCTCTTTATACTCGTACCACCCAACGGCTTATCAATTTATACCCAGAACCGTCCTAAAGTTTAATCTTCACACAAATTCCTCGTTCAGCGCAGGTCCTTCAGTATTTTAATGAAAGTTCGCTGCTTCTTTTTAACGAAATTCACCACTTTATTTTAAAGTTTTTAAACGTCTTTTTAAATGCCTAGCTACAGTCTGGAACCGCTCGACCGCTACGGTCGCAGGTTCGAATCCTGCCTCGGGCATGACTGTGTGTGATGTCCTTAGGTTAGTTAGGTTTAAGTAGTTCTAAGTTCTAGGAGACTGATGACCTTAGAAGTTAAGTCCCATAGTGCTCAGAGCCATTTGAACCATTTTTTAAATGCCTATTTTTATCTTTTTATCTTTAGCTGACAGGCTTTTTATTTTTCTCTTTAAGCTTTAAACGACGAAAACAACACTGTATGTCTCTAATCGCTTCTACACTGCATTTTATAATCTTTTATAAATTTTGCTAACGTAAATATACATTTTCATTTCTTAATTTAATTTCTGTACTAGGTTAAAGAGCGGGGTATTGTACCGCTGGGAGCCCAGTCGCCGCCCATGTGAAGCGAAGGGGATGAAATAACAATAAAGAAAAATCATTGTTTCAGACTTCTGGGAACTATCCTTGTTTCAGCATATCACAACTTTATGTTGCTCAGTGGGTTTTCACATCCCACGTAAGTACCCACATGTTTAGTGACTGTTAGCTTTCGGAACCCTTGGAAATGGCTAGGTGTCGAAATTGCAATCACAATAAATAGCGTTTTTAACAGCCAAATGCAAATTGACTCCACTCAATAATTATAACACGTGTAAAATTGAAGTAGGGCCCATGTAAATGTAGTGAAATCTGCATGACAGAATGCCGCTAAACTAACACCCCATCGGAACTCCTTTCGTGAGTTTGTAATATTTGATGACGTGTAGAGCACGTCCGGTGAGATATCCTGAATATTCAAGCGTCCAAGAGTTTAGTAAAATGACACATTTCTTGAGCAAGATCTCTAAATAATCACAGAACAAGGTAAAACTTAACCACCAGAGCAGAGCATAATGGCTTGCTTATTCTGAGCTTGAGCACTCGCTCACTGTCACGCTCATGCCCACCAGCAGAGCGTTTGGGGCGTGGTGGGTACTGAAGGAAATGCGGGCGAATCATGTGGCCGCGACAACACGAGAGAAGCGCCAAATTTGAAATAGAGGAGGGTTAGTTTTGACAGCGGTGACACAGTGCGAAGAATCCCATCATCTTACAAAAAAGGTGGGTTCAGACAATGTTTATTGTATCGTGTGACGCTGAATACTTACGGAAGTTGAGTTTACAAAGGCACAACGCGTTTTACCACGTCAAAGACTAAGAAAGCGGAAAACGTGAATGATCTGAGCGTCTACAAGAAGTTTTAGAATTTAAGAGGAAGCTAACTGAAGAGGAAGAAAAAGTGCAAGGAAAAGAAGTGAGTGTGCCTTTCGGATAAGGTACAAAATTGCATTAGTCTTAGCAAAAGTCCTTGTGCCCTTGTGGAGAAGGTGATGTAATAAAAGAATACATGGCATTTGCAACCTAACATTTACGTGTCGCTGTCAACCATGAAGATCGTGCGTCCCACACAGGTTATGGCAGACGACGTTCAGAGCCAGCCTGTAAAATTATTCTCAAGAGCTTGTTGCACACTCTTCAGAGCTCGATGAAAATATCGCAGGCACACAGCTGGATGTAGTATTCTTAGCAGCGTTGAAGAAAGCTTGCGAGTTCCGTGGAATTTATTAGTTTATGAGCCTACAGATAGAGCGCCAGTCATGCTGAGAAAAAAAATCTGCATCCATAATGCAGCTGAATGAGAAAATGAAAAAGCTTCCAGTACACAATTCGCGCTGTTCCTCAGCTTGAAGTAATTGTTCTTTGATGTTACTTGGAATATAAAGACGGTCTAGCTTCCTCCACGCATTTTCCTCAGTATCGATTTCCTCTTTAGATAGCTCCACACGGTTCCCCGTGACAATGGAGGTGGTACAACACTCGCTGCTCACGGGTTTGCTCTCATCGTCTGTTGGCGGAGCGCGTTTGCTACCAAGTCTTGCACTAGACCTACGACGTACAGTAACGTCCCAAGCATGGATGTTAATGATCACAAAAGGACATGTAAAACCGAGTACGCTAGTCCAGCATGAAGTTTCTCACCACTGGAAGCCACCAGCACCAAAATCGCTTTCTCTGCTCGACGTTTTTATCGTTTTACCGATACCTTACCTTTCAGATGAGTATGCGGCCACAGTCGCTCTAGAAAATGAAACGATATCTGTCTGTGCAGAGTTCGATCTTCAGTTTAGTCTTGGTCCAATTTTGACGTTGATGATTGAACACTGAAGTTCCTCCACTCTGTGAAGTGGCACATATACTGCTGGATATTTAGCGTTCAGCCTAAGTGCTCTGTACCTCTAGTTCAAAGCTTGTCTGTAAACTTCAACCGTTGGATTAACTATAAGCTGTAAAGAAAGTTTTCATATGCTTAGTTAAGCACACGTTTCTGATCCATTGTAGTGTAGTGGCACGGGCACAAGTCAGGGTGTGATCGCTCCTTGGGTCTGCAGAGTAATCACATGTTCTGTGCAGCTAAATTCTTGTGCAAAGTCTTAATTATTTCTCATAATCAAAAGGAGCAATTAAATTGCCCATATATGTAAACAGGAGGGCACCGCCAGTTCTGGCAAAAATCACTTATGTCTGCACTTTCTGGCGTCAGCTTTAGTGGAATCGTTGATCTCAGCGTCAGCATTCTCGGAATTTCCTCCCCCTCCCCCGTTTCCCAGAATTCATTACTCCTCCCCCCTCCTCTCTCCTCCATCTGTCACTAAGTTTTTAAGTAGATGTTTTGTCAAGCCTGTTTTAGGACCCCTTAAGCTGCCTGCTTATGGATTTAATCTTTACTGACATAGCAATTCCTATAGAAATTTGCCCTGATTAAGATGCCCTCTCTAAATATACGTATACTCACCCATTACATTACTAGTATAACGCAATGCGACCTCATTTCTAGAATAAATTAACACAGGTAAACTTACTTTGCTCGATGGTTAAACTGGTCATTGGGGGTCCTAAATTCACTTTCATTATTGCTAGGGAACTTAATGGAACTACTATTCGTTATTGGTTTCTGAATGAATGCTCCACATGAAAAATAATTCTTAATGAGCAAATAAGCACGCTGAATGCAACTGGTCACAGAAGGATACCTATTACTGAATAATTTATAAGACCGTAAACTAAAAGCTTCTGGGAAAGAGCCATTATATAATGCAAATTCTCAAATTAATGTTCTTAAGCAGCGTAAATAAATATAGAAAGATTTATTATCACTTGATATTTAGTGGAACCCAAAAATACAATCACATGAAAGAGCACACCGAATGTTGGAAGAACCATGTGGCGGCTGTACCAAGGCAAGATAAACACTGTGCTCACAAAATACTCTAGAAACGCATGAAAATGCAGCGAATCGTTAGGTGAATGAAGAACTGATTTTACACAGCATAGTTACGAATCAAATACACTGCTGAGAAAACCGAGCGAGGTGGCGCAGTGGTAAGACACTGGACTCGCATTCGGGAGGACGACGGTTCAATCCCGCGTCCGGCCATCCTGATTTAGGTTTTCCGTGATTTCCCTAAATCACTCCAGGCAAATGCCGGGATGGTTCCTCTGAAAGGGCACGGCCGACTTCCTTCCCCATCCTTCCCTAATCCGATGAGACGGATGACCACGCTGTCTGGTCTCCTTCCCCAAAACCAACCAACCAACCAACACTGCTGAGAAACAGATTCTGCACAACATTAATCGAACGTACATGTTTCACCACACTGCTTACAACTGCTCGGTACATAATTGAATAGCTTACCTCAGTAAGGGGCACCAAGCTTTGCATTGACAGCAAATATTAACATACCTTTCAGTGCTCATGCACGGAGAACTGCATGTAGTATTTCTCATTCTCAGTTTTAACGTGCAAACTCATATCATTGTCTTCAACCACTCTCTTTCTCTTTCAATGTACTTTATAGCAGCCATACTTCCTCCTTAGAAACACAAACATAGCACAGACAAGAATGGAATAGAATACCATAGAAGCTCCGTTCCTTATTCAAACACAGGCCGCACCTGTCTCACTGACCGCCTCAAACTCTTACTGGCCGAGACACCACTCGCCCCAAAGAGCGTCGTTAAGACAAATGACTGCTGATCAACCATGAATGGTTACTCCACATATGTCGACCAGTGGACACAGATTATCACAGTAAAAACTTCTCGCGGGTTCACAGACACATGAAACATGAGAAACGGGATGCTGACAGTTTTAACAGGCAACTTTCACCCTCGTCGAAGCATTTCCGAGATAGGGACGTACACTTTTAGCCGGGAAACAATCGTCCTGTCGGCGTGAGACGTCGCCAGGAAGGTAATAGTAGTCAACAGCTGCGTTTACTGAAGCAGGAACCTGTGCTTTCGTACGGAACGGCATTGCGCTGGCAGCGATTTCGTGCTAAACTGCGAGTCGACAGGCCATTACGTCTGTCAACTTCGCTAAACTGATCTCATGTCGTTGATTTGATGATGCCTGCTGTTCCCGCAAGTTCCGTATGATGGGACAAGCTACCGAGAGTTCCAAGTTAACGTGAAGCGAAAGCCCAGAAATTCGATAGAGTGGAAACAATAGGAGTAACTAAAAGATCCTTGATTACTGTCCTAGCAATGATGTGGGAGTCTTGCGCAATCAATTTTTTATTAGAAATTATTATTGCTGATGTCCAACTGTTCTTAGAGACTTCAGGCCGAAGAATAATGTAATGCACCCCTCCACGCTAGTCCATTAAGTACAAGTCTCTTCGCCTACTCTACTTGATTGCTACATTCAAATTGTTGATTGTTATCCGCCTCTCCCCAGCCCCCTCCCGTCCACTGACCATTCTGTCTATTACCAAACAAAATCAGATCAGATGTGTCCATCAAATTTTTGACAATTCTCCTACAGTACCAAATTTCAGCAGCTTCTATTCCCCTCTTGTATGTATTGTTTATCATAGAACGCTACACTCTTGACACATACTTTCGGAAAAGAGTACCAGGCACTTAAATTTATATTCCATGTTAGCATATTTTCTACTTTAAGAAAAGCATTTTACTGTCTTATTTCTTAAGGTATTCCTTGAGTATCGCCTGTTATGTTTCGACTATACATGTTCTTTCCCTAGCGTATTCCCTCAGTATATCCTATTGTATTTAGACTATACGTCATTACTCTTGTTTTACCAATGTCAATACCTTCTTTTCGAGACGCAATCTATTTTGGTCAAATGATGTTCCGAGTCGTTTGCCGTCTCTTGCAGAATCACAATGTTATCGGCAAACCTTAGATATTTCATTTCTTTTCGATAACCTACAATTTCCTTTCCAAATTTCTGGCCGTTTCTCTTTACTGCTTCCTTTATATACGAACTGAATAACGTGAAGGATAGGCTACAACTCTGTCTCACCCTGTTCTCATTTACTGCCTCCATTTCATGATCTCTTCTTGTAACTGCAGCCTCATACAAGTTGTAGATAACCTTTCAACCATTGTATTTTTCCCGAATGCCTTCGGAATTTAAGAGTGTTGTAAGTGCCTAAACGCGCTGGATTAGCGGTTTCCTATCTTCCCTGGTACGATAGTAAACCGTTCTTTTGTAGTCGTCATGCATGTAGGCTCGCACAGTTTCACCGGGGTGAGAATGTCACTCGTAGTTACTCACCTTTGCTTTGGTTAACAGATAACTTCGCTCCTGTATAGCACCTGAAATTTCATTGTGCTACGCAGATGGAGGGCCAGACAAATAACATTCCCACCATTCCTAACATTTCGCCATTCATGAAGACATTTACGTGTTTTCTCAAGGTATTCCATCCAAATCACTTGTACACTTCAAATAGTTCTTTATACATTGATTTTCTAGTGGCCAGGACAGATTATCGGTGGATCGTTACGGAAATCAACGGAACGAATTCTGGAGAAAAAGCATATTATTAGACAAACATTTATTTCAATGAAGCACAACCGGTTTCGACGTCCTTGGTCCTCATAGAACGAAACGTAAAGGACAGTTGAAACGCATCTGCCTGTTATCTGGCTGACTCGTTTCCTCTTATATTTTGTTAAATGTCCCTCACGAGACACAGGGAAAGCAGCGATCAAGCTTGAATTAGTTCATTGACAACGAAATACGTCTCCTTCGAGGCTAAGAACAAAAGGCTCAAAATACGGCGTCTCACTAGGTGTTGTTACAGAGGCTCGACAGAGATGCTATTTCAGTTTTTTTTTGTTTATTGTTATATCAATTCCCCACATCGGGGGAAAGGTGGCAGCGGAAAAAAACTCGTTCTTCAATCACAGGTTACAAAAACTGTACTTAAAATGGTTAAAATATATAAAATGTGAAAATAACAGATGATTCTGTAAGAAACACATGGCTAGACGACAGTGATGGTTTTTTTACATGAAACATGTGATAACAAACGAGAATTTGTAAAATACACATAGATGAAAATACTGATCGTTATTAAAACTCGTTTGACGATTTTGTTGTTGTTGTTGTGGTCTTCAGTCCTGAGACTGGTTTGATGCAGCTCTCCATACTACTCTATCCTGTGCAAGCTTCTTCATCTCCCAGTACCTACTGAATCTGCTTAATGTATTCATCTCTTGGTCTCCCTCCACGAGTTTTACCCTCCACGCTGCCCTCCAATGCTAAATTTGTGATCCCTTGATGCCTCAAAACATGTCCTACCAACCGATCCCTTCTTCTAGTCAAGTTGTGCCACAAACTTCTCTTCTCCCCAATCCTATTCAATACCTCCTCATTAGTTACATGATCTACCCACCTTATCTTCAGCATTCTTCTGTAGCACCACATTTCGAAAGCTTCTATTCTCTTCTTGTCCAAACTAGTTATCGTCCATGTTTCACTTCCATACATGGCTACACTCCATACAAATACTTTCAGAAACGACTTACTGACACTTAAATCTATACTCGATGTTAACAAATTTCTCTTCTTCAGAAACGCTTTCCTTGCCATTGCCAGTCTACATTTTATATCCTCTCTACTTCGACCATCATTAGTTATTTTACTCCCTAAATAGCAAAACTCCTTTACTACTTTTAAGTGTCTCATTTCCTAATCTAATTCCCTCAGCATCACCCGATTTAATTTGACTACATTCCATTATCCTCGTTTTGCTTTTGTTGATGTCCATCTTATATCCTCCTTTCAAGACGCTGTCCATTCCGTTCAATTGCTCTTCCAAGTCCTTTGCTGTCTCTGACAGAATTACAATGTCATCGGCGAACCTCAAAGTTTTTACTTCTTCTCCATGAATTTTAATACCTACTCCGAATTTTTCTTTTGTTTCCTTTACTGCTTGCTCAATATACAGATTGAATAACATCGGGGAGAGGCTACAACCTTGTCTCACTCCTTTCCCAACCACTGCTTCCCTTTCATGCCCCTCGACTCTTATAACTGCCATCTGGTTTCTGTACAAATTGTAAATAGCCTTTCGCTCCCTGTATTTTACCCCTGCCACCTTTAGAATTTGAAAGAGAGTATTCCAGTCAACATTGTCAAAAGCTTTCTCTAAGTCTACAAATGCTAGAAACGTAGGTTTGCCTTTTCTTAATCTTTCTTCTAAGATAAGTCGTAAGGTTAGTATTGCCTCACGTGTTCCAACATTTCTACGGAATCCAAACTGATCTTCCCCGAGGTCCGCTTCTACCAGTTTTTCCATTCGTCTGTAAAGAATTCGCGTTAGCATTTTGCAGCCGTGACTTATTAAACTGATAGTTCGGTAATTTTCACATCTGTCAACACCTGCTTTCTTTGGGGTTGGAATTATTATATTCTTCTTGAAGTGTGAGGGTATTTCGCCTGTCTCATACATCTTGCTCACCAGATGGTAGAGTTTTGTCATGACTGGCTCTCCCAAGTTGAAATAGTCAGTCTTGGAAGTGAATGATACCATGGTGTAATGGTGATGTAGGTGACACGAAAAAACTGTCACGATCAAGGTGCGATGATGAGTATGACATGGGGGTCTGTAGAACCGCAGGTAACGACTAGAAGTCAGCAAGGTGGATGAAGGGGGAAGGAGAAAATTGGAGAAGGTGTAAGGGGGAACGTCGTGATTAGCGCTGGAAAGAGGAATATATCTCGGGACATATTTCATCGTTGTGAGGTAGGAGATGACTAAACTTCCGGCGGGAGAGGATAGACAATGCATGGAGGTGCATGGAAGGTGGAATATGGATGTATTGACGGGGCAGTGTACATGGAATGGTGGTTAGTGGGTGAGAAATTGTGTGCTTTGACTGGGTTTTGTGTCTAATGAATCGGATCCGAAGGTGCTCTATGAAGAGAAGAAGATGTGGAAGTGAGTGGACTGGTACAAGATGCGAGTTGGGGAAGGTAGGCGGATGCCGAACGCGAGGCGGAGTGCATGTCTTTCAGGGATTTCAAAGGACTTACAGAATTTAGACGAGGCAGAGATCCAGGCAACGTCAGCGTATCTTAGGATGATTCGGATGATGCATTTATAGGTGAGGATAATTGTTAAAGGGTGTAGACCCGAGGTGCGGCCTGTTAATAGTTTTAGTCGGTTTCGGGCCTTGTGTTGGATGGTAAGGAGATGCACTTTCCATATTAGTCTTCTGTCGAGAGTTAGTCCTAAAATCTTTAGTGTCTTTGTCTGAGGTAACGGTTAGTTATGCATCGAAAGATGGAAATCTGGACGACGGAATCGACGAGTGGTGCGACCAATGACGGTGGTTTGTTTTCTCTGCAGGTTTACTTGAAGTTTCCACATGTTACACAACTCAACTAGGAGATTCACGTGGCGTTGGAGGGAGGCATGGGAGAGCTGAAGGATATGATGAATGGCTAGATAGGCAGTGTCGTCAGCATATTGCAGGAGCCACGTAAGGGGTGGCGGTTTTGGAATGCCCTCAGTGTACACGTTATAAAGGAGGGGTGAGAGGACTGAGTCTTGAGACACACGTGCAGCAGGGTGAAAGATGCGGGAGCAGGTATGGTTGACTTGACGTATGTAAGTTGGTGTTGAAGGAGGGACGCTATAAAGGGGACATCGTTAACTGGGGGTACATACGTTTGTAGCTTGAAGAGCAGTCCTAGTACCACAACCAGTCGAAGACTTTTTGGATATCAAGAGTGACAAATATGGTGGACTTCCGTTTATTCAGTTGTTGGGAGGTTAGGTGGGTAAGGTAAAGAAGTTGGTCATCGATTGAATAGTTGGGACAAAAGCCACATTGCTTATTGGGAATGGGTAGGTGGGTTTCTAGGTGCTGATGGATTCGTTGGGTATGAATAGTTTCGAAGATTTTGCAGAAAATTGCTGTGAAACTGATAGATCGATGTGGCGAAATCTGTGAGAGTGATTTATCAGGCTTCAGGAAGACAAGGACTGCAGACGTTTCCCGCTGCTCTGGGTAATTACCAGTGTACAGGATGGTACTGCAAAGGTTGGTGAGGGTTTCGTGATAAGCTCTGGGACATTCTTTGAGGTGGCGGTAGGTAAATGTATTATGACCGATCACAGTGTTTCGCTTTTTAGCGAGTGTTTCTGTAATGTCGTCAGCTATTATTGGCGTGTTTAGTCCTGTCCATGGAGTGCTACGTAAGTACTGGAAGTTTGCTGCAAGAGGTTTGGTAGTTGTGTTGGTACTTCCATACACATAAGAGTCCACCGTCTAATCAAAGTTGGAATCATGTGGGATGATGAATGTATCTTCCAGGTAGGATGCGAAATGGTTGGCTCTGGTGAGTTTGCCTGGAAGTGGTCTGTTGTTATGTAGTACAGGATAGTTTGAGTGGGGTTGTTTCCAGAGAGTCTGTGGAATGCTTTCCAATACTTTGTAGAGTTTATAGGTGTGGCTTGTATGTAAGTGCGAATACGTCGTTGGAGCTGTCAATGGCGTGTGAGAGTGTCTTGGGCATGAGTACGAAGGAATTCTCTGTAAGTGCAATGGGATTCTTGAAGCAGGGTAAGAGCAGGTAGTGGAAGAGTAGGCTGATCGTAGTATAGTTCGGTATGCCATGTGGTTGGAAATGGCTTCTGAGACAGTGTGCTGTAGGAAGTCAGCCTTGCCGGCCGCGGTGGTCGTGCGGTTCTGGCGCTGCAGTCCGGAACCGCGGGACTGCTACGGTCGCAGGTTCGAATCCTGCCTCGGGCATGGGTGTGTGTGATGTCCTTAGGTTAGTTAGGTTTAAGTAGTTCTAAGTTCTAGGGGACTTATGACCTAAGATGTTGAGTCCCATAGTGCTCAGAGCCATTTGAACCATTTTGAAGTCAGCCTTACTTTCGATGTCATCAGGGTTTTGAAGATTGGAACATGACTTTTGCTTAACGTATGAACTTGGGCACAATATGCACTTCAGTTTGCATGGGAATAATCATGGATACGTAGGGGCAGATGATTAGGAATAGTACTGGTTGGGTTGCCCACATGTCATGAGATCTGGAGAAGGACAGGCAGGTAATCAGTCCCAGTTGGATCTAGGACTTCTACTGTGGTGCCCCTCAAGAACTTGGGGAGATGATAATCGCACTGGGGCTGGTATCTGTGTCAGGACAGGTGTGGACAGGGATGTCGTGGCCGTTGTGGATGTTGATTGACCTAAGCGCCGTTTTTCGGCGGGTATGCAGGGGTGAAGGCTAAGTTCGGCTGCGGTTATGTATGTGGTAAAGGTTCAGTCTACATGGGTCAGGAAATGGCATGGTTAGGGAGCATGTAGATAGTGGAAAGGGTCAATATGGGTTTTGGGAGAAAGATGGTGAGAATGAGGTGTTCAGGTGGATCACTGAGGAGCTATTGGGGAGTAGAGGGGACATTTCAGAGATGGGCGATGGCCTCTCCACCACAGGTAAGAGGATGTGGATTATGAGTGCAATGTAGGATGTAAGGAGACATGCGGATCAAATGATGGGGTTGGAGAAAGGTTTTGTTGAGAAGGAGGGTATAGATTTTATCTCTGTGAAACGTATGGATAAGGAGATGTCTGTTAGAGTGGAGGAAACGGATGTTTTGGTAGATGTTGTATGTCTGCTGCTCCATTTTCAGTAAAACAAGGAGTTTGAGGGGTAGGTTAGACTAGTGGTTCGAGACTGTCGGAAACGAAATGGGCTTGATTTTGAGAATATGTGACGTAGATATTGAGGTGGAAGATGGTGTGGGTGGTGAAGGTTATTTATTGCAGCATGTGGAGTCTTTCAAAATGATGTACGTTTTGTTGGATTAATGTTATGAAACAGATAATATCTTCAAGGGTGGGTGCAGGTTGTTTGGTTGATTTGGGGGAGGGGACCAAACAGCGAGGTCATCGATCCCAGCGGATTGGGGACGGATGGGGAAGGAAGTCAGCCATGCTCTTTCAAAGGAACCATCCTGGCATTTGTCTGAAACGATTTAGGGAAATCACGGAAAAAGTAAATCAGGATGGCCGGACATGGGTGGGTGCAGGAAAGAGGGAGTTGTTCGTGTGGACCAGTTGATCAGCTGTGTATATGAGAACAGTGAGTTAAGGCTTTTGGGGAGAGGGTTTGGATTTGCATTTGTGAGAGTAGGTGGGGTGAGGTTGGACGCAGATCTGTGGAGATACTCCATATGACAAATTGAAAATGTGGTATGGTTTCGAAAGCCTTTCATAATCTTTACTGGATATATTGGTGCAAGATATGTTGAGTAAAACAAACTGTGTTCCACACAGAAATCAGCAATATTGTTCAGTAATTCTTTGAAATTGACTAGAGGATGTTTTTACTTGACGTTCACAGCCTACGATTAGCATTTTCAACTTCTCTAAAAAAGATTTTACAAAACTAATGCCGGAGAATTTTTGTACAAATAATACTCAGTAAACTTAAACAAACTCTTGCTTTCAGTTCAGAGTGTTCGGTGAAATAAACCATCTCTCCTCCAGTACTGGGCAATATATCGTTCTCCGGCTTCTGTTATTGCACCCGTCTCTCAATTAGTCTTTCGATGTTTCTCTTCCCCTCCATTCACCCACACATCGAGGTTGAAAAAACCACTTCGTGGACCCAGCTGTCATCCAACTGTCGTACGAACATTTATTACGGTATTTTTCAACTGTATCCAGAATACTGTGCACTGTGAGGTTGTGTCTGAATCATTACTTGCACGTCTCAGACTTGAAACTTCGACTGTCTGAATTCCGCTAATATCTTTAGATGACATGCATCAAGTTCCACTTCCATAAGGCCCAGCTTTGCATAACTTGGCATGTCTTCACTGATTTTATTTTTCAAAGTACTCCTAAATGCTCTGTCTATGGAGTTAAATTTTTCAAAAAAAAATGACTCTGAGCAGTATGGGACTTAACATCTGAGGTCATCAGTCCCCTAGAACTTAGAACTACTTAAACCTAACTAACCTAAGGACATCACGCATATCCATTCCTGAGACAGGATTCGAACCTGCGACCGTAGCAATCACGCGGTTCCGGACTGAAGCGCCTAGAACCGCTCGGCCACTGCGGCCGGCTAAATTTTTCAATTTTATAATTAATATCTACTTCATTTAGATATGGTGCATGATCGTGTAGGAAACCGAAAGAACACTCTCGTTCAATTGCTTTATATTCCAACGAAACTTTACACATAAGAGACCATTTCTCCACAAAAGCCGTTGTCTTAGTTTTTATCTTTAGAGATGATACAAGAAAAATTCTTAAATGTATAATAGAGTTCACACACTCCCCATTGAAAAATAACTTCATTATTTTGAATATCACTTGATCACCACCATACACAAGGTTGCTTATGTTTCTCGGTCCCACCATGTTCTCTTCAGTTTTAAAAATCTACAACACGTGTTTCCAATTTTTATTAGCTTAAATAACAACAACGAAATACCGTAATCTTGTAGTGCTTCTATATTTATTGACGCAGAAAATGCTTACCGTCACTTTTTCTTCAATCAGGTGGTGGAGTTTTCTTATATATTTCTCATAACTTGGATCAAATGAGAGAAAATATAAAGTACTTTGAGTAATTTCCCATAATCTATCTCTTTTTAAGGTATCGACAGCTGTCACATAATCTACGAAAAGTAGGTGCAACTTGTAACAGACCTTTACTTTTGGTTAGTTGAGATTTTTAAAAGACACGGCAGGTCCCTGTTGTTATCGCCCGACTACTCCTACGCGATAACGATCGAAAGAAATTTTGTCAAAAAGTTAAAAAATCAGAAGTATTTAGTGAAATATGAAGTAAATAAACTGAATCTCTTATGATTTTAGATATCAAAGTATTTAAGAACGGTTTCCAGCTCATGGTGTGAGCACAAAATTACTGTAGGATTATTGTCAGTTAACCAACTACAATTATAAACTAATCCCTGAGCCGGCCGAAGTGGCCGTGCGGTTAAAGGCGCTGCAGTCTGGAACCGCAAGACCGCTACGGTCGCAGGTTCGAATCCTGCCTCGGGCATGGATGTTTGTGATGTCCTTAGGTTAGTTAGGTTTAAGTAGTTCTAAGTTCTAGGGGACTAATAACCTCAGCAGTTGAGTCCCATAGTGCTCAGAGCCATTTGAACCATTTGAACTAATCCCTGAAATGTAGTCAGACGAGAACGGAACCAAAAGAAATGACTAGCGCTCAGATGTAAAAAACACAGTTAATATCGCGACTTAAAAGTTAATCAATAAACCAGCAAAATAATTCGTTCTGAACACATGCAGGTAAAATTTATTTGTTTGCAAAACAGTTCATTAAAAGACAGCTTCGAGTTAGTCACTGTAATGCTGTTACTGGTTTTAGTAATTCAAATGTTCATAATTACTTGTTTTCTGTTATAGTAGACGTTATTTCTGGATGGTTCTTAAAGTTTAATTCAGCAAAGAATACCTAATTTTACACTACACTATCAGTTAATTTGCGAATGTGAGCAGAGTTTGCAGTACACACATAAACATGAGACATGTTATTCTGGAGTATTATTTTGTCAATATTCATTTAAATTATGTTTTAGTTTTAGTCATTATTCTTTAACTACTTGTTCTATCAAGCAACATAGTCCACGGTTGTTAAATGACAGTTATGGAAAGTTCTCAGTTTTTTAAATTGCACTCAGTTATCTTAGTTACTGAAATTAAATAAGCTCATCAATATCATTAGTTTACTGTTCTTTTACTGGTGGTATCCTCGGAGTCGATAATGGTTATAGGATAAGTTCATTTACACTATGATAGTTGCTGTGCTGAACGTTCTGTCATTCAGTTAAGAAATACTAATAAGCTGGCTAGCCTTGTGCACACTAAAGATGAGGCTAGTCGGATCTTACTTTGACGAGCTGCTGCAGTTGCGATGTAAGGAATTACTCGCCAGCCGGCCGAAGTGGCCGTGCGGTTAAAGGCGCTGCAGTCTGGAACCGCAGGACCGCTACGGTCGCAGGTTCGAATCCTGCCTCGGGCATGGATGTTTGTGATGTCCTTAGGTTAGTTAGGTTTAACTAGTTCTAAGTTCTAGGGGACTAATGACCTTAGCAGTTGAGTCCCATAGTGCTCAGAGCCATTTGAACCATTTTTGAATTACTCGCCGACAATGTATGGCTACAAGCTCTTCTTCGTCGTCGCTACACGTAACAAGTTTGTGCCCACAGTGCTCTTCTTATTGTTCATCTTCATGGCAGTGTACTGTGCCCATTTACAACCACTAATATGCCTGGCAATATATTACAAATCCCGCAGTTTATTTCTTACATTCCCGTGCACTGTGCCTGCACTTCACTTCATCACTTGTCGCTGCCAAGTCCCTCCTCCGATTACTTTTGTCCGTCACCACGTTTACACGACCATCGACAATACCCCTTACTTCAAGCGTATTCTTTGGCTCTATACAATAGCAAGCTTCCATGACTAGGCCAGCGGTTTTACAATATATTTAATCAGTTTATTTGAATTAATTCTTTCACATTTAATTAATGGACAACATTAATAAAACAATAAAAGTTTCGTATGACAGAAATTAGATCACTTTTAGACTATGGTGACAGAATTAATTACACGAAAAATTTATTATGCACTGTGTTGTGATGTTAGAAGCTCTTAATCGAATTCTCTGTATTTCTCTACTATCGCTTTTAGCATGAAGATATTATCATTGTAGGATCTTCTTTTCCAAAAACCTGTTTTCTCCTCAAGTGTGATATTTTCAACAATTTTCTGGAGCCATCGTGTCACAATTTGTGGATAGATTTTCTACGGGTCATTAAGAAGGCTAATTCCTATAACTCTTGCATTTTGTTTTGTTTCCATGTTAAAATATAGGTAATTACTGTGGAAGTTTCCCAACTAAAAGTGAAAGGCGCCTTGGTCTCATCCTCACAGATGTCATGACTCTGGCGATATGTGGCATGCGAGACACTTTCCGCAGTGTGCTGCACCACTGATTCACAAGGAAACGTCCATAGGTGAACCCAAATGAACCGTTGGCACTACAACACTCTCAAAACAATCGCTAGCTTCACTTTGACAAGCAGGATAAGGTTAATCTTGTGTGCTCCGAAACCAATGATAAATTGCCTTGTAGCCATATAACTGCATTCTGAATGATTCGGATATCCGACCACGCACCGGAAAGCTTTCCTCGTTAACACCAATAAATCACTTCCAACGCATAAGTCCAACAGCAAATAGTACCACTCACTACAAAGAACGCTCAATGAGCGCAAAATCCGTACGGAGAACATTATTCACTGAAGCTCCAGCAGGGTTCCGTGATAATTTAAACTGTTACACGAGCCTGAACCATAAAGATTGAAAGGTTTTCTATGAACAGTATTCCGTTAAAAATAAAATTTAGGCAGTATCTTCGAAACAAGAAGTTGTAGAGCTGTTTTCAGATCAAAATCAGCGTGAAGAGTGGATTAATTAAAATGAAAGCCATATTAGATACCTTCAGCTTATTTGCCAGTGTAACCAATATTAATGAAGGAAATTGTATTTATTCCTATGTAACTACTGTACTGAATAAACACATGGGACAAAAAATTTGTCCAGAGGTTTCTCGCTAACCTCATGTAACAACATCTCTACCTTGATAATGACCCGTTCGGCGAGGAGAAGAGTCCACGATTTTCTTAAGGGTCGCCCAATGCAGCTGAAGCCATTCGTTGACGTTTATATCCCGTAGAGCTACCAAACTGTGGGGATGTTGACTGCTATGATTACCCAGCCGTTCCAAATAGCCCCAGATCTTTACCATAGTACTGGGTGGTTATTATGAAAGTGCAGCTACATACATAGGTCCAGGGTGGCCAGCGAAACTTCGTAGATGCGTTAATGAAGAATCGATTTACGCTGGAAAAATATTTGTTCCAGTTTTGACCACCAGATGCAGATACGGAGCTGTGAATGCAAGATAGGAATATAGAAATGTTTCCACACATGATGAATTCGGAACAAGAAACAGGGACAAAATATCCAACAAGTGAAAAACGCATAATGTGATTTTATTGTTAACTGCCATGTACATAATTTGTTCAATATGTACAGCGCCATATTTGCACCTGGTGGCTAAAACTTGAACTAATTTTATTGGCAAGGTGTATCGTTTCTGCATTAACGTCTTAAGATATCTACCAAGTTTCGCTGCAATACGATAATTGCAGCGCACACTGGACCTCCGGCAGTAGCTGCACTTTGACTATAACCACCTAGGATTTTCACTTTACTGTCGTGGGGCCCCCGGCGGTCGTAGCAGAGTCTCACACCTGACGCCGTGTGCATGTCTTGCCTGGCGGTGAAACATCCATTACTACGCATGCGGCAGTGGACGTATTAAGACGAAGTGAATTATCTGGCCAGCTGGGCTGATATATGGTGCCTGAGTAGTCGTAAAAATAGGGCCATAGGTGTGCAGCCCTTCGAACACGACTGCTGTCATCTTGGAAGATGGAATTGTCCTCAATACGCACGTCATGAACACATAGAGGAAAGGACAACACTTGATTACAAAGAATGTTGAAGTAAACATCATGGTTCATGTTCACGATAACCTCAATGAGTGGCCCAAAATCATGGCACGAAGACACCTCCAAAACCTCACAGGTCCACTTCCGACATGAGCTACAGCATCTGCACACTGTTTGTGTTAATGCCTTATTGGGCCACTTTTTTCCGTGACCCCTATATCATTTGAAAAGAGACAAATTCGTAGCTCATTAAACTACGCTGCACGCCTTCAGTCAGATATTGGTCACTTTCTATGTTGTTTGGTCAATTTCAGACATGCAATTTTATGTTCCCCTGTGACTCGAAGTGTCGATTTCATGCAGCTCCTCTCGTTTTTCCAGTCGAAAACTGATTGTGAGGGTCCTGCAATCATCGACCGTAACAATTTCTGTCGGGTTTGAAACCAAATGTCATTGAAGTAGTGACATTTGTCTCTCGTTTCAATAGTTCTGAACTGTAAGAAACATCTTAAGTATTACTCGTCACTTTACTTCTTCACGAACTTATGGCGAATTAACTTCGCCTACTACATAATTTCTTATTACTGGGGAGCACCTTACCGGTCCACAATACAGTAAATTCTTATTATTAAAATGTGGCGCAATATCTGTTGTCTATATTATTCAGTATTACTTCCATCTCCTTTTCTTACAATACTCTTAGGTGACCGCTCCAGTTTGTTTGCTATCAGAACTTCCTTACCTTTCTTTATTTTCGTAGAACAGTCATTCGTAATGCAACTATATACTTACCGTTCATCGTTTTTTTAACATATGACTTTTAATCATCATGCCTACCATGTTTGTTCTTATGCGCTCATATAACTTTGTTGTGTTATGTCTACATAACACAAAAGTGAATTATTAATTATTATGTACGGTAAAACGTGTACGTTTGTGTGGTACATCCTACCCAACCGTGTAACCTTCTGTTTGCACATATCTCTGCACCTCTTAAATTATGTTTTGCTTATTTCTCGGTTTTTGTTATATTCGTTATTTCAACTACTTCCTAGTGCGTCTCAATCATGGTTTGATTTGGAGATAGAGAGAGATTCGCTTTTTATTTTAAAAGATTTATAGGATACTTGTAGAATGCCTCGTCATACATAAAACAGGGACTTACCTTGTGCGCATCAAGTACATAGTTTGCATAGTGGCAAAACCCCAGAGATTTTTTTGGCAACTATTACTCTTGTATTCATTGTCTCCAACCTCTCTCACGTCCTCAACATGAGTTATACTTTATCACTCCAGCTTTAACAAATGTGGATTATACTCATCATCTCTTTCCAATAACACTATTTCCTGTTCCTCTTTATCGTCACTGACACCACTTTCCTCATTTTCTGACTGCATGGATTACTTCACAAAATTATAACTTCCATATCTTTGACTTACCTTGTTCTCCTTGTTTTGTTTCCAAAAAAAAAAAATTGTTCAAATGGCTCTGAGCACTATGGGACTTAACAGCTGTGGTCATCAGTCCCCTATAACTTAGAACTACTTACACCAAGCTAACCTAAGGACATCACACACATCCATTCCCGAGGCAGGATTCGAACCTGCGCTCGTAGCGGTCGCGCGGTTCCAGACTGAAGCGCCTAGAACCTGCTCGGCCACAACGGCCGGTTCTTGTTTCCATTCATAATCATTATTTCCTAACATATCGATATTCAACGAATCTTGGGTTACCAAAATGAGAAAATGAACAAATTCTGTGGAACTTAAAGAGAAGTCATTCTGGCACTGTTCTGTGCAGCACATTTCGCCTTTTCAGCTTCTTTACTTGTTCTTAACTTCTCTACATCCCCCTCAGGTACATTAATAATCTCATTTTTCGTAAATACAATTCTCAAAAAAAAAATGTTCAAATGTATGTGAAATCTTATGGAACTTAACTGCTTAGGTCATCAGTCCCTAAGCTTTCACACTACTTAACCTAAATTATCCTAAGGACAAACACAAACACCCATGCCCGAGGGGGGACTCGAACCGCCGCCGGGACCAGCCGCACAGTCCATGACTGCAGCGCGTTAGGCCGCTTGGCTAATCCCGCGCGCCTACAATTCTCATTTTTTAAACAGTTTCCTGTTCGTGTGTGTTTGTGGTAAACTCAAGACATTTAGTTTTAGTGCCCTTTAGTAGTTATCGTTTGTGATCGGGCAGTACCTGAACATCCAATGAGTTTTCCTTAGGTGAAGCCTTCTTTTCATAATTTCCATTATCATGGTTATGCTCATCTCCAGGTTCTCCAGGATAATTTCCTCTTCTTCTATCTCTATTAAATCCATTCCTTGCTCTTCTGGGAGGACTGTAATAGTAATTACGTTGACTCTGCATTACATACTGCTATTTCTCTTCGCGCTCTTGTTCCGTGTCTATTTGCCCTGGCATCGTGTTAAATCTCAAAGGCGGAAATTCTTCCCGTCCTTACACATAGTTTTGCCTATTGCCTTTCCATCCGTTACAGCACCAATCTTCCTAATTATCGTTGTTATCTGTCAACGAGTCTGCTGATCCAAAGCCTGCACAAACTCACTGACTCATTCTGGACACTGACATTTGTTTTCGGAATTCCAATTAACTTTTCCTGCTCCATCAATGATAAAATTCGCTATAGTTGTAAAATTTATTTATTTCTGGAAAGCAAACAACAAACCGGTTTCAGGACATGTGTCCCATCTTCAGGTGCTTATTAAAAGGTGAGTTCACAAAGGACGCCTGACTGAAGTTAAAGCACGTTAAAATATGTTAAAATAGTGCATCCCTGGCACACGGCATATAACATGATATACTCTTCAGTCCTAGGTCCGCCAGAATGCCTCTCGCAGAGGAGCACAATGGTCCCCGCTTAGGGGCGCGCCACACATGGATCCGCATGAAGACAGATAGGCAGTCTCTCGCCCAGTGCTGCATAGATACCCATCAGACCTGTACGAAGCACAGACATGAAGAGAGACGTGTAACTTTTCCTGCACTGTTACTGGTAACTTACACTACTTGCCACTAAAATTGCTACACCACGTAGATGACGTGCTACAGACGCGAAATTTAACCGACAGGAAGAAGATGCTGTGGTATGCAAATGATTAGCTTTTCAGAGCATTCACACAATGTTGGCGCCGGTGGCGACACCACAACGTGCTGACATGAAGAAAGTTTCCAACCGATTTATAATACACAAACAGCAGTTGACGGGCGTTGCCTGGTGAAACGTTGTTGTGATGGCTCGTGTAAGGAGGAGAAATGCGTACCATCACGTTTCCATTTTGATAAAAGTCGGATTGTACCCAATCGCGATTGCGGTTTATCGTATCGCGACATTGCTGCTCGCGATGGTCGAGATCCAATGACTGTTTGCAGAATATGGAATCGGTGGGTTCAGGATGGTAATACGGAACGCCGTGCTGGATCCCAATGGCCTCGTATCACTAGCAGTCGAGATGACAGGCATCTTATACGCGTGGCTGTAACAGATCGTGCAGCCACGTCAGGATCCCTGAGTCAACAGATGGGACGTTTGCAAGACAACAACCATCTGCACGAACAGTTCGATGTTTGCAGCAGCATGGACTATCAGCTCGGAGACCATGGCTGCGGTTAACCTTGACGCTGCATCATAGACAGGAGCGCTTGCGCTGGTGTACTCAACGACGAACCTGGGTGCACGAATGGCAGAACGTCATTTTTTCGGATGAATCCAGGTTCTGTTTACAGCATCATGATGGTTTCATCCGTGTTTGGCGACATCGCGGTGAACGCACATTGGAAGCGTGTATTCGTCATCGCCATACTGGCATATCACCCGGCGTGATGGTATGGGGTGCCATTGGATACATGTCTCGGTCACCTCTTGTTCGCATTGACGGCACTTTGAACAGTGGACGTTACATTTCAGATGTGTTACGACCCGTGGCTCTACCCTTCTTTCGAGCCCTGTGAAACCCTACATTTCAGCAGGATAATGCACGACCGAATGTTGCAGGTCCTGTACGGGCCTTTCTGGGTACAGAAAATGTTCGACTGCTGCCCTGGCCAGCACATTCTACAGATCTCTCTCCAATTGAAAACGTCTGGTCAATGGTGGCCGAGCAACTGTCTCGTCACAATACGCCAGTCACTACTCTTGATGAACTGTGGTATCGTGTTAAAGCTGCATGGGCAGCTGTACCTGTACACACCGTCCAAGCTCTGTTTGACTCAATGCCCAGGCGTATCAAGACCGTTATTACGGCCAGGTGGTTGTTCTGGGTACTGATTTCTCAGGATCTATGCACCCAAATGTCGTGCAAATGTAATCACATGTCTGTTCTAGTATAATATATCTGTCCAATGGGTACCCGTTTATCATCTGCATTTCTTCTTGGTGTAGCAAATTTTAATGGCCAGTAGTGTGATTATTATAACTGAAATCAATTGTATGTATTGTATTGCGATCCTATTTAGATGCCCCAAGATACTGATTCTCCTTCTAATCTACCTAATTATGTAACCAATCTCCTCCTTATCATTCCACTGTCCCAGAAATGTTCCCCCTACCTGTTGCTTGGTTGCAACTGGGTGTGTGCTCCCACCGGCAGAGAAACTACGAAACTACTCGCAAGTACTGATCTTCAGACGTTATATACTTTTTGTTATTATCATTCTGTTTTTCCTAATCGTTATTTGAGTCTCGTGTGCTTCAAACAATTGGTTATTGTTACATAATTCTTCTAATAAAGACTCAGTTGTTAATTTTTCGTCCTCTTCATGTTCTTTAAGTAAGGTTGAGATATCTACTGAATCTCATCTTTCAGTTTATCATTTTTAAAATTTGCTTTTTACTGGAAATTGTAACTGCTTTTTAAATTTTTGCACTCAATAGACTTTACAGTAGATGTTTATCGACTATCTGCCTTTTTCAGATTCTGTAGCCTTTCTCTCAGTTTCTACCTGATATTCACGAAATTCCCTGAAAACCTCAACATTACATCTTGATGGTCAGTAACATTTACTAGTGTACCTTCACTAGACAATTCACCGTCACCTTTTTCTCTATTATCACTCATGGTTAAACTGTTACTGATGTTATTTATTAAATATACATTTATTACTTGTTAACCTAAGGAGATGGAGTATTCTTCTCTGCTCTGTGCTATAGAAATGTGCAATGCTATCCTCTTGGGTGTACAAGAAAAATAGGACCTTTCAACCTACTGTAAAATCTACGACGCCTTGGCTGCCTCATGTCGGTTGTGTGGGCCTCCTTCGCTCCGCAAGGTGTTATGGTGACTTCTGTTTATTTGCTGGTAGCTCCCTGTGGTGAGGTCATCTACCTGCTGCGAAGTGAAGACTGTGCCTATCTGCTTGGAATCCAACATGGCGACACATCTTCCATCTTGATGAGATATGTAGCGTCAAAACCGAAACCTTCAAGCTGTCTTCTCTTGACTCATTCTTTCATTTTTCAACCCCCATCACCCATAGTAGCTTTCCATATTCCTCATCGCATGCATTTATGATAATGTTTAGTGCAGCTGAAATGTAGCGTTATTTTAGACCAGAGCAGAAAACTGTCAAAGTCACTTTCAGAGTTTTTCCTCTGTAAGTTCATGATTAAGCAATGTTCCACGCTTTTAAAAACGGCGTTCCCTTTACCACAATAAATAAAAGACGTTCTGAAACACATCGAAGTCACTGTTATTGCAAGTTTACTGTTTACTTTCCGTACTCATCTTTATCATTACAGTCATTCAAATCAGTCCCCAAAAGGGATGCCATGTTCAACACCTCTGCTTTGTAAGAACCATGCCGTTGGCTGGGTAGAACAGCCTGACCACACACTTGAGGGCTGCAGTTGGAAATACACTGCATACGTTACATCTTATAAGTTTTTTTATGTGGGTTTCACTCTCGCTGTGGGCCCATATGTTGCCAAGGTTGTTTCGATTATGCTGCATAAGTTTTCCTGTGAAGCCATTAAGGATCCGCCGTGAAACCCTGATCTCTCTCCATTCACTTTCCATATTTTGTAGCGCTGAAGAAAGACATTCATGACCACAAATTTGCTTCAGACAAAGAGGTGCACATCTGGATACGATCATGGATCTGTGGTTGGATCAATTTATTACCAGTTATGACGATTACACCGAAATAATAAACAGTTTGCTTACTTTTTTCCCTCTGTCTCATTTTCATTTGACTGTCCCTTGTAGTTTCAGTGCTTGAATACCATGTTTCGAAATGCAGCATTTTATCTTCACTGGAAGACGCAGATGATACAGCGGAACAGCAAATGGTAAGCAGTGCAATTCTGACTTCAAAGGATAATTCTACTGAATGGAACGCAGAAAGCCTACCTTAACGGGGATGGCATGCAGCACGTAATAGCGTTGGCCTGACACCAGGACCCCCACTTCTCGCATTACTGATGAAAGTTTTGAAATTGTTCATTCATCCATCAACTGAAAACATTATACTGAACCATTCTAATGCTAAATGACTGTGTTTATATGGAGATAAGTGGGAAAAATTAGATGT
The DNA here is from genome assembly GCF_023898315.1 of Schistocerca nitens. Taxonomy (NCBI): domain Eukaryota; kingdom Metazoa; phylum Arthropoda; class Insecta; order Orthoptera; family Acrididae; genus Schistocerca; species Schistocerca nitens. The sequence continues at coordinate 924,280,720 of NC_064617.1, read as the reverse complement.
TCTTGGCTTAGATGCTTACTTAGGTCTGCAGTGCGGTGAGTGGTGGTGGTGATGGGCATGAGGTCACAGTGGAGATATTGCCAAAAGCAAATAATGCTATATTCAACTTTGTTACATGCTGTGACGTGGCTAAGTGAGCATAACTTTCCTGTCCGTCGACCCTGGCCGGCACTGATGTATAGATGGCTGGCAGTGCCTGATGCTACATAGGCAGCCTGCATTGCTGACAGCAGGCCCACGGATGACCAGCTGCCTCTGTTGGCCACAGCCATGACATCAGTGGTGCACCTAGAGTGGTCTCTTGGTCCTGCATGCGTTGACTGCTGTGGATGTGGAGATGCTGTGTGCAGAATTCGACCCACTGCCCTCTAGCAGGAGTCGGTGGTGCTGAGGCACCCATTGAAGACAACAACAGACACAGATGGCAGGTTGATGACGCTGTGGTACTAAATTCAGTGAGGAGCTCAGTGCCGACGGCGACAGGCACAAGCGTGGTCTGAAACATCTGGCTGCTGCTGGCGATGATCAATCATCTTGTGTTTGGTGTAGCCCTGGCGTCATGCCGGTTGTGCTGGGCTCCGGCAAAAGAAGTGCTTTTCCTCAAAATTCAGATTTATTTAAACCGCTCTAAGGCGCATTTCTTTTACTAAAACCTGGCAGCTAGTCATTTTGACCATAACAAAAGACTTTCCTTGGTGTGGTTACATCGACCCACCTGCTACAGTTATTATCACTGCATAGTACAGTTTTCTGCTGAGTGCAGCTAGCCACCTTCACTATCCCCTTAAATATGTTATTCTGTCACCACACTTCCGCCCCCAGTCTGCAGCTCCTAATGAAATGCTATCCGCCCCAATAGCTGAACGGTCAGGACGTTGGAATGCCAAGCACGGGGACCAGGGTTCGATTCCCGGCTGGGGTAGGAGATTTTCTCCCCTCAAGGACTGGGTGTTGTGCTGTCCTCATCATCATTTCATCCTCAGTGTCGACGCGCAAGTCGCCCAATGTGGCGTCGCACTCAATAAGACTTGCTCTTGGCGGCCGAATTTCCTGCCTGGGAACTCCCGGCCAGTGACGCCATACGATCGTTTCCATTTACAATTAAATACTTCATGGCAACTTTGTCGCCACTTCTTATTGCTTTTGCTAAAAGACTGGGTAGCGAAACTCTACTGATCCCCTCCAAGGAGATGACCTGGCCTGTCAGGTTTTGCTCCGACCTGGTTCTCTATTGAAGTTACCTTCACCCTCAGTCTATTGAACAGGTGCATACTACTAGATTGGCTGTTCTTCACTACTGTGCAACTACTGTATTAATTTTCAATTTCACTAATCTATTTTTCATTCCTCATTTGTGGAGTCCAACCTATGGGAACTCGAACTGCCCCTGGATCAGGTTTCCACACTGCACTATGCAGAGCAAAAGCAGAGTCACTGTGGTGTTAGGACTTTGGCACTCAAGGTCACATTTACCTGACATCTACCATCCCAATACTCTTACACATGTTGTAACATCTGCTCTGCAGTTATCCACCTCTCCTGTGTGGCTATTAGGAAGATGTAAGGTTTTTTTGACAACATCTCTAGAGGTTCGCGTGGCCATTACTACTGCAGCTGTATTATGTTCAACCGAGTAACTTTTCTCATTCTAACTGATAAACGAAACGTGTGTCCTATGATACACACATAGTCTTCTTGATGAACAATCCACTTTCTTGCCCCGATGAGCTTTCCTTTCTCATAGCAATTAGCAGCCACTACTACCCCATAATATACTAAGTACACGCAATGCAAACCTGCTCTCTGAAAATACAATTTTGGTTCTGCCACCATTTTTTGGCGTGGACATCCCTCTGCATTACCCCTAAACAACTGCATGATGCATTTGCTTCCACCCATCAAGACCACCTCACTCTAACATTGCTGAAGCTCACCCTCAGTTATCGCCATATATTGATCCCCATTTTCTGCCACTAGCAATATCTCCTTCTGTCTCACTTGCATGAATCTCGTAACTGCCATGATGTTCACAGGATAGGTGTGCAACATGCAACATTTAAACTACACATGCTTGTTTGCTACGGGAATCCTCCTGATATGTACAACCATGCATTATCTCTCACCACAACCACATTTCCTCCACGATAGTGGAATGGCAAGTTCTGGTTGCTCTGTTCCACTATCAACTTTAGTTCCCGTGGTACTTACCCTTACACCTATTTCGAGCCACTCAGATACTGTTCAGGTGACTATAAAACAGGACTTAAGTGTCGGCGTATGCCTAATGAACAGCTTCCTGTAAGTTCATCAACTCCACATTTGTTACCCAGGTACTATCCCCTAGTGACTGCAATAGCCTTGTCAGTGTTATTCTTGCATCTAACACTTGCATCCGTGCTTGACCTGCCTCCAAACCGCGATTTAGGGTGCTAGCCGAAACTCTGACGTAATCCATAGTTTCATTAGTACACTGTCGAAGCATGCATGTGTTGTTCAGTACGCCACTCTCCACGTTTACAATCTGGGTGGAAGTCACTTCAAAACTGTTTTACTCGCCTCTGCTACCTGCCTTGTAGCTTCTTCTGTTCTGTTGAAATTGCTCACATTGCTTGTGTCTGCTGTCACAGATACGATGGCCTTCATCACACTATCTCTAGTATCTGCACATACTCCTTTTACCCTCCTTGCCTCATGCGGAAATACCTCTAACACTTACTGCATCTGCTCCATCAATCATGCTAACACCGTGAGCATCTTGCTGTGTTTCTTTGACTCCTTTACTATTTGTTGATTGTTGTACCCCTGAAAAGACTCCCACCAGCCTCTTTATCTCGTTTTACAATCCTCGCCCATTAAATACTAAACCCAGTGACCACATGCAGCTGGATAATACTGCATCTTTCTGCCTGGAAAATAGAACGCCTCCTTCCAGGTGACAATTTTTGGGGTGTCCCCGCTCCACCTCCAACGAAGAGAAACAGCACTGCCAAAAGTAGCATTCTTAATCCCTCACCTTCCTGTGTACGGCAACCTGAGGACAGGGCTCATTGTCACCTCGCCTCTCCTCCAAAGCCTGTTGTCTCTGACATCACCTCACTAAAGATAATTCGTAGCTAAACATAAACAAAAAACCTTATTCGAAATAACTTGAGAAACCTGATCTGATCCGTTCTAAATGGTTTGAGAAACCCTGGGACTGTGAAAACAATGGGTTTGCTTATAAATAACTTTTCTGTTGCCCCTCACAATTCTAGTCAATAACGCATACAATGCACCGAAAGAAAATTACCCCAAAATCGCATAAACACAACACATATCAACTAATTCCTCGGCGTCAACGGAAACAGATCGTGAGGTCCATGGGCCTCCTCTCCCGTTGTTCATCTTTCTGTTTTCTCTACCCTGCCTTTTTCCTTGACTTCATTTATACCTGTCGTGGATCTGCTTCTGAGGCACACCTGAATGGCTGTAGACGCCCTACATGAACAGTCGTTGGCCTCTACATCTACATAAGATACTCCGCATGCCACCGTAAGCTGCGAGGCGGAGTGTACCCTGTACCACTATTTCTCATTTCTCCTCGTATTTCACTCGTGACACAGAAACGACTGTCTGTACTCCTCCGCATGAGCCCTATTCCTCGTGTCTTATCTTCGTTGTCCTTAGGTGCGATGTATGTTGGCGGGAGTAGAATCGTTCTACAGTCAGCTTCAAATTCCGGTTTTTCAAATTTTCTCAATAGTCTTTCCCGAAAAGAACCCCGCCTTCCTCCAGGGATTCCCATTTGAGTTCTCGAAGCATTTCCGTAACAGCTACGTTTTGTTCGAACCTACCGATGACAAATCTAGCAGCCCTCCTCTGAATTCCTTCGATGTCTTCCTTCATTCCGACATGGTGCGGATCCCAAACACTAGAGCAGTACTCAGTAATAGGTCGTACCAGCGTCCTATATGCGGTCTCTTTTGCAGGTGAACCACTCTTTCCTAAAATACTCCCAATAAACCGAAGTCGACCATTTGCCTTCCCTACCACAGTTTTCACATGTTCGTTCCACCTCATATCGCTTTGCAACGTTACGCCCCGATATTTAAAAGACTTGAATGTGTAAAGCATGACACCAGTAATACTGTATCCGAACATCACAAGTTTGTTCTTCCTACTCATCTGCATTAAGTTACATTTTTGCACACTAAGGGCTAGCTGCCATTCGTCGCTCCAACTGGAAATTTTGTCTAATTCGTCTTGTAACTCCCTACAGTACCTCATCTTCACCACATTAGAGTACACCACGGCATAATCAGCAAACAACCGCAGACTGCTGCCCACACTGACGGCCAAATCACTTACGTGTATAGAGAATAAAGAACAACACACTTCCCTGGGGCACTCCTGACGATACCCTTGTATCTTAAGAACACTCGCCGACGAGGACAATATACTGGGTTCTATTATTTAAGAAGTCTTCGAGCCACTCATATATCTGGGAACTTATTCGATATACTTAGATGGATATGGTGTCTGTTCTTTCGGACATGTCCGAAAGAACAGACACCATTGAAGACCTGCAGCCGTCTAGAACGAAATTAGAGTTATATTAATAACTTCAGCCGCCGACGGGCGTTGATATATATCAACGGAGACAGGTGAAAATGTGTGCCCCGTCCGGGACTCGAATCCGGGGTCTCCTGCTTAGATGGCAGACGCTCTATCAATCTGAGCCGCCGAGAGCACAGAGGATAGTGCGACTGCAGGGAGTATCTCGCGCACGCCTCCCGCGAGACCCACGTTCTCACCTTGTATGTCCACCCACTACATTCGTAGTGTTCCACCGCAACACACTCATTACTCGTGGAAGACATTCGGAGAATAAGTGTGCATCCGCAGAAGGTCATGGCCGGTATTGCCAGAACTATATATTTAGTGAATATGGTGTCTGTTCTTTCAGACATGTCCGAAAGATCAAACTTATATATACTTAGATGGATAAGGTGTCTGTTCTTTCGGACATGTCCGAAATAACAGACACCATATCCATATAATTGTGGCAACACCGACCATGACCTTCTTCTTCTGTGGTAAACCAGCAAACTAATGCACTGAGTTTTAGGCACTTTGTGACAGTTAAAAAAGTTATGTATGGAATATTCAGCATAAACGGGGAAATGATAAGTTAGCGCCTCTGGAAAGAAAAATTGGTTCAAATGGCTCTGAGCACTATGGGACTTAACTTCTGAGGTCATCAGTCTCCTAGAACTTAGAACTACTTAAACCTAACTAACCTAAGGACGTCACACACATCCATGCCGCAGGCAGGATTCGAACCTGCGACCGTAGCGGTCGCGCGGTTCCAGACTAAAGCGCCTAGAACCGCTCGGCCACACCGCCCGGCCTCTGGAAAGAACCAAGGCCCAAGGGTTGTAAGTGACATGTAATGCGGCTTCAAAGGGAATAATATTACCCGTAACAACTTTTCACCTCCTGCATATAGCCCTGATGTGCTACAGAAGGCAACTTACCCCCATGGAAACCACACACTCTACAGCGAAGAAGACTTTTCTTAGATGCTCTTGGCTAGCAGCTAATCGGGGAAATGAGGACATCTTCGAAGAGGAGTTACGGCAAGACAATCTATGGAGAAAAGGACAACGTTTGAATTTTCAACCTCCATATCGGAAGAAAATAATCCGAAGGATAAGAACGGAGATAGATGACATCTATGTCGAAAAAGTGATTTATTACAGAATTTTTTTAGGACTAAAAGAGACTACTCAGAAAAAAGCAAAAGCTTTGAGCTGTGTTTAGGCAAACACTAAAGGAAGAAAACTTGCTAGGTTTTGGATTTTGTCCTTTGAGCTAGAGCGAAACAAAATACGAAAACACACACATACGTGTAGGCACACACCTATGTCGCTACACTGTGCCATCTTGACTGACAGTACCAATGCTCTTTTGAAGCATTGGGCTGACTGTGGTGGTGGATAATGTCAGTTGGGTTGGGTGGAGGGAGAGGGCAGGGAGAGGGACTGGTGGCGGTTGACTAGCAACTAGGAGGGAAGCAGGCGTTTTCCTGACTAGAATTTAAGAGGGAGGGGTGGCAGGTATACGGGCTAGCACGAAAGTACTAGTGGGTGGAAAGCAGCACACACTGAAGGTGATGTGGCGACATGAATGGGAAGGGGACAGGACAGAGGAACGAGAAACTGTTCAGTGGAAGGTGTGGGGACAGTGGGTTACCTGAGATTGAGACCAGGCCGATTTTGGGTGTAGAGGATGTGTTGTAAGGAAAACTCCCATCTGTGTCGTTCAGAGAAGCTGGTGGTGGAGGGAAGGATCCAGATCGTTCCAGTTGTGAAGTAGCTGTTGAAATTGAGCGTGCTATGCTCAGCTGCAAGTTGTGCCCCTGAGTGGTCAACTTTGTTCTTGACAACAGTTTGTCAGTGGCCGTTCATCCTGATGAACATCTGGTTGGTAGTCATACCAATATAAATAGCTGTGCAGTGTTTGCAGCAAAGTTGGCATATGACATGGCTGCCTCTACAGGCGAACCAGCCTCTGATGAGGTAGGATAAGCTAGTGACAGGAGTGGAGTAGAAGGTGCTGGATGGGTGGATTGGACAGGCCTTGCACCTTGGTCTGTCTCTAGGATACGGTCCCTGTGGCAAGGGTTTCGAGTGGGAGTGGCATAGGAATGGAATATGATGTTTTGTAGGTTGGGTGGACGCGGGAACACCTCTTTACGAGCACTGCTTACGATATTGGGTAGGATTTTCCTCATTTCAGGACAGGGTGAGAGATAATCAAAGTCGTGGCGAAAGATATGGCTCAATTGTTCCAATATGGCGTGATATTGTGTGATAAAGGGGGTGCTCCTTTCTAGCTGGTCCTTGGGGGTGGTGCGAGGATTGGGGGTGTGTGAAGATGATAATGATGATGATGATGATGATGATGATGATGTTGATGAAGTCCCATACTCCTTGACAGAGCGTAGGGGAATGATGCGGGAGACCCACACCGCCATATTAAGCAAGGTCCTAGTGGAGGTGGTTTGCCATTGACTTCCTCCGACCGTAATTGGGATGAATGATGATGATGAAGACGACACAACAACACCCAGTCATCTCAAGGCAGGTGAAAATCCCTGGAACCGCCGGGAATCAAACCCAGGACCCTGTGCTCGGGAAGTGAGAACGCTACCGCTAGACCACGAGCTGTGGACTGTGTGGAGATAGGGCATGGAAAATATGTTTGTGGGCTATGCGTGGAAGATACTGCCTGTCTGTGAAGGCCCTCAGTATACTGGTCTATGGAGTTCTTGTCACTGCAGCTAGGTTGTCCATGGGTGGTTACGCTGTAGAGGAAGGATTTTTGGTGTGGAAGGGGTGGCAGCTATCGAAATGCAAGTACTCTTATTGATTATTGGGTTCAATGTTGACTGAGATGGAGCTATCAGAGATGTGGGGGCCAAAGTCCAGGTAGATGGCGTGATGGGAAGAGGAGGACCAAATGAAGGAAATGAGAGAAAAGATGTTGAGGTTGTGAAGGAATATAGATTGAGTGTCTTGGCCCTGAGTCCATATCATGAGGATATCACCAAAGAACCTGAACCATACTAAGGGTTTGGAGTTTTGGGGAGGGGGGGGGGCTAGGAAGGGTTCCTGTAGGTGGCCCACAAACAGGTTAGCACAGGAGAGTGCCATGTGGGTGCCCATAGCTGTGCCATGGATTTGTTTGTAAACCTTCCCTTCAAAGGAAAAGTAGTTGTGAGTCAGGATATAGTTGGTAAGGTGTATAGAAATGAAGTGGTGGGTTTGGAGTTTGAAAGACGCTGGGAGAACTAGTGTAGACAGTGGCAATACCCTGGCCATGAGGGATGTTGATGTATGGGGAGTTGGCATCAATAGTGAAGAGCAGGGATCCAGGAGGTACAGGGGTGGAAATGGCAGAAAGTGATCAGTATATTTAATGTGGGAGGCCAGGTTTCAGGCAATTGGCTGGAGGTGTTGTTAGGGTGAGGAGGGAGGTGGACTCAGGTAAGAGGTTCTGGGAAGACATATGGATTGTAGTAAATAGTGGAGGTTATATTGGACTTTTGGGATGGGATGATTCTGGCAGAGCTTGAAGGTGGATGAGTCAGACAGTTGGTAGAGGCCTTCCATCAGGTGGTCATTGCAGTCATCATAACAGTGGTGTTGCTTTTACCCACAGGGAGGATGATTAAGTCTGGATGTGTTTTCAGATCACAAGAAGCCACATTGATTTTCATACAGAAGCTTCAAGTTATTAAAAAAATATAATGAGCGAGCGTAGAACATGTTCCACAAATGTACTACAGACACATATCGCTACATCGTCCGCAATTACATACATCAGTCCTACAACTCTTCTAGAAACCGGGAATGACATCAGCTTGCTTGCAATCGCCTGGTACCCATAGTTGTCCCAACGACCTCTGATAAACAGTTACTCGAAGTGAGCAAGCTGTCTCCGTCTGTATAGATCTTACAGTTACTTTATCTGTTCCAGATGCCTTTCCATTTTGAGGGATTTTAGCTGATTTCTTCTTTCACTAACACTTCTTTAATATCTGTCAGTTCGGTCTCCGTGCGAATATTGAAAAGAAGAACTTACGACCTCCGAGCTAAGTCATAATTACTGAAGAACGAATTCAGTATCCTGACTTTCTCTGTATCATATTCCATATCGATGCCAGTGTGGTCACTCAGTGACTGAGTTGATGATTCCGGTTGGGTTACTGACTTTACGTACATCCAAAAGTTCTTAGGACTTTTTGTCAACTCTGTAGGACAAATTTTACTATTGAATTTATTGAACACTGCTCGCACTGCTCCCCTTGCGCTCATTTTGTTTTTTTTCTGCTTTCGTTTGTCATTTACGCTTTGACTTTTCTTACATCTGTGATGCAACTCTCTTTTTTTCGTACTACCTTTCTAACACAGCTTTTGAACTGCGTACACATACTCCAGTAGCAAGGTAGGTCATTTTCTGAGGGTCCAGATACACGCATTAACGTCTCATTTTTGTGGCGTTCGCTTGGGCAATATCAGCAGACGTATAGTAGGGTGGCTCAGACGCTATAGTTTGAGAGCGCACTTCATTAACACAGCGTGTCGAGCTGGGTATCTAGGTACTAGCGAGGTCGGTGCTGTGCGGGACACTGCAGCGAACGCTGAAAGCAAGCCATCTGAATAGCTCCCTATTGAATCGTCTGCGAAGCCAAGACGTGGGATAGAAACTAAGGTGAAAGACGCATGGAATGTGCTGACTGTCAGTACCCATTAACTTTGTGATCAAGTTTCCTGAAAGAAGCCGTGGGGCAACTATGGTAGAAGCGTGGTAGACAGACGAAAGTGCGAGGAAACCGGAAATGTCATTAGCTCTAAAACTGAATTATAATAATAAATAAATAAATAAAAAATAATTAAAAAAATAAAAAATAAATTATAGTAGTACTAAGAATTACTGTTTAAATATTAGTATCGCTTTTGTAGTCACACTTTCCATTGGCTTCTGATATGAGCATACCATATTAGTTTCTCATCTCTAAAGATTTGAAATGTACATTTCCGTCGTCCTGAATGTGATGGTGATTATGAGTCTCAGCAATAATTCACTACTGAGTCGGCTTCTTGTGTGGCAGTAACTAGCCAGACGTGTGGTCCCTGGAGGTACATGAGTGTCGTTAACTGAACAAGCAGTCAGTCCCCAGTGACTGAGAACGGGGTATTCCGAACGACAGAAAGCTTGCGCCGGTGCTTTTGCCCCCTAATTTGCATGTCGTGTTCCCGTAATCGAAACCAGAAAAACCATCAGGCTGGTCTCAGGCTGGACAGCTTTTTTGGGCAGCTGGTGGAACATTTTAGCGGAAATATTTATGCGTCGCATTGCGCTTAAAAGCGCCGGTGGCGGCTGGTGACGTCAGCAAGAGACGCACTCCTAATTGGCGACGCTGTCTCGTTAGTGCAGATTTACGGCGCATGCGTACTGGGTGGCTGTGCCAACACCTGTCGGCACTACGCCGCGTCACCTGGCTACGCCCTGCCCGTCGAGGAGGCGTGGAGGGTGTTACATGGTCTCTCGTGTACAATACAATGAGGTACTTCCGTAAACGGTGAACTCGGGCACGGACCAGATGTCGCAGTGCTTGCCGTCACGGTCTCCCAGCTAACAGCTGCTTCATTGTAACCGAGCACCCTATATATCTGTACATCTGGTTATGGTAAGCGTTCTACGGTACGAGACTGCCGTAGGGATGTCAAATACGTCTCGTGTCAAACCCCTCAAGTTCTGTAAATGCCTCCAAATCCTTGAAGCTCTGCACTGGGGAGGAGACGGGTTTAAGGTCCAAATGGTTCAAATAGGCTCTGAGCACTATGCGACTTAACTTCTGAGGTCATCAGTCGCCTAGAACTTAGAACTAATTAAACCTAACTAACCTAAGGACATCACACACATCCGTGCCCGAGGCAGGATTCGAACCTGCGACCGTAGCGGTCGCTCGGTTCCAGACTGTAGCGCCTAGAACCGCACGGCCACTCCGGCCGGCCGGGTTTAAGGAACCAGGTTTTGGTTTTATACTGTTTCACTAAATAACTCGCGTATACAACCGTTAACATTTCATATGCAAAACCTGGAAGAATTCGAACTGATTTATGTCAATGTATATGTATTTTTAGTCAACTGTTTAAAAATGGCTCTGAGCACTATGGGACTTAACAGCTATGGTCATCAGTCCCCTAGAACTTAGAACTACTTAAACCTAACTAACCTAAGGACATCACACAACACCCAGTCATCACGAGGCAGAGAAAATCTCTGACCCCGCCGGGAATCGAACCCGGGAACCCGGGCGTGGGAAGCGAGAACGCTACCGCACGACCACGAGCTGCGGACAGTCAACTGTTTATCTTAAGTCATGTACAAGTTTAGTATCCGAATTGTGGTGAGTGAGAGGAACCAGTATCACAGTTAATTCTCGACTGACGAGTTGATGTTTTGTTAAGGTGGCAGATTTCATAGAATTTTTTTATTTGGCTGATACATTCAGACATCTGGAACGGGCTAATCAGTAGCAGCTTAGTGTGGGGTCTTGCCCTCTCGCCGCTAATGCTATACAACAATGTCAAACAAATAACATTAGTAGTTTTATTTACAGAAAGCAAACTGATAATACTTAACGTTCTTTACAGCAAATGTCGCTAGCGAGAGGCGACGTGAAAACAGTACAGTTCTTGGTATACAAAGAGTCCAAGGAAACAGTTGATACCAAAAGCGCTGCAGACTCGGGCCGATCTAGTGCGACAGAGGCTAGCAGGAGCTGCGTTTACATGCAGCTGTTGCAGGGGGCGCGCCTGGCGCGGCGCAGTCCGATTCCGCGCACCATTGGCAGCCGTTTCTTGACTGTCTTCTCTTGTCTTTCGTTTCGCATCTTCGTTCCGGCATTTGTGGCTACGCCAGAACATTCTCCCTCCCCCCCCCCCCCCCAAAGTGACGAACCGTCGTCGGGTACCGCGTGCGACAACGGCGGCGGATGCAGGAGTGTGGCGCTCTGATGGGCCGGAAGCTGTGGCTTCCGGCCGTACCCCGCCATCCGGTCTGCGCCCTGGCGGAAACGTCCCCGGGAAACGACCAGAAGGGTACGTGTCCACCTCCTACTGCCATGAACCAGATGAAGACGGCTGCGACTGCTGCGGTGCGGGCGGATGCAGCTCCACGGGAAGGACGAAAGGAGGCGGAGGAGGCGAAGGCTCCGTCTTCATCGAGTCGTCCCGCGGCGTCGTGATGGCACGCTCCGGGGGCTGCTGCGGCCGCGCTGTCCTCTGGACCCGTGAATCTGGTGGAAGATAAACTGGAAGACCATCGTGTGACAGAGGCGAAGTTGATTTTTATAGCGGCGCTTCAAACCATCCGGATCTGAAACAAGATACATGCAAGCGCCTAGTCGGCGGACGATCTCGCCTCGCGCCCGCCGTCTGCTGCCGCTAAGAACCCTGTAAAAGACAATACCGTGCGGCGTGAAGCGGTACTTGCGGCCTTCCTGCGGCGCCGGATGCTGAGGAGGGTGGAGCAGGTGCAGCAGTGTCCGATGGCGGCGGCCGTGAAGCAGTTCTGCCGGCGATGGTGGGTGCGAAAAATACGAGGCGAGAAACAATTGCAAGGCTTCATCCCTGTTCTGTCCGGAGCGAAGTTTGACCATCTGCTGCTTGAATGTTCCGACAAAACGTTCCTCTTCTTTGGATGACTGTGGATGGAACGGTGCACTGGTTAGATGCAGTATGCCATTGCGTTTACAGAATGTTTGGAATTCATGTGACGTGAACTAAGATCCGTTGTCTCACACTATTACTTCAGTTAAACTTTCTAGGCAAAAAATCGATGACATCACCTGAAATGTGCTATGTGACGTCGAGTTCATGAGCACAGCAAAAGAACGCTTGCTATATCAGTCAACCACAATTAACCAGCGATTGTTCCAAAAGGGCCTGCAAAATCTATGTGCCCACGTTGCCACGGCCATTGCGACTTAGGCCAAGCAGAGAACTTTTGTGGCGTAGCGGACTCAGTTTCCGCACATGCACCACACTGTGACGTCATCTGTTCTATTTGGGCTTCCATGCCCTGCCAAGTACAGTGTCGACGCGCTAACTGTTTCGTACGAACAATCCCCCAGTGTTCTTGGTGAAGTAACTACAACACCTCTTTTTTGCAAAACTTTACGGACTCTCCATTGTCATTCTGAACAAGGATCACACCTTTCTGTACAGCGAGGTTATGCCGACGTGCAAAGTATCGGCGCGCTACAGAATTGTTAATGCAATTCAAGGAATGAGGTCGCGATGTGCGAATTTAATTGAGAAAAATGTTCACATCTGGATCAGCTTCAGTGGCCTGTGCAATTTTCTTATAGTTCAACGGAAAAGACTGAAGCAATTCAGAATCCTGAGCATCGATGTGACAACAAGATGCAACAGAAGCGTCAAAGTCTGTGTCAGGGCCAATCGGGAGGCGTGAAAGTGCGTCCGCGTTACCAAGTTGGGCAGTCGTACGATACACAATATCGTACTGGTATTGAGACAACCACAAAGCCAATCTCTGCAATTTTTGGGCAGTTCGTACAGGAACCAGCTTTGCCTCATCAAACAAAGACTGCAAAGGCATGTGATCAGAAAGTAAGAAGAATTTTCTGCCACACAAATAGTGGTGAAATTTGGTGACACCGTACACTATAGCTAATGCCTCCTTTTCAATTTGTAAATAGTTGCACTGAGCTTTGAATAACAGTTTTGATGCGAAAGCAATATGTCTGTCTTTATCACCAGTTCTGTGCGAAAGCACTACACCGATTCCGTAAGAGGAAGCGTCAACTTGCAATGCAACTAGTTCAAAGTGAACTAAGCAACGATCACTGAGCAATGTATCTTTAAGTTTTTCAAAAGCGACTTGGCACTCACCTGTCCGAACAAAGGGGACATACTTGCGACGCAAGCGATGCAATGAAGCTGCGATTTGTGCAGTATTCGATATGAACCGAATATAATAGTTCATTTTTCCTAAAACTGACTGCAGTTCTGTGATATTACGAGGAACTGGAAAATCGCGAATGGCTAACAAATGCGACTGTAGAGGATGTACACCTTGACTGTTTATGACATGACCAACATACTGCAACTAGGATTTTAAAAAATCACGCTTGTCCAGTCTGCACTTCAGACCTGCATCAGATAATACACGAAACTAAGCGCGTAAATTTGCAATATGTTCTCCAGGTGTACGACCTGCTACTACAGTATCGTCCAAATATTTTGCACAGTTTGACACTTGTGCAGTCAGCTGTTCCAAATACCGTTGAAAAATGGCAGGTGCGAAAGCACTGCCAAAAGGCAAATGCAAATATTTAAACAAACCCAAATGAGTATTTACTACATACACTTTCTGAGTTTATCAGCGGTATTTGAAGATATGCGTCGCGCAAATCAGTTTTAGAGAAGTAACGTCCAGCGCTTAACTTGTCCATAAGATCTGGTGGGCGTGGCGATGGATTAGCATCAATTACAATTTGTGGATTGACTATAGACTTAAAATCGACATAGAGGCGATTGCGACCTGAAGGATGGGTAGCAAAACCAATGGTCTTGCGCATTGACTAGCTGATATGGGTGCAATAACTCCGGTATCTAGCAATTCTTTAAGTTCAGCAACAACTTTGTCCCGTAATGCAATGGGAACAGTTCTGGCCCTGCAAAATTTCGGCTGAGCATTGCTCAAATGGCTCTGAGCACTATGAGAAAGCGGCGGTTTCATTGACACCCTTCACGTCACCCCATGCGGCCATCTCACGCCGATTCTGAGCGGCGGTGTGTTTCGAATCTTTTCTCTGCCACTCATAACAAAACGGCGTTTTTTCAACGCCTGAGCATGGCGATTCTGACCTCAGCGCAGATGCGCCAAAAGAAGCGGTGAGATGTGCATAAGAGGTGGTGTGACGACATTCCGATCTTGAAACACGTCTACGGCGGCAGTGGACAGAATTGTGGCGAAATTTGGTGCCAACGTCATATCACTAACCCATCTTACAAGTCACATGAACTGAGCTGTCGCCTTTTTATCGCAAGCGTCGACACCTTGGTGTCTGAAGGGTCACAGTGCCAGAATGTGATGTCGGGGGGTGCTGAACTTCTGTATCATTGCAAAGCAAGGTTGTACACACCTTTGAGCCAAATTTCAAACTTAAGAGTCGCAATGGGTGGGACTTGCGTCGTTTCGAAAAAGTGACCCTTCAATTCTGTAGTGAAATGTAGTTTCTTCAGCCGTTGGTTGCTGGAATTGAATTCATTTTATTCCATTTTTCTGTCTGTGGTCTTATAACTGATTTTTTCCTCTTTAGGAATGACTCAAAGGCTCGAAAATGAGTAACAAGTGACTTTAAGGATGATACCACACTGTGTAATTAATGGCCGTTGGAGACAATCGTGAGACCAGGTCTCGAAGTAGTTGCAGTAAATGAAGAAAATCAGAGTCTCTGTGTACCAGCTTCTTACTACTGACGGGGACAGCTGCCTGTCTGTCTGTCAACACAGATGTGTTTGCCCTTTCATGGTTATTCTATTCCTTCTCAGTCTTCAAGGGCGGAGAATTTGCGGCTATTGCGGGTACTGCATAGGTGTAGCGTCTATTTAGTTGAGACAGACACAAAGGTATAAACAGTTATTACACAATTTGCAGATAAGAGTGGAAACGGTTATGCCGATATTCTGTCATGGCCGTGGCAGACCATATCATCAGATTTCATGTCACATTGGCAGGGGAATTTATCCATTCTTTACACTCAGTAATATCTGACACGATAAGCGCCACCTACTAAAATTTATTACTCCAAGGTTGCCCTTCAAACATTTGCTACAGAGGAAGCGTACTTAAAATCGAAAAAATTTATAATGGTCTTCAAATGTACGGACAGTTTGAGCACATAGTCTGAATAATGTCGATGAGTGCATAATTGTTACACATAAACAAAAGAACAAGTCTGGCAGAATGGAGAGAATTCTGATACACCGTCAACAAAATACTTTTAGCGGCTGCGTGAGCGGGAGCGTAGTTCTTTTCGAGTATTGACGATAATGCCCATTTGTTACTACCGGACTATCGATAATTTAACAGTTTGTTATTGGGAATTGTGCGTAATACGTCTAACGAGGTAGTTACTCCTCGAATTAGTTCCTCTAACGCTTCTGCATTCGGTGAATACCTTAGCACACGAGGTGTTAAAACTCTGGTTAAGTAGCCTGGATGTAGACTGTACCGACTAAAAAAGCGCGTGCTACCTCCTAAAAGTTCCTTTAAAAAGTGTGAGGTGGTTGCTGTCTTTGAATTCTGTTTAAAGATCGCTGTCTAGAGAATAGCAGTTGGCTAACAAAAGTTGAATCACTATCTGTAACCCATGTAAATGAGTCTCTTTGTAGCAAGCTCTGAAGGACCTGCTCTGTAATATCAGGTACCTAAGTCCTGCTGAAATTTTTTGGCAGCGATTTCTCTATACATATGGGTCACTGCACGAACACAAGGATTCGTTTTAACGGCATTCACCAATCAGGCGATAACTGGTACTTACTGGTGTTGTAGCCAATACTTACTGAGCTGCGAATATCGACGTAAATATGCGTGTACCTTGCTCTATTTTTGAATGGAGCAGGAAGGGGAATGATCATTAGTCATGCAACGTACCCTGCACCACACGCCATCCTGTGGCTTGCGGATTATGTATGTAGATTCAAATGTAAACATCATTACGTTGTAGTCTTCTCTCGATTCCCCCGGGAACATGCAAAATTTAACATTCAAATTTCACTATTTAGTAACGAATTACTTTCATATGTCAATGTATACTTTTTTTCTGATTGATTTTGCATAAATCTTAAATACAGACGTTATAGATCTTCCCCTTATGGGTGTGGCATTACAGTGCAGTGATATATTCTTCACCAAGTGTTTTAATGAACTGAAGAGTGAAATGCAGAATTTTAAAATGTTGATGAAATGCGTTTACATCTCCAGATGGATCATTACTCGCTGCTTGGCTGAAGGTACGTGATACCATTGTCAAACTAAATCTATATAGTTAGTCTCGTGTAGCGCATCTCGTATCAAGGTTTTAAAGTCTCATATTTTCAAAATTATTCTATATTAATAACTAGTGAACTAATTTAAAGTGAAAGTCGATGGCAGAACAAGCATTCACAAAGGTTCTGCTTGTTTACTTGTTTCCTTTTCCGTTGAAAAATTTGTATTTTGAGGGTTGCAACATTTTTACCGGCAGGTAGCCAACTAACAAAATGCAAGAAACCTTTTGTGAATGAAATACCTGTTTGCCTAACTCGATTACGTCTCAGATGCACCACGTAAAAAGAACGGAAACTGCTACACATTAATCACCGCTAATCCCACTCTGCTATTCACACTGATTCAGCAGAAATTCCTTTTCCAATATGGCTCAGAAAGTTTGTAATTACAGAGAATACTACCTTGTATTCCACAGCAAATGCATCGAGAAATTGATTGTGTAATTATCCACATAACCTCATTCTTGAAACCCCAAGGCTGCGTCCGTACACCACTCTCACCCCTTCTCAGTGTAACTGAAAGCAGCCACACTTATTATAATACACACATATCAAAAAAAAAAAAGTTTTGCATCACCTCGGTTCCGAGAGTTCCGGAACCTGTACAGAAAATTGGAATAGAGATCAACATAAACATCATTTCCACCCTTTTTTATTGCTCAGACATTGCATGTTGTACCACCATACAGCGACATCTTCAGAGGCGGTAGTCCAGATTGCTGTACACACCGGTACCTATAATACCCAGTAGCACGTCCTGTTGCATTGATACATGCCTGTATTCGTCGTGGCCTACTATCCACAAGTTCATCAGGGCACTGTTGTTCCAGATTGTCCCACTCCTCAATGGCGATTCGGCGTAGATCCCTAGGAGTGGGTGGTGGATCACGTCGTCCATAGACATCCCTTTTCAATCTATGCCAGGCATGTTCGGTAGGATTCATGTCTGGAGAACATGCTGGCCACTGTAGTCGAGCGATGTCGTTATCCTGAAGGAAGTCATTCACAGGATGTGCATGATGGGGGCGCGATTGTCTCGCCATATGCTGCCGATATGGTTGCACTATCGGTCGGAGGATGGCATTGTATTGTACAGCCGTTACGGCGCCTTTCATTACCACCAGCGGCATACATCGGCAACACTTAATGCCACCCCAAACCAGCAGGGAACCTCCACCTTGCTGCGCTCGCTGGACAGTGTGTCTTTAAGGCGTTCAGCCTGACCAGGTTGCCTCCAAACATGTCTCTGACCATTGTGTGGTTGAAGGCACATGCGACACTCATCGGTGAAGAGAACGTTATGCCATTTCTGGGCAGTCAATTCGGCATGTTGTTGGGCCAATCTGTACAGCGCTGCATGGTGTCGTGGTTGCAAATATGGACCTTCGCCATGGAAGTCGGGAGTGAAGTTGCCCATCATGCAGCCTACTGCGCACAGTTTGAGTCGTAGCTCGACGTCCTGTGGCTGGACGAAAAGCATTATTCAACATGGTGGCGTTGATGTCAGGGTTCCTCCGAATCTTAATCCGTAGGTGGCAGTCATCCACTGCAGTAGTAGGCCTTGGGCGGCCTGGGCGAGGCATGTCATCGACATTCCTGTCTCTCTGTATCTCCTCCATGTCGGAACAACATCGTTTTGGTTCACTCCGAGACGCCGGAAAATTCCCTTGTTGAGAGCACTTCCTGGCACAAAGTAACAACGCGTACGCGATCAAACCGCGGTATTGACCGTCTAGGCGTGGTTGAACTACAGACAACACAAGCCTGGTACCTCCTTCCTGGTGGAATGACTGGAACTGGTCGGCTGTCGGAGCCCCTCCGTCTAACAGGCGCTTCTCATGCATGGTTGTTTACAGCTTTGGGCGGGTTCAGTTACATATCTGAACAGTCAAAGTGACTGTGTCTGTGATACAGTATCCACAGTCAACGTCTATCTTCAGGAGTTCTGGGAACCGAGGTGAGGCAAATCTTTGTTTTGATGTGTATAACATACAAAAGCAAAATGCATACCACTAACTCCAGAAGGGAATTGAATACAATAGAACGAAGGGAGATTTGTTTCCTCCTGAATTGCAGATCATGCAGACAGTAACTGCACTTTCAATTCTCATAGACCAACACTCGCTCACCCCAAAGATCTTGTCAAGACAAACCGGTGCAACTGAAGCAGAAGCGGCTGTACGGATAATCGCCCAGTGGGCTCAGATATCACAGTAAAGCTTGCTCGCTGGTAAGAGACGCATAATACATGAAAGTCGGCAAATGTTAACAGACAACATTCAATATATACATCATATTTGAACATTTGCAGCAAAATCACACAGCGATTATTTTCCGAGGCAACCTTTTCGGTTTTTTATGCATTTTTAGTGTCGTCGTCATTAGGATTTCGTTCCAGGGACCCGGAAAGGAACTTTGTGAACGATACGGCTCCGTTGATTCCTGCCCATGTATAACTTTTCTGGCCGGCCGGAGTGGCCGTGCGGTTCTGGGCGCTACAGTCTGGAGCCGAGCGACCGCTACGGTCGCAGGTTCGAATCCTGCCTCGGGCATGGATGTGTGTGATGTCCTTAGGTTAGTTAGGTTTAATTAGTTCTAAGTTCTAGGCGACTGATGACCTCAGAAGTTAAGTCGCATAGTTCTCAGAGCCATTTATAACTGTTCTGTCTCCAGTGCGTTCTTTCCTCCGTGGTCGAGGTAACCTGCCGGTTCCTCCTTACATAGTTATTCCTGACTATGTCTCTCCTGGATTCCTGTTAGTTACTTGTTTCATCGATCATTGGAACGGTTCTTTTACCCATGCTGTGGAACGAGTCAGTTTACAGGATATGTATACATAATTCCCGTTAACATTAATGAATACGTTATTATTTTATTCCTACTCATGCAACTACACTTAAAAACAAGTTTTTCGCCAATTTTTACGTAGAAATTCGTGAGTGGAATAGGAGTTTTCTAGGAGAAATGATTTTAAATTAGATTTAAAATTTGTTCCGCTACCTGTCTGACATTTTACGTTATTAGTCAAATGATCAAAAATTTTTATTGCTGCGTATTCAACTCCTCACTGAGCCACTGGCAGGTTTAACAGTGGGTAATAAAGGTCACTTTTCATTCTAGTGTTGCAGGTATGCGCATCAGTGTTCTTCTCAAAGTGAAATGGATTTTTTATCACGAATTTCATGAGCGAAAATACGTATTGTGATTGCATAGTTAAAATACCCATCTTCATGAAGAGGTACCTACATGACTTCCGTAGGTGAACACTACATATTATTCTTACTGCTCGCTTTTGTGCAATGAATACTTCCTGTGTAAGTGATGAGTTCCCACAGGAAATTATTCCGAACGATATTACTGAGTGGAAATATTTGCTTCCGAGATCAGCAATTATACGACGAGGAAAAGTAGCTGAACTTAATTGAGAAGCTCAGTAACATGCTTCTTCCAGTTCAAATTTTAATCTAGGTGTGCACCCAAAAACCTGGAACGTTCTTCCCTACTTACTGAGTCCTGCTGATGTGTTACATCGATTGTTGGTATGACTCCATTTGTTGTACAGAAACGAATGTAGTGCGGGTTGTTTTTTACATTTAGGGAAAATCCGTTTTCAGAGAACCATTTAATAATTCTTTGGACAATGTTAAGTGGAAAGTCATTCACACACATTAGGAAAAGGAGTGGACCCAAAATTAATCATTGTGAGATTCCCTTTGTAATTTTTTATTGCAGCCACTAAAATTTTCTACCTTCCGACGTTATGTATATTATTCAGCACAATCTTTTTCATTCTGCTTGTCAAGTACGATTCAGACCAGCTGTGTGTAAAGCCACCAGTTCCATCAAACTTCAGTCTTTCTAAGAGAGGACCATGATCTACACAATCGGACGCCTTAGAGAGATGAAAAAGCCAGCTGGCGTTGTATTATTATTTAAGGTTTGTACTATTTGATAAGTGAATGTATAAAAAGCATTCTCGCTCAAGCAACCTTTCTAGAATCCAAAATGGTGATATGCTAAGTAAATATCATCCACTTAAATGTACGGCTGCTTTTGAGTACAGTGTTGTTGTTGTTGTTGTTGTTGTTGTGGTCTTCAGTCCAGGGACTGGTTTGATGCAGCTCTCCATGCTGTTTTATCCTGTGCAAGCTTCTTCATCTCCAAGTAACTACTGCAACCTACATCCTTTTGAATCTGCTTGGTGATTCATCTCTTGGTCTCCCTCTGCGATTTTTACCCTCATATTGCTAGGATATTTTTCATTTTGTGTCCAATTTTTACATATTTTTGAACTCCTCCTTTTCCCGTGTTAACTCTAGTCGAAAATTATACAAGTGTATAATCCCTAACATTTAACTTCTCCGTCCCTTTGATTACATGGTATTCAGAGAGGCACAGAACATCTATCCTTTCAAAATCTCCCACGTCTTTTAATCATACAATAAGCTCATATATCTTGTATTTCAACTCTTTAATGTTCTGATGAAACAAGTTCATTTTATTTTTCTGGAAATTGTTACACATGTTATGATCCTTTACTCCTCTAATTTCTTTCAGTACTCTGTGTAAACTGACTCTAACCCAAACAATGTGGCCATGGATTTCGGCTTGGTTGCTTGAGGCCACCCTCACACTTTCTGCAAGGTACTCGCCCAATATTTCCTTCCCCATCCTATTTACGTATAGGTTATGATTAGTGTATCCCCATCTCCCTATCGCAGCAACAGACACAGCACAGATATGGGACTTTGTTTCAGCCAAAAGTAACTCCCTTAGCTCTTTGTTCGCACGGTTAACAGCAGTCTTAACTCAGAGCTGGTCATGGCGCTGCAAAATTTCGACAAGCCCCACACGACTGTGTGGTGTTGCTGCTCCTATTTTCTCCAGGTAATCTTTGATGCAATATTTCGAGTTGTTAGCGAAGCTGTTTCCTGCTCCTCCTACAATCTTACGATCGCCATCAAAATCTCTAGACAGAGTCCCTATGTTCTCTGTCACCTGGCTAAGCTTGGCGCTAGGTTTCACGATGCTTGTGACGTTATATTCTACGCCTAGATTTTTCTGCAGCAATTTGCTTACACCTCTCCCGTGACTGCTTTTTAGCAGCAAGACTCTTTTTCTTTCTACGTGACTTTTCTATTGACCTAGCCTTAAATCGTCCCGACGAGTTTGCATGAGTCAGCACCCTATTAAGCTCAAACAATGGGTGAGGATCTTCCCCTGTTTCAGGTAACAAGTCAAACTGATTCTTGACCGGAAAGTAATATGTGATTTCTGAGATTTTCTCTTTCTGCATATTACTTGTCACCTCTCAGCTCTCATTGTCTTTTTCCCCCTCCAAGCTATCTAATTCAAAATACGCTATTTCTGATTCTGCTGGAGGGCACAAATCTTTTTCCCAGTTCCAAGATTTTCTTGCCTCGACTACATAATGTAGAAGAGCCTCATCTGTCACTTTTTTAGCTTCCCCGCTGCATTATCGCCAATGAAACATCAACCTACAGTACTGACATGTTTCTCTCACACAATTGAACCTACGGAACATCGACATTTATAACATATGACTCTACTCTTGCACTAAAGCAAAAAAAAAAAAAACTGCAACACGCTGCAACTGCAATTAAGTAATAATTAGGTAAAACGTATTTTTCGGTGAGTTTTGCAACTAACTTCCAGGCGATCGAAGTTGGTGGAATGTACGTAGTACCGCACCCGAAGTAAATGAAAACTATAAAGCACTGTAATGGATCCAAGACAACATGTAACGATTATACGGTGAGCAGAAGTTAACACCAGCTTATAAAGAAACCGCCGATTTTTACTTAGCGTAGGTTTTAAATCACAGAAGACATGAAACGAATGAAAACTCTACAAAGCACGATATAACAACACTATACAACAGGACACAATCCGGAAATTATGGTGAGCACTGCACTGTATTCAGAACAACTCGTAACGCTACGCCTCTGCGTCAGAGTGCGTTCACCTGCAACTGCTGCCAACTGCCAACTTCTGTGCAGCTGACCTACGGAACTTCATTTCACATGCCTGTACCTAACTCTCTTCTCTCTTATTTATGACACAGTTCTCCATACTATTCGTCATGGATGGTAGGGCAAAAGTTTTATACATTGTCTGCTTAGCTCTTAAAGGGACTCCTTTGATCCAGATTAGATTTCGTACTTGATGGAAGGAGAGGAATCTTTTTGTTACTGTGTTTAAAAGATGTAGTTTGGCACTTCCAGCGCTTCATATGAGACACTACCGCGATAATTGAAACTTTTCACGCATTCAACCTTCTCCCCTTCCAGTAAGTTTTGTTACAAGATGAGGGTGTCCTAGCCATATCCACTCTCAATGCCTTGCTCTTACTAATAATCAACTTGAATTCCTTAAACTTTTATTCGAGTAATCCAATCTCCTCGGAACCGCTGTTTCCGTCTCTGAATAAGCAGCGATGTCATCAGCAAAAGCAATGAGATCTCCATTTTCTATTTCTATAGTTTCTTTCATGATTGTGTCTGTAAGGGTAATGAAGAGTAATGGAGAAAGTGAACTGACTTGCTGAACATCTCTCTTTGCCTTAAATCACTTTAATCTGCCACCTCCTACTTTACACTGATTTCACAGTCTTCATACAGGATCTGAATTTTTTAATTAATGAATCAGGAACATTATTTTTTCTCAAGCGTATCCCAGCCTTAGTAAAAGCTTTCATCCACTGCTTCAGTCTGCATATATGCTTCATAGATATTTGAGACTTTAAAATATCTGTGGAACCATGTAATTTCGTGCGGCTGGTCCCGGCGGAGGTTCGAGTCCTCCCTTGGGCATGGGTGAGTATGTTTGTCCTTAGGATAATTTAGGTTAAGTAGTGTGTAAGCTTATGGACTGATGACCTTAGCAGTTAAGTTCCATAAGATTTCACACACATTTGAACATGTAGTTTCATTTGACTAAAGGACCAATGCTTGAATGTCAGGCAGGATTACCTGTTTCGTGCGACGTTGAGGTGATGTTTGTAACATGCCCTTTTATTATCCGCTCGTTCGGGATCTGAATAGCAGCCCAAAATTAGATAATTAATTAATGTGACCGTGTACCTAATGGGCTGGCAATCGGATTGGACTGCTCAGGAGATGTTACATTCCATATTGTCCTTCACAAATACTGTAATACGTACTGTTTGGTGGTAAGAAGGACACAACACAGTTTCACAAACAAGATCTATATTCTCAGCAAAAGCACAAAATAAGGAGACAGCCACTGCCTTCGTCAATACACTGTAAATGACGGCTAATCTCAGCACAGGTTTCTCTAGTTATTCTTAATCGTCACACGCAACATCCAATCACTGTAATCCAAGTAATGCCGACGCGGTAGACGCGGAAGTTCAATGTTGTTGTTGTGGTCTTCAGTCCTGAGACTGGTTTGATGCAGCTCTCCATGCTACTCTATCCTGTGCAAGCTTCTTCATCTCCCAGTACCTACTGCAACCTACATCCTTCTGAATCTGCTTAGTGTATTGATCTCTTGGTCTCCCTCTACGATTTTTACCGTCCACGCTGCCCTCCAATGATAAATTTGTGATCCCTTGATGCCTCAAAACATGTCCTACCAACCGATCCCTTCTTCTAGTCAAGTTGTGCCACAAACTTCTCTTCTCCCCAATCCTATTCAGTACCTCCTCATTAGTTACGTGATCTACCCACCTTATGTTCAGCATTCTTCTGTAGCACCACATTTCGAAAGCTTCTATTCTCTTCTTGTCCAAACTGGTTATCGTCCATGTTTCACTTCCATACATGGCTACACTCCATACAAATACTTTCAGAAACGACTTCCTGACACTTAAATCTATACTCGATGTTAACAAATTTCTCTTCTTCAGAAACGATTTCCTTGCCGTTGCCAGTCTACATTTTATATCCTCTCTACTTCGACCATCATCAGTTATTTTACTCCCTAAATAGCAAAACTCCTTTACTACTTTAAGTGCCTCATTTCCTAATCTAATCCCCTCAGCATCACCCGATTTAATTTGACTACATTCCATTATCCTCGTTTTGCTTTTGTTGATGTTCATCTTATATCCTCCTTTCAAGACACTGTCCATTCCGTTCAACTGCTCTTCCAAGTCCTTTGCTGTCTCTGACAGAATTACAATGTCATCGGCGAACCTCAAAGTTTTTACTTCTTCTCCATGAATTTTAATACCTACTCCGAATTTTTCTTTTGTTTCCTTTACTGCTTGCTCAATATACAGATTGAATAACATCGGGGAGAGGCTACAACCCTGTCTTACTCCTTTCCCAACCACTGCTTCCCTTTCATGCCCCTCGACTCTTATAACTGCCATCTGGTTTCTGTACAAATTGTAAATAGCCTTTCGCTCCCTGTATTTTACCCCTGCCACCTTCAGAATTTGAAAGAGAGTATTCCAGTTAACGTTGTCAAAAGCTTTCTCTAAGTCTACAAATGCTAGAAACGTAGGTTTGCCTTTTCTTAATCTTTCTTCTAAGATAAGTCGTAAGGTTAGTATTGCCTCACGTGTTCCAACATTTCTACGGAATCCAAACTGATCTTCCCCGAGGTCCACTTCTACCAGTTTTTCCATTCGTCTGTAAAGAATTCGCGTTAGTATTTTGCAGCTGTGACTTATTAAACTGATCATTCGGTAATTTTCACATCTGTCAACACCTGCTTTCTTTGGGATTGGAATTATTATATTCTTCTTGAAGTCTGTGGGTATTTCGCCTGTCTCATACATCTTGCTCACCAGATGGTAGAGTTTTGTCATGACTGGCTCTCCCAAGGCCATCAGTAGTTCTAATGGAATGTTGTCTACTCCCGGGGCCTTGTTTCGACTCAGGTCTTCCAGTGCTCTGTCAAACTCTTCACGCAGTATCTTATCTCCCATTTCATCTTCATCTACATCCTCTTCCATTTCCATAATATTGTCCTCAAGTACATCGGCCTTGTATAAACCCTCTATATACTCCTTCCACCTTTCTGCCTTCCCTTCTTTGCTTAGAACTGGGTTGCCATCTGAGCTGTTGATATTCATACAAGTGGTTTTCTTCTCTCCAAAGGTCTCTTTAATTTTCCTGTAGGCAGTATCTATCTTACCCCTAGTGAGACAAGCCTCTACATCCTTACATTTGTCCTCTAGCCATCCCTGCTTAGCCATTTGACACTTTCTGTCGATCTCATTTTTGAGACGTTTGTATTCCCTTTTGCCTGTTTCATTTACTGCATTTTTATATTTTCTCCTTTCATCAATTAAATTCAGTATTTCTTCTGTTACCCAAGGATTTCTATTAGCCCTCGCCTTTTTACCTACTTGATCCTCTGCTGCCTTCACTACTTCATTCCTCAGAGCTACCCATTCTTCTTCTACTGTATTTCTTTCCCCCATTCCTGTCAATTGTTCTCTTATGCTCTCCCTGAAACTCTGTACAACCTCTGGTTCTTTCAGTTTATCCAGGTCCCATCTCCTTAAATTCCCACCTTTTTGCAGTTTCTTCAGTTTCAATCTGCAGTTCATAACCAATAGATTGTGGTCAGAATCCACATCTGCCCCTGGAAATGTCTTACAATTTAAAACCTGGTTCCTAAATCTCTGTCTTACCATTATATAATCTATCTGATACCTATTAGTATCTCCAGGATTCTTCCAGGTATACAACCTTCTTTTATGATTCTTGAACCAAGTGTTAGCTATGATTAAGTTATGCTCTGTGCAAAATTCTACAAGGCGGCTTCCTCTTTCATTTCTTAGCCACAATCCATATTCACCTACTATGTTTCCTTCTCCCCCTTTTCCTACTGACGAATTCCAGTCACCCATGACTATTAAATTTTCGTCTCCCTTCACTACTTGAATAATTTCTTTTATCTCGTCATACATTTCATCAATTTCTTCATCATCTGCAGAGCTAGTTGGCATATAAACTTGTACTACTGTAGTAGGCATGGGCTTTGTGTCTATCTTGGCCACAATAATGCGTTCACTATGCTGTTTGTAGTAGCTAACCCGCACTCCTATTTTTTTATTCATTATTAAACCTACTCCTGCATTACCCCTATTTGATTTTGTATTTAGAACCCTGTAATCACCTGACCAAAAGTCTTGTTCCTCCTGCCACCGAACTTCACTAATTCCCACTATATCTAACTTTAACCTATCCATTTCCCTTTTTAAATTTTCTAACCTACCTGCCCGATTAAGGGATCTGACATTCCACGCTCCGATCCGTAGAATGCCAGTTTTCTTTCTCCTGATAACGACGTCCTCTTGAGTAGTCCCCGCCCGGAGATCCGAATGGGGGACTATTTTACCTCCGGAATATTTTACCCAAGAGGACGCCATCATCATTTAATCATACAGTAAAGCTGCATGTCCTCGGGAAAAATTACGGCTGTAGTTTCCCCTTGCTTTCAGCCGTTCGCAGTACCAGCACAGCAAGGCCGTTTTGGTTAATATTACAAGGCCAGATCAGTCAATCATCCAGACTGTTGCCCCTGCAACTACTGAAAAGGCTGCTGCCCCTCTTCAGGAACCACATGTTTGTCTGGCCTCTCAACAGATACCCCTCCGTTGTGGTTGCACCTACGGTACGGCCATCTGTATCGCTGAGGCACGCAAGCCTCCCCACCAACGGCAAGGTCCATGGTTCATGGGGGAAGGGAAGTTCAATAACGGCACTTAATATCACTGAAATCACTCTGTAATTAAACTTTCTCACTTTCCCGTATAATCCTAACACAAAGGGGTTAAACCACGGCGTTGGCCACTCCCTTTTGCCGGTAATTTGCATTAATTCAACTGCTGGCTTCTGCACAGCTCTGCCCGCCTCGCGGGAACCTACCACACCCTGACTCGGCACTCTCCACACTAACTCCTCCGCCCAGTTCTTCCCGCCTCGCGGGAATCTACCCAAGCAGCACTCGGCACTCCGGTGAACCCCCTCTAGCTCTCGCGACCTGCACACACACTACTCGATAGTTGCCCTGTCGACCTGTGTGAGCGCAAACTTAGTAGTAAGGGCCTGCGGACCCCTTACATGTTCCAAAACAGTTGGAGAGCCTTTGTAATGCTGTTCGAGTTTACGGGAAATACCAAGTGAGCTGAGGCGTGACACATGGCGGGATACATGGGGGTAGAGGAGGGATGCGAACACAGACCACAGATGTAAACAGAGCGGCATTCGGGGACGCGACGGGGTGTGACAAGCTTCCTGCTCCCTTTTGGTACCCACAACCGAAGAGGCACCGATCTCGAATCGTACGATGTACGGGGAGCGAAATTTCAAGATCCGATTTCTGTAAAATTGTTTTATGTAGCTGAAGCAAATTTAAATCTATCTCTGTAGTTGGTGTCTCAGTGAAACTTCTAGTTTTAGCGTAAAATACCACTGTTTTGCGATCTGCGCATGTTCTCTGCTATGCGGTCCTTCTCATTCGATTTTGAGCAAACTATTCGGTTAAGAAATGTTTTTCTGCATCGTATAGCCAAACATCACAGCTTGATAATGAACTTGTTACGGTGAAAAATGTAGTCGCTGGTCAATTTGCGTTTGGCCTGTAATACGCCATTCATTACTGCGCACGAATTTTGCTTTTGATGGTGGAAGGAGAGTCATACCTCTTTCAGTTCTCGAGAAAACACGTGAGATATACTTGATTTCGTCCGTCATGAGGTAGGCAGTGATGCGACTCACACGCGGCTATTACCGCCTGCCGTTTGGAGTGTGGAGCTGCTTCGTGTCTCTTCTTCATATGTTGCCCTTACAAGCTGGAAATGAAAGAAAGCTTAATGAAAGGAAAAGACACCGGGAATCATCATCTCATGACACTGATTGTTTGCTTTTACAGTTCCGTTGGACACATGGAAAAACTGAGACCCTTATACGATCACTTTGTTATCCATCTGTCTGTCTGTGTGTCCGACTTGAGAACCCTTTTCCCGAGGAACAAGTGGACGTGTCAAGGTGAAATTTACACCACATATTGAGGTGTGCAGCCCCCCCCCCCCCTCTCCCCAAGATGTAAAAAGTTTAAGCTCGCAAGTCAATGCAGTCATACGATACGGTCATTTATGTCACATATTTTTGTACTTGCAAAGTCACACATCAAAACCTATAGGTTACTTCCTGTTGACCTACAACCATGAAATTCGGTAAAAATCAGAATTGCACCGCACAAGTAAAGGGAAAAAATCCAAAAATTGTTAATTTGTAGTCACAACACACGAAAAAGTTTTTTGTCATGTTATCTGACTGTCTTTGTATTCGTCTACTAACGCCCTTTTTGTCCCGAATGGGAGGAACTATCAAATTAAAATTTACGTCACGTACTGAAGTTTACGGTCTCCTGACGGTGTAAAAAATGTAAGCTTCTACTTAGATGTAGTCAAAATGATACCGCCGTTTTTGTCACATTATTGATATCTTCCAGGATCGATATCAATAAAAGGCAAAAATCGCCGACATTCTCGATTTTCAGGACGGATGAACTGTCTACATACGTGATTAACTTTGTACCGAGTCCTCAGAACGCGAATCCTGGTCAGACATCCCCAGCTTCCTTTCAGCGTATGCTCCCTGGTTTCAGGAAACAATGTTACCTGTATTTTTTGTTTACAACGTTACCTATCGTATTGAATTTATTCTCCATTTATGTAATTGACTTGAAAAGAACCAAATCCACAGGCTCTCCAGTCCTTCGCCACGAGGAAGGCCCCTCTGCTTACTTCTATGCTTTGTAGCGAGGGGGGCCAAGGGGGCGGTGCTGGGCCTCGGGGGCCGCGTGGAGCAGCGTTCGCGCTAGCCAGTGAGGAGTGAGGGCGCAGTCACGGGTGTGTTAGGTGCTGCAAGGGGGGGGGGGGGAATTGTTTAAACGTTAACTGTGCTGAGAATTATGTAAAACGCGACTCTAGCTGCGGACCTTCCGGCTTACGACAGTTCGCTGGATGTCAAAGTACTGGATTTAGGTGGATGGTTGGAGTGTTTGGAAGTCTTTTCTGAAGGAATTTGTCTGGAGCGTTGCCTTGTATGGAAGTGAAACTTGGACAAAAGCGAATTCAGACAAGAAGACGATAGAAGCTTCCGAAATTTGGTGCTCTAGAAGATTGCTGAAAGTAAACTGGGAACATTGAATAACGAAAGACGGATTACTAAATATAACTAGAGAGAGAAGGAAATGTGGCAAAACTTTAATAAAAGAAGGATTCAGTTGATGAACTGATTGATTGGTAACGGAAGGAAGTGTAGAGAGGGAGGGAGGGGGGAAGGGAATGCTAAGAATTTTTGAGGGAGACTAAGGCTTGAATATAGTCATCAGCTTCAAATGGATGTAGGTTGTAACAGCTATGCAGAGATGAAGAGTCTTGCAGAGACTACACCAGCATAGATAGGTACACCAAACCAGTCTTCGGACTGAAGACCACAACAAACAAAAAAAATGGAAGAGAGAAATGAAATTTGCATATAAATGTGTGTTTGCACTGAGACGGACGCCGTGTCGCCGTTGTCCGGCTTTCCCACGGGGCAGGGCAGGCTCCCTCCCGCGATCCTATCAGCGATTGGTCGCGCCGGCTACAATAGTCTCGCCTCCGCCGTCACAGCCTGACAGCCAATCCGCATTCTCCCTCCGCTCTGCCGTGTCCCACACCAGCCGTACTGGCGACCGCGCCGCCTCGCCGATTCCTTTTATATTTGGCTGCCATTAATCCGACAATTACGTCGATAATCGCGCCCTTTGTGATTACATCTCTGCCGCTTTGTGGAGGTGCCGTCGTAACGGCGGCCTGCCCTCTGAGACTCTTGCGGCAATCCATCTTCGTCTGTGACGTGCAGTTCTCTGCCTGGTCTCGCGCTATCTGTCCATTACACACAATGAGGTTAAGCTCTTCTCTGCCTTCCCTTGTAACGAGTAGTGACGAGTGGATCAACATATTTCCCTATTCATTTTTTACTCTTTTTGTCAAGTAAGAAAATCTCGTTTCGAACTTGCGAATGATTGCTTCTCGAGCCCTAATTCGTGATTGCACAATGACTAGCAAGAACATTTTTCGTGTCTAGAGGAGGACAGAGTGATGTGGCTCAGTGATTCGCACGTTGGACACGCATACTAGAGGATTAGCGTTCAGGATGTCCCATGGTTTGTGTAAACCGATCATGGCGAGAGCAGGGGTAGTTCTCGTGAAATCTGGATCGCCAATTTTCTTCCTTGGGAGAAGAGATGGGGTAACCCTAGTGATAAAGCCACTCAAGAAAAGAGCTAAAAAGGCTCTTCCAACATACTGGATGGTAGTAGACAGCAACTTAACTACGATTCAATGAAATTTCAAAACTGTCAATCTGGCACCAAAGTTTGTTTTTAATTAAATGGCGACAAGGTTCAAATGGCTCTGAGCACTATGGGACTTAACATCTATGGTCATCAGTCCCCTAGAACTTAGAACTACTTAAACCTAACTAACGTAAGGACAGCACACAACACCCAGTCACCACGAGGCAGAGAAAATCCCTGACCCCGCCGGGAATCGGACCCGGGAACCCGGGCGCGGAATGGCGACCAGTTTTGAACTTTTGTCCATTATGAAGCCATCCGCATTAGTCCTATCACAACAACATAATGTGTGTAAGCTCCATTGGACTGTCGTACGCAAACAATATCTTGCACTTAATCACTCATACAATCAGTGTGGCTAGCGTGCACACATTGTGGTGTTATGGTAGGACTTGCGTGGATGGCTTGATAATCGACAGACGTCCAAAACTGGTTATCATTTAAATAAAAACAAACATTCTGTGGACCTTTGACTGTTTTGTAAGAACACGGAAAAAGCTAAAATTCCAACAGTCCTGCGTCGTTGTCTTGGCTGAATAGGCAATGTTGACTTGTAAAATTATGATACATGGGGTTGGTAACCCTCATGTTTACAAGTGTCTCTTAAGAGTCACCAGGTGAGTTTTCTCTGATGTCTCGTCAGAATTTGCAATTTCCTTTTTGCTGTGTGTAGATGGAGTTGGTCCAAACGAATACTGCACATTTCCTGTCAGTAGAAGGCATCTGTTTGGTTCCAGTTAACGGTAGCTGTGATACGTATGGTCATTGGAAATGTATCATGTTCTCGGTCTTCACATAGAACCTAACTCTTCACTTGTTCACAACGGGGGTTTATCTTATTACACTTATATTACCTTCTGTGAAAGCCGTCCTAACCAACAATAAGCAATCAGTATTTAAATTAGGCAACGGATAATACTGAATCAGCACTAAAATTAAGCAACAGATATCCAATAAGCATTCAAATTACGCAACCGATAACACTGAATCAACGTTTAAATTAGGTTATGGATACGCAGCCCTATAATTTGTGAATTTTTGAATATTTCGTCCTTAAGAACAGCATTATGAGGGCTGCGACTGTTGATAAATACAAATAAAGTACTTTCTGCCTCGATCACTTGTTTAATTTGCCACTACGCGTTTCGCTGATTCACATGATCATCATCTTCAGGTGGGAAATTGTTTATTTACATGGCTGGTGTTGGTGAAGAGTACAGACATCTTTTCACAGTCTCAGCAATAACCCTTGGTTGGCGACTGTGAAAAGACTTCTGTCCTCTTCAGAAACACCAACCATGTAAATAAACAATTCTGCACCTGAACATGATGGTGAGAACCATAGAAACGCATAGTGGAAAAATACACAAGTGGCTCAGGCAGAAACTGTTTTATTTGTATTCGTGAATTTAAGTAAGGATCTGGTGGAGGCTGATAAGATAGAATGTCTGAGTTACAAAAAATAATGCATACACGCCAGACAAGTGGGAGCCCAATCGCAGGCAGGTAGAAAATCACGAAGAATCATTAAAATAATCTATTTTTAAAAATTTGTTCACGCGTATAGATATTCTTTCCATGTAGAAAAATGAGTGTTCTTTCGGGTGAATTCTGCCACCCGTCGCAAGAACGAATTTGTAAATATTTGCCGGAACAACAGAGAAAATGTGTCTGTCGTGACAAGTCCGCTTTGGACAGAGCTGTAACACGCGTGGCCCTGTCAGGACGTTTACGATAATGTGGGCTGAGGTCTGCTGAGTTACCTTTAACAGAGCGAGAGGAAGAGAGTCTTGTAAGACGCTTAGCACAGGTGATTGTGAAACTGAGGGAAGAAGTTGTTGGCTTCGTAAGAAAAGAATAAGGGTAAAAATTCTCAAGGATTTAGTTTCAGAACAATTTATTTCCAGATAGTTCAGCCTTACTCGGAAAAGTGTTTTACAGCGGCTTTATACATCTGCAAATCAGTGAGTACAGCCTACCACTTTATATGTTAGTCCTTTCCTGCGACTCCCCGTTCCTGAAAGCTATCTTTCGCTGTCAGTGGCGAGCGTTCTGCTTGTAACTCGTTCCGACAATGCGCTAGCAAATACTTTTACCACAGTG
This sequence comes from Schistocerca nitens, assembly GCF_023898315.1. NCBI lineage: Eukaryota > Metazoa > Arthropoda > Insecta > Orthoptera > Acrididae > Schistocerca > Schistocerca nitens. Next base: position 924,247,628 of record NC_064617.1, on the reverse strand, counting down.
GGAGACAAGCGTGAGACAGCATTTGTTTCTCATTACATTGTGACACACAGAAAATATCAACTATTGCTCGTTCCGACTGCTAGAGAGAAACTCTACAGGTCGGGCGGAGTGGCCGAGCGGTTCTAGGCGCTTCAGTCTGGATCCGCGGGACCGCTACGGTCACAGGTTCGAATCCTTCCTCGGGCATGGATGTGTGTGATGTCCTTAGGTTAGTTAGGTTTAAGTAGTTCTAAGTTTTAGGGGACTGGTGACCTCAGAAGTTAAGTCCCATAGTGTTCAGAGCCATTTTCAGAAACTCTACAGAGCTTGTTCTTTACTAACAGGAAAAAGGCACAAGATGATAACTGCTGCTGGACAACCCTCCCACGAATATGTACAGACTTCTCGTAGCATCAAAGGTCACACTATAGTGACGCTCCGGACGACTCAGCTGATATACTCTCCTAGCTGCTTCCCAGTAATCACTGTTTTTGCCCCCTATGCTGGCAGTTTATACAAGGTGAATCAGGAGGAGAAGTACATGCTTTGAGGAGATAGTATTAGTGATTCTGAACAAAAAAATGGAATTATGCCTTTTCCGAATGGTTTCCGAGGTAAAAGACGCTTAATGTCACTTTTGTTCGTTTTTCTTGAATAGCTCGATAATCGCACCCTACAGCGAAAACGTGTCGCAGTATAAAACTAAACTGCATTAAATTTCCTACAAAAAGGCCCTACTCATTTTTTCTCTAGGACTAATGCCTTTATTTTCTTTAATTTATTGGCTTTCAGAACGTGCCCATACAGCCATGTCAACACAGAAAATATTGTGTTACAGTTTGTTTTGACAATTCGTGACAAGCATGAATCTAAGTCGTTCCCTAGTACGAAGTTACATATGCTTGACAAAGGACTGATTCCACATAACATAAGTTTTACGATCGTACTATACTAAGACGAGTAAACAAGAAAACGGGCTTCAAAGTGGTAGTAGGCTATAAAAAGCCTTCTGGCAACACAAGAAGAAATGATGAATGGCCGTTGGTACACATTTGGATATTGCCAGTCCAGTTCATATTAGTGGCTATACATCTAAATTAACAATATAATGTTCTACATCTACATCTATACTCCGCAAGCCACCTGACGGTGTGTGGCGGAGGGTACCTTGAGTACCTCTATCGGTTCTCCCTTCTATTCCAGTCTCGTATTGTTCGTGGAAAGAAGGATTGTCGATGTGCCTCTGTGTGGGCTCTAATCTCTCTGATTTTATTTTCATGGTCTCTTCGCGAGATATACGTAGGAGGGACTCCTTGGTGAAGGTATGTTCTCGAAACTTCAACAAAAGACCGTACCGAGCTACTGAGCGTCTCTCCTGCAGAGTCTTCCACTGGAGTTTATCTGTCATCTCCGTAACGCTTTCTTGATTACTAAATGATTCTGCAACGAAGCGCGCTGCTCTCCGTTGGATCTTCTCTATCTCTTCTATCAACCCTATCTGGTACGGATCCCACACTGCTGAGCAGTATTCAAGCAGTGGGCGAACAAGCGTACTGTAACCTACTTCCTTTGTTTTCGGATTGCATTTCCTTAGGATTCTTCCAATGAATCTCAGTCTGGCATCTGCTTTACCGACGATCAGCTTTTTATGATCGTTCCATTTTCAATCACTCCTAATGCGAACTCCCAGATAATTTATAGAATTAACTGCTTCCAGTTGCTGACCTGCTATATTGTAGCTAAACGATAAGGGATCTTTCTTTCTATGTATTAGCAGCACATTACACTTGTCTGTATTGAGATTCAATTGCCATTCCCTGCACCATGCGTCAATTCGCTGCAGATCCTCCTGCATTTCAGTACAATTTTCCATTGTTACAACCTCTCGATATACCACAGCATTATCCGTAAAAAGCCTCAGTGAACTTCCGATGTCATCCACAAGGTCATTTATGTATATTGTGAATAGCAACGGTCCTACGACACTCCCCTGCGGCACACCTGAAATCACTCTTACTTCGGAAGACTTCTCTCCATTGAGAATGACATGCTGCGTTCTGTTATCTAGGAACTCTTCAATCCCATCAGACAATTGGTCTCATAGTCCATATGCTCTTACATTGTTCATTAAACGACTGTGGGTAACTGTATCGAACGCCTTGCGGAAGTCAAGAAACACGGTATCTACCTGGGAACCTGCGTCTAAGGCCCTCTGAGTCTCGTGGACGAATAGCGCGAGCTGGGTTTCACACGACCGTCTTTTTCGAAACCCATGCTGATTCCTACAGAGTAGATTTCTAGTCTCCAGAAAAGTCATTATACTCGAACATAATACGTGTTCCAAAATTCTACAACTGATCGACGTTAGAGATATAGGTCTATAGTTCTGCACATCTGTTCGACGTCCCTTCTTGAAAACGGGGATGACCTGTGCCCTTTTCCAATGCTTTTGAACGCTACGTCCCTATAGAGACCTCCAGTACACTGCTGCAAGAAGGGGGGCAAGTTCCTTCGCGTACTGTGTGTAAAATCGAACTGGTATCCCATCAGGTCCAGCGGCCTTTCCTCTTTTGAGTGATTTTAATTGTTTCTCTATCCCTCTGTCGTCTATTTCGATATCTACCATTTTGTCATCTGTGCGACAATCTAGAGAAGGAACTACAGTGCAGTCTTCCTCTGTGAAACAGCTTTGGAAAAAGACATTTAGAATTTCGGCCTTTAGTCTGTCATCCTCTGTTTCAGTACCATTTTGGTCACAGAGTGTCTGGACATTTTGTTTTGATCCACCTACCGCTTTGACATAAGACCAGAATTTCTTAGGATTTTCTGCCAAGTCAGTACATAGAACTTTACTTTCAAATTCATTGAACGCCTCTCCCATAGCCCTCCTCACACTACATTTCGCTTCGCGTAATTTTTGTTTGTCTGCAAGGCTTTGGCTATGTTTATGTTTGCTGTGAAGTTCCCTTTGCTTCCGCAGCAGTTTTCTAACTCGGTTGTTGTACCACGGTGGCTCTTTTCCATCTCTTACGATCTTGCTTGGCACATGCTCATCTAACGCATATTGTACTATGGTTTTGAACTTTGTCCACTGATCCTCAACACTATCTGTACTTGAGAAAAAACTTTTGGGTTGAGCCATCAGGTGCTCTGAAATCTGCTTTTTGTCACTTTTGCTAAACAGAAAAATCTTCCTACCTTTTTTAATATTTCTATTTACGGCTGAAATCATCGATGCAGTAACCGCTTTATGATCGCTGATTCCGTGTTCTGCTTTAACTGTTTCATATAGTTCGGGTCTGTTTGTCACCAGAAGGTCTAATATGTTATCGCCACGAGTCGGTTCTCTGTTTAACTGCTCAAGATAGTTTTTAGATAAAGCACTTAAAAAAACTTCACTGGATTGTTTGTCCCTGCCACCCGTTATGAACGTTTGAGTCTCCCAGTCTATATCCGGCAAATTAAAATCTCCACCCAGAACTATAACATGGTGGGGAAATCTACTAGAAATATTTTCCAAATTATACTTCAGGTGCTCAGCCACAACAGCTGCTCAGCCAGGGGGCCTATAGAGACATCCAATTACCATGTCTGAGCCTGGTTTAACCGTGACCTTCACCCAAATTATTTCACATTTCGGATCTCCGTCAATTTCCTTCGATACTGTTGCACTTCTTATCGCTATAAACACGCTTCCCCCTTCAGTGTCCAGCCTATCTCTGTGGTTTACATTCCAATCAGAGTTCAGAATTTCATTACTGTTTACATCTGGTTGCAGCCAACTTTCTGCCCCCAGTACTATGTAGGCATTGTGACCGTTTCTTAATGAGAGCAGTTCTGGGACCTTTCTAGAGACGCTCCTACAGTTTATTATTAGCAGATTAATATTGTTATTCCCTGTTGCATTTTGCCTACTCCTACCTTGTCGCGTCTCAGGAGACGTCTTGTCGGGCCTAGGGAGGGAATTCTCTAACCTAAAAAACCCACATGTGCACTCCACACGTACTCCGCTACCCTTGTATCCGCTTCCTGCGTATAGTGCACGCCTGACCTATTCAGGGGGACCCTACATTTCTCCACCCGATAGCGGAGGTCGAGAAATTTGCACCCCAGATCTCCGCAGAATCGTCTGAGCCTCTGGTTTAAGCCTTCCACTCGGCTCCAAACTAGAGGACCGCGATCGGTTCTGGGAACGATACTACAAATAGTTAGCTCAGATTCCACCCCGCGAGCGAGGCTTTCCGCCTTCACCAACTCCGCCAACCGCCTGTATGAACTGAGGATGACCTCTGAACCCAAACGGCAGGAGTCATTGGTGCGACATGAGCAACAATTTGCAGTCGGGTGCACCCAGTGCTCTCTATCGCCGCCGGCAGGGCCACCTCCACATCTCGGATGAGACCCCCCGACAAGCAGACAGAGTGAACACTGGCCTTCTTCCCCGACCTTTCCACTATTTCCCTAAGGGGCTCCATCACCCGCCTAACGTTGGAGCTCCCAATAACTAATAAACCCCTCCCCCCGTGTGCCTGCTCGGACCTTGCTGAAGGAGCAGCCACATGTCCACTCACAGGCAGAGCGGGCGATGCCACACGGCCAGCCTCCACATTGACCCTCCGCCTCGTGCGCCGCGAACTCCGCTGAACCGGCCACTCCCCTTGGGGAGAGGGTGACCCAACCGGGCCCGGTACCCGCGGTCTCGACAGCAGCGACAGTGGGTGAAGCATGTAACACCTGGGGTGTACCATGCGACGCACCAGACTCCCCACTGCCGCTACACTCCGAGGCAGCAGCCTGAAGACGGCTGACCGCGGCCATCAACACGCTCAGCTGTTCGCGAACAGTGGCCAGCTCCTCCTGCGTCCGTACACAACAGTCACACATCCTGTCCATCCTATGAAATCAGTTTACTGTAGAGAGTTAATCAACTTTTAACTAGTCTGCTAATTCACTAAAGGCGGCTGATAGTTGACTAAACTGTGGTTACTAGACACTTCTTGTAGAAAACAATGAAACTAGTACTATCTGTCTCTGGACAGTATTCAAAACAAACACTAGCACTACTGGCACTATGGCTGACTAAAGGGACTCTCTCTGACTGTATTTAAAACAAACATGAAATCTATGGAACACTATTACTAGCACTCGACAATTAAAGCTTCCTAAAAGCTAAAACACACCTAAGAAGAAGTGACAAGTAAGAGATAGCACAGACGACCACAGCAGACATAGTACCCATAGTTATGATGGTACGTCGAGCATATCTGCAACTATGGGGTTGTTACAAATATTATGACCGCTTCTAGTCATCCTTAATACTGACGTACCATCATAACTATGGGTACTATGTCTGCTGTGGTCGTCTGTGCTTTCTCCTACTTGTCACTTCTTCCTCGGTGTTCTTTGTATGTCATGTAAGAATTGTTTTAAAGGCTACGGATGAAGAATTAAATATTTTTCCGTGTCTATAAATATCATCTAGACAGAACAGGAGAACAGTTAATAAGAACCGGCTCCTTGATGTTCGTGCCTTATTATACCAAGCTACTATGAGAACGTGGGATGGATTATTGTGTAATGACTGCCTTTGTTTTCAGATGTCCTTGCCAGTTCGAGGATAACCACTTTCTGACCACTGGAGGCGTTTGTAATGTTCAACAGCTCTATGCAGAGATGCCTGTTTTGCCAGGACACCTACTTGTTCATTTGCAAATATCCCAGAGTGGTAGCCATCATGGTATCGGCAGTTCCTCTGCAGCCGAAACACAACGTCGAGCATTGCTGCAACTATGGGGTTGTTACAAATATTATGACCGCTTCTAGTCATCCTAAACTGACGTACCATCATAACTATGGGTGCTATGTCTGCTGTGGTCGTCTGTGCTTCCAAAATAGTGTGTCATGATAGTGAAGTGGAGATGAAGCTTGTATAGGCCTTGCTGTTTGCTTCGGGGTACCCAGTAAGCACTAACAGCGCCTTGGCTGCCCTAGGACCTATCTGTATGTGCCACGCAAGCATAACGATAGTGAGACAGGAATTCCACTGTCATTGCGTTAGTTATGTGCTGCTTTTGAAACGTTAAAATAGCCCTGGCATCAATCTGCAGAGTCGACGTTTTGTAAGGCCTGTTGTAATGTGGTATAAAAGGACTTCTCACCACCTTGTCTGCTAATGCCTGCATCTCCATACATTCAGCCACAACTGGTGGAACTTGCATACTTACCCAGTATCTCCTGCACACACTGTAGTATGTTAATTCCCGGATCTTTCCGTCAAGGGGCCCATACTCGTCGAAATAGAGCCGCAGGAAAAATTTCTTGCAGAGAAATATTCGGTGCAGCTTTAACAGTGATTCACTCTCTTCAACAAGTAATGAGTTCGTTGGGGTTGATATGAACGTCCCAGTAACTATACGCAAGGCTTGGTATTGCAAAATGTCAAATTTTAGGAATTTTCTGTCCGACGCAGATCCGTAGCACATGTAGCCGTAATCAAAGTGTGTCCTTAGCAGGGACCGGTATTAAGTCATCGCTGTAAGAAAAACAGTGTGGGCGGAGAGAGCGCGAGGATATTGAAAATGTTGCGCGACGCGCTTGTGCTGTAGCTTAGGTAGTGTTGTAGGCCAATTTGAGGTAGTTTCCCGTCTTGACAGACCACAAGTGTCTTGTATCAAATTATTCGTCGCAACTTCGTTTTCACTACTGAAGTACGTTGTAAACAATGACAGTATCTTAGTAATGTAGAAAATAAATGACAATGTACGTTAAATGTATTCTATCTCGGAAACCATTCGGAATAGAGATTACGTATGTCATTAAGAACATTTTTATTCAGACTCACAAATAACGTCACTTCTCAAAGGATTTACCTTTTCTCGTGACGCACCCTGTACATCGGTTTTTCAGGAGCTTTTGGGCGAGTTTCTTCCGTGGAGATGGTTCCCTCTGACTCTTCGGAAGGTCTTCCTAAAGATTCTTCCGGAACTTTCCAGAAGGTTCTCGAATAGTCTAGCTGCACGCCAGCGTATGCTGGTCGCCTTTGTGCCCGAGGGTATTGTCTTCGCCTAGCCATTCCAACAACCCCACTTTCTCAGCCGTTTATCAACAAGTCTGGCTTCGTACTGCGTCCTGGTCAACTTATGTCCGCTTGACACCACGCCTTCTGCGCTTCCATTTCTTCTGGCAACCATGCCACTTCTTATGTTAACAAAATTTGATAGCCATGAGAGACGACTCATAGGAGACGCATTTGGAATATATTAAATACATCTTGCCTTGCTTCGTAATGGTAGAGAATTAGCTCACAACTTTGCATTTGATCCTATTTTTGTATCCTTTTTCCAGTCGCTTCCATTTGATATGTGTTTACACACAGGCACACACACACACACACACACACACACACACACACACACACACACACACACACACACACACCCTCTACATATGTGATAGCCGTGAAAAAATATCGAGTCCCATGTCCCATACTTGAAGTACCCGTTGGGGATTGTGTTTAGGAGACTTGATAGCGCCGTCCTCCTCACAAGCAGTGCCTGGTCCCAGACGAGAGGTCTCTCACCAGCCAAGTCCTGTCATCAGCGGTCGCCGGGCCAGACAAGTTAATTCCGCTTATTATAAAGCCATCCGTCTCTCGGAAGTGCCGTGTCACCGTGCTGTCGTTAAATCCTCGCGCAGAAGTGGACAACACGCCTGTTAGCTGCAGCTTATGAGATGTCTGCCCACCAGAATTACACGGTTCAGGCTGACACTGAAGAAGGCGGACTCTGGGCCTGACCGCACGTCACCTCACGTGAAAATCGAATCAGCCTCCATGGCTAACGATATTCACCGCCGAAGATGGGAGAAATGACACAGAAAACATATACGAAACAGAAGTAAGAAAGGCACTGGGGAGTTCACGTTTAAGCACTTCAATAATCCTGAGAAATACGTTATTATCCACTGAGGAATCATGTAAATGGGCAAAGACAAAAAAGACGGCAGAGCGTTCCTTCCGATTCGTGAAGCTGTGAACTGAGCGAATTCTCACGTACGACCGCGTTCGGAATCCACGCGCTTCTGCAAGTGGCACGCGAAACAATTTACGTCACTTGTTAGTCCCCCTTATCAGAAGGGAAACATTTATCGAAGGACCCGGGCTAGTTATCGGCGCTGCTACACTTTCAGAACAGTGTTAATATGGAGAACCAGTCTCAGTTTGACCCGAGAGAAAACGTTAAAATTGTCACTACTGTAACAGCAATCCTGCTGCATTCAGAAAAAAATCCATGAGACAGTGTGCACCGCTAACAGTCAGTACACCGCGTCCAACTCTGGTTGCTTGCAACTTCGGCAGAAATCTTTTTGACGGAAGAAAACAAGGTAACTGTTGAAAGCTACGTAGGGTGAGAGCCATCTCAAACCCGAAAACATGGAATTTAAATTTAAATAGATACATTTATTAGCTTTGATTAAACCTTGCCCTGTCCACTTCTTCCATTCACTCAGCTGCAATAATCGCCTACAAAATAGTCCGGGGACGTAATTCTGACAGGGAGGAATCAAGTACGAGATTTACCAAGGCTGAGCCTTAGCTCTTACATTGTTCCTCATATATATATATATATATATATATATATATATATATATATATATATATATATATACGATCTTGCAGCTAATATATTGTTGTTGTGGTCTTCAGTCCTGAGACTGGTTTGATGCAGCTCTCCACGCTACTCTATCCTGTGCAAGCTTCTTCATCTCCCAGTACCTACTGCAACCTACATCCTTCTGAATCTGCTTAGTGTATTCGTCTCTTGGTCTCCCTCTGCGATTTTTACCCTCCACGCTGCCCTCCAATACTAAATTGGTGATCCCTTGATGCCTCAGAACATGTCCTACCAACCGATCCCTTCTTCTGGTCAAGTTGTGCCACAAACTTCTCTTCTCCCCAATCCTATTCAATACTTCCTCATTAGTTATGTGATCTACCCATCTAATCTTCAGCATTCTTCTGTATCACCACATTTCGAAAGCTTCTATTCTCTTCTTGTCCAAACTATTTATCGTCCATGTTTCACTTCCATACATGGCTACACTCCATACAAATACTTTCAGAAATGACTTCCTAACACTTAAATCTATAGTCGATGTTAACAAATTTCTCTTCTTCAGAAACGCTTTCCTTGCCATTGCCAGTCTACATTTTATATCCTCTCTACTTCGACCATCATCAGTTATTTTGCTCCCCAAATAGAAAAACTCCTTTACTACTTTAAGTGTCTCATTTGCCCGCATCTCGTGGTCGTGCGGTAGCGTTCTCGCTTCCCACGCACGGGTTCCCGGGTTCGATTCCCGGCGGGGTCAGGGATTTTCTCTGCCTCGTGATGGCTGGGTGTTGTGTGATGTCCTTAGGTTAGTTAGGTTTAAGTAGTTCTAAGTTCTAGGGGACTGCTGGCCATAGATGTTAAGTCCCATAGTGCTCAGAACCATTTGAACCATTTTTGTCTCATTTCCTAATCTAATTCCCTCAGCATCACCCGACTTAATTCGACTACATTCCATTATCCTCGTTTTGCTTTTGTTGATGTTCATCTTATATCCTCCTTTCAAGACACTGTCCATTCCATTCAACTGCTCTTCCAAGTCCTTTGCTATCTCTGACAGAATTACAATGTCATCGGCGAACCTCAAAGTTTTTATTTCTTCTCCATGGATTTTAATACCTACTCCGAATTTTTCTTTTGTTTCCTTTACTGCTTGCTCAATATACAGATTGAACAGCATCGGGGAGAGGCTACAGCCCTGTCTTACTCCCTTCACAACCACTGCTTCCCTTTCATGTCCCTCGCCTCTTATAACTGCCATCTGGTTTCTATACAAATTGTAAATAGCCTTTCGCTCCCTGTATTTTACCCCTGCCACCTTCAGAATTTGAAAGAGAGTATTCCAGTCAACATTGTCAAAAGCTTTCTCTAAGTCTACAAATGCTAGAAACTTAGGTTTGCCTTTCCTTAATCTTTCTTCTAAGATAAGTCGTAAGGTCAGTATTGCCTCACGTGTTCCAGTGTTTCTACGGAATCCAAACTGATCTTCCCCGAGGTTGGCTTCTACTAGTTTTTCCATTCGTCTGTAAATAATTTGTGTAAGTATTTTTGCAGCTGTGACTTATTAAACTGATAGTTCGGTAATTTTCACATCTGTCAACACCTGATTTCTTTGGGATTGGAATTATTATATTCTTCTTGAAGTCTGAGGGTATTTCGCCTGTTTCATACATCTTGCTCACCAGATGGTAGAGTTTTGTCAGTACTGGCTCACCCAAGGCCGTCAGTAGTTCCAATGGAATGCTGTCCACTCCGGGGGCCTTGTTTCGACTCAGGTCTTTCAGTGCTCTGTCAAACTCTTCACGCAGTATCGTATCTCCCATTTCATCTTCATCTACATCCTCTTCCATTTCCATAATGTCCTCAAGTACATCACCCTTGTATAGACCCTCTATATACTCCTTCCACCTTTCTGCTTTCCCTTCTTTGCTTAGAACTGGGTTTCCATCTGAGCTCTTGATATTCATACAAGTCGTTCTCTTATCTCCAAAGGTCGCTTTAATTTTCCTGTAGGCAGTATCTATCTTACCCCTAGTGAGATAAGCCTCTACATCCTTACGTTTATCCTCTAGCCATCCATGCTTAGCCATTTTGCACTTCCTGTCGATCTCATTTTTGAGACGTTTGTATTCCGTTTTGCCTGCTTCATTTACTACATTTTTATATTTTTTCCTTTCATCAATTAAATTAAATATTTCTTCTGTTACCCAAGGATTTCTACTAGCCCTCGTCTTTTTACCTACTTGATCCTCTGCTGCCTTCACTACTTCATCCCTCTTCTACTGTATTTCTTTCCCCCATTCCTGTTAGTTGTTCCCTTATGCTCTCCCTGAAACTCTGTACAACATCTGGTTCTTTCAGTTTATCCAGGTCCCATCTCCTTAAATTCCCACCTTTTTGCAGTTTCTTCAGTTTTAATATACAGTTCATAACCAATAGATTGTGGTCAGAGTCCACATCTGCCCCTGGAAATGTCTTACAATTTAAAACCTGGTTCCTAAATCTCAGTCTTACCATTATATAATCTATCTGATACCTATTAGTATCTCCAGGGTTCTTCCATGTATACAACCTTCTTTAATGATTCTTAAACCAAGTGTTAGCTATGATGTGCTCTGTGCAAAATTCTACCAGACGGCTTCCTCTTTCATTTCTTAGCCCCAATCCATATTCACCTACTATGTTTCCTTCTCTCCCTTTTCCTACACTCGAATTCCAGTCACCCATGACTATTAAATTCTCGTCTCCCTTCACTATCTGAATAATTTCTTTTATTTCATCATACATTTCTTCAATTTCTTCGTCATCTGCAGAGCTAGTTGGCATATAAACTTGTACTACTGTAGTAGGTGTGGGCTTCGTATCTATCTTGGCCACAATAATGCGTTCACTATGCTGTTTGTAGTAGCTTACCCGCATTCCCATTTTCCTATTCATTATTAAACCTACTCCTGCATTACCCCTATTTGATTTTGTGTTTATAACCCTGTGGTCACCTGACCAGAAGTCTTGTTCCTCCTGCCACCGAACTTCACTAATTCCCACTATATCTAACTTTAACCTATCCATTTCCCTTTTTAAATTTTCTAACCTACCTGCCCGATTAAGGGATCTGACATACCACGCTCCGACCCGTAGAACGCCAGTTTTCTTTCTCCTGATAACGACATCCTCTTGCGTAGTCCCCGCCCGGAGATCCGAATGGGGGACTATTTTACCTCCGGAATATTTTACCCAAGAGGACGCCATCATCATTTAATCATACAGTAAAGCTGCACGCCCTCGGGAAAAATTACGGCTGTAGTTTCCCCTTGCTTTCAGCCGTTCGCAGTACCAGCGCAGCAAGGCCGTTTTGGTTATTGTTACAAGGCCAGATCAGTCAATCATCCAGACTGTTGCCCTTGCAACTACTGAAAAGGCTGCTGCCCCTCTTCAGGAACTACACGTTTGTCTGGCCTCTCAACAGATACCCCTCCGTTGTGGTTGCACCTACGGTACGGCTATCTGTATAGCTGAGGCACGCAAGCCTCCCCACCAACAGCAAGGTCCATGGTTCATGGGGGGGAGCTAATATATAGCTAATATATAGCAAGCATAATTAGTTCTTCTTACATGTGACATTGGTATTGTGATCAGTCCAAGCATGCATACAGACACAGGAGAAATAGTAAACAATGTACTAAAAGGTATCATCGACTGGTTTTCTGCGAATGGTCTTACCATCAATTTTAAAAAGACACAACATGTACAGTTCAAAACGTCTTGGATGATTACATCAATGATAAGTCTAACACGTGGTGAGGAAATAATAGACTGGAAATTTCAGATTTATTAGATGTCCATATTGACGACAATTTAAGATGGAAAAAAGAAATCTTGGAACACATAAAACAGCTTAGTAAAGCCACATTTGTACTTACAATCATTGCAAACCTTGGGGAGAGACAAATCAGTAAACCGCGCAGGGTAGCCGTGCGGTCTAGGGCGTTTTGTCACGGTTCCCGCAGCTCCCCCGTCGGAGATTCGAGTCCTCCGTCGAGCATGGGTGTGTGTGTTGTCCTCAGCGTAAGTTAGTTTAAGTTAGATTAAGTAGTGCGTAAGCCTAGGGACCGATGACCTCACCAGTTTGGTCCCATAGTCCTCACCACAAATTTCCAATTTCGAAATCAGTAAGTTGATACATTTTAATTCTATAATGTCATATAGAATAATGTTCTGGGATAACCCATCTTGAAGAAAGAAAAACTTCATTGCTCGAGAAACGTGCTGTAAGAAGAATGCGTGGTGCTCACCCGCGATCATCTTGTAGACATCTGTTTGTGGAGTTGACTGTGCTTCTCCTGGTTGTCGGCTTGGTATCTCATCGTTGTCCAGAACGTCTCCAGACACGTCTTCGCTGGTCAACGGTGCTCAGTTCGAAGCGGGAGAAGTAACTGAAGACAGTTAGTGAGATTCCGGACCGGAGATGTGTCTGGAGACGCTCCGGACACTGCTTGGATACCAAGCCGACTGTCGTCCGCCATACTGCCCTACAGCCAGGAATGATGTCTGTAGTGCCATTTCTTTCCATAGCAGAACCCGTTTGGTTGTCATCCGCGGCACATTGCAGCACAGCGGTACTTCAACTACGCCCCGTTTCGTCGCCCCTCATGAGTAGCCATCCTAAGCTTACATTTCGGCAGGAATGCCTGCCAGCACACGGCGAGAGTTTCTAATGCTTGTCTTTGTGTTTGCCAAACCCTATCTTGGCCAGCAAGGTCGCCGGATCTCTCCCAAACTGGGAACGTTTGGAGCATTATCGTTAGGCCCTCCAACTATCTCGGGGTTTTGGACGATCTAACTCGCCAGTTCGACACAGTTTGGCAGGAAGACAGCGAACAAATCTATCAATCAATGCCAAGCCTTTTAACTGACTCATTACGGTCAGAAGTGGACCATCGCATTACTGAAGTTCGTAAGTAAATCATCCAACTTTTCTGATATCATAAAAATTTGTTTGTCTTTACACATACATCACATCTACCGACTGCCTTCCGTCCTATTTGGATAATTCCCTCGTGGTGCGTCGTTTTTATTTTTATTTTGTCTTGAGTGTACATATCTCATTTTATCAACTTTGGGAGACGTCTCACAAAAGGTGAACAGATGTTATGAGAGAGCACACAATGTTTTATGAGTTCAACCAAGTATCGAATCCAGTGTCCGCGTTGCTAACTCTGGATCACGGGGTCCCGTGTTCGATTCCCCGCCGGGTTGGAGATTTTCTCTGCTCGGGGACTGGATGTTTGTGTTGTCCTCATCATTCCATCATTATTCATGAAAGTAGTTAGATTGGATTGTGTACAGAATGGGAATGTGTACGGGCGCTGATGACCGCGCAGTTGTGCGCCCCACAAACCAAACAATCATCATCGAATCCAGTCGATACTGTTGCAGATAGCTTTCGTATGTCTCCTTGGTCGTCTTGAATGACAATTGAAGCTGAGACAGCAGCAATGATACAGGCGCTCAAATGAGCTACCCGATGAGGCTACGAAATAGTCAGCAGAGTGGTCTGGCTTCCAGAAGGACGGCTGTTCAAATCCCCGTTGGATCATCCTGATTCTGGTTTTCCTAGGTTTCGCTAAATCGCTGGAAATCTCCTTTGGGAAGGGCACGGCCGATTTCCTTACCCTTACTCCTCAGTTCTCATCTTGTGCTCCGTCTTTAACGGCCTCGAGAGCGCTGGGACTTTAAACCCTAATCTTCCTCCCTTTCTTCACATGGATACGTAATTAATTACAAAAGCATGTAAAAGCAAACAATATTCATACTACAATGAAACGCGTACGTGAATAGATTACCTTAGGTTTCATATCCGGTGCAGTATAAAACCCATGATTATATCACTTTCTCATAGTAACCTGCTTTCGCAGTGCTCCTTGAGGAAATTACCACAATTTGTCGCATTTTAAAAGCTCATACGTTATTTAGCCGCTGAAGAATTTGTTAAAAACCGCAGTTTAGGTTCAGCGTCGTGAACAACTAGCAGTCACACGTGAACAATATCGTGGTGTAAGTCCACCGCAGGAACTGTAGCCACTAGTTCTTCAACGTTACTGCCTCCCAGTGGAAAGCCATAAGGTGCCACTACACCTCATCTCACATTAACATCCATCACAACTGCACGCCCTCAATTATTATGCAGGAATTCTGTAACGAACTTTTCAGCTGACTCCTTCTCTGTGACGTGTTACTTCCATCTCTTTCTATCGCAAATAGGAAAAATCAGCAGCAACATTTTACCCGCTACTCATTTGGCAACTTCAGTGTACAAAACGGATTTACGTATATGCTAGCGACGCAGTTTCAAAGTTAACATGCAACAACATATGTAATGTGCGTCTACCACAAAATGGATGTACGTATATGTTAGTGACGCAGTTTCAAAGGTCACACGCAACAACTTGTGTAATGTGCGTTTGTCTATGGTATAATACTTTACTCATCAGGCAATACTGGACACTTAGGTTAGTATCTCGTAAATACACTATACGATGAAAAGTATCCGAACGCTTATTAGTTGAGATTAATATAGGGTGTCTCTGTCCTTCGCCTTTATGACTGCCATCTCTGCTGGGGCCACTTTCAATGAGAGGTGAACGTCTTTGGGGGAACTGCAGCAAATTCTTCCTCAAGAGCGAGAACCACAGAAGGCAGAGATGTTTGACGCTGGAATTTGGAGCAAAATTGACGTTCTAACTCATCCCAGAGATGTTCAGCTTGTAACTGTGACCAGGGCAGTCTATATCACGAATCTTATTGTCCACAAACAGTTGCCTCACAAATGCTGCTTAATGACAAGTTGCATTGTCATGCTAACACGAACTGTTCCTCTACTATATGTACTACACAGTACTGTAGAATTTGTTTATATCCTTCCGCATTTAGCGTTTTCGTAAGCTCAATAGGATGACTACACTTCAACCACGAGAAACACCCTCAAACTGTAACACCACTTCCTCCGTACTTCACTGTTGAAGGTACACGTAATGGCGGGTAATGTTCTCCAGATATTTACCAAATCCAAAACCTTCCATCGGGTTGCTGTAGGATATAACGAGATTCATTACTCTAAATGACTTGTTTTCACTCATCTATTGTCCAGTGACACCGCTCTTTACACCACCACAAGCGTCGTTCATCATTTACTACGTAAACGCGGGGCTTACGAGGAGCTTCTCGGCTGTTGTTGCCAGTTATTTTCAACTCTTCTAGCGCAGTCATTGTGCTCGTTTTCACACATCCATTTTCCAGTGGCGGCATTCTTTACAGATCCTCAAGCATCGCTTAACATTTACTACAGAAATACGTAGCTTACGAGGAGCTTCTCGACTGTTATACCCAGCTATTTTCAACTCTCTACGAGCAGTCATAGTGCTAGCAGGACTGCTCGTAGCGCTTTGGAACTTGAGAGTCAGTCCTTCTGCAGAATTCATGGTATTTTTTTACAGTCACTTTCCGCAATTCTCGACGGTCCCTGTCCCTCAGCAGTCGGGTCTGCCTGGTCTTGGTTTAGCCCTTGTTTTTTATTCGCGTTTCCACTTCAGAATCACACCACCAACGGTCGACTAGGGCTGCTTTAGAAATGCTAAAATGCCCGTGATTGGTTTGTTACTGAGGTGACATGCAGTAGCTTGTCCACAGGCGTGTGGAGTAGCCGCGTGGTTTGAGGCGCCATATCACGGGATGCGTGGCCCCTCCCGCCGGTGATTCGAGTCCTCCCTCGGGCATGGATGTGTGTGTTGTTCTTAGCATAAGTTAGTTTAAGTTGTGTGTAAGTCTAGGGACCGATGACCTCAGCAATTTGGTCCGTTAGGAATTCACACACACTCCTCCACATTTAAAATCACTGTGCTCTCCTGAGTGACTCATTCTTCTGTTACTGATTCTGTACTGGCGGCACATTACTCGACGCCTCCTTTTCCACTGGCGAATACGCGTCTCTTGACATCTAGTGGCCAACTGCGCCTTACGAGGTGTAGTTGTAAAATAACGGGACGGATGCTGTCGCAGAGTAAGTACGCCTGCGCCAAAGACGAAGGGCTAATAGCTGTGAAGCGAGAAACCTTTTCAGTCGAACGCGATATCTCTGATGTCTGTAGACAAATCAGTGTGGCCGTGGCCTTCGTTTGTGCTACTTTGTTTCTGCTATTTTGTTTTGCCCAAAAAGTGATAATAATAGAGCAACAGATTGATGTGAGGCTACTGAAACGTATATTTCACTGGAAGAAAAATATGATGAAGATTGTTTATCACATACGCAAGCTTTTGGGGGTTCAAGCGTTTCCAAGCCAGCCCAGAAGACGTTGAAGACGAATCACACCCGGTACGCTCTTTAACATAAAAAACGGATGAAAATATCGAAAAACTTAAGTACTCTGATCCTATATGACCCTTGGCTGAGCATTCGATCGAAAGCTGGAATTGTAGGAGCTGACAAAGAATGTAGAAAGCAGATTTTACATAACCAATTTAATATGAGAGAAGTGTATGCGAGCCGGCCGAAGTGGCCGAGCGGTTCTAGATACTACAGTCTGGAACCGCGCGACCGCTACGGTCGCAGGTTCGAATCCTGCCTCGGGCATGGATGTGTGTGATGTCCTTAGGTTAGTTAGGTTTAAGTAGTTCTAAGTTCTAGGGGACTTATGACCTCAAAGGTTAAGTCCCATAGTGCTCAGAGCCATTTGAACCATTTTTTGAAGTGTATGCGAAACTCGTGATGAAAATTCTCACGATTGAACAAAAAGAAGCCCATAAAAATGGTAGCACTGTCACCTTGAATACCATTGAAAATGACCCTCACTTCATGAAAGAGTGATAACTTGCGATGAAACTTGGTTTTTTACCTACGATCCAGAAACTAAGCGTCAATCCATGCATTGGAAGCGCCCAACTTCATCGAGAGCGAAAAACCTCGAATGAGCAAATCAAGATTCAAAGCGATGATAATTTTTTTTTCGATATTCATGGAATTCTGTATCTTCACAGGGTTCCTGAAGATCAAACTATTCGCTACGGTCGCAGGTTCGAATCCTGCCTCGGGCATGGATGTGTGTGATGTCCTTAGGTTAGTTAGGTTTAACTAGTTCTAAGTTCTAGGGGACTAATGACCTCAGCAGTTGAGTCCCATAGTGCTCAGAGCCAGCCATCAAACTATTCATCAACATTACTGCTCTGAGGTTCTTGCTCAAGTCCATTAGAGAACAAGAAAAAAAGTATCTGGTCGAAGAACAAACATCAATATGACACACTAGCTTATACAGCATTGTCTGTTAAGAGGTTTCTAGCGAAGTACAGAATCCCAGTGTTGGACCACGCAACTTATTCGCCTGACCTACCACCATGTGACTTACGTATTTCCCAAGGTCACATCTGCTTTAAAAGGAACAAGATTTCGGCGCATTGAACCAACGAAGCAAAAGGTGGCACGTGTCATCGAGGAGCTCACAGAGGAAGACTTCCAACATTGTTTCCATCAACGGAAAATTCGCAGTGGAGGGCCTTACGGATAGACGAGGGGATTACATTCAGGGTGACAATAAATAAATATGTATAGTTTTGAAACTGATTTTTACGGTAATAGCCCCGTTATTTTATAGCAAGGACTCGTACAGGGCGTTTGTGGATACTTTGGATCAAATAGTTCATCTTTATTATTAATGTATCTTGTGTGCCTTTCTGCAACACAGTAATATACACTCCTGGAAATGGAAAAAAGAACACATTGACACCGGTGTGTCAGACCCATCATACTTGCTCCGGACACTGCGAGAGGGCTGTACAAGCAATGATCACACGCACGGCACAGCGGACACACCAGGAACCGCGGTGTTGGCCGTCGAATGGCGCTAGCTGCGCAGCATTTGTGCACCGCCGCCGTCAGTGTCAGCCAGTTTTCCGTGGCATACGGAGCTCCATCGCAGTCTTTAACACTGGTAGCATGCCGCGACAGCGTGGACGTGAACCGTATGTGCAGTTGACGGACTTTGAGCGAGGGCGTATAGTGGGCATGCGGGAGGCCGGGTGGACGTACCGCCGAATTGCTCAACACGTGGGGCGTGAGGTCTCCACAGTACATCGATGTTGTCGCCAGTGGTCGGCGGAAGGTGCACGTGCCCGTCGACCTGGGACCGGACCGCAGCGACGCACGGATGCACGCCAAGACCGTAGGATCCTACGCAGTGCCGTAGGGGACCGCACCGCCACTTCCCAGCAAATTAGGGACACTGTTGCTCCTGGGGTATCGGCGAGGACCATTCGCAACCGTCTCCATGAAGCTGGGCTACGGTCCCGCACACCGTTAGGCCCTCTTCCGCTCACACCCCAACATCGTGCAGCCCGCCTCCAGTGGTGTCGCGACAGGCGTGAATGGAGAGACGAATGGAGACGTGTCGTCTTCAGCGATGAGAGTCGCTTCTGCCTTGGTGCCAATGATGGTCGTATGCGTGTTTGGCGCCGTGCAGGTGAGCGCCACAATCAGGACTGCATACGACCGAGGCACACAGGGCCAACACCCGGCATCATGGTGTGGGGAGCGATCTCCTACACTGGCCGTACACCACTGGTGATCGTCGAGGGGACACTGAATAGTGCACGGTACATCCAAACCGTCATCGAACCCATCGTTCTACCATTCCTAGACCGGCAAGGGAACTTGCTGTTCCAACAGGACAATGCACGTCCGCATGTATCCCGTGCCACCCAACGTGCTCTAGAAGGTGTAAGTCAACTACCCTGACCAGCAAGATCTCCGGATCTGTCCCCCATTGAGCATGTTTGGGACTGGATGAAGCGTCGTCTCACGCGGTCTGCACGTCCAGCACGAACGCTGGTCCAACTGAGGCGCCAGGTGGAAATGGCATGGCAAGCCGTTCCACAGGACTACATCCAGCATCTCTACGATCGTCTCCATGGGAGAATAGCAGCCTGCATTGCTGCGAAAGGTGGATATACACTGTACTAGTGCCGACATTGTGCATGCTCTGTTGCCTGTGTCTATGTGCCTGTGGTTCTGTCAGTGTGATCATGTGATGTATCTGACCCCAGGAATGTGTCAATAAAGTTTCCCCTTCCTGGGACAATGAATTCACGGTGTTCTTATTTCAATTTCCAGGAGTGTAATTGCGAAACTGTAATATGCAGTATTGAACGCCTCACTTAAATGTATTGGAAGCGTTCGCTCTGTGCGTCTTTTATTTATAAATAGTGCCCCATTCCGTATGCCAGCTGAAAGGTTACGAGACTGTGGTGCTGAAAGCAGATTAAAAGTGACTCGGCATCTGACATATTTGTTCAGACTGTGGGATCCACGAAGTCATTAGCAGAGTGGAGGTGATTCGCAGAGCAGTCCGTGCTGCGGGGCTTGCGGCGACCTCTGCCGTTGCGGGATGAGCTGCCTCTGGAGGCCAGCGGCGGCATCGTCGGGACACCAGTCCTTGGGCATACAGAGCGCTGCCAACGTTCAGTCAGATGTAAACTACGACTCTGAAGTTTAGCGCGCAATATCCTGTTGTTGCACATGGTTAACCTATGTGGTCCAGCTGGAAACCAGGTCCTTATGCACGAAAAAGGCGCACTTACTAACGCAGGACGTCATTCCTTTAGTACGAAGCCTTAAGTACGTAGGAGCGTACGTCCTCATAAAATATGAGAACACTTACGCTAACTAATACCGCCGTTTCCAGAACTTCTTTAAGGTTGTAGCGTGTCCATAAGTGCGTCATATGTTAGGTTAATGACTCTTAATTATTGCAGCGTGTCTTTGCGAGACAGAGATCGTTTCTTCAGACCCTCCAACGTCATTGTATGTTCCGGATGTATTGCTTACTGCTGGTCTGAGTGATCCTAAACAAGTCGAAGAGACGTGACAATGTTTACATGAAAACAGGACACGGAGTTTGTAAATAAAGCTAAGATAAGCGTTATTCAAAAGTTGCATACTATTATAAAGGAACGTTTGTGGCAAGTTTGTGTTTCCTGTAGTGTGGGACACGAGAGTGATAAGCAGAAGCAATTATTAATGTAATTTAATTTGCGAGACGAAGAATATTAGCTTGCCACGTAGATGTAAGGAGAAGCACTGGGAGAATTTTGTAGAGCTGTAGGGGAGAGTGGTACTGCTGTTGTGGTACACTTCTGGCGCTAGGACTTTGGGGAGCGTTCAGACTTCCACTTGTTCGTGGGCGCAGCCAGCGACGAACAGTCCAGCTCAGTCTGGCCACTGCGCCGCGCCCAGCCAGCCTCACGCCACGGGCGGCCTGTGTCTGGGCCGCCACGTAGCGCCTGACTACAGCCACAGAGCGACTGCCGCCTGGTTGACGGCAGGCACTAGACCACTCCAGCTAACTTCTGTAAGCCAGCGGTGCATTTGTCTCAGAGCGTAACTGATGACCATAATGCCTTTCTCAGATCATTACTGACACAATGGACATTTTTATTGCTTTCCTTTTAATCTTCATGAATCTTGGAAAGATACTGATTCATGATATGTTTTGTGAAGGGTAGCTACAATAGAACTAAACAAATATATTTCTTGGAAATAAAGGCACTTATACTCCTCTTTAATTACAACTCAACAGCTCGCCCACCTAATCCTTTCTCACTGTACAACAAAATTAAAGCATCACTGTTTCGAAATCCCGCAGTTGTCTCCTATTGCGATGCATAAGTTTGAAATTTAGCTCAATGGTGCCTACAACCCTCCTCTGTAATGGTACAAAAGCATGGCGTCCTGCGACGTCACCTGTGTGCCTACGACACTTCAAACAGCAGTTTATCGACTCATGAACAGGTCCCATCTCAGAAGTTAATGTAAGCTGTAAAGTGGGTCAGCGGCGTCACAATGGCGCCATATTTCGCCACAATTCTGCCCAATTCCACCGTGACTGTGTCGTGTGTTGATAAGGTCGTTACAATGTTTCTTACCCACAGTCACCCCTTCTTTTGACGTCTCTGCGGTGGAGGTAATAACCGCCATACCTAGCGTTGCAATAACGCTGTTTTCTTATGGCTGACAGAGAAAAACATTTCGGACACACCACCGCTCAGAATCGACACAAATAGGCCTATGGGAATGGCATAAATGGCGTCAATGAAATTACCCCTTTTTCTGGGGTGTTGATTCCCACATATTTCTCGCTTTAAACTGACAGTTCGAAGTGCTACGTACAACTGGAAGATGTTCTTCATGGCATTTGACACTGCTGACATGCTCGGACGTTTCAACCCATCTCTAAGGACATTGCGGGGCTACATCACCATTGAACGTGATGGCGCGCCATTGAGGTGGAATGCGACTGCAATTTTTAGTCTCGTGTACAGGTCGGAACCACTAGGGAACGTTCTAAACTATTCGACGAATTTTGAACGTGATCCGAAGCAGGAAAGCGTACTTATGCTTTTTCAACAGCAAGGTGATCGGTCCCATCGGGTTAGGGAAGGATGGTGAAGGAAGCCGGCAGTGCCCTTTCAAAGGGACCATCCCGGCATTTGCCTGGTGCAATTGAGGGAAATCACGGAAAACCTGAATCAAGATGGCCGGACGCGTGTTTGAACCGTCGTCCTCCCGAACGCGACTCTAGTGTGCTAACCATTGTGCCACCTCGCTCGGTCCACGCAATTTGTTGAGAAATTTACAAATGTACCTTCAGAAATTTCGACATCAAATCAGTCTGGGGGGCTGTTCTAGCGCCTGACGGTTAGGCAACCCTTTCGGCACTCCTTGTGTGCCGTTTGCCTACCTTCAGACGGCAGAGCAGCCGCCATGTTGAATTGGTGTCAAAGTTTCGGACGCCCCACGGAAAGTGGTGGCTTCATTCACGAACTTACAGCCTTTTCAAACATGGTTCAAATGGCTCTGAGCACTATGGGACTCAACTGCTGAGGTCATTAGTCCCCTAGAACTTAGAACTAGTTAAACCTAACTAACCTAAGGACATCACAAACATCCATGCCCGAGGCAGGATTCGAACCTGCGACCGTAGGGGTCTTGCGGTTCCAGACTGCAGCGCCTTTAACCGCACGGCCACTTCGGCCGGCACACAGCCTTTTAGTAGTTATGATAATCTAAGGGATCAGTAGAGTTCCCCAGCATTCGTTTGTAAAAGGACTGACTGTAGCTTTAGTAGGAACGTCTATTTACTCTTTAACTTCGACACACCAGGGCCACGCACTCTCAGCCTTGCTCTTGTCATTCTGCTGAAGCAGCCAGATTGGACAGTTACAACGTGGTACGGTTATATGGTAAGGCGGAAAGATTTAAAAATTTAAACCTCTATCATAAGGTCGATTTACATGTGTTAATACGATATGTGTGTGTTGTTTTCCGATTGCGGGGTAACTTTTGGCATTGTTTAGTGGGGAAACACAACACTAGTTCACTATTTTTAACAAACCTACAGCTCTAGCAAATCCAGAACATAGCTCTCTTTCTCGCGGTCCTTTCGTCCTCTATCTCTGAATACCATCAAAAATTGTTATTTATGTATAATTTTACCACTGTTACCAACATGACTGTTCCACTTAAGATTTGTAACATGTTAGCTGATTGTATAAACGAGTACAAAAGTTAAGCTATATAACTTTGACAGAAAATGACTTGTATACCACATGAAATACAATGTTTTCCTGTATGTTCTTGGTACATAGAAATAATTTTTCTGTTTTCGCTATATTTTCTTTACTCCTAGTAGTTTCAACACACCATTATTGTTTACAAAATGTTACAGTTTACATCTGTTGTCTTACGTCAGAGAAAGGAGATTATGACCACTGGAGGTATTCTGTTTTAGTCGTTCTATTTTACATTTACATTTAGTTTCTTGTCAAAAACCTCGGCAAAACCGTGCTCTGAAACAATGTTTTATTTCTGCGCCAGACAGTGCCACAGGTTACACCAAATTCAACACAACACACACATTTCGTATTAACACATATACATAAAGTAGATGACGGAGGTTTAAACTTTTGAAACGCGTTGTGGGTATAAATAAACAGTGACAGGTAACGGTAACCTTGTTGTTTCATTCGATAATGATAAAATTCATTGACAACTAAGAATTTGGTGAGAAGATTTGGTATCGGGTCACCCTAATGAAGGAATTGGATGCCAACATAACTGCTTCAGAATTCATCGTCTTTTTTATATAACTTGTCCTTCTTAAAGTCAAACGAGGTTTAAAAACAATAAACAGTAAAACTGATTGAACAGACCTTATAAAAATGACTCGTAAAGAGCTGCCACTAATCATGAGCCACCAGCCGTTAACTATACACCAAAAGTACAGAACTTTAAAAACAATCAACTGCAGTTGGTAAAATTCATTGAGCAGTTTTTTTAACTGAATGACCTTCAAACAGCTGCCATTAATTATGAACCTTCTGTCACTCAACAGACAGCAAAGGTATATAATTTTAAAAACAATCAACAGTTACTGAATAAGCAGATGCTGTTAGCCAAAATTCACAGGTCATATTTTAAGCAAATGACCTTGAGACAGCTGCTATTAATTATGAACCCACTGTCCTTAAAAAACATTAAAAAGTTACTGAATAAGCATCTACACTTAGCCAAAATTTTAAGTAAATGACTTTTATACATCTGCTATAATAATTATGAGTGGGTGGGGGGAGAGCGAGATATAGGGACATACATGGAAGTTACTAAACGTGGACAGCATAGCCCCCGTGCTACCATTCCT
The DNA here is from genome assembly GCF_023898315.1 of Schistocerca nitens. Classification (NCBI taxonomy): domain Eukaryota; kingdom Metazoa; phylum Arthropoda; class Insecta; order Orthoptera; family Acrididae; genus Schistocerca; species Schistocerca nitens. The sequence continues at coordinate 924,223,300 of NC_064617.1, read as the reverse complement.
TAAGCCCGCAAGAGACCTGAGCGCCACCACTAGCGTCGAACCGGCCAAATAACCTACGAATCGCTTGTGTGTTTTCCAGAATATCAGGCCCACTCACGGTAATCGCTTCGCAGGCGGGCGGTAACCGAGAGTCAAATCCTGGCTCGGCACCTTCATGGGTGCCGATTCGTCTCTCATGTACCGCCCAGAACTCCAAAGCTCTCGCGCCCCCGGCCGACTCGCCTCACTCCCTAAAACCTTTCTGATTCGCGGCTTTTGTGCCTACCGGTAGCGCCACCGGCTTACCTCCAAAGTCACCCAGACAAAGATCGTCAACGAGGAGCGAAATCGAGCCGTCACGGCTCACTCACGATAAAGTATTACTTAATTGGCATGTTTTGCTTTCTTGTTTATATCCGTGACTACGTAAATATTCAAAGTAATGTATCCATGTGTGTAAGGTTGATAGTTCCTAATATAAATTAGAGACATTAAACACTATATTTCTTACAAAATCGATATTATTAAATTGTTTTGACGTTGCTCCACACAAGTAGCAGCGCAAAGATGATGTAGTAGACATCATAGCATTACATACCTTTCCATCAATCATTGTGAAAACCATTCCGAAATGTGTTATTATTTCTTTTCCCTCCCTAACGGCTTGAAAAGGACGATGAGACGCAATTTTGTCAGCAATTTATTTCTCCTTATTTAAAGGAGACTTGACATTTTCGTGTAAAAATCGTAGCATTGTACGTCTACAAAAACGAGGTGTAGCGTTTTACCACATCACTACTTCTTTTTGCAAGACATTATATGTGAATATTAGTTGCAATGGAACCAATGAAGCTATAAAAACATTAGCGCCATATCACTTCTATCAGTAAACGTTTGTTTGTACTCGCTGTACCCCGGGCGAATTATCGGAACCACATTTTAATATGAACCTTGCATTTTTTTACCTTTTCAGTACGCACGATTCTTTATGATGTGTGATTTAAAAGTGCCTGTGCGCTGACTTCAGCACGAGTCTGTTAGCAACATGCTTGCATATTTGCAACATACCAACCATCCGAATTATGAATGATAAAAATTTAATGATACAGTAAAGTAACACACCCGTTATATATACTGAAATAATAAAAGAAGGTAGCAATGGTCGTAGAAGTCGATCCCAGTCTTTCAAAACAACTGCCCAGCGTGGCTCGGCATCGTTTATTTCTAAAATTCAAAGCTACAGGGGCAGAGACGGGAAGAATTTTCTTTCACATTCTATTACAAAACATCATAAGCTATATGCCCCATACCGAAAATTCCTGAATACTACTGAATACGTAACGTTTTTGCTGATTTTCGGTCAAAAAACTTTACAAGAAAACAATTAAGTAAGCACATCTTGGACATTGATTTATAACACACAACAATATAAATTAATGAAAACATTATACACGCTAATATTCTACATGCCTTCCTGAATACTATCTATCAACCAGAACTGAAATAGGACACTCAAGTAAAAAGTTACACACACTTTGAATAATGATGATAATTACGAGCTGCTACAAGTCGTTAACGCTATGCCGTCAACAATAACTCTGTGACCTAACGTAGCGTCCGAGGTATCACAGATACCCCACTTTCCTTTCGGAGCAACATGCACCAATGCCTTCTTTACAAGATTCTACAGTAGTCAACTAACTCGGTTGTTATCACTTTTTTTTCGATTTTTGACAACGTATTTTTAGATCCAGGCCACTATATCACCCCCGGACCATACGAGGCATTGTACCTGCAGCCCAGCCCGGACCTTCCCAGAACTGGAACTCTCCGAGTAGTGTCTCTATCCTACACAAAGACAAAACTAACAGTTCACAAGATTTTAGTCAGCAGAAAGAAAGACCTGTCACTTCTACTTATCCAGTGCAACTAGATACCGAAGAATGTAGTACGCAGTCATTATCAACCCACTATATTAAACATCGTAACTGCCCTAGTGCTTCCTTACTTAAATAACAGTGCATTAAATGCGCACATACTCATGAATTGAATTAATAAAAAATTGTAAGGATGCAAGCCTTTTGCACTTGCTCTCTTTCATAGTCAATGACCACAGTAGTGGGCTTTAAAATCCTTTATCTATCTCTGACATACAAGCTGCTATACAAATCCGGTCAATACTACTCCAACACAGTAGACCTGTATGTAGGACATCGTATATGTCAAAGCCCAGAAAACGGTTTTTTCCGACATGTAGGCTGCTAAGCAGGTTGATTTCTCAGGTCGATATCATTCCCACACAACATACCTGTCATTCAGGGCATCCTATACGCCAGCAGCTGGAAAAACACGTTTTTGCTCCTATCTTTGCCCCCATAGAAGCTAAGATTCTATAAACCCACAGTGCTCACACTCAGGCCTGCTGTATGTGGGTGTGATTTGCTTGAAATCGATCCAGGAGTTTTGGAGGACATTCCCTCTCTCTCTCACACACACACAAACATACACACACACACACACAAATATGTCAATACAGTATCAAATCAAATTTGGGTTCCTCCCAGCGTTACGATTGTGGAACAGCCCTTTCTACATGCCTACATTCCAATGAATAACCTTTATTAATCAATTTATCATCTGACTGCTTGATCAACGCCATGTAAGATCGAGTGCAATGCTTTGTGGACTATACAATCTCTTTCTTGTTAGAGGAACTGTTGGGCAGGTTAGGTGTACTGCCCGAGGATACCACCTTGGTACAGTCAGTAGAGTACCGCCATGGAGCAACGTTTTATCTCGATTTCTCTTTAAGTGTGGGGATCAGCGTGTTTTAGTGCCGCAAAACAGACAACATGTGTACGTACAATTACGAGAGAAAAAAAAAATCAGGATGTATTACACTGCAAGTGCACTGAAAAATGTTTAAAAGGTGATTAGTGATACGTCTCATTAATGTACTGCAGCCTCCTGATGATGACTGGCTGTTCGGAACCATCAGTGGCTATAAACAAGAAAATTATCCAAACATTTCCTTAAGATTTATTTTCATCAGGAACAGCGAGCTCTACAACTGTATTAATGAGATCCAAGAATGGGGGAAGGGCAGCATCGGCTGTAAATTTTTACTCTGTTACAGACTGAGTTCGCCAACTGTGTAGGCACCTTCAGTGCATTATATCCTGGCCGGCCGGAGCGGCCAAGCGGTTAAAGGCGCTACAGTCTGGAACCACGCGACTGCTACGGTCGCAGGTTCGAGTCCTGCCTCGGGCATGGATGTGTGTGATGTCCTTAAGTTAGTTAGGTTTAAGTAGTTCTAAGTTCTAGGGGACTAATGACCTTAGAAGTTAAGTCCCATAGTGCTCAGAGCCATTTGAACCATTTTGCATTATATCCAATCATAATGACACATGGTAAATATAATAGTGCACAGTATCACTTGACATTACATTAGTTAAATTTTGTTATCTGTAATGTCAAGTGGTACCATGTGCTATTATATGTACGATGAGTCATCATGACTTGGGTATAATACACTGAGATTGATAGACAGTTGTTGAAACCAATCTGCAACAACAAGACTAAAAATTTATCGACTGATGCTGCCCTTCCTCCTATCTTTTATGCAAACATCTTGTCTCTCTCGTGGCAGTAGGTTATCACAAAATTTCAAGCGTTTTAGGCATTTATCGTGAGTGCGTCAGTATGTAAATCTTAAACTTAAAATCCGTAGCTTTGAGACTCGGTCGTCAGTGTGTTCTAGAACTTTTTGATCTGTTATCGCTTCATTCAACGTTGATGATTTATGTATGCGGGAAAGGAATGTTGCACTGTGATGCTGAGTCTACGTAAATGGCTTCTTAAGTCAGAAGAAAAGTTGAACAAAGGCAGTGGCAAACCACCTACAATAGGGCTATGCTTCACAAACCACTGCTGTGTTCCAACTAATATTCGTGTTGAACACAGCTTATCTTTTACCTTGGGACTAAATACATCACTGTCCGCTTTACTCTTCTTCGCACTCTGCGTTTTGAAACACCAGACTTCTTTCCTAAACTAGTGTTTAAATTTACGATAAAGATTTTACTGAGAGCTCTGTATCTCTTTTTGGAATTTGTTCCATGTTCAACGGCACAAAACGGATACTTTGTGCTCTGGAGAGTTGTACTGAGGGAACTGAACGCTACACTGATGGAAGAAACTCGCAACACCACGAAGGATTTGTGCGACTCAAACGATAGTTGGTAGGCGTGTTTCTACATCTGAAAGATGATTATTCAAATTTCACGCGTCGTGTAAGAGTGCTGCTAGGAGCGGCGCTGTGAGGACGCAAATCGGGTTTGCTTTGAATACGCGCTCTAACGGTCGTGAGCGTAGTTATCGTGGAGACTGGACGTGATTAGGTGATGTTACGTGAAGCTGGAAGTTCCTTCTGTGATATTTCAGAAATACGTGGCAGAAATGTAGCTATTGTGCGTGATTGCTGGTGGCGACGGTCACGAGGATGTACAGTCGCAAGAGGGCCGGGTCCCGGACAGCCACATGGCACTAACGAGAGAGAAGGCAACTGTGTTCGGCATACGGCTCTGTCACACCGTACTGTATCTGCAGCAGCCTGAGCAGAAGTTGGTACCACAGCGACTCCACGAACTGTTACAAATCGGTCGTTACAAGGACGGCACGGAGCCAGACACCCAGTAGCGTGCGTTCCACTGACTCCAAACCACCGCCATTTCCTATTTCAGTGGCGCCGAGGAAGAGCCCATTGAAGGGCAGGGTGGAGGTCTGTTGTGTTTTCTGATGAAAGCTGGTTGTTTCTCGGTGTCAGTGATGCCTGCGTATTGGTTAAAAGGAGGCCAGTTGTGGAGCTGCATCCAACCTGTCTGCGTACTAGAGACACTGGACCTACTCCTGGAGTTATTCTCTGCGGTGCGATTTCGTACGACAGCAGGAGCTCTTCCGTGGTTATCCCACGCACCCTGACGGCCGGTGCGGCCGAGCGGTTCTAGGCGCTTCAGTTCGGAACCGCGCGACGGCTACGGTCGCAGGTTCGAATCCTGCCTCGGGCATCGGTGTGTGTGATGCCCTTAGGTTAGTTAGGTTTAAGTAGTTCTAAGTTCTAGGGGACTTATGACCTAAGATGTTAAGACCCATAGTGCCCACAAGGGAACCTCCCCATCGCACCCCCCTCAGATTTAGTTATAAATTGACACAGTGGATAGGCCTTGAAAAACTGAACACAGATCAATCGAGAAAACAGGAAGAAGTTATGTGGAACTATGAAAAAATAAGCAAAATATACAAACTGAGTAGTCCATGTGAAAGATAGGCAACATAAAGGACGCTGTTAGCTGATCAGCGCCGTGGTCAAGTGGTAAGAGTGAGCAACTGCGGAACGGAAGGTCCTTGGTTCGAGTCCTCCCTCAAATTAAAAATTTACTTTCTTTATTTTCGCAAAGTTACGATCTGTCCGTTCATTCATTGACGTCTCTGTTCACTGTAATAAGTTTAGTGTCTGTGTTTTGCGACCGCACCGCAAAACCGTGCGATTAGTAGACGAAAGGACGTGCCTCTCCAATAGGAACCGAAAACATTTTATCGCAAGGTCATAGGTCAACCGATTCCTCCACAGGAAAACACGTCTGATATATTCTTTACGACATTGGTGACGGCATGTGCGTCACATGACGGGAATATGTTGTCGACCCACCTAACTTGCACACTTGGCGAATGGGTAAAAAGATTCTTCTACCGTGCCCGATTTAGGTTTTCTTGTGGATGTGATAATCACTCCAAAAAAGTGATGAAAACATAAGAGTTTGTCACATAAACTGCATCAAATGAATGCAACAGTTTCACAGTCGCACAGTTTTCCCTGCGCTCTGTCAAAATATATGTTTTTTACGTTTTCAAATGTTTCCGTGCGTAGACCGTCAAATCCTGTATATGTCCAAGTAAATCTGAACATGTCCTGGAATTTTGGAGAGCGAAGTTGATTATGTGTGAGTGCCTGAACTTCGATAATTATCTGAAAATAAAAAATTAAACTTTTCACTCGAGAGAAGATTTGAACCAAGAACCTGTCGTTCCGCAGCTGCTCACGCTAACCACGGGACCACGGCGTTCGTAAGCTAACACGCTCCTTGATGTTGCCTACCTTGCGCATGGACTACTCAGTTTGTATATTTTGCTTATTTTTTTCATAGTTCCACACAACTTCTTCCTGTTTTCTCGATTGATCTGTGTTCAGTTTTTCAAGGCCTATCCCTGTGCCAACTTATAACTAAATCTGAGGGGGGTGCGATGGGGAGGTTCCCTTGTCAGAGCCATTTGAGCCCACGCACCCTGACAGCAAATTTTTGTCAATCTGATGATTAGACCTGTTAACCAAACGTTCGTGGACCGTATTGGGGTGTTTTCCAATAGGATAACGCTCGTCCACAAACCTGTAGCATAACCCATCGTGCTGTACACAGTGTCGACCTTTTGCTTTGGCCTGCTCGATCGCCGGATCTGTCTCCAATCGACCGTGTATGGAACATCATCGGACGACAACTCTAGCGTCATCCACAAATAGCATTAACCGTCCCTGTATTGACCGACAAAGCGCAACAGGCGTGGAACATCTGACATACGGCAACCTGTACAACACAATGCGTGCACGTTTGCGTGGTAGCACTCGACATTCTGGAGGTTACACCGGTTATTAATGTACCAGAATTTCATATTAACAGCGGCTTATATTGCGCTTACATTAACCTGAGATCTTGCAACGTTAATCGCATAAATAAGTTACCTAGACTAACGTATTCCCAAGATTTTATTACGCTACATTAATTATTTTGTACTGTTGCGATTTCTTTCTGACAGTGTATTTCTAATCATCAACGTACATACAGGCGATTGTCTTTACTTTTCATCCTAATACCAATCAGCTTCAATTCGCGGCTCCAGAGCAAAACAAACATAATGTAAGTTAGCACACTTCTAATATACGGTTGTAACTACATCCATACTCTGAGAATCACTGTGAACTACGTGGATAGAGGGTACATTTTATTACTTGAAGGTTTCTCCCAGATACATTCATAGATGGAGCGTGGGAGGAAAAACTGCCTGATGCCGACTCACTGTAAGAGCCGTTATTTGCACCACTTTTACGTACCGGACACAAGAATATTCGTACTGTCCAGCCTGAATGACGCATCGCCAAGTTTTCTACAGCGACGTGTCAGCCGGTTAGGAGTAAGACGCATTCTCGGCAGTAAAACAAACCTTCGACCACTCTCACCTCACTTCTTTGTATGCGCTCGTTATCTCCAATACTCAGTCATTGTAAGTGTCCAGTGCAATTTAGAAATATTCATTTGTTTTGTCAGCATTGAATCTTTTACATAAACTGCAATTTTCCAGTATCTTACAAACAATCCAAGCATGCCACTGAACCTATATGGTGGTACTACTTCATATCTCTACGTGTTGTTATTAACAAATATTTCTGTGACACGCTTAACTTTTAACTACTTGTAGCTCATTACTGTGACAGTCAAAGGATGCTACACTTTTATCATTGTGTAGTATACAACTTTGGATTTATTGAGTTTTGGTTGTTGTCAGAAGATTTATACAGCAATCGAAGTCGAACCAGTGAGCATTCTCCCATCGGGTAGAATCGCTGCAACCCACCAGGGATTGTCCATTCTATCACTGTAACCTACTGCTTTTCTGTAATCCATCATACTGTTTCAAGACGGACTGTTTTACCGCACTCCTGCAAGAATTCTAGTGCCGGTCTGGGTATACTATGTATGTATGCATGTATGTATTGAACTGGAGACGTAGAAACGACGGAGAGGCTTCGTCCCCGACGTAGCCCTCAATGGTCCACAACCACACAACAGACCACAGCTGTCCATTCATCCCACCGCCGCCCCAAACCGAACCCAGGATTATCTGGGTATACTAAGTCAAAGACCTAGTTGTTCCCACCGAACAGTTTCATCAGCCAGTCTCTTTGAAGTAGTCAGTTCGTTTTGTCTTCCTTCTCACATCAAAAAACTGCATAGCTCTAGTGTTCCGTGGAACGTTAATACCATCGCAGTTTTGCTTTACAGTTATTCCCTTGGAAATTGGCAACTACGCCTACTTGTTGCTGTTTAGTAGCTGAACGCGGTTTGTTCCAGAAGCTCTAAGCCAGGACCACGAAATCGTCATTTAGTGTTCTAAACAAAAGCAATTATCGTATGGCAGCGAAACTTAGTAGGTATTCTAATGCGTTGATGCGGAACCGATTTACGCTAAGAAAAAATTCTAATTTTGATCACCAGGTGCAAATCTTGCTCCTTGAACGCACGAAAGACGCATAGAAATGTTTCCAAATGCGATAGATTATGAACTGGGCGTGGTTAGAAAAAGTCAAACAAGTGAGAAAGATATAATATAGATTTTGTTATTAATTGTCACTTACTCAATTTGTACAGCATGAGCACCGGAGACGTTGACGAGTAGCTGCATCCGTGAAAACGACGTGATCAAGAGTTGCCCACTGCAGTTCCGGTGGAATCTGAACAACTTCTTCCTCTATACTGGCCTTCTTATCAGGCAGAGACCAAAACGTGTCCCTGCTAAAAGCGTTCTTTTGCATACTGCCAGAGCCAAAAGTGAGAAGAGGTTGTCTTGCAAGCCATGCAGCTTGAAAATCTCTGGAGATAACACTTTCGTGGAAGGTTGCATTAAGCAGATCTTTCACTGGGGCTAGTGACACAAAGTGTTGCCCCATCTTACTTGCAAACAGTGGTTTCCACAGAGCTGCGCTCTTTCAAAGCAGGAATCACATGCTGTACAAAGACGTCCCGATAAAGTGAAGACGGCACGGTAAACCTGACAGGCCCTCTGGGTGTTCAAAAATGGTTCAAATGACTCTGAGCACTATGGGACTTAACATCTATGGTCATCAGTCCCCTAGAACTTAGAACTACTTAAACCTAACTAACCTAAGGACATCACACAACACACAGTCATCACGAAGCAGAGAAAATCCCTGACCCCGCCGGGAATCGAACCCGGGAACCCGGGCGCGGGAAGCGAGAACGCTACCGCACGACCACGAGCTGCGGACCTCTGGGTGTATTCTCCTCAAAGAAAAACGGTTCGAGAATAAAGGTGCTTGTGAATCCACACCACGCAGTCACACACGGCGAGTACAGTGGCTCTTGTTGGGCAGCACGTGGTTTAACAGTACCCCACATTCGGCAGTTCTGTAAGACTGCACGCTACAGTGTAAAATGTGCCTCGACACTCCATAGAGTACTGTCTGACCACATGTCATGGATCCTTGACAGAAATAGAAGAGCAAATTTAGCATGTTGCTGCAGATCATGAGGTTTCAGTTGCAGCAGCGTCTGCGTGTTGCATGGGTACCAGAGTAAATATGAGCGCGAAACTGTCCATATTGTTGACCAAGGGCTGCTCAGTTCTCGTGTCACTGCGCGAGCTCTAGCACTGTCCAGGGCACGAGCAGCGTTGTCATTTGCAGCGACAGTAACCTTCTCAAAAACTTTCAGCTCTTGCACGTGTCACACCAAGCTCACCCGCCTTTGACGTCGGGCCACCCCTCAGACCTTTCAGTCGGCAATACCCTGTCAGTGCACCTCTGTAATTGCTGCTGTTTACATATAAAACAGTTTCACTAACAGCGCACGGCCTCTGTTCTCAATAGCCATACTCTTCACTCGCGTTATTGCTTGTCAACTGATAGCGTGGATGTCATACCGTCAAACAAACAGTCTACAGCGCCCTATTTGTGCCTGGTGGAAACAACTGGGACTAATTTGTTTTCTAGCGTATATCAGTTCAGCAATTCGCATTAGTGTATCAATAAAGTTTCGCGGGCGTACGATGACTGCAGCCTACACTGGAGCTGCGTGAATAGCTGCACTGTAATTACAACCAGCCGGCAGTTGCACTTGGGGAAGCCAAAGCTATGGGCTGAGTCCTACCTTATGAGGTGAAACTCACTTGTTCGGGTTTCGTAAGTAAAGTTGTGATCAATCCGATGGTTGATTTGACCACCACAGTGCTTTACTCTGCCTTGTGTTATTTGATATAGTGTCTGACTACTTCAGTGACCTATCCAGACTGTTGTGAGTGGTCATACTTTTCAACGAGCAGAGGGGTGCAACTTAATATTTTTTACGTTAACGAATCGTTATTAGAGGCAGCGATAAGCAACGGAAAACCTTTCTAGATCCGCTCTCGTCTTTTAAGCAGGCAGGCAGACATTTCATCACTTAACAACTAATCTATTTGTTTGAAAATTCTTTGCCTCTTTCTATAAAGATTTTCATTGCAAATCGAGCCCGCACTACACTACTGTGCTGTTAGAAGTGTATCTTAACATTTAAAAAAAAGTTACTTTGACATTTCTTTATATGAAACGTGTGCCGATTGCTAACTACGTAACTGAAGTCTTCTAGCCAAGCGAAGTTTAAGCCAGTTTATATTTACAAAGATATGTAAGACAAGACGGGTCTTTCCAACTTACGACGGCTTCTCACTATCGACATCTTCTACGAAAAGTTTCACTATCAACGTTTGTCACGTGCTGTGTCATTGTAGGCCTGTTTACCTTTTCAGGGACTACACTAGCCACTTAAAAATACCTATCGTTCCTTCTAATAAAAATCCGATTTATTATCTCAGTTGCCGGCCTTTGTGACCGAGCGGTTCTAGGCACTTCAGTCCGGAACAGCGCTGCTGCTACGGCCGCAGGCTCGAATCCTCCCTCGGGCATGGATGTGTGTGATGTCCTTAGGTTAGTTATCAAAAAGTAAATAGTGTTTCGCACAGTAAATATACTCGTTCCTTTTTATTTTCTCCATTAGAACATCTGCTGCTTCCAGATACTTACTTACAGAATGTTAAATAATTTTATTGAAAGAGACTTGGCCGAATATTATTATGACTCAGTGTGGGACGGGTGAGTCACAAATACTAAATTAATTTTCCTTCTAACCACGTTATGCTTATGAAGGAGTGTTGTGTAAACCTGTAACATAAATATTTCGTATGGGTATGCTTGTTTAAAAATGAAAGCTGGTTTCTGAAATACGCTACAAGTAACAGAACCGTCACAACTTTGAGTTACAAGTCTTTGACGTATAAGTTGTATAGTCATTGGGTTATTCGTTTTGGTTAGAAAACCGTCATAAGTTGCTTGAAATTACATTATACTTATAAATATTTATCCACGATTATCTTACAAAATGTACCAATACCGTACGTAACGTTTGTACCCCGTTACGCAGAATAATCAGTAACAGATGTTTCGCAATATAATGTAATTTAAGACATCTTGACATGTTTCTGGGAAAGCATGTAACATGAGCATATATCTCAGTTAAGAGTTGCATAAGTGACTTATAACTTGGCTATCATTAACGCTCAAGTAAACATCAGACACCTCAAAAATATATAAAAATAATAAGTAATATATTCAATATCTTCAAGAAAATAGAGGGAAACTTCGAAACTGATTGCCACTTTAATGTGTTAGTGTCGCACGCGGATTACGCTGTCTACTGCAGGTAGACGATGCAGTGAGATGCAGCGCGTTGTTGACAGCTCCGCCACCAGAGGCACTCAGAGCAGCGTCGCTCGGTTACTTCTCGCGCTCTGTACTAGATGTCAGCCCTATGCACGCCGCCAACGATTCATTCCGTGTCAGAAGCGGCTTGTGAGCAGTTGCCGCAGGTTTCAAATCTCTGTCATATCTCGCCGTAACACTGAGCCCAAATCTCTGTTTTGAGACTGGTTATGTATCAATAACATACAAATTTATCGACATCAATTAACAGTCTCCTGCAAAAACACCGAGAACCTTATAGAAAAAGGCGAAGGTTTGGTATGAAGTCTGGTGAACAGCTGCCCACTGTTCTGCCGAACGACTTACAAAGCTGCGACGGGAGGGGTGGTGATAAAATTGCTCTTGAGTTGCACAGATACAACCAAGTTATGATCCCACTCGGAAAAGTCGTCACATCTGAAGATGTTATTTGTTGTAAGTTTGCAAGTATTTGATAGCATACTTGAAATAGCTGTTACGACATCGTCCGTAGAGAAATTCGCGTTGTCTTTGGGGAGTAATACCACCATGCTGCAAGAGACTATGAAAATTAAACGTATCAAGATACGTGCCATACGGAGGTATATGCAACAGCATAAGAGAAAAGGTCCACGGAAAATTAGACGTGAGTTCCACACTCATAACATTCTAAAAGTCAGACACCTACATCCAATTTTCACACTATGGATAACGTGTTCCTTCCATTGACTGGCAGTTGGCTAAGTACTTCTGTGGACCCTGGTGTTAAGAAATGGTTGTGTACTACAAAAAATAAATCAACTTGGATTACTTATCTTTTTCACCCGCTCAGAAGTTATTTTGGAGGTCTTCATTTAAACTTTTCAGTGCTATTACTATTCACATTATACGTTTCTGAGGTTGTTGTTGTTGTGGTCTTCAGTCCTGAGACTGGTTTGATGCAGCTCTCCATGCTACTCTATCCTGTGCAAGCTTCTTCATCTCCCAGTACCTACTGCAACCAACATCCTTCTGAATCTGCTTGGTGTATTCAACTCTTGGTCTCCCTCTACGATTTTTACCCTCCACGCTGCCCTCCAGTACTAAATTGGTGATCCCTTGATGCCTCAGAACATGTCCTACCAACCGATCCCTTCCTCTAGTCAAGCTGTGCCACAAACTCCTCTTCTCCCCATTTTTATTCAATACCTCCTCATTAGTTATATGATCTACCCATCTAATCTTCAGCATTCTGCTATAGCACCACATTTCGAAAGCTTCTATTTTCTTCTTGTCTAAACTATTTATCGTCCATGTTTCACTTCCATACATGGCTACACTCCATACAACTACTTTCAGAAACGACTTACTGACACTTAAATCTATACTCGACGTTAACATTTTATATCCTCTCTACTTCGACCATCATCAGTTATTTTGCTCCCCAAATAGCAAAACTCCTTTACTACTTTAAGTGTCTCATTCCCTAACCTAAATCCCTCAGCGTCACCCGAGTTAACTCGACTACATTCCATTATCAACGTCTTGCTTTTCTTGATGTTCATCTTACATCCTCCTTTCAAGACACTATCCATTCCCTTCAACTGCTCTTCTAAGTCCTTTGCTGTCTCTGACAGAATTACAATGTCATCGGCGAACCTCAAAGTTTCTATTTCTTCTCCCTGGATTTTAATACCTACTCCAAATTTTTCTTTTGTTTCCTTTATTGCTTGCTCAATATACAGATTGAATAACATCAGGGATAGGCCCCGAGGTCGGCTTCTATCAGTTTTTCCATTCGTCTGTAAAGAATTCATGTTAGTATTTTGCAGCTGTGACTTATTAAACTGATAGTTCGATACTTTACACATCTGTCAACACCTGCTTTCTTTGGGATTGGAATTATTATATTCTTCTTGAAGGCAGAGGGAATTTCGCCTGTCTCATACATCTTGCTCACCAGATGGTAGAGTTTTGTCAGGACTGGCTCTCCCAAGGCTGTCAGTAGTTCTAATGGAATGTTGTCCACTCCCGGGGCCTTGTTTCGACTTAGGTCTCTCAATGCTCTGTCAAACTCTTCACGCAGTATCATATCCCCCATTTCATCTTCATCTACAGCCTCTTCCATTTCCATAATATTGTCCTCAAGAACATCGCTCCTGTATAGACCCTCTATATACTCCTTCCACCTTTCTGCTTTCCCTTCTTTGCTTAGAACTGGGTTTCCATCTGAGCTCTTGATATTCATGCAGCTGGTTCTCTTTTCTCCAAAGGTCTCTTTAATTTTCCTGTAGGCAGTATCTATCTTACCCCTCGTGAGATAAGCCTCTACATCCTTACATTTGTCCTCTAGCCATCCCTGCTTAGCCATTCTGCACTTCCTGTCGATCTCATTTTTCAGACGTTTGTATTCCTTTATGCCTGCTTCATTTACTGCATTTTTGTATTTTCCCCTTTTGTCAATTAAGTTCAATATTTCTTCTGTTGCCCAAGGATTTCTACTAGCACTCGTCTTTTTACCTACTTGATCCTCTGCTGCCTTCACTACTTCATCCCTCAGAGCTACCCATTCTTCTTCTATTGTACTTCTTTCCACCATTCCTGTCAATTGTTCCCTTATGCTCTCCCTGAAACTCTGTATAACCTCTGGTTCTTTCAGTTTATCCAGGTCCCATCTCCTTAAATTCCCACCTTTTTGCAGTTTCTTCAGTTTTAATCTACAGTTCATAAGCAATAGATTGTGGTCAGAGTCCACATCTGCCACTGGAAATGTCTTACAATTTAAAACCTGGTTCCTAAATCTTACCATTATATAATCTATCTGAAACCTTCTAGTATCTCCAGGGTTCTTCCATGTATACAACCTTCTTTCATGATTCTTGAACCAAGTGTTAGCTATGATTAAGTTATGCTCTGTGCAAAATTCTACCAGGCAGCTTCCTCTTTCATTTCTTAGCCCTAATCCATATTCACCTACTACGTTTCCTTCTCTTCCTTTTCCTACTGTCGAATTCCAGTCACCCATGACTATTAAATTTTCGTCTCCCTTCACTATCTGAATAATTTCTTTTATCTCATCATACATTTCATCAATTTCTTCATCATCAGCATAGCTAGTTGGCATATAAACTTGTAGTACTGTAGTAGGTGTGGGCTTCGTGTCTATCTTGGCCACAATAATGCGTTCACTATGCTGCTTGTAGTAGGTAACCCGCACTCCTATTTTTTATTCATTATTAAACCTACTCCTGCATTACCCCTATTTGATTTTTTATTTATAACATTGTATTCACCTGACCAAAAGTCTTGTTCCTCCTGCCACCGAATCTCGCTAATTCCCACTATATCTAACTTTAACCTATCCATTTCCCTTTTTAAATTTTCTAACCTACCTGCCCGATTAAGGGATCTGACATTCCACGCTCCGATCCGTAGAACCCCAGTTTTCTTTCTCCTTAGAACGACGTCCTCCTGAGTAGTCCCCGCCCGGAGATCCGAATGGGGGACTATTTTACCTCCGGAATATTTTACCCAAGAGGATGCCATCTTCATTTAATCATACAGTAAAGTTGCATGCCCTCGGGAAAAATTACTGCTGTTGTTTCCCCTTGCTTTCAGCCGTTCGCAGTACCACAACAGCAAGGCCGTTTTGGTTAGTGTTACAGGGCCAGATCAGTCAATCATCCAGACTGTTGCCCCTGCAACTACTGAAAATGCTGCTGCCCCTCTTCAGGAACCACACGTTTTTCTGGCCTGTCAACAGATACCCCTCCGTTGAGTTTGCACCTACGGTACGGCTATCTGTATCGCTTAGGCACGCAAGCCTCCCCACCAACGGCAAGGTCCATGGTTCATTTGGGGGGGTGGGATAGTGCACAACATTTATTATGGTACCAAATGTTTCGCAGATGACTTGCTTAATTATGAGGAAGTATTGCCCATTAAAAGTGGTAGTGATGTGCAGGCAGATATTGAGAATATTGCAGCTTGATGAACAGACCGAAACCAGCACTCCGTGTAGAGGAATATAAAGCTCTTCAGGCCTATTGTCACATTTGCACTCTGCAATCCACTGCATGCTGTGGCAGAGGGTACATGGGGTTCCCGAATTTCCGATCCTTTTTATTCGGTTCAGACGGCGGGTGGGGAGGGAAGACTGGTAGTGCTCCGAAAGATCCAGAATTTTCCAAATTTTAGCTCTATAAGAATTACTGGATATGTAAGTTGGAGAAAGTGGTAAGAGAGAACGGACCAAGGGAGATGGGTTAAGCAATGACTGTAGTTAAAAATGTAACTATGACCATTCAACATAAAATTTAGTATCTTTGACTTGTAGACAGTTGTGTGTAATTTATTCCAGGCGTACGCTGCATGTGGAAGAAGATACAAACTAAAAAAAGGACGTACTTCATATATTGGTTTGGTGTGGTCGTGATAACTATTTTCACAAGTTTTTAAATTAGAAAAATGCGCCTCCGTAGTTGTTTTACTCAATATATACTCGGAAGTGGTATAATGCGTAGCATTACTACAGAATGCTCAATTATCAGTAAAAAAATTGAACTTAAGTATTTGGGTAAAACATCCATTATGCAGCTTAAAATAGAAATGTCCCATTAATCATTATGTATCTGAGCTGTATTCTATTACGTAATGGTATTACTTAAACAAAACACATAGCTTAGCACAATGAGAAATATATTTAAAAATTTAAAAAGCCTACAAGGATTACTGGTTACCGTAAAAGCCACATTGGAAATCTTTTTAGGAATCAGT
The DNA here is from genome assembly GCF_023898315.1 of Schistocerca nitens. Taxonomy (NCBI): domain Eukaryota; kingdom Metazoa; phylum Arthropoda; class Insecta; order Orthoptera; family Acrididae; genus Schistocerca; species Schistocerca nitens. The sequence goes on along the minus strand of NC_064617.1, from coordinate 924,206,967 downwards.
TACACTGCACACGTTACTGTTTTTTCCCAGCTTGTGACGGAAACGACACGTTACTTTTCTTTCATAGCAAGTATTGTGCTCCAGTCCTGTTGACGTTTGTTGTTTCGGGCCTCTTGATGCCGATTTTTGGCTATAGTTTCAGTAATGCACAAATCCAGTCTTTTCTGCCAAGTATACTTTTCCAAAAACTTGTGACGAATGTTATTTCTTTCTGAAAATTCAAAGGCTATCCTATTCGCAGCATAGATCGCGAAACGACGTTATCTGCTTATTCAAGGTCTCTTGCTAAAAAGTCAAAGTAGAAGTCCCTTCTGAATGAGGTTTTGCATTTTTGTTTAGCTTCTCCTACGTTTGAAGTGCCCTGAACGATAATTTGAACATTCTGCTAGCATAATTTATTGAACTTCCTTTTTCTATGAATTTTAAGGTGTGTGTTTACTGATTGCTCAGTCCGCCGGCCCCAACTCGACTGTGCTTACAATTCCATGACTTCCGTGACATAATTGTTCATTATAGTTTTATAATGAACAAATTAAAATTTCGTTAGTTTAGCATTAGAAGTCGTGTCGGCGAGTGCCGTGCCCTGCCTGTATTACCCCTTCGCGATCCACAACGGCTACCCGGCTTGCACCGAGTGAGAAACGCGTTCTGAGGACTCGGACACATCGACATAGTTAACAAAATTGAAAAGATACGACACGCGGGCCGAATAAGAACGCTACCAACACACGATGGCTATATGAAAAGAAGTATCAATTACAGATGCTTACAGCGAGTTGATAACCATTATAAACAAGAACAGAGAGGCACAAAATAAACAGCATGATGTAACTGCTGCTCGCTCATCAAATTCATGTAACTGATACGAATAACTTAGCACCGGCTATAGTAGGAAAAAGAGAGCGAGAGAGGAAAGATCGAGAGGGAGAGGGTATAGGGAAAAACTGTATATTGGTGCTGCCTCCATAACGGAGCAACTTCACGCTGTCCCGTCTTTATTGACCCGCATTGGAAAATGTGGTGGTAGAATTTCATGCTTAAGGCTCACCGCAAAGTGCTTCGTCTTTGCTGTAACGCCGACCATTGCAGTTACTGGGCATATATGCGAAGATATCATCTTAACTAAACAAACTGATGTCGAATCTTTACTCTTTTTCCTGATTCTTCAGTGTAGTAAGTATCCCATGAAGAGAAACATTAATTACGAAAAGGGCAAGGGTCTCTTTTGTGAGAAACTCCTTCCGTGCATGAATGACTCTTTCAATATTCCTAGCCTAGATTTATGTGGTCGTCCCTCGTCAGTGCACAGAAATTCAGCTGTAGTCAATAACGTATGGGGCAGATTTAAACATTTGCTGAACTGTGTTTCGTTCCATAAGCAGTAATTTGTCGCCATTTAGGATTACAATTCTGATCTGAGTTTTCAAAACGAAGACTGTTTGCTCGCCGAGGGTATGCCAGGGTTTTTCTGAGATTCGATGACCGTAATGACACAACAAAAAACATAGACTTAGTCTAAGCGTTGCCTGTAACGTCCTTTGTGCACCATCACACTGTTGTCTATGTTCTATAGCTACATCTATACTCTGCAAGCCACCTTACGGTGTGTGGCAGAGGGTTCTTTTTGTACCACTAGCATTTCCCCTTTCCTTATGCACGTCGTTGTTAACTGTCTGCCGCGCGGGATTAGCCGAGAGGTTCAGGGCGCTGCAGTCATGATGGACTGTGCCGCTGGTCGCGGCGGAGGTTCGAGTCCTCCCTCGGGCATGGGTGTGTGTGTTTGTCCTTAGGATAATTTAGGTTAAATAGTGTGTAAGCTGATGACCTTAGCAGTTAAGTCCCATAAGATTTCACACACATTTTTAACTGTCTGTTTATTGTGTTTAGATATAGGCAAGGGAACCAACCAAAAAGCCACTTAGAGCTTTGCGCGATATCTTGTGCCATCAGATGGTTCCACTAATCAGAATTTTGGCCGTATATATAAGATACATCAAAAGTAGTTGTACAAACGTATGTAGGCTTACTGCAGCATCGCAAAGGAAAAGATCATTGGAATATAAGTACTCAGTGCTTCGTTTCTTAGTTGCTATTGAAAGAGTTTTACACAACTGAAAGTTATCTGTTTCTCACGGTAGCTGACAGGAATTTTTGACAATGCCACTAGTTCATTAACACTTCTGTAATGTACAGAAATCCGTAGTTTTGTGCTGCGCGTTTGTCTGAACGTGTCGGAATGTGGACTGTCGCTCCCTTCCAGAGTTCCGCAAACGGCGTCGAAACGTTTTTGCGGTGTTTCTGCGACATTTTGACGATGTTCGTTACCAAAAATAATTACTTCCGGTTTACTCTCACGTAAAATTCCGTATATATTGAGGTCGGACGAACGTGCAGGTCATGGAATTCTTAGAGCCCTAATTACCTATCGGCGAGCCATCTCGAAGAGTGTGCTTGGAACCCTGGCAGGCATGAACCACATCAACGTTCTTAACGCCTGGTGTATAATCTGTAGAAGATTTGAAACAGTTAATCGGCAGGTACGCTTTCACCCTTCACGTCTTTTTTTTCCACATTTTTAATGAGCAGATTTCAAATCGCTGTCTTGCTGTCAGCACGAAGGTTTCCCATAGTTTCCGTAACTCACATAAGGTGAATCCAGAGATGCGCCTGTTGAAGGTCACAGTCATTTCCCTTCTCACCCTTGTCCAGTAATAGACGGCGGTTCATCACGAATGACATCGTTATAGCCAGGACAGTAAATCCTCGACACAGTTGTTCTAAAAGCAAGAAAACAGATAGCAACAGTCACTCAATTATTGCGAGATTCTGCACATCAGACCATGCGTGCTCCGTGCAGATTTTTACTAGCTACAGCGCTGGTGGTTTATGCACTTGCAGAATATGTGACCAAATAGAAACTGATAAACAGATCCCATTCATAAGGTTTCTTGTGCATTTCACATAGCACATCTAGAGACTATGTGTCACTAACGTAGACAAGCCACTAAGTTACAAAATCCCAAACTCGACTGAGGCAACGGAGAGAGGAGACGCAGTGATAAGGCACTAGACTCGTACTCCGCACGATGGTTTTTAAATTCCCGTCCGAGCATCCAAATGTAGGTTTTCCATGATTTCTCGAAATTAATAAAGGCGAATACCGGGATGCCTCCTTAGAAAGAGCATGTCGATTTCCTTCCGTAACATACAGCATTCAGAGTTTGTTCTCTATTTCAAATGGCAAAATCCCAATTGTTCGTTGTTTGTTTACGACTGTCTAAATACTGGCGCACAAGAACTGTCCATGCTTTTTACTCATGACGAAGTCAGAGATGCCACGGCCACAGATTCTCTTTAGCAACCGGAAGGTAGCTAACTTCGTACCATTACAAACCGCTAGCTTGACTGATTCTTGAGCTTGTTCGTCAGCCTGAGACGCCTACAACGTTTCATTAATAAAAGAGCCAAAGAAGCTAGAAAAGAGATGCGCGATTGGTAATCTCCAGTGTGTGAAGGAAATGGTTCACAAAGTTCACAGAGTTCTACTTTGCGTAATTTCGATTGTGAATTTATATTATTTAAACACAAAAGAACCCGTTGTACTTGCAGAATCAACTAAAATAACTACATTAAGGTTTAGTAAAGAACTGCAGAAAGAACACAAAAGAATCCCGCAGATAATTTCGTAAACGGTGACGAAATAGACGGTAATTTGGTTCAGTTATAAATGAACAGCCAAATAATCTTGCACTTGGTCCTGAGAATGCTGTAAAATGACGTTCTACTGAGTGTGAACAAAATTTATGTCGCTGACAGTTGCCGAATTCAAAATTCCCATCTATAACGTGCCTTGCACCAACAGCGGAGCAGCGTCGCTATGATTGATCGGCGCTCGGAATTTAATGGCTCACACCACAACTTACGCAACCTGCCACATACCACAACACACGTCAATTTGCATAACGGACGTAATGAACACATGCGTAAAAACACATTCCTCCGAAAGATATCGTTAAAAACACGCGATAACAGCTACAATAAAATAAAGGAATAAGACAGAGAAGGTAAATTGTAGTAAGCACTGCTAAAGGTGGAATCGACAATCTAAACACTTATGCCGAACGCATTTTACAAAAATTACATTTATTTCAGGAAGGGATATATTAAGAAACATTTTTCACAAAAGAAAAAGAAATTACATTTGGAACTGTTTAAAATGCTTTTAGTTTTTATAAAGGAAGCTGTGTAAAGCATCTTACCTTCTCGTGATCCGTGCATGGGGCATCGACGGTGGCTCATCGGTGCTGGCGGCGTAATTATTGGGTCAGTCGTAAAATTGGCGTGCATACATCCTCGTGCTTTTATATGATTCTCCTGACGAAACTATTATCATCTGCGACTTACCTTTTGTCACAGGCTGGTCTAGCGTGGTTCTAGCTATATAAATCCAATTTCGTATGTGCACGAGATAACGTCTTTTACACACACGATACTTTATAAACGTCCCGTACACAGTTTTAAAATGGTATAAAATTCACTTCGACTCGTCGATCGCGAAAGTAGAGTCCATCCGCCTTTAGCAATCACGATAGCAAATTCACAATCCTGGGGGAAACACTAAGTACCACACGTAATAATCAGTTTGAAAGTCTCCACGGTGACAGTTTACGTCTTAACGGACGAGATAGCTAATCAAGTTGGAAACGAGCTAAGTATTTTAAACTACAGCAGTTCAGTCCTCACGACGACTAACACTTTCGCGTGTACATTGTGTGGGGCGGCGGCGCCCTCTTTTTACGAGAACCTGAAAACTACTTCTGTGTCCAGGCAGAAAGCGACGGAGAAAATACTGACCATAGTTTGCAGTCTGCAAGTGCACATTCTTGTCTTGCCCAGTGAAAGAAATATTTCTTTTCTCTGTTTACTCATCAGGTTTTGAAACTATGACTATAAATGAAGATTCTGAGTTTTAATTGATAGATGTTTTTGATAAACTTTCACACGCATAACATAGTAATATTCCTAATGATTGTACTAATAATAAATCTAATTTATCCATCGTAAACAGTACTGTGAGCAGTCCAGAGGTGACTCCTTCGGTAAGTTCCCAATAAATGGTCTTTCGCCCTGACTTCTAGCAATCTTAGTTAACTGTTCGCCACAGAAGTGGAAAATAATCTCACCACTTGCCACGCGGATTTTGTATCATTACGGGCGGCACACAAACTGTTACTTCCGCGAAATGTAAGCGATGCAGGACAATGTACAGTCCTCGCGAGTTCACTTCCTATTTGTACCGAAAACAAGAGTTTAGTTGCAGCCTGGCTGTCAGTCACATGAGGCAGCGCATTAAGCCGGCGTTTGACTGACGCGGACCGTATGATAGCTGGTGCGAAGTGAATGGTGGTGGTGACTTCTTAAGGCTTCTTGCCTTGGTCGGTCGTAGGTTAAGCAGCCTATACTGCTGCCCCTACAGCTGCCTATGGACTTTTCTTTTTTCTCATTTACGGATTTCCTTCTTGGTGTCACTGATTTTGGGCTTCTTGCTTCTTCTCCTGCTGGTACATGTTCGCTACTCGCGCAGCAGGTCCGGCCAGCATGTGGTCGATCGCCAGTGGACTTGGTTCCCAAGGTCTAATTCCCTCGTGAGGAAATCACGTGGCAGGTGCAATGCAAGCCTGAGGGCTTTGTTCTGCACTTCACTGAAGTGTCGGCCGCGTTTCCCCAGACTATGGCAGCGTTTCTAACACTGGCCTGATGAGTGTTAGATACATTCTGCCGCAGTCTGGAGGTAGTGTTGATCCAGGTTCAGCAGCGGGTACATAAGGTGCATCCTGGCCAACGCCTTGCATGTCAGGCGCCTGTGTAACGCCGAGGTATTGACCAGTGCGTGTCCATGAGATGGGCCCACCCATGATCTGCACCGGCCGGATGACCGCTGGCACATTCTTCCGAGTGAAAATCACCGCCTGGCTCTCGCCTCCGTTGAATTTGAGCCGCCATTTGGTTGTCCAAGCTCCGACCTCGTCGCATGTGAGCTGCAGGCGGCGACGCAGCAGTTGCACGTTCATACTTTTCGCGAACAGCGCGGTGACGTCCGCGTGAAGTGCCAGGTGTACCCTCGGCGTTTTCGGGGCGTCGGCAGTTTAGAGACAGTACAGTAGGGGTCCGAGGACGGACCCCTGTGGTACTCCCGCTCGGATGGGACGTGCTGTTGAAGTACCATCGTAGGCCCGTACATTGAAGGTGCTTTCTTGTAAATATGATTGGAGCAGACGAACGTGCGACACCGGCAACCCGTGAACGAGCAGCTTGTGCAGAAAGCCGTTGTGCCTCACGCAGTCGAAGACACCAGTAGCACCGTCGCTATGCACTCGAAACGCTGCAGTGGCCCCATCGCCTGCTACACAGCAGCTGCTGTGTCCCCTGACCCTACAGCCTATGGTACGGTTGTCAATAAATTTAATTGTTGCTATCAAAGTGTCTTTGTCACGTAAAAAAGCTTGAATATCATGCTTTTCGTAAGATGAGTTTTCTTAAAAGTAAGCGTGTGGTAGACTTCCCACACTTCAGAGGTAAGAGTGGTCACAACTGGCCAGTACCTGTAAGATATACGCAGTGTAACTTGGAAAGTCATTCAGTACCATGTGCAGAATAAGTAGCAGTAGTGTGTTTCATGTGTAAACATTACAGACACATGGCTAGACAGTGCCAGGAATCAAAATGGCTGATGATTAGACGTAAGAATTAAGTTTCTATACTTTGCTTTGTGAGTTTTGTAATTACTGATGTTCCAAAATGAGTACCGGGAAGCGCAAAGCTCTGGCAGAGCCAGGGACACAAGAAGTGTCAGAATCAGAGACAGTGCATGTGTTGTTAGAAACGGTAGCACAACTGACAGCAGGCAATAGAAAGTTACGTGGTGAATTAGGAGTACAGCAAAATATATAGATTTGTCAGCTGTGAGTTTAGTTGCTCCTTTCTCTGGTAAGTCAGTTGAGGATTAGAAAGCGTTTGTGCAGGTCTTTAGTAATTTGTTAGAAATGGAAGGATGGTCTGACCTGGAACTCTTGAGGGTACCAGAATAAGATCAACCGGAGAATGGAGACTCTCGAGGGAGATGAAAGATTTGAAGAATTTAAAAGGTGATTATTTGAAAGGTATAGGAAGCAGAGCAGTGCCAGACATTTTAGAGAACAGTTGGAGTTGGTAACAAAGAGGCATGGACAATCGATAGAAGATTTTGTGGATGGGATAAGGAAGATCAATAGTTGTACATTCGAGTTGCGGCAGGATGCTGTTGTGAACGAAGTAATTTTACAGGAGGCTGAGTAGAGGACACTTGACGTATTTTTGAGAGAATTTCCTTCAGAAATGTCGAGGAGAGTGCAAACAGCTGTTCCGGTTGATTTGTGTGCAGCTGTTAGATTGGCTGTGGAACGCAAGGAAACTGATGTGTCTACTTGATTGCAAGTTAGATCGGGCAGTGTTTATGGATCAGTATAAGCTGTTATGGATGCAGGCAGTCGGTAAATGTGTGGAAGCAATGTCGCCCGTCGCAGAACAGAACGAATAGAGGTGGTCAGCGTCGTGGTAATGGTAATGTCAGGGAAGGGACCAGGGAAGAAGCAGGCATTGAACTCCAAAGGGAACCCAATGTCCACCTACCAGTATCCCCAGTAAAGTTAGACACTACGAAGTTATATGCAAAGGTAGACTGTGAAGTGGAAGAGGCAGTCGGGAGGAAGAATTGCAAGATGTTATTGGACACAGGGCACATGTGTCAGTTTCCAGTGGGGATCTGGTAAAACATAACCATTCTAACCCACCACAGTGTAGCCTGTGTGAAGTGGGGGATAAAAATTTCATACTGTTGGGATTGGTGGACATGAATTTTTACCTGGGTACAGTCCTTTTAGAAATTGTGCCACATATACATGAAGGCTATGACATGATCCTAGTGTTAGATTTCTTGCATTACTATTGTGCCAACACACGGTACAGCTTGACAGAAAAATACTGTTTCCATTGTAGCTATGTCACCAGGGTCTATCAGATATGACCAACTGCTTAAAGCATTAACAGTCACACTAAGCAGTGTACCTAAGAATGCCAGGAAATCGCTTTCGGTTAATGTTGAATCTAACTCACCGTTACGAATGTTGTCTGTGGTGGAATCATTGGCAGTAAATGAAGTAATGGATTAGGCAGGCTGCTTAGTGAAAAGGAGTTGTACGCATGCAAGAGGTAAATGGGGAAGATGGGACCTGTGTTTGTGCACAACTTCAGTGCTGACGATTTAAGGGTGACAAAGCGGGATGTTAATCGCTAACGTGGATATGTTTGGGGAGGAAGAATGGGATACGAGGAGTACTGGCCGCAAACAATCGCCAAACTCTACTGAAGTTGCACCTAATAGAGGAGCGACAAGAAAGAGATGGAAAAATTATTGCTGAAAATAAAATATTTATTTTTTCCAAAAGAGCCATTGTCGGCAATGCGTATTACGCAGCACCGAATACCAACAGGGAATTAATCACCAGTTTACCACAGACCATATACGGTATTGACGTTCTTCCAGCCTGTTCTGGAGGTATTCATCAACCAGCAGCTGAAGGACTGAGGAAAGTAATAGCCTCTGGGAGCTCGGAATTGTCATCATGGCTATAAACTCATTGTTGAAATTATTAATACTTGACTGCCTATACCGTAATGGACGCCTACCTTTTGTTGAAGGAAACCAAGTATTTTTCGACGATGGACTTAAAAAGTGGCTACCATTAATGGTAATTGACCCTGCAGGACCGACCAAAAAGAGCATTTTTTTTGCCGTGGGGATAAGAAGATGCCTTTTGTACTAAAAAACGCACCTGCGACGTTTTAAAGATTTTTGGATGGTGTTCACAGACGTTTTTTAAATCCACATTAATGAATGGTGTATTTTGATGATATAATCGTCTTTATGAGTGACGTGGAGCAGCACATACAACGCCTAAGTAAGATATTCTTCAGATTAAGAGCCACAAAATTAACATTGAGTACAGAGAAGCATAATTTTGTCCTCGAAGAGGTGGTATACATTCCGCCACGGATCTACGATATTTCCGTCCGAATAATTTTTCCAAAATACGTTTATTCCATAGTGTACATCTTTCTAAAGAGTTTTATATGTGAAACACATATGTTCGAGGAAATGTAATACTCGTACATGTTATTTGGTCTTGAATGTATCAAAGTACAGTGCGACGCCTCTTCACACAGAATTCTTCCATTGCATGTCACTGTATTTCGCTCTATAGAATTCAGGCGTGTATAGTTTGTAATGGAAGCCATCAAATCTATATTCAGGTTCAAATGGTTCAAATGGCTCTGAGCACTGTGGGACTCAACTGCTGAGGTCATTAGTCCCCTAGAACTTAGAACTAGTTAAACCTAACTAACCTAAGGACTTCTCAAACATCCATGCCCGAGGCAGGATTCGAACCTGCGACCGTAGCGGTCTCGCGGTTCCAGACTGCAGCGCCTTTAACCGCACGGCCACTTCGGCCGGCCTATATTCAGGACAGTGGAAATTAAAATGTTCTGGGATGCCTCTCTTGTTCCCAGTCGGCCGGTTTGACATCCTGCCCCCATTAAAAAAAACTCACAATACTGGGTGGGATTACTTGTAACCAGGAGAATAAGAACTCTTCAGAAATTTGCACTCTTCATTGCCTGTTAGCTAATAACTTTCGTTTTTGTGTGACGTAAAATTAAATATACGAAATATAAAAGCAGTAAAGGCAAAAGAGAAGCAAGACAATTCAAATTTCTTCAGTCTTTAGGTCCCAGCATTTTTTTTTCTCTTTAATCTCGCGGCAAGATCTCAGTAGGTGGCGGGGTGCAGAGCTGCTCACTTGTGCGGCCTGTTGGTCTAGGGGTGCAGGAGGTCCCGGGTTTAAATCCCGAACAGGCCCTACTTTTCACTTTCACGACAACCAAGCACTACGATGAACTTGCGAGTCTCTGAAAGTAAGCCATGCAACAGGACAAACTGCATGTCGGGCCACTGGCCCATGAGACTGGCAAGTGCGTCATGTGGAAAGCAATCCACGTGGCAGGATTAAACCGTCTTCGCTTTCTTATATCTATACGTAAAGACTGGCACCTACAAAGATTATATTCGTTTTCCAAAAGCTAGTACATCGCACGCTCGTCTGTTAAATGCATGCGCATGCAGCACCCAAAACGGAGAGATGTCTTTCCCGCTGGAAGTAACAGCTGAGGTCGTCTTCTCGCAGTTCAACCCCTTACGTTCCGTTATTAATTATAGTAGCAAAAGAACAAGCATTTACAGCGTTCCCCAGTCACGTGTGGACTGTGTTTAACATGCTTTACAGGCATGCTTCCTGCGAAAACGTGTGGACTTCCATTAACATGCATTACAGGCATGCTTTCTGCGAAAGAATGTATTACCTCATCAAAATTCGTCAAACTTTTTGCGCTACACGAAAAATCAAACTGTCGTTGTTTAATACCCAAAAAGCTGTTAATACGAACTTCTCGACTCTGTAAGTGCAGAACAGGGAATCAGTGATCATAAGGCCGTTGTAGCATCCCTGAATATGGAAGTTAATAGGAATATAAAAAAAGGGAGGAAGGTTTATCTGTTTAGCAAGAGTAATAGAAGGCAGATTTCAGACCACCTAACACATCAAAACGAAAATTTCTGTTCCGACACTGATAATGTTGAGTGTTTATGGAAAAAGTTCAAGGCAATCGTAAAATGCGTTTTAGACAGGTACGTGCCGAGTAAAACTGTGAGGGACGGGAAAAATCCACCGTGGTACAACAACAAAGTTAGGAAACTACTGCGAAAGCAAAGAGAGCTTCACTCCAAGTTTAAACGCAGCCAAAACCTCTCAGACAAACAGAAGCTAAGCGATGTCAAAGTTAGCCTAAGGAGGGCTATGCCAGAAGCGTTCAGTGAATCCGAAAGTAAAATTCTATGTACAGACTTGACAGAAAATCCTAGGAAGTTCTGGTCTTACGTTAAATCAGTAAGTGGCTCGAAACAGCATATCCAGACACTCCGGGATGATGATGGCATTGAAACAGAGGATGACACGCGTAAAGCTGAAATACTAAACACCTTTTTCCAAAGCTGTTTCACAGAGGAAGACCGCACTGCAGTTCCTTCTCTAAATCCTCGCACAAACGAAAAAATGGCTGACATCGAAATAAGTGTCCAAGGAATAGAAAAGCAACTGGAATCACTCAACAGAGGAAAGTCCACTGGACCTGACGGGATACCAATTCGATTCTACACAGAGTACGCGAAAGAACTTGCCCCCCTTCTAACAGCCGTGTACCGCAAGTCTCTAGAGGAACGGAGGGTTCCAAATGATTGGAAAAGAGCACAGGTAGTCCCACTCTTCAAGAAGGGTCGTCGAGCAGATGCGCGAAACTATAGACCTATATCTCTGACGTCGATCTGTTGTAGAATTTTAGAACATGTTTTTTGCTCGAGTATCATGTCGTTTTTGGAAACCCAGAATCTACTATGTAGGAATCAACATGGATTCCGGAAACAGCGATCGTGTGAGACCCAACTCGCGTTATTTGTTCATGAGACCCAGAAAATATTAGATACAGGCTCCCAGGTAGATGCTATTTTTCTTGACTTCCGGAAGGCGTTCGATACAGTTCCGCACTGTCGCCTGATAAACAAAGTAAGAGCCTACGGAATATCAGACCAGCTGTGTGGCTGGATTGAAAATTTTTTAGCAAACAGAACACAGCATGTTGTTATCAATGGAGAGACGTCTACAGACGTTAAGGTAACCTCTGGCGTGCCACAGGGAAGTGTTATGGGACCATTGCTTTTCACAATATATATAAATGACCTAGTAGATAGTGTCGGAAGTTCCATGCGGCTTTTCGCGGATGATGCTGTAGTATACAGAGAAGTTGCAGCATTAGAAAATTGTAGCGAAATGCAGGGAGATCTGCAGCGGATAGGCACTTAGTGCAGGGAGTGGCAACTGTCCCTTAACATAGACAAATGTAATGTATTGCGAATACATAGAAAGAAGGATCCTTTATTGTATGATTATATGATAGCGGAACAAACACTGGTAGCAGTTACTTCTGTAAAATATCTGGGAGTATGCGTGCGGAACGATTTGAAGTGCAATGATCATATAAAATTAATTGTTGGTAAGGCGGGTACCAGGTTGAGATTCATTGGGAGAGTGCTTAGAAAATGTAGTCCAGCAACAAAGGAGGTGGCTTACAAAACACTCGTTCGACCTATACTTGAGTATTGCTCATCAGTGTGGGATCCGTACCAGATCGGGTTGACGGAGGAGATAGAGAAGATCCAAAGAAGAGCGGCGCGTTTCGTCACAGGGTTATTTGGTAACCGTGATAGCGTTACGGAGATGTTTAATAAACTCAAGTGGCAGACTCTGCAAGAGAGGCGCTGTGCATCGCGGTGTAGCTTGCTCGCCAGGTTTCGAGAGGGTGCGTTTCTGGATGAGGTATCGAGTATATTGCTTCCCCCTACTTATACCTCCCGAGGAGATCACGAATGTAAAATTAGAGAGATTCGAGCGCGCACGGAGGCTTTCAGACAGTCGTTCTTCCCGCGAACCATACGCGACTGGAACAGGAAAGGGAGGTAATGACAGTGCCACGTAAAGTGCCCTCCGCCACACACCGTTGGGTGGCTTGCGGAGTATGAATGTAGATGTAGATGTAGATGTAGACTCAAGACTGGTGTGGTTTCTCGATTTGATGTTTATTTTGTCACTATCTGACAGATAAAACGAAATAAGCCTTTCTAATATTGAAGCAATTGTAACACACACCAAAACAGCGATACTGCTTTTGCACAAATGATCATTTCATCTACCTCATTTACATAAATAAAACGACAGAATATAATTGACGAAGTACCAATGTGCCTGTTAGGCCTACTATAAGCAAAACGTTTTATGTTAGGAACTAGTTTCACATTTCATTCACACGCTCCAGTTTCTCAAGCATGAGATCGAAAAGTAGCTGCACGAAATTTTTACATAAATTTGGAATCGTCATATTCTTCCATATAATTTGTGTGCTGTCCTCGTTTCTTCTCCTTCCTCGTTCCAACAGACAGTCTTGTCCTCACTAATTCTGTAGCTATTCGTGCCGTTGTCAAAACGTACTCTCCAGTTAGCGTCACTATGTCAGTCACCAGCTTAGTTATCCAACGTTTACTCTCCGGCTAGGCGTTATTACGCGTTTTCCGCGCTACTCCGAGAATAGAACTTAAGCGGCTGCTAATGGGAGATGGGACAACTGGTCCTTAGCGATATGGCAAAAATTTTCTGTCGTAATTTCATTTTCTTGGTTACACCGAGAAGATTAACATGTAATCTTTCTTACCTGTTATTCCTGTTAGTCGCTTATTTCCATTCTAGTAGTGTGAATCTATGGATTATGCTAATAATTACAACAACACTGATCTTTCGCACACCCAATCAGCCCCATAAACGAACAGTGATTGGCATTCACCCGCAGTGATTGGCATTCACCCGTTCGAGTTTATTCGGCTCAGCTCGTAAACCCCGTCCCCTTTTGTCTGCGGGGAAACTTTTAATTTCTAGATACGACGGGGTTCCCCTGATAGAGACATCATGTAAATTGTGCACGAATTCAAAAATGAACTTATGATTCGTTAAGTAATCACCTTAGAGTATGTTAAGAATGTTAAAAAACCAACAGGGATGAACTTCAAAATCATATGAATAATCGATAGATCAATGTGCACTGGATGATAGGCGCTTTGTGAAACAAGGTTTTTATTTTCCTCAAAAATATGAATTTGGCGCCCGGTGAAATTGCTGCCCAGGGCAAAGATGGACACAAGGTTAGTTAAAGCTACATGTGAATTTCCTATACCTGAATCGGTGAAGGAACTGCAGTGTTGCAAATTACTATATAAGGTTTGTAAAGAGACATGAGTATTGACGTACCAGTAACGCAATTGCTGAAGAAAGGTTCAAAGTTTGAGAGGTTGGAGGATTGTCAACATACTTTTCAGAAACTGAAAGAAGCTTTGATGACGAGTCCAATCTTAATGTTTCCAAATTTCAATAAATGAATTGATTCTGTCATGTGATGTGCACAAACTTGCACTCGTTGTTTGCTTTGTGACGAGGCTGAGGGCATGGAACATGTGGTGGCCTACGCATCAAGTCAGATGAACTCGGTGGAGAATTCTTCCATGACAGAAATGGTGACGTTGAGGTTTGGAATCACCTATTTCAAGTGTTATCTCTATGGGAGAAACTTTCAAGTGATAATGGATCATGATGCGGTGAAAAGCTTGGTGGGATTGAAAGATCTGTCTATCAGGTTGACATGATGGGCTGTACATCTGAGTGAATTTGATTTTGAGGTCATACATAAATCTGGAAAGGAACATGGGAACACAGGTGGATTGAGTAGGGAGGTACGAGTATTGCAAAAAGCAGGTAATGAGCATAAGGAATGTCAGATATCACAGAAGTTTATGACATACATAAACAGTTCCATAAACAGTCACAGTTTTGCGTGCAGGATGGGTTGCTGTGCAGAGAAACTAAGCGACCGCAAAGCTGAGCGATAAAGTATGATCATATCTTAGTGTGTCATGGGGGATGTAGTCTATCAATAGTGGCGTAGTGAAGAGATACTGGTGGAGGAATTGGAAGGTGGGTGTAGGCCAACATGGGAAGAATTGCATTAAGTGTGTAAGAGAGCAGATTCATGTCGAACAAGAGTACTATTGCAGAGGTTACACGATGCATTACCACTGTTTTAATTGCTAGGGTTTGACATCTTAGGTCCTTTCAACAAAACACTTTCAGGGAACAAACATGTACTCATGATTATAGAGCATTTTTCGAGATATGTGGAAATGGTCGTGATGCCCAGCCAACAGGTAGCAACAGTAGTGCAAGCATTAGCAAGCAATTGCATACTGAAGTTTGGGTTACCTGAAACAATAGTGATAGATCAGGACACTTTTTCAAAGAATTGTGTTGGCTTTGTTTATGAACAAATTGAGAACTAGTCCTCTACATTCGCAAACTAATGGAAGAATGGAAGGGGCTCATAGAGTTATAGGAAAGATATTAGGATACTATAAAAACGCACACTATATCAATTGGTATGTATATTTAAGGTATATAGCCTCAACTCGAAGCAGTACACGACTATGGGATTTTAACCATTTGAGCTAGCATATTGTTGCAGGATACTGCCACCATTCAACATGATAAAAACCAAGAATAGTAAGACAAGAGAATTTGTCAAAGAGTTTACGAGAGTGATAAGTGAAATGTAGAACAGGTAGTGCAGAACTAATACAAGCAAGAACTGGTGCACCGTACAGCAAGAATGCCACAGTATGAGGATAGCTGATGGGTATCTTGTCAGTTTCCTATACTCTTGACTGTGCGGTTGCTCCCGGCGGAGGTTCGAGTCCTCCCTCGGGCATTGGTGCGTGTGTTTGTCCTTTGGTTAATTTAGGTTAAGTATGTGTAAGCTTAGGGACTGATGACCTTAGCAGTTAAGTCCCATAAGATTTCACACACATTTGAACATTTTGAACCTATACTCTGAAGGATAAGATGAAGAATTTCTTTGCAAAATACCAAGGACCGTATCAAGTTGTTGACAAAGTGTTGTCTGTGTACGTCATGATCAAATACCTGATAAGGAGGGAGACTGTACGTTTGGGATGTATGAAACTGTTCGAGGGAATTCCACAGGTTATTCCAGGAGTAGTGTGGCTCGAGCGAAAGTAAAAATCGAAAACGAAGGTGCAGTGGAGCAAGTGGAAGGTTATAGATGCACTATTGAGGGGAAGTCCATATACATTAAGGCTTAGGAGACAAGAGAAAATTATTGTTTTTGTGTTTGTTGGTCATAAGTCTGGCGTAAGGTATAGTGTAGGCTAGACAAAATGCTGTGGGGCAGCAGGGGACTTTTAGGGGAGGAATGGGTAACAGGTATCCCTGTCCTCAGGTTGGATACGTCAGGAGGCGAGATGGAGGTGTGGACCATACCCATGTTATTAGTCGTCATCGAAGTGAAGGCACTGCAGAACCAGCATCTGAAAGGGGAAGTGCTCTTTGTGAAGCAAGAAGATGTGGTGATCACTAGTCACCTGTGGGTGATACGGGAACTATTTAAGCGTGGGAAATGCAGAACAAAGTGAGAGGTCTGGAGGAAGCATTCGACAGTTTCCAGCAAGGTGAAAGGAGCCACATAGTGCTCAGAGGTGTTATGGGGAATGCATGGGATACATCAAACTTATGGGAAATTAAGAGACGAGATTACACAGATTCTGGGGATTATACCATGTACGAGGAGGAGGAGAGGTTGGATCAATGCAACAGGCCGTCTTCTGAAAACTGTGTTCGGCACAGCTAATGAGGGGGACATCAAAAGGATGAACGACACGGTAGATGATTAAACAATGCGTAAAAGGGAACAAAGCAGCAAGTGAATGGCACACATTGTAGATCGAAAATTTAGGGAAAGGCGTTTTTAAACAATATTCCGTTATTACACCAGCTGGCTGTGGAAGAATCAATGAACCAGCATGTAAAGATGTTGCAAGCCGATGTGGAGACATTGGATAGGGAAGTAGTAATAATGAAGTGGCTGCAGTCCTTGGGAAGCAACGTGTGGGAAGCACACGGGGAAGTACCTGAACTGTGAGAAGTCATGCAGTAGGCTTTGCCAGAATGACTGGGAGTGAACTTTTTGTCTCTGCGTATTAAAGTTAGTTGTGGAACCTAGCCAGGAAAACTTGCGTTTCTATTTCAACCGAGCCATGGTGGAAGTGAGGACTGATGTAGCAAAGGTGTATATTTCAGTCAGTAGTAGAATATCAGGCACGGTATCAATATTATGTAGTCTATGCATATCTCGTCCAGTGGGGCATGCTGAAGAAGTTTGTCAGTGTAAGGATGTGGTGATTATTCTTAATCGTAGAATATGAGGACAAGCATGCAGAAATGGAGAAAGCAGAGTTACAGAAGTGTTACAGAGGTGAAGTTAAGGTTTGTCCAAACAAGGTAGTAGAGAATTTCGGAACTCCCGTTCAGCGAAGTTAGTGCTAGGTAAACGGGAAAGGATTTCATGAACGAGGTGATTGTACCTGAATTGTACTTTCAACAGGCTGAGGCATATTGGTTGTACTCTGCCTACAATATGATGATAGTAACAGCCAGGTGTTACAAACAGCGGAAGCTCACACCAGGAAAAAATATCGAACTGGATGGGAGTGAATTGCTAATAAAGGAGACATCAAGCAAATTAGTGGAAACTAATTTCTGTCTACCTGCCACAATTTTGGGAATAACAAATCTGAGTATTTCACAACCATGGTTGTAATGGTCAAAAGAACCTATGGAAGAGTTAAAACCTGCGAATTTGGCTGCGCTGAACCAGACTTTAGGACCTGAACTAATTCAGTCCATAGACAAACTCGTTAACAAGCAGAAAGCGCAAAATTCCGTGGAGACGTTAAGGTAGCATTTGTATCGATACAGGGAGCACCTGTTCCAGAAAGAAACAACATTTTCCATTGTTGTACCACACACTGCAGTGACACCTATGTTGATTAGCGTCGTCATTGTTCACATGTGTAAGAAGCAGAACGCGAGACGAAGTTCAGACCCAGCCATTATTCAAGGCTTGGTGGATTGGATCCCCAGAGCCTGAGAGGTAGCAGAGGAAACTATAATTGAAGTTACAAACGAACTGTCAGAGCTTAGGATAAGTAGTGCTTAGGAAAACAGTGGTAAGAGCAGTTTGGGTAAAAAGCGGACTACAGCCAACGGAGCCAAACCTATCTCTCTAGTTTGCACAGGCATGGTTTAGTTTAAGGCGAGCTAAGGGATGAGGTCTTGTTAGATAAGAGCGCAGTGCAACACACTGACCATATTTGGTCATAAATGCATGGGAAGTGAATCGCGGTAGCACCAACCACCGGCAAGTATGAGTTTTTTGCTTTACATAATTGATGATAATGATGATGTCACAGCCTTGTCAATGCTGCGAGGCGAGCTGGCCTGGCAGGATGTGGAAACAGTTGGCGCAGCAGTACCCATGCGGTAGATGCCGTAAGCCTTTCCACGCCTATGACGACCAAAATTTTTAGTATACATGCTACAAGGCGTACCAAAGCTGAAACAAGGGCATCTCAACAGCATATAAATACCTAGCCATTTATTCTAAAGTAAAGTCTGTTAGTATAGCAGCTCTATCACCGCGGGGCTGAAAGATTTGGCTTCTATCTGGAATGCTGTTTGTGGACCACTGTTCGGCTACACATCAGGTCAGTCCACCCTGTGACTGCGGTACCTGAAGCCACGGTCACAATGGTCCAGCACTGCCCTTAGAAAGCAGAACGCCGACCGTAGGTTTGGGGTTGTGGGCCACTGCTCTTATGTCACCGGCCTGCCACTTTCTGGACAACGCAGGGTGTGCGATCTGCACCACAATGCACACAGTCGCAGTTAGCCGAGGCCGCCCAAAGCTGGAGATTCTTCTGATAGGAGCAATTGCGTCACAGTCCACTGCCCGGCCGACGCTGTGCTCTATCAGGATTGCGGGGTGGCAACACTCAGGGGGTCGCTGAATGCCACCATGAAGCTGCCGCTTCCTACTCAGAGCTACAGCGGGTTTCTGTAAAAAAGCATTTGGGAATTACTAACTGTTAAACTGGCGGCGCACAGCATCCCCCTAACCCACTTCCACTTACATATGAATGTGGAATCGTGAGTGAACTTGTTTCGCTATAGAATTTGTATGAGACTGTGATTCCAAAGCTGTATAATATCGTAGACGAAGATTCAGTGACTTCGCCAGTGGCGTTGTTGCAGTGGTAACAGGTTCCCATCAGATGACCAAAGTAATGTGTTGCCAGGCCTGGCTAGCACTTAGATGGGTCACCGTCCTGGTCTGCCGAGCGCTGTTGGCGACTGGGGTGCGCTCAGCCCTTGTGAAGCCAGTTGAGAGGCTATTTGACTGAGAAGTGGCAGCTCTGGTCTCATAAACTGGCATTGGTTGAAAGATTGGCGTGCTGACCACGTGCCCCGCCATATCTGTATCCAGTGATGCCAATGCCTGAGGATGACACGGCGGCCGGTCGGTACCGTTAAGCCTTCAAGGTCTCTTCTGACAGAGTTGAACTGAATTAATTGGTGGTTTCATTTGTTTTATTATAAATCAATTCATGATTTCTAACTAGTTCTGTATTGTGCACTGTTTTTTTGTCTTGTTATATTTGCAAGCATGATGTGCATCTCTGTATGTCACCTGACCATATTATGATCATTACGTACTTGATGATAATGATGATGATATTTGGTTTGTGGGGCACTCAACTGCACCGTTATCAGCGCCCGTAGAAATTCCCAACCTTTGCTCAGTCCAAACTCGCCACTTCCTTGAATGATGATGAAATGATTAGGACAACACAAACACCCAGTCATCTCGAGGCAGGTGAAAATCACTGACCCCTCCAGGAATCGAACGCGGGACCTTGTGCTCGGGAAGCGAGAGCGCAACCGCGAGACCACGAGCTACGGACCATTACGTAATTGCTAGGGTACATCTTTCATTACCAAAGTTGTGAAGCTATGCATAAAATCCGTGGGTCTATATTTGCATAACATTACAGCTGTTACATTCTTATTTTATGTTACTCTATACAGCATTGTTAATAGCTTGTCACATACTTTGTATACCTTTTGAATGTAGGCCTATTGAATATGTATATACCAATTTGTCATTTATCTTTGTCACGTTTGTTTCTCTAGTCGAATGTACTAGTGTCGTCTTGCTTACAAAACTATTGTCTTATTGAATGCTGCTTGTCCAATCATCCAGTTTGCATTTACACTTGGTATCAGTAATAGTAACGAGATACTTGGTATCGATTTGGTTTCACGTTATGTGTAAGGACAAGTGATTAAAAAAACTATTTCTGGTCAGACAGCAGAACTGTATTATTTAAATCATGTATGGAGAGGCATACATGTAAGGAGAAGTGACTGAAAAAGAACTGAAACTTCCTGGCAGATTAAAACTGTGTGCCCGACCGAGACTCGAACTCGGGACCTTTGCCTTGCGCGGGCAAGTGCTCTACCAACTGAGCTACCGAAGCACGACTCACACCCGGTACTCACAGCTTTACTTCTGCCAGTACCTCGTCTCCTACCTTCCAAACTTGACAGAAGCTCTCCAGTTTCATATCAGCGCACACTCCGTTGCAGAGTGAAAATCTCATTCTGAAAAAGAACTATTTCTGGTCAAATCATTCCATGTAGGCTTTCACGGCCGGCGTCGTCATCAATAAACACTTCCGGGCTGCTGGTCAGACAGCAGAACTGTGCTATAGAAATGCACCCATGACAGTTGCATCTCGCTTTTACGCAATATACACTACTGGCCATTAAAATTGCTACACCACGAAGATGACGTGCTACAGACGCGAAATTTAATCGACAGGAAGAAGATGCTGTGATATGCAAATGATTAGCTTTTCAGAGCATTCACACAAGGTTGGCGCCGGTGGCGACACCTACAACGTGCTGACATGAGAAAAGTTTCCAACAGATTTCTCATACACCAACAGCAGTTGACCGGCGTTGCCTGGTGAAACGTTGTTGTGATGACTCATGTAAGGAGGAGAAATGGGTACCATCACGTTTCCGACTTTGATAAAGGTCGGATTGTAGCCTATCGCGATTGCGGTTTATCGTATCGCGAATTTGCTGCTCGCGTTGGTCGAGATCCAATGACTGTTAGCTGAATATGGAATCGGTAGGTTCAGAAGGGTAATACGGGACGCCGTGCTGGATCCCAACGGCCTCGTATCACTAGCAGTCGAGATGACAGGCATCTTATCCGCATGGCTGTAACAGATCGTGCAGCCACGTCTCGATCCCTGTGTCAACAGATGGGGACGTTTGCAAGACAACAACCATCTGCACGAACAGTTCGACGACGTTTGCAGCAGCATGGACTATCAGCTCGGCGACCATGGGTGCGGTTACCCTTGACGCTGCATCACAGACAGGAGCGCCTGCGATGGTGCACTCAACGACGAACCTGGGTGCACGAATGGCAAAACGTCATTTTTTCGGATGAATCCAGGTTATGTTTACAGCATCATGATGTTGGCACCCGTGTTTGGCGACATTGCGGTGAACACACATTGGAAGCGTGTATTCGTCATCGCCATACTGGCGTATCACCCGGGGTGATGGTATAGGGTGCTATTGGTTACACGTCTCGGTCACCTCTTGTTCGCATTGACGGCACTTTGAACAGTGGACGTTACATTTCAGATGTGTTACGACCCGCGGCTCTAACCTTCATTCGATATCTGCGAAACCCTACATTTCAGCAGGATAATGCACGACCGCATGTTGCCTTTCTGGATACAGAAAATGTTCGATTGCCGCCCTGGCCAGTTCATTCTCCAGATCTGTCACCAATTGAAAACGTCTGGTCAATGGTGGCCGAGCAACTGGCTCGTCTCAATATGCAAGTCATTACTCTTGATGAACTGTTGTATCGTGTTGTAGATGCACGGGCAGCAGTACCTGTATACGCCATCCAAGCTCTGTTTCACTCAATGTCCAGGCGTATCAAGGCCGTTATTACGGCCAGAGGTGGTTGTTCTGGGTACTGATGTCTCAGGATCTATGCATCCAAATTGCGTGAAAATGTAATCACATGTCAGTTCTGGTATAATATATTTGTCCAGTGAATACCCATTTATCATCTTCATTTCTTCTTGGTGTAGCAATTTTAATGGCCAGTAGTGAATTTGGACCAGTTCTTGGTATTCGCTTTGAAAGAACATTTGAAGATAGAAATTAAACTTTTTAGTCACAACAGAACGTTATGACCTAATCCGACAAATCGTTTATATTTATCCAGCGTATCAGTGGCCTATTACGCATCTCGGAGCACGTTAGGTCGCTTCGACGATCGTTCACCTTCCAGTACAAGGTGCACCTGTCAGAAACTCCATGACGTGGAGACCAAGTGGCCATTACATGAAGGTCCGGCGCTGAGAGATCATTAGGACGCGGCAGGTTCCACCGGCAACGATGTAAACAGTGAGTCAGCAGGTGCGGCGGCTCCTTTCCACCCCCTCCTCCGCCTTCACACAGGAATGCAGTCTGCGCCCCGACTGAGGTCAGCGCCTCTGCGCCTTTTCCTTGCACGACTCTCTAGCACTGCGCCAAAGGATAGCGCTTCCGTATACCGTAACAACCAAGAACACTTAATAACGTCGCGAGTTTCTACTACAGTGGCTGCAGCCGATTAATACATCACCTTCAGCACTCCGGCAGAAAACAGCTTATCAGAAGCTCTGATGCCGTAAGGTCAGCTAAAATTCCTTCTTTCCCGTAGCCACAGTCACTGTCCTTTACAAGATGAGAAAGAAGTGAAGTTAAGAGTTGATCGAGTAGATCCTTACGCCAGCCCCGAGATCTTTAGAGAGGGACCGTTCCGTTACTTGGACCAGGATAGGAAAGGTGATCGGCCGCAGAGCTGTCCGAAGATTTACCCAGAATTCCTCTAACCTGACTGAGGCAAACGATAAAAATCGTAAATCTGGATGACCGAAGGGTAATTTGCACCTTGTCACTCGAATTTGAGGCCAATAACTGAACTTTTCCTCCATCTTGCTCATCCCGAGGAAGACTTCGAATTACACTGGTGCACATTTCTGCCGTCTCTGAGCCGACCTTTCGATCTCATCGCTGACTTCGTTTAGCCACTCTGTCGTGGCCTTCGCTTATGAAGTACAGTATTCTCTTATGCAAACATCAAAGCTCTAACCTGTTCCCACGGCGTGGGTGCAAGAGAACAGTCGTATATTACCTGACAGCCCCCATTCAAGGTGGAATGATGTAAACCATTGCATCATGATCAAGATAAGACGAAGAGAACTGGTTTAATATTGGGTACAACTTTCTTAACTGACTGGGGCTCCATATGACTTTGGTATATTTTGAACACAGCGGCGACATACTGTACAGCATTCCCACTTACCGTATGTCCCCCCACCTTCTTGTATTCAGGGCGGTCGGCCTCCTCACAGCCCAAAAGTTCCCGCTCGTCTCCTTCGTGAAATGAACAGAATTACGATATGCATGCATCCTACCCCCGATCATGTACGTGCCATACGTGCCGGTACGTAGCATCCGAATACCTATTTTGCATGACAGTGTATTACAGTTGCGAAATGACAATTTGACTGTATACAAATTCAGATTTTAGAAATGCAAGATAAGTTGGTTTGATGGCGCTTAATAAGTGTTTGAAGACGTCAGAGGGCCTGACATCTTGCACAATTCAGCTCCTTTTTGAACTATGTTGGCAAATCGGAATTCTGAACAGGGTTATAATATTGAGTCCCATAGTGACTATTCTAATGAAGATGTAATGTGGAGTGATAGGTGATCAGTGGTACAGAAAAGCTGCGGAGCACTAAACTGCATCGATACGTTTGATCGAGGACAAATGTAAGCCCTTGCCGATCCTCGTGTAGCCATTATCGCGATGCGTGCTGTCAGTTAAAAGTTTTAAAATTCGAGCGAGATGTGGTTCTAGTGCAGCGACAATGTGGCCTGATATTGCTTTGTTGATAATTTTCAGACACGTTTTTGCCCAAATACGAAATATTTTCTGAAAAAAACATGTAAAAATCGACCTGTGTGTGGGGAAAAAAGCACCTCGACATTCTATCACAAAATACTCGTACAAGACAATGTACACACAATCGGCGGCGCTGATAAATACGTTAGCTACCAACAACAGCAGCAACTTTATGTATCTCACATGCTGTTTTTGCAAACTGTTCTCTGAAATGCGTCCTGCACCATACTTTTTTGTCAACTTACTAGACTTGGCGTGCTGACAATAACAGACTATAGTGCGTCTTCGGCGGTGCTTGCCTGTCGTCGGACGTTAGTAATTTTGTCGCTTGTTTTGCTGCGTATTGCAGCTATCGAAAAATGCCTTTTTTTCAAGGCTTTACTTTTTATCCCAGCCTTTGCATATTTTTCGTTACTATTTAACTATAATCACAATTAATTTTGTCGAACAAGTATAAGTGCGTAACTATGCCTCATTTCAACCAACTGGCTTCTGTTCAAGTTGTATTCTGCTTCCCGACCTTGTAGCAACAATTCTAAGACAAACGTGCTAGAACCTTCCAAACGGCTACGGTATGATATCAGAGTATAAAAAATCACTTGAAATCAACGTAGACCTAGACGAACTGAATAGTATAATAACTAAATGTTTTAACATTATGTAGCCTTTTTGAACGCTTCAATAATGTTTTTGTAGTTGTGACATTCTAATAAAATACGGATAGCGTAGATATCTATAGTAGGGTTTGAAAAAGAAAAAGGAAAATACAAAAAATGACCAAGAACTTGCTTTCAATGTCTCGGTTCGATATTGACCAAAATATTGTTGTGAATAATTCTGAAGACAAGATGCAGCTCTGGAGACTTCAACGCTTGAGTGGGACAGAAGTAGTTCTCGAACAGTTTGGTAACATGAGTGGACGTCTTCATCTGTATCTCTTTTCCAGGTGTAGTAATGTATAGACAACGTTGTAGGCAGGCCAACTACAGCTACGAGTAGTCATCTTGGGTGTTAACAAACCGCTTCAACAGTATTTAGTCCTTTATTTTTAGATGATGTGGCTTTTAGTGCCCCGAAAATAAAGGACTGAATACAGTTGAAGCACTCAAGATATAGTGAACTAGTTCGATATTCAGTGGTCTTCAAGCAATTCTAATTACTGTTATCGTCTGTCTGAACGTGCATGCATAACTAGTTCCTCGCGTAATGAAAATCAAGATGAAGATGTAAGGTACTTACTGGCATTTGGATCACTTTGGTGAAATGAAAATATAACGTAAGAAGATAGCTGTTGCGGTTTAGTTCGTTTTGCTTATTGTGACCGACCCCTCATAGAATGGCGAGTTCTTAGACGATAGACCCTTATTTTCGCACAAGCCCTACAGATATCGTAAAATTCGACTACTTCAGGACACTTCCTTCTAATCTTTATTACGTAGCGGTCAATGAGGAATACGATATTCTTTAACGTACCGGGTACTGAAACAGGCTTGTTTGATGTCCGGAATTTCTTCGCTCTTTGTCCGTGAGCCTTCATTCACTTGTCTGTCCAATGAGCACCTCGTTTGTTTATTAGTCTACATTTAAACAGCTGGTCACAATCTTTTCGCAAAGAAGGGTCTCTTTTCCAGGCTTCTTCAGCTTTAATTTATATTGTAACAGGTTTTTTCTGTATACAAATCAGGATTTTGTGCTGACAATAATAAATTTTGGATTTTACAGGTGTATTGAAAAATCGGTGAAATTTTCGTCCTGTAACAAGTTCTTGCATTAATGTTTCAGCTACGACTCATGCAATCATCTGTCGACAGACATGCTCTATAGTTTTTGGTTTTCTTTATTGAAATTATCTTGCATCCCGTCTGCACTTGAAGAGGCAGTCTGGCAATGGCCTTATTTTTGCTCTTCAAACTAGATTAATTTGCAGTGAAGTAATTGATTTTACAGTTAAAACAATTAAAGCAATGAACTTAAAATTCAGTAAGAGATTGTTAAAACTGACGAGATTTTATAGAGAATTGGGGCAACTATGATGCGCTGTGATGTAGAAGTCGACACTAATTCCGGAGATGAGGCTTCTATGTTGCTACGCACGGTGGTCAGGTTCTAGTTTGGGGGAGGGAGGAGGATTATGGGTTGCGGAATGATACAGAGGATTCACTACATCTGGATGTGGGAGAGAAAGATAGGGCTGTTGAGAGATGGTACATGTAGGATCTGGAAAGAACGATGATTTTGATACAGAAATGTAGGGGGAGGGGAGTGGGATGTTGAACTTCGCCCCAAGCAAGGATAATGGGACTGTTACTATAATTGGCAAGAGGGTATATGTCCGCAAGGGAGTCTGGATCTGTTCCCTTGGGACAGGATGTGGTGGCTAAGGAGGCAGAGGGAGAGGGGTTGACGGAAACAGGGCCGCGACGACCGATGATCTCTAGTGGTCTTTTGGATCCTTCCAAAGACAGAGGTAAATCGTTAAAGCCTTCCTAAAGTTTTATTTTGCTTCTCCTCATCGATTTCATGTCCTGATGGAACCACTGGTACCTAACAAGAATTTCCACCAAAAGCCAGCAGTAGCCGTAGGATGTCGATAGCATCGTTGTTGCGTAAAGTGGTGGTGGTGGTTAGTGTTTAACGTCCCGTCGACAACGGGGTCATTAGAGACGGAGCGCAAGCTCGGGTTAGGGAAGGATTGGGAAGGAAATCGGCCGTGCCCTTTCAAAGGAACCATCCCGGCATTTGCCTGAAACGATTTAGGGAAATCACGGAAAACCTAAATCAGCATGGCCGGAGACGGGATTGAACCGTCGTCCTCCCGAATGCGAGTCCAGTGTGCTAACCACTGCGCCACCTCGCTCGGTGTTGCGTAAAGTCTCTGGCTTATGTTGGTACGTAAATGTATTGCTGCAATGTGTTTCAGACGCATGAATGGAATTAATTGGTAGAAATAAGTACAGAAATAAGTACTTGTGCACGTAGACTGTGGAGTCACGATTATTCCTAATAGTAAATCAAGGTATAAACCACTCAGAATATGTGTGTCAGAGTGACAAAAACGGATTACAGACGTTGGATGCGAGTGGGCATTGATTTAAATCAATGGGGAAAGTTATAAGTTCACACCAAGCTGCGGAATACTTCACAGCCTGCAGCCATCTCACGCTGCGGTATCCTGACAGATAATACTGCCTGTTCTATGCATTTTCATCAGATTCATATCTAAAGTGCGCGTTACATTCTGTTAGTTGCGTTCCATGTTTTCACAGTCAATTACAGGTGCCCGTTAACTTTACAATCAGATAGCATTTTCATGTGACTTACTTTGTAGTAATATTGCACTTTGCGAATGTGCAACCACTCGATGTCAGACTGGATATCAGGGGCCATTAGTTCTAATTTAAGGTCAGATTGCGTATTAGGTGTGCCGACTCTTTCTCCAAGCGCACATGAATACATCGATAGTAAGATTTTATGCAATTATGTTACTGAACACAATTAATGAATAAATTATACTATATATCAGTTTAAAACCATTCTCCCCATTCATTCACCTACAAACCCCCAACAACTATTTAACAATGATGACATCGTTCGTAGGTACTATATATAGCACAACGAGGCGAGAGATAGTGCATTAGAGACGTGTGGGAAAACCGGGCCTGTAACTGAGATGCTTCTACCAGTCTACTCTTATTGTATAGAGTAATTGCTGAGCACGGCCCCTCGGTACCCACCAGCGATGCACGCCTCAGCACAGCAGTTCCTGAACCCACCTTTTGTCCGTGCCTCGCCGTACCAGCCGCGAATTATACTCGGAATGCCTCTTTGTAGCGGCGTTATGAGCTGCGCCTGCAGTCGGCGCTTCACGTCCCGCAGCCATCGGCGCACCCGCGGTTGCACTCCTGTTGTGGCGCGGAGAACGCGGAAGCGGCGCGCATAGCGCTGCGAGGCGAGGCGTCTCCACTTGCGGCGGCAGCGAGGGTACGCTGGCCGGGCCAGCCAATCTCTTTCTACCATTGTCGACTTGTTGCTCGCTTTGACGGCGCGCATAAATGGGACAATGGCAGCGCCGCCCGCCGCGAGGCGCGGCCCGCGCGCCGGGGCGTCCACACGTGGACGCAACCCTTCTCCACGCGCCTAGCTTTCTGAGGTCCACACGGCTGCCGCCTTCCAGCGTAGCTTACACACGAGAGTTAAATTCACTGACGTCAAGTGAATGGATCCGTGAGGATGCAGTCACTGTTTAGAAATAGTAAGCTTACAATGTAATGAAAGCTGTTGTAGTTTCCACTACGATGGCTTATTTGATGACGTGCTCCACGCTACCTGCTATATTTGCATAGCCGCGGGACCATACCGTAATCGGAACATGCTTACTGTAGTCGAAGAAACGTATCGACAAAGAAAAATTGATTAAGACTTACGGCAAGGCCGTTGCTAGATGTTTTGCTGCCCTAGACGAAAACTAAAAAATGACGCCCCCTCTTTTTTATTACCATCGGTATCCCCGATATCCCCTACCCCCTCCACCAACGTCAACATCCAACTCCACGACAATGCAACTCTCCTATTACAGTTTTTATCATCAAGCGAAGGTGACCAGACGTCCTCATTTTCTGAAGACAGTCCTCAATTTTAATACTTTGTCCTCATTTCCCTTTAAATTTTGAAGACAAAAATTGTCCTCAATTTTTGATATTTCACAAAATAATTGAACTAGGAAGACTGTTCTCAACATTTTAAACTAGAACTCAACTGAACATAGCAGTGCAACCAAATTTGGTATCAGTTACTTATACTTATTTTATTTTTTGCAAGAAAATGGACTAATAAAGGTGCATAATTATTTTCTGATGCGAATGAACTTTTCTGTGAATTTGTAAATTCTGCTATGCTGAAGGGAGTCATGCCGAAGTATCGGAGTAGGTCAATTGGATAATTGTGCTGTTATTTCCTTTTTTATTGAAATATTTATTGGATGAGGAATACATCTCATTTTCTTTCTGCACTTTTTTGCTATTAAATAAATAAATGATGCTTTGTTTGCATTTTCTACTTTTTTTGTTACCCGCACCGGTGGTGCAGTGGTCTAAGCCACGGGTTTATGATCTTTCCTCTTAGATGGTTCTGGGTTCGAGCCCCGGTGATGCATGAATGTTGTGTTTGTTTAAAGGCATTGGCTCTGGAGTCAGTGACCCTAAGTAATGGACGGGCGACTGCTTATACGGATTCGACTCCTAGACTGACACAAATTTTCATTCGTCAAGAAATATTCATTGCTTTATGTTAAGGTCTGTGTCAGCTAGTTGCTTTCTTGTGAGCAGAAACCAACACGTCGTCCTCTATCGAAGCGAAGAAAAGCTCCGAGCGTATCATAAGATGGTGTAGCAGGGTCGTTACTATTACTTGTACACTGTGAGCCTTATAGGCTCTTGACTTCTCGATCCTGTAATGAAACTTTAGGTGAATACCTAAGGCCACAAGGCCACAACCAGTAACGTTACTGTATTAATTCACATAATTTTGTTAGTAACTACGAACTTTCGGCCGGCTGGTGATTTATTAAGCTTAAATTTTACACAAACCACTTTTATACGCAGTAAAAAATAAAAAAAAACTCTATTCTAACGTAAATTAATTCAGTATCCTGTTCGCTGTTTACATCTGCCTTTTGTTTACCTGTAGCTGGATAGAGTTTCACATGAGGCTACAAATTCTGCATATTGTTATTACGTCTTACCGCAGTGTACGGTAACGTCGTCAGTATAGGAGCAATTGATCCAAACTCGTTAGGAAAGATGCCTGGTTTTGAGTGGAAGCTTTGTTTCTTTGGGGATTGTATTGTACTGTATGTTAACCGGGGACCTAGAAACGACGGAAGGCCCCGTCCCCGCCGCAGCCACAGTGGTCCACAACCCCACGACGACTACCGCAGTCCACTTCACCCCTTCGCCGACCCACACCAAACCCAGGGTCACTGTGCGGCTCGGCCCCCGGTGGACCCCCCCCCCCCCCTCCCCAGGGAATGTCTCGCACCAGACGAGTGTAACCCCTATGTTTGCGTGGTAGAGTAATGGTGGTGTACACGTACGTGGAGAACTTGTTTGCGCAGCAATCGCCGACATAGTGTAACTGAGGCGGAATAAGGGGAACCAGCCCGCATTCGTCGTGGCAGATGGAAAACCGCCTAAAAACCATCCACAGACTGGCCGGTTCACCGCACCTCGACACAAATCCGCCGGGCGGATTCGTGCTGGGGACCAGGCGCTCTTCCCGCACGGAAAGCCGTGCGTTAGACCACGGCCAACCGGGCGAGCTTTCTTTGGGGATGATGTGGTGTCTTGTGTTATTTTGTATAAATCTGTTTTGTGTCATATACTACCATCATAAGCCACCAAATGGTGGGCTAAGACCAAGGGCGCCTATACGATAGTTTTCAGGGGCTGGGGACTAGACCTGGAGGTATGGAGTATTTTTAATATTTTCGAAAAGAAATGGGGACTTGTAAGTAAGCATAAAAAAGTTCCACTTACGAGCAAGTCAAAAACTCACGTAAAACCAGTAATACGACTTTTAAATCAGTTTCTTGAAAGAAAAACGACTGACTACACTAAATTTTTTCACTTACCTGAGAGCTGGGATATGGGCGGGGGTGGGGATTGCGTGTCGAGGCCCCTTGCCTCTAGGTATGGTCGCCCCTGACTAAGTCCGAAACATGAAGAGAACTACTCCACGTGTTCATTGTAAGTATAAGCGCCTTGACAGACATCACAAGTAGCTGTATGAGGCTAATATCACACTGTGCAGATATCTACGTCGAGTCATTAGAAAACTTGGCAAATAAACATGTTTTATATTTGTCGCATTTACACTACTGGCCATTAAATTGCTACTCCACGAAGATGACGTGCTACAGACGCGAAATTTAACCGGCAGGAAGAAGGTGCTCTGATATGCAAATGAATAGCTTTTCAGAGCATTCACACAAGGTTCAAATGGTTCAAATGGCTCTGAGCACTATGGGACTCAACTGCTGAGGTCATTAGTTCCCTAGAACGTAGAACTAGTTAAACCTAACTAACCTAAGGACATCACAAACATCCATGCCCGAGGCAGGATTCGAACCTGCGACCGTAGCGGTCTTGCGGTTCTAAACTGCAGCGCCTTTAACCGCACGGCCACTTCGGCCGGCTTCACACAAGGTTGGCGCCAGTGGCGACACCGACAACGAGCTGACATGAGAAAAGTTTCCAACCGATTTCTCATACACAAACAGCAGTCGACCGGCGTTGCCTGGTGAAACGTTGTTCAAATGGTTCAAATGGCTCTGAGCACTATGGGACTTAACTTCTGAGGTGTTCAGCCCCCTAGAACTTAGAACTACTTAAACCTAACTAACCTAAGGACATCACACACATCCATGCCTGACGCAGGATTCAACCTGTGACCGTAGTGGTCTCTCGGTTCCAGACTGTAGCGCCTAGAACAGCTCGGCCACCCCGGCCGGCGAAACGTTGTTGTGATGCCTCATGTAAGGAGGAGAACTGCGTACCATCACGTTTGCGACTTTGATAGAGGTCAGATTGTAGTCTATCGCGATTGCGGTTTGTCGTATCGCGACATTGCTGCTCGCATTGGTAGAGATCCAGTGACTGTTGGCAGAATATGGAATCGGTGGGTTCAGGAGGGTAATACGGAACGCCGTGCTGGATCCCAACGGCCTCGTATGACTAGCAGTCGAGATGACAGGAATCTTATCCGCATGGCAGTAACGGATCGTGCAGCCACGTCTCGATCCCTGAGTCAACAGATGGGGACGTTTGCAAGACAACAACCATCTGCACGAACAGTTGGACGATGTTTGCAGCAACATGGACTATCAGCTCGGAGACCATGATTGCGGTTACCCTTGACGCTGCATCACAGACAGGAGCGCCTGCGATGGCGTACTCAACGTCGAACCTGGGTGTACGAATGGCAAAACGACATTTTTTTCGGATGAATCCAGGTTCTGTTTACAGCAACATCATGGTCGCATCCGTGTTTGGTGACATCGTGGTGAACGCACCTTGGAACCGTGTATTCGTCATCGCCATACTGGCGTATCAACCGGCGTGATGGTATGGGGTGCCATTGGTTACACGTCTCGGTCACCTCTTGTTCGCACTGACGGCACTTTGAACAGTGAACGTTACATTTCAGATGTGTTACGACCCGTGGCTCTACCCTTCATTCGATCCCTGCGAAACCCTACATTTCAGCAGGATAATGCACGACAGCATGTTGCAGGTCCTGTACGGGCCTTTCTGGATACTGAAAATGTTCGACTGCTGCCCTGGCCAGCATATTCTCCAGATCTCTCACCAATTGAAAACGTCTGGTCAATGGTGGCCGAGCAACTGGCTCATCACAATAGGCCAATCACTACGTGTTGAAGCTGCATGGGCAACTGTACCTGTACACGCCATCCAAGCTATGTTTGACTCGGGCGTATCAAGGCAGTTATTACGGCCAGAGGTGGTTGTTCTGGGTACTGATTTCTCAGGATTTATGCACCCAAATTGGGTGAAAATGTAATCACATGTCAGTTCTAGTATAATATATTTGTCCAATGAATACCCGTTTATCATCTGCATTTCTTCTTGGTGTAGCAATTTTAATGGCCAGTAGTGTATTTGCGATCGTATTTACATGCCGTAGACTCACACTATGACACGAAACTACACACGTCAGTCCCAAGAACTGATGTGAGAACCAAGATGGACGTGTAACACATAGCCGACAGCCTAGCAGAAAGTGTATGGCACGACTACAGGTAACGTGAGAGCGAGTCAGTACTAATGAGCAGTGAAACAGTTTTCTAAAATTAAAGTCTAGATTCAGAAGGCAAGGCACAGCACAGCACAGCCATGGCTTCAATAACGAACTACCCGATCGGTTTCGACAGAACTATGAGCCGTACAAATGATTCTGTCGCCACTCTGTGCGTCCGTCTCCATATCACTGCCCGTCAGGCACAGACCCAATGATGGATCCAAGGGGGTGGGGCTGGGGGGTAATATCGTTTTAGCATGGGTTCCAAGCAGTTATGACGTGGAGAAATGCAACATTTTTTGAGAAGGATTCATTCAAAAATATGGTTGGGTGTCTATGATGGCATGGTGAGTGCAGTGATTATCTGCTGGAGATGGACGAGAGTGTAGCAGTAGACGGAAGCTCTTTATATATACGGGTGGATCCCCTCCACGCCCACACTGGCATGATGGCCAACACAAAAGGTCTTCTGCCAACTCTGCATAAGGGTTAGTTTTCACTAAAGTGAGGTCTTGCAGGCCGTGGTTACTGCGATGTTTGCGTGAGTCTGGTTAAGCAGCTCGTGGATGCAAGAAATTATTTATTGCAGTTTCTTTACATTCGTCAGTCGTTGATGCTGCTACTTTTGATCCCTAGCGAGCACTGAAAATACACCGACACGGTGACTCCTAGTTCGATAATCTTCGAGCTCCCCCTCGTCAGCGGTAGCGCAGGTCCTGCGCCGCCAAAGATGACGCTGTGACCAGGGATGACTCGCACTGAGAGCCTTCAGCTGGGTGCCCAGGCGTCCTCTGCTGTTACCGAGAACACGGTAGACTGCGCCTCGCTCCAGTGACGCAGGGCAGATGAGTCCACAGTTTGAGCCTCGGGAGATATATTGATGGCTCGGCCCCGGTGTCGTTGATCCTTGACGCTGGCTCTTGTAGGTTCGAGGCTCGGCGACTGTGGTCACGGCCGCTTTATCAGCGCGTTGTTGACATGCACAGGCTGTGGGTCATATACAGCCCAGCTGTTCGACGATGACAGGCTGCCCCTGGGCGTATTGAATACAGCTGTGCCAGTCCGACTATGCGGAAGACGTATTTCCTTATCACACGGAAGTGTCTCGGACAGGTTGCAGGGACCTAGGCCCGGCTGTTGTACATAGCGACGGCTGGAACTACGAAAGCATCTGGATCCTGCTAGATGCAGCGTCGACAGGTCATCGCTTTCAGCTGATGGAAATGGCTGCTGATGTCTTCGATACAAACTTGGCTGTGGCCAGAGGCTCTGTTGGATCAAGTACAAGAGTCGTGTAGTTGATTCGATAAGCTTTTTGTTGTCGTGGTCTTCAGTCCTGAGACAGGTTTGATGCAGCTCTCCATGCTACTCTATCCCGTGTAAGCTTCTTCACCTCCCAGTACCTACTGCAACCTACATCCTTCTGAATCTGTTTAGTGTATTCATCTCTTGGTCTCCCTCTACGATTTTTACCCTCAACGCTGCCCTCCAATACTAAATTTGTGATCCCTTGATGCCTAAGAACATGTCCTACCAACCGATACCTTCTTCTAGTCAAGTTGTGCCACAAACTTCTCTTCTCCCCAATCCTATTCAATACCTCCTCATTAGTTATATGATCTACTCATCTAATCTTCAGCATTCTTCTGTAGCACCACATTTCGAAAGCTTCTATTCTCTTCTTGTCCAAACTAGTTATCGTCCATGTTTCACTTCCATACATGGCTACGCTCCATACAAATACTTTCAGAAACGACTTCCTGACACTTAAACCTATACTCGATGTTAACAAATTTCTCTTCTTCAGAAACGCCTTCCTTGCCATTGCCAGTCTACATTTTATATCCTCTCTACTTCGACCATCATCAGTTATTTTGCTCCCCAAATAGCAAAACTCCTTTACTACTTTAAGTGTCTCATTTCCTAATCTAATACCCTCAACATCACCCGACTTAATTCGACTACATTCCATTATCCTCGTTTTGCTTTTGTTGATGTTCATCTTATATCCTCCCTTCAAGACACCATCCATTCCGTTCAACTGCTCTTCCAAGTCCTTTGCTGTCTCTGACAGAATTACAATGTACTCGGCGAACCTCAACGTTTTTATTTCTTCTCCAAGGAGCTACTCCGAATTTTTCTTTTGTTTCCTTTACTGCTTGCTCAATATACAGATTGAATAGCATCAGGGAGAGGCTGCAACCCTGTCTCACTCCCTTCCCAACCACTGCTTCTCTTTCATGTCCCTCGACTCTTATAACTGCCATCTGGTTTCTGTACAAAGTCTAAATAGCCTTTCCCTCCCTGTATTTTACCCCTGCCACCTTCAGAATTTGAAAGAGAGTATTCCAGTCAACATTGTCAAAAGCTTTCTCTAAGTCTACAAATGCTAGAAACGTAGGTTTGCCTTTCCTTAATCTAGCTTCTAAGATAAGTCGTAGGTTAACACCAACAAAAACTCAAAAGTGTAATAACTTCATAATTTCATAACATAAAATCAATATTTCACACGCACAGCAATACGGAAGTCTTAACAATATCGAATAGGTAGCCAGATATGCGAGTGACTAGAAGACTTATCTGAAACAGAAGCCACCAAGTTGTCCTCGACGACGAGTGTTCATCACACGAGTGCCCCAGGGATGTGTGATAGGACCGCTCTTTTTATGTACATAAGTGTTCTGACGGACTCGGTGGACAACAATCTGGGATTGGTTGCTGGCTATACTGTAGTATATGGAAAGGTGTCGAATCTGAGTGTCTGTAGGAGGATACAAGATGGCTTAGAAAAATTGGTGCTATGAATGGCAGCTAGCTCTAATTCTAGAAATATGTAAGTTCATGTAGATGAGTAGGAAACAAATGCGTAATGTTGAGATACAGCATTAGTATAGTCCTGATTGACACTGTCACGTCTTTTATACACTCCTGGAAATGGAAAAAAGAACACATTGACACCGGTGTGTCACACCCACCATACTTGCTCCGGACACTGCGAGAGGGCTGTACAAGCAATGATCACACGAACGGCACAGCGGACACACCAGGAACCGCGGTGTTGGCCGTCGAATGGCGCTAGCTGCGCAGCATTTGTGCACCGCCGCCGTCAGTGTCAGCCAGTTTGCCGTGGCATACGGAGCTCCATCGCAGTCTTTAACACTGGTAGCATGCCGCGACAGCGTGGACGTGAACCGTATGTGCAGTTGACGGACTTTGAGCGAGGGCGTATAGTGGGCATGCGGGAGGCCGGGTGGACGTACCGCCGAATTGCTCAACACGTGGGGCGTGAGGTCTCCACAGTACATCGATGTTGTCGCCAGTGGTCGGCGGAAGGTGCACGTGCCCGTCGACCTGGGACCGGACCGCAGCGACGCACGGATGCACGCCAAGACCGTAGGATCCTACGCAGTGCCGTAGGGGACCGCAACGCCACTTCCCAGCAAATTAGGGACACTGTTGCTCCTGGGGTATCGGCGAGGACCATTCGCAACCGTCTCCATGAAGCTGGGCTACGGTCCCGCACACCGTTAGGCCGTCTTCCGCTCACGCCCCAACATCGTGCAGCCCGCCTCCAGTGGTGTCGCGACAGGCGTGAATGGAGGGACGAATGGAGACGTGTCGTCTTCAGCGATGAGAGTCGCTTCTGCCTTGGTGCCAATGATGGTCGTATGCGTGTTTGGCGCCGTGCAGGTGAGCGCCACAATCAGGACTGCATACGACACAGGGCCAACACCCGGCATCATGGTGTGGGGAGCGATCTCCTACACTGGCCGTACACCACTGGTGATCGTCGAGGGGACACTGAATAGTGCACGGTACATCCAAACCGTCATCGAACCCATCGTTCTACCATTCCTAGACCGGCAAGGGAACTTGCTGTTCCAACAGGACAATGCACGTCCGCATGTATCCCGTGCCACCCAACGTGCTCTAGAAGGTGTAAGTCAACTACCCTGCAAGATCTCCGGATCTGTCCCCCATTGAGCATGTTTGGGACTGGATGAAGCGTCGTCTCACGCGGTCTGCACGTCCAGCACGAATGCTGGTCCAACTGAGGCGCCAGGTGGAAATGGCATGGCAAGCCGTTCCACAGGACTACATCCAGCATCTCTACGATCGTCTCCATGGGAGAATAGCAGCTTGCATTGCTGCGAAAGGTGGATATACACTGTACTAGTGCCGACATTGTGCATGCTCTGTTGCCTGTGTCTATGTGCCTGTGGTTCTGTCTGTGTGATCATGTGATGTATCTGACCCCAGGAATGTGTCAATAAAGTTTCCCCTTCCTGGGACAATGAATTCACGGTGTTCTTATTTCAATTTCCAGGAGTGTATATCTGGGATAACACAGCAAAACGATATTGAATGGAACGAGCATGTGAGGACTGCGGTAGGGAAGGCGAATGGTCGACTTCAGTTTATTGGGAGAATTCTAGGAATGTGCGGTTCGTCTGTAAAGCAGGCCGCATATAGCCGCTAGTGCGACCTTTTCTTGAGTACGTCTCGAGTGTATGGGATCCGTACCAGGTTGGAGGAGGGCTGGTAGATTTGTTACCGGTAGGTTCGAACAACACGCAAGTGCTACAGATATCCTTCGGGGACTCATATAGGAATGGAGGGAAGATGACGTTCTTCTCGAGGAACACTGCTGAGAAAATTTATAGAACCGACTTTTGAAGCTGACTGCTGAAGAAATCTGCTGCCTCCTACATATATTTCACGTAAGGACTACGAAGATAAGATACCGAAAATTAGGGCTTCTACAGAGGCTTATAGAAAGAAGGTGGTTTCTTCCTCCCTCTGTGCGCGAATGGAAAAGGATAGGAAATGGCTAGTGGTCGGTGGTACAGGGTTCAAAAAAATGGCTCTGAGCACAATGGGACTTAACTTCTGAGGTCATCAGTCCCCTAGAACTTAGAACTACTTAAACCTAACTAACCTAAGGACATCACACACATCCATGCCCGAGGCAGGATTCGAACCTGCGACCGTAGCGGTCGCGCGGTTCCAGACTGTAGCGCCTAGAAGGCCACCTCGGCCGGTGGTACAGGGTACCCTCCGCCAGGCACCGTACGGTTGCTTGCGGAGTGTGCACGTAGATGTAGACTACGGCTAGATCAGCATGTAAATGCGGGGAAAACTGTTTCTTTTCGTCCTTTTCGTCTACATTTGGTAAGTCGGTGCTTCTGTTACTGTTTTCTGAGTGAGGTGCGTTTCCCTTTCTGTCTTGCATTAACTTCCTATGGTTTGCCGGTTCTACCAGTGGACTCACGAACCGTTTACTGTTTAAACACAAAGTAATTAAAGACATCGGCTGCCGGTGGGCATTGATTTATATCAATGGGGCAAGTCGAAAATTTGTGGCGAACGGAAATTTGAACCCAGGTCCCTGATTACAACATAGTTTTGAACAGAATTTCGTAAAACTAGAATCAATAGGATAATAATAGCGATTTTTTTGCAGTTTTCGACCAGTTATCACTATTCAGAAAATTAGGGGACGGTGGACGGACTAACTTTTCATTTAT
The DNA here is from genome assembly GCF_023898315.1 of Schistocerca nitens. Lineage (NCBI taxonomy): Eukaryota > Metazoa > Arthropoda > Insecta > Orthoptera > Acrididae > Schistocerca > Schistocerca nitens. The sequence continues at coordinate 924,168,916 of NC_064617.1, read as the reverse complement.
TTTCCTATTTAATTTAATATTTTGAGTATGTGTATCTTTAAACTGAGAGACTCAAAATTTGTCAGTCTTTGTTCCATTTCTGAGTTTATTACAGGAAACACAAGGAATAAAAAAACGTAAATTGGTTTTTCAGAAAGCGGTTATTTTGAGCGGTTTTGACACGTTAAAATGGCATAGTAAAAAGATTATGTAACTGATAACCAATTCAAAAAATGGTTCAAATGGCTCTGAGCACTATGGGACTTAACATCTATGGTCATCAGTCCCCTAGAACTTAGAACTACTTAAATCTAACTAACCTAAGGACATCACACACATCCAGGCCCGAGGCAGGATATGAACCTGCGACCGTAGTGGTCACGCGGTTCCAGACTGAAGCGCCTAGAACCGCACTGCCACACCGGCCGGCGATAACCAATTGTTTCAGCGCTAACCGCCATCCTATTGGGATCTGCATATTACATTATGAAATAGGTTGCATAAACTGCCACGTCACACTGCCACGTTCTCCCGGCCGTTGTCAGTTTTCGTGACCGAAGACGATACTTCCCAGTCAAGTAGCTCCTCAATCGGGCTCAAGAGGGCTGAGCGCCATCCGCTTGCCAACAGTGCTCGCCAGATCCTAACGGTCACCCATCAGAGTGATAGCCAAGCCCGACAGCGCTTAATTTCGGTGATCTGATAGGAACCTATGTTACCAATGCGGCAAGGCCATTGACAACAAAAGATACATAGAGAGGTAATATTCGGAAAATCTCGCTCATCATTTAAGTACGCATTAAGAGCTCCTGTGTAAAATTATTCATTGCACAATGGAATTTTCAATTTGCAGCGGAGTGTGCGCTGATATGAAATTTCCTGGCGGATTAAAGCTGTGTGCCTGAGCGAGACTCGAAATCGGGACCTTTGGCTTTCGAGTGCAAGTGCTCTAGCGACTGAGCTACTCAAGCTCGTCATAGCTCTGCTTCCGCCATTACCTCGTCTCCTATCTTCCAAACTTCACAGAAACTCTCACGCGAGTTCACATTCGAGCACAGGCACTTGGATCCGCCATGTCGAAACCAACGTCTTGCTATCGCTACGTGGACGACATGTTGAGGCGACATGGGAAGGAAAAAATTAACTGAGTTCCTGGAACATTTAAGCTCCATCCATCGCATAAAAGTCAGAATGGAAATTGAGAGAGGGCCATCTACTTACGAGTTAGCTAAGAGAAGAACGGATGCATCCATGGGTCACAGTGTATATCGAAATTTTAAGGGCACTGACCTCTATCTCCAGGCCAAGAGCCATCACTATCCGTCGCAAAAAAGATTCTATAGTTAAGGCTCTGGTCCATAGCGTTAAATGGATACTCAGATGATCAAATTGATCGGGCGATGTCGTCAAATCAAGCGCGGCTGAGGCGGAGATTGAGAATGAGGAACAGAAGCTTAAAATCGCTTATCTACTTCATGTTGTCCCAATACCCGGAAATATCAGTAGAGTCCTACTGGAACATGCCATCCAGTGTAATTCGTTCCTTTCAACTGAACTGAAAAACATTCATTGCAACGCTAAAGACGATCTAGGTCTCCGTGAGCCTACTGTGTATCACACTCCACGTGAACGTGGTGTATCCTCGTGGGGCAGACTGTCAGTACAGTGGAGGAGAGATGGAAAGAAAATCACCCGACTGAAACAACCGTTGTCGCCGACCACCGCCTCGAAACAAAATAGTCCGACGGATATCTGTAACAGTTCTGAAGCGAATGCCGTGGACCAGCTTGAAGTGACAAGGGCCTAAGTCCGGAGAGTGTGGTGGGTGGTACCTGATACACTACTTATTAGCCCCGTCGATCGAAAAGATCAGTCACAACTTGCGCCATATGCGGCCGAGCACTGTCCTGCAGAATACTGGACACGTCCTGCGGAAAATGTCATCGCTTCTTTCTCTAAGCTGTTCATTTTCGGAACACAGTCTGCGGCCAGCTAAGAAAAAGAAGCGGCGACACTTTGCGCAGGAGTCGCCCATCAATCGGCAGGACAATACTCGGGCACTTATGGCGCAGGTCGTGATCTTTGAATAATGTATCTATTTTGTGTAAGTGACGCCAGTACTAAAGTTCCAACCGTCGTAATTTCACGTAAGCATCAACGTAGTGGGTGTCAGGACTCAGGAGTCGAATTCCGGTATAAAAAGCGGCGTGAGACCGACAGCATTTCGTAGTCTAGTTGGAGTCCAGGCGCCACGTACACACAACAGTAAAACTCGCAGCACCTGGAGAAGACGGCAGGGTCTGTCGTTGAAAAATTACGCAAAAAATGTAAATAACGACTCGGCAGGACATCCAGAAGCACACGATTAATATCTGTTTGTTGCCTCAGCCTGCATAGAAAAAGTCCAAAGTCAGCATGATAAATTATTTGCTTTATAGTGGAATACATGCATAGTCAATAATGAATTCCCCTTGAAATAAGATTTGTCACTAAGCAGATGTTTATCACTGAAAATGTTATTTTTTGTACCAAAGCTTACTAAAAGTGTCATGAATAACTCAAATGAGGGAACTAATAGTTTTTCATATCGGCCTTGTATATGTTTGACAAGTGGCTGCTATGGAAATAATCGCCTCCTCTCTTTAGTGCTCAGCCCTGAGGTTGGTTTTCAGCAGTACATATGGTACTATATACACTCCTGGAAATTGAAATAAGAACACCGTGAATTCATTGTCCCAGGAAGGGGAAACTTTATTGACACATTCCTGGGGTCAGATACATCACATGATCACACTGACAGAACCACAGGCACATAGACACAGGCAACAGAGCATGCACAATGTCGGCACTAGTACAGTGTATATCCACCTTTCGCAGCAATGCAGGCTGCTATTCTCCCATGGAGACGATCGTAGAGATGCTGGATGTAGTCCTGTGGAACGGCTTGCCATGCCATTTCCACCTGGCGCCTCAGTTGGACCAGCGTTCGTGCTGGACGTGCAGACCGCGTGAGACGACGCTTCATCCAGTCCCAAACATGCACAATGGGGGACAGATCCGGAGATCTTGCTGGCCAGGGTAGTTGACTTACACCTTCTAGAGCACGTTGGGTGGCACGGAATACATGCGGACGTGCATTGTCCTGTTGGAACAGCAAGTTCCCTTGCCGGTCTAGGAATGGTAGAACGATGGGTTCGATGACGGTTTGGATGTACCGTGCACTATTCAGTGTCCCCTCGACGATCACCAGTGGTGTACGGCCAGTGTAGGAGATCGCTCCCCACACCATGATGCCGGGTGTTGGCCCTGTGTGCCTCGGTCGTATGCAGTCCTGATTGTGGCGCTCACCTGCACGGCGCCAAACACGCATACGACCATCATTGGCACCAAGGCAGAAGCGACTCTCATCGCTGAAGACGACACGTCTCCATTCGTCCCTCCATTCACGCCTGTCGCGACACCACTGCAGGCGGGCTGCACGATGTTGGGGCGTGAGCGGGACCGTAGCCCAGCTTCATGGAGACGGTTGCGAATGGTCCTCGCCGATACCCCAGGAGCAACAGTGTCCCTAATGTGCTGGGAAGTGGCGGTGCGGTCCCCTACGGCACTGCGTAGGATCCTACGGTCTTGGCGTGCATCCGTGCGTCGCTGCGGTCCGGTCCCAGGTCGACGGGCACGTGCACCTTCCGCCGACCACTGGCGACAACATCGATGTACTGTGGAGACCTCACGCCCCACGTGTTGAGCAATTCGGCGGTACGTCCACCCGGCCTCCCGCATGCCCACTATACGCCCTCGCTCAAAGTCCGTCAACTGCACATACGGTTCACGTCCACGCTGTCGCGGCATGCTACCAGTGTTAAAGACTGCGATGGAGCTCCGTATGCCACGGCAAACTGGCTGACACTGACGGCGGCGGTGCACAAATGCTGCGCAGCTAGCGCCATTCGACGGCCAACGCCGCGGTTCCTGGTGTGTCCGCTGTGCCGTGCGTGTGATCATTGCTTGTACAGCCCTCTCGCAGTGTCCGGAGCAAGTATGGTGGGTCTGACACACCGGTGTCAATGTGTTCTTTTTTCCATTTCCAGGAGTGTATATATAGTGCACTGTTCCACTGCTAGTGGTCTATGAAGGTTTAAACCACAGCTTAACAGCTGGCCAGTTTTGAGCGCGAGTACTCGCGTCTGCTCAGGCACGTGCTCGCGAGCAGGTGCAAGGTCGTGGAGTAGGGAGGGAGGGGAGGGAGGGGAAATGCGCGCGCACGTTTGAATGTGATCTCGCGTTATTAGCAGATTTAACTAGCCATCTGAATGCTTTGAACATTTTACTACTAGGTAAAGATCTGCTAATTACTCATTTCATAGATCGAATACGAGCTTTTAAAATGAAATTGACACTTTCGGTGAGTCAGCTGGAAACAGGAAACCTAGCTCATTTTCCTAAATTATCATCCATGCAAGATGTTCACAAAGACTGTGAACGTTATTCACATAGTTTAGTTGATCAGCGCTTTCAAGATCTGACAGCACTAGACAGTGATTTTGATCTGTTCTCTCCATATTCAGCGAATATTTAAGAGATTCGCCCTGAGCTGCAGCAAGAAATTATTGACCTGCAGTGTGACAGAGAATACAGAGACAAATTTCAGAACAAGAAAAACATTTTGGAATTCTACAGACACTTCCCTCACGATAGATTTCCTCGTTTGCACAAACTGGCGGCTACAATGATATCAATGTTCGGTTCCACGTATGTTTGTGAACAACTGTTCTCTGCAATGAAATGTAACAAGACGCGCCTGAGAAATGCATTGTCTGATCGAAATTTAAACTGCACGCTGCGCCTAAAATGCACAAGAACAATTACTCAGAACATAGACGCAATTGTAAAGGGCAAATTAATGCGAATGTAGAGGCATACACTAAGCTAATAAAATTATGTGGCATGTGTACATTCTCCTTTATTTGTTTCATTTGTCGCAGTAATAATTCGTGAGTGATATCCCTGCAGGTGGCCGCGGATTTCCATTGACTAGCGGCAGCTGTTGTGTGCCCCACGTGACTCTCCCCACTCTCCGCTCTGGTCCGGTAGTGGGGGTAGCGTGCTCGCGCTGCTCCGTGCTCGCACCTTGCTGCTCATAGCTTGCTCCGCGAGCACCTATGTTGTGAAGCCCTGGTTTAAACGTTAGTGATGTTCAGAGACGGTGCTCAAACTGCTCTGTGATGATTACCATTTTGGATTTATTGCTAAAAATGTCGTCCGTTTACATTAATACAAAACTGGCATTGCGTTCTAATGATTATCTAACACACGCAAAACAACCAGGCGTTTCACGAATAATGGCGGCAGCTTCAACCAAGCGGACAACCAGTTTATCTGAGTGTCTATCTGACGCTATTCACGCTACTTGTATAAGAGAGACATATAAAGAAACATTTCTCACTGCTGAGTTTCCGTATTCGCAATTTGGAGTGAAAATTTCACTTGTACACATCTGGTCAAAAGTATCCGGACACCACTATGCAGTGCGGAATATATCAGTAGATACCACGAGAAGCGGTCCCGCCAGTGTGAGAGGAGACGGACAGTACTGTGTGGTCGGCAGAGAGCCAGCGACAGCAGGATGGGTCGGTCAGGAGAGCTCAGTGTCTTCCAAAGTGGACCAGTCATTGGATATCACATGAGTAAGAAATCCGTCAGGGGACATTTCAGCGCTTCTGTAGCTGCCCACGTCGATTGTTGGTGGTGGGATTGTGAAGCGGAAACGCGAAGCAACAACCAGAGGCAAACCACGACCAGATAGGCTCCATGTACTGACGGCCAGGGACCGTCGAGCATGGCGGAGGATGATTGTAAAAACTCGCATGGAACCAGCCGAATGAGCACTCGTGAGTTCGAAATTGATTCCTGCGAGCCAGCTAGTACACTGTCTGTAGAGAGTGTTAAAACTAATGAGCTACAATAGTCGAGTAGCTGCTCGTAAGCCACACATCTCTGTAGGCAGGGAGACGGTACAAAGAGGGATGCCACCGGACAGCGACTGGTTCGAAACTAGTTATCTGAAGTGATGAATCAGGCTATACCTAGTGGCAAACCGGTGGGTGGGTTAGGGTTTCGTACACGTGTGGAAAACATCACCTGCCAGTAGCGGAGAATAGAGGAGTGATTTTCTTGTTTAGGGTGCGTTTAAGTAAGAGCAGAATGAGGAAGACAGAAGAGGAACAATTCGGAGATGATAATTCTTTGCATCAGCTTGACAGTGCACCCTAGCATAAACCAGCAACTGAGAGGCAAAGGTTTGTGGATAAAATATTCCTGAAATGGACTGGCCTACCCAATGTCCCAACTAGAACCGAATGGAACACATCTGGGATGAGCTGGAACGTCGACTTCGCTCCATACCTCAGCTTCCCACCTTACTGCCTCCTATGCTTTCGACTCATGAGGAAGAATGGGCTGGCACGGTATTCAGAAACCTTACTGAAAGTGTCGGCGGCAGTGTTCAAGCCGTCGTAATGGCGAAGGGTAGACACACCCCATATTAATGTCCACTGATAGGTGTCCGGATACTTTTGATTAGGTAATGTATACCCTGCCATCGTGATAAAATCACTAAATGCCGCTCGGGGCAGCCGTGCGGTCTATGGCGCCTTGCCACGGTTCGCGCGACTGCCCTCGTCGGAGGTTTGAGTCCTCCCTCGGGCATTCGTGTGTGTTGTTCTCTGCGTAACTTAGTTTAAGTTAGATTAAGTAGTGTGTAAGCCTACGAACCGATGACCTCAGCAGTTTGGTCCATAGGAACTTACCACCACTACCACCACCACCCTAGTAAACACGAACAACATCAATGCACTTTGGTGGCCATTCTGCCTGCCAAACAGAACTGCAACTCTAATCATTTACACACCCAATGACGGAGTGCACGTTTGAAGTTGCACTGACATCTAATCATGTCTTTTGGGTGCTTCACTCTTTTTGTCGGGCATTGTATATATATATGTTGTTGATTTATATGGTGTGTTATAACAAAGATGGTTGCCTTTTTATGTTGCAGAATAGACGGTTTTGCAGTGTTTGAAATCGGATTTTAATGCTGTTTGACTTTCATCTTCTATTTAGCAATTTAAATAGTGTACCGAATTTAAAATCTTCTGGGTTATTAGGCCGCGTCATATTTCTTCTAAAATGATCAATTTTTCGACCCCTCTGCTGGGATCTTCCTCAGGATCTTCTGGTGTCCACTACTGCTAGAACACTAGAAGATCCCAGCAGAGGCGTCGAAACGTCGATCATTTTAGAAAAAATATGACGCGGCCTAGTAACCCAGAAGATTTTAACTTCAGTGACAAAGGCCACGAAAGCCTGCAGACGTCCATTAAATAGTGTAGTTTATAATTCGCCAATTACACACAAAACTCTCCCTTAGCCTAAACCTGAGCTCGGTCGCTGTTGCCACAACCTATTAGTAAAAGCTGTTTCGGAGTATAGTAGTTATTTTTACGAATATTAAACCTTCTGTACTTTCCTATTCTGTCTTCAGTACAAATTCGCTGACTTGCGCAGAAACGCAAACGGTTTACAAACACGCGCGTCATACGCTTTGCTCACTCAACAACTCATAGCGTCTAAAATATATATTTCCGACCTTTGCTTCCTTACTTCAAAATTTTCAGCTTAGGCTTCTCTACCGCGCGTGCAGCATTAACCCTACGGTTTCGGGACGACCTGTTTTTCTTCTGTTTGCATCTTTGCTACCATCTTCTTTTCTCAGCATGAAACGCTAGGATTAGAAAACATTATTTGTATTGTTTATTACTGAATAGTTCACGCGCCTGTTAAAGAAAAGTTTCTGAGCGCGGATTCTAAATGCGGAGTTCTAATATCTTATGTAAAGGCTGGAAGTGAGCTAACGAATACTTAACCATTGCTGACTAAAAGGCTTGTCTCGATATGGGATTAATCTGACCCAATAATCGAATTACATCAGTTTTTAGCACAACGGATAACGCTTTTTGACACGAGCAATTCAGGGAAGCCATCTTTACTAAGTCACTCTAGGTCTTATCATGTTACACATTTCTCTTTCCATTCATTACCTCACTTCTCAGCATTGCAGACATACACTCTTAAGACAAAAGAGTCTGAGTGTAACGGACAATAGCTTGGGCAATGGCAAATCATTTACATAAACAAAGAGGTCCTTTCTCATTAATGGTAGACATTTATTTACTTAAAGCCAAGGAATGAGCGACAACAATTTGGAACATATTGAATACTTTTGTCACACAGACAGACGCATTAAATAATACTAGGATAGACGGTCCCTTAATATCCGACAGGAACAGAATTATCAAGCTAGGAGGATGAACATTAATATTCATCATTGGATGATAATAACGCGTAAATGACACCCGTACCCATGCAGGTCATAAACAGAAGGCGATCGTACCAACTACTGGTTTCTGAGAGCAAGATGAGCAAAGGGTGACGCAGCAGATGATGGAGGAAGCTCATAACAAAGGCTTACGCACATCGACGAGGTCTTACGTAATGGACAGACTGGTTACACAGAAATAATTTGGGCAGCTTTTAGATAGTCCTTCTACACATGTTCTACGCAGTCCAGGGTATTACATGTCATTAGCTGTAAAACCATGCTGGTCGCAAACAAACAATCACTAAATTGGGATAAACTGCACCTAAATTTATATGTGAGCTCTTTACCAACAAAATAAGCTTAAGTCACGGAATAGTCTGGCCCTCATTGATGGTTTAGTAACACACAAAACGATGACCATCAGATTACACTGTTGTGGCAAAATAATAAAAGGATAAAAATTAGGTGACCTTTACTCAATTTTCTAACGTAAACGACGCTGAAAGAAAGAAAATTAGACAATTCTATAACTAAGTAAAACACTCTGATACCTGTATCCACAGATTAGACGGGACAACCCTACAGAGCGAGTTCGTTGAAGTAAACACGCCAGAGCCACAGTGCCTATCAAAGCAGACAATGAGAGACAGTTCCTCTTTCAAAACAATGGTGGAGGGGAAAGGACCTATTGGGCCAATAATCGCACAAAAAAGTTCTGATCTGACGTAATATCTTTGACTCATCTCCTAGTCTTCGTTCTTTGCTAAACTTGGTTCTGAAGTTAGGTTGGAAGTGAATCTATTCTGCTCATGCTTCTGTAGTTACCTACGTAAGCAGTCAAGCTTACGATACACTCATTTTCATCCACTCATGAACACAGACAGGAAACACAAGGACCGGAAAGGATATGTACCAATAAATAAACAAGTCGGCCCATCCCTTCCCCAGAAGCTACTGGTCTGCAGAATAATTATATACAGCACAGGAAAATCAGCGTGATAAATATGGAACATGCATCAAAGAATGTAATCATAGTGAAACGATACAAATAGATACTTATCACTGTAATATGGACAACTGTAGATTACTAAATGTTTTGGTCTTAAACACATTTTAACTTCTTTATATATTTAGCTGCAAAGTTTCAGTGGCTACTGTAAAAGATGACAGTACGTAGCTTAATAGAATATCAAGTTCTCAGTTTAATGTTATACAGGGTGAGTCTCCTAAACTGTTTACCTCAGATATTCCGTGAACTGTTTAAGGTATCATAATTCTGTTTTCACTCCGTTGAATCGCAAAGTCTTCATTAAATAACGTATAACCTCTTGTCATACCTATATTTATTACAGAGATATTGGAATTAATTTCGCTTTCTCAAATTTCTGCTGCCAGTATCGCAGTTATAAAATAGGGGGGGGGGGTTTCAGGGCGCCTAACTGCTGAGGTCATTAGCGTATAAAATAGGCTAATTCAATGGCGTATCGCTCTTTAAAGCCCGGTTAGTAGTTTCGGAGAAATTACAATATTTAGAACTTAGGATTTATCTGCTTAGAATATGAAACCGAGTGCTGTCTTATGAGGAAAAATGTTTGTTACGCGGAAGTTTCGCCTCGAGCTGATGGGAGTAAAAAAAAAAATGGTCTTATGGGACCAAACTACTTAGGTCATCGGTCCCTAAGCCTAAGCCTATGCACTACTTAATCTAACTTAAACCAACTTACGCTATGGACAACACACACACACCCATGCCTCATGCCCCAGGGAGGACTTACGACGGGTGAAGCCGCACGGACCGTGACAAGGCCCCCTAGACCACGCGGCTGATGGAGGCAATCCAGCTTTATGTCCTTTATGTCGCTAAGGGAGTCGTATTATAAAGGAAATAGTGTGCTTTAGTACTTACCCTAGTCACATCTGGCTGCTTGTGGTTGGGCCATCACACAAACTAGAAAGCATAGGACCTGGCTTTATGAGTGATGTGGCTGTAACAGTTCTGCTCTTGTTTCTGCCAAAGGCTTGAAAGAGGGGTGCATTTCGAAATCGGAATGGATTTGTAAAACATCAAATTAAATAATAACTTCGCATCATGTCAAGCCAAAGGAATATAATCACTTCCTGAAAATTCTATTCATTTCTTCAAGTGTTCTAAATTCTGTTTATCTACTGCAGTATGCGTTCACAGTAGCCGGTGCATGGACTTCTGGATAGATTAAAGAAATTCCTTCGAAATCATTGCGCATGCATCATCTTGCTGCTTTAAATCCTCTTGATCGTCGTAACTTGTGTACCTACCTCTTCTTTGAGATTATTCAAGAGGCGAGTCCTGTGGCGTCAAATCGGGCGAACGTGCAGGTCAACTGATAACTCCTTCGCGTCCCATCCAGCGACCAGAAAATGACTTGCTGAGTGCTTTCCTAGCCACAAGCGAGTTGTGAACCAGGCACCCGTACTGATGGTTATGCTATCCCGTTTCCTCTGACCTGTTTCCCACTAAACTTAATTTCGTGTTTTATACTATTTATAAAGAAACTATTAATTCTGTTTAAAATGTGGAAACATTTAGCTTTACGTAATGATAGGCTGTGTGACAGAGCACAGCCAGAATTAACATACCACATACTATTGCAATTTGCAGCACAACGTTGCGCTGTCTGGGAAATAGCGAAGACTTACTCTTTGTAATTTTTTCATATTAATAGATGGAGGGAGGGAGGGAGGGAGAGAGAGAGAGAGAGAGAGAGAGAGAGAGAGAGAGAGAGAGAGAAATGTAATGAATTGGGACTAATACGGTCTGAGAATTTATAGAGATGCCGAATGCAATTGCCAGAGTAGATTATTGTGGGCGGACATCCTGTCAAATTTGTACGAGGGTCACTCCAAAAGAAATGCACACTATTTTTTTTTTTAAATCCATAAATCCATCTTTTATTCTACATGTTTGAAAGTTTTACAGTGCGTAGATACATCCTTTAGGAACAACATTTTCATTTTTCCACATAATTTCCATCCCTCTCAACTGCCTTACGCCATCTTGGAACCAGCGCCTGTACACCCGCACGGTAAAATTCTGGACCAACCTGTTGGAGCCACTGTTTGGCAGACTGCACAAGGGAGTCACCATCTTCAAACCTTGTTCCACGAAGAGTGTCTTCCAGTTTCCCAAGAAGATGATAGTCACATGGGGCCAAGTCAGGACTGTAAGGCGGGTGTTTCAGTGTTGTCCATCCGAGTTTTGTGATCGCTTCCATGGTTTTTTGACTGACATGTGTGACATGTGGCCGTGCATTGTCATGCAACAGCAAAACATCCTGCTTTTGCCGATGTGGTCGAACACGACTCAGTCGAGCTTGAAGTTTCTTCATTGTCGTCACATATGCATCAGAATTTATGGTGGTTCCACTTGGTATGATGTCCACAAGCAAGAGACCTTCGGAATCGAAAAACACCGTAGCCATAACTTTACCAGCAGAAGGACTGGTTTTGAATTTTTTTTTTTCCTTGGGTGAATTTGCATGATGCCAATCCATTGATTGCCTCTTCGTCTCTGGTGAAAAATTATGGAGCCATGTTTCATCATCTGTGACAATTCTTCCAAGAAATTCATCTCCACCATTCTTGTACTGTTCCAAAAGTTCGCTGCATACCGTTTTTCTTCTTTCTTTGTGAGCCGCTGTCAACATCTTGGGAACCCACCTGGCACAAACCTTTTTTTAACGCCAACACTTTCAGTATTCTGCGAACACTTCCTTCTCCTATCCCAACGTAGCGTGACAATTCGTTCACTGTGATGCGTCTGTCAGCAGTCACCAATTCGTTAACTCTCTGCACATTGTCTGGAGTGTGTGCAGTACGAGGCCTGCCGCTGCGAGGACAATCCTCAATATTGCCGTGCCCGCTTTTATCACGTAACCTGCTTGCTCACCGACTAACTGAACTGCAATCGACAGCAGCATCTCTATACACCTTTTTCAACCTCTCGTGGATGTTTCCCACTGTCTCATTTTCACAGCACAGGAATTCTATGACAGCACGTTGCTTCGGACGAACGTCAAGTGTAGCAGCCATCTTGAAGATATGCTGTGACGGCGCCACTCACGGGAACAGGTTGAACTAAGTTTTAAAACAAGCGGTAAGGATGTATCTATACACTGTCACATTCAGAATGAAAACTATATTTTTACAAAAATAGTGTGCATTTTTTTTGGAGTGACCCTCGTTATTGACAGAATTACGTCCGAATGTGGACAAGTTTTGAACTGTGGTTGTGACTAATACATATTAGAGATCGTTACGACTTATTTTAAGAATATATACTATTTAGTTTCAGGTACGTGTCCAGCGTTTTTATTGCAATTGCCGCGCCGAGTGGCTGAGCGATTAGAGTCGTTATGTCACGGAATGCGCGTCCCCTCCCGCCGGAGGTTCGAGTCCTCCCTCAGGCATGGGTGTGTGTGTGTGTTGTTCTTAACGTAAGTTAGTTTAAGTTAGATACCGGTGACCTCAGCAGTTTGATCCCCTAGCAGTTCATACACATTTGAACATTTGTTGCGATTGTCTGAACCTCAGTTTTCATGAGTAAAGATTTATTTCTGTGCAAGTTGAGGGGACGTGTGATGGCTTAAATAGAGCCTGCAGCATGTACGTCGCCTTTTGAGCAATTATTTGATTACGTAATTTCAATTGATAAGTACAGTTAAATTGATAACCCGTTCATTCTCCTCGCAAAGCGCTGCAACGGCACTCCCTACTACTTATAATTAGGGCGCAGAACGGAAAGATGTGCTCTTTCGTTAATGTAACGTGATCAGCGCATTTCAAATCTTGGTTGGTTGGTTTGGGGGGAGGGAAGCAAACAGCGTGGTCATCGGCCCCCTCGGATTAGGGAGCAATTGGGAAGGAAGTCGGCCGAGCCCTTTCAAAGGAACCATCGCGACATTTCAACTCTGACGCAACACAGCTTCACAGAAAATTTGAAATAACATTCACCTTCAGAAGGTATTCGAATTGTATTTCAATTGACACAATGAAGTTTCTGTGGTAATTAATTGAAAAGGGAAGATAAAATTCCTAGGATAAATAGTTCATGCAATCACAATATTTTATAGAAATTAAAGACTTTTCAGAGTTCCATTTTCAATTATATACACAGTTAGAAAACATCTGCGTCAGATTATATGAATTATTCTTGTAGAAATACAATTTGGTACCACAAACATCTACGCATTTCAAGTGATACTTTCTCTAGGGGCGCCGATAGCGCTTTACCAAGAAATTACGGGTTTCTTTTATCGTCTAAGGTTTCTTCAATGAAGTAAGGATCAGTCATATAGTCTCTCGTAACACAAAATCAAAAATGTCGCCACTTGACTGCCTCTTATGAGCAACCTCCCTCAGACGGTGTACATTCTCAGCGGCCCTATAATGTTTGTTTCTTTCATTCAGCTTTCTCAATGTTTGTGAAAGTTGCTTCTTCGTTAAAGAGAATTCTTTGAAGGAAGCTCATATTGTTCCGATTTCTTATCAGAACCGAACGACAGCATTCTATACATCTGCAATACCGACGGGTAATCACAGAGCGAGGTGGCGCAGTGGTTAGGTAGCACAATGGACTCGCATTTGGGAGGACGACGATTCAATCCCCCGTTCGACCATCCTGATTTAGGTTTTCCGTGATTTCCCTCAATCGCTTCAGGCAAATTCCGGGATGGTTCCTTTGACAGGGCCGGCCATGGTAGCCGAGCGGTTCTAGGCGCTACAGTCTGGAACCGCGCGACCGCTACGATCGCGCCTCGGGCATGGATGTGTGGGCTGTCCTTAGGTTAGTTAGGTTTAAGTAGGTCTAAGTTCTAGGGGACTGATGACCTCAGAAGTTAAGTCCCATAGTGTTCAGAGCCATTTGAACCATTTGAACCTTTGACAGGGCACAGCCGACTTCCTTCCCCATCCTTCCCTAATCCGATGAGACCGATGACCTCAACCAAATCAACCCAACCCAACCCGACGGTTAATCTGCTGCAGTAGCGGTGACACTTGATACAGATGGAAGCGCTTTCCGCACGAAACGGGAACAACATTGGACTGAGACACAAGCTGTTTCTCTAGAGCTAACACGTGGATTACGAGTAGCACCTGCCGGAACATTTATTGCGTTCGCTCTTCTCGTTACCGAACTGCTCCTCACCCCCAGCCTAGTATCCCAGTGCCCCTCCAATAACAGTTTCTTACACATTCGCTAAATTGTTATTCTTGTTGGATCCCGTCTGTCGGGATACCTTTGTGCGTACAGTTCGTATGTTCTCTTCGCATTGCTTCTGTATTTTCCGTAAAGAAGTGGCATGTCTTGTTCCTCGTGGTTCATGAAAACGTTTCTTTTTTTTTTTTTTTTTTTTTTCAAACTAACCAGCACTCAACACCCGTGAAAAGCACAGGATGAGCAATATTATTCTCTATGAACATCTTATAACAGTATAGCGGAGGTGCAACATTGTTTCCTCCTTATCGTACGTTACTATTACCTTATTTGGGTATGAATTCACGGACTACCGCTTAAGACAACGCTAAGTTTCATGTTCACAACAAATAGATTCTACTTTCTGTCTACTGTAATTACTCAGAAACTACGAATCAGATTTTGAAGGATGGAAGGACATTGAATTCGATTCGAGTAGAACTTCGTTCCACCTGCAGAAAATACTTTAGGTCACTTGAAAAATCAAAGTTGGTGCCGATATCTGTAATTAAAATGGATATGAAAACAGGCTACACATCATTCAAGACTTCCTTAAAATTCATCTAGGTGAATACAGAATTATAAGATATCTTAAGCGGTTCCGGAAATGTATGTGGTGACCAGCTTAACTGAATGCCACTGTATGTAAATCCGTTGTTATGGAAACTATCAGTATCCTAAACACTGCGATATACGACTTTAAAACATTCAGAGATTTGTTTCATTGGGATTTGATCCATGCAAAGTGATTTTTCTCTATTTTGACTAATCAGCATTCTGCTATTTCATCATAACGCAGTGATTGAATGGTCTACAGAGAATTTATCAACAGCCGCAGCACAATAGAGATATTATAACTGTTACAAGTAACACCTAATAACTTGAAGAAATAACGGCGACACTTAAAGAACAATTTCGTTTACTTGTTGCAGGTAAGAATTTGCTCCGTTCGTCTGGTGGTTCGCCTATCGTCGCCGGTAAGTACCAGTCCATCATGCTTATTTTTACAGGTTATTCTCATATAACAGTTTAAAAGTGTTTGTCTCTGAGTGGTTGGTTCTATAGGAGCGTTTGGTTATTTGAAAGTAACTAGTGTATGTGGGCTGCGATGTGTGTGGCTGGCTGTGGCAAAACTAAATGAAATAAAACTCTCCACTGAGTGGTGAACCCACTCACACCACACTATGTTAAAAGATCTTAGCATCAACTAGCACAAATTAACGTCTGAAAGCGAATGGCAATGCAGCCACACGATAATCTTATTGAAAAACATTTACACCAGACCACATCTGATATCTATTACTATGCGTTTGGGAGGGGGAGGGAGGGGGGAGTTATAATATTAATTCATCTTTGTCATTACCAGTGACACCATTGCCTCTACCGCACATTTAAAATAAAACACCTAATTCTTCAACAACAAACATAAAACACTTGCCCTACCAGGTATTGCCCTTTGGTAACGCTTAGGATGGTACCTAGGACACTCAGGTGAAAATATTGGGGGAAATTACGGGCAGATGCGAGCTGTAAATTTTTTACAGTGAACATTTATTTAAGAAAATAGGTATTAACGCGCAAGCAGAATATCCTACTATTAACGATTACTGGTGACTGATTAACACTAAATTAACATCGCTACAGATTCTAAAAGGACTCCTGTTTGTTGAATCACACATGAAATTCAAGGAAAGGATGTGTTAACATACTCTTAACTGGAACCACAAAGAAAAGATCAAAGATAAGTAGGTAGAAATTAGACGATCACCGTAGACACGTTGTTATGGCAAAGAGGTTAATAATAAGTAAAATAAGCGCAAATACAGGATGTATTAAATGATCTGAAAAACAAGCACACGCAAATACGAAAGGGAAAGCTCACGTGGGTGAGTAAGTTAAACGTAGCAAGCAAGCGAATTACCATAAACAGTAGATATATTTTCGAGAAAGATTAACGAGAAATTCAGTAATCCCAATTAAATAATGAGTAGTAAAAGGTCAGGACGACTTGTTCGTAGCAAAACGTGGTACACACGAGCGAAGCAAGTTTTAGAAATACAGAAATTCAGGATTAATCTTACACGGAAAAACTGTTCAAACACGAGATTCAATGTAACGAGAGATATACTAATGCAGTCATGAGAAAATGGAGTTGAATGATCATTAAATGAAACATGAACTCGTGAGTCCCTTGGGACATAGCACATGGATAGCTAATACAAAGAAACTCAAAGAAATATTGGTACTATGTAAGAATTAGACACACACGAAGAGACAATTTCACACGCATTCATACTAAAGGAAGAACTGTTCTCACATAACTGTATCTCACGAGGCATTTCATACTTCCACATCTCAGAGTTCCAGTGGAACAAAGCAAGTCCCTGAATAAGCCAGAAGATCGCGGTAAATCCATCATTCGCTACTCTGCGTAACTGCTGGAACATGGTTTCAAAAACAAAGATGAAAAATAAAACGATTAAATACCCAGGTTAGGCTGGAGACACACCTTTTATGCACACTCACTAAGACTTAGCAGCAGAGTGCCGGAGCACGCCTGCTGACCAAAGAACTCCCAGGTAAACGGGTGTAACCAAAGGGCTCCCTTCAGCCATCAACCTACCTATTATAGACCTCTCTGCTGACAAACGTCGAATGACGTACGAAGAGGAGCCAAAACTCTTTATCTTGGTCAAACTACTGAAGCCTGACCATGGTTTCCCCGCGGCAGACAGTGTGTGCCACAATACAACCACTGCGGAAATACGGAGCAGTCACATACCTTCACTCACACTATCTTACAAAAAGGAAGTGAAGGGGAAGAACATAGGAATATTACATGTAAGTAATATAAAATAGAGGTGTGGGTTATTTAGGAAACAACGGATAAAAATTATACATACTTAAACATGATTTAAATTGATCACTAAACACAGCCTTCCGAAATTCCAGAGTAGTGAAACAACTTAAATCACCTAATGAAAGCAAGTCTTTCGGTCGAGACTCCATACCAGTTAGGTTCCTGTCAGGGTATCCTGATGCAATACTTAACAATCATGTATAACCGCTCGTTCGACGAGAGATCCATATGCAAAGACTGTAAAGTTGCATAGGTCACACCAGTATTCAAGAAAGGTGAGTTACAGGCTCATATCGTTAACGTCGATATGCAGCAGGGTTTTGGAACATAAATTGTGTTCGAACATTATGAATTACCTGGGAGAGAACGGTATATTGACAGTCAAAACTATGAGGTAACGGGCGAATTGTGGCGCCCCGAAAATATTCTAAGGCGTAGCCGCCCACAGCCAAGTATGCATAAGCTGTCAAAATTACACACACGTGTTGGACAGTGACAACACGATGAGGAAAGGACACTGCCTGAATTTTATGTCAGCGGCCAGGGCAGGTAACCGGAATGCTAATGGCCACACGGCAGAAAATTCCGCTGGTGCACTTGGAATTCAAATAACCAAATTTTCAACTTATTTATGTAGACCTGTGACGTCAGCATAACGTCGAGAACATTTTAGCTGTGTCTGCGAGGATGAGCAGCTATGCAAACATCTCTCTCAGTGCTGGACTGGCAGGTACGCCTCAGCCACGATTATAAGGTGAACGCATGCACATCCAGAGGGTGACTTGGCTCTTACTTACATAGACATATGACATCAGTATAATACTCGAAGAATTCTAACTGAATACCCGAAAATAGAAGCACAACCACTGCTGACTGTAGGTAGCAGCGGCCTGAGAACCATCCAGCAGTGGCTTGTGTCCTGAGTCGGCACGTCGGCGCATGCGCGTGTTGGAACCTATGTTGGGGACAGTTCGCTGATACGTCGCGATTGACGATAGTTCAAAAGTGTTTTTAATGTGCGATGAGTATTTGTGCATTGTATTATTTTCGGCTGTTATACGGTGTGGGCGCGTTTTCACAGCATTTTAAATGCATTATTTTGACAATTTACGAGCTATTTGCAAGTCTGTACATCAGTGTACCGCATTGTTTCGGTAATTTACGAGTAGTTTGCGGGTCGGTATGCTGTGTACTGTATTATTTGGACAGTTCAGAATTAGTGAACTTTTTGCAGTGTGTTATACATGCATTATTTTGACAATTTATGTGTTGTTTGCATGTCTGCATATCTTCTTCTTCTTCTTCTTCTTGCGTTACGGCCTCTGTAGGACCACGGGTAGCCCCTTTGTGGACTGCATTTTCCTCTTCTTCTCCCAGAACCTCTTCATTCTTTCTCTCGTGTCTGCACATCAGTGTACTGCATTACTTCGGTGACTTACAAGTAGTTTGCAGTCTGTATGCTGTGCATTGTGACCCCAAGCATGTCAGAGTGAGTGTTTTTTTATCAGTGTAACAACTAAACTACGTGAACTCCATCCCTAAGTAAATTGTTCCAAAATGAATAATGTACACTCATTCCTATCCAGCAGCCCAGAACAGGCTGATTACTTGTCTCGCCATTTTTCCCCAGACCGCCATGGGACGACAGAGCCCTCTGGTTGCAGTACTGCGTACTTGGTCAATTGGACTCCAGACCTTATGGTGCACACACTGGATGGAGCTACTGCCTCAAATTGTTTAATAAAGACTGCATGCAAAATAAAGACTTACGTCCATCCTATCCAGCTGCTAGTACAGGCTGAGTCCTTTTCCCACCAAGGAAGAGGTTGTGGTCAGATGACGTAGGTAAGTGGAGGTAGCCCAAGTGACCTTTTTTGCCGCCATTTTCTTAGGTTAGTGGAGGTAGCGTAAGTTTCCATTAAATTTGAACTTCCCACTATTTTCTTGGGGAGGAGAGGGGAGGGGGTTAGGTTAGTGGAGGTACCCTAATTGACCTATTTTCCCGCCAAAATTTGAACTTCCCAGCTAAACGTCATTGCGACGTTGCCATATCTTTCGCCGCCATCTTGAATAAATTTGGCAACAACACAGATTGGGGTGACACTCTGTTTTCCCTACTACTTCAGCGTGATGCTTATTCCCCTCGAGAAGGTCGTTTTCCTCCAGGCAAGTAACAATGTTTGATATTAGAATGTGCTGTAGTAGTCTCTACATACAAAAGCAAGTTATACATGACATTAGTTCTGCTGACAAGTTCTACTCGCTTTCTTGTAGGTGGGTGTGACGTGCGTTCTTTTCCAACAATGTGGAAATTTCACTGCTCAAGGTATCTGCTGTCTAATGTGTAGCTAATTCATTTGCAAATTATGTGTACTTCATAGGGAGTCCATCTGTGCCTGGGTCCTTGTTTAGTTTTTGCGATTTAACTTCTCCATGTGCGCCATGTGTCATAATCGATGAGACAATATACCTGGAGACAGTATGTTATGCTCTCTGTCGTTTTCACATGTAAGTACTTTCAGTGATCCTGAGGGGTTTCAGTAACAGTAAAACATAACTTCGAAGATACTGCGGGGAAGCGCGTTTGACCCTTGCCGTTCGTGTTGTTTATTAATGACCTGGTAGGCAATATCTGTAGTTACATCAGACTTTCTACATATAATGGAGCTATCTGTAATAAAGTAATATCTAAAAAAGATGCCGCATAAATATTCGGTCACAGTTTTATAAGATCTGAAAGTCATGCTACGATTGGCAACTTGCTGTAAATGTTCATAAGTGTAAAACCGTGCGCTTCACAAAAGGCAAAAACGTATCAGTTGATTCATACAAACACCCATGTGGTGCCATCTGTGAGAATATGAAATGGAATGATCTCATAGGCTCAATGTTGATGACAAACTTCGTTTCATTGATAGGATGTTCGTAAAATACAGTCAGTATACAAAGGAGATACCTTTCAAAACATTCGTACAACCCATTCCTGAAGAGGATGGTATCCATGACACGCAGGGCTAACAGGCGATACCTAACACTTAGAAAGAACAGCGTTTCTTCACAGTATCTGTTAGTAAGTGCGGAAGCCTCAGAGAGATCCTCTCACAACTCCAGTGGCAAACATTCGAAGAGAGGCATTGTGCATTGCGGTCTGGTTTACTGTTCAAATTTCGAGAGCGTACCTTACTAGAAGAGTCAAACAATAAATTTCTTCCTCCTACGTACGTCTCGCGAAAAGACCAGGAAGGTAAAATTTGGAGACATTCAAGCTCACACGGAGGCTTACCAAGAATTGTTTTTCCCGCAAACCATTCGCGACGGGAACAGGAAAGGAGACAGGTAACAGTATCATACGAAGTACTCCCCGCAAACATCGTAATGTGGCTTTCAGATTATAGATTTAGAGGTGGGAAGGCAGCACAAATGTTCACAGGTTTGTTTGGATCACGGGAGAATGTAACGGAAGTGCTGAATGACATGAACTGGTGTTTGCTTGGAAGTGGGAGTCACCTAATCTGCAAAGTGCTACGGAAAACTATGAAGAACTAGTATTGCGAGGAATTTAGGAATTCACTATAGCCCTTTACATTTCTCAGCAATAGGGCATGTGAAACAAGATTAGACTAATAACAATGTGCACAGGGGCAGATAAGCAGTCATTCTTTCCACTGCCCGCCTCGTTGGCCGTGCAGTCTAACACACGGCTTTCCGGGTGGGAAGGAGCGCCTGGTCCCCGGCACGAATCCGCCCGGCGGATTTGTGTCGAGCTCCGGTGAACCGGCCAGTCTGTGGATGGTTTTTAGGCGGTTTTCCATCTGCCTCGACGAATGCGGGCTGGTTTCCCTTAATCCGCCTCAGTTACACTATGTCGGCGATTGTTGCGCAAACAAGTTCTCCACGTACGCGTAAACCACCATTACTCTACCACGCAAACATAGGGGTTACACTTGTCTTGTGTGAGACGTTCCCTGTGGGGTCCACCGGGGGCCGAACCGCACAATAACCCTGGGTTCGGTGGGGGCGGCGGAGGGGTGGACTGCGATAGTTGTCGTGGGGTTGTGGACCACTGCGTCTTCGGCGGGGACGGAGCCTCTCCGTCGTTTCTAGGTTCCCTGTTAACATACAATACAATACAATACATTCTTTCCACTACCCATTTGCTAATGTATCGAGTAAAAAGCTTATACACGGCTCATGAATTAGGCCTGTTTCTGCTGATCTACTGCTGCCTAAAAGGCAGCACGAGGAGCGATCTATGATCAGCATGTCGCCAGCCGCTCCACCCGTTACCGCCAATAGATGAATCCTGATGATGCGTCTTTGTTCAATCAGATTCTCAGTTGACCGCATAAGGGCTGAGTCGACTCCATACCTCACCTCCCTATCTCATAAAAAATTTGAGGAGGTATCGGAAATTGAACCCGCCTCCTTCCCGCACCGATGGAAGCGATGCTAACAGTTTTTAATGCAGTAATAACATATTGTGTGTCTCTCCACAGCATGAGAAAGAGAAAATAATGCCGTGACAAATCTGACAAGACAAAAATTACATACAAATTACAACTGCACTTTTTTATTCCAGTTATTAAGGAACAGAGTGTGACAACAAGTGGTATTACGTAAATGGTGTAACAGATAATAGACATTACGCTACCTCTTTCAATACAAAACAAAAACGGACCTTTCCCTCTCCGTGGGTGCGTCCCTTGCCAATGCCATTATAACTCGTGCTGGAGCCTGGAGCGCTTTCACGTGTGATGATGGATCCTCTCCACTGTCTTGGTGTTCAGAATCATCATTTGTGATAATTACATTCTGCTAACCGGCATACCCCAACTCAGTGGATTATGAAGAAATGCACTGCCTACAAAATTACCATAATACTTTAGATGTGATATGCATGGGCTGCAATTTTTGTATGCCAGTTTCAGATCGTTTGCCGACTTGATAAACCACAAGTGTTCTATATCGAATTGCTGCTTTTCGACTTCCTCTGCATCACTGTGGCATATTGTAAATACACTCCTGGAAATTGAAATAAGAACACCGTGAATTCATTGTCCCAGGAAGGGGAAACTTTATTGACACATTCCTGGGGTCAGATACATCACATGATCACACTGACAGAACCACAGGCACATAGACACAGGCAACACAGCATGCACAATGTCGGCACTAGTACAGTGTATATCCACCTTTCGCAGCAACGCAGGCTGCTATTCTCCCATGGAGACGATCGTAGAGATGCTGGATGTAGTCCTGTGGAACGGCTTGCCATGCCATTTCCACCTGGCGCCTCAGTTGGACCAGCGTTCGTGCTGGACGTGCAGACCGCGTGAGACGACGCTTCATCCAGTCCCAAACATGCTCAATGGGGGACAGATCCGGAGATCTTGCTGGCCAGGGTAGTTGACTTACACCTTCTAGAGCACGTTGGGTGGCACGGGATACATGCGGACGTGCATTGTCCTGTTGGAACAGCAAGTTCCCTTGCCGGTCTAGGAATGGTAGAACGATGGGTTCGATGACGGTTTGGATGTACCGTGCACTATTCAGTGTCCCCTCGACGATCACCAGTGGTGTACGGCCAGTGTAGGAGATCGCTCCCCACACCATGATGCCGGGTGTTGGCCCTGTGTGCCTCGGTCGTATGCAGTCCTGATTGTGGCGCTCACCTGCACGGCGCCAAACACGCATACGACCATCATTGGCACCAAGGCAGAAGCGACTCTCATTGCTGAAGACGACACGTCTCCATTCGTCCCTCCATTCACGCCTGTCGCGACACCACTGGAGGCGGGCTGCACGATGTTGGGGCGTGAGCGGAAGACGGCCTAACGGTGTGCGGGACCGTAGCCCAGCTTCATGGAGACGGTTGCGAATGGTCCTCGCCGATACCCCAGGAGCAACAGTGTCCCTAATTTGCTGGGAAGTGGCGGTGCGGTCCCCTACGGCACTGCGTAGGATCCTACGGTCTTGGCGTGCATCCGTGCGTCGCTGCGGTCCGGTCCCAGGTCGACGGGCACGTGCACCTTCCGCCGACCACTGGCGACAACATCGATGTACTGTGGAGACCTCACGCCCCACGTGTTGAGCAATTCGGCGGTACGTCCACCCGGCCTCCCGCATGCCCACTTTACGCCCTCGCTCAAAGTCCGTCAACTGCACATACGGTTCACGTCCACGCTGTCGCGGCATGCTACCAGTGTTAAAGACTGCGATGGAGCTCCGTATGCCACGGCAAACTGGCTGACACTGACGGGGCGGTGCACAAATGCTGCGCAGCTAGCGCCATTCGACGGCCAACACCGCGGTTCCTGGTGTGTCCGCTGTGCCGTGCGTGTGATCATTGCTTGTACAGCCCTCTCGCAGTGTCCGGAGCAAGTATGGTGGGTCTGACACACCGGTGTCAATGTGTTCTTTTTACCATTTCCAGGAGTGTAGTTATCATTTACACCCGGTATAAGGTGCAAAGAGAGTTCTGCATTGATAGTGTTCAAAAGAACTTGGTTTCCTTCATTTTCTGACTAAAAAAACTGCACACATTAGTAACATATGCAAATTCGTACATTCACATGCTCTGCCGCTCATTTTTTTGCAACTTAGGAAACTTCTCCTCCAGCATGTAACGTGGGCCATTATTGCAACGGCGTGCCACAGAATCTTCGTTCTGCTCACTAATTTCTCCAGATAGCCATTTTGGATCAGAGAGCTAACGCTCCTTTTCTCCGAACACCGATCACTCACTTCTTAGAAGGATCAGTCTCTTAGGAGCAGTTCAGGAGTGGATTTGCTATCTATACTGTGTGCACAGTGACGTATCTGTCATGTGATTTGTATGCAGCCTTCAATGTGTCACATATTTCCCAGTTTTAACCTGATGCCACAGTGCGCACGTCTACGTATCAAGGTGTATGCGGTGCACTGTACGCCATACCACTAGCAATGCAAGCTTTCAGCTACGGAGGCAGTCTGTGCGTCGACAACAGACTCTAATATGAGATAGATCGGGGAGTACACTCTGCCATGCCCTTCACAGTGGTTTGCAGAGTGTGTTAGCAATCGGAGATGTGACGAATGAAGTCGAATCCGTGTGGTGAGTGAGTGAAGTCGGAGACGTGTGAGGAGCGCGGCTGCGCTGGTTCGCTGTCGCCTCCCCGTTAATGGCCTCAGCCGGCGCTGGCGGGCCAGGGGAAATAAAACACGAATTAGAAGGGGCCGTCCTAGTGGCAGCGAGCGTTATTGCCCGTCGTAAAACATCCCGGGCCAGTCGCCGCCTCCTGAATACCAAGCAGCGGCAGGGACCCACGTAATGTTGATTATCCTCACTTACTACTTGCTCCATTGCAGGTCTCTGAAAGATGAATCATTGCCTGGGCCTGTGATGTTGAAAAGCAGCTGATACCAATGAAGCGCAGGCATATCGGTCATATGTAGTCCCTGTTGCATCCCGCATAGAACTTGTAAACGTTTTAGCTGCACCCACGACTATAATTTAGCGCAGATCCCACGAGCGGACAACTGACAACAGTATTGCTCATCTACTGAACGTCTGCTAATTGAGTACACACTTGCCTTTGAAAATTGGTTATTTGAAGCACGGTAAGTATACACAGAGACATTGTGACGATGTGTGGAGCGGCACAGGGTATCAGCACGGTGACCATTCCTTTGGGTTCTCCTGATACGGCAGCAGGGCTACGCGCTCCGACAGTAGAAGGGGGCCACACTGTCTTCTCGGAAGTATCCTTGTTCTGCGTTCAGCATTACGGTACACGTATCTGTGTGTGAAGGCCTTAGAGGGAACTTTAATCTATGGTTATTTTAATTAATGTCTTAGTCAGAAGTAATACTATGAAAAGAATGTTTCCTGTCGTTTCGTTTTCCAAGAATGTTAGGAAAATGGTTCAAATGGCTCTGAGCACTATGGGACTTAACTTCTGAGGTCATCAGTCCCCTAGAACTTAGAACTACTGAAACCTAACTAACCTAAGGACCTCACACACATCCATGCCCGAGGCAGGATTCGAACCTGCGACCGTAGCGTTCGCTCGGTTCCAGACTGTAGCGCCTAGAACCGCTCGGTCACTCCGGCCGGCGAATGTTAGGAGGTAGAGGGGAAGGGGGAGTGGAGGTAGCACATATAGGATTATTCGTAAGTACCTCCAGAATTTCAGAAGATGGCTGCTCAAAACCTGCAAACAGACACACATCAGTGGACAGAACATCTGTCCAAGTTTGTAACTCACACCAAAGGTATTCAATATGGGGTTCTTTTGTGGTGTGGCAAGCGTCGCTTGGTGGGTGCAAGTCGTCGAGACGATGTGTCTGGTAAGGGCGAAGGCAGCCCGCTTTACGAATCTCGTAATTGAGTTGCCTATCTGCAGGTGCTAACTAATTCGTTGTGACAATACGGAGACAATGGCTAACAATGAAACTTGAGAACAGCACAGTCTACAGGTGCAGTCTGTAATTATAAGAGTTCTGCTAACCATTAGTAAGTAGTCTTCCATTTACCTGTGGGACACGGATACATAGCAGTAACTTGCAGCAGTTGTCTGGTAATCTGTCGTGGTTTGATGGTAATCAAAGAGTTAAGTCAATCATTATCTAGGGCACAGGACCTGCCGTGATGGTCCGGAGTGGCATTGGGTACACAGCACGACCACCTCTGGTTCATGTAACTGGTAATTTAGAAATCAACCATTAAGTTTATGACGTGTTAAAACCGGAGATTGTGCCCTTTCTACGGGCGCCTGTGAAGCTAAATTCCAAAACATTAACACAAGGCTGCATTTTTCTCGTAGTATCGTGTCCTACCTGTTGCCGTAGTCAGCTCGTTTTCCATCGTGAGTTGACGAGAGACCAGCAGGCCATTTTTCTGAAGCTCGATGCGCAGGCAGGTTAAAACGATTGCTGCTGCCAGAACTGTGTACTAAATTTCGAAAACTGTGTAACCCTAAATCAACCTTAAGCCGGCCAGAGTGGCCGAGCGGTTCTAGGCGCTTCAGTCTGGAACCGCGCGACCGCTACGGTCGCAGGTTCGAATCCTGCCTCGGGCATGGATGTGTGTGATGTCCTTAGGTTAGTTAGGTTTAAGTAGTTCTAAGTCCTAAGGGACTGATGACCTCCGATGTTAAGTCCCATAGTGCTCAGAGCCATTTGAACCATTTTGAAATCAACCTTAAATTTAATAATGTACTGTTCATACTAAACGGTGGTTGTAGAGTACCTTGTCGCAGCAAGGAAATCAAAAATTTGGCAGATTTTTCTTTTAGTAAATTTCTATAGCAGACTTGGATCCACTGGAAGAGCGCCACACAAAGGTGTCGATAAGAAGTGAGCCCTCGCTTCTGTATGAATGTCTGCTTGCCTTCAGCTGTGCCTGTATAAGCTTTCATCTTTCTAAATATTAATAGCTTTGCCTTCTCGTAAATTTTCCTTGCTTTATGTGTCTTTCGTCCGTGGGGAGCCAACCACGTGGTAGAACATTACAGTTGTTGGGCTACCGGAATCACTAACTGTCCGATCTCATGTTTCCTTTAAATAATGTTAACTGTTCATGATTGTGTGATGTGATATTGTTGCAATTTGGGCACTATACCTAGAAATTGTGTCTCCACAAACCACGTGGGCACGCGGGAGTTCTGCGAAAAGTGTACCGTTTCACTAGTTACTGCGATCAGTTATCAGGCAACAGGAGTTGTATGAATGATTCACGCCAATGATTTTAGTTGTAGATTATAGCGGTGAACGTATCGACGCTTTTCTTCAATGTTTTAGGAATTAATGTTATCAGGAATTGTGTACATGTCTCACATCCATATCTTACAAATAAATGATTTTATACACAATTTTCTCCTGCATTCCGAGGTTACGTTTTTGCACCGAAGCCACTCACCTCGTAGCTTTCCTGTTAGCACATCCAACGCGTTTCCTTACGCACAGATCCAGTGATTAATTTCCCCTTTCATTTTAAAACAAATGGTTTTGATTAAGTCTTATTTTCAGGTGTGTTGCTGGGAGCTGATCTTCTGCACAGTGTTCTTGCATGTGCTATTTTATTTTAAATGGTTGATTCTCGTGAACAGTGCACGGGAAATACTATTAATTACGTCGCATCCCCTATAAGCGATACCACGACATACGTATTTTTATGAGTTTTTGGTCTGTGATCAAATTAATTTATTTTCCGACTCGGCCAAATCTTGATTAGTTGCATAGTTAGAGTCGATGGCGACCCTAATCTTCTCACGTTAATTTCGCAATCAATTGGCATTTCCATTCCCACTTTTAACATAATAACCCGTAGTAACAGGTTAGTTACTGCATGGGCCTTGTTCACAGCACAAACGGAACTCTTTACGTTACATATTCGCAATGCAGTGAGCCAGTAAAGTGATTTGGTAAGAATTGACTTGAATACAGTAATCAGCCACGAGTATAGTGTAAAATGTTTATTTACATTTAAACATTGTAACCTCCCCGCGATAAAAGAACTGATAATATTTTAAATGCTAATGGTCGTATAGCTAAGTGTAAGCTCCCCAGAAACATATTAATAGAAGTGGCAATAAATCTGAACTAGCAATCTGACCCAAATGTAACTTGCGCACAAAATATGAAAGTCATTTCAGTGATAATAAAATCTCAGTGACAATGAAAACACAAATAGACCGAAATGTCGATCTTTGGCCCTGTTCACTAATTAAACTGTAATTGTTACCTTAGTAAAACTGGATCTGCTCTTATTCTGCGCCACAGCTTGGAGGAAATGCATTGCAATAATTTTTTTTTTTAATTTAACTGAAAATTTTCTTTAAGGAAATGCAAGGGAATCAAATGATTCTTTTTTTTTTGTTAGAAATTGCTTTGAAATCAAAATTATTATTGGGGGGATTCTTGAAAGTTAATTACAATGAATATACATTAGATTATCTGATGAGCGCAATGCTGCTTGAATACGTTATTTAATAAAAATATACCTTGTCCTGAATCATGACCAGAGTGCGATGTCGACACCCGCCGACTGCTCACACACAACTAAACTGTCTCGCATCTAGACCGCGACTACGTCATCTCCGACGCGCTACTCGCAACTGCTAGCTCGCAACTGAACTGAACTCTCGCGCTACTGCCTCGCAACTGCACTGGGCTAGCACTACCGACAGACTGACTGCTCGCTACTGCGAGTCGAGCGCAACTGCACTAACTACATGCTCTCTGGTCAGAGATTCTGTGGCTCGCCATCGCTGCCCATGAAACGTACGCGTTTCATAACCCTCCACTGGGGGGGCAAAAATTTGGCAGCGATGGTGAGTCATTTGGACTTGCCAATCGCGGCAAAATTTTTCCTTTAATTAATCAACTTTACAATTTACAGAATATTCAGATATAGTACATGAGTTAAATGTGGTGCACATGCACCGAGTACAAAACATTTCAGACAAGACAAAATATAAGTACAAAACATATTAGTAAATCAGAAAAATGTATATACAAATTATTTGATAGATAACAAAGTGCACACGCACTGTAAGATTCTGTAGCATTTTCAGAACAAATAAATAGAATGGCAAAATATCATGTTCACAAGTGACATGAGTGCACATGCACTGCAGTTCAGAACATATCAGCATATGGCGAAATGTATATACAATGAGTAACAAATGACATAAGTGCATACGCACTGAAGTACAAAATCATAAAAGGTATACAGAATAAGCACAAATCATATTGAAAAATGAGAAAAGTGCACAGGCACTGAAGTTCAGTAGAAAACATATTAACACATAAGTGCATATGCACTGAAAACTTTTGAACATTTTCATAACAAATAAACGCAAGGGTAAAAAAATCATCAAATCACAAAAAGTATATACAATATAGATGACAAGAGTGCACATATACTGCACTTCAGAACAAATCGAAAAATGTCTTTAGTATTTTCACAACAAATAAACATAATGGCAAAAATCATGTCGACAAGTGACATAAGTGTACTTGCACTGGAGTTCAACAAATAAAAAAAAACGTATAGTCCATGAACATAAATGATGTTAGCTAAAAAAATTACTTTCACTATTAGGATAGGAAAGGGAAGGATTGCATCATGGTTGTAGCACTTAAGATTGCACGTGGCTGCACTGAAAGTCCATATCTTTCCACAAAGTACAACACCAAGTGACACAATTTGAAGTTCTTTTCCCAGAAGTATTTATCAGCGTAACCAAGACACTGAAATGTCGTAGTAATCTTCCATGTTATCATTTAGGCATTACATCAGGTACACCAAACAGTGGTACCATAATAACGTCTCCATCGCTAATAACGTCTCCATCGCTCACGGTGGTGGACAGCATGTCGTGTCAACACCACGCTCTTACAAGGCAACACCAACGTAGAATTAGTGCAAAAACCAAATATAGTGCTCCATGATCATGAGGATGGACAAGACAAATGGATATTACAGTAATTCCGGGTAGTTAGGTCAGAAGGTGAAGGACATTAAGTAACAGACAAGTCTTGATTAGTAGTTACATTAGTAGTTTGCGGCATTCATAGCCTAGTTATTGAACATTTCTGTACCATATATTTAGTATTACAGAATAATGTTCATAAAATTAAATTATTGCCATCATGGGTAGTCGTATTACAATAAACAGCGGCAGTCTTTGGCCAGTTACAAACCATATTTAGTATGACAGAATAATGTTCATCAGAAGTCTTCATTGAAAAGGAGAGTCAATTATTGGCCTAGCATTAACATAATTATTGGCACTCATTGGCCAGTTATTGAAAACAAGAGCTAATTAATGTCATAATTAATAACATAATTCGTTTAGTGACACTAATAATTGGCACTCATTGGCCAGTTACAGAACATGAAAGGTCATAATTCATTTAATTATATTAATTATTGGCACTCAGTGGCCAGTTACAGAACATGAAAGGTCATAAATCATTTAATTATATTAATTATTGGCACTCAGTGGCCAGCAAGTATTGAATAGTATAAAACATTGTTCATCATTCAGTATTATTCATCTCATTAAGAAGTCATTATTAAAAATCAATTAATTACAATCATAGCATTAATAATCATGGGCATTATAATTAGTCTCATTACAATAAACAGTGGCAATTATTAGCCAGTTACAAAGCATTATTTAATTTTTTTTTTGTATCATTAAGAAGTCAATACTGAAGTGACATACTATTCAGAGCTGATCAGTATTATTCAGAATATTCTGAAACTAGTAACATTATTTGGGACTGGTAATAAAGTGCTAGCAATGCATTGCTTTGGGTAATAAGGGAAAGCAAGAAGAAAAAAAGAAAAAAAAATTACTTCTAGGTTGTTCCTGTAAATGAAAAATGTGTAACGTCACTCGTCATGAGTCAGCTGTAGCAAGGGTGTGACACAAGGCAGTATATGTGATCACATTTATAAATTATAGACACAAATGGGTAAAAAAATAAAATGCAAGTACTAGTATAGGCTTAATAAGTAACAAGTTTAGTAAGTATCATGAAAAGCTTCTCCTGGAAAAAATACAAAATGAATTATTGAGCTGAAAGAAGAAACGCAGACTATGCTGAAAAGTAGTGAACTTCGAATTAACAGGTAGTGAAATGTGTATAAAAAATGTGTTCCATAGCTGTCCTTTCCAAAACCTTCAGTCATCCTACTATGCAATATAACACCTGCTGTCAAAGCAAACTGCAACAAATACCTAAATAACTACATAGCATAAATACATAACTTCAACATTATCCTCATCTGTAAAGAAAAAAAAACTTCATTATCCATCACTTCATTATCCATATTATCATAACTTCATTAATATCATCACCTGTAAAGAAAAACTTTATTATTCATAGTAGTATATTCTTCATCATTACTCTTCATCAGCATTCATTATCATCTGCAAAAAATCACTTTATTATTCATTATACAACTATTCCTTATCTCTAGCATATTTCATCACTTAAAACTAAGATGTGTAGTTCTGTCTGACAGCTTGCATCAATCGCCTTGTATTCTGAAAGAAAAAATTAGTTAAGACTGCTATTCTACGATGTGTATAGTATATTCTTGTTAATGCTTGTTAATCCTAATCCATTTACTCTTCCTCATAAAGTTATTGCATCTTCTTTCGTTTATTCCGTAGGTGAAATTCTCATTTCTGTTTAATTTATTTCCTTTATGCATCATTTGTTTCTGAAATTGATGAACAAAGATTAATGGCTTGCATTTAAATCATATACCCATTAAATAATGACTGGTTAATGGTGACACAATTAAGCATACAGCATAACATGACAGAAAACGTAATATGTCAAAAGCATAGACAGTGTTCAAAGGCAAGAATGTACAGAGAATATCACAATGCAGCAGCAAAAAAAAAAAAAAAAAAAAAAATGTAAAATAGTCACGATGTTGAGATATCATAGGGCAAAAAATGTCAAAATCAACTGGTGTGTTATACTTTAGCTATTTCATAATGTATACAAATAAAACAGGAAAACAATCATACACACAAAAAAAAAATGAAAAATGTGCACGGTCTGATGTGTAACGACAAGAAGAGCGACCTGCTAACTTCACCTTGCCGGGCACTTGCCAAGAAAAAATACGATTGTCATCAATAATTAGTCTTGTGAATATAATTGCAGAAATGTTCATAAAAATTACCAAATAGCATTACAGTGTGATAAATCGTAAAGTATGTTCACTCAATAAAGGGTTTTATGTTGGATAAGTGGTGGTTTCCTTTCGATTTTCTGGTTCTCAGAGTTTCGACGTGTACAACATTGGGGTGAGGAATACTGCGAATCCGATATGGACCTGCGTATAGAAGTTCAAATTTACTGCACTTACCTTTTAATTTGCTGGATAAATAGTATGTACGTACTAATATCTTCTGTCCAATGTGAAAGTCGCGGCGTCTACAAACCTGTTTTTGCTGTCTTCTCCGGCGCTCTGCGGCACGTTTGATGTTGTTCAGCGCAATGTCAATTATTTCGTGGTGTCTTAGTCGACGAGATGTCGGGAAGTTTACTAATTCTGTGATTTTGTTAGGTGGTTCAACGTTTTTCAGTATAACATACGGAGATAGCATAGTGGATTCATTTGGAATGGAATTAATTACATCTTGGAATGAGAATATGTGTGTGTCCCAATTAATGTGTCTTTTGTGGCAGTATATTCTACACAGTTTACCAATTTCTTTCATTAATCGTTCACAGGGGTTCGAAGAAGCATGGTACTTGGATATATAGATCGGAGAAATTTTTCTAGCTCGTAACATGCGTGTCCATATAGCAGATCGAAATTGTGATCCATTGTCAGAAATTACTTTCATCACATGTCCTACATGAAATAGAAAATGTTTTACAAATGCTTTCGAAACAGTTTTAGCAGTAGCTTTGCGTAACGGAGTGAAGGTAACAAATTTTGAAGTGAGTTCAACAGCGACAAAGATGTAGCAAAAACCTCTGTTAGTTCTCGGAATTGGACCAAAAATGTCTACTGCGGCCATATGTCTTAATTTAACAGGTACAATTGGATGTAAAGGAGGAATATGTGAAGTGGTGTCAGAGTTAGCTTTCTGGCAAATTTTACATGACGCTAAAACTCGTCGTATACGTTTTTCCATGTTTGTAAAATAACAGTTCTGTCTCAATATAAGAAAACATTTTCTAGCTCCGTAATGTGCATAACTTAAATGAGTGTACCAGATTAATTTGTTAACCAGTTCGTCAGGAATGCATAATAACCAATTGTTGCTGTCTGGATGAGAGCGGCGAAACAGAATGTCATTGCGTACAGTGTAGTGGTTCCTAATCGTAACATTATTCTTATTTTGCCAAAGGTGTTTAATTTCTTTCCATACATTGTCTTTACTTTGCTCTTGTGCTATGTCCTGTAATGACGATGAAATAAAATTTTCAAATGCAACTTGCTGAATGTACATGACGCTGAAATTTGCTTTGCAGAAGTTGGTTGCTACGTCTTGCTGATTGTTGCTGAGAGAACGCGATAGTGCGTCTGCTATAACATTTTGTGTGCCGGGAATGTGAACAATCGTAAAATTAAATTCTTGTAAATACAGTTTCCATCTACTTAATCTATCGTGTGTGAATTTAGCCGAAAGTAAAAATTGTATAGCTCTATGGTCTGTGTAAACGGTGGTGTGTCTGCCATAAAGAAAATGCCGAAATCTCGTAAAAGCCCATACAACACATAACGTTTCCAGTTTTGTAACAGAATAATTTCTTTCAGCAGGTGACAAAATGCGGCTTGCAAATGCGATGTTTTTGATTACTGTAGAGCCATCTTCTTCAATTTCCTGAAAAATGTGTACGCCTAAAGCTGTGTTGGAACTGTCGGTGGCAATGGAAAAATTTCTAGTAAGATCTGGGTGCGATAAAAGTGGAGCATTCAACAAAGCATGTTTCAGGTTCACGAATTCAGAATGTGCTTGCTTATCCCATGACCAAATAGTGTTTTTACCCGTTAACTGACATAATCTAGGTGTGTCTAAAGCAGAGTGATGAATAAATTTGCGAAAAAAGTTAATTAAGCCCAAAAAACTGCGTAATTGTTTCTTCGTTGTAGGAACAGTAATGTCACGTAGAGCTTGAAGTTTTTCTGGATCAGGCACAATGCCTTCTGCTGAAATTACATGTCCAAGAAATTTTATAGAAGTTTTGCCAAAATGCGATTTACTGAGATTAACTGTGAGTCCTTGTGCACGAAAAGTTTGCAACAGTCGTTCTAAAATCACATTGTGTTCAGACCAGTTAGCTTCTGCGATAAGAATGTCATCTACGTACGTCGTAATTCTGTCTTTAAGTTCTGTCGGAAGTATTGTGTTCAAATCGCGAATAAAAACTGCAGAAGAAATAGTTAAGCCGAACGGTAATTTACAAAATTGATAACAGTCACCAAAACAGAGAAAAGCTGTGTACTTTCTACAATTCGGATGAAGTTGAATTTGCCAAAATCCCGATTTCAAATCTAGTGTAGAATAAATAGCTGTACCGTGAAATTTCTGTAGTAATTCTTCTAATGTCTGTGGTCGATCTGTTTCATTAATAATTATGTCATTGAAGTGACGGGAATCAAGTACGAGGCGAAGTGAGCCATCTTTTTTCTTAACAATATGTAGCGGGTTTATGTACGGACTAACTGCTGGTTCTATAATTCCTTGATCGAGCATATCCTGCAACTCTTTTTTAACTTGTTCTCTATGAATATACGGAATAGGATAATGCTTTGCTTTAAATGTGTCGTGCTGTTTGACTTGAAATTCATACATAAATCCGGACATAGTACCAGGAATATTGTCGAAAACTGGAGCTTGCTGCAAAAGAATTTTGTGTAATTGCGTTCGTTCGTCGTCTGTATTTGCACTGCTTTGTTTAACTTTATCGGAAATCATCTGCATTACGTCGTAGTCAGCTTCGTCTGGAGTATTATAGTTATGTACGTACGTATCCGTGAACAATGTGGAACTACAGTCTATGTTACTTGTTGCGGAAATGACCTCTGTGCGATTAATTGTTTGTTCTTCCGCAGATAAGGAATGCTGAAATTCTAAAGCTAATTGTACATTTTCGTCCTTCAACATTAAATAAGAGTTTTGAAAATCAACCACTGCGTCGTGTTGTACGAGAAAATTAATACCTAAAATTACGTCTGTTGTCAATAAAGTAACAATCCAAAAATTTGAGTGAAAAGTATGACCTCCAATACAAAATGATAAATGTGTCTGTAATTTAACGTCTACTCCTTTACTCGATACTGCTCCTTTTACTTTCGTTTTGCCTAATGGTAATGTGGGACAGGTGTTCTCTTTGTTACACTCGTTAAAAGTTTCTTCATTTATTACTGACATAGGTGATCCGGAATCGATTACCGCTGAAAATTTCGATGAACCAATTTTAATTTCGATGACAGGATGTGAAATGGTTTTCCGAATAACTGGTCTTTCGTGTAAAAGAGTGTCTCGGATGTCGTCAAAAGTAATAACATTTTCGTGAACAACATTCTGCGTGTCAAAGGTAGTGCTTGTGTTATTGGAAGATGCGTCCTGTACAGTGTCTAGTCAGATTCTATCTGACGTGTTATTGTTATCAGGAGGATGCTGTGGCATTTCTACAATTTGAACAGTTCTATTACTTCTTCCAGACGTATTACGCTCTGGATGATACCTACTGTCGGGTTCATTCATGAGAATAGGTTCTTGTGGATAATTTTGCTGTTGGTATGACCGACTGTTGTTAGATGTACGCTGAAAATTGTCGTCATTATTTTTACGTCTGTCGTAATAGTCATTCCTATACGGTGCATTGCGATAGGAATTTAAATACTGTCTTCTCTGTACGTAGTTATTTCCTTGCTGCCGTGCGTTACTATTTGTTGGATCTGGGACTATATTTGCACGCGGCGAAACATTGAAGTTGGGTTGACCTGGTGCATTACATTGTTGGTTAGGTATGCTAACCGGCTGGTTTTGTTGCTGTTGTGGTTGAAAACGTCTATTGTTACTAAAATGTGGTTCCTGTCGCTCATAATTTTGACGATACCGATAATTAGAATTTTGTCTGTTACCAATGTTCTGGTAGTTGTCGTTCCTAAAGCGTCTGTTACTTTTACTATTAAAATTACGTGTCTGATCATAACTGCTGTACGTTTGTTGGCCTTGGTTGTTATACGAAAAATTTTTGTTTACAAAAGAGTAATCTGATTGCTGTACTTCTAAAAGCTGCAGCAGATCCCTGAATGCCGAAATATTTTCTTTTTGCTGACCCGTTAGAAGTGACACTCGTAATGACCGTGGTAATTTGGAAATGCATAATTGTATGAGTGCACATTCACTGTACGGTTCACGTAGGTAAAGGTTTTGTTGGACCATGTGCTCAAAAAACTGCGTTACACTCGGAAAATTTGTGTTCTCATAATTCGGTAAACTAATTAACTGATCTTTAATTCCGCGTTGTGTCGTTTTCGACCAATACGCTGACAGAAAGGCATTCTGAAACTCTTCTACTGAATAGCATTGTCTCGCGATCGGTCTCATACGAGTTGCCGGTTCGCCTTCCAAAAAGCTGCAAATAAATTCAAGTTTATGTGTTACAGGCCAAGTCGGTGGAAAAGCAAAGCTAAATTGTTGTATCCAATCCAGCGGGTGAATCTGTGTTCTGTCATTCTTAAACACTTTAAATTTTCTTACTGACAGAAAATGTTTGTAATCGAAATTATCGTCTCTGTGTGATGGAACAGGCTCAGGATTGTAAGAGAATCTGTTGAACTGTGGTTGTTCGGAATCTAAGTCCCGTATTCTCTGTAGATTACCCAAATTATACGCGCTGCGTGAGTCTGGCAAATGTTCGAAAAGTGGCGTCTGCTGTGATGTGTTATTAACTGAAATATTTTTCATCTCTGCTACTTCTTGCTGTAAACTTGACAATTTTCTACGCAACGTGTTATTAGATGAATCAATCTCATTAATTGTCTGCTGTAAATTTTGAAATTCAGGTGTTTGGTTAAATGAAACCGGTGAAGTATCGTCCGATTTGCTGTCATTACTTTCAATGACGTCAATACGACTGGCCAGTTCATCACATTTCTCAGTCAGTATTTTAACCTGATCATCGGTTTTAGAATCAGACGCATTAATCTGTTTTTGCAAATTACGTGTAGTTTCGTTCAGTTTTTTAACATCATCTTTGACGACATCGGAATCCTGTGTTAGTTCTAATTGTTCGAGTCTATCGGTCACTGTTTGAAAATTTGTTGTGTATGTGTCTGTTTTCGATTTCAGATCAGAAATTTCGTCACGTAATTCTGTGTTCGACTGTTTGATGGTATTAATTTCGTCGGACACTGTGGCAATATTGTTGTCTACATATGTTTTTGCCTTCGCAAACATTTTACGGTTGTCTTCCTGTCTCTGAGCAGTGATTGTTTCCATTACTTGACGTTTTACTTTATTTTGATCCTCAATAATTTTGCGGAAACGCGTATCACTGTTTTGTATGTGAAGACTAAGACGTTCGTTAATTTGAGTATTCTGTTGGTCGAATTTCGCGTCAATCTTTTCATCCACTGTGCGCGAAAGTTCTGCTGTCATTGCTTTAAATTCGTCGCGTAATTGTGTAGCTTTTTCAGAGCATTGTTTAGCGACTGTACTGATTTCCGCTCTAAGTGTTTCTGTTGTGGCTGTTTGCATTTCCCTTAATTCCTGAGCAACAGACCTAATTTCTTTGCTACTTTTTCTTGAACAAGCCTCAATTTCCTCGCGTAAGTGTTCCTTAGTATCATGACACTGCGCGGCAACGGCTCTAATTTGTTCACTAAGTTCCCTGGAATTGCTGTCTAATTTTTCATTTCACTGTTTGGAATTGTTGTCTAATTTTTCATTAAGCTTGTCTTGTTTTTCGTTCTGTTGTTTGACCTGTTCACTAAGTAGTTTGAAATTTTGTTGCAAAAATGCCATAATTGGATCCGATAGAAAATTAGCATTTCTGTTCTCTGTGTTAATTAATGCTGGATCTGGAATTGTCTCATTTTCTGTAACCATTTGGTTATTCTGAGATTCACAAAAAGGTTTGTCAGTCGGATGTACACCGTCAGACATTATTTCGGAATTAAATAAATCCGGCGTACTTTCAGTATACTGATCATTTTCATTCGAAAAATTTGTCGGTACGTTACTTGAATTTTCCAAACCGGGTGTGTTAACCGGGTGTGTATAGCATTTTTGCTATAGTCACAATTATTCAAAAAAGAAATAAGCACAATGCAAAAGCAACACATAAATACAACAGAGCAACGAATTGCCGATGATCTGAGGAAAGAAAGTCACAAATTAGTGAAAGCGTTGCGCCAAATTCTAATTATATTTAAACAAATAAGAGCAGATATCTGTTTTTCAAAAGATTCTCAACGAAATACGATCCTGGACTGGGTGTCGCCAAGTGTAACCTCCCCGCAATAAAAGAACTGATAATATTTTAAATGCTAATGGTCGTATAGCTAAGTGTAAGCTCCCCAGAAACATATTAATAGAAGTGGCAATAAATCTGAACTAGCAATCTGACCCAAATGTAACTTGCGCACAAAATATGAAAGTCATTTCAGTGATAATAAAATCTCAGTGACAATGAAAACACAAATAGACCGAAATGTCGATCTTTGGCCCTGTTCACTAGTTAAACTGTAATTGTTACCTTAGTAAAACTGGATCTGCTCTTATTCTGCGCCACAGCTCGGAGGAAATGCATTGCAATAATTTTTTTTTTTTTTTAATTTAACTGAAAATTTTCTTTAAGGAAATGCAAGGGAATCAAATGATTCTTTTTTTTTTTGTTAGAAATTGCTTTGAAATCAAAATTATTATTGGGGGGATTCTTGAAAGTTAATTACAATGAATATACATTAGATTATCTGATGAGCGCAATGCTGCTTGAATACGTTATTTAATAAAAATATACCTTGTCCTGAATCATGACCAGAGTGCGATGTCGACGCCCGCCGACTGCTCACACACAACTAAACTGTCTCGCATCTAGACCGCGACTACGTCATCTCCGACGCGCTACTCGCAACTGCTAGCTCGCAACTGAACTGAACTCTCGCGCTACTGCCTCGCAACTGCACTGGGCTAGCACTACCGACAGACTGACTGCTCGCTACTGCGAGTCGAGCGCAACTGCACTAACTACATGCTCTCTGGTCAGAGATTCTGTGGCTCGCCATCGCTGCCCATGAAACGTACGCGTTTCAACATTAACGATTTCCTTTCTTTTTCCTTAAAAAAAAAGAAAAGAAAGAAAGAAACCGTGGTCTGATGGCTCTTCCAAGCTTTCATGTTGAGGCCTCGTTTAGCTGTTAATTGTTTGGTGCTATGGTGTTATATGAATAAGCGATATATTTGCCGAGCAGTTATATTGTACCTTTCAAAATTTTTCTGTCTATCGCTTGCAGTGTGTATGCACCATTAAATCCACTAACGACTTAATTGAGCACTATTCTAAGCTTTTGAGCATTACACCGATATTTTTATCGTTATTTTCAGTATCAGCACGAGCATCCAATGTCGTGATATCCTCACTGTGGGAGCGAATGCAACTAGGCTAGCCGACGGTGGCTCGACTACGAACTGGGGTCCTGAATCCAGTAAGAGGGAAAGAATCTCTATATGCAAGTTAGTCTTCAGGGGAGAGCAGTTTGAATGTCACGTAGAGAAAGAGCACGGAGGAAAGCACAATACGCGACCAGTGCAGCGACTGACAACAGAGCACAAGGGACAGAGCTCTAAGTGGTGTACGCGTACTTGGAGAAACTGTCTGCACAGCTATCGCCGACACAAAAAATGGTTCAAATGGCTCTGAGCACTATGGGACTTAACATCTATGGTCATCTGTCCCCTATAACTTAGAACTACTTAAATCTAACTAACCTAAGGACATCACACAACACCCAGTCATCACGAGGCAGCGAAAATCCCTGACCCCGCCGGGAATCGAACTCGGGAACCCGGGCGCGGGAAGCGAGAACGCTACCGCACGACCACGAGCTGCGGGCATCGCCGACACCGTGTAACAGAGGTGGAGTAAGGGGAACCAGCCCGCACTCGCCGAGGCAGATGGAAAATTGCCTTAAAAACTACATACTGGCCGCCACACCGGACCTCGACACTAATCCGCCGGGCGGATTCGTGCCGCGGACCGGCATTCCTTCCCGCCCGGAAAGCAGTGCGTTAGACCGCACGGCTAAATGGGCGGGTCATAATGGGAATAGTCAAAAGAGGTGATCACATGTACAATCGAGTAAAGGTGTCAGGACTGGTCACAACCGTTTGGTAGCTGTCTCTATAGCACATACACATC
This sequence comes from Schistocerca nitens, assembly GCF_023898315.1. Classification (NCBI taxonomy): domain Eukaryota; kingdom Metazoa; phylum Arthropoda; class Insecta; order Orthoptera; family Acrididae; genus Schistocerca; species Schistocerca nitens. Next base: position 924,128,566 of record NC_064617.1, on the reverse strand, counting down.
TTTGCGATCATCACGATCGTCATGACATTTTTACGTTACTCGAATGCATATTCACTTCCCATTTGTTGTTGGCACACCTTAAAAATGTGTGATGCAAAACATTAACTGAAGATTTTTCCTGTCATGTACTGCTTCCCTCATTAACATCCCGTTATTTTTGTACATGTTTTGATTTTGTACATGTTTTGATAATATGCAGATTCTGACAAAGTTAGTTAGATTGTCTCGTTGATTTTGGTAACATTTAATTTTGTTCCTGGTTGGTACTAATTATGTGCAGTGTGTTGTCAGTTTTGATTAACCACAATATAGCAAAAGCTCAAACATTACAGATCCTGGGGAAATTATATATTTCAAGAAAAATTATCATGGTTAAGTTGGTAGGGAGTAACTGCAATGTGTCCACTGCACAGATGTAAGGCTAGTGCTATTGGCATTAACTATATTAATTAACAGGTATTCCAGAAAATGTCAATGAATTAATTTCATATTTATTTTAAAAACCACAAAGAGTTCAAGTATATCAGCTTAAGTGGTCAGGGTCATTCTCAGTATGGTATTGAGAAATACATTTTGTCATTGCAGTGACAGGCATATGATAGCAGGTAAATCAGTGGCAGAGTAATTACAAATCTGAGCTCAACATTTAGCAAGTATTTCATTTTTCTGTGCAATACTGTTGCTTCAAAACCGAATATAAAATGCATACATTTACACATTCGAACATTTTAGGCAGATAGTGCTTTGTGTGGTTACCGCCGACAGTAGTTATGGATCTGCTATGCGTCTTAATTTCACAGATTTGTATGTAACAGTATTTCACCCATATTGCTAAATATTCCACCTCCCCTCTTAAGTTAGCCTTAAGACACTCGACCCAGTCTCGAAATGACTGGTGCTCAATTCCCTTTCCTGTAGTTGTTTTCTCAGCTTTATAAATCGCTTAAGACAAACTCTGAATCAGGTCGTTTGTGGAGCTGAGGCCAAGCTTGTCGCCTACTTTGTCTTTCTCATATGATCCCGTCTTTCGGACAAGCAAAAGCAGATGTGAGAGGCTCTGATGCCTTTTCGTAGCCCATCACCTTATTTGTTGATTTCCAGAGTATACACACACTGTTTGACACTCCACCCTCCAAGTTCCATATCTGTGTGATACACCATTATCCTCGGCCACCTCCTTCACTATCCATATCATCCCATTCAATTCCCTTATGTCTCCAGCATCTGTTGTTCCAAACACAATCTTCAAAATCCTTCTGTCAGTGTTCATCCAACCTCCCTTGCGCCATCTTACCGAAAGCGGCACCACCTTTATTACTTGCTGCATCTGTTTTTGCAATTGCTCATATGCTTTATGAAATTTCTCGCAAACCCATGAAACTTTCTCAAGTACTGATCTGTTGTTCATTACCCATTGCAGATCAGAAAACACCTTCTCCATTCTCCTTATTTCATTAGAGAATTCTCATGTGTTAAATAATAAACTCAACATCCACTGATGAGTAGCAATCACCACGTCCTCTTCTGTGGCAAACAGAATTCCTCCTTAGAGATGTTCGTTCCACAGCACTCTCATTCCACCCCAGGCGAAGAGGTACAGCTTCACCATGACTATCATCCTTTCCACCTTCATTCTCGCTGCACATTAACCTGAGGACAGCGCCTACATCGTCCGCCCTTCCTCCTCCCCAATACTCCCTTTGCTGTCACCAGTTTGTATCTTCCATATAACTAAAACTAAAGAACCCTTATTCGAATACAAAATTCATAAGTTCATCCTTAGCATACTACTGCGGATACCCTGCAAATAATATCCTAAATAATCTTGAATAAACACAATAAAATACATCTTCTACTTTCTTGAACTCAATGTGTATGACTATTGTAGCACAGGTTCATTTCACTTTCCCATGTACTCCTTCAGTTCTTCGTGTTTAATTTTCCTCCAATTACACTCTTAGTATTCCTGACTGGAGTGCCCCTGAACAGTCTTACGCGTCAAACATCAATTATTGACGATCTCATTATCAATGATGGCGTTTCTACTACCTTATAAGGACGTTGGCACCTCATCACAAATGCCTTCATCTTATCTTTGGGTATATGAGAATTAGACATCAGTCGCCGTCTCACTCTATATTTAGGAAAGCTTCCTGTGCATTTGACAGCTTCCTCCTGTCTCTCCAGTGTTTTTGTATTCACTCTCTGTACTCGCTTCATACCTCTCTCATTGTTTTCGTGAACCCACGGATTGACTCCTCGACCTTGCCAATTTTTGCTTTAATCATATCAGCTAGTGATGGCAATTTTCCACTTCATGCAATGTGGACCTTTGATCTGTGTGCACACACTACAAACGAAAATACGTATCACAATTATACAGTGCACACTGCATGCAATTCTTCACATACTGATCCACATCTCTTTTTCTTCCTTTCCACCAGTATTCCTCCGATACCTTTCGGTTAATCGCTCTGCATCTTTGTGGCCACACAACACGTGATTCTGCGAGTTCCTTAGAACTTCTTCCTTCAGCTAACCTTGTTACCTTGAACAACAGATCACCACACATCCTGAATTGCGATTGCATCCTATATCGTTTGTAGTCACTGTCAGCATTCTGTTTTGCTTGCTCCCATTCAGCAAAGCCCTGACCCAGTCATGTACTACAGCCACCTTTCTGCGTAATGTGTTTGCATTTCCATGTTTCTTTCCTGGCTTGAGAACTACTTCTTAGTCAAACTCACTGAGTCTAACCATCCTCTCATAATTCCGCTGGCGGGGTCCTTCAACCCTAATAACCATTTCAGAGCACCATGATCGATCACCCCTCCAAACTTCTTCCCTGTAAAGGTAACATCGAAAATATGACACTCCATGTATGAGACTAAGCATGTGTGTCTTCATGCTCGAATAGTTTCTCTCAGCCTTATTAAGTTACCTCAACACCAATTTCGCGGTCTTTAGCTTTCAGTTCTTACGTGAGTGGTCATGCTATATCATCGAACCCCCTTATGTAGTTGTATAATAGTTTACTTGCCTTCGGCAGTGGAAAATCTCACTCTGCCTGTACCAGTCTTGGATCCATTCTCACCCCGTGTTTGCTAATCACGTTTCCTTAGTAACTTACTTCCTCCAATGCGAGATGACAGTTCTCTGCACTCAACATCAGATGTACCACCTGCAGCCTCTTAAATACTTCTCTCAATCGTTGACTATGTTCTTCCATGTCCCTTGAGAACACGGTTATACGGTTATATCGTCCGGGTATACTGGCGACGCTTCAACCCCTTCAACACTCCTCCCAACAGACGCTGAAACATCGCAGCAGCAATCTTCACCCCGAACTGCATCCTTCGATACTGGTAGTTGCCCCAGGAAAACGAAAAAGCTGTCTTTGGTCTGTCCACTGGATCCATTTCCGACTCATGGTATCTACCTTTTTATATCCCCTTGATATAGCAATACCAGCATTGCCACAAGTTATCAATGGTCTTTGTGATGATGGGTATGGGGTCTCCATCTGTTGCACTCTTACGATTAAGCTGATTATGAACAGAGCAAAATCAGTATTTCTTGGAACTGTTCGTAGAGTTTTTCGGCGTAATCACAATTCCTGTGCCCTGTGGACTATTACCATCTTCTGTTATCGCATCACCCAACTGCTGCTTCATAAACTCCTCTAGAATCGATTACAAGTACTGAGTTACTCCGTATGGTTTTCACTATACTGGTGCTTCATTCCCTTTTGGAATTCTATGTCGTGTAACGACGGTCGCAGGCAATGGACCTTGTGGAAGAAACAAATCCTCAAATTCCACCAAAAGCTCCTCCATCCGTGTTCTCTCCACTCTCTTTAGAGGTTCCACCTCTTTGTGTAAGACGGCCTTGGTGGCACCATGTGGCTTTTTATGGCTTACATCTGTGCAGCAATCCTCCTCCTCCAGAACGTAAAATCTCGCTATCAACATCCCGTTTGCCAACTTTACTTCTTCGCCGCCAAAACTGTCAATATTGATGGGTTCTACACTCTTTTACCAAACACCTCCTTGAGTCTAATACATAGTTTCATTTCAGCGGTTCTGTTAAGCATAGCATATCGATTGGTAAGACTGGATTCACACTCACAGAAAGTGACTTCCGGTGCCACTTGGCACACAGTCATTCGGATGAAGCCCCATCATATTTATATGTGGTTTGATCGGACTGCCCACTACAATGGAAGCACTGTAGTATAGTGGAAATTGGTGGCCGTTGCACCAGGATTCTTCCTGTCCCAGTGCCTGCAGGTGAAAAGATAAGATAATGATGTAATAGCTATTAAATCATTGGATTCCGAATTTGTTTTCCTATTTAAATGTTTTGTTCGGACAATAAAAATGGTTCAAATGGCTCTAAGCACTTTGGGACTGAACATCTGAGGGCATCAGTCCTCTAGAACTTAGAACTACTTAAACCTAACTAACCTAAGGACATCACATTCATCCACGCCCTAGGCAAGATTCGAATCTGCGACCGTGTTAGCAGCGCGGTTCCGGACTGAAGCGCCTAAAACCGCTCGGCCACAGCGGCCGGTTGTTCTGACAATACTTGTACATAAATTTTTGTTCTGTTTGTTCATCTGTTGTGAGGAAGAGTGGCAATGCACCGATGGCAGCGTCTTCGTACTGCCTGCAGAGATAATAAGCCGACCACTCGAAACTGTTAAATGCATATCAACAAACTCCAAAAATTTAGTTGGGGCTTTCACTCTGGGTAGCAAAAGTCCGAATATGTTCAAGAAAGATTAAATAAAATATTTAGCTGCGTTCAATCTTGATTAACTGAAAATTGAACTTCTGTTATACATCGGAACCAGAGGCCATAACGCCACAGCATCTTGCGAAAGATCTACACTGGCTACGGGTTCCCCTAGCTGGAATGTCTTTGCACTAAGTTCGACCACATGTCGCTAAAGGTCAGTTATGGCATAATGTTGATGTAAAAACTCTAATCTCAGGATCGTGCTGTAGTCTTCCCTTATGTGAGGCACTGCTTCCACACATTGCTTAAACCCAACTGCCTCTACCCAAAAATCTATTCCATTAATCCGAATGGTCTTATATCATTATCCACCAAACTACACAATGTATAGCGTGGTGGGTTCCATCTCCTCCAGCCCACTAGATCCCTACAGGCTACCGACACGTGCGCCCCTGTGTCTAATAAAACCATACGCTTTAGTCCCTTCACTATATCCACTATTGCACATTCTGCTCTGCATACATACTGGTTGTATCAAGTTTGAACAGAAATGCCTTTCGATGGACTTTGGTTCCCACTTGCGTTTAACGACCTCTTGCTTTCTGTCCGTCCATCCTTATCATTTCCATAATTCTGTTGGTGACCCGTACCACGCCTACTCCATCGAAGCTGCCAGCACTGCTTCTGCGGATGCTTGCAGCTCTTCATATTTGCAGAGAGTACACCTCTCCTGTGCCCCACACTCATCGACACATCAGTTTTCTCACATCCCATCGCTAATATCACAGCCGAACAGAGGTCCTTAGGTACCTCTGTGCACAGTCTCCTCGACATATCCAGTAGCAAACCTTTAAGAAAGCACTGAGAGCCTTCTGCTCCACATCCTAAAGCAAACCTTTACTCGATTCATCGCTCTGAGTCAGTTCACACGTTTGTACATTTACTTTTCTTATTCTGCCGGCAATCTCTTCCACAACTACCTCTTGCCTCTTTACAATGGCATTCAACTGCGCCCGAAAGAATTTTGCGCTATTCTGGTCCTTATACCTCTGCAGAAACCGCTGCTTCAACTGCTCAAGCGTCTCTGCCTCATTCATCAATTCTGCGCATCTCACAAAGCTCTTTGCCTCTCCCATTAAACGTAATTCCACTACCTGCAAAGACTGGTTTTCGGAGCGACACCCAATACTCGACGACGGCCTTCCGGAAAAGGGACATAATGTTAGCTACAGTTGGATCTGGTACAGGGATCGGTGTCCTGAACAAAGCTAACTCCTCTTCTCTAGCTGCAAGCTTATTAAGCTGGACCGTACTTCCTGCTCCCATCGCACTACCTCATTAACCATTTCCGGAACTGCCTCCATCTCAATGACACTATGCATCTCTGGTTTGCCATTGCAACACCTTTATCCTTCACTCAGACATAACACAAATATGCGGTAATAACCAACTGACAAAAAGGAAACAATTACACCTTGTGCCTTAGCGTCAGCCGTCCTAATACTCTATGCTAATTCATAACATGACCAAAATTGTGGCACAAAAACAAATCACAGATACAAATTCAGCACATGGTGTGAAATGCCCAAGAAAATTACACTGCAAATGCGTCATAGGCTCTAAATACTGCTCTTTACTTTTGCAACGTAATTCACACAACAGCCAGTTCTTCTCGCTAAACAAAGTAACCCTCAATTTACGATGACGCTTCCTCTTAGATCTCTTGCCTTTCACACATATAAAAAGTAAGAAACAGTTTCTCCACTCACCGCACCTTATAACACTGCAGATTGTGGTTAAGATGTCACACAGCATGGATTACGCCCTATGCTCCCCACTGAAGGCGATGTCAGTACCTCTGACACTACATTACAGCCGACCTCGGGGGTGGTATGGAGCAGCTACATTGTCAGGAGGATAGGCAGTCAAGGCGTTGGACTCGATTACAGGCTGCTGAGACCCAGGAAAAAGTGCCTGTCAAAATTAACATTTTGTTTCCAACTTATACACTGTTTGTGTGTTGTGGTGGGGATTCGATGACACCCCCCTCCACAGGAGTGGGCTGGTAGTCGGTCACCAGTAGCTACCGCCCATCCATCTGGCGCCCTGTTTTGCTGATGTCTGCACTCGACACCGGGCCCAACGACTATGTTGCGTGAACCACAGCACCATCAGTGGCGAATAGTCCAATCTTGCCCCTCTTTAATGAATGACCGCACCCAGGCAGCCAAGGCTAATGGTGCACTCACTGCATCATCAGGAGGTAGCTGCTGTGGCCACTGTCTCCTGGCAGAAGACCAGCTGCTACTCAACAGGGCCAGTGGGCACACTGTGCTGTGGAACCTAGTCCATCAGGTGGACTTAGTGTAGGAAGCAGGTACCCCAGTGTGGACACAAAACAAGGGCCGCGGCTGGCAGTTCTATCTCATCTGCCTCAACCTCTGCTTCCTGGTGATACTGTTGGACTCCAAATGAATCTGCTACAAAATCAATTGTTTGCTCTTGTTGTGCCAGTGCGCCACTGCTGGTCTTGTACTCGGCAACACCACCCAAACCCCGATGATGGAGCCATTTCCTTGTCTGCACCGTGCATTACCATTATGCTGCTATTGTGCTGGCAATTTACAATCGGGAAAGGCTCCCGTCTTGTAATAATTCCACACGTTTTTTGTCTTAAACCAAATGCTGATATGCCACTATCGCCAGGCACACTCGTAACTTGTTAATGATGCTACATTATGAAGGTGAACTTTCATAAAGTGACTGATAAGACTAAATTCCAACGTCAGGGAATGACTATCCCATGACAATCGGTGTTGCCCCTAACATTGACGAAATACGTAAACGAGGTTGCCAGATTCTAGTTACCTTAACCGTATAGTCACTTGCTGCTACAGAGACCCACAAATGTATAGAATCGACATCGTAAGGAATAGGAGCGCTGCTTTTATTGCACACAGCGAGAATCTTAGGTTGCAAAACACCTGCTCATAAACAAAACGCAAAACTGTAAATACTCTAAAGTCATGTTGTTTTAACTGTCCACATGCTAAAGTTTGTATTAAAACTATAGTGCAGAATATCTATCACGTCTTTCTGGATGTGTGGGTGACGCTAAAATAAGATAACTTCACAATAATAAGCCTTAAAATGATGTATTATCGCTGTCATCAATTAAAGAAATATCGTAGCCTCATAGAATTGCCGATCCCAGCTGTAACATTGGAACAATGGAATCGGCTCGCTACAGTAAAGCACCTTGACCATGGAAGAGTTCTTCGAGAACGCACACTGCTGGTAATAACATCTCAATCACTGCTAAGACTAAAATCCACATCTAGGCATCGTCAGAGTGTCTCATGAGGCTATATTGAGTTCCATACTAGGGGACACTCCTAATTTATTGCGTGTAGAACAAGACATGCTAAACTGAAACTAGCTCTGTGTTGAGTGTAGAGAAGGCTATTACTTAGATTTATAGGTGCGTACAGGACTACTTCTACCGAATCTCTTTTATTAATAAAATAGGGAGTACAATTCCGATCATAAAGACGTAATAAATAAAAATATAGAGATCCTAGTGCAAAGAGCATAGTCCAAGGAAGAATTCAAGTAGCGCATAATACCGGAATGTCAGGAGGGCTTAGATGCACAAACAACGAGATGACGTATGTATGATTTCTTCGAGATGACGTATGTGTGATTTCTTTCGCAGTGTGAGGGAAAGACTTCAAATAAAGTACGTTCTAAGCTCGAGGGTGTGATACATTACATTATGGGACATGGACCTTACTCCCGTTTGGGTGATTGTGTGTGTGTGTATGTTGTCTATTTCAGAGGAAAGTCTTCTGCCCGAAAGCATACATATTTAGTAGTCTTTTTGTTGTGCCTGTCTGTCACTCGACATCCCCGCCATACGGTGAATAGCAATCTATCCTTTTCATAATACTGGTATTATTCCATCCTGGATTTTCCTATTTTCTAACTGTACTGCACTCATTGTCCGTCCTTTTCTTTCTCTTCTTTCCTATGTTCTACTTGTCGCCTTCCAAACCACATAGCATGCCGTTACTTACGAACCACAGTGTATCAACCGTCTCGCTCGCTCTCAACACACGGCTGCTAGACGGCGCTGATTGTTGGTGCAGCATCACATGTCCCACTAGACCCTCAAACTGGTCACTCTTCCTGCGTCACTCTCGCACCACCCTGTGCCACACGAACTTGTACCTCATCCTACACCCCCCTCCCCTTTTTTTCTCTCTTAATCCAATTCGCACACACTAATCTCACCTGATCGAGACACATCCGCTGTCCACCTCCTTCATGCACATCCGACCAAAGACCTACCACCAACATTACATTCTTTTTATTTATTTTTATCTTTGATACCGTTGTGTTTTCACGTCGATTTCAGTTCGTATTCGCCTCTACCTATCGGCCTAGTGTCTCAGATTTCATCTTCTTTTCCCCATACTTTATACGTTCCGTCTATTTGGTTTTTCTTCCCACGTATTTTTGTTGCGCTTTTGTGACTTTTTTCGCGCGTATTTCTACGTTATTTGCGTATTTTTACGCGATTTTATTCTCCACCATGGATCCTTCCTTCTTCCATTTGCGCCAATACAGAAAAGTTTCCTTATCTCTAGCCAGAACCCAATCCCACATAATGTTCCTATGTTGTTTTTTGACTCCTGGAATCCTCTCCTCCCCCCCCCCTCCCAAATTACCTATCTCCAGCTGCAACCCCTCCTTCCACAATGACCTCTTCCATCTTTTCATATTCCGCCAATGCTTAACTCTCACCAACAAAGTCCTGAAAAACCATGCCAAGCAGGCCCAAACCTCCTTGCAGTAGCTCCACTCGAGCTGTAAAATTCTCCTGCTGTGCAATCCCAAATTGCTGGATCCCACCTAGCTCACTGAAAATCTTGCCCTCCACGCCCTAGAACAGCATGCACAATGCCACCTCCTACTCCCGCCTTTGACTACGAAGCATCTACCACCTCTACAACAGTCTCCAAACTTCCTCCAATTTCCCTCATAGCTAACAAACCCTTCCTTACAGACCTGCCAAATTTAACCCACCCTCTAAAACTTCTTCCCACCACCACACAGAATCCAGAACCTAAACAGAACAAAACACAGTCATGAACCTTTCCTCCAAACGCCTTGGCCTCACATAAATATCAGTCCTTTCCAAAGGCATTACCTTTTGCCTCACTCCCATATTCAAACATGCTCGACTTGTTACAGACCTTCTCTCCTTCTTCCAGTCCCTACAATGGAAACACTTTTTCGCCACCAACCCTATTAATCAGACTCAACCTAAGACCAATGTTGAACCCTGTCTACATGAGTTCACTCCTTCCAACCACGATCTACCCCCTCTGCCCCCTAATCACCACCTATTAACTTTCCAGAATTTCTTAACCTGAAACCTTGTCTCACCATCATTTCCCAAATTCCTCAACATGCAGGCTAGCCTTACATCCACAGAAAGAACCACAATCCAGCACCCAAAATCCGATCCTGACTGTATTATCCTACCTGCTGACAAAGGCTCCACCTCTGTTGTTTTGAACTACAAGGAGTACCTGGCAGAAGGGCTCTACCAGCTGTCAGATACGTCCATCTACAAACCCTGCCACAGTGACCCCGTTCCAGAAATCCAGCATGATCTCCAGTCTCTCATCAAATGCTTAGGTCCATCCCAGAACCTCTCCCCAGAGTCTGTCTCTCTTCTGACCCCTACTACTCCCTGCACCCCTACCATCTAAATACTTCCTTACAGTCCATAAACCCAACCACTCAGGATGCCCCATTGTGGCTGGTTACTGTGTCCCCTCTGAGAGAATCTGTGCTCTCAACATCTTCAGCTTATTTATTACCCACAACCTACCCTCCTACATAAAAGGTACCAACCATTTCCTTGTCGACTCTCCGCAGTTTCTGTTCTTTTACCACATCATGCCCTGTTCATCACTAATGATGCCAGTTCCCTTTAAACTGATATCCCTAATGCCTAATGCCCATGGTCTAGCCGCTATTGAATATTTCTCCCTATGCCTGGCAGATTCCAAACCTACAACCTCCTTCCTGGTCATCATGACCAACTACATCCTCACCCACAATTACTTCTCCCTTGAAGGCAATACCTACAAACGAATTTAGGGTATGGCAATGGATGCTCGCATGGCCCCATACTATGCAAACCTGTGCATGGGTCATCTAGACGAATTCTTCCTAAACACCCAGAATCCCAAACCCCTCATCTGATTAATTGATGACATCTGCATGATCTGGACTGAGGGTGAGGACCCCCTGTCCACATTCCTGCAGAATCTCAACTCTTTCTCTCATGTTTGCTACACCTGGTCCTGCTCAACTTAACAAGTCACCTTCCTTGATATTGACTTCCACCTCAAAGATGGCTACATCAATACTTCCACCCATATCAAACCTACCTACCACTAGTATACCTGCACTTCAACAGCTGCCTCCCGTTTCATATCAAGAAGTCCCTTCTGTATCACCTAGACACTCGTGACCATCGCATCTGTAGTGATGAGCAATTCCTCTCGAAATATATGTAGAGTCTCACTGAAGTCTTCAGAGACCGTAATCACCTTACCTCTCCAGACATGCACCACCTCCCAAAATCCCACTGTCTGGCCACAGAGACGCATACACCTTGTGACACAGTAACAACCAGGACTGTAGCAACTGAATCACATTCTCCACGAAGGTTTCAATTACTTTTCATCATTGTCTGAAATGAGGAACGTCCTACCCACTATCCTCCCCCCCCCCCTCACACAATGGTATTCTGCCACCCACTGAACCTACACAATATCCTTATTCATGCCAACACAACACATGCTCATATCCCTGTAAAAGACTGAGATGCAAGACCTCTCCCATACATCCTCCCACCACCACTACACCAATTCATTCATAAGCATCACCCATCCCACAAAGGCAGGGCTACCAGTGAAACCAGTCATGTAATCTACAAGGTATGCTGCAACCACTGTGCTTCGTTGTATGTGGACATGGCAACCATTGTCCTTCACCCACTTACCCCTTCCCTTTTCCCACTCCATAGCCTTCTATTCCACTAGCACACCCACAGTCTTTTTACTTCTCTCCTTTTCCACCCTACCCCACCCTCTGTCTACTCTCCTGAATGTACCCAGCTGACCTATCCTCTCTCCAAACCGAGCGAGGTGGCGCAGTGGTTAGACACTGGACTCGCATTCGGGAGGACGAAGGTTCAATCCCGCGTCCAGCCATCCTGATTTAGGTTTTTCGTGATTTCCCTAAATTACTCCAGGCAAATGCCGGGATGGTTCCTCTAAAAGGGCACGGCCGACTTCCTTCCCCATCCTTCCCTAATCCGATGAGACCGATGACCACGCTGTCTGGTCTCCTTCCCCAAAAACCAACCAACCAACCAACCTTTCTCCAATTTGTCCCTCCCACAAACAGCGCTTTACTGCCCCTCACCTGTACCCTCCTCTATCTGCCCCTTCCCACCCCAGCCTCCTACTTACTCCCACCAACCGGACTGCTTCTCCCATCATGTGCAGTTGCCTGCAGTTTGGCCTTCACAGCCAGAGACAGTGGTCATGTGTGTGTAAGCTGCATTTGCGAGAATGTGTATGTGTATGTCTGTTTCAGAAGATGGCCTTCTGGCCGAAAGCTTACTTGTTTAGTAGTCTGCAACTCAACATTTCTGCTGTATGGTGAATAGCAATCAAACATTTTCATAATATTATCATTGAACAGAATAGGACTTCGACTTAACGGTTACTGTGGCTGTGGAGAAATTGGAATGTTGGAGCGTTCGGCACTGTGTTCATTTAAGAGACATCACTGATTACGAAAGAGCTGGACCGGGACAATGTGCAACAACATACAGGACGAATCGAAGTTGCACAAATTTCCAGAAGAAAACTTGAGATTTATTTGCAAGTAAAACAAAGGCGTAGCACTGGTTGGCATAAACAATTAATTGTAAGAGTAAATATGAGAGGATCGTTGCGTAGGCATGAGTCAAGATATTTATGGCAGTATAACAAGTACTGAGGAGTACTAGGAGCTACAGTCTACTGCAGACAAATAAACTTAATTAGTAAGTAGTGTATCTCAGTAAATAATGAATTGACTGGAAGCTACTTCCTCTTTGAGAATAATTACCAAATGAAATTACATAGTAATAAATCATTATACACAATGAAACAGTTAAGTTGCTTCAGTTTCTTGGTAGCAGACCTGTAGGTATAATCAGCTATAAATACATAAATAAGATCCCATTTGTAAACAGCTGACTGCATAATGATGACAGTGTTCCATACCTCAACGCGCCACTGTGACAGTCTAAGCCCACATGATTTCAATGTGTTCAGCATGATGTAGAGTATGTCTGCAGTGCATACGTGTTTCCAGCATACTGCGGCGTCTTGGGCTGTCACAGGTGAGATATCGTCGTCACACAGGGATGTCCCCGCTCCCTGAGCGCCTAATGCTGTTATCCCAGAGGAACTGCCGCGACACACTTTTTCCATTAGAGCCGGTCGTTCCCTAACTGGGAACTGCGCTAAGAGGACGGCGTGCGTAACTCAGTAATGTCCACTGTACCCAAGGCATGTCAAATGCAGAAACGCTAATTCTATGCATAATGTAACTTTGCAGGAAGTGAAATTCCATTCTTTATTTTTATTTATTTATTTATATTTAACGCAGTTTTCCGAAATTCCTTCACCAGGGAAGATGAATGGGATATTCGAGAATTTGAAACACGAACAGCTGCTAGCATGAGTTTCTTAGAAGTAGATACCTTAGGGGTTGCGAAGCAACTCCAATCGCTTGATACGGGCAAGTCTTCAGGTCCAGATTGTATACCGATTAGGTTCCTTTCAGATTACGCTGATACAATAGCTCCCTACTTAGCACTCATATACAACCGCTCGCTCACCGATAGATCTGTACCTACAGACTGGAAAATTGCGCAGGTCGCACCAGTGTTTAAGAAGGGTAGTAGGAGTAATCCATCTAACTACAGATCTATATCATTGACGTCGGTTTGCAGTAGGGTTTTGGAGCATATACTGTCTTCAAACATTACGAATCACCTCGAAGGGAACGATCTATTGATACGTAATCAGCATGGTTTCAGAAAACATCGTTCTTGTGCAACGCAGCTAGCTCTTTATTCGCACGAAGTAATGGCCGCTATCGACAGGGGATCTTAAGTTGATTCCGTATTTCTAGATTTCCGGAAAGCTTTTGACACCGTTCCTCACAAGCGACTTCTAATCAAGCTGTGGGCCTATGGGGTATCGTCTCAGTTGTGCGACTGAATTCGTGATTTACTGTCAGGATGGTCGCAGTTCGTAGTAATAGACGGCAAATCATCGAGTAAAACTGAAGTGATATCAGGTGTTCCGCAGGGAAGCGTCCTGGGACCTCTGCTGTTCCTGATCTATATAAATGACCTGGGTGACAATCTGAGCAGTTCTCTTAGGTCGTTCGCAGATGATGCTGTAATTTACCGTCTAGTAAGGTCATCCGAAGACCAGTATCAGTTGCAAAGCGATTTAGAAAAGATTGCTATATGGTGTGGCAGGTGGCAGTTGACGCTAAATAACGAAAAGTGTGAGGTGATCCACATGAGTTCCAAAAGCAATCCGTTGGAATTCGATTACTCGATAAATAGTACAATTCTCAAGGCTGTCAATTCAACTAAGTACCTGGGTGTTAAAATTACGAACAACTTCAGTTGGAAATACCACATAGATAATATTGTGGGGAAGGCGAGCCAAAGGTTGCGTTTCATTGGCAGAACACTTAGAAGATGCAACAAGTCCACTAAAGAGACAGCTTACACTAAACTCGTTCGTCCTCTGTTAGAATATTGATGCGCGGTGTGGGATCCTTACCAGGTGGGACTGACGGAGGACATCGAAAGGGTGCAAAAAAGGGCAGCTCGTTTTGTATTATTACGTAGTAGGGAAGAGAGAGTGGCAGATATGATACGCGAATTGGGATGGAAGTCATTACAGCAAAGACGTTTTTCGTCGCGGCGAGATCTATTTACGAAATTTCAGTCACCAACTTTCTCTTCCGAATGCGAAAATATTTTGTTGAGCCCAACGTACATAGGTAGGAATGATCATCTAAATAAAATAAGAGAAATCAGAGGTCGAACAGAAAGGTTTAGGTGTTCGTTTTTCCCGCGCGCTGTTCGGGAGAGGAATGGTAGAGAGATAGTATGATTGTGATTCGATGAACCCTCTGTCAAGCACTTAAATGTGAATTTCAGAATAATCATGTAGATGTAGATGTATACAATGTTCTTCACTATTAGTTTGGTGTATAAGTTCGTAACGTTTCTGTTTTGCATGTTAGTATTTCGGTTGCTACGGTTTTATTTATCGATTGTCATTTTTTATTTGCAGTTCACTTTTGCTGTTTGAGTTTACGTATTGTCATTTTGTCATTTGGAGCTATGGACGCTAGATACTAGAACGCTATAATATTATTGATACTTATAAAAATAATGTAATATTATATTTATCGCTTTTGCTGGTGGCAATGCTCCTGAAATGACAGAATGGTGCATAGAAAATTTTTACTTGTTCATAATGAAAATACATTGAGCCACCCAGCATCAGATCGCCGTCAGACCGACGAGAACGTTGACCGACGGCATTATTTAGAGGCCACTGACCGATCCCAAAACTACGTAATTTGCGTAAGTACCTTGCCCGGATACTGATATAAATGATCGGTAATAGAGATCCCAGGGACGGTGAAATAAAAGTTTGATAAAGTAAATGCCGACTAAACACTAGTAGCGTTCGGCCGTAGCCGCCAAGCAATTCGTCGTCAACTCTCCTTTGCTGCAGCCTGAAGAAGTTCTAAAATCATAAATTGAGATTGACATTAATGGAAGAGAAAAGTAGATTCTTAATTCAAACACGGCTATTGTAATTAAATTAGCGTAATTATTTAGCCAAATGTTACGGATACGAGAGCGACACATTTTGTGAAACACTCATCGAAAACAAACGAGAGAGAGAGAGAGGGAGAGAGCGCTCACATCTCCTTCTTTTATATGGTCCAAAACACGTTACGGCGACTCACTTCAACTTGTTTCACAGAGGAACGTATAAACATTTTTCTGGAATATTCTTTTCGGAACGCGTACCGCATGCTCTAAGCCAAAATCGCAAAAATCAGCGACTTGTCATATGTACATCTCTGCTTGTCGTCATTAACTGCCAGGTGAACAACACCAACCATTCCTATCCCGTATCGTTATTTGTGAGGCCAAACGGTGTCTTTATGCTAACATAAGGAAAAGAAAGGAATGGTTGCGCCGAAATAAAGCAGCAACTGACCGTATGAAGACTTGCGCGTATCCATAAAAGATAATTTTATGCATCTGGTGGACCAGCGACGACTGTGTGGTGTTCTACGAACTGCTTTTCCGAGGCGTAACCATCACTGCTGACATTTATTGTCAACAACTGAAACGCCTTGCAGACGCAATGCAGGAAGACTGCGTGAAATGGTGCTACTCCACGATAACCACATACTGGCTTCCGCTCGACAACACTACACTGAGGTTGGGAACTCACTCTGCACTCACCTTATTCACCTGATCTTCTGCCCTCAAATTTTCACCTTTTCCACCCTCTATCGGACAACCTTCAGGGAATTTCCTTTCCAGATGAAAATGCGCTCCGAACTTGCCTTGACGATTTCTTCGGCTGAAAACCATACGATTTCTACAGTCGCGGAATGGAAAAGTTACCCCAGCTTGGTAGACTGATACAAATATTGAAGGAGAATATATTATCGATGATTAAAATCTCTGTTATGTTTATAAAACTTTTGGTAAAATGCTACGAAGTTATGCGCCACTCCAATAATTAAGCTTCCAGTTACTGTATTTTTAATATGGCAAAAGATATACTAGGGGAGAGTAACCGATCATTGGATACTTTTCTTTACGATTATATTTGACGTACTTTATTTCACGCTATGTTAAAATAAAACATACTTTCACATGCCACTATCATCCCAATAAAATATATCTTAACAAGGTTTTCATTATTGATATTATTTTGGTCACAAATCGTACATTATCTGCTTTGTGAGTATTTCCGTGTTTTTAAATTCGGGTCCCTATTATCGGATAGTAGTCAGGATTAAGTACAATTCGATATAAGAAGAAACATACTTTATCTTTTATGGGGCTCCGGAAAGGCTCAAAATCATGAAAAGTTCAATTTTTACTTTTTTGCGTTTTCTGAATCTGCAAACTATTACCTTTTAATAGATATATAATTTATTCAATTCCGAAGACTACAACTATTTTTAAATTTTTTTTGAAATGTGTTCTACGTGGGCGTGACCCACTGTGGCGCTGTGAAACTGCTGTCAAATGGTGTTATTATTAACGTCCGTGTTCATCAGGTACATTTTAGTGATGTGAGATAAAGTATGTGTTGTGGCTAACCTGTGATGGTTCAATATATATCGCTGGTGTGATTGTCGATTGTTTCATGTTTATTTACTCTGTCGTTATCTCGAAAATATTCGTAATTAATTCTGTTTCTTGAGTCTCTCTTTTGTTGAAGTATAATAATGAGTAAAAGTAAAGTTATTAGAAATCCTCTGAAGTCTTTTAAGAAAAGGAGAAATGTTGGAAAGCCAAAGGTATGTGTTATTACTGTAAACAATAAAGACGATGAAAATCCCCAACATAGCTTGTGTCCCAACGAAGAAGACAGTTGGTGTAAATATAACAAAGGATTGATAACTGGTGAAGTGTACACTCATAAGCATAGTCTGCCTCATGCAATAATGGAGATGATAAAACCAATTTTCAGAGACTTAG
This sequence comes from Schistocerca nitens, assembly GCF_023898315.1. Taxonomy (NCBI): domain Eukaryota; kingdom Metazoa; phylum Arthropoda; class Insecta; order Orthoptera; family Acrididae; genus Schistocerca; species Schistocerca nitens. The sequence continues at coordinate 924,110,910 of NC_064617.1, read as the reverse complement.
CAGCACCTGAACTGTTGAAAAAGTGTATTCACGGAAAAACTCAAAACCCCAATGAAAGTGTAAATAGTGTTATATGGTCGAGAATCCCCAAGACTGTATTTGTTGGAATAAAAACACTTCACTTCGGTGTGTATGATGCTGTTGCGACTTTCAATGATGGCAACATTGTAAGGTGCAAGGTATTTAGAAATATGGGAATGAAGATAGGTTCTAACATGGTACGAGCGATGCTTGCTTTAGACAAGGAACGCCTTCGGGCTGCAGACAGGGCTGTAAAGAGTCTAGAAATACAAGCAAGAGTAAACAGGAGGAGGAACGAGAGGAAGCTGGAGGAGGAGTTTGCAGAGGATGAAGATAATCCATCCTATGGACCTGGAATGCACTAAAAAGTTAATCCAATCTTTGTCGCTCGATTCCCAAAACTTTTATTTTCTCATACTAATTACATGTTTTCTAAGGATCTTCCAAACATATTTGTTTCAAACTTTCAGTAAATGTTACACAGTACCTTCTGCATAATTTAACACAGCCTTTTTCCAAAAAAACTGTATATTTTTGAATATATAAATAAAAAATTGCAAAAAAATGTTGTGAATTTTCATTACAATTGAAAAAAAATCATCTGTAATAACTGAACAAAAATTTTGTAAAATCCCTGTGTTAAGTTGTAGCCCATATTCCAATAAATAATCTGTAAAAAGTTCAACTTCCTACCTCAAATACTTTGTGAGGAAAGATGTAATTTATAAGCGTTATTTTAACATTGCAAGTATAGGGCGTTCCGGAGCCCCTTAAGTAGTTTTAATAGATAACATACAAAAACCCTACTTACACAACATAAAGACGTTGTTCATTGTTTACCGTGCATTACGTGCTTAGTTTATTATAGTGTTCACATAAAATGTTTCCCATACATTCTTGGCAACGCTAGAACATAATTCATGCGCCCAGTGAAGACATTTTGTCCAAGGGATCCACTGTTCGCCTCTCGTGTCTAATTTGTAAGCATGATTGCAATATAAGCACTCCTCAGCCACACTCTCTTCGTCATCAGTGGAGGCGAAAGGAGCACAATAATCCTCAGATGAGGAGGAAGATTAGTAACGCTGCCTTTTGTTTCCTTTGTTGCTGGCGTTCTTGATGCTGCAGCTGTGACCTTTCCGAAGATGAACGTTCTGACAGGGCTCTGTCTGATTTTGTGTTTGATGGACCTAGTTTAGGCCTAGGATTATATGTTAGGCCTCGTAATTGCAACTTTTCTTCGAGCGATTTCTTGAAAGACGAGATAGTGATTGTAGCGGCTTTACCTGTGGGACGTGCTGTTGCATTTGTTTGGCTGACTGTTGGAGGTGGACGCACATGGAAAGGTGAAACAAGTTTTTTCTTTTGGCTGGGCTCCAGAAGTTCAGGATCATTGTCAGGATTATTTTCGTGCCCATCGCCCAATTGGATAAAGTCCACTTCTGAAAAAACATCCCTGTTAAAGGCGACCATGCCACATTTTTTGAAACCACTCACCGTAATTTCACGATTTGGGCAGTTACCATACGCCTTCCCCATCAATTCCCCGACTTTATATTCTGTAACTGCCCTAAAGGGATGGTTAGACATTGTCATTTGTCCGCCCCTTATATTAATCAGTTGTAAATGATGAAAAGAAGAGTTGCTCTAGTCTGTACATAGTTAAATGAACACGTATAACGCTATTGTAATTTTGGCGCGCCCACTGAGATATCACCCCCTTCTCCATAGACGTAACTGTATCATCCGGGGGATGCGTATCCCGTTAGTATACCAGTGCTTTAGTTCAACTAATGAAAGAACTACAGATCGTTTGACTGAAGAGAATCAATGGGTAGCTCAGTCAACTGATACACTAAAGGATGGTTTCAGCTGAGCAAAAAAACCGAGTACATGTTACAACCGACAATAAAGCTACGTACTGATTTCATCTGAGAAGAAAGAATGAATAATTCCATAACTGTTCAAAACTACAACGACCTATATCGACAGTGTTTATTCGGTTGCTCCCACAGATTAATTTTGATCGAAAGGAATGAATGAATGAATCAATGAATGATCCAGCCGATACGTAGAACTCCAACCGTATGAATCGGTTGTTTTCATTCTGTTGTTACCATCGCTACTCTAGAATGGAGAAAGTTTTTCTCTGCAACAGTGGCATTCCATGAGAGCAGGAAGCGCTTGCTGTTGGAGACACCAGGTAGCAGCTGGCTCGCTGTTGGTCAGCAGCGTCGGAGATAAAAGTACAGCAGAGGGACTACTCGATGAGCTGTAGGTTTTATGACTCAGTAGGACATGGAATTTTGCGGACGCCAGGAAAACTAAATACTACTCAGCGTCACACAGAAAAATGTTTAGAAAGGAACATTCTTGGCAAGTGTGTGTTTCTTCAGGCCCTGGAAAGGATGGCGTGATGCACTATCAACGATTTTTGCTAAGAAATAATTCTATTGGTGTCAGGAAGACTGTTAAGACGGCCTGTCGGGTGTAAGGATGTACCCGTAGCAAATTAATGCAGAATGCTACGGCAGAGATTTTCTTAGGGTGGAGCATTTCAATACGAGGCCTTATGCGAGGCTTGGAGGTCTGCTGAGAGGTGACCCAGAGCTGGCTACACGCGTAAACGATGACAAGCAGTCATTGCCGGTGGATGCCCTGCTCATCCCAGCTCCAAGATGACGCATTTTTCCAGGGCTCAGCGTGTCATTTCGCAACAGACTACGTCGCCTACACACACCCCGGTGCCTATAATGTGTATGTAGTGTGTGGGATGATTTTGTATATTTAATGTCTCTAGTAATGATACACACTTAAGCACTTCAGTGAAAGTCCACCTGCCAGTGTTCCATCTGTCTCAAGTAACCACTAATGTCCCGGAAACCGACCCGAAGGCAGTTATAAACAAGAGATATTAAGCAGTTCAGAGCACATTTTGTCTAGGGTAAACTGCAATATGTGATCCAAACACATATTTCCTCGAAATATTTAATTACGTTCCCGCAGCTGGCTCGCAAACTCTTTTATCTGACACTGATTCCATATGCTGTAAACAGGTATAAGTATTTATAAATAATAAATATAAATAGTAAATATTAATTTCGAACTGTACATTAATTGCACAGTGTGGAGTACGAAATAATTTTTTTGCAACTAAAATTTCTAGAATGCTTGAACGGACCGCAGAGGAGGCAGGGCGTGTTGCGACCCTGAGCCGGGGTTGGTGGCTGGCCGTGCCCGCGGCGCTAATGTATTCGGCGGGAACGCGCGCCGCTTTTTGTCAGCGGCGCGTGAGCCACGCGGGGCGCTGGCCACGGGCCCTCGCGCACCAAACAAAATAAAAGAGAAAAAGTAAAAAAGCTCGCGCAGCCCAGACCTGCTCCGTTGCTCTGCTGTGTGGACCCCCACCCCATTCCTTAGCCTTTGGACGGATGTTGGGCCAGGAGGTGTATTGCAGGGCACCTGCTGAAGCAGCACCACAGAAGGCAGGGCTCAGATGACCTGTTGCTGGTAAAATCTCTTCTGAGATGGTTGACCACCAAGATCATGGCCTAACTAGAGATCCCATCATAGGCCTTACCTGTCACATTCTAATGTGGCCCACATCCTGTAACAACGGCCCGCATCTCGTGGTCGTGCGGTAGCGTTCTCGCTTCCCACGCCCGGGTTCCCGGGTTCGATTCCCGGCGGGGTCAGGGATTTTCTCTGCCTCGTGATGGCTGGGTGTTGTGTGTGATGTCCTTAGGTTAGTTAGGTTTAAGTAGTTCTAAGTTCTAGGGGACTGATGACCATAGATGTTAAGTCCCATAGTGCTCAGAGCCATTTGAACCATTTTGAACATCCTGTAACACCTCACCTGTGCCGGCGGGCACCCCCTGTGGAACAGACTGACCTAACATCTACGTCTATACTTTTTATCGTTCCACGAGTTATAGTTTCTTCACGTTCCACTGAGTGACACAGTGCTCGTATACCAGTCAAACAGGCCTCTGACCAAAGCATTCGTTCCTTTGCGTACAGTTCACTTCCCTGTCAGCTGCCGGCCGCTGTGGCCGAGCGGTTCTGGGTGCTTCAGTCCGGAACCGCGCTGCTGCTGCGGTCGCAGGTTCGAATCCTGCCTCGGGCATGGAAGTGTGTGATGTCCTTGGGCTAGTTAGGTTTAAGTAGTTCTAAGTCTAGGGCACTGATGACCTCAGATGTTAAGTCCCATAGTGCTTAGAGCCATTTGAACCTTTTTGAACCCTGTCAGATCTGCCTGATGTGGGTTCCATAAACTTGAGCAATATTCAAATACATTCAAGTATTTTGTATGCAGTCTGTTATGTACACAAGCAGCAGTTTTCTAGTATCCCCTACAACTGATCCTAAGTGGCCCTTCCATGTCTCTACACGTTCACCCAAATATTGGTATAACGTGATTAACTCTAGTTGTGACTCATTGGTCAAAGGATGCCACGCTTTTACCTTTCGTAAAGTGCACAAAATCGCATTTCTTTACATTAAAAGCCACTGTAGTTGCGAATTTTTACAACGGACAAGTATTTTGTCGAGATCGCACAGCGCATTACTACAGTTTCATCGGATTGAATTTACTCGAAGATAATTGAATTCTCTGGGAAAAGCCTAACATTTTATTTAACACTATCCGCTCAGTCATTAATGTATCATTAGCAATAACTGTCTTATGATATTCACTAGGTCACACCAAATACTATTTCAGCGTCAGTAAACTCCTCTTCATGCAGGATGGCGTGATACGTCCTGCTTGCTACGAAATTGTACATGTCCGACAATTCGAAAACGATGCGATGGTACTTTTTTTTCAGAAAGTTAAGCTACGTAGCTGTACTATCCAAATTACTTTGAACTGCATGGCTAACGGTACGTTTTCGTTGCAGCATATATGGAGGTTACTTCCTATTCTGTTCCCGAATGATACTAGAGATAAAATGTCTGCTTCTGTATCTCTGAGCGTAGTACCTCTAATTAAGTTTCACTGTTTGTGCAACATACTTACAGTTGCAGCGTAAGAGTCCGCAAAGGGATAGGGAGTCAAGGGGGGATGGGACACATGCCCCCGTGTGGAATCTTGTACAGGGTTTTTAGTCTTTGCAGAATTCTTCCAATTTGTAGCAACCATTGAGGGAACTGCAGATCTGACATAGCCTATCGCGACAGAAAATACTGCACCTTTAGCAGTGATTGTGTATCTTGGCTTTTCTTACTTGTGGATTTGTTAATGTGAAATTGTGCCTGTTTATTGATGCGTCAACGGATTAGTCGTTGCTCTGCAGTCAAGTTTAATGTGAACTACTACAGAACAGCGCCGAAATAATCTCTTCGGTTTATTTCGACCGCTTCATAGTTCACCTCTTACCGACTTGGAGAAAGAAGCTGGTCCAACATCCTGTTGGATTCCGTCCTTAATTCCCAACACATCATAAACATGGCGGCAGTAGAGACGCTCGTCATATCTGCCAAGTTCTCGTAAGCACATCCCCTCTTTGCTTCACAGTGGAACAACAACAGAAGTTTACCATTTGTCTGATTCTTCTTTAAGTTTTACTCGATAGATGTGTTGTAGCACACTCATAAGAACACAGCCATTCCATACTGTACGTTTGCATATCTACACTTAATCCTAAGTGCATCAGCTGAAAAAAGAAAATACTAATTTCTACGGTAGAACACAGTGAAAATGTGAAATTTCGAGGTCGAAAACATGTTCTCTGTAAGACTGGGACCGACTCAGATAATATGGATGCAAGACTACACCATATACAGTCACAGAGCTATGAATTCTACATTCCAGTTGCCATGGTTGCACAATAATGTGACACATTGTAGGGGCGAGAATTCCCTTGGTTCAGTCCTAGGTTGCTAAAAGTCGATTCTACACGCAAAATTAGAATGTGGTTTTGGGAGTTTTCTCACTTTTATCGCGTCGTATATTGGCATTCGACTGCACTTTACCCAATCATAAAATAAAAGTAAGTTGCAAAAATCATTTTGTTCAATTTGAGTGACACCACTCACAATAAAAATCATAAAGTGTGAAAGTAATGCCACAAACACATTAATGTGATCAGATTTGAACTTTCTCACACAAAAACTATTTTGTAGATGACGTCAAAGTCAGTAAGACTTTTTTTCTGAATTTTGTCTATCTTGCTGATATCTTTCCTTATTTAAATTTTTAATCTTCAGTTTCATTCTAATGTTATGAAAATTGCAATAATTTTTGCGAATATTTCTAGCTTTAGTCTATAACTCGTTGAATACTCTCGATTTCAAATGGTTCAAATGGCTCTAAGCACTATGGGACTTAACATCGAAGGTCATCAGTCCCCTAGACTTAGAACTACTTAAACCTAACTAACCTGACATCCCATACATCGATGCCCGAGGCAGGATTCGAACCTGCGACCGTAGCAGCAGTGCGGTTCCGGAGTGAAACGCCTACAACGGCTCGGCCACAGCGGCCGGCCAGGGTGAAAGTGCAACAGCATATGGGAATTAATCCTGGAGCAAACTGCATCAGAGAACTTGAACGGATGGACAAGGTTCGCATTGATAAAGCAGAGTATGCAACACAGATGGCCACTAATGAGTCCAAAAAGAAGAAAAGAAAAAAAAAACTTGGAAAAAGATCAAGTGGATGATATACAGGATGTTTCAGGGTGCTTCTGAGTGACTAAAAATAAAATAAATTGGCGTTTATTAAGTGAGTTACACTCATTGAAACTTTGGAAGCCGTTCCTGAAAATTAACATTTTCTGTTGCATTTCTCCATAAATCTCAGAAACCACTTCGAGTAGAGAATTCAAATTTTCAGGGAGTAATAACATACATATCCTGAATCTACTGAACGAAAAAGAACATAATGTTATGTATAATTAAATTTATTTAGGATAGCGTACAAAGGAGTACACAAAATTTTAACCATGTAATTACAAAATTGTATATCCGAAAGCAGTGGCTGAAATCCAATTATTGTAGTTCAGTTGACTCAGAACATACAGTTTAATGTCCTGTCAAAGTTTCATGTCAATGGTTACAGTGGTTCCTGAAACACAGGGAAGCCAAGTCCCTTAATTTAACATTGTTGGTATAGAACATTCCAGCTCTTCTTAAATTATTGTTTCGGTGGTGATCGTTGCGGCCCAGTCACTGTGAACACATTTATGACTCCAAATGCATACTTATCACAACGTGAAAGTTTTCCCACACTGTTTCTTTTTCAGTTACTTAATCTACTAACAGTTGTCTCATTATGAAGCATATTTTTTTTCTACTTCTGCTCCACATTATGTGCAAGTTTCCTATCAGACTTCATTAGCAACTTTTTGTCATTAAAATTGAAACTATTTCTGTGCTCACATCTTGTCAACACTTTGCCTCATATGTTACTGTCTGCACCTTTCTGACCCCCTTTGCAACACTGTCAGTTATATAATCCTAAATTATGTTCTCAAATGTAAACTTATTAATACGTTCATTCTCTCAGTTCATGCTACTCATATACTGGGTTAACTAGCTAGCTTCGTTACCCCGTACTTTAGCCTTTGAGACAATCACCCATGCCGCGCGGGATTAGCCGAGCGGTCTATGGCGCTGCAGTCATGGACTATGCGGCTGGTCCCGGCGGAGGTTCGAGTCCTTCCTCGGGCATGGGTGTGTGTGTTTGTCCTTAGGATAATTTAGGTTAAGTAGTGTGTAAGCTTAGGGACTGATGACCTTAGCAGTTAAGTCCCATCAGATATCACACACACACACACACACACACACACAATCAACCATGCCTTATGTTCTTCCTGGTTAATTTATTTGATTCATTTCAATATTAACCTTTAAACCAGCTTCTTGACTCACAGCACCTTTTTCCCTTAATTTGTCCAAAAATCATGATAGACTAAACAGTGCAAGACCCTCTGCACTTCCTAGACCAAAAGACAAAAACTAGATCACAGAATAGACTAGAACAAGGAAAAGAGGAATTGCTCTAGACCAGGGCTTCCCAACCTGTGGTCCGCGGACCCCTTAGGGGTCCGCTGCTCTTTCTAGGGGATCCGCGGCCACCTTTCACCAAATCGTGTAAAATAATGAGTAAAATTATTGAATAAAAATGTGAAAATCAAAATCATCACTTTTTTTTTCGTGTGAAAAACATGTGTATTTTTACTTCAGGTCGTATCCCCAAGCAGCCTTTGCGGTTCCTAAGTGAGAACGTATACACAGTTTAGTGCCGGAGAATGCGGCTTCTCTGATCGACTGTTTAGTAACAATACGGGGGTCGTTTGTGCCCCGGCTCACGGCGCTACATGCGCTGAAACGTTTTACGCATGCGCGGAGCGAGTCTTGTCGACCAATCACAGCGCTCGCTGGCACGTATGCAGCCCCAGGCATCATTAAATGTTAAACTTGCTTTGTCAGTGCATTACCTGTTTCATAAGTCGATTTTTGACCAGTTTATTACTGCTAACATGGATCGGTGGCTGAAGTCAGGATCATTGAACAAGGGTGCAGTTTCTGCATCGCCTTCACAACAAGGGTAGTTTCCAGTTGAAATGAGTAAGGAGGGAGGACGACCAAAGGAAGACCTTACATACATTTGAACATTTTTCTTCGGATTTCACGAAAAACCACACACACCCACCGACACCCAGCCACCCACACACATACACACACACGACTGTTACGAAATATGCAAGCTCCTTACACAACAGTAGCCAAATAGTGGAAGTGAACAGACCATAAGCGGCAGCTTGTCAACAGCGAACAGTTTGGACGTGACGTTGATTGCTCTTGGAGGAAGACAGCTCCATCGTGTGAAATTTCAATTACCAAGTAATTTTAATCAGGCTGTAGTGTTGAACAAAGGGAGTAAATCCACTAGTAGGTGTCTGGATACAGTGGGAATTCAAATTGAGTCGTTAATTTCAAGTTGTTTTCATTCATCTCTAAACCAAAGACTGTTGATACTTCGGGGGTGGGTGGGGGGGGGGGGAGGGGGGTCATTTGGAACATGGAACTTGCATTAAGAAGCTTTCAGTTCCCATGCGTTTCGCTCTGAAGTTTAAAGATACTGTGCTCTTGACTGACTAGGGGTCCGCCATGGATTTTCGACTGAAGAAGGGGTCCGCCAGCTGAAGAGGTTGGGAAGCCCTGCTCTAGACTGTTGAGGTACACACAGTTGCAATACAGTGCAGTCTCTCAAAGAGTGAGAGCGCCCCTATGCTTCTCCATCCGGATCTTACTGCGTGTATCTACTAATTATTTGCTTCTGCCTTCTATAGCCATGTCCTGTTCCTTAATGACTCAAATGATTCTCTGTGTTGGAACTAATCTCTCCCAACATTCGCAGTCCTTAGCTTCGGAATATTGAGCTGCCCAGCTACTCCTTGCCAAGCCTTTTGCTGCACAAAAGATAACAGCACTGGCTTACGATATACATCCAACTTCATAACACACTAATCAAAATTTACTTCACAGCTATATGCATTTAACAAAACCAATCCAACGATCAAGTTAACATGGAGCTTGGGAATTATTAGCAACATGTGTTCAGCTACCACATAATTTTCACAGATAATGTCACTTCATAACCAAAAGCTTTGCATAGAAAGATACATTGATGGTAGCCGCAAAAGTTTTGACACTGTAGGCTGGCCACCCTGCCACTCCATTTTGATGCAGCAGAACTGAAAAATTCTCTTCGTGCAGGCATCAGGACGTCTGCTCCCTGGTTGCCATAGGACCAACAACTGCTATTCTTTTACGGGAGACCTTCAATCTTATCTGTGCCATTAAAATGCTTCAGACACCTGAACACTCTCCTAGTATGCCAAAAGCAAGATGCTTCTGAGACGCAGCCATTTTACTCGAATGTCGCTTACTCCTGGCTTACACTTGGAGAAAACCTGACAAGACCTACATACGCTATTGTTCATTATTCCACAAAGTTCCATTCCGTTTCCCAGCCAATGTACCATTTGAGAACATTTCTAATATCCTATTTTGACTCGTTTGATTCTTAATCTGGATTTAACATTTTTATTTGTGATGAACACAACAAAAATCACCTCTGCTAACTCTAAGAGAAATTACAGCGTCAAACTCTAGTAGACTATGTACATTTGGACATAGCGCACTGTTACAATAAGTGGCAGTTTACAGGCGTGTGTGATCCTCTATAGACTGTCGTTCCTGCCAGCACTGTACCTTTGAAAGCCAGCTGCACTTCCCCAACCTCTCAAGCACACCTCACCTTACCTCCACTGCAGTCATCTGTAGACTAAATTCCAACATGTCAATTCTGCCTAATTGAGTTTTCAAAACAACCACATTTGAGAATGAAATGAAATGAAATGTCGTGTGGCTAAGGCCTCCCGTCGGGTAGACCGTTCGCCTGGTGCAGGTCTTTCGATTTGACGCCACTTCGGCGACCTGCGCGTCGATGGGGATGAAATGATGATGATGATGAGGACAACACAACACCCAGTCCCTGAGCGGAGAAAATCTCCGACCCAGCCGGGAATCGAACCCGGGACCTTAGGATTGACATTCCTTCACGCTGACCACTCAGCTACCGGGACCGGACCACATTTGAGAAATTTTAATACACATAAGTAAATAAATATCTGTGTTGTGAATGTCCAGAGACCTAACAGTAAGTGGTTGTACATTGATAATTACATCAAAACAAAATCATTGTTGGCACTGTTCAGAATTTCTTGAGCTTGTTAAGATGTACACGAGAGCCACACATGAAAAATTCACTCACATAAGAATTCATGTTTTGTAAATACCACAGGACAGCTAATCTGTGTTAGGAAGAAGCAATTAATGCTCTTTGCCAAATAGGTCTTATAACACTCCACCAGGATAGTATGAAAAAATAATCAACTAGATAATGTCCAAACTGACAAAATCCACTAAATTACGAGTTGCGACTGATATATCGTCAGTGAGAATAATATCAGGGCAATTGAGTAATTAACATTTTGATAATAGGCCCATCCTAATTTCATACTAAGGAGTGATGTGCCACAAACAGCCTAAGGTCCACTCATTAACAAATTGCATCAAAGTCTGAGCAGTTTGTCACCATCACTTATATGCTTAGAACATATTCATTAAGTTCACGGTCTGTGTGACCTTACTTGGACAACGTTACTGGCCTACTATGAACATTAGTAAAGCTTTTTGTGTAATACCGATGGAGCAACACTGGCTGGGGTTTGTTAATGTATGTGAGAATGTGAAATTGTCACATCTGACAAAGGGATCGGGGGAAGATGTCAATAATGATGCAACTAAATAAATTTCATTCACAAAGAGCAAAGTGATTGTCGTGATCTTAATTGAAAGGCAAATAGTAGTACAGAAGAGAATATATCACACCTATGGTCAGAATTGGAAGCAGACACATCACTGAATTAAAAATGCAAGTCTTCAAAGTGAAGCCTGAAGTAGCTTCTGGCTGCAACTATCCGCGAACGCGCTACCTTGGCTCCTCGCGTCACTGAGTGAATTCTTACAGGCGCGGTGAATTGAAATTCAGGTATCTGACAAGGGAACCTCCTCATCGCACCCCCTCAGATTTAGTTATAAGTTGGCACAGTGGATAGGCCTTGAAAAACTGAACACAGATCAGTCGAGAAAACAGGAAGAAATTGTATGGAACTATGAAAAAATAAGCAAAATATACAAACTGGGTAGTCCAATGTGCAAAATAGGCAACACCAAGGCTAATGTTAGCTCAGGAGCGCCGTGGTCCCGTGGTTAGCGTGAGCAACTGCGGAACGAGAGGTCCTTAGTTCAAGTCCCCCTTAGAGAGAAAAGTTTACTTTCTTTATTTTCGCAAAGTTATGATCTGTCCGTTCGTGCATTGACGTCTCTGTTCACTGTAATAAGTTTAGTGTCTGTGTTTTGCGATCGCACCGCAAAACCGTGCGATTAGTAGACGAAAGGACGTGCCTCTCCAATGGGAACCGAAAACATTTGATCGCAAGGTCATAGGTCAACCGTTTCCTCCACAGGAAAACACGTCTGATATATTCTATACGGCACTGGTGACGGCATGTGCGTCACATGACAGGAATATGCTGTCCCCCCACCTGACTTGTACACTTGGCGAATGGGTAAAAAGATTCTTCTACTCTGCCCGATTTAGGTTTTCTTGTGTATGTGATAATCACTCCCAAAAAAGTGATGAAAACATAAGAGTTTGTCACATAAACTGAAAATAAAGAATTAAAATTTTCACGCGAGGGAAGACTTGAACCAAGGACCTCTCGCGCCAGAGCTGCTCACGCTGACCACGGGACCAGGGTTCTCCGGAGCTCATGTTATCCTTGTGTTACCTATGCTATGCATGGACTACTCAGTTTGTATATTTTGCTTACTTTTTCATAGTTCCACACAACTTCTTCCTGTTTTCTCGATTGATCTGTGTTCAGTTTTTCAAGGTCTATCCACTGTGCCAACTTATAACTAAATATGAGGGGGGGGTGCGATGGGGAGGTTCCCTTGTGAGTTATTGTAATAAAACACTGTATCGATTAAAATATTTCACAGCTAATTACTTTTCTTGATTATTAAGTTTGTTAAATTATCAACGTGAGTATGTACATTGTTTCACAAGAGGCTACCACTTCTCGAGGTTGCGCAATTCCCGTCAGTCACAATGTGTTGCGTAGGGTTTGCGCCAAGCGAACTGGGTTCGTCAAGACATCAACGTGAGTTCACTATCACCATCCTCAAACCACTCTAGCTCTGTTTTGCCTTGTGACACTGATCGATATCTCACTGGAAGACGTCAAATATCAAGGGATCTGTAATAATGTTCAAGTAGTCCACAGCTCTCATGGTGCCTTCAGTTGCTGCCACAGGTCCCATGACAGCCAGGTGAATGTTCTCGATAGCATAATACATAATACTATCCCCCACTGTGGTGAGGTGCTTGATTCCTCCAACAACTCTCCTGGTTGAAGAGATACCTGGTCACGACCATCGACTTGGGGTAACAAGAAACGTGACTTGTTTGCCCAGGAGACATATTTACGTCGATCCACTATCCAATCTCGATGGTTCTGTACCTACTGAAATCGTAATTAACGATGTCTTAAGGCCAACATGGGAACATGGATGGGTTGTCTGCTGTAGAGACCCATGTTCAACATTGAGCGATGAACAATATGTTCTGAAACACTTCTAACTTCATCAGCATTGTTCTCAGTCGTCAGATCTGTCGCACATCGCCACCTGTACTGATTTACAGAGAACAAAAGCCTGTGGCCTGTACGTTCTGTGATAGAGCGTGGACGTTCAACATCTTTTCGCATACTCGTAGTTATATCGCTCTTCAATCACTTCATAGTTTCCGGGATTCCCAGGCGCCGGACACAACTATCTTCCATTTGCCAAAGTCGGTTATGTCAGCGGATGTCCCCACTTGTATTCCTATTCGCCTCTGCACCGCATATCCACTACCCTTGCCGCGCCACGCTACATTCAGTCTGGTGGAGGGTAGTGGTCAGAATGTCTTGCCTTCTCAATATGTGCATTGAATGTGCAACGAGATAGGTTAAAAAGATTTTTATATGGCAGTTGTTTCTTACGGACAGAAAAGCAAAATTTTACTCTTCGCTGATGACATAGCAGTGCTCGCTGAAAATGAACATGAATTGGCTCGGGTGCTTAATAAATCGGAACGTGTGGTAATTGTTGGCTGAAGTACATACAGAAAAAAATTAAAGTGATAATGTGAACTGCAGATGCACACGCTGGATTGCTAAATCTTAAACTTGACGAAGAAACACTAGAAGAGGACGACGAAATTAACTATGTATGTTACATAGAAGAAACAGCTGCTAACATCATACGCGTAAAATGAAAATTGTATAGAGAATACAGCTCAGTGCAGGTGCGAAACTTAGACAGTGAGAAAGACAGAAACAAATCAGTTACAAGCTTTCGATTGTGATGTCACCTGGGACAGCTGAAGATCAAATGGGTTTAACGAGTTAGAAATAAACACGTCCTACTAAAAAGCGTAATAAAGCACATAATCTGTTGCAGAAATAGAATGTTTTGTCCACGATCCGTCGCTGAAAACTGTGGTTGATGGGATGGCGACAGGAAATAGTCGCAGAGACTGATATGGAAATGATTCGATTAGTCAGATCATTGATGAGAAAGGACGAAACAATTCCAATGAAATGGAAAGTATATTAAAGACAAGTACTTTACTATTTATAAAAGAAGCCTCATCAAATAACATCGAACATCATATAGGCTGCGCGTGCATGCCGAAGTTTACGTTTATTTTTATCTGTGTTGTGAAATGTAATGTCTTCGAGAATCCGACGAGTGCATAAACCAAGGCAGAAAATTTAAGTTCTACACAATGTACCAACAGTATACCGTATTTCTCCTTTTATTTTACCTTAGCACCGTTAAACTTGCCACTCGCAGCCGTTGCTACATTTTTCAGTGTTTCTGTCAAAGTAAAAGTCATTGAAGTTGAGCAGCGCGTCCCGCAGCGGTCGAGCAAAATAAAATCATCGTTAATGGCTGTCATTACTACATTACTTAAATAATTCGCTATCAAAAAACCTCTGCGTTTGAGGTATATAAGCCGTATTTTTGTAAAAACAAACTTCGTGTCGGGAAGGGTCACGCTTCGGACAACGTTCCTTCTTCTCAGTTTTGGGTTGTCACTGCCATGAGGCTACCGTTGATTGGATCGTGACCCGAGCTTAGAAGACCTCATTCAGCAGCTGCACGATTCCTTTGTTACGCCTCTTGTCCGGCGATCTATTGTCACCGATAGACGGTGCAGTCCAGCCCTCTGGTGGTTGAGTGGAAGCATACCGTCGCGGAAGTAAATAATTTATTGATTTTTATCCAACATAGAGTTGTTTTCAAAATAATAATTCTCGCAGACATTGACGATTTGCACAAGCCGGCCGGTGTGGCCGAGCGGTTCTAGGCGCCTGTCTGCGAGGCACCGCGCGACTGCTTTGGTCGCACGTTCGAATCCTGCCTCGGGCATGGATGTGTGTGATGTCCTTAGGTTAGGTAGGTTTAAGTAGTTCTAAGTTCCAGGGGACTGATGACCACAGATGTTAAGTCCCATAGTGCTCAGAGCCATTTGAAATCCAAACGTACAGGGTGGTCAGAAACAATTTGAAACACTTGTAAGGGTGCTGCAGGGTAGGTTGTGATGAGGAATAACTGTCACAAAAAAAAATTCGATACGTTGCACTGTTTTCGGGTTGATTAGCGTTGAAGTTAGCCAGTCGGGGCGCTGCGTGCACAAGCTGAGGTGGCCCGCCAGATACACTTAGTGTCAGTTCTCGTCATAGACTATAAGAGCGTTAGACTGCGCAACCTTTGGCTCGGGCTCGATCCTTACTACCGTCCCACGTACAACTTTTGTATCGCCCTCTTGTTCGGAGTTAGGAAACCAAACGAAGAATACGTTTGGCGAGACCGCCTCTGGCAGGTCTCTTGAATTGGCGCGTGCAACGGCCTTATTGGTTAACTTCAGTGCTAATTAATTCGGAAACGACGCTACGTATCGAAATTTTTTCTTAGGAATTACTTCTTAGCACAGCCTATCCTGCTGCATCCTTACAAGCTTTTCAGACCGTTCCGGACCACTCTGTATAAAAAATTGTTAACAATAATGAACTGAGGACGAAAATAACAAAAAGGTGTACAAAATTTCAATATATTATTGATGCACGCACACACATACACACACACAGACAAGCACACACATGAGAGTAACTGAAAGCGCTCATACTGATAAAGATATCATAGGTGGTAAGGACATACCAGAACTCATTGGAAGAAAGACACTAAGAAAAAAAGCGACACATTGCGGAGGAATTATCCGAATGGGATAAAAAAAATGATAAAAATTTCAGAAAAACAGTGTGATGTATTCAAGAGAAAAAGCTTCACAAATTGAGCAAGCCAATAACGCTTTGGTCCACATCTGGCCATTATGCAAGTAGTTATTCGGCTTGTCATTGATTGACAAAGTTGTTGGACATCCTCTTGAAGGATATCGTACTAAATTATGTCCAACTGGCGCGATCGTGAATATCATGAGCTTGTTCGAGGGCCTTTCTCATAATACTCCAAACGTTCTCAATTGGGGGCGATCCGGAGACCCTGCACGCCAAATAGGGTTTGGCAAGCACGAAGGCAAGCAGCCCCGTTAAGGGCAACAAAACGGGGCTTAGAACATCGTCGACGAACCACTGTGCTGTAACGGTGCTACGGATGACGACCAATGGGAGGCTGCTATGAAATGAAATGGCAATTCCGACCGTCGCTCCTGGTCGCCAGTCCATCTGGTTGCGACTGTCAAGTTGGTGTCCCACCACTGTTTGCGGCGTCTCCAAACGTCCTAGCTGGTTATAGGGGCTCAGTTTGATGCGGGACTCATCACCGAGGACAATTCCACTCTGGCCAATGAGATTTCTGGCAAAATGTGCCCGACACCAATGCATGGACGTGTTGGTGTACAGAGGTCAATGGCAAATGCCCCCTTTCTGTGAGCCGCCTATTAATGGTCCTTTGGTCACTAAAGCACCACTTGCCCGTCGGATCGATGATAATGATGAACACGGGATCTGAGTATCTCTCTGGTCGATCTTCACGTTCTACCGTTTCTCTAGATCGACAGCTTCCTTCCTGACGCTGTGGTCGGCCATGGTTCGCTCACTCTTGCCAATATCGCTTCTATTCATATGTCGAGTTATTCACCGATTCCTGCAGCTGGCTTCTTTGAGCCCAACTACACGTCTTCTCTGAAATCCTGACATCCGCGTTTATTGTTCACGCGCCTGTCTGCGAGGCATAATTAATGTCCAATTGAGTTCACAGAATTAAATTCGCGACGACTTTATGACCGGCTGTTGAGGTGTCCTCTGCTTACTATCCTTGCCAGCTACACGCTGAAATTTCGTTGCAACGTCGTCACACATTCATCCACCGGCCGCCAAAGTTGACAATTTTGCAATTTCCGTCAATACCTGTACGAATATCAACTCGTGAACAATTTTCGTAACTTCTTTATGGGACGACGGTTTTTTTAGTGTATTTACCTTTTTCCGCCAACCGCTGGAGCTCTCTCCACTGATAACGTCGTTGAACCATGAGAGATTGTAACAATGTTCTAAGGCTGAAAAACATAACGAAAACCGTTTTAATTGTAGAACTGACTCTTTACATTCGGCTGTATCCTATTCTACTCTGACTCGGAAGACACAGTGGGCACTGAGCAGCTAGCGAAAACGTAGATGGGAGGAAAGGCGGTTCAGTAAAAGAAGTACCTAAAATGTCATCGACCGGAAAAATTGATGACTTCCGCGAGGAGAGGTGACTGTCTCCACGATGAGATAGACAGGCCACTGACAAATCTGCTGTCCAGCGTCTCGAACCTTGCGCATATTATTCTACGTTCAGAGCTTTGATTCTCTCTTTCTGGTTATAAGGCAATAACTACTGTAGAAGTAGTAACATCTCGTGGAAGCTTATTAGTTTCTTGCAGTATGTTCGGTTAGTGTGGTTCTCAGAGTGAATAACATTGTGAACACCGTATTCTGGTTTAGATAGGTGTATACCAGAACTGCCACCGACTCTTTAAGGAATAAATTAAATAATTTTGTTACTATCTGTAGTGGTATTATGGATACTGTCTGCAAAATGGATAGCAAACAGAGTTAGTAGTAAAGAAATAGAGAAAAAAACGCCATGCCTGGTGCTGAAGTTCTGCCTCACGAACAAACAACATTTTTGTAGTGATAAACTCTTTTCCTTCAATTATGTTGTCGGACGGTAAGCGCGAAAAATTTAGAAAAGGTATGAAATTATGTTTGAGGTATAGTTGTTTTTCACGCGTTTCGACGTTTCAATGACTATTTCAGTCTCAGTATCGTATCTATGAACTATGTATCGTACAATGATACAATTTTATAGGTATATTCAGTGGCATATGTTCGTACTTTCTGCAAAATGTGTTGCGAATGTGATGAGTAGTAAAGATGTCGTGTCTGCTGCTGAAGTTCCACTGCACGTCTTGAACAGCGAAACTGTCGTAAGCGGTGAACTGGTTCCTTTCATTATTTTGCGGAGGTTCTCAGCGATAAAAAGTTTCAAAAAGTTTTAAAATTATGTGTCAAGTTTGGTGGCTCACTAAATCATCTCATTCTCATATCCTGGATAGCTATGTGATTTTGTGCGCCATGTGTTACGATTCTTCAAGGCGCATACACAGTTTCTAACTTTGATACTGGACTTAATGTGTTAAAGTTTTAAAATAAGATTACATTTTTTATTGAGTAGATTATTAGAGCATTTTAATTTTTTATTTGGTCAGTAATTCTATTTATTTATTCGTGACACAAAACAAATCCAGTACACGGTAATTACCATTACAAACAAATGACAGCTGGAATTATCAGCCAACTCCAGTTGCACTGCTGTCGCAAGCAGATCTTCTGTGTAGGATGTAGGGCATAATTGACAATCCAGTAGGTGCTCCGTGGTCTGCGATTCTCCAGTCACAGTTGGCGGTATCCACAAGAAAGTGCCATTTCAGGAGGTTAGCCCTGGATCTTCCAACTTCAGAACACGGACAATGAAAATAAAATTTTTGTCGACTGAAAACCATTAGATAGGTTACCTGTGTCGGAGAATTTATGGCCGATTTAACTATTCAATAACACAGTGTGTTTGGAAATTCCTGTTACAAACTTACGGAACTTGTAGAGGAGAGTGAGTACATAATATTTTTAATAGGAACACATTTTCGGAAAAGTTCAGTTTCCGTGCTGCAGCGGTTTCAAAACATGTTTGCTAGGTAGGTATAAACGGGACAGTCATAGGTAGGAATGCAACAGGATAGTCATGGTGGGGGTGGTTACGTCTGATCGGCTGATGTAATTTGTCGTCCGTCCTATCTCTTTGACCTGGTTCAAGCCTTATTCACGTGTCTGTGAGTGTTAGGGCGACACGGTCGAGTACATGTTTTCAGAATACATAGATATGATCATTTTGAACGGCTAATCTCACGATAATGGCAACGGCCTTGCCGCAGTGGATACACCGGTTCCCGTCAGATCACCGAAGTTAAGCACTGTCGGGTGTGGCCGGCACTTGGATGGGTGACCATCCGGGCCGTCATGCGCTGTTGCCATTTTTCGGGGTGCACTCAGACGCGTGATGCCAATTGAGGAGCTACTCGACCGAATAGTAGCGGCTCCGGTCAAAGAAAACCATCGTAACGACTGGTAGAGCGGTGTGCTGACCACACGCCCCTCCTATCCCCATCCTCAGCTGAGGATGACACGGCAGTCGGATGGTCCCGATGGGCCACTTGTGGCCTGACGACGGAGTGCTTGCTAATCTCACGATAATGGAAGAGCTATTCGTCGCTTTTATCAAGATAGTTCTCCACAGCGTCCGACTCCATCGCATACCCTTTTTGCGTCAATTACGAAACGGCTACGAGAAAGGGGCTGACTGTGGTGCTCCAACGAGACGCGATACACCCGAGTGGGAAGAGTCCGTACTGCATCACGTTGAAAAGGAGCCGTCAACGAGTACACCAGCAATTTCTTTGGAACTGTAAATGTGAATAGTGTCAGCGAAATATGTTGCGAATAGAGTTAACAACAAAGAAATAATGAATTTAAACGTCTTGCACAATGCCGCAGTTTTTCACGCATCTCAGTGTTTAAGACGTGATATCTCCTCAACTATGGTGACAAGTGGTTCTTACGACCACAGTGATTGTTACCTGATAGTAAGGGATACGTGTATTATGTTTGGTTTAAATCGGTTCAGTGATTTAGGAGGAGATGTGGAACACAAGCACACACACATTTATTTTTATAATGTGTTTGGACTTAGTGATTAACTAACTTTGCCCCCTTGGACATTATCAAGGTACATCACAGTAATGCACACAGCATGGTGTATTCCATTCATACGTGTGGAAGAAACAACATATGATGCCGTCCCGAGTAACGTTTCGCACAACCATAGTAGTTACGTGCACAACTGTCTCAGACGTGAATGAAAAAACTCATGGCGTGGTCAGGGTGTTCTCACTTTAATTGTTACTATAACGTATTTTAAAGTGTTGTATCATTGCACAATCATAAAAAACAGCATAAGGGTTGGGTTTTTCATTTTTATAACTATGCGCGAAATTAGCAAGGATTCAGAAGTACAGAAGTAATGTGTGGCCTACCCGAAGGAAGTGTTATAGGCCCGTTGCGTTTCTGATCTACAGGATGCCCATAATCAAAGTTCCAGTTTCAAAACGCTGTAGAAGGGGAACCGCTGATCAGAATGACGTCAAATTTGAACAGTATATTATTGCGGAAGAGAGGAACATTAAGTAAAATTACGAAAAATTAACCAAAAGATCGCCCTGTAAGCATATGATGCACGCCAACAGACGCGCGGCAAACGGCTATTTCTCATTTTCCGTCCGAGGCGTCCAACGAGATGTCTCCATGAATGACTGCTCAAAGCTAGTGAAGCTGTTTTGCCAGAAGGGTGACTGTGCACCAGTAGCCCTGCAGAAGTTCCGAAAACTCAAGGGTATAAAAAAAAAGTAGTGGTCCGATATTTTCTGAGCGTCTAGAGATAATAATTATAAAATTAAAAAAGCAGGTTATTTTAAAGGGCAATGTGGCCGAGGAAGAAAACCAGTTGATCCAATACCTGTCCGAAAATGTGGCCACAGCATTGCAGAAGGGGAAGAGGGGTGGTGTGCAAACATGCAGTACGTGGGAACGTTGGGCATGCCTGCGAGTACAGTCCTACGAAACATCCTGCATTGCTATCTGTATAAAATCACTCACATTCAGGAGCTGCTTCCTGTTTACCTACCAGCAAGACAAACGTTTGCTGTGGAATATCTTGCACGCGTCGAAGTTGACAATGAACGGCCATAGAACACTCAGCGGACAGATAAAGCTCATTTCCATCTCCAAGGACATGTTAGTATGCAGAATTGCATAACATGGACAAGAGAAAATCCACACGCACATCAACCGATAGCACTTCGTTCTGCGAAGTGGTGGAGGTTAACGGCAACGTTCATCATAGGGCCGCATTTTTTTGAGGATATGAGTCCTGCGGGTCCTGTTACCTGGACGCTCACTGATGAACGCTATGGGTCTTTTGCGCACCAACGTAATAACAGCCCCTCGACATAGTGGATGTGAGGGAAGGATCATTTTTACAGAAGATGGCACTTCTCCGCACATCTCACAGCTCGTAAAGCGGCTGCTGCAGAGGCGTTTCGGAAAGGCAAGAATTATCAGCCGTCACTTCCCTACAGTCTGGCTGTCCAGGTCACTCTATCTTCATCCGTGTGACTTCTGGCCTTGAGGTTGTCTGAAAGATGCGTTCAGTGCTCCAAATACGAACGTAGCTGGACTGAAGGCACACTTACTGCAACGCACTCCGAACCTGACCCTCGAGACATTCCGATATGTTGTGGAACATGACGTTTCTCGGTTTCCGCTTGTGGCAGAAAACGGTGGACATCATGTTGAACATGTCTCGCGACAGTCTCACCACAGTTAGAAATCGGAGTCATTTTGCTTTTTATGCACTTTTTGGCCCCACGGCTGCTGTAAACCGATGCCATTTTGCTTTTTATGCCGTTTGTGACATCAGGACAATAAAAACCGATATTACCCATCCAGCGTGGTATGACCTTGCTGTGGTGGATGGGCTTACCTATCTAACAATGCCGCAACTATTGTCTGCCGAACTTGTGCAGTCATGGGCATTGAACAGCACGGATGGTATAATGCGCAAGTATAATGCGCAACTGAACCCGTAGCCGCTGTATTGCGAATCATTGTCATTTGTACCCGATCACATTTCCGTTGAGACCTGACAGAAACTCAGTATTTTTGAGATAGGTGATAATTACTGACATACATTTCTGTATTTAAGAAATTATAAAATATTGTACCCATGTCTACAGGTGTTTTATTTTCAACACTCCTACGCAAAGGGCATCATAAAGCACTCTGCGTTTCCTCACCGTCTTTATTAACTTTTTTCCGCCATTATGAAATGTAAACTATTCATCCACTGCACGACACGATGGTCTGTGTACTGTCAGTAGCTGAGAATAATGCAGGCGTGAGGACTGCGGAAGCTAACCAGCGTGCCTTATGAGATGAAGAGTGCAAGTCGTTCGAAAAAAAAAAAAAAAAAGAAAAAGTCATAAATGTAGGTCTGCCTTTGTCAGCAATACATTTCAACAAATTAAATATATTAAGTATTAACACTATTTCAGGATTCTCTTACGTACCGGTACGGAATAATATCGACCGCTTCTTCATTTGTATAGCCTGTTGTATAATTAGTTTATTATTGGGTTGGGTTTGGCTGTTGTGTTGGAGGAGACCAGACAGCGAGTTTCTCAGTCTCATCGGATTAGGGAAGGAAGTCGGCCGTGCCCTTTCAAAGGAACCATCCCGGCATTTGCCTGGAGCATTTTAGGGAAATCGCGGAAAACCTAAATCAGGATGTCCAGACGCGGGATTGAACCGTCGTCCTCCCGAATGCGAGTCCAGTGTGCTAACCACTGCGCCACCACGCTCGGTAGTTTATTAATGCTGATACTATGTATGCAGCCACTGAAACGATTTTTCTGATCGTGAAAAGTTTCTCGGCTGTTTCTAGCTTGCAGTGGAAATGTGATGTCCGCATGCATGTGATGCAGTGTCTCTTATTACATTTACATACAAGTAATCCAGTGAAACTAATATACTTCAGATTTTTGACGCTTTTTACCGGGAGCACAAAGGAATCACACCTGCGAAAATTACCTCTTTTCGAATTTTTGTAACAGATCGTAGAGATACGCCATCATATTACGGAGCACGAAGATAATCTTGTTTAACTTTCCTGCCTTTCTTTTTGATCACCTGATTTTATAATATTCCTTACTTCCTTATTCACTGCCCTCACGATGAATCGTCTGTCGCTTCTTGCGATCTGAAAACATTGTGGAGACATTGTGTGGCAAATGACTGACCAGTTATTGAACTGTGCATTGTTCTCGAAAAAATAAAAGCAAAACAAAAAAATATACAGATGTAAGTAACTGTAAAACATAAGGTACTAATAAAAAAAGATGCAACGGCTAAATGGCGAAAAATGCAGCACTACTCAGTGACAATAAAATACAGTAATGTTGTATTTTTTGGATGGCCAATACTACCATTGACCATATGGGCGGTGCAGAACGGAGCATATGGGAGCACTGCTTTTCCGCTCCCCGCCTCACCCCTCCCGTAGTGCCGGCGCGGCGCGAGGAACTGCTGCACAACCACAAACGCCGCGCAACCTGACGCAGGCGCGTGTCGCGTCACCATCGCGGCGCGACCCAATTTGCGTGGTCCCATTTAAACATGTGAAGTTGCGAAAATGCGCTATACGCGTCTCAATTTGTGCCGAGCGTAAGGAGCAACGAAGGACCATTTTGGCGGAATTTATTGCGGTTACAAGGCTGATCATGACAATTTTTTGTCGAACATAGTCACAGGCGATGAAACATGGGTTCATCACTTCGAACCGGAAACACACCACCTTTGCTCCGAAGAAAAAGTTGAAAGCCTCACCCTCAGCCAGTAAAAATCTTGGCGACGGTCTGTTATTCCGTTTTTGTCCTCCATCATGGTGCAAAGATTAACTTTGAAGTGTATTTTGCTACCTCTAGGAAAGTGATGAAACAACTTCAGCATATTCGTCGCCACAAACGTGCAAACGACTTTCTCCTGCTCCATGACAACACATGCTCTCATACAAGTCTGCACAGCCGAGAGGAGCTCACAAATCTTTGAACTGCTGTACCTCATCCACCGTGCAAGCCGGATCTCACACTATCCGACTTCCATTTGTTTGACAGAATGAAGGATGCACTCCGTGGGAAGCAATTCGTGGATGTGGGGCACGTTGTTGTTGCAGCAAGACGTTGGCTTTGAGGTCGACTACTAGTGTGGTAACATGCGTTGGTACAGATCGTCACGGTAAAGTGGCGTAAGGTCGTCGCACTGAACGGAGATAACATTCAAAAATAGGGTTTCATAGCCGAAAGAGTGAGAATAACATTGTGCATTGGAATCCTGAATAAAACCAACATGCTTTCAGAAAAAAAGAAATATTTGTTACATTACTTACTGAAATTTCCTGACAGTAATGTGTTCCTGTGTCGCTGTTAAGTCAGTGGCGTTAGAATCCAATAACAACTTCTACAGAACTGCCAGATCTGCTGTTCTACACAATAGTCTAACGCTGCTCCCGTTTGTATCTAATTACTCTGTCACTGAATATGAATGTGCAGGTGTGGCAGAGGCGGTCCCAGGAAACCTGAAAAACCGAAAGAGAAATACACGAGGCAGAATCAACAGATTCTTCACATTTGCAGTAAAGAATTTTTTGTCTCGTCCTTGACTTCGTAATCATCATCTAATTCTACATTTCGCGCTAATGTTTTCCGCGCCTCTACTGCACCTAACGGAATTTTTGAAACTGAACATTTTGGAAAGATTTTTGTTGCTTTAAGGTGATTGCCTGATTCTGTTTGAACAACTTCTCTCTTGTTGGTGAGTTGAATAACACTGTATGAAGGAAATTGAAACGTTTTGTATGTACTTACAAGAAACTTTATAACATGTGTTAGGAGAATGAAATTTTATTGTTCTTCCAGTTCTGAAAACAACTTTTTCTTTCTCTTTGAGAGTAAAACATTCATGTGTTTTAATTTAGAAGTAACCTTTTCGTGTGAAGATTGTTAGACAACTAGTTTGCCAATTGTCGGTTAACTCAATTTGACGTGTAAAGTGCAGCCACTCTTAATTCCTAGATACAAGGGTAAGTCAATGATTAGCTACATTTTTGTTTATTTTGGATATACCGTCGTTTTACGTTGATGGCGCATGCTTTGTTTATTTGCTGTTATATCTTTGCAATTTTCAACCTGCTAGGTTAGTTTCGTTATCGCTGCCTTGCTGTTAATCATGGATGCTCCGCTGTCTATATGCACCAAAGTAGATCACCGTTCAGTGATCCGGTTTTTTTTTGGGGGGGGGGGGGGGGGGCGGGGGGCGGAAGGCGTATCAGGGGCCGAAATTCATCGAAGACTTTCGGTACAGTACGGGACAATGTTTTGCCACAACAAAGTGTCTACGAATGGGTTGAAAAATTCCGAAATGGTCGCACAAGTGTTACGCACGATGAAGGAGCCGGACGACCGTTTACCGCCACAAATGATGAAACCATTGATCGTTCACGTGAAATTATTCTCTTAGACAGACGATTAACTATTGACGAAGTGGCACATCGTCTGCAAATTAGTCACGGTTCTGCCTACGGAATCATCCACAACAGATTTAGGTTTCATAAAGTTTGTGCAAGATAGGTCCCAAAACAACTCACTCAGTTGCAGAAACAAACGCGCTTGGACACCTGCAAAAAACATTTGAATCGCTATGGTTACGAAGGGGACAACTTCTTAGACAGGATCATTACTGGTGACGAAACATGGACCCGTCATTACGAGCTGGAGAATAAACGGCAGAGTATGAAATGGAAACATCGAAATTCGCCGTGCAAGAAAAAGTTCAAGACCCAGCCGTCCTTAGGAAAACTGATGCTTACTGTTTTCTGGGACGCACAAGGTACAGTACTGGAACATTATAGGGAAAGGGGCACAACTATAAACAGTGTACGTTACAGTGAGATGCTTACTGCCAGGCTCAAGCCTGCAATTCGAAGCAAAAGCTGAGGATTGCTGTCAAAAGGTGTTGTGTTGTTGCACGACAATGCCCGTCCGCATATTGCTGCCCACTCTGCTGAAACGCTCCAGAAACTCAAATTTGAAGTACTGGATCATCCTCCATATAGTCCCGATCGTGTCCCTTCCAACTATCAATTGTTTGGTCCACTAAAACAGGCATTAAGAGGCCATCGATTTGCTTCGGACGAAGCAGTGAAAGAAGTGGTGTATTACAGGCTCGCAGCTCAACCGAGAACCTTTTATGAGGGCACCAGGAAGCTTGTACAACGATGGAGCAAGTGCGTTGAAACGCAAAGAGACTATGTCGAAAAATGATGTTCTTGTAAGTTTCCTATTTGATTACAACTAAATTTTATAACTACTTTGCGGATGATAATTGACTTACCCTCATAACTTTTTGCGTCTGGCCTGTCACGAATCTTTCGAACTATTCGCAAAAATTGGTAAAATATATCGTGAGAAGACGTTAATGCAATGCTGAATCAAATGCTTCCCGACTGTGTTGAAATACCGTATCAATCTAGTTTCCTCTACCCATGGCATCAGGAGTAGCATGTAGGATGAACTCGATTTGAGTTTCATATGATCAATTTCTTTCGATTCTAGTGCTAATTTTCAAGCAGAAAATTATTTGTTCTAGGTCGGTTTTAATGTCTGAACATAGAATATTGTACAGCTTGCTGCAACAAACACATGATGGTGATATACGACGATACGATGTGGAAACTACTGTGTGGTGCATGTAAACTCACGCTATATGCATAATTTTGTTTATCTGAGAATGACAAAGATATTAATGTAGGATTTTCCTCATCCGATCTAAAAAATTATATCTGAAATGCCGTGACACCATATGTATATAAATCTTGACCTCTTTTTAAGAAACGCCATTGCATAGCCGATGTCAGCGTGGAAACGAAGCGGTATTAATGTGTCTTAACACAGAATGTTGCATTTAATAGACTCATTAAGATGTTCTTGCACTGATGAGACAACGATACTTACAGATAATGTTTGCTTACTGGCCTGTACCTTGCCTTGTAACAAATTCACCTCAGTGACAAAATTTAAGGAACTTTGCATATTATTTCGCCACACATTAAACAGAAAATAGCGCAAAATTGATTTTTCGGCCTTCAGTCTTTGTGGAAGAGTCAGATACTCGCTACAAAAATCGATGTCTGTTAAGTTTTCTTAAATTAATTCTCCTGAAAGATAGGCCTTCAGATTTGAGGTGGTGTAAGTTTGGTAGCATAGCGCACAGGCGCTTCGTTCGCAAATTCCAGGTCAGTCACGATGAGGTAATTTTGCATTACGCCTTCTATAACATCCACGATGTATATATTTTTTTACTTATAATGTGACGAGTGGAATATGAACGTGGGGAAAATTACGTAACTCAATAATATTCATTCAATTATGTAATTATTTCTTAAAAAGATGATAATTATGTAAAACAGAGACTATATTTGTCTCACATTCTTTGTTAATCTATGTCATTCTCTTCTTTTGTTTTGTACCATTTTGTCGTCTTCTTCTGATGTACGTCGCCGACGCAAGACGCGAATCGATTTGAGGTCTGTTGAATGAAAAACATTTAATGTAAAATTATTGTAGTTTTATGTCCATTTGCTGGTAAAAAACAAATAGAGCCAAACGTGTAACAACTATTTACGTTAATCATTGAAAAATCACTTCCTCTTTTAATTATAATTTTGTATTAATTGTTTTATCCTCGCTGCAAGAAGCGCAGCCATTGTTAGTTGCGATTATATAGCAACTTTGTCTGTACTTCTGGTGGAAATATCAAGGGTTTGTGTTAAACTAATTTGCAAAACAGTATTGATGATTTTTTGGTGGCTTCAATTTAAATGATTAATTATTTATTGAGCAAAGGAAAATCTTAATTAAAAAAAGAAGTCTTCTATCTTTTGTTGGCCGCAATCTTAACTTTTATCTCAGCGGCAAATTTAAATTACTTGAAACTGCAAATAATATTTCGATGTGTAGGAAATAAATGTGCACCGGTGGTACTGAACTCTATTTATATAAAAAAAATTGATCGAATCAGACTGCATCTTCTAAGAAGATGCATGTTGGTGATATACGACGATACGATGTGGAAACTACTGTGTGGTGCATGTAAACTCACGCTGTATGCATAATTTTGTTTATCTGAGAATGACATAGATATTAATGTAGGATTTTCCTCATCCGATCAAAAAAATTATATCTGAAATGCCGTGACACCATATGTATATAAATCTTGACCTCTTTTTAAGAAACGCCATTGCATAGCCGATGTCAGCGTGGAAACGAAGCGGTATTAATGTGTCTTTACACAGAATGTTACAACATGCATCTGATGGTATTTATTGTCGAACAAGATTTCATTGCTGATGTATGAGGCCAAAATTAAACTACGCACCAATTACGGAGAAAAATATTTCTGGTAGTATACGTCAGTGTTGTGTGCGGGTAGTATTCTGTGTTTCCTTTTCATGATGAATTTGCTAAGAATAATTAAATCCATCGAAGACAAAAATTATAAAATCTCTGATGTACGATCTGTAATTGTAGTGATATGAACACAACTTACAGTCAACATTATTACACTACGTCAGGTGGAATTCTTGTGCAATTTGAACAAAATAATTATCCGGGAGAAGCTGTAGTATGAATATTGCATTATACGTGTGTATAATATTGTCAGTATCATTTACAAAATCAAATCAATGCAACTGCTAAATATCAGAGTGAATTCAAACCGCAGAATACCATAGAGTATCATATCATCCATATTCATTGCATTTGTCCATGTTGATGATACGTAAAACCGCCACACTCCCTCACGAAAAAACTCCTGTATATGTGCATGAAGGGTGTGCATACCGTAGTACTACACAGTCATCATGAAGTCATCTTATTTATCATTGCTCTCTACAACTTTTCTTCTACCTAATTTGCTCTTTACTACTGTCTTATTTTCTTCTTGCTACGCGTTTGTAGGCGCTACAGTCCGGAACCGCGCGACGGCTATGGTCGCAGGTTCGAATCCTGCCTCCGGCATGGATGTGTGTGATGTCCTTAGGTTAGTTAGGTTTAAGTAGTTCTAGGGGACTGATGACCTCAGAAGTTAAGTCCCATATTGCTCTGAGCCATTTGAATCATTTTCTTTTCCTCTTCTACATTTTGTTCTTGTTCTTCATAAACGGTATAATCCTTAGCTCTGTTTGCGTCCGAATTTTTAAAGCAGCATCAAGACGTGAAGACCGGATCTGTAACTCTGTTCTATATGTAGACAAAACGCGCTACCTTCTTTTGACGGGAATCGGACGACTATAGTTTAACAATACATTTGTGGCGACTTTTTGATCATCGCACCAAGATTTGATTATTCGTGCTGACCTACTTAGCAGACGTTCAATTACTTTTTCTTAGACCAAATTTATGTGGGTTCCACTTTTACAAGCAATTTTCCAGTATAGGTCTTGTATGCAGTAAGTTTCATTAGCAGTCTCAATCGGCCAAAACAAGATTTCCTGTTAAGTAGAAAACGTAGGAGGTCGCCACTTCCTTCGTGCTCTTGTGTCCCAGTGCGATCATAAATTTCGACTCTGCTCGAATTCTTACATCCATGCAATTTTATGAAACGACTGACTTCCAGTCGTCACCTACCTCTCCGATTATCTACTTACGTTCTGTCTTAAACAAAGTGTAATACTTCTAATATGCTGTATATCATGAAAGTGTACGATTAAGCTAATATCAGAATAGTTAATGTAGTAGGCTACTTGGTGAGCGTAATACTTTGCTGTTTCTAGTTACCTAAGGTGATTTGTCGCAGAAGACAGGAAACTCAAACCAACCGAAACAGAAATTGCAATTACTTTTGGTATTGTTTGCAGGAGACATTGTACCAAGATGGGGCATAAATTTATAATTGGATTTTTCTGTCGACCTCCAGACTCACTTCGCTCCCGCCCCCCCCCCCCCCCGCCACCCCCCAACGGACCCTAAAATTTTAGAGAAAACCTTAGTTAGTTAGATTCTTCAGTCATCACTGAAGGAGACTTTAATCATCCAGAAATCAGTCGGAATACTTACAGTTTAGTTTTACAAGTGGTGGGTGTGACAAGATATCCTGTAAAGCATTACTAAATGCCTTATCCGAAAACTACGTAGAACAGATAGTTCGTAGGCCCAATTATGGGGCAAATACGCTGTATCTAATGTCAACAAATAGACACAGACATGACCTCTTCGAGGATATCCGCATCCGCCATGATATGTTTGTAACAAAAGTGATTAGCAGAGTACAAAGAGCATCTAAAATAAAGAGAAAGGTTAACATGTTCACGAAACTAAGTAAAGAGGCAGTGGTGTCGTATCTCAAAGAGAAACTTGAAACATTCATAAGGAGCATGTAGAAGAAGTGTGGATGTAATTCAGAAGAATAGTTAACTAAGAACAGTATACTGGATGTGTACCTATGATGGAAAGTATCCCCCTCCACACACACACACACTTCAAAAGAAACAGCGACTGCTGCAGAACAGGGGTAAAACAAAGTGTAGGGCTACATACAGAAATACACTAATGAAAAACGTTTGGCTGTCAAGAGGTTAATTGGTGAAACCTTAAATGGTTATCGAAAGGTCTCTTAAAAAACCCAAAGAAATACTGCTCGTGTGTAATGATTGAAACAGCTGAAATCGCTAAGACAGAAGATTGCCTCAGTGACCGATGGAATGTCTGTCGGATTAAATACTCCATAAAGAAATTTCAGCTGAGTTAAGCCCTCTCTTCATCACAATACACCGCAGTTCGCTCACAAAAAAACGTTCGGTCGAAAAGAAGTTAACATAAGCTATCCACAAAACTACAATCCACTGTCTTTGACTCAATCTGTTGTAGATTCTTAGAGCATATTATTAGTTCATACATAATGCAGTATCTCGAAGAGAATGACTTCCATCATGACAACCAGTATGGTTGGTTGGTTGGTTGGTTTGAGGGATAAAGGGAGCAAACTACAGGGTCATCAGTCCCTTGTTCCAGACGCAAACAAGGCTCAGGGTAAAACAACTCTCAAAGTACGTTAGTTAACGGAAAAGGGGGAAAATGAATGCAGACGCACACCTAAAAAGAAAATGAACTGTACAAACAAAAAATGTGGAAAACATACACCAGAAGATTGTATTAAAACCATAGAGCAGATGGTCTGGGCTGCCTGATCACGAGAAGAGGATGAGCCAGCCACTCTACAACACATTAAAATGTCCACCCTAGAAGACAAGGCGAGATGAAACATGTAGGGAAAAGACCTACACAAAGACAAACAAATGCAAAGAAAGGGTGACAGAGTTAAAATGGAGGGAGAGTGGAGGCCCCAGAGAGAAGGCCAAACGCCCACCCTTAGATGGTACAATAAAAAACCCCTTCACGAATAAAACTTAAAACTAGATATGCCGTTCAGGCATTGTCACCCAACACTGAAGGTAGGGTGCTGGGAAGGTTAAAAGTCCGCCGCAGAGCAACTAAAATTGGGCAGTCATGCAAGATGTGCACGACAGTAAGAAGGGAGCCACAGCGACACCGAGATGGGTCTTCGCGATGGAGAAGGTAGCCATGTGTCAGCCACGTATGGTAAATGTGGAGCCAGCAAAGGACAAGAGATTCCCTGTAAGTCACTCGCATGGATGACCGCCACACAGCGTCGTCTCCTTGATAGCATGGAGGGTGCACCATTCAGTATACCAGATCGCGAAAACTTTTCGGCGGAAGACGGCTCGCAAATCCGTCTCCGGGAGGCCAATCGCCAGAGATGGTTTACTGGTGGCCTGTTTCGCCATTTTGTCAGCAAGCTCATTGCCTGGTATCCCAACATGGCCTGCGGTCCAAATGAAGGTCACTTAGCATCCACTGCTGCAGAGGGCATAAAGAGACTCCTGGATTAACAGCACCAAATGACGCCCAGGGAAGCACTAGTCGAGAGCTTGTAGGTTGCATTACAAATGACGAAGGACTCACCAGAGCAGGAGCGGACGTGATCAAGAGCGCGATAGATGGCAACCAGCTCTGCAGTGAAAATGCTGCAGCCATCCAGCAAGGAGCGTTGTCCAGTATGGCCATCGTGAGCATAAGCATAGTCAACAAGACCATCAGCCAGTGATCCGTCGGTGTACATTACTTCTGAGCCCTCAAACTGGCCAAGAAGAGAGATAAAATACCGACGGAGGGCCTCAGGTGGAACTGAGCCTTTGAGGCCTTGCAATAGGTCCAGCTGAAGCCATAGCCGAGGTATGGACCATGGAGGGGTCGGAAGTAGGCCTGCAGGAAAGGTGGTAAGGGGGAAGCGCTGAGTTTCAAAGCAAAACGAAAGATCAGAAATGGGCACTTTATGTACCAAACTGATCATCGTAAGATATAGTATAGTAAACAAAAAATATAATTGCTTGAAAGGAATTAGGGTGATTAAGAAAAAGTTAATTACTGATTCGACGGACAATTCAAATATTTCACGAACTGCTGCTGCTAGCTATGTAAATGAAGTGTAAAAAAGAGAATCACAGGTAAAATTAAAACGTCTATGCCTTCTGTTGATCTGCATACTCTGAATAATAATATAATACCGACCGATATTTAAATATATTGTTTCATGCTTTCTAAATAAAATTTGATAAAAAAAATATTTGAGAAAAAGACTTGTCACATGTTTTCTGAAATTATAAGTCTAAGAATAAGAAATACTCGTAAAATACATTGGAGAAACATTTGACGTGCCTTTGAATGGTGCTTGAAATCATGTACTGCGATAAGGTACTGATTGTGAATTTAATGTTCAATGTTTAACTTAGGTTTGTCTTGCGGAACTTCGCTCAGTGGTCTCCTTACATCACTATATCGCGCACCGATCAAAATGCACACAAAGATCGCCCTATATATGCAAAATCAATCAGCATGGTTGCCTTCGTTGTAGCTTTGTTTTTTACAAAGATGTGAACAGCGGAATGACTTTTTTTAATGGCACCCTGTATCTTTTATTCGGTAATTCGTTTCGTCTCCTAAAGACCTATTCAGAAATGTATCATAGTGTACCATTCACTGAAACACAACTTTATTAATTACATAACACAACATTGACTTTGAGCCCGGGATCACAAACTCGTCCACTTGCTGGAGCTGTCAGAAAACAAATGAAAACGGTGTAAAAACATAACACAAAATTGGATTTGACTCTCCTGTACCTGTAGAACATTCAAAGGTGCTGAAAGTGGCGACCCTGGACACCGATACACTGGTGCACTCGTTGAATGAAAGAATTATTTACAGCTTCCATTGTTGCCTGCTGAAGAGAATTTCAAACAAGCACAATACGTTCCTGCATGTCCTCTAGAGTTGTCGGAATACCGCGATAGACAATGTCTTTAATGCATCCCCAAAGAAAAAAGTCCAGAGGATTTAAATCAGGAAACCTAGCAGTCCAAGTAACTGTTCCTCCTCGATCATTCCATCAGGCAGGATACCTTCGGTTCAGAACACGACGTGCACGCAAGGCATTATGTGCTGGACATCCATCGTGTTGATACCACATAAGCATTCTGGTTCTTAACGGCACTTCATCCAGAAGAGGAGGAAGAATTCGTCTGAGGAAGTTGGCATACGCTGTGACGTTTAGACTACCATTGATGAAATAAGGGCCAATAATTGTAGTACCAAGCATCCCACACCAGACGTTAACTCACCATTGATGCTGATGTTCCACCTGTCTAAGCCATCGTGGGTTTTCGCTGGACCAATAATGCATGTTCCTTGTATAGGCTGTTCAAAAAGTCTCTCCGCAGTGCCGTATCATCGTTAGCCGCGCATGCCGTATGATTGTTCACCTGCCTGGGTTACTTCCCTTTAAGTGGACTCCCCAACATTCCATTGCTTCGTTTATCTCAGCCACCGTCAGCAGTATCGTTGGTGTGTGCCCTTACGCGTTGACGTGAAGTTTAAGTTTAGTTCCTTTGTTCGTTTGTTTCGTTTTTGTCACTGTTAAATGCTAACCGTTGAAGAATGTGTGTTTTTAGTCGAACAAGCGATCAAAGCTGGCGGTAAATACACAGTTTCAGTTCGTCGGACATTTAATTCAGTTTTCCCGGAGACAACACTCCCACATCGCGATATAGTGCAATATTTGACTAACAAATTTCGATGTATGGGTTCAGTGACGGATGCACAGAGAAGTCGTCGTCCTAGTATTTTGTCCGAATATAAACTACTCGATATTTCCGATAAAATGTCCATGAATCCGAACAATTCAGTAAGAAAACTCGCCCAGGAAATCGATGTTAGTGTCGGAACGGCCCACACAGCTGTAAGGAAAAAATAAGAACTTTTCCATATAAAGTAATAGTCGCGCAAGAGTGAAAAATACTGGTCATGGCAAGAGACTGCATTATTGTCAATGATTCAAAAATTTCGTTCAACAAAATGGAAGGGATATTCTTAATGTGAACCGTGAATTTACTTTCAAAATCTTTTCTTAAAGAATTTACTTTATTTACTAGCGATTCATCAAGAACGTTAACATATTTAATCATACTATGTGAGCGTGGAAGTAGTTGCCAATTGGTAACTGATGAAACAAATTTAATTTTCTTTGTTCAATAAATGGAAATTTTATTCCGAAAAGCCCTTTTTTTTAAAAACAGGTTTAAAATTATAACCAGAAAGCACCCTGTAAATATCAAGTTACAATTTATTCAGAGGCAAAAATAACAATTTTATATATATATATATATATATATATATATATATATATATATATATATATATATATATATATATTAGTGTGAGCTTTCGGGCTGAGAACCTTGCCGGTCCCTTTTAACAGGGCCGTAGTCACGACCGCTCACAACAACCTCTGAAAGATTACAAGATTACACTGGTGCAAATTTGCAGCACACCAGATTACTTTAAACTAAAAATTTTAACAACTCACACAAACACATAACTATGCGCGCCGTAAGAGGGATGGAAATGGAACAAAACACTCACATTAAATATCATTTGCCACCGAAAGTGCAATTTGTTTTTAAAAGAACTCTTACGGTGGAAGGTTGGCAAGTTCATATACTAAAATGACCATTAAAAAAAGAACCATGAAATGCAGTCTTACATAAAATGTACAAACATGCTCTACATTACACATATACCGCCTCTCAAGATGATAGGCAAGATAAAACATATTCAGGAATTCGGGCTTTACACCTTAAGCAATAAATTCGTTAACACCGAATCCGACAAACATGACAGAGGCAGCTTTTAACGTATGGGGACCGACAGACAGACACTAACTGCCTAACAAATGCGGACGAGAGACAGCCGAGCAGGCCAGGGACGAAAGACTGGTCAACAAAACAAATAGAATTTTACGAGTAAATGAAACAACATATCACGAATCACTTAACTTCTAATAAACTGCGATGTCTGGCGAAGACCTGGCGCAGCACCCTCAAAACGCTCTCCCGAACCGTCCGCTGCCAGCCGCTTCAACGGACGCAGGAAGGCGCGCCGATCTCCCGTCTCACGGCGACGCAGCTCTCCACGGCCACACCGATGTCGTGGTTTCGCTCCTGTTGCTCTCTTCTGAACCGCGAAGCCAGTACCCCTTTCTATACGGCGCTGCCCACTGGACTCATGTGGGAACCTCACATGCGCCGACGCTCAAGAGGGACAAGTCATCTTGTGTCCCAGTGCGCGGCCGACCAACCGATCGATCCAACCGCCAATGCCTATTTCCTGAGCAAACTCGAGCAGACTGGCGGCCTAACACATACTAGCACTCCGGACGACAGACAGACACTAACCGCCTCACCAATACGGACGAGAGACAGACCCAGACTAACTTGGCTGACCAACTGACCAAACTCCCCACGGACAGACTGCCTCTCTCGCGAGCTTATCGCGCCCCTTAAATGCACGTGAACAGGCAACCTTAACCCTTTTCCACTAAGACACCAACGCTGCGAATGCCACAGCGGCGCCACCGCCAGAAACGGAGAGCGACTGCTTCACACAACGCGCTGCGGCGCGCTCTTCAAAACAGGAAATTTTACCACGGCTCATAATGCAACGTTTGTCACTGATGAGGCGAGGTTTCAATTAATCGGGTACATAAACTCGCAAAATTCTCGAATGTAGAGTACTGCAAATCCATTGTGTATTCATGAGGAACCACATCATTCTGTGAAAAAAGGTGTTTGGAGTACAATTTTTAGACGTCGGCTTGTGCGTCCCATATTTTTCAACAAAACAATAAACGCACAACGATACTGCAGTGATATTCTGTACCCATTCATAGGAGAACTTGTGTTAAGTGAAATACTGAACGGTTATTTTCAAAAGATGGTGCAACCGCGCATACAGGTCGCGTTTCAATGTCACTGCTAGCTGATGTTTTCGGTGATCACATAATATCACGGGAACTTTGGCCTCCACGATCGCCCGACATAACAGCACCTGACTTTTTCTTCTGGGGTGCAGCAAAAGCAACTGTCTATAAAAACCATCCAAAATCCATCGCTGAACTGAAAACTACAATAACCACTTTCTCTGCTTCTGTTACAGAAGAAATGTTAAAGCTTGTGTTTGGAAACATGATTAGACGAATTGAACTGTGTATTCTTTGAACACCCCGTATTTACCTGTCGTTTGTTTGTGAAGGAACATTCATCGGCAAATAGAACATTGGAGAAGAAGTTCGGGTTGACGAGGATTTGCCGCTGTGCCCACTGACGATTCTGGAAATCATTCCCATGCAGTTCTTGATTTAGGTGTACATGGTAAGGATGGAACCGGTGACATGTAAGTCTCGTGTTCAAGCTGTCTCGTGTTCAAGCTGTTGTGTGCTCACATGTGGATTCATAGCAGCGGAAGCGAGAGCAGTAACTTCGGCAGCTTCGTCTGTGCGAGTGCTACGACGATTACGTTGTCGTGGGTTGAAACTTCCCGTTTTCTGAAGCGTCGCAACAAGACGAGAAAACATCCGTCGGGAAGGTGGGTTCTTTGTCGGTGTATCGCTCTCTGTACAGTTCCGCTGCTGCGTAGCATATCGCCTACCTTCAACAACAACAACAACAACATCAACAACAAAAACAATAAAATAAACGTTACATCGTTGCAATTTGTAGGAAGGACAACCTTTACTGTGTGCCTACTCTACACAACAGTATTTAAAAGAACTAAACTACTGTACTAAATGTACCCGTACATAAGGAAATAGTATTGCAATTACTGTCCTTCTAACTTACATTCCCCATAGATTATTAGCATTTCTACCTTCTCTTCGTTGGTGTACATTCTACTCATACAACTCTTCAACTGACGATGGTTGACAGAATGATGGGTGCGCATTCTACTTACGTTTACATTTGTTCTCTGTCAAAGGTAACACATGGATGTGTTCCATTACCCCGAGTACCTGCACTAAGCGCTGGAAGCGTCAACGTCAATGTTGTGTTATGTAATTAATAACGTTGTTTTTCAGTGAATGATACACTGTGATACATTTTGAATAGGTCCTTAGGAGAGGTCTGGAACTGCGCGACCGAAACAGTCGCAGGTTCGAATCTGCCTCAGGCTTGGATGTGTGTGATGCCCTTAGGTTAGTTAGGTTTAGGTAGTTATAAGTTCTAGGGGACTGATGACCACAGATGTTAAGTCCCATTCTGCTCAGAGCTATTTGAACCATAGGAGAGGAAATGAATTACCGAATAAAATATACGGGGTGTCATGTAAAAAAGTCATACCGCTGTTCATATCTTTGTAAAAAACAAAGCTACAGCGAAGGCAGTCATGTTGATTGATGTCCCCCTGACGGCTACAGAACATTTGCTTGAAACATTTTGTAATTTGCATCTGTACAAAAAGATATTTAGGGTGGTCAAGATAAATGGATACCCTGTATATATAGATATATATCACACACCGATCTAAATACACACAAAGATTGCTCGAGCGGTTGTCCTGTAATCTTTTCCTGTGGTGAGGAAGCGCCATTTGTCTGACGCATCCCAAGGACAGCAGTTCGGCATTAGTCTGTAAAAGTATCTGTTTTTATTAATAAGTCATTTTTTAACACCCTGTCGAGATAGAGGTCATTAGAGAACGAACACAAGATCATCTGTGCACGTGTGGTACAGGAAATAGTACAAGAGGGCTTTGATGGAAACGGCCGAGCATTCACTAGACGTGATATGAGTGAGCACACAGAGATTCCGCGTACTAGGTGCAGCCGCCTAATTGGATAAGTTCTCTTTCCTGTTGCATCA
The DNA here is from genome assembly GCF_023898315.1 of Schistocerca nitens. NCBI lineage: Eukaryota > Metazoa > Arthropoda > Insecta > Orthoptera > Acrididae > Schistocerca > Schistocerca nitens. The sequence continues at coordinate 924,072,705 of NC_064617.1, read as the reverse complement.
AGGTACCTTTCTGCCCTCGTTGTATGGGTCTTATGTAAGTAAGTGATGAGTGAACGTCGAGTATGCGTTCTGATTGGCTTGCTGCTAACGATGGGAGAAAGAAGAGCGAGAGGGTCACTAAGAGGGCTGCAGAGCTTAACGTCCGCACAACCCGATCATGGGTCGTCCATCAACAGTGTCACACCATGAGACTCAGCGGGCACATTTAGAAATACATTCGGGATATCGTCCCAAAGTCTGGTGAACAGAAGCGTTACTCTGCTAGCACTCCTAGCCACGCTGGTCAAATGCCGGCGATGAATTTTCTTTTTACACAATCAGGATTGGAACTGGACACCTCCCAGCTGAGAGCGACTTCCTCTGGTACCGAGAAACTGTATTTTACATTGTACGGACACATTAATGTGACCACCGATAAAAAGCTTAAGTAATCGCCTTTTGCAATGCGAGACGTGCAGGAAGGGAGGCAGTGAGGTCCTGGAAGGACGCTGAGCCACGGCGACTCCAGTGAGTCTGCGCTAGTTTTCCCGCTTCAGGATCCACGGCGCGAACAGTCCGAACGAGGTGGTCCCATAGATTCTCAATTGGGCTTAAATCCGGGAAGTTTTGTGTCCATAGGCGTACGGTAAACTCATCCTGGTGCTCTTTTAACCACACAGTACACTGCGAGCTGTGTGACACGTTGCATTGTCCTGCTGGTAGATACCGTCGTGCCGAGGGGAAAAAACTGCATGTAGAGGTGTACGTGGACCCCGAGGATAGAAGCATACTTGTATTGATCCATTTTGCTTTCCATAATGAGGTTTCGAAAACATACCTCAGACCTCCCGGTTGCAGGATGCTTGCTTTCAGACGTTTCACGCCGTACATCCCAACAGTCATCTGTCTGATGGAGTGTGAAAAGTGATTCAGTGGAAAAGGTCATCTTTCGCCACGTCGTGGACGTCCAGATGCGGTACTGGCATCGCTTATGAACGGTAGTCAGCATGGGTGTATGACCCAGGCGCCTGCTGCTGAGGCCCATTCGCAGCAACCTTCGCTGAACGGTACAGCCATGAACTCATCAGCAGTTAATCAGAACCTGTGTTATTTCTCATACCAATTAGCAGATATCTGACGCTGAAATCAAGGACAACAAGGATAACACCAGTGATTTCAAGGGTCATTTCCTATATTTCTGTTATACTGGTTGGATCATGATGAGCCGCAGAAGGGAACACGTTTCTGGCACCCTAGGGAGTGGCTGTCCAGTTTCAAAAGATAGGACGAGAGGAGTCTTATAGCCACACGTAGCCACTGTACAACCTACATATTGTCATGGCGTGGTACCAGCCTGATGGGTACCGCACGTTTTCCACAAACTGTGGCCAACACGACGTGATATGCTAGTCTCTAGTTAAAAAGTGCCAATAATGAGCCATGACCAGAGTCCGGAAAACCCAGGTAAATTGCCGTTTCAAAGGCCAAGCTATCTGCTCAAAGCACAGTTTCACTGAGTTCATTTTCTCCTCTGCGCCTTCCGGGAAGGCAAGGAGAGAGGGGCCAGTCACGAGATAGTGATTTCTGTTTTTCTCGCGGAATGTTAGGTTGCTCTGCTTTGTTAGAAATTTTCCTGTCCCTATGGTGGCTGAACTGCGTCACTCAGAGTGTATTTCATGTGGAAACAAGGTAGTCATTTTCTAGATGAGCAGGAAGGTGATTCATTGGCTGATCTTAAAAAATATGAGAAACTGACAGGCTAGTAGTTTCTTAGAGTTATACACACGGAAAGCCAGTCCATCGTCTGGAGTATAAAACTTTTCCATGGAGAATGATTTAACAGTTTTGCAAAAACAATATCATTGGACAACATTAGACAGATCCTTCTGATTGGCAAAATTGATTTTACCCTGACTTTATGGAGATTATAGAAAATATGGCTAATTTTAGATGACTTTAGGTTGGTCTTCGCTTCAGAACTTGTCTTCCATTCACTGTGGTCTTCTGACTGGGCAAAAAACGCTTGACTGAACTTCCACTTTTGGCTTGGAGCTGCAATGGAAGAGAGACTGATTTTCCGAAGAGAGGCTGCAACATTCAATGGCTGATGTGTGTCAGTGGCCGTCTGACCACCTCGCATGCAACGTTCAACTCTCCAACTCACGAATGCGAGTGCTCATCAATGACTGGCCAGTTTCTCTTACCTGCATGTGGTTTCCATATGTGTGCTTGGTACAATCAGAGCAATCTCTGTATGCCCGTCTACAGTTATCTCTTCTCACGAATTACTTGTGATGTGGCGATCATTTTCTTTGCACCCAATCCTCGTGGACTTTGTCAAGACTTAACCTGTCATTAGTTTACAGTTGTTCTGTATTTGCAAATCACGGTTTCCCTTACTCTGTGTTTGGGTCATGTTCATGTATGTACTCAGAATATTGTAAGAAATTGGGGTCTGTTTGGACAGTTATTTCATTTCAGTAGTTAGATGAACCCCTTTACAGGTACTGAAATTTTAATGCTATTTGGAACAATCAAACTCAGGACTCATTTAATAGGGCCACCCTGTTCACATCGTTATTCCTATGGACAACAGTTTCTTCACAGTATCTAAGTTCATTGGGAGTGGTCTGCCTCTAGGTCTGCCCAACCGATGCAGATCACAGCGACACCCAAAAGATTCTACAAACTTGGTCGGCGTTTTTCGTGTTGACTGAAATGATTCGAAAAAGTCTAACGAATCTGTTATTACTGTTTTTTTTCGTTTTAAGATTATTGCAATAACTGAAGTAAGCTTAAGACTGAAAAGCCTAGAATAATTGATTATAACATTGCTGTGGAAGATGTCCATGCATGCTGATACGATGAAAACAAACATATTCCAAGAATTCTGTTTGAATCAACAGAAATGAGTTCTTGTCACTTTGAGAATATTGTTACAGTACTTCATTTGGTACACTCAAAAACATCGCACTGCAGTCCCCTAATGTCGTTAGTCAGTTAGCGGCGAATATATCAGTGAATCCAAAGTAACTTCAGTCTCACGACTGAAGTCAGAAAGAGAGCTGCTACTGGATATTCCAATCTTCCCTTCAATTTGGCCATAAAATCCTGATTCATAAAAGGAAAACTGATCGTAAATGTGATTCACTCAAGTTAAAATACTAATTTCGTGGCAGCGTAAAGGTAATACTACACATATAAATTTACGAGTCTTTTATTCGGAAGATATAAATTATCCTCCTCATTAGCATTCGATAAGAAAAATAGCCAGTTGCATACCACTGTAATCTAAACTGCTGGCAATTAAATTTTAATGCACTTTTTTAAGACTTAGAGTCTTGCCAAGACGAAACCCTTTAAAGTTCACATTGAGGAGAAGAATGTTTCCATTAACAATCTAATGATCCGCTACATGGAGCTCTTTAGGAACAGAACAGTAGTAGAGGATGGTAAAGATGGGATTAAACCGGCTGTACTATTTTTGCAAGAACTGTGTGTCCTTCAGCAACCTCCCACATAGGGTTCCTCTTTTCCAGCCCTTCCGCTCCGTGCTCACTTCCGACGTAGCGGCGCCAACATGTCGCCATCCTCCAGCGTGTTGCTGCAGGTAACATGAATCTCGATCTTCCAGTGTCTCTTTCCTGTCTCCGAAGCTGCCAGTGAATTATCATAAATGTCACCTGTTCTCGCTATGTACACAGCCCGTCGACAGTTCAGTCTGCCAACTCTCTCGAGGAGGTCGTTTCTGCTTTTGTCACTGCCGTTAATGCCCAGTACTTGTGTTTCATATCTTTGTGCTAACTTCTAACTCCAAGAGTAGGAAGCCATTGACAGTTCTAACAGAGCTATTCGGTGTAGGTCCAAGTAAGTAAAACGCCTCCATTTGCTCTCACAACAACTAAAATATTTATTAACGCCAAAGAGCAAAAAGAGTCATAGTATGTTAACCGGGGGCCTAGAAACGACGGATAGGCTCCGTCCCCGCCGCATCCGCAGTGGTCCACAACCCCACGACGCCTACCGCAGTCCACTTCACCCCTCCGCCGCCCCACACCGAACCCGGAGTTATTGTGCGTTTCGGTCCCCGGTGGACACCCACAGGGAACGTTTCACACCAGACGAGTGTAGCCCCTATGTTTGCGTGGTGTACGCGTACGTGGAGAACTTGCTTGCGCAGCAATCGCCGACATTGTGTAGCTGAGGCGGAATCTACATCTACATCTACATGGATACTCTGCAAATCACATTTAAGTGCCTGACAGAGGGTTCATCGAACCAACTTCACAATTCTCTATTATTCCAATCTCGTATAGCGCGCGGATAGAATGAACACCTTTATCTTTCCGTACGAGCTCTGATTTCCCTTATTTTATCGTGTTGATTGTTTCTCCGTATGTAGGTCGGTGTCAACACAATGTTTTCGCATTCGGAGGAGAAAATTGGTGATTGGAATTTCGTGAGAAGATTCCGTCTCAACGAAAAACGCCTTTCTTTTAACGATTTCCAACCTAATCCTGTATCATTTCTCTGACACTCTCCCCCATATTTCGCGATGATACAAAACGTGCTATCTTTCTTTGAACTTTTTCGATGCACTCGGTCAGTCCTATCTGGTAAGGATCCCACACCGCGCAGCAGTATTCTAAATGAGGACGGACAAGCGTAGTGTAGGCAGTCTCCTTAGTAGGTCTGTTATATTTTCTAAGTGTCCTGACAATAAAACGCAGTCTTTGGTTACCCTTCCCCTCAACATTTTCTATGTGTTCCTTCCAATTTCAGTTGTTCGTAATTGTAATACCTATGTATTTAACAGAATTTACGGCTTTTAGATTAGACTGGTTTATCGTGTAACCCATGTTTAACGAGTTCCTTTCAGCACTCGCGTGGATGACCTCACACTTTTCGTTATTTAGGATCAACTGCCACTTTTCGCACCGTTCAGATATTTTTCCCAAATCGTTTTGCAGTTTGTTTTGATCTTCTGTCGATAAACGACAGCGTCATCTGCAAACAACCGAAGACTGCTGCTTAGATTGTCTCCCAAATCGTTTATATAGTTAAGGAACAGCAAAGGGCCTATAACACTACCTTGGGGAACGCCAGAAATCACTTCTGTTTTGCTCGATGACTTTCCATCAGTTACTACGAACTGTGACCTCTCTGACAAAAAATCACAAATCCAGTCACATAACTGAGACGATATTCCATGAGCACGCAATTTCACTACGAGCTGACTTGTGTGATACAGTGTCAAAAGCCTTCCGGAAATCCAGAAATACGGAATCGATCTGAAATCCCTTGTCAATAGCACTCAACACTTCATGTGAATAAAGAGCTAGCTGTGTTTCACAGGAACGATGTTTTCTAAACCCATGTTGACTGTGTTTCTTCGAGGTAATTCATAATGTTCGAACACATTATATATTCTAAAATCTGCTACATATCGACGTTAACGATATAGGCCTGTAAGTTAGTGGATTACTCCTACTACCTTTACTGAATATTGGTGTGACCTGTGCAACTTTCCATTCTTTGGGTACGGATTTGTCATCGAGCGAACGGTTGTATATGATTGTTAAGTATGGAGCTAATGCATCGGCATACTCCCAAAGGAACCTAATTGGTATACAGTCTGGACCAGAAGACTTGCTTTTATTAAGTGATTTAAGTTGCTTCGCTACTCCGAGAATATTTACTTCTACGTTACTCATGTTGGCAGCTGTTCTCGATTCGAATTCTGGAATATTTACTTCGTCTTCTTTTGTGAAGGCATTGCGGATGGCTGTGTTTAGCAACTCTGCTTTGGCAGCACTGTCTTCGATAGTACCTCCATTGCTATCGCGCAGAGAAGGCATTGATTCTTTCTTACCGCTAACATACTTCATATACGACCAGAATCTCTTTGGAATTTCTGATAGGTTTTGAGACAAAGTTTCGTTGTGGAAACTGTTATAGGCATCTCGCATTGAAGTCCGCGCTAAATTTCGAGCTTCTGTAAATCATCGCCAATCTTGGGGATTTTGCTTCTGTTTAAATTTGGCATGTTTGTTTCGTTGTTTCTGCACCAGTGTTCTAACACGTTTTGTGTACCAAGGAGGATCAGCTCCGTCTTTTGTTAATTTATTTGGTATAAATGTCTCAATTGCTGCCGATACTATTTCTTTGAATTTAAGCCACATCTGATCTACACTTATATTATTAATTTGGAATGACTGGAGATTGTCTCTCGGGAAGGCGTCAAATGCATTTGTATCTGCTTTTCTGAATCGATATATTTTTCGCTTATTTTTCGGGTATTTGGGGATTACAATATTTAATGTTGCTACGACAACCCCGTGTTCACTAATCCCTGAATCGGTTTTGATGGTCGTTATTAACTCAGGATTATTTGTTGCTAAGAGGTCAAGTGTGTTTTCACAACCGTTTACTATTCGCGTGGGCTCATGAACTTACTGCTCGAAATAAATTTTTGAGAATGCGTTTAGCACAATTTCGGATGATGTTTTATGCATACCTGCGGAATTAAACATGTATTTTCGCCAACATATCGAAGGCAAATTAAAGTTATCGCCAACTATAATCGTATGAGTCGGGTACGTGTTTCAAATCAGACTCAAGTTTTCTTTGAACCTTTCAGCAACTGTATCATCTGAATTGGAAGGTCGGTAAAAGGATCCAATTATTATTTTATTCCGGTTGCCAACAATGACTTCTGCCCATACTAAATCACAGAAAGTATCTACTTCAATTTCGCGACGAGTTAAACTACTTCTGACAGCAACAAACACGCCACCGCTAACCGTGTTTAGCCTATCCTTTCGGAACACCGTTAGGTTCTTCGCAAAAATTTCGGCTGAGCTTATATTCTACTCTAGCCAGCTTTCAGTGCCTATAGCGATATGAGCATCAGTGCTTTGTGTTAGCACATGGAGCTCTGGTACTTTCCCAACACAGCTATTACAATTTACAAATGTTATACCAATGGTTCCTGTATCTACGTTCTTCCTGTGTTCGGCTTGCACCCTTTGTGACTGAAGCCCATCTTGTATTTTCCCGAGACCCTCTGACCTAAAAAACAGCCCAGTCCACGCCACACAGCCCCTGCTACCCGTGTAGCCGCCTCTTGCGTATATTGGGCACCTGACCTATTCAGCGGAACCCGAAACCCAACCAAGGAATCTGCAGCCTGCACGGTCGCAGAACTGTCTGAGCCTCTGATTCAGACCCTCCACTCGGCTGTGTACCAGAGGTCCGCAATCGGTCCTGTCGACTATGCTGCAAATGGTCAGCTCAGCTTTCATCTTGCAAGCAAGACGCAGCCGTTATCCCTTCTGTTAGCCGCTCGAAACCAGAGAGAATCTCTTCTGATCCAAAGTGACACACATCATTGGTACCGACGTGAGCAACCACCTGCAGCTGACTGCATCCTGTGCTCTTCATGGCATCCGGGAGGACCCTTTCCACATCTGGAATGACTCCACCCGGTATGCACACGGAGTGCACAATGGTTTTCTTACCCTTCTTGTCAGCCAAGTCCCTAACGGGCCCCACAACGCGCCTAACGTTGGAGCTCCCAACTACCAACAGTCCCACTCTCTGCGATTGCCCAGATCTCTGAAACAGGTCATCGACAGCATCTGGCTCAGCGACAGTGTCAGCCACAGACAGTACCTGGAACTTCTTAGTTAGACAAACCGGGGAGGCCTTACGTACGGCCACCTGGGAAGTCTTTCGTCGTCTGCTTCGCCCCGGGGCGACCTCCCACTCGACCACAGGTGAGGGGTCAGCCTCAGTGCGAGCAATAACTGGGTTGGCCACCGGTGAGGACCGATCGGAGGATTCTGACGTGCCGGACGTCCGTTGGATCCCCAACGGCCGGCCCACAACAGTGGTGCCCATCCACTGCAGCCTCAAGCTGTGTAACCAAAGCCATCACAGCCTGATTCTCCGAGCGAAGTGTCACTAACTCGGCACAACAATCGCCGTCCCTGTCCATACTAAAAACCGTGGAAAACTAAACTATGCAGATAAACGGACTATCGGCACGTGCTGCGGAACTCTACGGTAGACCCTGACGAAAACGCAGGAACTGTGTCTAGTAATACGCAGATATTCAAAAACCTAATTACCGAAGCACTCAGGTGAAACTAAATAATTTGCCCCTGATTAGGTCACAAAATCGGTTTACTTTCTGACGCAAACGAAAAAGCGAGAACTGCGGCTATCAGATATTTACACGCAGAAACTCAAGAAACTAAACTATTAAAGCAAACAAATGATATAATAAAATTCGCTCTTGGTTAGGAACTCGTAAATGTCACGAAAGCGGTTCCTTCCATGTTGCTGCGTCTCTCTCGGTTGGCTACTGCTGAATAAGGGGAACCAGCCCCCATTCGCCGTAGCAGATGGAAAACCGCCTAAAAACCATCCACAGACTGGCTGGCTCACCGGACCTCGATACAAGTCCGCCGGGCGGATTCGTGCCGGGGACCAGGCGCTTCTTCCCGTCCAGAAATCCGTGCGTTAGACCGCACGGCCAACCGTGCGGGAAAAAAAAGTCATACTAAGATACTATATTACATTATTTTACTGTGCCACGACGTCCTCCTCACCCTTGGACTACTTCCAACGGCATAGACAGTTGGAGTGGCCTGGTAATCTCTCTTCGCTCCAAAATAGTGAGAATAACAGTCGGACCCGGTCAATTTGCAAGTGCTCTACCGTCGCCCTTTTCTACAGGGTAAGACATTTTATTTATTTATTTACACGCGAAGTTCCGTAGGACGAAATTGAGGAGTAAATCTCCAAGCTCATGGAACGTTTCTGTAAATGAAATTACAACATGAAAGTAATAAGAGATAAAAATAAAATGTTTATAAACCGGAAAAAAGTCAATTCATAAGTTTAAGTAAACGCAGTCAACAATACAACAACAATCAGTTTAATTTTTCAAGCAACTCCTCGAGAGAGATGAAGGAATGACCCAGGAGGAAACACTTCATTTTGGATTTGAATGCGCGTGGATTACTGCTGAGATTTTTGAATGCGAGTGGTAGCATATTGCAAATGGATTTCTGCACAAGAGTTAAGGAAGTCCGATCAAAATGCAAGTTTGATTTCTGTTGAGTATTAACTGAGTGAAAGCTGCTTATTCTTGGGACTTCCTCTCTGTAAAGTAGCCAAGACTTCCTCCTACCGGAAAGCACGCTTGTGTAAGCAGTTCGTCATCAGTCTGGGTGATGAAGTGTCGAGTTGAGGCGGCTTCGACGCTTACATGAAGTCTCTCCTCGTCCATACTGCCTCGCGTGTGTACTTTACGAAGGCGTCGTTTAAATGAATCGACCGTTCTTTCCCGCCAAACTCCCCAGTAAGCCGCACATACCCCAATGAACTTCCAGGTCCTGGGGCCTGCTTGTATCCATGTTAGGGCTATGGAGGGGCAGTCCAAAGCGTTGCATTGCCAACCTCACAGTCGGTGGCATTGCAGTAATATCGCAACAGACTTCCTCCCAACCATGTAGCTAGAAATTTGAGACGTCATATTGTTACTCTCTTGAGGGCACTAAACTGTTTCGCTGCAAATCAGATGTGCGTAAGTGTTTCCGTTTTCCTCACACGTGACGTAAACGGTCAGAAGCATCGCAGAAAATGTGAACGCACGAGCTTCTGTTCCCAGAGGCTGACATCCACCTGGGTGTAGAGATTATTAGGATCCGGAAGGAATGATACCCACTACGCCACTTCGGTGTAAGTTGATTAGGAAGGATTTCGTTCGAGTACAATTCTAACAGCCAAGTGTCTTGGAATAACATCTTTCCGGTGATGGCCACTGACGAGACCAAACCCAGAGCATCATAGAAGCTTGCAGTAACTCATGAGAAATTTCTTTTGGTCGCTGTCACGTCTAGTGCTTCGTTGGTGATAGCCCTTTGAGGTAAAGAAGACCTATGTTGTGCCCCATACTACGCCTAGTAATGTGTTATTCGGTTTTACGTTTTGTCCTTGGCCCTTACGTATTTGGGTCAAGCGTGGTGAACTTGCCCACTTTGACAATGACAACCGTATTTGTTGCGTCGACAACATCAATAGAGCGACATCAGATCATCTCATCCTTTGGTTCCAGCTGCAACATCATCCATGTACTTTTTCTTATGTACTAAGGCACCAGCCGTGGGGAATTGTGACTTGTAGGTGATTGACAGTTCCCTGAATGTGGTCGATAACAGGAACGACTGCAGTAAGACCTAAAGGAAGCCGTTTGAAGCGGTAAACAGTCGCCTTCCGTGTCTGCATTGATTGTGAAGTTTCGCTGACGAAACCCAGACGAAGACTTTATACCACAGGAACGTCATGGAGTCTTGGTCATCCTAGTTGAGAGCAAGCTGAGGGAAAGCTTTAGCGATATCAGCTATAATGGCGAAACGTCGTAGGCGGAATCGTAGGAGCACAGCCATTGCTTCTGGTAGAAGGTTGGGACCAATTCGTAAAACGTCGTTCGGTGACGGGGGGCGCCTTCTTCATGAGCATATCGGTAAAAACCAACTCGCCATTTTATAGTTTCTTGCCTTTCTTTTTCGACCACGTTATGTGGCAAATAAAAGATATCCGTACGTGATTTAGGAGAAGTGAACATTATTTTGTCTGATGTATTCTGAGTTCTGTAAGCGTGTCTCAGCCGATGGGATTTTAGTAGACGCTTTTTCAGGGCAGCTAATCGTCTTTCAGCTTTTCGGAATGGACTTATGTTGGAGACGAACTACCCATCGGGATAAGGTAAGATGTATTGAATTCTTTATTGATTCTATCAAACTCGCGATGTCTCTCGCGCTCATTGATGGTTGCTGTTTAAGGCTAATATTTATCAATTCCAAATCCCCAAAACACCTGATGTTATCACCCGTTGGCTCTTGTGACGCGAGCTTACTAAGGTTAACAGCAGTGTAGATTGCTGAAACACCTGATGGACTCACGCGAAGTACGCAGCCAAACTTCGAGGACATCAAGACTGGAAACTAAAATAATCGTACGGGCGGTGTATTATGAGCTCCAGCTACCATTCCTCGTGCAAAGCCTGTTAATTCCAGTCGCGTGTCCTTAATAACGTCACAAACCTTATTCATGTGAGTCTTCTGAGTACAATGCACTGCCCTTTTATACCTTGAGTACGGATACTGCCCCCATCTGTATATGTGCACATCGCCGTCCTATGACTCTTGCCACCTCAGTGTATTGTGGGTAGCCGGCCGAAGTGGCCGTGCGGTTAAAGGCGCTGCAGTCTGGAACCGCAAGACCGCTACGGTCGCAGGTTCGAATCCTGCCTCGGGCATGGATGTTTGTGATGTCCTTAGGTTAGTTAGGTTTAAGTAGTTCTAAGTTCTAGGGGACTAATGACCTCAGCAGTTGAGTCCCATAGTGCTCAGAGCCATTTGAGCCATTTTGTATTGTGGGTAATGCAGTGCAGAGTGGTAAAAGCCTGACTCCATGTTGGGTAAGAAACCACGATCGTAAAGTATTCAAGTAACTTAGCATACAGTCACGGTTGCATTGATCTGGAAATGTGTTCTAGGCTGAAAATAATGTTTTCTCCTGTAGTGTTCCTGTGTTCTGATAAGAGGTAACTCCGGTTACAACACTGTAGGCGAATGTTACGTATGTGACCGAGTTCTGTTTTGTTATCCAGGTGATAGTGGTGTTAAAATTTGTGTTATGATGGAGGTCACATGAACGTCTTGTTCTAGCGTATGGGTCCATGAAAAGGAACGAATAAGTGAGAATACGATGAAATTTGGCAAACATTTTTAATCGCTTCAAGAAAGAAGCCTCAACAAAAGCTAATCTTCGGAAACTGGAGAGAAATGCTTTGTAAGTGGGTCTGTGACAAAAAAAAAAAAAAAAAAAATGGTTCAAATGGCTCTGAGCACTATGGGACTTAACATCTATGGTCATCAGTCCCCTAGAACTTAGAACTACTTAAACGTAACTAACCTAAGGACATCACACAACACCCAGCCATCACGAGGCAGAGAAAATCCCTGACCCCGCCGGGAATCGAACCCGGGAACCCGGGCGTTGGAAGCGAGAACGCTACCGCACGACCACGAGATGCGGGCGGTCTGTGACAGATGCACAACGTAGTGGAAGACCGCTGAATGCTTAAATGCATCATTGCTTCGTTCACCAGCAAAATGGACAAGGAAGAAATTGGCGGAGATGAAATTCCCAGAACCTTCATGAGTCACTGAATGAAGAAAGAAGATCACCGTTCATTTTGACCCGGCAGCGTCAATGAATTAAATGATCATGGTATGAATACAGGACATGATTCGTGTGAACACTTGCAGCATTTCCAACATCAGTGGCTCATCATAATATTGTGACGGATGAACATGCTGTGCATCTAAGCTCGCGGTCTCGAAATGTTTGTACCTGAACGGAAGACAACATGAAACGACAGGTAAACCCGCTGGGCAGAACAGATAATAGGATTGTGGAAAGGGTCAAAGGTTGAGGTCAGTTTCTGCTTCTGATTGTCATTTATTGTGATTTAGCAACTCGTTCACGGCTGAAGGCCTCCAACAAGAAATCTTAACAAGGTAAAAATGCAATTAAGATAACAATAAAATAATTCAAAAAACAACATACACAAAGTGCATTACAAATGGCTGAGGGCTACAATTAATTTCCAAAATTTTAGAATATATTACCATAATCTTTAAAGGGAGAAGGCCGCAGTGTTTAAGCTTGAAAGCTAAATTTAAAATTAAGAAAAATTTTAAGAAACAAACAATAACCATAAGCCTAAAATTTAAAATAGCTGACAACAGATAATTGAACCGGCGGCACTCACAAGGCCTCCAGGGAGGTCGGTCTGCCCTCGTTCACTTAGGTGAGACAGGTGGTGAGCCCAACTATACTTGATCCGTCGGAACCCAACAAGGAGTCAGCCACGGACCGACCGACACAACTGCTTGCTTCCCGTCAATCAGTACATGAGAACCCCAACCGGCAATGTTAGAAACGTGATAATCCACAATGGAGTATGTATTAGCTGTCAAAATCACACACCATGTTGGACACTGACAAGAGGTGAGGAAAGGACGCTGCCTGAAATTACGTTCATGGCCAGGGCAGGTAACCGGAACACTAACGGCCACTAGGCAGAAAATTCTGCTGGTACACTTGAATTTGAAACCGGTAATAGTTAACTCGCCGAAAAGAACACTGCCTGAAGTTACGTCAGTGACCAGGGCAGGTAAACAGAACACTAACGGCCACAAGACAGAAAATTCCACTGGTGCACTAAAATCGTAGTCGACCAAAATAGTCAATTGCACCGCGTGGCGGCTAAATCTCAGCAGTAGAACTACTCGGTGTTGCTCACCGGAAAACCTCCCCAACAGCAACCCACCGAAACGAACCACCACAACATGAATACACGTGGCTTGTGTAGTTGAAACCACTACTCAACCTTGACGTCCTGTGTCGGCGAACCACGAAGCTCATAGCGATCGGAGAGCTCCACACACGCTCCGACAGAGCCCAGGGACTGCCTGCGGCCCCAGCCGACTGCACCGCGCGGACAACTTCCCTCGTCCGCAACAACCGACCGACTCCTCTCAGAATGCCGACCTCATCTCAGATAGACATCAGTGGAAATAACACCAACTACACACACAACCTGACAAACACTTGCACGAAGACTTGAACGATACCCAACAGTAACTAAGCACGCACGAAAACAAATCGGGAGTCGATGCATGCACGCACGCGCGCACACACACACACACACACACACACACACACACACACACACACACAGAGCCGTCCAGTAGGACGACCGACCGACGACCACCAAGACCGTGGCCCGGTTCAGGTGACGCGTGGCGGCAATGGTCGGGCGAGCCATGTCGACAAAGACCACACTGCTGCTCCAACCCGTCTGCACTAGTGCCGCATTGCAACTCCCCTACTGGCAGGTCCGGATTACAACAATGAAAATACCCGCCCACCAACCCCAACAATGGACAGCCACCACCCATACTAAACTATCTATAAGCACATCTTTATCTCACTGTGAACACTCTGAGGAACCCAGAGAGCATCCCAGAGTGCCCCAGAGAGCTAAAACACTAAGAAGAATCGCTTCTCGGCTTTTGGCAAGATCAATGTGTAGTCTTCTTTATTAACAAATTTATTTATTCTATTGAGGTAAAATAGATCTACCCTAATGAAACAAACAACCTGAAAAGGGATTATTCTGCAACAAGGTCCTAGTAATACTAGGTCCCTTGTTGCTGCAGAAAACAGGATTACATAATATCTACGTATTTTAAGAACAACTGCTAACGCTGTACAGGAAGTCCTTATCAGGAAAGTTGCGCAACCGGAAGTGAATTTTCCAGCAACAAACAGACAAGTAAAATAATAGACGGAGAAAAATTCTAAGTACCACAACTGACTGGCAAACCCGAATCCGCAACCCGCACTGCAACCAACTAACTTACAACAGACAAAATGGTTCAAATGGCTCTGAGCACTATGGGACTTAACAGCTGTGGTCATCAGTTCCCTAGAACTTAGAACTACTTAAACCTAACTAACCTAAGGACATCACACACATCCATGCCCGAGGCAGGATTCGAACCTGCGACCGTAGCAGTCGCGCGGTTCCGGACTGCGCGCCTAGAACTGCGAGACCACCGCGGCCGGCTACAACAGACAACAGAAGTAAATAGCAGTAGAGCAAAGATACTACGAGAGGGGATATATCGATACGCGCTGCTAACACCGCTCACGGTCAGGCAAAGCAGCAGCTCAGTGACAGTAGTAATTTAAATTAACGTAGTGAGAAGGAGGTACGTTACAAAAAGTGTGTAAAAATACATGATGGCGAGAACACGAGCCACGTGCGGCTCACAACCCTCATTACTATGGAGAAACTACCTAACATCCTCCTCATGTTACGCTATGGACCATTGTTACCAGTGACATTACCATCGTGACGTATTTCTTTGATGGGTCTGTGGCAGGTGTATCGTTCCAGGCGTTATCTCACTGGCTGTTACCTGACCTACTGAACGACTTTGTTATGCAGCAGGCTGGTGGCCCTTGGCACTACTGCACTCCTATTTGAGACTGGTTGGAAAACAAGTTTCCGTGATGGACTGGATGCGAAGAGCCTCTTGCATGGGCAATAAAAGGCCGAACTTAACAAAGAGAGGTAACTGGCTGTGGTCCTTCTGAAAGGAAGAGCTACCCGCCTCTGGTATGACTTCCGTTGAACATTTGAAAAACGAGTTAATGCATACCCTGAGAATGATCACCCCCGAAATTCTGCGCAGAGCAAGCAGACGCACATGTCAGTGAATCCAACTTTGCACCGAAATGGTCATTGTACACAGAGAGTTTGAAATACCGGGTGATCAAAAAGTCAGTATAAATTTGAAAATTGAATAAATCACGGAATAATGTAGATAGAGAGGTACAAATTGACACATATGTTTGAAATGACATAGGGTTTTATTAGAACCAAAAAAATACAAAAGTTCAAAAAATGTCCGACAGATGGCGCTTCATCTGATCAGAACAGCAATAATTAGCATAACTAAGTAAGACAAAGCAAAGATGATGTTCTTTACAGGAAATGCTCAATATGTCCACCAACATTCCTCAACAATAGCTGTAGTCGAAGAATAATGTTGTGAACAGCACTGTAAAGCATGTCCGGAGTTATGGTGAGGCATTGGCGTCGGATGTTGTCTTTCAGCATCCCTAGAGATGTCGGTCGATCACGATACAATAATCGCACGGACTGAGGTCTGGGGACCTGGGAGGCCAAGCATGACGAAAGTGGCAGCTGAGCACACGATCATCACCAAACGACGTGCGCAAGAGATCTTTCACGCGTCTAGCAATATGGGGTGGAGCGCCATCCTGCATAAGCATCGTACGTTCCAACAGGTGTTTATCAGCGAGACTGGGGATGATGCGATTCTGTAACATATCGGCGTACCTCTCACCCGCCGGCCGCTGGTGGCCGAGCGGTTCTGGCGCTACAGTCTGGAACCGCGCGACCGCTACGGTCGCAGGTTCGAATCCTGCCTCGGGCATGGATGTGTGTGTTGTCCTTCGGTTAGTTAGGTTTAAGTAGTTCTAAGTTCTAGGGGACTTATGACCTCAGCAGTTGAGTCCCATAGTGCTCAGAGCCATTTGAACCATTTTTTGAACCTCTCACCCGTCACGGTAGCAGTTACAAAATCAGAATCACGCATTTCCTCGAAGAAAAAAGGCCTGATAACGGTAGATGTGGTAAATCCAACCCATACCGTGACTTTCTCGTCGTGCAGTGGAGTTCTAGGACAGTTCTAGGATTTTCGGTAGCCCCAATTCTGCAGTTGTGGGCGTTGACAGACCCTCGGAGCGTGAAATGAGCTTCGTCGGTCCAGAACACGTTACTCAACCAATCGTCATCTTCCGCCATCTTTTGAAACGCCCACACCGCAAATGCCCTCCGCTTCACTAAATCGCCAGGTAACAGTTCATGATACCGATGGATTTTGTACGGATAGCATCGGAGGGTACGCCTAAGTGCCAACCAAACTGTAGTGTATGGAATGCCGGTGCGACGTGCGACTGCACGAGCGCTGACTTCCCCGTGTATAAACGAACCCGCTACAGTCTCCATTTCTTCCTGAACTGTCTCAGCAGCATTACGCCTTGTGCTCGGTCGGCCACTACGGGGTCTATCGTCTAAACAACAACCCGTAGCTTCGAACTTCGAAATCATTCTTGCCACAGCTGCATTTGTCAACGGACCTTTACCCGTTCGAATCCCCTTCCTATGGCGATAGGATCGTAGCGCTGAACTAGCACATTCCCCATTCTGATAATACAGCTTCACTAAAAGCGCCTTTTCAGGTAACGTCAACATGCTGCGACTGCTGGCGCACCTGATTCTCTCTCTCATTACAGCTCCTTTTATACACGATTGTCATGGGCAGTCACTGACGTTTTGCTGTCCAGTGCCATCTGTCGGACATTTTGTGAACTTTGTTTTTTTTCTTTTTGTTCTAATAAAACCCCATGTCATTCCAAGCATGTGTGTCAATTTTTACCTCTCTATCTACATTATTCCGTGGTTTATTAAGTTTTCAAATTAAACTGACTTTTTGATCATCCAGTATGTAAGAAGTATGTAAGAACGTTCGTTTCTGTGTTCTTCCATTCTTACATGTGTATTTTTCTGTTAAATACAATTTCAGCTAGAGCTTAAATACAGTTTCTGCTGGAGCGACGTAGTCCTTTCATGTTACTGTTTGCCTTTTATGTTGCTTCTTGTTTCAACGCAACAACGCTAAACATTCCCGATCGTGACTTCTAGCCCACTCTGTATATATAGGATAACACGTTGGAGCATGAAGAAGTCACAAAACCCGTCACTGAAGATACTTTAAAAAACGTGAGACACGTTTGGTCCAAATGAGACTTCACACAGTCACGAAATGCAACATAGCTCACGTATTGTTTGTAAAACGTAGATGACTAATGTGACGGCGTAGGTTTTACATGGTGTAACGTTTAGTGATATTTCTATCATAGTTCTAAAATCAACGTTATTTTTGGACTGCTGTAATATTACCTCATGGTGAACTGACACGCAGGACACAATACATAGCAGACAAAATCCAAGTGTGATGTTTGTCTGTTTTGTACCGTGTACTGTATTATAATATTTCGTAGTCGATTATCGAAGAAATCTCGAATGACACTAGTAAGATCAAATTAACGAAATTAATATGGAATGAATTCCAGTTGTTCTTATATATTAGACACATTTATGATATCACGAATGCATTGTTGATTCCTCATTGATTCCATTGATACCATACAATCGTTCCAATACTAGCATATTGTATTTTATGACTACTGTAGAAATTCACACTTTGCGCTTTAATTAGGCGTTCAGGGTCTCTTGGTGTATACAGTAATTCTCTACCCAAGGTGGATTTGGGTGCAGCAAAAGAAGGCATCACATGGGTACAAGAGTAATGTAAAAGAGCGGCTCCTCCTGGTGCTGTCTGCATTGTTTCCAGAACTCCTCCCCCCTTCCCCCTCCATCACCCTTTCCACACTTCTCTAGGCCAACAGCGTAACCTAAAAGTTCTGGAAAATCTGGTGCAGCCTGCATGGTTTCTTGATTCCCCCTCCGCCCCCTCCCCCCCTTCTCCCTTTCATCCCTTTTCCAGGCATGCCATCAGACGGACTCGTCACTTCTGTTCGAAACAATGAAGTGACAGCCTTGCACACAGCAGCACTGCAGATGTTACGTTGGAAGAAGGGAAGATGTTGGGATGTTATTTGTAAACAATTACAATACTTCGATTGTTAACAGTTAGGGTCATAGTGCTAGAACTTCGAAGGAAACCACACTCCTCCTTGCAGACACTGTACGGTCACAGCCAGATGTTGGCCTCTGTCAGCACCTCCAAGCAGAATGAAACTGCATTCGATGACCAGCGCTTGTGCTGGTTCCACCCTTAACCCATTACTCCAGCCTTCATCATCTGTAGCCTGCGCCCCTTGTGCCAGCACCCCTTCCCATCCCCGCCGCCTCCGTTCTAAATCTCCCGCTTGTTACTCGACTGCTGCTTTGATGATGTGTCGTATTCCCCACAAGTAAGCAGATTTTTCCATATACTGCGTTTAAAGTAATATAAGACTTTCGTCTGCACATCGACAATGGCATCTCCTTTTCCAGTAGCAGTTTATATTCCTGCTTTGCAACATTGGTTTTCTTCTTATACTCTAGATTTCGTTTTTTGACTTCGACTTCTTCCATTTCTGTCTTGTACACATAACACATTAAATGTATTTAAATGTGTAATTTCTTTGATAGTGTGTGATTTAAGTTTTTCATGAATTGAATCTGTTTCTTAAGACATGTGGAATGAGTTTGTTTGTGGGGACCTTTGATGTGTTATATTTTTTTAATATTTATAGTTTGATTAAATTATTATTCTCTTGCGAAAATACAGAAATCTGTTGTGAGTTTTCCACCAGTTCTCGGCGGGAAGAGCAAAGACCTTTCAAAAAAAGTTTGTCACCTGAAATCGTTTGCAGGAGGCGTAGAGTTCTCAAGATCAAGAACAGAGCTCGCATTGCCACTTAATTTATTTGTGTTCTGATCATTTTCGATCACGACCGGATGTGAGACATAGCAAGTACGAACAGAGAATTCTAAGGGACCAGACAGAGCTGGAAATTTTCTTTGCTATACTACACCACGCGTTAAAAGAAATTGGATTTAAATCACAAACAAGGTAAATGGCAATGCGCCTTCTGCCGTAACTACGACGTTTGTGCCGACCGGAGTGGCCGTGCGGTTCTAGGCGCTACAGTCTGGAACCGAGCGACCGCTACGGTCGCAGGTGCGAATCCTGCCTCAGGCATGGATGTGTGTGATGTCCTTAGGTTAGTTAGGTTTAATTAGTTCTGAGTTCTAGGCGACTGATGACCTCAGAAGTTAAGTCGCATAGTGCTCTGAGCCATTTGAACCAACGACGTTTGCCGATATGCAGTCGGTCCCTCGTAGCTGTATGAAAACTATAAAACACCGTTATTTCTGTTGCCATTAATAGGAGGTGGGTAGCACAGAAATACTTTAAGTAATTTAAGCAGGCACTACAGCATTTGAGAGCACAATAACCAATTTAATTACCGTAGTCAGTATTCCTAACAATAAGCTCAGTACAGTTTTATGTTTTATTTCGGTAGTTCATTGTAGATGCACACATAAATTCTTACGTATCACTGAACAATAGTAATATTTTATAATAACTAATTAGTGATTGCGGACCGCGCCACATACACGTTCGCCGTCTCTAAAAAAATATATCAGGACTGTGGTAACAGAAGAGGATTACAATTCTTCAGTTGTGAAAAAATAAGAAACACAAAATATCGTTATCGACATAATTAATGAGCTATTCGTATTCTGCGCCGTGGCGCGTAAGATATTCTTTGAAATATCAGGTGGTCGCCGCTCAGCGACGATCTAAGAAATTTTTACACAAATTGTATGGCTTTTATGATCCTGCATGGTTAGATTATCGAATGTAAGTTTATTTACTTTATCAAAACAGATACTAATATTACACTGCCTCCCATGAGGAGGGGAGGAATACCTGAGGTATTACTTCCGTCCTCATGTCACTCGTAATATTAGTGGCTTTCAATACATGTCTATTGCTGAAATTGAGTAGTCATATAGTATTATCCACTTGACGCTTCATAAAGTTACCATAATAGAGAACATATTCATTGTTAAGACCATTAGTAAAAATTGTCTTTATGCAGTTCATCTGCATCTGTGTTTTGGTCACAGGGTTTCTTAACATCTACATCAACATGGAAAGTATTACTATTCACAATAAAGAGGTATATACATTAAGTGGAGATGACAGGCATTGTCGCAGAGAAAAAAATACATACACATAGATGTACCTACATAATCCTAAAATGCTTACAAACTATGAAACTGACATGACATTTTCATAATTCTTTCACACGTTTTCCAAATTTTCAATGTCTCTACAAGCTCGATAGGCTCGTGTTTATTTCATCGTAATATTATTTCTTATTTTACACACATTGTACATTGGTTCGTGGATCACACTGTGCCGTCGAATTGTTTGTCAAGAATTGCTCACGATGGGAGTCCCTTTTCTACCACTTCACTGAATGGACTTTGCCATTCTCCGTCAACTCATGGAATATGGGACATAAATAGAGAATACTCTGCATTAGTGTTACTTAAAATTATCGATTTATTTACAATGGGTTCAGGACGGGTAAGGATCATTTCTTTCTTTCTTTCATTTCGCACTGATTTCTGCTCTTGTTTAAGACAGCGGTTAAGGCAAATATCAACCTTGTTCTGGCCGCGACCGAAATTTGTTCCGGTCGTGACCATTTTATTCCTTGCTGAATAGAAATCATTCTCTTTCAGTCTCTAAAATATAATGTTTGCTATGTACATATAGAACAATGTCCTTCAAAGTAGTATGAAGTCTTAATTATTGTCGGAGCGAGCCTCATCGCGCGCGCGATCGAAGATTGGGTGTGTGTTGTGTCGTCCGGCGATAACGTGCTGCGTTTAAAGCACGTTGTTTGAGTATTGCTGCTGTTGCTTGACCGAGGAAGGCTGCACGAAGTCGTCTCGTCGTACCACTTGTCAACTGTCCGTGAAGGACTCACAGGTAAGTGAAAAGAAGTTATTTTGCTGGCTTGCGAGGGCTGCATGACGAACGATACTTATTCACTGACCGTTGCACACGTTATAAATAAAACTGATACACACAATGTGTGGTATAAAGAGTCGTGACACAGACTCGCTTTTCGACGCACAAGTTTTCACTTTGATAAGCGTTCGTGAACTAAACGTCGTCCTTCATCTCACTTTCTCTTTGCAAAAATAACACTTTCATAGAAGAATAACAAGATACCTTGACTAATAATATTTACATAGTTTGCTTATATATACATATACAGGGTGAGTCACCTAACGTTACCGCTGGATATATTTCGTAAACCACATCAAATACTGACGAACCGATTCCACTGACCGAACGTGAGGAGAGGGGCTAGTTGTTTAATACAAACCATAAAAAATATACGGAAGTATGTTTTTTAACACAAACCTACGTTTTTTTAATGGGACCCCGTTAGTTTTGTTAGCACATCTGAACATATAAACAAATACGTAATCAGTGCCGTTTGTTGCATTGTAAAATGTTAATTACATCCGGAGATATTGTAACCTAAAGTTGACGCTTGAAACCTCCGACGTTCAGTTGCGCGTTGTAACAAACACGGGCCACGGTCGGCGAGCAGCATCTGCAGGGACATGTTTACGATGACGACCGTGTTTACGAGTGTGGCTGTAGTGCACTGTTGTGGTTTGGTCTAGCTGTCGCAGTGTCCGCATGTAGCGCTTGCTGCTATTGTTATTTTGCATTCGCCTCCGCACGCAGACCAACTGTAGTACACCGTGTTACCAGACGTCTGTGATAGTGCAGTGTTGTAGGAACTGTGACCATGGTGTATTCGAACTCTGAAAAGGCAGAGGTCATACTCATCTATGGCGAGTGTCGACGAAATGCAGCTGAAGCCTGCAGGGTGTATGCAGAACGGTACCCGGACAGAGAGCATCCACCGCCAACTGTATGCAACAGGTATGGTCGTAGCACGCAAACGGGTCCGTAACAGGCCCGTCACAGGAGAAGCGGGTGCAATTGGTGTGTTAGCTGCTGTTGCCATGAACCCACACATGAGTACACGGGACATTGCGAGAGCCGGTGGACTGAGTCAAAGTAGTGTCATGCGCATACTGCATCGTCACCGCTTTCACCCGTCTCATGTGCCGCTACATCAGCAATTACATGGTGATGACTTAAATCATCGAGTGCAATTCTGTCAATGGGCATTAACAGAGAATGCGTTGCAGTTCTACCTGTTTACCGATGAAGCGGGTTTCACAAACCACGGGGCAGTGAATCTACGGAACATGCATTACTGGTCCGTGGACAATCCTCGCTGGCTCAGACAGGTAGAGCGACAGCGACCGTGGACTGTAAATGTATGGTGCAGAATCATTGGCGACCACCTCATTGGTCCTCACTTCATTGAAGGGGCCCAAACAGCTGCAACATACATCGCGTTTCTACAGAATGATCTCCCAACGTTGCTCGAAAATGTCCCACTGGAAACGCGTCGATGTATGTGGTATCAGCTTGATGGTGCACCTGCACATTTCGCAATTAACACTAGGCTGCCCCTTGACAGGATGTTCGACGGGCGTTTCATAGGACGTGGAGGACGCATAAATTGGCCAGCCCGTTCTCCTGATCTTACACCTCTGGACTTCTTTCTGTGGGGTACGTTAAAGGAGAATGTGTACCGTGATGTGCCTACTACCCTAGAGGATAGGAAACAACGTATTGTGACAGCCTGCGGCGACATTACACCAGATGTACTGCGGCGTGTACGACATTCATTACGTCATAGATTGCCAGAGATTGCAATTGTGTGCAGCAAATGATGGCCACCACATTGTACATCTATTGGCCTGACATGTCGGGACACACTCTATTCCACGCCGTAATTGAAAACGGAAACCACGTGTGTACGTGTACCTCACCCCTCATGGTAATGTGCATGTGCGTCAGTGAAAAAGACCAATAAAAAGGTGTTAGCATGTGGACGTAATGTGCTGTTCCAGTCTCTTCTGTACCTAAGGTCCATCACCGTTCCCTTTGGATTCCTACGTAATTCGGTGCTCTCCGATACACACGATCGAACAGCGGAGGAGTGTTACTCAAGCGTCAACTTTAGGTTACAATATCTCCGGATGTAATTAACATTTTACAATGCAACAAACGGCACTGATTACGTATTTGTTTATATGTTCAGAGGTGCTAACAAAACTAACGGGGTTCCATTTAAAAAATAACGTAGGTTTGTGTTAAAAAACATACTTCCGTGCATTTTTTTATGGTTTGTATTAACCAATTACACTAGCCCCTCTCCTCAAGTTCGGTCTGTGGAATCGATTCGTCAGTATTTGATGTGGTTTACGAAATATATCCAGCGAGATGTTAGGTGACTCACCCTGTATATCTTAATCTAATGGTCACCTCCGGTACAGAACTGCTGTCGATCATTTCCTTTATGGCTCTCTCTCGCCTACAGTTAAAATTTACGTCTTTCACTTAAGACTATTTTTCAATCTCCTCTTATAAACTCAGCTACCGTATTCTTTACCGTCAAATTCTTATTACATTTTTTAACTGTCTCAAAGACAAACTAATTGACTTCCTCTTTGAGAACACGCCTCTTTTTATCATTCTTTTCATTTATGTGTCCGTTAACTTGTGTTTACGGAGCTATTTAAATTGAGGACAGCCTCCAGACCGAGAGACTGAATCCTTTTCCATGCGGAATACTATTCGCTTAAAAATATACCGGCGATGACGGACTAACCACCGTTACAAAGACAACAAACTCAGTTGCGTGCCAAACAAGTGGCTTGACTCTAATTGGCTTCAACAAGCAAAATTTAACTGATCTCGTCGCGAACCAACTCGCTTTTCATATGAGTTGCTTCGCTCAGACAGTATAAGTAAATCTCTTCGAGCTGATCCTTGGAATAGGATGTTTGAAGGATTATGAGGGATCGGTATTTTGAATAAGATTTTATAAAGGAACACAAAAATCAGTATTTAAATAATCTGGACATTATAAAAATTATCATAATAAACAAGAAACGTTTATATGCGAGCACTTATGCTGCTGCAATTGCTTTTTGCGTGTCATTCACTTAGAAAATATAATTGATTCATTTACATGCGTCTGTGGCTGGCATTTCTTAACTATAATATTTCCAAGAAACTTATAATATAGCGTTATCTCTGCCCCTCCTTTTACTTGCTACACCGCCGGCCGTGGTGGCCGTGCGGTTCTAGGCGCTGCAGTCCGGACCCGCGGGACTGCTACGGTCGCAGGTTCGAATCCTTCCTCGGGCATGGTTGTGTGTGATGTCCTTAGGTTAGTTAGGTGTAAGTAGTTCTAAGTTCTAGGGGACTGATGACCTAAGATGTTAAGTCCCATATTGCTCAGAGCCATTTGAACTTGCTACACCTTCGAATTTGCGTCAGCATAACTTATCTGCCATAGACTTTAAAACTCTGTTCCTAATGAAGTTTTCCACATACATTACTTCTTCTAAGCATTGGAACTTACACATGTTCTTTAGCATATTATAAATTACTCTGTTTTTTTTTTTTTAGGTAATGTGTCGTTCTCATTACGATATCCTCTGTTATTCTTTGATTCTAGCCACGAAAATGTATGCCCCTTTATTTTAGACAGCACTACAACTTGTCCTCCGAGAGACTTTAGTTTCTCAAAAAAAAAAAAAAAAAAAAAAAATCCTTCATTATAAGACCTGAGAGAAGGGCACTGATCACTCCTTCCTCTCCTCGGGGGCTGGTTACCACACGAGCTTGAGTCATATACTTATATACTAACTTAAAACTAATACTAAGTTCTCTCTTTGACATTTTCCTTCACCTGTATTCAATTAACAGATCGGTACAAACTTTCCTCATACAGTCAGCACTGTATGATGACCTCCAGACGTATTAACTATTAGCTTGTCATTTTTCTTGAGTTACTATTCGATGTCGACGACTTACCTTGTTCTCTGATGATGCTTTGTAATTGCCTTGTACTACTAACACCTGTAAATTTCTTGTGTTACAATTGTGGGATTTTCTTAAGTCACTGTGGTGGAACAGACCTTTAATCCTTCCAGTCACGGGGTCGGCTAGGAAGTAACTTCCTGTGTGTGGCTTCCTGGCAATAACATAAAGGCCTTCATAAACGCGCTGCTACTTACGATTTTTCTTTCGTAGCTTCGATGGTTTAAAATGAGTCCTTAGAAAGATTCTCTCACCTTCTCTATATTCAATAACCTTATTTATCTTTTTGTCAAATGCTTCCTTAAGGAAGGTTTGCAACGTTGTCAGTGTAATCAACGCCTCCCTGATTTTGGTGTAAGCTTCTTGTGGAGGCTAAAAAATGCTGTTTCTAGTTTTCCTGATTGTGGTGGTTCCCCCTATCGGATATCGCCCTTAACGTCTCCTCCGTTTCGTGTTGGTGTTGTGACTGTGGCACGAAGGGTGGTGACCAAGGATCTTGTCCCGTGTACGATCCACTTTACGCATAATAGATTTGTGCAGTTCTTTGCCGTTTCGGCGTTCGATTTCATGCATAATCATTTGAGTGACCGGAAAAATTTATATTTGACGGAAGTCGGAATGTATTCTGGGCCATGTAGTGTATTGTGTTATTATTATTAGCAAAATGTTGTTCTCCTCCACTTGTCCGATGCCATTTATTTGATTTACACTCACGCGTACTGTTAAAGACTGGTCCGCTCTGATAATTTCCTTGCCGTGGTAGTTTGTTTCCGTACTGATTTTGTGGATAATTGTGTGTTGAGTTTCCTTACTGTGGCCGTTGTGCACTATCCATTGGATTGCACCGTTGTTTATTATTATCATTCGGTCGAAATTGTCCATTTCCGTACGACACCTGTTGATTTTTGTAGCCGCCGGACGGTTGGTAATAAGCGTCGCTACCGCACTCAGTGCCATTGTTGACCACGTAACCTCCACTGTTTCGCCTGGTCACTTCATTCGCAGCGCTACCAACATTTGCTACCGCGTCTTCGGGAAACAAATCCAATGAGTCCAATATGGAAAGAAATGCTTCGCTATCGTCCTCGGAAACATTAACTAATTTCTCCCTTATAGAGATGGGCAATTTAGTTTTCAAAATCATGATCGCGTCTTTATTTGTAATTGGCGAGTCCCAGAACTTAATTTTTGCTAAATATTTTTCGAAATACCTTCTGAGACTGCCGTGTTTCGAATTGAACATTTCGGGATTGAACACTTCATTTTTTAAGCGCTGCTGAACACCATCACTCCAAAATTTGTTTAGAAACATCCGCTCGAATTCATTATAGGTCCTGCATTTGTCTGTCATTTTTGTTCCTCATAAGGCGACATCTCCTGTTATATACCCTGTTACAAACTATATTCTTTGCTTGTCTGTCCAGCTGTTCGGGAATGCTCCAGAGAAGTTTCGCAAAAATACGATCGGGTGTATGTCACGTTTTTGCGAGTGAAAGGTTGGAAATGTTTTGTTTTTCAATACACTGAATTTGGGTTATAAGTGTTGGTGGGCTGTTCATTTCATTGTGGTTATGCACTGTGTCTGTCGGACTGTGGTATGACGTGTGATCAAGTGGAGTACTGTAATGAATTTGCCTATTGTCATTTCGGTATGGGGAGTGATTCCATTCGCTACCCATCGGATGTGAGGGACTTTCTACTTTGTTGTTTAGTGTCTGCACCTCTTCAGTGACCTGCTGGTTCCATTGAGGAAGGTCTTGTGACGAAGTTCGCCTTATCTGTCGTAGCTCAGATAACACGGTGTCTTCCGATTCCTGGTTCCGCCAAAAGATCACAGGTAACTTCCCTTACTACTTCCTTCAGTTCTGTCTTTGTTTTCCATCAGATGGTCTTTGGTTTTTATACACTCTGTGTAGTGGTCGGAGCCGGCCGGTGTGGCCGAGCGGTTCTAGGCGCTTCAGTCTAGAACCGCGCTGCTGCTACTGTCGCAGGTTCGAATCCTGCCTCGGTCATGGTTATGTGTGATGTCCTCAGGTTAGTTAGGTTTAAGTAGTTCTAAGTTCTAAGTGACTGATGACCTCAGATGTTAAGTCCCATAGTGCTCAGAGCCCTCCTTTGTAGTGGCCGGATAACGCTTCGCTGTGAGCCTTTACCGTAATTTTTATCTGCTCCTCTATGTCAAGTGATTCTACTTGTTTCGTCAAATCATCTATCTCCTTTCCCATGTTAGTGACAACCAGTTTCACGGCGCTGACATCCTTTGACATGGTATCACAGTTACCCTTTAATGCTACAGTTTCACTATGGTATGCTTCTACCGTGGCATTAATTTCATCCTTGGCAACTCCTAGTGCTGCATCAAATTTACTAGATACCTGCTTGATCTCAACCTCAACCTGTTTACAGATCTCAGTTTTTACTGCTTCGATTTGCCCACTTATTGCCGACTTGACCTCGCCCAACTGGGTATTCAGATCAGTTTTCAAGTCAGTAGTTATTTCAGCTTCCCCATGAACCATGGACCTTGCCGTTGGTGAGGAGTTTTGCGTGCCTCAGCGATACAGATGGCCGTACCGTAGGTGCAACCACAACGGAGGGGTATCTGTTGAGAGGCCAGACAAACGTGTGGTTCCTGAAGAGGGGCAGCAGCCTTTTCAGTAGTTGCAGTGGCAACAGTCTGGATGATTGACTTACTGGCCTTGCAAAATTAACCAAAACGGCCTAGCTGTGCTGGTACTGCGAACAGCTGAAAGCAAGGGGAAACTACGGCCGTAATTTTTCCCGAGGGCATGCAGCTTTACTGTATGGTTAAATGATGATGGCGTCCTCTTGGGTAAAATATTGCGGAGGTAAAATAGTCCCCCATTCGGATCTCCGGGCGGGGACTACTGAGGAGGACATCGTTATCAGGAAAAACAAAACTGGCGTTCTACGCATCGGAGCGTGGAATGTCAGATTCCTTAACCGGGTAGGTAGGTTAGAAAATTTAAAAAGGGAAATGGATAGGCTAAAGTTAGATATAGTGGGAATTAGTGAAGTTCGGTGACAGGAAGAGCAAGACTTTTGGTCAGGTGAATACAGGTTTATAAACACACAATCAAATAGAGGTAATGCAGGAGTAGGTTTAATAATGAATAAAAAAAATAGGAGTGCGGGTAAGCTACTACAAACAGCATAGTGAACGCATTATTGTGGCCAAGATAGACACGAAGCCCACGCCTACTACAGTAGTACAAGTTTATATGCCAACTAGCTCTGCAGATGATGAAGAAATTGAAGAAATGTATGATGAGAAGAAATAAATTATTCAGGTAGTGAAGGGAGACGAAAATTTAATAGTCATGGGTGACTGGAATTCGAGAGTAGGAAAATGGAGAGAAGGAAACATAGTAGGTGAATATGGACTGGGACTAAGAAATGAAAGAGGAAGCCGATTGGTAGAGTTTTGCACAGAGCATAACTTAATCATAGCTAACACTTGTTTCTAGAATCATGAAAGTTGGTTGTATACATGGAAGAATCCTGGAGATACTAGAAGGTATCAGATAGATTATATAATGGTAAGATAGAGATTTAGGAACCAGGTTTTAAATTGTAGGACATTTCCAGGGGCAGATGTGGACTCTGACCACAATCTATTGGTTATGAACTGTAAATTAAAACTGAAGAAACTGCAAAAAGGTGGGAATTTAAGGAGATGGGACCTGGATAAACTGAAAGAACCAGAGGCTATACAGAGTTTCAGGGAGAGCATAATGGAACGATTGACAGGAATAGTGGAAAGAAGTACAATAGATGAAGAATGGGTAGCTCTGAGGGATGAAGTAGTGAAGGCAGAAGAGGATCAAGTAGGTAAAAAGACGAGGGCTAGTAGAAATCCTTGGGCAACAGAAGAAATATTGAACTTAATTCACAAAAGGAGAAAATACAAAAATGCAGTAAATGAAGCATGCAAAAAGGAATACAGACGTCTCAAAAATGTGATCGACAGGAAGTACAAAATGGCTAAGCAGGGATGGCTAGAGGACAAATGTAAGGATGTAGAGGCTTATCTCACTAGGGGTAAGATAGATAATGT
The DNA here is from genome assembly GCF_023898315.1 of Schistocerca nitens. NCBI lineage: Eukaryota > Metazoa > Arthropoda > Insecta > Orthoptera > Acrididae > Schistocerca > Schistocerca nitens. The sequence goes on along the minus strand of NC_064617.1, from coordinate 924,043,386 downwards.
GTACAGGAAAATTAAAGAGACCTTTGGAGAAAAGAAAACAACTCGTATGAATATCAAGAGCTCAGATAGAAACCCAGTTCTAAGCAAAGAAGGGAAAGCAGAAAGGTGGAAGGAGTATATAGAGGGTCTATACAAGGGCGATGTACTTGAGGACAATATTATGGAAATGGAAGACGATGAAGATGAAATGCGAGATACGATACTGCGTGAAGAGTTTGACAGACCACTGAAAGACGTGAGTCGAAACAAGGCCCCTGGAGTAGACAACATTCCATTAGAACTATTGATGGCCGTGGGAGAGCCAGTCCTGACAAAACCCTACCATCTGGTGAGCAAGATGTATGAAACAGGCGAAATACCCTCAGACTTCAAGAAGAATATAGTAATTCCAATCCTAAAAAAAGCAGCTGTTGACAGATGTGAAAATTACCGAACTATCAGTTTAATAAGTCACAGCTGCCAAATACTAACGCGAATTCTTTACAGACGAATGGAAAAACTAGAAGAAGCCGTCCTCGGGGAAGATCAGTTTGGATTCCGTTGAAATATTGGAACACGTGAGGCAATACTGACCTTACGACTCATCTTAGAAGAAAGATTAAGGAAAGGCAAACCTACGTTTCTGGCATTTGTAGACTTAGAGAAAGCTTTTGACAATGTTGACTGGAATACTCTCTTTCAAATTCTAAAGGCGGCAGGGGGATAATACAGGGAGCGAAAGGCTATTTACAATTTGTACAGAAACCAGATGGCAGTTAGAAGAATCGAGGGACATGAAAGGGACGCAGTGGTTGGGAAGGGAGTGAAACAGGGTTGTAGCCTCTCCCCGATGTTATTCAGTCTGTATATTGAGCAAGCAGTAAAGGAAACAAAAGAAAAATTCGGAGTAGGTATTAAAATCCATGGAGAAGAAATAGAAACTTTGAGATTCGCCGATGACATTGTAATTCTATCAGAGACAGCAAAGGACTTGGAAGAGCAGTTGAACGGAATGGTCAGTGTCTTTAAAGGAGGATATAAGATGAACATCAACAAAAGCAAAACGAGGATAATGGAATGTAGTCGAATTAAGTCGGGTGATGCTGAGGGAATTAGATTAGGAAATGAGACACTTAAAGTAGTAAAGGAGGTTTGTTATTTGGGTAGCAAAATAACTGATGATGGTCGAAGTAGAGAGGATATAAAGTGTAGACTGGCAATGGCAAGGAAAGCGTTTCTGAAGGAGAGAAATTTGTTAACATCGAGTATATATTTAAGTGTCAGGAAGTCGTTTCTGAAAGTATTTGTATGGAGTGTAGCCATGTATGGAAGTGAAACGTGGACGATTAATAGTTTGGACAAGAAGAGAATAGAAGCTTTCGAAATGTGGTACTACAGAAGGATGCTGAAGATTAGATGGTTAGATCACTTAACTAATGATGAAGTATTGAATAGAATTGGGGAGAAGAGCAGTATGTGTCACAACCTGACAAAAAGAAGGGACCGGTTAGTAGGACATGTTCTGAGGCATCAAGGGATCACAAATTTAGCACTGGAGGGTAAAAATCGTAGAGGGAGACCAAAAGATGAATACACTAAGCAGATTCAGAAGGATGTGGGTTGCAGTAAGTACTGGAAGATGAAGAAGCTTGCACAGGATAGGGTAGCATGGAGAGCTGCATCAAACCAGTCTCAGGACTGAAGACCACAACAACAACAAAGTTATTTCAGTTTTTATTGTGTCAAATTTTCCATTTACCACTTCAAATTTTTCATTTGCTGCATGAAATTGTTTATTTAAATCGGTAAAAGCTCGCATTAGTTCTTTTTTGTCTTCCTTCTCTCGTTCAGCTGTCTCTCTTGCTTTTCGTTCCTTTTCTAACCGCAGTTGTTCCTTTTCCCTATCATAATTTGGCATCCAATTTTGGATTTGATAGAGCATTGCATTCGTATCTACAGTTGGGTTGCTACCTGCGGGAATCGTTTGAATTGTTTGGTCTGTGTCAATCATATCACCGGCGTTAGCCTCCGCCTCCACTCGCATACTAATTGCACGTGAGCGCAACGAATATTGAGTGCTGTTCATATCGTCACTGTCACCTTCTGTCGGGATTAATTTCTGTTTTCCCTCCGCCATCTCGCGGGGTCTGTTTGTCAACAGTATTACGTCAGCTACACGTGGTCTACAACGCTGTTTGTCTGTCCTTTGCTTGTGACGTCAGGTCACGTGCTGTCTGTCAAGTTGCACTCGCCTAACAAACGACTGTGAACTGAAGAGGAGAAGACAAGATGGAAGACGGGCACATTAAACAACTGAATTAGCACACAGCGCTAGCATTTTATAGGTAACTCGACGCCATATTTACACATTGAAATCAAGACTCAACAATGGGATTTAGACACTACGCCGCAAATCCTACTAAATTTTGACAAAAAATAATTTTAAGCTGATTTTTTTTTAAATGTGCAGATGTAAATAAAAGGAAGAATGGTAATGTAGCTCGAAAGACAACTGTACTACTGAAGCGTCACAACTGCATATGAAAATTTTTTCGTAACGTACTTTTGATGACTTGCAAATCGGCAACTAGATATAAAATTTCTCTATTTTCCGCCGTCGGCTCGTCTTTCCTCTTTGTAATTTTCGTCCGCAATTTTTTTAAGCGCGTAGCATCCACATGAAAAATAAATTTATTGTTAGATACATCTATACTAACAGCAAACACAAGAGGGCTGATTTTCGTGATTTCAGTAGAGTCCCTGTTCGGACGGCAAGTGTGTTTTTTTTAAATAGTTATATTTTGATTAAATTATTATTCTCTTGTGAAGATTCGGAAATCTGTTTTGAGTTTTGCACCACTTCTTGGCAGGAAGAGAAAAGACTTCTCATAAAAAACTTAAGTATTGTATGTGATAGTTTATATATCACCTGAAATCGTTTGCAGAAGGCGTAGCGTTCTCAAGATCAAGAACAGAGTTCGCATTGCCACTTAATTTATTTGTGTCGTGATCATGTTCGATCACGACCGGATGTGAGACATAGCAACTACGAAACCTAAGGGACCAGACAGAGCTGGAAATTTTCTTTGCTATACTACACCACACGTTAAAAGAAATTGGATTTAAATCACAAACAAGGTAAATGTCAATGCGCCTTCTGCCTTAACTACGACGTTTTCCGACATGCAGATAACACAAGGAACTGACAGGGTTTGTTCTACTGCAGTATTTTGCAATCAAAACTTTCTTTACTTCTCGGAGATATCCCTTCGTTCTTCATTATTTCCAAAAAGTCCTATCTATACCTGCTTTCTGTACTTTTCTCGTATAACCTCTCAGTGCATTTCTTCAAATTCATCGCAACTCTTTCTCTTATAGGCTACCCCCTCTTAAGCTAACTTAAATCTACTGAGCTCAGATGCTAAACTAAGGGACGAGGCAATGCAGCAGCAAAAAACAACTAACACAAACAGCAATGACAAAAAATTCAAACTGGCAAAGCAATTGCAATATTACAACTAATATAAGTCACTGTGCAGCAAACAAGAAAAATAAATCCGTAGTAAAACTGGCTTAACAGCGTAAAACAAAGTCAATTCAGTAACATTATGCCTGGAAAACAGCAGCAAATGCAATAACTAATATCTGAACATGACATAGCTCAAGCAGAAAAAATATTACGCTAAAGACAACAATGCAGACAAGCGAAATGTATATTCACATCTTAATGTCTATGTAATTAAAGTGGTGCACCACAACGTATTCTACAAAAGAAATTACCAAGTACTTGAAAAGCAAATTATGTATGCAGTTCCTGTGAAGGGAAATGTCTTTGTGCTCCTTCATTTTTTCGGAAGTGTATTACAAAATTAGTATTTACTGGATCTGTAGACAGAAAATATTTATATTAGTACATCTATAAAATTCTATTTTAACCAATGCTGCAGTGCAGCTAGAAACTAGATATTAAACAAAATGAGCAAATCTCTCAACTAGAAAGGCAATAGATGTAAAATGTTTCTCATCATTTCATTAGGCATTGTAGTAAATATCATAAATTAAGAGCTTCACAGTGTAATTATATGATTTCAAGTTTGAGCGTGTCGTATTTGCGATGCTTTTGATAAAGAAATGTCAATAGCGAGGATAATGGCCTCTTTTTTTTCTACCTGTGCCTCTGAAAGGCACACACTAATGGCTTTTTCTCAAGGCGGCTGGCACACCTGGCCGTTCACAACACATTACGTCACGGTCACTTACCTTTTTTACCGAAATATTTACAACAGCAGTTTCCGCTACAGTGACAGTCTCATAAAAAAATTGCGTTACAAATGTGTAGAAACAAAATCCTATAAATATAACAGTGTCCAAAAAGTTTTCACTGGCATTGTGATACATTCACACATTTACACACATTTCATAACTCTTAAAGTACGATTCTTAGCTTATGGATCATAAACATACCTCAACTGCATAATACACATCGTTGTCGTAAAAATAACATCATAACACCTCAGTCAAATCTCAAAAACGTCGTAGCTTTCAGCTATAATGTCAAAACCTAAAAAAAATTCTCTGCTCATTTCAATAGTGTCATCTACCTCAAACGAACTTTAAAATCATGCTCCCTTACCAAATACATCATTCAAAGCTCTCAGAGTATCACAATGGTTCCGAAAAAATATGAACAGTTCACAAAGTACAGACAAAACACAATTTCGTAAGTGTGAAGTTATCCAACGGTGTAATTATGTAAACATCTGTCATTGCCGTAGTAAAAAGGTTTGTCTCTCTCAGTTAAATGATCGGATAGCTGTGTAATTTGTGTGTTAGAGAAATATGGTACCGATGTGTAAAGTTGTATAAGCAAATACCAATTAGCTAGGGCTCCTTGTGCTTGCCACACACATGGTACACAAAGTAAGTGTGTACCCCCCTAAGGATTATTGTAATTATACCCTCAGGTGTTACAGATTACAGCAATGGAATGAAATGTATCACGGAAAACCTTTGTATCATTTTACTTCAAATATCTTTAAAAATAAATGTTATAAGTACAAAATTAATCACTCAAATACGTGTACTGTAGCGCTAAACTGTGCGTCTTGTTGTAAGATAATATCTGTGGAAGTGTCGTAGGTATCGTCCTCCGAAACAAAGTTCTGCTGAAGTCAATGTACTTACCTCATCATAAACGAAAGTGAAATGCTTTGCATATGGATACCGTAGTTATTACGTACCTTACCGTGATAAGGAAAGTACTATAAATGGTTCAAATGCCTCTGAGCACTATGGGACTCAACTGCTGAGGTCATTAGTCCCCTAGCACTTACAACTAGTTAAACCTAACTAACCTAAGGACATCACAAACATCCATGCCCGAGGCAGGATTCGAACCTGCGACCGTAGCGGTCTTGCGGTTCCAGACTGCAGCGCCTTTAACCGCACGGCCACTTCAGCCGGCCGAAAGTACTATAGATTACATTAGATTAGATTAATACTAGTTCCATGGATCATGAATACGATATTTCCTAATGATGTGGAACGAGTCGAATTTTCCAATACATGACATAATTAGGTTAATAATTATAATACTTAAGTTAATATAACAACTTTATTTTATTGTGTTTGTTGTTTTTCTTTATTTTTTATTTTTATTTTTTTAATTTTTTTTATTTTTTTTGTTTTTTTTTTCTTAATTTATATCTAAAAATTCCTCTATGGAGTAGAAGGAGTTGTCATTCAGAAATTCTTTTAATTTCTTCTTAAATACTTGTTGGTTATCTGTCAGACTTTTGATACTATTTGGTAAGTGACCAAAGACTTTAGTGCCAGTATAATTCACCCCTTTCTGTGCCAAAGTTAGATTTAATCTTGAATAGTGAAGATCATCCTTTCTCCTAGTATTGTGGTTATGCACACTGCTATTACTTTTGAATTGGGTTTGGTTGTTAATAACAAATTTCATAAGAGAGTATATATACTGAGAAGCTACTGTGAATATCCCTAGATCCTTAAATAAATGTCTGCAGGATGATCTTGGGTGGACTCCAGCTATTATTCTGATTACACGCTTTTGTGCAATAAATACTTTATTCCTCAGTGATGAATTACCCCAAAATATGATGCCATATGAAAGCAATGAGTGAAAATAGGCGTAGTAAGCTAATTTACTAAGATGTTCATCACCAAAATTTGCAATGACCCTTATTGCAGAAGTAGCTGAACTCAAACGTTTCAGCAGATCATCAATGTGTTTCTTCCAATTTAATCTCTCATCAATGGACACACCTAAAAATTTGCAATATTCTACCTTAGCTATATGCTTCTGATTAAGGTCTATATTTATTAATGGCGTCATACCATTCACTGTACGGAACTGTATGTACTGTGTCTTATCAAAATTCAGTGAGAGTCCATTTACAAGGAACCACTTAGTAATTTTCTGAAAGACAGTATTGACAGTTTCATCAGTTAATTCTTGTTTGTCAGGTGTGATTACTATACTTGTATTATCAGCAAATAGAACTAACTTTGCCTCTTCATGAATATAGAATGGCAAGTCATTAATATATAATAAGAACAACAAAGGACCCAAGACTGACCCTTGTGGAACCCCATTCTTGATAGTTCCCCAGTTTGAGGAATGTGCTGATCTTTGCATGTTACGAGAACTACTTATTTCTACTTTCTGCACTCTTCCAGTTAGGTACGAATTAAACCATTTGTGCACTGTCCCACTCATGCCACAATACTTGAGCTTGTCTAGCAGAATTTCATGATTTACACAATCAAAAGCCTTTGAGAGATCACAAAAAATCCCAATGGGTGGTGTTTGGTTATTCAGATCATTCAAAATTTGACTGGTGAAAGCACATATGGCATTTTCTGTTGAAAAACCTTTCTGGAAACCAAACTGACATTTTGTTAGTACTTCATTTTTACAGATATGTGAAGCTACTCTTGAATACATTACATTCTCAAATATTTTGGATAAAGCTGTTAGAAGGGAGATTGGACGGTAATTGTTGACATCAGATCTATCCCCCTTTTTATGCAAAGGTATAACAATAGCATATTTCAGTCCATCAGGGAAAATGCCCTGTTCCAGAGAGCTATTACACAGGTGGCTGAGAATCTTACTTATCTGTTGAGAACAAGCTTTTAGTATTTTGCTGGAAATGCCATCAATTCCATGTGAGTTTTTGCTTTTAAGCAAGTTTATTATTTTCCTAATTTCAGAGGGAGAAGTGGGTGAGATTTCAATTGTATCAAATTGCATAGGTATGGCCTCTTCCATTAACAGCCTAGCATCTTCTAATGAACACCTGGATCCTACTACATCCACAACATTTAGAAAATGATTATTAAAAATATTTTCAACTTCTGACTTTTTGTTCGTAAAGTTTTCATTCAATTTGATGGTAATACTGTCTTCCTCTGCTCTTGGTTGACCTGTTTCTCTTTTAATAATATTCCAAATTGTTTTAATTTTATTATCAGAGTTGCTGATTTCAGACATGATACACATACTCCTGGATTTTTTAATAACTTTTCTTAATATAACACAGTAGTTTTTATAATTTTTGATAGTTTCTGGGTCACTACTCTTTCTTGCTGTCAGATACATTTCCCTTTTCCGGTTACAAGATATTTTTATACCCTTAGTAAGCCATGGTTTGTTACAAGGTTTCTTACGAGTATATTTAACTATTTTCTTGGGGAAGCAGTTTTCAAATGCATTTACAAAAATGTCATGAAATAAATTATATTTTAAATTGGCGTCAGGTTCACGGTACACCTCATCCCAGTCTAACTGCTGTAGGCTTTCCCTGAAATTTGCAATTGTTAAATTGTTGACTGAACGTACTACTTTGGAGGACTGTTTAGTATTGCTGAAAGGAGCTATGTCATATATTGTAACTAGCTGTGCACCATGATCAGAAAGACCATTCTCAACAGGCTGAGCATTTATCTGGTTAAACTTATCTTGGTCTATAAAGAAGTTATCTATCAGTGAGCTGCTATCCTTTACCACCCGAGTAGGAAAATCAATAACGGGTGTCAAATTGAAAGAACCGAGTAATACTTCAAGGTCATTTTTCCTATTACCCTCTTTCAGAGAATCTACATTGAAGTCCCCACAAATAATAATTTGCTTCCCCCTGTCTGACAGATAGCACAACAAGGAGTCCAATTTTTTCAGAAATAGATGAAAATTTCCTGATGGGGACCTATATACAGTTACAATTATAAATGTGCCTTTATTTAATTTAAGCTCACAGGCACATGCTTCTATATGTTTCTCTACACAAAACTTTTTTGTTTCTATACTTTTTGCACAATGATAACTTTTGACATATATGGCAACTCCTCCTTTCTCCATATTTTCTCTCATTACATGTGCAGAGAGCTTATATCCACTTATATTTACCTTATCCATATCAGTAACAATGTGATGCTCAGACAGGCATAGTATATCTATTTCATTCTCAGCTTCTAAATCTTCTAAACAAACCAGAAGCTCATCTACTTTATTCTTTAAACTCCCAATATTGTGATGAAATATACTTACATTATTTTTAATTATACTTTTATGAGAACCTTTCCTTATTCTAACATTTGCAGTACTCTCCTGTCTGAGTTTCTCATTGTGCTTAGGCCTAGTTCCTATACCAGTGGTCACAACGTATTGTTGTGCTACGAAAAATGCTGTCTCATTGTAGCTATACCCCAAAAGTTACTACTAAAACATGTTTTACTTTCCAGAATAATACAGAAAAACTGTGCAGAAATAAAACAGAAACACTGCAAAAGCAACATTGTATATTGTCACTCATTAGTAGCGTCGTGATAAAATCGTGTAGCTGTCACATAAACTAACCACTGTGTCATCTGGTATCTCACAGAAAGTACTTTAAATCCAGAATGTATTTTCAATTAAACCAAAATGTTGCATTAAAATCTCATTAGCAGTACTGGTAAATGTTCTAAGTATGTAAGCCTTATAGTCGTTACGTAATCGTGCAACTAACAAGCAAGAATGTACACACACAATAACACTGTGATGTCTGTTCACTATAACAATGCATTCGTAATTTCTGTTTAAATAAGTTCTCTTGGTTCTTGATTGGATATTTAACTTCAAACATTGTTGCATGTTAACAGATTCTAAGTCTGACAAGCATACTAGTAATGTAACGTGAAAAGTCATATGGCAAAGACAAAGTTAAAAAGCAGATTATCTTTCAATAAACGGTTTTACGTGTGAAATGTGGTGCAATCCTTTACTCTTCCTAGTACGCAGAGTTTCAGTTTCAAAGCAGTTATCATGTGATTACGTCGGTAAGGAACACTGGAATTTTTCTCAAGGTTAGCTTATGTTATTTTTCTCAAGCCCAGCCGGCGCATGTGGCTGCCTGCCGGTGCGAGTCATTGTCTGTTTCTTTGTTGGCGCGCGTCGTTATTAGGATTAGCAGACCTAACTTCTACAAATTCACCTTGTCGAGAGTGCCCTGCTCTGTTTGAATCACGCCAGTTCTGATGGAATTCAGGTCTGTCGTTTTGTCGATAGTTCACATAGTTTCTTGTTTGTCGGTCATGTGGTGGAGAATTTCTCCCGGAATCGTAACTGCGCGCTGAACTGTTGCGTCTGAGCCGGCTGAAGTGGCCGTGCGGTTAAAGGCGCTGCAGTCTGGAACCGCAAGACCGCTACGGTCGCAGGTTCGAATCCTGCCTCGGGCATGGATGTTTGTGATGTCCTTAGGTTAGTTAGGTTTAACTAGTTCTAAGTTCTAGGGGACTACTGACCTCAGAAGTTGAGTCCCATAGTGCTCAGAGCCATTTGAACCATTTGTTGCGTCTGAAGTTATTCTGTCTCCCTTGATAATAATTGTTTTTGTTCCCATATTGTCTGTTTCTATGGTAATCTCTGTCATATTCATTACTACGGAAATGCGATCTTTCTCTGTAACTATTATTACTCTGCCAGTGGTTGTCATATGGGTGGTGTCTGTTTTGGTCACGATTTGCGTTGTAAGAATAGACTTGTCGTGTCCAGTTATTGTTTCTGTCGTCACGGAATTGTGACGGATGTGACCTGTAGTGATTTTTTTCCTGTTTTCGGGTTCCGCGATTGTCAGTGTCAATTTCCAGTTCTTGTAACAGTCCCTGAAAAGCTTCAATGTCGTCTTTGCAACGTCCTGCTAAAATAATATTTCTTAAATGTTCAGTTCTGAAGGGCTGTATGGGTTTGACAGGTACTGATTCTTGTGCAACATGTCTTCAAAATATTTCACAATACTGGAAAATTCAGATTGTTCGAAATGTTTCATCATTATGATGCTATGTTTTACTCGGTCTTTTGTAGCTTGAGACCAATATGCTGAGAGGAAGGCATGATAAAATTCTCCTTCACTGTGACAATCGTGAATGACCGATCGCATTCTTACAGCTGGTTCATTCTCTAAATAGCCACACATAAATTCTAATCTGTGCTCTAATGACCAGTTGGGAGGAAAAGAATGAGAGAATTGATGGAGCCATGCTTGTGGATGAATGTCGTTGCCAGAATTCTGAAATGTTTTGAATTTACGTGTAGTAATGAACAGCTTACAGTCAAAATCATCATGTCGGCGAGTCGCATGTCGGTCATTGTTACGTCGTGTCGCCGGTTCCATCTCAAAATTCGGTGCACATTGCCAATTTCTTTCATAACTTCCGAAATGCCCTGTGTTATTATTTTGTGGCTGTTCCGTATTTCTATGTCCCTCTTCCCGTATTGGGGCGCGAGTGTCCTCTGAAATACGTAATTCTTGTATTACCTGTGCCAGCTGATCTTGTACTTCCCAGATTTCTCTTTTGTACTGTGTATTGATTTGATTTTGATTTTGTTTGAATTTTCTAATTTGTTCGCACTCTTCTGTGTCATTAAAGACTACCGGTTTTGTGTCATTCAGATTATCATCTACCTTCGTAGATAAATTATTTACCTGATCCGAAAGTTCAACTACTTTCTCTGATAATGAACTAATTTCCTCCATGTGTCTTTCTGAACCAATTTTCAGAGTATCTACTGTGTCCTTTAAGTTTTCCTGAGTTTTTGCAAGTTGCGTAACCAAATCGGTAGATGCAACTGAGTCAATTTTAGCTTGCAAGATCTCATGATTTTCATGAACAATAGTTTGCAGTTATTTTATTGCTGCTTCGTGATTCTGTAATACATTTTCATGCCGCGAAAAAATAGGTTGAAAATGCTCAAAAATTTGTGTTTTTTCGTCATTACAGACTTTTTGACATTTCTATTCAATGTTATGTAACTCAGTAGTTAAATCTTCACGTGTTTGTTCAAGCGTGGTGTCTAACTTTTGAAGATTTTGTTCCATTGCGTCTATCTGTTGCTGTGTTTGTCTCTGGTGTTGATCCATTGTGTCTAACTTTTGAAGATTTTGTTCCATTGTGTCTAACTTTTGAAGATTTTGTTCCATTGTGTCTAACTGTTGCTGTGTTTGTCTCTGGTGTTGTTCCATTGTGTCTAACTTTTGAAGCTTTTGTCCCATTTGTTGCATTAATTGTAATAACAATGCACTGGTGTCTGAAACATGTTCCTCAGTGCTTTTCGGCAGTGAATTTGCACCGGCAACATTCACATTTTGACAAGCGGAAAATGTGTCTTGACTCATTTGAGAAAACGGTGAGAACCCAAAACCTGAGTCTACAGTATTTGCAATATTGTATTCTGTCATTCCCGATTCCTGAGGCGAGCTGTTGCCGACCGATCGATCGATAATGCTTCCCTGTTCACTACCTGTTTCACTGTCTTCACCATTATTTGACGCCCGCTCCATTTCCCTATGCACAGTTACCAAATTACTACTTTGAATATTAGTTAATTCATTACATGGTGGCGCTAACACACTGCTTTCGTCTTCACTGTCATTTCTCAGTTTACTTTGGAGCCTAGTATTACGTCTTTCACACGCCATTATTGTCACAATATTTCACACGACAACACAGAAAAGCACAGTTTGAAGAGCAAAAATAAGAGAACACATTAACATAGCACTGAAAATAATATCTAGTTAATTGCAGCTGCGAAATACTTGGTGCAAATCTACATGCGTGCCACACCTGTTTTACTGTACAACAATGAAAGACTGCAACTACAAAGGAAATTCTCTCTATAATTACGCGCTAGCAATAAACAATAGCTACACTAATTACACAAACTACAAGAAAAAATCAGAAGATTCCAGTGAGGTATCCTGGCAGGATACGTCCCCTTTTGAACAATTATACAAGACTGTGCTTAAACTGACACACAATATTTTTAGCGCAACGCAATCTGACTTTCAATAATCCCTGCAAAAGAATGGCCATGACTAACATTAACCTATACCTTTCACAAATCACTTACCTCACAAAAATCTTCGTTACTCGAACTACTGCAATACAGCGAGCGCCACTACTGCCAGCTAAATAAAAGATTCAAACTACGGAAGGCACTAACTACTGATAGGCATAGTTAGCAAATGAAAGATTTCAATAGAGAACAAACAATGTATTTACCTTAATAGTGTTGAAAACTCATAATATACATAGCAGTTCATGACATCCAGTCTTACAAATTTCAAAACTCCGCCATCTCTCTCCCCACATCCACCACTGCTGGCGGCTCACCTCCAACTGCGCAACGCTACGCGCTGTTCACATCCAGCTGCCGCTGCCCAACACTACAATGGCATACAACAATGCAAACTAGCCACAGACTGCACACAGCACAGCCAGTGATTTTCATAGAGAGCGCTACGTAACGTTGCCAATAAGAAAACATAAACAGCCTACTTACAATGCATATGAGTATAACAAAGAAACTAAACAACAAAATCCAGTGCGCAGTCGTCGCAGGATTGGCTTTACCTGGAAACCTACCAATGGTTTATGTCATTCATGGACACTGTAGGGTTAGCTGTTGGTATCTGGAGATTGTCGTTTTCCCACATCCATTGAAAGTAGTTTGTTGTATGCAAGGATAATAACGATCGTTAAACTTGTGTACGAAGAATGGCGAATTTTAGTATATACAGCGTTGTGACCGGTGCGACGTGAGTGGTCGGCTTGAGGTGACAGTGGAAACACTGTTGACGGTTAAGAATGACTTTTTTAGTTCAAAACATGATAATAGTAATGTCGTGTGACGAGGGCCTCCCGTCGGGTAGACGGGTCGCCTGGTGCAAGTCTTTCGGTGTGACGCCACTTCGGCGACTTGCGCGTCGATGGGGATGAAATGATGATGATTAGGACAACACAACTCCCAGTCCCTGAGCGGAGAAAATCTCCGACCCAGGCGCGAATCGAACCTGGGCCCTTAGGATTGACAGTCTGTCGCGCTGACCACTCAGCTACCGGGGGCGGACTCAATACATGAATCAGTGTGGGGACCACACCTCTCTCTGGCTAGTGCTCCAAGTCCCACTGGAAACTCACCATTGGGAGCAGCAGGTGTGGATGACAGGTTGGTGGGTCTATGGCACTGAATCCCGTAAAGGATGCAGTGCTGGTGGCAAGTGCAGTCTGGTCTCGATCCCATGGATGGTGTTGGCGGCACCCACTTGCCTTGCTGTCCTACATTGCTCTGGAATTGTGGTAGTGTTGCTGGTTTGCTCAAAGGCTGGGTACAATTTTAGAATACATCCACGGAGCAGTGTGAAGTATTTTTCGGTTTAGCAGTAGCAATACTGACTCTGATTTTTGGCTGGTGGTTGCACACATGGATGGAATGTGTGTGACATGGTCAAAGCAAAAAATACAGCCACAGCTGATCATAGGGGTGCTACCACGAGAGACACAGGTCACAGATTGGGGTTGCTCGGGCAGTGGACTGACGGTCGAAGCAGCACAAGCGCCGGCCTTTGGCTGTGGTTTCCTTGTGCATCACGCTGCCAGCTATGGCAAACACACGTGACTTTAATGTTGGCAACCAATGATGTACAATCGCAATAAAGTCATGAGATGTTCAATTGACTCTTTTATTAGAATATGTTACGCGTTTCGTGATCACACCCATATTCAGACATCTGTTACAAAAAAGTACAAAAGACAGCACACTCAACACGTCTCAACGTTACAGAAAATGAGATCGGGTCATATGAATTACATACCACAAACTTCAACTCCTTTCTAACCAACCAGGCGTACAACCTTGATAACTCAAAGGAAGTGTCCAATAACATATGACTATAACTGAAACACAACCAGTCTTGAAGCAGAGCGTATATTGACGCTAAACAAGTCAACTAGCAGCGAAGCGCCCTCAGTAGGGGGCGCTGCATGGTCATGTGCTCCATGCGTTCACATGTAATTTGATAATAATATACTCAGCATGTAACATCTGACAGGGTGTAATTACGACTAGCAACCGGAATGGTACTTCCGTACACGTTAACACTAAAGGAATTTTTAAAAAATTCTTTAAAAACTCCAAAATTTTTACATTGCCATACTATACCCACAGCCAGTAGTGGCATTAATACGAATCAAACCATATGTCAGTATAAAATAAATAATGGGGGGAGGGGGGAGAGTTCCTTCGTGAATAAACCTTTCAAGCTCCTAAATCTGTAAAAGAATGCCACCAAATTAAATACAACCAACAGTATCCATCAGGAACTAAAACCCTGTGATCAGCTCGCGTACGCAAACGTGTTAGGCGCCATCTGTTAAAGCCAACAGCAACCACGTCGGCGGCAGCCATCCACCTATCGAATTACAGCCAAGTGACATTCGTGGGCCGTGATTGCCCAAATAGAGGCCTTCAAACAACAATTTGCACCCCTCTACCTCATGGAAAAAAGTTTAATGGTGAGAAGAAGAGCATTTTCATAAAATCCCAAAACACACACGTGGGCTATACCTCATACATTCCTTATATAAAGTAGAGGCACGACAATTGCCCGAGTCCTACCTATGCTGTTCGGATACTGGAGAGCTCTAGATTAAAAAAAAAACACAAAACATGAGAAGCGTTAAAACTTTAAAGTCTAAAATCAGTAAAATAAACCATTGTGTCACCAAGGACCACCCAAGGGGTACTGTGGTGAACAAATGCGTATACGCCAACCTATCTACCCATGTAACTTTCCCCATATGACGTTAAACTAGCCAACCACTCAGCAAAAAACCTAGCCTATCATAACGGTACGTGCACAGATCACCACCAGCTCCTATAAAATACACTATCATAACTTCTTATGAGGGGCTAACAGACACCAAACTCAAAACAGTACCCGTTCGAAAAAGCCAAAAAGCCAGTTGTTCCCACCGGAAGCCTGTTCATTAAAGACTGCGTGGGCAGCATGCTGCATACGCGCATAGATCTCCAGATCTTCACGGTTATCTAAAATTTTCCCTTTTTGTTCTAAATGCAGAATCCTTGGGCTATCTCCCTCATATGGCACCCCAGCCCACTATTGTTACTATATGTGGCCGAATCCCGACCCGTCTGGCCAATGTATGTCCCAGCACATCCTCTACATTTAATTTAGTATACACCGGATTGCTTAAACTTATCTGCTTTCCCTTCTTCCTTATGTCGAAATATTCCCCCCAAGTTCTTCCTTGTATGGAAGTCTACGCGAACGCCTGCCTTCCTGAAGGCTTTAGTTATTTTTTGGCAACATGGTCTAACATATTCCATCGACACAAACTTACTATTTAATTTTTGGCGGCCCAGTTGCCGTGTCTTGCTAAAAATCTTAGCTACAAACTCTCGTACAAATTTTTTCGATTACCCGGTAGCCCGTCCTATCCTTACAATCATTTCAATCTCCCTATCAGTGGCTTCTGTGCTCAAATTAAATCTGTATAACCTGTTAAACATTGACGAAAAGAACGCTCTTTTATGTGCGGGGGACGGGGTGGCACGAATCCGCCGCAATTATTATGTCTTTTGTCGTTGGCTTCCGAAATATGCCTATTTCCAGCCCATTCCTATTCTTAGTAATTTGTAGATCGAGATAGCTGAGGGAATTTTCGACTTCTATCTCTACTGTGAGCTTAATGTTCCCATGCATACTATTAAACTAGATAGCTAGCTGGTGTATGCCATCCAACCCCCTTTAAATACAATAAATATGTCATCAACATATCTCCTGTAAATTACAATGTCATTTAGCAAATTGCTCTGAGAGCTGAACAGCTTTACCTTTAGATTATTCATAAAAATCTCTGATAAAAGGCCTGAGAGGCTTGACCCCATAGTAAGGCCATCTTGTTGCTCGTAAGTCTTACTATTAAATTTGAAATAATTAAATGGCAAGGTCAGTCGTAACAACTACATAAACTAAACTACTTCATTACAAACCATCTTACCATTCTTTAGCAAATTTTTGTGGATAATCTCCAGTGTCTCACTGACCGGGATGTTCGTATACAAATTAACTATATCAAATGAGGCTAACACAGCCCCTCGGCCACCCTAATATTTTGTAGAAGGCCAACCATCTCAAAACTATTACAAACACTAAAGGTCTCCTCAAAAGTATAATATTCTTCCAGTTTATCGTGACAAAATCTATTCATACGAGTAATTTGGGCTTGTACAAGCACTAACAATTGGACGGATGGGTTTCTTAATTTTATGGAGCTTAATTTGAGCCCTAAATCGTGGCATTTTGGGATTCATCATGAAAAGCCTCTTTCTCTTTACATCTGAGTCAAACAGGAAATGCGAGTTACTGCTTAACAAGGGGTTAGACTTTAATTTACCTTCACAGACTAATGGCAAAATCATCAAGAGGGTGATCGCCGAGGTTAAGAATGTATATGATGTAGCAAAAGAACCCAAAACTTTGCAGGCCGATATAGCTGTGGCAACTTGTAACGTACTTACGTGGGCTAGACATAGGCCACATTTTCCAGGTACAGTTTCTGATACTGTGAAGAAACTAAATTTAAAATTAGAGGACAATAAGATCAAGATCTTGGTAGTCACAGCCGATAAAGGATACTCCGTTGTGTTGATTAAGGATAGTGACTACATTGCTAAGACCCTAAGATTTTTCAATGAAAATGGTATCGTAGAAACTAGTAAAAAGCCCCTAACTCAGTTTAGCCGAGATATTAAAAAATGTATTAATGACTCTCAGTTCCTGTTTGACTCGGTTTATCGTGACAAAATCTATTCACATAGTAATTTGGGCTTGAACAAGCACTAATAATCACACAGACGGGTTTCTCAATTTTATGGAGTTTAATTTGAGCCCTAAACCATGGTATTTTGGGATTCATCATGAAAAGCCTCTTTCTCTTTACAGTGGTCAATACATCTTTCAATCTTACAAATGTAGTTTTGCAGTTCAGAGATCATTCAACTTTCATTCAATTTTGTAACAACAGTATGAGGGTTTTGCAATTTCATCGAATTTTGCTATAAATTTTCTATATAAATTTGCTACATATGACTGCAATTCCTGTTCTGTAGTGGGTGTCAGGATGTTTCTCAGGGTATCAATAATTTGCAGATTGGCATGTGGATAATAATATGGCCCAAGTAATGGACTTTTTGTATTAAGAACTGGCATTTTTCCATATTGAATTTTAGCTGTGCTGCATATGAACGATCAAGGACGTCATGTAAACATATTACGTACTCCTGGATATCCAGGGAAAACACTATGATGGCATCTAAGTAGATCACACATTGCTTTGGTTTTAAGCCCTGTAATATCCCTTCTATAGTATGTCTGTAAATTCAAGAGCGAGCAGCGCTTTTGGTGGGGGAAGTTGCCTTTCCCGGAAGAACGCTGCCACCGGCCTACAGGGGCACCCAAAATCGGTTTCCTGTCTAGTGGTGTAGATCGGCGTGCACTGATATACGTCTTTTCTGTTCGGGGGACCTTAGTTGCCAGCCTCACTCAGTTAACTTTGTATACTCACTGATATACTTCGGTATCCAGAAGTAATGCCTCATCGCCCTGCATTACAAGAAAATGTGCAGAATACGAGGAAGAGGAAGTATTTGCGGAGTAACGAGCGTTCGATAGTCTCTAATGTTATTACAGCGTGTGTTAAAGAGGCAACACAAAAAGGACTGTTGGCTAATATTTCCAGTCCCAATCAAAGGACTGCAGTTTATGTAAACGTCAGCGTCACCACAATAGGACGCATAAGGAAGAAAAAGCGAAAATAAGCCGCATGCTTTACTGGAATCGCCAGAATTTTGGGAGGAAACCCATCGTTATAGACAGTTGCAGAATCGCGTAAAACCTTTGATGCTTATGAAACAGTAGCATTTGAATGTATTCTGTCACTAAATCTCTATCTCGTTTACTATTCTCCTGATTCTAAGACATATTAATTCTAAGACATATTACTTAAAAAACGTGCGCAATAGCTATTCTAAACACTGCTGAAATTTCCTTCGAAACATGTACACCGATTCCGAACTTCTAAGTAAAAAGCTTGACATACGAGGTGCGTTCACATATGAATTTTTATTTTTTAGTAAGAACTTTATTTGTTAATCTGCAGCAATGTTATCCTGTTCAAAATATTTGCCATTACGCAATATACACTTATGGCAGAGCTTTAACCAATTCCCGAAGGCCGCGCGGAGTAGCCGTGCGGTCTAGGCGTCTTGTCACGGTTCGCGCGACTCCCCCCGTCGGAGGGTCAAGTCCTCCCTCGGGCATGGGTGTGTGTGTTGTCCTTAGCGTAAGTTATTTTGTGTTAGATTAAGTAGTGTGTAAGCCTAAGGAACGATGACCTCAGCCGTTTCGTCCCATAGTCCTTACCACAAATTTCCAAATTTTCCAATTCCAGACGCACTTTAGGAAGTGTTTCCTCGGGATAGTTTATATGTTTCTTAACTGTGCATTTTTAATCTCATCCGTGCTTGTAAAACCACTGTCCTTTAAGACCTGCTTTGAAATGTTTATACGACTTGTATGTACTCGGTTTACTGATAACAGACTCACCAAAAGCAATATTTAACATTTCTAAAAATTTCAAACACTTTATTCAATTGTTACAACAAAATTTAATACAGATTCTCTAATTTGTTTTTATACAAAATAAATAATCGTTGATGCTACGAAAACACATGTAACCTTTTTGACAGCTGACAGAGTAAATACCCAATATGCATAACATTGTTCACATACTTTTCAGACATGTTTACGAAGACAGCGAGAAAAAATAGTGCAAATCGGACCAATACAACACACAAAATTATAAATTTCTGCTTACTTTTTAAACACTCTTCGTGTTGGAAGAATTGTTAAGTTTCAATGCAGCCTTTCAAAGAAAACTTCCATCTTTTAGTAGAAACACAAAGTAAGAAGAAGCCTTAAATTCTAGAGATTGATAGCATTATATGGGGTTAGTTTTACGAATGACAAAAGAGGAACATACATTCACATGAACAGGCATTCGTTTCTATGTTTGTAGTAGAATCCAGACTTCCGTTCTTATGTTTATAAATATTACCTTATAATGTTATGTTTCGGAAGAAGCTATCATCTTTTGTAACCCTTATAGTCTTAACGCATTTGCTAAAAATAAACGCAGCAGCCGGGACGTATCTGCACACGACGTCGCCACAGATTAAAGCCCGCGCCGCGGCAGGGCCGACACTACTTTGTGAAACAGCCTGTAGAAGCGCCTCGTGACGTAGGTGGGTTGGCACAGTAGGGACTCACTCGCTCGCTCTTGAGTTTACCGACAGACTATAATTGGCTCTGTAAAGTTGCTGATCCATTTTTCAGTCCATGTGGCATGTGGCAATACTGATATCGACCAGACACAATTGTGAATGCAGCCTTAGGACGGTCTCCCAATGTTACCTCTTATTGATGCTATCCATTTTGTATGTCCATAGTTGTAAAATAACGACATTGGCGTAATATGAAACTTCCTGGCAGATTAAAACTGTGTGCCGGACCGAGACTCGAACTCGGGACCTTTGCCTTTCGCGGGCAAGTGCTCTACCGAGGTTCGCAGGAGAGCTTCTGTAAAGTCTGGAAGGTAGGAGACGAGGTACTGGCAGAACTAAGCTGTGAGGACGGGGACGGAGTCGTGCTTGGGTAGCTCAGTCGGTAGAGCACTTGCCCGCGAAAGGCAAAGGTCTCGAGTTCGAGTCTCGGTCCGGCACACAGTTTTAATCTGCCAGGAAGTTTCATATCAGCGCACACTCCGCTGCAGAGTGAAAATCTCATTCTGGAGACATTGGCCTAGATTATTTTGTTTATTAGGTACAGGGTAGGTATGTGTGACAATCCACCACTTCACATAACGGTAGATGCTGCAAAATATGTATGCTTTACTGCCATCTGATGATTTCTTAGACATGATTACAATTGGTGTGCCCTAGGGGCTATTACTCTCTTCTCTGTTCTCTTAAAATGTTGTTGATTTATAAACTGCGCTGCTAAATCTACAGAGCAAGAACCAACTCGTTTTGCCAATTTTTTTTCTGTTAAGAAAACTACTATTAACCACCAACAGTAACACACTCTTCAAAGCCAAAACACAGTAAGGATCCCTTCTGCGGATCAAGCAAATAACAACTAATTCCCATAATCAGAGTGCCCTTCGACTCTATGCCCATACAACTGTTCCACGTCGATGTCGGCTGTTAGCAGCTGGTTCAAAATGGTTCAAATGGCTCTGAGCACTATGGGACTCAACTGCTGAGGTCATAAGTCGCCTAGAACTTAGAACTACTTAAACCTAACTAACCTAAGGACAACACACACATCCATGCCCGAGGCAGGATTCGAACCTGCGACCGTAGCGGTCGCGCGGTTCCAGACTGTAGCGCCAGAACCGCTCGGCCACCAGCGGCCGGCTTAGCAGCTGGTAGCCAGCCTAACACGACGGAAGCGACGTATCACAATCGTTGCGGAGGATGGTCGAGGTGGCACACTGCTGGACCCACCTGTCATCTCCGCAATCGGCGAGTCAACTACCTGCTGAACAGCTGGGCGCCGCCGGCTTATCTATCGCCGGGTGGAAGGATATTTCTGGGACTTTTTGCACACACGTGATTGCCAGGAAATAGTTCGTTGATCGTCGCGCCCCCCTTCCTCTGCTGCTGGTTGATGCCCTCTGATGGACGTTGACCGCACCTACGTACTTTTTTGTCAACTGTGGTACTTGTTTGTGAACACTCTTGCGTCAGCCAGACTTCACAACGGAGTTGGCAACCCGTATCGCTGGTCTGTGTGCGGTGTTGCCGCTACAGTAGGCGTCAGTGTTGGCTGCAGCATGTGCCATTACAGTTTGTAAGCGCTGTGGAATTGTTAAGGTTTCTTAAACACAGGTGAGTCGTTGCAGTGATAATATGATGCTGAGTAAATGGTATATCAGGCAGTGGTCCAGGAGGATTAAATAACTCAGTGTATTCTCTCAGCAGTGTTTCCACGTCCTCCTTATCCTGTCCCTCTAAATGTGATACTTTTCTCTTCAGTAGACCAACCATGACATACCGTCTTGGCATCACATGGACTGACATGAAATCTCTATTCCGTTCATCCTTGTCCTTTACTTCTAAGCTGGTTGTCAAAGGCGAAAGTCAAGGTAGTTGATAGGGACTCAAAGGCAAGGAATTGTGAAATTCTCTGATACCTCTACAGTTCTACATGTTCTGTAGGTATGCCTATTGAAGTAGGACCACTTGGTCGTTTTGTTTTATGGAGGACAGAGGCTTGGAAGTGGACAATGTTTTTGTAACAATTGTTCCTACAGTTTAAGTAAGCTTCAAGTAAGTAATACTTTTATATTAACGAATTTTAATTGATTCCTCTTAAGCCTAATAGATTTACTGATGCTTAGACAACAATTTAATGAAATTATACTGTAAGACTTTACGCACGTTTAAATCTGTATCTACAATCTCGACTGCAGTTAAAATGGTGAATTATGCAGCGGCTAAGATGGCGAATTAATCTTGTCACCCACTTCTCTCTGCTGCCATGCTTCTGATCCCTTTGTTATTGTATATTCATGTCATTTTGATTACAGGGTGCGTAATAAATATGGGATAGTATACAGGGAGGTCCATTGATCGTGACCGGACCAAATATCTTGTAGTGTTGGCAGAAGAGCCAACACCGTTTTGCTAGAGGAGGCCGAAATACACGCGTTCAAAGCTCACGCAGACTGGCGTGAGGTCTGGAACAATTAAAGGAGATGAGTCTAACAAGAAAAGAACGTAGTTCTTGGAATACTTTACTTTAATCCACAACTGGAGAACATCGCTCTTGTTTAGACGTTATTACACTGAATATAAACTGGTAATGGCGCCTTGCTAGGTCGTAGCAAATGACGTAGCTGAAGGCTAAGCTAACTATCGTCTCGGCAAATGAGAGCGTATTGGTCAGTGTAGCTTCTCTAGCAAAGTCGGCTGTACCGCGGCCGATTTAAAGGCTACCACGTAGCAAGTGTGGTGTCTGGCGGTGACACCATATATCTCACGAAAAAATGAAAGAACGAAACTTGTATAGCTCGAAGGGGGAAACCAGATGGCGCTATGGTTGGCCCGCTAGATGGCGCTACCATAAGTCAAACGGATATCAACTGCATTTTTTTAAAATAGGAACCATCAATTTTTATTACATATTCGTGTAGTACGTAAAGAAATATGAATGTTTTAGTTGAACCACTTTTTTCGCTTTGTAATACATGGTCCTGTAATAGTCACAAACATATGGCTCACAATTTTAGACGAACAGTTGGTAACAGGTAGGTTTTTTAAATTAAAATAAAGAACATAGGTAGATTTGAACATTTTATTTCGGTTGATCGAATGTGACACATGTACCTTTGTGAACTTATCATTTCTGAGAACGCATGCTGTTACAGTGTGATTACCTGTAAATACCACATTAATGCAATAAATGCTCAAAATGATGTCCGTCAACCTCAATGCATTTGGCAATACGTGTAACGACATTCCTCTCAACAGCTAGTAGTTCGTCTTCCGTCTTCCGTCTGACGCATGTTGTCAGGCGTTGTCGGTGGATCACGATAGCAAATATCCTTCAACTTTCCCCTCAGAAAGAAATCCGGATACATCAGATTCGGTGAACGTGCGGGCCATGATATGGTGCTTCGACGACTAATCCACCTGTCATGAAATGTGCTATTCAATACCGCTTCAAACGAACGCGAGCTATGTGCCGGACATCCATCGTGCAGTGAAACATTTTATAGTAACATCGGTAGAAAATTACGTAGGAAATCAGCATACATTGCATCATTTAGATTGTCATCGATAAAATGGGGGCCAATTACCCTTCCTCCCATAATGCAGCACCATACATTAACCCCCAAGGTCGATGATGATCCAGTTGTCGCAGCCATCGTGGATTTTCCGTTGCACAATAGTGCATATTGTGCCGGTTTACGTTACTGCTGTTGGTGAATGACGCTTCGTCGCTAAATAGAACGCGTGCAAAAAATCTGTCATCGTTCTGTAATTTCTCTTGTGCTCAGTGGCAGAACTGTACTCGACGTTCAAAGTCGTCGCCCTGCACTTCCTGGTGCATAGAAATATGGTATGGGTGCAATCGATGTTGATGTAGCATTCTTAACACCGACGTTTTTGAGATTCCCGATTCTCGCGCAATTTGTCGGCTACTGATGTGCGGATTCGCCGCGACAGCAGCTAAAGCACCTACTTGGGCATAGTCATTTGTCGCAGGTCTTGGTTGACGTTTCACATGTCTCTGAACACTTCCTGTTTCCTTAAATAACGTAACTATCCGGCAAACGGTCCGGACACTTGGATGATGTCGTCCAGTATACCAAGCAACATAATAGCACACGCCCGTTGGGCATTTTCATCACAATAGCCATACATCAACACGATATTGACCTTTTCCGCAATTGGTAAACGGTCCATTTTAATACAGGTAATGAATCACGAAGCAAATACCATCCGCATTGGCGGAATGTTACGTGATACCACGTACTCATACGTTTGTGGCTATTACAGACCCATCTATCACAAAGCGAAAAAAGTGGTCCAACTAAAACATTCATATTTCTTTACGTACTACACGAATATTTAATAAAATGGGGTTCCTCTTTTAAAAAACGCAGTTCATATCCGTTTGACCTATGACAGCACCATCTAGCGGGCCAACCATAGCACCATCTGATTTCCCCTTTCAAGCTAGACGAGTTTAGTTCTTTGTAGTTTTTTCGTTTGATGCTTATTTCGTGAGATATTTGGCCCGGTCACTATCAATGGGCTATCCTGTATGTAAGGAAGACAGCAATGGAAATGGAGCAAAGAGGCATTGTGGCATGTAAGAAGTGGAATTCATGTTAATGTCCCCACTAGGAAGTTCAGCCTCTCTGAAGCTACTTTACATCACTTTGTAAAAAACATATCAATGAAGTAAACCCTGTTATATTCATCATTAAATATACCTGAAAATCTCATTTAAAATTAACAAAAAAAATGGCTCTATGGGACTTAACATCTGTGGTCATCAGTCCCCTAGAACTTAGAACTACTTAAACCTAACTAACCTAAGGACATCACACACATCCATGCCCGAGGCAGGATTCGAACCTGCGACCGTAGCAGTCAAGCGGTTCCGGACTGAGCGCCTGAACCGCGAGACCACCGCGGCCGGCTTAAAATTAACAATTTATCTATTAATTGTTCATTAAAAGTTAAGTTAAAATGAAATCTCTGTCACTTGAGCTTTCGAAAATCTCATTGTGGACATAATAATTCACACAGCATATTTTATTTCAGGATTTGACACAAAATGAGGACAGATTTAAAAATACGTTTGATAATCACCAGTTACAAGGATCAGAGCAATATCTCATCGATTTGGACAGAAGAGCTTTTCGATTGACATGGTCTGATTTCACTCGAATTATCCACGATTATGCTGAATTTAAAAATATAGAGCACAGATTCAGCAAAGCTAAAAAGATGACTGGGAAATATTTTATTCACACTTTAATAACACAGTTCAAGTTTTCTTTTTGTAAACCAGAACCTATGGTGGCAGCTAGAATGGCCCCATTTAATAAAGTGAATGTTGAGTTGTTCTTTAATGTATACGGAGAAATAAGAATAAAATACAACTTTGAGTCCCGCCAGGTTTTTAGTGTTAATGAGACAGGATGTTAAACTACTCCCACAAAGGTACCACCAGTACTGAGTCCTGTTGGCAAAGGAAGGGTAGTGAAGGTTTCCTCTGCTGGGAAGGGAGCAAATGTCAGCGTTGCTTGCTGTGTTAGGGCCACAGGTCAGTTCATAGCTCCATTTTTTATTTACCTCTGGGTTAGAATGCAGCCAGGATATCTTCATGGTGCACAACTTGTACCTCTAGGAGTTGACCATGAATCTGGCAGGATGAATGCTGATAGCTTTGCAAAATAACTGGAGTATTGCATTAAACAAGTAACATCATCCGAAATCCAGTCCTTTTGTTTATGGATAATCATATTTAACATCTCACTTCCGAAGCCATTACTCCCTGCAGAGATAATTTCATAACTGTTCTAGGTTTCTCACCTCACACCAGCCACTGATTGCAGCTATTGAATGTGTCACTTTAAGCACCTCTGAAGACTACCGGTAGCAAACCCTGTAGTGACTGTCTTGCTAATCCTCCAGGCCGGGTAATAACAATACAAGTCATTGCTTTGTTCAGCATTGCCTTTAGCAAAGCTGCATCTTTAAACCTCTACCAAGGCCTTTACCTAACCCTATACTAATTATATTTTATCTCCATTGCCCCATGTAGAGCTTGGTGCGTTATCAGTGACCTCACCTAGCTCTAAATTTAGATATACCTCTGCTTCACCTCTGTTATCTGAAGCTGTACCTAACGGAGGTGCAAGAAAACGAAGATATAAGTTGTCATCTATACACATAAACAGTCCACCCATGAAAAAAGCTCTGGAAGGAAAAATACAGAGAAAAGAGAACAATCAGAGGAAAGTAAGAGAAAGGAAAATGAAGAGAGATAAAAAATTAAAAGAGAATGCAAATGCAAAGGCAAAAAAATGAACGAAGGTCCTAAACATAAACTTGCGTTCGACGAAAGTTTTGGAATGGAACACAGAAGCGATCCTTGAAGAGACCTCTGAGACTCACCTTCAAACTCATCCATCGAAATTGAGTACGCCAACAGTGATTCCGATTACGTCGATAAAAAAAAAAGCTGCATCCATCGTGGTGAGGCTGGAAAGGCAGAAATGTGGTATCAGTGTTCGCTCTGACAAAAATAGGCTCATGCAGTGTACAGGGATGAAATTAATGAAACACGAAAGAGAAATGTTATATTGTGATTTTCGTGATGAGTAGATAAGCAGTAATGAAATGTCTTTGTTCTTTAAATAAAATGTTCACTCTGTGATTTTACCCATACCCCAGAGTCATATTACCCTCCTTGTATGGTAAGTTGACGAATGGTACTATCATTAACCAAAATAGGTCTATCTAAAAAAAATTAGTCTTAGGAAGCGTTTAAGAGCTTGAATCTAAAGGGGATACACAAAGTAATAATTTTTTCCACAAATATACTATTTGACTTCAGAGTAAACGTCAAAAGTATCATAATATCGCTTAATTTCGCCAACTTACTCGACTTTTTCCTAGCATGGGATAAATTTGGTTCTGTAAAAGTAAAGCTATCTATCCTGGCAGGCACAATTTACCTTCCATCAGAATACTGTACATTGGAAAAACAACATCGTGTAAAACACTGTGCTTTATCCATCTCTTCATTATCAGACAAAGGCTCAACCATACTTGAAAACTTAATCAGTAGGCCGGCCGCGGTGGTCTAGCGGTTCTAGGCGCTCAGTCAGGAACCGCGCGACTGCTACGGTCGCAGGTTCGAATCCTGCATCGGGCATGGATGTGTGTGATATACTTAGGTTAGGTTTAAGTAGTTCTAAGTTCTAGGGGACTTATGACCACAGATGTTGAGTCCCATAGTGCTCAGAGCCATTTGAACTTAATCAGTAGATTACTTCCCACATCTACCCAGAGTAATTTTCCTGTACCTTTAGGTATGATATCCAGTGAACTGACTTTAAGGAATCTTGTACACAGTTTACTTGACCACCCATGAGCTAGAGGTGATCGTGGTTACAGTGTTGGTTCTCTGGCCATAAAAGCAAGATGGAATTGTGTTCCATCCAGTTGTAATATACGCCTTTCTACCTCGTAAGTCAGCTTTGGTGTGATGTACAACTAGAAAATCTAAACCAAGTATACTTCTACTGCCAACAACAGGAAGAACTCCTGCAATGATTTGTAAGTTACTTCCCCACCACTTGGATTTCCAGTATTGCAAAACCAAGTGAGTGGAACATTATCCTCACCTGTATCACTTAACCTTCAGTGCGGTGGATTCAGTTTTACTTCACCAAGTACACTTTCTTGCCAAAGTTACTTACGACCCTCCATCTACTAAAAATCTGCTTAATTTTCCTCTCAAGTAGCTGGGCGGAAAGAAGTCTACCAATAATCCCACGAAAGAGTGCCCCGTGGTAACACTTACTAGGGGTGTTGTACAGTGGCCACACTACCCCCTGCCTTATTTAATGGAGGGGTACGAGGTAAACCGTGTGACCAATTTCCCTGTTTCTGTCAACTTTTGTGTATACGGTTTTGTTTGGAGTGCTCACATCATTTTCATGCGTGACATTGTTGACCTGGACGATAAAACAGCTGTCATTTGTGCTAAATACCAATTTTTCCCATGGTTTAGTGACCACATCAGCTTCGTATAATGCTCCTGCAGCATCTACTACTTCATTTAAAGCCTTTGGGAATTCTGTTTGTACCCTACATGAAATTTCCGATGGTATACCGCGCAGAAATGCATCAGGTACTCCCTTCTCGGCTTCCTGTAATATTGTCTTCTTAGCATTACCGTCCTTGGTCATTTCATAAGCGTTAATATCAATTTTCTGAAAGTAGTCTACAAAACTGTCTATCGGTTCTCTGTGCTTATGAAATATGTCGTTAAGCTGCTAACTGAAGTACATTCATGAATTTTACCTCTTATACCGTTTTACTAACCCTTCTCTCAAGTTGTGAAATCACTGCGCATCTCTTAATTTTTTATGGTACATTACACAAATTCTGGCGCCCACCGCTAGATTGGAAAGAAACCATACAGGTGCAAGTAAAGTCTAAGTCGACACTTCTAATATTGCTGCGTAGGATACCCCTCTTGCAAAACCATGGAACTGACTGCTGTCATCCATAGGTTCTCCATCATCATCTTCAGGAGTTATTTTCACACCAAATGCACTGACATGTCCAGACGGAGTGATGTGGGCGCTGACTCTCTACCAGTGGGGGATATGGATACAGCAGAAGGCAGCTTATGGATACAAGAAAACCTTTATTGTTTTTTATTGACATTCATTCTGTCTTCGATGCTGCTAGGACTAATATGTGGCGAGTGTAGCAAATACGCTGGCACAGCATCTCAGCGTTTCTTGACAGCCCAGCACCACCCCTGTCAGTGGTACCAAGCACCTACTGACACCATCTGCATTGTGTCAGTAGATGTCTCGAGTAACCAGATGTAGCAAGCTGGTCGCATTTGCAGCTGTCACGCTGAATACGGCACGCTACCTCTTGTGCCAGTGACAAAAGATCATGTTTTACACATACAACATCAGCTGGATTAATATTAGTCAAAGGTAAATCATAACATTAAATCCTCCATGATTCCACAAATATTACACATTTTTGGAATCAGTATGAAAATTGTTTTATTATGAGACAATTACACATGATATCTCAGTCTATATATTTCTCAAAAGTTTCATTTCTTTATTTCGCTATAATGGTAGACCAGTTAGTGGAAATAAAACTGCACTGAATTACGGATGATAGCACTGTAATATACATGCAAACAAATTTAATATGGAACACAAAAACTCTATTAAGTTAACACAGATACAAATTAAAGCTAGCCTTCAGGCAGCATAATTTTATTATTAAATACATGTTTATAATTTGTTTCGAGTCGTCACATTCCTTAAGTTTGGGAGAAGAATTGGGATGTCTTTAAAAACATTTCAGAGAGACGCCAAGCGTCACTTTAGGCTGTGTTGATGTTTTGGTAGCTCACTTAGATCTGGAAATACTTTTAATTTTTGTGAATTCCAGCCAAATGTTGGTTGGCAACATAGCAGCATAACTGAAGTTACGGAATAGAGTCCTGGAATGTACTGAACGTATTAAATTCATCACGTTTCACTGATATAACGCGCAAGTTGTATTTGTGACAGTTTATATTGAATAGGCTTTATTTTTGTCAACCCTAAGCATGGGTAAAGCAACTCTTAGGAGGCGTGCGCTGGCCAGAGGCAACCATCGCGCCAGTTGGGCGCGGGCTGTGTGTCTGGGAGCTGTACTGACACTACACCGAGGTGACAGAAGTCAGGGGATATCTCCTAATAGTGTGTAGCACCTCCTCTTGCCTGTCGTAGTGCAAGTGCAGCAACTCGAAGTGGCATGGACTCAACAAGTCGCTGGAAGTCTCCTCCAGAAATACTGAGCCATGCTGCGTCTACAGCCGTCCATAACTTCGTTGCCAGTGAAGGCTTCTGTGCATGAACTGACCTCTCCATTATGTCCCATAAATGTTCCGTGGGATTCATGTCGGGCGATCTGGGTGGCCAAACCATTTGCTCAAATTGTCCAGAATGTTCTTCAAGCCAGTTGCGAACAACCGTGGCGCAGTGACGTGACGCATTGTTATCCATAAAAATTTCATCTTGTGTGGGAACATCAAGTCCACGAATGGTTGCAAATGGTCTTCAAGTAGCCGAACACTAACCGTCCCCAGGCAGTGTTCGGCTCAGTTGGACCAGAGGCACAGTCCGTTCCATGTAAACACAGCCCACAGCTGCCACCAGCCTGTACAGTGCCTTGTTGGCAACTTGAGTCTACGGCTTCATAGGGTCCGCCCCCGGAGAGGCGCTGCAGGCGATCGTGCTGTTAGCAAAGGCACTCGCGTCCATCTTCTGCTGCCATAGACCATCAACGCCAAATTTCACCGCACTGTCCTAACGGATACGTTAAGCGGACATCCCACATTGATTTCTACTATTATTTGACGCAGTGCTGCAGCTCTACTCAAACGTCGTTGCTCTACGTCGTTAAGTGAAGGCCGTCGGCCACTGAGTTGTCCTTGGTGAGAGGTGATGCCTGAAATTTGGTTTCCTCGGCACCCTCTTGACACTGTGGATCTCGGAATTCCCAAATGGAATGTCCCATGCATCCAGCTCCAACTACTTTTCCGCGCTCAAAGTGCGATAATTCACGTCGTGCGGTCACAGTCACGTCGGAAACATTTTCGCCTGAATCGTCTGTGCAGTAACGTCAGCTCCGCTAATTCGCTACTCTTTTATACCTTGTGTACGCGATACTGTCACCATCTGTATACGTGCATATTCCTATCCCATCACATTTCTCATCTCAATGTATAGTTCCAACTGTGTTGCAGCTACCATAAATCGCACCGCTGAACGTTATAACAATGACTGAAGGCAGCTGTAATTTGGGCGATGTCCTCAAGCTCTAACGTATACGTTCCATTTACGGTAGTCAATCAGTTGGAAAGTCCAGAAGTCCAGGAATACGAGAGAGGATTAGACTTACCAAGTTGCATTATCAACTAAAGGGCTAAAGTTGTATTTTATTGCTGAAACAGAGGGGTACAACTAATTCGATTCCATGTGGGGGAGTTCATAAGAAAGCACTGACTGCAGTTGATGGCTTTTGGTGATATGTGTACATCGGTGGATTTCTCGCCTATTTTAGATTCGTCGGCATAAAAATTCAACACTTCCTCTAAACACTATGTCCTTTTCAGTAATAATTAACGTTGTCAATTTAAAGTACGTATATTGCACCCTTGTGGTACGCTTTTATTGACCCACGTCACTGACTCGGGGATGCTCGAACACATCATCATCTTTTCACGGATTCATTTTAATTCTTCAATATTTCGCTTATAGGAGCAGAAATTCAGTGTAAAGTAACTACAGAACAATTTGGTCTCATTCGTTAACCAACGGGACCATGTGCACGCATCGGCCTATCCTCACTGACTTTCTTTTGACCGACATATCTTTCAACACTTGCATTAGTGATGCTGTCTCGCTGACAAATCTGAAACAAACGGGTCGTTATAGATAGATTCAAGCATACACTCAACTGTTGAATTTAGAAATCACATGAAGAAAAAGAATGACCCTACTTCGTTATACCCACGCCCACTGATAATGCTCTTTAAATGAAAATACGCATAGTAAGAAATGTTCTGCTGTAGTGGAGCAAAACTCTGCAGTTATTTTATTACAAATGGAGATACACAGCAGCTGCAGAATACAACCTCTACATAAGACTTGGCGTTCGTTGGGACTTCGTTTTGTAATACATTCCAGACTGCACAATTATCAAATAAAGGAAACTGGTTTCAGTCTTTCAGAATGTCTAAATATGAAGCAGGTAGGCCAACGTTTATTTGAAAAGAGTGACGTTTGCAATATATTTTGAAATAGTCTGTCAATTACGATCGTTGAACTGCTCTAAATCCAGGTGGCTTGACTTTTTCTCTTTTCTAGTCATCTTGGTTCAGCAGAACGTTAGGCAAATTCTTAACCATCTCAAGGGGTCTGGTTCATGAAGAGAAGGGGGAAATCTTGAAAGATTTGTCACTTCTCTAAATAGTGTAGCCCGAAGAATAAGAGTGGTAAGCCCGTGTAATGCTTACCATCTTTTAACAGATCTTTTGGGAGAAATTTTATGTATGAATCCTAGCTTTTGGTCTCACACTATTTTCTGAAGTGTATTTCGTATTCCAAGTGAAATAAAGCTTATAAATTAATTTGTATAGCATAGGTACATATATATGGAAGTAAGTAAAAAATAGAAGCTTATTTTTTTCTGAAAGTTAGGTACACTATTATGTTTAAAGCTGACTTCTAACAAAGATGTTGCTGTCAAAAATTATGATTCAAATTTTTTTAATAATGATTATCAAAAATTTCAGTAATTAATTCAAAGCTTTTCTTTAAAACACTCTTTAATTTTCAAATTTAAGTCGTAAGAATAGTCTACTTTTTAGTTAAATATGTTGTAAGACAGACGAAATTTCAGCCGTCGATCTTTAATAGTTTTTAACCAATGTGCACTAGAAAATCAAAAAAGAATGAATTTCCTCGAAATTCAAAGTTAAGTTTGTGTCTCCGCCTGCAGTGCATAACACTAACGCATCCCAGGTCGATATTCATCTTGTTTCTAGTCTTGTTCCCCTTCCATTTTCTTTTTCAGGCTTTGTATTCTTGCTTCTTTGGTGGCTTCCAACACTGATTTCTCTGCTTCGAATAGTCTCTTGGAATCAAGATCAGTTAAAGTTTTTTACATGTTTATACCATCGGGCACTCGTTAAACCTTGACGTTGCACATCATGGAAATATAGCAGAACACCCAGTGCGGCAAGTGAAAGAGAGAGACGGATAGATAGCGAGAAGGATTTAGGTGAGAGTCATAAATCCTTTCCCTCGAAAATGCCGTCCCTTCATGCCTCCTCTGTGTTTCCACAGATGATATATCACTGATCTCATTTGTACTAAGATTACAGTACACGCTAGGTGCGTAGTTGCTTCTACCGCCCTGAGTGGAATGCATAAGTTATAAATATTGTTCGCCAACCTGCGGTCTTCTATAGTTGTTTTCCCCTGCCAGAATATAGCACGTAGGTCGTGGGTCCTGTAATAAACTGTTGATGAGGAACTGGTATTATAAAAATAATTAAATTGTGAATTGGTTTGTTTAAACGGGGTGCTACTCGCTTTTTACTAGCGGAATACGAGAAACTGGACGATTATAGTCCATTTTATATACCCCAAGTAATTTCCATGCTTCACACTTTCACAGAAAATGAACAGAATAACGAACTGCATGTTTGCGTAATTACTGTGAAACTAGTTCTCAATTACATATCCAAAAACCAAAGATTCCTGATTAAGTTCTTAACCACTATCGACCGCGGCCGACAGCATATCTGTCCCCCGAGTCTACCGATCAAGCTATCACATTTTCAAACCAGACATTAATTATTATTATTAAGACATTAATTATTGATTGATACTGACCGCGGCAGACAATTTGTCTGTCCTCCGAGACTGTCGAACCAGCTCTTTTACTTACAAACCAGGGATTGTTAATTAAGCCATAATTGATACCAACGATGGCACACATGTCATTCCGCCGAGACTCTGATTTTAGAGCCGAACCACTTCGCCCGCCATCCTATTTAGGCGCGATCCGAAGATCGAAATGCTTCGTCTGGCTTCTCGTCTACAATTTGTTTATTATTCTCCTGGTAATTGACGCTTTTGGTATAATGGAATGATAGCATGCTACTGAGAGATGCTTTTATATGAAATGTAAGTAAATTCATTGTTTAGTTTTTCTAATGTTAATAACATAAGTTTATCATTTTGGCGCGCTACCTCCGAACACAGCAGTCACTAATTGTGGAGGAGGAAGATAATTTAGGCGATCTTTCTCACGATACACGCACAAAATACACCATCTGTCACCGTTTCCTCAGAACACATTAAGTCATCTTCCCACTGCTGTCTTCTCAACTGTTCTAAGAAGACCTTCTTGTTGCTGAATTTGATGGCTGTAAGGCCACAAATATTACACCAGCACATCTATTTTCAAGGTAGTTAGTCCTGCCAGAAAAGATTTTGGTATCTGTTCCCGTATACAGTTATTAAAACTCTCATTTGAGTTTTCAGTCCTACCATGCTACTACGTGTCTAATAATCTTGTGTCACTAAGACATTAGAGACTAAAAAGTCACAAAAAACAGGAAAGTGAGAGCAGAATTCTGTTTTTATCACAGCTGTATGAGTAACATTGGGGCTTCATCACGTGTGTAGAAACATTTAAATTCCTCTTTCTTCGGTACAGAATTTTTTGGATAATAAATAAAAAATCCATTTTTGACACATATTCACGTACTAGTTAGTCCCCTTAAGAAAGCAGACTACGCAACTGGCTTTCGCCAGTGAGTATAATGTCAATGGTGCAACGATTATGTTCTCAAAAAGTCGTTTTGAATGTGGACCCCAAGCACCAGAAGTTATGTGCAGTTCCCCTTCTTTACTGCAGTAATAATATCAGCTATGAAGCCACGTGTTCCTTAGCCTGAAAGCATTAATCCATACAGTAGTGGCTGCAGGACGGGAAGAGATAGCGGAGGGTCTGCTTGGGCGCAATTGACATTCTACGGTGGCAGCCAAGAGGGCCGCGCAGGAGTCGACGCGATGCTGGCGCCTGTAGTGGCGGTTGTGGTGCTCATCGGCGCGGCGCCGACATCAGCTCAGGTCCCGCACATCGTCGGCGGCACCAACGTGTCGATCGAACTCTTGCCGTGGCAGGTGTCCGTCCAGATAGGAGGCAAACACTTCTGTGGTGGTTCCATCATCAGCAAGTCCTGGGTTCTCACTGCGGCCCACTGCATCCGTATGTATTTCAGTTACCGGATTCGCGCCGGCACCGCCAACTTGAGAACAGGCAGGCTATACGACGTCATACAGAAAAAGATACACGAGAGATACAACACGGTGGCGTTCGACTGCGACGTGGCGATCTTGAAAATACGGGGAGAGTTTCGGCTGGGAAAGAAGGTCAAGGTATGGGGTAACGGAATTATCTGTATATAGCTTACCGATTAGAGTGGTAAAAAGTTGGATAGATAACGTCAATTCACAGGGAAAAAAACATCCATTTATTACATTGTTGTTTGCGTTGGTATTGTATTTCGGTATTTCTTTATTCTAAGAGGTGCATTCAGTAAGTAATGCAGCATATAGTTTTTCTGAAAGCATGTTGCTTTTATTCTGGATTCCAGTACACCATATTATTCCACGCTCTTTTAGCTACAAAGCCCTATTTTTCAGTGTAATCTCCGTTCAATATGACGGCCTTAGGCCACGTTACTGCGAGGACCTGTACGCCCGCATGGTAACGCTCTAATGGTCGATAACGCAGCCATCTTCTTGCTGCATCAATAATCTCCCCATCATCCAACCCCTTGGGCCAAGCAGATGGAAGTCGGAAGGTGTGAGATCCGGGCTGTAGAGTGGACGAGGAAGAATCTTTCAATAAGATTTTGTGAGCTCCCCTCGGCAGCGAAGACTTGCCTGAGGCCTTACGTTGTCATGCAGAAGGAGAAATTCGTTTGCATTTTTGTGCTGATGAACACGGTGAAGTCATTTCTTTAATTTCCTGAGGGTAAGAGAATACGCTTCAAACTTGATCGTTGCACTGTGAGCGAAGACATCAGAAAGAATAACCACTTCCGAATCCTAGAAGACCGTCGTCATGACTTCACCAACTGAGGGTGAAGCTTTGAACTTTTTCTTCGGAGGAGAGATAGTGTGACGCTACGCCGTGGATTGCCGTTTTGTTTACGGTTCGAAGGGGTGAACTCATGTTTCATCGCCTGTAACAACATTTGGCAAAATGTTGCCACGATCAGTCTCGTAACGCGCAAGCAATTCAGCACAGACGGTCCTTCGTTGCTCTTTATGTCCTTTTGTTAGACTGCGATGAACCCAGCGAGAACACGTGCTAGAGTACTCCAGCTAATGGACGCCTGTGCCACTACTGCCCACAGAGACGTCCGCTTGTGCAGCGAAGCGTTTGACGGTGATCCGCCGATCACCTCGAATTAGACAGTCCGCACGTTCCAGCACTGCAGGAGTCACAGCTGCGTGCGGGCGGCCGGCACGCGGAACATCGGGCAGTTTTGCGCGACGATGAGAGACACTTCTCACTAGGACTCAGCGTGCCAGGCCTCTTACACATTCCGGGAGCGTCTACGAATATCTGTCATGCTGTGGTTTCCCAGAAAAAGAAACTCAGTGTCAACTCTCTGCTTGGAACGCACTGCTAAAACGAAACTAGTATCCTCCTAATCTATTTTTGATTTCCCTTCCTTTTTTTTTACACCATGTACTGTAACATTCTGATTAATATGATACTGTGCTGGCTGTACCGCACTTTTACATCCCCTCGCAGTTTAGTTCTTTGGATGCGCAAAAATTATGTCCTTTTAAAAACCTGATTTAACTTTCAAGTTTTGAAACATTTCACCATGAGCTTGGACAGTTCTTGTTCCGCTCTTTGGCTCATGTTCGCAAAAACTGAACAGTCATTTCATCAGTATCCGAGCATTTATTCCTTCATAGATCGTGCAAAACGTCTCGAAATTCAGAAATAAGTGTTGAATCTCGCCTATAATCTTCTTAAACTGTGTCCTCATTTTCAATTCGTCAAACTTTTTCTATGCAGTTATGAAGCCTCTTCAAGTACTGTTTGCATCTTCTTACCTATTTTCTGCTTCTGTTACCAGTTTACTTTTGTCATCTCTATTCGATGTGCTTCTTGTTCTGTTCCTCATACAATGGTTGATTATTATCTGTGTACGATGTCTATGGTACATTATTTTAATTTTTTCGTTAGCGCGTCACTTCCGTTGACTATCTATTGTCCCCTAATTTTCCTACATTCATGTAGACTTTCGACATTTTTCGTTTTATTTGTTTCTTTACGAATTCCATTGTATCATCTATTATCTATAGCTGCTTCTTTTTATGTTTTTTTCCAGTCCTAGTACATTTTATGCTGTATTTAACACGGCTCTTTCAAGGCCATTCCGTTTGTTCCTTGACGCTAGTGCCTCCTTGAAGTTTCCTTCTGTATTCGTCACGTGGTCAGGCTGCGTGTTTGATTCGTTCAGCTTTTTTTAGGTTCCAATAGTTCAGCTGCTTCCTCTTAAACTTCTTTACTTTCAGTTGGCACTTCGCTACCTCTGTAGTAATATGCAGGAAAACAATACACGTCTCAAGGAAAACAAGAGAAGAATGGCACCGCCCAAGAGGGCCTTCTAGAATAAGAATTCTGTTTAACAAGCACATCTGGTTCCACGCTAAGATAATGTCTGTAAAGACCACCACATGTAGTGTTCTCACATAATGCCGTGACACCTAAATGTTAGCAAAGCAGGAGAATGCTCGCCCCGAAGTTACGGAAATATGGTTGTGAAGGACAATTACACAAAATACGAATGAGATAATTCTACAAGAAATTGAAGAAAAGAAAGAATTACTGAATGTACTCGTAATAGGTCAACAGAAAGCAAAACTCACTGCATCCTTAACTAGACATCATATTCTTTTACACACTATTTTCGAGAGCAAGATCGTTGGGAAGAAAACGGGAAGACGACCGAGAACATCCCGTTTAAAGAAAAACATAATCAGTGATATAGGATGTTCTTCATAAATGGAGATGAAGAGGGCTGCTGAAGAGAGGAAGCTACGCCTTCTTTTGGAAAAGGAAACAGAAGAAGAGGAAGAAAAAGAAGGTAGTTCAGTGGTATTAGGTAAAGCTTACTATAAATGTCAGCTCCTGGGTAACTGATGAAGTCCTTAACTCGGTTCCGAAAACTTTGTTTCAGGTAAGTATATTCAAAGTTAAATATTTATTGATCACTTGCTATCTTCGACGTGTTGCTCGATCTCGAGATGTTCTTGTGAAGCATAATCGCGACGGCCAACTTGTGCCAACTAAAGGGCTCTATTGATCTGATTCCCATGACGTTTCGTTTCTCAAGGCTGAGCTGTTCAGTTATTTTTTATTCCCTACCTCCAGCGACGATTGCACTCCAGTTTCCCGCAGTCATAGAATTCTGTTTCCCTTTTACGTCGCATTACTGCAGCTATTAATGTTGTTGTGATCATGTCAACTGGTAGCATCACAAGTCCCTTACCAGCTCCTCGATTTTCGCTTTTAAGTATGACTACTGGAGGCGTCTTTAAGTTTCTCCTTGACGAAGCCTGTCTGTGTATCAACCCCACAGAAAGGAAAGTTGATTCTGCACTGTGGGCGAGACAGGGAGGTCAGATTGGCGTACCCTCCTTCCTCTGAAACTTGCGTGCGTATTTCATAAACCTTCAACTCCTACGTGCGTCTCCTACCGCCTCATGAAACACGTAACATTCATCCTTAAGTGGCAAACACGTGAGAAAGCTAGCACTCCGCATGCAGTGTTTTGTTCGTGTCTGTGAAAGACCGTGAGCTCGACTTGTTCTCGTCATTTGAAAGGAGATGCATGCCAGATAATGTTGCGACCAGTGCCGTAGGTGGAAGGAGCTGGCTACTTCCCTGCTAGCTGCTAGCTGATACGTCTATCCTGCTGCCAAGGCGCCTTTCACCGGAACAGTACGTGCCAAGTTATTCCGCTGTGTCCTGATACACTGGAGACGAAGTCAGTTTACTTTCTCAAGTCAGGTTTACAGTTACCACTGTCTGATAGCGTATTTTATATTTCAATTTTGTTTTTAGGGTTCCGTTCCTCAACCGGTAAAACTGAATCTAAATATCTTCAACATTTCGCGGCCTTTTCAGCAACTGTGTAAATATTAATTTTAATAATTAACAGCCTCAGTTGCACGGGATAAGCCAACCTTCTTCAGAATGACAGTAACTACCGTCTTTCCATAGTGGACATCGTCAAGCTAAAACTACAAATCCTTTAATTATCGTCAGACTATAAAACTTATCTGGAACTGCCTCGGCTCCGCATCGCGACCGCGATGCATCAGCCACGAGTGCTGTACTGGAACTGACGGTAGCGTCATAAAGCCCGCCTGGGCAGACACAGTACCTTGCGCCTGTTTGATGGTTATTTGTTGGGACAAGAGGTGAACTTGTGACCTTGAATCGACCCGCCTCTCTTCTTGTTTTTTTTTTAAAAAAAAAGAAAGAAATTGCTTCGTCCTTTCATTGTGGAAAGGTTCTACTGTCTTCATATACTAAAAACACCCGATTTTAAAGTGTTACCAGAGTGTGAGAAGATGCTATTCCCTCAAATGTTTCACTGAGACCTGCATTCTGTTTTTTATTGGTCAAAACTAATAATTATTAGCCACCCAAGTTTCTATCGACAACAAAGATTGTGGTACCTCCAAGGCGTGAATGGCGTTCTGTGAGTACAGTGACCAGCCAGAACGTTATGACGCCATACACTATCGATGTAAATCCGTCCAGGCGATAGCAGCTTCACCTGGCGAGGAATGACTGCTAGTTAGACACATGCATGTTGCCTACAGTCTCTGTGAGGTGCTTATGGTAGGCCCATTCTCCAGTACCATTGCTAACAAGAGTACACGGGCTTGTAACTCTCATTAAACTGTGATGACAGAATGCCTCATGCCACTAGCTCCTACAACGGAACCTGCTGATAAGTCATGGTAATTCTAAAATTAATGCAAATTCAATAACATGAGCTGATTAATCTCAATTTTGTTTTTTACCTCGATAAATAAAATGTAATCTAATAAGTTAAAGTAATTTATCTTAATCTTCTGTTAAGATTTTAGTATAATGATCTGGAAGAGTTA
This sequence comes from Schistocerca nitens, assembly GCF_023898315.1. Taxonomy (NCBI): domain Eukaryota; kingdom Metazoa; phylum Arthropoda; class Insecta; order Orthoptera; family Acrididae; genus Schistocerca; species Schistocerca nitens. The sequence continues at coordinate 924,003,909 of NC_064617.1, read as the reverse complement.
TTTTATATTTATAATCTAAAAGTAGTAAAACTTTTTACCATATTTAATTATTAAAATTACAGCTTTTGTAATATTCAAAGATATTTTTCTTTTCAGCTCTGTTAACTTAGTATACATGTCTGTACAGCCATTAATATAACCATTAAATTCACTCACTAGATTTTCAACACTATCATTCATGTTCATTTTCTTTTGCTTCTATTTACATAGAAAAACGTTAGATTTTCAAATTTTTGAAATTGGAAATTTTGAAAAGTTGAAAATACAAAATTTTTGAAATTGAAAAATATTTTAAAGGGATTAAATATTTTAATTCTTACAATCTAAATTTATCAGTTTTTTCCCTATCTTTGTGAAAATACTTCAAAAGGAAATGTAAGTATGAAGGTAACTCTTCTATAATTTTTCTAATTTATATTCATTTATTTAATTAAAATTTTTCATTTAAATTTCTGTATTGTGAACCATTAGTTGAATTCTTCTTACAATACATAATTACATAAGCAATTGCATCATTTGGTATATTTTCATTAAAATACATGTAATTTCACTGTCCTTTTTGAGTGGTTGAAACATTCATTCTTCTAGACATATTTATTAGATAGATAGGAAAATTTTGAGTAAAACTGCATTGATTTACATTTGCACCTATATTTAACTATGTTATTCCTTCAAATGCTCTAAAAACATTGTATGCTTTTAAAAAATTATTCAGTGGATCAAGATACCATAATTCCTAAGAAAAAACTTCACATTTTTCCATTCTTTAAATAGACATTTTTTTAAATTTATGTCATTGAATAAAGAAGAAACATGTAATTGATTATTTTTTCTATTGGGAAACGAACAAAATAAAGTGAGGCATATAAAATTCATCAGAATTACAATATTATAATAATTAGTGATATCTGTATCTAAATTTCTTTTTTCATTCAATGAAAAAACTTCAGTTGTTTGTAGTTCAAAGAAGGAAATTTTTATTTTTGAATTTATCAATCTCTCTTGTTCTAGTTCAAGCGAATGTTCTGGTTCAAATTTAAGAACAACAACACTAATTTCCATTATTTTGCAACAATTTTACATTCATTTGGAAGTGTACTATCATCATTATTAGTAGTCCTCCAAAGAATGGAAACTTCATCTTTTTTCCTTGAAACCCAATTGAAAATTACTATTGAAACTCATTGCCAAATTATTTCTTTAAAATCCACCAACTAATTCAAATGGATAAAGTAGTTCATTTGGTTTGTTTTTAATTTTATTTTTATCATTGTTAAGAATGTGGTTTTCCACAGTTAATTCATTTGATAGACAAAGTTAATCAAACAGGAGTTGATGAAGAAATAATTACTTTTTCATTTCTACATAAAATATTGTTTTGTTTTTTAATTGTAATAACATCAAAAGTTTTAACACATACATATTTATTTGTGTAATCTTCGATTTACCATCATATGCTGAGAAATCTGTTCCATGTATGTGAATAACATTAAATGTAATATAAAATTGTGAATAATTATTAGAAAACTAAACATCACCGATATTAATATCGTCTTCTGCTTGTTTATAGTTAAATTGACATTGTTTTTGATTTCTCATTAACAGGAAATGAGTAAAATGGATAACCCTCGATTTTGTTTGTGATTTCTTAAGTAAAAAAATTTATTAAATCTCTTTTAAAATTACCATACTGTTACAAGAACACCATTGAAATCAGTCAAGTTATCACTTCCATTAGTGATAGTAACCTTTAAATTTTGAAAGGTATTAAAAACTGGAATATCTACGGGATGATTTGGTACATATATTATTGGTCCTACAATTTCACCATTTGGATTTAATGAAGAAATAATATAACTTTCTTTCTGAAAAATGATCAATATGTATATCAAACATTCCATCAGCTAATTTAAAATTAATACTTATTACTTGAAATGGAATTATTTTAGGAACAGTATTTACAATTGTTTTTCATTAGCTTCAGTAATCTGATTATTGAATCTCAAAAGCTTGACCAATACATTTTTCTTTGTTCATACATTGTTTAACATCACTTTTGATAACAACTGTTTTTTAAAATTGTATCTTGCTTAACAACTGTTTTTTAAAATTGTATCTTGCTTAAAGTGTATATTAGGTTTTTTCAACTGAATGAATTTTTCAAATTATATTGACCAACAGTATTTTCTTTGTTACTGTATAATTTAATATTTATTTATATAATACTTGCAGTTTAAAAGTTCTATATAAACCAATTAATGAAACATTTTTATAAGTGTCTCTTATTTGAATAGTTAATACTCATTTATATTAATAAAATTTATGTAAATGAACAATAATTTCAGAGAAAAGTTAAAAATTATAGGACCAAGTCGTTGCAGATAAACAACACTAATGTTTGATAATTATATTTTAGTACATGGAGGGTTAAATTGAGAAAAAATTAAACATTTGTATCTGTATTCTACAAGTTTAAATCAACCAAAAAATTAAGAATTTATAGATATATGTGAAAAAAGTAAAATAAAAGTTAATGAATTGTGACTTTTATTGAAAATATAGAAGAAATTGTTCCATTAGATCAATGCCAAAATAATTCACCTGTTGTTTTTGATGATTTCATTGTTGAAAGTTATGACATAATTAGAGTACATTTTCCTAGAGGAAGAAATAAAGAAATAGATTATTTTTAACCTTATTGAAAAATACCAAATAATTTTTAAAATATTTTTAAAGAACATATCGTAAATTTAATGGATACTTATCATGAATTTGCAGGGCATGATTTAAATTTAATGATTTCAAACAAATGTATAGTAAATATTGGAATAAAGATAAAGTTCGTTATATAACAATAGATACAACAAGAAAAATTGTAGAGGAGATATTAAGAATTTTTTAAATATTAAATGTAAATGTTAAACAATAATGTAGCACATAAATGTTAAACATAAACGTTGATGATTACTGATGAACATAAACACTGAATATTAATGATGAATATAAATATTCAATGACAAATAAAAATGATTACAGTTGTGTATTCTAATAAATGTTTCAAAAATATGACCTATAGGCTGTTAAAATAGCTGGACGAAATCGATAATAAAAAGAACAATTAAAGGAAGGGTTTAAAAAACTGAAAAAGCAACCAATAAACAATTACAAAAAATTTAAAGATCAAGCAGTTATAGATGGAATCAGTCATGTTAAGCAAGAAATTGAAAGATTAGATGATAATGGTTTGAAAGCTATTGAAGAAAATGGAGAAGTTGAAAAACAAATGGTATGTTATAATCAACATTATTTAGAAGAATTTAAATATCTACTACAATTAGCAATATGATAGTTATAAATGAGATTATACAAAATATGAATCAGATATAAGAATTTTGTTAGACAATTATGAAAAAGAAAGAAAATTAAAAACAAAGAAATATAAAATAAGGAATGTTACAATTTATCAGTCATAGTGTAAATACTGCTTTTGGATTGACACTCATTGGTTTATTTAAATTTGTTGCTAAATACCAACATAAGTTGATGGTGATGAGTTAACTATTGGTGACAGGACATATGAAGTTAAAGATCCTTTAACAATAAAACAAATAACTATAGATAATATGTACAGATAATCTAAAAATTCTGGTGCATCAAATTATGGAAATTTATTGACTCATTCCAGAGCATTTTATTCTAAAAATAATCCAAATGCAACAAAATCAACTAAATGCAATAAATATAAATATATGATAACAGAAATTATTGATATTTATCGTTCCAAAAAATTACCAGTGAAATTATATTTAAGTGTAGAAGAAGAAATAGGTGAAGGTTTAATTAATAATATCCAGAAAAACAGATAAATATATTTGAATGGATGATGTGCATCAATTAATTGGTAGATTAACGGTTATTCTTGGTGAAGAATTAGCTGGAAATAATAATTATTATAATGAAAAGTTGGAATAACAGAAATGTTTACTAGTTAATTCATAAATTTAGAATTAATCATCCAAAACGAATTCTCTATTTTATTAGAATTTTGAATAATTTACCACATACATTTTGGGGTAGTGAATATGAAAAAGAATTGATTAATACTTTAATTTATAATCACCATTTAAAAACATTTACCTGGTTATTACTGGTGTGGTCCTGGAACTAAAGTGGATGAAAGATTAGCATGTGGAGATAAAGGAAAATATCTATTAGTTGAAGCAAGTTAAAATTTGATAGTTTGTATAGAGATAATAAAGATTTAGAAAAGGGAACATGAAACAGATAAAGAAGTAATTAATTGCAAAAAAACATTATATGCTCCTGATGCTTCAATATGTGAAACTTAGCCACAACTAAAGTTCGAGGAGTAATGTATGGAAACGAAAATTAAGAATCGGTTTAAATATTGATGATGAAGAGTGCAGTTATATACAGAATTCTTAACTGATTTTTAATCCCTATAAATGAATAATATTTCAATTGATATCATTTTGCTACCAAGTGGCTTTTGGGGTCCCAGGTTCGGTTCCTGCCTGGGTTGGGGATTTTTTCTGCATGTATACTGAGTGTCTGTGTTGTCCTTGTAATCTGATCATCGTCATCATCATTATTCATGACAGTGGCTAAATTGGATTGAGTAGATAATAGGACTGTGTAAAAATTGGGACTTTCTACAGGCACTGATGACCTCTCAGTTGAGCACCTCACAAACCAATCATCATCATCACCAAGTGAGAAAACTAAAGCTAATATTGTACCAGATATTATTCGTCAATTTTAACTGATGCACAAAAGACAAAAAAGATGACACCAGCTAAAAGTAGGAATTTATGCATAACAGTAAGGCCACCCCCTGTGGGCAAAATGTGTTGGTTTTCTAAATAGAAAGAAAAAGGTTTAGGCTTAACGAAACATGAAGGTGGAATTTTGCGATCACTATTGTCAGCTTTACCATTTATGTTCGATGCTACTTCAACAGCTGCAGCTATTGCAAAAGTATTTATAAATGAAAAATGTGATAAAAAATTACAAGAACAAAAATGGAACTGGAATAAGGGAAAAAAGAAACAATCACAAAATTTCATAATCGTTTATCTAATTTTGACATAGAAGAATTAGTTAAAACATTAAAAATTAGATACTTCTGTGGTGTTTTTATGATTGATGAATTACCTGATAATGAAATAATTTGGAGTATGGAATAGTAAATTTAGATACATATCATACTGGTACTCATTGGATTTGTTATTACAAGAATAAATATATAAAACATGTTTTTGATTCATTTGGAAGAAATATACCAAAACAACTAGTAAATCGTTTAGGAAAAATCACTTTTGTTCCAACATCAGAAGTATTCAAAGTTCTAACGAATTTATCTGCAGACATTTCTATGTATTTCTTTTAAAGCTGTTATGTACAAATTATAAGTTTACTGCAATTTTTAATTTAATTAATGGGGATTTTTGGAAATAAGATAAATAACAAATTAATAGAGAGTTAAAAAATGAAATAGCATCAGTTGAAGGAGTTAATGTAGTAGCAATATATAATCCAAAAATTGAAAATATGATTAATTAATTTCAAAAGGAATTACTTAACATTGTTCAAACATCTAAAGGATATAGTGATTTTAAAGGTAGAAGACTAGTACATTTAATAAACTCTATAAGTGGTTTATATTGCAGTTACGAAAAATATATAGAAAAAGAATATGATACAAAACATGAATATATAAGCATTTTAGTGCAGTTGAATAGTTATGTTAATAAAACCGACTTTAATGGCAAGAATATTCAACTTAATAAAATTAATTTATCAAATTACCTTACAAAAAAGGAAATAGAAAAATGGTTTTCAGATTATTTCTGACAAACATATGTAACTCCATACTGAAAAGATTTAAGTAATCTTAAGGATAAGGTACAGAATAAACAACTAATTGAAATTACTTTTATGACTCAAAAAATAAACAAATAATGTATAGTTTCATATATGTATCTATACTTCCTGTTATTGACAAAAATATAAGTACAGATTTATCAACTAATGATTTAGATATTTCGGCAGGTGTTTTCGACAAATTTTACGATATGATTCCTGACATCTGATCATAAAAATATGGCAGAAATAAAATGTTCTTACTATAAGGTTAAAAGATACTGTTAAAACGGTTTTACTTGAGGTAAACCTAATTACATTTGGTGAAATAATTTAAAATTTAATTATGTTTTGTTCTGTATAGAGAATCATAATCATATCTGCTGTTTTAACTGTACAAAAATTTACTGAACGCATAATCGTCAATAATTGACAGCTAACGTTGGAAAACAGGGAATTGAGGGAATTTGTCCCATTTGTAAAACGAAAAAGGTAAATTTGTTAAAAAAACTTTTTATAATGGCTTACAATTATAAAGAAACGAATCGTGAATTATGTAAACCAAAGAGAGAGTATTTTTAATGGAATGAATGTAATTTCTTTTGGAACAGATGGTTCATCTCAAACTGAAATGATAATTAGATCGAAACCCTTAGCTGCCAACACGTGTTATTGATACATCTATGGGGACAGCTGAAAATCTGTACCCCGACTGGGACTCAAATCCAGGATCTCCTGCTTACATGGCAGATGCTCTATCCATCTGAGCCACCGAGAGCACAGAGGATAGTGCGACTAAACGCACCAAGTAAGAAACTTGCTGAAACGTTGCTCGAGAACAACACATTGACTTGTCTGTCAACCTGAGAAAATTTTATCACAGATACCATCTTCATATAGTTAAAGGCTACCCGGCCATTGACCTTCTTATTTGCGAATGCGCACACTTTGCCTGATTTTTACAGGATTCGTCAGCCTAGTCTGGCACGAGTAATGAGTGAATGGGCAAGTATCTACTAGGAACAATACGAATGTAGGTTATAGACTGTTGGGAATTTGGGTCTCACGGGAAGCGTGCAAGGGATAAGTCCCTGCAGTTCCACTGTCCTCTGTGCTCTCGGTGGCTCAGATGGATAGGGTGTCTGCCATGTAAGCAGGAGATCCCGGGTTCAAGTCCACGTCAGGGCACACATTTTCAGCTGTCCCCATTGATGTACTAACTACACCTGTCAGCAGCTAAGAGTTTCAGTTTCATTCTTGAGAAGCTGCATGGTCATCAATGGTATCTGTTCTTTTGGGAACAGATACCATCTTCACATAATTGTAAACTGATTTAGTCGAAATGGATTCTACGAAAATAAAGTAAATAAAATTTGTTAAAATAGATAAAAAATGAAACAAAACAGAGAAACCTTATTGGAAGGTTTTTGTGTAACAAGTTTGTTAGATACTAATCTTAAATATAAAATAGCTGATAAAATAAGAATACATAAATTAAAAGGAATTTTCGAAAAACGATGTGCAAAAAAATGGTTAACTGAAATTTTTGGAATTAACGAAATCATTCATTCTAATAGAATCACATAAAAATCAAAATATATAATTGGTGTGGAAATAAAAGGAATTTTTTTACAAACTGGAACTATCGAAAAAACATTTTCCAGATGATTATGTCGTTACCAAAGTTTTGTAAAAGGGAGTTAGTAAAGTATACCAGGGTGTATACGACCCAGGACAACCGGGAGATCCGGGAAAAACCCGGAAATTTTTTCATCCGGGAGAAAACCGGGAAAAACCCGGGAATTTTTTACTGTATCTAGCTACTGTAGAATAACTAGGGGGAGGGGGCAAACCGGGTTATTTGCCCCGGGCGATAGTTTAACAGGGGGGTGGGGAAAAATACCTCGTTTCACAAAGCCCGTAGCACCCAGCGCACATTGGTCTATTGATTTCTCATATGATTTTGAATGCATCCCTGTTGGTTTTTGAACATTTTTAAACAAATTCTAAGTCGATTTCTGAAAGAATCGTAAGTTGTGTGCATAGTGTACGTGATGTCTCTGCCATGGGAATCCCCGTCGCATCTAGGAATAAACTTCCCTGTAGACAAATGGGGACGGGTCTACACGAGCTGAGTGGAATAAAGGCGAACGGATGAATGCCAGTCGCTGTTTGTGTGGTTGACTGGGTTTGCAAATGATCAGAGTTGTTATAACTACTAGCGAATTCTGTAGGTTCAGACTACCAGAGTGGAAAAAAATGACTTACAGGCATAACAGGCAACAAAGTTTGCGTATTGTCTCCTCCCTGTGTCCTAGAAAATGAAATTTTGACAGAAAATTTTTGGCCAGACCATTACACTGCTAACAGCCAGTTATACGGTCCCTGGCTAGCAGCCGCTAAAGTTCTATTCTGGGAGTAGCGTGGAAAACGCGTTGTACGAACAGGTAATATTTCCCAACTGGATAACTAAACCGGTGACGAAATTAACCAGAGAATAAGTTTTGACAGTGGCAGGAATAGTTACAGAATTAGTGATAAGATGTTTTGTTAGAACGAGGAAGGAGAAGAAACGGGAACTCACACAAATTAGGGGAGAATATGACGATTCGAAATTTATTTAAAAATTTAGTACTACTACTTTTCGATCTCATGCTTCAGAAGCTAGAGAGTATGAATGAAATATGAAAGTTTTTCCTAACACAAAACTTTTTGCTTGTAGCAGGCCTAACAGGCATTTGATATTGGTACTTCGTGAATTATATTCTGTCGTGTTATAAAAATGACCATTTGTGCCAAAACAGTCTTGTTTCTTTGGTGTGTGTAACAACTGCTGCAATATTGTGCAGGCGTATTTCATTTTATATAGCTGTAACAAAATACATGTAATCAGATCCAGAAACCACACCAGTCTTGGGTACAATTTGTATTAACAGCTTTTCTAGTATTAGACAACGACATTTCGTTTTTTCATGTAGCAAAACGTTGACGAACTTTGATGAGATAGTAGATTCTTTCCCAGAAAGTAAAGAGCGCCATATAAAGCTGTGGCAAGATTAGAGAGAAAAGAAGCTAGGACTTAACAATTGAAGAAGCGTGTACTGTCTTGCTTGTCTCTTGTCCTTACTCGTTTTATGTATCCTATATTTAATTTTCTGTCACGCAAGTTAATAGCTAATAGGCAGTAAAAACTGTAAATTTTCTGTAGAGTTCTTGGTCTACCAGTTACAAATAATCCAAACCAGTATTAATTCCGAAATTTTTTTAACGAGGAGCAGGACGTCAATAAAGAGGAGCAGGATGTCAAAACGGCCGACTGGGAGCAGGAGGGGCACCACAGGACATTTTAATTTCCACTGGCGTGAATATAGTTTGATGGCACCCATAACATTACAATTCCACAGAATGAAATACAAGAGACGTGCAATGGAAGAATGCCGTGTGGAGAGGTGTGGCACTACACTTTGCCACACTTAAGACCAAATAACATGTCTTACGTTCCCTCGAATATATATGTTTTATGTATCAGACTCTTCAGAAAGATGTGTGCTACAAAATGAAGATATTTTTGAAAAGTCGATTTTTAAATTTTTGGCGTCCTACCTCAAATGCTCAAGGGGGGGGGGGGGGGCGCTACTGTCTTAAATCGCCCCAGTTCGGGAATATCGTAGATCCGGACCTGATTTACAGAGCAGTCTGAGTTGTAGTGGGAGGTGGTAGTCTCCACATGACCCATGTTTAAGTTAAGTAAATTTGCTGTTTCTGCTTCGTTCAAATGAAAACAAAACGGATTTCTGTGGCCGGGAGCTATCAAGTGAATTAAAATACATGGTCTTGCAGAACAATGAAGTTATTTTTGTCGGTTTGTTAAAGAAATTTGACTTTTACTAATCTTTTCTGATGAGGCAGTCAATTTATTTGAAACTAAGTGTTTAATTCCACACTATTGGCTAGTTTCAACAGTTCAGTACATTTCAAATTCACGTTTTCATCTTCTAGCACGTATGGCATTATGCCTTAACAAAGAACCAAACATTAGATAATACAGTACAGGTACTCCAAGAAAATTTACATCTGAATCTGGACATACGAATGTGCACTTTAAGCTGAATGATGCATTTTAGTATAGTTCACAAATTTCCCATGCTCTTGGAGTGCCCTTTAATGTCTTGTTTCTTTTATGACATAATGTAACATCTTTTAATGTTTTACACGTACGAACGTACGGGCTTCCTGCGTCATCGTAGCTGTGCAAACACTGCGACACCTGTTATTTGGCGCGGTCTGCAACTACAGAAACGATTCTATTTCTAACAGGTCATGGGAAAATATTGTGAATGGTTGTTTGGAAAGCGTTACTTTCAAAGTAAATTTCCTTTTACGCTAGATGGACTCTGTCCGATGAGTTTTCCCATAGTGCTCAGAGCTCCGATGAGTTTCTTAAATCACAGAGCATTTGACTCTCATTCAAAAATCAAATCTTTGAGGGCGACCATTTAGAATATTTTCGAGACCAGAAGATCAGACATTTATGTCGTTGTTACAAAATTTACTGGCATATTTTTGTGATGTATCTTTAAAGTGTAACACGCGCAAAAATGATCATTATGTGTTAAAGCTTAGCTTCTCTTGCAGCTTATTAATCTTAGTGGGCAATATTAAACGAAAAAGCTTTTCTTTTCTTGTAGGAACACTATGTACATATGTATATTAATTTAAACCATTACCTTTTTCAGTTTGTGTGTTTCCGCGACTTTACAGTGATGCTGCTATTGGCTGACTACATCACATGTCCTAGATCAGTCATCGGCTGGCGAGATCGCTTGACATGAGCTACAACTGGCTTACAAAAGCGCATCTCAATCTCGATTTCAATCCTTCAGAAAGTAACATGTGGTGTTTGGTGGAATTCCAATTCACACTTTCGTAATTCGAAAATATGCAGTGTACATGTTGTTGCACATCAGACATCTTTCTAAAACGTGTTTTTCCCCTGAGTTTCGTTTTCTAAAGTGCCAGGAAATTCTACGCCGATGTATAAAATCACATCCATTTAAAGGACTGAGAAGTTTTACAGTTTCAAGGGAAAGTATACTGTTACTTAACATGGAAAAAAATGAATTTTCATCCAGGAGAAAGTATATTTTTAACTGGGAAATCCGGAAAAAATACGGGAATTTTTTTTCGTCGTCCAGATATACATTCTGTATATGTTAAATGGTTAGGTTTTCACAATTCACAAAATTATGGAATAATAAAAATAACTTAATTCTTTTAAAAGTATAATACAAAACTATATTAAAATGAGTCAGTTATTGAATATTAAACATATTTATTATTGACTATAATATTCACTATGCTTATTATTTTATTAAAGAAGGTAGAGTATATACTGGTACTCAAATAAAAGACAGCAAAAATGATGTAATGCCTGAATTTTTAAAACTTATCAATTTGAATTAATGGAATTAGATGGTTTGGATGATTCTAGTGTATTAAATGTATGTAAAAATCGTTATGATTGATATTCTAAAATTTTATCATGAAAAACATTAGTTAGAAATTTAGTTTCATTTTCTAAAAACCATCATCATGCAAATGTTCTTGTGAATAACTATCCCAAATATTGAAATAATTTTGGCAAAATACACAAATAAATCTTTCTTCCATCTTTTACTGCATTAACTACATAATTAATTTTCAAAAATTCTTCACAATTTGGATGTCTACTTCAGATAAAATACATCTGTGTACGAATATTTTCAAATTTCATTCGAATAATGTAGTTATCCTAACGACAATTGTATGATCTTAAAATAACAAGTGTCAGTCTTAAACTTTCAGCAGTTGTTTCATTAACGACATGTGATAGTACACTATTTATTTGTTCCTTTCCTCCATTAAAATTTCTATAGCAGAATCAAATCTTTCATTTTGTTTTTTTATACCATTATCCTTAATATTATTCAGATTTTTAATGATTTATTTGAACTTCATAGAACTGTTTCACATTAATGTTTATTTTATATTCGCTATATTATGGAAATGATGGACAAACTTCACCATAAATCCAAGATTAAAAATGTTCTGAATAAGGCATTTTTATATCATTATTAAACTAAAAAACCTGTTTCATTTATAACATTTGTATGTGAATATAACTGTAGTTGTGAACTACCTCTTAATTCTTCATTTTTTTATGTTTACTCTAACACTGTCTTTCAAAGCATCTCTTAAATTAATGTACTCCAAAATATCACAGATATCTTTTGATTTAAACCATGGATTATTTTGTTCATCAATAATAAATCACGTCTATTTATCGTTATAAATAGATTTTAGATTTTAGATCTAAAAATGAATCAATTTATATGTTATAAAGTTTATTAAGTTTTAATTTTTGTAAAGTCTAATAATTTATTATGGAAAGTGAAAATTAAGTGATTTGTCCATTGTGCAAACAAGAAAAAGAAATTCATAAAACGAATATAATTTACAAATAAAAATACATGTTCAAAAATAGGTTGTATTGATTGTATAAAGAAGAAACAAATACAATATAGAGCAAAAATCAGAACACATAAAAGGACTAATTAATGACTGGAATAAAAAACGTTTACATGTGAAAACTTTAAAAAAATTGAAAAATCTTCGTAACATATTGAAACCCATGACTATATTTTATTTAATAAAATTGCAGCCAAATAGCCGTATACAGTTACTTTGCTTAACATTTTACATTTACATTTTACATTTTTGCATATTCATTTATCGATTTCACTCTTTTACTGCACAGTTCTATGTGATATCGTTCACAGGCTCCGTTACACAGTTCACATACACATGTTGCGGTTGGGTCATGATAAGTTTTGTTCTTGCAGATTAGATGATGAAAGCCGTGAATAGAAATTCTAGTTACGACATGTCGCTGTCCGTGAGCGGTTCGTCATTGCTTCGGTGCCATAAACCTCTGGCCATATTTTTTCTCGTTTGTCCTCCATGATCTTCAGTTGCTTTCTGGAAGCCCTGGTGTGTGGCATCATATATCGAAGTCTGATGTCTTCAATTAGGAATGTCTCTCTCGCTAGCAGGTACACTAGTCTAGATCTTGTTGTCTTTGAGAGACCTAGTGCTCTTTTTAGAGAGGTTGATTTTACCTTTTCTAGTGTTTCTAGATTTTTTTCTGTCAGGTGGTCCCATATAACCTCCATCCCATAGGCCAGGATTGGCAAGATTTTTGTGTTGAATAATTTCATGGCTGTTTCTAGACTGAGTAGGCGGATGTTTTTGATGTCCTGTATTGCTATTATTGCTTGGGCTGCACGTTCTGTTGTATGTTTTGTGAAGCATTTGGCTGTTGGTTGGAATGTCACTCCTAGGTATTTAAAGTCTGATGAGATTTTTATTTTTTGTCCTCTGATACTGATTTCCGCATTATTGGGTGTTTTGCCTCCTTTTCTGAAAATTACCATTTCTGTCTGTGTTATGTTTATGTGTAGTTTGTGTTCACTGCACCATCTGTCTATTTTCTCAATGATTCTCTGCAGCTTCTGTATATCTGTTGAACCTACGGCTATGTCGTCAGCGTATGCATATACATACACATCTTCTTCATTTTCTCCAATTCGGAGTACTTCTTCAGTGGCAAGAATGTACAGGAAAGGGCTCATTGGGTCACCCTGTAAGACTCCGTTCGATTGCAGAATGGGGTTCCAAAAAGAGAGGTTGTCTGATATTGTAATTAAGTTGTATTCGAGGATTGATTTGATTATTCTTGCCCATACACTATCTTCTCCCATTGTGTTTTCCAGTTTTTAGACTATCAGCTCTCTTTCCAATAGGTCAAAGGCTTTGGTAAAGTCTATGAACACTGTGTAGAACATTTGTTTCTTTTGTAGCGCATCATCGATGTTGTTTAGAAGAAGCCTGACTGCCGTAAATGTTGATCTTCCAGATCTGAAACCCATTTGTCGTTCTGGGAGATGATTGTCCACAGAGGCTTGGATTTTTTGTGTTATTATCTTTGAAAACATCTTGGATTGAGTATTTTCCAGGGCTATGTCTCTGTACTTGTTTGGGTCCATTGGGTCTCCTCTACCTTTGTAGAGAACTTTTATTGTCGAGTGTCTCCATTGTGTCGGAATTCTTCCAAGTTCCAGGCATTTGTTAAACAGTTTGGTCCATATGTGTTGGACAGCCTCTTTTGCATCTTTTATATGTTCATTATATATATTATCAGGTCCTGCTGCTTTCTTATTCTTCAGTGCTTTTATTACTTCTTTCACATCATCTTCATTTAGGTGATCCCATTTATTGTCCTTTTCCTTAGTTTGATGTCGTTTCTCTTTCTTTGGGGGTGTTTTGAGTCCTCGTTTGTTCAGTATCTTACTGAAGTGGTCTTCCCATTCCTTCAGGTCTATATTTGGTGTATGAGCCATTTTTCTTGGTCTTGCTGCTATGTATGGGTCTTTCTCTGCTTCATCCGCTTCTCTTTTTGCCTCACTTTCTATGTATTCTTTTTTCTTCTCTTCTATTAGTTTTTTGTAGATTCTCCTCTCTTCTGTGTACAGTTTGTATGTTTCCTCGTCATGCTGGTTTCTTAGTCTGTGGAGGATTCTTAGAACAGTGTTCCTTTTGCTGTAGCATTCAGCATCGAACCATCTTTTGGCCATCCTTGTTTTGGGGGTTGTTTGTATCACTAAATTTTTTAGGACTTCTTCTATTTGATCTGTTGCTTTTTCGAGGTCTCCTTCCTCTATGAAAGTTTCTATTTCTGTTAATTGTTCTTGTTCGTTTGATAATTTTTCTATATCAATTTTTCTTTGTGTGATTTGGTGGGTCTTTCTTGCTGGCGGTGACATGACGATATTTATTTTTATCTCCATTGGAATATGCTTTCGTATAGGAGTAATGCAGTCATGCCATATTGGTTGAATACTTCCTTCTATGTCTCCTCTTGTTAATGCGATATCAATGGTGCTCTTCCCATTGTGGCATATGTATGTAGGTATCTGTCTATCGTTAAGTAGGGTGAAACCATCTTCTTCTAGGGTTTCAACGACTAGTTTTGTTTTATAGTTTTCTGTGTCTATTCTGCAGTTGAGATCGCCTGCAATAATGGTGGGTTTGCTGTCGCATTGTTTGATGAGTGTGACTATTTCGTCAATTATTTCTACAGCATTTGTGTGCGGTTTAAAGTAGGCTGCAATTATATTTATGTTTGCCGCTTCTATTAGCATACTATTTTCTTGTTTTATAATTTTTTTGGTGGGCGTCATCCAGGGTTTCAGTAGGATAGATATTCCTCCCATGGGTCGTCCTCTTTCTCCCTTCTTTGCCATTAGGTGATAATTATAGAAATCTTTATGTTGCCAGCTGTCTATCAGGAAGGTTTCTGTTAGAATTGCAAGGTCCGAGTTTTGCAGACTGTCTGTTGGTGCTAGGTTAAGAGCACTTTTTACTCCCTCTGTATTCCACAAGACTGCTTTTATTTCTTGCTCTTCTGGTTTTCTTCTTAGTTTAGTTGAGCTCTTCTACCTCTTCCATTGATCGTCTTGGGGAACGAAATCGACGTACTTTTATGTTTTCTGGCCAGAATTCTGGTTCTTGTGTGATTTGTAGCTTTTCAAACGGAATGCCTACTTTGAAAGCTTTTTTGTCGCCCAGTGTGCGCAGTTCTTCACATTCTAGTTGTCCCAGTATTCCGTTCTTGTTAAGGTATTTCACTACTGTAGCAGTTGTGGTGGTTCTCTTTAAGTTACCAATGTATAGCCACGCTGTCGTTTCTGCTGCTTGCATTTCTTCGTCTTTTTTCATACCCATTATGGTTTTATAATTACTCTTGTTACTTCTGTACTAGCTTCTCCCTGCCACAGTACTCCAAGTCGGTTCCTCTAGTTCATTAACTTGATTTCGGGTTTTATTATGTTGCTCATGTGCATTGATTTGGACTTGTAACTGATTTTGTTGCTGGAGCAGAGGATTTCTGTATATTGTCGTTCCCTCTGGTTTAACTTTATTGTTGTATTTAGTTTGTATGTTGTTTCCATCAGTTTTGGTTTTCTCTGCGTCTAGGTGGCTTTCCTTTTCTAGAGTTTTCTTTATTTGCTCTTGTACTAATATCCCTAGTTGGTTTTTTAGGAAATCAGTTATCTCCTCCACTTTATGCCTCAGTTCTCCCATTTCCGTCTTATTTCCGTCTTTTTTTGCTTTTTCCAGAAAGCTACCCACACCGATGTTTCCGTTGAAGTTCTTCTCATATCCCGTAGGTGTCTGTTCCGTCTGTCTCTGTCTGCTATGTGCTGTTTCCTGCGTTTCGCCAATAGATGTCGCTAGGTGACTAGCAGTCCACTGTCCGCTATGTGCTGTTTCCTGTGTTTCGCCAATAGATGTCACTACGTGCCCAGCAGGCCACTGTACAGTATGTGCTGTTTCCTGAGTTTCTCCAATAGATGTCGCTAGTTGTCCACCAGTGCAGCTGTCTTCTCCCGCACTCGTCTCTTGTTGGATGTTCCTAACCTCTCTTGTAGGATCCCTATTCTCCACCTTATTTGCTTTTCTTTCGTTTTTCAAAGGTTCTAAACATTTTCTTACTTCACTCACCGCCTCTAGTAAGTTGTTCATCATTTCCTTCTTCATATATCCTCCTTCTTCTGCCACTTTTCCGATCATCACAAGAGCGTTCTCAATACGATACACTGCACTGTCCGCCATCTTTCCAATAACCAAAGAGAGGAAGGGCTTTTCGAGTATAAGAAAATATAGAAAAGTGTTATCATAAAGTTGAATGTTTTTGTGGAAAATTGTTATTAAAATATATATGAAAATGCATCAAAAATCGGACAACAAATAAATTTTAATTTTGTAACATTTTGTTTTGTAAACATCATGGATATACATTGTTCAGGTTTCGAAACTGTAATTTTTTAATATTTATATTTTTTATTTCATTTTTTATATTTAATACTTTTTAAGACCTGAGATTAAATTCTTTTATTTTTAAATGTCCATATGGTAGTTATTAATTCCACCTTGTAATATAATTCATTTATTGTCTTCAGAACATAAAACATTTTATTACATTCAGTCACGACAATTCATGTTTAAATGAACGAAGTAAATCCATTTTCCTATGTTGTTATATTTTGTCATCTAAACAGTTTTTATAATTATCAAAACTAATTGTATATTTTACAAAAGCATTTTAATCTGCTTTAGATATTTTGTGTTCCTTACCTTCTAATTTTAAGCATACATTTTCGATCTTCAAATGATGTGTTTCAACATATTTTTTCCTGAACTTGCATGTTTCATTTTTCCTAAACTTTTTTTTTACTTGTGGAATTTCGTGTAAATTATTTTTTGAATATTGCTTGTGTCAAATTCGTTTATAAATGATTTCATATCTATATAAGGATTTTCATTTTTTATATGATGAATAAAATAATCTGTATCCATGTAACATAAATAAAAAATTTTCTCCATAGTTTTGTTTTATTACATTGTAATAAAAATTGGTTTATTGAACCTTACTATAGTTTTTCAATAAGAACTGCAACTATATTTCCTGAAAATAAAAAAGTTTGATCATAATTGGGTTCTGAAATTTATTTTGTCTTTTGGGATTGTTATTGTTTTAATATTTTGTCTACTCATAATATTTTCCATCGTTACAGCAAAAACAGAAAAAGTGAATGATTTATAAATTTTTTTACCTATTTGTTAGCTGTGTTTTTGCTCATATCTCAGTTAATATCATCATATGTTTTCAACCAATCTGTACATTCTTGTGACGATATTCAATGATTTCTTGTTCACTTTTAACCAATACTTAAACTCTTTCAGCAGATTCTTTAGATACTTGTTTTAACATTTCTACTAATTTTTTGACAGTTGTTAACATCCTTTAAAAAACAATCAAATCCTGCATAAATTAAGTAAGGTATTCATAATGAATCACTATAATTTTTAAATTTAATTTTTCGCCTTCTAATGGATATCAATTTTTACATCTTTAAGTTCTTTATAATCGTTTCTGTATCTGTCTAACTTTTCATGTGAATAAAAATATCTTAAACAATTATCACAAGAATAAATTTGATGTCCATTTTTGGTTGATTGTGAACTAGTTAATCAAGATCGATTTTTGTCAAACATTATTGAGAATTATATTCTTCTAAAATTAAAAGAAGATTAACATGTTTTTCTTGTTAATTTTTTATATTGTAAAGAGGATATACACTACATTTTTCATCATAAGCATAAACATTTATTGAAATATTCGACTCTATTTCAAATTTTAGAATATCTGCTAACTGAATTCGAAAAGTAATTTTCCCTTATCAAAAATATCATCAAATTCTAATCCAATATCTGTATAATTATGAACCTTTTCTATGTGATCAATTGCTTTCTACAAAGCTTTTTTCATTGAATAAAGAAAACGTTTTTTGTCTCAGTTTTTACATCGATTACTGGTATTTTATTTTTAAGTACCTTTGGTAAATCGGTATAAGAAGTACAGGAAATTGATTTGTGTCTATTAACACTTAATTTTGAACTATTGACGTGCAACAAAGACCAATCTGGGTATTTCTTTGCATTTCTTCCATTTCAGCATAAGTTTATGTGTTGATTTAACATAATAATCCTCTTAATTAGTTCTCCTGTATAAAACTTAATTTTTAAAATTTTATTTCATGTATTTCCCAATGTCATTTACAACAATAAAATGTAATGTAAGCTTTAATCGCACTTATTTGTTTAAAATCATTCTTAAATTTAGTGATTACCCCTTTTTTAATTTGGATGAAATATTCTTGTGGTTCAACAATATTATCAACACATTAATTTTCCATTATTTAATCGTTATTCTAGATTGTAATTCATAATCTTTAATATTAATTTCTTTTGGAAATTTAAAAAAATCGTCGTAATCTAGAAAATTGTAACCTGAGAAATGTTTATCATACTCTTTCTTGATATTCATGTACTAGAAGGTAATTCCTATTATCAATATAAATAATATTACCTCCGATGTATTGATAAGATCTATTAATTGTTGTCTATTAAGTTTAGAATAATTGTCGAAATTTTCTGTTTCACAGGTTTTGAAGATCTTATAAAGATGTTTTTTTTTCATTTAGTTATCATTATTATTAATACTGTCCACAGATCTTTCAATAAGAGCGATTCATTGTTGTTTATTATGTTTAGTACAATTTTTTAGATTTTTCTTTTACAGATTGGATAAAGTTAATTTATATTTTTTTTATTCAATTCTTTATCATTATTATTAATATTCTCACCTGGGTTTTGAATAAGATCGAGTAATTTTCCTTTATTAAGATTTGTTGTTTTACTGATTAATCAAAGTTCTTTTATATATTTGTAACTTATTTAGCTCATTTTCATTTCTTTCATATTAAAATAAACAATAACTTCTAAGAGATCTTTTCCACTTCCATTTGAATAACCATTTTTTGAAGAATTTTCTAATTCTTTATAGCTCAATCCATGATTTTCTCTGCAATAGCTTTCTGAGTTTTGAAATGGGTAATCTTTTGGAGTACATTTTGTTTTGCTTTTATTTTAATAAAAAAGGTATAGTTTGATTAAATTAAAAGATTTTAAGTTCAAATGTGTCTTGAGTTTTTAAATGAAAATTTAAATCACTGGTATACAAGAACGATATTTGACAGAACTTATTTATTAAAAAATTATTACATTATTATTTTTTAAATAAAATCAGAATTCAAGTTATTCGTTGAGATATACAAGATTTGGTGATTTTTTTTATTTTTTGAATAAATGAAAAGTTGGTTGTGGATATAGATAAATTTTTGAATGAGGGTAACAAAAAAACTAAAATCTTGATTTATATTAGGAAATTTTTAAAATACTGTTCTCTTTCCTCCAGAAATAGCATATGTATACTACCATGATATTCTTTAGTTGTAATGTCGACTGATGTTATGGTCCAGACACATTTGACTGCTTAATGTCAGTAGCTACATTGTCTGTTGTGCTGTATTCTACAATAAGTGTTTCCATGTAGCATCAGTGAACAAATACCAGTAGTATAACCAGTGTTTCTTATTGTTTCCTGTTAGGTCATTTACGAGAATGGCAGCTATATGTGTGTTTTTGCTTTCATTCAGGGTTCTATCTAGTTGAGCTCAAGGAAATTTAGATTTTGTTTTAAACTCGGTGGTGAATTTTCGAAATAAAAAGGCCATGTTACTTGTCAGTGTCAACACAGTTTCTGCTATTGACAGATTTATGTCAAAGCACTATTAGTTTTCTATGTAAAGTTAGGCCATCAGTGTGATTTGTTACTGTAGTTGTCATATACATAATAAAGCAATTTCCAAAGTATAGGCTGGTTTGAGCCCAACTTCATTTTTATAAATGTCAATGTGTGACATAGAACAGTACAGGTGGACACTCTCTTGGAACAAAAGGATATTTGGTGAATGGATTTTCCTGCCAATTCTGCTAACTTAAATCCCATCCAATACATGATGGATGCATTGGAAAAAGTACTGCATCATGTCTACATGAATCAACGACCATCCAGCTGCGTTGGTGGAGCCATGGAACGTCTACCACAACAACTCCTTAGAAAGATTGTGGCTAGCATGGGAGCACATTACAGAGCGTGCATGGCCATCCACACTGATCACACCCAAGCTGTCAAACCCTATGTTCCGTCAGTTTTAATGTACAGAATACCATCATGAATCACGATGACTTCAGTGTAATTGTATTTTTGCATGGAAGTCTCATTTCTGGTCATCTCAACATGTATTTCTTACAGTTACCTTCTGTAATATGCTGTAGCAGTTCTTTCAATAAGTGGTCAAAGTTTCATTGAGCTATGTTACTTTGCAATGACCCAGCACACAAAAGTCGTTTTTGTCCATAAGTGTTGCACATTAGTTGTATGTCACATTGAAAATAATTTCAGTGTTCAAAGCTAAAATGTACTAACTTGCATGACCTCTGCAGCATTAGTGTTCTGTCATTCTTTTTTTGCTGCCTGAATAATGAATATGTGCACCTCCTTAGCTGAGTGGTCAGCTGTAAATGGCTGTCAAGTGGGGGACCCAGTGTCTATTCCTGTTATTGCCAAAACATTTTCGTTGGTAGGAGGACAGGTGCGTGATGCACTCAGCCTCATAGTGCCAACTGAGGAGCTTCGTGACTGAGAAGTAGCTGGCTAAAGACTTGAAAAGGCGACCAAATGGCACAGAGAGCAGTGTGCTGGCCATATGCTTCTCCATACCACATCTGCATGATACCACATGGCAGAGTATGATATGGCGACCAGTCGACAGCCCTCGACCTCCAGGACTTGGACGAGCTCACATTTAAAAAAAAAATATGTTTATACTACAATTTCAAAGAAATTTTAAGTGTCGCTATCATGAGACGCCATATCAAAAGTCTGCATGTATGAGTTACCAAATGAAATTTCAGTTCATGGAGGTATGCCCCACCTTCGCAGTTAAATAAAAAGCAGTTTTTTTTGCCATATGCGTTTCACATGTTTTATTCACGATCACGAAGCGTCTTCCGTATCCTATAAAACATATTTGTTTTTACATACACATATCGCAAATTGTATTGCATCACCCCAGTTCCCAGAACTCCTGAAGACAGACGTTGACTGTGGATATTGCATCACAGACACTGTATGACAGTTCAGTGCGTCACTAAACCCGCCCAAAGATGTAAATAACAATGCATGACCAGTGCCTATTAGATGGATGGGATCCGACAGCTGATCAATTCCAGTCATTCCACCTGGAAGGAGGTACACGGCTCTTGTTGTCTGTAGTTCAAGCACGCCTATACGGTCAATACCGCCGTTCGATCGCATCCGCATTGTTACTTTGTGCCAGGAAATGCCCTCAACAACGGAGGTGTCCAGGCATCTCGGAGTGAACAAAAGCAACGTTATTCGGACATAGATACAGAGAGACCGGAGCTGTCGACGACATCCCTCATGCAGGCCGCCCAAGGCCTACTACTGCAGTGCATGACCGCTATCTACTTAGCATGGCTGGGACCAACATTGACAGCAACGCCACCATGTTGAATAATGTTTTATGTGCACCAACAGGACGTCTTATTACGACTCAAACTGTGTGTAGTAGGTTTCATGATGTGCCACTTCACTCCCGACGTCCATCTTTGCTACCACAACATCATGCAGCGCGGTACAGATTGCCCAACAACATGCCAAATAGATTCCTCAGAATTGGCATCACGTTCTCTTCACTGATGAGTGTCGCATATGCCTGCAACAAGACAATCGTCAGAGACGTGTTTGGACTCAACTCTGTCAGACTGAAATCCTTAGTCACACTGTCCAGCCAGTGCAGCAAGGTTGAGGTTCCCTGCTGTTCTGGGGTGGCATAATGTGGGGCCGACGTACGCCGCTGGTCGTCATGGAAGGCGGTGTAACGATATTGAATACCATCCTCCAACCAATAGTGCAACCATATCAGCAGCATATTGTCGAGGCATTCATCTTCATGGACGACAATTCGCGTTCCCATCGTGAACATCTTGTGAATGACTTCCTTCAGGATACCAACATCGCTCCACTAGAGTGGCCAGCATGTTCTCCAGACATAAACCCTATCGAACATGACGGGGATAGATTGAAAAGGGCTGTTTATGAACGACGTGACCCACCAACCACTCTGAGGGATCTACGCCGAATCGCCATTGAGGAGTGGGACAGTGTGGACCTTGATGAACTTGTAGATTGTATACCACGACGATTATAGGCATTTATCAGTGCAAGAGGACGTGCTACTGGGTATTAGAGGTACCAGTGTGTACAGCGATCTGGACCAGCACTTCTGAAGATCTCGCTGTATGCTGGAACAATATGCAATTGGTGGTTTTCATGAGCAGTAAAAAGAGCGGAAATGATGTTCATGTTGTTCTCTGTTCCAATTTTCTGTACAGGTTGGGAAATTCTCGGAACCGAGGTGATATAAAACTTTTTTTGATGTGTATATGTAATAAATGCATTATGTAGTAGTAGTTACAAGTACACTCCTGGAAATGGAAAAAAGAACACATTGACACCGGTGTGTCAGACCCACCATACTTGCTCCGGACACTGCCAGAGGGCTGTACAAGCAATGATCACACGCACGGCACAGCGGACACACCAGGAACCGCGGCGTTGGCCGTCGAATGGCGCTAGCTGCGCAGCATTTGTGCACCGCCGCCGTCAGTGTCAGCCAGTTTGCCGTGGCATACGGAGCTCCATCGCAGTCTTTAACACTGGTAGCATGCCGCGACAGCGTGGACGTGAACCGTATGTGCAGTTGACGAACTTTGAGCGAGGGCGTATAGTGGGCATGCGGGAGGCCGGGTGGACGTACCGCCGAATTGCTCAACACGTGGGGCGTGAGGTCGCCATAGTACATCGATGTTGTCGCCAGTGGTCGGCGGAAGGTGCACGTGCACGTCGACCTGGGACCGGACCGCAGCGACGCACGGGTGCACGCCAAGACCGTAGGATCCTACGCAGTGCCGTAGGGGACCGCACCGCCACTTCCCAGCAAATTAGGGACACTGTTGCTCCTGGGGTATCGGCGAGGACCATTCGCAACCGTCTCCATGAAGCTGGGCTACGGTCCCGCACACCGTTAGGCCGTCTTCCGCTCACGCCCCAACTTCGTGCAGCCCGCCTCCAGTGGTGTCGCGACAGGCGTGAATGGAGGGACGAATGGAGACGTGTCGTCTTCAGCGATGAGAGTCGCTTCTGCCTTGGTGCCAATGATGGTCGTATGCGTGTTTGGCGCCATGCAGGTGAGCGCCACAATCAGGACTGCATACGACCGAGGCACACAGGGCCAACACCCGGCGTCATGGTGTGGGGAGCGATCTCCTACACTGGCCGTACACCACTGGTGATCGTGGAGGGGACACTGAATAGTGCACGGTACATCCAAACCGTCATCGAACCCATCGTTCTACCATTCCTAGACCGGCAAGGGAACTTGCTGTTCCAACAGGACAATGCACGTCCGCATGTATCCCGTGCCACCCAACGTGCTCTAGAAGGTGTAAGTCAACTACCCTGGCCAGCAAGATCTCCGGATCTGTCCCCCATTGAGCATGTTTGGGACTGGATGAAGTGTCGTCACACGCGGTCTGCACGTCCAGCACGAACGCTGGTCCAACTGAGGTGCCAGGTGGAAATGGCATGGCAAGCCGTTCCACAGGACTACATCCAGCATCTCTACGATCGTCTCCATGGGAGAATAGCAGCCTGAATTGCTGCGAAAGGTGGATATACACTGTACTAGTGCCGACATTGTGCATGCTCTGTTGCCTGTGTCTATGTGCCTGTGGTTCTGTCAGTGTGATCATGTGATGTATCTGACCCCAGGAATGTGTCAATAAAGTTTCCCCTTCCTGGGACAATGAATTCACGGTGTTCTTATTTCAATTTCCAGGAGTGTATGTTAATATGTTATGTTTTCTCATGTCACTCTCTCGTTTTACAGATTGGAAACTACTTTTGCAGCACGAATTTCGTGAGGTTAAATTATCGTTTGGTGTTACTTAAGATTTCCAATGATGTTGGTTCATGTGTGTTATTCTGGAGATGAGTTTGCTTGATATCCATACTCCGTATGACCGGTTTTCGGCGTTTACTCGACCACATTTATCACAATACTTCATTTGTTGCACCTTTGACTGTGTATTTACAGTGTATAATGTTGCAAACTATCGCTGTGTGTTTATCTTTCGTCTTTTGTTTTTGTTTGTTATATGTATGTGTGGGTTGATATTACTTCCTTCGTTGCGTACGTTGTGTGTGTGTGTGTGTGTGTGTGTGTGTGTGTGTGTGTGTGTGTGTGTGTGTGTGTGTGTGAGGGGGAGAGAGAGAGAGAGAGAGAGAGAGAGAGAGAGAGAGAGAGAGAGAGGGGGGGGGGATGCAGGGGAAGGGAAGATTAATTAGTTATTTAGTCTGGTGATGTTTTACAGTTATTTTGTGGTTAACATGGTCTGCAAGTTATTGATATATATTGATTTGATCATTAATTACTTTACTTTTTCATTGCTCATTGTATACAAAGGATTTCCTGTAACATCAGGAGTGTTTTGTTGTAATGTTTCGCTCTAATGATTTCTATGCCTAGTTCTATGCTGTGGTCAGTAAATGCAGAATGGCTATATATTATTTGTTCCTTATACCTAGAGATGAAATTTCTGCCTATCATTCCCAGATACATTGATTCACATTCTTGTCAGACTAATTGGCATCTAACTGCTCCTTCAAATTTTCCTGTTTTGTCTGTTGTTGTTTGAAAATGTGACTGGAGCGTGTTTTTGTTCTGAAAGCAAAATGTAATCCTCATTTCTTTAGTATATTTGCTATTCTTTATATTGACCTGTATGTTAAAGTGTCCCATTTCTTTGTTAGTCGAGCCAGTAGTATTGCTCTTTGTGATTCTGTATGTGGTATAGTTTCCATATTGTTTTTTTACATCCGCATTATTTGTGTTGTCTGCTGCTTCCATTTTTCTTTAGATGTGTTTTGATTTTGTGGTTGAGTCTTTGCAGTATATAGGATGAAACACCTAAAACTTACACCACCAATATTATGAAAATGATAAGTGCTATTGAGGTGTGGTGTTCACAGAATGGATTGGTAATCATAGGTTCGTATTGTTAGCCAATAAACAGACTGTATTAATAATTAAAGAGTGTATTTTTTTGCAAACATGTACTATTTTCAATAGAAAAATGCCTGTTGACATTAATAAACTAAAATTAGTACGAATTAGAATGTCATTTGTGTTTGTTGTAGGATTTGTTTATGAGATATCATATTTTGAAAAGTTTCCACACTGACAATTGTTTGTGCTATTGAGTCTGTGTAGTTTCTAGGGACAATGTTCTTACTCATATATTTGTTTACATTGTGCTTGCATCTTCCTTGCGTGCATTGAAATTTGCTAGTAAGTTAGTGCATGACAATCCAAGCAGTAGGTAGTGAGTGGAGAATGGGATTTACCGATGCAGAAAAAACCAATATGCTCACAGTGTATGGAGAATGTAGGAAGAATGCATTTTGTTCTTGTATGATGTATGTGGCAAGGTATCCCAACAGACATCAACTATCTCGGGAGTTATTTATCAACCTCTTCAATGAGTTGTGTGAAAGTGGTGGTGTAACACCTAGACAACGTAACAGAAGGAAGCAAGTGTTGACAGAAGAGGAGAAAATACTAATTTCTGTTGCTGTTGCAGCTGATCCACAAGTTAGCTCCCAAGCAATTGTAGGTGGAAGAGGCATGAGTAAGGGAAGTATCCTGCGCATTCTCCATCGACATAGGTTCCATCCATATTACATCTCACTCCATCAGGAGCTGCATGAAAACGATTGTGAGACTCATGTTAACATCTGTACATTAAGGCAAAATACTCCCAATGTATCATGTATCTTGTTTAGTGATGAAGCCACAAAAATGGTTCAAATGGCTCTGAGCACTATGGGACTTAACATCTGTGGTCATCAGTCCCCTAGAACTTAGAACTACTTAAACCTAACTAACCTAAGGACATCACACACATCCATGCCCGAAGCAGGATTCGAACCTGCGACCGTAGCGGTCGCGCGGTTCCGGACTGAGCGCCTAGAACCGCTAGACCACCGCGGCCGGCGATGAAGCCACATTTACCAATTACGGCCAGGTAAACCGCTGAAGTGGTCTGCTGACAATCCCTGTTGGCTTCATCAGGTGGAACGTCAGAGTCCGTGGAGTGTTAACATGTGGTGTGAGAACCATCAGCTCAGAGGTCCATTTTTCATAGGCAGAACACTGAATGCACACAAGTATCACAGCCTTCCAACAGGCCATCTTCCACAGGTGCTAGAAAACGTTTCTCTGCAGACTAGGAGGAACCTGTGGCAACAAAATGATGGCTGTCCACCCCATAGTGCAGCATATCTGCACGAATTGTTTCCAAATCGTTTGACTGGGCGCAGAGGACTTTTATCTTGCCCAACCCACTCCCCAGATCATACTTTTTTTCTGTGGGGAAGGCTGCAAGACACTGTCTACAAGGACATACCAACTACACCCTATGACATGCAGCGACGTATTACACCAGCCTGACTGGACACCTCCTCTGAAATATTAGCATGTGGGTAGCAGTTGTCCCATACCTGACTGGTAGTGTGTGTTGCCACTACTGGTGGTTATTTTGAACAGAACCTGCGATGGTCAATTATCTCGTTACTGGTCAGAATTCACGTAAATAGTGTATACAGATACGTTGTTCTCTAATGTGTGCTACCACAGGTATTGTACAAGTGTCAGTGTGGGAAGTTTTCAGAATATGCGGTCTCATAAACGACTCACACTAGAATATTGCAACAAACACCAGTGACATTGTGATTTAACCAACTTCTAGTTTGTTAATGTGAATAGGCACTGTTCCATTTAAAAATTGTTTGTTTGCACAAAACATATCCATCCTAAGCATCATTACAATCTGTTTATTGGCTAACAATACAAGACCTTGACTACATATCCACTGTGTGAAAACGGCACATGAATAGCACTATCCATTTCCGTAATATCTGTGATGCAAGTGTCTGCCTGCTTAGCTGGGTGGTAACGTGCTTGCCTCCCATGCAGCAGGCCCAGGTTCGATTCCAGGCCAGGTTGGAGATTTTCCCCACCTGTAGACTGGGTGTTGTGCTGTCCTCATCATCATCTCAACTTCATCGACATGTAAGTTTCCCAGTCTGAAATAAGACTTGCAGCATAGCGGCTGAATTTCTCCGGACGAGGCCTCCCAGCCAACAATGCCATATGATAGTTTCATTTATTTTGCACTGCAAGTCTTAGGTGATTCACCTTGTATGGATATTATAACCGTGGCATGTACAATTGTATCAGTGGCTGTTGGCTTTTATGAAGATGTGAAAAGTGTGCATATTGCGGTCTCGCTTTATTTTTGTATCCAAAAAATGCAATTGCTTTTGTGTTTCTTCTTCCATGGTGAACAGATTGTTTTTTTTGTGTTCTGTTTATCTTTTTGCTCTGTTGGCTCATCTACCATATACATAATAGCATACACATATCTGTACCAGTAAACAATTTTGTATCCTTTCTGTGTGATGATTGTATCAAAGATTGTGTATTCCCTATGGTTGATGAATATGTTTATCAGTGTTCCTGATATGGAGTATCCCACTGGAAGGCCATCTTTTTGTAAGTAAAATTTCTTTCCAAATTGAAAGTTATTTTGGGATGTCATTACTTTAAGCAGTTTGGTTATTTCTTTGATATTATCTGCAGGTGTGTGCTGTATGTCAGTAAGTTTTCTTTGGTTAGTTTTATTGTGTCTGTTGTAGGTATCCAGGTATACATATTTTCTTTGTTGAAGGAAGTGAGTGATGCTGTCTGTGGAATATGTAAGTCTTATATGTGTTATGAGTTCATTTTTATTTTTCAGTGTTCTGTTGCTCTTCATTTCATAGTATTGCATTATGATCTTACTCATGTGTTTTGCCACATAATACGATAGTGCATTCACGAAATTAATTAAGATGGCCCACTGGAGTAAGTGATTTGTGGACTTTGGGTTGGCTTCTGAGTGTTGGTTCTTTTGGGTTCTTCTGTGTGATGTGTTCTTTCTGTTTATCTGTGAATACATGTTTCATGTCTTCAAGGTTTTATTTTGTGGCCATCGCCATCTGATTTCAGTTTTGTGATATTGTTAGATGAGATGAAATCTTTGGTTTTTCTACACATTGTTCTTTAAGATTAGTACTGTGCTGTTCCTTTTATCAGCTTTTGTCACTATGATGTTATTAGATGAAGTTTTTCTTTTAATTTATTACTGTAATTTTTTTCTGTTCGAAATTTCCTATTTTTCTCCCTCTTTTACATTGTAGTTATGTTGTTTATTTATCTCTTCGTTAGTTCTTTGTTAGGCCAACATAACAGTATTAGTATTATATAACTGTATCATACTTGCTCATCATGTATTATATTTCCAGTTTTACCTACTCATGGAAAGGTGAAGTTACTGCCAACTGAATAATGTTGTGAGTGGTTAATTGTGTAGTTTTTTTATTCTTCATCAAGTCTGGTAGATGCCTTAAGTAAACCAAAAAGGTCAGTGAACCTATGTATCTAAATATCCATATGGAGTGGTTATCCATTTTTTTGATAACCTGCATCAATACTTCTTCCACATCATTGTAGCTTGTAGAGGCTTAGTGATGGGTACTAACGCCATGACAGACATGCGGGGTTGTAAGATAAGCTTGATATAAAGTGTCTGCTTAGTTTCCAGTGCTCACTGAAATCCTCGACAGGAGCCAGCTCTGTATTGGCGTATGTTCTCTAACTTAATTAGCATTTTGGGCTTTAACAACGCTCTCTCGACATCTTTATGTTGTCGAGATGAAATAACCTCTTTTTCCAAACTGGACAACTCAAATAATCGTTCCATTTATTAAAACCTGGAAGTAAAACATCATAGATGCACATCACCTTTAAGGAAGGCCCATCTACAAATTTGGATGGAGTTCAAGAATTTTCCCTCAGAAACTAAGAGCAATTTTGGGAAATCTAAAGGACCTCTTTACAGTCTCTGCTCTGCACTCTGAACTTTCAGCAATCAGCATCTTCTTTTAGCAGCATTTACTGACATTAATAGTTTTTTTTTCAATTTTGCATTAAGTGCTATAGTCATGTCAAAGAATTTCTATTTGGTTTTCATACATTCCTGACGCAAAAAAAGGTAGTTGCCTGTTTCCAGAATAACTTAATCGGCCTTCGAGCCACACTGAGGGGACTGCTACAGGACTCCATTCATAGCCAGATCTATTTTCAGTCTACATGTGGGAAATGGACTTTATCTTTTCACTGCGCCTTAAAACTCCCCATCTCACAAATGTTCCATGTGTATTCTCTACACAGCATAATGTTAAATCTCTGTCTGGCATTAGACAGCACCATTTGTATGCGAGAGATCCAGTTTGATGATGAAGGCCTAACTATTTCAGACAAGAAATCTCCAGTAGTTCACTTCAGCCACAGAAAACTATCATCGATCAGTTCGGTCCCTTTAGTAGAAGGGATCTCTTTCTGCTGATAATCAAAGGCAATTTGTTTAGATGACATTTGGCCTACGTTTAATGCGACCTGATCATATCTGTCACGTTCTTAAGAAAAAACAGCCTTCTCACAATGAGATCTATCGCAGAAACTTGGTGAGATGCAGTCCTTTACATTCCACTGATCACGTTTAAGAGCCTTTCCCGATGAGTCACCGGCCATGGAAGCTTCTTATATCATAAAGGTTCCAAACTCACAACTCAGAAATTTGATGCGATTGAAGTGTGTTGTGTGTGAATGTTCGTTGGAGCAATATGATCAATTCTGATGGACGCCAGTTAAAAGCAGCTGAACTCCTGGAGGAAAATCAACATCAGTACATGAAGACAAATTTATTAGTCATAGGATTCAGCAGACTGATGGTAGATTAATGGCCCTCTTACGACCTGTTCACTAGATCCACATCATAAATGGAATAGCTTTACTCCTTCTAAGTGACAGTAGTGAACTTTATGAATGCCATAATACGTTGGAATGGATCAGATTCGTTACATAGCTCCACTTGAAATTCCATCCAGGTACCAGATGAAAAGCCTCGATGTCCACTATTACAGCCTTAAGGAAAATACACTCCTGGAAATGGAAAAAAGAACACATTGACACCGGTGTGTCAGACCCACCATACTTGCTCCGGACACTGCGAGAGGGCTGTACAAGCAATGATCACACGCACGGCACAGCGGACACACCAGGAACCGCGGTGTTGGCCGTCGAATGGCGCTAGCTGCGCAGCATTTGTGCACCGACGCCGTCAGTGTCAGCCAGTTTGCCGTGGCATACGGAGCTCCATCGCAGTCTTTAACACTGGTAGCATGCCGCGACAGCGTGGACGTGAACCGTATGTGCAGTTGACGGACTTTGAGCGAGGGCGTATAGTGGGCATGCGGGAGGCCGGGTGGACGTACCGCCGAATTGCTCAACACGTGGGGCGTGAGGTCTCCATAGTACATCGATGTTGTCGCCAGTGGTCGGCGGAAGGTGCACGTGCACGTCGACCTGGGACCGGACCGCAGCGACGCACGGGTGCACGCCAAGACCGTAGGATCCTACGCAGTGCCGTAGGGGACCGCACCGCCACTTCCCAGCAAATTAGGGACACTGTTGCTCCTGCGGTATCGGCGAGGACCATTCGCAACCGTCTCCATGAAGCTGGGCTACGGTCCCGCACACCGTTAGGCCGTCTTCCGCTCACGCCCCAACTTCGTGCAGCCCGCCTCCAGTGGTGTCGCGACAGGCGTGAATGGAGGGACGAATGGAGACGTGTCGTCTTCAGCGATGAGAGTCGCTTCTGCCTTGGTGCCAATGATGGTCGTATGCGTGTTTGGCGCCGTGCAGGTGAGCGCCACAATCAGGACTGCATACGACCGAGGCACACAGGGCCAACACCCGGCGTCATGGTGTGGGGAGCGATCTCCTACACTGGCCGTACACCACTGGTGATCGTCGAGGGGACACTGAATAGTGCACGGTACATCCAAACCGTCATCGAACCCATCGTTCTACCATTCCTAGACCGGCAAGGGAACTTGCTGTTCCAACAGGACAATGCACATCCGCATGTATAACGTGCCACCCAACGTGCTCTAGAAGGTGTAAGTCAACTACCCTGGCCAGCAAGATCTCCGGATCTGTCCCCCATTGAGCATGTTTGGGACTGGATGAAGCGTCGTCTCACGCGGTCTGCACGTCCAGCACGAACGCTGGTCCAACTGAGGCGCCAGGTGGAAATGGCATGGCAAGCCGTTCCACAGGACTACATCCAGCATCTCTACGATCGTCTCCATGGGAGAACAGCAGCCTGCATTGCTGCGAAAGGTGGATATACACTGTACTAGTGCCGACATTGTGCATGCTCTGTTGCCTGTACTAAATGGTTCAAATGGCTCTGAGCACTATGGGACTCAACTACTGAGGTCATTAGTCCCCTAGAACTTAGAACTAGTTAAACCTAACTAACCTAAGGACATCACAAACATCCATGCCCGAGGCAGGATTCGAACCTGCGACCGTAGCGGTCTCGCGGTTCCAGACTGCAGCGCCTTTAACCGCACGGCCACTTCGGCCGGCTCTGTTGCCTGTGTCTATGTGCCTGTGGTTCTGTCAGTGTGATCATGTGATGTATCTGACCCCAGGAATGTGTCAATAAAGTTTCCCCTTCCTGGGACAATGAATTCACGATGTTCTTATTTCAATTTCCAGGAGTGTATTTCAGTTTTTTCAGATATAAGTTTCCATGTTTTATGTACAAAACTATAGATCTATATAAGTCGCTTTATTGTGACAGCATGTTGCAGAAGGGACCAGACAGCTAATTAACAAAACAAATAAAATCGATAGCTCGCTTGTCCCATGAAATGTAGCAACTCCATAATATCTGATACACTTATTAAATTCGTCTTTGGGAGGTTTATAAGGCTTGTTAAAGTGTTTCACGCCAATCTCAAAATGTCTACATTTAAGTCTTGTATAATAAAATAAAACAAAACGTATCTTTCCAATATTTTTACTGTACTGACTCATACACAATAAAGTTACCAATTAAAACTTGTACTACTAGAGTTGGAAACCTTCTAGGGCTACACTACCTTTGGCTAGTCTTGCTATAACAAGTTGTATAGATTGGATGCAAGGAAGGGCTCACGCGATGTAACTACAGCATATAGTCAGAGGGAGGACAGAATTTGTAGCCCGATGGGGGAAGAAAGAAAGGAAAAGCGAGAACGAGGGAAGTAAGAACCTAAGAAAGAAGATTGGCACTCTTCCAAACCTCATCACGGACACCCTTACTGGAAAGGGGGAGGTGGTCTTCATACTCTGCGGGCCACATATTGGGGGTGTTCAGAGAGTACTTCTGGTACCTCTAAACGAGCACCTCTACCCTGTTCCATTTCCTTATGGGTCGTAGGAAGAATGATTGTCGTAAGCCTCTGCATCGCTCTAATTTCTCGAATTTTCTCATCGTGCTTATTGAGCGAGATGTATGTGGGAGGAAGTAATAGCAAACATCTCCATGATGCACAACGTTTATCTTGCACCGTCTAAGAGTGAAGTCTGTTGAGTATCCCAGTATTGCTCTCGCGCCGACTAAACGATCCCGTTACAAAACGCGCCGATATTCTTTGTATCTTCTCTATCTCTCTTGTCAGTCCTACCTGACAACTATCCCAGACTGATGAACAATACCCAAGAATCGGGCGAACAAGCGGGTTACAAGCTACTTTAAGATTCTTCCTGTGAAACCCAGTCTGGCATCTGCTTTTCCTACTATTTGTTTTATGTTTTCATACTACTAGATATTTTACGGTGGACATTGTTTCCATCAATTTATCATCAATAGCATAGTTGTACAGTAGTCGATTTCTTCTCCCATGTATACACAGTATGTTACATTTATTTACGCCCACGATCAACTGCCGGAGCCTGCACCATTCATCAATCCTCTGCTGGTCATTCTTCAATTCGAAACTGTTGTTGTGGGGGCGTCGATGGTCAAACCCGGGACTCAAGATGGCCGAACTGAAATCGGGACCCACCGCGCCACTTTACGTCAGTAGGCAGAGAAAGTTAAATAGCGTCAAGGGGCAGTGCAGAGTGATACTGCGGTATTCTGAAGCATTTCTTTATTCACATAAGTCACAGTACTACGATGGGTGCAGCACAGTGTCGGCGTGCCGCCCGCAGAGTTGTCCCGCGAGTCCAGCCGGCTCACAAGGGGAGGCCGCCAATTGTGAAATTCAGATTTGACTCACACTGCGCATAATAAAAGCTCATGGCCAGAGGTGTAATGTGGCAAAGCACCAAGATGCACTTCTCAGCCGTTGTCGAGAAAATCAATAGTTAAAAGAAACCGTTGCGGTGAAATACTCTCTACGATTAACATTTCTCTAAAACGTCGTGGCGCAGCGGTAAGCGCTCGGATTCGTAATCCGAAGGTCGCCGGATCAAATCTCGCGCCATGCAATTTTTTTATTAGTTTTTTGTAATTCAAATATATATATATATATATATATATATATATATATATATATATATATATATATAAACTATTAATGAATTGCTTATGCATTGTGTTGAAGGCGGATCGCTCTCCAATTGTACCGCCTCCATTTTTCCGTTTGTTTAACAGGGTGTACCAAAGCTCTCCCGTCCGCACTGATTTTCGACGATGTTATAAGTTGCGCTAGGGACCGCATCTACCTTCTTTCGAAGTTAGCAGGCAACTACGCTGTTATGCGGCTGCTCGTTTCGGCCCATTCAACGTCTGTCTTTCAAGTGTAACGAGCGAGTAACGGAGTTTATATTTCATACCTGCCACAGCGAATTTGTGTTCGTGGGGTCTCTATTCTAATTCGAACGTTTGACTTACGCTATACGTATTCGTTTCGGAATATCGTTTCTACGTCTTCCGTTAACTATACGTGGTTAACATTATGAAGACAATTAATAACATTTGTGAAATACAACTTTGTTTCCGGAAAACATAATGATGTTCGAAGTCGCCAGTTTTTCCACGAGAAACGACTTTCAACAACTTATTATATGCATAATTGTTGCAACTGATTGCCGGGAATTATATATATATATATATATATATATATATATATATATGTATGTGTGTGTGTGTGTGTGTGTGTGTGTGTGTGTGTGTGTATATATATACACATTTGAATTACAAAAAACAAATACCAAAAAAAAAGGTTGCAGAGCGCGAGATTCGATCCGGCGACCTTCGGATTACGAACCCGAGCGCTTACCGCTGCGCCACGACGCTGCAGAACATTATCAATCGTAGAGAGCATTTAACCGCAACGGTTTCTTTTAACTGTCGATTTTCTCGACAACGGCTGAGAAGTGCATCTTGGTGCTTTGCCACATTACACCTCTGGCCATGAGCTATTATTATGCGCAGTGTGAATCGAATCTGAATTTCACAATTGGCGGCCTCCCCTTGTCAGCAACTCCTGGTATGCCGACACCGCTGCACCATCATCAAGGCTGCTCAGCTGGAACTCAGCCGCACTTGGCCAGTCGCCACCCACCGAGCGTCACGTCCTGCGCCGCGTAGCTGCCGGCGATTCCAGTCCCTGGTCCCCGCCGCCCTGTGCCCCGTTTGGCCTCTCTGTCTGACCGTGGGACGAAGGTGATTGTACGGGTCACCCGTGGCCCTCGGCCGCTGCTGCTCCCAGGATAAGACCAGACTCGAACCCGCGCCATCCTGGACACTGTGCCGCATCTTGCCGCTAGTGGTGCTTGCCAGATGGCAACATCCGCTGCTGACTCTGGCGCTGACGCAGCGCACGCCTTGCCCGGACCCTGGTACGCCATGTTGGAAGCGAACGTGGCCCATCCTGGATCTGCTGCAGACCGCTGTCACTGCCTTCCTTCAGGCAGTCTGTGCCATCGCCAAGTTCCCGACTGCCGTTCCATCCCGCCCCAGTGTTGTGTCCCCGGAGGTGGAATACAGCCCAAACAGTACATAGAAATAAAGAACAGGTTACACAGAATATTTACAACATCGCTGCCAGACTGGCCCCTATAAGCATAGACCAGCACAGGTCCGTCCCGACTCTCGACTGACCTGGCACACGCTTGTCTCTAGTTAAAATTGCCCGTCTATTTGTACTGCCTTTCCCCTCGCTTCTGACGTAGTGTCAGAGAGAGACAGAAACTATGACAGGGGTAAATACCCATACGTCAGCCATTTAAACATCGCCCTCCTGGCTCTGGGCTAGTGTCCCGCCTCATACATCGCAATAGTTTCAAGCAACGTAGCAGTTTCCTGCCTCGTTGTTGCACCACTCAAAACACATCGTGTGTGCAATAACGCCACCGCAGCTCTGCGCCATGTTTACTCTGTCTGGCCTACTAGCTGCCAACTATCACTACATTCTGCCAGGAGCCCCAGACTTCATCGCCCAGCCGCGCCTTTACTGAATTTTAACAACATTCCCCTTTTCTACGACTAAGAATAATACTAGCGCAGCACTGTTTTCTGGCGTTGCTGCTTTCTTATAGACAACCACATCATCTGTGAACAGTCTTAAAAAGCTTCTGACGCTTTCTATTTAATCGTTCATATACATTGTAAACAGTAACGGGTATTTTCTCGGGGTACCATGGATATTACCTTCATAAGTGTCGATTTTGTTCCATTAAGAGTGATTTGTGCTCTGTCTCCAAGAAAGTCTTGAATCCAGTTGCAGAGCTGGTCCGAATTCGATGAGCTCGTATTTTTTTCACTAGTGGAACGGAGAATAGAGCTGTTTCCCAACCCTATAGAATGATTACAATCAATTTCACCCCCAACAGGCCTCATAAAGTGATACCCACGCCCTACTATGGAATGCCGACATGAAATGTAGTGCAGTTGCCAAGCTTGATTTCCGAAGAGAAACGGAAGAACAGAAAACTTCAGACTATGGTAACAAGATCCTACAACAGATTATTGGAAGACTTCAAAGGTACTACTCCTTTCTGTAGACTTGGAATGACTTCTCCTTAAAAGCTAAGTATAACTACCCTCCTGTAAGATATATTCGTACAGCCGATGCCATTCCTTTCCAACGAACCAATAAACGAAATAAGCACAATGGCTTTCCCTACAAAACTTATTCAAACTGTATTCGCCTTCCCATAGAAAGAATACGAACGCTCCCCATATGTGGCCAGGAAACGGAAAAAAATCCCCAATAATATATACTTAATATCATGATGTTCAAAGCCCCATAAACTTACTCTATAATCCGACGAAACACTTATTACATTTTAATCCCGTCCGACTCAGATATGGAAAATGGGAAAAGTATTTGCCTGTTCACTCTGTTATGTGACTAATTTAATGGTACAGTGGTTGGGTAACAGACAACGAATCCAAACGTCTGAGGTTCGAATCGTGGTAGTCGTAGGATTTTTATCTGTCTAATCGGTTCTTTCAAATGATAAATGTCATTTCCACCATGTTTGGTATCCCCATTAAGCAGCATGTCCTCTTCTAAGTGGTTAGGTAAGTCACTTCAAAGGTCGGAGAAACGAAATTGGCAACCATTTACAACAGCGCTGTGCCCAGTAAAGAACTGTAGGGCTGGCGCCAGCCTTCAGTTTGATGACAGCATTACCTTTCATCTGCATGCTACCTACATGACTGACACGTAGGGTGTTGCAGAACATTTTTAGTTTCCGCCTTGCAAGTCGGCCTTCGACTGTAAGTAGTTCTCTCGTGTTTGGCTGCGGCTTTCATTATGTGCTTACCAGTTATAGTGGCTTGCAAGAAAGGAGGCGCGTGCGTGACGCTTCGCGGTCAGCGTCTTTTCTATACCCACACCACTTGCTCTAGCCGTTTTCTACATTGTTAACTAGAGACGTCCGGATACATGCCACATTGGGACCCTCCGATCAAACTCTCACAGGAAAAATTATATGCTGAGGAGACTATTGCTGTCCCTTGTTAACGCAATACTTGTTGCGTTTCCATTACGGCAGGAACAATGAACATTACAGTATGGTTGTGTTCCACATTTAGACCGGCATATGTATATTTTTTTAATTATAATTCATTTTATTGTTTCTGTAATACTCCGTTACATGTCTGTGTTACATGCAATATATGAATGCGAATATGTACAGCCGTCGGCTGTATAACGGAATGACGACAGTGAAAATTTGTGCCGGACCAGGACTATAACACGGATTTCCTGTTTTACACGAACGTTCACCTTAGGCGCTTTGTTTTCTCTGTACGACTCACAGTCAGTCACAAACTTTCACATATCGTCGTTGATGCGTTCTACTTTAGTATCCCTCAAAAAATGGTTCAAATGGCTCTGAGCACTATGGGACTCAACTGCTGTGGTCATTAGTCCCCTAGAACTTAGAACTACTTAAACCTAACTAACCTAAGGACATCACACACATCCATGCCCGAGGCAGGATTCGAACCTGCGACCGTAGCAGTCGCACGGTTCCGGACTGCGCGCCTAGAACCGCGAGACCACCGCGGCCGGCAGTATCCTTCACTTCTATGTCTTACACATCGCCATAACTGTTTTTTTTTCTGCAACTTACGATAATGCGTCGCGCTGTTCCAGACAGTGAATGGTTGCTTTATACTGGTAACACAACTTTTGTTGATCGCCCCTTGCAACAAACGACGTATCCCGCTAACTGATAAAGTCTGTCAACTAAAATACGTTTAAATTATGCTTACGGAAAAATTTTGTTTACTTAGTGTATCGTTTGACATCTTGTTTTACTTTCTTTCCTCTAAATTTAAGCGTTGTATCTTTACGTTTGTTTTTCTACCATGTTCCACCACATTCTTCAAAGTTACCATGCAGACTTCAACATTTAATCCATTTAAATATCCACTTTTAGGTTTCCAGCTTCCACCCTAAGCAAAATGCTGATCAGCTATTCCCTACATGTTATAACGCACTATGTAATTCCCGTGCGATGGGAGGACATTTCATTTTATCTGAAAGTCGCTACCTGGTAACGGCAGATAAATACGATATTGAAGTATGCAGTGCATGCTTGTCCGGACCAACACTTCTAAACAATACAGGCACTGTAATATCGTATATGTTACATCAAGTTACCTCCTTTATGGCGAACTACAGGTGGAATACGTTGTCAACGAATAACATAGTCTCTATCCCCCCACTGTTTAATACACTATCTGATCAAAAGTATACGGACACCCCCAAAATCATACGTATTTCATAGTAGTTGCATTGTGCTGCCACCTCCTGCCAGGTACTCCATATCAACGAACTCAGTAGTTATTAGACATCGTGAGAGAGCAGAATGGGGCGCTCCGTGGAACTTCGAGGCTTTGGATGTGGTCAAGTCATAGGGTGCCACTTGTGTCATACATCTGTACGCGAGATATCCATACTCCTAAGCATCCATAGGTCCACTGTTTCCGGTGTGATAGTGAAGTGGAAACGTGAAAGGACACCTACAGCACAACAGCGTACAGATTGACCTCGACTGTTGACTGACAGAGACCGCCGACAGTTAAAGAGTGTCGTAATGTGTAAAAGGTAGACATCTATCCAGATCATCACACAGGAATTCTAAGCTGCATCAGGATCCACTGCAAGTACCACGACAGTTAGGCGTGAGGTGAGAAAACGTGGCTTTATGGTCGAGTTTCCGCTCATAAGTCACACCTCACCCTGGTAAATGCCAAAAGGTGCCTCCCTTGGTGTAAATAGCGTAAACGTTGTAATATTGAACAGTGGAAAAACGTTGTGGGGAGTGACGCATCCCGGTACACAATGTGGCGATCCGATGGCAGGGTGTGGGTATGGCGAATGCCCGGTGAACGTCATCTGCCAGCGTGTGCCACCAGTAAAATTCGGAGGCGATGGTGTTATGGTGTGGTCGTGTTTTTCATGGAGGGAGCTTGCACTCCTTGTTGTTTTGCGTGGCACTATCACAGCAGCAGGCCTACATTGATGTTTTATGCACCGTCTCGCTTTCCACTGTTGAAGAGCAATTCAGGGATGGCGATTGCATCTTTCAACACGATCGAGCACCTGTTCATATGCACTTCCTGTGGCGGAGTGGTTATATGACAATAACATCCCTGTAATGGACTGGCCTGCACAGAATCCTGACATGAATCATATAGAACACCTTTGGGATGTTTTGGAACGCCGACTTCGTCACAGGCCTCACCTCTCCTCAATCCAGCACTTCGTGAAGACTAGGCTGCCATTCTCCAAGAAACCCTCCAGCACCTGATAGTACGTATGCCTGTGAGAGTGGAAGCTGTGATCAAGGCTAAGGGTGGCCAACACCATATTGAATTTCAGCACAACCTATGGAGGACGCCACGAAATTGTAAGTCATTTTCTGCCAGGTGCCCGGATACTTTTGAAAAAATGGTTCAAATGGCTCTGAGCACTATGCGACTCAACTGCTGAGGTCATCAGTCGCCTAGAACTTAGAACTAATTAAACCTAACTAACCTAAGGACATCACACACATCCATGCCCGAGGCAGGATTCGAACCTGCGACCGTAGCGTTCGCTCGGTTCCAGACTGTAGCGCCTTTAACCGCACGGCCACTCCGGCCGGCATACTTTTGATCACATAGTGTATTTATACTTATAATTTCCATACTGTCTCTTAGCTCGTCCAGGCAGGGTGAGATTAGAACCAATCAGTAAACACATGGAAAAACGCGCTAAACCTCATGTCAACGCCGTAGCATTGCAAGCAAAGGTAGCAGTTCCTTAGATGGAAATGAACCGTTAACTATGGACAGGAGCTATTCAGAATGAGGTTTTAATTGAGAAACGTGTTAGAACAACAAAGTAAAGAAGGTAATTGCAGCTGTGGAACATTTACTTGGTGAAACACACTAAATGCCTCAAAGTTCATTTTCTACTGTTGTTGACTCGCTGTTTTTCTTACAGATAGTGCCTCTGGCGACCTCCCGTCCGCAGGCGGGTGCTTCAGTGATGGTGTCTGGGTGGGGGGCGATGGTGGAGGGGGGCAACACGACCAACTTCCTGCGCGCCACCGTTGTGCAGGTGGTCTCCCTGAGCGAGTGCCGGAGCTGCTACTTCAGCGAGGCGCTGACGGGAAACATGGTGTGCGCCGCCGTGCCCGCTGGCGGCAAGGACGCGTGCCAGGGCGACAGCGGCGGCCCCCTCGTCCACGGCAAGAAACTCGTCGGAGTCGTCTCCTTCGGCAAGGGCTGCGCGAGACCCTACTATCCGGGCGTCTATGCGGACGTGGTTTCGCTACGCAGCTGGATCACCAAAAACACCGGCATCAAATAACTGTGCATTGCGGTCCAGATGACAATCGCTTTCGAGCACCAGGTGTATTTCCATATTACGAATACGGTCTTCAGTGTGTCCACTATAAACCTGTTGGTAGTTACGTGACTTGGAGCGGCATCGATGCATTCGACGTCCCGATGTCACGTTGAACTAAAATTACTGTAGGCAAGCCAGAAAAATGTGGTTTATACTCACACAGCAAGTGAGGCGTACGCTACGGTTTCTGTGCTGTCGGGGCCCCGCATTCGCAATGCTCACCTTGTCGGGGATGATTGGCTGTAACCTGTATCGAACCGAAAATTGCTGTTGAGGACTGCGTCTGCAAGATTCTGTACCACTGGAAATAAATGAATATGGACCCAAAATTCTTTTGGAACATTTGAAGAATATATTCGTCGTAGTTCTACTTTAGTAACCCTCATTTTTATGTCTTGCATATCGCCATAACTGTTTATTATGTTTTTTTTTCTATATGTTACGATCATGCGTCACACTATTCTAGACAGTGAATGGTTGCTTTATGCTTTACACTGGAACACATCTTTTGTTGATCACCCCTTGCAGGAAACGACGTATCCCGCTAATTGATAAAGTCTGTCAACTAAAATTCGTTTAAATTACGCTTACTGAAAATTTACTTTACTTAGTGTATCGATTGACATCTTGTTTTACTTTCTTTCCTCCAAAATTTAAGCTCAATAGCTTTACAGTAGGTTTCTCTACCATGTTCCAGCATATTCTTCAAAGTCACCACGCAGACTTGAACATTTAATCCATTTAAATATGCACTTTCGGGTTTCCAGCTTCCACCCTAAGCAAAACGCTCATCAGTTATTCCATACATGTTGTATCACGACGTTTCACTGTATACCATACTCCTATAGAGTGATTTTCGAAACATGTTTCTGTTCAGAAGACTGACTTCAGAAGTTCATAATATGATCCATTTTGCTTTTAATGGGTTCTTTAGTAACCGACTGTTAGTTTTACAACCTGTACAAGTCGTGCCTCCGGAGGTGAGTAAATGTCTGCTCTGTTTGCCAAGAACCCGAACGTTAATAAAACTCTGGAACAGCTGCTGTGTTATTCTTCCTGTGTAGGGAAAAGAATACTGAGAGAAACCTGTTCATGCAGTCAGTTTGAGCATACACGCAGCCTAAGTAGGTAGTGGTCCAGTCACTTTATTTCAGTTTTAACATTCAGACACTAATTATTTGTAAAAGGAAATCTAGTGCTTATATTACTAAAATAAAATTTTATTGCACGTTATCTTCAAACTGTATATATAAACAAGTACATATTGCTGAATTGTGGCCTCAAAGCTCATCAACATTACGGTTTCTACGCGACCTTACAATGTTCCTTTGACCCTGCGTTCTGGATCCTATACATAAGCCAGATAAAAGAAACACATCGTAAACTTTCTTTTTCAAATTTATAATTCGTGGCTCGGCGCTACAGCTTTGTTACAGGTGGACAGAAGTAAATTTGCTGCAATCGGTGGTGCGGCAAATAAATCTTGCATATTCGCTGAGTACTTGCACGATTTGCAGCCTTGTACATACTAGTACGTTTTATCGATTAGTTTTCGGAAGTGCTGTTGGATAATTATCTTTTCTTGTACCAACTGTAACCACAAAACTATAATCGAAAATTCGATTAACAATGAAACCTACATGAATTGCAACGATCTCCATCCTGATTGGTATGCACCCCGAGCAAAATCCAACTCCAGTGAAGTTAATTCTAAGTTTCCTTCATTCAGTTATTTTGCGATTCCTAGCCATGAGGTCAGAGAAAATTTGTTAATAACTGCGCTATGAGGATTATTTCTTTTACTCTACGTGGAGCATTTGCTGCAATGATATTGTACATTACAAGATACAAATATGTGCTTGACTGTTCTCGAAAGCCATAGTGCTGTCTTTGAAAGGCAGTTCTTATATGCGTAGTGCTTACCTCAAGCAGGAATGTTCCAAAGTTCGGTCAGTGTGTGTGTTTCGAATAAACTACACATCTGCATTGTAGGAATCGTCGAACTCCCGATTAGGTGGAACCTTCTTATATCTTAATTCAACGCCAGTGTCAACTAAATCAGTATTCCAGTAACTTGGCGTTACAATCGGAATTTATTAAATGTTGACCATACATCAAACAAGTCATTAGCCGTTACCTGAGGCTGATACCCAGTCCAGACTATGATATTCAACCAACTGAACAACAAACTATTTGGAAAAGAATTAGCCTGTGTTGACATTAATGCAGTAT
Organism: Schistocerca nitens; assembly: GCF_023898315.1. Taxonomy (NCBI): domain Eukaryota; kingdom Metazoa; phylum Arthropoda; class Insecta; order Orthoptera; family Acrididae; genus Schistocerca; species Schistocerca nitens. The sequence continues at coordinate 923,960,780 of NC_064617.1, read as the reverse complement.
ATTATGTTCGAGTCGTTGATATTCCTAGGAGGCGCATGCATGCAGAACTCTCTTTGCTATACTTGCCATGACATCAAGCGCAGTTCTACGGCCGTCATCACCACATGAAACCCTTCAGGAGTGCCTCAAACAAATAAATAGAAGAGCCACAACAGAACGTCCTCCGTAATAAATCTTCACATAATAAGGATAGTCTAGCCCTCGAAATGACCTTCCTACTTACGTTTACCTAAACGCAAAAACATGTTCGCTTGTTCATTTATAAAGCAAGCTCTTCCGATTATCACATGGTTTTTACTCAAATTCTTATCATATAAATTTAAGAAATAATAAATTAATGTGAAAACTACTTCATTTATTTGCATTACAACGGTTGGACTATGTCCAGTATATCTTTTCTTTTTTTCCTTATGACCATTTTGCACCAGCGTATATTACAGTTTCTTTCAGGACAATAGAAGCCTGTATGTTTTGAACACACATTATAAAGATACATGAGTTTTTTTCTACCACTGCATGTTCCAAAAGGGACATGCTACATAAATAGGGAAACAAACGAAAACATATAGTTCGTATGTCCCATAAATTGTAGCATTTCCGTCTAACATTAGGTAATATGCCTGTAGAATTCGTTTTTGAGAGATTTATAAGCATTCCAGTATCAGTGGGCCAGATATTGCGGCCACAGAATGAGGCATCTATAGAAGAGAGACCCAGGGAGGTTTAGGCTTCCTTCAGTCTTCTTGCTAACCACAGTAAAAATTGCTTTATATTTCCTGCTGCAAACATTTTGTACAGTAAGCTATATCTTAGAAATTCCCTACGCTATGATAAGAGGTACAAAACCTTCAACACTAAGAATTATCCATTTTCCCAGACCTGTTACTTCAATCCACACTTAAAAAACAATCTACTAGTCACCACTCGAATAAAAAAACTTTCAGAAAAAATTAAAATAAAATCTATGATTCACTACCCAGCCTAATATTGCATGTCGAGTTTCCTTATGAATAGCAACATTCATGCACACTGTACAGTAAGTGTATATTACCACCCCTTTGTCAGGGCACCCACGAATAAAATACTTCCTTACCACTGTGCTATAGTTGTAGCAACTTTATACACTATCCCTCCACTATGACAAATTTTTCCTTGTTACCTTATACAGAATAATATTTAAATAAGTATAACCCTCTTATTTATTATTTTAACCATAACCCTTTCCCCAAGAGCCCAGTTAGTTGTGAGAAGTTTTGGAACACACTTCTTACACCAATAATTTTGAAGAACGTGATTTCTATTGCTTATTATTCCCTCATTTACTTAAGATTGCTCTCAAATCATAAGTGTTGTACATACTTTTATCTTTCTCCATCTCTGATTTAGTTAATACTACTGTTTTGAGTATGGCATTTCAGTTACCAGTAATGGTCCTTCATTGAATGGGTAGAATCTGCTTATGGCAGTCTCTCTTTTAACACTTTTCTCGTGCTTTTTAACTAAAACTGAATCGTTCATCTTGTACTGTTCTGGGGTACCTCTCACTCACCTCTTCTTCCTTTTCTCTGCCTCCCTTGTTAGCAAATCACTAATATAATTGTATGATACTGGTTAAATATTATCATTCACTTGCAGCCAGCCATTCAGCCTACCTCAGAATTTGTTCTGCTTGTACTTACCCTCCCAAAATTTCAATGGAGAGACTTTCATGATGGAGTTTGGTAACCTATTCAGTACCATTTCAAATTCTACTCCTAGTTCTGTCCTCCTTGAATGTCTGCCCACACAATAAATTTAGCATAACCTGGCTGCCTCACATATGACTCTTGCAGTGAGGTTGTTTTGAGGATAGTACCTACAACTTAAAACTATGACTTACATTTTTCCATGCTAGAAACTCTTTGAACTATTTGGTCATAAACTGTGTTGCATTGTTGGACAATAGATTATTAGGTTTACAAACATTTTTAAACTATGATTTTTTATTTTAGCTATTACACTATTGGTAATTCTCTTTTTAGTTTTCTCTTTTTGTTTAATCAATTAGATGCACATTCCATCACAACAATGATGTATCCAATTCCTCCACATCCTGTAAGTAGCTGACCACAGAAGACCACTGCTGTTAATTCCTGCAGTTTACTCAGAATAACGACATACTGTAACAACAATAACGGCTTCTGATACGAAATGTAACAGTTGTGTTACTAAATGTGACACTTCTGTCACCGAATGTAACTGGGTTTTCTCTTTTGATGCTATCAATTGTCAGGATGAGCATTCTAAAGCATTCTGTCAGGGTGAAAATATTAAATAAATTAACTTTTCTCTCTTAACAACATGTGGGCAGGGTGGGTTCTTCCTTGGCTCGGGTATGAGGTCGAATGAAACATCATTTTTACATAAGAATAACTTTTATTGAAGATTTGTACAACTGTATCTTACGGAATATTCTGGTTCGGAGAGCGGCAGCTGTGTCGTTTGTGAAGTCTTCTGCTGCGGCAGCGGCAGCGGCGGCGGCGGCGGCGGCGTCTGATTACGCGTAGCGGTGTGTATCTCGTGTCGGAGTCTCGCCCAGCTGACGGGAGACGCGCAGCGCGAGGTGGACGGTTTAATTATTGCGAGCGAAGTCGTGCATCGGATGATACCTTGGGTGTGGCGTCCCAGTGTTTCTCTTCTCTATGCGGCCGCGTGTGTTGTGCGTCGACCAGCGGAGCGGCGCGGCGGGGGAAGGCCAGTGTCCGGGACTCGAACCACGGACTCCCGCTTGCCAGTCTTCGGCTGTCAGGTCTTCATCCCAGCTCACAGGTGACTGCTGATGTGAGGCCGTCTCCCTCCCGTCCTCACGAGTCACCCGGGTACGTAAAAATCAGACTTCAAATGCCTTTTAACTTCTGTCTTCTGGCGCCGCGGCTACTGCTTGCTATTCCATTACAGCGGCGGACTTGGTGCGTCTGTGCATGATGCCGTCTCTTCTTGCATGACGGTCTTCAGCACCGAAACTGACTGAAAACTTCTTCGTCTTCGTCTGTCTTCATCTGACTTCATCTGACTTCATCTGTCTGGCCCACTGCGTCTCGCGTATTTATTCACTTCAGTTTACTGGAGGTGAACGACTTCACGGTCATTGCCTCGTCTGCCACGTTGAAAAGCTTCTCGAAGAATCTTCTTAACGTCGGTCGTTGGCTCTTGGAATGTAGGTGAGGGCCTTTGATCACATGTGACGACTGAGAAACACGTGAGCCGGTCATTGCCTCTTCTGTCACGTTGAAAAGCTTCTCGAAGAATCTTCTTAACGTCGGTCATTGGCTCTTGGGATGTAGGCGAGGGCCTTTGCTCACATACGACAACTGAGAAACACGTGAGCCGGTCGGGCGATCCCCTGACGGCTGAATCGACAGCGCCCGCTTATGTGGAAGTCGCTGACTTCACGGTCATTGTTTCTTCTGTTCTGCTGTTCGGCCTGCTGCTTGCGAGTATGTAACTCTCTAAACTAAACCAAGTTTTTCATCTATATTCTAATTTCTAGTTCACTTTGATTTCACTAATTTATTTACTTAAGTACCACTCAACATTCCTCCACCCTTCGGAGAAATTCGCCCTCGAATTTATCACTCAACATTCCTCCACTCTTCACACGGCAAAAGCACAATCAATGAATACTCTCGACTTAGAAGATTACACACGCTTCACATTAAGTATGTTGAAAATACTTTATCACTTTACTAAAGCACTGTACGCTCATAAATCACATAGTTCACACATAAATGGTTGTAATAAGTGTAACAAATCTTTATGACAATGAATAAACAAAAATAGATTATTCACTTAGAAAGTAACATAGCAACACCTGTTTAATGTACCCTATACTAATGCAAGAATATCTATTCTACAGTATTGTTTATTTTAACATGAGACTGTTTAATAAAGAATGAAGTACAATAAACAAAATTAATACACTAGTGCTGAAAAGTAACTACTGAAGTACACCAGTTAAGAGTGTGGTATCCAGGTAACAGGGATTTGATGAAGTGGTATATTATTATTTGGCTTCTTTTTTCGTCTTAGATAAAAGAAACCTGTACAAAGTAGAAACACCAACACAAGGGTTCCAGATATACCCGTTCCTAGCATTATAATTTTAGTTTTGTGTTCACCTTTTAATTTTAAAACATGTTGCATCATAACATTGGCATCAATTTTGCCTTGCTGTGAGTTTATGAACATATCTAATGACTTCAGAAGGGAACTGTCAAGGGAGTCATTGAGGTAGGACAGGTTTTGTGTAGGAAATGCTTGCATGGCGTTTTCTGGCCAATAAATCAGAGGCAAGGATGAATTAACATTAGTTGTACCAGTGATTGTTGCGGGTAAATGAAAATTCGCTCCTGAGATGGAACATAACGTGCCGTTAATTATTAGCCCGCTTCCATGCAGTTCAAAATGTTGTAATGTTGTAGCTACACCGTTCTCGTAACATTGTGCAAAAATATCAGTTGGATTGCTGACTGCATATAACCAGTGATTTTCTACTTGCTCGAAAAAACGTGATGTGGAAGTTAATATATCGCGTGGGCAATTGATGGCGTCAGATTGTTCGAAAAATAATTGAGATTCACAACTATTGGCATGTAATTGGATTGCGCGAGATGGACATATAATAACTTGTTCGAATGTGCAACTATTTAATTCAGAAGTTGTCATTACCGTGCTCGTATTGGTGGTTTGGGAGATTAAAAATACTTGGTGTGTCCGGAACTGTACAAATTTATTTATTTTGCCCCACTTTACCGGAAATGAGTGTACTCTGTAACAGTCATATATACCCATTTTATCTGTAACCGGGAAAGATATACGAACTCGTATTCTTGCATTATCTGTGTCAACTAGTACTGTAGCTAAGTGGTAATACTGTGGTAAATGTTTCTTATCTGCAGGAAATATTAACTTTAGTGAATCTGGCAATTGTTTTTCAATTTTAACTAATAATGAGATGAATGTAACCGGCGATAGTAATGTGGGTGACAAATGTCCCTGTACTGCATAGTGGATGGCTTCCTTTAATTCCTCCGCTGCTAGCCGTGCATCTATCACTTGATCAGTGAGTAGCCTAAGCGATCTTGCTACTGCAAGTTTCTTATCCACAATATCGAGCCTTGTTTGTATGACCTTTAGGTCTTTATTCAGCGTAGCAGTAGTACCTAGAAGATAATCGTTTAATTCTTGGGTGAGGTTCCTGATGACCTTGGTATTAGTAAAAACTGTTTGCTCCAATCCGTTTAATCTTGTCGTGTGCCATTCTATAGTGCCTTTATTTAGTTCCGCGGTACTCTCTATGTTCTGTAATGAATTATTTAACTGATTAATATCTTCGTTATCCGCTGTACCGAAAATGGTCTTTAGTAGTTTACCTCCTGCGTCCACCCATCCACGTTTAGCTCGTTTAACGGTCTGCGGAAGTATATCTTGTAACTGACGCAACTGTCCTCTCAACTGTTCGTATGAGTACTGTAGTGTTTTAAATTCACTGGATATTTCTTCAAAAATCTCTGGTGAACTTGTCCTTTCATGTAGCGTATCAAATTCTAATTCAAGGTTCTTAAGTTCATTACGTAAGGCCCATAAATTATACTCTAATGAAATAGTCCACTTGTGATTGGTCAGAATTACAGTACCCTGTTTTACAAAAATTACACCACTCATCAACTGATTGATCTGTAGTCCGTTATTCGTATTGGTCAATAATGCAATTATGATGAGCAGTACAGTCACAATGTAGTTGTCCATTATGCTAGAGGCGTTACCTGAAAAAGCAAACAACATGGTTATGGACCTACCAACCTAGTGAAAACAAAAACAAAGAAAAGAAGGAATACATTGTTAACTACAAGATCTTCATGTTTCTACGTTCAAATTTTCTTTCTTAGAAATTAAACCATTATCATGTATTAATTATTTACATTTGTATATTATCCACAGTCTACTAAGATTCCACTAGGACATTCGTACTCTTGGTCGAAGATTGTATGGTGCCATGTCTGTATGTTGTGCTGGCGTGGCCACTCTTTTTCCTTTACGGGAACTTCCTCCACCCTTCGGAAAAGCAGACACTATTTTTGAAGGAATTACTTCTGGAGCGCCCTTAAAAGGTTTTAAACGACTTGCATGGACAATGGTAGTTCGGGTGGGCAGTTGCAATTTAACGTTGACTGGTGACGTGATCTCAATAATTTGATAAGGACCTCTGTAGTTTGTTACAAATTTCTTCGTTTTTCCTCTCGCAATATAAGGAGTTGAAACCATAACCCACTGACCTATTTTGTAATTTGGATATTTAGCTTGGGTATTACCTAATCTTTCCTGTCGTTCCAAAGCCTTTGTATTAGATTTTTGAACCTTTTTCCATACATCCTTCATCATTCGACTGAAATCTCTTACTGTTTCTCCGACTTTTCCGTTTTTCTGCCTGATTATATCAAAAGGGGACGGCATTTTTCTGCCATAGACCACTTCATAAGGTGACATGCCAGTTGCTTCATGCGTTTTGGCGTTGTATACCGACACGATTATTGGTAAATACGTATCCCAATTAGAATGTTGTTCGTTAATATAATAACTAAGCATCTTGCCAATTGTCCGATGAACTCTTTCTGTGCGCCCGTTGCACTGAGGGTGTAGCGGAGTTGTGCGTGATTTACGTATTTTTAGTAAGTGGCATAGCTGTTTCATTAGTTCAGACATAAAATTAGATCCCTGATCTGTGATAATAGCTTCAGGTATGCCAAATTTAAGTATCCAGTTGTTAACTAAAGCTTGGGCAACTGTATTTGCTTGCTGATCTGGGAGACTCACCATAGCTAGATAGCGTGAAAAGTGATCTATAATTGTAAGGACATACTTATTACCAGCAGGTGTTTTATGAAATGGCCCGTAGAGATCGATTCCGCAGATTTGAAATGGACATGAAGCTTCGGGGAGCCTCTGTAAGGGTATTTTTGAACGAGAAAGTTCAGCTCGTTGTGCGCACGCAATGCAATTACGAACGTACTGCGCAACATCCTGCTTTCTGGTTTGCCACCAAAATCGCTCTGCTACACGTCTTTCGGTTGTCCGCTGTCCACCGTGTCCTGCAAGGATATGATCGTGGGCCTCTGCCATTATTTCTTGTCTAAGGTGTTGGGGAACAACAGTTCGCGGTCCAAGTTTTGTTTTACGGCATAATACACCATCTTCAAAGCAAAATTGTTTTTGAGTTGCGTATTTTTTGCATTCTGTATCCTCATCTTGTGCCTTTCTCCAGTCCTCAGTATCTCGGCCTGTTGCTTCCAAAAGTGCTATTTTCCGACTTAGACAATCTGCATTCGTGTGTTTTTTGCCTGGTTTATGGATAACTTCGAAATCCATTTCGGAAAGACATAGGGCCCAACGGGTAAGACGACTAGATGGATCCTTTAACCCAAGCAACCATTTTAAAGCTGCGTGGTCTGTAATGACCTTGAATTTCCTACCATACAAGTAGCATTTAAAGTATTTGATGCCATAAATAACACTTAACAATTCTTTCTCCGTTGTGGAATAATTTCTTTCTGCTGTTGTTAGTTGTCTCGAAGCGTAGGCTATGGGGTGTTCCGCGCCATTAATATTGTGACTCAAAACAACTCCTACTGAATGACCACTTGCATCACAGGATAAAATAAATTCTTTATTATAATCTGGGTAGGCTAATACTGGACTGTGTGTTAACTTATCTTTAAGGGTTTGAAATGCTGATTCACAATCTTCAGACCAATGAAATTTTGCACCCTTTTTCAATAATTGGGTTAAGGGTCGGGCAATTTCAGCGAAATTTTGAACATATTTTCGGTAGTACGATGCGAGACCAATGAAACTTTGTACCTCCTTAACGCGTTGTGGTGTTGGGAAGTCCTTAACTGCCGAAATTAATCGAGGATCTGTTTTAATTCCTTTTTCACTAATGACATGCCCTAGGTATGTAACCTCTGTCAATGCAAAAGTACATTTTTCCATATTTAATGTTAATTTAGCTTTTCTAAGTCTCTGAAAAACATTACGCAGACGCACAGCATGTTCATTAATGTCTTTGGAGAATACAATAATATCGTCGAGGTATACACAACATTGCTGAGTTTTGAGTCCTCGCAATACTCCATCGAGTAGTCTTTGAAAAGTTGCTGGTGCATTTTTCAAACCGAAAGGCATTCTTTTAAATTGCCAGTGGCCTCCAGGGGTAGAAAATGCTGTTTTATGCCTATCTTCAGGGGCAACTTCCAATTGATGATATCCGCTACGTAGATCGATTGTTGAAAAGTATTTACTGTTACCCAAACTGTCAATGATATCTGTAATGTTTGGAAGAGGATAAACATCTGAGATAGTTTGTTTGTTAAGGTGTCTGTAGTCACAACAAAATCTATATCGTTTCGTACCGTCGGGAGACTTCTTTGGAATAATTACGATATTTGAATTATAAGGCGAATCAGAATATTCTATAATTCCATCTTTTAGATGCTGTTCTATAAATTCATCCAGTACTGGCTGTAAGTGATGCGCAACTCTATAAGGCTTCCTATAAACTGGGGGGCTATTTCCTGTTGGGATCCTATGCTGTGTGATATCTGTTGCTGGCAGTGGACCTTCTGCATTAAATAAATCTTGAAACTCAACTAAAACTGCTTCTATCGTGTCTCTATCCTTTCCTTGCAAATGCTCAATCTTCTGGCGTAATGCGGTTTTATAGGCGTCTGGTTTCTGACCATCATTAATATCTGACCAAATGAAATCTTCTTCTTCAAAAGTACTGACTGTAGCTATTAATATTCCCTTATGCAACTCTTTGTCCTCCACTCCGAAATTGTCAATATGTACCGGTACTTTTCTTTCTCCCTCAACGTCTTGAACCCGTACAACACTTCTACGTACAAAACAATGTGATACATCTAATTCCTCATTTTCCTCTAAAGGCTCTATTAGACACACTGTATCTGTAGGTACTTCGGGGTCAACGGCCATCCAGAAAAGTTTTCCTGAGCCAGATGGTATCTGATCCCGCGAATCAACCTTCAAGGACGTTGCACGCAGTGTAGTTGATTTCGCCTTCCGGTTAGGGAAATCTTGCGGCAGAGGGCCCTTTGCAGCGGTGTCACCTAGCTGAAACACTATTCCGCTAAGTTCTACAGTTTGCTGTCTGAGGTCAATTTTAGCGTGATGTTTATTCAGGAAATCCAGTCCTAGGATCGCGTCGTACCCGTCAGTTACCTTTGTTACCACTTCTACATCTTCCTTAAATTGTACACCGTGAATATAGAAAATCAGTGATGTACATCCTAATGACTTCACTGTACCTCCTCCTACTCCACTCAATCTATACCTTGGAGGGTCATATTTCTTTTCTCCAATACATTCATTACTTACTATTGATACGTTTGCGCCTGTATCCACTAGTATCCTTGCCTCTTTATCCTGTATGGTAGCAGATAACCAGCATTCCGCCTTCACATTAGCCTTAATGGCATGAAATTTTATTGGGAACGCCTGGCGGCGGTTCCGACATTCCCGTTGGAGTTTAACTGATTTCTATTTCCAAAAACTTTCTTAGACCTGCATTCCTTGAATGTGTGACCTATTCTTTGACAATTAGTGCATTGAGGTTGTCTGCAATTGTTTGCTATATGGCCCTGTCGATCGCACCTAAAACATCGTACTCCTGCTGAAAATACATTTCGCTTCTCCTTGTATCTCGTGGCAACGTCAATTTCTTCAAAAGCCGTCGCCACAGATACAGCTTCCGCTAAATTTTTAGGAAACTCTGCCCTGACACGACGGGACGTTTCAGGAGGTAACCCACGTAAAAATGTATCCAGAGCTCTATTTTCTGCCTCTTGTAAAATAACTGTATTTGCTTCATCACTAGTTGTCAACTGATAGGTGTTAATATTAACTTTTCTAATCCTATCGACAAAACTTTCTAACGACTCGTTTTGCCTCTGAGTGATAGTGTTTAACTGTTCCCTATAAAATCTACAGCTGTTCTGTTTTTGAAAACGTTTAAGCAATCCTTTCTTCAATTCCTCAAATGTTGGAGCATTCCGTAATTCTTCATGGTATAAGACGTGTGCTTTAGCCTCTCCTGTCAATCTTAACTTTGTCATTTGTAACAGCTGTTCATCTGACCATGATCCTAACTTTGCAGCTGCTACTAAATCATCAAAAAAGGCTGTTACGTCCTCGCCAGGTTTACCTGAAAAAGGAGTTACTAAGGCTGCTGCTGAGGAATCTAGGGTGGGAGGGATTGAACTGGTTTGCCTAACCTCACTCAACTGTTTAAATAATGCATTATTATCACTTTTAAGCTGTTCTATCTGATTAACTAAGATCTGAATAGCTTCCTCAGTAGAAACCGCTTGTGGTGCTGACTCTGACTTTGTACGATTTCGTGTCATCATTTTACAAACTATTAGTTACACAATATTACCACACTGAATGAAAAAGATGTTTAAATATTTTCGACAAACTCTTAAAATTATGAGAGAGAATACGCATCTAAATAAAGAAAATATTACGACTGCTATGCAAACCCCTATCCTTTCACACATTAAACAATCCTAACTGTGGACCTTTAGTGACTGTCATTCACACCTCATATTGAGCCAAGGGTTTTTTCTCTGACACCAAATGTAACAACTATAACGGCTTCTGATACGAAATGTAACAGTTGTGTTACTAAATGTGACACTTCTGTCACCGAATGTAACTGGGTTTTCTCTTTTGATGCTATCAATTGTCAGGATGAGCATTCTAAAGCATTCTGTCAGGGTGAAAATATTAAATAAATTAACTTTTCTCTCTTAACAACATGTGGGCAGGGTGGGTTCTTCCTTGGCTCGGGTATGAGGTCGAATGAAACATCATTTTTACATAAGAATAACTTTTATTGAAGATTTGTACAACTGTATCTTACGGAATATTCTGGTTCGGAGAGCGGCAGCTGTGTCGTTTGTGAAGTCTTCTGCTGCGGCAGCGGCAGCGGCGGCGGCGGCGGCGGCGTCTGATTACGCGTAGCGGTGTGTATCTCGTGTCGGAGTCTCGCCCAGCTGACGGGAGACGCGTAGCGCGAGGTGGACGGTTTAATTATTGCGAGCGAAGTCGTGCATCGGATGATACCTTGGGTGTGGCGTCCCAGTGTTTCTCTTCTCTATGCGGCCGCGTGTGTTGTGCGTCGACCAGCGGAGCGGCGCGGCGGGGGAAGGCCAGTGTCCCGGACTCGAACCACGGACTCCCGCTTGCCAGTCTTCGGCTGTCAGGTCTTCATCCCAGCTCACAGGTGACTGCTGATGTGAGGCCGTCTCCCTCCCGTCCTCACGAGTCACCCGGGTACGTAAAAATCAGACTTCAAATGCCTTTTAACTTCTGTCTTCTGGCGCCGCGGCTACTGCTTGCTATTCCATTACAGCGGCGGACTTGGTGCGTCTGTGCATGATGCCGTCTCTTCTTGCATGACGGTCTTCAGCACCGAAACTGACTGAAAACTTCTTCGTCTTCGTCTGTCTTCATCTGACTTCATCTGACTTCATCTGTCTGGCCCACTGCGTCTCGCGTATTTATTCACTTCAGTTTACTGGAGGTGAACGACTTCACGGTCATTGCCTCGTCTGTCACGTTGAAAAGCTTCTCGAAGAATCTTCTTAACGTCGGTCGTTGGCTCTTGGAATGTAGGTGAGGGCCTTTGATCACATGTGACGACTGAGAAACACGTGAGCCGGTCATTGCCTCTTCTGTCACGTTGAAAAGCTTCTCGAAGAATCTTCTTAACGTCGGTCATTGGCTCTTGGGATGTAGGCGAGGGCCTTTGCTCACATACGACAACTGAGAAACACGTGAGCCGGTCGGGCGATGCCCTGACGGCTGAATCGACAGCGCCCGCTTATGTGGAAGTCGCTGACTTCACGGTCATTGTTTCTTCTGTTCTGCTGTTCGGCCTGCTGCTTGCGAGTATGTAACTCTCTAAACTAAACCAAGTTTTTCATCTATATTCTAAATTCTAGTTCACTTTGATTTCACTAATTTATTTACTTAAGTACCACTCAACAATACTGCATTGTGCATACAGCAACAGTGTGCTCTTTAACTTTTGACAAGTAATGCAAAATTCCAGTAACATTTATTTCCTTGGTGACTCATGATCCTAAGGTAATAATACTCATTCATATCTATAATATATTTTTTGACTTAAATTTGCAACACTTATTTGTACTTACCAAGTTACTAATTTTATGCCATCTTTGGGTATACATAGTAACCATTTCTCATTGTAATTCTTGCTGTGAAATAAAGTCCCTTGTACAGTTTCCACTAGTCACTGGTGATCATATTGTCTTGTTGTCAGTTATTAATATAAATGCTCCCTGCATTGTAACAGAAAGCTCTTGCATCTTTTTCACATCTATAAACGTTTAAAAAAGGAATTTCAAAGTTTTCTCTTTCTTTTACATCTCAGTTTGACATTATGCCCTACAGGTAGCATAGATAGACAGTCTGGTACAGTACTGCTACTGTACACTGTGTAGTAGGAACAACTCTATTTAAAATCGAAGTAGTGATGGGGAGGGATCTCAAGGCATGCCATCACACCCATGCTGCCCATGGTACCTCACCCACACTTACATTCTGCTTAGAAACTGAAAAATAAAGAGATGCACATACATCTTCCTAGCAGTGGATACTTGGGTGGTGGCTCCAATGCCAAAAAAAGAAGTTCAAGTACTACACCTGTAAAATTCACTTCAAAATTTTGTGGATAATCACTGGCAGTCATCAAATCAGCCACTGAACTGTCAAATATGCAAACTTACATGTGCCAGGCATACAGCAGCAACAGTTGAGAATGAGACATGGATGTACTAATTTAGAAGTCTAATCATAGCGTCAAAAACATGGCAGATATATATGACAGAGAAGTATGATATTTTTTATGAGAATAATGGTCAATACCCTTCTTGTACAACACATCTGGAGATAAAAAACTGAACTGATATCTCCAGCAGAATGCAGCACCAACTGATGGCAGATGACTAAAATCCGATACAGCACAGACTCTACCACCATCTAGTGGAAGGAATGTGAAGGCTATACCTCAGGAGTGAAAGCAGATGTGGCCTGCAGCTTTTTCTTATGCTGCAATAACATCTAACGTCCTGTATGAATTGTAAATGGAGCCAACTGACATATACAGCAAATCACTGTATTTTCATGTCATAGATTGAGTTCTCCATAGTGATCCATTTTGCAAAGAACATATCACACAATCGAAAAATAAAGGTATCACGGTACAGCACACATACAATACCTATATACATATTTAACTCCTCATCCTTATCGTGAACTTCACTTTCTGTGGCGATCAATAATGTGTTGTATAGGCTACACATGTTTGTGACACTTGGACACTTTAAATATACACATTGTGTTGGGTCTTGAGATGTCAACTTCATCATATCACACTCAGACATATCGATAATGAATGCATTGTTGCTGTGAAGATAATAATGCATTGAGAGAATGGATTATACGCAGCTGTCACACCGTCCTCGATGGATTTTTGCTTGCTGCACAATTTATACCACTCCATATCACTGTAAATCACTGAACATTCCCCATTTTCTCTATAACTTCAAAGTCTATGTCAGGTACTACACCAACATTAACATGCTTTGGTGCATTGGCTGTCAGTTGATAAGTAGTATTGAACAAGAACACTCTTTAACAACTTAGCCGATGCTTTATGAGCAGTGCAACTGTTGGACATAGTGATAGCTGTAAGTCTGGAAACAATTCCATGTCCTACTCTGTTATATTTGGTACCACAGCAGAGATCTTTTCTGCCACTGACTTGGGGGTGGAGGTGATGGACATAGTGGAAACTCAAAGTCTGGAAAGAATTTGCCATGCTGCCTTGATTTCCACTTCAGCATATCACGATCTGCATCAGGGAACTTTTTTGGATGCTGACTTGATTTCTGCATCTGCTGCTGATAAAACATATTTGATTTACAGTCACGTTTGTTGGGAGCTGCATCACAGAGTGTGTCTGCATGTCAGCTTGATATATACTGCTGCTGTTCAACTATATCAGGCACTGAATTGTCTGCACCATGGAGATGTTGAACTGAGAAAGACAGAAGAAAACCATGAGAAACTCATATATCCTCACACATAACAAATAATAAACATTGAGAGTGAGCAATGGTTTAACACTTACAATCAAGTGCGCTAGACAGTTTCTTCTGGTTCAAGGTGGTAGATTCATAATTATCAGCCTTTCACTATGGAGTTTGTGGCATAAGTGATGGGTTCACTAGATTGCTAGTAAGCCTGAATGCCACGAATGAGTGGTGGGGAATGAACAACTACTGCACCTTAGGACTGGAACAACTATTTTGGATTGCACAAATATTCCTGGGTCAGGTATCTTGAGTGAAAGGTAGTCAAAGACGTCATGGATTCTAAACACAGAAATATACTAGTTAGTACCTGTAGGACAGTGTCATAAGTATACTGTTACCCTGGTCGGTGGTTTAATGCACTGGAATGTCACATATGAATAATACGCTAGAAATTCGTTGGAGAGACTTCTGAAGTGATCTAATGGATGGGCTCTATAACAGTTCCATAACATCTGTACACATAATATATTTTACACACTGGATGGATTCGCTGATATGTGTCAGGCTTTTTAAAATGAATTCACTGTATGGTATTATCAAGGCTGATGTATATTTTCACTGTTCCTGGGTGGGTTTCGTCTCTGTCGATATCAAATTTCCGTCACACCAAGGTGGATATACAATTAAAATCGGTGTTAGTTAAAAAATAATACTCACCCCTCAAAAGAGTTTGTGGGTCACTGCAGTACTTCTGGCTGAGAATCCTTGGCAACTAGTTGGGAACCTACTGCAATCTGAATTCACTTCAAGATCTACTGCTTGCATCTATGGAGTCTACTATTGGTACTTCTACTACCACTAAAATCACTAGTACTATACCAACTGAACCACAATGACCCACATATCTATATGAACTATGTAGCACATTTTCCTGTACAAGCACACTTACAAATCATCAGAAATGAGGGGTGTGATGTGTGGGTGGTATGTGATGTGTAGTTTGCTTGGTGAGTGTTGTGTGTGCTGTGTGAGTTGGGTTAGGTGTGAAATGCACAATTTATGGTGTGTGTGGTGTGTCATATAGGTGGTTAGTCATATGTTGTGTGTTGTATGGTGTGGTATGGTATGGCCTGGTGCAGTGTTTCCTGTGTTGTGTATGATGTTGAGTGGTGTGTGGTGAGGTATGGTGTAGTATATAGTGTGTGGGATGTATGATTATGTTGTATGTGGTGGTTGCTGTGTTTGTTATCTGATATGTGGTGTGTGATGGTGTTTGATGTGTGTAGTGTATGACATGTACTGTATGTGGTGGGTGTCATGTATGTTGTATGATTTATGTTGGGTGTATGATATGTGACTTCTGATGCATGTGGTGTGAGATGTATGTGGTTTGTCGTCTGTGGTATGGTGTGTGATGTCCTCTGTGATGTGTTGTCTGTAGTGTGCTCTGGCACTTGGTGAGTCATGTGCTTTTTTGTGTTTGGTGTGATGTGGTATTGTGTATGATGTACCTTGTGGTATGTTGTGCTATTTGTGTTTGGTGTGTGTTGTGGTGTGTGTTTTCTGGCATGTGTGTTGAGGTATGATGAGATGAGTGTGGTGTTCAAGACTTTGATGTTGCTTGACCTAAGCCTCACAACTTAGAAAAGTGGCTATGTATGCTCTGCAAACCTTCATACAACGAATTGCAGAGTATATGTTATTTCACTGCTAGTCATTCCCTTCCCTATTCCACTCACAAATTGGGCACTGCGATAATAATTATGTGTCTCTGTACATTAAGTGTTCTATGTCAGTTAATTTTCAAATGTTCAAGTGTGGTGAACCTGTGTGACTTATAATTTGCAAGATGGATCGCTGTGGAGAGATTCAGTCTGTAATGGATGTCTCTTAAACTGCTCTTCGATTATATTTTCAGTGTGCGCTTGAATATAAAGTTAGTGTTCCTGACTTGTGGTCAGTATTAAATACTGTCCTGAGACGTTACCACATGTGCAAATATGGAATATCATGTCAGGTTTATGACTGGATTGAACAGAGGACCTGTATTCATCAAAATCTGTGTGAATCTCCCCAGTTCCTAGTTGTGGTTTTGGACCTGTAGCACAGTTTTAATCTGCCAGGAAGTTTCATATCAGCGCACACTCCGCTGCAGAGTGAAAATCTCATTCTGGAAACCTCCCCCAGGCTGTGGCTAAGCCATGTCTCCGCAGTATCCTTTCTTTCAGGAGTGCTAGTTCTGCAAGGTTCGCAGGAGAGCTTCCGTAAAGTTTGGAAGGTAGGAGACGAGGTACTGGCAGAAGTAAAGCTGTGGGACCGGGCGTGAGTCGTGCTTCGGTAGCTCAGATGGTAGAGCACTTGCCCGCGAAAGGCAAAGGTCCCGAGTTCGAGTCTCGGTCGGGCACACAGATTTAATCTGCCAGGAAGTTTCATAAATTAAACCGCTCCGTTTCCGCATTACGACAACGGCTGCACTGTTTTCCATGTTCCGTCCCTCCCCCCCCCCCCCTTCCTATTCATACGTAATATGTTAAGTTTATTTATGTTGAGGTCCACTTGAAGTCCGCTACATCCTCGTTCCTCTGCTGATATTCTTGCATTTGCAGACAGTCTATTTGTATTGCAATTTCGTCCGCAACGTCCTTACGGAGCTTCCAGAATTATCACCGAAGGTTATTTATACGGGGGGGGGGGGGGAGGAGTGAGAAGTTCCCGTACCCCTAGTATCGAATCATAATTAATTTGATTTGTTGTACCACAAGTACTTACTTACGTGTTAAGTGTGCGGTATGTAAGTGTGTTCCCCACCACGCAGTAAACACATTTCCATACACTTCCATGTTGTTCTTGACTTATTTTTAGGCATGTCGCTGTTCTAGTGCAAAATGCATCCTCAACAGCATTGGCCAGTTCTCTGTTTGTAGTATAACGACGCGCAGATACACGCAACTTAATGACTTCCCATTACGATTTGTTGGGTATGGTGAAGTCAGGACATGTTGGCGGCCATTTCAAGGAAGCTGGTGTTGCTGATGAACTACGAACTATCCACAGTCCTGGAAAGCGTTCATTTAGGAAATCGCGCACAGCAATAGCGTAGTGACGAGGTACTCCGTCTTGCTGTTGCCATGTGCGTTCTGTGAGGCCCCTTACCTGGGGCTGAGGTATTAACTACATGTGTAAATAATCTGCGCCATTCACAGTCCCCATTCACAGTCCCTCCAAAAAAGTATGGTTATCGCTGCCCATATCATTACGTGAGGCGAGTTCCTTTCTAACTCGATTGTGTAATGTGATGTCTCCTTGGCCCAAAGGACAATAATTTCTAGCAGGTGAGCTGCGATAAATGACACATTTATCTGAAGACATAATGGTGGTACGGTTCACTGCATTTGGAAATTGAGTTAAGGAGGTATGTAACGGAAAATGTAAACATTTATTTGAAAAATCATTACAGCCATATTTATTAATGTACAAATCTAAAATGTTCCATGTGTAGAGAAAAAGAGCTTGTTTTAACGGAAAATACAATAAAATATATAGGATTAGTAGGATTAATATATTGACTGAAATTTTTAATTTTTAATTTTCTTTTTTATAAAAAGCCATAACTCAAATTCTAATCATGCAATTAATCTGAAAATTTTATTAATTTTATTAATCTATGGCACAAATTGTGTCATGTACAGAATTTTTAATTTTGCATATCAAAACTGAACTATTTTTTTCTACGTACAATCATCTAAAAATCAGAATGTAATTGCAGGACCTCGTATTTTTTAGTTCCAGCAAGACGTTGTGAACATTTCCTGAAAATTTCACAGCAATAGCGCATATACTGTGTGAGAAAAGTCTTCTAATAACGAAAAAATTGAAAACAGAGAAAATGAGGTTCAAAGATTTTCTTCTCATACTTCTACATGTAATAAGTTTACCTCAGTTTTAATATTCTCCGTACTGCTACTCCTCATCCTCAGGGTTTTCTTTTCTCTCCTCTTCGAATCTGCCTGCCCTATATCTGCAGGCAAGACACTGAACTGTTAGCGTTCTGCCGGCCGCGGTGGTCTAGCGGTTCTGGCGCTGCAGTCCGGAACCGCGGGACTGCTACGGTCGCAGGTTCGAATCCTGCCTCGGGCATGGGTGTGTGTGATGTCCTTAGGTTAGTTAGGTTTAAGTAGTTCTAAGTTCTAGGGGACTTATGACCTAAGATGTTGAGTCCCATAGTGCTCAGAGCCATTTTTTTGTTAGCGTTCTTAACCCTGCTCTCGTCGATAGTGTAAAATGCTTTTGTTGTAAACAGACCAGGATCTACACCAACTCTCTTCAGTACTTCAATTCTGCCATTATTTCCGTTATTGTAACATAAATGGCATCATAGACACCTATTTTGAGTACTTCAAGTCAACTGAATGTTCTTTTTGAGCATCTAATCCAAAGTAAATTATTGAGGCTTTCATTGGCATTTTGTGTCTTTCCGTGAAGACACTTCCTCAATAAATCAGGGTTTGCAAGAAACCTGAATGTGGGCCTAATTGCATTCATAACAGGTTCTGGTAATGAGTGCTTATATGAATACGTCTCATTTCTGTTGTTGAATTTATACCAATTGTCTTTCGGACACAGATTATGCACTGGTGTTTGGACAGTCTGTGCAAAAAAAATTGACCACATAGCACACCTCATTGCCTCAAAATTATGTGTGTTTTTCCTGATAGCTCTCCCATAAAATAACTGAAGAGAGTCCATTTCTTTCAGAGTAAGCCTGCCTTTCTCCTAGTGGTTTTCCATCCTCAAGTACTTCACCTTTTTTCCCTTTCAACAAGTGACGAAGCCTACCACCAAGCCTGTTTTGGATGTGGCCAACACATTCCAACTTTTCTATTGTTGTATTGTACGGATTTTTATCTGTTACAGCTCTGAAGGAAGGGGAGTCCCAACCACCAAGGTATTTAGTACATCTAACACCACATTGGTCCACAGATCTGGAGAACATCCTCACAACTGCAGCGGCCTCCATGCCCCCACTTGGGCCACTATAATTTTTAGAGAACGTTACTGCATGCTTTTCTTGCAGCAGTTTCTCAGTGTCTTCATTGTTGGACATTTTCCTTGTTGCACACTGGTAGCAGTATTTAGACATAATTTCTACATCTAAAACTTTACCTGAGTCAATTCCAATAATAGATGCAACTCCATACAGAGATGTGTGACCGCTTTTCATCCAGGTCCCATCTACAGACACACACAGGTCCGTAACGTTTGTAGGAGATTCACTGTCATGAATATCTACTCCAGGATCTATTTCTTTTTGGTTTATTTCCACCAAATCCTCCACTGCTTTCTTCATAGAAACTTTGGCGGTATCGCATACAGCATCAGACATTTCTTTATTTATCTTTTCAAACTTTGCACAAAGTGTAGGCATGTTCAGAAAACCATACAATAAGTTATCTCCTTCCCTGTCCTGTCCGAGGCATCTCAGAGCATATGCTGACCTAAAATTGCTTTCATAGATAGCAGTGTCAGTTTTTTGGAGGAGGAAAATGAAAATTCATAGGCACACGAATTACGAAGTGGTTTAAAATCACAAGGTATTCCCATTCTTCTTTCTTCAACAACAATCATGCATTCCGTATTTTTACAGATATGAAAATGAAAACTTTACAGCCTGGCAAAGAAGCTCTAAATCAGTAAGTCTTAATCTAGTGGAATTCATATCTACATCATTCACGCGGCTCTACAATCCTCCTGTCCCAAGTTTCGATGCTGAAGCTGAGAGCTTATGTTCTCCATTTCGAGCTGCTTCCTCTTTTTCGTTGGTAAACCGATTTCCATGAGACCTCCGTTTCCTAAATACAGTTTTTTAACCACCCATTATGCATAAATCTTGACTTCCACGTAAAGGTTAGCTAAGTCAACCTTCAACCTACTAATACGTGTTACCTAATATTTGTTAGTATTGTGATAACAAAAATAAACCACATGGAAGAAATTTTCAGGCAAAGATATAGATGTTAGCCAGAGATGTACAGTGTGAGTCACTAGCTATTGGCACCTAGAGTAAGTCTGAAAGTATGATAGCTGAAAAATGTGTGGGACAAATATTGCATGGGACAACGGGGGCCATAATATGACGTTGGTTTTTTTGCTCCTAGATGGGGTCACGTCAGAGATATGAAGGTCAACTATGTTTTATTAAATGGCATGCTATAATTTGGTACTTATTTTCTGATAGCGGCTATCGATACGAATCCAATGATGTGTAACAGTAAGGTCTTTGAAGGTCAACGAAGATAAAAAAGGCGGCATGAACGTCCATTTACAGAAGGTATTCGAAGTGATGAGCACTCGTATCAATGCGGTGCTGCTATCTTCTTATCATGGACTGAGTGGTATTCCTTATCACTTCAGCACTTATCAGACCACATGCTCTGACAATTCTCTCTCATATATCGTGCAAATAGTAAACATTCGCTGAATACGGCGTATCCATCTAAGGTGCCATTGTCATGTAAACACCATTTGACGCTTTCGCAATACAACACTAATAGGAACGGCAAGACTAGTATCGTCGAATCAAGCGAATGTGAATTATGTATTCCTTCGAAAAACAAGTCGACATGCTTTTCATTTATGGAGAATGCCAACGAAATTGAGTGAGAGCTAGAGACTTATACGCTGAAAGATATCCTCAACGTACACACCCAACATGTCGCACAGTTAAATATGTGTATGATAAATTGAGAACAACTGGATCTTTCACGCATCGGAAATATATCCAGCAAAGGAAAGTTACTAACGAGGAAAGCAAGATTGGTACTCTCGACACTGTGGTTCGAGATCCTTGTGTTAGTTCGGGTCATATCGAAAGGGAATCTGTCATGAGCCAGAGTAGTGTTGTTCGTGTTCTGCATCACCATAAATATCATCCTTACCACATCAGTCTCCACCAAGAATTAACTGGCACGGATTGTATGCATTGCATTGAATTCTGCAATGGGCTCAACTTCAGATTCAGAGGGATGACACATTTATTAATTTGATTTTATTGATTTACGAGGCTTCTTTCACGAACCATGGAAATCTTAAATTGCGTGTCATGCATTATTGGGCAACTGAAAATCCACGTTGGCTGCGGCAAATTGCACACCATAAACCGTGGTTAGGGAATGTTTGTTGTCGGATTCTGGAGGACAGAATAATAGGCCCCTATTTCATCGAAGAAAATTTTAATGGTAGGAAGTACACCACATTCCTGCAAGAAAAATTAGATCTGTAATTGGAAGAAATATCTTTAGAAACAAGGAACAGAATGTGGTATCAACACAATGGGCTGATGGCTAGAAATGAGTTGCAGAGACAATTCCCAAATCGTTGTATTTGACGCGGAGGAGATGTGTCGTGGCCGGCTTTTTTCTTGTGGGGATTCGTAAAAGACATTGTTTATAAAGACGTTCCAACTACATCTGAAGATATGCAAGAGAGAACTGTCAGAGCACGTACTTGGATTAGTGCCGATGTGATAAGGAATACCACTCAATCCATGATAAGAGGGTTGCAGCACTGCATCGATACCATTATGTCCGTCCCTGGTAGCTGAGTAGTCAGTGCGACGGAATGTCAATCCTAACAGCCCGGGTTCAGTTCCCGTCTGGGTCGGAGATTTTCTACGCTCAGGCACTGGGTGTTGTGTTGTCCTTATCCTCATCCTTTCATCCCCATCGACATGCAAGTCGCCGAAGTGGCTCCAGCTCGAAAGACTTGCACCAGGCGAACGGTCTACCCGACGGGAGGCCCTAGCCACACGCATTTGCATTTGTTGATACCAATACTCATCACTTCGAACACCTTCTGTAAATGGGCGTTCATGTCTCCTTTTTGACCTTCGTTGACCTTCAAAGATATTACTGTTTTACATCATTGGATTCGTCTCGATAGCCGATATCAGAAAATAAGTACCAAATTATAGCATCACATTAAAAAAAAAAAAAGTTGACTTTCATGTCTCTGAAGCGACCCCACCTAGCAACAAAAAACCAATGTCATATTATGGCCCCCATTGTCCCATGCAAGTTTTATCCCACAATCTTTTCAGCTCCTATCATACTTTCGGAACTATTCTTGGTGGTAATAATTAGTGACTCACCCCATAGATATGAAACCTTCACGGGTGATCAGCCGAGTGGCGTCGTCTTCTAGTCGCAACGTTTAAAAAATGGACTGCGATCCATCATCTTCAGGCGAAGTATCGGGATGCTACTGCTGCTTTCATCTGATACTTTCCCCTCTTTGGGGAAGTGTGAGGGGGAGTTTGTAGCCTTTCGGCTTTTACTCCCCTGTGTACATGTGTGTGTGATTTTTCTATAGTTTTTTGGTGTCTGTGATATTTGATGATTGTTGTGAATGTGTCTGGTACTTGCCTGAGGTAGGCGAGATGATTGGTGTTATATGGGAAGAAACTGGATTATGGATTGGGTATTGGGATTTTCTCTTCGACTTAATCGTCGAAGATCGTCATAGGGCGCTTGTGCCTATCGCGGGACATGTCATACCGACCTAGGGAGTGGATGAGTGCATTTCCGGATCTGGAAGAACCTTCATAGAAGGCCCTTGCCAGATCTTGGAAACGCTCTCTCAGAAGTGGGATTTCGGCTGCGGCGTGCAGGTCGTCTGTGGGGAATCCAAGAGGTAGATGCAGTGCCCTTCTGAGGGCGCGGTTCTCCGGCCTCTGGAGTTTGTCCAGGTGCTGCTTTGCCGCGTATCCCCAGACAGGGCACGCATACTCCATTACCGGCCGGATCAGGGCCTGGTATACATTTACTGCTACTGGGCAGGGAAGGGAGCTGGTTGTATTCAGGATAGGGTATAGGATGGACGTTCTGGCGCAGACCTTCCTGTGGACCTCGTCTATGTGGGGTTTCCACGTAAGACGAGAGTCCAGGGTTACGCCAAGGTACTTGGCGGTTCTGCGCCAGGGGAGTTGGGTTCCATTTAGGTGAAGGTGGAGGGGGGGGGGGGACGTTGAGGAGGTTCGCACCTTCCGAGCCTGCGGGTAATCAGCATTGCCTGCGTCTTCTCAGAGTTGATGGTGATGCGCCAGCGATGGGCCCAGGTTTCTGTGTCGTCTAAAACCCTTTGTAGCCTACGAATGACCAGGTCCTTGTTCGCATTTCTTGTGTAGAAGGCTGTATCGTCCGCGTACTGCGCGGTGTGCACCAGGGGGGCCGCTGGAGTGTCCGCAGTGTACAAACTGTACAATACGGGCCCCAGGACCGATCCCTGTGGCACCCCGGCACGAATACGCCTTCTGGTGGAGGTGGCAGTTTCTACTTTGACGGAGAAAGTCCTATTCGTGAGGTAGCTCTTGATCAGCTGAACCACGCTCCCGGGAAACCCTTGTGTGTACAACTTGTAGAGTAGCCCTCTATGCCATACTGAATCAAAGGCTTTGGCTACGTCTAGTAGCACTATCCCGCAGTAGCCTCTGTGGTTGAAGCCCTCTGTGGCTGCTTCAACCATTCTCATGACCTGTTGTGGGGCAGAGTGGTTCTGCCGAAATCCAAATTGGAAATCCGGCAGAATTTGCTCTCTGGTAATATGTTCTTGTATGGGTCTTAGCAGGAGGCGCTCATGGATCTTGCTGAGAGTTGACAAGAGGCTAATCGGCCTGTAGTGCTGCGGGAATAGAGGGTCTTTCCCTGGTTTGTGTATCGCGACCACTTCCGCATGTTTCCAGTAAGCTGGGAACTCGCGGGAACGAGTAATCTCGTTGAGGACGTTCGCGAGGTGTGTGATCGCTGTGGGTGGGAGTTTTTTGACTAACTGGTTTGTGACACTATCGTGCCCTGGCGCCTTTTTTGTAGGGAGGGACCTGATTACTCTTTCCACGTCCTCGGGGGCAATAAGTATGGGTTCGTCCTCTGGGTCCTCCTCAGCATTGAGGAAGACGGCCAGTTGACGACTGACTACTGACTGCTAACTTCAAAAAAAATGGTTCAAATGGCTCTGAGCACTATGGGACTTAACATCTATGGTCATCAGTCCCCTAGAACTTAGAACTACTTAAACCTAACTAACCTAAGGACATCACACAACACCCAGTCATCACGAGGCAGAGAAAATCCCTGACCCCGCCGGGAATCGAACCCGGGAACCCGGGCGTGGGACTGCTAACTTCTCGCGCGCCTTTGTAGCCGCTGGACCGCTATCAGATGCCGCCAGCCGACCAATCACCTGCCAGCGGAATCGCACCGGGTGCCTGGCGCCAACGGTGGGGGGGGGGGGGGGGGGGGGGGACGCGCGTGCGGGCGTCGGTTCCCGGTGTCTGTTCATATCAGCGCCGGCCGCGATCACCTTCGGACCGGAGCGTTCTTGCCGAATTTTCCTAACTGCGGGAGCCCAAGCTGTACTGAGATGGTAACCACTGTCTCGTTTAATTCAATTTTCGTGCAGACGAATGTCTACCACTTCTTTTATCACCGAATCCCAAAATCCGCTGGCGCTGCATAACTTCTTTGCTTCTTCAAATTCAAAGGTATGCTTTTCGTTGTGCTGTGTTCCGCCACCGCGGACTTGTCAACCTGTCCTAGACGCATGTTTCTTACGTGTTCCTTACGTCGCTGTGTAAAGCAACGTTGCGTCTGCTCTATGTATTGCATTCCACATTCGCATCCAATTCTATAAACATCCGGTGTCCTTAGTCCTAGTGGGTCTGTGGTCGAGCCGAGAATATCCTTGATTTTCTTTGCTGCGTGAAAGACGGTCTTCACTTGGTGCCTCTTAAGGATTCTTGCGATCTTCGCCGTTGATGGTCCCGCATAGGGCAGGAACACACAACCTCTTGTGTCGTCTCTTCTGGTCTCTCTCCTTCTCTCTTCTTATTGTTCCTCAAAGCTCTTCCTATTAGTTTCTAGCTGTAGGCGTTTCTTCTGAAGTTCATCCGGTAAGCTCTTCTTGTTGCAAATGCACCTCGCCCTGTGCACCAAGTTGTTAAGTACAGAGCTGCGTTGAGCTGGATAGTGACAGCTGCTAGTGTTGAGATATAGGTCCGTACGTGTTTCCTTTCTGTATACCGAATGTCCCAGCGTGCCTCCTGCGTTTCTAGTAACCAGGATGTCCAGGAAGGGTAGGCTTCCATTTTTCTATATCTCCATGGTAAACTTGATGTTTTCATGTATACCGTTGAGGTGCTGCAGGAACTCAAGTAGTTTATCTTTACCAAGTGCCCATACCAAAAATGGTGTCATTCATATATCTGTAAAATGCTTTCGGTTTCAGTGGAGCTGTGTCCAGCGCTACCTCCTCGAAGTATTCGATGTATAAGTTAGCCATGCTTGGTGCTAAGGGAAACCCTTAGCAACTCCATCTGTTTGCTCGTAGAATTTCCCATAACATTTGAAGTAGGTGGTGGTTAGTACATGCCGAAAGAGTTTGGCTATGTCCTCATCGAAGTGACACTTTAGCAGTGCTAGAGAAACTTCCAGTGGCACCCGTGTGAATAATGACGTCACATCGAAGCTGACTAACAGATCTTCATCCGAGCGCATTTCTTGCAGTACCTTGGCGAATTCCGCCGAGTTTTTCACTTGGTGGGGACAGTTCCCTACAAGTGGTTTTGGCAGCTGTACCAGATGTTTGGCAATGACGTATGTCGGCGCGTTTATAGTGTTTAAAATCGCACGTAACGGAACCTCCTTCTTGTGAATTTTTGGTAGGCCGTTCAGGCGTGGTGGTGCTGGTGCCCTCGGGTACAGTCTTCTTATAGTGTTCTTTTCTAGTCCTGAAGATGATGGATACGCAATCCATTGAAACGTTGCGACTGGAAGACGACGCCACTCGGCTGATAACCCGTGAAGATTTCATAGCTGAAATACGCCGAGAAAGCCTGCAATCGCGTATCACCCTGTAGATGTCAGCAAAAGATATCGAAAGCAAATAGCCTTCACACTGACAAAAATGCCGCTGAAGCAAGCATTCTCCCAAATGTCGGGGAAGGTGGGGGTGGCCGCCAGGGCAGAATTAATCAGTTTAACAATTTAAAGGCATTTCTAAAGCTGCTATCGCGATAAAATTCACACACAACATAGATTAAACTGTGTAGATCAAGAAAAAAATATTTTTGAAAAATCTATTTTTGGACCAAAATCCATTAACAAAGCACGGAATGCTAGAAAGCGCTTATTCTGGTCTGTATCCAGTAACTCATTTACGAACGTCGTCGAATACGTCTGACCTGGCGGTAGTTTTTCATGTTGTGCTCGGTATACCGAGTTCCGGAGCATGTTTACCTGCCAACTTCTTAGGAGATTGTTCAATCGAAGCAGAGGCTCCAGCATGTGATTCTTCTCGTGTCTTCTTCCTTCCACTTCGCGAGCTGTCTTTAACACTGCCAAAAGCAAAATCACGTCTTTCCGAATCCAAAAGTGTTGCCTTTCGCGGTGGACCCTTATTAAGTCCTTCCTGCAATGTTCCCAAAATCTGTCTGACTGGCTGTCCTGTGTGTTGTCGTTCGTTCACCTACACGCTTGTCACTAAGTGCTCATCAATAGCGTAACTACGACAGCTTCTATATGCCATACTACAAATTAAAACTCGACTGCAACAACGACAGCGAAAACACGTAAACATGAATTCCAACAACTGATTCCCACAACTGATAAGAACTAACTTAGTTACCAACCTGCATAAGAACATTTGATACTAAACAGGCGTTACAGAGCTACGTGGACTTCTCACACTGTATACATGCTGAACATTAACGGCCCTACAACACTACCTTGAGGTACTGCCAGAGTTACTTCCAGATCAGTGGTTTTCGTCCCGTAAACGAGAACTTGCGGTGGGAGAAGTTCCGCAACGCTGTCCGCTGTCGAGTGCTGCCACGTCACAATAAAAGCAGGCAGACAGGCAAACACTGGGAGAGGGCGGCCCTCCACCTCGGCCGGGCCTCCATAACGGCCCACTGAGCACCCAGGTAAGCGGCGCTGCGATGCCAGCGGCGATTGGCGCTGCGGTGCGATCACACGGACCGTTACTTACCTTACGTTACGATACGCCCGCGGTCGGCTGCGCCATGTCTGTGCGGTCGGGCTGCGGTTTCCCTCATCAGCATTCGCGCCGTGGCTGCGCAGAGCACGCGATGCACCGCAACTGCACACCGCACCGCGGTCTTCCGCGGCCACCGACTTCCGCCTCTGCGGAGCTCCGGTATATGACGTAACATAGACCGTCCACCGACGTGATAATGTTAGCCTTGAGCTAGTCCCATATGGCTTCATTACGTTAGGCCTACTGGTATCGTGGTGCGTATCAAACTCTATAAATTTGCTAGTAAATTGTACTCGTACGATGATTTATTACCAGTTTTTTTGTTTACGGAATCCAAATATTTGAAACGTGAGATAATGCGACGCACAAGTCGTACACTGATCAGAAGCATCCGGGCACTCCTATGTAACGCGCAGTTGATCACTAACTACCAAAAGAGGCGGACACACCACCACAAAATTCTCCTACTGAGGCGTCAGTAGAGAAGTACTAGCAGCACATTGGGTCAGACAGGACGGTTCAGTGACTTCGAATGTGGACTAGTCGCTGGAGGTCAACCTGAGTGATATATCAATTAGCGACCTGTAAACCCTTGTAAATCTGCCCAAGTCGACTGTTGATGTTGTCACTGTGAAGTGGAAACGCGAGGAAACAACCAGAGTTAAACCGAGGCCATGGAGACCTCATGTACTGTCCAACAGGGACAGTCGATCATTGTGGTTAGTGGTTGTCAAAAGTTGCATTAAGTTAGCGGAGGGAATCGCTTGTGAGGTCCACAGTGCTACCAGCACTCCAGCAGATAGAGTCCGTGCAGAATAACGAGGCCGGTGGATACGCAGTCGGCAAGGCGCGTGGGGGAGAGCGGTGGTTGTGGGTGTTACCGTCAGGTGTTGTAGGTCAAATGGCGAACGCTGCACGGGAAGTGTCGTTCTAAGCTGAAGCCTACGCTCACATGTTTTGCAGTTATTAAGTGGAGCCCCTCCACACCCACACTTGCGTGGTGAATGTTCAAAAATATCTATATATATTGTTAAAGCAAACACGCGGAAAAGGAGTTCCAACCCCAAGATGAATATCCATCACCTCTGTTTTGGTTAGTATCTAATAAGAATTCCACTCAAAATGCAACAAAAGCAGCAACTTATTTTCGCCTTGCCTGTTAACCATTTCTAATGTTTTGGGAAACGCCATGAGTGGCGAATTTTGAGTGAAACAAACACATTTCTCTTGTACCATGTTAAAATTTGCACCTTTTGCCAAAACGCAGCGGAGTTTACACAGTGTTACCTCACTAACATGTCGTTCAGACGCAAGTGCGAGAGAATCCTGAAACAGTGCTTTATTAAGTTTACTAAGTCAAGATGAGGGAAAGTAAGCTCAGTAGCTTATGACAAAAACATATCCTCAGTTCAAAAATAAACGTCTAATGTCTTCACTTATGTTGTTCCAAAACCCATAGCATTTCTCGTTTCAACAGTCATCGATGGCCTTTAAAAATTACATTATATCATCGAAAAAGTCTCTAGTTAATGGAATAACACGGTAGATAACGAAGTTATGCATATTTATTATTTAGCGTATGGCATTACATATGAACAGCGACGAGCAACTGTGGATTACACACTTTTACAAAATTTTACAAAAATATATCAATTTCGTAATTTATAATTTAAAAAATAAGTCTATACATTAATATCTAATTTGTCGATCGATTCAAGGGCTGCCTTTGTCACTTCAAAGAAAACTTCCAACTTTCCATGGTAGGCTCTTCTGCTACAGCTTGTTACAATGTGATGGATCGGCTAGTGTTCATTTCCACAGTCACACTGGGAAGATGAAGCACTTCCCCATCGGTAGAGGTTTTCAGCACAGATGCCGTGACCTGTAAGGATCCGACTAATTGTTTTCCAGGCACGCCGCGTTAGTTTCATTCCGGCTAGTCTTGTGTCAGGTCTTTGGAGGGTCTGATGTTCCTCATCAGCAATAGTATTCCACATTTCTCTCCACTTTTTGTTGATACTGAAAGTAGCTGCCTGTAGCGATCCTGCCAGTAGGATAGATGGCTGCCTAGGTTTTAATGGATTCATTCTGAGAGCAGGAACGTCAGAGTGCATTTGAAGCTCGGGAGTTGTAAGTAATTTTTGGTATTCCTTGAGGAGGGCGTTCTGTCTTCGGAGGTCTGGTGGCGCAATATAACAAGTATAGAGTATAATTGATTGACATCAGAACCAAATGCATCTGGTCTGACAAAAAGAGGAAACATTTTTAAACACAAATTCAAGAATTTAAACACTTTCACAAAACTGTGGCGCCGGCCACGGTGGCCGAGCGGTTCTAGGCGCTTCAGTCCGGAACCGCGTGACTGCTGCGGTCGCAGGTTCGAATCCTGCCTCGGGCATGGATGTGTGTGATGTCCTTAGGTTAGTTAGGTTTAAGTAGTTCTACGTTCTAGGGGACTGATGACCTCAGATGTTGAGCCCCATAGTGCTCAGAGCCATTCGAACAAAACTGTGGACGGCCGCGGTGGCCGAGCAGTTATAGGCGCTTCAGTTCGGAACCACGCGGCTGCTACGGATTCAGATTCGAATCCTGGCTCGGACCTGGATGTGTGTGATGTCCTTAGGTTAGTTAGGTTTTAGTAGTTCTAAGTTCTAGGGGACTGATGACCTCAGTAGTTGAGTCCCATAGTTCTTAGAGCCATTTGAACCATTTGTTAATCGTCCTCACCAAGGCTCATTTCTATGTGATGACATAAGCGGCAAGGATTGTATGAATTCTGCACAACTGAGACCCAAATACACACTGTACGCATTTAACATCCATGAGCCTACATCAGTGCATAGACAGTGTCGAGTTTCACGAAAGTCTATTGCCACTGTTCCCCACTCTGGCATCAGTCGCGGTACTACGCAGACGTGTTTCATTGCCGAGGATGTAATTTATGCGACTAAGAAAATTGCATCAGGGTTAGCTTTATCTCAATGGAACACGGAGTGATTGTTTCCATTTCCTAAAATTTCCTTCGCAAATTTTGTTCTAATAAAGCAGTGTTTAATATATTGCTGAACAGTGCCTGCCCATACTCGAAAATTTCAACCAATTCCTATTGGCAAGCGAGCCATCCCTATTCACAGGTAGTTTTGGGATGCCGGGATGACTGGACCATCGCAGCTGGATCTTAAGAGTGGACCTATGACTTTTAGACGCAAACATGTTACAAAGAAAGTACGACGATTTAGTAGAAATTTATCAAAAAAGATGTCAATTTCAAATGAAAAAATTGTGGAATGCATACATAGGTCATAAAATCATAAACCTCATAAAAGAATTCACTGAATCATAAGAAACTCTAGTCAAGTGATATCATTAAACACACTGACATACTTCACTCACCCAGTCAAAAAATATGGAAACAAAACAAAAAAAGTTCAGTATTTCAATGTGTGTTTGAGCATGACTGCGTCTGCTATCATTCAGCGAAAATTTATGAATAGAGAGGCAATTCTCTACATCATTTACATAATTTGTATTTAAGCAGCCAACAATATTCTGGTTATTTTCTGCATCCTCTGCGTATGGCCTTTTGTCTAGATTTGTTTAAGCTTCTGTTTTCCATTACATTCGAATGCAGCCTTCACATCTGTCAAAATGGCCCACTGTTCCTCTAACTCAAAAGAACAAGAAAACTGAGTTAAAATAAAGAGGTGAATGAATCTATAGTTATGAACCCCAAAACCCCCACATTATGAGCACAATCTAAAATCTGTAAAAAACGACATGCCTATCTGTCCTGTCGACCGTAGTATTGACACCCTTTTCTACTGTGTATGCAAAATACTCAATTATTTGCTCAAGTCCTACACATACGAAAAGAAATACATAATAAAAAATACACTGAACCAATTAACCGAATCAAAAACAGATGTATTCCTGATAACAGTAAATTGGTTTCTTTTGACGTCACTTACGTTTACACCAATATTCCCATTTAAAAAATCTAGGTATAAGAGAAAATGATTTTATTACATGCAAGAAAGTAATTCCAGCTGAAATCCAAAAGTTCAGTCAACTATTACAACAACTCTTTCACTTAACTTCTTTTCTTTCAAGATGATATATACTGCCAATTAGATGTTTTAGCTATAGGTAATTGCATGGCACAAACCTTGGCCAACATATTCATTAAGTATACTGAAGTAATATTTTTTTTAAGAAAGTTACACAGACAGCAGACAAAATCGTTTATTACAAATGTTTCATTAATGATACATTAATCCTAAATGGTGCTGAAGAAGACATAGCCACAATGTATTCACAACTAAATAGTACACGTTATAAAATCAAATTCACCCATGAAACTGAAATAAATAATTGTTCTAGCTTCTTAGATATCATAATAATGAAAGAAATTTTTCGAGACCCAACCACTACAGGTACATTAATCAGTAATGAATCGTGCCACTCAGAAACCCATAAAAAGGCATATTTTTACCCAGTGATATAGAGATAATCAAAGAATTAGCAATACTGGAAAATTTAGCCAAAGTAAATAACTTCAATCTACAAATAAATGAAAAATGTAACACAGAAACTAAAAGTTAAGCCAAAACAGACGCAAATGAAATTATTCTAGAAAAAGAGGAAGCCAAATAAAAAACTAGATTCACAGTCCTGCCCTATTATGAAATCATTTTCACGTAATAAAACAGGCGAAACTTTTAAAAATACAGAAGTCAGAATTGGGATTCGTACTCAAAATACAAAAGTCAGAATTGGGATTCGTACTCAAAACAATATCAGTAATATTATAAGATACGCCACCAGTACAACAGACTCATTTAATAAGTTAGGAATCTACAAAATTTGATGTGACGATTGTGACATTGTATACATCAGGCAAACTGGTAGAAACTTTTAGATATGTTTTAAAGAGCGCACAAAATCTAACAATAACATTACGAGTGCCTTTGCACTACATCTCCTAAACAACAAACATACACCCAAAAACATTGATGAAAAGCTCGAAATTTTGTATTATTCTGAGAAAGGAAAGAAAATAAATATCTTAAATGAAATCTAAATTTTCTGCCATTTAAAAAGGTCCACCTGATACACTTCTAAATGCGCAAACAGATCTTCAGAACAAAAAGCTCCTCAATAACTCCAGTCACATTCTGCTAATAGCCAGACAGAAATCATCTACACTTAAAACAAAATTTAAAATTTAACCTCACCTCATCATGTATTTCAGTATATATTTTATTTTATTTTCGACTCTTTTTTAATTCCTACTATTTTTTAACTTTCCGCAACTACACAGATAAATATGCAGTCATTCAATTTGAAATTATTAATCCATTTATTTCATGCTTAGCTTTATTCTTTGATCAATATAATTCCTTTATAAATTTCAAGCTGTCAAACCAACTAGATGGCATTCGTGAACCAAAATGAATGGACAACACATATTTGAAGACGCGGACACTTCAGCTTATAAGGCATAGTTTTCTACTGGAGGTAAATGTATTTAAAACACTTTTACGCTCACATCACACATGTCTATTCGTCGAGGTAATATATTACATTCAGTTTGTGCAGTACCATAAAATAACTTGACAATGATCTAGAAGGCTGAACATGTTGTGAACAGATATAATTAATACAGCAAAAGTGTAAAATGAAACATTCTTTTAATAAATTCATTGCTGTGGCATCCACCAAGAAGAAAAAACTCTTCCTCCTGTTTTATCATAGCTTTTGTCAGGAAGGATTACCCATGTACAACATAACGCTCATTTTGCAGTTTTTGTCTATTTGATAGTTGTTAAATTTTGTTAGAGTTGAAGAATCGTCTGGCAAAGCGTCTACAAATCTGCATACAGCCTGAGCATTATCACAAATATAGTCTGCTGCTGTCATGTAAGTACCTGATCTATTGGTCGTGGTGGTAGGTGGTAAGGGATGCAATGTAATCTGTATTTGCTTCTATATTCTAGCAGGAGCTTTCTTAAAAATATTGTTAGTGCAAAATACGAATTAGTTCAACTTTGAGTTTTCCTCTTTTGATACTTCACAAACTTGGTGAATAGTTTGCACAGTGCTTGCAGCTGTTTTACGTTGCAGAACGTAGGCTTGAGATGGGAAAAAGCTAGTAACACGTGTGACGTTGCTCTGTAAGCACTCGATACATTTTACGCCGCCAATCCCCATAACAAAACATATATTCGGAAAGTTTGCATTATAGCGGCATTATCGTGTTTTCGCAAGGCAACAAGTACATAAAAGCATGTGTTTCACTGTTTCTCCAGTGAGTGGTCCCATTAAGATCTTCAGCACCTCATATATATTTTTTCCATCGCGGTGGCTAAGTGGTCAGTGCGACTGACTGCCATGCAGGAGATCCACGTTGAAATGCTGGTAGTGTCAGGGGATTTTCCTTAGTGGGAGGACTGGAACTCAGTCCTCTCATCGTTGTGGTGCCAGTTGAGGAGGTACTTGAGGATTTACTTGAACGAGAAGCCGGGGGAGCGGTGTGCTGACCACATGTGTCTCCACACTGTGCATGGGGGCTTAATTAAAATAAAAGCAAATAATTTTAATTTTTTATTGCTTTAGTAGCTGTCTGTCCGATTACGAAGTCTCGTAAACGGTAGGCCCTGACTAGTATTATTACGCAATCTGACTGCATAGAACAACAACAAAGAATGAAATGGAAATTTTCATTAACACAATTAATTAATTAAGTCCCCAGCAACTATAAAACCTACGAAACCAAAGCACAAGTGTAACTGTTCTGTGTGTGGAAGTATGACTCAACGTACGCATCTGGCACGGTTCTTCTTCAATAACACAAGAAATTTTGAATATCATTTATACTGAATTAATTAAAGAAAATAAAAATACCATAATTACTCAAGAGAACCAGAATTACACTCTAATCCAAGAACACAAGCCAGATGCTTTGTTGACTGAATGTGTAATGACGCATTATTTAAGACACTGAAATAATGAAAAAAAAACACGGAATATTTTACCTTCATATATATTGACGAAAAGCACTCTGATCATTACAGTATTTCCATTCGAATAACATCTGCTGTCTAGCCCATCAAACAGCTGCATAAAACATGGAACAAGCACTCCTTATTACAACATCTCGACAAGCACACTCCACCACGACCTCTCTACAAGAACTGACTACTACGAGACCTCGACAAGCACTGCCCACTACGACATCTCAATAATCACTGCCAGTGGAGGCGGCGGAACAATACTCTCTAGCGCGATCTCTGGCGCTGTGGCTCAGTGTAGCCACCTTTCATATGCCCTTCCTCCACGGGCTAGAATTTGATGGTATTTTTGCCAGCATTGGTGGTGAAAATACCACCAAATTCGTCAAAAAAAAATACAGACAAAATAAAAGATAATATTAATGCGTAAATATCATATAACTAGATAAAATTTTGGCTTTGCACTGACCTTTCAATAAGCTAATATATAGAATATAGTAAGCAATACAAATTCTTCCATACATGTGACTTTACATAATAGTTTACACAAGTATTATGTGGTTAAACAATTCAATCAATAGCGTCAGCAATGACGAATATGTGCAGGTAAGAGTCTCATAACTTTTCACAAACAGTAATACACAAAAAATCAGTTTATACAAATATTCACATAAACGCTTTCCATAGCTCAAGAATAAGCAGTTGACAGTTCCAGCAGTAGCACCCAGCAATGGTCAACAGGTGCAAATACCAACAAGTGACATTATTTCAATAGAAGCAGTCCATCAGTGGCACCCAGCAATGTTGAACAGGTGCAGACACCAACAAGTAACACCATTTCAGTATAAGCAGTTCCATTAGTGGCACCAGCAATGTTGAGCAGGTGCAGACACCAACAAGTGACTTCAACTCAGTATAAGCAGTTCCATTAGTGGCACCAGCAATGTTGAGCAGGTGCAGACACCAACAAGTGACATCATTTCAGTAGAAGCAGTCCATCAGTGGCACCCAGCAATGTTGAACAGGTGCAGATATCAACAGGTGACATTTTTTCAGTAGAAACAGTCCATCAGTGGCACCCAGCAATGTTGAACAGGTGCAGACACCAACAAGTAACACCATTTCAGTATAAGCAGTTCCATTAGTGGCACCAGCAATGTTGAGCAGGTGCAGACACCAACAAGTGACTTCAACTCAGTATAAGCAGTTCCATTAGTGGCACCAGCAATGTTGAGCAGGTGCAGACACCAACAAGTGACATCATTTCAGTAGAAGCAGTCCATCAGTGGCACCCAGCAATGTTGAGCAGGTGCAGACAGCAACAAGTGACATCATTTCAGTATAAGCAGTTCTATTAGTGGCACCAGCAATGTTGAGCAGGTGCAGACAGCAACAGGTGACATCTTTTCAGTAGAAGCAGTCCATCTGTGGCACCCAGCAATGTTGAACAGGTGCAGACAGCAAGAAGTAACATCATTTCAGTAGAAACAGTTCTATTAGTGGCACCCAGCAATGATGAACAGGTGCAGAGAGCAGTCCATAATATTCACTAACACTGATCACACTGTTCATCAGAGTTTCTAAGCACAAATTAAACATGTCCTAGTGGCACCAATCATGTAGAAAAAGTACAAGTAACAGTCCATACTATTCACTATCACTAATCAGACAGTTCAGGCATGAACAATAGTTTGAATCCACATACAAATGCTTTTACACTAAACATACAAATCATAACAAACACACAAATGATATCAGATAATTGTCCTATTAGCTATTACAATACACAAATAACAGTAAACCTATAATATTTATGGGTGTCAGTGCAAGCCACTACATACAAATAAAATAATATTTAGGAGATAGGTTGGGATCACTTCTCTGGGATTATAAAAGGAAAACACACAAAACACACTCACTCATCTTTCATCCACATTAGTGCTACTGTGTAACTGAATAGTGTTAACTGTGTAAATGCAATTCTGTCAAAATTTTATGTTCATCATGTGTATCAAGTAGTAGTGGCAGCAATGTATAACAGTCAATAATAGTTAGTCAACGTCATAGTCATCATGTCAAGACCAATGTTTGCCAAGCCAGATCAAAATGTACGGTTGCTGAACAACTGTCAGTGAGCCAAGATATGCAATTACTTCCTCTCTCCAAAAAAAAAAGTATATACTGCTTAGTGATTTAACAAAGTGTGTGTGTAGACTATCTTCCTTCTACTTTAGTGTTCTAGTCGGCTATCTTCATCCTCCTTGTTCCATATAGACCAACAAAAAAAATATGCTCCTCACTTACTTCACCTCTTACCCACCAAAACTCCAATAATCATCAGCATCACATAATCTCAATACTTCAATAATACCTCTTCAATACGTCGATCATCAATATCATTTACCTTACCTCTTGTCCACGAAAACTCCAATAATCATCAACTTCACATAATCTCAATACCTCAATCATACCTCTTCAATACGTCGATATCATACCTCTTCAATACGTCGATATATATAAACCTCATTGCCAATATCATTTCACTTCCATAACAACTCTTTCCTCTAGTCAGTCTCCTCGAACAAGTGCAGACAAAATCCTAATGCAAACCTCAATTCATCATCTCATACAATCCGAAGACACAATGTCAACACACAACCTCTCGTGTAATCCATCTGATCCAAATCTGCTACTCATTATAAATTATAAGATACATTTTGATTCCTTGTCCATCATTAAATAAAAGAAATGCATACATGACCTCTAACAGACTTAGTTCGAATAACTCTCAGTAATTAATTACGATTACGGAGTGTGAATGATCATAATATTTCACAGTGTGTACACTTCAAGAATCATGGCAAACAGAAGCAAACATGTGGAGTATTTTTTGTGTCAAGTGTCACTTCCTATTTCAATTGCTCACGAAGAATGCAGTGTAATAACTGTCAATGGTCTAAACCTAGTGTTGGTATGTCATGTCGTTAGCTTCCTTCCTATTAGCATAAATTTATACAGCTTCCATAAAATCTCCAGCTCATGTGACTTCTATGCAGTTTCTTGTACCAATGTCGTTCGTAGAGTTATAGCAGTTCATTTTCTTATCTTAAAAATATAAGGCACTGAGCGTAAGCAAAACATGCAATAGCGAGTAAATATACCAGTAGAGAACAGAATGTCAACAAGTGGATGCAGCACAATCCCTATAACGAGGCTCTGCCAAGCGAACAATCTATAATTAACACCATACTGTGGCCTAAACTCCATGTACGTACACCTCTTATCAGCATTTCTATATATAGCAAATTAAAGAATAGTTATGACAACAAACAGAAATGTGTAAATATGCAATCCATACGCAAAGCAGCAAATATGTATCTTACATAATAAACAGGTCATTAGCATCATTCACCATAAGCAAATAAATGTTCATATGTAATCTTAATAAGTAAACATGAAGGCGCAAGCAGATAATTCACAAAGTGTAACCTACATACCTAATTACAGTCAGCACAATTAATCAGGTGACAATTATAATTTAAATAAATAAGCACAGCAGGCACATAATTAAAAAAAATGTGACATCAGTGAAAAAGCATAGCAGCCAAGCGATGCATAATATACGCAAGTAATAACACTGTTCATTAATAAAACATTGTCAAAATCAGTAAATGTACACAAGCACGTCGCTTCACAAGTAAATTCATAGAACATGAAATGTAGCACAAAGTATGAGTCACGTAATCGCAAGCAGCAAATTACGTCTAAAGTACGTACCTAAGTGGAAATATGTTACCTGAAAAATAAACTCAATTAATAGTTACCTTTCTTTTATTTCTTTTCTCTTCGAAATTACATTCTTCCTGAAATTTTCTCCATAGCAAGTCGTCTTAACGTCGGACACGCACAAAATTTACCTGAAGGTCTTAAATATTTTATACAACCGTATCCTGAAAAATACTGGACGTTAATAACATAATTCATCATGTCACTATAGCTTTATACTGAATTTAATCCGAGAAATTAGACTGTGTATTTGTTTACGTCAGTGCATTCGCACTGAGCGCTCGATCAGCTGTAGACGCATGACGTAGAAGGTGATTGTTTGCGGTCAACGACAGCCTTGTGCGGCGCGCAGACTTCACTGTTGCTTTGAGTATCTGCCGCCGCCGGAACACGGCGCGGTATCCTTGCATTCTCCGCATGTTTACGTATAACTGTTGGTTTCTCAAAAGTATGTCATTCCACAAAAATTTTAACGTTAGATATGTGATGTATTCCCTTAGAGCGCCGAGATTTAAGAGTTTCTACTTCAACAGTGTTATCATGAATAATTTTGCGAATTCTATATGGACCGTTATAAAGCAGAAAAAATTTGCGACATAAGCCTTTTCCTTTCTGAGACAATCGATGAGACTTAATTAATACCTTTTGACCAACTGACAAGATTTTTAAACGACCAGGACGTTTCGCTGATTTCACTCTTCTAGCAGCCGCAGACGCAATATTTTGTAAAGCCAGGTTGACAACTTCAGAATGCCGCAGTTTCCGTGAAGGCGGAAAAGGAACTATTTCAGAAATGCTATTTGACGGTGCTTTATTTTTTAATATCAATAGAGGCGGTAAAGAAGTTGAATCATTAGGAAGTTCATTCAGAATGTTTTGAAAAATATGAAGATACTGATCCCACGTTCTGTGATTCTGATGACAATAAAGACGACACAATTTATTAATTTCTTTCATCCATCTTTCTGAAGCGTTAGACTGAGGGTGAAAAAGTGAAATGAAAATTGGTTTAATCTTACGACGCTGTAGAGTACGAAGCCAAATTTTAGAGCGAAACTGTGATCCATTATCTGATATGACCTTATCAACATGACCAACTTCTTTAAGAAAATGTTTGATGAAAGCGTTAGATACTGAACGAGCTGTTGCTTTGCGTAAAGGTGTAAAACACACGTATTTTGATGTCAATTCCACTGCTACGAAAATATACGCAAAACCATTAGTAGAACGAACCACTGGACCAAACAAATCGACTGCAGCCATGTCCTTTAATTTCGCTGGAATGATAGGAAACAACGGTGCTCTGTGAGAAATAGTTGGCGGCTTAGCCTGTTGACATAATTTGCATTTGGCAAGAACAGAACGAATACGTTTTTCCATATTACTAAAGTAGCAATTTTCTCGTAATTTATGAAAGCATTTTCTGGGACCAAAATGTGCATAACTGAAATGTGTGTACCAAATCAATTTATTGACCCACTCATCAGGAATACAAACTAACCAAACAGAGTTGTCGACCGATTTCCGTTTAAAAAGAATGTCATTGCGAACTAAATAATGCTGTCTAATCGCTACGCTTTCCTTTCTCCTCCACTTCTCCTTAATGTCCTTCCAGACTGGATCCTTATTTTGCTCCTTAGCGATGTCCTGGAGCGAAGACGAAATAAAATTCTCAAACGCAACACCTTGAATGTACATCAAACAATAATGGTTTTCTTTGCAGTCCTCTTCAGCACTTTGTTTCAAACCCATAGGTGCACGTGATAAAGCATCAGCAACAATATTTGAAGATCCCTGTATGTAAACAATACTAAAATCAAATTCCTGCAGGTACAACGCCCATCGTGACAATCTGCCATGAGTTAATTTTGTCGACATAAGAAATTCCAAAGCTCGATGATCAATGTAAACCTTAGTATGTCTACCGAACAAAAATGTGCGAAATTTTGTGAAAGCCCAAACAACAGCCAAAGCTTCAAGTTCCGTAATCGAATAATTCTTTTCGGATTTAGAGAGTACACGACTTCCAAATGCAATAGTCTTCTGTACTACAACGCCGTTTTCTTCTATCTCTTGAAATAAATGTGCACCTAGGCCTTTATATGATGAGTCCGTCGCCAAACAAAAATCTTTAGATAAATCCGGATGTGAAAGAAGTGGAGCAGCAACTAAAGCATCACGAAGTTGTTCAAATTCTGACTGAGCTTCCTCATCCCAACACCAATTAGAATTTTTTCCAGATAGTTCACATAAACGAGGTGTGGCCAAATTGTCCAATCTAACAAAGCGTCTAAGAAAATTACAGACACCAAGGAAACTACGAACATCACGTTTTGTGGTAGGAACAGCATAATTACGAATAGCGTCTAGTTTCTCTGGATCAGGAAGAATACCTTCTGTAGAAATAATGTGACCGAGAAATTTCACCTGAGAACGACCAAATTCAGATTTTTCCAAGTTCACTGTAATGCCAACTCTTGCAAAAATACGTAATAATGAATCCAAAATTTTGTTGTGCTCACTCCAAGAATGTTTAGCAATAAGAATATCGTCAACATATGAAGTAATATTGTCACGAAGATAAACAGGTAAAATTTCATTTAAGCTACGAATGAATGCTGCTGAAGATACAGTAAGTCCAAACGGTAATTTCTGAAACTGGTAACAGTTACCAAAGGCTAAAAAGGCAGTATATTTTCTACAATCAGGGTGGAGTTCTATTTGCCAAAAACTTGCGCGCATATCAATCGTGGATAAAACTTTAATTCCATGGAAATGTTGAAGAAGTTCATCTAAATTTTGTGGACGGTCAGTTTCAGGAATAATAATATTATTTATCTGTCTGGAATCCAGAACCAAACGAATTGATCCATCCTTTTTAAGAACGACGTGTAATGGGCTGGTATAAGGACTGACTGCTGGCTCAATAATGCCCTGATCTAACATGTATTGAAGTTCATTCTTAATCTTGTCTCTGTAAGCCAAAGGAATAGCGTACGTTTTCCCGCGAAATGGTGTGTGTTCTTTTACTTTAAATAAATATTGTAAGCCTTGTATAGTTCCTGTGTGATGACTAAACACTGTAGCATGTGAAGTCCAAATATGGTGCAGCTCTTCTCTTGCGACGTCATCTGGCAGTTCAGCTTTCTTAACCTTTTCATTAATTAATTCTTCGCTACTAATTACATCCTCCATCGCGTCTCTGTATCTATTGTCATTGTCATGAATAAACACACTGTCGTCATAATGCTCAACGAAAACATCAGAAGTAAGAAACCTTAAACATTTTGTATCTAATTCAGATCTTGCTAAACACTCGAAAAATTTCAAACATTTCGGCATTCCGGCAACAGTCAAATTCACACTTCCTTCTTTAAAGTTCAAAATTGCCTTATGTGTGTTAAGAAACTCCATACCTAATATAATCTGTGTACTGAGTAATGGAACAATAATAAAATTAGCAGACAATTCGTATCCTTGACAAATGAAATTTAGGTTGGTCTGTTGTTTAACTTCCACACCTTTTCCAGAAATCGCTCCTCGAATTGTAGTTTTAGAAATAGGTAACACAGGACAGGCAATAGTTCTTTCACATATACGAAAAACTGATTCACTAACGACGTTCAATGGGCTCCCAGAATCTAAAACTGCAGTGAACTTATTCTTACCCACACATACTTCAATAACAGGATGTAAAAATGCGTGTACATTATTCGCCTTTTCGCCTATCAAAATGTCTCTCATATCTTCCAGGCGTACGTAGTGTAAAGTTGTAGTGTCATTACTTTCTGAACCGTCTATATTGCTGCCAGAAGCCGAAGCTGCAAGTCATGGTCGATTGTTTGCGTCACGTCTTTGATTATTCCCGTCATTTCGCGGATCAATTTCTACTATTTCCACTTGTCTCTCTGAAGTTCTGTCACGTGGAGGATGCCAATTAGGTCCCTCCTGTCTGTTAGATGCAAATTCTTGGTTGTGTCTGTTATTAAAATTTCTGTTTTCCTGTCTGTCTGCATAACTACTTCTTGTGTAATTTCGACTGTCACGTCTGAAATTACTGTTAGACCTACTACCCTGGTTATTTCTGAATCTATTGCTGTATTAATAAT
Organism: Schistocerca nitens; assembly: GCF_023898315.1. Lineage (NCBI taxonomy): Eukaryota > Metazoa > Arthropoda > Insecta > Orthoptera > Acrididae > Schistocerca > Schistocerca nitens. Next base: position 923,918,648 of record NC_064617.1, on the reverse strand, counting down.
TTCTGTCTTGACGATACCGATTACTGTTTCCGTATGATTGATCATTCCGGTAGGAATTACCGTTATTATAATTGTCTGTGTAATTTCTGTTAGAACGCCTGTTATTGTCATAAGGCTGGTATCTATTGTCCTGTCTGTTACGTCTGTCATTCTCAAAATTACCCATATAACGCCCGTTCCGATCACTATCCCTTTTCTCTGAAAATCTATCGTAATTACTGCTACTGAAAAAATTACAAGAAGTCCCGTCGTCGTTGTCATACTCAAGTTCTTGTAGCAAAGTCTTAAAAGTCTCAATGTCGTCTTTACATCTTCCGGCTAAAGCAATTTGTCTTATAGATTGTGGCAGCTTAGTTAAACAAATGCGAATTAATTCAGTCGGGCTATAAGGGTTGGACAGGAACTGATTCTTTCGAATCATGTCTTCAAAGTATTCTGCCGGCGTGCGGAACTCAGACTGTTTAAAATTACGCTGCATAATCAGACTATGTTTGACTCTGTCTTGTGTGTTTTCGGACCAATATGCCGATAGAAATGCATGATAAAAATCATTCAGATTATTACAATCTCTAATGAGTGCGCGCATCCACGTCGCCGGTTCATTTTCTAAATATCCACACATAAATACCAGTTTGTGACTTAGTGGCCAATTTGGTGGAAGTGCGTACATAAATTGATCTAACCATGCACATGGATGTATGTCATTCTTGGAATTGCGGAAGATCTTAAATTTCCGAACAGTCAGAAAGTGTTTATAGTCAAAGTTTTCGCCTCGTGGCGACAAAGACCTACCGCGTCTGTCCCTGTCCCAATGTCGATTATTGTCAAGTTCGCGCGCCTGGCGCTCTCTTGTTGCATCTCGTAAATGAAATAAATTACTTTCTTCAAACCCCTCTGCTATCTGTGATTCCAAATTTCTTTTGCTATCTTTTCCTACGATTTCGCCTTCAATTTGTTTGACTTGCTTCCGTAATGCCTCAACTTCCCTTTTAACGCGATCATTAAATTTTCCCTGATTTTCAACATGCTTATTTATGTTCTGGTACTCTTCAGTTTCCGCAAATGGCAATGGAGCTGTATCATCCGAATCTCTGTCCCCATGTAAACTAAGATTTGTCAATTTATCTGAAATCTCCTCAACTCTTTCCGATAAATCACCTATTTTTTCTTTCTGTTTATTTACGTCTTCCGTAAGTGTCGCGACTCGGGTTTCAGTATTGACACATTTGGTAGTTAACTGTTCATATTGGTATGGATTCCTCGATTCTCTCAAATATTTCTTCCTTATCGTGTGCGCGTTGTAAATTTAACTCTAAAAATTTTTGTACTATCACGCGATCTCTTTCTTCCTGTTCTCTATCCTGTTTCCTTTGTCTAATCTCTACTGCAATTAATCTATTATTGTGAGCATTCAAAATCGGTTGTACTTCCTCTCTAATTTCTTTCTTTAATTCATCCTTCATGTTTTTGAAACATGTCCCTATTCGCGAATCTAACAGTGTTTCCATTGTTTTTAATTCAGATCCTAACTGTGATCCCAGTGAGTCAAACCGTGTTTCCATTGTTCCCATATCAGTTTTAATTGTTCCTATCTCTGTCTTAATTGTTCCTATTTGTGATCCCAGTAAGTCTAACCGTGTTTCCATTGATTCCCTATTTGTTTTTAATTCAGATCCCTGTGAGTCTAACCGAGATCCCAAATTTAATATTGCACTCATCAACTGCTGCATATCTTCTGTCGTTAATCTCGTATTCTGTGAATTTTCTGATTGAGAAAAATTTTGAAATGGTTCCGGACTACTTTCCCGACTTATTAAATTGTTTTCCACTTCATTATTCATCATACTGTTCTCCTGTGTTGGCGAGTTCGCCATGTCATCAATTTCGTCATTCTCACTATCCATCATTTTTGCCTTTTTCATCGATCGCGTAATCATTTACAAAACATACAAAACTCGTCACTATATGAAAATTACACACAATGACACTTTATTTCCAACAATACCATTCACACGAAATGTTTCCCTCAAACACGATTAATCGAACAATTGAAATAATTGCACTAATTGTCAAACCCGTAGACAAGACAATTAAAATTAAATTCTGCCAATATACCATTAAAAGAATGACAATTACCAAATCTACTCATGCAAATAGACTACAATTACTAAACTACAAATTACTACAACAATACTACTGTCTACTATTTTTACAATCAGAAGATTCCAAGGGACGATCCGAAGCAGCGGTCGCCACGTGCATGGGGGCTTAATTAAAATACAATGAAAATAATTTTAATTTTTTTGATTTAGTAGCTGTCTGTCCGATTACGAAGTCTCGTAAACGGTAGGCCCTGACTAGTATTATTACGCAATCTGACTGCATAGAACAACAACAAAGAATGAAATGGAAATTTTCATTAACACAATTAATTAATTAAGTCCCCAGCAACTATAAAACCTACGAAACCAAAGCACAAGTGTAACTGTTCTGTGTGTGGAAGTATGACTCAACGTACGCATCTGGCACGGTTCTTCTTCAATAACACAAGAAATTTTGAATATCATTTATACTGAATTAATTAAAGAAAATAAAAATACCATAATTACTCAAGAGAACCAGAATTACACTCTAATCCAAGAACACAAGCCAGATGCTTTGTTGACTGAATGTGTAATGACGCATTATTTAAGACACTGAAATAATGAAAAAAAAAAACACGGAATATTTTACCTTCATATATATTGACGAAAAGCACTCTGATCATTACAGTATTTCCATTCGAATAACATCTGCTGTCTAGCCCATCAAACAGCTGCATAAAACATGGAACAAGCACTCCTTATTACAACATCTCGACAAGCACACTCCACCACGACCTCTCTACAAGAACTGACTACTACGAGACCTCGACAAGCACTGCCCACTACGACATCTCAATAATCACTGCCAGTGGAGGCGGCAGAACAATACTCTCTAGCGCGATCTCTGGCGCTGTGGCTCAGTGTAGCCACCTTTCAACTGCATCTGCATGACGCAGAGGATGACATGTCGGCCGACTGGCATCACACAGGCCACTGCTCTTCATCGTGGATCTACATTTTTACACGATGACGTGTTTTGCCTGTAAATGATTTCATCTAGAATAACACTATTCACCACTCGTCTAACTTGCGATACTTTTATCGAAGCTGAAGATATAACTTTCTTAACATACTCTATAGGGGAACAGGTTCTCCGGTGTACTCCAGATACGACTCCACAATGGAACTGTTGAACGTGGCATGTGATCTACTATATTCTACTGCTTTTTGAATCTGAAGATACCAGTGGCTCATCAATAACCTGCTATCTCACAACCCTGTTGACACGTTGTAGTTCCTTCTTGGCGTGCTTTGCGCTTTTTATATGTTGCCTAATAAGATTTAATTGTTGCTTCTCATGAACTGATTAAGACTTTACAAATGCTGCATTTTTCAACTGTTCTTTCACGCTGAATAGCGACTGTTTAACAATGTGATGATTTCTCCTAGTGCTCATTTAGGATTTCACGTCTTCGGTGCAGACAAATAAAAAATAAATCGAGCAGAATAGTGACGTACTGATCCAGAGATTGCTGCTACTCGTGGAGTGGCTTCGTGACAGGCTCCCTGCAATTAATCAGCGCAGCAACTGTTGTTAAAACTGCCATACTTAAGTAGTGTACTTTCCTAAGAATTTTCGTAATTTAGTATCGTAAGTAAGAGATTGTAATATTCTGTTGCTATAGTTCTTTTTTTATTGTCTTACTGACATTTTATTTGCAGATCATCATTTTTCTCTCGCTTATTTTAGAATGTTATTTCGTTTGCACTCCGCAGCTTCCATGGCGTCAAGCGAAATCACACTTAACCACCGCTGCCACAACCCACCCACTCCTGGAGATGCGCTGCGTGAGAGGCAGATCACGTGATCTATTGCTCCGCGGATTTTATTGGAGGCGTTTATTGCCAGGCCCGGGTTATTTACCTGCACTGCCTCACTGTCCAGTTTGTCTAACCGAGGATCACCATCGTCACTTTGACCCACGAGATATGGTAAAACTTCTCACAACTCTGACATCAATCACTCAAGCCCTGTAGCCATCTAATTACATTCAGAAAGATTTTGAGATGCGATCACTGAAATTGAATATGTACATCGTTAACTGTTCATACATTGTCTCCATCTGGCTCCTAACGACTTCCGCCGATAATCTCCACCCGACAAAACAGGAATAAAGTACAACGTCGGCACATAATAAAACGCGGAAAAAAGCGTCACTAATATTTACACAGAAACGAATGAAATTTATTTCCTTCGATTAAGCATCACCAAGTTAGCTTCGTTCAGTGAACACTACCTCCACTTAGCTAAGGACTCCACGCTTTAATTTACAGATCTGATCAGAAATACCCCGACACTCCTGTGTAATGCAAAACTGGCCACTTGACGGCATGAGAGGCGGACCCCAAGGTAGGAGTGTTGCACTTTTAATAGAGAAATAATGACATAAAAACAGCTCCGTCAGGTGAGTTCAGTGACTTCGAACGTAGACTAGTCATCGAATTCATCGAGTGTTACCTGAGAATAGGGCACCGATCACATCACAACCGTATCAGTGTTGCAATGCGAACCATCCTGATGAGGTGTGGAAACAGCTGAAACAACAGTACCTAAGTGGAAGAAGGCGGAAGCCTTTCCACACCAGCAGCTGCTGAAGTGTTTTTAGCATTCGTGTCGCAAGGCTCAGAAAAGTCCAAGCACGCGCAGCGTATAAATACCCAGCCATTTTATACTAAAGTCACTTGAGTTGGTATCGCAGCTCTACTACCATGGACCTATGGCGCTTGGGCGCCATCCAGAATGCTGTTTGTGGACTGAAAGTCTGCCAGTGATGTGACTGCAGACTGCTAAATGGAAATGTGAAGTAAAACCTAGAGATAAAACAAGTCCAGACAGGCCTCACGTACTGACGAACAAGGAACATCGAGCATTGTGGTAGGTGGTTGAAAAAAATCGCATGGACTCAGCGGAAGGAATCACTCATGAGTTCCAAAGTGCTACCAACAGTCCCGCTGGCACAATTGCTGTGGGTGGGGTGTTACAAAGAACAAGGTACCATAGTCGAGCCACATATTTCTTCAGTAAATTGTAAGCAACGCTTAAGATTTTTGGGTTTTCCCGAAAGCCTGGAGAATGTTACCTGCCGTTATGTGCAGGTGGTGTTGCAATAAGGCAGGGCATCTTTCATGGTTAAGGAATGGACAGTTATGAAAACGCAAAATGCGGAAGGATTTGAACACAGTTTACAGCATTGTGTACTATGTGCAGTACAGTAACAGTTCGGAGATGACTGTCATACAGCAGCATCTGTGAGGCAGTAGTTAGAAGACATTCCTGAAATGGACTGATCTGCTCAGAGCCCCGACGTGAACCCAATCGAAGGGCTTTGGAATCAGTTAGAACGTTGACTTTGTCCAGACACTAGCGTCTAACATCACTACCTCCTCTGATTTCGGCTCTTGAGGAAGAATGGGCTGACATTCCTCCACAGACGTTCAGACATATCATTGAAGGTGTCACTAGTAGAGTTCAAGCAAACATAAAAGCGAAGTGTGTGCTCATCCCATATTAATGTCCATTGTTAAGTGTGCTTCTTCCTATTGAACACTTGCACGCTCACCGAAACGCAACACTCACCTAGAAAACTGAAGGAGGACTAAACAGAATTCCAAGCCAGCACATCGGAACGTACTTCCAGTTCTTGTAGTCTTTCCGTATTTGAAAAGTAACTTCGATGATCACGCTAACTCGTGTCTTCAGAAAACGCTTCAAAATTCTAACTTCGGCCCATAGGGCCCACGACTAGCCATTACGACCCCATAAGAACTACCAGGCGACTCCTCGGTGTCGCTAGCTCCAAGCGCCACCACAAAATCGTTTTTACATCCCTGCCTTTCATCCAGTTAGAGTTAGTGGACTCCTGCAGATAGTTTCATTGGCCACATCTCGGTCGCGGTAAAAAATGCTCCTTCTTGCCAGTACTCTGCACAAGTTTATTTCCGGAACGTACCAGGGACATCTGCCATCCTTGGGAAAATCACTAGCCCTCTAGACAGCCCTTGAAGATCTCTTCCACGACCCATTTAGGAGGATTAGGGGAAGACTAGCACACCATCTTGAAGCTGGGGAAAACCTTGTCCCCCAGGTACCAGAAACAGTCTGCGGCATACTCAACAACCACAGGGTCAACACAAACGCGCAGCCGGGAAATGATGTGTTACGATGTTATTTCGTTTTTGTGTATTTGTTTCGTTAAACATCATGATGTGACAGAACTGGCCTATATTAGCAGTTAACGTCTGCACTACTTTAAGCCCTGAAACAATTCTTTAGAAAGGGTTGTGATGCCTCTTTTTTTTTACTTCAGTTGGATCAACTACAAAGAAAATAAATTGCTAGAAATGCATGGCGTTTGTAAATTACATGTAAAAGATATCATTTAGTTGTGAAAAAAGTAAATAACTTACAGAAATTTATCATACAGCACTGACTGCAGCGTATCTTCACGTTTTATTTACAAATGTTCACTGTGGCAACCTTTTGTAACACGACAAACATCCCATCTGTAATTAGTTTCCTACCAAATCCTACGAAGCAAATCTTGATGTATGGTACTATATAAATAGAAACCAAAGAGACGAAGAAACATAGGAAGACCGACAACCTGATGGAAGGATTTAGATTAGTTTGTATAATTAGGAGTAACAGCAAAACCTAATATGTAAAAAAGTAAAAGAATAACTTAGTTTATACTTGTGATGGCAGTCTTCACCGTAGTGCAGGTAACACAGCTGTTTATGAGGAAACGTTATCTGATAGAAAATGCAGTAGTTTGCCAATCAGATATGGGTAAATATGAAAATAGCCTAACGACTGCCGACGAGCTGTTAATGTAGAGAAATACATATTTGTGCTTTTCACAGAACGCAAAAATGCAGCAATTCTTACCAAAAATGCTATTGAACAGTAGCTAGGGTCAGTGAAATCATGCAAATACCTGTGACGAACACTATGAAATGGAACCACCATAGCAGTCCAGATTTAAGTAAATGCGAATGGTAGGCTTCGACTTATCAGTAGGGTGTTAGGGAACTATAATTTGTCTGCGGTACGTAAAACGCTTGAACTGATTGTCCTGGAATACTAACTGTGTGTCTGGAACCCATATCGGACGGTCGGGGGATACAGGGCGTATGCAAAGAAGGGCAGTCCGAGCGCTCCCTAGTTTGTTTGCCCGGTGGGGGAGAGCTACAGAAATAGAGAATTCCAGGTGGTGCACATTAGAGAGAAGTCCCCACTTACAAGAACAACTTATCCGTGCAGAACATTCGAATGTTCTTCAGTTCTCTTCCCCCACCCCCCACCCCCACCCTTCCCCCCCCCACCACCACTCCACACACACACACACACACACAAGCACAAAATCCTCTCGAAGCGACCTAACATTCTCCTATTGACAATTATGAAGTTAGAACATAGACATATAAGCGTTTCATCCATGAATGTAAAGCAAAGAAACACTAATGGGTGTACAATATCTGTAATTATTTATCAGTCTCCCCTAATTTGCTTCACTCCAAGAAAATAGCAAAATGATGATGTCATCAAACAAATGCCAGATATTTATCTGCAGACTTTTTTTAAAAAAACAATAAAGCGCTGAAGAAAAGCGTATGCCATGCCTGTACACAAGAAGAGCAAAAGAATGGAACAGCAAAACTACAGACCCATATCGTTAACGTCGATATGCACAATTCTTGATTATAACACATTTCCTAGAGACAGAAGAGTTTCTTTCCACAGATCAGCAAGGATGTAAACGCGTAGCTCGTGCTGAACTCAGCGTGCCCTGTTCTCGGACAATATCTTGCGAACCATTGACGAAGGGCAACAGCCAGAGTCCGTATTCCTAGATTTCCTAAATTGTTTGATACGGTGCCCCACTGCAGACTGTCAACGAAGGTGCGAGCATGCAGACTAGGATCCCAGGTATCTGAGTGCCTCGAAGAGTTCTTAAGTAGGTTGATCTCGACGGCCAGTGTTCATCGGGGATAAACGGTGTCGTCAGCAGCGCCTCAGGGAAGTGTGATAGGACCGCTCTGGTTCTGTATAAACATAAATTATCTGACGGATACGGTGAGCAGCAGACTGACACTGTTTGCTGCGGAAAAGTATCGTCGCTGAGTGACTGCAGAAGGATTCAAGATGATTCAGACAGAATTTCCCTTTGGTGTGACGAACAGCAGTTCGCTCTAAATGTAGAGAAATGTACGTTAATCCAAAAGGGGGTAGGAGAAACCACCTTGTAACATTCGAATGCAGTATTAGTGGTCGACTTTAGTTTATTAAAAGAGTTTAGGAAAGCGTATCTCATCTACAAAGGAATCCGCTTTAGAAAACTTGTGCGACGTTTTTTTTTTTTTTTTTTTTTTTTTTTTTTTTTTTTTTTTTTTTTTTTTTTTTTAATACTGCTCGAGTGTTTGAGATCGCCACAAGGTCGGATTCGAAGAAAACATCGGAGCAATTCAGAAGCGTGCTGTTAGATTTGTTACGTATATAGCGTTCTCGCTTCCCACGCCCGGGTTCCCGGGTTCGATTCCTGGCGGGGTCAGGGATTTTCTCTGCCTCGTGATGACTGGGTGTTGTGTGCTGTCCGTAGGTTAGTTAGGTTTAAGTAGTTCTAAGTTCTAGGGGACTGATGACCATAGATGTTAAGTCCCATAGTGCTCAGAGCCATTTGAACCATTTTTTGTTACGTATAGTCTGATCAACACTCAAGTGCTACGGAGATGCTGCGTAAACTCAGTTGGGAGTCACTGGAGGGAAGACTGCATTCTTTTCGCGAAGTTTAGAGAACGGACATTTTGAACTCAGTACAGAACAACCCTACTGCTGTCAGCGTGCAGCTCATGTAAGGACAGCGAAGACAGAATAAGAGAAATTAGGACTCTCACGAAATTATGTAGATAGTAATTATTCCTTCGCTCCAATTCCAAGAGGAATAGGAAAGGAAACCTTTAGTAGTGGTACAAGATACCCTCCGCCATACATCATACTGTAGCTAGCGGAATGTGTGCGTAAATGTAGAGGTAAAAAGTATGCGGATTTTGATTAGTACAAAAAATTAAAATATGTATTTAGAATAAGAGCTAATCTATTTATTCAGAGGTACAGTTACAATCCCCCCCCCCCCCCCATGAACCATGGACCTTGCCGTTGCTGGGGAGGCTTGCGTGCCTCAGCGATACAGATGGCCGTACCGTAGGTGCAACCACAACGGAGGGGTATCTGTTGCGAGGCCAGACAAACGTGTGGTTCCTGAAGAGGGGCAGCAGCCTTTTCAGTAGTTGCAGGGGCAAGAGTCTGGATGATTGACTCATCTGGCCTTGTAACATTAACCAAAACGGCCTTGCTGTGCTGGTACTGCGAACGACTGAAAGCAAGGGGAAACTACAGCCGTAATTTTTCCCGAGGGCATGCAGCTTTACTGTATGGTTAAATGATGATGGCGTTCTCTTGGGTAAAATATTCCGGAGGTAAAATCTCCGGGCGGGAACTACTCAAGAGGACGTCGTTATCAGGAGAAAGAAAACTGGCGTTCTACGGATCGGAGCGTGGAATGTTAGATCCCTTAATCGCGCAGGTAGGTTAGAAATTTTAAAAAGGGAAATGGATAGGTTAAAGTTAGATATAGTGGGAATTAGTGAAGTTCGGTGGCAGGAGGAACAAGACTTTTTGTCAGGTGAATACAGGGTTATAAATACAAAATCAAATAAGGGTAATGCAGGAGTAGGTTTAATAATGAATAAAAAAATAGGAGTCCGGGTAAGCTACTACAAACAGCATAGTGAACGCATTATTGAGGCGAAGATAGACACGAAGCCCACTTGTACTACAGTGTTGTTGTTGTGGTCTTCAGTCCTGAGACTGGTTTGATGCAGCTCTCCATGCTACTCTGTCGTGTGCAAGCTTCTTCATCTCCCAGTACCCACTGCAACCTACATCCTTCTGAATCTGCTTAGTGTATGCATCTCTTGGTCTCCCCCTACGATTTTTGCCCTCCACGCTGCCCTCCACTACTAAATTGGTGATCCCTTGATGCCTCAGAACATGTCCTACCAACCGATCCCTTCTTCTGGTCAAGTTGTGCCACAAACTCCTCTTCTCCCCAATCCGATTCAGTACCTCCTCATTAGTTATGTGATCTATCCACCTTATCTTCAGCATTCTTCTGTAGCACCACATTTCGAAAGCTTCTATTCTCTTCTTGTCCAAACTATTTATCGTCCATGTTTCACTTCCATACATGGCTACACTCCATACAAATACTTTCAGAAAAGACTTCCTGACACTTAAATCTATACTCGATGTTAACAAATTTCTCTTCTTCAGAAACGCTTTCCTTGCCATTGCCAGTCTACATTTTATATCCTCTCTACTTCGACCATCATCGGTTATTTTGCTCCCCAAATAGCAAAACTCCTTTACTACTTTAAGTGTCTCATTTCCTAATCTAATACCCTCAACATCACCCGACTTACTTCGACTACATTCCATTATCCTCGTTTTGCTTTTGTTGATGTTCATCTTATATCCTCCCTTCAAGACACCATCCATTCCGTTCAACTGCTCTTCCAAGTCCTTTGCTGTCTCTGACAGAATTACAATGTCATCGGCGAACCTCAAAGTTTTTATTTCTTCTCCATGGATTTTAATACCTACTCCGAATTTTTCTTTTGTTTCCTTCACTGCTTGCTCAATATACAGATTGAATAACATCGGGGAGAGGCTACAACCCTGTCTTACTCCCTTCCCAACCACTGCTTCCCTTTCGTGTCCCTCGACTCTTATAACTGCCATTTGGTTTCTGTACAAATTGTAAATAGCCTTTCGCTCCCTGTATTTTACCCCTGCCACCTTTAGAATTTGAAAAAGAGTATTCCAGTCAACATTGTCAAAAGCTTTCTCTAAGTCTACAAATGCTAGAAACGTAGGTTTGCCTTTCCTTAATCTTTCTTCTAAGATAAGTCGTAAGGTCAGTATTGCCTCACGTGTTCCAGTATTTCTACGGAATCCAAACTGATCTTCCCCGAGGTCGGCTTCTACCAGTTTTTCCATTCGTCTGTAAAGAATTCGTGTTAGTATTTTGCAGCTGTGGCTTATTAAACTGATTGTTCGGTAATTCTCACATCTGTCAACACCTGCTTTCTTTGGAATTGGAATTATTATATTCTTCTTGAAGTCTGAGGGTATTTCGCCTGTTTCATACATCTTGCTCACCAGATGGTAGAGTTTTGTCAGGACTGGCTCTCCCAAGGCCGTCAGTAGTTCCAATGGAATGTTGTCTACTCCGGGGGCCTTGTTTCGACTCAGGTCTTTCAGTGCTCTGTCAAACTCTTCACGCAGTATAGTATCTCCCATTTGATCTTCATCTACATCCCCTTCCATTTCCATAATATTGTCCTCAAGTACATCGCCCTTGTATAGACCCTCTGTATACTCCTTACACCTTTCTGCTTTCCCTTCTTTGCTTAGAACTGGGTTTCCATCAAAGCTCTTGATATTCATGCAAGTGGTTCTCCTTTCTCCAAAGGTTTCTTGAATTTTCCTGTAGGCAGTATCTATCTTACCCCTAGTGAGATAAGCCTCTACATCCTTACATTTGTCTTCTAGCCATCCCTGCTTAGCCATTTTGCCCTTCCTGTCAATCTCATTTTTGAGACGTTTGTATTCCTTTTTGCCTGCTTCATTTACTGCATTTTTATATTTTCCCTTTCATGAATTAAACTCAATATTTCTTCTGTTACCCAAGGATTTCTACTAGCCCTCGTTTTTTTACCTACTTTATCCTCTGCTGCCTTCACTACTTCATCCCTCAAAGCTACCCATTCTTCTTCTACTGTATTTCTTTCCCCCATTCCTGTCAATTGTTCCCTTATGCTCTCCCTGAAACTCTGTACAACCTCTGGTTCTTTCAGTTTATCCAGGTCCCATCTCCTTAAATTCCCACCTTTTTGCAGTTTCTTCAGTTTTAATCTACAGTTCATAACCAATAGATTGTGGTCAGAGTCCACATCTGCCCCTGGAAATGTCTTACAATTTAAAACCTGGTTCCTAAATCTCTGTCTTACCATTATATAATCTATCTGATACCTTTTAGTATCTCCAGGGTTCTTCCATGTATACAACCTTCTATCATGATTCTTAAACCAAGTGTTAGCTATGATTAAGTTGTGCTCTGTGCAAAATTCTACCAGGTGGCTTCCTCTTTCATTTCTTAGCCCCAATCCATATTCACCTACTACGTTTCCTTCTCTCCCTTTTCCTACACTCGAATTCCAGTCACCCATGACTATTAAATTTTCGTCTCCCTTCACTATCTGAATAATTTCTTTTATTTCATCATACATTTCTTCAATTTCTTCGTCATCTGCAGAGCTAGTTGGCATATAAACTTGTACTACTGTAGTAGGTGTGGGCTTCGTATCTATCTTGGCCACAATAATGCGTTCACTAAGCTGTTTGTAGTAGCTTACCCGCGTTGCTATTTTCCTATTCATTATTAAACCTACTCCTGCATTACCCCTATTTGACTTTGTGTTTATAACCCTGTAGTCACCTGACCAGAAGTCTTGTTCCTCCCGCCACCGAACTTCACTAATTCCCACTATATCTAACTTTAACCTATCCATTTCCCTTTTCAAATTTTCTAACCTACCTGCCCAATTAAGGGACCTGACATTCCACGCTCCGATCCGTAGAACGCCAGTTTTCTTTCTCCTGATAACGACATCCTCTTGAGTAGTCCCCGCCCGGAGATCCGAATGGGGGGCTATTTTACCTCCGGAATATTTTACCCAAGAGGACGCCATCATCATTTAATCATACAGTAAAGCTGCATGCCCTCGGGAAAAATTACGGCCGTAGTTTCCCCTTGCTTTCAGCCGTTCGCAGTACCAGCACAGCAAGGCTGTTTTGGTTATTGTTACAAGGCCAGACCAGTCAATCATCCAGACTGTTGCCCTTGCAACTACTGAAAAGGCTGCTGCCCCTCTTCAGGAACCACACGTTTGTCTGGCCTCTCAACAGATACCCCTCCGTTGTGGTTGTACCTACGGTAAGGCTATCTGTATCGCTGAGGCACGCAAGCCTCCCCACCAACGGCAAGGTCCATGGTTCATGGGGGGGTGTACTACAGTAGTACAAGTTTATATGCTAACTAGCTCCGCCGATGACGAAGAGATTGATGAAATGTATGATGAGATAAAAGAAATTATTCAGGTAGTGAAGGGAGACGAAAATTTATCAGTCATGGGTGACTGGAATTCGAGAGTAGGAAAAGGGAGTGAAGAAAACATAGTAGGTGAATATGGATTGGGGCTAAGAAATGAAAGAGGAAGCCGCCTGGTAGAGTTTGGCACAGATCATAACTTAATCATAGCTAACACTTGGTTCAAGAATCATAAAAGGAGGTTGTATAAATGGAAGAATCCTGGAGATACTAGAAGGTATCAGATAGTATATACAATGGTCAGACAGAGATTTAGGAACCAGGTTTTAAATTGTAAGACATTTCCAGCTGACCACAATCTATTGGTTATGAACTGTAGATTAAAACTGAAGAAACTGCAAAAAGGTGGGAATTTAAGGAGATGGGACCTGGATAAACTGAAAGAACCAGAGGTCGTACAGAGTTTCAGGGAGAGCATAAGGCAACAATCGACAGGAATGGGGGAAAGAAATACAGCAGAAGAAGAATGGGTAGCTCCGAGGGTTGAAATAGTGAAGGCAGCAGAGGATCAAGTAGGTAAAAAGACGAGGGCTAGTAGAAATTCTTGGGCAACAGAAGAAATATTGAATTTAATTGATGAAAGAAGAAAATATAAAAATGCAGTAAATGAAGCAGGCAAAAAGGAATACAAACGTCTCAAAAATGAGATCGACAACAAGTGCAAAATGGCCAAGCAGGGATGGCTAGAGAACAAATGTAAGGATGTAGAGGCTTATCTCACTAGGTGCAAGATAGATACTGCCCACAGGAAAATTAAAGAGACCTTTGGAGAAAAGAAAGGCACATGTATGAATATCAAGAGCTCAGATGGAAACCCAGTTCAAAGCAAAGAAGTGAAATCAGAAAGGTGGAAGGAGTATATAGAGGGTCTATACAAGGGCGATGTTCTTGAGGACAATATTATAGGAATTGAAGAGAATATAGATGAAGATGAAATAGGAGATATGATACTTCGTCAAGAGTTTGACAGAGCACTGAAAGACCTAAGTCAAAACGAGGCCCCGGGAGTAGACAACATTCCATTAGAACTACTGACGGCCTTGGGTGAGCCAGTCCTGACAAAACTCTACGATCTGGTGAGCAAGATGTATGAGACAGGTGAAATACCCTCAGACTTCAAGAAGAATATAATAATTCCAATCTCAAAGAAAGCAGGTGTTGACAGACGTGAAAATTACCGAACTATCAGTTTAATAAGTCACAGTTGCAAATACTAACGCGAATTCTTTACAGATGAATGGAAAAACTGGTAGAAGCCGACCTCGGGGAAGATCAATTTGGATTCCGTAGAAATGTTGGAACACGTGAGGCAATACTGACTTTACGACGTATCTTAGAAGAAAAATTAAGGAAAGACAAACCTACATTTCTAGCATTTGTAGACTTAGAGAAAGCTTTTGACAATGTTGACTGGAATACTCTCTTTCAAATTCTGAAGGTGGCAGGGGTAAAATACAGGGAGCGAAAGGCTATTTACAATTTGTACAGAAACCATATGGCAGTTATAAGAGTCGAGGGGCATGAAAGGGAAGCAGTGGTTGGGAAGGGGGGGGGGTGAGACAGGGTTGTAGCCTCTTCCCGATGTTATTGAATCTGTATATTGAGCAAGCAGTGAAGGAAACAAAAGAAAAATTGGGAGTAGGTATTAAAATACATAGAGAAGAAATAAAAACTTTGAGGTTCGCCGATGACATTGTAATTCTGTCAGAGACAGCAAAGGACTTGGAAGAGCAGTTGAACGTAATGGACAGTGTCTTGAAAGGAGGATTTAAGATGAACATCAACAAAAGCAAAACAAGGATAATGGAATGTAGTCGAATTAAGTCGGGTGATGCTGAGGGAATTAGATTAGGAAATGAGACACTTAAAGTAGTAAAGGAGTTTTGCTATTTGGGGAGCAAAATAACTGCTGATGGTCGAAGTAGAGAGGATATAAAATGAAGAGTGGCAATGGCAAGGAAAGTGTTTCTGAAGAAGAGAAATTTGTTAACATCGAGTATAGATTTAAGTGTCAGGAAGTCGTTTCTGAAAGTATTTGTATGGAGTGTAGCGATGTATGGAAGTGAAACATGGACGATAAGTAGTTTGGACAAGAAGAGAATAGAAGCTTTCGAAATGTGGTGCTACAGAAGAATGCTGAAGATTAGATGGGTAGATCACATAATTAATGAGGAGGTATTGAATAGAATTGGGGAGAAGAGGAGTTTGTGGCACAACTTGACTAGAAGAAGGGACCGGTTGGTAGTACACGTTCTGGGGCACCAGGGGATCACAAATTTAGCACTGGAGGGGAGCGTGGGGGGTAAAAATCGTAGAGGGAGACCAAAAGATGAATACACTAAGCAGATTCAGAAGGATGTAGGTTGCAGTAAGTACTGGCAGATGAAGAAGCTGGCACAGGATAGAGTAGCATGGAGAGCTGAATCAAACCAGTCTCAGGACTGAAGACCACAACAACAACAACAACCCCGAAAGTAGATGACACATGTTGAACGTGTGACATCAGCAAATGTCGTACCTCGCCCCACTCGGAGTGGTTGAGCCTATCGCTCTATCGCACCTAATCTTCGTAACCCAAGTCAATTATTCACATCGGTAAACGACTTTAGTGCGTGGGGATCTGAGTTCGAGTCCAGCAGGCTGTATTTTTCTTTTACTGCTTTAGACAGCCATTTGTTTTTTTTTTTTTTTTTACATTGAGTTAAGATCAATTATTTTATTTACCGGTCTCGCGGTCACCGCTGGTTTATTGCAAAGTACAGTACAACAAAAACCTGCCGTGTTGCGTCACATCATAAGTAAATGAGTATTAGCCTCCGAATCGCATCGTTACCAGTAAATATCCTACTCTTTCTTTACTAAATACTGCCTGTAATCAAAAAAAGAAGGGACAAAAGGAAAGAAACATAAAATAAGAACAGCTTTCACTTGGTCACAGTGAGGACGATAATTTTGTAACTTAAACGTTTGCAACAGATCACAATTACAAAAGATTTTCGAAATTTGTACCTTTTGTTCGAATGCAGGTATTGTATCGCTCAATCATCCCTTCGCGCCCAAACATGTTCAAGATTTATCATCCATTTTTGGAATATTTTCCGACATTTGCGACCCTATGTGTTATATTAAACTGCTTGTCTCATCCTCATCTACGTCACTTTGGGGATTTCTAAACGTTAATAAGACTCAACGTTTATCATGTATCCTCCTTGTTTGGCTACCAAAAACCAAAAGACGAATGCCTCATGTCCATCAGACAAAAGAAGAAAACAGCAGCAGCGATACAACTGCTCTAAGGTAGCATCCTACGCTCAAAATACCTTCATGAAACAGCACCTACCGCGAAAGTTGCGGAAAGACTACCGTCGTAGGTGGGGAAAGCTCCAGACTATACGGGACACAGCCTACATTTCTGACTGCCGAGTTGCCTACGGCTCAGGCGCAACATAGCTAATGTTAGACGCCAGAGAGGACGCACACGAACGGGACTACGTTACGTATCCGCCCGACGGCACACAAATAGCTCTACAGCGAACATCCATTCGCAAACGCGAATATAAGCAGACACTTGACTCCACTCCAGAACAGTCTCCAAGGCAATCGTCGGAACATTGTGACGACAGTGTCTCAGGACTTACCTACAGCCTCCGTTAAGAACAGCTAAAACGGACATTACACAAACGATGATGGTCATCGTTCAGTGTTCAAAGACAGATCAGTACAAATGAACAGTGAACTACATACATTAGAATGCATAATCTTCATACCGCAGTTAAGTATTGAAAACTTCTGTCAATAAATAGTTGCAAATTGTTGCTAACCTATGTTTTGTCATAGGTGCTGCCTAACACACTTTGAACATGTATCGAATCTGATAGCTGATACATGCAAACTTCCCACCACGTAACAACAACCATTTATACGTTTGGCACCAAGTGCCTTTGATGAACACATAGTGCGTATATTGCAGATGGTACAGAGACTATTATCTGTCTTGCACCTCGTAGTGGTTCGCTGTGTATTAAGTCTTTTCCCTTGACTATTACTACTACTACGACGACGACGACGACGAAAACGACGGTGATGTTACTGATGATGAAACGACTGAGCCAGAAGTCATCTTCGAAAATGAGGAAATTTGAAATTTACTTTTGGTCTTGTAGTGTTGTTATAAACCTACCCGGATACTCGTGCGTGTTAAAGCGCCGCTTCCAGGACGAGGAGGTGCGCCGGCCGCGGATTACGGACGAGAGTCAGTGTACCAGCCAGCCCGGATGTGGTTCCTCAGGTGTTTTCCCAAATCCCACTTGGCGAATACCGGACTGGTACCGAATCCAGCCTCAGTTACACGATTGGCAAACAGGAAACTTCCGCTCACTTCCACACAGCCAGTCCCGCGGAGGGGAGGGGTAACGGGAGGCTAGGTAACGGGAAAGGTAGGTAACGGGGTGCCGACAGGAAGCTTTTAATAACCGTGCCGACGCTGCGCCGACATGTGACAAGACACAAGAAAAAGATTATGATGGTGGATTGTCTTGTAATGTTCCTAAGCCCCACATTGTTCGTCTTCGTTTTATACGATATATGAATTTTCTAACGCTAAGGCACCACGCTGATACCATTGTGTTGTAAAGCATTTTTGATTCAATCAAAAGTACTTTTATTAAATATAATTGCTACTGACAATGACAAAATTCAATTAGACACATTATTGTTATAGAAACTACGCTTGCAGCATTAGGGGAACACAGTGGTCATATTGTACATCTAGATCTACATCGATACTCTGCAAATCACATTTAAGTGCCTGGCAGAGGGCTCATCGAACCACCTCCACAATTCTCTATTATTCCAATCTCGTATAGCGCGCGGAAAGAATGAACACATATATCTTTCAGTACGAACTCTAATTTCCATTATTTTATCGTGGTGATCGTTCCTCCCTGTGTTGGTCGGTGTCAACAAAATATTTTCGCATTCGGAGGAGAAAGTTGGTGATTGGAATTTCGTGAGAAGATTCCGTCGCAACGAAAACGCCTTCCTTTTAATGATTTCCAGCCCAAATCCTGTATCATTTCTGTGACACTCACTCCCATATTTCGCGATAATACAAAACGTGCTGCCTTTCTTTGAACTTTTTCGATGTACTCCGTCAGTCCTACCTGGTAAGGATCCCACACCGCGCAGCTGTATTCTAAAAGACGACTGACAAGCGTAGTGCAGGCAGTCTCCTTAGTAGGTCTGTTACATTTTCTAAGTGTCCTGCCAATAAAATGCAGCCTTTGGTTAGCCTTCCCCACAACATTTTCTATGTGTTCTTTCCAATGTAAGTTGTTCGTAATTGTAATACCTCGGTATTTAGTTGAATTTACGGCGTTTAGATTAGACTGATTTATCGTGTAAATGAAGCAGGCAAAAGGGAATACAAACGTCTCAAAAATGAGATCGACAGAAAGTGCAAAATGGCTAAGCAGCGATGGCTAGAGGACAAATGTAAGGATGTAGAGGCTTGTCTCACTAGGGGTAAGATAGATACTGCCTACAGGAAAATTAAAGAGACCTTTGGAGAGAAGAGAACCACTTGTATGAATATCAAGAGCTCAGATGGCAACCCAGTTCTAAGCAAAGAAGGGAAGGCAGAAAGGTGGAAGGAGTATATAGAGGGTTTATACAAGGACGATGTACTTGAGGACAGTATTATGGAAATGGAAGAGGATGTAGATGAAGATGAAATGGGAGATAAGATACTGCGTGAAGAGTTTGACAGAGCACTTAAAGACCTGAGTCGAAACAAGGCCCCGGGAGTAGACAACATTCCATTAGAACTACTGATGGCCTTGGGAGAGCCAGTCATGACAAAACTCTACCATCTGGTGAGCAAGATGTATAAGACAGGCGAAATACCCACAGACTTCAAGAAGAATATAATAATTCCAATACCAAAGAAAGCAGGTGTTGACAGATGTGAAAATTACCGAACTATCAGTTTAATAAGCCACAGCTGCAAAATACTAACACGAATTCTTTACAAACGAATGGAAAAACTGGTAGAAGCGGACCTCGGGGAAGATCAGTTTGGATTCCGTAGAAATGTTGGAACACGTAAGGCAATACTAACCTTACGACTTATCTTAGAAGAAAGATTAAGAAAAGGCAAACCTACGTTTCTAGCATTTGTAGACTTAGAGAAAGCTTTTGACAACGTTAACTGGAATACTCTCTTTCAAATTCTGAAGGTGGCAGGGGTAAAATACAGGGAGCGAAAGGCTATTTACAATTTGTACAGAAACCAGATGGCAGTTATAAGAGTCGAGGGGCATGAAAGGGAAGCAGTGGTTGGGAAAGGAGTGAGACAGGGTTGTAGCCTCTCCCCGATGTTATTCAATCTGTATATTGAGCAAGCAGTAAAGGAAACAAAAGAAAAATTCGGAGTAGGTATTAAAATTCATGGAGAAGAAGTAAAAACTTTGAGGTTCGGCGATGACATTGTAATTCTGTCAGAGACAGCAAAGGACTTGGAAGAGCAGTTGAACGGAATGGACAGTGTCTTGAAAGGAGGATATAAGATGAACATCAACAAAAGCAAAACGAGGATAATGGAATGTAGTCAAATTAAATCGGGTGATGCTGAGGGAATTAGATTAGGAAATGAGACACTTAAAGTAGTAAAGGAGTTTTGCTATTTAGGGAGTAAAATAACTTATGATGGTCGAAGTAGAGAGGATATAAAATGTAGACTGGCAATGGCAAGGAAATCGTTTCTGAAGAAGAGAAATTTGTTAACATCAAATATAGATTTAAGTGTCAGGAAGTCGTTTCTGAAAGTATTTGTATGGAGTGTAGCCATGTATGGAAGTGAAACATGGACGATAACCAGTTTGGACAAGAAGAGAATAGAAGCTTTCGAAATGTGGTGCTACAGAAGAATGCTGAAGATAAGGTGGGTAGATCACATAACTAATGAGGAGGTGTTGAATAGGATTGGGGAGAAGAGAAGTTTGTGGCACAACTTGACTAGAAGAAGGGATCGGTTGGTAGGACATGTTTTGAGGCATCAAGGGATCACAAATTTAGCATTGGAGGGCAGCGTGGAGGGTAAAAATCGTAGAGGGAGACCAAGAGATCAATACACTAAGCAGATTCAGAAGGATGTAGGTTGCAGTAGGTACTGGGAGATGAAGAAGCTTGCACAGGATAGAGTAGCATGGAGAGCTGCATCAAACCAGTCTCAGGACTGAAGACCACAACAACAACAACAACATCGTGTAACCGAAGTTCAACGAGTTCCTTTTAGCACTCATGTGGATGACCTCACACTTTTCGTTATTTAGGGTCAACTGCCACTTTTCGCATCATTCAGATATTTTTTTCTAAATCGTTTTGCAGTTTGTTTTGGTCTTCTGATGACTTTAGTAGTCGATAAACGACAGCGTAATCTGCAAATAACCGAAGACGGCTGCTCAGATTGTCTCCCAAATCGTTTATATAGATAAGGAACAACAAAGGGCCTCTAACACTACCTCAGGGAACGCCAGAAATCAATTCTGTTTTACTCGATGACTTTCCGTCAATTACTACGAACTGTGACACCTCTGACAGGAAATCGCAAATCCAGTCACATAACTGAGACGATATTCCATAAGCACGCAAGTTCACTACGAGCCGCTTTTGTGGTACAGTGTGGTGGTCAGCGCTACGTCATGGATGTATGAGACTTGAAAAGTCTCATACTTACATTTCCTCCTCCTCCGTCGCCGTGTTGTGGCAGCACCAGCTTTGTTTGCCTAACTGCCAGAAGAGTCCCGGAAACATGCGTTGGACGTCTACTATGAGGGCGCTTCGCAGTAAACAGTCTTCCAAGTTCTCTTAAAGTTACCGTTCACTTCTCGGTGTATGAAATTCATACCGTTTCGCTACAGCCGATCTTTTGCATACTTCATCTTGTATTTTATATGTTACGTGTCTTATAATTATCTTATATATTTGAAACATCTACGGCAATCTAGTTGGTGTTGTTGTTGTTGTCGGCATCGTCGTTTCGATGGTGATGGTGGCGTACCGGTGGTGGTCATGGTCGGGGCGACGGTCGGGGTGATGGGAGGTCGTGGTGTCTGCAGTCAAAAGACTGCTTTGATGCAATTCTCCATGTTGGTCTGTTTGTGCAGGTTTCTTCATCTTCACATAGCTCCTGCAACGTACATCTTCTTGAACCTGCTTACTGTATTCTGGCCCTGATCTTTGCCTATAGGGTTCACTTGGGCACGTCTCTCTATAATCAGTTCAACTATTGCTAGATGTCTATCAACATCCCTTCTTTTAGTTAATTTGTTCCATAAAGCTCTTCACTTTCCAGTCTGTATCAGTACCACTTCGATGGTCATACGATCTAGCCAACTATCTTCAGCACTGTTCTGTGGCACTACGCTTCATAGCCTGTACATGTCTTCTTGTATTGTCTAATCTTCAGCATTTATCTGTTGCACCCCACTTCGGAAGTGTCTATTCTTTTCTTGTCTGTACTGTTCTTCGTCCACCTTTCTGTTCCATCCAAGTCTATATTTCACACATAAACCTTAAAAAAAGACTGCCTAACTCCAAATTTATGTTGAAATATTTCTGTTTGTTAGGAACATTCCCTCTGCTATTGCCAGTCTGTATTTTATACCCTCTTCACTTCAGCTACCGTCAGTTATTTTACTACTATTAGCAAAACTAATCTGCTACTTTTAGTGTTACATTATCTTACCTAATTCTCTCTCCATTCCGCTATCCTTGTTTTACTTGTGCTGACGCTGGGCTTACAACCTGACACCCATTCCGTTCAACTTATCGTGCAAGTCATTTGTTGTCTCTGGCAGACCTACAATATTACGGGAAAACTTCAAAGTTTATTTCTCTTCTTTCTGAACCTGAAGTTTTTTTTCCAATTTTACTTTCGTTTCCTTTACTTAGTGTACAGAGAGGCTAATCATCCCTCCGTTCTCAGTTGCTGCTTTCCTTTCACGTATTTAGTTTCTTAGATCTGCAGTCTGGTTTCTGTACAAGCAAATGTTTCAGATAACCTACCGCTACGTGTATTTCATAGCCGAAACTTAAAGGTATTAAACGGTATTTCCGTTCAACATCTACAAATCTATAAATGGTACAACGTAGGTTTTTCCTTCTCAGACTTAATCTCCAGTTAACCGGAACGCTGACGATCTAGTGTATATAAGCAGGCGTAGACGGTTAACCTGTTCCGAAAATGAAACAATTCCTAGTGATTAGCCTATGGATTATAGTAGTTACAGGCGAGGTGGCTTTACGACTGCATTCGCGGAGAGACACGTAAATCATAGTGGGAGAGAGCGGCAGCGGCAGCGGCATCGCGGTAGGACAGGTGCAGGGGGCGCCAGAGGGCGTGGCCCGGGCAGGGGTGGGTCCAGCCCTC
Source organism: Schistocerca nitens (assembly GCF_023898315.1). Classification (NCBI taxonomy): domain Eukaryota; kingdom Metazoa; phylum Arthropoda; class Insecta; order Orthoptera; family Acrididae; genus Schistocerca; species Schistocerca nitens. The sequence goes on along the minus strand of NC_064617.1, from coordinate 923,895,843 downwards.
AGGCGGCGTTGCCACGGCACACACACAGCAGCGGCCCGGCACTGCACGGATCGAGAAATCACACAAGTTTCCAGTTAGCCACAGTGGTTTCATTTGAGACACAGACAAAGCAGAAGGACGGAGAAAAAAGCCCGTCGACTACCTCTGTTTCGTTTTTTATTTGTATCTTTATTTCTTTTTTTAGTTACTCATAGACAAGAACAAAACCAGTTGTTTACAAATTTCTAAAAGTTCCTTAAACAAGGTATATTGCGTGAGCACGAAAAGAAACTTAGTATTTTGTCTGTGTCCTGCTGTAAAATGTCCTCAGAGTACCTTTAAGAAAAGCAGCCATGTATTTTACAAAAGAATTTTAAATAAAACATTACTTTTACAAAGAATGAAAGTGTCTTACTCGAGAAAGGCCTAAAGTACAACGTCATGCCAATTTCGCCAGCTGGGGTGGCCGAGCGGTGTTAGGCGCTTCAGTCTGGAACCGTGTGACCACTACGGTCGCAGGTTCGAATCCTGCCTCGGGCCTGGCTGTGTGTGATGTCCTTAGGTTAGTTAGGTTTAAGTAGTTCTAAGTTCTAGGGGACTGATGACCTCAGATGTTAAGTCCCATAGTGCTCAGAGCCATTTGAACCATTTTTTGCCAATCTTGGCAGACAAAAATGTTATAGAAAATATGCTTGTCGACCTAAAAATTGACCTTAAAATGTATAAAAATGGATGTTAATTCATGTCAAACTAGAATTACCTGTGACATAGCTAACATTCTTAGTAAAAACACGCCCTATTTTCAAAATGTTACGCGTAACGATAGGAAATTGGTTAAATCTATCAATAATAAACTTAAAGAAGCTGGCGCTTTAATAACTAGGTCTGACAAAGGTTGCTCTTTGGTTATTGCCTACAATTCTGAATGTATTTCAAATACATTAGATTTTTTTAACGAAAATAGTATTTCGGAACTGCATGAGGATCCGACTCCAGAAAAAAAAAAGGAAGTCAGGTCAGCTATCAAAGAAAATACTTATCAGCACGAACCCTCAGCACCCAAAACCTCGTTCTCAAATGAAAATCAAAAACCTAACCATCCAATACGCCTGATTTCTATTAGTATGAATAGCGCGTGTCATCATTTAGCCAAATTCCTTCATGAAACACTGAAAAAAATCGTTCGTTTTCGAGAACAATTATTCCATCCCCAATAGTCACGCTTTAGTCCATAAAATAGAAGATTTAGAATGCAGCCCAGATACCAAGTTGTTTTCACTAAACATCAATAATCTTTATACGCAAACGTTCCCGTACAGGAAACGCTTACAGTCGTGGAAAAAAAATTACGTAATTTCAAAAACGAACTTTCAGACGAACAAATCATTGACTTTATTGATGTAATTACAGTCGTAGTCAAATACAACTATTTTGAATTTAATGAACAATTGTATCAGCAACCCGACGATCTCGCTATGGTAAATCCGTTAGCTGGTATCATTGCTGACATTTCCATTAACTCTCTAGAAGAAAAGTTCTGCAACTGCTTCTCAGTTACAGCGCTAGGCATTCTGTCCTATTTCAGATGTGTCGATGATATTCCAGTCCTCTACAAAGGATCTGTTGATGCCATTGACCGTATTTTCAATCTCTTCAATGAACTTTACGACAAAATATCCTTCAACAGCGAACTCGAAAACGAGGCCCGTCAATTGTATTTTTTTGATTTGACGTTTACAGTAGAAGAAAATAAAATCTCATGTAATGTTTTTCGTAAAGAAACATATACCGATCAGGTCATACCTGCATCTTCTATGCACCCACAGTCTCATAAGAACGCTTTCTTTCACTCTGCTATTCACAGAGATACTGCTATTCCACTCTCGAAAGAGAAATTTGAGGAAGAAATTACTATAATAAAAACGATACCAGTTAATAACGAATACTAAACTGCCATCGTAGATAACATCCTTAAAACGAAAACTGTAAAAAGAGTTACCACACTCGGCACCTCTATCATTGAGCCCAGCCTAAAGAAGAAGTTTTCTTTTTATTCCTTTCTTGGAGCCCATCTCCTATCAGCTCCAACGCCTTCTTCGTAATAAATACGACTGTAATGTCGCCTTTTCAACCAATAATAGCTTGAAAAAATTTTTTATTCATAGTTTAAAATCGACCCATTCCCCTTTGAAAAACTCTGGTATCTGTAAGATTCTTTGCGACACCTGCTGTTTTTACTGCATAGGACAAACAGGACGTGCCTCTACAATCACATATAAAGAACATCTTTTAAGAAAAAATTGTACTAACACCCAAAATTCGTCTTTTGCTGACCACCTTCTAATTACAGGTCACGCGCCTAAAGCTGTTCACGATATCAACATTTCGCACACTGAGAAGAAAGGGCGTGGATTAGATGTTCTCGAATAATTAGAAATTTTTAAACATCTTTCTCGAAATGATGGCCTCATTCTTAATGAGCAGCTACAATTACGTAATAAAAGCTTCTTCTCGGTATAAAACCGCTACTTGATATTTGATTTGGTGTTCCCTCGAGCAGTTACCGAAATATTTCTTTTAATCAAGTCCATTCATAACTGTTTGTTCACTAAATGGTTTATATTAACTACATGTCATGTTATATTCGCTGAGTTATTCAGCTCCTTTTGTAATTCTGTAACGGTGTTTTCCAGCCTTTAACCTGTACTTCTAAGCTCTTATGTAGACAAATTGTTACCTTGTCTGCTGCTGTCAGATAAAAATATTGCCTCTAACTTCATGTATTACACATTTCACCTGTCTATATTTGGAATGTTAAGTAGCCAGTTTGTATTTGCGGCTCCTAGATGGCACTTTTGGTATAACGTTCACCTGCCCGCAACTGCTAACGCGGGCGCCTCAGTCTGATGCTACCGCAGCTCGACACGTGGTGCAGCCCTTACTGGCCTGCCTCTATGTGTTCTGTTTTAATATTTTGTGACTAAAGCGTTATCGCTTCATAGTTATTTTACACGTGACATGCCAGTTTTAAATGTTTTATTTCTGATGAAGGCGCTCTTAGAAGTGGCCGAAACCTAGGTCAAAAAGACTATTTTCGCGATCTTGGACTGCAATTGTTTTACTTTTAACTGTTTGAATTGTTTCTGTCAGTTAAAATTCTTGCACGGAAAGTCACGTATAAAGTTCCTGCTGCTGGATTCTCTGTTTTTTATTTTTATTTATTTTAACTTGTAGGTCTTCGTTTTTGAGTGTTTATTTGCACAAAGTATATTGGTATGTGCTTATAAGATGTAATCTGACTGCTACGCGATGCTTGTGAAACCATCTGTTACAAGTATCGTCGAAATTCCAAAGTCTCCATCTTGAAACAGTGTTCTGCTACATAAGCGTGTAGTCTGCTCTGTGTGATCCTTAAGAAGATGAAGAATTCAGTTTGAGAGGTGTCGATCTTTTCTTGCTGTTGATTCGTAGGTAAGTGATTAAATGAAATAATAGACCAACCATTGTTCATTTTGAGTTTTTACTTATTATTTCCCGTTTGTTTCCAGCACCAACTGTTATCATACAACCTTACCGTTTATTCCACCACATTATTTCAAACAAAACTCGTTTGGTAATTTTCTTATTGAAAAGTTACACCTAACCTGTACCCTCAGTACTCTACGTAAACCGTTAATTATCTCAGTATTTCAACAGCAGTCCCTTGTCTTTCACCACCGTCACTCTTATGTCCACCAATATCCGTATCTATTCTGTTCTGAAGCAACGTACGCTGCTTTGCCATCAGCTAATAATGGCTTCAGACGCTATGCTTCTCACTGACTTGTACCACATAGCTTTATATGATTTTCCGATGAGTACAACGTTCTTCTAAACAATTTCCTTTTCTAACAAGTTCTTTTTCTTACCGAAATTACACATAAAATTTTCTTGGGCTCTACCTATACAAGAGTTTCATTTATTTGTCAGCTAATAAAAGTGTTCCCGAAGATATTGTTACGTTAAATCTTATTGTTATTGGACAAGAACTAGTACTTATAGTCCGCCTGGAAACTGTATAGTAACTAATTACAAATGACAGAGTTCTAATTCAACAATTTATTAACATCACCACAAACCATTGACTTTAGTCAGTGTTCACTCACTGTGTGGTATAGCTTCAACATGTGAGTAGAAATGCTATCGATGAGATCCTTACACACAAGATGAGAAGTGCCCAAGTTTCAAAGTGACTCAAAAATATTGCTTCCTCCAGTATACATGTCTCGTTATGGCCGCGGCGCCAAAGTCGGAGACGTTCGGGTTCGTACACAGGAGATAGCTACCAGCTAGTCTTTCCTTCGCAGGCGATTCTCAAAAGCAGTAGGAAGGGGGGAAACGCAACTGAGACTCTCTCTGCCCTCCTTTGAGTCTGCTGATAGTATGTTACACGAGGGCTATTCGGAAAGTAAGGTCAGATCAGTCGCGAGATGAAAACCAAAGTGAAAATCAAAACTTTTTTATTTGTAACAGTTTACTAAGCTTTCCAGCTAGTTCTCTACACAGTCGCCATTCCGCCATTCTATCGTGGCGTTGTATGAAGGAACAGCCTGCTCTTTCCGCCACCTCTCTACATGTTGTCGGTGCCAAAACGTTGTCTACCAAACCAGCGGTTCATGTGAACAGACATGAACATTAGCGGGAGCAAAGTCCAGGCCGAATGGTGGGTTATCAAACACTTCTCCACCGAAAACGCTGCAGGGGCGTTCTCATTGCCCCTGCATTGTGCGGCCGGCAATTGTCATGAAGAAGGAAATGCATGACAGATACGTTATATGGGGTTGCATAAGATCAAGCGAAACTCGCAGCGGGTATCTATTTTAGCTGGAGACACTATTGTTCTAGGCATCTCTACGTGCTCATTGTGTGTTCAGAACTGAAAAGAGCGAGCTGATGCGATCGACAGACATACCAGAGGCACTGTCCAACACATCTGTGCAAAGCTTCATCGGATTTTCATTGTCGTTTCCATTTCGCGACGTATTGGAACTTACTTTCCGAATGGCCCTCGTTTATATCAAATGGTTCAAATGGCTCTGAGCACTGTGGGACTTAACAGCTGAGGTCATCAGTCCCCTAGAACTTAGAACTACTTAAACCTAACTAACCTAAGGACATCACACACATCCATGCCCTTGGCAGGATTCGAACCTGCGACCGTAGCGGTCGCGTAGTTTCAGACTGAAGCACCTAGAACTGCTCGGCCACAACGGCCGGTTTCGTATATATCGTCCCACGCTAAAGCTACTGCACAACATGAGTCGCGCATTGTCAGAAGAGAGCAAATCTTCTTGGTTTGCTGCAGACACAGTTCTGTTGCGGTACCGTCAGAAGATGCGTCACAGTGTGAGAGTAAAATGTTGCAACAACTGGGAACACACTTCCAAGTTTATTTACGTGGCACAGCACGATTCTTGTGAGCTAAAAACGTAAATTGCACAAATATTCACCCTCAAACAGGGTGCGATTTGTGCTTTTACCAGTGGGGGGGGGGGGGGGGGATGTCTTAGGGGGTTAGTGAATTATATATGTTACTAGCTTGGACCGTGGCGTTACGCATGGTTAAACAGCTATTTATAAGTAGATGTTAATGCCGAAACTCAGTATTGACGCGTATGCACTATCAGAAAAGCCATCCCTTGTTATATCTTTAAAAGTACATTTTAGGTAAAGCTTATTTAAAAAATCATCTACATACGGGTACAGATATACGAGGAGATTTCAAAAAGTAGAGGCACATTTGTGAAAAGTTGTACTTATTCCCATGATAGAAAACTGAAACATATTAATAGTATTAATAGTAAGACTTAATCGAAACTTTCAGTGTTCGGTTCCACAAATTTAAATTACATGTAAAGTTTTACTCCAGTGCGTGGGAAATAAACATCCCAGGTTGGGATGCATAAACTAAAACCAGAGGAGGGGATGGTCTGATGCAGAGGGGGGAAATCCCCCCAATCGCACACTGCTCTCAAACTCTGGTGGTATAGGTAACAAATGCAAGTCGCGTCCAGCCTTAGTCAGATGGTGATAATTTGGTCAGGGCCACACAGACACGGATAAGGGAAACCGGGAAGGAAAGCTATCCGACCTTGACCACAGATTACGAGTCGTAAGAAAATGAAACACCTGCAGAAGTCCTTATGTTGTCATTTATTGTGTAGTACTAGTTTAGGGCTTCAGTGCACCATCTTCAGGTCTATATGCAGCGACAGTTATGGTAGCATTATCAACTTATCAACAATGCAATACAAAGACAGATTAAAAACAGAGTAAGAATCAAGGACAAGACTGTACAAGGGAATCTACAGTAATCGTTTGGTAGAACGAACAGATATGTCCATTGTCACATACCTAAACTATACCACAACGAATTCCCACTCATTACGTTGTACAAGTACACTATTCATAAATAACTATATATATATATTGGCCAGTCGGATGATACGTTATCTGCAAAACCCTGGAATAACCTACTGAACGACAAAATACCTGTGGAAAATGATAAGTGTATGAAGGAGACTACAACCTCAGAAACAAGTAAAGCGAAGAAACATGATCTGTGGGTTGTGTCAAAGTATAAAATGTTGAAGTGCAAACCATTTAGGGGCACACTTACGTCATATTCATAAAATTAATGTCCAAGACGTGTCAGACGACCAAATATAGGACACCACCTATGACCATAACATATGTAAAACATATGAAAAACCCCCACAAAAATTGTCCGTGGTGAACAACGCTGATGTGCGAATGCGCCCATATGTCATGTACTACACTAAAACAATATCACACGTGGACGCTAACTAGCCTTCGAGGGTGCAGTGCATCGTAAATGATGACTCAACAGTCAGAAAAATGTACTCAAAAAGTACTCGTATGTATTAAAGACAAGGGAAACCGAAAAAAAAAATCAAATCTAAAGTTACCTATCATTATGAATAAATCTGTAACAATAGACACATTGGCCGTTGCACCGCATTTAAACCAAAAGCCATTAGATCCAGACAATAAAAATTTCAAAAGGATCATATCGGCCACACATATCGTCTGAAAGACAAATCACATTATTAATTGGCCAGAGAGGAGGCCTCACAATATGCCGATAATGAAATCGTTAGTAAATCCAATGCTTGTGTTTAATGTAAGATTGTGAACACGTTACAATAAGCTATGAGTTGACCATATATCCACTATTGCAACACAAACACTGCCAATGCCATAAGTCATGTCCAGCGGAACATGAGTGAGGGTAAATGCAAACCCATGTACATTTAAAGACGGGTGCATAACCACCAAATGTGTCACATAAGACTAACATTATTGCATGTTACAGAGAAGGAGACGTTTCCAGATGTCTAGTTACAATTATAGGGCTAACACACACAGTTCTACAACCGAATACCTAACTGGAGCAACCCCAGCATACATTACCCGAAAACCCCTCTAAAATACACTGCGAACTATGGATCACGTACGAAACCAAGCGCGATCAGATAACCCTCACTAACTCCTAGTAACAATTGTGTCATGAAACAACCAAGTACCAAAGAGAGTGGGTAAAAGGCACGTACCTAGTCAATGCTATAACAGTTGTAAATGGGCGGAAACATGACGTGTAAAAGTTACGTACCTCTTATCCACTATCATTGGTAGTTGGTCGTTCCGTGATACAATTGTTACTAGACTTAGTTTGGGTTATCTGACGACGCTTTGTTTCGTGTAAGGTAAGTAGTTCGTAGCATACTTTAGGGGGCTTGTCGAGTAATCATCTATGCTGGCGTTGTACGTTGTTGTCATTGGCCTCCAGTTCCGTGCTCTGGGGTAGAACTGCGTGTGTTAGCCCTAGAATTACAAATGTGCATCCATCTTTAAGTTTACATGGGTTTGCATTTACTCTCACTCAGATTCCATTGGACATGGGTTACAGCATTGCCAATGTTTTTGTTGTAATGGTGGATGTATTGTCAACTAATAGATTGCTGTTACAAGCTCATAGTCTTACACTAACAGAAGAATTGGATTTACTAACAATTTAATTATTTGCATGTTGTGTGGCCTCCTCAGTGGTCAATTAATAATGTGGTTCGTATGTATGGCCAGTATGGTTCTTTTGAAATGTGGTGCTTGGATGTAATGGCTTTTGGTTTTGATGTTGTTGTAAGACCAATGTGTGTGCTGGTTACAGTACATTTGCTCATGAGTATAAGTAATTTTAAATTCTATTTTCTTTCCATTCGTGTGTTCACTTTTGTGTAATACATATGAGTACCTTTTGAGTGGTTGTTAGAGAGTTAGCTGAAGTGAAGGTGGCTGTCATTGGCCTCTAGTTAGGTGCTTGGTAGTAGAACTGTTTATGTTAGCCCTAGAACTATAACTAGATATCTTTGAACATCTCCTTCTCTTTAGCACCCGGTTATTAAGAATTATAACGAGATATCTTTGAATGTCTCCTTCTCTTTAACACCCAATTACTTAGAATTATAACAAGATATCCTCTAATGTCTTCTTCTCTTTAATACGCAATTATTTTAGTCATGTGTGACACATTTAGTGGTTATGTACCAGTCTCATATTTTACATAGATTTGCCTTACCCTCACCTAAGTTTCGCTGGACATTACTTGCATCATTGCCAGTGTTTTTGTTGTAATAGTGTATGTATTGTCAACCTCTACATTGCCCTCACGTGTTCGTAGTCTTACCTTTAACAGACGTATTAGATTTACCTGTGATCTGATTACTGTCATGTTGTGTGGCCCCCTCACTGGCCAGTTAATAATGTGGTTTGTCTTTTAGACGATACGTATGGCCAGGATATGGAAAGACCAATGTGTGTTCTTGTTCAGTAAATTTATTCATAAGTTTATGTAACTTTAGAATTCATTTTATTTTTTGTGTTTACTTGTCTTCAATATAAATGAGTCTTTTTTGAATGGTTCGCTAGTCAGAAAGTTTTCTGATACTTCATGAATAGATACCGTTGAGCCATCCTTTATCGTGCACTGCATCCTCAAATGCTACTTAGAGTCCTCGTGTGTGTAGTACACGATATATGGACGCAGTCGAACATGAATGTCGTTCACAGTGGACAGTTTTTGTGGGAGTTTTACATATGTTCTACATATGTTATGGTCATAGGTGGTGTCCTATATTTGGTCCTCTGACACGTCTTGGACATTAATTTTATGAATGTGATGTTAGTGTGCCTCTCAACGGTTTAAACCCTCAACATTCTATACTTTGATACAACACATAGATCATGTTTCTTCGCTTTACTTGTTTCTGAGGTTGTAGTCTCCTTCATATATTTATAATTGTCCACAGTTATTTTGTCGTTCAGTAGGTTATTTCAGTGCTGTGCCGATAATGTATCATCCGACTGACCAATAAAAATGATGGAATATTTCTTTAATATGGTTATTTATAAATATTATACATGTACAATGCAATGAGTGAAATTTCATTGTGCTATACTTAAGGTATGTGACAATGGATATCTGTTCGTTCTACGAAATGATTACTGTAAATTCACTTGTAAAGCCTTGACCTCGATTCTCATTCTGTTTTTAATCTGCCTTTGTACTGCGTGATTGATAAATTGGTAATGCTACCATTACCGTTTCTGCATACAGGCCTGAAGAAGGTGCAATGAAGCGCCGAAACTGGAAGCTACACAATAAATTACAACACAAGGACGGTTGTAGGTGTTCCATTTTCTTACGATAGTGAGCGGCCATACTCCCCCAGACCTCCAGGCACAAGGATGGACATACAGAAACGGATGACGAGGAACAGGTATAGTCGAGGAACTGATTAGCAGCAATCGTAGAGGCGAGAGTTTTTCAGTCATGAGGACTTTCACACAGCGGTTCTCGAATGGCTCCGTGACTAAAGAGCGAATTTCTGTCGTTCATGAACTGAATAACTGGCAGAACGTTTCGACCATTCGTTCCAGAGACTTGGACACTGTATTCAAAATTAGTATCATGTTTTGGTATCTCTTTTAAGTGTAGTTCAGCATTCAATAATAGTTACTTGGCTTACCGTAATAACGCGTAACTTAGTTCTGGAAGCCCCTCGTACGTGTAGTTATATACTTTATTAGCAACTATCCGGCATGCGTTGCAGTGCCATACAAAGAAGTTTAAATTCTCTTACCTGAGGTTTTCCGGATGCATCATATTTTTGTTTTCTTTTTCCGTCTGCTGAGTACACAAATAAATCAGATGCTTTCGCGATGCTTGCCCAAAGATGTAAACAACCATGCATGAGCAGCGCCTATTAGACGGAGGGGGTCCGACAGCCGATCAGTTCCAGTCATTCCGCCAGGAAGGAGGTACACGGCTCGTGTTGTCTGTAGTTCAAACATGCCTAGACGGTCAATACCGCGGTTCGACCACGTTCACATTGTTACTTTGTACCAGGAAGGGCTCTCAACAGCGGACGCATCTCGGAGTGAACCAAAGAGATGCTGTTCGGACATGGAGGAGATACAAAGAGGCAGGAACTATCAATGACTACCTCGCACAGGCCGCCCAAGGGCTACTACTGCAGTGGATGACCGCTACCTACGGATTATTGTTCGGAGGAATACTGACAGCAACGCCACCATGTTGAATAAGGCTTTTCGTGCAGCCACAGGGCGTCGTGTAACGACTCAAACTGTGCTCAATAGGCTGCATGATGCGCAACATCACTCCCGACCTCCGGGGCGAGGTCCATTTTTGCAACCACGAAACCATGCAGCGCGGTACAGATGAGTCCAAAAACGACCCGAATGGACCGCTCAGGATTGGCATCACGTTCTCTTCACCGATGAGTGTCGCGTATGCCTTCAACCAGGGTTTGGAGGCATCCCGGTCAGGCTGCACGCCTTAGACACACTGTCCAGCCAATACAGCAAGGTGGAGGTTACCTGCTGTATTGGGGTGGCATTATGTGAGGCCGACGTACGCCGCTGGTGATCATGGAAGGCGCCGTAACGGCTGTACGATACGTAAATTCCATCCTCTGACCGATAGTACAATCATATCGGCAGCATATTGACGAGGCATTCGTCTTCATGGACGATAATTCGCGCCCGTACCTTGCATATCTTGTGAATTACTTCCTTCGGGATAACGATATCGCTCGACTAGAGTAGCCAGCATGTTCTCCAGACATGAACCCTATCTGTCATGAGGGGATGGATTGAAAAGGGCTGTTTATGAACGACGTGACTCACCAACCACTGTGAGGAATCTACGCCGAATCGCCGTTGAGAAGTGGGATAATATTGACCAAAAGTACCTTGATGAACTTGTGGATAGTATGCCACGACGAATACAGGCATGTATTAGAGGTACCGGTGTGTACGGCAGTCTGGGACACCACCTCTGAAGGTCTCGCTGTATGGTGGTATAACATGCTATCTGTGGTTTTCATGAGCAATAAAAAGGGCGGAAATGATGTTTATGTTGATCTCTATTCCAGCTTTATGTACAGGTTCCGGAACTCTCGGGACCGAGGTGATGAAAACCTTTTTTTGATGTTTGTAGCATCGATAATGCTATTCATCATCATTTTCACTGAAAGCTTTGTATCGTTGCAAAGTCTCGGTGGCTTTATGTTTCAGAGAAGACTCATAGGCATGTTAATACATGCGGTGGCATGCCTGGTGACAAATCAAGTGAATTCAAGAGTTAAGCTGGATAATTGACAGTTTCGTCTTGATTTATTACAACATTGATCAATTGATAGGTTGTCACTTCGCTTGATTTTCGTTGTGAATGCTGAAATTGATGCACAGACTGACGTCGTCGTTTTTAGCTGTAGATGGACTGAGGCACTGGCGGTTTTTGTAAGTCCCTGTAAATGGAATGTAGCGTCCCAGCTGATATGCGTTGATTTCACTGATAGTTGCTGTTGCATTTCCTACTCCAAAACTGCCCTACCGTTTTCTCTGTTGACGTGTTTGCAACCTGACTTGATCGATTTCATCGAATTACAGTTTTAAACATTTATGTGTGCTTTGTAAATTTTCGAAAGTAGCTATGAATACGGTACAATACAACGAATATCAACTTCAACAACATCGTTTCGTACTTTTAAAGTGCTGGATTTGCCACCATCTTCGCTTCATCGTCGACGAAAGAGTCGATATCCGTCTCTGACAGTGATAATGTCGGCACATAATTTTCGTGCATTTTCCGTCACACACCAGGCGTGTTGAATAAATCACATGGACCTTGAATCATATTTGATGGCTTTAAATACAGTAAGTCTGCATCAGTGTCGAAATCTGATATTTCTGCTGGGGTGACTTGATCACTTTGATGTGATGTGGATTTTTCGATCAGCCAATCAAAATGTGTGCTTGTGGCAACAGTCTCTTGTGGGATTCAATGGAATAGGTTAAGCGCTATTTATCTACAAAAACGTGGTGCTTCGCAATGTAATCCATTACAGATTTTAATTTTTGTTTGAATACACGAGCGGAAATATCGCGACGATCCGATGGTGACAGTACAGTTAACTGTTGTTTTATTTTGTGCCATCTGGGATTGCATTTGAATGTAAATGTAATAATTCAGAAACCTTCAGGCAGTGTGTACGAGAACTCACCATAGTTTCATCTCAGTCAAATGAATGGTACAGGAACGCATACTGGACGAACAAAGAAGCATTCATTGTTATATTTGCAGATTACACACTCTACAAGCTGTTCATTATTAAGACAGCATATTAAAATTTGGTGTTGTTACACTGTATATTAAAGAATTATGAGACTGATTAGCAGTTACGCATAGTAACAGAATGCCATTTACAGGGGAATCTTTGTGGTTCAAATGGCTCTGAGCACTATGGGACTCAACTGCTGAGGTCATAAGTCCCCTAGAACTTAGAACTACTTAAACCTAACTAAGCTAAGGACAACACACACATCCATGACCGAGGCAGGATTCGAACCTGCGACCGTAGCGGTCGCGCGGTTCCAGACTGTAGCGCCAGAACCGCTCGGCCACCAGCGGCCGGCGAATCTTTGTGGTTTCTTGTCTTGGTAGTGGAAGACAGTACCTGTGTGCCAAAAATTTATCACTTGCTTTAGTCGCTAAATTTACCTGCAGCGGGGTACAATTCCCCACATTTAGTGACACTCATCCTACTGTGCGATGGTACTAATTTGAAACGATATTCCTATCGTCAGGGACTTTCAAAGTTATCACTGAATAAAGTGGTTGCCTCGTCTACATCGTAGGGGTCACGATCGCGCTGATACTGCCTGTCCCTCTCAATAACAATTAATTTAAATTTCACGAAGTAAATATGTCTGTTCTGGTTGGATATATGGCATACAAATAATGACATACGACAACATTGTAGGTAATTGAATATTGCCTCTATCTATTAATCAGTTTTACACATTCAACGATGGACTGGTGAAGACTGCTCTAATTGCCGACACAACTTCGACCTAAATATGTCTCCAACCCCCATATTCTGTGCCAGGGTTGTTCAATCCCGTCTCCAGCCATCCTGATTTAGGTTTTCCGTGATTTCCCTAAATCGTTTCAGGCAAATGCCGGGATGGTTCCTTTGAAAGGGCACGGCCGATTTCCTTCCCAATCCTTCCCTAACCCGAGCTTGCGCTCCGTCTCTAATGACCTCGTTGTCGACGGCACGTTAAACACTAACCACCACCACCACCACATGTGCCAGGGTTGATACGTCGGCCGATGGTTGCACCAAAAATACCCAGTTAGTAATGATTGAAAGAGTTTATTTATAAAAGATATGTTTCTATGTGGATTGAAACAAAACATAAATAAGTCGCTTCTTGAAATACAACAATCATACTTCTGGCAGTTGGAGACCAGTTAGATTGTCACTTAGTCTCATTTTATTTAACACACAGTTTATAAAAAGTCCCGTAGGGTGCTCAAAGTACAAACTGAATGAACGACGTTTAAGTCCTGTAAGGAATAAACCTGTCTAAGTCCGGCACGTAGCCATTAAGAGGTACAATTTTACAAGTCCACAAGTTTGCCACGATGACAGGCGAGGATGCCATGAACACTGTAACAAGTAAATCCACAGCTGGCAACTGCTGTTGGAAGTCAGGCGTGAACGGCAGCGACATTGTGCAGGCGGCTCTTGTGCGAAAATCCTGATTGATGGAAGTCTTAAGGAAACTCACTCGGAGCGAAAATGTCGGGCCCGACCGCTGCCCTAAATACCACTTGATGCTAGAATTCGGCCGGGGCTATTTCCGATCACGTTCAAACCTATCTGTTATTATCAGGGGAGTAACTAAGTAAGCTACTGCTGTTTGTTTCAGCTAATGATTCAGTACAGGGTCGCCAGGTGCCAGAGCATCTGTAAGTAACATAAAATAAAGACATATAGTTTATGGCCTTTAGGCTGATTGGAAGCTATCTGTTATTCAAAAGAAAATTTGCAGTTGTCTTAACAACTCTGATGTAAGTATGGTTGATGGCCTTGGTTAAAAACTATATTCAAGTGAGATGGGGTTACTTCATATACAGGGTGTTACAAAAAGGTACGGCCAAACTTCCAGGAAACATTCTTCACACACAAAGAACGAAAATATGTTACGTGGACATGTGTCCGGAAAAGCTTACTTTCCATGTTAGAGCTCATTTTATTACTTCTCTTCAAATCACATTAATCATGGAATGGAAACACACAGCAACAGAACGTACCAGCGTGACTTCAAACACTTTGTTACAGGAAATGTTCAAAATGTCCTCCGTTAGCGAGGATACATGCATCCACCCTCCGTCGCATGGAATCCCTGATGCGCTGATGCAGCCCTGGAGAATGGCGTATTGTATCACAGCCGTCCACAATACGAGCACGAAGAGTCTCTACATTTGGTACCGGGGTTGCGTAGACAAGAGCTTTCAAATGCCCCCATAAATGAAATTCAAGAGGGTTGAGGCCTCTACCAATCCATCGGTCACCGAATCTGTTGTTGAGAAGTGTACGAACACTTCGACTGAAATGTGCAGGAGCTCCATCGTGCATGAACCACATGTTGTGTCGTACTTGTAAAGGAACATGTTCTAGCAGCACAGGTAAAGTATCCCGTATGAAATCATGATAACGTGCTCCATTGAGCGTAGGTGGAAGAACATGGGGCCCAATCAAGACATCACCAACAATGCCTGCCCAAACGTTCACAGAAAATCTGTGTTGATGACGTGATTGCACAATTGCATGCGGATTCTCGTCAGCCCACACATGTTGATTGTGAAAATTTACAATTTGATCACGTTGGAAGGAAGCCTCATCCGTAAAGAGAACATTTGAACTGAAATGAGGATTGACACATTGTTGGATGAACCATTCGCAGAAGTGTACCCGTGGAGGCCAATCAGCTGCTGATAGTGCCTGCACACGCTGTACATGGTACGGAAACAACTGGTTCTCCCGTAGCACTCTCCATACAGTGACGTGGTCAACGTTACCTCGTACAGCAGCAACTTCTCTGTCGCTGGCATTAGGGTTATCGTCAACTGCACGAAGAATTGCCTCGTCCATTGCAGGTGTTCTCGTCGTTCTAGGTCTTCCCCAGTCGCGAGTCGTAGGCTGGAATGTTCCGTGCTCCCTAAGACGCCGATCAATTGCTTCGAACGTCTTCCTGCCGGGACACCTTCGTTCTGGAAATCTGTCTCGATACAAACGTACCGCGCCACGGCTATTGCCCCGTGCTAATCCATACATCAAATTGGCATCTGCCAACTCCGCATTTGTAAATAGTGCACTGACTGCAAAACCACGTTCGTGATGAACACTAACCTGTTGATGCTACGTACCGATGTGCTTGATGCTAGTACTGTAGAGCAATGAGTCGCATGTCAACACAAGCACCGAAGTCAACATTACCTTCCTTCAATTGGGCCAACCGGCGGTGAATCGAGGAAGTACAGTACATACTGACGAAACTAAAATGAGCTCTAACATGGAAATTAAGCGTTTCCGGAAACATGTCCACATAACATCTTTTCTTTATTTGTGTGTGAGGAATGTTTCCTGAAAGTTTGGCCGTACCTTTTTGTAACATCCTGTATATTTTACGAAGATCGACACACGTTGGTAAAACTCAACATGGCGAACATGTTAGTTTAAAACAACTAGAAATACGTGATGTATTAAACTGTCTCAGATACAAGTAATAGACTTATTGTGGGTACGCAAGGTACTGGAAAAGACAGTACAAAAGAGGCGTTTCTCCACAGATCGTGACTGAAACGACTTTAAAAGTGACAGAGATAACCGCAATACCTTTGGTACTAAGGAGAAGTTCGACTTGCGCTAGAATAAAAACGTGACGGAGTAAGTTAACGAGGAAGTCATGGTAACTCAAGATACACCGTAACAAACGTTGAGTCCCGAATCGTGAATGAATTAAAATAAAAATGCAGGATCGTGAGTACGGTTCTGAAACTAGTCTAATTTGGTCGCAGGGTCCCTAAAGTTCAAACCTCATCGCATCGAGAATGCTCACTACCTTGGCTACCGACTAGGATCTCGAATGAACACCAATTAGTCTCTATCGATCTCAGAAACAGAAAGCTGCTGTTCTCCAGTGATCTCCAATACTGAATCTGCTCTCCTCCGCTCTCCGGAACAGAACGTTCTCTCCACTGTTATCCACAACATAATGTTCTCTCTCCTTTTCGTGTCTCTAACTGTGGCGTCCCACCAAAAATAATTTTACCAGAAAAGCTGCGTCTGCCAACCAGAGCTTATGCTTATTTGTTGACCTATAAAAAAAGAAAAAATTTTGCACACGAGTTATCTCCTCTTACCTTATAAGGCTCATAAAGAAGCACGCCACTTATTAGCGGCCAATGAGAGGTCTAGTCTTGCCGTTAGCAAATGCTCGTTTCTCCACCTACCATTCCGACTATTATTCGAAAGCTTCTTAACTCGTCTCACAGTCTTGTGAGGTCATAGTTTCCTACCTCATCAGCGGACTGTCAACCCTCGACTGGCGCCGGCATATTACTCGGGAGTGTGTAAACGATCGCCAGTTTCTGAACTGTCTCTTTGTTGCAGGAGCCATCGTGTCTGCAAGAGTTGTGTCTCCACCGTTAATCAGTGAAGTGTACGTCTCCTGGGTACGTACTGCTGAGAACAAACCATGACGAACCCCTAGAGGGCTTCACACAGGCCAGAGGCCTTGCTGTTCGCATTAAGTGAGCACAATAGGCCACCTTGCCGAAAGAGGCGTGCTACTCGCTTGCAAAATTCAGCCAACCAAACATTACCTCGCACGAATGAAAAACTACTATATCAATAATATCTGACTTCCTTGTCCCTGGAACTGTTAAGAGGCATGTGAAATTTCTATCTACAGTCTATTAAAAAGAACTAATTACGAAACCGACTGAAATTACTTCTGCTCAGATTGAAATTACAGATGGAAACCAACGTGAGCCATTTTTAATCATAGCAGACTGAGGTCTCGGTCAAAGTGAGACACATGCCAGCATCTTCCCATGCTCATTAGATTAATTTATACCTTTGTCGTTCGTTTTCGGACTGAATTTGCATATTAGCTGGATTAGGAAAGGAATCAGAAGTGAGGACCCAGATTATTATTTAACAAACATGCAAACCTAAAAAATACAGTGGCACATTTCTTTCACAGAGGTTGGTTATATTTGAAAACATTTAACAAATGACATTGCACAGTTCAGAAAAATAAAAGATATGAGAGGGATCTGACAGATCACTCTCAATGTGTCTCGCAGAACGTAATGGGTACACGCGGCCTGCAGCTCCTAGCAGTGCTATAGTTGCCTCCTGGTGGATGGTCGGAACATGGTCGTCTCTCTTCTCGGAAATTGTACCGTTGTGGCAGGCGTCTTCGAAGCACTGATGTGATGTTGGTTGTTGACACTGCAGACGTTAAGCCTCAATACTACATGACTCCACACCCCCCCCCCCCCCACCACCACCACCAACACCACCATCTGCAGAGAGGCAGGTTCCGTGCTGGCAGCTGGGGTGGTCAGGGGAATGACATCCACATCCATTGGCGTTGGTCCCGACGTGGTTTCTGGAACTGTTGAAGTTTCCTCTGGTGAGCTGGCCCCCCACAGCAGTTGAGATGGCCCAGTGGGGACCAGGTTGCAGATGGCGGGAGAGCAAAAGAAAGTGGTAGTTTTTCGGTGTTAGGGGAAGGACCACTGTGAGATTGTATTTGTTTGACATGTTTGTGGCACAGTGTGCCATCCTGAAGGGTCACCTTGACCAAGGGCCTTCCTACTTTGCCCACTAATGTGGAAATTACTGCCAGAAATTAATAATGGCGTGTATTAATAAAAACACTGACTCTTTAAGTGGAAAACAGTGATGGTTAGATCACATAGTAAAGGGGCTGTGAAATTTGGAGTCAATCATAGAAAGTTGGGACGGATGAGACTGGTTGTGAAGTCTTCCAGCAGGAGATGAGCCATCCTGTAGGCTCATCCTGCGAGTTGTCAGAAAAAGGGTGAGAGCCTCCTCCAGAGGATGGTCATGGTGAAGTTCAAAATTTTTTTGTTTTAAAAGTACAGACCTTGATGCAGTAGCACGCCCTTCAGTGTTGTGAGCTCATTCCAATGGTGGCAGTAGCCCTGAACCTACAGCTGCTGGATCTGTTTGCAGTCTGGCAGTGAACCGCGACACACCAGGTCGAGGATGTTGCTGAGGGTTGTGTCCACTGTGGTGTGGCATGCGATGAAGCTGTCCAGCGAGAGGTTGGCCATGGCTTCTTCTACAGCGATGTCCAGCTGGAAACACACTTTTAAATCCTTTTCGAACACTGGGACTGGTAGACATCATCAGTTTCTTCATCTTCCACACCCAATGCTACGTACCTTTCCTTGGTTCTGGCTTCTTTCTGACATATGTAGCATAACAGATTTATTGCAGCCAAAGTGAGCATTTAGTGCGTGAAGTACAGGAATTATTCTCTATTCACTATTATTATGCTTAGTCAGTACATAATTTCAGCAACGATTCTGTTCTCATGCTACAAATTACAAATGAAATCTCTGACACTGGTCACCGCACGTTTCACATACACAGCTCGTGCTGGGCTCGTGAAAACTCTGGGTGTTGCTCCGTTTGTGGTGAAATACATTCACGGAGAATCTTGTCACTACGTGACGGAATTCGTATCCTCCGTGCGTCCATTCATGGTTTGTCACGGCGCCTGTAACATAGAAATCCTTTTTGACTCATTGTTTGCTGCAATCTCTGCCTTCATGACTCGCAGTTGGTCGAAGTCCAACACACTTTTAGTGGTGTTTTAACCTTTATGAATTCCATGACGCTCAAAAATCTCTCCCGGAAAAGCCATCATTAAAAGTAAGAGGAGCGTTAGAAACACGAAGTTCGAAGATTGACCTTCCAAAAACACAATTTTTGGCATCCTTGACCATACACCACTGTTAAAAGATTCGGTTGGCTTGTGTTTTGTCTTTCAGACATTTCTTTAACAGCTCTGGATGAGCAAGATGCTGAAAAACAGGTTTCATGGCAAGCACAAACAGCATGTGTTATAGTCACTTTTAGAGGGAATGTCTACTTATCTTCCTCTTTTGATTTCACGTGTTTACAGCACTCATTGGAACACAGGCTGTGAACTGGTTCTGCATCTGTAGACAGCTTGTGGAAATAAACTGCCCAAATAGCTCTCTTCATACTATCTACATTGTCCCTGTTACTTCTAATAGCCATACCATAATATTGTGTAACATGATCAATTTGTTTCTCAGTCGGTCGACGGCTTATATTTAGACCATGTGATAACTTAGTAGTTCCCAATTGCTATTTTAGTCTACGCAGTCTCGTGCCTACCCTCTTCTGCATGTGATTAATGCACTCTAGTTTTGTAATTGACAAGTCACCGTAGGGTTTACTCCCTACGAATGGTGAAAAACAATTCCCACAAATTTCAGACAATGATTATTTTCAAATATCTATTTCAAATAGTAAATATTGGAATATTTCAAAAAAGAAACACCAAATTAAGCATAAATATCCTTATTTTAATGATCTGCTCAAAAGTGAAAATGTCAAATTTTGTAATTTTACGCGGTATGCTGATGATGAAGTCCCATACTCCTTGACAGAGAGTAGGGTACGATGCGGGAGACCCGCACCGCTGTACTAGCCAAGGTCCTAGCCGAGGTGCTTTGTTAGGCGGTACGACTCCCCTTAAAGACACCGCCGAACTTTTTCATGTTTATCTCTCTTTTATTATGTACTGCGCCATCTACTGATTTAACAGGCGCTATGTGTTGTCTACTCGAAATATGTTTGTTTTCTGTTTTATTCATACTTATATACTCGCATCATAACATGGTTATTTACATGTAATGAATAACTACTGTCCTATTTCGTAGTGAGGATGACGGTATTGTATACCAGAAGATTGCATTGTGAGAAAGTAGATGCGAAATAGAGAGAAATCTGATGTCACACAAAACTTTACTATTAATACAAGCCAATGGAGTACCATTTCCATATGCAGACGAAGAGATCTGATATTGTTTGCGTCAACATAACCACGCAGTCTCTGCAACCAGTCAGCTTGATTTAAAACTCTCGGTGATGCATCCAGCGGAATATAGAATAACGAGACAAATGTAGGAGTCGGAAATGCAGACATCAATGGGAGATTCATTGGAAGTATCCCCACAAAATTTTATTTAGAAAACTCTCGATCGAACGATTCTTAAGTACTGTCCGTCAGTGTGGATCCTTGGGAAGTTCGATTAGCAGTAGAAAGTGAGGAACGAAGGCCGATTAGGGTTTAACTTCATTAGAAGCAGGCTAAAGTATCGGCCTGGGGAAGGAAATCAGCCGCAGCGATTTGAGAGGAGCGATCCGACATTTTCTGTAGGCTGTTTAAGGAAAATTGTACCGTAGCACTGGTTGCCACCAGATCACCGAAGCTGAGCGTTGTCGGGTTTGGCTAGACCTTGGATAGGTGACCGTTCGGGTCTGCCGAGTGCTGTTGGGAAGCGGGTTGCACTCAACCCTTGTGAAGCCAATTGAGGAGCTGCTTTACTCAGAAGTAGCAGCGGCTCCGGTCACGAAAACTGACACCGGCCAGGATAGCTGTGTGCTAATCACATACCCCTCTATGTCCGCATCCAGTGACACCTATCGGCTGAGGACTACGTTGCGGTCAGCCGACACCGATGGGCCTTCCGAAGCCTGTTCGGGTGGAGAGTTTATCAAGGAAACATTATAAATCATGAATGTGAATAGCTACACGGGTTTTTGAACTACCATCCAACTGAAAGCGAATCTAGTGTGAATTAACAGAAAAAATTGGGAATTTTATGAGATCTGCCGATTTTTCGAGATTTATGTAGTCAGAGCGATAGCGCCACAGAAGTACTCAGGAACTGTAGTGAAAGATTATACAAGAGAGCCGCCGATGGCCACGATGGTGCTGGTGTCACTGTAAATCGCGTCAAGAGACATCTGTAGTAAATATGACAGTAAATGCATAGAAATTAGATGACGTACGGAGTCGACCGATTGTTTTGCTTAGTCTTTCCATGAATCCCACAGGAAGCGGAAAAACTGACAATTCGACACTACGTTTTCTCCTCCGTGAAATGTACGAATGGTTTTACATGTTCATCTACATACATACTACGTACGCCACCGTACGTAGGTGGCGGGTCGTACCTGTACCACTACTCGTCATTTCCTTTCCCGTTCCACACGCGAACAGAGCGAGAGATAAATGAGTATCTAAATGCCTCCGATGAGCCCAAATTTTTCGTATCTTATCTTCATGGTCCTCACGCTAAATGTATGTTGGTGGCAGCAGAATCGGTTTGCAGTCGTCTTCAAATGCCGATTCTTTAAATTTTCTCAATAGTGTTCCTCGAAAGGAACGTCCCCTTCCCTCCAGGGATTCCCATTTGAGTTCCCGAAGCATATCCGTCATACTTGTGCGAACCCAACGGTAACAAATCTATTAGCAAGCCTCTGAATTGCTTCGATGTCTTCCTTTAATCCTACCTTGTGCGGATCCCAAACACTCCAGCAGTCCTAAGGAATAGGTCGCACTAGCGTCCATGTGTGGTCTCTTTTACAGATCAATCACACTTTCCTAAACTTCTCCCAATAACCCGAAGTCGGCCTTTCTTCTTCCATTCTAAAATCCTCACGTGCTGGTTCCATGTCATATCGTTTTGCAACATTACACCCAGAGATTTAAACCACATGACTTTATCAAGCAGGACACTATTAATGCTGTGTTGGAAAACTACGGATTTGTTTCTCCTACTCTGTAACACCCCACCCGTCACTTAGCTGGTTTTGGCGTGTGTTCACCCCAACTAATTGACTAACAGATCAACAGAGAGTGCAAAACTGCCGCAATATCGGATAACGCAAAAAAGTAATATGGCCCTGTGACTCCTGATTGAACTGCGGTGGCAGTGTTGACATTAATTTGTTCAGAATTGATCCCTTTTTAATTAAAAAGGGGTGCACATTGATGTTATATTCAGCTATTGAACACCAGATGCAGATGTGAACATAAAATTAATTAAGAAAGTGACTTGGGATTTCAACTACTTGATTGAAAACAGATGCAGTCGATTATCACAGATTTATTTTAACTCATGACCTTCCATCATCACATTACATGACTCTCCTAACAGGCAGTGGTAATAAACTGCGTATGCGTGGAGTAAAGCGCGATAAATCAAAAGTAATTTCTATCGACTGACCCAGGTGTAATGCGAAGTGCGAGAAGAATTCTACAATCCACAGCCCATGAAACCCTCGTGGGAACTTTGCCCACATGATCCAACAAATTAATCAGTGGCCGGAGCGGGCGCAATATCACCGAATACAGTGTGGCGGAGCAGCGTCGTTGTGTGGACGTCGGCCGACCTCGTGGTGCTGCAAGGCTGTGCTCGTCTATTCACTCCTAGCTATCTTGCTCAGTACATAGCTGAACCAAAACTTTCTATCTCCAAGCTCAATCGTTCCATTTGCGAAGTCCTAAACTGCAGAGATGCTCACTCTTTCTCAGGCAAGCTGAGTAAAGAACGCCACGTCCGCACTCTAGGCAAGCTGGGAACAGAAGACCTCTACCGAGACTTCTGCCAGTCCGCTCTTCGCCTCAGTTTCCCCTCCAGCAAAATCACTTACACCAATTTCAGCGCAAGTCGCGTTAATTATGCATCGCTTCCCAGCGCCAACCAATGCCTGCTCTGGTAAGTCAACAAATTCCCACAAAATTTCCCTTCCTCTCAACTTCTGCTATTTAGCTCCCCCCAGGCCACCCATCAAGGTTAGCGTCTGCACGAACACCAAGTTTTCCGGAATTCTGACTCCCACGAGAGTACTTCAAATTCCTTGGTCCTACGTTCCCATCGGAGGCCGGCGTATTTCATTCTGTCGCTCTTCACCTGATTTACTTCAGACTCTGCAGACCGTGAATTCAGCGTGAAGTTGCTATAGTCAAGAACACGCATATTTTGACCTCTGTTCACCACTCCACCACAGCTTTGCACGGCTTTCTCTCATGTTTCACAGGAAACGGGGCGATGGACATTTATCAACAGGTGTACAAGTTCTCCGTCTGTTTCCCGGTACACCAGCATGGAGTCGGGGTCAACCACCCCCTCACTGTCACTCATCTTAAGGCGGATGGAGGCCGCGCATCGTTACCGCTTTCTCAAGAGTTTGAGCCGCCCTAAGCTGCCTATTGTCGCTTCCCTTCGCCGCTCCCCCGCCGGCCATGGTGGTCAACTCGAATACTTCCCTGGGGTAAACTAGCCTCCAGTATATCGACGCGTTTCCACAAAGTTTTCATGTCGTGTGAATTACTTTAAAACCATCACCCGACATTAATTATTCCAATACGTCCATACTATACCCTCTACAAGATGCATTGTGCCTTGTCAGTCATTTTTGTTCAGCCCTACTGTTCGCTCAACGTGAGTTAGGTGATCTTTAATGACTTCATGCAAGGGGCACAGTTCTTTCCATCTTACAACTCATGCGCGTTAACTTACATTTCTTTACATTTAGAGCGAGCTGCCATTCGTTACACCAACTGTAAATTCTTGTCTGCGTCATCTTCTACACTACTACAGTCACTCAACTTCGACTCCTTCCTGTACACCGCAGCATCGTCAGCAGACAACCGCAGATCCCTGCCCACCCTGTCCGACAGATCATTCGTGTACAAAGAAATTAGTAGCGGTCCAATCCCACGTCCATGAGGCATGCCTGGTTCGGCAGAGAGGAAGAGTGCACAGCAATGTGTGTGTGTGTGTGTGTGTGTGTGTGTGTGTGTGTGTGTGTGTGTGGTGTGTGGATAAGGCTTCTTTATTAATTTGGCTGTGTGCAGTTTCTTAAGGATTTCACTTTACATAAAACGGGCCCCTGGACCAGATGGGATGCTTTGCTTTTATTTATTCATTGGCCCTGACTCCAATCACGTCAAGCCTTGTTGCACTTTGCAATGACACTAACTTTGTTCTTCGCGTAAAATTCCACCATTTCTTGTCATTGTGTTCGTTTATCCTTCTCCACTGTTCAGAGTTACGGTTGTAGGACTCGATTTAGCAAGTTTGGGACTATTTTTTGCCGCTGACATCTCTAAGCCGTCTTCAGGTTTTTGATTCATGATGTCTGGAGATCATCGTCGGTGCTTATGAACCTGATCCATAGGGTTTTCGGTCGAAAAAGTCAAACATCCTTTAATTCGGTCTGTTTCTGCGCTTTCGTTTATCATGACCATGATCTCTTCCTCTAGTAAATTGTTCTAGCATCACAAGTAAACTGAATGTTTTGTGCATCTGCTCTGAATTAAATGGAACGTTGACAAAATTTCTGTACTCTTCTATACACAGAAAGTTAACTAAAACTGATATTCATAAGATGACCACCTCTGTTTATGTACCACTTCTTCTTATATCACATAGACATCATACACACACACACGTGTCCCTTCACTCAAACGTATGACGGATGCCTGATGTCGGAATCGAAATTAACATGACCATGTTAAACAATGAATGCAAGAATAAAATTAAAATCTATTCTGAAGTTAATTGTGAGCGAAGAATACTGTTATCTGTTGGGGCTGCGGAGTGCACGGGGCACATTACCACACAATAAATGGGCATTGATTCATTGGGATATATTTCGTAACTCAATGCTAATCGACAATGCCAAACTGTAAAAATGAGTGCAAATCGTCCTATTTTATTTACCTCCTCGGCTAGAAGCGTGAGTTTAGCGATAATTATATACTGTTTTGATAAGGTTTTACATGCGAGAAATGTTTCTGCTTTGACCGTATCAGATCAAAAATTTTCTATTGACTAGAGTCACAATGATTTCCACTGCAATATCACACTTTAAGAAGTTAATTTATTTCATTTAAAAAATTCCTGTTGCCAGTACTTAAATCATAACTTTTAATAATTCAATAAGAACTGCAATATTTGTGACATCCTCATCAGAAGCCACATCTCATACAGAGTGGTTTGTTATTGTTATTCTTTTAGGACCCATGATGATGTGTGTTCCTAAGTTTCTTACCTGCTGCTGCTACTGAGTGTTACGTGATCTCTTACTTACTCCTCTGCTCTACAGCCCTTGAAGGGCCCTGGCCTGTATCACAATATCCTGCCATTCTATCTGGTCCATGGCTTTCCATCTCCATCCTCGGACACACAACTTTTTCCTGTCTTCTTTAGTTCCGTCCATCGATTTGCTGCGGTCGCTATCAAAATATCTGTCCGGTTTATTCCTTCGCACCAAGTGATTTTTATAGTGGAAGGTTGTTAATCTTCCGCCCTATGTGATCTCTGGTTCTCTCTTATTGTAGCCAATCATGCTCTTCAGCTATAAGTGACAGCCTTACATCCATTTTGAACAAAAAACGTCCAAAGTTAAGAATAACAAAAGCTTGACCCTGAACATAGTAGATACACATATTAGATGCAAATAAAAAATTCAAATGACTTAAGGGAAAATGCAGTTCAGGATTTGAGTGTTAATTTGGTGAAAACACAACATTGTGGTAGTGGACCCTATTTTTTTTCTTTATTGTGATTTAATTCCCCTGCCCCTTATGGTCAGGGGAGGGCCATCAGCAGCACAATCCGCCGCTCTTCAGCCGAGTGACATGACAGCTAATACAAGAAGAAAATTATACATATAAAGGCGAAAAAAAGGGGTACATAAAAACAGAGTAAGGGGAGATAATGGAGGTAAAAATACACTGACATGGAGACGTTCATGGGGGGACAATTAAAAAAGTCGACATAAAGTTAAAAAAACACAGTTGGCGATTCGTAGAGCATGAAAAGGGCACTGAAGTCACACACACTGGTTAAGAGTATTAAAAACACTCCAGAACAAGACACTTTAAAACCACTTGAAGAGATGAAGCACACACAATGAAGAATAAAACTGCCAGGAAGGACTGGCCGAGGGAGAGGATGGAGAAGGAGGGGAGAGCAAGGTGCAGCAAGGAAGGGGGGGTCATGAAAAGAGTAGGGGCGTCAGCAGGATCACCAAGAGGCAGGAGACAGATGGGGCAGGAGATGAAGAGGGAAGACAAGGCAGGAGGGAGTGCAGAGACACAGCGGAGCACAGGAGAGGAAGGAGGTGTAGGAGGGGAAAAGCCACCCAGGGGAGGGGTGGGGGAGGAGAGGGAGCCCTGAGGAGGAGACAGGAGGAAGATGGGGTTAGAGTTGGTAGGAAGGGTAGATCTCAGAGCAAAGCTCTTCATCTGGGAGGGTTAGATAGTGGAAGTTGCATTGGGAAAGGAAGTGGAAGGTGTGGAGATGGAGAGAGGGTGGGACACAACAGTAAAGACGCAGCAATGGGCTGGAGGTGGAGAGGAAGGGAGACACCAGGAGGTGAGAGGGATCGAGGCAGCGGAAAGTATACAGGGTGTAGAGGTGTTCAAAGAAAAGGAGAAGATGGAGGAAGGGGCTGAGGTCGTAGAGGATGTTCATGGGGGAGGAGAGGTGGATGCGGAAGGTGAGGTGGAGTGCAAGGCATTTGAGGATTTGGAGGGCCTTACAGAACCTGGGAGCGGCAGAAATCCAAGCAACGCTGGCATAACAAAGGATGGGGCAGATCAAGGATTTGTAGGTGTGAAGAATGGTGGGAGGATGCAGACCCATGTCCAGCTGGACAGGAGTTTCAGGAGGCGGAGTCTGTTGTGAGCTTTGTGTTGGATGGTAAGGAGATGGTGAGGCCAAGGTATTTGAGGGTAGGAGTGAGGTGGATAGGACGGCCATAAATGGTGAGGTAGAAATCATGGAGACGGAGGGAGTGGTGGTGCGGCTTATGATGATTGCCTGGGTCTTGGAGGGGTTGATACGGAGGAACCATGGTTGCACCAAGTGGTGTACTGGTCAAGGTGGTTTGGTGGGTACGTTGGGACCGTTGTAGTGGACCCCACACGCCAGGCTAGATTTATTAGTTTGGTTGCGTGCAGTTTATTGAAGAGTTCACACAAAACTTCGTGCTATGTCCTCACAGCTGTAAACTGCTCTAATTTGGTTTCAAAGCTAAGATGTCTGGGTTGTACAGGGTGCATCAAAAAGAATCATCCGATTTAAGAAAAAAAATTATAACTATGTCTGTAAACTCAAGAGCGAGCAGCGCTTTTGGTGGGGGAAGTGGCCTTTCCCGGAAGAACCCTGCAACCGGCCTACAGGGGCACCCAAAATCAGTTGCGCCTTACCTGTCAAGCGGCGTAGATCGGGGTGCTGCCAGTGTCAGTCAGTTAACTTTGTATACTCACTGATATACTTCGGTATCCAGAAGTGATCGATAATCGCCCAGTATTGCAAGAAAATGTGCAGAATACGAAGAAGAGGAGGTGTTTGCAGAGTAACGAGCGTTCAGTCGTCTCTAATGTTATTACAACGCGTGTTAAAGAGGCGACACAAAAAGAAATGTTGGCTAATATTACCACCAGTCCAAATCAAGCGTCTGCAATTTTATGCAAGGGTCAGCCTCGCCACAATAGGACGCATAAGGAAGGAACGAGAAAATAAGCTGCGTCGTTTACTGGAATCGCCACAAAAGAAAACTAATAATTCTGGAAGAAAACCATCGTTATAAACAGTTTCACAATCATGTAAAACCTTTGATGCTTGTGGAAATGTATTCTGTCGCTAAATCTCTATCTCGGTTACTACTCACCTGATTCTAAGACATATTGCTTAAAACATATGCGCATTAGCTGCTCTAACACAGCTTAAATTTCGTTCGAAACATGTACACCGATTCTGGACATCTAAGTAAGAGGTTTGACATACGAGGTGCCTTCACACATTAATTTTTAATTTTTGGTAAGAACTTTGTCAATCTACATCAATGTTGTGCTCTACAAAATATTCCCATTTACATACTATACACTTATGCCAGTGCTTTTTCCAATTACCTAAACACTTTAGGAACTGTTTATAGATCTCTTAACTGTACATTTTTAATCTCATCCAAACTTGTGAAATCGCTGTCCTTTAAGGCCTACTTTGAAATGTTTATACCACTTGGTTTACTCATAACAGACTCACGAAAAGTAATATTTAACATTTCTAAAATTTTCGTTCACTTTATTCCATTCTTATAAAAAAATTTAATACAGATTCTCTAATCTGTTTTTTTACAGAACAAATAATCTTTGATGCTACCAAAACACATGTAACCTTTTTGACAGCTGACAAAAGAGTAAGTACCCAATATGCATAACATTGTACACATACTTTCCAGACACGTTTACGAAGACAATGACAAAAAGTAGTGCAAAGCGAACTAACACAGCAAACAAAATTATAAATTCCTGGTACTTTTTAAACAATATTCGCGTTGTAAGAAGTGTTAAGTTCCAATGTAGCCCTTCAAACAAAACTTCTACCTTTTAGTATAAACACAAAGTAAGATCAATCCTTAAATTCTACAGATTGCTTGCATTATATGGGGTTCGTCTTACTAATAGCAAATAGACAAACATACATTCACATGAACAGGCATTGGGTTCTATGTTTCTAGTAGAGTCCTGACTTCCCTTCTTATGTTAATATTATTTACTCTATAATGTTGTGTTTCGGAAGAAGCTATCGTCTTTTATATTTCTTATGGTCTTCACGCATTTGTCTAAAAATAAACGCAACCGAGACGTATCTGTACGCAGCGTCGCCACAGATTTAAAGCGCGCGCCGCGTCAGGGTCGGTACTACGTTGTGAAACAGCCTGTAGAAGCGCCTCGTGACGTAGCTGGGTAGCCAGAGTGGGGACTCGCTCGCTCGCTCTTCAGTTTACCGACAGACTATATTATGTTATTATTTTAGATATGTGCGGAACAATGTACTGTTGGAAAGAGCAAACTCTCGAGTTTTACATGGTTCCCGCTAGGTAGGAGCCGTGTGCGCCCACTTCAGTTCAAGTAAAAATGTTGCCGGTACAACAGAAAGAGTCTTGTGGTCTACATTTTGCACAGTGTGGGTCAGTAATAACTGTTCAGCGTGACTTTCGCACTACGTATGGTGTGCATCTTCCTACGGCACAGAGCATTAGACGATGGCATGAACAATTCCGAGAAACAGGTTGTTCGTGTAAAGGCAAATCGCCGGAGCGTCCGCGAGTGTCTGACACAGACGTCGAACGCAGAGTTTCACAAGGAGTTTCCAGAAATCCATTTGCCGCGCACCTCGGAAGCTCAACATGCCCCCGATGTCCGTCTGGCGTGTGTTGCGTCGACGTTTACACATGAAACCACACAAAAGTCAGCTACTGCAAGCTCTTCGTGGCCGGCCGGTGTGGCCAAGCGGTTCTAGGCGCTACAGTTTGGAACCGCGCGACCGCTACGGTCGCAGGTTCGAATCCTGCCTCGGGCACGGGTGTGTGTGATGTCCTTAGGTTAGTTAGGTTTAAGTAGTTCTAAGTTCTAGGGGACTGATGACCTCAGATGTTAAGTCCCATAGTGCTCAGAGTCATTTTTGAAGCTCTTCGTGAAGGTGACAAACAACAACGCGATGAATGCTATAATTTCGTTCTTGGCAAGATGGCGGATGACAGTTTTCTTCTACGCTAAGTGTTTAGTGACGAGACAACGTTCCATTTATACGGAACGGTGGACCGTCATAATGTGAGAATATGGGGTACGGAACAACCACGTGAAGTTGTACAACATGAGAGGGACTATCCAAAATTTAATGTGTTTTGTGCAGTTCCGCGAAAAATGTGTATGGCCCATTTTTCTTTGCCGTGAACACTGTTAAAGAAACACATATGTCGATATGCTATTGAGAACTTTCTTTTCCCATAGTTGTTTACTGATTCGAACGACTTCATTTACAAACAGGATGTGGCATCGACACACTGGCATCTGAAAGTGGGGTAACTTTAAATCAAAGGATCACTTAAACCACGGATCGGTCGCACTGGACCAAATAAAAAATGTCGTGTGACTAGGGCCTCCCGTCGGGTAGACCGTTCGCCGGGTGCAAGTCTTTCGATTTGACGCCACTTCGGCGACTTGCGCATCGAACTGGACCAAATGATTCATCCTTACATTACTGGTCTCCAACGTCACCGAAGCTTATTGTATGAGATTATTTCTTTTGGTAATTTATAAAAGACTCTGTTTATGTGACTCCGTTGCCAACAACAATGAATAAACTGGGACATGGCATAATAGCAACTGTGGAAGCTGTAAATCAATTCAATACATGCTCACTGCAGTGCGGGAACAATTTGAACACCACATTGGTATATGCAGTGCATAAGAAGGGGATATTGAACACCTATGAAAAGGTATGAAAAAAAATACTTTTTGAGTTTCCCGTTCATCAAAAAACAAAATTCATTGTATACGTTTTTTTAGTTCCAGAAATATAGGCATGCCAAATCGATGATTCGTTTTGAAACACCCTGTATTTTACACTCAACAAGCGCAGCACATCGACTTGCCACTGTCCCAGTATATGTCCGCACCACGCTAAAAGATTATTTACACTTGATTTTAATCGTTGTTTCATTGTTCTTCGACCCATACGCCTTGCTGAGTGTCCAGCAGCTACTGAACATCTCGAACTTAAAGCAATTGCTACCCGCTATTAACGTTTCCAAAAGTCTTTGCGTCTTCTCTCTCGTGAATCTTCCCCGTTAAATGCTTCTCTCCACAGTTCAATCTTTTACTCCATTTTCGTGCTTTTCTTCTGTATCTTCACAGTCTTTGTTTATTTGACACAAACCGTAGCTCAAACACAGCCATTGCTCAACAACACCTCGACAACTTTGAATGTTCAACTGTGCCTGTCTAGTCCGACTTCAAGTTTTATTGTACATTAGTTTCTCCGCTGACTGTTGTTCAGTTAATGAGAACCTGCTCCAGATGCTTAATTAGAATTTATTAAGTCCACTCAACTGGTTTCGGGCTTGATATTAGGCCGTTATCAAATGTTTCTGAAACTGCCAAATGTTAATACACTTGCAAATGAAATTCTGAAACACCTCAGAATATAGCTTTTCTAAGCTAAAGCATGTTAACAATTCTACTGTATCGGATTGTACAGGTTTTATAATTACGACACGCCCATTTTTCTCATGATGTCATTGGACGCGAAACATTTTGACAGCAACTTCTACTATTTTTATCATTTGACATTGCTTCTCTACAGCTTAACGTAAGTTGCATATTCTTTCTGCACTTGTAGAGATGGTATTTGATTCCTGTTTGTATAGCGGTCTTCTTCGGTGCTTGTAAACCATAGCATTATGGTTTTGGGTCGTAAAAGTAAAATATCTTTTAATTCATCTATTTTCGTCCGTTCGTTTGACACCATCCGAAACAGAGGTCTTTTTGAACAATGTGCAATAACAGACGGCGGCTTGTGGCACGATTTCCTTAACTTCCCGTTGCTGCGAAAATTTTTCACAGACAATTTTACAAAATTCGTTTTACTACGCGAGAAAGTTGTCACTTACGTGACTTAACAAATATATGATACGCAATATATTACAATGTTGTCGTGATAAATCACTACATTCATAGTCAGTGGACTGTAAATTACAACGACCGACATCAGTAGAGGGAAATTTGGTCCAGAGATACTCCTACAGCAAAAGCCACAGCATTCAAAACGGATTAAATGGTTTAAAAAATTTTAATACCCATAGATTCGGATAAAAGACCTGCTATGTGGTTAAAATTTCTCTTATCCGCACAGACCTCCAGCCATCGTACTGTGTTCGCCTTTGTGGATCGTTTGACTTTTCTCTGCTTCATATCCGGATACTTTTATATAGTAGGCAGCATTACGTCTTTGAACAAGATCCTGAACGTGGGCTTTCCACCACAGTTTACTGTCTATCTGAACACCTAGAAATTTGAAATACTCAGTTTCACTAATCATATGCCCATTCTGTGAAATTAAAACGTCGGTTTTTGTTGATTTTGTGTTATAAACTGTAAAAACTTATTACTGCCGGATATTTTTGCGGTGTCTCATCTCTGCAAGCAATCGTTTATCGACAAAAAGCAACAGTGCTTCCGCTGCATGTCGAACTACTACAGTGCTTGACAACAGCTACGGAGCAGAGACTTTGTAGGACAAGAATAATTACAGGCAGTGATGGACGACATGAAACGCAGTACATTCGTAATAGAGATGGAGTTATGTATTTATAACGAAAAATTGTACAGATTTCACGACCTGAGAAAACAGATAAGAGATATAAATAACGTTCGGACTCTCAGTAAGGAATATGCACTCCTCTGGCACTAATACACACTTTGCACCTGTTATTCGTGCTGGCTACCAAACTGTTGATGAATCCTTTGGAGAGACTGTCCTTCTCCTCTCTCAAGGCGGTTCTCAGTTCTTGCACTGTTCGGGGAGGGGTTCTTCGTTGAGAAATACATCTGCCAGGAAAATTCCAGGCATGGATTAAAGGGTGTAGGTCTGGAGAGTAGAAAGACCATTCCACACGTACTGTACCCTAACTTTGCAGTGTGTCCGACACCTCAGTGGTCCTGCTAGGGCGAGCATTATCGTCCATAAGCAAAGATTCAGGACCTACCGCACCACTGAACACACGGACATGATCCAGAATAATCTCCCCGCAATGTCGCAGTGCCGTAAACGCAGTTCGTGCAAAGATATGCAGTGGTGTTCGGCCATTATGCTTAATGCCTGCCCACACCATAACGCCTAGGTCATACTGGTGAAGTTCATGAACATTCTACGGCGTGTAGCGTGTCTAGTCACTTGCCACAGTGAAGTGACATTCGTCGAAGAACTTAATTCTGGACCACAGTTGCTGATTCCCACGCAACACGCTCCCTACACAAATGAAGTCTTACTCGACGATGGCATGTTGGGGATGCTTTTAACAGGCTTCTGAACATACAAACCAGCCTCATTTAATCGCCGCCAAATGGTTTTGTCAGGGACACGTAGTGGTCGCAAGGTCAGCACCGATCTGTCTAGCAGTGAGATGTCTGTTCCTTTCCCCGTTAAGTCTACGCTAAGCATATTTTTTGGTAGTAAGATAGTGTTGATCACAAAATATTGCTCCAGAAGTTGGACCATTATAGAGTACGGGGAGTAGGTCACAATTGGTTCACCTCTTACTTTAGCAACAGACAGCACGAGATCATTATTCACAATGTTGGCAATGGCTGTGATGTGGGGTCTGAGTGGGGTACAGCCACGTGGGGGGTGCCCTAGGGATCAGTGTTGGGGCTTTAATATAATCCATTATGGAGTCGAGGTAGCAGTTGTCGTTATACTGGTTATCACTGTTAGCATTCAACCGCGATTCTTATACATATATTTTAACAACGCATTTCAAGAGACAATGCTCTCATCATCAGGTTGTAAAGTCTATGTCATGAAATTAAACGGACCAAAAAGACAAAATACCATCACAAATAGTTGGGAAGTCCATAGAGTAAAACAGAATTATATACTTTTAATTCTGTTTTACTCTATGGACTTCCCAACTATTTGTGATGGTATTTTGTCTTTTTAGTCCGTTTAATTTCATGACATAGACTTTAAAACCTGATGATGAGAGCATTGTCTCTTGAAACGCGTTGTTAAAATAGATGTATAAGAATCGCGGTTGAATGCTAACAGTGATAACCAGTGTTGGGGCTACTCCTGTTATATAAATGATGTGCCCTCTGGTATTACAGGTAATTCTAAAATATTTCTGTTTGTTGATAACACTAGCTTGGTAGTAAAAGATGTTGTGTGCAACATTGGCTTCGTTTTAAAATAGTGCAGTTCATGACCTAAGTTCATGGCTTGTAGAAAATAAACTGACGCTAAATTACAGTAACACTCAGTTTTTACAGTTTCTAACACACAATTCAACAAAGCCTGACGTTTCAATTTCACAGAATGGGCATATGATTTGTGAAACTGAACAGTCCAAATTTCTAGGTGTTCGTGGAAAGCCTACGTTCAGGAACTTGTTCAAAGACTTAATGCTGTCATTTTTACTATTTGAAAGATGTTCGAAGTGAGTGATCGTTCGACACGAAAATTAGTCGACTTTACTTATTTTCATTCCCTTATGTCGTATAGTACTATATTTTGGGGTAACTCTTCCCATTCTCAAAGGATATTTTTGGCTCAGATACGGGCAGTTCGGGCAATAAGTGATATAAGTTCTCGAGCCTCTTGTCGACTACTATTCACTAGTCTGGGAACTCCGACACTGGCCTCTCAATATATATATTTTCTTTATTGTAGTTTCCTATGAACAATATCACCTTATTACCAATAATAAGCAGCTTTCACTCAGTTAACACTCGACAGAAATCAAACTTGCATTTCGACCGGACTTCCTTAATTCTTGTGCAGAAAGGTGTGCAGTGTACTGCTGCATCCATTTTCGGTAAACTACCACAAGAATTGAAAATTCTTAGTAGTTATCCTCGCGCTTTCAAATCGAAACTGAAGAATTTCTTCATGGGTCACTCCTTCTGTTCTGTCGAGGAGTTCCTTGAAAAGTTAAGCTGATTCCTATGTTTTATTGTTCATTGCGTTTACTTAAAACTTATGGCTTGTCTTTCTTTGGGTTCATAAACATTTTATTTTATCTATTATAACTTTTATGTTGCAGTTTCATGTGCTGACACTTTCCATGACCTTGGAGATTTCTCCTCAATTTGGTCCTACGGAAAAAATAAAATAAAGTAAACACCGATTACCACAGTAGTGACACTTTGACCAGCTTCAATCCGTCGAACTGTTTGTCCACGATCTAAGCACTCAGAGAGACGTCTACAGACATGTCTGCGTACCACACTAATCAGTTCCACAATACCTTCTTTGAATAATGTACTGCATGAAGTGATGAATGCACACAGAGCGCTGGTGCACAGGCTTCACTGCAGTTAACATGTCCCGCCCTCTGCGTTTCCTTTTACTATCTTTGGTCGCGAGTTACTTAGCAATTATCAGTTGTTCCGTAGCAGTTGGTAGTTGTTCCTTAGCGAATGTCTGTTCCTCCGTAGCAATTGTCAAGCAGTGTAGGTTCGTAATTTTTGTGTATGTATCCTGATGTTCATAGTTAGTTGTTCTTTCCAGACGTACTTCTTTGTCCAGATTTTCTTGGTTATCTCCCTCAGGTAATGAATTCTTCTCCTTCTCCGTTTTCCTAATGTCTTTGCATTTAGTCTGCAGTTTTGATTGGGCCCCTTTGATGTTTCCCATTCGCTGTGTTTTCTGGTAGAATATCTGTAAGTTGGTTGGTTCATCTATTTTATTTAGCTGCTAGATTTGGACTCTAGCGGTTTCTACGCCATATGACACGAAGGCATTTTTGTTGGGGAAAGGCTGACAATCTGCCGCGATCACTTTAATTTTTGTTGCATTCCCGATGGGCTATTAGCGTTCTTTATTAGTTTTGACCACCAAGTTACGATGATGTTTTAGAAGACAGTCGTAAAACAACAGAGACTGGCCATTACGTCGTAGCGCACTGATTCAAACGAAAGCTGGAGATAGCCAGGGAACTTCGCTTTGCATCTCGTGTCTCTTAGTGGCGCAGCTGTAATTAAGGCTAAAAGTTTCCGGTCATGATTTAAATAATGAAAAACTGCACTATTACTTGTTTCCTTCATGCTTAGCACTACTCGTTTCAGAATTTATTCTCAATTTCTAGCGTATTTGTTTACGTAAAGATATGCACTTGAGAATCAGTTGTACTATGCATGAAATGAATAAGTAACTGGTGCAGTTTTTCATTATTTAAATCATAAATGACACAGTTCCAGGCTTTCTGAAAACATCGATTATGATGGAGCAAAACTGAGTTTCCACTCAGCTCCGAATTCATTAACGACGTTTAACAAGATCTCACGGTCCATCGAGTCGCCCGTTTTCTGGCAGTCTACAAAGAAAGCGACGTAGTATTACACCTGAGCGTAAATATCTGATTTTCTTTTACGTTTTCGCCGTATGTCTCACAGGCGGGGCTCAAGACGCAGCGGCAACGCCGCCAGTGCGCCTGCGCCGAGGCGAGCCGAGCAGCGGCGAGTGTGCGCGATCCTTGCCGAGCGCAGCGCAGGCCGCGGCCATTAATTACCTGCGCGAGATGCCCGACGCGATAGCAGCCGGTGCAGAGGTGGCTTCCTGGCGCGAGACCCCCACTCCCACGGCTGCTGCTCCTCACACGTAGCGCGAAAAGTTTACCACTTCACTTTAAAGACAGCACGTTTAATACTTCTGAGCTGCAATCGTGTTTTATTGTCCGTACAGTGGATACATTTCGCAACAATTCCATTATTAGCAGTCATCGTGTCATTGTCAACAGTCATCGTGTCGAAAGGAAAAACACACATGAAGAATGGTTTGCAGATACCCTCGATATACAGGGTGACAGTTACTGGACTATATGAAAAAAAACGTAAATTAGTTACAAACTACGGCGTGCACACTCTTTATTGAACATGATGCATCCAAGTTATGACATGTTCGATATGCTTGCCATCATTGGCGATGATATGGCGCAGACGAATAGCGAAATCCTGCACGGCCCGCTGAAGTTTCGGGACATAGACGCTGTCTATAGCCTCCTGAACGACTGTTTTTAGTTCAGCAATGGTTTCGGGGTTATTGCTCTACACTTTGTCTTTCGTCCAGTCCAACAAAAAGTAGTCGTATATGTTGAGAACAGGAGAATGTGGCGGCCAATCGAGGCCCATGCCAGTGGAAGTACTCCTCCAGGACATTAAACATTCTCCTGTTTTAAAGGAGTCGAGCTCCGACTTGCACGAACCACATCTTGCCGGAATCAGGGTCACTTTGGATAATGGGAACGAAATCATCTTCTAGAACCTTCACATACTGTTCGGTAGTCACCATGCCATCAATGAATATCGATCGCACCGATTATTCCGTGACTGGGCATTGCGCACTACACATCACCCGTTGAGGATGAAGAGGCTTCTCGATAGTGAGATGCGGACTCTAAGTCCCCGAAAAGCGCCTGTTTTGCTTATTTACAAACCCATCGAAATGAAAGTGGGTTTTGAAGCTAAACCAAACAATATTCACATCAAAGTCCTGTTCTTCAGTTGTGTGGACAGAAATGTTGGTGAAACACAACCACTGTTCCATGACCCTGGCACTTAATGGCTGATGGGCCGTCCGGGGTGGCCGAGCGGTTCTAGGCGCTACAGGCTGGAACCGCGCGACCGATACGGTCGCAGGTTCGAATCCTGCCTCGGGCATGGATGTGTGTGATGTCCTTAGGTTGATTAGGTTTAAGTAGTTCTAAGTTCTAGGGGACTGATGATCTCAGCAGTTAAGTCCCATAGTGCTCAGAGCCTTAATGGCTGATGGGTTTCAGTTTTATATGGGAAGAGACGCAGGTCTTCAACAGCAATTAGTCGCATTGTCTTCCGGTTGATTACCGTCTGCTTTGCAGCTCGTCTGATCGATTTCCTGGAGCTTTTTTTCAAAAAAGGAGTAAACGCCTGAAAACATCGAGAAGACACACGCATGATATTGCCAACACTGTCATCACGAACACTACCTGCTCTCTCAAACTTGCGAATGAATTTCTTGATTGTTAGCACACTTGGATTGGTTGTCTTCAGCTTGAAACGGTCGCAAACTTCCTTTGAGCCGCAGCTGGGACCTTCAGAGGTGGTGGTTCACACCACACCGGGGTACCTCTAATACCCAGTAGCACGTCCTCTTGCGTTGATGCATCCATATATTCGTCGTGCCATACTATCCACAAGTTCATCAAGACACTGTTGATCCATATTATCCCACGCCTCAACGGCGATACGGCGTAGATCCCTCAGAGTGGTTCGTGAGTCACGTCGCCATAAGCAGCCCTTTTCAATCTATCCCAGGCATGTTCGATAGGGTTCATGTCTGGAGAACATGCTGGCCACTCTTGTGGAGTGATGTCGTTATCCTGAAGGAAGTCATTCACAAGATGTGCAAGATGTGGGAGCGAATTGTCGTCCATGAAGACGAATGCCTCGCCAATATGCTGCCGATATCGTTGCACTGTCGGTCGGAGGATGGCATTCACATATTGTACAACCGTTACGGCGCCTTCCATGACCACCAGCGGCGTACGTCGGCCCCACGTAATGCCACCCCAAATTAGAAGGTAACCTCCACCATGCTGCACTTGCTGGACAGCGTGTCTAAGACGTTCATCCTGACCGGGTTGCCTCCAAAGGCGTTTCCGACGATTGTCTGGTTGAAGGCATATTCGACACTCATCGGTGAAGAGAACTTGATGCCAATCCTGAGTAGTCCATTCGGCATGTTGTTGGACTCATCTGTACCGTGCAGCATGGTGTCGTGGTTGCAAAGATGAAACTCGCCATAGACGTCGGGGGTGAAGTTGCGCATCGTGCAGCCTATCGAGCACAGTTTCAGTCGTGACACGACGTTCTGTGGCTGCACGAAAAGCATTATTCAACATGGTGGAGTTGATGTAAGGGTTCCTCCGGGCCGCAATCCTTAGGTACCGGTCATCAGTTTCACTAGTAGCCCTTGGGAGGCCTGAGCGAGGCATGTCATCGACAGTTCCTGTCTCTCTGTATCTCCTCCATCTCCTAACAACAGCGTTATGGTTCACTCCGAGACGTCTGGACACTTCTCTTATTGAGAGCCCTTCCTGGCACAAAGTAACAATGCAGACGCGATCGAACCGCGGCATTGACCGTCTAGGCATGGTTGAGCTACGGACGAGCCATGTACCTCGTTCCTGGTGGAATGACCGGAACTGATCGGCTGTCGGACCCCGTCCGTCTATTAGGTGCTGCTCTTGCATGGTTGTTTACATCTTTTGAACAGCGAGGTACCGCCGGAGATGATTCTCTCTCTCATTGCAGCTCCTTTTATACACGAATTTCATACGTTTTGCTGTCCAGCGCCATCTGTCGGACATTTTGTGAAATTTCTTTTTTTTTTGTTCTAATAAAACCCCATGTCATTCCAAGCATGTGTGTAAATTTTTACCTCTCTATCTACATTATTCCGTGGTTTATTAAGTTTTCAAATTCATACTGACTTCTTGATCACCCAGTATAATTACGAGTATATAGCATATAAATTAAAGAGGTGTGCAGCCTATGTCTGTGTGAACGTTTGTTAGACCACTGTGTAAATATTTGAAATATATTGATCAAGAACTTTTCGAGAAGGTGCAAATGGCTTTGAGGACTATAGGAGTTAACATCTGAGGTCATCAGTCCCCTAGAACTTAGAACTACTTAAAGCTAACTAACCTAAGGACATCGCACACATCCATGCCCGAGGCACGCATGGAACCTGCGACCGTAACAGCAGCGCGGTTCCGGACTGAAGCGCCAAGAACCTCTCGGCCACCGCGGCCGGCAACTTTTCGAGAGATTAGTTAACAATCTTTCCCCTTTTTATAGTACACATATATTTATACACCACATATATTAAGGAAATGTATAACCTATGACAGTCCACGCTTTATTTAGAGTATCATGTAAAAATTTGAAGTAAATTGGTCAAGTATTTCTGGAGATTTGTTCTAATACTCTTTCCCCTTTTTATAGTATATGTTCTATATAGTATATATACGAATTACATACCATTAAAGAAATGTGTAGCCTATGTCCGTCCGATCGTTTATTAGGGTATCGCGTAAAATTCTGAAATCGAGCAAGAACTTTTCGAAGTTTTTGCTAACAACGTTAAGCGGCCTGTCTTTATACAGTGGAGTATAGACGACTGCAACATAAGCATCAATATCAAAGCTCTGGATGTTTTTCAAAAAATTACTCCGTTTCTTACATATACTGCTAAGTATTTACCATGAGATTTGCCTTACTAATTTTTTTGCGCATTAGTAACAGCTGCAGCGGCTGATTCATATTTTATCCTTTTCCTGTTACTAAATTCCAGTTACACATGACAAACCAATTTTCATCTCTCGTAATGTACCGAATACTTCACTTTACCCGATGACGCCAGGTGCTGTGCCCCAAGACCATGAATGCAGTCTGGTACGTCGTTCTCCTCGGAGCCTACATGTATGGCGCAGTACTTAGAACCGGACCTCGTTTCAAAGCCTGTCAAATGTCAGGTAGTTTCTTTTCCTGAAGACAACATCCACCTAACAAGTCCACCTCGGAAATACGAATGCGGTATTATTTCACGTCTGCAATATTTTATCGATGAAAATAAATAATATGTTTCAAAATCATCAGTCCATTGCGAGACTAGCACGTCTCATGTTAACATTACATCTGACATAATTTATCACAAGATACAATGAAGGCTTTCACGACCGGATGTCATAGTAGCTGAGGAGACTTCGTGGCTGTACCGCCATGGTCGAAGAAACTTTTCGTTTCCTGACATTTTGTCCAGAGTTGTGCCGTAGCAGCTCCATACACGTCCAGAGCTGCGCTGGACAAAAAGTCAGGAACCGGAAAATTTCTTCGGCCACGACGGTAGAGCCATGAACTCATCAGCAGTTAATCAGAACCTGTGTTATTTCTCATACCAATTAGCAGATATCTGACGCTGAAATCAAGGACAACAAGGATAACACCAGTGATTTCAAGGGTCAGGATCATGCCGCCAACGTCTGTCTCAATTTTATCTATCTGGGTAGTTATTTCTATTATACTGGCTGGATCATGATGAGCCTCAGAAGAGAGGAAGCGAAGGCCGATGGTCCTCGCACGTTCCTGACACCCTAGGGAGTGGCAGTTCAGTTTTAAAAGGTAGGACAAGAGGAGTATTGTAGCCACAGGTAGCCAGTGTATAACCCACGTATTTTCATGGCGTGGTACCAGCCGGATAGGTTCGGCACGTTTTCCACAAACTAAGGCCAACACGACGTGAGATGCTAGTCTCTAGTTAAAAAGCGGCAATAACGAGCTGTGACCGGAGTCCGGGAAACGCAAATAAACTGCCGTTTCATAGGCCAAGCAATTTGCTCAAAGCACAGATTCACAGAGTTCATTTTCTCCGCGGCACCTTCCGGGAAGACAAGGGAGAGAGGGACCAGTCACGAAATAGTGATCTCTGTTTTTCTCGGGGAACGTTAGGTTGCTCTGCTTTTTTAGAAATTTTCCTCTCTCTGTGGGGGCTGAACTGCGTCAGTCAGAGGCTACTTCACGTGAAGTCAAGGTAGTCATTTTCTAGAGGAGCACGAAGGTAATTCATTGGCTGATCTTAAAAAAATATGAGAAACTGACAGGCTAGCAGTTTCTCAGAGTTATACACACAGGAAGGCAGTCCATCGTCTGGAACATTAACTTTTCTGTGGAGAGGGATTTAACAGTTTTGCAAAAATAATCTCATTGGACAACATTTGGCAGATCCTTCTGACTGGCAAAATTGATTTTACCCTGACTTTGTGGGGATCAGAGAAAATATTGCAAAATAGAGATGACCTTAATTTGGTCTTCACTTCAGAACTTGTCTTCTATTCACGGTGGTCTTCTGACTGGGCAAAAACACGCTTCACTGAACTTCCACTTTTGCCTTGGAGCTGCAATGGAAGAGGGACTGATTTTCCGAAGAGAGGCTGCAACATTCAATGGCTGACGTGTGACAGTGGCCGGCTGACCACCTCGCATGCAACGTTCAACTCTCCAACACACGAATGATGACGGGAACATGCAGCACAGGTGAACCAGGAATGCTGGTTGTTAGGCGTTTGCAGGCATATTGTTTTGACTTGATTAGGTTACACGATTTTTTACCTTTGGATCGGCAGCCGAGGGTTCATCAATGACTGGCCAGTTTGCCTTACTTGTATGTGGTTTCCATATGTGTTCTTGGTACAATCAGAGCAATCTCCGTATGCCCGTCTACAGTTACCTCTTCTCACGAATGACTTGTGATGTGGCAATCATTTTCTTTGCACCCAATCCTCGTGGACTTTGTCAAGACTTAACCTGTCACTAGTATACAATTGTTCTGTATTTGCAAATCACAGTTTTCCATTCTCAGTGGTTGATAGATCACGATAATATGTAATTTTTTGGGTCATGTTCATGTATGTACTCAAAGAGAATATTGTAGTAAATTGGGGTCTGTTTGGACAGCTATTCATTCCAGTAGTTAGATGAACCCCTTTACAATTACTGAAATTTTAATGCTATTTGAAACAATTAAACTCAGGACTCATTTAATAGGGCCACAGTATTCACTTACTTATCCATTTGGACAACAGATTCATCACAGTATCTAAGTTCATGGGGAGTGGTCTGCCCACGGGTCAGTCCGACTGATGCAGATCACAGCGACAGCCGAAAGATTCGTCAAACTCGGTCGGCGTCTTTCGTGTTGACTGAAATGACTGGAAAAAGTCTGACGAATGTATTATGACTGTTTTTTTCCGTTTTAAGTTTATTGCAGTAACTGAATTAAGATTAAGACTGAAAAACCTATAATAGTTGATTATAACATTGCTGTGGAAAATGGCCATGCATACTTATACAATGAAAACAAACATAGTCCAACAGTTCTGTTTGAATCAACATAAACTGTGCCCTAGTCGCTTTGAAGATGTTGTTACAGTATTTCAGTGAGTACACTCAAAAACATCGTACTGCAGTCCCCTAATGCATAAGTCAGTTAGCAACGAATATATATCAGTGAATCCGAGGTTACTCCAATCTCACGACTGAAGTCAGAAAGAGAGCTGCTACTGGATATTCCAGTCTTCCCTTCAGTTTGGCCATAAAATCCTGATTCATAAAAGGAAAACTGATCGTAAATGTGACTCACTCAAGTTAAAACACTAATTTCGTGGCAGCGTAAAGGTAATACTACACATATAAACTTACGAGTCTTTTATTCGGAAGATATAAATTATCCTCCTCATTAGCATTCGATAAGAAAAACAGCCACTTGCATACCACTGTAATCTAAACTACTGGCAATTAAATTTTAATGCACTTTTTACGACTTAAAATCTTGCCAAAACGAAACCCTTTAAAGTTCACATTGAGAAGAAGAATGTTTCCATTTACAATCTAATGATCCGATACATGGAGCTCTCTAGGAACAGAACAGTAGTAGAGGATGGTAAAGATGGGATTAAACCGGCTGTACTATTTTTGCAAGAACTGTGTGTCCTTCAGCAACCTCCCACATAGGGTTCCTCTTTTCCAGCCCTTCCGCTCCGTGCGCACTTCCGACGTAGCGGCGCCAACATGTCGCCATCCTCCAGATACGCTCTTGCGAATGCTGCTTCTTCTTCTGCCACTATCCATCCACTGGCGAATGAAGGCCTCTTCACTCTGTTCAGTCCCGTAAGGTA
The DNA here is from genome assembly GCF_023898315.1 of Schistocerca nitens. NCBI lineage: Eukaryota > Metazoa > Arthropoda > Insecta > Orthoptera > Acrididae > Schistocerca > Schistocerca nitens. Next base: position 923,851,996 of record NC_064617.1, on the reverse strand, counting down.
TCAGCATGTTGCTGCAGGTAACATGAATCTCGATCTTCCAGTGTCTCTTTCCTGTTTCCGAGGCTGCCAGTGAATTATCATAAATGCACCTCTCTCTCGGGAGGTCGTTTCTGCTTTTGTCAGTGCCCAGTACTTGCGTTTCGTATCTTTGTGCTAACTTCTAACTCCAAGAGCATGAAGCCATTGACAGTTCTAACAGAACTATTCGGTGTAGCTCCAAGTAAGTAAAACGTCTCGATTCCTCTCACAACAACGAGTATATTTATTTACGCCAAAGAGCAAAAAGAGTCATACTAAGATACTATAATACATTATTCTAATGTGCCACGACATCATCCTCACCCTTGGACAACTTCCAACGGTACAGGCAGTTGGAGTGGCCTGGTAATCTCTCTTCGCTCAAAAATAGTGAGAATAACAGTCCAATATACTACGTACCAGCCAATTTGTAAGTCCTCTACCACCACCCTTTTCTACAGGGTAATACATTTTACTTATTTATTTTCACGTCAAGTTTCGTAGGACCAAATTGAGGAACAAATCTCCAATGACATGCAACGAGTCTGTACATGAAATTACAACATAAAAATAATAACAGATAAAAATAAAATGTTTATAAACGCGAAAAAGTCAGTCAATAAGTTTAAGTAAACGCTATCAACAATAAAACAAGGACCAGTTTAATTTTTCAAGCAATTCCTCGACAGAATAGAAGGAGTGACCCATGAGGAAACCCTTCAGTTTCGATTTGAATGCGCGTGTTGCTGCTAAGATTTTTGAATTCCGAGTGGTAGCATATTGAAAATGGATGGTCATTTTCACTAATCATGTGCCCAGTGTGTGAAATTAAAACGTCAGGTTTTGTTGAAGTGTGTGCTAGAAACTGTAAAAACTGATTGTTACTGTGATTTAGCGTTAGTTTATTTTCTACAAGCCATGAACTTAGGTCATGAACTGCACTATTTTAAACCAAGACAATGTTGCACACAACATCTTTTATTACCAAGCTAGTGTCATCAGCAAACAGAAATATTTTAAGTTACCCATGATACTATAGGGCACATCATTTATATAAATAAGGAACAGGAGCGGCCCCAACACATATCCCTGGGGCACCCTCCACTTGACTGTACCCCACTCAGACCCCAAATCAAAGCCATTCCCAGTATGGTGAATAATGACCTTTTGCTGTGTCTTGCTAAAGTAAGAGGTGAACCAATAGTGAGCTACTCCTCGTATTGCATAATGGTCCAATTGCTGGAGCAATATTTTGTCATCAACACAATCAAACGCCTTAGTTAAATCGAAAAATATGCCTAGCGCTCGAAATCTTTTGTTTAACCCATCCAGTACCTCACAGAGAAACGAAAATTTACATTTTCAGTTGTTGAACGACTTCTAAAGCCGAACTGTAGATTTGAAAGTAAATCGTGCGATATAAAATGAATAATTATCCTTACATACAAAGCCTTTTCAGTAACCTTAGCAAACACTGATGGCATAGAAATAGGTCTAAAATTGTCTACATTATCCCTGTCTCCCTTTACATAGAGCGGCTTTACTACTGAGTACTTTAATCGTTCAGGAAACTGACCATTCCTAAAGGAAAAACTACAAATATGGCCAAATACAGGGCTAACATGTGCAGCACAATATTTTAATATTCTGCTAGATACTCTACCATATCCATGAGAGTCCTTAGTCTTCAGTGATTTAATTATTGACCCCATCTCCCTCTTGTCTGTATCACAGGGGAGTATTTCAGACATCAATTTCCGAAAGACATTTGCCAAGGAAGTTATATGATTCCCTGCAGGAACTAATTTTTTATTTAATTCGCCAGTAATGCTCAGAAAATGATTGTTAAATACTGTACATACGTCTGATTTATCAGTAGCAGAAATAATTTTACTACGAATTTACTTTATATCGTCGACCTTGAGCTGCTGACCAGACACTTCCTTCACAACTGACCATATGGTTTTAATTTTCTCCTGTGAATTAGCTATTTTATTTGCATACCACACACTCTTTGCCTTCCTAATAACATTTTTAAGCACCTTACAATATTGACTACGAAGTCTTATGCGACGGAGTCCTTGCATAAAAAGTTCTCGGTTTACTTGCCGCGGAGGTAGTAATCGAAAGCTTGGGATTTTGTCCAAATTTGACGCGGCAAGTAAACCGAGAACTTTTTATGCACCTTACAATATTGTTTGTAATGGCCTACTATAGCTTGATTGTGACCACTTCTAACATTTTGATATAATTCCCGTTTGTTGATAACCTTATCCCACTAGTCAGCCACGCAGGGTGCCTATTACTCCTAGTACCCCGTTTAGAACATTCTAGTGGAAAGCAACTCTCAAAGAGCATGAGAAATGTGTTAGGGAAAGCATTATGTTTATCATCTATGTTATTGGCACCACTACAAACATCCTGCTACTCTTGTTCCTTGACAAGGTTTAAGAAACTCTCTGTTGCTGTTGGATTAACTTTCCTACATAGTTTCTAAATATACACTCCTGGCAATGGAAAAAAGAACACATTGACACCGGTGTGTCAGACCCACCATACTTGCTCCGGACACTGCGAGAGGGCTGTACAAGCAATGATCACACGCACGGCACAGCGGACACACCAGGAACCGCGGTGTTGGCCGTCGAATGGCGCTAGCTGCGCAGCATTTGTGCACCGCCGCCGTCAGTGTCGCCAGTTTGCCGTGGCATACGGAGCTCCATCGCAGTCTTTAACACTGGTAGCATGCCGCGACAGCGTGGACGTGAACCGTATGTGCAGTTGACGGACTTTGAGCGAGGGCGTATAGTGGGCATGCGGGAGGCCGGGTGGACGTACCGCCGAATTGCTCGACACGTGGGGCGTGAGGTCTCCACAGTACATCGATGTTGTCGCCAGTGGTCGGCGGAAGGTGCACGTGCCCGTCGACCTGGGACCGGACCGCAGCGACGCACGGATGCACGCCAAGACCGTAGGATCCTACGCAGTGCCGTAGGGGACCGCACCGCCACTTCCCAGCAAATTAGGGACACTGTTGCTCCTGGGGTATCGGCGAGGACCATTCGCAACCGTCTCCATGAAGCTGGGCTACGGTCCCGCACACCGTTAGGCCGTCATCCGCTCACGCCCCAACATCGTGCAGCCCGCCTCCAGTGGTGTCGCGACAGGCGTGAATGGAGGGACGAATGAAGACGTGTCGTCTTCAGCGATGAGAGTCGCTTGTGCCTCGGTGCCAATGATGGTCGTATGCGTGTTTGGCGCCGTGCAGGTGAGCGCCACAATCAGGACTGCATACGACCGAGGCACACAGGGCCAACACCCGGCATCATGGTGTGGGGAGTGATCTCCTACACTGGCCGTACACCACTGGTGATCGTCGAGGGGACACTGAATAGTGCACGGTACATCCAAACCGTCATCGAACCCATCGTTCTACCATTCCTAGGCCGGCAAGGGAACTTGCTGTTCCAACAGGACAATGCACGTCCGCATGTATCCCGTGCCACCCAACGTGCTCTAGAAGGTGTAAGTCAACTACCCTGGCCAGCAAGATTTCCGGATCTGTCCCCCATTGAGCATGTTTGGGACTGGATGAAGCGTCGTCTCACGCGGTCTGCACGTCCAGCACGAACGCTGGTCCAACTGAGGCGCCAGGTGGAAATGGCATGGCAAGCCGTTCCACAGGACTACATCCAGCATCTCTACGATCGTCTCCATGGGAGAATAGCAGCCTGCATTGCTGCGAAAGGTGGATATACACTGTACTAGTGCCGACATTGTGCATGCTCTGTTGCCTGTGTCTATGTGCCTGTGGTTCTGTCAGTGTGATCATGTGATGTATCTGACCCCAGGAATGTGTCAATAAAGTTTCCCCTTCCTGGGACAATGAATTCACGGTGTTCTTATTTCAATTTCCAGGAGTGTATGTGACATTTGTATGGGCACAAAAGCCTTTTAATGTTAAAATTTGCGCATCATGGCCTGAAAGGCATTCACCCTTTTACTAACAGAATGCCCATCTAGTAATGAAGAATGAATAAAAATATTGTCTATGGCTGTGCTACTTCTAGGAAAAGGGAAATATCGCCAATTCTAATCTTCTGGCGTCTACCGATGTTCTGAACTTGATGAAAGCTCCTAAGTAACAGTACGTAGCCTTTGTTCCAATGATTCTAGAAGCCTTCAGTTAGTTTCTGCTGTATCTTGAATTCTTTTACAAAGTCAGCTCATTCTGAGGGCTTGAAACCTCTCGGTAAAGTGTCCAAGACTTCCTCCTACCAGAAAGCACCCTGGTATATGCAATTCGTCATGAGTCTGGGTGATTAGTGTCCAGTTGAGGCGGCTTCGACGCTTACAAGAATAGGTTTGAAGTCTCTCCTCGTCCAGCCTGCTTCGCCTGAGTACTTTACGAAGGCATGGTTTAAATGAACCGACCGTTCTCTCCCGCCAAACTCCCCAGTAAGCCGCACATACCCCAATGAACTTACAGGTCCTGGGGCCTGCTTGTATCCATGTTAGGGTTATGGAGGGGTCAGTCCAAAGCGTTGCATTGCCAACCTCACAGTCGGTGGCATTGCAGTAATAACGCAACAGACTTCCTCCCAACCATGTAGCTAGAAATTTGAGACGTCATATTGTTACTCTCTTGAAGGCACTAAACTGTCTCGCTGCAAATCAAATGTGCGTAAGTGTTTCCGTTCCTCACACATGACGTAAAAGGTCAGAAGCATCGCAGAAAATGTGAACGCACGAGCTTCCGTTCCCAGAGGCTGACATCCACCTGAGTGTAGAGATTATAAGGATCCGGAAGGAATGATACCCACTACGCCATTTCGGTGCAAGTTGATTAGGAAGGATTTCGCCCGAGTACAATTCTAACAGCCAAGTGTCTTGCAATAAAATCTTTCCGGTGATGGCCACTGACGAGACCAAACCCTGAGCATCATAGAAGCTTGCAGTAACTCGGGAGAAATTTCTTTTGGTCGCTGTCACGTCTAATGCTTCGTTGGTGATAGCCCTTTGAGGTAAAGAAGACCTATTTTGTGCCCCATACTACGCCTAGTAATGTGTTATTCGGTTTTACGTTTTGTCCTTGGGCCTTACATATTTGGGTCAAGCGTGGTGAACTTGCCCACTTTGACAATGACAACCGTATTTGTTGCGTCAACAACATCAATAGAGAGACATCAGACCATTTCGTCCTTTGGTTCCAGCCGCAACACCATCCATGTACTTTTTCTTATGTACTAAGGCACCAGCCGTGGGGAATTGTGACTTGTAGGTGGTTGCCAGTTCCCTGAATGTGGTCGATAACAGGAACGACTGCAGTAAGACCTAAAGGAAGGCGTTTGAAGCGGTAAACAGTCGCCTTCCGTGTCTGCATTGATTGTGAAGTTTCGCTGACGAAACCCAGACGAAGACTTTATACCACAGGAACGTCATGGAGTCTTGGTCATCCTAGTTCAGAGCAAGCTGAGAGAAAGCTTTAGCGATATCAGCTATAATGGCGAAACGTCGTAGGCGGAATCATAGGAGCACTACCGTTACTTCTGGTAGAAAGTTGGGACCAATCCGTAAAACGTCGTTCGGCGACGGGGCGCATTCTTCATGAGCATATCGGTAAAAACCAACTCGCCATTTTACAGTTCCTTGTCTTTCTTTTTCGACCACGTTATGTGGCAAATAAAAGGTGTCTGTACGTGATTCCGGAGCGGCTAACTAACATTATTCTGTCTGATGTATTCTGACATCTGAGTTTTGTAGGCTGTCTCAGCTGGTTGGTTTTTAGTAGACGCTTTTGCAGTGCAGCAAATCGTCTTTCAGCTTTACGGAAATTGTTAGGAACAACGCATGTGGACTTACGTGGCAGACGAACTACTCATCGGGATAAGGTAAGATGCATTGAACTCTTCCAGACTCACGATGTCCCTCGCGCTCATTGATGGTTGCTGTTCAAGGCTAACACTTATCGATTCTAAATCCCCAAAACTCCTGATATTATGATCCGTTGGCTGTTGTGACGCGAGTTTACTAAGGTTAACAGCAGTGTAGATTGCTGAAACACCTGGTCGACTTACGCGAAGTACCCAGCCAAACTTCGAGGACATCAAGACTGGAGACGGAAATAGTCGTATGGGCGATGCATTATGAACTATTTTCCGTTATTGATCGGCTCCTATAAGTAAAAGAGTGGGAACGTGGTATGTCAGCAGGATCAGTCAGTGACAGGTTACATACGTGTTGTGCAATTGTGGTATGTTGTGGTACAGACGGGTGACTGCTGAAGGAATGTGAACTCACAAAGGCATTGATACTAATGTGCTCGTTTTCCATGTATAAAGGTGTTATAGCAGTACACTACCGTAATAACTCTGTAACTTGTTAGAGTTAAAAAGAAGGTGCGTGATGATTTGAGTTTGTGTGGTGTTCTTTTCCTGCGTAACGGAAAAGGGACAGTACCTTAGAACCTCAAAAACGATGACTACAGTTCAAGAGAGACAGAAAAACACGCATGCAAACAGCGCACATAATAATCATGCAGATATTTGCTATTGACAATGAGATTAAATTCTCGAAATGTTTTGTACTAAGCATGAAAAAATACGTAACTTGTGCAGTGTTTCATTACGTAAGTCACGCACAATACGGTTGTGGCATCCGCTTATTATTATTAGACGGAATTTGATTAGACTGAATATTACGCGCTGAAGCCTAGGGTAGCGCGTTTAAATTTGGTCGTACTTCTCCGTGGATACTCTGACTAATCGGCGCTCCGTCTACTTCTTCCGCTAGAAACTCCCTTCGGATAAGTTATGCCTTTTTTACGCGGATTATCCAGAGATGACAGATTTCTTCTGGGAGGGCACGCGATATCTGGCGAAGTGTCACTCCACCATAGGCACTGACGTCTTTGCCCAATGAATTTAATGCCTGTATTCTTCGATAATACTCCGTGAAGGTTAAATTGAGGTTTTCCGGAGATACGAAGTGAACAGGCACAATCGCTTCGAAATAATCTAGGTGCGCCTGAATGATTTTATTACCATCTCCGTGTCGTTCCTGAAGAACTTTCGTTGTATCCTTGAAAGCGGACACGGTTACGGCGATACCATCGACTAGCATCTTAGGTTCACTTTCGAGGTAGCCTCGAAGAAATTGATGCTTATTAACCGTAGAAGGGGAGGAGTTGCTATCCACCGAGCTCTCAAGTTATTCCCGAAATTTAGGCCAGCTCTCCACGTCTCTTGAGAAGGGCTCTGATTTAATGGACGATAATTCAACTGTCCTGGTAACTGCATTGGCTGAAGGATCGCCATTCTTTGTGCTTGATGATGACGTGGATTCAGAGAGTTTTCTTTCGGTACCCTCAGATACGCTGACATGGGAGCGCTTCGTTTTATCAGCATAATCCTTACATAGCATTGTTGTAATCATTCTCTGACATAAGATCGCGTATTTGGTCGTCCAGAAGTACAACAGTTGACAGCGTGTCCTCCAAAAGAGCCTTGTAGTATCCAAATTCGGACAACGGCGTCGTAGATGAGAATTCTCCGATCGCGGTGAGAAATAGAGTAAAATTTGATCTCTGATGACTTCGCTTTCTTTGTAGAATATGCAGTTTTTCTATCGCTGTGTCTACAGTACTGTCACAACTTAATGATATTTTCACAAGATTGTAGTTGTGTACAAATAAAAATCCACTACGTTGACATGCGACACATCTTCCGAAACATGAAAACCTAAGTTTGGTAACCGTTTTCCGCTGTCGTGTTTACATGACAAGGTAGAAGCGAATTTGCTAGCCCAGTTAAATATCGCGCTTGGAAAAACAACTGTTATAGTTTCTATTAAAAATGAAGAAATTCCTAGAGCTGTATTTAAGGTGACGATTTTATTTTGGCAACTAGTTTCAACGTTGTAAAAGCGTCATCTTCAGGCCCATACACTTGCTGACGTCAACTGTATGCGGCTGATACTAGAAGTCAGCGGTGAGATACGGAGTGCTCCGTGTGGAAGGTGGTTACTGCCCACGTTGTTACAACGTTGAAACTAGTTGCTAAAATAAAATCGACACCTTAAGTACAGCTGGAGGAATTTCTTCATTTTTAATATAAAAATTTATACCAGCTGACTTCCCACGTCCTCCATTTCAGCTATGGATGCTCGAAGGTTATAGTTTCTGATTTAGTTCAAATGGTTCAAATGGCTCTGAGCACTAAGGGACTCAACTTCTGAGGTCATTACTCCCCTAGAACTTAGAACTAGTTAAACCTAACTAACCTAAGGACATCACACACATCCATGCCCGAGGCAGTATCCGAACCTGCGACCGTAGCAGTCTCGCGGTTCCAGACTGCAGCGCCTAGAACCGCACGACCACTTCGGCCGGCTCTGATTTAGTCAGCATAATCGTAATTTCTCTTCAATTTGACGAGATGTAAACAGCTTCAGTTTAGTATTTCTACTTATCCCTCACTGTACAAAAAGCCACTCCGAACCTATTAGCCGAAAATTTGGATAAAGAAGACTGACGGCCCAAGCTCGTTTCAAAACCGACTAGAAACGGATTTCCTGACCCGATTTTGAAGTGTTTACACGACCACCCAGAAGCGGTATTGAGAAATCCGTTTACGAAATCCGGCTTTGGCAGCCCCATGTAAACGGGGTGATGATGACAGTAGCAAATGTACAAAAGTTAGTAGCTGCTGTTGACAAAAGGAGTGCGGAAGTCAATCATAGATAATAACAACCGCTAATTTGCGGTACATGTGCCACAGCAGTATTACCAGCAGCGTTATATGCAGAATTATTTGCAAACGACTTAAATCGAGCGCACGCCTGTCATGGCGGCATATATCAATTAGTTTTCGCTTTTGTTTATAACGTTGACGACAGGACATCAGTCAGCAATGGTGTAGAGATGAGCGAAGCCGATGCAGTGTTGGCTTCCTCTATTGGCGGGCGTTAATTCTGAGATTGTTTACTGTGGAAAGTGGATTAGATTTGGTTTGGTGCCGAATCAAGATTTTAGGAATTGCATGGCATGTCATGGGGAGAAGTGTGTCAGACTTGGCGACAAATATAACTAGAGTGTACGCCGGCTACGGCAAACCAGGACTGCTCCCGGCTGCGTACACAAGAAGCGGAATTGTCGATGATTAACGGGTGGATCACTTGCAAGGTAAGTTAAAATTATTGTCAGTTTTTGTGGTACATCTTTTGTCGGTGTTTTTAACTCTGTAATGGATACCTGGCGTCGTGACAGTCGCGTGCTTGATTGCTGTTGCTGTCAACACAGTAAACAAAATCGATATCTGGCATCACGACAGTCGCGCGCTCGATATGTGTTGTTTGCAAGTAATCTTGAAAATTACTTGTAATAGTAATGGCCTTGAAATGCTTTCGAAAAGCGGATTAAGGCTGCTATATAGCAGAGCGGAAACAGTCCCTTCCCGCAACCGTGAATACGACGTCGCTCACCATATCTTAATATGATTGCGCGGCTTCTCCTCATTATTAGAAGTGTTACTCGCAGAAATTCTTCCACGTGTCGGTTGTGGTGATCCTTTCCCGGGTTTCGGCCTCAAAATATGCGATGTAGCTGCAAAGTTAAATCAGTAAGAGGCGCCACTTGCTTTCACAACAATAAGAACATTTATTTACACCAAAGGGAAAGAGTTATACAAAGACATTGTAATATATTATTTTACCGCTCCTCGAAAAGAACTAAGCTAACATTACTGTCACCGGAACACCGACAGTTATACCTGACACGGAGACCTAGGCAAATGTAGAACAGGCTTTTGTGACTACAATCATCCACACCATGCTGTATCAGGAAGCTATAAGTTCTTTTATGGAAACTGCTAATTTAACTAGTGATAGACGCATTTCACACTATAGACGTTTAATTGCAATGTATGTACTGTGTATTCCAGAGCGTTTAAAGGTGATATTGGCCGGTTATGGGACGATCTCTAGATTGTAGTAACGGTCTTCGATTCGCTCGTCTATTCCGTCACCGTATTCCGTAGACCCTATGGTGGAGTTCCTACTATGATAGGAAAAAGTTAAGGTAAAAATCTGCAGGGAAAAGCGATAGTCGGAAACTATTTTGTAGGCTGTCCTAACAATTTACGGCTATTACATTGCTGCGTTCTATTTGCGCTTGCCTAGGCTATAAATGAAATAACTAAAATTTGTAGTGAACCTGGAACAACGGCAACGGACTTGTGTTTTCAGTATTCTTTTAAACTCGTCTTGAGTGGTGTTTGATGCCTTGATCTTGGTGAGGCCCAGTTTGAAGTTATTGGTATCTTGGTTTACTCTTCATCGGCCGATATTTTCCATTATCTGTGCAGTCGGATCTGACCGTTGGAAATCGGTCAGATTGCCGGTCGGTCGTGAACCGTCCCTACGTTGTGTAGCCTTCCAATGAAGAGGTTGTCGGTCTGGCTGCTTGTCTCACCTAAACGTGCGTTAGTGTTACTTCTCAGGCCGATCCTTGGAACCTTCTGAGCTCCGCTCCTTGTATTTTACATAGTGATTTCCTTTTTAGTCTTAAGTACTCTGTGTGGCCTTCAGCTGAGTTTTCCAGCTTAAATTAAAAATTAGAAATTTCTTTGTCTGGGCTTTAAACCTTGAGATGCTTTGGGTTTCGTATGTGGCCTTCAGCCGAGAGTTATGTGAAGCATTTTAGGACAAAACCTTTAGCCTATCGTAGTTCAAATTTAGAAGCTCCTCCCTTTAGGCCGTATGCCGTAAAATTGTTTTCTGCGTGGTGTGTGGCCTTCATCCGAGTTTTAATTTCTCTTAAGTTAAAAATTAAAAATCCTTATCTTGCCCTTAAGTCATAAGATCTTTATTGTTTAGTAAGAGGCCTTCAGCCGAGTATTACACCAATATTTTAAGATAAGGCCTTCAGCCTTTGCCGGCCGCGGTGGTCTCGCGGTTCTAGGCGCGCAGTCCGGAACCGCGCGACTGCTACGGTCGCAGGTTCGAATCCTGCCTCGGGCATGGATGTGTGTGATGTCCTTAGGTTAGTTAGGTTTAAGTAGTTCTAAGTTCTAGGGGACTGATGACCACAGCTGTTAAGTCCCATAGTGCTCAGAGCCATTTGAACCATTTGAACCTTCAGCCTTTCCAAATTGAAAGCTCTTCTTCTTAGGCCTTAAGCCGTTAAATTGTTTTGTTGATATGCGCCCTACAGCCGTGTTTTAAGCCTATCTACATTAAAGTTTGAAAATCTTTGTCTTGGCCTTAAGCCGTAATACAGTTCTTGATTAATGTGAAACCTTCAGCCGAGTTCTATGGGAAAAATTTAAGCTAAAGCTTTCAGCCTATTTATATTGAAGAAAACAATATTTTTCTAAACAAGTGAAACTTCCAGAAGAACTCCTGTACCTCAGTTCCTTGCTTAGGCCTTGTGCCTTGGATTTTCGATATGGCCTTCAGCCGATCTAAATTAAATCAAAGGAGGTCTTTCGTTAAAACCTTGAGAGTTTTTGATTCTTGCTTGTGTGATTGTTTTAAAAAATGAAGTTTATATGTTGAGTTATTTTGGCCCCTTTCCACAAAAATAACCGCATCTGCTCTGTCCTGCTAGCCCAGGGATTTCAATATTATCTGTTGTAATCAGCATAAAGGAGGGCAAGTGTGGATTATCTAGAAGTTGTGACATAATTCTGTCTTGTTCTTCTCTAAACAATCAGAGTTGTTTTTAGCGGTATATTCTTCTGATTGTGATGTCAGCTTACATAGCCAGCGAGAGGTTGGGAGTTGATATGGCCTTCCATCCAATGGAACGATAGTTTTGCATCGAATTAAGAATCGCATTCTTAGACAACAAGCCGAGGCAATTCATGGAATAGTATTCGGTCGCGATTTCTTACAATACTTGTAGCGGAAAAACAGCAGACCGTTGCAGATGGGCACGAAACGCTTACAATTTACATTCTGTTAGATGAATACAATCATCTTTTCCTTGACCATCAAGTGTGTGTAATAAGTGCGAAAACCGATAATACTGTTACGATGCACCCTCCACCATGCAGTCTATTATGGTTTGCAGCTACCATAAATCTCAGTGTATAGTTCCAACTGTGTTGCAGCTACCATAAATCGCACCGCTGAACGTTATAACAATGACTGAAGGCAGCTGTAATTTGGGCGATGTCCTCAAGCTCTAACGTATACGTTCCATTTACGGTATTCAATCAGTTGGAAAGTCCAGAAGTCCAGGAATACGAGAGAGGATTAGACTTACCAAGTTGCATTATCAACTAAAGGGCTAAAGTTGTATTTCAGTGCTCAAACAGAGGGGTACAACTAATTCGATTCCATGTGGGGGAGTTCATAAGAAAGCACTGACTGCAGTTGATGGCTTTTGGTGATATGTGTACATCGGTGGATTTCTCGCCTATTTTAGATTCATCGGCATAAAAATTCAACACTCCCTGTAAACACTATGTCCTTTTCAGTAATAATTAATGTTGTCAATTTAAAGTACGTATTTTGCACCCTTGTGGTACGCTTTTATTGACCCACGTCACTGACTCGGGGATGCTCGAACACATCATCATCTTTTCACGGATTCATTTTAATTCTTCAATATTTCGCTTATAGGAGCAGAAATTCAGTGTAAAGTAACTACAGAACAATTTGGTCTCATTCGTTAACCAACGGGACCATGTGCACGCATCGGCCTATCCTTACTGACTTTCTTTTGACCGACACATCTTTCAACACTTGCATTAGTGATGCTGTCGCGCTGACAAAACTGAAACAAACGGGTCGTTATAGATAGATTCAAGCATACACTCAACTGTTGAATTTAGAAATCACATGAAGAAAAAGAATGACCCTGCTTCGTTATACCCACGCCCACTGATAATGCTCTTTAAATGAAAATACGCATAGTAAGAAATGTTCTGCTGTAGTGGAGCAAAACTCTGCAGTTATTTTATTACAAAGGGAGATATACAGCAGCTGCAGAATAGATTCTCTACATAAGACTTGGCGTTCTTTGGGACTTCCTTTTGTAATACAGTCCAGACTGCACAATTATCAAATAAAGGAAACTGGTTTCAGTCTTTCAGAATGTCTAAATATGAAGCAGGTGGGCCAACGTTTATTTGAAAATAGTGACGTTTGCAATATATTTTGAAATAGTCTGTGAATTACGATCGTTGAACTGTTCTAGATCCAGGTGGCTTGACTTGTTCTCTTTTCTAGTCATCTTGGTTCAGCAGAAGGTTAGGCAAATTCTTAACCATCTCAAGAGGTCTGGTTCATGAAGACAAGGGGGAAATCTTGAAAAATTTGTCACTTCTCTAAATAGTGTAGCCCGAGGAATAAGAGTGGTAAGCCCGTGTAATGCTTACCATCCTTTAACAGATCTTTTGGGAGCAATTTTATGTATGATTCATAGCTTTTGGTATCACACTTTTTTCTGAAATGTATTTTGTGTTCCAAGTGAAATAAAGCATGTAAATTAATTTGTATAGCATAGGTACATATATCTGGAAGTAAGAACAAAGTAGAAGCTTATTTTTTTCTGAAAGTTAGGTACACTATTATGTTTAAAGCTGACTTCTAACAAAGATGTTGCTGTCATAAATTATGATTCAAAATTTTTTTAATAATGATTATCAAAAATTTCAGTAATTAATTCAAAGCTTTTCTTTAAAACACTCTTTAATTTTCAAATTTAAGTCGTAAGAATAGTCTACTTTTTAGTTAAATATGTTTTAAGACAGACGAAATTTCAGCCATCGATCTTTAATAGTTTTTAACCAATGCGCACCAGAAAATCAAAAAAGAATGAACTTCCTCGAAATTCAAAGTTAAGTTTGTGTCTCCGCCTGCCATGCATATCACTAACGCATCCCAGGTCGATATTCATCTTGTTTCTGGTGTTGTTCTCCCTCCATTTTCTTTTTCAGGCTTTATATACTTGCTTCTTTGGTGGCTTCCAACACTGATTTCTCTGCTTCGAATAGTCTCCTGGAATCGATAGCAGTTAAAGTGTTTTACATGTTTATTCCATCAGGCACTCCCATCAATTCCGTAACGTTAAACCTTGACGTTGCACATCATGTAAATATAGCAGAACACCCAGTGCGGCAAGTGAAAGAGAGGGACGGATAGATAGCGAGAAGGATTTAGGTGAGAGTCATAAATCCTTTCCAACGAAAATGCCCTCCCTTCATGCCTCCCCTGTGTTTCCACAGATGATATATCACTGATCTCATTTGTACTAAGATTACAGTACACGCTAGGTGCCTAGTTGCTTCTACCGCCCTGAGTGGAATGCATAAGTTATGAATATTGTTCACCAACTTGCGGTCTTCTATAGTTGTTTTCCCCTGCCAGAATATAGCACGTAGGTCGTGGGTCCTGTAATAAACTGTTGATGAGGAACTGGTATTATAAAAATAATTAAATTGTGAATTGGTTTGTTTAAACGGGGTGCTACTCGCTTTTTACTAGCGGAATACGAGAAACTGGACGATTATAGTCCATTTTATATACCCCAAGTAATTTCCATGCTTCACACTTTCACAGAAAATGAACAGAATAACGAACTGCATGTTTGCGTAATTACTGTGAAACTAGTTCTCAATTACATATCCAAAAACCAAAGATTCCTGATTAAGTTCTTAACCACTATCGACCGCGGCCGACAGCATATCTGTCCCCCGAGTCTACCGATCGAGCTATCACATTTTCAAACCAGACATTAATTATTATTATTAAGACATTAATTATTGATTGATACTGACCGCGGCAGACAATTCGTCTGTCCTCCGAGACTGCCGAACCAGCTCTTTTATTTACAAACCAGGGATTGTTAATTAAGCCATAATTGATACCAACGATGGCACACATGTCATTCCGCCGAGACTCTGATTTTAGAGCCGAACCACTTCTCCCGCCATCCTATTTAGGCGCGATCCGAAGATCGAAATGCTTCGTCTGGCTTCTCGTCTACAATTTGTTTATTATTCTCCTGGTAATTGACGCTTTTGGTATAATGGAATGATAGCATGTTACTGAGAGATGCTTTTATATGAAATGTAAGTAAATTCATTGTTTAGTTTTTCTAATGTTAATAACATAAGTTTATCATTTTGGCGCGCTACCTCCGAACACAGCAGTCACTAATTGTGGAGGAGGAAGATAATTTAGGCGATCTTTCTCACGATACACGCACAAAATACACCATCTGTCACCGTTTCCTCAGAACACATTAAGTCATCTTCCCACGGCTGTCTTCTCAACTGTTCTAAGAAGACCTTGTTGCTGAATTTGATGGCTGTAAGGCCAAAAATATTACACCAGCGCATCTATTTTCGAGGTAGTTAGTCCTGCCAGAAAAAAATTTGGTATCTGTTCCCGTATACAGTTATTAAAACTCTCATTTGAGTTTTCAGTCCTACCATGCTACTACGTGTCTAATAATCTTGTGTCACTAAGACATTAGAGACTAAAAAGTCACAAAAAACAGGAAAGTGAGAGCAGAATTCTGTTTTTATCACAGCTGTATGAGTAACATTGGGGCTTCATCACGTGTGTAGAAACATTTAAATTCCTCTTTCTTCGGTACAGAATTTTTTGGACAATAAATAAAAAAATCGATTTTTTGACACATATTCACGTACTAGTTAGTCCCCTTACGAAAGCAGACTACGCAACTGGCTTTCGCCAGTGAGTATAATGTCAATGGTGGAACGATTATGTTCTCAAAAAGTCGTTTTGAATGTGGACCCCAAGCACCAGAAGTTATGTGCAGTTCCCCTTCTTTACTACAGTAATAATATCAGCTATGAAGCCACGTGTTCCTTAGCCTGAAAGCATTAATCCATACAGTAGTGGCTGCAGGACGGGAAGAGATAGCGGAGGGTCTGCTTGGGCGCAATTGACATTCTACGGTGGCAGCCAAGAGGGCCGCGCAGGAGTCGGCGCGATGCTGGTGCCTGTAGTGGCGGTTCTGGCGCTCATCGGCGCGGCGTCGACATCAGCTCAGGTCCCGCACATCGTCGGCGGCACCAACGTGTCGATCGAACTCGTGCCGTGGCAGGTGTCCGTCCAGACAGGAGGCAGTCACTACTGTGGTGGTTCCATCATCAGCAAGTCCTGGGTGCTCACCGCAGCCCACTGCATCCATGTGTCAAAAAGTTACCAGATTCGCGCCGGCACCGCCGACTTGAAACAAGGCCAACTATACTCTGTCGTAAGGAAAACGATACACGAGAGGTACAACGTGCTGGCGTACGACTGTGACGTGGCGGTCTTGAAAATACGAGGACAGTTCAAGCTGGGAGATAAAGTCAAGGTATGGGGTAACAGAATTATCTGTATATAGCTTATCGATTAGAATGGTAAACAGCTGGATAGATAACCTTCACTCACAGGAGGAAAAACATCCATTTCTCACATTTGCTGCATCAGTAATCTCCCCATCATCCAACCCCATTGGGCTAAGCAGGTGGAAGTCGGAAGGTGGAGATCCGAGCTGTAGAGTGGACGAGAAAGAACCTTTCAATAAAATTTTGTGAGAGAAGACTTACCTGAGGCCTTACGCTGTCATGCAGAAGGAGAAATTCTTTTCCACTTTTGTGCTGATGAACGCGGTGAAGTCATTTCTTTAATTTCCTGAGGGTAAGAGAATACTCTTCAGACTTGATCGTCGCACTATGAGGCAAGACATCAGAAAGAATTAGCACTTCCGAATCCTAGAAGACCGAGGGTGGCGCTTTGAACTTTTTCTTCGGAGGAGAGATAGTGTGACGCCACGCCGTGGATTGCCGTTTTATGTACGGTTCGAAGGGGTGGGCACATGTTTCGCCGGCCGCGGTGGTCTAGCGGTTCTAGGCGCTCAGACCGGAGCCGCGCGACTGCTACGGTCGCAGGTTGGAATCCTGCCTCGGGCATGGATGTGTGTGATGTCCTTAGGTTAGTTAGGTTTAAGTAGTTCTAAGTTCTAGGGGACTGATGACCATAGATGTTAAGTCCCACAGTGCTCAGAGCCATTTGAACCAACCACATGTTTCACCGCCTGTGACGACATTTGGCAAAATATGCCACTATCAGTCTCGTAACGCGCAAGCAATTCAGCACAGACGGTCCTTCGTTGCTCTTTATGTCCTTTTGTTAGACTGCGATGAACCCAGCGAGAACACGTGCTAGAGTATCCCAGCTGATGGACGCCTGTGTCACTACTGCCCACAGAGACGTCCGCTTGTGCAGCGAAGTGTTTGACGGTGATCCGCCCATCACCTCGAATTAGACAGTCCGCACGTTCCAGCGCTGCAGGAGTCACAGTTGTATGCGGGCGGCCGGCACGCGAAACATCGGGCAGTTTTGCGCGACCTTCTTGTGATCATGACAGACACTTCTCACTAGGACTCAGCGTGCCAGGCCTCTTACACATTCCGGGAGCGTCTACGAATATCTGTCATGCTGTGGTTTCCCAGAAAAAGAAACTCAGTGGCAACTCTCTGCTTGGAACGCACTGCTAAAACGAAACTAGTCTCCTCCTAATCTATTTTTTATTTCCCTTCTTTCTTTTTTTTAAATTTTATTTTACCAGGTACTGTCACATTTCTGATGAATATGATACTGTGCTGGCTGTACCGCACTTTTACATCCCCTCGCAGTTTAGTTCTTTGGATGCGCAAAAATTATGTCCTTTTAAAAACCTGATTTAACTTTCAAGTTTTGAAACATTTCACCATGAGCTTGGACAGTTCTTGTTCCGCTCTTTGGCTCATGTTCGCAAAAACTGAACAGTCATTTCATCAGTATCCGAGCATTTATTCCTTCATAGATCGTGCAAAACGTCTCGAAATTCAGAAATAAGTGTTGAATCTCGCCTATAATCTTCTTAAACTGTGTCCTCATTTTCAATTCGTCAAACTTTTTCTGTGCAGTTATGAAGCCTCTTCAAGTACTGTTTGCATCTTCTTACCTATTTTCTGCTTCTGTTACCAGTTTACTTTTGTCATCTCTATTCGATGTGCTTCTTGTTCTGTTCCTCATACAATGGTTGATTATTATCTGTGTACGATGTCTATGGTACATTAATTTAATTTTTTCGTTAGCGCGTCACTTCCGTTGACTATCTATTGTCCCCTAATTTTCCTACATTCATGTAGACATTCGACATTTTTCGTTTTATTTGTTTCTTTACGAATTCCATTGTATCATCTATTATCTATAGCTGCTTCTTTTTATGTTTTTTTCCAGTCCTAGTACATTTTATGCTGTATTTAACACGGCTCTTTCAAGGCCATTCCGTTTGTTCCTTGACGCTAGTGCCTCCTTGAAGTTTCCTTCTGTATTCGTCACGTGGTCAGGCTGCGTGTTTGATTTGTTCAGCTTTTTTTAGGTTCCAATAGTTCAGCTGCTTCCTCTTAAACTTCTTTACTTTCAGTTGGCACTTCGCTACCTCTGTAGTAATATGCAGGAAAACAATACACGTCTCAAGGAAAACAAGAGAAGAATGGCACCGCCCAAGAGGGCCTTCTAGAATAAGAATTCTATTTAACAAGCACATCTGGTTCCACGCTAAGATAATTTCTGTTAAGACCACCACATGTAGTGTTCTCACATAATGCCGTGACACCTAAATGTTAGCAAAGCAGGAGAATGCTCGCCCCGAAGTTACGGAAATATGGTTGTGAAGGACAATTACACAAAATACGAATGAGATAATTCTACAAGAAATTGAAGAAAAGAAAGAATTACTGAATGTACTCGTAATAGGTCAACAGAAAGCAAAACTCACTGTATCCTTAATTAGACATCATATTCTTTTACACACTATTTTCGAGAGCAAGATCGTTGGGAAGAAAACGGGAAGACGACCGAGAACATCCCGTTTAAAGAAAAACATAATCAGTGATATAGGATGTTCTTCATAAATGGAGATGAAGAGGGCTGCTGAAGAGAGGAAGCTACGCCTTCTTTTGGAAAAGGAAACAGAAGAAGAGGAAGAAAAAGAAGGTAGTTCAGTGGTATTAGGTGAAGCTTACTATAAATGTCAGCTCCTGGGTAACTGATGAAGTCCTTAACTCGGTTCCGAAAACTTTGTTTCAGGTAAGTATATTCAAAGTTAAATATTTATTGATCACTTGCTATCTTCGACGTGTTGCTCGATCTCGAGATGTTCTTGTGAAGCATGATCGCGACGGCCAACTTGTGCCAACTAAAGGTCTCTATTGATCTGATTCCCATGACGTTTCGTTTCTCAAGGCTGAGCTGTTCAGTTATTTTTTATTCCCTACCTCCAGCGACGATTGCACTCCAGTTTCCCGCAGTCATAGAATTCTGTTTCCCTTTTACGTCGCATTACTGCAGCTATTAATGTTGTTGTGATCATGTCAACTGGTAGCATCACAAGTCCCTTACCAGCTCCTCGATTTTCACTTTTAAGTATTACTGGAGGCGTCTTTAAGTTCCTCCTTGACGAAGCCTGTCTGTGTATCAACCCCAACAGAAAGGAAAGCTGATTCTGCATTGTGAGCGAGACAGGGAGGTCAGATTGTCGTACCCTTATTTTGGCGTACCCTCCTTCCTCTGAAACTTGCTTGCGTATTTCATAAACCTTCAACTCCTACGTGCGTCTCCTACCGCCTCATGAAACACGTAACATTCATCCTGAAGTGGCAAACATGTGAGAAAGCTAGCACTCCGCATGCAGTGTTTTGTTCGTCTCTGTGAAAGACCGTGAGCTCGACTTGTTCTCGTCATTTGAAAGGAGATGCATGCCAGATAATGTTGCGACCAGTGCCGTAGGTGGAAGGAGCTGGCTGCTTCCCTGCTAGCTGCTAGCTGATACGTCCATCCTGCTGCCAAGGCGCCTTCCACTAGAACACTAAGTGCCAAGTTATTCCGCTGTGTCCTGATGCACTGGAGACGAAGTCAGTTTACATTCTCAAGTCAGGTTTACAGTTACCACTGTCTGATAGCCTATTTTATATTTCAGTTTTGTTTTTAGGGTTCCGTTCCTCAAGCGGTAAAAACTGAATCTTTATAAGATCACTTTGTTTTCTGTCTGTCCGACTGTTAAGACGAATCAAGCTGAAATTTGTGCCACATGTTAAGCTCAACAGTCTCTTGCCGGTGTAGAAAACGTAAGCTTTTAACTCGATGCAATCAAAAGATACAGCCATTATTACCACATATATTGATACTCGCAAACTCACTCATCAAAAACTATAGGGTACTTCACGTTTATCTAGAATCAAAATTTGCCAAGAATGAAAGTTGAACTGTACAACAAAACGAAAAAATTCGAAAACTGTGGATTTGTAATCATATCACATGAAAAAAATATTCCTTTTGTCATTTATTGTCTGGCTTCAAACTTGAAATAGAAACGTTCTCAAACTTTTGGAATCCCTGGGATTGATACCTTGCCAGTATAAATGTCGATGACAGGCAAAGATCGTCGAGATTTTTGATTACTGAAATGGATGAATTGTCTGTATACATCTTAAGTTTGTACGGTACCCTCAGAGCGCCCGTCCAATTATTCTTATTTTTTCTGACACTCTACCTTCTCTCTAAAGATGAAATTTGGGGTTCAGCTCGAATATTTAAGCACTGTAATCCAATCGATCCGCCTCTTTTTTTTTAAATACAAAATGCTTTGTCCTTTCATACGAAACACCCGATTTTAAAGTGTTACCAGAGTGTGATAAGATGTTATTCCATCAAATGTTTCACTGAGACCTGCATTCTGTTTTTTATTGGTCAAAACTATTAATTACCAGCCACCGAAGTTTCTGTCGACAATGAAGATTGTGGTGCCTCCCAGGCGTGAATGGCGTTACTGTGTGTACACTGACGAGCCAGAACGTTATGACGCCATACACTATCGATGTAAATCCGTCCAGGCGATAGCAGCATCACCTGGCGAGGAATGATTGCTAGTTAGACACACGCATCATGCCTCCAGTATCCGTGAGCGTGCTGGCTATGTGTGGCAGACTGTGATGAGCCGGAGGCTCGGCACTAGCATTTCGGAAACTGCACGACTTCTCGGATATTCGAGGAGTGCTGTTTGTGAGTGTCTTCAACATGAGGCGAAACCAAGGTAAAACCACGTCCATACGTCATGGGGTTGCGCTGCCACCCCTTATTACAGATGTCAGATGTCATAGAGTGGGCAGACTGGTAAAACAGGACAGGACGCGAACTGTGGCAGAACTAATATCAGACTTTAATGCTGGGAAGAGTGAAAGTGTGTGTGAACACACAGTGCTCCGAAAACGCCTAAAATGGGCCTCTGGCCGACGATGCATGTATGTGTCAATGTTAACACCACACCACGACATCTATAACAGAAGTGGCCGTGTAACCATCGGTACTAGACATTGGCGTAGTGGCAGGGCTTTGCATGGCCTACTGATTCCCAATACCTTCTTCATCGTGCCGATGGGAGCGCGCGAGTTGGTCGTCTTCCAAGGGAACAGCTCGTTGACACCTGCACTGCAGAATAGAATCAAGTCGGCGACGGCTCCACTGTGCTTTGCAGAATATTCACGTGGACATCCATAGGTCCATTGGGGCTCGTGCAAGGCACCATGACGGCCAAGGAGTATCGTACATTGCTTGCAGATCACATACACTCCTTCATGACGATCATGTTTCCCAGCGGCAGTGGCATTTTTCAACAAGATAATGCGCCATGTCACAAGGCCTGGATGTGATGGTTTTGAGGAACACAGGGGCGAGTTCCAGTTGCTGTGCTGGCTACCAAACCCGCCATATCTGAACCCTATCGAACACATCTGCAATGTGACTCAATGTGGTTCGTAGCTCATCGCCCCCTCCCTGGAATTTACGGCAAGTAGGAGACTAGTGTGTGCAGATATGGCGCTAGCTCTCTCTTGCGACCTACCAAGGCCTCATTCTTCCATGCCACGATGCGTCCGTAATAAATGTGGTCATACCGGCTTTTACTTAACTGGTCATAATGTTCTGGGTGATCAATGTATATTTTAAACTAGCAACATTACAAATTATTTGTGAAGATTGCAAACAAAAGAGTTGTGCTGATACATTAGAAAATTAAAATGAATGTGGATTTATAAAAGGGTACTAGTAAACTGTCTGTTGGATGGAGTGGCTGAATGTAATTACAAAAGAAAAACGCAATGCTCATTGTGGACACAACTGCGCGAGTGACCACGTGGTTTGAGGCGTCTAACGACCCTACCACAACAAAGGTCGAAATTTAATAATGATTGTGGTGTCGCTCACGCTGATAAATACTGCATTTTCGGGCAACAACAAAGTTATTATGTGGCAGGTGTCATTAGAGCACAGTTAATAAAGATATTTCACGTAATAATGAATAAACTAGGCACTCATCTTTTCGTGTTTCCCACGCTGGTCTCGTTGTAAAATCATGGCTCAATCGTCGAAAATCTAGGTGGTGATGATTCCAAGCTCGGATGCAAAGAGGCCTAGGTTTTATTCTGCTATATTCAAAAGTTTTATAGATGTGTTTCACAAACCATTCTTGAACATTACACTTTTGCAGGACAACGGTGATGTAAAAAAGTAATCAGCACTCCGAATATAAGTTACACTTCCTTTTTATTACTTTTGCTGCAATATCACGTAACACACAAAACATCACATCACAATACAAAACATACTTGAAAACATCTTCCTCACTGTTAAAGTTCACATTTTATAAGCTGACTACAATATGCGTCTTCCCCACATGACGTCCAAGACATGACTATTTCAAGGTCCGACTAAGTAACTAATAATCGCTTACGCGCCCAAAAATCAGAGTTACAAGTACGTCAAAGATCATAGTGACAAAAGAAAGAATACACATAAGAATAATATCATTGCAATACAAACATATCGATGTATCAAAGTACCTCTACATTAATGAAATCAAATCTGAATGTTGTCTTTGAAATATGTAAACTACTTTACAGAAACACAGTAGGATATTACTGGTATCGAGAGGTTCAGATGAGGTGCCGTAATGGTTACGTAATTCAAGTACCATTACAGGCGCCATGTCAGGGATTGCACAGCCCCTTCCGCCGGAGGTTCGAGTGCTCCCTCGGGCATGGGTGTGTGTGTGTCGTTAGCATAAGTTACTTTAAGTAGTGTGTAAGTATAGACACTGATGACCTCAGCAGTTTCGTCGCTTAGGAATTCACGTACACATTTGAACATTTGTGGAGACCAACCACTAGGTTAGACAGGTGGAGGTATCACGTGCTGTGACTCATCACTGCATGAAGAATCGAACTGCTTTATAGACCAATGGTAGCTTCGTCGACTCCTGTCATGATGAAAAGTGGAACAGTGAAAATAGATTAATATCGGCTCTCGACGGTGCTGTGCTTAAAGTACTAGATACCTTTGAGAGGAGCTTGACTCAGATCTCTGGACAAACACACAGTTCTATGTTTTCCGAAATAATGTAAGAGGAATTCTGAAATGATTGATTTCCAGCTCCATCCATGTCCAATTAGAGCTGTTACTTTGTCTCTGAGCACCTTGTTCTTTGTTACCTGGAACAGAAGCTCTCGATAGTATCTACATCAACACCTACATCTACATCTACATTTATACTCCGCAAGCCACCCAACGTGCCACTGTCATTACCTACCTTTCCTGTTTCAGTCGCGTATGGTTCGCGGGAAGAACGACTGTCTGAAAGCCTCCGTGCGCGCTCTAATCTCTCTAATTTTACATTCGTCATCTCCTCGGGAGGTATAAGTAGGGGGAAGCAATATATTCGATACCTCATCCAGAAACGAACCCTCTCGAAACCTGGCGAGCAAGCTACACCGCGATGCAGAGCGCCTCTCTTGCAGAGTCTGCCACTTGAGTTTATTAAACATCTCCGTAACGCTATCACGGTTACCAAATAACCCTGTGACGAAACGCGCCGCTCTTCTTTGGATCTTCTCTATCTCCTCCGTCAACCCGATCTGGTACGGATCCCACACTGATGAGCAATACTCCTGTGTGAAATACCCTACAATAGGTGCTTATGGTAGGCTCATTCGACAGTACCATTGCTAACAGTGTACAAGGGCATGTAACTCTCAAGAAACTGTGGTAACAGAATGCCTCATGCCACTAGCCCCTCCAACGGAACCTGCTGACAAGTCATGGTAATATATGTATGCCATTTCTGAAACAAAGAGAACATTTTTTATCAAATGTCCTAATATAAATAAAAATTTTAGCTTTGTCCTTTCCCCATTTAAAAATTTATCTATATCCATGAACGAAATTTTCATTTTACTAAAAAATAATTTTTTTAAAATAAACTTCAGTATTCAAAAACCAAAATTTAAAAAATACAAAAATTCTAAAATTAATTCAAATTCAGTAACATGAGCTGATTAATCTAGATTTTGTTTTTTACCTCGATAAATAAAATTTAATCTAATGATTTCCAGTACTTTATCTTCATCTTCTGAAAAGATTTTAGTATAATGATCTGGAAGAGTAATAAAACTTTTTCACTATATTTAGTTCAAAATAGCTTTTGTAATATTCTAAGATATGTTTCTTTTCAGCTCTGTTAATTTAGTATACATTTGTGTACAGCCATTACTATAACTGTTAATTTCACTTGCTAGATTTTCAACACTACCATTCATGTTCATTTTGTTTTGCTTCTATTTACATAGAAAAAAGTCACACTTTCAAATGTTTGCAATTGCAAATGTTAAAAAGTTGAAAATACTTAATTTTTGAAATTGAAAAGGATTTAAAAAGGATTCCTGCCTCGTTGTTGCACCACTCAAAACACATCGTGCGTGCAATAACGCCACCGCAGCTCCGCGTTATGTTTACTCTGTCTGGCCTGCTAGCTGCCGACTATCGCTACACACTGCCAGCGGTCCCAGACTTCATCGCCCAGCCGCGCATTTACTGAATTTTAACAAAATTCCTCTTTTCTACGGCGAAGACTAATACCAGCGAAGCACTGTTTTCTGGCATTGCTGCTTTCTAACAGACAACCACATTATCTGTGAACAGTCTTAAAAAGCTTCTGATGCTTTCTACTTAATCATTCATATACATTGTAAACAGTAACGGGCCTATCACATTTTCTTGGGGTACCATGGATATTATCTTTACAAGTGTCGACTTTGTTCCGTTAAGAGTGACTTGTGTTCTATCTCCAAGGAAGCCTTGAACCCAGTCGCAGAGCTGGTCCGATATTCGATGAGGTCGTAGTGGAACGGAGAATAGTACTGTTTGGCAACCCTATAGAATGAATTCAATCAGTTTCACCCCCGTCAGGCCTCAGAAAGTGGTACCCACGCCCTACTATGGAATGCCGATATGAAATGTAGTGCAGTTGCCAAGCTTTATTTCTGAAGAGAAACGGAGGAAAAGAAAACTTCAGACTATGGTATAAAGATCCTACAACAGATTATTGGAAGACTTCAAAGGTACTGCTCCTTTCAGTAGACTTGGAATGACTTCTACTTGAAAACTAAGTACAACTACCCTCCTCTAAAATATAATCGTTCAGCCCATGCCATTCCATTGCAACGAACCAGTAAACAAACGAAGCACAATAGCTTTCCCTACAAAGCTTATTCAAACTGTATTCACTTTCCCATAGAAAGCATACGAACGCTCCCCAGATGTGGTCAGGAACGGAAAAAAAATTCCCCTATAATACTCAATAGTATGAAGTTCAAAGCCCCAAAAACTTACAGAAATTTATTTTCTTACTCTATAATCCGACGAAAATCTTATTACATTTTAATCCCGTCCGACTCAGATAGGGAAAGTTATTTGACAAATTTGATGGTACAGTGGTTGAGTGACAGACAACGAATCCAAACGTTCGAGGTTCGATTCCTGGTAGTCGTAAGATTTTTATCTGTCTAATCGATTCTTTCAAATGATAAATGTCATTTCCACCATTGTTGGCGTCCACATTAAACAGCACGTCCTCTTCTAAGTGGTTAGGTAAGTCACTTCAAAGGTCGTAGAAAAGAAATTGGCAACCATTTGCAACAGCACTGTGCTTAGTAAAGAACTATAGATTTGACGCCAACCTTCAGTTTGATGACGGCATTACCTTTCATCTGCACGCTACCTACAGGACTGACACATAGTGTGTTGCAGAACATTTTTAGTTTCCGCCTTGCAAGTCAGCCTTCGACTTTAAGCAGTTCTCTCGTGCTTGGCTGCGGCTTTCATTATGTGTTTACCAGTTATAGTGGCTTGCAAGAAAGGAGGCGCGTGCGTGACGCTTCGTGGTCAGGGTTTTTTCTATTACCCACAGCACTTGCTCTAGCCGTTTCCTACACTGGTAACTAGCGACGTCCGGATACGTGCCACATTGGGAACCTCCGATCAAACTCTCGCAGGAAAAATTATATGCTGAGGAGACTATTGCTGTCCCTTGTTAACGCAATACTTGTTGCGTTTCCGTTACGGCACGAACAATGAACATTACAGTATGGCTGTGCTCCACACTTAGACCGGCATATGTATATTTTTTTAATTATATTCATTTTATTATTTCTGTAATACTCCGTTACATGTCTGTGTTACATGCAATATATGAATGCGAATATGTACAACTGTAGACTGTATAACGGAATGACGACAGTGAAAATTTGTGCCGGACCAGGACTATAACACGGATTTCCTGTTTTACACGAACGTTCACCTTAGCCGGTTTGTTTTCTCTGTACGACTCACAGTCAGTCACAAACTTTCACATATCGTCGTTGATGCGTTCTACTTTAGTATTCCTCACTTCTATGTCTTACACATCGCCATAACTGTTTTTTTCTCCTACATGTTACGATCATGCGTTACACTACTCTGGACAGCGAATGGTTGCTTTATACTGGTAACACATGATTCGTTGATCACCCCTTGCAGCAAACGACGTATCCCGCTAATTGATAAAGTCTATCAACTAAAATTCGTTTAAATTACGCTTACGGAAAAATTTAGTTTACTTAGTGTATCGTTTGACATCTTGTTTTCCTTTCTTTCCTCTAAATTTAAGCTCAGTAGCTTTACGGTTGTTTCTCTACCATGTTCCAGCACATTCTTCAAAGTTACCACGCAGACTTCAACATTTAATCCATTTAAATATGCACTTTTAGGTTTCCAGCTTCCACCCTAAGCAAAATGCTGATCAGCTATTCCCTACATGTTATAACGCACTATGTAATTCCCGTGCGATGGGTGGACATTTCATTTTATCTGAAAGTCACTACCTGGTAACGGCAGATAAATACGATATTGAAGTGACTGTCTTGTTAAGAAGTGCGATGCAGTGCATGCTTGTCCGGACCAACACTTCTAAACAATACAGGCACTGTAATATCGTATATGTTACATCTAGTTACCTCCTTTTTGGTGAACTACAGGTGGAATACGTTGTCAACGAATAACATAGTCTCTATCCCCCCACTGTTTAATACACTATCTGATCAGAAGTATCCGGAAACCCCCAAAAACATACGTTTTTCATAGAAGGTGCATTGTGCTGCCACTTCCTGCCAGGTACTCCATATCAACGAACTTAGTAGTTATTAGACATCGTGAGAGAGCAGAATGGGGCGCTCCGTGGAACTCATGGACTTAGAACGTGGTCAAGTGATTGGGTGTCACTTGTGTCATACGTCTGTACACGAGATATCCATAGTCGTAAGCATCCATAGGTCCACTGTTTCTGATGTGATAGTGAAGTGGAAACTTGAATGGACACATACAGCAGAACAGCGTACAGGCTGACCTCGACTGTTGACTGACAGAGACCGCCGACAGTTTAAGAGTGTCGTAATGTGTAAAAGGCAGACACCTATCCAGACCATCACAAAGAAATTACAACCTGCATCAGAATCCACTGCAAGTACCACGACAATTAGGCGGGAGGTGATAAAACTTGGCTTTATGGTCAAGCGGCTGCTCATAAGCCACACATCACCCTGTTAAATGCCAAACGATGCCTACCTTGGTGTAAGGAGCGTAAACAATTGACGATTGAACAGTGGAAAAACGTTGTGTGGAGTGACTAATCACTGCACACAATGTGGCGATCCGATGGCAGGGTGTGGGTATGGCGAATGCCCTCTGAACGTCATCTGCCAGCGTGTGCCACCAGTAAAATTCGGAGGCGATGGTGTTATGGTGTGTTTTTCATGGAGGGAGCTTGCACTCCTTGTTGTTTTGCGTGGCACTATCACAGCAGCAGGCCTACATTGATGTTTTATGCACCTTCTCGCTTTCCACTGTTGAAGAGCAATTCAGGGATGGCGATTGCATCTTTCAACACGATCGAGCACCTGTTCATATGCACTGCCTGTGGCGGAGTGGTTATATGACAATAACATCCCTGTAATGGACTGACCTGCACAGAGTCCTGACATGAATCCTATAGAACACCTTTGGGATGTTTTGGAACGCCTTCCCGGGTTCGATTCCCGGCGGGGTCAGGGATTTTCTCTGCCTCGTGATGACTGGGTGTTGTGTGCTGTCCTTAGGTTAGTTAGGTTTAAGTAGTTCTAAGTTCTAGGGGACTGATGACCATAGACGTTAAGTCCCATAGTGCTCAGAGCCATTTGAACCATTTTGGAACGCCGACTTCGTCACAGGCCTCACCTCTCCTCATTCCAGTACTCCGTGAAGACTAGGCTGCCATTCTCCAAAAAACTCTGCAGCACCTGATAGTACGTATGCCTGTGAGAGTGGAAGCTGTGATCAAGGCTAAGGGTGGCCAACACCATATTGAATTTCAGCACAACCTATGGAGGACGGCACGAAATTGTAAGTCATTTTCTGCCAGGTGCCCGGATACTTTTGATCACATAGTGTATTTATACTTATAATTTCCATACTCTCTTAGCTCGTCCAGATAGGGTTAGATTAGAACCAATCAGTAAACACATGGAAAAACGCGCTAAACCTCATTTCCACGCAGTAGCATTTTAAGCAAAGGTAGCAGTTTCTTAGATGGAAATAAACGGTCAACTATTGACAAGAGTTTTTCAGAATGAGGTTTTAACTGAGAAACGTGTTATAATAAAAAAGTAATGCTGTGGAACATTTACTTGGTGAAACACACTAAATGCCTCAAACTTCATTTTCTGCTGTTGCTTCCTGTTTTTCTTACAGATAGTGCGTCTGGCGACCTCCCGTCCGCAGGAGGGTGCTTCGGTGCTGGTGTCTGGGTGGGGGGCAACGTCGGAGGGGGGCAGCACATCGAACTTCCTGCTCTCCACCACTGTGAAGGTGGTCTCAGTGTACGACTGCAGGAGGTGTTACCCCAGCGTGGGGCTGACGAACACCATGATGTGCGCCGGGGTGCCCGCTGGCGGCAAGGACTCGTGCCAGGGCGACAGCGGCGGCCCCCTCGTCCACGGCAAGAAACTCGTCGGAGTCGTCTCCTTCGGCAAGGGCTGCGCGCGGCCTGGCTATCCGGGCGTCTATGCGGACGTGGTTTCGCTACGCAAGTGGATCACCCAAAAAGCCCGCATCAAGTAACTGTGCAATGCGGTCCACATGGCAGTCGCTTTCGAGCACCAGGCGTACTTCCATATTACGAATATGGTCTTCAGTGTGTCCACAATAAACATGTAGGGAGTTACGTGACTTGGAGTGGCATCGATGCTGAGATTGCTGTAGGCAAGCCACAAAAAGGTGGTTTATACACATAAAGCACGTGTGGCGTACGCTACGGGTTCCGTGCTGTCGACGCCTCGCATATGCAATGCTCACTTTGTAGAGGATGATTGGCTGTAACCTGTATCGAACCGAAAATTGCTGTTGACGACTACGTCCGCAAGATTCTGTAGCACTGGAAAGAAATGAATATGGACCTAAAATTGTTTTGGAACGTTTGAGAATATATTCGTCGTAGTTCTACTTCAGTATCCCCCATTTTTATGTCTTACACATCGCCATAACTGTTTTTGTTTTCTACATGTTACGATCATGCGTTACACTATTCTGGACAGTGAATGGTTGCTTTATGCTTTACACTGGTAACACATCTTTTGTTGATCACCCCTTGCAACAAACGACGTATCCCGCTGATTGATGAAGTCTATCAACTAAAATTCGTTTAAATTACGCTTACTGAAAATTTACTTAGTGTATCATTTGATATCTTGTTTTACTTTCTTTCCTCTAAATTTAAGCTCAATAGCTTTACAGTAGGTTTCTCTGCCATGTTCCACCACATTCTTCAAAGTCACCACGCAGACTTCAACATTTAATCCACTTAAATATGCACTTTCGGGTTTCCAGCTTCCACCCTAAGCAAAACTCTGATCAGTTATTCCCTACATGTTGTATCACGACGTTTTACTGTATACCATACTCCTACAGAGTGATTTGCGAAACATGTTTCTGTTCAGAAGACTAATTTCAGAAGTTCATAATGTGATCCATTTTGCTTTTAATGCATTCCTTAGTAACCGACTGTTAGTTTTACAGCCTGTATAAGTCGTGCTTCCGAAAGGGAGTAAATGTCTGTTCTGTCTGCCAAGAACCCGAACGTTAATAAAACTCTGGAACCGCTGTTGTGTTACTCTTCCGTGCAGGGAAAATAATACTGAGAGAAACCTGTTCATGCAGTCAGTTTCAGCATATACGCAGCCTAAGTAGTTAGTGGTCCAGTCACTTTACTTGAGTTTTCACACACTAATTATTCGTAAAAGCAAAGCTAGTGCTTGTATTACTAAAATAAAATTTTATTGCACTTTATCTTCAAACTGTATATATAAAAAAAGTACATATTGCTGAATTGTTGCCTCAAAGCTCATCAGCGCTACGGTTCCTACGCGACCTTACAATGTTCCTTCCACGTTTCATTCTGGATCCTACACATAAGCCAGATAAAAGAAACACATCGTAAACTATGTTTTTCAAATTTATAATTCGTGCCTCGGCGCTACAGCTTTGTTACTGGTGGACAGAAGTAAATTTGCTGCAATCGGTGGTGCGGCAAATAAATCTTGCATATTCGCTGAGTACTTGCACGATTTGCAGCCTTGTACATACTAGTAGGTTTTATCGATTAGTTTTCGGAAGTGCTGTCGGATAATTATCTTTTCTTGTACCAACTGTAACCACAAAACTATAATCGAAAATTCGATTAACAATGAAAACTACATGAATTGCAACGATCTCCATCCTGATTGGTATGCACCCCGAGCAAAATCCAACTCCAGTGAAGTTAATTCTAAGTTTCCTTCATTCAGTTATTTTGCGATTCCTAGCCATGAGGTCAGAGAAAATTTGTGAATAGTTGTGTTATGAGGATTATTTCTTTTACTCTACGTAGAGCATTTGCTGCAATGATATTGTACATTACAAGATACAAATATATGCTTGAGTGTTCTCGAAAATCAGAGTGCTGTCTTTGAAAGGCAGTTCTTATATGTGTAGTGCTTACCTTAAACAGGAACTTGCCAAAGTTCGATCAGTGTGTATATTTCGAATAAAATACAGATCTGCTTTGTAGGAATCGTCGAACTCCCAATTACATGGAACCCTCTTAATTCTTAATTCAATGCCAGTGTCTACTAAATCAGTATTCCAATAACTTGGCGTTACAACCGGAATTTATTAAATGTTGACTATACATCAGACAAGTGATTAGCCATTATGTGAGGCTGATATCCAGTCCAGACTATGACATTCAGCCAACTGAACAACCAACTATTTCGAAAAGAGTTAGCCAGTTTTTACATTAGTGCAGTATATTATGTTCGAGTCGTTGATATTCCTTGGAGGTGCATGAAAAATTGAAGAGAGTGTTAAACTGTGTTGTAACTTTCCCGTACCTACCAGGTTACTGTAAATCAAAATACGTTAGTCTTAAAGTTGACTATGTTGAAAAATAGATGAATGATTTTGATGCTTAACAACTCTTTGTTAATGTACTTTTTGTCCGATCTTCCTTTTTTTTCCCTGTTCTACAAGCGTGTGTGCATTAATTTTCAACCTATCCTCGCGTACATTGTGGTAATTGCTGCAGTGGTTCACTTGGCGATTCGTATTGGGTGCTGTAGGCGAGTTTTGATTCGGAATGGTGCTTGTTTTCAAGGAAATCCTGAAGACTAAAATCCGTCAGAACCTGGAGCCGTGGACTTTCGTGTTCAAGTACTTTACCGACTGAGTTATTCAAGCACAACTCATGACCCGTAATCAAAGTTTCTCTTGTGCCATGAGCTCTTTCCTACCTTCTGAAGTTGTCAGAAATTCTCCTGTAAATTTTGTGACCCTACCACTCGTGGTAGAAAGGATACTGTGGAAAAATATCTTAGCCGCAGCCTAAGGGATTCTTTTCAGAATGATTCGTTGCCAAATCGTGGGTTCTAGTTGGTGATGAAAGGTGATGCTTTTCCATCGATTACATATTTGTTTAAGCCCTATTCACATTAACCTTTAACTTCTCAGTAAGGGATTTTTACTAATCAATAGTCAAGTGCCCAAAAATTAGTAGGAAACACGTTCAAGCTTTATCAATTACATGTAGTACATCTCAAAAGGCTATAATGACTAGTGCAGAAGTAACTGTTAAAATTATTTGTACTTCCTGTGCACTGCATAATTAGTTGAGAATGACGAGTACGAAAAAATATCTTCCATAGGGCAGCTGAGACAGTGCATTGTATACTTAGTTGAGAATTATGAGTACGAAAAAATATCTTCCACAGGGCAGCTGAGACAGTGGGGATGTGGGTGCAAGTGTAATAATATCTCCTTCTTGGAGACAAGTTTGTAACAACCAACTGCCAAATATCAATAATAATAATGAGGCAAATTATATACCAAACAAGCAATACGGCTTAGAGACAGATTTGGCGACTGTTCCAGAAACTCTGGAGCACTGCCTTGGCAGAACAGTATGGCTGAAGTCTATAAGCGTAAATAAATACAAAAGTAAATATTGCCATAACCAAAATTATGCACCTACTTCAAGTAGTAGTATATGTAATAAATAATGTGACTTACATTATTATATATTTCTCTCTTCGCCAATGGTCATGGCAGCTTCCAGTTCCTTCAACCATTTCATACTAGATGCTTCAACTGATCCTTTCAGAATCTTGCGACTTTTCTCTTTTCGTGCTTACATGTGGATCACAGATTTTTAATTTTATTTTTTACATTCAGCGCATCAAATTCGGGTAAATTTATTGCTTCAACATATTTAGATGAGCAGCGTCCATTATGTTGCTATCTTTCTACATATCCGATCTGAAGTCTCACAAATATTCACGCGTTTTGTACTCTTAGACAAATTTTAACGTCATTTTATAATGAATTATTCCAGGCAAGCTGCAAATAGCTGAATTACTAGTGCTTCTTCCTTACCGTAAGCTAATTCGCCTATGGCGTCATTTGCAAGTAAACATCTATTTGGAATACAGACCCATATTGCATCAGAGAGACAACTGACGATTGTCTATTTATTGCTAGACTGTTATAAATCACGCAGTTTTTGTTTGTGTAGAGTTTTTTCTTGAAATACTTTTGAAAAGTGCACTGATAGTTTATTCTCGTTGATAAACTGTCAGGCTATCAAAAGTATTTCACGAAAAAATTCTAATTAAGTAGAAATTAAGTGACTTATAATAGTCTAGCAATAAATAGACAGTCGACAGTTTACTCGCTGATGAATAGAGGCGTCTTACTTGAGAGTGGCGCTACAGCCCAAGCAAGGAAGAAGAACTATATTTAAACGATTTGCAGTTTGCCTAGAATAATTCATTATAAAATGTTATATTATGACGTAGTCTACGCTCTCGGCCCGGCCGAAAAGAAAATTTTAACGTCGTTTCACTGGATCACTCAGACATTTTTCTAACAATTTAGAAATGTATCATAAAAGAACGCTCACATCAGACTTCATTTCACTGACACGACAGGTCACACCGACCGGGTAAACAGCGAGCAGACCGCCGAGGCTACATCGGCCGAGGATGAGGTACTTACTCGGGTGAGAAAGTGGAACACCTGTCTGTGCATTGTCTTGGCAAGATCGCTTGCCCGTTGTTGGGCCGAGCACAGGCTGTAGTTACCACATTAGCCGAGCATTCCGCCGAATGCACTGGCTCGGCCCAGCAGTCGGCAAGTGTAATGCCTCCCTCCGCAGCCTTTCATGGGACCCGCACTCCGGTCAGTTCGCTCGGCCGCCGACTGCAGGCAGCCGCGCCTCCGCGCATTGCGCGTGGCAACTACCAGACATGGAGCGAACGAAATTTGTCACAGGGACACCAAAATGTCACAAGCGCAGGTCCCATGTTACGGTACGGAAACAGAAACCGACAGTAGCGCTCCGAATAGCCTGGCAGAAAAGTTCGGATTCGGGAAAATATGGCGAGATAATCTGTACTCTTGCTTTGCGAAATCCGGGTACTAAATGACAATATTTTTCATTTATACTTTATGGGTAGGTCTTGTAGTGTGGCGCTAAAGCGTAGCTACTTGTAAAACCTACTACTGGAATTTCCTCCGCGTGGCTGTTACCAAGTGGATATTATGTTCCTGATTACGACCTTTTTGTGTATATTGCACTCTTCGAATTGTATTTTCAATGTATTTTTCGTATTTTGCTTAATTTTTCCTCTCGTCCATATTGGATGGGGTAAATATTCCACATTTGTTTTTGTTTCATATGGAGCAGAAACTGGTTTCGTCGTATGGTATTCAGTGGACTCATCGTTATTTGTTACTACTTATGAATCAGTGTGTGTACTGCTCGATTTACAT
Source organism: Schistocerca nitens (assembly GCF_023898315.1). Lineage (NCBI taxonomy): Eukaryota > Metazoa > Arthropoda > Insecta > Orthoptera > Acrididae > Schistocerca > Schistocerca nitens. Next base: position 923,817,208 of record NC_064617.1, on the reverse strand, counting down.
TTTAAGTATATTGCTCGTAGCCTACGTTATTTTTTTTCCCATCCGTTATTCGTACTATCGTATTTAATGGAGGCCACCGAATTTTTTATTGACTACTAGCAGCTGTTAATAACATGTGAAAGCATTTGCGTAACTACTGTAACATTTTTAGCATTTGCAAGGAAGAATGTTCTAGTCGCCAAGTCCATAAAAAATACTCATCTACGTCCATACTCTGCGAGCCACTGTGAAATGGAGGGCACTCGTGGCAAGAAACTACGTCCTTCAAAGCAAAATTACAACTCATTCCGTGACAATATGTAATAAAGTTGCATACCAGTACCGTCAAAACCATCAAATGAGAGAAAATACGGAAAGCAATACACTTAGCAAGCATTTAAATCGAGCAATTCACAAACAGCTTCGTAAGCAGCAACAAATGCACAGAATCCGCAGAACGCCATGAGACGAAACCAGCTTCTGTTTTGTCAGACAAAACCAAATATGGAATCATTTATCCCATCTAATATTACGTATGCGACCAACGTATTTACAATGTAATTCAAAGAGTACAACAAACACGAGAAGTCGTAACCAGAATCAGAAAGCCCCAATGTGATGAAACCAGCTTCTGTTAACTACGAAACGGAAACAAAAACGGAAGACTAAAAATCAGCCAATAAGAAAGCGAGTTGATAGATTGTTAAACCTGCGGCGCCCCAAGTTGTCTGACAGCGAAACAGCGTCGTGCTATAGGTGGTTCCTATGTGCGTGGGTTATCCCATGACGGCGGCAGAGACTAGCTGTGATCCTCAGAGACGTTATGAATTTTTCGGAACCACAACTCGTTGCACTGCCCGCTGTCCCACGTACCCCAGTTGCCAGGGCAAGACCGTCCTGGAAACCGTGAAGTGTTAACTGAAGCGCCATTGGCGTTCTCAGCGACTTTCTACTAAAAAGTACCCTTCAAATTATCTCTCCCTAATTCACCTTCGGGCCCAGCAGCTACCTGAATGTCTCGCGCCATATGTATGGAAGGGAGCATCATCACTACCACAAAATCATGACTTAGGAACATAATCGTACGACGAAAATGTATCGTACAGAGCCCTCATACTCGCTAGTAAGCCAGTTGCCGCAGTGTAGCATACTTGTAGCCACCAAAGCCCGCACGAGGTGCAACGGCATGTGGCGCAGCGATCCTGTCAGTTCCCGCTGTGCACAAAAGGCTCACTGACACTCGAGCGCCTTTTGCCACAGTGCTATGACGACGGAGGAAGACCTTCGACAAATGTTAGCAGACAGAATGTACCTTCTATTGGACAGACCCGGATTAAGCCGGGGTAGTTCCAGCCGGGATAATTTCAAGCCACTAATCGTATAACATTATTAGGAATTTGTGTCATTTAGTGTCAAATGAATGAAGTCTTTCTTGTTCACTCTTACTGCCGTTGCAAATGAGAGTGTATGAGTTTACGAACAGTGATGTGTTAAAGTTAAAAAAAAAACTGATACACTTCATTCACTCATCGTCGTATATAAATAATTCCGTTCCACAAAAAGGTAAACAGTTCAATTACGGACATAGGTTCGTGAACATTGGCATATGTCGCGTCCAAAAAGTTAAAACGGAAGCGGCAACGTAAGCTTAATTTTGAGAATGGATTTAGAAAAAATATTCGTTTGATTTCAACGAAAACTTTGAGTAATGTTTCTTATTTACCGAAGCAAATGTCCACTAGGTCTCAGTTTGGAAAAATTGTGTAAATAACCATAATAATTTCTTCCATTTTTTTTATTTTTTCCCTCTTATGTGAAAAAAATAGTTTCGTTATTTTAAACAAGTAAGAGAAAAAGTTAGAACCATTCTTCCACAGAAATATTGTTTAACAATGCTATTTTCAATTTCCGTTAGTGGTTGAGAGGAATGTATGTTTTGTTATGTGGGTTATGGCTCTGAGCACTATGGGACTCAACATCTTAGGTCATAAGTCCCCTAGAACTTAGAACTACTTAAACCTAACTAACCTAAGGACATCACACACACCCATGCCCGAGGCAGGATTCGAACCTGCGACCGTAGCAGTCCCGCGGTTCCGGACTGCAGCGCCAGAACCGCTAGACCACCGCGGCCGGCTATGTGGGTTATGTCCAGTGGCAAAGAGTGGGGTGCAAATCGGTGCTCGTGTCTCATATCTTACAGAAAACTCACTGAAATCGTAAAATAACTTCACAAATTGTGCCTGATCATAGCAGACAAAAATTTTCCATTTTGGCGTGGCATGTATGTAATATTGAGGTGGGGTCTCCTGTCGCAGTACAGCCCCATTTCCTGTCACGGGATGTAAAACTTGTAATTGGGAACGTCTGTCACTAAATTGCACGTAACGCCACAAATAAATATGTAATGAAGAGATAACCAAATTAATGATATATTAACTCAACCTGCTGGCCTCACTCCTATTGCTTAACCTCCGTCCAGAGAAAAGCTAGTTTATATATGAAGATGGCATCTGTTCTTCCGGACATGCCGCGAGTAATGAGTATGATAGGCAGGGGCACTATAAATATCCGGGACAATAGGCTGCGAATGTGGGTCTCACGGGAGGCGTGCCAGAGATAAGTTCCTGCAGTCGCACTATCCATACACTTGGAGATTATAGTGATCATGCGGCCAGAAATAGAACACAAAATTTCAGATAAACATGTTACTATCTTGTATTAAAAAGCGGTTTGAATATTTGAAGATCTTAATGGACAATAAACAGGAGCACTTGTCGGAAGGGGCAACTACAACTCCGTAGATAACTCGTATGAAGTCTTTGCTTTCCCAGTTATAATATCGAAAGTCCTCGTTATGTTTCTCTTACAGCACTTTCTCATGCAGCTATCAAATTTTATGGCAGTCGTTTTCCTCCTGGGTCACCTTAATTAGCAACAGCACGCGATCATAAGCAATTTACATTAAGTACAGTAGTTCATGTGACTGAAAAATAAAGCCGCCAAATTTGCCTCAGTCTGAATTAATTGAAGAACTTATCTTCATTTATTAGTGTGTAAAAGCAATGACATAGATGCTTTGGCCTTCAGTATTGTTCTTTATAACCATCATTCTTCCTTCTGGTTTAGCTCCACGCCTCGTTACTTTATCTAATTATAGACCTTTGTCATACTACTTTAACTTGTACATAAAAAAGTTAGTATATCAGTTTGTGAGGACTTAGCATCTTAAAGAGGCGTTATGTAGAGAAGAAGACACAGAATTTCTTCTTTCGACATTTAATTTACTTTCAACTGTGACATTCGCATCAACAATACTGCGAAGTAATTGATAAAATTTTCGTTAATGCTCTTCGGTATATAAGTTTACTGTGGGTGCCGTTACTAATTGAGTATCAGCCCAGCCGGCCAAATACTAATGTTGACAGTACTTGCAAACAAATAAGGAAGAGGCAGAACACTTTAACTGATCTTCGGTCGCTATTTGGCAGAACAATATAATTATAAATGAAATGCATAATATTGCGCAGGTTGTACAGTAATAATTTATTTTAATAAAAATAAATGAAAAGCGCTAATTTGCTTTTGTTCTACGGTATTACTTTTGTTGTGTTAACCGATTTTCGGTTTACAATGCCATCTCCAGATATTTACTGACTCTTGTCGTCAAACAGATTACAATGTTTGTAAACGATATTGGAAAAGAAGTGACACATCCAGATTGAAGCAGAAACGTACAGTAAATAACATCTTTGCCAGTATGGTCGTAATGCAATGGACAAAGTAAAAAGTTGAGCAATACGTAAATGTAAAAGGAATAAAGAGTAAAAAACTTTAACACGAAACTGGATAATTCTTGCTTTTAATTGGTTTGTGTAGCATTCTCCATACTTTATACCTTCTGAAGTCATCATCTTATTTTATTTTATCGTTTTTGGTTATTAATATAAACTGTTGTATAGGCTTGGTTATCCAGTTTTGTGTTAAAGTTTTTTCCTATTTGTTACCTTTATATTTATTTACTGTTCAACTTTTTACATTGCATTACGACCACCCCATCAAAGATATTAACTGTACGTTTCTGCTTCAATCTGGATGTGTCATTTCTTTTCCAATATCGTTTTCAAACATTGTAAATTCTTTTGCAACAGTAGTCAGTAAATACCTGAAGATGGCCTTGTAAGCCGAAAACCGGTTAGCATAATAGAAGTAATACTGTAGAACAAAAGCAAACTAGCGCTTTTCATGTATTACAATACCAAGAAATGATGAACGATTCGGTTAACAAAATAATTTATAAATTTCCTTTACTTTACGTCTATGGTGACAAACTTTTTGCCAACAGATTACCGGTTTCGCTCAATAATGACCATCTTCAGATCTGCAGCAAAATATGGGAAAATATAAATATACTAGCAGATTGTCTACAGCTTAAAATAGTAAAATAGATCATAATGAAAAGTACTATTGACATACATATACATTTGTACGCTTTAAGTATGAAGACGCACACCTGTTTTATAAAAATAATGTCCTTATGTACTGCAGCCATAGAGGCATCGTCAAATGTTAAACACAAAATCAGCACCTGCATCTTCATATATATGAAGATGCTGGTGCAGATTTTGTGTTTAACATATATAACAGCGCATATGAAAGAGTCATCTTGTCAGCAGCACTACTGTTCAAAACAAACTGCCGTACGGTGGCCACAAGAAGTGTTGTAAGTTCACCAGATGTCTCTACTGTAGGCATACACAACTCTTCAATGATTAATTGAACAACGCAAAATAAGGGGGGATACAATCGGTAAAGTCTGCTGGTGTATTTATTTTCCCATATTTTGCTGCAGATCTGAAGATGGTCATTATAGACGGAAACCGGTAATCTGTTGGCAAAAAGTTTGTGACTATAGACGTAAAGTAAAGGAAATTAATTCTACATTCGGGTCATTGTTTTATTTTTGACAATGTCGCAGCTTGTGCAAAATAATTTATTTCCTTAACAGTATTCCGGAAGTCGGTTAACGAAAAGAATTAATACTGTGGAACATTGACAGTATTGTGCTTTTCATTTATAAGACACAGATCCGTAATATATCCAGTCACTAACCAACTTCAAGTTGATTTCTACAATCAGTGACACTCAAGTGGACCACGACTGACAATCTAACGGAATGTATTATTTTTTCTGCATCGGTCACATGATTACTTATCCACTACACGGTTACATCATCGCTGTTCTATGGAAGATATTTTTTAAATGACAATTGTTCCAGAAAAACACTGACGATTTTTCCCTGCGCAATTTGAGATGGACGCTAATTACATTTTCTCTTGTGCTGGTAATTACAAACTAAGTTCACCGCTGCGAATATAGGAAGGAGGCTTCGAACTGATGTTGTTGTTGTTGTGGTCTTCAGTCCTGAGACTGGTTTGATTCAGCTCTCCATGCTACTCTATCCTGTGCAAGCTTCTTCATCTCCCAGTACCTACTGCAACATACATCCTTCTGAATCTGCTTAGTGTATGCATCTCTTGGTCTCACCCTACGATTTTTACCCTCCACGCTGCCCTCCAATACTAAATTGGTGATCCCTTGATGCCTCAGAACATGTCCTACCAACCGATCCCTTCTTCTGGACAAGCTGTGCCACAAACTCCTCTTCTCCAAAATCCTATTCAGTACCTCCTCATTAGTTATGTGATCTACCCATCTAATCTTCAGCATTCTTCTGTAGAACCACATTTCGAAAGCTTCTATTCTCTTCTTGTCCAAACTATTTATCGTTCATGTTTCACTTCCATACATGGCTACACTCCATACAAATACTTTCAGAAACGACTTCCTGACACTTAAATCTATACTCGATGTTAACAAATTTCTCTTCTTCAGAAACGCTTTCCTTGCCATTGCCAGTCTACATTTTATATCCTCTCTACTTCGACCATCATCAGTTATTTTGCTCCCCAAATAGCAAAACACCTTTACTACTTTAAGTGTCTCATTTCCTAATCTAATACCCTCAACATCACCCGACTTAATTCGACTACATTCCATTATCCTCGTTTTGCTTTTGTTGATGTTCATCTTATATCCTCCCTTCAAGACACCATCCATTCCGTTCAACTTCTCTTCCAAGTCCTTTGCTGTCTCTGACAGAATTACAATGTCATCGGCAAACGTCAAAAGTTTTTATTTCTTCTCCATGGATTTTAATACCTACTCCGAATTTTTCTTTTGTTTGCTTTACTGATTGCTCAATATACAGATTGAATAACATCGGGGAGAGGCTACAACCCTGTCTTACTCCCTTCCCAACCACTGCTTCCCTTTCATGTCCCTCGACTCTTATAACTGCCATCTGGTTTCTGTACAAATTGTAAATAGCCTTTCACTTCCTGTATTTTACCCCTGCCACCTTTAGAATTTGAAAGAGAGTATTCCAGTCAACATTGTCAAAAGCTTTCTCTAAGTCTACAAATGCTAGAAACGTAGGTTTGCCTTTCCTTAATCTTTCTTCTAAGATAAGTCGTAAGGTCAGTATTGCCTCACGTGTTCCAGTATTTCTACGGAATCCAAACTGATCTTCCCCGAGGTCGGCTTCTACTAGTTTTTCCATTCGTCTGTAAAGAATTCGTGTTAGTATTTTGCAGGTGTGGCTTATTAAACTGATTGTTTGGTAATTTTCACATCTGTCAACACCTGCTTTCTTTGGGATTGGAATTATTATATTCTTCTTGAAGTCTGAGGGTATTTCGCCTGTTTCATACATTTTGCTCACCAGATGGTAGAGTTTTGTCATGACTGGCTCTCCCAAGGTCGTCAGTAGTTCCAATGGAATTTTGTCTACTCCGGGGGCCTTGTTTCGACTCAGGTCTTTCAGTGCTCTGTCAAACTCTTCACGCCGTATCGTATCTCCCATTTCTTCTTCATCTACATCCTCTTCCATTTCCATAATATTGTCCTCAAGTACATCGCCCTTGTATAGACCCTCTATATACTCCTTCCACCTTTCTGCTTTCCCTTCTTTGCTTAGAACTGGGTTTCCATCTGAGCTCTTGATGTTCATACACGTGGTTCTCCTATCTCCAAAGGTCTCTTTCATTTTCCTGTAGGCAGTATCTATCTTACCCCTAGTGAGATAAGCCTCTACATCCTTACATTTGTCTTCTAGCCATCCCTGCTTAGCCATTTTGCACTTCCTGTCGATCTCATTTTTGAGACGTTTGTATTCCGTTTTGCCTGCTTCATTTACTGAATTTTTGTATTTTCTCCTTTCATCAATTAAATTCAATGTTTCTTCTGTTACCCAAGGATTTCTACTAGCCCTCGTCTTTTTACCTACTTGATCGTCTGCTGCCTTCACCACTTCATCCCTCAAAGCTACCCATTCTTCTTCTACTGTATTTCTTTCCCCCATTCCTGTCAATTGTTCCCTTATGCTCTCCCTGAAACTCTGTATAACCTCTGGTTCTTTCAGTTTATCCAGGTCCCATCTCCTTAAATTCCCACCTTTTTGCAGTTTCTTCAGTTTTAATCTACAGGTCATAACCAATAGATTGTGGTCAGAGTCCACATCTGCCCCTGGAAATGTCTTACAATTTAAAACCTGGTTCCTAAATCTCTGTCTTACCATTATATAATCTATCTGATACCTTTTAGTATCTCCAGGGTTCTTCCATGTATACAACCTTCTATCATGATTCTTAAACCAAGTGTTAGCTATGATTAAGTTGTGCTCTGTGCAAAATTCTACCAGGCGGCTTCCTCTTTCATTTCTTAGCCCCAATCCATATTCACCTACTACGTTTCCTTCTCTCCCTTTTCCTACAGTCGAATTCCAGTCACCCATGACTATTAAATTTTCGTCTCCCTTCACTATCTGAATAATTTCTTTTATTTCATCATACATTTCTTCAATTTCTTCGTCATCTGCAGAGCTAGTTGGCATATAAACTTGTACTACTGTAGTAGGTGTGGGCTTCGTATCTATCTTGGCCACAATAATGCGTTCACTAAGCTGTTTGTTGTAGCTTACCCGCGTTCCTATTTTCCTATTCATTATTAAACCTACTCCTGCATTACCCCTATTTGACTTTGTATTTATAACCCTGTAGTCACCTGACCAGAAGTCTTGTTCCTCCTGCCACCGAACTTCACTAATTCCCACTATATCTAACTTTAACCTATCCATTTCCCTTTTCAAATTTTCTAACCTACCTGCCCGATTAAGGGACCTGACATTCCACGCTCCGATCCGTAGAACGCCAGTTTTCTTTCTCCTGATAACGACATCCTCTTGAGTAGTCCCCGCCCGGAGATCCGAATGGGGGACTATTTTACCTCCGGAATATTTTACCCAAGAGGACGCCATCATCATTTAATCATACAGTAAAGCTGCATGCCCTCGGGAAAAATTACGGCCGTAGTTTCCCCTTGCTTTCAGCCGTTCGCAGTACCAGCACAGCAAGGCCGTTTTGGTTATTGTTACAAGGCCAGATCAGTCAATCATTCAGACTGTTGCCCTTGCAACTACTGAAAAGGCTGCTGCCCCTCTTCAGGAACCACACGTTTGTCTGGCCTCTCAACAGATACCCCTCCGTTGTGGTTGTACCTACGGTACGGCTATCTGTATCGCTGAGGCACGCAAGCCTCCCCACCAACGGCAAGGTCCATGGTTCATGGGGGGGGGGGGGGGGGGGTTCGAACTGATGTACACATATAATAGGTTCTCACTGTACAAGAGGTACACTTACCGTGTGGTATTTTGATGACAGATTTCTCATAAGCTTGTTTCTGTGGGAGAGCTGATACAATGTTGTGTCCTTGCTGCAAAGAAGTTACATTTTTCGCCAAAGATTTACATTAAACACTATGGATGTGGACAGACCGTGTCAGTAAAATCTGAAGGCCGTAAATTCAACTATATGCCTAGGAATTACAATCACGAACAACTTAAATTGGAAAGAACACATAGAATATGTTGTGGAGAAGGCAAAGCAATGTCTACGTTTTATTGGCAGAACACTTAGAAAATGTAACAGACGTACTAAAGAGACTGTACACACTACGCTTGTCCGTTCACTTTTGGAGTAGTGCTGCGCGGTCTGGCGTCCTTAGCGGACAGTATTAATGGAGTACATCGAGAAAGTTCAAAGAAGAGCAGCACGTTTTGTATTACGGCGAAATAGCGGAGAGTGTGTCACTGACATTGCTACTGCGTAAAATCAAGCACCGGCACGCCAGTCGGGAACGACAAAGAAGAGAAGGCTGTGAGAAGAGGTCAGCCAATAGCATGCTAACCGACCTCCCTCCAAGACGACAACGCGACAGCAGAGACCCTAGATGAAGAGGACATAAGGACCGTGCCCGACTGGTTGCGGCCTTGTTCGATAGCGGCGTCAATCACAGCCACTTCCTTAGCTATCTCTAAGTAGCCCAGACTTGTGTTTGACTACTCTGAAGGAGACCGATTACTTTGTATGTCGCCCTCTGCTTGCAACACATTTATCAAAGTTAAGTATTTGTAATTTTCTTATTGTAAAAAAACTCATTAATACGAGTTATTTGACTGTTTGTCTAGCGAACCCAGTGGGCAGATTTCCTAGACACAACAGAGATGGTACAGGATTTGGGATGGACATCGTTAAAAAAAAGACGTTTTTCGTTGCGGCGGAATGTTCTCACGAAATTTCAATCACCAACTTTCTCCTCCGAATGCGAAAATATTTCGTTGACGCCGACCAACGTAGAGAAAAACGACCATCATACTAAAACAAAGGAAATCAGAGCTCGCTCGGAAAGGTATAGGTATTCGCTTTTTCCATGCGCTGTTCGAGGTTGGAATAATAGAGAATTATTGTGATGGTGGTTCGATGGACTCGCTACCAGGCACTTAAGTGCGATTGACATATTACGAACTAAATGATTCATTAACACCTTGCTAAGTACCATACCAGGAAACCGACTGGTGAGAAGATCCAAAAAGAGAGTTTTTTCCAAGTGCCTTTAATGCAGAGGCACCACGTTTCATTTGTGATAATACGAATACAGAATCAGAGCAGTAATGTTTTAACTAGTAGAACTGTTGTGACCAAAAACCATTCCTCATTTTATTAACATTTTCATAAGAGAATAACAAAATTAAATTCATAAAAAATCCAATACTGACTTCTATTTCTTACAACATTTCATTCTTGGGATCAGATGCTGCAAAGTTTACTCCAGAATTCCCTGTGCTTTGAGGAAGAAATGGCAACTCCGTCAACAGGTCTTTTTGTTTTGCAACTGGTCTTTAAGATGAAGTACGACATCGCAAATATCCGCAATGGTCTTTTCTATTTGAATACACTGACGTTTTTTTTTTTCAATTCTTCTATTTCAGAGTAAGAATTTTTATCGGCTATTGGAGATGGATTTGTCTGACACACTTTGATTATACTACATTTGGAGTTGTTACACGCCTGCATTGATAACAATGTTTCAGCAGGATCTCTAAAATCAAAAAGTCAGTTGAATGCATATATACAGCCACGAGAAAACATAATACAGTGTGAACTCATACAGTGCATAAAAAACTTCTGCATAGTGCAAATCTGATTTCTGCCGTTATTCTTTATTAAGAACATTCCAACTGTCAGAAAAAATATAGTATTAATTCTTGTGTATACAATGTACCTTATTATTTCTATTTTATAATATTCCATATAATGTAATTAGACAGTCACTAATGCACATATTTGATAAACAAATAGAGCACCCAGCACCTTACTCCTAAACAATTTCAGTTATTTTTAGTTGTACAAAAACCTTTAATCACAATACAATTTTGACAATACCAAAACCTGTAAGTAAAATATAACCTTTGAACACGGATGTATTTTTCGGATGGAAACAAATATGTCAGTCGGCAGCATGGTGGGCACTGTCCCGTTTCTGTGCAAAACAAAAGTAAAAAAAAAATTGTTTTTGCCACATCCATAAAGGCACAAATCGGAGAAACAACAGGTGGAGTAGAAAGTAAATACACCTAAAAAGCAATAATAGGTAATATGCAACAAGCGAAACGTAGTAGGTAACAAAATTGTTATTCTGACAGGTCAGCTTGAAAGGTCTCTGTTGGATTCCTTTCATGTTAATTTCTTAAATATGTTGTCATTTACGGCATAAATTCCTCTTCTAAATTTACTGTGGTGTTTCTGACTATCTGGGAGGAGACTGAGCAGTGGAACGTGTTACTTTTACGCATAAACAAGGACGATCTGTCACACTACTACACTTTAAAACACAGTTTATATGTAATTCATGTCACACAGTCTCATACGGAACCTACATCCGCTTTCTTTTATATACTGTATATGATAAGATACTGTCATCCCCCTTCCCTTCTGTGTGAGAGGATGAATGAGCAAATGTATTTCTAGTTGCATGCTGGATGGTAGCAGACAAGCCTGTCTGCTAGAGAACAGTAGGACCTACGTCGGAACAGGTAGCTACGCTTTCTAAAAGCAGAGAGGTTCCTATTCTTAGTATGGTCCTGTCCGTCCCTTGTCATGTTAGTATAGGAAGCTGCCCCTCTGGCCACTTCCGTTTGTATTTGTGAGCCACCCTCAGGAAGGGACGATGGCAGTCTGTCCACGGCGAGCGTCTGAAGTGGTAAGATCTCCGGCTAAGCGCGTGTCTGCTAAGTCCGTAGGACAATGGATTTGTTAAGTCCAGCCTAACTGAAAATTTAATCACCTTTATTTCAGGTTTAGCTCTAAAATATCTAATGTTATCTTTAATTGCACCGCAGTGTAATTCGAATCACAGTTCAGAATATCTTCCGGTAGTTGCTTTGTCACTACTTTATGAGTAAAGTGGAACCATGTGTTGATCAGTAACTCTAAGATCATCAATCTTAAATGCGAATGTGCGTGAGATTACAACGTCTCGTCTTGACAATATTTTTCAATATGGCAACTTTTCTTTATGTTCAACCCACGTGGGGTGTACTTTGTGAGACCAGTACCACGTGCTTATACAATTGTTTGACCCATCAGGTTAATAGTAAGACGATAGTAACCAGTTCAAGGTTTTTCTTTTGTAAATTGCTTTTCGATCTAATTTATTTTAATTATCAAGATTATTGTGGAGTTACACTCCTTGTGTAAACCAAGTTGACCACGTGAAGCATGTGGTGTAATCATCAAAGTAGCCCTCAGCTATTCTTTACGGGAAGATTTCACAGTGTGTTAGTATGAATTTAGTATACCAGTGTGTGGTAATTACATGACGGACAGGATTGCGCTACGAACGTAACTTCTTTGGGTGAAAATTGAATCGGTTGGTAGTGGTTAATTTCCTCTTGCATATGTTTCAACGTTCTTCGTGTGTTATTTTATGAATGCAGTGTTGTATGCAGTCTCCCAATCTTGGCTCCATATTTGATGTGTTCTGTAAGATTACAAACATTTTCACAATGCTAAATAAGACACCAGTTTAGTTATGAATCAAGTTTAATATGCTGAAATTTCAATGATCAATGTTAAAATAAATTTCCAAATATAAACTGATTTATTTATTTTTATTTAAATTCTCTTATATATATATATATATATATATATATATATATATATATATATATATATATATATATATATATATATATCACCGGTTGTCGTATGACTATTAAAAGATTACAATTAATGTTAGTCTGGTTGGGAATTTGGTAAGCTAGACTGGATACCTGGTGAAACAGTTGCTCAGTAATGCAAGGTTAACTTCCCCAGACAGCTCACAGCTTTTAACCAGCTTTTATTGTTATCAGTACCGCTTTCATAGCAAATTAAAGCAACAACGTTACAAGCTGCAGCATCCAATCTGCTATCGAAGTGAAACTATGTACTGACTGAAGACTCAAATATGTATTACACTAAGTAAGATGGGTGAAAAATCGAAACGCGTATTAGCTTAAACAAAAAATACACAACCGAGTTGCTCGTCGCTGTATGTATGACATTACGAAAGTAACTGCAAGAAACGCAAAGTATCTAAGAGTAAGCGATAGGAGTGGCCTGAAACGGAATGACCACATCAGACTACTCGTAAAAAGGGCAAATGCCACTCTGGGGTTCATTGCAAAAATCCTATTGGGTTGTGGTGTTCAGTCCAGTGACTCGTTTGATGCAGTTCTCCAAACTACTCTACCCTATTCTTCTCCGAATAGCTACTGCAACTTACATCCTTCCGAATCTGCTTAGTGTATTCATCTCTTTGTTTCTGTCTACGATTTTTACCCTCCACGCTTCCTAACAGTACAGAATTGGTGATCCCTTGGTGCCTCAGAACGTATCCTACCAACCGATCCCTTCTTATAGTCAAGTTGTGCCACAAATTCCTCTTCTCCACAATTCTATTCAGTACCTCCTTATCAGTTACGTGATCTACCCATCTAATCTTCAGCATTCTTCTGTAGCACCACATTTCGATAGCAGGCATGGTAACTCAGCGTGTTCCGTCAGAGGGTTAGCTGCCCTCTATAATAAAAAAACTGAGTTAATGGATCAACGACGAACTGAAACGGATATCTTGTGACATCCGCCCCGAGCAGATGCAACGAACGAAAACGAACAAAATGAGATTACACAAAAAAAAAAAATCTTCAGCATTCTTCTGAAACACCACGCTTCGAAAGCTTCTATTCTCTTTTTCTCTATACTGTTTATCGACAAGTTTTACTTTCATACATGGCTACACTCCAAACAAATACTTTCAGAAAAGACTTCCTGACAAAACTATACTCGATGTTAACAATTTTTTCTTCTTCATAAACGCTTTCCTTGCCATAGCCAGTCTACATTTTATATATTCTCTACTTCGACCATCATCAAATAGCAAAACTCATCTACTACTTTAAGTGTGACACTGTGTCCCATTTCCTAGTCTAATTCCCTCACCATCACCTGATTTCATTTGACTACATTCTATTGTCCTCGTTTTGCTTTTGTTGGTGTACATCTTATGTCCTCCTTTCAAGACACAATCCAACCCGTGCAGCAGCTCTTCAAGTCCTTTGAGGTGCCTAAGAGAATTACAATGTCGTCTGCAAACCTCAAAGCTTTTATTTCCTCTCCAAGGATTTAAATTCCTACTCCGAATTTTTCTTTTGTTTACTTTACCGCTTGCTCAATATACAGATTGAATAACAGTGGGGATAGGCTACAACACTGTCTCACTCCATTCGCAACCATTGCTTCCCTCTAACGCCCCACGAATCTTATAACTGCCATCTGGCTTCTATACAAATTGCAAATAGCATTTCGCTCCCTGTATTTTACCCCTGCCACCTTCAGAATTTGAAAGAGAGTATTCTAGACAACATTGTCACAAGTTTTCTCTAAGTCTACAAATGCTGGGAACGTAGGTTTGACTGTCCTTAATCAATCTTCTAAGAGAAGTCGTAGGGTCAGTATTGCCCCACGTGGTACTACATTTCTCCGGAATCGAATCTGATCTTCCCCGAGGTCGGCTTCTACCAGTTTTTCCATTCGTTTCTAAAGAATTCGTGTTAGTATTTTACAACCACGACTTATTAAACTGATAGTTCGGTAATTTTTACACCTGCCAACACCTCCTTTCCTTGGGACTGGAATTACTACATTCTTCTAGAAGTCTGAAGGTATTTAGCCTGTCTCTTACATCTTGCTCACCAGATGGAAGAGTCTTGTCATGGCTGGCTCAACCAAGGCTATCAGTAGTTCCAGTGGAATGTTGTCCCTGGAGTCTTGTTTCGACTTAGGTCTTTTAGTGCTCTGCCAAATTCTTCACGCAGTATCGTATCTCCCTTTTCATCTTCCATTTCCATAATATTGCCTTCAAATACATCGCCCTTGTATAGCCCCCCCCCCCCCCTGACACATGGACCTAGCCGTTGGTGGGGAGGCTTGCGTGCCTCAGCGATACAGATAGCCGTACCGTAGGTGCAACCACAACGGAGGGGTATCTGTTGAGAGGCCAGACAAACGTGTGGTTTCTGAAGAGGGGCAGCAGCCTTTTCAGTAGTTGCAGGGGCAACAGTCTGGATGATTGACTGACCTGGCCTTGTAACACTAACCAAAACGGCCTTGCTGTGCTGGTACTGCGAACGGCTGAAAGCAAGGGGAAACTACGGCCGTAATTTTTCCCGAGGGCATGCAGTTTTACTGTATTGTTACATGATGATGGCGTCCTCTTGGGTAAAATATTCCAGAGGTAAAATAGTCCCCCATTCGGATCTCCGGGCGGGGACTACTCAGGACGTCGTTATCAGGAGAAAGAAAACTGGCGTTCTACGGATCGGAGCGTGGAATGTTAGATCCCTTAATCGGGCAGGTAGGTTAGAAAATTTGAAAAGGGAAATGGATAGGTTAAAGTTAGATATAGTGGGAATTAGTGAAGTTCGGTGGCAGGAGGAACAAGACTTTTGGTCAGGTGAATGCAGGGTGATAAATACAAAATCAAATAGGGGTAATGCAGGAGTAGCTTTAATAATGAATAAAAAAATAGGAGTGCGGGTAAGCTACTATAAACAGCATAGTGAACGCACTATTGTGGCCAAGATAGACACGAAGCCCACGCCTACTCCAGTAGTACAAGTTTACATGCCAACTAGCTCTGCAGATGATGAAGAAATAAATGAAATGTATGACGAGATAAAAGAAATTATTCAGGTAGTGAAGGGGGACGAAAATTTAGTAGTCATGGGTGACTGGAATTCGAGAGTAGGAAACGGAAGAGAAAGAAACGTAGTAGGTGAATATGGATTGGGGCTAAGAAACGAAAGAGGAAGCCGCCTGGTAGAGTTTTGCACAGAGCATAACTTAATCATAACTAACACTTGGTTCAAGAATCATAGAAGAAGGTTGTATACAAGGAAAAAGCCTGGAGATACTGACCGGTTACAGATAGATTATGTAATGGTAAGACAGAGATTTAGGAACCAGGTTTTAAATTGTAAGACATTTCCAGGGCCAGATGTGGACTCTGACCACAAGCTATTGGTTATGCACTGTAATTAAAACTGAAGAAATTGCAAAAAGGTAGGAACTTGAGGAGATGGGACTGAATAAAATGAAAGAACCAGAGGTTGTAAAGAGTTTCAGGGAGAGCATTAGGGAAGAAATACAGTAGAAGAAGAATGGGTAGCTTTGAGAGACGAAATAGTGAAGGCGTCAGAGGATCAAGTAGGTAAAAAGACGAGGGCTAGTAGAAATCCTTGGGTAACAGAAGAAATATTGAATTTAATTGATGAAAGGAGAAAATATAAAAATGCAGTAAATGAAGCAGGCAAAAAGGAATACAAACGTCTCAAAAATGAGATCGACAGGAAGTGCAAAATGGCTAAGCAGGGATGGCTAGAGGACAAATGTAAGGATGTAGAGGCTTATCTCGCTAGGGGTAAGATAGATACTGCCTACAGGAAAATTAAAGAGACCTTTGGAGAAAAGAGAACCACTTGTATGAATATCAAGAGTTCAGATGGAAACCCAGTTATAAGCAAAGAAAGGAATGCAGAAAGGTGGAAGGAGTATATAGAGGGTCTATACAAGGGCAATGAACTTGAAGACAATATTATGGGAATGGAAGAGGATGTAGATGAAGATGAAATGGGAGATACGATACTGCGTGGAGAATTTGGCAGAGCACTGAAAGACCTGAGTCGAAACAAGGGCCCGGGAGTAGACAACATTCCATTAGAACTACGGACGGCCTTGGGAGAGCCAGTCCTGACAAAACTCTACCATCTGGTGAGCAAGATGTATGAAACAGGCGAAATACCCTCAGACTTCTAGAAGAATATAATAATTCCAATCCCAAAGAAAGCAGGTGTTGACATGTGAAAATTACTGAACTATCAGTTTAATAAGTCACAGCTGCAAAATACTAACACGAATTATTTACAGACGAATGGAAAAACTGGTAGAAACCGACCTCGGGGAAGATCAGTTTGGATTCCGTAGAAATGTTGGAACACGTGTGGCAATACTGACCCTACGACTTATCTTAGAAGAAAGATTATGGAAAGGTAAACCTACGTTTCTAGCATTAGTAGACTTAGAGAAAGCTTTTGACAATGTTGATTGGAATACTCTCTTTCAAATTCTGAAGGTGGCAGGGGTAAAATACAGGGAGCGCAAGGCTATTTACAATTTGTACAGAAACCGGATTGCAGTTACAAGAGTCGAGGGACATGAAAGGGGAGTAGTGGTTGGCAAGGGAGTGAGACAGGGTTGTAGCCTCTCCTCGATATTATTCAATCTGTATATTGAGCAATCAGTAAAGGAAACAAAAGAAAAATTCGGAGTAGGTACTAAAATCCATGGAGAAGAAATAAAAACTTTGAGGTTCGCCAATGACATTGTAATTCTATCAGAGACAGCAAAGGACTTGGAAGAGCAGTTGAACGGAATGGACAGTGTCTTGAAAGGAGGATATAAGATGAACATCAACAAAAGCAAAACGAGGATAATGGAATGTAGTCGAGTTAAGTCGGGTGATGCTGAGGGAATTAGATTAGGAAATGAGACGCTTAAAGTAGTAAATGAGTTTTGCTATTTGGGGAGCAAAATAACTGATGATGGTCGAAGTAGAGAGGATATAATATGTAGACTGGCAATGGCAAGGAAAGCGTTTCTGAAGAAGAGGAATTTATTAACATCGAGTATAGACTTAAATGTCAGGAAGTCGTTTCTGAAAGTATTTGTATGGAGTGTAGCCATGTATGGAAGTGAAACATGGACAATAAATAGTTTGGACAAGAAGAGAATAGAAGCTTTCGAAATGTGGTGCTACAGAAGAATGCTGAAGATTAGATGGGTAGAACACATAACTAATGATGAAGTATTGAATAGAATTGGGGAGAAGAGGAGTTTGTGGCACAACTTCAGAAAAAGAAGGGACCGGTTAGTAGGACATGTTCTGAGGCATCAAGGGATCACAAATTTAGCATTGGAGGGCAGCGTGGAGGGTAAAAATCGTAGAGGGAGGCCAAGAGATGGATACACTAAACAGATTCAGAAGGTTGTAGGTTGCAGTATGTACTGGGAGATGAAGCAGCTTGCACAGGATAGGGTAGCATGGAGAGCTGCATCAAACCAGTCTCAGGACTGAAGACCACAACAACAACAACTGTATAGATCCAGAATGAGATTTTCACTCTGCAGCGGAGTGTGCGCTGATATGAAACTTCCTGGCAGATTAAAACTGTGTGCCCGACCGAGACTCGAACTCGGGACCTTTGCCTTTCGCGGGCAAGTGCTCTACCAACTGAGCTACCGAAGCACGACTCACGCCCGGCCCTCACAGCTTACTTCTGCCAGTATCTCGTCTCCTACCTTCCAAACTTTACAGAAGCTCTCCTGCGAACCTTGCAGAACTAGCACTCCTGAAAGAAAGGATATTGCGGAGACATGGCTTAGCCACAGCCTGGGAGATGTTTCCAGAATGAGATTTTCACTCTGCAGCGGAGTGTGCGCTGATATGAAACTTCCTGGCAGATTAAAACTGTGTGCCCGACCGAGACTCGAACTCGGGACCTTTGCCTTTCGCGGGCAAGTGCTCTACCAACTGAGCTACCGAAGCACGACTCACGCCCGGCCCTCACAGCTTACTTCTGCCAGTATCTCGTCTCCTACCTTCCAAACTTTACAGAAGCTCTCCTGCGAACCTTGCAGAACTAGCACTCCTGAAAGAAAGGATATTGCGGAGACATGGCTTAGCCACAGCCTGGGAGATGTTTCCAGAATGAGATTTTCACTCTGCAGCGGAGTGTGCGCTGATATGAAACTTCCTGGCAGATTAAAACTGTGTGCCCGACCGAGACTCGAACTCGGGACCTTTGCCTTTCGCGGGCAAGTGCTCTACCAACTGAGCTACCGAAGCACGACTCACGCCCGGCCCTCACAGCTTACTTCTGCCAGTATCTCGTCTCCTACCTTCCAAACTTTACAGAAGCTCTCCTGCGAACCTTGCAGAACTAGCACTCCTGAAAGAAAGGATATTGCGGAGACATGGCTTAGCCACAGCCTGGGAGATGTTTCCAGAATGAGATTTTCACTCTGCAGCGGAGTGTGCGCTGATATGAAACTTCCTGGCAGATTAAAACTGTGTGCCCGACCGAGACTCGAACTCGGGACCTTTGCCTTTCGCGGGCAAGTGCTCTACCAACTGAGCTACCGAAGCACGACTCACGCCCGGCCCTCACAGCTTACTTCTGCCAGTATCTCGTCTCCTACCTTCCAAACTTTACAGAAGCTCTCCTGCGAACCTTGCAGAACTAGCACTCCTGAAAGAAAGGATATTGCGGAGACATGGCTTAGCCACAGCCTGGGAGATGTTTCCAGAATGAGATTTTCACTCTGCAGCGGAGTGTGCGCTGATATGAAACTTCCTGGCAGATTAAAACTGTGTGCCCGACCGAGACTCGAACTCGGGACCTTTGCCTTTCGCGGGCAAGTGCTCTACCAACTGAGCTACCGAAGCACGACTCACGCCCGGCCCTCACAGCTTACTTCTGCCAGTATCTCGTCTCCTACCTTCCAAACTTTACAGAAGCTCTCCTGCGAACCTTGCAGAACTAGCACTCCTGAAAGAAAGGATATTGCGGAGACATGGCTTAGCCACAGCCTGGGAGATGTTTCCAGAATGAGATTTTCACTCTGCAGCGGAGTGTGCGCTGATATGAAACTTCCTGGCAGATTAAAACTGTGTGCCCGACCGAGACTCGAACTCGGGACCTTTGCCTTTCGCGGGCAAGTGCTCTACCAACTGAGCTACCGAAGCACGACTCACGCCCGGCCCTCACAGCTTACTTCTGCCAGTATCTCGTCTCCTACCTTCCAAACTTTACAGAAGCTCTCCTGCGAACCTTGCAGAACTAGCACTCCTGAAAGAAAGGATATTGCGGAGACATGGCTTAGCCACAGCCTGGGAGATGTTTCCAGAATGAGATTTTCACTCTGCAGCGGAGTGTGCGCTGATATGAAACTTCCTGGCAGATTAAAACTGTGTGCCCGACCGAGACTCGAACTCGGGACCTTTGCCTTTCGCGGGCAAGTGCTCTACCAACTGAGCTACCGAAGCACGACTCACTGTATAGATCCTCTATATACTCCTCCCACCTTTCTGCTTTCCTTTCTTTGTTAAGGACAGGTTTTCCATCTGAGTTCTTGTTATTCATACAGCTGGTTCTCTTTTCTCCAAAGGTCTCCCTAATTTTCCTGTAGACAGTATCCATCTTTCCCCTAGTGATACATGCTTCTACATCCTTACATTTGTCCTCTAGCCATCCCTGCCTAGCTATTTTGCTCTTCCTATCGATCTCATTTTTAGACGTTTGTATTCCTTTTCACCTGCTTCATTTACTGCGTTTTTATATTTTCTCCTTTTATCAGTTAAATTCGTGTCTCTTCTTTTACCCAAAGGTTTCTACTAGCCCCCATCTTTTTACCTACTTGATGCGCTTCTGCCTTCATCATTTCATCCCTCAAAGCTACCGATTCTTCTTCTACTGTATTACTTTTCCCTGTTCTTGTCAACCGCTCCCTAATGCTCTCATGCTTTCTCTGAAAGTCTATACAACCTCCGTTCTTCTAGTTTATTCAGGTCCCATCCCTTAAATTCCTACCTTTTTGCAGTTTCCTCAGTTTTAAGCTACAGTTCACAACCAATAAATTGTGGTCAGAATCCACATCTGCCCATGCAGATGTCTTACAATTTAAAATCTGGTTCCTAAATCTCTGTCTTACCATATCTGCCCCTGCAGATGTCTTACAATTTAAAATCTGGTTCCTAAATCTCTGTCTTACCATTACATAATCTATGGGAAACCTTCCAGGCCTCTTTCACGTATATCACCTTCTTTCGTGATTCTTAAACCAAGTGTAAGCTATGATTAAGTTAAGCTCTGTGCAAAATTCTACCAGGCAGCTTCCTCGTTCATTCCTTACCCCCAGCGCATATTCACCTACTACTTTTCCTTCTCTTCCTTATCCTACAGTCGAATTCGAGTCCCCCAAGATTATTAAATTTTCGTCTCCCTTAACTATCTGAATAATTTCTTTTATCTCATCATACATTTCTTCAATGTCTTCATCATCTGCTGAGCTAGTTGGCATATAAACTTGTAATACTGTGTTGGGTGTTAGCTTCGTATCTATCTTGGCTACAACAATGCTTTAACTATGCTGTTCGAAGCAGCTTATCCGCCTTCCTATTTTTTATTCATTCTTAAATGTACTCCTGCATTACCCTTTTTTGATTTTGTATTTACAACCCTGTATTCACCTGACCAGAAGTCTTCCTCCTCCCACCGAACATCACTAATTCCCACTATATCTGACTTTAACCTATCCATTTCCCTTTTTAAATTTTGTATCCTACCTACCTGATTAAGGGATCTGACATTCCACGCTCTGATCCGTTGAACGCCAGTTTTCTTTCTCCTGATAACG
Source organism: Schistocerca nitens (assembly GCF_023898315.1). Taxonomy (NCBI): domain Eukaryota; kingdom Metazoa; phylum Arthropoda; class Insecta; order Orthoptera; family Acrididae; genus Schistocerca; species Schistocerca nitens. The sequence continues at coordinate 923,795,756 of NC_064617.1, read as the reverse complement.
ACGTCCTCCTGAGTAATCCCCGCCCCGAGATCCGAATGGGGGACTATTTTACCTCCGGAATATTTTACACAAGGTGACGCCATCATCAATTAATCAAATAGTAAAGCTTCATGCCCTCGGGAAAAATTACGGCTGTAGTTTCCCCCTGTTTTCAGCCGTTCGCAGTACCAGCACAGCAAGGCCGTTTTGGTTGATGTTACAAGACCAGATCAGTCAATCATCCAGACTGTTGCCTCTGCAACTACTGAGAAGGATGGTGCCTCCCCGCCCCCCACCGCCCCCCTCATCCTCACCCTCCACCCTGCGGGAACCACACTTTTGTCTGGCCTCTCAAAAGATACCCCTCCATTGCGGTTGCGCCTACGGTACGGCTATATGTGTCGCTGAGGTACGCATGCCTCCCCACCAATGACAAGGTGTCCGCCCCCGGTAACTGAGTGGTCAGCGCGACAGAATGTCAATCCTAAGGGCCCGGGTTCGATTCCCGGCTATGTCGGAGGTTTTCTCCGCTCAGGGACTTTGTGTTGTCCTAATCATCATCATTTCATCCCCATCGACGCGCAAGTTGCCGAAGTGGCGTCAAATCGAAAGACTTGTTCCCGGCGAACGGTGTACCCGACGGGAGGTCCTAGTCACACAACATTTATTTTAATGGCAAGCTCTATGGTTCATGGGTGGGCAAGAAACCTAAGGATATGCAATTCGTCCGCGAAAGAAGTGACTTTCGCAACCCTCGTTCTATCGATTCTTGAGTAATGCTCGTCGGTCTGGGGCCCTTAGTACATAGTGTTAATACGAGAGATAGAGGGTGTAACGGAACATATTAAAGGCTTTACTTTCCCGAAGTATGCGATACCCTCCAAATTCAACCAGTTTAATGAGTAGTTATGATTATAGAAAAGTTATTGTGTATGTTAACAATGATTGCACAACATGTCTCCATAAACAGTCAACCCATTAAATTATACTGAATAACTGACCCACACAAATGTTTATATCACTTGATCACTGATACAGCAAATGTCATCATGTAAAAACACTAAGTTCATCTTAAATAATTAATATGAAGTACGAAAAATAGTGGCCAACTTAGGTATTTTGGATCTCCTTAAATAAAAATCACCCAGTGAAACCTATTTGTTCACTAGGAGCGTTTTCACTCAGTATTCACGTAATCAATCCTATTTTAGACGAAAACCAATGTAATTCTTAATAATTCATGTTACTTACTTATTTATGCAAATTAGAGAAGTCAATTGACAAACTTCTAAAAAACGGCCTTTTTGTAACAGAGAATTATTCTGTCAAGTCAACAAATCTGTCTGTCATTTTCATAACATGTTAAATTATGTCACTCGATGCAAATTAATAACTTTTCTGCACAAATTATGATAACAGATGTACATGTGACTCATAAACTATATCTCTTTTTAGTAGTTCTTTGACAATGTTATAAATACAAGCAGCGAGAAGGGTCGGGAGGCAGTCGGAGGCAGTGGGGCAGTCGGAATGTCACTTTGGTGAAGTGTGTTTCTGTGTTATTGTTTGGGATGGAAAAACAATGCAAAGAACATGTAAAGGAAGTACTACTTTGTGTTGTGTTATGGTCTTTGGTGGACAGTGGAATTAATATGGCCACCAAAGTAATAAATGTTTGATGTTTACATATGTGTTGGTTTCGCTCGTTCTTTATCATCAAAAGCACATGAAAAACACGGGACCTCATGTTTTTACCCTAGACAACCAGATTTAGAGCCAGCATCAGCAACGAGACACAGCAGCGATCCAGCAAGCAGCAGCGATTACTACAATACAATACATTGTAATGGCGCCAACCTAACATCAAGTGCTAACAAGCTCCGTAAATTGGAGTGAAATAGTGCGTTTACAGCAATTAGCGATATCAACGATCAGGCGGACCATTACAAGGGGATGCAACGAAGAGTGTCGAGTTTCCTCAGGAGTTCGATCAGTAAGCGTGAGAGCGTTAAGGAGAAGCTCAACAAACAAGAGATGAACTGTGAATAATTGAAAAGTTTGGTGTACCCTTCAAGAAGTCAGGCAACATGTTACGACATTCCACATACATAAACATATCGCGATATGCCGATGACTAGAAAAACAGAAAAAGTAGAGTTCATTTGGAAGCTTTCCGAGGTCGTTCATCGCTCACATCACTTGAATGGAACGGGAAAGGGGCAGGGAAAAGGAGGATATAATGGTTGTAGAAGAGGTATCCTCACCCAAACACCATAATCTTGCTTGCTGAGTAAAGATACTGTGACAACTTCAGATTAATTTTTTTAAGCTAAGACAATGGACGCAGCAGTATATCTAAAAGGTGGAGTTGAGATGGTTTGACCTATTTTTCTGTGACTAATATCGAAACTATTGCAGATACAAGGCATGTCCTGAAACGACATACAACGTACCTCGGCTAAGAAAAGCACTAGAAAAATTTATCTGTAATACTCTTGTTCACAAGGTTCTTGTACGTACTTAATTGTATGGTGCTGTGGAAGTCATTTAATTTTACCAGGTTTGTCTTTTAATTAAAACTTCTGGACTGTGTTGTCACTTTTTCTACACACAGTTGCTGCAAAGTGCGTTCTAGCATAAAATCCTCCGAAATAACAGTAATAATTAAAACAGTTTGTACTAAACTTTTCACACTTAGTGCACAGTCTCTCATTAGTAGCCAGTTTAAAATTTTCACTCAGACCAGATACTGAAAAAAACACAATTTTCATCTGTTTATGATTAGTTTGCAAAGATACATGGTTTTTTGACAGTTTTGATGCTCACTCAAATTCTATACAGACCAGCACATTTGGACTTGATTATTACTGCACAGCAGGCTATGCGAATTTTTGCCTCTCGGAAGATACTTTTAGTTCTCAATAAAGAAATCCGATACATTCATAGAAGTCGTCATCGGTTGAGCGTAAACTTTTACCGATAAATCACATTCTACGAGAAATCACTATTACTCAGTTGTAACGAAAATGAGTAGAGCTCCGGCCTCGTGACCTCTCGTCACGAAAGCTGACAAGCTTTCGTCAGTTTGTTGACAACCTCTGTTACTTTTGCCGGCGTCTCATCCAGACTGTCAAATCTTTTCTTCTTAAGCACCGTTTTGCCGTTAGGCTACTGAAAAGAAAAAAGAAAAAAAAAGCAGGGAGCCAGTCGGGCGAGTACGGTAAGCGTCCAACATGCCGCACTGAACGACTTTACAGACAAGGCGTATGGGGGTGCTGGGTCGGCACCATTTTGTACAAATTTTGTTCATGTTGAATGATTCGTGCAAATTCTAACGTACACGTTCTCTTGTTAATTCCCGAGATATCAGCAAGGGTTCGAACACTCAGACGACGATTTTCACGGATCGGTTCACCAATTTTCTCGATGTTCTTGTCAGTTGTTGATGCTAAGGGTCGTCTATAGCGCGGATAATCTTCGGTCGCTTCACATCTCTCAATAAACCTTTTTATAACTCCAAAACTTGTGCCCGCGATAAACATCCGCTTTCCTTACACCTCCTTGAATATGGCACGATCTTCTGTAGCCGTTTTTCCCAGTTTCGCAAGAAATTTGTGGTTAACTCGTTGCCCCGTCTCTACAATTTGCACATTCCGGTGAAACGGTAGCACAAGTGTTGTGTAGGACCTATAGAAAGAAAGCAGAATAAACAATTAACAAAAGTAAAGCATGATCACTTTATGAGTTAAGGAACAATATAATTTTCATTAATTAGTCCAACCGTGACTGATTACTATCGTGTGTGGTTTGGTTTGATACTTCGTTGGCCAAATTGTTTCAAGTATACAGCAGCTAAATAACAACTGTGCTGTGATGTAACGGTGATCTGAAAAGTCCACCCCACTCTTGCGGATGAGTGGAAGTGTACACTGTTCACATTCAGTAATAACGAACAATTTGAAGGCAATACCGTAACATACAGTAGTACAGAGAAAACTTCTATGAACTATATGGTTGGTGCCCAATAAGAACTTATACTACTTGTTAGCCTGACAGCAGTACTCCAAAGCTGACCCGACAGTGGTTACTGACTAGTAACACTCGAGGCAGCCTGTTCCGTCGGATACACAATAGCACAGCGAGGAAAATTCACAATGCACTAGAGCTAATTGCTGTGGCCGTTCTTATAACAAGGCCGCGGAAAGGTGGCGCCTGGGTTGTTTTGGGAGAGGAGGCCAAACAGCGAGGTCATCGGTCTCATCGGATTAGGGAAGGATGGGGAAGGAAGTCGGCCGTGCTGCTCTGAGATGAAAAGGTTAGCACAACGCGCCACTCCTGATTGCTGCTTCCATTCGATACAACACAGTTGCATTGCGGCAAATTTGGATATTTGTGGTAAGTTCCTACGGGACCAAACTGCTGAGGTCATCGGTCCCTAGGCCTACACACTACTTAACCTATCTTAAACTAACATACACACCGATACCCGAGGGAGGACTCGAATCTCCGACGAGGGGAGCCGCGCGAACCGTGCAAGGCGGCCGAGACCGTGCGGCTTGCATTGTGGCCCCGGCTGCTGGAGATAACGGCCATGTGTGCTTGCTTGTGGAAATGTGTTTTCCTTTTTAAAGAAGTCTTCCGCCGGAAGTGCAGTGTGTAACAATCTTTTCATTATGCCTGTCTGCAACTCAGAGTGTTACCTTTGTAATGAGTAGCGATCTATCCTTTTCATAACATCGTTGAAATTCCAACCTGGACTTTCCATTGTTTCAGATAAAATTTTTTGTTGAATGTCAAACCAATTATGTTTCTTTGTTAAGTTTGTAATCCTAAATGTGTAATTCATGATAGAGGTTTTTTTTAAACCTCTTAGCAAACGAACCGTCTTCCGAAATGAATTTTGGTCAAATATTTGATTTGTGTGCTACGTTTGCAAGATTACTGAAAACAATTAGCAGTTCGGCACTTCTACACTTATTGTTGACAAATCAGAGAACAACTGTGAACGCTGCACTCCAGTATTCGTTTGAAAGGTAAGTGTATTTCTTTATATCAAAATACTTTCAAGGAATCATCAGTTTAGTGTCACAAACAGAATAATTATGCAAGTTACTTTTACGCTTTGTTTATTGGTTCCATATTAGCTGTAAGAGGCAAAAGAATGTCACCTGAAGTCGGCTCAAATGACTAAAATTTCGAAACAATTATTTAAGAATGGTTGGAAGATGAAGTTGTCTTACTTCAGGAAGATAGCTATGATTCAGACATTGGTGGTACCCAGTTTAATTAATCTGCAACTGCAAGCGCTCCAAGTGAAGAACCCAGTTAAAAATTGGATGAGATAATCTACAGAAATACAGATTTCTGTATCGGTCGTGATGGAACTCAGTGGAGCAAAATCCGTCATCAGTGAGCATAATTCAAATACACTTTATCATAAACAATCCATTTCATCTAATGAGAGGTACGTAACTGTCTCTCGTACGGACACGTACGAAAATTTTATCACGCATAGAATGTTAGAGGAGATAAAGCATTATACCAGTTTAGCTGCAATTCCAGTATCAACAAAATAATGACGCGGTGTTACCTCTGAGGAAATGAATGCATTTTTGGACTCATGATAACGGCTGGTGGTGGTAGAAACATGGATGTGTCTTTCAGAGAGCCATAACACGACAGCTGCACCAGTTCTGCTTCCTTGATCACATTTTCGTTTAACATATTTGATGACATATAATGAACCTTGAGAGGCAATGACAAATGGATAAGTCAGAACGGGAGCAAGAATAGCAACTTGGCACCATTTCACTACATTTGAAGATTTTTCATGCAAAATTGCCAACAAAGGATGCATTGCGTGAAATGTTAACTATACATGAACTACCTGTGCTCTTCAGAGGCCGTTCCAAGTTTATTCAGTATATTCACAGAAAACCTGGGAAAAACAGAACGACAGCATTTTGGCTTTGCATTTCTTTGATTTAACACACGAGAGTTGGCTTAATTTGTACTGGTAACTCCCTCATCAGACAAGACAAAGCAGTGTTGCTTTTGCTACAGTAAAGGGACAACAAAGAGATCGAGAGGAACCTCACCAAATATTACAGTGGATAATTTTTGCACAAGTGTTACGTCATTTTAAATGCTGCAGGATAACATTACAGTAATGGGAAGAGTCCACAGAGGTTCCTGTAAGGTTTATAATTCAAGCAACAACTGACCACAAGTATTGTTTAAACACGTTTACTTAACTCGGGTTCGGATTTATTACGAATCCATCTTACATCTTTCCTTTCTTTTGCGGTCACGTTTTGTGTTCGTTAATGGTGTGATGCCTTGGTAGATGCTCCGGTGCGACTTATTCGTCATGTATTTGTGTTTTGTTTTACAAATTATATTATTATAAATTATAAACCTTATAATTGTACTACAGCAACATGTCATCTTTTGACACGTTAGGCAAAGAGGATTTATCATCATCATTTTTACAGGGAATTAATAATTGTACGTGCCAAAAAACCACGTGTATACGGGCCATAGAAATTACGTACCGCTGATAATATAATCGAGCTATGTGGTCTGACAACACAAATTGCCACTACATATGTGGCAACTTTACCGGCTACTGCTGGCTGGCAATCATTGCGGCAATACATTCGCAACCCAGAAGTATTTACACGGCCGTAGTATGGCCGCGCAATGGACGAAATCGAGCTAGTGGAAGTGAGTGCACTCTCTTGCATTAGCATTCCAAAAAGAAAAAACTTTGCAAGAAATGTCTTATTTAAGTAAGCAAATTGCTTTCGAAACAGTAGCTCGTGGATACAGAAAGCTTCCAGAAAAACGATTTTGAATTTGTCCTAAAATCTATCCGTCCGTGAACTGGTAAGACCAATACCAATGTGAAAAATGTGTACCGGTTAAAACAACACAGGCGACCACCCTTCAATTTTGGCAAATGGTGATTCATGGTGAAGTCTGATGAAACTCTTTACAGTGTGCTTCTCATCAACACGCATCCTGGTACCAGAAGTTCGCACCGTTTAGGTAGAAAAATTCAAGGAATCCAGTAAGGTACCGGTAGTTTGAAATAAGTCAAATATTTATGCTAACATTTTAATGTGGTTCACCAGTACAGTGTGGATTTCTTAGCTGCTGTAGATCTACGACCAGATTTACGGGACGCGAAAATAGTGTATACAAAGATCATTATAGAAAAGGTTAATTGGCAAGCAGTTGCTCATGAAAATGGAAACACACGTTATGAAGTTAAAACAGTTCAGTAGTCTTACGATCCTACGTAGAATATAACTATGGCTCTCTATTGTAGACCGTAGCAGTGGGAATATCCTTTTCTAGATTACGGTCTTTGCATATAATACATTGCGCAACAAAATGAAAGTATCATTTTTTTCGAAACCCCGTAACTGTCTCCGTTGCGATACATAAGTTTTAAATTTGGCTCAAAGATGCCTGCTATCTTCCTCTGTAATCACCGTTGATCCATCTGTAATGGTGCAAAATCGTAGCGATATCACTATCGAGCTCGGTGAAGCTGCAAACAGCAAGGGACGAAAACCTGCGGAAGAAAGGTTACAGCCTAGAAGTTGACGTGAGCTGTAAAGTGAGTTGATGATATCACACTGAGACCAAATTTCATCATAATTCTGCCGATCGCCACGATATGGAGGACGTCACACTCCCTGTTAGCCACATTTCACCCTTCTTTTTTCGCCTCTGCGATGGAGGTAAGAACCGCGATGTCCAGCGTTGAAATCCAGTTTTCTTATGCGTGGCCGAGGAAAACGTTTCAGACACACCGATGCTCAATATCGATCTGAAAAGACCTCGGGGTGGGGGGGGGGGGGTAGGGGGGGGGACGAGACGTAAAGGGCGTCAACGACAAGACCCCTTCCCTTGGGGCGTTGACTGTCACACGTTTCGCGGTCGAAAACGTCAGCTGGCAGAGCGATGAGCAACGGGAAGATGTTCTTGACATCCTTTGACACTTCTGTCACCCTTGGACGTTTCAGCCTGTTTAAGGACATTGTGGGGCTGCATCCTCGCTGAACTTTATCACATCCCTTTGGAGAGCAGCGCGTCCACAATTTTTGCTCTCGTGTGGAAGTTAACACCACTAGGGACCGTTGAAAACTATTCGACGGAATTTGAACGTGATCCGAAGCAGTGAAGGGTACTTAAGCTTTTTCGACATTCCTGCTTTCCACCCTCCTGTGGCGTGATGACGCGGAAATGCAGTAAGTGCGTGAATAAAACGGCAGAAGGTCCCTTTAAGACCCCCGCAGGTCGAGGACATCTGCGGTGCCACACACTCAACTTTATACAATGAAGGCTTTCACGACCGGATGGTACTGTTTGTTGTTGATAATTCTTCCGGGTTATATGGCCGTGGTCCATGGAATTCTTCTATTCCTAACGTTTCGTCCAATACTACGTTGGACATTCTCAGAGGTTTGGCTGGTCCTGCTGAGTCCTGCCGACAGGACTCAGCATTAGGCAGGACTCAGCAGGACCAGCCAAACCTCTGAGAATGTGCAACGTAGTATTGGACGAAACGTTAGGAACAGAAGAATTCCATGGACCACGGCCATATAACCCGGAAGAATTTTCAACAACACTCAACTTTGTTGAGCACGTTGAAAATACCTGTCAGAAATTTCGACACCATATCAGCCTGGCGGCTGCTCTAGGACCTGAGGTCAAGGACCACTTCGACACCCCTGCGTGCGGTTTGCTTATCTCCAGGCGTGAAGGCAGCCGCCGCGTTGAATTAATGTCGAAGTCAAAGGATGTCAAGAACTTCGTGTTGTTCATCGAACTGCGAACTGCCGTTTTCGACCGCGAAAATGTGTGGAAATCAGCGCTCCAGGAAAAGGGATGGTTTGATTGAGATCCTTTATGTCGCCCCCTGAGGCCTTTCCGTGTCGATACTGAGCGGCAGTGTGTTTTCCTCGGCCACCCATAAGAAATCTGCATGATTTCAATGTTGAGTATCGCTATTCTGACCTCCATCGCAGAGACATCAAAAGACGGGGTGAAATGAGGGTAAGAGGAGCTGTGACGACCTTCTCATCGTGTGAATTTCCTCAGTGGCGCTGACTAGAACTGTGGTAAAATTGGTGCTAATGTGACTCCATTAACTCACCTTACAGCGCACATGAACGTCTTAGCCGTGGCCTTTCTTTCGCATGTGTCGACACCTTGCTGGTTGAAGCGTCAAAGAGCCCGAGAGTCATGCCGGGCGCCACTCTTTTGCGCTATGACAGAGGACTGCTGTTGGCACCTTTAAGCGAAATTTCAAAATTATTCATCGTAATAGGATGTAATAAGGGGTTCGAAAGAGTGATCCTTTAATTTTGTTGCGTGGTGTACTTTCTGTGTTCCGTAACTCTGGTAGTATGTGTACATGTCACATTTATGACACTCTTCTATCGCTTGCCCACTTTTTCACTGGCGCAGACAAAACATGGGTGCCTCTTCATACGCGCAGTATCTTTCGAACTGAAATTACATAATATTGTTGCTCCTCTCCAATTACAGTATTTGGCACGGCCTCGCTATCGGCACGAGAAAGAGCAAGCAGGGCTGAGAGTGACTGGAAAGCATTAACACACAAGGACAGATCTGGCTATGGCCGGCCGGTATCAAACGTTCTCCCCATCTTTGTGGACAGGACCAGCTACACCACAGCCGTACATCGGCAACTATCTGCAACAGCCTGCAAAATCAACAATATTGCCCGGATGTAACGCAATGTTGCCGTACACTGAAGCCAAATTGCAACAAGTTGGACGCCAACACTATTGCGGCCACACATCGCTGCTAAATATCTCCGGTGTAAATGCAGCGAGTCGTTAGTCTTCTGACTGGTTTGATGCCGTCCACCAGGAACTCGTCTCCTGTGCCAACGTCTTCATCTCAGTGTAGCACTTGCAACTTACGTCCTCAGTTATTCGTTGGATGTATTCCAATCTCTCTCTACAGTTTTTACCCTCTACAGCTCCCTCTAGCACCCTGGAAGTCATTCCCTGATATCTTAACAGATGAAATACCATCCGCCCCTCTCTTCTAGTCAGTGTTTTCCATAAATCCCTTTCCTGTCTCTGTGCAGAACCTCCTCATTCCTTATCTTATCAATCTACCTAATTTTCAACATTCTTCTCTAGTAGCACATTTCAAATGCACCGATTTTCTTCCGGTTTTTTCACAGTCCAAGTTTCACTATCATACAATGCTGAGCTTCAAATTTACATTCTCAGAAATGTCTTACTCAAAATAGGACCTATGTTTGATACTATTAGATTTCTCTTGGTTAGGAATGCACTTCCTGCAAGCGCTAGTCTGCTTTTTATGTCCTACTTGCTCCGTCCATCATGAGTTATTTTGCTGCCTAGCTAACAGGATTCCCTATCTTCGTCTACTTTGTGATCCCAAATTTTGATGTTAAGTTTTTCTTATTACTTTCGTCTCTCTTTGATGCACTCTCATTCCATATTCTGTACTCATTAGGCTGTCAATTCCATTCAGCAGATCTTGTAATTCTTCTTCACTTTCACTGAGGATAGCTATATCATCCGCGAATCTTGTCATTGCTATCCTTTCACCTTCAATTTTAATCCCAATCTTGCATCTCTCATGTATTTCTGTTTTTGCTTTTTCGATGTATACATTTAACGGTAGTGTCAAAAGACTACATCCCTTTCTTACACCTTTTTTAATCCGAGCACTTCGTTCTTGGTGTTCCACTCTTGGTTCTTGTATATGTAGTATATTACCCGTGTCTCCCTATAGCTTACCCCTATTTTCCTCATAATTTCGAACATCTTCCTCCATTTTACATTTTCGAACGCTTTTTTTAGGTCGAGAAATCCTATCAACGTGGTCTGATTTTTCTTTGGTCTTGGTTCCATTATCAACCGAAACGTCAGAACTACCTCTCTGGTGGCTTTACCTTTCATATAGCCAAGCTGGTCGTCATCCAACAGACCTTCAATTTTCTTCTCCATTCACCTGTAAATTATGCTTGGCAGCAACTTGGATGCATGAGCTGTAAAGCTGATCGTGCGATAACTCTCGCAATTGTTAGATCTTGCAGTATTCGGAACTGTGTTGATAATATTTTTCCAAAAGTCAGATGGTATATCGCCGGACTCATACATTCTAAACATCAACGTGATTAGTCGTTTTGTTGCCACTTTCCGTAGTGATTTTAGAAGTTCTGATGGGATGTTATCTATCACTTCTGCCTCATTTGATCTTAAGTCTTCCAAAGCGCTTTTAAATTCTGATTGTAATACTGGATTCCCTATTTCTTCTGTACCGATTCCCATTTCTTCTGCTTCGCCCTCATAGTAGCCTCCACCATACTTTTTCCATATATCTGCTGTCTCTTCTGCATTTTCCAGTGGAATTCTCATTGCACTCTTAATTGTGCCACCTCTGCTTTACGTTTCACGGAAGGTTGTTTTGACTTTTCTTTATACTAAGTCAGTCCTTCCGACAATCATTTCGTTTTCGTCACATTTTCCATGCAGCCATTTCGCCTTAGCTTCCATTCACTTCCCATTTTTTTCATTTCAGAGCGACTTGTATTTCTGTATTCCTGAATTTCCCTGAACATTTTTTTTTACTTCCTTCTTTCATCGGTCTACTCGAGTATTTCTTCTGTTACCCTTGGTTTCTTCGCAGTTACCTTCTTTGTACCAATGTTTTTCTTTCTGTGATCGTCCTATTTAGAAATGTTCACTCCTCTTCAGCTGAACTGTCCACTGAGGTAGTCAATATCGCCGTATCTAAAGCCTTAAACAAATTCAAGGGAATTCCTTCAAGATTCCTTAGTACTTCTTTGTGGATTGGTGCTTCCTGACTAGTTTCTTAAACTTCAGCGTACTCTTTATCACAACTAAATTGTAATCTGCGTCTATATCTGCTCCTGGGTACGTCTTACATTCCAGTATCTGATTTCAGAATCTCTGCCTGACCATGATGTAATCTAACTCAAATCTTCTCGTATCTCCCGGCCTTTTCCAAGTACGCCTGCTCTTACTATCTGAAATTTACTGCAGAGCTCAATTAGTCGTTCCTCTCTCTCTTTCCTGGTACTAGGCCCATATTCTCCCATAATCCTTTCTTCTACTCCCCCCCCCCCCCCTTACAACATTTCGATCCCCGATCCCTTATGACTATTAGATTTTCATCTCCCTTTATGTACTGAATTACCCGTTCAATATCCTCATTTACTCTCTCTATCTCTTCTTCTGCCGCTTGCGATGTTGGCACCCTACCTATCGTTTCGATGATGGTTTGCTGTATACTGTGATTAGAACAAACTTATCACTGAACTGTTCACAGTAACTCACTCTTTGCCCCTACCTTCCTATTCATAGCTAATCCTGTTCCCGTTATACCATTTTCTGCTGCTGTTGATATTACTCATGTACCCAGAAATCCTTGTCTTTATCCATTTCACTTCACTGACCCCCACTATACATAGACTAAGCTTTTCGTTCCGCTTTTCAGATTTTCTAGCTTCCCTACCACGTTCAAACTCCTGAAATTCCATACCCCGACTCGTAGAATGTTATCCTTTCGTTGGTTATTCAGTCTTTTTCTCATGGCCACTTCCCTTTGGCAATATCCCTCCCGGAGATCAGAACTGGGGCTATTCCGGAATCTTTTGCCAATGCAGAGATCGTCATGTTCTGTGGGCACATATTATTTGTCTTTGATGAAGCGATTTCCATTGCTTTCTGCTTTCTCATGCCGTTGATCATTGCTAATACTTCCACATTTAGGGGCAGTTTCCCACCCCTAGGACAAGGGAGTGCACCGAATCTCTGTACGCTCCTCCGCCCATTTGACGAAGCTGTTGGTAGAATGACGATGGTTTCTTATGCCGGAAGCCTTCGGTTGCCAATGCTGATGATTTTTAGACAAAATTAAAGCGGTAGCGGGGATCGAATCCAGGCCAAGGACGCTTTGTTTATTAATCAAAGACGCTACTCCCAGGAAACGGGTGGATGTAACAGCCAAAAATGACCTGTGCTTATTTTCATAGCAACATCATACATATCAGAAAGAATAAAAGAAGAAATTCTCCTGAAGAAATTAAAGTAAAAACTGCTAAGTCTTTAATTTGAGAAGAGAGTGAGCAACTCACGCTTCCAAAAGAATATCAGTAAAAAGAAGATGCTTCATTTTGCCACACTGATTAGATAAAAAAAGTGCTCAAAACAATTGAAACATATTGTATTATTTGTAATAACTGGTGTTGGTTTTATTTATTTAAGGAGAAAAACTTCCGTTTTGATCTCAGTAAAACTGAAAATTTGTTTTTAATCTCAGGAAAACTAAATTTAATTTAAGATGCTCTGTTCTAAAGCCAAAACAATGAACGCAATAAATAATTTCTTACTCAATCTGTGTCGCCAGACCCATCATAATTTGATACTTGTTCTAACACCAACGTAGGGCTCTTATAGACCCCTCTCATATATTTTTAAGATATAGTCACTCACGCTTCCAAAGGCTAATACGGTAACCATTCAAAAACTGAGGGGTGTTCGGTCAGCAGTGGAGAGACAAATGTTGGGAATTACTAGGAGAGGCATGCCAACAAATAAATGGATAAGGGAGCAGAAGGAATGGAATAAATCATTACTAACACAATGAAAATGAAACCGATGTGGGCGGGTCACATAGTCAAGCAAAGGCAACTAGGGATGGGCGAAAGCAGGTATTCGATGGATACCAAAAAGTCGATACGACAACCGAATGGAGGATGCGTAGGTAAGGCCGAAAAACAGCGGAGCAACATGGACACGTGTAACTGAAAACCGTATTGCATGGAAAAACCAAGAGTAGCAGCATATGTCGATAGGCTTATTACGTTGAGGATGATTATGTTGAGAATTATGAAAATGATGACAGAGAGTCGGCCGGTGTGACCGAGCGGTTCTAGGCGCTTCAGTCTGGAGCCGCGCGACAGCTACGGTCGCAGGTTCGAATTCTGCCTCGGGCATGGATGTATGTGATGTCGGTAGGTTGGTTAGGTTTAAGTAGTTCTAAGTTCTAGGGGACTGATGACCTCCGATGTTAAGTCCCATAGTGCTCAGAGCCATTTGAACCCGGAGTGGCCGTGCGGTTCTAGGCGCTACAGTGTGGAACCGAGCGACCGCTACGGTCGCAGGTTCGAATCCTGCCTCGGGCATGGATGTGTGTGATGTTCTTAGGTTAGCCGGCCGAAGTGGCCGTGCGGTTCTGCAGTCTGGAACCGCAAGACCGCTACGGTCGCAGGTTCGAATCCTGCCTCGGGCATGGATGTTTGTGATGTCCTTAGGTTAGTTAGGTTTAACTAGTTCTAAGTTCTAGGGGACTAATGACCTCAGCAGTTGAGTCCCATAGTGCTCAGAGCCATTTGAACCATTTTGTCCTTAGGTTAGTTAGGTTTAAGTAGTTCTAAGTTCTAGGCGACTGATGACCTCAGACGTTAAGTCGCATAGTGCTCAGAGCCATTTGAACCATTTTTGAACCATTTTTGATGACAGAGTAAGCAACCACGAACTCTGGACCATTTCACTTCCGTGTCTTTGAAAACATAAATGCATAGGTTAGCCGGTGCGGCCTGGTAAACCCACGTGCAGCGAGTGGGAACTGATCCCTGGTGCCCCGCTGTGATTTGTGTTTGAGGCAACAGCAGCTGCGCGCTGTGAGAGGTTGGTGCTGTGACATCAGAAGAACCGCGGATTTCCAGGAACAGCCCGGAGCAGCAGGCGGCGGGCAATCGTTTACCTGCGCAGTAGGTCTCGGAAACTTGCCACTCGGCCCTCCCTCCTCCGAGAGACCTTTCCCGCACTATACTAACGTCGGTGCCACAGTACGCGCCAGGTGTGAGCGAAATCGCATTACCTGCCATCTCCGCCTTATATACGCGGCAGCAGCCACAGTTCTGTAACCAACACGAGACGTGGCAGATCTTATTTAAAAGAAAGATACTAGTCATCCCAGCGCCCCACACTTCCACACAATGGAATAAGCAACATAATTACATAAAATTATCTCAGCACATCTGGATACTCCGCTAATCACTGTGAAATAAGTGGAAGCGATAGTTTTCACTGTACCTCTTATTGATGATTCTTCCGTTACGTATGAACTGTGGTAAGAATCACTGCTTATGCACCTCTGGGCCAGCTGTTATTTGCCTAATTTTATCTGTACAATCTCCGTGCGATAAAACTAAATGGTATGAAGACTTTTCGAAGTGTTTTACTTTTTCCTGAATGATGTTTCTTGAAGTTTTCTAAACAGTTTTCGCGAAAGTTACTGTTTCTTTCTTAGATTGTTTCCACCTACAGTTTACCAACTTTCTGTTACACTATCTCGTCGGTGAGATAGGTCAGTAACGATTCGCATCACGCTGCCTCCTGTTAGTCCGACGTGATATGGGTTTCATGCACTTAAGTAGTTCTCAAGTATAGGCCTTAAAAGTGTACCGTATCTAAACTTCTTTGTACATTAACTGCATTTCCCAGTATCTTACTTATGAATAACAAGCTGCTTAGCTACGACTGACCTAATTCACTGAAGAGTCAAAGAAACTGGTACACCTACCTGGTATCGTGTAGTGCCCCCGCGAGCACGCAAAAATGCCGCAACACGACGTGGCATGGACTCGACGAATGTCTGAAGTAGTGCGGGAGGAAACTGACACCATGAATCCTGTAGGGCTGTCCATAAATCCGTAAGAGTACGAGGGGGTGGAGATCTCTTCTCAACAGCACGTTGCAAGGCATCCCAGATATGCTCAATAATGAAACTTCCTGGCAGATTAAAACTGTGTGCCCGACCGAGACTCGAACTCGGGACCTTTGCCTTTCGCGGGCAAGTGCTCTACCATCTGAGCTACCGAAGCACGACTCACGCCCGGTACGCACAGCTTTACTTCTGCCAGTACCTCGTCCCGAGTTCGAGTCTCGGTCGGGCACACAGTTTTAATCTGCCAGGAAGTTTCATATCAGCGCACACTCCGCTGCAGAGTGAAAATCTCATTCTGGATGCTCAATAATGTTCATGACTGGGGAGTTTGGGGGCCAGCGGCAGTGTTTAAACTCACAAGAGAGTTGCTGAAGCCACTCTGTAGCAATTCTGAATGTGTGCGGTGTCGCATTGTCGTGCTGGAATTGCCCAAGTCCGTCGGAATGCACAGTGGACATGAACGGATGCAGGTAATGAAACAGGATGCTTACGTACGTGTCACATGTCACAGTCGTATCTAGGCGTAGAAGGGGCCCCGTATCACTCGAACTGCACACGCCCCACACCATTACAGAGCCTCCACTAGCTTGAACAGCCCCCTGCTGACATGTAGGGTCCATGGATTCATGAAGTTGTCTCTATATCCCTACACGTCCATCCGTTCGATACAATTTGAAACGAGACTCGTCCGTCCAGGCAACATTTTTTCCAATCATCAACAGCCCAATGTCGGTGTTGACGGGCCCAGGAGAGGCGTAAAGCTTTTGGACGTGCAGTCATCAAGGGTACACGATTGGGCCTTCGACTCGAAAGACCATATCGATGATATTTCGTTGAATGGTTCGCACACTGACACTTGTTGAAGGACCAACATTGAAATCTGCAGCAGTTTGCGAAAGAGTTGCACTTCCGTCACTTGAATGATTCTCTTCAAATGGCTCTGAGAACTATGGGACTTAACGTCTTAGGTCATCAGTCCCCTAGAACTTAGAACTACTTTAACCTAACTAACCTAAGGACATCACACACATCCATGCCCGAGGCAGGATTCGAACCTGCGACCGTAGCAGTCGCGCGGTTCCGGACTGAAGCGCCTAAACCGCTTGGCCACCGCTGCCGGCCGATTTTCTTCAGTCGTCGGTGGTCGCGTTCTTGCAGTATCTTTTTCCGTCGGAGATTTGATGTTTTACCGGATTCCTGATATTCACGGTACACTCGTGAAATGGTCGTACGGGAAAATCCCCACTTCATCACTACCTCAGAGACGCTGTGTCCCATCGCTCGAGCGCCGAGTACAACACCACGTTCAAACACACTTAAATCTTGATAACCAATCTACCAACTCCGCCAGACACTTGTTGTCTTATACAGGCGTTGCCGACCTCAGTCCGTCTTTTGCCTGTTTACATATCTCTGTATTTGATTAAGCATGCCTACACCAGCTTCTTTGGCGCTTCAATGTATAATCGTTACACAGATTGCTTGTGCAAACTTCCTTGAAGCTTATAACTATGTTCCCGGGTTCGATTCCCGGCGGGGCCAGGGATTTTCTCTGCCTCGTGATGATTGGGTGTTGTGTGATGTCCTTAGGTTAGTTAGGTTTAAGTAGTTCTAAGTTCTAGGGGACTGATGACCATAGATGTTAAGTCCCATAGTGTTCAGAGCCATTTATAACTATGAGCCAGAACAGGAATCGAATTTGAACTCCAGATTCTGAAAAATTTGTCAGCGTGCACCTCGTCTTTGACCCAGCCGGATAGTGGTTTAAGTAAACTTGACATGTAAGTAATTCCGTAAACAAATCAATATTGCTTCAAATACAGGAAGGCATTCAACTTCTTTTATTCGTTATTAACAAAAGGGAGACAAATCATAATATTCTTCTCGGGTGTGCATCCGGATTATAACGTCATCTTGATAGAATATTTCAGCGGCCCATCTGGCCGACATCTTCAGGTGAGAATGCCTGTACACGATTTCGACAGAACTGACTTCTCAGCACAAGCGGCGGCCCCTACATATGCCGCAGAAGGCCCACAACGCCTGCGCGAGAAGTTGCCGTAACCGCCCTCTAGAGCAAGTAAACATACAACGCCCAGTGGTGGAAACAGGCGAAATCGAGATATCGCTAACAAAAAATTAAAAATTATTCCGACAATCGAAACACAGACCGTTGTTTTTTAATGTCTGATAACACTGGATTCCAAGTCTTACTTAAAAGGTAACCCTTGTCACTAATAATACACTACTGGCCATTAAAATTGCTACACCACGAAGATGACGTGCTACAGACGCGAAATTTAACCGACAGGAAGAAGATGCTGTCATATGCAAATGATTAGCTTTTCAGAGCATTCAAACAAGGTTGGCGCCGGTGGCGATACCTACAACGTGCTGACATGAGGAAAGTTTCCCTGCGAAACCCTACATTTCAGCAGGATAATGTACGACCGCAAGTTGCAGGTCCTGTGCGGGCCTTTATGGATACAGAAAATGTTCGACTGCTGCCCTGGCCAGCACATTCTCCAGGTCTCTCACCAAATGGAAACGTCCGGTCAATGGTGGCCGAGCAACTGGTTCGTCACAATACGCCAGTCACTACTCTCGATGAACTGTGCTATCGTGTTGAAGCTGCATGGGCAGCTGTACCTGTACAGGCCATCCAAGCCCTGTTTGACCCAATGCATAGGCGTATCGAGGCCGTTATTACGGCCAGTGGTGGTTGTTCTGGGTAGTGATTTCTCAGTATCTATGCACCCAAATTGAGTGAAAATGTAATGACATGTCAGTTCTAGTATAATATATTTGTCCAATGAATACCCGTTTATCATCTGCATTTCTTCTTGGTGTAGCAATGGCCAGTAGTGTAAGATTATCAGATAATCGAATATCTATGGATTCTTTTAAAACACATTCCCAATAGAGACATGCAGGAGCAACCATTTGTGTCTCGTCATACAGCATTCTATGTCCCACGGTGAGACAGTGCTCCACCACTGCGGATATCTCAGGCTGAAGCAACCGTGTGTGCCGCTGGTGCTCAACACATCGGTCCTGAATGGTCCGGATTGTCTGACCAATAAGCCTTCCCACAGTGGCAGGGGATCTTGTACACACCGGGCTTCCTCAGACCCAAGTCATCCCTAACTGAGCCAAGAAGCGCTCTAATCTTGGCTGGCGGACAAAAAATACTTTTAAAATGATATCTTTTTAGAATTCTTCCTATTTTTGAGGAAATGGTCCCAGCAAATTAATATTACAGAACAATTAAGTTATGACAGTAGTGCCACATGTCTTTAGTACTCATAATCTTTGTGTACATAATTAATAATTTTATTTTGATGCAAGTACCATATTTTCGAGATATAGAACTTTCATCTATGTGAGGAATCTTGTCCATAATTGTCTTAGGCCATGTTGTGTGCTTGGAATTCGAATGTGTTGCATATTGCACATAATAGAAATATGTATTTAAATAATACAATGCATCATCTTCAGTACCGGTTGTTGTGCTAAAGTGCGGGAAAATATAAAGCTAGCAGAGGTATGTCTGAGAGGTGGCACATTTAGCTGTTCATCCAGTATAGCGTCACACACCATGTACAGTAGTGAGATCAGTCTCTACACAAATATCAAGATAGATTATTTCCATGTCTAGCTTAGATACACCAAGATTTGGTTATAGTGATAGCCATAGATTGATAACTATAAAATTAAAATAAGAGTGTCTTAAATGACAGACCATCAATGTATCGTTATGTAAATTTATTATAAAATAGGTCATGGGAAAAAGTTAGGCATAAGATTTTTGTCAGAACTGTGCAGATGATGGGAATCGTGGCAATGCAGAGGCCAGGCGGAGCAAAAAAACAAGAGGTCATCGGCTACCTGCAGGAAGGGGAGCGTCAGCACGCCACCTGACGTGAAGGGCGCGAGAGCATCTGGTCCTACAACCTGTCAGTCACCGGGCCGTATACCTGAGGGATTAGGCGGGATCCTCGCCGGGCCACAAGCGAAAGTGAGGCTGGCCGTTGACACTGACACGCGACCCACACGCGACAGCCTGCTAGCTCTCCGGACGCGGCAGCCGTTTAGAGGGATTCCCTGCGGCAGACCACGTTGTTGTGAGTACACGAAGAAGATCACATATCGTGTCAGAACCTGCGCCTCATGTGCCTCAGGACAGAAAGGGACGCTATATACTCACCTGTTTGGGTTTTTACAACTCACTAGCATTGGCCGATCTGCATACACAAAGCAGTATCTGTTGTGTCTAGACCATACAGCCCAGACACAATGCTGTAGCCGATAGGGCACGCAAGGCTAACGCAGACGGGCGTGAAGTCTGGAACATGAGACTTATAAATGCACTAAAGAAAAATACGTAGCTTTTTTAATACTTAACTTTATTCTCTTGTTGGAATACATCTCTCCTGCATACTCGTAAGCTATTGGCACTGATACAAATGGCGCCTTGCTAGGTGGTCGCCATTTAACTTAGCAGAGGGCTATTCTACTGTCTATCTCTCGGCAAATGAGAGCAAGGCTTAGCACGTCCAATCGCTAGCTATGTTGTCCGTACAACTGGGGACGAGGTCTCCTCAGTCTCTCGAGACCTGCCTTGTGGTGGCGCTAGGTTTGCGATCCCACAGTGGCGACACGCGGGTCCGACATGTACTACAGGACCGCGGCCGATTTAAGTTACCACCTAGCAAGTGTGGTGTCTAGCGGTGACACCACAGTATCGTGCCACACACCCTAACAAATGAATGGTTTCATTTCTAACTTCTCCTCTCTATTAGAGAGCAGTTTTAGCAATCGTCACTCCTAGTTCGATCCTGTATGGATGACCTCACACACTTGTGGAGTCACTCCACGTGCCATCATCCCTCGTCGAACTGCAATATTGGGAAACGTAAAGTACTGTCCAGCGAGAGAAGAGACCTAGACTAGTGATGTATCCCAACAAGTAGACCTCAGAGACAATTAATCGACGTGAGGAGAGCCTATCACTGTGTCTTCCTACCGTACTGCCATGATCATATGCGTGGGTCTTGCTGCAATCTCAACAGAGTACTGCAGATGCTACAGCACACCCCATTGCTGTTGTAACAACGTAGCAACAACAGCCCCAACGTTTAGCCCTATGTGATGTCAGTACTGTGGAATTTGTGAAGTGCTTCGAATATTTCTAACAATGTGATTTAGTGCCTCATTCTCAGCACAGTAGTGAACATCGTGCAATGTGGAAGCACAACTTGACACCCCATGAACCTTGTTTTTTTTCTTAAAATTTCTTTCTCTAGTGTTGTTTTTGTAATGTATGTTATACCTTGTATGTGTTTGTGTTTTACACTGTAATTCTTATGTAAGTGATAGAGTAGGGCGCACAAATTACAAATTTCTGTAGTGTTCTCCACACCATGTTTTTTTGTTTGTATTTTGTATTTATTGTTGTGTGTATACAAACAGTGTGCCTGAAGTCCCCATAAACTGAAGCAGATACCACCACTGTCATTGTGAATGGACCATCAGTTCAGGGAACATTTTGTAAAGGTTATTCTTGCTGCAGGGAGACAGAATGAATCGGAGGTTGTAATTAAATTCTGAAAGCTCACAAAGAGATTGTTAACTTAAAAAAGTATCGTGTGTGAGTGAGTTCAGGTTAGTTTAATGATTCAAATTGTTGTAACATCTTGGGCATTTAATTGCGGAGCACTCCAACTCTGATTGTAAAGAATAAATTGCTCCATATTTGGCTCACATGCCTGGGCCATATTTAGAGCGCGAATGTCTGTGTGAATCGGTGTTTGGAAGGGGCTCCCTGGGTATGGATGTGTGATGTGAGTGTTAGAGTTCCATATTAAGAAGGTGAAGTTGGCTACATAATAAATAATCCTCCCTCTATGAGCTGCATTTTTTCAGT
The DNA here is from genome assembly GCF_023898315.1 of Schistocerca nitens. Taxonomy (NCBI): domain Eukaryota; kingdom Metazoa; phylum Arthropoda; class Insecta; order Orthoptera; family Acrididae; genus Schistocerca; species Schistocerca nitens. The sequence goes on along the minus strand of NC_064617.1, from coordinate 923,774,071 downwards.
TGCAGTGATTTTCTTTATAGAGTGCGGCATGTGGAGTCAGTTGGCGAGATTGTTCTTGGGCGATTGACCTTGCTCCTAAGTGAGCCAACCGCTCACCAATTACAATCTAAAATGGCGTAGGGGCTATGAGAGGTGGCATGAGCCCCCTCTCATATTTCTATCTTACGATTTTCGTCTCTAATTGCATACGGTGAAAAGTTGCTATTCCTTCACACGCGGACTTCCCACGCAGCGTCTCTCGTCACCCAGGTGGTCCGGTGACAGGCGGGCTCTGCCGATCTTGAAAGGGTAAGCCGATGGGTGTGAGGGAGTCGAGTGAATGCTTTCCAGACGCCGACATTTTCAAAAGACACGCCCGGAGGGGCCTGAAGTAAAGGCTGGGCTAGAGGTTCCGTTACTTCGAAGAAACTTAGCGAAAACACTTTCTGGCGGGCTACCAGCGAGGCGTGGGAATGACTTGTGTTCCCAAGCAGCCTTGGCGCGCAAATTCCCGCGTTTTTCTGCCGTATAGTAACTGTGATTGGCTTGCTCAGGGCATAGCTCCGTGACGTAGCAAAAAGCGGCGCAGAAATTGGCGCCAAGAATCTCCATTGGTGGAATGGTAGTGCTCCGGCAATAGACTGGAATTTTTCGCCGGTTTTCGAGTTGCTGATTAGAACGTTTAACCACGGCCACTGTCGTGGGGGCGGGAATGTTCTGTGTTCGGCCTGTATGGGTGCTCTAGAGCAGTCGTCTCTCGCCTTTCGGTGGAAGTAGGTTACAAGACTGAGCTCTCGCTGCTCGGGGCAGCCTGCCTTCTGTGGGCTGTCTAATATACTTTTATTTAATTGTAACTGTTTGACGAAGTTGCTGAAGTTTCGACTTCAACGTAACTTTCCGAGTACAGTTGGCAATTGAGCGTTCTGTGTACAAGAGGCCTATGTTGTCTGTCTTGAGCAGTTTTGGCTAATGTTGACTGTATCGGAGTTACTGGGTGACTTTACTTGTTAAAATCAATCACTGTACTGTCAATGTTTGTGTGGCGAGCTTTCTTCGTCTCCCTCAGAGGCGCATTTGTATTGCTGGGAAGTCTTTAGTCTGGAACAACCAGGCCAGGATAATTTGTTTCGGGCTATACTTGCGACATTATCATCACCACGACGGGCCGTCGTAGCAACCAGCCATCGCCTCCGGTACGCCAGATCGTGTTCTTGCAGTTAAGAAGACAGTTTGGTAATGTATGTCCGCAGCACCGGCAGACAGGGATTTTCCTAGGTGATAATCAGAGCTCAGCAGAGCGCGCCTGTTCGTCTTTTTCTAACTTTGTTCTGTCTTGGGTAGCAGCAATTAATGTTGGGTTGGCTGTGTGTTTTCTCTTAAGATTTGAGTTGCAAGGAATTGGCTCCACATACCACTTCGTCATAAATGTCACAATCTAGTTTAGGGACAACTTCACCTTCACAGCATTTATTTGAGTATCCAGTTTGAGCCAATTTGATGTATTGTAAATGTTTCATGTGTTTTGTTTATTAGTTTGAGTTTAGTCATAATAAATCATATTGTTATTTTGGACAGAACTTTCATTCTGTTAATCGGTAGAGCAACCCTTTCATTTCTCGCTACGTTACTGGAACTTTCCTTCATTTAATTAATGTCTATCAAATTAAATTATCGCAGGTGCCAAACTCTTTTCTACTTCACTTGCAGGGTCTATTACAGTCAGTTCGCGTTTCTTTTTAATCCATGTGCAACAGCAAAAGTCGGAGTTAGAATAGGGGGACCTTAGAGCATCATTTATATATGAAGATTCTCGAAGAATTTAGTGTTAAATACACTGCTAGCCCCGGCACCTCGCATGTCCAAGATCAAAAGGTAGTAATGTATCTGTAATAGCCAGTGAGTAACATAGATTTTTTCCTAGTGTAGAACATGACGCATTATCTTCTCCCATAAAATGGTGCCAGTTGAGGTGAAGCACTACTGAAAAATTTGTAAAAACGTAAGGTGATGAAAGTTCAAGCTGTGTAAACATAGACCTTGTATCGAAATGCCAATATCCTTAAGTATTTTCATAAATCGTACTTTGTCACGTAATATGAGAGTCAATCGTCATGTTTTAGGTGTCAAATAAAAATTATACATTAACTGCATGCTTCCAGTAGCTAATAGGTGTTGTTGTTGTGGTCATCAGTCCTGAGACTGGTTTGATGCAGCTCTCCATGCTACTCTATCCTGCGCAAGCTTCTTCATCTCCCAGTACCTACTGCAACCTACATCCTTCTGAATCTGCTTAGTGTATTCATCTCTTGGTCTCCCCCTACGATTTTTACCCTCCACGCTGCCCTCCAATTCTAAATTTGTGATCCCTTGATGCCTTAAAACATGTCCTACCAACCGATCCCTTCTTCTAGTCAAGTTGTGCCACAAACTTCTCTTCTCCCCAATCCTATTCAGTACCTCCTCATTAGTTATGTGATCTACCCATCTAATCTTCAGCATTCTTCTGTAGCACCACATTTCGAAAGCTTCTATTCTCTTCTTGTCCAAACTATTTACCGTCCATGTTTCACTTCCATACATGGCTACACTCCATACAAATACTTTCAGAAATGACTTCCTGACACTTAAATCTATACTCGATGTTAACAAATTTCTCATCTTCAGAAACGATTTCCTTGCCATTGCCAGTCTACATTTTATATCCTCTCTACTTCGACCATCATCAGTTATTTTGCTCCCCAAATAGCAAAACTCCTTTACTACTTTAAGTGTCTCATTTCCTAATCTAATACCCTCAACATCACCCGACTTAATTCGACTACATTCCATTATCCTCGTTTTGTTTTTGTTGATGTTCATCTTATATCCTCCCTTCAAGACACCATCCATTCCATTCAACTTCTCTTCCAAGTCCTTTGCTGTCTCTGACAGAATTACAATGTCATCGGCGAACCTCAAAGTTTTTATTTATTCTCCATGGATTTTAATACCTACTCCGAATTTTTCTTTTGTTTCCTTTACTGCTTGCTCAATATACAGATTGAATAACATCGGGGAGAGACTACAACCCTGTCTCACTCCCTTCCCAACCACTGCTCCCCTTTCATGTCCCTCGACTCTTATAACTGCCATCTGGTTTCTGTACAAATTGTAAATAGCCTTTCGCTCCCTGTATTTTACCCCTGCCACCTTTAGAATTTGAAAGAGAGTATTCCAGTCAACATTGTCAAAAGCTTTCTCTAAGTCTACAAATGCTAGAAACGTAGGTTTGCCTTTCCTTAATCTTTCTTCTAAGATAAGTCGTAAGGTCAGTATTGCCTCACGTGTTCCAGTATTTCTACGGAATCCAAACTGATCTTCCCCGAGGTCGGCTTCTACTAGTTTTTCCATTCGTCTGTAAAGAATTCGTGTTAGTATTGTGCAGCTGTGGCTTATTGAACTGATAGTTCGGTAATTGTCACATCTGTCAACACCTGCTTTCTTTGGGATTGGAATTATTATATTCTTCTTGAAGTCTGAGGGTATTTCGCCTGTCTCATACATCTTGCTCACCAGATGGTAGAGTTTTGTCAGGACTGGCTCTCCCAAGACCGTCAGTAGTTCTAATGGAATGTTGTCTACTCCCGGGGCCTTGTTTCGTCTCAGGTCTTTCAGTGCTCTGTCAAACTCTTCACGCAGTATCGTATCTCCCATTTCATCTTGATCTACATCCTCTTCCGTTTCCATAATATTGTCCTCAAGTACATCGCCCTTGTACAGACCCTCTACATACTCCTTCCACCTTTCTGCTTTCCCTTCTTTGCTTAGAACTGGGTTTCCATCTGAGCTCTTGATATTCATACAAGTGGTTCCCTTCTCTCCAAAGGTCTCCTTAATTTTCCTGTAAACAGTATCTATCTTACCCCTAGTGAGATAAGCCTCTACATCCTTACATTTGTCCTCTAGCCATCCCTGCTTAGCCATTTTGCACTTCCTGTCGATCTCATTTTTGAGACGTTTGTATTCCTTTTTGCCTGCTTCATTTACTGCATTTTGTGTATTTTCTCCTTTCATCAATTAAATTCAATATTTCTTCTGTTACCCAAAGATTTCTATTAGCCCTCGTCTTTTTACCTACTTGATCGTCTGCTGCCTTCACTACTTCATCCCTCAAAGCTACCCATTCTTCTTCTACTGTATTTCTTTCCCCCATTCCTGTCAATTGTTCCCTTATGCTCTCCCTGAAACTCTGTACGACCTCTGGTTCTTTCAGTTTATCCAGGTCCCATCTCCTTAAATTCCCACCTTTTTGCAGTTTCTTCAGTTTTAATCTACAGATCATAACCAATAGATTGTGGTCAGAGTCCACATCTGACCCTGGAAATGTCTTACAATTTAAAACCTGGTTCCTAAATCTCTGTCTTACCGTTATATAATCTATCTGATACCTTTTAGTATCTCCAGGGTTCTTCCATGTATACAACCTTCTATCATGATTCTTAAACCAAGTGTTAGCTATGATTAAGTTGTGCTCTGTGCAAAATTCTACCAGGCGGCTTCCTCTTTCATTTCTTAGCCCCAATCCATATTCACCTACTACGTTTCCTTCTCTCCCTTTTCCTACACTCGAATTCCAGTCACCCATGACTATTAAATTTTCGTCTCCCTTCACTATCTGAATAATTTCTTTTATTTCATCACACATTTCTTCAATTTCTTCGTCATCTGCAGAGCTAGTTGGCATATAAACTTGTACTACTGTAGTAGGTGTGGGCTTCGTATCTATCTTGGCCACAATAATGCGTTCACTAAGCTGTTTGTAGTAGCTTACCCGCGTTCCTATTTTCCTATTCATTATTAAACCTACTCCTGCATTACCCCTATTTGACTTTGTGTTTATAACCAGAAGTCTTGTTCCTCCCGCCACCGAACTTCACTAATTCCCACTATATCTAACTTTAACCTATCCATTTCCCTTTTTAAATTTTCTAACCTACCTGCCCTATTAAGGGACCTGACATTCCACGCTCCGATCCGTAGAACGCCAGTTTTCTTTCTCCTGCTAACGACATCCTCTTGAGTAGTCCCCGCCCGGAGATCCGAATGGGGGACTATTTTACCTCCGGAATATTTTACCCAAGAGGACGCCATCATCATTTAATCATACAGTAAAGCTGCATGCCCTCGGGAAAAATTACGGCCGTAGTTTCCCCTTGCTTTCAGCCGTTCGCAGTACCAGCACAGCAAGGCCGTTTTGGTTAATGTTACAAGGCCAGATCAGTCAATCATCCAGACTGTTGCCCTTGCAACTACTGAAAAGGCTGAGCTAATAGGTATGGAACAGTAATTTCGATTGCCTATTGGTTTGTGTCAACTGTCATTGCTTTCCTGCTTAGCATTGTATCTTAGACAACATCTGTTTCGTACAGTTATGAGCCTGGTCATGTTCGTTTTTATACATAGCCTCATTTAGGCAGAAAATGAAGTGTCACCTGCCTCCTTAGCATATGGCACAAATATAAGATTGTTTGGATATTTTCGAACATGGCGGCTACAAACTCACTGGCTGTTTTGTCTTAGTGGTTTGTAAAATATTGCGCTTTGGTTGCTTGTTTCGATTTCGTGATAGGTATTTTGGGTGATTTTTTTTTTTGCCAGTATGACGTCACGTAAATGGGTTTGGTCTATGGCGTCATGATTATGAGCTCACGGAAAATTAGGCGTTGCTTGCCACGTCGTGATAGTGAAGACGTATCATAGAGGTGTGTATTGTAATGTCATGGATCAGGTTCCCTCCAGCCATACTACTCAAGAGTAACAAATAAGCAGAGTTGGGAAAGTTACATTCTGAAAGTAATTAAGTTACAGTTTAGGTTACTTCCCAGGAACAGTAACTTCGTTTCAGTTATAGTTACTATACATCTCAAGCAACTGTGTACTTACAGCTACCATTACCATTAGTTTCGCAGTTACTTTTTAAAAAAAATATATAGTTTTAACTCAGCTGTAAATAAAAAATCGACACTATACAAGTAGGAACGAAACAACCATTAATCTCCATCGATAGTTAAAAATATTACCTACAGCCTCTTCTATTTCAATCCGTCACATGAACTGAATGTTTATTTTCAAAAAACAAATTGTTTTTCAAATGTTTCGTTGACCTCAACACAATACCCCAATTACTGAAAACTTTCTCTACGGCTGCACTATTTGGTATGCCTAATTACATTTAATAAAGAGGGTCTTGAATGTGGGAAACACAGTGAGCATCTGTATATCAGTTAAAAAATTTAGTAAAAATTATTCACGATCCTGTTGAGAACATGAAGTAAGTGTATTTTGCTTCAAGTACATCTGTTTCTTCCGTGGCTGTTGTTTGCAGCATTGGTTCCAGCGTATGTTCCCTGGTACACAGGCATGCGGTTGATGAATCCAGTTGGTTTTGAATTTTGGGTAAAAACATGCTGCCAGGTTTAGATCTTTATCTTCAAATGCGTGTTAAGTCTTCTTCGGCAATAGCGGAACTGTATCAAGTAGATGTCTGCACAGTGTCAGCTTAGTGGATAACTCATTCTTATTTACGTCGAAGTTGGGAGAGAGAAACCCATGAACATGTTATGCTCACCTTGTAGCAAGTTCATAGCCTGTGCCAGTGGTCTCATCAATTTACAGTGCTCTGTCACGAAAGTAACTTCTGCAGGTGATGGTCTTGACAATGATCGAAAACCCATGAAACTCTATTTTTATTTTTTTCATTGACACTATCCGCAAATTTGTAGACCCGTCGGACAATCTCATGCATTGAATTCCTTCTCATAATTACAGGCATTAACTTTTCCATGGTGTTCCTTGTACTGTTTTGAATCTCATATTTTCAAGTGCTTGTATAGAATCTTTCATGGCAATCAAATTTAATATATGAACTGCATAACGGTGGTGATGGGGCAATACAACGTCTCCTTCAGCATTTCCAGTTCCACTTACTGCTCATAAATAAATAAGTTACGCACGATTAAAAAAGAAAAGACACATTTATTAAATCGTTGCCGATAAAAGTAACTTAGTTGAAGTTACTTTATGGAAATAATAATGCCGTTATCGACCGTTACCCTTGAAAAGTAACTGTTACTAGTATGGGTGTTACAAGTAACGCGTCACTCCTCAACTCTGCAAATAAATAATAGGAAGGAGGTGGTGGCAGCAATGGTAAAGCTCTGTTTGGGGAAAGTATGGCCATCGTTTTCCCCCCGCTTGCCGCAATCTGCATTTCATTATTAATTGCCATGTGATATTTCCCGCCTTACTGGGCCTCAACGTTGCTTGTGTAACATAAGGAGTGTTGTGTATTTTCATAAGTCTCGTACTGAATAATGCCACAACATTCTGTAGTTTCGACTATACTTTTCAAACCCAAAATGAGGGGTAATTTCATAGGCTTCCTTCTGGATGAAATTGTAAAATGTAAAAGTACTCTTAACTCCTGGTAAACAGCGCTGATTTAATCCCAAGTTGTTGTTCTTTCTACATTAGTCCGTGATCTACCAGTCTGTATAGAAAAGTAAAATTGTTATGTACACCCTGAAGGCAACCCACGGTAATGCCATCTTGTTTTGATATGCAACATGTACGCTTTCGTCATTGTTGGGCATGGTGTTATAACGATAAAACGCTTGCTTGGAAACTGAAAGAGCACAAAATCGAATCCCGGTTGGGTCACGGATTTTTTTTTTTTCGGTCTCTCTTTTACCATTCACCTGTCAGTGATATGAAGCTTTGCCGGAAACGTCATGTGATTCGGATTAAACTGCAAATCTCCTTTTCGCAATTATACAACTGGGGCTGCCTAGGGAACATACGTTGCCAAAGTGGCGAACAGTTGGAAGACCTGCAGCCAGCTGCTAACCGCACAAAGTTACTATAAACATCTGTCATTACTTTCATTCCTACTCTCACATTTAATGTGAAGGTAGCATTATATAAGCAGAAAGCTCGTAACCTGAGTACAGTAATCTGTGTGTGACACACACATCAATTACACTGTAGTCGAAATATGCATGTGTGGTCCGTAAGCTGTCATTCTTTGTTGATGTAGCTGTAAGAAGGGTGCTGTTCATTGTTCTCTCCGTTATCAATGATCCATTTCTTTTTATTTTTTTTTTGTTTTTGCACAGTACTTTGCTAGGACAAAAATATCTTGTTAAGAGTAATACTAAACTCTTACTACGTACAACAGTGTATAATGTACTGTGATTCTGTCCTGATAATGAATGAGCGATTATGAAGACGGTGTAACAAAAAATCTTGTAGGTGGAAATCTACCATCTGGCCTTTTTTTTTGGGACCCTACTGCGAGAAATGCATGGCTGTTGTACCAATATATGGTTTGTTTTCGCTAATTTCTTTTAAATTGTCACGGAAACTGCTGCAAAATTACAGTTTTTGTCCCGAAGCTTTCAATTTTCTTTGTAAAATCGATGTTGCACGACCTGGCCCTTATGCAAGCACTTTTCGGCTTGACATTGATTGACAGAGTTGTTGGATGTCCTCCTGAGGGGTACTGTCTCACATGCTCTCCAATTGGCGTGTCAGCTCGTGGAGAGCCCTGCCCGTGAGGCTCCAAACGTTATCAGACGAGGAGAGATCTGGCGACCTTGCTGACCGAGATAGGATTTGCCAGACGCGAACACAAGCAGTAGAAACTCTCGCCGTGTGTGGGAGGGAATTATCTTGGTGAAATGTAAGCTTGAGAGGTGGCATGAGCCCCCTCTCATATTTCTATCTTACGACTCTCCTCTCTATTTGCATGCGGTGGAGGGCTGCTATTCCTTCACACGCGGACTTCCCACGCAGCGTCTCTCGTCACCCGGGTGGTCCGGTGACAGGCGGGTTAAGCCGACGTGTGTGAGGCAGTCGAGTGAATGCTTTGCAGACGCCGACATTGTCAAGAGACACGCCCGCTGGGGTGTGAAGTAGCGGCTGGGCTAGAGGTTCCGTTACTTCGGAGAAACTTAGCGAAAACACTTTCTGGCGGGCTACCAGCGAGGCGTGGGAATGACTTGTGTACCCTGGCAGTTGTGGCGGGAAAATTCCCGCACTTTCTGCAAAATAGTAACGGTGATTGGTTTGCTCAGGGCATAGCGCCGTGACGTAGCAAAATCAGCACAGAAATTGGCGCCAAGAATCTCCATTGGTGGAATGGTAGTGCTCCGGCAATGGAGTGGAATTTCCGCCGGTTTTCGAGTTGCTGATTGGAACGTTTAACCACGGCCACTGTCGTGAGGGCGGGAATGTTCTGTGTTCGGCCTGTACGGGGCTCTTGTGGGCTGTCGGCAGTCGCCTTTCGGTCGAGGACGTCGAAGCAACCAGCCCTCGCCTGCGGTACGCCAGATCGTGTTCTGGGAGATAAGAAGACCGTTTGGTAATGTACGTCCGCAGCACCGGCAGATAGGGATTTTCCTAGGTGACAATCAGAGCTCATCAGAGTGCGCCTGTTCATCCTTTTCTAACTTTGTTCTGTTTCGAGTAGCAGCAATTTACTGTTGGGTTAGCTGTGTGTCTCTCTTGAGATTTGAGTGGAAAGGAATTGGCTCCACATACCACTTCGTCTTAAACCTCACGATCTAAGTTAGGGACAACTTCACCTTTATAGTGTTTGTATGAATCTCCAATTTTAGGCAATTTGATGTTTCATAAATATTTCCTGTATTTCTTTTACTATTCTGTGTTTAATCTTAATAAATCATATTGTTATTTTGGACAGAACTTTCATTCTGTTAATCGATAGAGCAACCCTATCATTCCTCACTATGCTAATGAAACCTTGGTTTATTGAACTTATTTATCAAATTAAATTATTGCAGGTGCCAAACTCTCTTCTACTCCACTAGCAGGGTTGATTAGAGTCAGTTCACGTATTTCTTTTATCCTTGTGCAACAGCAAAAGTCGGAGTTAGAATAGGGGGGGCTTAGAGGATGATTTACATATGTGGATTCTAGTAGAACTTAGTGATAAATACACTGCTAGCCCCGGCACCTCGCAAGCTCAGGATGGCTTGCCATGAAGTGGAACACAACGGTGCGTAGAACATTGTCGACGTACCGCTGTGCAGTAACGGTGCCGCGGATGACAACCAAAGGGGTCCCGTTTTGAAATGAAATGGCACGCGAGACCATCACTCCCGGTTGTCGGACCGTACAGCGGGCGACATTCAGGCTGGTACTCCACAACTGTCTATGGCATCTCCAGTGACGTGTTCGCTCGTCGTCGGGGCTCAGTTTGAAACGTGATGTATCGCTGAGGACAACTGTACGCCAGTAAACGAGATTCCAGGCCTCAGACGTGTCTCGTGACGCTCCAGACAGCGGAGGGACACCAGCCTGACGGTCCCCCGCCATGCGCCCCGACAGCCACGAGTGACTGTCTGGGGTGCCATTTCCTTTTGGGCAGCACCCCTTTGGTTGTCATCCGCGACACCCTTACAGGACCGGTACGTCAATGATATTCTACGCCCAGTTTTCTTGCCTTTCATGGCAAGCTATCCCAGGCTTCCATCTCAGCAAGACAATGTCCGTCGGAACACGGCGAGACGTTCTACTGCTTGCCTTCGTGCTTGCCAAATCCTACCTTAGCCAGCAACGTTGCGAGATCTCTCCCCAGTTCAGAACGTTTGGAGAATTATCGGCAGGGCGCTCTAACCAGCTGAGGATATTGACGATCCAACGCGTTAATTGGACAGAATTTGGGATGATCTCCCTCAGGAGGACATCCAGCAGCTCTCTCATCCAATGCCAAGCCGAATAAGTGGTTGCATAGGGGCCAGAGGTGAACCAGTGCATTAATGACTTGCTCAGTTTGTGGAGGTCTTTCTCTTGAATAAATTATCCAACTTTTCTGAAATTGTAATCAGTTTTTTGTTAGTACATGTGCATCACATCCATCGATTTCCGTCCCATTCGGGTAATTCTTACCTGGTACGTCTTTTTTTCTTTTCCTTAGATGTATGCCCGCATCTCGTGGTCGTGCGGTAGCGTTCTCGCTTCCCACGCCCGGGTTCCCGGGTTCGATTCCCGGCGGGGTCAGGGATTTTCTCTGCCTCGTGATGGCTGGGTGTTGTGTGCTGTCCTTAGGTTAGTTAGGTTTAAGTAGTTCTAAGTTCTAGGGGACTGATGACCATAGATATTAAGTCCCATAGTGCTCAGAGCCATTTGAACCTTAGATGTATTAACATAATTCGATTTTATTTTTGCCGCATGATAAAAGACATAGACTGAGGGAGATTCGAACCAACTAAATATCCAGATGTTACTGTCAGGAATAGCTTTAGTTGTAACAAGCATTTAGAAGACTGATAGACTGTGTCTTGTCGGTAGAAAACAAAGAAGGTGAATAAATTCACTGCTTACGATATGCGTGTCCGTCCTGTCCTGGGTATTGCTGTGCAGTATGGTATCCTAACCAGATAGGATTAACCGAAGATATCGAAAAATTTCGTAAAGGGCAGCTTGTTTTGGTTCTACAATGTAGGCGGGAGTGTATCACGGATGTGATAAGTGAGTCGGGATGGCGTCACTAAAAGATGAACTTTTTCATTGCGACAGAAGCTTTCTAAAACATTTCAGCCAAGAACTTTCATTGGTCTGGGTACTGAGAGGTTTGTTTGCGCGCCGTGTAGGTGGTCAGGTGCGCGCTTCGTAGCGCGGCGCCGCATCGTGGGAACAGAACAGCTAGCCTCGCGCGCTGCAGCTGCAAGAAAATGGGCCTCGTAAGGCAACTGACTACTGCGCTCCGTAAGTCACACTACACCAGTCTGTAATCAGCTGATTTGAAAGCCGACAGTTCTGTCGCATAAACCATTTTTCAAGAAGATTAATAATTATCCCTTCACGCGTACAGTAAAATAAAAAATACACGTCTAAATTCGTAGTATCCCAGTTGTGAATTTACAAAGAGCAGTGAAGAACCTGATGGCAGATAGAACGAATGGGCGAAGAGACAAGGGTGCTGTTAATGCTCTTGCTCGGTTTGGAAGCTCCTCGTAAAAACTAAAATTTATAAGGTTGCCACTAACTAGGGATTGTATTCAATGACTGATTTACAGGTTAGTTTTTCTTAAAAGAAAAATTATAATGGTTTAACTTGTGTGTAACATACTGTTGTGGTTCAAATGGCTCTGAGCACTATGCAGCTTAGCTTCTGAGGTCATCAGTCGCCTAGAACTTAGAACTAATTAAACGTAACTAACCTAAGGACATCACACACATCCATGCCCGAGGTAGGATTCGAACCTGCGACCGTAGCGGTCGCTCGGTTCCAGACTGTAGCGCCTAGAACCGCACGGCCATACTGTTATGATTATAATTGAATTATTTAATTTTTTGGGGGGTTTTCCAACTATCCATCTGTGTTCAAATGTTCAAATGTGTGTGAAATCTTATGGGACTTAACTGCTAAGGTCATCAGTCCCTAAGCTTACACACTACTTAACCTAAATTATCCTAAGGGCAAACACACACACACACACCCATGCCCGAGGGAGTACTAGAACCTCCGCCGGGACCAGCCGCACAGTCCATGCTGCAGCGCCTTAGACCACTAGGCTAATCGCGCGCGGCTCCTATCTGTGACGGTAGCGAACCTCAAGGAGGGAAAAGAGCTGTGTTTTTCTTCCAATCACTTCATCTGTTTATTGTTCTAAATCATTTTCCGTGGAGTGGTTGGGCAGAAGGACAGAGAGGTTTAGTACCAGGCAGCACTGGACTTCAGCTCAGCGCTCTCCGCCTCTATGGTTTCTGGAGTGGGCAAGTGCTGGTCAACGGAATCGTCGGACACTCTTGTTCCAGGTCTTGGTAACTCAGGTTGTATCTCTTGTAGACACTCTGAGATGTGGGTACATGTAGCAGAATGATCTTGGTATACTGTAATTTTGTTTTAAAGTGAGATTTCAGACATACAAGAGAATGATCAAATTCGATAAGACGAAACATACCGTCACATATTTTTATATTGGAATAATACCTGAAAGAAAGACCTTGTCAGAGTTTTAACTGCTAATACGCACTGCAAGTATTTTTTAAAAATGTTGAAAATTGCCGAATTTATAGCTCGCCAGGCGGCTGGAGATATGCGTACCCCTGCCGTAGGTGTAGCGGAGTGCACGTGCGCAACATGACAGGCGCGTATCCTTGGTTTACGGCGCATCGGTAAACAGATAACACTACTCGGGGCGACTGTAGTTTATAAAGCAAATTTCAGTTTCCGTTGATAGTTGCTCTGAAAGAGCTGCCCGCACCTACTGTTAACTCAAATTCGCAATTCATTTAAAGTCCATAATAATTACAGTTGCTTTTGCAGGAGTGTAAGTGTAAACAATTGAACTAAACTGAATTGATATTCATTGTGTTTAACGCTTAATGTTAAGCACAGTCTGCAAACTCAGTTTTGCTTTGTAAAATCTGGCCATGAACTGCATAAATGGAGGAAAAACCTATATGAACTATAAATATGCGCCAAAATGAAACTCGCAAAACTGTAAAAGAAAAACTATCCGAAGAAAGATCTAGTGTACAGTGTGGCCACAAAGTGCCGCTATCCCGCTCCCCAATTAATAACCAACATAAACCTCTAAACTTGAATAAATACGAGGGTTCGAACTTAAATAGTGGAAACTATTTATTCACAACCGATACAACAACAAAAAAAAAAATGGTTCAAATGGCTCTGAGCACTATGGGACTCAGCTTCTGAGGTCATTAGTCCCCTAGAACTTAGAACTAGTTAAACCTAACTAACCTAAGGACACCACACACATCCATGCCCGAGGCAGGATTCGAACCTGCGACCGTAGCGGTCTCGCGGTTCCAGACTGCAGCGCCTAGAACCGCACGGCCACTTCGGCCGGCCCGATACAAAAGAGTTACATGTTTCCACCTGTAGTAGTCACCAGCGATGTATAGAACCCGTTGCCAGCGATGTGGAAGGCGTAATATACCGTTAGCAGAGCCTGTTCTGATGATGGTGCGAATGGAGCGGTCTAAAGTTATGGTGATTCTCCTGTACGACTGTGATGGTGTTATCCTAACGCATTACATTCCTCCACGGCAGACCGTCAATGCACAGTATTACAGTTCGTTTTTGGAACATCACCTGCGACCAGCTTTGCGAATGAAGCGGCGACACTTTCTGCGCAACCCACCCATCATTTTGCACGACAATGCGCGGGCGCATACAGCGCTAGCTGTGGCTGCTCTGTTCGGTCGATGGGACTGGGAAGTACTGTATCATCCACCATACTCTCCGGACGCAAGTCCTTGTGACTTTGATTTGATTCCGAAGATGAAGGAACACTTCGTGGCATTCGCTTCAGAACTGTTCCAGAGATTCGAAAGGCAGTAGACGGCTCCACTCGCACCATCAACAGAACAGGCTGTACTAACGGCATACTACGCCTTCCACATCGCTGGCAACGGGTTCTACTTAACGCTGGTGATTACTTTGACGGACGGTAACAGGTGCAAACATGTAACTCTTTTGTATCGGTTGTGTATAAATAGTTGCCACTATTTAAGTTCCAATACTCGTAATATGAACAACAGTTCTTTAGAGTAGTTTTCTTATGATATGAACCGTGTAGAGCTGCTCATGAGAGGCACTGCATCATTACCGGTGGAAATCTATGAGACTGACTTGTGAGCCTATGAATCGCCGTTGAGATGAACTTTGATAATTACAAATCTTCTTCAACGGGGTTGAGCAAATTGAAGAAAACATACAGTATGGGAGCTCGCAAAACAAAGAAGTTTACTTCAAATAAAAGTATAGAGGAGATGTCATTAATTCGTAGCTGACGGGAAGGCGAAGAATGCTGTTATCTTCACATCTTCTGTGTCGAACAATGATCCGTCAAGTGTCATGAAAACTGCGAGCTAACCGCATTTTATAATTTCGAGGCAAAAAAACACAGAGTCTGTTGAACATTCGATTAATGCTATGACACATTCATATGCAACAAAGACAGTGATACTCATATGAGCATTCCACAGCATTCTATCTGTCTTCAGCGACCTCAGGATATAAGTATTTGAAATAAACGAGAGTAAGCCGGAGTACATTTCCTATAATTTTATGTTTATGGTTATCCTTAATGTGAGTGCTGGTTACTGTCTTACGCAGAATGTTGATTGCCTCATGTGAACTTTGGTTTCTGATGAAATTGAAAATGACTTACAATCGTGACGTCTTAAACAACCCCTAGTTCTTCCACTTTGCAAACCCACGTTCTATCGGATCAGTTCAAATTCTGTTAATCTCTACAGTACTTGTCCTAACCTTTTTTTTTTTTTTTTTAATCTTGCGTCTCCGATGTCACAATTAAATTTGTATCTTGGTAAAGCTTGATTTATGGCCAAAGATAGTGAATTTGTCCCCCTGTAGTCACAGGATATGTTACAGAGCTCAGAAATAAAGTTCAGTTAAATGAGACTAGGCAAACAGTGTGTTTCACTAAACCACAGAGCTCAGGACAAATTAAACCCTATAAACAGTAGGAAACAGGTAGCTTACAGCCCAGTACGCACACTGACAAAAAGACTGTACATCCAACCAGAAGTAATGATGTCGTAAACTGGCTGCAACAACAGATTTAAGAACTTGAAGAATGCATTAAAATCTCACCCTCGAAAAGCTGACAATATCCTAACGCGAGGTATACTACTTCAAAGCGTCCAGCACAACGATAACCGGTGATGACATCGACGTGGGGTTAAGAGAAAGTCTGCAGCTTAGAAACGTTGTTTTTTTCGTTCAGATTCACGAGATAATCTGAGTCAAAGATTCCTGCTCTTGGAACGAATAAGCACACAGCAGTTAACAGTGTCCTGATAGTAAAAGAAGGCTGGGTAGAACAGTCTTGGTATAGGCAACGGAAGGTTCCAAAATACTTAGACGAACCAATGTACCGAATAAATGGAGTATTTAGGAAAGAAGACCGTCAGATTAAATCTGAATCTTTTTTTATTTTTATGCTGCCAATTTTAATTTCCATGGAAACTTATTGCAAGTGCAATTTTCAGGGTGTTGCGCAATTGCACCAAAATCCTTTGGACAATATTATTGTAGTGTATATTGTTTTTGTATTGACTGATCGATTGCCACAGCTGCTTCTGAATAATTTGAACGTATTGGGATGGCAGTATTCGGATTCCCAAAACTTTCTGTTAAATTTTTTTCTGGAAGAAGATTATGATCTGTAAATTAAGATCTTCTGCAAAACCCACCTCATAAGTGGTACTCAGGAAGTCACGGATTCCTCTAGTTTTGCCTTCAGGTCGTTGTGTAATGTTTTTAACGGATAAGCTAATATATGTTTAGCAAATTATTTTGTAGTGTATAATCCCTGTAGTGCATCACACGGGCACTTGCTGAGAATTTAATCCACACACATATTCCGAAAATTACTGGATAGTTGGGTAAGTGGTTTCAATCTACAAATCCAAAGGCTCGCCTCTGGGAGTTGTTTTTCGGGACCGATTCGTAATACGCTGAAAATAGCTACCTCAAGAGTTATTCTTGGAATTTTTGAGGTAGATTTTTGGTCGAGGGTATATAAGGGTCTTCCCTCGAATATCTTATAACTGCGAATTTTCTGCGTGTCTGTTACGCTCTACCGCTAGTCAAACAAGATTGCGACCGTTCTCGCTGATCATATGCGCTCGATGCCCCTCGTTCCATTCGCGTGCGGAATACTTGAGTTGTTTTGTGTTCCACTATATTGGCAAGAAAAACAATATTCATTTTTCACGCGAACTCTATTCCGGTGTCTGACGGCTCACAAGCCTGCACCTAAATGAATCGTTTGATCGACGAAATTGTGACTGACTACGGTGTTGCCCTAGCCGCTGTGATACTATACACAAATGGATTTAATTCAGAACTAAGATTTAATCTCCATTTTTCGCAGCAGATAGTACAAGGACAAACCAATTCTTGGTTGTCAGGATATCAAAACTATTCACAATTACATATGGTGTTTTTTTTTGTGGTCTTCAGTCCTGAGACTGGTTTGATGCAGCTCTCCATGCTACTCTATCCTGTGCAAGCTTCTTCATCTCCCAGTACCTACCGCAGCCTACATCCTTCTGAATCTGCTTAGTGTATTCATCTCTTGGTCTCCCTCTACGATTTTTACCGTCCACGCTGCCCTCCAATACTAAATTGGTGATCCCTGGAAGTCTCAGAACATGTCCTACCAACCGATCCCTTCTTATAGTCAAGTTGTGCCACAAGCTCCTCTTCTCCTCAATTCTATTCAATACCTCCTCATTAGTTATCTGATCTACCCATCTAATCTTCAGCATTCTTCTGTAACACCACATTTCGAAAGCTTCTATTCTCTTCTTGTCCAAACTATTTATTGTCCATGTTTCACTTCTATACATGGCTACACTCAATACAAATAGTTTCAGAAACAACTTCCTGACACTTAAATCTATACTCGATGATAACAAATTCCTCTTCTTCAGAAACGCTTTCCTTGCCACTGCCAGTCCACATTTTATATCCTCTCTACTTCGACCATCATCAGTTATTTTGCTCCCCAATTAGCAAAACTCATTTACTACTTTAAGCGTCTCATTTCCTAATCTAATTCCCTCAGCATCACCCGACTTAACTCGACTACATTCCGTTATCCTCGTTTTGCTTTTGTTGATGTTCATCTTATATCCTCCTTTCAAGACACTGTCCATTCCGTACAACTGCTCTTCCAAGTCCTTTGCTGTCTCTGACAGAATTACAATGTCATTGGCGAACCTCAAAGTTTTTATTTCTTCTCCATGGATTTTAATACCTACTCCGAACTTTTCTTTTGTTTCCTTTAATGCTTGCTCAATATACAGATTGAATAACATCGGGGATAGGCTACAACCCTGTCTCACTCCCTTCCCAACCACTGCTTCTCTTTCATGTCCCTCGACTCTTATAACTGCCATCTTGTTTCTGTACAAATTGTAAATAACCTTTCGCTCCCTGTATTTTATCCCTGCCACCTTCAGACTTTGAAAGAGAGTATTCCAATCAACATTGTCAAAAGCTTTCTCTAAGTCTACAAATGCTAGAAACGTAGGTTGACCTTTCCTTAATCTTTCTTCTAAGATAAGTCGTAGTGTCAGTATTGCCACACGTGTTCCAACATTTCTACGGAATCCAAACTGATCTTCCCTGAGGTCGGCTTCTATCAGTTTTTCCATTCGTCTGTAAAGAATTCGCGTTAGTATTTTGCAGCTGTGGCTTATTAAACTGATAGTTCGGCAGTTTTCACATCTGTCAACACCTGCTTTCTTTGGGATTGGAATTATTATACTCTTCTTGAAGTCTGAGGGTACTTCGCCTGTATCATACGTCTTGCTCACCAGATGGTAGTTTTTTATCAGGACTGGCTCTCCCAACACTGTCAGTAGTTCTAATGGAATGTTGTCTACTCCCGGGGCCTTGTTTCGACTCAGGTCTTTCAGTGCTCTGTCAAACTCTTCACGCAGTATCATATCTCCCATTTCATCTTCATCTACATCGTCTTCCATTTCCATAATATTGTCCTCAAATACATCGCCCTTGTATAGACCCTCTATATACTCCTTCCACCTTTCTGCCTTCCCTTCTTTGCTTAGAACTGGGTTTCCATCAAAGCTCTTGATATTCATACAAGTGGTTCTCCTTTCTCCAAAGGTCTGTTTAATTTTCCTGTAGGCAGTATCTATCTTACCCCTAGTGATATAAGCCTCTACATCCTTACACTTGTCCTCTAGCCATCCTTGCTTAGCCATTTTGCACTTCCTGTCGATCTCATTTTTGAGACGTTTGTATTCCTTTTTTCCTGCTTCATTTACTGCATTTTGTATATTTTCTCCTTTCATCAATTAAATTCGATATTTCTTCTGTTACCCAAGGGTTTCTACTAGCCCTCGTCTGTTTACCTATTTGATCCTCTGCTGCCTTCGCTATTTCATCCCTCAAAGCTACCCATTCTTCTTCTACTGTATTTCTTTCCCCCATTCCTATCAATTGTTCCCTTATGCTCTCCCTGAAACTCTGTACAACCTCTGGTTCTTTCAGTTTATCCAGGTCCCATCTCCTTAAATTCCCACCTTTTTGCAGTTTCTTGAGTTTTAATCTACAGTTCATAACCAATAGATTACATAAGAATACTATATATTCAGTTCATTACACATAACTCTGTTCTAACTAATCTCTTACTTTCTTAAAACAGAGAGTCAGTAAAGCACTTTGAGACATTAAATTTTCAGGGTTCTTGATAGATACGAAGATTTAACTTAATTAGAAGTGGAAGTCTTTGTCTTAAGATTTATCTTAGGATGAAAATAAGGTCTATATAGTTACGAGCTTTGTTTTGAGAATAGTTCCTCAGACACTTTCAGTACAAATGTCCATGAAATGTTTTGCGATTTGCGTATGTAATAGTAAATATACAAGGGGGTATGAAAAGTAATGCCTCCGCGTCACACAAAAATATGCAAAATTATGAGACCTCCAGAACTAGATTGTGTACAACAAGAAGAGAAGCTGTTAGGACGAATCAGAACACTTGCTCTAGGTTGGAGATTTAACGGAGCGATGGCATTTTAAATAACCAAATGTAATATGTTTTTTAAAAATAAACCACAGATCCGTTCCTGGCAAAACAATCCTGGTGTTAGTTTGTAAAGAAGCGGAGAAAATTCTGTCTGAAAATGGAAGTATCTGTATTGTTCGCAACATGTACAACAAGAGTACACAACACACGTCAACATCGGAAACATAGAAGACTAAGCCACTTCCTGTTTTACTTGCTTCGCTCCCAGAGAAAATTCAAAATAGGTGTAAAAGGCTTTTTCCCCGACTGAAAACTAAAATGGTTTGGTTGTCGCCGAGAACTGCAGAGTTAGACTTTGAAATGGTTGCGGTTAAAGTTATAAAAACAGTATGCTCCGAAACATGCATTTTCGATTGCAACCTTCACTTCAGCCAATGTTTGTGGAAGAAATTAGAAGGCTTGAGATTAAGCCTTTGAATACCAGTGATATATGCTGTTCTAGTTTATCTATTTATTTACTTATTTTTAAGTGCCGGTGTCTTTCCTGTCAAACCACCGATGCCATTTATTGCAGGACACAGACATCTAGTGATGCACTGAGGTATTTCTACTAATGTGGCGCACTGTAGCAGTCGCTTACAGCGTTCAGAATAACAGTGGGCGCCGAGGCTGTGCTGCGTGATAGTAGGAAATGGTGAGATGTAGTATTTTTATAGTGATCATACTGAGGAGATAACTGACAGTGAAAGTAAGTATATCTACAGTTACTGTAACCTAAATTTGAGTTTATACTAGTGCTTTTATGAACACTTTCGAAATGAAACCACTTTGGTAGTATATATTTGTAACACAAATTTATTAAATTTTATCCTCATTTTTGCTTGTTGTTTAGGACTGTAACTTGTTTTAAGCGTTATAAGCTCATGGAAGTTTCGAGATGGGGGATTGTTTCTAGGAAAACTGAGAAATTACTTTCAAATATGTGTCATGAAATAATGGGTGGTTGAAAACACCTTGTGCCAGTGGTACCAAAGCGAAACCGCTTCCTTAAATCAGTTCATTGTTTACTTGTTGCCAGTGTCTTGTGTTTTTTCCTTATGATGAAAATGAAGGTTAATTCTGTAAAAAAATTTAAAATTATATTCCAAAAGGAAACCACCTCCTTGAAATACTTTTCTGTTTACTTTTTCCCAATTTCTTCTTGTATTAGTTACTAATTCTGATGATAATAGTCCGTTTTGCAACAATTTTGAAATTAATTTTTTATATTTTTGGTACTCAAAGGGTTAACGGAGGAATACAGGGATTGAGAGAAGGCCAATTACTTTGTCGCATGTGTGCTGCAGTGGCACAACTGGCATTAAACTGTGTTGTGTTGATGAAGCGTGATGGCGATAAATGTTGTCCAGTGGAGAAAAAATCCACGCAGTTCGCAGACTACGTGCTCAATCAGTGAATAGAAAATGTAGTATAACAACTGAAATGTGCGACGTTTTTAACCAGCAGCACAGGACCAAGAACACTCTCGAAGGCTGGTACAAGAAACTCTTAATACATCAAAACATTCTAAGTATGCTTTGTAATAAATAAGCTGAAGGAAGATGTAGTAAATGCTATCTTTGAAGTTAAAAAGTATTCCATTAGCCTGTGTTTCCAAAAAGGAAAAATATACATAAATCTTGACAAAAGATTAAAAGACATTATAAAGATATATAACGACGTAACTGTCGTCTGCTTCACGTCTGCTGTGCAGCGAGCTACCTTAATTTAAGTATTAACTGTATTTTTCTTACTTGTCACTTCTTCTTCCGTGTGTTTTTGCTTTTAGGAAGCTTTAATTGGCTGGCTGGCTCTGAGCACTATGGGACTTAACTTCCAAGGTTATCAGTCCCCTAGAACTTAGAACTACTTATACCTAACTAACCTAAGGACATCACACACATCCATGCCCGAGGCAGGATTCGAACCTGCGACCGTAGCGGTCTCGCGGTTCCAGACTGTAGCGCCTAGAACGGCTCGGCCACACCGGCCGGCGGAAGCTTTAATTGTCGAGTGCTAGTAATAGTGTTCCATAGACTTCGTGTTTGTTTTGAATACAGTCAGAGAGAGTCCCTTTAGTCAACCATAGTGCCAATAGTGCTAGTGTTTGTTTTCAATACAGTCCAGAGACAGGTAGTGCTATTTTCATTGTTTTCTACAAGAAGTGGCTAGCAACCACAGTTTAGTCAGCCGCCTTTAGTGAATTAGCAGTCTAGTTAAAAGTTGATTAACTCTCTACAGTAAATTGATTTCTTAGGATGGATAGGATGTGTGAGTGCTGTGTACGGACGCAGGAGGAGCTGGCCACTGTTCGCGAACAGCTGAACGTGTTGATGGCCGCTGTCAGCCGTCCTCAGGCTGTTGCCTCGGAATGTAGCGGCAGTGGGGAGTCTGGTGCGTCGCATGGTACACCCCAGGTGTTACATGCTTCACCCACTGTCCCTGCTGTCGAGACATCTTCGCGGGTACCGGGCGGGGTTTGGCCACCCTCTCCCCAAGAGGAGTGGCGGGTTCGGCGGCGTTCACGGCGCACGAGGCGGAAGGTCAATGTGGAGGCTGGCCGTGTGGCAGGCGCCCGCTCTGCCTCTGAGTAGACATGTGGCCGTTCCTTCAGCAAGGTCCGAGCAGGCACACGGGGGGAGGGGTTTATTGGTTATTGGGAGCTCCAACGTTAGGCGGGTGATGGAGCCCCTTAGGGAAATAGCAGAAAGGTCGGGGAAGAAGGCCAGTGTTCACTCTGTCTGCTTGCCGGGGGGTCTCATCCGAGATGTGGAGGAGGCCCTTTTGGCGGCTATAGAGAGCACTGGGTGCACCCGACTTCAAATTGTTGCTAATGTCGGCACCATTGAGTCCTGCCGTCAGGGTTCAGAGGTCATCCTCAGTTCGTACAGGCGGTTGGCGGAACTGGTGAAGGCGGAAAGCCTCGCTCGCGGGGTGGAATCAGAGCTAACTACACTCCTGGAAATTGAAATAAGAACACCGTGAATTCATTGTCCCAGGAAGGGGAAACTTTATTGACACATTCCTGGGGTCAGATACATCACATGATCACACTGACAGAACCACAGGCACATAGACACAGGCAACAGAGCATGCACAATGTCGGCACTAGTACAGTGTATATCCACCTTTCGCAGCAATGCAGGCTGCTATTCTCCCATGGAGACGATCGTAGAGATGCTGGATGTAGTCCTGTGGAACGGCTTGCCATGCCATTTCCACCTGGCCCCTCAGTTGGACCAGCGTTCGTGCTGGACGTGCAGACCGCGTGAGACGACGCTTCATCCAGTCCCAAACATGCTCAATGGGGGACAGATCCGGAGATCTTGCTGGCCAGGGTAGTTGACTTACACCTTCTAGAGCACGTTGGGTGGCACGGGATACATGCGGACGTGCATTGTCCTGTTGGAACAGCAAGTTCCCTTGCCGGTCTAGGAATGGTAGAACGATGGGTTCGATGACGGTTTGGATGTACCGTGCACTATTCAGTGTCCCCTCGACGATCACCAGTGGTGTACGGCCAGTGTAGGAGATCGCTCCCCACACCATGATGCCGGGTGTTGGCCCTGTGTGCCTCGGTCGTATGCAGTCCTGATTGTGGCGCTCACCTGCACGGCGCCAAACACGCATACGACCATCATTGGCACCAAGGCAGAAGCGACTCTCATCGCTGAAGACGACACGTCTCCATTCGTCTCTCCATTCACGCCTGTCGCGACACCACTGGAGGCGGGCTGCACGATGTTGGGGCGTGAGCGGAAGACGGCCTAACGGTGTGCGGGACCGTAGCCCAGCTTCATGGAGACGGTTGCGAATGGTCCTCGCCGATACCCCAGGAGCAACAGTGTCCCTAATTTGCTGGGAAGTGGCGGTGCGGTCCCCTACGGCACTGCGTAGGATCCTACGGTCTTGGCGTGCATCCGTGCGTCGCTGCGGTCCGGTCCCAGGTCGACGGGCACGTGCACCTTCCGCCGACCACTGGCGACAACATCGATGTACTGTGGAGACCTCACGCCCCACGTGTTGAGCAATTCGGCGGTACGTCCACCCGGCCTCCCGCATGCCCACTATACGCCCTCGCTCAAAGTCCGTCAACTGCACATACGGTTCACGTCCACGCTGTCGCGGCATGCTACCAGTGTTAAAGACTGCGATGGAGCTCCGTATGCCACGGCAAACTGGCTGACACTGACGGCGGCGGTGCACAAATGCTGCGCAGCTAGCGCCATTCGACGGCCAACACCGCGGTTCCTGGTGTGTCCGCTGTGCCGTGCGTGTGATCATTGCTTGTACAGCCCTCTCGCAGTGTCCGGAGCAAGTATGGTGGGTCTGACACACCGGTGTCAATGTGTTCTTTTTTCCATTTCCAGGAGTGTATTTGTAGTATCGTTCCCAGAACCGATCGCGGTCCTCTGGTTTGGAGCCGAGTGGAAGGCTTAAACCAGAGGCTCAGACGATTCTGCGGAGATCTGGGGTGCAAATTTCTCGACCTCCGCTATCGGGTGGAGAAATGTAGGGTCCCCCTGAATAGGTCAGGCGTGCACTACACGCCGGAAGCGGCTACAAGGGTAGCGAGTACGTGTGGAGTGCACATGTGGGTTTTTTAGGTTAGAGAATTCCCTCCCTAGGCCCGACAAGACGCCTCCTGAGACGCGGCAAGATAGGAGTAGGCAAAATCCAACAGGGATTAACAGTATTAATATGCTAATAGTAAACTGCACGAGCGTCTATAGAAAGGTCCCAGAGCTGCTCTCATTAATAAACGGTCACAACGCCCATATAGTACTAGGGACAGAAAGTTGGCTGAAACCAGACGTAAACAGTAATGAAGTCCTAAACTCAGATTGGAATGTATATCGCAGAGACAGGCTGGGCAGTGAAGGGGGAGGCGTGTTTATAACGATAAGAAGTGCAATAGTATCGAAGGAAATGACGGAGATCCGAAATGTGAAATAATTTGGGTGAAGGTCACGGTTAAAGCAGGCCCAGACATGGTAATTGGATGTCTCTATAGGCCCCCTGGCTCAGCAGCTGTTGTGGCTGAGCACTTGAAGGATAATTTGGATAATATTTCGAGTAGATTTCCCCACCATGTTATAGTTCTGGGTGGAGGTGTTAATTGGCCGGATATAGACTGGGAGACTCAAACGTTCATAACGGGTGGCAGGGACATAGAAGCCAGTGAAATTTTTTTAAGTGCTTTATCTGAAAACTACCTTGAGCAGTTAAACAGAGAACCGACTCGTGCCGATAACATATTAGACCTTCTGGTAACAAACAGACCCGAACTATTTGAGACAACGCAGAACAGGGAATCAGCGATCATAAAGCGGTTACTGCATCGATGATTTCAGCCGTAAATAGAAATATTAAAAAAGGTAGGAAGATTTTTCTGTTTAACAAAAGTGACAAAAGGCAAATTACAGAGTACCTGACGGCTCAACACAAAAGTTTTGTCTCAAGTACAGATAGTGTTGAGGATCAGTGGACAAAGTTCAAAACCATCGTACAATATGCGTTAGATGCGTATGTGCCAAGCAAGATCGTAAGAGATGGAAAAGAGCCACCGTGGTACAACAACCGAGTTAGAAAACTGCCGCGGAAGCAAAGGGAACTTCACAGCAAACATATACATAGCCAAAGCCTTGCAGACAAACAAAAATTACGCGAAGCGAAATGTAGTGTGAGGAGGGCTATGCGAGAGGCGTTCAATGAATTCGAAAGTAAAGTTCTATGTACTGACTTGGCAGAATATCCTAAGAAATTTTGGTCTTATGTCAAAGCGGTAGGTGGGTCAAAACAAAATGTCCAGACACTCTGTGACCAAAATGATACTGAAACAGAGAATGACAGACTAAAGGCCGAAATACTAAATGTCTTTTTCCAAAGCTGTTTCACAGAGGAAGACTGCACGGTGGTTCCTTCTCTAGATTGTCGCACAGATGACAAAATGGTAGATATCGAAATAGACGACAGAGGGATAGAGAAACAATTAAAATCGCTCAAAAGAGGAAAGGCCGCTGGACCTGATGGGATATCAGTTCGATTTTACACAGAGTACGCGAAGGAACTTGCCCCTCTTCTTGCAGCGGTGTACCGTAGGTCTCTAGAAGTGCGTAGCGTTCCAAAGGATTGGAAAAGGGCACAGGTCATCCCCGTTTTCAAGAAGGGACGTCGAACAGATGTGCAGAACTATAAACCTATATCTCTAACGTCTGTTGTAGAATTTTGGAACACGTATTATGTTCGAGTATAATGACTTTTCTGGAGACTAGAAATCTACTCTGTAGGAATCAGCATGGGTTTCGAAAAAGATGGTCGTGTGAAACCCAGCTCGCGCTATTCGTCCACGAGACTCAGAGAGCCATAGACACGGGTTCCCAGGTAGATGCCGTGTTTCTTGACTTCCGCAAGGCGTTCGATACAGTTCCCCACAGTCGTTTAATGAACAAAGTAAGAGCATATGGACTATCAGACCAATTGTGTGATTGGATTGAAGAGTTCCTAGATAACAGAACGCAGCATCTCATTCTCAATGGAGAGAAGCCTTCCGAAGTAAGAGTGATTTCAGGTGTGCCGCAGGGGAGTGTCATAGGACCGTTTTTATTCGCAATATACATAAATGACCTTGTGGATGTCATCGGAAGTTCACTGAGGCTTTTTGCAGATGATGCTGTGGTGTATCGAGAGGTTGTATCAATGGAAAATTGTACTGAAATGCAGGAGGATCTATCTGCAGCGAATAGACGCATGGTGCAGGGAATAGCAAATGAATCTCAGTGTAGACAAGTGTAATGTGCTGCGAATACATAGAAAGATAGTTCCCTTATCATTTAACTACAAAATAGCAGGTCAGCAACTGGAAGCAGTTAATTCCATAAATTATCTGGGAGTACGCATTAGGAGTGATTTAAAATGGAATGATCATATAAAGTTGATCGTCGGTAAAGCAGATGCCAGACTGAGATTCATTGGAAGAATCCTAAGGAAATGCAATCCGAAAACAAAGGAAGTAGGTTACAGTGCACTTGTTCACCCACTGCTTGAATATTGCTCACCAGTGTGGGATCCGTACCAGATAGGGTTGATAGAAGAGATAGAGAAGATCCAACGGAGAGCAGCGCGCTTCCTTACAGGATGATTTAGTAATCGCGAAAGCGTTACGGAGATGATAGATAAACTCCAGTGGAAGACTCTGCAGGAGAGACGCTCAGTAGCTCGGTACGGGCTTTTGTTAAAGTTTCGAGAACATACCTTCACCGAAGAGTCAAGCAGTATATTGCTCCCTCCTACGTATATCTCGCGAAGAGACCATGAGGATAAAATCAGAGAGATTAGAGCCCACACAGAAGCATACCGACAATCCTTCTTTCCACGAACAATACGAGACTGGAGTAGAAGGGAGAACCGATAGAGGTACTCAGGGTACCCTCCGCCACACACCGTCAGGTGGCTTGCGGAGTATGGATGTAGATGAAGATGTAGACTCGCGGAATGTAGGAATATGTTTAAAATCTGGCTTTTCTAGAAAAATTGAGTAAGAATATTTGAATAATTGAATGAATTAAATAGGATAACATGTTTAGTCATTTTCTGTGATAACTGCAGAAAAATAAAAAAAGATAAAAAAATAAAAATTAAAAAATTAAATTAAACTTAGCCAGTCCTAAGCCTGGATAAAATGTGAAAAGTTGTTCTTACTACTAAAACGATCGAAAAGTCCACAGATAAAATATTTGTGGTCAGGAGCACTACCTTCACGTGACTGGTCGCAAATTCCGTAATTGGAAAGTTGCTCGTTTGATAAGATAGTCGCTGTCTGAATTCTTGATTCCTATGGTACATCTCGATACTTTCAGGACTTCTGAACAGGTAATTAGATATTTGTAATGACAAACTAACAAGATTTGTTATTGGTGTGTAGCTACAAACAAAAGAGAGGACCTGTTGCCTAGTGCTCAAGCAAGCGTACTGTATAATGCATCATAACTTCTTATACTCTTGAAGACCTCGTGACAGTAAACGAGAAATCTTTACTTTCAAACGTCCAATTCAAAATTTTTCTTGCCTATAGTTCTTCAGTTTTCTGCCATCGTATTTCAAATGTAATGAGTTCCACCGTAGTAAATACATTCTGCAACTGCTAAAAACCCTGTAAAGAGGAAATTGATGCAGATGCAGGATTTTCTGCGTCGCCGTGGATGAATTCCAGGATGATTCCGCATCTGTAATCTCTCGTCAAGTAACGCACTGATGTCCTACACCATAAATCAGTTAACCACGATCACCAGAATCCAGGGAAAAAAATAAATTCAACCTCCAATTCGCGCCTGTTAGTGTTCTGTTTTTCTTTTTACTATATCACGAACCAAAAAATGTACTGTTTGTTAGCAATTTCGTTATTACCCCTGAGAAACACACACACATATATATATATATATATATATATATATATATATATATATATATATATATCGCGCTTGTGCACGTACCTGCGAAAACGATTTTAATCGAGAGTGAGAAACACAACGAGAGATAAAGATGTAACTTCAGTTACGGAATGAGGAAATTCCTCGTCTTGAATTACTGGAGAGACGTTTCCCACGGTTCGTGTCGCTTAGTCCGATTTCGAGGTTATCATCGAATGGCGAAGAAGAAACTGTTTTTGTCGCGAACGCGTAGTGTGTGTTTACCGGAGCAGCGCCAAGGGCGGCGCGGGCGAGGCGTCCGGAGACTTGGACGCCCGGTAGGGAGGGGAGCGCGACAGGAATGCGACCTTGGAGAGCGGGCTGCTCCTCTACCTGCCTAACCCCCGTCTTTTCATTAGTTTTTTACAGCTCGCCGAGCCTGCTGCCAATGGCACGCGAGAAGTGTACTCGCAGCCGGCCAAGCCGTCTCCGCAATTTAAAACTCTGCGGCCAAAGAATTCCAATGACTGTCGCCAGCGGTAGCATGTTGTTGCACGCCAATGATTTCTAAGTAAATCTAGGCTTACCTTTGGAAGATTTTAAATAGAGCTTCTTATAGCAACTCGTCCTTTGTGTACACAGACCTGCTCATTAAGAGCCAAAAACATCCGACATTTTGCCGACGTATCCTCCGAACATAGTCAAATCAATAAAAG
Organism: Schistocerca nitens; assembly: GCF_023898315.1. Classification (NCBI taxonomy): domain Eukaryota; kingdom Metazoa; phylum Arthropoda; class Insecta; order Orthoptera; family Acrididae; genus Schistocerca; species Schistocerca nitens. The sequence goes on along the minus strand of NC_064617.1, from coordinate 923,745,364 downwards.
ATCGGGTGCCTATTCAGGAAAGCAAAAGTCACATTATTATTTATTCAGGCTTCTGTCGTAATTGTGTACAATTTCTCGGTGGTGACTGGTTTCGAACATTATTTCAAATGTTTGTTAGAGGGTAATTCCACTGATTCACTTACAAGACGCGAACTTTGGCGTAAGTTTTGTTTACATTATCGTATACTGCCAGTTACCGGATTGTTTCAGTAAAGTACAGTTTGTGTTGTTAGTCCAGTTCAGAAATAAGTGAAAAGTTCATACAGTCAGACGCAGTTCCTTGTTTTCTTTTGTCTCGTCACGTAAACAGTGCGAAGTTATTTTATTTAAAAACTTTCGAACTAGTCTTTTGTTTACATACAGTGTGCGTACAGTAAAGTCTATTCAGTTGTGATTACATTATTTAACAGATACTGAATTTAAGTGAGTGCTAAGTTCGTGTTGTAAGCGAAAGTAAATAACTTTTACGTTTTAGAAAACACCTGAGGTGCTAAACGGTAAGCCCATTTTTGCTGCTCATAAATAACGAACATTCGTGTAGTGTGAAGCGTGCTAAGTGATTTAATCCTGTTTTTAAGCGTGTAATCTGTCTTGCAATGCGTGATAGGTGTGGATGGTGCCGTAGGATGGTCAAAGAGGGAGTGGTATGTGTAGACTGTGGGATGGAATTTCGCTGGGGTGATTGTAGTGTGGAACTGAATGGGAAACTCAATGAGGCTCTGCAAAAAAGACAAGAGAATCGCTGAACAGGAGACAAAGATTTGTGCCCTTCAGGATGAATTAGATCACGCGAAATTGGAACTAGACAGACTGAAGTGGGAAAAAGGTCGTGGGAACTGGGTAAAGGTAACACGCAATGGGCGAAAGGGGAACAGCTCATCAGCTTCTTCTATATTTGAACTATCAATATCGAATAAATTTGGCTCGTTATCTGAAGTGGGGAGGGGAGGTGGGGGGGGGGGGGGGAGAGTCTCATACAGCTGTGGGTTACAGTAGAGTGCAGCAGGTTTCTAGCCAGAAACTCAAAGTAGGTCGGTACCAAAAGAGAGTAGGAAGAAAAGAGTCTTGCTGCTAGGTAGTAGCCTTGGGAGGGGTGTAGGCCAGGTGGTGCAGAAAAAGTGAGGAGTAGGGTACCAGATCACAAGTATTGTGAAGCCAAGTGCTGACCTTAGCCAGGTGACAGAGGGCATTGGAAAACTGTACAAAGGTTTTGGCAAAGAGGATCACGTCATTATAGTAGGTGGAGCAGGAAATAGCCTGGCTAAGAACAGAAATAACAGCATTAGGGGTGACCTGGATAAAATAGGAGTAGCAACTACACACACAAATGTGAACTTTGTGGAAGTCCTACAGCGCCATGACCAGCCCTGCTGCTGTGAACCGTGTTAACTCTGAGTTGACCAGGTTACTGCTGACTGAAATGAATTCTCATACGAGAGCAGTGCCCGTTGCTACAGTTGTGAAATGGTGTTGTACTAGACACGGCCTGCACCTGAATAGAAGAGGGAAAGATAAGTTGTCTGAACTTCTTGCAGGAAATGTACAGGGGGCCACCATCACACAATGCAAGATGTGGTTAATGGTGTCAGAGCGGCACCTTTTCCTTAGGTTAGAATCAAGTTTCAGGCATCCTGTTTTGAAAGAAGTCACTGTAACAGTAGAGCCCCACAAGAATGCTCAGAAAAGTAAGGTTAGCTTATTCCACCAAAATATTAGAGGATTGAGTAACAAGGTAGAAGAGCTTCTAGCCTGATTGTAAAATTTAGAGGAAAAGATAGACATCTTGTGCCTGTCTGAGCACGACATAACCAAAGGATTCGATAAGTTACATATAAAAGATTACAGTCTAACAGCTTACTCCTGCAGAACTAATATGGGAAAAGGAGGAGTTGTTGCATATATTAGGGTAGAACACAAGGTCAAAAGCTTTGACACAAGTAGATTTTGTAGTGATTAGCACATAGTAGTGTGTGTTTGTGGATTAATGCTGAAAAACAGTTCACTTTTAATTGTAACAGTATATGGATTGCCACTGGGAAATTTTGAATCATTTATGAGGAACCTGGATTCTTTACTGTGCTGCCTGTCAGACATCAGCAAGCAGTTAATAATCTGTGGTGACTTCAATGTAGATTTTCTAAACGAATCTGATAGGAAAAATGATCTGGAAACCTTATTTGGATACTACAACTTGCTGCCAATAGTTAACTTTTCAACACGGGCAGTAAAGACAGTAGGTCCTTAAGTGCTACTGTTTTATTTGATGAGGCACAAAGCAAGAAAACAACTATTTACCCCGTAATAAATGCTCTCTCTGATCGTGATGCACAGTTAGTCAGGATAAATGACATAGTGCCTTACATTGTGGATACACCTCAGTGGAAGTCAGAATCATTAAAGACTACAGGGCAGATTTTTGGGAAGGTGATGTATGCTAGAATAGTATCTCACCTTGGCAACAATAATTCACTCAGCAAATCACAGTGTGGGTTTCAGAAAGGTTGCTCTATTGAGATGCCATTTACATGTTCACACACCATATATTACAAGCATTAAATAACAAAATAACACCGCTAGGTTTTTTCTGTGACCTACCAAGGCATTGGATTGTGTGAATCATACTATACGAGGTACTCCTAGATAAATTGAAGTTTCATGCGACTGATGATACAGCTAACCAATGGATCATCTCATATCTAACCAAAATAATGCAGAAAGTTGTACTTAGTAGTAATTCAACTAACATAAATCTGACTGGGGAGAAATCGCTTATGGGGGTTCCCCAAGGCTCAATCTTAGGTCCACTACTGTTTCTCATATATGTAAATGATGTACCGTCCATTGTACAACAAGCAAAATGAGTTCATTTAGCACATGACACCAGTATTGTAATCACTCCCAGTATAGATACAGAAATGGAAGAAATGGTGAACAAAGTTCTCAAAAGTATCATTGACTGGTTTTCTGCGAATGGTCTCACCCTGAATTTCACAAAGACATATCATACTCAGTTCTGTACCTCTAGGATTACTGCACCAATGATAAGTGTAACACATGGTGAAGAAATAATACATAGTGTGCGCACTTCAGTATTCTTAGATGTCCATACTGATGAGAATTTAAATTGGAAAAAAAAATTTCGAACTCCTAAAACAACTTAGTTCAGCCATATTTTCACTTAGAATCATAGCAAACTTTGGGGAGAAGAAATCAGTAAGCTGACATATTTTCCTTATTTTCATTCAGTAATGTCATATGGAATAATGTTCTGAGATAACTCATCTTTTAAGACAGAAAGTCTTCATTGCCCAAAAACGTGCTGTAAGAATAATATGTGGTGCTCACCCGCGATCATCTTGTAGACGTCTGTTTAAGGAGTTGGGCATTCTGATTACCGCTTTATAGTATATTTATTCCCTCATGAAGTTTGTTGTAAATAATCCACTTCAGTTCAAAAGGAACAATGAGGTACATAATTACAATAGTAGAAGAAAAGATGATAATCATCACTCAACATTAAGGTAGTCTTTAGCACAGAAAGGGGTGCACAACGCCGCAACAAAAATTTTTGACCGTTTACCCAATGATATAAAAAGAGACAGCAAGGTAAAATTTGAAGATAAATTGAAAAAGTTTCTCCTTGACAACTCTGTAGAATAATTTCTATGTTTGTAATGTGTCAAAGGTGGTGGGTAGCAATTGCTAACTCAATCTACATTTCTCGTTTTCATTTCGGGATGATAATAATAATAATAATAATAATAATAAGAAGAAGAAGAAGAAGAAGAAGAATATGGTGATGTTTAGAGTACAAATAGATGTACAAATTAATTTGCAGTATGAATGAAAACTGACTCGTTCCACATCATGACGATTTATCATGCGAAATAATCCATGTAACATGAAAGTAACTAACTACGTGAAACAGATCTGCACAGTAAGTGTGTTATGAACATAATACAGAAGTGGTACATTTAAGAGACTAATTTATACTAATATTCTGCTATGATAGTCGTTTAAGGCTTCACTCATAGCCTTCTTGACAGCCAAACGCATTTCATTCAGCATCTCCCTATCTACAGTCTTTGCTACAACTGCCTCATAGTCACTGATATTAGTTTCTATATGGGCATTCTCAGAGAGGTCAGATCTATTTGTTGCTATTAGATCGAAGATATTTTCACCATGACTGGGCTTCCAAAGAAGTTGTTCAGAGTAGTTCTCACAGAAGACATTTAGTAACGTTTCGGAGGACGTCCTGTAGCCGCCAGCCGAGGATCTGAATTTCCTTGCACGGCGATCTCTTACTGAAAGCTATGGAGCGTTCACGTGACGAAATATAAGTGGTTGTCCAAGACATCACTTAGCTGCATTCCCGTAAGCTGTCTGAATATTTTATACGCCAGGAGAAACTCATGTTCCACAGATAATGTTGTCTATCATCAGTGCTGCAACTGGCTATTACCGCCGGATAAAGCATGCTTGCATTAATCGGGGAACTTGTGCGATAAAACAACAGACGTTGAAGTTCTCAAAACCTGCGTCAGTTACACCAAGAGCCTGTGCATGAAGTTTGGCGTACAATTAGTGTCACATGAAACTGGACCAAACTTTTCTCCGTCATCTCATAACTCCAATAGGTATCTGAATAATATACTGCAACCTTTGCTTTATTTTTTTTTTTACAGAAATCTACAACTTACGAAATGACCTACGATTATTTCATGTAGTATCTCATAATACTGTCTTCAATGCATTGGTCGTCTATGCTCTTGCACTGGTCTTTTTAATTCGACTACATCTCACATCTTTTATCGGCATTGTACAAGTTGACCTTTAGTTTGTATCACTTTCTCCTAAGAGGAGCCACCTTCTCCTGCGATACTTCTGACACTGTTCTCTGAAGCGTCCTATTTTTAAATAACGATTACTTACAATCTATTGTGCCCGGCTCCTAATACAAGTTAATGTTTCTTAATGTCCCTTTCTATACCAAGCATAAATTACAACGGATCACAGATAGCAAACATTGAATGTTAATAAGATGCCGAAAAGGTGGTCAGACTCCCCACTGTAACCGGCATTGACGGCAGCACAGCACTTACTCAAACGCCTGAAATGTACTTCAGCCAACGGATCGACTGACTGTGCTTCTTTTGTGTGAAAAAGAAAGTTCTCACAATGAGATCTCGCCGCATACTGAAGTTTCTGAATCTACATGTAGGCCTACATACACACTAGGTAAGCCAAAGTATAAACCAAAGAGAACGGTACTTCGTACCAGTATTAGCGCTTTTCTTGCCAATTCCACTCGCCTATTGAGCGGAGGACACATGACTGCATGCCTCTGCACGCTTTTTAACTTATCCGAGTGACATGCTCAAGATTTTCAGCACCATGTTTGTAATCGGATACTATCCAGACTTCCTCTCTGTTATAGCTATTATCTTACATTTACGTGCACTTAAAAATAGTTGACTTAAGTTACACCACGGGGGTAGTTTTGAGATCATTAGACAGCTTATTGAGCTTCTTTGACCACGCCATGTGTCAACTTCGCTTCTATTGAGCATTCGGTGCATAGTATGAGCTACTGGATTCCGACAGTCAAACATTCGTCAAACCAATCAAATATCTCCGAAGACACTCCGTTTGTGGAGTTTTGGTTTGCGGTGGACGATGTGGTTTAGTGCTGAACATTTTTCGGAAAGATAGGATGACGGAATTTGTTTTTAACCTATATCTGCGGTTTGCAACAATTCACATGTCAGTAAAGCAAGCTTGGTCTCATATAAGTCATTTTTCCTGGAACAGTTCTGATTCTCTGAGAGAATCTTCGGGCTTAGAATATACCTGGTTCCTGTAACAGACGGTCGGTCGTCAGCGATATTGGTCTGTAACTCTCTACATCCGATCTTTTATTCTTTTTGTAAACAAGAGTTGTTCCAGACAAAAGTGACTCTTCGCCGCGCGAGAGTTTCTTGATAAATATGAGCAAGGAAAGGGGCTGGTACTACGGGGCGTCAATTTAAAGCCTGAATGGAATTCTGTCAGCGCCACGTGCCTTGTTCACTTTAAGTAGCCTTAATATGTTTTCAGTACTGAAAGTGCTTCAATCAATATCTGTCCTTTGAGAGTCCATGCATTTATTTGTTACTCTCATGCGTAAACGCGTTTTAAATGAGTATCTAATACTTCTAATTTCTGTCTGCTGTCTACAGTCTCAACATCAGAAAGACACAAGGGACACGTAATGGATGGTCTGGAACCGTTTTCACAGATGCACGCGTTGCTTTTAAATTTTCTGTTTGCGTTTCCTGTACTCTGTTTCGTAGTGAGTGTAGGAGTCTCTGTTATCGCAATATTCTCAGAATGCCAGTAAGTGGGTGTTGGTGTCGTTATTACTTTATTTGATACGTCTTTGTCCAGACCTCGGTTTATAATGTACTTCAGCAGCAAAGACTATTGTTCTACCTTTACTCGAACCTGAAGTAGATGTTCACTCTCCGCCCTGTAAATCAACTGTCTATCAGTTCGAACAAATATAATTATTCTGGTAACTTCCTAGATGACATTTCTGTCTTTGGTGACCGTCGTTGCTGTAATAGCATAGTGTCCGTTAACCCCTCTATCAACAGAGACACACTTAAAAAAACCGGGTCTCTGTGTACTCAGCACATCCGAAACATTGTTTTCGCGTGGTGGTTGGCGGATTCGTTGTTAAAGGCACGTGTCAGACAGTGTATTCAGTATTACTTCGTGAGGCCAATTGCCCTTACCACCAATAACGTATGCGTAGTCTTGCCAGTCACCACTTACTACCATCTTATGCTCGATGTAGTCCCTTTCTATCGTATTCAGGCTGTCTATGAATGACTCTACGATCTAGTCCATATTAGTTCGGAGTCGGATTCATTTTGGATCTCACTAGGACTCTGCATTGGTCAATGTCCCTCAATTAGATTGCTGATAGACGTCTTCCAAGGGGGAGCAGACAACTGGAAAAAGATTAAAAAACGGTGAAATGATTACATTCTACGACTCGTAGAATGGAATGTCAGAAATCTGAACGTGGCATGGAAGCTATAAAAATCTGGAAAGATGTATGTAATGGCTTAATGTAGATATTGGAGGAGTCAGTGTATTGAAAAGGAAATATCAGCAGCAGCAGAAAATAGTATAACGAGAGTGGAATCCTTTATGAAAAAGAAAGTGTGGGAAAGAGTGAAATAATGTGAACATTTCAGTGATAGAATTATTTTCATCAGATTCGACAGCATACCAACAAAAACATTTCAGGTATACATGCCGATGTGACAAGCAGAAGAGATTGAACGTATACGAGGGCATTGAAGGGTAACTCAGTATGTAAAAGGATATGAAAATGTAGTTATCTATATCTATATACCTCTATCCATAAATGAAAACCGGCCATAAAGAATAAACAGGAAGTCACTATGCTTGGAACAGCTTTCATGGTCAAACGGAATCCAACATAACCCATAACAAACTTTGGGTCCCCATCGGAGCGCATATCCCTTCCCTCGTTTAGATCAGCCAACAAGGGCCATGTCATCGTAAATGCATGTACACCTACCAACAATGACAACAGCAAAAATCCAGAAATAGTCGAACAATTTTGCGAGACACTAGAAACTGAGACCTCAAAAATATTAAAGCACCACATAAAACTACTCGTAGGAGACTTCAATGCACAGATCGGTAGAGAAGAGAAATACAAAACAACAGTAGGAAATTTTCCTGCGCACAAACGCACCAGAATGGAGAAAGGCTCATTAACTTCTGCAGACAATTTGGCTTAAAGCTAATGTCAGACTTTTTCAGGAAATCACCAAGGAGAAAGTGAATCTGGTCTTCCGCTAATACACATTTAGGCTTCTATTAATAGGAACATGTGGCAATAACCAAACAAAACCAAAGGGAAATCATGACCGTACGGGTCAGAAGAGGACTAGACATAGATTCATATCTCTTTTTAACAGAAATAAAAGCCAAATTTCAGTCTAAAAACCGAACTGCAAAATTCAAAAAGTCCATAGAATAAACACAAAATTTGTTAGATCACAGAAACGAATTCGTTGAAAAGATTCACACAAAGAGCATGGGAAATTGGGATGAAATCAGAGAAGCAATGGTAGGAACGGTGAAAGAACTAGAACAACCACGGAAAAGAAGGGAACATGGGTGGTGGAATAAGATATATGACGAAGCGATAGAACGTAGACTAACTGCTTGGAAAAAATGGAACTCCTTCCAAAAGGTACGACATCGGAACACATTCACTGATATCAGAAAACAAACATCAAAAATTATCCAACAGAGAAATTAAAATATGACAAAAAAACGATTAGACGAAATAGATACAAAATTTCAGACAGAACAATACTAGGGACTTCGACAAAGTTTTCAAAGAAGAAATAAGAGATTGCAAGCCGATGAACCTACAATTCAAAGATTCAGCAGGCTAGCTGATTACCAACGACAAAGACAATTGTGAGTTACGAGCAAAGCCGACCGCGGTGGCCGTGCGGTTCTAGGCGCTTCAGTCCGGAACCGCGTGACTGCTACAGTCGCAGGTTCGAATCCTGCCTCGGGCATGGATGTGTGTGATGCCCTTAGATTAGTTAGGTTTAAGTAGTTCTCAGTTCTAGGAGACTGATGACCTCAGAAGTTAAGTCCCATAGTGCTCAGAGCCATTTGAACCCTTTTTTTTCGTTGAGGTGTGGCAACTGGGAGGTAAGCGGGCAGCTGAAATCATTTATGAAGTTATTAAAGATTGCTAGGAGAAAGGAAGAATGGAGAACGACTAGAAACTAGCTACAACCCATCCACCACATAAGAAGGGCGACAGGACAGATACCAACAATTACCGAGGCATATCTCTGCTTCCGGTCACCTACAAAATTGCATCAAATCAGACAGTACTAATGAAATCAGATTACGATATTTGGGCAGCATAATAACTGACAAATACAAAGTAGAGAAGATGTGAAGTGGAGACTGGCAGGAAAACGTTTCTGAAAGGAGAATTTTTTTAACATTTTAATGTTAGGAAATCTCTTCTGACGGGTTATGTCTAGTGTGTAACCTTGTACGGAAGTGAAATGAGAACGATACACAGTTCAGACAAGAGGGGAATAGCCGCTTTTGAAATGTGGTGTTAAAGAGTAATATTGAGGATTAGATAGGTAGATCGAATAATTAATGAGGAGGTGCTGAATGGAATTTGGGAGTTTTGTGTTCTTGACCGAAAGAGAGCAACACACTACAATTGAGGTGTACATTTGGCACAGAACAATTGTACTTTTATTAACACTAATGAACTGAATAGAAGAACACAGGTGGAGCTGTTAGGCCATGGTCGGCCAAAATGGGTAGGCTGCTCGATGATGGGTGGCAGTCAAAGTCCAGTGAGGCGGAAGCCCTGGGTGGTTGGAGAAGGCTTCTAGTGAGGCGGAAGCCCTCGGTGGTCAGAGGTGGCGACCAGCGAGGCGGCAGCCGTGGAAGGTTGGAGAGGCGTCCAGCGCGGCGGGAGTGAGACGGACGGAGATGGCGTCCAGCGGGGTGGGAGCCCTGGACGGTCAGAGGTGTACATGACGAGCGCTTGCTGAGCTCTGGCCGCAGAGTGGCCGAGCGCCGCCCTAAACATCCGCCTCACAGAAGAATTCAGACCCGCACTCAGTGGGCACGAAATTTTGTGGAAGAGTAGTGGTGCCTACGACGGCAGCAACATGTACTGCAATATGCGTGCTGCCAGTGCGAGACTGGCGTCAACTAGTGCTCTGGCGATCGCTTGAAAACAACCTGACATATTATCGTTGTGTCGCGCACTTTGCATGCCATCTCCCACAGTAACGTTTCCTGCTCACTGTACCCGTGGCAACCTGTGGTACGTACACGCCTGTACGATTGGTTGTACTGCAGGCAGCCACCTGAAAAGGAGTTTATGGCAAAATTCCAACGAAGGAATGGTTGAGTCGATGAGAATCCTCCTCAGGTATCAATGAACAGTGGTTTGGTAATGGGGGTTAAATTGTAGATGGAGATGAAGGCTTGACTACAGCGAGCAGATTCGAATGGATCTATGTAGTTTTGCGGAAACTGAGAGGCTTGCACAGGACAGGCAGCCCCGAAGAATTGCATCATACCAGTTATCAGCCTGAAGACTACAGCAACTAAAGCAATATTTATTCGTACGTAGAATACGAAAGCTAAAATTCTAAGGGTATATATAAAGAATGGGACCAACCATATAGCCAAGAAAAATTGTAGATTTCTGTGGAATTCACATTATAGTTAAAATTAGGGCGATAGAATAGTCCCGATTATCTGTTGTCCATAGTACAATTATATCACAATATCAGTAGATGGCAACACGCATCACTTGTCCAAATCTGTCATTTATTTAGCACAGCACATTTCGTGACGACATGATCCCATTAAAAATGTCATTACGTACAGTATGAAATACACTGAAATGATAGAAATGATAGAAGTCATCGGATGCTCTTAATATCGTGTCATACCTCTTTTTGCCCTGCGTAATGCAAGAACACGATGTGGCATGTCCTCAACAAGTCTTTGGAAATCTCTTGCAGAAATATTGAGCCATGCCTGTCTCTGTGGCCATCCATAATTCCCGTAAATGTTCCATGGGATTCGTGTCGTGCGATCTGGGTGGCCAAATCGTTCGCTCGAGTTGTCTAGAATGTGGCCTGATGACATGACATCGTTGTTTGGGAACATAAAATGAATGAATGACTTCAAATGATTTCCGAGAAGCCAAAGATAACCATTTGCAGTCAATGATCGGTACAGTTGGACCAGGGCATCCAGTCCATTCCACATAAACACAGCCCACGCCATTATGGAGCCACCACCAGCTTGCACGGTGTCTTGTTGGCAACTTGGTTCATGGCCCCGTGGGGGGCACCACACTCGAACCATACCATTAGCTCTTACCAACTGAAATGGGACTCCTCTGACCGGCCACGGTTTTCTAGTCGTCTAAGGTGCAAGCGAGAAGGAGCCCAGGAGAGGCACTGCTGGCGATGTCGTGTTAACGCATAGGCACTCGCGTCGATCGTCTGTTGCCATAGTTCAGAACGCCGGATTTCGCCGCACTATCCTAACGGGTAGGTTCATCGTACGTCACACATTGATTTCTGCAGTTACTTCACGCAGTGGTGGTTGTCCTTTAGTACTGACAACGCTAAGTAAACGTTGCTGCTCTCGGGCGTCAAGTGAAGGCCCCGCGTTGCCCGTAGTGAGAGGCAGTAACTGAAATTCGGTATTCTTGGCACACTTTTCACATTAAAGATCTCAAAATATTGAATTACCTAACAATTTCCGTTATAAAATGTTCCATGTGTCTAGCTCGCAACTACCATTCCAAGTTCAACGTCTCTTAATTTCCGTCTTACGTCCATAATCACGTCGGAAAGCTTTTCGCGTGAATCAAAGAGTACAAAAAACAGCTCCGCCAATGCACTGCCCTTTTATACCTTGTGTACGCGATACTACCGCAATTTGTATGTGTGCATATCGCTATTCCATAACTTTTCAGAGTAATAAGCAAGCAGCAGACATACAAGATTGTGTGTTATACATATCATGGTATAACATTCATAATTTCTGTTCATGCCAAACACTCTCCCAAAGCTCCGTTTACTAACGAAAGTAAGTCAGAGAACAGAGCTCTGGGAGATTGTTAAGCGCTGCTGGCAATTATGAACGTTTTACCACGATACGCACAACAGAGAATCTCGTATGTTTGATAATGTAAATTTGCTGCTCGCTTATTATTTTTGACTGTACCTAGTGTCAAATTAATTTTCAGAACTTGATAATGGGATTATGTCGCCCCAGAACATGTTGTGTTAAATAAATCACATATTTGGGCAACTGATGAATGTTACCCTGTATCACACAGTAATAGGAGAGCTGGAAGAAGCACCGGTATCTAAACGTGAAATTCAAGACAAAAAGTTTTAGGCAGAAAACTCGCGTCTAGACAGTTGGATAGGCGGAGAAAACCAAGAATATCTGAGCCACTTGGTCGGATGCTAGAAAAAGAGCCCATTCTGAGAGAATGAAAGTAATTTGTGCAAAAAGAAAGTAAAAAAAAAGGATATACTAAAAACCCTTTCGTTTTGCGTTTTGTGGTCCTGGAGAGACCACCCCTGAATAATAATACTGTAGTATAGTGTTCTTTACAAGCCTGCTCCTCCTCTTGGACAGCATGCACGAAGGGTAAATGGACGCACGAACGGCCCGGGGTTGCGGCACGAGGCGGTCTGCGCCTTGTTTGGAGTGAGGGTTGCGCCGCTGCCAACAGGAGCCAGCCCGCCCTCATCGGTATTCTCGAGGGCAGCGCGACATTCCTGGCCGGCCCTTTCCCAGTAATTGGACCAGCGAGTGCCTCCCCCCCCCCCCCCCCTGCGCGTCTCGGCTCCACTGCTCACACACTCCCCTATGCTGCGGACGACACCCAAACCTCTGTCGTGCACTCTTTGCATTCACGAGAACACCTTGCGAAAAGAAGCAGAATTGCGCTGTGACGCTTTTGCTCCCAGGTAGTCTTGGTGCACACGCTCCAAGATTTTTAATCTAGATTGGAACGAAGAACGAAGCTTTCTCTGTTAGAAGAGCTATACTGGTATCACATATTTTTTTGTCATCAGTCTACTGACTGGTTTGATGCGGCCCGCCACGAATTCCTTTCCTGTGCGAACCTCATCATCTCAGAGAAGCATTTGCAACCTACGTCCTCAATTATTTGCTTGGCGTATTCCAGTCTCTGTCTTCCTCTACAGTTTTTGCCCTCTACAGCTCCCTCTAGTACCATGGAAGTCATTCCCTCATGTCTTAGCAGATGTCCTATCATCCTGTCCCTTCTCCTTATCAGTATTTTCCACATATTTCTTTCCTCTCCGATTCTGCGTAGAACCTCCTCATTCCTTACCTTATCAGTCCACCTAATTTTCAACATTCGTCTATAGCACCACATCTCAAATGCTTCGATTCTCTTCTGTTCCGGTTTTCCCACAGTCCATGTTTCACTTCCATATAACGCTGTACTCCAGACGTACATCCCCAGAAATTTCTTCCGCAAATTAAGGCCGGTATTTGATATTAGTAGACTTATCTTGGCCAGAAATGCCTTTTTTGCCATAGCGAGTCTGCTTTTGTTGTCCTCCTTGCTCCGTCCGTCATTGGTTATTTTACTGCCTAGGTAGCAGAATTCCTTAACTTCATTGACTTCGTGACCATCAATCCTGATGTTAAGTTTCTCGCTGTTCTCATTTCTACTACTTCTCATTACCTTCGTCTTTCTCCGATTTACTCTCAAACCATACTGTGTACTCATTAGACTGTTCATTCCGTTCAGCAGATCATTTAATTCTTCTTCACTTTCACTCAGGATAGCAATGTCATCAGCGAATCGTATCATTGATATCCTTTCACCTTGTATTTTAATTCCACTCCTGAACCTTTCTTTTATTTCCATCATTGCTTCCTCGATGTACCGATTGAAGAGTAGGGGCGAAAGGCTATAGCCTTGTCTTACACCCTTCTTAATACGAGCACTTCGTTCTTGATCGTCCACTCTTATTATTCCCTCTTGGTTGTTGTACATATTGTAAATGACCCGTCTCTCCCTATAGCTTACCCCTACTTTTTTCATAATCTCGAACAGCTTGCATCATTTTATATTGTCGAACGCTTTTTCCAGGTCGACAAATCCTATGAAAGTGTCTTGATTTTTCTTTAGCCTTGCTTCCATTATTACCCGTAACGTCAGAATTGCCGCTCTCGTCCCTTTACTTTCCCTAAAGCCAAACTGATCGTCACCTAGCGCATTCTCAATTTTCTTTTCCATTCTTCTGTATATTATTCTTATAAGCAGCTTCGATGCATGAGCTGTTAAGCTGATTGTGCGATAATTGGTATCACATATCGGTGTGGAAATGACGAAGAAAATCGTGAAAGTGTACGTCTGGAGCACAGGCTTGTTGTTGTTGTTCTGGTGGTGGTGGTGGAGGTGGTCTTCAGTCCGAAGATTGGTTTGATGCAGCTCTCCATGCTGCTCTATCTTCTGAAAGCCTCTTCGTCTCCGAACAAGTACTGTACAATGGATCTTTCTGAATCTGCTTACTGTATTCATCTCTTAGTCTCCCTCTACGATTCCCCCTCCTCCCTACACACATACACATATACACACACTTCCCTCCAATACTAAACTGGTCATCCCTTGACGTCTCAGAATGTGTCATACCAACGATTCCTTCTTCTAGTCAGGCTAGTTCTTTTCTGAACAATTCCATTCAGTACCTCCTCATTAGTTACACGACTTAGCCTTCTAATATTCAGCATTCTTCTGTAGCATCACATTTTAAAAGCTTCTGTTCTCTTCTTCTCTAAACTGTTTATCGACCATGTTTGATTTCCACACATGCCTATAGTCAATACAATTCGGTACAAACAAATTTCTCTTTTTCAAATGCTCTTCTTCCTATTGCCAGTTTACATTTTATATCCTGTCGACTTCGGTCATCATCAGTTATTTTGCTCCCCAAATAACAAAACTCATCTACTACTTTTACTGTCTCGTTTTATAATCAAATTTCCTCAGCATCGCCTGATTTAATTCGACTACAGTCCATTATCCTCGTTTTGCTTTTACTCATGTTCATCGTATATACTCCTTTCAAGACACTGTCCATTCCGTTCAACTGCTCTTCCAAGTCCTTTGCTGTATCTGACAGAGTTACAATGTCACTGGCAAACTTCAATCTTCTTGTTTTTTCTTTTTTTTTCTCCCTGAACTTCAATCACTACTCCACGTTTCATCTGGTTTCCTTTACTACATCCCCAGTGTACAGTTTGTATAACATTGGGGATAGGTTACAACCCTGTCTCACTCCCTTCTGAACCGCTCCTTGTCTTTCATGCCCCTCGAGTCTTATAACTGCCACCTAGTTTCTGTAAAAGTTGTAAATACCGTTTCGCTCCCTGTATTTTATCGCTGGTACCTTCAGAATTTTAAAGAGAGTACTCCAGTCAAAATTGTCAAATCTTTCTGTAAGCCTACAAAAGGCTTCTATGGAAATGAAATACGAACTTTTGAAAATCTGGAGCAGACGATGTCTTACTGGCAAAGAATGTCAAAAATTAAACGGTCAGATTAAAGTATGGCGTGATCTACTGAAAAGAATAGGCGAGGAAAGAACCCTATGTGAGACCCTTAAGAGCAGAAGGGACAAATTAGTGCGACACTTGCTACGACGTCCAGGAATAGTTGATTTGGCGCTGCAGGAGCAGTAGAGGGAAAACTTACAAGCAGTTGTGCATATATGAAAACATTATCAGAACAGAGCAAAAGACGGAAGAACAGTGTCAAATCAGTCGAAACTACGATGACATCAAAAAACAATCGAACTTGGTTCAAAAATGGTTCAAAATGGCTCTGAGCACTATGGGACTTAACTTCTAAGGTCATCAGTCCCCTAGAACTTAGAACTACTTACACCTAAATAACCTAAGGACATCACACACATCCATGCCCGAGGCAGGATTCGAAACTGCGACCGTAGCGGCCGCGCGGTTCCAGACTGTAGCGCCTTTAACCGCTTGGCCACAATCGAACTTGGGAAGTATTCTCGATTGACTAGTAATACTCAAGAACTGGTTGAATAATAGTACTTTGAGCGGGTTTATTTGTGGCTGAACAACATTTTCTTGGCATCATTCCGATGGATCGTACTCTTCCACTTATCCTTCACCTCCCATCTCAGTGTGTTTGTACTACCCTACTCACGGAAGAAAATTTGAGCGCATTGTAGTGGAAATTACATTCAGTTGATTATGAAACACAGTAACAGCACATTTAAATATTGTGTCACTGACAGCACGATTCACTATGGTTTTGAACTGCATTTTTATGGCGACCCTATGATCCATTTAACAGCTTCTGAGCGTCAGAACTTTTTTTTTTTATATAGACATGCAAACACACACACACACACACACACACACGCAGGCGCTCGCGCGCGCGCATTGTCCCGCAGCCCGACTGGCATTTGGCTAAAACAACGATGCTCGGCAGTGGGCCTGAACTCGAGCATCCCCCTCGACCAAGAACAACGCCGCGACCATAACGGAACAATTCCCTTCTCTGCATCATCAAGTGGGCTGTACCAGTTCTCTGTCTGTGCTCTACCAGAGACATTACACAGAAACATTCGTAATTTTTCCTATAATCCAACAAATATTTTTGTGCTACCTCTTTCTACAGACCTATTACCTCAATCTTAAAGATCCTTAAATCCAGCCTCTACAAGCGCATCAACAAACATCTCGAATGATATCTCTCGCCCCGCACTATCCAGTATTCCGGGCAGTTCTTACATCTATTATAACACTTGTACTAACAATACAACAAGAATCTTCCCGTCTTCTTTCTATTCCTAGAAACTCAAAAAGATCTACAATCATGTATAGCATTCCGGCCTCTTGATGAAACTCTCTGGTCTACCTAATCTTCCATGGTGGGTTGTTGATCCTTGGCAGCAATAACAACACCCACCATTATATTTTCAACATACCTGCAGGCGCATCTCAACGAACCGACATATCACTGCACCTCTGTCTCCCCCAAACAGCTGACGTCCAAAAGCTCGCCATTCAAATTTACCAACTCAAATGCGCTGATGGCAGCACCTTTTTGCTGTCCATCCCGCCCTGTATTCATCCCAACTGTCTCTCTATCTTCACTACAACAATTGCTCCTCATCAGTCCTGCAAAAACCCAATTAATACTCATAAAAAACACCTATGCTTTCGAGCAATGAAAACTAACCATCAAAAAGAAAGACCGCAATAGCCTAAAAATACTAACTAGCCAAACTTGGGTACAACGTCTCAAGACCATCATCCATACATATAAGACCCTTATCCGGCACATACTCAGCTATGGAAATGTAACATAGATGTTGACTCCTTCCAAGTTTGGCCAATCTCTGCAGATCCTTCAAATTCATTAACTGCATCTCACTTTGAGTATCTACCTTCTTCCACCCATGTCTGGTAAAGTAAAACTGTCATAAAGCTAAATGTTGGTTTGAACACTGAAGTGCTTTAGTATTCATTGTTCTATTGGAAATGGTATACTCTTGTCTTTCTATGAACTGACTTACCCAGCCAATTACAGGGGCACCTGCAGTTTAAGGTGGACTCCGAATCACACGTTAACAAACATTTCCAGAGGCGAAACAATTGATAAAAGATAGATGTATATCCTAGAACTGACTGGTCATCGAAACCCAGGCCTTTGGCTCCTTAGTCTGTCACTTGACCACTAAGCCACCGAAGCACACCCATCTCTTGTATTGGTCCATAAAGTTGTAACAACACCTCAGACACCGTCACCTGCCCTTTATCTCCGTGTAACTTGGATCCCAGCTCTTCATTGCATCCACCATCCTTGACAACCCCGACCAGTTGCCACACAGCACATCTACTTTTCTTCAACACAAAACTCTCAGCATCTTTTTACATCTAGACCATGAAATAATTTATGAGATCTAACTACGCTATTAGCTACAGCCTATCCCAGCGAAAGTATCCTAAGCCAAGATCCAAGCGACCCTACTTTTGGCTAACAGAAATGTTATGCACAAGTTATTTTCTACAACCCAAGTATCAGTTTTTCCCCCATCCTAAGTCGTATAATATTCCCAGATACAAATTCCTTACATACAGTTACCAGAAGCCCACGATCATCATCGTCGTCGTCGCTTAGAAAAACGCACGTTATCAACATCACGTCATGTATATAATCACTGTTTCACAGTTATAAAGTATATTTTATATTCCTTTTTATATATATTCCTTGGGCGCTGCCATTCTGTCCCCAAAAGCGGAACGCAAATCATAAATAAAAATCATATTGTTAAACTACCCAAACCACACATTTATTTCTCTTCTGAATCCATTACCCCTACGTTGATATTAGTTTACGAGTTGTGACGCCTCTAATTAGTGGTAAAAGTAATTACAGTGATAAAAGCTTAAAAAAATATTTATCACAATTGGTGTATTGAAACTTTAGATTTCTCGGTGACATATAAAGATTTCATGAATTACTATATAAAGGAAAGACGCCATGCTATCTTTTTCTTGTCGTTTGTCTTTTCGATCTTGTTGCTTACCTCGTGTCTTGTCTTGCGTTTGTTGTTCTGTATGCCATCCGATGTACAGAGCCTTGCTGCCTATTCATGTAAGTTGAATTACCGTTAAACAATAATTATCATTGTTGAATTTTAAAATTTTGTTCTTACTTTTCCTTACGATTTATGTAAATGTGGCCAGCGATTTGTACGGGTGGAAGTTCGTGTGATATTTTAATTCTCAAAAGTAGCTTAAAATTACTTTTCTTTCTTTGTTGCGCTCTGCAGTCTGAACAACCTACATTGTGAAGTTATTTAAAAAGTACGACTTTCAGTTAACACCGCACGATTATCTCTGATTGTTCAAAATTTATTATTACGTAAAACCACACTAGCAGAAGCTTTGGCTTGAGACTGGCGAAGTAATATTTCAGAATTAAACGAATTTTGAATTTATTTTGAGCCAAAAAGAAAAATATTCAATATCCATACCAGAAATAATTTTTCGTGGCAGTAAAATACATCTATGATCTGAGAATAATAATTCCTAACATTGCGCTATTTTTCACTTTACGTAAAAGATGTATTTTAAGTTCAGTTTCCATTATTGAATGTAAGAGGAGAAGTTCATAAAAATAAAAGGTATTTATTCTTGGTTTCCCAATAATTGTTTAGGCAGATACTTTCTCAGTTTCCCGTAATAAAAACAGATAGGCTCTAGTTTAGAGTGACCTGCTCGAACAGCTTAACAGGCCGCGCGCCAGACTGCGAGACAGGGAAGTGAGCCAGACGCGGACCGCCGGTCAACACCGGGCATCCTCACCGTGCTTTTAAGGCGGTTCTAAATGTTCATATGTATGTGAAGTCCTAAGGGACCAGACTGCTGTCATCGGTCCCTACACTTACACACTACTTAAACTAACTTACGCTAAGGACAACACACACACACGCTTGCCCGAGGGAGGACTCGAACCTCCGGCGGGAGAGGCCACAGTTCTTGACATGGCGCCTCTAACCACACGGCTAAAGGTGGTTCTCCACGATCGTTTCGGCAAATACTAGACTGGTCCACAACCGCTGCCTCAGAGAATAAGATAAATAAACAGTTAAAATACGTTAACACACAGAAATAAGCGTAAACCATTCAAGACAGATGCCGATAGCGCTAAAACAAAATAAATTTGAGAAATTGTGAAGGCAGCGGACCGACGTCATAGAGGCTTAGGAAATAGATCAGGTATCAAGTCTATGATCTCATATGTTATGGAGACTTTCTAGAATTTGCATCTACTTTACTTTGCCATTAGTTTATGGGTACCAGAATGAGATTTTCATTCTGCAGCGGAGTGTGCGCTGATATGAAACTTCCTGGCGGATTAAAACTGTGTGCCGGACCGAGACTCGAACTCGGGACCTTTACCTTTCGCGGGCAAGTGCTCTACCAATTTTTTTTAATTTTTTTTATCCCATTTTGTTCTGTATTGTTCGTTGAATTTGGACGGGGCGGGCGTGCGATGATACCCGTTCGGTTTCTTCGTTGATCCGTTCCCTCAGTTTTTTTTTTTTTCACAGAGGGTAGCTAACCAACTGAGCTATCCAAGCACGACTCACGCCCCGTCCTCACAGCGTTACTTCTGCCAGTACGGGTTCATGTCAACATTATCGTACTACCGTATGACATACCTGGAAATGTTCTGAGCGGTCAGTAGTGAACAGAGTAGTAAACTGGAGAGACCACTGTCATATTGTTCTGCTACGCGGGAGAAATTAAATTACTGTTTACTGACACCAGATATACCCTAAGAAGAACAAGAAGAAAAACCGATGGACCAAGAATGAATTATTCTAATGGGACGTAAATCGACAGATGTGATGTTCATCTACGCTAAACAGATGATTACAGTTACAGGAAAATTGGATGATTTATTCAAAAGAAGGAGCTTCACAAATTGAGCAAGTCAGTAATGTGTGGCCCTTACGTGAGCAGTCATTCGGCGTAGAATTGATTGATAGAATTGTTGAATGACCGCCTGAGTGGCATCATGCCAAATTCTGTACAACTGCACATTCTTTATTTTTTACCCTGTACAGCTCCCTCTAGTAGCACAGAAGTTAATCCCTGATGCCTTAATAGATGCCCTATCATCCTGTCTCTTCTTCTTGTCAGTGTTTTCCACATATCGCTTTCCTCACCAACACTACGGAGAAGCTCCTCATTTCTTACCTTATGAGTCTACCAAATTTCAACATTCTTCTGTAGTATCACATCTCAAATGCTTCGATTCTCTTCTGCTCGGATTTTCCTACAGTCCATGTTTCACTACCATATAATGCTGTACACCAAATGTACATTCTCAGAAATTTCTTTCTTTCTCAAATTAAAGCCTATTTTTGATACTAATGCATTTCTCTTGGTCAGGAATTCTCCGTTTTGCCAGTGCTAGTCTATTTTTTATGTCCTCTGTGTTCCGTCCGCCATAGGTTATTTTGCTGCCTAGGTAGCAGAATTCTCTACTTTCATGTACTTCGTTTCCATCAATCCTGATTCTACGTTTCACGCTAGTCTCATTTTTGTTACTTCTCATTACTTTCGCCTTTTTTCGATTTACCCTCAATCCATATTCTGTACTCATTAGTGTGTCCATTCGATTCAACACATCCTCTAATTTTTCTTCATTTTCACTCAGGATAGCAGTGTCTTCAACGAATATTATCATTGATATCTTATCGCCCTGAATTTTAATCCCACTCGTGAACCTTCCTTTTATTTGCGTCATTGCTTCTTCGATGTACAAATTGAGTAGTAGGGGCGAAAGACAACATCCCGGACTTACACCCTTTTTAATACGAGTACTTCGTTCTTGGTCTTCCACTCTTACTGTTCCCTCTTGGTCCTTGTACATATTGTATATGGTAATCCCTATTTTTCTCAACATTTCAAACATCTTGCTCCGTTTTACATTGTCGAACGCTTTTTTTTTTTTTTTTTCAGGTCAACAAGTCATGTGAACCCTTGTCGATTTTTCTTCAGTCTTGCTCCCATTATCAACCGCAACTTCAGAACTGCCTCTCTGGTGCCCTTACCTTTCCTAAAGCCAAACTGATCATCATATAACAAACCTTCAATTTTCTTTTCCATCCTCCTGTATAATTTTTATGAGCAACTTGGATGTACGAGCTGTTAAGCTAACTGTGCGAGAAGTACTGCACTTGTGTGTTCTTGCTGTCTTCGAAACTGCCGCATTAGGTTGTCAAAACCCCGAGCTGGCTGGATCGCCCTGCCCACAATCGTCCAAATGTTCTCAGTTGGGAAGAGATCCGGCGACCTTGCTGGCCAAGCTAGGGTTTGGCAAGCACGAAGACAAGCCGTAGAAACTCTCGCCAAGTGCGGGTGGGCATTAACTTCCCGAAATGTAAGCCCAGGATGGTTTGCCAGGAAGAGGAACAAAACGGGGCGTAGAATATGTTCGACGTACTGGTGTGCTATAAGGGTGACGCTGATGAAAAGGAACGGCAGCTTGGACCACCACTCGTGGCTGTGGGGCCACATGGCGGGCGACAGTCAGCTTGGTATTCCGCCGTTGTCCGGGGCCTCTGGAATCTCACTGACTGGAGTAGAACTGTCTTTATCGATGAATCCCGCTTCGAAGAGTCCCAATGACCAACAGTTTTCGCGAAGTTTTAGCGGACTATATGGCGAATTTCCTGACGTTCTCAAGTAATTTTTATCGTTTACAGACGCCGAATTACGACATAGACTTCTTTTTCTAACGGAACTATATAGTTTTTTTCCGTGATATTTGAAAGGTTTCTAAGAGAACTTCAAGGGCATAACGTGTATGGGACTTGATCAAATGTTGTTGTTGTTGTGGTCTTCAGTCCTGAGACTGGTTTGATGCAGCTCACCATGCTACTCTATCCAGTGCAAGCTTCTTCATCTCCCAGTACCTACTGCAACCTACATCCTTCTGAATCTGCTTAGTGTATTCATCTCTTGGTCTCCCCCTACGATTTTTACCCTCCACGCTGCCCTCCAATACTAAATTGGTGATCCCTTGATGCCTCAGAACATGTCCTACCAACCGATCCCTTCTTCTGGTCAAGTTGTGCCACAAACTCCTCTTCTCCCCAATCCTATTCAGTACCTCCTCATTAGTTATGTGATCTACCCATCTAATCTTCAGCATTCTTCTGTAGCACCACATTTCGAAAGCTTCTATTCTCTTCTTGTCCAAACTATTTACCGTCCATGTTTCACTTCCATACATGGCTACACTCCATACAAATACTTTCAGAAATGACTTCCTGACACTTAAATCTATACTCGATATTAACAAATTTCTCTTCTTCAGAAACGCTTTCCTTGCCATTGCCAGTCTACATTTTATATCCTCTCTACTTCGACCATCATCAGTTATTTTGCTCCCCAAATAGCAAAACTCCTTTACTACTTTAAGTGTCTCATTTCCTAATCTAATACCCTCAACATCACCCGACTTCATTCGACTACATTCCATTATCCTCGTTTTGCTTTCGTTGATGTTCATCTTATATCCTCCCTTCAAGACACCATCCATTCCGTTCAACTGCTCTTCCAAGTCCTTTGCTGTCTCTGACAGAATTACTATGTCATCGGCGAACCTCAAAGTTTTTATTTCTTCTCCATGGATTTTAATACCTACTCCGAATTTTCCTTTTGTTTCCTTTACTGCTTGCTCAATATACAGATTGAATAACATCGGGGAGAGGCTACAACCCTGTCTTACTCCCTTCCCAACCACTGCTTCCCTTTCATGTCCCTCGACTCTTATAACTGCCATCTGGTTTCTGTACAAATTGTAAATAGCCTTTCGCTCCCTGTATTTTAGCCCTGCCACCTTTAGAATTTGAAAGAGAGTATTCCAGTCAACATTGTCAAAAGCTTTCTCTAAGTCTACAAATGCTAGAAACGTAGGTTTGCCTTTCCTTAATCTTTCTTCTAAGATAAGTCGTAAGGTCAGTATTGCCTCACGTGTTCCAGTATTTCTACGGAATCCAAACTGATCTTCCCCGAGGTCGGCTTCTACTAGTTTTTCCATTCGTCTGTAAAGAATTCGAGTTAGTATTTTGCAGCTGTGGCTTATTGTGGCTTATTAAACTGATTGTTCGGTAATTCTCACATCTGTCAACACCTGCTTTCTTTGGGATTGGAATTATTATATTCTTCTTGAAGTCTGAGGGTATTTCGCCTGTTTCATACATCTTGCTCACCAGATGGTAGAGTTTCGTCAGGACTGGCTCTCCCAAGGCCGTCAGTAGTTCCAATGGAATGTTGTCTACTCCGGGGGCCTTGTTTCGACTCAGGTCTTTCAGTGCTCTGTCAAACTCTTCACGCAGTATCGTATCTCCCATTTCATCTCCATCTACATCCTCTTCCATTTCCATAATATTGTCCTCAAGTACATCGCCCTTGTATAGACCCTCTATATACTCCTTCCACTTTTCTGCCTTCCCTTCTTTGCTTAGAACTGGGTTGCCATCTGAGCTCTTGATATTCATACAAGTGGTTCTCTTCTCTCCAAAGGTCTCTTTAATTTTGCAGTATCTATCTTACCCCTAGTGAGACAAGCCTCTACATCCTTACATTTGTCCTCTAGCCATCCATGCTTAGCCATTTTGCACTTCCTGTCGATCTCATTTTTGAGACGTTTGTATTCCTTTTTGCCTGCTTCATTTACTACATTTTTATATTTTCTCCTTTCATCAATTAAATTCAATATTTCTTCTGTTACCCAAGGATTTCTACTAGCCCTCGTCTTTTTACCTACTTGATCCTCTGCTGCCTTCACTACTTCATCCCTCAAAGCTACCCATTCTTCTTCTACTGTATTTCTTTCCCCCATTCCTGTCAATTGTTCCCTTATGCTCTCCCTGAAACTCTGTACAACCTTTGGTTCTTTCAGTTTATCCAGGTCCCATCTCCTTAAATTCCCACCTTTTTGCAGTTTCTTCAGTTTTAATCTACAGGTCATAACCAATAGATTGTGGTCAGAGTCCACATCTGCCCCTGGAAATGTCTTACAATTTAAAACCTGGTTCCTAAATCTCTGTCTTACCATTATATAATCTATCTGATACCTTTTAGTATCTCCAGGGTTCTTCCATGTATACAACCTTCTATCATGATTCTTAAACCAAGTGTTGATCAAATAGTGTCAAGAAAACAGGGCCGCAAGCCACTGTCGCACCGTCAGGTGAAGGGGTTCCACGAACTTCTGCCCTTTACGCCAAATGTAAGCTAGCTCGAAACCCAAGTTCGGTTCGTGTGTTTATTATTAGGTCTGTCGTACCAAGTGCTCAAAATGTTGGACGTGAGCATTGCTACGCGTTATAAAATAATTCTGGAGAAACCGTAGTGTACGTTGAATTTAGTTTGGAGTTAACGGCAGCACATGCCCATTTCTGAGGCATTTTATTTCTTCGCTAGTCTTCGGTTATTCCTGACAAAACTGTTGTTTTAATTTTCGCCACAAATAAAAGTATGGATTTGTTAGTTTGATGGGTGTGCTGACCATTTTGCTATTTCTGAATGACCTACCCAATGCTTTTCAAATGATCACTTAAGAGGGTCTGTCATTACATGCGCAGAACGGGTACATCAGTTATGCTGGTAACTCACTGATTGTCTTATGTACAGTAGGGCAGCAGCATATCTTAGGAACTTGAGATACTTGAATGTATTCAGATTCCTATCTGTAAAAAGGGGACCAATGATGCGGGTCTAGAAAAACAAGCTCTAAACGTTGATAGACTCAGACCGTTTTGTTTTCATTCTTTGAGTCAGAGTGGGTTTTCAACTGACTGTCACTGCGTATTGTGAAGATGGACTTCTACATCTACATTCTACATTTATACTCCGCAAGCCACCCAACGGTGTGTGGCGGAGGGCACTTTACGTGCCACTGTCATTACCTACCTTTCCTGTTTCAGTCGCGTATGGTTCGCGGGAAGAACGACTGTCTGAAAGCCTCCGTGCGCGCTCTAATCTCTCTAATTTTACATTCGTGATCTCCTCGGGAGGTATAAGTAGGGGGAAGCAATATATTCGATACCTCATCCAGAAACGCACCCTCTCGAAACCTGGCGAGCAAGCTACACCGCGATGCAGAGCGCCTCTCTTGCAGAGTCTGCCACTTGAGTTTGCTAAACATCTCCGTAACGCTATCACACTTACCAAATAACCCTGTGATGAAACGCGCCGCTCTTCTTTGGATCTTCTCTATCTCCTCTGTCAACCCGATCTGGTACGGATCCCACACTGATGAGCAATACTCAAGTATAGGTCGAACGAGTGTTTTGTAAGCCACCTCCTTTGTTGATGGACTACATTTTCTAAGCACTCTCCCAATGAATCTCAACCTGGTACCCGCCTTACCAACAATTAATTTTATATGATCATTCCACTTCAAATCGTTCCGCACGCATACTCCCAGATATTTTACAGAAGTAACTGCTACCAGTGTTTGTTCCGCTATCATATAATCATACAATAAAGGATCCTTCTTTCTACGTATTCGCAATACATTACATTTGTCTATGTTAAGGGACAGTTGCCACTCCCTGCACCAAGTGCCTATCCGCTGCAGATCTTCCTGCATTTCGCTACAATTTTCTAATGCTGCAACTTCTCTGTATACTACAGCATCATCCGCGAAAAGCCGCATGGAACTTCCGACACTATCTACTACTTGTTCGTAAGCGACACTTCTTCCTTAAACAAAATTTTGCATAGATATGCCGCATCACTTTGCACTTTACGTAAATAATTTTGGAAGCCATTGCCGTGAAATTGTAGATGCAGTGAAATGTGAAGAGGATTGACTATAGTGTTCGCAGAACACTCCCTTGGTTGATCTCTCTCGTGCTTTCGAGATGCTTCTCTGTGGCATTTCTATTGTGCCTTACTGCTCCTAAAATGTTAGTTTCATTTCTTTCATCAGTTGCCTTTGTTATTCTCCACATTTCCAGTTTCTAGAACATTTTTGATAATGTTTGCAAAGACATATTGTGAGTGCCTGGCACGACGTGGATACTCCTCAGCGTACAACCGCACAGCTGCTCTAGTGGTTGGCGAAATTCAGCGTAGCCGGCCGCGGTGGCCGAGCGGTTCTAGGCGCTACAGTCTGGAACCGTGCGACCGCTACGGTCGCAGGTTCGAATCCTGCCTCGGGCATGGGTGTTTGTGATGTCCTTAGGTTAGTTAGGTTTAAGTAGTTCTAAGTTCTAGGGGACTGGTGGCCTCAGCAGTTAAGTCCCATAGTGCTCAGAGCCATTTGAACCATTTGAAATTCACCGTAAACGGCATTCACTTCTTTGAATGTCGTATACATTGCGAATGTCTCAGTAGCGTTACGAGCAAGTTGCCTGGTTGTTACAGCAGCAGAAACAGACTGATGGGTTTCAAGCGCACAGATAAACACAGGAACCATATCTGAGTTGCGTGTATGCCTACCTTTGGTATAATAGTGTAGACGTATGAGGAACCACTTCTCGTAACGGCGAAACAGTGCCGTGCGCCCCTATTATCTTAATACTATTTGATCAAGTCACATATATGCTATGTAGTAGAAGTTCTCTTAGACGCTCCTTTCAAACGTCATAGAAAAAAGTACATAGTTCATCTACATCTACGTCATTACTCTGCTATTCACAATTAAGTGCCTGGCAGAGGGTTCAATGAACCACCTTCAAGCTGTCTCTCTACCGTTCCACTCTCGAACGGCACGCGGGAAAAACGAGCTCTTAAATTTTTCTGTGCTATCCCTGACTTCTTTTATTTTATCGTGATGATCGTTTCTCATTTCTCCCTATGTAGGTGGGGGCAAACAGAATGTTTTCGCAATCGGAAGAGAAAACTGGTGATTGAAATTTCATGAGAAGATCCCGTCGCAACCGTTCAATTAGGGAAAAAAAAATGGTGTCGT
This sequence comes from Schistocerca nitens, assembly GCF_023898315.1. Lineage (NCBI taxonomy): Eukaryota > Metazoa > Arthropoda > Insecta > Orthoptera > Acrididae > Schistocerca > Schistocerca nitens. The sequence goes on along the minus strand of NC_064617.1, from coordinate 923,718,210 downwards.
ATTTCGGTGACTACAAATGATGATAGTTACTTGCGAATGTCAGGTAATTCGCCATGTTCTCTGCTACAACTTGGCGAAACCGTAGCTCGATATATTTATTCATTCTGGGTATATCTAGGTGGCTCACCTTAGTTGCCCCACCATGACCTTGCCATGACCTTGTGGATAACATCGGAAGTTCACTGAGGCTTTTTGCGGATGATGCTGTGGTTTATCGAGAGGTTGTAACAATGGAAAATTGTACTGAAATGCAGGAGCATCTTCAGCGAATTGACGCATGGTGCAGGGAATGGCAATTGAATCTCAATGTAGACAAGTGTAATGTGCTGCGAATACATAGAAATAAAGATCCCTTGTCATTTAGCTACAATATAGCAGGTCAGCAACATGAAGCAGTTAATTCCATAAATTATCTGGGGGTACGCATTAGGAGTGATTTAAAATGGAATGATCATATAAAGTTGATCGTCGGTAAAGCAGATGCCAGACTGAGATTCATTGGAAGAATCCTAAGGAAATGCAATCCGAAAACAAAGGAAGTAGGTTACAGTGCACTTGTTCGCCCACTGCTTCAATATTGCTCACCAGTGTGGGATCCGTACCAGATAGGGTTGATAGAAGAGATAGAGAAGATCCAACGGAGAGCAGCGCGCTTCGTTACAGGATCATTTAGTAATCGCGAAAGCGTTACGGAGATGATAGATAAACTCCAGTGGAAGACTCTGCAGGAGAGACGCTCAGTAGCTCGGTATGGGCTTTTGTTGAAGTTTCGAGAACATACCTTCACCAAGGAGTCAAGCACTGTATCGCTCCCTCCTACGTATACGTCGCGAAGAGACACGGAGGCATACCGACAATCTTTCTTTTCACGAACAATACGAGACTGGAATAGAAGGGAGAACCGATAGAGGTACTCAGGGTACCCTCCGCCACACACCGTCAAGTGGCTTGCGGAGTAATGGATGTAGATGTAGATGTAGTTGTAGATGTATTTGACGAAATACTGCACGACAGCATCGGACGCCTATTGGAAATCTAGGAGGGACAGAGTTACCTGTTCATCTACGTCTATTATTTGCAAGGAATAATTGGTGGAAAAGTAAGCTCTGTTTTACAGTAGTGACTTTTCTGAAATGGCATCTTCTTGCAAGGCGGGCGCATAAGGACATTTGGGCCACAAGCTGTGTTTACGGTAATGGCGTAATGGAACGAGAGTAGCAAGTGTGAGGAATTCCTTTCACTGGCTGATTATTAGATGGGGGGAGTCGCCCAGGCGGCCAGGCCAGCCCCGCAGCTATGCGCTTCCCTGCGGCTCCCGCGCGCCGTCCAAAAAGAAGACGCGCCCCGAACCAGTCGCGGGCCAATGGGAGCGCGTCACGTGACAGGCGCAGCCGCTGCACCGAAGCGGCAGCGGTCGCCAGTCGCTGCCTGGAGGGCGAGCGTTGCGCATGTGTGCCATACGCGGGGCGCTGCGGAGCCGTGAGTGCGTGCCGCGAGCGTAGAGCGTGTGCGAGCGAGTGGAGCGCGGCCGCCGTGGCCGCTGGCGCGCGGGCTTCCGCGAGTGATGTGCCGCCATGGCGACGCTAGGCCTCTCCAAGGTCTTCATCCTCGACAAGTATTTCACCGAGCTGCAGAAGTTCTGGGAGACGGAGAAAAAGCTGCAAGGTAAGCCGGTGTGCGGTGTCAGCAGGGCAGCTGCGCCGCGGACGAGCCGTTGACCCCTGGTGCTACCACGCACGCTGTGACGTTTCAAAAGCGGACGGCGCGAGGTGGCGCAGTGCCAAAACTCGGGACTCGTATCCTTGAAGGGTTGAGTTCAAACCCACATCTGCGGCAGTAACCTATGTTTTCCGAAAATCTACGCGAAGTCTACATTCAATAGCGGCACGATCCCTACGACAAGGTCATGGTCAGATTCCTTCCTTAATCGCCTAAGCCACTACTGCTCCATTTTTAATGGACGTGACCCAAAAATCTAACAGAGAATAATTTTAAACAAAAAAATGTGAAACTGTATTCAGTAAATTGTGAAAAGAAGGACGTAGAGAGACCGAAGTGTAATTTCAGACTTCTCATTTTGCTGTTGAGAATAAAGAGTGAAACACGCAATTTGTAAATAAACATTGTAAATGTCCTTTAAGTGGCAGACGATAGCATAAAACCAACAGACAGCGAAAAAAAATATTTCCAAAATTATCGTTCTGGCTACTTAATGTGGTATCGAGATGTCTTACTTTAATTTGTATTCGAATATTAAAGCTTAAGTTAGCAATTTAAAAAATTATCTGTCTTTTATGAAAGAGTTATTTCTTGATGATGGTAAAATATGTTTATTGTCTTTTAAAACAACTGTTGATAAAGAAAGTAAAGCACTGCAGTAACAATGTTAGTACGTGCGTAGAATGACTGATTCTACTGTGGTGTAATGTGGCATTGGAACGGGTAAGTTCATGTGTGGCAGAGTGGTTGGTAGGACACATAGGACTGGTTGCCATATGACGTAAGAAAAATAAGGATTGTGAATAGGCCGTATGATTTAGTACTTGTAAGGCTTCGTTCAGAAATGTTCATTAAGTCTGTTCCAAGCTGCTACGTATTTTTCTCGTGTTTAAGAAAACGTGGCCTTTACAATATGTGTGGATAACCAACGTTAGGTTAGGTGTGCATCTCCTAGAGGCACTTCTTTACCGTCATCCGTTGCCAGAAGCTCCAGCGGAAAAGGCTACAGGGATGTGCCGATGCGCGAATGATTCAGACCCTCTTAGGAGTAACAGTGCGTTCATTATGGATAGGCATGAAATAAACGAATTCCAGCTCTCTCTTAGATAGGCTACAACAGCCGGGAAGAACATCTATTCACAACAAATCTCCTGAACATGCCACGAATTTTCTGAAGAGGTATGCGCATGAGCTTTTGTAGTTTGCGTTGCGTTTTGTTTCACAAAGAGCTGTCATTCGTGAACCCAGCAAGCAATAATTGTTTAAGACACCACACATTCTTGAGGAACACAGTTTACGAGGAAAACCCAATCCTTTCATTCCGGTATGGATCTACTGTATTAACTACGATGTTGACGAAACTTTAAATTCTAATTTTATCATCGGAAATCCTCCCATTAGGAGATATCCCTTCCAGTTTCGAGGCTCTGAGATACGGTCAGAGAAACAACAGAGCTTATAAAGTGAGTCCCTTGTCGTAAAACAACGTTTATACTCCGATTCCTTTCCATCAAAGCTAATATGAATTTCTTCCCGCCCCCCTTTCTCCCTAGCTCACATCCGTGGTAAGTTGCTACCACGAACTGTTCACTTCATTGCATTGGCAGAAATAAACACACCAAATTAAGAACGAGATACACTCCTTGCTTAAGGAGGCAGCATTCGCTTAGCCAAATGAATAATCCTAAAGCATGTATTACCTACGGACTTCATCGTTAATGCGTATAAAGTATAAGATGAAACAACTAATACCATAGAGTATTTACTTAAGACAGACTTTAAGGCGAATCATATTTTATTAGGATTAGTGGTCTCACGTTAGGAAAACGGCCTTTCCACAGTGGTAACACCAGTTCCCGTCAGATGACCGAAGTTAAGCGCTATTAGGCTGGGCTAGCACTTGGGTGGGTGACCATCCGAACTGCCGAGCGCTTTTGGCAAGTGGGGTGCACTCAGCCGTTGTGAGGTAAACTGAGGAGCTACTTGATTAAGAAGTAGCGGCTACGGTCTCGTAAACTGATACACGGCCGGGAGAGCGGTATGCTGACTACATGCCCCTCCGTATTCGCATCCAGTGGCGCCTGCGGGCTGAGGACTACACGGCGGCCGGTCGGTACCCTTGGGCCTTCATGGCCTGTTCGGGCGGAGTTTAGTTTAGTTTTTAAAGATCCCATGCTAAGAGATGTGACAGTTAAAATGTATTACCAGACGAAAAACACACCAAGTACAAAGCGTTTCTTTAACATGTTTTACGACCTTGCTCTTCGGAGTGAAACACAAAAGCACGTATGTCACTGTGCAGATATAAGTAGGACGGAGTCCGCAAAATCTCGAATGATGAGTATATCCCTCTTTGACAAGTCGCGATTTTATAATACTGTCACCCCGCTGGAAACCCGAGATCTGTTCATCAACCACGTAAGCACATGCTAATTTACAGTATTACCACTTGTAAAGAGATCTATTCGTATGGTGCACAGCCCAAAAACAGCAATTCCTTTGAGACCCATAGTTAGTGCCATTAATTCACCCACGCACGAAATAGCGAGATATCTAGCAACTTTTTAACAACCGTATATTGGGAAAACTGACTCATATATAAAAGATTCGCGTCATGTCTTTTTAGACATTGCCTTACTTCGAGTCAGTTCCAGTGAGACAATGAATTTTTGAGCAACTTGACGGCGTAACGATGGGTAACCCATTAGGTCCTCAGATCGCTAATTTCAATCGGCTCTGGACAAAGCAAATAAGAAACCATCTCGCTGATGTCGGTTTGTAGATGACACATTTGTGGTTTGGCCCCATGGTAGAAAGGCTTTGGACGAATTCTTTGGTCATCTAAATAAAATTAATCAAAAAATCCAGTTCACCACATCATGGGAATGAAAAATGATAATGGAATATTTTTCTTAGACGTTTTAGTTATGAGACGGTCCTATGAAAGTTTGGAACATAAAAGTTTTTCGGAAAGTAAAACATACCGATAAATATTTGCATAAAAATTCCAATCACTATCCACAACAAAAGAGAGGTGTCATTAAAAGTCTTGTCGTAGAGCCGAGCGGATATGCACATCAGAACTCCTGGACGCTGAAATAAAACATTTGAAGCAGGCCTTCGAGAAAAATGGCTACTCAGGCAAATAGGCAAAGAGAATTGTGCGACCAAGGAACAGAAGACCAAAGGACAAGGATGAACCACAACGACGGAAAAATACAATTTCTCTCCCTTTTATTAAAAAGGTAACGGATCAGATCGGTAAGTTTTTACAGAAACATGACATCAGACCGGTCTTTAGACCAACAAAGAAAATAAGTCAAGTACTCCGTCAGATCTGCGAAGGATAAACGCCCTCCTCTGTCGACATGTGGTGTACACAAAATTCCGTGTTTGTGTGGTAAAGTTTATATTGGAACTACCAAGAGGAGCGTAAATACCCGGCTAAAAGAGCACAAAAGTCTTTGCCGACTAGGAAAAATAGAGAAATCAACAGTAGCGGAGCATGCTCTTCAGTTATACCGCAGTGAAGTTTTCTGAAACAGAAATTTTAACTACAACGACAAATTATTATCCACGACCATGTAGAGAAGCCATTGAAATTTGTAAGCATCAGGATGATTTTAATAGGAAAGGGGAGGCAATGAAACTTAGCGACATATAGACAGTAGCTCTGCAGAATGGCTAGACAATTTTATCTTTGACAAGATGACAATCGATAGTTAAGTTTTATCTTTGAAAAAGATTATCACGTGTTACTTCGACCATGCCCACTTTCCTATAGTATATATGCCGCTCTCGGACGTCCGACCAGTCAGTCGGCAAGACTCAGCGGAGGAGCGCCTTCTGAAGATGTCCAGCGCAGTCCTGGACGAAACGTCAGGAACAGAAAGGTTTCTTGAACCTCTGCCTCACATCCCGACAGGTTTACCAGCAGCTATTCCTCGATGTTTCTACCAACATTTCGCCTGGCTGCACCTCCCGCCCACCAAGATGTCATTTTCATTACAGTCATATCTCTGGAGGAAAAGTACCAACCGTAAATTAAAAATTTGATCATAATTTAGTCGTTTGTTGTAAGTTTTCGGTTTTGCATCGCATTTATTGTAATTATATGCCGATGACGTACTCTTACAAAAGTACCTATGTTGTAAACTGTCTGGTACTGTGTGCCTCTGGCCAGTGAAGTATATTAAAGTGCTCTTCTAACATCATGGAGCGTTCATAGTATGTTCTAAACAGTTCCACAACCATAAAATATAATTGTTTAGTTTTTGCGAAAGTGCAATGTTATAAAACCAGACTTCGACCGCATTTAAATGTAAACAAATGTGTAATACCGGTGTAGAGGTTTTACAGTTTCCTGGGGCTCTATTGCATCCTAAATTATCTGTGAAATATATCGACAGTTACACTTCCTGCCTACGCCGAATGTTACGCTATAGTGCTTCCAAATTACTTATCTGCCGACAACGTTCTTCCCTTTGGACAATATAGTTTCTACTTAAGCAGAAAATCGATTCTTAACATGATAGTTTTTACTATGGTCGTGAGAAAGTAAATAATTACTTCACAGACTTCACTGTCTAATCCAAGAAAACATTACTGAAAATCATTAATTTGTAATGACTGAGAACGGACCATACATTCACACATGTGACTAACCTTTGGCTTGCTGACCGGATTAGTGCTACCAACCATATTCCTCGAGTACTTGTTAGAAACAACATCGATTAAACAAGTACATGAACTGTTAATACAAGTGGAGATCGCTGTATCTGTCAGATATACTCTAGAAGGTGTGGCTGATTTATGAGTGAGAATGTTGAAAAGTCAGTTGTGGGAACTATCTTCATACCTACTCGTTGAGGAGTCGCTGGCCAGCCGGATAGTCGCTGCGTTTGTGAAATGTTCTGGTCACTCCTCAGGAACGAATGCAGTCTTCATTTTAATATTATGTGCTTTCGTTTCTGTTTTGATGAAGAATGAAAAACAGACTGTAGCATTGACTGGGTCTTTATGACGAAATTCTGACTTCGTTCATGATGACTGTCGAATACCTTCTCGTCTATGTGCTTGCTTTACTTTTCTGTATGTTCTTTTGAAGGCACATATTATCTTCCTTGTATGGGCTATGCGACGTTGAGGCACCGAAAACTCCTATTTCCCGGACAAGATTTACCAGTCGCTCCCCCTACAAGACAATGCCTGCTCTTGGTAAACTCCCATTTCTATTAGTTCAAGGTCACATAACGCATGTAAGGAACACAAATACGCCTTCGAGAAGCTAACAAACGGAAGGTAATGCACTGGCGCAGAAACGAAACTGTTTTGGATAACCAGAGATTAACTACTGTATCAGCGACGACACTGTAGAACGTAGTCATCGAATAAGTATTGCAACAACTTCGTACTCTTCTGCGAGCTACGTCTCTCTTCCTCCTTATGCTCATTAATAAGTTGCATAGTTACTCACAAGACCATTTCTCGCTACAGTGTAATTCGAGTGTTTTCTCCTTCACCTAGAATTTCGCGTGGCGCTACATCAGCCTTCAGGGCTTCGTGTGTTTCCCTTGGCACACATCTGTTATGGCGCCGTTGTTTCCGCTGACCGGAAATACGTTTCTTGCTCGTTTCGTCAGCTATATTACTGTTCCCCGACCTGAGAAAAAAAACATGAGGTTGTTTTCTGTAATTTCCGACAGCCTTAACTTTTTTCTCACTGATCAAAATTTTAAATTCGCGCCGTTCAGCACAAGTTAGTATTTTTCTTTTCCTCCAGGGATCCGTTTGGCACAGAACAACCATTTCCCTTTAAAACCTTGCGTTTCTTACTGTCTAGTATAAGATACACTGACACTCCTTACTGGTCTAGCTTCCTAAACCTAGACAAACTTCGCATTGCGCATGAATGACTCTGAAGAAGAGGAGTGGAGAGGGCATTCGCTGACTAAGTAACTTAGTTCACAGTATAACCTTCTAGACTTGTTGACACAGTGGCATATTTAGCGTTGTACTAAGTGACATTGTTTAGTGTACGTGTTGTGTAGGTATCTGTGATGAGTGCGCACTATTGTGTCGTTGACGGGAGTGCGAGAGAAGGGAGAAAATGAAACCGTGTGTCGCAGAACACCATATTAAACAATCTCATGTTCCCACACGCCCTGTGACAGAGCAAAGGGATTTGGGAATCTGCCTAGTTGCACCATGTAATGATCAGAAACTGCACGCTACCGCGTCTCCTATCGTGTCCTTGCCGGCGAGATACTGGCGAGTACGGTGATGAGGCGAGGCATCCTGACCGCCTGCCTAACATCGTCTTGATTTACTTTTAGGAACGCAATAAAGCAGCGATTCTGCGTGACAAGGATTCGAAAAGTCGTTGGTAGGTTTGTGGCACCAAATGTCTACACACAGTTCCCGTAAATTACGGCCGGTGAACTGCAGGCGCGGAGCTGGCGCCCGATAGCGAGCCACGTGCGTTCCGTCGAGTTTAGACGCATTTGGTGGCTGAGATAACAACATGAGTTTACAACCATGCTCCTCAAATCACTGTAGAATGATTGTGGCCTTGTGAAGATACCATCTTCCCACCCCACCCCCCACCCCCCGACCCCCCACCCCCCACCCCCTCCCTAATTATAAATCACTGTCCCCAGCGACCTGCGTCCGTGGCACAGTGTATGTTTCGAGCAGCTGTTCGCACGAACGGGGGCGTATGTGACCCGACCACCTATCTGATGTAATAAGAAACCTAATTCATCTGATCAAGGGACACATTTCCATTGATCCATGGTCCAATCTCTATGACCCAGTGTCCACCACAGTAGCAATTTCCCTCCCTAATTATATATCACTGTCCCCAGCGACCTGCGTCCGTGGCACAGTGTATGTTTCGAGCAGCTGTTCGCACGAACGGGGGCGTATGTGACCCGACCACCTATCTGATGTAATAAGAAACCTAATTCATCCGATCAAGGGACACATTTCCATTGATCCATGGTCCAATCTCCATGACCCAGTGTCCACTACAGTAGCAATTTGCCACGTCGTTAAATGAACATGACAACACGCAGTGGTCGCCTGTTGCGGAGCCCCGTGTCTAACATTATGTGGTGACAGGTGTGCTCCGAAACAGTTGAACCTGCGCCAGCACTGTACTCTGTCGTCAGATCGTTGCCTATCCTTCTTTACAAAATGGGCAGCCTCCGACCTCCACGTGCTGTGACGAGGCGTGGACGTCAAGTACCTGCTGGCAGACTCATGGCTCCACCATTCTTGAACCACTATCCAAATTCCTCACGACAGTAGAAAGTGAACATCGGACCAGCTTCGTTGTTCCCGATATACTCGTTCCCCTGTGCAGGACCATAACACTCTACCCAAAATCGCTTATGTCAGTGGATTTCTCCATTTTCGGATAGTATCATCGCTAAAACTATTCACCGTTCGTCTATGCTAAGCTCGTATGCTTTCCTTATCGCGTAACAGGCCCACAAATACACCAGACGGCATTCGATCTCCCGGTAAACAGTGACGTTTTGGCTCATCAGTGTAAGTCTTCCACCATAATGACTCTAAATGGCAATTTGGAATGGTTATTATCGGTTCGGATGTGGTAATGTTGATGTAATAGGCTCTGCAGATAGGCCTCAGAGAAATGCTGCTGTCAGATCATATCCTTAGAATCCAGTACGCAAGTATCCGCCGAAATATGAAATCAGGTGGAAGTAATCGATATAGTGCTATAATTATTGATAGAAGAGGACCAACGCATAGAACGCTCTCATGTGACCCACTCACGAGCACCCCTCCAGAGTTTGCGGACGTCATCGGGAGCGGTCTGAAAAATGAGTTCGGAGACATCGTAAGGAGGAAACGGATCAGAACATCTGATTTTAGGCGACAATGTGCTGTCTGCAGTAACACAGATTAACTACATAAAATGTACCGTCGAAGTTAAACTGTTAACCACTTCGAGACTAACACCACTTTACGTACGTTCACTTGTGTGATCAATCAGTGGAAGTGTACAGATGGAAACTGATGTCCGAGGACGCTCGGAAGAAATATTGGCTCTTGGAATTTCAGATGAAAAGCAGCAGCACTTTCTGGCTAAAGGCAAAAAGATTTTATTCTAGAATCAGACTTGCACTCACTTGTGACTTGAATACTTGAGAATTAAAGGAAAACCATAGCACTGAAAATAATTATTCGAAATGTTGGTCGTAGAGGCAGAATTGGGAATGACATCTGAGTGGATAACGAAGTCGCCCAACCGAACACATTAGAATGATAAGCGCAAGACATATAACGAGAAGATCAAACGACAAAGTGAACTTACGCAATTATAGCTGGAGAAGCGAAGAATGACGAAGAAGATGGTGAGATGAGTTTGGGATGTGTGGAACACGGCGATGGCCAGAGGCAACACAATATGGGGGCTTGCCAGTGAGACACAAATGACTAATGACTATAACACGAGAAAATCTCTGTACTATTTTAGATGCCAGACCTACAGCGAAAGGTCGAAAGATATCTTATTTCACCAATCTCTGCTAAGACTCAACAGGTGTCTTTGTTTTCGTAATGCGTTAATCGAAAAAAACGCTGTTTATTCGGTATGCGGTGCCAGTTGTCAGCAGATACTGTTCTGGTTGCCATTGCAAAACGAAACCTTGCTTAAACTACATGTGCCCATTCAGTAAGTAGATGGTGCTCGAAATAGTCCGGCGCAGTATTCGGGGTAAGGTTATTTATCGACGCTAATAGCAAAATAAAAGCTGCAATAATAGTTTCCAGCAGCGACCTTGCACACAATGATCTTCACAGCTACGTGATGCACTAGTCTTCGTTTGTGGTGACAATAACTACACAACACAATAACGAAACCGAAAATATATCCAGAAACACAAAAGAAAGACGCTCTTGATCACTCATAAGAGAGACACGTGATATGTATATAGTCTATCTTTACTGGCCTTGATAGTAGTGAGTCTAAATTTAAACTTTCGCCCAAAAGATATATATTGTATACTTGCGAGGAATTGAATCAGACATAACTGGAGTTTAGAGAAAGAGAGAGAGAGAGAGCGCTCCTGTCATCAGGAAGAAGTGTGTTTTGGAGGTATCAGATATTGCACTGGCCGCCCGTGCGACTGTGAAGCAGAGTGGAACATGATCGCCTTTGAACGCGATCATATCGTGGGTGCCTAACACGTCTCTGATTTCAGAAGGACACTAGCCCTTCCCTCGCCGCCGTGCAAGGATGTTGGTGAGTTTCTCGATCGAGGAACCCGGTGCTCCCAAAGTTCACTGCCTTAGACAACAATGTATTGATGAAAACCGCCATCGAATTTCACAGTTTGTAACAGAGAACAAGCAAATCACAGTGTAGTAAATCACACGCCAGTCCAGTGCTGGACAACAGCCACCACCACCGGTGAGCAGCAACGCCACCAGATGCATCTCCACGTTATGGGGTAAGGAAATCGGTGTCCCAACGTGTGTACCTTTGTTCACCGCAAGTTCTAGAATATAGAACTTAGTTTAGACGGAAGGACACCGCCATTGCCAGCTCAAAGCATGGGACACTTCCGTCTGCACTGATTCGTGTCAGCACCATCCAGGCGGGTGTTGTCAGAAGTCTTTACCTGACATGCAATGCGACCTGTGTTACGTATGCCACCGTCTCTCACCACATTACCCAAATGTCAGGTAGCCGTTTTTCTCCTACAACAGTATGTAGCAGACTCGTACCTTGAGCAACGCAATGCCTTGTGCCGGAATGCTTTAAGGAACTCTGCACGGCCACGAGGGTGCTACTATGATCTGCAGGCCAGCCTGACCTTAATCCTATTCAGCACACCTGTGACGTCATCGAGCGAGACTTGCATCCCTCGGACCCAGTTTTAAGCTGACCCCCGTAGCGGTCGGTGTCTTGTGGCGTTCATATCACGACACACCGTCGCTGTCAACTGATTGAAAGGTAATCCTCCGCGTTGATTCTGTCTCATTCAGTTTCTCACTAGCATACATCATCGAAAACGGTGACTAGAAGACGACGTCCACCAGATCGTCGATCAGAGTATATGAGTCACTGTTTTCCGTTTCAAATTTCTGTATTTCGATAGGGCAGAAATCAGTGCACTCTTTGTACATTGACTGCACGGCTGTTACAAAATCATGTGTGGCCACAAAATGATCAGAAACTGAGACTGCTTGGCGCCTTTGTACCTTCCGACTGCCTCTGTTAGCGGTTGCCTCATGGCGTAGCCTTTCGTTTTTCCTCTGCTTCGAAGATCGTCCGTTAACCGCAGCCCGACGTGCACAGCTGGTTCTGTGCTCGCGGTCACATATTACAATCCAGATAACAGGGTATGCCAGTCCCATTCCACAACATCATTTCTGATCATTCTGCACGACCGCATACGTTTCTTGCTGCTCGCCGAGAGGTCGTCACAATTCTGGATTACTGACATTAGGAAAAAAAATCACTTACACGCCATAGCATTGTGTTCCTCGACTCTTCTGAAAGTTCGAGCTGACGAAAGTAGTTGATGTTTCCAGCCGAAAAGATTACGTAATTGAGGCGTAAGGAAAGTAACGACATTCCAGTAAGCGTGATGTTGCAATGGTTGAGACATCGCAGTCGCAGTCCTGAGGAACGGGGCTCAGTGGCTGAAACGATATTCATTTGTATCAGTCTCACATAAGCTAACGACATAAGCAAATCAAATGTCAAAATTTGTTCTAAACTTTTGTTTCGCAACAGTTTTTATCAGGGTCAATATGTCAGATTTAACAGGATGTACACTGAAGCGCCAAAGAAACTGGTACAGGCATGCCTAATCAAATACAGAGATATGTAAACAGGCAGAAGATGGCGCTACGGTCGGCAACGCCTGTATAAACATCAATTATGTGGCGCTGTTGTTATATCGGTTACTACTGCTACAATGGCAGTTTATCAAGATATAAGTGATTTTGAACGTGGTGTTATAGTTGGCGCACGAGCGATGGGACACAACATCTCCAAGGTAGTGATGTAGTGGGGATTTTCGTGTATGACCGTTTCACGAGTGTACCGTTAACATCAGGAATCTCGCAAAATATCAAATCCACGATCGCTGCGGCCGGAAAAAGGTCCTGCAAGAACGGAACCAACGACGAGACGTTCAACGCGACAGAAGTGCAATCCTTCTGCAAATTCCTGCAGATTTCAGTGTTGGGCCATGAACCAGTGTCAGCGTGCGAAACATTCAAGAAAACATCATCGATATGGGCTTTCGGAGCCGAAGGCCCACCCGTGTACCCTTGGTAACTGTACAACACAACGCTGTACGCCTTTCCTGGGCCCGTCAACACCGCCATTGGTCTGTTGGTGACTGAAAACATGTTACCTGGTCAGACGAGTCTCGTTTCAAATTGTATCGAGCTGATGGACGTGTACGGGTATGGAGACAACCTCATAAATCCGTGTCAGTTGGGAACTGTTCAAGCTGGTGAAGGCTCTGTAATGGTGTGGGGATTGTGCAGTTGGAGTGATATGGGACCTGTGATATGTTAGATACGACTCTGACAGATGACACGTATGTAACCATCCTATCTGATCACCTGCATCCAGTCATGTCCATTCTCCATTCCGACAGACTTGGGCAATTCCAGCAGGACAATGCGACACCCCACACGTCTGAGTTTAAACACTTCCGCTGGCCACCAAACTCCCCAGACTTGATCATTATTGAGCATATGTGGGATGCGTTGCAACGTGCTGCTCAGAAGAGATCCCCACTCCCTCGTACTCTTACGGATTTATGGACAGCCCTGGAAGATTGGCTCTGAGCACTATGGGACTTAACATCTGAGGTCATCAGTCCCCTAGAACTTAGAACTACTTAAACCTAACTAACCTAAGGACATCACACAACACCCAGTCATCACGAGGCAGAGAAAATTCCTGACCCCGCCGGGAATCGTACCCGGGCGTGGGAAGCGAGTCTCTGGAAGATTCATGGTGTCAGTTCTCTCCAGCACAACCTCGGACATTAGTCGAGTCCATGCGACGTCATGTTGCGGCACTTCTGCGAGCTCGCGGGGGTGCTACACGATATTAGTTAGGTGTACCAGTGTCTTTGTCTCTTCAGAGTATACACTGATGTACAAAACTTAAAGATAAAAGCAAGTTTCATATTATGTGTCACTGCCAAGTAGAGAACCTCGATGAAACTAGGACCGTAGAACTGCTAAAAAATATTGCAGAAGGAAAATGATAGACATACCCAATGAGACGAACATAAGTGACGCTTTCATTCAAAGACAATAATTACACCGAAGTGACCGCGATTTATAATGGTCCCCTGGACATTACAAAAGGCGGGAAATGGTTCGTAATAGGGTATATGATCATCTGGACGGCAATGCATGTACCGCAAAGTGTTCCCATGCCGGTCACAACGTTCGAAAAATGTTCTTGCGGTTGGGCTTTCCGTTCCTCCACCAGCGCAGTTGACATCTGCTGGAAGGACTTACGTGCACGTGCATGTGCTGCAAGACGTCTCGCCAAGGCATTTCTCCCGTGCTCGATGGGATATAAGTCTGGGGAGCGGGCAGGCCAGTTCATTTGCCGAGTATCCTCTCACTCCGTGAGCTCTTACACCTGAACTGTCGTGTTACTTTATTTAGTTCGTCCTTAAGTTTTGCAGAGCTTGTACGTCCGTAACACACAACTAATATCAGTCGTTTTCGTTTCATGTGTAGACTATCACACAAATCTTGAACTAATGCGTGCATTCAATTACACGTCGTACTGGAAGTTTCTGCAGATACCAAACGAAATTTCTAAACGAGAATATTTTCACATCTACTCCACAAGTCATTGTACCGCACATGACGAAGGGTACTTAGTACAAGTATTAGCGATTTTCTATGCTCTTCCATTCACGTATTCAGCGTGGAAAAAATGACATATATGTCCCTGTACGTGTCCGAATATCTCTTAATTCTCATAATTATTATGTGAAGTGTACGATAGTACAGCAGAATTTTCCCACAGATTTCCTCGAACACAGATTCTCTAAATTTATCGAACATGATTTCGTGAGGACAATAGCACGCGCGGTGGCGCAGTTGTAAGACAGCCAGATGCAGATTCTGCGTGATTTCCCAAAATCACTTAATGCAAATTTCGTGATGATTTGTTTGAAAGAGCACAGCCGATTTCCTTTCCCAGTCCGGTCTTATGTTCCGTCTAAATGACACCGTCAACTGGACATTAAACCCTAACGCTTCTTCCTTCGATGACAACGTCGGCCTTCTTCTGAAGATTCATCATTTACGTCTCTTAAGAATTTGTGTTACAGTTTCATATGGGCTACGTTGAGTTCGTTACGATCCTAGCATTGCATCTCTGATTTAGTTCGATATCTGCTGTCATGCCTACGCGATAGGACCTCCAATCGCTGAAGTGAGTACTGTATGGTGCACGCCTCCACAACTAAGTGACTGACATGTCTTACTGCAACGCGGAGGACCGGTTTCAATTCCTGCAACTGAAAAGAATTTTTTCTTGATTGAAGGACCGAAACGTGTCGCACTCAGCCTCGAGATGTTAGTTGAGAAACTGTTTAAGTGAGTAGCCATGGCTCAAAGGTCTGCCAAACTGACAACGGCCGGGACACCGGTGTCATGATCCCACGACTCTCGATGCCCCATCCGAATGACGCCCCTGGCATTAACAGGCTGGTTGTTTCTGACTGAATGGCTTGTCAGGGATAGTACACGAGCTGGTATAACAGGGTGCTTCAGAATAAGTCGCAGTAGCGTCCCTGTGTTGTTTTCTTTACTCGTGCAGCGCACGTACTGAAAACTCCTCCAACAAATACTGGTATTACGTCAGCCATAAAATTTCGGAAGTGCAGACGCATTTTCTGGTATTTCGGCTGTATATCTTCCGGCCATCTTCAGAGCGAACCGACTGAAGATACAGTACGCTACAGTACATTTTCCCGTCGTTTTAAACCACAGAAACACCCAGGTGCATTGATATCGCGACAGACGGTTTTTTTTTTTTTTTTTTTTTTTTTTTTTTTTTTTTTTTTTTTACTCACAGAGTACGACTGTAGATAGCCTTTCGCTCCATGCGTTTCGTCCCCGATAATTTCAGAATTCCAAAGAGTGTATTACAATTAACAATGTCAATCTTCCTTCTACCTTCATACCTGTAGATAAGCTGTAGGATCAGTATTCTTCGCGCGTTCCTACATGTCTCTGGACCCGGAAGTGATTTTCCATCAAGTCGGCCTTTGCCATCGTCCCATCCTTCCGTAGATAATTCGTACCAGTACTCTGCAACATACGGGGTGACCCAGAAGTCTGTTAATGGTTGAAAATTTAATACTTCACGGAATAATGTAGGTAGTGAAGTAAAAATTGACACACATGCTTGAAATGACACGGAGTTTTACTGACTCAAAAAAGGTTTACAAAAATGACGAACAGATGGAGCTTTATATTATTCAAAAGCAATAATTGGCGTAACAAATGGTTTTTGGGAAAGACGATATTCTTTATAACAGATGCTCGACATGCCGGCCTGTAGTCGAGGGACAATGCTGCGAAGAGCGCTGTACAGCATATCAGTGGGAACAGCGAGAAATAGCCGTCGGATGTTGTCTTGTGGCATCCATAACGAGGTAAGGCGATTACGGTAGACTTGCACCTTCAGGTAAACCAACAATCAATAACCCCACTCATTGAGGTCTGGGGACCCCTCAGGCATGACGGAAGTGGCGGCGCAGCACGCGATCCTAACCAAACGTTGTGCGCAGCGTACCTGTCACTCGCTGTCTCGCTGCAGCTCATTTTGTCACCGACGTGTTGCTGTCCGGCGCCATTTGTTGACCACTTTTTGCATTCGTTTTTGGTTTCAATAATACCTCATATCATTTCAGGCACGTGTGTCAGTTTTTATATATATACCTACCTTATCCCGTGAATTAATGCATTTTGCAAATGGTAAAGGATTTTTGGGTCATCCTGTACTTATTAAACCAATTATCCGGCGATATCAAAGACGGTTTATCCATGTCCCTCCACTGGTTGGGGCCCGCAGCAGCACTGCCCAGATTTCTAGAAAAAATTATTAGTTCCTAGCTTTGATTTGGGAATAATTATATTTCTGATAACTACATGATTATTAGAGTAGATACACCAAATCGGGGCTTATAATAAGTAATCTTTATTTATATATAAATAAAATATAAGTATATATAAAGTAATTAAGATTACTTATTATAAGCAGGGATTTGGTGTATCTACTCTAATAATCGTGTCTTTATCAGACACATGTTATGCTGCTGGCCCTAAAGAAGAAAAATTATTAAGAATAATTATATTATCTACAGTAATGCGGTCATGACTGTGCGGCAGTGGAAATAATAGATCGTTGATAGTTTTGAAAGTTCGAAAACTGTAATCTTCGTGAGTTTACTTCATTAAATCGCATTATACTTGTTAAAAATGGTGAAAGAGTTTTATGTACGTATTATGTTTCACTCTACTCTGCTGTGCACTGTTTTGAACTTACGCCGCAATATTGTCGACAGGGATTGATTGCGTTGCATTGTTCCCTGAGCTTGTCTAAAAATCACTTGTTTATATACCCTCACACTAAGTGACTCAATCCACAGAAACCGTAGACACCTGTTCAACCAAAATTGGTTTGATTTAAGGTTACTGATGATGTAATTCACTAACTACCGTACTCTGTTTTACTTTCTTTCACGAATTCGAACTTAAAACGCAGTATCTTTATAGTTACGGCTCTCTGTACATTTTTCATGCATACCGACACAGGTAAGCCAGTGTGTTCATTCTCTTCCACCGAAGATTGCAATATCGTGTTTCTGGCTTCAAAATCGTTCAAATGGCTCTGTGCACTATGGGTCTTAACTGCTGAGGTCATCAGTCCCCTAGAACTTAGAACTACTTAAACCTAACTAACCTAAGCAATTTTAGAGTGCAAGGCTATACATGTGTTCCAAAATTGAACTGAGCTAGATTTCTCTATGTGAGATTATAAATAATGTTAAAATTTCACATGAAACATCAGAGCATAATGAATATTAAGATAGAATGGTATTGGTAAATTCTTGCATAGACTATCATAGATACAGGAAGTATTCAGGTAGCTATGTTTAAACATTCCTCTATTCAAAATTTAAAAATTAAATTTAAATATGAGATAACATACAAATCAGCAATTGTTAGAGATCAGTGGTTACAAAAGTTAATATAATTAATAAAAAGCATATAATTATACTTAGTATAAAAGAAAATGAGTATAAATAGTGAGTTTTTTAAAAAAACATGGTGTCTCCTAAAACCTGATTCTCACACATGCAATTCCTGAGTGTGGAGGCTATGTATGTGCCTGTAGATTGAACATAACTAGATTCCTCTATTTGACATTGTAAATAAGGTTTGAAATTTCACGTGAATAATAAAACAATATGAACATTAACATACAGTAATACAATTATACCTTTGCAGGCTATTAATCATAATTGATACCAAAGTTATCCCCAACACAAATGAAAATACAAAAATATTCAGATAGCTGAAGGTTATACAAGATCAATTCCTCTATACAAGATTTTATTTAGGACAGTAGATTACTAAAGCAGAAACAATGTTATTATATCTTAAAAGCTAGAAGTGTCTATAGTAGACAAATCAAAAATTAAGTTTCATAGAAGTCTAAAACGTGATAATTCAAGTGTAAAGTTACTTAAATTGATTACAACTAAATCCAGTACATGTGGCAAGACAAGTGACAAGGTTGTGAGCCAGGAAGGGGAATCTGCATGAATGTCCAATGAAATCTCAGATATTCATGTGAGCCAAAACTGGGAGCCTACATTATACGAGGGCAGTTCAATAAGTAATGCAACACATTTTTTTTCTCGGCCAATTTTGGTTGAAAAAACCGGAAATTTCTTGTGGAATATTTTCAAACATTCCCGCTTCGTCTCGTATAGTTTCATTGACTTCCGACAGGTGGCAGCGCTGTACGGAGCTGTTAAAATGGCGTCTGTAACGGATGCGCGTTGCCAAGAACGGGCAGTGATCGAGTTTCTTTTGGCGGAAAACCAGGGCATCTCAGATATTCATAGGCGCTTGCAGAATGTCTACGGTGATCTGGCAGTGGACAAAAGCTCGGTGAGTCGTTGGGCAAAGCGTGTGTCATCATCGCCGCAAGGTCAAGCAAGACTGTCTGATCTCCCGCGTGCGGGCCGGCCGTGCACAGCTGTGACTCCTGCAATGGCGGAGCGTGCGAACACACTCGTTCGAGATGATCGACGGATCACCATCAAACATCTCAGTGCTCAACTTGACATCTCTGTTGGTAGTGCTGTCACAATTGTTCACCAGTTGGGATATTCAAAGGTTTGTTCCCGCTGGGTCCCTCGTTGTCTAACCGAACACCATAAAGAGCAAAGGAGAACCATCTGTGCGGAATTGCTTGCTCGTCATGTGGCTGAGGGTGACAATTTCTTGTCAAAGATTGTTACAGGCGATGAACATGGGTTCATTTCTTCGAACCTGAAACAAAACGGTAATCAATGGAGTGGCGCCACACCCACTCCCCTACCAAGAAAAAGTTGAAAGCCATACCCTCAGCCGGTAAAGTCATGGTTACAGTCTTCTGGGACGCTGAAGGGGTTATTCTGTTCGATGTCCTTCCCCATGGTCAAACGATCAACTCTGAAGTGTATTGTGCTACTCTTCAGAAACTGAAGAAACAACTTCAGCGTGTTCGTAGGCACAAAAATCAGAACGAACTTCTCCTTCTTTATGACAACGCAAGACCTCACACAAGTCTTCGCACCCGAGAGGAGCTCACAAAACTTCAGTGGACTGTTCTTCCTCATGCACCCTACAGCCCCGATCTCGCACCGTCGGATTTCCATATGTTTGGCCCAATGAAGGACGCAATCCGTGGGACGCACTACGCGGATGATGAAGAAGTTATTGATGCAGTACGACGTTGGCTCCGACATCGACCAGTGGAATGGTACCGTGCAGGCATACAGGCCCTCATTTCAAGGTGGCGTAAGGCCGTAGCATTGAATGGAAATTACGTTGAAAAATAGTGTTGTGTAGCTAAAAGATTGGGGAATAACCTGGTGTATTTCAATGCTGAATAAAACAACCCCTGTTTCAGAAAAAAAATGTGTTGCATTACTTATTGAACTGCCCTCGTATGTCTAATGAAGTACATCATCAGTTGTGTGACACAGTCATTGTAAGTTTGGCCCATCTACATCCACATAGTATTAATCAGTATCTATTTCGCTGCCGTTCTACACCTTCTGTCAATATTAATCAGTATCTGTTCTAGTGTCTGTGTCAGTGTCGGAGCTTGTATCTTCCCAAGTATTATGTTGAGGTTCTGTTCCTGTCTGTGTTCTTGTTCTGGCAGTAGGATGTTGATTTTTGTATATGTCAAGCAGTGTCGTTGACAGATTATTTAAGGTGTTCCATTTATCTGGGTCTCGAAGAACCGCACTGACCTCGTCGTCTCTTACAGCAGGTCGTGCATGGTCGAGAAAGTTACACGTTAACAAAACATGTTCAGGCGTTCCAAGAATGCCACATGTGCAAATCTCGGTTTGCCTACTCCCATACGGTGTAGATGTGTTGGGTATAGTCCATGCCCAGTCAAGTAGTGAACCATGCAACGACTTGCATCTACATGTTTTTGTTTTAGCCTCTCAGATACATTTGGAAAAAAGGAGAAGACACGCCGCCCTTTATCTGATGTCTCCCACTCTCTTTGCCACGTGTCTAATTTCCATTTGTGGACCTGTTGTTTAGTTTGTATGTTTTCTCCTGTTATTTGGAATACCGTTTCGAAGTCACTATTCTTGCTGCAAAACATGCAGTGGACTCAAATAGTGATGTGTGATACATCCGCATCGTCATTAGTGGTAATCGAAACTGCACTGAATTTAATCTAGCAAGTTTATGCATAATTTTTGTCTACAGTAAGTTTTATATGTTCTTTAAAGGCGAGCCGTTCATCTAGATGGAATTCTAAATATCTTGCTACCTTTTTCCTTTGTATATTAATGTTATTGAATTTTATGCTAGGATTCCGCTGTAGTACTCCCAAAGCAATAAGTAAACTGTTTTATTTCTTGCTATTTTCAATTTGTTCTGATTACACCAGTAATTGATCATCTGTAGTAGTATGTACATTTATTTTCCAATTGCAGTCTAGACGGTGCAGAAACAACAACCAAAAGATCATACGCGTAAGCGACAACACCTTCTATAAGTGTGTCTCTATCTAAGATGTCCAATAGGGGCTCAGTCGCTATATAGCAAAAAATGGGCCCACAGATTGATCCCTGTGGACATCCCTTGGTTATTCTCTTAACCACCTTCTGTGTTCCTGCTTACCATTCTACAATTCTTCCCTTACAGTAGTCCATAAAACTAGAATACAGGGCAGTAGGTAATCGTATTTCCCTTAGTCTGGTGAATAGTGACGGCCACCAGAGATTATAAAAAGCTCCAGCGATATCAATAAGTACAGAGACCGCATAATTCTCGGTCGTATTCCCCACAATTTGTAGGGCGCGATTTATGGCGTCATCTATCGATTTGTGTTCTCTAAATCCATATTGGTGGGGAGTTAGACCAAAAAGGCGCCTATGTGCCTGTAGTCTATCACACAGGAGCCTCTCCTGCACCTTGGCAAGTGTGTTCAGGAGACAGATAGGATTTCGGGTCAGTTGGGTCCCTATCTTCAGACTTTTTAATAATAACTGCATTAGCCATTTTCCAGAGTGTAGGGATTCTTCCTTGTAGAAGGGCTTCATTAAAAAGGTCAGTCAGATACGGGGCGATCAATGTACTGGCATTCATCAATGTTTCTGTGTGTATTCCATCGGGGCCTGGCGCCTTTCTACACTCCTGGAAATGGAAAAAAGAACACATTGACACCGGTGTGTCAGACCCACCATACTTGCTCCGGACACTGCGAGAGGGCTGTACAAGCAATGATCACACGCACGGCACAGCGGACACACCAGGAACCGCGGTGTTGGCCGTCGAATGGCGCTAGCTGCGCAGCATTTGTGCACCGCCGCCGTCAGTGTCAGCCAGTTTGCCGTGGCATACGGAGCTCCATCGCAGTCTTTAACATTGGTAGCATGCCGCGACAGCGTGGACGTGAACCGTATGTGCAGTTGACGGACTTTGAGCGAGGGCGTATAGTGGGCATGCGGGAGGCCGGGTGGACGTACCGTCGAATTGCTCAACACGTGGGGCGTGAGGTCTCCACAGTACATCGATGTTGTCGCCAGTGGTCGGCGGAAGGTGCACGTGCCCGTCGACCTGGGACCGGACCGCAGCGACGCACGGATGCACGCCAAGACCGTAGGATCCTACGCAGTGCCGTAGGGGACCGCACCGCCACTTCCCAGCAAATTAGGGACACTGTTGCTCCTGGGGTATCGGCGTGGACCATTCGCAACCGTCTCCATGAAGCTGGGCTACGGTCCCGCACACCGTTAGGCCGTCTTCCGCTCACGCCCCAACATCGTGCAGCCCGCCTCCAGTGGTGTCGCGACAGGCGTGAATGGAGGGACGAATGGAGACGTGTCGTCTTCAGCGATGAGAGTCGCTTCTGCCTTGGTGCCAATGATGGTCGTATGTGTGTTTGGCGCCGTGCAGGTGAGCGCCACAATCAGGACTGCATACGACCGAGGCACACAGGGCCAACACCCGGCATCATGGTGTGGGGAGCGATCTCCTACACTGGCCGTACACCACTGGTGATCGTCGAGGGGACACGGAATAGTGCACGGTACATCCAAACCGTCATCGAACCCATCGTTCTACCATTCCTAGACCGGCAAGGGAACTTGCTGTTCCAACAGGACAATGCACGTCCGCATGTATCCCGTGCCACCCAACGTGCTCTAGAAGGTGTAAGTCAACTACCCTGGCCAGCAAGATCTCCGGATCTGTCCCCCATTGAGCATGTTTGGGACTGGATGAAGCGTCGTCTCACGCGGTCTGCACGTCCAGCACGAACGCTGGTCCACCTGAGGCGCCAGGTGGAAATGGCATGGCAAGCCGTTCCACAGGACTACATCCAGCATCTCTACGATCGTCTCCATGGGAGAATAGCAGCCTGCATTGCTGCGAAAGGTGGATATAAACTGTACTAGTGCCGACATTGTGCATGCTCTGTTGCCTGTGTCTATGTGCCTGTGGTTCTGTCAGTGTGATCATGTGATGTATCTGACCCCAGGAATGTGTCAATAAAGTTTCCCCTTCCTGGGACAATGAATTCACGGTGTTCTTATTTCAATTTCCAGGAGTGTATTTTTAAGTTTATCTATTGCTAAGGCTACGAGTGTGATACTCTGATTTACATATGCAGTTTCCATTCCATCACGTAAGTCACGATGATGTCGCTCGTCCTGTATGTATGAGTCATCTGGTAGGAGCTTGTGGAGTGTAAATTTTCTCCTGTTCAGACGTCTAAGCTGGCCATCGGACGACTTTAACCGGCTCTGATAATATACAGAACCTGGCATAGTTACTGTTTTCTTGAAGACCGAATATATTTCGCGTATACCAAACATCAGCGTACCAGGTGCAGAAATTTTGTCACGTCGTTTCTACGAAGAATTTTAATAATTCTGAAGGTGTGTTGTGTACTGCAGGTGCTTTGTTTTGGCTTAAATCTTTGAGTGTTCTATTATCGCTGTATTGCATCATACATGTCATCTTCATTTACTTATTGTTCTCTTTCCATAATATCGTCACCAAGTTTCAAAACATTCGTAGTTCAGTTTCTTAACCTCTTTGTTCCTTCGTTTCAGACATGTGAACCGTCGTTCATTATTTTTCTCCGCAATTAGGCGTATTTTTCCTCGTATTGGTTGATGGTTCGTGAGTGTGGGCCGTCTAGTTCTTAGTTTTAAAATCAGGGTGCAACCCATTGCAAGGAACGATTCGCGTGTTAGTTTACAGCTGCTAGTATGCAGGAAATGGTTACTTCTACGAACAGAAAAGGTATGTAAATTCTTATCATGCCTTAATATGAAACTAAGAATCTGCCTTTTTACCTAACGTTCGCTAACTATTCTAGATGTCGAGAATTAGTACAGTTTGTATAAATTTTGTCCATTATTATGAAATAACCCATTTCCTTAACATCTTATGGTCATAATGCACATTTGTTAATTTCAATGTGGTCTTCGATAATGGAATACAGAAATAACCATTATTTCTATACTGTGCAGTAGTGCATGAAACATTAACTAACGAGCAATTAAAAGCTCTTCTTAGTTTCTGCAATGTGGAATTATCTGATTGGGAAGACGACGAGCTGCTACGATCGCAGGTCCGAATCCTGCCTCGGCCATGGATGTGTGTGATGTCCTTAGGTTAGTCAGGTTTAAGTAGTTCTAAGTCTAGGGGACTGATGACCTCAGATGTTAAGTTCCATAGTGCATAGAGCCATTTGAACCATTTGAAGACAACGAATTCTCGTTTTTGACTGAAGATTGTCCTGCTGAACGTGACGAAGCTGACAGATAAACAATAAGAACGTTAAGATTCCATGCCAGTAGACAGTAGAAGAGGACGTCTTTCTACAGTGAACTCCTCTGATACTGAAGAAGTAGATGACATCGAAAATGTGAATAAAAGGCCAAGAAGAGCTGTGTTGCAAGTAATTTCAGAAGTTAGGTTTTATAATGTTGGCTAAATACCAAAATCTGTTGAGGCAAGGAATGCCTCAAAAGGCAGGAAACGCGGCTGCTTTTCCAAGACAAGAGAGACTTGCATCGAATGTGGAATGTATTTATGTAGTGTGAAAAATAATTATTTTGAAACTTATCGTAGAACGTACCGTGAAAGATTTATTTGCTGGCAGTAGCAATTTATTATTTGCCAGAAATTACTGTATGATTGTTATTTTCTTGCATTTATGAAGTTGTTTCAGAGAATCAGAAAAAAAACCTGTACTGGAAATTACGAATTTCAAAACTATTAACATTAAGAATCCTATTTTCTGTATGCATTATCAAATACAGTTTACTGTTTCAAATAAAATATGTAATTTGCTGAATAACATGTTTTTTATTGGAGAAAGGGGAAATAAAATACAAAGTTAAGTCTAGAAGGTTTTCACGAGAAGTGATGCCTATGGTCCACATATCTGGAGCTTCATGCATGGCTTAGTGACTAATCAAAAATATTTCATTTGCATTTGTAACATGCTTGTATACTGCTTTCCCGGGAAACATGTAAAGAAAAATTTCATGCAATCTTTTTTATCTCAGAAGTGAAGGGGTTATTGTCTTTATGCTTCACATTTCCAATAGATTAGAAGATTACGTGCATTTACGTGTAAAAAAATACTCACCCCCCCTTCCATTATTGAAAACCTTATTTAGATACGTTCAATGCTTACAAATATATTTTAGGGTAGCAGCTTACGTGGCTTACAGCGTAACCTGAGAACGAAAGCGGTCACACGCGACGGTGCCTTCGCTTCTGGTGAAGACTCGCCGTCCAGCATAACGTGTAAGTTGTATGACTCAAAATTTTCAGAGCGGGTCACGCATTTGTGAAAATACAATGTGCACTTGCACCATTCTACATCTATATCTACATATTCATTTATTCTCCGCAAGTCAGCCAACAGCGTGTGGCGGAGGGCACTTTGCGTGCCACTGTCATTACCTCCCTTTCCTGTCCCAGTCGCGTATGGAACGACTGCCGGAAAGCCTCCGTGCTCGCTCGAATCTCTCTAATTTTACATTCGTGATCTCCTCGGGAGGTGTAAGTAGGGGGAAGCAATATATTCGATACCTCATCCAGAAACGCACCCTCTCGAAACCTGGCGAGCAAGCTACACCGCGATGCAGAGCGTCTCTCTTTCAGAGTCTGCCACTTGAGTTTGCTTAACATCTCCATAACGCTATCACGCTTACCAAATAACCCTGTGACGAAACGCGCCGCTCTTCTTTGGATCTTCTCTATCTCCTCTGTGAACCCGACCTGGTACGGATCCCACACTAATGAGCAATACTCAAGTATAGGTCGAACGAATGTTTTGTAAGCCAACTCCCTTGTTGATGGACTACATTTTCTAAGGACTCTCCCAATGAATCTCAACCTGGCACTCGCCTTACGAACAATTAATTTTATATTATCATTCCACTTCAAATCGTTCCGTACGCATACTCTCAGATATTTTACAGAAGTAACTGCTACCAGTGTTTGTTCCGCTATCATATAATCAAGCAATAAAGGATCCTTCTTTCTGTGTATTCGCAACACATTACATTTGTCTATGTTAAGCGTCAGTTGCCACTCCCTGCACCAAGTGCCTATCCGCTGCAGATCTTCCTGCATTTCGTTACAATTTTCTAATGCTGCACCTTCTCTGTATACTACAGCATCATCCGCGAAAAGCCGCATGGAACTTCCGACACTATCTACTAGGTCATTTATATATATTGTGAAAAGCAATGGTGCCACAACAGTCCCCTGTGGCACGCCAGATGTTACTTTAACGTCTGTAGACGTCTCTCCATTGAGAACAACATGCTGTGTTCTGTTTGCTAAAAACTCTTCAATCCAGCCACACAGCTGGTCTGATATTCCGTAGGCTCTTACTTTGTTTATCAGGCGACAGTGCGGAAATGTATCGGACGCCTTTCGGAAGTCAAGGAAAATGGCATCTATCTGGGAGCCTGTATCTCATGATGAAATAAAGCGAGTTGAGTCTCACACGATCACTGTTTCCGGAATCCATGTTGATCCCTACAGAATAGATTCTGGGTTTCCAGAAATGGCATGATATGCGAGCAAAAAAACATGTTCTAAAATTCTACAACAGATCGATGTCAGAGATATAGGCCTTTAGTTTTGCGCATCTGCTCGAC
Source organism: Schistocerca nitens (assembly GCF_023898315.1). Taxonomy (NCBI): domain Eukaryota; kingdom Metazoa; phylum Arthropoda; class Insecta; order Orthoptera; family Acrididae; genus Schistocerca; species Schistocerca nitens. The sequence continues at coordinate 923,691,508 of NC_064617.1, read as the reverse complement.
GACCCTTCTTGAAAACTGGAACCACCTGTGCTCTTTTCCAATCATTTGGAACCTTCCGTTCCTCTAGAGATTTGCGGTAGACGGCTGTTAGAAGGGGGGCAAGTTCTTTCGCGTACTCTGTGTAGAATCGAATTGGTATCCCGTCAGGTCCAGTGGACTTCCCTCTGTTGCGTGATTTCAGTTGCTTTTCTATCGTGCGGACTTTGCCTATAGGACTGGACAGTTGGGTTTGTTGACAAGCGCGCTAGCGCCAGTAGAGGCGCGGATGGGTTTCCGCGCACCCCCGGCGTCCCACGCGCGGCTCCCAGTCGCCCGGCCTGCAGCAGGTGCCTCTAACGGCCCCCTGCCCATGCCCGGCCCGCCACCTCCATGACGTCCGCTGTGCAGCCGAAGCGATGCCCGGCCGCCACTGCTCCATTTACCATTTCGTCAGCGCCTAGTCTTAATCTACGTAACAAGCACGCTGTAGTGTAATCATCTCATGAAGTGTGAGGATCAGCTCGATGAACGGAATGAGACATTCTGGGGACATTCTGTTTAGGTACACACATATGCGTAAGCAGAGGGTGATCTTCACAAACTAATTTTTCAAGAATGGTTACCAGAGCGATGGGAAGACTACGTGAAAACATGTCTCACACTTCATAGTGAGTAATATCTTCAGACTGGCCTGAAGAAGAAAAATTCTCTTGCTGCTGACTTTGACTGTTACTGTGCAGTACGCACCTTATATTCCTATATCCTCAGATTCGAATAGAAGGGCACTTATAAATTACTAAAACCTGGGAGGTTAGGTGCTTCGAATCTGGTTTTGAAATTCCATAATTTCGAGAGCTACGGATCGTTCTGTGATTGCAAGTCTTTGTTATAATTCAGGGACGCAGAATCCCTTTGCAGTGCAGCCTTGGTTATGTCTACCGAAGGAGAACCATAGTGCGAAATCTTACTTTGATGAACAAAAACTTCATAAAACTCGCAGCAGCGGCAATGGGTGCTGAGATTCACATGAAGATGACTGCGTATGGGTCTCCATCTTGCATTTTTTGTTTATTTCTAAATAAACTGCATTTCTTTTACCATTCCTGTCCAACGCCATTGGTAGTGGTCATTGTTTACAAATGAAAATGAAGTGATGTTGGGCGTGTGCATTTTTTCCTTCGTTATTTACCAGTCTGCTTCAATCCTATAGTATCACAAAACGGGTCAGATCGCTGTTGCAGAAGCAGCGAAAAAAGGCTGCCCAATTTTAAAAAACGCAAAATCACCAAGACTGGCAAAGTTTTGCAGAAGTTCGAAATGTAGCGCGTGCTTCACTGAGAGATGCTTTTAATAATTTCCACAACGAAACTCTGTCTCGAAATCTGTCGGAAAACCCAGAGAGATTCTGGTCATACATAAAGCACACCAGTGGCAATACGCGATCAATACCTACACTGCGCGATAACAACGGTGAATTCACTGACGACAGTGCCACTAAAGCAGAGTTATTAAACTTGGTTTTCCGAAACTCCTTCACTAAAGAAGTCGAAGTAAATATTCCTGAATTCCAATCAAGAACATATGACAAGATGAGAAACACAGAAGTAGATATACTCGGTGTCGCAAAGCAGCTTAAACCACTTAATAAAGGCAAGGCCTTCGGCCCAGATTGTATACCAGTCAGGTTCCTCTCAGAGCATGTTGATAAAATAGCTCCATATTTGGCAATTATATACAACCGCTCGCTCACAGAAATATCCGTACTTATAGACTGGAAAATAGCTCAAGTCACACCAATACCCAAAAAGGGAAATAGGAGTAATCCGTAGAATTAAAGGCCCAGATCACTAACGTCGATTTGCAGTTGGGTTTTGGTACATATACTGTGTTCGAACATTATGAAGTATCTCGAAGACAACGATTTATTGACACATAGTCTGCACGGATTCAGAAAATATCGTTCTTACGAAACACAACTGGCTCTTTATACTCATGAAATAATGAGTGCTATCGACAGGGGATGTCAAATTGACAGACAGAAGGGGGGAGGAAGGGGAGGGTGACCTTCATTTTCCCACCATATTTATGTCATGCAGTTGCCCAAGTTGTATGACCCAGGAGAACGATGTTTACTAGGTTATGGTCACGAGTTACAACTTGTGTTCAGTACAGTCTCCGAAGTCAGAAACAATCTGTTGGGTAACATGGCATGGTCAGCTGTCACATATCCAGCATAATCAGAACAATATGTCATCTTATGAAACTTCCTGGCAGATTAAAACTGCATGCCGCACCGAAACTCGAACTCGGGACCTTTGCCTTTCACGGGCAAGTGCTCTACCAACTGAGCTACCCAAGCACGACTCACGCCCCGCCTCACACACAGCTTTACTTCTGCCATTATCTCGTCTGCTACCTTCCAAACTTAACAGAAGCTCTCCTGCGAAACTTGCAGAACTAGCACTCCTGAAAGAAAGGATATTGCAGAGACATGGCTTAGCCACAGCTTAAGGCAAAGGTCTCGAGTTCGAGTCTCGGTCTGGCACCCAGTTTTAATCTGCCAGGAAGTTTATATCAACGCACACTCCGCTGCAGAGTGAAAATCTCCCTTGGCTGTGGCTAAGCCATGTCTTCGCAATATCCTTTCTTTCAGGAGTGCTAGTTCTTCAAGTTTCGCAGGAGAGCTTCTGGTAAGACTGGAAGGTAGGAGACGAGATACTGGCAGAAGTAAAGCTGTGAGGGCGGTGTGTGAGTCGTGCTTGGGTAGCTCAGTTGGTAGAGCACTTGACCGCAAAAGGCAAAGGTCCCGAGTTCGAGCCTCAGTCCGGCACACAGCTTTAATCTGACGGGAAGTTTCATATCAGCGCACACTCCGCTGCAGAGTGAAAATCTCATTCTGATGTCATCTATGCTTCCTTCAGATCAGGAAGCGTCTGAATACATCCCTGGTAGACACAATAACTGAGATATTCCCACAACCAGAAATAAGATTGATATATTTCGGGGAATTTGAAGCCACACATCACGAAATTGGCCAGAGATTATGAGGTCATTACTGAAGATTTCTTGAGGCAGATCTTTCACCTGTCAAGCAGCGTGTGGTTCCACCCCTCCTTGCATGAAAATAGTGGGGTGGTCACAGTTGCGTTCTTGCAAAGCTGGAATCACCTGTTACACGAGGAGCTCCTTATAATGTGCAGGTGTCACTGTACACCTAACAGGCTAAGGAGGTGTCGTCTCCTTAAAAAAAAATTAAAAAAAATGAAGGAGCTTATGGAACCACACCACTCAGTTACATCCAGTGAGGGCAGTGGGTGTTCTTGCACAACATGTTGTTCGTGAATTCCGAACGGAGTAAGAGCCGAGGCCGTTAAAAATTGCAAATGGCAGAATCATGGCTGAACATCAATATTCTTTCCACCTGACGGCAGCACTCCAAACGCAGCCGTTTGTGTTATTCACACATAAAATTTTGGGAACTGTTTGAGACTGGGAACTTACACATTCCTGAACGAGATTTACTCCCCAAAAATATTAAGAACAGTTTCCATTTGTTTGTATAACTGACGATGCATTTGCATGACAAACGATGAATCCTTACAATTAGAATGCACCGCACCACAGACTTTAAAGAGCAGGCACAGCAGTAGAAAATGCTTTTGGTTTCTTTGTATTTAAATTTGGGGTATTTCAATGATACATTAACCTGTAGCCAGAAAGAATGAATATTTTACCATGGCATATTCTCATCTCCATCATTCCATTATGCGAAAAAACTCAATAAGCGAGTGCACGGATTGGTAAACACTGAAGACCATTCAACGGCAGTATAACACGAGGTACAGATCGAGTGAACACAGATGCTTTGCAATTGCAAAGAACGCGAATACTGCAGCAAAGGAAAGTAGAGACAAATCTAAAGCTATTTTGCTAATGGGATGAAAGTTTCAAATGGTTCACGCTGATGACCATAGCTGTTAAGTCCCATAGTGCTCAGAGCCATTTGCTCAAATGGTTCAAATGGCTCCGAGCACTATGGGACTTAACATCTTAGGTCATCAGTCCCCTAGAACTTAGAACTACTTAAACCTAACTACCCTAAGGACATCACACACATCCATGCCCGAGGCAGGATTCGAACCTGCGACCGTAGCGGTCGCGCGGTTCCAGACTGAAGCGCCGAGAACCGGTCGGTCACAACGGCCGGCGGTGAAAGTTTCTCGGAAAGATAATGTCATTTTGTAATAAATAGCTAATACACTTATCTAAAGCTTACTCAGAATTTTGTAATAAAATTATTGCCAGTAAAATAAGGAAATGATTTTTCACAGTACAATTTTTTTTTTTAACGTAGCTTACCACTTTCGACGAAATAACTCCCTTTGGCGGCCAGAATGCTAAGCACCTGAGACATTCAGAATGTAGAAGCATATACGAGGTCCGAGGCTCTGAATCCAAAGCGTTTACTACTCGTATCTTCAACTTCCTTGCGCTCTTTCCTAAAACTGCCTTCCAAAGAACTGATTTTTTCCATGACGTCTTCCAAATTTTGTTTCTGTGTAACACGTCTGGTATTCTTCTAATATTTCTTCGTTGGTGGCATTTTATTTATTTCTGTGCATACACCCCTTTCAGGATTGATTCCAGAGTGATTCCAGAGCGTTTCTTTTGTAGCGCTCGAAAAAGTCCATCACTGCTTTGTTCATTTCCAAAAGTAGAAAAGTGAACTGAGAAACCCGTTTATCTCTAGAAAGGAGCAAAGACGAACTGAAAACATAAACAGTAGACAATGAAATCGTGTGTCTGGTTCACGAAGCTCTGGCAGGATTTGACAGGCGAATATTGTCAAACTAATATGCTCGACCTCAACACGCTCACTACGTATTAACAATGGAGAATACCTCTGGGGCCATCAATACTGCTCGTCAATATTTATATTACTGACAATACGTCAACAGCAAAAGAAATAAAGACCAGCAGCAGTGCTTTAGTTTAACTAAAGAGAGTTTTCAAAACTAGTTACCAGTTTTGAATTACGGGAGTGAGACATGAATTTCAAAAGCAAAAATTATTTAAAAACTGATGGTTTCTCAGAGAGCAATGGAGCTTGTTAGGAATTACTAGATTTCACAGGAAACGTAACAGAGACCTGAAAGGAAGTGAGGTACAGGTGTGCCGGACAAGTAGCCAAGCGAATGGACAAGTCCTCTTCTGAATGCCAAGAGATGTGTAATATTAGACTCTAGCGAAATAGTGACAACAGAGATTATTTTTAAAAAATGAATTGATTTTGTCTAAAGAGGAATTTCATTTTGCCCTAAGCGGTCAGTAAGACGCATAGGATCTTGGCTGTCCGAGACACAACAGACAACCTTCCCGCAGTTACCCATCCCCGATCACATTGCTGCGGAAGGAAAATAGGAGCGCTGCAGTTATACATACACCTGCCGAGGAGCTGACTGGATCGCAGAGCCCTACGGCTGATGTGAGGCGTCGTGCTACCTGCCGCGAGTGTATAAGGGCCTGCCCTCACCGTGTTGGCAGGTTCCGGTCCCCCGCTTTGTGCGGCGTCCGGCCCTCACAGAACGCAGCGAAGGGTCGGCCGCAAAAACCGGTCTCGCTTTGTGTCCCGGTCTTCTGCTGACTGCTGTCGCGGCAGAGGCCACAGGGTCGGAAGGGCAGCCGCCGCCCCACGTCCGCCACTCCCCAACTGCGGAGGCTGGCGTTCTAACACACCAGTCTGACTGAACCGAAAGAAACAACGCACCACGGAGGAATTATCCGAATGCGATGGAAATCGGTAGATGTGATGTACATGTAAAGGCAAAAAAATTATTACATTTCCAGAAAAAAAGGATCATTTATTGAAAAGAAAGTGGTGGTGGTGGTGGTTAGTGTTTAACGTCCCGCCGACAACGAGGTCATTAGAGACGGAGCGCAAGCTCGGGTTAGGGAAGGATTGGGAAGGAAATCGGCCGTGCCCTTTCAAAGGAACCATCCCGGCATTTGCCTGAAACGATTTAGGGAAATCACGGAAAACCTAAATCAGGATGGCCGGAGACGGGATTGAACCGTCGTCCTCCCGATTGCGAGTCCAGTGTGCTAACCACTGCGCCACCTCGCTCGGTATTGAAAAGAAAGAGCTTCAGAAACTGAGCAAGTCTGGCCCTTATGCAAGCAGGTATTTGACTTGGCATAGATCGACAGAGTTGTTGTATGTCCTTCCTAAGGAATGTGTTTCCAAATTCTGTCCAATTAGCGAGTTAGACCGCTCAAATTCCGAGATAGTTGGAGGACTCTTTCCATAACACTCTAAACGTTCTCAGTTGCGGAGAGATCCGGCAGTTTTGCTGCCCATGATGGTGTTTGGCAAGCACGAAATCAACAGCAGAAACTCTCGCCGTGTGCTGGCGGGAATTATCTTGCTGAAATGTAATCTTGCCATGAAGGGCAACAAAACAGGGCGCACAATATGGTCGACGTACCGCTGTCCTGTAAGGGTGCCGCGGATGACGAGCAAAGGGGCTCTGCTAAGAAGTGAATTGGCGCCCCGGACCGTCACTCCTGTTTATCGAGCCGTATGACGGCCGACAGTCTGCTTGGTATCCCACCGCTGCCAGTCGTCTTCGTTGGTCATCGGGGTTCACTTCGAAGCGGGACTCATCAATGAAGTCAATTCCGCTCCGGTCAGTCAGATTCCACGTCGAAGAGTTTGCCGATCTGACGCGCAAGTTGGACAGAATTTGGTACGGCATCCCTCAGGAGAACATCCAACAACTCTATCAATCAATGTGCGAGGGTTCTTTTATATTTTAAGTTACCTTGTTGTGATCTTCAGCTCGGAGTAGTCTGCAAACCCCGACTTGTTAAACATTCTTCTTTTCTGTAGAATAACTTAATTTTTACTACAATTCCCTTTGGCAGTACACATAATTTAAGGCTTTAACTAGAACACATATTAGACGGTAAGTATCTTGTTACAAGAAACCTTCTGGCTAACGAATAATAAGCGTTTTTTCCTTTATATATACACTCCTGGAAATGGAAAAAAGAACACATTGACACCGGTGTGCCAGACCCACCATACTTGCTCCGGACACTGCGAGAGGGCTGTACAAGCAATGATCACACGCACGGCACAGCGGACACACCAGGAACCGCGGTGTTGGCCGTCGAATGGCGCTAGCTGCGCAGCATTTGTGCACCGCCGCCGTCAGTTTCAGCCAGTTTGCCGTGGCATACGGAGCTCCATCGCAGTCTTTAACACTGGTAGCATGCCGCGACAGCGTGGACGTGAACCGTATGTGCAGTTGACGGACTTTCAGCGAGGGCGTATAGTGGGCATGCGGGAGGCCGGGTGGACGTACCGCCGAATTGCTCAGCACGTGGGGCGTGAGGTCTCCACAGTACATCGATGTTGTCGCCAGTGGTCGGCGGAAGGTGCACGTGCCCGTCGACCTGGGACCGGACCGCAGCGACGCACGGATGCACGCCAAGACCGTAGGATCCTACGCAGTGCCGTAGGGGACCGCACCGCCACTTCCCAGCAAATTAGGGACACTGTTGCTCCTGGGGTATCGGCGAGGACCATTCGCAACCGTCTCCATGAAGCTGGGCTACGGTCCCGCACACCGTTAGGCCGTCTTCCGCTCACGCCCCAACATCGTGCAGCCCGCCTCCAGTGGTGTCGCGACAGGCGTGAATGGAGGGACGAATGGAGACGTGTCGTCTTCAGCGATGAGAGTCGCTTCTGCCTTGGTGCCAATGATGGTCGTATGCGTGTTTGGCGCCGTGCAGGTGAGCGCCACAATCAGGACTGCATACGACCGAGGCACACAGGGCCAACACCCGGCATCATGGTGTGGGGAGCGATCTCCTACACTGGCCGTACACCACTGGTGATCGTCGAGGGGACACTGAATAGTGCACGGTACATCCAAACCGTCATCGAACCCATCGTTCTAACATTCCTAGACCGGCAAGGGAACTTGCTGTTCCAACAGGACAATGCACGTCCGCATGTATCCCGTGCCACCCAACGTGCTCTAGAAGGTGTAAGTCAACTACCCTGGCCAGCAAGATCTCCGGATCTGTCCCCCATTGAGCATGTTTGGGACTGGATGAAGCGTCGTCTCACGCGGTCTGCACGTCCAGCACGAACGCTGGTCCAACTGAGGCGCCAGGTGGAAATGGCATGGCAAGCCGTTCCACAGGACTACATCCAGCATCTCTACGATCGTCTCCATGGGAGAATAGCAGCCTGCATTGCTGCGAAAGGTGGATATAAACTGTACTAGTGCCGACTTTGTGCATGCTCTGTTGCCTGTGTCTATGTGCCTGTGGTTCTGTCAGTGTGATCATGTGATGTATCTGACCCCAGGAATGTGTCAATAAAGTTTCCCCTTCCTGGGACAATGAATTCACGGTGTTCTTATTTCAATTTCCAGGAGTATATATATATATATATATATATATATATATATATATATATATATATATATATAAACTTCTGGTCATTCATATTCCTTGACAACGTGGCTGGCGTAGAGGACTCTTTTCGATTCGTCAGTATTTGATGTGGTTTACGAAATATATCCAGCGGTAATGTTAGGTGACTCACCCTGTATATATATATATATATATATATTTCTGGTCATTGATATTCCTTGACAACGTGGCTGGCGTAGAGGAGTCTTTCCTGTCTTTGACTACTTTGCCCGTCGACTCCAAATACGTCTTCAGCTCTCTCGTAACGGCACGGAGACCGGGCGGAAAACCTCATACAAATAATAAAATGCGTACACAAAACAGGACTTGTTCCGGAGTAAATCTTCTGACATAATAATTAAAACTTTATATTCTGAACGATTACCCTGGATTTAAAAAAATGCATATAATTCTACTAATAATGTTTGTTCGTTTACATTCAAAATTAGTACGAGATTTCATTTTCACTCAGCGAAATTATTTATTTCCGAACTTTGGCTACAAAGTGTGTAAGGTGGTTATAATTTAGCACCTTACAAGCACTCATCCACATACTTTGTCGTGATCTACAACCACATTAGGTATTATTTAATAGGTAGTACGTCGTATATATGAATATTTAAAGGAGACTGGCATTGTCAGATACACCTTGTAAATAATTTCCTATACGTACAACCTTTGCAAGAAAAACTTCAACTATTTGGCTGACGACAACAACAGGGAGCCGTTCATAGACTTTTCAAGGGAAATCCGATACCGGAACGTTGCGAATAATATAGAAAGGTGCGAACCAGGGTAAAGCAATGCGTCCTCAGTGCCGGGCACTCTCGCACCTTTGTGTGCAGCGATACGACACCCGCGGCTCCTCGGAAGACTCTTTGCAGTTTGGGTGTCCGAAAGGCAAACCCAGAAACTGGTCTCAGTTGACGAACTGGATGAATTCTGCTCAGCAACAATCAACCTCCCCCCCCCCCCACCCTTCCTTCCCCCGTCCCACAATACTGCAAAGAAAAATCGTCCGCAAGAACACCGGACTACGTAACTAACGCCAGCTACAACACTTTACAATAACACAAAGCAAGAAAAGCAGTGATGAGAATCTCTACTGAAGCGACAGGTAGCGACATTATGGGCATAACCATAATCGAGAATGTCACAGAAGCATGGTACATGTCTTTACAATTTTTCTCTCGTGACTGAAAAATATTCTAACTCAAAGAAAAGAAAAAGGAAGGAGGGAAGGAAGATTAGGGTTTAACGGCCCGTCGACACCCAAGTCATCAGAGACGGAGCACAAAGAAGTACAATGTGACGTATCCATAAAAACAGAAACACACAGCACCTTATTATCGACCAGTCAGAATCTTATTCCCTGCATGCAAAGCCCTGGAATATGTTGTTCCCGACAAATTACTGAATATTTTGGTAAATTCAGCTTTTATGACAAGTATAAGTCCAGCTTTCATAAACACCGTAGGAAAAACACGCCATTAATTACGGTGACCAATTACGGGTGTTATTTGTCATGGACAACCGTGAGGGCACAAGATTGACGCTACAAGACTTAAGCAAAGCATTTGCTACCGCAAATTGTGACATGCCGTTCAAAAAATGGCACCACTAAAATTTTCAGGTACTAAGCTATAGTGGTTTGAAAGCTATTTGAAAAACAGACGCTTGTGTTGTCTGTGGGGAATGAAAAGCCGTCCTGGAAACTTGTTCCCTCAGGGGTGCCACAGGGTTCAATTTTGCGCTCGCTCCAGGTTTCTTTCTACGTCATTGGTAGCCCGTCGGTTCCTTGTTCTTGTACAGTTCATTTCTATGTCGAACATCTCCAGCTTTACCCAAGTTCACGACCTGAAGATATAACAGCGAAAAAGCTTGCAATTAGTAAAAGTACCACCACCTCACCTCAACTGAGAAGGAAATGCTGTCGCCATATAAAGGAAGACTTCCGCTTGCCTCTGTACCCTTAAAAGTTTCTCAACGTATTTCCACAGGTTATTAAACGTAATGTTGCGCAATCACTCGTTCTACCGAACCTCCACTCTTGCGTTGTATCACAACACGCACGAGTAGTGAGGACACTGGACATTTCAACTAACGACGAAATGCTCGAGTGCGGTATATCTGCAACATCTGCCTATACGACCATGTCAGTGCTTCATACGCATAGTTAGTTTGCTTGCGGCCAAACGAGTCGCGTCTAGTTCATTGGATCTTCAGCGCATATGCATACCAGTGCCTCGAGATAACTGAAGCAGCTCTCCCTAATCTGTCATACAAGCTGCACCAGTGCATAAAACAGAAACATTCTCAAGCTCCCTCCCTGTTGCCACCTTCGGCTCTGAAAAATATGCTCTGCACTCTGCGCTCAGTTCAGTGGCCGGTGCTTGTAGCAAAGGCTGAAGCGCTTTCTTCCCTCACCCTTCCAACATTTTCCCAAAAATTAAGCTATATGGCAGTTTTTCTCTCTGTCAAACAGTAAAGCAAATGCTCCCATCGTCTCCGTTACCCTCTGTAAGCAAACTCCTTTGTAGAATTCATAACTTTTGCTGGTATCCCACCAGTTAATGGAAGTTTGAAACCGGATTATGTACTACTGAACCTCTGTGATCATTTCTATTCATATTCCGACAAACTGGTCACACCCAGATAGATGTAAGACTTGACCCCAATTGACTTATTGATGCTGTAGTCATCATATGCTACATTTTTTGTATTTTTTGAAGCACACAGTATTATATTTCTGAACAGTTAAAGCAAGTTCCCAATTCGTGCATCCTTTTCCGGTCTTATCAACATCTGACTCGATATTTATTATTGTCGTTGAATCCACACTTTGGAAGACAGATGGTTCAGGCCGGCCGAAGTGGCCGTGCGGTTAAAGGCGCTGCAGTCTGGAACCGCAAGACCGCTACGGTCGCAGGTTCGAATCCTGCCTCGGGCATGGATGTTTGTGATGTCCTTAGGTTAGTTAGGTTTAACTAGTTCTAAGTTCTAGGGGACTAATAACCTCAGCAGTTGAGTCCCATAGTGCTCAGAGCCATTTGAACCATTTGAACAGATGGTTCAGATGGCTCTGAGCACTATGGGACTTAACTTCTGAGGTCATCAGTCCCCTAGAACTTAGAACTACGTAAACCTAACTAACCTAAGGACATCACACACACCCATGCCCGAGGCAGGATTCGAACCTGCGATCGTAGCGGTCGCGCGGTTCTAGACTGTAGCGCCGAGAACTGCTCGGCCACCCCGGCCGGCTTTGGAAGACACAATGGCAGATTTGGAAGTCTTGAGCAGCTGCACAAGTTGGAACAACACGATCTGGATTAAAATCTACGAGTGCGTTCATAATGTGATATTAACTGAGTGCTATGAAATAAATAAACACAGAGATGTTTGATCTGAATGGACTGCTAAACAGGCACGAAGAGCCCCTTTTCAACGATTGACAGGGTGAGCCAATCCGTAGCTTGTTAACAAATTGTGGGACTAATTTAAAGGCATTTGCAACCGCAAGTGTATCAATTCCTTCTCTAGCGTTCCCTGCAGGCAATGAAGGACTTTAAACGTTACCCTGTGGCACTTTGTACATCGCTTAGTCCGGCCCTTCCTCAGACGGCAGTGAGTGCAGTCGTGTGTGAGATCGGAACTACTTAAAACGTAACTTCTCTTATGTCCTCGAAGCTCCGGTGGCCAGAATCCACACGAGAGAGAAATTAAACGACGTTTCGTCCCACAAAGCTCCTCGGCACCATTTATTGGCGGAGCCGGACTAACGCTCTACAGAACAACAATATTAAATCAGTGCATGACCCGCGATAAAAGTTCATAATTGTCACTACTCATATACCACTAATCAACACGCCAAAGCAATCACGATACTTTCAAAAGAGTCTCAGTTCCGACTACTAGGCCGGAAAATAAGCACCGTTTAGCATTCGCTACACCATCTCCAAACAGTTTCTAGCATCATCCCCGCAAACAAAACAGGATGACAGCCTTATAGTGCAAAAGGAATGTTACAACCTGACGAAACTTCATTAGTCCGATATAACTGTTACTCTTTGATTGCTTTGGAAGGTGGCAGAGTGGAACTACAACACGTGAAATATTAGTTCACTTTATTACAAGAATGATAAAACGATTTACTTAACTTTATACAATCCATTGCCGCAGGAATGTGCCGAATATTTACAGCTGTCTTTGAATATTGAACCATTACTCGATCCACACATTTACTAAGTTGTTCTCTTGAAGTACAAAGTTCACAAAGTTCTGAATGACAGTTCAGTCTAAGATACGGGCTGTACATATGTGTTTTCTGCTTGATCCGGAGGTTACGAACTAGAGCTGAGCCTTCCTCTGCTCGGATGTTCACTGAGCTGACATACGTCATGGCATACCCCCTAATGCCGTGTCGGATCTCCTTCTGTCCGGCGTAGTCCAGCTATTCGACGTGGCATGGACTCAGCAAGTCTATGGATGTCCCCTCAAAAATATTGAGCCATGCCATCTCGACAGCTGTTCATAATAGCGAAAGTTTTGCCGGTGCAGGATTTTGTGCATGGACTGACCTCTCGTTTTATGTCCCATAAATGTTCGATGGATTTCATGTCGGGACATCTGGGTGGCCCAAATCAATCGCTCGAATTGTCCAGAATGTTCCTCAAACCAATGTGGTCCGTTGACGTGGCGCATTGTCATCCGTAAAAATTCCAAAGTTGTTTAGGAACATGAAGTCCATGAATGGCTACAAATGGTGTACAAGTGGGCGAACATAACCGTTTTCAGTCAATGATCGGTTCAGTTAGAGCAGAGCATCCAGTGCATTTCATACACACACAGCCTACATCGTTATGGGGCCACCACTAGCTTGCACATTGCCTTATTACCAACAGCATTGGACGAGGTGTTAGACAAGGTTGTTGCCTGTTGTTTAACGTATACCTTGAAGAGATTATTGCGAAAAGCTTAGATGGGAAAAGAGGAATACGTATTGGTGGAAAGAGAATAGAATGTATAAGATTTGATGATGACATGGTATTAGTGGCAGAGAGTGAGCGGACAGTGAATAACATGCTGAAAGATCTGAATGAAGCTTGTGTGGAATATGGGATGCAAATAAACACAGCAAAGACAAAGAGTATGGCCATCAGTACAACACGCAGACTGTCCAATATTAAAATAGGACAATCTACCATTAGCCAAGTAAGTGCATTTAAATGTCTTGGAAGCACAATAACTGAAGACTTGAGATGTCACCAGGAGGTGAAAACTCGAATTTCCATAGCGAAGGAGGCTCTTATGTGGCAAATTAGATAAAAGACTAAGCAAAAGGCTTGACAAATGTTTTGTCTGGAGTGAGGCAGAAACATGGACGCTGAGACGAGAGGATGAAGAAAGGTTAGAAGCATTTGAGATGTGGATGTGGAGGAGAATGGAGATAACAAGCTGGATGGAAATAGTAATGAAAGAGTATTGGAAAGGGTTGATGAGAGAAGATTTCTGCTGAAGGTTGTAAGAGAAAGGAAAAAGAACTGGTTGGGACATTCATTGAGAAGGGAGTGCTTGCTAGCAGACACTTTGGAAGGATTGGTTTGTGAGAGAAGGAGATACAAGATGATAGACGAAATTATGCAGGCTTGAAGAGGATGGCAGAAGACCGGACAACCTGGAGAACTGCGACTGGAATTCAACGAAGAGCAACTTTCTGCGACGGCTTTTCAAGTTTATTTTGCACAGATGCTGTGAAACACCGGCGTCGTGGGGAACTCACTCGTACTGGGAAACAGCATACTCGGTCCAGACCGCCACCCATTTAGCAGGATTAAACGAAGACCAGCATATTCTCTTCAGAGTAGATAAAATCTTCCTTCTCCCGGATCCCGCAGACCACGATCTGGCTTACACAATACGACGAGCGCAAAGTTGAGGCTAGCAAGTCGTATGTTACATACAGATATGTTCAACAGTGGTCGTTAGGGTTTTTATGCTGCATCGATGTCGAGGTCGTTAAAGGTGGCGAAGTGAAACAGGGGAGGAGAGGACTCGATATGGTGCGGTCGATTGTTGTGTCGGTGAAGACTATGGACTCGCATTCGGGAGGAGCGAGGTTCAAACCCCCGTCTCCTCGGCGTCTTTAAATCCTTAAAGGCGCGTGCCAGGGTATTTTCTATTCAAAAATATACCGTCACTTTCCTTCGCCATCCGCATCCTATGCGACCTTGTGTTCCACCCGGTATAACATGGTCGTCGACGTGTGACTAACACGTCCCTGTCTCCTCTTTCGACTTCCCCAGTAGCGATTGGCCGCGGACGCGCATGACTGGACGGCGGCAGCGTGAGCGCAGGTCACGCGCAGTCTCCGCTGACTCACTCTGTGACGTCACGCCGGCTCACCTCTTGTGCCGGAGCGCGCAGTACCGTGGTCAAAACCCACGCCCCCAGACGCTACGAGCCTCACGGAGCGACCAACAGATTAATTGGCAACTGAGCAGACAGCACGTTTTGGGCTGTCTTTCGTTCTTATTTTCTTGAAACAATCCCCACGCTTATTCCCAAAGCAATCGCAATTGCATAGTTCGCAGGAGGTGAAGGTATGAGGGCCTGACAACAAATTGAAGATTTCCTGAAGTTGTACGTGTACTCATATAGTTCAACTGAAAAGGCGGTCACTGGTCACTGAGTGACGAGTCCTAATCTGATACTGTTTTACCCATGATAAGCTGTTGCTACCCCAGTCGCGCCATTCTCATTAGAAATGAACCCTAAAAGCGTAATTAAGATTGATTTTTAGATGACATTAGTAAATGCAATTCGACGCCCACAGGAGTATATATACACTCCTGGAAATTGAAATAAGAACACCGTGAATTCATTGTCCCAGGAAGGGGAAACTTTATTGACACATTCCTGGGGTCAGATACATCACATGATCACACTGACAGAACCACAGGCACATAGACACAGGCAACAGAGCATGCACAATGTCGGCACTAGTACAGTGTATATCCACCTTTCGCAGCAATGCAGGCTGCTATTCTCCCATGGAGACGATCGTAGAGATGCTGGATGTAGTCCTGTGGAACGGCTTGCCATGCCATTTCCACCTGGCGCCTCAGTTGGACCAGCGTTCGTGCTGGACGTGCAGACCGCGTGAGACGACGCTTCATCCAGTCCCAAACATGCTCAATGGGGGGCAGATCCGGAGACCTTGCTGGCCAGGGTAGTTGACTTACACCTTCTAGAGCACGTTGGGTGGCACGGGATACATGCGGACGTGCATTGTCCTGTTGGAACAGCAGGTTCCCTTGCCGGTCTAGGAATGGTAGAACGATGGGTTCGATGACGGTTTGGATGTACCGTGCACTATTCAGTGTCCCCTCGACGATCACCAATGGTGTACGGCCAGTGTAGGAGATCGCTCCCCACACCATGATGCCGGGTGTTGGCCCTGTGTGCCTCGGTCGTATGCAGTCCTGATTGTGGCGCTCACCTGCACGGCGCAAAACACGCATACGACCATCATTGGCACCAAGGCAGAAGCGACTCTCATCGCTGAAGACGACACGTCTCCATTCGTCCCTCCATTCACGCCTGTCGCGACACCACTGGAGGCGGGCTGCACGATGTTGGGGCGTGAGCGGAAGACGGCCTAACGGTGTGCGGGACCGTAGCCCAGCTTCATGGAGACGGTTGCGAATGGTCCTCGCCGATACCCCAGGAGCAACAGTGTCCCTAATTTGCTGGGAAGTGGCGGTGCGGTCCCCTACGGCACTGCGTAGGATCCTACGGTCTTGGCGTGCATCCGTGCGTCGCTGCGGTCCGGTCCCAGGTCGACGGGCACGTGCACCTTCCGCCGACCACTGGCGACAACATCGATGTACTGTGGAGACCTCACGCCCCACGTGTTGAGCAATTCGGCGGTACGTCTACCCGGCCTCCCGCATGCCCACTATACGCCCTCGCTGAAAGTCCGTCAACTGCACATACGGTTCACGTCCACGCTGTCGCGGCATGCTACCAGTGTTAAAGACTGCGATGGAGCTCCGTATGCCACGGCAAACTGGCTGACACTGACGGCGGCGGTGCACAAATGCTGCGCAGCTAGCGCCATTCGACGGCCAACACCGCGGTTCCTGGTGTGTCCGCTGTGCCGTGCGTGTGATCATTGCTTGTACAGCCCTCTCGCAGTGTCCGGAGCAAGTATGGTGGGTCTGACACACCGGTGTCAATGTGTTCTTTTTTCCATTTCCAGGAGTATATATATATATATATATATATATATATATATATATATATATATATATATATATATATCGGAAACTTGATAATATTTTTCGTCAGGTACGTCAATTTTAAGTTTTTCTAATTTTGATGTAACTCTAAATAATTTACAATTATTTACACTATGTGATCAAAGGTATCCGGACACCTGGCTGAAAAGTCTTAAAGTTCGTGGCGCCCTCCATTGGTAATGCTGGAATTCAATATGGTGGTGGCCCACCCTTAGCATTAATTACAGCTTCCACCCTCGCAGGCATACATTCAATCAGCTGCTGGAAGGTTTGTCGGGGAATGGCCGCCCATTCTTCACGGAGTGCTGCACTGAGAAGACGTATCGATGTCGGTCGGTGAGGCTTGGGATGAAGTCGGCGTTCCAAAACATCCCAGAAGTGTTCTATAGGATTCAGGTCGGAACTCTGTGCAGGCCAGTCCATTACATGGATGTTATTGTCGTGTAACCAGTCCGCCACAGGCCGTGCATTACGAAAAGGTGCTGGATCGTGTTGAAAGATGCAGTCGCCATCACCGAATTGCGCTTCAACAGCAGGAAGCAATAAGGCACTTAAAACAGCAGTGTAGGCAAGTGCTGTGATATTGCCACACAAAACAACAGGGGGTGCAAGCCCCCTCCATGAAAAGCACGACCATACCATAACACCACCGCATCCGAATTTTACTGTTGGCACTACGCACGCTGGCAGATGACGTTCACCGGGCATTCGCCATACCGGTAGCCTGCCATCGGATCGCCACATTGTGTACCGTGATTCATCACTCCACACAACGTTTTTTCACTGTTCAGTCGTCCAATGTTTACGCTCCTTACACCAAGCGAGGCTTCGTTTGGCATTACCGGCGTGATGTGTGGCTTACGAGCAGCCGCTCAACCATGAAATCCAAGTTTTCTCACCTCCCGCCCAACTGTCATAGTACTGTTAGTGGATCCTGATGCAGTTATCCCTGGGTGATGATCTGGATAGATGTATGTCTATTACACATTACGACCCTCTTCAACTGTCGGCGGTCTCTGTCAGTCAACAGACGAGGTCGGCCTGTACCCTTTCGTGCTGTACGTGTCCCTTCACGTTTCCACTTCACTATCACATCAGAAACAGTGGACTTAGGGATGTTTAGAAGTGTGGAAATCTCGCGTACAAACGTATGACACAAGCGCCCCATTCTGCTCGCTCATGATGTCTAATAACTACTGAGGTCGCTGATATGGAGTACCTGGCAGTAGGTGGCAGCACAATGCACTTATTACGAAGAACATATGTTTTTCGGGTGTCCGGATACTTTTGATCACATAGTTTATGTTCAGCGAAACGGCTGTAACTGCCATACAGGTTTCTTCGCACGTACGAGGAACCTACGAGCGCCTTGACCACCTCTGCTGTGGGATAGTTGATGGTTAGGGCCAGACAGGTGTTGTCAAACCAACACGTCTGTAGAGTTACATTCGAACTCGCCGTAAAACTGATCCAGGTTTTGCAGGAACGCTCGTTTAGAATGGCGATAGAAAGCAGTGCCAGCCACGACAGTAAGCTGTTTTCTTGCTGGGAGAGAGTCTTAAATAGGACCCAGTAGGATCACTCAACATCACCTGCGTTTATCCGTTTTCTGGAGTAGCCATCATGTAATGACTGCGTCGGTTGCTCAGTGTCTACAACAATGGTTTTCCTACTTGGCGTCACGTCGGTCAAAGTTTTGTGGTATCACCCGCTCAGAGTGGTAGTAGTAGCTGCTCATACAAATCGTGACGTTAATTGTTCGCGAGGCGTAACAATGACCTTCGTGGAGTGTGCCTGCTACCTGCAGCTGCACGTCAAGAGGCTAGTGGCACCTACGACCCAATCATACTCTACTGTCGCGTCTCATTGCTTGCATTTGTCTTTCACTCGTATTAACTTAATAGCCGGAGGTAAATACAAGAACATATTCATTTTTGTAACTTACTTATGTAATTTATGGTTTTGTTAACTAGTAAAAAACCTGATGACCAATACTAGTCAGTGAAAATACATTTCAGTTATCGAGTCAAACTTGGTATAGCCTTCCTGTTCACCTATATTCCCATAAATAACCTCGGTTAATCAGTCTAGCAACCATCCCGCCTCCGTGGCCGAGGCTGCTAACGCGCGCACTATGATGGCACTCGACTCGGAAGTAGCAGAATCGAATCATTGCGCTTGAACAAGTTTTCACTTTCGTGCTGGGACTGAAAAAGGGGGGAGTTGTAGCAAACTTCACGCCGACGCTCTAGATTAAACCTAAACCCTTTCCACGATGTCTCATGGAGTGGCATGTGCCACTATTGATGGTGATCTATCTTCGAATGGGGATGTTACGTCAGCAACTCCCTTGGCTATATTCGAGAGGGAGAAGGTTATGTGCCAGCACCGGGTTTCGCTCTCTTCTTTCTCTCACCGTCGTGGCACATAATCGTAAACATGAAAGTTCAGTTACGTTTATTTCCACCAAGTTTAGACCTGTCAGCTTGAAACTCTAAACAGGTCGTACATATTCAAAACCCGTGCTGGTATACGATGCTTTGTATTACACACATGTATCCACATTGGTCAGCTCCGACCTGTGTCTTTGGCCCTAGAAGATAACAAGTGGTGGTAAATGTGCAGCTGCTTCGTTGTAACAAAAAATAACCCTAAAGTACTCGCCTCTTTCCGCACTGGTTAAAGAAAGCACCTCTTTCGTTCCTTTCTCTGCACTGACCATCGGAAGTCTATTGTTAAGTGGCAATCCTGTTTCATCCGTATTACGTATATGAGTTGCTTTGTCACACAGGGAGATATTTGTAAGAAGTTCGAAGTGATGTTCCACAATCTGTCCGCTTAGTGCGGCTGCTCTTGCATTAGAGAGACCCTCTGGTTTTCTCAACGGAAGATTATTTCTTTTACAGGATGTATCACACCAGTCCTTTCCAGCTATGTCCTTCCAGAGGTTTTTGGCACTGTTCTTGACTATTAGTGTAAAGGCTGCAGTAGGCACATCTTTCCGTGTCAGTCCGAATCCTGTTTTTCCCAAATAAATTATTCTGTTGGCCAGAGAGGTTTCCAAATCTCTGGAAAGTATATTTGGATGTCCAACAAAGTTACCACATGCATGTTGTTTTTGGTAAATGGTTATTGATACCGATAATGTTACTTTTTCATTTTCATTTTGATAACGTCGGTACTAACTTGTAAATGTCATTCCATTAGTTTTACTGGATTCTTACAGCGATGTCCCTTTCATCGCTGCTTCAGCTGCCTTCTTCATCGACACCTCGTCCCATTTCATTCTGCCTCCTTTACTTTCATGGGTCTTCACCACCTGAAGAACATGAAGGAATAATTACATTGATATTAAAAAATAGAAAATATTTTGTAAATGTACTGTACCTAATATTCAATCAGTTTTGCACTATCTAGTCTTAAAGCCCCGTTTTTAGTTATTCGTTTTGCCCCAAAGTACATTTAAACACTATTTTGAATTAGTTCCCCAATAAACTAACAGATGGTAGCAACAGTCACCAATGAGGCGTAGGAATGACCCAGTATCATGGCTTTCATTTCTTACAAACTGCAGGAAATCCCTAGCGAATACCATGTCAATTTTACAAACTGACCATTTGTGAACCACTTACCTCTACACTTTAAATAAGTCTTGAGTAAATTTCTGAAGTCAGAAGACTAAATAGACGTTTTCAATGGGCAGACAAGACATCCGACAACAACAATCACTCACATAATAGCTCCGTTGTCACGGCGCATGCGCAAAAGCTTATATTTATTTATATAACCCCCTTATTTAATTAGCTCCGCTCTATCCTACTAGCAGTGTTTAATTAGCTCGGTGAAACCCTCGTTGTAAGCAAAAATAAACAGTTTAAAAATTAAAGAATATCGTCAGGGAGAACAGAGTAACGTAAATGGGACTCGTGTAGGTTTTATTATGATCCGGCACTAAACATTCTTGCGAAACTTACAGTAGGCAGCAGTGCTCAGAAGCAACGTCAGGTGTAAAAATAATAAAATTCTAACTTAAAGGTAATAAATGTAGTAATATCACAAACAGAAATAATAATATATCTTCTATTGTTAATGTAGTGAGGTAAAAAATGGAGAAATAAAAAGGTCAGGATAATACAACCCAAAACTTTTAAAAACTTGAAAAATATAGCTTCATGAATCGTGAATTTTGTGCTCCGTTTACTTGTATTGCTCACACTGCCAGCTCCTAAAATATAAACTTTTCTTCCTGAAACACTCTCAACGGCAGCGTGCTATAAGCCCACACTGCTCTAAGCACCTGCTGACCTCGTCGTATTGGCGGTACACCAGCTCCAACGGCCTTAGTTACGAGCGGAGTAGACTCGTACTCCCCCTCACATGAGACTCCCATCCGACGTTTACCTCCCGTAAAATTGCCACACACAGACACACACACACACACACACACACACACACACACACACAAACTGCCACCGAGTGAGCGTGGGAAACCAGTCGCATTTTAAACTACACACTTCTGTAATGCAGCCAGGAACATATTTTACGAAGTGTTGAGGTAAGATCTGTTGATATTTGCTACAACTTTTTCAAAGCCTTTATTCGAGTGTGGTAGTGAATCCAATGCTGACTACAGGCTATAGCAGATTCAAAAGAACGAATTACTAGTGTTAAACAGAGCAATTGCAAGTTACAGGACCACCTTTGTTTTAAGTGTATATCTCAAGAGATCTTAGCTGCCGTCTCCGTGACATTTTTAAAGATAGTTTATTATCTTCTGTTTTACGAATTACCTTTTACAAGAATTTAACGGAATTTTTCCTCGTTTATTTTCCTTTACTGGGAAAAATTCACCCTACTGCTTTCTGAGGAGAACTGAGCAGTGATTTGAGGGAGAAGTAGTAGCTCTGGACATTTTACCCTCTTTTGATCACGTCCGATGTTTTCAGTTGCCAGATGGAACTAGTCTCGTTATACCAAGTGAGCCAGTGGATCTAAAGTGTAAAGTGAACTTGAATAAATCGCAAACAGCTGTTTGCTGATAATTTATTCGCCGCCTGTTTCGCTGCATTCTTCAGGTGGGTCTACGTAGACAGCAAAGCATCTTTGTAACCTACGATGGCTGTTCTGGAAGTAAGGTCCGATCGGTTGCCAAATGGAACTCACAGTGAAAATCAAAAATGTTTTAGTTGCAAGGGTTAGTTACACCTTCCACCTTTTTCTACACAGTCGCTGCTATGACTGAGAAATTTGTCGTAGCATTGTACCAACTTTCCAATAATCTCGTCACCTGTGGTTGCTACAAATTCTCTACGTTTATCTGCAGTTTGTTGTCTGTGCCAGAATGTTGTCTTCATATCCAGCGGTTCATGCGAGCAGAGAGGGAACTCTGAAGGAGTCAAGTCTGGGCTGTATGGTGGGTGACGAAACACTTCCCATTGAAAACGCTGCAGGAGCTACCTCATTGCCCCTCCAATGTGCGGCCGAGGACTGTCATGAAGAAGGAAATGCGTGACAAGAAGGTTGTGTGGGCTGCATGAAATCAGGCGAAAACCGTCACAGGCATTCATACATGGCGGGACACACCGTTTTCCAGGCTTCTTTACGCGCTCACATTGCCGCCAGAATTGAATTTTGGGTTGATTTGGTGGAAGAGATCAAACGGCGAGATCAACGGTCTCATCGGATTAGTGAAGGATAGGGAAGAAAGTCGGCCGTGCCCTGTCAAAGGAATCATCTCGGCATTGCCTGAAGCGATTTAGGGAAATCATGGAAAACCTAAATCAGGATGGCCGGACGCGGGACTGAACCGCCTCTTCCTGAATGCGAGTCCAGTGTGCTAACTACTGGTTCACCTCGCTCGGTGATCAGAATTGAAAAGAGCGACGTGATGCGATCGATGGTCATACTAGAGACAGTGTCGAACACATCTTTGTGAAGCTTCGTCGGATTTTCACTGTGGTTTTCATTTCGCTATCGATCGGACCTTGCTTTCTGAATACCCCTCGTATATGTTTAATGAATTAATTAAGGACACCAATAGATGTAAACGTAAATGAAAAGTACTTACAGTAGTGTCACATAGATTAGCACACGAAGACGCCCTCAAACGTTCGTAGTCATAGAATCCAACCCCATGAAGAGGGCAGGTAGTCAAAAAATAACCGGTAGAAAAAAAATGGTTCAAATGGCTCTGAGCACTATGGGACTCAACATCTTAGGTCATAAGTCCCCTAGAACTTAGAACTACTTAAACCTAACTAACCTAAGGACATCACACACACCCATGCCCGAGGCAGGATTCGAACCTGCGACCGTAGCAGTCCCGCGGTTCCGGACTGCAGCGCCAGAACCGCTAGACCACCGCGGCCGGCAATAACCGGTAGAGCATTGGGGCGAATAGTGCAGGGGTGAGGCACTATGCCAAAAAGAATCGTAGTTAATGCAGTAAATATTGGTGTCTTAAATACGCTTTATAATCTTATACGGTTTTTTAATATTTTAGTCCTTCATCTGCATTCAGTTGTACTTGGATGCACGTGTAGGCCCAACAGCTTAATTAAATTGTCGCTTCCTGATTGTTAATCTTACATAAATATTTCCTTCTCGGGGTTTTTATCTTTATAGTAACGGGGCTGGTTAATGGGTTACGTTTCTCACAGAGACGCTAGTGCGATGTTATTTTATGCATTTTGTTACATTTCTACGATTCTTTTTGTCATTGGGCTACATTCGCTCCATGCTCTGCCGGCTTTTATTTGTTGAGTAAATCCCCCCCTTCCGGGATTTGATTCTGCAGGTAGAAACTTGGGGCCTTTCCGTGAATTAATACGTGTGACAGTACTGTAAGTGCATATTATTTTTGTTGACTTTTATTGGCTGTCCTTAATTAACTTTTATATATGTAAATTACAAGGATGTTTTCCTTTCTATGTAGAACCATCTGAAGATGGTGCCTTAACGCAACTAAACCGGCCGTGACTAAATTATGAATTCTAACTGTGAGGGACTTTATTCAAATTCAATTTACCATGAATTTCAGTGGCTGTGGCTGCCCATACTATAAAGTTGTATGCAAAGACTATATTTTGACCAGCAATGAAATAAAGAAAAACGAATAGCGATATCGTTGCAAGCATTACGGCTTTGGACTGTGTGTTGTTCTGTACTTTGAATTGTATTATACAAAAAAATTACAAAAAAATAGTTTTTGAAAACTGTGTGAACGATTAAACGGACCTGAGCGGCGACGAGGATTAAACAAAAAAAAAGGGGGAGGAGATGTCGAGGAGGCACACAAATACGAAGTTTGCCCTATGCGCCGTTTAACCTAGTTACTCAACTGCTGTCGCAGTTTCTGAAACGTAATATGGGACATACGCCTTGAAGTGCGCCGCAAAGCATTTGCCTTGCAGGCGCTATTACTGCGTTAGCTCTCACCATGTGGCGCCTGCACGCCGGCGTATATGCCACACGCAACTCACCCGAGACGCTGCGTCCTTTGTTCGGAGAGCAACCATACAGGAGTGCGAGATCTTGTAAGCAGCAGATTAAATAAGAGAATGCGTCCTGGAATCTTCTACTTTGCTTTTTGACTGGGCTGAGCACTTCCTAGCAGGCAGAATACATCACTTTGTTCTTACCAGTTCGAAATCGTCTCATTTAATAGTATGTTCGGTAATAACCCGAGAAGTGAGACCGTTCCTACTGACTGATGGATAACGTCGGGAACTCTGTGAAGCTGTTTGCGAATGATATTGTTGTCTTTGAGAAAATTGCAACAATATACAACTAGCGAACAATACGAAAACCAACAGGGGACTGATTGGTGTGGGGACTGGCAGTTGACACTCTATATAAGTAAAATACAAATATTGTGCATAAGCAAGCTGAAATATCCATTACTGTTGGATTACATCGCTGGCCAAAACCACTGGAAAATCTAAGGACCGTAAAATACTTAGGAGTAACGGTGTAGAGCGGTGTAAACTTGATGATACATACAAAATTGTGAGAAAGACACATGTCAGGCTGAGATTAATTGAAATAATCGTAAGGAAACGTAATTCAGTCCTAAAAGAAATGCGACCGGTGCTTGGGCACAGCTTGTCAGTGTGGAACGCTTACCATGTAGGAATAACAGAGAAGATAGAGAAGATTTAAGCAAGTGCGGTGCGTTTCGCCACGGAGTCTCCAGGAACTACTCATCCAACTCCAAAGGCAAACGCTCCAAGAGAGTCGTGTATTACGGATGGGTTCACTGTTAAAATTGCAGTAGAATATATTCCAAGAAGAGTCAAGCAACATAACACTTCTTTCCATACATGTCACAAGAACACTACGACGAGAGTATCAAACAAAGCAGAGTTCCTTTTATTTCTTTCTCTTTTATAACGGTCTCGAATGTAACGGAAACCTGGCGCCAGAAGAGTCCTCCGCCACACATCGCAAGATAACTTGCAGAATATGAAACCAATTATTAAGCGTCATGGCCGCGAGTGCTATTAAAAACATTACAATAAAAGTTACATTTAGACATATTCGCTACCAGTATTTTTCAAGCCCCTCTAAACTGACCTCGTAAACACTGTCGTTACGTTCGTACATTAAACTTATTATTATTGAAGAGCTAGGCAACAACAACATCCAGCCCACAAGTGAGACATATTTAGATGGCTCATTCGTTAAGAATGTTGTCTGCAACATAAAAATCTGTCTGTTCCAATCTCCGCCTGGCACACAGTCTTCACTGGGCAGGAAGATCCAAATGATCCAGCGGTAAACTAATTAATTTTATTGGATTACTGGAAAAACCGTAGTAAGAGGAGAAGTTGACCACATCTATAAATACACCTTGTGAGCTCCAGATTAATCATGTGGTGTGGTGGCCACCAACTACGTACCCTCCGACTCAGAGTTGCAATATTAAAAGTTTTGGCTGGTTTCGTTGTCTGGGGGCTGGGATACCTAGTTGCCGCATTACAGGCCATATACTGCTGAGTATACAGTACACGATACGAATACACACATGAATCGAATGGTTGAAGGTTTCTATCACTCGGCAATTGCGAATTACGAATGTAACATTTAAATTTATAAATGAAAGACTGCAATTAAATAAAATCTGCAGGTACAATCTTAACGACTTTAAATGACGAGTACAATAGTAAAAGTACTTTTGAGAATGCGGTATATTTCTGCAAAACACTTGTTGGTGTCGATGGTCCAGCAATTAAATAAAATATAAGTTAAATAACAGGGAAACAATAGATTCCTACTGCACGTAATTAGTTATGAGCAACAACATAGCTTGCGAGATATTCACTTCTACACGCACACAACGTCTTCACTGTAGAAGCCACGGAAACCTCACAAGTGCACAAGTCAGCACTACGAAATATTTCTATCTGCCGCGACCACGCGCAAACCGCCCCACACTCTCAAAGTCCCTCTCCCGACTCTGCGTCCGCCGCGCCGTCGCGTCCAGCACTTCCCGCGTCCAGTGCCGTACTGTCCACAACTGCTCGTGTCCTCCTCTCCCGAACTCGGTTCCATCCAGTCTCCCCATTCACGAGCGCTGTGATTGGCTAGAGCGCTCGCGCCATGCCTTCAATCCAACGTACACTCACAAACATATTTAAACACATACGAAATACCGGAGTTACATTTAAATAACTTGAAATTAAAATAAATATTTCTATGGCTGGACCGTAAACACGCTCTAACACTCATTATTAGATACATAAACAAATTAAATAAACATATATCAAAGGAATAGAACAAAAGGTAGGCCAGTTGCCTAATGTCTCTGTGCTTTCTAAAACACAGTAAATATTTAACCAATTTCTTCATTAATAGTATATATCGGATATAAACAAAGACAAAGATGAATAAATATATTTATAAGCATGCTGCTACCGTTTTTTCGTGTAACTGTGAAGTACTTATGGTCTAACGCGATCGATAGTAATCGGCCACTCTGACTTCCAATAACTCATGTACTATTCATGTTACATGCCTGTAATTCATACCAGTTTAGGTTTACACTAATAGCTTTCTAAAGACACGTAGATCGAAGAAATTGGATGGACCGTTGAGATTTTGGAGATTCGTTGCTGCGTGTTACTTGTATAATTTACAGTCAGATACTAAACTTTAAACTAATAAAGATATTCAAAATCTGATTACACCATCACAATCGTCGTGCAAATAATAGCAATGTACATGTTTCTCTTTGAGGTATCATGATTCATCTGGCTACTATTAATTTCTATACGAACTGTGAAATGTCTGCCATTAAGGTTTCACAAAGTCCGCCATCTTTGGCACTCCCGGCGTGTGTCCTTCATCAACACAGCGTCACAATGGAATTCCCAGCCATGCGGCTGGACCAGCGCTGGAGCTATCCCTCTCGTCCGGCTAACGTTCGCCACCACGTCTTTGCTCCCGGGCCCCGGCTGGCCGAGCGGCCCGTGCGGCCACGCCAACTTAGAATATTTTCTGGGCGCCACAATTCGCCCGTTAACTCACAACCTCTTCTCTGTAAACCACTGTGATCTGCTTGGCAGGGGTACTTCCCACTGTATCAGTGTACAGCCACAGTTGTACAAAATTAATTATACCAGGAGATTATAAAGAGGCAGATAACAACATTAACTGGAATAAGCCTAAACAATATTCAGCGCTTCAGCTGTAACTAACGAAATACACGTATTACTATACACGAAACAATGTCATTTGGTGGTTAGGACGTCTAAGTTTAATAATCCATTAATGTGGATGATTTTTCCAAAGTGCAAAAAAATGGTTCAAAAGGTTCTGAGCACTATGGGACTTAACATCTAAGGTCATCAGTGCCCTAGAACTTAGAACTACTTAAACATAACTAACCTAAGGACATCACAGACATCCATGCCCGAAGCAGGATTCGAACCTGCGACCGTAGCGGTCGCGCGGTTGCAGACTGAAGCTCCAAAGTGCAGTCAGTTTTAATGTAAATACGGTCTTTCGGTAGAGATCGTCAAGAAGTCACCCAATGTTTTGAGAACACGAATATTTCACCTCCACTGACGAGTTTTCGAGAGAGATCATGGAACCTACATTCCTTTTCTGGCGAGGTGGTGCGAGCTGTGCATATAAGAAGGCGGGTGGTTGGGCGACGCGCAGTAACTGTGGACAGTGTGTAACACCATGGCTCTAATGCTCTACTGATTTATTTTGTCTCTGTTTCATTTAATTTTTCATCATTGAGCTTCTGTAAATGTATTTGTTTGAATCGATAACACAAAATTGTATACTCTTTTCTTTGTTAAAACTTTGATGTCGTAGTTTGTTTCAATGCAAAGTAGTGTATCTGTACTGTAAATACTTTGTCCCATTTGGAGGGAACAAAACTTACTGTATATAATTGCAATTTTGTGTGAATAATTGTTTGTAGAAGTGTCAATATGTGAAAATGTTCTGTTTTATTTAATGTGTTTGTTTGCTGTTATGTAAACTGCTGACCTTCACTTAGGACTCTTAGTTACTCTGTATGTAAAAGGTGTTGTGGTTCCCCCCGGGAACGGAACTGTGTAGCGCGCGCAAAAGTGGTTGGCCTAGGTGGAAAAGGTGGAACAAGAGTCAGTCGGGGACGAGCAGTCAGTCGGAGATGAGCTACGAGTCCGTGCACTGCTGTGTAAAAGTTGCATAGTGCTGGTTTCGAGAGAGGCTTTTCTGTTATTTTCCAAGGCCTTGGATGGATGGATAAATAGCTGGGCTATTCTGGAATTTGTATCTAACTTCGCCACCAAGAAATGACAGAGCCCAACAATTCTGCATGCAATTCCACCTACCAACATGCAGTTGCCACCACATTGCGCAATCATTGCAACGTAATATTATAAGGATGTACAGTGAAGGATCAGCTTAATGGATGTGTTATTGTGCTGAAATATAAGGTAATGTGTATCTGAATTTATGTACCTACCTTGATTTTTCTCCTCATCATAACACCTCTCAGGGTCCTCTCCGTTTGAACTAAAGTGATTACCGAGTGTCCTTATTGAAAGTACGTTAAAATTCAGTTTGCTAATTAATGCCTATTGGACAGAGTAAAGTTAAAGTTAATGATGCTTGCCGAAATAATTTTCCTAGTAAAACTGATTATTAATGTGTTGTTGCCAAATTCAAATTAAAAGTTCTTAAGACTGAGACTTATAAGGCAAATGATCACATTATTGCCTGTAATAAATCCTAAAAGGTGAGTCAGTTTCTTGCAATTTGGTCAGTATTGTGTTTCGCTGTAGTAAAAGTGAGAAAATTACATAGTAGGAAATTATATACTCATGATTACTAAGTGTTTGTCTCTCTTGTGTGCATATTAACAGTATAAAGACCACTCAGTTTGTGTAAGCCCTGAAAGTGATAGTGTTTTTCTGTACGTGTTATAATTTTGCAAATAGTTTTTCTGTGCTGCTCCAGTTGTTAGCTTCAATCTTAAAACATATGTGTGTCAGAGTTCATTGCACTCGCGTGTGGCCAAGTCTAGGTTGTGTTTGTCCGTTATAGTTACTTATACCTATTTTCTTACACGAGAATGTTAATCATTCTCTTGCCTAGTTAGGCTAGCGACCGGTTTCGTTATCCGTTAAACAGTGCAGATAGGCAATATTTTGTTTGTCACTGTTTAAATATTTACGTAATTCTGACTTTCATTTCCGATAAGCCACCTCCGTTAGGGACAACACGGTCAACATAACAAAATTCCTCTCAGGGGGTAACACTGCTCTGTTGCTTTATACCATAATCGTTATAACAAAATAATTCTGTTTTGTAAACTGCCCCCAGATTCGAGGTTATGGTGTAGTGGTAGCAGACGGAGTGTTATACGTGTGTCGCTTGACTGTGCAACTCATCAGTCTATAGTATGTATGTAGTGTGTATATATGTATGTATGTAGTGTGTATGCGTTAAGTATGCTGCAATTATTATGAGTGACACGCTGGCCGTGATCTGTTGGGTGGGAGCAGTTTTGAGGTGCAGTCATGATAGCAACGAAGTAAAGTGTTTAACACTGATTTTCTTTACGCACAATTCGCTGTATAGACTTTCAGAAAGCATGAAGTAACGGGAGAATACATGTATTCGACAGAGTGAATTATGTCTTTTTTTTTTCCTTTATGTGTACATTGCTCAGATAGCAAGTGCCACGTAGCGTTATAGATTCTCAGAGTGTTTCCCAGAATTGCTAACTGCTAGGGGACAGAACATGAGGAGCACGTGTTGTGGGACAAGAGCAAACTGATGACGGCACCTATTGGTTCCTTTTTGTCTGCGCGGAAAACCTTGTGTACCTGGTTTAGCCTGCTTGCCACTCCTCTAGCGGAGGTTGATGTACTATTGCCTTTCTCCTGCTGTCTGGATCATTTGTAGCATTTGACTTACAGCAGTCAGTGCACGTGTTGTCACCCATTATGTTCCCATTGTTTTGACGACTAAGAATGAGACGAAAATGCTTAACATCTC
The DNA here is from genome assembly GCF_023898315.1 of Schistocerca nitens. Lineage (NCBI taxonomy): Eukaryota > Metazoa > Arthropoda > Insecta > Orthoptera > Acrididae > Schistocerca > Schistocerca nitens. The sequence continues at coordinate 923,661,236 of NC_064617.1, read as the reverse complement.
TTTGGCATTCAGATGATGTAGGCTGTTATTGATCTAATGACAGGAACATCGCATGCTCTCGGCGTTGTAACGTAGAGGATAAGATGCTTCCCGAACAATATTACGAGTTGACCTTTGAAATGCTGGACGTGGGAATTGAGGAAGAGCCCTCTGCGCGCACACGTGACCAATTACAGGAAACGACGGAAATCGTACGCGGAGATAGCCAGGGTAGCAATCAGGGCCGGTTTTCCCAGAAGACGAGTGCGCTGTCTTAATTCCTGAGGCGTGCAGATCGCTTCGTATGATTACAGCTAGCGCGCCTCAGTGTGTCGAATGGATGGGTACAAAACGTGAAAGCAGTAGGTTGTTCCTCGGCACCCTTGCCTACCGTCTCCATACCTGCCGAAAACTATCGAAAGCACGGTAGTTTTAGAAGGTGGCAAAAAATTTCAAGCAAACATGCAACTCTCACTTTCCCTCCGTTCACATGTAACAGATCAAAGTACATGAATGCAGTCATGAACCCGAAGGTCTCTTTGAACACAATACATCATTAGACATAGTTTTGATGGAGCTGATTCGCTGTTGAATTCTTCTGTTCTCAGCAGGTGTCCGTTCCCATGTGAAAGCGGACGAGATATACACTGAAAAAATTGGCGTTTTACTCGTGCACTAACCTCTGGTAAAAATAGGACGGATACGTTAAGTAACGAATTGACGGTGATCAGGAGTAGTACGTCAAACTTTTGTTTAATTAATATGGCACACAGGAGACCAAGTCTCTACTATCTCTTATCACTGTCCTGATTACAAAGCGCTAAATACTGACTTTTACATAAAAGAATACCACGAATGATTTGGAGTCCATATCACTTTCAGATAACAACTGAAGGTCTGTGTCAAAAAGTGAGGAGATGCGCATTTAAGACACTGGATTGTGGTTTCCCTAAATAGGTCAAGGCAAATGCCGGCGTGGTTCACTTACAATGGAATAGGTGCATAATTTCCTTCCCCTGTCCGAGCTTTCGTTCGATCTCTAATAATCCTACCGTCGACGGGTATTAAACGTAAATCGCCTCCCCCACTTCGTTTGACTTTAATTTTTCGTGGTTTTCATTAATCCCTCTAGGTAAATAACTAAAGTAGAATAAATAAAAGCTGTTACAGGCTCTCACAGGCTTAAACACTTTTCTTCCCATTCCTGTTTTCAGACACTAATCGCCTTTGTTGATCATGAAAACTTGTGCTAGTAACTACTTGTTTCTAAGTGCAGTTCAATATCTGTTTCGCAACGAGTCTTTTTAAACGTGTTTTCATCGATATAGATAAAAATATTTCACAAACAACGATTAGATTAACATTAACGAAAGAACTCTATCGCCTTTGTAAGTTTATGATTAAACTGAATATTTTTAACTATATCTAATTTGAATATCGATCTGACCAATAAGAAAGCGGTTCATTTGTTTAACTAGGCAAGTTACGGGGATGACACGGCAGTTCGTACGTTCTTCCCATTTGGAACACATTGTTCGCATCATACCGTCGTAAAACGCTTCAAACAGTAAAAACGCACTTACGACGACACAGCAGTGGTGAAACAGGTTTCAACGAACTTAAATTGGAGCTTATTTTTAAGTGGACCTAACATCTTAAATATTGTTGTATGCAAAGACGGGAAAATACTGATAGTACAAGCATAGCTGCGTATTGTGATTTAGTTATCACAGTAACTATGTTTTCTAGGTAGGTAGATGGTACAAGAAAGTTCCTTGCTGGAAGGCAACAGATAAGAAGAGATTCAGGCGACGACTAAAAAGATGGATGGATGGCACTGCAAAACATATTGGAGCAGCTTGGATGCTTTTCACTGAAGACCACAATGCGTGGAAAAACCTAGGCGAAGCTTTTTTCAGCAGTCGATTTCAAATGACAATGATAATGAAATATGTTTTAGAAGCAGCTTTCTTTGAAGATCCTGTAGCGTTCTCGCTTCCCGCGCCCGGGTTCCCGGGTTCGATTCCCGGCGGGGTCAGGGATTTTCTCTGCCTCGTGATGGCTGGGTGTTGTGTGATGTCCTTAGGTTAGTTAGGTTTAAGTAGTTATAAGTTCTAGGGGACTGATGACCATAGATGTTAAGTCCCATAGTGCTCAGAGCCATTTGAACCATTTTTTTTCTTTGAAGATCGCTGCGCCCAAATGACAATGAAGCATTGTATTCTCTAAACTTCCTAGCAGATTAATACTGTGTGCAGGACCGAAACTCGAACTCGGGGCCTTTGCCTTCTGCGGGCAAGCTCTCTACCGACTGAGCTACCCAAGCACGACTCACGACCAGTCCTCACAGCTTCATTCTGCCAACACCTCGTCTCCAACCTTCGAAACATCACAGAAGCTCTCATGCGAACCTTGCACAACTAGCACTCCTGGAAGAAAGGATATTGCGGAGACATGGCTTAGCCACAGCCTGGGGGATGTTTCCAGAATGAAATTTACACTCTGCAGCGGAGTTTGCGTTGGTATATCGGTCCGGCACACAGTTTTATTCTGCCAAGAAGTTTCATATCAGCGCAAACTCCGCTACAGAGTGAAGATTTCATTCATTGTATTCTCGTACGGTAGTTCCACTTATTAATCCTCAGTATCCAGTGACAACTGTACAGTAACCATGTTAACGTTAATAGTGTCTCCATCATTTATGCTCCCAACAGCTCATTAACTGACTGGCAGCCTATCGGTGTAAAGCAGCCTGACTTTTACACAGCACATTATCCATGATACATTCAGTTGGAGTGGACCTCTGATGCCGTGTGTTTTTGCTTTTGCAGGTAAGACGCAGTTCCCCGCTGCCCTCCGTGTCTGTTCTCCGGCGCAAAGGTGAGACAGCAGAGCGCACTGTGCGACCACCGCCTGGCATTCCCACCTCCGACTGCTACGTGCTACTCGAGGCGTTTCAAACAATGCATTATATCCATTCTCCCGGGCTGTGACTGCCATGGTTTGATGAAGGTCTCACAAATTTAATTTTTGATTTCAGTTATGTTCAGTTTCGGTACTTTTCTAACTTTTTTTGAGGGCGAACAACGTTATACGATACTGGTAGAAGTTTCGAAAAATTGCGAAATTTTGATTATATAAGCAGCTGAAATTAGAAGGCGTGAGATACAAGCTATGCAGTTAGCGATACATGCACGCACGCCCATGTCCTTGAGAAAGAAAGTTCAGAGGGATACAGTTTTCGACCTGATACGTTTAGTGGAACGCGAGCACAGAAGTAAACTCAGCATCCCCCATCACAGTGACGTCATGATGACGTAAGATATCCTCTGGATATAAAGTAGCAATCCCCGCCTGTTTCGCGAAATATCTGCAGTGAGGCGTCCCTTCAGCCGACTTCCTGTAAATTTCTTCTGGCAATTCTGCGAATAGTGCTTGTTTCTCATTTTTAGTGAAGGCAACGCAATTTAACTGCAGCATGGCGGACGTCGCAAAATGAATTGTTTCGGAAAGAAAAAGATTTCTTTATGTAAAATTCTTATTTTCATTTGAATGAAACATACCACTTAAAATATTGTTGATACTTTTTAAGGCATTCAATTTCAGGATTGTAATCTATTGTGTTTTGAAAGGGCACTCTCAAATTTACCTTGAACTAAAGATTTTTAACGTAGTAGGTTTTTATGTTATCATCCACACACTACTTTTACTCTTGTGCCATAGACGCTAGGCATACAAGGCAACAGCAGCCTCAACATTTCTCCGTAAATCAGGATCGTTTAATTTTTTCTTCTGCGATTGCAACATTCATTGTCCTCTTGCACGTCTGTTCTCCAAGTGATAGGCAGGTGTGCAGGCAATGAACACTACTTAAGTACTGTAATGTTTAGAGCCGCTACCTGTTCTACGTCTGCACGATACGCGAGCTCCGGTCGCAGTGTACTGCATGTTACGATGCGTCGTAGTTCGCTACACGGGCACGGTGGCGCGACGAGTGTCCCCTGTTCGATATATCGGAGGAATACAACGTTGCAAATGTGGTTTCCTATTAGAAGTTATGAAGTGCTGGCCTGTCCTACCCTAGCAATATGGATGTGGTGACCCACGTGCCATTCCGTATTCGAGGGACATGGAGTAACATGTCGTAATTTAAAATTGTGTAGCCATTTCTATTTCTCCGATAAGAGCGCCATCTGTGGCTAAACGAAGAAAATGCTTCAGACAAAAGTAAATCTTAAACTGCAATAAAAGGGGGGTTTTCATTGAAGAATTCAAAGTTTCCTCCCGCCAGCTATACACGGGGTGGGATGGGATGGGGGGGGGGGGGTGTCTGATGTACCATTGGATGTCTCCATTTGACATTGTGAGACAAACAAATTGGAATTATAACATTTTTGATCCGATGTGTAGTTTTCGAGAAATGTCAATGTTTTCATTTAAAATGAATACCCTGTGTATTTGCGCGAAGCAAATGCTCGAAATTGCTCATGCTCACCCGCTTTTTTTCAGGTAATAGTTACTTATACAGAAGAGCCATCTGAACACGCCCCATTATCGTAACGACGGTACAGACTATCAAAAGTATGAGGTCAGCAGCTGGTCCGCCTGCCCTGAGCCCGGTGGATATTATTCTGTGCGAACTTTGCAACGAATGGTATTTTGATGCTATGAGTAGCGAAACAAGACCTTGCAGGATACAAGCAGCATATGACAATCGCACTACGCCAGACGTTGTGGAGAAGCTGCGTCAGTTGACTGCAGGCGTTTTGCATTGCTGAAGGCATCCACTTCACATGATTTTAAACATTAACATAAATAGTTCTTTCTCAGCAATTCAAGTATTGTAGAAGCAGTTACAGGAACAAAATTTGGCCATCTAACAAGGAATAACTGTAGAGTGACGCTTTGTGTTAGTTAAAGAAAAGTGAGTTCATAGCTAAGTGTGGCAGCTTGTTACTGGGGAAGAAAGAGCATTATGGCGCAAATTCAGTAAAACAACGGATAGGTAATAAAAATCTCGGTTTTCAAGCCGGGTCAATTCGAATAAAATTCTCGAGATTTCGATGGCTAGCTCGGCCATTGTCGTCAGGAGTAAAATCGTTGACGGCCGATGCTGGCACGGCTTTCCGCTTATATAGTCACTGTTGTGGTCTCCTATTGGAGGGCCGAAACGATGTGCGCATGGAAGGTGAGTTGTGCGAATTATAGCAGCTCGAACGAGTGACAGACAGATGGCGCGATAGGACGGCGCCACGTTTGAAACTGCCGCCCCGCTTCCCTACAAGCGTCAAGCATTCGTCGTTGCTTCCTTTCGACATCCAAAACCCGCTCCCCATTCATTGCTATGTGTATATCTCTGGTCTTCGTTAAAAATTTTGCTGTTCGTTCTAATCTCAGGTGCCTCTTTCATAACGGAATCTCAGTATGTTGACGCAGGAACCAAGACTCGTGTTTTCAAACTGTAGTTTGTGTCCGTTTTTCAGACAGTACCCTGCTGTGGCGGGCTTATCAGGGGCCATTCCTTTAATATGTCGCTCGTGCTCGGTACAAGTGCGGCTGTGCAAACTGTCTGCCCCACGCAGATGCTGCTGCATTCGCAGGGAACGCTATACACACTGGGCACGTGGACAGCTACGTCGTCTTTAACCGGGCGCAGCGTATCTCGTATCTCCGGACTGGGCCGGATAATTGGTCTCAGTCCATGTCTCTGCAGCACACGTCCTGACTCGTTGATCGTTACCCCACAATACGGCAGCAAAGCAGCCCGCCTGTCCTCTTCTGCACATTCGCAAGGTGTCCTTCTTTGGTGGTACCTAAAAGCGTTTTGCAATGTCTCGCTTGCTATATCCACTCTCCAAACGCGCGTCTTAAGGCTGCCGTTCAGACCGTAGGTACTCGTCGTCAGAAGTAACTTTTGCTCTGTATACTAACGTGTTCAGGACCGCTATCTTGTGTACAGGGTGGTGAAAATTGTCGGCATTCGAGTACCGATCAGTGTGCGTCTGTTTCGTGTACACTGAATGACCAAGCCGGCATCCTGCCTTCCGCTCAACGAAAACACCCAAGAACGGTAGCTTGTCGTCCTTCTCCATCTCGATGGTAGATTGATGTTGCTATGGACACCATTCATGTGATCTACGAACTGTTGTTGTTGTTGTGGTCTTCAGTCCTGAGACTGGTTTGATGCAGCTCTCCATGCTACTCTATCCTGTGCAAGCTTCTTCATCTCCCAGTACCTACTGCAACCTACATCCTTCTGAATCTGCTTAGTGTATTCATCTCTTGGTCTCCCTCTACGATTTTTACCCTCCACGCTGCCCTCCAATGCTAAATTTGTGATCCCTTGATGCCTCAAAACATGTCCTACCAACCGATCCCTTCTTCTAGTCAAGTTGTGCCACAAGCTTCTTTTCTCCCCAATCCTATTCAATACCTCCTCATTAGTTACGTGATCTACCCACCTTATCTTCAGCATTCTTCTGTAGCACCACGTTTCGAAAGCTTCTATTCTCCTCTTGTCCAAACTATTTATCTCCATGTTTCACTTCCATACATGGCTACACTCCATACAAATACTTTCAGAAACGACTTCCTGACACTTAAATCTATACTGGATGTTAACAAATTTTTCTTCTTCAGAAACGATTTCCTTGCCATTGCCAGTCTACATTTTATATCCTCTCTACTTCTACCATCATCAGTTATTTTGCTCCCCAAATAGCAAAACTCCTTTACTACTTTAAGTGTCTCATTTCCTAATCTAATACCCTCAACATCACCCGACTTAATTCGACTACATTCCATTATCCTCGTTTTGCTTTTGTTGATGTTCATCTTATATCCTCCCTTCAAGACACCATCCATTCCGTTCAACTGCTCTTCCAAGTCCTTTGCTGTCTCTGACAGAATTACAATGTCATCGGCGAACCTCAAGGTTTTTATTTCTTCTCCATGGATTTTAATACCTATTCCGAATTTTTCTTTTGTTTCCTTTACTGCTTGCTCAATATACAGATTGAATAACATCGGGGAGAGGCTACAACCCTGTCTTACTCCCTTCCCAATCACTGCTTCCCTTTCATGTCCCTCGACTCTTATAACTGCCATCTGGTTTCTGTACAAATTGTAAATAGCCTTTCGCTCGCTGTATTTTACCCCAGCCACCTTTAGAATTTGAAAGAGAGTATTCCAGTCAACATTGTCAAAAGCTTTCTCTAAATCTACAAATGCTAGAAACGTAAGTTTGCCTTTCCTTAATCTTTCTTCTAAGATAAGTCGTAAGGTCAGTATTGCCTCACGTATTCCAGTATTTCTACGAAATCCAAACTGATCTTCCCCGAGGTCGGCTTCTACTAGTTTCTCCATTCGTCTGTAAAGAATTCGTGTTAGTATTTTGCAGCTGTGGCTTATTAAACTGATTGTTCGGTAATTCTCACATCTGTCAACACCTGCTTTCTTTGGGATTGGAATTATTATATTCTTCTTGAAGTCTGAGGGTATTTCGCCTGTTTCATACATCTTGCTTACCAGATGGTAGAGTTTTGTCAGGACTGGCTCTCCCAAGGCCGTCAGTAGTTCCAATGGAATGTTGTCTACTCTGGGGGCCTTGTTTCGACTCAGGTCTTTCAGTGCTCTGTCAAACTCATCACGCAGTATCGTATCTCCCATTTCATCTTCATCTACATCCTCTTCCATTTCCATAATATTGTCCTCAAGTACATCGCCCTTGTATAGACCCTCTGTATACTCCTTCCACCTTTCTGCTTTCCCTTCTTTGCTTAGAACTGGGTTTCCATCTGAGCTCTTGATGTTCATACAAGTGGTTCTCTTATCTCCAAAGGTCTCTTTAATTTTCCTGTAGGCAGTATCTATCTTACCCCTAGTGAGACAAGCCTCTACATCCTTACATTTGTCCTCTAGCCATCCCTGCTTAGCCATTTTGCACTTACTGTCGATCTCATTTTTGAGACATTTGTATTCCTTTTTGCCTGCTTCATTTACTGCATTTTTATATTTTCTCCGATTAAATTCAATATTTCTTCTGTTACCCAAGGATTTCTACTAGCCCTCGTCTTTTTACCTACTTGATCCTCTGCTGCCTTCACTACTTCATCCCTTAAAGCTACCCATTCTTCTTCTACTGTATTTCTTTCCCCCATTCCTGTCAATTGTTCCCTTATGCTCTCCCTGAAACTCTGTACAACCTCTGGTTCTTTCAGTTTATCCAGGTCCCATCTCCTTAAATTCCCACCTACGAACTGTTATCGTGCATTTTCACCGTGAGGCGATATCAGGAAAGTATCATCTACGTACCTTGGGAAGCAAGACGGACGCAGCGCTGCAGAGTTCAGAGCCTGCTCCTCAGAGTGCTCCATGAAGAAATTCGCGACTGCCGGAGACAGTGGCGATACCATCCGTTATGTCATAATATTCGCCGCTGTACGAGAAGTACGCTGTCGTTAGAACATGACGGAAGAACTTGACGATTCCAGGTGAAACTATCGGGCCAAAGATTCAGCGAGTCTTGTACTCCTAAAAAGTGACACAACGTCCAGGCTAACCATTACGTCGTTTCGGCCTGTTTTCATTTTCTTGGGTATTTCAGCACAAGAATAGGTTGACAGGACACATACTGAAGCATCATGGAAAAATTATTGTGGCACTAAAAATCGTCGAGGATGACTAAGGATTGAATAAAGTAACCTGGTTTCAAGTGCATGAAGCTACAGTAGTTATGCAGAGACGAAGTCACTTTCACAGAAAAGATTACGTGGAGAGCTACATCAAACTAAACTTTGCAATGAAGACTACATCAACAACAGTTATTTAATGTATGCGCAGCTGAAATAAGACTGTTTATCGTGTCTCCGCTGTTTGGCCAAGTTTCGGCGATGAAAACCGTTTCGGCATCCGAACCGGTTACCACGATTCGGCTAACTCGTCCGCAGGCGGGTGGGCTTTCAGGTAGCGACAAGGCGAGGATGGAACGTGAAAGCCTGCTACCCGGGGCATAACAGGAGCTGGCAGGCGCCCCGGTGGCCGGCGCGTGTCGCGGTTGCGGCAGGCAGTGAGTGCAGCCCGCATCGTACAGTACTGGCTGGGCCGCCGCTCTGACGTACTTACTAGCCGTTTCGCTTGGGCGGTGTGCCGAGCTTCTCGCACTCGTGTCGTCCATTTCTAAAGGTTTGGCTACTGCCTTACAGGTCTTCTTGTTAGTCCATCGCATGACGATTGCGTCACAGCTATACAGCGTGGTTCAGCTGCCCCTACCTATGAATTTTATGCAATCCGCAACACCTTCAAAATCCGCGCGCGAGATTTCGATATTCTCTACGCTCACAACCCGCCAACTATTAGTCCTGCAGCAAAAATAAAGAAGACCTTTTTGTAGGAAATTTAATGTAGTTAAATTTTGTACTGGGATACGTTTTCGCTGGAAGCCACCGTTTTAGAGTTATTTGAAGGTTACTTTTGTACAGTTTGATCGAATAATTCGAAAACTACAGCCTGTAACGAAAACATATCACAGTGCGAAATGTAGTCACATTAAATTTCATATAAAAAAGGCCTGTTTATTTTTTCTGTAGGACTAACAGTTTGCACTTGGTGGACGAGATAATACGCAGATCTTGCGTGTCGTATTTGAAGGCGTTGCAGGTTGCAGAAAACCCATAGGCAGGGGCCAGCTGAATCGCCCTGTATACGAATCGTACCGTTGTGTTCTTTGATTTCATATGTGAATGTAATAACAATTGTTACAATTAAATAACGAGACTGCATCAAGTGACGTTAGTACTGGAATGGAGTTGAGCTTTAATCTTCGAAAACATCCACCGTTAGTTTCGTCTCTGTCTGTTTTACTTTTGAGCCTTCCTTGAAGAGGACGTTTTTCTGCAGTAGTGCCGTGAGCAAGGTGAGTTTAAAAATCGAGCTGCGCATTCACCTCAGATCCCTCGTGAATTTAAATAATCCGCAAACAGAATGTTTTCATTTGATAAATGACTTGTTTGGTGATAATGCTAGGTCACGTGTCCGAGTTTTTGAATAGCACAAACGATTTTCACGAGCAATGTGGTATCTGATCCTCCGGACATGTCTGAAAGAACAGATACCATATATATACATATATTGTGTGAAGGTAAGTTGGAAATTTTAATAGGTCAGGAACCGTGTCCGATGGTCGAGGCGGTCAAGATGACCGTTCGCGAGGAACGGAAAAATCCAGATTCTGGTCCTGGTTTGATACAAATTTTCCCATTGATATGTTTCATTTCCCAAAGACAGCTAATGTCTTACTTTCGTTTGTATAAGTTTTCAAAAAGGTTGAAGACGATGACCGTTCTGATCAATCTGTGAGTTCAAGAACTGAACGTAGCAAGACCCATTTGGTTGTCATCCGCTGCACACCCACAGCACGTTCCGTTTCATTGCCCTTCATGGCAAATAGTCCTACACTTACATTTCAGCAAGATAATACAAGCCCGCACGCAGCGAGAATTTTTATTGCTTGTCTTTGTGCTTTCCTCGTTCAGCAAGGCCCCTAGATCTCTCCCCAACTGAGAATGTTTGGAGCATTATGGGCCCCGCCCACCAATCATCAAGGGATTTTGACGATCTAACGCGCCAATTGGACTAAATTTGGTAGGAAATCCCTCAGGAGGACATCCAACAACTCTGTCAATCAATGCAAAGCCGAATAACTGCTTGTATAGGGATCAAACGTGGACCAACGCGTAACAGGCTTCTCAATTTGTGAAGCTCTTTATCTTGAATAAATCATTCATTTTTTTGTGAAATTGTAATCATCTGTCTGTCTGTCTGTCTGTCTGTCTGTACAAGTACATCACATCTACCAATTTCCGTCATCTTCGGATAATTTCTTCTTGGAGTGTATTACTGTGAAATGAGTTTTTTTTAGAATTTCATAACTATCACCATCAAGGAGCCATAGATGTCAGAACTTATTCAAGCTCATATAGACAGGTTGAAGATATGAACACGGGCAACAAATCAGTCAGGCCCATTAGACATCAAGCTAGTATCTCCTAACAACGCCTCCAGTCTTGATATGGCCTTAATCTGGAGAAAAAGGGAGTCCAGAGGTATGCCATTTTCAGCTGAATACACTCATCCATGACTAGATCTGTTAGAGGTACCAAATTAAAGGTTTATTGATTTCTGAGTTTTATTCGTTGTTCCAAATAATCCAATACATTTTCTGTGGGATTAATGTCGGGCGATTTAGCGGGTAGTCGAGCCGCGATAGGGTGCCGGCGCGTTGTTCTAACCAGAAACATGCGCATGCAGCCCTGTCAACATAGCTGTTCGTCTTGGAAGACGCGAGTGTCCACAGCGTCATGATGAACACGTAGGAGAACAGGAAACATCTGGGTCACTGATCATGTTGAAAGAAACCTTTTGGTTCATGTTCACGGTAAGCTGAGTGAGTGAGCCCTATCTTGATACGAAAAGTACATATAACAGTACTCTCTACATACTGTGAGTTAAACAACTCGTTCTTCTATCGGTGCGGTCGGCTTGTTGCATAGTTTGAAAAGAGGCACAATCGCGACACGTTTGGACCCCTCTAGTCAGCTGTTGTACAGTTTCAGTGTTTTTTGACCCACTGAACACATACAGCAGTGAGCCGCTGCGAGCAATGGCCTTTTGCGAGGTTCCCGGCTCCTAATGTTCCCTCGGAAACTGGTTGTAATGGACCTGCGTTCATAGACGGCAAAAATTCGCGTCTCGTTTGAAATCTATTATCACTGACAAGGCGTGACATTCGTCTCCGGTCCCTGTCTGTTCGGATCGTTTCATGGCTACTGTTAACCCGTGTTACATGTCTGCGAGAGGACAGTTAGCCTTGATACACTAACAAACGGGCAGCCCTATTCACACTGTGCTCATGGAAACATCCAAACACGATAGTTTCTTTCTCCCGTTTTGTCACGTGGACCCATGGCGTAGCTCTGATTCCAAACTGTACCGACTGGTACTCATACATCACTTCACTGCCATGAGCTTTGTCAGCGGTGGACCATGGTATCAGTTCTGCACCATTCACAGCGCACGAAAGCGACCGGTGTGCTGTTTTAAGGCAGGGACTAATGTTTCTTCTGGTGAACTTATAGCCCTTACTGGCGGACTTCCGTTGCTTTCGAAATGTAGTGCTGTGCACCAGTAGTCGCAGGCGACTGTTGTGTCCGTGTTCCTTAAGGCGCATTTACACCTGTGCGCTCATTGCGTGTGGCTGTAGCTTTCCCCACACATAAGTAGACGCGCCCAGTGTGAACACAGGCGTGAAGGGAATCACTCGCACGTACATATTGAAGAAGAGGCACGCAGCTACACGTATGCTTCTTCTTCCGTGTGGGGCAAGCTACAGCCGCAGGTGTAAACGCACCTCTAGCATTACTGAACGCATCAAACTTTAAGGCGATCTTGATAGCCAAAATATTCACCACTTGTGTGTGTCACTTTTACTTTTGTAGATGCTTGGTATAAAGTCGTGTATTGGTAGACAAGCCACAGTATGCGCTACCTAGTATGTTCCTAAACGCCTCGCATTAAAATGAAATTTTTCTGGGGCTCATGCCCGGCGTTCTACTGGTGATAGAAAATCCCTTGGCCTAGGAACCATTTGTATACCTAACAGAAGGATCGCTCCCTGTAACTATCCTACAGTACAGGCTCAAAGTTTGAATATTACACACATCATCCAGATTAGGCAAATGGAGCAAATCGGTTGGTTATTTTTGCATTAGATGTGCTCTACGCTGCGTGTAAACTTATGGAGGCACCATGTAGTTCATGGGCAGTTCCTGAGATAACCCGAAAAACATTGTTTTTGAGTATCGAAACTGAGCCGAGAATTCGAAGGCGGCAACGCACAGCAAATGACAGAAATTTTTAAGATACGTTCTTAAGATTCCGGTCTCGAACAACTTCAAAAATTTTCTTTTAATCTTTATCAGTTTGTAAGCTACATAAGTTCAAAGTTCCCCTACTTGCACACATAAAATACGCACGTAATATGCGGCATGAGGAGAAAATGTAGTTTTATAAAAGATGTAACACGGAGAAATGTGTTGTAATGCGCTCTCTGTTATCGTCAGAAGAGTTTTGGAAAACATATGTTGTAGTACTGAAGCACGCGAAAATTTTTGTGCGCCTAAAAATAAGTGTGATAAGTACAATTATTTTTGCGTTATTTCAATTTTACGTAAGTTAAAAATCAAAACTTTACTGACCCATAAAGCTATATTCATACGCGCATCATGACCTGCTGTAAAAGGGAAAAGAAGGGAAACAGCGAAAAAAATGTCCCTATAGGAGCACAAAAAAGCCAGATACACTCCTGTTTTAAAAGACTGACTGAGAAATGGGGTAACAACTGCCTCATTCTACAGTCCTCAGAACCTTTAAAATCGTTCACAAAAATATTTACATGCGAAAATTTTCGCACTTTTTGTGTTGAGAGGGAAGGAGACAGTGGCAGTTGGAAAGAGACAGAAAAGTATCAAATAACGGAAGACAGTAGACAGTGGTTGTGGTATAGAAAGAGCGAAGGAGACAGCAGTGTGAGAGATAGAGAGAGAATCAGTAGCAAGGGAACATAGTCGACAGTGACAGAACAGTGCTAGGAAAAGAGTGAACGAGACAGAGCTATCGGGAGAGGAATAAACAGAAGGAGAAAGTGGACGTGATAATGACAGTCTGGCTGCCTGGGACAATGACAACGAGGAAGAGAGAGTGAGAGGAGACAGCAGTCGAAACGAATGAATGAGACAGCAGGAGTAACGGAGAGCCAGGGGGAGACGGTGACATAGGAGGCAGAAGTAGTAGGAATGAATGAAGGACACAGTGGCTTTGAGACAGGGGGCAGTGACGTTTAGACAGACAGTGAGATAATGAGTTTAGGTGAATGAGTGAGTGAGAACTGGCAGGTGGTAGAGAATGACCGCGAGCGAAGTGCAGCGATGAACTACTAGGTGTAAGCGAGTTAAGTTGGCAGAGCTTGTTGTGGCAGTGACATGTGAGTTGTATGTTAAAAACAGTGTGAATATCTTCGCGTGACAAAATTTTTGAGAGCATTTTACAGGTACTGAGGAAGGCTGAGTGAGGCAATTGGTACCCAACTTTTCAATCAGAGTATTTTAAAAGAAGGACATATTTGCCTTTTTTTTCCCTACAGGGGCATATTTCCGCTACTGTCTTAAATATCTGCCCTGTATGACGAAGGCGGAGCGTAAGGCCCCCATATCTGTCAGGTGAGCTCGTTTTAGTACAGGTTTACAGTACACTTGAGAAATTTGCAACTTCGGTTGTGACTGTGACTTCAATTGTAGGAAATGCGTTGCCCTTAGTAGACTTGTTACTTGTTTTGTATTCGCCGGTTTTGTGTAAGAAGCCTTTCGCTTTCTGTGACCTTTGTACACCCTCGCTAAATAAGTCTCCGATTTATAAAAACTATCCCTAAATAAGTCTTCGATTTATAAAACTCATCGAATCTCTCAGATTCCTTTTTAAGATTTGACACGTTAGCAAGCTACCTCAAAGCAAACTCAAAGAACTCACTTCTAAACTTCTCATGCGCTGAGTCGAAGAAAAGTGAGAGCTCTAAACCTGAAACAAGTGCACGCAATTTAAACAAGCTCGCACAGACTCTCTCTCTCTCTCTCTCTCTCGAGTGTATCTTCCTCTTTCCTCTGCCTGATCCTCTCTTTGCCTCCACTCACCCTCCTCCTCCGCAGCATGGGCACAAGAAACGTACAGATGAATGCATCTGCGTTCGGTGCCCCCATCATGCTACCACAAGAACTGTGGCAGAGACCATACAGTAAAGTCGTTCATCCCATGAATTACTCCATTCGTGAATGTGAGTAGTGAGACCATTTCAATGACACGATTACTACGCATGGCCGAGATTTTTTCCTTAATCTCCTCTGTTGTAGCGACATTAAGAGTACCTTTTACTTGTTGCCAATTCTCTGCTCTATACTGCCTCTCTCTGGCGACTGCTGCGCATTTCTGTCAGGCTCTCGAGGCAAATGACTTTTCCTGTATCTTATGTGATCTACCGTCGGCTGTGTGTTAAATATAAGCAACACAATCCGTCATTGCGGACAACTAGTCATCTACCCAGCAGTTCACGCTTTCCCTGTCTGTAAATAGAATCAAAAGGATTGTCTGCTGGTGACGTACAGAAGTGGTGTGTTTGTACGTTCCAGTGCTGGCAGAGTAATTTTTTCTGTTTTTGACCCGAGTGGAGCCGAGTACGATAATATCGGAGCGCGGATCCCAGCAACGGCCGGCGGAAATTAAAACGCGGAGCACAATCGCAGCAGGTAATTGGCTGGCGCTGCGGCTCATCTGAATGTAATGGACGGCCAATCAGCTCGGCGCAGCCCGCTGGGCCAGCCGGGCACATCCCATCCAGAGCCTCGCATTCCTGCGCACAGCTAGACCACCGGCCGAATAATTGGCTCCTACCAGATCTGGCGTTCCACCAGGCTGTTGCACCTGCCCAAACGTCCAGACTTTTTTCCTCTCGGCTAATGTATAGCGGCGCACAGCTGCTCGTAGCGTAGTCTGACAGCCCAGAAGCGTATGAGTGAAGCAGCCTCACTTCCTAGTAAACATCATACCTAACATGGATCCCTAACATTAACAAATAGTTTTGAGATTTTCAGCGAGGTTTCTCGTTTATACAAATGCGTGTAAATTCGTGGTGTCTATTCTTTCGGATATGTCCGAAAGAACAGATACCAAGCATTCATATAATTAAGTCGCCTCGATGGACAACGATACCACCATCTTCAGTACGGAAGCACAAACGCGTCTGACTTCCTGCGGGAATCTCGAAGTAGCGAGCATGGAGGACATGGGCAACACTGCGAGTAGATGACGCTGGGTGGAAATGTGGGTCGGCCGAGACGCGTGTCAAGATAGTCCGCGCACTTGCGATAAACCCCTTGTCCCGGTGGGGTAGTGGTTAACGCAACTGTGTCGTAAGCAGGAGATCCCGTGTTCGAATCCCGCTCTGGGACACATTTTCACCCGTCGCCGCACATTTCGCGCAACGTCCTGATGCAGTTGACATTAATAGTCCCTTCCCTTCCCCCGCCCCCTCCTTCCACCTTCGGTAAGGTTAATCGCGTCATAAACACTAAAAAGTAAGCAGCAAGGTAAACTCCCCCAACCTGAAGGTTGGTTTGAACACCGCTGGCAAAAACTTATTCTATATGGTATGCCTTCGCTTCTTTCGTCCTACGAACTAAGAAAGGCGCGAGAAGTGACAGAAAAAGTCTTATCGCCAATTGACAGTGTAATCCCGGACCATGGGTTTGTAGTCTGAAATTATGCACAGTTAATAAAGGAGGTACAATGTTGATACCGCTAATAGTATGTGTGAGACAAAATGATTGATGACACAGCACTTTCGAGTAATATTGGTACATAAATGAGTGACCTGCAGTTCTTTTACCTTTACCTATGTGAAGTCTATCTCAGTGTATATTGTTGCCCCACAGGCAGCCCTGGAGTAGATGAGATGTCGTTTACAGTCTTTCACATTCACACATACACGGTCCACTCATGTTAATATGACGAACGCCTATTTTCGACGTCAGCGTGCAATAACGATTCACAGACGGCAGATGGCAATACTAGCAGTGGAGAGTATATGAAGGCCGTCGGAGGTACGTCGAAAACAGTGCAGTCGTTGTCGTAATGCAGAAACGGAGCGATTTTTCTGACATCCAAAAGGGCATGATCATTGGCTTTCGGATCAAGGGTGGTAGCACTTCCGAAACGTTTAAGCTGTTCGTGTGCCGCCGTAGTTAAAATGTACCGTGCAAAATGGCCCTGTCCAAAACAGGCGCCGAGGTAACTGTGGTCCACAATAGGCCGTAGATAACAGGGGTGAACGACGGCTGCTGACATGTGTATAGGCGAATAGACCTCCAACTGTTGAGGACACGACCGCCCAAATGAACCAAGAGGCTACCAACAATTTCTCCTCAACGCCCGTTCAGCGGAAGTGGCTGCGTATGGACCTCCGCATCTAGCGCCTGGTTCATGCTCCCATTTTGACTGCTGTTCATCGGCAAAGTGGGCTGGAATTTACCTGTCAGTACCACAAGTGGACGCCACTGAGTGGAAACAGGCGGCCTTTCAGACGAGTTACATTTTATCCTGCGTCGGGCAGATTGCCGTGAAACACCTGAAAGCAAACACCCTGAAAGCCGGAGGAGGGAGCTTTGCGGTCTGAGGAATGTTTTAGTGGCACCTCCGGGTGATTTGTCATTCTGATCGTCATTCTGGAAGAGACACTCGAGCAACACAAGTTTGCATCTATCCTTTTGGACCATGTCGACCCGTGCATGCAGTTAGCTCTTCCTCGGGACGATGGCATCTCTAGCAGGTCAGTGCAGCGTGTCACACAGTCCGCAGTATACGTGCGTGGTTCGAAGATCACCAGGATGAGTGTACCGTACTCCTCTCCCCTGGCCACCAACCTCCCGGAATTAAACATGGTCGAGAACCCTTGGCACTACCTCGAACGGACTGTAGGCGCCACGAATCTTCAACCGAGAAGCCTTGGCGCAGCTGCCGCGGCGCTGGTTGTCAGACTGGCTCCACATCCCTGTCGGTACCTTCGACAAACCCATTCTCTCTTTCTATACGTCTCGCAACGGTCCGCGATTCAAAATGTGTTTACTCAGGCTTTTGACAGGCGGTCACAATACTGCGACTAGGCAGTGTACACCATCCCATACTAAAGCCACATTCCTACAGGCTGCTTATGTATCTAGCAACTCATGGTGGCCTTCTCCTGAGACACGCCCAGGTAGCTCACTGTTTTGTATAACCAGTACGTTTTTAGCTTGGTGTAAACCATTCCCTAGAAGAGCTAAATTTTTCACGTCATTTGTGAACTCGGTCCTACTGCGGTCACTGCTGCTCATAGAAAATATTTTCCTCAATTTAGTGCGGGCGTGCAGCTGGTATCCACATAGATGTGTTCGAAATGTTGAGATCTTTCTGTTCTCGTTCACTGTAACAACTTGTGGGCGGATGACAGGAGCCACGTACAGTTTTACATATGTTAAATAAACGGAAATTCTATTTAATTATGTATAGGTAACAGCAAAGAGCCGAGAATTTTACAGTGTCGGATACTCGCAACATTTTTATCTACCGGACCAGAGAAGTAACTATGATGTTGGTAAATGCAACGATATACGGGTGTTAGAAATATAAGAGTATATATTTCTATTGGTGACTGAGGGCAATTTGCTGAACAATATTACATCAGTATTTACTTCGTTTGCAGACTAATAATTATAGCTATTAGGGGAAGTATGTTCTTGGGTTGGTTAGTACCTCTAAGTACATGCAGCACGAGCAACAACTCGTATTTTCGCGTGCACAGAAGTTCAGGTGTTAAAGTAGGACGCAAAACGGTTAAATAGGCGTAGTCCACTGAATAGTGCAGTTACGACTGTACAGAAAACGTCGGGTAGTAAATTATGTGGCGTATTTGCAGTAAGACTGTTAGATGCGGCCCGCATCTCGTGGTCGTGCGGTAGCGTTCTCGCTTCCCACGCTCGGGTTCCTGGGTTCGATTCCCGGCGGGGTCAGGGATTTTCTCTGCCTCGTGATGGCTGGGTGTTGTGTGCTGTCCTTAGGTTAGTTAGGTTTAATTAGTTCTAAGTTCTAGGGGACTATGACCATAGATGTTAAGTCCCATAGTGCTCAGAGCCATTTGAACCATTTTGTTAGATGCGGCAGAAAAGAACCAACCAACAACCTGAAATGGGTACACATTAAGGTAAAAATGATCACAATATTTGCAATTATACCCCTAACACTCTCTATATTTTAAACACTCACGACATTCAACATACAATGAATTCTTTCATTAATTTCTCCCTAGTCCAATATTAATCGAATAAGGTCAGAATATCTGCTTAAAAGCGCCGCAAATTACATTTCTATGTATGGCACATACTTGTCCCAAATCGATGATACACATATATTAGAGAACGATTGGTTATGTCCTATCACTCCATTGCAGTAAACTGTACCTATTTGTTTCATGACTGTAACAAAAAGGTGGTAAAATCTATGGGAAGGGGGAATTGGGGGGGGGGGGGGGGGTATATGACAGTGGTGAGTGCTTGTGCACTGGTACGGTGTGACTAAGCACGATATGGAAGAAACGGGAAGTCCTGCATCGTAGCGCCGGAACAATGCGTACTGCTCTCAGACTCTTTGGCAGTGTAACTTCCGCAATGCTGCTAGCAGTACAGGCCTCCCTCGGCTCGTGCATCACGCAGCCAAAACAAAACAGGGGCCACGCGCCGCGGGTTTCGGACGTCACGCTCGGCAGCGCCCGTGACACGTGCAGGCCGCCCGATGCATACTAACGGCAGCCGGGGCGCCTGGCGTCTGCCACAAGGTCACGCAGCTGCCCGCCTCGCCCGGCGTCGCCTACCTGTCACCCTGCTCACGTTTTCACAACTCTGGTGCACCCTACTCGAAGGAATTTTCGCTTCTTACCAATGCAACACCTTCACACGCTATACGTCCATACACTAATGTCCAGCGCAGCGCATTTGTACACAGACCGGCACTTCTGTTTCACGACACTTCTCGCACATTACCACTATCGTCGTAATGTCTATCTTTCATTTGAATATCGATACATCATTGGCCTCTTTAACTGTGGAGTTTCGTAAATACTAGAGAAGATCGGAAAGTAACGTACAATAATTTTTTCCTCCTCTGGTATTGCACCTGGAATGTTGAAATTTCACGATGATATAGTTTGAAGGTTGCACAACAGAGGGTATTTTGTTTTCATGTGCAAGCGAGAGGAGCCTGAACTACGAAACAGACAAGGCAGGGACGTTACTTCAGTCTACTTGTGGAGAGCAGCAAAGTTGTAGTTCGATATTTGTGGGCCAAATGGCATAAACCGAGTGAAATTGACAGCGCACACGTGGCATGTGTGTGGGAACGACTGCATGCACCGTAACAATGTCTCCAGAGGTGTGCATTCTTCCAAGAGAGCCATGTTAACCTAAGTGATTCGCCACGCTCAGGGCGGCCAGTAAGAGCAGCAACTCCGCAAAATGTCGGGGCTATTGACGCAACAGTTTTGAACGACCTGTGAGTGCAACTGCGCACCTTATCGCAGCAGTTAAAACATTTCCTATGGTGCGGTGCGCCATACTGTTCATGATACGTTGGAATTTCGTGCAGTTAGTGCTCGCCGGGTGCCTAAGAACCTGACAGACAACCACAAGCGCAGGCGAATGACGATGACAAGCTTGGATCACTTATCGCGTTACGCCGCAGAAGGGCATAACTTTCTGAGAGGAATCGATAAAGGTGATGAGTCTTGGGAGTACCACTGCATGCCCGAAACCAAGCAGGTCTCTAAGGAGTGGAAACATGCTGATTCCCCAGTACGAAAAGAAATTCAAAATGACTCATTCAGCTAGCAAAGTGCTTGAGACAGTGTTGTGGGATATGAATGGTATGTTTTTGGTGGACTTTGCTCAACACAGAACCATTGTGAATGCTGCATGCTGCAGCCTACATTAATGCTTTGGTTAACTTCTATAGTGCCCTTCGTGACAAACGCACAACATGAATATTGACAGTGCCAACTCCTTCATGGCAGTGCTCGGTCCCGTGTTGCTGCTACTGTTCTTGAGAAAATCGCCAAATTTATGTGGGAGATGCCGCAGTATCGCACTGCCGAACTTTCATATGTTTGGTCCCATGAAGAAATTCCTGGACGACCAACGCTTTGGCACAGATGCTGAAGTGAAATCAGCAGTTCACAGATGGCTATACTCGAAGCAAACGGATTCCTGCGAACAGGGCATATTGATGGAAGATGGGAGAAATGTGTTGAGACATTGGTGACTATGTATAAACGCAGGTAAAGTATGTAAGTTCATTTGTGATTTTTTGTTTTGTTACCTATTAAACGTTTTGGTAATAAAATTATTGTGCATTACTTTCCGCTCTTCCTTTGCATCTAATGTAGTCTGCCTTTTCTGAAACTACGTTGTTTCGTTAGCATTGATGCCATCTTTTAAAACCAAATTCCACAGACGGAACAGTTTCGCAGATCAGCTCTGTTTAATAAGAAATGTGGCTTTTTCGCCGAGTTGCCATTCCTTTGTGTTCTTGAGAGTATCGCAGAAATTGATGCCGAACAACGTACTTATTTATGTCGTGAATGGAATGAACTTTGCTTCTTCTTCTTTGGGGCAAATATGCGAATCCCACACCGCCCAACATCATCCCCTCCTGCGTACTGTGTACTCCATCGATTTCCCGTCACCATTCCAATCAGTGGAACGTGGCTGTGCCTAACTAGTCAACTGACCAAGTTAGTCCGCACCGCCCTGGTTCACGTTTAGCTTCACCGAGGAATTCGGAGTCACAACATGCTTTTGTTCATCAATCTATATGTTGTTCATCAGTTTGTTACGGAAGACCACAACACCCCAGTCAATGCAGTCCACCTGTAAAAACTTCCACAGACACCGAATACGGACTCCTACCACCGCTTGTTAGCAGCACATTTACAGACACTAGTGGTCACCAGGAGTATGACAGCCATTCTGCAAGTCGTGAGCCACAAGACTTTGCAATGACACTTTTTGACATCACTAACTTCTATCACATGGCCACACGGTTGTATTTACAAAATGGCCGACATAGATGTGACGTTTCGACAGCTTGCTGCGTTGAACTGATTGTTAAAGAGGAAAAATCTGCAGGTGAAATACGCCTCTCCGACTTCCGTGTGCATTTTTAGATACGTGTAGTGATGTCAGCAGTGTTTCAAGATGGCTGAAACACTTCAAACAGCGGAACACGGGCATCAAAGGTGAGCCTCCCGGGGAGCATCCTGGAACTACCTCCACAGCATGCAACAGTGAAGCAAACGAGCCAAAGCTTGAATTATCGAAGCGTTTTCCCCCCGTCGGAGGTTCGAGTTCTCCCTCGGGCATGGGTGTGTGTGTTGTCCATAGCGTAAGTTAGTTTAAGTTAGATTAAGTAGTGTGTAGGCTTAGGGAGCAAAACGTGGACTCCGAAATTTGCTCAACTACATTGCACAACACACTTAAATGCGTCACTCTTGCAGATCCCCGAAATTATCTCCCATTGCACCCTGGAACGTCGTCATCGTGTTCGGCGACGCCTCAAACAGCAAGTGTCGACACGTGCGAAAAAGGCAATTGTTCAGAAGTTGACGTTAATACCGCCACATTGGCACCAAATTTCACGCCAGCTCTGGCCGCGTCGCCACACCCTTTCTTATTCACATTTGAGCCCTTCTGTTGACGCGATGGAGAGCAGATCCGCCATGCACAGCGTTGAAATCACACCGTTTTTTATGTGTGGCCGAGAAAAACATTTCAGACACACCGCCAGTCGTATCGACACGGAAAGGTCTCAGGGGGTAGCATAAAGGGCATCAATGAAAACAACCCTTCCCTAGGTGCATTGATTGCAGTCAAACACGACAGTTCGCAATGCTGTGAGCAACGGGACGGAGTTCTTGACGATGTTCGACGATGTTGACGCACCTTGGATGATGGTTCAAATGGCTCTGAGCACTATGGGACTCAACTGCTGTGGTCATCAGTCCCCTAGAACTTAGAACTACTTAAACCTAACTAACCTAAGGACATCACACACATCCATGCCCGAGGCAGGATTCGAACCTGCGACCGTAGCAGCGCCCTGGATGATTCAGCCCTTGTTTAAAGACGTCGTGAGCCTGCAACCACAGTGAACGTGTTCCTTTGGACTGTAATGGCGAACGCAATTTTTGCTCTGGTATACATAAAAAAGTCAGGGAAGTGATAGGAAATTACAGAAAACGGACAGGAAACAGGTTGGCGAATAATGAAGGAAAAATAATTGTTGGACAAGATGAGCTTAAAGAAATATGGAAAACATACATAGAACAACTCTTTTATGACAACCCGCTAGAACTTCCTCAAATATATTACGAAACAGGACCTAAAATTCTGCTGGAAGAAGTACAAGCTGCGATAAGTGGAATGAAAAAATGTGAATTCCGAAATTCTCAAGCAGCTCTGTGAGGATAATTTAAAATGGTTGGCTGCAATATTCAATGTCATCTACAACTCTGGTAACATTCCACGGGAATGGCTTAAATCCGAATTTATTACATTACCCAAAAAGCCTACAGCTAAGACTTGTGGTGAATAGAGGTCCATCAGCCTCAAGAATCACTTGATAAAGAACTTTCTGAGGGCATTCAGCTAAGAATTTACAAGATCTGTGTAGAAGAAATTTCTTCTACACAGTTTGGTTTCAGAAATGCATTTGGCACGCGCGAAGCATTATTTAGTATCCAGATACTATTTTAAAGGTTCAGACACGTGAATTGTGACATTTATGCCTGCTTTATTGATTATCAGAAGGCTTTCGACAGAGTAAAACACCAGAAGATTGTTGACATTTTGAGAAGAATTGGTTTGGATGATAAAGACCTACGTATAATTGTGAACCTATATTGGAACCAGTCGGCTTCTGTGAGAATGGACAGAGAAAATACAGAAGACGTAGACATTCTACGAGGTGTAAGGCAGGGTTGTATATTATCCCACTGATTTTCAACATCTATTCGGAACACATCTTTAAGGTAGCTCTTGATGAACTAGAGATGGGAGTGCTCTTAAACGGAAAATATATCAACAACATCCGATACGCTGACGACACAGTAATATTTTCTGATAGTGAGGATAGTTTGCAGTAGCTTCTCGAAAGACTTGCACAAAAAAGGTAAGAATATGGTCTAGATGTCAACCCTCAAGAAACGAAGACAATCATAATCAATAAAAACAGAGTCCCTGAATGTCACATTAAGATACACCAAAATCACATAGAGCAAATACAGAAATATACGTACCTTGGCACTACAATAAATGACCAGTGGGATCTTTCTGATGAATTGGAAAAGCCAGGGCTGTCTTCAATAAGATGAGTAACCTTTTCAAGAATCCTGGCTTAGCAATGACAACGAAGGTCAGACTTCTACGCTGCTGCGTATTTTCCACCCTCTTTATGGTGCTGAAACATTGACTCTTGACAGAATCGTTGGGTAAGCGGCTGGAGGCTTTTGAGATGAGGCTATGCAGGAGAATGTTAAGAATACTGTCGAAAGCGAATGTCACAAATGTCGAGATTCTACGAAGAAAGAAGTACTGGCCACCCTGAAAGCAAGAAAGATCCAGTACCTGGGACACATTATGAGGAACAACAACAGATACCATCTCCTCCAGACCACCCTGCAAGGAAAAATACCAGGGAAGAGTAGCGTTGGCCGGAGAAGAATATCCTGGCTTAATAAAATCAGAACGTGGACCTCTAAAACATCTACAGAGCTATTTAGAGCTGCAAGTGACAGGAAAAGCACTACCAAGATGGTTGCCAACGTCCGGAACGGATAGGAACCAGTAGATGAAGAATTCAGGGTGGAACCACTAGGGACCATTGAAAACCATTCGACGAAATTTGAACGTGATCCAAAGCAACAAAGAGGGTTTATGCTTGTTCAGCCCTCCCGTTTCGTGTCCTCCTGTGGTGTGGTCATAGGGATGTGTGACGTTACCACATGCGTGAATAACCTACCCCCGCCCCCAGTTCGGCAACACTCGGTGCATCCTCGTACATCTGTTGAGCACTTTGAAAATGTACCTGCACAGAGACAGCAAGCCACTGAGTAGGCGCTGGCGTTGAAGGCATCCCTGCAGCCAGCAGACGTAGTTCATCGGCGCAGCGCCACCTAGCTCAGTAGTGTCCAAATTGCTGCCTGACGCACCGGCGCATAGGAATCAAAAACTGGGTAGCTCAGAGGGGCCGTTTGCCGTTCGTTTTATACACGCTTATGCCTGTGTCGCAACATACCTCCCCTTCCTCATCCCCCGGCCTCCCTTCCGTGACTACGGTCGCAGGTTCGAATCCTGCCTCGGGCATGGGTGTGTGTGATGTCCTTAGGTTGGTTAGGTTTAAGTAGTTCTAAGTTCTAGGGGACTTATGACCTAAGATGTTGAGTCCCATAGTGCTCAGAGCCATTTGAACCATCCCTTCCGTGATCACGCCACAGGCGGGCCGAAAAAACACAAACACCCTTTGTTGCTTCGGATCACAATCAAGTTTCGTTGAATGATTTTAGAAGATCCCTAATGGTTCCTCTCCGTACACCGCAGCAAAAAATTTGTTCGCTCTACGCCCCAAAGGAATGCGACCACGTTCGATGGGGTTTCAGACCTGCATTGTCCATAGAGAAAGGTCGGGGGTGTCAGAGGTTGTCAAGAACGTCGTCCTATTGCTCATCGAACTGCGAACTTTATTTTCGACCGGGAAAGTGTAGGAATCAACGCCCCAAGGGAAGGCATATTACCATTGATGCCCTTTATGCCAACCCCTGAGGACTTTTCGAGTCAGAACTCAGCGACGGTGTGTCTGAGACGTTTTCCTCAAACGCCCCTAAGAAAACGGCGTGATTCCAACGCTGGACGTCGCAGCTCTGATCTCCACCACAGAGGCGTCAAAAAGAACGGGCGAAATGTAGGAGAGGCTGTGACGATTTTCCTGCCGTGTAACACGTCCACGGTGGTGTGACATCACCTCACACGAACTTCTGAGCTCTGGCCTTTCGCATGTGTCGACACTTAGTTGTTTGAAGCGGGCCGAGCTCGAGGGTGACATCACAGGGCGGCACGTTTTTGAACTGGCACAGGCGGAAGTTTTAGGCACCTTCGAGCCAGATTTAAAATTTCTGCATTTCAAAGGGAGACTAATACTGGGTTACGAGAAAGTGACCCTTTGTGTTGCGCAGCGTAAAGAGGGTTTTCAAAACTATAAGCTGCCGGTGTGCCTGAAAAGGAAATTTTACGTATATTGTGTGCTACCAGTTTTGTCTTGTGACAGTGGGACTTCGATTTTCAACAGGAAAACATTTTTTTAAAAAAATAAAGTTTGCTCAGTGTTCAGTAGTGACATGCATGTTAGGAATTACCAGGAGGAACGAAAAAATAACATCTGTAGCCTTCACTAGCTCCTGCTGGCTCGGACGATCTCTCGGGATTAAACATAAATCACATGGGATTCTACATCTACATGGATACTCTGCAAATCACATTTAAGTGCCTGGCAGAGGGCTCATCGAACGACCTTCACAATCATCTATTATTCCAATCTCGTATAACGCACTGAAAGAACGGACACGTATATCTTTCCGTACGAGCTCTGATTTCCCTTATTTTATCATGGTGATCGTTTCTCCCTATTTAGGTCGGTGTCAACAAAATATTTTCTCGTTTGAAGGAGAATGTTGGTGACTGGAGTTTCGTGAGAAGATTCCGTCGCACCGAAAAACGCCTTTGTTTTAATTATGTCAACCCCAAATCGTGTATCATTTCACTTGCATTCCTGTATCATTTCACTGGCACTCCATCGTCTTGCGCTTTCAGAACGATGAATGGTTTGGCTGTCTTCTTGCTAGCTTCTAATCTTTGAGAAAGGGGACCGTCATTGATGTGCCCCATACAAAAATTGAATAAAATTCTTCTCCATAGCAGCCGTGTCGCATTGTTCAATAGCAATGTGGTTGCGGGGAAGGAAAGTGACGTCGCACTGCTCTCTGGGAGACAGGTGTTTGCGGAAAAGGTTGGTCAACACAGAGCTACCTAAGCGTTATGCAGCTGTCGTATAACCACAGTCCCATGTACCGTGTGGCATGGCAAGTCATTTTTGTATAAGATTCTAATCCCTCAAAGATTATGCTTGGTAAACAGAAGCGTGTATCATTTATATCGACAGTAATAATGGGACCAGGTTAAACGTAAGCACTCAGTAACGGCCCTGCCCGAAAATTATCACTGTAAGCCACGTGTAAACCATTATAATATCGATAGTCAGGCATTAGGAGAGGCCAAGCACTGCTGCTGTAATTCACCATAGCATTAGACGATTGTCTGCTATGACGCCGCTCCAAACGAGGTGTCCCAAACGCTAAAGACCAAAATTATACAGATCGTACAGAACCCTAAAAGATTTTGAGGAAAGGGAGCGATGGTCGGAAATGAATATGAAGTGAGAAAATACTGAAAAAAATGCCCTTATGTGTTGTGGGAGGGGGCTTTGTGTAGAGAGGTTAGTAGATATCTGTATCTATAATGGACCTGGGAACAGCCTTCAGGATGCACAACAAACTTCTATCAGCTACGCTGAGCAGTGGCTGACGCCAGAAGTAATTGCGCAGACGTTATCTTCCACTTCGTACCCGCAGAAACACCACTGCTGCTCGTCTAGCATTGGCGGAGCAGAACTGCACCGCCACACTCGTGTCTGGAAGAATATTTCTGCCAAGTCTGAAAAAAGTCACTAAATAAAACGAAGCGAATGCCAGCCAGATTCCATTAACTGTCGTCAAATCTAACAAAAGATATTTTTTTCTCTATATGCATGAAGCCTGGCGCGTGATGCGCGGTTTCAGCTGTGTGCAGAGACCTGATTTCTGTATGCTGGGCTTCTAAGACCTGATTTCTGTATGCTGGGCTTCTAGCTATCGCGTGCTTCCCACCAGCATTGTAATTGGCGGACCACTCAACCGTGACGGACCTCATCTCGCAGTGACTGAAAGCAAATAAGCTCGGCATTCCTCAGGGTCGCGTGCTGACCAACGTGCAATGACTCCTTAACAGACACTGAAACGTATCTGTTATTTTAATATCTTGAAGATATTTTCAACATTTTGTGTGTATCTTTGTCTGTGGGTGTGTAACACCAAGTTCCTCGTCTGGCATAGACGTGGTGTTCATACATGAAATTTAGTTTATACATGTCGCACAACAATGTAATTCACTTTGGAACTCGATCTGTGGAAAGCCTTATACACATAAAGTAGTGTGTCAGTTTGTTTGTAATTCATGCAAATCTACAGTTTCCGAGCTTGATGAAATTTTGCACACCTTAATTTCAAGAAAGAGGACGATCACTGCCTACATAGTATTTCGTAATTTGATTTGAAACGTGTATGTATGTAATACATAAACGAGAAAGTTTGTCATTAAAAACCTCTAAAAGTTCTTGGCCGATTTACTTCAAATTTCTACACTGATCCCTTAAGAAATATTTAGGAGAACATAGGTTATAATTTTTCAATGTACACAATAAATATATATAGAATTAAACACCTAAAATTTGCACCGCAAGTATTGCGGAAATAGAAAGTGCTACTGATGTGCGGTTTTCACAGAATGGATTAGTAGTTATGGGCTCGAGTTGTTAGCCCGTCAACAGATTATAATAACAATTAGTGTATTTTTTTGCAAAATATACTTTTTTAAACATATACTTTTTTAAACGGATCAACGTCTATTGACATTAACAGACTAAAAATAGAATAAATTAGAATGTCAGTGATGATTGTTTCACCATTCTGGTGCGAGTCATTTATGAGATATCGTATTTTGAAAAGTTTCCACACCGACACTTGTATTACACCTGTAGTAGGAAACATTAAAGAGCAATTCAAGTACATACACAAGTTATGTGGATTCTGAACAGTAACGAGACAATTGACCATCACAGATTGTGTTTAAGCTGGCCGCTGTGGCCGAGCGGTTCTAGGCGCTTCAGTCTGGAACCGCACTGCTGCTACGGTCACAGGTTCGAATCCTGCCTAGGGCATGGATGTGTGTGATGTCGTTAGGTTTAAGTAGTTCTAAGTCTAGCGGACTGATGACCTCAGGTCTTAAGTCCCACAGTGCTTAGAGCCATTTGAACCATTGAGTTTAAAAGGACCAACGGCAGCGGCAATACACGCTTCCAGTCTGATATAGAACGATTGCTGCACACGTGCTAACATTTCAGCAGAGATATCCGATCAGACTATTATAATACGTCGGTGCATCGAGGGTAGTTAGTATGTCCTTGCAGCTTTCCCCACAGAAAAAAGCCTATAGGCGACAAATCCGGCCAAGGTACAGGTCCTCTGCGTAGTCCAAAGATTTGGAAACGGTTCGTGAAGACACGCTGTAGTACTTCGTACACTATGGGCTGGACAGCCGTCATGTTGGTACCACACTTCGCCCCTAGTCTGCAGAGGAATGGTTTCTAGAATCCGTGGAACATGGTCTGTTAGGAGACTGCGATGGTTGTGCACATCCAGTGTTCCGTCTATGAAAAACGAGCCCATGTGCTGATGGTTCACTGTCCCACACCACACGTTTACACTCCACAGACGTTGTCGTTCCACATGACGAAGCCAATGGGGATTGTCAACAGACCAATAGTGCATGTTTCGGTGGTTTACCTGGCCATGATCGGTAAATGTGGCTTCATCACTAAACAAGATGCATGATACACGAGGAGTATCCTGTCTTAATGCCCATATACAGCACGATTCTCATATCGTTTCGGTGCAGCTCTTTATGGAGAGAGACGTGATAGGGATGGAACCTATTTCGATGGAGAATGCGTTGGACACTTCCCTGACTCATGCCATTTCCTCGTGCGATTGCGCAGGAGCTAACGTGCGGATCAAATGCAACAACAACAAGAATATTAATTTCCCCATCTTCCGTCGTCGCTTGTTTCCTTCTGTTACGTTATCTACGTGTTACACTATCACTTTCACGTAACTGGTTGGAGAGATAGATAAATAATTGCCGAGACCATAGACGTCTGTTGGGATATCTTCCCGAATACACCGTCCAAGAACGAACTGCATTCTTCCTACACTCTCCATAACCATGAGCATGTCGGATTTTTCGAAACTGGCAAAGCCCACCGTCCACTCAAAAAAAAAAAAAAATGGTTCAAATGGTTCTGAGCACTATGGGACTTAACAGCTGAGGTCATCAGTCCCCTAGAACTTAGAACTAGTTAAACCTAACTAACCTAAGGACATCACACACATCCATGCCCGAGGCAGGATTCGAACCTGCACCGTAGCGGTCGCGCGGTTCCGGACTGAAGCGCCTAGAACCGCTCGGCCACCGCGGCCGGCCCCACCGTCCACTCACGACCTACTGCATGGACCCTCACAAACTAAATAACCAGCAAGTTGCAAAGCACGCAAGGAACACACAAGTGTGCTGTAAGTAATCGTGCAACGTTTAAAAAGTGTGCATTTGCACAAAAACTGTTTTAAGTATTATTACAGTCTGTTTATTGGCTAACAATACGAGCCTCTGACTACCAATCCGTTCTGTGAAAACCGCACTCCAATAAAACTTTTCATTTCCGAAGCGTCTGCGATGCAAGTTTCAGGTGATTCACACATTCTGTTGATACCCCGTCATTCAAATATGCCATTCATTTAAAGCGTTTCTATTTTCCCATGTGGCTTGCATTCGCTCTGCGTATCAACAAGGCACAGGGGCAATCACTTTGTGTGGCCAATATTAAAGATTCCGGGCAAGACCGGGCGTTGCAGCTAGTCCCTTATATAACTTTTTAAAGTGGTCGTGTTATGTGCTTTTAGCTCAAAACGAGGCAGCTATAAGATTCGTGGTCTTAAGCAATTTATTACCTCAGAGCTTCATATAAAATTGTTGGAAGTAGACTACTGGCCATTAAAATTGCCACACCACGAAGATGACGTGCTACAGACGCAAAATTTAACCGACAGGAAGAAGATACTGTGATATCAAAATGATTAGCTTTTCAGAGCATTCACAACGTGCTGACAACAGGAAAGTTTCCAACCGATTTCTCATACACAAACAGCAGTTGACCGGCGTTGCATGGTGAAACGTTGTTGTGATGCCTCGTGTAAGGAGGAGAAATGCGTACCATCACGTTTCCGACTTTGACAAAGGTCGGATTGTAGCCTATCGCGATTGCGGTTTATCGTATCGCGACATGCTCCTCGCGTTGGTCGAGGTCCAATGACTGTTAGCAGAATATGGAATCGGTGGGTTCAGGAGGGTAATACGGAACGCCGTGCTGGATCCCAACGGCCTCGTATCACTAGCAGTCGAGAAGACAGGCATCTTATCCGCATGGCTGTAACGGATCGTGCAGCCACGTCTCGATCCCTGAGTCAACAGATGGGGACGTTTGCAAGACAACAATCATCTGCACGAACAGTTCGAAGGCGTTTGCAGCAGCATGGACTATCAGCACGGAGACCGTGGCTGCGGTTACCCTTGACGCTGCATCACAGAGAGGAGCGCCTGCGATGGTGTACTCAACGACTAAGCTGGGTGCACGAATGGCAAAACGTCATTTTTTCGGATAAATCCAGGCTCTGTTTACAGCATCACGATGGTCGCATCCGTGTTTGGCGACATCGCGGTGAACGCACATTGGAAGCGTGTATTCGTCATCGCCATACTGGCGTATCACCTGCCGTGATGGTATGGGGTGCCATTGGTTACACTTTCGGTCACCTCTTGTTCGCATTGACGGCATTTTGAACAGTGGACGTTACATTTCAGATGCGTTACGACCCGTGGCTCTACCCTTTATGCGATCCCTGCGAAACCCTACATTTCAGCAGGATAATGCACGACCGCATGTAGCAGGTCCTGTACGGGCCTTTCTGGATTCAGAAAATGTTCGACTGCTGCCCTGGCCAGCACATTCTCCATATCTCTCACCAATTGAAAACGTCTGGTCAATGGTGACTGAGCAACTGGCTCGTCACAATGCGCCAGTCACTACTCTTGATGGCCCGTGGTATCGTGTTGAAGCTGCATGGGCAGCTGTACCGGTACACGCCATCGAAGCTCTGTTTGACTCAATGCCCAGGCGTATCAAGGCCGTTATTACGGCCATAGGTGGTTGTTCTGGGTACTAATTTATCTGGATCTAAGCACCCAAATTGCGTGAAAATGTAATCACATGTCAGTTCTAGTATAATATATTTGACCAATGAATACCCGTTTATCATTTGCATTTCTTCTTGGTGTAGCAATTTTAATGGCCAGTAGTGTATATAAGGAGCCATCTCCCTCCTTTTCAACAGTTGGGTACCTAATTTCAAATGTGCCAATGTGCCAAAATCCCGTTGAAGGTCATTCTGGTGAAAGCTTTAATCAAATCCTCAACTAGAGATGAGAATATGGATGAAGTAGGCAGTAGTATATGGAACGACTGAACGGCCCGGATAGCGAAGCACTTTAAAGCACTGCTGGCTGGTGACCCGGTCAGTGGATGTGCTCTTCAGGCGATTTCCCCCCATCCAACTGGGTGAATGCCGTGCTGATACACTCTGCACAACACTTGACCGCAGATTTACTATACATGCAAAAAGACAGGGTACATAGATTTCGTATCTGGAGTAGTGTTGGCGTCAGGAATGGCAGCCGGCCACCAACTGCCACTAGTATTGCCTCAAGCCATTTGGCAATGCCGCCACGTAAGAGAAACAGGAAAAGATAGTATTGAACTATTGGCAGTTAAAGATTTATGCTATGGTCAACGCCCAATGCATATTAGAGGAAACAGTAAGATCCATTATATATATATATATATATATATATATATATATATATATATACTGATTATGTGTTAACTGTGTTTATTGAGTGTTAATTACAATTGTATGTGAAAACTAATCTCCTAACAAGCAAAACAAGGATAATAGAATGTTGTCGAATTAAATCAGTTGATGCTGACCGAATTAGATAAGGAAACGAGACACTTAAAGTAGTTGATGAGTTCAGTTATTTAGGCAGCAAAATAGCTGATGATGGCCGAAGTAGAGGAGGATATAAAATGTAGATTAGCAATGCCAAGAAAAGCATTTCTCAAAAAGAGAAATTTGTTAACATCAACTATAGCTGTAAGTGTTAGGAAGTTTTTTCTGAAAGTGTTTGTATGGAGTGTCCGGAAGTGAAACATGGACGATAAGCAGTTTACACAAGAAGAGAATATAAGCTTTTGGAATGTGGTGCTATACAATAATGGTGGAGATTTGGTGGGTAGTTCACGTAACTAATGAGGAGGTACTGAATATAATGGGGGAGAAAAGAAATTTGTGGCACAACCTCACTAGAAGAAGGGGTCGGTTGGTAGGACACGTTCTGAGGGATCAAGGAATCACTAATTTAGTACAGGAGGGAAGTGCGGGAGTAAAAATCGTAGAGGGAGACCAAGAGATGAATACAGTAAGCAGATTCAGAAGGATGTAGGATGCAGTAGGTACTCGAGATGAAGAGACTTGCACAGGATAGAGTAGCATGGAGAGCTTCATCAAACCAGTCTTCCAACCGAGGACACAACAATAACAACATTTTAGGCCATTTTGTGCATAGATTTGTGGATGAGACTTGGGGTCATCAATAAACGAGAGAAATCAACTTCGTTTGTCACAAGAATGATTTCTTTGAATCGAAGCAGGTAACTGTCATCACACTAAAAAAAAGAATCATAGCCACTCAGTCGCTAATAACTAATAGAATAGGACCTTATCATATACGTAACTTTGAGGTGAAAACCTCTTACAGAAACGTGACAACACCCAGTTATTCAAAAATTTTGTAACCACAACACAATCCTAAAGATTAAAGTGAAATCTCTCGGAGTCGCTATCACGCACATTTTACGTAAATATACACCGAAAGAGGCGGCACATAGATGAGAAGATGGACCCACATTCGGGAGGACGGCGGTTGAAATGCCACCTCATTGAAGTTTTTCCTAAATCGTTTACAGCAGCTGCCTTTCCGACCCCAATCCAAGCCTTTGCTTCGTCGTCGATGGCGAGTTAAACGAGAGTCTTCCTTCCTTCCTTTAAAAGACTCTGCACTGCCTTGAAGTTGACGGTGGCCTTTATGAACATTAGTCGGAAAGGGAAATTGGCAAAACACAGGAAGAAACGATGTTTAGGTAGTGTTGCCTACACTGCTGTTGTCCACCGACAGTTTCAAATAGCTGTGCCTGGGAAACAGTTTAGCACAGACCTTACGTTTATGTGATTTGTCCCTTCAGAATGTCCCTTAAAAGCTCTGTGGACAGAATTATTAAGAAATAAATGTAAATGTGATATTTATGTTACTTAATGGTCACAATAAACATATTCTGATGAAAAATACAGTAGCTCATGTTTATGTAATATATTTTGTAGTGTTACATATTTATAAATTTATAAATTATAGAACGCAGCAATCAGTCGTCCTTTTTTGCAAGTTTTATTTGGCAAATCCAGATTTCGGCTAGTGCCTAGCCATTATCAATGCACTATTTTCCTAGCCTCAATGCATGTCAGTTCCCTGCAGTCCGGGTATCAGTCACAGTTCTTGACTCAAAGAACAGGGAACTGACATGCATTGAGGCTAGGAAAATAGTGCATTGATAATGGCTAGGCACTAGCCGAAATCTGGATTTGCCAAATAAAATCTGCAAAAAAAGGATGACTGCTGCGCTCTGTAATTTATAAATCATATCACAGTCGCGGAGAGCACCCACGTTCCTAGTGGAAGGTAACCTGATGTTACATATTTGTTAAGAATACAGATAAATAAAATTGTTACTTGTGAATAATGACATATACACTATTCTGACATTTAAAAATATATAAGAATTCGAAACTTTTGAAGCACATAGCTTTTATTCCACGTGTTATATTTTATAGTGTTGCATATTTATTACGTTAGTCATTTACGAATGCACGTAAACTAAATTTTCGATTTGAATAATGACATATATACTTTTCTGACATTTCAAAATATTTAAGAATTCGAGACTTTTGACACACATGGCTTTTATTTTTTATTAAAGTCCAAAGAACAGCTCCGTTTTTCTTTCGTGCCCAAATTAACATTACACGTCTGGCAGATAATTGGTGGACTTCCTTTGCAGTTTGGTATCTTGCATCTGCCTCTCTTCGCAAACATAATTGGCCGATGTCCAACATTGTCTCGACGAACAACCTTTTGGGGAATTAGCTTTGATGCATTCCCTATTTTATACTTTTTTCCTTGTGAAGAAGGTCTTCCCCCCTTTCTCCAACTTTTGTCCTTGTTCATTCTGCACATGACATCAGCTTATTCAGCTGTGAACTGACAAAGTGTCCTCTGCTTATTTTTGGGTACCCCAAGAGAGTCACATGTATCAAGGAAGTAAAAAAATAGCTGATGATTGTACTTCTTCAATATGATGTAGATTCAGTATAATGCAATTAGTGAATCGAAAAGATCCACCCCTCCCATAAACTCGTTGCAGGGAAGAATAATTAATGGACAGTCAGCTTCAAGCCTGACCTTCTTACCCCATAGGTTTACATTACTTACTGATGTCGCTAGAGGAAGCACACGTGTAACAGTCGCCACTCTCTCCTCCAGCCTCAGCGACCGACTACACTTCTCTTCTTTCCATAAAATAGTGCCGGATTCATTATCTAAAATGAAAGAGCAGTTTGCTTGCGAACGACTAAGTTGACAAGTTTGTAGCGTATAAAAACATACGCACATAAATTCTAAATCCACTATAATCATTTTTTTATCCAGTTATACCTCTAAATTACCTCTATCATGTAATACTTAGTGTTGATAACTTACGTTATGCAATATCAGAATAAGCGTCCACACTACACAGAACTAAAATGCAATTGTTGAAGTGGTTGAAGAAACCGCCACAGTGCAGCGTATCCTCCCACACTTTTAGTCTGAAGCATTACAACTCTTCTAAGCACAGGAACTGCGAGAAAATGCTACTCGCTATGCAGATACAGAAATGTATTGTAAACGTTACAGATTTGGCTCAAAATGGCTCTGAGCACTATGGGACTCAACTGCTGAGGTCATTAGTCCCCTAGAACTTAGAACTAGTTAAACCTAACTAACCTAAGGACATCACAAACATCCATGCCCGAGGCAGGATTCGAACCCGCGACCGTAGCGGTCTTGCGGTTCCAGACTGCAGCGCCTTTAACCGCACGGCCACTTCGGCCGGCGTTACAGATTTGTAGAGCTCGTCCATACAATGTTAATATCAGCGTTTAGCGTAGTTCCCTCTTCTCCTCCATCATACTGCACATTCAGATGCCAAGCGTCGATACAAACACACGTGCAAGAAATGGTCAAATGTGTGTGAAATCTTATGTGACTTAACTGCTAAGGTCATCAGTCCCTAAGCTTACACACTACTTAACCTAAATTATCCTAAGGACAAACACACACACACCCATGCCCGAGGGAGGACTCGAACCTCCGCCGGGACCAGCCGCACAGTCCATGACTGCAGCGCCCGAGACCGCTCGGCTAATCCCGCGCGGCTACAGGCATTGGCTATAGCTGGAAAGCCTCGGAAGCTGGCGACGGGTTTTTGAAGGCTGTATGGGACGGGTGCCCTGCTCCGCCTTCATACAGCTTTGCCCCTTTAGTGAATGGCGCAAACAGAGCTGCTAAGGTGGGTGGCGCAGACGGAGCTGGAACGGCTGCGGCCGTGCCGTGGGGACAGGCACCGCACTACCAGGCCAGCCGGCGGTGACCCGCGCGAGGCGACTTGGCAACGCTAGCCGGCCGCTCTCTCTCTCTCTCTCTCTCTCTCTCTCTCTCTCTCTGCCGACTCCCTTTGGGATGCCGCGCCGGTTTCATCAGCGGGGCTCCGGCTCCGGACCGCAAACGGAACGCTCCACCACTCGAGTCTGCAACAGGAAACCAGCGAAACTGCGCGGAATGTGGCAGCTGCCACGGCGCTGGAGGCCGGAGGTCACCTCCAGGTGAATCACAATCGCGCGCGCTCTTACGCACAACGGGAGTTCGAGGGCGATCAGCACGTTGGGTTTCCCTCGCTGAAGTCTGTGTACCTCGGTGCTGTCGCAAACAGCAAGTAACTGCACGTGCAGAGCATGTCCCAAACCTTTACACTCGTAATTATACAGACAATGTTCTGTTGTTCTTGCACTCTTCAGTCCAAAGCCCGGCTGAAGCAAGTCTCCAGGTTCTCTGCCCTGGGAAATCCTCTTTATCACTACTGCGACGTACATCCTTTTGAACCTGCTCACTGTATTTATGTCTGGGCCTTCCTCTGCATAGTAATAATAATAATAATTATTATTGTTATTATTATTACTGTTTCGTGTGCTTAAGCCTCCCCCAAATTTCCTCCATTACCACATAGACGATTCATTATTTTAGTCAAGTTGTGCAAAAATGTATTTTTTCCCCAATTCAGTTCAGTACCTTCTCATTACTAATTGATTGACCCAACTAATCTTGCGCATTCTTTCATAGCACACAATTTCAAAAGTTTCTTACTCTTCTTGTGTATTCTTTTTATTGTCCACGTTTCACATCCACATTAGGCTACACTCCTGCAAGAACAGGACCAACGACTACTGAAGAGAATCGTTCGACGTGACAGAAGTGCAACCCTTGCGCAAACTGCTGCAGATTTCAATACTGGGCCATCAACAAGCGTCAGCGCGCGAATCATTCAACGAAATATCACCGATGTGGGCTTTCGGAGCCTAAGGCCGACTCGTGTAACCTTGATGACTGCACGACACAAAGATTCAGACCTCACCTGGACCCATCAACACCGACATTGGGCTGTTGATGATTGGAAACATGTTGCCTGGTCGGACGAGTCTCGTTTCAGATTGTATCCAGCGGATGGACTTGTAGAGGTATGAAGACAACCTCATGCATCCATGGACCCTGCATGTCAGCTACACTCCTAACAAATATCTTCAAAAAAGACTTCTTAATTCTTAAATTTACATTAGATTTTAACAGATTCCCCCTTTTCGGAAATACTTTTCATACAAAGCCAATCTGCATCCATCACTTATTTTGCTGCTCAAGTGGCAAAGCTCATCTACCAATTTTACTGTCTTATTTCCTAATCTAATTCTTCCAGCATCACCTGATTTAATTCGACCACATTCCATTGCCCTTTAACTTTTGTTGATGTTCATCTTATAATCTCTCTACAAGATTTTTCAATGAAAGGCATAAAATAATTAAAAGAGTTCTGGAGCATAATTGCGCTACACAACGGTACACTCCGTCATGATCGCTTTTTATTGTATACAGTTTACAATTTCACGTGTTTCTGTTTTAATCCATCTGTCAGATAAAAAGAAATCAGTGAGCAGTATTTATCTTACAGCCACTTCTCACTGTTGTCTTTTTCCAAGGCACTATACGTTCCATTCAATTGCTCTATAGATGACAGAGGGCTAAATCGAGTATTTTGAGATGAAGAGCCAATGTTCGAAAATGAATATTTCAGGCGGTACGTGGTCTTGAATGATCAATGTCTATGAGGCAAGTGTTCGTAAACTGCTTACGTTCCATAACAGCCTACTGCCAACCGCATCGTGGTTGGGTGAAAAACTACACACAGTTGTTACTGATGTATCCACGACTGAGTTGACCACTGTTTTTTTTTTTTTTTTTTAATTTATGATTGGTTGTGAAAGAAGGTCTGTTATCTGCGTCGTTAAACTTTCATGATGGAAAAGTATGTAGTATGTGGAGAGACGATTGAATGTACTGAGAAAAGTTTCATAACACATGTGGGCTCTTGCCCACTCGTCTCGTGTAGGGTGCCTAAGAGATGCTGCGTTCTCGGAATGCTATACAACAATTCAAGCAAATAATATTAGTAGTTTTATTTCAGTAAAGCAGATTGACAATATTTAACTTTGAAATAACAATGGTTTCGCAAGCGATGGGCGACATGCTACATAATCGGAGTCCTTTGCTATACACAGCGATGCTGCAAGTTTGACACAGTTTGTGGATCACTGATAACTGTTCTCAAAGCGCTCTCTGCTAGACCGTGCTAATACTCTGCGACTACTGCCCACTAATGTCCGGCCGAGGCTGGCAGGGGCGGCGCTTATATGCACTTCAGCTAGATGCCCTTCTATCGTGGTGACGTCCTGGTCAGCGCGCTATGGCCGACGTCGCCTCACCGACTGCTCTGGTCTTGCGTTCTCCCTCTTCGTTCCGGCGCTTGTGGTTACGCCACAACAACCCGCATTATCTTAATGGAAAGAAATTTATCACCGTGGATAGAAACTTGCGAGGAAACCACAGACAGCACGTCAAAATTGTTAACAAAGTATTGTTCGAACACCAGCGTTTGAAGAGATGGCGTTGGATCGTGAGGAATAATTTATACGTTGAATAATTTCAGGTGAGCAGCAATAGTTTAATTATTAATGTTTCTTCTTTACTACAAGCTTGTTACGGCTATAGCACCATTCTCTGGTAAATCTGCAGATGTTACATTTGGTGAATCTACTTACGTTTATAAAAGTTACACATAAAGGTCAGTTTACATATACAAGGTGCAACGGGTATAAGTGCAGATAATTTTGTATGTGGTACCTTAATATGTACACACAACTGTGTTGGCCGGTTTTTCTCTGCGTCGAATAGTCGTCCTGCAAATACATCACAAACTTTATGACCTGATGTTTTCTGCAGGGTCTTAACTGCACTATAAAGTGGATTACTCCTGCCAGTAAAGACTAACCATTCTGCGTGCACGCATCCACACATCAACACCTGACCTGCGCCAAGGCGAAAATAAGTATTAATAGCGTGCTCTTGCCATACTTACAGGGAGGTACTAAGCAACTAAAACCATACTACTTCTAATAGCTATAATTATTAGTCAGAAAATGAAGTGAATACTAATGTAATGACGTTCAGTACTTTCTCCTCAGTCATCAATAAAAATATCTGCAAATATACCCGTTACGTCCCGTATACTTACATCTAGTTGGAATAGATGCCCATATTAAATCAGTGAGTAAACTGTCGAATGTCTATTTGTCGCTAGATTTTTATAATCACTTAAGTTCTATTTGTTAGAACACTTCCGTGAAATACTTTTAACAGCTGGATTGGCAGGTTATTATCGCAGATGCGTTATGTTTGCAGATTAATCTTTGCTAGTCAGTGATGTTCGTTGTGTTTCATTTCGATAATAATTATGCTATGATTTGTGCCTATGATCGTCATTTGGTTTTTTACTGTATTATCTGTTCTTGTCCTCCAAAATTTCAAAAAATTTTGTTGATAATTTTTCTTTTGAGATCGATCTTTTCATTAATTATCTATAAAATTTTATTGACGTTTTCCAAAACGATAAAAAAACAAAAACAAAATAGACTGACTTTTCTTTAATTGCCTAGAAAGTTTTAAGGACGTTTAGGAAAATGAGCCGGCCGGAGTGGCCGTGCGGTTCTAGGCGCTACAGTCTGGAACAGAGCGACCGCTACGGTCGCAGGTTCGAATCCTGCCTCGGGCATGGATGTGTGTGATGTCCTTAGGTTTAATTAGTTCTAAGTTCTAGGCGACTGATGACCTCAGAAGTTAAGTCGCATAGTGCTCAGAGCCATTTGAACCATTTTTAGGAAAATGAGAACGGATACAAAATAAGAAACAAATGATAACCGTAGATATTATCAACAACAAAATTATGTTGTTGTTGTTGTTGTTGTTGTCTTCAGTCCAGAGACTGGTTTGATGCAGCTGTCCGTGCTACTCTATCCTGTGCAAGCTTCTTCATCTCCCAGTACCTACTGCAACCTACATCCTTCACAATCTGTGTAGTGTTTTCATCTCTTGGTCTCCCTCTACGATTTTTACACTCTACGCTGCCCTCTAATATTAAATTGGTGATCCCTTGATGCGTCAGAATATGTCCTACCAATCGATCCCTTCTTCTAGTCAAGTTGTGCCACAAATTTCTCTTCTCCCCAATTCTATTCAGTACCTCCTCATTAGTTATGTGATCTACCCATCTAATCTTCAGCATCCACCACATTTCGAAAGCTTCTGTTCTCTTTTTGTCTACACTATTTATCGTCCACGTTTCACTTCCATACATGGCTACACTCCATACAAATACTTTCAGAAAAGACTTCCTGACACTTAAATCTATACTGGATGTTAGCAAATTTCTCTTCTTCAGAAACGCTTTCCTTGCCATTGCCAGTCTACATTTTATATCCTCTCTACTTCGACCATCATTAGTTATTTTGCTCCCCAAATACCAAACTCATTTACTACTTTACGCGTCTCATTTCCTAATGTAATTCCCTCAGCATCACCCGACTTAAATCAACTACATTCCATTATCCTCATTTTGCTTTTCTTGATGTTCATCTTATATCCTCCTTTCAAGACACTGTCCATCCCGTTCAACTACTCTTCCAAGTCCTTTGCTGTCTCTGACAGAATTACAATGTCATCGGCGAACCTCAAAGTTTTTATTTCTTCTCCATGGATTTTAATTCCTACTCCGAATTTTTCTTTTGTTTCCTTTACTGCTTGCTCAATATACAGATTGAATAACATTGGGGATAGGCTACAATCCTGTCTCACTCCCTTCCCAACCACTGCTTCCCTTTCATGTCCCTCGACTCTTATAACTGCCATCTGGTTCAAATGGTTCAAATGGCTCTGAGCACTATGGGACTCAACTGCTGAGGTCATTAGTCCCCTAGAACTTAGAACTAGTTACACCTAACTAACCTAAGGACATCACAAACATCCATGCCCGAGGCAGGATTCGAACCTGCGACCGTAGCGGTCTTGCGGTTCCAGACTGCAGCGCCTTTAACCGCACGGCCACTTCGGCCGGCTAACTGCCATCTGGTTTCTGTACAAATTGTAAATAGCCTTTCGCTCCCTGTATTTTACCCCTGCCACCTACAGAACTTGAAAGAGAGTATTCCAGTTAACGTTGTCAAAAGCTTTCTCTAAGTCTACAAATGCTAGAAACGTAGGTTTGTCTTAAGATAAGTCGTAAGGTCAGTATTGCCTCACATGTCCCAACATTTCTATGGAATCCAAACGGATCTTCCCCGAGGTTGGCTTCTACCAGTTTCTCCATTCGTCTTTAAAGAATTCGTGTCTTATTAATCTGAAAGTTCGGTAATTTTCAGGTTTTGGGATTGGAATTAATATATTCTTCTTTAAGTCTGAGGGTATTTCACCTGTCTCGTACATCTTGCTAACCAGATGGTAGAGTTTTGTCAGGACTGGCTCTCCCAAGGCTGTCAGTAGTTCTAATGGAATGTTGTCTACTCCGGGGGCCTTGTTTCGACTCAGGTCTTTCAGTGCTCTGTCAAACTCTTCACGCAGTATCTTATCTCCCATTTCATCTTCATCTACATCCTCTTCTATTTCCATAATATTGTCCTCAAGTACATCGCCCTTGTATAAACCCTCTATATACTCCTTCCACCTTTCTGCCTTCCCTTCTTTGCTTAGAACTAGGTGTTGTGTCGATTCCCTAAGGTCTCGACACAATGAGTGGCTAGGTGCACGCGAAACTAACGCAGACGGGCGTAAATTCTGAAACAGGAGACTGGATGAAAAACTATAAAGAAAAGAAGAGAGATTGTCATCTACTTAACTTTTAATGATGTTCTTCTTGTTGAAATACATCTCTTGCATAGTAGTAAGCAATTAGCAATGATACACATGGCGCCTTGCTAGGTAGTAGCGATGGACTAGCTGAAGGCTATTTAATCTGTCTCTCGGCAAATGAGAGGAATACTTGGTAGGTCTAGTCGCAAGCTATGTCGTCCGTACAACTGGGGCGAGGTCAAGTCCGTGTCTTGTGACCTGCCCTGTGGTGGCGCTACGTTTGCGAATACACAGTGGCGACACGCGGGTCCGACATGTACTACAGGACCGCGGCCGATTTAAGTTACCACCTAGCAAGTGTG
Source organism: Schistocerca nitens (assembly GCF_023898315.1). Lineage (NCBI taxonomy): Eukaryota > Metazoa > Arthropoda > Insecta > Orthoptera > Acrididae > Schistocerca > Schistocerca nitens. Next base: position 923,618,524 of record NC_064617.1, on the reverse strand, counting down.
GTGTCTAGCGGTGACACCACACTAGGTTGCCATCTGAGCTCTTGATATTCATACAAGTGGTTCTCTTCTCTCCAAAGGTCTGTTTAATTTTCCTGTAGGCAGTATCTATCTTACCCCCAGTGAGATCAACTTCTACATCCTTACATTTGTCCTCTAGCCATCCCTGCTTAGCCATTTTGCACTTCCTGTCGTTCTCATTTTTGAGACGTTTGCATTCCTTTTTGCCTGCTTCATTTACTGCATTTTTATATTTTCTCCTTTCATCAATTAATTTCAATATTTCTTCTGTTACCCAAGGATTTCTACTAGCCCTCGTCTTTTTATCTACTTGATCCTCTGACGCCTTCACTATTTCGTCTCTCAAAGCTACCCATTCTTCTTCTATTGTATTTCTTTCCCCCATTCTTGTCAATCGTTCCCTAATGCTCTCCCTGAAGCTCTCTGCAACCTCCGGTTCTTTCAGTTTATTCAGGTCCCATCTCCTCAAGTTCCTACCTTTTTGCAGTTTCTTCAGTTTTAATCGACAGTACATAACCAATAGATTGTGGTCAGAGTCTGCATCTGCCCCTGGAAATGTCTTACAATTTAAAACCTGGTTCCTAAATCTCTGTCTTACCATTATATAATCTATCTGTAACCGGTCAGTATCTCCAGGCTTCTTCCATGTATACAACCTTCATTTATGATTCTTGAACCAAGTGTTAGTTATGATTAAGTTATGCTCTGCGCAATATTCTACCAGGCGGTTTCCTCTTTCATTCCTTAACCCAATTCAATATTCCAGTCACCAATGACTATTAAATTTTCGTCTCCCTTCACTATCTGAATAATTTCTTTTATCTCATCATACATTTCTTCAATCTCTTCGTCATCTGCGGAGCTAGTCGGAATATGAACTTGAACGACTGTGGTAGGCGTGGTCTTCGTATCAATCTTGGCCACAATAATGCGTTCACTATGCTGTTTGTAGCAGCTTACCCGCACTCCTATTTTTTTATTCATTACTCCTGCATTACCCCTATTTGTTTTTGTATTTATAACCCTGTATTCACCTGACCAAAAGTCTTGTTCCTCCTGCCACCGAACTTCACTAATTCCCTCTATATCTAACTTCAACCAATCCATTTCCCTTTTTAAATTTTCAAACCTACCTGCCCAATTAAGTGATCTGACATTCCACGCTCCGACCCGTAGTACGCCAGTTTTCTTTCTCCTGATAACGACGTCCTCCTGTTAGTCCCCGCCAGGAGATCCGAATGGGGGGACTATTTTACCTCCGGAATATTTTACCCAAGAGGACGCCATCATCATTTAACCATACAGTAAAGCTGCATGCCAACGGAAAAAATTACGGCTGTAGTTTCCCCTTGCTTTCAGCAGTACCAGTACAGCAAGGCCGTTATGGTTAGTGTTACAAGGCCAGATCAGTCAATTATCCAGACTGTTGCCCCTGAAACTACTGAAAAGGCTGCTGCCCCTCTTCATGAACCACACGTTTGTCTGGCCTCTCAACAGATACCCCTCCGTTGTGGTTGCACCTACGGTACGGCTATCTGTATCGTTGAGGCACGCAAGCCTCCCCACCAGCGGCAAGGTCCATGGTGCATGGGGGGGGGGGGGGGGGGGGACAAAATTATAACATCAATAAAATACAATAAAACACATCAATAAAACTCAACTAACACCACTGTCTAGCAAAGATTACACAAGCGTCGACGGGAATAAACAGTCAGTCCAGCTGCCAGAAGTATTTCACGAGGATATTTTATACAAACAGAAATTACGCGATTACACAATGCAGCAGCAAATAGACAGAGGACAGTTTACTCACTAATGCAATATGGGTATCTATTCGAACTAGGTGTAAACATATAGATACGTAAATTGACCTTTACGTACAACTTTCATAAACGTAAGTAGCGTCAACATTGTAACATCTATAGCTTTACTTGAGAATGGCGCTATAGCCGAAAGAAGCTTGCAGTAAAGATGAAATATTACTGTTGCAGCTTACCTGGAATTATTCAGTATAAAATGTCGTATTATGAGGTATTATCGCCGGCCGGAGTGGTCGTGCGGTTCTGGGCGCTACAGTCTGGAGCCAAGCGACCGCTACGGTCGCAGGTTCGAATCCTGCCTCGGGCATGGATGTGTGTGATGTCCTTAGGTTAGTTAGGTTTAAGTAGTTCTAAGTTCTAGGCGACTGATAACCTCAGTAGTTAAGTCGCATAGTACTCAGAGCCATTATGAGGTATTATCCTATGCTACGTGGTCTGCGGAAAAGAAGAGTGAGAAAGACAATTCATCGATAAGCACCGGTCAACCTGCACCTGAAAAGCACGCTTTAAGTAATAGAGGCCGAGCATCAGTGTCACCGCTTAGGTAAACAACATTTGCCAAGATTTTGAACCCTGAGTTTGTTTCATCGCAGTTGCTTGAAGGTTTAAATTCTTTGTCATAAAACGACCTGAACATTAATTTGTAACTATTAGTTTCCACTTATTTTAAGAGCCTTTACTGTCTATGTATCGTTTTATATTCAATGTTTGGGACACTCTGTATGTAACGTACTTTGTAACTCAATGCACAACAAATTTTTGGAACGGTGAAAAATGTCAGACTGGTCATTCAATAAGGATCAGCCTGTTAAAACACACACACACACATTTAGTCTTTTCTCTATGTTTTTCCTAGCACGTTCTGTGGAATCGGTGAGACTGCGCCGACGCTCCCAGGCCCGACCTCTGGTATGCTTTTGAGGTTACGTGTCGACTCTCTTCTATAGTGCGTTGGTCGGGCCTCGTTTTCAAATGGTTCAAATGGCTCTGAGCACTATGGGACTCAACATCTGTGGTCTTAAGTCCCCTAGAACTTAGAACTACTTAAACCTAACTAACCTAAGGACATCACACACATCCATGCCCGAGGCAGGATTCGAACCTGCGACCGTAGCAGGCCTCGTTTTCCCTGGCCTGCAGACGTCGGATAAAAATATGAAAACACCGCGAGAAATTCATGCTTGAAGATAACGCAGGAGCTGGTCAAACCTGCAAGCTGTGCTGTTGTGTCTGACCGCGAACGGCAGCTGTGCAGTGTCCTCAATACGTCATAAATGTCAGTCACGGTCAGAACAGTGTTCTGTGTAGTTGTGAGTGCATTACGTAGGAGCTAAGAAACTTGGAAAGTCGGCAAATTGTTGGTGCTCGTATGGTGGATGCTTCCGTATCCAAGGCAGCCGAAGCGTTTTGTGTTTGAAGAGGTACCATACGGGAGATGTATACCGCTTACAGGGAAAGCGCAAAAACACCGTCCCCTACGTCAGAACGGCGATGAAAGTGCGTATTGGCGGATACTGACCGAAGGTCGGTGAAGAGGATGTGACGAAAGTAAAAGGACGACAGTCAAAATTAATGCAGAACTGAATGTCGCACTCGCGGACGCTGCCGGCACCAAAACAAAACGAAGGCAGCTCCGTAAGCTGGGAATTGCAAAGCGAGCTGGAATTCCAAAACCTATCATCAGTAGTGCAAATGACAGATATAGGAAAACGTTGTGCTGAAGCCAAAAAACCTGACTGTGGAGCAAAAGAAGAAAGTCATTTCGTCAGATAAGTCTTCTTTCACAGCGTTCCAACTTCTGGCCGATTTTACATCTCAAGCGTGAAATATGGCGGGAGTTCGGTGATTTGGACAGCCACGTCGTTACATTCCCCGAGACCCGTGTTTACTCTACACGGTCGCATTACTGCCAAGGTTCGTGTGTCTTTTCGGCTGATCAGGCCCATCTCATGGAACAATCCTTGTTCCCGAATTGTGCCGTGTTGCAAGACGGGGACCCCGTCCACAAAGCTCGCATCGTCCTGCATATGGATGGACTGTCGCGTCTGCTCTGGCTACCAAGTCACCTGATCAATATTATTGAGCCTTTGTGGCCTACTTTGAAGAAATAGGTGCGCAATTGCTATCCACCTCCATCATCGATACCTAAACTTGGTACTATTTTGCAGTGGAACTTGTATAACATACTCTTGGAAACCAGTATTTATCAGTTCCGATACGAATGGAAGTTGTTTTGAAAGACTATGTTTTTCCTGCTTCTGTTGGGCAGGGTAATGTGTCCTATTTTCGTTGTTGCCCTATATTTTACTAATCCCTGGAACTCCCTGGAGCTGTTTAAGTGCTGATAATCTTTTCTCATCTGCAGAAGCCTCAGCAACTTGACACAGCCTAGTGCTTAACTGAAATGTTTACGCTACCGTTGGGTAGATGAGTGCCTTATTCACTGAAGAGCCCAAGAAATTGGTACACTTGCCTAACATCGTGTAGGGCCCCCGGGAGCACGCAGACGTGCCGCAACACCACGTGCCATGGACTCGACTAATGTCTGAAGTAGTGCTGGAGGAAACTGACACGATGAATCCTGCCGGGGTTGCCCATAAATCCATGAGTACGAGGGGGTGGAGACCTCTTCTGCACAGCACGTTGCAAGGCATCCCAGATATGCTCAATAATGTTCATGTCTGGGGAGTTTGGTGGCCAGCGGAAGTGTTTAAACTCGGAAGAGGGGAAAGATCCACCGTGGTATAACAATCATGTACGAAAGGTACTACGGAAACAAAGAAAGCTTCACCATAGGTTTAAGAGTAGTCGAATCATAGCTGATAAGGAAAAGCTGAACGAAGCGAAAAAGAGCGTAAAGAGAGCAATGAGAGAAGCATTCAACGAATTCGAACATAAAACATTGGCAAACAATCTAAACAAGAACCCTAAAAAGTTTTGGTCATATGTAAAATCGGTAAGCGGATCTAAATCCCCTATTCAGTCACTCGTTGACCACGATGGCACCGAAACAGAGGACGACCGAAGAAAGGCAGAAATACTGAATTCAGTGTTCCGAAACTGTTTCACCGCGGAAAATCGTAACACGGTCCCTGACTTCAGCCGTCGCACGGACGCCAAAATGGAAAATATTGAAATAAACGATATCGGAATTGAAAAACAACTGCTATCACTTAGTAGCGGAAAAGCATCCGGACCAGACGAGATACCCTTAAGATTCTACAGTGATTATGCTAAAGAACTTGCCCCCTTTCTATCAGCAATTTATCGTAGATCTCTGGAAGAACGTAAAGTACCTAGCGACTGGAAGAGAGCACAGGTCGTTCCCATTTTCAAGAAGGGTCATAAATCAGATGCGAATAATTATAGGCCTATTTCACTTACGTCAATCTGTTGTAGAATAATGGAACATGTTTTGTGTTCTCGTATTATGACGTTCTTAGATAATACAAATCTCCTTCATCATAACCAACATGGATTCCGCAAACAGAGATCATGTGAAACCCAGCTCGCCCTATTTGTCCAAGAAATTCACAGTGCCGTAGACACTGGCGAGCAGATTGATGCCGTATTCCTGGACTTCAGGAAGGCATTTGATACGGTTCCGCACTTACGTTTAGTGAAAAAAATACGAGCTTACGGAATATCGGACCAGGTTTGTGATTGGATTCAGGATTTCCTAGAAGAAAGAACACAACATGTCATTCTTAACGGTTCAAAATCTGCAGATGTAGAGGTAATTTCGGGAGTACCGCAAGGAAGCGTGATAGGACCTTTATTGTTTACAATATACATAAATGACTTAGTTGACAACATCGGTAGCTCCGTGAGGCTATTTGCAGATGACACGGTTGTCTACAAGAAAGTAGCAACATCAGAAGACTCGTACGTACTCCAGGAAGACCTGCAGAGGATTAATGAATGGTGCGACAGCTGGCAGCTTTCCCTAAACGTAGATAAATGTAATATAATGCGCATACATAGGGGCAGAAATCCATTCCAGTACGATTATGCCATAGGTGGTAAATCATTGGAAGCGGTAACGACGGTAAAATACTTAGGAGTTACTATCCGGAGCGATCTGAAGTGGAATGATCACATAAAACAAATAGTGGGAAAAGCAGGCGCCAGGTTGAGATTCATAGGAAGAATTCTAAGAAAATGTGACTCATCGACGAAAGAAGTAGCTTACAAAACGCTTGTTCGTCCGATTCTTGAGTATTGCTCATCAGTATGGGATCCTTACCAGGTTGGATTAATAGAAGAGATAGACATGATCCAGCGAAAAGCAGCGCGATTCGTCATGGGGACATTTAGTCAGCGCGAGAGCGTTACGGAGATGCTGAACAAGCTCCAGTGGCGGACACTTCAAGAAAGGCGTTACGCAATACGGAGAGGTTTATTATCGAAATTACGAGAGAGCACATTCCGGGAAGAGATGGGCAACATATTACTACCGCCCACATATATCTCGCGTAATGATCACAACGAAAAGATCCGAGAAATTAGAGCAAATACGGAGACTTACAAGCAGTCGTTCTTCCCACGCACAATTCGTGAATGGAACAGGGAAGGGGGGATCAGATAGTGGTACAATAAGTACCCTCCGCCACACACCGTAAGGTGGCTCGCGGAGTATAGATGTAGATGTAGATGTAGATGAAGAGTATTCCTGGAGCCACTTTGTACCAATTCTGGACGTGTGGAGAGTCGTATTGCCCTGCTGGATTTGCCCAAGTCTGTCGGAATGCACAACGGACATGAATGGACGCAAGTGATCAGACAGAATGATTACGTACGTGTCACCTGTCAGAGTCGTACCTAGACGTATCAAGGGTCGTACATTACTCCTACTGCACACACCCCACACCATTACAGAGCCTTCACCAGCTAGAACAGTTCCCTGCTGACATGCAGGCTCCATGGATTCATGAGGCTGGCTCCATACCTTTACACGTACATCTACCCGATACAATTTGATACGAGACTCGTCCGACCAGACAACATGTTTCCAGTCATGAACAGTCCAATGTCGGTGCTGACGGGCCCAGATGAGGTGTGAAGCTTTGTGTCGTGCAGTCATCAAAGGTACACGAGTGGGCCTTCGGTTCCGAAAGCCCACATCGTTGATATTTAGTGGAATGATTCGCACGCTGACACTTGTTGATGGCCCAGCACTGAAATATGCACCAATTTTGGGAAGTATTACACTTCTGTCACGCTGAACGATTCTCTTCAGTCGTCATTGGTCCCGTTCTTGCAGGATCTATTTCCGGCCGCAGCGATGTCTGACAGTTGATGTTTTACGGGATTCCTAATATTCACGGTACACTCGTGAAATGGTCGTACGGGAAAATCCCACTTCGCGCTACCTCGGAGATGCCGTACCCCGTCGCTCGTACGGCGACTATAACACCACGTTCAAACTCACTTAAATCTTGATAACCTGCCATTGTAGCAGCAGAAACCGATCTAATGACTACGCCAAACACTTGTCTCACATAGGCGTTGCCGACCGCAGCGCCGTGTTCTGCCTGTTTTCATATCTCTGTATTTGAATACGCATGCCCATGCTTGTTTCTTTGGCGCTTCATTGCATAAAGAGAGTTTCACATACAACTTCAGCGAGATGTATAGCGCTGCGCGAAAACAACTACCGGTGTACGGTACCGCAGTGCCTCTGTTATTCAGACAGGACTTCGCATCGTACTTCTGAACAACATAGGCACTGCAATATCGTATTGATCCGCCAACACCGAGCAATCGACTTTCAATTGAAATGTCTCCCATGTACGGGAATATACATAATGGATGTACGAATTCAGGCTGTAGACTCATGGTTGACATTACATGTGTGCAGGTTGTGACGCATAAACGACAACATGGAAGTCTGGATCTGGCCGTGAAGCGTGCACCGAAAGCTTAATGGAGGGAAGACGGCTGGCGATAAACGGGAAAACCATGTTCGAGTTGCGACCAGGCACAACTTTTCCTTGACATCATTTCATTATACTGCTGATGGTTGTCCATATTCACAATTGCGAATGCATTCCATGCAGTATAGGTGTGGTAGACTCAGAGCGTTGCAGACGCTGTGAGCACTTTTCGTGCTCTGGCAGGTGGCATATCGGTTTTAGCCGAACGTGATGAGTTAGGACCAAATTTGAAGAGAAGCGCCAAAGGAACCAGTACAGGCATGCGTATTCAAATCCAGAGCTATTTAAACAAGCAGAACACGGCGCTGCGGTCGGCAACGCCTATATGAGACAAGTGTTTGGCGTAGTTATTAGATCGGCTTCTGCTGCTACAATGGCAGGTAATCAAGATTTAAGTGAGTTTTAATGTAGTGTTATAGTCGCCACACGAGCGATGGGCAAAGCAAATCCGAGGTAGCGATGAAGTAAGGATTCTCCAGTACGACCATTTCACGAGTGTACCGTGAATATCAGGAATCCGGTAAAACATCAGATCTCCGACATCGCTGCAACCGGCAGAAGATCCTGCAAGAACGGGACCAACGACGACTGAAGAGAATCGTTCAGCGTGACAGAAGTGCAACCCTTGCGCAAACTGCTGGGACATCAAAAAGTGTCAGCGTGCAAACCATTCAACGAAACATCATCGATATGGGCTTTCGAAGCCGAAGGCCCACTCGTGTAACCTTGATGACTGCACGACACAAAGCTTCACGCCTCGCCTGGGCCCGTCAACACCGACACTGGGCTGTTGATGACTGGAAACTTGTTGTCTGGTCGGACGGGTGTCGTCTCAAATTGTATCGAGCGGATGTGTACTGGTATGGAGCCAACCTCATGAATCCATGGACCCTGCATGTCAGCAGGGGACTGTTCAAGCTGGTGGAGGCTCTGTAATGGTCTGAGGCGGGTGCAGTAGGAGTGATGTGGGACCCCCGATGCGTGTAGATATGGCTCTGACAAGTGACAAGTACACAAGCATCCTGCCTGATCACCGATATACATTCATGTCCATTGTGCACTCCGACGGACTTGGGGAATTCCACCAGGGTAATGTGACACCCCACACATCCAGAATTGCAACAGAGTGGCTCCAGGAACACTGTTCTGAGTTTAAACACTTCTTCTGGCCTCCAAGCTCCCGAGACATGAACATTATTGAGCATATCTGGGATGCCTTGCAACGTGTTGTTCAGAAGAGATCTCCACCCCTTCGTACTCTTTCTGCGTGCTCGCGGGGGCCCTACTCGATATTAGGCAGGTGAACCAGTTTCTTTGGCTCCAGCGTATATCCTCGTCGGAGTCGTGTTACGTTGTATATACTGTGCAGCAGTGCCCTCAAATGGATTTTTTTATCGCCCTTTATAAAACAAATAGACCCTCCGGTTCGGAAAACATATCTTTTTAAAGGTTAATAATTTGTCATCGCAATTCAGGTACAACAATGCCGCAAAATACAGGGAGTCCAGTTAGAAGTTACACAAACAACTCATTGTACCGAAAGAACTCGACATTTTGTGCTATTGGGTAAATATACGATCGAGAGAGACACTCTCCAAGATGTGATCCTAACCATTTCATGAACAGCGCGCAGTTGCATGGTGCATGCGCGCCAGTGACAGGGCACATCTATCTCGTCGGTTGGCGATCTGTGCAGTTCCACAGGTGCCTCCAGTATGGTGCTCCACCCCACTGTCTTAGGGATGTTACTGCGTTACTCCAAGGGATGTTTCCAGAGCGTTCGACTGGGTGGGGAGGGCGGGGGTCCCATTGCCAGGCCTCCTCGCTCTTAAGGTCTGTGGTGTCACCGCCAGACACCACACTTGCTAGGTGGTAGCTTAAATCGGCCGCGGTCCATTAGTACATGTCGGACCCGCGTGTCGCCACTGGCAGTGATCGCAGACCGAGCGCCACCACACGGCAGGTCTCGAGAGACGTACGAGCACTCGCCCCAGTTGTACGACGACATTGCTAGCGACTACCCTGATCGAAGCCTTTCTCTCATTTGCCGAGAGACAGACAGAATAGCCTTCAGCTAAGTTAATGGCTACGACCTAGCAAGGTGCCAGTAACCCTTTGTACCATTGCATGTATCTCAAGATAGTCTCACTTGTATCATCCAGAATGCTGTATACCAAAGGACAATATAAAAGTTAAGTGTTCTAGTAGCTACTTTTCTTTATCACATTCATTACGAATCCTGTTCCAGACTTCGCGCCAGTCGGCGTGAGTTGACGCGTGCCCTTTCGGCTACTTCACTGTGGACTGGCTGCCTTAACAGTCCACTACAAGGTCTGACTCCGCTGGACTTCAGTGGATGGGGGTTTATTCAGGACATTGTTTTCAGAACAAAGTTTCGAGATACGGTAGATGTGAGATAACGGATCTACGCTGCAGAAGAGTAACACTTATCACGGTCATGAACATGTGGTGTGAAGTGGAGTGCCGTTTCGATATCTCTCGAGTTACAAACAGCGCTCACATTAAACAGTACCAACAAATTTAAAAATATTTCATTTCCTGCTTGCAGTGTTGCACTTGATACAGTACTGAAATATAAAGGTTTTTCAGACCTCCAGCCTGGACGTCCTGTGCAGCTTTCTGTCGAAATGATTAGGTAATCTGACCGTTACAACTGGCTGGAAAACACGTAGAACGAGAAAGAAGTACTCGGCAACCTGGATGCGGCTCCTAACCTTGTAAACCAGTACGGAGACCCGAAAGTGGAGCACGCAGCGCAAATACGTGGCCAGGAAGTAGTACCGGCGGTCAGACGTAGCTTTGACCTCCCGAAGATGATCCTGTATTCCGCGGCAAGGACAAGTTGCGCGTGTAAGCCTAAAATATTTGCTTAATGAAAGTCCGCCGCGGTCGTCTTATCATTACGGAGGCCATTACACACGGATCGGAGCAATAAATCGAGTGCCGCCAAAGCAGCGGGCGACGCCGCCGGCGGAACCGGTTCCCCGCAAAACAAAATACACAGGCTGCGAGGCGCATTCCAAACGGAGCGGCCGGCCGGACACAGCCGCGCCGGCCTCCGCCGCAGCCGCACACAGGTAACCGCGGTACACACCCAGCTCGGCGCTTCTCACCGCCACTTCCCTGTACACGATCCAACTTGTTTGTCTAATTAGCTGTTTGCTGTCCGCGGTTTTGTTTACCAAGCGCGCATGTGTACCAAGCAAGTTTGTCAAATTTCGCGAAGTTTTTTGACTCTAGCTGGCTATGTACTAGGCTTCGAAATCTGCTCCAGTTATCAGGTGTCTTAAAGTTATTCTTAATATTCCGGCAAGCAACTGGTTGTTGTTTCAAAAAGTCATGTGTAAACGGTCGGACTTGTTAGTTAAATTGGCCATCTACCAAAATTTCTCTCAGCCACACCAAACACCCTTTTTCTGACAAACACGTCAAACATAGCAGCTGGCTTCCGAATAATTTGACAAACAAATCAAGTTTGACAAATTGTTTGATCGTCTTATGGAGGCCTCAACAGAATGCAGTACATGACCCACAACATCCACTGTTTATCATAAGCGACGTAATGCCGGATGTTCCCCAGGGAAGCATGTTAGGACCAATTATACACAATCGAGTCACATAACTATGGTCATCGCTCATATTTCGATTAAAGTAACCTTGTGACTTTTGTTTCAGCTTGTCGAGTGGTAGCTAGCCGCCATCCAATCGTAGTTGTTCCTTCAGAGCCACGTAGTCGCTTTGTTGCGGTACGTCCAGAGCCCTGTCATTTGCGTGTGGCTAGACGCCAGCAACATCGCAGTCTGTTAGTCACTTTTTTATTCGAGTTTTAATGTCCACAGTAAGGGCCGTTTTCGGGATTCACAGTTACTACATATGCTGGTCGCGACACTTTTTCAACGATGGTAGAACACCGCTGCTCTGTGAAGCTATGTTGGGTGCAGTGCTTGCCAAAGCTTTTGCCAAGGCACCACACAGCAAGTGCAGAAGTCGAGGTGGCGTGGTTAGTTTGATCTCCGAGAAATGCAACGGCCAGTCAAGTACTTCGAAAATGCTGGAAGAGCATCACAAGGCCTCAGACACTTCTAGCCGTGTCACAAAAAAAATGGTTCAAATGGCTCTGGGCACTATGGGACTTAACTTCTACGGTGATCAGTCCCCTAGAATTTAGAACTACTTAAACCTAACTAACCTAAGGACATCACACACATCCATGCCCGAGGCTTACACACATCCATGCCCGAGGCTCACACACATCCATGCCCGAGGCAAGATTCGAACCTGCGACCGTAGCGGTCGAGCGGTTCCAGAGTGTAGCGCCTAGAACCGCTCGGCCATCCCGGTCGGCCACGTGTCACAAGTTGAACTGCCTGATACAGTGTACGGAAGGCAATCATTATGAGCGGGTAAATGTGGTGTCCGACGATTGACTCTGACCCACATACGCTATGAGTTAATCCACATGTACTTCACATGACCCTAGACAAAAAGACGATCGGTGATTGTGGTAGCTGGTGAATCGTGTCTCCCATTGGTAAGAACATTATATAGTGCAGCCTCACTTGCAGAGGAAGCTTCATTTCACAGCTGGTTTCATATGTAAGCATCCATTGTAAGTTGTCATTTTATCATAGTCTCCTGGAGCCACAAACACACAGCACACCGAGACTGCGACCAAGCGGTGGCTTTACCACAGATTGTAACTTGGTAACGTATGCTTGACATCTGAAACTAGTCATGAAATGAAGTTTACTGTTTAGTACCTTACTACAACGCGACCACTTGTTGTTCCTTCGAGCCACCATAGCAACTACATCCAAGCAATCTCTCGACAAGCGATCAACGGCCGCAGGTGAAGGGCCATGAAGCTTCTTTTGATTCTGTTTATGTCTCTCGCACGTCCCTGAGACGCCAACTTATTCCATCCTGCCCACATTCGAGCTGCGTCCCGTACACTCTGTTGACAAGTCAACATTTTTCGCAGTTTCAAAAACACTTGCTTGCTGCATTTGTCCTAACAGCCGATGACGATCATTCTTTGTACGTGTGGCAGGTATCACATCCAGGAGGCGGCTGTAATAATTTGACTTAAAGCGGTTTCCTCAGTAAAAATAAGCATTTCATCACAAATACTGAGCAGCGCTATAATATTCTTTATTGAAGGTAGAATGGTCTTAGATTAAATTTTGTTACTGAGGAACTGGAACAAAAATTAGAGTTATCCACATTAACTGGCCCTTGAAAACGTACATAGTGATTACCAACAACATGGATAAATACAACTTGACGTTCATAAATACGAAAAATATTGTGTAACATTTTGTCATAGCATCAATTGCATATCTAGCGGTAATGCTAAGGAGTGGGAGAGGAAGTACGGTTAGCTATATGGAGGAAGCACGGATAATTTAGATCTACTGGGAGAATTCAGGGGGAAAGTTCTGTGTCTAAAAATGAAAAGACCTCAAACGAATTCTTATGCAAGCAATTTTTGAGTAGTAAAGTTCTCGAGTGTCCAGCCGAGCTAAAAATTATTAGTTACAAATTAAACCAAAAAAACATGCCTCTTGATTTTCTGTGTGTCCCAGAGACGAGAGCGAGACGGAAATAATATTATTCCCTCTGCACACAAGAAATTGTGGGTCAAGTTAATTTTTAGAGAAAGGCTTCTGCATTGTGATTATTGGCGGTCACCAAGATAGTGGTGACAGAGAATTTCTAGGTTTCTGCTGGGAGGTGATTACGACCAGCCAGTCAACGGCAACCTAACAGCTCTAGCGCGTTTATTAAGAACTCTCTAATATGACAAACACAGCTTTTTGTAGGCCGTTTAGAGTGGCAATAGGAAATAGCGCCTACCCTGACAGTCTGCTGTTTCCTTGCTGGGGCCGAGTTTTGAAATAGGATCCAGCAGGGTCACTCAGGCTGACTTTTGTCGGTGTCCTGGAGCATTCACACGTCGCGTCGAGGTCCGTCACAGAGCACCTCGTCGATAATCGCCTGCCGCCGTCGGCACAACATGGTGAGCTCCTAACATTGTACAGGCTGGTAATGCGCCATCATGCTCCACTGTTGCCCTCGTTGCTACCATTCCTCCCTCTCTCTCGTCTCGAACTTATAGGCATTCCTTTGATTACATTTTTGGAACTTTTATCTTAATTGATGCTTTATAACATGTGAAGCTGATACTGAACACTAGTTCACTCTCTCTTCCCGATTTCAGAGCTTACTATTTGTTTTCTGTTGCTTTGGAAATCTTGAATGCAGAGCATATCGCATTTAATGAGCCGAAATTGTGCTCTGCCCATTGTAATGATTGCAGTACTGACCTACCTGTTGACCTACATCCCCATGATTGGCTCCGATTTATCAGCGTTCAGAGTGACTGCTTGATTCACGCCTGTAAGCACAATCGAGTCAGATGGGTCGAAGGCGGCAAGCTATGATGTGACTTTCATTGGGTTCAAAAATGTATCTAAGCACTATGGGACTTAACATCTGAGGTCATCAGTCCCCTAGACTTAGAACTACTTAAACCTAACTAACCTAAGGACATCACACACATCCATGCCCGAGGCAGGATTCGAACCTGCGACCGTAGCAGCAGCGCGGTTGCGGACTGAAGCGCCTAGAACCGCTCGGCCACACCGGCCAGCTTCATTGGGTTCCATTTGCTGGCGGAAGCGGTGGGCAGGCTACATGTAACACCACAACTTGTCTAAAATGTAAATTCTGCAGTTCGTTGCTTTGGAACAATTAGTCAAGGAAAAAATTCGCCGGCTTTATAATAAGTAAACAGCATCTAAACTTTTTATTTATTTGCTCATGTAGTTAACCGTTTGGTGGCTTTAGTGTTAAGTGACTCGACTATAACTGGTTGGTATAATGAATGCTTTTACAGAGTCCATCCAAAAAGTTCTGAGACTGGTTTTATTCCTGGCGTACGAGCGAGGCCGTTGCAGTAATTACTGTGGCCACTTGAACTAACAACTGTAAACAACAGTTGTGCATTGGACCGGTCAGTTGTGAGCTGGCAGTGTTAAGCAGTGGACGTGCGGCCGTAATGTGTCACCTGACCGTTGTTGTGTCAAAAACTGTAATGGAAGAACGGATTGAACGTCTCTAAATCAAATGTTCAAGACTTTTCCAGATTGTTTCGGAGAAGAGAAAAGTCTGCGCAAAGGTCTTTTAACTCTCCTTCACTCCAGAACAAAAATCCACAGACACGTGAACGCGTGTCTGCCGGGACTTGACTGACATGAAAAACGCGGAGAGATCTTTTCTGGAAAAAGTCATCAGAGATGACGAGACTTGGTGTTATCAACACTAACGTACCAGAAAACGACAGAGTGGAGAATGGGTCTCTGATGATTCTCCAAGACCGAACAAGGTACGAATGTGGCGCGCGAGTTGAACATTGTGCCAAAGAAGGATTTTTCTGACAGTTTCATGTGGTTGCACGGACACACTGCGCGTGTATTCAAGTGAGCGGAGACTATGTACTACGCCTAACCATCAAAACCACCTTAAATTTTCTCTATTTTTTTATTAATCTAGTCTAGAAAGCTTTTGGACTGACGGGGGGTTTCTGTTATTTATAAGTAACAGCTCTAGAATTCACGGTAACAAATTGAACTGAACTGAAAATCGTTGTTAGTGATGATGATAGAAGGGAGGAGTGAAACGTGGTGTCGGCACATAGGCTGCTCCTCTCGAATGGCAGGAAGGGAGCCACATCCGACGGACGGATCACAATCACCAGTGCCAATGCCCTCCATCCATTAGATGCAGCGCAGAGGTTTGGAATTTAACCATGGCACAGAGTGAAACACTGCTGGTTAGAAATTTTATTTCACTAAGTAGCGGTCAGGAGGAATGGAACCTGTGTGGCTACCTGCTAAACACTTAGAGTGTGGCTCTGAGTACTATGGGACTTAACATCTATGGTCATCAGTCCCCTAGAACTTAGAACTGCTTAAACCTAACTAACCTAAGGACAGCACACAACACCCAGTCATCACGAGGCAGAGAAAATCCCTGACCCCGCCGGGAATCGAACCCGGGAACCCGGGCGTGGGAAGCGAGAACGCTACCGCACGACCACGAGCTGCGGACGACTTAGAGTGAGTTACTTCTAATAAGTATTAACAAAAAACATACATTCAGGAAATAACTAAAATTCATGAGCAAATGTAATCAGGAATGAAGAAGTTTGTACAAATGTAGGAGACGAAAGAGTCATCTGAGGGCTTATACAGGAAAGGGAGGAAGTCGTAGCTCTATAAATACGCGGAGTCATGGGATAGCCATTTGCACGTATACAGGTGGCGATAGCATGGCGTACACAACGTATAAAAGAGGAGCGCATTGACGGAGCTGTTGTTTGTACTCGGGTTATACATGTGGAAAAGTTTCCTACGTGATAATGGACGCACGGCGGGAATTAAGACTTTGAACGAGGAATGGTAGTTGGAGCTACGCACATGGGATATTCCATTTCGGAAATCGTAAGGGATTTCAGTATTCCGAGATCCACATCGTCGAGAGTGTGCCGACGGGGCCAAATTTCAGGCATTGCCTTTCACCATGAACAGTGCAGTGGCTGACGCCCTTCGGTTAACGACCGAGAGCAGCGGCGTTTATGTAGGGTTTTCAGCTCTAACAGAGAAGCAACGCTGCGTGAAATAACCGCAGAAATCAATGTGGAACATACGAAGAACGTATCCATTAGGATAATGTGGCGAAATGTGACGTCAATGGGCTATGGCAGCAGACGACCGACTCGAATGCCTCTAGTAACAGCACGACACCGTCTGCAGCGCCTCCCCTGGCCTCGTGACCATATCGATTTGACCCTAGATGACTGGAAAACCGTGGTCCGGTCAGATGGTCCCGATTTCAGCTGGTAAGAACTGACGGTGGAGTTCAAGTCTGGCGCAGGCACCACGAAGCCACGGGCCCGAGTTGGCTACATGGCAAGCTGGTGGTCACTCCATAATGGTATGGCTGTGTTTGCATACAGTGGACTGGGTTCTCTGGTCGAAATGAACCGATCATAGTTATGCTCGGCTACTTGGTGCCATTTGCAGCTAGCCACTCATGGACTTCATGTTCCAAAACAACAATGGAATCTTTATGGATGCCATGCCACCGGGCCCCAATTGTTGACGACTGGTTTGAAGAACATTCTGAACAATTCGAGCGAATGACTTCGGCGCCCACATCACCCGATATGAATCCCACCGGACATTTTTGGGACATCATCGAGAGGTCAGTTCATGCACAAAATCCTTCAGCGGCATGATCTTCGCAATTATGGACGGCTATACAGGCAGCATGGCTTAACATTTCTGAAGGGGACTTCTAAAGACTTGTTGAGTCCATGCGACGTCGGACTGCTGCACTAAGCCTGCCAAAAGGAGGTTCGACACGGTATTAGGAGGTATCTCACGACTACTGTCACCACAGTATATTGTCCTTATAGGACGAAGAATACACAGGGAAGGCCAAGAATTCATTACATCAGGCGAACAGCAAATTATCGAAATTAACAACATAATCCGAATTGAAGAGATATGGAGATAGGGATACACGGACGACGAAAGGATTAAGGAAATGGAGCTAATTCGTCTGAAACTGCGTGAGAGAGACTGGTCTGGTGTGGGCGACCCGAGACGCTCCGTCGTCGATCCCCCGGCGCTGCCCTTCATTGTTGCCGCAGCGGCGAGCCGGCGCACGCCGCTGCTGCCGTGCTGATTACTGTAATAACGAGTCACGAGCCGGCGCGGCCACATTATCGCGTTACGCTGCGCTCTCCGTGGATCGCACACTCGTCCCATCGCATCCCATTCCCCATCCCACACCAGTCCTGCTGTGCGAACCGCACCTCCAGCCATTGGATCAGTCCGCACTTCTTGTGTAGTTGCGTCGTAGCTGCACCGCGCAAAGTGATTCCGAATCGTTAACATACAACGATTTGTCATGTACCAAAGTTCTGACGAAGTTCTGTCTTTCAAATGGTTCATATGGCTCTGAGCACTATGGGACTTGGTGATCAGTCCCCTAGAACTGAGAACTACTTAAACCTAACTAACCTAAGGACATCACACACATACATGCCCGAGGCGGTATTCGAACCTGCGGCCGTAGGGGTCGCGCGGTTCCAAACTAAAGCGCCTAGAACCGCTCGGCCACAACGTCCGGCAGTTCTGTCTTTTCTCTCAATGTCTGTTTCCATTAAAATAAGCTACAATTAATTTGTACTAAAGGACACTGTCGATTTCATCAGAATTCAGTAATAATCTCGTAGAGTTAATTTCAATGCTGTATGATGTGACTAAGTGGATGTCAGATCTAAAATTCAAATGTCCTGAATTCGATCTCCATTTTATTACAATCACGATATTGCAGTATTCCTTCAGAAGGAACTTTGCGTCGTCCTTCTTACAACACAGGCATTGCAATATCGTGTTTATCCGCCGATACCAGGCACCGACTTTCAATTTAAAAAAAAAAAAAAACCCTCCCCCGTAGGGAATTACATAACGTGTGTGCAGGTTCTGACCCATGAACAGCATGGAAGTCTGGGACTGGGCGTGAGTCGTACACGGATGGCCAGCGCGGTTAAGGCGGCCGCTCGCGTCAAGTGGGAAATCCTGCTCCAGTCCGGGTCCGGCATAATTTTTCATTGTCGTCATTCCATTATAAAGTTGATGCTTGTCCATATTCGCAGCTGTTAATACGTGTCCTTTATTACAGTCACACTTTTCAGTTTCGCAATAATATAATAATGTTTTCATTCAGGCGTTTTGTCACTGTTCTAGACTCCATTCGCTGTGCCGGCCGCGGTGGTCTAGCGGTTCTAGGCGCTTCAGTCCGAAACCGCGCGACTGCTACGGTCGTAGGTTCGAATCCTGCCTCGGGCATCGATGTGTGTGCTGTCCTTAGATTAGTTAGGTTTAAGTAGCTCTAAGCTCTAGGGGACTGATGACCTCGAATGTTAAGTCCCATAGTGCTCAGAGCCATTTGAACCACCCATTCGCTATCTGATTTTATCAAACATTTCAATGTCCAGTTGCTAGTCTGGGCAGCAGACGCGGACCGTCATGGAGTTCTTACGCTGTTTCGCAGCCATTTGATAATGATACACGGGATGTACCACTGTAACGTGGCATTACGATTTATGAGTAACATAATTAATGTTTCTATTAACTGGTAGAGAGATTATTCGTTAAAGATATTTAACGGGTCTTAAAAATAGAAGCATAATGTTGTAACGCTTACTAATACTCCTAGTAACTATCCATGCCAACGGCCTTGCCGCAGTGGTAACACCGGTTCCCGTCAAATCACCGAAGTTAAGCGCAGTCGGGCTTGGCTAGCACTATTGGCAAGCGGGGTGCACTCAGCCCTTGTGAGGCAAACAGAGGGGCTACTTCATAGAGAAGTAGCGGCTTCGTTCTCGGAAACTGACATACATCTGGGAGAGCGGTGTGCTGACCACATAGCCCTCTATGTCCGTATCCAGTGACACCTATGGGCTGTGGATGACACGGCGGCCAGTCGGAACCGTTGGGCCGTGATGGCCTGTTCGGGAGGAGTTTAGTTTAGTTAGTAACTACCAGCTGATTAAAAGTTCATCCTTCCTTAACTTCGTGTTGGAATGCTTACGGCCCGCATCTCGTGGTCGTGCGGTAGCGTTCTCGCTTCCCACGCCCGGGTTCCCGGGTTCGATTCCCGGCGGGGTCAGGGATTTTCTCTGCCTCGTGATGGCTGGGTGTTGTGTGCTGTCCTTAGGTTAGTTAGGTTTAAGTAGTTCTAAGTTCTAGGGGACTTATGACCACAGCAGTTGAGTCCCATAGTGCTCAGAGCCATTTGAATGCTTACGTCGCGGAAATGCTGGAACTGTAGTGGGTCGTCCGAATTGAGTGTCATATGGGGACTTTTCTGGCTAATAACCGCAAGTCAGAATACATGCCCCTTCGTGCTCAACGAATTGACAAAAATTTTGATTCGATATGTTTAACTCTGTTAGCGGTGCCCAAGTTTTGTGGAACACCTTATGTAACTTTCATATACATAGTCATTATTATTATTATTATTATTATTACTATTATTATTATTCCTGGTTGTTATAATTAATTTTTGATTGTTATAATTATCATTGTACTACGTTTATAATCTCTATTTTTTTTCTTAACATTAATACTGTATAACATGTAATACATCTACATCTACATCTATACTCCGCAAGCCACCTTACGGTGTGTGGCGGAGGGTACTTATTGTACCACTATCTGATCCCCCCTTCCCTGTTCCATTCACGAATTGTGCGTGGGAAGAACGACTGCTTGTAAGTCTCCGTATTTGCTCTAATTTCTCGGATCTTTTCGTTGTGATCATTACGCGAGATATATGTGGGCGGTAGTAATATGTTGCCCATCTCTTCCCGGAATGTGCTCTCTCGTAATTTCGATAATAAACCTCTCCGTATTGCGTAACGCCTTTCTTGAAGTGTCCGCCACTGGAGCTTGTTCAGCATCTCCGTAACGCTCTCGCGCTGACTAAATGTCCCCATGACGAATCGCGCTGCTTTTCGCTGGATCATGTCTATCTCTTCTATTAATCCAACCTGGTAAGGGTCCCATACTGATGAGCAATAATCAAGAATCGGACGAACAAGCGTTTTGTAAGCTACTTCTTTCGTTGATGAGTCACATTTTCTTAGAATTCTTCCTATGAATCTCAACCTGGCGCCTGCTTTTCCCACTATTTGTTTTATGTGATCATTCCACTTCAGATCGCTCCGGATAGTAACTCCTAAGTATTTTACGGTCGTTACCGCTTCCAATGATTTACCACCTATGGCATAATCGTACTGGAATGGATTTCTGCCCCTATGTATGCGCATTATATTACATTTATCTACGTTTAGGGAAAGCTGCCAGCTGTCGCACCATTCATTAATCCTCTGCAGGTCTTCCTGGAGTACGTACGAGTCTTCTGATGTTGCTACTTTCTTGTAGACAACCGTGTCATCTGCAAATAGCCTCACGGAGCTACCGATGTTGTCAACTAAGTCATTTATGTATATTGTAAACAATAAAGGTCCTATCACGCTTCCTTGCGGTACTCCCGAAATTACCTCTACATCTGCAGATTTTGAACCGTTAAGAATGACATGTTGTGTTCTTTCTTCTAGGAAATCCTGAATCCAATCACAAACCTGGTCCGATATTCCGTAAGCTCGTATTTTTTTCACTAAACGTAAGTGCGGAACCGTATCAAATGCCTTCCTGAAGTCCAGGAATACGGCATCAATCTGCTCGCCAGTGTCTACGGCACTGTGAATTTCTTGGACAAATAGGGCGAGCTGAGTTTCACATGATCTCTGTTTGCGGAATCCATGTTGGTTATGATGAAGGAGATTTGTATTATCTAAGAACGTCATAATACGAGAACATAAAACATAAAAATATGTCCTTAATGTTCTGTAGAAACTGAAATTTGTTGAATCTGAGTATGCCTGGTTAGGTGTAAGAGAGGGCCTGAAGGCCCTAATCTTGCCAGGTAAAATAAATGCATAAATAAATAAATAAATAAATAAATAAATAACTTGAGCAGTAGTGGTCCTCTCACATTTTTTTCGGGATGACCTGGAAAATGTCTGTTTATATGAGTGGTTCGCTGTCCAGAATATACATAGTGTAACAAAACGGTGTGGTTAACCTTTCAGGACATATTAATCACACATACAAGAGAAAATGTGCGTTTTCCGTCTTTGGTGTAGATGTAACAATCGCTGGCTAGCGACGTGAGAGTCACCTCTTACATTACGTCTTGTTACAATTATTCATGATTTAACATTTCTTATTTCTGGAAGATTCTGGGTCTTACGTGTATCACATTTTGCTGAGGAAGGCAGTTGAGTTCCATCTATAGTTTCGTGTGTGCTCAATAAACGTGTACCTCTAGTTCAGTTGTAATTCTTGGTTGCGCCAGCAGCTTTCTTGCTCCGCTTCATGGAAGATGAACTTGGGACGCGACTCAGGTCTTTACTTGTGTTCACAAACGTTTCACTCTGTTAACTTACTCACATGTAGCATCTACAGTATATATGATCGTTACGAACTGACGAACACACAGCTGCTACTTAGTGTTCAGTACCACTTGGTTTCCGATCAAGTGCAATGGATACACATACCAATTTGAAGCCGTGCATTTTTATGGGGGTGAATTCGATGACTTAGTGGTAAAATTCCAAAGTATCGGATTCGATTCCTGGATAATCCTAGGTTTTTTATGTTATTTATCACTTCGTTCATCTCTGGCAGTGTTTGTTAATGAGCATAATTTCCAACTTGCACCGTTGTTCAGACAAACGTTAAATCGTAGGTCCCTCTGTGACTGGCTGAGTAACTCAGTTTAAAGGTCGGAGGAAGGCAAAGTGCAGAAAGATCGTATGTAGTACACCACTGTGGTATTCAAACCAACCTTCAGGACGGTGAGAGGTTTCTCATTCCGTAATGGCATTTGAAATTTCTTGTGCATCGGGCCCCAGTACTAGATGTAGAGAGTCTTTCAACCGGTATTATGGAAGGTTCCGAAACCGCACACACTGCTCCAGAGATTCACTACCGCATCTGAAATTTGATGTGACAGCGAAGTTATGCATGTATCAGTGCTAATGAAGGGCGTTTTGAACGTTTCGTGTAAGAAGTGTTTTATGTGGATACTGTTCCAGTATAATTGCCATGACTAATGTACCATGAAGAGTCACAGTAAATGTGGCTCATCACAGAAATAAAGCTTTTCCGAACCCATGTCCGTAACAAGTATCTTCTTCTTCCTGTGGGGCGGCGGGTGGATTTAATTGTTTACTGTTGCATAAATGTTTGAATGGAGAAACACTGCATTTCCCGGCCGATTAACCATATGTGGGGCGGCGGGTGGGAAAATATGTTGGTATTATATAATTTTTGAATGTTGAAACACTTCCCGGCCGATTAACCATATGTGCGGCGGCGGGTGGAATTATTGTTGTTAAATGTTCCTATTATTTATGCTGTCTTTCGCCGTTCTCAACACTGGCTCTCCAACTACAATATTGGCTACCAGAAAGTGATTAGCAAAACGTGAAGCCTGTAATTAGAATTCCTAGTGCCCACTTCATCTGAGAATACACTTATAGTTACAGCTTATAGCTCTGAGGAATTAGGAGATTGTCCGGGATTTATAATCAAAAACGGTCTTGAAAAAAAAAAAATACGTTCTGTATTCTGAAAGTCACATATAAAAAAAAAACAATCCACACAATCTAATTAACAGAGCAGTTCAGAGTCTAATGCGCTGATGCCTCTATAACTGTCCAAGTTAAATATTTAAATGAATGCTCGCCATAATTTGATGATAATGTTTCATCAAACGCCACGCTAAATAATTGGTAGAATGTCTGTCCCGCGGCGGCACGTGAAAATACGACAATACGCAAACTGAAGCTAGATAATGAAAATCATCCCAGAATTAACACTTCACTCGAAAATGATTTCATGGTTACGCGTATCTCGAGTAACTTAATACGGCATCCGAGGCTGTTTGTAGCAATGATACCGACGCGACGCGACTCCCGACACAGATGGCGTGCTATTCAGCGTCTGGAGAGAACTGGGGCCTTTCTTCCTCGCGCAGCGTTCTTATATATAAAGCCGCGGTGCGGACGGCTAAGGGAACGCCTGATCAAATCGGCTCTCGCGACTAGCCGATGGGCTAGTAATGCACCACTTTAAGTTACCTAATAAATCATAGCTTCTCTTGCTGATGACCGATGAAGCTCTTAATTTAAATGAGCATTCAGCACACAGGTAAGTATTGATAATAAAATTTTGACGTGGCTAAGTTAAATATTTTGGGCGAGAGAATTAATTTAATTACACTGCACGCAGTAGACGAGCTCTGAACTGGCCCTTTGGAGATACGCTATCGCTATAGTTTTATAGTTATTCAAATGAAACTTCTCACATCTTTATGGTTATAGCGTATCTCCATTCTACTTAAATATAAACCTCCTAGCCTTATTTATTAGCCTACTTAATCTATCTTGCTTCCTTAAGTTTTAAGACGAAAACCAGAAAATCATGAATTTCCACTAAAATTTTAATTTGTGAAATCCAAAGTACTGTTTTTATTAAATTATTATGAAAGATGAATCTACATATAAATTTATAACTGTCTTGCTCTTTTCTGTTGCGCCAATGATTTTTACAGAAAAACGTCCAAATTTCGAAAGTGGTTAAAGTTATCGAACTGATATTCAACACATATTAATTTAGTATTACTCCTGACATGCTAGAAATGTTTTAGGTTATTTGCTCGATTTTGCGCAACATTTATGACGTCAGAGCTAGTTACAGCGGACTGGCTGGCACACAATGGAAAGACTGATGTGAATTTACTACGGCATGAGTAGGCTGCCTCCCTACATTCTGTGTGTGGAAAATGTTCCTAAAAATTTGGCCGTGCCTTGTTACACCGTGTATAGTGCTGGATTTTACAAAGTGATAAGCAAAAGAAATGTTCAGCAATCTGCGTAATGGCCTGACAGAATGGAGAAATGCGAGACAACCCGACACGGCGCCACTTGCTCCGCGGGCAGAGAAGGATATGGTGGTGATGCCCTCAACAGATACCTGAGAGGCGAGGCGGCTCGTTGTCCTTACCAGAAGTGCCGCTGCCGCTGCCGCGACCTCCGGCGTGGCTCTTCCCGTAACTCTGCACGGCGTCCGTCATGCCCGCCTCCTTATCTCCGGGACGGCTCGACAACGAAAGAGCGGCTCCCATTCTGTCGTAGAGGCTCACTAACGCTGAAACCAGGTACGCTTTGCTGCCCCAGAAAGGGATGTCTTCCCATGTTTCGACTGCTACGGTCGCAGGTTCGAATCCTGCCTCGGGCATGGATGTGTGTGATGTCCTTAGGTTAGTTAGGTTTAAGTAGTTCTAAGTTCTAGGGGACTAATGACCACAGCAGTTGAGTCCCATAGTGCTCAGAGCCATTTGAACCATTTTTTTCTTCCCATGTTTGTACGACCTTCAGGGACAGGACGTAACACGTGATCCTGTATCCGCAAGTATAAATTTAATTTCAGATCTCCATCGTGAAGAGTCATACTGCCATCATTGTTTTCAGTACACACGCAAACACGCAACTCAATTATAGACACCTACCTAGTAGCTTGTAACCCCCCCCCCCCCCCCGGTCAAAAAATGAACAGAACACAGAACAAGCATGAAAACAAGAAGAAGGTGTACTGAACTATGAAAAAAAAAATAGAAATAGTGAACGGTCCAGACTGAACAAGTGGAGTACTAAGCGATGTTAAACAGCCGTGCCGCCGTTAGAACCGGCACGGTTGCTCAGCGTGTTCGGTCAGAGAGCTGGCTGGTCTCTGTAGTAAAAAACTGAGTGAAGGAGTCAAAAATGAACTTCAACACATGCCATGTGGCGTTCGCTAGAATCAAATTCAACGAACAATAACGAACAAAATACAAACAGAGTGGTCACGGTGTTGGATTTGTGAACGGGACGAGCCGTGTTCAAAATTCGCTCGTGCCATTTGTTTTATTTATTTTTTTTTTTTTTCGCAGTATTATAAACTGTCCGCCCGGTCATTGAAATGTTTGTTCTCTTTCTGTAGTCTTGGCAGTTGTAATACTATAAACTGGTTATAGAATATGAGTCATGTGCTAAGACTACGTTACCGTCTCAAGTAAATGTGATGAATAGTGAGATCATGCGAGATACCATATCGACATCTCACAGAAATAAAAACAACAAATGAACGGCCTGAACTATGTTACAACAAAGAAATTAAAGTCCTAAACTTCCAAAACCGAACGCAACTTCAGAAACGTTAAAAACAAATGTTTTGACAGAGCACAGACAAATTACGTGATCGTGAAACTGTTGCGTGTATTTATTGCAACTTACGTGACAAACTATCATGTTTTCATCACTTCCTTGGTAATGATCACATTCATATTCATGGGAACACCTAAATCGGGCAAGGAGGCATATCCCATTCACTTTCCTGGCGCGTAAATTAGGTGTGTTGGTTGTTGTTGTTGTGGTCTTCAGTCCTGAGACTGGTTTGATGCAGCTCTCCATGCTACCCTATCCTGTGCAAGTTTCTTCATCTCCCAGTACGTACTGCAACCTACATCCTTCTGAATCTGCTTAGTGTATTAATCTCTTGGTCTCCCTCTACGATTTTTACCCTCCACGCTGCCCTCCAATGCTAAATTTGTGTTCCCTTGATGCCTCAGAACATGTCCTACCAACCGGTCCCTTCTTCTCGTCAAGTTGTGCCACACATTCCTCTTATTCCCAATTCTATTCAATACCTCCTCATTCGTTATGTGATCTACCCATCTAATCTTCAGCATTCTTCTGTAGCACCACATTTCGAAAGCTTCTATTCTCTTCCTGTCCAAACTATTTATCGTCCATGTTTCACTTCCATACATGGTGTGTTGGTAAGAGATTCCAATCACATGACACACCTACTGTCACTACTGCCGTGTACGACACGCCAGATGTGTTTTCAGGTAGAGGATACTGTCGACGTATCGCCTTGTCGTCAAACGTTTGCGGTTCCCACTCGCAAGCCACTTCCTTTCGGCTGCTAATAGAGTAGTTGTGCAGAACCAACTATCGCTGTTGCACCACGGCACAGACACAAATTCACGAAGAGGGTTTCAACACGGCTCGCCCACTTTTTTTGTTCTTTATTTTTTTTTAATTATTTGGATGTAGCAGGACGCGAACCACTACCAGAACATAAATATTGTTCTGAAAATGTGACTAATTTTTTGGTGGATTTTGTTCGGTATTGTGCCGTGTATCTGGTTACATGAGATTCGTCGAAGTTCGTTGTTGATCCATTCACTCAATTTTTGTATTACAGAGACCAGCCAGCTCTCTGACCGAATACGCTGAGTTACCGTGCCCCATTGTCAGTCCAACACCGTGACCACCTAGTGCCGTTGATCTTTATGGCTGCTCTACATTGCACTTCCTGGCCTGGGAGCGTTCACTGTTTCTATTTTTTTTGTTTTTATTTATTTATTTATTTATTTATTTTTACGTTTCAGTATACGTTGTTTCTGCTTTCATGCTTGATCTGTGTTCAGTTTTTGACGGGCTGTCCAGTGGGCCCTCCTACCACTAAATCTCAGAGGGTTGCGATGGAGAGTTCCCCTTGACGGAAAGATACCAAAATTATTTGGAAGTCATTTTCATCTATGGCCGTTTGACATCCGCCCGCTTTCACAAACTCAGTTACTATGTTCACAGCTGTGTCCCAACTGCGCACATCTCGTGCGAACACGCCTGGATGCGCTCGAATAGGTTTGAGCTCAGATGACACGGGGGGACACACAGGAACTTCCCAAGTCCATATATGATCCTTAAATCACTTTCACACAATCGGATTCGATGGAATGGTGCATTAGCTTGTTGAAGGTACAGGATGCTGTAGGAGGATCCACACTTGTCTTGTATCGTACAGCTCTACGGCAAAAGTGCTTTAGGTATCAGGGGCCTCATTTCGTCTCATGTTAAGGGTCCCCCAAACGAGGAAAATGAAATTATCACATGGCAATACTGGCTAAGTGAACTCTCTGAGATTGTTCGCTGTAGATGAAATGAGCTACCAACCCTGATGGTAATCGAACCCGGAACTCTGTGCTCTAGAGGCAGCGATATTAACCACTCTACTGCGACCTGCGGACTCCCACACGAGAATACCTCTATCAACTGCCTGAAAATGTTCTCGACGTACTTGTACTCCCTGATTCTTCTTCAGCACCGTTTTCAGAAGTAGAGTGTTGTAATGTGATCCGTGTAACCAGTGTAGGGGACGGCCTCTACCTGTGCACCTATACTCTGCGAGCCACCTGACGTGTGTCGTGGAGGTTACTTTGTCTACCTGCATCACTTCACATCTTTACTGTTCCAGTCCTCAATGGTTCGCGAGAAGAACGATCGTTGATAAGCCTCCGTGCGAGCTTGAATCTCTCAAATTTTACGTTCGTAGTCTTTTCGCGAGATATTTGTAGGAGTTGGTTGACTCTTCCAGGAAAGCACGCTCCCGGAAGTTTAATAGTAAACCACACTAGGATGCAGAACGCGTCTCTAGCATCATTTGCCACTGGAGTTGCCTGTGTGTCTTTGTGGCGCTTTACTGCATTCTAAATGAACCTGTGACGAAAGGCTCTGCTCTTCATTGGATCTTCTCCGTTTCCTCTATCAGTGCTATCTGATAAGGTTACCTGAACTTTCCATTATTTTGCAGGAATATATAATATTCCCATGAAAACCGTACACATTTCTAGACGAGTAGAAATTGTTTTGGATGCCAAAGGGTTTCCTACACCGTATTTTGGCCTGGTAATGTTTTATAATTTTGATGTCTCCATATTTTTGCCCAGCCGCTGCATGATACAACGCCATTTGCCCAACTATTCCACTCACAGTGGCGAGAGCAGCACTCTCAGTTCAATGAAATAACTGTGTGTCATTCAACTGCTCGTGATTTTATATATTATGAATGAGTTCCTGGCTATCATTACTGACACTCTCAACTAATACCAAGGAGAAACATGAGGACTAATAGTAATATCCTGTTTGATCAATATGTAGATAACTGTTGAGTTGTGAGCTTCACGAAGCATAAAAAATGTAATTGCCTCTGACTAGACGATTAAAGACCTTAATCTGCAGGGTGTTTCAAAAATGACCGGTATATTTGAAACGGCAATAAAAACTAAACGAGCAGCGATAGAAATACACCGTTTGTTGCAATATGCTTGGGACAACAGTACATTTTCAGGCGGACAAACTTTCGAAATTACAGTAGTTACAATTTTCAACAACAGATGGCGCTGCAAGTGATTTGAAAGATATAGAAGACAACGCAGTCTGTGGGTGCGCCATTCTGTACGTCGTCTTTCTGCTGTAAGCGTGTGCTGTTCACAACGTGCAAGTGTGCTGTAGACAACATGGTTTATTCCTTAGAACAGAGGATTTTTCTGGTGTTGGAATTCCACCGCCTAGAACACAGTGTTGTTGCAACAAGACGAAGTTTTCAACGGAGGTTTAATGTAACCAAAGGACCGAAAAGCGATACAATAAAGGATCTGTTTGAAAAATTTCAACGGACTGGGAACGTGACGGATGAACGTGCTGGAAAGGTAGGGCGACCGCATATGGCAACCACAGAAGGCAACGCGCAGCTAGTGCAGCAGGTGATCCAACAGCGGCCTCGGGTTTCCGTTCGCCGTGTTGCAGCTGCGGTCCAAATGACGCCAACGTCCACGTATCGTCTCATGCGCCAGAGTTTACACCTCTATCCATACAAAATTCAAATGCGGCAACCCCTCAGCGCCGCTACCATTGCTGCACGAGAGACATTCGCTAACGATATAGTGCACAGGATTGATGACGGCGATATGCATGTGGGCAGCATTTGGTTTACTGACGAAGCTTATTTTTACCTGGACGGCTTCGTCAATAAACAGAACTGGCGCATATGGGGAACCGAAAAGCCCCATGTTGCAGTCCCTGCATCCTCAAAAAGTACTGGTCTGGGCCGCCATTTCTTCCAAAGGAATCATTGGCCCATTTTTCAGACCCGAAACGATTACTGCATCACGCTATCTGGACATTCTTCGTGAATTTGTGGCGGTACAAACTGCCTTAGACGACACTGCGAACACCTCGTGGTTTATGAAAGATGGTGCCCGGCCACATCGCACGGCCGACGTCTTTAATTTCCTGAATGAATATTTCGATGATCGTGTGATTGCTTTGGGTTATCCGAAACATACAGGAGGCGGCGTGGATTAGCCTCCCTATTCGCCAGACATGAACCCCTGTGACTTCTTTCTGTGGGGACACTTGAAGGACCAGGTGTACCGCCAGAATCCAGAAACAATTGAACAGCTGAAGCAGTACATCTCATCTGCATGTGAAGCCATTCCGCCAGACACGTTGTCAAAGGTTTCGCGTAATTTCATTCAGAGACTACGCCATATTATTGCTACGCATGGTGGATATGTGGAAAATATCGTACTATAGAGTTTCCCAGACCGCAGCGCCATCTGTTGTTGAAAATTGTAACTACTGTAATTTCGAAAGTTTGTCTGCCTGAAAATGTACTGTTGTCCCAAGCATATTGCAACAAACTGTGTATTTCTATCGCTGCTCGTTTAGTTTTTATTGCCGTTTCAAATATACCGGTCATTTTTGAAACACCCTGTATAATCACTTATATGAAGTAGATGCCTAGGAATAAAAATGGGTGTATGAAGTGAAACGATACTTTGCTACGTCATCAAGTGACAAGCTCTCAAGAACTGGCACGTCAGTGAGAAATTGAAGTAGGCCAAAAGGAGAGGTTTCTTATGAAATCCTCGTACGCCAGTACTTGAATACTGTTCGAATTTGGGCGATCTCTAACGAGTTGAATTAACGCTTGGTACTGAGTTCATACAAACGATAAAATGTGCCAGGCAAAAACAACTAATTTATACGTATGTTGCCTGCTTTGAGAACTTCCATCAAGCATTTGTGACAGTACAGGAACATATCTTTCGGTATGCAATTACTTTTCTGTGCTATCATTGTCTTCGCGTGTGCGGAGGAAAGCCTAGGGAGAAATGAAAGCACCACGTGTCTGAGTGTTTCTTTGCTCATTGGTCTGCTCGTAACATTAATGTTTAAGAAATCACCGTGTGCGTCAGTAGCGGGTGTCTTCCATTGAAGTTCTCCCACTGCCCCATCGCTGCAACTGATTTAATTTCGCGAACACTGATCAATATCTCGTTTGATTCATTAGTAGCATGCAGTTTACTACATTGATCGCTATTGTGCACTGTAACTAAGATGGTGGCTCAACATCAAAGAAAATTTTCCATGGACTACGAACAATTAGGACTTCCTTTACACAGTAGGAAATGACGAGGTCAGCAAGCCATGTTTACTGTTACCACTCAGATTTCGGAGTAGCGCTGTTCAAATCTTTGTCTGGCTATATTTGTTTTAGTTTTCTGTAGTTCCCGAAGTCACTTCGGATGAATCTGCGGTCGTTGCTTCTACAAGACGAAGATTAATTTCCCGCCCCATCATAATCAATTGATGTAATGCTCCACCTCTGTTGACCTACATGTAAAAACAACGCGTAATTTTATCCCTCTTTCTAATAACTATGATAACGAACGAGAAAAACGTCTTGAACCAATTAAATCGTCTAGAGAAGACTTTGAAGTGGGTTTTCATTGTAACTGACACCTGAAAATAGGATTGCCAGTGTTCGAAGTGCATTGTGTAGCAACAAAAACGATGTGTTTCGATTTGAGAAGGCAGCTTTTTATCGTCTGGACCACTTTATTTCTGTCTCTAAAATGATCGCGTCTTTCGCCAAATGTCCTTCATTCTCCTGATGTAAACATTTTCTCTTTTCATGATTGCCGGATGATAGGTTTTAATCTGTGTTCTGGTACCCTCCTTTCTACGATTTTCCTGTATGAAGATACTTCTGTCCCGCAAATATTTTTCCCTTACTCTGCACAGTTTTAATCTTCAGACACTTCTTTATACTATCCAGGTTTTGCACCATAGTTTCCGAACTTGAGTTACCGAGCAGAGATGTGCTGAGGTAAGGCACAACTCGCATCCATCAAGATGTACATTTTGGCTACTTTCCGTAAAGTGCTTAAAGGCATTTGCTGGGTGTATTTCTTTGAGAAGCTCACGGCCTATTCGAACTTATGCTCCGCCTGTAATCACTTCGTCGTCGAGGAGACTTCAGACCATAATCTTCATCGCATCCTTTCTGTTTCCGAACTAAGGGAAAAATAAATTTTGATATTCTGCCGGTATCCATGGCAAGGCATTCATTAATTACTGAATATGCGAGACTATCGGTACGCATGCGACACCCTGAGCTACCTAATACACACGTCAAAAAAAGTTTTGCATCACCCCGGTTCCCAGAACTCCTGAAGACAGGCGTTGACTGGATATTGTATCACAGACACAGTCCCTTTGACTGTTCAGAGATGTCACTAAACCTGCCCAAAGAAGTAAACAACCAAGCATGAGCAGCGCGTATTAGACGGTGGGGGTCCGACAGCCAATCAATTCAAGTCATTTCACCAGGAAGGAGGTAAATGGCTCGTGTGGTCTGTAGCTCAACCATGCCTAGACGGTCGGTACTGCGGTTCGATCGCGTCCGATCGTTACTTTGTGTCACGAAGGGCTCTCAACAAGGGCAGTGTCCAAGCGTCTCGGAGTGAACCAAAGCGATGTTGTTCGGATATATAGCAGATACAGAGACACAGGAACTGTCGATGACATGCCTCGCTCTGGCCGCCCAAGGGCTACTATTGCAGTGGATGACCGCTACCTACGGATTATGGCTCGGAGAAACACTGACAGCAACGCCACCATGTTGAATAATGCTTTTCGTGCAGCCACAGGACGTCGTGTTACGACTCAAACTTTGCGCAATAGGCTGCATGATGCGCAAATTCACTCCCGTCGTCCTTTGGGAGGTCCATCTTTGCAACCATGACACCATGCAGCGCGGTACAGATGGGCCCAACAACATGCCGAATGGACCGCTCAGGATTGGCATCAGGTTCTCTTCACTGATGAGTGTCGCATATGTCTTCAATCAGACAATCGTCGGAGACGTCTTTGTAGGCAACCCGGTCAGGATGAACGCCTTAGACACACTGTCCAGCGAGTGCAGCAAGGTTGAGGTTTCCTGCTGTTCTGAGGTGGCATTATGTGGGGCCGACGTACGCCGCTGGTGGTCATGGAAGACGCCGTAATGGCTGCACGATGCGTGAATGCCATCCTCCGACCGACAGTACAACCATTTCGGCAGTGTATTGGCGAGGCATTCATCTTCATGGACGACAATTCGCGCCCGCACCTTGCACATCTTGTGAATGACTTCCTTCAGGATAACGACATCGCTCTATTAGAGTGGCCAGCGTGACCTCCAGACATGAACCCTATCGAATATACCTGGGATAGGTTGAAAAGTGCTATCTCTGGACGACGTGACCCACCAACCACTCTGAGGGATCTACGCCGAATCGCCGCTGAGGAGTGGGACAATCTGGACCAACAGTGCCTTCATGAACTTGTGGATAGTATGCCACGACGAATACAGGCATGCATCAATGCAACAGGACGTGCTATTGGGTATTAGAGGTACCGGTGTGTACAGAAATCTGGACCACCACCTCTGAAGTTCTCGCTGTATGGTGGTACAACACGAAATGTGTGGTTTTCATGAGCAATGAAAAGGGCGGAAATGATGTTCGTGTTGATTTCTATGCCAATTTTCTGTACAGGTTCTGAAACTCTCGGAACCGTGGTGATACAAAACTTTCTTTGATGTGTGTATGTTCCAAAACGCCGCACATGAGAAACGTTACTTTTCTGAGGCTCGTATCTCGGGTTCTGTTGGTGATATTAAGTAGGGTCAAGTTTTTTGGATATCGTGTGGTCGGGCCATTTGCATACCTAACAGGAGGATCGTCTTAATGTTAAATATCCTGCAGTATAGGCTCAAAGTCTGAAAATCACGCACTACATGCTGCTCGAGCAAATGGAGTAAATCGGTTGGTTCTTTTTGCATTAGACGTGGTGAAAGCTGCGTCTCACGGAGCGTATGGAGGAACCATTTAGATCATGGGCGATGCCTAAGAAAACCCGAAAAAAATCGTTTTTGGGTACCAAAACCGAGCCGCTGATTTCAAGACGGCTATGCATAGCAAATGGCTGAAATTTTTGCGACGTATTCCTAACATCCTGATATTGAACAACTTCGAAAATTTTTCGTGACGTCTTTATCAATTTCGGAGATACAGAGGTTCAGTGTTACTCTTCTTCACGTAATATAAGCTCGTAAAATCCCGTGTCTGTTGTCTCCGTTATTATCAGAAGGGCTCTGGGAACTCGGTGTCGCTGTAGTACTGAAGCACATGAAAAAAATTTCTGCACCTCAAATCCGGTCTCCGGTACAAAGTTATATAGTTTTGCGTTATTTCGATTTAACATAAATAAACTATCAAAAGTTTAGGGACACACAAAGTTCTAATCGTATGAGTGACACGCCCAGTTTTTGCAGGGAAAAGAACGGAACAAACGGAAAAATGCTTCTATCTGAGCATGTCTGAACAGTTGGGTACCAGTTGCCTCATTCTACCTTCATCAGAAACTTTAAAAAATTATTCCTAGAAAGAAAGAAGAAGACAATTGCATTGGAACGTGGCCGACAGTGACAGAAAAGTACTAGGAAAAGAGTGGACAGTGCCATTGTGAGACGAGTAAAGAGAACGAGTAAGTGGAAGTGGGCGGTCCGCAGCTCGTGGTCGTGCGGTAGCGTTCTCGCTTCCCACGCCCGGGTTCCCGGGTTCGATTCCCGGCGGGGTCAGGGATTTTCTCTGCCTCGTGATGAGTGTGTGTTGTGTGATGTCCTTAGGTTAGTTAGGTTTAAGTAGTTCTAAGTTCAAGGGGACTGATGACCATAGATGTTAAGTCCCATAGTGCTCAGAGCATTTTTTTTTTTTTTTTTTGAAGTGGGTGAGAGCCAGTTATAATGAGAGACAGAGTCTATGACAGTGACAGCGAGGAAGAGAGATATCGTGACAATGAGGAGAGGTAGAAGCGGTGGAAAGGAGTGAATGAGACAGCAACAATGAGAGAGACAGAGCTAGTGACGAGAGACAGGAGATAGTGACAGACACAAAGAGGTCATGACAATGAATAGGGCCGAATGAGTGAGTGAGAAAGAGCAACTAGTAGTTAATGGGTATGAGCGATTTGCAGTAATGGGATATTGGTGTGGGCGAGTTACAGTTAGGAGAGCTTAACGTAGTGAAAGGTGAGTTACATGTTCAAAAGAGCGCAACTATGTTCGCACGCCAAAGTTTTTGGGAAAATTTTTAGAGTTGCTGAGGAAAGTAGAATGAGGCAGTACCAGTCAATCTTCGCCTTTTTGGTGCTCCAGTAGGAGATTTTTCCTCTCTATTTCCATTCGCTATAAAATGGAGATCTACTACATCTTCTAATGTTATTCGGATATGACACATCAGGAACGAATGTCCGCGTGATAGCCCGGAAGCAATTGGAGGCGAGGCGCCGACGACGCTAGCAAGAGGGTTACGACACGGGTGCGGGGTGAGTAAAAACAATATGGCATTAAAGTGGAGGAGAAACCGCCGAAATTGGCCGGAGCATTGTGCACGCGCGACCTTTGCGCGCCGCGGCGGCTATCTGCGCGCCGATCTGGCGGGCCCGCTCCGTGAGAGCGGCGGCGGCTGCGGCAGTGGCTGGCTGGCTCGCTGGCTGGCTGGCTGGCCGGCGCTATTGCACAACCGCGCCCGGCTTTCTCGGCTATTGTGCTCCGCCCCCTCATCCGCCGACGCCATCAGATACGGCCATCCCGGCCGTCATTAATGGTCAACCGGCCGAGCGGCGGACGCGGGCGCCGCTGGCGGATCCGTGTTTACGTCGCGGGCTGCTGCCGCAACGCAACGTACAAACCAGTTTCCGGGCTCTGTGTCAGGAGTAGTTTCGTGCTCCTAGCGCGTGAGACTCCTGTTACTCCCACTTCCCCAGCATACCGTACCGTTGCTCGTCCAGCTATGGAACACCTCTTCACCGATCGTCCGCGGGCAACAAGGCCGTTTGGGATCCGTGCGAAGTGTGGGACACGTACGGTGTGAATTCCGGAGTTTTAACTAACATCCTGGATACTCCACTCCTGCTTGTGTTTTTAATTCGATATTTTCCGACATTTCAAATGAGCAGCCCGGCTGTATTGACGAACGGGTCTAAATCGGTGTCTGCATTGCTTGTATCCAGGTGTTTAAGCACTCCAGGATATCCAGGACGTACTCCACTGGCTACATAGGCTCGGGAAGGAGGTATCCTTCTGCTGGGTGCCAGGGAAAGAAAGTGGGATATAGCACCGAAGGAGCGAGTCTCTTCCTCGGTTCAGTGTGCCATCCTCCTTCATGCTGTCTTCTCGCTGTTTACGTACAGAGTCATGAGCCGATGGGAAGATGAGTGGCTGGAACTGAGAGACATCACATTTCGTCTCGTAAAGCCCATAACGCGGCTGTGGCGTACCTGCTTCCAGCCACCCACACGGGACGGTGTTCTCCTTACTCGTCTCCACAGAGGCCACAGCCTCGTGACGCGCGAGTTCTTGCTCCGGCGAGAGGATCCTCCAATGTGTGGTGCTTGTGGCTTGCAGATCACTGTGCGCCACGTTTTACTAGAGTGTATTTTATTTTCCGTCCAGCGAACTGCGACAGATTTGCCGACAGACTACCCTTTATTCTAAGTAGCGTTCACGAGAATGTGGTGGTATTTTTAAGGTTTTGTTTCAAAAAATTATGGGGAGAAGTTTTAACGTGTTACAGGATTGCTGCTTGACCCATGTTTCTTGTAAGTGGTGAGCCAATCACATTTCCTTGTGTCTTTACTTTAGTTCCTCTGCCGGCCGAAGTGGCCGTGCGTTTCTAGGCGCTACAGTCTGGAACCGAGCTATCGCTACGGTCGCAGGTTCGAATCCTGCCTCGGGCATGGATGTGTGTGATGTCCTTAGGTTAGTTACGTTTAATTAGTTCTAAGTTCTAGGCGACTGATGACCTCAGAAGTTAAGTCGCATAGTGCTCAGAGCCATTTGAACCATTTTTAGTTCCTCTATCGTTTTGCTTCTATTTTAATCCAAGATATAGCACTTTCACACTTTCTCCGTTATCTTTAGGCGCCTGAGATAGAGGTGACTGTGAAGGTCAAAGCGAATGAGGTGGGAGTGAGTGCATGAGTGTCATTTTATAGGTTTCCTTCTTACGGTGTAACAATTATTTTCGTAATTTTATCCACATTCGTCCCTATTAAAGTGCTTAAGTGCGCTGATAACCTCACCGTTGATGGCCGTAGGCTCCAACACACACTCGGCATTAACGTGTAGTAGTGTGTACTGTCCGCAGCTGAGAAGAATGGCCGGCCGGAGTGGCCGAGCGGTTCTAGGCGCTACAGTCTGCGACTGCTACAGTCGCAGGTTCGAATCCTGCCTCGGGCATGGACGTGTGTGGTGTCCTTAGGTTAGTTAGGTTTAAGTGGTTCTAAGTTATAGGGGACTGATGACCGCAGAAGTTAAGTCCCATAGTGCTCAGAGCCATTTGAACCATTTTTTGAGGAGAATGCGCGCAGCAGGTATGGGGCTGCGACTGGGGTGCCGTAGTCTAGACAGAGCAGTATGCACTGTTCTAAAAACATTTTCATAAATGTAACTACGTGAGAATTGTAACTGTGACTGTGTTGAAGAGGTTTGAGCGACGTAAACGCACTGTCCGGTCACATTAACGTGGTCCCCTGACCAAAGCATGAATCACGACCTTTTGCAGCGCGGACCGAAGCCAGACGTGCAGAAGAGAGTCAGTTAGGTTCTGGAAACTACCGACAGGGATGTGGAGCCATGCCGAGTCTAGCGCTACGTCTCTCGGTTGAGTCCTTGGAGCGTTCATCCCGATCGAGGTGGTCCCACAGATTTTTCCGGGAGTTTGGTGGCCAGGTGAGTACGGTAGACTCTTTCTGGTGCTCTCCGAACCACGCACGTACACTGCGAGCTGTGTGACACGTTGCATTGTACTGCTGGTAGATGCCACCGTGCCGAAGATAAACAAACTGAGTTGAAAGGGGTTGACATGGTCCTCAAGGATAGATGCATACTTGTGTTCATCCATTGTGCCTTTCAAAATGACAAGGTCATCTAGGGAATGCCACCCGAAACATTCCCCAGGCAATCACGCATGCAGGGTGTGTGCTTCCAGACGCTTCACACCGTACGCCCCATCGGCTATCTGTCCGATGAAGCACAAAATGTGACTCATCTGAAAAGGCCACCTGTCGGTACGTAGCGAACGTCCTGTTGCGGTAGTGGCATGCAAATTCCAGCCTTCGTCGCCGATGAACAGGTCAGCATGGGTGCATCAACCACGCGCCTGCTGCGAGAGCCCGTACGCCTCTTACGCACGGGCGATTTTCACCAGCGCTGCTGAGCAGCGTTCGTTGTTCCCCGCAGTCTTCTTTTTTTTTCTTTTTTTCTCAGCAGCGCTGCTGCTCCGCGTAATCGGCGCTGCTCACGCCGTTTACCTCCCGCTCAGTCGATATAATGGATTCAGACGAAGAAGTATTGGCTCTGCTCTGGCTTCGATGATAAAAAGAAAATTCAGGCGCCAGCGTAGTAAACGTAAATACTGGCAACACCCAATGTGCACCACTCCTACAATATACGGACACTTCTATACTGTATATAGTGAGTTACGTGAAGACAGGGCCAAGTTCTTCAACTACTTCAGGGTGTCAGAACCGACCTTTGAAAAACTACAACATTTGCTGAAAAAACATATTTCACGCCAGAACACTTGCATGAGAAACAGTATTTCTGTGAGGAAAGGTTGGCCATCACATTAAGGTAAGTACAATCAGTTGATGTAAAATTATTTTAATTTTGCAGCTTGTGTTACATAAGCAAATTACAGTATGTGTAGACTTCCTAAAACAAATCTTTGTACACTGATGTATCAGAAAACTGAAATGATGATTCGAAGGACGCCCTTTGTGCTGACTGAGCCAGCTATTCCTATCTCTGACATCGATTTGTCGTAGAATTTTAGAACATGTTTTTTGCTCGCGTATCATGACATTTCTGGAAACCCAGAATCTACTCTGTAGGAATCAACATGGATTCCGGAAACAGCGATTGTGTAAGACCCAACTCGCTTTATTTGTTCAGGAGACCCAGAAAATATTACATACAGGCTCCCAGGTAGATGCCATTTTCCTTGACTTCCGGAAGGCGTTCGATACAGTTCCGCACTGTCGCCTGATAAACAAAGTAAGAGCTTACGGAATGTCAGACCAGCTGTGTGGCTGGATTGAAGAGTTTTTAGCAAACAGAACACAGCATGTTGTTCTCAATGGAGA
This sequence comes from Schistocerca nitens, assembly GCF_023898315.1. Lineage (NCBI taxonomy): Eukaryota > Metazoa > Arthropoda > Insecta > Orthoptera > Acrididae > Schistocerca > Schistocerca nitens. The sequence continues at coordinate 923,579,657 of NC_064617.1, read as the reverse complement.
GACGTCTACAGACGTTAAAGTAACCTCTGGCGTGCCACAGGGGAGTGTTATGCGACCATTGCTTTTCACAATATATATAAATGATCTAGTAGATAGAGTCGGAAGTTCCATGCGGCTTTTCGCGGATGATGCTGTAGTATACAGAGAAGCTGCAGCATTAGAAAATTGCAGCGAAATGCAGGAACATCTGCAGCGGATAGGCACTTAGTGCAGGGAGTGGCAACTGACCCTTAACATAGACAAATGTAATGTATTGCGAATACATAGAAAGAAGGATCCTTTATTGTATGATTATATGATAGCGGAACAAACACTGGAAGCAGTTACTTCTGTAAAATGTGTGGGAGTATGCGTACGGTACGATTTGAAGAGGAATGATCGTATAAAATTTATTGTTGGTAAGGCGGATACCAGGTTGAGATTCATTGGGAGAGTCCTTAGAAAATGCAGTCCATCAACAAAGGAGGTGGCTTACAAAACACTCGTTCGACCTATACTTCAGTATTGCTCATCATTGTGGGATCCGTACCAGGTCGGGTTGACAGAGGAGATAGAGAAGATCCAAAGAAGAGCGGCGCGTTTCGTCACTGGGTTATTTGGTAAGTGTGATAGCGTTACGGAGATATTTAGCAAACTCGAGTAGCAGACTCTGCAAGAGAGGCGCTCTGCATCGCGTTGTAGCTTGCTGTCCAGGTTTCGGGAGGGTGCGTTTCTTATACCTCCCGAGGAGATCACGAAAGTAAAATTAGAGAGATTCGAGTGCGTACGGAGGCTTTTCGGCAGTCGTTTCTCCCGCGAACCATACGCGACTGGAACAGCAAAGGGAGGTAATGATAGTGGCACGTAAAGTGCTCTCCGCCACACGCCGTTGGTTGGCTTGTGGAGTATAAATGTAGTTGTAGATGTAGATGGAAGTGTCTATGGAAACAGATGAACCATGTTCCACAAAGTGCGTTCCACTTACATTTACCGGTGATACAGCACGTTTCCATCAGCTGTATCGTCTGTAATGTACACTCCTGGAAATGGAAAAAAGAACACATTGACACCGGTGTGTCAGACCCACCATACTTGCTCCGGACACTGCGAGAGGGCTGTACAAGCAATGATCACACGCACGGCACAGCGGACACACCAGGAACCGCGGTGTTGGCCGTCGAATGGCGCTAGCTGCGCAGCATTTGTGCACCGCCGCCGTCAGTGTCAGCCAGTTTGCCGTGGCATACGGAGCTCCATCGCAGTCTTTAACACTGGTAGCATGCCGCAACAGCGTGGACGTGAACCGTATGTGCAGTTGACGGACTTTGAGCGAGGGCGTATAGTGGGCATGCGAGAGGCCGGGTGGACGTACCGCCGAATTGCTCAACACGTGGGGCGTGAGGTCTCCACAGTACATCGATGTTGTCGCCAGTGGTCGGCGGAAGGTGCACGTGCCCGTCGACCTGGGACCGGACCGCAGCGACGCACGGATGCACGCCAAGACCGTAGGATCCTACGCAGTGCCGTAGGGGACCGCACCGCCACTTCCCAGCAAATTAGGGACACTGTTGCTCCTGGGGTATCGGCGAGGACCATTCGCAACCGTCTCCATGAAGCTGGGCTACGGTCCCGCACACCGTTAGGCCGTCTTCCGCTCACGCCCCAACATCGTGCAGCCCGCCTCCAGTGGTGTCGCGACAGGCGTGAATGGAGGGACGAATGGAGACGTGTCGTCTTCAGCGATGAGAGTCGCTTCTGCCTTGGTGCCAATGATGGTCGTATGCGTGTTTGGCGCCGTGCAGGTGAGCGCCACAATCAGGACTGCATACGACCGAGGCACACAGGGCCAACACCCGGCATCATGGTGTGGGGAGCGATCTCCTACACTGGCCGTACACCACTGGTGATCGTCGAGGGGACACTGAATAGTGCACGGTACATCCAAACCGTCATCGAACCCATCGTTCTACCATTCCTAGACCGGCAAGGGAACTTGCTGTTCCAACAGGACAATGCACGTCCGCATGTATCCCGTGCCACCCAACGTGCTCTAGAAGGTGTAAGTCAACTACCCTGGCCAGCAAGATCTCCGGATCTGTCCCCCATTGAGCATGTTTGGGACTGGATGAAGCGTCGTCTCACGCGGTCTGCACGTCCAGCACGAACGTTGGTCCAACTGAGGCGCCAGGTGGAAATGGCATGGCAAGCCGTTCCACAGGACTACATCCAGCATCTCTACGATCGTCTCCATGGGAGAATAGCAGCCTGCATTGCTGCGAAAGGTGGATATCCACTGTACTAGTGCCGACATTGTGCATGCTCTGTTGCCTGTGTCTATGTGCCTGTGGTTCTGTCAGTGTGATCATGTGATGTATCTGACCCCAGGAATGTGTCAATAAAGTTTCCCCTTCCTGGGACAATGAATTCACGGTGTTCTTATTTCAATTTCCAGGAGTGTATTTTTGCAGCACACTCACAAGTTCGAATTTCGAATTAAATCGCTTTTCTTCAGGTATGGCCTTGAAATGAGGTAGCAAAGAGAAGAGAAATGATCTATCATGATCTTCCTCCATTGATTTTGATTTCTTTTGAACACTTTCTGCAAGTGTCCTAAACAATTTCTGCTATTATGTAAGTCTCTTTTTGGAAACGCTAAAGCCTGAGACAGTAGGAGATGGTTCTTGATAAGTCCTTGACTCTTCTTCAATTGTCATATTATCTGTTTCTTTCTCAGCAGGAGGTTTAGTTTCACATACAGGCGAGAAAAACGAAAGCTGCTTGAAGTAAATGTACTGCTTTCTGAAATCTGCCGCTGAACCACTCTGTACTTTTTTCTCTTTTTGCAGTTCTGAAGTATACGAATCTCTTACATTTTTCCACCTCTTTTGGAACTGTGTTGAAGATTTCTTTTCTTATTTCAGGTATCTTGCATCACGAAATACATTCACAAATCTACATTACACAAATAAATGTGGAATTTCTACCATCTCAAGCATAGTAAAGGACACTTGTCAAAATATTTGGATTGTTCTGAAAAAGTATACATTTCCGACGCTTACTGAAGATTTCTTTTCTTATTTCAGGTATCTTGTATCACGAAATACATTCACAAATCTACATTACACAAATAAATGTGGAATTTCTACCATCTCAAGCATAGTAAAGGACACTTGTCAAAATATTTGGATTGTTCTGAAAAAGTATACGTTTCCGACGCTTACTGAAGAGGACTGGTTTAAAACTGCAGAAGGTTTCAAGATAAATGCAGGTTTTCCAAACTGTGTAGGGGCAATAGATGTTAAAGACATGCGTTTGATTAAGCACCTGTATACTGAGTCACTTTACTTTAACTACAAACATTTTTTCTCAATTGTGTTATTAGCAGTTTGTGATGCAAATTATAATTTCGTTTACGCAGATGTCGGATCTTATGGCAAAAGTTCAGATTGACAAACCTTTAAAAACAGTACGCTGTTCAATAAGATAAGAGACAACAGACTGAACATTCCTAGGCCGAAACCAATATGTGCTGGAAGAGAGCCGCTGCCATTTACATTTGTTGGTGATGAAGCATTTCGTTTGACAGAACATATTCAAAGACCCTATGCCGGCAATAATTTGCCAGTCATCGAAAATATGTATAATTATCGTTTATCACGAGCGAGGCGCTTCATAGAGAGTGCATATGGAATACTCAGCAACAAATGGAGGATATTCCATCGTCCACTCAGATATAACAAAAGTATGCTGCATATTACATAATTTCGTTCGTCGTAGAGATGGGTATACATTCGAAAACATACTGAACATCGTTGAACTACATAGAGTCGAGGAAGCCCTAATGCCGAGAACAAGGAGCAAATGAGCCGCTTTTATCAGAGATAAATTTGCTGAATTCTTTGCAAGTGAAGAAGGTGCAGTGAGTTGGAAAGTGAACAAAATTTGATCTGGGGACTTCTAATATTTGTACAGAATAATGTAACACACTGTACGTATAATTCTAATACATACCTTTTTGGTTTTTGGAATCTATTGCTTCATTTGCAAATCCTGGAATAAACAGTTCACACAGTTCTTCAAAAAATGGTTCAAATGGCTCTGAGCACTATGGGACTTAACATCTATGGTCATCAGTCCCCTAGAACTTAGAACTACTTAAACCTAACTAACCTAAGGACATCACACAACACCCAGCCATCACGAGGCAGAGAAAATCCCTGACCCCGCCGGGAATCGAACCCGGGAACCCGGGCGTGGGAAAGCGAGAACGCTACCGCACACAGTTCTTCCCAGGCTCTGCGTTTCACAATCGTGCTACTGTATTCGCAACATCTCCAGACCTGAATAGCAGGACACATTTCTACCTCACAAACTAAACGCTCAGAATCAAAACTCATGGTGCTGTGAGAATGACTGATACGCTAATGAAACGCCTTGTGTGAAAGGCAACAGGTGTGAAAACGCCGCTGCCAGCAGCGGGCAGCAGCTCGTGCACAGCTGGTCGCGCGGTTGCACCTGCCTGCAGCGTACGAATCGCCACGTATGTAAATGGCCCATATATTTGCACTCTGGAACGCTGACCACTGCCGGAAATCGCACGTGTGTAAGGGGCCTTAAGGAGACATCGTTGGTAACACCTTGGCTCATCTGGGGGGACAGTTGCTCGTCTATTCGCCCGTACACATCTCGGTCGCCGTCGTTCACGCCTGTCATCAGTCTCCCGTGGTGCACCACAGTTGTTGCCTCGGCGCCGGTTTTGGATAACGTCATTTTGCCACGAACGGTATAGTTCGACCACGGCGGGACGCGAATAGTTTACAAACCTACCCGTTTCGGCAATACTTCCACTCTTGACCAGAAAGCCAATGATCGTGCCCATTTCGACGCCTCGGAGAGGAATGTGGCCAGTGAGATCCGGCATCGGTTTTATGTCACAAGTAGAACTTAGGAGCCACCATAGTTTACGGAGATAACTCTGTGTGTGGCGCCTTTTTTTTTACTATAGAGGGCTTGGTATGAATATCGGATATTTAATAGCATCAGCTCATTGAGGATGTCTCCAAAACGCGCCGTTTTAGGTACGAATTGTTACAATAACATAATAGGAAACCACACGTCGGTATTTAAAGGTTTCCCACATTTGATGTTTTTGGTGTTATAACCTGTGTTATATGAAAATATGCCGTTTCAGTGCTACAGCAGTGATCTATCAAAAGTGCCTTCTTTTTGCTACAGTTTCTCATAGTAAAATAATGACATTTTATAACACTACAACAGCGTATTTACGTAGCTTATACTATGAAGTACCAAGTTTGGTTTATTACGTAGTATGTCCCCAACAGAACAAACTAGTCCTGTCACGGGAAAGCCACGTATAACACTCCCGTCTGCTGTTATTACTGCACCATAACCTCAATGCTAGAAACAGGTTATGACATAAAACTATTTTGTGAAAGCAATTATGGTACAAAACAGCAGAGCAGTGTTACCCTCTGGGAGGAATTTTGTTAAGTTGACCGTGTTGTACCTAACGGAAATGGCTTATCGGAAATGAAAGTCAGAATTACGTAAATATTTGAACAGTACCAAACAAAATTTTGTCTATCTGCACTGTTCAACTGATAAAGAAAACGGCCGCCAGCCTAACTAGGCAAGAGAATGATTAACATTCTCGTTTAAGAAAGTAGGTATAAGTAACTATAACGGACAAACACAACCTAGACTTGGCCACACGCGAGTGCAATGAACTCTGACACACATATGTTTTAAGATTGAAGCTGCCCACTGGAGTAGCACAAACTATTTGCAAAATTATAACACGTACAGGAAAACACTATCACTTTCAAGGCTTACACAAACTGAGTGGTCTTTATACTGTTAATATGCACACAAGAGAGACAAACACTTAGTAATTATAGACATACAATTTCCTACTATGCAGTTTTCCACTTTTTCTACTTCGAAACACAATATTAACAAAATTGCAAGAACTGACTCACCTTTTAGAATTTACTCAGGTATCAAGGTGATCATTAGCTAAGCAAAACTTTAGAAGCCTCAGTCTCAAGAACTTTAATTTTGCAGTTGGCAACAGCACTTTAATAAGCAGTTTTAATAGGAAAATTATATTCAGCAAGCAACATTTACTTTAACTCACTCTCTTGCCACATTAACTTTAACTTTCTTTTTACTGAGTTCAAGAGGCATAAACTAGCATAACATTGGTCATAAAAGTTCTTTCAGTAGGGATACTCGGTGATTACTTTAGTTCAAACGGAGAGGACCCTGAGAGGTATTATGATGAGGAGAAAAGTCAAGGTAGGTACATAAGTTCAGATATAAATTACCTTATATTTCAGCACAATAACACATCCATTAAGCTGATCCTTCACTGTACATCCTTACAATACGACGTTGCAATAATTGCGCAATGTGGTGGCAACTGCATGTTGGTAGGTGGAATTGCAGACAGAATTGCTGGACTCTGTCATTTCTTGGTGGCGAAGATAGGTACAAATTCCAGAATAGCCCAGCTATTTATCCATCCATCCGAGGCCTTAGAAAGAAGCAAGCAAAGCCTCTCTCAGAACCAGCACTATGCAACTTTTACACGGCAGCGCACGGACTCGTAGCTCATCTCAGACTGCTGGCTCGTCCCCGACTCGTAGCTCGCCTCCGACTGACTATTCGTTCCACCTTTTCCACCTAGGCCAACCACATTTTGCGCGCGTTGTGCTGTACCGTTCCCGAGGGGAACCCCTACACCTTTTACATACAGAATAACTAAGAGCCCTAAGTGAGGATCAGCAGTTTACATAACAGCAAACAAATACATTAAATAAGACAGAACCTTTGCACATATTAACATGTCTACAAAAATTATTCACACAAAATTACAATCATATACAGTAAGTTTTGTTCCCTCCAAATGGGACAAAGAATATAAATGACAGTTATGCTACACAGCATACAATCAAAACATGACTCAAAGCTTGTACAAAGAAAGGAGTATACAATTTTATGTTATCGATTCAAACAAACACATTTTCAGAAGCTCAATGATGTAACATTAAATGAGACAAAGACAAAATGGGTCAGTATAGCATTATAGCCATGGTGTTACACATGCCCCATGTTTCGTTGAAGTTTCCTGTAAGGGATACTTCAAGGAAACATCTATAACACCTAAATGGTGCTAGCTGTAAAAAAAATTTTTTCCATCCAACTTCAGTTGGGAAAAAAAATACATATTACAGACATACAGCATATACACTAAGACTTTTTATATTTTTTTTTCAAAAACATTTTCAAAAATGAGACATTTACACTAATTTTCATTTTCACACTGGTTTAAGGAGACTAATTTTGCATCGTTACACAAGATACCTTTAAGCATGTTCATTTCATACACATACAGTTCAACAAAACAGAACAAACAGTACACAAAATAAGCTTCATATTAGTAGAAAAAGTATAGCCTTCAAATAAAAAATAAAAAATAATAATAATGAACACACATACAATAGCACAGAACATTTCAACTCAACAAAACACAAATTTGTCTTTCAATGTTGTTAAAGAATGTAACTTTCAGAGACACACAAGTATACTCATGATCATAGTACATTTTGCAAGGTTCAGCAATTAATGGAATGTTGAAAATTTCAGTTTGCTTTCACATATGCACAAGTATTTACACAAACAGCTATGAGAACTTTTTCCAACTGACTCTTGAAACACAAAAGTAAATTTTCAAGGTTTTCTGAAAACAATTAACTTTAAAGCTGCTCTTCATTAATAGCAGTCCAAAACGTTTGTTGCACATAAACACATTAACCTATTCAGACCCTATCTTTAATCATCACTGCTGTGTTCTAAAACAGACAGTCCAAAACTTTAAGTTATTCCAAAAACCCTAGCATCAAAACATCTACATCCATTTGAATAAGAATCCATTTATATTTTATAATAAATTTTCACTGACTTCAGAAAGAATAGTCAGTTCATAACACATTGACCAATAAACCTAACTAAGTTCACTGCTTGCCTCAGCATTAGCAGTCCATGCTATACATTCTGCCCATTATTGTTTTGGCAGTCTTTTATAAACATTTAAGCACAAAAACACAATTTAGATTAAGAACATTAAAGAAAACACGTTTTTAAATTGACACACTGCCCCATCCTCTAGGTTTGGCAGTTCGTGACCTCTTAACTTCTTGCCCCACAATGGCAAGTCCTTTGGCTACTGCTCACACAGTATTTTTGTTGTTTTGTCTTGTTTTACTGCCCAACAACATACTTTTGAGCAGTTTATTGTCATCATCTTTGTGTTTTCCATCATTACGTCACATCTTTGGTAACATTTACATTAATGGTACAAAATATAAAACCTGCAACTTTGAAACAGTAATTAGACACTGGCAACAAAATCATTTCTTTTCAAATGACAACAACAGGAAACATATACATTAATCAAGAAGCAATTAAATGTCATACTTGGGGTCAAGTCAGGATTAAGAATTTCTTACTACTCCTTTACCATTGCTTTTCCACACACAGTTAGGTCATTACATACATCAAGTCCAGGACAATAATTTTATATCCTATTGCAAGTGCTTTTTGCCTTTAGTGGCACTAGACATATACATCTCCTATCCATCTTACACACATTAGCCAGGTTCATCTCCACAGTTTTTTAACACACAAAGTTTTTCAACATCATAACTATCCCTATTTTCAAAAACATTTACATTTAGTCATAATATGTTATTCATTTACCCTGTTTTCACTATTCTTACCTTTTCTGATCCATATTTCTCTTTCCAATTACCTTTTCATTACATTTTCTCTTTACAGTATCCACAATACTTACTTTCATTTGGTCATTTTCTAGTGTACACACTTTAATTATTCATTACTCTTCTCAAACAATACACAGTATCTTACATTATTTCCACACTTTTCAGTTTATTCTGATAGAGAAGAAGGAAAGAAGATAGTAGAAGTTCTGAATGATGAAGAGGAAGGTTGACAGTACGAAAAGAAACGGAAATAGTACTGGCAACGACTTGGGTCCCTGGTGCTCGTCAGGCACCTGACAATGCAAAGAGTGCATTGCCCCCTGAGGGTTCTACATTTCATTCATTATTGGTTTCTATGGATATACAACTTCAGGTCGACTATATTTCTAACTCCTAAAGGCTTCCTTGACCTAGGGTACACAAGAAAATAAGCATTTGCATGTGGAGTTCCTTGCACTTCAAAAGGCCCATTGTAAATGTATTTGAATTTAGAAATTTCATTATTAATTTCACTTGATTTTTCATGGGTCTTCACTAAGACATAATCTCCAAGCTTAAATTTAGTTGTTTTAAGGTTATCATCATGCCTTTTGGATCTAGCAGCTGCTTTCTCTTTCATTCTTTTCTTAACTAACTCTTTCTTTTCATGCAGGTTAATTCCTACAATAGTGGGGAATTGCAAGATCTCTTCAATAATACTTTTACTTTTACGGTCTAACAGAATTTCTTCAGGGGTAAAACCGGTGGTTTCATGGTACAAGGTGTTCATGGTCTTTTCAAAGTCATTCACAAACCTGCCCCAAGCCTTATGGTTATGGTGACAGTAGGTTCTACCTAATCTTCCTAATTCACGCATATATCTTTCGACAGGGTTACTAGCCGGGTGGTAAGCTGAAATATATTTAACTTGAACACCATGTTGCTTCATGCCTTCCTTCCAGATTTTTGAGATAAACTGTGGTCCATTATCAGACAAAACTGCTTTAGGTTTACCAATGGTGTTAAAATACTCAGTCATCTTGCTAAAGACTGCTTTAGCAGTGGCTTTCCTGATTGGATACAATTTAATAAATTTAGAGAACACTTCCAACACTACAACCATGTAAGACCAATTACCTGAAGTTTTAGGTAACGGACCATACAAATCCACTGACAGTAATTCTAATGTGTCCTCTGGTATCGTATTCTGCATGAAACCCTGATTTACTCTATTTGTTACTTTTGCCCTTTGACATACATCACAAGATCTTATTCTCTCAGTAATTTTCTTAGTAGCACCTACGTTAATCGCAACCACATCAGTTAACTTTTCAATACACTTCTTGGGACCACAATGCCCTAAGGCAAGATGAAAATAATCAATTACTTCAGTCTCAAATTGCTTAGGCCAACACACCTTCCATTCTTCAGTGCTGGTATTCTTTCTCCTATACAAAACTCCATTGAATATTTTGTAAAATCTACTGATTTGTGGGAAATTCGGGTTACCAAAATTAATTTTCACTGACTTCCAAATTCCATCCTCATTCTGGTGGAACCTCATACTTTTACAAATTTGCTCAATTCTTTTCCTACCTGGAACCTCCTTAATATATCTTATATGAAAGTTGCCGTCTTCATTACATTCCCTTGGTAAGTTGTTCATACCTTCAGGCAACCGTGATAAAGCGTCAGCGACATAATTGTCACTGCCTTTAACGTATAATATCTCATAATCAAATTGTTGTAAGTACAGGGCCCATCGACTCAACCTGCCAGTAAACAGTCGACAATCCTTCAAAAAGGTTAACGCCCTGTGATCTGTATGAATTATGGTTTTATGCCCCCATAAATAAATCCTAAATTTCTTTAATCCCCAAATGATTGCTAAGGCCTCTTTCTCTGAAACAGTATAGTTCTTCTCATATTTAGTTAAAGTCCTACTAGCAAAAGCAATGGTATTATGTTCTGTTTCCCCAGATTCTGTGTTTTCCTGAAATATTTCAACACCAATACCATAAGCACTACTGTCTGTAATCATGTGGAATGGCTTACTTAAAACTGGGTGATGTAAAATGTTTTCCCTTACTAACTCAGTTTTCAAATTTTCAAAATCTTTCTGACATTCAGATGTCCAAATATATACACTATTTTTCTTTAACAAGCTATTCAAATGTGGGCTGTTAAAAGCTTGCCCTTTCACAAATTTGCGGTAAAACCCACAAAGACCTAAAAATGCTTTCAACTGTTTCCGGTTCTTTGGAGGAGGGCACTTTTCAATAGCATTAAGCTTTTCTGGGTCCTTGCCAATCCCAGATGTGGTTATTATGTGTCCTAAAAACTTAATTTCTTGTCTCACAAATTCACACTTTTTTAACTTCAGAGTCATGCCCCCTGCTTGAAGAGCAATAAGGGTTTTGTTCAACAGATCACAATGCTCCTCCCAATCATCAGTAGCAATCAACAAGTCATCTACATATACAGTCAATCTGGCACAAAGTTCTTTTCCTAATACAGAATCCAAAGCCCTAATGAAAACAGAAACCGAAGTATTCAAACCAAATGGTACAACTTTGTATTGGTAACATTTTCCTGCAAACAAAAAAGCTGTATATTTCCTAGAATCTTTGTGTAATGGGATCTGCCAATATCCAGCCGTAAGGTCTAAACTAGTTAGATACTTTACATTATGGAACTTTTGTAATAAATCATCTAAATTTTCAGGCCTGTCTACTTCTCTCCTGACAATCTTATTCAATGTCCGAGCATCAATGACAACTCTTACACCTCCATCCTTTTTATTGACTATAATAAGTGGACTATTGTATTCACTATTGCTTCTTTCTATTACCCCCCATTCCAACATTTTATCAATCTCAGTTTGTACTGCTTCTTTCTTAGCTATAGGTATTGGATATGGTTTGACAAAGAATGGTTCATGTTCCAGGATATCCATACGGTATTCAAAGTTATTTACGACACCTGGTTTATCAGAGAATACTTTCTTATTATTATTCAAGATATTAAATAAATCATCTTTTTGTTCACATGATATTTCTTGGATAACATCAACAATTTCCTTAAAACTGTCAGTTTTTTGGTCATCCTGCAATAAACTATTCACATGGTATATTTCATATATTTGGGATAAACCATCATTTTCAGATTCTATTTTTAACAAAATGGGTTCTACATTCACAGCACTGACTTGGTTGTCACCTTCAAATTTAATTTCTATTGTTTCTGTTTCCCTATTAATCTTAACAGTTCCATTACCACAATCTAAAATTACTTTTTCCTTGTCTAGCCAATCAATACCTAGAATCATTTCAGCACTTAGTTCAGGGACCACTAAAAAATCATGTTCAAATTTTTGGCTTCCTATTTCAAAGTCCATCAGTACTTGTTTTTGAATGGGCTTGCTGGACCTACCAGTAGCTCCTATAATTTTCACTCCACTAACAGACATTATTACTAACCTTGGTTTACAGGAAATATGATCAAAGAATGATTCTGATATGGCACTGATTTGGGACCCTGTGTCTAAAAGTACTTGCAGTTCAGTGTTACAAACATTTATCGGTATTATAGTTTGTTTAATAATTCTCTGTTCCTTTTCCTCCTGCTCTTCCCATAACAGATCCTGCTCAACCATAATATCTTTCCAGGAAATATTACCTACTGATTTTAATTGTATATCAGGTGGCTTTTTGGGTTTGTGTACTTCTACATCTTTACAGATCTTTAACAGTTCACGTTCTATGTTTGTATCTGGAGGTTCTTTAAGTTTCAGTAAATCTATTTCTGTCATTATATTAATTAAAGCCTGCCCTAAATAGTGTCATCCGGCGGCTCTTTCGGTTTTGTTTCAGTTACACATTCCGGATTTTGTTTCGAAAAGATGTCATTAATTTTTTCGTAACCTCTTTCTGTAAAGGTATAAGTAGATTTGTCTACCTCCGAAAACTCATCTGTATCTGAATCTGTTGTCTCTCCTTCGTCTGAGCTATCACTGATTTCATTTTCGTCATCCGATTCGAGCAGGAATGCAACTTTTAAACAGTGAGGCAAATTATCACTAGATGTTTCAGTCACTTCGTATTTCGACTCATTTTCTACACAATGTACACCGTTTGGACAGTCAGACACTTCAGTTATATCACTTTGAACGATTTCGGCCTTAACTTCATATTTAGTATAATCGTCATGTACTTCGATAACTTTCATTTCATTTTCTTCCATGCTATCAGTTTCAGGCCATCGCGCGAAATTACCACACCCTTCTACCTCAGAATCAGTAAACACATTTCCATCAACAACAATTTTGTTTGCACTGTTTATAATGCAATGTTCACTGACGTCCTCCTTTACATCAATTTTATCTATTATTAATTGAGCACACGTCTTTTGCGTGGCATATTCTATCTCCCTTTCCTCTTTATTCATCATAACTCCTCCCACATCTACGTCCTTTACCTCATACACATCATTAATAGTGCCAATATTTCCCTTTTCACTCGCCTTTTCTGTCTCCCTTTCATTCTTTAATAAAGTCTTTTCGCACGAAACCGTTACTGAGTTATCTTTATCATATGACGTATTAACTTTATTTTCATTTCTACATTCATCTACTACTGAAACCGGCCATCGGAAGTGTCCGATCCCGCCTCTTCTGTCTCTCTCTACGGCAGCCATCTTGTTCTGACGTCTGCCATTTGTGTCTGCTGCCAAATGCAATGTACGCTGCTCCGGCAAGCGCTGGCCCGAGCACGAACAGTCACGTGACTTTGCACTGGGAACGCCACTATGTATCACTCCGCGCCCGTCTGCTATAGGCGCGCCCTTAACCTTCTTGCCCCCTAGCTTACATCTTTCTTTCTCGAATCTAATATTTGGCATCTTTTCTTTGGGCCCAAAACCAGTTTCCGCGTGAATCCGGCCCGTAACACACGCGGTTTTCAGTTTTCCATTTCTTCTCTATTTTGGAAATTCCGCGCCATGTATCCTCTGCCGCGCGTCGTAAAATTTCCCCTGCCTCTCGCACGACCTCTTTGAATCGTGTTTACGCGAAATCTATCATTCTCCTGTCGTTCGTTTTGGTCATTATTTTCGCGCGAATAATTGTTGTTATGATGGGGACGGGACTCGCGATTTCTGCGCCAGTGATCTTCATCCTCTACCCTTTCCAGAAACGCAGAAAAACTGCTGTGTGTACTCCCAACATATCTTTTAGAATCCTCAGGCAATTTCTGCCAAAGAACCCAAACGATCTCAGCTTCAGTCCTTCTAGCCTTCAAATGTATCAGTTTTCTGTACCATGATTCGCAGAATTCTTTCATGGTTTGCCTACCTCTGACATCATACAGTCTGGCCATTAGAAATTCACGCCATAACTGGTCTTGTTTTTGTTCTGACCAGTACTCGTCAATAAATTTTTGTTTAAAGGTCTCAAAAGACATCTGGTTATTATCCAGATTCAACCCCCATCTTTTTGCTTCTCCTGTTAATGCACTAATGACAACATTGATTTTTTCCTGGTCAGATAAATATTCAGGAAAGTTCCTTTCGCAATTCTTTACAAAGTCTAGGGGATGCCATCCGTTATGTCTCTTTGCAGGGTCGAATTTTTCTTCGCCCTCTAATATTTTACTGAAAGGGATCCTTTCTGTAAATTGTGGAGGTCCTGTTCGTATTTTTCTTTCCAAGTCATACATTTTGTCTTGGATTTGTGAAGTGTTATGGTCACACTTCTTTTCGCAATTAACAATCTGTTTAGTTAGAGCTCTGCTTGTTTCTGTTACAGACTGTTTGATCTGTGCGAATTCCTCGTTACATTCGGTTTGTATTTCGGATTTAATACCGAATACCTTTTCATCCACTTTAGTACAGACTAGGGGTTCTATTTTATCTTGGATTTTAATTACTTCTGTGTCAAATCTTTCGTTAATGTCATCGATTTGTCCCTGCATGTTGGCAATATTGCCATTGATGACAGTAATATCGTTTTTGAGGTTTTTAATATCATTACTCACAATGTCTACTTTTACATCAACTTTCTCAATCTGTTTACTAATATCACTACCCTGTGTTGTAATTAGCTGCCCCTGTGCTGTAATTAGCTGTCTTTGCTCTACATTTTGTTGCCCCAGTGCTGTGATTAGTTGCCTTTGTTCTACATTCTGTTGCCCCAGTGCTGTAATTTGTGCAGACAACATTTTTAACAAATCAGTCACATCTGGTGTCTTTTCACTTTTGGTTTCAACTGAATTTTCGTGTTCAAATCCTACAACCTTTTCTGTTTTTGGGGATTCAAATATATCCCGCGATTCATTAACATAGCCACTGTCTTCCGCAACATCGCTCACATTGCCTTGCATAGTACGGGCGACATGCATAGCTTCTATCTGTTTATTGACATCGGCATGGTAGCGTACGTAACTTAACTCGCGAGTAATGCCATCTGTTGGTGTGCTCCCTGAACTGCTCTCGATTGCTTTCTGTTCTCGCGTGTCTAGATTTATTTCTAATTTCCTGTCCATTTTAGCTATTATTAAGTACAGATACCTTAAATTTTCAATTTAAACTGAACTTTCACTATCCTGTCTGTCAAATGATGTACAGGTTCGTGCCGCTGGACGTTTTATGTTCACTTAATGTTTGTAAAATTCTAACTTTTTATAATTTTTTTTTTTTCCGGCTGTAGGTGCAAGCTGAACAACGTCCTGTCACGCGGCGCCACGTATAACACTACAACAGCGTATTTACGTAGCTTATACTATGAAGTACCAAGTTTGGTTTATTACGTAGTATGTCCCCAACAGAACAAACTAGTCCTGTCACGGAAAAGCCACGTATAACACTCCCGTCTGCTGTTATTACTGCACCATAACCTCAATGCTAGAAACAGGTTATGACATAAAACTATTTTGTGAAAGCAATTATGGTACAAAACAGCAGAGCAGTGTTACCCTCTGGGAGGAATTTTGTTAAGTTGACCGTGTTGTACCTAACGGAAATGGCTTATCGGAAATGAAAGTCAGAATTACGTAAATATTTGAACAGTACCAAACAAAATTTTGTCTATCTGCACTGTTCAACTGATAAAGAAAACGGCCGCCAGCCTAACTAGGCAAGAGAATGATTAACATTCTCGTTTAAGAAAGTAGGTATAAGTAACTATAACGGACAAACACAACCTAGACTTGGCCACACGCGAGTGCAATGAACTCTGACACACATATGTTTTAAGATTGAAGCTGCCCACTGGAGTAGCACAAACTATTTGCAAAATTATAACACGTACAGGAAAACACTATCACTTTCAAGGCTTACACAAACTGAGTGGTCTTTATACTGTTAATATGCACACAAGAGAGACAAACACTTAGTAATTATAGACATACAATTTCCTACTATGCAGTTTTCCACTTTTTCTACTTCGAAACACAATATTAACAAAATTGCAAGAACTGACTCACCTTTTAGAATTTACTCAGGTATCAAGGTGATCATTAGCTAAGCAAAACTTTAGAAGCCTCAGTCTCAAGAACTTTAATTTTGCAGTTGGCAACAGCACTTTAATAAGCAGTTTTAATAGGAAAATTATATTCAGCAAGCAACATTTACTTTAACTCACTCTCTTGCCACATTAACTTTAACTTTCTTTTTACTGAGTTCAAGAGGCATAAACTAGCATAACATTGGTCATAAAAGTTCTTTCAGTAGGGATACTCGGTGATTACTTTAGTTCAAACGGAGAGGACCCTGAGAGGTATTATGATGAGGAGAAAAGTCAAGGTAGGTACATAAGTTCAGATATAAATTACCTTATATTTCAGCACAATAACACATCCATTAAGCTGATCCTTCACTGTACATCCTTACAATACGACGTTGCAATAATTGCGCAATGTGGTGGCAACTGCATGTTGGTAGGTGGAATTGCAGACAGAATTGCTGGACTCTGTCATTTCTTGGTGGCGAAGATAGGTACAAATTCCAGAATAGCCCAGCTATTTATCCATCCATCCGAGGCCTTAGAAAGAAGCAAGCAAAGCCTCTCTCAGAACCAGCACTATGCAACTTTTACACGGCAGCGCACGGACTCGTAGCTCATCTCAGACTGCTGGCTCGTCCCCGACTCGTAGCTCGCCTCCGACTGACTATTCGTTCCACCTTTTCCACCTAGGCCAACCACATTTTGCGCGCGTTGTGCTGTACCGTTCCCGAGGGGAACCCCTACACCTTTTACATACAGAATAACTAAGAGCCCTAAGTGAGGATCAGCAGTTTACATAACAGCAAACAAATACATTAAATAAGACAGAACCTTTGCACATATTAACATGTCTACAAAAATTATTCACACAAAATTACAATCATATACAGTAAGTTTTGTTCCCTCCAAATGGGACAAAGAATATAAATGACAGTTATGCTACACAGCATACAATCAAAACATGACTCAAAGCTTGTACAAAGAAAGGAGTATACAATTTTATGTTATCGATTCAAACAAACACATTTACAGAAGCTCAATGATGTAACATTAAATGAGACAAAGACAAAATGGGTCAGTATAGCATTAGAGCCATGGTGTTACAATTTGTAAATACAGGCTTTACACAGTTACGGAGGCATCCTTGCTATGTGGAGGCTGTAGTGTAGTTGAGAGCTTTGTGAGGTGTAAAGAGAAAGGCAGCATGATCCAGCTTCTCCCAAAAAAATCATTCGCTATCTAAAAGCTTTTGGATCTTCATTAATTTAATAAAACCATTATCTGCAATAGTCGATAATATTTATTAGAAAGTAGCTATACACCCGTGTTTCGTAATGGAAGTGAAAGAAGGGCTTCTGCATACCGTCCCTTTTTAGTTTCCGTACCTCAGTAGGTAAAAAATCGAACCCTTGTAGGATCACTTTGTCAATAAATTAGTTTTTCCCAGCCAAGAAGTCAAATATAAATGAAACCAATGGAAAGAAATTTCGTTAAGTTACTATTAACACACAGACTGAAATCAGTAAATCCAAAAATGTTACGTAAATATATTCAATGTTATTTTGAATTCGTAAGGATAAGATTGCGGCCCTTAACTGTGTCACTGACATTAGCTTCCCAAAAAACGTATGTCACCGAGGTAAAGAATCAAACAGCGCCATCTATTGGCTCTTCGGTGTACTACGAAAGTAACATCGTCATGTATCGGTTCGTTGCCATACTATACCGCGATGATCGTGTAACTACGGTAAGCATTCGAATTACTAAGCTGTGCTGACTCCTACAACTTTAAATCACTCTATCTTTTTTTTTCGTGATCCGATTTTGATTGAATAAAGCCTATATGTTACTCGAAGCTATGCCAATGAAAATAAGGCTAGTACTTTTTTAGGTTAGCGTGTTCAAATAGGTAGATAAGACGGTTTTAGATAAAACTTAAAATTATGATATCTTTTCTCCCGTGATGCTCTTTGAATAAAATAAAGCCTGTACATTGCCCCAAGCTACGCTCAAATCATCTTTGGAAGCCCCGCGACATTTTGTGTAATAGTTTTCAAGATTAGTGTGTTCAAAGAGAAAGACTCAGGTGTGTTTTAAATAAAGCTTTAAATTACTATATGTTTTTTTCGTGATCCAATTTTGATTAAATAAAGGCTACACGTTGCCCCAAGCTACGCACAAGTTACCTGAGAAAACTGCATGAAAATTCGTCTAGTACTTTTGAAAACTAGCGTGGTCAGACAGACAGACATACCCGACGGCTTTATAGTTTTATTATTAGTATAGATAATGGATTTTCTGCAATTCTTCTTGCATGCCAACGACTGGAATGTTTTTCCAGTGGCCAGAAGTATTTACGTAACTCCCAGTCTATGTCAGAAAGTAAACACAAGTTGCACACTGGAAGTGTTTGCTATTATGAAACTGCATCTAAAATCTCTCGCTTTTATCTTGTTTGTATCCTGCCCGTGAATATCTATTTCAGTGACGGTGAGCAGCTTCGAAAGAATCTCTCATTCAAACGAAACTGTGAAATAAATCCCGATCTTGAAATCTATGTGATGAAGTACTGTACTTGAGCCTGATGTCAGTCAATACAACATCGAGAATATGGATGCACGAACTGACATTAGACACTAAAATGTACTATATTTCAATTTAAAACCGAAAATGAGTTGGAGACTGAAGAACTTCTGTTAGTATGTATCTCATATCGTTATGCAGCATTATATACCGTTCCTCTGCCAGTAACTCGCTGTTCAAGCCATAGATGAGTCCATAATATCCTTTGCGGTTTTCTCCGTTCTTCTTCAGCAATCACTAACAGAGTTAATGCGGCAGTATTACGTACGTCCATTTTCATAAACAAACTATGTGATTTACGCGCCAGTTACAGCCGGGAACTGCCGCTGGAGAGCGCTGCGGTCGGAAATTGCGATGAGCACCACGTTCCGCGAGATGTAGCAGTTCATGTCTGAGCGTGCAGCAACCGCGTGGCGTGTTTAGCGATGAGAAACACGTACCGTGTGAGGACGCTTTACGCCTGACGCCGTGTGCCCGTCACGGCCACAGCTGACGCCTACGCCTGGCGCCCTGGTCCTGCTTGAACTGGCAGTGAAACATCCATCACTGTGCGTGGGGCAGTCAAGCCGTTTAGTGTTCTTCCAGCTCAGCGTTCGATTTTCGAGATTTTATCGGTTTCGCTCGGTGAGAGACATTTAATCAGCACGTGACAGCTTCCAAAGATGGGGTGTCCGCACACAAAATGAATAGTAGCGATGAGAGTGCGGAAGTTTGATGTGCACCAGCATCAATTGTAAAAGGAGGTGGTATTTCATCGGGGTCAGCGAACAACAATGGAAACGTTACACTGGATGGTCTGGATAAATGAGCCGTAGCTTCTGGAATATTATTGTCACGAAGCACATCAACTGCTTTTGTTGAACTGAAATCCATGAGTACACTACGCGTTTTCGAGGAAATTTGGACAGTGCTCCATAAGCTCACGAATGTTCATTTTACTGGGGAGGAAACTGATTTAGCGATAGCTAAAGTACTTACAATTCCCGTAACTTTCCAGCCAGGGATGGTGATAACTGTACTACTTTCTCAGAGTGAAGATAAGCTGCCCGACCAGTGACGCAGTAAAAATATCTCAGCTGCTGTGTGTTTCATCCTCTCTCATAAATACATCAGCACTTAACTGCAAACTGGTCACATGTTGTAAACAGTTGTGGCGTCACTGTTTCACAGTCCACTGGGTCGCTAAGTAACATACAGGCGAATTCTTTAGTACTTTCTTCACTGGGCTATCGTTCCCCTTCCCCGTTCATACCTTCATAAAAAGGCGATATCGGAAGGAATCAGCTTCGACTTGTGCGCGTGATCGAATCGTCCTCAGCGAAACGGTTGCACTTTCAAATGGTTCAAATGGCTCTGAGCACTATGGGACTTAACATCTGTGGTCATCAGTCCCCTAGAACTTAGAACTACTTAAACCTAACTAACCTAAGGACATCACACACATCCATGCCCGAGGCAGGATTCGAACCTGCGACCGGAGCGGTCACGCGGTTCCAGACTGAAGCGCCTTTAACCGCACGGCCACACCGGCCGGCGTTGCACTTTCCTATTAGTAAATCCACACATGTCGTGAAAGGCCTATCAAATGACTTCGAGTGGCAATGAAACGTTGTCCCGTCCTAGTAAAGATCTTCAGTTGTGCTTTCCCCAGTTATAGGACAACAAAAATACTTTGTTTCTCGTTTTGTGGAGCTGCATTTTAGTATACTCTATCTCCGTCTCAGTAGAAAGTTAAAGGTTGGAGTAAAGTAATATACGCGACTAAAATGTGAATAGGAGGGTACTGCTTCCCCGAGCATTCTTTTCCGTGCCGTAACAAGTGTTACGTAAGGAATTTTCTCTGTGTTCCACGTTTTGGAATCGATGTATCACTTCAGAAAAGCAACTGATACCAAATCCTTAAAAGCGTGCACTCCGTGTGAACGTAGGTAAGGTTACGTGTCGCGTACAGACTTTCCCTTTGCGGCTGAGGGGAACGGCAGAGGCCGCGCCTGTGCAGGTGTGACGTGAGAAACGGCCGTGCGGTCTGGAGCGGCTCACGAGCTGCGGCCGAGTATCGCCGAACCATCGCTGGCCGCTTTGTAGTCTGCCGGCCGCCGCACACTGGTCTCCCGGACACACTGGACGCGGAGACCACGCTCTACCGCGAGTCACAGTGGCGCCGCCACGCGCCGGAATTTCCTGCAGCTGTGACTTTACGCTTTGGTTTGCTTATGTCATGGAATAGTCTCTGTTTCTCTAGAGGTTTCTTTACAGGCACTGCATACTATGGAGAGCCCTCTTACCACGAATTGTTCTACTAGCTACATAGGAACAGTATTTGCAATTGTAGGAGGTGTTATTCATTGATACCCAGTATTTACAGGATTAACTATAAACAGTACATGGCTGAAAATTTAATTTACAATTGTATTTATTGGGGTAAACTTAATCTTTTCCCTCAACATCTATCAAGTGCATAGTCAACTAGTCTCTCCTAAATGTGAGCCACAGTTCTACACAGTGGTCATCTAGCTCTCGAGACACGTTTTGGGACGTCACCTCGGACTCCATATATATAGATATTGTTATTAATTGTTAACGTACATAAATTAGTATGTTGTTAGCCCGCAATAGCCGGCCGGTGTGGCCGAGCGGTTCTAGGCGCTTCAGTCCGGAACCGCGCTGCTGCTACGGTCGCAGGTTCGAATCCTGCCTCGGGCATGGATGTCTGTGATGTCCTTAGGTTAGTTAGGTTTAAGTAGTTCTAAGTTCTAGGGGACTGATGACCTCAGAAGTTAAGTCCCATAGTGCTCAGAGCCATTTTTTTTAGCCCGCAATAGACTAGCTATAATAAAGGACGAGTGCTGATCGTTAAAAGTCGCCGGCCGGTGTGACCACGCGGTTAAAGGCTCTTCAGTCTGGAACCGCGCGACCGCTACGGTCGCAGGTTCGAATCCTGCCTCGAGCATGGATGTGTGTCATGTCCTTAGGTTAGTTAGGTTTAAGTAGTTCTAAGTTGTAGGGGACTGATGACCTCAGATGTTAAGTCCCATAGTGCTCAGAGCCATTTGAACCATTTTTTTTTGTTAAAAGTCGGCACCCAATCGCAACACTGTGTCGACCGTTCTCGGTTTCACATTGCTTCCTCCCCCCCCCTCCCTTCCCGCCCCCCTCCCAAAAACCCAAAAGTTACGACACTGTAATTACGTACCGAAGTGTTGTTGCGTTGTATGTTTTAGCGCGTGGTTCAAATGGCTCTGAGCACTATGGGACTTAACATCTGAGGTCATCAGTCCCCTAGAACTTAGAAATACTTAAACCTAACTAACCTAAGGACACCACACACATCCATGCCCGAGGCAGGATTCGAACCTGCGACCGTAGCAGTCGCGCGGTTCCAGACTGAAGCGCCTAGAACCTCTCGGCCACAACGGCCGGCTTTAGCGTATGGTTCATTGCTTAATAACAGTAGTATCCTTACTGTTATACAATATGAGACACAATCACAAATGTGTATTAAATGTTCTGGAGGCAATTTTTCTTCTACTCATTGTGGTGTATTACAACAGCCCTCATTTAACTCTCATTTGCTACAAATAGGTACCGTATTTGATGATGCCTGCCTCTGTACGTGTAATCACGAATCCGTGTAACTTCTATGTAAAAATTAATACAGTAGCAGCTGATCGGTACGACTTCGCACACGCCTGTGGGTTGTCAGCATTGGAAGATAAACGATAAAACACGTCCTCTTACATGCTGTAACCCCGCGGTGGCCTCGCTACTTATCCCTATGCCCCTGAGGTAAGCGGTCAACTTTACTTAGCCCAATGCCGAATTCACGAAAGCCAATTAAAATTAAGTACATCTTCAAATATTACTGCCTCTATAAGTCTGTTTGTTACTGAGCAGGAGAACTACGCTCTTAAGAAGGTCACAACGTTAGGAAACATTTTTGAATTTTGCTTAAAGTTTCTCGATACATATTATTGTAAAATACGGCTGAGAACGGCATGTTGGACGAATGCTTGATTCGGCGAAGTTTGACGACCACTGTTCTACGAGTTACAATCCAGAGCTAATGTTTCAAATTCCTTATCGAGATACGACATTACTGCCTCTTTATCTAGTTTGCTGAATATTTAACCCCTTCTGCTTGTTTTAGTTGTCCTTTGTAGTTTGGTAATCATTATTATCACAACTGCCTCATGTCTTCAAGGCGGTCAGCTTAATTTGTTGCTTTTAGATCCAATATATTTTCATGATGAGTGGGCTTCCGAACAATCTCTTCTAAGTAGTTCTTCGGGAAGGAATTTAGTAACGTTCGCATGCCGTCTTCTCAGGCCAAACACTATAGAATTTGAATTTTCCCACTTGACTGTTGCATGATTAAAGTTTCCTCCCCTGCCTCCCTCCCCGCTGAATGTGGAACTTACGTACTAGTGAACTTAGGTGTTCTCTAAAGTTTTCAGTTACATCTAGAGTTGAATTTTGCTGGTCTATAGAAGGGTCCAATTACAACTTAATGTCCACCCACGATACAGAATATTGCCCAGACAGTACCGCATGTGGCTTCAATTTCTGTCTCAGGGATTTCAGTTTCTTATGTACCGTGACAAATGCATTACATCGATAATTCTGCATTCACTAAATCTTCCTATTATTCAGGGTTTTGCTGCTGGGCGAAAATAATCGATATGAAGTGGAGTGGAAACCGGTCCGTGGGTATCCCTGGCGTGGGCAAACAAATTTCTGCCCCGAGTAACGAAATTGAAAAGCGTGTCAGTGCCGGAAGCGGGTCCGTGGTCGTCCTTTTTTGTGAGCGGCGACCGTGAAGCGCCACGGCACGCCACGCCGCGGCGCCGTTCGTTTCGTTTTACGGCGGTCCGCACCGCCCCCACAACAAAGGCCGCTGAATATAAACTGCCCCATCACCTCTGCCCCCCTCCCCTCCCTGCCTGGGTTCCCACAGCGACGGACCTCCCCGTGGCAGCACGGCGACACATTGTCTCACCGTAGCAAATCGGCGCTTGACCGCGGGGTCCGGAGAGCGCGACCGGGGCACTGCACAGTATTCCGACTCGGTTAAACCACAGAGTGCTGCTGCGATCAAAAACATCTGCATCCACGTCTACATGGCTACTCTGCAGTCCGCACTTTAGGGCCCGCCAGAAGGTGAAGGGAGTGTCGGTTAGACCGTCAGCGAGAGCAGCACCGCTAGTTCCTGTACTAATAAGGCGAGTACACAGTTCGCTTGTTGCATATTCGTATGAGATTCAAACAGGAGCGACTGCAGTAATGGATACGAACTGTGATTGTTGTGTAGAGATGCGAGCTGAGTTGGCGACCCTTCGCTCACAGCTCCAGGCTGCTTTGGCTTCCGTCACACAGCTTGAGGCTGCTGCCAAGGGGCGTCACTGCGGGGGATCGGACGCGGGGATGCGAGGGACGTCGAGCACGTCCCACGTGTCCTCCGATCGGTCCACTGCTGTGGTCGCCCCAGGTACTGCCTGCGCTGAGGTTGACCCCTCACCCGTGATCGAGTGGAAGATCATTCCAAAGTCTGGCAGGCAGCGAAAAACTTTCCGAGGGGCCGATCGTAGGGCCTCCCTGGTTAGTTTGACGAACAGGCTTCGGGATATCTCTGGCTGACGATGTCTCTGAGCCGGATGCAGGCGTCCACCCTGTTTCAGAGGAAGCTTCTCCGACCAACAAAAGATGAACAAACTTTAAACAAGGATAAGTCCAAGTATGCAACAACCGTTCAACGAATTCGAAAAAAAGTATCTTACCCTCAGAGTTGTAAAGAAACTCTAAAAATTTCTGGACCTACGTATAATCTAACACTGGAACAAAGTCATCTGTCCAGACGCTCGTTGACTGTGATAGCGTCAAAACGAAGGCTAAAACATTAAATTTCGTATTTCCGGAATTGCGTGATCAGATAAAATCACAACACAGTGCCCACATTTGATCGTCGCACGAAAGCTGGAAGCGGCACTTAAAAGAGCGAGAGGAAATGACAAACAACTGACGATTCGTGATGTATTCATAAAGGCCGCTAGACTTGTGTGAAACCTTTAGTGCCTACGTGGAACATGTGAAAGAACTGCCTCCTGTTCGCGTACGTCTGCCGCAGCTCGCTGCAACAACGATGCATACCAACCAATAAGATGATGACGAAGGGCAGTTGTGCAGAACTACAGAGTTCTCTCATTAACATCAGTTTGCTACACGATTCCGTAGGATATTCTGTGCTCGCGTCGAAGACCAAAACACTCCCCTTTAACAGCCAACATGTATTTTTCAATAGCAAATCGTGTTTTGTCCAGTTTGGTTCATTCATGATTCATAATGTCCAGAAGTTAGTAGATAGCGGAGTTCACGTTGATGCTGTGTTCTTAGATTTCTGTTCCAGTCATCGCCTAGTAAAACAAAATACATCCTTATGGAATAAAGGAACACCTATGAGATTGGATTCAAGAGTTCACAGCTACCGGACGCGAATACGTCAGAAGCGAAAGTAGTACCAGTCACTTCTTTACCGAGCGAGGTGGCGCAGTGGTAAGACACTGGACTCGCATTCGGAAGGACGACGGTTCAATCCCGCGTCCGGCCATCCTGATTTAGGTTTTCCGTGATTTCCCTAAATCACTCCAGGCAAATGCCGGGATGGTTCCTCTGAAAGGGCACGGCCGACTTCCTTCCCCATCCTTCCCTAATCCGATGAGACCGATGACCACGCTGTCTGGTCTCCTTCCCCAAAACCAACCAACCAGTCACTTCTTAAGGAAGTTTGATAGAACTGTTACCGTTAAACATATGTTTGTAGCCTTCTATTCCGTTTGCAGACGATGCAGTTGCACACGAGCAGATCACGTTGTTAGAAAATTATTACAGAATGCAAGAAGAGTTGATGATCAGCGATTACCAGAAAGACGGCCAACTCTTCATCAATGTACATAAATAAACGTAATGCAACGCGCGCAAGTAGAGAGAAAGACCCTACATCATTCGTCTACTCGACCGTGGATTGTGAAGTCAAGTCAACTCTGTAAGTATGTAGGAATATCTGTCTGTAGGGATATATATGGAACCCTCGCCTTTACCTAGTCAGGGGGGAAACAGATGGTAGAGTGTTACCGGAATAAGGAAGTGCAATTTACTTGCGAAGGGCGTCCGTAACAAAACCATCGTTCGACAAATCTTTTATTATTTGGTGTCATCCTTAGGCCATTTATTCAAGTTTAATACAGGACGTTGAGAAGATACCAGAAGAGCTGCGCGGTTATTCACGACTTTGTTCAGTCAGCGCAGGAGTATCTGAAAAATACTCAATAATCTCCATTGGAAGACGCTGCAAGAGAGGCGTTGTGCATCGTGGAGAGCCATACAGACTTCCGAGACTCAGTGTTCCGGTAAAAGTCAACAAACATCTTACTTTATCCGTTGTACTACAGTAATGGCAACGAGTATAAAATCACAGCAAAGCCGGCGTGTACGGTACATTGCAGACAGCATTTCTTCCTGCGCAGTAGCCGCGAATGGAATAGAAAGAGGAGTGCGTAGTGCCGTTTCCGTGTGCTCAGCCGTCAGTCGCTGGCGCTGCTCGCGTTTCGTTTTTTGCTTCCGCGCTCGATGTCTGCGCGGTGTTCGGACTCAATGCTCCCTCGTAGATTGATGCGGACGTCGAGGCTCGTTCCCTCTTCCGGGGTTCAGCTCCGCGTCGTATAGCAGACCCACCGCCGGCTGGTATAGTCACACACGTGCTGTCAGTGAAAACTCCGCGGCGCTGACACGCACGCACTGGTGCCAAAATCACAATACCTGTAACGAAGCCAGGACAACTTGGATGAACTACAAGAAAGGATGGTTAATGCGCGGATTTGTTAGTGTTTCGAAACTAGAACTCTCCTTTCGAGTTTACAGTGCAGATTCCGAAGATGTCGAACCTCCACTGGTCATAAATCCCATCTCCGACGAAACTTAGTAAAGAACAATCGTTGTCCAAGGATCGGGTATTAAACATAATAACGTAGATCGAAGATCAGGCGCTTGTTGCAAAAACTGGTGTTTGCGCTCTTCAAGGATTCTCGATACCTGTAAATTACAGGGTGTACATGATAGTGACGTAGTACCTTATGGACATCAAATTGCGTGCGACGTACATTACAGTGATTTCAAGAGAAGCAGTGGACCGTTGAATAATTTCAAACAGTGCTACAGAACTGGACGACGTAAGATAACGAAATTTCGAACAAGGCGTCAAGTTGGCGATGCGCAGCAAACTGCGGAATCGTCCCGAAAATTTGTGGATGAGATACACAGACTTGTACCATCCTTCAGAGAGGGATTTGTTTTCGCCTCCGACCAATCGGGATTTGAAGAGGAAATGTGTATGAATGGAACCCACGAAATTAGAGGTACAAAGAGCGTGGTATTAAGATCAATTAATTAGAATGCCTCAATGCATTCGTATACAATTATACTGACTGTTAATCTGTATGATAAATTGGCTGGAAAGTTACTTGTTCTGCTGCGAGAACCTGGAGCTGCTCTGCTACCTAAGATTCTTTCTCGCGTGCGGAGTATTTACGTCACAGCAAACGAGAATGGGGAAATGGGAGTAAGAGAACTACAACTATGGTAAGAGCTCTGCTTTTGGCCAATAGGTGGGCAAAATATCTTGCTTTTGCTTGATCCCTTGTCTGCATATAAAAGTCACATTCTCTTACAGCAAACCACCTCTCCTGAAACGTGTGTGACATTATAATTCATTCCACCTGAACCACTAGACAAACTCAGCATCTGGATATTTATTTTTCCGTGCCTAAGAAACGTATTATCGCACTATCTGCAGGATATCTTAAAGGATACTATCTTACTATCTTAAAGGATCTTACTATCTTAAAGGATACCCAGTTTCACGATAAGCTCCACGACAGGCTTTTTCGAATTCGTTGCATGCTACGGCATTCCATCAGTTCTCATTACGCCGTTACACCAATTTCATTCTGTATGCATTCTTTAAGAGTGGATATGTAGGCCAACGCCGTGCACGATTTGTAAGTCCCAATGAATTCGCCTTCGATTTTGATAGTGCGAACCATTGTGATCACCATTTTTCATTCAGTGTTCATGGTGCAAATTAATGGTTTGTTTTGAACATTTCTTGAATGTCGACGATGTCCGTTTTGTGACGAGTAATACATACATTGATCAGCCAGAAGATTACGTCCACCTACCTAATTCCCCGGTATGTCCACCTTTTGCACTGAATACAGCGCGACGCGTAATGGCGTGGAAGCCATGAGGTCTTGGTAGATTGCTGGAGGAAGTTAGCACTACACCTGCACCCACAAGTCACCCCTTTCCCATAAATTCCAGGGAGCGGGCGACGAGCTCTCTCGCCACGGTCAATCACATCCCCGATGTGTTCGATGAGATTCAGATATGGCGAGTTGGGGGGCAGCACGTCAATTGAAACTTATCACTCCGTTCCCCGAATCCCCATCGCACTCCTGGCCCTGTGCCATGGTGCATCATGTTGGGGAAAAATGCCACTCCCGTCGGGAAACATGATCGTCACGAAAGGGTGTACGTCGTCTGCAACCAGTGTACGATACTCCTTGGCTGTAAGGGTGCCTCGCTTGAGCTCCGCTGGACTCATGGAGGCCCACGTGAATGTTCCCCAGAGCATAAAGGAGCCACTGCCAACTTGTCTCCGTCCCGCAGTACAGTTGTCAAGGAGTTGTTCCCCTGGAAGACGCCGGATTCGCGCCCTCCCGTCGGCATGGTGAAGAAGGTATCGGGATTCATCAAACCATGCAACGCTCAGCCACTGCGATTACATCGAGCGCCAATGGTCACATGCATATTTCAGTCGTAGTTGCCAGTTTCCTGGTGTTGGAAATGCCGTGTGGCTAGTGCCTCCCGTCAAGTAGACCGTTCGCCTGGTGCAAGTCTTTCGATTTGACGCCACTTCGACGGTTTGTGTGTCGATGGGGATGAAATGATGGTGATAAGGACAACACAACACCCAATCCCTGAGCGGAGAAAATCACCGACCCAGCCGGGAATCGTACCCGGGCCGTTAGGTATGACATTCCGTCGCGCTGGCCATTCAGCTACCAGGGGCCGACCTTCGTGGTGTTAACATTGGCACATGCATGGGTCGACTGCTGCGGAGGCCCATCGTTAGGTGTGTTCCGCGCACTGTGTGTTCGGACACACTTATTTTCTGTCCAGTATTGAGCTCTGATGTTAGTTCCGCCACAGTTCGCCCATGTCCTGTTCGCTCCTGTCCTGTTTTAACAGTCCGCCCAGCCTACGACGTCCGACATCTGTAATGAGAGGTGGTCGCCCAACCCACGACGTCTGGACGTGGCTTCACTGTGGTTTCGCGACATATTGAAGACATCCACCAGAGTACTCCTCGAACACCCGACAGGTCGTGCAGTTTCCGAAATATTCGTGCCGAGGCTCCGTGCCATCATAACCTGCCCTCCGTCAAGATCAGATAGATCGCGCGCCTTCGCCATTCTACATGCGGACAGCACGCACACTGATACTACACTCATATTCAGAAATAAAAATAGAACACCTTGAACGACTAGAAATAGGACGACGTTCATACTCACTGGACATCTAGATCAGTATTTTCTGCAGAACTGATTAGCATTTCAGTCACCTCTGTTCAAATGGTTCAAATGGCTCTGAGCACTATGGGAGGACGTCAAACACACCCAAGGCCGAGGCAGGACTCGAACTTGTGACCGTAGCGGTCGCGCGGTTCCAGACTGAAGCGCCTAGAACCGCTCGGCCACCCCTGCCGGCAGTCACCTCTGTTTGTCAGTGGTTATTGGCACTGGTTCACAGCGCTGCACCCAGCGTTTCTCCACATCCCACACATTTTCGACTGCCGACAAGTCTGGTGATCTGGCGGGCCAAGGCAAACGGCTGATATCCTGTAACACCAGGAAGACGTGTTCATGCAGCAACATGTGGTCGTGCATTGTCTTGCTGAAAAATGGCGCTTACGGTGTTGTGCAGAAAGGATATGGCCGCGTGACGCAGCGTGTCATTCACGTAGGTCACACTGGTCACAGTGCCCTGGACGCGCACCAGCTGTGGTTTGTGTTGTACCCAGTACCACCCCCACATCATAAGCCCTTGAGTTGGCGCTGTATCTCTTTCGTGAATACAATCACTGTGATGGGGGTCCCCCTGTCTGCACCGTACCATAATGCGGCCATCATTTTCAAACAAACAGGACCTGGATTCGTCCGAATACACTGTCTAATGATTGCATCATTTTCAAACAAACAGAACCTGGATTCGTCCGAATACACTGTCTATTCGCGTACCCAGTGACGTTGTGCCCTTGTCACTTAACATGTTGCTGCATATTCTTTCCAACAGCGAAAACATTTTCGAGCAGACAGCTGTCCGTGTCACAAGACCAGAATCGTATACGGCGCTTTGAGAATACATGCTTGGCCATCATGGGACCCTGGCCTTGCAACGCTGCTACTCTTCCTGTGTTGCAAGTCTCTCTTTCTACTATTCTTCTTTCCACGCTGCCTTTCCACTGGATAGTCTGCTTGGTGCCAGTTGTGCATCGATTTGATTTATTATTCTCATCCTGCATCTCTTACCAGGGATATGTCCCTTGGGGCACTCCCTTCACAGGAATCTGTTGATCTGAAACCGGATGCCAGCCAGGGGCAGAAGGAGTCACATGTTGTGGATCCGTAGGCCTTAACCTTCCTCCTGTGTCCCAGAATCTGGGGCAGAATAGTCCTCACAGACATCAAAATCGTGTAAGGAGAAGGAGGACAAGAAGGTATCCTCCAACAAAAAGCAGATTCTATAGCCGCCGTGCAACCGGACTTTGCTTTTTCCACTTCTGTCTCTGAGGCGGTGTCTTGATAGCCGCTGATATGGCCATAGACCCCGCCATACACCTTGGTTCGTGTGTACTGATGTCGTATTCTTGCAACCTGTGGCTTTAGATGGCCCTGAGGCATGATCCACCACTTTGGTCCTTTCATACTGGTTGTGTGTTCCTTCAGTGGTACTGTAGCAGTTTTTTCCATCATCTGGCTAAGCTTCGACACCTCTCATACGTTTCTCCTGATTTTTGCATTGCCCTCCAGCAATGTGTACTCCTGTGCTCCGAGGCTGAATCACACTATGAAAGCGTGTGAGGTGGGGTCTGAACGTATGTTCTGGGCTCTGTCTACAGCGAACACATGCCACTCTGTACGAGTGTGGACGCTGTGGCTGTTGATGTGAAAAAGTCTCTGGTATTTACCCTCTGAAATATGCATCTCCCTCTACAGTGCATTGTATGGACTGTTTTCACAGCTCCCGCCGCCTTTCCTATTATCGGATGACTTCAACGGCCACAACCCTTTGTTGGATGGAACTAAGACGACTGGCCGTGGCAAAGGTGTCAAAAATCTGCTTACAGAGGTCGATCTTGGCTTCTCGAATACTGGTGTTCCCACACAGTTCAAAGTGGCACATGTGGATACCCGAAATCGCCGTGGCCATTAGAGACTGGCGACAGGCTCTGCGACGTCATTAGTGACATCCGTTGATGGAGAACCTCATAGCCTTTAAAGCGCTCTGTGTCTGGGTCCATAACGTCATAAAACTACGGAAACGAGTATACTAGGAATGGTATGCTGTACCCTTGCCTTACAGGTCCGGAAAAAGGTTCGACGCCTCTATGGGCACCAGCCCCAAACACATGTACCTGGTATCTCTCTGAATGGTGTTTTCTACAATAACGCAGGCGCTATCAATGAACATTTTACTTGAATTACGCTCGAGCCTCTGCATCTGAGCGTTATCAGTCTGCATTTCATACCTTCAAATAGCAGGTAAAGAGAATTCACTTGTTTCTCAATACATGTCACCTGGAGCCACACAATGATGCGTTCAGTGCTGAGAATTCCTCAGTGTCGTAGTCCTTTGCCTCAACATAGCCTCAGGGCGCGACCACATCCACAGCCAAATGCTCAAACACTTTTAGGTGGGTTTCCAACATCACATCCTTGTCATTATCAGTCATATGTGGAGCAAGGATGAGTTCCTACCTCAGTGGCCAGAAAGCATTATTGTCCCAGTACTGGAACAGAGTAAACCACCCCTTGAGATGGACAGCTATCATCCAATTAGTCCCACTAACGTTCTCCGCGAGCTGCTCGAACGTTTGGTGAGCCAGCAGATATATCGGTATCTAGGCTCCCGGAGGTCTTTTGGCTGCATCCCAGGGCATTTTTCGAAAAGACCATTCTGCTGATGAGAATTTACGCCTTATCAGTGTCTTCTTTGACTTGCAAAAGGTTTATGATATCACATGTCACATCCACATCCTCATCATCCAACATGAGGGGCATCTCCAGGGACCGTTCCCGATTTTTGTCTGGAATGTCTTGTCACACCGTGTGTTCCTGGTGCTTCCCACAGTACCCCAGATATAAAAGAGAATGGCGTCTTGTAGGACTCTATATTGAGTGTATCCCTCTTTTGGTAACTATCAATGGTCTAGCTACAGCTGTGGTGTCTACAGTGTCACGCTTCCTGTATGCTGACGATTTTTGAATTTACTATTGCCCCTCAACAGCGGGTGTTCCTGAATGCTGACTGCAGGGCGCCGTACGAAAGGTACAGTCCTGGGCTTTCACCGATGGCTTCCGGTTTTTAGCCATCAAGACATGTGTCATGCACTTCTGCGCCACAATACTGTCCATCCACATCCAGAACTGTACCTCGATGATCAACTACTCAATGTGGTGGGGCCTTATTGCTTTTTGGAACTTCTCTTCGATGCCCAGTTGACGTGGCTTTCACATCTTCACGAACTTAAGCAAACAAGCTGGTCGCACCTTAATGTTCTTCGCTGCCTCGGTAACACCAACTGGGGCACAGACCACTCGACTCTCTGACAGCTCTGGAAAGCTCAGATCCTGTCCAGTCTTGATTAAGGGTGTGTGGCAATAACTTGGTATTACGTTCATTATTGCAGATGCTGGACCCGATACACAATTGTAGCGTCCAGCTTGTAACAGGCGCCTTTTGGGCCCGCAATGTGAACTCCCTACTCATGGACATGGAGGCTGGGGTGTCCCACTCGTTTCTTCCCCCCCCCCCCCCCCCCTCAACAGATCCGATGCCAACAGCTTCTGCTCACCTACTGCCCTATGTGATACACATTTACTGCTCCCCCGAGCATCCGACTACTGCGTCTTTTTTCCTGGTAAGGAGCTCCACCTCGCACAACAAAAGCACAGAAACTTGCTATCTCTGGTGCTAGCGGACAGCGCCAAAGCAGCTGATCTGTTTTTACGTTGAAGTAGTTTCTACTCCTGTCTGTGACGTAGGGCACACGGCACATTTAGACCTGCAGCCCACTGACAGATAGTAGGGGTGCCCAGTCGACTGCTCCGATCCAGGGGGATTAGCCTGGTTCCTGCCCTTCCCATCTTTTTAATTCTTCTCATTCTTTAATATCTGTCGATGGTTTACTGTCTAGTCGTCGTTGTCTCTTTCCTTTCTGGGTGGGACAACTCTCCCACCTTCTCCCTTTTCCCCTTCTCTCGCTTCTGTTTGCTTCTGTCTCTTGGTTTTCTTGACTCTCGGGGACAGTCGGTTCATCGGGATTTGTCTTTTGTGTCCTTCCTCTCGGCTGGACACACAAAGGATTGAGGGACCCATGACTAGGTAATTTGGTCCCTTTAACCCCATCCATACATCCGTTTGGCATGCTATCGAGCGCCGTCTAAGTGCCTAGGAAACATCAGCCATTTAATTTATGAGAATTAGGTGATCTGCGTGTGAAACATCTACGTCCCACATAAATCCGGAAACCCACTGACAACTTCTTTATGCTACGCAGAATTGTTGCTGTATTACATTTTAAAGGTGGACCAACACACTATGAAGCAAACGTCTTGAAACTATGCTTCGCAGAATTGTAGCTGTATTACCTTCCAAAGGTGGACCGATACACTATGAAACAGGTGGTTCTAATGTTTTGGCTCATCAGTATCTTCTTTTTGTTCTTTTTCTTCTTCTTCTTTTTTTGCCTTTCGTGTTTTCTTCTACGGCGTCGCTATTATTACATGAGTTCAGGCAATTTTTGATGTAGTTGATGACTGGATGCCCTCTCTGACGCCACCAGTCCTTAGGCTAAATATATGTTCAAGTGTGAGAAAAGTTTCCAAACGTTTGCATAGCGTGTATCTGATGCGGCACATGGGTACCACCCCGGTATTCACCTAGCTGGACGTGGGCAAGCTATGGATGACGTTTTTTTTTTTCATAACAATTTCTTTAACGTTAACAAGATGCATAATATTGTTTTAAAAATTCTTGTGCTTTGCTGCCCCGGGATATTAATTCTTTCTGAAGTGCTTCAGTCTGGAAAAATGAAAACCTGGTCCCATATCTGTCGCACTATAAATAATTGATGCCGTAATGTGCAAATAAGATACGGTTATTGTATTAAGCGATGCTAGATCCTCCCACAGTCATGAAGGGCAGAAAATAGAGTGACTGACCAAAAAAAGTTGTATTAAAAACACAGACACTATCTGCAGGTAGAAATTTTATTACGTTCCGATCTGTCAATAAGGAAATACAGACAAGACCGCCAACAAACGTTCAGACTGATTTTCATCGCAAATGGCACGACGCCTTCACTCCGGGGTTCATTCGTGTAGGAATGTCAAGGTCGTAAGGTGACTGCCAGACGGCTGGCTCCTCCCGCCACTGCTGCAACTGCTGAAGAGTCCGTCCCCTGCGGCGACAGAACAACCGACACCCTGGGACTGCGACCAACAAACTGCACTGTTTAGTTCCAGATCCGCACGTGTAGTCCGCGAATGACTGCCACTTTGTGCTGCGGGTACTTTTCAATGCACCACATACTAAGGTTTCCTCCCGTTCCATTCACGGTTTAGGCATGGGAAAAATGGCTGCTTGTAAGTTTCTATGAGGTTATTTGCCTCATTTTATCAGTGAGATTGCTGTGGAATACATACGAAGGACCTGAAGAATATTGATAGCTTCTGTCCTGTAGGATAGTTCTTGAAATACACACTAAAACGAAACAAAACATAAATACGACACACCCCGAAGGAAATCGGTAGATGGGATGTACATGTATAGGCGAATAAATAATTATTTAGAAAAAAACGAGTGATATATTCAAGAGAAAAAGCTTCACGAATTGAGCAAGTCAATAACACCGTGGTCCACCTCTAGCCCTTATGCAAGCAGGTATTCCGCTTGGCATTGGTTGATAGTTGCTGGATGCCCTCCTAAGGGATATCGTGCCAAACTGTGTCCAATTGGCGCGCGTTAGATCGTCGAAATCTCTAGATGGTTGTGGGGACCTGCCCATAATGCTCCAAACGTTCTCATTTGGGAAGAGATCCGGCGACCATCCTGGCCAATGTAGGGTTTGGCAAGCGCGAAGACAACCCATAGAAACTGTCGTCGTTTGCAGGCCGGCATTATGATGCAGAATTGTAAGTCTAGGATGGCTTGCCATGAAGGGCAATGAAATGGTGCGTAGAATATTGTCGACGTACCGCTGTGCTGTAAGGGTGTCGCGCATTACAACCAAAGGAGTCCTGCTATGAAGAGAAATGGCACCCCATCATTCCTAGGTATCTGGGCTTATGGTGGTACCCACCGCGGTTCTGGGATGCTGGAGACGCTTCTCCGCCCTGGAATCTCATTGACTGAAGTAGAATAGTCTCCAGAGATGAGTACCCCTCCGATGTGAGCACCGATGACCAGCGAAGACGCTCCTGAAGACGTCCCGAACAGCCGTGGGCTGTCGCCGGCTTTACGGACCGACAGCCAAGAATGATAGTGTCGTGTACATAATTCCGCGTAGTCAGAGCGTACACAACTTTCCCACTAGAGCGCGCCCCGCTAAGGTTCAAATGGTTCAAATGGCTCTGAGCACTATGGGACTCAACTGCTGAGGTCATTAGTCCCCTAGAACTTAGAACTAGTTAAACCTAACTAACCTAAGGACATCACAAACATCCATGCCCGAGGCTGGATTCGAACCTGCGACCGCAGCGGTCTTGCGGTTCCAGACTGCAGCGCCTTTAACCGCACGGCCACTTCGGCCGGCTAATCGCGCCCCGCTAAGGACAACAGCGCTGGCGCAACGCTCGTCCGTCTCCGCACTACGAGATGGCGCTGTCTTAGAGACGGACCAAATTCTGCTTCCGCCGATCCGCGTATTAATATATAACGCAGCCAATGAGATTCCTGCTAACGTAGAACCTTTTCTCCTCGCGGATCACACTCGCGCAGTGATACCTGAACGCGCCAGGTATTATAACGAGTGTACAGACCTCCGATCAGTCAGTCTGCATTAGTGTGCATTAGTCTGTAGTCAAGTTTCAGTCTGTGCCTAATAAGATTATCATATTCCTGTACATAGCCACAAGAGAAATGTATAGACACTTTGTCAAGTATCAGAGATATGTGAGAATAAGATTAACGTTCAAAGACCAAAGGAACTTCAGATTGTCAATTGTAAATAGAATCCAGAATCAAGTTAAGTAAGGTTTATGATTGTTATTATTTTAATAAATGTGTGTGAAAATTAATCAAGTTCTGTTTAAAGTGGGTCACCGTCAATCTGCCACTCTAAGCGTGCAAGTGGCATTTCTATCGTTTGACCTAACGGCAAAAGATAAATACGCCACAATAAGACCACGAGACATATTGCTGACACTCGCCTACTTCGCTAGAGCGACAAGTCAAATAATATGATGGTGTGTGTACCGAAGGTCTTACAGTGCGCACACCACAGATAGCCTACAATTTGATCTCATAGCAGGATCCATTATGTTAGCAGGATCCCTTTTGTTGTCATCGGCAGCACCCTTACAGTACAGCGCCGCTCAGACGATATTCTATGCCCAGTTTTGTTGCCCTTCATGGCAAATCATCCTGAGCTTACATTTCGGCAAGGCAATGCCCGACCACACACGGCGAGAGTTTCTGCTGCTTGTCTTCGTGATTGTCCAGCGCCACCTTGGCCAGCAAGGTCGCCGGATCTCTCCCCAAATGAGCATTGTGGGCAGGGTCCTCCAACCATCTCGAAATTTCGACGATCTAACGCGCCAAGTGGTCAGAATCTGGCGCGATATCCCTCGGGAGGACACCCAACAACACATCAATCAACGCCAAGTCGAACAACTGCTTGTATAAGGGTCAGAGTCGGACCAACACATCATTGACTTGCTCAAATTGTGAAGCTCTTTCTCTTGAATAAATCATTCAATTTTTCTGAAATTGTAATTAGTCTGAATACGTACATTGCATCTACCGATTTGGGTCTCATTTCGATAATTATTTCGTGGTGCGTCGGTTTTTTTTTCCCTCGTAGACTGTATTTTAAGAGCGTTCTCGCGAGATATAGGACTTCTTCTTAGAGTGCCGGGCAGTTAACACTTTTTCAGTATTCGTGTTACACTCCCTAGAGATTCAAACATACCTGCGACCATTCATATACCATTCATTATAAACGCGCGATGTCGCTTGTTAGTCTGACCTGATGTGGGTTCCATAGAGTTGAGCAGCCTTCAAGTATGGGGTGTACGTTTTATATGTAGTCTGTTTTGTAGACAAACTGCAGTTTATCAGTCAGCTTAACCCCGTTATTTGAGTGACATACAACTGGGTCTATAAAGTGGTTCAGATTCATTTCTCGACATACTGTTACAACCCAGTATGTTTATACATGACAGACTAGTTGTGACTCATTCGATTTTACGTTTCGTGAAGTGTTCTTAATGTAAAGAAACACGAAGACAGCAAATTTCCAGTCTTTGCATCAGGCTGATTTTTCGTAGAAATATATTTTAATCGAATTTTTACTTGGTATAATTTCCTAAAAAATAATTGTATCGTATGTGAAAAGCATTAGGGTGCAACTAGTACTACCCGCTAAGTCATTAATGTATCCCAGCCTCACATCGAATTCTGTGGTTACCGCTGCGAACTACGGTGTTCACGATTGTGTCTACAGTCGATCACTTTGTTTCTTGCAGATTTCTTGATCCCTGGCGTTGCACTTCTCTCTCGCGAATCCATTTCAATATAAATGGCGAGCAAGTTGTCTGCATCGGTAGATATTTTTGGTACGAATATCACTAGAAAAAAGATGCGCTTCCATGGATACTAGTAGCATTGGGATCAACTTAAAACACTAGCTTCGTTCCGTTTCTCTCCAGGAACTCCTTGGAGAGAGATCGACGTTTATTATTATTTTAGTTTTGTCCTCAAGATAAGATTACACTGACGAAGTTTGCAACACTTGTAGCAAACTTAGTGCATGGCTAAGTACTTTTCTGACGAAATTTAATTTTTAATTTACTTGAGACGGATCCCCGGATTGTTATGAGATTTTTTTCACACGACACGGTAAATCACTGCAAATGTTCACTTATCAGCATCGAATGTAGTTAAACAGCAGTTTATCAGATCATGTACAGGAAATGCTTTAACGCTTTGTTTTATGGGCGAACGATGTCCGTATACTTACGGAAAATGGAGGACGATTTACATTGGGTACTAAATCAATTACCAGGTGCAGATATTAATAGTGACCGCAACTTACTTATGGCAGAAATAGAAATAAGAATGAAAAAACTGAAAAAGGCGACAATGGTGAAGAAGTGGGATTTAGAGAAGAAAAGGTCCAGCAAAGAACAAATTACAGAAATGCTGTCTCGGGAGTTTCTAAACACATTACGAGACAAAGAAGCACCAGATAATGCCAACGAGTACTGGAATATGCTGAAAGAAGGAATCATTAAAGCAGGACAGCAAAATATAGGATATGTAAAAGGGAAAAGTTCAAAAAAACCATGGGTCACACAAGAAATGATTTCCAAGATGGAGGAGAGAAGAAAATTGAAAAACAAGAACAGTG
The DNA here is from genome assembly GCF_023898315.1 of Schistocerca nitens. NCBI lineage: Eukaryota > Metazoa > Arthropoda > Insecta > Orthoptera > Acrididae > Schistocerca > Schistocerca nitens. Next base: position 923,540,851 of record NC_064617.1, on the reverse strand, counting down.
AAGATGCAAGAAAGATATACCGAAGGTTAAATAACGAACTGCGAAGAGAAACAGAGCAGGCTAGGAAAAAATGGCTAAAAGAGGAATGTGATAAAATTGAAGAACTGGACAGGAAGGGAAGATACGACTTACTATACAACAGAGTAAAGACTATGACATGGGAACAAAACAGACAGGAAGTGCTACTATGGAAATTTTGAGTAAAGACGAAGAGGTAGTGTACAAAGATCGTGATGATGTCCTCCAGAGATGGGAAGAATATATAAAAGAGCTATATGACACAATTAGCAAACCAGAAACTCTGGAACTTGAATCACACAACAGTGTAAGTGATGAAGAGAAAGGACCGACCATCGTAATGGAAGAAGTAAAGTCTGCCATTGCTGCAATGAAAAATGGCAAAGCAGTAGGTACAGATACAATACCGGGAGAAATACTAAAATGCTTGAACCACAATGGAATAAGAGAAATATTGAGGTTATGTAATAAAATATATGACAGTGGTGAATGGCCTGAGGATTTTTTGACAACAGTAACGATTCCATTACCGAAAAAACAAGGAACCAAGAAATGCAGCGAGCACAGGACAATCAGCCTCATTTCACATGCAGCCAGTGTTAATAATAATTAATAAAAGACTGGAAAAAGTAATAGAGGAGAATCTCGGCGAGGAGCAGTTTGGCTTTAGACGGAATACGGGCACCAGAGATGCAATAGGGCTCCTACGAATCTTGGGAGAAAGGTTTATTGAAAAAGGAAGAGACCTATACATGTGCTTCATCGATTTAGAAAAGGCATTTGACAATGTGGTTTGGGACGAGCTGGCGACTATTATGAGGGAAAAGAGAGTGGACCGGAAAACCAGAAGACATAAACTCATTATACCTTAATCAAAAAGTTTCAGTTAAAGTGAGAGGAGAAAGTACAAACTGGATCAGACTAGGGAAAGGAGTAAGACAAGGATGCTGTTTATCACCTACTCTTTTCAACCTGTACTTGGAAAATATGATTGACCAATGCTCATTAGATGACAAAGGAGCAGAAATTGGAGGAAGAAGAGTAGGGTGCTTGAGATTTGCTGATGTCATGGTCCTTCTAGCCACAGGGGAAAAAGAATTACAGGATTTGGTGGACACCATTGCAACTAACGGAAAAAAATATGGAATGAAAATTAACACAAATAAAACAAAAGTATTGGCAATAGGAGGAAACAAGGAAATAAAAATTGTGCTGAATGGAGAAACACTAGAACAGGTGCAAAATTTTAAGTATCTTGGAAGCAGGATAGACACCGACTGGAAGTGCACCACAGAAATTAAAACAAGGGTAGCAATGGCAAAAGAGGCGTTTTATAAGAAAAGGAGAATCTTCTGCAGTGGTCTGGACAGAGAACTCAGAAAGAGACTCATAAAATGTCTTGCATGGAGTGTTCTTCTATATGGCGCTGAAACATGGGCTATGAGGAAAAAAGACAGAGAAAGGCTGGAGGCTTTTGAGATCTGGACATGGAGGAAGATGGAAAGAATAAGTTGGATGGACAGAGTAGAAAATGAAGAGGTACTGAGAAGAGTGGGAGAGAAAAGACAGTTACTAGATGTAATAAAGAGAAGAAAAAGAACTTGGATTGGGCATATATTAAGAAAGAATGACGGACTGATAAAAACAGTTTTAGAAGGTTATGTAGAAGGGAAAAGGAAGCGAGGAAGGAAGAGATTCCAGATACTGGATGACATGATGGACGGTACAACATACAGCAGCCTTAAGAAGGAATCAATGGATCGCAGAAAATGGAGAAGCAAAGGACCTGCTAATATAGCAGATAACTGGTGATGATGATGATGATGACTAAATCAATTATACTCTTGGTGTTAATAATGTGTTTACATTTTAAAAGGAGAGGGCTTCTAGTGTACCTCAGTTGACATGAAGTAGTTTCATTGTGTTGCGGCTGATTTGGACTTCCTTTGCGTGTGCTGTGTGTGTCTGTTTTGTGTTTGAGAGAGAGACAGACAGAGAGAGAGAGGGGGGGGGGAGGTTAGAGAAACCACTGTTCTCACTAAAAACCACATTTTACACTACAGCAATCACAAGTCTACAATTTGGTCTAGCGTGGTTAGGTAAGTGACTGAGAATGAGAATGAAAATTTCAGTTTCGCGCCGCTTTACATTTTCTGAGTTTTTTATTTACCTATTTATTAATGTGATAAGTTTTAGGCATTTTAACAGTATTTGTCTCAGGTTATTTGACCAAGTGTACGATTAACTACACAGCTGAGAGCCCTGCATATACAGGGGATAGGCAAAATAATGTGAACAGTGGTAGTAATGCGACGGTTGTATGTTACGGTCAACAACGCAGTTAAGGCACGAGCTGTGCTGGACTGTGGGTGTTCAGTATGGACTAGGCATCAGTGCAGGTTGTTTACGAGTAGTGCACACTTCATATTTGCATTCAGAGGGCCAGGTCGACGTGCAATGAAAGACCTAAATGGTTCAAATGGCTCTAAGCACTGTGGACTTAACATCTGAGGTCATCAGTTCCCTAACTAACCTAAGGACATCACACACATCCATGCCCGAGGCAGGATTCGAACCTGCGACCGTAGCAGCCGCGTGGGTAATGAAAGACCTATCAGAGTTCCAAAGAGGTTGCGGCGGGAAGGGGGGGGGTGTATATTGGATGTTTCAAGAGTAACTATTTCAACAGTCATGACATGGAAAGACATCATCGTATAAACGTAATAGTGGGCGCAAAACAAAAGTAAATGACAGAGATCGCCGTACGCTAACAAGAATTGCGTCAAAACAACACTCGAGCCACGAGTGACGACAGCCAACGCAAAGAAGCGTAAACCATGGTGTGAGGAGCATAAATCCTGGACGGCTGTTCAGTGGAAACACGTCATATGGTGCGTCGAGTCAACGTTTTCGTTATTTCCAGTATAGGGTCGGGTTTACGTTTGGAGAACGCCCAAAGCAGCCTACAATCCTGATTGCTTTATTCCAACGGTTAAGCATGGAGGTGGAAGTGTGATGGTGGGGCAGCCATAACATGGTATTCTGCTGGTCCCATCGTTACTCTCAAAGGCCGTGTTGCCTCCGCCAACGATTATGTGAACATTTTAGGTGATTAGGTTCATTCCGTAATTCAGATCTTATTCGCCAACAATAATGCCATATTTCAGGATGTTAATGCATCGATTTACACAGCCACGACAGTGCAATCGTGGTATGAGGAGCATGCAGCTGAATTGCAGCGTCTTCCCTGGCCAGCACAGTCCCCGTACTTGAACAGTATCGAACCCTTTTGTGCAGTATTGGAGCGCAGACTCCGGAGCAGATTTCCTCCTCCGTACAGGAGTACAAGAGGTCCTGATCGATGAGTGGCATAACATCCCCACCTGGCTCAGATAATAACTGCAGCTGGTCAGTCAGTAAGCTCATCCCAATGGGCTAGCCCTCAAGCTGCAAGCGAGCAACTGAAAATCGTCCTGTGTTGAATAGCCTACGAGGTGTGGCTAGAAAAAAAACCGGACTAGTACTGGTGAAACAATAAAACGAATGCAATAAGGCTGAAAGTCGCGTGGCCTGTCACGTGACTCTCGCTCCGCCTACTGCTCGAGTTTCATCTGCCTCCTGCACTCAGTCTGCCCGTAGCGTCTGTTTTAAGTAGTTGACGTTTTGTCTGTGCGTCGGAAAATGTTGAGTGTACAGAAAGAACAGCGTGTTAACATCAAATTTTGTTTCAAACTAGGAAAATCTGCAAGTGAAACGTTTGTAATGTTACAACAAGTGTACGGCGATGATTGTTTATCGCGAACACAAGTGTTTGAGTGGTTTAAACGATTTAAAGATGGCCGTGAAGACACCAGTGATGACACTCGCACTGGCAGACCATTGTCAGCAAAAACTGATGCAAACATTGAAAAAATCGGTAAACTTGTTCGACACTTTCCTTGTCAACTCCTGTTAACTCAGACACTGCTGTGATTGTTAAACGGCGATCATGTCGAACAAGTTTACCGATTTTTTCAATGTTTGCATCAGTTTTTGCTGACAATGGTCTGCCAGTGCGAGTGTCATCACTGGTGTCTTCGCGGCCATCTTTAAATCGTTTAAACCACTCAAACACTTGTGTTCGCGATAAACAATCATCGCCGTACACTTGTTGTAACATTACAAACGTTTCACTTGCAGATTTTCCTAGTTTGAAACAAAATTTGATGTTAACACGCTGTTCTTTCTGTACACTCAACATTTTCCGACGCACAGACAAAACGTCAACTACTTAAAACAGACGCCACGGGCAGACTGAGTGCAGGAGGCAGATGAAACTCGAGCAGTAGGCGGAGCGAGAGTCACGTGACAGGCCACGCGACTTTCAGCCTTACTGCATTCGTTTTATTGTTTCACCAGTACTAGTCCGGTTTTTTTCTAGCCACACCTCGTATAGTTCGTATTTTACCAGAATTCTGAGCTATTTTTAAACTGCTTTCTTGTTACTTCACTTTCCAAATATTAAGAAACCTTTAGACTGATGTACGTAGCAATATATACTGAAGTGACAAAAGTCATGGGATAGCTCGTAACATCGTGTCGGACCTCCTTTTGCTCGGCGTAGTGCAGCGACTCGACGTGACATGAACTCAACAAGTCGTTGGATGTCCCCCGCAGAAACAATGAGCCACGCGGCGTCTATAGCTGTCCATAATTGCGAAAGTGTAAGCAGTACAGGAATTTCTTCGCAGGTTGACCTCTCGACTATGTTCCATAAATATTCGATTGGACTGATGTCGGGAGATTTGAGTGCCCAAATCATTTGCTCGAATTGTCCAGAGTGTTCTTCAGACTAGTCGCGAACAATTGTGGCCCGGTGACATGTTTGGGAACACGGAAGTCCATATGGAAATGCCGTGTGGCTAGGGCCTCCCGTCGGGTAGACCGTTCGCCTGGTGCAAGCCTTTCGAGTTGACGCCACTTTGGCGACTTGCGTGTCTATGGGGATGAAATGATGATAAGGACCACACAACACCCGGTCTCTTAGCGGAGAGAATCTTCGACCTAGCCGGGAATCGAACCCGGGCCGTTAGGTATGACATTCCGTCGCTCTGACCACTCGGCTACCATGGGCGTACATGAAGTCTACAAGTAGCCGAACAACCATTTCCAGTCAATTATCGGTTCAGCTGGATCACAGGACGCAGTCCATTCCATGTAAACACAGCCCACACCATTCTGGAGCCTCCGCCGACTTGCACAGTGCCTTGGTGACCACGTGGACCCACGGCTTTGTGGAGTCTGCGCCACAATCGAACCTTACCGTCAGCTCTTACGAACTGAAATCGGGGCTCATCTGACCAGGGCACGGTTTTGCAGTCGTCTAGGGTCCAACCGATATGGTCACAAGCCAAGGAGAGGCGCTGCAGGCGATTTCGTGCTGTTAGCGAAGGCACGCGTGTCTGTCGTCTGCTGCTATAGCCCATTAACATCAAATTCGCCACACTGTCCTAACGGATACGTTCGTCGTACGACCTACAGTAATTTATGCGGTTATTTCGGACGATGTGGCTTGTTGTTAGCACTGACAACTCTACGCAAACGCCGCTGCTCTCGGTCATGAAAGGAAAGCCATCAGGCACTGCGTTGTCTGTGGTAGGAGGTAGTGCCTGAAATTTGGTATTCTCGGCACACTCTTGACAAAGTGGATCTCGGAATATTGAATCCCATAACGATTTCGGAAATGGAGTGTCCCGTACGTGTAGCTTAGTGTGCATGGAAATACAGATTTTTGTTTAGAATCTTCACCACAATGCTCTGAAGTATGCCTGGTTCTCTGAAAACATGCGTCGATTTGCGCGGACTGCGCTGAAATTATGTACGTATGGTACCAACATTTCGTCACTACATGTCTACTGATTCTTGATTTGTCACCATCATTGCTAGCTCTTTAAAATTTTCATGCTAATCTTTTATGCTCTCCATATCTGGCAGGCCTCGACCCAGGCACTTCATTACTGTCTCTGAACTGTAATAGGCGGCGATGTTTCATGAAACCACAACTCAAAATCCGCTTTCTCCTGCATAGATAACATTGTGACAATAGCGCTCTTAAATTACGGCTCCTATAACGAGAGAGCCAAAGCCAAAGCCTTGCAGACAAACAAAAATTACGCGAAGCGAAATGTAGTGTGGGGAGTGCTATGCAATAGGCGTTCAATGAATTCGAAAGTAAAGCTCTATGTACTGACTTGGCAGAAAATCCTAAGAAATTTTGGTCTTATGTCAAAGCGGTAGGTGGATCAAAACAAAATGTCCAGACACTCTGTGACCAAAATGGTACTGAAACAGAGGATGACAGACTAAAGGCCGAAATACTAAATGTCTCTTTCCAAAGCTGTTTCTCAGAGGAAGACTGCACTACAGTTCCTTCTCTAGATTGTCGCACAGATGACAAAATGGTAGATATCGAAATAGACGACAGAGGGATAGAGAAACAATTAAAATCGCTCAAAAGAGGAAAGGCCGCTGGACCTGATGGGATACCAGTTCGATTTTACACAGAGTACGCGAAGGAACTTGCCCCCCTTCTTGCAGCGGTGTACCGTAGGTCTCTAGAAGAGCGTAGCGTTCCAAAGGATTGGAAAAGGGCACAGGTCATCCCCGTTGTCAAGAAGGGACGTCGAACATGTGCAGAACTATAGACCTATATCTCTAACGTCTATCAGTTGTAGAATTTTGGAACACATATTATGCTCGAGTATAATGACTTTTCTGGAGACTAGAAATCTACTCTGTAGGAATCAGCATGGGTTTCGAAAAAGACGATCGTGTGAAACCCAGCTCGCGCTATTCGTCCACGAGACTCAGAGAGCCATAGACACGGGTTCCCAGGTAGATGCCGTGTTTCTTGACTTACGCAAAGCGTTCGATACAGTTCCCCACAGTCGTTTAATGAACAAAGTAAGAGCATATGGACTATCACACCAATTGTGTGATTGGATTGAAGAGTTCCTAGATAACAGAACGTAGCATGTCGTTCTCAATGGAGAGAAGTCTTCCGAAGTATGAGTGATTTCAGGTGTGCCGCAGGGGAGTGTGGTAGGACCGTTGCTGTTCGCAATATACGTGAATGACCTTGTGGATGACATCGGAAGTTCACTGAGGCTTTTTGCGGATGTTGCTGTGGTATATCGAGAGGTTGTAACAATGGAAAATTGTTCTGAAATGCAGGGGGATCTGCAGCGAATTGACTCATGGTGCAGGGAATGGCAATTGAATCTCGATGTAGACAAGTGTAATGTGCTGCGAATACATAGAAAGAAAGATCCCTTATCATTTAGCTACGATATAGCAGGTCAGCAACTGGAAGCAGTTAATTCCATAAATTATCTGGGAGTACGCATTAGGAGTGATTTAAAATGGAATGATCATATAAAGTTGATCGTCGGTAAAGCAGATGCCAGACTGAGATTCATTGGAAGAATACTAAGGAAATGCAATCCGAAAACAAAGGAAGTAGGTTACAGTACGCTTGTTCGCCCACTGCTTGAATACTGCTCAGCAGTGTGGGATCCGTACCAGATAAGGTTGATAGAAGAGATAGAGAAGATCCAACGGAGAGCAGCGCGCTTCGTTACACGATCATTTAGTAATCGCGAAAGCGTTACGGAGATGATGGATAAACTCCGGTGGAAGACTCTGCAGGAGAGACGCTCAGTAGCTCGGTACGGGCTTTTGTTGAAGTTTCGAGAACATACCTTGACCGAGGAGTCAAGCAGTATATTGCTCCCTCCTAGGTATATCTCGCGAAGAGACCATGAGGATAAAATCAGAGAGATTAGAGCCCACAGAGAGGCATACCGACAATCCTTCTTTCCACGAACAATACGAGACTGGAATAGAAGCGAGAACCGATAGAGGTACTCAAGGTACCCTCCGCCACACACTGTCAGGTGGCTTGCGGAGTATGGATGTAGATGTAGATTTAGATGTAGAGACTATACAGTAATTATATGCCAGTATTCCAAGAAGAATCGCAGCTGTATTACGGTCAAATGGGTGTCCAACCCCTTATTAATAAACCATTCCCAAGTAAGTACAGGTGTTCACATTATTTTGCCTATCCCTTGTAATACCCCCCCCCCCCTCCCCACACACACACACGGAAATGCACACAACTTAATCAGTAAAGAAGGATCTGAATCTCTAGAAGACAATGGAACCATTGTGAAAATCGTAAATAATAATTCATGTTTCCTCTAGGCGACTAATTGACTGTGCCAAATACCTTCTACGCTCAGGAGGAAAATGCGAAAATTATCTGCTATAGCTGTAGGCGCTCAGAGGTTTAGCGATCTTAATGAACGTTTAGAAGTAAGAAGGTTGGAACGCTGACGGTGTTCGCTAGGATTAAGTTATACTGATGTCTGAAGGCAAGAAACGACAAGGATGTGAATGGCGCCAAGTAGTATATCCGTCAGCCAAAGAGGCCGGCAATGCAGAGTGCAAAGCGACCACGACAGGCAGGCAGCGACGCGCACTGCGCAGGTGATACATGCCCGCGCCTGAAGATGAGTGGCTCATTAGAAACGCCGCCTGCGCCAGCTGTCCTAAACAACGGCTGTCCCGCCGGAGTTATGCGCCGGCCGCGCCATTGTTCGCTGCTGCAGCATCTCCCCCACCCACACACTCAAAGGCCGGCCGGAGGAGGCGACGTGCTCAGGCATGCGCAGCCAATCCCGCACTACAGCCGCGCCGCAAGAATGCGAGCCGGATAAGCGTCGGCCTCTGCACTGCCAGAAGAACCAGATACGTTAGGTATTCGACTGCAAATCGATCAACCGTCTAAGTTACAAAATTAATCGTTCACATTTTCTGATTTTTTATCTGCTTATCACACATGTTCCTCCTTCGTATGTCTATCTTACCACAGCAATCCCCCCCTCCGCCCATCTAAAACGAGTCTTATTCTTATTGAAGCTTTTAAGCTGATGACACGGCCGTTATATGAATACCTAATTATTTATGGTTCCTTTTTACTGTTTGACCACCATTTTTCCAAATATCAGAAGTACGGTCAGTTTTGAGAAGGACACCTTAACACGGTGCATAATCTATCCACTCTGCGCGCCCTGGTCTTCCGCATCTACTATTGGAGTGGATTTATGTTCGGACCAGAAATCCAGCGCGGGAGGCAGTCGGTCGTGGAAAAGGCGGGAATAGGGTGTATTGTCACGTACCCTCGCGATTGTACCCCCTCAGAATGCAGGAATCGCACGTATTATGAGGAGTAGTTGCCTGTCGAATCTATGCACCAGGGCTCCAGGTAATGGCTACTACGCCAGGTAGCCTTTGTCGTTGCGGGGTGGCGCCAGTGCGGAGAGCCTCGGATCGGAGTGAGTGGCATCAGGGCGGATGATCCGCAGTGAAACGGATCAAAGTCACCCCTCACTGGTGGCCGTGCCAACACGTTCGTCTCAGCGGATAGAAAACAAGACCTGGATGTAGAGGCTTTCCGTCGTTGGCCGCGCCATGGTATCAGAATCGGGCAAGGAGAAATACAGGTGGCATGTTCCAGAACTGACGGAGAATCTTTCGCAACAATGAAGCCACTGGTTTTCGTTGAAAATGTTGAGGGTCGGTACGGAGAAGTCGCTGCAACTGGGAAGACAAGAAATGGATCTTTCTTGAATGTTAACCAATCATAGGCACTTCAGGCTCATGACAAGATCAGGGATGTAGCAATTACCGTCTGTCCTTATAATTAACTCAATTCCATCGGGACCTAACGCTACAAACTAATCAATTGCGTGCTGACCTAGAGCAGCGTAAAGTCAATTTTGTTCTTTGCGTACAGAGGGAACCTAAGAGTAACAGGGTGGACACAACTTTCATTCTAGCCTTTGATGGCAGTCTTTTACCCGGGAAAGTTAATACCATGTTTATAGGTGTGATCTGAAACCCTATTTTCCTTCTCCTGTAAGATAGTTTCGCTGCAGATGTTTGAACACATATCTTCCCGCCGTACCTGCTAGGCTACTTTGAAGCCTGCAACAGGACAAGGTATGAGGGCAGCCTTTGCGAAAAAAAAAAAAAAAAATCCTACGTGCGTAAACAGCCCAGAACACCATCTCCCTCGTTCACCTACACGTCTAGTTTTCATGAGGGAGAAGAAAGTCCAGTCCACCGTGTATTTTATCAAGACGCTAAGAAGAAGTTTGAACGACTCCGTCCTATCGCTGACATTGTTTCAAAATTCACACCTAGCGCGATGACGAGGTCTCATACAGAAACCCGAGGCCCTGGCCGCATGTTAGTGGCTACTTTTCAGTCGAGGGACATGACACCAGCTCCCTCGCCCACGCGACCACATCATCTCATCGGTGCCGCAGCAGTTGCCTCGTCCTCGGGTATCATCAAGGTGCTTCCCTGCCACGATGAAATAAACCAGCAGTCTACTACCACCCAGTGGCCGGCAAAGCGACAGGCCGCGGGTCGTAGGAAAGAACTATCCTCCTCTGTCCGAAATGTCAAGATAGGAAAAATCATCATAAAACAAAACGTCAAAGGGACAAGAAGGGCAAATTGAAAAATCGAACTGTCCTGCTCCGGTCAAACTGGCCCCCATATGCTCCAAGATTGAGCCAGTGAACACCGATGAAAAACCGCACATTCAGGTGAAATACAACTCAGCAGCAAAGTAATTCGTACCCCCGTTTCCCTGCGCTTCTTTCTCAGATCTCATTCTACTGTTTCTTCAATTGAACCGTAATGACTAGCATCCCAACCTAGACGGATTCCGTCCATTAATGGTTACTTACTCTGCAGTTGGCGAGAGACTGTAGTACACTCTGTCCTCACAAACTCAACTCACTACTGTTAAAAATTACGAATCCCACTGTACAAGTGGCATTAAAAATGAGAGGCCGTCTAGAGGAATCTGCACGCTCATCCGATCTGAGACTTTCAGTGCGCCGGTGCGACTAACTATTGCTTTAGAAGACGTGGCTCTTCGCGTCTACCTGTCAGGTAGAGTATGTGATATCTGTCTGCCCCAAACAAATCTACAACCTTTCACGAGGTGGTGGCGCTAGTGGCATAGCTGCCTCCAGCCTTCCTCCAACTGGGGGACTTACACTCTCACAGTTCTCTGCGGAGCAGCCAAACCATAAGCCAAGTAATGCAGCATTTATTAAGTAATACAGCATTTATTTCAGGACTGGAAGTCTGCTCCCTTAACATTGGAGCTGTAACACGTTTCAGTACACCCAGGGGTTCTCAGCTATAGACACACTGTCCAGCCACATAAAGGTGACCACCTTTTGCAGCGTGGACCACTGTGCTGCGCATGAAGAGAGTCAATAAGTACCGACAAGGATGCAGAGCCATGCTGTCCCCAGTGCAATGGCCAGATGGCGTGAAAACCCGACTGAGGTGTTCCCACAGATTCTCCCCTGGTTTAAATGGGCTGTTTGGTGGCCAGGGAAGAACGGTACACTCCTGTCGCTTTTCGAACGACGCGGATACACTGCGAGCTGCGTGAGACGCTGCATAGTCCTCCTCGTAGATGCCATCGTGCCGAGGAAAAACTAACTGCATGTAGCTGTGGACATGTTCCCCAGGGATAGATGGAAACTTATGTTGATTAATTGTGCCTTCCAGAATGACGACATCACCCAGGGAATAGAACGAAAACATTCCGCAGACCATTACTGTTGAAGGGCGTTTGCTTTCAGACATGTCACATCATACACACCAACGGCCATCTCTTCGGTGTCCGGTGGATTCATCTTAAAAGGCCACCTGCACCAATCAGTGGACGTCCAGTTGCTGTTCTGGCGTACAAATTCCAGCCTTCGTTGCCGATGAACTGCAGTCGGCATGGGTGCACGAACCAGGGCCCTGCTGCGTAGGCCTAAACGCAGCAACAGTGGCTGAACGATCAGTAAGGATTCACTGTTGGTAGCCCTTTGGTTCATCTGGGCGGTCAGCTGTTTAACAGTTGCACGTTTATTCGTTCGTACGCTTTGTCGTCTACGGCCCATGGTGCACAACAGCTACCTCGGTGCCGATTTTGGATAGCGCACGGTATACTTCAACCACGGAAGCACGTAAACAATTTACAAAAAACAGTTTACAGGCTTAATCGTTTCGAAAGTGCTTCCACCCATGGTCCGAAAGGAAATGATCATCCCCACTTGGACGTCAGACATATCGCTCCGATTCCACATTACAACGGCTGCACCGTTTTCATCGATCCCGGAGACCCTTCATACACTCACTACTGCCAGTACTGCCACCTGCCGTGTGCGAGTGGTCATTATGCGTTGACGTTGAAAATAAGGCGGTGATCACATTAATGTGGCTGGACCGTGCATTACAGTCTGCAGCCCGACCACTCTTAATCCAATGGTGAGCACGAGCCACCACGTTTCTATCAGTTTCGCGCGTCGCCAACACCTGGTCGCTGTGTACAATAATATCTGGCGCCGTCACATCCTGTCTACACTGCATGACTGGGACTTCCGGGACTGTTTACCGATTTTAATCTAGAATTTCCTATCCACCGACGATTCTGGGTCAGGACAGGTTCATCCCTCAGCAAGCAATACAGCAGGAAACTGGAGTCCCGCAGGGATCGGTTCTAAGCGTAACGCTCTTTGCTATCGAAATCGATGCAACTACAACTGCAGTGAGACCCGTGCACCAGCTCTCCACCATTGCGTCAACTTTAGGGAACCAAAGACTATGCCAGTCGTCGTGTTGATTTTGTACATGGAAACTGACAGCCTCACATCGCGTTACATGGTCGGTATTTCATCACCCGTCCTCACTCTGTTATCTACACCAAACTATCTGTACCGATGTGCAGAGCTATTTTAACACATGTGCGTGGCAATGATATGGTTTCAAAGTTTGCAGTTCAGTTACATATTTGATAATGTGCTCACTGTGTCTTTTGGTATTGGACTATTGGAAAGGGTATACAAACAGAAGTATGAACCATATCCACATGTTGCACTTGACCAGTGTGCATACTGTTCCTTTCCTCTGTGGTTTAATCACTCCACTGAAATGTGAATTTTGATGACGAATAAGGGAAGAACGTACGAAAACAAAGTAACTTTAGCAGCTTTTATTTAGGGTAATATGACTCTATAAATTCTGCAGGTTGTCAACTTACATTGTTTCAAACAAATATTTAGCTTTTTGCCGAAAAGACATCATTTACGACGATTGTGAGTTTGCTGGTCATAAGTGTTTGTTGCACGGCACTGTTTCTTCAGTGGCGTGCAGTCCGTAGTCATTAGATGCGTTAACCTCCAAACATCGATTGCACACAAATGCAAGAGCTTTATAGACAAATGACTTTGATGGGTGGTAGAGCAGACACGTCTCCATATTTTAAAATTATTTTTACTCGGTTTTAGCCATTCGAGCAAGGATAGTTTTCTTTTTATCAGCAAAGGAAGACATTATTACTCATTTTGGCTTTGGAAATAATGCGAAGCGTGTACACTTCCACTGAAAAGAAACTGCTTTTACAGTCTCGTTTCACTTTATTTACCGAAACTGCAGCTACATACGACAGCTGTACATAGTCTAGCAAACGACCCCAGTGGCCAGGTACAAAGCACTGCTGCCTGAGACTGTACCCTCGGCATGTCCTCGGAATAGGAAGCCGTTTAGCAGGCGAGATTTCGTGTTACGAAACGAGTGACCGGCCCGTTTGACATTTGCTTCGACAGCAGTACGTAGTGTTCCGCCACAGCCGGAGTACGGACGTGCGGTGGCGGCAGTCGTGCGTGAGCTATTGCTGCGTGGGGCGTTACCCTGGGCGGCTGCGTTACGCAAGCGCAGCCCGCATTCGCACTTCCGCTGAGTTCGTCAGCACTGGACGCACCTCCACCCATTGTCATCTGCAATCTTCCGAAGTTGCACCAAGTAGCTGCTAAGGTACCTCCCTACACTGCAACTCCGAATGCAGCGGTATTCATATTTCTGATCCACAATACTCAGGACCATATCACAGCTGACACACCAACTCAAGCACGTGCAAAGTTCGCCCAAAGTTTTTCTAGGACTATGAACTCTTCGGGTTCCTAGTAATGTGTGGAGTATATAAGAAGCCGTGCTTTCGCTTGCAGCATCGCGAACGAAAAAAGCTGATTTATATAGTGTGTATAATATGTGATACAACGGCACTGCACGGATGCTGAAGCTACCGTGCAGCGCTGTTGTATCATATATTATACACACTATATAAATCAGCTCTTTTCGTGGGGGATGCTGCAAGTGTAAGCACGCCATCGTCAATTAGTGTCTGGGCTGCTGCAGTGGGAGGAGCAGGGGGAGGGGGGGGGGGGGGGGACAAGCCCCGCCACCTCCTCGCACGGAAACCAGCACACCAGAATCAACACTGTATTCACACTGCCTACTGTAATTAGTATACACAGTTCAATCTCATTATTGTGGCCCAAGCCTATGTTCGACGCCAACCTGCAATAAACACTCACAGACGGCAGGTGGCAGCACTAGCAGTGGAGGGGAGGGGGCGGGTGGGAGGACGCGGAGAACAGCGCAGTTCTTGTTGTAATACGGAAATGGAGCGGTTTATCTCACATCCAAAAGGACGTGCTTGTTGGCTTTCGGGCCAAAGGTGGAAGATTTCCAAAACGGCGTATTATGTAAACTGTTCTGATGTCGGCGTGCATGGCAAAATAACGCTATCCAAAATCAGCGTCGAGGCGACTGTCGTACACCAACGGCCATAGATCACAGGCGTGAGCGACGGCTGCGGGGATGTGTATCAGCGAATAGGCGTGCAACTGTTGAACAGCTGACCACCAAGATGAACCAAGGGCCTACCAACGGTGTCTCCTCAACGACCGTTCAGCGAACGTTGCTGCGTATAGGCCTCCGCAACAGGCGCCTGGTTGATGCACCCATCTAGACTGCTGTTCATCGGCGACGAAGGGTGGGATTTGCACGCCACTACCGCAACTGGACGTCCACTGACTGGCCACGGATCGACTTTTCAGGAGAATCATGTTTTATGCACCACAAGATTTGAAACGTCTTTAGCGAAGACCTTCCAGCAATCATCGTAAGGGTCTAGGCCGGTGGAGGGAGCGCAATGGTTTGGGAAATTTTTGTGGTACACCCTGCATGCTTTCGCCATTCAGGGAGGCACAAGGAACCAACACGAGTACGCATCTATCCACCCCTACTTGCAGTTTGGCTTTCCCCGCACTGTGGCATCTAACAGCAGGACAATGCAACGTTTGGTTCGAGGAGCGCCAGGACGAGTTTTCCGTACTTGAGAATCTGTGGGACTACGTCGATCAGGATGTACACATCTTGAATTGTGAACCGAGAAACGTAGCACAGTTGGCCAGGCCAGGGCGCTGCAGTCGGTGTGGCTCGGTAGCTTCCAGAGCCTCGATGACTCTTCCTGGGCGTCTCGCAGCGTTCCCATCGGCAGAAGTTGCTTCTTCAGGCTTTTGACAGGTGGTCACTTAAATGCGACTGTGAGCTGTGTAGTTCTCTGCTAAAAGTTGGTAAAGGGCGGAAGGAATCCGTACTGGCCCGAAGTCATCCGATTGTCACCGATTCCTCCATGCCCAGAAAGGTGTCAAGTTACATTGTGTTTACTTTCCTTCTCTTTCCATTCGCGCATGGAGCGCGGCTGCTCGAAAGTGTCTGTACCCACTGTAATTAGTCTAAGTTGATTTGCGATACGGATCGGACTAAAGTATGTTCATAGGTTCCTCACCTAAGACTGGTTCTACAAATTGGTAGGCACGTTTTCGCGCGGGATACTTGAATAATATCTTCTAGTGTCTTCCAATTCAGATTTTTCAACAATTCCGTCACGCTCTCCCATAATTCAAATAAATTTGTAACCTGCGGACGGTAGACACGACTGTAGTGGCAGAGCATAGAGTAGACGAAACACACATATTCAATTTCGAACGAAGTTGCTGCGTCGTGTCACTCTTTATAGAGGCGGCAGAAAGAGGCGTGGATACCGATAATGTCACCTGAGAGAACAGTTAAAAAAAAAAAAGGTTCAAATGGCTCTAAGCACTAAGGGACTCCAAAAAAAATGTTCAAATGTGTCTTAAATCTTATGGGACTTACCTGCTAAGGTCATCAGTCCCTAAGCTTACACACTACTTAACCTAAATTATCCTAAGGACAAACACACACACCCATGCCCGAGGGAGGACTCGAACCTCCGCCTGGAGCAGCCGCACAGTCCATTGGGACTTATCATCTGAGCTCATCAGTCCCCTAGACTTAGAACTAATTAAACCTAACCAACCTAAGGACATCACACACATCCATGCCCGAGGCAGGATTCGAACCTGCGACCGTAGCAGCAGCGCGGTTCTGGACTGAAGCGCCTAGAACCGCTCGGTCACAGTGGCCGGCGAACAGTTTTCAACTTCTTTTTACGTGAGTCACGGCTTTAGCTGGGATAGGATAGGATAGAATGTGGTAGGATAGAACATGATACGTGAATGGGCAAATTCTGCAGGAACGCCACTGTCTGAGAGCAACGCAGACAGCGGAGGGAACGGATAGGCAATAGCAGGGCTCGACGCACAGGTCCCCTTTGGACATGTTTCAGAAAATGGAAATAAATACAACTGTGACAGTGGAACTACAGTGATTTTAATACTTGTGCTCTTGAACTGTATTGTTCCGTGGTTCCGAAGATATTAGGAAGTTAAGAAAAGAGTGTTCTGCACCTAAATCACTATTCTGCAATTCGCATTCAAGTGTGTTGCAGAGGGTTCACAGAACAACTTACAGACTATTTTTGAATAGCGCGTCAAAATCAACAGCTAAATCTTCCCCTGTGGGTTCAGATTTCTTTCATTTACCCCTATGTAAGTAGGAGTCAAAAAAATATTTTTGCATTAAGAGGTTAAATTCGTGATTGAAATTTTGTGAAAATATATCACTACAACGGAAAACGCCTTTCTTTTAATTATTCGCTCCACAGCTCGCGTATCATATCCGTGGCACTTTCTTCCCTATTTCGCGTTAATACGTAATGAGCTGCGCTAAGTCGAACTGTTTCCATATCCTCCGTCAGCCCTATCTGGTAAAGACACCATACCGTGCAGTAAAACTCTAGCAGAGGATGGACGGGCATAAACTAGACAGTATCATTAGCAGATTTACTGCATTTCTAAGCGTTCTTCCAATCAGACGCAGTCTTTGGTTCACCTCCACCACAAATTTTCTATGTGATGGTTCCAATTTAAGTAGTTCGCAGTTTTATTGATCTTCTGGTGACTTTATTAGACGGTAAGCGACAGCACTGTCTGCAGACCTAAAAGAGGTGACCACATTGTACTCCAAATGGTTTATTAGACGGCAAACGACAGCATCGTCTGCAGACAAAATAAGAGCAGAGTTCACACTATACTGCAAATCGTTTGTATAGATAAGGAACTACAGAGGCAGTCTGATACTTTCTTGGGAAACATCAGTTATCTCATCTGTTTCACTCGATGTATTCCCGCAGATTACTTCGAATTGTGTCCTTTCTGACGGGAAATCACAAATCCGGTCTCACAACTGAAACGATACTCCATAGGCAAGCAATTTGATTAGAAGCCGCTTGTGAAAAATCTTCTGGGAATCTAGAAATATGGAATGAATCTGAGATCCCCTATGCATAGCGCTCATTATTTCTTGTGAATAAAGAGCCAGTTGTATTTGACAAGAGCGATATTTCCTGACTCCGTGATGACTGTCTGTCAATAGAGTATTTTCTTCGAGGTAATTAATAACGTGTGAACACGGTGTATGTTCAAAAACATTACTGCACGTTCATGTCCGTGATGTGCGTCTACAGTCCAGCGGATTACTTCTGTTTCCTTTCTTGTGTATCGGTGTGCATGCGCAACTATCCAGTCCTTAGGTACTGATTTTCGTTGAGCCAGCGCTTGTATGTGATTGTTAAATATGGACCTATCACAACAGAAGACTCCAAAAAGAATCTTGACTGGTATGAAGTTTGGACAGGGAGATTTGCTTTAAGTAAGTGATTTAAGTTTCTTCGTTCCAACAATTATGTTTGCTTCTAAGTTCCCCGTGTTGGCAGCTGTGCTTTTGATTCAAATCCTCAAGTACTTATTGCATCTTTTTTGGTGAAGGCATTTCAGAAACCGTGTTTAGCAACTCCGCTTTAGAGATGGTGCCACCAGTAACATTACGATTGCTATCGCGTCTTACCGCTGGTGTGCTTCACATACGATCAGAATATCTGGATTTTTTGCCAGTTCTCGAGACAGTATTTAGTTTTTGGAACTGTTTAAAGTATCTCACACTGAATTGCATGGTAAATTTCGAGATTCTGTAAAACATAGCCAATCTTAGAGATTTTGCATTCTTTTAAATGTGGTGTGTTTTTAATTTTTTTTTTTATTCTTTTTCTTTATTGCTTCAGCAACAGTGTCATGACCTGTTTTGTGTACCATAGGGGATCTGCTCGGTCTCTTAGTTTATCTGGTATGAATCAATTGCTTTCAATACTATTTGTTTGAATGAAAGCAACGTTTGGTCTACAGTTAAATAATCAGTTTGCGAAGAATGAAGAATGTCCCTTATGAAGCGAAATTTTATCTGCTTTTTTACATAGATATATTTCTCGTTGTGTTATTTCGGATCAAGTGATATTATTTTAGAATTTTTCTAAATGTGATAAAACTGGCGTAGGCCTCATACTGGAGTCGTAGTTGTGATTGTATAACGTTGTTTCAGGGCGTAAGGAGGGTTGGTGGCCATTATCCTAACAATTTTATGAGTATACTACTGTAGAAGATTGACCCGTTATGCTAACAAAATACTAGTTTGAAAGGAGGTGATCTAATTATGTCGTACAACAGAGCGGATTTCTGTGCGTTATACATCGTCTGAAGAAGTCTAACCACAACGGCAACATTTAGCATCACATCGTGACGAGCAGTGAAGAAATGTTGCATCAGTGTATGAGCTTATCATCATGTGGACAAGTTCCTGATACTGTGTAAGTATGTGAAACATACCTAGAAATGATATGTCGATGCAGGGAAGAGCGTCATTGTTGCCAAATATGAGCGTTTTGACGATGGTTGCTTGGTCTAGAGGCATCACGTTACCCACTCCTTCCCGTCTTTTTCCCCCTTCTAATCACGGGAAGGGTGAAGGGAGAAAGACTGTCGGCAAGACTTAATATCAGGCCGAACCTCGCTAATTTTCTGTCGTGACCATTTTTGTATTAGCAGAAGAGCCAACACCGTGTTACGAGTGGAGGCCGAAATGCACGCGTGCTCACGCGGGCTGGCGTGAGGAGGGAAGAACTATACTGACGTGAGGTCTGGAACATGACAAGGAATGAGAATTCAGAAAGTAGGCGTAATTAGTTTGATACCTAACTTTAATCCATTAATGATGAACGTCGCTCTTGACGGTACATGATTCACAATATCTGTTCAGAATACATTCTTGAACATAGTTCTTATAGTAACTGAATATGGCGCCTTGCTAGGTCGTAGCAAATGACGTAGCTGAAGGCTAAGCTAAACTGTCGTCTCTGCAAATGAGAGCGTATGTAGACAGTGAACCATCGCTAGCAAAGTCGGCTGTACAACTGGGGGCGAGTACTAGGGAGTCTCTCTAGACCTGCCGTGTGGCGGCGCTCGGTCTGCAGTCACTGATAGTGGCGACACGCGGGTCCGACGTATACTAACGGACCGCGGCCGATTTAAAGGCTACCACCTAGTAAGTGTGGTGTCTGGCGGTGACACCACAACCATAACATGAGATGTGTCTGGAAGGAAGTTTTGGAACGTTTTTAATTTTAATAGCAAGCCGTTTTGTGTCTAACGGAGGAGGTCAGTAGCACAAGGAGGAAAGACTCATCAGATACAGACATTGTAATGCATTTCAAACAGCGCCAGGTAGGAAATAAAGAAGACTGAAACTGCTTCTTGTATTTGATCAAAAATCGTGGCATCAAAGTAATTCTTGAGGAGCTGAGGTACAGGTTGTTTGTAAATTAATTATACAAAAGTAACCTTTAATTACGGAAAGGGTAAATAACTTACAGAGATTTTTGATAAAGCTCTGAATGCAGTATACCTTCAAGTTTTATACCCGCTTAACAATGTTAGATCCCAACGTTCCTGCTAGGTGGCACGCGCGATCGAGTTATTTCAACAGTCATCATGGAGTCGTACAATGGTGCAGAGCGTGTGCAGTGTTGTTTATGGTTTAATGAAGCCAAATCCGTTACCGTAGTTCAGAGACAATTCAGGACTAAATAACGCAGGACACCACATCAAAGACAAACTGTTATTAATTGTTACAACTGTTTCACCGAAAGTTGTCGCGTGCCGACTTGCAGTAGCGGAACAATATTGTGGCCACCAAGACCACCCAGTTTAACCCCAGTCAGCTTCTGTGTATGGGGTTACATTAAAGACAGTGTGTTTGTTCCTCCGCTTCCGGGAAACGTAGATCAGTTGCTACAGCGAATAACACAAGCAGTTGCCACCATACATCAAGACTTGCTTCATAGGATTTAGCAGGGAACTGATTATAAATGGGACATTTGTCGTGTTACAAAAGGTAGCCACATTGAAAATCTGTAAATAGAGCCTGAGGATATATTGCATTGTATCAGACATTTCTGTAAGTTATTTTCTTTTCACATTTAAAGGTTTCTTATGTATAACTAATTTATAAATACCCTGTAGTTTCCCAAAGTTACCAGGCGATTGAAATCGTCCGCAAGACGCAGCGTTTCGAGAAGTCTGTACGGTTGCTACTTCTGACGAAGTTAAGGCGGTAGTAGATAGTGAACAGTTCGTATTGTCAACGACTATCCCCGTTGGTAGCCCAGGAAACACTACACCCTAGCTACGTTAATGGACATGTCCCGTAAGCAGCCTCATTCCCCCAGCAGCTGCCCGGATCCGACTGCGCCTGTAATTTCTGACGACGCCGTCGCACATTAAGAAAACCCATTTGACGGCGGCGTATCATTGCGGTGCGCGAGTTCCCACTGCGCGCCCAGGTAATAGGCCGAGCACAGCGATCGCGGCCGACATAATGCAAACGGTAGTATCTCCCAGCCTCGACATAGCCTGGGGTGCATGACCAGCTCAGAGCTCGCGGCCGACGTAATGCGGACGGCAATATCTCCCAGTCTCTCCATAGCCTCCGGTATATGCCCTGATCTGCGTCTGGAATCATGCACAGCTGCGGTACAAAGTCAGCTCCGTTCTCTTACAAGAAGAGGTCCCCAGGGGTGGGATAGAGTTTTTGAAACCATCTATATATACGGTGATGTAGGTTAGAGTCCTATGTACCTCACCCTACAGCTATTCACCCTGGTGGTCCCTCGTCCGCGTAATTGACGAAAAAAAAGTAGTTTTGCGCGCTGTTCTAGATGCTTAAAATTGATAGTTGTACGCATAGTGACGGTTATATCATAGTGATTGACAGATGAGCCTCCCGTACAGAAGGTTGTGGGTTTGAATCTCGTCTGATGCTTCAAATGTCAGGCTTCACTGATTTGTGCTTAATTTTTTGTTATTTTTGTACTAATTTTGATTTAATTTCTTCCATTTGATCACCTTATATTTTCGTCCATGTTATTGCATTCACTTTTTCTATTCCTCATTTTCCTCATTTATTTATAATCCCTTTCGTTTGAATCTTCATCTGCGTTATTTTGTCCGAATTTGCGTTAAATGTTGTATGACGTTCACCGTCCAAAAAATGTGCATCTTTTATGTAAGGAAAAATACATTTTTGACACAATTGTACAGGGAATATACATAGACTACTTCGTCTTTTATTTTTTAACCGATAGATCGGCATCTGCAAACGTTTAAATATTGTGATACAGGAATAAAAATAATTAAAATCAAATTCACAAAGATTCCAAATGAAAACATAATGGTAGGAAGAAAGAATAAGAACAAACGAAAAAGTTAATGCGATGATTAAAGCGACGTGTAAAGAATTAACAGTTTTAAAAATACGCATTTATACAAAATTAATCGATTAAGAATAATGATCACAGTCATTTCTATAAATATTTTTAAACGTTTGAAGCACCTGACAAGGTTCAAACTCACAATTGTTTGTATCTGAGGCTCATACGCTAATTACTATGCTACAGCACCACTATCTACACAAGTATCAAATTTAACGCTCCAGAATAACAAACAAAATCAAGAAATATTTTTTTCAGTCTTTGATCACAATATAAATTTTGGGGTGAAAAACAGTTCTGACCTTGCTAATGTAATTAAAGACATGCATATTCCAAATAATGCGACACTAGCTTCCCTAGATGTAAAAAAACCTCTACAGTAGAGTCCTCATAAAGGAAACGATTCAGATCATTAAACGTAATCTGCTAACTCGTAACAAGATTAGTACTGCAGAATACACAGAATTAATAGAACTTTTAGAATTTGCTTTAACTTATAACTATCTTGCCTTCAATGGTAAAATATATCAACAAAAAGATGGTCTTGGGATGGGTAACAGTTTGGCTGGTACGTTAGCGGACATAAGTTCTTTGCTAAGTTTCCACAACTAAAAGACAAGACTATAAATTATGAACGTTATGTCGATGACATCTTGCTACTGTTGGAGGGTGACGAGACTGAGGTTACCGCATTTGCTCAAGCCACAGGCAGCATGCACCAAAAAATAGATTTTACTACAGAAATAGAAGAAGCGGGCGCCATTAACTATATAGACCTTACTATTAAGAAGGTTGATAACAAGCATAAATTTTCGATTTTCAAAAAGCCTACATGCACAGATACTATTATCGGTGTCAGTTCATGCCATCCGAAACGATATAAAAGGGCCTTTTTCACCTCTATGATCTACCGACTCTTTCGATTACCATTGGCCGACAATGAAATATGCCAAGAACTTAGTATATTAAACCAAATTGCAGTAGCCAACAGTTTCTCAGCAAATGATGTCATGCGCACATACAACAAGTTAAAAAAAAAAACAGAAAGTAAATAGTAAGCAGACCTACAATCACCCAGAAAAAAGAAATAATAAAGAAAAACTGAAAATTATTCCAATGAAATTTTACAGAAAAATGTCCCAACAAATAGAAAAGTGTTTGTGTAAAGCTAAGGTTAGATGTGGTTTTCAAGTTAACAGCACTCTGAAACTCAGTGTGAAACATAATTTGAGTAATAATTCTGATAAATTTGATGGTTCTGGGGTTTACAAGTTCGTTTGTAGCGGTTGTGACAAATTTTATATCGCTCAAACTGGCCGTTCTTTTATAATAAGATTCAGGGAGCATTTGCAGGCACATAACAAAAGTGCATTGAGAATGGATTTGGCAGTTGTATGCGTATTCTACACAGGACGGAGA
The DNA here is from genome assembly GCF_023898315.1 of Schistocerca nitens. NCBI lineage: Eukaryota > Metazoa > Arthropoda > Insecta > Orthoptera > Acrididae > Schistocerca > Schistocerca nitens. Next base: position 923,517,426 of record NC_064617.1, on the reverse strand, counting down.
AGGGTCACGCTCTCGAGTTGTTGGAGAAGTGGGAGACTTACAAGGCCAAAACGCATGAATTGAAAAAAATGGTTCAAATGGCTCTGAGCACTATGGGACTTAACATCTATGGTCATCAGTCCCCTAGAACTTAGAACTACTTAAACCTAACTAACCTAAGGACATCACACAACACCCAGTCATCACGAGGCAGAGAAAATCCCTAACCCCGCCGGGAATCGAACCCGGGAACCCGGGCGCGGGAAGCAAGAACGCTACCACACGACCACGAGCTGCGGACCATGAATTGAAGACATAAAGTCTGTATACGAGTCCAAGCTCATTTTATTTTTGGCACTTATATTTTCACAAGTCCGTCTTGATCACATAGATTTCTTTACACTTTATGACCAGTTTCGGCTTATTGCCATCTTCAGATCGTTAACTATTCTGATATAAATCATCGTCAAGTTAAACATGTGACGCACATGTTTAACTTGATAATGATTTATATCGGAATATAACGACCTGAAGATGGCAATAAGCCGAAACTGACCATAAAGTGTAACGAAATCTATGTGATCAAGACCGACTTGTGAAAATGAAAGAGCTAAAAAGCATGAGCCCACAAGGATAATCAACAGACAAAGCGATTTTGGGCCCAGCGCCTACTTTGCTTTGTTTGATAAACATACTATGATAACCACTTTTATTTTCTTTATTGTAATTTCATTCACCTGCCCCATATGGGCAGGGGAGAGCTGTCAGCAGCACAGTTCACCGCTCTTCAGCCAATTAGCTTTACAAAAATACAGAAGGGTGATTACATAAAAAATGGGGACATAAAAAACACAGTAAAAGGAGATGATGGGAGTTAAACTATACTAAGATGGAGAAATGCACTGGGGGGCAGTTAAAAAGTCGACATAAAGTTAAAAGAACACAGCTGGCAAATCAAAGTGCACTTTAAAAAACTCTGGAGGCAAACACAAGTCAGCCACAGGATGAAAATCATCCAGAGCAAGACACTTAAATAAACACTGGAAACGACTTTTTGGAGCACTCATGAAAAAAAAAAGAAACAGGATGAAAATCATACAGAGCAAGACACTTAAAAAACACTGGAAACGACTTTTTGGAGCACTCATGGAAAAAAAAGAAACCACTTGTTGGGACCAACCGAGGGACTGGAGGCTGGAGAGGAGGAAAAAAGAGGGTAGGAAGGTGCAAGGGGGGGGGGGAGGGAGAAACAGGAAGAAAGGGGGCAGGAGGCGCACCAAGAGGCAGGAGATGGGCAGGATGGGAGATGAAGAGGAAAGGCAAGGCAGAGAGACTGAAGTGGAACACAGGAGAAGGAGGGGGTGTAGGAGGAGGAAAGCCACTAAGTGGAAGGAAGCGGGAGGAGAGGGAGCCCTGAGGAGGAAGCAGGAGGAAGGTGGGGTTTGAGTTGGTAGGAGGGCGAAGCTGGAAGTTGTGTTGGGACAGGAGGTGGAGGGTGTGGAGATGGAGAGAGAGCGGGACATAACGGTAAAGGCACGGCAGGTAACGGGCTGGGGGCGGTAAGGAAGGGGGAAACCAGGGGGTGGGGGGGGGGGGGATCGAGTCGGCGGACAATATACAGGGTGCAGACATGCTCAAGGAAAATGATAAAGGGCTAGGAAGGTGGTGTCATCAGCAAATTGGAGGAGATGAATAGGCAGGGGAGGTTTGGGCATATCAGCAGTATAATGAAGATAGAGGAGTGGGAAAAGGATAGATCCTTGAGGCACGCCGGTGGAGGGATAGAAGGTATGGGAGTTGGAATTGTGGACAGTGACATGGGAGGGGCGACAGTAGAGGAAGGAAGCAACGAGATGGACGAAATTGATAGGGAGAGCATAGGTCTGGGGTTTGAAGAGGAGCCTGGGATGCCAGACACAGTCGTAGGCTTCCTGGAGGTCAAGGGAAACAAAGATACAAAGATAGCGGAGTGACGGGAGTTAAGTTGGAGGGAAAGAAGATTGTTGAGGTTAAGGAGCTGGTCGTCGGATGAGAAGGAAGGCTGGAAGACACACTGGGTAAGTAGGTGAATACGGCAGGAGAGGATATTCTCGAAGACCTTACTGAACACGGAGGTGAGGCAGATGGGATGATAGGAAGAGGTATCAGAAGGGGGATTGTTGGGTTTAGGGAACAGCAGGACACAGGAAGTCTTCCACAGGTCGGGGGAAAAGCCAGTGGAAAGGGCGATGTTGTACAGGGTAGTAAGGATAGCCAAGAAGGACGGGGGGGATTCCTTGAGGTGGCGGTAGTTGATCCCATCATGACCAGTGGCGATGTTGCGTTTGGCGCAGAGGACGAGTGTGATGTCATGTGCGGTGATGGGAGTGTTGATGTCTGAGGGGGTAACTGATCCAAGTACTGGAAACTAGGGGCGAGCAGTGCGACCAAGGACGGTCGGGAAGAGGGAGTAATCAAAATGGGGATCGTCGGGAATGGAGAAGACCCTGGAGAAGTGGGAAGCAAAGTGGTTAACCTTACTGAGTTGTCAGGGAAGGGGCGATGCTCGTGGAGAATAGGGTAATGCGGGGTGGAAGGCTGACCAGTACTTGGAGGAGTTGACAAAGTGGGTGAAGTTGAGACGTGTGCATGTCTGGCGCCAGTCCCGGCGTTTTTTTGCTGTAAGGAGGTTCCGGATGTGTTGCTGTAATTGCCGGTGGCGGATGAGTGTACGATAAACTCGTAATGGCTCGCTTATTTATACCTAGCCTTCGTGCTGATTTATGTTGAGAACAGTATGCATTTGCCTTACTTCCATACATTCGTCGCCGGCCGGAGTGGCCGTGCGGTTCTAGGCGCTGCAGTCTGGAGCCGAGCGATCGCTATGGTCGCAGGTTCGAATCGTGCCTCGGGCATGGATGTGTGTGATGTCCTTAGGTTAGTTAGGTTTAATTAGTTCTAAGTTCTAGGCGACTGATGACCTCAGAAGTTAAGTCACATAGTGCTCAGAGCCATTTGAACCATATATTCGTCGCTCTAATCCTGTAACTGATTATTCATAGCTATTCACGGATTGTATGGCCAGACTATATAATTTTATTTATTGACTTTTAATATGTTGTATAAACGTTTACTGTGGGAGACATCACGATGTATAAAAAGCTCTCTAGTGGTTAAGTTCTTACGATCGCTGCGCGCCTACGTGACATCCAGGCGGCCGAGCCAACAGAGGGCGTTGATCATTGATCTGTCCTTTCTTCAGTTACTTTGTCGTACAGACATTTTATCTTTCATAGATAATTTATAGGTTGCTATAGGCAGTGTATTACTCATATATTATGTTTTTGACCGTAAATTCACCGTAAAAGCGTCAGACCTATTATCTTTATATATTTCTTTTTAATTTTATACGGTTAACTATATTCGTCTTTTATTTCATCACAATTAGTTTCTATAATAGCTATCAAAATTTAAAAGTCTGCTACGTGTATTTTACCTAATGTGTTTTTATCAGATTATGGTTCTTACGTAAATGAAGAATACATCTAAGCCCACAGTAGGGACATCTATGAAGGATGTACGCAAACAGATTTCTGGTAGCTACTGCACTTCAGCTGGTTTTGTACAATACCGCCAGTTGCAAAATGACTGTGTGGAATTTGTGGCCTATTTTATACCATAGTTTAGATCTATGTGACGATGCTATGCTGAGTGTATTTACATGTTTTGACGATGCCATTACGGCTTTATCACTTTAGGATGGCGACTGCATGATGTACGGGTTTTGTGGTAGCCACTAAAGGACAACTGACTAAGAGTGCCGTTCGAGCCGTCTTTCAGCATTCGATACGTAAAACGCTAAATTTTACTTTGTGTATATGGATATCAATGACCGGTTGTACACCTCGATCTTTACAGCGGGGTTTTAGATCCGTAGCTACTTGCTTCACCATTATCTTAATGTTAAAGCCGGGAGAGTGTTGGATGAATGTAAACACACTAAGAACCATGATGTATCACTATTATCAGCAACGCGAATTTGTTGGTAGCAGTGATAGTGCTTCTAATGTAGAATTTCTTTTGCCTTCATCTCAGAATACTCATTGTTTAGATACGTCGTTATGACTCGAAACCCCCGACAGTAGTTGCTTGTTCGAGGTGGGGCCGGGGAGGGGCAGGGGGGGAGATAGGGATACCAGCATTCTGATATTGGACGGAGGAGTACACTTCAGACAGCGTTCACAGGTAGGAGTCAAACTCAGGACTTAATTGTTCAGATCAGAACAGTGCCTTAAAAATTGTTATCTCTTGCAATTATATTTTGTAGACATAATAAATGAGAAAACAAAATATTTGAAAGCCACGGGTACCTGTGATGCAGTTGTTTATTTTGCTTCGCCGAAATTCACGTACTGGCCGCTGTTACATGAGGTAATTAGCGGACGCTGACTCCACAAAACCGGTTCCGACCTGGTAAGACAAGTCCTTACCTTCAGCCAGGAGATGACATCACCAAGTCCTCATTACCTTGACCAATTGCTGACATGTTTTCTTTCAATTGTCCAGTTCGTGAGTCGGCGTTGTCTCGATTGTGGATAGTTTTCTCTCTCTTCACAGGTTATTTCCTCCATTGTATGTCCCACACATGTATCGTTCATCACTTCTTACGTGAATTTCATTTTGTTGCTTCGTTTTTCTTCTTTCTGGAATCCAAGTAATGCTCTTGAATTTAACAGCTGAGCTGTTCGTAGGCGTGTCGTAAATACTTTTTTAACCGCGCAGGTAGCAAAATTCGAAAACGCGTATGTTTGTCGTCGTAAGAGTTTTTTAAAAAAAGCCGGCCGTGGTGGCCGAGCGGTTCTAGGCGCTAAAGTCCGGAACCGCGCGACTGCTACGGTCGCAGGTTCGAATCCTGCCTCGGGCATAGATGTGTGTGATGTCCTTAGGTTAGTTAGGTTTAAGTAGTTCTAAGTTCTAGGGGACTGATGACCACAGCTGTTAAGTCCCATAGTGCTCAGAGCCATTTTTAAAAAAAACTTTGACGTAAGTCTGAAGTTTACCAAGTCAGCTGGAACTCCAGAAGTACAAATATGTAAAATGGGTAATTTAAATGGGTAATTTACAAGCCATAAACCTTGTTTTACGAGGTATAATTACGTATTTCGGTAGTTTCATAAACAATATCTAATTTGATGTTTTAACTAGTCAGTTATCTAATGCTCACTCAGATACTTTGAAATGCATGGATGCAGTTACATGAATAATACAAACAACAAGCTGCGACGTGGGCACGAATAAAACAGTGAGCAGAATATACAATAAATTTCCTTTAATTTACATCTGTGGTCGCAATGTTTTTCGTCGTCAGACTACCGGTTTCGGTCTATAATGATCACCATCTTCAGACCTGTTTTACAAAAACATGTCCTGCTGTACTGCAGCCTTAGTGGCATTGTCAAATATTAAGCACAAAATCAGCACCAGCATCGCCAAATATACAGGGTGAGTCACTATTTCCACCAAGAATAACTCCGAAAGTATGATAGGAGCGTAAAAGTTTGTGGCACAAAAGTTGCATGGGACAACGGGGTCCATAATATGGCGTTGGTTTTTTGTTGCTAGGTGGGGTCGCGTCAGAGATATGAAAGTCGACTTTGTTTTTTTTTAAATGGGATGCTATAGTTTGGTTCTTATTATCTGATAGCGGCTATCGAGACGAATCCAATGATGTGTAACAGTAAGGTCTTTGAAGGTCAATGAAGGTCAAAAAGGTGGCGTCAACGTCCATTTACAGAAGGTGTTCGAAATGACGACCATTGGTAGCAGTGCAGTGCTGCAATCTTCTTATCATGGATTGAGTTGTATTCCTTATCAGATCGGCACTTGCAGAAGCACATTCTCTAACAACTCTCACATATCTTCAGGTGTAGTTGGAACGTCTTTATAAACAATGTCTTTTACGAATCCCCACAAGAAAAAACCCAGAGACGTCAAGTCTGGCGAACGAGCCGGTCACGACACATCTCCTGCGCGTCCAATCCAACGATTTGCGAATTGTCTCTGCAACTCATTTCTAGCTAGCCATCTGCGAAAAATGTGCGGGACACCCGTCGTGTTGATACCACATTCTGCTCCTTGTTCCTAAACGTATTTCTTCCAATAACAGACCTAATTTTTCTTGCAGGAATGTGGTGTACTTCCTACCATTAAAATTTCCTTCGCTGAAATAGGGGCCTATAATTCTGTCCTCCAGAATCCCACATCATACATTCACCGACCACGATTTTTGGTGTGCAACTTTCCGCAGCCAACATGGATTTTCAGTTGCCCAATAATGCATGTTATGCAAATTAACACTTCCATGGTTCGTGAATGTGGCCTCCCCAATAAATAAAATCAAATTAATAAATGTGTCATTCCTCTGAATCTGAAGTCGAGCCCACCGGCAGAATTCAATGTGACGCATACAATCCGTACCAGTTAATTCTTGGTGGAGACTGATATAATAAAGATGATATTTATGACGATGCAGAACACGAACAACACTACTCTGGTTCATGGCAGATTCGCTTGCGATTTGACGCGAACTATCACAAGGATCAAATTCAAATGATTCAAGTGGCTCTGAGCACTGTGGGACTCAACTTGTGAGGTCATCAGTCCCCTAGAACTTAGAACTACTTAAACCTAACTAACCTAAGAACATCACACACATCCATGCCCGAGGCAGGATTCGAGCCTGCGACCGCAGCGGTGTCGCGGTTCCAGACTGTAGCGCCTAGAACCGTACGGCCACTCCGGCCGGATCACAAGGATCTCGAAACACAGTGGCAAGACTACCAATTTCCGTTTCCTCGTTAGTAACTTTCCTTTGCGGATATGTTTCTGATGCGTTAAAGATCCAGTTGTTCTCAGTTTATCATACACATATTTAAACGTACGACCTGTAGGGTGAGTAGGCCGAGAATATCTTTCAGCGTATAAGTCTCTACCCCTCACTGAATTTCGTTGGTATTCTCCGTAAATGAGAAGGATATCGACTTGTTCTTCGAAGTAATACATCATTCACATTCACATGATTCGACGATACTAATCTTATCACTCCTATTAGTGTTGTATTCCGAAACCGTCAAATGGTGTTTACATGTCAATGGCACATTAGATTGATACGCCGTATTCGGCGAATATTTACTGTATGCACGGTGTACGAGGGAGAATTGTCAGAGAATGTGCCTCGATAAGTGCCGAAGTGATAAGGAATACCACTGAAGAATAAGAAGATTGCAACACTGCATTGATACCAATGCTCATCATTTCGAACACCTTCTGTAAATGGACGTTCATGCCACCTTTTTGACCTTCGGTGACTTACAAAGACCTTACTATTACACATCATTGGATTCGTATCGATAGCCGCTATCAGAAAAGAAGTACCAAACTACAGCATCCCATTAAAAAAAAAGAAAAACAAAGTTGAAATTTCTCTCTCCAAGGCGACCCCACCTAGCAACAAAAAACCAACGTCATATTATGGGCCCCGTTGTCCCACGCAACATTTGTCCCACAAACTTTTCAGTTACTATCACACTTTCGGAGTTATTCCAGGTGGCAATAGCTAGTGACTCACTCTGTACATAAATAACAGCATATGCAAGAGTCATCTTGTCAGCAGCACTACTGTTCAAAACAAAGTTTGTTTTGAGCAGTTGTGCTGCTGACAAGATGACTCTTGTATATGCTGTTATTTATGTACATGCCACTATGTCTGCAGAACAGATCTGAAGATGGTCATTATAGACCGAAACCGGTAGCCTCATGACAAAAAAACTGTGACCACAGACGTAAAGTAAAGGAAATTTATAATACAAGCAAGTTACTTACAAATTACACCTATATTAATATATGTGAGCTAAATTAATGTTTGTAGATATGATACGTATGTTCACCAGATACTAAGAATTATCAGCATCTAGAAAATCGTTCTGGATATTTCGTCGTGAAACTTACAAACAATGGTTCTGTATACAAGGGGGAAATCTCTTGACAGAAAAGCTGATAATGAAATTGAGAGAGTAGCGCTGCATGAAACAACAGACTAGTGGTACTGCAATCTCTTATCGTTATCTGTACGCAGCAGACTAATACAGATGTAAGAGTAGAGCGGTGGTCGTTGCGTTGGACGGATGGACAGCTGGGTCGAATGGCATCGAGTCAACATTTACCGCACTAATTGCGAGGGATGCCCGTTAGCAGAACGCAGGCAAAACAAACTCGGAGGTGGTCAGCTAACTACACTCATGCTAATAAATTAAGGATAACGCTGATACATGGTGAAATAACGTTCTGGTGGGCGGTATGCGAGTTTAAATCACCTCGGAGTTTGACAATGCAGTGCATTTGACCCAACGGTTGTCGCACGGTGGCGATGGCAGTAGTCCACATACGCAGAGGTGTCTTGGTGCATATCAGAGTACGGTGCAGCGAGTAAGTATGCAGACGTTTTCAGACGTGCTAATGGTGACTGTGTGTTGAAAATGGCTCAAAGAACACATATTGATGACGTTGTGAGGGATAGAATACTAGTGCGACTGGAGGCTGGTCAAACATAGTAGGTCGTAGCACAGGCCCTCCGTGTGCCCCAAAGGGTGGTCTCAAGATTATGGCAACGATTCCAGCAGACAGGAAACGTGTCCAGGCGCTACAGTACGGGACGTCCACAGAGTACAACACCACAAGAAGACCGATACTTCACCATCAGTGCCCACAGACGGCCATGGCGTACTGCAGGTAGCCTTGCTCGGGACCTTACCGCAGCCACTGGAACAGTTGTGTCCAGACACACAGTCTACAGACGACTGATCAGACGTGGTTTATGGTGCATTCCACTGACCACTGCTCACAGGAGAGCCCGTAAAGCCTGGTGTCAAGAACACAGTACATGGTCATTGGAACAGTGGTCCCAGGTGATGTTCACGGACGACTCCAGGTATAGTCTGAACAGTGATTCTCGCCAGGTTTTCATCTGGCGTGAACCAGGAACCAGTACCAATCCCTTAATGTCCTTGAAAGGGGCCTGCATGGAGGTCATGGTTTGATGGTGTGGGGTGTGATTATGATTGGTGCACGTACACCCCTGCATGTCTTTGACAGAGGAACTGTAACAGTCAGGTGTATCGGGACGTCATTTTGCACCAGGATGTCCGCCTTCTCAGGGGTGCAGTGGGTCCCACCTTCCTCCTGATGGATGATAACGCACGGCCCCACCGAGCTGCCATCGTGGAGTAGTACCTTGAAACAGAATATGTCAGGCGAATGGAGTGTCCTGCCTGTTCTCCATACCTAAAACCGATCGAGTACGTCTGGGATGCTCTCGTTCGACGTATCGCTGAAGGTCTTCAAACCCCTATGACACTTCAGGAGCTCCGACAGGCACTGGTGCAATAATGGGAGGCTATGCCCCAGTAGCTGCTCGACCACCTGATCCAGAGTATGCCAACCCGTTGTGCTACCTGTGTACATGTGCATGGTGATCATATCCCATATTGATGTCGGGGTACATGTGCATGAAACAGTGGCGTTTTGTAGCACATGTGTTTCGGGACTGTTTTCTCAACGTATCACCAATACCGTGGACTTACAGATCTGTGTCGTGTGTGTTCCCTATGTGCCTATGCTATCAGCGCCAGTTTTGTGTAGTGCCACGTTGTGTGGCGCCACATTCTGCAATTATCCTTAGTTTATGAGCATGAGTGTACATGTTCCTCGTTCCTCTCTTCGTTGACCATAGCAGTATTGTCTGATTTCAATACAAAAGTAATTATCTTACAGCTACATTCCCAAAAATATAAGAAAGATACCACTTATTTAAATGCACAATATTTTATGTCTACTATATGTAAATGCTGACTAATTTCCCGCATAATAGATTATCCTGAAATACATTTCAGACCAAATATATGTTTTGCTGTTAATAATTGATTTTTCACAAAGATTTAAGAAAGAGAGAGTATTTGGTACGTACTGATTTCAGAACAGGGACACGTGTGTTAAATTCCTCGCCGGGCAACTTCTTATAAAGGTTCGAAACGTAGTTAGCATGTTCAGATTTGCTGTCAGAGGCCTTTTGCCTAGAAGCATTACTCCCTTTTCGACATATTGTGCAGATTTCAATGAACTGAGTCGCCACAAAGTTTTTCAGGATATTCTCCACGCAATCTGCCAATCTCTACTAAAGCTTCCACAGCTTTTTGACGCTGCCGCAGATCACGTTGGCAAGCACTTCCTGTGTGCCGGTCTCTGATCGTTCACCAACAACTTCTACGTCCAATTTCACGTACGCGATCACATTTCGTATGAAGATTGGTCCCATTCCGACAACTGCAGTCGCCAGAGTGGTAGCCACCAGGAACTGTGTGGCCATGTGGGGTGGTAAATATTTAAGCGGCGACTTCTTCTTGGCCGGCCGTGGTGGCCAAACGGTTCTAGGCGCTTCAGTCTGGCACCGCGCGACCGCTACGGTCGCAGGTTCGAATCCTGCCTCGGGCATGGATGTGTGTGATGTCCTTAGGTAAGTTAGGTTTAAATAGTTCTAAGCTCTAGGGGACTGATGACCTCAGATGTTAAGTCCCATAGTGCTCAGAGACATTTGAACCATTTGTACTTCTCCTTTTTCTTGTGCCTTCGTCCGGTATCTGCACAGAGTCGGCATGGCTATGAACAGATTCGACATGGTTAATTAAAAGGGTGGCCCGATGCCTTTCCTGTCACCATCCCGTTGTCCCCAGGAACGGAATGTGAGTACCCCAACTATCAGCGTGTAGTGTGCAGTATGAAAAAGTTTTCGAATCGTGTAACTGAGGCGGCAGTTGAGTACCAGCCCGGCGCTCACCTAGTCGGATGCGCGTAACTGCCTAAAAACCACATCCAGACTGACCGGCGCACGGACCCTCTTCGGTAATCCAGAGGGCGGATTCGATCCGGCGCCGGTGTACCTCCCCATCCCGGAAGTGGCGCTCCAACTCGCACGGCCATCCGGGCGAGTATTTAAGTGCAGTCTATTTCAAGAAATAAGATGAGAATGCTTGATCACACCTGCGATAGAACAATCTACAAGAGTGTAGACTTTATGGCTATGTTCTGGTGGAGGAAGGTGGGTTTGTGTGAGTCAGAAGCCGGTCGGAAGCAATGTAGTCCCTACCTTACATCCAGTAATGCACAGTTCAACTCAGGCCCATCTCAGGTTATCGGGCTGTGCTGGAAGGCGGGGCTCCACCTGCGAACTCCAGTAGCGAAGTGTTGTGGTTGGGCTGCAGCTACTGCCCAGGCCTGGCGTGACCTTGCGTTGTCAACGGTCCCGCCTGTGGCCGAGCAATGTCGGGGCTGACGCGCCAAGCTGGTGCGGACGCAGAGTTGGCCTGGTGCTGGCGAGCGCCCCAGCGGCAAAGTGGCCAGGAGGCGGCCGCTGGTCCTGTTGAGCCGCGGAGGCCGATACTATGACTATGGCTTCTCGATGACTCGCTGCTTCCACACACGCCCAGCCTGGCCGTAAGGTCAGCATTTATTCACGACAAAACGGATTTGTTGTGGTATTGCGGCTTCAGAGCTCACCTGCGCCACGCGCCGAAGTGTCCCTGGTCACAGTACCGTTTGGGCGTTGACTGGCGGAAGGCAACGCCCGGTGAGCGCCGAGTCGCAACCCTTACGTCAGTGTTTTGCCGTAAGAAGGCCCATATACGGCATCGAGCCCATCCGCCTAGGCTCGGATCTTCACAACATGAAAACTGTTCAGGAGTTGAGAAGGTAACGTGAAGCTGTTAGCAGCCCCCTTCCCTAGATCATAGCCGCATCGTGAGCAGCTTTGCAAGAAGAATATTATTTATATCCCCTGTATTAACCCCCTCACACATCGTTGCATTTGTTTTATTACTGATCGGAGTACAGTAGAAACTCACTAATCCATCCCTTACGGATACGGGAACATGGTCGGAACGCAAAAAAAAGGTCGGATTATCAGAGGAACACTTTTATTTGAGTCATGGCATAGCAACACAGTAGCTTGTAGCTGCCGTTAGCGTTATTGTAGCGACCGACAGTTATTCTTTCTTTGGCAAGTTTTGTACCTGTTACAGACTCATTTTCTGCATCGATGTTCTTGTGTGAGGCATTCGTTAAATTAAGCTAGACGCATCTTATACACTTGATCAGGAGTCAGATAATGCTCTTTAACTTAGTTTCCAAATTTCGGAACCACTTCATTGGCAGCTGTTTCGTCAGCAGTCGCCTTATCGCCGAAAATAATTACATTTTGATTATCACGTCGTTTTTTATAACGATGTAATCAGCCTTCATTCGCTGTAAACTTTTGATTTACATAGTTTCCATCTATTTTTTCATACAAAACCAGTGTCTTTTCTTTTTTGAACGGTAAAGACAATGAATTGTCATTGCATGACTTCCAAGAATTTTCCTATTTTCTCTCTAGTCTTTAACATTTGTTCTGCCGACCTCTGCCTCAACTGCATGTTTTCAAGAGACTCGTCTATATCTAACCTTTCATTCACTCTCAGTTTCTCCGCTAAAGACAGTGTCACATGTCTACATTTAGTTAATGCCATACTTTAGTTTTACACACTTTAATATCAATGAAGAACGCTGTCACTAATTTATAAAAACAAAGCGTGCAGAATAACATTTATTGATTGAGTTAGAAATAAGCTATTTCGAACTACCGAACCTCTCAATGGTCAGCTGCCTGCTGATCCATATCGCAGTCGATGAGTGACGTAAACAAACACCGGAAACGGGTTGGTCGGACTAAGAGGGAAGTCGGATCATCCGAAGTCGTCTTAGCGAGATTCTACTGTAACCAGAATCAGCCGTGTGGGACTGCTACAATGTTCGGATTTCTACAATGTATATGTCTCATTTTTGTATAACAGATTTCAGACATGTTTGCAGTCAGAACATTATATGTATATAGCCTCTTCAGTTAGGCAACAGGACAGTCCTCACTGGTCCTTCAGCCAAAGATATTTTCTTTCTTTCTTCCTCCCATCCTTTCTCAGATCCAACAGCGTCATACCCGACTCCTTGTCCTTTCGTTGCCGAAGGTGACTTGCTGCTTCGTCTGTGATGATCGCTACGTGAACAGAGACTTTAAATCGTAACAGAAAGAATTACGTTGATGCTGGTAGCGATTCCAGAGAGCGGCGCTTGTTCGGTCCACGCCGAGCTCGCCCTAAAGCGGCGCAACGTTGACTTTGAGTAACGGCCCAGATGTGCCCGTGGCCGCGCGCCGATGTAAATGCAAATGCGGCGGCCGCAGAGCCCTGTGTGGCGCCCAGGGCCGCCGGTGCGCAGTGGCAGGGCCCCTCGGAAGGTGGGGCTCCACCTGAGGCCGGGGAGCCGCCGAGTCGCGGGGCTGCGCCCGCCCACAGTCCGCTCTGTGCCGTCTGATCACGCATGCAGCGCTCCTCTAATTAACTGAACTTCCACTCGTAACGGGTCTACGACTAAAGAGATGCGTTATTGTTATCAACTACATCTACATTTATACTCCGCAAGCCACCCAACGGTGTGTGGCGGAGGGCACTGTCATTACCTGCCTTTCCTGTTCCAGTCGCGTATGGTTCGCGGGAAGAACGACTGTCTGAAAGCCTCCGTGCGCGCTCTAATCTCTCTAATTTTACATTCGTGATCTCCTCGGGAGGTATAAGTAGGGGGAAGCAATATATTCGATACCTCATCCAGAAACGCTCCCTCTCGAAACCTGGCGAGCAAGCTACACCGCGATGCAGAGCGCCTCTCTTGCAGAGTCTGCCACTTGAGTTTGTTAAACATCTCCGTAACGCTATCACGGTTACCAAATAACCCTGTGACGAAACGCGCCGTTCGTCTTTGGATCTTCTCTATCTCCTCCGTCAACCCGATCTGGTACGGATCCCACACTGATGAGCAATACTCAAGTATAGGTCGAACGAGTGTTTTGTAAGCCATCTCCTTTGTTGATGGACTACATTTTCTAAGGACTCTCCCAATGAATCTCAACCTGGTACCCGCCTTACCAACAATTAATTTTATATGATCGTTCCACTTCAAATCGTACAGAAGTAACTGCTACCAGTGTTTGTTCCGCTATCATATAATCATACAATAAAGCATCCTTCTTTCTATGTATTCGCAATACATTACATTTGTCTATGTTAAGGGTCAGTTGCCACTCCCTGCACCAAGTGCCTATCCGCTGCAGATCTTCCTGCATTTCGCTACAATTTTCTAATGCTGCAACTTCTCTGTATACTACAGCATCATCCGCGAAAAGCCGCATGGGACTTCCGACACTATCTACTAGGTCATTTATATACAGGGTGATTCAAAAAGAATACCACAACTTTAAAAATGTGTATTTAATGAAAGAAACATAATATAACCGTCTGTTATACATCATTACAAAGAGTATTTAAAAAGGTTTTTTTTCACTCAAAAACAATTTCAGAGATGTTCAATATGGCCCCCTCCAGACACTCGAGCAATATCAACCCGATACTCCAACTCGTTCCACACTCTCTGTAGCATATCAGGCGTAACAGTTTGGATAGCTGCTGTTATTTCTCGTTTCAAATCATCAGTGGTGGCTGGGAGAGGTGGCCGAAACACCATATCCTTAACATACCCCCATAAGAAAAAATCGCAGGGGGTAAGATCAGGGCTTCTTGGAGGCCAGTGATGAAGTGCTCTGTCACGGGCTGCCTGGCGGCCGATCCATCGCCTCGGGTAGTTGACGTTCAGGTAGTTACGGACAGATAAGTGCCAATGTGGTGGCGCTCCATCCTGCTGAAACATGAATTGTTGTGCTTCTTGTTCGAGCTGAGGGAACAGCCAATTCTCTAACATCTCCAGATACTGTAGTCCAGTTACAGTAGCACCTTCGAAGAAAAAGGGACCAAAAACTTTATTGGCTGAAATGGCAAGCGAACAAATGTACAACTAAATGAAACTTTATAGCTCCCTTAATTCGCCGACAGATAGTGCTTAGCTCTGCCTTTTGTCGTTGCAGAGTTTTAAATTCCTAAAGTTGTGGTATTCTTTTTCAATCACCCTGTATATTGTGAAAAGCAATGGTCCCATAACACTCCCCTGTGGCACGCCAGAGGTTACTTTAACGTCTGTAGACGTCTCTCCATTGATAACAACATGCTGTGTTCTGTTTGCTAAAAACTCTTCAATCCAGCCACACAGCTGGTCTGATATTCCGTAGGCTCTTACTTTGTTTATCAGACGACAGTGCGGAACTGTATCGAACGCCTTCCGGAAGTCAAGAAAAATAGCATCTACCTGGGAGCCTGTATCTAATATTTTCTGGGTCTCATGAACAAATAAAGCGAGTTGGGTCTCACACGATCGGTGTTTCCGGAATCCATGTTGATTCCTACATAGTAGACGGTAGAATAGCAACTATAGTGGTATACATTCGCAAAATTTGAATTAAAGAGAGTGAAAGACAACCTAAAATTAATACAGAAATCAGACTATTTCCTCCAAAATATATCTAGCGCAATGACCACAGCACTAAAAGCAGTGAAATTCTTGCTCATACACAAGGGTGGAGACAGTCTTTCTTCCTGCATACCATTCGTGAATGAAATAGGAAGGAGGGTGGTGGGCGGGAATATGGTACTTGGTACTCTCCATGTGGCATGCTGAAAAGATGTAGATGCTCATCGTGTAACAGAGGTCGTACGAAAGAGCTAGATGTCAATATTTGGTCCTGGCTTACGTTTTATCAGAGCCAGACTGCTTATTACAGTAATCTGTTTGCTAAAACTTCCTCATAAGTATCTGCGTTACTTGCGAAAAGTCTGAGATGGGAATACTACCTGCTAAGTCACAGGTTCTCAGCCTCTTCGGACCTACGTCCCATTTGACTTCATCGGAAATCATTGCACGCACCTCTAGGGCTTTTTCTAATTTTTTTTAGAAGTCATCATTAACTTTTCTATTTTCCAATTGCGTCTTTGTGCTCCGTATTTTCGTCATCACTGTTCACAAAAATAGGCTCTTCCACTACATTAACATTTATTTCAAACGTCCACGCAACAAAGCAATTTATCGACGGGTTAACATACAGCGTTTTTGTGTACAGATATAGGCTGCCCATCCATAGATGAACTATTACAGTACTGGAAAATAAGTTAGTTTAACAAAGAAAGTAGGTATGTTGTACTTTTATATAATATTCGTAAAAGTTTCTAAACACTAATCCGCCTGTGAAATAGCATCATTTGTCAAAAAGAAAAAAAATTACAGCTATTCTTTAAAAATTAAACTTTCCATCGGACAAGTGCTTTACATAATTGAATGAACAGTCTAAAATAATTATCGCACCATAGTTAATTTCTTTTTGGGCCAAACCCGACTGTAAAGAAAAACAGAAGGCCATCTATTCTTGTTGTCTTTTATTACTAGACGTTTTTGTTTCTCCCGAACTGAGATTAATTATTCACAAGACTCATTGCAAAACATATGTAATTTGAAGCTGTGATTGTGAGACCTAATCGCTTAAAGACGTGTCTACAAGATGATCAAGGAACAGTACCACACTACTGTTTTCATAAACTTCACTAAAAGAAATATCGCAACCAGCCACAAGTCCGTGCCACTATTACTTTCAGACCTCAGCCTACCATCATACGGTAGCGTTGGCTTCTTTGCAAATTTTACATTTGTGTCCTAAAATACAACAAAGCTTTTGAGATTGTATAGTTTACAAAAGATTTTGCATTTGCGTCCAAAATATAACAAAGTTTCTGTGATGTAAGTACAATGTATGGGGCGTATATAATTGTAAAACTATGCAATCACAAAAACTTTGTTATATTTTAGAAAGCAAATGCAGAACCTTCCTGAACCATACAGTCACAAAAGCTTTGTTATATTTTAGGACACAAACGTAAAAGAAAGCAGGTGTTGACAGATGTGAAAATTACAGAACTATCAGTTTAATAAGTCACGGCTGCAAAATACTAACGCGTGCAAAATACTAACGCGAATTCTTTACAGACGAATTGAAAAACTGGTAGAAGCCGACCTCGGGGAAGATCAGTTTGGATTCCGTAGAAGTGTTGGAACACGTGAGGCAATACCGACCCTACGACTTATCTTAGAACGTAGATTAAGAAAAGCCAAACCTACGATTATACAATTTGTAGACTTAGAGAAAGCTTTTGACAACGTTGACTGGAACACTCTCTTTCAAATTCTGAAGGTGGCAGGGGTAAAATACAGGGAGCGAAAGTCTATTTACAATTTGTACATTACAAAAATGGCTCTGAGCACTATGGGACTTAACATCCTAGGTCATCAGTCCCCTAGAACTTAGAACTACTTAAACCTAACTAACCTAAGGACATCACACACATCCATGCCCGAGGCAGGATTCGAACCTGCGACCGTAGCAGTCCCGCGGTTCCGGACTGCAGCGCCTAGAACCGCACGGCCACCGCGGCTGGCTTGTACATTACAATTTGTACAGAAACCAGATGGCACTTATAAGAGTCGAGGGGCACGAAAGGGAAGCAGTGGTTGGGAAGGGAGTGAGACAGGGTTGTAGCCTATCCCCAATGTTATTCAATCTGTATATTGAGCAAGCAGTAAAGGAAAAAAAAAAGAAAAATTCGAAGTAGGTATTAAAATCCATGGAGAAGAAATAAAAACTTCGAGGTTCGCCAAAGACATTGTAATTCTGTCAGAGACAGCAAAGGACTTGGAAGAGCAGTTGAACAGAATGGACAGTATCATGAAAGGAGGGTATAAGATGAACATCAACAAAAGCAAAACGAGGATAATGGAATGTAGTCGAATTAAGTCGGGTGATGCTGAGGGAATTACATTAGGAAATGGGACACTTAAAGTAGTAAAGGAGTTTTGCTATTTGGGGAGCAAAATAACTGATGATGGTCGAAGTAGAGAGGATATAAAATGTAGACTGGCAATGGAAAGGAAAGCGTTTCTGAAGAAGAGGAATTTGCTAACATCGAGTATAGATTTAAGTGTCAGGAAGTCGTTTCTGAAAGTATTTGTATGGAGTGTAGCCATGTATGGAAGTGAAACATGGACGGTAAATAGTTTGGACAAGAAAAGAATAGAAGCTTTCGAAATGTGGTGCTACAGAAGAATGCTGAAGATTACATGGGTAGATCACATAACTAATGAGGAGGTATTGAATATAATTGGGGAGAAGAGGAGTTTGTGGCGCAACTTGACTAGAAGAAGGGATCGGTTGGTAGGACATCGGGGCCTTGTTTCGACTCAGGTCTTCCAGTGCTCTGTCAAACTCTTCACTAAGTATCATATGTTTTGTTGTTGTTGTGGTCTTCAGTCCTGAGACTGGTGTGATGCAGCTCTCCATGCTACTCTATTCTGTGCAAGTTTCTTCATCTCCCAGTACCTACTGCAACCTACATCCTTCTGAATCTGCTTAGTGTACTCATCTCTTGGTCTCCCCCTACGATTTTTACCCTCCACGCTGCCCTCCAATACTAAATTGGTGATCCCTTGATGCCTCAGAACATGTCCTACCAACCGATCCCTTCTTCTGGTCAAGTTGTGCCACAAACTCCTCTTCTCCCCAATCCTATTCAGTACCTCCTCATTAGTTATGTGATCTATCCATCTAATCTTCAGCATTCTTCTGTAGCACCACATTTCGAAAGCTTCTATTCTCTTCTTGTCCAAACTACACTCCTGGAAATTGAAATAAGAACACCGTGAACTCATTGTCCCAGGAAGGGGAAACTTTATTGACACATTCCTGGGGTCAGATACATCACATGATCACACTGACAGAACCGCAGGCACATAGACACAGGCAACAGAGCATGCACAATGTCGGCACTAGTACAGTGTATATCCACCTTTCGCAGCAATGCAGGCTGCTATTCTCCCATGGAGACGATCGTAGAGATGCTGGATGTAGTCCTGTGGAACGGCTTGCCATGCCATTTCCACCTGGCGCCTCAGTTGGACCAGCGTTCGTGCTGGACGTACAGACCGCGTGAGACGACGCTTCATCCAGTCCCTAACATGCTCAATGGGGGACAGATCCGGAGATCTTGCTGGCCAGGGTAGTTGACTTACACCTTCTAGAGCACGTTGGGTGGCACGGGATACATGCGGACGTGCATTGTCCTGTTGGAACAGCAAGTTCCCTTGCCGGTCTAGGAATGGTAGAACGATGGGTTCGATGACGGTTTGGATGTACCGTGCACTATTCAGTGTCCCCTCGACGATCACCAGTGGTGTACGGCCAGTGTAGGGGATCGCTCCCCACACCATGATGCTGGGTGTTGGCCCTGTGTGCCTCGGTCGTATGCAGTCCTGATTGTGGCGCTCACCTGCACGGCGCCAAACACGCATACGACCATCATTGGCACCAAGGCAGAAGCGACTCTCATCGCTGAAGACGACACGTCTCCATTCGTCCCTCCATTCACGCCTGTCGCGACACCACTGGAGGCGGGCTGCACGATGTTGGGGCGTGAGCGGAAGACGGCCTAACGGTGTGCGGGACCGTAGCCCAGCTTCATGGAGACGGTTGCGAATGGTCCTCGCCGATACCCCAGGAGCAACAGTGTCCCTAATTTGCTGGGAAGTGGCGGTGCGGTCCCCTACGGCACTGCGTAGGATCCTACGGTCTTGGCGTGCATCCGTGCGTCGCTGCGGTCCGGTCCCAGGTCGACGGGCACGTGCACCTTCCGCCGACCACTGGCGACAACATCGATGTACTGTGGAGACCTCACGCCCCACGTGTTGAGCAATTCGGCGGTACGTCCACCCGGCCTCCCGCATGCCCACTATACGCCCTCGCTCAAAGTCCGTCAACTGCACATACGGTTCACGTCCACGCTGTCGCGGCATGCTACCAGTGTTAAAGACTGCGATGGAGCTCCGTATGCCACGGCAAACTGACTGACACTGACGGCGGCGGTGCACAAATGCTGCGCAGCTAGCGCCATTCGACGGCCAACACCGCGGTTCCTGGTGTGTCCGCTGTGCCGTGCGTGTGATCATTGCTTGTACAGCCCTCTCGCAGTGTCCGGAGCAAGTATGGTGGGTCTGACACACCGGTGTCAATGTGTTCTTTTTTCCATTTCCAGGAGTGTATTTACCGTCCATGTTTCACGTCCATACATGGCTACACTCCATACAAATACTTTCAGAAATGACTTCCTGACACAATCTATACTCGATGTTAACAAATTTCTCTTCTTCAGAAACGCTTTCCTTGCCATTGCCAGTCTACATTTTATATCCTCTCTACTTCGACCATCATCAGTTATTTTGCTCCCCAAATAGCAAAACTCCTTTACTACTTTAAGTGTCTCATTTCCTAATCTAATACCCTCAACATCACCCGACTTAATTCGACTACATTCCATTATCCTCGTTTTGCTTTTGTTGATGTTCATCTTATATCCTCCCTTCAAGACACCATCCATTCCGTTCAACTGCTCTTCCAACTCCTTTGCTGTCTCTCACAGAATTACAATGTCATCGGCAAACCTCAAAGTTTTTATTTCTTCTCCATGGATTTTAATACCTACTCCGAATTTTTCTATTGTTTCCTTTAGTGCTTGCTCAATATACAGATTGAATAACATCGGGGAGAGGCTACAACCCTGTCTTACTCCCTTCCCAATCACTGCTTCCCTTTCATGTCCCTCGACTCTTATAACTGCCATCTGGTTTCTGTACAAATTGTAAATAGCCTTTCGCTCCCTGTATTTTACCCGTGCCACCTTTAGAATTTGAAAGAGAGTATTCCAGTTAACATTGTCAAAAGCTTTCTCTAAGTCTACAAATGCTAGAAACGTAGGTTTGCCTTTCCTTAATCTTTCTTCTAAGATAAGTCGTAAGGTCAGTATTGCCTCACGTGTTCCAGTATTTCTACGGAATCGAAACTGATCTTCCCCGAGGTCGGCTTCTACTAGTTTTTCCATTCGTCTGTAAAGAACTCGCGTTAGTATTTTGCAGCCGTGGCTTATTAAACTGATAGTTCGGTAATTTTCACATCTGTCAACACCTGCTTTCTTTGGGATTGGAGTTATTATATTCTTCTTGAAGTCTGAGGGTACTTCGCCTGTTTCATACATCTTGCTCACCAGATGGTAGAGGTTTGTCAGGACTGGCTCTCCCAAGGCCGTCAGTAGTTCCAATGGAATGTTGTCTACTCCGGGGGCCTTGTTTCGATTCAGGTCTTTCAGTGCTCTGTCAAACTCTTCACGCAGTATCGTATCTCCCATTTAATCTTCATCTACATCCTCTTCCATTTTCATAATATTGTCCTCAAGAACATCGCCCTTGTGTAGACCCTCTATATACTCCTTCCACCTTTCTGCCTTCCCTTCTTTGCTTGGAACTGGGTTTCCATCTGAGCTCTTGATATTCATACAAGTAGCTCTCTTTTCTCCAACGGCCTCTTTAATTTTCCTGTAGGCAGTATCTATCTTACCCCTAGTGCGATAAGCCTCTACATCCTTACATTTGTCCTCTAGCCATCCCTGGTTAGCCATTTTGCACTTCCTGTCGATCTCATTTTTGAGACATTTGTATTCCTTTTTGCCTGCTTCATTTACTGCATTTTTGTATTTTCTCCTTTCATCAATTAAATTCAATATTTCTTCTGTTACCCAAGGATTTCTACTAGCCCTCGTCTTTTTACCTACTTGATCCTCTGCTGCCTTCACTACTTCATCCCTCAGACCTACCCATTCTTCTTCTACTGTATTTCTTTCTCCCATTCTTGTAAATTGTTCCCTTATGCTCTCCCTGAAACTCTGAGTCCACATCGGCCCCTGGAAATGTCTTACAATTTAAAACCTGGTTCCTAAATCTCTGTCTTACCATTATATAATCTATCTGATACCTTCTAGTATCTACCGGATTCTTCCATGTATACAACCCTCTTTTATGATTCTTGAACCAAGCGTTAGCTATGATTAATTTATGCTCTGTGCAAAATTCTACCAGACGGCTTCCTCTTTCATTTCTTACCCCCAGTCCATATTCACCTACTACGTTTCCTTCACTCCCTTTTCCTACTCTCGAATTCCAGTCACCCATGACTATTAAATTTTCGTCTCCCTTCACTACCTGAATAATTTCTTTTATCTCGTCATACATTTCATCAATTTCTTCATCATCTGCAGAGCTAGTTGGCATATAAACTTGTACTACTGTATACGGCATGGGCTTTGTGTCTATCTTGGCCACAATAATGCGTTCACTATGCTGTTTGTAGTAGCTTACCCGCACTCCTATTTTTTATTCATTATTAAAGCTACTCCTGCATTACCCCTATTTGATTTTGTATTTATAACCCTGTATTCACCTGACCAAAAGTCTTGTTCCTCCTGCCACCGAACTTCACAAATTCCCTCTGTATCTAACTTTCACCTATCCATTTCCCTTTTCAAATTTTCTAACCTACCTGCCCGATTAAGGGATCTGACATTCCACGCTCCGATCCGTAGAACGCCACTTTTCTTTCTCCTGATAACAACGCCCTCCTGAGTAGTCCGCGGCCGGAGTTCCGAATGGGGGATTATTTTACCTCCGGAATATTTTACCCAATAGGACGCCATCATCGTTTAACCATACAGTAAAGCTGCATGACCTCGGGAAAAATTACGGCTGTAGTTTCCCCTTGCTTTCAGCCGTTCGCAGTAGCAGCAAAGCAAGGCCGTTTTGGTTAGTGTTACAAGGCCACATCAGTCAATCATCCAGACTGTTGCCCCTGCAACTACTGAATAGGCTGCTGCCTCTCTTCAGGAACCACACGTTTGTCTGGCCTCTCAACAGATACCCCTCCGTTGTGTATCGCTGAGGCACGCAAGCCTCCCCACCAACGGCAAGGTCCATGGTTCATGGGGAGGGGAGGGGGGGACGACGACACTTGACGTATTAAGCAGAATCCGAATTCCCAACCACCCTACGGCGTAAGTCAAAGAATCTGCAGCCTAGAATTTGCAGAACCGTCTGAGCCTCTGATTCAGACCCACCATTCGGCTCTGTACCAAAGGGCTGCAATCTGATGATGCTACAGATGGAGAGCTCTGTTTTCATCTCGCAAGCAAGATTGGCAGTCTTTTATCACTTCAGACAGATGCCTGAAACGAGGGAGAATATCTTCCAATCCAAAGCGACGCACATAATTACTATGGCCATGACCCACCACCTGCAATTGGCTGCACCTTGTGCTCTTCATAGCATATGGAAGGATCGTTCCACATCTGTGATGACTCTCCCCGGTATGCACACAGAGTGCACACTGGATTTCTTCGTCTTCTGGGGCGTCCACATCCCTAAGCGGCTCCACTACATATGTAACACTGGAACTCCCTAATATCAGTAATTCCACCTAATGTGAATGGCCGGATCTTGCAGGCCGGGGGGCTTCTTTTGAAACAAAACAAGTGACTGCGTCTGGCGCAGGAACTTCATCAGCCACGGACAGCGCCTCGAAACTGTTCGTCAGAAGAACTGGGCAGGCCTTTCGATCGGCTCCTCGGGACGTCTTTTGCTTCCTGCTACACTTTAGAACGACATCCAACTCGACCATGGGTGAGGGACCAAGTAACCATGGGGGACCAGACTAATGAACTGTTGGGGAACAGGTGGGACGAGCTAGGCGTCCCTTAGGTCCCCACATCCAGTCCCACACAGTGATGCCCGCTGGCAGCACCGTCAAGCTGCATGGGTGAAACCGCATCGCCTGGAGCTGTGAGCGAAGTGTCATCAACTCACCCTGCATCCGAACACAGCAGTCATAGTCTCTGTTGCACAGACGGCGGAACTACACGCACCGCAGTAATTAAAACGCGGTACTGTGCCTTGTAAGCACACAGACGCGCAAGAAATTTGTGACTTAAACTACTCAGCACTTACGCAAAAAAAAGTAAGTCGTTTCTGTTTGAAGTTCGAAAAAGTAATTCACAAGCGAACGCTGTATTCTCCTGCGGTGGTGTTGCTGGAACAAGATCTACCACCTTCCTCGTACACGACATGCTCCTAGAAAGACAGAAACTGTACCATCTGTTTATAATGACGAGTATGCACACACACTGGTCTGCACAGTAGCCTTTTCTGGAGAATATTTAATGTCTACAGTAGGAAATGCCACCTTACGCACCAGACTGAGGGCGTTCGATGAATTTGTTGGTACACAAAACACTCGGATACTTGTATAGACTCATTGTTTTCTCTCGATGGTTACATCACAACGCCGAAATCTTCTTACAAAGCTGATTTGTTTGTGCCTTTGTGCTCTTGTTACCTTCGTTCTTCATACTAAGACGACAGTAACATTGCAAACATCATTAAAACTAAGAACTATCCCACGTTTCTTGTGATGCTAGTTTAGTAAGGATGTTATGGTACTTTCAAAAATTTTAGGTACTTCAGATATGCTTAACTCGGCCAATTATAGCAGTTTTCCGTTGTACAATTACAAACAAGTTTGCAACTGTACGCGAATAGCAGAACCAGATGCTCGGTAACAATATTCGCGATGGAGATGGATTCTGTTTTGTACAAAATTCCCTGAATGTATACCAAATAATAAGATACACGTATAGTAAAAGATATAACTCAGCAAGAGTGGACAAAGACTAAACATAGAAATCAGCATTGCATAAAGCAGATTTTTAAGGCAACCATAAATTAAAAGAGTATGGTATATACGCTGCAGCCCTCCAGTTGCTCGACAATGGTCGAGAAAATTTTCAATCGTGTGTAAATGTAAATCGATTCTTTCTGTGCCTGGGAATAACACTGACGATAGGGTTACTTGCCAGTGATGTATTTCTATCTATGGACCAGAATTTGTACGATAACAAACGCTTGACGCAGCAGTTGTATGAATTAAGTTACCTGCAACATCGGCAAACATTCAAAAACTCACAGAAAAACACAGTACATAAATCTGCATCGAGTGCATCAAAGATGAAGGGATTACACGCTTAGATTGTACATAAGGCACGAAAACATTGATTTTTGATGCCATGCTTTGGATCCACATGGTCAGAAAGTACAAAGAAAATTAGAATCCGCTAAACCGTTCAAGAAACTATAGATTATACACTGTCGAGTCACATTAATGTGACCACCTGTCAGAAGCCTGAACAACCACTTCTTGCAGCCCAGACCGCTACGAGACGTGTAGGAAGAGGGTCAGTGAGGGAGCGGACGGTACCGGCAGGGATGTGGATCGATGTCAAGTACCGTGACGCGGCTAGTTGCGCTAGGTTTCTCGATTGAGAATCCGTGGCGCGAACAGCCAGATCGAGATCGTCCCAGAGATTCTCAATGTGGAGTCTAGTGGTGCTTTTGGAACCACGCACGTACACTGCGAGCTCAATAACACGTTGCATTGTTCTGCTGGTAGATGCTATTGTCCCGAGAAATCACAAGCTTCATGTACGGGTGGACATGATCTCCAAGTTAGATGCATACTTGTGTTGATCCATTGCGCCTTCCAAATTGATGGGATCACCGAGAGAATGCACGAAAACATTCCACAGACCATAACGCATGCAGGATGTTTGCTTTCAGACTTTTCAAACCGTACACACCAACGGCCATCTGTTCGATGGAGCATAAAACGTGATGCACCTGTAAAGGCCAGCTGACGCCTCTCAGTGGATGTGCAGTTGCTGTAATGGTTTGCAAATTCCAGCCTCAGTCGCCGATGAACAGCAGTCAGCATGGGTACACGAACCAGGCGCCTGCTGTGTAGACCCGTGCACACCAACGTTCGCTGAAGGTCGTTGAGGAGACACTGTTGGTAGCCCCTCGGTTCAACTGGGCGGTCTGTTGCTCAACCGTTACGCGTCTGTTCTCCCGTACACAGCTCGCACGGTAAACTTCAACCATGGCGGCACGCGAACAGTGTCCAAACTTAACCGCTTCCGAAATGCTTCCACCCTTTGCCCGAAAGCCAATGTTCAGCCCTTTTGCACGTCAGATAAATGGCTGTGGTTTGCGTTACGACAACGGCTGCACTGCTTTCCACGTCTTCCCGACACCTGTCGTATACCATCTACTGCCAGTGCTGCCACCTGCCGTATACCATCTACTGCCAGTGCTGCCACCTGCCGCCTGTGAGTGGTTACAGCTCGCTGACGTCGAACAGAGGCGGCGGTCACATTAATGTGACTGGACTATGTATATCTGCACCTATTTTTCGGACTTAACGTGTTGAATGATATCATCAGCAGCAATTAAAATGCTAAATACCTTCACAAAACTTCGGAAAACGAGGATAACTCATCGCTCGTCTTTCGACCTTGTGGTAGCTATCCGGAAACTGGAACAACTATTTTTTTAAATCTGCACACGTACCCTTTAGACGATATGGAATGCTTTTGATAGAAGAGTGTATTCATACAAGGTTCAATATTAACTGCAGTGAAAGTTCACTAAAAAATGAGGGAAACGTGTTAATTGTGAAGACCAAGGTTGCCAATTAAACGCAGTTTCCGCCCCGTTCTACGTGCTACGGTTAAGTGGCAATGAAGCTGAAAACGAAACACATACATAAACGCTCATAAACTAACTTCTCGTGTGTGCAATCCACGAACAGAAGGTATCTGGATTGGATTGGATTGGATTGTTTGGGGAAGGAGACCAAACAGCGAGGTCATCGGTCTCATCTGACTAGGGAAGCACGGGGAAGGAAATCGGCTGTGCCCTTTCAAAGGAACAATCCGGTATTTGCCTGGATGATGTAGGGAAATCACGGAAAACCTAAATCAGGATGGCCGGACGCGGGAATGGCCGGACGCGGGATTGAACCGTCGTCTTCCCGAACGCGAGTCCACTGTATTAACCACTGCGCCACCTCGCTCGGTAAAGTATTTGGAGATAATACCTGTAAGTATATAATGATTCTTGCCCTACACTCAAAGCAGTGGCATGGGAATCTATTTTAGCACACTCACTGATGTAATATGCACTTAAAAACCTTTTTCATTATTTTAAGGATTTCTTACAAGATTCGTTGTTTTATACAAAAGAAAATGTAAGAGTTTCACAGGAGACTAAGAATAGCTGATTGGTAGCGGAGCGCACTTGAAAAATATTATACCATCATTTATCGAAAGTGACATATCCTTGAGAAACAATTCGTGTTATCAGAATTTTATGCTACAACAAACCTGCATACCAGGATCATTTAGATTAAGTTTTCTGTTTCTGTTTGAGCGAAGCGACCTGGATTCCATTTCCATTACGTTTCCGAAGGAACATTGTGACTTATTTAGATGTTGCGTGCATTTTTTTGGGATTCAGTTAGGTGGTGAATTCTTGCTGGGCGACGGCATAATTTCTATGTTTGCTTCACACAATTCTTAGAGTTTAAAGAATGACTGGCTTTGTTTGTTACTTGTTCCCAAAGTGGAGTACATTTACGTACTCTGATGGTGCCTAGTTATCACACAATACGCATACATTATTCTAAAAGACACCTCGAGGATGGATCCCGTGACAAACGCTAGCATGAAACGCCCCCTGTGCGTGCTTGTGCACTGTAGAAAGCGGAACGTCGTCTCTGGACAATGGGAACCTAACAATGAGAACGTAATTTAATACCGTGTATATTCAAATATTAATTACGGGACAGCGTCGAGAAATTTAAACAAGTATTCACTTGTTATACAACTCGCAACAATTGTGTGCCTCGACCAAGATCTATTATAGTCGCATAGACAGAGTTACTGCTAATAAATGCCAAGAGAAATATTTTTAAGAAAGCAAAATTATCATCTCCTATCTCTACTACTGTCTGTTGTGGTCAGCGCATATTCTGAATTGACTTGCAGTGAACTTCCTTGAACGGGATTAATACCTTTATACCTATCAGAACGATTTTTCGAATTTTTGGTCTTCTAAAACTCATTTCGCTGAGGTTAAATCCAATAAGTAAAGAAGTTGCAAGTGGAATGAGTTAGTGCCCTTTTTACTGGAGGAAGCTGCAGCTATTTCTATATATTGTATCAGTGAGTTCTCTGAATTACACGGATGGCATTTCAGTTTAAGAATAGTGTTGTCCAACTGTGACTAAGTTCTTCTTCTCCAAGGACCTTGCTGTCGATGTGGCGCGGAGTCGTGCAGACCGAGTGGCACCTCAAGAGAGTCAAATCGAGTCTTCCCCTCCATTTCTAGCAGTTAATGACGTAACAAATCATGGCTGTTATGACACTGCCATTAACGACGTGGCTGTCTGTAACACACAGCTGGTACGAAAAATTTCTTAAAAGTACTGCACAGCTGGCCTCTAGTACTTTCAAATGTTATCAAGAGACATTCTTCTAATCCAATATCTAATGCAAACATGACCAAATGCCTGAATGGAAACAAGACAGAAAGAGACAACGCAAGGATTAAGGAATTGGGCATGTTTGAGGGAGCAGTGGGGTTCAAAAAACTACCAACATCCCGCGGTTCCCTATATTGCTTAGGGCAAAGGTCAGGACGATCTCTTTGAAGAGGAAACAGCCGATATTTTCTTGTCCATCTTCGTCCAGTTCGAACTTGAGCTTCGCCTCTCATGACCTCGTCACAGACTTGTTCCGTTTTACATGAAACGTAAACCTACTATGAAAGTTAACGTTAACTGAATTTTCCGTCGGTGCTTTGCAAAAAAAACGGCTCTAAGCACTATGGGACTTAACATCTGAGGTCATCAGTCCCCTAGAACGTAGAACTACTTAAACCTAACTAACCTAAGGACATCACACACATCCATGCCCGAGGCAGGATTCGAACCTGCGGCCGTAGCGGTAGCGCGGTTCCAGACTGAAGCGCCTAGAACCGGGTGCTTTGTAGAATATGATAATAACTTTAAATAGGAAACATTTCATAATGTTCTGCAAAATTTTTCAGAATGTTAGGAAGAGTTTCCTAGTTAATATTAACACAAAGAAAGGTTTCTTAGGTTACTATGGAATGATAACTCACCCATTGAAGACAGACTAGACGTACGTCAACCATATTAGTTCAAACAGGAAAAGTAGGTTTACCGACTACCAACGCCAGAATGAAAGAACAAAAGAGGAACAAAAAATATATTTCACCTGTAAGAAGCACGAAACCACAAACTTTCCTTCAGTTATTTTTAATTACGCGCTTGCCAAGGTACAATCGGCTGAATAGGGACATTGCTGAAACAGCCGATGGAACGCTTGCTGTCCACGGCTTTGCAGATGCTAGTTAACGTAGAACTTACTTTAATTATGTAATAGTCCCGGAGCTAATATGGGATCGCTGAATAACGTTCCGTCGACGAGGAAGTTTTTAGAGATGGAGCACAAGCTCCGACTGGACAGGGATAGGAAACTGGGTGCGTTTTCAGAGGAACCGTCTGGTTAAACGCCGTAAGCAATTTAGGGGTGGATCGGACGAGAATTTTAACCTTATATTTTATGTATCCCGAACTAAGAAAAATAACAAAGCTATGCCATTGGCGACCAGACGGTCCAATTGACACACTCCGTCCTGTCGAAGTAACGTATATCTCGAACGTTATCCAATATCTCCTGCAGAAAATTGTGAATCTGAGGTCATGTAGTCTTCCTTGGAAAAGTACATAATAAATGCGCCAAATGAGGCAATGTGGCTATTATTTGGGAAAGGAGGAAAGGGACATCTTGAAATTTACGATGAGTACTTGTCGCACAGTGCCGAAAGATTTCTCTCTTTTTCGGTGTGACGCACATAAAAATGCAACTAGTTAAATAACATTAAGGGGTCGCAACAGGATGTCATCAGTAATAGTCGTAAGTCTTTAGACACTTCAGACAACCTCACCAAGTGAAGCAGTATCAGTTTTAGGGAGACACGAATGTGAAGGGAAATGTGTGATAAGCAAGTTTCAAATCAATGTACAATAAAGTGTATATTTTGACTTTAAGATTGATTTCATATATGTTTTCTAATGAAGCGAGAGCTACACCATTTAATTCCTTAAGTGTTCGCTTGTTTTCGGCATAATTATATTTGAGGTACTTTTGCGGGAATAGAAATTAATAATTTCATTAAAATGGCAGACAAACATCGTACCAGACTCCCACGTGACCTGGCTTTTCACCAGCACAATGAAATAGCGATCACAAAAACTTTTGGTAGATTGAAAGGTTAGTGAGAAGTAATGTATGTTTTGCTGTTTTTCCAGATCTACTGCTGGCCAGGAACCAGTTCTTACGGCACCCATGTTTACTAACATTTTTCTCCTTCATTGTCCCTGATATGTATCTTTTAATTATCGCTGACAAAGGGGCAGAATATTAACGAAGCGAATACTCCCATTTGGGTTTACTTTAATATAGATTATTTTGCGTGAACTTTTTTAGTGTTTTTCATGCCTATTAAGTTTGTAGAGTTTCTACCCAAGTGCGCACGGTATTTCTGAAGATATATTACTGTTCACTGTGTCTACTCTGAGCTCCATATGACTCAGTTGTTTGCAGCATCTCTTATCCCCCATCCGTCCGCCCCATCACACTCCGGCCTTCCCGTAAGATGCGCTGTTGCGTTCACAGTCAATTCTGTTAGTAACTGGACATAATGGTATTAACACTGAAGTCGAATAATTCTTGCTGACATCAGGAACAACTGTCTGCAACGCCAGAAAGTCAGTGTGAACGAGTGGCAGTGTTACAAGTGACGTTATCTTCAGAAGTGATTGATTTATACTATTCTTGTTTCTAGTTTCGCTCTAACTTAAGGAAGAAAAAGAGCAGAGTAAAGGACGAAACTGAAGGATTTAGTCGACGTCGCTAGGCAGCTGCCCTACCGTGTGCGAATTGAATGCAGCTGCAGGGACGCATGTCACGAACTCACTGCTGTCCCGGTGGTTAACGATGTCAGGTTTCGAAATAGGAGCTGCTGTGTCTCCTTCGAGCGGCCCCTCAGTTGCCTTCACTTAACAACTTAATAATCATTAAGTCCATAGCAACTATAGTTTTCAACACGAGTAATGTCGTAATATGAGAGCAATAGTTCTGTTCTTAGATTCACTATGTTTTATTAGATTTTATTTCGTCTTCGCAGCATTTGTTCATTCCTTAATCGATCAATGCATGCTAATCGATCAATGCATGCAATCTTCAACAGTCTCCAGTAATACCATATTTCAAAGATTTCTTATCTTTTCGTATCTTGAACAGAATATTATGGTTCGACTTACCGTCCCGACTTGATTATTGGAGACGGATTGACGGAAGATAGGACCCGCTGGGATAGCCGCGCGAGTTACTGCGCCACTTCCGGGATTCAGGGAAGCGCTCCGGCCCAGGATCGTATCCGCCCAGCTGATTCACGATTAGGGACAGTGTGCCGGCCAGTCTGAACGTGGTTTTTACGTAGTTTCCCACACTCAATTAGGTGAATGCCTGGCTGGTACCCGGGTCTGGTGGTGGTGGTTAGTGTTCAACGTCCCGTCGACAACGAGGTCATTAGAGACGGAGCGCAAGCTCGGGTTAGGGAAGGATTGGGAAGGAAATCGGCCGGGCCCTTTCAAAGGAACCACCCTGGCATTTGCCTGAAACGATTTAGGGAAAACACGGAAAACCTAAATCAGGATGGCTGGAGACGGGACTGAATCGTCGTCCTCCCGAATGCGAGTCCAGTGTGCTAACCACTGCGCCACCTCGCTCGGTACCCGGGTCTCGCCGCAAACGTATGGAAAACGATTGCACACTTTCACATGAGATACACGCAGACAGTTGGGTTACACAAATTCCGACCGTCCTCTATCATTAACATTGCCAGATCCAATAATTAATATGCCGCCCCATGAAGTTACGGGATAAAGAAAGGATAAAGGGCCAGGATAAAGAAAGACCGCTGAAGGGTAGAACAGGAAATGGGCCGTGCCCTATCACAGGGATTTCAATTCTAAAAGCGAAGCATCTCGGCTTGGGGCGCTTTCACAATAAGTCTGTTGATTACACTCAAAAACTGATTTCTTGGCACAATCAATATACGTTCAGTAATATAAGTTCTGCATTCGGTTAATAGTTCAAAACAAATAAGGAAAGACTCTCATGAAAATAAAGTAATTACTTCTTTAAGGGGAGCCGGAGGTGCCTATGCTGCCCATGTTAAAATCACTAAGTTTGAGGAACATTTATGAATAAACTACCAAATTGAATAATTTGAATTTTTTTTACATATAGAGTGGTTTAGTATTGCAGTTATGACAGAGGGATTTTGAAGTATCTTTTCTAGTTTCCTTCCAATTATTTTTTTATTAATGACCCAAATTATTTACAAATAATTGCTTTATAATTAAACTGAAATGAAACTACTGAACATATTGCCAAATTGCTGTGTTACAATGTAAGTTTGACCACTAGGAGTGCTGTATAAAAAGTTCATCTCTCTAGCTTGAGTGGATTTTGAGAAAATGTTCCTTATATTCGAAAAATTCTAATTTACGGGAAATGGCTATCAAAGTTTCTCAATACATTTCTGCACTATAGGATGGATTATCAGGGTCTTCTTCTTCATCCTCCAAAAGCTTCCTCTTCTGTCTTCTTTTCTAGCCTGTTGTTCCATCATACTTCATATGCCTTTCTCTTCTTTCTGCTCCTCTTATCGTTTCTCTGTCAATACTTCTTAGTGCTCGTACAGTGTTCACCCCAGCTGTAAATCATGATGCCTTCAGAACTTCACACTTCACACTGTTCCCTTGGTTTTAGGTTGCTATTGCATCATAAATGCCAAAGTGCAGTGTTTTTATGCTTACAAACACCCTTTTACGAATCACTTTCCAAATCAAATTGTTTACACTCTCATTAGGATTCTGCGTCTTTCCGTGTAGACATTTGTGTAACAATTCTGGCTGTGCTAAGTCATGAAAAATTGGTTTTATTGTTCCCTCCTGATTCTTGTACATACTGCATATTACCCGCTTTACACAAGAAGTATAATACAACCAACAACAGGCGCAACACTGAACTATTTCGAAACGGTAACCAGCAAAGAGACGATGTTCCGCGCTCTTATTCATTGTAGTATCGCAACTTGGTATTAGTGTTAATTTTCTTTTCCCTACGTTCTTCCTCTTCTTATATACACGGTTACTAAAACGTGGCATCGTAACCAGAACAAAAGTGTACGAAAATATTAAATGGAACAAGATGTTCGAAATTCTGAGGAAAATAGGAGTAACCTGTAAGGAAATACGGGTAATATTTGTCACAGAAAACAATGTAGCCAACCCTTGCACACTCGCTGTATGCGTAACATAAGGCGCTGTATGGGTAACAGGCCGAGAAAATCCCAAGCAGTTCGACAGGAAGTCACGAGAGGGTGTTAGATGCATTCAGCGGCCGCCCATTTCCTCTGCAGGCGTGGGGGAAAATGGTAATAAGTCCACTTCTAGGGCGAGTAGAACAATAATTCAATAATTAAAGAGGAATGTTACAATTAATTTTCGGTAGCAAAAAAAAAATCGTAACTTTTTGGATTTGACCACCTCCGGCTCCCCTTAAGGAAATCACACCGAACCAGGTGGCGCAGTGGTTAGCACACTGAACTCTCATTCGGGAGGTCGACGGTTCGAACCCGGTTCCGGCTATTCAGATTTAAGTTTACCGTGATTTCCGTAAATCGCTCCAGGCAAATGCCGGGATGTCATTTTAGGGAAATCACGGAAAACACAAACACGTGTAGCCTGACAGGGATCTGAACCGCCGTCCTCCCGAAGACGAGTCCAGGCCTCACCACCGCACCACCTCGCTCGGCTGTCAACTCCGTAACCGTCCAGAGCTGTGCCACAGACATTGCTATTAATGACACTTCTTCTAGTCGCTGGGCCTCAGGTCTCCAAATTGCTAGACGATTGGAGCCACAAATCAAGTTTTGAATCTCGTTGTGGGTCGCATAACTCATTTTCTCAAAAATTGAAGAATAAATTATAGCGAAAATTTTTGTTGTTTAACAAAAACACAATATACAGTGAAAACCACAGGAACAATTTATTGCTTTTTGGTGCACTTACTGACGAGTATGAAATTTGCCTACCGAATCAAAAATTTACTCGAACTCTGGCTTCAGCTGTTCTATGAGTAAAATACCTCCTAAATGTTCGTCACTCAGGTTACTAGTGTATTTAGATTTTTCAGATTTCTCCAAAGAAAATGTATATTCACACCTGCACGTAGTGCCAAGTACAGACCTCGTGCAAAATCTTTGATCTTGGAGTAGCTGTCTTCTGGAAAAAAATTGTAAAACGGAACAAGGTTTCTTTCATTAAACTTGTGCTTATAGATCAATGATTTGAATTTTCAGTGCTGCCTGAATCTTCAATTTCACAAGAAAAGGGAGTCTGGAAAATTAGGATCTGCTGGGAATGTGCACCTAAACCTGAAAACGTAAGAGAACTCTTTCTTCAGATCATCAAAAAACAAGAGGGGAAAACTGTAACCATTTCACCCTTCAATGACGGCCAATTGGGAAGTGTGAGAAAATTTTCTGTCCGAAAGTTTTGACATTGCGTAGAAGTCACAAATTATATTGTCGTTCCGTTTAAGGTTTTTATTCAATTCATTCAAATGGAGCAACATTAGCCAACAAAGCTAGCCATTATTTGTTCGACAGGACTTTCAAAGGATTGTTTTTCTCATTCAGAGATTTTAAATCTCTGTTCTCAAATAAAAGAAGCTTGCCAAAATGTTACCACTGGTTAACCACTTGAATTAACGGTGGTTTGAGTCCATAACATCGAATGGAATTGACAACAGAAATTACAGGCTTCATCACACACTGGTTTTCCACAAAGTGCCTTTTGATTATAAAGACAGGGTTTGAAAACACTAATGGCTTCACATTCTGGGTTTATTCTTACCGTAGGCCTGCGTATTTGTCACACATATTTCTCCTACTGTCTGTTGTAACACATCTCAGTGATGAAAGAGGAAGGTTGTACTTTCCATCTAACGGTAACTGTACTACTTGAAAGATATACACGCCTGTTGTACTACCCAAGAAATTCAGATCTGCTACTTCTTCAGTAACTTCAAAGTATATGTTAATACCTCTAAAGAACAACAGGGCTTAAGCCGTATCAGAGGAGTCTGTAGATTCGTCCAGGACTATTGTGTGCAAAGCAGACTTAGATGCCTTTTTTTGTAGCTGATTTGACAGATTGCAATTAATATCTTCAACTCAAAGCGACACAGTATATGCTGAAAGAGTGACTGCTTTAAGTTATTCAGATTTGTCAGCAAACAGTATTTCGTCTGTAATTAAAATATATGTCATTATGTAATCACCGACAGCGAGTGGCTCGCTTTGATTCATGATTTCCTTGGCAATTCGTAAACGTTTATTCGTAATGCCTTCACTTTTCTGAAAACATTTCCTATAAATGTTTTGTTAATAACAAAGTCCACATTTCAATGCTACGAGTTTATGTCCACGTACCTTGTACTTGAATTTATCAAACTGTGTACCACACTTTTTTGTCGTAGTGGCGATGAATATTGCATTCCTTAATAAGAACAACACTTCTTTATTGATGAAACACATTGGTTTGTTGTCTTTCTCTATAAGGAAATACTTCGCTGCCCGCCCTGTATTGAATATACGATACGAGACTCACTATCTACATATGAGATCGAAAGAAAGAAAACTTGAAATAACAATGTAGTAAGCCGGCCGAGGGGGCCGAGCGGTTCTAGGTGCTACAGTCTGGAACCGCGCGACCGCTACGGTCGCAGGTTCGAATCCTGCCTCGGGCATGGATGTGTGTGATGTCCTTAGGTTAGTTAGGTTTAAGTAGTTCTAAGTTCTAGGGGACTGATGACCTCAGAAGTTAAGTCCCATAGTGCTCAGAGCCATTTTTTGAACAATGTAGTAAACACAACCAGGAAGTCACAGTCGAATGCAGGCAGGGCACTTCGAATGGCGTCCCTTGTTTATGAATAAAAGAAGGCAATGCTCATAACTGGACCCCTTAGTTAAACGAGTAGAAGCGCCGCGCAAAAAAGCTTTCGTTCAAGCACTGGCCGTATTAAATCCCTACGTTGGACTTTTTTTGGAAACCCCTGCTCTAGCCTAACGTGGACACGTTTTGGATGTTATAGCTCTTCTTATTTTCTGTTGTTGAAAGCTTTGTGTTCCGTAAAACGGAATTTCTCTCCAGTTTCTCACAGTCTGTTTTTGAACGTTAGAGGTTTCTATTTTATAGAAGGTTCTTTTACCTTGTACAGTGCTTGTGACGTCTTTCGTGCATCTTCCTTCTGTAAGTACTCAACTTCCGGGATAGTAAAATTCACCAACCGGTTAAAAAGTCTCTTGTCTAGTTTTAACAGTCAGCCGTCGAGCATATCCCCATCCTCTTCACACCATTATGTTTAGAGGAATACTAATTTAGTACCCGATTCAGTTCTTACTGACTTTCGGTGTCTATTGCTATAGCATCAGGGAACCGTACCATGCCGGTTTTCTGTCCGTGGTAAACAATTACCACACCGAGGTGATTTACTTCCTCCATTGTTTCTTCAATACAGAAGCTGCATAACAGTAGTGACAGAGAGGAAACTTTCTTTACATCTTTCATGATTTTGTGCCATTGTACCCATCCATCAGAGTAAACTACTGTACTTCGTTTCACATAAAGAGAATGGTTTACCCTTGTATCCCTGAAACAGATTCCACAGCAAATACAAACGGGAAACAATTGTACATTATCGAGAACTTCCATCTGCTAATGCGACATATGTTTCCTTTTTCCTAAATCACCAAGTTAGGTGAGGCGGTGGTAAGACACTGAATCAGCAGTCAAAAAGATGTTGGTTCGAATCCCACGTCCGGTCATACAGATTTAAGTTTTCCACGGTTTCATTAAGTAGCTTAAGGCAAATGCCGGGATGGTTTCTCCGAAAACGCACAGCTCATTCTCTTCTCTAAATCGAGCGTTTGTACCGTCTGTAATGAGTCCGTCTCTTCGTCTTACAGTAACTTAATAATCAAAACTCTCTTGGATTGTATGTCTACTTTCGAACAAACACAGAAGTGAAGTTCTTCAAACGAGTGTGTTCTGTTTTATGGTTAATAACGCTGCTTTTTATTACACGCAGCTGTAGGGATAACTACGATAACGTACTCCTTAAAGCAGTCGGTAATAATTGTGCGGTGTCTTGATGAAGAGGTCTGCAGATGAGCTGCAGTCGTTTAGGCAGGTATGTGGCTGAGGTTGGCAGTTCCCTGGTCCGTAACGACTTGACGTCTGCGTGTTTGCGCGAAGCAGATCTGCAGCAGCCTGTAATAGGTCTGCTGCTGGGGTTATGGCCGCAGCGAACCGCGTCGTAACGCACGCCTCGTGAGCTGGGATTGGCTTCGGAAGCGGAGGGTGCTCGGCTCATGACTGAGCATGAGCAACTATAGGCACTCAATTTCATACGCGGCCACTCCCACAAATACGTGACCTGTATTTTAAACTAAACCTGCCATGAAGGCGAAGGTTGTACTCGATACCAAAGTCCTATACTAGGGACAGTCATATTAGGGTTGGAATGATGTTGCCTTCCTCCGAAAATTGAAATGGCTTACCTAGCCAATTATAGGGAACTTGCAGTTCACCTTAGATTCGAACACGCTGCAGCTAAGTATTTTCCGTACACAGTGTGATTCAGTTCCTCCCATCCATGGTTTTTGCAACCCGCAACGCCTTCAAATACCACGTGTAAGATTTCACATTGCTCGTTCGCTACGTGCAAACTATTACGCACATAGAAAAAAAAAATGAACGGGACCTTTTTGTAGGAAAGTAGTTAAATTTTGTACTGGGATTACCTTCAATGGCCTTTTCCTTTAATAGCTCGAAAACATATTCCACCACAGAATTAAGCCCCATTAAATTTCCTACAAGAAGGTCCTATTAATTTTTCTATATGACTAATGGTTTGTGCATAACGAGCTAGACAACGCGAAAAATATCGCAAGTGTTTTTGAAGGCATTTGGGGGGGTTGCATAAAATCCATATGTAGGGGCGGCTGAAACACCCTGCATACAGGTCCTAGGACCGACAAAATGTTGAAATGTTCTTTGAACAAAGATATCTTGAGAAAAATTAAATATAAATTTGCTAAAAAATTCTATATTCAGTACAACTACAATAAAATGGAGCAACGTAACTGGTATGCAGCTCACGCATAATGACTGTGCATCTCTCTATTTCAACATATTCTCTGTGTTTACAATGACTACACTCAATATTCCAGTACGAAATAGTAAACCAGCACCCCTGTTTCATGCTATGAATCAGCTACTGTCAATACCACTCGAGACAAGAACGACATAAATGTTTTGACTGTGCCTGCAAACATTCTCTTTTCTTGGATACACATAGCCTTTCTATGAAACCTACACGATAGTAATTAACAGGAAAATTTATTTACACTGCGCAACACAAGCGGAGGGCCACTTTTTTGAAACCCCGAAATTGTCTCCCATTGAGATGCAGAAGTTTGAAATTTTGCTCAACAGTGCCTATAGCCTTCCTCTATAATGGCGCAAAAAGCGTGGTGCTCTGCGACATCACCCTCAAGCTGAGCGTCACTTCAAATAGCAAGGAGTCGACATATGCGAAAAAAAAGGTCGGAACTCAGAAGTTCATGTGAGATATAGCTTAATTATGTCACATTTGATATACCGGAGCAAAGGTAGCCCCTGAGGGCCGGCAACCCATACTGCACCACAGAGGACGTGGTTGTCTATGTCCAAGGCGTACCAAAAGCACCATGGTAAACACCAGCTATTTACATACAAGATAATGGAAACAGACATTGCGAGCACTACCTCCTGTATGGGGAGCTCGAGCCACGGCCTGCAGGAAGTATCGCTACGCCAAAACCTGATTGGCTGGAGACAGCTATTTAGAGGCTAGAACCAGCCCCGAAGTTCAGTTCACGCCGGATGTCGACCTCGTGTACTGCGACCGTTGAAGATTACGTCTTTGTCTCTGAATTAGACTGTTACTAGTTGTGTGTGTGTGTGTGTGTGTGTGTGTGTGTGTTTGTGTGTTAGAAGTGAACTTTGGTTTGGCTCAATTAGGAGACTTTTACTGGCATCGCTATTGTTACATTTCGTTTGTTCGTCAGTCATCAACCTTGTGAACTTACATCAATGTTTGTGAAAAATTGCGAATTGTCAGTGACAACAACATTGCCACCAAATTTCACCACAATTCTGCTCAAAGGTACCGCGAACGTGGGAAGGTCGTCACACCTTCTCTTACCCACATTTCACCCATTCTTTTGAAGCCTCTGTGCTGGAGGGTCTCAGCCTGTATCAAAGGGCGTGAATGAAACCCTCCACTCCCTTATCTTAGAGCGTTCGTAGTGCAGTGTGCAACAGAACGACATTCTTGACAACCTTTGATGCTGCTGGCGCCTCCTGGACGATTCAACCTTTTTCTAAGGACACGATGGTGCTGCAACTCCATTGAACGTCATCTGATACTTTTTTGCAGCGCAGCGTTAGTGGAGATTTCTCCTCTTATATACAGGGTCGAACCACCAAGGACCGTTCAAACCCATTCGACGACATCTGAATGTGATCCGAAGCAGAAAAGTGTGATTATGCTTTTTCATTTCTCCTTTCTCACATCCTCCTACAGCGTGTGCATGAGCGGTTGCAACATCAACTCACATATGAATGGAACGCCAGAGGGTGCCTCTAAGAACCTCCAGTTTGGCAACACCCTCTGAGCCACCTGCACACTTTTGTTGGACAGATTAAAAAAGTCTCAGTACACAGAAATCCAACCAACGATCCATTGACAGGATAGGCAACACCTTCGACGTCCCTCAGATATGGCTTGTGACCAGCAAGGGCATGTGATGAGTGGGTTGCCTGTCCCAGTGGCAGGGAGAGACCAACGGATGGGTGTTACTGCACAGAGAGAATTTCAGTGTCCGCCAAAGGTGTGCAGGTGACACTCAGGTTGTTGCCAAATTAAGGGGTGTCGCAGCCCCCTTCCCCTCTGTGCACATGACATAGGAGGGCACAAAGAATGAATTACGGAAAAGTATAAGAACGTTTTCTGGTTCGGGTCACATTCAAATTTTGTCAAATGGTTTTTAATGGTCCTTACAGGTTCCACGCTTTATACCAGAGAGAAAAATTGAGCTCAGCTACACTCCAGCGGGGTGAGATCACCTCGATGTCCTTACGGGACGGTTCAATCGTTCGAGGGGAGAGACAGGGAGGGGTCAGCAGTGTCAAGTCAAAGGGTGTAAGGTTGTCAAGAATGTCGTGTTGGACATCACACTGCCAACTGTAGTTTTCGGCTGTGAATTGCATGAAAATGAACGCCTTGAGGAAAGGGGTGGTTTCATTCACACACTTTATGGACATCTTGAGGCGTTTTCATTTCGATTCTGAGGGGCATTGTATCTGAAAGGATTTTGTCGGTCACCTACCCGGAAACTAAGATGTCAAGAGAAGGGGTGAGATACTGGTAAAGGGAGGCGCGACGGCCTTCCCACGCAGTGAAAAGTGTTCGTTGCCTTTGGGCAGAATTGTCGTGAAATCTTAGGCCTCACACGAACTTCTGAGCTCTGGTATTTTTCTTGCTAGTGTCGACTTCCTTCTGTCGGAATTGTCGCCAAGCTCGAGATTAGATGGCAGGGCGCCACGCTTTTGCATCATTACAGAGGAAGGCTGTAGGCTCGTACGACACAAATTTGGAACTTCTTTCTCGCAGTGGGCGAAAATGACTGGTTTTCAAAAAAGTGGACATTTAATTTTGTTACATACTGCATCTGCTTGCATGTAAGTTTGAGTGTATGTGTCGTTTTATTCAGGGTGACCCGGACTCCACCGACAAAATTTGGAGGTTGTTTTCCGAATATTTTGGTATAAGAGACCCGTGGTCTCTGATGGCACTACAAATTAACTGTATTTTGTTTGAATTATTGTCGCCATTCGCATTTGCAACTCTATTTGACTAAAAATATCTGTACAATAGTGAAAAATGTCGAGGGAATGCGCTGTCTGTCTTCTTTGGAACAAACTCGGTCCACTCAGTCACTGAACTTGCTGTTGACAACAATAATGCTCTCTTTACATTTCTCCCTCGAACTTGTAGTTGGTACTGGCCGGGTTTGTTTTTCCGGCAGTGTTTGCTGTACGTTAATAGAGCGTTTGATACACAGCAGGAAGTAGAAACGAAGTTAATTGTAGTAACAAACCTAATAAATCAGAATGTCATTATTAATGGGGTACAAGTCATTAAAGAGCACACGTTACTTACGACGAACCATCCAGAAATTATCCCTAGACGATCTCCGAAG
The DNA here is from genome assembly GCF_023898315.1 of Schistocerca nitens. NCBI lineage: Eukaryota > Metazoa > Arthropoda > Insecta > Orthoptera > Acrididae > Schistocerca > Schistocerca nitens. Next base: position 923,476,107 of record NC_064617.1, on the reverse strand, counting down.
TTTTGTAAGTGGAGCTAGGGTTCACCCCGTCCTGGAACTGTTCTCGCACCCTTTGGCACAGGCTTCGCAGCGCTAGATGCGGGGTGAGCTGAAGACGCAGCTGGTGCAGAAGCAGAGTCGCTAGTGTGCAGCACAGACGTGTGTGTGGCTGTTCCAGATGCGTCGTCGAGCAACGAGGCGGTGCACCTGCAGCAGCGCCTGCGCAGCCTCAGCACGGAGCTGGTGACGCTGCGCAACCGGCTGCACGTGGGCCAGCAGGCGCCCGCCGGCCCGGGCCCCGCCGTGCCGCCCCGACACCTGCCCGTGCCGCCGCACGTCGGTCAGTAGCTCGCTTTACGTACAGTAAGGGAGGCGCCGACTTTCTCATCTTTCGCGCCATCGCAGCACGCGCGTACACTTACCGAACGCTGCTCTAGTACGATGCGCTGCTCAAAGGTTTTCGAGAAACCGGGATTTAAATATTACGTTCTTGGCGAGATATAATCGTGCTATAATATGGAACCGTGATGAAAAAAATGTGGCAGAAGTCGGTAGATGTGTTCTCTATGTACAGACAAACAAATGACAACAATTTCAGAAAAATTGGATGATTTGTTCAAGAGAAAGAGCTTCACAAATTTAGCACGCCAATAACGCGTTGATCCACCCCTGGCCCTTATGCAAGTAGTTATTCGGCTTGGCATTGATTGGCAAAGTTGTTGGATGTTGGACGCGTGGTAGCCGCTCGGTCTGAGGCGTCCTCCCTCGGGCTTGGCTGTATGTGTCCTCCTCACCGTAAGTTAGTTTAAGTTAGATTCAGTAGTGTGTAGGCTTAGCGGCCGATGACGTCAGTAGTTTGGTCCCATAAGACCTTACTACAAATTTCCAATTTGTTGGATGTCCTCCTGAAGCCTATTGTGCCAAATACGGTCAATTGCCGGATTAGATCTTCAAAATTCCCAGCTGATTCGAGAGCTCTTCCCATAATGCCTCAAACGTTCGCAACTGGGGACACATCCGGGGACACTGCTAGCCAAGGTAGGGTTTCGCAAGCACGGAGAAAAACAGTATAAACTCTCGCCGTCTGCGTCCGGCCTTTATCTTGTTGATATGTAATCCCAGGATATCTTGCCACGGAGGGCAACAAAACGGGGCGTAGAATATCGTCAGCGTGTCCTGTAAGGTAGCTGCAGATGATAACCGAAGTGGTCCTGTAATGGAAAGAAGGGGCAACCCAGACTCCTGGTTGTCGGGTATTATGGCGGGTGACAGTCAGGTTGGTATCCCACCTGTGACCGGGGCATCTCCACACACGTCTTCGGCTTGGGATCTCGTTGACCGGAGTAGAATCGTCTTCGAAATGAGCCTCGATAACCAGCGAAGACGTGTCTGGGAAAGCTCCGGACAGCCGTGTGATACCACCCTGACTTTCGACGGCCATACGGCCCGATAGCTAGAGTGATGGGTTGACTTAATTTAATAGCAGCACTCCTTTGGTTGTCATCCGCCCCGTTTTGTTGCCGTTCATGGCACCCCATCCTGGGCCTACACTTCAGTAAGATAATGCCCGTCCACACACGGCGAGAGTTTCTACTGATTATCTTCGTGCTTGCTAAACCCTACCTTCTTGGCCAGTAGGGTCGCCGCATCTCTCCACAACTGAAAACTTATAGAGCGGCACGAGCGGGCCCTCCAGTCACCTCGAATTTTGACGATGTAACGCACGAATTGGACAGAATTTGGCACGATATCCCTCAGCAGGGCATCCAACAACTCTATCAATCAATGCCGAGTCGAATATCCGCTTGCATAAAGGCCACACGTCTAACAACGCGTTATTGGCAAGCCCAATTTGTGAACCTCTTTCTCTTGAAGAAATCATACTATTTTCCTGAAATTGTAAGCATTTCTTTGTCTGTACATGTATATTACATCTATTGATTTCCGTCCCATTCGGATAATTGCTCCGTGGTGCGTTGTTTTATTTTTATTTTTTTAGAGTGTGTATCCCGACATGACTTCCCTGCGATATACAAATCAATATATCGATAAATAAATGATCATTACATCGCGATTTGTTATATCTCGATTATACCTCGCCTGGAATGCCTCATGATGGTTCTTCGTATTACTATTGTTCTTTCCCGACGAAACATGTTTTGCTCTAGTAATAAAAGTGTGTGGCGAAAGAAGTGAGCCGGCCGGTGTGGCCGAGCGGTTCTAGGCGCTTCAGTCTGGAACCGCGCGACCGCTACGTTCGCAGGTTCGAATCCTGCCTCGGGCATGGATGTGTGTGATGTCCTTAGGTTAGTTTGGTTTAAGTAGTTGTAAGTTCTAGGGGACTGATGACCTCCGATGTTAAGTACCATAGTGCTCAGAGCCATTTGAACCATTTTTTTTTTAAAGAAGTGAAGAAAAAAATAAAATGGCATGACTAAAACGCATGACCGGCAGGCAAAGTTTGAAAAATGTTTACTTTCACTGTCATAAATGTTAAACTCCACTAAAATATTCCGGGCTATTAAGCTGTGGTCGGATGAATTTCTTGTCTAAACCCAACATTTCGGCCCATCGATTGTAGTTTTGAATCAGAAATCCAGAAAACTACAATACCCCCTGGGACGCGTGCGCCACAGATGGGGGCGAAACATTGGATTTCAAGAAGAACTTTATCCGGTCACGGCATAATAGCCCAGAATATTTTCAAAGGCGGTTCTTCTGGTCTGCCGCCTTAGCTCGTTGCGTTAACGTGGCTGCGCGACGGTTGCTGCTCTCGTATGTTATTAAAACGCTAGTAAAACTTGGTATTCCGATTTATCGTATACGCTTGAGAAGCACCTCGCACCAGAGCAGCATTTATGAAATGTTAGTATGCACTAGAATCGTGCGAAAGATTAGTAAAATCAGTGACTCGTTGAATGTATGGTCCTTCTAAGCCCGCACACCGCCACACGGATGCAAAACCTTTTTTGAGTAGTTTATTTTCATTGTTTCTTGCCATTACCAGTTTCGGACATTTGGTTCAGACGTCTGCATTACCCATACAGGATGAACTATTTATCTGCTGCTGAATGTATTGAGGTCTCATTATGCCTAGCAGTCAAAAACCATTTTAAATTGAGAACCACTCGGACTGGATATAAAATTCGAAGATAAACTCGAGTTACAAACAATACGTTAAGTGCTTAGACCACATGCTTTTGTTGAAAGTATGTATCCTCAGTTTCTTCCAAAAACTTGCATTTTTCGTAGTTTGTCTAAATCTTTTAAAATATCTTCTTCTTCTTCTTCTTCTTCTTCGTCCAAGGACAATTGTTGATGTTAACGGTTCATAACATACGCCAAAAAAATAAAATAAAAACTGAAATATTAGGGCTGTTTTCAGTCTGCAGGTTTTGACTTATTTGGAGGGTGAAGGGGGTTGGGGCACCCTCCGCACAAAAAAAATGTCTAATCTTCTTTTGTGGAAGGAAAAAAATGTAAAACAGAATTGCAGTTTACCACTGCAACTGATTCAGAGGTTTACTAGGGAAATTGACATGTGAATTACAAAAGTGGTAGGAAAAAAGGATAGAAATACAATTGACAAAGTCATTTGGTCAGAAAGTAAGGAAGGCATCAGATCTTCTAGACGTGTGTACCGGACCGGGATTCGAAGCACGGACCTTTGCTTTCGTGGGCAAATGCTCTATCGACTAAAGAATCCAAGCACGACTCGCGAGCCGGCCGGAGTGGCCGAGCGATTCTAGGCGCTACAGTCTGGAACCCCGCGACCGCTACGGTCGCAGGTTCGAATCCTGCCTCGGGCATGGACGTGTGTGATGTCCTTAGGTTAGTTAGGTTTAAGTAGTTCTACGTTCTAGGGGACTGATGACCTCAGAAGTTAAGTCCCATAGTGCTCAGAGCCATTTGAACAATTTTTGAGCGACTCGCGACCCGCACGCACAGCCTCACTTCCGCCATAACCACCTCACCCACTTTCGAAAGGTCCAGCGCATAGTTTTAATCCACCAGAAAGTTTCAGATAAGCGCACTGCAAAATGAATATTTATTCTGGTACAATCTCGCAGGCTGTGACTAACAAAGGTCTCCGCAATACCTTTCTCGCAGGAGTGCTAGTCCCACAAGGTGTGTAGGGGAACTTCGGTGAAGTTCGGGAGGTAGGAAATGAACTGTTGGCGGAAGTGGAGCTCTGAGGGTGGATCAGCGTTCGATAGCAGCTGACACGGCAGCTCAGCGTGTTCGGTCACAGGGCTGCCTGCCCTCTGTCGTTGAGCGAAATCCAGATTTAATGTCGATAACAATAACGAGCAAAACGAAGATTTTTTTAAAAAACAAAACAGGAAGGAAGAAGAAAGATCTGCCCACAGAGAGCAAAGGTTTCTGGTTCGAGTTCTGGTCCGACACACACTTTTAATCAGCCAGGAAGTTTCCAATCAGCACAAACTCCGCTGCAAAGTGAAAATTCATTCTGGAAACGTAAAATCGTGTTCCCATATCAATCTGTGGATTATAAGTTAAGTAATTTCATTCTTTGTGGTTCCGAGCCATGTGACAGATTTCTCTTCAGACAATATCAATCACAATTGTGAGCTTCATTAATTTAACTACTTATTTATTTAATTCTGAATGTGGACATTTTGCTTTAGGCTTGGTCAACTGATACGCGTCTCCCGACTTCGCGCTTCGGAGGATTGTACCACTTCGACAGTTTGTATGCCCGAATTTTTTGGCACTGTCTTTCAGTGATCAGAGGCCGCTTTTCCAGCCACAAGTATATCACATACGGTTTCTATAAACTAATATAAGCAAATAAGACGTATTAGAAGTTCACAAGTGCAAAAACTTCATTTCTCTGAGCTACATATCCCTTGACCTAGTTGAGTCTGCTTCTGGGACATTGGTTCACTAATGCCCTATCCCTCAGTGATAACGTAACGGTTTGCTCCTCATCTGTCGGCTCTAAGTCAGTTCGTAAAGATTTTTGCATGTAACAGTGAGTCAACTAACTTCAGTAAGGCTTAGACATAAAGACACCATTCTGCTCCAAATCGAAACGCTTAACAACCGTGAATTTCACATGGAAAAGCTCTCATGAAGTGCAAGATCTGGAAATAACGAATGCGCCCAACATTGTACTTCCACTAGAGCCTTTTCCGAGTTACAACAGTAATGAACATCCTCTCACGATAATGTTGTCAGTTTCTTATAAAATTAGTTTTGCACCTCACGGTGAGTTTTCAACAATGCATCTTTGTTCATAAATTCTAATAGCCGCATTAGAGTCGACGGCATGGAGCTGGCCTGTTGCGTGAACCCCAGACGTGTCGCTGAAGTAAGAGTGATGCACAATTTACATTTTTCTTAACAGTATACTTGTTGCTTTGATTAAAATTTCGAAAATTAACATTTTACTGTAGCATCCGCAGGTGTTAACACAGCTAAAAGGAAAGGGACAGGAAGAAGAAGATTTGGTTAAATTACATAACATCTGATTAATGGTTAGAAGAAAGAAATCGAGACGAGAAAAGGCGAAGAATCCACTGATGTAAATGATAAGAATAGTGATGCCTGAGTAACAACTGAATAAAGAGCAAATATAAAAAGAAATATTTGTGTCGCTGGGAAACCATTGATATCATCCTGCTGCTGAAAGATAAGTAAATATATAAATAAGCTGAATATTAAAACGCCCAGACGATGAAAGTGACATGCAAAAAATGCCAAACTGAAGTGTAGTATAAAAGTAAGTCAGGTGGTAACCGAACATCCGCCACAACGGGACGATGGAGTGGTTCCATTCAAAAGTAATCACCACACGCGTTAAGAGATTTATCCCACTGGGGGACGACACGATCAATTCCTGTTCCGTAGAACGCATTCGGCCGCTGACGGATCCAGAACCGCACTCACTCTTGCACTTCCTCGTCCAACTAAAAGCGACGTCCACGCATGTCTTTCTTCAGATCGCCAGAGATGTGAAACTCACACGGTGAAATATCCGGGCTGTGAGGAAGATGTTGCAGTATTTCCCAACCAAATTGCCGAAGTGTAGCCTTCGTTCCGTTTGGCAGGGTAGGGGCGCGCTTTTTTTTTATCGTGCTGCAGGAAGATTCCGACCGACAGCATTCCTCGGCGTTTTGACCTGTGCCAAAGCGTCTGCATAGCGCTGCGCATTGATTGTGAATCCACGTTCTAGGAACTCGACGAGCAGAGGACACCTCCAATCCGAGTTAAACGATAACCCCGGCCTTCACACTGCCAATCGGACGAAGGCCGCGCTCCAGCGATTTCGTTGGAAGACGCTGCAATATCATCCCTATAGCCCGGATCGTTCACAGTGTGAGCTTCACATCCCTGGCGATTTGAAGAAATACATGCGTGGACGTCGGTTTTGGTCGGCGAGGAAGTGCAAGAGTGAGTGCGGTTGTGGATCCGTTATTCTACAAAACAGGAATTGATCCTTATTTCTCAGTAGGATACATGTCTTAATGCGTCTAGAGATTACTTTTGAATGGAAGCTTTCCATGCTCCTGTTGTATCGGGTGTTAGATATTCATTTGCCTGCCCCTCATACACCACAAGCTTGAATACGCAAATGATTGACAGTTCTGTGCAACCACACAAGTTAGATAGGAGAAACGCAATCTACATTCCGCATATTAGGAACGATTATACTGCGAGATTCTCATTCAGAAATTGCATTTGAATGTTGTTTGGTTGTGAGAAGGTCGTTTTACGCCTCGAGTAAGAGTGACAAATGTCTACTAGCAATTGTCAGAATTCGACATTGGCAGAATCGTGACCTAACGAGAGGTCAGTTTAACGTTCCACAGTATTACTGGTAGCGAAACTTGGTAGATACGCTAATGCGATAATGTGTGGGCGATTTATGTTGAAAAGGAAATTAGTTCCAATTGTGACCACCAAGTGGAAATCTGGTGCCGTACAGCATCTCGTCGACGTCTCCGGTGCTCATGTTGGGCAAACTGTGCAAGCGCCAGTTAATAATAAAATCAACATTGTACGAGGGCAGTTCAATAAGTAATGCAACACATTTTTTTTCTCGGCCAATTTTGGTTGAAAAAACCGGAAATTTCTTGTGGAATATTTTCAAACATTCCCGCTTCGTCTCGTATAGTTTCATTGACTTCCGACAGGTGGCAGCGCTGTACGGAGCTGTTAAAATGGCGTCTGTAACGGATGCGCGTTGCCAAGAACGGGCAGTGATCGAGTTTCTTTTGGCGGAAAACCAGGGCATCTCAGATATTCATAGGCGCTTGCAGAATGTCTACGGTGATTTGGCAGTGGACAAAAGCACGGTGAGTCGTTGGGCAAAGCGTGTGTCATCATCGCCGCAAGGTCAAGCAAGACTGTCTGATCTCCCGCGTGCGGGCCGGCCGTGCACAGCTGTGACTCCTGCAATGGCGGAGCGTGCGAACACACTCGTTCGAGATGATCGACGGATCACCATCAAACAACTCAATGCTCAACTTGTCATCTCTGTTGGTAGTGCTGTCACAATTGTTCACCAGTTGGGATATTCAAAGGTTTGTTCCCGCTGGGTCCCTCGTTGTCTAACCGAACACCATAAAGAGCAAAGGAGAACCATCTGTGCGGAATTGCTTGCTCGTCATGTGGCTGAGGGTGACAATTTCTTGTCAAAGATTGTTACAGGCGATGAAACATGGGTTCATCACTTCGAACCTGAAACAAAACGGCAATCAATGGAGTGGCGCCACACCCACTCCCCTACCAAGAAAAAGTTGAAAGCCATACCCTCAGCCGGTAAAGTCATGGTTACAGTCTTCTGGGACGCTGAAGGGGTTATTCTGTTCGATGTCCTTCCCCATGGTCAAACGATCAACTCTGAAGTGTATTGTGCTACTCTTCAGAAATTGAAGAAACGACTTCAGCGTGTTCGTAGACACAAAAATCTGAACGAACTTCTCCTTCTTCATGACAACGCAAGACCTCACACAAGTCTTCGCACCCGAGAGGAGCTCACAAAACTTCAGTGGACTGTTCTTCCTCATGCACCCTACAGCCCCGATCTCGCACCGTCGGATTTCCATATGTTTGGCCCAGTGAAGGACGCAATCCGTGGGAGGCACTACGCGGATGATGAAGAAGTTATTGATGCAGTACGACGTTGGCTCCGACATCGACCAGTGGAATGGTACCGTGCAGGCATACAAGCCCTCATTTCGAGGTGGCGTAAGGCCGTAGCATTGAATGGAGATTACGTTGAAAAATAGTGTTGTGTAGCTAAAAGATTGGGGAATAACCTGGTGTATTTCAATGCTGAATAAAACAACCCCTGTTTCAGAAAAAAAATGTGTTGCATTACTTATTGAACTGCCCTCGTACCTTTCTCACTTTTTGACCTTTTCTGACCGCGTTCCGTTCCTAACTCACTGCACATGGAAACATTTCCATACGCCTTTCTTGCAGTTTTAGCATCAGGCTCGCAGCAGGTGACCAAAATTGGAACTTCTTTGTGCAGGAAATCGGTTCCGCACTAACGCATCAGAATATCTACCATGTTTTCCTGCCGCACGATAATTATAGCCCACACTGGACCTCCGCGAGTAGCTGTATATTACTTATAACCACCCGTTTTGCGGCGTTGTGGTGCGTCCAACGACAACACTGGGCATATGAGTGCTAACCTTCTCTGACCAGTCCTGCTTACAGCATTACGGTGGGCGTCTAGAGGCTGCGAGTGCAGTCGTCCTCCATTACTTAATTCTTTGTCGACACCTTTCAGGAGGGTACTGTCAGCTCTACAACTTTGCTTCTGCCGTTTTGCAACAGATGGCAGCAGCGGTATTTGGTGGTGCAGGTGGTAGGTCGTAAGTGTCATACAATGAGCTTAGGAACATGTAAATATCTGTAAACATTAAAATGGTAGTCGGTTTGTGACTGCATAGTAAAGCTATTCTCGGCTGAATACGTCAACGTACGAGCGCAATCCTCGTAATTTGTGGAAAGTTTTAATTTTCTGCTTGAATATGAATAAATAAGCAGCTGATGCTCATAAAATGCTGGTTAAGACATATGGTGAGGCACCTGTTAGGCAAAGAACGTGCAGAGAACGGTTTCAAAGCTACAAGAACGATGATTTTGACGTCAAAGACCGGCATGGCGAAGTAAGAGAAGTTTTCGAATTTGCTGAAACCGATGGAAACTTTCACAGAAAATCGATATCGAAAGAAGTTCAAAAAAATGGTTCAAATGGCTCTGAGCACTATGGGACGTAACAGCTGTGGTCATCAGTCCCCTAGAACTTAGAACTACTTAAACCTAACCTAAGGACATCACACACATCCATGCCCGAGGCAGGATTCGAACCTGCGACCGTAGCAGTCGCGCGGCGAAAGAAGTTGATGGGTTTGAGCCGAGCACTGAGAGACAAACGACCACAGTACAGCGACAGACATGAAAACTCTACTTTGCAGCATGCCAGTGCTCAACCCCCTGTCGCAAAACTCGTCAAAACATGCTTGGAAATTTTGAAATGGGAAATACTACTACAGCCGCCGTTTCCAGATATTGCTCTCCTGACTACCACCTTCTTCGATCAATGGCATAGGGCCTGTCTAACCAGCACTTCCGGACGTACGAACAAGTGCTAAATTGCATAGGTTCATGGGTCTCCTCAATGGACGTCCAGTTCTTCCGCCGCGGAATTCGTTTGCTGCTCGAAAGATTGGACAAAGTAGTGGCCAGCGATGGCCAATACTTTGAATCGTAAATTTTTTGTGAGTTTCTCACAATGAAACCTCGAACTTCGAGAAAAAACGGCGGAGGCGCAGTTATAGACATAATATTTGGAACGTCTCCCGCTTTTGGACGCCCTGGCACACTGCCGCGGAATGTATTTGTGTCTTTGTGTGTGCGTATGTGTTAACTGTACCTCTGTGGACTCATAGTTAATGTACATAAGTATGAAAACTTTTCCACTACCATATATTTCTCTGTAATAAAAATTGGCACATGTACCATAGTTTACTTCAAATGGGACTTTTTAAAACGCTATGTACTAAATAATCATATTATAGATGAGATGCTATTCGTTCTCGCTACCCTCTTTTTTAATGCAGAATATCTACTGTTAAGTTTTTATAGCCCAACGTTCAGCACAATCTGAGTCCAGTGGATCATAGTTCGTATACTGCACTCGTAAGTTTAGCCAAGATTACTAAAAACATTGCAGCTACTTAACGCTACCAGATAGGACCTGGAATATGATGTTCGTTGTGCAACATTACGAAAGCCGGTTAGATTTAACCGGATAAGTTCAGTACTGGGCTCCAATCTCCCTGTGGCTAGCGGCTTCCTGTGATACACTATGTGATCAGAAGTATCCGGACACCCCCAAAAGCATACGTTTTTCATATTAGGTGCATTGTGCTGCCACCTACTGCCGGTACTCCATATCAGCGACCTCAGTAGTCATTAGACATCGTGAGAGAGTAGAATGGGACGCTCCGCGGAACTCACGGACTTCGAACGTGGTCAGGTGATTGGGTGTCACTTGTGTCATACGTCTGTACGCAACATTTCCACACTCCTATACATCCCTATGTCCACTCTTCCCGATGTGATAGTGAAGTGGAAACGTGAAGGGACACGTACAGCACAGAAGCGTACAGGCCGACCTCGTCTGTTGACTGACAGAGATCGCCGACAGTTAAAGAGGGTCGTAATGTGTGTCATACGTCTGTACGCAACATTTCCACACTCCTAAACATCCCTATGTCCACTCTTCCCGATGTGATAGTGAAGTGGAAACGTGAAGGGACACGTACAGCACAAAAGCGTACAGGCCGACCTCGTCTGTTGACTGACAGAGATCGCCGACAGTTAAAGAGGGTCGTAATGTGTAAAAGGCAGACATCTATCCAGACTATCACACAGTAATTCCAAACTGCATCAGGATCCACTGCAAGTACTGACTGTTAGGCGGGAGGTGAGAAAACTTGGATTTCATGGTCGAGCGGCTGCTCATAAGCCACACATCACGCCAGTAAATGCCAAACGACGCCTCACTTGGTGTAAGGAGCATAAACATTGGACGATTGAACAGTGGAAAACGTCGTGTGGAGTGACGAATCACGGTACACAATGTGGCGTTCCGATGGCAGGGTATGGGTATGGCGAATGGTCTGTGAACGTCATCTGCCAGCGTGTGTAGTGCCAACAGTAAAATTCGAAGGTGGTGGCGTAATGTTGTGGTCGTGATTTTCATGGACGGGACTTGCACCCATTGTTGTTTTGCGTGGCACTATCACAGCACATGCCTACATTGATGTTTTAAACACCTTCTTGCTTCCCACTGTTGAAGGGCAATTCGGGGTGGCGATTGCATCTTGCAACACGATCGAGCGACTGTTCACAATGCACGGGCTGTGGCGGAGTGGTTACACGACAACAACATCCCTGTAATGGACTGGCTTGCACTTAATCCTGACCTGAATCCTACTGAACAACTTTGGGACGTTTTGGAACGCCGACTTCATCGCAGGCCTCACCGACCGACATCGATACCTCTCCCTAGTGCAGCACTCCGTGAAGAATGGGCTGCCATTCCCCAAGAAACCTTCCAGTACCTGACTGAACGTATTATACCTGTGAGAGTGGAAGTTGTCATCAAGACTAAGGGTGGGGCAACACCATGCTGCCGGCCGGAGTGGCCGAGCGGTTTTAGGCGCTACAGTCTGGAACCGCGCGACCGCTACGGTCGCAGGTTCGAATCCTGCCTCGGGCATGGATGTGTGTGATGTTCTTAGGTTGGTTAGGTTTAAGTAGTTCTAAGTTCTAGGGGACTGATGACCACAGTAGTTAAGTCCCATAGTGCTCAGAGCCATTTGAACCATTTTTGAACACCATGCTGAATCCAGCATTGCCGATGGAGGGCGCCACGAACTTGTAAGTCATTTTCAGCCAGGTGTCTGCATACTTTTGATCACGTAGTGTATCCTCGTGCAAGCCTTGTAAACGCTTAAGGGCAGACGAAAGCCTCACCTGGAAAATGGCTGCGCATCCGAGCATCTGCTGGAAGTGCTGCCCAGTGTATGGCAGAGGGCTACGACGATGGATTATCATTCCACAGGACGGCGGAACAAATCCACGTCGCTCATTTGGAGTTTGGCTTTCCCTGGTTTTCATAAACCGCTTAAAGCAAATACCGGGTCGGTTCCTTTTAAAAGGTTTTGGCCGATTTTCTTAATTCTAGTTATTGCTAATGACTTAATTTTATTTTTTTTTTCAACGCGTTGACAAACAACTCCATCTAAATCTAGGGAGATTGTGTTGTGTCTGTACGAGCTACTAACTTGATATCTTTCGAGTACACAGAAAACCTGTAACACCCTGAGGATTAGGGATGTCGGCTACAGATAATGAGGTTTAGTAACTAGCACGGATGTGAGAAGCCCATCCTAAAGTTACAGGCCGTGCAGGAAATGGTTAGCGGAAAGAAAGGACCTAATACACCAAGATAGAAGAACAACGGGACAAAAATAGCGATGGGTGAAGATGGTTGGGAGCTGATACAAAAAAAGAATGAGAAAAGTCCTCGAATGAAGTACTGCATTTTGTGGGAGACATCACCAGGTCGACATGGTTTACTGCTCTACCTGTATATGTTGGTACGCAATAAAGTTTGCCTCATAGATTCCGATCTTTCGGCGAGTGTGGTGCTCAGTGATCAAGACAGTGACTTACTTTTCCCGGTTCACTGTAGATAAATGCTAGGTTTTTTAATTAGTATATCTCTCTTCGTTCTTACTATACTTCCGAAAGGAGTTCGACACCGTACCACTATGTCCACCGATAAATAAGAGACGACCAACGAAATATCTTCGTCGCAGATATGTGATTGAATGACGGACTTTATTAAGTTATCCTCGACACTAATGTTAATCGGAAGTGACCGAGCTAAATATAATAGTACTTCCAATATTCTCAATTTACGTTAATTGTTTATAAGGTGGGGTTAACATCTCGGACGAAACTGTTGTCTACAAAATAGTAGACGACCATAAATTCGAGGGTTGGAACTTAAATAGTGGCAACTATTTATTCACAACCGATACAAAAGAGTTACATGTTTGCACCTGTTACTGTCCTTCGAAGTAGTCACCCGCGTTGTGTAGAACCCGTTGCCAGCGACGTGGAAGGCGTAGTACACCGTTAGCAGAGACTGTTCTGTTGATAGTGCGAGTGGAGCGGTCTACTGCCTGTCGAATCTCTGGAACAGTTCTGAAGCAAATGCCACGAAGTGGTTCCTTCATCTTCGGAATCAAATCAACGTCACAAGGACTTAAGTCCGGGGAGTATGGTGAATGGTACAGTACTTCCCAGTCCCATCGACCGGACAGGGCAGCCACAGCTTGCGCTGTATGCACCCGCGCATTGTCGTGCAAAATGATGGTTGGGTTGCGCAGAAAGTGTCGCCGCTTCTTTCGCAAAGCTTGGTCGCAGGTGATGCTCCAAAAACGAACTGTAATACTCTGCGTTGACGACCTGCCGTGGAGGAACGTCATGCGTTAGGATAACACCATCACAGTCGTACACGAGAATCGCCATAACTTTCATCATACTGGGGCTATGACGCACTTTCGACTTTCGCTGCGTTCCAGTTTTTGCTCTTACGATGTGGCCCATGTCTCATCCAGTGTTACGATACGGCGTAATAAAGCCTCTCCTTCGCACTCATAGCGCTCCAAGTGAGTCTAAGCAGCGTCGTAACGCATCCATTTCTGCATTTCCGTGAAGTCATGCGGAACCCATCGTGATGCAAGTTTTCGCATGCCCAGGCGTTCCTTCAGGATGCGAAGCATAATGCGCTAATCAGGTTTCATGGGCGAGCTCACGAATTGTACGGCGTCGATCACTGTCCACTAACGCGGAAACAGCATGCACGTCTTCTTCAGAGACGCTAGGACGACCTGCCCGATGCATGTCTGCCACAGTTTGCCGACCTTCGTTGAAGGCTTTTACCCAACGTGCCACTTTTCTGTACGGCAATGCCGATTCCCCGCACGCCTCCTGAAGACCTTGATGACACTGTGCTCTACGACCTCTGGCACATTCAGTCTCGATCCAACTCCGTTATTCTTGTTTCGAAAACATATTTACACCGTTACGTTAGACCGCTCGCTCACAAGTGACTGTTTTCCTCGATAGTGCGCACGCCGGTGACGTGGAACGGGCGAGTCCATTTGCTCAGAGGTAAGGTAGACATGCCAGCAACGTGTGCTATCAGCGATAATAGCAGATTCCATTGCACAGTGTTGCCAGTATTTTAAGTTCCAAACTAGGTATATGCAGAACAACTTAAGCAATGTATCTATTGTTTTACTAGTTGACAGCGCTCTTTAAATGTCGATAAAGGCAAGGTAATGGCCATAAACGAGGAAAAAACCGACATTGTCCGATTAAAACAATATTAACTTCGGGAGGCACTATCAGGCATTTGAACGAAAGTGACTTAATTTTTTTGTCTGGCGAATTTTTTAACAAGTGAGTTTTTGAGGACAACTCGGACCTTCAGAACGCAACAACGTTTATCAGTTTGCGGATTCTGAATGGAATGTACAAATCCATCGCGTAGCTGTTGTGCAGCAGTTTGGAAAGGGGCGTGCTATTTTTGTGCTCGCATGGATGAGTAGTTGTATACCAAATCGTCCAATCTACATGATCTGCTCTTTCAGGAAAGAAAGCTGTACTTCTTTAATTAATAAATGTGGCAACGTGACACTTTGACCTCTTCAGCATTAAATTACAGTTGGCTTGTGAAGGATAACGCAAGCAAACGAGCGAAAATTAGTTTTATTGCAATCACGTAGTTGCTACAGGGAATTCTACGGTCGCGGTGGCGTATAATATCCGCCATGACAAAGTGGCCCGTGAGAGAGAGAGAGAGAGAGAGAGAGAGAGAGGAAGAGGAACCGCAGGATTGGGTTGCGCTATTAATTGGGAGGCAGTAACAAACGCGGAAGGCTTCATTACACCGAGCACTAAAGCCCGTGACTTGCGCAAGTCGTGACGGGAATTAATTGAAGCGACTAAGGTCCGGACAACAGAGGGAAACCTGTTCTATTTCATTTTGTTTTTGTTTTCTGCCGAATCATTGCACGGCTACGGTCTTCACAGAGTTTGCTACAAAACATCTGAGGAGTTTCCGCCGCATAGCCCTGAAACGCTGTGTGGGGCAGCCCCCCTCATCGATGTTGGTAATTTGTCATGACGTCGACCTGGTGCGAATGAAACTATGAAGCCATTAACAAGAGTATAAGAAGACTGTCTACTGTTAAGTGGACCGCAGCCCCTTTTATCTCAAAATGGCTCTGAGCACTATGGGACTCAACTACTGAGGTCATAAGTCCCCTAGAACTTAGAACTACTTAAACCTAACTAACCTAAGGACAACACACACATCCATGCCCGAGGCAGGATTCGAACCTGCGACCGTAGCGGTCGCGCGGTTCCAGACTGTAGCGCCAGAACCGCTCGGCCACCAGCGGCCGGCCTCTTTTATCTCAGAAACAAATGTTGCACGGGGAATATTTCTTTCTTATAACCGGAAAAACAACAGAATACTGGTCTACCCTGGCTGAATGTAGGGGCGCTTCCATAACAAAGATCCAAATCAATTTTTACGAGCTGTGTCCCATAATATTCCCGTTTGCACGCATTCTTACTCGACAAACATGAAAACAAGTAACATGATCACTCATACGATTGAATTCTGTTTCTAGCTCATCCTGATTTTTGTTTTGCGGTTTCTCGAATCCGTAAGAGGTATTGTCGGAATGCATCATTTGTCAGTAAGGGAATATATAGAGTTGAAAGTCACATTAACATCTATGGAAACAGAGCAACAGCACACTTTGGATGATAATGGTGGGTTTGGAGGAGAGAACGAGAAGAGAAGAAATAGCACATGCCCGTGTTCAAGAAACTACCTTGGATTGTTAAGGACACCACGAAAAATCTAACTGAAAATTGTTAGATAGGTATTTGAGCCTTGTCTCCTTCAAAAGGTGAGATCACTACCTTAACCACGGCGTCAGTCTGCCGGTTCTTCCGCTGTCCTGTCAACAACAGTCTTGCTTCCATATTTCTGACATAATCTATGTACTAATTTACGCATATATTTTACTTCGCAACATAATGGTCTTCAGGGCCTCTTTAGAATTTAAGTAGGCATTCTTAGTTTATTTCTTCACTGTGGACATAGCACAGTGCATATCGAATCACTGATACATACTACTTCTACAAATAATAATAGTAATAACAATAATCGAAAATCAAAAGCCCGAGATCCGATACAACCAACCTGAATAATATGAAAGAGCTTAAACTGAATATCCAAAAGCAAATGGCAGAAAAGTATTGGCTGCATTCGAGAAAAACTGTAGAAGCTTGGGAAATTTTGAAGAACAAATAGCTGCAACACCGAGAAAAATCGGAAGATACGAGGCCAGTTCATCCAGAACAGGCAAAATAAATTTTTCTATCCAGTCAGTGGTAGTTCTACCAGAACTTGGACCAGAAAGCTGGCACAAAACTTGAAAAATCAGAGAAAGAGGATACAAACTAGTTATGGTAAGACCTCTGCGGAAATAAAGTAGACTACCAAAAAACTGCTTGTTGCATAAAGGAATTTGAAAATGAAGTTTCTAAGAATAGGATGCATCAGCTGAAGATAACACTCGACATTGATGAAAAAAGACTGAACGAAGTCCAGAACTGCACATTTCCTGCCAACGATCAACTGCACGTCCTCTGGCTCAAATACGTGATCAGTCTGCATGCAGATATGGCTGAAATGTTTAGCGCAATGTTGCAGACGGAAAACACCGCTGACTATCTGTGAAATGGAAAGACATATTTAACACAGAAGGACACAGCTGAAGGAGCAAATTCCGGAAATAACAAATTTCCGAACATGTTCAAGTTGTTGACAAGAATTTTAGGCGACAGAATTCAGGACTTTCTGAAAGAATACATCGTACCGAACCTCCATACAAAATTCGGTATGTTAGAAATAGACTGTGGGTAAGTGTACGTAATTATCAGATAAGGCATCAATTCTGAAGTATACAGACCGAAAGAATGCAGGAAAGTGTACAGATCGTTATTACGACACACAAATATGCTGCCCTAATAACGATCGGATATAAACATACATAATTATTATGATTGGTTTGATTAGTTGGCCGAATTTGTTATAATTATGGAACTGTAGTTTAGTGAAAACCTAATTATTAAGTGTAATAAGTTCTCAACTAGACAATATAGCCTGTGTTGAATTTAATTTGATCTTACGTAATTAATGATGTGTTCGTGGAACGACAATGGTTACTGCACACGCGGAAGCACCATTGAATTTTGAAAGCTATTGGTTACTATTACATTCAACAAATTGGAAGCATTTTAAATTAAAATCGTCTGACTTACTGCCTCATGTGACGCAGTAATGATTAAGAAGCGTAACCTCACAATAATGTTATTTGTCAGTAATTTTAACTTATCTCTCTTTGAAATAACCAAAATTGTGAAGGAGTCCCCCCTCCCCCCGCCAGTTGCGGCCTCCTACATGGGTGCAGGATAGTCAAGCGGAGGTTTGATCTGTGGTGTGCCAAGGCATAACGAGACGTCATTCAGTTAACAGCCATTTACTTCCGAGAGTTTTACAATCAGTCTGTCTTCTTCCCAGCAAGGCGTAGTAGCGGCCATGCTGAGCCCGCGTTGCATGGAGACACAGGACAGCGAGTCAGTGCCGACCTAGGAATCTTCTGGCTCTGCCCCTGGCGTCGTCTGGGTCAACACCACGGCCCCGTCGTAGAAGGCGACAGCGGCGGGTGCGTCTCTGCAACCTGGCGTGGCCGTGGAAGTCTGTCGGAGCCTCGTTGAGTGTAGATGCACTACAACTCCCTCCCAGAAATCTACGTGCACCTGTTGTCGGTTGTCGAGAGGGGCGTGTAAGCAGAAGACCCAACAGCGACACAAAGGACAGCGCGAGACGCGGTCCCAGCTTACAGCCAGTAAGCGGTATTTGTGCTGCCCAAGACTGGTGCCGCAGGTGAAGTTGAACAAATCATATATGGGCAGATCGGTTCTTGATTCACAGAAGATCTGCCCGGCCCTCATCTTCGGATAGTAATAGGTGTGGCCAGTAGGAATGCAGCTTCCAGAGTTGAAGTCTCCTCCGCAGCCGGACGGCTGTGGACCCGTAGCGGTAAACTCCGAACTAGAAGCAGCTGGTAACACTTCGTCGTATTCATTGAGTCATCCTGCAACTATAAGAGCTGGGCTTCAGTCGATATCAGTGATGCAGATTGAGTGGCCAGACTCTGAGAGTGAGAGAGTGTAAAGAAGGTGCGGGTTTTATTAGCAGTCGATAACATGTTGCCCCCGTACCCGAATGTGCACCCATTTCTCCAGTCTGTCAGAGTTCTTGTGTCTCCTAATGTTTAATTTCAGAGCTTCGGAGCGCTCCTATATGTAAAGTTTGCAGCGTGAAAAGAGTCCTTGCGTCATACCTACGTGTAATTACCACATGTAGCCCCTTTACAGAAGAGAATTGCGTCCGCCTTGCACTGTGATGAATCAGCTGCCCCTTACGTTGACTCTTGCACAGTCTGAGGGACTGAGCTCCCTGCTTGTTTGTACTTCGGCTTCACCGAGTGCTGACATTAATTACGCCATCACTGCGTACTCGATGGGTCGCTTTCAACAAAATTTTACCCCCGGCTTAATTTTTTTTTCTGCTGTGCAAGATCCACTCTTCTTTATAAAACTCGCCCCAAATTTTTTACTCTACTATTATAAATGCTCTATTAATTCACCTTTTATCTCTCTGTTTTTGCACTGATTCTAGTTTCACAAGTCATAATCCCGTTAAACTATTAATCTAATTCCTAATCTTTTCCTTACTCTTGCTTCCTGGTGCTTAACTTTACGATTCGATTTGATTATTCTGACATACTGTCATATTGCTGAACCTAGCAACAGTTAATTGATGAACAGGTAATTCTGGATGTTGCACTGCTCTCGCTTCTAATAAATAAAAATCACATGAATAACAAGAAGAATCGTTACAGTATTAGTAGCTGAACTGCTTATGTTCATAACCTGGTTATGTTGCTTCTTGCGGTACTGTTGAATGTGTTGCAACATCTGTCCTCGGAAATTTGCCCTTTCTGTGACGCTGTTAATTGGTCTGCTGAGAGAAAAATATCCGGGTGCAAGGTATAGTTTAAAAATGTTAGGTTTTTGGCAGGCAGTATCTCTAAGGCTTCTCTGGCAAACCAGCAAAAGGCTGGTAGGCGAAATGCTGCTCCGGCTATGTCATAAATCGTGTCATTTATTAGGATTCCACTGCCTTTTAGCTCCGACTTCGACATACCTTTGGCTTCCCTTAAGTGTCACAATTCAGAATTATAGCCTCTTGAGTGTACACTGAATAAGTCCTATGTGCGTCCATTCTTTGAAAATGTGAGTGGAGGTTAATATTTCCCTCCGACACTCTGTTGCTTCATATTTCCTTCCCTCCGATACTCTGTTGCTTCATATTTCCTCAGGAACAGTCATACGTCACATGTTTGTATGTCAGTACGCACTACCATGGTTGGACAGACTGTGATACTCTCCTGTTGGCAACCCTGCAACTATTCCGAGGACATAAGAGCATAAGTTTATTTGTTTTCTGAAATTATTAGTACTTCGCTAGTGCGTACTTGTACCCATTTCCCTATTGTTCCCCATTTCACTGGGTAAGGGTGCACAATAAGACACTGACATCGGGCAACCAATCCTACTACCGGAAAACGTATCGAAACATGTAGTCTTGCTCCATTTGTCTTCACTTCCACTATTGATTTGTGGTAGAACATTGCCAAATCGTCCTCAGCTAGTTTTGCTATATTCCGTAACTCAGTTACAAAATCCTTCTGTGCTTCTCGCAGTACAGCTATGAACTGCTGCAACGGCGTTAGAGTACCACTTAGTTGCCAATTTATGTTCCTGTAACGTTGTTGTTTCCAGTCTTACGGCATTGATACTGTCTGTCAAAATATTTAAGATTATATCTACAACTAAGTACCCTCCATTGCATTTAGTTGGTGCTGTATCCTTTTTGAGGTCATCATTCACAATCCGCTTGGTGCTTCGTGTATAGTGTACTACATCAACTCTGTTGCCAATTCCCGCACCATCCATGTGTTGCGCAGTACAGCCTGCTCCATGTTTTCCAGTTTAGTAGTACGTCATTCTACCTTAGCCTTAGTAGCGACACTGGACTCGCATTCGGGAGGACGACGGTTCAATCCCGCGTCCGGCCATCCTGATTTAGGTTTTCCGTGATTTCCCTAAATCGCTCCAGGCAAATGCCGGGATGGTTCCTTTCAAAGGGCACGGCCGACTTCCCTCCCCGTCCTTCCCTAATCCGATGAGACCGATGACCTCGCTGTCTGGTCTCCTTCCCCAAACCAACCAACCAACCAACCTTAGTAGCGTCCGTCACTGCTTGTACCTGGTTTCGCCGGCCGCGGTGGCCGCGCGGTTCTAGGCGCTCCAGTCCGGAGCCGCGCTGCTGCTACGGTCGCAGGTTCGAATCCTGCCTCGGGCATGGGTGTGTGTGATGTCCTTAGGTTAGTTAGGTTTAAGTAGTTCTAAGTTCTAGGGGACTAATGACCATAGCAGTTGAGTCCCATAGTGCTCAGAGCCATTTGAACCATATTGTACCTGGTTCAGGGTTCTCTTTAAATTCTGAATATCTTCGCCATCTGCTGTCCTAAACACTGTCTTGAACGGTTTTTCGCCTGCATTTACCCATCCTCTCTTTCTCCTAGCCAGTGTTCTAGGCACAAGGCTGGTCACCCGTTTCATCTGTTCCCTCAGTTTTCTATAAGGTAGTTATATCCACAGGCCTTTTCCTGAACATCCATCAGCATTCCTTTAAAGGTGTCTTCTAACCCGCGCACTTCATTTCTCATATTCTGCACATTCGGAGTCAATCCAAGCGTCGACCGATAACTTGTTAATAGGATGTCGGATTTTCTTTAGAACAGCAATCCTGATTCAAGAGGTTGGTTCTGTAATTCATCCCGTACTCCCGACTGGATAAGATGCACAAACAGAAAGATCGTCATGGACTTTCCAGCTGCTCGTGCTGTCCACAGAACAGAAGCTACTTCTATGCTCTGTAATGCAGGCACGCCACCTGAGAGAAAGGAATTTCTCGTCACTTCGTCTCCCTCCTTCCAAAAGCGTAGGTGCATAATAAAATATTATCTATTCCTACATAATACGACAATCTTAACCTACCAAGTGCAAACAATAGCCAACCCCCCCCCCCCCCCCCAAAAAAAAAAAAACACACACACACACGCCATAATGGTTCAGAAATTAACATCTACATGACGCTCCGCAAGCCACCTAACGCTGAGCGGCGGAGGGTACTTGTGGTACCACTAACTGACACCCCTCTTGTAACGTCTGCCTCTGGAGTTTGTTGAGCATTTCTATATCGCTCTCGGGCAAACTAAACGATCCCGCAGTGAAACCCGCCACTCTTTGTTGTACCTTCTCTATATATTCTATCAGTCCTACCTGGTAACGATCCCAGATTGATGAACAATACTCGTGAATCGGTCGAACAAGCGAATTGTAAGACATTTCCTTCGTGAATAAGTTACATTTCCGTAAAATTCTTCCTAGGAATCTTGTCTCGCGTTTTCTTTCCCTACTACTTGTTTTATGTAGTCATTCCACTGAAGAGCCTCTGGAAAGTTACTCCTAGATATTTTATGGTAGATACTGTTTCCGGCAATTTGTCATCAATAGTGCAGTAGTGTAGCAGTGGATTTCTTTTCCTATGTATGCGCAATATGTTACATTTATTTACGTTGAGGGTCAGCTGCCAGATCTAGCATTATTCATGAGACCTGTGCAGATCGTACTGCAAATCGGCACTGTCTTCTGGCGTTCCTACTTTCTTATAGACAACTATGTCATCTGTGAACAGTATTAAGGAGCTTCCGAACTTTCAGTAGATCATTTATTATATACATTGTAAACAGTAAAGGTCCTACCACACATCCTTGGAGTACTCTGAAAATTACTTTTCCATTCTTCAATTTTGTTCCATTGAAAGCGAAGAGTTGAATTCTATCTTTAAAGAAGTCAAAATGTACACAATGAACAAAATAGAACTACACACATTGCCTTAATACATACAGTATGTTATGTAGCTACTGGCTTCTGTGCCCTCTTAGAGATTTTCTTCCGTACCACAAATGGCACTGGTATCTGTGGCGAACCATCTCCTATTGCACTGAAGCATTTGAATCGGCTTACGTGAATAACTGATGTCTTCATTGGAAGCAGCAGCTTCACATTTACCAGTGATGTCATCTCTGTCACTTGGTATGGACCCTGATACTTGGTTACAAAATTTTTGTTCTTCTTTTTGGTGTATAAGTGTTCGTTACCAAAACCCACCGACGCACTCAATAAAATACTGCGGAAACTTCCACATACATTTCCCCATCTGTTCCTGATGTTCTAATGTCTTTGCATTCGTTTGTTTGACCTACTGTCAAACTTTTCTTAACCATTTCACGAACTTTTTCATTCATTCCTCCTTAGCACCTACGTTAGGCTTCAGAATCTCGAAAGGAGATGGCATCTTTTTACCATACACCATCTTGTATCTCTAGTGTGTATTTTAGAACTATACGCTGAGACGACATACTGAATATATGTATCTTAATTATTGTGCTGACTATTTACATAATGACTCAACATTTTCGAAATTGTGGGTTGGACTCTCTTGGTATATCCATTCACTTGTGAGTGGAAAGGACTAGTGTTAAGCTTTCAGATACAAATCAGGTGACAACTGTCTCAAGAGATCTAATGTAAAATTTGTGCCCAGATTTGTGATTGTAATATGTGGAACACCAAATGTGCCATCCAGTTATTAACCATTACGTTTGTAACTGTGCCCGCTCCACCTCTGGAAAGTGGTCAATTATTGTCAGAATAAACTTATTACCAGCTGCTGTGCTATTAAATGGTCCAAGAATATCCAAACCTAGACTTTCAAAGGGTTTGCTATATGGCATATGCCAGTGACTAAGATGTGCCCTTCGTCCACATGTCAGATAGTCTTTCACATACCGTTCAACATCTTGCTTTCTGGTTCTCTACCAAAACTTTTTGGCTCTGTGTCTATCTGTCATTCTACATGCCCCATGACCTGCCAATAGGTGGTCATATGCCTATCGCAATACGTTGTTTCTGAAAGATTTGGAAATACCACATGCAGTCTTCACTTTCTACATAGAGAGCTTTCTTGTGTCACAAACTATAGCTGTGCCTTAGTGCTTGCAGAGCTCCAGTTTTCCTGCTTTATATGTCCGCATTAGTGGTTTGTGCACCACTTCATAACCAAACTTGCTTAGCTTCAGCGCCCATCGTGTTAATTTACTGGAAGTGTCCTTCAATCCCGATAGCCACTTCAGGGAAGCATGCCCAGTAACTGTCTTAAAAGTTTGTGTGCATAAATAACAGCAAAACTAGGTAAAACCATAAAAAACAGTAGCATTTCTTTTCCTGTCATTGAATATTTTCATTCTGCCTTGTTCAGTTGTCTCAATGCAGAAGTCACTAGCTGTTCCCTACTATCCATTATTTGGCTCAAAACACACCCAATTACTGTATTACTAGCATCACACAATAGGATGAACTTTTGATTGAAGTTAGGAAATAGCAACACAGAACTCGATACCATAGCATATTGTAATTTCTCAAATATGACTTGACACTCCACTGACCACTTGAAATTCACTCCTTTTCGTAACAGACGATTCAAGGGCTTGGAAATGTGCCCAGAATCCATCACAAACTTGCCGTAATAATTAGAGAAGTCTAAAAATTACTGCATCTACTTTGTAATCTCCAGTGATACAAAATCACGAACCTCTGATGTCAGCTGTGGATCAGTCTTTACTCCTTCATGGCTAATTACATGTCCCATATAGTTTAATTCTGTTTGAGAGAAATTGCGCTCACCGGTATGTTCTCCCATATCCTTTGAAAATACAATTATGTCATCACAAGCCATGTACTTTTTAGCTTTCAGTCCCCAGAGCACTCTACTCATGAAACCCTGAAATGTAGCAGATGCACTGATCAGTCCACATAGCATCCTACTGTACCGGTAAGGTCCCTATGGTGTGGAAAAATTTGTCTTCAACCAGTCTTTTGCAACTACTTCAAGCTGGTAGTAGCCACTCTTCAAAACCACGATCGAGAAGTATTTTCATTGACAAAGATTGCTGAGTATTTCTGTAATCTTTGGGATGAGATATGCATCAGCGACAGTGTTTGCGTTTAGGGCCGGCCGCGGTGGTCTCGCGGTTCTAGGCGCTCAGTCCGGAACTGCGCGACTGCTACGGTCGCAGGTTCGAATCCTGCCTCGGGCATGGATGTGCGTGATGTCCTTAGGTTAGTTAGGTTTAAGTAGTTCTATGTTCTAGGGGACTGATGACCACAGATGTTAAGTCCCATAGTGCTCAGAGCCATTTGAACCTTTTTTTTGCGTTTAGGTTGTGATAATCACAACAGACCATGTATTTCCTAGTACCATCCCGAGACTTTTTGGGCACAATCACAATGTTCGCACTCAAGGGGCTCAGTGATTCCATCAGCCAACTGATGGGCAGTCAGTTCCTTCATCTAAGCCCGCATCTCGTGGTCGTGCGGTAGCGTTCTCGCTTCCCACGCCCGGGTTCCCGGGTTCGATTCCCGGCGGGGTCAGGGATTTTCTCTGCCTCGTGATGGCTGGGTGTTGTGTGCTGTCCTTAGGTTAGTTAGGTTTAAGTAGTTCTAAGTTCTAGGGGACTTATGACCACAGCAATTGAGTCCCATAGTGCTCAGAGCCAGCCCTTCATCTAAAGTTGTAAATGCTTTGAGATCCATGTGGCAGCTTATACACCAGATTACTGCTTCTTGTTGGCATCCAATGCTGTGTTATAGGCATTGCAAGTAACTAACCCACTGAACAAATCTGTCAATCTAAGCAATAGAGCTTTCATGTCTTGCATACCTTTTCCTCGCAAGTGTTTGACTTCATCACATAGTACAGAACTGCTGACAGTACACGCGACCAATTTTCTTCCACGACACTCACAAGGGAACCTCCCCATCGCACCCCCCCTCAGATTTAGTTATAAGTTGGCACAGTGGATAGGCCTTGAAAAACTGAACAGAGATCAATTGAGAAAACAGGAAGAAGTTGTGTGGAACTGTGAAAAAATAAGCAAAATATACAAACTGAGTAGTTCATGGGACGATATGGAATATCAAGGACATTGGGAACGCAGGAGCGCTGTGGTCTCGTGGTAACGTGAGCAGCTGCGGAACGAAAGGTCCTTGGTTCAAATCTTCCATCGAGTGAAAAGTTTAATTTTTTATTTTCAGTTTATGTGACAAGCTCTTATGTTTTCATCACTTTTTTGGGAGTGATTATCACATCCACAAGAAAACCTAAATCGGGCAAGGTAGAAGAATCTTTTTACCCATTCGCCAAGTGTACAAGTTAGGTGGGTCGACAACATTTTCCTGTCATGTGACGCACATGCCTGTGGAGGAATCGGTTGACCTATGACCTTGCGATCAAATGTTTTCGGTTCCCATTGGAGAGGCACGTCCTTTCGTCTACTAATCGCACGGTTTTGCGATGCGGTCGCAAAACAAAGACACTAAACTTATTACAGTGAACAGAGACGTCAGTGAACGAACGGACAGATAATAACTATGCAAAAATAAAGAAAGTAAAATTTTCACTCGAGGGAAGACTAGAACCAAGGACCTCTCGTTCTGCAGCTGATCACGCTACCACGGGACCACGGCGCTCCTGAGCTCACGTTGTCATGATGTTACATATGTGGCCCATGGACTACTCAGTTTGTATATTTTGCTTATTTTTTCACAGTTCCACACAACTTCTTCCTGTTTTCTCAATTGATCTGTGTTCAGTTTATCAAGGCCTATCCACTGTGCCAACTTATAACTAAATCTGAGGGGGGTGCGATGGGGAGGTTCCCTTGTCAGATTGGCAGCCATGAGGCCATTAGGCAGGTCAATCTCGTCCATGCCAAAACTGTTCACAGATTTCCATCTGGATCTATATAGCACGTACTATATTCCTGTGCACCATAGAGAGCAACTTATCTAACTATTCACTGCTGGTCAATGGTTCTTCGAAGGACAATTCCCTTGGAAAGTCCATACGTACTCTAACCCAGTTCAGTTTTACTGTACCTGACGGTAAGTTATACTGTGAATTAAATGTACGTGTATGCAGTTTAGCTGGTAACACCTTCTGATAAGCACACCTGGCAAAATTGTTTCCGCTGTGGGAGAGAGCAGCTAGTGAAACGAAGTTCCACCAAGTTCGATTGCACACCGCAAAGGATCACTTACAGCACGATATTTATCCAGAAAATCGAGTCCGAGAATTGCGCAGTATCCCACATCAGCATGTAGTAACAACTCCATGTCTCCCTTTTAGCCCCAGCGCTAAAAGTCACTTTCAAGTTCCTCTGCCGATCCGACTCAACATGCAAGCAAAATAAGACAAAAAAGAAAACAGGCCAACAAAAATTGCTTATCACCACACTACATAATAACAGATGTCGATGGCTGCTGATGTGCAAGTGTAGCTCCTTGACGATCATGACAGCCGAAATCAGCACTTCTAACGCCAAACTTGTAGGAGCCGACCACATGTGACCTAAGTGGGTGCAGAAAGTCTAAAAAGGATGTGGTCCTTTGGTTCGCCGAGGAGCTAATGAGACATTGTTCAGTTAGAAGCCATCTTTTTCCGAGAGTTTTTCCCCAGCGATTCCACCTCATTGTCACTCACGACTCATAACCTGTAACATATCTTCGCACCTAAGTAGTCCAGACCATCGACTGACACATGTGCATCCATGTCTGTCAAGAATTTACGTCCCTAATTATTTATTGTGACGACCAAGCAACATCAATCTCTGCACACGTTCTTGCAGTGTGCCGTTTTTTGGGAAATATCTCCGACAGTCAAGAACATCCCCATTTGCATTTAATAAACGCTACTTTTTATTGCGCTTCCTCTGCTTTCTGCTTTTGCAGTCACGTTCCTTATGCCCAATCTCACCACATTCAAAGCACTGTGGCTCGCGTTACTGCTTCTTCACGTAGCTTCCTTGTACAAACCTGTAGAATCAGAGGAGAAGACACGACGGTGATTTAATTTGTCGGTCGCAATATCTATCACCTCCAGCTGTGTGGCAATCCTGATAACTGAGGAGAAATCGCTACGATTTTCCATCTGCTTGTCGTAACATATCTGCTGAAATACCTTTACGAAGGTCCGCAGCTCGTGGTCGTGCGGTAGCGTTCTCGCTTCCCGCGCCCGGGTTCCCGGGTTCGATTCCCGGCGGGGTCAGGGATTTTCTCTGCCTCGTGATGACTGGGTGTTGTGTGATGTCGTTAGGTTAGTTAGGTTTAAGTAGTTCTAAGTTCTAGGGGACTGATGACCATAGATGTTAAGTCCCATAGTGCTCAGAGCCATTTGAACCATTTGAACCTTTACGAACAAGTCCAAGGTGACTCTGTTTGCCTCTTCATTGTGCATCAATTCGTAAGTCTTCCAGTTCACCTTACGAATTTTGTCACATTGTGCCTCTACTGAGTCACTGTGCTTTTGTGTTATCCCACGAGCTTTTCCCAGATAAGTCTGACACTATTTTCGTTACGATAGGACTGGGGAAGCACTTGAGCCAGATGGTCAAATGTCTGTGTGTTACTAAGAGTTTTGTGGTATGTGACGTATGTTTTAGTGTCACCTGTTAGTCGTAATTAAGACACAGACAGATAGACATTTCGCATTACACCAGTCCCATAACCCAGCTGTCTCCGTCAACCCTCAGAAAAGCTGATACATCTTCGGACGCTTTCCAAGAAAAGACTAGCTGCCGTAGTATCAATGGATGGGACAGGTATGTTCACTAAGGTCTTGGCCTCCCGTCCATGGGATTGCATAAGTCCACTCACGACTTGTAATGCTTCCAGTTTTTTCTGTAACTCCTCATTAACATAGTTTTGTTCAACTTTATCCTGGAATAATGTGGCTACCTGTTCCTTCAAGACTTCAGTAGTCCCACTTAATATTGTGGCATGTATTTCAGTTCGTTGTGTAACTTCCATGTTGAACTGTACTACAGAATAAGTGACAAGCTAGTACACTGATACAACATCAATAAGCAAAAACAACTACATTAATCTTTCCAACACCTTTCGTACGTTGCTGGCACTGCCTTAGTACAGAGTTGCTCGCGCCCTGACAAATTACAGTACTGACACCTAGTCGGCCATAAGCACTCTTCCCAACAGTTACCCCGGAACTATGATCGGCCTGCAAGTTCTTGTGGTGTAAACAAAGTCACTTTCAAGTTCCTCTGTCGATCCGACTCAATAGGGCTCCTAAATAAGAGAAAAAAGAAAACAGGTCAACAGAACTTGGTTACTAACCACACCGCATAATGGCAGATGCCGATGGCTGCTGATGTGCAGGTGTATCTCCTGGACGGTCATGACAGCCGACATCAGCACTCCTGATGCCAAACTTGAAGGAGCCCACCAGATGTGGGGTTGGACAATAGAAAGGAGATGTGGTCCTGTGGTGTGCCGAGGAGCTAAAGAGACACTGCTCAGTTAACAGTCATTTATTTCTGAGAGTCTTACGATCGTTCTGTGGCCTAGTAGCGGCCGTGCAGAGCCCGCGCTGCATGGAGGCGCAGGGCAGCGCGTCAGCGCCCATCCAGGGATCTACTGGCGCTAACGTCGTGTGAAGTGTCCACGTCTGTTGTGAACATATCTACGGAAACCAGAGTGATATAGTGATTTCTTTAGTAAGCACAAGCGACTGAATTGCTTGTTTTATATATAGAGGCATGAAGATAGTGCCAATGAGGCACCGAAACTGGCAGCGTAGTAAAATTATTCCATAAATTTACGACTACTGAATATCCGTTTTCTGCAAGTTGTCAACCAGCCGCAGTCCCATTCTTCCATTTATAGAAATGGAACTACAGAAACCTTTCCATTTAGTCCTTGTGTTTGCCGTTTGATCTGCAGGACTGTCAGAACAAGCATGTGCCTACGTTTTATTGATGATCCTCCACGTGGAGTAATCTTCGAACAATGGAAAACTTAAAAATAGAATTGTTGAACCTTCAATGTCGGGATGAGGCAGGTATATTACAAAGGTAGACTAACTTGTTATTTTATTTAAGTATTGACGTTTTTTGTCTGGTCGGATTAGGGCACACCATGTAACTCAGTTAAATGTATAATATTAGAGTAACCATTAGGACAGTACCTGCCATTACGTTATGAATCAGTTTGTGATATTGTTGTCATTAGAAAAGTGATGAAAGTAATAGATAACGATAAGTTTCATAACTTCAGTGTGTTAAAAGCTGTGTTAATACAGCTTGAATATGAGAGAACTAAGCAAGGAGATAAGCTTGAAGTGACAGACATAGTGACCGCTTAGAAAGAGAATTTAGAATGTTTCAACAGAGGGAAGACACTAAGAAGGGGAACTTGTCGCTTCTTGATTATTACTGCGATTTGTGACACATTTTACTTGAGTAACTGTGTACGCTGTTTCGACGTTTATTTTTTTACTGTCGTACGTCCTAAAAAACAAGAATCTTCACATAACATTTTCATTGTTATATCTTTAATGGTCAAATACGAATAATATGTGTCTTACTGTTTGTTACAAACATCAGGTTCCACTAGTGATCTTTGATTAGTCTGTTTTTGCTTAATGATTCTGTCTGTACTAACAGTTCCAAAATATCCCGTCTTGTTTTGCTTCTCCTTTCGGATACGAGATTTACTGCCAAGGATTTGGGATACCTGAAGACAACAGCACGGCATCCTGACTGCTCAGACAACTAGGGATTTTTCTTTAGAGTTCCTAAACCCTGTAACAAAGACCCGTGCTGCGAGAACAACTTGTCCTCTGCAATCAATTTCACGCTCTTCCGCCTCAGTGACTCCGTTCCACTGGTGGTCTTCGTGTCTAAAGAGAAGTTACCTGTAATCGCTCAACCGTAATCGAAATAAAAGGTACGCTCCCTACCTTATCCCAAATAATTGATTCGCTGACGGTGCGAAAGGTACGAAAGAGGGAAGGAAGGAAGGTTAGTGTTAAACATTTCGTTCACGTCGAGTTCGTTAGTTGTAGAGGGCGGCGGTATGAGGCGGCCGTCGTCTGTCCTCCATCGCCATTGACAATACGGTTCAAGTGTTGCGTGCTTTTTCTGGAAGCAAAAACTTTGGTTTGACTGCCACAGGGACGTCTTAAAAACGTGAAATGTTAGCACATTCTGCTAGGGCTGCAAACGAGAAAGACGTCTTCAACCATCATCGCACGAGCTGACACTACTTTACTTATTTGGGGTCGTGAGTCTTCTGACCGCTTTAATGTGATTTTCTTTTCTACGCCAATGTCTCTCAGACTAGAATTTACATCCAACGACCCCAATTGTTTGTTCTACATATTCAAATTTCTTGTCTTCCCCTACAATTTTTGTGCTCTACGACTCCCTCTAGTACCGTGGAAGTTATTCCCTGATGACTTAACACACATTCTAAAATTTTGCTACTTCTTTTAGCCAGTATTTTCTAAGTGTTCCTTTCCTTGCCGTTTGTGTTGAGGACCCATTCATTTCTTACGCTTCGTAGATAACAGCCCACACAATCATATATCGACTACAATGTAAGGGATTCATATTATGTACAATCCACTTAAATGCCAGGTATATTTTGTCACAAATTTCTTCCCCAAATTAAGTTCTGTGT
The DNA here is from genome assembly GCF_023898315.1 of Schistocerca nitens. Lineage (NCBI taxonomy): Eukaryota > Metazoa > Arthropoda > Insecta > Orthoptera > Acrididae > Schistocerca > Schistocerca nitens. The sequence goes on along the minus strand of NC_064617.1, from coordinate 923,445,180 downwards.
TTGATAGTAGCAGACCTCTTTTAGCGACGAATGCTCTCTTAACTTGACTTAGTTTGCGTCCTTTGTCCTTGCTTCGTGTGTCATGCCTTCAGGTTAACGGCATACTTTCACTTCGCGTACTACTTGGTCTCCAGTTTGATCTTAAGTTTGTCGCTCTTCTAAATTCTGCTGTTCCTCTATAATTTCGGCATTCTTTGGTTTACTGTTAATCCATGACCTATGCTCCGTAGACTGTTCAGTCTAACGTACTGTCAACTTCAAAGTTATCAGAGAAGGGGCACCAGCTCGGCTTGCATACAATGTAGGAAACCAACAGGCACTGACTTCGTTTAAGGTTCATTTCCATTATTCGCCTCAAGTAGACCGTGTGAATACATAGCCAGCTAACCAACGTCCGTCATTTTGGAACCGTCTTCTGCTGCTCACAAATTAATCACTAAGCGACATTTATCCGTTCCTATACAATAATCGAGTTGAACTACATCACGTATTGCTAAGGTAAAGCGCTAGCTTCGAAATAAACGTTTCTGATTATCAGCAACAATAAAATGTAAATAGAATGTGACAAGAGATATATTTCACAAATAGGGTAAACCACAGTTTCGTACTGCTGTCATTTATTAACAGCGACTGCAATAGGCCTCGCAGTTCATGTTGCAGCAGGTTGCTCAAATACCTGACGTTGTAGTAAAGCAGTTTTAAGCTGATCACTTCAAATCCCCAGTAACAACAGCAGAAAAAAGTAACAAATATTAAGTTGACAAACCCTTTTTACAGAAAAAAGGTAAAAAAAAGTTAAACACCAGAATTATGGAGCAGTTCGTGTTTGCAAATGAAATATAAATGATTCTAGCTAAAGCGAAAATTTTAGTAGAACTGCAACCATAGTCCTGTAAGCTGCAAGGTTTATTATTAAATACCTCAGATTACAAGTTATTTGCTACACGGCTTCTTAAGTAATCCTGCAGTAGTTTTGTGAAGCAATTTTTATTGGTCTAAAGTATTGCACAAAACAGAAATACCTAAGCCGTCGGCACGCGGACCGTGCTCTCCAACATCAACGTTGAGCGTGTCGAGTTAACGTGCTGCTGAACGTTCAGGAGCAATGCGGCATGTGTACAAAACATGCTCGTCTCAACGTGGTGTACGCAATCGCAGAGCGCTCCAGCGGCAGCTGCAAGCTGTATCTGGCTCGCTAATCACAAATTTGTTTACGAAATGGACATACGCAGAATTCCTTTGTGAGCTCTGTGTAACGCACATTACCTCTCTTGTCCAAATGCTGATAATGTTGTTCTGTCTGTAGTATACATAAATAAAAACTTCAATATCCATGAACATGTTAAAAATGGTTCAAATGACTCTGAGCACTATGGGACATAACTTCTGAGGTCATCAGTCCCCTAGAACTTAGAACTACTTAAACCTAAGTAACCGAAGGACATCACACACATCCATGCCCGAGGCAGGATTCGAACCTGCGACCGTAGCGATCGCGCGGTTCCAGACTATAGCGCCTAGAACTCGCTCGTCCACCCCGGCCGGCATGAAAATGTTATAATGCAAAAAGTAAAGTTTCATGTATGCTAACAAGGGAACCTCCCCATCGCACCCCCCTCAGATTTAGTTATAAATTGACACAGTGGATAGGCCTTGAAAAACTGAACACAGATCGATCGAGAAAACAGGAAGAAGTTGTGTGTAACTATGAAAAAATAAGCAAATTATACAAACTGAGTAGTCCAAGTGTAAGATATGCAACATCGAGGAGTGTGTAAGCTGAGGAGCGCCGTGGTCCCGTGGTTAGAGTGAGTAACTGCGGAACGAGAGGTCCTTGGTTCGAGTCCTCCCTCGAGTAAAAATTTTACTTACTTTATTTTCGCAAAGTTACGATCTGACCGTTCATTCATTGACGTCTCTGTTCACTGTAATAAGTTTAGTGTCTGTGTTTTGCGACCGCACCGCAAAACCGTGCGATTAGTAGACGAAAGGACGTGCCTCTCCAATAGGAACCGAAAACATTTGATCGCAAATTCATAGGTCAACCGATTCCTCCACAGGAAAACACGTCTGAAATATTCTATACGACACTGGTGACGGCATGTGCTTCACATTACAGGAATATGTTGTCGACCCACCTAACTTGCACACTTGGCGAATGGGTAAAAAGTTTCTTCTACCTTGCCCGATTTAGGTTTTCTTGTGGATGTGATAATCACTCCCAAAAAAGTGATGAAGACATAAGAGTTTGTCACATAAACTGCAACAAATGAATGCAACTTTCACAGTCGCACAGTCTTCACTGTGCTCTGTCAAAACATACGTTTTTAACGTTTTCAAGTTTTTCCGTGTGTAGACCGTCAAATCCTGCATGTGTCCAAGCAAATCTGAACATGTCCTGGAATTTTGGAGAGCGAAGTTGATCATGTCTGAGTGCATGAACTTTGATAATTGTCTGAAAATAAAAAATTAAAACTTTTCACTCGAGGGAGGATTGAACCAGGGACCTTCCATTCCGTAGCTGCTCGCGGTAACCACGGGACCACGGTGCTCATCAGTGTACACACACCTTGATGTGGCTTATCTTGGACACGGACTACTCAGTTTGTATATTTTGCTTATTTTTTTCATAGTTCCATACAACTTCTTCCTGTTTTCTCGATTGATCTGTGTTCAGTTTTTCATGGCCTATCCCTGTGCCAACTTATAACTAAATCTGAGGGGGGTGCGATGGGGAGGTTCCCTTGTAAGTAACGAATTAAGCTTACTGCCGGCCGGGGTGGCCGAGCGGTTCTAGGCGCTACAGTTTGGAACCGCGCGACCACTACGGTCTCAGGTTCGAATCCTGCCGCGGGTATGGTTGTGTGTGAGGTCCTTAGGTTAGTTAGGTTTAAGTAGTTCTAGGGGACTGATGACCTCAGAAGTTAAGTCCCATAGTGCTCAGAGCCTTTTTAACCATTTTTAAGCTTACAAAAATTCCATTACAAATAGTGCGATACAAAACACACACACAAAACAAACAAACACGAAACTGAGTAAAAAAACTGGATGCATTGAGACACAAACCTCCAACAAATTATCCCCTACTTTCTAATTCTACATCTCTATTCTTTACACTAGGGTACACTGAACTTCCGCAACATACGACCTTGTCTTGTGTGTTACTATTTTCTGACGGCTTTCATCGCTGATATGTTACTAACTGATACTAAATTATAAAAAATCGTACCGAGAAAAATGTGTTTTTGACGGATCTTCATTGTGCCTTTGTCTTGAAATGACATACTTCTGTAGCACGCAAGTTACAATATGAAAATTTTTAACCGTCGATACCACGGGTTTTAGAGAGATTAATTTGCTGGCGCTCTGAAACGGCATATATTCGTTGGACGTAAGTTAAAATATGCAAACCATCCAATATGGGCTTCAAGTGAAAGCCAATATGGCGTCTCCAGACTTTTTACTGAAAACAGGTGGCATGTGACGACGTTCAGACGCACGTTCAAAATACCTGTCACGCTTGATTTTGCCCTACACGTTCAGAAAAACTCCCCAACGCGTTTTTTCCACACCATGACGTCAGAAAGTCGGCACGCTCATCGTTGACATTCGAATGCACGGTCCGTGTGCCGACGACACACGTCCTATAAACAGTGTCATGTGTACAGCTCTTAACACCCAACCTTGAAGCATTCACAATGTCCCTGCTTGATGGCTAACAGCCCACACATTCCTGATGGCTAACAGCCCACACATTCCTATATCCACTACAATGGAATGGATACGTATTACGCACATATCACTGTATTCAACTTCTTAACTTTCTGCAGTAAAATAAACATTGTTTGATGCACATATTGTAATAAGTATTTGAGTTTGAAATTCGATAGTTTAACGTAGATAAAGATATAAAATGCCAAGGATTGTTCGGTTCCGATTACATTTACACCTACTTTATACTTTTCGTATCTTCTTTTATTTATTTGTTTGCTGTCATAATTTACATGAGGCAAGTAAACGAAAGAGGAAAGCATGCAACTCGACATTATACGTAGCCGGACATTTTACCCTAAAACTGGACTATCTGTTTTAAATACAGATAGTCATTTGGGTACTTTCAATCAATCGTCATTACTTGCCAATTACAATCAGTTAAACTGAAAAAAAATCGGAACAAGCTCCTAATTTTGCAATTATGACAGCATCTAAGTGTTCAGCCGTCTTAATTGCTCAGTCTTCTTCCGAAGATAAGCGCATGTGAAAATAAACTAAAAGTTCTTCGTTAAACAATAAGAACGAAGAAAAACGTAAGACAGGCGTAAGAACAGCATTATGGTACAGCTCCTTATTCCTTCTTTTATTATTCCTTGGGCTTACGCAATTAGCTTGGAACGGGTCTTAGTTATGCGTTCTCTACTTCGTCGCTAAAAAGCCTAACAAAAGCCAAACAGGCCGGACTCGTAAATATTTGGCCGAACGCGATAGTAAAAAACCGGGCTCCTGGCAACTCTAGTCGGATGGTGACTTCAGGCTCGGTGGCTCTTTTCGTGCTGGCCGCGGGTTTCCTACCTTGCTTTCTCAAAAATGGTTCAAATGGCTCTGAGCACTATGGGACTTAACATCTATGGTCATCAGTCCCCTAGAACTTAGAACTACTTAAACCTAACTAACCTAAGGACAGCACAAAACACCCAGTCATCACGATGCAGAGAAAATCCCTGACCCCGCCGGGAATCGAACCCGGGAACCCAAGCGCGGGAAGCGAGAACGCTACCGCACGACCACGAGCTGCGGACCTTGCTTTCTCTCCTTTCGTCGTCAAAAACACAAGCATGATACTAATTTCTGCAGGCGTAACATCAGTCAATCATTTAAATTTTTCGGGTATATAGAAGACAAAACATACAGTTCGCGAAGGAAAAGTGCCGCCGTGCCCGAAGACTACGCCGCTGAATAACCACACAGGGACTTTTCAGCCAATGATGTCCTACGACTTTACCTTATACCCTGCATTTCTTTCGTTCAGACATATAGAGAATTTCTGCAGAACTTTGCAGCGGTTTAAATCAAACCATTAAAGTGTTACTAAGGGAAGTGAAGCACGATGAAATGTTGTTCGCCCTGTAGCATATCATATCGCGCTCTGGTGAAATTTAATCGCATCACTTGTGACTGCGTTGTGCTTCATTACCGTAAAATGCCAGAGAGAAGCGTACTGTTTCGTTAAGTACCTCTCCAGTAATATCGTAAATCGCACTTTTTCGTTCGGCATTAAACTAACAGTGTGCAGTCAGGAATTAAGGGTTCAAGCTCTCACAATGAACTCATCGATATCAGCGACGCGAAGGTAAAAATCGACTAGGCTTTACCGTCGTGCGGAACAAGGCAAACGAGGAATGCCGCCGAAGTTCAACGACCTAGGAGGGTCCTTGGCCCTCTGAGAACAGATCGGTGGATGTTTCGGCCAGAGGTAATAGTGATGTGATAATGATGATGACTGGTGTCAGATGTTAGAAGCGCTGAATGCCCGGAAACTGCTGCTCACAAAAAGGTGAGGCGACGCCGGGAGCGATGCCAAATCAACAGCAAGCACGCGAGGAACCCGGCGGCGCCGTGGAACCAGAGTCCCAGGTACAATGAGAGGGAGGCCGGCCTTATTTACTGGCTCCGCCTCCCAGGCGCTGACTGATGAGTTATATAATGAAAGACACTAGGTGCTGCCTACCGTAATTCGGAACATGACGTAGCACTTTAGACGCAAGGAGGTTTCCTTTCCTCCTGTGGATGATTGCCAGTAAAGAGTACTGTTTGACAAATCCCATCGCAATACGAACACATTAGGCTTATAAATGCGCCAAATTTTTTCACGACATTAGTACAGTCCGATTAAAATTACTTGACAGTTGACACTTAAGGCGTTACAGCAGGTTTCCTCCAATCAGAGCGCTCAACGTCACGCCCGAACAGTTCGCCGTTGCCAAATTGCCACAACAGTTATTTCATTTCCAATTACTTGTGTGGATTTCTTTCTTGACGTGTCTGGCTCCCGAGTCCTGGGTCTGGCCCTTTTATTTCGTATTTCCTCACACGTGATAAGCACATCAGAAACAACACACACAGTCACACACACACACACACACACACACACAACGATGCTTACGAAATACGTACGTTTCATACATTGCACTAACCAAACACTAAAGGATACTTCTGCATAAGGTGCGATTCAACGTCATCTATATAGTTTTGTTAAAATCACAGAGATCGGTTTACGTTAGATAAGCTTCGTACTACACTGTTTGAAGCCGAATTTTTAAAGGGCTGTCAATTAATCGTTGCGACTGGGATATGAGAGTCGTAAATACAAGAGCCTTTTGCAGTGTAATGTCATAGCATAGTGGTTAGCATACGAACCTGACTTGGAGAAGGTCCAAGATCAACATTTCGTCAAATGCAGCGAAATTTTCTGGTTTTCTAAATCTAATCAAAAGACTTTGGTTACCATTTTTATTCAGTTAATTGGTTTAAATATATTTTATTTTTTATTTTTAACACTTTGCCCCGTCATTTTCGCTATCGTATTGACTTCTTTATTTGTTCTTATTTTTCTTCCTGTCATTCTTTTTTTCCGTTTGGAATCTGCTTGTGTCGCCTATAATCTGCAACCAAGTGCCAACCAGGAATGTTCATCATATTAACAGAATCTTCCGTCGGCTCTTGGTATGTTCATCGGTTGGTAACGGTGTATGCCATGTAGCCATTGCGAGGATAGCTTTAGGTAACCAATGACAGTGAGAAATTATAGTTTGCTTTTATCACTAAAACTGAAATTTTGCTGCGGAAGCTGCGTATACAAACAAACATATTCTAAAATTTTTCTGTCTTGAATTTACTCTTAAAGGTTAGCCGTAAACGTTGTGAACAAAGAAATCGTCGTTTTTAGTTCTGCCGCAGATTGTTGATCGCCATTCACTCGGACACATTGCACATCATGAGGCTGTGGAAAGGTTAAGACATAAGTTTGAATTCAGGGCTACACAACCCGTTCCCTCCCGCAGTTCAGTCACTGGTAATCTAAAATCAGCTGTCAACAGAGCGTGTTCCATTTCCGCCATACCTCGTGGCAGCCGCTTCCAACGTTGCTCCGTGTTACACATTAACAGCGTTTGCGAAATGACCCTCCGTCTTTGTGTGTCGCCTATAAACAGCGGTAGACGGCAGTGGATGTGGCAACACTGCAGCGGCGAGTGACAGGCGTCAACTATCAAATAATTTCAATCGGACTATAGTGTCGTTTGTATTTTCAGGTACAGTGATGCGTTTTTCTTTATACATGATGATTCCGTGACGATGTTACAAACTTACAGGTATAATGGGGAAAGCGTAAATGTATTAGTTTGAGGTAAGGGACGCTCGTTTGGAAATAACATTTTTTTTTTTTACGCTCTAAAACTAATAAACGAAAATCGTACTGATACCAACGCCAATGCACCTCTTCTCCTGCAAGCTCTTTACTTTTCATATTTTGGGAGAAAATGGTATGGACCAAAACAAGAAAGAACTGTCTCATAAACAAGGGCTCTAAAGTGCATACCTTAAGGGCTATGAACACTCGCTCAGCCCGCATCTCGTGGTCGTGCGGTAGCGTTCTCGCTTCCCACGCCCGGGTTCCCGGGTTCGATTCCCGGCGGGGTCAGGGATTTTCTCTGCCTCGTGATGGCTGGGTGTTGTGTGCTGTCCTTAGGTTAGTTAGGTTTAAGTAGTTCTAAGTTCTAGGGGACTTATGACCACAGCAGTTGAGTCCCATAGTGCTCAGAGCCATTTGAACACTCGCTCATCTTTGCTACTCTGAAGCACATCTCTTCTACTGAACAGCTGCTCCTAGATCTTAAGATATGCACTTTAGAACCCGTATTTACTAGTCAATTTTTTTCTTCTTATGCTCCATGCTACCTCCTTCGACAACATGGGAAGCAAAGAGCTTGCAGTAGAAGATGTCCACTGTCCGAGGTGTCAGAACACATTTCGCGTATAATTTTCGACTTCGTCGTTTCTGGGACAGGGTCCATTACCCCAGATTGATGCATTTACCCTTCTCCATCATCCCTGAGAGTTAGTACAATCGTCACGGAATTACCCTGTATAAGTGTGAGCCACATAGACGTTAACACTCCTTTTATTTCGTGAAAGATTCTCGAGACCGAAATGAGGTTTTCTGCAGTTGATATTATGCTGAAGGGCACTTAATGTTTTATATGGATAATGCTCTGAATTCTGCTATGACTCGAGATATTGAAACAAGTATTTTTTTAATGGGACCTATGCCTTTCATAGTTGCATTCCACAGTTCGTGGAAAAATGTTGCAGTGATAGAATGTTAATGGTGACACTGAAGCCTTTCGCAAAATAAACCGAGAAATGTACTAAAATTAGAAAGCAATGTGGCCAGCGTTAACTCTGTGGTGTAAACATCGCCTAGCAGATCTTTCATGTCAGTCTCATTTCCTGCCCGATATACCGGGTGATCCAAAAGTCAGTATAAATTTGAAAACTTAAACCACGGAGTAATGTAGATAGAGAGGTAAAAATTGACACACATGCTTGGAATGACATGAGGTTTTATTAGAACAAACAAAAAAAAAGTTCACAAAATGTCCGACAGATGGCGCTGGACAGCAAAACTTCAGTGACTGCCCATGACAATCTTGTATAAAAGGAGCTGTAATGAGAGAGGAATGAGATGCGCCAGCAGTCGCTGCATGTTGGCGTTACCTGAAAAGGCTGTGAAGCTGTGTTATCAGAATGGGGAATTTGCTAGTACAACGTTACGATCCTATCGCCATAGGAAGGGGATTCGAACGGGTAAAGTTCCGCTGACAAATGCAGCTGTGGGGAGAATTATTTCGAAGTTCGAAACCACGGGTTGTTTAGACGACAGACCCTGTAGTGGCCGACCGAGCACAAGGCGTAATGCTGCTGAGACAATTCAGGAAGAAATGGAGACTGTAGCGGGTTCGTCTGTGCGCGGGGAAGTCAGCGTTCGTGCAGTCGCACATCGCACCGGCATTCCATACACTACTGCTTCGTTGGCACTGAAGCGTACCCTCCGATGCTATCCGTACAAAATCCATCGGCAACATGAACTGTTGCCTGATGATTTAGTGAAGCGGAGGACATTTACGGTGTGGGCGTTTCAAAAGATGGCGGAAGATGGCGATTGGTTGAGTAACGTGTTGTGGACCGACGAAGCTCATTTCACGCTCCGAGGGTCTGTCAACACCCACAACTGCAGAATTTGGGCTTCCTAAAATCCTAGAACTGTCGTGGAAACTCAATTGCACGACGAGAAAGTCACGGTATGGGTTGGATTTACCACATCTACCCTTATCGGGCCTTTTTTCTTCGAGGAAATGCGTTATTCTGGTTTTGTAACTGCTACCGTGACGGGTGAGAGGTACGCCGATATGTTACAGAAGCGCATCATCCCCAGCCTGGCTAATAAACACCTGCTGGAATGTACGATGTTTATGCAGAATGGCGCTCCACCTCATATTGCTAGACGCTTGAAAGATCTCTTGCGCACGTCGCTTGGTGATGATCGTGTGCTCAGCCGCCACTTTCGTCATGCTTGGCCTCCCAGGTCCCTGAACCTCAGTCCGTGCGACTATTGCCTTTGGGGTTACCTGAAGTCGCAAGTGTATCGTGATCGACCGACATCTCTAGGGATGCTGAAAGACAACATCCGACGCCAATGCCTCACCATAACTCGGACATGCTTTACAGTGCCGTTCACAACATTATTCCTCGACTACAGCTATTGTGGAGGAATGATGTGGACATATTGAGCATTTCCTGTAAAGAACATCAACTTTGCTTTGTCTTACTTTGTTATGCTAATTATTGCTATTCTGATCAGATGAAGCGCCATCTGTCGGATATTTTTTGAACTTTTGTATTTTTTTGGTTCTAATAAAACCCCATGTCATTCCAAGCATGTGTGTCAATTTATACCTCTCTATCTACATTATTCCATGATTTATTCAGTTTTCAAATTTATACTGACTTTTTGATCGCCCGGTAGATACAGAGTCAGCTATGATTTTTGTATATGGATCAACAGCATATCATAGCTTCCGGCGCATCACATCGGGTTTCAGGCTTAAGAAACCTGTTTCAGATTTGTGTATGTTTCCAGGTTTTAGTGTAAATAGCTACAATTTTGTCAGGCATTTCTCCATTTAAACCAACCCTATTCCTTCTTTCTTGTCAAAGCCGAAACAGAAACGTCCATCGTTCATATTTCATATTAATAAAAAACCCTATCCTGGAAAAAACTAGTTTATTAACTTTCTTAGATTTAAATACTAATAGTACTATTAATAATAATGATAATAACAATAACTGACCTCTCATTACCTGGAGACACTTGGATGCTTCTTGAAACACCTGCTATTGGACAAGTAGTGTAGCGCTTGACACAGTCACGTCGATTAAATATTTGAGCGTAACATTGCAGAGCGGTATGAAGTGGGACAAGCATGTAATGGCAGTTGTGTGGAAGGCGGATAGTCGTCTTCGGTTCATTGGTAGAATTTTGGGAAGATGTGATTCATCTCTAAAGGAGACCGCTTATTAAACACTAATACGACGTATTCTTGAGTACTGCTCGAGCGTTTGGGATCCCTATCAGGTCGGATTGAGGGAGGACATAGAAGCAATTCAGAGGTGGGCTACTAGATTTGTTACTGGTAGGTTTGATCATCACGCGAGTGTTACGGAAATGCTTCAGGAACTCGGGTGGGAGACTCTAAAGGAGGCGTTCTTTTCGTGAATCGCTGCTGAGGAAATTTAGAGAACCAGCATTTGAGTCTGACTGCAGTACAATTTTACTGCCGCCAACTTACATTTCGCGGAAAGACCACAAAGATAAGAGAGATTATGGCTCGTACAGAGGCATATAGGCAGTCATTTTTCCCTCGTTCTGTTTGGGACTAGAACAGGGAGAGAAGATGCTAGTTGTGGTACGAGATACCCTCCGCCACGCACCGTATGGTGCATTGCGGAGTATGTAGATGTAGATGTAGAAATGTGTCTGTAGATAGTACTGGAAATTCTAATTAAACGGAATACGCTTTAAATAACTAAACAATTATTCAGACTGACTGATGGCATGTCACCCACAAAAGAAATACCATTCTTAAGGGATTGTAATAGCTTGTGATTTTAAATTAATTTGTGTGGCTATGAATTTTCGTTTTACTCCTCCAAAAAAACTAACACTGGTGCCTATGAAAGCAATTTTAGGTTAGCATATGCTCTGAGATGCCTTGGACAGGGCAGGAAAGGAGGTAATGTATTGTGTGGTTTTCTGAACATGCCTCCACCTTGTCCAAGGTTTGAAAAAAAAATAAAGAAATGTCTGATGCTGTATGCGATACTGCCCAAGTTACTATGAAGAAAGCAGTGGGGGAATTGGTGGAAATAAGCCAAAAAGAAATAGATCCTGGGGTAGATATTCATGACAGTGAATCTCCTACAAATGTTAATGACCTGTATGTGTCTGTAGATGGGACCTGGATGAAAAGGGGTCACACATCTCTGTATTGAGTTGCACATATTATTGGTATTGGGTCAGGTAAAGTTTTAGATGTAGAAATTATGTCTAAATACTGCCACCATTGTGCAACAAGGAAAATGTCCAACAATGAAGACAGTGAGAAACTGTGGGAAGAAAAGCATGAAGTAGCATGCTCTAAAAATTATAGTGGCCCAAGTGGGGCCATGGAGGCCGCTGCAGTTGTGAGGATGTTCTCCAGATTTGAGGACCAGTATAGTGTTAGATATACTAAATATCTTGGTGATGAAGACTCCTCTTCGTTCAAAGCTGTAACAGATAATAATCCGTACAATATAAAATTGGAATGTGTTGGCCACATCCAAAAAAAAAAAGGCTTTGTGGTAGGCTTCGTCGCTTGCTGAAAGAGAAGAAAGATGAAGTACTTGAGGATGGAAAACCACTAGGAGGAAGAGTCAGGCTTACTCTGAAAGAAATTGATTCTCTTCACTTATGTTTATGGGAGAGCTATCAGGAAAAACACACACAATTTAGGGGCAATGAGGCATGCTGTATGGGCAATTTTTTTGCACAAACTATCCACTGACCAAACACCAGTGCACAATCTGTTTCCGAAAGACAATTTGTGTAAGTTGAACAACAGAAATGAGACGTATTTACACTAATTACCAGAACCTGTTAAGAATGCAATTAAGCCCACATTCAGGTTTCTTGCAAACCCTGATTTACTGAAGAAGTGTCTTTATGGAAAGACACAAATTGCAAATGAAAGGCTCAATAATATTTAATTTGGTTTAGATGCTCAAAACAGACATTCTGTGGACTTGGAGTATTCAAAATAGGTGTCTAAGATGCAGTTTTATGTTATAGTAATGGTAATAATGGTAAAATTGAAGTGCTGAAGAGAATCGGTATAGATCCTGTTGTGTTTACAAGAAAAGCATTTTACACCATCGACGAGAGCAGAGTCAAGAAAGCTAACAGATCAGTTATTACCTGCAAATACAGGCCAGGCAGATTGGAAGAGTAGAGAAGAGAAACTTGGAGGATGAGGAGTATCAGTATGGAGGATTTTAAAATTGAGGTAAGCTTATTAGATGTAGAAGTATGAGAAGAAAATCTTTGAATCTCATTTTCTCTGTTTTATATTTTTTACGTTAATGGAAGCCTTTTCTCAAAAAGTATATGTGCCAATGCTATGGAAGTTTCAGGAACTGTTCGCAATGCGTTTCTGTCTATCTGGAACTAAAAAATACGAGATCCTGCAATTATATTCTGATTCTTAGATAAATGTATGTAGAAAGGATAATTAATTTTGGATGTGGAAAATTAAAATGTCTGTTAATGATAGAAATTGTACCATAAATTAATAACCGTAGTTCAGTGGTCATAAATCTTCTCACGGCACTACAATAAAATTTTCAGATTAATTGCATAATTAGAATTTGAGTTATGGCTTTTTATAAAAAAGACAATAAAAAGACTCAGTTTTCTGGCAAAATATTAATCCTGCATATCTTATTATATCTTTTCGTTAAAACACAGCTCTTTTGCTCTACACGTGCGAAATTTTAGATTTGTACATTAATAAATATGGCTGTAATGATTTTTTAAATGAATGTTTACATTTTCCGTTACATCCCCCCTTAACGAAACACAGTTGTACATTTTATATATTTCCGACGTATTGCCGGTAGAACAGCGACCAAAATAGTACTGAAAAAATATATGTTGGTGTCTACAGTCGCAAGTAATTTTGCCTAACTATTTATTTATCGTATGGTGACTACAACAAATACTGAGAAATAAATACAGTTTAGAATTATACATTTAAGGATTAAAGCTAATATGTTCAAATTCTTAAAGTTAATGATTCAATAATACTAGGTGGAGGACATTTAAACTATGAAATTAGGACTGTTAATTAAAACAGATACCTTTAGTCGGAGTTCAACATCTGTTCAATGAAGCCAGTTGATAGCAGAGGGAGAAGTGTTAATAAAATCACTGAATGGTCCTGGGTACTTCATTAGAGGGCAATCTCCGACAGTATGCTGGACGGTTTGTTCTTGCACCACAGTCACAGGCCGGAGAGTCCCGGAGTCCCCTCTTGTGCATCAGAGCATTGCACCTGGCGTGTCCGGATCATTTTATTCAGTCGTGTTCACTCAATTCTCTTCAGATCAAATCCTGGTAGACTGGCACATGGGTCTCGCACACCTTGATGTTTTGTTGTTGCAGCATACCACCTCCGCACCGCTCTTCTTCCAGGTCTAACTTGGTGTTTTTCCATTATGCCACTGTGCAGTGCGTGATATCAAGCGGTTTGGAGGAGGGTCGGGGCAGTCGGGGTGATGTAACTTCCTCCATTCTCGATCGGTTGCTTCTTGACGTTTCAGGTGATGGAATGTTACTGATGGTATAAAGCCAAGGGATATGTGTGGATTTTAGTGTACCCCTAATAATTCTCATTGGTTCATTCGGGCGGATGTCTGGTTTTCTTGTACGAGCACTGTGCTGTCGTAGTTGGGCACAGTATTGAGCTGTTGGGTTCGGTACTGTCAGAGCTGCAGTCCGTACAGTGGAAGCTTCAGCACCCCAGGTTGTGCCAGCCAGTTTTTTTATTATGTTATTTCACGCCTTTAGCTTTTGACTAGTGTTTTCCAGGTCACTTTATATGTTAACGACCGATCGAGTGTGACAACAACGCATTTATATGCTGGAAATTGTGTCTAATCCTCTGCTGACAGAAATTCATATTTAACTGTTGGAAGCGATTCTGTTGATAAGTGGAATGTGCAGACTTCTGTCTTGGCTGCATTTGGTTGGAGTCTCCGTGCTACGTAATATATGATGAAATTTTCTAACTCTGTAGACAATACATTTTCTCCTTCTTCGAGTGTACTGTTTTGTATGGCTGTGGCAAGGTCATAGGCATAGCAAACCTTTTTGCTAGTAGTTTTTGGCATGTCACTGCTATACAGGTTGAAGAGCAAGTGTGCTAGGGCGGATTCTTTGGGAAGCCTATTTTTGAGGGTAAATGACATACTCTGTTTTTGTCTATCGCTAACCTTGAAGTAATGGTTGGTTAACATATTTCACACAAGTGTGGTCAGTTTCTTCCGTGGGACATGCTTTCTTAGCTTCAGCAGTAGTCCATCTAGCCAAACAGTATCGCATGCTGCTGACAAATCATCAAAGTCCACAGATGTCTTTAGTTTGTTCTGGAAACCAGCCTCAATGTAGGATGTCAAGACTACAACCTGCCTACAGCAGCAGCCCGGCTTCTGAACCCGGCCTCATATGCTGGATTTATTTATTATTCCTTTAATTCTGTTAAGGATAAGTTGTTCCAGTAGTTTGAAGCACACCCTGAGCAGCGCAATTGGCCGGTAATTTGAGCGGTCGTCAACTGGCTTTCCGGACTTGGCGATTGCTAGTGTATGGGAAATCTTGAACTCTTGAGGTACTTTTCCAGTCTCGAGTATATCGTTGTAGAACCTCTTCAGCCAAGTTCTTCCACGTTCCTCAATATGTTTTATAAATTCAGGGACTATGCCATCCAGTCCTGCTGCTCTCCTCATTTTCAGTGTTTTGATGGTCTCATTTGCATCTCCTTCATTAAAGGAGTCTGATAAGATGATGTTATAATTAAGGTAGCTATTGACTTCATTCATTTCAGCCTTTATCTTTTCTTTGGTGGTTAAGTCTACAGAGACCTTCTCAGCTCTTGATTTGATGTGTAATGCTAGTTCTGAGGTCGTTATCTTGGGTTGCGGATTGCAAACATTGGTTGCAGTGCCAAGTTTCCTTAATAACGCCGATGGCCTTCTGCTTGAATGAATGAAATTCAGTCTGGAAGTCAAGTTCATCCATTCCCGCTTCCATGCTTCGTTTAGCTGTTCTAGTATTCTTTTAGCAGCATCAGGTTTTTCAGTCTATTGATATTCTGCATGCATCTTTTCTGTTGCGTCGTCCAAGCGAGGAATGTAACGTTTCTTCAGCCCTCGTGGTATATTGCTCTTGACTGTACAAATGACGACTCTCACAAATTTCTTATAGTTATCTACTTTTGGGTCTATCCAACGTAAGTTGCTGTCGAACTCCGGAGTGTACAGATCCCAGTTAGCTTTCCTGAAATTCCTTCTTGCCTTGTTAATGGAATTTATGATACGTATCTCAAAAGCCTGTGCTGATTATTGTAGGGCGGGCTGGCTCCTTGGGAAGCTTTTTAGGACATCTCTTGTAGGACTCAAAGAAAGTATATTTTCATGAGTGGAGAGAAAGCACAGGTCAGGAATGGTACCAGTATGCCATCTACCAGAACAAAATGTTTTCATTGTTTTGGCATCGTAATTAAAATAGAAGTTTTTCTCCTTCTGTCCATTGTACTAGTTTCTCTCCAGTTTTTTAACCCCAGGTTGTGTGATGGCTGTTCAAATCACCTCAGTGTATAAACGGCTGAGGTACAGGGGGTCAGTCACTGGACGCTCGGCAGTTTGTACACTGAAACAACAGTCAAGCCACTCAGCTCCCCAGTGACACTTCGATCCCGCTGATCTCTCGGCAACTCACTCCCTTAATATCATGGCGGCTATTTCTTACATATATGATAGAGCCATGTACTGATGATGGCAGGTATGCTACCATGTTGTGTCCTGTAACCTTACCCTTTGTTATACTATCTTGATTTGGATGGGATGCTTCGAGAGCTATGATATGGGTCTAATGATCAATGGCTAGTTTGCTCAGGTACTCACATTTGTCTTCTGGTAGTCCTTCTACATTTATCTGTAAAATATGGACACTTCGTCCAAATTCCTTGTCATCTTGGTTTGCTCTGAGAAGAGCCTTTATTGCAGTTCGTTTTCTTGTGGTGTTGTATTGAATAGCCATGAGAAATCTTTTACATAGTATGGCTGCTGAGGGTGGACACTTTTCACCGTACTACCTCAGCAGTCTGTTGCCCGGGGTACACCATCTCGGAGAGTTCTACACATCGCACCCCATTTTGTCTAATACCTCTAAAGGTACACAGTACCATCCTCAGGCCACCCTATGACCAAATAATACGATTATATAGGTACAGCAGCAGCGCAAGAGCAATTTACAAAAATATTATCTTTTATGACAGCAAACACATGGTATATAGTGAAACTGAAAATGTATAGTCGCTTAGCCCTGGCACGTAGTCGACCAGCTTGCTTCCCAAGCAAGTGTGTCAACTACTAAAACAAAAGGGCAATGTTGGACTTTAAACAGATGTAAATTGCGGCCAGCAGTCATGAGAGAGCTCCCTACGTACAGAGTTTACTTTACTTATAACTAGCTGTTACCCGCTGCTTCACTCGCAATTCTATAGTTTTGTAATGATGTGTGATGGTGAGTAATTTTATGAGATGTCTGTGTATGTATTGGTGTAGAGATGTACGCGCAAAAATATGTTTGCAGTAGTAGTAGTAGTAGCTTTATTCATCCGTAGATCACTTTTTACAAGGCTGTAGGACATGTCAAAGTATTTACAAGTTTATATCAATTTAAAATGTATGGTACATACTTTGTATGTAGGTATATAATGAGTGTGTTTATATTATTTTGCTGTATGTCGAACCTCAAAGCATATATTATTTAAAATTTATTAAATATTATTTTATTTAAAATGTATCGATTCATTACATTGGTGCAGGGGTAGAGCTTTCACCTAGTACTGCATGTGAGATTTTTCCAGCAGAGAAACTCATACCAACCGTCTCTCTCTTCAATTTGAATGCGTTATGGTGCCTACATTTTTGATCCATCGACCTATGATGGCTAATTTATGGTTAACACAGTTAATAGGTCGTAATTAAATGTAGCCTCACCAAAAGCCTCCCATGATCCACGTGTAAAGGCGCGACACTCTGTTTGTCGTACACCTTTTAAATGATGCCGTCGTTGTGGGACTTGAAGCGTCTTGGAAGCTGTACGACACGAATGAAGCTCAGCGTCTACAGTGCGACGAGCTTATGATTGTTCCAATGTCTCTGTAGCTCTTAAGGCAGCCAGGCGTTCTGCATCCAAATTCCGGCGGACGTGGGTTTACTCTGATGTTTGTTGGATTCCAGTAACTTTCGCAGCTTCAGGTCCCTTAGAACTATGCGCTAAATCAGACTTACGTTTGCGAGGCTTATGGTGATAGTTTTAAACATGGTTCTCGGGCTTACTGTCCAATTTTATTGTTGTATCTCCATCACAAGCTTGGTTGCGTAGGAACTCAATATCAAAAACCAAGCGCACAATAAAATTGGATGTGCACTCTCACGAAATAATATATAGTCGCCGACCATGGCGCCAAATTCGTCAGCGTGCGACTCACATATACCGTATTTAAAAATATTAGTAATATTAAAAAAAAATACAACTTTCTAAAGTAGCATAAGGTTTTCCTCAGGATTCAAGCTATCTTCATGTCAAATACAATCTGTTCAGCGGCAGAGCCGTAACAGCGCAGCAAAGTGAATTACTTTCACAATTAATAATACTTGTAGTACTATGGAAAAAAAACAAGTGAGAGTTGAATAAGCGTTGTACTGATTACGTTGAATCATATTGTGAAGAACACATCAATGACTGGGTGTTGTGTGATGTCCTTAGGTTAGTTAGGTTTAAGTAGTTCTAAGTTCTAGGGGACTGATGACCATAGATGTTAAGTCCCATAGTGCTCAGAGCCATTTGAACCATTTGAAGAACACATCAACCAATAACAGCATTTTCACATACATGATAAAGTACAAAAGTCAAAGTAAATAGTTTTTTTTCAGAGAGTAATTACTATTCCATATTTTGCGTTATATTCTTCAGATCAATAAATATGTTGCACTACACACGTTCTGAAGTAGCCCTTGTTCTTCCTCAGCGCTCAAGCTATCTTCAAATCAAATTTTATCAAAATCGGTTCAGCGATTTAATCGTGAAAGCGTAACAGACAGAGCTACTTTCGAATTTATGGTATTAGTATGGACTGCTATCATTATTATTACCTTTTAAAAAAGTCACAGTATAAAGAATATTTAAAAATAGCCATGAAGGATATCTAAAAATAGCACACAATTTCAAAATAAGAAATTAAATAACAAAATAGTCCCCACTATAATAAAAGATTAAAAGCAAAATTGCAAATGTGTTTAGCCAAGTTTATATTTTACTATTATATATGGTGATCTGACCACACATCTTTAAATTAAGCACGTGTTGTAAAAACAGTGTTACATTATAAAAATACAAAAGCAATTTTTATTGAAAAGGAATCAAGCGTCCAGAGAGAACAGTAACATGCTTTGAGTATGTATTACTTTGCAACTGTCACCTGACGATCTTTGGCCGCATCTCCAGTTTCATGTTTGTCCAAGCAGTGACCACGCGTACGCTGGGGCTGTTAGCGGTGCTACAACGCGCCTTCTCTACCCCGAATCGCAGCTCATCGAGCAGACACGGCCGCGGTAACCTCCCCAGGTAGATAACGCGCATTTGTGGAAGGTTGCATCGTTGGGCTTTGATACTGGGCGACCACATAGGACCACAAACAAACGTGTTGTACTGTGAACATTATCCTATTGCGACACTGTAATCCAATTATTGTGTTCTGACCCTGGTGGTGTTGCATGTCTGTAGGCAATGAGACTATTTTAAATCCATAGCTACTTCGTGTATTCACAAATTAAAACAGTAATCCAAGTTCATTACAATGTCGTGGTGCTAGGGCACTACCATCTTAAAATCAATTTTTTACGTCAACTATTTAAAATATGGTAAATAGTGGGATATATTAAACTAAATAACATGCATTTGCACACAGTAATATTGTACGGGTTATATCATGGGGGGAGCAGACGAAGAGAGTCAAAAGGAAGGAGCGACGTTGTACGCACTTTATGACTGCCCCTCGTAATGATGTCGTTTAATAATGTGTAATATGATTACTTGTTTTTCCGTCTTGTCGAATTGGTATTGAGAATTAGGCAAGAAACATTCACAGCTGCTGACTGTGTGCGCTCATTACGGTCGGTCCGTTGTTGGTCCCACTACATGTCAGCAGTCAGATGTAAAGACTTCTCAGCTGAAGTGACTTGCGTTAGTAATGACAGCATAAGCTAGAAACATTCGCTGGAGATCAAGTACACTGGGTTAATACTGACTTTAAGTCCTATGTTCGTTTCGTCTCACCAAATGCGTTTTTGGATTAGTACCATGTTTAATATTTTTTTCAGGTTGTGAGTTTCTCACTGGACCACGGCCAACCACAGACCCGACATACTGATTTGACGGAATATGATAAAACACGCTCGTGTAACGCAGATTATCCAGGGTGGCTATTATTAAACATGCCGTTGAAGATAGTCATAGTGCACGATAGTTAATCGGCAAGAATGTAAATAAATAATCACATTTTGTAGCTTCTCTCTATATCATTATATAAAAAATATTACGTAGTAAAAATTGAGCAATAAGACACAACAGTTTAGTAACACTGTGGTGTCGTCCTATTCTCAACAATGTTTGCTTTTGATGAACTTGTATGTCTACTCCGAACTGATCTCGCTGCCAACCCATCAGTGACGCAGCCGCTTTTGCGTGCACGTGCGCATATAGGCCTGCCCCCACATCGTGACGCTGTGCAGTGGTTTGTCACACTTTCTCTGGCGCCGGCCGCGAGATATAGGGCTTATGGGTCGCAGAGTACGCCACGGCCTTAAAGCTGCCACGCCGGCGCCGTTTCCTGTCTGTTGGGTTCCACAAGGCCGCACCTTCGACCCCAGGTTCGGACTTCTAACGACGTTGTACCGATACAGTAGTATGACTTGGCCCTCCACTCGTTCGGACCGCATAAAACCTACTTCTATTTACCGCAAGTCACCTTCCAATCTGCGACGGAGGGTATTTTACGTACCAGTTTTCTCTCTAGTTTGCAAATTATATATGGGAAGAACGACTACGGGCAAACCTCCGCATGAGTCGTCGTAATTTCGCGTATGTGGGAGAAAGAAATGTTTCCAGACTTGGCGGGCAGGAATCCAGTCCGCTGCCAGCGTTGGAGGGTGAACATTTCCCACTGGCAGCCACTCTTCCTGACGAAACACCAGGAAAATCGTTAAACAAACGTCGGTCGAAGACTCAGATATAGTCAAAAGGTAATACCTCTTCACGCGGCGTAAGTCATTGGAGGAACGGAGCGCTAAAGGATACTTTCCCCGAGCGACAGAACATGTGGTAGCACAGCGTTCCATCCATACCCGTCCCTCTTGCCCTCACTCTCACAGCTGTGACACGCAATGAATAAATGTATGTGCTATCGAATAAAAGGCAAGTGTTGGCTCCAATTCTACATGAATATTCACAAATTGCAATGTGTTTCACACCAGAGGACAGCCCAGTGTTATTTGTCCCTATTTTAGCTGATCCACTCGTCTAATTACGAATCAACTTCCAGTCTATGACAACATAGCTGGGGAAACCTGCGAAACTGGAAGAACGGTTTTTAGCTTCTTACCAGAAATAAGAGACTTACACGTAATAGCCTCAAGTCAACGCGTGGCTTAGTGTAATTTCTCATTGGAGATGTCTTGTCCATTGTACTTACATTGGATAGGAAAAAGGCCGAAAATGAGGGAACTTCCTACCCCATCGTGTCTCAGTGTTCAAAATACGCACAAGATGCCTCAACAGATGCGTGGAACAAATAAACGTATTCACGAACATTCTGAACAACACTGCGTATGCTCAGGAGGAATACTTAAGAGTACAGGCTGGAGATGGTCTGTCATGCCCAACTGTGAAGTTGCAGTTACAGAAACATGGAGGTCGGAAAATAGAGACAGAGATCCCTCGGTCGATCATGAGCAGGAATAACAATGGACTTGTTGGTCGTTGTCTCTAAACCTTGGAGTCATACACATATTTGCTCAAAGTAACGCAGAACATAAAAAGATTAATAAATTTTCTAGAGTATTGTTTTATGTATTGAACGCTGATCTTCGAAATATTTGTAATTGATTGGGGTAATGTAGTAATTACAGTTCCGTTAGTGATGTAGTTACTAGGAGATGGCGTCAAATACTCACTAGAAATTGATACTCATCTTTGGTGTGTTAAGGTGCGGATAAAAAACTAAACAGATCTAATTAAAAACTTTTTAAAGATATAGTTACAACTGAACAGTTAGAGAGATGAAGCTGTTCTTTAGTTTAGTAGCGCAGCCCTTTATAGAAAACTAGATGAGGGGTGATGGGTATAGTCACACGAAGAAAAACAAGGTGTATTTCTAGAAAGGTGTCGCGTATCGTCTTGGCAAATGGTGTTCCGCATTGCTTCCAACTGTCAAGGGAGGATCCTGTGTAATGCTGACTTGATCTGACACCTCGTACCATGAATCCACAGACAATAATGCAGATATCATTATCGCTACGACATATCGAATGTTGGTCATCCCTGCTGGGTCCAACATCACAAGTGACGCAGGGACGCCTCATCAGCTGGGGAGTGAGCTAAATTTTTGACTCCTGCGAAAATGCTCTTAGGCAGTTAGTTTGCGAGATCAGCTCATAGTGTGACAGTGAAGTCGGGGCGCGGATAGGGGGACGGGGAAGGGGGGGAGGGAAGTAGTGATTCTGTAATTAGTATTATCCAGTGTGGAACAGCTCTTTTCTTTCAGGCGACAGAACGGAATCTTACAGGGGAGTGGCCAACTCAAGTGAAATATGTAAACATTGTGCGTATTCATGTACTTTGCGCGAACTTTAGATCGACTTATGGACCTTTTCTTGAACGCAAGGTATAATAAATCCAGTGTTAATGATAAACGGTTTAATTTCAAGATAGCTTTTCCATCATAGGATGTTCATTGAGTCAGTCCTATTGAAGAGTGACTGCAGCAGATCGAGAGCACACCTGTCGCGTACCCATACGGTTATTTAAGTTTTTACAGTTATATGTGTACCTGGCAAGTAATTTGACCGAAAGTGCTGTATACAAGTAGTCGGACGTCGGATCAGTACAAAAGTAAACATGTCAAGCAAATGAACGGCTTATAAAAAAATCTTTTAACGACCGGGAAACTTCACATGCTCAGTTTTGTAAGCGTAGAGATAACGCTGGCCAGTTGACAAACGTCTCAGCGAGAACTGTGTGTGCGGGCAGCGTGAAGATGGAACGATGGGACTTAACATCTGAGGTTATCAGTCCCCTAGAACTTAGAACTACTTAAACCTAACTAACCTAAGGACATCACACACATCCATGCCCGAGGCAGGATTCGAACCTGCGACCGTAGCAGACGCGCGGTTCCAGACTGAAGCGCCTAGAACCGCTCGGCCAAACCGGCCGGCTGGAACGGCACGTCTCACTCACGTTCTTCGAACAGCAAAGGCAGGTTTGCCTGATGATCTGTATGTGTCCCGTGCCGTTCAGTGTTTTCTCAATAAAGACAAGAGGTTTACCGTAATTATAAGCTGTCGCCTATATTGCTAAGATGCCTGGAATAATATTTTTCTGCGCCGTTGCTTGATATTCGTTGGCGCCGCAATCATCCTATATCACCACTGACCAATTGTCATCACTAAAGACGTATTCGCTCCACTCTTCGCTCCAGTGGGGGCGAGCAGTAAAGTAATGTCGAGAGGAAGCGTGTCGAACAGAGCTCTCGTTCAACGCTCAGTTTCCCGCAAACGGTTCCTGCTGGTCTCAGCTGACACGCCAGTTGCAACATTGCTCCTCATTTGTGCTGCGATAGTCGTTCTACCATCGATAGTAGCCCGTCTTACGTGACATTCCTGGTGTGAATCTGGGATGTTATTCTTGTTGCGATCTAGGTCCACTGGAAACAGTATTGTTACACAACTGAGAGCTTGTAACAATATCTGAGTCTGAGGCAATAACGTGGACTTGGTAACGCGGTGTGGGTAGGTGGAGACGGAAGAGCTGCCATCTGGTGGAGTTAACGTTCCGTAATCCACGTTAAGAGTTCTGTAGGGGAACGCAGCGCTTACTGAATGCTCGTTTAATGGTTGCATACTTCCCGTTTATGTCCGGTACTTTCCTAAAACCTTTAAATGGAAAGAAATTTGCAAGAAATCCTAGAAGAAGGCAGCTTTCTACAGAGAAATGCTGTTACCTGAAAAAGTAGCTCACTAATAAAAGGTCTCATATTTGAGTCAAAAGCCAATTATTCTGCACCTGAAGGCTCACTGATTGAGTCCTGAATGTTTACAAAGTTCCAGGATTTGCTTTGAATTTGCGAAATCTCGAATCGGTCGGCAGCGTTCCTCAGTGTAGGAAGCAAGTCGTGGGCCTTCTGAAGTATGTGCGTTATCTGACAGTGGTACTGGTCTTAGGCATCAGAACTTTCTGAGTCTTGATCCACATAGCTTTGAACTGTTACCCTATTTTGTCTTTGACGAGATTACTTGCGGAGGGTGCTAGAGACAAAATGGTGGTGGTATACTGATGTTAGCAATGATCGTCTCCCAGTCCAGTAGTCGAACCGTGGAACGCTTACGAATGCAGCCGGATAGCGACTTCAAAAAGTAAGTTACAGAAGTCATTCCACGCTAAAACCATTGCGCAAAAAGAGTACGTTTCCTGCAGACACAATTTTGCTCCGGAATGCAAACAGGAACATCCCAGTGCGAGTGAAATTGTGCGACAATTGGAAATGTACCATAAAGTTGATGTATGCGGGACAGCACGATTCTTGTGAGCAACAGGTGTAAATTGCACACGGATTCACTTTGAAATTCTGGCGTCGCGTCCAGCCGCAGTGAACTGGTGTAAACTATTTGATGAAGGGCGCACGGACGAAGGAGACGTCGATCGGAAAGGAAGGGCATCGATATCGACCAAAGACGATGATGCCCAGGCAATCGGCAGGCTGAAAGAATATCAGGGTTGGACGGGGGATGAGGACGTTCACACAGCGGTTCTGACCAAGGAGGTTCTGAACGTTCCTACTGTTGTTTACAGAAGCTTGGCAACTATGTTCAAATAGTGTTATTTATGAGTTCAGTTTGAAGTGTGGTCAGCGTTCGATATCAGTTGCTTGGGCTGGGAGAATAATGTGTACCTTTGTTTCTCAAGTCCCCTCGTACATCGTTGCACCGCATTTGCCATTTTTGTATGGGTAGTACTAAATTGAATCTTGTCCCGCAGGACAAAGCGAGGCTGGCTACCCTTACCAAGCCCTCATTAATAGTAGCAGCGGTCAGATGTCGAGCTAGCCCAAGGCTCCACAATCCCGTAAGTGGTCTGCGGTGAACAGCGGACAAATTGAATAGCGGCCATTGTGGTGGTGAATTTGAGCGCGAAATCTGCTGTTGCTCGTATCTCAGTGAGTTCAAAGTTCTTTAATTAAAATATGACAGGCCCTATGATTTTCAAAAATAATTTATTATCTGCTTTCTATAGTTCGGAAAACGAATGATAGATGGAAAAGCACCATCTTTCAGCCTTCTACAGTCTACATAGTTCGCAAGGAACCTATTTTCCTCGAAATGTCCGAACATGGAAAATGGTTTTCTCTCGATCGGAAACCTTAGCTCCTGACAGTATGTAAGTTAAAAAAACTGTTGTTTTAAATGGGAAACTTGTAGATAAAGGCATGGTCATTATATTAATATCACGTTCGTCAGGTAAGAGCATTAACATAGAAAACATCTATAAATATCCACAATCCCATGAAGCACAATATCCGTTCCTTCCTCAATGTACTCGTGCAATAGAATGCTGCACCGTTTTTTCTTCAAGTAAACTGGAATTGTAGACAGTGCAGTTACGACTAACAAATACTGAACATATGCCCCGATGAATACGTAATATTCGACATGTGCCCTTTAAGCCATAGCACAGTTCCACTTAACAGACTCTTAGCAGCTGGAGGTTTAAAATTCCTCGCGACTGCAGCGCCCTCAGGAACTCTAGTTATTTTTACAATGTCTTTGAGCAAGCCATCAACTGTACGCCTGGCCCGCATCTCGTGGTCGTGCGGTAGCGTTGTCGCTTCCCACGACCGGGTTCCCGGGTTCGATTCCCGGCGGGGTCAGGGATTTTCTCTGCCTCGTGATGGCTGGGTGTTGTGTGCTGTCCTTAGGTTAGTTAGGTTTAAGTAGTTCTAAGTTCTAGAGGACTTATGACCACAGCAGTTGAGTCCCATAGTGCTCAGAGCCATTTTTGAACTGTACGCTGCGTATATATATATATATATATATATATATATATATATATATACAATGGCACTTAAACATACAGCACAATACCCTTTAAATATTTTTCTGGGATATACTGCCGGCCGGAGTGGCCGAGCGGTTCTAGGCGCTACAATCTGGAACCGCGCGACTGCTACGGTCACAGGTTCGAATCCTGCCTCGGGCATGGATGCGTGTGATGTTCTTAGGTTAGTTAGGTTTAAGTAGTTCTAAGTTCTAGGGGACTGATGACCTCAGAAGTTAAGTCCCACTGTGCTCAGAGCCATTTGAACCATTTTTTGGGGATATACTGCACCACAATTAAATTAAAAATAGTTACCATCCCCAGGTTGTGACAGTAGTTTTCGCGAGGTGTCCGTTCGTTATAAGGTAAGTTCTGGAACTGGACATCCCCTTCCAAATATTCTTAACTGGAACGATCTGTAACCCACTACAAGCTCGCCTGATATTTGGGTGGAAACCCCTTGACTCAACAATGGGCCACCGCTCGAACAGAGAAAACAACAAGAAAGTGTGACAGTATCGAGTAGGATCCGGATCGACAGACAGACGTCTGGCAGCGCCACCCACGCGGTGCGAGGTGTCTGGCACGCGCGCCTGCTTGCGCTGCTGCTCACGCACGAGCCACGCGCCCGGCGCCACGGCACGCCTGCCGAAGCGCTAACGTGACGCGCCTCGCAACTCCTCATCTGGCGGGGCGGTCTGTCGAGTCGCTGAGGCTGCACACAGGCCGGGAGGGAAGACAGCACTCCAGTCACTGCCACAACATTTTGTTCGGCGTGTTCGCAGTGTGTAGTAGCTTGTCTCCGTAGCAGGTGTCCGAGAAGCTGGTGACCTCACAACGTGGAACTCGGGGCCCATCAGAAATACGGAGCCCCGCAACGAACGTGTGACGTCACACTAGTGATCTACCCGCCACACTTCGCATACGCTCCCCTCTGTGCAGGGCCCACAGCAAATTAATGTAACAATGCAAAGTTGCCCACTAACAGTCTTAATTTTGTCGTGTGCTATCGTGAGCTATCAGCATTCAAACGCGCAGTAAAAAATTACTAAACGCGTCTGAAATAGTTACTCGCTTCCCGCCAGACCGGCTGCTGGCACTCATATAACCACTAGTGTCACACATACAGGGTGTTTCAAAAATGACCGGTATATTTGAAAGGGCAATAAAAACTAAACGAGCAGCGATAGAAATACACCGTTTGTTGCAATATGCTTGGGACAACAGTACATTTTCAGGGAGACAAACTTTCGAAATTACAGTAGTTACAATTTTCAACAACAGATGGCGCTGCGGTCTGGGAAACTCTATAGTACGATATTTTCCACATATCCACCATGCGTAGCAATAATATGGCGTAGTCTCTGAATGAAATTACCCGAAACCTTTGACAACGTGTCTGGCGGAATGGCTTCACATGCAGATGAGATGTACTGCTTCAGCTGCTCAATTGTTTCTGGATTCTGGCGGTACACCTGGTCTTTCAAGTGTCCCCACAGAAAGAAGTCACAGGGGTTCATGTCTGGCGAATAGGGAGGCCAATCCACGCCGCCTCCTGTATGTTTCGGATAGCCCAAAGCAATCACACGATCATCGAAATATTCATTCAGCAAATTAAAGACGTCGGCCGTGCGATGTGGCCGGGCATCATCTTGCATAAACCACGAGGTGTTCGCAGTGTCGTCTAAGGCAGTTTGTACCGCCACAAATTCACGAAGAATGTCCAGATAGCGTGATGCAGTAATCGTTTCGGATCTGAAAAATGGGCCAATGATTCCTTTGGAAGACATGGCGGCCCAGACCAGTACTTTTTGAGGATGCAGGGACGATGGGACTGCAACATGGGGCTTTTCGGTTCCCCATATGCGCCAGTTCTGTTTATTGACGAAGCCGTCCAGGTAAAAATAAGCTTCGTCAGTAAACCAAATGCTGCCCACACGCATATCGCCGTCATCAATCCTGTGCACTATATCGTTAGCGAATGTCTCTCGTGCAGCAATGGTAGCGGCGCTGAGGGGTTGCCGCGTTTGAATTCTGTATGGATAGAGGTGTAAACTCTGGCGCATGAGACGATACGTGGACGTTGGCGTCATTTGGACCGCAGCTGCAACACGGCGAACGGAAACCCGAGGCCGCTGTTGGATCACCTGCTGCACTAGCTGCGCGTTGCCCTCTGTGGTTGCCGTACGCGGTCGCCCTACCTTTCCAGCACGTTCATCCGTCACGTTCCCAGTCCGTTGAAATTTTGCAAACAGATCCTTTATTGTATCGCTTTTCGGTCCTTTGGTTACATTAAACCTCCGTTGAAAACTTCGTCTTGTTGCAACAACACTGTGTTCTAGGCGGTGGAATTCCAACACCAGAAAAATCCTCTGTTCTAAGGAATAAACCATGTTGTCTACAGCACACGTGCACATTGTGAACAGCACACGCTTACAGCAGAAAGACGACGTACAGAATGGCGCACCCACAGACTGTGTTGTCTTCTATATCTTTCACATCACTTGCAGCGCCATCTGTTGTTGAAAATTGTAACTACTGTAATTTCGAAAGTTTGTCCGCCTGAAAATGTACTGTTGTCCCAAGCATATTGCAACAAACGGTGTATTTCTATCGCTGCTCGTTTAGTTTTTATTGCCGTTTCAAATATACCGGTCATTTTTGAAACACCCTGTACATACAGCCCGTTTTTCTCGTGGGCATCGGTGGAATGCCACGTTCCACAAGACTGTGGAGCGTGAAATGAGGAATTTGGCATGTCAGATTTTTGCACTGCGGAGAGGAAACGGCCGGCGAGATGTAACGTCGTTTTCTGTCACATACAGAACATGGGAGCCCCCATATTGTATGGCATTAAACATCATATTTTGTGGTTCTTTTTCTCATACAATACGTTGCGTGAATATACCTGCAAGGTGTCTCAAAGCATCAACATACTGGTAGGTAAAAGTGTCCTGTAGCTGATTTTTCTTATGTTAAAACTTGTCTGTTACGAAAGTATACTGTTTTCAATGCTACGGCGCTATGATGATCTATCGAAAGCGCGTGTTCCTGGTACAATTTGCACATTAAAAAATATCAAATAATGACCTTTGCAGATACAGTGTATGCCATATAAGGAGAGGCGTTCGGTATGTCGAAGGTGTAGTGCAGTTGATAACGACGTGAGCTTCCAAAGTCAATAGTAAAGAGAATGGTGGCAGGTTCGCGTCCACCTCATTTCAAATCTTTTTTGGGTCTTTCTTATTCGTTTAATAGAAGTGTTATCTCAAAAGTCGATATTATTTCTTATAAATAACGCATTGTCTGCAATTCTTGCTGCAAAGGCCAGTGATGGGAGTGTTTCCCCAGTGACCAGAAATCTTAACATGACTGCCAGTCTGTCTGAAAGTAAACACAAAACAGACTGGCTCATGTTTGTATCCTGCCGGTAAATGCCTTTTTCAGTCATGGTGAGCAGCCTCGAAAAAATCTCCTCTTCCATTCGAATGAAATTACGAGCAGAATCTTGACCTTGAAATCTATCTGATGTAGTTATTTCAGAGTGTTGGCAGTCAATGCAACATGGAGATTGTGGATATTGTGCATGCGCAATCTGACATAAGACACTATACCTTAATTGTATTCAATTTAAACACGAAACTGGGATGGAAATTTGAGTTAACGAGTATCTTTACTAATATGTATCTCAGATCTTTGTAGATCAACATGTAGTGTTGCTCCACCAGCAATTTGCTGTTCAAACTAACGACAAGTTCAGAATCTTCTTAGCAATTTTCTCCGCTCTTCTTCGACAACCGATGACACAGATAACGCAGCCATTTTAAGTACGTTCATTTTCTAAAGAAACCGAGTGGTTTAAAAGCCAAATAAAGCAGACAACTGGCACTGGAGAGAGCTGAGAGCACAAATCACTGTAACCAACTCGCCTCGCGTCCCGACGGCACTCGCTGTCGTGAGACTGGGTGAATCGTCCGCGTCCGCGTCAACATTAGCTGCCTCGTACCATGTACAGGCGGCTTTATGCGTATTTGGTGCACGTGGCACCACTCAGCATGGGGACAGCGGATTCGAATCGCTGGAAGAAATTTCCCTCGTTAGTATTTGTCCGATAAGGAGAGGAGAGATGGTGTGCACTTCCTGATCCCCAGACTGCGGGCCGAAAGTGGTGTGCTAAGTCTCAGAATTTTCGACCGTGTCTCGTGTAATTGAAAAATGTGTGAATGGTGATCCGTCCATCCAAAAACTTGGAGGTCTTATGGTTACTAGTCGAGAGGAATAAACTAAGCGCCACCAATGGATTATACAATCTCACGGCCTTTCATTTCCATGGCTCATCCAGAATAAATACGACACCACAAGCACGCATGACTCCACAATACACGTTCACAGAACATATAGACATCGCTGACAAAAGGAAAGATAGCTTAACTCACTACTACACTGCATGTAGTCAGTATCTATCAAAACGAGATTACCGGTTGGCTGGTTCACATGGCTCTGAGCACTATGGGACTCAACTACTGTGGTCATCAGTCCCCTAGAACTTAGAACTACTTAAACCTAACTAACCTAAGGACATCACACACATCCATGCCCGAGGCAGGATTCGAACCTGCGACCGTAGCAGTCGCACAGTTCCGGACTGCGCGCCTAGAACCGCGAGACCACCGCGGCCGGCCGAGATTACCGTAATTGCTACGAATTCTGGGATGCCATTGTTATTCTGAATTTTGAGACTAGTACACTGTAAGGATAACTATAAACTATCGCAATGTGTCTGTTTTACTTCGGAATATATGCAACTACATTCTTAGAGTACACAACTATATCGTCAGCTACTCCTACGTTACTTGCAGGATTGCACAATCGTTGCGTATCATCCTCCTGGAATCTTTTTGTGACCATATGACACATGTAACCGCGCAGAACAATTTTAATAACAATCGATCGAAGGAAAATTGCTGAGGAAGAATATTTGCTGTTCTTGCAGTAGTATTAAATTGAACACAATTAAATTTGTTTGAATAAATGAACGTACAGCGAAGAAATAATAGAGATATGAACATGAAATAACGACAGTGAAAACCAGTCAAAAAGCCGAAAACTGCACTGTAATGAACATTTCGTAAGTAATGAAAATTGGTGAGAGACCAAGACATGAACCCAAATTTCCTGATTTCTGCCAGCAGCCACCTCTATTATGTTGTGAGTATGCCTCCAGGCTCACTCAAATCTCCATTGGCACTGGCGTAACGCTTTTTATTTACGAATCCTGTGTTCAGAGATTCTCTCAAGAGTTACGTGAGAATAGCGTCAGCGAGGGAACAAATGCTGTGACAGTATTCGAGTCCTAAGGTGCAAACATTTTCGTTAGTCGCATTACATGTTCAAAATTTCGGACCGATTGACACTGACATCGCCACATGTCATTGCATTTTCGTTGATTTCATCCCCATTACCGTGATTCATTTTAAGTCAGCGGAATTAATTAAACTGTTATATATCGTGTGTTACAGGTGAAGCCATTAAAAATCTTTATACCTGTTCCTTTTCTGATCATATTCCGGAATATGCTGTGATTTTCGTGTCATGTCTTACTGTTTGGTCGACTTTGATACTTTTCGCATGATGTTGGACCATGCGAAAACTCAATGTTTCTGACATTCTCTGGCACACCGTACTTGTGACGTGTAACATTTACGTTGAAAGTAATGACGTTTTCAGCCGTCTTTCTAATTGGGCGAATTTGCACATGAACACTCGCAGAACCTTTTCTTCCTCGACTGCTTCATGTCTACTGCAAGGGTCTATAACGATTTTTTGAAGGCAACAGTGATCTGTCACTATTTTTTACAACACGTAAGGGCAATTACGCCAAGCGACCTGACTGTTCAAATCGTAAGAGTGCAAATGTAATGTAATCACGATGTTGTGTTTCAAGTTCACTGTTATACACAGTTAGAATTATTCGTTTATGATTTGGAGATGTGACACTCTCGCCCTCTTGCTCAACAAGCACAATCACACCGTTGTTAGTTTTCAGTTTGTTAGATGTATTTCAAAGAATGAGCTAAAAATCAGATTAAGTCCTCTAGCTTTGTAGTTTCAAGTGAATGGTAAAGTGTATAAAATAGCACATCAAGTTATTCATAATTCATATGAATATCTGCCAGGATGAATGCAAAGCTGTAACAGAGCTGTTGGCTTCCTTCTCGGGATCTACAAGCAACGTTTGTTTTAACCATTTTCCTGACGTTTCGCCAGTACGAGTGACTGGATCTGTCGAAGGTTCACCTTCCATTGCTGGTGGTGGACTGGAGTCGCCAACGTCCGTGGGCTTTTCCGTCGTCACTACACTGTGATTCACGGTCGTTCGCTGCAAGACAGGAATCTAGAATCTGTATACCTTGAGGCTTTCTTCTTTGTTGTGGAAACCATCGTCATGTTTGTGAATTTCTATGTCTTCCGTGAACAAACAGGCGTTGTAGCTCTTCTCCGTGTCGGCGAATATTATTCTGTGGTCGGTCACGCCGCATGCTCCGCCACAACCACATAATAAACTTCGCTGACAAGGCGGTTCTCTCTGTGGAGAAGAGCTACCACGTCCGCTTGTTGAGGAAAGCCACAGAATTTCAAGAACGCTTACGACGGCTTTCGCTGCGCCCTGAACTTTACTTCTTGCTAGCCACCGTGAATGCCGCCGTCATCGACCATAGGAATCGCCTGTGTGTTCCACAGGTCTGCGTGTCACCACCAGTGCGAGTGATCATAAACTGTGTTGTACCTACGCCGAGTAGGATTGAAAACAGTCGAAGACAGCAGTGTCGCCAGCAGGAACGCTGCTGAATAAGTACGTCGCATAAATGTGTTCCTCCACATCTGTATTCCGAAAGCCATCGTAAGATGTGTGGCACGGAGTTCATTGTGAACTAGTATGATCTATTCCGTTCGTAGACTGTGCGCAGGAAAAAATATTGCTGCTACCCTTCTGTATGAGCACGACTGGCCACTGACACAAGATAATGTTAACGGAAGTAATATTTCTTAATCTATTTTGGAACATGAGCCCGGAATGTTGTGAGACTGGCTAAAATATGCAGAATTTAAGCCTCTTTACAAGAAGGGGAATAAATAGATGTCATCAAACTATCGATCAATTTCACTTTTGCCGGATTTTTCAAAAATATTCGAACAGCTTCTGTTCGGGCGTCTCCTTAAGCATCTGAGTGCAAATGTCACAGTTTGGGTTTTGTTAAGGGCTCTGATACAGAGAAAGCTATTTA
Source organism: Schistocerca nitens (assembly GCF_023898315.1). NCBI lineage: Eukaryota > Metazoa > Arthropoda > Insecta > Orthoptera > Acrididae > Schistocerca > Schistocerca nitens. Next base: position 923,412,084 of record NC_064617.1, on the reverse strand, counting down.
CACTCACAGTGAGAATGTACTTCAAATGGCTCTGAGCACTATGCGGCTTAACTTTTGAGGTCATCAGTCGCCTAGAACTTAGAACTAATTAAACCTAACTAACCTAAGGATATCACACACATCCATGCCCGAGGCAGGATTCGAACCTGCGACCGTAGCGGTCGCTCGGTTCCAGACTGTAGCGCCCAGAACCGCACGGCCACTCTGGCCGGCTGAGAATGTACTTAATTCATTAGATAATAAATTAGAGGCTACTGGCATTTTCTGTGACCTGTCAAAAGCCTTTGACTCTGTGTATCACAGTATTCTCTTAAGTAAATTAGAGTATTATGGTGTCACTGGCAATGCTGTGAAATGGTTCGAGTCTTAGCTAACTAACAGGAAACAAAGGGTGTCGTTGCGAAATACCAGTGCAGTAAGCAGTCATTCTTCATCTGATTGGGAATTAATTATATGTGGTGTTCTTCAAGGTTCCATCATGGGTCCGTTGCTTTTTCTTGTGTATATTACTGACCTCTCTTCTGTTCCACTGCCTAAGTTTGTTTTGTTTGCAGATGATACAAACATTGCAATGAGTAGCAAGTCAAGTACAGATTTAGAAAGAGCTGCTAATCAAATTGTCAAAATGACAATAAATGGTTTAAAGCTAATACACTGTCATTAAACTTTGAAGAGACCGGTTATATGCAGTTAATAACCTGTAAAAGATTTCCTTCCAGCGTGTGTATAACATATGAAGACGTGCAGATCAAAGAGGTAGATAGTGTTACATTTCTGGGTTACAACGCGATGATACATTCAGTTGGGAAGGGTATACCAAATAACTGCTGAAGCATCACTGTATTTGCAGTGAGAATGATGTCAGATACAGGAGGCATAAATATAAAAAAACTTTCATACTTTGCTTACTCGTATTCTCCTATCTCATACGGGATCATATTCTGCTGTAACTCATCGAACCGAGCAAAAGGGTTTTAGCGTGTAAAAGCGTGTAATAAAAATCATTTGTTGTGTAAATTCTAGAACATCATGTAGAAACCTATTCAAGGAATTTTGTATTCTTATCACTGCTTCTCATTATACTTGTTCCTTAATGAAATTTCTTGCTAGTAACATATCTCTATTTCTAACCAATAGCTCAATACATAGTATCAACACTAGGAAAAAGACCTAAAATAACTAACCTTGGTCCAGAAAGAGGTCCAAAATTCAGGAGCACACATTTTCAATAAATTGCCAGCAAGCATCAAAAACTTGGTTTTAGATAAAGCGCGGTTTAAACAGAGTTTGAAAGACTTTTTGATAGACAGCTCCTACTCCATAGATGAATATCTTAACAGGGACTGTTAGACAAGCTTAAGTAAAAATGTATGTCACATTTCAGTTTTCACAACACTTCGTTACAACAGTCAAGATTAGGTATTTTGTGTATGAAAAATTTATTAAAAGTGCTTAACAATGTTTCTTTCTGACAGTGTATTAGCTCTGTAAATATTAGCAATTCCAGTTTACTGTACTGTGTAATATATTCAGAATGAGATTTTCACCCTGCAGCGGAGTGTGCGCTGATATGAAACTTCCTGGCAGATTAAAACGGTGTGCCAGACCGAGACCCGTATTCACCTATTTTGACAATCTCCTGACAAATAATCGTGATAGTAAGTATTATATTCAAAAGTTTTATGTTATACTTTCTGACATATTCCACACTCACGAGAATCATCTCATTTTTGGGTCTGTGGAACTAAAACTGAATCTAAGTAAACGCCCCATTTATCAACAGCGTCTTTCTTCTAATGACTCCCACCACAGTGACTGATCGCCGTATATGTAGTCACACGATCATCTGCAAGTCTCCTTGCAAGTTGTCATCTTCCTATACCCAAGTGACTCGTAGCACTATAGACGTTCTTCACGAGGTCGTTTACACGGTTATGTACCGGAAATAGTAGTAGCCCTATTAAACTATCTTAACATAACCAGACGCAATCTTCCCTTCGGATGACGCCTTTCGTTTAAGAACTACATACTAAGTTGTGTTGGTAGCAAGTTTTTCGCCTAGTGTATGTGTGATCGAATATTCCATAATTACGCCGCGCGGGATTAGCCGAGCGGTCTCAGGCGCTGCAGTCATGGACTGTGTGGCTGGTCCCGGCGGAGGTTCGACTCCTCCCTCGGGCATGGGTGTGTGTGTTTGTCCTTAGGATAATTTAGGTTACGTAGCGTGTAAGCTTAGGGACTGATGACTTTAGCAGTTAAGTCCCATAAGATTTCACACACACACATCCCATATTTACATATTTTAGTTACTAACGTATATAATAGATAAATAGTGACTTTTCTAAAGCGTGTATTTCTCTAAAAGGTCTCAGTGATGCGTTGCATTGCTATATATTTGCAGTCTAACAGTAATGAGCTGCATGGGTTGTGTTTGGATAATTATCAGTGTACAACACGATTACACCTCGCCAGCCTGGAGTATAGGCTACTCTGCGAAGCAACCGTTGCCACGCATCGCAGTACGCTTGCTCATCACACTCAGGTGAAAACGTACTGCGGAAGGAAGTATCAAAACAGATATAAACGAAGAGGCTCCGCTATGTATCAATAAGAGGTTTGCCATCTTGGTCTAACTCGTCATGAAAAATTTTTGTGCACTTCAAGTTCACTCTGTGTTTCTTCGTTTAAACACTATGGTATATGAAAAGTATCTGGTTTAAGTTCGAATTATAGTTACTTCGTATGTATATGAGTTGCATACATTTGTATCTAGCCGCTATTCCATATCGGTCTCTCGTTGGTCCGCCAAGAGTTCCCTTTAAGTTTGTGATGTTATACGATATTGCACGATTTCAGTGAAACAGAATTCATTTATGTTATGAGCAATACAGTTTTATGGAGTTTTATGGAATATTTCTCATAGGTGGTGCTCATCAGCTGTACGAATTTTATGAAAGTGGAGAAAACATATTGATAGCTGCTAAATGAATCACTTTATCGTGAATCCTGTATCGATCAACAAGATCATACCCATGCCACAAGACGCCTCTTTAGCATGTGTGTAAGTCCTTCAGTGGCAAACTGCCAGACTAAAGATCTCGGTTTCGATCCCCAGTCACTCCTAGGATTTTTATGTGTCACTTATCATTTCTTTCAACTCTGGCTATGTTTGTTGAATAGAAAAACGCCGAGCTACACTGGGGTACGGAATCCACGTTAAACTGTATGTCTCCCAGTAACTAGCTGGGTAAGCCAGTTCTGAGGTCATAACAAGGCAACGCCATACCATCTTCAACAATTCCATCCATAGTAAAGCACTGTGGTGTTGAAAACAACAATCCTCGGATTGACGACAGCTTTACTACGAGTGTAATCCATCATGATCTCGATGAATTGTCATTCTGTCTTAAGTTCAAAACGTACAGGCAAAGTTGCTTTAAATTACCTTATACGTTTTGGCAGAACGACAAGTATAAAACTGACGATAGGCTATACGTCCATATGCAAAAGTGGTTTTTGTGCCATGACCATGATTTTGTAGATCGAAATTGCTGACACAATAAAGTGTCCACATACCAGCTGTTGGTCTGTTTTCTAAATCACATTCATAAAATATCAGATTTTAAGTCGTGTTCTTTGAATTGCTACCCAAACATTTTTATAGTATTGTGTTTTTTATTTCTCCTTGACCGAAACAAGTATATGACGCCGGAACAAGTATAAAATTAATAAAAAGTGCAGTGTTAGGTAATTTTCGGAACTGAGCAACTCCATTATCGTGAAAACGTAGGAAATCGTCCACACATACTGTAACGCCGGAAATGCATATCCTCGTATTTCCATCTATCGTACTATAATTTTTTTTCCTTATTTTGTTACCTGAATATATGACGTTTCTGTGTCTTTGTATATTGTAATTGTTTTACTATATATATATATATATATATATATATATATATATATATATGCATTTATGTCGATGTATAATTGGTTTGTTTCGTAAATATTATTTGTATTTTTACGCTGGGTCTTGCCTAGGGAAAACTGCTTTCGAACGATTACATCGATAGGTCGTGTGAAGAATCAAAGTGTGTAGGATCTTTGGTAGTGTGAACTCTGCCGCGTGGAGCGCGGGCAGAGGGGGAGTCTGGCTGGAGTAGCGAGTGGAGCAGGTGTGTTGTGTGTAGCTCCCGCGAGTTGCCGCGCTTTCGGGGTTTGGCAGCATGTAATTGCGCTCGACTTGCGATGATAGTTTGACATGGTGTCGCGGACGGGAAGCATTAGCTGGCGCACATCAAGAGCCCGTTTCATCTGGTGACCGTGCTGAGAAGAAGGCGCGCCAACATCCAGCTTCTGCAACAGCGACGGCCGACAATGAGTGACTGTCGCCACCTCCTCGATCGACGGCTTCAAACCTTCAATCAACCAACAAGGAAGACTAAAAGCACGTAAAGTTTCAGAACTGTATGGCAGACCTCAGCTTTTCAAATTCTTCCATTTGCCTCGCAAAATTACAGCAACTTAGTATGAACCTTTGTTGCTCATTGTCCCAATTGCATTGCCAAGCAGGGTCCCTTCCTTTTCCGAAATGAACCCGAGTGTCGTTGAAATTCAAACGCCAGCATTAAAATAATATAATTAAATTTCACTGCTTTAATTTCAAAGTTCAGTTAAAGTATTCATAGCTGGCTACAATATTTAGATTACACGAGCACAAATTAAGAGTGCGAGTTTTGTTAGCATATTTTAGCTTTCCTGTGACTGCAGCTCAGCTTGGTACGTACTAAATTTTACTATTGTTAATTGTTCAGAATCATTTAATTCAAGTTCAAAGTTAAATCTCTTGTTTCTAAATTGCGTAGAGTCAAGTTGCTTTTGAAATGATTGTTGAGGTAGTCCAAGACTAACCGTAGTTCACTGGATTTCGATGTGCTTCAGAAAGAAAGCTCACTATTAACTTCAGTCACTAAATTAACTTTCGATTTTCCGGTTTTATTAATTCTTTTGCTAAATTAAGTCAGAGTGTAGCGAAATTTATTACTTCTGACAAACTTTCAGTTTTCACACTACACGTGTCAACCTTCAGTTGCCACGCTTCTAGTGCTAATTATATGTGTAATAACCTTTCTTTTTCAGTTACTATAGTAATTGTCCTTAAGACTGGCGACCGTGATTTCCCCCAAATCTCAAATATCTAATTACCGCTAGTTAATTGTTAACGTAACGGCCGCACATTTACTTTCTTTATTAACTTTACCCCTTTTCAAAATTAATTTCCACCAGTTTCATTTGCATTTTTCCTTTCATTTAGATGTAACCCTTTCCTCCCTCTTTACCGACAAATTAACCTCGGTGACGATTGCTTTTCCCAAATTTCCATTAGGTACACGCGGTTTAATTTTTCACTGTCATTAAGGTCGATAAGTGAGGGGGAGGTTACAATACATAGCGTTTGCGCGTCCTAGGAGTGCTTAGTCACAACAGACAATACCGCATGTCAATGCTTCGTCCACTACCATTTTCTTAATCCTGGATCCAAAGTCACATCTTTCCTTTGTTCAACGATGATGTCATTTATATGTTTACCATCATATTTGCGCAACTTCAGATCGAACGTTTCTTTTACTTATCAGCAGAGTGTACAACGTAATGAAACCTCTCGGCAGAATGTTCAGTGTGCCTTCCCGGGCAGTGAGCTTATCTAGCCGGTCCGGGTGGCCGAGCGGTTCTAGGCGCTACAGTCTCGAATCGCGCGACCGCTATGGTCGCAGGTTCGAATCCTGCCTCGGGCATGGATGTGTGTGATGTCCTTAGGTTAGTTAGGTTTAAATAGTTCTAAGTTCTAGGGGCCTGATGACCTCAGCAGTTAAGTTCCATAGTGCTCAGAGCCATTTGAACCATTTGAGCTTATCTGTGGACTCATTCAAGAAAGGGAAGACCCCAAGTTCAAAAGCTTCGCACTATCGGCCACGAAGGTTCATGTTTTAAGTCACCAGCCTACTTGCTGGAAACACGTGGACCATGTCGAAAAATAAGTATAATACCGAGAACTACCCACCTTGCTCTCTCATCTTTGGGAAAGACGAACTTATCTCTAATACAACGATTTTGTTTTCTGTTACAAATGCAAACTACTACTACAGGTATTACCCTTTTACGTTATTTTAAAATAGCCTGGAGAAAAAGATCTTCTTCATTAGGCTGCCTTAGCTGTGCACCAGGCTGCTGGTCACCTCTTGCTAAAGAGAAGTTCGGGATATTATATCATCTCGCTCTCATGGCAGTTAAGATATACATCACCGTTATTTTTATAATCCTTTAAATAGAAGTCTTTAGTGGCCACGGACCCTTCTGTGCAATACTCGGCCTTGTAGTCACGGAAAATGGAAATTTAAGAGCTACGTGTCGACAATCAACACTTTCATTCTTTGACAGATGTAAAATGACTAATTACTGATCGGAGAAGTGCTTCTTAACCTCCAAGTCCTGCATATTGCACTGACAAGTCGCACCTTTTCCACAGCAGACATATACTCCGATAAAAACGACTTGTTACTTGAAGTTTGTCATGAAGTGCTACAGCGTTTCCACGTGGGTTGTCATTTGCACGTCGATAGACAGACTCTGATAATAGGGATCAACCTACCGCCAGCGACAATCAAAAGGGCTACCGGTAGACCCGGTAACTGATTATAAGTGTACACAGCACTTCCTGAAAGCGGAGGCTTTGTTGTGGCGCATTGCCAACCCGGCGAGTGTCGCTGCGAACTCTGACTGGGAAAACTAAGTGCTAAGTTGTGAAGTGTAAACTAACTAATTATTTTCATCTGGCAGTAACGGATTTGACAGAAAACATACGCTAGGATTATTCATGTGTAGGGCTGATCAATGGACCCGATAAACAAGCAAGTGCATCGGAGATTCCAACTGAAGCCCTCCCTTTGTTTATCTACAGTACTATGACAGTAGGTGATGGGGAAACGGATGAGGCGATCATTTGACGAAAGACAGCGGACCCCCGCTGATATTCCACTACGTTTGAAGTTCAAATGGTTCAAATGGCTCTGAGCACTATGGGACTCAACTGCTGTGGTTATCAGTCCCCTAGAACTTAGAACTACTTAAACCTAACTAACCTAAGGACATCACACACATCCATGCCCGAGGCAGGATTCGAACCTGCGACCGTAGCAGTCGCACGGTTCCGGACTGCGCGCCTAGAACAGCGAGACCACCGCGGCCGGCTACGTTTGAAGTTTTATGGGCTAATAGAGATTTACGAATATTTCTTGCGTAAGACCATTATATAATTATTTAGGAAGTCTGGGAACTATGGAAGGAGAAATGTTTAATATTAGATTCTTCTGATTTTCTTCGCGATGGGTTAAATGATACACTATCTCGAGTTTTACGCATCTTTCAACTGTTGAATGTTTCGCCGAGATGCTCGATTAAATGCGAGTTTCCCTTCTGTGGGTTGGAATGGACTACAGTGAAACCGGAGTTTGCGTAGAGCAGACGAGTTGGAAGATTACCGAAGTGTATTTATGTTGCTCGAGAATATTTGCAGTGTCGAACGTTTTATAGATTTATTGTTTTTATTAACGAAGAACTGGTTGACAGTGTACTAATTTATACCTAATGGTACCAAATACGTTAAGAGCAGCAGGGTTGACTGGGAACAACAATTCTAGAACCAAAAATCGTAATATTCGATTTGAAAAAAGGAATTTGAAGGTTTGATCACTTTGATTAATAATTTTACGAAAACTCAGCCCACTGTAAGCACTCGTCAAAACGAAGGAGATGACTCACCCTACATCTGGGATTCAGGGTATGAAGCTACACCATGGCAACGGAGACCGGCTGGAGGCAGGCCCTTCGCTCCATATTGAAACGGAGGAAGTCGGTGACTACTACTGAAGTGACGCGATACCTCCGAGTCAGGAAAAAACCGCTCCGTTATCAGTGCTATTCGTCAATTGTACCTCAAATCACGTTTCGTGGGACCATGCAAGCCAAAGTTACTTAGTCATGGAACGAGTTAGAACATAGTTTACGGAATGCTGGTTAGAAAATTTCTAAACAACGATTTAAAGAATTAATGAACCTTTTATAAACAGTATATACAAATTACCTATAACATAGAAAAGTTCTCAACTACTGCGAGGATCTCCTGCACAGATTAGGAGTGTGCCACAAGGAAGCCTTCAAATTCAGTGGTTTGAATACTTGGGGTTTATCACTCTTTTTTTTTTCACTTCTGTTGGAAGACTATTGAAAACAAAATCCTCCAAGAACTGAAAGCGTAGATCAGTCAGACACCCAATTTCTGGGGTAAGAATATTCTTACTGAGTGCACAGAGTTGCCTCAAAATGTAACACCATACAAGTCTTCGTGTTTCAGTGTCAGAGACGGTGGACCTCATTATTCTAGTGAAAATGGCAGCATTTAGATTCTGTACAAGTTCTTGAACGCGATACTGCCAAGAAAGCCTTCCATCTATCCTATTAGCTACATCATTTATACCGGGTTGCTCAAAAAGAAAGATTTCATTTGTTTATTACGTACCAATTGGGAGATAGAAACACATTGCGTATGTCACTGTATAGAGGGAGGTTCAAAGTTGTATATTCGGACGGACACACAACATGAGCACCATGCGTTGCTTTAGAAACATCGATTACGGTAGTCCATTTCATTCCACACACGAATCAAGAAAACCCTATTTATTGAATCGACAGCTTCAAAAATTCGATTTCTCAGATCTTGGAGAGTAGAAAAAAAATCGCAAGTTGCGATGCCTTGTGACCTTGGAGGCCAAAAGCAATGAACAAGATCTTGTTGTCCACCTCTTCCAATCCGACGTTGTGGGATGGTGGTATTCAGATAACGCCGCACCTCAAGGTGAAAATGAAGCGGGGTGCCGTCATGCATCAAAGTGAAATCTTTAGAATCTTCGTGAAGTTGAGGAATCAACCAATTTTGCAGTGTATCCAAGTATGAAATTCCTGTCACAGATTCCTCCTCGAAAAAGAAAGGTCCATAAGTTTTGTAGACAGAACGGCACAAAATACATTTAATTTCCGTGAATATATTTCAAGTTAGATGATTTTGTGATGCCCAAATTCTTATATTTTGGTGGTTTAATTTATCCGCTAGATGAAACCTCAGTTCGCAGGAAAAAACTATTCGTTCGGAAAAAGTGTCCTCTGCCTTACCCTGCAGAACTGAAATGCAGAATTCGTACCTTCTATTGTAACTACAACTTGTAATGCTTCATATGCAGGCTTCGCTTCAGAAGACACCACACCGTTGTTTGAAGAAACTGAAGTTGCTGGCTTGTCTGCCTCTTCGACTTCCGAAGGCCCCGTGTGAACGCGGTTGCAGACGTGCGTGGCCGGCCAGTGCTCTTTCCTTTGCAAGAGTTGATAATGCTATTCATAAATCTGTTGGCAGCAGAGGCCGCTTCTTGCTGAATCGACGGCGTAACACTTGAACGATAGATTGACTTCGCGCAGGTCCCAACACAAACGATTTCTCTTGTGGCGTCGTCGCCATGTTGCTAAAAACAACAGCGCAGCTGTGTCAAAACTTTGAACCTTCCTCTATCCAGTGACATGCGTAACATATTTCTATCGTTTATAGTAATAAACAACTATAATCTGGTCTTCCTTTTCGAATCAGCAGGTATGACGTTCCATGTCTTTCATTATAAGAAAGAGAACCATTTCTGTGTCCAAAATAACTTACAGGAATTCAACTGAGTGACGTCGTCGACAATCGCCGACATTTTGACAGCAGTTCACCTTCCCCTTTTTTGGGCAAAACTGCAGCAAATAACCGTTTTTCAAGGGAATTTAAAACCTCCGTTTGCTGAGAAACTCCAGAAAGATCGAACACACACACACACACACACACACACACACACACACACACACACACACACACACACACACACTATCACCATTACAAACCAAATATGACCGACGTCAGAAGTTATCGATTATGAAATTAAAACTCCATAGAGATACTGGTTTTTGTTTGAATTCTGCGTGGAAGCCTGCTCTCTGTTCCTTACCAAAATAAAAACGAGGAGAAAAAAGAGGAGGGACAGAGTTAATGCTACCTCACCTTTTGTATCATCGGTCATGCTCAACTTCGAGTGTTGACTGATGTGTGGCACTGAAACTAAGGTCTTGACGCTATCTAACGTTACTCATTGGAAGTGAAGTAATCTATAGAAGTTGAGTTCGGACTGCAGTCGAGAAGTAAGAGAACAGTGCGGTTAGCCGGTGTGGCGAGCTCTGCTTGTCCCCTGCGCCGGCTTTCGCAAGCGCTGCCGGAGCAGACGAGAGGGCCGCAGCTGGGTGGAGCCCCCGCCGACCCCTGCCAGTGGCTGATTTACGCCATCAGATAGCACGGCCGGGTTTCTCCGCCACGCGAACCAGCCGGCCACGAGCGGCGGGGCGGAAGTGGGCTGCCCGCTCAAAGCCTCGTGTTCACTTACGTGGCTGCGTGCGTCGTAATTACTCTCCCGCCTCGTTCTACTTTTCCTTTCTATGTTCACAACCTCGCCTACAGTGGAGTCGTAGCGAACTCATTAACCGTAAGGGGACAGCGCGGGGTGATACGAGACAGTGGCCCGCATCTCGTGGTCGTGCGGTAGCGTTCTCGCTTCCCACGCCCGGGTTCCCGGGTTCGATTCCCGGCGGGGTCAGGGATTTTCTCTGCCTCGTGATGGCTGGGTGTTGTGTGATGTCCTTAGGTTAGTTAGGTTTAAGTAGTTCTGAGTTCTAGGGGACTGATGACCATAGATGTTAAGTCCCATAGTGCTCAGAGCCATTTGAACCATTTTTGATACGAGACAGTGCAAATCTACCCGCTGTGAACTGCAGCTGCGAAAAGATTAACGTAAATATGGAACATTGCCTTATGAGCAGCTGCCACCTTGTCGAATGACCGGCTTGCTGTATCGTTAGTTCTTTCGTTCAGTCATCCTTCGTATTTCGGAACACTGTTTCGCACAGTTGAAATCTGTAAATTCCACTGTAATACAAATCTAAAAATCTGGAAGTAACATGCGGAAAGTATAGGGAACGAAAGCTCACCTACAACTTTTACAATGACTATAATGCACTACTAGAGTCGGAAGTACATGAAACAAAGGCAGCAACTGAGAAGGGAGTAAGACAGGGTCATTCAGCAAGCAGTAAAGGAAGCTAACAAGGGAACCTCCCCATCGCACCCCCCTCAAATTTAGTTATAAGTTGGCACAGTGGATAGGCTTTGAAAATCTGAACACAGATCAATCGAGAAAACAGGAAGAAGTTGTGTGGAACTATGAAAAGAACAAGCATTATATACAAACTGAGTAGTCTATGGGTAACATAAGCAACATTAAGGAGTAGATGAGTTCAGCAGCGGCGTGGTCCCGTGGTTAGCGTGAGTAACTGCGGAAGGAAAGGACCTTGGTTCAAGTCTTCCTTAGAGTGGAAATTTTACTTTCTTCATTTTCGCACAGTTGAAATCTGTAAATTCCACTGTATTACAATTCTAAAAATCTGGAAGTAACATGCGGAAAGTATAGGGAACGAAAGCTCACCTACAACTTTTACAATGACTATAATGCACTACTAGATTCGAAAGTACATGAAACGAAGGCAGCAACTGAGAAGGGAGTAAGACAGGGTCATTCAGCAAGCAGTAAAGGAAGCTAACAAGGGAACCTCTCTCCGTTCCTTCATTGACGTCTGTGTTCAGTGTAATAAGTTTAGTGTCTGTGTTTTGCGACTGCACCGCAAAATCTTGCGATTAATAGACGAAAGGACGTGCATCTTCAATGGGAACCGAAAACATTTGATCGCAAGGTCATAGGTCAACCGATTTCTCAACAGGAAAACACGTCTGATATATTCTATACGACACTGGTGACGGCATGTGCGTCACATGGCAGGAATATGTGTGTTCCGATGTTTCGTTAGGTGTAGCGTCCCCATACTACGCAGTTACCTCGCATCTGAAAATAAAAAGTTAAACTTTTCTATGGAGGGAAGCCTTGAACCAAGGACCCCTCGTTCCAGAGCTGCTCACGCTAACCACGGGACCACGGCGCTGCCGAACTCACAGTATCCTTGATGTTGCCTATCTTGCGCATGGACTACTCAGTTTGTATATTTTGCTTATTTTTTTCATAGTTCCACACAACTTCCTGTTTTCTCGACTGATCTGTGTTCCGTTTTTCAAGGCCTATCCACTGTGCCAACTTATATCTAAATATGAGGGTGGTGCGATGGGGAGGTTCCATTGTAAGAAGAAATTTGGAAACTGAATTAAAGTTCACGAAAAAGAAATAAACTCTTAAAAGGTATGCTGATGACATTGCAGTTCTGTCGTAGACAGCAAGAGACTTGGGAGATCGCCTGAATACAATGGAAAGTGTTTTGAAAAGAGGTCATAAGATAAACACCAGTAAAAGTAACCTAAGTTATGGAGTGTTGTCAAATCAAGCGATGCTGAGGAAAGTAGATTAGGAAAAGAAGACGCCGAAAGTATCAGAGGAGTTTTGTTGTTTGCACAGCAAAATAGCTGACGATGTCAGAAGTGAACATGGTGCAAAATGAACAGATTTCCTGAAAAAAAAGAAATATGTTAACATCTAAATATGTTACCGTCTTCAGAAGTCTTTCTCGAAATGATGCATCCTGAGTGTAATGTTACATAGAAATGAAACGTGTATGATTCATAGTAAAGACAAGAAGAGAATACCCGTAGAAGCTTTCAAAATGTGATCATACAGACGAACGCTGAAAATCAGATAGGTAAATTGGCTAACTAACGCCACGCACCGTATTGTGGATTGCGGAGTATGTATGTAGATGTAAAAGAGGTACTGATTGGAATTGGAGAGAGAGAAGAGCTTTATGGTACAGTTTGATTAAAAGAGGGAATAGTTGACAGAGAGCAAACTTTGTGGCATAAATGAAAGTTCATTTAGTAATGGAGCGATGGAGGTTGCAGTGGTTATGCAGAGACTTACCGCAGGATAGGATACGTAGAGATTTAAATCAAACAAGCCTTCAGACTGATGATTACAACACAGTATGTGTAGTTACATTCTTTGTCCAGAGAAACTGAACTGAAATCAAGAAAACCTAAGAACATTGTCACGCTTACTACAGACATATTTCTAACGACCGCGATGTCTGTTAACTCCGTATCCCACGTCGCTAACGCATATTTATCCCGTGAAACTCCTCACTCTTATGGCCGGTTTATACTTCATGGAACGGAGCGTCAAATCATTCCACAATGCATTCACACAGACCGTCAACGGAACGCAATAGGACAGAGCGGTACGGGACGTCAAGATCAACGTTTCTCGGGAACAAAAGTTCTGACGTTGACTTTGGTGAGGCGGCGTGGTGCCGACGTCATAATTTAACCTATTTTCACGTGCTTACTCGTGTTATACTAGTGAACGTCGTGCTTTAGTACGCACTAGTCTTTATTTTATTATTTTGTTTTCGCGGTAAACTGCAAATGTTCCATGACGAGTTTGATATTATTTGCTCTGAGTGTTTTTCCACAAGAAAGGTCAGATGTCTCAAAGCCAAAAAGATCTATATTTTCCAATAACGACAGAGAAAAAGCATGCGCTGTGTATAAATAAGAACATAAACTGATGAAGCAATTTTCATCAAATAACTTTTTTTTAGCAGTGAAAAAAAATGGCTCTGAGCACTATGGGACTTAACATTTGTGGTCATCAGTCCCCTAGAACTTAGAACTACTTAAACCTAACTAACCCAAGGACATCACACACATCCATGCCCGAGGCAGGACTGGAACCTGCGACCGTAGCAGTCGCGCGGTTCCGGACTGAGCGCCTAGAACCGCGAGACCACCGCGGCCGGCTTTAGCAGTGAAAAAGTCAGTTCTATAGAAGGAGGAATATAGTTGTTTTTTAAGTTATTTGGTACTTGGAAGGACAAAAACAGTGGTTCTAGTACACAGGCTTTACCTATTACATTCTAAATACTGTTTGTATATATTTTTGTTAGAGAACACGTCGTCGTTTTGAAACGTTTTGACATCACTTCGCTGTTTCACTTCTCAGCAGTCCACCATACAAACTTTATCAAGAGCATTGCTTATGAAGCTATCTTTTGTAATTAACAAAGTTATTATTGCTAGTTTCTTAATTGTTTTTGTTGTTGTTGTGGTCTTCAGTCTAGAGACTGGTTTGATGCAGCTCTCCATGCTACTCTATCCTGTGCAAGCTTCTTCATCCCCAAGTACCTACTGCAGCCTACATCCTTCTGAATCTGCTTAGTGTATTCATCTCTTGGGACCCCTATACTACTTTTACTTTCCGCACTGCCTTCCGATACTAAATTGGCGATCCCTTGATATCTCAGAACATGTCCTACCAACCGATCCCTTCTTCTAGTCAATTTGTGCCAAAAATTCCTCTTATCCCCAATTCTGTTCAGTACCTCCACATTAGTTACGTGATCTACCCATGTAATCTTCAGCATTCTTCTGTAGAATCACATTTCGAAAGCTTCTATTCTCTTCTTTTTCTTGTCTAAACTATTTATTGTCCATGTTTCACTTCCATAAAGAGCTACATTTCATACAAATACTTTCAGAAAAGACTTCAAGCCGGCCGGGGTGGCCGAGCGGTTCTAGGTGCTTCAGTCTGGAACCGCGCGACCGCTACGGTCACAGGTTCGAATACTGCCTCGGGCATGGATGTGTGTGATGTCCTTAGGTTAGTTAGGTTTAAGTAGCTCTAAGTTCTAGGGGGCTGATGACCTCAGATGTTAAGTCCCATAGTGCTCAGAGCCATTTGAACCATTTGAAAAGACTTCCTGACACTTAAATCTGTTCTAGCTGTTAACAAATTTCTCTTCTTCAGAAACGTTTTCCTTGCCATTGCCAGTCTACATTGTATATCCCCTCTACTTCGACCATCATCAGTTATTTTGCTCCCCAAATAGCAAACCTCATCTACTACTTTAAGTGTCTCAAGTGTCTCCTTTCTTAATTATGAACTAGATTTCGGTATTTTGTATGACGAATGATATCTCATAACCCCACTTTCACCGTTAGGTACTGAGCTAAGCGAGCTGACGTATTGACGTTTTGTCTTCAGTCAATCCTCCACCATTTGACTGTGACGTCGCCTGACGTTCCGTTCCATTGTCGCCCAGTACTTAAGGTACTAATTTCTTCGTATCCTGATAGTGGAAAAAATTTTCATTCCCCACATGTGGTTGGTAAGGGATGTAGAGATATTTGCTTAAAGTTCCTGATCATTACACTTTGCGTTCATCTCCCGGATTTAAACCTAAATTTCTCACCAGAGTCTCTTGGAGTAGGAATATATGACATTTTAAATGATGATAAGTCCGTCCGATTCAGCTCGACGTCCCCATGCTATTATTCGAGACAAGTAGGCTCCTTCCCTTCTTTCTCATCTTCATCTACAAAACAAACACAACACTTAAACCACATACCCATTGCGTCCTACAATCGCGACGGCCACTTTCAACACAGCACTTCGCAAAAGCAGTTACACGACTGAATTTACATTTTGAGGTCTCTCAAATAACTGTCATACTGTTCCGACGTCTTCCGGAGCTAATAGCAAATAATCTTGCCACACGAAGAAAAAATGTGTTCCACATATCTCGGGACCCGCTGCCATTTGCTGATACATTCTTGCACAGGAGGCAGCTACTCTGTTAGCAATATCACACACTGCTAGAGGGGGGGAAGAAGGGAGGTATGTAGAACATACGATTCTGAAATAGCACGGCCATCATTAAATTGTCTCCAGAAACGAAATACGTTTAATTGCGGACGAATAACCTTACCATGTAGGTGCTACGCTTCTGTGTCAGGTATCTTCAGGAGAAAAGGAGGATTCAAAGTTGCATACTGATATCTGTAACGACTGACAATTAACCCTCAACGTAAAAAAAATGTAATACATTGCGCATAAACAGACGGAAAGACCCATTGTGGTTCGATTAAACTATTGCTGATATACAACTGGAGACAGTAATAACCGTAAAATACCGTAGGAAAAACAGATTCATGGCTGAGGTTCACTGGAACAATCTTAAGGAAATGTAGCTCAGTCACGCAAATGATAACTGACAAAACTCTTGTTCGACACATCCATCAGTGTTGCTCATTGCTCGAGACTCTTACTATGTGGGATTAATAGGAAATATAGAATATCCAACGAAGAGTGCCGCGTTTTGTCACGCGCTCGTTCAGTAAACCCGAGAACGTTACGTAGATGCTCATCAAACCTCAGTAGCAGGCGCTACAAGCTTGCCGATAAACGTTGTTTCCGCGAAATATTCTCTAATGGAACAGGAAAAGGAGGAAACGACAGTATCTAAAGTACCCTATGCCAAATACCGTAAGGTGAGGCGGAGCACAGACGCACGGTGGAGATGAATCGTCTACATTTTTTGGATACAACGCTATTTACCTGTTGTACTTCGCTATTAAACTGTTTTTGATCATGCTGCCTTTTACGCGTGTATTTTCAAGTCACCCTCGCACAGCCCGTTCCACCCATAAACGTTGCCCTACCTTTATGTGCTTAGCCTAAAGAGACAGTGGGATCTCGAAAGAAAAAGCATTTGTTACGCAGTTGCAAAGAAGAGTTTATGTATTTTTTGCGACGCTAAATGAGAGCTTATGAACTCCACTCACTGGATACACTTTGAAACATTGGGTCTGCAGAAGATAAAAATTAGGCTGTACGAGGGAGGCAGCGCCACGATCTTATGCACACCCGCAGCACACGTTGGTTGCCGAGTTCCTTCATATCATAAAACGGCGCAGAGCTGGTTTCGCTCGGCGCGGCGGTTAGGAGTGGGCAGGTTTCAAATGAATGACCTTGACAGCTTCCTTTGCCGATACTTTGCCGGCGGAAGTTTACGTATTTCTTTCCTTCCGTTTACGCTAAAGGAGCGAAAGTGTAAACAACAATTTATGAAGCTGTGCCCTGAAGATCGTAACAGTTACGTTTCTTCGTTATGGACATTGTGGATAACGAATTGCATCTGGAACTGCCACCGGGCTGTGCAGTCACTACGACAGCAGCGTCTAGCTGCACATGGTTCACGAAATAACGTTCCTGTAACACCTCCGACTGATGGTGAGCCTGCAGTGGCTCGAAACCAGTTAATATGGTACAATAAATCGTAGAAAACACAAAAAGGAACTAGACGCATATCACGCCTACATAAACTGCCGATGTTATGTTTTGTAATTTTTACTTACTTGAAATTTCTTATAGCAGTGCTTCGCTATATCGTCAGTAGTATGATCTCCTGCATTAGCTTGACAGGAAGCACTCACGTTTGTCTGACCCTGCATGTGCTCAATAACAAGGACGATTTTACAAAGTGGCACTGAGAAGCACCCACAAAAGCGTGTGCAGTGTGAAACAGTTTTGCAAACGGCAACTCCGCTGATTCTTTTTCTTTTTTTTCGTAATATTAATTAATGACACTTCGTGGCTAGCGAGCCGACGCCTTGCCTTGCTTTACCTTGTCCTGACAATATTGGTATCAACCGTGTAAGAACAGAATACACTCCTGGAAATTGAAATAAGAACACCGTGAATTCATTGTCCCAGGAAGGGGAAACTTTATTGACACATTCCTGGGGTCAGATACATCACATGATCACACTGACAGAACCACAGGCACATAGACACAGGCAACAGAGCATGCACAATGTCGGCACTAGTACAGTGTATATCCACCTTTCGCAGCAATGCAGGCTGCTATTCTCCCATGGAGACGATCGTAGAGATGCTGGATGTAGTCCCGTGGAACGGCTTGCCATGCCATTTCCACCTGGCGCCTCAGTTGGACTAGCGTTCGTGCTGGACGTGCAGACCGCGTGAGACGACGCTTCATCCAGTCCCAAACATGCTCAATGGGGGACAGATCCGGAGATCTTGCTGGCCAGGGTAGTTGACTTACACCTTCTAGAGCACGTTGGGTGGCACGGGATACATGAGGACGTGCATTGTCCTGTTGGAACAGCAAGTTCCCTTGCCGGTCTAGGAATGGTAGTACGATGGGTTCGATGACGGTTTGGATGTACCGTGCACTATTCAGTGTCCCCTCGACGATCACCAGTGGTGTACGGCCAGTGTAGGAGATCGCTCCCCACACCATGATGCCGGGTGTTGGCCCTGTGTGCCTCGGTCGTATGCAGTCCTGATTGTGGCGCTCACCTGCACGGCGCCAAACACGCATACGACCATCATTGGCACCAAGGCAGAAGCGACTCTCATCGCTGAAGACGACACGTCTCCATTCGTCCCTCCATTCACGCCTGTCGCGACACCACTGGAGGCGGGCTGCACGATGTTGGGGCGTGAGCGGAAGACGGCCTAACGGTGTTCGGGACCGTAGCCCAGCTTCATGGAGACGGTTGCGAATGGTCCTCGCCGATACCCCAGGAGCAACAGTGTCCCTAATTTGCTGGGAAGTGGCGGTGCGGTCCCCTACGGCACTGCGTAGGATCCTACGGTCTTGGCGTGCATCCGTGCGTCGCTGCGGTCCGGTCCCAGGTCGACGGGCACGTGCACCTTCCGCCGACCACTGGCGACAACATCGATGTACTGTGGAGACCTCACGCCCCACGTGTTGAGCAATTCGGCGGTACGTCCACCCGGCCTCCCGCATGCCCACTATACGCCCTCGCTCAAAGTCCGTCAACTGCACATACGGTTCACGTCCACGCTGTCGCGGCATGCTACCAGTGTTAAAGACTGCGATGGAGCTCCGTATGCCACGGCAAACTGGCTGACACTGACGGCGGCGGTGCACAAATGCTGCGCAGCTAGCGCCATTCGACGGCCAACACCGCGGTTCCTGGTGTGTCCGCTGTGCCGTGCGTGTGATCATTGCTTGTACAGCCCTCTCGCAGTGTCCGGAGCAAGTATGGTGGGTCTGACACACCGGTGTCAATGTGTTCTTTTTTCCATTTCCAGGAGTGTATTTCATTAGTTGATTTAAAGATTCAATTTGCCTACACTTCATTTCTACTACTCCACTCCGTACAGAAGTATCTCTGCATGCTGAGGTATAATTTAAATAAACGATTATCGATTACTGAAGTCGATCATGACATCTACAATAGACTCTTTGATTCTAACATAAACTGATATTACATAAATCGTATTTTTCATGCATAAGACACTTCTCTAATAGCTCAACATTGCTAACTGCTTCCTGATTCCATAGATACCATGCCATCCTCCTGAAATGGTATTTTCGGTTTCCTGTAAGAGTATCTCGAATAGTGAAACCAATTAAATTTACCGAGCGTGGTAGCACAGTGGTTAGCACGCTGGACTCGCATTCAGATTAAGGTTTTCCGTGATTTCCCTGTATCTCTTAAAGCAAATGCCGAAATGGTTCCTTCAGAAGAACACGGCTGCTTTCGCTCTCCATTCTTCCCTAATCCGAGCTTGTGCTACATCTCTAATGACCTCGTTGTCGACGGGACGTTAAACACTAATCTCCTCCTCTTCCAATAAAATTCATCGCTCCGTATTTTGCTACCATGAGCTGAGGATCCACAACAACAACTAAAGATCATAGTAGGATAATGGGTTTCATTTCCGCTAATATTGACAGATGGATCTATGATGCAATGCTGAAATCCAATTAAACGACTATTTTTGAAAATAACGTTTATTCAACTAATGCTACAGGACAAAAGAACATGGTTTACACGTACAACTGTAACTCAAACGCCATCAGGTTAATTAATATTAATAAAGTATTAAGCATAATACTCGTATTAAATTCTACATATCTTCCGTAATATTAAAGACTCGCGAAATCGTAAGAGAACTTTTGGAATTAGCACAAAAATTCTTCTAAGACAAGACACTCTACGTATTATTTCCGTTTTAAATTACATTAGAATTACATTTATTTTATTTTATTAAGATAGCAGAACGAGAATAGTGGAATGAAGTAAGGTTGCTGCCACATTAATATACATCCCGACTGATATAATATATAAACGAAAGATTAGTTTTAGTTAAAACTAATATAGGTTAAAACAGTGCTAGCTATCAGGCAGCTTAATCTGACAATGAAGCACATTTTTGTACTTCACTTTTGGGACCTCACATTCCTTATAGTGGTGGAGGCAGGCATGACTAGAATTAGTTTTATTTATTTATTTTTAAGAGACGACAAAATTTAGTTCTGAGAGATGTAACGTTGGGGCAGGTCATGTACACATATAACAGTTGTATTTCTGGTGGCAACAGTGGGAAAATATGGCCGATGGCTGTTGTTGTAAATTTGTGCGTTTATGTAATAGATATTGTGATATGGAGACATGTTTTGACTCATTATTTGTTGGTATAACGCAAAAAGGGCATGGCACAAGTGAACCCTAGCACCAGATCCCTTGACTGGATTGCAGCCAGTTTAATTTATCATTTGGTATTGATGAAATCCGTAAGATGGATATGTGACATCTCCGAATGGAGGCTCAGAGATTTTCTATCGTCCTCTACATTATGAAAAGTCACAGTACTGAAGTAGACTAGCACTTACAGGAAAATGGTTATGTCAGAGAACGCCTTGTGACAGCATATGGGTTGTTTCTAAGATTAATTTTTCTAGGATGCAGGCAGAGTGTGCGTTTTTATGATCCCTATAGACATGACATCGGAACCTTTCCTCCAAATATAAAAATATTTCTGTAATAGCTAAATTCAGGAAAACATTTGTGGTCTAAGGACGCGAATAAATATTAGAGAAATATCTCGAAATTTGGAGAATTCTAATTTTTATATTTTCATCTAGTAATTTATAAACCCACATACGTGTACGAAAGCACTTCATGTAGTGTTCAATTTCATGGCTGTCAGTGGAGATGTGGAGAGAGGTGGTGCAGCGACAAGACACTAGACAGGTTGGTCGAAAGTAGAAGTCACGTTTGGTTATGATTTTTCACGCGCAGGAGCGCACGAGCAGTGTACACTCGACAGAGTTGGTTGCCATATCTCGAGCTATGCAGTGCATGAAAACTCTCTCCACTAAGGACTTCCTGGTTTGAGGCTACTCCGTAAGCTGCTTGCATGGCATATCTCGGTGCTATCCCAGAAACGATTTGGTCGCTAAAATCCAAGACCTACTAGTTGACTTCCACAGCTCCGGAACTACCGAGCTACATTGGTATTCCGGGAAATGTACTCGCTGACAAATTAGATGAAGCAGCAACCGCAAAAGACTAACTTGAACTCAGAGTACCGAGCACAGATATACGATACCAACTGCGAAATCAAAGTTTGGAGTCCTGGGCTACGCAATCTGAGAGTGATCAAGGGGATCGCCAGTCCAGAGTGATCAAGGGGATCGCCAGTCCATGACGTATTTTCCTCCAGGTATCGGAGAGATAACGTCGTACTGTGTCATTTTCGTGTCGCCCCACCAAACTTACCCACGAGTTCCTTTTGCGTCAAAAGGACTCAACCCCATTTAGCTGTAATAGTCACCTCACGATCGCCAACATTGTGGGAGAGTGCCCTGACGGTTGACCTGAGTTCAGCCATCAACCTATCATTCTGCCTGAATTACATGCAGGCGATGGGATAGCAGCTCACAAAGTCATATGTTTTCTGAGGGAATGTGGATTTTATAATAAAATTTGTTGCAGCTCAACTTCGGTGTCAGGAATGGATGTGGGGCGAGGACCTCTCAAAGCGGTGTGTATCTAGAGTAGCCTCCAGCTACGTTCTTCCCTTGCACTGTCATGCATTTTTAAATTTTATGTGCGCTTTTTGTTCATCTAACAATTTAAGATGACTTAGTGTCTAGTCCGTTCAGTGTTTTTCTCGCCCCATTTTAGTAGTGGTGACTATGATGACCATTTTTGGAGTATCCTTCAACGGCCGGCTACAGTTCTTGGGTACCTGGGCCTTATCTCACTTTTGACCATTTGACTGAAGCTACTGTCACGCAGATTTTCAACCACTACGTTCACAAGCCCTAGAGGTGGCAATCCCCCTTTCCTCATTCCAAGGCGTTTTACGTGATCTTTCAGTGCGTATTGGGAGAGCGGCGGTTCAAATCCCCTTCCAGCCATTAAGATTTTCGTTTTCATTGGTTTTCCTAAATCGCGTTAGGTAAATGCCAGGATAGTTCCTTTCAAAAGATCGCGGTCAATATTCTTCCCTATCCCAGCTCCATCGCTAATGGCTTCGTCATCGACGGGACTTAAAGCGCTATTTTTCTTTTAAGGGAGGCGGTCTTTTACATTTTACGCGGCTTAAACCTATCTGTTTGCGGTTAATACTTTATAGTTACATAGTTACACTTTCGTAAGATTTCAAGATTAAATCAGCGACGAAGCAGTTCACGTTACCTACTACATAATTCTTCTATTTTTTTACACGTACGTACGCTATGACTAATTGTATGAGAGGGAACTTGGGTTTGGAAGAGAGAGCTCCCCTATCGTCGTGGCGAACCGAATAGTACGACTTGTCACGTAACTGGAATGTCATGAGACTTGACTCATTTGATCGTCGAATTGACAAATGCGCGGTATCAGCGCATATGATCACGGCCAGATCGTTCGTGTCCAATATACGGAACACTCCATCTCCCGATATTGAGCAGGCACCGAGCTACTCGTGGGCCGCCGCGTCAAGAAAGTACTGCGATCATCTCAGTCCGAAAAAACTGCAGCCGTCGAGGACAATTGCCTCGGCAACTGCATGTCAATGACAGTTACGGCATCTACTGTCGCCAATTATAACAGCGGTAGACGAGGGACTGTGGAGGAAGTCACCCTGAGTCAACACTGGACAGCAAACAGTAAGCCGTTGTACCATCCAAAACAATCTCTTCACTGTGGGATACAGAAGTCAGCGCCCAACACGTGCACCTTTGCTCATAGCAAGCTAAAAGACAGATACACTAGTAGTGTCATTGGGCAGGCGAAGTGCGGGAAAAGTATTCCGGACTGATTAGTCGCGCTACACTTTGTAGATGCCGTTCGCAAGATATGACCGTGTCTGAAACCACGTTTAGCGACGCTTCCTGCTTGCCATCGTGACACCATTCAGACTAGTGTCAGGCATTCTACCGTGAAGGATAATTACAGGGTATGAAATGGGACCCTGACATGTATGCCATCGTCTTTGATGGAAAAGTGATACAAGAACATGGTGTCCTATTACGTTCATCCACCTACTGTCTACAATACTCCATAGGCTGTCCTTTCAGTAAGATCACGTATCATTTGTTGTTGGCAAAATGCGGCAGAGTAGCTTCAAAAACGCTGATCGGACGTAATGATGTGTTTGTGTGTCCTCTTCGTCTCCACTAAGTCACCTGACCTGTGAGGTATCGCTTCGAAGCAATGAAACTAAATGAGTAAGTACTTCATTAAAAGAATGTTTCACGATGTTTCAACGTGAAGGCGATATTTAGAAATCTGTTGGCGAAGAGTATCAGTTTATTATCATATGGGGCTGGTACACAAACAAATTATTAGAAACTGCTCACGAATAGCTGATGCAGAAATATTTCTGAAATACTTTGATGGAAAAATGATACAAGAACATGGTGTCTTATTACGTTCATTCACCTACTGTCTACAATACCCCACAAGGTTTGAAACGACTGACCTCTGGTGCAATGCAATGCACATGACTGATTAACATTGACAACTGAGAAAGGTCATGCCGTGAGTAAAGAGTAAAGCATTGTTCTGCTGGCAAGGATTCCCGTCACTGTACGGAACAACAAGGGGTAGGAATAAACAGAGCGAAGAAAGATAAGAGTTCAACGTCTCATCGACAGCGCGGTCCTTAGAGATGAGAGGATTAAATGTTGGCCATCGACTTGGTGAAGGAACCGTCCTAGCAATTTGTATCAAGCCCACAGAAAAATAAGCATTAATGACGCGGTTTCCGGGCTTGGTTCCTTCCAAATGCGGACCTAAGTACGTAAAACCTGTGGGACACGTCGCACCCTTACCGCACAGAAGTAATGTGAGAGGACATTCGCGGATGCTCCATTCCTCTTGCAGAAGATCGCATCCTATAAACCACACCGTCGCGATGTGATGGACATTCACTTGCCCCAACTTTTGTGGAGCGTTAGTAGTGAGAATACATTTATTCCTAGATCGTCAGTGTAGTTGCTACTACAGCAGCATGATACGCGTTCCGCTTCTCTTGCGAGTCATACATAGTAACACAGACTGATCTTAACAGTTTTCTACCTGCCTCCGTTGCAACAGATCCGCCTTCTAGGTGCTCTTAATTAGTTCCATAAACTTCGTCGGTGTCCTTTGAGGTGGTTACGTACGGCGCGTTTCGTCAGATGTATAGTACTGGGTTGCACCTTCAACCCTTGCGTCATTTTCGTCTATATTTACAGCACCATAAATGTAAACACTATACCACTCGTATAGCTACTGGAACTTTTACTACCCAATCTGAATGTGAAACACGACGTAGGTAGATGGGGGCAGTACGACTGCAGACAAGCTGTAACAGAAAAACACCAGATATAATAGAGCAGCAGTCTCTGCTCTGCTTTGAAACACAACACTTGTGACAGCTGTCTCACGCTCCGAATCTTCAGAGTAATGCGCCGCTGACACTCTGTCATGCTGTCGCTTCCTGGTGGAAGGCTCACGGGAACGTGAGCGCGCCGTTGACGGAGGTGGGCTGCTCTGGAGCCGGAGTCTAACGACCACCCTGCAGAACCGGTGCCAGGCGCCAAATGCGATTTTAAGTGGCATACTCCTCGGTCCCTTCCTTTCCTGAAGTAGGCCCGTCAAATCGAGGCCTGACTCGTAACTACTGAGCAAAGCACGCAATTCTGGTTCCATCTTTCCTGCAGTAGCGATGCCTGCCCATTCTCAAGTAAAAAGTTACGATACAATCAAAACAGTCGGCTACATTACTATCCGAAATATCGCGATTAAAGTCTGCAACAGGCGGCCATTTGTAGATGATTATTTTCCCACGGTGCGCTTGAAAGTTTGATATTTTATAACGTGATGAAATTACTAATTTTTCTGCGGTGTTGGAACGCCCGGGCGAGGTTATGGGTTGATTAAGACAGTAGATCGTATTCAAGAAACAGAGGTTCAAACTCCAGTCTAGTTGCCCTTCCACAGACTTTGCGTTGCTTCCACGAATCAATTTTATAAATGCTGAAAATTTTCAACATCGCTGTCGATTTCCTCCATCACACGTGTCCAATTCGAATTAGCACTGCGTCTCTAACCACCTCGAAATCTCTTTCTTCACCATGTTCGCAGCCTGCTTATTGAATTTCCGTCCATCCCCAGACGTGTAAATTTTTCAATGTAAAAGTGATTAATATTATTGTTAAAGGCTGAGGCTTTTTTGAGAGACAGGGCCAATTTCAGTGAACAAAAGCTCCCAAACGGTAGCCAGCTCAATAAGTTACTCGTACATTCATAAATAAGAACCATATACAAGATAAATTAAGGCATCCAGTAAGGCGTATCACTCTTGTTCCATCCACAAATTCAACAGGAAGGAGATGTGATCATTATTCTTCCATTTGTCATAGGCTGACACTTCCATAGATGCCACGTAACGGGATGCTTGACTTCTTTCCGGCTATATTGGAAAACTACAGATATGTGACAACAAATGCGTTTAAACATACCGATGAGTCATTGTGACCATTGCCCACCGCGGATTTAATACCACTTGGTGGCGTTGCGCGCACGTGACGTGTTACGGTAAGTATAATCGCAGCAGAGATTAACAGGAAATCACAGTGGCGACGATGTGAGCCGAAATTGGGAAAATCCACTGACTTAAGAACTTTTACAAAGGGCACACTGTATGGCCCGGCGCCTGGGAACGAGCATCACGGAAATGGTGCAACTGGTCTGCTGCTCGCGTGCCGTTGTCGTCAGCGCCTGTGGAAAGTAGTTGAAGGACAGTGAAACCACGGGTAGGCGACATCCAGCATCATCACAGAAAATGAAGGTAGCAAGCAAGCTTGACCACTATGTAGAGCAGGATAGGCGGCAATATGTAGCAACATAGTACAACTTTGGCGTAGGCACAAGTGTTTCACAGCACATGTACAAAATGGGACTGCGCAGCAGACAGTCCCTACCTGTCCCCATGTTGACCCAACGACATCATTAGTTATTATTACAGTGGGCACGAGGTCAACAAAGTGTCACCTAATACGATGAGTCGTTGTTTATTACACAAGGTGGACAGACATGTCTAGATCCGCCGTTATCCAGGCGAACGGCTGCTTGGTACAAGCAACGCGCCACGAACGCAACCATCTGGGACAGTATTATGTTACGAGAGACATTCCCGTGGCCTGCCATGGGACCTGTGGTAGTAATCGAAGGCACCTGGACTACGTGAACATTACTGCAGTCCACATGCATCCGTCTATGCTCTCTCTCTCTCTCTCTCTCTCTCTCTCTCTCTCTCTCTCTCTCTCTCTCTCTCTTCCTCGCCTTCAATGGTACCTCCCATCAAGACAACTGTCCGTTTCATGGCCAGAATCGAGCTACAGTGATCTGAGAAGCATGTCACTGAAATCACGTTGATGTCTTGACCACTAAATACGCCTGATATAAACCGATGAAACACATCTGGGACGCTATCTGACATCTGCTCCCGAAAATCACGGCCCCGTAATTAACGGTTCAAAAATGGTTCAAATGGCTCTGAGCACTATGGGACTTAACTGCGGAGGTCATCAGTCCCCTAGAACTTAGAACTACTTAAACCTAACGAACCTAAGGACATCACATACATCCATGCCCGAGGCAGGATTCGAACCTGCGACCGTAGCGGTCGCGCAGCTCCAGACTGTAGCGACTAGAACCGCTTGGCTAATTAACGGTAATTTCGCGATCTGTATGTAGGCCTCTAGTGCCTCGTACCTCCGAAAACCTACCAAGGACTTCTGGAAGCCATGTTACGCAGAATCGCTGCTTTATTATGTTCCAAAGAGGGACCAACACGCTATTAAGCAGGCGGTCATAATTTTTGGATCATTAGTGCGTACACTAACAACGTTGGCTGAATCCACGCCATTATTTGTAAGTGCTGTGGTCAGAAAAAATGAAGCATTAATAATTCTAAAATCTTACCAAGCGGGAGGATATCACAAAAAGCACAGAGCGTTTTTTAAGCGAGTAGTGTTGTTGCCAGAGTAGGTATTTTTCCACCTACTGGCGGCGCTGTCAATGTTCTGATGTGGAATCGATATTTAAACTATCTTAAAGCTATTAATGATTGGTTCAAATGGCTCTGAGCACTAGGCGACTTAACTTCTCAGGTCATCAGTCGCCTAGAACTTAGAACTACTTAAACCTAACTAACCTAAGGACATCACATACATCCATGCCCGAGGCAGGATTCGAACCTGCGACCGTAGCGATCGCGCGGTATTAAAGATTTTCCAAAAATTGAAAATAATGTGGACTACTGTTAACGCACTTAAGTGAAGTAATAACGTCCGCAGCTGCGCACTGTATTATACAGACTACGGACTCGACTAAAGAGCAAGGTTTTCTGGCAACGAAACAGTTATTATTTACCGAATCACATATCTTCCCGTTTTTTCACGGTTTCCTTAAATCGAATTTAGAAATTGACAGGCGGGCTCCTTGGAAAGGACGCCGCCAATTTCCTCCACCATCCTTCCCAAATGTACAACTACATTCACACTCAGCAATCTACGTAACTATGCATGGCGGAGGATAATTCTGGGACCATTATCATTCCCCCTTTCCTGCTCCGTACCCGAACGGTGCTTGGAAAAAAGCCTTCATATGAGCACTAATTTCTCTATTTTTCCCATCATGATCATTACCCGACAAGGCAGTAATATGTTACATTACTCTTCTTTGACAGTAATCTTTGTTATTTTAACAGTAAACTTCTCTGTGGTGTACGGCATTTCTCTTGTGGCGTCTACCACTGTAATTTCATGAGTATCTCCATAACTATCTCATGCTTACTAATTGAATCCCTAACGAAACACACCGCTTTTCTTTGGATCTTCTTTATCATTCCTTGTAATTATATCTGGCAGGGGTCCCAGACCGACAAGAAACATTCAGGTAAAACTTCCTGACAGATTAAAGCTGTGCGCCGGATCGACAGTGAAGTGCTCTATTGACTGAGCTACTCAAGCCCAACTAAGGACCCGTCCTCACAGCTTTACTTCCACCAGTACCTCGTCTCCCATCTTCCCGACTGATACATTGTAGGCCGAGCGGTTCTAGGCGCTTCAGTCTGGAACCGCGCGACCGCTACGGTCGCAGGTTCGAAGCCTGCCTCGGGCTTGGTTGTGTGTGATGTCCTTAGGTTAGTTAGGTTTAAGTAGTTCTAAGTTCTAGGGGACTGATGACCTCAGACGTTGAGTCCCATAGTGCTCAGAGCCATTTGAACCATTTTTGATACATTGCATCTCGTCAACATTCTCAATCAAGAGACAAGTGCAAATTTAAGAATGTAATCGAGAATTTTAACGAGATAAATTGTACCTACTGAATAATTTTATGTGATTGACGTAACATTCCTATGAAAATGACGGAATGTCGAAACGCGTAAGGTGATTTGGGAAATATAAAAAGTGTGGTCAAGACATCTGAAAGTCACTTAAGTGCATCCAAATGGCAGCTTTCTCTCATAGCATTTTCATGCAACCTGCAGTTGCACTTGCGCATGGTAGACACCTCAGAAGTTTGGAATATCACAGAGTTTACTACAATGACTTCTTATAGTACACCTGTAAAATAAACATAATTCCTTCTGAAAATAAGGACTATTTTGGTTAGTTACAAAAAATCATTACAAAACAAAGAAGGCTCTCCTAAGTGTACATCTTAAAAACAAAAACAGTGAAAAATCTTTATCTTATGACGATGATTATCAATCTTTAGTAGTGAGTATGTCCTCCCCAAACACACAGATGTGTTCTTCCACTCCACGAGGCATGCTCTGGACGAGACCATCAAATTTATCTTGGAGCATGCGGTCTCTTCTCTCAACGTCAGCTTCAGCTAGGTCCTGAAGACTGTCAGGTGGATTCGGAATCTGTGCAACGATCACCTTCAACAGATACCACGCATGTGTAATTGTTTTTGTGCCTGAGGATTGTGCTGGTCACTGCATTCAGTTGATGTTGCATCTTTGAAGATACCGAGACCTTGCGTTGTCATCGACTAGGACGTTGTCATCGACTTCACACCTGTAGGGCCTTACAGGTATTTGTAGGACCTCTTGTGGGAATTAGGGACCATTCAAATTGCCGTAGATAGGAATTAGAGGGGTCTGCCGTCCCATCATTATTGCCGCCCAAAACATTACACTTCCACCAGCAAACGGATGGACTTCCTGAATGTATCGACGTTATTGGTGTCGACAAGTACTTTCCAAATCCTAATGTGCATGAGTCCAGGTCCTTCGATTGCTTCGGTTCCGTTGGTTCTGTGCAAAACTTCTCATTCGTCTTCTGGAATGAAGACCACCCTGTTGCAATCTTCTACACACTGTTTGGTCTTAGACACGAATCCCTGTTGTCCGGGAGAAGTCACCCAATATTTGTGGCAGCTCATGTTGGGCGCCTACGAGCCGACAGTTGGAGGAAATGATCCTGCATTGGTGTTGTCTTACGAGGACGACCACTGCGAGGTCTATCGCTCACATTTAGCTTCTCTCTGTACTCCACAATTTAGACACACCACTTTCAGTGACGTGTAACAGATCGGCAACGTCTTACTGTGCAGGACCTGCTGAATAACGTGAACTACAAAATAAGGGCTATGTAACACACTCTTGGCGTACTCCTGAAATTATTACTACATCTATCGATGTTGTACCGCTATGAACGACGTATTCAGTTCTGTCTGCCATTCATTACGCATATCCGAAACTCCATAAGCTCGTATTGTGGAACAACTCGTACATTCCTGAAAAAGAGTTTTGCACAACCCGAATGTTTGTAAACACGCATGGGGTGAGATTGAAGAGAGTAGAGAACGAAAGAATAAGTCTTAAAAAAAGCTGGATAGGTGCGAGTGGGAGTCCGGCCCTGAGGGTTCCGTACAAACTTAATGATGTAAGCAGATAGGTCATCTATAAGTTTTGATGACTGAGTTTGCGAGTATCAAAATAAGTGACATAAATGGCCGCATTTTTTGACTGTATAAACACAGAAGCTTAAATTTTTTACATCGCCGAGGGACCGTAGACCTCAGTATTTGACATAAATTTCAGCTTGCAACCTCTGTCCATCCCTGAGAGAGGGTTCTTAACAGAGTGACGGACAGATAGGCAGATAACAAAGTGATCCTATAAAGGTCCCATTTTTGCCGAATGAGATACGGAACCCTAAAAAGAGTGTTACTGTGAAGTAAAAACGAAACGCTAACCAAAACAGAAGCAGTCTTTCCGGCAGTGCACTTGTGTGAAACCATAGTCTGCTGCTGTGTAAAAGTCAATACCGCGATGCTCTATACCGTGAATTGTAAGAAGCTTGGATCCTTCGCGGTATGATGTACACGAAGTGTTCAAAACTTTCTGCTGAAGACTGCTTCACATTTCTTCGCGGTTCTGCTGAAGTCGACATTATGTGTGAGACTTTCTGTCGCGACGACTGCATGTTTCAGTTGGTTCTAAACATACTTAATCGGGTAGGTATCAAGCCATTACATCCGATTGATTCCTCGGACAGTCCGTTGGTGTGCCACTGCCTTCAGAGACGACCGCATAGCCGAACTATTAACTGTAGGGCTGAACAACATGGACGATTCTCTCCCGAAAAACGGTTCAAATGGCTCTGAGCACTATGGGACTTAACATCTGAGGTCATCAGTCCCCTAGACTTAGAAATATTTAAACCTAACTAACTTAAGGACAGCACACACATCCATGCCCGGTGCAGGATTCGAACCTGCGACCGTAGCAGCAGTGTGGTTCCGGACTGAAGCGCCTAGAACCGCTCGACCACAACGGCCGGCGATTCTCTCCCGAAATGCACAATTCTCAAATTATCCTCAGTAGTGACGAGAGACGTCTGACCTCCGTACATGATACCGGCCTGGAACGCTACTGACCCATCTCCCTGCTAAGCCAGCAGGCTTGAGATGTGCAGTAAAAACTCTTATACAATGTTCATCTTGCACTCTTCGGTGAAGAGAACTCGACGCCACTGATCCAAGTTCCATTCTAGATGTTAACTTGCCTACCCCCGTAGCACACAACCGTACTGGAAGGTTTGTACTGCTGTTCGTAATAGACACCTAAAAGCAATATTGCTTACGTAGAGACTGTTTTTTTACTGTCTATGTCGACATAGCTCTCCCAGTTGCCCCCAAAGAGATGGAGCGACGCAGCTCTGTTTTAGTACCACGGCGTTCCTAACAGGAACAATTTGTAGATAATCCCCATCAGGTAGTGTTGTTAACCACAGGCGACCACTCCACAGCAAATCTTCAATGTTTTGTGCCTCGCGAAAGGGACTGAATGTTCGAATGATGTCTAGAAGACGTACGCGGGCTACTTCCCGTGCTGATAGCTCTTCTTGCGCTATTTTGACAAAGCTTTCACGGTCTAAAATTGAAATAACCATTCAGGACATGCTAACAGGCGGAATAGCGTACACAAGCCGTACTATCCCGCTTACGCCTGAATGCAGAACATACTCTATTGAACACCACTGAGAATGCAGTCT
The DNA here is from genome assembly GCF_023898315.1 of Schistocerca nitens. Taxonomy (NCBI): domain Eukaryota; kingdom Metazoa; phylum Arthropoda; class Insecta; order Orthoptera; family Acrididae; genus Schistocerca; species Schistocerca nitens. Next base: position 923,380,287 of record NC_064617.1, on the reverse strand, counting down.
ATTTTTATTTCCACTGCCAGGGGGTGTGGACAACGATTTTCTGTAGTATGTGTGCCATGAGGATGGTGTAAAACTTTTCTTGAGCAGCTTATATCGAATGCGTTTCAGATGCCAAGGAACACATTATCAACTTGCGCACCGCTGTCTACAGTGCTATTTTTATTTTATGGACGGACACAGCGAGCTGAGTTTCGTAAAATCTGAGACCGTGCTTCGTCTATAATCTCGTCGTCGACGTGGCATTAAGTCATAATCTTCATTCTCCTTCCTCCTGCGAAGACCGCATCGCGCTAATAGCAATACAAATGGGATTCCTATTACTTTTGGGTCACGCCACTCACGCTCAGTTCGAATGAATGTAAGCAATGAGAGGACGACTTTCCGCGCGCACTGGACCTCTATCGTATTAAGTCCGCCGTCTGTCTGATGGCAAGTACAAAAAGCCGGGAGCTTGGGAACTCGTTTGTGAGGTGGCCAGTTTAAATGCGCACTCGACCTTCCACATTCCCGCGGCACGCGAGGCGACAGAGGCCACGTGTCGCCCTTGCAGAGGCGCCGCGGAGCGCAGGTCGTCGGCCCTGGCACGCCCCCTGCGTGTCTGAGGCGCTCACGCGAGAGCGGCCACCTGCTTCCCTGTAATCTCACAGCCCGTCACTAATTGCCTCGCAGTAAATAAATATTGTCCTCCTGCTGTTTCTCCTCTCCCGCTTCTCATTCCTTGACTTCTGGCCCCTTTCTATTATTCTTACAGGAGGACACTCTCTCCCAACGTTTCTGAGACCGTTGCTCCTAAACCAGATAAGACGTCAGCCAGTGCCGCCAAAAACGTTGTGACTTAGAGCAGTGAGACATTGGCTTTAAGTGCAGAAACTTTTTGCTAATCGACAATTGCAAGTAAGAATGCTATGGCGACCCTTGATCAAAACCGGTCTCTCTCTCTCTCTCTCTCTCTCTCTCTCTCTCTCTCTCTCTCTCTCTCTCTCTCTCTCTGTCCCCCCTCCTCTCTCTTCTCCATAGAAATCGTGGAATTGTGTTTTATCGAAGCCCATCCCTTTTACGGAAGCTTTTCGTACGATTTTCTCAACTAGATATGTGGGTGGTACCCGATTCTGTATCCTAGGGAAAGTTGATTCTAATTCTGTTTCATTGTGTTAAAGGCATTTTAATTGTTATTCTCTTGTTTGAGCCTTGATTTCAAGAACTATATTCGGCTGCAAATTAAGTTCCGTTTTCTTGTTATTGTTCTATTGTCAAGAAGATTTTATGCTTAATAGATTAATTGTTAAATTGAGCTCAAGCCTCCACAACCTCTAATCTGAACCTCCCCCCCCCCCCCCATCCACATCCTACGCTATGGTATTAAAAAAGTTGCCTTCCTTTCGTTGTTCAACTACAAGGTCCATTCTGCTCATTAGTACATCTGGGAAAACTCACAAGTAATAATCACGCCACCGCTATTCAACAACTTCACACTGAACTCACCAGTCACTGGTTTGCATTTGTCAACACACATTTCTGACCGGAGCGGAGGAAGTGGGGAGCGGCCCTTCTCCTCAATATTATGCACTTCAACATTCTGGCAACAAGTCTTTAAAAACTTCATACTGTCCAGAACCTTTCCGAAGAGCGCGGCTCAAGTGGAATAACTTTGTATACACCACTCAGCGCAGTCTCCAGTAGTAAACCAGCGGGTCCAGTACTATGATAGTGATGATTTTCAACTAACCATTTTGCAGAAGTTAATATCCAACTCATAGAAGCGCGTTGCCCACTGTAGATCGATAGCACCAGAAGCAACGACGCGACTTCGAGCACCACCCAACATTCGAAATGCAAGTATCTTCAGACCAAAGTGATTTTCTGTGCTGCGGAATCCTTGGCAATCAAAGAAGACGTCTTACATAATTCTGGGATAAAAAATATAACAATGAGTTAGTTCACGCTAGCAAACAAAGCAAAAATCCTAAGCCTGAGAGAAGGTTCTTCTTTAGCTTGAGTAAGATGTCTGCGTTCTGCAATGTGCACACAACTGAACTGATTCGCAACTTCATCTAAATTTTTGTCTCACACTCTTCCTCCTCACTTAGCACAATAACGAATAAAAGGCAAGAAATTGATGTTAGTATTTATAGCACTGCGTATCCTAGTGAAGACAATATTTGTCACTCCACGAGAATTCTGTCTTGATCTGTAATTGATATATTTAATTCTGAAACGCGTCTTAACCATGACAGGAATGCAAATGGGCGAGTTTGGTGATCACAATCTCATATCCTGGTGGTACTGCAAGCCACAATTGCTGTAAGATGTATTAGGAGCAGCACTGTCGAATCAACTCCTTTCCCTCCTTCCCTCCACACCCCCCCCCCCCCTTTTTCACCGCAGAAACATTACAGTCAACGCATAGGACGTTGACGTTCAGAATATTTCCTAGATGCTCTGCTGTCTTTAAGATTTCTATCTGGACTAAATGTGGGCTGCAAGTGGGGAAATCCATTGAGATAAGCAACTCTGACAAAGGGCAGATTATTATTTCGCAGAACCTGTGAACGAAAACGGCGAACCTGGCCGAATGTTCACGTGCTACTGTCGTGAGCATCTACGGAAAGAGGCAGGACAGTGAAACTATCACTAGGCGCTAAATGGCTGGACGTCCACGACTCTTCGCAGAACGCGGAGTTCGGAGGCTTGCCTGTCTGCTCTATAAAGTAGGATAGATGGTGATCCACGGACAAGTGTTTCCGAGTACACCGTTCGTCACACATTGCTGAGCACGTAGCTCCGCAGCAGACCACCCCTACGTGTACACATGCTGACCCAACGACATAGTTACAATTGCCGCGGGCACGACCATCGGGATTCGACCGTCGATCAATGGAAACGTGTCGGCTCTTCGGGTAAATCTCATTTTTGCTACACTAGGTCGACGGTCGTGGGTGAACGGCGGCTCGAAAAGTGCAGCGTGCCACGGACGCAGACTGGTCGGAGCAGTATTATGCCACAGGAGAGACACTTCTGCGGTTGCGTGGGGCCTTTGGTAGTAATCAAAGACACGCTGACAGCTGCAAACCACCTCCATTCCTTCGTGCTCGACGCCTTCTCCGACAGCGATGTCATCTTTCAGCAGTTTAATTGTCCGTGTTTCGGAGCCAGAACCGTGCTACAGCGGTCTGAGGTGTATTATAGTGAAGTCACGTCGATGTCTCGGTGACCAAATTCGCGTGATGTAAATCCTACGGAACCCATCTGGGTTGCTATTGGAAGCCATCATCGCGTACGCAATTCAGCGGCCCGTTACCTACGCGAATTATACGACCTCCAATGCGACATAGCTTGGCAAACCCACTAACTGTAGTGTCCCTGATACGCAGAACCAGTTACGTATTTCGTTCCAAAGACGGACAAACAAGCGGGTGATCATACTGTTTTGGCTCATCAATGTAGATGTGTTTTCCCCGTTGGTGTTTTATTCGTGTCGGGTTGAGTTTTGCGAGTGCTTAGCTGATCCCGGTGTGTGCCTGTTGCAGATGCGCTGCTGGGCGCGAAGGCGCGGAAGGGCGGCGGGCTGTGTGCGCCGGCCGGCCCCCTCCACGGCCAGCTGCCGCCGCAGCCGCCGGCCCCGGCGCCGCCCCACCAGCAGCAGCCGCCGCCGCAGCCGCCGCCCCCGCAGCAGGGCCCGCCGCTGCCGCTGCCGCTGCCCGCGCAGGCGCACGCGCAGGCGCCGCCAGGCCGCGCCGACCTGGCCGACCTCATCCACCTGCCGGGGCCGCTCACCGAGGACGCCGTGCTCAAGTGCCTGCACGCGCGCTTCTGCAACGCGCACTACTTCGTGAGTACCACTAAACCCACAATTCTTGTAACACTCCCAACTCAACCGATTCGCCACGAAGGAGATACGAAAATCGGTCACGAATATATATTCGTACACTATCGACAAAATGCAAAACTGTTAACTTCGGCGGCCGATGGATGAACGTGTGACACTGCAGCGCAATTTCGCTGCGCATCCGGCAAGGGCAGTAAACAAGAGACTTGTCGATACCGGTGCATCAATTTTTTGAGAATTTACGGAGAGCAACTATGCCTCGCAGTCTGGCGCGTGGACATTTGCAGATGCCCGCATTTGACAAAGGACATGTTTTTGGGAGCAAAGAAGCCGGTTGGAGTAATTGGCGAATCGCTTGACATTTGTATAGGATCTACGCCACTATTCGACGTTGTTGGCAGGAATGGGTGGATCGGCCACACCGTAAAGAAGGAAGTGGTTGACCTAGCGAGACGACAGAAGGTGAAGACTGAGCACTCTTCACAGAGGTACTCAGAGCCCCGGATTCGTCATTAACGTCGATCCGACGTGCAACTGGTCCTACAGTAACCGTAAGGCCATTAACAGGCGGCTCACAGCCTACGGCGCCACCTGTGCCGTCTACCATCGACCTCTGTACACCAACAAGCCAGTTTGGGCACATTCGGCCTGCAGTATCATTGGTTGGAGTAAAACTGTCTTCAGTGAGGAGTCGCGCTTCGAACTGAGACCCGATGGCCACGAGGACGCGTCTGAAGACGCCCCAGACAGCAGTCCGATACCGACCCGAACGTCGGCCGCCATACGGCCCAACAATCATTTCGCAGCAAGAGCCCTTTGGTCGTGATCTGCCACATTCTTGCAGAACAGCGGTACGTCCACGATATTCTACGTCCCGTTTTGTTGCCCTTCATGGCAAACCATCTTGGGCTTACAAAAATGGTTCAAATGGCTCTGAGCACTATGGGACTTAACAGCTATGGTCATCAGTCCCCTAGAACTCAGAACTACTTAAACCTAACTAACCTAAGGACATCACACAACACCCAGCCATCACGAGGCAGAGAAAATCCCTGACCCCGCCGGGAATCGAACCCGGGCGTGGGAAGCGAGAACGCTACCGCACGACCACGAGATGCGGGCTTTGGGCTTACATTTCGGCAAGATATGTAGAGACGCCCGCACACAGCGGAAGTTTCTGTTGCTTCTCTTCGTGCTTGCTAAACCTTCCTCGCCCAGCAAGGTCGCCGGATCTCTCCCCAATTGAAAACGTTTGCAGCATTGCGGGCAGGGACGTCCAACCAGGTCTAGATTTTGTCCATCAGACGCGCAAATTTAAATGAATTTGCCACGATTTCCCTAAGGAGGACATCGAACAACTCTAACAATAGCGAGCCCAGTAACTGCTTGCATAAGGGCCAGATGTGGACTAACACGTTACCGAGTTCCTCAATTCGTGAAGCTTTTGCTCTTAAATAAATCATCCAGTTTTTCTGAAATTATAATCATGTGTTTGTACACGTTCGTCAGATCGACCGCTTCCCGCCCCATTCGACTAATTCCATCGAGGTGCGACTTTCTTTTTGTCTTAGAGTGTATTTGACGTTAAACATTTAAGGTAGAAAAAGTTCAGTAAATGTTTGAAATTATGTTTAAAGTTTGTCGGAAGCCGTTAGTGTTCTAATGATGAAACACTGGATGAATACAGTCTGCGAAATTTACACTCCATTTTAAGAAAAGCTACTTTTTCACGCACCTCAACATTTATGTCGTTATATCTCCTGAACTGTGTAACTTACAGTGATATAATTTTGCAGTACCGTAAACACGGGCTACTTTGGACCACTTTTGAACAATTTCACGATTTACCCTTCAGATAAATCATTTTTTACTTAAGTTCTGGTAACCTTTTTTTGCAACTATAACATCTTATATTTTAGATGCTGCACACTTTTTTACCTAATTTTTTTTCTATTTTTCAATTTTTTAAATTTTGGGCCAATGTTACCCCAAGGATAGGGTAACTTTGGCCCAAGATAGTTTTTCAATAGAAAAAGCGTGGTATAAAGACAAGTGACAAAGAAAAACAAACGTTACTTAATGATTATAGCAATATTTTACAACAAGTTAAAAATACACAGGTAAGTCAAAGTGTAAAAAAAAGTTATAAAAAAGTTAGTTCTTTCAAAAGAGGAATTTTTATCTTTAAATGAAATCAATCTTAAAAAGGCCTCTTTTTACGAGTTTTGGTGGCTGAATAACTTTTACAATGTCACACCACTGGTAAAATAACGTATCCTTTTCTTGGGGCCACTTTCAAAATTTCCTTAGTCGGCGCCATACTGTCCACTGTCGCTCCCTCCTCCGCTACAGAGAGCACCAACCCTGGGAATCGGAGTCCGTTCCAATGAACAACAACAAATTCGTCCTTTTCTACAAGTTCCTTCATGTCTTCATTGCTTCCTTTTGGGCCTTCAACATTTGCAGTTGGGAAGGTTGTACTGGGTTATGAATCGTCTAAGTTAATTGGTTTATCTGGTTCATTGACACTAAAAGAGTTTTCATCGCTGCTGGAAAAAACCAGGTCGCTGTGACATGAGGACACTAAGCTGAAATTGTCATCACCGTCATCTGTTGATGAAAGGCTTGCCGCTCTTTTACCCCTTCTTTTCTTTTTGTTTCCATCTAATTTTTTGCTTTGTTTTTTCTAGTTTCTTCTTTTCCTTTTCAATTTTTTCTGGTCTATCAAAACTTCCTTTCCTTTCTTTTTCTCGTCTATTCCATTCTGCTGTTTTTGTTGGTACTAAAGGATTTCAGTTGAAGATATACTTTTTCTTGCAGGGACTTCCAATTTTCAACGTTTTGTTGTTCGCGGCTGAACAACTTCTTGTCTTTTTTTCCTTAAGGTGTTCGATAAATGTTTGTTCTATTACATCAAGGTTAACAGAAGCATTGTATGATGGCAATCGCTTGACAATATCTTCTTTGCTGATCGGGTGGATTCCAGCCTTTTTAAATTCAGCCAAAAGATTATCACGTACATTCGACTCTATGCTAAGGCCTTTTTTAACAATCTTGGGAACTTTGATAGTGTGGATGCAGCTTTGCCACTGTCTGATTGCTTCCACTCTATAAGAACTTGTCTCCATTTCATTCTGAGAGGCCTAAAGTAAGCTAAATCAAGTGGTTGTGTTAAATGCGAAGAGTTCGGAGGCAGACAGACAAATTGGATGTTGTTCTCTTCACAAAGTTGAAGAACATTCATACTTATATGTGAACTGAGATTGACACCGATGATTACTTTTCTGCCTTCTTGTTTTTTTTAGAACAGGAAGTAGATGAGTCGAAAACCAATCCTCAAAATGTGCACCATCAATCCATCCTTGTTTTGTCCTGTTATATCGTGCCCCTTCAGGGCCGTTTTCAGTCCACGTACTCCATAAATGCTCTCCTTTATATATAACATAAGGAGGCGACGAGTCACCATCGGTATTACCACAGAACATGACACTTATGTTACATTTGGTAGAATTCATTATCCGTTCTGGGTACTTGCAGCCTCTCATACACATCAAATTTTTCTTTCCAGGGTCATCTGACATACACGTTTCGTCATAATTATAATTTTTATCTGGCGGTAAATCATTGACCGCCTCTTTCAGATTCTCAGTGTACTCTTATATTATTTTTTTCATCGATCTGAGCTCGATTTCGTTTGATGTTAGACGAAAACTTGACAGTCAACTGAGGGTGTCTCTTTAAGAATGATTTAACCCAGTCACGCCCCAGAACATTGTTAAAAAAGCATTGTACAGTCTTTCCTTGTCTAGTTAGGTAGGATTTTACGACATATCTCAAATGAAGTTCACCTAGGGGAAAACCATGTTCACACATTTTGTCGATATGACTAGCAAAAGCTAATTCTTCTTCTTGCGAAAATACTTTAGGGTGGCTGGGGAATGTGAAAATACATTCTTCAACTTGTTTTTAGTAGTGCTTCAGGGTATTCGGAAATGCTCAGCAGCCTGCCTTTCTGTCATTTCACCAGAACTGATGGTTTCTAAACAAGTTTGAAGACGTTCGTTGCTGTAGTCAACATATTTTCGGCTCCCAGGAAGACGTGTGTAGTTGTAAGGCATCTTGAACAAGCTGTACCCAAGCTGTTAGGTTTACGTAGTTCTAAGTCTAGGGGCCTGATGACCTCAGAAGTTAAGTCCCATAGTGCTCAGAGCCATTTGAACCATATTTAAATATTAGTAAAGAAGTAATAATTTAAAACGTCACACCTAATGCAACCGTTTTACGGCATAAACAGCGGAAATGTAGTAAGCGGTAAACTTTTTTTTCCTTTAATCATTTTGTGGAGGGTGTCAGCGAGAAAAATTTCGAAAGGGTGTGAAGTTGTTCCTTGGAACTCGCTAAGTGCTCTCATTCACAAATTGTGATGAAATAAATTCTGGGCACTCGCGAGCCGTCTGTTACGTTGCTTCGAGAGCCGTACACACAGTTCCTAAGCGTAATATTTGCCCTATTGTGTTAAACTTTTAACACATGATTATACCACTTAATGTAGAGATTATCAGTATTTTAAATTTTTAAATTCTGGCAATTATAACACGAAATACTGAAGATCAAAATTTTTGTTTCTCCTTCAAATGGTTCAAATGGTTCTAAGCACTATGGGACTTAACATCTGAGGTCATCAGTCCACTAGATTTAGAACTACTTAAACCTAACTAACCTAAGGACATCACACAATCCATGCCAGAGGCAGGATTCGAACCTGCGACCGTAGCAGCAGCTCGGTTCCGGACTGAAGCGCCTAGAACCTCTCGGTCACAACGGCCGGCTTTGTTTCTCCTGGAAGCCGTTCGATAACGGTAACAGGTACCTGGTTCCTAGGCAGTCTGATTAGTAACGTAGATAGCCTCTTCTCAGGTGGCTGGCCAAATCATTCGCTCGAATTGTACAGAAAGTTCTTCAAACCAACCACGAACATCTGTGGTCGGGTGGCGTGGCGCATTGTCGTCCATAAAAATTCGATCGTTGTTTACGAACACGAAGACTAAGAATGGCTGCAAATGGTCTCCAGGTATCTGAACTTAACCATTTACAGGCACTGATCGCTTCACTTGTACCAGAGGACCCACTCCATTCCATATTAACACAGTCCACACCATTATGTAACCACCACCAGTTTGCACAGTGCCTTGTTAACAACTTGGGTCCGTGACTTCGTGGGGTTTGCGCCTTCTCGAACCTTATCATCAGCTCTTACCAAGTGAAATCTGGACTCGTCTAACCAGACCACGGTTTCCAGTCCTCCAGGGTCCAACAGTTACGTTAACGAGCACCGGAGATGCGCTGCAGGTGATGCCGCGCTGTTGGCAAAGGCACTCGCGTCGGGCGTCTGCTGCCACTGCCCACTAACGCCGAGTTTCGCCACACTGTTCTAACGGATATGTTCGTCGTTAGTCCCACATTGACTTCTGCGGTTATTTTACGCTTATCTGGTAGCACTGACAACTTGACGCAAACGTCTTTGCTCTCGGTCGTTAAGTGAAGGCCGTCGGCCAGTGCTTTGTCCGTGGTGGGAGGTGATGCCTGAAATTTGGTATTCTCGGCACACTCGTGACACTGTGGATCACAAAATACTGATTTCCCTAACGATTTTCGAAATGGAATGCCCCATGCGTCCAGCTCCAACCACCATTCCGCGTTCAAAATCTGTTAATACCCGTCGTGCGGCCATAATCATTTCGGACATCGTTCACATGAACCACGTGGCTACAAATGACAACTCTGCCACTGCACTGGCCTTTCGTACCTTCTGTATGCGACACTACCGCCAATGGTGTATGTACATATCGTTAACATGACTCTTGTGACTTCCGTGTATACATCGTCCAGTCACATTAATGTGACAACCTGGCAAAAGCCTGAATATCCATCTTTTCCAGCGTGGAACGCAGCGAGACATGCAGGAAGAGAGTCAATGAGGTTTTGAAAGCTACCGACGTGGGTGTGGAGCCATGTGGACTCCAGTGTTGTGGCTAGCTGCGCTAGGTTTCTCGGTTCGAGATCGTCCGACAGATTCTCGATTGGATTGAAATCTGGGGAGTTTGGTGGCTAGGGGAATACGGTAAACCCATCCTGGTGCGGTTCGAGCGACGTCCGTACATTGCGAGCTGTGTAACACGTCGTATTGTCCTGCTGGTAGGTGCCATCGTGCCGAGGAAATGTAGGTGTGGACATGGTCCCCAAGGATAGACGTATACATGTGGAGATCTACTGTGCCTCCCAGAATGAAGAGATCATCCAGGGAATATCACGAAATCATTCCCCAGACCTAAGACTCCTAACCCTGGCCTGGAACATTTGATTTCAGACGTTTCACGCCGTACACGTCAACGGACATCTGTCCGATGGAGCAGAAAACGTTATTCATCTGAAAAAGCACATGTCGCCACAAACGTCCAGTTTCGGCAATGGCGTGCAATTTCTGGCCGCATCCAAGCCGTTCATTTTCGGAACACAACCTACGATCAGCTTAGAGACAGATGTGATGACATTTTCTGCAGGACCTGACCATCATGCTCAAGCATGTAAAGTGCAAGCTGTTACTGATTTGTTTGACTGATGGGGCTGCTAAGTGCTATACCACCTACTGCACTCCCCTGACTTAAGCCCTCGTACTGTATTGTATTGTATTGTATTGTATTGTATTGTATTGTATTGTATTGCATGTTAACCGGGGACCTAGAAACGACGGAGAGGCTCCGTCCCCGCCGCAGTGGTCCGCAACCCCACGACGACTACCGCAGTCCACTTCACCCCTCTGCCGACCCACACCGAACCACTCTTTCAGGGTTGTTGTGCAGTATGGCTCCCGGTAGACCCCCCTCCCCCCCACCCCCTCCCCCACCCCCACCCCCCGGAACGTCTCTCACCACACGAGTGTAACCCCTATGTTTGCGTGGTAGAGTAATCGTGGTGTACACGTACGTGGAGAACTTGTTTGCGCAGCAATCGCCAACATAGTGTAGCTGAGGCGGAATAAGGGGAACCAGCCCGCATTCGCCGAAGCAGATGGAAAACCGCCTAAAAACCATCTACAGACTGGTCGGCTCACCGGACCTCGCCACAAGTCCGCCGGGCGGATTCGTGCAGGGGACCAGTCGCTCCTTCCCAATCTGGAAAGCCGTTCATTAGACCGCACGGCTAACCGGGCGGGCTAAGCCCTCGTAAGTTCAACTCGATTTCGAAACTTAAGGAAACACTGGACGGCAATCGCTTCAGAACTGCTAAAAATTCGTCGGGCAATAGACCGCGCCGCTCGAACTGTCAACACAACTGGCACTGCTAACAGTATCCTACGTATTCCACATCGCTGGCAACGGATTATACACAATGCTGGTGACTACTTTGAATGTCAGTAAAACTTTGAAACACGTATCTATTTTGCACGAGCTATAAATAAATAGTTGCCACTATTAAAGTTCCAACCTTCGTATATTTACTGCGGTTGCCCTGAAACGTCAATCATTTCGATATGCAAGCATGTGGTACGCTACATTCCAATTTCACGTCTGTTGCATGCTTCCCTTAATACTGTTGCAATTTTAATGCCTAGCAGTGTAATTCTTCATTGTCGACAAAGAAAACATTTTATCGATGCATCCTGATCCACTGTATACAAGGTGAATCAGAACTTCTGAGGCTGTCCAGGCATATTTACTGAGTATTTTGGTCCCTTGTGGCTAGCTGCAGAATGCTAATATAATTGTCGTATCGGCTACTGTGGGAGTCCGCACCGACAAATAAGGAAGGAGAGAAGTTGCGATGGTCAGTGGCAGGCATTCAAAATGATATGTACGTAATACTTGCAGATTAACAGAATACTTTATTTCTAAAAACAAAATAAACATAACTAAACTTGCTTCCAGTGCCTTCTACATGCAAGTACTTTTCACTTTTACTACTCGCAGAACGCAGGCTAAGTATCAGCTTCCTATTACTCAATACTGATGCCCTCAAAGTCTGCGATCGAACGGGGCCGACCAGTGATGGGTGGATGGTTAAATCAGCGTTGAGATGGGGTGCTGAACTGTATTCCTGGAGGCGTGGCACTCTCCGCTCCTTGCTTTGGTGCGTGGATCTGCGCCTTCTTGATACCATTTCGTGGCGCTGCGCTGGTTGATGCGCAGTCGATGCTTTAGGACTGCACATTCCTCCCCCTCCCCCTGAAAACGCCCCACCGTTGTCATGTAGGGAGCCATCTCACGATAAGGAGGAAGCTGGTTGGCGTGGGGAGCCAGGAGCCGCTATTGGGACCGACGCTGAGCCCCTGGCTGCGCCCCGACATCTGTCCTGTGTTTCCATGGGAACGTCAGGTGGAAAACCGTCGGAAAAGTGTTCCCCCTCTCCCTGAGCCGGTCCAATGAAAAACTGACAGAGCGGTGAAGAAGACGGCGGCGGCGCCGGAACGAGCGCTGGGAAGTTGAGCTGCTGCCACAGCGTAGGCGATGGGTCCAGATTTATTGGTTCCGCATATGGTGCTGAAAAGGAACCCGGGGGCGCCCGCCCTAGCTGCAAGACCCCGGTTGAATGCGAATCTGGAGGCAGAAAATCTGCGGAAGAATCTCGCAGTCGACAAGCACGAATCTGGTTCTGATGGTGGCGCAGCAATCGAGCGAGACCTTAAATTAAATACAGGCAAGCGCCCAAATTTCGAAGAATCGTTCCTCCTACCCAGCGCCTGGAGAGACCAAAAGCTCTGAGAAGAATAGAAGCATTAGGCCCAACGCGGAGTGCGGGATGCGCCGGGCGTGCAGCATGAACTGGAGCAGCTTGCGGTGGGCCTCCGATGTAGAAGCATCGCAAGGCTGGGAGCGGTACGTCATGAGGAGCAGCAGCAGACTTTTCTCCGAATATGCTTGTATATGTTTTTAGTAGTGTGAATGATGCGTGAATGTGGTCTAAAGTAAATATGTAGATCACTGTTATACTCACAAATGCTGTACGAATTAGGGTGAGAAATTTTTAAGGCAGCGTGAATGCAGACGACGGGGAATTTTGTATCATAATATGTTAAGTATGTTTATGGTAAAAAGAAAGCTAATTTGAGTGCAAATGAAAATAGTTAATGACGTAAAGTATAAATAATATATTAGAATGTTAAAATATTTATTTCGGGAAAAAGTTGTGTTATTTGTTGATTGGTCAGTCATGAAAAGCGCGGACTAACGCGAGAGAATAAAAACTTTCGATTGGCCTTAAAGAAAACTGACAAGTGAGAACGGAGTATTCTTCGCAATAGTGTGGCGAGCGTTTTCATTTAAGAACAATTCCTGTTTAGTGGCTGTTCAGATTTCGGGAAATACGTTACCATGAACTTGCTAACGTGAACGAAAGGGTTTGTGCATGGCTGTGTAAGGATTAGCACGGGCTTGGCAGTGAACTTGTAATTCTAAACTTCAGAATATACTGAAGTTTTGAAATTACAGTGAAATGAATACCCCTAGCTGCATACAGGCATTGATATAAGTCAACGGGGACAGTTGAAAATGTGTGCCCCGACCGGGACTCGAACCCAGGATCTCCTGCTTACATGGCAGACGTTCTATCCATCTAAGCCACCGAGGACGTATAATCATAGTGTCCCTGCCCATTATACTTATTACTCGCGGCTTTTTGATGATTCCCGTAAGAGATCGGGCGCTGTTTGTGCATCCGCACAGAAGAAGATGGTCAAATGGCCGATGAGCCATAACTATATTTTGTAATTTCATTCTGACGAGCTGCATGGTCACCGATGGTATCTGTTCTTTCGGACATGTCCGAAAGAACAGATACCATATATACACAGAATGTGTTGTACCACCCACTGTTTGATTTGTCTATTTATTCATTTACCTGATATTGATACGAAATCGACGCTGAAGCGTCGCAACTGATTCACATTGAGGGAATTCAAGGACACAAAACGCAAGTATAGGTCCATTGTACGCCATGTTCTGACACGCCTACCCCCTAGTGGTGGGCTCAGCAACCACGCCACAACGCGTGTTAGCCTACGAATCGAAATTTGGAAAGATGTTCTATCGATGGATATATGTTATTTTTCTGTATATCTTGTAGTTTTCGCGCAGTCGTCTCCTGGACCACCGGAGTTACTTATTCATAATCCGGTATAGTTTATTTACTTTAATTATGTCTCAGCGAGTCTGTCTCTTCCGTTCTTAGATGCTGTCCTAATACGAGGCTTCTGACTACAAACTGCGTACAGTACACTGAACCTCAATCATCCCCAACACATCTTCCACCCACTATGACTAACAATACTTGTGCAGTAAGTGTTATCTCTTGGCGGGGAATTCTTGCAATACTGTTTCCACACTGCCACAAGTACTTTCGAATCATAACGTATGGCATGTATAGTGAAACTGCTGGCTGAAAACAAAAGCGAGCACCGCTGGCCCACTGGGTTGCAGGAAACTACGCAAGACGCCTGCACGTGGCTTGCTGAGAGCGAAGATTATGTCTCAAGGCGCTGCTATTTACACGGTCAGATTCAAAGGAAACGTAAAATCTCTGCTCCGATTAAAGTCAAAATCGGGTAATTACTCCCCAAGTATTTGCAGATTCGGAAACGACGTGTTTCAACTTGTAAAACTGTTTCAAATCAGGCCACACTTTGACCTGTAGACAACATAATATTAATCAAACATAATTCCTGCACCATGTTGCTATCTCGTTGCACTCCTGATATGACAAACGGACAAAAATTTGCGAACAGTCTCTCACTTAACTTCCCATTCGTTTTCTGCAAAGGACGCAGACCCTAGATAGAAAATATTTGGGATACTTATTAAAACACTGGACTCGCATTCGGGAGGACGACGGTTCAATCCCGCGTCCGGCCATCCTGATTTAGGTTTTCCGTGATTTCCCTAAATCACTCCAGGCAAATGCCGGGATGGTTCCTCTGAAAGGGCACGGCCGACTTCCTTCCCTATCCTTCCCTATTCCGATGAGACCGATGACCACGCTGTCTGGTCTCCTTCCCCAAACCAACCAACCAACTTATTAAAAAGTACAGGAGTCATTCATACAGAAAAATAACTATTTTCCACAGAAACAGTATATTTCACTTGTGGTCTGATTCCGATTCCGGAACAACTGCCTAAAATTGTTTTACTTAACCCCTCAGCCATTTAGCACACATTGGTTTTTGTGCCTGTAGCAGGCAGTCCCAATGATGCTCACCATTCTTCCACAAACTGCATTTCTGTTTTGGGTATATCTTCTTGCAGGACCCCTCGTTACTCCTCCTTGCTTCGAAACGAGAGGAATTTCTACTAATGTTATGGAAAACCAACTGATATTTACGCCAGCTCAGAAACATTTACAAGTGTATTATACGAGCGTGGAAAACTTTCCTAAAAAATATGATCCATCAACTCTAACGATATTACGATGAAAGCGGTATCTCTTGCTGCAGTCGGGAATTTTTTTAGTACCAACTATTAATGTAGACACTTCAGCTAGTTTTTACCGAGTCAGGTGGCGCAGTGGCAAAATAATGGACTCGTATTCGGGAGGACAGTGGTTCAAATGTCCGTCTGGACATCCAGATTGCGAGATTCAATAAATTTTGTAAATAGATTAAGATGAGCACCGGGATGGTCCCATTGAAAGGTAACGGCCGATTTCTTCCTTACCCTTCCCCAGTCCGAGTTCGTGCTCCATGTCTAATGACCTAGTCTCGACGCGCTGTTAAACTCTAATTTTCCTTCTTTCGCCTTTTTCCTACTAAGGATCCATGCTATAAAACTAAACTCATGCTACATCTCTTAACAATGGAGTAGTTGTTGGTATTACATTACAGAATTTTGTATCTGTATCATTGCACTGTATATTCATAACATAGAACGCCGAAGGTGAGTAACTTCCTAATGACAGGGATGTCGTCATAATTCTGTATCATTGCACTATATATTCATAACATAGAACGCCGAAGGTGAGTAACTTCCTAATCACAAGGGATGTCGTCGATCTATTACTAACGACATCACTACCAAGAACAACAGAATAGAAACAAAACTGATATACTGATAAAACATTTAATGAACAAAAAAACTAAAATACATTCAAGCTTTCTGTGCTGTATATTCCCCTATGTAAATAATGGGTGGGAGGTTAAGAGGCGCCTATCAGCAATCGCAAGTCCTCGACTTCCCTTTTCTTATTCCCCAATAGAATACAGAGTGGCCATATCTGTTATAGTACTTCCTTCATCTTCCTGTGACTAATTTTACAGGTGGCATTCCAACGAACTACCAAGACCATAGCTGGTCAGCCAAACCGTATATGACAGTTCGCCTGTATACGTCTTTGTCGGTATTTAACGCTATTTAACAAACGGTATCATTTCCCATGCGTTGTTCGTCAAACAGCAGGCGACCCTAAACAAGTTTTCGTGCGGCCCGCGGTTCTCAGCCGTATTTTATAAAAAGTGCTCCAGCAACTAACAGTCGAATCAAAAACGTCACCTAACGTTTAGAGCTTCTTAAGAGTGTAGTTTTCCTGCTCAGCAACAAACAAAATTTCTTACAGAGACAGTAGTATCTTAAGATATGTTTAATTTTGCTTGGCGTTGGTAAATTCTGCCGTGAGCTAAGTAAAGTTGGTCGCTTATCTCGGGAACAGAGGACTAGTAACGCGGCCACTGCGAGGTTAGAGGATGTGAGAGGGAGAATATTTTAGGGAGAATATTTTACTGTTTGTCGTCCGGTACTGATAATTCATAGGCGTGTGCGATTCGTACTGATCAGCGGGTGTGGTATAAATTTTGTCACGAATGTGACACAGATTCATGAATGCGCGTTACTGAGTAATCTTCAAATGCGGAACGCGTTTGTGGCAAAAGAATATGAAATTAAATTAAGGCTGGTGTAATACAATGCAGTGAGTTGAAGAAAAATGATGTTCAAAACATAGTCAACATTTTGACCGTGTCGCATATCGCATAATGACTTCGTTATATACAGTGTCACAACTTTGGGGCGTTGAGGATGGAAGCAGTCTGAAACAGCGAACAATCGGCACGAAACCGACTTCTAACAATTATTACTTGGGGCCGGCTGCCAGTTCATCGCGACCTCTAGCTAGCCTACTGGGGGCTCTACAAGAACCCCCTACTCGTACTAAACCTCCAGAAATATCTCAGTTTAGCCAGTGACTCTGTACATGGTGGTATAATGGGCGTACAGTGTAACTGGCCTCGCTTTTCCACCAGAGTTTTGCGATAATTAAGTCAGTCCGTCCTTAACTGACTTAGAGCCGCCGCGTAGGAATTCTTCCCACTTGGTATATGGAGATGGCCTCGTAGTTTTATGTCCCATTGCAGAACCGTAGCAGCGCCGACGGATTCTGACAGTGCAGCAGTACTGTCGAAGTTTTACGTAATGAAGCGGGAAGAGGTTTTTTTGTGCAAATCATTTTTACCCGGGATACCCTTATGGTGAGTTGATTTAAGAAACACCGTAAAATATACTTGTTCACACTGGTTATAAGTTATCTATTAACGGCACAAGAGCATGGACTACCGCATGACTATATCGAAAGCCTTCCTATCAACGACTTCCGACTACGGCGCAGAGTCTGTACCTTGAACATGCAATCGGTATAGTTCGTATAAGATCAAATATCTTCGGTTAGGCCAAAGTTTTTCATTTATTTATTAGTATCAACGTTTCCTGGCATTGTAAAATTACTAAAAGATACAGGATGCGGCGTGGGAACTTCCATATTTAAAAAAAAAAAATCAGAAAGTATGAGAGACCAATTTAATTCTTTTTTCTTTACAAAGAGTAATATCCTAAATTTTGTTCCATTAAGTTTTGAAAACGATATCTTGAAGGTGGCCTCCGTTCTGCTCAATGCATTTGGAGAGTCGAAATCTGAAGTTTCGGTCCACTTTCTCCAACATGTCTCTGTCGATGTTGGCAATAGCAACACAAATATTGTTCCGTAGCTCAGCCAGGGTCTGCGGACGATTGGTAAACACCAAGGACTTGAGGTAGACCCAAACAAAAAGTGGCATGGCGCTAAATCTGGCGAGCGTGATGGCCACGGGAGATCGCCCCTCAAAGAGATGAGACGGTCGGGGAAGTGTTCGCGCAACTTCGATGACGATGTTCGTGCCGTGTGAGCTGTGGCGCCATCTTGTTGGAACCAGAAATCACCCACATTCACTCCTTCAAGTTATGGAAGAAAAAACTGTTCAGTCATCAGGACATAACGCTCAGAAGTGACCGTCACTGTCTTATCGTTCTCTTCGAAAAACCGTGGGCCAATAATGCCACCTGCCAACATTAGATAGTGCACACCAAACAATCACACGTTCTGTATGCAGGCACTGCTCATGAAGTTCTCGGGGGTTCGTGCCACTCCTATACCGCATATTTTGATTATTCACGCAACCAGACAAATGCAAATCGGCCTCATCGCTGAAGAACACTAAGGCGTCATGAGGGAACTCATGGATCAAGGCTTCACATGCATTTTTTCGTGAAATAAAATCACGTGGATGAAGTGTGTGCAGTTTATGCGGATGAAATTTCAACTCTTCATGAACAATTCGTCTCACTGTGCTTTCAGAAATTGCAAGGGTAGCTGCATACTTGCGTGCAGATCGCTTGGGGAAATTCAAAATCGACTTCCTGACTCTCTCGATATTTTCAGGCTTTCTGGTGGTTGTTGAAGGTCCTGGCTTCTTTTTCTACACACTTCCAGTATCCATAAAGGTGTCCACACACAGAAGAATTGGTTTCCCTTCAGGAACACGACTGCAGGCGCGATGTTGAACTGTTTCCTGAATGCACGCTGAGTTCTGATGACCGAACGTCCATTGGAAAAGTAGGTTGCAACGGCGAACGTACACTCCTCTCTTGCCCACTGCATGATCGTTACTAAACTAACCTTAAAAAACGTTAAGTCTCGCACTTTTGATTGCACTGAACCCCATGCAAAATGAGTAACAGCCGCTGTGTGCCGCGCGTTTCCCAATAAGGAAGTCCCCCCCCCCGTAGACTCCACCTAATGTCTGAGGGCCAAAAGGCAACTCTTGTTAGCAAATATTTATTAATAACAATTATTTGATTCGCGTCAGAATAAACATATCTTTATGCTGACGTCACGAGCGATTTCTGCATCAACACCTAATTTCACTGGTCCTTAAATCGAAAGATGACAAAAGCTTCTGCTAGCCAGCGTGGGAACCAACCGCTCGCTCTTTACTCCATACATACTGCAGCGCTGATACCTTCACATCACTTATGTGATATAGCAAAACTGGGAATTAGGTAAAATGCGCTCTTGTCTGCAAATAATGGGTACCTTACAGCTTGTAAAATATTAATTTATGTAAGTTACCATATATTAGCAAGATCGGTACATTGGCGGCCCATGGTGACAACTCGCAATGTCATTATTACCTCTTGAGCAAAATAGTTTGACGACCACTGCTGTAGACCCAGTGTATCGAGTATACCTACAGGTACACGGCCATAAGGCACAGACAGCTCGTGACTGAACGTAATTGGTGAAGACTAGTAGTTTACGAAACTCAGTCCTCCTCAGTGTTAGTATCGGAGAAAACCAGATGAGATCATAACAAGAGTCGCAGAGCTAGTGCGATATAACACATCAGAACTGTGGTGTCCCTCGCCAGTACACAGCTGGGTAGTACACCTTCCATCACGGTGGCGTGTCATCGTAGTCTACATCTACGCGAGGCCAAGAGCGGCAGGCACTTAGGCGGTTGTCCACACAAGTTGCTAGCGACGGCTGCACTATTTCGCCACGCCTCGTCACCTGCATCAATCGAGCAAGACGATGACATCACCCCGCTTGGGTAACCAACGAGCGGGGTGCACATTATCGCCGCAGCGTCACCCAATCACGCAAATTCGGGGTACAGCTCGCGATCCAGTGAGTCAGCAGCAGAGTTCATTACTCAGCGGGGCCAAGAGTTCGTCTAGTATACGTCTCAGCAGGAGCCAGAGTTGTTCATCGGCAGCAACAGAGTTAATCGGGAGTGCATTAGCTCTGCAGTCCGGAGTTCGCACTTAGCAGCAGTCAGTAAAGAAAGCAGCTGCAAGGATCTGCTCTTTCAATTGCAATCATGACTTTAATAAAAATGGCAAAGGTAATGTTAATCAGAACACTGGGAGGAGTTGTGGTCAAATAACAATAGATTTATTCATTCTTAACACCACAAGACAAAAAATGGCTAATGAAATGGCACACTAACTTTTCTTTTTTGGTTGGACAAACGCTTTCAATGATATGCGGTCAATGGTGAACAAAGTGATCATATGGGGACCAACACACGACACTAACCAGACTAATCGCTTTACCTGACTTCATACATGTGAATCCGTGGTATGGCCCAAAACCTACTCCACTATCAAGCATCTATAGAACATTAAGCGGCATGACACTGTATCAGAAGTGAGAGTGCCCTGTAATCTCTTACAGCCACTAGTCTGGACTCAATCGCCTATTGTGAACAGCGCACGAGGTTAGGAAACGCCGCAGCACTTTGTGCAGCTACGCTGGTAACGGACGGGTGTTTACTTTTGGAAATGACTGTTTCGTTCGGGACCTAGTTGTCAGCCTCGTCAGATTCATATTTCTAACCTAACCTGCACTGAATGTTACGGTTTACAAGTGTGTTGCAATAGTGTCCAGTTACATTGTACATTTAATTAATTTGTGTAGCAGCGTTCCAGAACTCGATCACGACAGACTTGTCCACCCACATTCAGTGGCAAAATAGATTAGATATCAAACCGTGATACATCAAGAACTCTGACCTCATCTCGCACAACTGCTTTCCCGTATCATAGTACAGTCTAAGTTGCAGCAGAATTGAGCTACAGAACTCTGCTAACACAGCAATGCCGACCGTTGTGGTCGAGCGGTTCTAGGCGCTTCAGTCTGGAACCGCGCGACCGCTGCGGTCGCAGGTTCGAATCCTGCCTCGGACATGGATGTGTGTGATGTCCTTAGGTTAGTTAGGTTTACGTAGTTCTAAGTTCTACGGGACTGATGATCTCAGATGTTGTTAAGTCCCATAGTGCTCAGAGCCATTTAAACCATTTTTAACACAGCAATACGACGGAACAAATGGCGCAGAAGCTATTCAGCATAGACCACGGATGACTTGAAGAGGGTAATATGACAATCCTTCATTTTGTTTCCGACGACAGCGTCCAAAGAAATATATACTTGAGATTGAATATTGTCTACCGCTGCACTAGGAGTGATCATCTTCATGGTCCGTTCGTTCTATTGTTCCGTACTGACAGAGAATTCCATGAAAGTGCTATTTGGCCATTCTATGCGAGTAAGTGCATCACAGAGTACATTTGTCCTTGCCTAACAACGAAGCCTTTTCTCCATAAATCAATGGCCCAACTAACGCGTCTCACTTTCTTTGAGCATGATGACAATTAGCACGTGGCTGACGTAATATGACGGCGCTTGCGAGAAATGAGAATGTGCGGCTGACGTAGTATTTCGTCACCTCAGTTACGATAATTTTCTGCGGTTTCGAACGTACTTTTATGGCTCTCAGGATCATCTGTGAGGTCTGCATGCTTTGTATATGACTGTAGCGGTATCACTTGAACAATTCATCGTTTTGGAAACCCTTGTTATTGTCTCTCGCTTCGTAGGAATTAGGTGTCATTCTACTTGTCTCTGTTCCGTGCTTTTGCGTTGATTTTGTGTTCAAAATGTGCAGTGATGGGAAACGTATGGAGAAAATGATTTGCAAAGCTGTCGGCCAAGTCTACAGACGACGAAGGCGAAGTATTTGATAACGATTCAGATTACACGTCCTCTGAAAATTGTACCAATTCTATATTTTCCTAAGATAAGTTGCTGCATACTTTATCGTTGTATTTTCACAGTTAGTGCTGTTATGAAGGGTTCTGCTCCAGGTACATCGGAAATGAATGTGAGCGTAAGTGTGTTGTGAATGTAATGTTGGACTGTTTATCTTTCCATGATTCAATTTGCATCACACTATACTACGCAAACTTTTGTTTTAATCTTGTTTTGTGTGTGTGTGTGTGTGTGTGTGTTTGGTCTTTTTAGATGCAAATACGCTGTAAAAGAAATATAAACAGAAAGAACACGCGTCTGCTTACATATTTGAATACTAGAATTCCTTTTCAATTTTTTTTTCTGTGATGATTACTGTTAAATTGAAGTTTCATCTGCAGTATTCATGATTTAACATTATCAATACCAAAATATGCGTATTTAAGATCGAAAGTCAGATAAACCTAAAAAGTTTTTAAATTCCAACTACATATATGTGTACACGAAATATAACTTTAAAAAAAAATGTTTTAGTCAGACCACAGGCAATGGCACCTACCTGCGAGACCAGCACATCAAGTGGTAACGAAAATTTTGATGAAGTTTATCTGAAGTGGCACAAGTTTCCTATGTACAGTTCACAAGCTGTGGTCGTTCTTCCTATGACGAATAACTGAGCAACGTGGATCAGTCGCTAAATGGTTGGACTTGCATGTGGGAGGACTTGACTTCAAATACGCATCTGACCTTGCTGAGTGTACAATTTCACCATGTTCCCTCAGATAGTTCAAGGCGAATGCTGAGATGTTTCCTTCGAAAGGGCACGTCCAGTTTCCTTTTCCATCCTGGTCCTACCCGAACTTGTGCTCTGTCTTCCTTCTTTGACGAATCGCAGCTGAACACGCCGAAGACGATCTAACACCGTATTAATCAAGTTCGCCCAGCTGCTGCATTATTTTGATAAGCAGCTGGCGAACTGTTGATTGCTACGTGAAATCTAAACTAAGCCGAAGCGCTTTCCTCAAACATTCTGCAAGTAAGACTTAGACCATATGCCCTACCCAGCAAACGTACAAAGATTCTCGCATACGAAACGATTTTAACAGATAAAAGGATAACATTCTCGTAGCCTCGCGGTTCACTATATTGTGACATACCCAGAGAACTGTTAGCTGTTAGTGACAAATAGTATCATGACGCTTTATGTGTAAGCGAGGGATCCCGGCTCGTTAACACCTCCTTGTTTTGTGGTATGTTTTCCGAGCGCTCGCTACCGACAAAGACTAACGAATACCAGGCGAGGTGCGACGGCCGGCGAGCTACGAGCCACAGAACGGGTTTCTCCACAATAAGAGCTGTGGAAGAATCCTCCGCTGCCAGGCAGCCAGGGTGGAGGGAAGGCAAGGGGCGGGAGGGAAACGACCACATACCTACGAGTCGGACTGAGCGAAACAAAATTAAAAAAAAAGACCGTTCCGAATTCCGAGAATAATAATGAAGAAATGGACGCTGGCTGTTAGGACCCGGTCAGTTTTTTTCTTTTTCCGTTTTCTGTTTTTGCTTCTTTCTTGCCGCGTCCGCTCAGTGGGACCAGCAATCAGCACACCCCGAACCGCTGCCGTTCATACGGCGAGAGCCATTTAGACTAGCTGTTCTCTCGCAAGCTCATTTACGATGCCACATTCTCCACAGACTCGAACATCAATTTTATCTGTTTACAGCTCAGTATAAATACTTTTCTTTTAGTAAGCTCTGTTTGATATTAATTTTCATTATCACTCAGCAAACTCGAGTACCATTGCCAACTGCGTGGGATGAAATTGTGAGATTCGTCGCGCCCCTGGATTTTGTCTGTAGGCGCCTGACATCAGCTACTGCTAGTGCCGTGCAACGACATTTCTCGCTTCCTGTCAGCTACTGTCAGTTTGCTAGGTGGTTAGGCCCAATGAAGACGTGTAGCATTACGTGCCGCTCGAGCAACGGCCTTTTGCGACATACCTGACTCCAGACGTCCTTTTCATGCAGTTCCCTTCGCAACAATCTCGGAAACGGTCGAGACAGACCTGCATTCTATGAATGCCAGTAACAATTACTGTAGAGTTAAAAATAGGCGTGAAAATGGTATCTCGTTCATGTTGGTTAGGATCTTCTTACGACCACTGTTCATACGCCGAGTTACATGGTCGCCAGTTGTACACCATTCCTCGCATACACACTGAACAGTACGAGTTGGAACACCAGCAAATCGGGCAGCTCGTGACAATTGTCCGCCTCGAAAGCTGAATGGTCACGGTAGCTCACCGTGTTCGGTCAGAAAGCTGGCTCCTCTCTGTAGTAAAAACAAAACTCAGTTGAAGAGATCAGCAACAAACTTCAGATGTCATGTGACGTCCGCTACCACGAAATACTACGAACAATCACAAGAAAGTGGTCAATGCAGCCGAGTGCTGTGCAAAGAGGCTCGGGTTCGATTCTCGGCTGGGTCGGAGATTGTCTCCGCTCAGGGATTGGGTTTTGTGTTGTCTTCATCATCATCCTCATCGACACGCAAGTTGCCGAAGTGGTGTCAACTAGAAAGACTTGCAATAGGCGACCAGTCTACCCGACCGGAGGCCCTAGCCACCCGACATTTCATTTTCACTGACATTTCATTGTCACATTATACAAAAACACGATAGTGCATTTCTGCCATACCGGGTCACGTCTCCCTGTTGACTTATCTTACTCTACTGATTTCATACAACAAAAGTCACGTAAAACACCACTTCACAGCCAAAACTTACCAGTTCTACACCACCTACCGTCCTCCAGAGTGACAAGTGTGTTCTTTTAAGAGAGTGACTAAATTTCAAATTTGAACTGTGACAAGAATAACAAAACATTTGCTTCATTTTTGTTAATTCTTAGTTCGTAAATAGTGTTTTTCGAGAGCTGAGACTAATTAGATAATATATAAATAACAAAGAGTTTCTGCTCTAATCATTCCATATTAATGATCATTTAATGTCTTAGTACCACGCCTTATCTTCATAAGAAGGTAATTAACTCAAAGTTTCACCATTTTTACTAGAGGACACGTAATCTTGTTCTCCTGTCGTTGCCTAGCAAAATGACAACACATATACATGTAATAAATGCAATGCTCGCATAAACAGAAAGATATCCACCTGATGATGATAGCATGACCATGTAAACGCTTAGTACATTTGAGTGTTTTCGAAGAAGAAAATCTAAAAATTATTTATTGATGCTGTTCCGATATTTTTTGCTATAATTATTATGTTGTTTTGTTGTAGAACGTTGATTCATTTTGCTAGGTACGATTCCATCTGCATCAAAATGATTGTAAATTAATTAAAAACGATTTCAACCTCGTGCGCTTTACGTTTTTTTAAATAGTTACTATTTTTGCCAATTTGTCGAACATGACGAGAATAACATCGGCAAAAATCGTAAGTACTTAAGAGAACAATTGTCAAAATACACATAGTCAAATGCGTTTTTTAATTAGTTTCGTACCCCTCTCCAGACAATCAATATGTTGTAGATGACATGTTACCCAGCTGGAACGAATGAATGTCCTGCAACAAAGCGAAAAAGTAATTAAAATCGGAGACAAAACTTAAAAAAAAGACAGCTTTTAGCCTAATGCATCTCCATTATGTTATGGTTCAAATGCATTTGAAACTTCAGTTGCGCAATAAAAATACGGATTTTTAGGAGGCTAACACGAAAATCGTCACTGATATGAAAAAAATTGTCTTATATTTCTGCATACACGGCTATTCTAGAGCATCGGAAACCAAAGATGTGCATAAATGTATAAATACATAATCGTAAACCTAACGCTGTTTTAAGCAGATGCTCATGGGTAACACTGAATCACAACTTCAATTAACAAATAAGACTCACGATGTGCCTCCTTTCTTGGTTTATTACAGCTTTACGGAACGGGTCCTCCATTACTGATGCAGCGGGCAGCCTATGTCGCGTAAAACTGATCACATCCACAAGACGCAAAGTTTCACGGGAAATAACTTACACTGTTTCTACGACAAACGTTCTTTATTTTATGAATTCCGTAGGTGTAATTCTTTTTGCTATAACGATAATGTGTGGCTCAATGGCTGAGTGTGTCATGCGATAACAGAATTATTCGCACGAAATCTGCACATTATTCTTCCGTGATCACAGTATCCGAGGACGCATCTGGAACTACTAAATGCATTGAAAAACTCTAAAGATAATTCCATGCAAAGCCCAGTTCGATTTTTCAGAAGGAATTATGTGTAAAATCGATATAAGTTGAACAAGTCAAACGGAAATAATTGAAAAGGAAGTAATTAAAGCCGACGTTTCACAAGGAAAATAACTTTGCACACTGATACACAGAACGGAAAGCGAATGTAAATGAATGTATTTTTAGACGTAAGCAACTCACCTGACCGAGATACTTGCTGAATGTGCTGCTAATGGCCCCAGACATTCTCATCTGAAACAAACGGCAATTTATCAGCTGATACCTATGTAAACGAAATATGAGGAAATACGGAGGCCGCGTGATGTATGCTGTAGGGTTTCCCAATGGAAAACTATCATGTTTTACTGTAATGACAGTAGGATTATATGGAAGGATAATGCGCGACAGCGCCTATAGATGCTTTACTTAAAAGTTGACAGGTCCGCAATTCCTGTTTAGAAATTTCTGCACATAAGGCAAGATAAATGGCTCACGTATTTGTCAATCTATCAAGAAGAGTTGAATTTGTAAACCAAAACCGATATGAATACGCTGCCATTTTTACACGTATGGCATCTTTTTTCTAGCTAAACACGAAATTATGGCATCAACATCCGAAACTAATTCCACAACAGGAAGCTTAAATAAATACAGTGGAAGTGGAAAAATGTCACATTCGTTTAATACTATTGGTAGTCATAATGCTTTAATGATCGCCTCCAAAAAATAAAGTTACGTAACTATTTTTTTGTTTGTTTGCATTCCTCTGAAATCCTGCAGGCAAAATACCGTAGCAGATTTCCATTAGTGTAGCTTAAACAAAATGGTGCAGTTTATTGATAAAGTGCCGTTGTTTGTATTCGGTAGCAGCGGAAATGTTGCAGCTGTGTCAAGTCAATACAAGGACTACTTTATGCGTCTGGATTGGATTGACATAGTGTCAAAGGTGAAACGGGACAGAAATTTAATGGTCTTCCCTTATCTATTTTCTTATAAAAATGGTTCAAAAAATGGCTCTGAGCATTATGGGACTTAACATCTGAGATCATGAGTCCCCTAGAACTTAGGACTACTTAAACCTAACTAACCTAAGGACATCACACACATCCATGCCCGAGGCAGGATTCGAACCTGCGACCGTAGCGGTCGTGTGGTTTCTGAATAAAGCGCCTAGAACCGCTCGGCCACCGCGGCCCCCTACTTACTTATACAGTGGGTTAACTTAAGCATATTTTACTCTATCAAGAAACGCTCCAGCGCAAATATACGAATAACTTATGTCACCAAATACCAAATAACACACTTTAATTATTCTGTCCATTATTATCCTAATCACTAGAAATTTTTGATAAAGTTAATTAAACATAACGACTTATTACATGAAGATCGACTAATGATTACAGTATCCACATTACGTGTTTCAGCAAATTTATAGCTATCTTCAGATGTGACAAATCCACTGGAGCATCATCATGATATTGAAAAATTCGAGTTACGAACTTTGAACATCATGCAGTGGTATAAACTATGTCATGTCGTCACATAGTAAAAAGCATTACCTTGGGCAACCGCAGGAAATTGTCCAGGGGGAGATGGAGAAAAAAGACTCTAAAATTGCCATTTTTCATATAAGTCGGTTTGTCAGTTTCAAATCGTGTCATGTTACGAACAACAATGTACCAGAGAATTGATGGTTACACACTCACTTTTAGAAGTGTATGAGAATGCTGTAATGAATAAAACTTCTGCGTTCCTGATTCCAGGAAGGGATAGGGGGAAGCGCCAAGCGTCCCTTATTGCCCCCCCCCCCTCCCAAATCTTTCACTTAAGTGTTAATATACACTGTGAATAAATGTTCTCAAAGTGTCTGAGGGGTATTGTCGAATAAAAGTGTCGGTCCAGTGTGATTGTTACGCTATGCAGGGCATTTACGTAATAGCTGGTGTCACGTCGTCACGAACGATGGCGGGCGACTGTAGGCTTGTTCTACGTTCTCTGCTCTGAGCGCTCTACTGTAAATGTAGCCAATGATAACGTTAAACGTGATCGTAGCGAGTTCTTTTAGTGTATTTTTATTTCAACTGTTGCGAATTGTCATCGCTGATAGTGGTTGTAAGAGACAAATTCTACAAATTAACGGAGAGATACAATTTGCAGAATACACACTTTCTTCAAACGCAAACCACATGTATCGCGTACCGCCACTGTCGCATGGGACCGGCAACAATGCGAACCCTGTTCGTGCCTTGCCCAGCGCGTTCATGTTAAAGCATGTACACACATCAAAAAAAGTTTTGCATCACCCCGTTTCCCAGAACTCCTGAAGATAGACGTTGACTGTGGATATTGATTGTTTCCCTTTGACTGTTCAGAGATGTCACTAAGCCCGCCCAAAGATGTAAACAACCGTACATAAGTAGCGCCTGTTAGACGGAGGGGGTCCGACAGCCGATCAGTTCAGTCATTCCATCAGGAAGGAGATACACGGCTCGTGTTGTCTGTAGCTCAACCATGCCTAGACGGCCAATACCGCGGTTCGATCGCGTCCGCATTGTTACTTTGTGCCAGAAAGGGCTCTCAACAAGGGAAGTGAACCAAAGCGATGTGTTCGGATATGTAGGAGATATAGAGAGACAGGAACTATGGGTGACATGTCTCGCTCCGGCCGCCCAAGGGCTACTATTGCAGTGGATGACCGCTACCTACGGATTATGGCTCGGAGGAACACTGACAGCAACGTCACCATGATGAATAATGCTTTTTCGTGCAGCCACAGGACGTCGCGTTACGACTCATACTGTGCGCAATACGCTGCGTGATGCACAACTTCTCTCCCGACGTCCATGGCGAGGACCACCTTTGCAACCACGATACCGTGCAGTGCGATACAGATGGGCCCAGCAACATGCCGAATGGACCGCTCAGGACTGGCGTCACGTTCTCTTCTCCGATGAGTGTCGCATATGCCTTCAAGCAGACAGTCGTCAGAGACGTGTTTGGAAGCAACTCGGCCATGCTAAACGCCTTCAAGATACACTGTCCAGCGAGTGCAGTAAAGTGGAGGTTCCCTGCTATTTTGGGGTGGCATTATGTGGGGCCGACGTACGCCACTGGTGGTCATGGAAGGCGCCGTGAATGCCATCCTCCAACCGATAGTGGAACCATATGGGCAGCATATTGGCGAGGCATTCGTCTTCATGGACGACAATTCGCGCCCCCATCGTGCACATCTTCTGAATGATTTCCTTCAGAATAACGACATCGCTCGACTAGAGTGGCCTTTACAGGTTTTCCCAGAAACTGAACTTTATCGAACATGCCTGGGATAGATTGAAAAGGGCTGTTATGGACGACATGACCCACCAACCACTCTGAGAGATCCACGCCGAATCGCCGTGGAACAATCTGGACCAGCAGTACCTTGATGAACTTGTGGGTAGTATGCCACGACGAATACAGGCATGCATCAATGCAAGAGGACGTTCTACTGGGTATTAGAGGTACTGGTGTGTACAGCAGTCTGGACCACCACCTCTGAAGGTCTCGCTGTATGGTGGTACAACATGCAATGTGTGGTTTTCATAAGCAATAAAAAAGTCAGAAATGATGTTTATGTTGATCTCTATTCCAATTTTCTGTACAGGTCCCGGAACTCTCGGAACCGAGGTGATGCAAAACTTTTTTTTTTTTTTTTAATGTGTATATATAGACATGTTGGTAGAAGGCGACAGCATTACACCTATTAGAGTGCTGGAGTGCCCATTTAGAAAATGAAAAATACAGGGAATTTAAAAACTAGAAAGTACACATATAGTAATTAAACATTATGATGGTTCCAGACCTTTGTATGAGAAATCACTTTCTAAGATATCCACCACAACTTCGCCTGAAAAGAATTAGGTCGGCCACCACAAAATCTATAACTTTTAGCAAAAATTTATTAGAAAACAAAATTTCCTTTTAAATAAGACGAGAATCAGTTTTCTAGCGCGAATGGTTTCCATTATAGGATCATATACGATATTATCAATTCGCGCCCCCATCGTGCACATCTTCTGAATGATTTCCTTCAGAATAACGACATCACTCGATCATATACGATATTATCAACTAGAGCAGAAACCTTGCCAATGTCTTTTCTTGCTAACTGGTAATTTTTAGGGCCTAGGAGGTCCTTCGCAAAAATCTAACTTTCATTTCTTGTAACCACCCTAATGTTTCATTCTAAGTCTGCAACAATGGTCCCTCGGAAAAGGTAAACAATGAAAAATCCTGAAAAAGGAAAAAGCTCTGAAATAAAAGTCAACCACTACTATCAACTTTTGGCATGTAGTTAATATAATGTATGACAGTAAATTCATCATGCTGCAAATGTGTGACCGCAGATCTGTGAGGACATAATAATGTATGTTGCTTTTACTGACTCACTAGTTATTTTTTGGTGTTACACGATCAAGTTTAATATAGTGTTTGTTTTACAAAACAAGGAGAAAGGATACTGTGCTGCAATTGGCCTCAAAATCCATCCTCTCAAGCATCCCATGGTTACTTGTCAGCACAGACACAATCAATTGTTCTTTAGATCAACAATAAGTAATAACACAAACTGACATCACTGACAGAAGTTCTCTGACTTTATTTTAATTCTAGATATAGCACCTGAAAAAATGGAAGATTTAAGACAACATTTGAGCATACAGATAAAGTAATTAGTAAGGTAAATAAATGTTATCATTTATGTGATTAATGACCTAAATTTTTAATGTCTGGACTTCTAGACATGTGTTAGCAGCAACTGCTAGAATCTGAATTAGGCACTTAATAATCAGAACATAATGTTTAACAGACTTAATTACTGTAAGCAGGTGATAACTTGAATAAAAAACTTCTTTTCTTGAACAGAATATGTCTCATGTATCAGAAAAATGCTTGACAACCTTGTACTTGCAAAAGATTAAAAGAGAATGTGTTCAGTGTCATCGTACAAATACTTTTTCTGTAGCATATTATGGTTTTGGTCAAAAGATTTCAAAATGTTGTAAGAAATTGCCAGCAAAACAGTTTTTAAAGTCACCTCCTTTGTTTGCTACAGACTTTCATTTATGTAATTGAGTGCAGATTTCTCTACATCTGTACTCACCAATTACAAAAGGCACATTATTATAAAATGTATCAATACATGGATGGAGCATCTTTGATAGTCACAGATCTATGGAAGATGGCTTTCTGTCTTCATGGAGAATGTGAAAACTTATTTCAAAACAACACTTTTAGCAGAAAGATCTACCTAAAATTCTTTCCATATGAAAACAACAAAGCAACTTTTTAAAATCACTTTTAATGTTAGATTATGCCATAAAATTTTATAAGTTAATCAGGCCACAAGAAAAACCACAGATCTCTCTGTGATCTGTGTAGGGACTATACCATGGACTAAGTTAATTTATACATCTCTTTTTATGCTTCAGACTAATGTTGGGCCAATTCTGCTATCAGTGAATCCTTATCATGATGTTGGGAACCCACTGACACTAACAAGCACAAGAGGCATAGCAATGAGCCCAAAGCTCCTAAAAGTTGTGCAGGAGGCAGTCAGGCAGCAATCTGAGACTGGTTACCCTCAGGCTATTATACTCTCAGGTAAGAATATGACACTTTTCACAAGAGATACAGTCTCCTGTCTTTATTTTAGTACATTATTGTCACTGTGAAATTTCCATTATCTCAATGTTAAATGAATTTTACAGATGTAACATTTTCAATATTTCTATTGATTTTGAGAATGGGATTGGTCATCATAATATATTTGTAGAAACACATACATTCTTGAAAAAGTTATCTCTTATCTTACTTAACAATGCCATATTATATTTTATATTGGAACACACACAGTATTAACAGCTTAAATCTGGCAGCAGATATTTCATCATCACTGGAAGCTTCTCCTGGATGCACATATTCTTATTTATAAATTTCCCTCTATTCTTTTGTTATTTTTTTTAGTCTCATATACTGCACCAATTTTTAAATTTTCTGATTATTTTTTTCTTGTTTTTCATCTTACAGGTACGAGTGGTTCAGGAAAGACATATGCATCCATGTTACTATTACGGCAACTGTTTGATGTCGCAGGAGGAGGCCCAGAGACTGATGCGTTTAAGCATCTGGCTGCAGCTTTCACTGTTATGCGTTCACTCGGCAGTGCAAAAACTGCCACAAACTCAGAATCTAGTCGAATTGTAAGAATTAAATCCATTGTTTTTCATAATTTTTATTTATTTGACTTGGTGTGCTAGCTACTAATGACAAATGTATATCTTTTACAATGCAAATTACTTTTGTAATGAGGTGTTTCTGGGCGGACTTGATCTGAACAACTTTATGATCATGAGATAAAGAGGATACACTCAGTAAATGAGCAAATTAGAAATTATAAAGAAATAAATTGTAAATCAGTAATTGAATTACATATTGATGTGACAGGAAGCAAGGAGAGACTAGGTCAAGGTG
Organism: Schistocerca nitens; assembly: GCF_023898315.1. Classification (NCBI taxonomy): domain Eukaryota; kingdom Metazoa; phylum Arthropoda; class Insecta; order Orthoptera; family Acrididae; genus Schistocerca; species Schistocerca nitens. The sequence goes on along the minus strand of NC_064617.1, from coordinate 923,347,834 downwards.
AAAAAATGCTTAAGAAATGGGAAATAGAGTGAAAGGCAGGAGAGGGGCTAGCTCAGGTGAGAAGTCAGATAAGATACTCTGTTTATTTCATACAATTACAGCAAGGAGATCGTCATGGAAGATACTTGCAGAACTGTAGGCTGTGGCAGGTGATAAAATGATGCTTTAAGGAAACCATGATAAAGTAAAGAGAAGAAGGAAAAGAAAAAGTGAGATAAGTAAAAGTGAGAAAAAAGTAAGAGAAGAAAGAGATAACTATATCATAATAATAATTAAAAATGAAGTTATACTTAGAAGTGAGAACAAAAGCAGAAAGAAGTGGAGGCAGGTCAGGTTCAGCAACAAAATATGAAGACAACATGTAGCAGTGTTTTATTACTGCCACCTGTTTCAGTGTCCTTCTGTTGTTTTATTACTTTCTTTACACCCATTTTCATGTTCAGCTCCCACAGTAGAAATAAAATAGTATAGAGATTTGTAAATAAAAGAAACATTGTACATGTAATGTGTCTTATCCGCTGAGTCACAAATATCATGAGTACATTGGCCTCTCACTGCCATGATGCGAGAAAACAATGTAAGAGTACAATATCATTTAACAAACTCATGCTGGATGCCTTTAGATGTACTGTAATACATTGTAATTTTGAAATACATCACTGTTTTGTTCAAGATTTCCCAGACATCTTCACTTCTGGTCACCAAAATTGCTGAACTGACAAGCTAGCATGCATCAAACAAATTTGCATGACGTCTACTACATGTTTGGATGTGCATATGATTAGACATGCAGCCCAACTGCACAAAATGTGTGGGCGTAACACTGCTTGTAAGGAAAGATTGTGCAGTGGATTTCTCATACAGAAATCACTTTTGTATGTTGGTTTTTGTGAGAACATAGTTTCATGCCTCATGTAAGAAGAAATGTCTACCAGCATGTGTCAAGTTTCAACAACTATTCGAGATTCTGGTTTATTGTTCTGCAATACTGCTTCAGTGCTATGCAGTACCTCAATGGATTCATGTGACTAGGTCCTGAGAGGACAGACATATTGCTTGTTCAACTGTGCGTGATGTACAGGCATGTCACATATGTTGAGTTAGGAAACAGATTTATTTGCAGCAGCATAACTATCCACACACACAGTGTGACTGGATCACCACAACTGTCACAGGTGACCACTATTTCAGTTTCCCTTGACGTGGAAGCAAAGAGAGGCGCACAGAAAGTGACAAAAGACAACACTGGATACAATAGTCACACCATGTTGTCTTTTTAGATGAGCCCCATTTTTGCATACAACACCATAATGGATGTCTTCATATGTGAGCCTCAGAGAAGAATGAACATGGTCAGATTGCATTTGGCATCATCACATCAGTCTGGCACCTGTTATAATGGTATAATGTGCCATTGGCTACACAACACAATCACCGCTGGTTTGTGTAGCTGTTAACTTCGACAGCAGCTTTTACATTTGTGGCATATTAAAGCCAATGGCTCTGCAATATTTTAAAGATCTCAATTATGTTATCTGTCAACAAGATAACGCAACATCACATGTTGCCAGTGCTGTCTTGAACTACCTCAACACAGGGGGTTCTACTATTGCCATAGCCAGCTCGTTCTCTAAATTTCGCCTAATGTGTTGCTGAGAGACTGCACTCCATCACTCATCAACCCTTGACACCCGCATGGAATGATGTGCATAGACATATATCTGTCATACTATATCAGTTTGACTCTATGCTCATCTGTGTTACAGCCATTGTTGTTGCCATAGGTGGTAGCTTTGTGTACTGAATTTTGCACCCTGTATACCTGAAAATCACCTATATTTAACTAATGTAGTCTTCCTATTGTACAGTAAATGCCCAATAAGTAAACAATCTTTATATGCAATTTCTTGCAATTTTAATGCCCACTAATTTACTTTGTAAAGCCCAGAATGATGAATATGCTTGCCATACTACATACGTAATACAGAGCACCATGCTCTACCTTGATTTGGTCTCACTTTGTACATTCTACTTTTAGCCAACAATTGTGGTAAGAAGTTGGACTGGCATATGAGAGGATGATGGTTCAAACTCTTTGTCAGGCCATCCAGAGTTAGGTTTCACAAAAGCTCTTAAGGCAAATGTTGGACTATTTCCTCTCAAAAGGACAGCTGATTTCCTTCCCCAACAAGCTAGCACTCCATCCCTAACGACCTCATCATCAAGAGCATATTTAATTCCAATCTTCATTCCTTTTCTCATTGTTTATATAATAATACTGATTACAATTTCCCCAGTTGCTAATCAGCCATTCTATTTTTTTTATTTTTATTTTTTTAAGATCTATCACTTGTGTCTTTCTGGAGTTGATTCTGTGCTTTAGTCAAATGAATATATTTAAATTTCACATATAGAGATTTAATAACACCATAAGACCAAAAAGGAGATGGATGGACTAGCATCTGAACTAAATTCATACCAATATGAGTCAAATGCTCCACCACATTGCTCTAAGTTCCCTTAGCATAATCAGAGTCCCATATCAGTTGGGATATGTTTTGTTGTTAGTTAGCACTGTTGAGGTAGTATTTTCACAATCCTGTCAACTCCACTAACTAATTTCAGTTCCTATGTTTGCGTATGAAATATTCTCATCTTACAGTCCTCACAGGCAAATGAACCCCCCTGCGGGTCCGGGGATTAGAATAGGCCCGAGGTATTCCTGCCTGTCGTAAGAGGCGACTAAAAGGAGTTCATCCCCCTCACGGGGGTAGTTAGCGCCTGCGTCCGGAGACGGACGGTTTCACGACCTATAATCGTGGTCTTTTTGGTTTCTCACTTCTCGTTTCTTCCTTCCTTTTGTTGGTTCCTTTCTTTGCTCTTCTCCACTTCACTGTCTTCCTTACTCTTTCCCTTGACTCCTCCTTGCCTTCTCATTGCCTTTTTCTCCTTGCCTTCTCATTGCCTTTTTCTCCTTGCCTTCTCATTGCCTTCTTCTCCTTGCCTTCTCCTTGCCTCCTTCTCCTTGCTTTCTCATTGCCTTCTTCTCCTTGCCTTCTCTGGTCTCCGCCTCGGCGTTTGAGACAGTCTGTCCTCTTTCTCCCTCTCTTCTTTTTCCTCTTCTTCCTTCCTCCCTGTGCATGTCTGAAGGCCGACCCACGCGTTCGCACGCGTAGCCGGTGACGGGGTAATGCGTAAGTCCCCGCCCTGGGTAGACATGTAAGGCACGCGCGTACCCCCTGGTAAAGGCCAGGCCCGGGGAGGGGTGATTGCCTGAGCTGATACCTTCTGACCATGCCGATTGGTCCCTCCGTCTGTTTCTCGGGAGGTGTGACCAGAGGTGTAAACATTCACCTAAGGCGGGAGTGCCCTCTGAGAGGGTCCCCACAAGGAAGGAGCGCGCCATCGGAGACGCTGGCAATCATGGGGGATTCCTCCGCAATGGATTCTACTCCATCGCTTTCGACTTCGACCCACAAACGGAAACGTGACCAGCCAACAGTGACAAAAATACTACCGCCTGCCCCACAGTTCCTCGTAGTTTCTCGATCTGAGGACGGAAAGGATTTTTCCTCTGTCAACCCTTTCGTTATCCAGAAGGGCGTAGATGCCATAGCCGGATCTGTCAAATCTTGTACCAGGTTGCGTAACGGTACCTTATTACTAGAAACTGAGAGTGCCTTTCAGGCACAAAAACTGCTTCGGGCCACACTCTTGTACACGTTCCCTGTCCGGGTGGAGGCCCACCGAACTTTGAATTCGTCTCGTGGTGTAGTCTATAGTAGCTCTCTCGACGGATTGACTGACGAGGAGCTTCAATCTTTCCTCGCTGAGCAGGGCGTGACGGCTGTCCATCGGGTCATGAAAAAGGTCAACAATGACCTTGTACCGACCCGGAAACTTTTCTTAACCTTCGATAGTGTTAAGCTGCCATCGCGCATCAAGGCGGGCTACGAGGTTATTTCTGTTCGCCCCTATGTCCCGACACCTACGCGCTGCTACCAGTGTCAGCGTTTCAATCACACTCGACAGTCTTGTTCCAATGCGGCTAAATGTGTCACTTGTGGCAGGGATGCCCATGAGGGTGACTGTCCACCTCCGTCTCCTCGTTGTGTGAACTGTCAGGGTGACCATGCCGCATCCTCCCGCGACTGTCCTGTCTATAAGGAAGAACGCTGTATCCAGGAAATTCGAGTCAAAGAGAAAGTGTCCACCTCGGCTGCTCGCAAGCTATTGGCTAGTAGGAAGCCCACGCTGCTCCCAGCGGGGAAATACAGCACTGTCCTCGCCTCTCCTCGGACTACCCGGGAGGTAGCAACCCAGACATGCGATCTGACCTTCAGCACCACGGTCGTCCGTTCGGCCAGTGCTAAGATCGCGCGGTCGACGTCTCCTCTTCGTCCCATCACCCCACAGACACCAGCCCCTTCATCAGCTTCTGCTAAGACGAAGACCCAGAAGTCAGATGCACGGGCCTTCAAGAAGGAACCGTCCCGTGCAGACTTCCTACGTACCTCGACCTCCCAGCCTTCGTCCGGTACTTCCACCAAACGACCATCCAAGAAGGCTAATAGGAAGCACAGTTCTCCTTCTCCGCCACGGCGCATTTCTTCTCCTGCGCCACCCAGCGGTTGCCGCCCCAGGCCGTCATCCCTTTCGCCTGGCCGCACCGCTGGTAGCCGAACATCTGGCCGTTCACCGGCGGAGGAAGCTCCCCCTCCCGGCCATCTTCCCAAGATGGCCGATGAACCTATAGAACCAATGGATGATGACTGTCCGCCTACTGATAGCGGCGGCAGTGCTCGCTCGAAGCCAGGCCCTCAGCGGCCTTCGAGGTGACCCCTTCTCTCATCTTCCTTTTCTTCCGATGGCACTTATTAACTGGAATATTCGCAGCGTTCGCTCCAACCGAGAGGACTTGAAGTTGCTGCTCCGCTCGCATCGTCCGCTCGTCGTAGCCCTCCAGGAAACGAAGCTACGCCCATGCGATCAAATTGCCTTGGCACACTACACCTCTGTGCGTTTTGACCTACCCCCTGTGGTAGGTATCCCAGCTCATGGAGGGGTTATGTTGCTGGTCCGGGATGATATTTACTACGATCCCATCACGTTGCACACCGGCCTGCAGGCAGTTGCCATCCGCATTACTCTCCCCACTTTTACGTTTTCCTTTTGTACCGTTTACGCTCCATCGTCATCTGCCGTTACCAGGGCAGACATGACGCAACTTGTTGCTCAGCTACCTGCACCATTTTTGTTAACTGGAGACTTCAATGCCCACCATCCTCTTTGGGGCTCTCCAGCATCCTGCCCGAGGGGCTCCTTGTTAGCAGACCTTTTCAACCAGCTCAATCTTGTCTGCCTCAATACTGGCGCCCCTACTTTTCTTTCGGACACATCTCATACCTATTCCCATTTAGACCTCTCTATATGTACTCCCCAACTTGCACGCCGGTTTGAGTGGTATGCCCTTGCTGATACATATTCGAGCGACCACTTCCCGTGTGTTATCCATCTCCTGCAGCATACCCCCTCTCCGTGCTCCTCTCGTTGGACCATCTCCAAGGCAGACTGGGGGCTCTTCTCTTCCAGGGCGACCTTTCAGGATCAAACCTTCACAAGCTGCGATCGTCAGGTCGCACACCTCACGGAAGTCATTCTCGCTGCTGCTGAATATTCCATCCCTCACCCTACTTCTTCTCCACGTCGCGTACCGGTCCCCTGGTGGACCGCAGCATGTAGGGACGCTATACGTGCTCGTCGACGTGCTTTACGCACCTTTCAACGCCACCCTACAGTGGCGAATTGTATTAATTATAAACGATTACGTGCTCAGTGTCGTCGTATTATTAAAGAAAGCAAGAAAGCCAGCTGGGCTGCTTTCACCAGCACCTTCAACAGTTCTACTCCTTCTTCTGTTGTCTGGGGTAGCCTGCGCCGGCTATCTGGCACTAAGGTCCACTCCCCAATTTCTGGCTTGAAGGTCACGAATGAAGTCCTTGTGGCCCCTGAGGCTGTCTCCAATGCCTTCGGCCGCTTTTTCGCCGAGGTTTCGAGCTCCGCTCATTACCACCCTGCCTTCCTCCCCCGCAAACAGGCCGAGGAGGCTAGGCCACGTGACTTCCGCTCCTCGAATTGTGAAAGTTATAATGCCCCATTCACCATGCGGGAACTCGAAACCGCACTTGGCCGATCACGGTCCTCCGCTCCAGGGCCTGATTCTATTCATATTCAGATGCTGAAGAACCTTTCTCCTGCGGGTAAAGGTTTTCTTCTTCATACATACAATCGCATCTGGATTGAGGGACATGTTCCCGCATGCTGGCGCGAGTCTATTGTTGTCCCGATTCCTAAGCCGGGGAAGGACAAACACTTGCCTTCCAGTTATCGACCTATCTCGCTTACCAGCTGTGTCTGTAAAGTGATGGAGCGAATGGTTAACTCTCGATTGGTTTGGCTGCTCGAGTCTCGCCGCCTACTTACCAATGTACAATGTGGATTTCGAAGGCACCGCTCTGCTGTCGACCATCTGGTTACCTTGTCGACCTTCATCATGAATAACTTCTTGCGGAAGCGCCCGACCGCGGCTGTGTTCTTTGATTTGGAGAAGGCTTACGACACCTGTTGGAGGGCGGGCATTCTCCGCACCATGCATACGTGGGGCTTTCGCGGTCGCCTCCCTCTTTTTATTCGTTCCTTTTTAATGGATCGACAGTTTCGGGTACGTGTGGGTTCTGTCCTGTCAGACACCTTTCGCCAGGAGAATGGGGTGCCACAGGGCTCAGTTTTGAGCGTCGCTCTCTTCGCCATCGCGATCAATCCAATAATGGATTGCCTCCCAGCTGATGTATCAGGCTCCCTTTTCGTGGACGATTTCACCATCTATTGCAGCGCGCAGTGTCCACGTGTCTTGGAGCGCTGTCTTCAGCGTTCTCTTGACCGTCTTTACTCCTGGAGTGTCGCCAATGGCTTCCGTTTTTCTGCCGAGAAGACGGTCTGTATTAACTTCTGGCGCTACAAAGAGTTTCTCCCACCGTCCTTACAACTCGGTCCCGTTGCTCTCCCACTCGTGGAGACAATCAAATTTTTAGGCCTTACCTTTGACAGGAAACTTAGCTGGTCTCCACATGTGTCATATTTGGCCGCCCGTTGTACCCGTTCTTTAAATGTCCTCCGTGTTCTCAGTGGTATGTCGTGGGGAGCGGATCGAACCGTCCTACTTCGTCTATATCGGTCGATCGTCCGCTCCAAGCTGGATTATGGGAGCTTCGTATACTCCTCTGCACGGCCATCCATCTTACGCCGCCTCAACTCCATACAACATCGGGGTTTACGACTTGCGATCGGAGCATTTTATACCAGTCCCGTAGAGAGTCTTCATGCTGACGCTGGCGAATTGCCACTCACCTACCGGCGCGATATACTGCTTTGTCGGTATGCCTGTCGGCTACTGTCACTGCCCGACCATCCTTCTTATCGTTCCTTTTTTGACGACTCTCTTGACCTTCAATACGGGTTGTATGTCTCTGCCTTGCTACCCCCTGGAGTTCGCTTTCGTCGCCTCCTTCAACACCTTCATTTTTCACTCCCTGCAACCTTTCGAGTGGGCGAGAGCCGCACGCCACCTTGGCTCCAGGCTCAGGTCCGCGTTCACCTCGACCTCAGCTCGCTCCCAAAAGAGGCCACCCCCGGTTCGGTCTACCACTCCCGTTTTTTGGAACTTCGTTCGAAGTTCAACAACATGACTTTCATTTATACAGATGGCTCTAAGACCAATGACGGGGTCGGGTGTTCCTTTATTGTCGGGGCACAAAGTTTCCAATACCGGCTCCATGGCCATTGTTCGGTCTTCACAGCTGAGCTCTTTGCCCTCTACCAGGCTGTTCTGTACATCTGCCGCCACCGACATTCTGCTTATGTCATCTGCTCAGATTCCCTGAGCGCCATCCAGAGCCTCAGTGCTCCGTACCCGGTTCACCCTTTCGTACACCGGATCCAACGCTCTCTTCAGCAGCTGGTGGACGTCGGTACGCCGGTTAGCTTTATGTGGGTTCCTGGCCATGTCGGTATCCCTGGGAACGAAGCTGCAGATGCCGCGGCCAAGGCTGCGGTCCTCCAGCCTCGGACAGCTTCTTGTTGTGTCCCTTCGTCCGATTTTAGCAGGGTCATTTGTCGGCGCGTTGTGTCGCTGTGGCATGCCGATTGGGCTGCACTTACCGACAACAAGCTTCGGGCCTTAAAACCTCTTCCCGTGGCTTGGACGTCCTCCTCATGCCCTTCTCGGCGGGAGGAGGTCGTTTTAGCAAGGTTAAGAATTGGACACTGCCGGTTCAGCCATCGCCATCTGCTGACGGCTGCGCCGGCGCCGTTCTGCCCATGTGGGCACTTGCTGACAGTTCGTCACATTTTAATGTCCTGTCCCGATCTTAAAACACTGCGCCTCGATCTTAACCTGCCTACTACTTTAGATGCCATTTTAGCGGATGACCCACGAGCAGCTGCTCGTGTTCTTTGTTTTATCAATTTGACAAACCACGCTAAGGACATTTGATGATGTTTTTTAATCCTATGCCTGTCAGTCTGTCTTTTATTGTGTTTTCCCTTTTAGTTGTTGTTGTCAACTTGTGCCTCGCGGTGCATTCTTAGAGTAGTCAGGGCGCTAATGACCATTGAAGTTGTGCGCCCGAAAAAAAAAAAAAAAAAAAAAAAAAAAAAAAAAAAAAAGAAACAGGCAAATGAACATGCTACTTGATTGAGCATGGTTTTGATGTTCCACGCAATTTCCTTTCTGACATCACTTACAATTCACAAACCCCTAACTACGTAATTAAATAGCAAATAAATCTTAACCATGCTGTGCCTAAATAACCAATGAACAGTCTCTCTGTGACATATAGGAAACATCTTCTTGAAGTTGACTTACCTATACATTATCTGTGATAGTATTTACCTGTGACCTGGTTGAGGTTCACTGATGACACTTTTTGGAACTTACTGTATAATTTTAGAATTATCCACTCTTACAGCATTGCTCCTTCCCATACTTTTCCCTTTTTCGTTAAGATGTAACATTCCTTACGGAAGATTTCAAAGTTATGAAATGTGGTGTCCTTACCCAAGACACCATCCACACCCTTATCTAATGCTTCACAATGTTGCTACAGCATTCACAATGTTGCTACAGCAACTATCAAAAACTCCAGTTGCGCCCTTGTGTGATAATCACTTTATCAGACGCTTATGTACATTTGTGCTTTCAGGCATGTGACATCTTCATTTGGTAGTATTCATCACTTACACTTTTTTACTCTGGACAGTGGTATCTCTTCCACCAGCTTAAGTGTATAACTCCATTTCTTTCCCTCTTCCTGCTTTCCATTCATATAGAATGATAGGGCACAGTGGTTAAGACACTCTAGTCCAGTTAACACTAATTGACAGTTGACATTTTTCACCTGCTACTGAAGTGTTGCCATATCAGCTGCCAACTAAAGCTCAGTTTTAGGTGACAGACAAATAGGGCAGGTACTTCACAAATGATGTTTGTGTTGAGTAGAACAATGTTGGAAGCAGCCACCATGAGGTGCTACAGAAATATGGGATGCTCTGTCGACAGCAGATTTTGGGTGACTGATGACTGAACTCTGGCAGATGATGTGTTTTGTAGTCCTGAATTTAAACTCGTGTTCTAAACTAACAACCAGCTCATGATGTGTAGTGTATCTGAGGAAACAGCAGTCAGCAGTCTGTGTCAGAACTAAACTCACAATTGCCACATTCACAGCAATAAAACTAACCTCTAAGGGCAAACCCAACACATAAGAATTTCAGTTTCATTGCTAAAAACCAAACTGAAATTTCTCACTAGCATTGGTTACTTCAAACTACCCTCACAAACTGCCTATTACGAACTGATGAGCAGTCCTGGTAGGCACTTGGTTGCAGACTATAGGTGGCACTGGCAGATTCCAATGAAAAAAAAAAAAAAAAAAGAAAGAAATCACAGGGAAAAATAAGACAAGATGAAAAGATTAATGTGATGACAAACATGATGCAGCAGAGTATTAGAAATAAAAAAAATTACATTTAAACCAATTAATAGAATAAACATAATAATCAAATTCTTATTATTAGATTTAGATATAAGAAAAATTCTGCTGCACATGACGAGATTCAAACCTACAATCTTCTATATGTGAGGTTTATACACTAACTGCTGTGCTACACCACTGCATTGCGTTACAATGTTATATTTAAGATTTTGGACCCAGTCAGAATGATGAAGTGCAGCCCTCAAAAATTCAGCTTCATGGAGTGTAGTGCAAAGCTTATCTAACGTAAGGCAGTCTCTGTGATGATAATAACTGTATATGTGACACTGAGTCATTTCTTGTGTGAAACAGTCCAGTAGCGTTTGGTTAGTGCTGTGTGTGAAATGTGTACTCTGCTGGTCCACTAGCATCATGAGTGTGTGTTTGTGTGTGTGTTTCTGGTATGGTTATCATGTGTGATGAAACACAAAATAAAAGGGCCAGACTCAGGATTCGAGATCTAAACACATTAAGGACAAAAGCCAGAGGAGGAATAGGAAGTAAACTGACCAATTGTTGTGACAGTTTGGCAACGTCGAGCATTTCAGGCAGGATGTTGAGTGTTCTGGTTGTAGAAAACCAGCTTCAACACATGAAGTGTCAGCTATCAAGTAATTTTAAGGATATTTTCCGGGACTGGATCAGACTCTGAATGTGGCTCTCCAGCAGGGATACGACTTCCTCAAATTCTGCCCTGAAATGAGATCCATCCTTCATGAAATCCTCCCCACTCTACCAAGAGTGTCTTTCCGCCGTCCACCTAACCTTCGTAACCTCTTGGTTCATCCCTATGAAATCCCCAAACCACCTTCCCTACCCTCTGGCTCCTACCCTTGTAACCACCCCTGGTGTAGAACCTGTCCCATGCACCCTCCCACCACCACCTACTCCAGTCCTGTAACCCGGAAGGTGTACACGATCAAAGGCAGAGCCACGTGTGAAAGCATCCACGTGATTTACCAACTGACCTGCCTACACTGTGAAGCTTCCTATGTGGGAATGACCAGCAACAAACTGTCCATTCACATGAATGGACACAGGCAGACAGTGTTTGTTGGTAATGAAGATCACCCTGTGGCTAAACATGCCTTGGTGCACGGCCAGCACATCTTGGCACAGTGTTACACCGTCCGGGTTATCTGGATACTTCCCACCAACACCAACCTGCCAGAACTCCGGAGATGGGAACTTGCCCTTCAGTATATCCTCTCTTCTCGTTACCCACCAGGCCTCAACCTCCGCTAATTTCAAGTTGCTGCCACTCATACCTCACCTGTCTTTCAACAACATCTTTGCCTCTGTACTTCCACCTCGACTGACATCTCTGCCCAAACTCTTTGCCTTTACAAATGTCTGCTTGTGTCTGTGTATGTGCGGATGGATATGTGTGTGTGTGCGAGTGTATACCTGTCCTTTTTTTTCCCCCTAAGGTAAGTCTTTCCGCTCCCGGGATTGGAATGACTCCTTACCCTCTCCCTTAAAACCCACATCCTTTCGTCTTTCTCTCTCCTTCCCTCTTTCCTGATGAAGCAACTGTTGGTTGCGAAAGCTTGAATTTTGTGTGTATGTTTGTGTGTCTATCAACATGCCAGCGCTTTCATTTGGTAAGTCACATCATCTTTGTTTTTAGATATATTTCTCCCACGTGGAATGTTTCCCTCTATTATATACATACATTTTTGTACACATAAATGAACATTCTTGTGTTCTCTGTAATAACTGATCCTTCTTAAACATTTATAAACATAATGAACAATGCTTAAATGTGAAATTGGATTCACCATTCAACTGTGCTGAGTAACAAGAGGAGGCAGTTTAGAGACAGACACCTTATTTTTAAAAACATACCCAAAAGACAAATCACAATGAACAGTGACTGTTGTCCTTATTCTATATAACCATGCAGATGTGTTTGGAATTTAATCAAGAAACATACTGCGTGTTTTGGTGACAAAAGTTCTTTCACCAACAAGAGAGCAGGTGCGCGCGCGCGCGCGCGCGCACACACACACACACACACACACACACACACACACACACACACACACACACACACACACTACTTTACTGAACACTGCAACCCTACAAGCGATCACCCTACAAGTTTTTACAAAAGACCACTTGATGGTGCTATTGAGATGTGATATCACTATTGTTTTAAAAATAATTTGCTATCATTACAACACTGTCAACACAGAAACTGACCAATTAGTTTGTTTACAGTTGGGTTTTAAAGAAACAGTGGTGTGAATAAATGGAAATCACCTTCAGAAAACTGTTCAAAATTATTTTACAGTTTTTATCATTGTTGTGCTTCTGTCACTGATGAATTTCGTGACGGTCAACCAAAAATTTTTTCCCCCCAAAAAACACCAACAGTGTATGCAATATGATCAAGAGGATGTACACACTACTTATTGTGAGGCACAGGCATCCTGAGGTGTATCAAAGATTGCAATATATTTGTTTCTTCGTCAATATTTAGCTGTGAAAAGACATGTTCTTAATGACTTCCACAAAATTTGATAAACCTCAAAAACAGGTTAATGTCACTGATGCAAGAAAATGCTCAAAAAATGAACAAACGCAACGTCTGTTAACAATATCGTATTAAGAGACAACACGTGGATATCTTTGTATGAGGTAGAAACTAAGCAGCATTCATATTTTTGAGTGCCCCAAGATGAAGCGAAACCAACAAAACTGGTTCATTTGCAAAGCACTTAAAAAAGGAGAAGATTGCTTGTTTCTTTGGTTACACATTGTTTTAGAAAATTGAAGATTACTTAATACTCATTGGTACACAACAATTTGTTTGGCACAAGTCATTGATGAATGCAGGAAAAATAACTGAAAACATCATCTCATTCTTTACTTTGACAATGCCAGCTGTCACACAGGAAATCAAACACTTGATTATTTGATAAAGGAAAACAATGATTAATGATTCACTGTCCATATCCACATTAATTACCAACCATGATGTCTTTCTATTCCCTTATGTCAAACAAAAAAAATGTGTAAATAGTTTTTTCATCACCTCAAGAAGATGTTGAATCCTTCCTTAAGTTTGTTTAGTTACCCACTTGAGAATGGAAAAAATGTTTCCAAAATTGATTTGATCACATTCAAAACTCTATAAATTTTAAAGGCAAATATCTGGAGTAGCAATAAAACTATTTACAGCAAATTGGAAAGACCACATAGATAATATTGTGGGGAAGGCGAAACAAAGACTGTGCTTTGTTGGCAGAACACTTAGAAGATGTGACAAACCCACTAAAGAGACAGCCTACATTACACTTGTCCATCTGTTGGAATATTGCTGTGTGGTGTGGGATCCTTACCAGGTAGGATTGACAGAGGACACTGAAAAAATGCAAAGAAGGGCAGCTCGTTTCGTGTTATCACGCAATACGGGTGAGAGTGTCACTGAAATGACATGCGAGTTGGGGTGTCATTCACTGAAACAAAGGCGGTTTTATTTGCGGCAAGATCTATTTACGAAATTTTAATCACCAACTTTCTCTTCTGAATGCAAAAATATTTTGTTGACACCACCTATGTAGGGAGAAACGATCTTCATAATAAAATAAGAGAAATCAGAGCTCAGACAGAAAGATTTAGGTGTTCGTTTTTCCCAAGCACCATTCGAGAGTGGAATTGTAGAGAAGTGGTATGAAAATAGTTCGATGAACCCTCTGCCAGGCACTTAAGTGTGAATTGCAGAGTAACCCTGTAGATGTAGATGCAAACAGGGGTAGTTGCACTCTGGAATACAGAAGGTATATGTTAGGAGGTACTATAGAGAGTTAATAGATTTGTAAATCTGATTAAAGGGAACAGGGGCACAGAGAAATACGACATTGGAGGACAGGGACTGGTGGAATACTGTGTTGAGGGAGATCCTGAGACTGAAGGAAATGGCAATTTAGAAGAGATGGCATTTTGTGGCAGGCAGGGAACAAGATGGAGGATGATGACCAAGTTGTGAAGCAGTCATTCAAGTTGAGCACAGTTTGTTGGTCACAGTTAGTTGATGGTTATTCAACTAGTTTTATTGAACAAGGTGATGCTTCAGGTAAGTCAGTGGCTTCACATTTCCTCAATAAACAAAGAAGAATTTTGCCAAGATAGTTCCCTTGAGAATGACAAGGCTAATTGCTTCCTACAGTCCAAGCTCGTGCTGCGTCTCTAATGAGCATTTTGTTGACTGAGTTAAAGCTGTAAACCTCCATTTCATAACAAATAGCACCTTTAGGAGCAGCTAATGGTGACCCAATGCATTTCATAACAAATAGCACCTTTAGGAGCAGCTAATGATGACCCAATGCTGTGTCAACAACGTCCCTTCAGTTATGTTATTTTCATAACCATACACGAAATCTGTCCTGAAGCAAGTTATTATCCCAATTTCTGTCAGTATCATTAAATTATGCTGTCCTTATATCTCCTTTCTTTCATTCCTTCTCATTTCAATATCCATCTATCATCCATGCACCCTATCCCGACACACATATTTTGGGTCCTAAAATTGGTGATTGACTGGAAGAATGCTTAGACTCAAGATTATCTGATCTGAGGTACCTTCCATGAATTTTTGCTTCTACTATTTAAACTCACTTTCTTCGTATGCTTGTATCGTGTGTGTGTGTGTGTGTGTGTGTGTGTGTGTGTGTGTGTGTGTGTGTGTGTGTGTTATGTTGTAATCTGGCCATATTTTGGTATCTCTTGAAAGATGATTTTTCCATCTGCTTTGTGAAGTGCAGTATTAAAAGTTTTACCAATATCCATCATTCATGTTGCAAATCACACATTCTGTGATAAATATTGCTGCTTCTCTTCAGTAACTTTCAACTTTCTAGTTCCACTTTTGTAGGAAAGTTCATGTTTGAACTGTTTTTTTTTTTTTTTTTTTTTTCTTACAGGTTACTGAATAATATACATACCATCAAACCAAACTTTATGGCTTGTTTCTTTTCAGGGGCACTTCATTGAAGTTCAGGTAACAGATGGGGCCTTGTATCGAACAAAGATCCATTGTTATTTTCTGGATCAAACTAGAGTGATCAGGCCATTGCATAATGAGAAGAACTATCATATTTTTTACCAGATGCTTGCTGGGCTTACCCAAGAAGAAAGAGGTAAGTGAAAGTACATTCATAAATTAGAATATATTTTGTGAAGTCCTCTGCTGAGGACAGCCGTTTTTTGTTGCTAGCCAGATTTAGGCATTGGGTCCCTATGAAACAGAAATATGTGAACATCAAGCAAGTACTTTCTATATATTTGCTCCCAAAGACATACATGTTAGCAGTGCACACTACACCAGCCTGCCATAACTTTGTCTGTCACCTTGTCTCAATTAATTACATACTTTCCTAGACTTGGCAGCATTTGTCGAGAAAGAATAATTCTTAGTCCATTCCTCAGCTAGTCGGACAGATTTTCTACTAACTGTTTACAAGCACAGGTGGCCAAGAACCAACAAGTTGAGGCATTCTTCAATGAGTATCCAGTTTTACTGACATGGCATTTTGTCAGCGTTTCCAAGATTGTGACAGCAAAGACTGTCCACAGGAATGCTGTGTGCATGCACTGCTCCCTTACAACTCACAGTATTTCTCTAAAAGTTGATGCTCCAAATAAAACATTAAGTAAAAGGCTAGTCTCACACATTAGGCAAGAGATATCTGCAAACAAAATCTGTTGTATAAAATGCCAATTCTTAATTTCTATACTGAGGTCTTGATACCTCAACTCAGCATCCTGTGGTAGATGAAAATTCAAACATAATGAATGAATATAAAAATTATATCAAATCACACAATACCATGAGGAGTAAAAAAAAATATAATCTTTATGAAATGTGTAAAACCTGATGTTTAGAAGGAAGCTGACAGTCCACCACCCTTGAGGGAGAGGGGGGGGGGGGGGGCGGAAGCCAACCAACCAAACCCCCCCCCCTACACACACACACACACACACTTGCTGAAATAGCACTTGTGAAGTAATTTTAACTAAAGTATAAAGAATTTTAGAGGGAGTCTTTTGCCTTGTGCAATCCTGACATACTGTCTTTCTTGCATCTCTCTTCCTTATCTACTCAAATTCTAAAACAGCAAAATTCATCCACCTCTTCAAGAGTTTTTTAAAATGAGCATAAACTGTCTTGTCTGCAACAAATCTTTATTTTTGTCATTGCCGGTTTTGGTCAGTTAACGACCTCTTCAGACCTCATACCATGTCGGTAGGTGGTGGCGCTGAATGCAACATGCGTTATGAAATCCGTGAACATCAACTGCTCACTACTGCTGTGTTGTGCAAACTATAGACATCAGCTAGCACATGTTACATTTCATAAAGTCATGCAACTCCATTTCAATTCGCCTTCACTGACTACTGCTATGTCATTATCAAACTGAATCATGCATATTTTGTGCCTGTGACAAACAACCCCCATTCCCCACCCCCACATTCAGATAACCCTTTAATTATCCAGATGTGTCTTGTAAGGTTATGATAGTATGTGTATTGTCTTTTGGAGCTGTGGACCTCTTTGGATCAAGTTAAACCATGTCAGGTCTCACTTGGCATGTGGAGTATTGTGTGATTGTTTGAAGTTAGAAAATTACCCAGAGTGCTTAGTAAATGAAAAGGAGAAAAGCATATGTGTGTAAAAATTGCTCATCATCAGAAATACACTGTCCAGTCACATTAATGTCACCACCTGTCAGAAGCCTGAATAACCACCTTTTGCAGCATGGACCACTGCAAGACATGCAGGAAGAGAGTCAATGAAGACCTGATAGGTACCAACAGAAATGTGGAGCCATCCCAAATCCAGTGTTAGAGACAGCTGCACTAGGTTTCTTGCTTGAGGATTCATGATGTAAACAGCCCAATGAGGGTGGTCCCAAATTTCAGTCTTCATCGCTGATGAACAGCAGTCAGCATGGGTGCATCAACCAGGTGCTTGCTGAGGATGCCGAACGGTCATTGAGGAGGCACTGTCAATAGCTCCTTAGTTTAGTTGGGTGGTCAGTTGCTCCACAGTTGCGTGTCTATTCACCCGTACACATCTCTACAGCTGTCATTCACCCCTGTCATCTATGGCCCATGATCCATCACAGTTGCCTTGGTGCCAGTTTTGGACAGCACCATTTTGTCGTGGATGGTATACTTCAACCAAGGCAACATGTGAATAGTTTACAAACATAGTCTTTTTGATAATGTTTCTAATCTTGACCCAAAAGCCAATGATCAAGCCCTTTAGGACATCAGATAAATCACTTTGTTTCTGTATTATGACAGCTGCACTGTTTTCTGGGTTCCCCCAACATGGTTTATATACCCCTCACTGGTAGTGTTACTACCTGCTGTCTGTGAGTGGTTGTTGCACATTGACATCAAACGTACTTGAATTCTGTTTGCTGTCTCCCCACATATAGTCGCTTACTACAAGAGCTGATGCAGATACCGGTTCTTTTCATGTGAGGCTTTCTGACTAATGTCTTTCGGGAAGATTCAGCCTCTGTATATTTAGAGGGCTTGACGGTGGTGAAGTGTATGGTCGAAATCAGTTGCCAATAAACTAATAATGAAATTACAGCTGATGGAAGTGTTAAAATTGTAATATTGAACACAGGCAGTGATCACATTAATGTACCTAAACCGTGTACGTATTTAGTGAAATTTTGATTTAACTGTTGCCTTCTAAAAGTTGTATGGTTCCAGTCTTTAAAGTAGTAGTGAGTTACTCAATATATGAGACTTCAGTTCCTGTTCTTACATACCTGTAGCTTACAAGTGGCTACTAGTGATTAGGACAATCTTTGGTGAAGAAAGACATGGGGTGAGAATAAACTGAAAGCATTATATTAAAACTAAAGTGATGGTGAAGAGACTAACTGTTATAACTTTAATTTGAACAAATATATTTCTAGGAAGACGCAATACATGAAAGTCACAGATCAAGTAAACAGAGTAAGACATGTATAAACTTGAACAGTCAAATCATAACTGAGTCCAAGTCTAACGGCCGCTGGCTGGCTGCTTAGGTGGCGCTGCTGCTGCATGTCTGGCAGACAGCGCCGCATGTGGAGGACGCACGTAACTGCGCGGCGGCACTTTGAAAGATTGGCGAGTCACAACACTTTTCCCCCCTTTGAATTTTTTGCACAGGTCTTGATGGGGGTGGCCTGTAGATTGCTAACGTCCATAGGTGTTGTTTGACTGGCCTTAAAAGTTTCGAGGAGCAGGCTTCCCGTACGGACGGAAGTGTCCCTGACAATAACAGGTCGAGATGACAGGAGACGTGGGGGTTGAATCTGCTGGAGCCCTGTACACCAATCTGCCCGTTGTGGCAAGTCCGGTTGTTATAACAGGAGACATGGGCGATGTGTCCGCGTCCGTAGGAGTAGGAGGCGAGTAGAGTTGCTCCGACAGATGATGGTCATCTGGTTCCTGCATGGGCACGTCTCCTGGTGGCGTCAGTTCTTCTGCTGGCACCGATATGATGGTGAGAGGACTGCGTTGTGAGGAATGAGAGATTCCAGTATCCCGAGCGTCAGGTAGAGCCGAAGGTGGTGTAGCGGCATCCGGAACAGGCGTTGCCGGCACACGAGGCCGAAGCTGATCCGAACGACGCACTGCAACACCCATGTCCGTCTGGATTTCATACAGGCGTTGGCCACGGTGTCGTAAGATGCGCTCAGGACTTCATTTTGGCCACCTGCCATATCCCCGTACCCATACAAGGTTGTCGGCAGTGAACCGGCCAAGCGAAGGCACCCGCAGCCGTGAAATGGAAGGCCGCAGAAGATGAAGTAGCGTGCGGTGCTGTCGGCCATGTAAGAGATCAGCCGGGCTGTGGGCGCCCATGGGGGTGAAACGGTAAGAAGCTAGAAACTGGAGAAGCGCATCATCAGCAGAAGAAGTCAGGAGTTTCCTCATATGAGCCTTAAATGTGCGGACCAGTCATTCGGCTTCACCGTTTGACTGTGGATGGAACGGAGGGGCCTTGACATGCATGACGCCGTGACGGGCACAAAAATCCGCAAAATCGGAACACGCAAATTGTGAACCATTATCAGTAATAAGAGTAGAGGGAAGGCCTTCCGAAGAGAAAATGCAATCTAGAGCATTGGTGGTTGCAGCGCTGGTAGGCGACGTGCAACGGACAATGAAAGAAACGTTAGAGTAGGCATCAATAACGAGAAGCCAATAAGTACCTAAAAAAGGTCCCGTGAAGTCAGCATGAATACACTCCCGGGGCTTCTCAGGCGAAGGCCACGATGACAAAGATGACTTCGGGGTGGCGGCCTGTGATGCACAAGGGCCGCAGGCAGCGACCATGTGTGTGATTTCAGAGTCGATGCAGGGCCAGTACACATCACAACGCACCAGAGATTTTGTGCTAGAGACACCCCAGTGCCCGTGGTGAAGGAGGCGCAAGACCGAAGCACACAAATGCGCAGGTACCACAACATGCGGCGAAGCATTTTCGGTGGAAAGGAGGATAACACCATCCCTAGCCGTGAGGCGGTAACGCAAAGCGTAGTAGTTCTGCAACGGATCAGAGGTCTTAGTGGATGGACGATCTCGCCAACCCTTCTGAATACAGCGTAAAACCCGGGAGAGGGTAGTGTCAGAACCCGTAGCAGCTGCCAGCCAATCCCCAGTGATGGGGGAACCCGGCCACAACCCACTGCTCGGCAACATCCAGGTGGAAACACGAAAGTTCATCCCTATCAAATGACAGATCAGGACCCATGGGAAGGCGAGACAGTGCATCAGCATTCGCATGTTGAGCTGTCAGCCAGAAACGAATCTCATAATTGAAACAAGACAAGTAAAGAGCCCAACGCTGGAGGCGGGTGTGCAGCCTTGACGTTGATGGATGAAATGAGGAAACAAGTGGTTTGTGATCCGTAACAAGATGATATTTGGATCCATAGAGAAAAACACCAAACTCATGAAGAGCATAAATAATGGCCAAAGCTTCCTTTTCAATTTAAGAATACTTTTGTTGGGCATCTGTGAGCGTTTTGGAGGCATAAGCAATGGGTTGTTCAGAACTGTCACAAAAACGGTGCGCAAGGACCGCACCGACCCCGTATTGAGAGGCGTCCGTGGCAAGAACAAGATGTTGGCCAGGTCGATAAGTAGCCAGGCACGGGGCCTGTTTCAGCATAGTCTTCAATTTCAGGAAAGCCGCATCGCATGATGCGGACCAATAAAAAGGCACTTTTTATGCAACAGGCGATGCAACGGCTGAGCCACCAAAGCAGCAGACGGTAAAAACTTGTGATAGTATGCCATTTTCCCCAAGAAGGCCTGCAGTTCCTTAACAGATGTAGGGCGAGGAAGGGCATCGATCCCAGCGACAGTTTGCTGAAGCGGACAAATACCATCCCGAGAGAGTTGAAACCCCAAGTACGTGATAGATGCCTGAAAAAATTTTGATTTCTGAAGATTACACTTAAGACTGGCAGTCTGTAAGACATGAAAAAGTGTGCAGAGATTTTGAAGATGTTCGTCAGTGGTGGAGCCAGTGACAACAATGTCGTCCTGGTAATTTATACACCCAGGGACAGTGAGCAATAATTTTTCCAAGAATCGCTGAAAGAGAGCAGGGGCGCTGGCAACCCCGAACGGCAATCTTTGGTATTGATAAGAGGCCAAAAGGCGTGTTAAGGAACAGAAACTGCCGGGAAGCAGCGTCAAGAGGAAGCTGATGATAAGCTTCTGGGAGGTCAAGTTTAGAAAAATACTGTCCTCCCGCAAGTTTAGTGAACTATTCTTCCAGTTGAGGCATAGGGTAAGTGTCGATAAGGCATTGAGCATTTACAGTGGGTTTGAAATCGCCACAGAGACGAATATCACCATTTGGCTTAGCAACGACAACGACAGGAGAGGACCACTCACTGGAAGTGACAGGAAGCAAGACCCCTGAAGCAGTGAGGCGATCCAGCTCCCATTTGACCTGATCACGAAGGGCCACAGGAATGGGCCGAGCCCGAAAAAACTTAGGCCGAGCAGTGGGTTTGAGCATGATATGAGCTTCAAAGTCATTTGCACGGCCTAACCCAGGAGAAAAAAGGGACAAAAATGTCGTTGACATGGAATCCAATTGAGCATAAGGAATAGTGACAGTCATCTATGGAGAACCCAAAAACGCGAAAGGCATTGAAACCAAAAAGGTTCTCCGCGTTACTATGGTCGACCACAAATATGGGAACAATGCGAACGACAGATTTGTAAGATACCTCAGCATCAAATTGTCCCAAGAGAGAAATCTTCTGTTTATTGTAAGTCTGTAATTGCCTAGTGACAGGTGACAGGATTGGAGAACCCAACTGAAGATATGTCTGAGAATTGATGATAGTGGCAACAGAACCAGTATCCACCTGCATGCGAACATTTCAACCAAGTATTTGGACAGTGAGGAATAACTTCCCAGAAAGGGAAGAAGTACAATTGACAGACAACACAGAATCAGAGTCAGCGTCATGTTCATGAACATCATGTATGCGGTCGGATTTGCAAATGGATGACACATGACCCTTTTTTTTGCATTTGTGACACACGGCCCAACGTTGTCGACAATCTTCTTGTGAATGTTTCATAAAACACCGCGAACATGACGGAAGTTGCCATGGGTTTTGCTGCAGTTTCTTAGAGGTTTGTTTACGGTTAGGCCGAGGCTGCACTTGGGAGTGTACTGCGGCCATGTCGGCCGGCGGGGACACGCCACACGCTTCGTCAACATCGCACAGAGGTTTTATTTCCCCGACGTCGCCCCATGCCTCTATTTGGACTCCAGTGGTGCGAGAAATTTTAAAAGACTGAGCGATGGACAGGACTTCATCTAGAGTCGGATTTGCCATCTGAAGGGCACGTTGCCTAACTTCTTTGTCAGGCGCCGATTGGATAATAGCATCCCGTACCATCGAATCGGCGTAGGATTCTTTGTGAACTTCAGTAACAAATTGACACTTTCTACTGAGGCCGTGAAGTTCAGCAGCCAATGCGCGATAGGATTGATTCGGTTGTTTTTGACAACGATAAAAGCCAACATGAGAGGCTACCACATGTGTTTGCTTTTGAAAATAGACGGACAGAAGTGAGCACATTTCAGCAAAGGACAAAGATGCAGGATCTTTCAAAGGAGCCAATTGCGACAACAACCAATACATTTGAGGTGAAATCCATGAAAGGAACAGAGTGCGGCGAAATCATGAATCGCATTTGTGAGAAGCGTTTGCTGTTCTATGAGACCTTGCAATAGTTGCTCTAAAGTAGCCTTGGAAACATGTGGGTCAATGATGGAAAAGAAAAATCCCATCCTCGTCGCCAATTGTTATAACTTCAAGTTGAACAAATATATTTCAAGGAAGACGCAATACATGAAAGTCACAGATCAAGTAAACAGAGTAAGACGTGTATACACTTTAACAATCAAATCATAACTGAGTCCAAGTCTAGCGGCCGCTGGCTGGCCGCTTAGGTGGCGCTGCTGCTGCATGGTTGGCAGACAGCGCCGCATGTAGAGGATGCGCGTAACTGTGCGGCAGCGCTTTCAAAGATCGGCGAGTCACAACACTAACATTATGTGCTGACAAGAGGTGGGAGGGTAGGTGCTGTTGAGCAATGAGTAGGAACCAGCATAACAAACAAACCACATGAAGGATGTGCTAAACGAACTGTGAAGAGAAAAATTGATTATGTTTATCTGACAAACAACAGAAGAATTTGCAAGAACACTGTTGAGCAGTTTTCAAGATTGCAGAATACAATATGCTTTATAACCATGGCAGTTAAAGACAACAAGAAGTAAATCTTGCAAGAAGCAACACTGTAAGTTTGCCTAGCTTTGCAGCAGTATAATTATTATGGCTAACAGTTGCATTTTAAAGTGTGAAACAGTGTGTGAAGATTTGAGCTAACTACATTTATGATATGTTAGAACTGTCTCACGCATTATTGAATTCAAGTGGTGATTGTCAAGCTTAGAGTATTGCAAATTATCATTATGGCCAAAACAGGAGAAAAGTTAAATGGAATAAAAAGGGGTGAGGATGCTAACAAAATCGAACAAATGGACATGTCCAGGGATTCACAACAATTGGACAGTAGCAAAATCGGACTGAAGAAAAATCTTACTTACAGTATGACACCTTGTAAAAATCAAGAAAAACAGGAAATTTTTAGTATTAAGCTGAAAATACAAAATCAGATAAAGCATTAATGGATCTAATACAGTGATGGATGGGAGAGAAGGATGAATTAGAGGTTCAGTGGATAAAAGAGGAGGAATGGAAGGCATAATAGATGTTGGAGGAGAACAATTGGAAGGCATAATAGATAAAGGAGAAGGAAGAATGGGAGACACAATGGATAACAGAAGCAGAAAAATGAGAGGTGTAGCATATAAAACAGAGGAGCTGTACTGGAATGCATTATATCACCAACATCAAGAACACCATAGCAGAAAAATATGAGAAATGTGATGAATTCTATAACCAAGTGGAAACAATGAGGAATTAAATTGTCAGGAACAATAACAAGACCGAAGCAGCAGTACAGCAATGCTTTAAAAAGAAATAACTTGCAGAGTTGGATAGCATACACAATGATTTCATGACTCATGTTTAAGTAACATTGACATGACTCTTGTTTAAGTAACATTGACAGATTTGATTTCAAAGACTCAGCCCAATTGTCACATTTTTGGCGAACTTCAAAGGGCACTAGCCCACCAGTTAGGTAGGTGAGGAAAAGATAAATTTTGTATCAAAAAAGCTAATGAAAGAGACAGTTGCGAGGCACGTAGAAAGGTACCTGTATGCATATTTTGTAGCAACATATATGGAAGAATGCTTCTCTGAAGAAAATCTGTTTGAAATAAGGCTGATACTAGTAAGCAGACTGAAATACTGGAGAAGGAATAAATCAAGAGTAAAAAAAGAACAGAATGGGGGAGCAGGACAAAACAGAAGATTCATGACTGCTGTAACTGACCTGACCTGGTTATTCACCTTCAGTCACCTCATTTTCTATAATTTTGAATCATGCTCCTGTTATTAAAAGGTTGGACTGACATTTGTTAATGAATGTACATGAGACTGTACCGCATAGTTTTCAGTTCATTCAAATTTATTAAAATACAATTTTAATTTTATGATTATTAGCATTTTAACAACCAGGAGTCTCAATATTTAAACCAGATTGGTAAGCTACACCAATCGGTAATCAATCTGACATGTAACTGGTAGGTGATTAGATCACACATACACTGATGTGGTGCACCTAGGTACTTTTCACACACACACTTCAGACTCAAAGAAAGATATTTACATTTTGATGATTGGTAGAGATACAAACATTTTTTGCAATTTGTTTACCAGTCAGTAATTCAATGAAGCAGTGCCCTGCAAAAACTATTTACAGATGAATGGAGGAATAAAACTCTAAATTGTATATTATGTTCTTAGTATTAACATAAAAGAGAGCAAAATTAGTTAACACAGAATTATAAAGAGCAAATCAGTAAGTCAGTTTAACAGTGGGCCACATAATGGGAAAATTCACAAAATAAAAACTGAATAATTACGAAGCCAACAACCTTCCTTGTGAAAGTGGGCATTTTTGTAATCAGAAAAATCAGAGCTTTAAAATTATGCGACTAAATTTTGCAACTAATCATCATGTTGGAACCCAAAAACTTTAATTAAGAATAATTTCTTAAATAGGACGTTTTTGGAAAAATGAAGATATTTACAGAAAACAAGACAATGAGGGCCTTAAAACAAGCTATACCATCTGAGCCAGAAACATTTATTAGCTCACTGCCAATTTCAACTGCCTATGTTTTTTTAAGAATCTTAAATTACACATATTTCTTTATGGAAATTATTTCCAAGTAAATTAATTACAGTATTTTTGTTAGGGATTGAGAAACTACATAATGAACAATTAATTTTTATGAAAGAAGGCCTGAAAAAGAAACTATTTTATATAAATGCTTCATGTGTGTTTCCTGCAAAGCATGATCAGTCAAAGGAAAAAAATTATATTAATATCAGAACTGACACAAGAACAAACAGATGGGTCCATCTTACTCTGTTACGTCATCTAAAGGACTAAACGTATTTCACCATGTGGAAAGGAACAGAAGAAAGGAGAAAAGGGCAAACTACAAACCTTGTTATGTAGTAGTAACAGCCAGAACACAGCAATGGTTGATAAGAATTTTACAGGTGTCCATCAGTTTATTAACCTTAAAAGCAATATCTGCAATGAAAACAGGATGAGGAATGCAACAATTAGGTAAAAAAGGACTGTATTTGAGGGAACTGATGCAGCAGAAATGAATCAAATAACAAAGAGTCTCTGTAGGTTCAGAGCAGGGCTGCCCCCACCTCCAAGTCAGTGAGTTGCACTGGTGCCAGACATGAACTCTGTGCAAGTGCAGCATGAATCATCTCATTCCCTAGTTTTATGGCAGATGAGACCACCAGACAGGACTTTGTACATGTGTGGGAGGTGCACCATCAGTCATACTGCCAATGCTGGTTGACTTACATGGAAGGGTTGATTTTGGTCCATGTTGAGTAAGAAACACCATACTCTGTAGCACAGGTGTATATGTGCACTCAGCCTGCCCAATGGACAAGACATGTCATCTTGCAAATAACCAAAGAGTAATTTGTGTGTGTGCCCGCGCATGCACGTGTGTGAAAGTGAAACATAGAGTGATTTTCAATTGAATCACTGATTGCAGAAACAGCATTAGTCCATGCATGTTGATTTTGAAAAAAATGGAAAAATAAGTTTGTGGGCCTGAGTATTCTATTTTCTTTGACAGCTCTATTTTACTTTGAACTAGTGTCTGTATTCTATTTTCTTTGACAGCTCTATTTTACTTTGAACTAGTGTCTGGTGATGTCCAGACACTATTTTCAGTGATGTAATGATTAGATTATGTTGTTGTTGTTGTGGTCTTCAGCCCTGAGACTGGTTTGATGCAGCTCTCCATCCTACTCTAGCCTGTGCAAGCTTCTTCATCTCTCAGTACCTACTGCAGCCTACATCCTTCTGAATTTGCTTAGTGTATTCATCTCTTGGTCTCCCTCTACGATTTTTACCCTCCACGCTGCCCTCCAATACTAAATTGGTGATCCCTCGATGTCTCAGAACATGTCCTACCAACCGATCCCTTCTTCTTGTCAAGTTGTGCCACAGGCTCCTCTTCTCCCCAATTCTATTCAATACCTCCTCATTAGTTACATGATCTATCCATCTAATCTTCAGCATTCTTCCGTAGCACCACATTTCGAAAGCTTCTATTCTCTTCTTATCTAAACTATTTATCGTCCACGTTTCACTTCCATACGTGGCCACACTCCATACAAATACTTTCAGAAACGACTTCCTGACATTTAAATCTATACTCGATGTTAACAAATTTCTCTTCTTCAGAAACGCTTTCCTTTCCATTGCCAGTCTACATTTTATATCCACTCTACTTCGACCATCATCAGTTATTTTGCTCCCCAAATAGCAAAACTCCTTTACTACTTTAAGTGTCTCATTTCCTAATCTAATTCCCTCAGCATCACCCGACCTAATTCGACTACATTCCATTAGATTATATAATGATTTAAATACGCAAAGTTTGTGGACATGTGCTGTTTCTGAAATCAATTGGTTGCCAAAAATGTAAGTCTGTGTTATTCAGCAGTTTATTTGTAAACTTATTATGTTCAGTACAAAAATTGTTATTATTAGGCTACATAACAGTTTCTGAAGATCAGCTATATTATTTCTCATTACCAAAATTCTTATTTTGTGTGTACATGACAGATTCTGAACAACTACTTTTAACTACAAATTGCAATCAGGTAAATAGCAACCTTAGTGAAATATTGCTTGTACCCATGTCTATTATTCACTGTCAGGCTCCCTGCTGTCTACTGAAGGCCAGTTGTAGAGAGCTCTGTAAAAGGATAGGTGCTCTTCAGGGATATACAGCTCCAATTTCTTGAGGTCAGCTATTTTCTTCTCACTTAGTGGTACACATTTTTCGTCTGCTGCAGCCGTCAGTAGAGTTACTGCTGTTTTTAAATCAAGAAGTAAACGAAAAGTGTGCATCACCAGGCTTCCAATGTATGATTTTGCAATGACGTTCCCACTACACTCACTGTTGAATTCAAATTCCATGAATTCTGAAACGGTGAAGGATTGTTTCTCATTCCTTGTGAGCACTTTGCTGTTCATTGTTTCCAAAGACAAGGCAATGCGTTTGTAAAATTTAGGCCACCACTGTTTGAAAGCCAGTACAAACTCTGTTGAAACAACTTTAAACTGGTATTTGTTAAAGGTACTTGCAGCAACAATAAGTTCTACAAACTGCATGATGCTATAAATCCTATTGACAGTTCTAATTTTCCTCTTAATCACTGCAAAGTCCCTGTCACAGGGTAAGAATGAATGGCCTCTGACCGGGAAATAATGATAAATTCTGAGTAAACGCTGAGATGCTGCAACTGCCATGAGCAACCTGACCATAGAATTATTCTTATTCTGCCCTGGGCAGCCATCTGAAAATATATGCAGGTATTTTATGTTTGGTGGCAACTCATTTCGTATGTAATCCAGCAGAAACGTGCAGACCTCATCGGGACCCTTCTTTGCTACACCT
Organism: Schistocerca nitens; assembly: GCF_023898315.1. Classification (NCBI taxonomy): domain Eukaryota; kingdom Metazoa; phylum Arthropoda; class Insecta; order Orthoptera; family Acrididae; genus Schistocerca; species Schistocerca nitens. The sequence goes on along the minus strand of NC_064617.1, from coordinate 923,320,036 downwards.
TCATGATAAATGTAGAATGTTGCATATCCTGTCTTCAGGTTGTGGATATTGAATACAGTACATTGAGTAGCCGAAGGTAGAAAACTTCCTGAACTGGAATGGTAGGAAGGGACAGATTTTGCATAAAATCTATGGCAATACCTGCAACATCCTCGTCTTTTTGACACAATATTTGTACTTCACGAATACGAGCAGAAAACTCTGCAGCCCTGCGTTTATGAACCATCATTTGTGCAGCGGCAACCCTCTTAGCCTTTCCATTCAGTATTTTGCTTCGTAATTTATTTTGAAGCGCTTCACAAGTACCACATGTGTCAACTTGTGGTCAACCAAATGTAAGTGAAAAACGTTCTTTGAATATTTTTAAATAAAATTAGTACTTAATATTACTTGCTTGGGGATGTCGTAATCTGAACTGCTCATGCATGATTTTGACATTAAGTTGGCTATTTAAATAATGCTGTTCTCTTGTGCCATAGTGCGTAATTTTTTGTGGATAGGAATTTATGTGATCAATTATCAAACTTATTTCTGCTCCACCAATTTGATTTCCCGATGCATTTTTACCCCTCTGGTCACTAGGCGACTTTCCACAAGCAAGCAGATTGCTTATCCTCCTTACCCTTTGGTTTGTGACACCATGGATACTTAAGAAAGCTTTCTTGCATACCTCTGATCATCCAGTGCTGGAATTAATAAAATACTAAAAATTGTTGTATCTTGGTTTGCAGTTGCCTCCTTCTGGTAATCTTCTTCGCCTTCTGGAAATATTACCTACAGTAATCAACCCTTGGAGATAAGAACCTTGTACGTCCTTTGATGTCATGTTGTAGGAAAGTGAAAATACTTCATTTCTTTCCTCTTCAGGAATTCTTCCAAAGCAGTTACTACGACATCTACAAAATTACACAGATATTTCAGTCACACAATAAATCATTAGTTTACTATTTTACTGACGTATAACCTCCCATATTAGAATATTACTTACTTGCAGTCCACACCAATGCTTTTCTTTGAAACTAACTTTCCACTGTAGTTTTTGTACTCTAAACCTTTGATTCGCGACCTTTTTATGATTTCACGCTGATACTCAACATTCTTTACACCTTTTTTCCTCTTTCTACTGAGAAACCTAGTGTAATTGGCCATACCACTAGAGTCAACATAGCTACACAGCCCTGTCCAGAACCTCAGTGATGCTATTCCTGCATGTCTCTCAGCTGTCTGCACTGCAAACGGTGGTTGTTCAGTCTTCCGACAGTTGGTCACATTAATGTGACTGGACAGTGTAAGTATGGTGGATTGTGGAGTATGTATGTAGATGTAGATGTTGCACATCTATTTGCCCATACACATTTCTGCAGCTGTCATTTAACCTGTAACCTACGGCCTGGGGTGCCCTACAGTTGCCGCAGTGCTAGTTTTGTAGAGTGACATTTTGCCACGCACTGTATAGTTTAACCAAGGTGGCCTGTGAACAGTTTAGAAACTTACCTGTTTTGGAAATGCTTCCACCTTTCACCCAAAAGCCAATGATTGTGCCCTTTTGGAAGTCAGATAAATCGCTTTGTTTTCATATTTGAATAATGGCAGCACTATTTTCTAGGTTATGGTGACACACTTTAGTTACCTCCACTGCAAATGCTGTCACCTGCCATCTGTGAGTTGTTATTGCATGGTGACATCAAATATATGCAGTGATCACATTAACATGACTGGACCATGTATTTGTCTGTGTGCAATGTATCTATATTAGCCTGTTTCAGTTTTATATTTATCTCATGACATATTTCCTCCATCCATTCTTGTTTAGCTTTTCTTAATTTTTGGGCAATTTCATTTATGCATGATAGTAATATTTCCAACATTTGTACATTTTCATGATTTCTTTATTCATTCCATGGATGTCTCTCTTTCCCTGCCTTTTTCAATTGTAGTATTTTTTCTGTTAACTTTACTTCTTTTATGGCCATTCCATCAGTTTTCTAGACCAGAAACTCCATGAAATGACATTATGTCTTTTCTCATGCATTCTTTCAAGGAAATATGAATCTGGTGTTCCTTCAACTTGTATAAATTTCACGTGCTTTCCCTATAACTTACTGCATTATCTGCCATTTCATTTGTACTAGTATGTGGTTACTATCAATATCAGTGGATGGACAACTCTTATATTTCTTAATTTGATTCCTGAATCTCCACTTTATTAAAATAAAGTCAGTTCAATATATCTGATCACCTGGGACGTTCCATGTATGCTCTCTTCTCAACGGTTTCTCAAAAAATATGTTTCCAGTAAATAAATCATGCCAGCACAGAATTCTATTAATCTTTCTCTCTCCCATTTCACTTGCTGAGACCAAACTCTCCTGCTATTATACATTCCCTACATTCACCTACAATTCCATTCCAGTCTCCCGTTATGATAAATCCTTGTCCCCTTTGACACATTCTAGAAGTTCATTAATATTATCACCCATTTCTTCAGTTTCACTGCCATTTCTATTCATTGTTGGTACGTATGATTGTGCGATTAAAATGTATGCTGAATTGTTTGCTGCAAATAATCCTGTACATCATTGCCAGTTTCGCTATTCATTACTATTCTGACTCCTGTGCTACAATTATTGGACAAAGAGAATAATCTCCACTCAAAAGCCGGATTTTCTGGTCATTGCATCTTGCTGATACCTAGAATACCTTATTATTATTATTATTATTGTTATTATTATTATTATTATTATTATTATTATTACTCCTCCTCCTCCTCTTCCATTACAGCCTCTGTAGGCCCTTCATGGACTACAATGCCTCCATCTCCTCCCAGAGACTCTTCATCCTTTGCCTTCTTCTCTCTTTCTCTTCTTCCATGATATTCAGTGTCTTATTCTCTTTCCCGTTCCACTCCTTTCCCTGTATCCTTCTCTGTGGTTGATCTCTAACATGTTGGTTGGTGTATGCTTGCTCCTCCATTTTTCCTTCCCTACTGCCTCAATCCCCAGCCTTGACCAGTCCTTCCTGAGTTGGGCAACATGCTTTTTATAGTTCTGTCCATGTTCATCCTGATCACATGATCCACAAATTGTGCCCTTTTCAGTCTACTTTCTACTGATATTGTGCTCATTCTCTGTTACAGCACTTTTGTAGGTATTTGCAGTCATCTTTCACCACCTCTTTTAGAGTCCAGGCTTTTCCGTAAGAAGTTTTCTCTCTTCTTTCTCTGGCTGTTCTGCACCATGACTTCCTAGTTAGCGACTCAACCACATACAGAACCATCGCCCATTAGCATTTGACCTTGGTATTCATAGATATATTATTATTTTTGTTATGTATATATCTGGTCATACAAATGACTGACCACACCCACTTCATCCTATCTATTATTCCATCGTTGCTCCTGTTTCTTCCTGTTGCCATCCCAAAACTCATTAACTACATGTGTTTGCATGCCCCAACAGGTCACAGCACATTGGGACAATTCAGATTAAGTGTAAGGGTGAGGAGTGGATGGGGGGGGGGGGGGGGGCTCAGCTTTGCAGCACGTCCTAGGTCAGTCTTCTTCAGCAGCGTGGGGTCAGGATTATTGATTTAGTGTAGCCCCATTTTGAGACCACGTTATGGCGGATACTTTCGAATAATGTTGGGCGAAAAAGTTCTGCACAAAACTACTCAACCAAAGAAGCTGCAGAAACTCACGAACTGCTCTAATAAACATAATAGGAGTCTGCTGTTTAATATGTGTGAGTTACAAGGTGGATGAAATAGTTTAAGTGGAGCCAGGAAGAGGTGGACAATAACCGCCATTTTGATGGCCATGATCAAGCCAAACTGATGAAAATGTGACTTGTGTGTGTGGATTGTCGAATGCTGACCATCCAATAAGTGTCCGACTGTTAGCTATCACTCTGAACATTCTGGAAACTGTTGTACATCACATTGTTACTGAAGAACTGAAATTGCAAAAGATATGCAATAAGCTGGACCCCAAACTGTCAATGAATGACCAAAAGGCCAATTGAGTGTTGATCACAAATGAACTGAAGGAATGTGTGGAAACTGAAATGGATTACTGAAACAATGTTATTACTAGTGATGAAATATGGACATCTCAATAAGACCCAAAGACGAAATGCCAGATTGCCAAATGGCAAGCCCAGTGTCTCTGAAACAGCAGAAAATGAGAATGAGCAAATCCAAATTGAAGACAATGTTGACTGTCCTTTTTGACACCAAGGATGTGGTTCACAAAGAGTTTGCACCTCACAGACAGACCTTAATGCTGCGTACTAAAAGCATGTTCTGGAAAGACCTCAGAAATGTGTCATCACCACACAAAAAGACACTGATGCTACCTTGCTGCTGCATCATGGCATTGTGCAGAGCCATATGTTTCTCTGCATCCATGAGTTGCTGGTGAAACATAAAGCGTCGACACTGCTGCAGCCAACCCTACAAACCTAACCTTGCTCTGGCCAAATTCTTTTTGTTCCCCACAGTCAAGAGTACTCAGAGGATGCTTTTTTGAAACCATTGAGGCTATCCAAGTGGCTGTGACAACAACTTTAAAGGAGATTCCCTTGATGACATTTGAGGGGGCATGCCAGGCATGGGAGAGTCAGTGGAAAAAAATGTAGAGAAGCTTATGGAGAGCACTTTGAAGAATATTTGACCCTTTGCACACATATTGTTAATAAATATTTTTTTAAATATATTTTATGCCTTTGGGGCACATCTTTTATTCTCCAAGATATTTAAATTTGTCTATCTCTTGAAAAGTGTATTCCTGTGTTTTCCTGGTTGCTTCAGTGTCTTTGTCTTGTTGATGATTCTCAGTCCTGCACTTCTGGCTATCTTGCTTCTGTTATAAGTAGTCGTGTAGTTCCCTCTCATCTGCTGTTCATCAGGAACCTTCCGAGAGTCTGTCTGTTGATGGAGATGCATCCCTTTATGAAGTCTATGAAGGCTGCTACCATCATTTTGTTCCTTAAGGCCATATACTCCATCAGTCATTTCGCAGTAAAGATCTGTTCTATGTATCCTCTTACTTCCTTATACCTGCTGATTGTTTCCAACTGTACTTTGGATCTATTCTTAACCAGTCTTCACAAAGAGCCAACCTCTTGAAGAGGTTCTTGTATAGTAGCTTGCATTCTTCTTGTCTCTGTTCTTTTGTTGTGGCACTTTGATCATGTTATTCCATCTGTTTGGTAACCTCTTCATCCTTCCAATCTTCCCTGCTTAGAAGTCATCACTGTGTCTCTTCTGTGTCCATCTCTAATTCCATTTCAACTTCAAGTGGTTCATAGTTCACCTGGTTGTGAAAGAACTTTGCAAGTATCCTACAGGTCTTCTTTGCACTAATGACCAGTTTCCCTTTGTTCTCTCTCATAAATAGGCCCCTACCATTGTGCCTGTTTCCTTGAATACATAGCTGTACCCTTTCCATTGGCACCTATTCTTGTTTCTCACACTGCCTTAGCATTCTAATACTCCACATATCCACCCTAATTAGCATCCTTGTCTTATCTGATAGCTCCTGTGGAGTAGCCTTCACCCAAAGATCTGATTTTTCATTGTTTTTTGGGGTGTGGGGTGGGGGGGGGGGAGGAGGGGCTGTTAAACCTGGAATATTCTTCTAGGAAGGAAATCATCAGGACATTTTTAGCAGACAACTGCATGTAGTAGGAAAATATAATACGGTGGAACACAAAATTGTTAAGGCTTTCGCTGGCAGTTGTTGACAAATTTCCTGTTGGCTTCTGTCTCAGGTTCTTTGATCGACATTCGTCTGATGATTTTTCTGACATTTTGCCAGCATGAGTGGCTGGCATTGTCAAAGTTTCACTCTCCATTGCTGGTGGTTTGCCTTCCTCATCCACAGTCCAGCAGCCATGCCACAGTAGTGTGCACATGTCACCCTCTCCACCTTTCCCCCTCTACACACACACACACACACACACACACACACACACACACACACACACACAAATCACATAGACCGTTCTAACAAGTTTATCAAACAATGGAAACTCCAGGTAGGAATATCAACAATGTAGGAATAGACATTGCTAAAGACACATCAAATTGCTGAGGGTACAACTAAAAGACACTTATATAAATATTTAGGCCATAGCCTTCATCAATAAATGACTGAGATGCTGGAATTGGGGGTCATGTGTGCATGAGGTGTATTTTAACAAGTTTCTCGGTTTCCATAAGTGAATTTTCCTTATGTGTGTGTGTGTGTGTGTGTGTGTGTGTGTGTGTGTCAGGGGTGAAGAGAGTGTTCAACTGTGCAATGTGTGTGAGTGCATGTGTGTTTAGCATGTCATCTGCTTTTGTACACAAAAGCAGACATGATATTCAGAACTAATGACACATGAAGCCAAACTCTGCATAGCAAACAACACAGACTGCTGACAACAATACCAATGTTCACTGCATTTTCTCTCAGGTGAAGGTTGGTAGCAACTTGCAACAGGAGAATGTTGACCGAGAGTTGTTGTGTCCAGCACTTTTGTCAAGTCTGCTACTCCCATCATCCACCACACCAAACACCATACTGCAGTGTGGAATTAATATTTTGCAGTTTTTCCTTTGGGAATTTTTAAGTAATAATCTTTTTTTGTTTTTTTTTTTTTTTTTTTTTTTTTTTTTTTTTTTTTTTTTCTTTTTCGCTTTACAGTGAAGCTGAATCTAGAAGGATATTCTCCACATAACCTCAATTACCTACAGTGTGGGGACACACGACAAGATGAGGTGGAAGATGCAGCAAGATTTCAGGCTTGGAAAGCCTGTCTAGGTAAAGTATCTTATATTCAGTTAATAATGATGATGTTGATGATGATGATGGTAGTAGGAAGGAAAAGGATGTCTAAATTCCAAAATTTGGTACTACTAAAATCCGGCTACTGTTACTAGCAAATGAACTGAACAACATTGGGGAAAATTGGCACAAGTTCATCAAAATCTCATATTCCTGTACAAAAGTGGGAAAACAACCTTGGTGGAATGAAGATTGTTAATATGCAGTAAAATCTCAAAACAGAGCATTCAAAACATGGAATGAAGCAAATCAGAAAATGCACAGGATAAGGTCCCGACAACTAGAAAGAAGCTTCAAAATTAATTAGATGAACAAAAAGACCATATGAGAAACATCAGGTCAACATAATAGAAGATAAAGTTCGATGAATACCAGTGCCAAAATATTTGTTTCAGGAAGGAAAATGGAAACAGTTGCGAATAACAGCCTAAATGGTGGAGGGTGATGCAGATAATTCAAAAAAGCTTCTCCATTGCCATGGACCCACAGAAATATTTATACCAGAAATTCCTCCACAGACCAATCCAGATTTGCACAAGCCAAATGAAGAGGAAACTGCTACACATATTACAAGGTTACAAAATAACTACATCTGGTGAAGGTGGAATTGTTGCAGAGCTGCTGAAATCAACTGCCCCAAAAACTTTAGAAGAAATTGCATTGGTCATGCAAAACATTAGCCAAACTGAGAAAATTCCAAATGACTGGAAAACTGCACTGATACATCCATTACGTGAAAAGCGAGACAGAATGGATGTTAGTAATTATAGATGGATTTTCCCTCTTCCTTTCGCATACAAAACTCTATCTCAATGACTTCTGGAACGAGCACAACAACAACTTGAACGCAAAACTGTTGAATATTAAGCAGGTTTCAGACCAAATAGATCTTGCCCAGAACAAATTTTAGCTCTGAAACTAATTATTAGGCATCTACATCTATATCTATACTCTGCAAACCACTGCGAACTGTGTGACAGAGAGTACATCCCATGTTTCCAGTTATTAGGATTTCTTTGCATTCTATTCGCATATAGAGCATGGTAAGAACAGTTGTGCTTGCTGTAATTAATCTAATCTTGGTCACATGATCCCTATGTGGGCAATACACAGGGGGTTGTAATATTCTCCTACACAGGGGGTTGTAATATTCTCCTACAGTCATTCAAAGCCGGTTCTTGAAACTTTGTTAGCACTCTTTCTCGGGATAGGTTCTGTCAGTCTTCAAGATTCTGCCAGTTCAGTTTCTTCAGCATATCTGTGACATACTCCCATGGGTCAAACAAACCTGTGACCATTCATACTGTCCTTCTCTGTATACATTCAATATCACCTACTAGTCCTATTTGGTATGGGTCCCACACACCTGAGCAATATCTATAATGGGTCACTCAAGTGATTTGTAAGCAATCTCCTTTGCAGACTGGACTGCATATCCCCAGTATTCTGTCAATAAATCAGAGCCTACCGCCTGCTTTACCCACAACTGAGCATATGTGATAATTCCATTTCACATCTCTACAAGATGTTACACCCAGTTAGTTTGTCAGCAAACTCTTGAACAAGCAGCACTGTTGGTAGGGAAAGAGGCCCTTCCAGGAAGCACCATGCAACTGCCCTACAGGCACACCCAAAATCAGTTGCCTGTTTCCTGCCAGCATGCGATGATTCACATTGATTCTGTTTATGCGATTTTAGTTACTAGCATCAGCCACTTCAGTTTGTGTATTCTGTGATGTACTTAGTTTTTCAGAAGTGATGGATAAGCATACTACATCACAAGAAAATACACACAATACAAAGAAGAGATATTTTCAGAGTAAAGAGCGTTGAAACATCTGTAATGTAAATACAACTTGTATTAAAGAGTTGAAACAAAAAGAACTGTGGTCAGTGTTGGCTGTCCCAAACAATGGGGTTAATTTTTTTTACAAAAGTCAGCCTTGCCAAAATAGGACACATCGGAAACAAATGTGAAAATACAGCACAAAGTTTACTTGGATTGCCAAGAGAGAGACTAACGATTTTAGGAGGAACCCATTGTTACAGATAACTATAAAAATTGATAATTCGACAAATAATGGAGGTATTTTACATCAGTCAAAAATATAGTGCCAACATTATGCAAATTACATTACTTACTCCAACAAAAGAAGAAAATCCATTTTTCCTGGCAGAAAGTTATTTTGCACATAACACTGCATGAAATGGATTTCTGTGGAAGAGATCTATAAGTAAAAGTGAGGTTCTGGTAGGAAGAACTGATGTAATTGTCTGGCAATGCAAATGTTAATGTTAAGTTATGAAATTAAGAGAGCAAGACAGAAATTTCTTTTGCATTGGCAGTACTTTGATGGACAACATCAAAAAAATCCAAAATGTGATTAAAAAAATGTAATACGTTAAAAGGTACATATTGCAGGTGCCCTCTATGCCACATATGTTGCTGTTGTTGTCTTCAGTCCTGAGACTGGTTTAGTGCAGTTCTCCATGCTACTCCATCTTGTGCAAGCTTCTTCATCTCCCAGTACTTACTGCAACCTACATCCTTCTGAATCTGCTTAGTGTATTCATCTCTTGGTCTCCCTCTACGATTTTTACCCTCCACGCTGCCCTCCGATGCTAAATTTGTGATCCCTTGATGCCTCAGAACATGTCCTACCAACCGGTCCCTTCTTCTTGTCAAGTTGTGCCACAAATTTCTCTTCTCCCCAATTCTATTCAGTACCTCCTCAATAGTTATGTGATCTACCCATCTAATTTTCAGCATTCTTCTGTAGCATCACATTTCGAAAGCTTCTATTCTCTTCTTGTCCAAACTAGTTACCATCCATGTTTCACTTCCATACATGGCTACACTCCATACAAATACTTTCAGAAACGACTTCCTCACACTTAAATCTATACCCGATGTTAACAAATCTGTCTTCTTCAGAAATGCTTTCCTTGCCATTGCCAGTCTACATTTTATATCCTCTCTACTTCAACCATCATCAGTTATTTTCCTCCTCAAATAGCAAAACTCCTTTACTACTTTAAGTGTCTCATTTCCTAATCTAATTCCCTCAGCATCACCTGACTTAATTCGGCTACATTCCATTATCCTCGTTTTGCTTTTGTTGATGTTCATCTTATATCCTCCTTTCAAGACACTGTCCATTCCATTCAACAGCTCTTCCAAGTCCTTTGCTGTCTCTGACAGAATTACAGTGTCATCAGCGAACCTCAATGTTTTTATTTCTTCTTCATGGACTTAAATACCTACTCCAAATTTTTCTTTTGTTTCCTTTACTGCTTGCTCAATATACAGATTGAATAACATCGGGGACAGGCTACAACCCTGTCTTACTCCCTTCCCAACCTCTGCTTCCCTTTCATGCCCCTCGACTCTTATAACTGCCATCTGGTTTCTCTACAAACTGTAAATAGCTTTTCGCTCCTTGTATTTTACCCCTGCCACCTTTAGAATTTGAAAGAGAGTATTCCATTCAACATTGTCAAAAGCTTTCTCTAAGTCTACAAATGCCAGAAATGTAGGTTTGCCTTTCCTTAATCTAGCTTCTAAGATAAGTCATAGGGTCAGTATTGCCTCACGTGTTCCAACATTTCTGCGGAATCCAAACTGATCTTTGCCGAGGTCGGCTTCTACCTGTTTTTCCATTCGTCTCTAAAGAATTCGCGTTAGTATTTTGCAGCTGTGACTTATTAAACTGATAGTTCGGTAATTTTCACATCTGTCAACACATATAATTCACTCAAAAAGGGTATAAATTTTTTGTGGTATGTTTAATGTGGCCTAAACACACACAGAACTCATGCCCATATCAGTCACAAAACCTGAGTTAAATGCATAGGAAAAAACAAAACTTTGAAAAATTACCTGAAAAACATGGATTTTTGAAGTGTTGTAGCACAAAAGGGACAAGTGGTATCCAAGTCAAATTTCACACAGTGCATAAGTAGACCATAATAATATATATCTCAAAATTTCAGCATATTATTGCAAGACATTTGTGTACAATGGAAGTTGACAGATGTATTTGGTGATGTGGCCATTGTTCCACAACACAATTTTGTAAAAACGTATCGTAAACTGTTCTGCCTCTTCTTATCCTCTCCCACAACTGTTTAATCACTAAGCAACAACATATAGACAGATTAACACAACCTATCATTAATGTTTACTACACCTTAACTGCTAAAAACAGGTCGATTGTGCTTCGAACAGAAGTTCTCCCACACTTTAGCTACTGTACTCTGTACATTGAGTGGCAATTGTACTGTCTTCCTGACACTGTGGTAGGAACTGGAACTGTCATAAGAATATGTTCAAAAAGAATCCAACACCTCTCTGCCAAACGTGACCAATGAAATGATCTTGCTGGTCCTGCTGGTGCCATGAAGTTCACAAATACATCACCTTCTGCTTCACAGCACTCTGCAACACATCCTAAGTACCATTTGTCATCATAAACAGCAATAACATAGCAACCTGGTTGTATGTTGCTGCTTTTGCTTCTGAATCCTGAGTCAGACACACTGTGAAGACACATGTTGTGCATGAACCTATAATTATAACGGGACAGTCTGCTCATCTGCACATTGTCAGAGTCCGCTGGAGAGAAGTGATGATGGCTCCTTGTACCTGCACCACTTTTAACGTGTTCTAGTCTGCTTTTTAGCAACTCTTCAACTGCTTTCACCTCATCTTTCGAAACATAGAATGATTGTATGCCAGAGATATTTTTCTGTACCCAGGTAAGTAATTGAAGAGGTGTTAGAATGTGACCTTCTGTAGGGTGCTGCAGACTAGCTCATGATGCCATGCGCTTAATGGTAGCACCAATACCATCATATACATTTATACCATGACTTAATGCGAAAAAATTCCATTCTACGTGAATCTGAAAATCATGGTAATGCATGCATAAATTTTTGAGATTTTTACAGTTTTTGTACTGACTAGCTGCCCCATCACTGAAGTATTTTGCAAAATGTATGTGAGGCAGCTTGTTTTTCACATATGCCATGACAGTGCAAATGTGGGCATGAACTGCAATGGCCTCATGAATTAAACAATCACTAAAAATGCACAGGTTCATGACAGACACATCACCTGATTCACCTCTATAGTAAATTGCAAATGGCTGGAGAGTTGCTTGACTGTTGTCCCAATGACATCCTTGGATGGCATCTTGAACTATAAATGCATAATTTTCAGAAAAGTCTAGTACTACTATAATTTCATCTTGTTTCAAATTATCCTTACAAAACTGGTGATAGCCGATCGTGCTGTTCCTGTGAAGCTGTGTTGGTCAGGAACTGATGTCACACACTAGCAGCTTCATTGCACCTTTGTAATCCAGACCAGAATCCTTTATAGCAGCAAACATCAGCTTAGCATTTTGATGCGTCTCACATACACAAACAATGTGTGTGCCCCATGCACTTACAGGCACAACCCATTTTGGCCGAAGATTGAAAAAAGATGATAAACCTACTTTCGTATTGGGATACTTTTCCTTGAATTCTACATATAGTTCTGATACGTTGCATAGCAACCATCTTTTTTGCATCTGTACATGTACATTTCGCATTTTCACCATTACATAGTTTGTTTCCCCCCCCCCCCCCCCCAGGCATTATTCGGCTGTAGTCATTATTTTTATAAAACTCTGACACTAGCGCCTTTATTTCTAAACTCAATTGCTTACCCTGAGCCTGCTGAAGTTGTGGAAGCACTCTTTGGGTTGCTTTTATTTTCCTTGCTTGCTTTACCATATATGTAGAAACATTGAATTCCTTGGCAGTGTAGTCAATAGACCAGCTGAAAGGTGCAAGGGTAAGAATAGCTACTTTTTTCTGGGGTGTGGATATGCCACATTTTTCTTTCAAATCATGCACAATTTTGTCCAAATCAGAGCATTTCTGGCTTGATTTCTGTTCCTTGGGAGTGGATAGTTCTTCCTCTTCCACCATTACTGTGTCAGCTATTTTGTGTTTTAATTCCATTTGAGCTTCTTGTAGTTTTCTTCTACCATAGCTGGGCCTGTCTCTTTTCCCAACTTTGTGTGTCGTCATGGGGGACAAACCAAGAGCAGTCACTGAAGTATTTAATTGCTCATCCATTGTGGTTGTAGGTGGCTGATACTCTTCATCACTGTCATGTAAATTATCAGAATATTCTTCATTTTTTTATCAGTGTAACACACCTGGAACATAACTTTTGTCCTGGTTTCATGTTAAGTCCCATGCACTGATTCACTTTCAATACTCATTTTATATCAATTTCTCTGAGGCTACACTTCACTGTCTTCTTATGAATCCGAAATGGATCAAAACAACTTCTTTGTAGGAAAGCATACTTATCCAGAAACACTTTCATATCATGATAACAAACACTAAAGTTTCCTGCACCTGTACTTCTTGTGCCCACAGGCTGTATCCCGGATCTCCATAGCAACAAATCTTGGTCAGATTCATCCAGATCATATAGTACAAAGCGAATGTGACATTTTGTTCCATATGTTGTTTTATGACATTCAGATGCTTGTCCTCTACCAATACTGCAACTTGTTTGAACAAAAGGATCACTAGTACACTCATCTGCCTCCATACTGACTTTCCACAACAGTACTGTCCAGTCTGAACTAAAATCTTAAAAACATGAGTAACCTGTAATTGTTGCTTGTTTCCTTTATTGTTCCTGCCTAACAATGACTCATTCTGTCCCTGAAAACTACCATTGTTTAACTTTCTGTTGCCTAATGGTTCCCAACAATTGCTGCAGCTTTATCTGAAACAAGCTGTCTGCATCATCACTATTACTTGCTAAATTGTGTTAAAAGAAACGTAACCAAATACATCTCTGTCAACTTTTATTGTACACAAATGCCTTGCAATAACAAGTTGAGATTTTGCCACATATTATATTATGGTCTACTTACGCAGTGTTCGAAATTTGGCTTGGATACCACTTGTCCCTTTTGTGCTACCACACTTCGAAAATCCATGTTTTTCAGGTAATTTTTCAAATTTTTGTTTTTTCCTGTGCATGTAACTCAGGTTTTGTGACTGATATGGGCATGATGAGTTCTGTGTGTGTTTAGGCCACATTAAGCTTACCACAAAAAATTATACCCTTTTTGAGTGAATTATATTTGGCATAGAGGGCACCTACAATATGTACCTTTTAACGTATTACATTTTTTAAATCACATTTTGGAATTTCTCAGAAATATGTTGTTGGTGTTTTGATTCATGGAGTGTGTTCTCTACGTGGATGTTACTCGGTTCTAAAAATTTCACTGGACTGTGTGGAATAGTTCCAAAGTTATTAAGACCTGAATTTGGGTCTGAAGATAGATTGCCAGATGCGGGTTTCAATTTCTGGGTCACGCCACCTTCTTTCATAAGCCATAATTCTGGAACTAATTGGCAGGAAGAACTTAAAATTTTGTACATGAGTGTTCCACACTTGATAGCATTGGTGTGCTAAATTTCAGCCAAATCTGAGACTATCAGCTGGAACATTTTCTCAAATTGGTGGAATTGATATGGCATGACCCTGCTAAGAACCCTGAAAAACGCAATATCTTGTGGCGCAAAGTGGTACTTGCTGCCTTCCTTCGGCACTGGATGCTGAGGAGGGTGGAGAAGTGTCTGGTGGTGGCAGCCGTGAAGTAATTCCACTGGCAATGGTCCATCTCATGGATGTGAATGATAGGAGGTGAGAAACAGTTGCAAAGCTTGATCCCTGGTTTGTGTGATGCGAAGTTTGGCCATCTGCTCCTTGAAGGTTCTGACAAAAAGTTGCGCTTCACTGTTTAACTGTGGATGGAATAGTGCATTAGTCAGATGCTGTATGCCATTGCAATTACACACATTTTTAGACTGATTTGACGTGAACTATGGGCCACTGTCCGACACTATGACTTCAGGCAAACCTTTGAGGCAGAAAATGGACAACTCCTGAACTGTGCTATGTGACGTTGAGTTTATACACACAGCAAAAGGAAACTTGCTATAAGAGTCTACCACAATCAACCAACGAGTGTTCCAAAAAGGTCCTGCAAAGTCTGTGTGCACATTTTGCCATAGTGACTGCGACAGGCCAAGCAGAGAATTTTTGTGGTGGAGCAGACTGATTTTCCACACATGCATGACACTGTGATGTCATCTGTTCTATTTGGGTGTCCATACCCTGCCAACTACAGTGTCAATGCACTGTTTCACACAAACAATCCTTGATGAAGTAACTGCAACACTTCTTTTGCAAAGATTTGGGGATCAACACACGTGACTGTCCACTGTCATTTTGAACAAGAATCACTCCTTGCTGTACACCAAGGCTATGCTGACATGCAGAGTATCGGCGCACTACATAATTCTTTATGCAATGCAATGAGTGAGACCAAGATGTGCGAATGGTTTTAGCAAAATGTTCAAATCTGAACCAGCTTCCCTGGCCTGTGAAATTCTGCTGTAGTTGAGATGAAAGGACTGAAGCAATTCAGAATCCCAAGCATTAGTGTGACAAGAAGATGCAGCAAAAATGTCAAAGGCTGTATCAAGACCAATCAGAAGACGTGAAAGTGCATCCGCGTTACCGTGTTCAGCTGTTGGACAATACACAATCTCGTACTGATATTGAGACAATAACAAAGCCCATCTTTGCAATTTTTGGGCAGTTCATACAGGGACTGGCTTCATTGGATGAAACAAGGGCTTCAATGGCTTGTGATCTATTACTAAGTAGAATTTTCTGCCATGCAAATAGTGGTGGAATTTGGTTACACCATACACAATAGCCAATGCCTCTTTCTCTATTTGTGAATAGTTACACTGTGCTTTGGACAACGCTTTTGATGCGAAAGCAATAGGCCTGTCCGTGTCACCAATTCTGTGCAAAAGCATGGCACCAATTCTGTAGGAAGAAGCATCAACTTTAAAGTGAACCAAGCATCACTGAGCAATGCATCTTTAAGTTTTTGAAAAGCTTCTTGGCACTCATTTGTCCAAACAAAGGGGACATTCTTGTGATGCAAGCAATGCAATGGAGCTGAGATTTGTGCAGCATTCAGTATGAACTGAATATAAAAGTTCATTTTCCCTAAGACTGACTGCAGTTCTGTGACATTGTGTGGAACTGGCAGGTCATGTATGGCTAGCAAATGTGACTGAAGAGGATGTACACCTTGACTGTTTATAACATTACCAAAATTCTGTAACACTGGGTTAAAAACAATCACACTTGTCCAGTCGACACTTTAGTCCTGCATTAGATAACACGTGAAACAAAGTACACAAATTTGCAAAGTGTTCTTCAAGTGTACAACCTGATACGACAACATCGTCTGAATAGTTTGAACAGTTTGGTACTTGAGCAGCCAGCTGTTCCAGATATCGTTGGAAAACGGTGGGTGCAGAAGCACTGCCAAAAGGCAAACATAAATATTTAAACACGCCCAAATGAGTGTTCACAACACACATGGTTTGAGATTCTTCATCTAGTGGTATCTGAAGATATGCGTTGCATAAATCAATTTTTGAAAAGTAGCAACTAACTCCTAATCTGTACACGAGATCCTCTGGGTGTGGAAATGGATAAGTATCAAAGTTTGTGGTTGACTGTAGACTTAAAGTCAACACAGAGGTGAATGTGACCTGAAGGTTTGGGGAACAAAACCAGTGGACTTACGGATTGACTAGCTTGTATGGGCACAATAGCTCCATTATCTTGCAACTCTTTAAGTTCAGTAGCTACTTTGTCCCATAATGCAACAGGAACAGGTCTGGCCTGTCAAAATTTCAGCTGAGCATTGTCTTTCATAGTAACATGTGCAACAAAATTGTTAGCCTTATCTAAACCTTCAGAAAAGAGTTCAGGGAATTCTTTCAGCAAACTAGCTACAATGTCTTTGACACTGAATGCAGACCGGTTAACACATTGTCCTCAATTTTAAACCCAAACAAATCAAACGAATCAAGGCCAAATGTGTTCTCACAATCACGTGATTGTAGCATTGTGAAAGTCACAGTTCACTTATACGAGCGATACATGGCAGGCAAAGTATGTTTTCTGTGAACAATGATGTCTTGTCCATTATAAGCTGTCAGGTATGTGCTAGTTGTAGACAGGTGTGGGGAACCTGACAGTTCGTATGTGTTACGTTTCAGCACTGTAACAGAGGCACCCGTGTCCAACTGAAATTTCACACGTTTTCCACTAAGATGCAAATGAACAAAATGTTTGTTAGACTGGCATAGCACTGAAGAAACTGTTCGCTTGCTAGTTTTGCTAATGCCTGTGGCAGGCATTGAATACACTGCATTGATTACATGGGGCTTGTGACTAGATTGTTATGAGTGGGCACAATTCCTATGTTTGTTTGGCTGGTTCAAATGGCTCTGAGCACTATGGGACTTGACATCTTAGGTCATCAGTCCCCTAGAACTTAGAACTACTTAAACCTAACCAACCTAAGGACATCACACACATCCATGCCTGAGGCAGGATTCGAACCTGACTAGCCAGTCTGTCCATTTTATCAGCTGGAAGAAAAGTTCAAATTCAAAATGGATTCCGAAGATGCTGTTGAGAATTTCAGTAAAATATAGGCACGCTGTATAAGCTTTGTTTCCATACATATAAAAGATACCTTTCATATTCTCTGCTCTATTATTTCTCTGTACTCTACTTGATGGTCACTGTGCTAAATGCTAATTCATATTCTCAATTTCTCACATATATCTTTTAGTATTTATATTACAGTTACTAGAACATAGGGTACACACATTATAAATACTTTTGTTTGGCATTACATCTATATTATTCATTTTTTACTAAATGTACACTACAAATGCATCCGTTTCTAACCAGACTGGAGCCTCATTTGGTTTCACTAGCCTGGACCTCCGATGGGCTGAGTCCACTACTGTGGTTATGAAATTCACTATTAACAGACTTACCAAATACTCTATGACAAAACATATATCTCAAAATACACAAAACTGAGGCACTAAAACACAGTCCTCAAACCAGAGTCTCTTTATGGGGCCCAAACACTCATTTTAAATACAAAGAGGGACACTGAATAATTCCAAAAAAAGAGATTGTGAGATAATCAGGGAAATTTTAGGTCCAAATTATACTGAAAAAGGAATGCATAGGCTAAGAGCAAACAAGGAAACTGAAAAAATACTAGTATTTATTCGGATGCGATGCCAATATTTATTCAGGTATGAAACTGGTCAATATTTATGCAGATATGAAACTGTGCAGGCTGTAATTCTATGGGCACAATAAAAGAATGCAGCCACCCAGGTTAGCTAGGCAGGTTGTGGAATTCTATGAGACCCATAGTGAAGCAGAAACTGAAACAATAAAATGGATCATTGCAGTAAAATAAGACCTGAAGGAAACAGAAATAACACAACTTGATATACCAAACAGAAAAATTTGTAGGCAGAAATTTCACGACTGAATAGTTGGCCTGACAGAAAAACCCAAGAAGACTAGGACAGTGTAGTCTGACACGCGAAAGGAAAAAGGCCATTCTGAGAGAATGAGAGTAATATGGGGCACAAAGAAAAGATAAAACAAAACCATGAAAATGCATCCTGTTGTACACAGTGGGGACTAGTAGAGCCCAAACATAGGTGGTGGTGGTGGTGGTGGTGGTGGTGGTGGTGGTGGTGGTGGTAGTAGTAGTAGTAGTAGTAGTAGTAGTAGTAGTAGTAGTAGTGTCAGTAACAGTAACAGCCATGTCATTTTTTATCTAAGACTGAAACCAGTTAAGCTATATCATACACAGTTGTAAATGGAATTGTCCTTTGCAGATATTATACTTTTTACTGTGGTATCAGTAAAATTCCTATCAGTATACACTGTTAAGTTGCATATCTAGCGTCAATAAAGTTACCAAAGGCAGGCAACGAAGAGCTGACACCATATCTCCTGGCATAATAATTGAGATTCCAAGAATGATGCTTATTAGCTATCCTGGACTACAGACTTACTTAATTTGTTGCTCTCCTACAAACAAAATTTCAGCATACTTATATGCATCACAATGTAATAACATCAACACTGAGCTATTGTTTATGTCTTTGATTATTGCAAATTCAATAGATTGCATGCAGTTACAATATAATTAGTAACCAATCATGATAATAACTTTTATACAGTGTTTATCATTTATACTTGTGTCCACATGTATGTGGAGACTGCACATATTATTTATTGTTAGGTGTCCTGGGAATCCCCTTTCTGGATGTCGTCCGTGTCCTTGCAGCAGTACTCTTGCTTGGTAATGTGCAGTTTGTGGATGGACAAGGACTTGAGGTGGATGTGAAAGGCGATGTAGAGCTGAAATCTGTAGCCAGTCTGCTTGGTGTTTCGTCAGTTGCCCTTTTCAGAGGATTAACATACAGAACACACAATGCCCGAGGACAACTTGTGAAATCTGTCTGTGATGCAAATATGGTGAGTAGTTCTTCATAGTTTACAATCTTATCACTAAAATATAAAATACTTTACAAATATGCTTTGAGGTGGGTATCTACCAGTGATATGTTCAGTGTAAAGGGAAATGTGATACTGTACAGTCCTGGGTAGAATAAAAGTAATGGAAGAAGTAAAGGTATCTAATCATTGTATTGTTGCAGTTTTGATTGATTGTGGGCGCATAAATGAGATTTAGATTTAGCTGAGTTTTCAGATACTCTCAGTTTTTAGAACAAAAAAAAAAAAAAAAGGAAAAAAAAGCACTTTTGGCTACGCTATCAAAATTGACTACATTGTTCTGATACTGCAGCTCAATTGTGATTAGGGCTTGTGTCTGGTGGAGTGGGTGGGAAAAACAAGCAGTGGTGAGGGTGGGGGTTGAGAAGGATGCAGGAGGGAGGCTGATGGTTGGTCGGGAAGGGTGTAAGGGTGTGGGACATCTCAGCATGCTCAGGTGGTGGCAAGGGAACTGGAAGAATGGATTGCAGAGTGTCAGACCCAACAGAGGTGGGAGGGAGTGAATGAGTGTAAATTAATGGAGCAAAGTGGTTTTTTTTTAATTATTAATGTGATCTCCTACCACTGACATAAGCTATGGCAGTTGAAGAAGTGTACATACGACATTTGGTTGAATGGAATCAGTGCAGTAAGATGTGGCAATGACCGCACCATGAGTGAAGTTGCCCAATTTGTTGGTGTATCAACACAGACTGTTCAACTTATGTACAAGGAATATTGTGCCACTTACACCCATGTAACACAAAGTAAGAACAGTGGTCATAAAAATATCCTAACCAACAATTGGAGATGAGTGTCATGCCTTGTCAATGACAATCAGTTTCAAACCCAACAGAAATTACACCTTCCAGTTAATGCATGTTCACCTCAACCAGTTCTTGAGTGAACACTGCAAAGGGACCTGTTTTCAATGGACATTTGGAGACAAGTAGCCCATAAATTCAACTAAATACCTGGGTATTACAACTACGAACAACTTAAATTGGAAGGAACACATAGAAAATGTTGTGAGGAAGGCTAACCAAAGACTGCGTTTTATTGGCAGGACACTTAGAAAATGTAACAGACCTACTAAGGAGACTGCCTACACTACACTTGTCTGTCATCTTTTAGAATACTGCTGCGCTGTGTGGGATCCTTATCAGATAGGACTGACCGAGTACACCAGAAAAGTTCAAAGAAAGGCAGCAGATTTTGTATTATCGCGAAATATGGGAGAGAGTGTCACAGAAATGATACAGGATTTGGGCTAGAAATCATTAAAAGAAAGGCTTTTTCATTGCGATGGAATCTTCTCACAAAATTCCAATCACCAACTTTATCCTACGAATCCTAAAATATTTTGTTGACACCGACCTACATAGGGAGGAACAATCACCATGATAAAATAAGGGAAATCGGAGCTCGTACGTAAAGATATAGGCGTTCATTCTTTCCGCATGCTATACGAGATTGGCATGATAGAGATTTGTGAAAGTGGTTTGATGAGCCCTCTGCCAGGCACTTAAATGTAGATCTAGATGTAGATAAAAGACCATTACTTACAGCATCATACACTGATGTGCCAAAGAAATTGGCACAGGCATGCATATTCAAATACAGAGATATGTAAACAGGTGGAATACGGAGCTGCAGTAAGCAATGCCTCGATAAGACAAGAAGTGTCTGGCGCAGTTGTTACACAGTTTACTGCTGATACAGTGGCAGGTTATCAAGGTTTAAGTCAGTTTGAATGTAGTGTTATAGTCAGCACATGAGCAATAGGACACAGCATCTCTGAGTTATTGATGAAGTGGAGATTTTCCCGTCGACGATTTCACAAGTGTACCGTGAATATCATAAATCTGGTAAAACATCAAATCTTCAACATCGCTGCGGCCGGAAAAAGATCCTGCAAGAAAGGTTCCAATGACGACTGAAGAGAATCATTCAACATGACAAAAGTGCAACCCTTCCACAAATTCCTGCAGATTACAATGCTGGGCCATCAACAAGTGTCAGCATGTGAACCATTCAACAAAACATCATCAATATGGGCTCTCTGAGCCGGAGGCCCACTCGTGTACCCTTGATGACTGCACAACACAAAGATTTACACTTTGCCTGGGCCCGTCAGTGCCAACATTGGATTGTCAATGACTGGAAACATGTTACCTGGTCAGATGAGTCTCATTTCAAATTATATCGAGCGGATGGTCGTGTATGAGCATGGCGACAAGCTCATGAATCCATGCAATCTGCATGTCAGCAGGAGACTGTTCAAGATGGAGGAGGCTGTGTAATGGTGTTGGTAGGTGGAGTTGGAGTGATATGAGACCCCTGATAAGTCTAGACATAACCCTGACAGGTGAAATGTACGCAAGCATCCTGTCTGATCATTTGCATCCATACATGTCCATTGTGCATTTTGACGGACTTGGGCAATTCTAGCAGGACAATGCAACATCCCACATGTCCAGAATTGCTACACAGTAGTCTCAGGAACAGTCTTCTGAGTTTAAACACAACCACTGGCTGTATCTGGGATGCCTTGCAATGTGTTGTTCAGAAGAGATCTCCACCCGCATGTACTCTTATGGATTTATCCTGCATGATTGATGGTGTCAGTTCCCTCCAGCACTACTTGAAACATTAGTCGAATCCATGCCATGTCATGTTGCAGCACCTCTGTGTACTTGCAGGGGCCCTACACGATGTTAGACAGGTGTACCAGTTTCTTTGGCTCTTCAGTGTATAAACCTGCATGACTTCAGTGAGCTAAACAACACAGAAACTGGATAGCGGGTAATTGATGGCATCCATTGTGATCCAGTGAGTTAAGATTTTACCTCTTGTCAAGTGCTGCAAGATGTCAAGTGCACCAACATCCCAATGAGGTATTTAACCTGCCATGTGTGGACAGAGTAGTTCAGGACATAGGTGTTTCAGAGGTGTTTTTCATAGCATGACTTGAGCCCACTCATTCGGAAAATCATAGACATTAACCAGGATGATTACTTCAACATTCTCAGTGACCAATTGTTGCTCATTCTTCTACAATTTCATGATGAGTATAGTGTGGACATTTCCATCTTCCAAGATGACAGCTGCATTCACATGGTTGCGTATATACATTTCTGGTTTCACAAATGCTCCTCAACTGGACCACTAAAATACCCAATCTTAATCCCCAAAAAAGTGACTAGGAATATTTGCAAAAATTAGTTTAACACAGTATTTAACATCCACACACTTTGTTAGTTGTATAAGTAACAGAAAGAAGCATTAAAAAATTATCAAATCTGACACTTTACAACTACCAATTTCTTCCTTTGGGACAACAGAGATAAATGCAAGTAGGGGAAAAGGAGGGAAACAGAAGATGATATTAAGAGCTCTGAGGCAAAAGACAAGCAACAAATACCAAAAATAAACTTGTGAGATTCTGTATATTACTTTGCCATCAAGTAGTAAAGCAGTCAGTCACAAATAATGTTTACTGCATACCCAGGTTTCAGTCACTGTGTGGGCATCTTCAGTGCAGTAAATATAACTTAAAACATTAAAACCATTTTTATGGGTGGAGTTCCAAGATGGCCGCCAAGTAAGTGACGCCAGAAACCATTTCCAGAAAGTTAAGTGATTTAGACAGGAATATAATTTAGTTTAACACCGACAACAAATTAAATACGTGCATTAGTGTATCATTTAGTCTTGCCATTAAAGGTTTGACTTTTCTTTGCATATTTTTTCAGAAAACACGAAAAGATCGTAACTTCGCGAAGTCGCGCTTAGGCTTAAATTTTGTAAACGTGTTTGTTTATTGTTTCACGGTAATTTAACTAGTTTCTCGGTAACAAATAAGTAA
The DNA here is from genome assembly GCF_023898315.1 of Schistocerca nitens. Lineage (NCBI taxonomy): Eukaryota > Metazoa > Arthropoda > Insecta > Orthoptera > Acrididae > Schistocerca > Schistocerca nitens. The sequence goes on along the minus strand of NC_064617.1, from coordinate 923,296,837 downwards.
ACTATCGTAAATAGCGTATAACTTCATTGTTTTAATACAGATTTCAGAAAAACAGCGTAACTTTATATCAGAAACTTGCCTATATACATTTGTTTATAGGCCTAATTCTCGTAACGTTTTTGGAGAATCAAAGTTAAAGTACCTCGTTTAATTGTCCTTTTTTTCATTCAATCGAGTGAAATATATAATAAATAGCATATACCTTCATTGTTTTAATACAGATCTCAGAAAAACAGCGGAATTTTAAATCAGAAACTTGCTTATATACATTTGTGAATAGGCTTAATTCTTGTAACGTCTTTTTTGATTTTCGGTAATTTAATTGATTTATTCTAGCTAAAGTATTATTTTTGCCATGAGTGAGAAGTGCCTGACTTGCCGTAGAATTGTTAGTTCCGGGGTTTGGTGTGATGGATGTAGTAGTTTTTTTCACTGGGGGGATTGCAGTGGCGTGGGTGTTGGGAAAGTGGATCAGGCTCATCAGTGGTTATGTAGGATTTGCAGCAGAGATAGGAAGATAGTGGAACAGGAGGGGAAAATTGCTGCCCTTCAGGCTGAGCTAGATCAGGCTAGGGAAGATCTGGACAGGTTAAGGAGGGAGAAGGGCAAAGAGAGGTGGGAAGTGGCAACAGGTAGCAGAAGGAACAGGCCTAGAACTAAGTCTGACAGTTTTGTGGTGAATGTCAAAAATAAGTTTGACCTGTTGCTTCAGTTAGAAACTGATGAGCCTCAAGCAGAGGTAGGTGTAGACAGGACACAACAAACTTTCAATAGGAAATTGAAAAAGAATGTAGGAAAGTCATCGAAAAGGAAGAAAGTTTTGTTGTTAGGCAGTTCTCATGCCAGAGGTGTAGGCCAACTTCTGCAGGAGGAATTAGGACCAGAATACCAGGTCACAAATTTTTTCAAACCAAGTGCTAGTCTGGATCAGGTGACAGAGGATTTAGGTTCACTCTGTAAAGGATTTACCGGGGAAGACACCGTGGTTATTGTGGGAGGGCCAGGGAACAGCATCGACAGAGATCCTGGGTACAGTATAGAGTGTGACCTGGTAAAGATTGCGTCGGCATCGAGACACACCAATGTTGAATTTGTATCTGTCCTGAGACGCCATGACCGGCCTCATTTGAACTCTTCTGTTGGGAGAGTTAATTTGGAGTTGGAACGGCTGCTTGGGACGGGTGCGGGGGCTCATATTGGTGTGGTTCCTGTTGATTATCTCAGTAGGTGGGACTATACCAGGCACGGCCTACATCTCAACAGGAAAGGGAAGGGGAAACTGGCTGGGGTAATAGCAGGAAATTTAAGGGGGGGAGGCACTGCCATGAATGGTAAAATACCAGTGGTTACTTTTTTAGGATAGGTAAGACAGAAAGATGTCAAGTTCTACGAGAGGTCAGGATTGAAACAAATCTTCAGTTTAGGAAAGAAATTAAACAGCACAATTCTAGCACATTGGATCACCAATCACAGCTATCAATTATAAATTTTCACCAATCACCAGAAATTTTATCTCCACCAAGTTGTATCTCAGTCCTAGGTAATTGCATTGATGAATTAAAGTCACCCAACCCAGTTGACATAATCTGCCTCTCTGAACACCGTGTGACCACTGGTATAGGAACTAGGCCTAAGCACAATGAGAAACTCAGACAGGAGAGTACTGCAAATGTTAGAATAAGGAAAGGTTCTCATAAAAGTATAATTAAAAATAATGTAAGTATATTTCAACAAAATATTGGGAGTTTAAAGAATAAAGTAGGTGAGCTTCTGGTTTGTTTAGAAGATTTAGAAGCTGAGAATGAAGTAGATATACTATGCCTGTCTGAGCATCACATTGTTACTGATATGGATAAGGTAAATGTAAGTGGATATAAGCTCTCTGCACATGTAATGAGAGAAAATATGGAGAAAGGAGGAGTTGCCATATATGTCAAAAGTTATCATTGTGCAAAAAGTATAGAAACAAAAAAATTTTGTGTAGAGAAACATATAGAAGCATGTGCCTGTGAGCTTAAATTAAATAAAGGCACATTTATAATTGTAACTGTATATAGGTCCCCATCAGGAAATTTTCATCTACACTCCTGGAAATTGAAATAAGAACACTGTGATTTCATTGTCCCAGGAAGGGGAAACTTTATTGACACATTCCTGGGGTCAGATACATCACATGATCACACTGACAGAACCACAGGCACATAGACACAGGCAACAGAGCATGCACAATGTCGGCACTAGTACAGTGTATATCCACCTTTCGCAGCAATGCAGGCTGCTATTCTCCCATGGAGACGATCGTAGAGATGCTGGATGTAGTCCTGTGGAACGGCTTGCCATACCATTTCCACCTGGCGCCTCAGTTGGACCAGCGTTCATGCTGGACGTGCAGACCGCGTGAGACGACGCTTCATCCAGTCCCAAACATGCTCAATGGGGGACAGATCCGGAGATCTTGCTGGCCAGGGTAGTTGACTTACACCTTCTAGAGCACGTTGGGTGGCACGGGATACATGCGGATGTGCATTGTCCTGCTGGAACAGCAAGTTCCCTTGCCGGTCTAGGAATGGTAGAACGATGGGTTCGATGACGGTTTGGATGTACCGTGCACTATTCAGTGTCCCCTCGACGATCACCAGTGGTGTACGGCCAGTGTAGGAGATCGCTCCCCACACCATGATGCCGGGTGTTGGCCCTGTGTGCCTCGGTCGTATGCAGTCCTGATTGTGGCGCTCACCTGCACGGCGCCAAACACGCATACGACCATCATTGGCACCAAGGCAGAAGCGACTCTCATCACTGAAGACGACACGTCTCCATTCGTCCCTCCATTCAAGCCTGTCGCGACACCACTGGAGGCGGGCTGCACGATGTTGGGGCGTGAGCGGAAGACGGCCTAACGGTGTGCGGGACCGTAGCCCAGCTTCATGGAGACGGTTGCGAATGGTCCTCGCCGATACCCCAGGAACAACAGTGTCCCTAATTTGCTGGGAAGTGGCGGTGCGGTCCCCTATGGCACTGCGTAGGATCCTACGGTCTTGGCGTGCATCCGTACGTCGCTGCGGTCCGGTCCCAGGTCGACGGGCACGTGCACCTTCCGCCGACCACTGGCGACAACATCGATGTACTGTGGAGACCTCACGCCCCACGTGTTGAGCAATGCGGCGGTACGTCCACCCGGCCTCCCGCATGCCCACTATACGCCCTCGCTCAAAGTTCGTCAACTGCACATACGGTTCACGTCCACGCTGTCGCGGCATGCTACCAGTGTTAAACACTGCGATGGAGCTCCGTATGCCACGGCAAACTGGCTGACACTGACGGCGGCGGTGCACAAATGCTGCGCAGCTAGCGCCATTCGACGGCCAACACCGCGGTTCCCCGTGTGTCCGCTGTGCCGTGCGTGTGATCATTGCTTGTACAGCCCTCTCGCAGTGTCCGGAGCAAGTATGGTGGGTCTGACACACCGGTGTCAATGTGTTCTTTTTTCCATTTCCAGGAGTGTATTTCTGAAAAATTTGGACTCCTTGTTGTGCTATCTGTCAGACAGGGGGAAGCAAATTATTATTTGTGGGGACTTCAATGTAGATTCTCTGAAAGAGGGTAATAGGAAAAATGACCTTGAAGTATTACTCGGTTCTTTCAATTTGACACCCGTTATTGATTTTCCTACTCGGGTGGTAAAGGATAGCAGCTCACTGATAGATAACTTCTTTATAGACCAAGATAAGTTTAACCAGATAAATGCTCAGCCTGTTGAGAATGGTCTTTCTGATCATGGTGCACAGCTAGTTACAATATATGACATAGCTCCATTCAGCAATACTAAACAGTCCTCCAAAGTAGTACGTCCAGTCAACGATTTAACAATTGCAAATTTCAGGGAAAGCCTACAGCAGTTAGACTGGAATGAGGTGTACCGTGAAGCTGATGCCAATTTAAAATATAATTTATTTCATGACATTTTTGTAAATGCATTTGAAAACTGCTTCCCCAAGAAAATAGTTAAATATACTCGTAAGAAACCTTGTAACAAACCATGGCTTACTAAGGGTATAAAAATATCTTGTAACCGGAAAAGGGAAATGTATCTGACAGCAAGAAAGAGTAGTGACCCAGAAACTATCAAAAATTATAAAAACTACTGTGTTATATTAAGAAAAGTTATTAAAAAATCCAGGAGTATGTGTATCATGTCTGAAATCAGCAACTCTGATAATAAAATTAAAACAATTTGGAATATTATTAAAAGAGAAACAGGTCAACCAAGAGCAGAGGAAGACAGTATTACCATCAAATTGAATGAAAACTTTACGAACAAAAAGTCAGAAGTTGAAAATATTTTTAATAATCATTTTCTAAATGTTGTGGGTATAGTAGGATCCAGGTGTTCATTAGAAGATGCTAGGCTGTTAATGGAAGAGGCCATACCTATGCAATTTGATACAATTGAAATCTCACCCACTTCTCCCTCTGAAATTAGGAAAATAATAAACTTGCTTAAAAGCAAAAACTCACATGGAATTGATGGCATTTCCAGCAAAATACTAAAAGCTTGTTCTCAACAGATAAGAAAGATTCTCAGCCACCTGTGTAATAGCTCTCTGGAACAGGGCATTTTCCCTGATAGACTGAAATATGCTATTATTATACCTTTGCATAAAAAGGGGGATAGATCTGATGTCAACAATTACCGTCCAATCTCCCTTCTAACAGCTTTATCCAAAATTTTTAGAAAGTAATGTATTCAAGAGTAGCTTCACATATCTGTAAAAATGAAGTACTAACAAAATGTCAGTTTGGTTTCCAGAAAGGTTTTTCAACAGAAAATGCCATATATGCTTTCACCAGTGAAATTTTGAATGATCTGAATAACCGAACACCACCCATTGGGATTTTTTGTGATCTCTCAAAGGCTTTTGATTGTGTAAATCATGAAATTCTGCTAGACAAGCTCAAGTATTGTGGCATGAGTGGGACAGTGCACAAATGGTTTAATTCGTACCTAACTGGAAGAGTGCAGAAAGTTGAAATAAGTAGTTCTTGTAACATGCAAAGATCAGCACATTCCTCAAACTGGGGAACTATCAAGAATGGGGTTCCACAAGGGTCAGTCTTGGGTCCTTTGTTGTTCTTATTATATATTAATGACTTGCCATTCTATATTCATGAAGAGGCAAAGTTAGTTCTCTTTGCTGATGATACAAGTATAGTAATCACACGTGACAAACAAGAATTAACTGATGAAATTGTCAATACTGTCTTTCAGAAAATTACTAAGTGGTTCCTTGTAAACGGACTCTCACTGAATTTTGATAAGACACAGTACATACAGTTCCGTACAGTGAATGGTATGACGCCATTAATAAATATAGACCTTAATCAGAAGCATATAGCTAAGGTAGAATATTGCAAATTTTTAGGTGTGTCCATTGATGAGAGATTAAATTGGAAGAAACACGTTGATGATCTGCTGAAACGTTTGAGTTCAGCTACTTATGCAATAAGGGTCATTGCAAATTTTGGTGACAAACATCTTAGTAAATTAGCTTACTATGCCTATTTTCACTCATTGCTTTCATATGGCATCATATTTTGGGGTAATTCATCACTGAGGAATAAAGTATTTATTGCACAAAAGCGTGTAATCAGAATAATAGCTGGAGTCCACCCAAGATCATCCTGCAGACATTTATTTAAGGATCTAGGGATATTCACAGTAGCTTCTCAGTATATATACTCTCTTATGAAATTTGTTATTAACAACCAAACCCAATTCAAAAGTAATAGCAGTGTGCATAACTACAATACTAGGAGAAAGGATGATCTTCACTATTCAAGATTAAATCTAACTTTGGCACAGAAAGGGGTGAATTATACTGGCACTAAAGTCTTTGGTCACTTACCAAATAGTATCAAAAGTCTGACAGATAACCAACAAGTATTTAAGAAGAAATTAAAAGAATTTCTGAATGACAACTCCTTCTACTCCATAGAGGAATTTTTAGATATAAATTAAGAAAAAAAATATTAAAAAAAATAAAAAAATAAAAATAAAAATAAAGAAAAACAAAAAAACACAATAAAATAAAGTTGTTATATTAACTTAAGTATGTTGTTAAATTAACCTAATTATGTCATGTATTGGAAAATTCGACTCGTTCCACATCATTATGAAATATCGTATTCATGATCCATGGAACTAGTATTAATCTAATCTAATCTAATCTAATCTATATGCACATAGTCCCAACTGAACGTCATGTCGAAGGTTGATGTTCGACAGCCGGCCGGTGTGGCCGTGCGGTTAAAGGCGCTTCAGTCTGGAACCGCGTGACCGCTACGGTCGCAGGTTCGAATCCTGCCTCGGGCATGGATGTGTGTGATGTCCTTAGGTTAGTTAGGTTTAATTAGTTCTAAGTTCTAGGCGACTAATGACCTCAGAAGTTAAGTCGCATAGTGCTCAGAGCCATTTGAACCATTTGATGTTCGACAGGAAGTCTAGGTGGGGCTGTGTGTATATGCAAGTGGTTTTAATGTTTTAACTTATATTTACTGCACTGAAGATGGCCACAGTGTGACCGAAATCTGGATAAAGAATAAATATTATTTGTAACTAATTGCTGCACCCGTTGCTACTTGAAATAAATAGAGTCGCTGGGTGCAACTGCATCCTCATGGAATCAAGCCCAACTTCTGCATCAATCTGAAAATGTCACCTCATTCTTTGTATCATTTCAGATATGGAAGCACCCACATCTTCTCCTTCATCCAAACTTCATTTTGTGTTATCCACTTTCAGTTATGAATGTATCACTTCAGTAAAAAAGTGTGGTATCAAGAGAGATGTAAATACTAAATATATATATCAAACACACACACACACACACACACACACACACACACACACACACACACACACACACACACACACACACAGTCTCCTTACTGTGGCCCAGCTATGGATTGTGACTGCATCTGACCTGAGCACCATTCTGGGGTGAGTGGTGGGGGGTAAAAGACTGTAGACGCATTGGCAGAATAGAAGGCATGTGTAGTGCTGGAGTGAGAGCATTGAAGGGGAAAGGTAAGTGAAGGACAGGGACTAGTGAAATTTGAGGCCGGGGGTTACAGGTATGAAGATATGTTACGGGGACAGTTCCCACCTGTGCAATTCAGAAAAGCTAGTGTTGGTAGGAATAATCCTGACAGTGCAAGCTGTGAAGCAGTCATTGAAGTGAAGATCATTGTGTTGGGAAGCATGTTCAGCATCTAGGTGATCCAGCTGTCTCTTGACCACAGTTTGGCAGTGGCCATTCATACGGACAGCCTGTTTGTTAGCTGCATGCACACATAGAAAGCACCACAGAGGCTGTAGCTTAGCTGTAGATCACAAATGAGGGGGTACAAAAAAAAGCACACAGAGTAACATTGCCATGGGCAGAGCTTGTGTAGTATGCATTTCTGTCGCTAAGCATATATAGCACAACTCACTGCCAGTTCAGTGCCAACTGTTTTTTCAATCTTGCTTGTTCTGTTCATCTGCATTGATTGTTTTTGCTAGTGCTTTTTTGTTCTTGTTTCACTTTTTATGATGGCAAGTTTAAGTGAACAACATGTAGCTGTGAAATTTTGTTTTATAGTCTGTAAAAATGCCGCTGAAACAGTTTTAATGTTTAAAACCACTTACCAAGATGACTTTACGGGAAAACTCAAGTGTATGAGTTGTTTGCTTGATTTAAAAATGACGATATGTCGATTGAGGACAAACCCCGTTCTGGATGTCCATCAACTGCCCGAATCGACAAAAATATTGAAAAAATTCAAGTGCTTGTGCTCACACACCATTGACAGACAACTGATCAACTGCCAGAGATTAATCTGTCAAAAAAAAATCTGATTTGTCGTTGACAGGAGACCGATTATTCTACCTTGACAACACACCTGCACACACAGCTATCTCTGTTAGACAGTTTTTTACTGAAAATGGCTTGGTTCTGTGACCCCATGTGCTTTGCTTGCCTGACCTGGCTCTGTGCAACTATTTTTTATTTCCAAGCATGAAAAGGGGCATGAGAGGACACTGATTTGACAACACTCAAGTAGTCAAGAAAAAAACAAGGGAGGAGCTGCCCGCCATTTCTAAAGGTGACTACGAAAAAAGGTTTCGAACAGTGGAGGCACCAGTGGGACAAATGTATTAGTTGTAATGGAGAGTATTTTTAAGAGGACGAGATTATTTTGTAAAGATTTGAAAATGTATATCTTTTTAAAAATAATTCTGATTTTTTGGGTACCCCTCATAGAAAGCACCAAAGTGGTTGCAGCTTAGTTATACATCACATCCCTGTTTTCACTGATGGCCCTATCTTTGGTGGTTTAGGAGATGCCTGTGAAATCATCAGAGTAGGTGCTAAGGGGAGGTTGTATGAAACAGGTCTTGCATCTAGGCTTATTGTGGAGATATGAGCCAAGAGGCAAGGGATTTGGAGCAGAGATGAGTAGGGATGGACACAGGGGTGGGGAAAGGATGCACAAAGATATTGCATAGGTTTGATGGGCAGTGGAATACCACTTATGAGGGGTGGGAAGGGTAGTGGATAGGATAGTCCTCATTTCAGGGAACAACAAGAGGTAGGCAGAATCCTGGCTGAGAATGTAATTCGGTTGCTTCAGGCTTGGGTGATAGCCAGTCATAAGAGAAGTACTCTTTGGGGGTGTAGCTGGGCTGTTGGTATGTGGGAGGTGGTAGACAACTGGAGAGACAAGACACGGGAGATCTGTTTCTGAACAAGGTTGGGAGAATAACTATGGTCTGTGAACACCCTTGGTTTATTTGGAGAGGGACTGCTCATCACTACAGATGTGACAACCACAGGTGGCTATGCTTCATGGAAGGGACTTCTTGGTATAGAATGGCTGGCATCTGCTGGGTTTGATGTTGATGGAAGTACTGATTCCTTCAGGTGGAGGTTAACATTGACAAATGGGACTTGTTGGGTTGAGGAGGACCAGGGGAAGTGAACGGCAGAGCAAGTGCCGAGGTTCTGAAGGAATGTGGATAGGGTGTCCTCACCCTCGATGGGTTTCTCACCTTTGTCCCAGATCAAGCATATGTCATCAGTGAATCTGAACCAGGTGAGGGGTTTGAAATTCTGAGTGGTTACAAATTATTCCTCTAGATGTCCCATGAATAAGTTGGCATAGGATGGTGCCATGCAGGTGCCCACTTCTGTAGCACAGATTTTATTGTAAGTGATGCCTGCAAAGGAGAAATCAAACAATGGAAAATCCAGGATGGAATATAACAATATCCTGAGAAGGAAAGCTGCTATTCGCCATATATTAGAGATGCTGAGTCTCAGTATCTCCACTACAAAGGAGAAATTTGCTTACAGACCTTCTCATCCTCTCCCAGTCCTTACAATGGAAACATTTTTTCACCATCTATCCTATCAATCAGACTCAATCTGAAACCAATATTGAATCCTGCCTGACTCAGTTCGCTCCTACATTCAATCAGGATTCACCAGCCCCTTCCTCCAAATCACCCTCTCTTAACTTTCCAGAATTTCCTCACCATCATTATACAAATCCATCAACATGGAAGCCAACCTTACATCCACAGAAATAAATGCAATCCACCAACTAAGAACTGAACCTCTCCTTACAGCCTTACTTGCTGACAAAGGCTCCACCACTGTGGTTATGGACTGTAGTGATTACCTGATAGATGGACTCAGTCAGCTGTTGGATACATCCACCAACAAACCCGGCTTCAGTGAGCCCATTACACATATCCAGCAGGGTGTCCAGTCCCTCCTAAAGGGACCATCCCAGAAATCTCTGCCCAGAGGCTCTCTCTCTCTCTCTCTCTCTCTCTCTCTCTCTCTCTCTCTCTCTCTCTCTCTCCTCATCCCCACCACTACTGACACCTTTACCTTCTACATGCTTCTTAAATTCTATAAACCCAAACACCCAGGTTAAAAGAGAGAATCTCTGCATTTATGGGCCAACACCTTCAGCCTATAACCCATAATTTACCCTCCTGTATAAAAGGCACCAACATTTCCTCCAACCGCTCTCCACAATTCCTATTCTTTTAGCACCCAGTGCCATGCTTGTCATTGTCGATGTTACCTACCTCTACACTATCATCCCCAATGCCCATAGCCTTGCTGCTATTCAACACTACCTGTCCCCATGTTGGACAGGCACTGAATATACAACTTTCTTCCTGGTAACCATGAACAACTATATCTTCACCCACAATAACTTTTCCTTTTTTCCATTGAATGAATCCCCTAAAAATGGCCCTGTGGTACAGCAATGGGAATCCACATAGCACCATTCTATCCATTGTATGTCAGCCAGTTAATGGACCATGTACAAGAATCCTTCTTAACCACCCAGAAACTCAAAACCTTCACCTGGTTGAGATTCACTGATGACATCTTCGTGATCTGGATTGACGGTGAGGAGATTCTATCCACATTCCTCCAGAACCTCAACAAATTCTCCCCCAGTCACTTCATGTTATCCTCCTCAACCCAACAAGCTACCTTCCTTGATGTTGACCTTCACCTCAAGGATAGCCACACCAGTACCTCCGCCCCATCGAACTTACCACCCACAAACAATATCTCTGCTTTGACAGCCTCTCATTCCATACAACCTAGCAATCCATGGTCTTCGCCTCTGTAGTGATCAGCAGTCCCTTTCAAAATATGCCAAGAATCTAACTGAGTCCTTCAATGAGTAAAATTAACCTCCAAACCTTGTTGAGAAAGAGATCTCCCATGCTTTGTCACTCCAGTCACGTATTGCCTCCCACGTACCCACAGTCCAGCCACAAAAAAACATTCCCCTCATGACTCAATACCATCCACCATCTACTCCAGTTCTGTCACAGGTATCTCCTATCCCATCAAAGGTAGGACCATCTGTGAAAGTAGCCATGTGATCTAGAACTAAACTACAACCACTGTAGTGCTTCTCTATGTGTGCATGCAGCTAACAAGCTGGCTGTCCGTGTGAAAGGCCGTTACCAAACTATGGCCAAGGCTGGACCACCCAGTTGCTGAATGTGCTGCCTAACACAGTGAGCTTCACTTCAATGAATGATTCACAGCTTGTGCCATCTGGATGCTTCCTACCAACACCAGCTTGTTTAAGTTGTGTAGATGGGATCTCCCTTATAGCATATCCTTCATTCCCGTAACCCCCCTGGCCCCCACTTCTAGTCTCTTGTCATATACCTACCCATTCCCATCCTTGCTCTCAGTCCAGCACTACACGTGCTTTCTATTCCAACAATGCATCTCCAGTCTTTTCCCTTCTCTACTTCTTTCCTCTCCCTTTTCAAGTCAGTCCCTTCCTCCAGCCCCTCTTTACCCCCACCACCCATTCAAGATTGCTGCTCATGTCAGACACAGTTGCAGTCCACAGTCGGGCCACAGTTGCTGGAGACAGCAGCTCTGTGTGTGTGTGTGTGTGTGTGTGTGTGTTTTTCCAAAGAAGGACTTTTTTGTCCAAAAGCTTAAATGTCAAGTAGTCTTTTCATTGTGCCTGTCAGAGACCAGACACCTCCTCTATATGGTGAGTAGTAACCCTTTTTTCATAAAAATATAGGTGTAAAATAAATCATCTGTCTATGTTACTAAAGTGAAAGTGAAGATATATGGCATTATTGGCTATGATACATTTCATGAAAGCTTCAAGGGGCACAGTTGAATAGTCAACTGCCTTTTTTTTTCATGTAATAACATTACATATTGGCAGTTCATGCACGGCTGCATGTATGGCTGTCCTCAGAAGCACAAGCTAGTCAGTACACTGCCAGAACTGTTTGTGAGCACAGAGATAATATAAACATAAGTCTGAAAGCACAATGCCTTTATTTGCACACATTAAATTATTCAGCAACACCAGCATTCCAAATTTTCATCTTTAGATTAATTGTCTAAGTTGCTGTTTCCCATAACGAAGGCTAAGTTAAGTCTGGGACTAACATATGCTTACTTAATCACTTGCAACTATGGTTTGTGACATAGATTGCATGTAGTGTAAGAGCAGAAAAATGCATTTACTCATGTATACCAGTGTTTCACATATACTCCCATTATAGATTTGGTATCAACAGTTGAATGACAATAGATCATACACACCTTCATGCAAGGACTTCCTCATTCGTGAACAGTACATTCCAGAGGACAAATCACAATGAACACATATAAAATATCCCTTACACACACTCAGTAATTTAAGAACAGTATTGCAGTTGATTTGCCCTATTGTATCACAAAGATCCACTTATACTTCACAATAACTTCAGTAAACTATGAAAGATTACAACAAATAAGTCAAGTTACTTTAGAAACTGTCTAAATCAGTCACAGAAATTTCACCAGGAGCATAAGGACTGGCACCCGAAAATTAGAGGCAATGAGACAAATGGGAGCCTGGTTGCCAAGAAAAAACATAAGTAATACTAGGAATGAAGGGCCATTAGAACAAGCCTTAGATGTTTTCAGAGAAGGGGCAGAGTACCTTAGATGAAACTACAAGCAATGAAAGGAATGCATAACAAGAGACTTCTTGATTTTTTAAGCTTTCGACTTAGTTTCTTCATACACATCACCCATTGATGGTTCTCTTTAACTTACAACTAAGTCAGGTGTTTCATGACATCCAAGAGAATAATCTCACTGACATACAAATTTTTCATTGACTATGGAGCTGTCAGAGAGATTACCTACCATACTGGAGGAAAAAGTCAGCCCCATATTCAGGCTACCAATACTGATTCAGAGCCATTTGCAAGTAATTAAAATGAACTGTCATGCAGTGAATGCATTTCACATACATTGCTGAGCTGTGAATTAACTCTAAACATAAGATTTTCAAAATCTCTCGGCTTCCAAGTTAATTTTATTTTTTGACACTTCTCTCTTCAATTTTTATATTTAACTACACTCCTGGAAATGGAAAAAAGAACACATTGACACCGGTGTGTCAGACCCACCATACTTGCTCCGGACACTGCGAGAGGGCTGTACAAGCAATGATCACACGCACGGCACAGCGGACACACCAGGAACCGCGGTGTTGGCCGTCGAATGGCGTTAGCTGCGCAGCATTTGTGCACCGCCGCCGTCAGTGTCAGCCAGTTTGCCGTGGCATACGGAGCTCCATCGCAGTCTTTAACACTGGTAGCATGCCGCGACAGCGTGGACGTGAACCGTATGTGCAGTTGACGGACTTTGAGCGAGGGCGTATAGTGGGCATGCGGGAGGCCGGGTGGACGTACCGCCGCATTGCTCAACACGTGGGGCGTGAGGTCTCCACAGTACATCGATGTTGTCGCCAGTGGTCGGCGGAAGGTGCACGTGCCCGTCGACCTGGGACCGGACCGCAGCGACGCACGGATGCACGCCAAGACCGTAGGGTCCTACGCGGTGCCGTAGGGGACCGCACCGCCACTTCCCAGCAAATTAGGGACACTGTTGCTCCTGGGGTATTGGCGAGGACCATTCGCAACCATCTCCATGAAGCTGGGCTACGGTCCCGCACACCGTTAGGCCGTCTTCCGCTCACGCCCCAACATCGTGCAGCCCGCCTCCAGTGGTGTCGCGACAGGCGTGAATGGAGGGACGAATGGAGACGTGTCGTCTTCAGCGATGAGAGTCGCTTCTGCCTTGGTGTCAATGATGGTCGTATGCGTGTTTGGCGCCATGCAGGTGAGCGCCACAATCAGGACTGCATACGACCGAGGCACACAGGGCCAACACCTGGCATCATGGTGTGGGGAGCGATCTCCTACACTGGCCGTACACCACTGGTGATCGTCGAGGGGACACTGAATAGTGCACGGTACATCCAAACCGTCATCGAACCCATCGTTCTACCATTCCTAGACCGGCAAGGGAACTTGCTGTTCCAGCAGGACAATGCACATCCGCATGTATCCCGTGCCAGCCAACGTGCTCTAGAAGGTGTAAGTCAACTACCCTGGCCAGCGAGATCTCCGGATCTGTCCCCCATTGAGCATGTTTGGGACTGGATGAAGCGTCGTCTCACGCGGTCTGCACGTCCAGCACGAACGCTGGTCCAACTGAGGCGCCAGGTGGAAATGGCATGGCAAGCCGTTCCACAGGACTACATCCAGCATCTCTACGATTGTCTCCATGGGAGAATAGCAGCCTGCATTGCTGCGAAAGGTGGATATACACTGTAATAGTGCCGACATTGTGCATGCTCTGTTGACTGTGTCTATGTGCCTGTGGTTCTGTCAGTGTGATCATGTGATGTATCTGACCCCAGGAATGTGTCAATAAAGTTTCCCCTTCCTGGGACAATGAATTCACGGTGTTCTTATTTCAATTTCCAGGAGTGTATTTTTATAAAATATTCATAAACTTATAGATAATTTTATATGTGGAGTATAACAGTAAAAGCAAACAATGGGAAGTCCAGGATGGAACAAAAGAATATTATGAAAAGGATAGTTGCTACTCACCATATAGCGGAGATGCTGAGTCACATATAGGCGCAACAAAAAGACTGTCACATGATGAGCTTTCAGCCAAGGCCTTTGTCAAAAATAAAACACACACACACACACACACACACACACACACACACACACACACACACACACACGGCTACTGTCTCTGGCAACTGAAACCAGACTACGAGCAGCAGTGTATGATGGATAGGCAACTTGGTGGGGGTAAGGAGGAGGCTGGGGCGGGTAGGGGGAAGGATAGCAGGGGTGGGGGACAGTAAAGTGCTGCTAGTAGGAGTGTGCAGGAATGAGTTGGAGATAGGATAGGGCAGCTATGATGCAGTTGGGAGGTTAGACAGAGGGTGGGGGAGAGAGGGGAGATAGCGGAAAGGAGAGAAGTAAAAAGACTGGGTGCATTGGTGGAACAGAGGGTGGTGTACTGTTGGAGTGGGAAAAGGAAAGGGGCCAGATGAACAGTAACTCATGAAGGCTGAGGCCAGGAAGGTTAGGGGAATGTAGGATATACTGCATGGAGAGTTTCCAACACTGAAATTCAGGAAAGATGGTGTTCATGGGAAGGATCCAGATTGCACAGGCTATGAAGCAGTCACTGAAATGCAGAATGCCGTATTGGGCAGTGTGCACAGCAACTGGGTTGTCCAGTTGTTTCTTGGCCACAATTTGTCAGTGGGCATGTGGACAGACAGCTTTTGGTTGTTATGCCCACACAGAATGCAGCACAGTGGTTGCAGCTTAAATCACATGGCTGGTTTCATAAGTAGCCCTGCCCTTGATTCGATAGGTGATATTCGTGTCCAGACTGGAGTAGGTGGTGGTCGTGGGAGGATGTATGGGACAGGTCTTGATCTAGGTATATGACAGGGATATGTGCCATGAGGCAAGGGGTCGGGAGCAGGGGTTGTGTAGGCACGGATAAGGGTATTGTGTAGGTCTGATGGGAGCAGAATATCACTGTGGGAGGGGAGGGAAGGATAGTGGGTAGGGCACTTCTCATTACAGGGCACAACGAGAGGTAGCTGAAACCCTGGAGGACATTGAAATTCTGTTGCTCCAGTCCTCGGCGGTACTGAGTCACGAGGGTAATGTGGCCGGATAGTTTTGGGAGGTGGTGGGTGACTGCAAAGATAAGGCAAGAGAGATCTGTTTTTGTGCAAGGTTAGGAGAGTAATTACGGTCCGTGAAGTCCTCAGTGAGGCCCTCGGTATATTTCGAGAGGGACCACTCATAACTGTAGATGTGATGGCCATGGGTGGCTCGGCTGTATGGAAGGGACTTCTTGGTATGGTATGGATGGCAGTCAAAGTCAAGATATTGCTGGTGGTTCGTAGGTTTTTACGGACTGAGGTACTGATGTAGCCATCTTTGAGGTGGAGGTCAACATTAAGGAAGGTGGCTTGTTGGGTTGAGGAGAACCTGGTGAAGGAAATTCGAGAGATGTTGAGATTCTGAAGGAATATGGATAGGGTGTCTTCACACTCAATCCAGATTATCAATATGTCATCAATCAGTCTGGACCATGTGAGAGGTTTGGGATTCTGTATGTTTAGGAAGGATTCCTCTAGATGGCCAATGAATGGGTTGGCATAGGATGGTGCCATGCAGGTGCCCATAGCCATACTCTGGATTGTTTTCAGGCAATTGATTGATATGGTTTTGCAGGACTATGTTGGTGAGGGCTAAGTATTGGTGAAATCTGAACAGATGAAGGTCATTGCGAAAGGAAGGGTCACATCTGGAGATGGGTAATTTTATGGTAAGGCCATTTGGGGGGATTCCATGAGCCAAACAACAATGCAGGAACAGTGTGTAGTACTGGGTTCTGGCTGGGGATAAGGAAACTTTTCAGTATTGGTGCAGATGGAAGGAGCAAGCACACATGGTGGTGGGAAAAATGCGAAAAAATACCAAAAGTAATGTAGAATTACATCAGACAAAATTCAGAAAATACACCCAAATACATGGGAATAAATCACAAAAAGGGTGAAACAGATGAAATAGGGGAAACAAGATGAAATCTGAGAGAGTACATCAATAGTGAAAGGCAAAAACAACTGAAATTGGCATGAAGCCACAGTGAGATCAAAGAAAAAACAACAAAGGAAAACAGCATTTGATTAAGAATGAAAGAAAAGCTGTTAGGCAAAATTGAAATCCAGGATGGATTGTAACAATATTATGAAAAGGATAGTTGCTACTTACCATATAGTGGAGATGATGAGCCGCAGATGGGCACAAAAAAAAGACTGTCATAGAATTAGCTTTCGTCCAACAAGGCCTTTGTCAAAAATTGACCCCACACACACACACACACAGAGAGAGAGAGAGAGAGAGAGAGAGAGAGAGAGAGAGAGAGAGAGGGGGGGGGGGGGGGTAGTGAAAAAGTAGAGAAGTAAAAAGACTGAGTGTGTTGGTGGAATAACAGACTGTGTAGTGCCAGAATGGGATCAGGAAAGGGGCCAGATGGACAATAACTAACAAAGGTTGAGGCCAGGAAGGCTACAGCAACCTAGGATACATTGCAGTGAGAGTTTCCACCTGTGCAGTTCAGAAAAGCTGGTGTGGGTGGGAAGGATCCCAATGGCACAGGCTGTGAAGCAGTCACTGAAATGGAGAACGTCATGCTGGGCAGTGTACTCAGCAACTAGGTTGTCCAATTGTTTCTTGGCCACAGTTTGTTAGTGGCCATTCATGGAGAAAGACAGCTTGTTGGTTGTTACGCCCATTCACATATTGCCATGCCTTTGATGGATAGGTGATGTTTGTCACCGGCCTGCAGATAGTGATGAGAGGATATGTGGGACGGGTCTTGCAAGGGTTGGAAAGGTAGTGGATAGGACATTCCTCATTTCAGGGGACTACAAGAGGTAGCTGAAACCAGTCACGTGATCTGCAAGCTATACTGCAAGCACTGTGCTGCATTCTACATCTGATGATAACCAACAAGCTGTCTGTCTGCATGAATTGCCACAGACAACTCTGACCAATAAGCAACTGGCCCACCCTGTTGTTGAGCATGCCACCTAACACGATGTTCTTCATTTCAGTGACTGTTCACAGCCTGTGCAATTTGAATACTTCTCACAAACACCAACTTTTCTGAATTGTGCTGCTGGGAACTCTCCCTGCAATACACTGTATGTTCCTGTAACCTTCCTGGCCTCAGCATTCTTTATTCATTGCCCTTACCCAACTAGCCCCTTCCCCGTTTCCATTCCAGCATGACATAGAGACTGTGTCGTGTGTGAGACTTGCGTTTGTGTGTGTGTGTGTGTGTGTGTGTGTGTGTGTGTGTGTGTGTGTGTGTGTGTGTGTGTGTGGTGGTGGTTATTTTTGACAATCGCCTTTGGCCATAAGCTCATTTTGTTACAGTCTTTCTGTTGTGCCTATCTGTGACTCGGCATCTCTGATATATTACACAGTAAGACCTCTTATAGTTTTTTTGCCCTGTATAGTCCTGTTGGTGGTGATATGAATGTAATCTGTGTTGCAATGTGTGGTAAGAGTGGATGTTGCCATAGGCTAGTCAGAAAGAGTGTGGTACATGTAGACTGTAGGTTAGAATTTCACTTGGGTGACTTTAGTGGGGAACTGAATGGGAAACTCAGCGAGACTCTCCTGTGGAACTGTAGGCTCTGCATGAAATATGAGAATTGCTGAACAACAGGGAAAGATTTGTGCCCTTCAGACTGAATTAGAACACATGAAATTTGAACAGGTAGGTTGATGGAGGTATTAGGTAAAGGTAACAAGCTATGGGCAAAGGGCAAGCACCTCCTCAACTTCTTCACCAACATTTGAGCTTACAACATCGAATAAACTTGACTTGTTACCTGCAGTAGGAGGATAATAGCCTCATCCAACTATGGGTCACAGTGGGAGCAGTAGACTTCTAGCATAGGAACTAGCTCTATGTTGATACCAAAAGAACCTTTCTGATAGGTGGTGACCATGAGAGGGGTGTTAGCCAGATCATACAGGATAAATTACAGAAAGGGTGCCAAGTTACAGGTACTAAGTGCTAGCCCTAGGCAGAGGGCAGAGGACATAGGGAAATTGGTCAAAGATTTTGACAAAGAGGTCCAGGTAATTGTAGTCTGTGGAGCAGGGAACAGCCTCACTAAGGACAGTAATTACAGCATGGGAGTGACATGGATGAAACAGGAGTAGTAAATACACACCCAAATATGAGTTTTGTGGAGGTTCTGCAGTGCCATGACCTGCCCTGGGAGAACACTTCTGTGAGCCATTAGAACACCAAGTTGATTGGGCTGCTGCTGATTGAAATTAAATCTCATATGATGTAGCCTGTTGCTACATTTTGGGGGGGGGGGGGGGGGGACATGCTAGACATGGTCTACACCTGAATAGGAGAGAGGGAAATATATGCTGACTGAGCTTCTTGCAGAAAATGAATGGGGGGCAGGGGGGCATTGCACAAAGAAAGATCCCTGTGCTTACTGGTGTCAGAGAGGTACCTTTTTTAGGTTAGAATCAGGATTTAGGCACCCTGTTTTGAAAGAAGGGAAAATAACAGAAGAATCCCATAAAATGCATAAAAAAAGCACAGAAATGTATGGTTAGATTATTTCATCAAAATATTAGAGGACTGAATAATAAGGCACAGTAGTTTCTTGTCTGTTTGGAAAATTCAGGGAGCTTTGAATAGACAGACATCCTGTGCCCATATGAGCTCCACATAACCACAGATTACCATTAGCGTCTGACACAGGCAGAACTAATACAGAAAAAAGAGTAATTGTTATATATATATATAATAAAGACAGAACACAAGTTCAAAAACAATGAGACAAATAGATTTTGGAGTGATCAGCACACAGAAGTGTGTGCTTGTGAATTAATACTGAAAAATAGCTCACTTTTAATTGTAACTGTGTGTAGATCCCCACTGCAAAATTTAGAACTGTTTGTGAGGAATCTGGATTCCTTACTGCACTATCTGTCAGAAAATAGCAAGCAGTTAATAGTCTTGGCAACTCTGATGTAGATTTTTTAAGTAACAAATGCTCTCTCTGATCACCATGCGCAGCTCGTTAGGATAAATAAGGTAGTGCATTACAATATGGATCTAAATTTACATCTAGGTACATACTCTGCAAGCCTTTCCTGTTCTACTCACAAATAGAGTGAGGTAAAAACAACTCTCTATGCCTTTGTATGAGCCTTAATCATTCTAATCTTATCTTTGTGGTGCTTACTTGAAATGAACGTTGGTGGTGATGGAATGGTTCTGCAGTCAGCTTCAAATGCCAGTTTTCTGAATTTTCTCAATAGTGCTCCATGAAAAGAACACCGCCTACTCTCCAGTGATTACCATTTGAGTTCCCGAAATGGTAACAAATCTAGCAGCCCGTCTCTATATTGCTTCGATGTCTTCCTTTGAACTGATGTGATTCCGATCTCAAACACTTGGAACTGTACTCATCAGTGGGTCGCACTAGTGCCCTAATGCAGTGTCATTTACAAATGAATCACGTTTTTCTAAAATTCTCCCAATAAACCTACTACAGTCCTTGTACATTCATTCCATTTCATATTGTTTTGCAGTGTTATAATTAGATATTTAATCGACATGTCTAGGACTTATAGAGAAGACTGAGTAGACAATATTTTGAGTTGGAATGTATGTCTACAAACGTACTGTTTTGAAGCAGAACACTACTAATACTGGGCTTGAACATTATAGGCTTGTTTTTCCTACTCATCTGCATTACATTACATTTTCCTGCATTTAAAGCTATCTGCCATTTATCATGCCAACCAGAAATTGAGTCAAAGTCATCTTGTGTCCTACAGAACTCCTCTGTGGAAATCATTTAGAATAATTAAGGACTCCAGGACAAATGTTTTTCAAGAACAGTTTACAAGAGATGTCCTGATATGCAATTTATAATAAATTAAATGCTAACATAAAATTTCATCTATTCCATGCTAAATACATACAATTATTTGAAATAGCTTTCTGCATAAGTTAATCATAAAGGGCATTAAACAGTCTTGTAAATAAACTGCAGATCACTAGAGGGACTAAAGTAGCTTGTGAAAGGAAAAGGGAAATATAGCTGTTGACAAGAAGAGGTAGAGATCCTGCAGTAGTTGCACACTACAACAACTACACAAAATTACTAAGAAAAGTTATTAAGAAAGGAAAATACACATAATGTCAGAAATCAGTAATTCCAGCAACACATGTAATGCTGTAGAGAATATAGTGAAACAAGAGACAGGAGAATCAGCCACAAAACAGGACAACATCACTATGGAAGAGAATGGAAGAGTTATAAACTATGAGTCACAGGTGGCAAATATATTTAGTAATCAGTTTGTAATCATAATAGAAAGCATAGGCACAAACAGATCAAGAGAGAAAAAACAGTAGTATGTTGAAAAAGCAACTCTCATAAAATTCAGTCACATGAATGTATACTTAATTTCTCCATCTGAAATTAAGAAAATTATATATTCTCTCAAAAATAAAAGCTCAACTGATTTTGATGGTGTTTCATGTAGAGTACTAAAGACTTGTTCCCATATAATAAGCCCCATCTTATTCGAAATGTGTAATGCACCACTGACTCAGAGCACTTTTCCAGAGAGGCTGATATATGCTGTTGTTAAACTCCTCTTTAAGAAAGGAGATAGGAAAGATGTCAATAATTACCAACTTGTTTCACTGCTGGTTTCGCTGCTGACACCATTTTCAAAAATTTTTGAGTAGTTGATGTACACTGAGGTGACAAAAGTGATTGGATACTTCCTAATATCATGTCAGACCTCTTTTGTCGGGCATAGTGCAGCAACTCAACATAGCCTGAACTCAATAAGTCATTGGAAGTCCCCTGGATAAATATTGAGCCATGCTGTATCTGTAGCCATCATAATTGTGAAAGTGTTGCTGGTGCAGGATTTTGTGCATGAACTGACCTCTCAATTATGTCCCACAAATGGATGATGGGATTCGTGTCAGGTGAACTGGCTGGCCAAATCTTTCGCTTGAATTGTCCAGAGAGTTCTTCAAACCGATTGTCAACAACTATGGCCTACAACATGGCATATTGTCATCCATACAAATTCTATTAATGTTCAGGAACATGAAGTCCATGAATGGCTGCAAATCGTCTCCAAGTAGCTGTAACATAACGTGTTCCAGTCAGTGATCAGTTCATTTCAACCAGAGGCCCAGTCCATCCCATGTAAATTCAGCCCACACCATTATGGCACAGTGTGTTATTGATAGCTTGGGTCCAAGGCTTTGTGGGGTCTGCGCCACATTCAAAACCTACCATCAAATCTTATCAATTGAAATCGGGACTCATCTGACCAAAGGCCACAGTTTTCCAGTTGTCTAGGGTCGAACCAGTATGGTCATGAGCCCAGGAGGGGCCTGCAGGCAATGTCACACTGTTAGCAAAGATACTCACAAAGTACAACATAGACTACTTTAAATAATGTAGCCGACAGATGCACAGTTGTGTTTCACAGTCTTTTACTTTCATTTTTCACAACCCCCCCCCCGCCCCCCCCCAGGAATACACAGTTATATGTATGGCCAGTACACTATCGTTCTAACTTCCCATAAGCCTCATTAATAGTTGTTGTTGTTGTTGTGGTCTTCAGTCCTGAGATTGGTTTGATGCAGCTCTCCATGATACTCTATCCTGTGCAAGCTTCTTCATCTCCCAGTACCTACTGCAACCTACATCCTTCTGAATCTGTTTAGCGTATTCATCTTTTGGTCTCGCTCTACGATTTTTACCCTCCACACTGCCCTCCAATACTAAATTGGTGATCCCTTGATGCCTCAGAACATGTCCCACCAACTGATCCCTTCTTCTAGTCAAGTTGTGCCACAAACGTCTCTTCTCCCCAATCCTATTCAATACCTCCTCATTAGTTATGTGATCTACCCATCTAATCTTCAGCATTCTTCTGTAGCACCACATTTCGAAAGCTTCTATTCTCTTCTTGTCCAAACTAGTTACCGTCCATGTTTCACTTCCATACATGGCTACGCTCCATACAAATACTTTCAGAAATGACTTCTTGACACTTAAATCTATACTTGATGTTAACAAATTTCTCCTCTTCAGAAACGCTTTCCTTGCCATTGCCAGTCTACATTTTATATCCTCTCTACTTCGACCATCATCAGTTATTTTGCTCCCCAAATAGCAAAACTCCTTAACTACTTTAAGTGTCTCATTTCCTAATGTAATTCCCTCAGCATCACTCGACTTAATTCAACTACATTCCATTATCCTCGTTTTGCTTTTGTTGATGTTCATCTTATACCCTCCTTTCAAGACACTGACCATTCCGTTCAACTGCTCTTCCAAGTCCTTTGCTGTCTCTGACAGAATTACAATGTCATCGGCGAACCTCAATGTTTTTATTTCTTCTCCATGGATTTTAATACCTACTCTGAATTGTTCTTTTGTTTCGTTCACTGCTTGCTCAATATACAGATTGAATAACATTGGGGATAGGCTACAACCCTGTCTCACTCCCTTCCCAACCACTGCTTCTCTTTCATGTCCCTTGACTCTTATAACTGCCATCTGGTTCCTGTACAAATTGTAAATAGCCTACAAATGCTAGAAACGTAGGTTTGTCTTTCCTGAATCTAGCTTCTAAGATAAGTGAAAATCCACATACAGCTGCAATCGTTTACTGTTGAAGATCAACAAGCAGTGAACGCCTAACCACACAGTTCACATTCTTTCAATTAAACTGAACAGTTTGTCATTGCTTTAACACACGGCATATTGGCGTTACACTTATTTGACTGTTAAGTTGATGCTTTGTTGTCATTCAAACCAACACAGGTTCCTTGTCTGAAACTCAGCCGTAGACTGCCTGTCTCGTGACCAAAAATCGGGCCCTTATATATCATCACAATAATAGGTACTGAAACTACACATTGTTTAAAGTTAAATTTACAGAAATTTCATCTTTTTAACAGTTTATTCTACTACAAGAGTTAGGCCGAATTATTTGTTTAAATCGTGAAATTAATAAATATAGTTATGCAAATAATACTTTTGGCAAAACTGTTAATTACTTTGGAATTAATTAAGGGCTGGCTTTGCTAACATGTTTTTGAATAGAACCAAATAAATACATGCGGGTCTATACAGGGGCGATGTTCTTGAGGACAATATTATGGAAATGGAAAAGGAGATAGATGAAGATGAAATGGGAGATATGATACTGCGTGAAGAGTTTGACAGAGCACGGAAAGACCTAAGCCGAAACAAGGCCCCAGGAGTAGACAACATTCCATTAGAGCTACTGACAGCCTTGGGAGAGACAGGCCTAACAAAACTCTACCATCTGGTGAGCAAGATGTATGAGACAGGCGAAATTCCCTCAGACTTCAAAAAGAATATAGTAATTCCAATCCCAAAGAAAGCAGTTGTTGACAGATGTGAAAATTACCAAACTATCAGTTTAATGAGTCACAGCTGCAAAATACTAACGCGAATTCTTTACAGACGAATGGGAAAAACTGGTAGAAGCTGACCTCGGGAAAGATCAGTTTGGATTCCGTAGAAGTGTTGGAACACGTGAGGCAATACTGACCCTACGACTTATCTTAGAAGAAAGATAAAGGAAAAGCAAACCTGCATTTCTAGCATTTGTAGACTTAGAGAAAGCTTTTGACAATGTTGACTGGAATACTCTCTTTCAAATTCTGAAGGTGGCAGGGGTAAAATACAGGGAGCGAAAGGCTATTTACAATTTGTACAGAAACCAGATGGCAGTTATAAGAGTCAAGGGACATGAAAGGGAAGCAGTGGTTGAGAAGGGAGTGAGACAGGGTTGCAGCCTCTCCCCGATGCTATTCAATCTGTATATTGAGCAAGCAGTATGAGGAGGTAGTGAGTAGAATTGGGGAGAAGAGGAGTTTGTGGCACAACTTGACTAGAAGAAGGGATCGGTTGGTAGGACATGTTCTGGGGCATCAAGGGATCTTCAATTCGGTACTGAAGGGCAGGGTGGAGGGTAAAAATCATAGAGGGAGACCAAGAGATGAATACACTAAGCAGATTCAGAAGGATGTAGGCTGCAGTAGGAACTGGGAGATGAAGAAGCTTGCACAGGATAGAGTAGCACGGAGAGCTGCATCAAACCAGTCTCAGGACTGAAGACCACAATGATGACGACAAATACCTGAAGATTAATAGCATTTCGTCTTCCAAACATCTGTAATTATTACAGAATTTATATTTATTCATATGTCAACAATAGAATTTAAGTTAAGAAACTATTACTGATTTCGCCTTATAATGAAAGATACTAACTAGAAATAGTCAAAATAAATTGGAAAATCAATTACATACATAAAACTATGCACAAAATTAGATCTGGTGTTATATTGTTTAAGACTAAGGGCCAACCTTTCTCTTTTATGAAAATGCAGATTATATTCACATATTGTAACTGTAATTAGTTAAAATCGAAAAATGAATTTTAAGGAGACAGATGTCAAAACAGGAAGGAAAGTAAAAATATTCCAGCTTGCTTCATCAGAAATCATCTGCTATCCCACCCCATTCCATGCCAAATTTCATGATATTGTCCTAATGGATACGTTCATTGCATGTCCCACATTAATTTCTGCGATTAGTTCATGCAGTGTTCCTTGTCTGCTAGCACTGACAACTCTACAGTAATGCTGTGTGCTGCTGCTCTCAGTTATTAAGTGAAGGCAAGAGACTGCTGCTTTGCCCATGGTGAGAGGTAATGTCTGAAATTTGGTATTTTTGACACACTCTTGATGCTGTGGATCTTGGAATATTGAATTCCCTAATGACTTCCAAAGTGGAATGTCCCATGTATCTAGCTCTACTTACCATTCCACGTTCAAAGTCTGTTAATTCCCGTCTGTCGGCCATAATCACATTGGAAATCTTTTCATATGAATCACCTGAGTACAAATAACAGCTCCGCCAATGCACTGCCCTTTTATACCTTAGTATGCAGTACTGCTCCCCTCTGTATAAATGCACATAGCTATCCCAAGACTTTTGTGCCTTCAGTGTATTCTAGAGTAATATCTCATCTGAGTAACAATAACATCCTCATCAAATCACAGTTTGGATATCAGAAGAGCTACTCTACTCAGAATGCCATTTACATGTTCACTCACTAAATTTTACAAGCATTAGATAATAAAGTAGTGCTGGTCAGTATTTTCTGCATCCCCCCTAAGACATTTGACAGCTTCAATTCTGCCAGTACCTCATCTGTACTGGCAAAATTGCAGCTTTGAGGATAGGTCATGAGTCATGCTTGGGTACCTCAGATGGTAGAGCAGCTGCCTGCGAAAGGCGAAGCTCCCAAGTTCGAGTCTCGGTCCGGCACACACTTTCAGCAGAATTAGTTCTTTTTGCAGGTGACACCAGTATTGTAATCAGTCCAAGCATACATACAGTAACAGAAAACATGGTAAACAAGTATTTTTGTTTAGTTTTGTGCAAATGGTCTCACCCTCAACTTTAGGAAGACATGAAATATCCTGTTCTGCACATTTAGGGATACTACATCACTGATGAGTGTAAGTCATGGTGAGGAAATATTGTTGTTGTTGTTGTTGTTGTTGTTGTTGTGGTCTTCAGTCCTGAGACTGGTTTGATGCAGCTCTCCATGCTACTCTATCCTGTGCAAGCTTCTTCATCTCCCAGTACCTACTGCAACCTACATCCTTCTGAATCTGCTTAGTGTATTGATCTCTTGGTCTCCCTCTACGATTTTTACCCTCCACGCTGCCCTCCAATGCTAAATTTGTGATCCCTTGATGCCTCAAAACATGTCCTACCAACCGATCCCTTCTTCTAGTCAAGTTGTGCCACAAACTTCTCTTCTCCCCAATCCTATTCAATACCTCCTGATTAGTTACGTGATCTACCCACCTTATCTTCAGCATTCTTCTATAGCACCACATTTCGAAAGCTTCTATTCTCTTCTTGTCCAAACTGGTTATCGTCCATGTTTCACTTCCATACGTGGCTACACTCCATACAAATACTTTCAGAAACGACTTCCTGACACTTAAATCTATACTCGATTTTAACAAATTTCTCTTCTTGAGAAACGATTTCCTTGCCATTGCCAGTCTACATTTTATATCCTCTCTACTTCGACCATCATCAGTTATTTTACTCCCTAAATAGCAAAACTCCTTTACTACTTTAAGTGTCTCATTTACTAATCTAATCCCCTCAGCATCACCCGATTTAATTTGACTACATTCCATTATCGTCGTTTTGCTTTTGTTGATGTTCATCTTATACCCTCCTTTCAAGACACTGTCCATTCCGTTCAACTGCTCTTCCAAGTCCTTTGCTGTCTCTGACAGAATTACAATGTCATCGGCGAACCTCAAAGTTTTTACTTCTTCTCCATGTATTTTAATACCTACTCCAAATTATTCTTTTGTTTCCTTTACTGCTTGCTAAATATACAGATTGAATAACATTGGGGAGAGGCTACAACCCTGTCTCACTCCTCTCCCAACTACTGCTTCCCTTTCATGCCCCTCGACTCTTATAACTGCCATCTGGTTTCTGTACAAATTGTAAATAGCCTTTCACTCCCTGTATTTTACCCCTGCCACCTTCAGAATTTGAAAGAGAGTATTCCAGTTAACGTTGTCAAAAGCTTTCTCTAAGTCTACAAATATTAGAAACGTAGGTTTGCCTTTTCTTCATCTTTCTTCTAAGATAAGTCGTAAGGTTAGTATTGCCTCACGTGTTCCGACATTTCTACGGAATCCAAACTGATGTTCCCCGAGGTCCGCTTCTACCAGTTTTTCCATTCGTCTGTAAAGAATTCGCGTTAGTATTTTGCAGCTGTGACTTATTAAACTGATAGTTCGGTAATTTTCACATCTGTCAACACCTGCTTTCTTTGGGATTGGAATTATTATATTCTTCTTGAAGTCTGTGGGTATTTCGCCTGTCTCATACATCTTGCTCACCAGATGGTAGAGTTTTTTCATGACTGGCTCTCCCAAGGCCATCAGTAGTTCTAATGGAATGTTGTCTACTCCCGGGGCCTTGTTTCGACTCAGATCTTTCAGTGCTCTGTCAAACTCTTCACGCAGTATCTTATCTCCCATTTCATCTTCATCTACATCCTCTTCCATTTCCATAATACTGTCCTCAAGTACATCGCCCTTGTATAAACCCTCTATATACTCCTTCCACCTTTCTGCCTTCCCTTCTTTGCTTAGAACTGGGTTGCCATCTGAGCTCTTGATATTCATACAAGTGGTTCTCTTCTCTCCAAAGGTCTCTTTAATTTTCCTGTAGGCGGTATCTATCTTACCCCTAGTGAGACAAGCCTCTACATCCTTACATTTGTCCTCTAGCCATCCCTGCTTAGCCATTTTGCACTTTCTGTCAATCTCATTTTTGAGACGTTTGTATTCCCTTTTGCCTGCTTCATTTACTGCATTTTTATATTTTCTCCTTTCATCAATTAAATTCAATATTTCTTCTGTTACCCAAGGATTTCTATTAGCCCTCGTCTTTTTACCTACTTGATCCTCTGCTGCCTTCACTACTTCATCCCTCAGAGCTACCCATTCTTCTTCTACTGTATTTCTTTCCCCCATTCCTGTCAATTGTTCCCTTATGCTCTCCCTGAAACTCTCTACAACCTCTGGTTCTTTCAGTTTATCCAGGTCCCATCTCCTTAAATTCCCACCTTTTTGCAGTTTCTTCAGTTTCAATCTGCAGTTCATAACCAATAGATTGTGGTCAGAATCCACATCTGCCCCTGGAAATGTCTTACAATTTAAAACCTGGTTCCTAAATCTCTGTCTTACCATTATATAATCTATCTGATACCTATTAGTATCTCCAGGATTCTTCCAGGTATACAACCTTCTTTTATGATTCTTGAACCAAGTGTTAGCTATGATTAAGTTGTGCTCTGTGCAAAATTCTACCAGGCGGCTTTCTCTTTCATTTCTTCCCCCCAATCCATATTCACCTACTATGTTTCCTTCTCTCCCTTTTCCTACTGACGAATTCCAGTCACCCATGACTATTAAATTTTCATCTCCCTTCACTACCTGAATAATTTCTTTTATCTCGTCATACATTTCATCAATTTCTTCATCATCTGCAGAGCTAGTTGGCATATAAACTTGTACTACTGTAGTAGGCATTGGCTTTGTGTCTATATTGGCCTCAATAATGTGTTCACTATGCTGTTTGTAGTAGCTAACCCGCACTCCTATTTTTTTATTCATTATTAAACCTACTCCTGCATTACCCCTATTTGATTTTGTATTTATAACCCTGTATTCGCCTGACCAAAAGTCTTGTTCCTCCTGCCACCGAACTTCACTAACTCCCACTATACCTAACTATAACCTATCCATTTCCCTTTTTAAATTTTCTAACCTACCTGCCCGATTAAGGGATCTGACATTCCACACTCCGATCTGTAGAATGCCAGTTTTCTTTCTCCTGATAACAACGTCCTCTTGAGTGGTCCCCGCCCGGAGATCCGAATGGGGGACTATTTTACCTCCGGAATATTTTACCCAAGAGGACGCCATCATCATTTAATCATACAGTAAAGCTGCATGTCCTCGGGAAAAATTACGGCTGTAGTTTCCCCTTGCTTTCAGCTGTTTGCAGTACCAGCACAGCAAGGCCGTTTTGGTTAATGTTACAAGGCCAGATCAGTCAATCATCCAGACTGTTGCCCCTGCAACTACTGAAAAGGCTGCTGCCCCTCTTCAGGAACCACATGTTTGTCTGGCCTCACAACAGATACCCCTCCGTTGTGGTTGCACCTACGGTACGGCCATCTGTATCGCTGAGGCACGCAAGCCTCCCCACCAACGGCAAGGTCCATGGTTCATGGGGGAAGGAGGAAATATTAAATGAGTGGAAACTTCAAAACTCTTAGGTGTTCATATTGATGAGGGCTTAAACTGGGAAAAGCATATTTTGCAAATTCTAATACAACTCAGTCCAGTCACATCTGCACTTAGAATCATTGCAAATCTTGGAGAGAGAGAAATCAGTAAGGTGATATATTTTGTATATTTTTATCAATAAAGTCACTGAGATAATGTTCTGTGGTAACTCATCTTTGGGAAAGATTCACAGCTCAAAAATGTGCTTATGAATAACATCTGGTGCTTATCCATGATCATCTCTTAGACATCTGTTGAAGGAGTTGAGCATTCTGACTCATGAGGATTGGTGTAAATAATCCACTGCAATTCGAAAGGAACAATGATGCACCTGAAGGAAAACTGGTGTTCACCATTAGACATTAAGGTTGTCTTTAGCACAAAAAAGGATTCACAATGCCGCAACTGAAATTTTTGCTAACTTACCCAGTGACATGAAATGTCTCACAGACAGCAAAGTAAAGTTTGAAAACAAACTGAAGAAGATCCTCCATGACAACTCCTTCTGTTCTATAGCAGAATGTGTATTATTGTAATGCATAATAGGTGGTGGGTAGGAATTACCAACTTACATCTGTACGTTCAAATTTTAAGAAAACCTTATAAACGTTCAGCATGTAGCCATTATAAATCAATTTGTGATGTGACTGTAAAGTGACTCATTCCACATCAATACAACTGATCATGCAAATGATCCAAGGAACATGAAATTAACTCACACACTATCTGCCTACGCTGTTCACTTTTATATCTACTCTCCACAAACCATTGTGGCACAGGATACTTTACATTGCACCATTTATTAGGGTTCCTTCTAACTCCATTCAGTGTGGCTTGAGACCTGGTTTACCAGCCATTTACAGAACAACCTACGCTTTGATGTGGAATCCAAAACATAGAGTAAATTTACATTTTATATTTGCACATAACACTGCAAATGACAAATGTTGCATTAAATGACAGAACATAATCCCAGGATCCAATAGAAATCAAAGATTGAACCTTACAGTTTCAATCAATGGAAAATGTTTGATGGCATAACGACAATATGAATTAGGTAGACTGGTACACAGCAGCACATATAGATGGCATTAGAGTGGCAGATGTGTGTGTTTAAAAGTAGTACTAAAGTTTGAAACTGTGGATTCTCCAGTTCTATCTTCATTTCATACATTATATTTTAGACTTTATTTGGCTCTAGATCATTGTTCCTGCTGTAAAAATAGCCTTGCTGCATTTTAGACGTAATGCTTATTTTTCTATGAATTTTCTTGTGAGACTATATAGTGTGTTTACATTGATTACTGTGTTATTCATTATTTTGTACAGCTCACACAGGACCATCACTGATTCGAACTTACTTTGTTGCAGTCCAACATGACAAGAGATTCTCTTGCCAAAGCACTCTACTGTCGAACTGTGGCAACAATTGTTCGCAGGGCCAACAGTGTCAAACGACTAGGTTCAACATTAGGAACTCTCAGCTCAGATTCAAATGAATCTGTGCATAACCAAGCAGAGGTAATTTTCACCAATATTTACACAGTAATCTTGTTTGAAAAGGAAATGCTGACAGGTACAAAACAATGAAAATAAAATTAATTAAATTCAGTAATAGAAACTATAACCCTCTGTTTTATAATAACTCATCATATGAATGGACTAATTTCTCATACACAAAACCCTTCTCATTTCTTCCTTTCTTTCATGTTCTCCCCCTCCCAAATGGTTTCAGATGCCACTGGAAGTTGACTTTTTGCAGTTGAAAAACATTCAGTTATACTGTTGCTACTCATCTGTAAATACAGAAGGTGATAAAGTTATAAGAATGTCCACATGGTTCCATACACTGGTATGCATCAGAAGTAAACGACACAGTACCACTTTACATAGTAATACACCATAGTGTTTAAAATGCTCTTTGTTTGTCAGTTTTTTATTTTATTTATCATGTCTATTTAGTACAGAATAAACGTTCCAAATAAAACAAGAAACTAACGACCAAAGATTGGTTTACATACCTGGTGTTCACCTGTTATGCAAGATATATGAGACAGGCGAAATACTGTCAGCCTTAAAGAAAAATATGATAGATAGACAGGCCAGGTGTGAATATTACCCAACTATCAGTTTAATAAGTCAAACTTGCAGAATAGTGACATAACTTATTTATAGGAGAATGGAAAAACTGATAGAAACTGATTTTGGGGAAATCAGTTTGGGAAACAGAGAAATGTAGGAACATGCAAGGTAACACTTACATTGAAAGATAAATTGGAGAAACACAAACCTATGTTTATAGCATTTGTGTATTTACAGAAAGATTTTGACAGTGTTGACTGGACTACACTTTGAAATTCTGAAGGCAATGGGAATAAAATAGAAGGAGCACAAGTCATCCATAATGTATAACGTGTACAGGGGGGGGGGGGGGGGGGGGGACTTCAGTTACAAGAGTTGATGGACATGAAACAGAAGCTGTGGTTGAGAAGAGAGGAAGAGAGAATTGTAGCCTATCCCTAATGTTATTCTATTAGCACATTCAGCAAGCTGTGATGGGCCAAAGGAGTAATTTGGAAAAAATAATTAATGTTCTAGAAAAAGAGATAGAAACTATAAAATTTGCTGATGACATTTTAATTCTATCACCTATGACAAATGATTTGGAAGAGCTATTGAATGGAATGGATATTGTCTTGAAAAGAGGTTACAAAACGAATATCAACCTAAGTAAAACAAGGGTAATGAAACAGAGCCAAATTAAATCAGGTAGCAATGAAGGAATTAGATTGTAAGATGAGAAACCAAAAGTAGTAGATGCGTTTTGCTATTTGAGTTGCAAAGTAACTGACATTGGCCAAAGTACAGAGGATATTAAATTACAACTAAAAAGGGGGGGGGGGGGGGAAGCTATTTCTGAAAAAGATACATTTGTTAATAGTGAATATAAATGTAAATGTGTAAATGTTATTAAGTCTTTTCTGAAGGTACTAATCTGGAGTTTAGCCACACATATGGAAATGAGCCGTGGATGATAAATAGTTCAGGCAAGAAGAGAATAGAAACTTTTGAAATATATGCTTTAGAAGAAAGCTGAAGACTAGATGGGTAGATCAGGTAACTAATGAGGATGAAATGAATAAAATTGTGAAGAAAAGAAATTTGTGGCACAACTTGACTAGAAGATGGGATCAATGATACTCTCTGAGGTATCAAGGAATCATCAGTTTTGTAATGGAGAGAAGTGTGTAGGATAAAAATTATAGGTTGAGGCCAAGGCTTGGTTGCATTAAGTAGGTTCAAATGGATGTAGGTATGAAAAGATAAAGAATTTTTGCACAGGATGGACTAACAAGGAGAGAGGCATCAAAGCACTCATCGAACTGAAGACGACAACATGTTGCTGCCAGCACCCTTCTTTAAGCAGTTATAACAATCAATCTGCATACCCACATTATATCCTGTCCTGGATTTCCTGCCAACCTATAAAACAGCAAATATAGATAATCAAACTTCTTGGTTAATTTTTATAAAATCAAAATTTGATAACATGATATTGTTTCAGATTGCCAGCCAACATGCTTCGACTGTAGGGACAGCTGGTTCCAAATCCAGTAAGTCTATGGCTGTCCTAAATAATGCTGTTCGACATGCTACAGATGGATTTATTGGCATTCTTGATATGTTTGGTTTTGAAGATCCTAAGGTAAACAATTTACCAAGTACTCAACTTTTGCCTTTTTAAGTCTTTTATGCACGATTATATTTTTATCTTCTTTTCTTTATAGCCCAGTCAACTTGAACATCTGTGCATAAACCTGTGTGCCGAGACAATGCAGCATTTCTACAACACACACATATTTAAGTCAAGTATTGAATCTTGCAGAGATGAAGGCATCCACTGTGAAGTAGAGGTTGATTACGTGGACAATGTCCCATGCATTGACCTCATCTCGTCACTGGTAAATCAGTATTAAATGTAATTCACATATATACTTTGTTAATTAAGAAATCAGCAACAGAATTTTTATATAAAAGCAACACAAGCAAGAACTAGAAATCATACTACACTCACTAACATGTTCAGAATTATATCACAATCTTGGAAACATATTAATGATTCTAGGAAATATGGGAAACTGTGAAATAAAAGCAAAACTTGCAGACTGGAACAACTGAACCACATCCTTTATCAGGGCATTGATTATTGTATCATCAGGCACTGACATGAGTGACACCTTACCAAAGACAACTTAAAGTGCTGTTCTATTGTCCACCAAACTTCCATGACATTCTAGTCCATGTAAGCCACTCTCAATCCAAATGCCTTGCCACAGGGATCATATTCCTTAGGAAGATCCAGAGGCAAGACCTGCCCAATCCATCCACCCAGCACTTCCTATTCCAATCCTGTCACAGGCTTGTCCTACCCATCAGAGGCCAGGCCACCTATTAAAGCAGCCATGTCATGTAACAGCTATCCACCAGGATGAATGGCCACCACCAAACTTTGCCCAAAGGCAAAGTGGACCACCCTGTTGCACAATATGCAGCTGAGCATAACATGATTGATTTCACTGGCTGATTCACACCCTGAGCCATCTGAATCCTCTCATCCACCACCATCTTTCTCGAACTGCACAGATGGGAATTATCCTTACAACACATTCTCTGCTCCCAAAAACATCGTGGCCTCAACCTAGTGTTCCCATACCCTCCCTCCACCAGTTTCTGCCCCCCCCCCCCCAGTCCTATCAACTTCTCCTAACTCTTGTCCCCTTACTCTCATTGTATGCTAATCTCTCGCAATGTACCTGCTCATCTTTTACCTTCTCTGCTCCTTTCCTTTCCACTCCCTTTTTTTTCCCTTTCCCCCAGCCTCCCAATGCTGGACCAGGTAGCCTTATCTGTCACCTCTAGTCCCTGCACACTCTGCCAGGCAGCACTGTTTCTCCCTCCCCCATCCCTACAATGCCATCCCCCGCCACCCTTCCCCTGCCACTAAGGATTGTTGCTCCCGTTTGACATGCTTCAGTTTCATTCTGGCATGAGCAGCCATAGATAGCAGTTGTATGTGTGATGTGTGCTTGCTTCTGTGAATGTGTGTGGTTTTCTTTTCTGATGGCTTTGGCTGAAAGCTTAATGTGTAACAGTCTTTCTGTTGTGCCTGACTCCAACTCACTGTGTTATCTTTATGGTGAGTGGCAGTCTATCCTTCCTGGCAGTCTATCCTTTCCATAATTTTAGAGCTGAAAAGACCACAAAATTATCTATTTTACTTAAAAATAGGAACAGGCAGCAGGAAGTGATTTAGAAATAATGGGCCACCAACTGAAACCTCATGTCTATAGTATTTTAGCTGATAACAAATTATGATTCATAGACATAATGTGTAACTAGGGAAATACATTTTTATGCCAGTTTGCTGGGATAGAGCCACAATGGTTTGCAATATTTGTTTGGTTGCATTCTTATCCAGCAGTTCCACAATGCAGAAGCAAGAAGCATACATGAAAGTGCCTGTTCTATTTACTGAATGAGTGTATACCCAAGCAAACCTGTTTCCTATGGCACCCAAGACTGTAAAGAAAAGAACTCCTAATGTATAAGGATGGAGTGGCAACTGTCAAAATAAAAATATTAGTCGCAGTATATGAGACTCATGTTGAAGGAAGACTTCAAATGTTACTGGTAATGGAGTTCAGGCTCACTCTGGAGCCATGCAAAATTGTTGCAATGAATTCAAATCAAATCCAAAATTGTTAGTCCTACACTAAAGGCCAGTCCACACAGGCCGTCACATCAAGGCACGGCACTGTCACATCAGGCGGTATTCACACTGTCCGTCATATCACTTCTATTCATTTAGCCCAGTACTGAACCATGGAAGTGAAGTTATGAGTTACTATCCATGATACAGAAAGTTGGAATATAGAATCGGAATTGAGGAACTAACTATTATAAATTTCATTAATGGCTAAAGCAATCTTCATAACATATATTCTTGATCACTTTTGTGTGGTAAAGTGCTGAGAAGTGAAACAACTTTTCAAAACATCAACATTTATTTGCTAACAAAACTATGCACATACAAACAAATCAAACCATATTTATAGTAAATACATAGAGCCTGTTTACCTTATCCATTACAAATTTTTTTCCTCATGTAACAGAGAACATCTTAAACAACTGTATTTTTCTCTTCCATTACAGCTGACTTTTTCACTTAAAATATTGTTTAATTAAATTGTTTCATCAAGTTGTTTTTGTTTATATATAGCATGAGAGTCAGCTTTGTTCTGTTATTGTAAAACCAAAATAATTTTTCACTTTCAGATATCTGACTTCTGTTGCGTAAAACCACTCAATGAAAAAATACACAAGACACCATAAACATTAGAAATTTGCCATGAAAACAAAGCACAATAATAAAATAAAGATGAAGAAAACACAAAAGCACAAATCCATTACCATAACATGAGTAGCATGCCAAAAAATGGTTAACATCCGTGTTAGGAGGCGATGGCACTGTCCAAACTTTCTTCCTGAGAAAACTTCACATGACTGAATGTAATGGTCCATTGATGGCCTGTTTGAATGCCAGCCTTTGAAATGCATTGTGGAATGTTTTGATGTGACAGCCAGTGTGAATTGGCCTTCAAGGTTCCTTATAAGTGAACAATATAGATTTTCAAAATCTGTGCCATGCTGATTCTTACAGCTGGACCCCTTACCGAATTGCAAGAGAGGTCCATAAAAGGAAAAGGTTAATTAATCAAGATGAGCTGACCAGAGTGACTGGAAATAATTTCTTCACACTGGGACAGGACAAATTCAGCAGAGAGTAGCTACGTACCCGCTGAATGGTAGGAGAAAGTGAAATCCATCAAATCGTAAAAAGGAACTGTTGAATGGTTTGGGACAGTTACAGCTTCGATGCAGTTAATAAGTGTGGCCTAGAACCTGGATGAAGAATGAGAATTTCAGTTAGTGAGGTTATAGGTACTTGTTCCATGTTCCTCTGTTTCCCTATCTGGTGATGAAGGAACTTCTAGAATTCGGAAAGCAAGTGATTCAGATGTTTCTAAGTTCGTCTGTGAGAAACCATTGTTACAATTATTCCCTTCTCAATGGGAAATAGTCTCTTCTTTTCTGATGCTTTCTTTTTCTTATTTTAAAAAAAATACTGTAGATTATCGTTTTTAGACATGGAAAAATCTTACCTCCACAGGGAGAAGACAATGACTGAACGAAATGCTATATTTATTTTTTCAATCTCAGTTGCCTTTTTAACTTTGGGCAAACACTCTCAGTCCTGATACAATAACAAAGAATCAGAAGCTAAAGGACAATGCTAGCAAACTCTGCTTGGCACAGCAATGTACCTTTATTAAGGTGAACATATAATTTACCCATTTAAATTTTTAAGTATTATTTTATTAATGCTTTTCCCTTTTTTTTATTTTCCCATGTGTGTTTACTTGTTAAAAATAGTGACATATTATGATTCTTGGGAACAATTGTGTTAAGGTTATTTGTTCTTACTGCTTATGCTCTTGTGAGAATGGATTTAAGTTTATCATTCTCTGTTATTTTGTCATGTCTGGTAATGGGCATCACTTGCAGCAACCATTAACCTGCTAGTTGTACACTGAAATGCCAAAGAAACTGGTACAGGCATTCATATTCAAATACAGAGATATGTAAACAGGCAGAACACGCTTATATAAGGTAACAAGTGTCTGGCACAGTTGTTAGATTGGTTACTGCTGCTACAATGGCAGGTTATCAAGATTTAAGTGAGTTTGAATGTGGTGTTTTAGTCAGCATATGAGCGATGGGACACAGCAACTCCGAGGTAGCAATGAAGTCGGAATTTTCCCATATGACCATTTTACAAGTGTACTGTGAATATCAGGAATCTGGTAAAACATCAAATCTCCAACATTGTTGTGGCCGGAAAAAGATTCCTAGTGGAAAAATATGGGGAGCTGATGGGTCCCGTCTCCTGCAGTTTTATAGGGCATTTGTTTGATCACATTTATTTTATAGGGCATTTGTTTGATCACATTTAGATTATGGCAGCATGGTCTGTGGATCAGCCCGTACTTCCTACATCAAGATGTTAGATGCTGTCCACCATGAGGGCATTCAGATATCGACTGGTGCCTTTCAGACCAGCCCAGTTATGAGTCTGTGTGCAGAGGCTGGTTAACCGCCACTCTGGATTCGGCGGAGTATCCTTTTGGCTCGACAGATACTGAAAATCTGAGCATCATCTCAGTTATTGGTATTTAATTCAGTGGCCCAACCCACCTTTGAATGGCTGTTGGCGTATCAGTCCCATGTGACTAAGCCATTTGGGATACGTGCTACATACTGTCTCAAGTATCTGGATCTATCAGGCATTAAAATACATAGCCAGGAATGGAAAGCATTGCCGTCATGGCATCTTCAGAGGTCCAAAGTGATTTTAAGCTTGATACCATACAAGAAAACTTGTACTCCAGATTATGTTTTTACAACTTTGTTTTGATCCATTTTACATACTTACCACAGTTTTATCGTTGTTTATACAGATGGTTCCCAGCAAGAGAATGTCGTCGGTTGTTCTGCTGTTTTCCCTCATAGGATTTTTCAAGTGTATCTTCTGGGACAATTTACAAATTATGAAGCGGAATTATATGGCATTCTGATGGCACTGGATGGGTTTCACAGGCATCACAGTACAAGGTTTCTTGTCTGTTCCGACTCACTCAGTGCACTGCAAGCACTTCCCCAAATGCATCCAGTGAACCAGCTGATTCAGCTCACCCATGACTCCTTACAGCAGCTCCAACACCATGGCACAGAGATGATCTTTTGCTGAGTACCTGGCCACATTGGGATATATGGGAACGACATGGACGCCAAGCTGCCAAGGAAGCATGTCAGGAAGGTGCTGTCCATCAGTGTCCCATCCCGTTGCACACCATCGTCTCTTTTTCTGACAGACGCATCATGCGCCAGTGGGAGACTGAATGGTTGCACATGACAGAAAACAAACTGTGGTTTTTCAGATCTACCATACACGTATCATGGACTTCATGTGAGCCTCACCTCAGGAAGGAGGTTCTCCTTACCAGTCTGCACATCAGACATATCCCTTTAACACATGGCTTCCTCCTCCGGCAGGAGGATCCATTACTCTGTGAGGCTTGTGTCATGCTACTTTCAATTCAGCATATTTTGGCAACATGTTTCCTATACACTGATATTGTGGCAGCCCTCAGCCTCAATGGAAATCTGCCCACCATCCTCGCCGATACTGATTCCAGTGTTACAAGAGTGGTGAAATTTTGTGAACTATCAGGCATCTTCCCGAAATTGGTGGGGAAGGGAGGCAGACTTTAATACATAATAAACTGCTCTGCATATGGAGGAGAGCCTTCATCCCCACGCATAAGATTAGCATGCTGATTTTTCATCAGGGTGCTGATGACCATGATGTTGAGCATCCTCACCTTAAATCATCATCATCTGGATAAAGATCCTACAAGAACAGGACCAACAACAACTGAAGAGAATTGTTCAACTTCACAGAAGTGCAACCCTTCTGCAAATTGCTGCAGATTTCAATGCTGGGCCATCGACAAGTGTCAGCATGTGAACCATTCAACGAAACATCATCGGTATGGGATTTCGGAGCCGAAGGCCCACTTGTGTACCCTTGATGACTGCACAACACAAAGCTTTATGCCTTGCCTGGGACCATCAACACTGACATTGAACTGTTGATGACTGGAAACATGTTGTCTGGTCGGACGAGCCTCGTTTCAAATTGTATAGAGCAGATGGACGTGTACGGGTATTGAGACAAGCTCATGAATTCATGGACCCAGCATGTCAGCAGCCTCTGTAAAGGTGTGGGGCATGTGCAGTTGGAGTGAAATGGGACCCCTGATGTGTCTAGATAACTGACAGGTGATTGTATGTAAACATTCTGTCTGTTCACCTGCATCCATTCATATCCATTGTGGATTCCGACAGACTTGGGCAATTCCAGCAGGACAATGCGACACCCCACACGTCCAGAATTGCTACAGATTGGCTTCGGCAACATTCTTCTGAGTTTAAATACTTCTGCTGGACACCAAACTCCAAACTCCCCAGACATGAACATTATTTAGCATATCTGGGATGCCTTGCAATGTGCTGTTCAGAAGAGATCTCCAACCCCTCGTACTCTTACGGATTTATGGACAGCCCTGCAGGATTCATGGTGTCAGTTCCCTCCAGCACTACTTCAGACATTAGTGGAGTGCATGCCATGTCGTGTTGCAGCACTTCTGCCTGCTCGTGGGGGCCCTACCCAATATTAGGCAGGTGTATCAATTTCTTTGTCTCTTCAGTGTAAAAAGGGTTGTGATGACAAAACCAAATATGACACTACTGGATGGCTTTGCAACATTTCTATGGTGCTTGCAGTACACCTTTTAATCCATTTACCAATGAAAGAACTGTAGCTATATCTGGTTGGAGTCACATTCAAAATTTTTTGTTTTTCTGTCTTCTTTTTCTCTGTATTATTAATCATACAATGTAATATTTATTCACCAAGAGGTAAACTGATCAGAAAAAAACAAAAAGGGTACGGAAGGGAAATTGAATACAAAAACTGTGATTGAAAATGTCATGATTCAATTGTGAATTATTTGTCTCAGTCCATTCACTTATAAATCATGTGATTAGGGTACATATTTACCTGCCTACATACTCCACAAGTCACCATATGGTGTATGGCAGAGAGTACCATGAAGCACTAATAGTCATTTCCTTTCCTATTTGACTCAAAAATGGAACGAGGGGAAAACTGTGGTAATGTTATCACCTCAATCACACGGCACCTCGTTGTCTGTCAAAGTTCAGCAGGACATGAGGCACACATTAGTGCAAAGTGTCTAAGCTTAGCCGCCAAGAGGTGGCACATTCAGACAACCACTTTCAAGAGTGACGCATGCAGCAGTTGTCCAGTGCCAGTATGCGGAAATGTCTAATATTTCTCTATTTAACTGTGAAGTGAACCACCCTCAGTCTCATTCTGTAATGTTCTATGTGCTAGTTAACTTCATCCTGCTCATGGATTTTTTAATTGATACCAATGTGACAACGTACAAGGACAATGTATTGAACATGTTGTGATTTTGGCATTAAAGTGATTGTATTATTCCGATTTTCTCAGTTGTGTGTATTACTACAAAACCAACCGCCTATATGCATTTGTAAGAGCCCTAATATCTCTTACCTTGTCTTCATGATAATTAACCTAAATGTATGTTGCTGGCAATAGAGCTGATCTGCAGTCAATTGAAAATGCCTGTTCTCTAAATTTTCCCATAGTATTTCACAAAAAGAACATCGTCTTCCCTCCAGGGATTCCAATTTGAGTTCATGAAGCATTTCTGTAACACTTGCATATTGATCGAACCTACCAGCAACAAATCTAGCAGGACATCTCTGAAATACAGGAGACAGATAAAAAATTCAGTACACTATTCACTGACACAAAATTACAACCTATGAGATAGGAATGTATTTTAAAAGGCATGCATTATTTTACCAAGGTTGAATAGCAATGTTTAAATTATGAGGTTTATCATAGACAATGTCGTGCTCACCTTATAGATTTGTATGTAATGGACTATTCCAATAAGTACTAAGTAATATTTCCAAAGCAAGGTATAACATATATTTTTCTTTCTATTTTTCTCCCACCCCCCCCTATGGACTACATTAAATTTCAGAATGTCGAAGTTTTTAATTTGCCTTAAATACTCATTCCCATGTACTGGGGAAACTGAAGGTTTAATTTCAATTGATGAATAAAAAGCTTACTTTTTATCTTAATTTCTTGAATTATATGAACAATTTTTCTCAAATGGTTTCAGTTTGTTGTATAAAAGGAAGAT
Organism: Schistocerca nitens; assembly: GCF_023898315.1. NCBI lineage: Eukaryota > Metazoa > Arthropoda > Insecta > Orthoptera > Acrididae > Schistocerca > Schistocerca nitens. Next base: position 923,255,403 of record NC_064617.1, on the reverse strand, counting down.
GATCTTGTAGGTATATATATTAATTAAAAGGTTCAGGCATTTTATGTGCAGTACACAAGTTTAAAAGACTTTTTTTCAGGGTTTCAGTGTCCTCAATATGTTACTTGGACACCCCCAAACTCAAAAAAGAAAGTTGCTATCCCTTATCACTAATTCACAATACTGTGGTTCACTATTTTTCATGTGCCTTTGCCCACAGTTCTGGATAATACTTGCAATGCAGTTTCAAAATTTATGTGCTATATACACAATCTGTTTAAATTTTCATCTACTTCTGTGAAATATGTAAGAAAAACATACACTTTCGGTCACTAGTTACAGTTTTCATTAAAATACATAATTCCATACATATTTAGTTTGTAAATTAGCAAGGTATGAGATTACAGAAGATTCACATGACTTTGCTGTTCATATGTTTTGATGTGATGATCTTGTCGAAATAACCAGAGAGATGCTTTAGAAGCCGGTAGTATAACTAAATGGTTGTGACTTTTACAGTAAATGAAATTGTAGTGGAGAGTTGTGTGGCAGTTTCTTGCATTCAGATGCTTCAGAGTAGCCATTAATTTGGGAGCAAATACTGCAAAGATAGGATCAAGACGATAGGATCAAGACTGTAGCACTAGCTGATATAACTTGCAGGGCTGTCAATTGTGAGCTAAAGACACTTTTAATAGTACTGATGCAGAAGTGTACAAGAGCCCAAGTCATAAATTGTAGTAGCATTTACAAAATGACAGCAACAGAATCTTGTGAGTTACACACACAGAGATGGACAATCTGTCAGAAGGATATTACTTTGTTTGTGCATGCTCTGAATAAGCATCATCTCTTGTTAGTGGGTCTCACATGATTTGTGACAATGTGAATTGCCATTGGTTTGTATTAGCTTCCCTAACAAAACCATTTTTTTGTTTACAGCGTACAGGACTGTTAAGTATGTTGGATGTTGAATGCTCTATCCGTGGTACGGTAGAATCTTACATCGCAAAAGTAAAGGTGCAGCACAAACAGAATCCACGACTGTTTGAACCAAAACCGATGGAGCTGAGGAATTTTGGAATACAGCATTTTGCTGGCCGTGTCGTGTATGACGCTTCAGACTTCTTAGGTACTGACCAAATTTGTATAAGCTTTTATTTACCATAACAAACATTACTATAAATTTGGCATATTATTATCCTCACTAATGCAATTTTATGATTTATTATACAGATACGAATAAAGATGTAGTACCGGATGATTTGGTTGCTGTTTTCCACAAACATAGTTGCAACTTTGGGTTTGCTACACATCTCTTCGGGAGCGAATTAAAGGCATTATATTCTATTGAGACAGTCCCTCGAGGTGTCAGCTTCAGGATATCTCCCACATCTCACACAGATTTGTGAGTAATGTAAAAACTTCAATTTTTTACTTAATTTATTTAACTGATTTAACGTACGTAACACAAAATCCATTGGTTAGCTTCATCCCTAAGGAATGTTATAGCATATGAATTCAAAAAATATGTGAAATACAATTCGTGCAGGCCAGAACATCACACGATTCTGCATATAGTACGTTAAGTTGGTATTGTACTTTGTAGATTAGATTTAGATTAGATTTACTTTCATTCCAACTGATCTGCAGTGAGGAGGTCCTCCAGGATGTAGAACATATCAGAAAAACAACAATACATGACAAATATTTAAAACTAAAACAAATAAGCTAATGTACCATTCCACAGGTCCCAAGTGGAATGATCGTCATTTTTTAATGAACACTATATGAACTAGTCATTTTACAAATACTAATTAACTGAATTTAAAATAAAAAAGTTTTTTTATTTATTTATAATGTAATAAACGTGTAATACAACTACTATAAAACTTATTTGCAATGAACACATTACTGCACTGAAACTGTACAGAAGTTATATTGTACTTATATATATATATATATATATATATATATATATATATATATATATATATATATATATATATACAAATTAGTTGGTTTTACTGAGAAATTCATCAACGGAGTAGAAGGAGTTGGCCACCAATAAATTCTTTAGGCTTCTCTTAAACTGAATTTCATTGGTTGTTAAGCTTTTTATGGCTGCTGGCAAGTTATTGAAAATGTGTGTTCCTGAATAACGCACACCTTTTTGTACAAGACTAAGTGACTTTAAACCTTGTGAAGATTATTCTTATTTCTAGTATTGATTCCATGAATTGATCTGTTGGTTTGAAAAATTGATATATATATATTAATGACAAATTTCATAAGGAATAAATATATTGGGAAGCACTAGTTAGTATCCCTAGTTCCCTAAACAGGCTGCTGCAGGATGTTCTTGAGTTCACACCACATATAACTCTTACTGCACGTTTTTGTGCCCCGAAAACTTTAGTTTGGCTTGATGAATTACCCCAAAATATAATCCCATATGACATTATGGAATGAAAGTAAGCATAGTATGCCAGCTTTTTCATTTTTATATCCCCTATGTCTGACATAATTCGCATTGCAAATAGAGATTTGTTAAGTTGCTTCAGCAGTTCTGTGGTGTGCTCCTCCAGTTGAATTTATTACCAAGTTGTAATCCCAAGAATTTAACACTGTCCACTTCTTCTATCTGCTTGTCATTGTATGTTAGGCATATACTCGTGAGACACTCCTTACAAGTTCTGAACTGCATGTAGTGTGTTTTTCAAAGTTTAGTGACAAAGAATTGGCTAGGAACCAGTGATTAATGTCCACAAATATTTTATTAGCTGATCTTTCTAAGGCTACACTTGATTTGCTATTTATTGCAATGTTTGTATCATCGGCAAACAAAACGAACTTGGCATCTGGTAATGTTACTGACGAAAGGTCATTGATATACACAAGAAAAAGTAAGGGCCCCAAAATGGAACCTTGTGGGACCCCACATGTAATTACTTCCCAGTTGGATGATGCCTGATAGCTTGATACATGTCTCTTTCCTAATAACACCCTATGTTTCCTGCCAGAGATATAAGATTTGAACCATTTTGCAGCATTTCCTGTTACACTATAATATTCTAATTTATTTAAAAGGATATTGTGATTTACACAGTCAAATGCCTTTGACAGATCACAAAATATACCAGTTGCCTGCAATTTTTTGTCTAATATCAACAGCAAACAGTGGTCTTAATATGTCGTACTACAAGGAATTTGCAGATCAGCACAAGACTCTATTAGTATAAATTAAAGATTAAGAAAAATATGTCACAATTCTGACAGTGTACTTGAGCTACATCAAGTAAATGGAAGTGTTTATAAACTCTTGAGTGTTGCAATCATCAGTTATTTACAGTACAATTTGTAACTAATTTCTGAAATAAATCAACTACCCTGTCCCCCTACTAAAACTTTTTAAAACATGAGAACCAAACACATATTAAATAGGAAATAGGAGACACTAACTTAAGGTGTATAATAAAGGAAAGAGGGGAATGTTGCACAACAATGCCAAATAAGTTTTATCACAAAATATTTATTGTATTTCTATTTTTTTCTCCCGAAATTTGGCTACCATCTTCTAGATTAAATCTTTGATTAACAGAATTCTTACACCTCTGCATGTGCTATTAAGCCTTTTATATTTGTTTTAATGGTTTCCTGTTATTACTCGCAACATTGGAGAGAAGTGGAATTTCATTCCACGTTACACCAATGACATGGAACCAACTGTCAAAACAGACCACCAAACCAATTACTAATTCAGTAAAACATGAACTGGATTACAGCAAATATATAGGGAAAATGGAGAAGTGTGGCAGGGCATGTGCAAAAATCCTGAAATTTTATTAATTGTTTTTTTTCCTTTACTACCTGTGTGTGTGTGTGCGCCAAAATTCACATTCTATTTATGAAGTACAAACAGGGGAAAATGTGTCAATGGTAGAATTCCACTGGAACTCTGTGAAATTTTAAAGAAGAACCATGCTATCAATAAACTAACTGTGAAGACATGTTAGAAAAGGAAAGATCGAAATTACTTTGAGAAAGGCGCTATCTGAATACTGCCAAATCATTTTAAAACTGTAATGAGATGTTTCACTTACAGCAAGAAAAATAAGAGAGAAGAAATGTGCTTCCATTGAAAACAATGTCATGTTCAATATCAGATGACTACTTGGTATGGCAAGCAAGATGGAGAGACTGACAGTTTCGACCAGTGCAGTAAGATAGCATTCTGATAAGTAGATGTCCTTAGGTGTGCCACAATGAAGAACAAAACCACATTTTGTTACAAATTACCTGAAACAAATTGTGTGTAAATAAAGGAACATTATACAATAGTGTTACCGAATGGGACAGTGCAGCTGTTAAGAAACACCTCACATTTGGGAGGATGGAGTTGCTCTGTCTGGCCGTCCTGATTTGGGTTTTCCTAGATCACTAAGGCAAACACCAGGATGGTTCCTCAATTAAGGCCGCAGCCTACCACCTGCCCTATCCTCATACACCACCTCTCCTATCCTCATAGAGAACTGGTCCTATACTGCCAAAAGTAATGACGTAACTTGAACAGGATGGCTTCCTCAATGTCAACCAGCATGGATTCCGAAAACATCGATCATGTGAAACCCAACTTTTACCATCTCATATGACATACTGAAAGCTTTGGAACAAGGCAATCACGTAGATGCAGTATTCCTTGATTTCCGGAAAGCTTTTGATTCAGTACCACATGTACACTTATTGTCAAAAGTTTGATCATATGGGGTATCAAGCGAAATTTGTGACCAGATGGAGGACGTTTTGGTAGGGAGGATGCAGCATGTTATCTTGGATAGAGAGTCATCATCAGACATAGAAATAACTTCGGGTGTACTCCTGGAAAGTGTGTTGGGGCCCTTGCTGTTCATGTTGTATTTTAATGACCTCACAGACAATATTAATATAAAATCAGACTTTTTGCAGATGATGCAGTTATCTGTAATGAAATACTATCTGAAAGAAGCTGCATAAAGATTCAGTCAGATCTTGATTAGATTTCAAAGTGGTCCCAGGATTGGCAACTTGCTTTAAAGATTCAGAAATGTTAAAATGTGTACTTCACTAAATGAAAAAAATGTAGTGACCTATGACTATAATATCAATGATTCACAATTGGAATCGACCAACTCATGCAAATACTTGGGTGTAACACTCCGTAGAGATATGAAATGGAATGATCACATAGGTTCAGTTACGGACAAAGCAGGTGGTAGACTTCGGTTCATTGGTATGATACCAGAAAAGTGCATTCAGTCTACAAAGGAGATTGCTTACAAATCATTTGTGCCACCCATCTTAGAATATTGCTTAAATGTGTGACAGCACGAATGGTCACAAGTTTGTTTAATCTGTGGAAGAGTGTCTCAGATACTGAAGCAAGACTCTGAAGATGGACATAAACTATCCCAACAAAGTCTATTAAAAGAGTTTCAAGAGCCAGCTTTAAACGGAGACTCTAGGAATATACTACAGTCCCTGTGTGTTGCTCACAAAAGGATTGTGAGAGTAAGATTAGAATAATTAGTGCACACTCAGAGGTATTCAGACAATCATTCTTCCCACATTCCATATGTGACTGGAACAGGAAGAAACTGGTACAATGGAATGTACCCTCTGCCAGTACCTCAGAGTGGTTTGAAGAGTATAGATGTAGATCTTCATAAACCTCATAAAGCATGTTAAGTATGCTGTGTGTTGTGTATTTGACCTATTGATTTGCATTGTGTTACACTGACAAATCCTGTATCATTATGAGATGATCTTGGATGAATAAAGATAAACAAATAAATAAATGTGATGCTGCACATGTGGCAGCTTTGAGCTGAGTGCACTGTTTCTGTGATTTCTGCAATTGAAACATTAAACCTCTTCCAGAATGAGATTTTCACTCTGCAGCGGAGTGTGCACTGATATGAAACTTCCTGGAACACAGTTTTAAACTGCCAGAAAGTTTTGTTAAACCTCTTGTTCAAATTTCTTACTCCTGATATTAATCTTATTACTCAGTTTCTGGTTTCCACTTTGTTTTTTGAATAATTAACCCACGTGGTTTGTACAACTGTCTTCTGAACATAAGTGCCACAATAAAGGCTTAACATTTTCTTCTACTTTTTTCACTTGCATAAAATGACCAAACTAGTAGTGGGGGTGAAAAGATAAGCAGTGAATTTAAGAGTAATCAGATGGAAGCATAATTTACACCAAAGTGGTAAACTGGAAAAAGGGATACAGAGGCTTTACGTCAGGGGAGATATGGTGGAAAACTTTAGTCTCTCCGACATTTGTCTGTTGCTTGCCAAGGCCAGTAATTGAGAGTGTAAGCAGCCTCCCAGACCTGCTGTAGCTATGACTCACTCAATATGATTGAGAGAACCTCACTAGTCTCCCAGTCTGCACCATCAACACTGATGCCACAGCACCAACACTGGCAGTACAGTATGTGGGCCTCGCTTTCCTGCCTATCCTTGGTGGAACGATCGAAAAGATTGAGGCGGTTACAATACTTAGCAATAACTATACATTATACAACCCTCGCCCTTCACAAAGGTCCAAATGAGTGGTAATTTTGCTGTAATTGGGGGCTTATAACTAATGAAGTGGGGATTACAGAAAAAACAATAGTTTAATGGCGTTTCATTCACAATATGCAATTTACAATAACAATAGCAGTTCTATGACTAGCCTTCTTACGAGCGGTGGCTCATCAGAGGATGAGCTGAGAGTCATATAACGCGTATGAGCTTTGTATCTGGGGCATTACTACATTATCACCCTACAGGGATGGCTACATTATGTTATAGTTCAAACTTTATGCGAGGCCGTTTTGTAAATGGAGAGCAGCGTGGTCTCCGTCCATTGTTGCTTTCATTTCCACTGATTGTCCTCTATAGCTAGATGGTTACCATATTTACTCGAATCCAAGCCGCACCTGAAAATGAGACTTGAAATCAAGGAAAAAAATTTTCCCGAATCTAAGCCACACCTGAAATCTGAGACTCGAAATTCAAGGGGAGAAAAAAGTTTTAGGCTGCACCTCCAAATCGAAACAAAGTTGGTTCATTGTAACATGAGACACAATTGGGGTCAAATGGATGAAGATACCACTACAGTAGTTTAGTGCGGGTTGTAAGCTCAACAGTTAAGCTTTACCAAGTAGCCATTGTTATGTGTCAGGCGCTCTGTCCGTATTTATACGGGTACCCTTCCTTTTTCACATGCTTCATCTGGTTTGAATCGATTGCTTATTTTGCTTTGATCTGATAAGTGCCGTTATCTTTGTTCTTTTACGTCGCTCTAAGCTGAAAATGCATTATTGTACTGTGTCATGCATTGTTTGTTGCATTCTGATAATGAGTGTTTACGACCTGTCGTCGCTCGCAGCATGGCTTGCTTTTGTGCATGCTCCGCAGCTTGCAATTAAAAAAAGTAGAGAGAGGAATTGTCTCATAAGCGAAATAATGGCAAGAGACTGCTATTTGTTATTACTTACACTGCAACTTTCTTTGATAATGATCAACAAGAACCAAATAATAGTCTGCATATGATAGAAGATGTTCTGAACGAGAGTTTAGCGAAAATTGTTCTCCATTTGAAAATCTTTACAGATGCCTCTTTAGTACATTACATTTTGCACAGAAATTAGATTCATCTTAGATTTAAAAATCTAGTCAGTTGCCGTGCTTCATTTCTGACTGTATCACTATTCAACATAAGAATAACATGAATATAAACATGACATGATGTTTTATATTCTTCCGCATTTGATGTTGTCTCAATCTAATTTCGTAGTTTATTAGGCAGACGGGATTTAAATGAGATAGCAGCAGACATGAAAGAATACATGGCATAATGTTTACATTCTTCTACCTTTTCTTTTAATTTATTTACTGACGCAGAGGTTTTGGCACCAGTATTTATCTTTGTGCCTGCAAAGCATGCCTGTGTAGCGCTACATATATTCAATGGCAGAAGTTAGTTGTAGCAGCACTACCAACATTTTTCCGAACTTCCACTTACTTTGCACTCGATTCTAAGCTGCAGGCGGTTTTTTGGATTACAAAAACCAGAAAAAAAGTGCGGGTTAGATTCGAGTAAATAAGGTATTGTACCATGTCTTTAGTCAGAGTAAGAGGTACTCTGTTGAATAACATATTGTAATCAAGTTTCTTACAACAGAGGGCATAAAACCATCCGAAATTTTGAAATGACTTGGAGCAGGGACAACACCCTGAGAAAAACTCAAGTGTATGCAGGCACAACAGTTTTTATGAGGACAAGAAACAGTTGAGAATGCAGCTCACCAACGTAGCCTGAGGACCAGCATTACTACATCTACAGCTACATGTACATCTACATCTATAGACATACATATATACATACATACATATTTTCTTTGCAAGCCCCATCTACTATACATCTGACATAAATGCTCCATAAGCTCCCATATGGTGTATGACAGAGGGTACTCTGCACCACTGCTAGGCATTTCCTTTCCTGTTCTACTTGAAAATAGAGTGAGGGAAAAAGACTGTCTATATATCTCCTTATGAATCTTAATTCCTTGTATCTTATCTCTGTGGTTGTTACACAAAATATATATTGGTGGCAGCAGAATAATTCTCCAGTCAACTTCAAATGCCGGTTCTCTACATTTTCTGAGTAGGGTTCCTTGAAAAGAATGTTGCCTTCCGTCTAGGGATTCCCTTTTGAGGCATTTCCATAATACTTGCATTTTACTCCGTAATACTTGTGCATTGAGGAGTATATTCGCATTGTTAATCAGCTTAGTGAAGACAATCACCAAATAACCATTGTTGAAATTGCTACTGAGATTGGCATAAGTTACAGTAGTATTCAGCTGATCACTAATGACAGCCCTAGATTTCAGAAAGAGCCCACAAGTTGGGTGCCTCATCTCTTCTCACCATAAAGAAGAAATTTCATGATATTGAGGTGTGCAGATGGCTACTGACATGTTTCCAAACTGAAGAACAACATTTTTGATTCAGACTGTGACCTGTAATACAACGTGGGTGCACCATTACATGCCAGAATTGGGGGGAGGGGGGGGGGGGGGACGTCTGTCTGCAAGGAAGGTTCTTGCAACAGTCTTGTTTAATTTTAAAGGCATTATTCTCAACGATTTTCTCCATGAACATCGTACTGTGAACCCTGCATGCTACTGCCAACTTTTGGACCAAATAAAAATGTGCATATTATCCGAAAAAGTGCGCAATTTGAATCCGGGATGTGATTATGCTTCAAGAGAATGCTTGACCCCACACAGCTGCCAGAACACAAAAAAAATCAGGGATTGTTTTGGACCACACTATCATCCTCCTAAAGTCCACACGTATTGCCCAGAGATTTTCATTTGTTTGGACCACTAAAGGAAGCAGTCAGAGAACACAGATTTTATGACAATGGCACTGTCTGAGTTTTCATAAGCAACTGACTGTTTTCACAGGCACATTCATTTTATGAAAATGGGATAAACAAACTGCCTATCTGCTGGGAAAAATGTTTTTCCCTTTCATGAGACTGTATAGAAAAATAAGTTCATGTGTATGAATTTAACATTAAATAAAATTACGAAAAAGTTCCGGTTTTTTATTTGACTCGCCCTTGTATTTAGTTCATCATAATGTGACATATCATCACCTACATAGCTACATATTCCAAGGGCCTTATTAGGTTTTAAATTAATTACCTCAAACTAGACTAAGAAAATAAGGGGCACCAGACTGATATCTTATCTTTTACATATCCAGGAATACATTACATTTAGCAAAATGATCAGTCTCATCTTTATGACTTAGCTTATAAAAATGGGGAGAGGTTTCCTACTATGTGTATCTTTAGAGCCATAATATCCTCCTCTACTCGAAAGAATAAATCATGACACAAAATGAGAAATACAAGGAAATGACTTTCAGCAACAAGGCATTGTGGAAAATCACACTGGATTCAGAAATAAGTCTTCAGCTAGGCCAACATGAATATGAAACTAGTAGAATATTCCTATGTGTATGTATATAAGCATTGCATCCATTCAACATTCAAAAACATAAATTCCTTAACAGAGATAAACTTAATAGTTAATTAAGTCCCAAAATAAAGTATTCGATAAAAATATATCTTTCAAATGCAAGAAGTAACAGATGTGGCATAAATTGAAATGTGGTGCCAAATTTTATGCTCTAATACGCTCATACAAGCACTTTGCACATATGTAAGCTAAATCAATATTATATTAATTATACACTGTTATACACCAGTGTCTGTCAGTTGTTGGTGGGCTAGAATTTCCTTCAATATTGGTATTAGTCAAGGCAGCAGCACGAGATGGAGTATGTTTCATTCTATAACAACCTTTTGTATGCATATAATATCCAAACATTCCTATAATTAATAAAATTGCAATTGTAAATGAGATATACTGATCTCAGTATTTTATTGTGATAATGCAACTTTGCGGTAAAGATAAATGCCGTTTCCAGGGAATTTGCTCTTTCTTTTATACAATAATATTTCCCAAGAAGAAATTAATTATTTGAGGCTACTGAGAACTGCAGGGGCCCAAAGCACAGACACACGGTTTTGAGAAAAATAGATGTTTCTGAAAATCATGTTTTTTTCACCATGTCTCAAAATCCTATATTTCCTATGAAAAAATAATGTACTCATCTTTAGTTATGAACTATTAATTAATATTTAGTATTATAATTATTATTAATGTTAATCCAGAAACTCTCCATATATACACAAGCAATATAGCACCTTTTGACAGTTGTAATGTTTGTAATTAATGTGAAACTAGAATTAGAACATAAAGAACAAATACTAAATGCCACCCCCCCCCCTCCAACACACACACACAATTATGACCTATTCCAACATTTCATGGTTCTCAATACCAGCATTTTCAAAAAATGGTTCAAATGGCTCTGAGCACTATGGGACTTAACATCTGAGGTCATCAGTCCCCTAGAACATAGAACGACTTAAACCACCTAACCGAAGGACATCACATACATCCATGAGAAGGCAGGATTCGAAACTGCAACCATATCAGTCACGCGGTTCCGGACTGAAGTGCCTAGAACCGCTCAGCCACTGCGGCCAGCCCAGAATTTTCACTAAGCACATTCTGTGGTTTGCAGGTCAGATAAAACTGCTGATGTACTTCTGATTACAAAGTACTACTACCATGTACATGATCTAGAGAGTAATTTATGTTGCCAACCCTAAGTAACAACTGAGCAGCGCAGAGCAACAAAATTATGGTTGGTTAGTATGCGGGAATGAAGGGACAAGACTAACAAAATTGTGCATTGTGCTCATATGGAAATGAATATCTGAGAAATTGATGAAACGGCTTTTCATGAATGTGTCATATACAGGGTGTTCGTTTTAACTGAAGACATTGAAATAACTCAAAAATTAAACATTGGATCGAAAAAGTTATAATTCCAATTTATTTGTCTCAGAGGTGACATCCAACAGTACACCCCACCCAGTGCATGTGTAGTGGGGGCCACTTTGAAATCTTCATGGGAACCCCCATTTTTTTAGTTCAGATTTCGATTCTACAGCAAAATCTACATATGTTTTATCTGAAGCATTTTCCTCATTTCGCCACAAACAGCGCTATGATCAGAGAAATAGAAATGGGTACATGCTACTCGATAACCTGTGAATACCCAATGGCATATGGGACCCTACCTCCATGCTGCAAGAGTGGGACAGGCCAATATTTCATAAATTCTGATTGGAAACCCCATTCGCAGTGTTGTATTCCCCCGACATATCGAACAGGGGATTACTCGACATGCCACCATGGCTGTGTAGTGAACTAAGACATACCGTAACAGGCAGTACATTGCAGATGTCAGATATCGTGCAGACATAGAACAGATAGCGGCTCTAAATATTACAAAATTTGCACAGTGTTTATTGCCTGCACACCTACATATCGTTTGGAGAATAGATGTGCAAGTGGACAATAAATGTTGCTGCCACAGAAGAAAAAAATTGAAATGATACCATTTTACAGAGAATGTAGGAGAAATGTGAGGCTGCTGTTGACTTGTATGCCAAGTATTTTCCAGAGAAAGCTCGCTCTCGTTCATTCTTTTACAAGGTCCGCAGCTCGTTGTCTAGTGGCTAGCATTGCTACCTCTGGATCACGGGGTCCCGGGTTCAATTCCCAACCGGGTTGGGGATTTTCTCTGCCCAGGGACTGGGTGTTTGTGATGTATTCATCATTTCATCATCATCATCTTCATCATGATGACCACGTAGTTGAGCGCGCCACAAACCATTCATCATCATCATCATCATCATCATCATCATCCTTTTACGAGGTTGTGAAAGCCTTTATGTCTGATGGCAGTGTACAGATGGGCAAAAGGAAACAAAGCAAACATGCTACAGGAGAAGCTAATGAAATAGGTATAGTAGCAGTAGTGTACCACAACCCGTCGATTAGCACCCAGCAATTACACCGCGATTCCAGTATGTCCACCAGTAGCATTGTCATAAGTATCACTCATACCATGTGCATCAAGAACTTCATGGCGCCAATTTCCACACCATGTGTGGGTGGCGGGAGGCCACTTTGAAATCTTCAATGGTAATCCCCATTAATGATCAGCTGAATACTACTGTAACTTATGCCAATCTCAGTAGCAATTTCAACAATGGTTATTTGTCGATTGTCTTCACTAAGGTGATTAACAATGCGAATATACTCCTCAATGCTCAAGTATTACGGAGTAAAATACAAGTATTATGGAAATACCTCAAAAGGGAATCCCTAGACGGAAGGCAACATTCTTTTCAAGGAACCCTACTCAGAAAATGTAGAGAACCGGCATTTGAAGTTGACTGAAGAATTATTCTGCTGCCACCAATATACATTTTGTGTAACAACCACAGAGATAAGATACTAGGAATTAGGATTCATAAGGAGATATATAGACAGTCTTTTTCCCTCACTCTATTTTCAAGTGGTACAGGAAAGAAAAGGCCTAGCGGTGGCTCAGAGTACCCTCTGCCATACACCATATGGGGCTTGTAGAGCATGTATGTCAGATTACAACTCTAGTGTCCTATGAATGGGCACATCAACAAACTCAAATGACCTCCATGTTCTTTGCTGAGGTACTATTTTCTCTTGAGCCTACATTCACAAACTGTGGTAGTGTTAACTGGTATAACATGCATTACTAGAGTCTACACAATCCCCCCTGGTTACGCCAAGTTGACCATAACGTCTTTGGCCGTTAATGTATGGTGTGACATCAGGACACTGCGTGGACGTTTGATGTTACGTGGACCTTCTACAATGTATGTGGTTTCAGCATGACAGTTTGTGATGAAGCAAGCTGGGATATTTTTACTTCCCCTCTTGGTTTGCCATCTGCCTCCTTAAAATTAAGTTTTCAATTTTAACTAATTACCATTAGCATACTTAAATATAATCTGCATTTTCATAAAAGAAAAAGGCTGGCCCTTGTCTTAAAGAGTATAACAGCAGATCTGGTGTAGTGCTTAGTTTTAGGTATGTATTTGATTTTCTAATCGAGTTTGACTATTCTTAGTAACTATCTTTCATTATAGGGCAAAATCATTGATTGTTTTGTAACTTAAATTATATTGTTGACTTATAAACAAATATAAATTCCGTAATAATTGTAAACATTTGGAAGACAAAATGCTAGTATTCTTAAAGTATCTATTTGGCTCTAGTCTGAAGCATGTTAGCAAAACCAGCCCTTAATTAATTCCAAAGTAATTAACAGTTTTGTCATAAGTATTGTTTGCATAACGACATTTGTTAATTTCATGATTTAAACAAGTAATTCGGCCTAACTCTTGTAGTAGAAGAAACTGTAAAAGGAATGAATTTTTCGATGTATTCATTTAATTTAATGACAAAAAAGTTTTAGTTGTAATTTCTGTAAATTTAACTTCGAACAATGTGTAGTTTCAGCACTTATTATTGTAATGATATATAAGAGCCTGTTTTTTGGTCACGAGACAGTCAGTCCATGGCCGAGTTTCAGATGAGGAACCTGTGATGCTTAGAATGACAACAATGCATCAACTTAACAGTGAAATAAGTGTTACACCAATTGGCCATTTGTTAAGAAAATGACAGTGACTGTTAAACAGTGAACTATTGTAGCAGTATGTGGATGTTCACCTGCAAACTATTAATGAGACTTATGGAAAGTATAAGCAATAGTGCACTGGCCACATATTAAATGTGTGTATGGGAGTTGTGAAAAGTGAAAGTAAACATCTGTGACACACAACGGTGCACCCGCCAGATACGTTATTTACCATAGTCAGTTTCAAAATGACAAACCCCATTTTTCAGCCAGTGTAGCAACGCAGTACATAGACACTGAGGACAACAAATCTAGAAAATAAAGCAGCCGAGCCGCTACAAGTTGCCCAGTGCATTATGCAATTAAAGCACAGGGTATTAGGCTGTGTTTATACAGGTCAGTGGATCAGTACAAATCACCCTATTAAATGGCCCACTAGGTTGTTGGATTTGACATCGCCAGATTTAAAAGATAAAGTGTACCAGGAAGTACCAGCAGGCACTGAAGACATGATTGAGCACATCAGAAACACCTGTGCTGACATTCCTGCAGATACACTTCTGTCCTGTGTATGGTCATTTGAAAAGCAGATTACACAGTGTATAGAAGTTGGTGGTGCTACATTTGAACACTTACCCTAATTGGAAAAGTAGAGTATTGATTGCCTAAACCATGGCCACAGTGGTGCATCAAGTAGTCCCCTGTTTGATATGTTGGAGGAATACAATGTTGTGAACGGGGTTTCCAATTAGAAGCTATGAAATACTGGCCTGCCCTACCCTTGCAGCATGGAGGTGGGGATCCCATGTGCCGCTGGATTATGATTGCATATGCATTTCTATTCCTCCGATTACAGTGCCATCTCTGTGAAACAAAGAAAATGCTACAGACAAAACGCATATAGGTTTTGCTGTAGAATTGTAATCTGCAATAAAGAACAGGGGTTCCCATTGAAGATTTCAAAGTGGTCCTCTGCCACCTGCGACATGGGGTGGTGTGGGGGGTCGAGTGTGATATCCTCAGATGTCCCCCTCTGAGGCAACCAAATTGGAATTATAACTTTTTTTGATCCAGTGTATAGTTTTTGAGATATTTCAGTGTCTTCAGTTAAAATGAACCCTCTGTATATAATGTGGGCTTACAAATAGAGATAAAACTGGTTCACCATAAGATTAACAGGCGTCAGGAGCATACACACATGCTAAAATCTCTAAATGATTGATAGTCTGCTTTAGACCATTATGTTGTTGGTGCCTCATTTCATCACTAGTAGAATTAGGCAGTTCTAGCAACAGCTTATGATGATCTAAACTGAATATTAAATGATGAGAGACACCAAGAATCATTGCAGAGTACTAATCAAACGGCGTCCCAAGTGGGCAGAGTACTTGAAGCTGGAGTGTCAACAGAAACAGTCTTTAGTAGTCTTAATTCTAAGCATAAAACAGTCCCTTAATACAAGCTGAAGTTAATCACTATCAAATGATTCATCCCAATGCTTAATTGCCTATGGTAATATGTCAAAAAGCCAATTACTGGCATATTAACATATGAGACAACCTACAGCTGTACACCTTCAGTGCCAGAAAATATGAATTGAAATTCTTCAAATAAGAAGAAGAAATGATCAGAATCTTAATATGGTCAGCTTATGAAAATATTTGTATTACCAGTTTCATAACTATGAGGCCATCAGTTCAGTTCTTTAGATACTAGCTACTCGGGTAATTTTCTGCACCGTCGCAATTATGTGACCATGAAAGAAGAATAATAATGTTGCTAAGTCGCTTCAAGAAAGTTAAAATGACTGATGGAAAATGTGGAAGTGTTGATGACTGCTAATGGTGGTAGAACAGTTGGATGATGGAAAAAGTGAACTGGGACAAGGCACAATAATGCAAAAGTGACACACAACACTTGCAATCATCAGAGTGGACATTTTCAGTCAGAAAGTTTGTGCAAGATCACAGCATACATACAACAAACATTAAATATCTCAATGAGATACAGCCGTTGCATATTACCAGTTTTCTACTATCTGATGCAACTGCTTTCTGCCCTTCAGTGGAAACCACGGGAAAATCCTGTAGATCAAATATTAATAGTTGTAGATAAATGTTAGTGGTTATTATTGGATGGATGGAAATACTATATGAAAGTGGTTCAACTAGCCCAATTGTAGGTCTGATATTAACATATAAATCAGATGTGATCAACAAAATATAAATATTAACACTATAGATTTTGATTTCAGTGTAAACATATTTTTAAAGGTGAATGGATATACTGTAAAAGGAATACTGCCAGGATTTGGAATGTATCCAATGCATATTTGAAATCACGATGGATTAGGCAAAATAATCTTGCTGGCTACTCGTGCTATTTTCCTTTTGTTGTCAATGCGAGATTGCACTGCAGTGGAAAGGGATTATCTGGTTGTAATGGATAATGATGAGTCGAGGTTCAACTCCAAGGAGTACCTGGATCTAGATCATCTTATTATACCTGTAGGTAGTTGATATTATAATGAAATCCCATGCAAACCTATGTACTCCCCCAGAGGAAGTGGAAAGCAGTGGATACATTAAAACTACAGAATTACACAAGACTTCAACTCAGTAGTTAGAAATCTCAAGACCACAAAAAGTGGCTGTATTATTATCATCCTTGGTAGATTATTTCTGTTAACAGATCACAACCCAAATGTTTTTTACAAGTAAAAGGAAAGTTTAGTCTGATTGGCCCTCATTTCTCAGGACTGCCACTATGCAAGTGTTATATGGCTTCACATCCTTCCGCCAGCATATTGATGACAAGTCATTGTTGCTACAAAGCTATACTACACTGACGAGCCAAAGAAACTGGTACACCTGCCTAATATCGTGTGGGGCCCTGGCAAGCATGCAGAAGTGCTGCAACATCATGTGTCATAGACTCGACTAATGTCTGAAGTAGTGCTGGAGGGAATTTATACCACAAATCCTGCAGGTCTGTCCATAAATCCGTATGAGTATGAGAGGATGGAGATCACTTGTGAACTGCACGTTGCAAGGCATCCCAGGTATGCTCAATAAAGTTCATTTTTGGAGACTTTGGAGTTTGGTGGCCAGCAAAAGTGTTTAAACTCAGAAGAGTGTTTCTGGAACCATTCTGTAGCAATTCTGGATGTGTGGGGTGTTGCATTGTTCTGCTGGAATTGCCTAAGTTCATCGGAATGCACAATGGACATGAATGGATGCAGGTGATCAGAGAGGACGCTATGTATGTATTACCTGTCTGAGTTGTATCTAGACGTATCAGGGGACCCATATCACTCCAGCTGCACATGCCGCACACAATTACAATGCCTCCACCAGCTTGAACAGTCTCCTGCTGTCCATGGATTCATGAGCTTGTCTCCATACCTGTACTGTCCATCCACTTGATACAATTTAAAACAAGACACGTCCAACCAGGCAACATGTTTCTAGTCAACAACAGTTCAGTGTTGGTGTTTATGGTCCCAGGCGGGGTGTAAAGCTTTGTGTTGTTCAGTCATCAAGGGGTACACAAGTGGGCCTTCAGCTCAGAAAGCCCATATTGATGATGTTTCGTTGAATGATTCGTACCCTGACACTTGTTGGTGGCGCAGCACTGAAATCTGCAGCACTTCTGGCATGCTGAACAATTCTCTTCAGTTATAGTGGATCCCGTTCTTGCAGAATCTTTTTCTGGCTGCAGCGATGTAGGAGATTTGATGTTTTACTGGCTTCCTGATATTCACAGTACACTTGTGAAATGATCATACAGGAAAATCCCCACTTCATGACTACCTCGGAAAGGCGGTGTTTCATCGTTCAAACGACTCTAACACCACTTTCAAACTCACTTAAATCTTGATAACGTGCCATTGTAGCAGCAGTAATTAATCTAACAACTGCGCCAAATACTTGTCGTCTTATATAGGCGTTGCTGAGTGCGGTGCCGTATTCTGCCTGTTTACATATCTCTGTATTTGAATATGCATGCTTATACCAGTTTCTTTGGTGCTTCAGTGTTTGTGCTGTTGAATTCTATACTAATACACATAACGAGGTGAGGAGCATTCATTATATCAACCATTATGTGGTAACAGTAACATTATTGAGCTCACCAATTAAAGGCATCAGACATAAAAGGAACATATTCATCAAACATGAAACATTAGAACACATTATAAACAAACAAAACATACTTACGGTACTTTACCACTGAGGAAGACCAACAACCACATTTGTAACTTTTTACTGAATGCATTCAAAAATAAGAGACAAAGAGAATAAATTGTGGATACAATCATTTAAGTAACATTGAAATGGTAGTAATTCTGCCAGCAGACAATAACTGTCTTAATTAAATTGATTTGACACCGGATAGCTGCTCACTCCTGAGAACAATGCTGATACGGAGGTTCCGATCATGGACTATACTGGCGCTTAACTGCATGCTGCCATTGGGAGTGAGACTTCGGGATGCACAGCTGGCTTTTACAGGTCTTGGGTACTGTGTTGACTGGTTTCTGCACATTTCTGCGACATAGTCTCAGCCAAGTTTCAGCTAGTTAAAGTGCAGCATGACTACTATGTCTGGCAGTTGTAATTCTGTATTGGTTGGTGATGTTAGTCTTTTATTTTATTATGGGGGCTTTCTCAAAAAGGAGTGAACTTTTTTAAGTCTTTCCCATTTTTAGAGCTGGATTCCTAGTAACACCTATTGCCCAGGCTTACAATATTGAATTCTCACATTATTTTCATTGTGAAACTTCCTGGCAGACTAAAACTGTGTGCCGGGCCAAGACTCGAACTCGGGACCTTTGCCTTTCGCGGGCAAGTGCTCTACCAACTGAGCTACCCAAGCACGAGTCACGCCCCGTCCTCACAGCTTTACTTCTGCCAGTATCTCGTCTCCTACCTTCCAAACTTTACAGAAGCTCTCCTGCGAACCTTGCAGAACTAGCACTCCTGAAAGAAAGGATATTGTGGAGACATGGCTTAGCCACAGCCTGGGGGATGTTTCCAGAATGAGATTTTCACTCTGCAGCGGAGTGTGTGCTGATATGAAACTTCCTGGCAGATTAAAACTGTGTGCAGATTGAAATTGTGTTTAACTTGCCTGGCAACAGCTGCAGCATAGCTTGATTGTACCTGTTTCCAGACAGTTCTCAAGTGTCAGGACAGCTGTTTTACCAGTACAGCTTCAACACCTGGGACCAACTTATCTAATTAAAATGGTAAATGCATTTTGCATCTGTATACAACCCCAAATGGAGTGCAGCCAATAAAGTAATGCTCTTTCGCATTATATGAGGACACAATGTAAGGAAGCATTATGTCCCATGCTGTGTGGCTCTGGTTCACATAATATCGCAGCATTTTGAGAAAATACTTATGAACACACTTATCGCAGCCATTACCTTTTAGACAGACAGGGTATTTTGACACTTCTTGATATTTAATGACATGCAAACCGGCATGAAAAGAAATAATAAGAAGTTATCCCTTGATCTATTATGATGGCTCCAGGACTTCCAAATGGGGGAAAAAGGCATGTTACAAAAGCTTTTCTGACTATTTCTGCTGTTATATCCACAGAGGAACCATAATTAAAACACGGAAAAAGTGATAAATAATTGATAAAACATATTGTTTTGAACTGAAACTGGGAACGGTCCAACTATATCAAGGACAACCAAGTTAAAAGGTTTAGTGGTTTCTGGAAAGGTCTGAAGAGGAGGTTTTGGTTTTGCATCTTGCCCTCTTTGTGCAGATGTGGCAAACAAGACCATACACAACTTTCAACATCGTGCTTATGAGGAGACCACAAGTACTGTAAGACGTTTTGTACATTGATTGGCTGCCTTACCACTGTGTCAAGCTTGTATACTATCATGTGACTGCTGCAGAATTCTTTCTTCGAGGGATTTCCGAATAACCAAGCGATTGCCTTGGGATGTTTTACAATAAAGGTTCTATTAATGGCTAATTGGGAGATGCTGTGAATCATTTGTACTCTTTGTCCTCTTGCTATTCTTTTTCTAGTTCAGCAACCAGTACTTCATCAGCCTGTATACACCAAAATGTCTGTCTTGAGGAGTCAGCATTTTGATGGAGCTTTCCTGGCTTGTGGGTTACTGAGTAGTTATAGTCACTTAAGGACCCATCTAATCGGTGTACTACTACGATCCTTGGAGCTTAATAACCACATGAAAGTAGCGTGATCAGTAATAATAGTAAGTTTTCTCCTGTATAAGTAACATTTGAATTAGTTCATGAATATTCTAGAGCTAACAGCTACTACTCTGTTGTGCTGTAGTTCAGCTTGATTTAACTGCCTAGATGTGTACCCAATAGGACATTCAAATTCTCCATGAACTTGCATGAGGAGACACCAAAAATCAATGACATCACAGAAGAGTAAAAAATGATTTCTCAACATCAGGGTATGTCAAAATGGGTGACTGTATTAGAATTTCTCGTAATCTGAACACTGCTGTTTCACACACAGGAGTCCAGCAAGTTGTTGAGGGGTATGATAATAGTGCTGTATTCTGATACAAAATGATGATGATAATTTGCCAAAAGAGAAAAGGACTGTTATTCTTTCATGTTACAAGGGGAAGGAAAGTCTTGTAATGCACTGGTTAACCATGGAAAGGGGTTGAACTCTATTGGCCATAATTATGAGGCCCAAATAATTAACTAGCAGTTCTGTAAATTTGCATTTCCCTGATCTCAAGCTGAGATTTGCATTTTTTTATGCATGAAAGTACAGTTCTTAAGTCATTTTGCATGCTCCTCTAGAGACTGGAAAATACAATGATGTCTAAATACACTATGCATTTGAAAGGTTTCAGACCATTCTGCAACAAATCTGCAAACTTTTGGAATGTTGCAGGAACATTTTGTAATCTGAAAGGCATTCTCAGATACTCACAGTGCCCTGACAATACTGCAAATGTATTTTTCTGAAAAAACTTGCTGGGACGATGGGTATTTGGTGTTGTCTAGTGTTGTGAAATATTAGCAGGTGTCTAAATGGTCCAACATTTCGCCTATTCTTGGGAAGGGATATGTATCTGGAGTGGTTACTTGGTTCAAAACTATCTTGCAGACACATATTCAATACGCTTTTTCTCCATATTGTGGCCATTTAGGGACAATGACGGTCAATGAAGCCCAAAGACTGCTTCTTGACAGTTGTTCTCTAATGCTATGTTTTAATAACAGGTTGCAAATGATATGGTATCCTTTATGGTTTTTGACCAATCAGCCTAGTGTCTACAACAAAGCTTCAGTAGGAAAATCCTGCCCTTCAAAAACTGTACTAAATTCTTAAGTACTGAATACAACAAATGTCTATTCTTCTCTGGCAGGTGAATAAACTTCTCCTGTAACTTCTGTTTTAAGGAGGTTGTGACTTCTACATTATTTGTATAATTTGTTCCTTTTCATCCTCATTTCCTCCTATTACTTCTTTTACCCTCATCTTCCCACTGCCCAATTTCATTTACCGATAACTCTTGTATACATGCTAAAACTTTTCCCTTGAGTGTCATGGTATCTTTCCCACTGAATTTATCAATGCTGGTTTCTTCATTCAGTATGACGGTTTGACATACCCTTTTTTTCATGTGCACTTTCAACTCATTCCTGGGCATCTGGGCATTGGATCCATGAGAATAACTGAGCTCTTGGGGAATTCACATCTGACATTCACCGAGAGAATTATTCTCATTCTACTGCATATAGTTTCACAAAGAGTTGACTTAATCATGGGAGTGCATCAGTCTTCTGAGAATGAGAATGGAAGAAAAGACTTTCCTGTTCTTCTTAGATGCCTATACAGTTCTGTTGCTGTTAAATAAAAATTCTTGGTCACCTATTCGGATATTACATGACTGCAAGACAACTGTAACACAAGTGCACCACAGGAAATCACACCCTAGGAGCACATCAAAATCTGGACTTTTCTGTGACAGTACCTTTACTGTAAGCACCAATCCTTCCTTATTAATCTTCAACTTAATCTTCTGTGAGCCTACAGTGCATTTTACCTCGCACCCTAAACCACTCAAACAACAGTGAGTGCGCCACCTTTCGTAAGGGGATGGGGGCAAATATTAAACTCACCTGCACTCCGGTGTCAAAAAGTATCTTCTCTCTTCTTATTTAGTTCTTTGATCAACAACACATTTCCCAGCTTATAGTATTCCTGTTACCTATGGCATACTTCTCTACAATGTGTGCAACACAGTGCTCGGCACTTGTGCACACAGTGTTCTGGTTGGTGGCAATGACCACATCTGTTATGAATACGGGTTGTGCACATCAGTCACACGGCTCACAGTTAATACAAACTGGTTTGCCTCATCCCTGAATACAACTGCAAGATACCAGGGGAAGTCAACTTGAGTATCCCTCCTATTCTAGGATCAACCCCTTTGATAAAGACATCCGTAGCATGAGCCTCGCCCTCCTAAAGTAAGACATTATGTTCTTGGAATTATATCAAAACATTTGTGTGGTAAGAAACAGCTCAAATTCTATATGCAAATGACTCAAAATCCTTGGCATATTTCTGCTTCAAAGTTGATTACTTATCCCGATAAAAGCCAATGCTTTTTTATCTGCAAAACATTCCACCAACCATATACAAGCATTTCAAGAGAGGAAGCATTTCTAAGTGAATCTATTGACACAATATAGTACCTGGCAGGCATCATCACAGAATTTAACTTGAGCAATATTTAATTGTAACTCACTCGAACATGCATCTCTAAGGTGCTGCAGGAATGTGTTCATATTTTCATCTGACGTTCCAAACAAAAAAACGGTATAAAATTGCTCAAGGAAACGTCTATTGCCAGATTAACTCCAATTGTTATGCATGGTGAATCTACACGGGCTTGTTGTAGCAGTTGCTACAAGGGGAGGGGATTATTTGTAATTTTTGCAGACTGAAACAATGAATGAAAATTTGTACCAAGACCAGGATTTGAACCTAGTCTCCTGCTCACTAGGTAGATGTACTAACCACTAGCCAGCCTGGCACAGTGGCTGTGCACAACTGCAAGCACTACCCTAGCATACCTCCCTCCTCAAACCAAATTCTCATTCATGCCTCAGCACACTTGGTATTTCCCCTAAACTCTCCTATGTATTCCTATAATTATTGGATCTCCAACATCAGAGTTGCAATTTGTTGCTGTAACTGCTCTTTAACTGCTCCATATTGACCTCACCCACAATACAATTAGTTTTAATAATTCCCACTACAATCGAAGTACTTTTGCTACATACGCCTTCCCCTGGGCTCAAGTCATAACAATTCTTTGTCTCAAACTACATTCTTAACATTTACCTGATGTTCACGCAAAAAGTAAACTGATAAAATAAATGTCATAGTGCCACACTTCAATTATCAATAATAACAAAAATGTTGTCAAGCAAATGCTGTTTACTGAAAAGTAGGCTTATCTTATGCTTCTATCATGCTATAAATAAAGCTACATTTTAAAATAGATATTCTCATCATGCTCAGTGACCTTCACAGGGGCCTAGACTAACAACAGTTTAACAGTCACAGTCAGCTGCTTGATGCTGCAACATGGACAATGTCACAATGCAGAGCAGCCAGCTGGAGATGTATGGGCAATGCATGGCAGAGCAAGAGCCAACCCCACACTCTGATGAATGGGCAGGCAGGCCGCTGCACAAGCAGTCAGACACCTGCATTCATGAAGAGCACACACCTGATGCACCTATCTACACAATCCAAATACGGTAGACAGCAGTGTGTTACCCAGCCAGATGGCACCCACCCATGCAGAAACAAGAATTGCTTATTTCTCACAGCACAAACGTCGGTGCATGTGACATAATGATATCAGAGGACAGTGAAAGCATAACGCAATAGGGTTGTCCAGCAAGCCCCTGTACCATAAGGAAACAGCGCATTCCATAGAAATGTAGTATTGTAGAAGCCTTTTAGTAGCCATGAATAGGCTAATTGGTTACAAACTGGATTGTACTTCTGCACACCAGTTTACAGAGTGGCCAAGCTAGGAGTGAGGGTGGCATGATAAGCAGTGAATTTAAGTGTAATAAGGTGAAGGTGTAACTTACACTAAAGTGGTTTACTGAAAAAAGGGACACAGAAGCGCCACATAGGGTGGGGCATGACGGGGAACTTCAGTCTCTCCAAGATCAGTTCATTGTATGCTGAGGCCAGCAACTGAGAGAGCGAGCAGCCTTGTTATAGCTAAAACTTTCCTGATCTGATTTGGGAAAGTTCACTGGTTGCCTGGGAAACACAGCAATATCAGTGCCGACACTGTAACAACAGCACTGATGGTACGGCACGTGGGCCCTCACTTCCCTACCCCAGCCTCCATGGAAGGATCAAAAATATTGAGGCTGTTACAACACTTGCTAATAATTATAAATTGTATAAATTTTAGGTTTTCAATTTTTTACCAATGTTACTGTTAACTATTTAAATGATGCTAGAAAGTTCTCTAAATATTTTGTTAGTGTCATCTTGAATTAATTTTAGGTTGTCTGATCCAGTGGCACATCCATTTTTCGTGTACTTTGATGAGTGTAATCTAATTTCTGTTCTGCTGTCAATATTTGCTAATGTACATTATGCATTGCGTGATTTTGAGTTCCTGTCACTTGCAATTCATGTTATTTTCTTATGTATTTTGTTTCTCAGCCTTTCTTATTATTACATTTGTTTAAATTCTGTACTGCATTTTTAAGAGTACTTTCCTGTCTAAAGTTCATCTCTTGTCTTTTGATCTATCAGTTGCCTACAAATCATTTTTATCAGTACTGTGGAAAGGAAGTCTGAAATAACAGTAACTGTTTCATCCAATTTCTTTTTTCTTTGGTGGTCTTAGTTTCTCTCCTTCCTCATATAGAACCAAGGGCAAAATTTTCTCCTTTTCTTTCTTTACTGTTTCCACTCAGTAAAAATTTTCGTAACATGACAGTAGACTGGCAATGGGAAGGAAAGCGTTTCTGAAGAAGAGAAATTTGTTAACATCAAGTATTGGTTTAAGTGTTAGGAAGTCGTTTCTGAAAGTATTTGTATGGAGTGTAGCCATGTATGGAAGTGAAACATGGACGATAAATAGGTTAGACAAGAAGAGAGTAGAAGCTTTCGAAATGTGATGCTACAGAAGAATGCTGAAGATTAGATGGGTAGATCACATAACTAATGAGGAGGTGTTGAATAGGATTGGGGAGAAGAGAAGTTTGTGGCACAACTTGAGTAGAAGAAGGGATCGGTTGGTAGGACATGTTCTGAGGCATCAAGGGATCACCAATTTAGTATTGGAGGGCAGCGTGGAGGGTAAAAATCGTAGAGGGAGACCAAGAGATGAACACACCAAGCAGATTCAGAAGGCTGTAGGTTGCAGTAGGTACTGGGAGATGAAGAAGCTTGCACAGGATAGAGTAGCATGGAGAGCTGCATCAAACCAGTCTCAGGACTGAAGACCACCACCACCACAACAACAACAACAACAACAACAACAACAGGAAATGAGTCTTGTTCCATCTCCAGCTGTTCGATAGAAAAATACGTTACTCCATTTTCATATGGAGCAGCATACGTTTTATATTTATATGTAATGTCAGTATTGTTATATATCTAGTCAAGAAGAAAGTAATATGTACAATAAGTGTGTGTGTGTGTGTGTGTGTGTGTGTGTGTGTGTGTGTGTGTGTGTGTGTGTGAGTTAGTTAACTGACCACTGCAGTCACATATTGCAATGTTATTCAGCAAGTATGACAGTTCACAGTTTATGCACTTTGAGTTTCTAATTGGTATTTCCCAGGAAACTTGAAAAATGAATAACTAAACAACAACTAAAATTATGTTGCAAGATCCAAATCTAACATTTTCTCTATACGTAAATAAACACATTATACTTTCAGGCTCAATGGTGATGAACCAGTTTCGACACTAACCCAAGACTTCCACACGAGACTAGATAATCTGTTGCGAACTCTGGTGCATGCTCGCCCACACTTTGTACGATGTCTCCGAAGCAATTCCAGTGAAACACCAGGTCGTTTTGACAGAGGAACTGTAATGAGGCAAATCAGATCACTCCAGGTGTTGGAGACTGTGAACCTAATGGCAGGAGGTACTGGGAGCTCCACAACTCACTACTACTTTAAGCATAATCATTATTAAAATAAATTTAATAATAAATTAAAGTGCATCATGTTTATTAGTTACTTTTCTCATTTTAGGTTATCCACATCGCATGCGATTCAAAGCATTTAATGCACGATATCGACTGTTAGCACCTTTCCGAAAATTAAGGCGGGTGGATGATAAAGCTACAGAGGACTGCCAGCTTATTCTACAGAGTTTCCAACAGGCACTGGAAGAACAGCCAAAGACTCAGCCATGTGCTGTCAGCACAAGCTGGGCACTTGGGAAAAGGCATATATTTTTAAGGTAAACAGGTTTCACACAACAAACTCTTATGGTGGTAGATACTGAAACAGAGATAGTCAAGCTAGTTAATTTCATGATCCATAGATCATTTTGTGTGATAGATCGTAATAATGTAAAACAAATTATTTTACATACAGATCGCAAATTAATTTGTACATATGATTACATTCTGAACAATTCTAAGTGTTTATCTTTTCTTCTTTTTGGAAAAAAAGATTACAGATGTTGTGAGTTAGTAAATCCTACCCACTAACTTTTACCCATTACAGTAATAGAAATTGTTCTATGGGATGGAAGGAGTTGTCAAGAATGAATCTTCTCAGTTTGTTTTCAAATTTTACTTTCTGGTCTGTCAGACATTACTGGGTAAGTTGTCAAAACTTTTTGTTGCAGTATTGTTCAGTCCTTTTAGTGCTGAAGTCAACCTCAATGTGGGCACAACGAATGTTATTTTTCCTTCTCACATAGTGATTATGTACATAATTGTTCATTTTTAACTGTAGCGGATTATTTACAACAAACTTCATGAGGAAAGAAATTTACTTTGAAGCAGTAGTCAGAATGCCCAACTCCTTAAACAGATATCTACAAATGATCATTGGTGAGCACCACATATTATTCTTAAACCATGTTTTTGCGCAATGCAGACATTCTTTCTTAAAAATGAGTTATCCCAGAACTTCATTCCATACATTATTGAATGAAAATATGCAAAATATGTCACCTTACTGATTTCTGCCCCCCCCCCCCCCCCCCCAAATATTTGCTATGATACTAAGTACAAATGAGGCTGAACTAAGTTGTTTAGTAATTCCAAAATTTGCCTTTTCCAATTTAAATTCTCAAAAACAATGTCTCCTAAGAATTTTGAAGTTTCCATTCTATTTATTATTTCCTTGCCATGTGTTACACTTATTACTGATGTAGCACCCCTAGATGTGCAGAAAAGAGTAATTTGTGTCTTTTTAAAATTTAGGGTGAGACCATTCGCAGAAAACCAGTCAATAATACTTTTAAGAACTTAGTTTACCATATCTTCTTTTTCTGTATGTATGCTTGGATTGATCACAGTACTAGTGTCATCTGCAAATAGAACTAAGTCTGCTGATTGAATTACTAAGTACAGCTTTTTTCATTCTTTTGGTTAGATATGATGTTATCAACTGGTTGGCCATACTATCAGTCCCATAAAACTTCAATTTATCTACAAGAATACTGTGATTCACACAGTTAAATGCCTTAAATAGGGCACAGAAAATACCAACCAGCACTATTTTATTCAATGCTTGTAAAATCTGGTGAGTGTATGTGTAAATGGAACTCTCAGTAGAGTAACCATTCTGAAACTCTGATTTTCTGAGGATATTGTAGTTGCTAATGTGAGATACTGTTCTAGAATACATCACCATCTCAAAATTTTGAAAAATAACAGTAGTGAAACAGGTTGGTAGTTACTGACATCTCACCTTACTTAAAGAGGGGTTTCACAAAGGCATATTTCAGTCTCTCTGGTACACTGCCTTGAGTTAATGATGCATTGCATATTTTGGATAAGACTGGGCTTATTACACAGGAACAAATCTTTGGTATGCTATTGGAAACACCATGAAAACCAGGTTAGCTTTTATATTTGAGAAGACATATAAATTTTTTTAATTTCAGAAATAGAAGTTGATGATACATTCATATAATTGAATTTCATGAGAGTTCTTTTTCAACATACTGCTGTGATTTTTGGCTTGAAAGGTTTGTCCCTATTCTTTCTCCTATATTCAGGTGATGATTATTAAATACATGTGCTACCCCTGACACACCATTTACAGTTCTTCCATTCAGTTAAGTAGTGATATTATCCTGTTCTGTGGCTGGTTGACCTGTCTGTCATTTCACTACATTCCATATAGACATAGGTCTGTTGAAGGAATTACTGATTTCTGACATTATGTGCCTGTTCCTTGATTTTTTAATAACCTTCCTTCGTAATTCTGAGTAGTTTTTGTGGTGCACAACTGTTGCAGGATCCCTACTTTTTCTTCCCAACAAATGCATTTCCCTTTTCCTTTCACAAGATACTTTAATCCTTCTAGTGATCTATGGTTTTTTATATGGATGTGTAGTGTCCTTTCTGATTATCTTATGCAGAAAGCTATGTTCAAATTATGATATGAATTTATTATGTAATAGGTTAAATTTAATGTCAATGCTTGGTTCATTACAAATTTCATCCCAGGTCATCTCCTGTAAACTATTCTTAAAAACATTTGCTCTGAAGTCATTAATTATTCTAAGTGATTTCCACCGAGGAGTATCCAAATTGTAAAGCACTATGTTACTTATCCTAATAACTGTGCATCATGAGCTGAGAGGGCATTTGTTAGTGGGTAAATAGTTATTTTCATACTTTGACTTCACCAAAGAAAACCTTATCAATTAGGATCCTACTGTCTTTAACCACTCACGTTGGAAAGTTAATAATTGGCTGTAAGATCAAACTGTAGGATAACAAATAAAGTTTCCAGGTCCTTTTTCCTATTAGAATCCTTTAAAAAACCTACATTGAAGTCGCCACAGACTATTAACTACATGCTGCTGTCTCACAGGTAGTGCAGTAAGGAATGCAGATTCCTTATAAACAGGTCAAAATTTCCCAGTGGGGATCTATACACAGTTTACGATTAAAGGGGAAATTTTTTCAGTATTAATTCTCAAGCGCACACTTCTATGTGCTGATCGCTACATAATCAACTTGTCTCAGTGCTTTCGAACTTGTGTTCTGTCTTGATATATACACATCAAAACAAGTTTTGCATGACTCAGTTCTGAGAGTTCCGGAACCTGTACAGAAAATTGGAATAGAGATCAAAATAAACATCATTTCCGCACTTTTTATTGCTCATGAAAACCACACATTGCATGTTGTACCACCATACAGCAAGAGCTTCAGAGGTGGTGGTCCAGATTGCTGCACACACCGGTACCTCTAATACCCAGTAGCATGTCCTCTTGCATTGATGCATACCTGTATTTGTCGTGGCATACTATCCACAAGTTCACCCTCAGAGTGGTTGGTGGGTGACGTCATCCATAAACAGCCCTTTACGATCTATCCCAGGCATGTTCGATAGGGTTCATGTCTGGAGAACATGCTGGCCACTCTAGTCGAGCAATATTGTTGTCTTGAAGGAAGTCATTCACAAGATGTGCACAATGGGGGCATGAATTGTCGTCCATGAAGATGAATGCCTCACCAATATGCTGCTGATTTGGTTGCACTATCTGTCAAAGGATGGCATTCATGTATCGTAAAGCTGTTACGGTGCCTTCCAAGACCACGACCACGACGTTGGCCCCACATAATGCCACCCCAAAACAGCAGGGAACCTCCACCTTGCTGCACTCGCTGGACAGTGTGTCTAAGGCATTCAGCCTGCCCGGGGTGCCTCCAAACACGTCTCCGATGATTGTCTGGTTGAAGGCGTATGCGACACTCATTGATGAAGAGAACATGATGCCAATCCTGAGCAGTCCATTCGGCATGTTGTTGGTGCCATCTTTATCATGCTGCATGGTGTCATGGTTGCAAAGATGGAACTTGCCATGGATGACGGGAGTGAAGTTGCGAATCATGCTTCCTATTGCGCACAGTTTGAGTCATAGCACAACGTCCTGTCGCTGCACAAAAAGCATTATTCAGCATGGTGGCGTTGCAGTCAGGGTTCCTCCAGCCACAATCCTTAGGTAGCTCTTGGGTAGCATGGGCGAGGCATGTTGTCAACAGTTCCTGTCTCTCTGCATGTCCTCCATGACCGAACAACATCACTTTGGTTCACTTCGAGACACCTGAACACTTTCCTTGTTGAGAGCCCTTCCTGGCACAAAGTAACAATGCAGATGTGATCAAACCGTGATATTGACTGTCTAGGCATGGTTGAACTACAGACAACACAAGCCATGTACCTCCTTTCTGGTGGAATGACTGGAACTAATCGGTTGTTGGACCCCCTCCGTCTAATAGGCGCTGCTCGTGCATGGTTGTTTACATCTTTGGGAGGGTTTAGTGACATCCCTGAACTGTCAAAGGAACTGTGTCTGTGATACAATATCCACAGTTAACATCTATCTTCAGGAGTTCTGGGAACTGGGGTGATGCAAAATCTTTTTTGATGTGTGTGTGTGTGTGTGTGTGAGACAGTTCCTCCTTTTCCCCTATTAGTTCTGCCTGAGTAAAATGCTAGATTGTAATCTTTTGTATTTAACTTATCTAACCCTATGGTTATGTGGAGCTCACATGGGCACAGGATGACTATTTATCCAGAGCTCCCTGAATTTTCCACTCAAGAAACTCCTCTGCATTATTATTCAGTCCTCTAATATTTTGATGAAATAACCTAAACATACGCTTCTGTGCTTTCTTATGAATTTTGTGGGACTCTTCTGTTATCTTCACTTCTGTGAGAACAGGTTGCCTAAATTCTGATTCTAACCTAAAAAAAGGTAGCCAGTAACCACAGGCATCTTTCTTTGTGCAATGTCCCCTGTGCCCCATATACATTTTCTGCAAGAAGCTCAGCCAACATATCCTTCCCTCTCGTATTCAGGTGCAGACCAAGTCCAGCACATCCCCTCCTCCCCCCAAGTGTAGCAGCTACAGGCTCTGCACTCAGTGAGATTCCATTTCCGTCAGCAGCAGCCCAATCAACTCAGTGTTCTAACAGCTCACAGTAGTGTTCTCCCAGTGCAGGTCATGACGCTGCAGAACCTCCACAAAACTCATATTTCGGTGTGTAGTTGCTACTTCTATTTCATCCAGGTCACTCGTTATGCTGTACCAATTACAATAACTTGGTCCTGTTTGTCAAAATCTTTGCCTAAATTGTCCATGTTCTCTGTCATCTGCCTAAGACTAGCACTTGGCTTCACAATACTTGTGACCTGGTACCCAGTTCCTAATTTGTCATTACCTTCTGGTGTACACTCCTCTCATGACAACCAAGAGAATTGCTCAGCTTACTATTTCCATTGAATAGAAAATCAATGTGAATAGTGACAAACTGCCTATTGGCTTCTGTCTCGGGTTCTTCGGCCGACGTTCATCTAATGATTTTTCTGACGTTTCGCCAGCACGAGTGGCTGGCATTGGCAAAGCTTCACCCTCCATTGCCGGTGGTGAACTGGAGGCGAGCTCGCGGCCGCAGACTATATGTACCTGGCGCGCCAACGTCCGAGGGCTTCTCCGCGGTCATTTCCGGTGCGGAGAACCGCACCGGAAATGACCGCGGAGAAGCCCTCGGACGTTGGCGCGCCAGGTACATATAGTCTGCGGCCGCGAGCTCGCCTCCAGTTCACCACCGGCAATGGAGGGTGAAGCTTTGACAATGCCAGCCACTCGTGCTGGCGAAACGTCAGAAAAATCATTAGATGAACGTCGGCCGAAGAACCCGAGACAGAAGCCAATAGGCAGTTTGTCAACAAGTGGCCACGAAAGCCTTAACAATTTTGTAATGTGAATAGTGTTACTTCCTCTTAATCCATGAGATACGCTTGGAATTAGTCCAGAACATGGGCATAAACTCTCATACTTTGGGTTTCATGCCGCTCCCTCCCCTTGCTTGCACATACAGTTGATAAGACTTATACACTACAAAGATTCCAATCTGCTATCTCCTTGTTTATAAGAAAACATTATCTGCCAGAGAGAATCTCATAATCAAGGCTTTCACAAGCCACATTTGAAATGACTTTGAAATTGGTGGCATTCAATCCGAAGGTCATCCCCCGCCCACCTCCCAACACATCTACACACACACATACACACACACACACACACACACACACACAAACAAACACTTCCTTTCATTAGCATATTAATTCCTTGATGTCACAGGATGTGTCCTATTAACCAACCATTCCCTTCTTTTAATTAAGTTGAGCCACAATTTCTTTTCTCTCCATTTCACTCCCCATTTTCAAACTGTGTGATTGTGAAACTGTTGTTTTCATTTTTTGTAGCTTATGTGGCAAACTATTATGTTTCATCATTTCTTTGGGAGTGATCACATTCACATGAACATCTAAATCAGGCAATGAAGTATATCTCACTCCCTCATGAGGCGTACAGGTATGGTGTGTCGATAAGAGATTCCTGTCACATGACACATACTGTCATGAAAATCTTGTATGACACATCAGACATGTTTTCCAGTGGACAATTCAATTTACTTGTCACCTTGTCATCAAACATTTGCAGTTCCCATTCGAAAGCCACTTCCTTTCACCTTCCAATAGACTAGTTTTGCAGAATCATCTTTCATTATACGTCCCTTACCTACACCTTGCCGTTGCAAACAGACGTTACACCACGGCACAGACACAAATTTGAGTACAGTGAACACATACGTCAATGACCGGACAGACAGTTCATAATTTGTGGGTGTGCTGGGGGGAGGGTCTAGGGGTGGGGGTTGCAAAATCAGGCATGAGGGAGATTTCGACATCTCTCTCCTGCTTTGCAGTCCAACGCTGTCACCATATAATGACGCCGCCATAGCTTTTCCAAATCGCTTGATGTTGTACATGAGCTTGGACTGTTCACTGTTTCTATTTTGCTTTTATTTTCATGTTCAGTACACCTCTTTCTTCCTGTTTTGATGCCTGATCTGTGTTCAGTTTTTGACAGGCTATCCACTGGGCCATCTTACCACTAAATCTGAGGGGTAGGGGGTGTCAGGGGGTGCGATGAGGAGTTCCCCTTGTTAGATGCACCACCAATAACTATTTTTGCCCTCAAATGAAATATATCAAAACTAAATATTTATCTTCTTTGCATGAACTTTGAAGTAATCCAAAAATACTTATTTCAGTCCTGTGGTATCATGGAATCAAAACACTGCACAAATCACAGAATGCGGATAAAAATTAAAAACAAAAAAAGATCTCTGATACAGAACTGTTTAACTTATAGTTGAAAATTTGGAGCTTATTTTGCAATGTTTTTCAGTCTTGCAGGAAGCTCACTGAAAACAGAACTTGCACAACAGTGGACTCCTTTCTGTGCAATATGAGTTAAGAAAGTTTTATCATAGTGTAAATTATTTTTCTGGCAAGCATTCCCTATGTAACTGCTGCAATTTCTTTTGAAGAGTCTACATTAGTAACCACAAATTCCATGAGGAATTTAGAATTCTAAGTGCCTGAACAACAGCCTGTATAAATGCACATGATTTGACACCAGTTATTCCAGCCATAATTTTCTGGCCTAATAATATTCTTTGCAGATGCACACAGATAATGCAAAATATTGATGCCATGTAGTGAAAGTAAGCAAAGTAAAGCCTTTTTCCATTTTATGGATAATGAAGACATTTGTATTCAGTTTCTGCCCACAATCCTGAATGTGGTATATCCAATTAAAGTACATCTTCAGTCCTAAGGATATAAACACTCAACTGTACCAATTACTTGAAACTCCTGTGATATAATCTTTCACTATTGCAAGAGTTCTGTGCAGAAACTGTGCCTTGTGTTTTGTTGTTATTGACAGAAAATCTGTTATTTGTATTGGTCCTAAAACAGAACCCTGTGAAATCTTTATATTTCAGTGAAGGTGCAAGGCAACAGCTTGAATCACTGCGTTCTGAGACAAGGCACCGAGCTGCAGTGCTAATACAGTCAACGTGGCGAGGATGGCGACTACGACGGCGGTGGCCTGCTTTACGAAGAAGCCTTGAGCTGCAGCTGCAGCACGCATCAGGGGGTGTTCGCTCCATTCCTGTGTCGGGGGCAATGGCTGTCGGCTCTGGTGGTGTACCAAACCCATCAGTAGTGGTGTCAGCTGTGCGTCCACGACCACAGCCAATAGCAGGCACACCACCACCTGATCCAAATGAAAAATGTGATCAGAAAATGATACAGCAGACATGCACACTCTTTGGGCTTGACCTGGTAAATGCATTTTTTTTTAACTTCTGCTGGTAGCCTGATGTATAACCTTAATTATTCACTCAGTTCCAGCTGTTAAACAATCAAAATGTTCTTGTCATTTCTCAGTTTTCAGTATTTTCTATACTTGCCTTTGTCAGAACTACTGGTAGCCTTGAGAGAGCCAGTCATGACAGAACTATTCCATATTGTGTGCAAGATGTATGAGATAGGCAAAACAACCTCAAACAGAAGACCAGTTTGGATTGCAGAGAAGCATAGGAACATGCAAGGCAATACTGACTTAACTTGACTAAAAGAAGGAATCAATTGACCGGACACATTCTGAAATACTATGGGATAACCAGTTTAGTGTTGGAGGGAAGTGTGGGGTTAAAAATCGTAAAGGGAAACTAAGAGATGAATACGGTAAGCAGATTCAAAAGGATGTAGGTTGCAGTAGTTACTTGGAGATGAAGAAACTTTTCTGAACAGCCACATAGAGATTAAATTATATACATGTTTATTACGTAGATCCTTAGTAAGAAAATAAAAGTAAAACTTAATGATATATTGCTGAGGATATCATTAGTGACACAGTATAAGTGGGTTGGTCAAGGGTGGAGAAGGAAATGAGCTATGTCCTTCCAAAGGATTTTAAGTGATTTGTTTAAAAAACCTGCAACTGGATGGCTCCTCCTGAATACTAGTCTAGTGCCTTAACCAGTGCACCACCTTGTTCAGCCCATAGTAAGGAGAGTGAAACATGTTAGAAAAAAATGTTATACAGAATAAATGTCTTACACAAGAATTAATTTGCTTAGGTTTAATGAGGTATTGAATAGAATTGGGGAGAAGAGGAGTTTGTAGCACAACTTGACAAAAAGAAGGGACCGCTTGGTAGGACATGTTTTGAGGCATCAAGGGATCACAAATTTAGCATTGGAGGGCAGCGTGGAGGGTAAAAATCGTAGAGGGAGACCAAGAGATGAAAACACTAAGCAGATTCAGAAGGATGTAGGTTGCAGTAAGTACTGGGAGATGAAGAAGCTTGCACAGGATAGAGTAGCATGGAGAGCTGCATCAAACCAGTCTCAGGACTGAAGACCATAACAACAACAACAGGTTTAATGTACACTCCACAGGTCTGTAGTGAATTGGTCTTCAAGAATGTAGAGCATGAAGAAAAAGAATGGAAAGAAAATTCTCTATAGAGTATTGCAATAGGTGTCATCTATTTGTTAATGTGGCTTCTAATGTAACTGAAGTGATTGCAGTAGTAAGATTGACAGTGTTTATGTAAATAACATGCAGCAGAATACTTACTTTTACAACATGTATTGAATTTGACGAGAAAGGTGCACTAGCTGAAAAATGTCCTTTGTTGATGCTTCTCAATTTTCTCTATTTTGAGTGCATCAACTGACATTACTGTTCATCTTAGGCCCATTAGTGTAGCAGGAATCACAAATTCAGCTAAGTAAAAAATCTTTTTGTTTACGTACATTGGTGAATTTCTGATTTTTGCATTGTGTGAGATAGGTCCAACTCTAAATTCTGTATCCTAATATTTATCTGTTTGTATCATGGTTTATATATATCATATGTTACATATTTGTGAATGCATATGAAAGCTATAAAAATTCATACTATTTGTAAACTACTTTTGTGCTTGAAACGTAAAACTGTGTGCTGCACCAGGACTCAAAACTGGGACCTTTACCTTTTACAGGCAAGTGCTCTACTGACTCAGCTATTCCAGCACAACTCACGACCGACTCTCACAGCTTACTTCCACCAGTACCTGACCTCCTATCTTCCAAACTTCATGGAACTTCTCCTGCATACCGTGGGGGACTAGCAAGGTATGCAGAAGAACTTCTGTTAAGTTAGGAAGGTAGCAGACAAGGTACAAGTGGAAGTAAAGACATGATGATTGGTTGTGAGTCACACCTGGATAGCTCAGTTGGTAGAGCACTTGCCTTCGAAAGGCTAAGGTTCCAGTTTCGAGTTCAGCCCAGCACACAGTTTTAATTTGCCAGGAAGTTTCAAATCAGTGCGCACTCCCCAACAGGGTAAAATTCATTCTGGAGACAACCACTAGGTTGTGGCTAAGCCATGTCTCCAGAATATCCTTTCCTTGAGGAGTGCTAGATCCACAAGGTATGCATGAGAGCTTCTTTGAATTTTGGGAAGTAGGAGATGAGGTAGTGGGGTAAGTAAAGCTGTGTAAGCATTGTCATCAGTTGTGCTTGGATAGCTCATCTGGTAGAGCACTTGCCCACAGCAGGAAGTTTCAGTCAACACACACTCTGCTGCAGAGTGAAAATTCATTCCACTTTCCTGCTCCTTGGACTTTTGATAGCAGTCCCTTGTTCAGTGTTTTCCCCTAATTTCAGTACCTATTCACAGGATGAAAGGAATATTTTTGACAATTTCTCTCTCTCTCTCTCTCTCTCTCTCTCTCTCTCTCTCTCTCTTTCTCTCTCTTACATTGGTACAGATGTCGTGAACATGCATTTCAAGTGTACAGCATGCTTCATTTGTTTTTGAGATACAGAAAGGTTTGACATGTTGTGTGGTCGGCGATTTTTGACTATTATAAGAAATGGAGCGAAGAATTTGCATCAAATTTTGTGTGAAAAATGGAATCCAGTGCTCTACAACACTTTAAATGTTCACAATGGCATATGGTGAGTCTGCTCTAAGTAAAAAAAATAATTTGCAAGTGGCACAAGCTCTTCCAAGATGGCCGAGAAGATACCAATGATGAACCTCACTCTGGATACCCCAGCACATCAATAACAGATGATAAAGCGGTGAAGAAAATTGTTTTGGAAAATTGTTGAATTACTGTAAGAGTAGTTGCTGAGGATGTTGGCATATCGGTCAGTTCGTGTCGTGCAATTTTTTCAGATGTTTTTGGCATGAGACATATGTCAGCGAAGTTTGTTCCAAAACTTCTCAATTTTGATCAGAACAACCATGAGCATCACTAAGGAGCTCTTGAATAACATCAGTGTTGATCCTGATTTGCTCGGAAGGATCATAACTGGTGACGAAACATTGGTTTAGGTTATGACGTTGAAACCAAAGCCCAATCGTCCCAATTGGAAGCATCCTGGAGAGACAAGACCCAAAAAAGCACGCCAAGTTGGATAAAATGACGAAGTTTTGTTCTTTTTTTTTTCTATTATTGTGGTGTAGGGCAACAGGAACTTTTGCCTCAAGATCGTATGGTTAATAAGGATTATTACCTTGTCGTTATGTGCCTTTTGTGAGAAGCAAGGCGCAAAAAACAACCGGAATTGTGGAAAAACAATTCATGACTTTTGCATCACGACACTGCACCTGCTCATTCATCAATGCTTGTAAGAGATTTATTGGCCAAAATAGCATGACAGTCATGCCTCAGCCGCCATATTCACCGTATTTTTCCCCCAGTGACTTTTTCATGTTCCCAAAAGTGAAGAGGTCTATAACAGGACGAAGATCTTCAACGATTGAGAAAATAAAAATTGCACCGCTGGAAGTACTCAAGGCTATACCAAAAGTGCTTATGAGAAGTGCTTCAGTGATTGGAAGAAGCATTGGCAAAAGTGTACTGTATCTGAGGGGGATTACTTTGAAAGAGGACAACATGAATATTGATGAATAAATAAATATTTTTTCATAAAAATAGAATGTCACCTTACTTTCTGAACACACCTCGTATATTGTGCAATCTTGGCTGCAACATCATTTTCCAAAAATTGTTTCCCTTTTTGCAGCATAGGTACTTACGTGATTAGTGCAATATTTCCACTTTTTTCCACTCATTAACCTGTTGCTTCTAACTTGGTGACTGAATCTTTACAATTTAGACATAAATTTAGATGTTATTAAGTTAACACCTGTGGTGTAATATTGTGTTTCACACATATTATAACTGTCATATGATGCTCCATTTAGTTTCCTCCTTCAACATTGTGTTGTTGTTGTGGTCTTCAGTCCAGAGATTGGTTTTACACAGCTCTCCCTCCTATTCTATCCTGTAACCCTCAACATTAGGTTACATTATAACAACTTTCCATTGTTATAGGTTCCTATTACTGAGCTTAACCATGGCAAAAGTTCATACACTAAGTTGTCATAAGGAATACCTAAATATTATCTTGTTTCCTTCTCTCATTCCCAAATCACTCTCTGGTTGTTTTTGCTTAAGATCTGAAAAGGAACTTACAGTTCTTCTAACATAACAGAGCAGTAAATAAGAACAATAACATTGTTTTTGCTTAAGATCTGAAAAAGAACTTACAGTTCTTCAGCATAACAGAGCCTTAAATAAGAACAGTAACAGATAGAATGATTTACGGTTAACTGTTTAGTGGTCAACATTTCGTCAGTCAGAATGCAGCCCCAATGTGAATGCTGCTTGTAAGCAGCCAGAAATAGGTCTGGAAGCTGCTTCGAATAGATGAGTTGGGTGAATACCTGAGAGTCCTTCACCAGAGACTCCAAAAGGACTTGAAGTATCATCTCTCGCTGATATGGTTTCCTCTATTCTCTCATTGATAAGGTTTCCTCAACAGGATATACAGCATCTATCACTGCTCATCCACTTGACTGTTGGCAGCATATCAGTGGTAGGCCTACGGGTTACGTATGGGAAGGGGGGGGGTGCACAGAAAGAACATGGGGTATTACTCCATCCCCCCTAACCAACAAGCTTAATGTGTTGTCTTACGATGAAACTGAAATTGAGCCAGTGAGACACATTTCACCAGTTCAATACCCTGCTGTGTTACAAAAGGATATAGGGATCTGTTAATCATGGGCAGTTAAAATGTACAGCAAATAGTGGCCTTCGGCCATAAGGAAATGGCCGCTGCAGTTGAGAAGGATCATCTTGTAGAAGAAGGATCATCTTGTACACTCAGTGTGTACGTGTGTACATTGAGACGACAAGTCATGGGATAGTGATTGCACATATACAGATGGTGGTAGTATCGCATACACAAGGTGTAAAAGGGTAGTACATTGATGGAGCTGTACTCAAATTTTCATGTAAAAAGGTTTCCTACATAATTATGGCCACAAGACAAGAATTAACAGACTTTGAACATGTAATGGTAGTTGGAGGTAGATGTGTGGAACATTCCATTTTGGTAATCATTACAGGATTCAATTTTCTGAGACCCACAGTGTCAAGAGTGTGCTGAGAATACTACCTCTCACCACCGACAACACAGTGGCCGATAGCCTTCATTTAACGCCCAAGAGCAGCAGTATTTGCGTAGAGTTGTCAGAGCTAATAGGCAAACAACACTCTATGAAATAACTACAGAAATAAATGTGGGATGTACGATGCACGATGCACGTATCCATTAGGACTGTGCAATGAAATCTGATATTAAACAATGGAAAATCCAGGATGGAATGTAACAATACGAGAGAAGGAAAGTTGCTACTCACCATATAACGGATATGCTGAGCCGCGATAGGCACAATAGAAAGATTCACACAATCATAGCTTTCGGCCATTAAAGCCTTTGTCAGCAGTAGACACATATACACACACGCAGACACACACTCATGCAAGCGCAACTTGCACACACATCTGCAGTCTCAGAGAGCTGAAACTACGCTGCGAGCAGCATCACCAGTGCATGATGGGAGTGGCAACTAGGTGGGGGTAAGGAGGAGGCTGGAGGGGGGGGGGGAGGGGGAGGGGTAGTATGGTGGGAGTGACGGACAGTGAAATGTTGCAGTTTAGACAGAGGGTAGGAGAGAAGGTGCGGAGGGGGGAGGGGGTAAGTAGTGGAAAGGAGAGAAATAAAAATAAAAGAAATTAAAAGACTGGGTGTGGCGGTGAACTGACGGCTGTGTAGTGCTGGAATGGGAGGGGGCTGGATGGGTGAGCACTGACTAACGAAGGTTGAGGCCAGGAGGGTTACGGGAATGTAGGATGTATTGCAGGGAAAGTTCCCACCTGCGCAATTCAGAAAAGCTGGTGTTGGTGGGAAGGATCCATATGGCACAGGCTGTGAAGCAGTCATTGAGATGAGGGGTATCATGTTTGGCAGCATGTTCAGCTACAGGGTGGTCCACTTGTTTTTTGGCCAGTTTGTCGGTGGCCATTCATGCGGACAGACAGCTTGTTGGTTGTCATGCCTACATAGAATGCAGCACAGTGGTTGCAGCTTAGCTTGTAGATCACATGACTGGTTTCACAGGTAGCCCTGCCTTTGATGTGGTAGGTAATGTTAGTGACCGGACTGGAGTAGGTGGTGGTAGGATGATGTATGGGACAGGTCTTGCATCTAGGTCTATTACAGGAATATGAGCCATGAGGTAAGGGATTGGGAGCAGGGGTTTTGTAAGGATGGACGAGTATATTGTGTAGGTTCGGTGGACGGCGTGAATACCACAGTTGGAGGGGTGGGAAGGATAGTGGGTAAGACATTTCTCATTTCAGGGCACAACGAGAGGTAATCGAAACTTACACAATATACTTGTCCATACTTACACAACCCCTGCTCCCAATCCCTTACCTCATGCACTGGTGATGCTGCTCGCAGTG
The DNA here is from genome assembly GCF_023898315.1 of Schistocerca nitens. Classification (NCBI taxonomy): domain Eukaryota; kingdom Metazoa; phylum Arthropoda; class Insecta; order Orthoptera; family Acrididae; genus Schistocerca; species Schistocerca nitens. The sequence continues at coordinate 923,214,291 of NC_064617.1, read as the reverse complement.
TAGTCTCAGCTCTCTGAGACTGCAGATGTGTGTGGAAGCTGCACTTGCGTGAGTGTGTTTGTGCGTGCCTGAGTATGTATGTGCGTGCGTGTGTGTATGTGTGTCTACTGCTGACAAAGGCCTTAATGGCCGAAAGCTACGATTGTGTGAATCTTTTTATTGTGCGTATCGTGGGTCAGCATCTCTGCCATATGGTGAGTAGAAATCTGGTATTAATGGGCTATGGTAGCAGGTGATCAACATCAGTGGGTTTGTTAACAGCACGACTTCGCCTGCAGCACCTCTCCTGGATATGACCGTATCGGTTAGATCCTAGACAATTGGAAAACTGTGGGCTGGTCAGATGAGTCCTGATTTCAGTTGCTAAGAGCTGAGGGTAGTGCTCAAGTGTGGCGCAGGCCCCATGGAGCCAAGGACCCACAATGTCAACAAGGCACTCCAAGTTGGCACCTAGTGGCTGCAAAAAGCTGTGGGCTGTGTCTACGGGGAATGGACTAGGTCCTCTGGTCCAAACTGAACTGATCATTGACTGGAAATTGATATATTCGCCTATTTGGAGACCATTTGCAGCCAACCGTAGACTTCATGTTCCCAAACAACGATGGAATTTTTATGGATGACAATGTGCCATTTCACTAGGCCTCCATTGTTTGCAACTGTTTTGAAGAACGTTCTGAACAATTCGATGGTATGATTTGGCCACCCAGATTGCCTGACATGAATCCCATTGAACATTTATGGGACATGATTGAGAGGTCACTATATGCACAAAATCCTGCACTCCGCAGGAGACTTTCAACTAATTGTTGAGTCCTTCAGAGTCTCAAAGCTTTGCAATTATACTTTTGTTGGTTAATTGGCATATGCCTTCAAGCATGTGCCAATCAGTCAGACAGGCCTGTACCCATTTGTGCTGCCCTTCTTTGAAAAAACAGTGTGATGCACAAGTGATTTGAAAGCTTTAGACTGACAGCATTTTCCCAGTATCCTACCAAATCAATGAAGTGTGCCACCTGGCTTACCTACAATGAGCCCTCGTGAGCATATTATTTCATATTCCTACAGATTGCTGTACCCAGGTATTAGTACAAGTTTACTCATTCCATTTGTGCCTCAGTTCTATTGTAGTCATAGTATATGACTTTTTTTCATTTAGTGAAGGGCTCAGTTTTGCATTTTTGAAAATTTGAAGTGAGTTTCTAATATTTGTACTACTTTGAAATCTTATCACAGTCTGACAAAGGAGTGTCTTTTAATAGTGCCTGTCTGCAATTTTATGTGTCTTCTTTATGGTAAGTACAATTTGTCTTTTCCTACATTATTAATATAATCAAAAGCTATGAAAGATCTGTCAATGACACCAAGGTTAATGTCCACATACTTGTGGACCACACAGGAACTGAAATTTGTGGGTGAGGGTACGCTAGTTTCATACCTATTTAAATTTCAGAAACAACTCCTACTAATAGTTTTTGATCTTGTAATTAACGGTATATCAGTTGAATTGGGAACTCACTTCAGTACAAATTCCATATAGGTTCTGAGAGAAATTATATCAGTCTTTAGAGCCATATTTAACTTCAATAATTTTAGCTGTTTCCCCACTGACACTAATATCAATATATATTTGAAGTAGTGTTGGAATCAAACTAGGGCAGTATTTCCGTATCTTCTTTAATAAAGGAACATTGGGATCAAAACTCCGCAATTGTACTTCTATTTTTGTTGTTATATTAGCCCACGTGGCCACCATTTCTTCTTATGTAACCCTCTTGTGACTCTTTGTTGTCATCAATCTTGTTCAAACTGTCATCTGTTTTCTACCTTAACTGCTAATCCATTCATTTATTTATCTTACCACTCAGATGAATCAACACTTTGCCCCTACATCTTTCCTAGTATTGATTTCTGTGCACATCGATGGGTCCATTGTTATTTACAACAATTCCATACAATTTTGCATGTAAGAATTCCACAATTATTTACAAGTTTGCCTATAAGAATTTGTTTGTGGTTCACTGCACTGCTGATCGTCTTTCACTGATTTATTTGCAAAGTTGACAGCTATTTTCTTTCCGACCCTCCAATTACTTTGTTTATATGTAATTCTTTCACATTTTTGTGCATTGGTTTTTTGCCAAACCCCTCTGATCGACTTTTACTGCTGTGACCTACATCACTTTACTTGCCAAGCAAAGTAGTTTACATTTTCTCCTAAGACTTTCTGTTTGTCCAGTTTTAAAAATTTTTCTCTCTTTTTCGCGAGTTTCCCTGTGGATGATTCCCCCCTTCCCCAATCATTTTTTGTATCATATAGGCCACTTTTCTGGCGAGAAATTCTCGCCCCCTCATTACTTCTTAGTCCTTGTTGCTTCTCACAATTTTCGTACAAATTTTTCTGATTTTTCCAAATTTTTTCCTTGCTTTTTTTTTCATTTTGATATCATTTTCCACCCTCTGTTTGTTCTTTTACTACTCCTGCCATTTCTAACATTCCAAACCATCCTATCTTGCCACGAATGAATCCCATCACATATTACATCCATTCTTCTCGAAAACAATCTTTCACACTATCAAAACTAAGGTCCCACGTTCTGTTTCTTGACCCTGTTTCTGGATGTAATCTTACTCTACACCAGACTCTTTAACAGTTGCAAATACAGCAATCTCTTGCACTTCCCCATCTAATCTGTGACCTATATGCCTCATTTGCAATTTCCACTCAACTAGACTTCTTCCCTTTGTCAATATTCTGCAGTTATCTGTCCCTCATGTTTCCTTGATGGTATCATCCACCAAGACAACTTCACACTCTGGTACCGCACCCTGCAGAATTTGAATCCCCGCCAGACGTCATGGACGTCAAAGACCCCTAGAGGCCTCTGCACCATTGCACCATAAGCTCTGGCAGTGCACACCTCCTGACCCGCATTTAGTCTGAGGGCGCCACAGTGAAACACGTGGTTCCAGCGGCCAATAGCGGCGCCCCCAATAGAGTATTTAAGCACCCCCCGATAGAGTATTTAAGTGCCTGCCTCTCTTTCAGCCAACCAGTCTAATCTCGCGTACGTCTCTGGACACACCGCCTCGCCTTAGACAGCTTATTTACTTTCTTGTTCTGTGTACGAGTGGATGTGGTTGTTAGGTTTTCTTGTGACTCCGTTGTTTCGATCTTGTTGTTGCTCATTCTGTCCTTCGTCGGTCATGTTCGTCCTCTCCCATTGTGTTGTTGTTAACGGGCTGCTCCCTGGGTCCCGCCGCCCTTTACGTCACTTCAACCCCGCGACAGTTCCGGTCGCCGTTACAACACAAACTGCAATTACATGCCAGATTTCACCTCAGCTATCCCACCTTCTCCTAAACTGCCTCAACAGTGGCATTTCCCTCCCTGCCCCTCTGCAGCTCCCTAAACAGCTACACCATCAACCACCACTTCTCTCCTGCAAACTGAGCTTGGCTAATCTCCTGAGCCGGCCAGAGTGGCCATGCGGTTCTAGGCGCTACAGTCTGGAGCCGGGCAACCGCTATGGTCACATGTTCGAATCCTGCCTCGGGCATGGATGTGTGTAATGTCCTTAGGTTAGTTAGGTTTAATTAGTTCTAAGTTCTAGGCAACATATGACCTCAGATGTTAAGTCCCATAGTGCTCAGAGCCATTTGAATCATTTTAATCTCGTGAACATTCCCCAGCCTTAACAACTGCCTCTCAGACTAATAATGACCTGTAATCACAAGAACGAATCATAACAGTAGAGTGTTTTCAACCTCTTGTCTAAAGCACTCTCCCCCATGAATTATCGGTATTATCTGAGGGCTCACTTTCAGCCCTAAATCTTCATTTAATCATGCTGCTTTAGCTGGAGGATCTACTTTCCTTCACACATAATATCAACTGGAAATATCACTTTGCAACCCAATCCCAAAACCTTTCCAACAGCAAACCTAACATTGACCCCTGTCTTGAACAGCTCTGGCCACGATCTCAATTTTATCCACCACCACTACCTCAAAATCATCCCTTACCAGCCTTCCAAGAATCCTTCACTTCCAGCATTGCATCAAAACCCTTCCTCAAGTACCTTCAACATGACCCTAACTTGTCCTCTGCAGAACTCCATACTCTACATTCCCTAAAAGCTGATGACTCCATCATTAGCTTCCCAGCAGACAAAGGATCTACCACTGTGGTACTTGATCATCAGGAGTACGTTAGTGAAGATCTATACCAGCTGCCTGACACCTCTACATGCAGCATATGCCATCAATATCGCACCCCTATGTTTCAAACTGACCTGCTGTCCCTCCTTAAAACCTCAGGCCTTTCATGAGGACTAACACCTCAATCCATAGAACTTCTAACCCCACAAAAACCATGCACCCACCCATCTTTTACCTTCTTCCTAAAATCCACACAACCAGTCATCCTGACCGTTCTGTTGTTGCTAGCTTCAAAGCACCCACTGTGCATACATCTGCCTCAGTTGATCAACGCCTGCAACCACTAAGACTTCCCTCCTATATTAAAGACACCAACCACTTCCTAGATCATCTGAAACCCATGCCCGTCCCACTCCCACCACACACCTTGCTTGTCACCACTAATGCCACCTCTCTCTATAGCAACATCCACCACATACACAGTCTGTCTACTGCTGAACATTTTCTAAGTCAGTGCCCATCTTATTCCAAACCTATGACATCCTTCCTGCTCATCTTAATCAGTTTTATACTTACTAACAAGTACTTAAACTTTGAGAGGCAGAAACGCAAACAGATCAGGGGTATGGCCATGGGAACCAGGATGGCTCCTTACTATGCCAACCTTTACGTGGGTTGCTTGGGGGGGGCTTTCCTGGGATCCATAAGCCTTCAGCCCATGGTTTGGTTTAGATACATTGATGACATCTTTGCCATATAGGCTAATGGTGAGGCTGATCTGTTAAAATTCCTGTAATCTTTAAATACCTTCTCCCAATTAAATTTCACATGGTCCTATTCCAAATCCCATGCTACTTTCCTCGATATTGATCCCATCCTCACCGAAGGCCAGCTACACACTTCTGTCCACATTAAACCTACTAACGAACAACAGTACTTACATTTTGACAATGCCATCCTTACCATGTGAAATGTCCCATCTCATACAGCCTTGGCTTTCGAGGCAAATATATTTGTTCGGACGCCGACTCTTAGCAATACACCACTATTCTCAAATTAGCCTTCACTGGACATAATTACCCCACCAGTCTAATTCAAAAGCAGATTTCCCGGGCCATCACATTCCAGTCCTGGTACTGCTGATCCTTCCAAAAATTATCACGGTCTTGAATGCATTAATCAGCTACTTCAACAAGGCCATGTCTTCCTAAAATCATGCCCTGGAATGATGTCCATTCTGTCTGAGAATTTGCCCACCACACCTAGAATGGCTTTTTGTTGCCCCCTCAGTCTCTGCAAATATCCTTATGCTCCTTCTGCTCGCATCTCCCTACCCTGTGGTTCCTACCCCTGTTACCATCCACAGTGCAAGACTTGCCCTATGTACCCTCCTACCACCACCTATACCAGCCCTGAACTGGCAAAATGTATACCATCAAAGGGAGAGTCACTAGTGAAATGACGCATCACATACCAACTGTTGTGTAGTGTTCGGCCTTCTACATCGGCGTGACTACCACCAAGTTATCAGTTAGGACGAATGGGCATAGGTAGCACACAATATCCTGTAACAAACATGCTCTACAACATGACAGTCTTGACCTCGGCACCTGTTTCACCACATACATCATCTGGGTTCTTCCCGAGACACCAGTTTCTTAGAACTCTGCAGGTAAGAACTAGCACTACAGCACATCCTTGCTTCTTGCCACCCACCAGGCCTTAATTAAAGTTAATTTCTTCCACCTGAGCGTTTATTCACAGTAACCACTCCTTTCTGCACTCTGTTTTAGTTTTCTACATCATTCATTTTCTGACCTGTCTATTTTTCGCCGTCCCCCTCCCATCTCTGTTACATACAATGCTCTTAGCTTTTTCACTCTTATTAACTTACGCACAACGTTTCAGCCATAATCTATATCTTGCGTATTACTTGTGTTCCAAATTAAAGCTCTCAGATTTTCAAATTTCATCCAGTGCAGTCACCAACAATCAGTCTTTCCTTCTGATCCCATCCAGTAAGTCTCCACAGACCCGGGTTACTGGGTGACTTTTCAAACTCTAATCCTTTTCCTAAACCTCTCCAGTTCTTTTCCTTAACCCCTCCTCCTTCCCCTTCTGCCAGAAGGAGGAGTCTCTGGCTCTGAAAGCCTGCATACATAAAATCTTTTTTTGTATGTGTTCTCCTGCTGACACTTAGTGAATAGATTTTTTATCTATACAGTTATATTTCATTATAGCAGTTAGGAACTTTTGTCTTGAGGAATGACAAATGCATGTCTGCCAACTTTGCATGTATGGATTTGGAAGGAAATCAGTAATGGTATGAAAATGATTTAACCAAACCAAAGAAAATCTACATTAAGGACTAATACAATTTGAGAAGAGGGAAAGAATGGCAGGTGCGGAGGGGGAATTGTGCATGTATGTTCTATAACAAATACACTGCTTCCAACTATTTAAAACACAACTGTTGTATAATAGCTCATGCAATGCTGTATAACAATGATTTGCAGTTTCAGCTTAATACTGGTCATCGATTATAATGTTCTACTCACTTTAATTACTTCCTTAATTTCAAAGTTACGAGGGCTATTCAGAAAGTAGGGAACATTTCCACCTGACACCGCTAGGTGCATGCTGATTGCATATATTTTGGTATGTGCGTGCTCGGCAGCTCAGTCGGCATCCATCTGCGACAGCGGGAACATCTCTGTGCATCTGGTTTGTTCGATATTCGAATTTGATATGTGCGCTGCAATCGAAAATGCCACCAGTTGTGAGGTGCATTCTGTGATATGGTGTTTGTAGGGAAAAAACCTAAAACCTATAGAAATTTATCGTGAACTGTGCCGGAAACAACATAATGAGTGAATGTTCCATCCAGAAATGGTGCATTCAGTTTAAAAATGGCCGAACCGATGTTCATGAGGAAGAGAAGAGTGGATGCCCGAGCATTGTGACTAACAATTTTGTCGCTAAAGTTGATGAAATGATTCATGAAAACCATTGCTTCACAATAATGTAGCTTTCGCTTTCTTTTCCACAAGTTACATGGACTTTGTTGTTTAAAATTGTCACTCAAACGCTAGGCTACCACAAATTTTGTGCACAATGGGCGCCCAAATGCTTACAGTGCACCATAAAGAACAGTGAATGGGGGCAACGTTGACATTTCTGGGGGCCTACCACAAACATGGTGATTCATTACTGGACCGAATCATAACCGGTGATGAGACTTGGGTGAACCGCGTCAATTGCGAGACAAAATTACAGTCCATGGACTGGAGGCACACAAGGTCCCCCCAAAAACCAAGAAAATGTTTTCAAACCTTGTCAGCAAGGAAGTTGATGGCGGCAGTGTTTTGGGATAGGCAAGGTGGGCTTCTTATTGATTTTCTTCAACATGGAGCAACCATAAATTCTGCCCGGTACTGTCAAACTTTGCACAGCCTTAGAAGAGCAGTTCAACACAAATGCCGAGGAAAGCTGACGTCCAAAATTTTGTTTTTGCACGAAAATGCCTGACCTCACACGGCAAACTGCACTTAAGAACTCCTTAATTCATTCAAGTGGGAAATTTTCCCTCATCCGCCCTACAGCCCCGATCTTGCACCAAGCAACTTCCACTTGTTTCCCAAGATGAAGAACTGGCTTGCAACGCAGTGTTTTGGTGACAACGTGGAACTCCAGGGGGGCATGACTTACTGGTGGCAGTCAGTATTTTATGACAAAAGGTCTTTCAAAGCTTGTCCACTGCTATGATAAGTGCCTCAATGTGTTTGGCGACTATGTGGAAAAGTAGTATGTCAGTCTCTCTTTCAGATGTATAGAATAAAATGTATTTCTTGTACTTAGTTTTTTTTAATGCCAAAGCGATCCCTACTTTCTGAATAGCCCTAATACATACTAGGAACACAGCAAAAGTGTTTTGTCAAGGTGAAGTTGCTAACAAGTAATATTTGAAAACTCTTTGCTAAAATATAGATACCTGTTACAAACATGTGTATATGATGAGTGATTTGCAAACTAAGATAAAATGCTTTTTGTAGAGATTGTCATTTTTTAACTTTTCTGTATTTATTTGTACAGGAGAGGCCTCCCCCTGTTCCACCTAGTCGACCATACACTGTGGCAGGGAACACGAAACTAGGTTATCCACAGACACGAGTTATGAAGATGACCTTCCCTGGTATGTATTTTCATAGAACACAATTTGCTCATGCAGGTAGATTATATAATTTAATGATGATTGTATGAGTGCCACAAAATAAACATTTTTCATCATTATAAGAATGTGATGGTTTAGAATAAGAATTAGCTGGTCTGGAATTAAAATGAATTACAAGCTAAAAATGACAATAGAGGAGAAAAGCACTTAAGAATACACTAAAACTCAAATGACATCAATTCCTAACAGTTATTTTCAGATTAAAGGCTCTTTTAGAAAGAAATATCACAGCACCACTTGAGACTAAATGACTGATTGTTAGCTTAGAAAATTAATGTACTTAGATTTTGCAAAACTGCTAAATAGGCTACTTTAGTCCCAGACCAGCCACATATAAACATGTATTTGTAATAGACATAATGTAATGTGCCTATCTTGTTGCACTTTATTTTTACCAAATATGGACAGGATTGTTAAACAGCAATGTCTTCATCACACACATGCATCACAAATGTGGTAACACACTCTAATGTTCATGGTGACACTCACATTGTTTGTGAATCTTAGCAGTGTTTTGCTCGGCTATGGGTATATTTATTCTGCTGCACTGAAAACTAATAAAACTGCATTCAAAATGAACTTTTTAAAAAGTAAAAACAATTTTTGTGGCACAGTGGGAAAGTCTGTATATCAGCTGAAAAAAAAAAACAGTCATTAGCTCTTGTACTTAAAAATATGATTGAATTTATAATACTGATCATTATTTATTTAATGTTCCTTCATCAGAGGAAAGGCTGGAATGGAAATAAAAACTAAGATCTACTGAATCAGAAGAAATGGGTAAATTGCTCCAAATCCAGAATCAGGAAAGACACAAAATTAAGCAAGGAATTTGGAATTAGTCATTCTTAAAAGTTTAGGCTGAAACTGCATACCATGTCATTAGGGAGCTGACGGTAAATTATGGTACAAACATAAGAACTAAACTCAGATGCAAATGGAAAAGAAATTTCCAGAAATGCATAAACAATATTAGACAGGGGGGATGAGGGGTCTTTCAAGTTTTGCAGTTGAGGAGTGGCTCTGTGACATTTACTTTTACTTTCGCCTGCTCTTAAATTAAGAGTAGTATTATTACCTTTGAATTTTGTATTCTTGTCCATAACCTTCTTATTCCCCTTTCTGTGTATGTTCTGTATTATTAGGCTCCTCAGTTGTCAGTCTATTGTGCCTTACCTGAACAAAGATTTGGAGCAAATTTTCCTATCCTGTAATATCTTTGTCTCACATGACCTTTCTTTGCCATATTTCTCCTCATTTATTAGATAAATAGTGTCTTAAAATTTATGTTTCTACATTTTTTTATTGTTTTGATGTCTAGTAAGTAGCTGTTTCTCTTGTTATATTTATTAATATTTATTAAAGCAAATATTCCATTGAAAAAAACTTTTAAATGATGGGCATGCTACATGGCCTGGCATTGCTTACCTCCAGGAGGCAAAATTTTATTTACCTCCAGGACGAAAAATTTTATATATGAGGGTCATTTATAAAGTAAGAACTGAAAGCGCATCGTGGATGCGCATCCTGCCAAGTGACTCATGCTCGGCCACTCTTAGCCAGTTTCTCACTACGCTGCCATTATGTTTTACTTCTCTGCCGGTTTTGATTACACTGCTTCATTTGTCACCATGTCAATCAGTTATCCTGCCGGTTTTGAAGCATGCTCAGTTATTTGGCTCTTAAATTCAAAACAAGTTCGTTCTGCTGAAATTCACTGGCAGCTTGTTGAAGTTTATGGCGCAGGTGTAATGAATGATGGAAATGTGCGTAAATGGTGTAGGCCGTTTAATGAAGGAATGACAAATGTTCATAAAGAAGAATGATCTGGACGGCCTACAATCAGGAATAAAGATTTGACACAAAAAGTTGATGAGGCAATTTGCCAAAATGAGTGCTTCACTATTGATGGGATTCATCAGACATTTTCACAAGTTTCAAGATCAGTATGTTTTACATTGTTACTGACAAACTTCACTAAAAAAAAAGTGTGCAAGACAGGTGCCAAAACTGTTGACAGAAGAGCACAAAATAAAGCGAATGGCACATTCTTTGTACATTTTGGAGTGCTGTCACATGGATGGTGACGAGCTCTTGAGTCACATTGCGACCTGTGATGAAATGTGGGTTGCACATTAGACTCCAAGAATAAATATCACTTCAGTGGGTGGCATTGTTCAAGCTTCCCAACAAAACCAAGAAAATTCAAACAAGAAAGTTTAACACAGAAAATCATGGCCACGGTTTTTTGGGACCAGAAAGGCATTCTTCTGTTAAGACTTCTTGCCAAAACATTATTAAAGCTTTGGTGTGCTATTCAAAATCGCCAGCAGGGACTGCTCTCTAGTGGCGTCATTCTGCCTCACGTTGCTGCAAGAACAAAGACACAACTGGACAAGTTTCATTGGGAAATACTGGATCATCCATCATACAGCCCTGACTTCACATCAACAGACTTTCATCTCTCTCCAAAATTTTTTGGCGGAAGGCACTTGGAAAATGACAACATGTTGAAATAAATTGTTACTAACTGGTTTAACAGACAGGCAGCACAGTGCTTTGATGCCGGATCCAAAAGCAGCTGGTGCCACGATTTGACAAATGTTTAAAAGTTCATGGTGACTATGTTGAAAAGTGAAAAAAAATGTGCCTATTGTAGTAGTTTGTCATACAATTTATTTCCACAAATAAAGTTTCTCTTACTCCATTACAGATTGGTTCTTACTTTAAAAGTGATCCTCATACTTGCAATAAAAACACTGAAGCAGGAAAAAATTATTTCTAGCCTTCAGAACTTTCATGTTCTTTGCTCACTTGGGGGAAGGAGGAGGGGGGGGGGGGGGTGCGACTGGGAGAGGTGTGTGTGTGCATATATATATATATATATATATATATATATATATATATATATATATATATATATATATATATATATATATATATATATATATCCTTCCCTCTTTCCTGATGAGGCAACAGTTTGTTGCAAAAGCTTGAATTTTGTGTGTGTGTTTGTGTGTCTATCGACCTGCCAGCACTTTCGTTTGGTAAGTCACATCATCTTTGTTTTTAGATATATTTTTCCCATGTGGAATGTTTCCCTCTATATATCTAAAAACAAAGATGATGTGACTAACCAAACGAAAGCGCTGGCAGGTCAATAGACACACAAACATACACACAAAATTCAAGCTTTCGCAACAAACTGTTGCCTCATCAGGAAAGAGGGAAGGAGAGTGAAAGACGAAAGGATGTGGGTTTTAAGGGAGAGGGTAAGGAGTCATTTAAATATGTCTGCTTGTGTCTGTATATGTGTGGATGGATATGTGTGTGTGTGCGAGTGTATACCCGTCCTTTTTTCCCCCTAAGGTAACTCTTTCCGCTCCCGGGATTGGAATGACTCCCTACCCTCTCCCTTAAAACCCACATCCTTTCATCTTTCCTTCCCTCTTTCCTGATGAGGCAACAGTTTGTTGCGAAAGCTTGAATTTTGTGTGTATGTTTGTGTTTGTTTGTGTGTCTATCGACCTGCCAGCGCTTTCGTTTGGTAACATCACCACTGCTGAAGCCCAGGCTATCCGTGATCTGAAGGCTGACCGACCCATCGTCATTCTTCCGGCAGACAAAGGTTCCACGACCGTGGTACTTAATCGTCGGGAGTATGTGGCTGGGGGACTGCGTCAGCTTTCAGACAACACCACATGCAAAGTTTGCCAAGGTAATCCCATTCCCGATGTCCAGGCGGAGCTTCAAGGAATCCTCAGAACCTTAGACCCCCTGCAAAACCTTTCACCTGACTCCATCAACCTCCTGACCCCACCGACACCCTGCACCCCTACCTTCTACCTTCTTCCTAAAATTCACAAACCCAATCATCCCGGCCGCCCCATTGTAGCTGGTTACCAAGCCCCCACAGAACGTATCTCTGCCTGCGTAGATCAACACCTTCAACCCATTACATGCAGTCTCCCATCCTTCATCAAAGACACCAACCACTTTCTCGAACACCTGGAATCCTTACCCAATCTGTTACCCCCGGAAACCATCCTTGTAACCATTGATGCCACTTCCTTATACACAAATATTCCGCATGTCCAGGGCCTCGCTGCGATGGAGCATTTCCTTTCACGCCGATCACCTGCCACCCTACCTAAAACCTCTTTCCTCATTACCTTAGCCAGCTTCATCCTGACCCACAACTTCTTCACTTTTGAAGGCCAGACATACCAACAATAAAGGGAACAGCCATGGGTACCAGGATGGCCCCTTCGTACGCCAACCTATTCATGGGTCGCTTAGAGGAAGCCTTCTTGGTTACCCAGGCCTGCCAACCCAAAGTTTGGTACAGATTTATTGATGACATCTTCATGATCTGGACTCACAGTGAAAAAGAACTCCAGAATTTCCTCTCCAACCTCAACTCCTTTGGTTCCATCAGATTCACCTGGTCCTACTCCAAATCCCATGCCACTTTCCTTGATGTTGACCTCCACCTGTCCAATGGCCAGCTTCACACGTCCAGCCACATCAAACCCACCAACAAGCAACAGTACCTCCATTACGACAGCTGCCACCCATTCCACATCAAACGGTCCCTTCCCTACAGCCTAGGTCTTCGTGGCAAACGAATCTGCTCCAGTCCGGAATCCCTGAAGCATTTCACCAACAACCTGACAACAGCTTTCGCATCCCGCAACTACCCTCCCGACCTGGTACAGAAGCAAATAACCAGAGCCACTTTCTCATCCTCTCAAACCCAGAACCTCCCACAGAAGAACCACAAAAGTGCCCCACTTGTGACAGGATACTTTCCGGGACTGGATCAGATTCTGAATGTGGCTCTCCAGCAGGGATAAGACTTCCTCAAATCCTGCCCTGAAATGAGAGCCATCCTTCATGAAATCCTCCCCACTCCACCAAGAGTGTCTTTCCGCCGTCCACCTAACCTTCGTAACCTCTTAGTTCATCCCTATGAAAGCCCCAAACCACCTTCCCTACCCACTGGCTCCTACCCTTGTAACCGCCCCCGGTGTAAAACCTGTCCCATGCACCCTCCCACCACCACCTACTCCAGTCCTGTAACCCAGAAGGTGTACACGATCAAAGGCAGAGCCACGTGTGAAAGCACCCACGTGATCTACCAACTGACCTGCCTACACTGTGACGCATTCTATGTGGGAATGACCAGCAACAAACTGTCCATTCGCATGAATGGACACAGGCAGACAGTGTTTGTTGGTAATGAGGATCACCCTGTGGCTAAACATGCCTTGGTGCACGGCCAGCACATCTTGGCACAGTGTTACACCGTCCGGGTTATCTGGATACTTCCCACTAACACCAACCTATCTGAACTCCGGAGATGGGAACTTGCTCTTCAATATATCCTCTCTTCCCGTTATCCACCAGGTCTCAATCTCCGCTAATTTCAAGTTGCCGCCACTCATACCTCACCTGTCATTCAACATCTTTGCCTCTGCACATATGCCTCGACTGACATCTCTGCCCAAACTCTTTGTCTTTAAATATGTCTGCTTGTGTCTGTATATGTGTGGATGGATATGTGTGTGTGTGCGAATGTATACCCGTCCTTTTTTCCCCCTAAGGTAAGTCTTTCTGCTCCCGGGATTGGAATGACTCCTTACCCTCTCCCTTAAAACCCACATCCTTTCGTCTTTCCCTCTCCTTCCCTCTTTCCTGATGAGGCAACAGTTTGTTGTGAAAGCTTGAATTTTGTGTGTATGTTTGTGTTTGTGTTTGTTTTTGTGTCTATCGACCTGCCAGCACTTTCGTTCGGTAAGTCACATCATCTGTGTTATATATATATATATACAAAGATGATATGACTTACCAAATGAAAGTGCTGGCAGGTCGACACACACACAAAACAATCCCAAGGCCCCAAAAGAGGACTTGCTCTGACTTGCAAAAGCCTCTTTGGGGCCTTGGGATTGTTACACTCCCAAATGGTATTTGTGATTCACAGCAAGAGTAAAGACTTCTTCAGAACTGAGTTTTGTATTCTGGTGCAAAGGTCTTCACATTGCCCAAGACAGGCAGTAAATTGAAAATCCCAATAATACTAAGAAAAGACCTTATTCCTTCTAGAATTTATCAGAATAATTGGATTTTTGTGTGTGTGGGGGGGGGGGGGGGGGGTAAATTTCTGTTATTTTATTCCACCACAAGTAACTGTCTTGTAGTTTTCACATTTGTCCACTTGTGTCTTTGTGGGTAATGTGATGATAATGCTGTTTATCTACTACATAAGAGTAGTTATTACGTGTCTATTGGAACTGATTTTTTATTACTATTTTAACCAAACATGTTTTAACAAATTATTTTAACCATCTTCAGTGGTCTTTAAAGAAATAATTGTTTGTTCAACTTAAAAAAATGTTTTGAGGTGCACAGTTTTCTAAGCAGCACTTTTAGGCCACTTTAATATTCACAACTTTATGTACATCACAACAAAATGTTTTTAGTTAAGCAAGCAATTATTTGTTTCATTTATTTATAGACAACCAAAGAGTCATTCATTTATAGACAACCAAAGAGGCATAAAGTAATTAGTTAAAAGAGGTTTGTTTAAAACAGAGCAAAAATTCAGTTGCAAAAGACATGTAATAGTTAACCTAACTGAAACATAAACAGCACTACACTAACAAACTGAGAAAAAAATGGTTGCAAATTTTAATAAAATTATACCAGTGCTTTCTAGAAATTTAATGGTAAATCCTCTTTTTCATATTTTCTGGCCCCTACTCTAATAACGCACTACTTAAGCTGCCCACAGAATTAAGTAATTCTGACCTCTGCTGAATTGTTTGCGCTCGTGTCATTTACAGCTCTACTATACTGAACTGTGTCATTAATTTCTTCCACATTTTTTCTTCCATCACACATCAGAATATTTCCTCTTTATTTTATACACCTTTTCTGTGCTCTTCTCATATGCCAGCCATCACATTGTTCCTATTAATTCCATTCCTTAACAACCTATAGTGCTTCCTTCCTATCTCATTTTTAAGATTTTTAGATTTTCTTCTTCCATCCATAATAAGCTCATGAACTCTTAGTCACACATGGCTTTTTTGCCTCTGCTTTAGGAACACCTAACAAGGGAAACTTGCCATCACACCCCCCTCAGACTTAGTGGTAAAATACACCTGTCAAAAACTGAACACAGATTAAGGCTGAAAATAGGAAGAAGGCATACTAAACTGTGAAGAAAGAAGCAAAATAGAAACAGTGAATGGTCCAAGCTCAAGATGGGCAACATCGAGCAAATTGCAATAATCATGGCGTCATGGCTGTGTGGTCACAATGTTGGGAGCGAAGACCCATTTTTTTTCTCAAAATTATGAACTTTCCATTCAGTCATTGAAGTGTCTGTTCTCCTTCTGCAGTCTTGGCAACTGTCACATTATTCATTGGTTATAGAGCATGAGTCATTTAGTAAGAATATTTTCCCATTGCAAGTAAATGTAATGAATAGTGAGAGCAGGAAAAATGCCGCACAGACCTCTCACAGAAAAAAAAAACCACAACAAATAAACGCCTGTGAACTACGTTACAGCAAAGGAATTCAAGAGTCAAAACTTCCAAAATAGAATGCAAGAGTCACAACACGTGGTACTTGTCTAGAACAAATAGGAGGTGCTTACATATGAAGGTCTCTTCCTCACAGTTCGCTGTTGCAAATGGACATTACACCACAGCACAGACATTAATTTGAATACAGTGAACAAACACATCAGTGACCAGATGGTCAGTTCATAATTGTGAAGAAAATGAAATAAAATAAAATAAAACTGAGGCACAAGGGATATACGAACACACATTTTGCTACTTTTTTTCACAGTTCAACATACCACCTTTCTGTTTTCACACTTGATCTGTGTTCAGTTTCTGACGGGATATCAACTGGGCCATCTTACCACTAAATCTGAGAGGGGTGCGATGGGGAGTTTCCCTTGTACGATCTGTACTCCCTTACTTATTTTCCTTTTTCATTATATTCTTCTAATCAACTTCTTACATAATGTAAACTGTGTATCATTAATGAGTTGTTAGCTTAGTCTACGGAATCAATTTGAAATAGTTGCAGCTCTGTGGTAATCTACACTCCTGGAAATTGAAATAAGAACACCGTGAATTCATTGTCCCAGGAAGGGGAAACTTTATTGACACATTCCTGGGGTCAGATACATCACATGATCACACTGACAGAACCACAGGCACATAGACACAGGCAACAGAGCAAGCACAATGTCGGCACTAGTACAGTGTATATCCACCTTTCGCAGCAATGCAGGCTGCTATTCTCCCATGGAGGCGATCGTAGAGATGCTGGATGTAGTCCTGTGGAACGGCTTGCCATGCCATTTCCACCTGGCGCCTCAGTTGGACCAGCGTTCGTGCTGGACGTGCAGACCGCGTGAGACGACGCTTCATCCAGTCCCAAACATGCTCAATGGGGGACAGATCCGGAGATCTTGCTGGCCAGGGTAGTTGACTTACACCTTCTAGAGCACGTTGGGTGGCACGGGATACATGCGGACGTGCATTGTCCTGTTGGAACAGCAAGTTCCCTTGCCGGTCTAGGAATGGTAGAACGATGGGTTCGATGACGGTTTGGATGTACCGTGCACTATTCAGTGTCCCCTCGACGATCACCAGTGGTGTACGGCCAGTGTAGGAGATCGCTCCCCACACCATGATGCTGGGTGTTGGCCCTGTGTGCCTCGGTCGTATGCAGTCCTGATTGTGGCGCTCACCTGCACGGCGCCAAACACGCATACGACCATCATTGGCACCAAGGCAGAAGCGACTCTCATCGCTGAAGACGACACGTCTCCATTCGTCCCTCCATTCACGCCTGTCGCGACACCACTGGAGGCGGGCTGCACGATGTTGGGGCGTGAGCGGAAGACGGCCTAACGGTGTGCGGGACCGTAGCCCAGCTTCATGGAGACGGTTGCGAATGGTCCTCGCCGATACCCCAGGAGCAACAGTGTCCCTAATTTGCTGGGAAGTGGCGGTGCGGTCCCCTACAGCACTGCGTAGGATCCTACGGTCTTGGCGCGACACCACTGGAGGCGGGCTGCACGATGTTGGGGCGTGAGCGGAAGACGGCCTAACGGTGTGCGGGACCGTAGCCCAGCTTCATCGAGACGGTTGCGAATGGTCCTCGCCGATACCCTAGGAGCAACAGTGTCCCTCTAATTTGCTGGGAAGTGGCGGTGCGGTCCCCTACAGCACTGCGTAGGATCCTACGGTCTTGGCGTGCATCCGTGCGTCGCTGCGGTCCGGTCCCAGGTCGACGGGCACGTGCACCTTCCGCCGACCACTGGCGACAACATCGATGTACTGTGGAGACCTCACGCCCCACGTGTTGAGCAATTCGGCGGTACGTCCACCCGGCCTCCCGCATGCCCACTATACGCCCTCGCTCAAAGTCCGTCAACTGCACATACGGTTCACGTCCACGCTGTCGCGGCATGCTACCAGTGTTAAAGACTGCGATGGAGCTCCGTATGCCATGGCAAACTGGCTGACACTGACGGCGGCGGTGCACAAATGCTGCGCAGCTAGCGTCATTCGACGGCCAACACCGCGGTGCCTGGTGTGTCCGCTGTGCCGTGCGTGTGATCATTGCTTGTACAGCCCTCTCGCAGTGTCCGGAGCAAGTATGGTGGGTCTGACACACCGGTGTCAATGTGTTCTTGTTTCCATTTCCAGGAGTGTATATCTTAATGCATTCCATATCCTTAAGGGCCAAATGAAACATGATGTAGCCCAATGAAACATGCTGTATACATCCATGAATTAGTGCAGTTGCTCCACAAACCAAGAGTTACTTGAGCTTCAGTACATGTAAACCATCTAATATTGATAGAAGTGGCTTCTATGTTTTTTGCTAATTGGTTGTTTCACTTAGCAGCTCATTTATGGATGAATAGATTTTTAGTTTAAACATGCTCAACTAAAAACAAAATTGAAAAAAAAAACTAAATAATTAGAAGTACTGCAAAATAAAATAGTCAGAGGGATAACAAAAATGCAAGTGCTACACCACACTATAGGAAAAGATTCATTGGGCTGAAGACTTTTCCAGTTAAAATTTCTTTACTCATGGGAATATGTGGAAGTAATAGGTTGTCAAGAAATACAACACATTTCAATACAGCCAATGACTTCTTATTTGTTGAAAATGAAGAAGCACAATCTTCAACAACCTTGTCTAAAAACAGAGAGTTTTACAATAGTTCAGTTTTTCAGTTTGTCCATTTGTATGGCACGTAGAATGCACCTACTATTTTATATGATCAAGATAACTAAGGTAATTTGCAACATGTACCAAAATATAAAAAAAAAATAAAAGGAAAAACCTCTTTGTCACAGGAAAGGAAATGCAAATACATTTTTCACATTTTGTACAACGCATGTGCAGCATAATGATGGACCATGATATGTCATTTGTTAGGTGGGCAGTTGAATACTATTTTGGGAGAGGCAGAAAAGATATTCTTCATTTCAGCATGTGATAAGTAGTCATCAAAACTCTGGTGGGGAATTTGACCAAAATGTTTCAGACAGGGACAACAAAGGGTAATGAAAAGGGGTGCTGGTTAATGTGTGTAGCTGGAGTATAAAGAGTAATGGGAGCAGTGGGCACAGGAAATATGTGGTCAATGTTTAAGGGATTATGTCAGGTCTTGTGACCTAGGCACAAGACGTGTTCCGTGCATCCACATAGCTTACATTCTATTCCACTCCTGAAATCAATATACTCCACCTCATCAGGAGTAGTGTCACCTGTAAAATCTGCCATGTCACCTTTCAACACCAGTGAACGAATTTCCGCCACAGCGTATTTCAGACAACCCAGTGGCAGATCATGCTGCTGATCACAAAACAGTTTTTTGGTTGATAATGAATGTTAATTTCAGCCAAAGTATGATTTACATGGATGCAATACAAGACAAAAAAATAATTTTCACCTTGTCTAGAGTTCAGAATGGAGTCATGTGCCCTGGCAGAAAGATATTGAAGCTCTCATCTAGAATGAAGCAAGAAATTGATAGTCCCTACCAATTCAAAAGAAAATTAAAAACATTCCATATAAACCACTCTTGCTATTAATTACCTGAATATCGGGGATTGTAAAGTTCTGTTATCTAGATGCCAAGCAACAGTGTTTGTTGCAAGGCTGCAAGATGAGTAGTAATGTAATGTAAATAGAACTCAGTATTTACACATGTAGGTACATATTTTCCTTGAAATAGACCACTGCAGTCAAGTAAATATTTAGGTACTGATATCAGATAAACATCAGCTGTTATCAAAGCAGCCATTTTCTTTCTTGTTTACTTGATTAAATTTGGCTGGCATAAGCATGGACATCTTTACTCAATGTGCTGATAATTTACTGTCAATACGGGATACGGATTAAATTTCTATGATTTCCTTGTCTTTTGTTAAAGAATACCATGACTTGTTCCACAGCCCTGAAGGTTCTCTTTCTTGTTGGGATCTATACAACATTCTGTATGTAATGAATGAACGAAAGGATGGATCAAGGAATGAAGGAAGGAAGGAAGAATTTTGAGTCTCCTCCTGTCATCCAGTATCTGATTCTATGAAATGTTTGACTGGTAACTCGTCCTTCAACAACGTTTTCCAGACCCCCAGATCCACTGGCCTAAATTGTTCTTCCCTGTCATATACATACTTCTGGCACTGCCCACCTCAGCCAACGCAGATATTTTTTTGATTAAGGTTGGGCAAACAATACAAGCATCAAACAGATTGACATTTCCTGTAGCACTGCAGAGCTTAATACAGCGTCAACCACTGCTGGAACAGTCATACGGCAATTTCCTCATGGGAAGCAAGTTCAAGCAATATGCAAGATACTAAAACTATCCATGACAACAAGCTATAAGACTGCTGAAAATTAGACAGTTTTATGGAAAACAAGAGGAAACAGCATTAAAACTTATCACCCTAAAAACTCCTGCTGTGTTAAAGCAAATATGCAACACAAGTTCTCAATCACTGTGTATAGGTATATAAACAACTGTGGTGATTTTTAACTGAAGCTAATAGTCAAAGTCAGAAATGTTATCCTTCAAAAGATTACTGACTCTGAGACCAGCAACATGGTGAAATAGTATTTTGTTTGACTGTTACATACTACAAAAATTCACCATGTTAGTTTCAAATGAGTATTTTGATCCCTGTTCATATTTTAGAATAATAAGAAAAAACATTACCAGCTTTTAACAGCTCCAAAACAAGATGGTAACAATGAAAAAAAGTAGAAATTAAATGCTCAATAAATTATATAAGTAATATCAAATTGACTACAACCGCAATCATGAGGATAAATTACAGCAGCAACACTCATCATGGAAACAGAAGCAAATGACGTTGATAGACTGCAAAAACAAATGGGAGCTTGAAAATTAGACTGAACTGTTATTGTGTTATTTTGTTTCCTAGTTGCTGCCTTTGCCCATTACTTCCACTCTACATGGTACTGCAGGCTGTTTTTCACAGTTATTCCTCCTTTCCTAAACAGTTTAATGTACAGTGCCAAAACCAAATGCAATTTTGTGAATATATTACAGCACAAAGATACATCATGAAGATAGCACCAATGGAAGTTGCTACATCACAGGGCAATCAAAAGACTGAGCAGACCCCGAGATTTCCTGAACTGTAAAAGAAACTGTTCAACTGCAGTGCTTCTCTCACTGCTTTACTATTCCTCATCTTACCCTCACTTTAGTTAGTCTTGTTGATCTATGGACCCTCATCCACACTGTTTTCTCACTATTTGCTCTTCCCCCCCCCAACCCCCCTTCCGCCCCAAAAAAAATTACCCTGCTCCCCTCACTCCAACCCCCTTTTCACTCTTCATTCCCATTTGTAATCCACCACTTGCTCTGACTGGACTAAAAAAACCATCTCTGATTATATACCCAAATTCCCCTTTTTTCCCTGAATATCCCTCTCCTGTTAACCACACCATGTCATCCACACAACTGTTCACCCTAGTCAGACAACAGTGCCTGGATGTGTGTGTGTGTGTGTGTGTGTGTGTGTGTGTGTGTGTGTGTGTGTGTGTTTACTCACTTCATTGTAAACACCCCAGAAACATAGACTGGCATGATAAGAGAAAAATATTTTATTACATGATCATAAATTGTGCTGCAGGTATAAGGTGGAAACTGGATATTTCCATAAAAGGAGAAATGAATTATAAGCATACCTGATCTGTCAAATTTTCTGTAAATTGTTTTAAAGGTGCTCAATTGTGAATCTTTGATAAATACCATAAATGTTTTGTAAACATCAGTTTGCACTTGTTCCTGGAAGTCCATCTTCTGCATGTACACTCCTGGAAATTGAAATAAGAACACCGTGAATTCATTGTCCCAGGAAGGGGAAACTTTATTGACACATTCCTGGGGTCAGATACATCACATGATCACACCGACAGAACCACAGGCACATAGACACAGGCAACAGAGCATGCACAATGTCGGCACTAGTACAGGGTATATCCACCTTTCGCAGCAATGCAGGCTGCTATTCTCCCATGGAGACGATCGTAGAGATGCTGGATGTAGTCCTGTGGAATGGCTTGCCATGCCATTTCCACCTGGCGCCTCAGTTGGACCAGCGTTCGTGCTGGACGTGCAGACCGCGTGAGACGACGCTTCATCCAGTCCCAAACATGCTCAATGGGGGACAGATCCGGAGATCTTGCTGGCCAGGGTAGTTGACTTACACCTTCTAGAGCACGTTGGGTGGCACAGGATACATGCGGACGTGCATTGTCCTGTTGGAACAGCAAGTTCCCTTGCCGGTCTAGGAATGGTAGAACGATGGGTTCGATGACGGTTTGGATGTACCGTGCACTATTCAGTGTCCCCTCGACGATCACCAGTGGTGTACGGCCAGTGTAGGAGATCGCTCCCCACACCATGATGCCGGGTGTTGGCCCTGTGTGCCTCGGTCGTATGCAGTCCTGATTGTGGCGCTCACCTGCACGGCGCCAAACACGCATACGACCATCATTGGCACCAAGGCAGAAGCGACTCTCATCGCTGAAGACGACACGTCTCCATTCGTCCCTCCATTCACGCCTGTCGCGACACCACTGGAGGCGGGCTGCACGATGTTGGGGCGTGAGCGGAAGACGGCCTAACGGTGTGCGGGACCGTAGCCCAGCTTCATGGAGACGGTTGCGAATGGTCCTCGCCGATACCCCAGGAGCAACAGTGTCCCTAATTTGCTGGGAAGTGGCGGTGCGGTCCCCTACGGCACTGCGTAGGATCCTACGGTCTTGGCGTGCATCCGTGCGTCGCTGCGGTCCGGTCCCAGGTCGACGGGCACGTGCATCTTCCGCGACCACTGGCGACAACATCGATGTACTGTGGAGACCTCACGCCCCACGTGTTGAGCAATTCGGCGGTACGTCCACCCGGCCTCCCGCATGCCCACTATACGCCCTCGCTCAAAGTCCGTCAACTGCACATACGGTTCACGTCCACGCTGTCGCGGCATGCTACCAGTGTTAAAGACTGCGATGGAGCTCCGTATGCCACGGCAAACTGGCTGACACTGACGGCGGCGGTGCACAAATGCTGCGCAGCTAGCGCCATTCGACGGCCAACACCGCGGTTCCTGGTGTGTCCGCTGTGCCGTGCGTGTGATCATTGCTTGTACAGCCCTCTCGCAGTGTCCGGAGCAAGTATGGTGGGTCTGACACACCAGTGTCAATGTGTTCTTTTTTCCATTTCCAGGAGTGTATTTTCATTATCTGCACAACTACTGAATGCTACATACATTTGAACCTGCTTATGTACTTAAGCCTTGATCTCCCTGTTCAATTTTACCCCTTCTTTCTATTATTGAATTAACTTTCCATTGATACTTCACAACGTGTCCTATCAACTTATCCTTATTTTAGTCAAATTATGCCATACAGCTCTTTTTCTCTCCAGTTCGATTCAATACCCCTTCATCATGTCTGTACTATTTATAACCCACATTTCACTTCCTATAATTTAACACTCCAAATAAGTACTTTAAAAAAGATTTCCTAACACTTAAATTTATATTCAGTGTTTACATATTTAAAGAGACTAGGCATAATGTCCTACATGAACACAATCACTGCTTGTAAATAAAATTTTATTATTATTTATTTCGGCTTCAGGTTAAACCATTTGTGTGACCTGGGTGTATCATAAGTAATAGCAAAAACTTTCACTGATGAAATTATACAACAATAGAAGCAAAAATTTTCCATTAAGTATGGTTTGACAAATGAGCAGCTTGCAAGACAACTGCAAATGTTTGGTTACAAGCTACACTAACTGCAATATGAAATATTGTCCTAGTTAGTACAAAGACTGTAAGACACACTTTAATTTTCAAGCAGTTTTTTTAAAATAATATTTTTATCATTTTTATTATTAGATTTCAAAGCCCGACTAAAATAATCTTAGTTTATAAAACCTTACTGACCTTTAAAACCCCAAAAATCGCCACATGAACTTTCTTCTTCTTTTTCCTCTTCCTCTTTGTCATCATAGTTGCCCTCTTCATATATAAGATGGTCTTCACTGCCATCGAGAGCATTACTTATGACCCACTTCTCGAAAGATTTATTTATTTATTTATTTTTCTATCCATCCGTAGACAATATAGACTGTATGTATATTGTCAACAAATACATATATATGATACAGACACAAGGGTATATAAAAGTACAATTGCATTTCCTAAATATAAACTACAATTATTTGTTTTACTGTGTTTCATGATTATACATCATGTACCACTCTGTTATTGAACATACCAAAGAAAGCCACTAATTACAGTATCTTCTCTTACTCTAGACCTCGAGAGTTTTATACACTGACACACAAGTTTGATTGTAGGTCATTTTAAAGTTCCCTTCGGCATGAATTCATGTTGAGTTTCATCCTTCACCATTTGTTACATTCCTCTTTCATATACACTTTAAGTGATTTTTTTATTGGCTCATCATGAGGTTGCAATTGTGAAGTCAGTCCTTCCAGAATAACAGCAAGCTCTGTATTTTCCTGTCTCAATTTCTCTTCCAAAGGATTTTTCATATGACCATTGAACTGATCTAGCATAAGAATAGAACTCTTCTCCAGTAAAGCACCTTTCCTCTTCTCCCACACTTTCTTAATCCATAAGTTCTTACCATCCATCCAACCCTTGTCATGTACATGAACAACACCACCTGGCACTATTTTAGAAGGTTTTGCACTTGAAAATAATCAATGGATTACATATAGTACTGTCAGTACAACATGAAAGGATGACAGTGTAATGCATTTTTTCATGTCCCCTTGTTTTTATAGTTACAGTTGCAGCACCTTTCATGGCTACAGTTCTGGTACTCTGCAGATTAAATGTCAGAGGAGTTGACTTTCATTCATATTCGCTATTTGGCTTAGTTCCACAATGGTTTTCTTTCGATGTTGAATAATAAAGCAATGGAAAGATAATATTTTCTCTTCATACTATTGTGGCATTTTCTAATACATTTCGGTTTTGGTTCACATGCTAAGTCCATGACACTTCATAAACCTCTATCACCTACCAACTCCATCCATCCTTCAAGCCTATTAAGTTCCACAGTAGCACTAACTTACGAGAGTGCATTTGAATAATTTTTGGTATCAATTCCAGTGCCATTTTGATGGTGTCCTTCAGCCCATTTCAATACATCATTTGCTAGTTTTGGCCATTTTGCATTCAGTCCTCTATTTGCACATTTAGCTTTCCTAATTTTTTAAAAATTCTTCTTTACTAGCCCACCAATTGCTAAGGGTTTTTTTGTGTTGGTGGTGGGCCAAAATGTCACTCAGCTGCTCTGTTTGCATGTTCTTCTGCTGTGTGCTACTACTTTCAATTTACCAGGTGTACCGGTATTAAATGAGCGTTAAGATACAAATGTGTCAATAGGGAACATTTGTTGTGAACGAGCCTTAATTTTTTTTTGTTTGTTTGGTTGGTATGACATCTGTCAAAGATATTTAGTATACATCAAGTCATGGAACAAACAACATCATATGTTTTAATCAGGTTAACAATTTTTCTATCAGAAAGTGATGATTTGCGGAAAACATTAATTTTTTGCTTTCATTTTAAAAAAAGTGCTTCAGAGTCGCATCGAATGCTTGTCGAGGCATATGGTGATCATGCTCTATCAGAAGCAACATGCAAAAGATGGTTTCAACGGTTCAGAAATAATGATTTTGACATAAGAAATGAAGAACGTGGAAGACCACCAATAAAGTTCGAAGACGCCGAATTTCAAGCAATATTGGATGAAGATGATACTTTGAGTCAGAAACAAATGGCAGCAATGCTAAATGTTGCACAACAAACAATTTCTGACCATTTGAAAGCTATGGGAAAGATCCAAAAGTGTGGAAAATGGGCACCACATGAATTGAATGAAAGACAGATGGAAAACCAAAAAACCATTTGTCAAATTTTGCTTCAAAGGCATGAAAGAAAATCAGTTTTGCATCGAATTGTTACTGGCGATGAAAAATGGATTTACTTTAAGAATCCTGAATGGGAAAAATCGTGGGTTAATCTGGGACAACCATCAATATCGACTGCAAAACCAGATCAATTCGGCAAGAAGACAATGCTCTGTGTTTGGTGGGATCAGAAAGATGTGGTGTATCATGAGCTTCTAAAACCCGATGAAACTGTGAATACTAATCGCTACAGACAACAAATGATCAATTTGAACTATGCATTTATCAAAAAAAGACCATAATGGGCCAGAAGGCAATGCAAAGTAATTTGTTTACACGACAATGCACCTGTACACAAAGCAAAACTGGTTCAGGATACAATCAAAACACTTGGCTGGGAACTGCTACCTCACCCACAGTATTCACCAGACTTGGCCCCTTCCGACTACCATTTGTTTTCATCAATGGGACACGCATTGGCTGAGGAACACTTCGATTCCTACGAAGAAGTTGAAAATTGGGTGTCTGATTGGTTTGCTTCAAAAGACGAACATTTCTATTGGCGTGGTGTGCACAAATTGCCAGAAAGGTGGTCAAAATGTATAGAAAGCAATGGTCAGTACTTTGAATAAAATGTTTTTACTTTTCAATTCAAAATTAGTGTTTCATTTTCACAAAAAATGCTGATTTCATACCAGACAACCTGGTATAGCCCACATCATATAGCTACCTTTTATTTTTTCCATTATAAAACTAGCTACGAACATAAATATTGTATTGTTACCAGCAACACAAATCACTTTCAATTCAAGTTCGCTGGCACTGTAGACTGCAATGATGCATCATAGGCTACACAGTGTTCTGTGTCTGTGATATAGGGGCGGGAGGGAGAGAGTGTTAGCATGAATCCCTGCAACTCACGTTTGTCACAGGTTCTCTGCTGCTGACAGTTGAATCCAGTGTTGCCAGATGAGATAGGTTTCCCATGGCATCGAATATATGGCCATTTTTAAGACTAGTGGGAATTTTAAATCAAACACTGGGCATTTTTATATTAATTTCAAGTATAAGACACACCTGAATTTCGATGATGATTTTTTGAAGAAAAAGGTGCATCTTATTGCCCATAAAATACGGTACTCAGTGACTGGCTGTCTCTACAGGTACATTTTCAAAGTGCTGAACAGACGTGAGCAGACCATCGCAACAAGCATGTTGCTGCTGATATGTGAAGGGGGGGGGAGGGGGGGGGGCAGGTTATTCACACACGTCACATGACTACATCACACACCCCTATGATCACACCACAGGAGGACACAAAAAACAGGGGGGCTCAAAAAGCATAAACTCCCTTTGCTGCTTTGGATCATGTTCAAATTCTGTCAAATGGTTTTCAATGGTCCCTAGTAGTTCTACCCTCAATACCAGAGTAAAAATTGTGTTCACACTACACTCCAAAAGAGTGCGACCACGTTCAATGAGGTTGCAGGCCCACCACCTCTTTAGACAAGGGTTGAATCATTCAGAGGGTTTCAGCAGTGTCAAATTTTGTCAAGAATGTAAACCTGTTGTTCATAGCACTGAGAACTGTCGCTTTTGACTGCGAAATGAGTGGAAATCAACACACCTAGGTAAGGGGTGTTTTCACTGATGCCCTTTATGCAACATCTCGATGCTTTTTGTAAGTCGGAAATGTTTTCCTTGGCCACACATAAAAAAAGACATGATTTCAATGCTGTGCATAACGGTTCTGATCTCCACCACAGAGACATCAAATAAAGGGGTGAAATGTGGGTAATAAGAGGTGTGACAATCTTATAGTCTGTGAAATACAGTACTTGAAATGAAAATTTTGTATTAAGGCGTCACCTATATGGGCTGATAATTCAACAAGAAATATAATACTACTTCGGCATGTTACAGTTTACTGTGCAATCATACATGTGAAAGGAGATGTGCATTTTGATGCAATACTGGACTTGTCTCTATGATGGGTTACAAATTCTTTCAAATACATGATACGTATTCACAGCTGTGAATATGGACAACCATCAGCTGTATAATGGAATGACAACAACGAAAATTTGTGCTGGACCAGGACTTGAACCCGGATTTCCCACTTACTGTGAGCTGTCGCTTACCATTTGGGCACCCGAGCACAACTCACGGCCAGACCTAAACTTCCACATGTCATAAACCATATGTCTACAACCTGTATTCATACATCCATTATGTACATTCCTGTATGTAAATGTCTGAAGGAACTTGGCATCAAGATTCAGAATAACACAGCCACTGCAATATCAAATTCTTTCAAATACCCCTGATCATCTTGTAGATCTTGACAAGACAGAACAGTTTGTTGCTCCAGTTCTTCAACCATATCAGCAAGGATGATGTACCACTTCTGAGATGACCTCAGGCAGAAAATTACAGAAAACTGAGGCTTGGACCATATTGGCATGTTAGGTGTCACCTTACAACATCAGCAAAATGTGCTGGCATCCCATCATTATCCACCTCGTTCCTCAACTATCACCCTAAAGCCCAGTTATATGGGAATTTAATCAAAAAGTTTACATTTCAAATTCATTTGTACTGACTGGGACAATATTTCATACTGAAATATGGTTTTTAACTACATATCTGCAATTATCTCCAAATGGCTCTTTTTGGATATATAGTTATAGGGTTTTGCTTTTATTATCATATAATTTCATCCATGTCACTTTTTACTAAGAAAAAAATATGTTAGTACTGTCTTGTTCAATATAGATTTTCATGCTATTACCAGTTTACATTTTTTATCCTATTATATCTGCCATTGTTTTCCTACTCTACTTTTTTTCTATCATCATTTGAGTTAGAAGTTAGTATTCTTTACTAAAGAGAAACCCTTATTTGTACAGTACATGGTTAGTAGCCACTGGAACTTTGCTGTTGATCTGCCACCATGCCATCCTCTGCCAATGGTATTACTCAGATGAAATGTAAGAGCTTGTGGTCAGCACACTACTCTCCCATAAGTTGTCAGCTTCCAGGACCTTGGAGCCAACACTTCTCACTTAAGAAGCTCCTCAACTGGCATCACAAGGCCAAGTGTAACCCATTTCAGCCCTCTCACCAAGGAAAAATTCGACAGAATGGGTATTCAAACTGGGTCTTCTACATAGCAGCCACACACACTAACCACTCAGTTGTGGAGACACACACACGTCATTGATTTACTATGCAGTCATGCTGTAGGTGGTATGCCTGTGTCTTCCTGTAACCAGAGAATGCATCCATCAAGTTACACAGTAGTCTACAGTTTAAAAGGAATCCAGACCTTGTGCAACTTAATTTATTTCATATAAATGAACCATTTCCAGAAGCAAAAGACGCATTACCTACCATAAAAATAATGGGTCTTTGGATTTGTTGCCAGACAAGTAATACAGCTTACACTGACACAGATGTGATGTTCACACTAGTGGATAAGAAGCATCTTCTTTTGGAATGGGTTGGGGGAGGAGCACTTTTGTATGTAAAGAGAATGTTCATCTGCAGAATTTAATAGGGCCGACTAATATCACCTTAGCAGATTCTCTGCCTTAATTTATTCTTCTCTGCTTTAATGTATTCTATAATTTATTTCAACTGAGAAAATCACAACAGCTGCCAGCTGGTTTTATCAGTTGAAATGGATCATTATATCTGTGGTTGCCCCTCATGCCAAGTGATGTGTATACTTGGAGCTTTTTAATTCCTGAAGGTTTACCTTCACATCTGGGTCTATGGAATACGATGAAAGAGGGAGCTGAAGTTAAAGGGTGATTTCATTCTCCACTGTCTTCTGTAGCCCCAGTATATTTCTTTCCAGTTCACATGTTCCTTCACTGTTGCTGACCTACCCACAAATGTGAAAAATATTCGCACCATATATGTTTGTTTTTAACATGATACTGAAAAGTCCAGGACATATTCTAAGCAATATAATTTCATTAGAAATCAACATGATAATTCTCTTAGCTGATAATAATTTTTGTTCACATATTTTAACAGAGGATGCAAGTGGGGAAGTGGTTCTACTGAAAGGAGACACAGTATTGGTGGTTGGTGCATCTCCACGCCGTGGGCATCTCATAGTAGAGCACAACAACATGAGCCTCCATGTGCCCTTCCAGTTCCTTGAACTCAAATCAGTGGGTGTTAACATATGAATGTGCCTTATGTGTAAATTGTGAAGTGCCTTTTTATTGTAAACTTCAATGCAAAAAGAGCAGATTATAGTCGTGTATAAAAATTGTACATTACTGACTTTAAAGCTATGTATTACAGTGTGTGATGTGCACCCAAGGAAGGAAACACACGAAGTAATTGTAGGTGTCAGTGTTATGAACTGAAATGGGAACTACCTTGATTTTTGTCAAATGTGAAGAGTAGATTAGTTACTCTCTCTCTCTCTCTCTCTTGGATGACCTAAAAAACTAAGAGTTTCACATTACACAATGTACTGCAGAAGTTATGCTGAATGGTGCTCATTACAGTGTTTGTACAAAACAGAACTCTCTATGTGCCAATGATAATCTGATACCCAAAATATAATCTTGAGTCTGATTTAAGTGCCGATTGTACATAATGTAAATAATAAGCATACCGAAAAACTAATATTGTATTTTACTTCATTGGATATGTAATTAAACCTTGCATCAAAAGATAAGTACATTATAATATTACACTGGAATTAACTTGTAATGTTAAATGAAATATGCCAAAAGAGTTTTTGTAAAGCTGTTGTACACACCAAAAACAGAATGCTGAATGTTTTGTAAAGTTAATAATTTCAGTATTGATAAAGAAAGAGTATCAAAACAGAATAAAGCTGTGAATAATCAGTTACCACACCTGTACTCTGCCAAAAGTATTCTCCACATGTATCATGAAAACATTTTAACATTGTAAATAATCATCTGTTCTTATCATCAGAGGACAGAAATTTGAATGTCTCTTCATTTTTGTAGATATGGACATACATGTTCTGATAACATGTGTATTTGTATAAGTTCTGCCTAAGACAGAATAAAATTATTTGCAAATAAACTAAGAAATCCAGTAATAAAAACATTCTATACACAGTGAGAACACAAAATTGTTATCATTATTTCGATTACTAATTGTACTTGAAAGAAATTTAAGGGACACAATTTACAAAGAGCTTTAACTGTTTTCTTGAAGACTTTATTATTTCAGCCTTGCTCATTCCTCTCTCCCTACCCAATAAATGTGTTATAATGACAATTAAAAACTTATTAATTTTTATTAGTGATAGTGGGATTCTTATGGAGCTAATGAGAAAGCTGATAAAGGAGTGTCAGGATGCAAAGCAAAGAATAATTCAATTCCTACTAAAATTCAATAACAGTGTGTAGCATAACATGCAACAAAGAAGAGAACTGATATTATAAAGAGAGATAAGTGGCTACTGGTGACACCTGCAAGGGAAAGAGTTGTCCTCAAGAAAACTCAATGTGAGTAACAAATAGTTAATAACCCAGCACTGTATTTCAAGACAACTAAGAAGTATTAACTTAATATTTATATGAAGCTGTATAGGTGTTCAATGACAATCATACAATCATAATATAATACTTAACTGGCAATTCATCTATAAAAATGACAGACATCAACAATCACTCACAGTTAGTTATTAAGCATTATGATTGGGTATTTTTAACTCTTATCGTCATACAGCTCTGATCTAAAGCGTATGCATTAGTATCCGTGTGAGAGAGATTGTTGTATTTATTTAAGGACACACTCTTATTCGTTACACAGTTTAAAAGGTTATGCTAAACAATTCAGACAATGTCAGAAAGTTAGAAAATTTTAGTGACTAGGGTAAAACCACAATGGGAGTCCTGCAGAGATCAATTTTGGGTCCACTACTATTACTTGTACATGTGAATGACCTTCCACTTAACATTCAACAAGCAAAATTTGTACTTTTTGCAGATGACACTAGTGAAATAACAATCCCATCATGAAATAATAATTCCATCAGAGACAAAGCAACAGCAGAGAAGTAGTAGTTGTCGTGATCATCGTCGCCGCCGTTGTCATCTTAAGTTCTAAGACTGGCTTGACGAATCTCTCTATTCTACTCTATCCTGTGCAAGCCTCCTCATCTCAGAGTTGACTACTGCAAACTACATCCTTCTGAATGTGCTTACTGTGTTCATCTCTTGGTCTCCATCTATGATTCCTCTAATCCCCTCCCACCCCCACCCCCCCTCCACTCTCTCACTCTTCCCTACAGTATTAAGTTGGTGATTCCTTGATGTCTCAGAATGTGTCCCACCAACCGTTCCTTCTTCTAGTTGGGTTGTGCCACATATTTCTTTTCTCCCCAATTCCATTCAGTTCTGCCTCATTAGTTGCTTGATCTATCCCTCTCATCTTGAGCATTCTTCTGTAGTACCACATTTCAAAAGCTCCTATACTCTAAACTGTTTATTGTCCAAGTTTCACTTATGTACACGGCTACACTCCATACAATTACTTTCGGAAAAAGACTTCCTGTCACTTAAATCTATACTCGATGTTAACAAATTTCTCTTCTTCAGAAACGACTTCTTGCCATTGCCAGTCTACATTTTATATCTTCTTTACTTCAACCATCATCAGTTATTTTGCTGCCCAAATAGCAAAACTCATCTGCTACTTTCAGTGTCTCATTTCCTAATCTAATTCCCTCACCCTAACCTGATTTAATTCGACTGTATTCCATTTTCCTTTTTTCACTTTTGTTGATGTTAATCTTATATCTTCCTTTCAAGACACTGTCTGTTCCGTTCAATTGCTCTTCCAAGGCCTTTGTTGTCTATGACAGAGTTGCAATGTCGTTGGCATACCTCAAAGTTTTTATTTCTTCTCCATGGATTTTAATTCCTACTCCACATTTTTGTTTTGTTTCCTTTACTGTTTGTTCAATATACAGATTGAATAACATTGGTGATAGGCCACAACCCTGTCTCACTCCCTTCCCAACTACTGCTTCCCTTTCATGCCCCTCGAATCGTATAACTGCCAACTGGTTTCTGAACAAATTGTAAATTGCCTTTTGCTCCCTGTATTTTATCCCTGCCACCTTCAGAATTTGAAAGAGAGTATTACAGTCAACATTGTCAAAAGTTTTCTCTAAGTTTACAAATGCCAGAAATGTAGGCTTGCCTTTCCTTAATCTATATTCTAAGATAAGTCGTAGGGTCAATATTGCCTTGGATGTTTCAGTATTTCTCCAGAATCCTAACTGATCTTCCCCGAGATTGGCTTTATCAGTTTTTCCATTCTTCTGTAAGGAATTCATGTTAGTATTTTGCAACCGTTATTTATCAAACTGATAGTTCAGTGATTTTCACACGTCAGCATCAGCTTTCTTTGGAATTGGAATTATTATATTCTTCTTGAAGTCTGAGGTTATTTCTCCTGTCTCATACATCTTGTTCACCAGAAGGAGGAGTTTAATCTCCCAAGGCTATCAGTAGTTCTAACAGAATGTTGCCTACACCTGGGGCCTTGTTTCAACTTTGGTCTTTCAATGCTCTCTTAAATTATTCATGCATCATCATATCTCACATCATTATATCTCACATCTCATCTTCATCTATGTCCTCTTACATTTCCATAACAGTGCTTCAAATACACCTTCCTTGTATAGACCCTCTATATACTCCTTCCACGTTTCCTGCTTTTCCTTCTTTGCTTAGGACTGATTTTCCATCTGCACACTAAATATTCATACAGGGTGTTCTCTTTTTTCGAAAGGTCTCTTTAATTTTCCTATAGGCAGAATCTATCTTTCCCCTAGTGATATATGCTTCTAAATCCTTACAGTTGCCCTCTAGTCACTCCTGCTTAGCCATTTTGCACTTCCTGTCAATCTCACTTTTTAGATGTTTGTAGTCCCTTTCACCTGTTTCATTTACTGCATTTTTATATTTTCTCCTTTCATCAATTAAATTCGATATCTCTTCTGTTACCCAAGGATTTCTTTAGCCCTCATCTTTTCACCTACTCCATCCTCTGCTGCCGCCACTATTTCATCTCTCAAAGCTACTCATTCTTCTTCTACTGTATTCCTTTCCCCGTAATTGTCAATTGTTCCCTAATGCTCCCTCAAAGTCTCTACAACGTTCACAGGAGCTCAGTCCGTCAGTTCACCTGATGACGGCGACATGTATGATCGGGAAATATTGTGCCCGTTGGACACTGTAGACCGGCAGTACACCCGTGGATATTTTGATTAGCAATAAAAATTTTTGATCATTTGCCTAATAACATAAAATGTCTGACATGTAGAGAAGCAAGTTTTAAAACTAATTTTAAATCATTTCTCCTGAACAACTCCTTCTATTCCACTGAAGAATTTCTACTTAAAAACCAGTAGCCAGAAAAAAAGAAAAACCTTTTTTTTTAAGTGTAGCTGCAACAGTAGGAATAAAATAATAATGTGTTCATTAAAGTTAGCACTAATCATGTATACATATCCTGTAATCTGACCGATTCCACAGCATTTCAATAAAAGAATTGTTCAAATGATCAGTGGAACAGGTGACTGACTGACTGACTGTATGAATGAATGTATGAATGTGCACACACATGAATAAACATGGTGATGGAAGGAGTAGAGATAACAACCCACTAAATAGTCGAGTTATTGATTGGTACATAAAACTAAAAACGTTGCTAAGCATACGATCTCAGCAGCTTTATTTCTTCATTTGTTGTCCTCGGTGTCGATGTACTGGCTGAAAAAATAGGGGGGTAGAAGTGCAGTACTTTCTACTGTAAATGATGTAGCCGACAGGTACACATTTGTGTTTCACAATTGTTTACTTTCAATTTTCAAAATGGCTCTGAGCGCTATGGGACTTAACAGCTAGGGTCATCAGTCCCCTAGAACTTAGAACTATTTAAACCTAACTAACCTAAGGACATCACACAACACCCAGCCATCACAAGGCAGGGAAAATCCCTGACCCCGCTGGGAATCGAACCCGGGAACCCGGGCGTGGGAAGCGAGAACGCTACCGCACGACCACGAGATGCGGGCTTTTAATTTTCACAACCCCCCCCCCCCCCATATACACATTTAATATGATCAGTGCACAGTCGTTTAACTTTTGATAAGCCTCATTAATAGTTTTCAGGCAAACATTCGCATATTGCTACAATAGTTTACTATTGAATATCTATGAGCAATAAAACCCTAACCACAAAGTTCACAGCTCTTGAAGAATAGAAAGCAGACACTGTCATTGTTTTTACACATGGCCTAATTGTCTAACACTTATTCCACAATTAAGTTGAAGCATTGTTGTTGTTCTAATCAACAAAGGTTTCTCGTCAGAAACTCGGCTGTGGGCTGACTGTCTGAAGTCCAAAGATCAGGCCCTTATATATCCTCACAATAATAGGAGCCGAAACTACACATTGTTCAAAGTTAAATTTACAGAAATTACAATTAAAACTTAACTCATTAAATTAGCTGAATACATCGAAAAACTTCATCTTTTTAACAGTTTCGTCTACTACAAGAGTTAGGTCAAATTATTTGTTTAAATTGTGAAATTAATAAATATTGTTACGAAAACAATAATTTTGACAAAACTGTTTATTACTTTGGAATTAATTAAGGACTGGCTTTGCTAACATGTTCTCGAATAGAGCCAAATAAATCCTTTAAGAATACTATTAGTTGTTCCTCCAAATGTTTATATTTAGTACAGAATTTATATTTGTTTATATGTCAACAGTAGAATTTAAGTTAGAAAACAATTACTGATTTCACCCCACAGTGAAAGTTACTAACTAGTAATAGTCAAAATAAATTGGAAAATCAATTACATATATAAAACTAAAAATAAAATTTGATCTGCTCTTTAAACCTGAGGGCCAACCTTTCTCTTTTATGAAAATGCAGATTATACTCACGTATGTTAATGGTAATTAGTTAAAAGTAAAGAAACGAATTTAAGGAGGCATATGGCAAAACAAGAGGGGAAGTAAAAATATTGCAGCTTGCTTCATTACAAAGGTAAGGTTGGCTGATAACTGGGAGAAGGAGGTAGCAAGTGCACAGGATAAGAATAGGGTACGAATGAGTTCGATCTAGCACAGGTAGGGGGAGTTGCACGTAACGCATAATGACTTGGAGGAGTGGAGAGCGAGGACTTGGTGACATGGGGTAGCAGAGATTGAGGCCATGAGAACTGACAGATGAGAGGATGTGATGTGTGACTGTTCCCATTTGCATAATTCAGAGACTCTGGTATTGTTGTAGGAGATCCCAATGGTGCATGCCGTGAAGCAGCCATTGAAGTCAGCATATATAATAACCTCATGTAAGACTTTAAATTCTTTCAGTATAAATGGTGATAGTATGTGACCTAAAACAGTCTGCTATATTAAAAATAAAAAAGTAGACACATCTAACAAACCCATTTTACTCCCTACTGTCTTTTTGTTGCCTTCAAGAGAATAATGTCCATCTTTTCCATGCAGACTTGTTAATTTCCTCTCAGTCTGGTTTCCATGAAGGATTCTCTACAGATGGGGAAAAAACATTAATTACTTCTGTAATGATATACTGGCAAAAGGTAAACATGAAAAGTTATGCTGTTAGTGTTTTCTCTTATTGTGTAAACCACAAAATTCTACTCATGAAATTAAATATCTCTCATATGAATGTAGTTCTTCCTTTATAACAGAAAGTGGAACCTCACTAACAAATTGCACCACAAGAGTAAAACTAAACTCATAATGGGGAAGAATGAAGCCTGGAGTTCCACAAAGTTTGGTACTGGTACCCTTCTAATTCTACATCTACACTCCACTCTACGAGCTACTGTACAGTGTGTGGTGGAGGTTATTCTATGTGCCTCGGTCACTGTCACTCCACCATTTTGCTCTTCCAGTCGTGAATGGTCTGCAGGGAGGGCCGTTATTGGTATGCCTTGCGGTAAGCTTGAATCTTTCTAATTTTACCTTCATGGTCTCTTTGCAAGACATACATAGAAGGAAACAATACACTGATCGATCCTTCTAGGAACATACACTCTAAAAATTGTAACAGTGAACTACACCATGATGCAGAACATTTCTGTGGCAGCGTATGCCACTGGAGTTGGCTGGGAATCTCCATTACAATTTCGTGCTTACTAAATGAACCTGTAATGAAACATGGTGCTCTTCTTTCGATGATCTTGAATTCCTCTATCAATCCTATCTGGAACAGAACCCAGACTGTCGAGCAATATCCGGGTATTGGTTGGAAAAAGGGTTTTGTAAGTTTCATCCTGTGTGGGTGGACTACACTTCCTGAGGACTCTTTCAATGAATCTCAGTCTAGCATCTGCCTTAACTGAAATTAGCTTTATATGTTTGTTCCACTTTAAATCGCTCCTTACGAATACTCCTAGTTATTTTATGTATGTGACTGATTCCAGTGGTTGTCATGCAATTGTGTAATTATACAATATGGGATCATTCTGCCTATTTATGTGCAATACATTAATTTGTTTCTGGTGTAGGTGAACTGTCAATCTCTGCACCAAGCATCGATCCTCTGTGGGTCATCCTGCATTTCACTACAATTTTCTGGTGTAGCAACGTCTCTCTATACAACGGCATCATCTGCGAAAAGCATCGTGGAACTTCTAATGTTATCTACTAGGTTATTTAAATATCTGTGAAAAGTAAAGGTCCAGTAACACTCCTGTAGGATACATGAAAAGTTACTTTTGCATCTGAAGACTTCTCTCTACTGAGTTCTGTTTGCTAGAAACTTTTCAGTCCAGTCACACAGCTGGTCTGATATTCCATAGGATCATATTTCATTTACTAAGAGGCAGTGTGGAACTGTATCACATGACTTCCAGAAGGCAAGGAGCAAAGCATCAACCTGGACATGAGTATCTACTGCTTTCTGCATCTCATGGACAAATGGAGGGAGCTGGCTTTCACACGATCGTAGTTTTTAGTGTCCTTGTTGGTTTCTACAGAGCAGATTTTTTGTCTCCAGAATGTCATAATACACAAGCGTAAAATGTACAAAATTCTGCAACAGACTGACGTCAGAGATATAAGCTTATCGTTCAGTGTGTCTGTTAGCTGACCCTTCTTGAAAAAGGGAATGACTTGCACCTTTTTCCAGTCACTATGTCTGCTTTGCTCCTCCAGTGGCCTATGATACACTGTTGACAGAAGAGGAGCTAATTCCTTTGCATACTTTTGTAGAATTGTACTGGTACCACGTCACGTCCAATGGACTTTCCTATGTTGAATGATTTCAGTGGCTTTTCCATCGCAAGATTACTTATTCTGATATCTGTTATTCTGATGTTTCTGTGATGACTTGAAGGAGGAACTACAGTACTTCCTTGTGAAACAGTTTTGGAAAATATTTTGTATTTTGGCCTTCTCTTTGTCATCTTCCGATTCGAGTCACTAAGGTCACGGAGTGTCTGGACAGATGGCTTCAGTTCATTTCCTGGTTTAACTTAGCTCAAAACCTCCTAGGATTTTATGTTGAGTTGGTAGATAGAATTTTAGTTTCAAACTGGTTGAAAATCTCATACTTAGCTCTTCGTATGCTAATTTTGGTTTAATTCAGTTATGACTACATTAAAAATTGCAGTGAAGTTCTCTTTATTTTAGTACCAGCTTTCTAATATAGCTGTCGTTCAACGGCAGTTCTTATCCATACCTCACAACTTTGCTTGGCACATAGATGTCTAATGAATATTCTAAATCTACATCTACATCTATGCTCTGCAAAACCACTGTGAGGTGCATGGCAGAGGGTATGTCCCATTGCACCAGTTAGTATGATTTCTTCCTGTTCCATTTATGTATGGTGCACGGGAAGAATGATTGATTGAACACCTCTGTGCATTAGAGATGGGCAAAACTGTTCTTTTCAGAGATTGGATCAGAACTGTTCACTCCCTGAAATGAATTAGCTCTTTTTCATGATTCACCACTCATTTACAATAGAAAATAAATGGAAGGCACATTGCCCTTTAAACTTGGTTTATTCCAGTACTATACCTGTATTTTGATCTTATTTGATCCTATTTTGAAGTAACACAGATAATGAGTAAGAATTTTGTATTGTTTATTGAAATTTCCACGATATGACAAAGTTTTTGATTATTGATTTATTTTGCACTATCGTGGTTTTTTGGGTGATCGGAAAATGTTGTAACTTGAGATTTACATTAACAATATATTTGACTATAATGTATTAAAATTTCATTAACCTCATACAAATACATCGCAAGCCATATATTTTTAAAGTGAACGTTTCCTTCCGAAGACGCCTAAAATCCGTACCAGAATAAGAAAAAAAATATAAATTTGACTGTAAAACGAAAGTGCTGCATATAGCCTTACGCAGAATAAAACAAGGAAAATATTGGTGTATCACATTTTGCGATACGTTTATCGGTTCGCTCGTAATTAAAGCGTAAATTCGAGTGTCCATAATAAAAATCCTATAGTAAGAGGAGTCATCAGGAACCTAATCTAATCAGTTTAACCAAATAAAAATAAAATAAAAATAATTGATGTATACATAACATAATAATGTAATATACATAGCGGTATTACTACGAAGAACAATATCCAGTAGGGACGAACTCCGATGCAGAGGCGCTGAGTCGAGCAGGTCGAGCAGCGAGCTGTATTACTGCGTGAGCTGAGACCGCAGAGACCAGAGTGACACCTGAGTCGCTTTGCTCAACGCTCTGGCTAGAGTCGAGATGGTGGGATGAGCGTTGAGCGGGCAAGTTCCGAGGGTGGGGGGAGCGGTGAACTCACCCGCTCCGAGACAAATCGTCCGCTCCCTTGCGAGCAGGTTGTTGCAAGTAGTTCCTATGTTATCCGCTAGGTGGCTCTCTGTCCTGTTGCTCGCATCAACTGCCCAGAGGGCAGGACGTGCGACTGAAACGATCGCCGACAGAGTGCGATGCTAAGTTAAGCTGCGCCAGACACTGCGCGCGGCAGAGGACGCACAGAGACGGCACGGCATATGTGAAACACAAAATCCAATGGGGCACTGCACAATGCAGGCAGCCAAGGTAGAAGCAGGGCAGAGGCCGGCGCTGGCTGTGTTGTGTGGCGTGCACTGTGCTCTGACCAGCAGAGGCGCTGCTGATATGCTCCGTCTCTCTCTCTCTCTCTCTCTCTCTCTCTCTCTCTCTCTCTCTCTCTCTCTGCCGTGGGAAACGTTTGGAGCTACCGTTCTTTTTTTCTGAATCACTGATTGTTCACTCCATTGAAAGATTCAACTCTATGAATTAGTTCAAGAGCGGATCCCCCATCTCTACTGTGCATGCAGCAATTATTCTAATCTTATCCTCACGATCCCTATGTGAGCGATGTGTAGAGGGTTGTAGTATATTCCTAGAATAATCATTTAAAGCTGGTTCTTGAAATTTTCATAATAGAGCCTCTTGGTTTAGTTTATGTCAATCTACAAGAGTCTTCCAGTCCAGTTCCCCCAGTATCTCTGTAACACCCTCACATAGATTAAACAATCCTGTGACCATTCGTGATGCCCTCTCTGTACACATTCAGTAACCCCAGTTAGTCCTATCAGGGGTCCCACCTGAACAATATTCTAAAACCGGTCACATGAGTGATTTGTAACCAGTCTCCTTTGTGGTTGGTTGCACTTCCCCAATATTCTACCAATAAACCGAAGTCAACCACCTTCTTTACCTATGCTACGTGATCATTCCGTTTCATATCCCTACAAACTGCTACACCCACATATTTATATGAGTTGGTCGAGTCCAGCTGTGAATCATTATTATTATAGTCATAGGTCACTATATTTTACGTTTCCAAACATTTAAAGCAAGTTGTCAATCCTGGGACCACTTTGAAATCTTCTCAAGATCTGCCTTAATATTTATGCAGCTTCTTTTCAGATAGTACTTCATTATAGATAACTGCATCATCCACAAAAAAGCCTGAATTTACTATTTATATTGTCTGCAAGGTCATTAATATACTACATGAACAGCAAGAGTCCCAACACACTTCCCTGGTGCAGACCCGAAGTTATTTTTACATTTGACAATGACTCTCCATCCAAGATAACATGCTACATTCTCCCTACCAAAAAGTCCTCAACCCAGTCACAAGTCACTTTTAACAGTAAGTGTAGGTGCGGTACTGAGTCAAATGCTCTTTGGAAATCAAGAAACACTGCATCTGTCTGGCTGCCTTGACCAAAACTTTCAGTCTGTCATGTGAGATAAGTGCGAGTTGGGTTTCACATGTTTTCCAAGTCCATGCTGGTTGGCATTGAGGAGATCACTCTGTTAAAGATACCTCATTATTTTCGAGCTCAGAATTTGTTCTAAGACTCTACAACAAATCATGTCAAGGGTATTGGACAGTAGCTTTATGGATCACTCCTACTACACTTCTTGTAGATGGATGTGACCTGTGCCTTTTTCCAAGAACTGGGCATCCCTCAAGTACTCTGAAATCTGTTTCTTGATGCTCTTGCTAAGTGGAGAGATCTTCCTACCCTTTCTATATTCTTATTTACAGCTATATTCTGTGAAGCTGTAATTGCCTTATGAGCACTAATTCTCTGTTCCGCAAGAGTCAAAAAGTTGTGGCCTGTTAGTGACTTAGTTCCATAAGTCGTCTCTCTGATTAGTTGCTCAACATAATTTTCAGATATGGTATTTAGAACTATTTCACATGATTTCCTGTCCCAACTACCCGCCCTAATAACTTGAACCTCTCGGTCTATATAGCTGGTATAACTTAATACTTCAACACGACCAGGAAGTTTAAGTGAAGTACTTTCCAAGTTTCCTCTCAAAGGTTCCGCCACTACTCCTGAGGCATGTGGTCTCTAAAAGCATCTGATGAATGTGTTTGATCCACTTGAAAACTTATCTCCACCCACATTATTTCACATTCATTGTCTGTAATACCCCCAGTAGTTATTACCACATTTTTTTTACAGCTACACACAGTTCCCCACCTAAAGCGTTTCACCTATCTTTGCAAAATATGTTCAAATCTGAATTTAGAATTTCACTGCTGCAAGTTTCAGTCCCTAGACTGAGCAAAGTGGCACTATTGTTAGTACACTCAATTTGCATTCAGGAAGATGACAGCTCAAATCCACATTCAGCCATCTAGATTTCGGTTTTGCGTGATTTCCCTAAATTACTCTGCGTAAATGCCAGGATGTCCCTTTGAAATGGGCACAGCCAATTTGTTCCACATCCTTTCGTAATCCAAGCTCAAGCTCCATCTCTAAAGTTGTCAACAGGATCTTAAACTCCAATCTTCCTTCTTTCCTTCCGTCCCTAGTATTACATGCTCCTGAAGTTATCTAAAGCTATAACAAGATTCTTTCCCTGATACGACACAATAAGTGCTACTCTCTTTAATCAAAGTGAATAGTATTCTTCCCTGTCTGAAATTAGAAGGTATCTTACAGGCTGATGGAGGGATTTCTCCATCTGAAAAAAGCACCACTTGTGCATGTGGCACATACTCTGCTACTCTTGTAGCTACATCCTATGTGTAGTGCATGCCAGACCTATTCGGGAGGAGGTTCCTACAATTTTCCACCCATTGTGGAGGTCAAGATACCCAATCCAAGATCATCACAGAACTGTTTGAGACTCTGGTTTAAGCCTACCACTTGGCTCCAAACCAGAGGACCATGACAGGTTCTGGGAACAATGCTGCAAAACACTAGCTCTGTTTCTACGCTGCGATTGAGACTAGCTGGCATCACCAAAGCAACAAACCTCCTATAGAAACCCAGGATGGTCTTTAAACCCAAGCAGAAGACATCATTTGTGCCAACAAGAGCTACAACTTGTAGCTGGGTGCATCCAGTGTGCTTAGTAGCTGCTGACAGAACCTTTTCTCCATCTAGGGCGTGGCCGCCAATGAGCAAACAGAGTGGACATGGCCTTCTTTTCTGACCCACCTACTATTTCTCTAAGGGGCTCAATCACCGACCTAACATTGTAACTCCCAATGACGTGCAGTCCTATCCCCTACACTTGTATGGGCCTTTCAGAAAGATCGGTCCTGTCCCAATATACTAAGTTCCCAAGCTGTCTCAGCTGTATTTTCAGCTGTCGGCGATAACTCAAACTTGTTTTTAAGGCTGTGAGGTTACATGTGTGCTTTTTGAAACATAGCTGAGCACTTGAGTACTTGAATAATATTTTTATCCTCCATGGTCTTTTATGATTGAGCAAGCACGAATATCTGGAACAAGGTTCAGTTGAAGTATAACCATTGTTCGTTAGTTAAAATATTAGTGCGATGCTCTTTTCGTTTGGTGGAAATATTGCTTGAGGTGCTCCTGGGCCATTTTGCACCAACGCATGGTCCTTTTGTGATGTGCTTATTTCATCACACAATGTCTCCTTGCAGTATGCAATGCCATACACCATACCATACCTCCTCAAGGAGTTCTTTGTCATGGACTTCTCACTCAGATTTGACCTTTACCTCATCCTGGAAAATATATCCAAGTTGTCAAATGAATATTCTGATGTTTACGATTTTGTGCAAAGTTAATAAACCAAGTTGTTAAACAGTACACAGACTTTCTGTAAGCACCTAGAAAACCATTGCAAGAAGATTTTTTGAGACTTCACAGGGTTGTCAACCGACCAGCGCTTAGACCTAACTGCAAAAGTTGCATTTCGTCAGAACAAACCCTCGCACGATGTGTGGGGAAGGGTTGTAGCCAGTATCCACTCTTATTTTCTGCTCAGATTTTGTCATTTATCATCAAGTAAGTATTGACTGGCCAGGGGTACTAAAGCA
The DNA here is from genome assembly GCF_023898315.1 of Schistocerca nitens. NCBI lineage: Eukaryota > Metazoa > Arthropoda > Insecta > Orthoptera > Acrididae > Schistocerca > Schistocerca nitens. Next base: position 923,170,476 of record NC_064617.1, on the reverse strand, counting down.
TTTGTCTTGGGTGCCCAATGTTACTGCAGCCCTGAGCAGCAGCCTGATGCCTGTCGACTGTGGCAAACACAGCTTCCAGCTGATCATACTAATCAAGGGTTCCAAATCAAACACACCATGTACAGCTCTGACAATAGCTCAGTTAGTCTACTATGCTTTTACGGCAAACATATTACGTATTAATCTCACAAGGCTCAAATATTTCAAGTAAATCAAAATGACCTCTCTGTAAAATTTCTTGGTGGTAGTTGAATAACAAGTTACAACAGAGTTAGCAAGATGATTCAATATTTAACAAGCAGGTTATTTTGGCATGCTTTATATTTGAAAATATATCTCAATGTATCAATTTCAATACATGGGTGCTGGCTTATCTTGCATACTTTTCTTTGCTATGGACGTATCTTCTGGGTTAATGCAACTAAATGGTAAAATGTATTTATTCAGCAAATGCGTGCAATAAAAATACTGGGTAAAGTAGATAACCACAAATACTGTAGAAACCTCTTTAAAAAATTATGAAATGTTTGTGTTTCTTTCCCAGCACATTTAATCCTTAATGGTATTTGTAGCTAGCAATAAAAATCATTTTACTTCAACTACAATTCGTACAATAACAAAACAAGAAACAAAAATTATTTTTAACAGACTTGTTTCCTTGTCTATAGATCACAGTGGGGTTCTCTATTCTGATGCAAACATCTTCTACAATCTATTGCCCTCAGGGGCTCAGCATTCATTTTCTGGGTAAGGGCTTGGTAACTGCAGAGTTCCTGAGTCATAGACTGGTGAGTGGTGCCAGTCCTCAGTCGCCGTAGGAAGCTCTGGACAGGTTTCGGCGACCACTGTGAAGTACAGTGGTGCTACGTTGTGTGCCACCTATTTTTTAAAAAACCCTCAGTCTCGAGTTATGCTGTGCGCTGATGTGATGCATGGCTGTTAGAAATAGAACAGTCGTTAGCGGGCAAACTCTATGGAACCTGCTGCACCTCATGTGTACGAGGCATGCAGGGCACTGTCTAGGTGGACTTTTATTACCCTAGCTGCTCGTGGGATTGAATTTTCTCTTCCTCCTCCCATTGGAAAGGATGATCAACATGCACATACCAACACCCAATCAAATAAGTGGGCTTGTATAACCAGACCTCCTAATTCAGGAATTATTCAGAGTGTTGCCATTTACAGTACCAGAAAACATGCTGCTGGCCAGAATGTGTTCCACAGTCAAACAGAAAGAGGGTAGTTTTGAGGTTTCACCCTTCTGTATCCAAAAGGTTTTAGATGGAATCTGTGGCCCTTTAAAATCAGTCACATGCTTGCATAATTGGACACTGTTAGTAGAAACTTCTAATTCCCAACAAGCACCTAACTTCCAAAAACGCTAGTTGCCTCAAGGAGTACGCAACAGAAACTGAACTGCACATCTTTAACTACAGCAAAGATGTTGTGAATATCAGGAATGTAATTGACATTCCCAGAGAAGAACTGAAAACTGAATGGATGCTCAAAACGTAATGAAATGGATGGATGGCGATCTCGTGAAATTGGACTCCCTTATACTTACTTTTTATTGCATGAAATTCCTAAAGGATGTCAAGGCAGGTTTCCTACGCATGCCTCAATTCGACAACCCAATGTGCCGTTCTAAGTGCCAGCACTTTGAGCACACTACTGTCGGCTGTAAGGGATAAGGCTTCCCATAGAAGGGTTGAATGTTCATCTTCTCTGGCGTGTGTAAGCTGATCCGGGGCTCAAATTGTCTGGAGTAGGGACAGCAATGTCTACCTTGAAGAAAGGAAGATACAAGAGATCAAAACTACTAAGCGTATTTCGTATGATGAGCCCAAAATATTTATAGGACCTTGCATCCCCCGATGTTTGCTACCTCCTTTGCATCTGTTCTTTAACAGCCAGTCCCTAAAACCAATGCAACTACACAAACTGAGGCTGCCAGTGTTAGCACTAGTACCCGTTTTGTCAGTGCACTTGTTCTGTTACATATCTTCCTGCAGGAAATCACACAATGCTGTGGTTGCCACTTGTTGCAGATGTCGATTGTCCAGTGCTGCTACAGCCACGGCCCTGACTGTGGCTTCAAAGCCAACCCAGGGCAAAAAATCGAAGACAAAATGACGACCACTGACAGAGCCGGGAAGTCAATTGCCTGACGATGATGAAGTCATCCTTCTGAAAGACAGGGTTAAAGTGCAACTCCCGTGATAAATGGCTCTCATCATCCAGTACAACATTACTGGGTTCAGGATGCATGTGGAGGAACTGAAACTCCAGGTACAGGAACTTATGTGTGTGGGAAATACAATTTAAAGCGTCTGATACACCTGTACTACAGGGCTATACGCTTTATCAGAAGGACGACCGGACTGAGGAAAATGCAAAGGCAGAGGTCGCTGTGTTCATCGATAATGCACACCACTCTTCTGCTCTCCTGTTAAGCAAGCAGTACGGGGACTACTTTCGACGTAAACAAAGGCGTGTTCTAATTTAACAAAAGTTACCCAAAGCACAGTGTCTAATAATGAATCTGCGTCCAATACGCAAACGATGTACTTACAGAATCGCACTCGAAATTCCTCTCTTACGATCAGAGATTCGCGGGCGACATCCATTGGCGTTCATGATTTCATGCTATTGACTTAAAAATACGAAATATTACAATTTCCTTTAAAAAAATTAATAACTTCACGAAACACATACGGTATTATTAATTAAACTTCCATTATTTATTCATGTCCTGTTTACGTAATCTGCTTACTAGGTATGCAAGATGGCGGCAAGTGATGTTGTTCGACCATGTGAAGCGTGCAAAAAAGTTATTAAAACGACAGATATAGTGCTAGTTTGTGGATTATGGTGTAATAAATCCTTTCACAACGAGTTTGTAGGCGTTAGTAACAGTGAAGCTCGTACAGTAGCATGTTCTAAAGACCGAATTAAGTTTCACTGTGTGTCCTGCGAAAAGAGGTTAAGTAGCGAAAATTTACATGAACCTGGAGTGCAGAAACACAAAAGTGATATTGAAGTGAACGGTGACGTAAAATTATTAGAATACTTGCAAAATATACTCAAGTTAACAAATAAAATATCGGAAGATAACCTATCAATGAATAAAAAGCTGGATACAATTATCAGTGCTGATTCTAAGATTGAAGAATTGCAGTCTCCAAAATATAACGTAAACATATGTGAAACACCACTTGTAAACGGTGCTGACTCCGTGGAAAGTGGTTATAGCAAAGTAAGTGAATTTGTGCAGGAAAACATTGGTACTGCAAATGGTAAACAAACGGATGTGGCGGCAGATAAACATAAACACCATATTGTGGTTAATGTGCTGTGCAACCCGACTCACACATCCAAAACAACTGTTGGTGATCGAGAAAACGGCGCTGATGAATGCTGTAATAATGTAAGTAGTGACAGAAACTGTTCAAATCCCTTTCTACAACAAGGAAAACAGATCATTCCAGACGAAAAATCTCCAACCGTAAATTGTAATCAAACTGATATCATGGAATCAAATGAGTATTTTGATGTAAACAATGTATCGGTCAACAAAACAGGATCTGGCGTTAATAAAGATGAAAATAGTCTCTACAACTCTGCAGATTCCTCAGAAAATAAACTCTCACCCAATACAGAGTGGCGTGTAATAAGTTCTAGGAAAAGAAGTTTTCGCCATAGGGACAAGAAAACCCCAACAACTTCTGCAGAACAACAAACAAATAATACAGCGCTAAATACAGATATACCATGCAAACTGCCACAGACAGTGACTATCAGATCAACTCCTCCAACCAATGCCATCTCAGTAGTTGGAAATTCAAGTGTTAGTGACAGGAAAAATAAAATAATAGGCACTGGTGATGACCAAGGAATGCTGTATGGGGAAAAGAGAGCATGGTTTCATTTAGGAAAGGTGAAAAGTGGAACGAAAGCAGAAAACGTAATTAACTTTTTGAAGAAAATCCTACCAGGTCATAGCAACTTTCACGTAGAAAAATTGGAATCTAAGGGTGTAAATAGTAGTTTTAAGATTGGTGTAGACTTTCATCTAAAAGACAAGCTAATGGACACTGCTGTATGGCCCAAAAATGTTGTAATTAAGCGTTTTTTGTTCCAGAGACCATCAGTTATGCCAATAAAATAGATTATAAAGTTAAAATCAAGGATCACTGCACAAGAATGTTTCTAGTACTGAAAACAATATGCCTATAATCATTGCAAGTGTAAATGTGCAGTGCATAAGAACCAAAATGGATCTCCTATCATTTTTTATATAAGAAATTAAACCAGATGTTTTATGTATTTGTGAAGCAGAAGGTGATTTCTATAAATATGTTGAATACTTAGACATGGCCAGTGCTTGGTTTCGAAGAACTGCAACCCACGGTGGGGTCTCTGTGTATGCCAACAGAGATCATAGCATCAAGGAAATTGATTTAAGCAGTTTTTGTGTGGATTTTGATCTTGAATTAGCTGCACTGTTATTAACAAATATTGATTTAGTTGTTGTTTCTGTGTACCATTCACCAGATGGTGACTTTGAGAATTTTATTGGACATATGGAGAACTGTTTGTGTTACCTAACACACCTAAAGTCAAAAATCGCACTGTGTGGAGATTTTAACATACACATAGGTGATGGAGATGCCAGAGAGAGGGTCTTTATGAGATTAATTACCAGTTATGGGTTGTTTATTGCAAATAAGCTCCCAACAAGGGGTGGTGCATGCCTGGACACCATAATCACCAACCTCAACATCTGGGATTATAAACGGAGTGTAGTTGAACCTATGATAGCAGATCACTGTGCACTAGTAATGGAAACCAGTATGAGGAGCAAACCGCAGATAAGCACATGGCATTCAAATTACACATTCAAAAGAAGATTTGTTAAAGAAGAAAGACTAAATGATCTCAAAGCAGCTCTATCTTGTGTAAACTGGCAGCAGAAAATTGCAGAGTTAGTAGGCAGTGATTCTTTCTTATGTCTGTTCCAAACCTTAAAAGCAATATTTGATTACATGTTTCCGGTAAGACCAGTGAAGAATCCTCTGGACAAATCACAAGGCAGGCAGAAAGTTATCAATGTGAAACAATGGTACACCGCCGAGCTCAATAAATTGAAGTGTATTGTAACAATGTGCAAGGACCGAATGAAATCAGCTTTAGACATTCCAGCTAAAGAATTACATCACCGCAACTACCCAAAAGCCAAAAAAGCTTATAGGAAGGCAGTAGAGGAAGCAAAAAAGAAATATAATGATACATACATTAAAGAGGCCCAAAATCCTTGTAAAGCTGCCTGGAATCTTGTAAATGAGAACAGAAAGAAGACTACCTCCTGCTTAAATTCGTGTAGCCCTGATGACTTCAATGAATATTTTGTCAGAATAGTGGAAAAGACAGTGAGTGAATTTCCACACTCTTACCTAGATCCAACTGCAAACATAAGAAATGCCGACAGTTGCAGTATTCAAAACTGGAAGGAAGTACACCCTGAAGATATGATAAAAATTGTGAACTCCTACAAACACTCAGAAAGTGTAGACATCTATGGCATGTCCTGCACACTGCTAAAGAAAATTATTGCAGAATTAGCTCAGCCACTAGCCATAGCAATAAACAAATGTCTATCTTCTGGTGTCTTCCCAGACTTCCTTAAACTGGCGCGCAAAGTACCAATATATAAGAAGGGGGATCCTTGTGAGGTGTCCAGCTTCAGACCAATCTCAGTGGTACCAGTACTAGCCAAAGTTACTGAGTCTGTGATGCATTGCCAGGTACTGAATTACTTTGAGGAAAACAACTTATTCCAAAACACACAGCACGGATTCCGAAAAGGGAGATCAACAGTGACAGCCACACTGGACTTATTAAAAACAATTCGACAGAGTTTTGAAGAGAGAAAGAGTGTGGCACTGACACTCTGTGACCTCAGCAAAGCCTTTGACTGCATCTCACACACAGCACTAACAGCCAAGTTAAGATGCTATGGTGTAGGAGGTGTTGTTCTATCAACACTCCAATCTTATTTGGAAAACCGAAAGCAGGTAGTATCAGTGCATGGAGCAACTTCTTTTGAACAAAAACTGGAACATGGAGTGCCCCAAGGATCAGTCTTAGGACCTCTCCTATTCCTCATATATGTCAATGATATGAGCTGTAATAGTCAAATGTTGCAGTTTGAAGATGACACTACCCTTATTGACAAAGGACATACAGCCGCAGAAGCTCTTGGTGCATCAAATTTGATGTTTGAAGAAATAAAAGAATGGTTTGTAATAAACAAAATGAAGATCAATGAAGAAAAAACCCAACATTTGATATGCAGTCTAACCAACATTGAAGACCAAGAAAACATGGAGACTGTCAGACTACTGGGCTTCAAGATTGACAGCAAACTCTCCATGAATGATCACACTGCATATGTATGCACCAAACTTTCTCGTGTGATATACCTCCTGAGGAAGCTGAAGAGGGTAATAACTGACCAGTTTCTCACAATAGTCTACCATGCACTCTTCCACAGCCACATTAGCTATGGACTGTTGTTGTGGGGACACTCCTCAGGCAGCAAAGATGTGTTGCTATTACAAAAAAAAGCCATCAGGATCATATCCTCTAGCAAAAGACTGGACCACTGTAAGCCTATTTTCACCAGGCTAGGCATAATGACTGTCTTTAGCCAGTATGTGAATTTCTGCCTCATGTATATAAAAGAAAATCAAGGGAATTTTAGCATAAGACAAGAAATACATAATCATGACACTCGCTGTAAGAGGAACATTGAAGTGCCAAGGTGTCGCCTATCAAGTACACAAGACAGCTTTCCAACAGTCGCCCTAAAAATGTACAATCAACTGCCTCCAGAAGTGAAATCCCTGCCACCTGAATTATTTCTGAAAAAAATTGCTCAGGACTTGAAACAACATCCACTATATTCATTGGAAGAGTTTTTCAACAGCGGTTCTATTGAATGGACAAAATAATAAATATTGTTATGTTTTATATATAATTTTGCCTAAATTTAATCTTCTTCTTATGTTAAATACACATTTAATTTTGTGTTTTACTTAAAGTACATATTTTGCCAAAATGAAACTTTGTGTGTGTGACATTTTACTTTATGTTATTTTCATTTGCTGCTATGAAGTTTGACTTTCCTGTTTAGTTATATTTCATTCCTGCTATGTTCTATGTGTTTTTGTGCACTGCATAAATATTTTCTTTTATTTGTAATATAAATTTTGTATATGGTGTTGTATAAATGTTAGTTGATAAACATTGTATTTGTGACGCAGTCTGTCCAGCCATGGCTGGTAAATGACGAAGATATAGTAAAGTAAAGTAAAGTCGAACGTTATTCGCCATTGCAAAGAATAAAAATAGCAAATTTTTCATATTGTTGGAACCACAGTAACACTAAACAGAATACAAACGGGATCAAATAATATATGAAGCCTTGCCTTTTCTCTTCTATCTGCTGGACACACTACCAATACAACGTGAAGGTTGCATTTTTTTTAAAATTACTGAAACAATGAACAAGCAATCTGCAGAATTTCAAAACAGTAACCTCTGTTGCAATCACCGAGTACAAATAATACTTCCTACTTAATGATGATTTTTACTCTATGATTTTAACCAGTGTGGTTTCTTGTAAGCCGTAGCTGATTTTGAATTACCTATCTGATTAAAAAATATAATTGTAGAACAATGACTAAACTGATAAAAAATGATGTGTTTTGTCTACACTATTTATAAACAAGATAGTAACAAGCGTGGCAGTAAAACGGACGATTTTGAAACCCTCACCAGTGATCAAATTTATTCTACGTCCATACGTATAATCTGGAAACAACCCTGAATTGTATGGAAGGGGCACGTTTGGCTGACCAGACGTTCTGATTTTACTGGGACAGTCCCGGTTTTCACATAAATGTCCTGGTGCCCACGTAGTTTGCATTTCAAAAATCGTGTACAGTCACAGTGCCTAAACTGTTATGCACTGACTATCGTGCTGTTATTACTCAGTACGAAAATGACTGAGGCTGCTTCTGTTCCGTAGTGAAACACGCATGTGGAACACGGTTAAAAAGTGCCGAAAAATGGGTTGTTCTTAATGCTTTTTCACAAATTTACAGAAAAAGTCGGCTTTTAAGTTTTCGGACTGTATTTGATACAACTGAAATACCAGGACAGATAGTATGTGTAGCGGTATCAGTAGTAAATGAAATATCGTGTGGCACTGATGGCCGGGAGGCCTCATCCGTGGAAGTTGGCCGCCGAGTTGCAAGTTTAATTTCAGGTGACGCCACATTGGGCGACTAACGTGTAGGTGACGTAAGTGATGCTGAGGGCAACACAACACCAAGTCAACGACGAGGGAAAAAATCTCCAACGCGGCCGGGAGTCGAACAAGGTTCAAATGGCTCTGAGCACTATGCGGCTGAACTGTGGTCATCAGTCGCCTAGAACTTAGAACTAATTAAACCTAACTAACCTAAGGACATCACACACATCCATGCCCAAGGCAGGATTCGAACATGCGACCGTAGCGGTCGCTCGGTTCCAGACTGTAGCGCCTAGAACTGCACGGTCACTCCGGTCGGCAGTCGAACAAGGGCTCGCTGCATGATAGCCAAACACGCTACCACTCAACTAAGCAGGCAGATGGGATCAGTAGCATAGTAGACTGTTAACCCAAGGAAGTTCATGGATCGCTGATTCAAGTCTCGCCTCAATCGTCCTTTTTTTCGTTCAATTTGGAATACCTACATCTCGTAATTGTAAAATTCCTCATCATTTTTAATGAACAGCTCATGTCTTCTTGTTTCTAATTACATATTGCTCTCGAAATTCGTTTTCGTTTCAAATATACATTCTTAATTATCAATATATTTTGTGAAAGATTGTTAATAAAGGTTGCTTAAAATAAGAAAACATAGCAATTTAATTTTAGGGCAAAAATGAAAAACCAAATACTCTTTGTTTGGACTACATCCATTGTTTTATACAACAGGTATAGTCTCATACGAACCAGAATGATAAATGTCGTAAGGGGTTTTAGCATATTTCTAGACTCATCATTTAAAGCCAGTTCTTGGAACTTGGTTAGTAGCACGTTAGTAGACTCTCTCAGAATAGTTAATGTCTACAGTCAAGACTCTGTCAGTTCAGGTTTTTTCCACATCTCTGTGACACTCTCCCACAGGTAAACAAACCTGTGAGCATTCGTGTTGACCTTCTCTATATACTTCAATTCCCCTGTTAGTCCTATCTGGTATGGGTTCCACACACTTGGGCAATATTCTAGGATAGGTCACATGTGTGATTCGTAAGTGATCTTTTTAGTAGATTGATTGCACTTCCCCAGCAGTCTACCAATGAACCAAACGCTACCACTTGCTTTATCCACAACTGGCCTACGTGATCATTGTGTTTCACCCAAGAATTTGTAGTTGGCCGATTCCAAATGTGACTCACTGATATACTCATAGGATATTATGTTTTTCGCTGCACCACTTTGAAATTTTATCACGATCTGACTGAATATTTATGCAGCTTCTTTCAGGTAATTAAAGAAAAACTTCATAGGCGCCAACTTCTGAAAATCTTGGGGTATGCTCATCATGTCACAATTTAAAACTGATAATTATCTCTACATAAATGTAGTAAATGTGAATCCTACAAAAGTAACTTAAAATACGTGATCACTCACCTAAACATGGAGAGACTGGAACGTGTTCCTCCTCACAATTGTTTTGCTTATGAATTCGTTGATTAGAGGCTCCAGATTCAATTCCCTTGCAATAGCGGAATGGATGTTCGATAATGTAACATGATTTAACCAGTCTTGGTCCATGGTAGGTCTGGTGTAAGTTTTCAGTCTTCGAAGTGCAGAAAATGAACGTTCTACAGTACATGTAGATACAGGAATCGCAATAATTTTACTTATTCTGGTATCATTTTCCTCAGAGCTACACACTTGTCCTATTCTGTACCACTCAAGTATTACACTACATTCTCAAAACTATTTAGAGTAACATGTGCTGTTTTAACACATCCAGCAAAATATCTCTATGAAGAGTTAGTCTTACACAGTCAAAATTGTCACCATAAAAAGAAGTAAAGTAACTATTATCTTCTTTGCCTAATTAAAAAGTATTTTGATTTGAAAATGTGTGACATTATTTTGGGCGGAAATCTGCTTTTAAAGCTGCTTGCTGTTTGATCCACTGCCTCAAAAAATAAAATTCGTAACTTTTCTTTTACATCTCATGAATACCCAATCCAAGATCATCACAGTTCCTTCTAAACTGAATGGCAATTTTCTAGAGCTTGAAACAGTGGGGAAACTTAATTGCAATGCATCTCACTTTTCTTTATCAAGTTCCCAAAGTGATAACAATTAGGGCTGGGCAAATTATACTCGTGTTCAAAAGGGGAGTGATTATAAACATTTGTTTAGCTTTTAACTCCTTGTGGAACAGCTTTGGTTCACAGGTTTTGAAATCATGTGGCAGCTTGTTGAACCATATCTGCCCATTGATATAAGGACTATTGTCAGTTATTTTTAATTTCGATCTCTGCCTGAATCAGTTACCCTTACTTCCAGTATCATAATTATATGTATCACTGCACTTATTTACTTTGTTTTTACTATTCAGAAAAATATAATAAGTTTATACAAATTCACGGAATATACTGTTAAATATTTATGTTGGACAAAGGTTTCATGACAGGATTCTTAGTCCATGCATTAACCTAATGGCTCTTTTCTGCAACACTAATATTCTATTCAGGTGTATGTCTGCTGCACAACCCCACAGTTCAGTACCATAGTTAAGAAATGGATAATGTTTGACTTGGGACTATTTTTGACAGCTTACTTATCAGATTGTTAACAGAAATACAGCGTGGCTTTAGGAAAGATCAGCTACTGCTGATTTTCTCACATACAGAAGTAGTGTGTTTTACCTGATGGAGATTTTTGCCCAGGTGGATACCAAGAAATTTAATGTTATCTGTTTCTGCTGATGTAATACCACAAATAGTGTTTATTTCAGCCTCATGAGAACCAGCAGTTTTAAAATTAGCAGCTGGGATTTACTGATGTTGCTGCTAAGGCCCTAGTGTAGAAAGTATGTGGTTACTTCCGTCACACACATAGTTGCAGCTGATTGTAATGTCTCAAAGTCTTCTTTATAAAATAAGAGGGAAATGTCGTCAGCACAAGTTGCTAGATGTGAGCTGAAAGATTGTATCATATCACTGATGTAAACCAAGAAGAGAAAGAGACCAAGAATCGATTCCTGCGACACCTCCTGGATTACTGTATCTCTAGAAGACTCGAAATCTTTTATCTTACTATCTATTTTACATGAAAGTTTAGGATGGAATGGAAAAAATATTAGAGAAAGAAAGTTGCTACTCATCATATAGCGGAGATGCTGAGTCGCGATAGGCACAACAAAAAGATTAACACAATTATAGCTTTTGGCCATTAAGGCCTTTGTCAGAAATAGACACACAAACACACATGTACACATACACACTCACGCAAACGCAACTTGCACAGTAGTAGTAGTAGTAGTTTATTCATCCAGAGACAACTGTTGGTAATTATTCTAACAGCTCGTTTTTGTAGAGTGAAGATGGTTTTGAGATTTTTCTTACTATGACCCCAGAAGGTGAGGCCATATGTAATATCAGAATGTATATAAGCAAAGTAAACAGCTCTGCTACATTCCCTACTACATACAAAGCAAATAAATGAAGCAAAGCAAGCAGAACTTAACTTATGTGAGAGATACAGGATATGGGATTTCCAGTCTAAATTTTCGTCTATATGTACACCTAACAATTTTGTGGTAGCAACTCTCACAATTTCTTTATTTTGTATTCTGAGATCTAGATCAGAGTGTAACTTTGCTTTCCTGTAATGGATCCAATTAGTTTTAGAGATATTTATGGTTAATTTGTTCACTTCAAACCAATTTTGCAAATATTCTATAACTCTGGTTGCAGATATTGACAATACCCGGTTTATGTCAGTTACTACAATGTTTGTGTCATCCGCAAACAGGGTTATATGAGTACCATTTACTGGAATCTTGATATCATTTATGTAAAGAAGAAATAAGCGAGGTCCTAGAACACTCCCCTGCGGTACCCCAATTGGTACAGTCTGAATATCCGATCTGTAAACAATACTTTGGTTTTTACTGTTTGTTGTTGCAATTTCTACTACCTGTTTCCTATTATGGAGATATGACTGAAACCACTTTTTAGCTACTCCTCGTATACCGACATATTCTAATTTGTCTAGCAGGATATCATGTTGGACAGTATCAAATGCCTTTGAGAGGTCCAAATTTATTCCTATTGTACTGTTGTTCTTATCTAGCCCCGTTACAATATTTTTAATTAATTGGGTTATGGCTGACTCTGTACTCATTCCTTTGCGAAAGCCGTGTTGGTTTACAGACAATAGATTGAATTCCTCGAGGTAATTTGTAATTCTGTTTTTCATGACTGTCTCTATTACTTTTGAAAATACCGATAATAAAGCTATTGGTCTATAGTTTCCCACTTCATGTATATTGCCCTTTTTATACAATGGTTTTACTTTTGCAATTTTTAATCGTTGTGGAAAGTGTTATAACCTTTAATCAGTAATAAATTGCGTGGATATAAAAAAGTAGAAACAATAGCGGGTTACATGCTATTAACTCCGTATCTGTCATTCGACTGCCGTTCCGTGACATGCGGCTAGCGCCGTTCATAGCCAGGTGGCGCTCCCGCGCTCGGCCGAGCTGCGGAGCGCCTCTATCGCCGTGTTCGCGTACTGACGTAGCGGCACTTTTAAATCTCGTGGCACTGTCACAACACTTTTCCCCCTTTGAAAAAAAACACTCACTTCCTTGGAGACGCGGACAGTGCAGAGACATCCATGGCCTCTTGGGAGGCCCTGAGAAGATCCCGCGGAGAAACACGAGAGTATGGTCGAAAATGTCCAGGACGGAAGCTTGCGCTTGGAACGTGCCTCCTGGACGAGATGATGGGTGAAAACACCGGAGCAGCATCAATAGGTGTCGTGGACCTGGGGGTGTGCTCCAGCGAGATGGGTCCCGGAGAAGGCGGCGTCGCGACTGGGGCCGGTTCCGGCGTACTCGGAAGCGGTAGCGACGTCGGCTGCAGCAACACGCCTGGAAGATCGGCAGCAGCCACAGGACTGGCTTCTCAGGTTGGTGGAGGCGAAAGAAGGGGCGGTGGCACCGGCGTGGCCACCACTCGTGGGCGCATCTGGTCGTAATGGCGAACAACCATGCCGTCGTCCGTACGTATTTCACAAAGCCGGCGGCCGCGAAGAGCCTGGACCACCCCTGGAATCCATTTAGGGCGAGATCCATACCCGCGTGCCCACACGTCGGCGCCCACCGAGTATTTTCCCGCACTAGGGGACACAGTACAAGGCCTGACAGGGTGAAGCAGGTGCAGTAGAGTGCGCGGTTGGCGGCCATGCAAGAGTTCAGCAGGGCTGCGATTACCCAGAGGCGTGAAGCGATAAGAACTCAGAAATTGCAACAGAGCGTCATCTGTGGAAAAATCACTAAGGAATTTTTTCATCTGGCTTTTGAAAGTGCGGACAAGGCGCTCGACCTCCCCATTCAACTGCGGATGGAAAGGCGGTGCTGTAACATGATGAATCCCTTGTCCAGTACAAAAATCACGGAAGGCCTGCGAAGAGAACTGAGGGCCATTGTCCGTGACAATCGTGGGTGGAAGACCATCTAGCGCAAAGATTTTGGACGAAGCCAGCGTCGTCGCCGCAGTGGTCGGCGACTGATATCGAACAACAAACGGAAACTTCGAGAAGGCGTCAATCAACAGTAGCCAATAAGTGCCGAGGAAGGGGCCGGCAAAGTCAGCATGCACCCGTTCCCACGGCTGCGCCGGATCAGGCCACGGAGAGGGCATTGTACGGGGTGCAGCCAGTTGTTGAGCAAACTGACCACACGCAGCGTCCATGTGGGCTATGTCCGAATCAATACCGGGCCAACAAACGTGCCTGCGGGCCAGGGACTTAGTCCGAGAAATCCCCCAATGGCCTTCATGCAATAGTTTGAGAACATCTTTGCGAAGAGAGGCTGGCACCACGACCCGTGGAGATGCGCCATCCGTGGCCAGAAGAACAACACCCTCACGAACAGACAGACGAAGGCACAAGGCATGGTAGTTGCGAAGGGGATCCGATGCCCGGCCCTTGGTCCTGTCCGGCCAACCCCGTTGAACAAAACCGATCACATGACGCAGGACCGGGTCCCGCGCAGTAGCCGACGCGACCTGCGAACCTGTAAGTGGAAAACCCTCGACTGCACGACGTTCTTCCTCATCAATGTGGAAACAGAGTAGTTCATCTCGATCGAAAACCAGGTCGGGGCCCATCGGCAAACGCGACAACGCGTCAGCGTTGGCGTGCTGGGCCGTGAGACGATAGTGAATCTCATGGTGAAAACGAGACAAGTATAAGGCCCAACGTTGCAGGCGGTGAGCTGCCTTATCTGGAAGCGACGCCGAGGGGCTGAACAGAGAGACCAGCGGCTTGTGGTCGGTGATGAGGTGAAACTTAGAACCATACAAAGAAACGCTGAAGTTTTTTAGAGCATAAATGATAGCGAGCGCCTCCTTTTCGATTTGAGAGTAACGCCGTTGGGCATCGTTGAGCGTCTTGGAAGCGTAGGCGATGGGTCGTTCCGACCCATTCTCATACCGATGGGCGAGAACAGCCCCTAGGCCATACTGTGACGCGTCAGTCGCCAGAACCAAGTGCTGACCCGGACGGAATGTGGCAAGACAAGGCGCCGACTGCAAATGAGCCTTCAGGCGGACAAAAGCCTGCTGACACTCGTCGGACCAACAGAAAGGAACGTTTTTGCATAACAGCTGATGCAGAGGATGAGCCACTGCCGCCACGGAGGGAATGAATTTGTGATAATAAGCAATCTTGCCTAGAAACGCCTGAAGTTCTTTGACCGTAGACGGCCGGGGTAGGGCGGTAATGGCCGCAACGTGCTGTCGTAGAGGACGTATACCCTCACGGGACAAGTGGAAACCAAGATAAACAATGGAGGGTTGGAAGAACTGTGACTTGTCCAGATTGCACTTCAACCCAGCCGAATGCAGAACCCGAAACAGTGAACGCAAATTGCGAAGGTGCTCCTCAGTGGAGGCCCCCGTGACAACAATGTCATCCAGGTAGTTGATGCAGCCGGGAACGGAAGCCGTGAGCTGTTCCAAAAACCGCTGAAAAATGGCCGGCGCGCTAGCGACGCCAAATGGTAACCGCTGGTACAGATACAACCCACAAGGAGTGTTGATGACGAGAAATTCCTTGGAAGACGCATCCAACGGTAACTGATGGTACGCCTCCGATAAGTCAAGTTTGGAAAAGAACTGGCCCCCAGCGAGCTTGGTAAATAACTCCTCAGGACGGGGAAGACGATAAGTGTTAATGAGGCTCTGAGCGTTGACAGTGGCTTTAAAATCACCACACAATCGCAGACTCCCGTTTGGTTTAGAAACCACCACGATTGGCGATGCCCATTCGCTGGAGGTAACAGGAAGGAGAATCCCTGAAGCTGTTAACCTGTCTATCTCAGCCTCGGAATAGGGCGTGCCCGGAAAAACTTAGGGCGAGCTGTAGGTTTAAGAGTAATGTGGGCTTCAAAATCCTTGGCACGACCCAGATCAGCAGAGAACACGGACGAGAATTCAGAACACAATCCATCCAGCTGTTGATACGGAATATCCTCAGATATGAGGTGCACATCATCATCAATGGAGAACCCGAACAACTGGAAAGCATCATAACCGAACAGGTTTTCCGTGCCCGCATGATCCACCACATAAAACGTGAGGGGCCTAACAACAGACTTTTAGGCAGTGGAAGCATCAAACTGGCCAACGATAGGAATTTTCTGCTTATTATAAGTTCGCAGATTTCGCGTAACGGGAGACAAGGGAGGGGAGCCCAACTCCAAATACGTGCGAGAATTAATGAGAGTTACTGCAGAGCCAGTGTCCACTTGCATGCGATTGTCTTTATCCAGAACACGAACAGTAACAAAAAATTTATTTGTTTGAGAAAGCACACAGTTAACATCCATGTCCGATGCCTCGTCCTCGTCGACAGGAACTTTAGGGGACTGACACACAGAAGCAATGTGGCCTTTTTTCCTACATGAATTACACGTGGCCCAACGTTTTGGACACGCGGCCCTCTCATGCTGTACGAAACAACGTGGACAAGAAGGAAGTGCGGAACGAACCTGCTTCTGTGGTTGCTGTTTTCGCTGCGAGCGTGGTGGCCCAACGCGACGTTGTTGACGCGAGTGAACCGCCGCCACATCGTCGTTCCCCTGTGAAACAGGCAAATTGTCTGCGTCGAAAGTGGTCTGTACAACGCCTACATCACACCACACGTCTATTTGTGCACCAGCAGCGTGAGACACTTCTAAAGATTGAGCGATGCTGAGAACTTCCGACAACGACGGGTTTGGCTGTTGTAAGGCACGTTGCCGAACTTCTTTATCATCAGCAAGCCGTAGAATAGCGTCCCGAACCATTGATCAGCATAAGACTCATGATGAGTGTACGTGACAAACTGACATTTCCTACTCAGACCGTGTAGTTCCGCCGCCCAAGCCCGGTAAGATTGATGGGGCTGTTTACGACACCGGTAGAACGCCACGCGGGCGGCAACGACGTGGGTGTTTTTTCGGTAATAGTTAGACAATAATTCACACATTTCTTGGAAGGACAGAGAGGCAGGTTCCCTCAGAGGGGCTAACTGAGATAGCAGCTGATAGATCCGTGGGGAAATCCAATATAGAAATAACGACTTACACATAGGAGCGTCGACAACGCCGAAAGCCAAGAAGTGTTGCCGCAAACGCTTCTCATAATCCTCCCAGTCTTCAGCGGCCTCGTCGTAAGGAGGGAACGGAGGCGGAGAAGAGGAAGACAGACGATGAGTAAGCGACGTCGACAACGCCTGAATAGCAGCCGTCAGCTGTGTTTGTTGATCAATGAGCGCTTGCATAAGCTGTTCCATGTCTGCCCCGACACGAACACACAATTCCACAACGCAGGAAAAAAAATATCCGACCTCGTCGCCAAAAAGTGTTATAACCTTTAATCACTAATAAATTGCGTGGATATACAAAAGTAGAAACAATAGCGGGTTACATGCTATTAACTCCGCATCTGTCATTCGACTGCCGTGCCGTGACATGCGGCCGGCGCCGTTCATAGCCAGGTGGCGCTCCCGCGCTCTGCCGAGTTGCGGAGCGCCTCTATCGCCGTGTTCGCGTACTGACGTAGCGGCACTTTTAAATCTCGTGGCACTGTCACAACAGAAAGACACCTTCTGAAAATGATATGTTTATGATGTGTGAGAGTGGGTCTGATATGACACTAGCACATCTCATCATGACCGAGCAAGGTATCTCGTCAATCCCCGAGGACGTTTTATTCTTCATTGTTTTTATTATTCGATTAACTTCCAATTTGTTCGTGGGAGGTAGCAATACTGAATTAACACTTTGTTCTTCTGGGACTGATGTTCTACTAATCTTAATACAATTTTTACTCAGATTGATTGGACTATTTATGAAGTAGTCATTAATGTAATTTGCTAAAGTAAGATTTCTGACTAGCACACCTTGATCATCTTTTAAAACAAAGTCATCTGGATTTCTAACATTTTTGATTGGCCCTATTTCTTTTTTTACTACATTCCATATAGCTTCCGATTTGTTTGCTGACCCAGCAATTACACTGTCATTGTGCATTGTCTTGGCTTTTTTGATCATCTTCCTGTAAATTTTCTTGTATGTCTTAACATAATCTGTGAAGTGTTCATCTTTGTTATCTTTTTTGAGTTGACTGATATGTTTTAGTGTTTGACTAGATACTCTAATAGCAGGTGTTATCCACTGGCTTGTGTTCCTAGGCATGACATTGATCTTTGTGAGCTTTTTTGGGAAACACATCTCAAATAGGGACATGAATGTACTAGAAAAAGCATTGAAAGATTCCTTGGTTGTTGTTTGTGCAAAGACATCTTCCCAGGTTTCATTAGCTAACAACTGGATGAAAGTATTCACTTTTTCTGTATAGAAGTGCCTTTTGTATCCCCACTTATATTTTACTGCCTTGGGGATAGAGTGATTTATGTATGTTAATAGTGTATTGTGATCCAAAAGACCTAAGTTTACGTTTAGTGGCTCAGTGATACCATTCTCCATATTTGTGAAAATATTGTCTAAAAGAGAAGATGACAGTTCTGTTATTCTGGTGGCATCTGTAAAGAGTGGTTTCATGTGGAAGCTGCTGAGTATACTCAAAAGCTGTCTTTTTTCATCACTTTCAATTAACAGGTTAATATTAAAATCTCCACATAAAAATAATTTCACTTCATTACTATAAAAAGTGTTTAATGATGCTTCTATTTTTTTGAAGAATATGTTTTTGTCACCCAGTGGAGATCTATATATTGTAATGACAACTAGTTTTTTCACTCTTCTCCTCAGTTTTTAACTCTATGGCACATGATTCAAAATGTTTTTCTATATTTAGATGGTCCAATTCTGTTTTCACTTTGAACTGCAGTCCTACTCTAGAGTAAATGCATACCCCACCATTTTTAAAAACACTTCGGCAATAATCTGATGCTAAATGAAACTTGCTTATATTTATGAGACTTAATTCACTAGCCTTGTACCAGTGTTCAGATAAACAAATACAAGAGACATCAGCAAGATTATTTAAAGCTACTTCTAGATCTAGTACTTTGTTTCTGAGGCATTGAATATTCTGACACATTATCCTGACTGTTTTGCAAGTATTTTTTCTTTTGTCATTACCTGGTAATGTGCTGCTTTTTCCATAGTAGTTGTGACTTATCTGCAAATTTTCTTGCTGATTTGTCACAATCTTTTCCTTTTCTTTGTCTGAAGCCATAAAAAATCCTTATTTAATTATGTAGATGTACCTTGTCTTTGACTCCTCCTTAGGCAGTGTTGTGTTGCTGCAACTGTTGTTGATGGTTTTGTTGCTGCTGCTACTGTTGTTGTTGGTTCAGTTGCTGCTGCTGTTTCTGTGGCCGGAGGAGGTGGTGGTGGTAGTGGTAGTGGTTGTGGTGGTGGTGCTGACAGGATTCTTCGTGCTGTTGCTGCCTTTGATTCTTTTATTGGCACTATTTCTGTTGATGGTGGATCTGTTGTTGTAGTATCTGTTGGTTTTGCTGTTGTTTCCGCCGAAGGTTTAATTGCAGTTACTGATTGTGGTTTGACCATTTGTGGTAATTTTACTGCTGCTAATGGTGATGATTTTGTTGTTGCTGTTGCTTCTGTTGTTGTTGCTACTTGTGATGAACCTGCTGTTAATGATTTTTGTGGAGTTACTGTTACTGTCGTTGATGGTGCTGCAGGTGTTTGCTGGTGCCTTTTTATTTCATCCAATACTTTTTGTGCTACAATTTTCTTCCCTAGGCCATTCAAGTGAAGGCCATGAGAAGTGTGGAATCTCCGACCAATGCCACTAATATCAACAACACAAACATTTTCGAATTGACTGCATATACTGGAAAAACTCTCATTAGCAGCACTAATCTCTTTGTTCACACAAGACCAGTGTGGCAGATCATAGCGATGTGGAATGTTGACAAAGAGAATGTTTATATGAGACAAAAGAGCAAACACCTTGTAAAAAATAACTAGACTCACTGATGGCGCTGCAGTCGCGGGATAATTTGAACCGTCGGCTGGACGCCATTATAGTGGTTGTAGTCTGATGTGTTGTGTAGTACTGTTGTTTATGAAGACCCTGATTCAACGTTGTATATTTGTTGGGGCGTACATACAGTATTTGTTACTCGTAATTCTACTGTCTGTACGTTCCAATCAAAAGAAGTGCAATGGTGAAGAGTTGTGCAGCGATTAATTGTACAAATAAATTCGAGAAATGAACGAATATTACATTTCACAGGTATGTGGATATTTTAAGTTGTTTTATATGTCAGTGCACTTGCTTAGTAAATGTTTTTGTAACACGGTATTAGCATAATGTCTGTGCATATATTTGCAGGTTTCCTTTCTCAAAACCACAGCTGTTACAAAAATGGTTACACGCTGTCAGGAGGCAGGATTTCCGACCGACAGAATACCATTTTATATGTTCCGATCATTTTGAAGAAAGTTGTTTCCTTGAAAATTACGTAAATCGCAGAAAGCTGAAAGATGATGCTGTTCCATCCATCTTTCGTTTTCCAGACCATATACAGCAGAAGATAAATTTTTCTTTGTGAACCACATTTTATTTTAACTATAAAAGTTGAGTTGCAAGCAACACGAAATTTGAGTTAGCAGGCTTTTTATCGTTATAAAATGCAACTGAATGTGTGTAATTGTAATCTGATTTCACAACTTCTCTCGATGGAACAGTTGTTGAGTTTTATTTATTATACGAAAAAACCACACATATAAACTGAAATGTACATCTTCGAAAGTAAATATTGTGACTACTGCGATACTGGATGCCTGCCTGAAGTCTTGTTTGTTGTAGCTGGCTGATCGGTAGTGTTTTCATGGTCTAGGTTAGGTTGAAACTTGATAATTTGGTCGTGAGTTGCCAAAGAACTACGCCATATATAACGCACTTTTCGACATAAAATTTAAAGCAAGGTAGAGTCAGAAAATATCTATTAACTTAGTGGGCAAATCTTCGAGTATTTTGATGCATTTTGCGTACATCTATCGTAAATGAACTACGAAAAATGCCAGGGGTCCAGTGCATAACTTTTAGCTACGGCAGATTCCATGTATTACGTAACATAAATTCATAAACAGTGACTAGTTGCTGTTTGTTCATAAATTAAAAACTATATTGTAGTAACGTATTTAAATGAGGATTTATGTTTGTGACCTAATTCTAGGGAAGGCATTTTATAACCAAAAGCGATGTATAAACATTCGAAATCCGCGCGTCAGTTTACCACTCTAATGGCCGCCGGCCAGCTATTCAATTTGTCCGCTCTTCACAGTCGACCACTGGTGCGGTTGTGGGGGCCTGCAAAAGAGCCAGATACTTTTTCAATTCTGAGCAGGCTTTAGAGGTTTCATTTGAAGTGCCGCCAAGATGGCCGCCGAGTAAGTGACGCCAGAAACCATTTCCAGAAAGTTAAGTGATTTAGACAGGAATATAATTTAGTTTAACGCCGACAACAAATGAAATACGTGCATTAGTGTATCGCTTAGCCTGGCCGTTAAAGGTTTGACTTTTCTTTGCGTATTTTTTCAGAAAACACGAAAAGATCGTAACTTCGCGAAGTCGGACTTAGGCTTAAATTTTGTAACCGTGTTTGTTTCTTGTTTCACGGTAATTTAACTAGTTTCTCGGTAACAAATAAGTAAACTACCGTAAATAGCGTATAACTTCATTGTTTTAATACAGATTTCAGAAAAACAGCGTAACTTTACATCAGAAACTTGCTTATGTACATTTGTTTATAGGCCTAATTCTCGAAACGTTTTTGGAAAATCAAACTTAAAGTATCTCGTTTAATTGTCCTTTTTTTCATTCCATCGAGTGAAATATGTAATAAATAGCGTATACCTTCATTGTTTTAATACAGATCTCAGAAAAACAGCGGAATTTTAAATCAGAAACTTGCTTATATACATTTGTGAATAGGCTTAATTCTTGTACCGTCTTTTTTGATTTTCGGTAATTTAATTGATTTATTCTAGCTAAAGTATTATTTTTGCCATGAGTGAGAAGTGCCTGACTTGCCGTAGAATTGTTAGTTCCGGGGTTTGGTGTGATGGATGTAGTAGTTTTTTTCACTGGGGGGATTGCAGTGGCGTGGGTGTTGGGAAAGTGGATCAGGCTCATCAGTGGTTATGTAGGATTTGCAGCAGAGATAGGAAGATAGTGGAACAGGAGGGGAAAATTGCTGCCCTTCAGGCTGAGCTAGATCAGGCCAGGGAAGATCTGGACAGGTTAAGGAGGGAGAAGGGCAAAGAGAGGTGGGAAGTGGCAACAGGTAGCAGAAGGAACAGGCCTAGAACTAAGTCTGACAGTTTTGTGGTGAATGTCAAAAATAAGTTTGACCTGTTGCTTCAGTTAGAAACTGATGAGCCTCAAGCAGAGGTAGGTGTAGACAGGACACAACAAACTTTCAATAGGAAATTGAAAAAGAATGTAGGAAAGTCATCGAAAAGGAAGAAAGTTTTGTTGTTAGGCAGTTCTCATGCCAGAGGTGTAGGCCAACTTCTGCAGGAGGAATTAGCAGGTCACAAATTTTTTCAAACCAAGTGCTAGTCTGAATCAGGTGACAGAGGATTTAGGTTCACTCTGTAAAGGATTTACCAGGGAAGACACCGTGGTTATTGTGGGAGGGCCAGGGAACAGCATCGACAGAGATCCTGGGTATAGTATAGAGTGTGACCTGGTAAAGATTGCGTCGGCATCGAGACACACCAATGTTGAATTTGTATCTGTCCTGAGACGCCATGACCGGCCTCATTTGAACTCTTCTGTTGGGAGAGTTAATTTGGAGTTGGAACGGCTGCTTGGGTCGGGTGTGGGGGCTCATATTGGTGTGGTTCCTGTTGATTCTCTCAGTAGGTGGGACTATACCAGGCATGGCCTACATCTCAACAGGAAAGGGAAGGGGAAACTGGCTGGGGTAATAGCAGGAAATTTAAGGGGGGGAGGCACTGCCATGAATGGTAAAATACCAGTGGTTACAGGTGTTGGAGCACCATCTTTTTTAGGATAGGTAAGACAGAAAGATGTCAAGTTCTACGAGAGGTCAGGATTGAAACAAATCTTCAGTTTAGGAAAGAAATTAAACAGCACAATTCTAGCACATTGGATCGCCAATCACAACTGTCAATTATAAATTTTCACCAATCACCAGAAATTTTATCTCCACCAAGTTGTATCTCAGTCCTAGGTAATTGCATTGATGAATTAAAGTCACCCAACCCAGTTGACATAATCTACCTCTCTGAACACCATGTGACCACTGGTATAGGAACTAGGCCTAAACACAATGAGAAACTCAAACAGGAGAGTACTGCAAATGTTAGAATAAGGATAGGTTCTCATAAAAGTATAATTAAAAATAATGTAAGTATATTTCATCAAAATATTGGGAGTTTAAAGAATAAAGTAGATGAGCTTCTGGTTTGTTTAGAAGATTTAGAAGCTGAGGATGAAATAGATATACTATGCCTGTCTGAGCATCACATTGTTACTGATATGGAATAGGTAAATGTAAGTGGATATAAGCTCTCTGCACATGTAATGAGAGAAAATATGGAGAAAGGAGGAGTTGCCATATATGTCAAAAGTTATCATTGTGCAAAAAGTATAGAAACAAAAAAGTTTTGTGTAGAGAAACATATAGAAGCATGTGCCTGTGAGCTTAAATTAAAGAAAGGCACATTTATAATTGTAACTGTATATAGGTCCCCATCAGGAAATTTTCATCTATTTCTGAAAAATTTGGACTCCTTGTTGTGCTATCTGTCAGACAGGGGGAAGCATATTATTATTTGTGGGGACTTCAATGTAGATTCTCTGAAAGAGGGTAATAGGAAAAATGACCTTGAAGTATTACTCGGTTCTTTCAATTTGACACCCGTTATTGATTTTCCTACTCGGGTGGTAAAGGATAGCAGCTCACTGCTAGATAACTTCTTTATAGACAAAGATACGTTTAACCAGATAAATGCTCAGCATGTTGAGAATGGTCTTTCTGATCATGGTGCACAGCTAGTTGCAATATATGACATAGCTCCATTCAGAAATACTAAACAGTCCTCCAAAGTAGTACGTTCAGTCAACGATTTAACAATTGCAAATTTCAGGGAAAGCCTACAGCAGTTAGACTGGGATGAGGTGTACCGTGAAGCTGATGCCAATTTAAAATATAATTTATTTCATTAATAGCTCTCTGGAACAGGGCATTTTCCCTATTAGACTGAAATATGCTATTGTTATACCTTTGCATAAAAAGGGGGAGAGATCTGATGTCAACAATTACCGTCCAATCTCCCTTCTAACAGCTTTATCCAAAATTTTTGAGAAAGTAATGTATTCAAGAGTAGCTTCACATATCTGTAAAAATGAAGTACTAACAAAATGTCAGTTTGGTTTCCAGAAAGGTTTTTCAACAGAAAATGCCATATATGCTTTCACCAATCAAATTTTGAATGATCTGAATAACCAAACACCACCCATTGGGATTTTTTGTGATCTCTCAAAGGCTTTTGATTGTGTAAATGATGAAATTCTGCTAGACAAGCCAAGTATTGTGGCATGAGTGGGATAGTGCACAAATGGTTTAATTCGTACCTAACTGGAAGAGTGCAGAAAGTAGAAATAAGTACTTCTCGTAACATGCAAAGATCAGCACATTCCTCAAACTGGGGAACTATCAAGAATGGGGTTCCACAAGGGTCAGTCTTGGGTCCTTTGTTGTTCTTAATATATGTTAATGACTCGCCATTCTATATTCATGAAAAGGCAAAGTTAGTTCTCTTTGCTGATGATACAAGTATAGTAATCACACCTGACAAACAAGAATTAACTGATGAAATTGTCAATACTGTCTTTCAGAAAATTACCAAGTGGTTCCTTGTAAATGGACTCTCACTGAATTTTGATAAGACACAGAACATACAGTTCCGTACAGTGAATGGTATGACGCCATTAATAAATATAGACCTTAATCAGAAGCATATAGCTAAGATAGAATATTCCAAATTTTTAGGTGTGTCCATTGATGAGAGATTAAATTGGAAGAAACACATTGATGATCTGCTGAAACGTTTGAGTTCAGCTACTTATGCAATAAGGGTCATTGCAAATTTTGGTGATAAACATCTTAGTAAATTAGCTTACTACGACTATTTTCACTCATTGCTTTCATATGGCATCATATTTTGGGGTAATTCATCACTGAGGAATGAAGTATTTATTGCACAAAAGCGTGTAATCAGAATAATAGCTGGAGTCCACCCCAGATCATCCTGCAGACATTTATTTAAGGATGTAGGGATATTCACAGTAGCTTCTCAGTATATATAATCTCTTATGAAATTTGTTATTAACAACCAAACCCAATTCAAAAGTAATAGCAGTGTGCATAACTACAATACTAGGAGAAAGGATGATCTTCACTATTCAAGATTAAATCTAACTTTGGCACAGAAAGGGGTAAATTATACTGGCACTGAAGTCTTTGGTCACTTACCAAATACACTCCTGGAAATGGAAAAAAGAACACATTGACACCGGTGTGTCAGACCCACCATACTTGCTCCGGACACTGCGAGAGGGCTGTACAAGCAATGATCACACGCACGGCACAGCGGACACACCAGGAACCGCGGTGTTGGCCGTCGAATGGCGCTAGCTACGCAGCATTTGTGCACCGCCGCCGTCAGTGTCAGCCAGTTTGCCGTGGCATACGGAGCTCCATCGCAGTCTTTAACACTGGTAGCATGCCGCGACAGCGTGGACGTGAACCGTATGTGCAGTTGACGGACTTTGAGCGAGGGCGTATAGTGGGCATGCGGGAGGCCGGGTGGACGTACCGCCGAATTGCTCAACACGTGGGGCGTGAGGTCTCCACAGTACATCGATGTTGTCGCCAGTGGTCGGCGGAAGGTGCACGTGCCCGTCGACCTGGGACCGGACCGCAGCGACGCACGGATGGACGCCAAGACCGTAGGATCCTACGCAGTGCCGTAGGGAACCGCACCGCCACTTCCCAGCAAATTAGGGACACTGTTGCTCCTGGGGTATCGGCGAGGACCATTCGCAACCGTCTCCATGAAGCTGGGCTACGGTCCCGCACACCGTTAGGCCGTCTTCCGCTCACGCCCCAACATCGTGCAGCCCGCCTCCAGTGGTGTCGCGACAGGCGTGAATGGAGGGACGAATGGAGACGTGTCGTCTTCAGCGATGAGAGTCGCTTCTGCCTTGGTGCCAATGATGGTCGTATGCGTGTTTGGCGCCGTGCAGGTGAGCGCCACAATCAGGACTGCATACGACCGAGGCACACAGGGCCAACACCCGGCATCATGGTGTGGGGAGCGATCTCCTACACTGGCCGTACACCACTGGTGATCGTCGAGGGGACACTGAATAGTGCACGGTACATCCAAACCGTCATCGAACCCATCGTTCTACCATTCCTAGACCGGCAAGGGAACTTGCTGTTCCAACAGGACAATGCACGTCCGCATGTATCCCGTGCCACCCAACGTGCTCTAGAAGGTGTAAGTCAACTACCCTGGCCAGCAAGATCTCCGGATCTGTCCCCCATTGAGCATGTTTGGGACTGGATGAAGCGTCGTCTCACGCGGTCTGCACGTCCAGCACGAACGCTGGTCCAACTGAGGCGCCAGGTGGAAATGGCATGGCAAGCCGTTCCACAGGACTACATCCAGCATCTCTACGATCGTCTCCATGGGAGAATAGCAGCCTGCATTGCTGCGAAAGGTGGATATACACTGTACTAGTGCCGACATTGTGCATGCTCTGTTGCCTGTGTCTATGTGCCTGTGGTTCTGTCAGTGTGATCATGTGATGTATCTGACCCCAGGAATGTGTCAATAAAGTTTCCCCTTCCTGGGACAATGAATTCACGGTGTTCTTATTTCAATTTCCAGGAGTGTAGTATCAAAACTCTGACAGATAACCAACAAGTATTTAAGAAGAAATTAAAAGAATTTCTGAATGACAACTCCTTCTACTCCATAGAGGAATTTTTAGATATAAATTACGAAAAAAAAAACAAAAAAATATTTAAAAAATAAAAATAAAATAAATAAATAAATAAAAAAACACAAAAAAATAAAAACGTTGTTATATTAACTTAATTATGTTGTTAAATTAACTTAATTATGTCATGTATTGGAAAATTTGACTCGTTCCATATCATTACGAAATATCGTATTCATAATCCATGGAACTAGTATTAATCTAATCTAATCTAATCTATACATCGTTAGAGCCACCAAACAAAGCTACAAAGTCTTTTGAAGTCAACTTGATAATTTCATCAGTGTAAACATTCTTAATTACCTCCGAAAGGGAAGCCCCAGGCTTGACATAACTCGAAGATTTCACAACTGATGCCTCATTAACAAGAGAGCCTATTCCGCGCCCGTGGCTATCAGCTAGAATGTGCAGTTTTCCCATGTGATTATGTACTTTTTGCTGTGACCTAGGCATATGTTGACATGAATTGCGCGTAGGCCTATTCAGGCGAGCAGCAACGGCTGAAACATGTACCTGCGTATTTTCAGAAATATATTCTGAAGCACTATCATCACTTATTTCGCTTAGCACTTCGTATCTGTTTCGTAATTGAATAGGTGGGTTTAGTCTGGCCCTGTAGACATTGGTATCATATTTCCTTTCTGACGATGAATGTTCGTGTGTTTTCGGCGACGGATCAACTTTTGCACACCAAGAACGGAACTTTGTTTCGCATACGCCATTACTGCCTACTCTCCCGTACTTTTTACACAAGTTGTGACTTATATATTTGCTACTATAGTTAATGGTTCCTTTGTGGAGTTCACTGTGCGATTTATTTACGCCCGTTGTGTTCAACTGCGGGGATTTGTTGCACTCGTATTGTAAAACGCGTATCTCTTCCACTAACACTGCAATGATATTGTTTGTGTAATCCACCTTATTAAGTTTTTGCACAGGATCTTCTCTGCTACATTTTGCGCAGAACCAAATCTTACGTTTAGGATTTACGTTAACACATGAATAATGAAACACAGTTTTACGTATCGTGCAAATTACACCTTTAACCGCACGTTTCTTGCAGTGGCAGGGAACCGAACTTAATATTACACTTGTTTCCCCGAAAGACGATGTAGATGCTCCACATGTGTAATTCTCCTTATCACTTCTTGTGGTTCCACAGTTTTTTTCTGCGACTTTCTTTATTATGTAGCATGGCATGCACAAGTTTTCACAATACACACTGACTATACTGTACGATAAACACTTTTCCTCGCTATTTTTACACTTTTTTCCGGACTTTACACACTCGCGATCCTCACTCGGCGCCATACGAAAAAACTGCAACTTTAAAATGAATGAAAATACACTCCTGGAAATTGAAATAAGAACACCGTGAATTCATTGTCCCAGGAAGGGGAAACTTTATTGACACATTCCTGGGGTCAGATACATCACATGATCACACTGACAGAACCACAGGCACATAGACACAGGCAACAGAGCATGCACAATGTCGGCACTAGTACAGTGTACATCCACCTTTCGCAGCAATGCAGGCTGCTATTCTCCCATGGAGACGATCGTAGAGATGCTGGATGTAGTCCTGTGGAACGGCTTGCCATGCCATTTCCACCTGGCGCCTCAGTTGGACCAGCGTTCGTGCTGGACGTGCAGACCGCGTGAGACGACGCTTCATCCAGTCCCAAACATGCTCAATGGGGGACAGATCCGGAGATCTTGCTGGCCAGGGTAGTTGACTTACACCTTCTAGAGCACGTTGGGTGGCACGGGATACATGCGGACGTGCATTGTCCTGTTGGAACAGCAGGTTCCCTTGCCGGTCTAGGAATGGTAGAACGATGGGTTCGATGACGGTTTGGATGTACCGTGCACTATTCAGTGTCCCCTCGACGATCACCAGTGGTGTACGGCCAGTGTAGGAGATCGCTCCCCACACCATGATGCCGGGTGTTGGCCCTGTGTGCCTCGGTCGTATGCAGTCCTGATTGTGGCGCTCACCTGCACGGCGCCAAACACGCATACGACCATCATTGGCACCAAGGCAGAAGCGACTCTCATCGCTGAAGACGACACGTCTCCATTCGTCCCTCCATTCACGCCTGTCGCGACACCACTGGAGGCGGGCTGCACGATGTTGGGGCGTGAGCGGAAGACGGCCTAACGGTGTGCGGGACCGTAGCCCAGCTTCATGGAGACGGTTGCGAATGGTCCTCGCCGATACCCCAGGAGCAACAGTGTCCCTAATTTGCTGGGAAGTGGCAGTGCGGTCCCCTACGGCACTGCGTAGGATCCTACGGTCTTGGCGTGCATCCGTGCGTCGCTGCGGTCCGGTCCCAGGTCGACGGGCACGTGCACCTTCCGCCGACCACTGGCGACAACATCGATGTACTGTGGAGACCTCACGCCCCACGTTTTGAGCAATTCGGCGGTACGTCCACCCGGCCTCCTGCATGCCCACTATACGCCCTCGCTCAAAGTCCGTCAACTGCACATACGGTTCACGTCCACGCTGTCGCGGCATGCTACCAGTGTTAAAGACTGCGATGGAGCTCCGTATGCCACGGCAAACTGGCTGACACTGACGGCGGCGGTGCACAAATGCTGCGCAGCTAGCGCCATTCGACGGCCAACACCGCGGTTCCTGGTGTGTCCGCTGTGCCGTGCATGTGATCATTGCTTGTACAGCCCTCTCGCAGTGTCCGGAGCAAGTATGGTGGGTCTTACACACCGGTGTCAATGTGTTCTTTTTTCCATTTCCAGGAGTGTACAAACAGTGCACGAAAAAACTGCAACTTTAAAATAAATGAAAATACAAAAAATACAAACAGTGCATTCTAGAGCCGTGTAACTGATTCATGAAGTTCTGCCAGGTGCTAATATCCCAAAGGCGACCACATACGCTAGACTGTAGTATATATTGCCAACAGTGAGAATATTTTGGGGACTATCAATGCTTTTCATCAATATTGCTACTATTGACACTACACCAATAGACGCCCCCAGACGGCCAATATATGGACGGTTTGACAATATTATTGAATTATTTCACTATGCCATACGCGTTTCGTCTTTTCTTGTGACTGCTGTCTCAGATAATGGAAAGTGTGGCTTCAGTTATCTGAGACTGTAGATGTGTGTGCAAGTTGCGTGTGCGCGCGCGCGCACGCGCGCGCGCGCGCGCGCGTGTGTGTGTGTGTGTGTGTGTATTGCTGACAAAGGCCTTAATGACCGAAAGCTATAATTGTGTGAATCTTTTTGTTGTGCCTATCGCGACTCAGCATCTCTGCTATATGGTGGGTAGTAACTTCCCTTCTCTAATACTGTTACATGAAAGTTTAATATACTGTTTGTGGTTTCTCAAACATGTGGCGAGTAATTGCATCGTTGAAACTCTGATTTTGTAGGCCTTGGTTGACTGAGTCGAAGGCTTTGGAGAGATCTAAGATTATGCCTGCTGTCTTCATTCCTTGCTGTAGTAGAGCATTGGTCTTTCCTAAATCCTTGGTATGTTTCTGTTAACAATTTGTTCTTTGTACTTACTTAAGGCAGGGATCAGTGATATTGGGCGGTAGTTTGCTACCTTTTTTGTATACCCTTCTTATGCACTAGTTTAACAATTGGACTTCTAGGACAAGTGCGTTCGCTAATACTACAGTTTATGCAATACATTGGTGGTTTTACTATTTCTTTTACGCATTTTTTAACAACTACACTCGACATACCACCCCATCCAGACGAGTATTTGTTCTTTAATTTGAGGATAGTCTTGGTTATATGATTTTCATTAACCTCATCGAATTCAAAACTTACTGCTTGAAGGGTGTCACTCAGTATCTCTTGGTACATTTCTAAACTGTGTGTTGGATTTCCTGTTGGTTATATGAAATGTATATTAAAAAGGATACATAAAGATTTTGGTTCATTTATAATATTACTGTCCTGTATAATGCATAAGGGTTTGATGTCGCTAGTTGTGAAGGCTTTTCGATACTTATTGAACAGTGTCCAGGATGCCTTGATTACATTTGTAGATTTCGAAATTTCATTACTGTGAACTTGTTTTCTAAGGTTTGAAAGTTCTGCTTTAAACATTTTCTTACCTGTGTTACATTGTTGTTTGAAAATGTGCAGTCCTGTTGATTTGCACAGGACATCTAGGTCGTGGATATTCTGCTTGAGTTACAAGAGTGGCTAGAGGTCTGAGTTTGTTATTTCTTCCACTCTGGCTGTGTATTGGCCCTGTCTCCAATTCTTTAATAGGGTGACAGGAATAAAAGTGTCTCATTAGGATGTTATAAAACTCATCCCATTTGTTATCTGATCCTGATGGCAGATTCTATCCCAGTTCTCCTCAGCTAGTTTAATTTTCAGAGGTTTGGTGTTACCATTGCTCATAAATCGTTTCTTTTCAAAAGTTTTTGGTACTATTTTAGGAGATGTTTTTCATTTTCTATCTGTTGTGCAAGGTGGTCTGAGTCGTGAATGTCTATGTTACTATACTTAACAGTGTATTCAGCAGTTTTGTAAATTATTGCATAATCTATCCTGGTAGAACTAGAATCTGAAACCCTGGTATCCATGGCGACTATATTTCTAAGATTGTATGAAGTTAATACGTCTACAAGTTTCATGTTAGCTATGTTGTTGGAGTTTTAATCAATGTTAAGGTCTCCAAGTATTGTAAGTTCATTAGGACCAAAATGGTTCAAATGGCTCTGAGCACTATAGGACTTAACAGCTGAGGTCATCAGTCCCCTAGACTTAGAACTACTTAAACCTAACTAACCTAAAGACATCACACACATCCATGCCCGAGGCAGGATTCGAACCTGCTAACGTAGCGGTCGCGCGGTTCCACACTGAAGCGCCTAGAACCGCTCGGCCACACTGGCCGGCCATTAGGACCAGTTTGCCTAATTCTGGTACTGAAGCTGTTGAGAAAATGGATTATATCTGCACAAGGTGGTCTGCATATTCCTATTACTTGATGTTTTACTACGTTGAATCCCTGCTCTTTTAGTTGAATTGCAATACCAGTTGTTTACAGTATCCCCTCTTCACTATATTACTCAATAAATGTAAGCTTCTTAGAGTGAAAATGTTCTCTCTCAAAGATTGCCACACCTCCACCCTCATGCTGTTACATAGAACAACTGTTTACCAGTAGGTAACCATCTAGCTTATAATTGTAAATTTCGTGACCATGTTCAATTAATACTAACACCTTGGCAAAAGGTCATTTACAAAGACCTGTAATACACTGAGTTCCTTTCTAAGGTACTGCACATTCAGATGTATTATGCTGAGTAATGCGGGTTTCTTCTCTGTTTACACGTCAGTGGATCTTGTAGTGTTCTGTGAAAGTGGAATCAAAATTATAGACTCTGCATACAATGATGTTGTAAATTTTCTACATGTGCATGGTATACATGTTGATGAATTGGAGCAGTTATTTTGTTTGCACATGAATGCAGAGCCAAAAGAGAAACAGGTTTAATGTGCATGTGAAAAGCAGAGTTTTTGTGGCACCCATTGGTGTGAAGGAGATACGTGTGAAATTTATTGCATATCAAAAAATCTTTTTTGGGAAATATTGCCCAGGTGCAAAGAAGATAAAGAAAGAATCTGATGACTTTTTTGAGATACTGCATCCAATGAACGATATTTAAATAAATAGTGTGCATACATAGTCTCAAACCGTGTTTGTGTTTTATTTCATACCTATCTCATTCTAGTCAGCAAATCGAGTGTAGTGTATGGAATATTGTTCAAACAACTCAGACAATGTGTGGAATATTGTTTACTTAAACAAGTTATAGGATACAAGGCAGTGTTTGCAAAATAGTTTACTTATTTAGTTAAAGAATTTGTCGGGCTACTGACTGCACTGTATGGAATACTGTATATTTAAACAATTTACAGGTTCCAAGATGGTGTATGGAATATACTTTATTTAAAGAATTTCTCAGGAAATCGATCACAGTATGGAATATTTAAACAACTACGGCACTTTTTTTTATTCTGATGGCACTTTGAAACGCTTAGTAAGCTTAGCTCATATGTGCTGCTAGAGTCAGAGATGTTAAGGCTCTTATCATTTATTTTGCTCACTTTTCGAAGCATACTGGTATCTAAGCACAAATGGGAAAATCAGAACAATTACATACCTAAAAGTTCATAACATATTTCGAAACTCACTGTCACTTTCTGCAGACAGATAGATCGCTAGAATCACAGTGGCAAACTGTTTTGCACAGATCAAGAAACTTACAGCAGTCATATGGCACTGACAGTAAACCCTGCGAAAGTGGTCTACAGATCTTGAATGGAATTAAGTGTGGTATAGTAGCCACCGTTTGGGGTCTCCCGTGTGTGTCTCTATTGTCAGAACTTCGCAATGAAGATCAAAACCACCCAGTGTCCTAATTAGAGATCACATTGCTAAATACCACCAACCATGGTCCACATTCAGCATCCTTTGATCTCACGGCCCCCTAACAAAGCATCAAGTGGCTTCCTGTCTCTATCTTTCTCAAGAGGCCACTCCCTGATTGTCTGCGTGAACCAACATCCAAAAACATGCAGATGGAGGTCTGCACCTCTGCTCGCCATTTGCACTACCCTTTCAAATTAATTGTTCAACAATTTACAGGAGTCAAATAGATCGCTTGAAACCCTCACTTCCACCTTATGATGATCCTTCTTCGTAATAAAACATATTTTAAACGTTTGAGTTATGCATATCAAGTAATGAAATTTCCACCAAATATAAATCATAGTGCTAAATATGTCCGAGGTCTTGTATGCACCAAAGTCTGAGAACGCAAACACCCTCCTCCACCACAAAGTTCTACTTAACATATCTGATGAAAAAGAAATCCTACCGATCATACAAACTAGCGATCCCGAGGTGGTCGCCATTTGCCATCTTAAGCGTAGCCGCCGATCGCACTGGCTGGGATAGAGACCCACACCAGAACAAATGCGTGCACGCAGTACAACTATAGAAAACAATAAATTGCTCAATCGGGAATTTGAGGTCGCGATTGGGTTTTTAAAAGTACTGTAGAATTCCTAAATTGGTTCTCGCTGCTACATTCGGAAGGAAGGAGGTTCAGATGGCTTGGAGCACTATGGGACTTAACATCTGCTGGCCGCGGTGGTCTAGCGGTTCTAGGCGATCAGTCCGGAACCGCGCGACTGTTACGGTCGCAGGTTCGATTCCTGCCTCGGGCATGGATGTGTGTGATGTCCTTAGGTTAGTTAGGTTTAAGTAGTTCTAAGTTCTAGGGGACTGATGACCACAGATGTTAAGTCCCATAGTGCTCAGAGCCATTTGAACCATTTGAACTCAACATCTGAGGTCATAAGTCACCTAGAACTTAGAACTACTTAAACCTAACGAACCTAAGGACACCACACAGATACATGCCCGAGGCAGGATTCGTATCTGCGACTGCAGTTGTCGCTCGGTTCCGGACTGAAGTGCCTAAAACCGCTCGGCCACTGCGGCCGGCAAGGAGGGAGGAAGGTGCGTGATGCAATAGAGGCAACAGCAAATTCGAAACTTCCTGACAGATTAAAACTGTGTGCTGGACAGAGACTCGAACTCGGGACCTTTGCCTTTCGCAGGAAAATGCTCTACCATCTGAGCTACCCAAGCATGACTCACAACCTGTCTCACAACAGGTTTGGAGAAGAGCGTCTGTGAAATTTGGAAGGTAGGAGACGAGGTAATGGCAAAATTGAAGCTGTGAGGACGGGTCGTGAGTCGTGCTTGAGTAGCTCAGCTCAGATGGTAGAGCACTTGCCCGCAAAAGGACAAGGTCTTTATTAGGTTTAAAACACATAAGAAGTCCAACACAGAGTCAATCACGCGATCAATTTTGTAATTGTATACTACAGTCACACCAGCTCGTAATACAACGCTCTTTAGCTAAGAATACTTTATACAATTTCATAACGCAGTTGCTGATAACTTTGGTGTCACACCTTGGCTTGTGATCCAACATAAATAAATTTATTACTCTACACTTGGTGGTCATCCACGTTAAACATTCTATTCCAACCGTCTTAACGCTGTTGGCGAAAAATGACTGTTTCTCTGGTTCCTGATGCTTCCATGTCAAAGCTTTCTCATATTCCTCTTGCTGTCATATACTCATTCCCATTTACAAGAATTGTCTTGCACCAAGCAGAAAACATACAAGTACTCCCTCAATTTCCCCGCATTTCGGCGTATTTTTCCTCAATTTATACATATTTTCCGTCAGTTTTTGTATTTTTATGTCACTTCTACCCATGTGACTATGACATCACTTTTCGTTCCTATTCTAAAATTGCTTGTAAATGTAGTTTCCAACACCTAGCGCAAATGCGCTGGTCCCACTGTACTCGAAAGCATCCAACCACATATCCTACAGCTGCAGTGCGTTTGCTCTGTTTTCTGTATTTCTGTGTCTGTGCATGTATCATGGATGGCTGCCATGAACCAGTCCCCTCTCGCCCCCCCCCTCCCCCTGCTTTATCCACCTTCTAACATAGAACATATCTCCAGACTAATGCATGGTTGGTCCACCTTCGAGCCCTATCCCAAATGCCTCTGAACATTGCTGTGGATTTAATGCACGGCAGATCCACCTTCAAAGCCTATCCCAGATATGGTATATTGTGGATCCCCATCCCAACATCACTCCGGATCTAACGTGTGTTGGATCCACACTCGAATACTAACTCGGGTCTATTCTGGGTCATGAGAGCCATCTGCGACACACGCACAGAAAACAGAGCAAACAGAAGTGTAAATATGTGATTGGATGCATTCGAGTACAGTGCAACCAGAAAAATAGTGCATTTGCCTGTATTGTTGGCAAATGTACTAAGCTCACTGGCAATTTCAGAATATGGGATGAGAAGTGGTGTCATGATCGCGTGGGTAGAACTGACATAAAATCGATAAAATTACGAAAAATGACGGAAAATACGTATAAATTGCGGGGAAATACGTCGAAATGCGTGGAAATTGAGGAAGTATTTGCATGTCTTCTGCATGATGCATGACAATTCTTGTACATGGGAATGAGTACATGACAGAAAGAGGAATACAAGAAAACGTTGACATGGAAGCACTGGGAACCAGGGGAACAGTCATTTTTCGTCGACAGCGATAAGACGGTTGCAATAGAATATTTAATATGGATGACCACCAAATGTAGAGTAATAAATTTATGTATGTCGGATCACAAGCCCCTGGCGTGACCCCAAACTTATTGGCAATCCCTTATAACTTTCTATCAAGTGCCCTTAGCTAGAGAGTGTTGTATTACCAGCTGAGGTGACTGCAGTATACAACTACACCATGGATCGTGTGTTTGACCCTGTGCAGTTCTGTTTAGGTGTTTCAAACCCCAACAAATAGTATTTAGAATGTGCTTCTCTGTACTCTCTGTCAATCACAACTGTGCGGTGTCGGCTAACAAACAGTTGCTGTATGGCAACTTTCTTCTGTATGTTAATCTCAAATGGAACGATCAGATTACACAAGTAACGGGTAAGGCGAACCCTAGATTGCGGTTTATTGGTAGAATCCTGAAGCGATGCAGTCCTTCAGCAAAGGAAATTGCTTACAATACATTAGTTCGTCCAGTCTTAGAGTATTGTTCGTCTGTACGGGACCCTTACCATTTGGGTCTGATTCAAGAGGGTGAGAAGGTCCAAAGAAGAGCGGCAAGATTCGTGACTCGTACATTCAGCCATCGCGAGAGCGTTACAAATCTCATAGACAGCTTGAAGTGGGACATACTTGCAGATAGACGACGCGCTAAACGAAAGGGGCTGCTCACTAAATTCCAAAATTCGATCTTCGCCGAGGATGAAGAAAAAAATGGTTCAAATGGCTCTGAGCACTATGGGACTTAACATCTGTGGTCATCAGTCCCCTAGAACTTAGAACTACTTAAACCTAACGAACCTAAGGACACCACACAGATACATGCCCGAGGCAGGATTCGTATCTGCGACTGCAGTTGTCGCTCGGTTCCGGACTGAAGTGCCTAAAACCGCTCGGCCACTGCGGCCGGCAAGGAGGGAGGAAGGTGCGTGATGCAATAGAGGCAACAGCAAATTCGAAACTTCCTGACAGATTAAAACTGTGTGCTGGACAGAGACTCGAACTCGGGACCTTTGCCTTTCGCAGGAAAATGCTCTACCATCTGAGCTACCCAAGCATGACTCACAACCTGTCTCACAACAGGTTTGGAGAAGAGCGTCTGTGAAATTTGGAAGGTAGGAGACGAGGTAATGGCAAAATTGAAGCTGTGAGGACGGGTCGTGAGTCGTGCTTGAGTAGCTCAGCTCAGATGGTAGAGCACTTGCCCGCAAAAGGCCAAGGTCTTGAGTTCGAGTCTCGGTCTGGCACACAGTTTTCATCTGCCAGGAAGTTTCACATCAGCACACACTCTGCTGCAGAGTGAAAATCTCATTCTGGAAACAGCACATACATCTGCAAGACAGAGCTCACTGCGATGTATTGATAAGCACTAAACACGACACAAAAATAAACCACAATCCAGTCCGTAGGAATAAGTTGTCATGACTAGATGTCAGAGATCGCCATCAATCGGGAATCTGATGTCCAGATTGAGTTTATCCAAGCACAGTAGAATTTATAAATTGGTTCTCTCTGCTACATTTGGAAGGAAGAAGGAAGCTTGTAGTGCGTGGTAGGATAGAGACAACAGCAAATACCACTGCAGGACAGAGTCCACTGCAATACATTGTGAAGCACTAAACACGATACACTTAAACCATAATCCAATCTGTAGTAGTGTTAGTTGTCATGGCTACATGTCGGAGATCACCATCAGTTGGAAATCTGACGTCGCAATTGGATTTTTCAAGCAATATAAAATTCCTTAATTGGTTATCTCCACTACATTCGGAAAGAGGAAGGCCCATTGCATGACAGAATAGAGTCAGCAGCAAATACCACTACAAGACATAGTCCACTGCAATGTATTTGAGAAGCACTACACATGAAACTGTGCTGCGCTAGTATTAGTCTTAGTTGTAGGAAAGGGGAATTTTGTCAAAATTCAGTAAAGTCGGGGTTGGGCGATGAAGCCTGCGGCCGCTGGCAGTGTGTGGTAATAGTCGGCAGCCAGTAGGCAAGACAGGGTAAACATGGCGCGGAGCTGCAGCGGCGTATTGCACGTACGATTTGTTTGGAGTGGAGAAACAGCGAGGCAGGGAACTGCAGCGTTGCTTTAAGTTATTGCGATGTATGAGGCGAGGCAGTAGGCCAGAGACGGGAGTGGCGATGTGTAAGTGTCTGACGTATGGGTATTTACCCCTGCCACAGTTTCTGTCTCTCTCTGACACTACGTCAGAAGCGAGGGGAAAAGCAGAATAAATAGTCAGGCACTTTTAGCTTGAGAGGTATGGCAGGTCAGTCAAGAGTCAGGACAGACCTGTGCTGGTCTTTGCCTATAGGGGCCAGTCTGGCAGCGATGTTGTAAATATTCTGTGTAACATGTACTTTGTTTCTATGTACTTGTTTCGGGCTGTACTCCGCCTCCGGGACACAACACCGGGGCGGGACGAAGGCAGCCGGGTACTTGGAGGTTGCACGGTCTGCCTGAAGGAGGGCAGTGACAGTGTTCTGCAGCGGGTCCAGGACGGACCACGTTCGCTTCACACCTGGCGTACCGGGGTCTGGGCGAGGCATACGCTGCGGGAGGCGTGGCAGTGCTGCAGCAGTGGCAAAGATAGTGGCGGCTGTTGCCAACCGGCAAGCATCCCTAGTGGCAAGTTGCAGCACAGCATCCAGGAGGGTGCGGTTTGAGTCCAGACCTGTCCTGGGAGCACCAGTGGCCGAGGGCCACGGGTGACCAGTACAACCACCTTCGTCCCATGGTTGGACAGAGTGGGCCAAATGGGGCGGAGGGCGGCGAGAACCAGAGACTGTAGCAGTTTCCGGGTTCGCGGGCAGCTACGCGACTCAAGACGCGACGCCTCACCGGGTGGCGACCGGGAGTGCGCGGCCGGCTTCCAGCTGAGTGACCTTGATGATGGCAGCAGCGGTGTCGGCATACCAGGAGTTGCTGAGCCAGCTGGATTCACGGGAGAAGTTGCGGGCAGTTCACTGACACCACACTGAACCCATCATAGTACTGTAAATTATGTGAATAAAGGAAAAGTTCCGAATACCGCTGTATCACTCTGCACTGCCCCTTGACGCTTTTGAACTTGTTCGACCTCCTGACTAGAAACGACGTGGTGGTCCCCGGCTTCAGCTGGGCGATCTTGAGCCTCGGGTTCGACCATCGATGGGCCGCAACAACACACTTAAACCACGATCCAGTCCGTAGCAGTAGTTGACATGACTAGATGTCAGGATAGCTGAAAACACTCACACACCCCACGTGTTCCTGTCCTGAGGTCCACATGCAGAGCGCCCACCCCCATGTAAAGCGCCACTGCCGCGTAAGGAGGTCGGTGAAAATTACCGTCGCAGCCGCAGTCGTGGACGCGCTTGTGTACCAGAATATACTACCATCGACCATGGAGAGCATCTGGGGATGCTGGAGTGGTAGGAATTCGAATGTTACCAATACCTCCAGCGCTAATGTCCATCACTTTGAATCTTCTGTCACGTAATACACATACGTCCGCTTCTGTCACGCTCTCCCAACACACTGGTCACTGCCCCAATCCTCACTACCATGGGCTAGATGGGACAGATCAGCGCATCCTTTGTAGTGCATTACTTGCGGTTACCGACTCCTTGTGACCACTGTTGCAGCCAGCCACCGTGCACTGCGAAACAAGCAGCTGCAGCTTGGACATACGCAGTAGTTTTAAACATTTCCATTCTGACGTAGATCACCCACTTTAAACGATCCACTTTACCCAATCCGAGGTAGCGATGTTGTTGACCATACATCTCGAATTTCTCATGCGAAATGTAGATTCCTCCCATTTATACCAGGTATGTTCGAAGATAGAAGAAATCGCACAATACACACGTTTTCACATCGCTAAAGTATCGTTACTTGTTGTGAAAATCCTGTACAGGACTATGGCATAAGTCATGTTCGCTCGAAGTATTCTTTCATAAAGTAGAAAAATATCTTTTCTTATCTGTCACGTTCTGCATATTAAACTCATTTTGGGCTCGTGATGAGGTGCTGAAATCTACCACTGTCACAGGACGCCTATTCACTTTCGTACTCTCTCTTACCGGCCGGCCGTAGTGGCCGTGCGGTTCTAGGCGCTACAGTCTGGAGCCGAGCGACCGCTACGGTCGCAGGTTCGAATCCTGCCTCGGGCATGGATGTGTGTGATGTCCTTAGGTTAGTTAGGTTTAATTAGTTCTAAGTTCTAGGCGACTGATGACCTCAGAAGTTAAGTCGCATAGTGCTCAGAGCCATTTCTCTCTTAGCGCTGAGAGGCACCCACTTGCCTTTCTCATACTGTGGCATCAAGCAGTCAGGCCTGCAAGATGAGTGGTTTGCCAAGCGAGTGGATTCTTCCTTAATTTATCGAGCAACATGAATTCTCGTATCTTACTATTTAGTTACAAATTATCCTCCTGCATGAATAATACGCAACGGAAACACGCATCTGACTATCAGTGATTTATAGAACTCTGACTGCACACTACGCACTAGCAATACCACATTTACTTTTTGTCTTTGATTTAACGGCTTTTATATAAATTCGGGACATTATGACAACATACAATTTAATGAAAAAGGCCACCAATCTCTTTCTATTCACTATCTGATTTATTCCTAAACACACAAATTCTACAACCTACAACAAAATCACATGAGAAATTCCGCCCAGTGGGCATGGCTTTACGTTAGTGAATCTCTATACTATGGTCTCGTAATCTATTTACCGCAACAGTGCACTCCCTGGATCGGATGGTGGATCTTTTATTATACCTCACACTTCGCCTCTCACAATCATCCTCACGAAACTTTCCTCCAGATCGAGCGATACAGAAGGAACAGGCATACCCACAAATCTTTCGAAACTACCTTGCTGCCCCCATGCAAAACACACATACCCAAATTACATGACATATACAACACAACAATATGAAATACAACACAAAGAACTGTTACTACATCATCACTTTCCGCTTTCCCACTTCAATCAATATCTATCCCAGTTTCACACGACACTGCCCCACTTTGTAATTCTACTTTCCTACTGTGAACTCTGGAGATAAACGCACGTCTTCCTGTGCAATGCAAGCCAAGTGGCGTTGCTGGAAAAACGGCCGACTCACCTTGATTCTCTCTCAGAGTTTAAATTTAGCGTCACACGGAATGATATTTCTTAAATACTTCAACTTATGATACACACGCTATTTCTTAAATATTTCAGCTTATTGTACACACGCTATTAATTCTTAAATATTTCAGCTTATTGTACACACGCTAGTATCTCAACTTATAACTACACGTGGGCTCATTGTGACCGTTGGTTTACTACAATCCCCTTAAAATTACCTGCCTCACTTTGTAATTTTCCCCACAAAAGTTCCTGGGAAAGAGAAATGATTAGTTCTAACTACTCTTAAATATTCCACATCCATACCAAGCCTCCACACTTTCATTACGGAGCACAACAAAAAAACAGGTCTTTACAGCAGAAGGTTCAGCGCCAGAGTGCCGAAAACATGGCCGTATTCCGGTTCTCTCGCACCTCTGTCGAAGTGGGAGAAGCACCTTGCTACCTTATTGGTCAGCCACATTTCAGACGCTCAAAGCTCTGGTAACTTCCATCTCTTTGGTCTCACCAAAGGTAGCCAAAGGATCGACTCAAAGATGATCATATATTCCGATTCACTATCTGTGGTTAGCAGACGACCATACATTCATTCATTTCACAGATCTCACCAAACTGGATGTAGGGATTTATTTTGAGGGAGTGCACATGTGATCAATTAAATAAATAAATTGTCATTCTTTCCCACACTGGTATCCAGCTTCGCTGTATTAATTGAAATTGAGTTACTTTTACACAAAAAATGTGTTGTTCTGACAAGAATTTCGTACCTATTTTCAATGTTGGGCGATACTGTACCCTTTCACCACCGGCTACCCATGCAGAAAAAAATGGCACGGTACTATCCTTGCAATGCGAGGGTAGTTCCGAACATTTTTTTAAGAAAACTGTATTAAAACAAACGTAGCAATTCATCAAAATAACCAGGAGGAGACCTTAGCCCCTGGTGACCTCAAATAGACGACCAAATTATTGACAGTTGTTGCATTATTGTACTCTCCACAATCCGGAGTAACGTACACATACAAATATATAACAATCCACATGACAAATAAAACATCACATCATATAAATGAAAAAATAATATTGAGATAAAAATTTGCTTTAGTTACTGGGATCTTCGTTATTTTTATGAGTAATCCAAATTTCAATAATTCTAAAACAAATAAAAAAAATACTAATTGTACTCATGAAATTTTAAATAGCTCACCGTCCAAACACAGAGCAAGTAATCTGACATTCATAAATTGCGCTGTAAAAACCCTTACACAGCAAAGTCTAAATACAAAACAAAATCAACAAAAGAAAAAAAATTTGTACACTAGTTACACGTAGAATGTCAGGCTCCATACCATTACTCTAAAATATACCTCAAACCTACAGAGAAATAAAGACTGAGAAGAGAAACAATGAAATATACC
Organism: Schistocerca nitens; assembly: GCF_023898315.1. Lineage (NCBI taxonomy): Eukaryota > Metazoa > Arthropoda > Insecta > Orthoptera > Acrididae > Schistocerca > Schistocerca nitens. The sequence goes on along the minus strand of NC_064617.1, from coordinate 923,127,859 downwards.
ACAAGTTACATACTGGTTACGTAATATAGTTCGTCTAAGACATCATGTCATACCTCATTAACTATCATCACCTAAACAATTGCCACAGCTACTCGACAGTGAGTTTAACCTTATCCTATATCCATCAGTACAAATACCTGCTGCTGAGCTAGTCAGTCCATCAACTTTGATCAATACTCGCAATAAATAGTTAGCAATAAGTGCTTGAATCTACCAGTAGCTCTCTTATCTTACTCTACTGTTCATTTCTCTGTTGTCACACATATAGACGACAAGAACTTGCATTTCGACTAGCCTTCGTTACACTTTAATGTGAAATATCACCACTGTGATAATAAAAATAAGTGGCTTCAGTCAAAACACCAACAAGATTATTACTATGCACGACATCAAAATACATCAGTTAATTCCGATATTTGTTGTGCAATGCAAACTCTTGTCCCCTGTGACAATCTTACTGATCAATGCTACATGAACCGCTACGTTAGTATTACGCCACTGGCTTATAATTAAAGCATCATTGTACCAAATATTCTAATAAACATGCTACGTGAACTTGGTAACCCAGAACAAACAAAAAAAAACACTAACTATTCTAAACACAAATATTAATAAAATACAATTACGCTTGCTGTCCCTTCAGGAATGAAACATATAAAAAAAACATATACACAATTACAAATACATTATTCCCTATCTTGCGAGTCACACGGAAACATTTCATTCTGTGATTTTCTTGGGGTCAAAAAGTTGCTGATAGTTTTCCTAAAACCACTGTCTCGGTGTCAAAGCTCTCCCATGGTTACCCGGACGAAAGTCTTTGAGTCACTCAATTCGGCATTTTGAACATGCACTGAACAGTAAACTGTATCTCTCATTAAACACAAATGTCATAGTCACTCTCAGAGTACCATCCACACGAATCTGTTCGTCCAAAAAATGGCCCTACAACTACTATTACCCACGGTTCTGTCCTTTCAGTTCATGGTGTAATTAAAAGTCGTAAGTTTCAACAAACAGCACTTATTCCCGCGCCAATTCCAGAAATATCTCCTACTACAGACGCAAATGTCAATGTCCCACTCTAGTTTCTTGCCTTCATACAATAATTGTTCACCAAACGACAACTGTCCTCTAAGTATACCAAGAGTCCCACATGCAATTCACAAAGCACACTTAACAAGTCACTGTCAAAAGTTTATGGATCCCACCATTCAGTGGTCAAGACACAACAAAACAATCGTCCTGTCTGCTACAGACAAAATCTTTTCCCCCACTCACAACGTGGAAACACCAGTCCTTCACTTTCCACATTATGGAAAGTCGCAGTCATCTTGTTTCACGGCTCCACAGTCCAGTACTAGTTATTAGCTGCTGGTAAAAAAAATGCTCGCCGGGCTCTGCCGCGCCTCGTCCATTCTGCAGTAGCGCCGCTGCGCGCGCCGTTGAGCAGAAGAAACCACCCGCTGTTGCCTCCGCGGGATACCTTCCCCAGTCGTAAGGGTGGTGGAACTCATGGATGGCCAGTGATACGTGCGTGTCGCCCCAGGCCGTTGACCTGCTGTAGCGGGCGCGTGGAGTGTACCTCGTCCGACAGTGGAGTGGGGAGTGCCGCGGCTGTGTCGCCTGTCGCCATGGCGACGTCAGCTCGGCCCGTTAGCGGTATGGGCGTTACGACACCCAATTAGCCAGATCTTCCGTGCATCTCGCAACATTACAGACAAAAGGAAATTCTTACATTAAAATTATACACCCTAGTTTTCTACACATACAACATCAACATTTATCTCTTTTCTATAGACAGCCCACACTCGTGCTATTCATTGTACCTGTCGTCCCTCATACAAAACATGAAAGTGTAAAAAAAAACAAAAGGAATAATAAACAATCTATACTGCTCATAATTACAATATCAAATAGTAGGCTACTCTATCATCCTATCACAGTGAAAGTGTTCGAAACTGTTTATTCTAAAACTACAATATACAATGAACTTTTGTGCTTGTGACAGACTGAAATTAATACCCCTTGAAAGTGCTCTAACAAAAAATAAGAATAATCCACAAGGCTCACAATTACCTACCACGTGTTATTAAATAGTAAACTACTTTAACATCCTAACACAACAAACATTTTAGAAACTGATGACTCTAAATCTACAACATACAATGCACCTTTGTGCTTGTGACTGACTGAAATTAGTATCTTTCTATATATTTTACCTTTTTTTTATTATATATAACAACATTTCTAGGACATGTATGAACCATCCACATGATGTCAGATCCTGACCTGCCATCGAGGTTCATCCCAATCAAACAATACATAATAATGTTTTAGTTACAGATCGGTAGCATCCCCTTTACAGGAGTGTGCGCATTGATCAAACTACTCTACGACTCTCACTCACCAGACATCACACTCTCATTCAATCCATTAATACACTAACAGAATAGGTCTAGAAGTCAGCTAACCTTAACACCACCACACTCACGACAACATACCATACCTTTGCTCCCTTATACTCAACCACATAACACATGAAGCTGTTTCGGAGATAGCATTCCAGTCTCCGAATTCGTCCTTTCACTCTGGCACCTCTCTCCATCGGCTTACCTCTGCATTCACTTTATGCTAAATATCAACTTAGAATCGCGACATTTCATCTAAGAACAAAAATACACAAATTAATCAACCTGCAAAAATAACTGTACACATTCTTGGTACCGTTTTGATTGGTTATACTGGTACCAGGCTTCAACAACAACAAAAAATATTATTTTTGCCAAATCGCATATTTTATGGTAAGAATTAGATTTTACATTTATATTACATCTTACGTCAGTATTCCACAACGTTCCCCATCTGGGTCTCATACTCCCTTTACGTCCTTTCACATTGTGCAGTTGTCCTCATCTCTTCATTCGTATTTCGGCTCTCCGTCCGTCCATTACTCCATCATTTCCTGGTCTTCCTTCGCCATTGGCATCAATCTCTATCGCAGCATACACAGGCCTCTCTGTAACATACATCTAAGACATCTCCACATTATTCAATTCTACTCACCTTTATTTACCACTGTTTCATCACGTCGAATCTCTCTTTATTAATCCCCTTGCTTCACGTCGCTTCTCCTCATATACCACCTTTATCCACTACTATTTATCACGTCGCTTCTCTATCTACCATCTTTATTCACTCATTAATCATCACGTCGTTTCTGATTGATCCTCATTCATATGACAAAAAATACGTACATACACCACTCTGTCGACTCCTGTTCATGACTCATTTGACCGGTCTATTCCGTCACACTTCCTGACATCCCGCCTGAAAATTCTTATGTTCGATTTGACCCTGCACAACGTTACACACCACCAATAAATACACTGACTATCTACCATAAATTGCCTACCTTAGATCTATCCTTAACTTTTCCATAATTTGATGTTAGAAATGTGATGAAGCCCACGAGATTGTTTTCCCTTGATCGTCTCAATCAGTACAGCATTTTCATGGACAATCCGCCTCACTCTGAATGGTCCACTATACACAATAAAGAATTCGCTAGTTAGGAATCTGTGCTTCTTTGATAATCGATGAGTTTTTATTAGAACCTTGTCTCCTACTGCCAATTCGATCTTACGGATCTTTCCTTTCTGCTTCTCCTGCCTATCCTTAGCTGCTTTCTTAATTCGCTCTATCGCAACCTTAACAATTTCTGTGTGCCTCTGCTTTCCTGATCGCGGAAAATCTACCAGCTCCCTGACTCGATCTGGTGGTGGTTCATTCTTTAGCACCGTAATTGTTGATAAACCAGTTGCTCCATGTGGTAGCTCATTGAGGATGTCCTGAAAATCTTTGAGAAAAATACTCCAACTTCTGTGTTGCCTATGGCAATAGATCTTACACAACTTTCCCAGTTCTTTTACCACTCTTTCACTGGGGTTACTTGCAGCATGGTATCGGGATATGAACACCGGTTTTATCCTTCTTCTCTTCAGTGTGGTTAGCCATTGTCTGGATCTATATTGCGGTCCATTGTCAGCAATGAACTTTTCTACAGTCCCTACTTCTCGCAAAAAGTTTTTAACGATCGCTGCTGCTACTGTCCTTCCCGTCGCACGTTTCAATGCGGTAAAAGTCACATACTTTGACACCAATTCCACTGCTACTAAAACATATCTATATCCCTGCACTGACCTAGGTAGCGGGCCAAACAAATCTGTTGCTCCGAATTCCCTCAATCTACCTGGCACTATCGGAAAAAGCGGTGCTTTGCATGAGATAGTTAACGATTTTGCCTTCTGGCACAATTTGCAACTACCAAGCACATTCTTGATCCTCCTCTCCATACTAATGAAATAAACTGATTCCCTTAACTTCTTACAGCATTTCCTTGCCCCGTAATGCCCGTAACTTAGGTGCGTGTACCAGATCAACTTGTTGACTATTTCATTTGGTATACACAACACCCAGTCTTGTGTGTTCGGATTTCTACAGAAGAAAAGGACCCCGTTCTGAATTGTATAAAAACGTGCTATATTGGCATCTAAGTTCGCTCTAACTCTGTCCTTCACCATTCTCCATGACGCGTCTTTATCCTGCTCTTTCGCGATATTTGTGAGTACCGTCCCTATGTATTTCTCGAACGGCACGCCCTGCATATACAATATATCATATTTGTTCTCGTTTACCTCCTCATCAAAGCATTGACCATGACCTACTGGGTTCCTTGACAACGCATCTGCCACTATATTCTGTGGCCCAGGAATATACATGACCGAAAACTGAAACTCCTGTAAATAGAGTGCCCACCTAGCGAGTCGTCTATGGTTAAGTTTGGCCGACATCAGAAACTGTAGTGACTTGTGGTCAGTATAGATTTTAGTATGCTTTCCATACAAATAGTATCTAAACTTACTAAAACCCCATACTATTGCCAAAGCTTCAAGCTCAGTTACCGTGTAATTTCTCTCAGCTTTGCTAAGCACTCGGCTCGCAAATGCAATAGGTTGTTGTATCACTTCTCCTCCTTGCTCTTGCTCTTGGAACAATGTTACCCCAAGTCCACTACGGGAACTGTCCGTGGCCATACAAAACTCTTTCCCTAGGTCTGGATGCCTGAGAAGAGGTGCCGATAGCAGTGCCTTCTTTAACGCCTCATACTCTTCCTGCGCGACAGGGTCCCAATTCCATACCGTTTTCTTTCCAGTCAGCTGACATAGTCTGGGTGTCGCTGCACCCCCAATCTTAATGAACCTCCTGTAAAAATTGATTAATCCTAAATAACCCCGTAGCTGATGTTTTGTTCTTGGCACCGGAAAATCTCTGATTGCTTCGAGTTTGTCTGGATTTGGTCTTATTCCCTCTGGTGTCACAATGTGACCTAGAAACTCGATTTCTTTTCGTCCAAATTCTGACTTTCCCAAATTCACGGTCACCCCATGTCTCTCCAGTGCACCAAGCAATATGCCTAACGTTCTATTGTGGTCTTCCCAGTTTCTTTCGGCTATCAGGACATCATCCACGTACTGTGTTACCTTGTCTTTTATTTCATTAGGAATGACAGTATTTAGCGCTCTGATAAATGCCGCGGATGATACATTTAACCCAAATGGTAGTTTCCGGAACTGATACGATTTCCCGTAGCACAAGAAAGCAGTGTATTTTCTACACCCCCTGTCTAACTCCACCTGCCAGAAACTCATTCTCAAATCAACTGAGCTGAGAACTCTGATCCCGTGGAACTTTTGTAGCAATTCGTCAAGTGTCAGCGGCCGATCTGTCTCTGGCTCTATTATCTTATTAATCCTTCTTGCGTCCAAAACTAATCTAATTGACCCATCCTTTTTTTTCAACACAAACTAAAGGACTGTTGTACGGACTGGATGCTGGTTCGATAATCCCTTGTTGTAGCATGCTTTCGATCTCAGCTTCCACTCTTTCTTTGTACACCACAGGTATCGGGTACACTTGGGCCCTAAACTGTTTATGTGGCTTGACCTTGAATCTATACACAAAATTTCTTATTGTACCCGCAGCATGTTTAAATACCTTTCTATTCTCGTATAAAATTTTCTGCAATTCCCCGTAGACCGTGGTCCCTCGTAAATGCCAGATTTTCTCCCTGATCTCCTCCTCCAAACATTTATGAATTTCCTTCTTCTCTTGTTCGAACCCCGTATTCTGTGCCTGTTTACCGGACTTTACCGCCAGACATAATGCTAAGTGTGCGTTATCTTTACCATGTAAGCAATCGTCGAATCTTAATGTAATTTCCTCCGAATCTCGTTTCAACTCCATCGAACCATTTCTCATGTTAACGACTGCTTTATATTGGTTCAAAAAATTAACGCCTAATATCCCTTCAACAGTTAGAGATGACACAATCATGAACACTGTACTAAACCTCTTCGCCTGGCACACGAAGTCTACCTGCGCTTGTAACTTCACCTCAATTCCCTTTCCTGTAATTGCCCCTCTCACTGTTGTCCTGTGCAATGGCAACGTTGGCCATGGTTTTGTAAGACTACAACACTTGAACACATCTTCCCTCAAAACACTCATTACACTGCCTGTGTCGATGACACAAGGTACGATTATATTATTTATTTCTACGCTAATTATTGGGTGGACTTCACTCCCCACATCTCCTACCTCCTCTAACAGATTCTCCCTTAGTTTTCCGTAAGCGATATACCTAATATTTACATCATTAATAGTCCTGGTTTGTACCCGTCTATCAAGTAGTCACCTTCTTGTCCCTCCGTCATTGTGACAATGGTTGTCCTGTCGTGAACCCAATAACTGCCTATCCTCTCTTCGCCCATCATTTTCATTTTCCCTTCTTCTTCCATCTCTGTCCCATCTTCTATTTTCCCGGTTTGCCGGTCGATATCCCCATGAATTCTGCCCCCTATTTCCTCGCCATCTTCCATTTCCGTCATTCCTCTGATTCCATGCTCTCCTGTCATTCTGATAGTTTCTACTGTTCCTATCCTCAACTCTGTCTGACCTATGAGTCATGTCGCCGTTCACAATGTTGCTCTCATTACCCAGTTCCTGTAAGAAGTGCTGAAATGACGCAGAATCGTTCAAGCCTCTGCCTGCTATCACTATATCTCTGCGCAATCTCACTGGCAACTTCGTTATACAGATCCTAATGAGCTCCCCAGTTTCGTATGGCACATCCAAATACCTGTTTCGTCTCAGTATTTCCTGATAGCACGACACTGGATCTCTTATACCACCTTCGTTACAATTTGGCATCATCAATATGCTTTGCTTAACCTGGTCCTGCTTACTTTTCGACCAGAATTCATTTAAAAATTTGTCACAAAACATCTTGTAGCTACTACAGTCTTTAATAACTTCCTGCATTTTCGCTCTAGCCTCGTCCCTCAAATGGTTACACACAAACTTCATTTTGAGGAGCGGTCCCCACGATGAAGGTAATGAATCTTGAAATTGAGACAGCCACAGGCATGGATGTTGGTAATTATCAGAATCCGGAAAACAAGTGTACGTTTGTACCGACACGAAGTGCCTCCTACATTCTTCTTCCGCACTTATGTTTTCCGACCTTGGACTATACCCAGTTGGGTTTGCCACCTGTTTTATCCGACACAATCGTTCTTCTAGCTCTTCCTCTTTCTGCCTATTTTCGTCTTTTGAATTTATCTCACTCTCCCTCCGCAGTCTACCTGGTGGTGTTTTACCTTCGCTTCTGCACGCTAATTGCAACTGTGCTAGTACTTCCCTATGTTTCCTATTTGTTTCTAATTGTGCCTCTTTAAACTGTAACAGTGATTGTATCTCCTCCTGGTCGGCATAAACCTCTCGCTGCGTACTGTCAGAGCCCGTTTCGCCTCTTATACTGATCTTTTCTACATCTGCGCTTATCGTATTCATTCTGACCACTACCTCCGCAACTTCATCCCTGTGTTTATTTAGCGCCATTTCCTGCCGTGTGACTTGAGCTTCCACGCTGTCTAATGCCCCTTGTTTATCTGCAAGTAAGTCCTCCACTATCTCTTTGATTCGCTCATCCGGCCACACGCCCCTATGTTCTGTAATATCGCTCTCTATTGCACTTATTCGTACCTCCAAATTATTGACTTTTCCTTTCACAGCATCACATTCTTGCTGCACCACATCCAGATTCTTCTCCCCCTCATCTAACCGATTATTAACTGCGGACAGACGCTCATCGATAACTGTGTGTAGCTTCCTCATTGCCTCTTTATTTCCCCTATCCATTGCTTCCAATCTCTCCTTAGTCTCCCTATCTCTCTCCTTATTATCTCTATTGATTGCTTCTAATCTTTCGTTATTTGCTTCCAATCCTTTCTTAGTTGCTTCAAATCGTTCCTTATTCTCCCTATCTCTCTCCTCATTCTTCCTATCTCTCTCCTCATTCTTCCTATCTCTCTCCTCATTCTTCCTATCTCTCTCCTTATTATCTCTCACCAAACTCTGTAACAACTGTAGCATCATATCGTCATTTGCAACTTTCGACGCGCTCACCTCGTTCGCCTGTGAAACCGTAGCCTCGCTAAGAGTAGCTGCACTTTCACTGCATACCTGTCCTAATCTCGGCTCGCCCGCGTCGTCGGGAAAGGCCCGCGTTTGTGGACAAAGCCCGCCGCATAAAGGATCACCCAGGAGCGGTCCAGTGAACAATTCAACCCCTTCCGAGTGTTTGTCTTTCTCGCTCGTTAACACATGGTCAACAGCTACTTCCTGCTGCACTGCTACGTTCACGCCAGAATCGCTATTCTCCATGGTGACTACACTTTTAGACTGCGACCTAGTTACTACGGACATTACGCAAAAAAAATTATACCACGATCTTCCAGCCTTGTACGATATAGCAATTAAAAAAAATAAAAGATCCTCACCAATCCAGAAAGAAATTGCAAACAAAAAAAATTTACTTCTTAGCGCTATCACAATATATTCCATCAAAAAATAAAAAAAAATCTTAACAGCAATAATCCTGGCAGGGTCGAAATTATGAGAGGCACCCACTTGCCTTTCTCATACTGTGGCATCAAGCAGTCAGGCCTGCAAGATGAGTGGTTTGCCAAGCGAGTGGATTCTTCCTTAATTTATCGAGCAACATGAATTCTCGTATCTTACTATTTAGTTACAAATTATCCTCCTGCATGAATAATACGCAACGGAAACACGCATCTGACTATCAGTGATTTATAGAACTCTGACTGCACACTACGCACTGGCAATACCACATTTACTTTTTGTCTTTGATTTAACGGCTTTTATATAAATTCGGGACATTATGACAACATACAATTTAATGAAAAAGGCCACCAATCTCTTTCTATTCACTATCTGATTTATTCCTAAACACACAAATTCTACAACCTACAACAAAATCACATGAGAAATTCCGCCCAGTGGGCATGGCTTTACGTTAGTGAATCTCTATACTATGGTCTCGTAATCTATTTACCGCAACAGTGCACTCCCTGGATCGGATGGTGGATCTTTTATTATACCTCACACTTCGCCTCTCACAATCATCCTCACGAAACTTTCCTCCAGATCGAGCGATACAGAAGGAACAGGCATACCCACAAATCTTTCGAAACTACCTTGCTGCCCCCATGCAAAACACACATACCCAAATTACATGACATATACAACACAACAATATGAAATACAACACAAAGAACTGTTACTACATCATCACTTTCCGCTTTCCCACTTCAATCAATATCTATCCCAGTTTCACACGACACTGCCCCACTTTGTAATTCTACTTTCCTACTGTGAACTCTGGAGATAAACGCACGTCTTCCTGTGCAATGCAAGCCAAGTGGCGTTGCTGGAAAAACGGCCGACTCACCTTGATTCTCTCTCAGAGTTTAAATTTAGCGTCACACGGAATGATATTTCTTAAATACTTCAACTTATGATACACACGCTATTTCTTAAATATTTCAGCTTATTGTACACACGCTATTAATTCTTAAATATTTCAGCTTATTGTACACACGCTAGTATCTCAACTTATAACTACACGTGGGCTCATTGTGACCGTTGGTTTACTACAATCCCCTTAAAATTACCTGCCTCACTTTGTAATTTTCCCCACAAAAGTTCCTGGGAAAGAGAAATGATTAGTTCTAACTACTCTTAAATATTCCACATCCATACCAAGCCTCCACACTTTCATTACGGAGCACAACAAAAAAACAGGTCTTTACAGCAGAAGGTTCAGCGCCAGAGTGCCGAAAACATGGCCGTATTCCGGTTCTCTCGCACCTCTGTCGAAGTGGGAGAAGCACCTTGCTACCTTATTGGTCAGCCACATTTCAGACGCTCAAAGCTCTGGTAACTTCCATCTCTTTGGTCTCACCAAAGGTAGCCAAAGGATCGACTCAAAGATGATCATATATTCCGATTCACTATCTGTGGTTAGCAGACGACCATACATTCATTCATTTCACAGATCTCACCAAACTGGATGTAGGGATTTATTTTGAGGGAGTGCACATGCGATCAATTAAATAAATAAATTGTCATTCTTTCCCACACTGGTATCCGGCTTCGCTGTATTAATTGAAATTGAGTTACTTTTACACAAAAAATGTGTTGTTCTGACAAGAATTTCGTACCTATTTTCAATGTTGGGCGGTACTGTACCCTTTCAGCGCAACAGCACAGAGAAGTTGTAAATATAAGGTTTATACTACTATCAGTTTATAAATTCGGTAATACATCTGATTTTATTACGATGGTCGTCTCTCTCTGTATAGGCGAGAGATTCAAATATCGTTAAAAGATATTGTCGCAACGAAAAAAACGTCTAGGCAAGAATCCTATCCGTGGCGCACTAGCCATCACCTCCATCCACCAGGCAGAATGTCACTGATATCAAATTGATAGGCTAACTAATTAAACTGATCATGAGTCACTTTACACGACGAGTCATTTTTCTTTCTCAGTAGTCGAATTACACTCACCAGGTAGTTCAAATGGGAATCGCTGGAGCAAAGACGATGTTCTTTTCGAGGAACACTGTTGAGAAGCGATATTTGAAGCCGACCACAGGAGGACTCTACTGCCAGCAACATACTGGGTGATCAAAAAGTCAGTATAAATTTGAAAACTGAATAAATCACGGATTAATGTAGATAGAGAGGTACAAATTGACACACATGCTTGGAATGACATGGGGTTTTATTAGAACAAAAAAAAATACAAAAGTTCAAAAAATGTCCGACAGATGGCGCTTCATCTGATCAGAATAGCAATAATTAGCATACCAAAGTAAGACAAAGCAAAGATGATGTTCTTTACAGGCAATGCTCAATATGTCCACATCATTCCTCAACAATAGCTATAGTCGAGGAATAGTGTTGTGAACAGGACTGTAAAGCATGTCCGGAGTTATGGTGAGGCATTGGCGTCGGATGTTGTCTTTCAGCATCTCTAGAGATGTCGGTTGATCACGATACACTTGCGACTTCTGGTAACCCCAAAGCCAATAATCGCACGGACTGAGGTCTGTGGACCTGGGAGCCAAGCATGACGAAAGTGGCGGCCGAGCACACGATCATCAAATGGCTCTGAGCACTATGGGGCTTAACATCTATGGTCATCAGTCCCCTAGAACTTAGAACTACTGAAACCTAACTAACCTAAGGACATCACACAACACCCAGCCATCACGAGGCAGAGAAAATCCCTGACCCCGCCGGGAATCGAACCCGGGAACCCGGGCGTGGGAAGCGAGAACGCTACTGCACGACCACGAGATGCGGGCCAGCACACGATCATCACCAAACGACGTGCGCAAGAGATCTTTCACACGTCTAGCAATATGGTGTGGTTCTAATAAAACCCCATGTCATTCCAAGCATGTGTGTCAATTTTTACCTCTCTATCTACATTATTCCGTGGTTTATTAAGTTTTCAAATTTATACTGACTTTTTGATCACCCGGTACATTTCGCGTAAGGACTGCGCTATTAAAAACACAATAACAACTACTATGTTACCGTCATCCTGCATAAAAAGCTATCTTGATTCTACAGGTGCTGATAACGTTACGATTTCTGGTAGAAATACTGTCCGCAATTTAGTGTCAAGTCTATCCTGTCAACGAGATTCTTGCGTTGGATCCTATGGAGATGTCTTTTAATGATTACAGTCACTGGTGAATCATATTCTTGCCATTCTCATATCTCGAAACGAGTCACCTTTTTCGAACCTTTCTACCAGAGGAAAAACTTCACAGCGGTAGTTTTAGACAGTCCCTCTGTATCTTGTAACTGCTCCTAAGTCTCTGCCCCGCCCTCCCTGCACCTTCATCCACGTGATCAGGAAAATTTTAAGTCGCAACCGAACACAAGTCAGAGAACGCTATATCTACCACCCTCTGCACCCTGTGGAGAGAAAGGTTGAGGTGAGTTAATGCGACAGGACCCCATTTTTTGACTACTCAGTGGATATGGATATGGAGTCATTTTGTCGTAGCTCCGCCAATGGTGTACCATTAGTAAGGCCAGCGCCAAAACGATGCTTTCCCTGCAAATCAGGATAGTATAAAAGACTTCAAGGGAACTGAAAGAAGGAAGAAAATTTTGCTAATGCATTGCTGTTCGTCTCCATACTACTTACATGTACTACAGTCTGAAGGAGATCTGCATCCATTGGGGTGCATTCACGTCTGTCACCCAAACATTCTCTTTGCCATCGTTATTTTGTACCATCCAACAAAGAAAAACTACGAACTACAAAAGCTCCGCTAACTTCATCCAACAGAGAACTGACAAGATTTTACCGCATTCCTCTTTTCCTATACAGGGTGAGTCACCTAACGTTACCGCTGGATATATTTCGTAAACCACATCAAATACTGACGAACCGATTCCACAGACCGAACGTGAGGAGAGGGGCTAGTGTAATTGTTTAATACAAACCATACAAAAATGCACGGAAGTATGTTTTTTAACACAAACCTTCGTTTTTTAAATGGAACCACGTTAGTTTTGTTAGCACATCTGAACATATAAACAAATACGTAATCAGTGCCGTTTGTTGCATTGTAAAATGTTAATTACTTCCGGAGATATTGTAGCCTAAAGTTGACGCTTGAAACCTCCGACGTTCAGTTGCGTGTTGTAACAAACACGGGCCACGCTCGGCGAGCAGCATCTGCAGGGACATGTTTACGATGACGACCGTGTTTACGAGTGTGGCTGTAGTGCACTGTTGTGGTTTGGTCTAGCTGTCGCAGTGTCCGCATGTAGCGCTTGCTGCTATTGTTATTCTGCATTCGCTTCCGCACGCACACCAACTGTAGTACACTGTGTTACCAGACGTCTGTGATAGTGTAGTGTTGTAGGAACTGTGACCATGGTTTATTCGAACTCTGAAAAGGCGGAGATGATACTCATCTATGGCGAGTGTCGACGAAATTTAGCTGAAGCCTGCAGGGTGTATGCAGAACGGTACCAGGACAGAGAGCATCCAACGTGCCGCACATTGCAAAACATCTACCGCCAACTGTATGCAACAGGTATGGTCGTAGCACGCAAACGGGTCCGTAACAGGCCCGTCACAGGAGAAGCGGGTGCAGTTGGTGTGTTAGCTGCTGTTGCCATGAATCCACACATGAGTACACGGGACATTGCGAGAGCCGGTGGACTGAGTCAAAATAGTGTCTTGCGCACACTGCATCGTCACCGTCACCCGTTTCATGTGTCGCTACATCAGCAATTACATGGTGATGACTTTAATCATCGAGTGCAATTCTGTCAATGGGCATTAACAGAGAATGCGTTGCAGTTCTACCTGTTTACCGATGAAGCGGGTTTCACAAACCACGAGGCAGTGATCTACGGAACATGCATTACTGGTCCGTGGACAATCCTCGCTGGCTCAGACAGGTAGAGCGACAGCGACCGTGGACTGTAAATATATGGTGCGGAATCATTGGCGACCACCTCATTGGTCCTCACTTCATTGCAGGGGCCCAAACAGCTGCAACATACATCGCGTTTCTACAGAATGATCTGCCAACGTTGCTCGAAAATGTCCCACTGGAAACGCGTCGACGTATGTGGTATCAGCATGATGGTGCACCTGCACATTCCGCAATTAACACTAGGCTGACCCTTGACAGGATGTTCGACGGGCGTTTCATAGGACGTGGAGGACGTATAAATTGGCCAGCCCGTTCTCCTGATCTTACACCTCTGGACTTCTTTCTGTGGGATACGTTTGTAAGTAGGCTGTCTAGGTTTTTTTATTAGTAACGCCAACTCTGTATGAAAATCACTGGTTGTGCTGTGTGCAGTCTGTGGCTGCTTTGCATTGTTGTAATACTCGCCATTGTAGTGTTAGGCAGCCGGCTGTGAACAGCGCGTAGCGTTGCGCAGTTGGAGGTGAGCCGCCAGCAGTGGTGGATGTGGGGAGAGAGATGGCGGAGTTTTGTAATTTGTCATGAACTGCTATATATATGATGATATGAAGGTAAATACATTGTTTGTTCTCTATTAATATCTTTCATTTGCTAACTATCCCTATCAGTAGTTAGTGCCTTCCATAGTTTGAATCTTTTATTTAGCTGGCAGTAGTGGCGCTCGCTGTATTGCAGTAGCTTGAGCAGCGAAGATTTTTGTGAGGTAAGTGATTTGTGAAAGGTATAGTTTAATGTTAGTCAGGGCCATTCTTTTGTAGGGAATTTTGAAAGTCAGATTGCGTTGCGCTAAAAAAAAAATATTGTGTGTCAGTTTAAGCACAGTCGTGTATAATTGTTCTAAGGGGAAGTTTCATATGTCGACCCTTAGCCGAGGATACCTCACTGGAATCTTCTGATTTTTTTTTTCTTGTAGTTTGTGTAATTAGTGTAGCTTTTGTTTATTGCTAGCGCGTAATTGTAGAGAGAATCTCCTTTGTAGTTGCAGTCTTTCATTGTTGTACAGTAAAACAGGTGTGGCACGCATGTAGATTTGCACCAAGTATTTCGCAGCTGCAATTAACTAGATATTATTTTCAGTGTTATGTTAATGTGTTCTCTTATTTTTGCTCTTCAAATTGTGCTTTTCTGTGTTGTCGTGTGAAATACTGTGACAATAATGGCGTGTGAAAAACGTAATACTAGGCTCCAAACTAAATTGAGAAATGACAGTAAAGACGAAAGCAGTGTGTTAGCGCCGCAGAGTAATGAATTAACTAATGTTCAAAGTAGTAATTTGGTAATTGTGCATAGGGAAATGGAGCGGGCGGCAAACAATGGTGTAGACAGTGAAACAATTAGAGAACAGGGTAGCATTATCGATCGATCGGTCGGCAATAGCTCGGCTCAGGAATCCGAAATGACACGACACGATCTCGCAAATACTGTAGACTCAGGTTTTGGGTCCTCACCGTTTTCTCAAATGAGTCAAGACACATTTTCTGCTTGTCAAAATGTGAATGTTGCCGGTGCAACTTCACTGCCGAATAGCACTGAGGAACATGTTTCAGACACCAGTGCACTGTTATTACAATTAATGCAACAAATGGGACAAAAGCTTCAAAAGTTAGACACATGGAACAACACCAGAGACAAACACAGCAACAGTTAGACTCAGTGGAACAAAATCTTAAAAAGTTAGACGCAATGGAACAAAATCTTCAAAAGTTAGACACCACGCTTGAACAAACACGTGAAGATTTAACTACTGAGTTACATAACATTGAATCGAAATGTCAAAAAGTCTGCAATGACGTAAAAACACAAATTTGTGAGCATTTTCAACCTATTTTTTCGCGGCATGAAAATGCATTACAGAATCATGAAGCAGCCATAAAAGAACTGCAAACTATTCTTCATGAAAATCATGAGACCTTTCAAGCTAAATTTGACTCAGTTGCATCTACCGATTCGGTTACGCAACTTGCAAAAACTCAGGAAAACTTAAAGGACACAGTAGATACTCTGAAACTTGGTTCAGAAAAACACACTGAGGAAATAAGTACACTATCGGATAAAGTAGCCGAACTTTCAGATCAGTTCACTAACTTATCTACAAAGGTAGATGATGATCTGAATGACACAACACCTGTAGCCTTCACTGACACTGAAGAGTATGAACAAATTAGAAAATTCAAACAAAATCAGAATCAAATAAATACGCAACACCAAAGAGAAATCCGCGAAGTACAAGATCAGCTGACACAGGTAATTCAAGAATTACGTATTTCAGAGGACACTCGCGCTCCAACACGGGAAGAGGGACTTAGAAATACAGAAAAGACGCAAAATAATAACACAGGGCATTTCGGAAGTTATGAAAGAAATTGGCAATGTGCACCGAATTTTGAGATGGAACCGCCGAAACGACGTAACAATGACCGATATGCGACTCGCCGACATGATGACTTTGACTATAAGCTTTTTATTACTACACGTAAATT
This sequence comes from Schistocerca nitens, assembly GCF_023898315.1. Taxonomy (NCBI): domain Eukaryota; kingdom Metazoa; phylum Arthropoda; class Insecta; order Orthoptera; family Acrididae; genus Schistocerca; species Schistocerca nitens. The sequence continues at coordinate 923,111,419 of NC_064617.1, read as the reverse complement.
CAAAACATTTAAGAATTCTGGCAATGACATTCATCCACAAGCATGGCTCCATCAATTCTCTCATTGTTTTCCTCCCAACTGGTCATTAGAGCACAGATTAGAATTTATGTGTGGCTACTTAGAGAATGAACTAGCTGTAAGAATGCGATCGGTCATTCACGATTGCCACAGTGAAGGAGAATTTTACCATGCCTTCCTCTCAGCGTATTGGTCTCAAGCTACACAAGACCGAGTAAAACATAGCATCATAATGATGAAACACTTCGAACAATCTGAATTTTCCAGTCTTGTGAAATATTTTGAAGACATGTTACACAAGAATCAGTATCTTTCAAACCCATACAGCCCCTCAGAACTCATCCGCATTTGCTTAATCAAACTGCCTGAACATTTACGACATATTATTTTGGCAGGACGTTGCAAAGACGACATTGAAGCATTTCAAGGACTCTTACAAGAACTGGAAATTGACACTGACAATCGCGGAACGCACGAGCACAACCATTACAGATCACATCCGTCGCAATTCCGCGATGAAAGAAATAATAACTGGACGCGACAAGGCTATTCTCACAACACAAATCGTGACCGAAACAGACACCACCCGTATGACAACCGTTGGCAGAGTAGTAATAAGTACAGGGAAAGATCACCTCTCCGCGGTAATGACTATCACAGAGACAATCAGAGGAACAGACAATATGGGAACCAAAACAGTTATTATTACGGGAGACAGAATAACTTTAGACGCAACGGTCCACCGTGCAGTGATAATTCAGGGAGAAATTCTCCACCACTTAACCGACAAGAAAGAAACTATGGAATCTACCGACATGACGACAGGCGATATGATCGTAACGACAGACCTGAATTGCATCAGAATTGGCGGGTTTTAAACAGGGCAGGGCCCTCTCGACAAGGTGAATTTGTAGAAGTTAGGTCCCCAAACCCCAATAATGAAGCGCGCCAACAAAGAGACAATAGGCAATGACTCATACCGCTGGCAGCCACAAAACGCACGTGTGACACTAACGACGCAGCTGCCGTAGCTAGTAATTACGTAAAAATGGAAGACATTAGGGACATCTTACTCCAGGAACACGACGTAAAACTTAACAACATTGCATATCCTGTGATTCACATTACTGTAAATGACGTAAAATTTACGGCAGTACTTGACTCTGGCAGTCCCATTTCAGTAATTAGTGAAACAGCTTTTAGCAAATGCAACAAATCGAACGATTGCCCCACACTTCCGTTACGTAAGATTAAATTACAAGGTGCAATTTTTGGAAAAAGTGTAGATGTACGCCAACAAACCTACTTAGAATTCTTTTGTCAAAGACACAGCTTCTCTATGAACTTTCTTATTGTTCCATTATTGTCGACGGAAATTATACTGGGAGTAGACTTTTTGAATGAATACAAAGCAATCTTAAGCTTTCACGATGCTGAAATAAGTTTAGAAAAAGAAGGTAAGTCAGTAGCTTTGAATTTTGAAGATTGGCTCTCAAACCATGACGAAGAAATTAATCGGCTTTACCTCCTGTTAGACAACAGTTCTGAATTTTCGACGGAACTTGACACTAACAATCACTCTGCAAGTACTGACAGGGGTGATATTGACGGCGCATTTGATACTAATGAGTTAATTCAGAATAAAATTCAAACAATTGAAAATTGTAATGACAATGATAGGCAAGACCTTTTTGAGATTTTACAAGCACATTCCACAGTTTTTACTCACAAAACAGGAACAATCAAGGGATTTCAATACCAATTTCGTGTTCGTGAGCATACTAAATTTTGTGTTAGACCATACGTAATTCCAGCGCATTATAGGGACCGTGTTAGAACAGAAATACAATCTATGCTTGACGAGGGCATTATTGAGCCTGCAGTAAGCTCATACAACAATCCATTACATGTTGTTGAGAAGAAAAATGGATCGATCAGGCTTGTCTTAGATTCGAGACAAATCAATACTATCATCATTCCTGAAACAGACAGGCCGCAAACGTTAGAAGAACTTCTTCAAAATTTTAATGGTGTAAAAGTGTTGTCTTCCATTGATCTCAGATCCAGCTTTTATCAGATCGAACTTCATCCAGAATGTAGAAAATACACAGCTTTCCTTTGTTTCGGCGTTTGTTATCAGTTTCGGAAACTTCCCTTTGGTTTGAACATTTCTTCAGCAGCATTCATTCGCGGGCTAAATTCCATATTACCTGAGTTCTTAAAACGTCACATCGCCTTATATGTGGACGATATTCTAATAGCAGAAGCTTCATGGGAACAACATAATCGCATCCTCAACAGTTTGTTACGTATTTTTGCAGAATCTGGAATTACAGTTAACTTGGAAAAGTCTGAATTCGGTAGGTCAAAGGTGAGGTTTTTGGGACATATTATTTCTTCTGAAGGCATTCAGCCGGATCCTGAAAAGTTAGAAGCAATCAGAGCCATTCCAGTTCCATCCACAAAAAGACAAGTCCGCAGTTTTCTGGGTCTCGTAAATTTTTACCGTCGTTTTCTGAATATGCAAATTCTTGTTACACCAAAACTTTGTTCTCTCACTGTAAAAAACACTATTTGGAACTGGGACGAACAAGCACAATTGGAATTCAATTCTTTGAAAGAATCGCTACTTAACGCGCCAATACTAGCTCATCCAGATCTGTCACAAGATTTCTGCCTTAGCACGGATTCTTCTAAAGTCGGACTTGGTGCCCATTTATTTCAAGAAGCCATAGAAAATGACACTACTGTTCAGAAAACCATTGCTTTTGCTAGCCGAGTGCTAACAAAATCTGAAAAAAATTATTCCGTTACTGAATTAGAAGCTTTAGCTATCGTTTGGGCATTTAACAAATTCCGTTTCTTTCTTTCTGGTAAGCGCGTAAAAGTATACAGTGATCATCGTGCACTACAATTTCTTATGTCTTCAAAATTAAATCATGACAGGTTAAAACGTTGGGCATTGTTTCTGCAAGAATTCCGCTTCACAATAGTCTACATTCCCGGCAAGGAGAACATTGTTGCGGACGCACTGTCACGCGCACCAGCTGGGCTTGAGAAAAGTAACACAGAAGGTAGCCTCGAGAAAAATTTCAGTATTCTTTACATTCAGAAAGTCGCCTTTGAAAACTTCATCACCACATCTTTAAAGGACATTGCTCATGAACAAGATAAAGATCCGATTTGGAAAGACATCAAGAGCAAATGGCATGAAAAGACACACACTCAGATTCGGCATTATTATCTGGTTAGAAACAACATACTGTTCAAACGCTGCACTGTTGATGACAAGCTATGGGTACTTTGCATTCCTGACGATTTTGTTAATAAGCTCATTTGGTACATTCATTTCAGCTATGCACATTTTGGCCCACGAAAATGTTATCATATTCTTCGAACGACTTGTTATTTTAACAATATGGAAAAGAGAATTCGAAGAGTCTTGTCTATTTGTAAACTTTGTCAAAAGGCGAAACCATCTACTATCTCCCATCGTGCTCCGCTGTTTCCTATCATTCCTTCTAAATTAAAAGAATTTGCTGCTGTTGATCTCTTGGGACCGCTTGTCAGAACATCTAATGGATTTTCGTACGTTCTAGTCGCTGTTGAACTTACTTCAAAATTTGTTTCTTTCACACCGTTACGTAAAGCCACTGGACGGTCTGTATCCAACGCCTTTGTTAAAAATTTCTTACGTGAAGTTGGACACGTTAGTAAAGTCATTTCAGATAACGGACCGCAATTCAGATCTGCTGTTTGGTCACGCATGCTTCGCAACCATAAAATCAAACCTGTTTTTATTTCATTGTACTCACCACATTGTAACCCCTCCGAACGGATTATGAAAGAAATCAATAAGCTTTGCAGACTTTATTGTCACAGAAAGCATCAGCATTGGGACAGATATTTACACTTATTTCAAAACGTGCTGAATGAAATGCCTCATGATTCCACTGCTTTACCACCTACTCTTGTACTGAAGAATGAAGAACCACCGAACAGAATCAGAGAGCTTGTACCTTTCCCGAATACACGTAAACTTCGACACAAAGACATAATTGATTTGGCTCTTAAAAATATAAAATCTGCAGCAGACAAAAGGAGAAAACTACACGGTAAATCAAATGCAAAGAAATTGTATATTGTTCAGAAGGTTCTCATTAAAGCTCATTCATTGTCACATAAGAAGAAACACTTGAGTCACAAATTCTTTCTAGTTTACAATGGACCTTACAGAATCCGACGTATACCACATGATAATTGCGTTGAAGTTGAAACTCTGCGTACTAGGAAGAGTAAAGGTTTACACCACATTTCACATGTAAAACCGTTTATTGAGAGATGATCTGCTTTTTAACTTAGTCTTTGCCATAAAATTTTTCACTTTACATTACTAGTATGATTTGTCAGACTTAAGAAACTGTTAACATGCAACAATGTTTGAAGTTAAACATCCAGTCTAGAACCTAGGGAACATTTTTAAACAGAAATTACGAATGTATTGTTATAGTGAACAGACGACACAGTGTTGTATTTGTACATTATTGCTTGTTAGCTGCACGATTACGTAACGACTATCAGGCTTAAATACTTAGGACACATACTGGTACTGCTAATGAGATTTTAATGCAACATTTTGGTTTACTTGAAAATACATTCTGGTTTTAAAGTACTTTCTGTGAGATACCAAATGATACAGTGGTTAGTTTATGTGACAGCTACACGATTTTATCACGACGCTACTAATGAGTGACAGTTTACAATGTTGCTTTTGAGGTATTTCTGTTTTATATTTGCACAGTTTTCTGAATTCTTTTGGAAAGAAAAACATGTTTTATTAGTAACTTTTGTGGTATAGCTACAATGAGACAGCCTTTTTCGTGGCACAACAATACGTTACAGTACAGTACTTTCTTCATCACAATAATAAGCGTAATAACTACGATATCTATAAGCAAAGCATTTCACTTTTGTTTATCATCAGGTAAGTACATTGACTTCTGCAGAACTGAGCTTTCGGAGGACGATAATTACGACACTTCCACAGAATTATCTTACAGCAAGACGCACATTTAGCGCTATAGGACACGTATTTGAGTGATTAATTTTACACTTAAAACATTTTTCTTAAGATATTTGAAGTACAATGATACAAGGGTTTTCCGTGATATATTTCATTCCATTGCTGTAATCTGTAACACCTGAGGGTATAATTACATTAATCCTCAGGGGGGTACACGCCTACTTCGTGTACCATGTGTTTGGCACGCACAAGGAGCCCTAGCTAATATGGTATTTGCTTACACAACTTTACACATCGGTACCATATTTCTCTAACACATAATTACACAGCTATCTGATTATTTGACAGAGATAAACATTTCTTTTACTACATCAGTGACACATGTTTACGCAATTACACAGTTGGGTAACTTCACACTTATGAAATTGCATTTTGTCTGTACTTTGTGACATGTTCATATTTTTTCGGAACCATTGTGATACTATGAGAGCTTTGAATGATATATTTGGTATGGGATCATGATTTTTGAAGTACGTTTGAGGTAGATAACACTTTTGAAATGAGAAGAGAATTTTTTTTACGATTTGAAATTATTGCAGAAAACTACGACGATTTTGAGAGTTGACTGAGGTGTTATGATGTTATTTTTACGACGACGATGTGTATTATGCTGTTGAGGTATGTTTATGATCAATAAGCTGATGCTATATAAGGAATGTGATTACGTGTTTATATGTATATGAATAATCAATAGAAGTTAGGGACTCTGGTTGGAAACCGAGAATCGTACTTTAAGAGTTATGAAATGTGTGTAAATGCGTGAATGTATCACAATGCCGACGAAAATTTTTTTCGACGCTGTTATATTTATAGGATTTTGTTTCTACAGATTTGTAACCCAAATTCTTGACCTGTGAAATATTTTTATATGAGACTGTCACTGTAGCGGAAACTGGTGTCGTAAATATTTCGGTAAGAAAGTTCAGTGACCACCTGCACGTAATGCGTCGTGGGCACCCAGGTAAGCGGCCAGGTGTGTCAGACGCCTGGAGAAAAAGCCATTATTGGGAGCAGCGGCACAGGTAGAAAAAAAAAAAGGGAGGTCATTATCCTCGCTATTGACGTTCCTTTGTAGAAAGCATCGTAAATACGACACGCTAATAATAACTTGGAAACATTCTTACATCTGCACGCCTGATTAGGACAAGTGTCTATCTACGAGAATTGAGAGAAATGCCATATGGCTTGCTTTATGTATTTATTTACTCATTTTGTTTAATATCTAGTTTCTAGCTGCACTGCAGCACTGGTTAAAATAAAATTTTATAGATGTACTAATATAAATATTTTCTGTCTCCAGATCCAGTAAATAATAGTTTTGTGATATATTTCCAAAAAATGAGGGAGCATAATAAGACATTTCCCTTCACAGGAATTGCATAAACAATTTCTTTACGATTTGATAACTTATCTGCTAGTGTAAGTTCTCGTGATGCATCACTCTAGTGTTAAGATGTGACGTAAGTTTTAAACATGGCCATTTTTACTGTAATATTTTTTCTGCTTGAGCTATGTCATGTTTAGGTATAAGTTGCTGCTGTTTGCCAGGCATAGTGTTATTGAATTTGACTTTGTATTATTCTGTTAAGCCAGTTTTACTAATGATTTATTTTTATTGTTTGCTGCACATTGCCTTAGATTAGTTGTAATATTACAATTGCTTTGCTAATTTCTTAATGCTGCTTGCTTCGCAAATCTGCGTTTTTTTTTTCATTGCTGTTTATATTAATTGTTTTATGTGATGCTGCATTGCCTCGTCCCTTGGTATATATATCTGAGCTCAGTAGATTTAAGTTAGCTTAAGAGGGGGTAGACTATATAAGAAACTAACTATGATGAATTGGAAGCAATGCATTAACAAGGTATATAAAAAAGATTTGGGCCAAATGAGTATTGTACAATGAGAAATAATTATTTTGAGAGAAATATGAATAGAATACAGGAAGGAGGTTTAGATAGGACTTTTTGGGAATAATGATGAACGAAGGGAGATCTCCAAGAACAAAAAAGGTTTTGTTCGCAAAATACTGCAGTACCAAAAGTTACACTGAAAACAAACCCTGTCCTTTCCATTGTGTTATCCCCCTATGTGTTTGTGTACCCTTGTATATTTGTTTTCTTCCTGTCTCTGTGTAGTTTCATAGAATTTTTTTTCTAATACTATTCACTATGATGAGGAATACTGTTATCCTCAAATATAATTGGTATTAATAATATGTTATTTAACTTGTAAATATGCTTAGACATTACTTATTCTGTTTTATTTTAATGCTCATGTGTAAAGTTGATGTTTCAAAAGCTATTCTGATCTTTTATATATGTACTCATGTCATAATTCCTGTAACATTGATGTATATGTTTATTTCTATTGTGTTGTAAAGCCCCTATTACTACAAATGTTATCTGTATTGTTATGTTCTTTAATAATGTATTTTGTACCTTTGTAATTGTATTCTTATGTTGTAAATTTATAATTGTATAGACACCAGTTCATCATATTATTAACTTGTAAGTTACATTTCACTGCACACGTTTCTTTTGGTCATAGTATATGGACAATATGTGAGAAGTAGGGACTGTTAGTGTTTGTATGTGTGTTAATAATTCAGCAAGGGACTGGATAACAGCATTGCTGGTTCTAAGGACAATTCCAAAAACTTTGTGAGTGCACAAGTGGTGGTTTATGGACTTGCTATATTCTCCGCAAGACTCTTTGATGGTGATTGTGCACCTGCACAGTCACAACAGATGGCTGCTGGCCATCTCTACCAGGACTACAGTGGATCTGCATCTTTGATGGCCCACCAATTTCTACAAGGACTGCAGTGGGTCTGCACCTCTGGTGGCCCACCAGTACCGTAATCTCTACCAGGACTACAGTGGGTCTGCATCTTTGATGGCCCACCAATTTCTACAAGGATTGCACTGGGTCTGTACCTCTGGTGGCCCACCAATACCGTAATCTCTACCAGGACTACAGTGGGTCTGCTCTGTGATGACCTACCAAACGATATTCTTCAAAACTTCGATTGACTCCGCTGTGGGTTTGCTCTGTTGTGGCCCATTACCTGTCTGCATGTCCAGAGTCAGCACTGTCTTTCCGTTGGAAGGACAATACTACTTCTTCAAGACTGCATGGAAATCCACTACATCTGTGTGCATTGTCTTTTACTGCTCAGACTTTGAGAAAAGAAACAGCAGTTTTACGATGAACGATTAGGACTGTCTTTATGGACTGTGAGAAAATTTTAGCTTTTGACCAACATTGTATCAATAAGTGTGTGCATTTGATTTCTTTGTTATTGTAATTGTGAAAAAATTTTAACAAATATGCATTGGCCAGTGCCCAACAAAATTTGTAAAATTTTTTGTGGGGAGCATGGGGGCTATGTAAGTAGGCTGTCTAGGTTTTTTTATTAGTAACGCCACCTCTGTATGAAAATCACTGGTTGTGCTGTGTGCAGTCTGTGGCTGCTTTGCATTGTTGTAATACTCGCCATTGTAGTGTTAGGCAGCCGGCTGTGAACAGCGCGTAGCGTTGCGCAGTTGGAGGTGAGCCGCCAGCAGTGGTGGATGTGGGGAGAGAGATGGCGGAGTTTTGTAATTTGTCATGAACTGCTATATATATGATGATATGAAGGTAAATACATTGTTTGTTCTCTATTAATATCTTTCATTTGCTAACTATCCCTATCAGTAGTTAGTGCCTTCCATAGTTTGAATCTTTTATTTAGCTGGCAGTAGTGGCGCTCGCTGTATTGCAGTAGCTTGAGCAGTGAAGATTTTTGTGAGGTAAGTGATTTGTGAAAGGTATAGTTTAATGTTAGTCAGGGCCATTCTTTTGTAGGGAATTTTGAAAGTCAGATTGCGTTGCGCTAAAAAAAAAATATTGTGTGTCAGTTTAAGCACAGTCGTGTATAATTGTTCTAAGGGGAAGTTTCACGTTAAAGGAGAATGTGTACCGTGACGTGCCTACAACCCCAGAGGATATGAAACAACGTATTGTGGCAGCCTGCGGCGACATTACACCAGATGTACTACGGCGTGTACGACATTCATTACGCCAGAGATTGCAATTGCGTGCAGCAAATGATGGCCACCACATTGAACATCTATTGGCCTGACATGTCGGGACACACTCTACTCCACTACGTAATTGAAATGTCAATGTGGACGGCACTCTTGGTGCTTCGACATCTTCTGCGAAGGGTAAAAAGAACGAAATAAGAGGAGTAGGTAAAACTACTCAATTTGTTCTTATTCATGGACCTACTTTATTTTGTGGTGCGAGGTTTAATTTTTCTTTAATAAAAGTTTCTTCTTCTTCCAGTTTGGGTAACGGATGGCTAACTGTAGCTTTCGTTGCTTGTAACAATGCATGGTAATGTACATTCGCGTCAGTGAAAAAGACCAATAAAAAGGTGTTAGCATGTGGACGTAATGTGCTGTTCCAGTCTCTTCTGTACCTAAGGTCCATCACCGTTCCCTTTGGATCCCTACGTAATTCGGTGCTCTCCGATATACACGATCGAACAGCGGAGGAGTGGTACTCAGGCGTCAACTTTAGGTTACAATATCTCCGGATGTAATTAACATTTTACAATGCAACAAACGGCACTGATTACGTATGTGTTTATATGTTCAGATGTGCTAACAAAACTAACGGGGTTCCATTTAAAAAAACGTAGGTTTGTGTTAAAAAACATACTTCTGTGCATTTTTTTATGGTTTGTATTAACCAATTACACTAGCCCCTCTCCTCACGTTCGGTCTGTGGAATCGATTCGTCAGTATTTGATGTGGTTTACGAAATATATCCAGCGGTAATGTTAGGTGATTCACCCAGTATATATCGAAAACAAATACCGTCTGTGTGCTGGCATCAAGCATAAGTGGCGATCCTATTAAATATACAGGTACTGATTCACTCAGAGATCAAAGTCGCTTGCAATGTAAAGTTTCATCACCTGTACTGTAAAAGGGCCATAGACCATAGACTATCTGTCGCAAGAGAGGTTCCCTGTTTTGTTGTCTGATACATTGTTTTTTTTCTGCTGTAACATGTCCAAGCAGCATATAACACAGCTTTTACACTGCCATACATTTCGTTTTTTCCACCTCGAGTTTGAGGCCTGTGTCAGGTTGTAAACTGACATTAACATATTTCAATCCATTGGTTCTCACAGAAAACTGGACATCACACGGTGTAAATTATGCTGCTGCTGCTGCTGCTGCTCCCACAACACACACACTGGATGACTGAAATGAAAGACAATCACAACACAAGGAAACTAGAAGAGTTTTGCGGCATTTTGGAGCGTTTTCAAGCTACTGTCCAAAGGCGACTGATAAACTCTACGTTTAAACTCATCTTTCACAGTGACGGGATAGCTGATGGCTCGGTGTTCTGTTCCAGTAGATTCTCCATACTGCAGTCATGTACCCGATAACTGTTTTGGTGCTAGCCATCTCTGTAAGGTGTCCCCCTCCACCAAGACTCTTTCTCCAACTCAAACAAGCGAGCTACCGCTACGGTCGCAGGTTCGAATCCTGCCTCGGGCATGGATGTGTGTGATGTCCTTAGGTTAGTTAGGTTTAAGTAGTTCTAAGTTCTAGGGGACTGATGACCTTAGAAGTTAAGTCCCATAGTGCTCAGACCATCAAACAAGCGATGTCAGTAAGTCATTATACGGCATTCAACAGTTTGCCAGTGGACGGATGAGATGGAAAAGACACCTTCACAGTTGATAGTGCGATTTGATAGTGCAATTAATTTTAGCAATCTTACCAGTTTTTTTATAATGTTGACCAGTGACACGGCAGCATGCTTCCCAAATTCTGTATCATCGCTAAACCAGCCCTCCTCTGCTTTGAGAGAACCATTGCAAATATATATAGATGACTGTGCAGTAAGTCCATTCATTGTTAATTCTCGAACATATACACAAAAGTGTACCAGACAGCGATCTACATATTTCTAGCACTACGATCATAGTGCGTAGTTTAGGATTACGATTGCTCACCTTTCCCTATACAGATGGGAGTCACAGAGTATTCTCACATTCTTAGGATAAAGTTAAAGATTTAAAGATTTCCTCACATTGTCTTTGACCAACCCTTCCTGCAACACTCTCACCAATTTAATTTGCAGCTGACCAAAAGTAGACCGCTACATTTTGTGAAGGAACAAAGAAAACCGAATCTGTAACTGCCTTCCTGGACCCCTCCAAGAGTATTGGGGCAACCTGCACTCTGAGCCACTCTGCATTGTTGCCAGATGCATCCAAGATGTCGGCGATAACGTCATCCAAAATGGCGGCGTGTAGACTTGCCAAAAGCGCATGATGTCATCTAAGATTGCAGCTATGACGTCATCCAAGATAGCGGATTTTGGCGGGAAGTTTGAATTTTGGTGGGAAGAAGGTCAATTGGGCGACCTCCACTAACCTAATCCCCCTGATCACCCCTCTCACAAAAAAATGGCAGGAAGTTAAAATTCCAACAGGATAATGCATCACACCATGGCTATCTCTACTAACCTAAGAAAATGGCGGGCAGATAGGTCACTTGGACTACCTCCATTAACCTAAGTCATCCGACTGCCACTTCATCCTAGAAACTGGCGCCAAGTTTGAATTTTGGTGGTAAAGAAAGGTCATCTGGGCTATCTCTGCTAATCTAAGAAAATGGCAGGAAAGAAAGGGCAGTTGGGCTACCTCATTAACCTAAGTCACCCGACCACCACCTCTTCCTAGGGTTTGGCGGGGAGAGGACTCGACCTGTGCTTGACATAAGTCTTTATTATTTTCCATGCACTTTTTTATTTAAACACTACCACCACCTAGTGTGGTCGCCAAGGGGTCTGCACTCCAACTGACCTAGTACACAGTACCACCACCAGACGGTGCTGTCATCCCTCCTGTGAGTAATCCAAGATGGTGGGGGGAAATGGTGGGAAACAGTGTGGTCGCCATGGGGTCCGGACTCCAACTGACCTAGTACACAGTACCACTGCCAGAGGTCGCTCTCATCCGTAACGTAATCCAAGACGGCCACCATGATGTCTACTGATGACACAAGTATATTTATCCAAGATGGTGGGAAGCAGTGTGTTCACCATGAGGTCCAGGTCTAGTACACAGTACCACAACCAGAGAGTGCTGTCGTCTGTTCTGTGACGTAATCTAAGATGATGGTCTGGGTTGGGGGAAATGGCGGGAAGAGGACTCTGTCTGTGCTGGACATAAGTCTTTATTTTGCAGACAGTGTCTCCACCATGAGATCTAGAGTTCAATTGACCTAGTGCACAGTACTGCCACCAGAGGGTACTGTCATCCCTCCTGTAACATAATCCAAGATGGTGGTCTGGAGGGGGAAAATGGCCCGAAAATGACTCAGCCTGTGCTGGGCTGCTCGAGAGAGTAAGGAAGGAGTGTACTTTATTTATTTTCGAATAATTTATTTAGTGGTGGAATATATTTATCACACTGATGCAAAACAAACGCTGTGACATGCTTGGGTTCACGCCACACAGCCCACAGTCCTCTAAACTATTCCTAAATAATGCTCTGCAGACACGCAAACATCTCCTAAATTACTGAAATAATTTCAGCAAAGACGCAAACTGCTCCTAAATATTGCAGTACAATGATGTGTGGACAAGCTCAGTATTCGTAAACTGTCCAATTAGCACAACCTACAGATCTGCTCGCAAAGTAATGTAACAGACATATTCAGGCACTGTCCACCGCCTCCCTGTCCACTGGACCTCACATGCTCCCAGAAGCCGAGATGCACTGACAGCCCTTGTGAAGTGGCACAATCACCAGCTGCCAAGCCACACACAGGACCCCATATGGATCCCTCAAGCATGAGGCAGCAACATCCCTTCCATACATGGTACCTGAGAAATTCCTCTCGAAATATGTGTTTACCTAAGCACTGCTGCTGATGCTACCGGACTGGAGCGAAAATCGATTTGCAAAGCGTGTCAACGTCTGACGCTAGCAAGTGCAAGCCATAACTCTCACTCGTTTCTGACGGCATGTGAAAGATTACCGTTCCTGGTGCGATGACGTATAGTTGCAGTGCGGGTCCAGTGGGAGCAAAGTTCACAATTGTTTTCTACAGATAAGACTTTCACAAAATAATCTTTCACTAAATTTACCTGTCAAACTGCTACTGCTGCTGGTGTGAGACGATCCTATTAAATATACAGCTTTTGATCCATTGCAGAAGCCACGTACCTGTACATTACCTGTACTGTAGGAGGATGTTTGCATCCCGCAGACTATACAGTAAATCACAAGAGACGCTCCCTGTGACCTTGTGTCATTGTTTGAAACATTGTTTTCTAACATGCTTTGTACATTGCCATACATTTTGTTTTTGTACCACAACTTCGAAGATGTGTGACAGATTCGAAACTGACATTAACATCCTCTGATCCATTGCCTCTCACAGAAAACTAGATGTCGCACAGTGTAAATCAAGTTTTACTGCACCTTCCATAACACACCACAAACACTGGATGATTTTAAATAAAACAGAGTTACAACATAAGGAAACTGGAAGAGTCTTGCGGCATTGTGGATAGTTTCCAAACTACAGTCCGAAAGTCCTATCAGAAGTATGGAATGTAGCACTGTTAATATTCCAATGTAAGAAATATATTTCAAGCGCTGGACATACATCCTTCTTCCTGGTTTCTCTACGATAAACTATGTTACCACACTGTAAAACGAAAAAACTAGTGCCTTAAACATTGGTTCTGTGTGATTCGAGCTCAATATAGCTTTCCGGAGATGTATAACATCCACTGTTCACGTCAGATCACCGTTCAGAAATTATACTATGGCTGCCTCAGCCCTATATAAAATGATCATTAGTAACAAGGAATTCTTCTCACAAGGAAACAGATGAACGCATGGCAGCAGTACCCAACATGTGAAAATTATAAGTCATTCCGCCACTAACTCTTCAAACAGCACATCTGTCAGGTAAATGTATAAACGGGGATTGCAGTGCCTCACAAGCACCTATCGTTAACTTAGTTATGAAGCTGAAGTCTTGGTTTTACACCCAAGATGCGACAGGGGAATGGAGTACATCGCATAAATCATAGTTCATTTAGAGGAATGTGTCACGTTTCATCACACATGAGATGGAAGTCCTCTGATGTCCGACAAGTTTACCATTAATGATCGCAAGTAGACAGCGATTTAAATCACATACAGAAGACATGGCTGTATACACGTTGAATGCAGGTGATGTCACGTGACTTATGCATCCTGACAGAACAGTGGAAAAATTGACCTGTAGCAACTTCTCCCTCTCTAGAATGCATCATCAGTCTACCATTGAATCGTACCTCGTTACAGCTCCATCTCATTTGATCACTCCGTCCACTCTCTGTTATCCTTTAATGCATATGCAAGTAAGTTTAGAGGCGGATGGTTCTCTGTCTTCCAGAAAAGCGTCAAATACTGTAGTCAGCTCGCGTGTATCACTGGTACCTCAATAAACATATAGTATAATGATTCTTCGACGGAGAAAAAATTGACAGCTTCCCTGATTCCCTTCGCTTCCATGTCAACGTTTCCTCATATTCGTAGTGCTGCCGCATACTTGTCCCCTTGTACAAATTGTTCTGCGCGAACCAGAAGATACGCAACTACTTCCTCAATTTCCTCGCATTTTGGTTTATATTCGGTCAATTGATACGTATTCTCCGTCATTTTTCTCAATTCTATCTATTTTTTTATGTCAGTTCTATCCATGCGATCATGACATAACCTCTCGTTCTGTGTTCAAAAGCTGCTTGTAAATGTAGCACAGCTGCCAACACCTAGCCCAAATGCACTGATCGGGAGGTGTAATATAGTGCTGTAATCGATTGTATTCTATCACCTCCACATTTGGAGAGCGTTTGTTCATTATTCTGCATGTCTGTGTATAAGTATGTGTCACGGAAGGCCAGTGTTTGTGGCGTGTTATGGAAAGTGCAGTAAACACTTGATTTACACTGTGCAATGTCTAGTTTTCTGCAAGAGACAATGGATCAGAGCATGTTAATGACAGTTTAGAACCTGTCACAGACCTCGAAGTCATGGTAGAAAAACAAAATGTATGGCAGTGTACAAAGCATGCTAGAAAACAATGTCTCAAACAATAACACAGGGTCACAGGGAGCTATCTCTTGTGACTTACTGTATAGTCCGTGGGATGCAATCATCCTCCTACAGTACAGGTGATGAAACTTTAAACTGGCCTCTGCAATGGATCAAAATCTGTATATTTAATAGGATCGTCCCACATCGGCAGCAGTAGCACTTTGACAGGTAAATTTAGTGACGGATGGGTTGTCCCGTTAGGAATGCTATTCTGGGAAGCATTGCGACATCTCTATATAGTCCCCCTTAAACATCCCAACAACCACCACCACCATCTCTATATCCACTGCGAACCCCCACCGCAGCTATGCGTCATCGCGCCAGCAACGGCGCCTAGGTGAGCTCTATATCAGAAGAAGTTAGTGGAGCTTTTATAGTTCGTAATTTTTCTCTGTTGGATGTTACAGTATAACAATGATAGCATGTTGGGCTGATAGATGTGGATGGAGTCGGATCTGATTCAGACTGTGGGATCTGTATCTGGTTTGGAGACGCACCACAGTGTGTGCATTTCCACCGAATGGTCAAAACACGGTCCTGTTGCGCTAACTCAGGTCGTTCTGTTTCTACATGGGTTGCAGAAGGTGGTGCATATGGCTTTCTCTGACTTCTGCTCAGTTCCGACTTAAATTGGAACGATCACATACACAAAGCTGCAGAAATGGGGGCAGTTGCAGCATGCGTAGGGACTGACTAAAACCACAATGGAATTTTACTGTAGCAGACAGGTTCGAGAAAGGTGTTTGAGATATGAGAGTACCAGGAATATGATTCACTTGTGGCTGTGATCCAATGCAGGTATTTGGTTGGATGGAGAGACATGATTCCAAATCATAGACATCATTTCTAGCAGATAGTGTAACACTAGAGATCTGTAAAGCTAGTGTATATTTCTTATGACCTCAATCAGCACACCATCTACTACTGTTTGTGATCCTTCTCAATCAGTCATCACCTATAACTCAGTGGATATAGTGCAGAACCTCTGACATGGTATCAAGACAGAATACTTTACACATACTGGAGAAATATATAGTGGCATGAGGGAGTTGCAGATAGCGGTCTCATACCACGTTCCTTAGCCGAAATACTTTCAAAATTGAGCGATTTTATGATGAGGCTGCATCGTGGGATAGATGTAACCTGCCTGCTGGCATGATAATATACGCTCCTACAATCACCGTCTCGCTATTTGTACGGAAACACCACAACATTCATAGGTAATGCCATACCTCTATTTATAAAGCCAGTATAGCTTTTAACATGAATACTTGTGTGCACCTGTATGACTTGACATACTCTTCCCTTTGCTATCACAGTGCTCGACATCAAATCCATACATTCCTTAGTGCATGACGCCTGTCCTTCATAACACTTGTTTGAGAGAATCTTGGCTGGATGCAGCACCTTCCACAAGCGCTGATTGTAAGACTTTATCACATAATTTCCTAGGACTGAGGAGAATCGAGACATATAGCCGGTGTGAGTGTAGGTAAACTATAATTTTTTCGAGTGCTGTACAGATATAAAACATAACTCACTGTTTGTGTAAAATATGTATAGTTACTGTGGCTTATATTGTGGCATGACTGGAGAAGATGAGTGTGTGTCCCATTGTGAGGGACGTATAGATTTAGCACATTGATAACTGCAAGGGTATGAGAGAGATTTTTTACATGTAAAATTATGTGCACTATAGATACTGGGATTCGTTCCAGAACCACAGCTGCCAAGAGGAGACATTACCTGTACATTGATCGGTGTCAGACTGTAGCAGCAATCATAATATTTAATTATAGTTACATTGGCAAATTTGTTTCTGGCTTCCAATATTCTTTTGAGTCTTGTATGTATTTGATTATATTATATGTAGACAACTTATGCAGGTTTAAGTATCAGTGCAATGTAGCGATCTGTGCAAAATAATTTTACCGATGAAAGTCTCATCTGCAGAAAAAAATTGAGAACTGTGCTCCCACTGGACCCACACTGCAGCTATGTGTCATCGTACCAGTAACAGTAAACTTTAACATGTCGTCGGCAAGGAGTGAGAGTTATGGCTTGCACTGGCTTGCTTAGAGCGTCGATGCGCTCTACAAATAGAACTTCACTCCCATCAGTCGCATCAGCAGTGGTGCTTAGGTAAACACGAATTTCAGGAGGAATTTCTCAGATAGCAAGTATGGAAGGGATGTCGCCATCTCATGCTTGAGGGATCCGAACGGGTTCCTGCGTGTGGCTTGCCAGCTGGTAACTGCACCACTTTGCAGGGGCTGTTGGTGCATCTCGACTTCTGGGATTGTGTGAGGTCCAGTGGACAGGGAGGTGGTGGGTGGTGCCTGCATGTGTCTGTTACATTATTTTGCGACAATGTCTATAGGCTGTGCTATGTGCTAATTGGACAGTTTACGAGTACTGATCATGTCTACACATCATTGTACTGCAATATTTAGGAGCAGTTTGCGTCTGTGCTGAAATTACATCGGTAATTTAGGACATGTTTGCATGTCTGTAGAGTTTAGGAGTAGTTTACAGGTCTGTGGGCAGTGTAGCATGAGCCAAGCATGTCAGAGTGTGTGTTTTGTATCAGTGTGATAAATATACTCCATCCCTAAATAAATTGCTCCAAAATAAATAAAGTACACTCCTTCCTTACTCTCTCCAGCAGTCCGGCAGAGGCTGAGTAATTTTTGCGTAATTTTCCCACTCCATACCACCATCTTGGATTATGTTACAGGAGGGATGACAGCACCCTCTAGTAGCACTACTGTTTACTATGTCAGTTGAACTCTAGATCTCATGGTGGAGACACTGTCTGCAAAATAAAGACTTATGTCCAGCACAGGCAGAGTCCTTTTCCCACCATTTCCCCCACCCCCAACCGTCATCTTGGATTACGTCATGGATGAGAGCACCCTCTGCTGGTGGTACTGTGTACTAGGTCAGTTGGAGTCCCGACCCCATGGTGACCACACTGTTTCCCACCATTTCCCCCACCACCTTTGATTACATCACAGGAGGTATGACAGCACCCTCTGGTGGTGGTACTGTGTTCTAGGTCAGTTGTAGTCCGGATCCCTTAGCGAGCACACTAGATGGTGGTAATGCCTCTAATTGTTTAAATAAAATAGAGCATGCAAATTAATAAAGGCTTATGTCAAGCACAGATCGAGTCCTCTCCCCGCCAATCTCTAGGAAGAGGTGGTCGTCAGGTGACTTAGGTCAGTAGAGATAGCCCAGGCGACCTTTCTTTACTGCCAAAATTCAAACTTGGCGCCAGTTCCTAGGATGAGGTGGTGGTCGGATGACGTAAGTTAGTGGAGGTAGTCCAAGTGACCTATCTTCCCGCCATTTCCTTAGGTGAGTAGAGATAACTGTGGTGTGATGCATTATCCTGTTGGAATTTGAACTTCCCAACATTTTTCTGGGGTAGGGGAGGGGAGGGGGGTAAGGTTAGTGGAGGTATCCCAATTGACCTTCTTCCCACCAAAATTCAAGCTTCCCGCCAAAATCCGCCATCTTGGATGACATCATGCGCTTTTGCCAAGTCTACACGCCGCCATTTTGGATGACGTCATCGCCACCATCTTGGATGCATCTCGCAACAATACAGAGTGGCTCAGAATGCTGGCTGCCTCAGTACTTCCAAGTGCACAAGAGTTCTCCAGATGCACGCATGTCGAGGAGGTTAGCACCCCTTATCGGTGTATAGTAGATATGAAAGTGCTGTGATGATATAATAGACGGTTAAGAATAAGAAATGTGCGGTTTTTATGCATGGTGGAACTCCACACTGATGGTACTTGAGTATTTTATGTAAATCAGCCGTGCTATCAATTTTAAGGTATTGTTCTAGTATCTGTGGTCAGTACCAAGAAGCCATTGGTAACAGAGAACATAAACAAATGCATTTCTAAGGCTACTCGGTTCTGCACTTAAAACACAATATAATGTTAGATCATTGCAGCTTGCGACCTATTGGTCGTGTGGAATGCTGCACTGTTAATATTCCAATGTAAGAAATATATCCCAAGTTCATGACATACATTCTCCATGCAAGTTTCTTTATGATAAACTATAGTAATGAAACTACTGCCTCACACACCAAAGAAAACATCGATTCCTTGTAGCAGACACGCTATATAGATTTCCAGAGGTTATGACACCTGCGGTTTATGAAGTTCACGACCAGTTACGGTTAGGAAATTATGGTACGTTCACAATAGCCCTATAAAATGATCGTCGACAGCCGAAAATGTATACAAAGAGGCAAGTGACATCACAGGAGGAATAAACATTACGATCAGTAGCCAGAGGAGATGTAACATATTATCGCAGCTTACCATCGCCCCTGGTGACTCTCCTCTAGCACACAGAAATCATGGTCCGATGTTTGGCTGTATTGCTCATGTGTGGGATAATTTTGCCATTTCCCCTTGACATTACATCTATAGAATGCCTCCTCTCTCCACTGTTAAGATGTGTAGATGTAGTATCAGTCTACTCTCCTCCTCCAGAACACGAAATTTTATTGATTTTACTCAGTGCGCTTTTCATGGTATTTGTCACTAATTTTATGTACTCTCAGACAGTTCCATAATTTTGCTAGGTTTTCGTGATTTTACGTATTTCGTGGTATTTACCTCAATTTCTATGTATCTCACATCAATTTTTCGTGATTATATCGGGTTTTCCTCGAATTTTACCGATTTTATGTCATCTTCCATATTTTTTCCACAGTTTTCAAGTGTACACTCCTGGAAATGGAAAAAAGAACACATTGACACCGGTGTGTCAGACCCACCATACTTGCTCCGGACACTGCGAGAGGGCTGTACAAGCAATGATCACACGCACGGCACAGCGGACACACCAGGAACCGCGGTGTTGGCCGTCGAATGGCGCTAGCTGCGCAGCATTTGTGCACCGCCGCCGTCAGTGTCAGCCAGTTTGCCGTGGCATACGGAGCTCCATCGCAGTCTTTAACACTGGTAGCATGCCGCGACAGCGTAGACGTGAACCGTATGTGCAGTTGACGGTCTTTGAGCGAGGGCGTATAGTGGGCATGCGGGAGGCCGGGTGGACGTACCGCCGAATTGCTCAACACGTGGGGCGTGAGGCCTCCACAGTAAATCGATGTTGTCGCCAGTGGTCGGCGGAAGGTGCACGTGCCCGTCGACCTGGGACCGGACCGCAGCGACGCACGGATGCACGCCAAGACCGTAGGATCCTACGCAGTGCCGTAGGGGACCGCACCGCCACTTCCCAGCAAATTAGGGACACTGTTGCTCCTGGAGTATCGGCGAGGACCATTCGCAACCGTCTCCATGAAGCTGGGCTACGGTCCCGCACACCGTTAGGCCGTCTTCCGCTCACGCCCCAACATCGTGCAGCCCGCCTCCAGTGGTGTCGCGACAGGCGTGAATGGAGGGACGAATGGAGACGTGTCGTCTTCAGCGATGAGAGTCGCTTCTGCCTTGGTGCCAATGATGGTCGTATGCGTGTTTGGCGCCGTGCAGGTGAGCGCCACAATCAGGACTGCATACGACCGAGGCACACAGGGCCAACACCCGGCATCATGGTGTGGGGAGCGATCTCCTACACTGGCCGTACACCACTGGTGATCGTCGAGGGGACACTGAATAGTGCACGGTACATCCAAACCGTCATCGAACCCATCGTTCTACCATTCCTAGACCGGCAAGGGAACTTGCTGTTCCAACAGGACAATGCACGTCCGCATGTATCCCGTGCCACCCAACGTGCTCTAGAAGGTGTAAGTCAACTACCCTGGCCAGCAAGATCTCCGGATCTGTCCCCCATTGAGCATGTTTGGGACTGGATGAAGCGTCGTCTCACGCGGTCTGCACGTCCAGCACGAACGCTGGTCCAACTGAGGCGCCAGGTGGAAATGGCATGGCAAGCCGTTCCACAGGACTACATCCAGCATCTCTACGATCGTCTCCATGGGAGAATAGCAGCCTGCATTGCTGCGAAAGGTGGATATACACTGTACTAGTGCCGACATTGTGCATGCTCTGTTGCCTGTGTCTATGTGCCTGTGGTTCTGTCGGTGTGATCATGTGATGTATCTGATCCCAGGAATGTGTCAATAAAGTTTCCCCTTCCTGGGACAATGAATTCACGGTGTTCTTATTTCAATTTCCAGGAGTGTATATGGTCATGTCGCTGACAAACCCATGTGTTATCTGCTTTTCTACGACAATATCTGCGCTTCTTATACAGCAAACTACTAAAAATGCTGAGTCTTGTGCTCTCTCCAATGATCCACTTGTATGCCTTTAGGATAGGACGAACATAAAAACTATAGTAACAGTCGTTTTGCACCTATGTGAAACTGAAGACTCGATTTACATCCAAGATGGGGCAGAGGAATGGACTACTTTGCATACATCTTCGTTCGCCTCGAGGAGTGTTCCGAAACAGGTTTTCCATCAACGTACATATTTCATCACACATGGGCTGGAAGTCCTCTGATGACTGTGGTTTGGAGAGGTTTGCTGTTAACGATCACATGTAGATACTGCTCTAAGTCGCACACAGAACACACAGTTGTACATGAGTCGATCGCAAGTTATACTACACAACACAGTCTCTAACATAATAGTCGCGACACTCACTGCTGTAAAAGTTGTTGCCGTTTGACAGATGGTGCAACACTAGCGCTCCAAGCGGCAGGCAAGGTGAACGTCAGACGCGTCGTAAGCATAATGCTTGTTTGCATCCATTTCCTACGTAATTTCCTAATTATTCGAGTTATTTTCTTGCCTCCAAGAGTATGTGTAGTATCAGAAGGCATATACGTTTCTAAAAATGATTCTAAAATATGCGCAAGTATGGACAAAAACCATGAATAGAGTGGCAAGCTACAACACATTCGTGAAGAAACACTTGTTACATTGGACAGAATTGCAGCTTACCATGTTGATATCAAAAGAATATAAACACACAGATTCACATGTAAGAAGCACAGACGTGTACCTCTACATGCAAAAGCGATCGACAGCTCGTTTATCGTTCTGTAGGCTTACTGTGTTTGTCATTGTCGCCTGTTGCCACAAGTACGACCTTCATCTTTATATTATTCTAAGTGGGACAAGCAACTGCCAAATAGCGGGAGACATATACTGAAAACATTATAATGAGCTGATTACTTTGCATTTCACGTAAAGCCACATATTTGAATAATTTTCAAACAATCTGTCTGTAGGCACTTTCCTTGTCCCGTAATAGTTTCGCTTCTGCACATTCTGACACTTCATACGCTTTAGTAAGACACGAACAGGTGCACGTAATTTAACCACTTCATCGTCAAAGCAGGTCTGTGTTTCTAGAATGAGATTTTCACTCTGCTGCAGAGTGTGCGCTGATATGAAACTTCCTGGCAGATTAAAACTGTGTGCCCGACCGAGACTCGAACTCGGAACCTTTGCCTTTAGCGAGCAAGTGCTCTACCATCTGAGTTACCAAAGCACGACTCACGCCCGGTACTCACAGCTTTACTTGTGCCAGTATCTCGTCTCCTACCTTCCAAACTTTACAGAAGCTCTCCTGCAAACCTTGCAGAACTAGCACTCCTGAAAGAAAGGATACTGCGGAGACATGGCTTAGCCACAGCCTGGGGGAGGTTTCCAGAATGAGATTTTCACTCTGCAGTGGAGTGTGCGCTGATATGAAACTTCCTGGCAGATTAAAACTGTGTGCCCGACCGAGACTCGAAATCGGGACCTTTGCCTTTCGCGGGCAAGTGCTCTACCATCTGAGCTACCGAAGCACGACTCACGCCCGGTACTCACAGCTTTACTTGTGCCAGTATCTCGTCTCCTACCTTCCAAACTTTACAGACGCTCTCCTGCGAACCTTGCAGAACTAACACTCCTGAAAGAAAGGATAATGCGGAGACATGGCTTAGCCACAGCCTGGGGGAGGTTTCCAGAATGAGATTTTCACTCTGCAGTGGAGTGTGCGCTGATATGAAACTTCCTGGCAGATTAAAACTGTGTGCCCGACCGAGACTCGAACTCGGGACCTTTGCCTTTCGCGGGCAAATGTTCTACCATCTGAGCTACCGAAGCACGACTCACGCCCGGTACTCACAGCTTTACTTCTGCCAGTATCTCGTCTCCTACCTTCCAAACTTTACAGAAGCTCTCCTGCGAACCTTGCAGAACTAACACTCCTGAAAGAAAGGATAATGCGGAGACATGGCTTAGCCACAGCCTGGGGGAGGTTTCCAGAATGAGATTTTCACTCTGCAGCGGAGTGTGCGCTGATATGAAACTTCCTGGCAGATTAAATCTGTGTGCCCGACCGAGAATTTCAGGAGTGCTAGTTTTGCAAGGTTCGCAGGAGAGCTGTAAAGTTTGGAAGGTAGGAGACAAGGTACTGGCACAAGTAAAGCTGTGAGTACCGGGCGTGAGTCGTGCTTCGGTAGCTCAGATGGTAGAGCACTTGCCCGTGAAAGGCAAAGGTCTCGAGTTCGAGTCTCTGTAGGGCACACAGTTTTAATCTGCCAAGAAGTTTCATATCAGCGCACACTCTGCTGCAGAGTGAAAATCTCATTCTGGAAACCTCCCCCAGGCTGTGGTTAAGCCATGTCTCCACAGTATCCTTTCTTTCAGGAGTGCTAGTTCTGCAAGGTTCGCAGGAGAGCTTCTGTAAAGTTTGGAAGGTAGGAGACGAGATACTGGCACAAGTAAAGCTGTGAGTACCGGGCGTGAGTCGTGCTTCGGTAGCTCAGATGGTAGAGCATTTGCCCGCGAAAGGCAAAGGTTCCGAGTTCGAGTCTCGGTCGGGCACACAGTTTTAATCTGCCAGGAAGTTTCAGGTCTGTGTTGATGATTCGCACGAATCTGGCACTGATACATGGAGAGTCGAACTGGCTGCTTCTGTGTCATAGGACTGTTTTACAGCTTTAGATTGACTGTCTAATCTTTGTGGCAGTTTCTTCTTCATCGTCAGTTGAGGGGGCTTATTTGAAATGTCAAACAGTGTGGGTACTGCATTCCAAACGAGTTTGTTATTGTCTGTGTTCATGAACTGGTTTTGTTCGAGATGTAGCGAACAAAACCTAATATTATTATACAGGTAAACTGGGTCTTTCTTCATTAGGTCTTCTCGTCTGCTATTAACTAGCCATTTTCTGCTCCTAAAACGAAACATTCATCATTTATACACATATAGTTTGCAAGTTAATCCTGACGATACAGTTTAGTAACATGATGGTATATACCTCCCAGGATCCTTACGAAACCTAAAAAAAGACAGCTGCGGTGTCTTCTTCCTGTTGTTGCTGCAATTTATTGCGCTACAAACGCTCCCGATGGTAAAAACCATTGTATAAATAAAAATAAACAATCACTATTCTCTTTCACGATCGCGCCGAAGTCACAGTTCAACCTACCGGCCGCTTGGGGCTGTTGGCAACAAAATAGAGGCGAAGTGTCGCGACTGTTATGTTAGACTGTGCCACACAACTTATACACCCTGAGAGAACAGCGGAAAAATGTAAAATGCTTGATAAACGACCTGCAGCAACATCTCCCTCTCAGCTGATCACTCCATCTACTTTCTATCGTTCTTTAACGCAGTTCCACGTAAGTTTAGATGCAGACAGTTCTCTTTTTTGCAGGAAAGCATCAAAGACAGCAGCCAACCTGCATATATCACTATGACCTCAATAGGTATACAGTAGGATGTTGCCACACAGCAATCGTTTACTAGCTGACACTTCTCTGTTGTGATTGACGGAGAGTACAAATGGCTCTGAGCACTATGGGACTTAACATCTATGGTCATCAGTCCCCTAGAACTTAGAACTACTTAAACCTAACTAACCTAAGGACATCACACACATCCATGCCCGAGGCAGGATTCGAACCTGCGACAGTAGCAGTCCCGCTGTTCCGGACTGTGCGCCTAGAACCGCTAGACCACCGCGGCCGGCGACGGAGAGTACAGAGGAGCACATTGCAAATACTCTTTATTAGGTTTAAAACACATAAGAAGTCCAACACAGAGTCAATCACGCGATCAATTTTGTAATTGTATACTACAGTCACACCAGCTCGTAATACAACGCTCTTTAGCTAAGAATACTTTATACAATTTCATAACGCAGTTGCTGATAACTTTGGTGTCACACCTTGGCTTGTGATCCAACATAAATAAATTTATTACTCTACACTTGGTGGTCATCCACGTTAAACATTCTATTCCAACCGTCTTAACGCTGTTGGCGAAAAATGACTGTTTCTCTGGTTCCTGATGCTTCCATGTCAAAGCTTTCTCATATTCCTCTTGCTGTCATATACTCATTCCCATTTACAAGAATTGTCTTGCACCAAGCAGAAAACATACAAGTACTCCCTCAATTTCCCCGCATTTCGGCGTATTTTTCCTCAATTTATACATATTTTCCGTCAGTTTTTGTATTTTTATGTCACTTCTACCCATGTGACTATGACATCACTTTTCGTTCCTATTCTAAAATTGCTTGTAAATGTAGTTTCCAACACCTAGCGCAAATGCGCTGGTCCCACTGTACTCGAAAGCATCCAACCACATATCCTACAGCTGCAGTGCGTTTGCTCTGTTTTCTGTATTTCTGTGTCTGTGCATGTATCATGGATGGCTGCCATGAACCAGTCCCCTCTCGCCCCCCCCCTCCCCCTGCTTTATCCACCTTCTAACATAGAACATATCTCCAGACTAATGCATGGTTGGTCCACCTTCGAGCCCTATCCCAAATGCCTCTGAACATTGCTGTGGATTTAATGCACGGCAGATCCACCTTCAAAGCCTATCCCAGATATGGTATATTGTGGATCCCCATCCCAACATCACTCCGGATCTAACGTGTGTTGGATCCACACTCGAATACTAACTCGGGTCTATTCTGGGTCATGAGAGCCATCTGCGACACACGCACAGAAAACAGAGCAAACAGAAGTGTAAATATGTGATTGGATGCATTCGAGTACAGTGCAACCAGAAAAATAGTGCATTTGCCTGTATTGTTGGCAAATGTACTAAGCTCACTGGCAATTTCAGAATATGGGATGAGAAGTGGTGTCATGATCGCGTGGGTAGAACTGACATAAAATCGATAAAATTACGAAAAATGACGGAAAATACGTATAAATTGCGGGGAAATACGTCGAAATGCGTGGAAATTGAGGAAGTATTTGCATGTCTTCTGCATGATGCATGACAATTCTTGTACATGGGAATGAGTACATGACAGAAAGAGGAATACAAGAAAACGTTGACATGGAAGCACTGGGAACCAGGGGAACAGTCATTTTTCGTCGACAGCGATAAGACGGTTGCAATAGAATATTTAATATGGATGACCACCAAATGTAGAGTAATAAATTTATGTATGTCGGATCACAAGCCCCTGGCGTGACCCCAAACTTATTGGCAATCCCTTATAACTTTCTATCAAGTGCCCTTAGCTAGAGAGTGTTGTATTACCAGCTGAGGTGACTGCAGTATACAACTACACCATGGATCGTGTGTTTGACCCTGTGCAGTTCTGTTTAGGTGTTTCAAACCCCAACAAATAGTATTTAGAATGTGCTTCTCTGTACTCTCTGTCAATCACAACTGTGCGGTGTCGGCTAACAAACAGTTGCTGTATGGCAACTTTCTTCTGTATGTTAATCTCAAATGGAACGATCAGATTACACAAGTAACGGGTAAGGCGAACCCTAGATTGCGGTTTATTGGTAGAATCCTGAAGCGATGCAGTCCTTCAGCAAAGGAAATTGCTTACAATACATTAGTTCGTCCAGTCTTAGAGTATTGTTCGTCTGTACGGGACCCTTACCATTTGGGTCTGATTCAAGAGGGTGAGAAGGTCCAAAGAAGAGCGGCAAGATTCGTGACTCGTACATTCAGCCATCGCGAGAGCGTTACAAATCTCATAGACAGCTTGAAGTGGGACATACTTGCAGATAGACGACGCGCTAAACGAAAGGGGCTGCTCACTAAATTCCAAAATTCGATCTTCGCCGAGGATGAAGAAAAAAATGGTTCAAATGGCTCTGAGCACTATGGGACTTAACATCTGTGGTCATCAGTCCCCTAGAACTTAGAACTACTTAAACCTAACTAACCTAAGGACATCACACACATCCATGCCCGAGGCAGGATTCGAACCGGCGACCGTAGCAGTCGCGCGGCTCCGGACTGAGCGCCTAGAACCGCGAGACCACCGCGGCCGGCGAGGATGAAGAGCATATATTATTACCATCAGCTTTCACATCGTGCAATGATCACCATTCAAAGACAAGGGAAATTAGAGCTCGTACTGAGGCGTTCAGACAGTCGTTTTACCTCGCGCGATCCGCTAGTGTTACAGAGGGGGGGGGGGGGGGGGCGGGGAATATGGCTTTGGCGCGAATGGGCCCTCCTCCTCACACCGCTTGGTGGCTAGCGGAGTATACATGTAGATGTAGGTATCCATTGAGGCGATAGTGATACATGCAATTTGATTGTTATCTTTGATGCTTTCTTGGAAGAAAGAGAACCATCTGCCTCTAAACTTACATTGATCTGCGTTAAAGAACGATATGAAGTAGATGGAGTGATCAGTTGAGAGGGAGATGTTGCTGTAGGTAATTTATCAAGCATTTTACCTTTTTTCCGCTGTTCTCTCAGGTTGCATAAGTTGTGTGGTATAACTTGCGATCGACTCATGTACAACTGTGTGTTCTGTGTGCAACTTAGAACACTATCTACATTACAAACCCCATTTATCAGCCAGTGTAGCAACACCATACGCCAACACTGAGGGCAACAAACGAAAAAAAAAAAAAAATAAAGCAAGTGGAACCGTTTCACAGTCCATTCTTCTTTGAAGAGAATACACTCAGACTGCCTGTCAAATGTAACATGATGTCTGAGTGTTATCGAGACATACATGTTCAGTATGTGGTTCCAACCTTTGAAGAGTGCAACTGTGTGGAAACCACTGTTTACATGCAAGATGGGGCAACATCTCATTCGTTTGTCCAGTGAAAGAACAGCTTAATGCAACCTTCCACGAAAGTGTTATTTCCAGAGGTTTTCTAGATGCATGGCAGTGCAAGCTCACCTGATCTGAATCCACGTAACTTTTGGTTCTGAAGATATCAAAAAAAAAAAAAAATGTGTTTACCAGGGGCATGTTTGGTCTGAATCTGATCTGAAAGCCAGTATACAGGAACACATTGCTCAGATTCCACAAGAATTGCTGCGAGCAACTGTTAATCATGTCATTTTATAGATGCAGCATCTCATCAACATCTCTGGTGTTAATATTGAGCAAACTCTATAGGTGTCGGTTAATAACAAAATCATGATCATACCTTTCTCACTTGTTTGATCTTTTCTGCCTACATCCCGTTCCTAGTCCATTACATATGAAAATGTTTCTATACGTATTTTTTGCATTCACCTCCTGGTGACCAAATTGGAACTAATTTTTTGCCACCGTAAATTAGGTTCCTTCATTAAGTCATAAGAATATCTACCAAGTTTAGCTGTCATACGATAATTACAGGCCACACTCGATCTCTGTGAGTAACTGCACTATAATTAGAACTACCCGGCATTTTACTGAACACATTTCCATCAGATTACAAAATTGTTGAGGTTCTTAAGGTCACTTGTTGATGTACTGAAAGTTGACTTTCATCTTCAGATCTTTGGCCAATGTCTGTTTAATTATTTTTCTAATCTTTTTCTAGCCACTCATGCAGACAAAAATCAGGGAAAAACATTGGCCGAAGGTATTGAGATGAAAGGCAACAGGTAATAATTGTCCATTTTGTTGTTTACTATGGACTCCAGCAGCTGTAACTACAGGTTGGTAGCAGACAACATAAACTGCTGGAGTTTACAATAGAATAATATTGCTCACTATTTTAGAAAATGCTGCTAGAAATTCTTCCTCCTGTACATCCTACACAATTTGGGAAACCCCAATTCACGAGCATTTTGCTGAAAATTTTTTAAAATATGAAATAGTTCATATTGGTAAATGAACTGGAGCAACAAATTTCCTTATGGATAAAGAAACTTTTGTCAGTTATAAAGATAATGTTTACACTCCTATTTAAAATGTTTCTACTTTCTAGTCTGTAACCGAACACACCTAAAGAGCCATATTTACTGAGATCCTTTCATTATTATTACATTTAAAAATGAAATGGAAACATCCCTGAGATATTTAGAGGTTTGGTGACCAAGGCAGAAGTCATCTGAAACGCAGACCTACCTAATATGCATTTCATCAAATGAATTTCTTAAAAGAAAAATTATTCTCAGAAGCTATGCGCAATTCTTTGAAAGTGGAGACAGAGCCAATCTTAAACATGCAATTATTTGCAACATGTGCTATCACTCTCCCAGAACTACAAAAATGCACGTTTCAAAAGAAACATCTAGCATATTACGATAATACTCATTTTATACATAGAAACATCCACAAACTTATTTACATTTTTAGAATCCTCCATATTTCATCTCTAAGTACAAAGCAAGAAGTAGAATGTTGGAAGCTTTTGTTACTGTCCATCCACATCAATGTCTAGTCTTACATTACCGATAATTTCAAACAAAAAACTATACATCCCACTTAGTGATAAGTTATGGCTGAGCATAAATTGCCTGGTTTTTATGAAGTACATTGTGACTTGGTTAGATAATAGCAGATGGTTATGAATTTCAGATGGTTGTCACCAAGGAAAATATATGTATACACGCTGTCCAGACACATTAATGTGATCACCTGTCAAAAGTCTGACTAACTACCCTTTGCGGTATGGACCCCTGCAAGACATGCAGGAAGAGTCAGTGATGTCCTGGAAGGTGCCAATAGGGATGTGGAGCCACGCCGAATCCAGTACCATGGCCAGCTGTGTTGGGTCTCTCAGTTGATAATCTGTGGCACAAACAGCTGATCGATCTGGTCACACAGATTCCCAATTTGTTTTAAATGTGGGGAATTTGATGGTCCAGAGAATACAATAAACTCACCATGGTGCTCTTTGAACCATGCACATACACTACCAGCTCTGTGAAATGTCGCATTGTTCTCCTGGTAGATACTGTTGTGCCGAGAAAAAACAAACTGCATGTAAGTAAAATAGAAAGAAACATTCCACAGGGGAAAAATATACAGGGCGTTTCAAAAAGAAAGAGCAGATTTCAAACATTTATTTCTCAAAAACTACAAATGATAGAAACACAATTCAAACGTTTCTTGTCAGAGAAAGGTTCAAAGTTTTTCAATGGTCCGCGCAGAAGTTCCATGCAAATCCGCAGTGGCGCTGGCGTTTGTTTGTAGGAAAATGGCGACGACACCACAGGAACGATCATTTTGTGTGCTGCAATTTGCAAAGTTAGAGTCCATTGTTGGTGTGCAACGTGCATTCCGCCGTCAATTCAACAAACAGCCGCCTCGTCATAAGCAAATTTATGAGTGGCATCACAGATTCGTAGAAGATGGTTGCATCTGCAAGCGAAAAAGCACGGGTCGTCCACGCACATCGGATGAAAATGTCGAGCGTGTCCGTGCAGCTTACGAAAGGAGCCCTAGAAAATCCACGGCACGGGCAAGTCACGAACTAAACATGTCTAAAACAACGGTATGGCGCGTTCTGAGTAACCGTCTGCACATGAAGCCGTACAAACTGCAGTTATTGCAAGCATTGCGTCCTGACGACCACAACAAAAGGTTCGAATTTTCAACTGCAATTCTACAGGACATGGAAGAGGACAATTTTGCCGAACGATTAATTTTTTCAGATGAATCAACGTTTCACATTTCTGGTAAAGTTAATCGGCATAACGTACGAATTTGGGCGAGTGAAACTCCGAGGGACGTTATTCAACATGAAAGAGACTCACCAAAGGTTAACGTCTTTTGTGCAATTTCGGTAAACAAAGTTTATGGACCTTTCTTTTTCATGGAGAAAACTATCACAGGAACCATTTACCTGGACATGTTAGAAAACTGGCTATTTCCTCAACTTCAGGAAGATTCAAATCACTTCATCTTCATGCAAGATGGCGCCCCACCACACTTCTCTGAACCTGTACGACGGTACCTAAATAACACCATTCCAGGACGGTGGATTGGAAGAGCAGGAGCACAAGATCAATGTCATCGTCTGTGGCCTCCCAGGTCACCAGACCTTACACCCTGCGATTTTTATTTGTGGGGGTACATAAAGGACTGTGTTTATGTCCCACCTATGCCCGCTACTCTTCAAGAGGTACGACATCGAATTGTTGCGGCCGTGAATTCGGTAACTAAAGACCAGTTGCGTCGTGTGTGGCAAGAAATGAGATACCGGTTTGATATTTGTCGTGTAACAAATGGTGCTCATATTGAGGTACAGTTTTGATATTTGTTGTGTAACATTTGGTACTCATATTGAGTGAAGGACCGTTGGAATTGTGTTTCTATCATTTGTAGTTTTTGAGAAATAAATGTTTGAAATCTGCTCTTTCTTTTTGAAACGCCCTGTATTAAAAAACAGAGATTCCATGACTTACCAAACGGGAAAGCGCTGGTAGATAGGCACAATAAAAAAACACACAAACACACACACAAAATTTCAAACTTTCGCATATTTAAATATGTCTGCTTGTGTCTGTATATGTGTGGATGGATATGTGTGTGTGTGTGCGAGTGTATACCTGTCCTTTTTTCCCCCTAAGGTAAGTCTTTCCGCTCCCGGGATTGGGATGACTCCTTACCCTCTCACTTAAAACCCACATCCTTTCATCTTTCCCTCTCCTTCCCTCTTTCCTGACGAAGCAACCGTTGGTTGCGAAAGCTTGAAATTTTGTGTGTGTGTGTGTTTGTATGTTTTTTATTGTGCCTATCTACCAGTGCTTTCCCGTTTGGTAAGTCACGGAATCTTTGTTTTTAATATAAACTGCATGTAAGGGTGGACATGGTCCGAAAAGATAGATGCATAGTTTTGTTGATCCATTGTGGCTTCCTGAATGATGAGATCACCTAGGGAATGCCATGAAAACATTCCCCAGACAATAATACTCTGATGACTGTTGCAGGGTGTTTGCTTTCAGACATTTCGCATTATATACCCAAAGGCCGTATGTCCGAAGGAGCATTCAGCATGGACGTGTGAACTGGGTGCTTACTGCGGACGCTCTCATGCAGCAATGTTTGTTAAACAATTGTTGAGAAGATACTGTTGGTAGCCTGTTGGTTCATTTGGGTGGTCAGTTGCTCAACAGTTGCACATCTGTTCACCAATACACATCTGTGCAGGCGTCGTTCATTCCTGTCATCTACGGCTTTTGGCGCACCACAGTTGCCTCAGTCCCAGTTTTAGATGGTGCCATTTTGCAATTCATGGTATACTTTAACCATGGTGACATGCAAGCTGTATACAGGGTTGCCACAAGTTTCCCCAAGTGAAATTCCCTGATTTCCAGGCAAGGTTTAGTATTTTCCCCCAACAAGTTTTGTGATCTCAAGGGTAAGTAAAGACATAAGTTGACAAAAGAATGTAAGGACTTCCATATTTCTAAATGTGTGAGCAAAACTCTTAAGTACTAACATCATAAGCATCTTTTTACTTAACTGGTTTTAGTTGGAGAAAGCACCCAATTGTTGTATGTGTTTCATTAAGATCACTTATTTTATTTCAATAAAATGAAACACAGTTGGTGACATAAATCTGCATTTTGTTGGAGTCACAAGACAGATTTAGAATACTTTTGCTGATTTTAGAAATAGCCTCAGATGAAAGCAGGCCTCTTGAAAGAAGTGTATAAGGTAGGGAAATAAAATGTTGGTTCTACTATCTTTGTTATTGTTGGTTATTACCAGCTGTGTTAAGTCTATTATTTTACAGGTATTGCATGGTTTTTCTTTCAAGAAATATCTGAATACAGTGTACCAACTACCAGCGACTGTCACAATTTCTTCTCCTTATCATCCATGCTTTCTAATGCATAAACTACTTTCGAAGTACCAAAATGTAACACAATAAATAAAATGTCTATAAAACACCGCACTGTACAGTGTACTTGTGGTGAGACAATTGCAATTTCTGAAATCCATCACCCATGGCCTCTGGCCTGCTGAGGAGCACCACAGTCCTTGGTCCATGGATAAACTGCAAAAATCCACCACATTATGCCAAACACAAACAGACCTGGCCTGCAGGCATATCGATGAGACTAAATCCGACGGGTAGGGCCGGCACATTAGTGGGAAACAATGGGCTTCAGATCAGCTGGGCGATTCTATTAGGGATACCCACAGAAATGGTTTGTGGTTTTGGCCCATCAGGGAAGTCCACTCGTGTGGTCAGATATTCCCATGTCACAGACATCATGTTGCTGAAATGAGATCACACTGATCAATCCATGCAACGATCAATCCATGCAACAGATAACTTGTGCAAATACTCTGAGAGTCAATACTAATGAGGATAGGTAGCAAAACACCACAAAGGTGGTCGCTGATATGCAGAGGCACATAGAAAAGACAATCTCACTCTCACAACTAAATTTTTGGTCATAGCCTTTGTCACAAAATGAGAGCACGCACACATTCACTCAGACACAACTTGTGCACACATGACTCCCATCTCCAGCTGCTACATCAGCAGTCTCTGAGAATCAGATCCAAACAAACTACTCCTCACGCCTCTGGCGTGGCAGAAAGTGGAGAAGTAGTAAGAATGAGGGCGTATGGAAGTGGCACACATTCTCAGCTGCGCCCACCCAGTGGCGATGCGTGACATCTCAGTAAACAAACTCTTTCATCTACTGAGACAAAAACATGATTTTTGCAATGTTTTTCTGAAATTTACCTGATATTTCCCTGACATGTTTGAAGTTCTCTGATTTTGCCGACTTCCAGAACTTGTGGCAACTCTGGTATGAAAACTTAGTCATTTCCGAATTGCTTCCAGCCTTGGCATGAAAGTCAATGATCATGCCCTTATGGACGTAAGCTAAATCACTCTGTTTCCACATTATGACATTGGCTGCACTGTTTTCTGTGCCTTCCCCAATATACTTTATATACTCTCCACTGCTAGTGCTGCAACATGCCACCTGTAAGTGGTTATTGCATGTTGACACTGAACACAGGTCGTGACTGAACTGTGTATTAGGAGTTCCCTATTCATGAATGATTAAAAATTGTACAAAGATCTATCACTAGGCCACTATTAATTGCTAGTAATTTGGTTTTCTATCATGCAGTGTTTAACACTATGTTTAACCCTATAACTTGACCTAGTGGCATTAACACAGTGCAATAAGTTGTGTTTACTTCTGAAAGAAGACAGGTATCAGATAATCTTTTATACTTTTAGCTGCACTTGACTCACAATCATGTATGGTCTAAATTGTAGTGAACACTAAACTACGCAATATAATTTTTTCTATTACAAGACTGGTAAATCAAGTGCAAGTTGTTGATAAACAAGTTCATTTAACAATGTTGTTTACAAACTATGAAAAGCAAGTAGAAGGAAAATAATTTAGGTGTAAAGGCAACCACTCACGGTATAGCAGACAAGTTCACACACACACACTGCAATGATTGCAGTTTGCAGGTGGTCTGGGGTGGTGGTTGTGTCAGGTGGGCTGGGTACAGAGAGAGATGTGGGAAGCAGAAGGAAGGGAGGGGGACGGGCATGTAGCATCTCCAAGGGAAGCAGCACTACTGCTCCAGCTCCCTACTCTTTGCCACTGGGGTCTTATCTCTATGCAAAGCCCAAGTGAAAGAACTGCCCAATTCACATACCCAGCAAATACAGCTCCATTTCCGTCACAGGCTTATCCTATCCCATCAGAGGAAGGGCCATCCTGAAAGTAGCCACATCATATACCAACTCTGCTACAGTTTCTGTACAGCTTTTTATGAGGGCATGACCACCAACCAGCTTTCCATCAGAACAAATGACGGCCAGGAATGAAGCAGACCAACCAGTGGTACAATACGCTGCTGAGCACATGTCCAAGTTCAAGGGCTGGTTCAAAACTTGTGCTATCTGGAGCTTTCCTCCGAGAACCAGCTTTCCTGAACTACATAGACGGGAATTATACTTGCAACACATCCTTCACTCCTGTAATCCTCCTCCCATCAATATCTGCTAAACTATTAATGCCACATCATCCACCCAACAGTTTCCCTTCCTCTGTCCTGTCACCTCATCCTATTCCATGCCTTCATGTCATCTTCATCGTGTGCCACACCTTACTGGCTCTCGTACCTGCCTGCCACGTGTCTAGTCTGGCAGCGTGCCACCACTTTCTCCTGCATTCCTAGCCTGTACACCTGGTACCTCCCTCCGAGTTGCAAGCTACCCATCCCCAACCTTCCCTCCCCCTACACCCCAATCCACCTGTCGAATTGCAATGTTGGCATTGTGTGTCCAGCTGGAAAAATGTAGGTGCAAAGGTGTACCTGTGTTGATGACTCAACATTTTATGTTGCTTGGTAAGTGGTCTCCTTCACTCCTACATTATTTTCATTCTGCCAGAAAACATAAGTAGTTCATTACGAAACTAAGTTGCTACAATTTACGAGTAAAGTAAAAAGATATTGATACAAAATGTTTTTCTTCAAAACAGATGAAAAAACATTACAGAACTAAGGTGATAATAATAACAAATCTCTGGAAATGGGACGTAGTTGTTGTTTATTGACAAGGAATTTAAAACATCTATGCAAGAACACAGACTAGGTGGGACTGAATGTAATCTGGCTTACTGAAAATTAGGATAATCTGGGAATATTCTACTAACCACAAAAATTCTAGTATATATTTCAATAAACGAGGGGTGTTCAATAAGTAATGCAACACTTTTTTTCTGAAAGCAGGTTGGTTCTATTCAGAATTCCAATATATCATATTATTTCTGACTCTTTCGGCTACAAAACTCTATTTTTCAACATAGTCTTCATTCAAAGCACTGGCCTTATATCACCTTACTGGGAGGACCTGTATGTTTGCATGGTACCATGGTACCAGCTGACGTCAGAGTCAACTTCCTGCTGCATCAATAAACTCCCCAACATTTGTACTGCTTCCTGTTGAGTGCATCTTTCATTGGATCAAACCAATGTGAGTTGAAAGGTGAGAGGTCCGGGCTGTAGGGTGGATGAGGCAGAGCAGTCCAATGAAGTTTTGTGAGCTCCTTTCGGGTGAGCAGACTTGTATGAGGCCTTACGTTGTCATGGAGAAGGAGAAGTTTGTTTGCATTTTTGTGGCCAACAAACATGCTGAAGGTATTACTTCAATTTCCTGAGAGTAGCACAATATACTTCAGAGTTCATCATTGCGCCAAGAGGAAATACATCAAACAGAACAACCCCTTCAGAGTCCCAGAAGACTGTTGCCATAACTTTATTGGCTGAGGATGTGCCAGCTTTGACCCTTTGCTTCACAGGAGAGATAGTGTGACGCCACACTATGCATTGCCGTTTTGTTTCTGGTTTGAAGTGAATCCATGTTTCATTGCCTGTGATGATGTTCAACAAAAAATTGTCATCATCAGCCTGGTAAAGTGCAAGCAATTCTGCACAGGCGGTCCTTCATTGCTCCTTATGGTCTACTCTGTTAGGCAGTGAGGAACCCAGAAGGAACAGGTTTGCATGACCTTGTTGCGATGATTATAGATGTCTCGCCTAATGATTCACCATGCTTTTGTTCACTAACAGGTTTCCATAGGCACTCTGCAAGCATCTATGAATATCTGAAATACTTTGGTTTTCCGCCAAAAGAAACTCAGTGACAGCTGTCTGCTTGGCATGCATCTCCATTACACACACCATTTTGAAGGCTACATGTAGTGCCACTACTTATCGCAACTTCATGGAACTATGGTACCTGAAATGGGAATATTCCACAATGTTCCACAACAATGGAAATGGAAATTGGCCAAGAAATAAATGTGTTGCATTACTATTGAATCGTAACATAACTACAACTGCAATCAAAAGTAGTGAACGTTACATATCAGATAACCCTCGCGTCAGTTGTCTCTTGTTTACGACTGTCAACAACTTCAGAGATCTAGTAGGATGATGACGTCTCAGGATATGTGTCAACGAGAAATAAACTGAGGAGTGTTTGATCATGAGTATCTGTATAACACGCTTTCACAAAATCTAGTTTCTTCCGTGTCGCATATTATACCACAGCTGCTGATTAACTGTGCGCACAGCACAGGCACAACTAAAAGTTGGCAGCCTTTCAAGCTGATATATAACCACCCCATCCCTCTCATAAGCATCAGGAAGGGGAAGGGGGAGATGGGGGGTGGGGGAAAGAGCAAGAAGGATACTTGCGTATGCCCCCCCCCCTTCCCCGAATGTGGAGTACAGGGTTTTTTTCCCATTGCAGATTTCTCATACATCTTTAGAAGTGATGTCCAATGATTCCTTGAAACCTCTTATTTTGCCAACAGTAGCATTATGTGACTGATCACAGTGAGACAATACGATAGCAATTACCATCCTCTCTTTTGAAAGTGTACCACCAGACACTTGATCATGGAGCATGGTCTTCATTTGTGTGTGAGTGGTTCTCCCTTCCATAACAATGAGCATGCTTTTGCATTGTGGATCAAACAAAGGTGGAAAAAAAGCTGCTCTTATGTGCTGTGCCAACTTCCTTTATGTGTTCCTTCAAATTATTGTTGTCGAGCAAGTTGCCTGTGAGGCGTACCCCAACTGTAGCGGAATCAAACTCCCTGTTTAAATCTCCAACAATACTTAAACATTGTTTGGTTACACAGAAAGCCACATACGGGTGGCAGACTCATACACAGAGGCCCGGCCAGGGGGCTGTGGCTGCCGGCTGCACTGGACTGCTATGTCCGATGGAGTGAGCCCGTTGACATCACTGAACGGCCCGGCGAGGCTCACGAGGAAGACAGGCTGTGGCGCATACGTCACAGCATGTGACACTGCATGTCTTGCGAGGGCCAGGAGCCATCTCTGGCAGGGAGCGATTAGTTATTTCAGATGAGTTTAATAATTCTTGACTGTGTGTTTAATTACATGCGAGTTCTCGACAACACACGACAAAATTAAGACCCTTAATGGGTACCTTTACAATTAAATATTGATATCCCATTGGCTCTGCATGGAGCTCAGTGTTCACGAAGCGTGGCAGACATGCCAACTAGTGTGACATCGTAAGTTTGTTGTAGGGTTCCTATACCTCATTGGCCCTGGCCCCCATTGCTATACGCAAGCACCGGTGAGCTAGGGGCCCAGCAGAATTGCGCATTGGGATGCAGCCTGCGAGCCACAGTCGCAGTGAGTGGGCCCGTGACGTCACTGCACAGGCTGGGCAGTTAGCCAGTGCCTTGCGCAAGCACTGGTGTGCTGTGGGCTATGAGCTGGTGACAGTACTGGTATTTTAGCCTACAGCAGATAGCTATAGGAAAAACATTAATTTCAATTGCTCTTCGCTGTCCAGTGAAGTTTATGCTTATGCTAAAGGGTCAAGTGCCACTTTGCACATTTCTCACTATCCATGTGTGTCTAATAAACGAAGGTCCTGTATGGACAAGAAATGCCTTCCTAAATCTGCGCAGGAGAAAGTTATGAATAAATGTGTGTGCGAGACTTACAATTGTACAGGACTGAAGCGGGCAAAGGTTTTGTGCATATTGTTCAGACGTTAGTCAACAGTGGAGCGACTTATGGAAAAGAATTCGGAAAGGCACTTCATACCACAACCATGTTGCGGCACATGGCACAAAGTGCTAAGAGCCTAAGAGATACCAATTTCCAGTTGAACCAAAAAGGAGGTCATAATGTTCGTACAGAATTGTTTAGGACATTTTATGTCTCTTGGCATCCATGACTGCTTTGAAAGACATGCATTTTATGACTGATCAAGGTGCCAACATTGTTCATGAACTGCGGGATTATTCATGATTGAATTGTTCAGTAAGTATAGAGCTACGGGTCAGACTGGTACATGACCGATTACAATGAGATAGGGAACCAGTGGTCGGAAATGCAGATTTATTGTGTTAGGGACATCACAGCGAGTGCTGCATAACATAAGCACAGTTCATAATAATTGTTCAGGGCGAAAAGCTGGCCACCCGCTTCTCTCCCCACCATACCGTCTCACCGCTCCTTCCTCTGTAATGCGTTTTGTTCCCTAGATTGTTTTATTGAATGAAGGCATAAGGTTTGTAGGAGTGATTGGAAAAAATTATGCTATGAAAGAGTACCTATTACCTACGATACGTTTTATTTAATTATCACAGGTGGGGTTTACAATACGTTTAATGTCTGGAACAAAATTTCTACATACAGACAAACGCAAACAGTTACGTAAATTTTCATCGCTGATGTTTGCTCCTAACCGAGACTTATTAATTTTCATAACAGAAAAAAATCTCTCACAAACGTATGTCTAGCCAAACATTGACACTATCTTCGCAGCTTCACAATGGAGACGAGGAAACTCTTGCTGTCGAAAGTCTTGATAATCGTCTATTACACGTCTTGCCAAAAGGAACTTGTCTCTCAGACGAGAATTACACTATAGATCTATCAATTCCATTTGCAAATTGGGATGCATATAATCTACAGAAACAGCAAATGGTCTCTAGAACCATTCAAATGCTTGGGATAAATATGATATATCCCCCAATTGCTTGAGAAATTCCTCTTTTATTGCACTAAGTACGGAAACATATTCTTTGCGATTCTATTCTCGCACAGTAGACAGAGTAGGGAAATGCAGTGCGTTCCCTGACGAGAGCTGTCGTTCCCACAGCTCAAGTTTGCTAGTGAAAGCTTGCACCTTTTCAGCCATTTCACTAATTAGCTGATTTTCTCCATGCAAACTTGTGTTCAATGCATTCACGTGCCCGGAAATGTCAACTAAAAATGCAAGGTTGGCAACCCACTCGAAATCTTCTAACTTGGGATCGTACGTTCCTTTGTCCTTTAAAAACTGATTTATTGGTATTCTCAGCTCAAAAAATCTTTTGAGTACGTTACCGAGCCTACGCCAGCGGCCTTCACTGTGGGATTTTATGTCGCCGTACTCTGCTCCAATTTCAGCTAAATATGTGTGAAACTATGTGTAATCCCGTGGGCTCTCAAATAATTAACTGCCTGAATAACCACTTGCACGACGTACCCCAGTTTTGCTGCTTTTGCACAGAGTACTTCTTGGTGCAAAATGCAGAGGATGCTGTACAATGATTCTTCTGTACGCTGATGCTTTTTTCTTAGTAATCCAACAAATCCCATTTGTTTCGCTTTCATTGCAGGTGCTCCATCTGTTGTCACTGACACCAAACGTTCTCAGTTTAAGCCAGCTGAATCGACAGCTTCTTCAACTGCTTTTAGGATGTCCGCGCCGGTGGTCGTGCTTTTTAAAGATGTCATATCTAAAAAATCCTCAGTTATGTGCAGAGCAGTGACCACGCGGCGGACATA
This sequence comes from Schistocerca nitens, assembly GCF_023898315.1. NCBI lineage: Eukaryota > Metazoa > Arthropoda > Insecta > Orthoptera > Acrididae > Schistocerca > Schistocerca nitens. The sequence goes on along the minus strand of NC_064617.1, from coordinate 923,070,651 downwards.
AATCACTAATTGCGTGTTGTCTGAAATATATGTGGACACATCACGTGCGATGGAAAATGCAATAAACTTCTGCACTGCACTCCTTAATTGACGGTAAACGTCACCTGCCATGGCACTTACACGACGACTTACAGTCCGCCGAGAAAGAGTGATAGCTCGAAACTGATTTTTATTCAGTGGGCAAAGTAAATCAGCAGCGTCATTCATGCACTCCTTTATAAACTCACCTTCAGCAAATGGTTTTCCAGTTCTCACTATATTAAGCGCAATCTTATAACTTGCACGTAACGCCGGGCTATCATTATTGTCGTCCTGAAAAATTGTAAACAGTGTTCCATAAAATGTTAAATCAGTTAGATGAGAGACATGACGAAAGAAGGTCGCAGATCTCTCGTGACAACAGCAACTTACACAGATTCATCTAGTATCGTCAGATCGCTCTTCTTAAGGTCAGTCAATTTCCCCATCCGCTCAGAATCCGACAATAAATTGTACTCGTCCTTGTGAAATTTATTATAATGGCGTTCAATATTAAACGTCCGCTGACCAGCGAGAATACTGCCACATATTAAACATTTCGAATTTTCACGTTTTTGCACAAAGAAAAAAAAATGATCCCCCCATTCCTTTTTAAAAGATAGCGAATCTCCACTTCTCCGTTCCCTTGATTCACTCTGCATTTTCCGGTTCTTGCAATACAACGTTCACTACGTAGTGGTCGCTTCGCATCAATGTCCGCAGCTTGGCCTGGTACTGCCGGCTGTCGCCACTGCCCCGGTCGACGATTCCACGCGAGCAGCACACGTGCAGCGCTGTGCGCTCATGAGCCGCGTGCAACGTTTGCCCGCCCCTGCACCAGGTCTAACTTTGTGCTTAGTTTTGTGTATGTAATTAATGTCCTAATTCATTTTGACCATTCCTAGCTAATACTTTTGTTATAGGGTGAAATCAGTAATTGTTTTGTGACTTAAATTGTATTGCTGACTTAAAAACAAATATAAATTGTGTACTAAATATAAACATTCGGAAGAAGAACTACTAGGATTCTTAAAGCATTTATTTGGCTCCGTTCGAAAACATATTAAAAAAGTCAGTCCTTAATTAATTCCAAAATAATTACCAGATTTGTCAAAAGCATTGTCTGTATAAGTATGTCTGTTAATTTCATTATATAAACAAACAATTTGGCCTAACTTTTGTGGTAGAAGAAACTGTTAAAAAGAAAGAATTTTTCTGTGTATTCAGTTAATTGAATGAAGTATGTTTTAATTGTAATTTCTCTAACTTAAACATCAAACAATGTATAGTTTCACTGCCTATTATTGTGAGGATATATAAAGGCCCGATTTTAGGTCCAGACATGGTCAGTCCATGGACTATTTTCAGACAGGAAGTCTGTATCAGTTAGAGTAATGGTAATGCATTAACCTAACAATGGAATTAGTGTAACACCAATAGACCATGTATTAAGGGAGGATATAAAGGATTTTGGTCCAAAAAATCGATTTTTCAAAAATATTATTTTATTGATCTACTCAGTTTAGTCTATGTTGTGTGTGAATTTTATCGAGATAGCAGCTTTAGAAATGCCTTTAAATTGTTAAACTGATGAACTCTGCACCGGCGGCCACTCCCACTTTTTTCGACATTTGGGAAACTGCTTGCTTCAGAGGAATTTTTGTCAGTGTGAAGGCTATTTTATTTCGATATCTTTGGCTGACATCTACATCTCTGGCTGACATCTAGTTGCCTGAAAATTTTCTTGCATATGGTTTATTTACGTTTTGACAATACTAATACATATTAGTAGGCGGAAGGTTGAATTCGCAAACCTTTACGTGGAAGTCAAGATTTATGCATAATGAGTGGTGGAAAAACTGTGTTTAGGGAATGGAGGTTTCATGAAAATGAGTTAACCAACAAAAATGAGGAAGCAACTCGAAATGAAGAACATAATCTCTCAGCTTCAGAATTGAAACTTGGGACAGGAGAATTGTATAGGTGCGTGAATGATGTTGATATGGATTCCACTGGATTCGGACTTATTGATTTAGAGCTTCTCTGCCAGGCTATAAAGTTTTCATGTTCGTGTGTTAGCTGTAAAAATACGGAATGCATGAGTGTTGTTGATGAAAGGAGAGTGGGAACAGCTTGTGATTTTAGATTAATTTGTAATTTGTGTGGCTATGAAGTTTCATTTTCCTCCTCCAAAAAAAAACTGACAATGGTACCCATGAAAGCAATTTTAGGATAGTAAGTGCTCTGAGATGCTTTGGACAGGGCAGGAAAGGAGGTAATTTGTTGGGTGGTTTAAAAAAATAAATAAAGGAATTTCCGATGCTGTATGGGATACTGTCACAGTTTCCATGAAGAAAGCAGTGGAGGAATTGGTGGAAATAAACCAAAAAGAAATAGATCCTGGGGTAGATGTTCATGACAGTGAATCTCCTACCAATGTTACTGACATGTGTGTGTCTGTAGATAGGAGTAGGACCTGGATGAAAAGGGGTCACACGTCTCTGTATGGAGTTGCATCTGTTATTTGTATTGACTTAGGTAAAGTTTTAGATGTGGGAATTATGTCTAGATACTGCCACCAGTGTGCAACAAGGAAAGTTTCCAACAATGAAGACAGTGACAAACTGTGGCAAGAAAAGAATAAAGTAGCATGCTCTAAAATTAATAGTGGCTCAAGTGGGGGCATGGAGGCTCTGCAGTTGTGAGGGTGTTCTCCAGATATGAGGACCAGTATGGTACTAGATATACCAAATACCTTGGTGATGGGGACTCCTCTTCGTTCAAAGCTGTAACTGATAAAAATCCGTACAATACAACAATAGAGAAGTTGGAATGTGTTGGCCACAGCCAAAAGAGGCTTGGTGGTAGTTTTCGTCGGTTGCTGAAAGAGAGGAAAGGTGAAGTACTTGAGGATGGAAAACCACTAGGAAGAAAAGGCAGGCTTACTCTGAAAGAATTTGATTATCTACGGTTATTTTATGAGAGAGCTATCAGGAAAAACACACATGATTTAGAGGCAATGAGGCATGTTGTGTGGGCAATTTTTTTCCACAAACTATCCACTGACCAAATACCAATGCACAATCTGTGTCCGAAAGACTATTGGTGTAAGTTCAACAACAGAAAAGAGACATATTCACATAAACGACTCATTACCAGAACATGTTATGAATGCAATTAAGCCCACATTCTGGTTTCTTGCTAACCCTGATTTATTGAGGAAATGTCTTCATGGAAAGACACAAAATGCAAATGAAAGCGTCAATAATTTAATTTGGATTAGATGCTCAAAAAGGACATTCTGTGGACTTGAAGTACTCAAAATAGGTGTCTATGATGCAGTTTTATGTTACAATAATGGAAATAATGGCAGAACTGAAGTGCTGAAGAGAGTTGGTATAGAGCCTGGTATGTCTACAACAAAAGCATTATGCACCATCAACGAGAGTAGGGTCAAGAAAGCTAACAGATCAGTGTCGTACCTGCAGATACAGGCCAGGCAGATTCGAAGAGGAGAGAAGAGAAACTTGGAAGATGAGGAGTGTCAGTATGGAGGATTTTAAAATTGAGGTAAGCTTATTACATGTAGAAGTATGAGAAGAAAATCTTTGAACTCATTTTCTCTGTTTTAGATTTTTTACGTTAGTAGAAGACTTTTCTCAAAAAGTATATGCGCTTGTAACAATACAAGTCAAGGTAGATGTAACGGAACTTGAGTAGCGTATTTGCATCTATTGGTTACGGTAGAGAGATCGATCTTTCGGTCCTGTCTGTATATTTATATATAATATTGCATGCATAAAGGCTGGGCGAGTGTAAAGCTATCGTTAAAAACGCACGCCTCGCGATTTGTTACGAATTGGTTGGTCATAATAATAATAACATGCTTTTGAATACAATTAAAATATAACGGCGATATCTGTTTAGTGTTATTGGAAATAATATGTAGTAAATTAATGAGTAAGGTAGCCGATCCTATAAGAAGAGGTAAAATTGGGCATATTGAGGTGTTTCGCTTTATATCGACGAAGCCGATGATACGGCGTCATTTCTTTCGTTTACTCTTAGAAATAAACAAGTAAAGAAGTGCTAATAGTGCGTAGTGAAAAAATAACTACGGTATACAATCAGAGTAACAAAAGGACATTTAGTTACACGAAATCACGGATAGCGAAGTGTGGTCATGAAATTGAGTACACCTACAGGGCGGTCAATTCCGGGATAAATCTATACGCATCTCACGAAGGACGCGGTATTGAGACTGTTTTTTTTTTTTTTTTTTTTTTTTAATTGTATCGCGGAGAGCGGGCTCCAATTTATGAAAAGGAGGAAAAACTGTATCAATATTATGCGAAATAAAACTGTTGGTGTCGAGCAACCAAAACTGTTCATCAAAGGGTTTCGATGGAACTTGGGAGTTAGGGTTCAGGCAATCGCATATGCGAAATAAAACTGTGAACAAAGTTACGTTAAATAAAACAGAAGAAACAAGACAGTTTGGTCGTATCTGTTATTATTCCATAAACCGTAACGTTTCTTATCGTTGTACGAAGCCTTTATAGACGATCGTTTTTGCTTCGAAGGGATCTCGTTACGAGTTAAGTTTTGGGGACCTGGTCAAGAAGGGGTAGTTCGTAGATCCTAACTACTGCAGCTATTCTGGAATCAGGTGCTACCGTGACGTTGTGTGTTGTCAATGACTTAAGGTTACCATATCTCATACTCTAAGATCGACGCGCCTTTCCACTTGGTATAACGGCGCCTCACGGCAACAGCGACAACGCCGACGACGAAGGAAGATACGGTAGACGCTGATGCCATGAAATTTTGAGGAACTGTTCGCAACGTGTTGATGTCTCCCTGGAACTAAAAAATACGAGACCCTGCAATTACATTCTGATTTTTAGACGATTGAATGTAGAAAAAAAAGTTAATTTTGGATGTGCAAAATTAAAAACTCTGTTAATGATACAGTTTGTACCATAAATTAATAACTGTAGTTCAGTGGTCGTATAACCTTCTCAGGAATTTGAGTTATGGCTTTTTATAAAAAAGACAATAAAAAATTAAACATTAAAATTTCTGGCAAAATATTAATCCTGCATATTTTGTTATATTTTTCCATTAAAACACAGCTCTTTTGCTTTACAGTGTGTTGTGCAGGAGTGACCGTGCTTCATATAAGCAATAGTTTCAAGAACTTCATTCGATAGCTAAAATATGAGGTGGCTTCAGAATGAAACCCGGTTGTTGTACAGGCAATGAAGCTAAAGTTATAGCCTTTTAAATTAAGAGGGCGCCGATTAGAAAGTAGCGGGACAGCAGACAGATGGATGGCCAGAGCAGAGGCAGACGATAAGAGCCGAGTAGGGCGCGGTTGGCCAGCACGGTGACCTGCAAGAACTTGAAGGCGGAAGGACACAGAAAAACCAGGGGTAGCTTGGAAACACGACGCAGCACCCACAGGCGGACAACCCTTGGGGATGCAGAAAGTGGACTGGTCCAACCAGAGGCTGCTGAAGGGTAAAAAAGTGGTTCGTTTGAAAAAAATTTTAATTAGAGCAGAGGGTCAGAGTAAAATTTGCAGAAGAGTGTAAACCAAAAGTGTATATGCGCAGAAAGCAACAGGGAAAGTATAAGGTAAAATGTGTGTGTTTTAAGGGAAGATATGGTGGCTGATGTCACAAGCTGTTTAGTGGGGGAGAAGGGGCACACAGCACGCCATTGTTGAGGGCTAGCGGTTCGAACAGGGAGCAGTACGGAGGGCCGCCACTTGCGCTCCTGCAAGATTACCAACTAAGCTTTGCTTTTTGGCTAAATCCGAATAAGATGGTGACAAAGGAACATTCGTGTAGGTGGTGAACTTATTTTGACTGTGAATTAATGTTGATCTTAATATGTGACAATTACTGAGGCATAGACCAAATAGTTGAGCAAAGCTTATTGCGTGCAACAACACGACAATCATTGAACACAGTAATCAGCTGCTGTGCTTGCTCCTGGTGTTGCAAGTCTGTTTTTGTTTTCTGCTAATGATCATTGTGACCAATTGGTTACGATCATGCTTATTTTTATGTGGGGTATCAAGTGTAAGTAAAGACTGAGTTCTGTAGCATCCAATAATACACTCCTGGAAATTGAAATAAGAACACCGTGAATTCATTGTCCCAGGAAGGGGAAACTTTATTGACACATTCCTGGGGTCAGATACATCACATGATCACACTGACAGAACCACAGGCACATAGACACAGGCAACAGATCATGCACAATGTCGGCACTAGTACAGTGTATATCCACCTTTCGCAGCAATGCAGGCTGCTATTCTCCCATGGAGACGATCGTAGAGATGCTGGATGTAGTCCTGTGGAACGGCTTGCCATGCCATTTCCACCTGGCGCCTCAGTTGGACCAGCGTTCGTGCTGGACGTGCAGACCGCGTGAGACGACGCTTCATCCAGTCCCAAACATGCTCAATGGGGGACAGATCCGGAGATCTTGCTGGCCAGGGTAGTTGACTTACACCTTCTAGAGCACGTTGGGTGGCACGGGATACATGCGGACGTGCATTGTCCTGTTGGAACAGCAAGTTCCCTTGCCGGTCTAGGAATGGTAGAACGATGGGTTCGATGACGGTTTGGATGTACCGTGCACTATTCAGTGTCCCCTCGACGATCACCAGTGGTGTACGGCCAGTGTAGGAGATCGCTCCCCACACCATGATGCCGGGTGTTGGCCCTGTGTGCCTCGGTCGTATGCAGTCCTGATTGTGGCGCTCACCTGCACGGCGCCAAACACGCATACGACCATCATTGGCACCAAGGCAGAAGCGACTCTCATCGCTGATGACGACACGTCTCCATTCGTCCCTCCATTCACGCCTGTCGCGACACCACTGGAGGCGGGCTGCACGATGTTGGGGCGTGAGCGGAAGACGGCCTAACGGTGTGCGGGACCGTAGCCCAGCTTCATGGAGACGGTTGCGAATGGTCCTCGCCGATACCCCAGGAGCAACAGTGTCCCTAATTTGCTGGGAAGTGGCGGTGCGGTCCCCTACGGCACTGCGTAGGATCCTACGGTCTTGGCGTGCATCCGTGCGTCGCTGCGGTCCGGTCCCAGGTCGACGGGCACGTGCACCTTCCGCCGACCACTGGCGACAACATCGATGTACTGTGGAGACCTCACGCCCCACGTGTTGAGCAATTCGGCGGTACGTCCACCCGGCCTCCCGCATGCCCACTATACGCCCTCGCTCAAAGTCCGTCAACTGCACGTACGGTTCACGTCCACGCTGTCGCGGCATGCTACCAGTGTTAAAGACTGCGATGGAGCTATGCCACGGCAAACTGGCTGACACTGACGGCGGCGGTGCACAAATGCTGCGCAGCTAGCGCCATTCGACGGCCAACACCGCGGTTCCTGGTGTGTCCGCTGTGCCGTGCGTGTGATCATTGCTTGTACAGCCCTCTCGCAGTGTCCGGAGCAAGTATGGTGGGTCTGACACACCGGTGTCAATGTGTTCTTTTTTCCATTTCCAGGAGTGTACAAGTTCCTGGCCTTGTGCACTAAAAGACCCACGTGGCAGCTGAGTGAATTATATTAATACAATCCCAATTGGGATTAGCCTGATTGAGACAACAACCAAATCCAATCGGTATCTGACAGCGGCCTTAAACCCACCTAGAGGGGCACATGCGTTTGACTGCTATCTGACTGGATTCTAGCGGGCAAACTACGATTTTGCAGTTTGTTTGTAATAAATTGTATCAAAGGATTTTGAGGCCTACGTGTCTCTAGAATACAACTGCTTTTATCAGAGCTGCACTGCATTATTTAGTAGCACTGAGATTCCTCTCCAAAATCTTAGTTCTGCGTATTTACTAAGTCCAGAATCCACAGGGTGCCAAATAATGTACGAGCAGCTGAATTGCAGGTACGGGCAGGTAAGATTACAGGTCGAGTAAATTCGGAGGCTGACTACGCTGCCACCGCACAGGTAAGTCACAAAGAGGACCTGCCACTTACCCCTGTAGATCTACCGCTTACCCTGCCAGACAGTCCAGAGGGGTCCAGTACGTTATAAGTTAGGGTTTGTTATTTCGCAGAGGGGATGTTACAAGGTGGTACATCGGCCTCAGGAATGTTACAAAATGGTGCATCAGCAAGGGATGTTACAAAATGGTGCTATTGGCAGAGAATGGGATTGCTCGTCATTGGGAGCTCCAATGTTAGGTGGGCGATGGAGCTCCTTAGGGATACGGCATCTAAGGACGGGAAGAAAGCCAATATGCACTCTGTATGTATACTAGGGGGGGGGGGGGGGAGTCATCCAAGACGTGGAAAGGGTCCTTCCGGATACCATGAAGGGTACAGGGTGCAGCCAACTGCAGGTGGTGACTCATGTCGGCACTGATGACGTGTGTCGCTATGGATCGGAAGAGATTCTCTCTGGTTTCCGGCAGCTATCTGAGTTGGTGAAGACTGCCAGTCTTGCTAGCGAGATGACAGCAGAGCTCACCATCTCCAGCATCGTCGACAGGACCGATTGCGGACCTTTCGTACAGAGCCGAGTGGAGGGTCTGAATCAGAGGCTCAGACAGTTCTGCGACCGTGTAGGCTCCAGATTCCTCGACTTGCGCCATCGGGTTGTGGGGTTTCAGGTTCCGCTAAATAGGTCAGGTGTCTACTACACACAGGAGGCGGCTACACGGGTAACAGGGGCTGTGTGACGTGGACTGGGCGGTTTTTTAGGTTAGTCTCGGGAAAGATCAAAAAGGGCTCCAGTCTCAAAGGGTACAGGGCAAAGAAACGACGAGAATCGCCCAAGCAACAGTCGGTATTGTAGTTGTAAATTGTCGCAAATGGCTCTGAGCACTATGGGACTCAACTGCTGAGGTCATTAGTCCCCTAGAACTTAGAACTAGTTAAACCTAACTAACCTAAGGACATCACAAACATCCATGCCCGAGGCAGGATTCGAACCTGCGACCGTAGCGGTCTTGCGGTTCCACACTGCAGCGCCTTTAACCGCACGGCCACTTCGGCCGGCCTAAATTGTCGCAGCTGTGTTGGAAAAGTACCAGAGCTTCAAGCGCTGACAGAAAGCACCGAAACTGAAATCGTTATAGGAACAGAAAGCTGACTAAAGCCGGAGATAAATTCTGCCGATTTTTTTACAGAGGCGCAAAGCGTGTTCAGAAATGATAGATTAAATAAAGTAGGTGGTGGTGTGTTTGTGTTTGTTGGTAGCAGTTTAACTTGTAGTGAAGTTGAAATAGATAGTGCCTGCGAATTACTATGGGTAGAGGTTATACTCGACAGCCGTACCTAAATAATAATTGGCTCCTTCTACCGACCCCCCCGACTCAGATGATATAATAGCTGAACGGTTCAAAGAAAACTTGAATCTCATTACAGATAAGTACCCCATCCATACAGTTATAATTGGTGAAGACTTAAGTTTACCCTCGATTTGTTGGCGAAAATACATGTTCAAAGCCGGTGGAACACAGAAAACATCTTCCGAAATTGTACTGAATGCTTTCACTGAGGATCACTTTGAACAATTAGTTCATGAGCCCACACGAATTGTATCTGGTTGCGAAAACACACTTTACCTTTTAGTCACAAATAATCCTGATCTAATAGAGAGCATCATGGCGGATACAGGGATTAGGTCATTGTAGCGAGACTCAAAACCATATCAACCAAAGCCACTAAAAATAAACGCAAAATATAATTTAAAACAGTAGATAAAAATTCGCTTGATGCCTTCCTAAGAGAGAGTCTCCATTCCTTCCAAGCTAATTATGTAAGTGTAGACCAGATATGGCTCGAATTCAAAGATACAGTATCGACAGCAATTGATAGATTCATACTGAATAAGTTAATAAGAGATGGTACTGATCCACCATGGTACACAAAACACATCAGAACACTGTTGCAGAAGCAACGAAAAAAAGTATGCCAAATTCAGAAGAACGCAAAATCTCCAAGACTCGCTAAGTTTCACGGAAGCTCGAAATTTAGTGCGGACGTCACTGCGAGATGCTTTTAATAGTTTCCACAATGAAACATTGTCTCAAAATAAGGTAGAAAATCCAAAGAGATTCTGGTCGTATGGAAAGTAACCAGTGGAAAAACCGTCAATACCCTCACTACACGATAGAGATGGAAATGTTACTAGTGATGGTGCCACCAAAGCGGAGTTACTAAATACAGTTTTCGGTAATTCCTTCACGAAAGAAGACGAAGTAAACATTCCAGAATGCGAAACCTGAACAGCTGTTAGCATGAGAGACATAAAAGTAGATATCTAAGGTGTTGCGAAACAACTCAAATCACTTAAGAAAGGCAAGTCTTCCGGTCCAGATGATATACCAATCAGGTTCCTTTCAGAGTATGCAGACACAATAGCGCCTTTCTTAGCAATCATATACAACCGCTCACTTGACGAAAGGTCTGTTCCTAAAGACTGGAAAGTAGCACAGGTCACACCAATATTCAAGAAAGGAAATAGGAGTAACCCATTGAATTACAGACCCATATCACTGACCTCAATTTCCAGTAGGATTTTGGAGCATATCCTGTACTCGAACATTATGAACCACCTCGAAGAACATGACTTATTGATACATAACCAACACGGGTTCAGAAAATATCGTTCTTGTGAAACACAATTAGCTCTTGTACTGAGTGCTGTCGGCAAGGGATCTCAGGTCGATTCCATATTCCTAGATTTCCAGAAGGTTTTTGATACACAGTTCGTAGTGATAGACGGTAAACCATCGAGTAGAACAGAAGTGATATCTGGCGTTCCACAAGGTAGTGCCATAGGCCCTCTGCTGTTCCTGATTTACATAAATCTAGGTGATAATCTGAGCAGCCCCCTTAGATTGTTTGCAGATGATGCTGCAATTTACCGTCTGGTAAAATCATCAGACGGTCAATTCCAATTAAAAAATGATCTAGAGAGAATTTCTCTATGGTGCGAAAAGTGGCAATTGGCACTAAACAAAGAAAAGTGCGAGGTCATCCACATGGGTATTAAAAGAAACCCGATAAGTTTTGGGTATACGAAAAATCGCACAAATCTAAGGGCTGTCAATTCAACTAAATATCTAGGAATTACAATTACGAGCACATTAAATTGGAAGGACCACATAGATAATATTTTGGGTAAGGCGAAACAAAGACTGCACATTGTTGGTAGAACACTTAGAAGATGCGACAAACCCACTAAAGAGACAGCCTACATTACACTTGTCCGTCCTCTGCTGGAATATTGCTGCACGGTATGGGATCCTTACCAGGTGGGATTGACGGAGGATATCGAGAAAGTTCAAAGAAGGGCAGCTCGTTTCGTGTTATCGCGCAATAGGGGTGAGAGTGTCACTGATATGATACGCGAGTTGGGTTGGCAGTCATTGAAACAAAGGTGGTTTTCTTTGCGGCGAGATCTATTTACGAAATTTCAATCACCAACTTTCTCTTCCGAATGCGAAAATATTTTGTTGACACCCACCTACGTAGGGAGAAATGATCATCATAACAAAATAAGAGAAATCAGAGCTCGAACGGGAAGATTTAGGTGTCCCTTTTTCCCACGCGCCATTCAAGAGTGGAATGGTAGAGAAGTAGTATGAAAGTGGTTCGATGAACCCTCTGCGAGGCACTTAAGTATGAATTGCAGTGTAACGATGTAGATGTAGATATGAGTAAACAGATATGCATCACGGAGTAGTACGAAGTGCTTCACAGAAGGGCTGGAAGCTTGTGAAAGAAATGCCACAAGAGGTGGCCAGTAAAGTGTGAGAGGAACATAAAAGATGACTAAAACGGCGTTACGGAATACGAGTGGTAGACGGAGTTACTGGTCGTGTAATTTATGCAACTGCAGTCATGGATTGTGCGGCTGATCCTGGCGGAGGTTCGAGTCCTCCCTCGGGCATGGGTATGTGTGTTTGTCCTTAGGATAATTTAGGTTAAGTAGTGTGTAAGCTTAGGGACTGATGACCTTAGCAGTTAAGTCCCATAAGATCTCCAAAAAAAAAAAAAAAAAAAAAAAAAAATGCAAAGGATAAGTGTTATAGTAGAATACTGTACTGTAAGTAATTGCTGCAGCCGAGCGGCTCAGTAAGTTTCGCTTGCGTGCTTAGTACGTGGAGACAGTACCGGTTGAAAGGGGCTGCGTAGTAGCTGTGAATCGGGGGCTCGAAGCGTAACAAGAAAGAGGGCGCCGCAGTCTGGGAAGCTGTGCTGGGCGCGCCGAACGGCCGCACAAAAAGGAACGGTGACAGCGCGCGATGGACGTAGAAGACCAGTGGACAGCAGACCATGTGAGGAGGAGCCGGTGAAGAAGAACCGCACAAAGAGGTCGGCGATAGCAGACCAACGCGGGATGTGCAGCAACCAGGCAGTACGTCATAGAAGTCGTCGAAAGCTAAGAAACCGAATTCTGTCCCAACTGTTGACCAGCGTTCTAACTTTAGAAAATAGACTGGCTGAGAAGGATAAAAGTAGCACAGCAGAAGAAGCCAAGGGTGATGCTGAGGAGGGCGTTAAAATATATAGTATAACGAGGGAATTAAACAGTACAGAGGTGTTTAACCAACATCTGCATTCAACGAGAATTTTATTGGCGGTTGACAGCAAAGTAGAGACTGAACAGACAAAAGAGGTGCCACTGAACTTGAGTGATTCAGTCTCTGAAGGGGTTGAGGCTACTTAAGGCAGTCAGAATCAATAGTAGACCAGATGATTTCAGAAGTACTAGGGGAAGAGAAAAATGTGTTCTTGGTGTCACTTCTTTGAACTTTGATGCAATTTCAGGAAGAAATCAGTAAAGATATTAAGCAAGGTAATGAACAAGTAAGCTCCAGTACTGCATTGGAAGTGTCGAATTTGCGCGAGGAGGTGAAGAAAGACAACGCTGAGCAGTTCACGCAGTGTAAGTTGCAATTGGAGGAGCAAGTAGACATTAAACTGCAACAAGTAGTAATAAAGTGGGTACTGATCGGGACCAAGTGAAGAAGGAATGTGCTATAGGGCACAAGGAGGGGGTTAGATAAAATAACCAAAGCATTGGATGAGCATGCTACTGCATATCACAACTCCGCAACTGAGTGAGAAGGTAAACAGAGGGTTTTCGAAACAAAAATAAATACTGAAGTGGGTAATATAAGTGGTCAGATAAGATCTGAAGTTTTAAGTTGCATGTTAAGGATACGATTCAGGCATTGGTCGCTAGTCGAACAACGTGCGACTCATTTGAGAAACATCAAGAGGTCCATAATCAGCATATGGAAGTACGTGCGAGAGGGAGGCATTGCAGCAGAGGTGAAATTAGTAACGATACTAGCTTGAGTTGGGGTAAGGATGTGGTAAATAATAAATGTCGTGTGACCAGGGCTTCCCGTCGGGTAGACCGTTCGCTGGGTGCAAGCCTTTCGATTTGACGCCACTTCAGCGACTTGCGCGTCGATGGGGATGAATTGATGATGATTAGGACAACACAACACCCAGTCCCTGAGCGGAGAAAATCTCCGACCCAGCCGGGAATCGAACCCGGGCCCTTAGGATTAACATTCTGTCGCACTGACCGCTCAGCTACCGGGGGCGGACAAGGATGTGGTGGAGACTATTCAAGAGAAAATACAATAGAGGGTGTCAGAATTGGGGAGTTTGTCTGAACAACAGAAAAGGGAACAGAGTGAAATTTTAAAACGGAGTTGTGGAGTCTTTTGTGATGCACCATGCGCAGTTTAACTATTAAGCCACGCGAGGTCTATGCCCCGAAGACTTAAGTAATACCATTTGCCCAGAGAAAAGCAATACAAGAAGAGATAGATCGCATAATATCATGGGGGGTAATTGAAAGAGCAAGTAGTGAATATATCAATCCGTTGTTTGTAGTACCTAAGAAGGATGGAAGTGTGCGACTTGTCTTGGATGCGAGGAGATTGAATGCAATTGTGGAACGAAACACCAATAGGCCCATATCGATAGATGAACTTTTGCAGAAGTTCCACGTAGTAAAATTTTTATCGTCCATGGATGTGACCTCTGGATATTGGAATATAAAGGTAGCACAACAATCTAAGAAATGTACAGTGTTCCTGCATAAAGGAATCTGTTATCAATTTTGCGTCTTGTCATTTGGTCTTAACATTTCTGTCTGTGTCTTTGTAAGAGCTATGTAACAGGTGTTGGGACTTGGGCTAATGGACCAGCTTACTGTGTATGTCGACGATTTATTAATAGCCACATAGACATGGGAGCAGCATGGTGCATTATTGGAAAAAGTACTGGTGGCCATGCAGAAAGGGGGTATGAAACTTAAGTTTGGTAAGACAGACTGGCTGAAGGAAAAGATTAAATTTCTGGGTCATATCACTGATCAAACAGGAAAACAACCAAAGGGTGGAAAACTTAGGGCCATTGAGAAGTATCTCCAGCCAAAGAATAAGAATGATTTGAGGGCTATGTATGGCCTTTATGGGTTCTATCAGCGTTTTGTGTCATCAAAAGCATTTAATAACCCAGCACTGAATCAGTTATTGAAAAAGAATGTGCCCTGGAAGTGGTCAGAGGAATGAGAGGTAGTTTTCAGGAACTGAAGACTCAACTATTAAGCAGCAAAATTCTGTATCATCCAGATTTCAGTAGACCTTTCTACATGTCTTCAGATTCTTGTCGCTACAGCACTGTGGTAGAAATATTTCAGGAGGGAGAACTCTGCCATCAAACCATCGCATTCTCTATCAGAAAGCTTACGGCAGCTGAAAGGAACTACTGTGTTCCAGAACAGGAAGCCCTGGCTATATTGTATGGGTTTCAGAAGTCTGAGGGTTATTTGTTGGGTCATCACACAATAGTGCTTACTGAGCATCGGTTGTTAAGCTTTATGATTGGTTGGTTGGTTGATTTAGAGGCGGGAGAAGGGATCAAACTACGAGGTCATGGGTCCCTTGGTCCTAATAAAACAATGCCACAAGTGTGAGAATAAAACGGACGAAACATATAACACAAAACGGAAAGAAAGGAAAAGCCACAAGAACGAAGGGAAGGCAACGAACACTGAAAGGAACAAAAGAGGACAAGAAAACAACTGAGAGACGATAGAAACAGAAGAGAGTAAAACATGAAAGCAGATTACTGTGGCTGGCCAACCACGAGAATAAAAAGGGAAAGCCAGCCACTCTGTAACACATTAAAACCTCCACCCTAAAAGCACTAAGGTGGAGGCCACAAAGGGACGAAGGACATGCGCTAAAACCTACATAGAAGTATAAAACCCACTCTCATGGATAAAACTTAAAACTAAAGCTGCTGTGGAGGCATTGTCGCCCAACACCGAAGGCAGGGTGCTGGGAAAGTTAAAAGTCTGCCGCAGAGCGGCTAGAAGTGGGCAGTCCACCAAGAGGTGGACGACTGTCATTAGGGAGCCACAGCGACACTGAGGTGGGTCCTCGCGATTGAGTACATAACCATGCGTTAGCCACGTATGGCCAATGCGGAGCCATCAGAGGACAACTGATTCCCTGCGAGAGGCCCGCATGAAAGACTTCTGCACATTCATAGTCTCCTTAATGACACGTAGTTTGTTATGCATGCTGTTATGCCATTCCGTCTCCCACAGCCAGAAAACCCTGCAGTGTAAGACAGAACGCACGTCAGCTTTGGAGATGCCTATCTCCAGAAGCGGTTTCCGTGTTGCCTGTTTGGCCAGCCTGTCGGCAAGTTCGTTTCCGGGGATTCCGACGTGTCCTGGGGTCCACACAAACACCATGGAATGGCGGGACTGTTCCAGGACATAGATGGACTCCTGAATGGACGCTACCAGAGGGTGGCGAGGGTAGCACTGGTCGATAGCATGTAGGCTGCTCAATGAGTCAGTACACAGGGGAAATGACACGCCAGGGCATGAGCGGATGTACTCAAGAGCACGAGATATGGCCACCAACTCTGCAGTGAAAACACTGCAGCCAACTGGCAAGGAGTACTGCTCAGTATATCCTCCATGAACATATGCAAAGCCTTCGTGACCATCAGCCATTGAGCCGTCGGTGTAAACCACTTCAGAGCCCTGGAACACGTCAAGAGTCGAGAGGGAGTGACAGCAGAGAGCAGTGGGGTTAACGGAGTCCTTAGGGCCATGCAAAAGATCCAGACGAAGCCGCGGCCGAGGCGCACGTGGAGGCGTACGTGAATGGACCGCAAGTAGTGGTGGTAAAGGGAAGGACTCCAGTTCGGAGAGAAGGGACCGCACGCGAACCACAATCGTTAGCCCCGATCTGGGCCGCCGATATGGGAGATGGACTGCCGCGGGCGGGAAAAGGAGACGGTAATTCGGATGCTCAGGGGAACTATGAATGTGTGCTGCGTAACTGGCGAGCAGTTGCGCACGTCTGATCTGCAGTGGAGGGACACCAACCTCCACTAGGACGCTGGTCACTGGACTCATCCTAAAAGCTCCTGTCGCTAATCGAACCCCACAGTGGTGCACAGGGTCGAGTAAATGCAATGCTGAAGGCGCTGCCGAACCATAAACCACACTCCCATAGACAATTCGGGATTGGACAAGGGCTCTGTAGAGCTGCAGCAGCATACAGCGATCTGCACCCCAATTGGTGTTGCTCAGGCAATGGAGGGCATTGAGGTGCTGCCAGCACTTCTGCTTAAGCTGACGAAGATGAGGGAGCCAAGTCAATCAAGCATCGAAAAGCAGTCCTAGGAATTGATATGCCTCCACTACAGGGAGTGGATCGTCATTACGGTAAAGTGCGGGTTTCGGATGAATGATATGACGCCGACAGAAGTGCACGACACACGACTTTGCAGCTGAAAACTGGAAGCCATGGGCTAGAGCCCATGACTGCACCTTGTGGATGGCTCCCTGGAGGCGGCGCTCAGCAACAACAGTACTGGAGTAGCAGTACGAAATGCAGAAGTCATCTGCATACAGAGAAGGTGAGACGGAGGGCCCGACAGATGCTGCTAGACCATTACTGGCCACAAAAATTGAGACACACTCAATACAGATCCCTGTGGGACTCCATTCTCCTGGATATGGATGGAGCTATGGGAGTCACCAACTTGGACACGGAAAGTATGGAGCGACAGGAAGTCATACAATATGGCAAGGATACGATGTCGCCAAGTCGTGTCGTATACTTTACATACGTCAAAAAAGACGACAATCAGGTGTTGCCATCTGGAAAAGGCTGTTTGGATGGCAGACTTGATAGATACAAGATTATCAGTGGTAGAGCAACCTTGGCAGAAGCCGCCCTGACATGGAGCCAGCAAGCCACGCGACTCCAGGACCCAACCCAACCGCTGACATACCATACATTCCAGCAGCTTACAAAGAACGTTGGTGAGGCTTATGGGCCGATAGTTGTCCACATCAAGCGGGTTTTTACTGGGTTTGAGCACAGGAATGATGGTGCTCTCCCGCCATTGCGATGGGAAGACACCATTGCACCAGATCCAGTTGAACATGATGGAAAGATGTCGCCTTGTAGTCAGATGAGAGATGTTTAATCATCTGGCTGTGGGTGTGATCAGGCCCAGGAACTGTGTCGGGGCAACGTGCGCTGAGGAGCTCCCACTCTGCAAATGGGGCGTTATAGGATTCACTGCAACGTGTAGTAAATGAGAGGATGTTCCCTTCCAACCGCCGTTTGAGTGTGTAAAAGGCTGGGGAGTAGTTCTCTGACACCGAGGCTCAACCAAAGTGCTCAGCAAAGTGCTTGGTAATCGCGTTTGCGTCGGTACGTAACTCGCCATTTATGGTAACATTGGGGACAGCTGTTGGGGCCTGGTACCCGAAAAGAAGTTTGATCTTCGTCCAGACGTGGGAAGGTGCCGTGTGGTGCCCAATGGTGGAGACGTATCTCTCCCAACACTCCTTCTTCCGTTATTTGATAAGGTAGTGAACACGGGCATGGAGGCGTTTAAAGGCTATGAGGAGCTCCAGGGAAGGGTGCCGCTTATGCCGCTGTAGAGCTCGCCGATACTCCTTAATTGCTTCAGCGACTTCTGGCGACCACCAAGGGACTGCCTTACGCCTCGGGCACCCTAAAGAGCGTTTTCTGCCGCAGAAACAATTGTGATAGTCACCTGCTCAACCATCACATCGATGTTACCGTGTGGGGGAGATTCAGCGGTGACAGCAGAGGTGAAAGTTCCCCAGCACTACCACACAGGTCGTCATGTGCTCTCCAGTGGATAGATGGGAGAAGTCCTGGGCTGCAAATTGATAAATCAATGGCAGAGTGAATATCATGAGCCACACTGAAATGCGTGGCAGCCCCAGTATTTCAGAGGCAGAGGTCGAAGTGCAACAGTAAAATTTCGACATCTCTGCCTCGGCCAGTTAGCATGGGTTACGGGGATTAAAATCTCCCAGAAGTAGGAAAGGTTTAAGGAGTTGATCAATCAGTGAAGCTAATACATTCAGGGGTACTGCAACATCTGGAGGAAGATGTACATTGCAGACAGTTATTTCCTGCGTCGTCCTTTTGCTGACAGCCACAGCTTCAAGAGGGGTTTCAAGGGGCACATGTTCACTAAGGACCAAGTTTAGGACAAAAACGCAAACTCCACCTGACACTCGATAATAATCGCTAAAGTTCCTGTAATATCCCTTATAGCCGTGGGGGGAGAGGTCCACACTGCTGGGAACCAGATTTCCTGAAGGGCAATGCAGATAGCAGGTGTAAAACTTAACAGTTACCGTAGCTCAGCCATGCGGCGGAAAAATACCGCCGCAATTCCACTGGAGGATGACATCGTGAGACTGTGAAGGCATGGAACATTCAATGAAGCAGTTTACGCCTCAGAGTCACCTGCTGCCACCGATTTATTGCCTGAGCAGTCTATATCCATTGTGTCTGAGGGTCTGGCGAGATCTAGGTCCTCAGCAGACGCCAAAATCTCCACATCCTCAGCCACAGAGCTTGTAGGTAGCGTTGGTGTGGGAGCCACCACAATTTCCTTGGTCTTATGGGTTTTCTTTTTGAATTTCTCTCGCTGCTCCATGGGTTTCCCTGGCTGGGAGGACTTCACTGACTCAGTCTTTGGGACTGAGGATGAGTGTGAAGCCGTAAGACCAGCTGCTTTTGGGCTCTTCAGCCACTGGCGGGTGTCGTCTTTCCCACCAGAAGAAACCTGGGAAGGGAGGTACCCAAGGGACCACTTCCTAGCGAGAGAAGCTGAAGAAGACTTATGCTTCTCCAGCTTAGAAGTGGGGATGGACATCCCCAATGGTTGTGGGGATGTTGCTCCCGAAGAAGGTGGTGCAGGAGCAACAGGGAGGGAAATGCCCCCCACCATCAAGGGGGCAGGTGTAGTCTTCCGGCTCTGAGAGGTGAGCTGGGTTGGCAGAGTTGATGGTGCCAGAACTGTTGTAGCGGTGGCGCAAGATGATGTCATATGCACAGGATGCAGGCGTTCAAATTTTCTCTTAGCTTCAGTGTAGGTCAGTCTGTCCACGGTCTTGTACTCCTTGATTTTCCTTTCTTTCTGGAGAATCATGGAGTCAGGTGAGCAAGGCGAATGGTGTTCTCTGCAGTTGACACAGATGGGAGGCAGGGCACATGGAGTATTGGGATGTGATGGGCGTCTGCTATCTCAGCATGTGACGCTGGAAGTACAGCAGGAAGACATATGGCCAAACTTCCAGCACTTAAAGCACCCCATCGGGGGAGGGATATAGGGCTTTACGTCACATTGGTAGACTATCACCTTGACCTTCTCGGGTAATGTATCACTCTCAAAGTCCAAGATGAAGCGACCGGTGGAAACCTGATTGTCCTTTGGACCCTGGTGGACATGCAGGACGAAATGTACACCTCTCCACTCTAAATTGGTGTGCAGCTCATTGTCAGACTGCAAAAGAAGGTCTTTGTGGAATATAATACCCTGGACCATATTTAAGCTCTTATGGGCCATGATGGTTACAGAAACATCCCCCAGCTTGTCACAAGCGAGTAACTCCCGCGACTGGGCAGAGGATGCTGTTTTGATCAAGACTGACCAAGATCTCATTTTGGACAAGCCCTCCACCTCCCCTAACTTGTCCTCTAAATGTTCAACAAAAAACTGAGGCTTCATCATCGTGAAAGATTCCCCATCAGCTCCCGAACATACAAGGTACTGTGACAAATATGATCTGCTGCTACCCTTAGCCTGACGTTCCTCCCATGGTGTGGCCAGGGAGGAGACCGATTTGGGGTTGTACTTCTATGGGTTTAATTGAGCTCGTGATCGCTTAGAGACTGCTGGTGTTGCACCACCAGCAAGAGATGATGGACTACGCTTCATCACGTGACATCCACCCTGATGCCACCCACTCCGACCAAGGGCCCTCCCCACGGGCGCCACCCAGCCGCAGCAAAGGCCACCTGGCAGGATGTCCATTGCTGGGAGTCCGATGCTCCAGGGGGATGGGGATCCACCCCCTGGCATACGTGGGGAGTTAATGGCGCAGGTATCAGCAGAGCGATCCCTGCGTGGTCAGGGGGCTACAACCAACAGAGTACATGGCAGCCCCACAACAACGGACTGGCTAATGTGTTGGATATAAGGTGCAAAGAAGTCCATGGCCATCGTTGACGCAGAAATTAACACTGCATAGTGCATGGTGGAAAATGCACCCAGGAAGGTGTCCTTACCCAAGAGACATGATGCACCTTGTAAGGTGCCCTTCCCCAGTTGGCTCACTCTTCGAGAAAATTTTGAAGAATGGAGGTCAAACCCCACAGGGGACCATCACATAAAGACCGAAATGTGTGAAACTCCTTTTAGTCGCCTCGTATGACAGGCAGGAATACCTCAGGCCTATTCTAACTCCCAGACCTGCAGGAGGTCGTTAAGCTCTATGAAGTGATGTTGTTTGCGTAGTACTAGACTGGGACGTTGGGCGATGTATCTACAGCAGTTTGACATGAAAATTAGATACATTAAAGGATGGGATAACATTATTAAAGCTGCATTATCCAGAATGCTGATAAGGGGGAGAGAGCTTGAGAAAAAGGAAAACTTGGATGGTTTGTGAGTACTGATGATGAGAGGATCGAACCATGAGGCCGTAATTAGGCGAGTATGTAAGCATATAAGAAGATAGCAGAATCAGGATGAACATTTAAGATATGTCAAGCAAATTTTAGGATCAAAGCAACATCACAAAGTGCAAATATTTTATAAAATTCATCAAGGCTTATTGTTTAGGAGGAGGATAGAGGATCAGGAGGAGTGGAAATCTGTTTTCTGCAGCAATATGTAGATGAATTAATAGACCTAGTGCGTGAAAGTTATGGACATTATGGGGCATGAAAGTGCATTGCAAAGTTACAAGAAGTGGTAATATTTGAGAACATGTGGCGAAGGGTGCAGAGAGGAGACTAAGCTTGTGATCAATGTCAAAAGGTGAGAGCAGTTATGGTTCCCATTCAAGGTTTGCGACAGAATGTGCGAGTAGAAGGAACTCGAGAACTGATTGCGGCAGACTTGTTTTGACCACTCCCAGTATCCAGTGTTATATGTGTTTGCAAAACACATAAAGTTGTACCCAATCAGGAGGACAAATGCCAGGATATTTATTGAAAAACTGGAGAAAGATTATTTTGTGCAAATGGGGAAGCCAGCTGCTTTATTGTCAGACAACATCCTTCAGTTTACATCCCACAAGTTTACAGAAATGTTGAAGTGACATTGACTGAGTCATGTCAGAATTTCGCCATATTTTCCTCATGGGAACGCCCGTGAGCAGGTCATGAAGGAGTTGAACTGGTTATGTAGGACTTATTGTCACAGTAGAAACACAACTTGGGCAAACTTTATTGTAAATTTTGAAGAGATAATCAATAATGTATGGCATGAAGCAACAGGTTTTGCGCCATGTGAATTAATGTTTGGACATAAACCAACGAATGTTATTGGGGGTGAACTAGTTTTTCCAGTGAGCAGAGTTCTAGCTAAAAATGAAATAGAAAAGTTGGCCAGAGAAAGAATGTGTCAACAGGCAGCTGAAAGAAAGAAAAGACATGATGTTATGGCTCAGGCAACTGTGTTTAAACCAGGGGATTTCGTACCAGTCAAGACCAAAGATCGATCGAAAATGGTGTCCCAATAGACAAAGAAATTTCTGCTAGTGTATCACGGCCCATTTTTGGTGGAGAGTTCACCACATATTAACACCTATTGACTCGTCTATCCTGGTTCCAAACGAGATTTTGGACTAACAAATGTAATAGAATTGAAGAGGTATGTGAGGGAGAGAGCGATAATTAAGCGTAGGGAGTCTCTCAGTTTAGGAGAGACTTCACAATTTGCGATTGTGTGCACCTCAGCAGTTTGAAGCAATTCTTTCTTCCTGTGCTTCAGTCTCTTGTACTAACCATTTGTGTATCAAAGATTCTTCACAGGAATGTAAAAGGAGGGAGGACAAGACTCTGAGTGGAGAGAAGTAGTTGTGGAAATGCAGAGTAACAGAACTTACGTGCAATAAAGGGGTATTTAAAGTTAAAGAAAAGGGTTAAATTTTAGGATGAAGGAAGATGGAGGCTAGTACTACACGCAAAGCACTGCTGGAATGTGAGATTAATTGACAGTAGAGAGCAAAGATGAGGAATAATGATCAGAGACCACAGAAAGCACTAACTATTAAAGAAGCGTTATGTTTGTTTTTCTGTAGCAGTAGTTAAGGTAGCAATACTCTATGACGTAGTTGTAAGATGTGAAAGTAGAGTCCTGTAAGATGTGTGGAATGGACTAAGCAGCCATGAGCACCAGACACAGATTAGAATAGTCCTGTACATATATTACGTATATTAAAGTGAATCAAAAATTTAAGAGCACAAGAGAGTAGCTGAAAGTGCATTTCTCGCAGACATACAAAAGTAATATGCCAGTGTGAAGGTTGGGAATAAAGGGGTATTATACAAGATAAAGTAACAAATTTAAGCAAACAGAAAAAGAAGTGTAAGAGGTGGCATGAATGATGCTGAGGCCTCAAATCCGTAGGTTGGTAAGTTCACAGTTGGTGTGATAGGCAACCAAAGACAGTAATTGGAAACTGTAGTAGTAAAATGATAGTAGTCATAGTGCAAAGTTACTGTCTGTATATATCTAATAAGAAAGTTATTGGTGTCCAGTACTTAAGTGACAATAGTAGTAAGTGGGATGGAAATTGGTGTGCTGGGCAGAGAAATGAGAATCAGTAGTATTAAGCTTAATCATTGAAAAGGAAGACTGAAGGTGTACCAAAAGAGAAACAAAGAAGTGAAAAATTGAAATTGGGTAATCATAAAGATATAATTTTAAAGCACTGCAGAGGTAACATATCAATGAACACTGCTTCTGAAAAAGGCAAGCTTATTTTACACGAACAATGGTAGCGGGGTAAAACGTGGCAAAGTGCTGTGCACAAATGACCATGCTTCAGATAATCAATAGTTTTAAGAACTTTGTTCAATAGCTAATAATATGAAGTGGCTTCAGAAAGAAACCCGGTTGTTGTACGGGCCATGAAGCTAAAGTTATAGCCTTTTTAATTAAGCAAGCACTGATTAGAATGCTGTGATATAGCAGACAGCCAGAGCGGAGGTAGCATGGTTCAAATGGCTCTGAGCACTATGGGACTCAACTTCTGAGGTCATCAGTCCTCTAGAACTTAGAACTACTTAAACCTAACTAACCTAAGGACATCACACACATCCATGCCCGAGGCAGGATTTGAACCTGCGACCGTAGTGGTCTCGCGGCTCCAGACTGTAGCGCCTAGAACCGCACGGCCACTCCGGCCGGCGGAGGTAGCATGCCGAAGGGTTACGATGAGAGTCGAGTCAGGGTGCGGTAGGCCAGTCGGCTACATCATTTACAGTAGTCAGTGTTGAACTTCCATCCCCCACTTTTCAGCCAGTATAACAATGCAGAACATCAATACCGAGGTCTATCAACGAAGAAATAAAGCAAGTGATCGTATTTGGATACGATAAGCAAGGACTCACGTACTTTGAACAGTGAACTCAAGAACGGTTTGTAATACAGTGATTTTAATGAAGTGAGTGTGTGGTACATGTGGCATCAGAATTTTGTCAAGGGCAGTGAACAGACAATATTTTGGGAGTGTGAAATTCAATTATTGTTGAAATATCAGAATTGATGTAGCCACTATTAAAGCGGGAAGTGCAACAGCCAATCAGTGCATGGGTTTCATGGCCACAGTATGACAGCAGCCTATCAGCGAGTGGGTTCTATGGAAGCAGCCATTGAGTACAAGAGCAACCAATCAGCACACAGGTGGATGCAGCCGACCGGGATAAACAACACACATCACTGAGAAAATTACAACTTCTAGCGGCCATGGAGATGACAAATCGAGATGACAACCACAGCAGCAGCAGAGTAATGAATAAAAACAAGGTAATTTGTAGGAAAAGCTATTTTACATTAAGTGATACATAATGAGTGGCCTTAACAAACAAGACAGTGTGTTAGGGGAGAATGGACAACAACACGGCTGTGGAGGTTAAGTTTTTAAATAAACAGAAAGACTGGTTCTGTAGATGATAGTGGCTATAAATTGGACATGAATGTAACTTTGAATGATGGGGACGAAAGTCCTATTGCAAACAAAATGATAAAAGTGTCATCTACATTGTGTGGCAATGTGAGTGAAATGGACGAAAACAGTACTGAAGTGGATGAAATCATTAAGGCTAAGGGGGAGGAATCTAGTAGTGAAAGTCAGCATGAGGGCAACAGTTTATGGCAGATGGAAAATTGGATGTGATGTTAATGCAAATTATGAGTGGTATGTGTACAAAAGAAGACATTAATAGGGTGGAAAATAGTATGAAAGAAGACATTAATGGCATGGAAAAGAAAACTGATAGCTTTAGAAATGACATGGTTAGCTTAAAGGATGAACTGAAGAAAGCAATTAAAAATGAGATTAAGGTACTCAGCTCTAATGTTTCAGAATTAAATAAGAAGGTTGAGGCAGTAGTTAAAGATTGTGATGAAAAGATAAAGAAAGTAGTACATAACACTAATGAGAAATTAACATAAATGAGCAGTAAATATGTAGAAGAGAGAAAGTGGCTTTGTGATGACTATAGTAGGAGGGTGGAGGCTTTCGAGAAACAGTGTAAAGATGAAGTCAAAGCAGCCAGCAAATTTTGTGCCGGAAATAGGGTTAAACTTGAGAACCACATTGATTAGATTAAAAATGATTTAGAAATGGAGGTAGAAATCATGTGTGCAGTAGTGGTAGAGGAAAAACTGGTACAAGTAAATAAAAATTGTAGATTCAACATTGGCTGAAATAGAGAAAAAGATGGAAGAGGTACAAAATCTAAAGCATAGAGTTTGTAGTGACCCAAAGGGTCCTTCATTTGTTAGTTGTAAGAAATTTAATAATCTTAACCATATGGGGAAGTGCATCCACCGGACTTCATTAGGGAATTTAATGATTTGCCTGAAAAATGGAATGACAAAGAGAAAATGTCATTTGTGAGAGGTTTTTTGAAAACCTCTTATGGATGGGCAACTCAGGTAGCTGATAGTTGTACTTCATGGCATAGCTTTAAGAAAGCATTTTTAGGTGAATATTGGTCGGAAGAGAAGCATAAGAGAATTTTGGGGAGGAGAGAGATTTGAGTCTAGGAAGGGTACTGTGAAAGATTTCTCTCAGCTTTGAATAAACAAACTGAAATATTTGGACAAAGAGCTAGGTAGTGAATCAATAATTATGAGTTTAGAAACCAAGTTGCTTCAGAAAGTTAGAGAATTGCTTGTACCTGCCCCTGGGGGTAATATTAGCGATTTTTTTTAAATTATGTTGATAAAGTGGAGAGGGTGAAGCCCTTTTGGAAAATTGTAGGAGAAATTCTGATGACAATAATCAATCAGGGAGAGAATTTCAGGTAAATAGAATGAACAGAACTAATTATAATAGGAATTCAAGGAATGGTTGGGTGGAGGATAGCCAGAATGGGCACGGAAATCGTAGGAAAAATTCAAGTAACAGAAATGGAGAAGATGGTAATTTTGGATCAAAACATTTAAACTCTATAATGCTTCAGTTTTAGCTCGCACTAGACCAGGTAGTGATGAAGAGCCACATGTATATAAATGTGCTGTAATCAAAGGTAAGGGTAATGTAAATGACAATTATAAGACAAGTGTAAATTCCAATTCTAGTGAGATGTTGAACGATAGTGCATGCAGCATTGTTTATCCTGTAAAAAGAGAGGAGGAAGTTACTATAATAAAATTAAGTGATGAAACAGTGTGTGTGTTTCTGTTGCTCAGGATGACCAAATTATCAAAATGGATGGTAAATTTTTTAAGAGAACTAAGGAATTAAGGTGTTTTGCTTTGTGATCTAACACTGGAAACAAGGATCAACTAATTAGCCAAGTATCTGAGGACAATGACAGTGACAATGGGTCTTATTCTGACAGTAGTTGTAATGATGATAGCAGTGATGAATCCAGTGGTGATGAGCATGGGGAATTTGAACTTATAATTGATAATGATGATAATATGTTAAGTAAAGAAAGAATAAAGGAGGAAAATATTAGGCCTAATGAAGAGCTAGAGTTAGAGAGTGGTAATAGGGAAGAGGGTCGTGCTATCTGTCATTTGATTGTGTCTGATATTTATTTTGTTAAACAGGATGATGGTTTTTCCAGGGAAAGGATTAATGTGGATTTGTTGTATGAAGACCACATGGAAAGCAAAAAAGAAGTGTGACACCCAGTAATAACTGCAAATGTACAAGGTATACATGTTAAGTGCTTACTGGACAGCTGTAGTGATTTGAATGGCACTTCACAGGCATTTTTTGAATCTATTAAGAACACAGAGGGTATACTAGTGATACATGTGACTGGATTCAAAATTATTGGTGCTACTGGTAAGCTATCAAAGAGTGTGAAACAAGAGATACTATTAACAAGGAAATTGGCAAGACAGTTGTTGGAGTGCAATTTCCTGGTGATTCAAAATCTCAGCATTGATGTAATATTTGAGACGAATTTTTTGTGCAGTTAGCAAGTAGGGGGTTCAACATTCTTTGCTGTATTCCATATGTGGCGATAATGCTTACCCCAGCTGTCTGTCTCATTTTTCGTGTTTCCTGAGACAGTCAGAGACTCTTCTCCTATCCTATCTGTAGTTTATAAGTGAATCACAAACATTCTATCTTTGACTTTCATGAGATTTTGTACAGCAGGATACTTTAGCATAGGAATATTTTAGAAAATGTTTCTCTAATGTTATATGTAAGAACAAAGATGATGTGACTTACCGAACGAAAGCGCTGGCAGGTCGATAGACACACAAACAAACACAAACACACACACAAAATTCAAGCTTTCGCAACAAACTGTTGCCTCATCAGGAAAGAGGGGAAGGAGAGGGAAAGACGAAAGGATGTGGGTTTTAAGGGAGAGGGTAAGGAGTCATTCCAATCCCGGGAGCGGAAAGACTTACCTTAGGGGGAAAAAAGGACAGGTATACACTCGCACACACGCACATATCCATCCACACATATACAGACACAAGCAGACATATTTAAAGACAAAGGGTTTGGGCAGAGATGTCAGTCGAGGCGGAAGTGAAGAGGCAAAGATGATGTTGAATGACAGGTGAGGTATGAGTGGCGGCAACTTGAAATTAGCGGAGATTGAGGCCTGGTGGGTAACGGGAAGAGAGGATATATTGAAGAGCAAGTTCCCATCTCTGGAGTTCGGATAGGTTGGTGTTGGTGGGAAGTATCCAGATAACCCGGACGGTGTAACACTGTGCCAAGATGTGCTGGCCGTGCACCAAGGCATGTTTAGCCACAGGGTGATCCTCATTACCAACAAACACTGTCTGCCTGTGTCCATTCATGCGAATGGACAGTTTGTTGCTGGTCATTCCCACATAGAATGCATCACAGTGTAGGCAGGTCAGTTGGTAAATCACGTGGGTGCTTTCACATGTGGCTCTGCCTTTGATCGTGTACACCTTCCGGGTTACAGTTTCTCTAATGTTATCTATATATATTATGTTTTGTTAGTGATAAGTAATGGAATCGTAAGAGGATGGAAGAAAAGGCAGGTATTTGTTAAAAATGTATGAGATACTGTGTTTATTCTGGTTTTATGAAATATGATGAAAGTAAATTGGTGTCACGGTTAAGGAATTTCTGTCAAACAAAGAGGTAAGATAAACAGAAAATAAAAATTGTTAGCATATGTGGAGGAGAAGGTGCAGATTACCTGAAAACTATAATTAACATCTAAAGTAATCAGCTCTTGTGTGAAATTAGTATAATTTGGTACAGCAGCAGAGGCAAAACACTGTAAAAATCATCTTGAATATTACATCCTAATATTAATTGTGATATAATACAAGTGTTTGTGTTCAGTGCAATCAGTATATGGCGATAACTATCTACATATAGAAGTGTGTCATGGTACAGCCTCTTCTAACATTACGGAAACAAAACTTTAAACATAGTTGCCTGAAGTAATGTATGGAAAGAATATGCAAGATGTGTATGTATATCAGCCTTCAGGCTAGAGTCTCAAGCAACTGGATGGAATACAGTGAAATAATAGTTTTTCGTAAGTGATAATTTTGTCTCATCGGTGATGAGAGTTAAGTTTGCCTTAGCATAAGGATCTGTTACTGTGGAGTGTTTTTCAGTAGAATCAATTTTGCATTGGATAAGCAGATCAGGTGTTTATTTATTAGCTGCAGTAGGGATATTTTTTTGAGAAATCACTCCACTAACTAATGGGATAAAAAATGTAAGGAAAATAATGGAGCTGACAGACATGATTGAGTAATGAAAAAGGTAACTGTATACAAACAAATGTGGTGTAACTACATGGAGGATCTATTTTTGAACTAGGCAATATTGGGTACTGTGTATACTGTGCAATTCATGACACTGCAGCTGGGAATGAGAGCGTAACAGAAAGAGCAATATTTTAGTGAGGTACAAGTCATATAATGCTGCATTATTGGATCTATAGATTATCTGAAAACTTCTATTTGTGTTCTGATGAATAGTGAGCTTAAAGTGGTAACACTGGAATGAAGAAAACTAATTTTGCTGATTAATTGATAACTGTGGTGCTAAATTTATGTGAATAATTTGACAGGTTAACTATTTGGTAACATTTTGTGATTTTGCGAGGATTTAATGTTCTTGTTTAATGAGAGTAGTGCTGAGTTGAGTGAAGATGTAGGGCAATGATTTGGTACAACTTTAATCCCCTTAATTTTGATTAGAATAGTAAACTTGTGATGGTGACTCTCTGCTTTTTTCATAATGTAATTATTAGTAAAACAACGGTTCCTCTCAGAACCCGTTGTCCAAGGACATTGGAGATGTCCTTAAAATCCTACAACTCAACGTAGAAGGAATGAGTAGAGCTAAATCTGACTGCCTAATTAAAGTCCTGGACAACCATTCAGTGGATGCTGTCTTGCTCCAGGAAACACATTGCGCCGACGAAAAGCAGTTGAAAAATAGATGCAAACTTCCAGGCTATTCCCTTGCTGCAGCAACTTACCACGCTAACTATGGCACTGCCACCTGCTTTAAAAACAACACTGACCAGGTCCACGATATAAAAACACACACTGACCCAAGCGCCTACGTCATAAGAACAAAAATTGCTGATATTGAAGTCATCAACCTCTACAAACCCCCAACTCAGTCATGGAATGACTCTGCTATTTCCAACATACAACATCCTACAGTGATAATGGGCGATTTCAACAGCCACAGTACTCAGTGGGGATATAACAACACCAATGAGGATGGGGAAGGAGTAATGAAATGGGCGGACATAGAAGACGTCTTCTTGATCCATGATCTAAAGGATAAAGGGACTTTCCACTCGGCTAGATGGAAAAGAGACTACAACCCCGATCTGTGCTTTGTTTCCAGAGACGCCAAAAAGCTACCATTACACTGCAATAAACAGATCTTGCCTGATTTTCCTCGTAGCCGCACAGGCCCGTCCTGCTACATGTCGGTATACAGATTCCAATAGTGAGATCTACACCTAAACCTCGATGGAATTTTGGCAAAGCCAACTGGGAAGCCTTTACCGCCGAAATGGACCACAACATCCAATGGATCCCACCCGCATCGAAGAACTGCAACCGCTTTGTGGGATTACTCCTAGCCGTTGCCAAAAAACACATTCCCAGAGGCTACAGGAAAACTTATATTCACGGCTGGAGCCAAGAATGCATAGACCTATATAATGCATATTCACAAAACAATGATCCTGAAATTGCGGACGAGCTTCTCCAATGCCTGGACTCAGCAAGACGAGAAAAGTGGCACACTCTCATGAAAATATGGACTTCAAGCACTCCAGCAAGAAAGCCTGGTGCCTTCTTAAAAACCTACGTGAAAGCTCCATTAAAACCTGTATGGGTGGCAACATACACCCCAAAGAGGTAGCAAACAGAATAGTTAACCTTACGAGAAAAACACCACGCAGCAACAAGGATAAGACTATGAAAGTAGAGAAAGAACTGAGAACCAAGCTCCGACAATCCACACCCGACAACAATTTCTCAAAAATCTTTACCATCCTAGGGATCACAGAAGCACCGAAAGAAATGAAAATGGGTAAAGCGGCTGGTTTAGATGAGGTCTACCCCGAGTTCTTACGGCACCTAGGACCTCGAGCTCTACTGTGGCTAACTCAGTTTTACAATGACATCCAACGATCGGAAACACTACCACCACTATTTAAACAAACCTAGATTGTCGCCATTCTCAAGCCTGGCAAAGATGGAAAGCTCCCAGAGGACTATAGACCTATAGCTCTTCTAAGTGTATGCTACAAACTATTGGAGAGACTTATTCTCAACAGAATAAAACCCATTGCTGAGAATTTCATTCCTATTGAACAAGCCGGATTTAGACCCGGTCGGAGCTGCTGTGATCAAGTATTATCTCTTACCACACATATTGAGAGTGGATTTCAAAGGAAGAAAAAGACAGTCGCCGTGTTCATAGATCTATCGTCAGCATATGACACAGTGTGGAGGGAGGCAATGATTCTTAAACTCCAACGCATTATTCCTTGCAAGAAAACGGCTACCCTAATCAACAATATGCTTTCAAATAGATTTTTTGAAGTACACCTAGATGGAGAGATAAGCAAGAAATATAGGTTAAATGATGGCCTGCCCCAAGGATCCATGCTAGCTCCATTACTTTTTAATATATATATACATCAGACCTACCAGAGACATCTTCTAAGAAGTTTATCTATGCAGACGATATTGCTCTCACATGTCAACATCAAGATTTCCACAATTCCAAAAGAATCATTGAGGAAGACCTTATCAAAATGGATGAATATTTCGAAACATGGAGGTTCAGACCTAATACTTCTAAAACCCAAGTCTCCTGTTTCCACTTCAACAACAGACAGGCAAACTATGCACCCTACGTAGAGTTCAGAGGCCAGCTGCTAAACTACAATCCCCTCCCAAAGTATCTGGGAATTACATTGGACCGATCTCTAACGTACAGAGAGCACTTATACAAATGCGCAGCAAAAATCAAAACCAGAAATAATGTCCTACACAAACTCACTGGAAGTAGCTGGGGAGCAAGCGCCACAGTTCTCAGAACATCTGCTCTTGCACTAGTATATTCGGTGGCTGAATACTGCGCTCTGGTCTGGCTAAACAGCACTCATACAGCAACGGTGGACACCCGGCTAAACGACACCATGAGGCTCATCTCAGGAACTATTAAACCGACGCCCCACCAATGGCTCCCGGTACTGGCTAACATAGCCCCACCTCATCTAAGGCGAAGATCTGCACTGAAAAGGGAATGGCAAAAGTGCGCTAACAACCGTGACCTTCCCTTACACGAAGACTGCAAGAATCCCAGCCACAGGCTCAAGTCCCGTAAGCCATCATGGAGATTAGGGCAACAGCTGATCGAGAACAATTATGATATCGACGAAGCCTGGCGTTGGGAATGGGATATGTCTAACCCTGATCACCTTAACTTAGTCTCGGACCCAACCGTATGGCCCGAGGGCTTTGGTCTTCCCAGAAAATCTTGGACAACTTTAAATTGTATCCAAACAGGCTATGGTAGATGTAATTACTGGAAGCACAAATGGGGACAGACTGACTCACCCAACTGCGACTGTGGGAATCCACAAACTCTACATCATATCGCAATGGACTGCCCTACGAGGAGATTCCCTGGCACAATGCAGGAGCTGCACCTCCTGGAGGGAGATGCTTCTGGCATGAGTCTGGTCTACTTTTCTCCTTCTGAAAAACCTATTACTAGATACTATTACTATAATTTCTATGTATTTTGTGTTTTACTTCCTTTTTTAGATCTAATAATTGTTTGTTGCCTGTAACATTGACCATTCATTGTTTTTATACGTTGTTCGTGTTACTACTTATTTACTGCTGTATTCTATTAGCCATACGAAATATATATATATATATAGAGGGAAACATTCCACGTAGGAAAAATATATCTAAAAACAAAGATGATGTGACTTACCAAATGAAAGTGCTGGCAGGTCGACAGACACACAAACAAACACACAAAATTCAAGCTTTCGCAACAAACTGTTGCCTCATCAGGAAAGAGGGAAGGAGAGGGAAAGACGAAAGGATGTGGGTTTTAAGGGAGGGTAAGGAGTCATTCCAATCCTGGGAGCGGAAAGACTTACCTTAGGGGGAAAAAAGGACGGGTATACACTCGCACACACACACATATCCATCCACACTGACTCCTTACCCTCTCCCTTAAAACCCACATCCTTTCGTCTTTCCCCTCTCCTTCCCTCTTTCCTGATGAGGCAACAGTTTGTTGCGAAAGCTTGAATTTTGTGTGTATGTTTGTGTTTGTTTGTGTGTCTGTCGACCTGCCAGCACTTTCATTTGGTAAGTCACATCATCTTTGTTTTTTTATATATATACCTTTATATATATACCTTCTACCTTCTTCCTAAAATTCACAAACCCAATCATCCCGGCCGCCCCATTGTAGCTGGTTACCAAGCCCCCACAGAACGTATCTCTGCCTACGTAGATCAACACCTTCAACCCATTACATGCAGTCTCCCATCCTTCATCAAAGACACCAACCACTTTCTCGAACGCCTGGAATCCTTACCCAATCCGTTACCCCCAGAAACCATCCTTGTAACCATTGATGCCACTTCCTTATACACAAATATCCCGCACGTCCAGGGCCTCGCTGCGATGGAGCACTTCCTTTCACGCCGATCACCTGCCACCCTACCTAAAACCTCTTTCCTCATTACCTTAGCCAGCTTCATCCTGACCCACAACTTCTTCACTTTTGAAGACCAGACATACCAACAATTAAAGGGAACAGCCATGGGTACCAGGATGGCCCCTTCGTACGCCAACCTATTCATGGGTCGCTTAGAGGAAGCCTTCTTGGTTACCCAGGCCTGCCAACCCAAAGTTTGGTACAGATTTATTGATGACATCTTCATGATCTGGACTCACAGTGAAGAAGAACTCCAGAATTTCCTCTCCAACCTCAACTCCTTTGGTTCCATCAGATTCACCTGGTCCTACTCCAAATCCCATGCCACTTTCCTTGATGTTGACCTCCACCTGTCCAATGGCCAGGTTCACACGTCCGTCCACATCAAACCCACCAACAAGCAACAGTACCTCCATTACGACAGCTGCCACCCATTCCACATCAAACGGTCCCTTCCCTACAACCTAGGTCTTCGTGGCAAACGAATCTGCTCCAGTCCGGAATCCCTGAACCATTACACCAACAACCTGACAACAGCTTTCGCATCCCGCAACTACCCTCCCGACCTGGTACAGAAGCAAATAACCAGAGCCATTTCCTCATCCTCTCAAACCCAGAACCTCCCACAGAAGAACCACAAAAGTGCCCCACTTGTGACAGGATACTTTCCGGGACTGGATCAGATTCTGAATGTGGCTCTCCAGCAGGGATACGACTTCCTCAAATCCTGCCCTGAAATGAGATCCATCCTTCATGAAATCCTCCCCACTCCAACAAGAGTGTCTTTCCGCCGTCCACCTAACCTTCGTAACCTCTTAGTTCATCCCTATGAAATCCCCAAACCACCTTCCCTACCCTCTGGCTCCTACCCTTGTAACCGCCCCCGGTGTAAAACCTGTCCCATGCACCCTCCCACCACCACCTACTCCAGTCCTGTAACCCGGAGGGTGTACACGATCAAAGGCAGAGCCACGTGTGAAAGCACCCACGTGATCTACCAACTGACCTGCCTACACTGTGATGCATTCTATGTGGGAATGACCAGCAACAAACTGTCCATTCGCATGAATGGACACAGGCAGACAGTGTTTGTTGGTAATGAGGATCACCCTGTGGCTAAACATGTCTTGGTGCACGGCCAGCACATCTTGGCGCAGTGTTACACCGTCCGGGTTATCTGGATACTTCCCACTAACACCAACCTATCCGAGCTCCGGAGATGGGAACTTGCTCTTCAATATATCCTCTCTTCTCGTTATCCACCAGGCCTCAATCTCCGCTAATTTCAAGTTGCCGCCACTCATACCTCACCTGTCATTCAACAATATCTTTGCCTCTGCACTTTTGCCTCGACTGACATCTCTGCCCAAACTCTTTGTCTTTAAATATGTCTGCTTGTGAGATGTCTGCTTGTGTCTGTATATGTGTGGATGGATATGTGTGTGTGTGCCAGTGTATACCCGTCCTTTTTTCCCCCTAAGGTAAGTCTTTCCGCTCCTGGGATTGGAATGACTCCTTACCTTCTCCCTTAAAACCCATATCCTTTTGCCTTTCCCTCTCCTTCCCTCTTTCCTGATGAGGCAACAGTTTGTTGCGAAAGCTTGAATTTTGTGTGTATGTTTGTGTTCATTTGTGTGTCTGTCGACCTGCCAGCACTTTCATTTGGTAAGTCACATCATCTTTGTTTATATATATATATATATATATATATATATATATATATATATATGATGATGAGACTTACGAAACAAAAGTGCTGGCAGGTCGATAGACACACAAAAAAACACAAATATACACACAAAATTCTAGCTTTCGCAACCAACGGTTGCTTCGTCAGGAAAGAGGGAAGGAGAGGGAAAGATGAAAGGATGTGGGTTTTAAGGGAGAGGGTAAGGAGTCATTCCAATCCCGGGAGCGGAAAGACTTACCTTAGGGGGAAAAAAGGACAGGTATACACTCGCACACACACACACATATCCATCCACACATACAGACACAAGCAGATATGTCTGCTTGTGTCCTTACCCTCTCCCTTAAAACCCACATCCTTTCATCTTTCCCTCTCCTTCCCTCTTTCCTGACGAAGCAACCGTTGGTTGCGAAAGCTAGAATTTTGTGTGTATATTTGTGTTTTTTTGTGTGTCTATCGACCTGCCAGCGCTTTTGTTTGGTAAGTCTCATCATCTTTCTTTTTAGATATATTTTTTCCACGTGGAATGTTTCCCTCTGTTATATATATATATATATATATATATATATATATATATATATATATATATATATGGAAATGGAAAAAAGAACACATTGACACCGGTGTGTCAGACCCACCATACTTGCTCCGGACACTGCGAGAGGGCTGTACAAGCAATGATCACACGCACGGCACAGCGGACACACCAGGAACCGCGGTGTTGGCTGTCGAATGGCGCTAGCTGCGCAGCATTTGTGCACCGCCGCCGTCAGTGTCAGCCAGTTTGCCGTGGCATACGGAGCTCCATCGCAGTCTTTAACACTGGTAGCATGCCGCAACAGCGTGGACGTGAACCGTATGTGCAGTTGACGGACTTTGAGCGAGGGCGTATAGTGGGCATGCGGGAGGCCGGGTGGACGTACCGCCGAATTGCTCAACACGTGGGGCGTGAGGTCTCCACAGTACATCGATGTTGTCGCCAGTGGTCGGCGGAAGGTGCACGTGCCCGTCGACCTGGGACCGGACCGCAGCGACGCACGGATGCACGCCAAGACCGTAGGATCCTACGCAGTGCCGTAGGGGACCGCACCGCCACTTCCCAGCAAATTAGGGACACTGTTGCTCCTGGGGTATCGGCGAGGACCATTCGCAACCGTCTCCATGAAGCTGGGCTACGGTCCCGCACACCGTTAGGCCGTCTTCCGCTCACGCCCCAACATCGTGCAGCCCGCCTCCAGTGGTGTCGCGACAGGCGTGAATGGAGGGACGAATGGAGACGTGTCGTCTTCAGCGATGAGAGTCGCTTCTGCCTTGGTGCCAATGATGGTCGTATGCGTGTTTGGCGCCGTGCAGGTGAGCGCCACAATCAGGACTGCATACGACCGAGGCACACAGGGCCAACACCCGGCATCATGGTGTGGGGAGCGATCTCCTACACTGGCCGAACACCACTGGTGATCGTCGAGGGGACACTGAATAGTGCACGGTACATCCAAACCGTCATCGAACCCATCGTTCTACCATTCCTAGACCGGCAAGGGAACTTGCTGTTCCAACAGGACAATGCACGTCCGCAAGTATCCCGTGCCACCCAACGTGCTCTAGAAGGTGTAAGTCAACTACCCTGGCCAGCAAGATCTCCGGATCTGTCCCCCATTGAGCATGTTTGGGACTGGATGAAGCGTCGTCTCACGCGGTCTGCACGTCCAGCACGAACGCTGGTCCAACTGAGGCGCCAGGTGGAAATGGCATGGCAAGCCATTCCACAGGACTACATCCAGCATCTCTACGATCGTCTCCATGGGAGAATAGCAGCCTGCATTGCTGCGAAAGGTGGATATACACTGTACTAGTGCCGACATTGTGCATGCTCTGTTGCCTGTGTCTATGTGCCTGTGGTTCTGTCAGTGTGATCATGTGATGTATCTGACCCCAGGAATGTGTCAATAAAGTTTCCCCTTCCTGGGACAATGAATTCACGGTGTTCTTATTTCAATTTCCAGGAGTGTATATATATATATTAGTAAATCTATACTACTGCACATCTCAAGTTTTTGCTAGAGTTAATGTACTTATTTTGGATATTAAGGTGATATGAGTCCATAAACGGTGTGAATTTCAAACCAGGACTTGGCATTTTAGTGATTTTGCAAATGGGGAAGAAACCCAAATCTTTCGAGTTTAACCAGTTTGAGACAGAATTATGACATAGTGTACTTTTTTGTAGTGTAATGTGTAGTTGATTTTAAATTTTCACTTGTCCCCACCTTTTGTACTATAGTCAAATTTAATGTTAATTATTGAGATGTAATGAGAACTGTGTAATTTATATGTTTATGAGGTAATAATTATTTTCCGTTATTGTGAAACATTTTTTCCTTATACTTAGTTAGAAGTAAAAGTGAGTGTACTGAAGTAGGGTATTTTGTCTAATTTTTTCATGTACTGCGGCAGAGGAGAACCACCTCCAAAGGAATTGATGGCAGTGTGTTTCCTAACTAACTGCCACTTGGACCTGCTGAAGGCGTGGACGACTTGGTGAGGAAATGTGTGAAAGCTCATTAAAAGAGAGAAAATGCTTGTGAAAAGTACTAAATATCGAGCAAGTGAAAATTTTTGTCTAAAAATGAACTGCAATGTGCAGTGCAATTTAGCTTTCTGCAACCCAGGATCATATATTTTTTGAAGCAAGACAGGACTTATATAAAGTGATATGTATCTTAGAATGCAATCTTTGCTTATCAAAAAAGGAAATCACATATGATGAAGATGCTTAATTTCATTAAAAATATAATTTGTGGATATTTTGTGCCATTGTACTAAGGTGGTTTGAAAAGTTCTCAGAACAGAATAGAAAAAAAAGTGCTTACATCCCTGAAACTTTTTTTATTTTTCAATATAGTCTCTTGTAGATTAATGCACTTGGTCCAGGGATGTTCTAGTGCCTTGATCCCATCTCGAAAATGAGTTTCCCACAGGCCAGCAAAATAGTTGTCAACTCCAGCTATCAATTCTTCATTTGAAGTGAATGTTCGTCCACCAAGGAAAATTTTCAGGTTTGGGAAGAGATGGAAGTCTGTTGGAGCCATATCAGGTGAATAAGGTGGGTGTAGCAACAGTTCTTACTTTAGTTTGTGTAATGTTGCCATAGCAACGGCACGTGTCAACAGTTTCGGCACCCATCTTGCAGATAATTTTTTCATTTCTAGTTCTTCAACTAAAATGTGATATACCCTTTCAAATGACGTCTGTCCCCCATGACCATTTTGTGCAATGATTTCTGGAGTAGTGAGACATCTTGGCCAACCACTGCGTGGATCATCCTCTAAGCTCTCTCAATCAAATTTAAATTCATTTGTCCACTTGGCAACAGTTGAAAATTAGGGAGCAGAGTCCCCCAGTGTATTCTGGAAATTGGCATGAATGTCCTTTGCTTTCATACCTTTCTTTACGAAGTACTTAATCACTGATCAAATCTTGATTTTTTCGATCTTTGCAAATCACTACGCGGAAACAACAACAGAGCCACGTCACCACCACAGCTCTCTTCCAAAAGCAATGATGTGGCAACAGGCCCATGAATATCACGTGAGCAACTCATTGTGCTAGTGCTGACATCTTGTGGTGATTCTGATAACATTTCAAACAACCCTCCAACAATACAGAATATGCAAATATTTTGTATGGGGATTTTCATATGGCCAGTTCATAAAAGCAGAAATTTGAAAAACATATGTACTGTAGTTTTTGATAAGATTTCTTATGTAATATGCTTTTATGTGTAGATTGTTAAACCCACATTCTGGTGTCACCTGTGTCATTGTATTGCCCAGTTAGCTATTTGCAATATCTATCTGGTCAACACAATGAGGAGGTAATGTGATGAAGCAAGCTACGATCTATATACTTCCTTTCTTATTTTGCCATCTGCCTCCTTAAATCAATTTTATTTTCATTTTTGACTAATTACCATTAATATACATGAGTATAATCTGTATTTTCATAAGAGAGAAAGGTTGGTCCTCAGTCTTAAGAAATATACCACCAGGTCTAACTTTGTGCTTAGTTTTGTGTATGTAATTAATGTCCTAATTCATTTTGACCATTCCTAGCTAATACTTTTGTTATAGGGTGAAATCAGTAATTGTTTCATGACTTAAATTCCATTGTTGACTAATAAAGAAGTATAAATTGTATACTACCTATAAACATTTGGAAGAAGAACTACTAAGATTCTTAAAAGTATTTATTTGGCTCTATTCGAAAACAATTAGCAAAGATAGCCCCTAATTAATTCCAAAATAATTACCAGATTTGTCAAAAGCATTGTTTGTATAAATATGTCTGTTAATCTAATTATTTAAACAAATAATTTGTCCTAACATTTGTGGCAGAATAAACTGTTAAAAAGAAAGAATTTTTCCGTGTATTCAGTTAATTGAATGAGGTACGTTTTAATTGTAATTTCTGTAAATTAAACATCAAACAATTTATAGTTTCACTGCCTGTTTTTGTGAGGATATATAAAGGCCCGATTTTAGGTCCCAAAACGGTCAGTCCATGGTCGATTTTCAGACGAGAAGTCTGTATCAGGTAGAGTAATGATAATGCATTAACTTAACAGTGGAATTAGTGTAACACCAATAGGCCATGTGTTAAAACAATGACAGTGTGTGTTCAATTTATTTGGGAAATAGTGTCAAACGTACCATATTATTCTTCAAGAATTTGTGGTTAGGTTTTTGTTGCTTATAGATGTTCTACAGCAAACTATTGTAGCGATGTGCTGATGTTTGCCTGCAATGTACTAATAAGGTTTATCATTAACCAATAATGAACTGGCTATATAACTGTGTAATATTGGCGGGGGGGGGTTAACAATGAAACTAAAGAACTGTGAAACACAACTGCTGGCTACATCATTTACAGTAGTCAGTGTTGAACTTCAACCGCCTCATTTTTCAGCCAGTATAACAAAGCAGTACATCGACACAGAGGACTATCAATGAAGAAATAAAGCAGGCAAATGTCATAAATTCATGCATTGTAATGGTGCGTGCAATTCTGCTCCATTCTCACAAAGATCCTGGGAATCTGTTGTAGATTGGAACAGGCAGCAGTTGATAAACAGTGCATACACCTGTGCATCATACATATTGTACACACCTTAGCTCACAGCATGTGTGCTATGTGGCGACCGCATTCATCAAAACCAACCCATTAACCTGTGCCGCACGAACACCGTTATCCTTGGTGTCAGTCATCCATTACATCAGACAGCTTGTGATGTGTCCACGTAATGTGCATTACTGCGTACAGTGCATGACATGTAGTCAGAAATGGAAAGTAATTTGTCACGAGAGTTGGCAGACATTCATTTAACATAAGGTACAGCAAGATGTAGTGACCACAAAGCAGCACAAATGTGCAGAGAATGCTTTCCCAACAGGCATCATCATAACTGGAAAAAGTTTATCTTCGTGGACACCAACTTCCAAGAGACAGGGTCATTCATGCCACACGGCATGGGACTAACGGGTTTTGAGTGCCGTGTTCACTTCTGTTAATGAATTATCCACCTCAGTGCTGCAATGCCAAACTTCCTATAGTTTGTATTGTTCAACTCGTTGGTGCACCAGTTCACTTCGATGTTAATGTTCACAAGCACCAGATAAACACATACCCTCATCATTGGATGGAAAGTAGAGGTCCTGTGCTATGGCCAGCTTGATCATCGGATCTGAAGTCCCCCGCAAACGTTCAAACGTGTTTGTCAAATGAGTCCTTGTCCAGCTACGGATTTCTGAAACAAGCCCGTATGCGTACAAACGAAGTTTCTCCGTTTAACCTCACTTTGAACAGATGCTGTTCATGTTTGTGAGTATTTTGACAGTAGTGACAATGGTCGCAAATGTCGACGCAACAGTCCTGTCATTGACTTTGATACTGTGTTTGAAGAAGAAGAAGAAAACAGCACACTGGTCCAGGGAATGGCTTAAAGTGAGAGAGGGATTTAACCCATGAAAGTCTGCTAAAGGAAATATTACTCTCATAACCAGAAGATTATATCAACTTTCTTCAAATGGACAATGAAACTTCTGAAAACTTGTTAAAGACCTCATTAAAAAAAAAAAAAAAAAAAAAAGGAACCTGTCTGTCAAAGTCGCAGACACTTCTCATGCATACTGCATTTTGGCACTAGTGGGAATGGTTACAAATGCAGATAAAGCATTTCTATCATTGACTCTGGCACTGTGTTTAAAGAAGAAGAAGAAGAAGAAGAAGAAGAAGAAGAATATGATGGTTGAGAGGAGGTTTAAAATGAGGGAGAAATATACACATGAAAACCTGTAAATGGAAATGTTGCACTCAGAACCTGATGGTTACAACTACTTTCTGCGGATGGACAGTGAAACATTAAATGGGTAGTTTAGAGTCACTTCACCCCTAACTGAAAAAGAAACATATGCATGTGAAAATTTATTCTCTTCTACTTGCTCCTCTATTGACAGTTCATTAAAATACCGTAACACAGGAACATAGAGACCCCATCGTCCTTGGAAAAACTGGAGAATTTCGATTTCTTTTATTTCTGCACTCCTGCTTGTATCTTACGCATAAAATAGTGATCTTGTTCATAACCTCTTCTGGCATAATGTGTAGCTGGGAAAGATGTGATACCTCTACAATTTTGGCAGCTATCAATGCTCTTTTTTTTTTTTAATCAGTGACTGCTATTTCTATAGTTGTGGAAACTCATGATACAGTGAGATAAATTTTAACAAAACAATTTTTCACTAAACATGTGTGTCAAATCATCAACATAAACAACGTCCACCATCTTGTCAAACTTTCTGTCAGTCAAAATTTCTCGCAAACACACTATACTTGACAAGCAGGTCCAACAGCACCCTACTCGATCAAATATTTGGCAAGCATAGACAAGTTTGACAAAATCTTTGATCATTTACGGGGGCCTTCACACCTCTATACTTTCTCCTCTGGGGTTACATCAAGATGTGCATGTGAGAAACCCGCGTAGAAATGGATGAAGACCTGCTTGCTGGGGTCCAAGCTACCTGTCTCCTGGTACCACAGACACCAGGGATCTTCAAGAGAGTGCAGCAGAACTTCATGCACCATTTCCATGTGTGAATTGAAACTGGCAGTCATCACTTTGAGTAATTACAATGACCTACATCATCGTCATGCGGTGTACTGTTTGTATGTCCGTAAACAGAATAAATATGCATTTATGATCATTGGTCCCCTATCTCAATATAATCGGTTGTCGACCCACTATCACCTCTTTCATTTTGACCCAAAAGGTTTAAGAAACTCTGTATGTGCATCAATCGTCCGTTAGTTCATGGTCTTTAGACTGCGGCAAAAGAACTTGTCAATTATGCAAAGAAAAGTTGCCTCCTTTATGCTCTTGACAGACCCCTAGAACTGTCCAGTGATACTCAATAGAATAAACGGTTGACATTATTAGAATTGGTAGTAAGCCAATATTCAGCTTTGTGCGAAAAGCTGTCTGAGAAGGGAGAAATGGCCCAAATGGAAGGAACTGATATCACGGTGATGAACGAACTCATTTCTCTGCTTATGGCATGTATGCTACACTATTACTGAATTTTTATACACTGTAGTTTATTTTATAGCATTTAAAAGATGAGAATCTTTGCAGTCCTTCAAGGAATGGAAGATGATACTATTACAGCATTTGAGTCAGGTACCACAGGACGGAGAAGCCTCTGAAATAGGACTGTTACACGGACCCTTCAAATTATAATTAAAGGAAAAGTTGATTATCCAGAGGTGGCATGAGGTAGCAACTTCTCTTTGGCCACCATTTCGTCATTTAAAAATCATCTCTGAAGGTAAGAGCTGCGAAGTCATGGCAGAGGTATGACATACAATCCATTTATGGCTATGTTAGTAGGCCCTCAGTGGCCAGTTCCGAAGGGAACTGACACCTCTCTGTCAAAACCGAGGTCAGTCACAGAATCAAGTATAGGCCTCATAGGTTCAGAGTTGTGTTCCCTCGCTTAAAGAACAGCCGAAAACGAGATCTGTTCAAAAAATTCCAGAACATTCTTAATTTTGCACAAATGAGGTTGGCATCCGTGCACATGCCTGTGTTTAATGTGTAACTGTCGGAAGTTTCATTGTTGTACATCTGTTAGTTATTGTTGGGGGCAGTATTGAGTAGAATGCTATGTCGTACAGTTTGCAAATTTCTAGATGGCAGAGTTACAAGAGCAACACGTCTGCGTTAAATTGTTTGTGAAACTCAAGAAAACTTTTACAGAGACACAACAAATGATGCAGGATGCCTACGGTGATGAGTACTTAAGCCGTTCTCAGTGTTGTGAATGGTTCACACGGTTTAAAATGGCCGGGCGCAAGTTAAAGATAACCCTAGTTCAGGATACTCTTCAGCGTCTACCGATTATGCTCATACAGGAATGTCAATGAAACTGTCCAAGCCAATTGAAGACTGACTGAGAGATGGCAGAAAAATGTAACATTTCAGTTGGATCATGTCACAAAATCCTGACACATCATCTTCAAGTTCGCCCCACAGCTCATGAGTCAAGAGGTCTTCCGCCTCGCAATATGAAGAGCTATTGGGCCACGTAAATGAGAATCAGATATTCCTTAAGAGAATCTTAACTTGTAATGAGATGTCAGTCTACAATTACGATATTGAGAGTCTTCACAATGGATGGGGAACGGTTCTCCAAGACCAAAAAAAGCTCATCAGGTCAGGTCAAATGTCAAAACTATGGTGGTATTTTCTTCGGCTTGGAAGGATTAGTTCATCATGAATTCGTGCCACAGGGACAAACTGTTAATTGACAGTACTATTGGGATGTGTTGTGATGCCTGTGAGAAGGAAATTGCCTGAAATGTAGCGACACAACTTACGCCTCTTGCAGCACAATAACACACCCGCACATTCATCCCTGTTGGTGTGTTACTATTGCACAAGAAACGAAATCACTGTGCAACCTCATCCTCCATACTCTCCACACCTGGCCCCAGTGCACCTTTATCTTCTCCATAGCTGAAAACCCTGCTGAAAG
Organism: Schistocerca nitens; assembly: GCF_023898315.1. Taxonomy (NCBI): domain Eukaryota; kingdom Metazoa; phylum Arthropoda; class Insecta; order Orthoptera; family Acrididae; genus Schistocerca; species Schistocerca nitens. Next base: position 923,026,523 of record NC_064617.1, on the reverse strand, counting down.
GATGAAGATTTGCAAGATAGATGAGACAAAAGAAAATCTGCATACAGTGCTTCATGCAATCCAGAAAGAGGTGTACCGAGACTGATTCCGGAAGTGGAAACAGCGCTAGGAGCAGTGTATCAACTGTGGAGAAGAATATTTTGAAGAGACTATGCACAATATGTAAAAGGGGATCACAGAAAAATTTTGTGGACAAAGTTACAAAAAATTTTTGAGCAGACCTTTTATATAAGAAAACTTTATCAGATTGCCCGATCAAATTTGTTAGCGAACTTGGTAGAGCCCTGAAATTGAGTGAATTAATTCAAATACCTTCAACAACAAAACATTTGGTTTTATTTTCAATTAACTTTCTGATTCGGAGTAGGGTTCACATAGGTGTGGATTTGCAAAATGATGTATTAAAGAGTTTATACTTTTTAAATAAAGGTACAAAGCATTATCATGAAAAAGGCATGTGCAAGCTCCGAAGAGGCAATTCTTTCATAAAATTCCACAAGAACTCCACTACTAGTAAAAAATATAGAACTTTGATTTGTTTGCAGATGTCAGTGATAGTCATATTCCAATAAACGAGTTGGGGGGATATTTAAATCAAAACTGCAAAATGGAAGGAAACATGGCTTCTTACTGGAAAACAAGTGGGCAAAATTTTTTCGACTCTTCAGAAGATTGACAAAAAATATTGTGTATACAAGCATCTAGCTCTGGTTCTGAAAGAAATTTTAGTTCTGCCGGTTTTATTCTCAAGACAAGATTGTCACTTTTACACTGGAAAATGTTGATGCTTTTCTTTTTATTTATAGTAAATCTGTCAGACACAAATGAGTGAAAACGAATGCTGAAACTCTTTTCAGACATTTGGCTTCATTTTCCGTTGTTTGTAGGGTACAAAAGTTTTCATTTATTGCAGATTTTGTTGCATATGTTTGATTTACATACACTGTTTTTTAAAACACTGTTTATTGCCAAATTATTACTGAGCAGCAGGGAAAATATTTGCAGCTTTATTTCAGCCTCAGCTTATCATGTTCTAAATTTAGTAATTAGAAAAATATGTCAATTTATTTACAAGTGTCTTGATCATAGATGTTATATAAGGTTTCAACTGTAATGAGTCACAGAACTAAAAATCCAGTGTATTGTTACAAAAGTAAGACACACAGTTCTCATCAAACATCCACAGTAGCAATTTAAAATGTATATAACAAACACAAGCAAGACATCTGTGAATATAAAATCTTTCAGTGAGGGCAGCAGATGGTGCAGTGGGAAGCGCATCCCCCATACTAACATATGGTGTGCGGCGTGTCTCATGTGCCCCCTCGGTAGTGTGGCATGTCCACCTAGCTGCGTCGAATGCAGTGGTCTGGGCCAGGCCAGGTCACAGACCCCTGCGAGCTCCGAGTGCTACATGGCAGGAAGTACCCTGTAGATCGCGCTGCACCTTAATGATAGCTTTCACAGCATGTTTGTTGTTTTCATAACGAGAAGACATCTAAGAATACGTTTCGTCATTTCTTTTAGTTTATTGGCTTGCACATACAGTCATCTCAATGCTGAAAATGTTATACTACAGTATGTTTTGACAATTCTATGTATATATCATGTTAAGTTGTACCCTGATACGAAGATACATAGGCTTAACGGAAGGGACAGGTTAGGAAATCTTAAACAATGTAAAATTTATTCATATAAAAGGTATCTTCTTTCAAAATCTATTAGGAATAAAATTTAAAAAGAAGAGACTTGTAGGCTATACATTTGTAACTACTTTAACAGAGGGATCTCTAAAACTAGTTTTATTAGTTTTGAGTTAACAGTTATTTCAGTAAAACATTAAAACAAAAACTGCCTACACTTTTTGATTTATGTCAGGCCCTAACTTCTTTGATTTTTACAAAATAAGAAATCCCCCATGTTAAAATATGGACAACACTCGAGTAAGTATACCCTGTGATTTTGAACAAATTAGAAGCTCAGAAATTAACAAATTAGAAGCTGAGAAAAAGTACACTTTACTCCTAAAAAAACAGGAGTTCTGGGAAATGGCACATCTTGCAAATTCCTTTTTCCTGCTTGTCCACACTGTCTTGACCTGTTTTCAAGGTTTCTAACAGCTCTGTCTGATGCTCTAACTCTTTCATCTAAACTTAACACTTAAAGGACAATTGTTACTCACAACATAGTGGTGATGCCTATCTGCAACTCGGCATCTACAATATATGGTACATAGCAACTATCATTTCCATTAAATTTAACTGTGAAAGAATAGAAGTCTTTTCAGGACTTCATACCTTGCAAGATTTCCTTCATTGAACATTGCCACTCCATCAGAGACTCCAAAATGCAGTGTCACCTGACCATTGGAGGGATTTTACTGGGAGTTACGGAATCCAGTTGATTTTGGCCCCATTGCACTCAACTTTGTTGATCCCACATGCTGGCGTAACATGCTTAATAAGTTGTAATGTTTCCATTTGAAGTCTTCATTGGTCTTTGTCATTGTGGTTCGTATGTTGATGGCAGACTGGCGTTGGATTACAATACAGCTGTTTGTTTCAATCATAATTATTCAAGTACTTGTTCATAACTGGTTTTAATACTACTAAGAGAGTGCAAACTGTTGCTTTAAAAACCCAGGGAGTGTCCACAAATAAACAGTCTTTAAAATGGAGACTTATTGGCACAGGTATCAGTATTCGGTCTATTCTTGTTCTCTAAATATGTAAATGATACACTGTCATATATCCAAGCAGCAGAAATAGTTAAATCTGATGATGACAGAAGTAGTATCATGGACATGGCTAATGCAGAAATCTCAACATCTGAAAAAATACAAATTATTTTCTTGAAAATTAATAACTGATTATCTGCATATCGACTGTCACTTAATTTGGATAAAACACAATACATGCAATTCAGTACTGCACAAGGCCTGACCATGCTATCAGAAATAATGCACAATGATACAGGAATCAATGAAATAGATTAGTCAAAATTCTTAAGACATTTAATTTTTGATCTTCATTGGCTGAGACAAATTTGCTGGTGTTTCAAAAAGAATATACATCTTTCAAATGTATATATTTATTAAAATGTTAAGACATACAACTGTGAAACTTGGGACACATTTACATACCTCTCGCGTTTAGATTATGAATGATCAATATGTCCTCCACCAGCAACATAAACAATATATCATCAGAACTCCAATTCCTCCCCTACTCGGGTAAGCATGTATATTGTCACTGATGTTAAGCCAGTATAGATCCAGTTCTTCAACTCCTCCAGGTTCAGTGGTACTATTGGCACATCAACGTTATCCTTAACAAAACCCCACAAGAGGAAACCACAGGGAATCAAGTCCACTGACCATGGAGGCCAACCGCGAAGTGCTAATTTGCCAGCTGTTTGAAAACTAAACCAACAGTTTGATAGAGTTTCATTCATATACTCATGCACTTGGTGACTGCAGTGAAAAATGAAGTTGTCCTTGTTCAGCCTCGGAACCAGCCACTTTTATAACATCGTAAAATCCTACTGACTGTTAACCAAGTTTCCATCAAAGAAGAATGGGCAGTAAACAGACAAGTGGGATATTACACAAAATGAATTGATTTGGGAGAATCTCCTACATGTTCAGTGTGTCCATGTGGGTTCTGTACGCCTCAGATTCAAACATTGTGTTTGATTACTTTCCCACTAAGATGGAAAGTCACTTCACCGCTGAAGATGATTTGCTGTGCAAAAGTGTGATCATTGACAATATCATTCTGAAACTCATCAGAAAATGCCACGTTTGCATTTGTCATCATGATGCAGAGCCTGAAACAGCTGCAACTTGTACAGCTTAATAACCAACTGACATCATAAGATATGCCAAATTATTGTTGTAGGCAGTTAAAAGTCCTGAATCACAAGAGCTGATATTGTAGGACTATGTTGGGAAGCCGTTTGAATCCATGTGACATTTTTGTCGGAAACATGAGGGCAGCCAGGACTCTTTCCTTTACATACACATCCTGTGTCTACAAACTGTTAACACCATCTGTACTTATTCCACCCTATTTGGAAGATCAGTTTGGCACACCAACCACTAACGTCTTTGCACTGTCCTCACGGAGTTACACTTCGCAAATTACAGAACACAAATGATTTCTGCTGTGGAATAGCCGATTTACAACAGGTAACCAAGCAAACAGAAGACAATGCCTAGCAGGAATGTATATAAACTAGACAATGTATTCATTCCTCCAATAACCTAGCCATGGTAAAGCTATAAATACTTTCTAATATGTATATAGTTTTTTAAACATCCTGTACTATCTGAGGGGGTGCAAACTGTTGTATTAAGAAACCCAGGGAGTGCACACAGTGAAGCATATTTAAAATGGAGAATAATCAATATTAGGTCCACCTCTTAACCTGCCTTTCGCCAGCACATACCTCTCACTTTACAACCTCACAGAAGTTGTTCTGTGTCTTGTGGCACTAGAACTCTCGGAATAAAGGACACTGTGGAAAAATGACTTAGCCATAGCCTAGAAAACTGTTTCCACAATCAGTCTTTCACTCTGTCTGTGTGGTACACAGTTTTAGTCTATCAGATTCACTTCTTTATCGATTGGGTATTTGGATAATAGGCACAGTACATTTATTCCCTCACAAAGTTGTCAAAAATTTACTGCAGTTCAAATCAACAGTAACATTCATAAATACCACAGTAGAAAATGCTACCCGTCATTCAGCCTAACATACTCAGCCAAAAATACCTGACTTCTGAGTTAATTAGCACTTAAGTTAGCCAATCAGGCTGTAGCATGTGTACATTTGAGCAGCCCATCAGACGAAATTAGTGTCAGTTGTTACCATAGCATAGATGTTGCACACGAGACTGCTCAGCCTTTGGCTCGGGTCTGATCCTTACTACTGTCCTATTTCCAATTTTTGTATCGCTCTCTTGCTCAGTTTTAGGAAACTGATGAACATATTTGGCGACACCATCTCAGATGAGCTGCTTGAATTTACGTGCACAACACAAATAATATATAAGTATATGTGGCATCTCAGAAAATGGCTGGGTAGTTTGTTTACAATTAATGTTCAAAGAAACAATGTTGCAAAAATATGGAAATCTGATGTAAAAGTTTTCCGAGGATTTTTCATAATTTTCGTAAATGCCTAACTCAACAACAATCTCTGAAATCACTTCATTCTATATTTGGCAGTCAACTACCTTCAGCAAAGACTGTTTAGTATTGAGGTTTGCAGGTTTTTGTTGCGAGTCAGGCTTCCAGTGATGAATTAGTCCAACACAATTGAAGATGGTTGGCATGTGACTTACTGTGAAATGGAGGCATCATAGACAAATTGAAATTAGCAGTAGATTTGATTTTGAATGAATATTTAACTCTGAAGATCTGTTCATGATGATTTCAGCACAATTTGACCAAAGCTCAAAAAACAGGCTTGTCAGCTGGCGTAATGAAATGCTCAGAAAATTTGAGTGAGGAAAGTTAAAATCTGTATACAACACTGTAACAGGAGACAAAACTTGGAAAAGTCATACTAGAACAGTCATTCACGACGTGCCTATTTATGCTCTTGTGCATCATGAACCACATGTTCATAAAAATCATCATATCTCCTAAATGATTCAAGATACTGAAATGAGTTTTTCGCCTTTCTTTCAGTAAATGATAGCAGGCAATGAGGCACATATGTTGTATGATAAATGCTATAAACTATTTTATTCGCTGAGATATGGAACACCCATAACACTGTAGGAAAATCTAAGAGGCGCACATATAGACGTCCACAACACCTGGGGAATGGTGTAGCAAGATGTATACACATGCTCACAGCAGTGAAAGAGTTAAAGAAGCACTCATCAAACACTAGTAAGGAGGTATTTAACTAGTACACCACACTGGGAAAAGTATATAGATCAAACAGTGCCTATTCTGATTGAGCTGCCCTGGTAATTCCATTAACAAGTCTCAGTTCATACTAAAAGAAAAACTGTTTTCATTTGTGCATTTATTATATATATATAATCAAAACATAAAAATTTAACAGCAATCATTGTTACAATCAACAAAACATAATTAAACAATCTCATAAACTGACATACCATAAAGTCCAGCTATCGAAAGCAAAGGCGAGGTTGATAACTCATAAATACATATATCAGTCCAATCTGTTGTGCTAGCAACAGTAAGAGTATTATATTTTGCTTTACATAAAAAAGACCTAAAAGTCTCAATACAGATAAATCACATATTCATATCAGTGTCTGGTAACTTTCTCACTGCAGATGCACGCCTCCACTTCAATCGAATTGAATGAAAAATCGTGCTGAAAAATACATATCATGTCTTATTACAGTCACATCACAAAACTGTTTTACTTGAAAGGGCAGAAGCACCCACAATGGACTCTGAATTTTTAGTCACCACAGAATAGAATCAGAAGTACTGCCACTTTCCAAGAATGGCATCCTTGATGGCATCTACATACTGAGCTGGCACCCAGTACACCCAGTATCTTGAGGCCTCTGTTGGCCCAAGCTGAATTCCCTGCAAGAATAGTTTTTGAATGTCACTAGCACATTTTAAAACTGTTCTGGCTCACAGATAATTTAAAGGCTATGGCTAAATATATTCGGGTAAATTGCTAAATGAATACTCCACTATCTGGCAACTTATACACTGTAAAAGAACTTCCAAATCCTTTAAAACTATTTATTGGTCTAGAAATTAAATCCAGAACCTTCATAAAATGATCTAACCAAATTAACTATTCTACTGACACATTTAACAGTCTGATTAATGGTTAAATCTGCTGGTATCTCTTGCTTACTTTCCAAAATTCCTCTGCGATAGAGTGACGGATTCCTGGTGTGTGTGTGTGTGTGTGTGTGTGTGTGTGTGTGTGTGTGTGTGTTTGTAGGGGGGTACATTTTCTCTTCTGAACAATGTAACTGTGTAACTGTCTCCTTGTTGTGTGTATCTGCCATTCAATGTGTCAGCTTTACTGTGAGTAGCAATCTATCTTTGTCCGTAATATTGTTCACATAAATTATGGGATTTTTGTGTTTGATGGAACTATAACTCATCACACGCCAGCGATAAAAAAACGTCTCGCCCAGAATTTCGTCTGGTTAGTATATCTGGCAGAAAAAGGACGTTAAAGAGTGGCACTCTGGCAGCACTGTAACAACACGTATTGTAGCTACACCTGAGAGGACAGTTTAATCCTGCTGCACAGTTGACACAATGGCTAGAGTTTTGAGTTACCATGCAGAAGGCTGAGGGTTCTATCCTGGGTTGGGGTGCATTTTTTTTTTTATTCGTTAATTTCATTCTGACATTTCATACTGTAAAATACACCATTTCTTATGTCATATGTACCCTAAGTTTATAACATTTTGTAATGCTGAACACAACAAATACGTGGTTAGACAAATAAGAAATAGACAGTTGAAACAATTAATGGGACCATGGTGATAACACATACAAAAACACTACTGGCCATTCAAATTGCTACACCAAGAAGAAATGCAGATGATAAACGGGTATTCATTGGACAAATATATTATACTAGAACTGACATGTGATTACATTTTCACGCAATTTGGGTGCATAGATCCTGAGAAATCAGTACCCAGAACAACCACCTCTGGCCATAATAACTGCCATGATACGCCTGGGCATTGAGTCAGGTGTGTACAGGTACAGTTGCCCATGCAACTTCAACACAGTACCACAGTTCATCAAGAGTAGTGACTGGCGTATCGTGATGAGCCAGTTGCTCGGCCAACATTGACCAGACGTTTCCAATTGGTGAGAGATGTGGAGAATGTGCTGGCCAGGGCAGCAGTCTAACATTTTCTGTATCCAGAAAGGCCCGTACAGGACCTGCAACATGCAGTCGTGCATTATCTTGCTGAAATGTAGGGTTTTGCAGGGATCGAATGAAAGTTGGAGCCACGGGTCTTAACACATCTGAAATCTAACGTCCACTGTTCAATGTGCCGTCAATGCGAACAAGTGGTGACTGAGACGTGTAACCAATGGCACCCCATACCATCACGCCGGGTGATACTCCAGTATGGCGGCTTTCACCACGATGTCGCCAAACACGGGAGCGACTATCACGATGCTGTAAACAGAACCTGGATTCATCCGAAAATATGGCGTTTTGCCATTCGTGCACCCAGGTTCATCGTTGAGTACACCATCGCAGGTGCTCCTGTCTGTGATGCAGTGTCAAGGGTAACCGCACCCATGGTCTCCGAGCTGATAGTCCATGTTGCTGCAAACGTCGTCCAACTGTTCGTGCATATGGTGGTTGTCTTGTGAAAGTCCCCATCTGTTGATTCAGGGATCGAGACGTGGCTGCACGATCCTTTACAGCCATGCAGATAAGATGCCTGTCAACTTGACTGCTAGTGATACGAGACCATTGGGATCCAGCACTGTGTTCCGTATTACCCTCCTGTAGCCACCGATTCCATATTCTGCTAATAGTCATTGGAACGCGACCAATGCGAGCAGCAATGTCGCGATACGATAAACCGCAATTGCGATAGGCTACAATCCAACCTTTATTAAAGTCGGAAATGTGATGGTACGCATTTCTCCTCCTCACACAAGGCATCACAACAATGTTTCACCAGGCAATGCCAGTCAACTGCTGTTTGTGTATGAGAAATCGGTTGGAAACTTTCCTTATGTCAGCATGTTGTAGGTGTCGCCACCGGCGCCAACCTTGTGTGAATGCTCTGAAGAGCTAATCATTGGTTAAATTTTGCGTCTGTAGCACGCCATCTTCGTGTGTAGCAATTTTAAGGGCCAGTGGTGCAGTAACCGAGTTTGGACATTATTTGCAAAGCACGTTGCTAGTCCTACTGGTAATGTAAGGCCCTAACGAAGTGTAATGGACCTGAACGAAGCAAGAATAATAGTTGGTACTAATCTATGTGACCATTAGAGCAGGGAACAAAGAAAACAGGTTTCGCTTCTAGTAGAGGAAGTGGTGCAAATAAATTTGATCCCATGATGTGGAAAGGGCATCTTTCAAAGCTAACTAATGTTTCATTTCCATGATTGCCGTATGTAAGTGCAAATGTTTTCCAGAGGACCCGCTGCAATCACTGTTGACGTTTAAGATGTCAGATACCGTACCACTTGGACTACATTTACCAAATAAAAAACATACGCTTAAACCCAGGATCAAACCCTCGACCTCCTGCATTCTAACCCAAAACTCTATCCACTGTGCACCAACAGTACAACACAAATACAATGTGTTGCCAGATTGCCACTCTTTAACGTCCTTTTTCTGCTGTATGTACTGGCTGGACGAAATTTTATGACAGACAGTTTTTTATCACTGGCATGTGAGAAGCCGCACTGCGAAGCCTGCGTGTGCGAATTTCGCTTCACCCTGTGTGTGTGTATAAAAACAAAGATGATGTGACTTACCAAATGAAAGTGCTGGCAGGTCGACCAACACACAAACAAACACAAACATACACACAGAATTCAAGCTTTCGCAACAAACTGTTGCCTCATCAGGAAAAAGGGAAGGAGAGGGAAAGACGAAAGGATGTGGGTTTTAAGGGAGAGGGTAAGGAGTCATTCCAATCCCGGGAGCGGAAAGACTTACCTTAGGGGGAAAAAAGGACGGGTACACACTCGCGCGCACACACACACACACACACACACACACACACACACACACAACCATCCACACATACACAGACACAAGCAGACATATTTAAAGACAAAGAGTTTGGGCAGAGATGTCAGTCGAGGCAAAAGTGCAGAGGCAAAGATGTTGAATGACAGGTGAGGTATGAGTGGCGGCAACTTGAAATTAGCGGAGATTGAGGCCTGGTGGATAACGGGAAGAGAGGATATATTGAAGCGCAAGTTCCCATCTCCGGAGTTCGGATAGGTTGGTGTTAGTGGGAAGTATCCAGATAACCCGGACGGTGTAACACTGTGCCAAGATGTGCTGGCCGTGCACCAAGGCATGTTTAGCCACAGGGTGATCCTCATTACCAACAAACACTGTCTGCCTGTGTCCATTCATGCGAATGGACAGTTTGTTGCTGGTCATTCCCACATAGAATGCGTCACAGTGTAGGCAGGTCAGTTGGTAGATCACGTGGGTGCTTTCACACGTGGCTCTGCCTTTGATCGTGTACAACTTCCGGGTTACAGGACTGGAGTAGGTGGTGGTGGGAGGGTGCATGGGACAGGTTTTACACCGGGGGTGGTTACAAGGGTAGGAGCCAGAGGGTAGGGAAGGTGGTTTGGGGATTTCATAGGGATGAACTAACAGGTTACGAAGGTTAGGTGGACGGCGGAATGACACTCTTGGTGGAGTGGGGAGGATTTCATGAAGGATGGATCTCATTTCAGGGCAGGATATTTCCTACGTGGAATGTTTCCCTCTATTATAACCATATCATTAATTTGAACCCAACAATTACGTTTGTTATTGTCGCTGTTGCATTTCGAAATCTTTCCTGTTGTCTTATTTTCTCTTTATTTTCTCTTTCCGTTTTTACCAGTAGTCTCACTTTGTATTCACCTTCCCCCTTTTACCGTAATCTACTATACAATTTTATCCCGCCTATATATACTCAATAATACGTAACCCACTTCCAAACCATAACCAAAAGACTTCCTCAAATCCTGCCCTGAAATGAGATCCATCCTTCATGAAATCCTCCCCACTCCACCAAGAGTGTCTTTCCGCCGCACACACACACACATCCTTCCGCACATACACAGAAAATGTGTGTGTGTGTGTGTGTGTGTGTGTGTGTGTGTGTGTGTGTGTGTGTGTGTGTGTGAGCGCGCGCTCGCGTGCGCGCTTGTATACCCATCCTTTTTTCCCCCTAAGGTAAGCCTTTCCGCTCCCGGGATTGGAATGACTCCTTACCCTCTCCCTTAAAACCCACATCCTTTCGTCTTTCCCTCTCCTTCCCTCTTTCCTGACAAAGCAACCGTTGATTGCGAAAGCTAGAATTTCGTGTGTATGTTTGTGTTTGTTTGTGTTTCTATTGACCTGCCAGCACTTTCGTTCAGTAAGTCACATCATGTGTGTTTTTAGATATATTTTTCCCACACAAACAAACACAAACATACACACGAAATTCAAGCTTTCGCAACAAACTGTTGCCTCATCAGGAAAGAGGGAAGGAGAGGGAAAGACGAAAGGATGTGGGTTTTAAGGGAGAGGGTAAGGAGTCATTCCAATCCCTGGAGTGGAAAGACTTACCTTAGGGGGAAAAAAGGACAGGTATACACTCGCGCGCGCCCACACACACACACACACACACACACACACACACACACACACACATATATCCATCTGCACATACACAGACAATCCATGGATGCGGATAGATATGTGTGTGTGCGAGTGTACACCTGTCCTTTTTTTCCCCTAAGGTAAGTCTTTCCGCTCCCGGGATTGGAATGACTCCTTACCCTCTCCCTTAAAACCCACATCCTTTCATATTTCCCTCTCCTTCCCTCTTTCCCAATGAAGCAACCTTGGGTTGCGAAAGCTTGACATTTGTGTGTGTGTTTGTGTGTCTTTTATTGTGCCTATCAACAACCAACGCTTTCTTGTTTGGTAAGTTACAGCACCTTTGATTTTATATGAGATGTCCAATATGGAGTACAAATATGCAGTTTTAATTCCCAAGGACTGTAACTGTGGCATTTATCAGCAAGCAGAACTTGTGTATAAATAAATTAATTTGGGATTTAACAAGCAAGGAACACAAACTGACACAAAGAGTGTCAAGACTGTTTCATGCTGCAAGAGAGTTATGTCTTGAACAACAACTTGTACGCCAAGGCGTTGACTGAGGGAGAGCAAGTGGCGAAGTGAGTGCAGCCTCATACAGATAATGTTGACAGGTTACCTTTTAGCAGATAATATAGATTTTATCACTGTAAAGTATTTTCAGGAGTCAGCAAAAGTCATTACAAAATTGTACAGCTTCCATTTATAACAGCATACTTTCTTCAGTACCTTGACAGATAAAATCTTAGTGAATGTGAACAAGAAAACATTTGCTACTTGAAACAAAAATCTCAATCTATTTAGAAAATATGTACCATATCAACATTATGAACTAGTACTGTATCTTCTATAATTTTTGTGTCTTTCTGTGACTGTGAAATAAAATCATTAAACATTGGAGTGATATATTTTAAGGGGTAACCTAGGAATTTTCCAAATTCCTGTGTGTAGTAACAAAACAAATAGGCTATAACTATGAAGATATAATGAATGAAATGAGGCTATTACCATTATGTGATACTCATCATGGCCATCAATCGGCTCACTAACAACTGCCTTAATTGATGTCATGGGTATCTTGTCAGTGCGTTCTTTAGTGCCAATCCACACCTGATCTTGCTCCATTTTGAAAGTGAGACGTACCTTTCCACCAGATTTATTTAACATTCCTGACAGAGGAAATGGTGGCAATGGATCCTAAAGAAAAAAAAAAAAAACACCCTTTTTAAATACAAAACAGATCATAAAGGTGATCTTAATGAAAACTGCATTTTTCTGAAAGTACGAAAAACACAGAACAGATTTAGAATAGCAATTTCCTAATATTATGCAACTTTCTTCATTTTATAGATTAATTACTAAAGCATCACAATCAGCAGTTACCTGTAATTACATCTCTCATCAAATGATAACACAATGTATACATGTATGCCATACTCCTTCAAAAACAATTTACGATTTTTTCATACTTATTTGTGAATCAAACTAACATGAACATTCCCAACGAACATCTAGATTATGATTTGATATCTATCACCAACAAATGGTTGCTCTTTTCAATACAAACAACTTCCACTCATTCACTGATGCAAATGTGAATGAACACAGATAGTCTAGCACAAGAAATGAACTTTCTACACCATACTATCCTTCACTGTCACTATTTCTATCAGGTGAAACAAATAAGGTCTGTGTCTTGGAACAGAAAGAATTCAAATGTAGTTCAAATTTCCTGTACTAATGAGATATTTTGGCAGGTGTAAAATGAACCTTTAAATGAAGTAACAAGTAATGAAATACACAATAATTAAAAGACCATCACTTCGGTGTGGGGTGGGGTGGAATGGGGTGGGTGGGTGGGGGGGGGGGGGGGGGGAGACCATTTGAAGCGAATCAGAAAGAAGATAAGGTGTAAGGATTTCCAGTCAGATGAAAAAGGTGTAGTTTCAACAGCAGCACAAAATGGTGTAACAGGAGCAGAGCTACTTATAAATAGGAAGAGTGGTAATTACCATATTTACCTAAGTATAAAACAACCCTTATTATAAAACAATCCTCTTTTTCCATGAGGCTTATTGAGAAAAATTAATTTTCAACATATTTTGGGTCTAAAAAGTTAATATTATACATATTCTACATTTATTATCTACATTTAGATAATATTATGAGAAATAAAATGAAAAAGAAATGATTTGCATTAATTTGTAAGGTGTTTTCTTTTCTAAATTTTTCACTTACTAACCTTGTCACCAGTGGTATCACTATTTTTAATCTTCGTCATACTCAAAGCACAGCTGTGAAATTTATATTTTTGCTGTCACAAACATTTGGCTATTTCTTCTGAATATGTGGCAATTTCTGAGATTGTGGTTACTGTGGGACCTGGGAACACAGCTGTTTATTCCAATTACATGTTCGATTTCACTTCTATACTGACATGGGAATGTTACAATGTCTCTTGCTTCAAACTATATCATCTGCCTGCTGCACTCTCACTCTCTCTCTCTCTCTCTCTCTCTCTCTCTCTCTCTCTCTCTCATTGGCTGTGTAGAGCCAACAGTTAACACACCCCCTTTCATTCCTGTCATATGTCACGATGAGCATAGATGACACTGCAGCATGAAACAAATAAGACCACCACCGGCCCCCATCTAGGCTTTTATCGTCTCCTGCAGAAATTAGTACTCTTGTTGAGCATTTGACCAAATTTAAATTCAATTCAACACTGGCTACAATCCCCCATGAACAATGGACCTTGCCGTTGGTGGGGAGGCTTGCGTGCCTCAGCGATACAGATGGCCGTACCGTAGGTGCAACCACAACGGAGAGGTATCTGTTGAGAGGCCAGACAAACATGTGGTTCCTGAAGAGGGGCAGCAGCCTTTTCAGTAGTTGCAGGGGCAACAGTCTGGATGATTGACTGATCTGGCCTTGTAACGTTAACCAAAACGGCCTTGCTGTGCTGGTACTGCGAACAGCTGAAAGCAAGGGGAAACTACAGCCGTAATTTTTCCCGAGGACATGCAGCTTTACTGTATGATTAAATGATGATGGCGTCCTCTTGGGTAAAATATTCCGGAGGTAAAATAGTCCCCCATTCGGATCTCCGGGCGGGGACTACTCAAGAGGACGTCGTTATCAGGAGAAAGAAAACTGGCGTTCTACGAATCGGAGCATGGAATGTCAGATCCCTTAATCGGGCAGGTAGGTTAGAAAATTTAAAAAGGGAAATGGATAGGTTAAAGTTAGATATAGTGGGAATTAGTGAAGTTCGGTGGCAGGAGGAACAAGACTTTTGGTCAGGTGATTACAGGGTTATAAATACAAAATCAAATAGGGGTAATGCAGGAGCAGGTTTAATAATGAATAAAAAAATAGGAGTGCGGGTTAGCTACTACAAACAGCATAGTGAACGCATTATTGTGGCCAAGATAGATACGAAGCCCATGCCTACTACATTAGTACAAGTTTATATGCCAACTAGCTCTGCAGATGATGAAGAAATTGATGAAATGTATGACAAGATAAAAGAAATTATCCAGGTAGTGGAGGGAGACGAAAATTTAATAGTCATGGGCGACTGGAATTCGTCAGTAGGAAAAGGGAGAGAAGGAAACATAGTAGGTGAATATGGATTGGGGGGAAGAAATGAAAGAGGAAGCCGCCTTGTAGAATTTTGCACAGAGCATAACCTAATCATAGCTAACACTTGGTTCAAGAATCATAAAAGAAGGTTGTATACCTGGAAGAATCCAGGAGATACTAAAAGGTATCAGATAGATTATATAATGGTAAGACAGAGATTTAGGAACCAGGTTTTAAATTGTAAGACATTTCCAGGGGCAGATGTGGATTCTGACCACAATCTATTGGTTATGATCTGCAGATTGAAACTGAAGACACTGCAAAAAGGTGGGAATTTAAGGATATGGGACCTGGATGAACTGAAAGAACAAGAGGTTGTAGAGAGTTTCAGGGAGAGCATAAGGGAACAATTGACAGGAATGGGGGAAAGAAATACAGTAGAAGAGGAATGGGTAGCTCTGAGGGATGAAGTAGTGAAGGCAGCAGAGGGTCAAGTAGGTAAAAAGACGAGGGCTAATAGAAATCCTTGGGTAACAGAAGAAATATTGAATTTAATTGATGAAAGGAGAAAATATAAAAATGCAGTAAATGAAACAGGCAAAAAGGAATACAAACGTCTCAAAAATGAAATCGACAGGAAGTGCAAAATGGCTAAGCAGGGATGGCTAGAGGACAGATGCAAGGAAGTAGAGGCTTGTCTCACTAGGGGTAAGATAGATACTGCCTACAGGAAAATTAAAGAGACCTTTGGAGAGAAGAGAACCACTTGTATGAATATCAAGAGCTCAGATGGCATCCCCGTTCTAAGCAAAGAAGGGAAGGCAGAAAGGTGGAAGGAGTATATAGAGGGTTTATACAAGGGCGAAGTACTTGAGGACAATATTATGGAAATGGAAGAGGATGTAGATGAAGACGAAATGGGAGATAAGATACTGCGTGAAGAGTTTGACAGAGCACTGAAAGACCCGAGTCGAAACAAGGCCCCGGGAGTAGACAACATTCCATTAGAACTACTGATGGCCTTGGGAGAGCCAGTCATGACAAAACTCTACCATCTGGTGAGCAAGATGTATTAGACAGGCGAAATACCCTCAGACTTCAAGAAGAATATAATAATTCCAATCCCAAAGGAAGCAGGTGTTGACAGATGTGAAAATTACCGAACTATCAGTTTAATAAGTCACAGCTGCAAAATACTAACGCGAATTCTTTACAAACGAATGGAAAAACTGGTAGAAGCGGACCTCGGGGAAGATCAGTTTGGATTCCGTAGAAATGTTGGAACACGCGAGGCAATACCAACCTTACGACTTATCTTAGAAGAAAGATTAAGAAAAGGCAAACCTACGTTTCTAGCATTTGTAGACTTAGAGAAAGCTTTTGACAACGTTAACTGGAATACTCTCTTTCAAATTCTGAAGGTGGCAGGGGTAAAATACAGGGAGCGAAAGGCTATTTACAATTTGTACAGAAACCAGATGGCAGTTATAAGAGTCGAGGGGCATGAAAGGGAAGCAGTGGTTGGGAAAGGAGTGAGACAGGGTTGTAGCCTCTCCCCAATGTTATTCAATCTGTATATTGAGCAAGCAGTAAAGGAAACAAAAGAAAATTCGGAGTAGATTAAAATTCATGGAGAAGAAGTAAAAACTTTGAGGTTCGCCGATGACATTGTAATTCTGTCAGAGACAGTAAAGGACTTGGAAGAGCAGTTGAACGGAATGGACAGTGTCTTGAAAGGAGGATATAAGATGAACATCAACAAAAGCAAAATGAGGATAATGGAATGTAGTCAAATTAAATCGGGTGATGCTGAGGGGATTAGATTAGGAAATGAGACACTTAAAGTAGTAAAGGAGTTTTGCTATTTAGGGAGCAAAATAACTGATGATGGTCGAAGTAGAGAGGATATAAAATGTAGACTGGCAATGGCAAGGAAATCGTTTCTGAAGAAGAGAAATTTGTTAACATCGAGTATAGATTTAAGTGTCAGGAAGTCGTTTCTGAAAGTATTTGTATGGAGTGTAGCCATGTATCGAAGTGAAACATGGACGATAACCAGTTTGGACAAGAAGAGAATAGAAGCTTTCGAAATGTGGTGCTACAGAAGAATGCTGAAGATAAGGTGGGTAGATCACGTAACTAATGAGGAGGTATTGAATAGTATTGGGGAGAAGAGAAGTTTGTGGCACAACTTGACTAGAAGAAGGGATCGGTTGGTAGGACATGTTTTGAGGCATCAAGGGATCACAAATTTAGCATTGGAGGGCAGTGTGGAGGGTAAAAATCGTAGAGGGAGACCAAGAGATCAATACACTAAGCAGATTCAGAAGGATGTAGGTTGCAGTAGGTACTGGGAGATGAAGAAGCTTGCACAGGATAGAGTAGCATGGAGAGCTGCATCAAACCAGTCTCAGGACTGAAGACCACAACAACAACAACAACAACAACAACAACAACAACAACTGGCTACAAATGTATTCAGGTAAACTGCAAATTAAACAGATTTAGGGATACTCCAGTTTAAACATGGTAGATGTTCCTGAAACGTTAAACTATGCAGTATCGATTCCCACGGTTGGCAACACAACGTAATTTGCTAACTGCTCACTACTCCCCCTCCGACCCTTTTGTGGTATTATGCTTTAGCAACTGAACACGGACTGCAATATCTTTTAGGGTGCAAGTCATATGTAATAACAGCAACTAGTACATAGGTGAAGATCGCAATCACAATCAGCCCAATTCTCAAACTTGCGCTCGTCCCACCATTTACTGATGTCTGTTGGTACCATCTCCACACAACAGATTTAGCCGCTGTACTTTTTTCTTGTGACAACAATTACAGTCATTTTAATATGATTTCTTTTGTTTCGTTCTCAATAAATTTTCCTTCTTGTTTCATCTGAATGTCAGCATCATGTTCTATAGCTGATTAAAAGTTGGAAACATTTTTACCTGGTATTCTAATAATGAACAGTGACAGACTTTCTCGTTTGCAACCCACTTAGTAAATCATTACAGTCTCTTGTAATCAAATAAAATATTGATCCAAGTTCAGAACCAAGGATTTTAAGGACAGCATTTCTGCTTTTGAATGTTTACTTAAAAAGCAGCATAATGTTTGTACTCATACATGTATGTGAACTTTTATTGCAAACCTGCTCAAATAGAACAAGAGCTTGTAAAATGATAAAATTTTGTGCTGTTTCCTTCTGCATTTCACAAAATTTTAAGCACACCAATGGATTGTTGTAATGGTTAGATCATAGAGTCTCAGTGCTGAGCCAGTCAAATGTCACACGATTGTTCATGCAATGTCAATACTGCATTGAGCGTTTCGGCATATCGGGAAATCCTGAACCTGAAAGGTGAGTATCATTTGCACAGGCCTGCCTTTCTAAATTCTTCAAAATAAAAGCCATAACTTCATCTGTTAATATAAGAAGACTCCAATATACTTTATTAAACAATGTAAAAATGTCAACCTCAGCAGCAGTAGTTTAATTTGCTAATATAAGACGATTCTTTACTTTTTGAACAACAAACCGGGGAAAAAAAACTTGTCTTATAATCGAGTAAATGCATTATTGTGGAAATTTCAGTGATAAGAGTTGTTTTCATACAATACAATTCTATTTAAAGCAAACACGTGCATTTTCAACAGCAGAAACAAAGTTATCAATAGTAAACGTCCAAGGAAGAAAGTCACACCCCAGAAACGGATGTGTGTGTTCTTTTGTTTAAAACATTTTCAAAAAAGAATGGTAATTGAAAAATAGACAAATGAAAAATGTGTGTGTTTGGAGCCAACTCTTCTAATGCTGTCCTCACAGGGTGCAGGTGCGCCTCCGTTCTCTCTAAGGCAGCTGCAGCTTGTGTAGGCTACCTGTCAAGCATACCTACTGCAAGGGACGGGGTTACAACAAAAGCTAGGAGCAGACAGACAGGAACTGGGAAACAAAAACTAAAAAACAAGACAGGATTAAGAAGGGGAACTAAATGGGCACAAGTGGTTGAATCATAGGAAATTTGCTATAGAAAACACTGTCCTCACTTTGGGAGTTACTGATATTTTTGGTCATGCCAATCACGTGAAATCAGCACACCGAGTGCTTTCTGTGTATTTGACAAATCTCCAACCTGCTACATCAATGTTTTACAGTTGGACAAGTTCTATGTGCTGACCAAGAAGCTGTTATTTAAAATCAGCCCATTTCCTTCATCAATGCAAATTTAGTTCCAAATAATTGCAACATGCTTTACATTTATCAAACACAAACATTTTCCTGCAACAGGAAATTATGTCTGCTCATCTTGTTTTCAGTAGAAAGCTGAATCTGGAATCATTGCCGACAAAATTGTAGCAACTTTATGTAAGTTAAGTAAGATTACTTTATTGGAAATTTAAGTTGTTTTTTCTGAATATGGAAAATGACAACTAAAAATAATAAATTTTCTCTGTACGAGGAATTTTTGGAGAAAGACATATGGTCAATAGCAGGCTAGTACTCATAATGGGGAATTTGCTTTGGCCACCAGATTCATATGCTGGCATAACAGTTGAAGCAAAACCGAGTTCACAGGTGCATGCAGGTTGACTTTTGATGTCACCTGCAGAAAATATTAACAATTTTCATACGAAAATTCCTCTTCGATTTGTTTGTTTGGCCAATGATTAATGGTGTTTGTTTATAGGCATGACCTCCAGAAACTGCCTTTGGCTGGAATGGGTATCCATGCTCAGATGTTAGAAGCAGCACACACAAAGTTCATTTAGAAGGAAATATACGCCCCACTTGCCCTGTGTAATTCATCAAATAGCACTACTGGCCAACCCTAGAGGAGGTACAGTGTTTTCAAGTTACTACCCTCATTTGCTTTGTTCACAATGAACCTTATGTACATTTTGCGAGCAATGTACTTTGGATGAAGAGGCACCACATCTTTATTATGTGATAATCTTACATACGTATGAGTTAACTTTATGTCCTCCTCACAGAGAAGACAAAAAGGATCAATACTGACATACTGGAAATATCAGTAGCCATCCTCCACACTAGTATCGCTATCCTAGTCTCTCTCTTTTCAAGTACCCAGCAGGAGAGGTCATGTTAGCAGTTATAAACAACCTGTTAACATACATAAACCTGGGATGTGGGTCACGGGAACAGCTTTACATTTGGCTAACTTATGTTTGGTGGGAGACACTAAGGCATAGGCAGTGTATCACAAAGAGTTTAGGAACATGCAGAGATTTGAAATTCTGAAGGTAGGCTTGCTGCAGCAATATAGAAGCAGAAACAGCTGTAAGTATTGGGAACAGCTGAACAATTTGTCTCGAATACAAAAGAGAAGCCATCAAGAATTTTGCGGACAGGATTAGAAAGCTAAATGTCAAGATTTACAAGTTATTTAATCGGATAGGCAAAAAAATCTACTCACCAAGCGATGGCAGTACACAAATATAAATGACTGTTGTAATTGGCAAGCTTTTGGAGCCAGTGGCTCCTCCTTCAGGCAGAAGGGTTGAAGGAGAAGGAAGAAGGGGAAGACTTTGGGAAATTCATCCAGAACCACAGGTCAGGGGAGACTTGCCGTATGGTAACATCTCCGCATTACTCTTGTGAGTAAAAGAGGTCAGCACTCTAATGTAAACATGTCAACATTTCCATAAAAGAACAAGTATTGAAGAAACTTAGTAATGTTGATTCCTAAGAATATATTAGCGAATTTGGGACTTCATTGTCATTGGCACAACTGATTATTTCAAGTTACGGCATCCATTAAGGACTGGATCATATGAACTATCTCTGGGTAATTTTCTTTTGATGAATTACTGCAAGACACGGATCACTGTGACACGTGATGTAAATGTGAGCTGTGTTCTGTGCCACACTCCGTATTTTGTTTTGGAGATTTATATAAGTGCAACTGATCCATTGATTGTATTTCTTAAAAGTTGTGCTTCAACAACATTATAAATTATCTGACAAACTCTGCCACTGGACTGTTCTTGGATATGATAGCTAAACCGATTTATGCACTACTGGTCATTGTCTCAACAGTGACACCAAGTTTAACAACTGTGTGGAAAAGCAATACACCCCTCCATCCAATGTTAATTCCTTCTCCAGTTTTGGTAAAGGTAGTCTTACAAACTGCAGAATTACTGCTGGCAGCAAGGTGGTGTAAACATATTGTAGTACTGCAGCCTACCATGCATGCGAATATGTATAGTCGAAACTCTGGCGAGCTCATAGTGTGAATGCAGAGGAGTCATGGCTTGGCTCCTGTAGTGCATTTATCATGCAGTGTTGATGCCACAGCTGCGGGACACAATTTAGAGTAAATCTGTCAAAGTAATTAAGATTCTTGCCACAGAAGTTGGGTATTTCATATCGGCGTTGACGGCTTAGTACTGGCGATTTATTTCAGAACGATAATACCAAAATCATGTGACTTGACATAAGAACAACAATACACAGCATCAAACAGTTATGGGACAAGTAACATGCACTGAACAATTATCCATGTAAATATTAAAAGTGTGTGTGTGTGTGTGTGTGTGTGTGTGTGTGTGTGTGTGTGTGTGTCACTTAGCAACAGAAAAGGGGAGAGGGAGATGCCCAATAAGCTGGAGCAAGTCTGCCCTGGTGACACCGAATGACGAAGGAATGTGAACAGTACAAAAGGAAAAGGTCAAGTTAGGAAGAAAAATGTGGAGTGTAACAGTTTGAAGCGGTTGTCAGGGAGATGGGTTGACTACGAATATCATCCCGGATGAGCAGCATGACTCCCCCATGAGATGGAATGCTTTGCTCAGGGGGAAGATCACAGTGGATCGAGGAGAAATGAGAGAGCTCAAAGCAGTCATGAGGACGCAATTTTGGTTCCTAGAGGCAGAGAACAAGTGGATGCTGCAAACGTTCCACTTGAGGAGTCATGACGAGGAAAATGGACAAGGGGAAAAATGAAGGGGTACCACTTTGGCAACTGGCAACTGCCAGCCTTTGAAGACTCGCTGCTACAGATTGTCGCACAGATGACAAAATGGTAGACATCGAAATAGGTGACAGAGGGATAGAAAAACAATTAAAATCACTCAAAAGAGGAAATGCTGCTGGACCTGATGGGATACCAGTTCGATTTTACACAGAGTACGTGAAGGAACTTGCCCCCCTTCTTGCAGCAGTGTACTGTAGGTCTCTAGAAGAGTGCAGCGCTCCAAAGAATTGGAAAAGGGCACAGGTCATCCTCGTTTTCAAGAAAGGACGTCGAACAGATGTGCAGAACTATAGACCTATATCTGTAACGTCAATCAGTTGTAGAATTTTGGAACACGTATTATGTTCGAGTATAATGACTTTTTTGGAGACTAGAAATCTACTCTGTAGGAATCAGCATGGGTTTCGAAAAAGACAGTCGTGCGAAACCCAGCTCGCGCTATTCGTCCACGAGACTCAGAGGGCCATTGACACGGGTTCACAGGTAGATGCTGTGTTTCTGACTTCCGCAAGGTGTTCGATACAGTTCCCCACAGTTGTTTAATGAACAAAGTAAGAGCATATGGACTATCAGACCAATTGTGTGATTGGATTGAACAGTTCCTAGGTAACAGAACACAGCATGTCGTTCTCAATAGAGAGAAGTCTTCCGAAGTAAGAGTGATTTCAGGTGTACCGCAGGGGTGTGTCGTAGGACCATTGCTATTCACAATATACATAAATGACCTTGTGGATAACAACGGAAGTTCACTGAGGCTTTTTGCAGATGATGCTGTAGTATATCGAGAGGTTGTAACAATGGAAAATTGTACTGAAATGCAGGAGGATCGGCAACGAATTGACGCATGGTGCAGGGAATGGCAATTTAATCTCAATGTAGACATAGAAAGAAAGATCCTTTATCATTTAGCTACAGTATAGCAAGTCAGCAACCGGAAGCAGTTAATTCCATAAATTATCTGGGAGTACACATTAGGAGTGATTTAAAATAGAATGATCATATAAAGTTGATCGTTGGTAAATCAGATGCCAGACTGAGATTCATTGGAAGAATCCTACGGAAATGCACTCCGAAAACAAAGGAAGGAGGTTACAGTTCACTTGCTCGCCCATTGCTTGAATACTGCTCACCGGTGTGGGATCCGTACTAGATAGGGTTGATAGAAGAGATAGAGAAGATCCAACGGAGAGCAGCGCGCTTCGTTACAGGATCATTTAGTAATCGCGAAAGCGTTACGGAGATTATAGATAAACTCAAGTGGAAGACTCTGCAAGAGAGACGCTCAGTAGCTCGGTACAGGCTTTTGTTGAAGTTTCGAAAACATACCTTCACTGAGGAGTCAAGCAGTATATTGCTCCCTCACGAAGAGACATGAGGATAAAATCAGAGAGATTAGAGCCCACACAGAGGCATACCGACAATCTTTCTTTCCACAAACAACACGAGCCTGGAATAGAAGGGAGAACCGATAGAGGTACTCAAAGTACCCTCCGCCACACACCGTCAGGTGGCTTGCGGAGTATGGATGTAGATGTAGATGTAGATGTAGAGGCTGGTGGATCCTTCTCCATGAGATCTACAAAGGCGTCGGCATTTTCCTACTGTCGGTCTGTGGAGTCCAGTGCAGAAAAATGGTTGGAGGTGCGCACCAGCAATAGAGAGGTCAGCCAGGCAATGGTATCACGTGGCAACACCGTTGAAGAGGACCTTGAAGTCGGCAAAGGAGAAGACCACTTGCCTTTGTTTTGTTGGAGCACTTCCGGTTGGCTCAAGGGATGTAAGAAGTCTTCACGGGAGTATTCCTTCTGTCGTTTCCAGCTTGCCAGTTGTGTAGCAGGTGACTTTGCCCCGTGAGGCAATAGTTTAATGGGTTGTTGCACAGCTGGGGGAGCTGGGGATGCTACCATAACACTGGGCAATTTTACAACTGCAATGCTGAATCAGAGGTCAAATGACCACCTTGCCACGTCCTTCGTGGAATGAGATGTAGCAAGAGCAGTACTTTAAGTGCCAGATGGTAGGACGTAGGATATCCTAGGATATCCGACTCACCAAGAACTTGCAAGCAACTGGGTCGGGCACTTTTTCCTTCACCCGGACCTCCTGGATGGCCGTTCATCGGGATACAAGGGACAATCTCAGGAAGAGGTGGCCTGGTTGCCATTGCAAATGATACAGCGGGGAGGAGGGGAGGGACAATCGCCCTTGTGAGCATCCCTACCACAGGTTACACATTTGGGCCGGTGTCGACAAGACATTTGATTGTGGTTGTAACAATGTAGCAGTGCATCAGGTTGGAATGCGCGGTCGAACTGTGATAGCTTCATATCCTGCTTTGATCTTGGACGGAAGCACCACTCCATCAAAAATGAGAAAAAGAATGCGTGTGGGCACTAGGGATGCATCCACCTTTTTCATCACCCAATAGACTGCAATGACACCCCGATCGGAGAGGTATGTTTGGATTTCTGCCTCGGTCACACCATCGAGCAGCCTAGTGTGAATAACTCCATGGCAAGAATCCAGGGTTCGATGGGTCTCAACACAAACAGAATAGCCATGGAGGAGCAAAGCTGCAAGCAGTTGCTGTGCTTGAGAATCACAAGTAGTCTCTAAAACCAAAGTGCCATTGCGTAAATGAGAGCAGGATTTCACAGGGCCAGCAATTCTATCATCTTTCTGAGTAACAAACATATTTACTGTAGCAAGAGACTCACTGCCTTCAGCACATGAAACCATGAGGAAATATGGTGCAGCTGGGAGAATCTTTGAATCATTAGCCTCATTCCGTTTACATTTAGTAGACAATGACTGTGAAGAAGATGATTGGCTCACAGCAAGAACATTCCCCACGACTGCCAGCATCTCCAATGCCGCACTCCTTCTGCCCCCCCCCCCCCCCCCCCCCTCAAAGGGGATGCACTGGTTTTAAGCCGTCGGCACACGGACCGTGCATCTGAACGTTGAGTGTGCCGAGTTTCTGATGTCATAGCATGGAATAGCACGTTCGAGAGTCTTCCCGAACATGCAAGGCAATGTCTAGTAGATCACATATTCTGAGAGTGTGTCTGAGCATTGACCAAAGAGATGGCACAACGGCACCTATGTCACATGCACGCCATCTCCCTTCAGAACAGAGTTGTGAGGCACCATATTGGCATTCATTTCAAGCCTATACGTATATGTGCCGTTTCTGAGCACCAGCAAATTGGAGAATCACTCGAAAATCTGTTGTTAACAGTGTGATTTTAAAAAAAGAGGGGGGGGGGGGGAAGAAAGAGAGAGAGAGAGAGAGAGAGAGAGAGAGAGAGGAGGAGAAGAAGAAGAAGAAGAAGAAGAAGAAGAAGAGACAGAGAGAGAGAGAGAGAGAGAGAGACTTAGATATGCAGCATGGAAGGGAAAAGATGCTGCAAAGGCAGGGGCTCCGTGGTAGCCTAGCCCGAACCCGCCAAAGAGCGGCGAGCCTCATGGGGAGAGGAGTGGGGAGGGGGGGGTTCAAGAACTGTGTCGCTCATCTAAATTTTGTTGTTTGAATAGTGGATTTTTAGTGTGTGTGGTCCTGGCTTTTGAACCGAGTGATTGTTCGACAATCCATTCCAACAGACTACGTAGTTGAAATTATAATGAGTAATTACACTCATAATGTAATGTTTTAGTTGTAAATAGGAAGGCCCAAAATTTGAAGCGTTTGAATATCAGAATGTATAGGGATCTTGCCAAATAACAATGGACCTCATTGTGTGTCCACAATCCGCCATGGCTAATTAATGTTACAGGAACAAATCTTTAGCTGGCTGTGAGACAAGCAAGAGAACTGACACCATGGGGAAACCATATACATAGGGTTTAGGCACGCAGTCATAAAAATGTAACCCTCATTCCTGTTTCTGTAACTTTGTGCAGTATTAAAATTGAGAAGGATCAGTTATTTTCAGATGTTGAAACATAGCATCTTGCAGTGTTTTTTCATTAAATCCAAAATACAGCCTTTTATTGCTACAAAAATTACTCCACTTACAGCATTCTTAATAAATAGTAATTACATATTATTTGAAGGTCATCAACTTTAACATAAATGTTCAACACCATACTAAACAAACATATGCATAAAAATAATGTGGGCTAGTGCTAAATCAAAGACACACAGCTGAAAAATTATACAAGTAGAGGCGAACGAAACCTGAAATCAATTTGGAACCTGTATGAAATATTCAAAGGAAACATACACTACATAGCTGAAATTTTACGGACCAAGTACAGGGAATTCACAGAGAAATAGGCATTTATTTTGTTCTTCACTACCACCCCCAGCACTGACACCAATAGTAAACAGAGACATAAATCAACAGCTATTAAGAAGTTTTAGATCAAGCAATTGTGAGGAATTTTAAAGCAATCTTGCACAATGGACGTATCCAGTGACCGGTCGATTGGCACCGTAGAACCTTTTGAGGCCTGTTCAGATGGAGTTTAGTTATTACATACTGGAGCAAAATGTCAGAACTGGAAAATGAAAATTATGTTTATTAATAGTGATATCAGGGATCTCAAAACATTACCCAATTAGATCTCACCTTTGCATTTTTTATTCCAGGCATTGCATCTTCTGGAACACCTTTATCCAACACCTTCCGATGTTGTTTCTGTTTGCAAAACGGCTCCTTGCTTGTGGATACAGCTTTCTCTTCTAGCAATTCCTATTAACAAGAACGGTGTTACTTCTTATGATGACTAATGGATGTGCTGACAAATACAAATGATGCTTGCTTAAAAATCTATGGACAGAAAGGCAGTGGGAATTATGTATAGACAGACAGCTAAAGAGATTGCGTGCACACATACCCCCACAAAGCTGTCGAGCTGTGTATATAAAAATAAAAACAATGGTGAAATATTCAAATAACTTACAAGAATGCATCTGAGTAACATCTTTGACAATAACCACTTTCTTGATAGGTGCACACTCAGCCATTTTCAATATACAAATGCATTGAGAAAATGTTGTGCAGGAAAATTTAAAACCTTGGTATGCAGATCACACGCAGAAATGTACAAAAAAACACACACACACACACACTTTAAACACTACTGCCATCACAAAACTAGAGATGACCAACGTCAGAAGTTACTGATAATGAATATTAATAAACTGCTGTTGCTCTGTTGTTTGACCAGAGATAGAGCAGGATTTCAAGCAGAATTTAAGCAAAATCTCCATCTCTATTTCCAAGGTTACATGTTAATTTGATTTGAGCTTGCTTCCTTATCAATACTATCCCAATAGCTGGAAGAGCATGCCTGAATCTCACTATTCTGATATTCCATAGGATGACTTGTTCCAAGACAAGCATTCTGCAACAATAGATTTGTTCAGCTGTTTTAAATGTGCGATACTTATGCTCAGTACACCATTCCTCCACAGTCATACTAGTTTGACCAATATACAACATATTACAATTGCAATGAATGCAATAGATACACACAGCAAAATCATCATTTAAGTTCCTAAAAAGGCTATAATCTTAGATTTTGGCCAAAAAACACATTTCACATCATTTTTCTGCAGAACATGACCAACCTTGTTGGAAATACTTCCTGTGTAAAACAAAAAGGCCATAGTTTACGGTGTAACATTGTTATTATCACCTCTCACAAGATTCACTGTTGGTCACTGGTGCAAAGTGCGACTGCTCTGTCTTTTGCTGTAGCCATTCTGATGGAAGGTCAGCTTCCAGATGATGTGGGCCTTACAAACCACGGTACAAAGAACCCCTTCATGCTAAAGCAAATGGTGACAACTGTCAGCCTATGGATACAAATTAATGCGTACTGGCTTCACTATCAGCCTGTATATAGTAACCAGTGCGTGTTGGCTTACTATGAACGGCATAGTGAATGACAGATCAGTTGTACCAAGCATCAATTGTGAATTCGGCAAGTGATGTTAATAATGATGTGGCACCAAAGTCTACTGTCCTTTTGCCTGCACAGAATATACTTCCTACAGCATTGGTAGTTTTCTGTGGAAATATGATGTGAAATGTGTTTTTCGACCACCACCTATGATTACAGGGTGTATACGTGGACAAGGAAAAAAAATTCCTGGAATTTTGCCAGTTAAAAAATACACTTTTTCATGTTAAGTGACAGTATACTTTCCTTCAGAATCGGAAAACTTATCAATCCTTTGAATGATCAAGGTTTTGTACACTAGCGTAGAACCTCCCGCCCCTTTAAGAAACAAACCCCAGAAAAAAATGTGTTTTCAAAAGACACTTGATTTGCAGCAACAAGTACGCTGCATATTTTCGTATTACGAACGTATATAATCAAATTCCATCAAACACAGAATGTTTGTTCCCAAAGCATTGAAATTGGAGATCACGATGTGCTTTTGTAAGCCAATCATAGCTCATGTCATGTGACCTCACCAGCTGATGGTAGCAGATATTCATTGCGTTTACATGGGGCACCCAAAACTGGATTTTGTAAAGTGATCTCCCAATACTGCTTGAGGGTGGTCAAGTAAACATTTCAAAATCTATTCTGGAAATCCGCTTCCGGTTGCCAGTTTTCCAACTCCACAATTGATTTTTGCTCCCACGTAAACGCAGTCGGTATTGAAACGTGATTGGAGTGTAAGGTTTTGTCTTGTTTTTCTTCGCACATGTAACATTACTCATATTGCGTAAAATGAAATGTACTCTGAAAGTAACGCTTTTAAAACCACCGATCACAATGTTTTCCCGCGATCTATTAGACCAGAAAGCGGCATTATTGTGCCTGTGCAGCTATGATGATGTAGGTAGTCCATATGTTCGTACGTATATAGCATTAAGAGACCTTACATTACGTAACAAACAAAACAGGACATCAGAGGATACTCCATGAGCATCAGAATTTCGTAAACGATTATTAGACTTAAATAGCACATTCGTATGTCCAGATTCACAAAGACGTACGCTCCAAGCTGATATTAATCTTTTCAGAGTGGTTTCCGGGATGCAAATTTTCTTTGAGTACCAGTACCATATTATCTCATGTTTAGTTCTTTATTATGGCATAATGCCATACGTTCCAAAAGATAACAATGTGCACTTGAAATTCTGCGAACATTTGACACTATAGTGCGCGTCATTTACAACGGTGGCCGAGTTTAGGTTCGTTCTGCGCATCTGACGTCACAAAACACAGTCAGCCAATGAACAGACAACGACGTTGCCAGAGCTCGACTGCAGTGCAGAGCACGGACGAGTGTCTTCAGTTTTAGAAACATTCAGTCATAAATAAAATAACTGAACAAAAGCAATGTCTTGATAGCAGACTTTCTTTTATAGAAAGTTTGGAAAAAGCATTCTTTATACCAATTGCTTCATATTCTATTAATCAATTAAACCAAAAAGCAATAAGCCTCCTAATTCAGGTGATAGCAAGGAAAGGTGTTTGTATCATTCTCACGAAATGCTTTTTCGCAATAAAGAACAGCCGTAATTGTTTATTTCCTATTGTACTTCAACGAAACATGAGTAATTCATAGTCATACCAACAGTGTTTATCGGTATTTTGCATGATATCGTAGAGTCCTCCAGAAGCTCAGATGAACAACGAGCTGCCTTAGCGTAATGGTTAAGGTGTTTGACTGCTAAGCGAAAGGTTCCGAGTTCAAGCCTTGTTCGGTGATTAATATTTTCTTTATTTAAAAACAACATCGAAGTGTCTTACTTCATGAATTTTATTCGTTTGAATATAATGTTTTTGAAATTTCTAGTACTTTGTCTCTTCATTATAACCATAATAAATTTTCGGTTTTTCTAATTTTGTCTTCCAATATTTCTTTGCACAGAAATTAAAAACAATGAAAAGGCACACATACAATATTCATGTTATCTGTTTTGTTTGTATATCTTCTCTTCCGCAGTCGCTGTTTTACTATTCATATTGAGATATATTCTTTTGCGACAGGAAGTTTCAGTATTAAAAGTATTATTTAGAGCAGAATTTGAAATACATTCCTCTCCTGCAGCTGTAATAAGCGTCTTATTTAGACCGGACGTGTTTTTCTCTTTTGAAGCATCTTCAGTGGACAGTATTTTGTCTCCTCAATTGCCAAGTCACCTTTGGTAGTTTTGTGCTGCGGTAACACAATATTCAACGTTTGTGTCGGCTGATCAGTGTTTTAGCAAATAAATGCTGTTTGTGTGTGCCACACACAAAAATTATATTTGACATAGCTCAGAGCACTTCACGGATACACAGTATATTCAAGTCCTGTTTTTCCAAGTCCACAGTTTTGTTTAATGTATTTTGTCTACTTCCTTTTGATTGACTGAAGTGTTTTAAAATAAAGCCAAACACGCCCAGTGTAAATAAAACTTTTATTACAGTCGAGAAAGACGGAATATTTCTCAATATTACATACGACACCTATCTGGTACTTAAATTAAATGAGATATTGTTAAACAGTAAATTTTATTTGAAATTTAGGTATCTTGTCCACATTTCATTCTCAACATTGTAGCAACTAAAATCGACCGTACGGAAAGTATACTCTACGGACTTTTACCTCTGCAAACTTTTCAAAATTTCGTGCAATGGTTTACTACATTTAATGCTGCAAAATAACTGCATTGAACATCAAAACAAAATTAAGTCATTTATGGGGGGGAGGTGTAAAAATCAAATTTTTTGGGCCAAATATTTCTTGTGAAATTGAATGACAAGTGTGTCAAAGCAGACAGAACACCATGCGTCTGTACAGGCGAGCAGCGCAGTGATGACAAAATGCGGGGAGTACGTCTCTGCAGCAGCGAAAGGGATAATGTGGCCGTGGCGGCTTTACTTCATAAACTGCGCGCTCCCCCCTAAACGTAAGTTTGTGAACTATACTATACTATGGCGCTGCTTCTCATGGTGCGTGCGACTGGCAACGCAGCAACTCCCACACCTGAGCAAGCCTGTGCGAGCCGCCAAGATAAAAGAATTGAACTATAGCCAATAGTGTTTCCAATAAACTGACTGCCTCTGAGGAAAAGATTAATTAAAGCCTTTTTTTTATGAAATCAACAAAAATAACTTCAGTGTTCTGCAAGGCAATTAATGCCCAACTGCCAAAAACCTGGAAATAAAATCCAATCAGAAAATTGAAACTAATACCATATTATACCCTTCCATAATTACATGAACATATTTAATTCACTTTATAGCTATGGGCCACAGAAATCAGTTTTGTTTTCATTTGACTTGACAGTTGTCAACCAAGAGAAAACAACAAAATCACTAAATGTAAACACGGTTCACGTGGAGACTACCCCTCACCTCACTACAAATCAGACTGCACTGCATATGTGCGAATCTGGCAACTTGGGCGCGCAAAGAAAATGTTTCCAGGTAGCACCTGGCTGCTTGTTGCTACTGCTGGAACAGCTCGTGTCCAGTTACCTTGGATGCAGCTAACAGCCGCACTTCAAATATCAAGAAGAGGGCGAAGGTACTTCTCATATGCGACTTAACTGCGTACACGCATAAGCATCTCTGAATAATTAATCTAATCTAATCTTCAGAAACGCTTTCCTTGCCATTGCCAGTCTACATTTTATATCCTCTCTACTTCGACCATCATTATTTATTTTGCTCCCCAAATAGCAAAACTCATCTACTACTTTAAGTGTCTCATTTCCTAATCTAATTCCCTCAGCATCACCCAATTTAATTCCACTACATTCCATTATCCTTGTTGTGCTTTTGTTGATGTTCATCTTATATCCTCCTTTCAAGACACTGTACATTCCGTTCAGCTGCTCTTCCAGGTCCTTTTCTGTCTCTGACAGAATTACAATGTCATCAGCAAACTTCAAAGTTTTTATTTCTTCTCCATGGATTTTAATTCCTACTCCAAAGTTTTCTTTTCCTTGCTTTACTGCTAGCTCAATATACAGACTGAATAACATCAGGGATAGGCTACAACCCTGTCTCACTCCCTTCCCAACCGCTGCTTCCCTTTCATGCTCCTCGACTCTTGTAACTGCCATCTGGTTTCTGTACAAATTGTAAATAGCTTTTTGATCCCTGTATTTTACCCCTGCCACCATCAGAATTTGAAAGAAAGGATTCCAGTCAACATTGTCAAAAGCTTTCTCTAAGTCTACAAATGCTAGAAACATAGGTTTGCCTTTGCTTAATCTATCTTCTAAGATAAGTCTTAGGGTCAGTATTGCCTCACGTGTTCCAAACTGATCTTCACTGAGGTCGGCTTCTACCAGTTTTTCCATTTGTCTGTAAAGAATTCATGTTAGTATTTTGCAGCCGTGGCTTATTAAACTGACAGTTCAGTAATTTTCACATCTGTCAGAACCTCCTTCCTTTGGGATTGGAATTATTATATTCCTCTTGAAGTCTGAGGGTATTTCGCCTGTTTCATACATCTTGCTCACCAGATGGTAGAGTTTTGTCAGGACTGGCTCTCCCAACGCCGTCAGTAGTTCCAATGGAATGTTGTCTACTCTGGGGAACTTGTTTAGACTCAGATCTTTCAAGTGCTCTGTCAAACTCTTCACGCAGTATCGCATCTCCCATTTCATCTTCATCTACATTTTCTTCCATTTCCATAATATTGTCCTCAAGTACATCGCCCTTGTATAGACCCTCTATATACTCCTTCCACCTTTCTGCTTTCCCTTCCTTGCTTAGAACGGGGTTTCCATCTGAGCTCTTGAAATTCATACAGTGGTTCTCTTTCCTCCGAGGGTCTCTTTAAATTTCCTGTAGGCAGTATCTATCTTACCCCTAGTGAGATAAGCCTCTACATCCTTACATTTGTCCTCTAACCATCCCTGGTTCAAACAGCTCTGAGCACTATGCGACTTAACTTCTGAGGTCATCAGTCACCTAGAACTTAAAACTAATTAAACCTAACTAACCTAAGGACATCACACACATCCATGCGTGAGGCAGGATTCGAACCTGCGACCATAGCGGTTCTGACGTTTGTATTCCTTTTTGCCTGCTTCATTTACTGCATTTTTATATTTTCTCCTTTCATCAACTAAATTCAATATTTCTTCTGTTACCCAAGGATTTCTACTAGCCCTCTTCTTTTTACCTACTTTATCCTCTGCTGCCTTCACTACTTCATCCCTCAAAGCTACCCATTCTTCTTCTACTGTATTTCTTTCCCCCCATTTCTGTCCATTTTTCCCTTATGCTCTCCCTGAAATTCTGTACAACCTTTGGTTTAGTCAGTTTATCCCAGTCCCATCTCCTTAAATTCCCACCTTTTTGCAGTTTCTTCAGTTTTAATCTATAGTTCATAACCAATAGATTGTGGTCAGAGTCCACATCTGCCCCTGGAAATGTCTTACAATTTAAAACCTCTTTCCTAAATCTCCGTCTTACCATTATATAATCTATCTAATACCTTCTAGTATCTCCAGGCTTCATCCATGTATACAACCTTCTTTCACACATCTAAGGCTTCCATTTAGACCCGTGTTGACCAGTCTGTGTGGCAGTTGAAAATAGCAAAACAAAAGCCAAAGTCTTAAATTTTGCATTCAAGAAATTGTTTGTACAGGAGAAACCTACGAATATAACATCCTCTCGAAGAGACTCCCATATTGACATAAATTTGTTGTAGAATCTTAGAACATATTCTGAGCTAAAACATAATGAGGTATCTTGGACAGAATGACCTCAATGCCAACCAACATGGATTCGAAAAGCATCGATCGTATGAAACCCAACTCACACTTTTCTCAAGACGTACTCAAAGCTTTGGATTCAGGCAATCAGGTAGAAGCAGTATTTCCTGATTTCCAAAAAGCATCTGACTCAGTACCACACCTACGCTTATTGTTAAAAGCACGATCACATCAGGTATCAAGTGAAATTTGTGACTGGATTGGGGACTTTTTGGTAGGGAGGATGCAACACGTTATCTCGGATGGAGAGTCACTGTCAGATGTTCAAGTAACTTCAGTTGTGTCCCAGGGAAGCGTGTTGGGACCCTTGCTGTTCATCTTGCACAGACACTATGTGATCGAAAGTATCTGGACACCTGGCTAAAAATGACTTACACGTTTGTGGCACCCTCCTTCGGCAATACTGGAATTCTAAATGGTGTTGGCCCACCCTTAGCCTTTATGACAGCTTCCACTCGTGCAGGCATACATTCAATCAGGTGCTGGAAAGTTTCTTGGGGAATGGCAGCCCAATTGTCATGGAGAGCTGCACTGAGGAGAGGTATTGGTGATAGTCAGTGAGGCCTGGCACAAAGTCGGCGTTCCAAAACATCCCAAAGGTGACTCTGTGCAGGCCAGTCCATTACAGGGATGTTATTGTTGTGTAAACACTCCGCCACAGGCCGTGCATTAAGAACATCGTGTTGAAAGATGCAATCGCCATCCCTGAATTGCTCTTCTACAATGGGAAGCAAGGAGATGCTTAAAACATCAATGTAGGCCTGTGCTGTGATACTGCCACGCACAACAACAAGGGGTGCAAGCCCCCTCCAGGAAAACACAAGCACACCATAACACCACCGCTTCCGAATTTTACTGTGGGCACTACACATGCTGGCAGATGATGTTCACCGGGCATTCGCCATACCTACACCCTGCCATCGGATCACTGTGTACCGTGATTCGTCACTCCACGCAATGTTTTTCCACTGTTCCATCGTCCAATGTTTATGCTCCTCACAACAAGCAGGGCGTCATTTGGCATTTCCGGCATGATTTGTGGCTTATGAGCAGCCGCTCAACCATGAAATCCAAGTTTTCTCACCTCCCACCTAACTGTCATAGTAACTGTAGTGGATCCTGATGCAGTCTGGAATTTCTGTGTGATGGTCTGGATACGTGTCTGCCTATTACCCATTACAATGCTCTTCAACTGTCAGCGGTGTCTGTAAGTCAACAGACGAGGTCAAGCTGTACACTTTTGTGCTGTACGTGTCCCTTCATGTTTCCATTTCACTATCACTAGGATTGTGGAAATCTCAAATACAGATGTATGACAGAAGTGACACCCAATCACCTGATCACGTTCGAAGTCCATGGGTTCCACAGAGTGCCCCATTCTGCTCTCTCATGCTGTCTAATGACTACTGAGGTTGCTGTTATGGTGTACCTGGCAGTAGGTGGTAGCACAAAGCATCTAATATGAAAAATCTATGTTTTTGCTGATGTCCGAATACTTTTGATCGCATAGTGTATATTAATGACCTTGCAGACTTTTTGCAGATGATGCAATCTTGATAAGATTTCAGTGTGGTGCAGAGATTGGCAGCTTGCTCTAAATGTTAAGAAACGTAAAATTTTGCACTTCACAAAATGAAAAAAAAATTAATATCCTGTGAGTATAATATCAAAGAGTCACTGTTGGAATCTGCCAATTCATAGAAATACCCGGTATAAAACTTTGCAGGGATATGAAATAGAATGATCACATATGCTCAGTTGTGCGTAAAACAGGTGGTAGACTTTGGTTGATTGGTAGAATACTGGGGAAGTGCAATCAGTCTACAAAGGAGATTGCTTACAAATCACTTGTGTGATCCAACAGTGTGGGACCCGTAATAAGCAGACTAACTGGGGATATCGAACGAATACAGAGAAAGGTTGCACAAATGGTCACAGGTTTGTTTGATCCATGGGAGAGTGTCACACAGATAACGAAGGAACTGAACTGGAAGACTCTTTAAGACTAACATAACTATTCCAAGAAAGTCTATTAACAAAGTTTCAACATAAACTTTTAAATGATGACTCTAGGAATATGCTACAACCCGCATGTATTGTACAGTACCTTCCTTCTAAAGCAACCATAGTACAACCATTCAGACCTGTCAGCCTGTACTACACTCCTGGAAATGGAAAAAATAACACATTGACACCGGTGTGTCAGACCCACCATACTTGCTCCGGACACTGCGAGAGGGCTGTACAAGCAATGATCACACGCACGGCACAGCGGACACACCAGGAACCGCGGTGTTGGCCGTCGAATGGCGCTAGCTGCGCAGCATTTGTGCACCGCCGCCGTCAGTGTCAGCCAGTTTGCCGTGGCATACGGAGCTCCATCGCAGTCTTTAACACTGGTAGCATGCCGCGACAGTGTGGACGTGAACCGTATGTGCAGTTGACGGACTTTGAGCGAGGGCGTATAGTGGGCATGCGGGAGGCCGGGTGGACGTACCGCCGAATTGCTCAACACGTGGGGCGTGGTTTTGGATGAGTCCCTCTTCAGAACAATAGTCTACACATTCATACATGTATAGGAGTTCATTGTTCTGGCTGATTAAATTGTGCCAGCACGGCAGCTCAACTGGAACGGGGGTTGTACCAGGTAGAGTGGGTGGGGTAAGAAAGGATGTGGGGAAGGGCGGGGGAGAAGGAAGCAGCAGATGCACAGTATGGCAACACTGCATTGAAGAACTCGTTCTGGTTGCAGGCAAGAGGAATTGTGCAAAAGACACTAATGATATAGAGAAGCTCACTGGGAGAATGAAATACTACAGAGGTAGAAAGATACTGTGGGAAATAGGGTGTGATTGTGGTATGACAGAAGTTAGGGTTATGGATCAGAAGAGGTGGTTAGTGCAGGTCAGGGGCTAGCATAATTTGAAGCCAGCACAATTGTGTGCTCCACACTACTCCCATGCCTGCAACCAGAATGAGCTCACTGGTGCCACATTTCTACCCTGTGCACCTGCTGCCTCTCCCTCTCACACCCGACACAAACCCCTATCAAACCTGTGCCAATAAAATGTAGCCATACAGGTGTATGAATGAGCTGTTCAATAAATAATGTCTCATTTTTTTTTTTACAGTAATTAATACACATTCAGCCTACTCCAGTCCTGTAACCCGGACGGTGTACACGATCAAAGGCAGAGCCACGTGTGAAAGCACCCACGTGATTTACCAACTGACCTGCCTACACTATGATGCATTCTATGTGGGAATGACTCCTTACCCTCTCCCTTAAAACCCACATCCTTTCGTCTTTCCCTCTCCTTCCCTCTTTCCTGATGAGGCAACAGTTTGCACACACTGTCCGCCTGTGTCCATTCATGCGAATGGACCACTTAAGGATTCTCCATGTGGAACACACTGTGAAGACAATGAGAACGTAATTCATGGTAGTGAACATAGGACAAGAGCTTTTACCAACAGGATGTTTGTGATCTTACGCAATGCTGACATAAGGCCATACAATGTCCTGGAGACTATGCAGAAAAATAGTACATGTAAAATAATTATCAACTGATAGTGTAACCAGATTCTGAATTTCAAGAATAAACACGTTCTGCGAAAAAAGTGTGGGCATTATTTATTGAACAATCCTTTTCTTTTCGTACCATACAAAGTCCGCTGTGAGAGGGATGAGGGGCACGGTAAGAGGAAAATGCCACATGCAACACAAGTAGTGAAGTGCTTGCAGCAAACATCAGTTGTCTTATTGTTAGCATGGTGAGCAGACCAATGTTAATAGTTGATTCTGTTGTGTCAGCATCAGTCAACAAACCTACAAGCAGCTGCGAATTCTCTTGTTCTATGAATAAATGACAGAAAGTACCTATGGACTCTCAAAATCACACTGACCTTAGAACCATCTCTCGTTCCTAGTGAACACTGGGGGGGGGGGGGGGGGTGTAGGGTACAAAGGGGGAGGGGGCGTGAGTTGTACTTTTACTAGAACAAGATAATATTGTGCCAGCCACATTAATCTGGATGTAAACAAGTTCCCTGAATTCCTTTCTCCATTATTTGTTTTTTTCTTACAAACTTACACAAATAAGCTACAATGCAACAGTGACGACAAACACAATACCTGCTTGCTGGGGGTAGACACTGCCAGCACATCATCCAATTTTGATCCTACAACCATTACTTTAGCACCTTTAACAACACCAAGTTCCCTCAGTGTCCTTTCATCTTTTGCAAGTCCTTTTATCATAACTTTCTGCATGGCCTGTGGAACACCTGCAAAATAAACCATAATCCTCTTATTTCTGTTCCAGTCAGATTATGTAGATATTAACTATACAAGAAATGCATAACAGAAATTATGTGAGATGCCAAGACATACATACTTTCTCAACTGTAAATATACAAATGCTCATTTATGATAGTTTTACTACAGTGTACACTTGGTTTTTTTATGTCTACCTTTATCTTCACATGAAATATAACCATCATGAAAGTTCAACATACCAAAGTAAAAGACGATAAAAATTTTGAAGGGGCTTAACTAAATGGTGGTGGTGTTGGTGGTTGTTGTTGTCGTCGTCATCGTCGTGCTCTTCAGTCCAGAGACTGGTTTGATGCAGCTGTCCATGCTAATCTATCCTGTGCAAGCTTCTACACCTCATAGTAACTATTGCATCCTACATCCTTCTGAATTTGCTTAGTGTAATCATCTCTTGGTCTCCCTCTACGATTTTTACCCTCCGCACTGCCCTCCAATACAATTGGTGATCCCTCCTCAAAATATGTCTTACCAACCGATTCCTTCTTCTAGTCAAGCTGTATCACAAATTCCTCTTCTCCCCAATTCGATTCAGTACCTCCTCATTAGTTTCATGATCTACCCATCTAATCTTCAGCATTCTACTGTAGCACCGCATTTCGAAATCTTCTATTCTCTTCTTGTCTAAACTATGTATTGTCAACGTTTCACATCCATACATGGCTACATTCCATAGAAATACTTTTAGAAAAGACTTCCTGGCACTTAAATCTATATTCGATGTTAACAAATTTCTCTTCTTCAGAAACGCTTTTCCTGCCATTGCCAGTCAACATTTTATATCCTCTCTACTTCAACCATCATTAGTTATTTTGCTCCCCAAATAGCAAAACTCATCTACTACTTTAAATTTCCTAATCTAATCCCCTCAGCATCACCTGACTTCATTCGACTACATTCCATTACCCTTTTGTTGATGATGTTCTTATATCCTCCTTTCAAGACACTATCCATTCCGTTCAACTGCTCTTCCAATTCCTTTGCTGTCTCTGACAGAACTAGAATGTCATTGGCAAACCTCAGAGTTTTTATTTCTTCTCCATGGATTTTAATTCCTACTCCCATGTTTTCTTTTCCTTGCTTTACTGCTTGCTCAATATACAGACTGAATAACATCAGGGATAGGCTACAATCCTGTCTCACTCCCTTCCCAACCACTGCTTCCCTTTCATGCCCCTTGACCCTCATCATAACTACCATCTGGTATCTGTACAAATTGTAAATAGCCTTTTGCTCCCTTTATTTGACCAATGCCATCTTCAGAATTTGAAAGAGTATGCCAGTCAACATTGTCAAAAGCTTTCTCCAAGTCTACAAATGCTAGAAATGTGGGTTTGCCTTTCCTTAAACTATCTTCTAAGATAAGTCGTAATGGTGAGTATTACCTCACATGTTCCAGCATTTCTATGGAATCTGAACTTATCATCCCCAAGGCTGGCTTCTACCAGTTTTTCCATTCATCAGTATAGAATTCATGTCAATATTTTGCAGCCGTGACTTATTAAACTTGTAGTTCAGTAACTTCAACACCTGTCAACACCAGCTTTCTTTGGGATTAGAATTATTGTATTCTTCTTGAAATCTGAAGGTATTTTTCTGTCTCATACATCTTGCTCACCAGATGGAAGAGTTTTGTCATGGCTGGCACTCCCATGGCTATCAGTAGTTCTAATGGAATGTTGTGTACTCCCAAGTCTTTCAGTGCTCTGCCAAATTCTTCATACAGTATCATACCTCCCATTTCATTTTCATCTACGCCCTCTTCCACTTCTGTAATATTGCCTCAGCAATACACGAACACAACACGACGACATAAAACGCTCCGTAGATCGGCGATCGGCGAAGGGAATCGATTGAATAGCTGGCCGAAGAAGAGAGACTGCAGCCTTGGCTGCAATATCTGCCGCACCGTCGTTGTTGTTGTTGTTTTTTTTTTTTTTTTTGGCGCAAAACTGCTATGGTCATTAGCGCCCGGTCCGTGGCTTAGGAAACAGTAAAAAACCGAAATTGAAAACCAGCAGCAATGGGAACGAAAGTCATAAAATTGGAGAAACTAAAAGCAGAAGGAAGGCTTAAAAATCCACTACAGAAAGGGGTTGGTTGTCCCCCAAAAAAAAGCTTCAAATGACTGACATCATTTCACTGGCACTAATAAACTTGAGAACACAGTCGGCTGAGTGCGTGTCATCTGCTAAAATCGACGATATATCAGGCGATAGCTGTAGACGGGAGCGTAACGGGTTAAAATAGGGGCACTCAATTAAAAGGTGTCTTACCGTCCACAGCTGAGAGCAGTGGGGACAGAGTGGGGGAGGATCGCCGCTTAAAAGATGTCGATGGCTAAAAAGACAGTGCCCTATCCGGAGTCTAGTTAAAATTACCTCCTCCCGACGACGCGTTCGGGAGGAAGAGGTCCAAGCACAAGGAAGAGCTTTCACGTCCCGCAATTTATTATGGGGAGGTGTCGACCAATGCGCGTTCCATAAATGAACAACACGACGACATAAAACGCTCCGTAGATCGGCGCAGGGAATCGATTGAATAGCTGGCCGAAGAAGAGAGACTGCAGCCTTGGCTGCAATATCTGCCACCTCATTTCCACATATACCAATGTGTCCTGGGAGCCAGAGGAACGCCACCGAGACGCACCCCAGGTGGAGCAAGCGCAGACAGTCCTGAATCCGGTGGACCAGAGGGTGCACAGGATAAAGAACTTGGAGACTGAGGAGAGAGCTGGGAGAATCTGAGCAGATAACGTACTGTATCCGCTGATGGCGGCGGATGTAGTGGACAGCCTGGAGAACAGCGTAAAGCTCCGCAGTATAAACCGAACACTGGTCGGGAAGCCGAAAGTGATTTGGGGTGTCGCCAACGATATAGGCACTCCCTACACCTTTGTGTTTTCGAGGCGTCGGTGTAAATAAATGTGGCGTCCATCATTTGTGCACAGAGAGCAGCAAATGCCCGACGATAAACAAGTAAAGGGGTACCATCCTTGGGAAATCGACAAAGGTCACGGAGGAGGCAGATACGGGGATGGAGCCAAGGCGGTGCCGTACCCCAAGTTGTCAAGAAGGTTTTAGGAAAGCGGAAGGAAAGAGAATGGAGCAGTTGACGGAAGCGGACTCCCGGTGGTAGTAGGGAGGAGGGGCGGCCTGCATACCCTACATCAAAGGAGGCGTCGAAAAAAATGTCATGGGATCTGGATTAGCAGGCATGGAAGACAGATGGCTAGCATAACGGCTCAGAAGGACTGCTCGCCGATTGGACAGCGGAGGTTCAGCAGTCTCAGCATAAAGGCTTTCCACAGGGCTGGTGTAAAAAGCTCCAGACACTAAACGTAATCCACGGTGGTGGATAGAGTCGAGACGCCGAAGAATAGACAGCCGAGCAGAGGAGTAGACTATGCTTCCATAGTCCAATTTCGAGCGCACTAAGGCGCGATAGAGGCGGAGAAGGACCACTCGGTCCGCTCCCCAGGAGGTACCATTCAGGACACGGAGGGTGTTGAGGGATCGCAGACAGCGAGCCGAAAGATAGGAAACGTGGGAGGACCAGCACAGTTTTCTGTCAAACATAAGACCCAAGAATTTAGCGACGTTTGAAAACGGAAGGTTGACAGGACCTAGATGTAAGGAGGGCGGAAGAAACTCCTTACGTCGCCAAAAATTAACACAAACGGTCTTATTGGGAGAAAAACGGAAGCCGGTTTCGATGCTCCAAGATTGGAGGCAATCGAGACATCCTTGAAGACGTTGTTCAAGAAGGCTGGTCTGTTGAGAGCTGTAGTAGATCGCAAAATCGTCCACAAAGAGGGAGCCCGAGACATCAGGAAGGAGACAATCCATAATTGGATTTATGGCAATGGCAAACAGTACAACACTCAGCACGGAGCCCTGGGGTACCCTGTTTTCTTGGGAGAAAGTACGGGAGAGAGTAGTGTTCACCCGCACCCTAAATGTGCGCTCTGCCATAAATTCGCGAAGAAAAAGGGGCAGCCGACCTCGAAAGCCCCAAGAGAACAGTGTGCGGACGATGCCTGTCCTCCAACAGGTATCGTATGCTCTCTCCAGATCAAAAAATATTGCTACTGTTTGGCGTTTCCGGAGAAAATTGTTCATGATATAAGTGGAGAGAACAACAAGATGGTCAACTGCAGAACGATGCTTTCGGAATCCGCATTGGGCAGGTGTTAAAAGACTGCGGGATTCCAGCCACCACGCTAAACGGTAATTCACCATACGCTCCAAAACCTTACAGACACTACTCGCGAGAGAAATGGGGCGATACTAGAGGGGAGATGTTTGTCCTTTCCAGGTTTCGGAACAGGAACAACGATAGCTTCCCGCCATCGTCTGGGAAAAGTACTGCCGGTCCAAATTCGATTATAAAGGTGAAGTAGGTAACGCAGACTGTGGGTTGATAAATGCAGCAACATTTGGACGTGGATACCATCCGGTCCTGGGGCGGAGGAGCGAGAAGAAGAGAGTGCATGTTGGAGTTCCCGCATGGAGAAAACAGTATTGTAGCTTTCACGATTTTGAGAGGAGAAAGCAAGAGGTCGCACTTCCGCTGCACGTTTCTTCGGGAGAAACGCTGGCGGGTAATTTGAAGAGCTCGAAATCTCAGCAAAGTGCTGACCCAACGAGTTAGAAATTGCGACAGGGTCCACGAATGTATCATGTGCGACAGTGAGCCCAGAGACCGGGGAGAAACTAGGCGTGCCTGAGAACCGTCGAAGCCGACTCCAAACTTCCGAGGAGGGAGTGAAGGTGTTAAATGAGCTAATAAAGAATTTCCAGCTTGCCTTCTTGCTATCGCGGATGACACGACGGCATCGCGCATGGAACTGCTTATAGCGGATACAGTTGGCCAAAGTAGGATGGTGGTGGAAAACGTGGAGAGCACGTCGCCGCTCACGTATTGCATCACGGCATGCCTCGTTCCACCAAGGAACTGGGGGGCGCCGGGGCAATTCGGAGGTGCGTGGTATT
Organism: Schistocerca nitens; assembly: GCF_023898315.1. Taxonomy (NCBI): domain Eukaryota; kingdom Metazoa; phylum Arthropoda; class Insecta; order Orthoptera; family Acrididae; genus Schistocerca; species Schistocerca nitens. The sequence goes on along the minus strand of NC_064617.1, from coordinate 922,983,573 downwards.
GAATGTTCCGCAGCTGCAAGAATAACGTCGGTAATATGTGTGACCTCATCATCGATGCTGGGAAAGGGACGGTCATCGAATGTCGCTAGAAACGAAAAAAGTGTCCAATCAGCTTGGGCAAACTTCCAGCGTCGCGGGCACATATATGGCAGTTGAGGCTGCAGTCTAAGGACACATGGAAAGTGGTCACTCGAGTGTGTATCTTCAAGGGAGAACCATTCGAAGCGCCGAGCTAGCGGAACAGTACCGACCGCAAGGTCCAAATGAGAGAAATTTGTCGTGGAGGCAGACAAAAACGTAGGGACCCCAGTGTTGAGGCAAACTAGATCCGCTTGGTGGATGACGTCTAGCAATAGTGAGCCACGTGGACAAGGATGTGGAGATCCCCAAAGCGGGTGGTGGTCATTGAAGTCCCCAACCAGCAAATAGGGGGGTGGAAGCTGACCAAGAAGATGAAGGAGATCAGCTCGTGCCATTGGTGTGGACGATGGAATGTATACAGTACAAAGAGAGAACGTGTATCCGGAAAGGGAAAGACGGACGGCGACAGCTTGGAAGGAAGTGTTTAAGTAGATTGGGTGATAATGGAGAGTTTCATGGAGAAGAAGCACGAGTCCTCCATGTGCTGGAGTGCCTGCAACAGAGGGGAGATCATATCGGACGGACTGAAAAGGAGGGAGAACAAAGCGGTCATGGGGACGCAGCTTTGTTTCCTGAAGACAGAAGATGACCGGCGAGTAGGAACGTAAGAGGATCGACAATTCATCCCGATTGGCTCGAAGACTGCGGATATTCCAGTGGATAATGGACATAGGGTGAACAGAAAATGGAGGAATGTGACCAAGGTTGCTGTCAACTCAACGAATGCTCAGAGCTTGCGACCGACAACATCGAATGGCATTCAGCCGAAGGCAGAAGATCCTGATCCATAGGTTGTTCATGAGCAGCTCCTGCCACCAGCGATCGGCCGCCAACAGTGCGCCTCGGCGACACAGAAGACGGCCGAGGGCGATTTCCGCCAGGTGGTGCTGTAGATGGGACACGCCTTGGCGGAGAAGGAGAGGAACTGGGTTTCTTTGTAGCCTTCTTGGAAGTATGATGTTTAGATGAAGGAGGAACCGATGGTTGGGAAGTTGCGGTACGTAAAAACTCTTCACGAGTATGCTCTTTTTCCGAAGTCTTGGTGTCTGACTTTTGGGCTCAATATTTAGCAGAACCAGACGAAGGGTGAGCCAGAGAGTGGCCAAGCAAAAGTGGTGAGGTTGAACGGGCGATCTTTGCGCTGGCCGATCTGACGACCGTGGCACTAAAGGAGAGGTCGCAAGTCTGCGTGGCCGCCTCCTTTGTTGGCCGAGGAGAAGCAAGGACAGTGCTGTATTTTCCTGTCTGAGGCATGGTGGGCTGTCGACTGGCGAATAATTTTCAAGCAGCAAAGGTCGACACCTTTTCCTTCACTCTAATTTCCTGGATGAGCTTTTCGTCCTTAAAAACAGGGCAATCTCGAGAGGAAGCAGCGTGGTCACCCATACAGTTGATGCAGTGAGGGGATGGAGGTGGACAAGCACCCTCATGGACATCCTTGCCACACATAACACATTTGGCCGGATTGGAACAGGACTGGCTGGTGTGATTGAACCGCTGACACCGATAGCAACGAGTAGGGTTTGGGACGTAAGGGCGAACGGAAATTATCTCATAGCCTGCTTTGATTTTCGATGGGAGTTGAACTTTGTCAAATGTCAAGAAGACAGTGCGGGTTGGAATGATGTTCGTGGCAACCCTTTTCATAACTCTATGAACAGCCGTTACGCCCTGGTCAGACGGGTAGTGCTGAATTTCTTCGTCAGACAATCCATCGAGGGAGCGTGTATAAACGACTCCACGCGAGGAATTTAAAGTACGGTGCGGTTCCACCCGGACAGGGAAGGTGTGTAGTAGTGAGGTACGCAGCAATTTTTGTGCCTGGAGGGCACTGACTGTTTCTAACAACAGGGTGCCATTCCGTAATCTGGAACAAGACTTTACAGGACCTGCAATTGCGTCGACACCTTTCTGAATAATGAAAGGGTTGACCGTGGAGAAGTCGTGACCTTCGTCAGACCGAGAAACAACATGGAACTGTGGCAACGATGGAAGAACTGTCTGTGGCTGAGACTCAGTGAACTTACGCTTGTGAGCAGACATAGTGGAAGGTGAGGAAACCATTGCGGAAGAATCCCCCATGATTACCGGCGTCTCCGATGGCGCGCTCCTCCATTGTGGGGGCCCTCTCTGAGGGCACTCCCGCCTTAGGTGATTGTTCACACCTCAGGTCACACCTCCCGACAAACGGACGGAGGGACCAATCGGCACTTTCGGAAGGTATCAGCTTGGGTAATCACTCCTCCCTGGGCCTGGCTGTTACCAGGGGGTACGTACGTGTCCTACCTGTCTACCCGGGGCGGGGAATTACGCGTTACCCCATCACCGGCTACGCATGGAAGTGCGTGGGTCGGCCTTCAGACACGCACAGGGAGGAAAAAGGAGAAAGGGAAAGGAAAGAAGAGGGGTCTCAAACGCCACAGCGGAGAAAAGGGCAAAGAGAAGAGGGAAGGAAAAGAGAAGGACAGAGGAAGGACGAAGACTTGCAAGTGTAGAAAGCAAGGAATTTGTAACAGTTTCGAGCGTCCGTCTCCGGACGTAGGCACAAACCATACTCCCAGAGGGGGAGAAAGGGAAGGAAAGAGCCAGAGGTGAGGGGGAGGGGGGGGGGCGAAGATGGGGGACGGGGAAGGATGCGGAAAGGGAAGGTATGCAGCCCGGAAAGGAAGGAGGGCCACATTAGCTCGGGGTCCCGTGCTCGCTACGCACGTATCCACAAAAGAGTTGTGGACCCCCTGGGGGCACATCACCCTTGTGTAGAGTGTCTATATACTCCTTCCACCTTTCTGCTTTCCCTTCTTTGCTTAGGCTGGTGTTACACTAGCAAATTTCTTTTTCGAATATCTTTGTCAAAGAAACTTGATGGTGTAATAGGGCCTCACTGTAGATTTGATCAAAGAAGTCGCATATATATGACTACGAAGTTCTTCACAACAGAGTCCTTGCATAAAAAGTTCTCTGTTCACTTGCCGCGTCAAATTTGGATAAAATCCTGAGCTTTCGATGACTACCTCCGTCATCTTCATCAGGGGTAAAACTGACTGTCGTGGACCAGTGAGGCTTCCGCTTTTATAAGCAGTGGACGGCTTCTGATTGGCTGGATGATGTCACGGTGAAAACGGAGGTGGTGGCCTCTATGTCCACAGACTTTGTTTCCGCACTTTATCCAGTGCTGCTTGTAGCGCCATCCATCGCAACAGACGGAGAACTGCGAGGAATGTAAGAAGTCTCCCTTGCGCTCTTTCTTTATCAGTTGCGCGCTTCCATGCTTTGGTGCGTGCATATCCGGAGTCTCTGTTGAAATTATTTTCACATAGTCTAATTTCAACTGCTTCCCTGATGACAGAGTCCCAATAGTTTGAAGTGTGAGCAAGTATTCTTGTTGCATCGAATAGAATCTTATGTTTATTTAACAAACTGTGCTCAGCCAACGCTGATTTTTCTAGATACCTGTATTTCAGGTGACGCCGATGTTCCACACAACGATCGGCAACAGTTCTTATAGACTGGCCCATATAATTTTGCCACACTCACAAGGAATGCTGTAAATTTCCGGTACTCTCAGGCCGAGATTATCTTTCATGGGTCGCAACATTTCCTTAATCTTCCTGGGTGGCAGAAGACTGGTTTGATTCCCTGCCAGCTCAGGACTCTACCGATCTCTACGATATATATGTTACATGGAAGGAAAAGGTCAAAATAGTGGAACAAACAGTTACTGAAGACCTTATGCTAGGTGAAGATAATATGATAAACTGGAGTATCCTACAATTTAGGATGTCATGGATTCGGTGTTAAAAGTTCCATCATGCATATAAAGGACAATATAAGGTTACAGCACTGAAACTCCCAAACACGTTGGAACTTTAAGAATACATAAATGGTACGCAACATGGCACATGTAAAGAAATACTTTACTAGAGATCTGTCCCCCCCAGAAGAAGAGGAAAATAGGAAGTAAAATTAACAGTGCTGATGAAGTAATTACGTGCAATATATCTAACTGCCAATAATGAACATGTCAATACTGTATTGGTATATTAATTCGACTATGTTTCCTTCTATTTAAGTTTATGAATGTTTTTTGTGACTCTTGTAATGGACATGTCTAAAAATTAAGAGTATATGTAGTTTAGTGACAGACTGCTTTGAACATATTCAGTTACACAGCCTCTTATTTAGTCTGTTGTGTTGAAAGCACAAGATATAGTAAGAGTGGGCCCAGCCCTAACAACACTTGTTAGACAGTGTAACGGGTGCAAGCAGCCATAAAGAAATTACTAGAAGAAGCTGGGGCTCGCACTGTGTGATGGGTTGTTACATGCTAAGAGCAAGTGAAGCGAGGTGCTGCATTTGACTGCAGAATGGCACTGCGGAGAGCAGCCTGACGAATGGCACTGCGGAGAGCAGCCTGACGGTGTGGTGAGACTTCAGGCAGTGAATGAAGCAGCCAATGGACTGGAGAGAATTCAACAGCCAGCTGGATGTCTTCAGCAAGCACAAAAATCGGTCCTATCAGCTAACAACAACAGGGGCGAGCCAGCTGTCAATAGGTCACCTAGTCATCGTGTACGTAACATAAACCTGAGTGGCATGGAAGAAGAGTGAGCTCGCAGCACATTACAGTGGTAGAGAGAGAGAGAGACACAGAGAGAGAGAGAGAGAGAGAGAGAGAGAGAGAGAGAGAGAGAGAGAGAGAATTAATGTTGCCAAGCTAAGAGGGCACCACTGCCATTTTCAATTATTTTCAGTCAGGAGCGAATTTTCTTTTTCAGTATTTGGGAGAATTTTTCTTTTACTTTCAAAATCTCACTTGGATTTTGAGAATAATTAGTTGGGAGATACATATTGATCCTGTACTTGATGGATCAAATATATCCATCCTTACACTTCTTTGCTACAGTGCAGCAGCATCGCTGACAGAGATGCCCCATAGTTCTAAAAGGAACAGACTGGCACCTGGAGTCATATGGCATGAAGGAATGAGTCAATTGCACCAGTGCCCTCACACGAGTAGGACGCATACGTATGAGAGAAAAGTGTTTGTGGTAAAACAATAATTTTAAAGCATGGCTTCATTTCTTATCAGAGTAGTTGACAGGTAATTAAAATGCGACCATGCTGCAAGGAATTGGTAATGATAAACTCATATAAGCTTGAGGCAAATGAGTGACTGTAATTATAGTGTGAATGCGATCAGAACAAGTATGGATGTGATACTTGAAATTAAAGCGAAATAAATTAACTGTGTTGCCCAAAATGTTCACATATTACAATCTCTTCATTATTATTACAACATTATGGAAGGAACCAAGTTATAGAACAATGTGGGAGAATAGACAAGGCATGTGCTGTAGGCAAAGGTTCAGAACTTTATTTATCGACGCATGTATGTCTGGGGTAAGGTCATCCTCCAAAACCGGCTATGTATGAATTTCCTACACCTTATTTTCCAAACAGCTAGACCACAGCAAGCAACAATTAAATATAAATTAATAAATAATAGTGTGGCACGTTACACATCACAAGAAAGGAATGAAGTGCTGCAGTAGCTTTGGGCCCCTTGTTTACCCACCAACTCACTAATGAGATAGTTGTGAGCCCACTGAGGGGATATCATTGGGGATCTTTAAGTAATCAACATATATAGAAACACAAACAAATCTTTAACAATCAGAAATCACTTGAGCACTGGGTGGGAGTAGGAAGGAATGTGTGGGTAAAAGTGTTATTCTGTGGAAGAGTAAAGGTCCTCAATCACAAAAGTTACCCATAAAACTCGTTATTCATCAACACTGTTTTTTATAACATGTGCATCAAAGTTAACTTGTCCTAAGACACTGGCATAAAGACTCTAAACAATGGCTGTTTGTTTTCCCCTCACCTGCAGTGACCCTTTAACCACTGACTGTTTCCTAGTCCATTTCAACATCACAATAGTCAGATTAAAATAATTTGTCAGCTTTGAAAACCTTGGAATTTAATTGATCTAAACAAACCTTACAACATGATACGGACTAGCCACTGCCAAACGTCAGATCACATGCAGTTTTCAAGAAGTGCAGTGTAGACACAATCTGACAGCAGTCCATTCTCCTGCTGAGTGATGGGCAAGTTGGAGAAGCGCCAGTGCTGGTCACCCACCACAATGTGCTGTTTGAGCTTTAACAGAGGTGCAGCTGATAGTACTGTACTGCAGTGTGACAAATATCAAACAACAAGTTGTTTTAGTCACGGAGTACTCCCTTTGACTGTTGCATCATATTTCTTGTTTTCGTGTGCCCCTTAAACTGCTTACTGATACATCAACATCTCGACACTTTTGTAGCAAGAGGTGCATATTACTTTTTCATAATGGACTGCTGTGGGTGTCTGCAAGCAATGTAACAAAGCATAAACTAACTTATATTCTTACACAGAAGAGAAATTTTCTCTGCTGGAACAACTATTCAAAACTATCCAGGGAACTATAACAGATCAGGGCATTTTTTCCTTCAACAACTTCTTTGTTAGATGTACATTGATATCTCTCTTGAAAGCTGCAAATTTTGTATGTAAGTTGAATCCTAATATACACTTTGAAAATGATCCTGCAACCAATGGGAGCTATTCATACCCAAAAATGTATCCTGATAGGAGGGTTTGCTCTAGTGTACTGCAAAATATCTAAAATATATCTGAGACTCTTCAGAAGCTAAGGTGCCCATTGGCCCCAGACTTTGTGAATACTGACATTCACATGCTGTAAAACCATATTCGCAATGCAGTTTCCACAACACATCTGTGAGCACTTCATTTTTCAACGACAATACACTGAGGTTTCAGCTCCACGCACTACGCACTCACAGTAAACAAGAAATTTATTATTTGTCAAACTAGAACAGATAAGGTATTTTTTATGATGCTGAATGGTCAACATATCACAGTAAGGTAAGTACTTCAGATTTCTCAATGGGATAAAAGGGTAAAATTGACAACAAATATGGATTGAACGGCAAAACAGATATCTGAAATAACATCGAGTGGGAAAATGGCATAAAAATGTGCAAATGTGTGTAGAAGCGCTATTCAGAGAGCAGTTCGAAGATACATGTCCAAGTAGTGTCAAATGACTACAAAATATTGAAAACAACATACCTTTTTTAAGTCATGTCAAAGAGTGCATGTATTTTTGGGCTTGGTGATCTAAAGCTAAGGCAAGAGTGTGGAAACAGAGGTTGTAGGACAGAATCAGGTTTGGATCACAGAAATTTTCAATCTGTCTGTAATCTAACCTTCACCTCTCAACAACGTGACAAGCTACCAGGATTGACAAATAGTTCAGATTCAATGTTAAGCTTTTGGTCTCCTTTCCCTCATTGGATAATTGGGATGTTCAAGATGACTGTAAATGTAAAGAGACTCAACTATGTTGATGTTACAGTTATTTTGGTATGTTCAATTCGTAATCTGGATAAGGCAATACCTTCCTCCTTGAGGTTTGTAGCAAAGTTTGCCTTAGCAGTGTGTCAATAGTCCGTAGTTAATTGTATCGTGTACTTAATTGCCATTTGTCTTCCCGTTTCTTCAGGATGCAGGGTCTAATGTGTGTCCTCAGTTCATCAGTTGGGACATTGAATTTGAGTGCTTCCATCCCTGTTGCTTCTTTAGCTAGTTTGTCAGCCAGCTCATTACCTGGAATGCCAACATGGTTAAAAAAAAAAGCACTGTATGCTGAGGGCATACAGTTCGACAGTTTGTCATGGGTGACAGAAGAGACCAATGGATGTTTTGGGTAGCACCTACCTATTGTTCGCAAAACAATGAAAATCTGTCAAGGAAAAATTATCACTTTTGCAATGTTCTATGTATGGCGATCAACTCTGCAGAATGTATGCTGCATTCTTTTGACAGAGAATGTTGTTCTCAACTGTAATTGTTTATGTATGCATAGAAAACTTATTCATTATCTCTGGAGCTGTCTGTGTAGGGCTGTTCATCCACTGATGCAGAACGTTTTGGCTACAGTTGAAGGAGAATTGCATCACACATTCTTTGTCCATTGATGCAACATTTTTGCAATGGGCAACCATCTCAAAAGTGCTGAATTTTGTCAGTTTGCTCAACAATGCCAAGCTATGCACTTTGTAATTTTCTCGTGGCATATTAGTAGTTGAGGAAGCTTCGAAGAAAACAAATTCTGGTTTCATCCTCTCATTCACAATAATCAGCCATGTTCAGCTTTTGTATTAGTGCAAGAATTCGAAAAATTTTAAGTAAAATTCAAAGGAATTTATAGAATGTCAAAGAAGCTGGGGAGCTGGCTGAAAATCTTCGCTCAATTATTTCAAAAACGGACATAAAATGGAGGAAAAGTATTTCAGTTGAATAAAGACCACTTATTTTGAGGTAAGGTGCATTTATTAATCATTATAAAGTATAAAAGAAATTTACCGTGAAGCAAATCCATGTATTTATAAATTTAAGCTCATTACAAATGTTATAATTCTATTGTATTTAAAAAAAATTAACACAAAGACATGAAAAATAACAATGTGAGTTCATAGAACTAAACATTTGGGCTGCCTGCACCAAACTGCCACCAATTGACTGATGGGTACTGGGAATCCTAGGAAGTAAATGGTTCATGGGATGTGGCACACAGAACTGAGGATACATGTTTGTGAGTTTTATATGGAAGAGGTGTTTCATGCAGTCATCTGTGGGCACGGAGATGACTGACAAGTTGGAGGAGTCGAGAATACCATCTGTCAATAGTACCATTTCACTTCTGAACAGACGAAATTGTGTGTCATGTTTTTCACATCTGTTACTGAAACATGTTTACTCAGACGGTCTTCTATGAAATTAATCTGCTGATTACAAAAGTCTATAAAAGCTTTATCAGCTGCAGATGTTAGTGATTAGACTTTTACCTTCTTCACAGTGTGTTTGGTCTTCATTTCAGAAATACCGAGGTAGGCTGAGACTTAGTACTGGGTTGCGATGCCTGTATTGGAGTTTTATTATCTGGGGAAGCATATTCATTTGACATCTCATTATCATCATCATCAATTTCTTCTTCATCATCACTGATATGTGCACTGCTGAGAGCCTCACTTTCTTGTTTGGGAGCTGGAGGCAAACTTCCAGCAACGTCTGCTAGCTTAAGGTTTCATGACTGGAACCAGAAACTGTAGTTCCTTATACAAATAATATTCTTTCTTTCATTTGCCGCCACTACAACCTGGTTTTGACTCCTTGAAAATACAGTCCCCATTTCTCCATGTTTCTTTACAGAAGGTAATTAAAATATAAAGAAAAGTACATTATTTTAAAAAATTCTTTCCACCAATTTGTTTGTACCTACATCAACTAAAGCTACCCCAAATTTCAGTTGTCTATCAGCAATGGTATTGGAAAAACAGGTACATCACTTTTTTCAGTGTTTCAATTTTAATTTAATACCATTAAAAATACTGTAAAAAGTAGTATTCCTTTAAGCACAGTGTTTTCAGTTGCCAAGTTTCAGTTTTCTAAGTTTGACAACAGCTCAAGAAAAAATTATAAAATTTATCAGTGTAATTTCGCTTACAACTCCCCTTATAACAGATAGTTTTGTTTTAGGCACTTGGGAAGTGAATGCAGTCACCCCTCACTATCATTTTATTTCATTCTTGGGAATTGTACCATTGGAAGAACAGCAAAGAAATTCTGCGAAGCTATTTGGAACATGCTGCAGAAGCAATGCATGCCAGATCAGACAAAACTCTCTGGGAACAAACAGCATTTTCATTCTCTTTGGAACTACCTAACTGCATAGGCACGATACATGGAACCCACATACACTTTTAAGAAAATTCTTAGAAGCGGACTAACCGATTTCAGCTATAAGTCATACCATTCAATCATGCTGATGGCTGCAGCCAATTCCGATGGCAAATGTCACTGCAAATGAAACAGGATATCTTGGGAAGAAACGGTGATGGTGGAATTTTAAAAGCTTCAAGCCTGAACCACAGGCTACAACAATGAACTCTTGGTTTGCCTGAACCTTGTATCTTACCTCAAGACATTACAAGACTAAAGTTCTCATTTTATTTTGTTGTGGATGAAGTAGTTCCTTTGCAAAAATATCTCATGCAACCATTTCATAAAAAAGACAATCACCTCACATGGATATTCAACTGTAGATTGAGTCAGGGTCATGCATTGAGTATGATGAGCCTGCATTTTGCAAAAGAATCTAAACAGTGAGTAGCATCATAAAAGCTGTGTGTGTGTGTGTGTGTGTGTGTGTGTGTGTGCGCGCGCGCGCGCCCGCTACACAATATCAGAAACAGAGAAGAGAGTAAGCAAATATGGCTTTGACCAGGATCAAATTTGACAGCCAGTACAAGTAGCTGGCATCACTCCCATTGATGACACCTCAAATGCCCAACAATTACAAAATCTTTTAACGCAATATTTCCTGACACCAAATATTGCTTTACCTTGGCTATGGAAGTATTATGTTAATAATAATTAAATCAAAATAAAAACAATTATCAGCTATGCAAACACATGATGATTTTTTTGTTGCTCTAATAAAAATACTTCACAATAATAATTAAAAAACACATAACACTGAACAATACATTATCTACATACAGTTAAATTGCTGTACATCGCCACGATATATGTACACTGTAGTGATACATCCCATTCCCTAAATAAGAGGTATAACATCCTTAAATACACATGTCAGAGAGTAATCGATAAGTGGTGAGCACCTTATTGTTGGGAGGTGTTTTAAATTGTAGATGATGATACCAGAGCTAATGATCCAGCGAATGTATGGAAGTGGGTAGCAGTCAGACAATCGTACATGCTGAGGTGGAGATAGGATTTCCATAGAGCAGGCAGTGCAGAAGGAAAGAGCTCTATGAAATCTAAGAACACGAAATCTCAAAGATAATAAAGGTATTATACTTGTTAACTACCTGGCTGAATATCAGACTTGTTATGTACATGGCACAGAGAGGCAGTATACGGGTTGGTAGCTGTCCTCATTTATCATGTATTGAGTTCTAATTTTGAAGATAATATAAGAAGGTGAATTGAATCTCACTTTTTATTTAGGTGGTGAGGTGAACAAAAATGAGAAGTTAATTTTCTGCAGCTTTATCTGCAGTCTGTAAGGAGGCGAAGTCTGAGCCAAATTTGGGGACAAAGGCACACAGATTCAGGACACAGGCTAGTTGGACCTTGATTAATAATACTTAACAGCAACCGACTATTCAGTAAACAACATTCATTGTATATAAAAGGAATGTTCAAGTGGCAACTTATTTATGTTGAAGTGGCAACTTATTAAGTGCTTGGTGCACGACGTGAAGTAGAACAAACCATCACGCAGCTCAAGCCAACCTGAAACACTTCAATGCTGATACTACTGAAATAACAACCAATGTACTTACCACTCGCATCAGTTTCTTTTCCTACAGTTTCTCATGCTTTTTCCACAGCAATTTTGTTTGAATATACTGGCAAACTGTGACTATATAGACACGGATGACTCTCCATTGTTACAGCCAGCTTAGCACAAATTACTTGGACCCAATCTGACATAACTAATAACCAAGAAAGAACATACAGTGCGGGAAGTCACACCAGAGTTGTGACGCAACTGCCAGAGCAGTTGCATTGGACGTGGTTGTGTGGGAGTTACGCACATACATGTTGCATTGCACATGGACCGCAGTTGCGCCTGTGGACAAGGTACAATGCAGCACAATGGGTCAGACTCTGAAGTGACAGCTGTCCAATGCTCATACATTTCCTTGCAGGTGCGTTGCACCAGTGGGCAAACGGCCTAAAGGAGATTTAACATGTGAATACTCTTGATGACTGAATAAAGCACACAGTGATAAAAATTGGAACTTGAATACAAGTGGCCACAACTTAGGTCTATCTTTACTTCTGGTTGGGGAACATACCATGGAGGTGTTTGTGGTGGAGTGTTGCATACTGATAATTGGAGGACGTTGAAGTTCGTGTCTGATGTCTCCCAGCCCTATGCTGCCAGATGTCCTGTTACAGCTGCTTCCGTAGTCCAAATAGGATAAAATGAGTTCTTTACAAAATATTAATGAAACTGTGATTCGCGGCCTAGGTACTGTTAGTGAGGAAATGGAGAATACCGAGTTCCTTCATGCTGGAAGTCTTGAGTTGTTGCGTATGTGGCAACCATATAAACTTATCATCAAAAAGAAGTCTTAGAAAATGGTAGTGATCCTTTATTTCCATTGGGTTTCAACATGTACTTCTCACCAAGGATGGGGAGGCTGTATTCTACAAATGTACACAGCTCTTGATTTAGTCGGAGAGAAATGGTATTCATGGTTTTGTGCCCATTTTCTTGCTTTCCATATAGCTGTCTGTAGTTGGCATTCTGCTTTACATAGTGATATGGAGCTATAACATAAACAAAGATCAACTAAATATAATTCTGGTGTGACTCTGTGCCATCACATCTTCAATGCCGTTTATTGTAATTGCAAAAAGTGTGGCACTGACCCTTATGCGACTCTACTGTCCTGCATGTATCTGTTACTAAGGGTCTAAATAGTCGAGGGGAAAAAACACACACAGATGATGACTGGTAAATTTCCTTGTAAACCCTATTCGTGCAAATATGACAAAATGTGAAAATGCCATGTTGTATCAAACACCTTGTGTAAATCAAAAAAATACTGTACCATATGTTGGTGGTGCACACTATTTATTAGTTCGTTATGAACCGGCTTTCAGCTTTCTTGAGCCATTGTCAGATAACAGATTGTTATTCATTATACTCTAATTTTTTATTTGATGTTAGTTTGATAAGTTGAATAGTATGACAAAAAAATTACAAAACTGTAAAACATAAAGGTTAAAATTTTTTTATTGGTTGATTTGAAATGGAATGACCTATTGTTTCGAGTGTAATGTTTATAGGAATTTGTTCACAGAAGGTGCTTAATCTGAGAAGTGTGTGTGAACACCTCTGGCTGCTTGTTCTGTGTTTGTTCTGCTTTATCATTTATGTTATATCCTATATAACTGTCCTCAATGAAATGGCAATACCTATTAGTTGAGACAGGCATATCAATAGAGCCATTACATTGATGTAGTTTGAAATGTTTCATGTGTGAAACATCAACACTGATTCCACATATTCTGATAAAGGGCTCTCCACACAGATGCCACCTAGCCACAGCAATGATCATCTGGCTTATAGGTTGTTGACAGGAGTCCCAATGCCCCAAGAAGTTGGGTATGTATTTCTACACATGCATGGGGAGCTAGCAGCTCAGGCATCAGAAGTGTGATCCCTGTGTTGTCACAAGCCTATCAAAGTGGTACATTAATGATCCCTATCAAATTAGACTGGCTACTGCATTGGCATTTAAGTGCATAAATGAGCCTAAGTAGTCACTGTAGGCAGGGGATCTTTAGCGGCGTAAAAAGTTTGTGCTATTTAAGCTATTCTTCCCCATCTGATGAACACTATAGAAAAAATTTTGAAAATGGAGGTCAAAGGCAAAAAGGGACCAGAAATTACTTCTGCTGAAAAACTGATGCAGAGGAAATGCATAAAGATGTAAATCAACAGAAGCTAGAGACAGAGCTGGGTTAACATCAAACACTGTCACCATGGGAAGGGATATAGGAGAAACAAGGAGTGTCTGAGATGGGGGATTCCAGCACAAGAAAGGAAGTAGGTGCTGCACAAGGGGCGGATAATGGGGGATGTTAGGGACACCCAAGTCACATTGAGTCACATGCAATCATTATTACTGCTGGATCCATGTGGACCTGGCTATCACAGATGCAAGAATAAATATATCCTAAACTCACAGCAACTGAAGAGCTTCCTGAAGTCTAAAAGTAGACAGGTAGCACCTGACAATCTGCAACAAAGAACTTCAATACACTACAATTACTGCACTAGCAGGTATTACCTAGCATGAGTTTCCGGTCAAATTACCACAACTTCATAAACTGTTGTCTGACATTTTTAACATTATTTCATAGTTATAAATCAAGTGTCACACCATACTGTAAATGATCATACTGTGACCTGGAGACAGATCACAAGTTTGGAAGAATTTGAATCGAGAAACACTGAACAGGAAAGTGCAATTATAGGCACCACTTTTGATCAAACTGCTGTCACAATTACCTGAGCTAATTTTCAATGTGGCACCACTGAAATCTGTATACCATTTGCTATTCGCAGTAACTATGACAGAAATTTTGATCTATACTTCAGCAATGAGCCTCTAAAGGGTACCTACCACACCCTCTTAAATACTGTTGATGTTCCTCTCCACAAAAGTAAATTTGTTGGAATTAAACATGGACGCATGAAACTTACCATGTGGTGATCATGTTACATTAATGATTTTATGGTATTTTTCACTGTTGGAAAATGTGATTCATTCAACCCTTACCAGTCATACCATGCCAAGTGGTATAGAGCTCCCCGTAGGACAATCACAGATTTTGCTGAAATGTTGTGTGAACATTTGGACCCGATGAACATAGGTACAGTTTTACTTTTGCCAATGTAATATTTGCAGCAACATACTCATTTGTTTGATCCCAAAATGTACTCCTGAGTTTTTTTTGGCAACTTTGTGATACAATATCTCTGGCAATATTTTCTTGAAAGAAACAAAACTTAGCCATCTTGTAAAACTTTTTGCACTATTAAGCAAAATAATAACAGATTTCTTGAGCAATTTTCATATAGATGATTTGAAGCAAAGTCAGCCAAAAAAACAGACGCTTGGAAAATAATGCAAAGTATCTCTGGAAGCAATTGTGACATAAATCTGAAACTTTGTGTGTAATAGCTTACCAATACAAGGTCTTAGAAAATAAAATTTCATTCTCCCACTGCTTTCCAGCAGTTTACAAATTAAGGGAAAACTTTACATTTCTTATTTTTTGCAAAAATGCCCCACTTTTACAAGAAGAGTATCCCGAAAACTCTTTTAAACCAATTACATTAGAAAGCCGATTTCTAAACCACCAAAAAATTAGATTTGGTTTTGCAATGCAAGCATATAAGGCCCTAAAAAGCAATAACAAGGTGGATGTGAATTAGAAGTGTGCCCATATTCCACAGATACTCAAATCTGATGTCTTTTGTTATGTTCTATAATTGTTTAGTACCCTCTAGGAAAGGTAATATCAAAAGATGTTGATTACGAAGTGAGATTGAGTCAAAACACCTCAGGAGGGGGAGGAGGAAAGTGTGTCTTTTGTCACAACTCCTCACAACATACTTCAGCCTGTTTTTCTGCTACGACAGCTACAGAAACAAACTGGTTATAATTTCAAAACTTCTGTACATTACCAAGGCACTGCAGATAATACCAGAAAAATTATTGCATAACAGCTGCAACATACACCCTATAAACTGCCTTCAAGTTTTACACTACTGTCACATTGTGTGATTTTGATAAAATCCACAGCAGTCTGCCAGATTTTTTTTTTCTTTTTCTGATCAAATTTATGCTGTAAAGAACTCTGGATATATCTTTTTTATTGTACAATGCTACTGACTTGCTAGTTTAATTCTGGTTTAAAATATAGCATATTTGTGTTTGCATAGTTGTAGTTCATGTGGAACATTACTGTACTGGTAAAATACTGTATAAATGAGTTACAGTGGTCTATGGATGCTTAATCACTGCAGGTTTCTTTTAAAGTGAGAAAACCAGCTTTCTCACTGCAATAGAGGCCACACTCAACAGCTGTGCAACAGCAGCTGCTAGTGGGTTAATTTACCAAAAGGGTTCCAAGCCCAATAAGGGCTTCTTTATACAGGATCCCGATCGCGATGATATATTTAAGTGTTAAGAGTCTAAAGCTAGAAGAGGTCTCTTTTACAATCCTACACTTATGTTTACTTAACACCACTATTCCTTTTTTTTTTTTTTTTTTTCCTCAGGTTTCATTAATTTGCTGTTGAACGTTAAGATGAAAACCGCACTGCAAGCCAGATGATGTCACAGATGATGCTGGAATAATTTTAATAATATGCTATTCTGGAACCCAGGATTTGTCACTCCTTGATTTCATTCAATTTCTGCTGTGCTGATGAAAGCAAATTTAATGCCATTTTGCCAACTGATAAAACAAATCAGGTCAGCAAGTTTCCAAATAATTCATTATCCTTTCTGGCCAAAATTAGTGACAGTGATGAAGGTGACCCCAGACCTCTAGCCACAGCAATATTGATGGTAGGCAATGAAAACCTAAGTCATCTGTCTGTGAAAACTTGCAAGTCCAGTGCCCAGTAACTCCATAACCACAAAGAGATTTGAAAGTGGGTGGATTAGTCTAATCTGTCAATAGCTAGGCTTCTACTATACCATTATACATGTAGCAACTCTCTGGGTCACTTTAAACTATTTTTTAAGGAACAATTTTCGCTTCATCTGTAAAATTTAACAAATTGGAGTTATCAGCTATTCATGGCCTACCATTGGTATGCTGCATGCATTTAACAAGAAGAGTGGTGAATTGGGAATATCTGTGGAGCTTCCACTGAGTAGAAGTATGCTTTAAAAAGCTTTATGCACCCACATGGCCCAGCAAATTCATTTCATTGTCCACCAAGGAGTGAAAAGTGCTGGGTTCTGGAACAGCACATCACATCACATCACATCACATCACCACATTATCACACTTATTCCAACATCATCTGGCTGGCAATATGTTTTTCGTCACGAAATTCAACGGCATGTTAGTGAAACCTGTAAAAAAATTAAAGTGGCTTGAAGTAAACTTAAGCTTAGGATCCAAAAATAGACCTTTTCTAACTTTGGCCTCTAACATTTAAATATACCATCATGCTTGTGATCCTGTGTAACAAAACCCTTGTTGGGCTTGGGAACCTTTGATACAGAAACCCACTGACAGCTGTTGGGCATGGCCCCTATGGCAGTGGGAATACTGCTTTTCTCACTTTGCTATGGACTTCAAATAAGAAACTACCTGGCAGATTAAAACTGTGTGCCAGACCAAGACTCAAACTTGGAACTGCATTTCATTGTGAGAACTTCAAATAAATTTACACACTGTAACGATGATGTAAAACTTTTTAGCACTTTGGAATATGTATGTTGCAACTGTTATGCAAGAATTTTACTGGTATGATCTCCAGTACCTTGGTAATGCACAGTTCAATTTTGAAGTTCATAATCAGCTTGGCAGAATAACAGACTGAAATATGTCATGATGAGTCATGACAAAAGACATCTTTCTTTGAAGCTTTTCTAGTTAGTCATGCTTTATCTCACTTCCGAGTCATCAACATTTTTTTTTTATATTGCCTTCCCCGGAGATTACTAAACAATTTTAGAACATAATCAAAGATGTCAGATTTAATTTGAGTTTCAGCAAAATATGGACACATTTTCAGTGCATCTCCATCTTATTATTTTTTAAACTATTTAACAATAACCATTTTGGTGTTTAAAAAAAAAAGCCAATTTTGCCCTCCTCGAATTGTAAACTATGAGAATGCAGTAGGAGAATGAAATTTTATATTGTAAGATCTTGTACTGGTAAGTTATATGAAAACTGCTCAAGAAATTTGTTTTTATTATTTTCCGAGAGTGCAAAAGGCTGTAAAAGTTTGCCAAGTTTTGTTTCTTTCACGAAAATACTACCAGAGACATTATGTCTCAAAGTTAAAAAATCTCAGGGGCTGCACTGTTAAATACTGTGCTACAGGGACAAACAAATGATTATATCTCTGTAACTATTATATTGGCAAATGTAAAATCTTACCTATGTTCATTGGGAATATGTGTGAATGTTCACACAAAACTTCAGCAACATCTGTGGTGGTCATGTAGTAACTTTTTCCAAAAATTAGATCACTTGGCATGGACTGGCCCTATGGTGTCTTTACAATTGGCCCAGGGGGAAAAAATTAGCAGTTTTGTCTAAGGAACCATTCTGACATTTGTGTCAGTAATTTAGTCAAAATACTGAAAATTTACAACAGGGCAAATGATTCCCATTCCACCTGAATTTTACCACAGTGTGCAAACCACAGTAACACCCTGTGTAGCTGCAATAAATTTTCTTCTTCCAGCCACTGCAACAGCCAGTTCTAGACAGCTATTATCTGGTGTAAGTTTAATTTTTTAATTTGTGAGGTGTGAACCACAATGTCATCTACTTTCATTGAGGGCTCTCCTCATAGGCATCACCCAGCCACTGTGCTGTCCATTGTTCAGAGTCCATTGGCTACTGTGTTGGCTTCTGGGCCAGAGGAGTTTTCCGTGTATTGAGAATGTGTAGGTGACCACATCATGAATAAGGTGCAATCCTTCCCAAACAAACTGCTCTACTATCGAAAATTTTGACAAAAGAAAGAAAGGTGAGCAAAAAACACAAAAGTGAGCAGTAGACTTTAAATTGCAAAAAGGATAACAGATAAAAGTAAAGGATGTAATTAATGTGAGAAAACGAGGAAATAGCCAGATTGGTAAGACATTTTTGAAGACTTATTATGCATCACACACTATCAAAGGAAGAAACTGACAAACCTACATTTAATTCACTTAACTGATAATTTCAGTCCTAAGTGGGAATTATAAAAGTGCTATTGTTTGGAACCAGCATGTGTTACAATTTGCACACCTGTTTTTGAAGTTTTTGTGTGTTTGACAATCATGTCTATCAGTATGTAACAAGAATTAAAATGCTATGTCAAATAAAACTGTATTTTCATTCATACACTCAATATGTGAAGATATGTTAATGGAACTGGTTTAATGTGTGGAATTATTTTCCATTTTTATAAAATCCGTTTCACTGAAAAACTGAAGTTCACCGCTATATGGAAAGTAATATTGCACAATACTGATTAAGAGAAAAAGGAAAATAAAAGCAGTTTATCGGGAAAAAATCTTTTTGAATTTGATGAGGTGCCACTGTTTGCAGCCTGTCTCCCAGGACAGGAATGTTTCTGGGTCGAACGTAAAAATATATGTTTAGTACTTCATTTAATACATCTTAAATGCAGTAACACCTGATACTTTAAAGAAAGATTTTTTCCCCTTTTCCTCCTTGAACTGATATGAACTGTCATCTGAAACTGAAGCCCAGAACTAAATTGTGCTTACAACATGGTGACACTGCACAAATTTTGACTTCATGTAGAATCTATCATGACCAAAAATACTCCCTCTAGACGTCACCTACTTATATAAACAATGGAAAACAATAATTTTAAAAATTCGACAAATAAAAAATATGCTCTTTCTGTTTGGTGAAACTGAAGCAAAGAAAGGAAACAGAAGTTCGTAGCATGTCCATTAAGTACATATTTTTTTTCTGATGGCTGCTCTGGACACAAATGTAATCACAATGATTCAATTTTCCCTCTCTCAGACTTTTGGCATTTCAACAAGATACCACGTTATTTTCTCGTAAGAGCCGATCTGCTTCTTACCAATGATCAAGACTTTAGATCTTCGAACAACAAAGATAAAACTTAAGAAACACGGTCACAAGAGGATGAAGCAATTATCAAAAACTCATTAAAAGAAAAGTCTCTCAGCCATGGAAACACAGAAAAATTGTTGTTGCCCAACCTAAAGTTATACTTTCAACCAATAAATACATGTGTGCCAGTGATGATGAAATGATGAGGACAACACAACACCCAGTCCATGATTGGAGAAAATATCCAATTTGGCTGGGAATCGAACCTGGGCCCGCTGCATGGTAGGGAAGCACATTACCACTCAGTTGAGCAGGCGGACAAATACATGGAATTTCGGTGTGATTCAGAACACAAGGGACCCTCAAAAAGCTTCCCTGCTTTCTGTTATCCATTTGAAGCTGTGAATAAAAAAGTGGGACTACGTCAAAAAATATTTGAATAATATCGCAACCTTTCAAAAATTATTTCAAAATCACCCCAGTGGCCCCACAGAGTATAAACAAAGACACTACAAATGGTAATTTTTAAACCTTATCACTTTCATATAATATTTGTTGTATTATTTATCATATGGTATTACATTTTTTGGCTTGTCACTTCATATGGCGTTTACGTCAAAAATTTCGACAAATGCTTCCATACAAAGGTTAAAGTCTGGTATTTGCTGATCTTTAAATCTTTGTTTTTATTGTGGAAAATACACACAGAATGACAAGTTCAATTCCATCCAACTGATCGATATATATGCTCAATACTGTTGTTAGTTTTGAGATGGTAGATGTAATTTTTGACTTACCCATAACATTAATGTCAATTTATGACGAAGTCCAACTGTAGTTGAACACTATCACATAAGTGTTATTTGAACTTATACCAGCATGGCTTACTGTTTAAATTGGTGGCATTATTTCATATGGCATTTATGAATTAGTCAACCCGACCCAAAGTTAGCTACCTTTCGAATGTCTTCACTGCATGTTCAGAAATCAAATACAGAGTAGAAGTTAAAAAAACTGAAACAGTCCACAACAAGTTGTACCCTATTTAAATACACACTGAACTCCACAACATTCCAATTAACTTATAAGCCCGAACTAGGAAACAGGTAGTGTACTGCCCTTGTATTTGTCGTAGTTTATGTACGATATATGCACATAATAACTACTGAAACACACTGAGACTCGTCCATTATCTAACATATGTTTTCGAAAAGTACTCTGCAGTTTTTGTTTTAATGATGAAAAGTGTACAGCGAACGTAAACATGCCAGAGCACTTCAGTTCATTATTACCACAACACGTATTTGGCATTTACATTCACTGGCTTCGAAAATTCATAACCCAATTATTACCTTTTCTGCACCTTTAACTGTGTTGAAATTACATGATTACTTCGGCCCCGATGTATCAGATGCTCATTTCAACACAGAATTATTTCCATCTTATCAATAGAAGAAAACACATAATTTAAACATAACAAAAATAGAAATTACAAAATATTAAGTGCGGCAATTTATCAGCTAATCAAAATCATTTCATTACAGAAAACTGGTAAAGCAGTCTAACGTATCTCTCTGCTCACAGTCAGTCAAATGTGAGGAAGGCCTAACACTAATTACTAATTGTGCTTGTAGTGCACTACAAGGCTTTCTTGAAATGACCAAGCAATGATTTCTATTTATTTGATTATAACAAAAAATATTTGCAAAACTTGTTCAGTTACTTATTATTTCTCTAATAACTGAAACCACAACATGACTGCTGACAAACATTTATTTTCCCACTCAGTTTTATAAACATGTTGTAGTTTTCAAAATAGTAGGGTGTGTGCGCTAACTGCATAGGCCTTTAACACAAAATATCAAATCATGGCTGATCTACAAATATTTCAGTAAAAACACAGCATGCCATACTCTAGCCTAAATATCAACAAGTGGATAATAACAGTGTTCTGTTCGAAAGAGCAATCAATATAGATGAAACAAATGGTTCTTGTTCCAACAATAATGTTCAAAATATCACTGTGGAAAGCATACACAAATAGGCTAAATGTCACAAAAATACAGATGCTGACATTTTGTTCCCACAAGTTTGTTGGTTTAAACAGATACTAATTTTATACTAATGTAATATGTGTCATTTTTTCGCGAATTACACAAGATTGTGCCACAGTAGATCTATACCTACACCCAACCTCATTTTTACCGCCAGTTTTCCTGCTACAATTGACAAAATATTTGAGTGGTGAAGCAAGGATCACATTCTTATAAAACTACTAGTTGTATGATCAATGACTCTGCAAAATTGATAAATCAAGGGTTAGAAACTACAGTGGCACAAATGAGCATGTTTCTAAACATTCGTCAGCAACACAATGAACTAAACCAATTGATCTTATAAATATTATGAATAAGAGAGGAAATAGTGCTAAACACTAAACAGGGAAAAATAAACTACATGTATCATGCCAAAACATAGTACTAAGATTTAAGCGTAATAAAACACACAGAACCTACCTATGACATCCTGCAGGTGTTCCTTCAGCTGCCCGACAGTGCTATCTAAACCAAAACTAATATCGTATTTCGTCTTGTTGTATATTACTTTGAAGTCCACTTTTTCAACATTCACATCACCATCAGGAACAGTACCACTTTCCTTTTCTGTCTCTTGCAAACATTCTGCATTAGGCCTACAGTTTTCACTACTACAATCACCCTTTTCTGCCCCTAAAAATGCAAATAAAATGAAAGTAACCCTTCAGTCCTACTATGCGTTATAACGTACAAACACTGGGAAAAAACAGCCCATCAACTACGGCGTATTATTTCAGCCGTAGCGCCCTTAACGTGTAAATACGAAATTATAATCGGTTACAACTTAAAATTAATTTTAATTTTACAATAAAAATCGTCTAGCTTTTGTCCTGATATTACTCTAAAATGACATGCACTATTTGAAAAGCTGCATGACTGACAAAGGATTTAAACAGCAGATAAAAAGAATTAACTATTGGTCTAATTTGTTTACATTTTAAAACTACGCTGCCGAACAGACGAGCAATCGTATGAGAAAACGCTACAATAGATCACTATGCAAATAAATATATTCATACCAACACACTCCATATTGGTTAACTTATAGTTTGACGAAGCTCAACCAATCATTAACTTGAATTTCGAAATGCAGTATCTTCGTTGTTTATTCTTCCGAGATGCAGTTCTTCTAGATGCCGAAACAGATGATTAGTGCCGGAAACTAAACATAAATTTGAACTATTGTGCCTGGACGCTTACTGGTTAACAGTCTCAGAAGATGTTTTCGCTACTGCAGAAATTAGTTAGAATTTACAACTTCATTAATGCACAACACACACATGCACTTTTACGGCAGAAATAGTCAAATTCTGACAATTGACACGTTGGCTGGACTGTAAGAAAAATGAATGACTATTAAATTTCCATCTTTGTCTCACTGGGCGGCAAAATTCAAACGACAATGGAAGTCCATACCGTAAATATTCATACCGTGAGGAGTATGAGTCCCTTATTAAAAAGATAAGACCAGCTGGGAATTATTTTCGCTGCAAGTATAATTCTCATTAAAGCCTTGAACGCTTCAGCCCCTCGATGCACAACATCCCAAAAGCGAGATGTTCATTGAACTTCAGCGAAATCGTCATCACAGAGCCTGGATTTTGAGGTATAAAGTTTAACACTTACCTCAAGCCAATGCGTGCTCCTGATCCAGTTCACATGTTCAAAAATAAATTTTTATCTAGAGAAGAAAAAGAAAGACAGTAGAACTTCAACGGTAATCACAACATTCTGAGATTAAGAGGAATGGAGTGTGAAACGTTTGGTCGGACAGGCAGCAATGGCAGAAGGTCGATCTTCCTATCCGTAATCGGATAGTCCTGTTCAGCGCAATAACTGAAAGTAATATCAGTTAACGCTGCATGTGCTTCTCATTGTAACAAAGGACATTTTTATTCTCAGTCTGAGCCAAATGTGTTTATTTTCCTTGTTTCCAAAGCAAAATAAAAGTAATTATAAAGAGTAAACCCAAACTATCTCCAGTGGCACTGAATAATGAAAGGCCCCTATACAAATTATGAGAGCAGAGTTAGTTAGTTAGTTGGTTAGTTTCATCTTCTATGGATTATTTGTAAGATTAATCGTAATGATATGGAAAAAGTCATTTTACATTCACATTACATACGATATTCAGTGTTAATATGGCTACATGCTGACCATTTAAGATTTTTTTAGATGTAGTTGTGAGCTAGTTGATTTATATGTACCAGCTTTTACACCTTACAAAAGTAACAATTATTATTGTACAGAACAGAAGGAATTGTCAAGGAGAAACTTTTGCAGTCTGTTCCAGATTTAACTTGTCTGTCAGACATTTTATATCATTGGGCAAGTGATCAAAACATTTGATTGCAACACTGTACATACATTTCTGTGCTGCAGACAGCTTTAATGTGGAGTAATAACATCATTTCCTCATCTGGCATTGAAAATTTTGTACATCACTGTTCCATTTAAAATGCAGTGGATTATTTACAGCAAACTTCATGAGGGAATAAATACACTTTGAATCAGAAGTCAAAATACCTACACCCTTAAACAAATGTTTGTGTGTAATCACCACTCATTATTCTTGCAGCATCTTTTTGAGCAATGACGAATTTTTTCGTTAAAGATGAGTTACCCTAGAATATTATTACATGTGACATTGTTCAATGAGTAAATGCAAGATACAACATACTGCTGTGTTACACTTATCTGTAGTGTAGTAACCTCTATACGACCCGAACTGAATATGCTGAGTCATTTTGAAATTGAGGGAGTCGCCACTTGCAGAAAACCACTCAATAATAATATTCAGAACATTATTTACCATTTCTTCAGTTGCTGTATAAATGTTTCCATCGATTACAATACTAGTGTCATCCACAAAAAGAACTAATTCTGTTTGTTGTATAGTATATTTGACAGAAGGTCATTTAAATCTATGAGAAATAGTGGTGGACCCAGGGTAGAGCCTTGTGGAACCTCTTAAACATTTTTTTTCTCAGTCAGAAAAATCTCTCTTGCTTACACTGGTTGAATTATTTATTAAGTACAACTTTCTGTATTCTTTTGGTTGGAAATAGCATTATTCCTCGGTTGCCTACAGCATCAATTTCTTAAATCTTCAGCTCATCTGGGAGAATATTGTGATTCACACAGTCAACAGAAAATACCAAACGGTGCTGTATTGTTATTCAATGCTTGTAAAATTTGATGGGTGAATGCGTATATAGCATTCTCAGTTACGTAACTCCTATGCAATCCAAACTTGTGACTTTTGAGGATTTTGAAGTATGTTATCGCTAGTCAGGTGGATTAGATTTACATAAACATCAGTACTCCACAAAACACTTGACAGTGTTAGGCAGAGCGTACTCCCAATACCACTAACTGGTTCCCCCTGCCCCCCTTCCTGGTTCCATTCATGAATGGCACATGTTAAGAATGACTGTCGTTAAACCTGTGTATTAGCTCTAATTTCTCGAATTTCCTCTGTGGAGAGTTTTTAAGACGTATGTGAGAGAAAGTAATATGCTTTCCGACTCTTCCCAGAACATACTCTCTCAGAATTTCAGCAAAGAACGTCTCTGTGATGCACAATGCATCTCTTGTAGCGTCTTACACAAGAGTTTATGGAAAATCTCTGTTAACACTCTCTCACTGACTAAATGCTCCCATGACGAAACGTGCCGCTCTTCATTAGAACATATCTGTTTCTCCCATTAATCCTACCTGGTAAGGGTCTCATACTGATGAACAGTACTCAAGAATGGGTCGAACAAGTGTTCTGTAAACAACTTCTTTCACGTACAGATTACATTTCTTTGAGAGTCTTCCTATGAATCTCAGTCTGGCATTCGTTTTTCTTATTATTTGTTTTATGTGGGCACACCACTTAAGGTCGCTCTGGATAGTTCCTACCAGATATTGTATGGTAGATGTTGGTTCCAGTAATTTGGCATCATTTGAGCAGTTTTACAGCAGTAGATTTGTTCTCCCACACATGCTCAATATGTTATATTCATTTACATTAAGAGCCAACTGCCAGTCCTTGAACCATTAATCAATCCTGTTCAGTTCCACCTGAAAATCGCTACAGTATACTGGCATTGCTATCTTTTTATAGACAGCTGCATCATGTGCAAACAGCCCTATGAAGGTTTCGATCTTTTCTACTAGATCGTTTATATATATTTGGAACCAGCTATAGTCCTATTACATTTCCTAGGGGAACTCTTGAAATTATCTTTGTATTTGTCGATTGTGTTCTATTAAAAGTGACATATTGAGTTCCAGCTTCACAGAAATCTTGAATCCAGCTGCAAATCTGATCTGATATTTAGTAAGTTTGTATTTATTCAGTAAACAACAGTGGAGCATGGTGTTTAATGTTTACCTGAAGTCAAAGAACACAGCATCAACCTGAAAGCCATTATCTACAATGCTGTGAATCTCATGAAGGAATAGATCGAGCAGAGTTTCACAAGAGCTCTGTTTGTAAAATCCATGATAATTTTTATAGAGGATGTATTATTCTGCAAACACGTCATAATACATGAGCATAAGACATGTAGAGTAATTCCACAGCAAATTGACATGAAGGATTGTAAAGCTCTCCCTTTATAATTTATTTATTTTGCAGCTATTGGAGTCGACAGTGGGAGCATTGCAAAGAGAATACACCTTCTTACTAATTAAAGTTTACCATGTGCCTAATGTGAAGGCATTTCTCTTGCACTATTCATATGTGAAACTCACTCGCTTAAAAGTTGCAAAATGTCATTGTGAAATGACTCTTTAATTTATTATCCTTTTGACATGTAACAGACTTCCTAACACTACCTAACCTCACAACTCCTGTATCAACATTTAAGTTCGTTTCACATTCATGCAGAAACAAGCATAGCTGTATTGCATTTCCACATTAATTTAACAGGTAATCACTGATCACAAAAGCCTTTTTCAGTTATGTATAATAGTAAGGTGTTCCACCACAGGAGCTACTGATTAAGAAACACAATGTTGTAACAACCACAATTTTCATACATAATTTCGTGCGCCTTCTGCGACTAAAGTAAAACACTTAAATATGTTTACCACATGAACCAACACAATGTTTTCGACTTATGCTCATACTTTCTACCAAATTCTTCTGCCACTTTATCTGAGTTGTGACTGCATCTAACCATCTGAAATGTAACTCCTACAACTTATTTATTTATTTATTTGTATAGAGTCAGCAAAGAAGATGAATTTTGCAAACAGATAGGTGACATAAATTAACAAAACTACGTACAATAAAAGCCCACAATAGAGAATTTAAAGCCACAAAAGTAGGCATATAATTAAAATATGTCTAATTTCTAATGAAAACTGTTAGATCACATGTTTTCAACTGAAAATTCAGAAAGTGAGTATAAACAGACCACTGATGTATGGGCTGTGGTTTGTTATTTTTAGTTTACTTCTTTGTCTAAAGTAGTTATTTTTATTTCTGGTATTGTGGTCACATATATTATTGCACTTTCTATAATCTTTCTGATGATCTACAAAAAATAATATACCTTATATAAATACAAGGAATATACTGTAAGCATTTATATTGTACAAAAACCTATCTATAAGAGTCATGAAAACCTAAACGATTCATTATTCTAACTGCCTTCTTTTGCAGCAACATGAATCTATTGAGGTGTGTATCTGCAACACAGCCCCATATTTTAATATCATACGTTAGCAAGGGATATATTGTTCCATAGTAAAGAAGTTTTGATAGTAGTGTTTGTAACTATTTATACTAGGTGACTGAGTGCATATCATCCACTACTAATCCTCCCACATACAAAGTCAATATGATTTGACCACCACAAGTTTTCATCTATGTATAGTCCTAAGAATCTGCAGCTATTAGCATCTGTTGCTTCAGTTCCACATATACGATTTATAGATGTATGAGTCGAGTTAACAGTCTTAAATGATAATAATCGCGATTTATTAACATATACATTTACCTGTTCATGCAAAAAATTATATTTATTACTCCATCTGTTGTAGAAGATGTTAGTTCACAGGTATTTTTACCAAAAAACAGCAGAGATGTGTCATCCTCATAATTCACGATTTTCGAGTTTTGTAGGTGGGTGACATCATGCACGTCTACTAAGAAGAGAAAAGGGGCTGAAAATTGACCCCCAGGAGACTCCTCATTTCACTGTTTCACTGAAAGACTGACAGGTTACAACTCAGTCATTAATTTAATAGCTTAGCCTTGTGCACTGCTGCCGGTTTGACAGGTAGCTGATTACTAGGTATATTGCTGAATCTTTAAAGTTATGTTAATTAAGTTTCTTTATTAATAGGTCATGCTTAACTGAATCCAATGCTTTGGTAAAATCAAGGAATATATCCGCTGACAAATTTCCTGTACCTAGTACACTATATACACCATGTAAAAATTCAGAGATTGCTGTGGCAGTGCTGTGTTTTTTTTTCTGATACCATATTGTGTTTCAGTGAGTAGATTATTTTTTGTGAAATATTCAGTGAGTTGTGAAAGCAAAACTTATTCAAAGATTTTACTAAATATGGGTACTAATGATATTGGCCTAAAGTTTTCAACCTGTTTTCTGGATTCTTTATTATACACTCCTGGAAATGGAAAAAAGAACACATTAACACCGGTGTGTCAGACCCACCATACTTGCTCCGGACACTGGAGAGGGCTGTACAAGCAATGATCACACGCACGGCACAGCGGACACACCAGGAACCGCGGTGTTGGCCGTCGAATGGCGCTAGCTGCGCAGCATTTGTGCACCGCCGCCGTCAGTGTCAGCCAGTTTGCCGTGGCATAGCTCCATCGCAGTCTTTAACACTGGTAGCATGCCGCGACAGCGTGGACGTGAACCGTACGTGCAGTTGACGGACTTTGAGCGAGGGCGTATAGTGGGCATGCGGGAGGCCGGGTGGACGTACCGCCGAATTGCTCAACACGTGGGGCGTGAGGTCTCCACAGTACATCGATGTTGTCGCCAGTGGTCGGCGGAAGGTGCACGTGCCCGTCGACCTGGGACCGGACCGCAGCGACGCACGGATGCACGCCAAGACCGTAGGATCCTACGCAGTGCCGTAGGGGACCGCACCGCCACTTCCCAGCAAATTAGGGACACTGTTGCTCCTGGGGTATCGGCGAGGACCATTCGCAACCGTCTCCATGAAGCTGGGCTACGGTCCCGCACACCGTTAGGCCGTCTTCCGCTCACGCCCCAACATCGTGCAGCCCGCCTCCAGTGGTGTCGCGACAGGCGTGAATGGAGGGACGAATGGAGACGTGTCGTCTTCAGCGATGAGAGTCGCTTCTGCCTTGGTGCCAATGATGGTCGTATGCGTGTTTGGCGCCGTGCAGGTGAGCGCCACAATCAGGACTGCATACGACCGAGGCACACAGGGCCAACACCCGGCATCATGGTGTGGGGAGCGATCTCCTACACTGGCCGTACACCACTGGTGATCGTCGAGGGGACACTGAATAGTGCACGGTACATCCAAACCGTCATCGAACCCATCGTTCTACCATTCCTAGACCGGCAAGGGAACTTGCTGTTCCAACAGGACAATGCACGTCCGCATGTATCCCGTGCCACCCAACGTGCTCTAGAAGGTGTAAGTCAACTACCCTGGCCAGCAAGATCTCCGGATCTGTCCCCCATTGAGCATGTTTGGGACTGGATGAAGCGTCGTCTCACGCGGTCTGCACGTCCAGCACGAACGCTGGTCCAACTGAGGCGCCAGGTGGAAATGGCATGGCAAGCCGTTCCACAGGACTACATCCAGCATCTCTACGATCGTCTCCATGGGAGAATAGCAGCCTGCATTGCTGCAAAAGGTGGATATACACTGTACTAGTGCCGACATTGTGCATGCTCTGTTGCCTGTGTGTATGTACCTGTGGTTCTGTCAGTGTGATCATGTGATATATCTGACCCCAGGAATGTGTCAATAAAGTTTCCCCTTCCTGGGACAATGAATTCACGGTGTTCTTATTTCAATTTCCAGGAGTGTATATTAGCTTAACCCATGCAAATTTTTAATGAGTAGGCGTTTCCCTCATACAGCAGTTAATGTGATAGATAATAGGTTTAACTAATTGTTTGTGACACTTCTTAACCAGGGCACTAGATATTTCGTCCCAGCCAGCTGATTGCTTGGTCTTAAATGTGTTGATTATTTGACACTCCAATCTCTGTGTGTGACTAGTAGTGCTTGGGCATTATTGAGATTAAGTAGCAGGTCAATGTCGCAGTCAGAGAAAAAGTGCACACAAGTTCTAAGATACCAGAATACAGCGTTGAATAAGGAGCATGATATCACTATGTCATAACATCAAAGACAGCAGTACTCTTTACACACACCCGCCCCCACAGGAATTTTTTCAAAAGATGTGACAAAAAGTTCTCCATAAACCCAAAATGAATATAGAAATATCAAAGAAATTTTGACCCAGCAAGATTCCCAGAGAAAGAAATAACTTCAGAGTAATGAACAATGAGTCATCATATCGTAATACAATAAAAATATCACATATGCTTCACATTCTCTCATTCCTACAATGAAAATTTACAATATATTTACATTTTTGTCTATATATGTCCTGAGTAGACATAGAATATACATGGAAATCCAATTTGTTATGTGATTAGATTATACAACAACACAATGTGAAATCAGTGACCATGGGTACTATTCCAAAACTACTTAATGCATTCCAGTTAAAGCTCTGGACCACACATCTCATCCTAATTATTGATTTGTCCAATAAGTAAGACTATAAGTTGCAGTTGTAGATGCATGTTCACATAATCAGCTGCTGTTATGTTCACAGATTGCACAAAAAATTAAAAAATGATGACCTCTGACACAACTCTAAACATTGCAGACTTCTCTTTCTACACAGCTAAACATCATTGAAAATATTGCCTGATACTGTAACAAGGTATAACTTACTACTTCATCCAAACATATTTCCATAAATCCAGGAATTATGATACCTTAAGTGAGCTGTGTAGCCAGACATTGATCAGGTTAAGTAAAACGTATCTACACTTTTATGACAATTTATATATGAATGTACCTTAATATATAGAAGCCATTAAATGAAATCTAAACATTCATTAAAATGGAAGCTAATTGTTTAACATCTATCCACCTAATGTGGTAAAACATCTCAGGACTTTACATGAAGTAGAGTGTAATTACTGACATGAAATTCAGGTTAATTTACACTGGTTAAGTCAATGGAGCAAACAGAAAAAGCAAAGTACAGCAATATTTACTGTCCACTTCAGTACTTCTAATTGACAAGAAGTTTTTACTGTACGTTGCCATATCTGTAGAAACACAAACCAAATGGAAAATAGTTATACCTCAAGAGTAAACAATAACATGACATCAGTAAATATATTGTGTGTATCAGTTAAAATATATACACATACAAGTTCACCGAGCGAGGTGGCGCAGTGTTTAGACACTGGACTTACATTCGGGAGGACGAAGGTTCAATCCCGCGTCCGGCCATCCTGATTTAGGTTTTCCGTGATTTCCCTAAATCACTCCACGCAAATGCCGGGATGGTTCCTTTGAAAGGGCACGGCCGGCCTCCTTCCCTGTCCTTCCCTAATCCAATGAGACCGATGACCTCACTGTCTGGTCTCCTTCCCCAAAACAAGCCCCCAACATACAAGTTCATTCTTTGTTTTTGTGTCAGTAATGTAAAACATAATGTAAAAAAGATTTAGCACTTATGGTTTACAAACACCAGAAATACAATTACTACAAGTCGAAGATCAATTTCCTGGAACAGAAAATTTGCAAACACACAGATAAATGACATTTCATTTTCCCACACAACATCTTAAGCAATGCACACATTCACTGACAGGTAGTGGTTAGCAGCTGATTTCGACAGGTTTCCTCCGTTATGAACATTGTGTGAACGCATCAGAGTGCCAACTGTTGCAATAGGTAGTGGGTGTTGCGAGCTGTATGGATGAAGGTCTATGTCCTCTGGCTGCTCGAGCGAAGAGTTAACAGAACAAGCATGCAGCCCTTTTTGTGCAACCACCACCTCTCTTTCTCAGCTTTCATCAGCGGCGAGCAAGGTGCAGTGTGGTGCTGACGTGCGTCACCTGAACCCCCAATCTGCAGCTCTCCATCATGCAGCAAACATGAAAAACATAGCGCCTCTCAGCTTTTACACTTACTACAAAAAACCGAAATAGTTTAAGCTCTAAAATTATCAGTTCCTACACTTGTAAGTCTCGCAATTGCAAGATGCCAAAAGAAGGAAAATTCCTCTGTTCACTAAAACGACAGTATATGTTGTTTCCGGCACTACACGTATATAATACTAGCACACACTGAACAAATATCATTGTCGACCTCATCACCTTCTCCTTTCATCTCCTCTTCCACTTCATAATACTTCTGTTTTTGAAAACGGCCAGGCAACGATGCACCCCCTTGGTCATGTCTATCCTGTCTCATTCAGTTCTGAGTGTGTATGGTGATTTGGGCCATGTACTCTTCTCTCATTCCACCTCCTTCACTGCATCTGTTTGCAAGTCAGTGAGCGGTGATCATCGCGCACTTATTCCCATTAAATATCATGTGTTCTCTCGTTTCCGTCGATTACGTTTCTTCTTGACTCCCTAACCTGCAGACGTCACAATACACCTGACAGGCCCTCTGTGTGTATTCTCTTCAAAGAAGAATGGACTGAGAATAAATGAGCTTGTGAATCCACACCGACCAGTCACATATGGTGAGTGCAATGACTCTTCATGCACAACATGCGGTTTAGCAGTACATCAAATTCGCTACTTCTGTTTATTCACTGCACTGTATATTGTAAAATGTGTCTGGTCTCTCATAGAATATTGCCTGGCCACAAGTCATCAACTTCGATCCACGCCAGAAACAGAAGAGCAAATTCTGAACGTCGCCGCGAATATTGTACCAGTACTGGAATAAAACAGACCACAAAACTTCCTGTATCATTGACTATGGGATAGACAATTCTCGTTTCACTGCATGAGCACCAGCGCTAGTCGGGGCATGTACTGCATGATCAGTTACAGGAACAGCAACCTTGTCAATAACTTTGACCGGGATAGAACGTCTTGCCCTTCCAGATGTCACACCAAACTCACCCATGTTTTCGGATTTCATTATCATCTTCCTTACATCATATAATGACACTTCAGTTGGTGAACTCTCTCAATGCAGCATTGTAATTGCTGTCATTCACATAAAACTGATTCATTAAGAGTGCCCAATCTCTCTTCTCGATAGCCATGCTGTCCACTCACATTATAGCTTGCCAAATGGCAACGTCGATATCATATCATCATACAGATTATGTATAGCTTCAGATTTGCACCTGGTGGCCACAGCTGAAACTAATGTGGTTTTCAGCGTAAATCGGTTCTGTATTAACGCATTACCATATCTTCCAAGTTCTGTTACCATACAAACATTACAGCCCACATTGGACTTTCGTGAGTAGCTGCACTTTCACTATGACCACCCAGTATTTTGTTATGAAACAAGTCAAGACCTTGGCATCATCAGAAAACATACCCCATTTATCTGACTTCGTAGGCTTTCCTGGAGTAATAAGTCTTGAAACTCTCTTCAGGTTTGCTGCTGGATCCTAAAATCACTCAATTCAATATTTTGGCGATCCAACTATTCGCCATCTTTAGAAGAACGCTGTTTCTGCTGATGAATACCGCTGAGAATGGATACCAGACTTTTTTACTTATTTATTTATTTATTATTATTATTATTTTTTTTTTTTTTTTGTGGGGCGAAGATCCCCCTTGCTGTTTGCTGTGGTTGGTTGCTGTGATCTTGTTGTTGGTTGTGTCTGTGGTTCTTCTAATCTTGCTCTTGTTATTTTTCATCCAGATGTGGTGCCATCGTTGGCGCTAGTTCTGGGAATGCTTTGGTTGTGTTTTGAGTCACTGTCCTATTGGGGTGAATGTATTTGAATTTCGGTTCCTTGTTTTGTTGATTCTGGTAGTTATTATGTGCTCTAAGTCAGGGTGACTCAGGTTGGCTAGACGTGTTTGCAGTGGTGTGATTTTGATGATCCTGTATACCTCATTGCTTGATGTAGTGTTGTGCAATTTAAGGAAACTCCGTAGGAGTCGTTTTTCTGTTGTGTACATTTTATTTGCTATTATGGCTGCCATTCATCTTAGTGCTGGGACCCCATATTCTAGCATTGGTCTTATAAAGGTTTTATATGTGTATGCTGCTGTTCGTGTGCTACATACTTCAAACCTTCCTTGTACCTCTCTGATGAAGTTTTGTCTTTTCCTGATTCTATTTAGTAATTCTTGTTGGTGGGTGTGCCAATTCCTAGGTGCTTAAGTCCGGAACCACGTGGATGCTACAGTCGCAGTTTCGAATCCTGCCTCGGGCATGGATGTGTGTGATGTCTTTAGGTTAGTTAGGTTCAAGTAGTTCTAAGTCTAGGGGACTCAGGTATTAAGTTTGTCGTATTGGATCCCTATATATTCAGCTGTGTTCCATAGTTGGAGTGGCGTACCCCATAGTGTGAGTCTTATGTCTCTTTAATTTCGTTTATTTTCTTGGTTAAGTCTCGATGCCGAAAAAGTACCATTTGAGTCTTGTTGGGGATGGGCTTGATCCTATTTTTTGCCATCCATTTTTCTAGTTTATTTAAATATGCAGTTGCTTTTCTTTGTATTGTGTGTGTTTGGCTGCCTGTGACCCAGTATGCCTTATCATCTGCATACAAGGCTAATGTTTCTTTATTGCCGTCCGTGGTCGGAATGTTTTCCGTGTAAAGTGTATATAACAATGGGGAGATGATTTCTCCCTGCAGTACGCCAGCCTGTGGCGTGAAGTAGTCCGATGTTTCGTTTCCTACGTGTACCCGGCATTGCCTTCCCTTATTTGTCCTGTTGGGTTGGGTTGGGTTGTTTGGGGGAGAGTTCAAACAGCGAGGTTCAAATGGTTCAAATGGCTCTGAGCACTATGGGACTCAACTGCTGAGGTCATTAGTCCCCTAGAACTTAGAACTAGTTAAACCTAACTAACCTAAGGACATCACACACATCCATGCCCGAGGCAGGATTCGAACCTGCGACCGTAGCGGTCTCGCGGTTCCAGACTGCAGCGCCAGAACCGCGCGGCCACTTCGGCCGGCAAACAGCGAGGTCATCGGTCTCATCGGATTAGGAAAGGATGGGGATGGAAGTCGGCCGCGCCCTTTCAAAGGAACCATCCTGGAATTTGCCTATAGCGATTTAGGGAAATTACGGAAAACCTAAATCAGGATGGCCGGACGCGGGATTGAACCGTCGTCCTCCCGAATGTGAGTCCAGTGTGCTAACCACTGCGCCACCTCGCTCGGTATATTTGTCCTGTTATTATCCTCACCAGTTTTTGGGGATTCCTATATTGATTAGCTGTGTTAGCAGACCGCTATGAGAATTTTATCGAAGGCTCGCTCAATATCTAAAAATATCGCCAGGGTGCATTGACTGTTATTAAATCCTTGTGTGACATAATTGGATAATCTCATGAGCGGGTCATTTGTGGAGTGGTTTTAGCGGAATCCCGCATGGATGGAGGGTATTATGTACTTGTTTTCCACGTATTTTCTGATCCGATCTGTTATAATTCTCTCATATGTCTCTCCTATTACGTTTAGCAGTGTGACAGATCTGTACGAGCTGGGGTTTGTTTTTGGTTTATTCGATTTTGGTAGCATAATGAGTTTTCCTTTTTTCCATGTGTCTGGTGTCGTTTCCCTGGTTAAACAGTAGTTAAATAGTGTCGTTAGTATTGGCGCTACTGTTTCTAGGGGGGCTTTCCTGATTAACAGGAATGGTACATTGGATTGTTTTTGGCCTGTGAGTGTTTTAAACTTGTTCCAAAATTTGCCTCCATCCCTGTAGTCTAGTTCTTTGCATGTTTCAGTCCATTTGTTTTGTCGGTATTCGGAGAATATTCGGTTTATCCTCGCGTTTAGCCTGTTCCTTTTAGTGTCATTTGTTCTTTTGATTTCCGTGTACACCCTTTTTTCTCTTATAAGCGCTAGTGCTGCCTGTGGAATGGTGGGTTTCCGGTTTTGTATTACTTTTTTGGGGATATTTTCTTCGATTGCGGTTTGAATTGTCGATTCTATTTTGTTGGTGACCGTTACTAGATCCTGGTTGTTTGAGGTCGTTACTGGGTCGGCTATTTCGTCCCGTATTTTTGGCTGGTATCCCTCCCATTCAGCTGCTTTATAGTTTCTAATAGCCCATGTTTCTGATCTGGGAGGTGGGGAGGGGGGACTGCTATGGTTGTGAACAGTCTTGGTAGGTGGTCGCTTGTTATCGTTGGGTCTATTGTTTGTTGTGTCATGGCTTCTTGTAAGCATGGACTGTAGATGATGTGGTTTTGTGTGGAGTGGCCTGCGTGTCCTATATATGTCGATTGATTGATTGGGAGTCTGCTCCACGGTTCTGTTGTCAGCAGATCAAAAAGGAGTTTTCCGTTGTTATTTTCCTTGGTGTCTCCTAAATTCCTTTGCCTAGCGTTGGCGTCCATCATTATGATTACCTTCCAGAATATGTGGAGGTATTGAAAGAAGTCCATTGGGAGGAGTTGTTTGGGGTAGGATTGTGGCGCGGCACGCTAACTTTTACCGCCCTGCCAGAGTCCAGCAATGTTCATTTGTCTAGCTAAAGTCTGTAGTAGAAAATACTAGACCACTACTGTCTATTGCAGGTCGCAACATCATAGAATTTTGCGGTAAACGGGATGTGGCTAGCTACTGAAATAAAAGTTTTAACTTGGCAATGCAAATTTTCAGGTGTATTTTCCTGATAAAGATCACAGTTAATACTGCCAAGTCCGTACTAAGTAGCAACACAATGTAAAGTTCACACGCACACAACAATCACACCCGTAGCCAGTTTATGGTATTTACACCAGTTACTGAAGTTAATAGAGTTCACTAGATCGTTTAGTTATGAAAATGCTCGCTCAAATGTTGTGCACTCTGCTC
The DNA here is from genome assembly GCF_023898315.1 of Schistocerca nitens. NCBI lineage: Eukaryota > Metazoa > Arthropoda > Insecta > Orthoptera > Acrididae > Schistocerca > Schistocerca nitens. The sequence continues at coordinate 922,946,784 of NC_064617.1, read as the reverse complement.
TACACGTAATACCTGTTCCAGTCTTAGATTGCACAACACGCCACGCGGTTTTAACTAACAGTCAAAAGCAATAATTTTGATATTCCGTCCGAAATTCACACGTACTTCCACTATACCGTTCACTTAAATAAACTTTGTACTACTTCGTGAACTCGTAATTAGCATTTTTCCGCGATTTTACAGTACTTTCGTCGGAGCTGCTTTCAATCAGATGTTACTAGTTCGAACCCTCAGCCCTGACCCCCCTAGATCACACCAAAGGCTTTGTTCCCAGCATAGATTGCTGCGAGCCTGCATTTTTCTTATTGGCTGATATCACAAACAGCAAATCAGGTTGCAGTATTATCCCGCGCTAACCCGCGCTTTACTTCAATGACCAATCATAGTAAAACATTTCTTTCTATGGCAATTGCAAAATAAATAAATTTAGAAAAGTATCAAATATAAAATTACTCCTGAAATTAACGATTAATTTGTGTTCTACTCACGATTTATTAGTACCATAAACTGACTGCATATTTAATTATAGTAAATCCCCTGTATAGTTTAACTGGTACTTTGTGAATAAACAAAACAATTTTCATTTACTTCTGTTCTTCTTCACTCATACAACACTCACACTGCTAATTACTACACATATAAAACAATTATAGTTATGCAAATACATTAAATATTAATCAAACATAACTTTACAACATTGTTTTGACTACGACTGATAGCACTGTCCGTCAACTGCTGACCTCTGCCACCTACTAGTACAACTACGTACAGCTCTGTAACTCAGGTCCATGTCAGCTGGTGACATCTGTCGATGACTCATGCCTATAACAATATCGTCCTAACAAGTGACAGGAGTGATGCGAAGGCCCTACTCCTCACACCCCCTGTAATTATAAAAATTGTTGAAAACAAGTTTTTATAATTTTACTAAATTGCGACTGTCTCCTTACTCTCAAAACAAATGTGAAATTTGAAAATTACTAATCTAAGTTACAGAATTCTTACTTCAGACTTGGCATACTAGCCTAACTAAGTCTAATATTTTACAAAACTTTTTGATTTTTTTAGGAATTTTTTACAAAACTTTACAGTTGAACTAATTAATTTTTTCCTTCAAAATCAAACTTTCCACAAATTGTGACTTTACATAAAATAGTTCTTGTCCATTACAATTAAAATTTTCGCCTTTTACCTCCTCTTATTTACATGAACTCAATATTTCATTGAATCTCCACCTGCACTTTGATTGGTGTCCTGGTGTAATTTTGAAATCACTCCTACCTTACACATTGCACTGCATAAGTGTCCTCTCCCTCACGATTTTTCTCTTAGCATGTCACAACACCTTAGTTGGTTGGCGTCCATAACATTGCACATTGGTCCACTCTCAGGCCAGTCCTTATTGTACAGTGGTTTTTACAGGGTGTTTCAAAAATGACCGGTATATTTGAAACGGAAATAAAAACTAAACGAGCATCGATAGAAATACACCATTTGTTGCAATATGCTTGGGACAGCAGTAAATTTTCAGGCAGACTAACTTTCGAAATTACAGTAGTTACAATTTTCAACAACAGATGGCGCTGCGGTCTGGGAAACTCTATAGTACGATATTTTCCACATATCCACCATGCGTAGCAATAATATGGCGTAGTCTCTGAATGAAATTACCCGAAACCTTTGACAACGTGTCTGGCGGAATGGCTTCACATGCAGATGAGATGTACTGCTTCAGCTGTTCAATTGTTTCTGGATTCTGGCGGTACACCTGGTCTTTCAAGTGTCCCCACAGAAAGAAGTCACAGGAGTTCATGTCTGGCGAATAGGGAGGCCAATCCACGCCGCCTCCTGTATGTTTCGGATAGCCCAAAGCAATCACACGATCATCGAAATATTCATTCAGGAAATTAAAGACGTCGGCCGTGCAATGTGGCCGGGCACCATCTTGCATAAACCACGAGGTGTTCGCAGTGTCGTCTAAGGTAGTTTGTACCGCCACAAATTCACGAAGAATGTCCAGATAGCGTGATGCAGTAATCGTTTCGGATCTGAAAAATGGGCCAATGATTCCTTTGGACGAAATGGCGGCCCAGACCAGTACTTTTTGAGGATGCAGGGACGATGGGACTGCAACATGGGGCTTTTCGGTTCCCCATATGCGCCAGTTCTGTTTATTGACGAAGCCGTCCAGGTAAAAATAAGCTTCGTCAGTAAACCAAATGCTGCCCACATGCATATCGCCGTCATCAATCCTGTGCACTATATCGTTAGCGAATGTCTCTCATGCAGCAATGGTAGCGGCGCTGAGGGGTTGCTGCGTTTGAATTTTGTACGGATAGAGGTGTAAACTCTGGCGCATGAGACGATACGTGGACGTTGGCGTCATTTGGACCGCAGCTGCAACACGGTGAACGGAAACCCGAGGCCGCTGTTGGATCACCTGCTGCACTAGCTGCGCGTTGCCCTCTGTGGTTGCCGAACGCGGTCGCCCTACCTTTCCAGGACGTTCATCCATCACGTTCCCAGTCCGTTGAAATTTTTCAAACAGATCCTTTATTGTATCGCTTTTCGGTCCTTTGGTTACATTAAACCACCGTTGAAAACTTCGTCTTGTTGCAACAACACTGTGTTCTAGGCGGTGGAATTCCAACACCAGAAAAATCCTCTGTTCTAAGGAATAAACCATGTTGTCTACAGCACACTTGTACGTTGTGAACAGCACACACTTACAGCAGAAAGACGACGTACAGAATGGCGCACCCACAGACTGTGTTGTCTTCTATATCTTTCACATCACTTGCAGCGCCATCTGTTGTTGAAAATTGTAACTACTGTAATTTCGAAAGTTTGTCCGCCTGAAAATGTACTGTTGTCCCAAGCATATTGCAACAAATGGTGTATTTCTATCACTGCTCGTTTAGTTTTTATTGCCGTTTCAAATATACCGGTCATTTTTGAAACACCCTGTACCTACAAAACATGTTTCGTCTAAGACTACTAATATACATAACCGTGTCAACACATAGCAAAAAATTGTTCTCCCTATGCTATAATCTTTAATTAATTATATTTTAACTATTCAAAGCAAATTAACAGAATATTTAACTCTTAAACTGCAAGAAAATTTGCATTTTCTTTTAAAGTGTTTAAGAGCTACTTCAGCAAAATTATGCGTTGCTATTTAAGGCATACACTGAAATCACTTAATTAGGTTAAATTCTGATTATTCCCTATCCACTAAATCTTTTCTCAAATATTGACAACTATGGCAAAGTCTTTATGACAGGTTTTACCATGTTCCATAAATACGCTTAACTTTATGATTTCTTCTTCAAAAAATTTTAAGAAGTCTTTTACAATAAATAATACACAAAATTCAAAACTTGAGCATGACTTCAAAATCACATAAGATATTAAATTCAAATTCATATAACTATTTACACCCATTCACTCTTACCTTTCACACCTGGTAGCATTAGTATTAGTAATATTTTGGTTGTCGTCTCTATCGGTTTATTTTACTAGTCACCTCCGGTAAATTTCATGTCATTTTTGGGATAGATTCATTTTCCACTGTGACCATGCATCTTCATGCAAATCATCTTACTCGCTTTCCATTAGTAATCAAATGCTAACTAACAACCTTTTTTTTCAAACCTCAACTTTTGTTACAACACTCCACAATTCCTTTACCATTATCCAACAGGATAACACTCACTTCTACAACAAGTTATGCCCTTCCTCCTCATTACTCTGAGCCCTTTTATTATACTCTATAATTAGTCATCTCTGTTACTTCTCTCACTACTACTTCGAAACGTATACCTTCATATACAACATGACAACACCCCACTACTGCAAAATCATAATAACGCATCATTTTATTTTTCAAATTATTTCCGCCTGTCTCATTACTCTAACTTTCTCAGCTCCTTTTTCCACACATACTTCACTCACACTGTTACCACTATTCATCACAACAACACCCCCTGTTACTCCTTCTCTCTTTGTAAGCTTTTTTTCTTAGAGAAAGGCACTATAATGTTTTTCCCACTCACTTCCAGGCTTATACTGTCGTTTTCAAAGTCCAGCCTCCCCTTTTACTTCATTAAGAAATCAATTCCCACTAACATATCTATTCTTAAGCCCTCAATAACTAGAAAGTTATGATACAACTGGTTACCATTTATACTGATAGGCAACATCACTTCATACTTTACATGCTTCTTCACTTTTCCTGTGGCTACAATTATCTAGAGTCCCATGACAGGCATAATTACTAGCTCTCTTTTATTAGGCAAAGCATCTAACCATTGCTGACTAACAGCACACAAATCACTGCCACTATCATCTAGGCACTGTACTTCTACCCCTTGCACTAACAGATTGATTACTGGTCGAACTTTCCTTTCTTCCTTAATAGTGACTTCATCCTCCTCAAGCAAGTCGTGTACAATTTTATGCCTTTCGAAACCTTCATTGCGCCCAGAGATTATACAAATATCTACAGGATTGCTTTCACTATTCTCCTTTCCTACATTCTTTAGCTTATCCACTATGGATAGATTAAAACACTTCTGCAAATCTACAGCTCCCTTTTCTACAGTAATTAGTTCCTCCATTAACTCTTCTACCTCATCTTCTCCTTCTACATTATTTTTACTCGGCTGACCCCCATTCTGGTCATCACCGTCATGAAATGCTTCCATAGCTTCCTCTAAGTCCCTATTTACTGACATCAATAATTCTTCTACCCACTTCTCATCTAGCTCCCACAATCCCTGTATATTCGTATCTCCTCCTTCTCCCTGGCAAGATTCTTCGTTCGCTCTACTGTACACTCCCCCCTCCCCACTGCTAGATTTTACATTTGGGAAGGGACGGATGGGGAGAAATACACCTCTTTAGAACAGCAGACAAAAAGTCCCTTACGGCATCATGAGAGACAATCTCCACTCATTCCAAATTAACAATGTTAGTGTAGACCAGATGTGGCTTTAATTCAAAGAAATAGTATCGATAGCAACTGAGAGATTTATGCAAAATAAATTAACAAACGACGGTACAAACCATGGTACACAAAACAGGACAGAACGCTGTAGCAGAAACAACGAAACAGGCATGCCAGATTTAAACGATCACAAAATCCTCAAGATTGGCGATCTCTTACAGAAGCTCGAAATTTAGTGTGGGCTTCAAAGCAAGATGATTATAATAGTTTCCACAACTAAAATTTGTCTTGAAACCTGCCAGAAAGTCCAAAGAGACTCTAATCGAATGTGAAGTATGCTACCAGCAAGACACAATCAATGCCTTCTCTGCCGGATAGCAATATAAATACTATCCATGACAGTGCTGTTAAAGCAGAGTTACTAAACACAGGCTTCCAAAATTCCGTTACCCCCACCCCAAAAAAAAGACGAAGTAAACATTTCAGAATTCGAATCAAGAACAGCTGCCAACATAAGTAACTTACAATTACATACCCTTCGAGTTGTGAAGCAACTTAAATCACTTAATAAAAGCACGTCTTCCGGCCAAGAATGTATACCAGTTAAGTTCCTTTCAGAGTATGCTGATGCAATAGCTCTGTACTTAACAATCATATACAACCTCTCGCTCGACGATAGTCGTGCCCAAAGACTGGGAATTGCACAGTTCACACGAATATTCAAGAAAGGCAACAGGAGTAACCCACTAAATTACAGGCCCAAATCATTAACGTCGATATGCAGCAGGATTTTAGAACATATATTATGTTCGAACACTGAATTACCTCGAAGAGAACGATCTAGTGACACACAGTCAATATGGATTTAGAAAGCATTGTTCTTGTGAAACACAACTGCCTTTTTACTCACACGAAGTGTTGAGTGCTATTGACAAAGGATTTCTAATTAATCCCGTATTTATAGATTTCCAGAAGGCTTTGACACTTGTACCTCACAAGTGGCTTGTAATCAAGTTGGGTGTTTACAGATAACGTCTGTTATGCAAATGGGTTTGTAAATTCCTATCAGAGAGGTCACAATTCGTAATGATTGACAGAACGTCATCGCGTAAAACAGAAGTGATTTCTGACATTCCCCAAGGTTGTATCATAGGCCCTCTGCAGTGTCTTATCTATATAAACGATTTAGGAGACAGTATAAGCAGGCGTCTTAAGGTTGTTTTCAGGTGATGCTGTAGTTTATTGTGTAGTAAAGTCATCAGAAGATCAAATCAAATTGCGAAACGATTTAAGAAAGATATTTGATGGTGTGCATGTTGGTAATTGACCCCAAATAAAGAAGTGTGAGGTCACCCACGTGAGCGCTAAGAAGAATCTGTAAAAAAACAATGGTTGCACCACAAATCCATCAAATCTAAAGGCCGCAAAGTCATCGTAGGAATTACAGTTATGAACAACTTATATTGGTAAGAACACATAGAGAACATTGTGGAGAAGCCGAAATAATGACTGCGATTTATTGACAGATAACTTAGAAGACTGCCTACACTATGCTTGTACATCCTCTTTTGGGGTACTGCTGCGAGGTGTGGGATTCTTACCAGGTAGGATTAACAGAGTACATTGAGGAAGTTCAAAGAAGGGTAGTGCGTTTTCTATTATCGAGAAATAGAGAAGAGTATTTCATGGACATAACACAGGATTTGGGTTGTACACCACTTTCTTAAAAAAAAAAAGGGGGTTTCTCATTGTGGGGAACTTCTCACGAAATTTCAGTCGCCAACATTCTCCTCCGAATGCAAAAATATTTTGCTAGCGCAAACCTACAGGGGAGAAACGATTATTGTATTCGTTTTTCCTGCGAATTGTTAGAGAGTGGAATAATAGAGAATTCTTGCGGAGGTGTTTCGATGAACCCCTGCCAAGCACTTAAGTGTTATTTGTAGAGTATACATGTACATGTACATGTTTATGCACATGTACATGTAGATTGCACCAACACCTTATCATTTTATTCCTACTCCTGTCGCTACAATTAAAACTAGCTTTTTTTTAATGGCTGTTTATAAGTAGAAATTTGTCAATGGAATGGGAGCTATCCAGGAGAAATGATTTTAAATTAGATTTAAGACTTATTTCACCACATGTCAGCCGTTTTGTTATTGGGCACTGATGTACTACATCAGCTGTTTTCATGATCCTATTTGTTGTACAGAACTGAATGTAGTGTGTTTCTTCGAAATTTTGGGGGAGTCCATTTTCACAAAACCACGTAATAAGTCTTTGGAAAATATCATTTACTGTCTGTATTGGGGCACTAGTACTGTTCACAAAAAATACCAATTTTGTTTTTTGAATGTTAAGTGGACAGTCATTCATATCTATAGAAAATAGCACTAGAACCAAAATTAAACTCTGTGGGATTCCCTTTGTGATTTTTACCCTAGTCATTAAAATTTTCTACCTTTCTAATATTGTCTGAATTATTCATTACAACTTTACATTCTGTTTTTTTAAGTATAAATCAGACCATCTATGTGTGAAGCCCTCAGTTCTACAAAACTTGAATTTTTCTAACAAGGGAACCTCCCCATCGCACCCCCCTCAGATTTAGCTATAAGTTGGCAGAGTGGATAGGCCTTGAAAAACTGAACACAGATCAATCGAGAAAACAGGAAGAAGTTGTGTGGAACTATGAAAAAAATTAGCAAAATATACGAACTGAGAAGTCCACGTGCAACATAGGCAACTTCAAGGGTAATGTGCAGTCAGGAGCGCCGTGGACCTGTGGTTAGCATGAGCAGCTGTGGAATGAGAGGTCCATGGTTCAAGTCCTCCCCCGAGTGAAAAATTTACTTTCTTTATTTTCGCAAACTTATGATCTGTCCGTTCGTTCATTGACGTCTCTGTTCAGTGTAATAAGTTTAGTGTCTGTGTTTTGCGATCGCACCGCAAAACCGTGCGATTAGTAGACGAAAGGACGTGCCTCTCCAATGCGAACCATTTGATCGCAAGGTCATAGGTCAACCGATTCCTCCACAGGAAAACACGTCTGATATATTGTATACGATACTGTTGACGGCATGTGCGTCACATGACAGTAATATGTTGTCGACCCACCTAACTTGTACACTTGGCGAATGGGTAAAAAGATTCTTCTGCCTTGCCCGATTTAGGTTTTCTTGTGGATGTGATAATCACTCCCAAAAAAGTGATCGCATCGAACGGACAGACGGACAGATAATAATTGCCTGAAAACAAAAAAATTAAAATTTTCAGTCGAGGGAAGACTTGAACCAAGGACCTCTCACTCCACAGCTGCTCACACTAACCACAAGACCACGGCACTCCTCACTGCTAGTTACCCTTGAAGTTGCATATGTTGCACGTGGACTACTCAGTTCGTATATTTTGCTAATTTTTTTCATAGTTCCACACAACTTCTTCCTGTTTTCTCGATTGATCTGTGTTCAGTTTTTCAAGGCCTATCCACTCTGCCAACTTATAACTAAATCTGAGGGGGGTGCGATGGGGAGGTTCCCTTGTAAGAGAGTATCATGATCTACACAATCGAAGGCCTTGGAGAAAATACCAGCTGGCGATATGTTATTATTTAATGCATGTACTATTTAATGAGTGACTGTATAAATAGCATTCTCAGTCGAGCAGCATTTCTGGAATCAAAGAGTAATATGCTAAGTAAACTGTTTCCTCTCAAGTGTGCGACTACTCCCGAATAAGTTACTTTTCCAAATATTTATGAAAAAGACGTCAGTAAGGAAATTGGACAATACATCATGTGTGTAGTTTTTTTACTCGTCTCTGTTTGGTTGTTAGTGGCCAAGGCAATGTTTCTTGGGCACTAGAAGGTCCAGGTGAAGGGTCTCGGGTTTTCAAGATCCTGGAAAAGGGTCAGGGGCTGTGGAAGGTTCAGCCAGAACAGAGCTGTCGCTGTTTTTCAACTGAAAAAATTTTAATTTAGTGATGAATGCCATTCTAGTGTATTGCTACTTAAAAAAACCACTTACAAAAACATTAGTGCGATCGCTGTAAGCGTCAACAAAAGTGTATTTTACTATGACGCAAAGCGGTAACCAATGAGGGAAACCTCATTCAAGTGTTTTGTCAATTAATAGAGAGACTCTGTCTTTAGTTCTCGAGTGGAGAAGACGTATTTTTGCAAAATGTGTGTGGCAGCCATTTGTGGTGTCTGAGTAATAATTATTATTATTGGAACAAAACCAAGAATCTATTCAGTTATCTTCCCCGCAATACGCAAACGCCATGTCACGAGTGCTGCCTGTACCTGAGGAAGAAGTCCAATAAATGAAAAATACGTTATATCCATGGTTAAGAATGCATAACGCTGCAAAATATTACGTGTATTAACACCTTCTGTCGCCTCAGCTGCTTCAGACATGGGTACTGCAAGGGGCTCATCCACCTCGTCTTCATCTCCTGCATTACAATTGTCGTCGATGTTGGAGCATGACCCTTCACAGTGCTGGTACAGTTTCACAGTTTGTGCAAAATAGTCCTGCTGTCCTACACCCACATTGATCTTTGCAGTCTGTCATACATTTGCAAGATATAAGCTGAAGAAGCCTCTTGACAGTCGAGGAATTCAGTTTAATAATGGGAGTACCCACTTTTGTCAACTTCCACCCCACTGCTCTCGATCCAAATAGTTTCTGATCCTCTGCTCCACCTAATGGAAAACTCTGAAGATGTGTTTTTGAGCTGCAGCTTCAGTAAGACATATAAAAAAACCGTGTTGGCTGATGTCCTTTAGGCTAATGTCATGTACTGCTTATGCCTAACCTTGCGAGATTTGTGATTGGGTGATTACCACCAAAAATGGCAGTCTGAAAGTACACACCAGCAGCTGTTATTTCCATTGGATATGCTTAACGATTGGTGACTTTGCTAGTGTATGACTCGAAATCCTGATTCTTTTGGAAAGGGTCTTTAGATATTTAACCTTGCCTTGGTTGAATACTGGGGAACTAAAGTCTCCTCCATTCACTGCATGGAGGAAGAGCAAATGGTTGGCAACACTTTTCTCCACTACACTTTGCAGATGGTAGACAAGCTTAGGAGCTGTACCTATCTTCTGCTTGAGGAAGTATGTATGTCCCTGGGGAGTTTGGAGACCTATCATCATGACTAGGACTTCAACATCTTCGCCCGCAAATGCGACATAGTGAGCTGAAGCCAGGCAAACTGTCACCTGAATTATGTGGGTCTGCATCATCAGTTGCCATTGTGGTGTCACAAGGCTTAGGCCTGTCCCACCCCTCATTAAATCGACCAAGACTTATACGAATAATTGTAAAAACAGTTATTATTATTATGTTCTTTAAGTTTGTTTTTGCGTTTACATAAATACTGTGGGAAGAAAGATTATTTATGTTTCAGATAACATGGAAGACGTTGCCCAACGATCACCACGAAAGTTCGACGTAGTGGCAAGTGGGCAACGAATAAAACGAATGTTGCAAACTACCGCGAGCCATGGAAGAGCCGCGAGGGTGTCGAGCTTCCTAGGTCGTTGTTGGACAACATCAAAGGAAGAGATATGCTGCTTTCTCCTTGTAAACAGATCGATCGAGTCTTGAAAGGTTCATGTAAAACGTATAGGCAGGTGACACATTAGGTGGGACCTGATGTCTGTAATATTTCCACAGTTATTAAAAAGTTGTTAAACGGCATAACCAATAGTTCATCATTTATATTGATAAAAAGTAATAAAGATATAGGAAAGGAAGAGTTGCGGCGTCAGAACGAAAAGTGATGCATCGCTCAGCAACGAAGAAGGACGTAAACAGCGGGCGTGGGTCTAGTGCAGCAGGGGATACAACCCGTCGGCTTTGAACAATGACGTCATTCCTTAGTCATAGATCGTAATGTCTTCACTTCGAGGCATAGATAATAAAGCAGTTCTGTGTTCTAATAAGCACTATCATTAAAATAATTGAATGTTAATCTAAAAGCGATCGCTTGATATTCGGTGCATCATTAAATGTGTGATTTAATTAACTTAATTGTTTGTTTTTTATTCGTCCAGTACTTAATATTTTTCGTAATGATATTGAGGTAATGTGGATTGTGTTTTTTGGCTTTTTTTTTAATCTCACGAGATAGAATAAACTGATCCTACTTTATTCAGCAATCAATAAAAAAAACTAAACTAAAACATAACAGCTTTTGCTGTTATCTTTCCATTTCGTTTTTTTACTGATTGCTTAATAAAGTAGGATCAGTTTATTCTATCTCGTGAGATTTTTTTTTAAGCCAAAAAACACTTATCAGCTACTGAAGGCAGCTACAACACCATGAAGAATCGCTTCTCGGCTTCTGACAAGATATTGCTTAATAAAGTAGTATCAGTTTATTCTATCTCGTGAGTTTTTTTTAAAAAAAAGCCAAAAAACACTATTGCTTAATAAAGTAGGATCAGTTTATTCTATCTCGTGAGATTTTTTTTTAAAAAAAGCCAAAAAACTCTTATTACATACTGAAGGGAGCTAGAACACTAAGAAGAATCGCTTCTCGGCTTTTGACAAGATATTGCTTAATAAAGTAGGATCAGTTTATTCTATCTCGTGAGATTTTTTTAAAAGGCAAAAAACAGATATTAGGTACTGAAGGGAGCTGCTTAATAAAGTAGGATCAGTTTATTCTATCTCGTGAGATTTTTTTTTTAAGTCAAAAAACACTTATGCTTTTGACAAGATCAATGTTTATCTCTCTCGCATTCCTTTGTTTCTCAACATTCTCCTCAGCTCTTTCATCTCTGTAATACATGCTCTCTGGCGACTTGTGACGTCATTGTTCAAAGCCGACGGGTTGTATCCCCTGCTGCACTAGTCCCGCGGGCGTTACGTGGTGCAAACAAATCAACTGATAAAATAGTAAGTCTGTAATTAAGCATAAAGTAACGTAACACTGCACCATCTTGGAGGAACCGCTTTCAATGCATTTTGTTACCAGCATGATGATGATTCTATACCTGTTTTTCGCATTCGGTAGAAATTCTACTTGTGAAACTGTTGGTGTCATTGTGCTATTAAATTATAACTCCACAGACGGTTTTTTTGGGCGACCTCACCTAGTGCACCATGGACTTGTTAGTCTTCCGTTTGTCCAAGCACCCATCAAACACAACTATTGCACTTTCTTTGCACTTACTATGTACATAATAGACATACTAGTCACAAACTTGTTTGAAAGTAAGCCTATGTGAATCTTTGTCATGACCATATGAATCCCATCAGTCACATAAATTATACTACTTGGATCCAAAGCTGTGGGGGTAGAAGTTGGGCTGGCTCTGAATACTTCATTGAATCACCTAGCTCCAAAAAGGTTTCTTCAGGCTTATATTTTGCAATTGCAAGAAAGGCTGCCAGGTCAGTGTGGGTGTAGGCGAGCAGAACTGTTCGGCACGAAACTATGCCAGCAATGTGAAGGTTCATGCTGTGCTGGGCCCATCTGTCCTATCTACAGAGTGAAATTTATAAGTTCGATTTTCTTTTAATATGATGTAATTTTGTATCGTACTTTGATGTGATGGTATTATCGAACAATAACTACACTCCACTGATAATTGTAACAAGACAAAGCACATACACCGAAAAAAAAAGATTCATAAACAATGTTTGCAAGAGCACCTGATGTACTTCACAGGTTCCAGTACGTAGTAGAACAATTTGCAGTTCCTGATAAGAATTTAGTTGATGATTCTTAATCTATTGTTTCTCATTATTCCTTTTGTTAGGATTGCACATTCAGAATTTGTTGTGCTTCTCTATTGTCACTACAGAATCAAATGTATCGTAGCTACATGAATGGTTGTCAGTCCTAAAGAATGATGTCTATTTGATGAGTGATTAATCAAAGAAAAAATCATGGTAACAATCACCAGTTTAAGATGAATCTACTTTATTTGTCTGTAGTCAGACTACCTGAAAGAGTTTAGAGTTAGTAAGAACTGCGGAAGCTAAACATTCTGTCTTAATCTGCTTGTTTGCATTAGTGCTTAAAGAAAGTTTCCTAGTTACAGCATGAACTATCACACAGGAACATTCCTGATTATAAATAAAAGGAACCTGTTCTCTTGAAATCAAAGAAAAATGGCTATAGGCAAACTCGTGTCCAGCATGCTAACCGCAACCTCTATACCACTCCTGAACTTAGGAGTTCTTGACCCAAGTCCTATCCCCAAGAAAAATGTTGATTACTTTAGAAAAGATACATTCAGATGGACATTGTCCCCAAGAAAAATGTTGATTACGTTAGAAACGATACATCCAGACGGACATTGTCGTTACTGCAATTTCACAATAATCACTTCATTGCACTGGATGATTATCAGTAAATATTGTAGCAGTCAGTTCGCAGTGCCAGTAGATGATCTTTGAATTCCACATTGGCTGTGTCTCACACGCCTCTCCGCTTCCCTGTATGTCTTCTTTAGAAGCAGCCATCCTCGTCCTGGATTTTTATAACAGATTTTTGTACAAATGTTTAAACAATTATCTGCAAACGATTTTGAATTAATGTCCTTTGTAATTTACGATTATTTACATAACTTTGCAAAAATGTGGAGGCGACAAGTATACCAAAACACAGGTCTAACATTCTGACACAGTACAGTGCTCCAACATTGATAACAAGTTTGGTATAGAAGGCGAAGGCGACCTGGACGAGCAGTTTACAGCAGTATGTATGTTTGCTATTTACTTTTTCTCTGTCCCAGCATTAATCATTTGGTTACGTTTTTTCAATAGAATGACAGCAACAAGTCACTGTTTCACTGTTCAGTCAAGACCTTCCGTTGTGCAAGACCCTTCACATGGACCCTCTAGTGGCCAAGAAACGGGGCCTTCGCCACCAGCAGCCAAACGGAGATAAACAGAAAACTGCACACATGCCTCAGTGTAGATATTCCTTCATACATAGATACTCCCTATAAAACTTATCTGTTGGTCGGTTGGTTGTTTCACTGATTAGTCACATGGTACGATAGACATTATGATGTGGGACACGTCAAGTGCACAAGCAATGCACATATGAAACAAGATTTTTAAAATATATATATAACAATATATGCATTACCGGAATTAAAGCATGGATTCTTGTTCAAAATAAACTGGTGTCATGAACAGTCTTTCTCATAGCCTAAGAAAAATACAATGCAATGTAGAAATACTGAAATCACAAAAATGAATATTGTGTACAGGATAGTTTTCATACTCTGTCCAAGGAAAGATTTTTAGAATGTCTGATTTTACAACAGACCTAGTGTTTAACAAAAAGTCAATTGTACGATTATTACACATATATATTTAATAGAACTCTCTGTTAGGTTAAACTGATATCATTAATTTACCTCTGATTTTCTGTGGTTACCGATCATACAGTCTATCCAATAAATCTTGATTACCACATATATATTTTAAGATGTCTTGCAGGATGGAAGAAATTACTGCCTCTTCTTATGACTGCATGCAAAAGTGACTTTGACAAGACGAATAATACATATACATATATTGTAAAGAGAAAAATGGGTGTTGGGAGTTTCTGAAGAAGTGACTGTACCCTTTGTGTAGGTTGGCCCCTTACTTGCTCTGTAACAACAAACCTTTATTATTACGATGTCATTTACCAGACTGCTACTGTGAATACTTTGAATCATTATACACACACACACACACACACACACACACACACACACACACTATTTCTTAGAACTAAATTTTATTCATTTGAGGTATGGCCCATTAAACTTGTATGGTACCATGCCACTCTCGAAGCTTATCATTTCTTCTTTCACCCAAAGTCGATGCATTAGTCGCTGAAAAGAAATAACTTAAAACTAAATGTGTAGTAGCTCACTGGCCACTGATTAAGTCATACTATTACGTCTGTATACAGCCATTTTATTCACCTGTTCTACCCAGTATATGACCGGCTTAATTTACCTTTAACCTGTAAAGAGAGGTATCTAGAAAATTCTATAAACTGTGAGATAATTATGCTCCTCATCTCTGTATCCTGCTTTCATCTTAGCCATCGTCATACATATCCTTGAATGTATCTTACACGTCCTGTGGTTCACTTTCTGTTAACACCTGCACATATCTGTTTATAGAAGGTTAACATTATTATTTTATGTAGATATTACCCATAGTTTCTTGTTCGTTTCCTTAACTCAGCAATGCATGTATACATATTAAATGTAGTCCACCTTACGTTTATAGTTATAATATAGTTATTCCCCCTTTCTTCCTGAATGTATATAATTCTTATAAATGTGTGGATGGCCGAGTTGCGTTTAATTGTGTTAGCTGGCGGTCGTTTATCATGTCAGCTGTCTAATAACTAAACCTCCTGCGGCCGTGTTTACATGTACATGCTCGCGAATCGTTGCTTTCACCTCGTCTGCTGACGTAGCTTTCCACTGTGATTAAACCACAATTTGTGTTGCAAGTTCTGCTCTGCTTCGTCGCTCCTCGCATCACACAAAGCGCTGTATAATTTAATTTCTCTCCCAATTTTACTTACCCTACTACTTTATTTCTCAAAATACAAGTATACTCTCTTATATCTAAACAAGTTTCCTTAACAGTAGTATTCAGAAGAAAACATAATTTAAATTACTATTATGTACTCTATCGAACGGTCTACCCGACAGGAGGCCCTAGCCACACGACATTTCCATTTCCATATGTACTCTATGTACAGTAATTTTTAGTAATAATACTTGTGTCAAAAATGTTTATTCCACAATGCCTTTAAGTCCTTGTGGCAGCAGAGACCTTTGTCTTGACCTGTTCTCTTGTAGATCAATAGGTCAAGGGTATGAGATTTTGGAAACTGTATGCAGTCTTGTGCACTCATAAAAAAAAAGACTTGCATCACCTCGGTTCCGAGAGTTCCGGAACCTGTACAGAAAATTGGAATGGAGATCAACATAAACATCATTTCTGTCCTTTTTATTGCTCATGGAAACCACACATTGCATGTTGTACCACTATACAGTGAGACCTTCAGAGGTGGTGGTCCAGATTGCTGTGCACACCAGTACCTCTAATACCCAGTAGCACGTCCTCTTGCATTGATGTATGCCTGTATTGGTCGTTCATCAAGGTACTGTTGGTCCAGGTTGTCCCAGTCTTCACTGAATATCGTTGGAATTCGCCGTAAGTGAGAAGCATATCGACTTGTTCTTCCAAGGAATACATCATTAACATTCGCTTGATTCTGCGATACTAGGCTTACCGTTCTTATTAGTTTTGTATTGCAAAACCGTTGAATGGTGTTTACATGTCAATGGCACGTTCGATGGATAATCCGTATTCGGCGAATATTTACTAATTGTACGATATACGAGAGAAAATTGTCAGAGCATGTGCTTCAGTAAGTGCCAAAGTGATAAAGAATACCACTCAATCCATGATAAGAAGATTGCAGCACTGTATTGGTACCAATGGTCATCACTTAGAAAACCTTCTGTAAATGGACGTTCAAGCGACCTTTGTTGATCTTCGAAGACCTTACTGTTACACATCATTGGATTCGTCTCGATACCCGCTATCAGGAAATAAGTACCAAACTATAGCGTCCCATTTAAGAAAACAAAGTCGACCTTCATATCCCTGACGCGACTCCACCTAGCAGCAAAAACTCAACGTCATATTATGGCCCCCATTGTCCCATAAATTTTTCAGCTACTATTATACTTTTGGAGTTATTTCAGGTGACTCGTCCTTTATATATATATATATATATATATATATATATATATATATATATTTTTTTTTTTTTTTTTTTTTTTTTTGAGTGCTGAATCCAAACTTCGTGTTTGCTGCCTTGCAGGAGACGGCTTTGCAACGAAAAAACTTCAATATTTTCCAATGTTTTGTCCTTAGTTTTTCGCTTGTATCTCTAAAACTCTGTGTTTTTCTATGATTACCACTCTATGAAAAATTAAAGAAGAGACAATTTCCGGTTAAGCTCCCTGGTCAGGTTTGATTTTATGATGAGCATTGTCGGCACTACAACACGCTGAAGAGCAGCTGCCTTTTGACCCTTCTGCGAAAATGTCAGAAACGCCCACGTCCACCCCCTACAACTAGTGAAATACATAATGTTATCAATTAAAATACCTATACCATCCGAAAGACACAATTGTTTGCGTTTCTGTTGTATACTCCATCTCTTATTAAGCATAAATCAACACACAGCTGTTTGAGTTTCCAGCATCTGCAGCATCACCACTACTCATCAAGCCTCAGCTACGTGGTTCCAGTTTGGTAACGTTCACCACTACTTATTATATGACTGCCATTAAATCAAAACATGTAAATATAGGTATAGAACATTATAGTGATTGTGGTGTAATAATTGAAATCAAGAATGTTAAATCTGATGGTGTAAGTACAATTTACATGGACTGAGTGTGATGTGGCACGAAGTGTGATGGAATACATTGATGTTCAGATGACAAGAGAGTTTTACCCATCACATCCTCTTCAAGACATCTGCTTCTTTGGCATGAAAGTGTCCACCATCGAGATGTACACAGATGTAACAGTGAAGATAATGTCTACAGACTCTTGTATTTATTTAGATCATTCGAGCATTATGAACTTGCGTGGCAAAAATCTATAGAAATATACAATGGGATACCACCTAGTATCATGTAAGACCACCTGTTGCCCAGTGTAGTGGAGCAACTCGATGTGGCATGGACCCAACAAGTCCTTGGAAGTCCTCTCGAGCAAATATTCAGCCAAGCTGCATCTATAGCCACTCATAACTAAAAACGTCTGGCCAGTGCAGGATTTTGTACATGATCTGCCATCTCGATTCCTCGATTCTGTCCAGTAAAAGTTCGATGGGACTCATGTTGGGCGATCTGGGCGGCCAATCATTTGCTCAACTTGTCCGTAATGCTCTTCAAATCCATGGCAAATTATTGTGGCCTGGTGACATGACATTGTTCTTCGGGAACATGAAGTCCATTAATGGCTCCGAATGGTGTCCAAGTAGTTCAGTTTGGTCAGCGAACCCAGTCCATTTCATCAACATACAGCCTACACCATAAAGGAGTCACCATCAGCTTGCACAGTGTCTTGTTGACAACTTGGGTCTGTGGCTTTGTGGGGTCTGTGTGCCACTCGAACACTGCCATTAACCTTCTACCAGCTGAAATCAGAACTCATCTGACAAGGCTATGTTTTTTTCAGTCATCTAGGGTCCAACCAATATGGTCATGAGCATAGAGAGGCACTGCCGGCCGCGGTGGTCTCGCGGTTCTAGGCGCTCATTCCGGAATCGCGCGACTGCTACAGTCGCAGGTTCGAATCCTGCCTTGGGCATGGATGTGTGTGATGTCCTTAGGTTAGTTAGGTTTAATTAGTTCTAAGTTCTAGGGGCTGATGACCACAGATGTTAAGTCCCATAGTGCTCAGAGCCATTTGAACCATTTGAACAGAGAGGCACTGAAGACGACATGATGCTGTTAGCAAAGGCACTCATGTCAGTCGTTTACTTGAATAGCCCATTAACGCCAAACTTCGCCGCATTTTTCTAATGGATACGTTCGTCGTACGTCCTAAATTGATTTCTGCAGTTCCTTCATGTAGCCTTGCTTGTCTGTTAGCACTGACAATTCTACGCGAACGCCAGTGCTCACGATCATTAAGTGAAGGCCGTTGGCCACTCCCTTGTCTGTGGTGAGAGGTAATGCCTGAAATTTGGTATTCTTGACTCACTCTTGACACTGTGGTTTTCAGAAAGTTGAATTTCGTAACGATTTCGAAACGGAATGTCCCATGCATCTCACTCCAACTACCACTTTGAGTTCGAAGTCTGTTAATTTATGCCGTTGGCCACAATCAGTCGAAAAACTTTTCACGACTCACTTGGCCACAAATGACAACTCTGCTAATGCACTGCCCTTTTATATTTTGTGTACGTTATACTACCGCCATCTGTATATGTGTGTATCGCTATCCCATGACTTTTGTACATAAGAAAATGATAATACTTTTTAACAAAACTGTTTATTTTCCCTCTCCATCCTATTATTTAATGTGGTTGAAGAGTTCATAAAGATGCACATCATGGTAGCTTAGTAATGAAATTGAAAAGATTTATACA
This sequence comes from Schistocerca nitens, assembly GCF_023898315.1. Taxonomy (NCBI): domain Eukaryota; kingdom Metazoa; phylum Arthropoda; class Insecta; order Orthoptera; family Acrididae; genus Schistocerca; species Schistocerca nitens. The sequence continues at coordinate 922,927,661 of NC_064617.1, read as the reverse complement.
AAAAAACAGAGTAGTTTCGTTACTGTCCCCCAAAACTGTCTAAGGTACAATGACATTATATTTTTCGGTAAGGATTTCTTTAATAAAAAAATACATGATCCATTGCGAAAAAATTTATTTACAAATCTCATGGTGTAGTTTAGTAGCAGGAGGCTGAATGAGTCTGACAGTCTCTGTCCAAATTAAAATGCTTATCACAGTTAGAGGTAAATGCATCATTCTGAAACACTTGAGTTATCTCGTGAAATCTGAATGAAGTATTACATAAAAAAGGGCGTAAGTTGTTTAGGAAACAAATGATGGTCAATGGCGTTTAATTTACTGTACTATCCCATAATTTCTTTACAAATTTCATAACGCCCAGCTTATACAAGATTTTAGCTTTAAACCACACAAACATTTAATATAAGCTGTAACACTCTCTTTCTTCACGTCAAATCCATAATCTTCCAGTTACAGTATCATGACATATTCAGGAATAATTTGCTCCAGAATACTTAGGACGATAAGGCTTAGTAGATTTCTTGAAAACACCAGCAGCTTGCATTCATTATTCTCTTTTAGCAGCAACTTAATGATGAGTTCAAAGTACTGAAAGACGCTTCAGTGTTAAAAACTTGCAGCATACGAGTAAAATCGTTACCATCATTTAAATTAACAATTGATATCACAGCTTTGTGTTTATCGGATTTAGCGACAAATTTCATCACCTTATTCATTTTCAACTGTACATATGATTGTGATGACGTAAGCAATAGCAGTGAATTGGCTGTAGAGCCCAGTGTATGTTTCTTTTATACCTTAAAGTTGAATATACTACTGAAAATATCTACTGACATTGGCTGAAAAAAAAGCAGTCTCCCAGAATGAAATGCAGAAAAATTTATGTTTGAATCGTCATATGTGGGTTGGCGTCTTTTATTTTAGTGAAAGATATTCTGGGAATCTGAAGTAGTTGGTAAGGAATAACTCAAAACGTATATAATTGCGTAGGCTTCTGCAGCCAGAGTCAGTCGACATAAAAGTTTTCTGGGTATGGTACCAAGTCATATTGCATAAAACTACTGCTGGAGAAACCCAACGTTTCGGCCACAGTTGTAGTGGCCTTCTTCTGGGTCTACTGAGTCTTCTGGGTCTGGATCATCAGTAGACCCAGAAGAAGGTCGCTGCAGCTGTGGCCGAAACGTTGGCTTTCTCCAGCAGTAGTTTTATGCAATATGACTCGGTACCATATGCAGAAAACTTTTATGTCGACTCAAAACTTATTATTACTTTCAAACATGACAATGTGAAATTAAAACACATTTACCAAACATATGCAGGAACTGACTTGATGTTCAGTCAATCTATAAGCATATGTGGAGACTGCTGGAATCACACACAGTATGGGTTTTTGGTTACTGAAAAGACAAGGAAGTTGAATCCTGGGTAATGTAGACGAAACTTCCAATAACTCCTTTTTAAAAGGTAATGTATCAGCACATAACTCTGTCAGTAAATCGCATATCATGGACAAATTCACATGCATACCAGGCACTCAGCCCGAGAGGAGGGGAATGCCTCGAGTTAGTTAGTTAGTTCAAAAATGGTTCAAATGGCTCTGAGCACTATGCGACTTAACTTCTGAGGTCATCAGTCGCCTAGAACTTAGAACTAATTAAACCTAACTAACCTAAGGACATCACACACATCCATGCCCGAGGCAGGATTCGAACCTGCGACCGTAGCAGTCGCACGGTTCCGGACTGCGCGCCTAGAACCGCCGTTAGTTAGTTACATCTTCCTTAGATCATTTGAACGATTCTTTTGTCGAAATGATGAGTATACAGGACCAGTGTTAATGAACATGCTATTTAGTCCTACTCATGTAACTTTTTTATCTACCAGTTTTTTAGTGAAAATTCGTCAGTGGAATAGAAGGAGTTGTTCAGGAGAAACGACTTTAAATTAGATTTGAAACTTGTTTTGCTACCTTTCATACATTTTATGATATTGGGAAAATCATCAAAAACCTTTTTGGTGCCTAATGAACTCCTCTCTTAGCCACTGATAGCTTGATAATGGGTAATATAGGTCATTTTTCTCTCTAGTGTTCTAGGTATGTACACCACTGCTCTTCTCAAATTGTGACGGATTATTTATGACGAATTTCATTACCGAATGTATGTATTGTGATGGTACAGTTATAATACCTAGATCCTTGAAGAGGAACCTACATGATCTGCAGCGGATAAGCACTTGGTGCAGGGAGTGGCAACTGACCCTCAACATAGACAAATGTAATGTATTGCGAATATATAGAAAGAAGGATCCTTAACTGCATGATTATATGATAGCGGAACAAACACTGGTAGCAGTTACTTCTGTAAAATATCTGGGATTATGCGTACGGAACGGTTTGACGTGGAATGATCATATAAAATTAATTGTTGGTAAGGCAGGTGCCAGGTTGAGATTCATTGGGAGAGTCCTTAGAAAATGAGGTCCATCAACAAAGGAGGTGGCTTACAAAACACTCGTTCGACCTATACTTAAGTATTGCTCATCAGTGTGGGATCCGTACCAGATCGGCTTGACGGAGGAGATAGAGAAGATCCAAAGAAGACCGGCGCGTTTCGTCACAGGGTTATTTGGTAAGCGTGATAGCGTTATGGAGACGTTTAGCAAACTCAGGAGGCAGACTCTGCAAGAGAGGCGCTCTGCATTGCGGTATAGCTTGCTGTCCAGGTTTCGAGAGGGTGCGTTTCTGGTTGAGGTATCGAATATATTGCTTCCCCCTACTTATACCTACCGAGGAGATCACGAATGTAATATTAGAGAGATTCGATCGCGCACGGAGGCTTTCCGGCAATCGTTTTTCCCGCAAAACATACGCGACTGGAACAGAAAAGGCAGGTAATGACAGTGGCACGTAAAGTGACCTCCGCCACACACCGCTGGGTGGCTTGTGGAGTATAAATGTAAATGTAGATGTAGATGATGTCATAGGTGAACACCGCTTACTATTCTATCTCCTCACTTTTGTGCAATCAATACTTTCTTTCTAAATGATGAGTTACCCCAAAACTTATTCCCTACATCACTGAGTGGAAATATGTCAGAAGGATGACACACTTCTTCCAAAGATTAGCCATTATACGAAGAGCAATAGTAGCTGAACTTAATTGTTTGAGAGCTTAGTAATATTGCTTCTTCCATTTCACATTTTCATCAACATGTGCATCTAAAAATTTGGAACATTCTTGGCTACTAACTGATTCCTACTCATATGCCACATCAGTTGTTGGTATTACTCTATTTTTTGTACAGAACTGATTGTAGTGTGTTTTCAAAATTTAGGAGTCCATTTTCGAAGTAACCACTTAAAAATTATTTGGAAAATTTCATGTACCAACTCTTCTGTTGCTTTCTCTCTAATAGGGTTTATTATAACACTAGCATTGTCTGCAGTAAGTACAGTACCAGTTTTGCTTGTTGAATGTACATGGAAGGTCATTCACATATGTAAGGAACAGAAGTGGACCCAAAATTGAATCCTGTGGGACTCCATTTCTCCCCTTGTGATCTTTTTCCTAGTCGCAAATGTTTTGCCTCTGTGATATTGAATTATTCAGCACAACCTTTTGCATTCCATTTGTGAAGTTTGATTCAGGCCAGCTGTGCATGTAGCTATCAGTTCCATAAAACTTCAGTTTTTCTAGGAGGGTATCATGATCTTCACAATCAAACAACTTGGAAAGATGAAAAAATACCAACTGCCGATAATTATTATTTAGGCTGGTACAGTTTGATGAATGAATGTATAAATAGCATTTTCAGTCAAGCGACCCTCCTGGAATCCGAACTGTGACATGCTAAGTACATTGTTCCATATTAATCATGCAACTTTATTTAATATTCTGGAAAAAGTTGTCAGTAAGGAAATTGGATGATATTTGCTTAAGTCTGGCTTGTCGCCTTTCTTATGCAGTGGTTTAATAACTGCATATTTTAAGCTGTCTGGAAAAATTCCCTGTGTCAGTGATGCATTGCATATATCACTAAGGACATTACTTATTAAGTTGGAATAAACTTTTCAAAATTCCATCAGTCCCATAAGAGCTTTTGTTTTTCACAATTTTTAGAACTGTGTTAATTTCAGTGAAGGACGTTGCTGTTACTCCTAGTTGCTTTAGGTTTTGTGGAATGAATTTTGTAATATAGTGTCTTGCTTCTTCAACTGAAATATTTAAACCTGTATTTGGCGCTACAATTAGGAAGTGATTGTTAAAAGTTCTTGTAACCTGTGAAACATCAGTCACAATATTGTCATTTAGTTTAGATAATTTTTTAGGAAAGCATTTCTCAAATACTGAAACACATTTATATTGAAGCAAATTGAATTTGACCTTAGCATCTCCTTCTACATTCACCTCATACCGTACCACCGAATTCGCATTGCTTAAGGCGGTGGTCAATGGAAGGTGGCCTCACTCATTCACCCTGTGAGTGGGTATGTGGTTGCTGCTTCAGTGCCGCCTTTTGTAGGTAACGAACTATTAGACTATTGATTTTTCAGATTCTTTTCACTCATTTATGTTTTAATATTTATTGGTAAGGGATCTTCATTTTTACAAGGTTTTTACATAGTTTATTTTGTCATGAAGCTTATTTGGAACATCCTGAAATGATATGGTCAAGATCTCTTTTGTCTACTGGATGCTCATTGCATGTAGAAGAGTCTGTCACTCCTATCCTGTAGAGGTATGCGGGGAAAAATTCATGTTCTTATCTTATTCTAATAACTGATATTATATACCTACCTGGTAGATTTTTCAGACTGTACCATGGTCTTTTGAAATATTGAAATGGATTCAAGCGAATGAAAAGCCCTTTCTCTGCTGTGATGTTTGCGACTGTTCTTCTCATTGATTGTAGGCCTTTTTTTAACATGGAGAAAGTCAGAATATGGAAATCGTGTAAATAACGGGTCCCCAACTTTAATGCTTCCTTTTGTAAGAACATTTACTACTTCGTTATGTTGAATATTTGAGTGCTCCTTCACCCACATTAGAAATATAGATTTATTTTCGTTGTTACATTTTGTTGTTAGTTTCACAATATCATAGATGCAACTGTTATCAGCTTTCCACTTTCGATGCTGTAATTGCTCCAAAGCAGTTCTGAAGTCAATCAGAATTAGTGTTTTCTTCCCTTTTTCAGTTCTAAATCTTAATTGCTTCTTTAACAGCTGTTCTTCTGCGGTGTAAATACTACTTAATGGAGCTAATAAAAACTTCTTAGCTATGTGGACCCTAGGGCAATAATATGTGCAGCCAACTTCCTCATGAGTTTTGGATCCATTGGCATACATATGTAAAAAATATGACCATCTGCTTTCCAGGTGATTTATTAGTTCCATATTAGCTGTAAGCCCTTGACGCATTCTGACTGGTAGACAGACAACTTCAGGTTGGTAGACTGTTGTTTCATATTCTGTACTGAATGCTGGTAACATTCCATCCTTCCATGTCAAAGGGAACATCAGAAGCCTGTTACTTACAGTGGTATTCCTTTGTGTTTAGCTGAGTATCTTCTTTCTGCCAACCGCTTAGCTGTAACTATGACAGTATTATTAATTACTGTTGATCTTTGATTCAGTAACATTTCAGCACATAGTTCTCTATGGATGTCAAGAGGCATTTCTTTTGCTTCTATTAGAAGAGCATTAGTTGGTGATGACTTCAGTGCTCCTAGGCAATGCTTAATAGCTTGGTATTCAAGTATATTTAGTTTGTCTAGACATTTGGTGGGGCATTTCCAAATAGTAAACTTCCATATTCCATTACAGCGCTTATTAGTCCACGATGTAGGATACAGTGTATGTCTAGTTGGGCTCCCCACCACAAACGGCTTACAGCACATAAGACATTCAGAGCCTTCTCTGTTTTTGTAACAATATGATTAACATGTTCGATCACGATTACCCTGCTCTCCAGAAGAAGCCCCATTACCTTTGCTGACGTTCTTACATTAAATCTGAAAGGTCCAGACTTATCGTGTTCATTATCTATGTTTGATGTAAAGAAAACTACAGAAGATTTTGATAGTGACAAATTGAGACCATTCCTCAACAACCATTCAGACAGTAGATCATTAGCATTATTCATCCATGAGCAACACAGTTCGAGCCTGATGGATGCTGCATATATGCAGACATCATGCACATATTGTAGCACATGAATAGTGGGGCTAAATATGTTTTCCAAATCTGCTACAAATAAGGCATATAAGAGGTCACTTAGAATAGCACCTTGAGATAAGCCTTTCCACAGTGAGAAGGGTCCATATAAACTGCTTTTATTGCTTCCTAATGTAAACAGACCTATGGTGTAAATAAATTTGGAAAAAATCAAGACAAATTTGGGTGATACCTGAGTGGTCTAGCTTCCATGAGAGTAAATAAAAGCCAACAAAACCGTATTCTCCTGATAGACTCAAGAATAAAGTTGTAAGATAATCTTTCTTGTTGAACATTTATATCAATGTCCATCGTGAGAGTACTTAAATAGTCAATTGCGCTCCTCCTATTCCGAAAGTCATACACTGGCAAAATTTTATTATGTTATAACCACAACTCGAAACATAATTTGAGAAAGTGTTCAAAACCTTTGATAAGAATGATGTCAGTGCAGCTGGGTAAGATGAAACTGCTGTTGAAGGATCTTTAATCTGCTTTAGTATAGCTACAATAATTTGTGTGGTCCATTTTTAAGGAATTTAGGTTTCTGCCCATACTGCATTGCAGATCTGTGACAGTATATTTTTGCAACCGTTGGTAAGTTTGACATCATATGGTAATTTATCTGATCATTTCTCAGTGCCGAGGATGTAGCAAATTAAAGTACCATTTCTGATTCTTGGATTGTAAAATATTTTGTAATAATTCTATAGATGCCTGTACTTTTTTGTGAATGCTCTTTTCAAACTGTTATGTTTCTCTTTCTAGTGATGGCGGTGCAATAATATCTGTGAAATCTTCAGGCCAACTGTTTACAGATTTTAGCAGTAGAGGTTTATTGTTGATTCTCCTTTTCACTGCCCAGACACCTGAGAGAGTGGTATTTCTCCCAATTCTTTCACAGTGTTTTTTTCCAGGAAGTTTTTTTGGACTTTAAGGAAACATTTAGCTTTGGCATCCTTTTTCTTGTAGTGCAAAAATTTTCCCATGTGTTGTTGCACTTGTGCTGTAAATTTGCTAATTTACATTGAGCAATTATGCATGGAAACCCATCATTCCACTATGGTACTGTTCAAAATTTTGGATTTCTTGTCGCCTGGTTCTGAGTAATGCTGACTCTGCTGCATCGATCATATTTGAAAATTTACTGTACATGTTATGGCATCATTCTGACAGATCAAATGTACTTTGTATCTAGTCAAGTTAGCTTTCCTTACATTTCATATCAATTTTGATTCGTAGTTGGGGATTTATATACTGATATTTTCACTTATTGGAAAGTGACTGGAGCCTATTGGATACGAGTTAACTTTGAAATCAAATGTGTCTGGTAGCAGTGTTGAACAAACCGATAAATCGACAGCCGATTTTCTCTGGGGTGACTCAGTAAGCAGTGTCAGAGACCCATAAATAAATTAAACTCATCAGTTGCTTCCAGAATGGCTTCTCTGCTGATGTCACTGATCTCACAGCCCCATGAAGAATTATGAGCATTAAATTCTCAGCTAATTAGAAGAGGCTGATTTAACTGATTAAATAATGATTACCATTCTCTTATTGTTAATTTAGACCTCGGCAGACAATACACTAAGACTACAGTTAAAATTTGTGATGATATATGTACTTCTGCTGCTACCACTTGGAAATTTTGTATATTGGTGAAATCTATATACAGGGTGTTACAAAAAGGTATGGCCAAACTTTCAGGAAACATTCCTTACACACAAATAAAGAAAAGATGTTATGTGGACATGTGTCCAGAAACACTTAATTTCCATGTTAGAGCTCATATTAGTTTCGTCCACCTACGCTCAATGGAGCACGTTATCACGATTTCATACGGGATACTCTACCTGTGCTGCTAGAACATGTGCCTTTACAAATACGACACAACATGTGGTTCATGCGCGATGGAGGTCCTGCACATTTCAGTCGAAGTATTCGTACGCTTCTCAACAACAGATTCGGTGACCGATGGATTGGTAGAGGCGGACCAGTTCCATGGCCTCCACGCTCTCCTGACCTCAACCCTCTTGACTTTGATAGCTCTTGTCTACCCAACCCCGGTACCAAATGTAGAGACTCTTCGTGCTCGTATTGTGGACTGCTGTGATACAATACGCCATTCTTCAGGGCTACATCAGCCCATCAGGGATTCCATGCGATGGAGGGTGGATGCATGTATCCTCGCTAACAGAGGACATTTTGAACATTTCCTGTAACAAAGTGTTTGAAGTCACGCTGGTACGTTCTGTTGCTGTGTGTTTCCATTCCATGTTTAATGTGATTTGAAGAGAAGTAATAAAATGAGCTCTAACATGGAAAGTAATCATTTCCGGTACATGTCCACATAACATATTTTCTTTCTTTGTGTGTGAGGAATGTTTCCTGAAAGTTTGGCAGTTCCTTTTTGTAACACCCTGTGTATCTATGTATCTCTGTATAGCAAAAACCACAGAATAATTTATTAACAGAGCTATGCCTGCTTTTCCATCATTTCTGTCTTCGTGGGGAACATAGTACCGTTTAAATTTAATATGTAACTCCAGTTTGAACCACGTTTCACAAATCGTCACGATATTGAAATTTTTCAGAATACGTTCATGCCCCAAAGGGCTCGTGGCTCAGATTGCTGAGTGGTCATTCCACTGTAAAATTTTCTTAATTTTTGTAAGGTAAAATGTTAGCCCATTGCCTGTTGTATAGTTAATGAGTTTATCGATTTCATGTTCAGTGGTTTCGCTTGTCTGATAAGTTCAGGAACAAGGTACAGAAGTTTTTCAATAACGGTAGTTCACTTTGACGATGAGTTACCGGGAATTTCAGTACAGTAGAAGTTACTGAATTTTTTGTTTGTTTCTGGGGCTGCCTGCATGTTGTGAACCTGTATTGTGTGTTAGGTAAACTAGGATAAGCTTGCTCATCTTCTCTCAGCCAGAGAGCTGTTGCAACTTCTGTGTAAGGTCTGCGAGTTACTAGATTCTTACCTTCAATATATGCAATGTTGAGCATAGAAGTTCTATTTATTTGTTTCTGATTCTCATACTCTGGACATCTCTTATCCTGTGAGTTATGATTGGATTTACAATGAACACATGTGTGATTTGCATTTGAGCACCCATCTGCTGAATGATTATCACCACAATTTTTATGATGTTTGTGAGAACGACACTGACTATTAATATTGGTGAATATTTGACAATTGAAACATTGTCTGACTGTTGCTACATATGGTTGGACTTTACATCTCATCCCATGCACAGGTTTTCTGATAAGGTTTGTGAATCAAAGATCAAAACACAGGTTTTGTGTGAGAAAGATGGCAAAGAATTCCATTTACGTCACGCTTAGTCGTCCTTCTGATGCTGAAAACTTTTGTTAGTGTTTCTTTGGTTTGAGTAATTCTTCATCAGTAATATTCAGATCAACATTATGGATTACTCCCAGCCAGGTTTATCTGTGAGCTAGTATATAGGCTAATAACTGTTTACTATGAAATAGAGACGATTCTACTAAAATGTTTGCAGCTTGTGCGGAATTTAGGTCTGTTCTAATTCTGTTCCTCCCTGCAGATCTGATGTTTGTTATGTTCCTTCGGTAGTTTGGTTTGGCCCAATGCCATTGGGTGTATGTAGCCAACATTTTCGACCTTTCCCTCTATGTGTAAGCAAAAGGGACCGGATGAATTGACTTTGTATCAATTGTTCTTGGATATCATGTACACAGATTCTACGTCTGTCGTTCTAACTGAATCACCACTATTGACTACAGAATGTATTAAGTTGTTTGTGCTTCGGTTTTAGAAGTATTTTCATTGCACAAAGCATAATAACCGGTATCTGGTTCTACAGACTGTTCCAAGTTATTGTAATGCTATACTTGTGGAGTCACTTCGCCTGTTTTATTCAGTAATTTCTTTGTTTTTGCCTGCTGACTATCTTTATTTCCAATTATCTCATCAGATAAACGTTTACTTTTCAGCTCACAGTTTGTGGCGTCGACATCCATGTTCAAGGCCTAGTTGTTTTCATTCTGGTTAATTAGACGCACAGCTTCATGTACATCTGTGTACCACGGCTCCTGTGTTCCCAGTTCGTCCCTGTTCAGCCGTAATTTTGAATGGCTGCCTCCATCGTACTGTCCACTGTCCATGATGTCAATGTTCACTCAAGGGTGTAAAACACCACAAGAAATACCACTGTGCACTGCAGCTAGCTTTAGAAGTTGGAAACTTGTTTGACAAGGCAGGAAAATACTGAGCGCAGTGAGCATCAGATTCTATACATTGCCAACTACCACTGCATCATTCAGTTGAGTATCCACAGTAAAGGATAGTACTTAAGGCACTTTTGGTATCTATGGTATATTACCCTCAGTAGCCTTCCTAGCACAACCACCTGCAGCAGCTTGGAATCGCTTGCCGGCATTGGTTGTCAGGGCGATTATCAGCTTCTTATGAATAGCAAAGATTTCATATCTTGCCCTAGAAAAGCAAACACAATGGGGCTGAATTAAGCCTGGTGCACTATTTTACTGAACAGTAAACAGGTAACTTATGTCGGGTGGAATATTTTACAAAACAGTAAACAAATAGCTTGAAACTAAGTAAGCTGATCTTTTAATCTATAAATCTGATATGTTACAAGTTTATTACCAGTAGCCTTTTACAATTAAAGCGAATTACAGCCAAAAACCAGGTATATATTATGACAGCTGGAAACATGGTACCAATTTTACTGTTTCTCTGAAACTAACAAGTTCGACAAAAGCATTAATTTGTGACAAGTACAGACAATACATACTCGTGTCAGGAGAGAAAAGTATTGTGATATGATGTTATTTATGTGTAGTACATGTAAATCACAAACGCCAAATTACTGCGAAATAAGTTATGAAAAAACTTGTAACTTGCGAAAATCTTTGCGAATGTCCGAAAAATTCCAAAAATATACTTTTTTCTCGTAAATATATAATGAAATTAGGGAACTGTCCGTTTTGAACGAGGTTAATAAGGCCAAAATCTCATCAAACGCTCACGTCAACTTTTCAGTCGAGGATATAATACCACTCAGTATACCATGTATCTGAAAAACGTAAGTTACGTACCTGCAATTGGCGATAAAGTAGGTACTAAATAATGTATCACGAGTTTTTGATAAAATCTACCTGAAAACACTTTTAAATTTTCGGGAAAAGATTTTGGATCGAAGTTTTCGGAAAGATTTTATCCAATGCAAGTGATTTTTCTTGCAGACAAAAGAAATACTGGAAGTTACTGTAAGTAAATAAACGTGCGAACTGGGTGGTGTTTTTTCACTTAGCTGATATCGTGTCACCTTTTACTCTAGCGTGCCTAAGAGTGACTGTGAAGCATCAGTATATCTCACAAAGCCGACCTAAAATAGAAGCAACACAATGCACAACGTCTGCTTGGGGCAGCTACCAGAGAAACTGGGCCACTGTCTAATGAAAGGCTATCTTGGACATTACAGACATGAGTGCTATCTAACGTTAAGCTAGCAGGATGCAGCCTGTAATTATCTCAATTACTTATTATCTTATTAATAATGATGTGCATAAGTTGTTCCACGCTTTGGATTACTTCGAAAATAACATTTATTAAATCTCACATGTCAATAAAAATAAAATCACAAAATTCTTAGGATTAACAAGGGGATGGTCCAGTCAGACATGTCGAAACCAACAATGAAATTTTCATACAGAAAAAATGCATTGTTAAAATTTTAGCTACTACATTGCAGTTTAAGTATTCAAAAAAATGATAAAGTTACTCATTTTTGCCGCACAAGAACAGCTTATAACAGCAGTCTGTATAGTCCTTCCTGTGTAGTGCGCGAATCAGTGAATAAGCAGATGCAGCCGTGAAAAGCGAACGAAGCGCCATGTAGGGCCAAGTCAAAATGCACACAAGCGAATTTTAAGCACTTAAACGATCCCAAAAATATCTCACAGAATCAGGTTTTTGAATAACTTGCAGTTCATATCGGCACTTAATTGCTGCAGATGTAATTGCTATGTAAGTGATTAACAGAAGAAGGAAAATCAAGGCAGTGTCTGATGTTACATTACAAAATCTTCCATCAATTGGGACCTTAAATTTTGACATTAAATTTTTATAAAAAATTCTGTAGCACAGTCCTTATGTCCATTTTTGAATAATGTATATTTTATTAACAATGAAACAATACCTTGTTTATTCCCTGTAGTCATCACAAAAATGCAGAGTGTCTAATAGGTAACGAAAACAAACATTTACCTTACACCTGATAAAAAAATGAATACATTAGGGCACTTCACAGCCTTTATTACTTTTATTTAGACAGAAATGGGACTGAGGAGGAAATGGTCCTTGCATTGTTCTGCATACTGTGCTGCATACCACATATACTTGATAAAATTTGTAAAATTTGGTGATGCAAAAAGGCAATGTAGAACTGACTGAAGTTTAACAGTACAGTTATGCTGATGAACCTGAAATCGCAAGGAGCTGCCGGAAATGATATTGTCTGACAGTTTTCTGAAAATACTTTATGCTGTTGAAGTTTTTTTGTTACCAAGAGGCTGAATCACACTATTAGTTCAGGGTAGAATCCGAATTTCTTTACACCATCCTCCTAAAGAAAGAGGCCTCATTATGTCCAGGCAAAGACTCCAACAAAAGTAATCAATTACTTTCTACAAATGGTAAGAAGATGTTTTGGATGTAAACATGATTTCTTCCCATTTTCCAGATATTGCTATATCGATTGCAAGATTTTAGTAAGTTAACAGCACTTGCTTTTTAACTTTTCATGCTAATTTGGTTTGATGTTCCTGAAAACAGATGTAAAATTACGTAAACGGTAATCCAATTATACTTATCACTGGCGTTTTTGTATAACACTATGTCATAGCATTCATTGACTTCACAAGTGACTCTGTCTTTTTTTTAATCAAAATAATGAAGTGTAGTCTGCATACAGAACTTGTACAAAGCCTGAGTGGTTGGCCTTATACACAACATTTTAGACGATAACTAGTGTTTTCATTTTCACATCAGGTACAAATTTCTCTATAGTATTACCCTTAATGACATCTCCTCTAGAGGTATACTTGCGGTACACTTCCTAACTTTGCGTCTTCCTTTTCCATATCATTTCCTGAATCTATTTAATTAGGTCAAAGAAGCTTGGAACGTAGTCATGTTCTTATCAAGTGGAATTGAGAGCACCCAGTGTCGTATCTCTCCCTTGGTGATGGTGCATTAACTCTCACGGGCAGTTCTAAACCTTTTAAATGGTTTCTCACACTTTTGCGAGTTTCATTTCACCACGTATTCCTTACTGCACGTAAAACTTTCTTCGATTTATACAATTCACTTTCAGATTTTACGAAATGAAACCGGCTTTGGCTCTGCACACTGCTGAAGTTGAAACGTTTTCTCCCTCCTTCGTTCAACCAAAAAGCTTACATCCTTTTCTTTACCACTATAAACTGTTTCTACACATGTTTCCTTTGGACTTCTAAAGGACTCCGTTTTTGTTCTTGACATTAATTAGCATATCATGGTTTCACCCACAATTCATGTAATCGTCAGAATTGTTTCCTATTACTTTTAATGTTTCCAAAATTTCTAACGAAATGTTGACAGCATTCAAATGAATGTCCAAGAAATTGACTAATGAATAACACACATGTACGTCTTCAAGAGAAGAGTGATTCGATTGCATATCACATTCTTCATATTTCATCTTTGTAAGGGTAAAACATTAATTGGATTCCACATTACTGTGAAACTCTGGAACCCGCACAAAGGCAGAAACTATTAGCAAGCATATACAAAGGAATCACAAAGAAAATTAATTCAGCTTTATCTCCAATGTTAACACTTAGCAATACCGTGAAGGCAACTGCTCATTATTATGGACATTAATTGAGCTGCAAATTCTAGGGTATAGTAAATGTGGACCATTTATTGTATCAGACAAAATGTCAACTGACACTGAAATTTGCTTACAAATTACGATCGCGTTGTGCCACGTTATCTGTTAAACATTTCGCCATCAACCAAGGATACGTGCCCAACGTGTCATGCATGTTCTGCTACAGGAACACGAGCTGTGCAAACTTCTCCAGCCACCTGGATAACTACAAAGTTAACAATTTTCGACATTTTTTAAATACTTGCAGTATGCCTCACTAGCTATAATTCTGAACTGTGTTTCTTTTGGTGTATTATTCCTGCGAAAACAATTTCAGTGTGTCAGATTTTACCATTCTCACGTAAGAGCAAATATGTACACTCTCAATCTGAAAGATAATATGTAATGAGTAGAAGGATAGGCAAGGTTACTCAACAGCTGTATGTACAAAATGAAGTAATTTAAAACTAATTTAGCACTAAAATAGTGGATGTGGATGTAATGTGCTGACATGGTATCTTATATCTTGTGGATATAGAAACGATGTAAACCTAAATTGTAACTCACATGTGATAATAGTAGAAAGTATGAAACTGTAGCCTGTATACTGTAGATACAGAAAAGCTGTAATAGTAGTAATAACTGAATCGGTAATGTAGTTATTATGGGCCCATAATGGTAATTAAAATGTAATTGTAACATACTGATTACAAGTGTGTTATGAAAATCTAACGAAAAATTTTCATAATATATTATAATCTAAGAAGTCAGTGTCTTTTCCTGTGGTCTGTACTTATCATGCTTGTTTGGTGATAGGGAGAGCAAATCTGTTTGTGTGTGTGTGTGTGTGTGTGTGTGTTTGGTGATAGGGAGAGCAAATCTGTTTGTGTGTGTGTGTGTGTGTGTGTGTGTGTGTGTGTGTGTGTGTGTGTGAGTGGGTGGGTGGGTGGGTGGGTGGGTGGATGGGTGGGTGGGTGGTGTGGAGGTAGGGGGGATATTAGCTTAAAATCTCTCTGATGGACCCACTTCCAAAAAAGAGGGGCAAGAGGCTTCAGAAGCAGTCGATAAAATGTGAGGAGACAGCTTGGGTCAGCAAACTACAGCTGTGTGTGCATTGGCTTAGAAGCTATCTGGTTGACCTAATTCATATTTGGTGTGTTGCTTTGCAATGGGGTGTATTACTTAGGAATGATTATTTAGGAAGGGAGGGGTGGGGAGGCAAGAGGAATAATCCTCTTGTCGCTGGTCCTTGCAGGTGCTAGTCATGCGAATTTGATCCAAAGAGTACTTTGGTATCTTTCTTACTTCATCACATCTTTTTGGATAGAGGGTTCAAATGGTTCAAATAGCTCTGAGCACTATGGGACTTGTAAGGTCATCAGTCCCCTAGAACTCTAGAACTACTTAAACCTAACAAACCTAAGGACATCACACACATCCATGTCCGAGGCAGGATTCGAACCTGCGACTGTAGCGGTTGAGCGGTTACAGACTGTAGCGCCTAAAACTGCTCGACCAATCTGGCCAGCCTTGGATAGAGGGAAGTGTGACACATTTGGGTTTTCAATTTGAAATATTGCAGCTTGTTATCAATCGTCTCTAGCCCATCAGTCTCCTGTGATCAGATGACACATCACATAAACAGCAATGCCCTAATTTGTTGGGGGATGCCATTATGGTATAGATTTTGAGACTACACTCGTCCTTAACTACTGTATCTTCTGGTTTATTTCTGATTATACTCCTGGTACTCATCAGAATTCATCATTTCCTACAAACGTAGGGCTACCATCGCTAATAATCTTTTAAATGATTCCATCCCTCTAGGAAGAGTCACCTGAGAATTTTAAATTTTTTCCAGTGAACTGAGTATTCTACAAGGTTGGGATTGCACCTAATCGTCATTTACTGCACTGCAAATATTTCTGTTGGACACTTGCTAGTCGTCTTCACAAGAGCTATCAAAGACGTACTGTATCAGTATATGGACCCTCCTACTAAAATGAATGTTACCAGATTACTCTCATCTTGCTAGGCACACCATCTGATGTGATGGAATGGGTTCCATTGGGTACACAAAACGATCATATCTTATCGCATGGGAGGTAATTTCGTCAGCTACCATTAAAATTTATGGCGTTTTAATCTGGTGGTTGTGCCTTTTCTTTGAGGCTTCTGTGATATCACATTCCAACAAAATAGTGCAAAATTGTGTATTGTCTTTATTTCTCGTTAGAAGCAGAGTAAATAAAAGTAAGTTGATCTGAAGTCCTATTCAAACCCCAAATCAGGAATATGATGAAATGGAGAGGATCGTTCCTATCATTAATGTTGATAGGAAGAGAAGTTTTGTAGAGTTGTTGGTCATTAAAAAGAAGAGGATTGATACCTCTATAAATGGGGAATGAACCCATTAGCTTGATTAGCTAATCATTTTACATTAAGGTGTATGATGCACATTAGTTTTTGATACCAAAGGAGGTAGTTTAATTATTTCTTATGTAATTTGTTTAATGAAGGTAATTTTTATTTACTTCATTTACCCCATCAAGGTAACCCTTTAATCAGGCACTTCATTTATTTAACATATAATTTAAAAGTTTTTCTTTTGAAATTAGGTTGTGTATTGTTTTGGTTATTTTGAATTATTTTGTTTCGATTTGGTTATATTTAGTTTATATATATATATATATATATATATATATATATATATATATATATATATATATATAT
This sequence comes from Schistocerca nitens, assembly GCF_023898315.1. NCBI lineage: Eukaryota > Metazoa > Arthropoda > Insecta > Orthoptera > Acrididae > Schistocerca > Schistocerca nitens. Next base: position 922,910,786 of record NC_064617.1, on the reverse strand, counting down.
ATATATATAATTTATATAAATGTATTACATTTAATTAAATTAAAATACCTATAAACTCATTTTATTAATATTAAGTGATTATTTTAATACATTTATTTACCAAATATTATAGCTACTTATGCTTTTAGCTTAAAATAAATTATTGTATTATAAAATATATAACAATATGTAATTTAATATTAAATATTATTATAATTAGATATAATAAATAAGATTAATTACATTAAATATAACATCTTATATTAACATAAATAATATAACTAATAAATGATCTATAATTAGATTATTTAATTAATTAATATTTAAGTTAACTTAATATAATATTAATTTTATATTAATAGCATATTATATTAATTTTCATATTTGTATAGAATATATTTATTATATTATTTAATCTTTCTTTGTTATTAGTGAAAAGAAAGATTAAATAAGAAAGAATACAATACATTTATTGGTATACATGTTCTATATCTATCTTTACTTATATACAATAGAGAAGTTGTTGTGGTCATGAAGGGGGTCTGCTTCTTTTTCTTGCTGATATTTGTAATTTTTTTGTTTCTTTTTCTTTAAATATTTGTATCTTTTCCTTTTTCCTATTTTGGTTTATTTTAAAATTTCTTATTTTTTGTTCCTAAAAGTTTTATTCTTACTTGTTTATTCACTTTTTCTTAGCATTATATGTAAGTTTTGTTAGACTAAATGTTCTTTTTGCAGTAATTTGATTTAATTATCAAGTGATTTTGGATTTAGCATTTGATTTAGTATCGGCATAATTCGTGCCAACAGCCACAGTTATAAGATTGATAGAAGTGAATATTAGTGGTTACAACAGTTGTTTATATTATTAGGGTTAAAATATAAATTTGTAAGGTGAAATGTTAAAGTTTATTTGTAGCTCTTTTCATAAATCTGTGAAATTTAAATAATAAACTAGGATCAGATACCCTATTATTTTAAATATTAATTACATTTACCAGGGTTCTATTAGTTAAGGTCTTTAAACTCAAAGAATTTGGCAGTATCTGATACAATTCAGAGGAACCTACCCTGTGATTGATAATACACGATTTACTCTACTTAATTAATTTGTTTATATATCTCCGTTATCAGAGAATCTTTTTAGAGTTATAATTCTCAAGATTTTATAGAGTTGATTTTTAAAATTATAGTGTGATTGGTAATGTAAATGTTCTATGAAATATTATTTTAAATTTTTTAAGTAGATTTTATTTATTGTAATTTTTGTATCAGGGTTTATCAAAATTTTAGTATTTATTTTACTTGTCTCGATTTGGGTTGATTTATAAATAATTTATAGTTAATGTTTCATAATTATTATTAAATTATTTATGGAAATGAGATGTTAATCGTTTCCTAAGTTATCTTGTTTCTTAAGAAAAATTTTAAGTCGTTTTTATTTAATTTTTTAATTATAAATATTAACCTATTTATTCTTTGAGGGATAAGCTTTGTAGTTAACCTACAATTTGTTTTTAAAAATATGATAGTAAGCTTTAAACCAGCTATCCTTGAGATTGCATTTTAGTTCATTATTTTATATTTTGATTTTATAGCTATTTTAGATTTTTTAATTAAGATCATTGATTTAATTTTTAAATCTTTGTAATAATGATAGAATTAGTATATTTATTTGTATAAAATGTTTACATTGTAAATTTATTATAAGGTACTAGGCAAAATTGATTTCTGCCTGTTTATCAAAAATGTGTCCTCTTGAAAATATTTTGAGGTCTGGCCTGCTCAATGAGCGGATTTTTAACGTGCCATGGTATCTTGACTGTGCAAAGGTAACGTAATCATTAATCTCTTAATTAGTGGCTGGAATGAATGGCTTTACGAGAAATCAACTGTCTCTTAATAAATTTTTGGATTTAAATTTGAGTCAAAAGGCTTAAATTCTTCTTTAGGACGAGAAGACCCTATAGAGTTTAACATTTTACTTTTATATAGAATTTGTTTGTCTTTCTTTATTTATTATTATATCATTGATTTATGTTTGTTGTTTTGATTCATAATTTATGATCATAAGATTAAGTTATCTTAGGGATAACAGTGTAATTGTTTTTGTGAGCTCATATCGACAAAGCAGATTGCGACCTCGATGTTGGATTAAGAAAAATTTTGTGTGCAGGAGCTCAGTGATTAGGTCTGTTCGACCTTTAAATTCTTACATGATCTGAGTTCAGACCAGCGTGAGCCAGGTCGGTTTCTACCATAAGACTAGCATATTAGTACAAAAGGACCATATGATTAAAATATTTTTACTATATTGATTAATATTAATTAATGTACTATTTTGACAGATTAATGTGTTGAATTTAGAATCATTTATGTAGATTTTTTCTACAAATAGTATTGATACTTTATGATTTATATATGTTTATTTTAAATTTTATTTTATTAGTTATTTGTGTTTTAATTAGTGTTGCTTTTTGACTTTGTTGGAGTGGAAGGTTTTAGGTTATATTCAGATTCGTAAGTGTCCAAATAAAGTAGGATTTGTAGGGATCCCACAGCCCTTTAGTGATGCTATTAAGCTGATTTGTAAGGAGCAGCCAATTCCTATTATATCTAATTATTTACTTTATTATTTTTCTCCTGGTTTTAATTTAATGATTTCTTTGATGTTTGAGTAATTTTCCCTTACTTAACTTATATATGTTCTTTTTCTTATGTGTTTTTAGTATTTTTTGTGCTGTACTAGATTTTGTGTTGATACCGTTATAATTGCTGGGTGGTCCTCTAATTCAAATTATTCTTTATTAGGTGCTCTTCGTTCTGTTGCTAAAACAATTTCATATGAAGTTAGTTTACCTTTGATTTTATTGTCTTTAATTATTTTAATTGGTAGTTTTAACATGTCTGATTTTATGAATTATCAGCTTTATTGCTGATTTATTATTATTTCTTTTACCTTAGCTTTAGCTTGTTTTGTTTCTTGTTTGGCCGAGACTAATCGTACTCCTTTTGATTTTGCTGAAGGAGAGTCTCAGTTAGCTGCAGGCTTTAATATTGAAAATGGTGCAGGTGGTTTTACTTTAATTTTTTTAGCTGTGTGTAATAGAATTGTTTTTATAAGAATATTATTAGCTTTAATTTTTTGGGGGTGATTTTATTCTCTTATATTTTTTTATTAAGCTTGCTATTATATCGTTTGGTTTTATTTGAGTTTGGGGTACTTTTACCATGGTTATGTTATGATTAGTTGATATACTTAGCTTGAAAAAGTTTTTTACCTTTAACTTTAATTTTTTTATTTTCTTTGTTGGTTTAAAGATTTTATTTATCTCATTTATTTAATGAAATTTTTTAATAAAAGTTAATAGAAGAGTTAAACTTCTAGTTTTATGTTTTCAAAACATATGCTTTTCCTAAGCTAATTAACTTATTTATTCCTTATCTCATGCATTTGCAACATGAACATTAATTAAGAAATATGTAAAGTAGATAATTGTTAAGAATTGTCCTGTTATGATATAAGGTTCTTCAATTGGTCGTTTAACAATTCATGTCAACAAACATACAACAACTACTCTAATTCAGAATACAATTTGATTGATAGGGTAAAATTGGATACCTCGGAATGGCGTTTTATTATAGAATGGTAAAATTATTGGCATGCTAGCCATCATTGATCAATATGATTGATGAACTCTGGCATACAGCTGAAGCAGCATGGAACAATATACCCAATCTCCCTTAGAAACTCAGTTCGACTCACTAACCAGCTAGGCTAGAGCTTTGGTTGCTGCCAAAGGTGACAGCTATGTGCATTAAATTTCGCTCACTGTATGCTCCCAAATCTCCTACATACTTTGTTGCAATTTCAGTGGCCAGCAGTGTAATAGCAAAAGCAGACATAGTTTAAAATATACAGCAACAGAAGCAATAATGCCCCACTTTCGTATTCATCATGTATATGGCTCATTTGCAGACCCACATTTACTTAAATGTTTTTGTTTCTGGCTCTACTGTGGTATATTTTCACTCATACAAACAACTTTCTGAGGGGAGCAACCACAACTCAGAGGCATCATAAATAACGATAACAACACTCTGCATTCAATAATCATTCAACTTATCATAAAAATTAGAACAATTACAAAATCAAGAACGATGTGTTTCCAAAATCCACATAGCTGTATGAAGGTACTTTATTCGCAACTACTGGTTTCACGTCAATATGCATGCATCTTACGGTCAATAATGTTTATATTTCCATACTGTAGATTGACAAAAACGGAATCTCAGCTTTCATGAAGTTATCCACATTAATACTCAATTAAATGGTGGGTTGTCAGAATAAAAATGAGTACACCCAAAAGATGCTTGTCAAAATGTACAAAGCATGATTGCTGGATGAGAGTGGGCAGATAACACCTTTCTTTCTTCTTCTTTCACTTGTGCCATTATCCCAAGGTTTCACAGGATTGGCATGGTTAGAATCGTATATGGAAACGTTAATGTTAAGGTGTGGCTGGATACCCTTCCCGCCACCACCCTGTACCCCCCGGGATGGAATTAGTGTACCCCAGCTGTCTGCATCTATTGTAATCCATGGAACACTGTGAATGTGTTCAGATGTCTGAGAGTCATGTAACTGAGGCGGAACGTGGGGACCAGCCTGGTATTAACATTGCAGGATGTGGAAAACCGCCAAAAAACCACATTCAGGGTGGCCGGTACACCAGCCCTCGTCGTTAATCCGCCGGGCGGATTCGATCTGGTGCTGGCGCGCCTGCCCTAGCCCAGAAAGCAGTGTTTTAGCGCTCTCATCTAACCTGACTGATACCAGGCCAGATAACATCATGTAAGATGTATTAGAAGATTCAATAGACACCAGCTGTATAAAGTCAATAAGCTGGTACCCTCAACGAGTTTTAGTACATATTTCCAAAGGCTGTGAAATGTAAACTTGAGAAATCACTCGTTCTACCAAACCACCACAATAATTACGAGGGTAAGTCAATTATTATCCGCAAAGTAGTTATAAAATTTTATTGTAATCTAATAGGAAACTTACAAGAACATCACTTTTTGACATAGTTTCCTTGCGTTTCAACACACTTGGTTCATCGTTGTACAAACTCCCTCATGCCCTCATAAAAGAAGGTTCTCGGTTGAGCAGCAAGACAGGAATGCACTGCTTCTTTCACTGCTTCGTCCAAGGCAAATTGACGGCCCCTTAATGCCTGTTCGGGTGGAACAAACAATTGATTGTCAGAAGGGGCAAGATTGGGACTATATGGAGGATGATCCAGTACTTCAAATTTGAGTTTCTGGAGCGTTTCAGCAGTGTGGGCAGCAGTATGTGGACGGGCATTGTCGTGCAACAACACAACAGCTTTTGACACCAATCCTTGGCGTTTGCTTCGAATTGCAGGCTTTAGCCTGTCAGTAAGCATCTCACTGTACCATACACTTTTTATTGTTGTGCCCCTTTTCCCATAATGTTCCAGTACTGGACCTTGTGCGTCCCAAAAAAACGTAGGCATCAGTTTTCCTGCGGACCGTTGGGTCTGGAACTTTTTCTTGCATGGCGAATTTGGATATTTCCATTCTGCCATTTACTCTCTGGCTCGTATTGATGGATCCATGTTTCGTTACCAGTAATGATCCTGTCTAAGAAGTTGTCCCCTTTGTTACCATAGCGATCCAAATGTTTTTTTGCATATGTTCAAGAGCGTTTGTTTATGAAACTGTGTGGGTTGTTTTCGGATCCACCTTGTACAAACTTTATGAAACACAAGTCTGTTGTGGATGATTTCATAGGTAGAACCGTGTCTAATATGAAGAAGATGTGCCACTTCGTCAATAGTTAATTGTCTGTCTAAGAGAATCATTTCATGTGAACACTGAATGATTTCTTCATTTTTGGCGGTAAAGAGTCGTCCAGCTCCTTCATCATGCATAACACTTGTGGGACCATTTCGGAATTTTTCAATCCATTCGTAGTCACTCTGTTGTGGCAAAACACTGTTCCCATACTATACCGAAAGTATTCGATGAATTTCAGCCCATGATATACCTTCCGACCACAAAAAACGGATCAGTGAACGTTGCCCTTATTTGGTGCAAATAGACAGTGGAGCAGCCATGATTAATAGCATGGCAGCGATAACGAAACTAACCTAGCAGCAGGGTTGCCAACCATAAAACTTTTTTCCTCGTTGATAAACAACTAAAAATCTTGTACTTTGGCTTTCAAACCTTGTACACTTATCAAGCATTTAACATGTTATAAAACCAAAATAACTCATATTAGATAAGTGTGAATTTAGCAGGCATTTTTTAATTTAAAAATTTTGAATTATACAAATAAAATATTTTAGTGGCCATATTTTCTAGACCCAAATTCTGAGCATATTACTCGACTTGGCTGTTTTTGGGCCACGGGGTAGGGGGGAGGGGTAGAGGTCGTGAGATGATACATACTGGAATGCGTGAATGCTTAATATCGAGTGGCAACTATGATAAAATTTTATTTCAATCTCGTAAGTAACAAGGATTTGCAAAAGCACATTGTACATTGAGGTTAGATGAGAATGCACATTAATAAAACGATTTCATCAGGAGATAAGACAATCAGGAGATAATTAATTATTTACTAAATTACACAGGCACATGATATATCATTATTATTTAGCCAACTGGAATATATTCCCCTCTTACCTCTTATTGGTGGGAAAAACCTCTTTGTCGCTTTGGAAAATGTTTGGTGACAAAGCGTTTTACGTTCCTGGTCTGGCATTAGAGGTGCGACGTTGACCATGACAGTGCCACAGATCACTCAACTGTGGCGCTATCTAACCTACATTTGCACACAACTGTGAAATTTTTTGTGGTAGTTTCTAGTCTTAGTTTATGTCTCCAAATATAATATCAGGTACATCCTCAGCCTCACTGACATCATTCTTATTTATGTTACCATATAATTTTTCCCATAGTGATATGGCTATACATGTCTTTTGTCAGTTCAAAATTGACGCAATTTCCACTACGTGTTGGTCCTTTTATGCTCTCTGCAGCAAGAAGTGTCCTGTTCACACTTTTCACAGTTAGCCAGTTTCTTATGCCTGTTTTTATCAAATTAACCTTACTGAAAACTCGCTCGCAGTCAGCATTTGTATGAGGTAGGGACAGTGCAGTTAGAGCAGAAAAATCTTCAGTTTTCAGTAAAAGATCCCAAAACGTAACTGGCTCACTAATTTCATTCAGTCCTTCAGGATACCGACCTTGTGCATTTGGCAGCCGTCTCCATTGATCGTCTATTATTTATTTTTTTGCATGATCATCTGGTGAAATTATAAGCAGAACCACTTCAATAAGAGGCATTATTGTTGGGAAGAGACTCCTAAAATTTTGAGAGAGCGCTGATTCTGGTTTGGAAACTTGTAACTTTGACAAGACAGGGTCCTCCATGTTGTATAATTTTTTATTTCTGTGGTAGAACTTTGTAGACATTTTTGCAACATGAGGAGAATTGTTCAATACATGTTGGATGTCTGACCACATCTGGATGTTTTAACAGCTCATACACTTTGTCGCCAAGATACAGTTCAGTGTTACAGAGTTGATGTTGCTGACTTTCAGAGGCTATGTCACCTAGGTTTGACCTCATGGCATATTCACGTTGTAAATAACGCAATAGGATTTCCTGGTAGAGTTCACGTATTTTCTCATTTAGACTGTGAATAACCATTTTCTCGCTTTGAACTTCCAGATTTAATTTATTAAATAAATGGAGCGACTATTCTAGGAAACAAAAATAGAGTTTGTAAAATGGATTGCTGAGTTTTTCAGAAATAAATACTGCCAGATTTCGCATATTTGCTTTGGCTTTATGTGCACGATTTGTCGTGATATTGTTACAAAATAGACATAGGGCCTCCCACTGCTCCAATATTCTTTCAGCCACTGCTGACGATGAAAGCCATCTTATCTAAGACGGCTTAAGAATTTTATGGGGCTCCACTTCAACAAATGACTGGAAGTTAAGAAAATCAAACTGGCGCTTATCACTGTGTTTTAAAAAAGTTATAAATATTACGAGCTAGCTGCTCTACACTTTCAGGTAATTGTTTACATGCTTCGCTGGCACGCAAATGGGCTGAGGGACAAACACATTTCACTATAATGATTCCTTTAAAATCACGTTGTAATCTAGTTTTTACGGAGTTGTGTTCGCCAATCGTGACGTAATTGTTTACATGCTTCGCTGGCATACAAATGGGCCCAGTAAAAAACACATTTGACTATAATGATTCCTTTAAAATCACGTTGTAATCTAGTTTTTACAGAGTCGTTTTCACTCATCATGACGTTACACTCATCTGAGCCGAAGCCTATAACATTTTTCAGTAGGACATTGTAGCTGGTGAACGAATCGATAAGAGATTTGTATAAAATCTCGACACTGGCTGTGGGAATATAATCAGCACCGGTTCTTTTCTTAAAAACTTTGTGCAACTCCCAAAACGTGCTATATATTTCGTGAGCTTCTTGATCAAAATAGCATACCACAATGCAAGCAGTTTTGACCGATGAAATGTAGATTGTCTCGTTCGTCATGAGTGAAAATTTATTTTGTTGTAGTTTTTAGCTAATTCTGCTTTATGACCTTCTCCAAGAACGTTCTTTACAGCTGCTGTTACTTTAGTGATTAAAATTCTTCTGGGTATTATGGCCCATCATTGCTAAAAAACTGACAACAATAATTAACTTAAACCGACGTTTCGGCCGAATTCCAACGGCCTTCCTCAGGGCATGACTGGTTTTGCATGGGGATAGGTGCTCCTATTTATTACAGAATATCGATGTCTGACGTCACTGCTGTAAAACTTTTAATTGGCCGTCTAATATGACTGGCTAGTCATGACGTAAGGGAATATGGAAGGAAAGAGGCTATTCGTGGGTGTCCATGACGTCAACGATTGGTAGCTGTCCGCCAATCAGCGTTCGGCTTCCGGTCGGCAAGTTTTCCTCCTGGTGTGCGCGGAAGAGGACTGACAGTCGCTCTACAGCTGTTTGTGCAGATATGTCCGTGTCCTGTGTAGCATCTGCCCCGCGACCGCTCGCGGCCTGTTGGACTGGGATGACCGGCAGCCAGGACGCCATGAGTTTGTAGCCATCTTCTCTGTTGATGTTGTCAGGCTGCTTACTAATTTCGATCGCCTCCCGTATTTTGCGTTCTCGCATCCACGACTCTTTCACCATTACTCGGGCTTCCTGGAACCTGATAAATTGTCCAGTCACGGTGGTGTTCCGCTATCGCCGATTTATTAGGTTGTTGTAATCGTACACAGCGTTCGTGTTCTGCTACTCGTAAGCTGACAGCCCTCTGTTTCTCCTATGTAGGTAGCTCTGCACTCACATAGTAGTTCGTAAACACCTGCAGTGTTAAGATTGTTGACTACATCCTTGGTGGAACCTATCATTTTGTGGATTCTGTGACTGCTTCGAAAAATCGGTTTGAAACCTCGTCGGCGGAGGACGTTGCCTAGCCGTTCACTGACGCCTCTTACATATGGTAAGTGTACCAGTGGATGCAGCATAATACCCAGAAGAATTTAAATCACTATGACACCGGCCGCAGAAGCCTGCATTCTTATATCATGCTATTACTTTAGTTCGTTTGAGCTCTATTTCCTTAATTAATTTAGAATCGGTCACAACTTCTTTCAATAAAGGTATCAAATGGTCAGCAACCGAAAATGCATCTCTATGCTCCGCAAAAAAAAAAAAAAAAAAAAAAAAAAAAAAAAAAAAAAAAAAAACCAGCATGTTAAATTTCTGCAAGTGTTTTTTCTTTACTTTATGGCATTACACTTTTTTGGAATCCAAGAGATATTAACGTCTGCGTTTTTACGCTAGAACCAGGTTTGTTCTTTATATTTTTTTGATAGTGCTGTGAGTTTCCAAATTAGACATTTCAGCTAACATCGATGTTGCCAGGCAAATTGCAAACTTAGCTTTAGATCAGTCATTGGTGTCTGGCAAAAGCCCGTCCTTAAAAGCCGGATACTTTAACCACTGATGTCTAAAATTTTGTGAGTGATGTTGCGAAGATGTGTTACCCTCCTTTTTCCTTGTCCAGCGGCCTTTTTTGGATATTTTTCGGGACGGCGTAAGAGTACACGAACGGTCACTGTCTTCCTCACAGTCCTTCCTAATAGATTCAGTGTGCTATCTGATACTGGGGGGGGGGGGGGGGGGATGAGGCTGAGCCGGATCACAATGCACCTTCTGCCACGATTATGGTGGCTCCTTCAGCAAGGTCTGGGCAGGCACATGGGTGTAGGGATTTGTTAGTTATTGGGACCTCCAATGTTAGGCTGGTCACGGAGCACCTCAGGAACATAGCAGCTAGGGCAGGGAAGAAGTCCAACGTTCACTCGGTGTGCTTGCCTGGGGGTGTTGTCTGGGATGTGGAAGAAGCTCTTCTGGCGGCTATCGATCGCGTGCAGTGCAGCCAGCTGCAGATTGTTGTACATGTTGGCACCAACGACGCCTATAATCGGGGTTACAAGGAAATCCTTGGGTTCTTTCGATGGCTGGCTATATTGTTGATGGCGGTCTCGATCTCTTGAGGAGTGGAAGCCAAGCTGAAGATCTGCAGCATCATACCCAGGGTGGACCAGGTTCCTCTGGTTTGGAGTCGAGTGGAAAATCTAAACCAGAAGCTATGTCGACTCTGTATCGAAAATGGTTGCAGATTCCTCGACCTACGCTATGGGGTGGAAGGTTGTAGAACTCCCCTTGATAGATCAGGGGTGCACTACACACAGGAAGCAGCTACACGTGTAGCACAGTACTTGTGGCATGCACATTGGGGTTTTTTAGATTACGTTCCTCCCCACAGGAATCAAATTGTTGACCTGAAAAATTACCAGTTCATGACACTGATGTGGGTGTGCCAACTGTAAAAATTGCTAGTTTTCCTAAACAGGCCATTACAAAGGATTTAAATATGCTAAATCTCTTGTTAGTAAATTGTAAAAGTGTCTGTAGCAAGATTCCCGAGTTATTCTTCGACTTAAACAGTAGCAATCCCAGTATTGTATTAGGTATCGAATGCTGGTTAAAACCAGACATAAATAGCAGTGAGATCTTGAACTCGGATTGGACAACGTTTAGGAAGGACAGGACTGATGCTATGGGAGATGGTGTGTTCATTGTAGATAAAAGCTGTTTAAACTGGGTCGGACTGTGAAATAGACTGGATAAAGCTGTCAATCAGACAAGAATTGACCATTGTATTAGGATGTTTTTATAGACCACCAGCATTCGCAACGAACGTAGCAGAACGTTTCAGGGAAAGTCTTGAGTACATAGGACATTAATAACCAAATTATCCATTAGTTATAGGTGGAGTCTGGTATCTGGCATCGATTGATTGGGAAAATTACACGTTTATTACAGGGGCAGACGCAAAGACTCGTGTGAAGTTATTCTATGAGCACTCTCAACATACAACCTCGAGCAATTGGTTAGAAAACCAACTCGAGATGGGAAAATATTAGATATCTTGGCGACAAACAGTACTGATCTTTTTGAGGAAGTTAATCTAGAATAAGGTATTAGCGACCATAATGTCGTTGTGGCTTTTATGTCAGTGGAAGTTGCAAAAAAAAATCAAAGAAACAGCATAGATTTTTCTTGTATGGGAAAGCAAATAAAAGTGTCACTAATGAATATCTTCATAGTCAGCTCCAAGCATTCACCGCAGGACACAATGATACTGAGCATCTTTGGTCGGAATTTAAAGGTATTGCCCAGCATGTCCTAGAGAAGTATGTGCCTAGCAAAAATATAGAGGAGGGAAAGGATCCATCTTGGTACAACAAACATATTAGGAAGTTGCTGAGAAAGCAGAGAATTTTGCACAGTTTTTTTAAACGTAGACACTGCCCCACTGACAAAAAGAAATTATGCGAAATGAAAGCAGCTGTCAGAAGGACAATGAGAGATTCTTTTAACGAATTTGAAAGCAATATTTTATCTCCAGATTATAAAAATAGCCCCAAAAAATTTTGGTTGTATGTAAAATATATGAACGCTACAAATAATTCAATACCTTCTCTTGCTGACAGTATGTGTAATGTAACTGATGATAATAAACAGAAGGCCGAAATTCTAAACCCAGCTTTCAAAAACTCGTTTACGATATAGGACTGCAGCCCCATTCCACCTTTCAATTATCGAACAAAGGAAAGGATGGCTGACATAGTGCTTAGTGTATCTGGGATTTTAAGCATAGTCACTGCCCTACTGACAAACAGAAATTACGCGAAATGAAAGCAGCTGTCAAAATATTATATGTTGACTATGCTACAAATATAGCACCATTCCTATCCATCATCTATCAGAGGTCATTGGAACAGTGGAAAGTTCTACAGGACTGGAAGAAGGACCAGGTCATAGCAATCTACAAAAAAGGTAGAAAATCGGATACACATAATTACCAGTCAATTTCACTGACGTCGATTTGTTGTAGAATCATGGAACATATTTTGTGTTCAGACATAATGACCTTCATAGACTATGAGAAGCTCATCTGCAGAAACCAGCACAGTTTTAAGAAACAGCGGTCATGTGAGACACAGCTGTCCCTCTTTGTGCATGATATACAACAATCTCTAGATACCAGCTCCCAGGTTGATGCCACATTTCTCGACTTTCGAAAGGCTTTCGACTCAGTTCTGATTACACGAGTAACAGGTAAGTTGAACCCTAGATTGTGGTTTATTGGTAGACTCCTGAAGTGATGCAGTCCTTCAACAAAGGAAATTGCTTACAATACATTACTTCGTCCAGTCTTAGAGTATTGTTCATCTGTATTGGACCCTTACCAGTTGGGTCTGATTCAAGAGATTGAGAAGGTTCAAAGAAGAGTGGCAAGATTCGTGACTGGTACATTTAGCCATAGCGAGAGCATTACAAATCTCATTTTACAAATAGCTTCAGGCACATGAATATGTCACTCACTTCACCAAAACAAATGACTTCCATAATAAAATCTTTAAAAACAAAGCATTCTAGTGGTTACGATGAAATATCAACAAAGTTAATTAAGGCATGTTCTTGTGAGTTTAGTACAATTGTAAGTTACTTGTGTAACCAGTCATTTATAACTGGGGCATTTCCTGACTGGCTAAAATATCCAGATGTTAAGCCTCTATTCAAGAAAGGGGATAAAGAGATACCACCAAACTACAGACCGATTTCACTTTTGCCAGCATTCTCAAAAATTTTAGAAAAAGTAATGTACAGGCGCTTCTCAACCATCTGACCACAAATAACATATTATCAAGAAAACAGTTTTGAATTCTGAAGGGTTCTGATATCGAGAAGGTTATTTACACCTACAGTAAAAATCTGCTTAATTCATTAAATAACAAATTACAAGCAGCAGGTATTTTCTGTGATTTGTCAAAGGCATTTGACTGTGTGAACCACAACATCCTTTTAAATACACTCCTGGAAATTGAAATAAGAACACCGTGAATTCATTGTCCCAGGAAGGGGAAACTTTATTGACACATTCCTGGGGTCAGATACATCACATGATCACACTGACAGAACCACAGGCACATAGACACAGGCAACAGAGCATGCACAATGTCGGCACTAGTACAGTGTATATCCACCTTTCGCAGCAATGCAGGCTGCTATTCTCCCATGGAGACGATCGTAGAGATGCTGGATGTAGTCCTGTGGAACGGCTTGCCATGCCATTTCCACCTGGCGCCTCAGTTGGACCAGCGTTCGTGCTGGACGTGCAGACCGCGTGAGACGACGCTTCATCCAGTCCCAAACATGCTCAATGGGGGACAGATCCGGAGATCTTGCTGGCCAGGGTAGTTGACTTACACCTTCTAGAGCACGTTGGGTGGCACGGGATACATGCGGACATGCATTGTCCTGTTGGAACAGCAAGTTCCCTTGCCAGTCTAGGAATGGTAGAACGATGGGTTCGATGACGGTTTGGATGTACCGTGCACTATTCAGTGTCCCCTCGACGATCACCAGTGGTGTACGGCCAGTGTAGGAGATCGCTCCCCACACCATGATGCCGGGTGTTGGCCCTGTGTGCCTCGGTCGTATGCAGTCCTGATTGTGGCGCTCACCTGCACGGCGCCAAATACGCATACGACCATCATTGGCACCAAGGCAGAAGCGACTCTCATCGCTGAAGACGACACGTCTCCATTCGTCCCTCCATTCACGCCTGTCGCGACACCACTGGAGGCGGGCTGCACGATGTTGGGGCGTGAGCGGAAGACGGCCTAATGGTGTGCGGGACCGTAGCCCAGCTTCATGGAGACGGTTGCGAATGGTCCTCGCCGATACCCCAGGAGCAACAGTGTCCCTAATTTGCTGGGAAGTGGTGGTGCGGTCCCCTACGGCACTGCGTAGGATCCTACGGTCTTGGCGTGCATCCGTGCGTCGCTGCGGTCCGGTCCCAGGTCGACGGGCACGTGCACCTTCCGCCGACCACTGGCGACAACATCGATGTACTGTGGAGACCTCACGCCCCACGTGTTGAGCAATTCGGCAGTACGTCCACCCGGCCTCCCACATGCCCACTATACGCCCTCGCTCAAAGTCCGTCAACTGCACATACGGTTCACGTCCACGCTGTCGCGGCATGCTACCAGTGTTAAAGACTGCGATGGAGCTCCGTATGCCACGGCAAACTGGCTGACACTGACGGCGGCGGTGCACAAATGCTGCGCAGTTAGCGCCATTCGACGGCCAACACCGCGGTTCCTGGTGTGTCCGCTGTGCCGTGCGTGTGATCATTGCTTGTACAGCCCTCTCGCAGTGTCCGGAGCAAGTATGGTGGGTCTGACACACCGGTGTCAATGTGTTCTTTTTTCCATTTCCAGGAGTGTAGATTAGAATTGTATGGTGTCACGAGCAGTGCTGCAAAATGGTTCAAGTCATACCTCGCTAACAGGAAACAAAGGGTGTCAGTGCAAGGGACTAGTGAATTAAGTCATCAGTCATCATCAGAATAGGAAGAAATTACATGTGGTGCCCCACAAGGATCCATCTTAGGGCCATTGCTTTTTCTGGTGTACATTAATGATCTCTCATCAGTTACACTGCCAGAAGAAGAGTTCGTTTTGTTTGCATATGACACAAGTATTGCAATAAATAGTATGTCGAGTGCAGTTCTAGAAAGATCTGCTAACGATATTTTCATGGATATTAATAAATGTTTTAAAGCCAAATCATTGACATTAAACTTCGAAAAGACTCACTATATGCAGTTCACAACCTATAAGAGGTTTCCATCCAGCATATGCATAAAGTATGAAGAAGAGCAGATAGAAGAGGTTGACAGTCTTAAATTCCTGGGATTACAGCTTGATAATAAATTCAGCTGGGAGGGGCGCACCACAGAACTGCAGAAAAGCTTTAACAAATCTGTATTTGCAATTCGAGTGTTAGCAGACACAGGCGACATAAAAATGAAAAAGCTTGCGTAAGTTGCCTACTTTCATTCCATAATGTGATACAGTATAATATTTTGGGGTTACTCTTCAAGTCAAACAAAAGTTTTCAGAGTCCAAAAGCGTGTAATACGTATTATTAGTGGAGTAAATTCATGGACATCCTGTAGAAACCTCTTCAAAGAACTGGGTATACTAACTACTGCCTCTCAGTATATTTACTCCTTAATGAAATTTGTTCTAAATAATATATCTCTTTTTCCAACAAACAGCTCAGTTCATACATACAATACTAGAAACAAAAATGGTCCATTACTCAGGAACACTCATCTTCAATAATTTGCCTGCAAACATAAAAATTTAGTTAAAAATAAAGATCAGTTAAAAAGGAGCCTGAAAGACTCACTAGTGGCCAACTCCTTCCACTCCATTGACGAATTTTTTAATAGAAACAAATGATGTATTATATATACTGATACTATTAGTATTGTTATTTCAGATTTAAAAAAAAGAAAAATGACCTATTCCATATACTCATACTATTAGTATTGTTATTTTAGCCAAAAAAATAAAATTTGACACGTTCCACATCCACGAGGATCTCCTCAGCACGGATCTATGGAATAGGGTGTCCATTCGTCCTATTTTTCCCGGACAGTCCCGTTTTATGCCAAAATGTCCCGCTGTCCCGAAAGTTTTTTTGGGGACGCTCATATGTCTTGTTTTTTTATGATTCCGCTTGGCTAGATTATTTTACGCTACTGGTTGTTGGACTTGCTATTAGCTGCGCAATTATTTACGCTAGGGAGCGTGTGATGACTTTCAGCATACCCCAAACATGTGCTGAACTGTCAAAACTCGCAAGTAATTTTAAACGCACTATAGGTTACGAATAACAACGAAGATTATTCTCTTCTAAATCGATCCACTGAATCTGTCCTTTCGGTCCAGAGATACTCTACACCACTGATACTCGCTCTCTGGTATTTGTCACCACACTGTTAATGTTTT
Organism: Schistocerca nitens; assembly: GCF_023898315.1. Taxonomy (NCBI): domain Eukaryota; kingdom Metazoa; phylum Arthropoda; class Insecta; order Orthoptera; family Acrididae; genus Schistocerca; species Schistocerca nitens. Next base: position 922,894,290 of record NC_064617.1, on the reverse strand, counting down.
GCACTGTGCAATCACTGTTTCATTATGCCAAAACAAAATTGTAATTTTAACAGCAATATAAAAAGCGAGTTTCCTTTTATCACTGGTAGTGGAAAACTGTAGAAAGTACGTTGTGCAAATCAGAATTTGCTATTAGCCATGGTGGAAGGTCTGACATTGTGATTCACATTAAGACGAAGAAACATTGCATGAGTCATCAAACGAAAAGAGCTAATAAATGCGTGAGTGACTACTATGTAAACTTAAAGTCAGTAACAGCAATAGAGAGGCGGTTGGCAGCACAAGAAGCTACGTTTGCATACCACAGTGCGATGCATAACCATAGCTTTAAGTCAATGGACTGTACTACAGCAGTTGTTAAAAAACTTTTCAATCCTAAATTCTCAAGTGGACACACAAAATGTAATGCAATCGTTTCAAATGTTATTGCACCGTATGCAGCTCAGCAGGTTTTAAGTGAACTGAAAAGTGCTCGATTCATTTTTGTAATGACTGATACATCGAATCATCTGGATTTGAAGTTGGTTCCTCTCCTTATCAGGTATTTTAACCCTGAAAATGGCATCACAGTGAAAGTGCTCGAATTGGTTAATTTAGCTGGAGAAACTTCATATTTACTTCACAATTATGTGCTGGAGGTTTTATAGAAATATGATCTTGAGGGAAAGGTGATTGCAGTTTTTGCAGACAACACTAACACCAATTTTGGTGGTAAGCAGAGGAAAGGACAAAATAATTTGTTCTATAAACTGCAACAGAACACAGTGAATAATATAGTGGGTGTTTGCTGTCCAGCACATGTGGTGCACAATTCCTTACAAACTGGCTCAGATTGCCTACCCATCGACTGCCAATTTATTGTAAATAAAATCTACCAGCATTTCCACATATATACAGTAAGGGTTGAATCTCTGAAGTCATTCTGTAAGTTTACTGAAACTGAATACAAAACTGTACTGGGGCACAGCAAGACAAGCTGGCTATCTCTGCTTACTTGAGAAGCATCAAATTCATTATACGAAACAAAATACTGTTTGTTGGGAGTGATACGATTTGTAGCGAAACTGTCGCAATACCATTTATTTGGGTCATTGTGATTACTGGTACACACACCCATAGCGTACGAAGTAAATGCAGCGTGTTCACCTTCTCGCTTCTTCTCTTTTCTTTTATTGCTGTCACGAGTGTTCTGTGGACACTCTGCTGCCCAGTTACCAAATTGTTTGCATATGTTACACGGAAACTTCTGTTTTAATTGTGACTTCGTCATATTTACTTGCTGATTACTTGTTTGCCGTTTTCTTGTTTTAGAAACGACGAAAGCTGCACTTCCATTAATATCTTGTTCATGCAGTTCAATAGTACAGAGTTTTTCAATTAATAAATTCAAGCTTTGCTTTTCTGTCGGTATCGTATCCCAGAGATCCTTAAAAATGTCGTAGTCTTTTCCCAGTGTAGATAAAATTCGACCATTTAAGATTCTTTCAGATAGCGTATTTTCTTCATGTTTTGCTAATTCATCGTTCAGGTCCACAAATAAATTTTGCAGTTTGGCCACATGTGCACTAATATCTTCCGTTTCGTTACGTTTAACACCGAAAAATGTTTCAATCAACATATTCAAACGCTGAGTAATGCTACGTTGAAATAGGGCGCGTAATTTGTGCCAGATTTCTTTAGCATTCTTGCACATTAAGACGAGTTCTGCAACAGGTTTACTTACCGCCTTTGCGTCGTCCTTGTGCCATTCCACATACGCTTCTTTTTGTGCACTTATCGCATCTTGCGGCAACACTACACGTTCACGCGTACCGTTAATAATCTCTTGTAGTCCATATGAACGCAGCACCATAGAAATATGCCATTTCCATTTGGCCCAGTCCTCAATGCTGACCTTATATTCGCCGCTAGCAATCATGTTTCTTTACAGATATAGGCTCATTTCAAATATTGTTTTAATTAAACTATGTTGTTTGTTCGCTTTACACGTGTACTGGGCCCATAACCTGATGAAAAATTTATTTTAAAGGCAAGAAAACATTTTATTAACTTTATAATTACACCCTGGATACGAAAAAACACATTTACTGGAAACAAAACACAGAAGTTACACAAAAGCAAAGAATAAAGATATTGACAGCAGAGTCATGGAGCAGCACATAAACATAGACCTCAAGGAATTTTTTTTCTTTTCTTTTAACAGAAATCATAGTTCATTACCCTTGATAAGTGTCCTGTTATCCTGAAACAATTCTTTGATAACCATGTGTCTATTGTTCTTCTACATTTTCTTGTTAGCCAGTAAAACCTTTCTCCATAACAATTAAATGTATTGAGAAACAAGAAATCTCAATAGTGGAAGTTTATCAAGAAATAAACAAATTATTGGGCAAATTACAATGTAGAAAATCTGAAAGATTTCTCACATCCTTTGTACATGAGATTCTAAGAAAACGGGAAAAAGAGGGTGAAATTACTGTAGAACAATTTCATATTTATGCTGACATCGTCTCTGATTCTTGCATTGAGTATATTAAAGAATGGTGTTTACCATTTCTCACACATTTTAAAGCATTTGACTGGGTTGATACTGAAAAGGAGCAGCTACAGTGGAAGGATATTCACGACTGTTGTGTTTTTGTTGAAAGTGTTGTACCAATCTTCCGTTTGATGAAGACAAACTGTTCGATGAATTTCCATGTGCACAGAACTTCATAAAAAGTGAAGAAACAGACAAAGAAAGTGTTAGTGCAATGTGTTGTAAAATATTTGCTTATTTCAAAAGTAAAAACATTAACTTGAAAATCATGATTCGTTTGGTGGAGTTTTGTCTGGAAATTCCTGGGTCAAAACCTGCTGTGGAACGTGCGTTTTCGTTAGTGAGCTCTTTGTGGTCAGATGAAAAAAACAGAATGAAAGTTGAAACAGTGAGGGCCTTGCTCATTGTCAAAACACACTTTAATGGTGTATCATGCACTGACTTTTATGATACAATTTCAAACGAAAATGCACTTATTGATAAAGTACATAAAAGTGAAAAGTATGGTGATAGTGTGGCAGAATAATTGTAAAAAGTGATTTGGGATCATCTGAGAGCACATTGTAAAGGTAAACTTGTATGTGTATTAAATTTAGTCAATACAATATTTATGTCTCGCATTTTTCTTCATTTCCTCAAGTTTTTCTCTAATTTATTTTAATTTCCCCCTTTTTCAATGAAAATGAAATGGACACCCTACTATCGAACGAAAAACTAATCTAATCTAATCTTACTGAAAGTTTGAAGTGGGACACACTTGCAGAGAGATGATCCGCTAAACGGAAGGGGCTGCTCACTAAATTCCGAAATCTGATCTTCGCCAAGGATGTAGAGCATATATTATTACCACCAACTTTCAAATCTCACAATGATCACCATTCAAAGATAAGGGAAATTAGAGCTCGCACTGAGGCGTTCAGACAGTTGTTTTTCCCTCGAGCGATCTGCCAGTGGAACAGAGGGGGCAAAATATGACTTTTGAGCGACTTGTACCCTCCGCCACCCACCACTTGGTGGATAACGGAATATATATGCAGATGAAGATGTAGAATCACTCATAATTATAGGTAAATAGGTAGCACAAACAACTACACAAGAGACACAATACTATATGTATGGAACAGAGAAAATTAGTTACTTCATATAGCGAGGTGGGTTATTGTCAGTGCCGCAAACACACCTGCGCTGAGCTATTGATGCACTGAGGGCTCAGAGCGCCATAACGATCGCCTGACTTCTTTAAAGAGCGTTGCTTGTGTGTTCATGTTCAAATGTGTCGCTACTTCATTATGAGATACCTACTGAAATAATACACCACCATGCATTGTTAGACTACATATGTTGGCAGTGCTACGATTTCAGTCCTATAATTGTCGGTAAGCGTCGGAGGAATGGTCCATCTATTCTTGGCTGAATAGTGTTTTCGCTTTTGTGATAGTCAGAGACGACAAATACGATGAACAGAATTTGTTCCTCGTGAATTCCTGACAAACTAAACATAGAGTAGACTGCTTTCTCTTTTAAATAATGGCATGTTTATTTAGGGATAGCTTAGACTAGTGTATAAGTACATGACTACAAGTGTTACATCAATTTTTGTGTGACTGAAGGCCACTGAAACGGAAATTAATATCAATGAGAAAAAAATTGTTTTATTTCCATTGGACTTTCCCGTTATCATTGTCACGTACTCTAGTGTGCATAATTCGAAACTTAGTTAAAATTAATTCCAAAGATAGGCTTATCAGCTAATGATTTTTTTAAGAATTGCAAATAAATAAAGATTGATTACAATAATACATTTAATTTCTTTAGTAACAGGAAAGTCAGATGCCTGTTGTGTAAATGTCAGAATTTCAAAAATTTAAATTGTAATTAAAATGGACAAAAATCTACCAATAGAAACGCTAATTTTAGAGAACATTGCACCATGTTTCGGAAATGAAAGAGTTTAATGTATTACCATGGAGAATAGATCATTCTACTTGAGAATTACATTTAACAGTTTTTGAATTGCTGAGTAACAATCTGCTGCAAATGTGTAATTTCCGTGCAATGGGCCACTATTCCTAGTAAAGGTTTTCTAGTTTCTGGGATGAGGGGGAAACGTGGCAAGGAGGACCGAAAGCAAAAGCCAGCACGTAACAGCAGATTGGCTTATTTGCAATATTGCCAATGGGCACAAGGTCCTCACTTTTTTTGGTGTAAACAGCATGAAAGTAAACACATTTGCTTAGTGTATTTGTGTAAGTTTATATTAAGTTATGGTACTTTTCTATACAAATGAACATGAAATATAGAAAAAAGTAAATCATGATGTGACACAGTCATTCAATGAGTAAGACATGAATTACATTCAAAACCATGTAAAAATTTATTTTAATATTCAGAATGGATTAATCATTAAGAAGTCAGTCGCAGGTGCTGCATTCTTCTGGACTCTAGATTTCAGTGCCATCATCATCATCATCACTATCATCATCATTAACACTATTGCGTCCAATGTGCACTGAACTTCTGTTTATTGAAGTGCCGCACATTGCAAATTGCATTCGTTGGCAACATTGTGTAGAATTACAGAACGTTCCGGACTCTGCTGACGAGCTCTGAGGAAAACTGAGAGAACTAAGGGAACTACGAAAACTTTAAAAGTACATTAAAATGAAAAAAATCCGCGAACATACCAAATGAATCTACTTTTCATTTAGCACACCCAGTGTAGCTAAAATGTAAAGATCCATGTACCCTATAAATCGTTGCCAAAAATAAAAACGCATGTTATAAAATTTTCTATGTCAGAATCTCATACATAACTGTACGAGTCTGACCATGTCCTCGGCCGGCCGAAGTGGCCGTGCGGTTAAAGGCGCTGCAGTCTGGAACCGCAAGACCGCTACGGTCGCAGGTTCGAATCCTGCCTCGGGCATGGATGTTTGTGATGTCCTTAGGTTAGTTAGGTTTAACTAGTTCTAAGTTCTAGGGGACTAATGACCTCAGCAGTTGAGTCCCATAGTGCTCAGAGCCATTTGAGCCACCATGTCCTCGTACCTCATACTGCAGACCACAAATCTCGTATTTGTATGAGGAACCTCGTACGTTTGGCAACCCTGCCTAGAAGTTTGAAAATTGCAAATATATAACAACAAATAAACAAAGCATGTGTCATCAATGTAAAACGACAGTACTACCAAAATAAACAAAAATATACTAAATTGCGGATAATAATTGACTTTCCCTTGTATTATGTAATCTACCATGGCACGCGTAGTGAAAACTCTACACAGTTATAACTAACCACAAATGTTTGTGTGCATTACATTTGAAACATCTGTCAGACCATTATATTGCTTCATATGCCCAGGTACAATGGCTGCTGCCTGACGTTGGCTCCTCAGTGCATGTGCATCCCAATACCACACATCAGAGATGAATTACCTATCATTTTATCATAATCATAACATAAGGTTTCACGTGTCCGTTATCTTACCTATGCCCATCTTTAAAAAAAAAAAAAATTCGCATTCGCAAACCCCTTCTCTGTTACCCCTGCCTGCCTATGGAACATGTTGCCCTGCACTCCGTGCACAATTCAGTGCCCTACTGTGTTTGAGAAAAATCTGAAGCACTTACTTTTGTCAGTTTCAAAACTTTTCCCCAGAAATTAATATATTTGGCCTATTTCCCTCTGTCACTGTCAAATATTTCCATCTTCTCGCAATTACACATCTTTCTCTTTTCATTTCTTCGTCAGTCACATCACTTTCTTTTCTGCTGTCTTCATTACTAGTGCTCAATCACGTTCCTCTTTCTCCTCTTCTTGCATATTTCCCTCACATCCATTGCTGCTAGCGCGCAAAATTCAAATCTGCCTTCCTCTAACATGTCTTTATTGTTGTACTTATCATGAAACCTATATTTCTCCTCTTCTTGCATCTTTTCCTCACGTCCGTTAATGCTAGCGCTCATAATTTAAATCTGCCTTCCTATAACATGTCTTCATTGTTGTACTTGTCATAAAACCTATATAAACTGTTTTTTCTGTAATATTTATGACACAGTAATTTCTAAATACTGGTTTGTATTTTAGATGTCATTTGACTGTAATGGAAAATATGTGGAATGCCTGGGGCGATGTAAGAGAGAGAACCTGATGGCGCTTATTAGTCCAGTAAAACAGTAAATAACAAATATGATCCATCCAGTTATGGACGCTGCAATGTTATGTCTGCTGCAATACCGCAAACTGGCTGGAAAAGAGTCCAATTTGCCTCACTGAGGATCTATATTGGCTGTTTGTCCTATCAATATTTGAAAAGAATGGATAGCTGAAGATGAGGTCAGTGGTAGAAAAGGATCCTCATGCTGTGCTGAAATGTGTCATTCCTAATGCATCAAAAAGACAAATTTCTTCCTATACCAAGGGAGCTCTCATCCACTCGAGTCCTTGGACAAGTGCTGGCAAAGCTCCAAAGCCCATTATGTGCATATAAGTGTCCTGAAAGGAGAAGTGGTCGAGGAGCTCACTGAGAGTCTCAGTCAAGATGTTAATTTTGTGGTAAGTTAAAAGAGTATACTGAATTCGAAGCATATATATATTGTGTCAGCTACAGCTTAAAGTGTCGTCGTTTTTGTGATTGACATAGAGTGGTAAGTGCCACAGACGAAGACAGCAACAACATCTATCACTCTTTCTCCATTAGTATTGGCTTTTTAGCAGATTTTGTATCATTGTAATTCCAGTGGGTGGATAGGCTTAAAATTCAGTTGGAGACAAGTAGCTTCTCCTGCACCATGAGCTTCCCATTTTCCACATATCTACAGAAACCACTTAGATTCCATTGTATAATGCGGGTCATTAACTGGTGAAATTTTTGTTTCTTTTTACATTTCGATGGGGAAAGATGAATAGAGAGGATGAAAGATTAATAGGGCTTATTGCTTCAATATAAATTGCTGAATCATTGGCATTAGATACATTTGCCGTCCTAAGAGACAATGTGATTGTCCCCTCTTTGTGTTCTGTTTGCTTTTTACTCGTCTCTTTCTGGGAGAAGATTACAGACTGGATTTCACTGAGGACAGACATTACAAATTTTGTGTATTGGAATCTCACCATCTTTTTTGAGGCATCAGCCTGTGCCATGGTCGTGGCACCAGAGTCTTTTCACATGCACAGTTGCAAGTTCATGAGGGATTTCTCCTGCTAATGGCGCTAATGGTTTGGTTTGCATTGTGGCAGTCATTATAACCATTAGCTTTTACAGTGGTGTGGAAAAAATTGTTATGAAAGTCAATGGCTGTGTTGCTTTGAACTACTTTATTGCTTCAGGATAGGATACATATCTTTTCACCTTGATGTCTTGAAACTTCTTCTCCTGTATAAATACTGGGATTTGTTTGCTCCTAACAAGGATGTTGACTTAAATAGTTAATGCATTTTTCTGGATGTGTACATGGGGCACTAGTTTCATAAGTTGCTGTGACTATGCCGCACATTTCCTAAGTTGCTTTATAATTTAAAGCCATTGTAGTGTGGACAAACCTTTGGCATCTTTAAACCTCACTGGATTTGAAATGTATGTTTTAGCCACAGAAAACCTGCCTTACCGTATTCAGGTAACAGAAGGGAATTGAATGTCACAATAAACACTGGTTTTCGCGTTTTCCATTTACCCTGACCATACTGTTTCTTATTTCAGTAATTCCATTCTCTTCTAACTCTTTATGGATTTCAGAGTACTTGTTTCCTTATTGTCTCTGTATGTTATAGAACATTTACTATGATTCAGGGTTTTCTAGTTTGACAGCTATTGGCTATTTATCAATTCTTAACTTTTCAAGAGATTGTTAACATGACTGTATGTAGAACTTTCAAAAGAGGAGTACCTTATAGAGAAGTTTCAGTGATTTGAGTGTCTCATGGAGATTCTGACTCGGAAGTTCCTTCTTTTTTATAAAAATAAAAACATTTTTGTGTGATAAATGGAGCCAGTTACTTGCTCTTTATTCTTTGCTTAGAAGACTCTTTCACAGGGGGTTGCCCAAACTAGTTCTCTGTTCTTGTCGTTAATACTACCCAACAACCCATCCAAACCAGTGAGGGAGTGTAATGATTGATCTGTAAGTTCGATTTGAGCCAGTGATGAACAGTCCATACACAAAAAGCCTGACTTACGTGGTCATGCCTTGTACAACTGAGGTGTGGCAGGTTTCCTGGAGGATGCCCACTAACAATTGCTTCACCTAAAAAAGCCATTCACCCCATCAGCATATAACCACCTTGAGATTTTTTATATGCTTTTGGACCATCCGCTTATTGTCACCGCGATCCGGACAATTAGAACAAGATCGTTGTTCCCTGTAGCTCAAAACTTTCCATAGTTGTGTCCCACTGTGGTCGTAGAAGCATACACTTACAGAGAACTGGCAGCGCTCACCAGTCCCACATGCAGGAGGAAATTGTAATATTTTAGAATCTATGCCTCCCTGGAGTGTGAATATCTTTTTTGTTGCTATGGGCAACTACAGACACTATGATTTGTTTTATACCATGTATTGAGCTCTTTATGTGTGTAATTCATGTAGCTTGTTTAATGTATTAGTAAATTGTTCCAATCAGAAACCGCCCGTAAATTACTCTGCTAACAAGTTATGGGCCTAGTATTATAAATCGGCGTAATGCTCTAAAAAAATTACGAGACCACCGGCTCGGGAAAATTAGCAGCAGCGCGCGGTAATTTGGAACGACGTAATCGCTAAAATCATGGTGCCAGTAAATACCAATTCATTGTCTACGATCGAAAAACTGATGGGAAGAGAAAACTACAGTACTTGGCAGTTCCGTATGCGAACGTATTTAGAACACGAACAATTGTGGGGAAGCGTCAGTGGCGAAGTACAGGATGCAACTAGAGTTTGTACAGCAAGAACCAAAATGATACTCTCCGTCCTTCCGTCGATATACGTTCACTTGCAAGATACATCTACAGCAAAAGAAGCGTGGGACAAGCTAAGGCAAATTTACGAAGATTCTTTTCTCTTGAGAATGATAGGGTTATAAAAAACGTTACTGTCAACCAGACTGGAGAATTGTTCGTCACTTGAGGAATATGTGTCAAAGATAATTTCCACGTCACAAAAATTAAATGCATTGAATTTTGAAGTCAAAGAAGAATGGATTATGTGTATTCTGCTTGCAGGATTACCAGACGAATATAAGCCTATGGTCATGCGCTTAGAAAATTCAAACGTGCCGATCACAGGAGACTCCATAAAATATAAATTACTGCAAAAAATAAACGATGAAGCTTGTAATAAACGATCGATAGTGATTCTGTTCTGCGAGTCAACAAGAAAAAGAGTGATGTAATATTCAAAAAGGGTCCCAGGTACTATAACTGCAACAAGTACGGGCATCTGGCTAAAAACTGCCGCAGCAAGAAGAAAAACGACGAAACAACTTCGCCAAGACAGCCAGCTACCAGACGTTTCTCACAACAGCAGCTGCAGGTAAGGTTACACGAACAGAATGGTATGTAGACCCAGGCGCATCAGCGCTCATGTCTAAATATCCTTATAATGAAAGTAGTGTTGAAGCATCGACAGGCTCACAAGTTGTAATAGCAAATAATGAAAACTTACCCGTAAAAGGTATAGAATCTTCATTTGTAGATGTTCTCACTGGCAATAAGAAAGCTAGAATCAAAGTAGAGGATATTCTGTATGTGCCTCAGCTAATGTCTATTAATACAATAGTAGAAAAAGGTCATTCGGTTTTATTTGACAAACAACGTTGTCGTATTTACGACGCATGCAAAAATATGGTTGCCAGTGCGTCATTAGCAAATGGAATGTACCGACTAGACCAACCATATTCGTATTGGAGGCAAATAGTGCAGACTTGTAGCATAAAAGACTAGATCATCTGCATTCTGAAGCTATGGATGCATTTTGTAATGGACTGGCTGGTGGAATATCATATAAGGAAACAACAAATACTCCCTGTGCAATTTGCTTAGAGGGAAAACAAACAAGACTTCCTTTTCCACGATCTAGCTCAAGAGCCACAGAAATTCTCGAGCTAGTTCACTCAGATTTGTATGGGCCGATGGCAACTTGATCAATTGGAGGAGCCAAATATTTCCCAACTTTAATTGATGACTATTCCAGAAAAGTATGTGTATATTTCCTCAGAAATAAACATCAAGTTTCACAACTGATACGAGACTTAGAAAATCTAGTAGAGAAGCAAACTGGAAAAGGATCTGCACTCCTCGTACCGATAATGGCACAGAATATGTGAATGATAGTCTGCTAACATTTTTCAGAAAGGAAGGAATCAATCATCAGGCTAATGCACCATATACAAGAGAACAAAACGGAGTGGCTGAGAGTTACAACTGTGCAATATTAGAAAAAGCAAGATGCCTGCTCTCTGAAGCAAATTTGCCAAATAAATTCTGGGCAGAAGCAGTCTCCACTGCAGTTTGTTTAATTACACAGGTTCCCGACTAATGCACTAAAGAAAAAGACACCAGAGGAAGCTTGGACAAACAAGAAGCCGAATCTTAGGCATCTTAGAATATTTGGAAGTAAGGCATATGCTCACATTTCAAGAGCCAACAGACGAAAATGGGACAAAAAAAGTGTAGAGTGTATTTTGATAACATACTGCGAAGATTCAAAAGCGTACAGACGTTTTGAATCTAACTGTCAGTGAATCATAAAAACGAGAGATGTAATTTTTGATGAAGATACTTCGAAACAGTGTAAAGAGGCAACTGAGTCAAAGGAACCAAGTCGACTGTTTGTCCCACTGACAGAGAAGAAGTAAGATGAAGTAACTGCAACTGAATTAGAAGAAATTGAACCTGAACCTGGGAGTGTAACATCAAGTAATAGTTCAATGAATACTAGCAGCAATGACGAAACAAGTCCAGACGATCCCGTTAATGATAATGAGCAACCGCAGCAAATACGAAGGTCATCATGAATTCCAAAGCCAAAGAAACTGCATGACTTCGTAACTTACTAGTCTAAACAGTCAACTGAGTCTGAGCCTTCGACATTAGACTAAGTGATGATGTCAGACAACGCTGAAAACTGGCTGAAGGCAATACAAGATTAGTTACAGTCCCACAACGAGAGCCGCACGTGGGAGTCTGCTGATTTACTTTCAGATAAAAAGCCATTAAAAGCAAAATAGGTATTTAAAAAAAAAACAAAGATATGAAAGGTCTAATTGTACGCTATAAAGCATAGCTAGTGATAAAAGGTTGTGCTCAGAAGCAAGGCCTGGACTATGATGAGACATATGCACCAGTCATGAGATACACTACTGGCCATTAAAATTGCTACACCACGAAGATGACGTACTGCAGACGCGAAATTTAACCGACAGGAAGAAGATGTTGTGATATACAAATGATTAGCTTTTCAGAGCATTCACACAAGGTTGGCGCCAGTGCCGACACATACAACGTGCTGACATGAGGAAAGTTTCCAACCGATTTCTCATACACAAACAGCAGATGACCGGCGTTGCCTGGTGAAACGTTGTTGTGGTGCCTCATGTAAGGAAGAGAAATGCGTACCATCACGTTTCCGACTTTGATAAAGGACGGTTTGTAGCCTATCGCGATTGCGGTTCATCGTATCGCGACATTGCTGCTCACGTTGGTCGAGTTCCAATGAGTGTTAGCAGAATATGGAATCGGTGGGTTCAGGAGGGTAATACGGAACGCCATGCTGGATCCCAATGGCCTCGTATCACTAGCAGTCGAGATGACAGGTATCTTAACCGCATGGCTGTAACGGATCGTGCAGCCACGTCTCGATCCCTGAGTCAACAGATGGGAACGTTTGCAAGACAACAAGCATCGTGTTGAAGCTGCATGGGCAGCTGTACCTGAACACGCCATCCAAGCTCTGTTTGACTCAATGCCCAGGCGTATCGAGGCCGTTTTTACGGCCAGAGGTTGTTGTTCTGGGTACTGTTTGCTCCGGATCTATGCACCCAAATTGCGTGAAAATGTAATCGCATGTCAGTTCTAGTATAATATATTTGCCCAATGAATACCCGTTTATCATCTGCATTTCTTCTTGGTGTAGCAATTTTAATGGCCAGTAGTGTATAACTCATTAAGGTATTTATTTGCTATGGCTGCTAAATATTATCTTGACATTGATCACTTAGATGTCGCCACAGCTTTCTTACAAGCTAACTTACATGAAGAGATTTATGTGAAAGTTCCAGAAGTAGATCCAGTTACAAAGACAGTGAAAGATACTGGTGTAAAAAGACTGAAAAAGGCAGTATATGCAGTGAAGCAAGGCTGTCGCTGCCGGAACTGGAAATTAGATCGTACATTATTGAATCTCAACTTCAATAGGTCAACAGCTGATCCTTGTGTCTATTATAAAAATCAAGGTTCAGAAATTTTAATAGTTGCTGTTTATGTGGATGATATGCTCATTTTTAGTTACAATTCACAAGACTGAGATGCTTTTAAAAACAAACTCAGAGAAAAATTTAAGCTGAAAGATCTTGATGAAGCTACAAACTGTTTAGGCATCCGAATTACTAGGAACCGCAAAGAAGGTTATTAGTGGATGGATCAGACACACTATGTGGAAAAAAGTCTCAACAGATTTAATATGAAAGAGTGTAACCCAATATGTACACCACTGGACAGTAGTGAGACGCTTTGCCCATGATATATGTCCGAAAACAGAACAAGAGCAAGAAGCTATGAAGAACATACCCTATCATGAAGCAATAGGTAGTTTACTGTATGTTCAATGTGGTACAAGTCCGGACATAGCCTGTCTGATAGGAATTGTTAGCCGATTTTGTAATAATCCAGGCATACCGAACTGATAAGCAGTCAAAAGAATCTTCAGATATCTAAAAGGTACTTTTGTTTTCTAAATCATAGGGCTGCCACATAATAGGTTACTGTGATGCCGATTGGACCGGAGATTCTGCAGACAGAAAGTCAACAACTGGATATATCTTTAAATCTCCAGGAGTAGTGATATCTTGGCAGAGTAAGAAACAGCCAACTGTGGCCTTATCTGCAACTGAGACAGAATATGTGGCTCTGACCTCAGTATGTCAGGAGGCTCTATGGATTCAATGGCTACGCAATGAAATATTACCAAACCCCAAAAAAGACCCTATCAAGCTATTATGTGACAACAAGGCAGGAATTGATCGGTATAAGACTACGGCTATAAGAGTCGAACCAAACATATAGATACAACATACCACTTCATAAGGGAAAAAATAGAGTCCGCTCAAATTACTGTGGAGCACAAACCTTCAGACCAAATGCTGGCAGATATGATGACAAAAGCTCAGACGAAGGCGCGCCATCATCTGCTGCTGCAAGATTTTAGACTGAGAAAGTAGTTTTTTGTTGTGTGTGTATCATTTTTGCAGGCATAATTCTAGTAGGGATATGGGATTTTAGAATCTATGCCTCCCTGGTGTGTGAATATCTTTTGTGCTGCTATGGGCAACTATGGACACTATGATTTGTTTTATTCCGTGTATTGAGATCTTTATGTGTGTAATTCATGTAGCTTGTTTAATGTATTAATAAATTGTTCCAACCAGAAACCGCCCGCAAATTACTCTGCTAACAGAAATAGTCTGAACACTCTGTGATCCTGGTCCTTTATAACAACCCGAGAGGCCAAGGTCGTTGCTAATTTACACACCAGCCACATCGATCTTGGTGTAGTAGTACGCAGTATTATGAGCAAAGAACGACAAAAACCATTGGGAAGATAACAAATTCTTTTAAAATACTGTTAGCTTCCTCTGTAAAATAACAACAACAGATAGCGAAGTAGACATGAAGTCATGTTATTAAACGGCTCACAAGCTGCTATGTTTTTATGTAGTACAGTATTTGTTTTTCACATCATTATAGTCAATATACGCATTTAACAGATCAATGGATTGATTATATGTACTATCAACCATTATTAAAGAATTTAACGGCACACATACAAATAGCATATGTAATTTCTGTGTTTATACTTCCTCTAAACACAAATCGATTGTCGTAAACTCGATTAGTGACCCGTAAATCGATATATGTTACCATCGCTACTCGGTTGTCGTCTGCCGAAACCCGAAAGAGTGAGGTTGTATGCGGCAGAAGTTACTGCTCTGGGAGAAAAAAAATAACATGCTAGCGAATATTAGAAATGTTTCTCAGTTATTAGTAAGTGTATCATTCAAAACGTACAAATTCTTTTATTTGAGCTGATATCAATATTGGAGACAGTATGTTTAACTCATTTTTCGTATACAATTGTGCTAACTTTTAATGGTGCACCTACACATTCATAATGCTTCTAGTTTAACATTCCTTGCATGCTTTTATACGTCCATTCGCAAGCTATAATCGTTCGACCGGACTCTTACGGATCATTTTCTTGTTTAAGAAAAGCGTCTATTTCCTTTAAGTCTTCGTTGTGGTGTCACAGAATTTTATATATTCCTGGCTATGTCTTCCCACATCGTACATTTCCAGGTGCACTAATCAGTTGGAGTGTATATTAAGTGTATCTGATTGATTGCTGTCCCAAATCACATTTTTTGATGACACAGTTATACAATCTAGTAAATACCTAAATAAGACCAAGAACTCTCATGGATATGACGGGGTATCTAGCAGAATACTGAAGTATTGTTCTATGTATGTTAGCCCAGTACTTAGCCATATCTGTAACTTTTCCTTTAGGAGTGGTCGGTTTCCTGATCGATTAAAATACTCGGTAGTGAAGCCACTTTATAAAAAGGGAGACATTGATAATGTTGACAATTTTAGACCTATTTCTATGCCATCGGTGTTTGCTAAAGTTATCGAGAAGGTTGTATATACAAGGTTACTGGAGCATTTAAATTCACATAATTTGCTGTCAAATGTTCAGTTTGGTTTTAGAAATGGTTTAACAACTGAAAATGCTATATTCTCTTTTCTCTGTGAGGTTTTCGACGGATTAAATAAAAGGTTGCGAACGCTAGGTGTTTTCTTTGATTTAACGAAGGCTTTTGACTGTGTTGACCACAAAATATTACTGCAGAAGTTGGACCATTATGGAGTAAGGGGAGTAGCTTACAATTGGTTCGCCTCTTACTTTAAGAACAGAAATCAGAGGGTAATTCTCCGCAATATTGAGAGTGGTAGTGATGTTCAGTCCCAATGGGGCACTGTTAAGTGGGGCGTTCCCCAAGGGTCGGTGCTGGGGCCACTGCTGTTTCTTATTTATATAAATGATATGCCTTCTAGTATTACAGGTGATTCAAAAATATTTCTGTTTGCTGATGACACCAGCTTGATAGTGAAGGATCTTGTGTGTAATATTGAAACAGTAACAAATAATTTAGTTCATGAAATAAGTTCGTGGCTTGTGGAAAATAATTTGATGCTAAATCACAGTAAGACTCAGTTTTTACAGTTTCTAACTCACAATTCAACAAGAACTGACATTTTAATCAGACAGAATGGGCATGTTATAAGCGAGACGGAACAGTTCAAGTTCCTAGGCGTACGGATAGATAGTAAGCTGTTGTGGAAAGCCCATGTTCAGGATCTTGTTCAGGAACTAAATGCTGCTTTATTTACCATTAGAACAGTATCTGAAATAAGTGACACCTCAATACGAAAAGTAGTCTACTTCGCATATTTTCATACGCTTATGTCGTATGGTATTATTTTTTGGGGTAATTCTTCTGATTCAAAAAGGGTATTTTTGGCTCAAAAACGGGCTGTTCGAGCTATATGTGGTGTAAGTTCGAGAACCTCTTGTCGACCCCTATTCAAAAATCTGGGAATTCTGACATTGCCCTCACAGTATATATTTTCTTTAATGTCGTTTGTTGTTAGCAATATTAGCCTATTCCCAAGAGTTAGCAGCTTTCACTCAGTTAATACTAGGCAGAAATCAAATCTGCATGTAGAATGCAGTTGCTTGACTCTTGTGCAGAAAGGAGTGCAGTATTCTGCTGCATCCATTTTCAATAAGCTACCACAAGAACTCAAAAATCTTAGCAGTAGCCCAAACTCTTTTAAGTCTAAACTGAAGAGTTTCCTCATGGCTCACTCCTTCTATTCTGTCGAGGAGCTCCTGGAAGAGCTAAAAAATTAAGCAAATTCCAGTGTTACATTGTTGATTGTCTTCATTTAAACTTATGACTTGTCACCTGAATATGTTTTTTTTTCTATATTTCATTTTATCTGTTTCTAATATCGTGTTATAATTTCATGTATTGACTCGTTCCATGACCATGGAGATTTCTCCTTAATTTGGTCCCACGGAACAATAAATAAATAAATAAATAAAATAAATAAAAGAAATTATTGTGCTGATTTAGGTCAGGTAGTTGAGGAGTATGAGGAAGACAAGTCACGTTTGGTACAAATCCAATCTAATATTGCAGAAGCTTGAGATTGAAATGATAAAGGGCATTTTAATGAAAATGATGGAGATCACCACCATGTATTCTCTTAATAATGGAGACAATGCCGTTGTGGAATCCTAGAGAATATTTTAATGTCAAGCATTATTATGTTCTTGGAAAAAAAAGAAATTTCTCTAAAAGAATCAGCACAGATTAAGAAAATAACACTTGTATGAACACAGCCTTCTTCGTATATACACATCTTGCAAATAATAGATGCAAGTAAACAGATGGATTCAGTCTTCGTAGATTTCAGAGAGGCATCATCAATTACTAACCAAGATATTATCAGAGTATGTTCATAGGCATGCGATTGCCTTTGTGATTATTTGATTAATAGAAACCTGTGTGTTTTATGGGACAGTGATAATTCTACATAAACAATGTAACATTGAGTGTGACCCAAGAAAGCGTAATGGGACCTCTAATGTTCTCTGCAGGAAGTTGTAATTATTGGATGATCATAAGGAATTGCAGAAAGACTTGGACAAAATTTTTATTTGTAATCAGCAGCAACACTCTTTAAATCTGTATCATTACAAGATAATGCCTGCAACAAAGAGAGAGAACCTGGTAGTATTTTATTACAAAATTATATTTGAACATCTTGAGCACATCACAGTGTGCAAGTATTTAGGAGTGATAGGAAATGGGACTATCATGTAAAAATCAGTATTGTAGAATGCGATGAAAGGCTTAGATTTCTTGGACAGTACAACAAATGTAGGGAATTATTCCAGTCTTTGGAGTCCTTGCCAAGTAGGCATGAAATAGGCATTGGGTGAACTCAGAGATGTGCTGCTAGGTTAATTGTGTATGCTATATGAAAGTGCAAGGTGAATAGTTGAGGAATGAATATGAATCTTTGGAAGGAGGATGACATAGTTCTTGTGATGAAACAATGTTGGGTAAATTTAGAAGACTGCGACAATTCTGCTTCTGCCATTGTATATCTTGTGTAGGGATTATTTGAATAAGATAAGTTAGTTATTTTTGTGTCCCGTAGATCTTTTGCACCATAAATTATAACAATTTGGAACAATTCATTTTACAGTCTTTACAAATTAATTTGTAAATGTAGGTACATGCTGAAAATTTAAGCTTTTTATGTTTGTCGTTGGCTTCTGCACAACCATTGCCACCAGCATCCTTACCACACCTACCACTGGCCCTGTTCTTTTCCCTTTGCATTCCAAATTTACTTAATTCATCTACTCCCACAGGATTTCTCCATGGTCTCTCTCTCTCTCTCTCTCTCTCTCTCTCTCTCTCTCTCTCTCTCTCTCTCTCTCTCTCTCTCTCCTAATTTTTCTTCTCACTCCCCTCCCTCCCCCCCACCCCTCTTAAAAACACACCTCCACTTCATGGTACAACACACACAGCTTCCCCAACCTGTGCCAAGGATAGCTGCCTGGTAAAATATTCAGATATTGTTCCCTTTTTACCACTTTGTCCCAGCTATCAACCTCCCTTCCATTGACCCCTCCCTTCCCCTCATTTTTTTCCAACTTACTCCTCCCAACTTGACCACTCACCTCAGTCATACTGCAGCATCAAAACACGGTAGCCATGCATGTGTTGTGGTTTTTTGTTATTTAGCTCTGAAGGACATATCTAGAAATTTGATTAATGAGTTTAAGCTTCTTTTCATGTCTGTTGATCATTCAGTGCTTAACTATACAGTGAGTGGTTATCTCTCCTCCAACATTGTGTGTGTTCCAACCAGGACTTCCTGGTATCGTACGAATTTGTCAACAGAGTCCTGAATCAACAACTTCCATTCTCAACATGAATGATTCAGAATTACTTATTAAGAATTTGTAACATGCCTTCTATATGACAGGTGATTCTAAAGTATTTCTGTTTGTTGATTGGTAGCAAAGGATGTTGAGTGCATCACAGGCAATGTATCAAATAGTGCAGTTCAAGACATAAGTTCTGGCTTGTGGAAAATAAATACTTTCTAAGTTTCAGTAAGACAGAGTTTTTACAGTTTCTAACATACAATTCAACTAAAACTGACATTTTGGTTACAAAGAATGGGTATATGATTAATGAGCCTGAACAATCCAAATTCCATAATGTTCAGTTGGATGGTTAGCTGTTCATGGAAAACCTATTTTCAGGATCTTGTTGAAAAACTGAATGCTGCTGTATTTCTTATTAGAACAGTATCAGCAATATGTGATAGTTCAACATGAAAATTATTCTGCTTATTTATTTTCATTCACATATGGCTTATATTCTGAGATAACTCTTCCCATTCAAGAAGGGTATTTTTGTCTCCGAAGTGGACAGTTCAAGCAACATGTAGTGTAAATTCATGAACCTTTTGTCAATCCCTGTTAAGGAATCTGGGAAATCTGACATTCAACTCTCAGTATCTATTTTGTTTAATATCATTTGTTGTTAACAGTGTGAGCTTCTTTCCAAGATCTGGCAGCTTTCACTCAGTTAATACGTAAACAGGAATCCAATCTGCATTTGGAATGCTCTCCTTGACTCTTATGCCAAAAGTCGTACATTATGCTACTGCATCCATTTTCAATAAGCTACCACAAAAATCCAAAATGTCATAGCAGTAATCCACACACTTTTAAGTCTGAACTGAAGAATTTTCTCATTGCTCACTCTAATTCTATTGTGGATTTCCTGAAGGAAAATAAAGTTAAGAAAATTCCTGTTTTTTATTGTTCTAGATCGTACTCAGCAGCTTGGCATCTGCATAGGATCCATGTAAATTTTATTTTATATACTAGCTTTTTACCACTGTCTTTGTCACTTATGTGTATGTCACTAATGGAAAAAAATTGCAACACCAAGGAGGAGTTTTGCAACATAAAAGTTGGTTGACATGTTTCTACATCTGAAAGATATCAATCTGTTTTTTGCCCATCAATAAAGTGACCCTGGTAGCACCACTATGAGGTTGCAAATCAGGTTTGCTTTAAATATGTGCTGTAACAGTCGTGAGTGTTAGTGCTGTGCTGTCCGAAAAAGACACAACCAGGGCAAAAAGCACACAGGTGCGAAGATGCCAGTGCCATAGAGACTCGCTACTTCAGCGAGTTCCACCAGTACCATGGGCAGCACTGAAAATGAAGATAGTGACTTCACCTCGGCCAATTGCCGGCTGAGTACAATCCGCCAACGACCGGATGACGACGAATGGAAGCCTACTAGGAAGATAGAAGAGCAGATCATTGTCCAGGGCTGACTTAGACAGGGAACGTCATTTAGAGAACTCTTAGAAGTGAACAGATAGTTGCTGTAAATGCCATTTGCTGTGTACTGTGAAGTTTACCTACGATTATTTGCACTTAGCCATGGAAGTCCTTTTTTTGTGTTATATTGCATGCAGTGTTGCAGACTTCATGATTCAACAAGTCACAAAGATAAGTCTATCTTTTAACTCATTTGCGTAACTTTGGCAGTAAGTTTGTTGGAGTGCTGTAGAACCTTCGTACTCCTATCCCCAGTGTGTAATAGTGGCAGGGAGAAATTGTCTTAGTGGTGTACTGCACCAGAAGCCATTTCGCGAACTCACAAACTCTGTCTACCGTAACAACAGTGGCAACTCAGTCTTCATAGTACCTAGCGACGAGGCCTTTACAAAATTGGTGACGAAGGTTTACAGAATTAGTTACCTCTGAGACTGGATGTGATGAGATGATGATGGTCAAGAATGCTTTTAAGGCAACAAAGACACCATTGTCAACAATGCACTGAGTTTGAACGAGGTCATGTAACAGGGCTGCGAGAAGCTAAATTTTCCTTCTGTAGTATTCCAGAAAGACTTGGCAGGAATGTGGCCTCTGTACACAATTGCTGGCAGTGGTGGTGAGGAGAATGTACAGTTGCAAGATCATCAGGCTTATTATGGCCATGTGGCAGTACCGAGATTGGAGACCATCATGTCAGGCTTATGGCTCTGGTGCGTCATACTACATCTGCAGGAGCACTGACGCAATGAACTGTTACTTCGAGGATAGCTCTGAGCCGTACGCACTATAGTGTGCATTCTACTGACCTCAAACTATCACCATTTGCGACTTAAGTGGTGTAAAGCGAGAACTCATTGGAAGGCACAGTGGAGGTCTGTCATGTTTCTGATAAAAACTGTTTCTGCCTCAGTGCCACTGATGGCCATATGTGGATTAGGTGGAGGCTAGTTGTGAGTCTGCAACCAACCTGCCTGTGTGCTAGACACAATGGACCTACACCTGGAGTGGGCTGTCATTTTGTATGACAACAGGAACACACTCATGGTTATTCCATACACTCTGAATGAAAATTTGTACATCAGTCTGGTGATTTGTCCTGTTGTGCTGCTGTTTATAACAGCATTCCAGTAGTTGTTTTCCAACAGCATAACACTTGCCCACATATCGCTGTTGCAACCTAGTATGGCTAGTGTGTCGACATGTTGCCTTGGCCTGCTCAGTCACCAGATCTGTTTCCAGTCGAACAGACATGGGACGTCACCGAATGACAACTCCAAAATCATCCATAAACAGTATTAACTACCCCTCGCACCAGGCATGGAACTTAACACCACAAACTGCATTCAGCACTGTACCACACAATGCTTGCATGTTTGCATGCAACAGTTGGGGTGTTTACACTGGTAATTAATGTACCACATTTGAAATTTGCAGTAGCTTATTCCATGCTTACATTAACTTGTGATCTTGCAATGTTAATCACTTAAATATGTTACTAGACAAATGTATTGCTGAAATTTCATCACTCTACATTAATTATTTTTTGATGTTGCAATTTTTTCCCTATCAGTGTGTATTGCATACATCTCGTCTTTCCCCCTCTTTCTGTCCATCTCATCCATTGCCTGCTGATCCCTCACTCTGTGCGTCTTCTGCTCCCCTCTCACTGTGCATCTACTCCTCCTTCCTCTCACCATCACCGAGCAAGGTGGCGCAGTGATTAGCACACTGGTCTCGCATTCGGGAGGACGACGGTTCAATCCTGCGTCCGGCCATCCTGATTTAGGTTTTCCGTGATTTCCCTAAATCGCTCCAGGCAAATGCCGGGATAGTTCCTTTGAAAGGACACGGCCGAATTCCTTCCCCGTCCTTCCCTAATCCGATGAGACCGATGACCTCATAGTTTGATCTTTTCCCCCAAACCAACCAACCAACCAACCTCTCACCGTCCATCTCATCCTGTCCCTGCCCCCCTCCTCTCTCTCTCTCTCTCTCTCTCTCTCTCTCTCTCTCTCTCTCTCTCTCTCTCTCTCTCTCTCTACATATATTATTAACTTTTCTGATGTTAGTTTCACGTATTGACATGTTCCGTGACCATGGAGATTTGCTCCTCAATTTGAGCCTCCAGAACTATATGTACACATATCGCTTACTTAACAAAAATTAATAATGATACACATAAAGTAGACATTGTGTGTAATTTCTTGCTTTTGAGCCAGGTAACTAGCAAAATGCAGTTGAAAATAAGCAAATTTATCAATACCATTCTGTACGTTTAGCATATGAGCAAAAAATAATTCGGAAAATATTATTTTCCATGCTTCCATCAGGTCAATACACACCCGTTTGAGTGATGTAATCAACAGTCCACAATGCTTTCTTCCACTGATCCATAGACCAGTGACACCATCATTTGTAGCACTGTGCATTTATTGGTGATTAGTGGCTTCTGAGCAGCAGCATGGTTATGAAATTAAATTCTGACCAATGAACTTGATCTTCAATATTCTCTGCTGCTTTGTTCTGTTTATTTAATGATTCGGATGTTAGCTTGCTTTGCATACTTTTACTACTTTCTGTCATAAGGACTTATCTTCTGAAGCAATGTATCTAAAGAAAATGAAGTATTTGTTCTACAAAAGTGACTAGTAAAAATATTTGATAAATTACATAAATGCACATCTTGGAAAACCCTCTTCACATAACTTAGAATCCTTATATTACTTGCTAGAACTTAGGTTTTTAATGATTCTCATGTCTTACAGTAAAAATGAGTCTGAGCTGTAATTTATATGACCACAATAGGAGGTATAACAAGTTTCTGTAGCCTTCTTTTGAAAGCTGATTTATCTGCCCAGATAACTATGTAAACACAATCACTAGATTACTACTTTCGGCAATATGGATTCCTATCCTCAGGTCTATAAAAAGAAAATAAGTCAATGTTACAGATTTACAGTCAAAAAATAAATGTTGTAGGGGATACACAAAAGCTCAATGCAAAAACCATACCCATAAAACTAGGCAGTGATAGTTACATCATACAATGCTTACACCACTTTCTCACATGAGGGCTATACAGTATGCTGTAAAATAACAATTCTCATAAAATTCTGCTCATATGGACAGATGCAATCCATTGACAACATATGATAATGAAAGCCTCTCATATATATGTCCTTTTTTCCCCCTAAGGTAAGTCTTTCCGCTCCCGGGATTGGCATGACTCCTTACCCTCTCCCTTAAAACCCACATCCTTTTGTCTTTCCCTCTCCTTCCCTCTTTCCTGATGAACCGTTGGTTGCGAAAGCTTGAATTTTGTGTCTATGTTTGTGTTTGTGTGTCTATCGACCTGCCAGTGCTTTCGTATGAAGTCACATCATCCTTGTTTTTATATATATATATATATATATATATATATATATATATATATATATATATATATATATATATATATATATATAGGGAAACATTCCACATGGGAAAAATATATCTAAAAACAAAGATGATGTGACTTACCGAACGAAAGCGCTGGCAGGTCGATAGACACACAAACACACACACAAAATTAAAGCTTTCGCAACAAACTGTTGCCTCATCAGGAAAGAGGGAAGGAGAGGGAAAGACATCATCTTTGTGAGTCTTTCCCTCTCCTTCCCTCTTTCCTGATGAGGCAACAGTTTGTTGTGAAAGCTTGAATTTTGTGTGTGTGTTTGTGTTTGTTTGTTTGTGTGTCTATCGACCTGCCAGCGCTTTCGTTCGGCAAGTCACATCATCTTTGTTTTTATATATATACAAAGATGATGTGACTTACCAAACGAAAGCGCTGGCACGTCGATAGACTCACAAACACAAACAAACATACACACAAAATTCAAGCTTTCGCAACAAACTGTTGCCTCATCAGGAAAGAGGGAAGGAAAGACGAAAGGATGTGGGTTTTAAGGGAGAGGGTAAGGAGTCATTCCAATCCCGGGAGCAGAAAGACTTACCTTAGGGGGGGGGAAAAAAGGACGGGTGTACACTCGCTCGCGTGCCCGCACACACATATCCATCCGCACATACACAGACACAAGCGGACATTGGTAAAGGCAAACTCTTTGCCATTTGTTCTATTATAAAATATATACGATTTGAACAAGAACAAAACGGATACATCCCGCAGCTTGGCACTTTGTAGTATAAAGCCATGTTGGCTGTGACAGAGTAACTGATGACTGGATCTGGAGTATAACGGAAGATAGTGCTGAGAGGAACCACTAGATGCCTCTTTGCACTGCCTGACGTGAATTACATATAATGTAATAGAGCCACACTTTTGTTTAACATTGGAAGTAACAGAAGAAATGCAATATCAAAGTAGTATACACCACATGATGATAATGGCAAAGTTTACACAAATTGTATACAAAAGAAACAGCACCCTGTAAACTGTTGGGGATGGCTACCTACAGCATCACATAAAAATTAGACAATGTGTGATGTAACAGTGATGTAAAATATTCCATACCTTAAGAAGTTCATGCAATACTACATATGTACTAGAATTAGTTTTAGGGGAAAACTAGACAGTAGACATTTAAAGTGGTATGAATTGTGAAATAGGATTTGGCCTCATTGGTCAGTTTCACTGCAAGCAAAGGATGATAATTAACAGCAATACAATAAGAAATTGTAAACGAAGTCCCTGCATAATGTAGGACATAAATATAAAATACAATTCCTGTATAAAATATTTTACTACAAATATGTACCAATATAAAACTACATATAAAAAATAACTTTTATTTTTTACTTTTTTATTTTCTCATTCTTTACAACAATCTTCCATTACTGTACGAGTTAAATGGTGGTTGATTTACAGCCATTAGACACCACTTCTAAGAATACATAGAAGATTATATAAGAGGGAAGTTAACATAAGTTACACTTACCAGCCGACTATGTTAAGTAACAGCAGTGATAGTTTTTCACATCCTACATCAGTTAGAATGAACAGCAAAATATTATTTTATGTGTAGTATTCACATTGTATCTGTGAGTATTCATGAGCTTATGACTTGTGTATGTATCAGTACCCTGTATTATAAGTATTATGTTGTTGTTATTGTCATAAGATCTATGATTTATGTAACACCTGTTGATACAGAGGCATTATGTAAATCACAATATTACCTTCGTAATGTGCTAACAATTTGATGAAATCTGAATACCCTCCTTACCTCAAGGCTTGGTTATACATTACATCTCAAGAGTGGTGTACTAATAATAAATCTGACTGACTGTCAATGGAAAACATTGGCTTCATCCTTGAAGCAACCACATGTTGCTGTCATCCATAAACAATGTAGACTTTATAAGTAGCAAGGATGGACTAATGACAATATTATGAAAAGGATAGTAGTTAATTGCTATATATCGGAGATGCTAAGTCACAGATAGGCAAGTAAGCTTTCAGCCAAAAATGCCTTCATCAGAAATAAACTACATGCATATACACACTCATGCAAACACAACTCACACATGACCACAGTCTCTGGCTGCTGAGGCCTTTTATTTCTAATGAAGGCCTTTTTGGCTGAAAGCTTACTTGCTGACAGTCTTCTTGTTGTGCCTATATGCAACTTGGCATCTCTGCTCTATGGTGAGTAGCAACTATCCTTTTCATAATTGTGGAAATGCTACTAAAGTGTACAAAACTGTTTGCCTTAACTCAGCTACTAATCTTTAGGTTATTGGCAGTTGCTCGTATTTTATTGTAGTGAGGTTGGTAATGGAACTATGATTACAAGAATCCTTGGGCCAGCACGCTGTTACGATGTAGCTCAAGGTTTAAGCCAGAGTACTCAAGTTACGAATATTAAAAATCTTCCAAGGACATCGAAGTAGGATAGTTGTAACCACATGGGCATAGGCTTCACAACGAACAGCACGTAAAGCACTACTTGGTAGGTAGTGTGAAGTCTGAATCAGGCCCACCATGAGGCCTAAATAACCTCCCAAACCAGTATAAATGATAAAAATATATATACAGAAAACTGGGAGAATGTTCTTTCCAGATACTTCTCTGTTGTAGGACATCATAACAAACTTAATCTTATCTTTGTTCTCATCCTGTATGTGGCTGTTATTGGTCCTTCATAATCTGCTCTGTTTGAGCTTATTGCAGATATTAGTTACTGTGTTTTCGTAGTATCCATTTGTGATAGCTATTTGTTTAATTGTGGCTACCTCCCTTTTTAATCAATGGATAACATAAGCAATCTGTGTTATACTGTGGATAGAAGATGAAACTAAGTTACAATATGAATATTAAATATAAAATAAATATTTTGCTGTTCATTCTGACTGATGTAGGATGTGAAAATGAGGTATCATTGCTGTTATATAACATAGTCAGCTGATAAGTGTAACCTATGTTAACTTCCAACGTAAATAGTCTTACTAACAAGGGAACCTCCCCATCACCCCCCCCCCCCCCCTCAGATTTAGTTATAAGTTGGCACAGTGGATAGGCCTTGAAAAACTGAACAAAGATCAATCGAGAAAACAGGAAGACATTGTGTGGAACTATGAAAAAATAAGCAAAATATACAAACCGAGTAGTCCATGTGCAACATATGCAACATCAAGGAAACCGTACGCGCAGTAGCGCCGTGGTCCGGTGGTTAGCGTGAGCAGCTACGGAGCAAGAGGTCCTTGGTTCAAGTCTTCCCTCAAGTGAAAAATTTACTCCTTTATTTTCGCAAAGTTATGATCTGTCCATTCGTTCATTGACGTCACTGTTCACTGTAATAAGTTTAGTGTCTGTTTTGCGACCGCACCGCAAAACCGTGCAATTAGTAGACGAGAGGACGTGCCTCTCCAATGGGAACCGAAAACATTTGATCGCAAGGCCGTAGGTCAACCGATTCCTCCACAGGAAAACGCGTCTGATATATTCTATATGACACTGGTGACGGCATGTGCATCACATGACAGGAATATGTTGTCGACTCACATAACTTGTACACTTGGCGAATGGATAAAAAGATTCTTCTACCTTGCCCGATTTAGGTTTTCTTGTGGATGTGATAATCACTCCCAAAAAACTGATGAAAACATAATAGTTTGTCACATAAACTGAAAATAAAATATTAAACTTTTCACTCGAGGTAAGACTTGAACCAAGGACCTCTCGTTCCGCAGCTGCTCACGCTAACCACGGGACCACGGCGCTCCTGTGCTCAAACTATCCTTTATGTTGCCTATCTTCCGCATGGACTACTCAGTTTACATATTTTGCTCATTTTTTCATAGTTCCGCACAACTTCTTCCTGTTTTCTCGATTGATGTGTGTTCAGTTGGTCAAGGCCTATCCACTGTGCCAATTTATAACTAAATCTGAGGGGGGGTGCGATGGGGAGGTTCCCTTGTAAGCATTCTCAGAAGTGGTGTCTAACAGCTGCAAACCAACCGCCATTTTACTCATACACTGAGGGAAGATTGTTGTAAAGAAGGACAAAATAAAAAAGTAAAAGGTATATTTTGTATGTAGTTTCATATTGGTACATATTTGTAGTAGAAAATGTTTTATACGTGAACTGTATTTTATATTTCTATCCTAAATTTTGTGAGGGTTTGGTATAAAATTTCTTACTGTATTGCTGTTAATTGTCATGCTCCACTTGCAGTGAAACTGACCAGTAAGGTCAAATCCTATTTCATAAATCTTTAAATGTTGACTGTCTAGCTTCCCCTAAAACTAATTCTAGGACATATACTATGTGATCAAAAGTATCCGTACACTTGGCTGAAAACGACTTAAAAGTTTGTGTCACCCTCTATTGGTAATGCTGGAATTCATTATGGTGTTGGCCCACTCTTAGCCTTGATGGAAGTTTCCACTCTCGCTGTTATATGTTCAATCAGGTGCTGGAAGGTTTCTTGGGAAATGACAAACCATTCTTCACGGAGTGCCGCACTGAGGAGAGGTATCGATTTTTGGTTGGTGAGGCATGGCACAAAGTCGGCATTCCAAATCATCCCAAAGGGGTTCTATAGGATTCAGGATAGGGCTCTGCGCAGGCCAGCCCATTACAGGGATGTCATTGTCGTGTAACCACTCTGCCACCGGCCATGCATTACGAACAGGTGCTCGGTCATGTTGAAAGATGCAGTTGCCATCCTGTAATTGCACTTAAACAGTGGGAAGCAAGAAGGTGCTTAAAACATCAATGTAGGCCTTTGCTGTGATAGTTCCACACGAAACAACATAGGGTACAAGCCCCCTCCATGAAAAACACGATCACATCATAACACCGCTGCCTCCAAATTTTACTGCTGGCACAGCGCACGCTGGCAAATAGCGTTCACTGGGCATTCGCCATAACACACTCTGTCATCAGATCACTACATGGTGTACTGTGATTTGTCACTCCATGTAACGTTTTTCCACTGTTCAATCATCCAATGTTTATGCTCCTTACACCAAGCGAGTCGTCATTTGGCATTTACCGGTGCGATGTGTGGCTTATGAACAGCTGCTTGACCATAAAACGCATGTTTTCTCACCTCCTGCCTAACTGTCATAGTACTTGCAGTGGATCCTGATGCAGTTTGGATTTCCTGTGTGATGGTCTGGACAGATGTCTGCCTATTATACATTACAACCCTCTTCAACTGTTGGCAGTCTCTGTCAATCAACAGATGAAGTCGGCCTGTACGCTTTTGTGCTGTACATGTCCCTTTATGTTTCCACTTCACTATCACATTGGAAACAGTGGACCTAGAGATATTTAGGAGTATGGAAATCTCACATACGGACGTATGACAAGAGTGACAATCACCTGGTCATATTCGAAGTCTGTAAGTTCCGCGGAGCGCCCCGTTCTGCTCTCCCACAATGTCTAATGACTACTGATGTCACGAATATGGAGTACCTGGCAGTAAGTGGCAGCACAATGCACCTAATATGAAAAATATGTTTTTTGGTGGTATCCGGATACTTTTGATCATATAATGCATGTTGTATTGCATGAACTTCATAATGTATGGAAAATTTTATATCACTGTTACATCACAAATTGTCCAGTTTTTATCTGATGGTGTAGGTAGGCATCCATGACAGTTTACGGAATGCTATTTCTTTTGTATAGTTTGTGTAAACTTTGCCATTATTATTATTATTATGTGGTGTATACTACTTTGATGTTACATTTCTTCTGTTACTTCCAATGTTAAACAAAAGTATGGGCCTATTACATTAGTTGTAATGACATCAGGCAGTGCAAAGTGGCATCTAGTGGTTCCTCTCAGCACTATCTTCTGTTATACTCCAGATCCAGTCATCAGTTACTCTTGTCACAGCCATCATGGCTTTATACTACAAAGGGCCAAGATGTGGGATGTATCTGTCTTGCTTGTGTTCAAATTGCACATATTTTATAATAGTAGAACAACTGACATGTCATTGTAATGCCTTAACTCTTTTATAGTATGTTTCTATTAAAAAAAATTTTATATGTGAGAGGTATTCATTATTATATGTTGTCATTGGATTGTATCCACCCATATGAATAGAATTTCGTGAGAATTGTTATTTTACAGCATATTATGTAGTCCTCAGGTGAGAGAGTGGTGTAATCATTGAATGATGTAGCTACCACTTCTTAGTTTTATGGGTATGTAATTTCACTGAGCTGTTGTGTATGCCGTACAACATTTATTTTTTGACTGTAAGCCTGTAACATCGGCATATTTTCTTTTTATAGTTTTCAGGTTGGCAATCCATATTGCTCAAACTAGTAATCCAGTGATTGTGTTTACAGTGCAACCTTGGCAAACAAATTGGTTTTTCGAAAGACAACAACAACACAAAATTATAGATCACCTCCTTTACTGATTGATCATGTCAGGTAACCATTACAAAAGTTTTCATTTACACTTTGCATTCCTGTATAGAGATAAGAATGGGATTCTACTCTCTAGTCAAAAAGATACAACAGTCTCCCATCAGAAATAACTCCAGAAATAGGGAATGCCAACAAATTAAAAGAAAATTAAAAACTTTACCCATAAACATGCTTAAGCATGTTGCTAATGGGATTATCTACATATTGTAAATAAGTAAACAGTTATTAACCTGTGTCTAAACTGGAATGGTTAATAAATTTAAAAATTTCAAAGCCTTTGCTCCATTGCCAGGTGATATTTTTGTTCTTATCTCAGCAGTATCATTTTCAGGAAAGCAATGATGTACACTATAAAAATATTGAAATTTATATCTGTGTTTGTAACAGCTTTTGATGGATTGACAAATTAGTACACTTCTTATGAGGTAGCATACTTGAAATTTTTTTTGTTCTTTGTAGAGAACTCAGTCTCTGAATGTCTCATCCACCCAGTTTTACAAGCTGTACCAAACATGTTACAAAGTACAGCATGTTCCATTTAGCTGATGACAGCCTGTGCAGCGCTGTAGATCCAAACAGCAAGTGCTCCATTGACTGGCGACCAGACGCTGTGTCGCCCATCACTGCTGCAGTACATGACTACGTTTAAAATATAAGCAAATAAATTTTGTACTCACCCATGTCATGCAAGGGGATGCTGGAACAGCTTGCCATTATTTTCCATGCATTTCTGACATCTACTCAAGAAATTTTTAATCACATGATGTAATTCTCTCTGAGATATTGATTTAATTGATTCACAGATATTATCCTTGAGTTCCTGTATCACATGAGGATTTGTTGTGTACACTTTGCTCATCACTGCACGCCACAAACAGAAATCACATGGAGTTAAATCAGTACCTCTAGAGGGCCAGATATTATTACTAATTACTCTTTCATTGAGCACATTGTGAATCCTGTTGAAAAACTGCGAAGCTTCATTCTCTTTCACTCAGCGAATTAAAGAACAGTCACAAAATGTTTTTCATGTGTCTTTCACTTGTAACTGTCATTAAAGAAATAGGCCTATTATTTTGTCACCACTAACTGCACACAACACTCCTATTTTATGGTTATGAAGAGGTTCCTCAAGAAGTACAACAGGTCTATCTGTGCTCCAATGTCAACAGTTTTGGGAGTTACCATACCTGTGTGAATGGTACCAAGTCTCGTCTGAAAACAGAATGCGGTAAGGATCCATTTCACAGTCATGCACTTGTTTTAAAACCCATTCGCAAAATTTAACCCTGTGCGTAGGATCACCAGGTTGAAGTTCTTGTACTACTGATACTTCATAGGGCCTTAGCCCAAGCATCTTAGCACCTCTTCGTACAGAGGTGTATGATATTTGTTTGCTGCAAAAGATGTCTAAGAGACATTTTGGGGAATTTTCCAGATGGTATGCAGTGTCATCGATATGAACTTCTGTGGGCACTGTACGTTGTCATTTACACTTCTTGTCTTGAACACTTCCCATTTCATGAAATTTATTCACTAATGTGTGAACTGCATCACAGCTCGGAACTTGAGCACCTGGAAACTTGTGTTCAATCTTTGAACAGTGCGAGCAGACTCTGTACGCACATACGAATTGTAAATAAACACTCCTTGTGAAATTGAATAATACACTCTTGCCATTGTTGCATTTGCGAACTTCATTGTTACACTCGTGATGCCTGTTTCATTGCTCAAATTACACTGGCCAACAAGACACCTATGTCTGTACAGTCTTTAGGCTAAAACCCGCAAAAAAAGTGGGGGGCGGGGGGCAATTGTGCGATCCTGTGGGACCCACTTGACCAACAGGCGCGGCTTCTGTGGCTGGCCTGCAATACTCTGGGCAGGTGGTCATCAGATAAATGGAACACCCTGTATGTTGCTTCTACTGGCCTTTTGACATAGTTCTTTGTCCGCTGTGAACTGTGAACCTTGCTGAGACTTGGGTGCCTCAGTGATACAGATAACTATTGTAGATGCAACCACAATGGAGGAATAGGCCAGGCTAAATTATGGTTCCTGAAGAGAAACAGCCTTTTCAGAAGTTGGAGGGGCTACTGTTCGGCCTAATGACAGTAGCATCCCTTTGGATAAAATATTCAGGAGGTAAAATAGTCCCCCATTCGGATCTCCTAATTGGGACTACACAGGAGGATGTCATGATTAGGAAAAATAACTGTCAGTCTATGGATCAGAGTGTGGAATATTAGATACCTTATTTAGGTAGGTAGGTTAGAGAATTTAAAAGGGAAATGTGTAGGTTAAATTTAGATGTTGTGAGAAATTAGTGAAGTGTGGCAACAGTAAAAACAGAGACTTCCGTTCAGATCAGTACAATGCTATTTATACAAAATCCAATAAGGGTAACACAGGATTAGGCCTACAGTGAATAAGAAAATAGGAAATTGGATAAGCTACTATGAACAGCACAGCAAACACATTATCATAGCCAAGGAAGACATGAAGCCAACACCCACCACAGTAGTACAGCTGTATATGCCAAGTAACTCTGCAGATGATGATGATGATGATGATGATGATGATGATGATGAAAGGATTTCTAGTGAGATAAAGGAAATTATTCAAATACTTATGAGATGAAAATTATATTGTGATGGGTGATTGGAATTTATTAGTAGGAAAAAAAAAAGAAGAGAACATGGACTGGAGAAAAGAAATGGCAGAGAAAACTGCCCGATAGAATTTTGCACAGAGCATAATTTAATCATTGCTAACATGTGGTTTCATGAATTGTGTCTTGAAAAGAGTTAATAGATGAACATCAGCAAAAGTAAAACAAGGGTAATGGAGTGTAATCAAATTCAATTAGATGATGCTGAGGAATGAGATTAGGAAATGAGAAACTAAAAGTAATAGTTTTGCTACTTGGACAGAAAAATAACTGGTGGCCAAAGTAAAGTAAAGAGGATATACGATCTAGGCTGCCAGTAGCAAGAAAAGCATTTCTGAAAGAGTGGAATTGTTACAGCTAACATAAATGTTTGTATTAGGAAGTCTTTTCTGAAGGTTATTATCTGGAATCTAGCCTTGTACAGGAGTCTGTTGTGGACAGTAAGTAGTTCCAACAAGAAGCTTTTGAATTGTGGTGATATAGAAGGTGGTTAGACTGAATAACAAACAAGGAGGTACTAAACTGAATTGGGGAAAAGATATATTTGTGGCATGACTGTACTAAAATAAGGGGTCAGTTGATATTATTCATCCTGAGGCATCAAGAAACTATTGATTTGGGGTAGTGGAAGTAAGTGTGGGGGATACAAATTGTAGGAGAAAGCCAAGGTTTGAATGCAGTTAGCAAGTTCAGTAGTTGCGCAGAGATGAAGAGACTTGCACAAGATAGACTAGCACTGAGAGCTGCATCAAACCAATAAAAAATTTTAAAAATATTTTGTGTCATGTAATATTTTGTGTCATGTAATATTTTGTGTCATGTAATATTTTGTGTCATGTAATATTTTGTGTCATGTAATATTTTGTGTCATGTAATATTTTGTGTCATGTAATATTTTGTGTCATGTAATATTTTGTGTCATGTAATATTTTGTGTCATGTAATATTTTGTGTCATGTAATATTTTGTTTTTTGTGTCATGTAATATTTTGTTTTTTGTGTCATGTAATATTTTGTTTTTTGTGTCATGTAATATTTTGTTTTTTGTGTCATGTAATATTTTGTGTCATGTAATATTTTGTATAGACACCTTTTATTAACCTGACTCGTTCCACCTCATTAAGAAGTGTCATATTCATGATCTATGGAACAAGTACTAATCTAATCTAATGTATTCAGACTGAAAACAACAATAATATGTACATAACAATAAATTTCAAAACAGGATTTGCATGTTAGTGAGACTTGTACATAGTTTACTTTACATATAAAGTACTCCAAAAGTGTGTTGCTCTGCCCATATATGTGGGGGTAGATCAATTCGAATTAGAGAATGAAGGAACAAAACCTTACAAAAAAACAAAAACAGCTTTACTGTGAAATAGAACAAACCAATAATCAAAATAAAGGAAATCTATTCAAAAGTGCACACCTGTGAAATAAAAATCTGTTACTGGGTAATTTTCAGTACTGTGTTGCTCCATTCCATGCTCAGACACTCTTTGGCACACCGTCTACAGGGTTTTTGAGGTATTACTACATGATGCTGTCCTGATCTTGGACAATGGCTGTTCTGGAGTCACGGAGGTTGTGAAGTGGTTTCCTGCAATAACATGCTGTGAGTTTCACTTTGTCCCAGGCATGCTCAATTGTTCATCTCAGTAGATACAGCACACCATTCCATTCCGTTGATTTCTGCTTCATGAAGAAATGTGTTCAGGAGATGGGCGCAAGTATGGTCCTTGTCCCAATGGTGTGCAGTCCTAAAATTACTCTCTATAGTAGTAGTGTCCACAGTGTGCTCAAAAGACGTGTGTGTCTCATCTGTCTGATGCAGCTCTTGACAGCTTGGCAATGCAGTACATATGCAGGTTGTGTTTAACTTCCAGAACAAATTGAAACTAAAATATTCACTCATTTAAAATGTCTGAAGAAAATTATTGAACTCCTTAATGGAGTTAAAGTGGAAACAGAAAATTTATGTAACATGCCTGACCTTGCTGAAGAAATGAATGGCAATTGTAGACACTTAAATGTTCAGTTTCATTCATGAAAAAACCATTTGCTGTTGATTTTGTGGGCTGGCTCTACTGTTTTACTACCACTTATAAATTAGTCAATTCATGTAGTTTGAGCTGATGGAATTGCATGAGGATGATGGGTTGAATTGAAGTGGTTCTTCAACTACTACATTTTGGATAAAGTTTCAGAAGAAAATACCTACTGACTAAAGAGTGTGCAGAGAGATTGTACTAAATTTGTGTGACCTTTTTGTATGTGAATCACTGTATTCAACACTGAAGTTCTTTTAATGTAATTATTGCTTTGAATTGATGAACAGTTAAGTGAAGTTACACAAACTGTGTTCACCAGTTGTCAACCAGTTTTCAAACAGCCACAGCAAACCTTAACACATGTAAAGCACATTACAAAAGTAATTTTTATATACTGTTGTTCAATTATGATACTTAATTAAATCTTTCTTCATTACTGTTAACAGCTAG
Organism: Schistocerca nitens; assembly: GCF_023898315.1. Classification (NCBI taxonomy): domain Eukaryota; kingdom Metazoa; phylum Arthropoda; class Insecta; order Orthoptera; family Acrididae; genus Schistocerca; species Schistocerca nitens. The sequence continues at coordinate 922,858,981 of NC_064617.1, read as the reverse complement.
TCTTTTCAAATCAATTGCATAAAGAGGCTTCTTCCAGTTACAATGTTAGTAGCTAACCTTGCTCTATAGTAAATAGAAGACATCTGAGATGCATACATGATAATGGACCAAAAATGGCAGAAGAAATTATCTGCAGAACACGCAGAATTGCATGCTTGAGATAGGTGTTACTATCTGGCTGCCTCCATACTTTTATATAGTGATGTTCAGCCATAGAGGAATCCTGCACTTTTTAGTGAAGATACTCTGATACCATTGTTCCAGGTTATATTCTAGCTGTTCTTGTGCTCATCTTCAAACATCACAGTTCTGGGATTTGTAGTATTACTTGTAATGGATGCCTATTTGCCAGATTGATCATGGGAGATGGTTGCATACTGTCTGGGTTGAAACAGCCCTCCCAGTTGCTTCCAAAAAGACAGCTAGCATTTCTGTCACATTCTCCGTGGTCCACATACTGGCCACAGTTCGTAGATAGCATTCGTTAGTGATTGTGGGTGACAAGTGATTTTGACGTCTTACTCACCAGTTCGATGGGTTTAATTTAATCTATTCTTGCCGTAAAATGACAACATGCACATAGTTAATGTGAAATGACCTTCCAAGGTATATTGACAGACAGTTGTGTGTACAGGCCACATTTTCCTGTACTCAGCTGAAGACACAGTCATGTTCTGAGAATGCAGGCTTACCTTTACCTTCATTAAATGTGTAGCTACATGTAGCAATTCACTGTGGTCGAAAGAGAATTCATAAAGGGGTTTCTGGACAAAACCTAAACTATGTAAGTCATGAGGGTGGTTCAAAACATTTTAGTGTGGTTTGTTTCATGAACATACTTCATTTTTTAATTACTTCACATCAGTTATGATTGTTTTATTGATACTAATTCATTATGAGCCTGATTGTCTTCCCCCAAGTTAATACATGATCTTGCATATGCAAGTAGAGGAGAGAGCTTTGAAAATATCCAATTTTTGAAAATGTAATATAATTGGATCAATAAAAAATTGACTCACCAACTGACAACAGGAAAAAACATTCATAAAAGTTGTGAAAATGTGCAAGTTTTTGGAGCCAGCAGCTCCTCCTGGCAGAATGACTGGAGCAAAAGGAAAGAGTTGGAGAAAAACGACTGGTGTGGTTTAAGAGATGTGTTTACTTGTGTCTGTGGACTATTCTGTACAATAGTATTGGACATGTTATGTTTACATGAAGTTTGAAAAATTACAAGTTTTAAAATTACACAACTAAATATATCAGTAAAAACTGGTTTCTTCAAAAATAGCCTCTAAAATACAAGCATCTAAAAAATTTAATATATGTAGATAATCACCAAAGATTAAAGTCACTTTATGCTCTCTGAATCTTTTTACATATTTCCACAGTTACATACGAAACATTACATTAATTTTTTGCTTCAGGATATTCTTCAACACTGTATGAACAAGTTTTAATCAAGCGACGTTTTATTTTATTTTTGAAAATGGACATGTTTTCTGTTATCTTTATGTAGTTTGGCAAACTGTTGTACAGAGGGCATCCTGATTTTAAAAGCTATTTGTCAGTTAATCTGAGCCATTTCCTTCAATATGATAACCATTTTTATGGGGAGAGTTACAGAAAAGTCACCCAGAACTCCAGGTCAGGTGAGCCACAATGAGAAGGAAGACTGACTGATGGGGAATTCACCAGATTAGATTTGTAAACTTGAAAGCTTAAAGGTGGAAGGGTAATAAGCAAGACAGAGATCACTGACAATACATGGATTATTTACAAAACATCATACAAGTGACTACCACCAAATTATCAGTTAGGATGAATGGGTGTAGACAGGTGGTGTGTACTAGCAACACACAATATCCTGTTGCAGATCATGCTCTACAGCCTGACAGCCATTACCTTGGTGCCTGTTTCATCACACATGCCATCTGTTTCTCTTGTCTGACACCAGTTTCTCAGAACTCCCTAATAGGTGGGAACTGGCATCACAACATGTCCTTGGTTCTCGCCACCAATCTGGCCTAAATTTTTTCGGTCTCAGCATTTATTTTCTCTCACTGTTCCTTATCTTCACTCTCTTTTGGTTTTCTGTGTCTTCTTCATTGTCTGATCTATTCCCCCCACCACCACCACCTGTCTACCACGCATAATGCACTTAGCTTTCCACTCTTATTAGCTCTTGCACCATGTGTTGTCAGTTTGTTGTCTTGCCTATTACCCTTTCTTCCACCTTTAAGCTCTCAGGTTTTCAAATAACATATCATGCAGTCCCTAACTATCAGTACTTCCTTTTCATCCCATCTGGTAAGTCTCTCCTGACCTAGATCCTGGGTGAATTTTCAAAACTCTCCCCATTTCCTAAACCTCGCCAGTTCTTCTTTCATTTCCCCTCAACCTTTCTGCCAGGAGGAGGAGCCACTGGCTCCGAAACCTTGCCCAGTTTGTATATCTTTTGTGCATGTTTTCTTGTGCTGCCATTTGGTGAGTAGATTTTTTCATCTGTCCAATTAGATTTTCAAGCAGAGGATATCTAATTTAAGTCAATTACATTCCGCTGCATATGAGGGGGGGGGGGGTTTAGGAAAGAAGTTTGTTTTGCTAAAGATCCATATAGCATTTACATATTCCTTGTCTAACTTGTGGTGTAGAATGTAATCTGACTACAGTTTTTGTTTTTTGCAAATTGAAGTGTCTAGAAACTTTGTACATTTTAGCTGTGTGTTGAATGGTCTGCGCGTTGAGCATTTTATATTTGTGTGTCCTGTGTGACACATTGGTTTCAAAAGCTGACTCGCCATATTCTTCAGTTGTAGGGCCGCAGTGTGTTCATTATATCTTATCTTCAGTGCTCTTCCTGTCTGTACAACATAGACACTGCTATCAGAAAATTATTTTGCCGACTCTCAAACTAAACTTGTGCTTCATCACTAATGATCTCACCATCACTGGAACATGAAATCCTAATCCCCTCTTCGCGTGCGCTCGTGCGCACACACACACCTGCCACCCTTTTCCTCACTTACAATGTACTACTGAAAGTGAAAGTTATATTTACTACCTTGAAAAGTTCTAGTAATCAAATTGATGACTCCACCTGTTGCTTTGTATAAATATATAAAAACAACTGTCTTTGTGTTTATTAATATGACTCTTGTTTTTCAGTGGCGGAATGGAAGAAGTGTCCACACTTCAGCAGCATCCTTAAGTGAAAACCTGTTTGTTGTAAGTATCATTGAGTTGTGCAATTGCTGTAATATTTTTGGCCACATGAAATGAATATAATGAAATGTGTCTGTTCTTATTCTCCAGCTTTCTTACTCTCTCGTTGCACCAAATATCTTTCTGAAAATCTTCCTTTCCCATCTCAATAACCAGCCCTCTTCCTTTGTATCTCTGTTGGTCCATCATGGATATGGGACAGCAGCTGGTCAAATATTTCCCAAAGAAAAACTGGCAAACTGACATATCTTTTCAGAAGATGACCAGTTTTGGTATCTCATTATTGCTCTTCAGCCATTTCATTAATGCCATCTTCAGGCCCGTAAGCACTCTATGTACAGCCTGTCAGGTATATCGATACTTGCATAACTGGAGCCATCAGTATCTGGATTCCATGAATTCGTTTTTGGAGTGTTTACTTCAAAGCTTTGACAAAAAGTTGTTTCACCTGTATCTGCTTCCAGTCCCAGCTTCTGCATCACTCCTTCTAGTTCAGCATCATTATCCTTCAAAGCTCTGATATTACTTGCAATTAATGCAACATCATCAGAATACACCACCATGTGAACCTGCTGGTTAAATATTTGTTGCCCCTGGGTTTGTTGACATTTACCAAATTACCTTCTCGAGTGCTATGTTAGAGTAGTGAGGAGATCATGTCCCCCTTCCCTACATGAAAGTCTCCTAACAAATGGTGTTCTATGCTGACCTTGTAAACAATTGCTTTGATTATCACTTCCATCAACCTCACTGATTTTAGTGGGATTTTAAAATCTTTCATATTGGAGAATCCTATTGCTGTATACTCTGTAATGTGCTTGTTTAAACCAGAGTACAACTGATGAGGTTGCTTGACATATTCATAAAATTTCTCAGCATTTGCGTCACTAAAAATATCTGATCAATAGTGGATCTATTTTTCCTAAATCCAGCCCGATAATCTCCCAGTAGTCTTTCCACACATTGTCTTCAGTAGGCTAAGATTTTAGTAAACATTGCATACATTACATCCAAGAGCAATCTCTTAGTAATTGCTGCACTCTGCTGTAATGGGCAGATTATTCCAGTGTTTCACTCCTTTGGAATATCTTCCTTTATCCACATTTCCTTTATTAAGTCATTGACAGCTGTCTCCATCTTCTTCCCCCAAATCCGTGGCATCTTCTCCTGTTGCTTTGTTGTTCTTTAAGTTTTTAGTTTCACACTTCACTTCCTTTAAGTCTGGTGGTTCAACTTCTTGCTTCTCTGCTTCTAATTCCTATTTCAAATCCAACTTCCCCCTTCCTCATTGAAGGCTTCCTTTCTGTTACCTTCCCATTTCCATCAAAGCACTCATCCTTCAGGCCACAAGTGGCCCATCGGGGCCATCTGCTCGTCGCGGCTACTTACTAATGTCCAATGCGGCTTTCGTCGCCGCCGCTCCGCTGTTGACCACCTTGTGAACTTGTCGACATTCATCATGAACAACTTTTTGCGAAGGCGCCAAACGGTAGCCGTGTTCTTCGACTTGGAGAAGGCTTATGATACCTGTTGGAGAGGAGGTATCCTCTGCACTATGCACAGGTGGGGCCTACGCGGTCGCCTGCCCCTTTTTATTGCTTCCTTTTTAACGGATCGAAAGTTTAGGGTACGTGTGGGTTCCGTATTGTCCGACGTCTTCCTCCAGGAGAACGGAGTGCCTCAGGGCTCCGTCTTGAGCGTAGCCCTTTTTGCCATCGCGATCAATCCAATTATGGATTGCATTCCATCTAATGTCTCAGGCTCTCTCTTTGTCGATGACTTCGTGATCTACTGCAGTGCCCAGAGAACATGCCTCCTGGAGCGCTGCCTTCAGCGTTGTCTAGACAGCCTCTACTCATGGAGCATGGCAAATGGCTTCCGGTTCTCTGAAGAGAAGACGGTTTGTATCAACTTTTGGCGATATAAAGCGTTCCTTCCGCCATCCTTACATCTCGGTCCCGTTGTTCTCCCTATCGTGGACACAACTAAGTTTCTAGGGCTCACGTTGGACAGGAAACTGTGTTGGTCTCCACATGTCTCTTATTTGGCGGCCCGTTGTACACGTTCCCTTAATGTCCTCAGAGTTCTTAGCGGTTCATCTTGGGGAGCGGATCGCACTGTCCTGCTTCGCTTGTATCGGTCCATAGTCCGATCGAAGCTGGATTATGGGAGCTTCGTCTACTCGTCCGCTCGGCCATCCCTCTTACGCCGGCTCAACTCCATCCACCATCGGGGGATACGTCTTGCGACCGGAGCCTTCTACACTAGTCCTGTCGAGTGTCTTTATGCTGAAGCTGCCGAGTTACCATTGACCTACCGGCGCGACGTACTGCTGTGTCGGTATGCCTGCCGGCTGTTGTCTATGCCCGACCACCGCTCTTACAAGTCCTTCTTCGCCGATTCTCTCGACCGTCAGTACAGGTTGTATGTGTCTGCCCTGCTGCCCCCCGGAGTCCGCTTCCGTCGCCTGCTTCGACAATTGGATTTTGCCCTCCCTACCACCTTCAGAGAGGGTGAGAGCCCGACACCACCTTGGCTCCAGGCTCCGGTTCGTATTTATCTCGACCTCAGCTCACTCCCGAAGGAGGGTACTCCGGCTGCAGTGTATTGCTCATGGTTTGTCGAACTTCGTGCTCGACTTGCCGGTCACACCTTTATTTACACTGATGGCTCCAAAACTGACGATGGTGTCGGCTGTGCCTTTGTCGGGGCCGCCACCTTTAAATACCGGCTCCTCAACCAATGTTCCAGCTTTACGGCCGAGCTTTTTGCTCTCCATCAGGCCGTTCAGTATGCCCGCCGCCACCGCCATTCATCGTATGTACTCTGCTCTGACTCACTCAGTGCTCTTCAGAGCCTTGGAGCTTCCTATCCGGTCCATCCCTTGATTCAACGGATACAGCAGTCCCTCCATTCTTTCGCTGATAATGGTGGTTCTGTCAGCTTTCTGTGGGTTCCCGGACATGTAGGAGTGCCTGGGAATGAGGCTGCGGATGCTGCAGCCAAGGCTGCAGTCCTCCTGCCTCGGCCAGCCTCCCATTGTGTCCCGTCATCTGACGTTCGTGGGGATGTATGTAAGAGGCTTGTGTCGTTGTGGTGGGATGCTTGGTCATCCCTCCAAGGAAACAAGCTCCGGGCAGTAAAACCGCTCCCAACTGCTTGGACAACATCCTCCCGAACATCTCGGCGCGAGGAGGTCCTTCTGACCAGGTTGCGGATTGGGCATTGCCGGTTTAGCCACCGCTACCTGCTCTCCGGTGACCCAGCCCCGCAGTGCCCTTGTGGTCAGGCATTAACAGTGCGCCATGTTTTATTGTCGTGTCCCCGTTTTAGTCAATTTCGTGTTGTCCTGTCCCTGCCATCTACTTTACCGGATGTTTTAGCTGATGACGCTCGAGCAGCTGCTCGTATTCTGCGTTTTATAACTTTAACTGGCTTGTCCAAAGACATTTAACCTTTTTACTTATTTTATCTGCATATTTGTCTGGTGTCCCCCCATCCCCTTGAGTTTTACCAGATTCCATGTGCTCTCACAACAGTGACTGGGCGCTAATGACCTCAGCAATTGAGCGCCCTTAAACCCAAACAAAAAAAAAAAAAATCTGCTCGGCGTGTAATCCTCAGCTGAGGAAGCGGATAGGAGGGGAATGTGGTCAGCACACTGCTCTCCCAGTTGTTATGATGGTTTTCTGTGACCAGACCGCTACTATTCGGTTGAGTGGCTCCTCAATTGGCATCACAAGGCTGAGTGCACCACAAAAAATGGCAACATCGCACGGTGGCCCATATGGTTCACCCGTCCAAGTGCTGGCCACACCCAACAGTGCTTAACTTCGGTTATCTGACGGGAGCCATGTATCCACTGCAGCAAGACTGTTGCCTCATTTCCATCAAGTAACTCAATAAAATACTCTTGCCATATTCCCAAAGCTTTGCTTTTATCTCCATCTTTATACTTACAGAAAACTGCTATCAATTGGTAACATGTCTTCAGTTCTCTAGATCTATCATAGAACTTGGGTATCTCATTATTGTCCCTCATTTCATGCAACTGCTGTATCTTCCTCCTTTTGTACTGCTATTTCTTCAGCCTGTGTAGCTTATTTGCTCATTTTCTCTTCTCTCTGTGAAGGGAGATGAAAATTTAATAGTCATGCATGACTGGAATTCGATAGTAGGAAAAGGAAGAGAAGGAAACGTAATAGGTGAATATGGATTGGGGGTAAGAAATGAAAGAGGAAGCCGCCTGGTAGAATTTTGCACAGAGCATAACTTAATCATAGCCAACACTTGGTTCAAGAATCATGAAAGAAGATTGTATACATGGAAGAAGCCTGGAGATACTAGAAGGTATCAGATAGATTATATAATGGCAAGACAGAGATTTAAGAACCAGATTTTAAATTGTAGGACATTTCCAGGGGCAGATGTGGACTCTGATCACAGTCTATTGTTTATGAACTGTAGATTAAAACCGAAGAAAACTGCAAAGAGGTGGGAATTTAAGGATCTGGATAAACTGACTAAACCAGTTGTTGTACAGAGTTTTAGGGAGAGCATAAGGGAACAATTGACAAGAATGGGGGAAAGAAATACTATAGAAGAAGAATAGGTAGCTTTGATTGAGGGATGAAGTAGTGAAGGCAGCAGAGGATCAAGTAGGTAAAAAGAAGAGGGCTAGTAGAAATCCTTGGGTAACAGAAGTATTGAATTTAATTGATGAAATGAGAAAATATAAAACCGCAGTAAATGCAGCAGGCAAAAAGGAATACAAACGTCTCAAAAATGAGATCGACAGGAAGTGCAAAATAGCTAAGCAGGGATGGCTAGAGGACAAATGTAAGGATGTAGAGGCTTATCTCACTAGGGGTAAGATAGATACTGCCTACAGGAACATTAGAGACCTTTGGAGAAAAGAGAACCGCTTGTATGAATATCAAGAGCTCAGATGGAAACCCAGTTCTAAGCAAAGAAGGGAAAGCAGAAAGGTAGAAGGAGTATATAGAGGGTCTATATAAGGACAATGTACTTGAGGACAATATTATGGAAATGGAAGAGGATGTAGATGAAGATGAAATGGGAGATACGATACTGCGTGAAGAGTTTGACAGAGCACTGAAAGATCTAAGTTGAAACAAGGCCCTGGGAGTAGAAAACTTTCCATTAGAACTACTGACAGCCTTGGGAGAGCCAGTCCTGACAAAACTCTACCACGGTGGTGAGCAGAATGTATGAGACAGGCGAAATACCCTCAGACTTCAAGAAGAATACAATAATTCCAATCCCAAAGAAAGCAGGTGTTGACAGATGTGAAAATTACTGAACCATCAGTTTAATAAGTCACGTCTGCAAAATACTAACACGAATTCTTTACAGACGAATGGAAAAACTGGTCGAAGCCGACCTCAGGGAAGATCAGTTTGGATTCCGTAGAAATATTGGAACACGTGAGGCAATACTGACCCTACGACTTATCTTAGAAGCTAGATTAAGGAAAGGCAAACCTACGTTTCTAGCATTTGTAGACTTAGAGAAAGCTTTTGACAATGTTGACTGGAATACTCTCTTTCAAATTCTGAAGGTGGCAGGGGTAAAATACAGAGTGCGAAAGGCTATTTACAATTTGTACAGAAACCAGATGGCAGTTATAAAGAGTCAAGGGACATGAAGGGTAAGCAGTGGTTGGGAAGGGAGTGAGACAAGGTTTTAGCCTCTCCCCGATGTTATTCAATCTGTATATTGAGCAAGCAGTAAAGGAAACAAAAGAAAAATTTGGAGTAGTTATTGAAATCCATGGAGAAGAAATAAAAACTTTGAGGTTCAGTGATGACCTTGCAATTCTGTCAGAGAGAGCAAAGGACTTGGAAGAGCAGTTGAACGAAATGGACAGTGTCTTGAAAGGAGGATATAAGATAGCAAAAGCAAAACGAGGATAACGGAATGTAGTCGAATTAAGTCGGGTGATGCTGAGGAATTAGATTAGGAAATGAGACACTTAAAGTAGTAAAGGAGTTTTGCTATTTGGGGAGCAAAATAACTGATGATGGTCGAAGTAGAGAGGATATAAAATGTAGACTGGCAATGGCAAGGAAAGCGTTTCTGAAGAAGAGAAATTTGTTAACATCAAGTATGGATTTAAGTGCCAGGAAATCGTTTCTGAAAATAATTTTATGGAGTGTAGCCATGTATGGAAGTGAAACATGGACGATAAATAGTTTGGACAAGAAGAGAATAGAAGCTTTCAAAATGTGGTGCTACAGAAGAATGCTGAAGATTAGATGGGTAGATCACATAACTAATGAGGAGGTATTGAATAGAATTGACCAAGAGATGAATACACTAAGCAGATTCAGAAGGATGTAGGCTGCAGTACGTACAGGGAGATGAAGCAGCTTGCGCAGGATAGAGAAGCATGGAGAGCTGCATCAAACCAGTCTCAGGACTGAAGACCACAACAACTACTGTACTCTTCCACTGCTAGATCCTTTGCACACTTCTTTTCCTCTTTTCTCTTTTAGATTACCAGTGAACACTCCCTTTCGAACTATTTAACTTCTTGTGGGATTCCTTCATGTACTACTTCTGAGGCCACATTGATGACTTGTTTTCAGAATCTACCATTTAGTTTCCACATCCCCCTCCTTCTATGTGTACTTCCTTGTTACAAAAGTCTTCTAATTTCTTCTTATATTCTTCCTGCTTTTCTTTAATGTGTGAACTTTTTACATTTTTCCCCTGCTGTTTTTGTTTCTTGGCATATCTATGTTATTTCTGTATCTTATCCACACAAATTAATGATCTGTCTTCGTCTGCCCTCTACAGCTACTAACTTCCACATCATCTGATAATCTCTATCTATTTCTATTATAACATGGTCTATTTGGCTTCTGATGAAGCTCAAGTACACTTCTTAATATCATTCCTTGGATGCCCTGTGCTTTTTATCATTGTGTTCCCACTGGTGAAGTCTGTCAGCCTTAGATAATAATCTTCACTGACTTCAAGCAGGTTTTCTTTTCCAGTTAAAATTTCTATACACTTTTCACATCATGCATTTGAACTTTGCTGACTCCCTCATCTAGTCTGGAGTAAAATACATCCTCTGCATCCTCCAGAGGGCATCATCATAACATTAAAAAATTTTGCCCTAAACTCCAAGAAAACAACCTAAAATTTTACAATTAAATTTGCCTTCATTGACTTACCATTGAGAAAGCTGGTACCAATATGGTCCATATTGTGTCTATTATATATCAGTAGTATAGGATTTCCCGATGCTATCATTCCATGTCCTTGCCTTTGTATTTCTTGTAGTTCTGCCATTTTCACTCTATACTCATCCATTTCTCCTCTAATTTCTTTCAGTTCGCCAGTTCTTGTAAGTGTGGTCACATTCCAGGCAGCTATCAGAATATCTATTTCCCTTCTTCGTAACCTTTCCCCTTATCAGGTTTTTTTGTCTTGAAATCTATATCCTTGCAAGTCCCATGTGTAGTATCTGCTAGAATTCCATTTTGCAAGGTGGAGTTGGTAGCCCTAGGTCCGAATCCCTTCCTTGGGGTTTACTCCACTAGGGTTGGCTTCCCTACACCTATAGAGCTACTCCTACCCAGTGCAAGACATGATTCATCTGGCTCCTCTGCCAAGGCTTGTCTGGTGTGGGTGACGCTGTCAGTAGCTGTGTTACTATTGGCACAGCCCTCAACTTTGCTGGATCACACAAACCCTCCTGCCTGGCAGTGAAAGTACCTTCGCTAAGGCTAGATATCTTGTGGGAGGGTTTTGTTCTATATGAAACAGTCATTTTCACATTTGTAGTACTTGTCCAGAAGATTTCTGGACCTTCAGTTTTGTTCTGCTGGCAAATGATTGTTATCGATGTCTTGTCTCTCCATGCCTTAAATTCTGGAAAAACAATATTATTTTTGCTGTGTGCAATTGACTTGTATTAGAATGGAAACAAGCCTTTTGAATAGATTTGTGTGTGGAGAGTATTACTTGTCCTAAACTGTCTGACATGTTTCTCAAGTGCTAATATATGCCCCACATAAAAGAAAACGTCATGGAGTTTGCAACTTGCCTGTCAATCCTCTTGAATTCAGTGTTCCACATTTTGCAGATGACACAATGAAGACCAAAGCTTTCATTCTAATACTCTGAGGTTCCCTTTTCTATAAAAGTTTCATTATATTTTGGGTACTGTTTATTTTATTGTTAGAAATAGCTCATATTCACTGTTAGAAAATTTTGAAAATTAGGCCCCTTGTAAAAGTTAATTACAATTTTTGTAGATGCCTATTTTACTTAGTATACGTTTTACATCTTAATTTGTGTTTTGTAATGGTTAAACATGCAGTTTTGTTTGGTATAAATAAAGATAAATTATGTAGTTATTTGCAATAAAAGAAAACACTAGTAGAGAAGAATGGAACCCTATTTCCAAAGATTATGCACATCACAGAATAAAGTTTTGCAATAGCTAATATTTATTTACACTTTGTAATTTCATGAGCAATTGCGAGAACATAAAATTATTTGCATTCTAATATCTAACATTTCCACCAGAATGCAAACAAATTTTATTGACACAATACAAATAGTTTTCATGTATTGTCCATTTCAACAGACTCTCAGCCACAATGTCACACCCTTTAATAAACAGATTTCATTCTTGACCTCACAACATTTTCTCTGAGAATGTGCAGATATATATCTGTGTGTTTTATCCTTGGTTGGTAGCAGTCCGTAGATGCCAGTTTTATTGCTCTTTTTTAAATGACATGTTCACAGCCAACTGTATCTTTTATTACAGTTCACGCAATTGCAATTTCAAGCTAAGATCATTATCAAGTGGGGAAGGTGCTGTAAAACTAACTCTAATAAAAAAGGGAAAAAAATTGTCTTTACTGTACTTTCATTGTCATGGTATATGAATGTTGTATTACTCCCATGTTGACAAATCTCAGGTTGCAGCTGTTGATGACCACAGAGATTCTTGCCCAGCTGATCATGTCAGCAGTGGAAATCATTACAATTAGCTGTTTGCACAAATTACATGTAATATTGCGTTTCTGGAACAGAAAATATACTCAGTGTCAGACCTCCTATCTACTGTATCATTGGCCCAGTCTGCACCACAGTATCTAGTTATTTCTGTGGAGTATTCTTTAGTGAAACATAGTTGCAAATTCTTGGTTCCCTGAAAATACCTTAAAACTTTTCACACTAAACCAATCTTGTTGAGTGGATCTTCCCAATGTTTATGTAACTTGCAGAATATGAAACATCAGGTCGTGTCACTTGTATGTTATCTCTTCTTTTATTAGATGACGCATTCATTTCAATGAGCGTTTAAACAGGTCCAGAATTTTTCAACACCTCATTGATGTGCTTTCAGTCTAGGACAACCACACCTGTTTTGTGGTTTCTGTTTATGTTCACACCAGTATGTTTCTTTGCTTCACCAATAATGCATAATTTCACTTTTAGCTTTTCTTAGATTTCTAGTCCAATTCACTGTTGGTTACCAGAAATTAGTGTATGCTCTATTCACACTAAGGAATAACATTACTGATTTGACAACAGAGTAATGTATGCAGGAAGCAATTTTTAATGTTTTGATTCCTATTTCAAGCAATGTATTATTCAACTTCAAATTCCACTGTTGGCCAGACTGCTTCAGACCCTACAGAGAATTAAGTAACAAACTTACCTGTGTGCCATTTGAGTACATCTCTTGTTGTGATGTAGGAAATTCTTGTAGGTTGTAGTTAGCAACCAAAGCAAAAAATAGCAAACTAAAGTGTACATTATAGCTGGTAAATATACTGTATCATAATCAGTAATCAGTGACTCGCTTTTGAAGATGTCCTTCAACTACTAATTGTCCAATATTGAATTATTTCCCCTTTTTATTCTAAACACACACACACACACACACACACACACACACACACACACACACACACACACACACCACCTGTGCCCTGATTGTCAGGTGAAGTGGATAGGGGAGGGGGAGGGAGAGAGAGAGAGAGAGAGAGAGAGAGAGAGAGAGAGAGAGAGAGGGCAGGAAGAGGGTTGGGAGGTAGGTAGCTAGTGGTTTGGAGGGGGCAGCAGGTTTGCTGGCTAGGAATACAGGGGGGAATGCTGCCAGGTGCACACATGAGGCATGTGATGCACAGGTGCCAGAGACAGTGATGTGTGGTACATCTACATCATACTCCGCATGCCACCTAATGGAGTGTGGTGAAGGGTATTTTCGGCTCCACTACCTGATCCCTCCACCCCTATTCAACTCCCAAATAGTGCATGGGAAGAATGATTGTCAGTAAGCCTTCGTATTGGCTCTAATTTCTTGAATTTTCTCCTCAGTCAATACACGAAATGTATGCGGGGGAAGTAATATGTTGTCTGACTAAACAATCCCATGACGAAATACATCGCTCTTCATTGGATCTTTTCTATCTCCTCTATCTGTCCAGGGCTCCAGCCCACGGCTTCCAGTTTTCAGCCGTAAAGTCGTGTGTCATGCACTTCTGCCAGCATCGTACTGTTCATCCGGAACCCGCACTTTACCTTAATGATGATCTACACACTGTAGTGGAGACATATCAATTCCTAGGACTGGTTTTCGATGCTCGATTGACTTGGCTCCCTCATCTTCGTCAGCTTAAGCAGAAGTTCTGGCAGCACCTCAATGCCCTCCGATGCCTGAGAAACACCGATTGGGGTGCAGATCGCTGTACGCTGCTGCAGCTCTACAGAGCCCTTGTCCAATCCCAAATTGACTATGGGAGTGTGGTTTATGGTTCGGCAGCACCTTCAGCATTACATTTACTCGACCCTTTGCACCACTGTGGGGTTTGATTAGCGACAGGAGCTTTTATGACGAGTCTGGTGACTAGCATACTGGTGGATGCTGATGTCCCTCCACTGCAGATCAGACGTGCGCAACTGCTCGCCAGTTACACAGCACACATTCATATTTCCCCTGACCATCCAAATTACTGTCTCCTTTTCCCACCCACGGAAGTCCATCTCCCACATTGGCGGCCCAGATCGGGGCCAACGATTGCGGTTCGCGTGCGGTCCCTTCTCACTGAACTGGAGTCCTTCCCTTCACCATCTCGACTTGCAGTCCGTTCACGTACGCCTCCATGGTGTACGCCTTGGCCGCAGCTTCGTCTGGACCTTTTGCATGGCCCTAAGGACTCAATTAACCCCGCCGCTCTCCGCTGTCAGTTCTTCTCGATTCTTGATGTGTTCCAGGGCTCTGAAGTGGTTTACACCGATGGCTCAATGGTTGATCATCACGTAGGCTTCGCGTATGTTCATGGAGGACATATTGAGCAGCACTCCTTGCCAGTTGGCTGTAGTGTTTTCACTGCAGAGTTTGTGGTCATATCTCGTGCTCTTTAGTACATCCGCTCATGCTGTGGCGAGTCATTTCTCCTGTGTACAACTCATTGAGCAGCCTACAAGCTATTAACCAGTGCTACCCTCGCCACCCTCTAGTGGCGTCCATTCAGGAGTCCATCTACGCCCTGGAATAGTCCCCCTCTTCCATGGTGTTTGTGTGGACCGCAGGACATGTCAGAATCCTTGGCAACGAACTTACCGACAGGCTGGCCAAACAGGCGACGTGGAAACCGCTTCTGGAGATCTCCGAAGCTGACCTGCAATCTCTTACACTGCAGGGTTTTTCGGCTTTGGGAGATGGAATGACATAACAGCACGCACAACAAACTGTGTGTCATTAAGGAGACTATGAATGTGTGGAAGTCTTCCGTGCGAGCCTCCCACAGGGAATCAGTTGTCCTCTGCCAGCTACGCATTGGCCATACGTGGCTAATGCGTGGTTACCTGCTCCATCGTGAGGACTCACCTCAGTATCGCTGTGGCTCTTTGAAAGAGAGTATTCCAGTCAACATTGTCAAAAGCTTTCTCTAAGTCTACAAATGCTAGAAACGTAGGTTTGCCTTTCCTTAATCGTTCTTCTAAGATAAGTCGTAGGGTCAGTATTGCCTCACGTGTTCCAATATTTCTACGGAATCCAAACTGATCTCCCCCGAGGTCGGCTTCTACTAGTTTTTCCATTTGTCTGTAAAGAATTCATGTTAGTATTTTGCAGCCGTGACTTATTAAACTGATAGTTCGGTAATTTTCACATCTGTCAACACCTGCTTTCTTTGGGATTGGAATTTGTTGTGTCGATTCCCTAAGGTCTCGACACAATGAGTGGCTAGGTGCACGCGAAACTAACGCAGACGGGCGTAAATTCTGAAACAGGACACTGGATGAAAAACTATAAAGAAAAGAAGAGTGATTTTAATATACTTAACTTTAATGTAGTCTTGTTCTTGTTGAAATACATCTCTTGCATAGTAGTAAGCAATTAGCAATGATACACATGGCGCCTTGCTAGGTAGTAGCGATGGACTAGCTGAAGGCTATTTAATCTGTCTCTCGGCAAATGAGAGGAAGACGTGATACGTCTTGTCGCAAGCTATGTCGTCCGTACAACTGGGGCGAGGTCAAGTCCGTGTCTTGTGACCTGCCATGTGGTGGCGCTAGGATTGCGATTACACAGTGGCGACACGCGGGTCCGACATGTACTACAGGACCGCGGCCGATTTAAGTTACCACCTAGCAAGTGTGGTGTCTAGCGGTGACACCACATTCCTCCCCCGCAAATCGGCGAACGGTCGTGAGATAAGGCTTCCGCCCGCCGTGGGGAGGACCCCATGTTGACGTATGCGATGAGGTGGGGAGCCTAACAACAGGCGAGGCCGTGCCACCCGCACCCGGCCATTCGGTCCGAGGGGAGCTAGGAAACGCCTGGAAACCTAGTCCAGGGTGCACGTCAACATGAGGTGTTTGCGCACGTAATGATATAAGAGGAGCCGCGGGGTCGACCTCCATGTGGTCGGAGCACCCGACGGGCGAAGACGACATCTGGTCCGGAGCGGGCAAGAGGTCCATGGCGGAGGACGGCTGGTCACGGGAAGCAAGCGGCGGCGCGTGACCCAGGGAGGCGCGAGGCGGCTGCAGCGAAGCGTCCGCTGCTGGCGGCGCCGGCGGCGGCTGCGGCGGCGCGACGCCATGAGGCAAAATGGAAGGCAGCGTCGGTAACACCCGGGGATGAGGCGAGCCAGTAGATGGGTCCCCAGGGCGCTGATCTGACGGCTCCGTCGCTGAAAGCAGACGGGGAGCGGCAGAACCCAGGCGACGACAGAGGCGCAGCTGATTGAGATGCCGACGCACCTCACCAGAGGCCCCCAAAACCAAATACATCGCGCGGCCGAGGCAGCGAAGAATGCGCCCTGCGAGCCAACGCTGTGAACCGCGATAGTTGCGATAAGAGACAACGTCGCCAGGAGCAAAAGCAGGAGTCTGCCGCTGCACAGGAACCTGATGTGGCGGATGCAACAAAGACATCAGAGTGCGATGAGGACGACCATGGAGCAATTCAGCCGGCGAGCGACCATCGCGAGGCTGAGAGCGATATGAGGACAAAAAGAGCAACAAAGCGTCCTCCCGAGAATGCGACTCTTTCAACTTCAACATCTGTGACTTGAAAGTCCGGACCAATCGTTCAGCGGCACCGTTTGACTGAGGCGAAAACGGCGCGGACGTCAGATGTTGAATACCATTGGCCTTGCAGAACGACTGAAATTCTGCGGACATGAATTGTGGGCCATTGTCGGAAACAATAGTCTGCGGAAGGCCTTCAATGCAAAAGATAGCAGACAAAGCTTGGACGGTGGCAGAAGACGTCGTGGAAGACATCCGGACAACAAAAGGAAAATTACTGAAAGCATCGACCACAACCAACC
Source organism: Schistocerca nitens (assembly GCF_023898315.1). Lineage (NCBI taxonomy): Eukaryota > Metazoa > Arthropoda > Insecta > Orthoptera > Acrididae > Schistocerca > Schistocerca nitens. The sequence goes on along the minus strand of NC_064617.1, from coordinate 922,841,921 downwards.
ATCGAGCATTCCAGAACGGCCCAGCAAAATCGATGTGCAATCGTTGCCAAGGGGAAGTGGCTTTCGGCCAAGCAAAGAATTTCCTCGGCGGTGCGGATTGTTGTTCGGCACACGCCACGCAAGAGGAGCACATATTCGTAATCGCAGCATCGATTCCGAACCAAGTACAGTGCTGACGAGCAAGCTGTTTCGTGCGCACTATACCCCAATGTCCTTGGTGAAGAAGCTTTAAGACAGAGGACTGTAACGAACGTGGGACGACGACTCGAGACTGATCATTATCGGAACGCAACAACAACACACCACGTCGTACAAAAAGTCTCTCCTTGTGAGCAAAAAAACGGCGAACCAAAGGATCCTCGATCCGTGACTTTGACAAGGGCCATTGCGTAGCAACAAAACGCAAAACGGGAGCAAGGACAGGGTCAGCAGCTGTGGCTGTAGCTACACGACGAAAATCAATCGGAAACGATGCGACCACGTCATCGGCTTCCGAATCAATGAACATGCAAGCAAGTTCGGAAGAATCGAATGCTTTATCCTCAGCAACAGGCAAACGGGACAACGCATCAGCGTTGCCGTGCTTAGCAGTGGACCGATACAAGATATCGTAGCGGTACTGCGAGAGAAAAAGTGACCAGCGAATGAATTTCTGCGCTGTACGTGGAGGTACAGGCTTGGTCGGATGAAAAAGCGATGTCAACGGCTTGTGGTCCGTGATGATGGTAAAGGGACGACCATACAAGAAGTCATGGAACTTGGTAACACCAAACACGAGAGCTAAAGCTTCTTTCTCTATTTGTGAATAATTTCTTTGCGCAGATGAGAGCAATTTGGACGCAAAGGCAATAGGGCGATCATGCGAGCCATCTTTGTGCGCAAGCACAGCACCGATCCCGAAATCCGATGCATCTACCATTAACAAAAGGGGTTTTCGGGGATCGAATGGCGTAAGGCAAGTATTGGAAAGTAACGCCGATTTCAACTAGCGAAAGGCGCGTTCGCATTCCGTCGTCCAGACGAACGGAACACCTTTACGGCGTAAGCGATGAAGCGGAGCTGAAATGGAAGAAGCATTGCGCACAAACTTTGAATAATAATTTACCTTACCCAGCACACTCTGTAGCTGTTTTAAGTTCTGCGGTGACGGCAAGTCCTGAATGGCACGAAGGTGCTCTGGACTCGGATGTATACCTTGGGCGTTAAGGACATGGCCCAGGTACGGTAAGTCACGAGCAAAAAACACACATTTGTCCTTCCTCAAGCGAAGACCATTCTGACGCAATACCTGAAATAATGTTCGGAGATTCTGCAAATGTTCTGCTTCTGTCTTTCCTGAGAGTACAATATCGTCCAGATAGTTCGCAGCCGTAGGGACCGACGCACAAATAGTTTGTAAATATTGCTGAAATAAAGCAGGGGCGGATGCACACCCGAATGGCAGTCTTTTGAAGCGATACAAGCCAAGATGCGTGTTTACCACTAAGACGCGCTGGGAGTCTTCGTCCACAGGTATTTGCAAGTACGCATCTGCTAGGTCCAATTTTGAAAAATATTTTCCCGGGCACAGTTTGTCAAAAAGATCTTCCGGGCGGGGCAAAGGAAAAGTAGCAGTCACAAGTTGTGGATTCACAGTTGCCTTGAAGTCCACGCAAAGTCTCAATTTTCCGGAAGGTTTTGGCAAAATTACTAAGGGTGAGGCCCAGAGAGAAGCCTGCACACGTTCAATTACACCTTGAGATTCTAACTCGGCCAATGTTCGTGCGACCTCATCACGCAATGCGTGGGGAACATTGCGCGCTCAGAAAAATTTCGGTTGCGCGTCGTCTTTCAGTTCCAAATGCGCTTCATAGTTCTGAGCGCAACCAAGGCCCGGTGCAAAAATGTCTGCAAATTCTTCACAAAGACTAGAAACACTGGCGGAAGGCACAGTCTGATTCACTGATAGGACCTGATTTACAATAGACATATTAAACAATTGAAACAAATCTAAACCAAACAAGTTCACTGCACTAGAGGAACGAAGAACATAAAATGACACAAGTTTTGTCTGTCCCTTGTATGTTGCAAGAAGGCTGCACTGTCCTAACACAGGTAGATGCTGTCCTGAGTAACTAGTTAACGTAACATTTGCGGCACGCAATGGCGGGTCGCCCAGTTGTATGTACGTGTCGTGATTGAGCAATGAAACTGCAGCTCCGGTATCGAGCTGGAATGGTATCACTTTTCCTGCAAAGTCTAAGTCCACAAAAAGTTTATTGTCTTGTTGACGACAAGAGCGACTGTCTCGTGCAATTTGAACTGATACAGGTCCAGAAGCACTTGCAACTTTACGGGATTTCCGGCGACGTCGACGCACACTTTGGGTGGGACGAACACAGTCACTGTTAGCTAAAGTGTCACTGGACGGGTGGGCATGAACTACATGAATGTCCATGGGCGAAGGTCCACGAGCCTGATTGTCCTGGGTTCGATTCCGGCGCGAAGCAAAAGGCCTGGAATTATTGCGAGTGTCTGATCTAAGCTTTTTCTGGCAAACACTTTGTACATGTCCTTTCTTTTGACAGTAAAAGCAAATAGCTTGGCGTGACGGGCAATTTTCACGCGAATGTCTAGTTGCACACCGCGGGCAAGATTTCACTGCATTTGCTTGCTTACGCGGCGCACGTGGTTGCAAGCTAGGCGGCCGCAGCGAAGTCGGGCGCGAGGGCCGCTTAGCGTCCCGTGCAGCAGGCCGGGCGGGCCGATTAATGTGACACACTGCTGGCAAAGTTTCAAATGATTCCTGAGCAAAGTCAAGTGTGTCTTGCCTGTCCAATATGTCTATCACTTGTTGCAGGGAGGGATTAACTAGCTTCAAAATCTGTTCCCTTATGCGAACATCAGAAACGTTCTGTGCAATTGCATCACGCACCATAGTATCTGAATATGGGAGGCCACATTCACAGGCAAACGCGCAGTCTCTAGTAAGTCCTTGCAAAGTTGCTACCCACTCCCTATTAGTCTGACCGGCGGTACGTTTTGTACGAAAAAACGTATACCGTTTTGCAACAACATTAACTGTTTCTTTGAAATAGGCATCTAAAGCCGACAAAATTTCCTCGTAGGTCAGAGTTGCTACGTCGCGTCGGGGAAACAATTTCACTATCACCCGGTAGGTAGACACACCGACACAAGAAAGCAAAAACGGCTGCCGCTCTTTACCTTGAATTCCATAAGCAGTGAGGTGGAAGTTGAACTGATCGGCCCACTCAGTCCAGCTTTCGGTTGTGGCCTCGAAGGGCCTAAATGGCGGTGCGACAGCGTTGTGTGGCTGCGGTAGCGAAGAAGCGGCTGCCGCCGCATCGGTTTGCAGCGCACGTTGACCCTGGACGAGCTGTCCAAGGGCTTCCAATAACGCCTGCGTCTGCTGATTCTGCAAGCGAAAAAATTCGGACAGTACATCTGGAGAATGCGGCGAAGCCATGACACAAGCAAATTAGAGCAAGTATAACACAAAGACTGCAACGTGGGCGCGGCACCACTCCTCGGCGCCAAAATATTGTTGTGTCGATTCCCTAAGGTCTCGACACAATGAGTGGCTAGGTGCACGCGAAACTAACGCAGACGGGCGTAAATTCTGAAACAGGACACTGGATGAAAAACTATAAAGAAAAGAAGAGTGATTTTAATATACTTAACTTTAATGTAGTCTTGTTCTTGTTGAAATACATCTCTTGCATAGTAGTAAGCAATTAGCAATGATACACATGGCGCCTTGCTAGGTAGTAGCGATGGACTAGCTGAAGGCTATTTAATCTGTCTCTCGGCAAATGAGAGGAAGACGTGATACGTCTTGTCGCAAGCTATGTCGTCCGTACAACTGGGGCGAGGTCAAGTCCGTGTCTTGTGACCTGCCATGTGGTGGCGCTAGGATTGCGATTACACAGTGGCGACACGCGGGTCCGACATGTACTACAGGACCGCGGCCGATTTAAGTTACCACCTAGCAAGTGTGGTGTCTAGCGGTGACACCACAGAATTATTATATTCTTCTTGAAGTCCGAGGGTATTTCACCTGTCGCATACATTCTGCTCACCACCATGGCAGAGTTTTGTCAGGACTGGCTCTCCCAAGGCTGTCAGTAGTTCTAAGGGAATGTTGTCTATACTCCCAGGGCCTTGTTTCGACTCGGGTCTTTCAGTGCTCTGTCAAATTCTTCACGCAGTATCGTATCTCCCATTTCATCTTCATCTACATCCTCTTCCATTTCCATAATATTGTCCTCAAGTACATCACCCTTGTATTGATCCTCTATATACTCCTTCCACCTTTCTGCTTTCCCTTCTTTGCTTAGAACTGGGTTTCCATCTGAGATCTTGATATTCATACAAGTGGTTCTCTTTTCTCCAAAGGTCTCTTTAATTTTCCTGTAGGCAGTATATATCTTACCCCCAGTGAGATAAGCCTCTACATCCTTACATTTGTCCTCTAGCCATCCCTGCTTAGCCATTTTGCACTTCCTGTCGATCTCATTTTTGAGATGTTTGTATTCCTTTATCCCTGCTTCATTTACTGCATTTTTATCATCACAACCTTAAAAAGTAAAAGTTCATATGGGGTGGATAATATCTCCAATAACACACTAAAAAGTGTGGCCCTAAAATATGTAATTTTCTTAGTCACTTATGTAATGCACTTATGTAACTCAGTGTTTTTTCCTGGAAAGATGGCATTATGCCCTTGTTAGGCCTCTCTATAAATTGGGTGACTTCACAGACGTCAATAAGTATGACCAAGTGTCATTTCCACGTCAGTTTCTAAAAATTTTAGGTAGGTAGTGTATTGAAACGTTGTCACCCACCTATATAATATTGGGGGTACTTAGCCAATCAGTTTGTTTTATGCATTTACTGAGCACCTAATAAAATCGTTGAATTATAAAATATCACAGTTTGTGATCTTCCGTGGCTTATCAAAGGCATTTGATTGTGTGTCTTAGTATCCTATTAGAGTTTTTATGGAGTACATACTTCAGCAAATGTCTGATTTGGTTCTTATTGCAGAAAGTTACCTTAGGCTGTTCAAGTAACACAAAGAGGGCATCACATCATTGGCATGCAGACAAATTCCAATGAGCCACTGGGTTTGAACATTGGCGTACTATTGTTCTTGTTTTATGTTAGTGATCTGCCATTTTATTTGAATCAGGGGCCAGAATTACTCCTGTTTGCAGATGATACAAGGTAGTTGTGAAGCTAAGCAAAGAAGTAAATAATGTTTTTGTGAAAATTACTGAATGGTTTTGCACAAATGGGGTGGCTTTAAACTTTGAAGAAAGGAAAAAAAAAATGCAGTTCATCCAGTTTTGTGCTGTCAAAAATATCCCACCTCTGATTAACCTAGTATACCAGCCATAAATAATAAATGTGTAGAAAAACGTAAGCATTTGTTTGTGCATATTGATGAAATCATAAATTGGAAAAACCATGTAGTAGACCTGCTAAAACCTTTAGATTCAGCAACTTTTGCCGTAAGAGTAATTTTCAACATTGGGAATGTAGGAGTCAGTAAGTTAACATATTTTGCATAAAAGTATACATTGCACAAAAGAAAGTTATTAGAGGTGTGTGATATTGAAAGACGTACATCTTGCAGGTATTTCTTTAAGCAGCTGGGAATATTAACCACAGTGTCACAGTAAAAGTTTGATAGTAACAGATATTCCCAATTACACCAGAAGGAAACGTTATTTGCACTTTCTTTAATGAATGTAAATTTGACACAGAAAGGGGTGAAATATGCAGTTGTAATCTCTTGGGCAATCTGCCTATGAAAGCGAAATGTCTGACACATAGAAGTGTTTCTTAGTGTAGATTAAACATGTTTTTCCTTAACAATTCCCTCTACACCATACAAATAGTCTTGAGTACAGTCATATTTAAGGAAAAAACTGCAAATGGCTTGCATATAGCCATATAGATATTACTTTTACGTTTTTGGTTATACATCAGTGTTCTGTTTATTCTGTTGACAAACATCTTAATGTCTACCATGAATTTGATCTATGGAACAAGTAATTTACTTTAGATGGTTTAACATTCATCTCTCAAGCGTGCATTCAGAGTCATTGATTGTTTGTAGAAGGAATTTTCAATGGCATACTGCTGGACCAGCAGGTGATATATGTATCTGTGTGTGTGTGTGTGTGTGTGTGTGTGTGTGTGTGTGCGCGCGTGCGCGTGCGCGTGCGCGCTGTCAAAAATTCATTCTACAAACCAATCCAGCTGCACGCTCGAGAGACTTTCAAGCAGCATATTCACTGGGGAGACAAAACCTACAAATACAACATAACTTCACACACACACACACACACACACACACACACACACACACACACACACACACAAACAATTGGTTGTCTTCCCCCCCCCCCCCCTCCTCTCAGCCCGCCACTAACCCCGGTACTACATGATGTGCCAGCTGCAGTGGTGGGGATAGCTCATGCTCAGGAATCAAGTGGAGGTCCTGATGATGACGGCTTGTTACGCCGTCAAAAATTCATTCTACTGCGATCAATCAATCTGTTGCATGCTCAAGAGACTTTCAAGGAGCTTATTGGGGAAACCTATGAAACACATTAGTTTCCTCCACAGGGAGGGAATGCTACAGCAAGTCAAGAAACTTGATAAGCTCCGAAATAAGAAACGGTGCCTTCTGAGAGTCCATGCCTTTCTGTAAGGTGTCATGAATCCACATTTTTCCAAGCTTTGTGAAGCTTGTACATCATATCCAGACATCAGCAGTGAACCGAATTACCAGAAGAGCCAACCTGGCTCTTGTGTGATAATGGAACACACACACACACACACACACACACACACACACACACACACACACACACACACACGCCACCAGCTTGACTCCATAGGACGCAAACTCATTGCCCTACATCTAGAATTGGCATCCGTGGTCATCCCCATTACCTGGAAGTCGGTTGAATGTTCATTGTGGGCACAACGAAATGCACCTAGCGGGGTGGCGCAGTGGTTAGCACGTTGGACTCACATTCGGGAGGATGACGGTTCAAACCAGTCTCCGGACATCCTGATTTTGGTTTTCCATGATTTCCCAACATACCAGCTTGCGAAACACTTGACATTAGTTTTGAGTCTTTTGGTTGACAAATGTGAGCACTATGTCAAGAACTCGGCTCAGTTTGTGGAGTATGTATGGGAAATTGCATTGGCCAGCTCAGATCTCTTGGTCAGTTTCAACGTTGTATCACTTTTTACCAGAGTTCCACTAAAGGAGTCATTGGAACTTATTGAAAAGAAATTTGGACCTTCATTCACCAAACTTTTCAATTTTGTGCTCCCATTCAAATATTTTCTTTTTGGACATTACTATGAACAGATGATAGCGTGCCTATGGGTAGTCTTCTGTCACCTGTGGTGGCCATTATATTCGTGGACGACTTTGAGGACAAGGCACAAGACCCAGCACCATTAAAACTGACAGTCTTTTATAGATGTGTTGATTATATGTTCACTATTTGGCTTCACTGGGGAGACGAGCTTCAAGTTTTCTTGCAGCATCTTAAGTCTATCCACTACCAAATTTATCACCTTGGAGGTTGAGCAAAATGGTCAGCTGCTATTCGTTGATGTTAGGAATGGCAAAAACTGGATGGAACACATGCCTTTAGCTGTCATCACCCGTCACAAAGGGAAGGAGTGCTAAGCATGGTGGTCCACAAAACTTGTGGTCTCTGACAAAGAAAGGCTAAAACTGAAACTGGGCCATCTCAGGGTCACGTTCCAGAAAAACAGCTATAGCAACCACCAAATTTGATGTGCCTTCAAACAAAAGGCTGCACTACAGCCAACACCTGATGAAGACCAACCACAAAAGATAGCATACATTCCATATACAGGTAATGTATCTGGAAAAATCTATAGAATTTTATGACAAAATATTAAATGTATTTACTGCATGCCGGTTAAAGACCAAATCCCTTTTAGCAAAAGTAAACGATGAACTAAGACTCCAGAAATCTGGAGTTTATTATGTATCACGTGAGTGCAGGAATGCATAGATTGAATGAACTATTCACACAATTGAAGAAAGTTCTATGGAACACAAGTGACACATCAATCTCCAGTAGACCAAAAAATCAGCAATTTATGAACTATGGCTTTGAAACCATTTGCAAAAGTCAAGTATGAAGATACAAAATTCTTTCCAGTACTGGGACTGTGTATACAAGGAGGCTATCAAAATCCAGCTACATGAGAACCTCATCAACAAGGACAGTGGATTTCAATTCAGTCAATTGTGGGCTCCAGCACAGAAAATTCTCCAACTGCAGTGGAAACGGAACACTGAGCATGGCAAAGGTGGAGTGCTGACTGAGGATTGCCACTCGATTCTGGAGCAGAAGTTATCTCCACGACCGCGGCTGGCACATTGTGCAGCCCATACACAGGGTTAGTGGAAGGGGGAGACGACCGGTATATATATTGCATCTGCTAGTCAAGGATGTCAGTCTGCAGGAATTGCATGATGGTGGTGGTGGTGGTGGTGGTGGTGGTGGTGGTGGTGGTGATAACACGTTACACCATCAAACATTTGTTCTACATTAATCAGTTAATCTGCTCACATGCTCAAGAGACTTTAAAGTTCTGTTGTGTGTGCCAACTCAAAAGACAATGCGGCTGAGGCTTTTCACTGACCTTTTATTTATTTGCTGCATTAATAACTGCCAAACACGCTATTTTCAAGAAAACAATATTACAGTAAAATGTAAATTTATTATACCCAATTGTTGAACACAACACAGAATGAAATCTTGCAGTCAGCTGATATTTATATATACTCTGTAAATTTGTGAGTGCAAGAGCATAAAATGATTTGAGTTACAGTAACAGAGTATTAAACAGTTGTGAATATTTAATTTTTTGCCATTTTGATTATGCTGCATATACTTGCAATTAGTTCAACAGTATGTACATTATTTCACAAAAGAGATGATTCACATTTACAATGTTCAAATACATTTTTAGCTAGAACCAAGAGGCATGCAGAGTTATTAATAATGATCCCCTGTCCTAAACTCAAAAGTAATCATCATCATCATCATTCAGAATTGCAAAATTAACCTTCACATAGACAAATCTGAGGAGCACTTTCATATCAGTGAATTACCTTAATGACTCTTTGTTCACACTCAGACTAACAGTGCCTTCAGTGCAAAGTTAGGTCAAGAGGTTCCTTCAGTATACTATCTATTCATTTATTCAAGGAGCATATGTTAAGATTATACTCTTAATGATTTGTCAAATTAGCACTTAGTGTCAGTTTCATTTTTGTTACACTATATACCCATTACCTAGCTTTTAATTGTGAAGAAAACTTTAACACAGAATGCATTAATATACAATTTATTTTTCAGCACAGGGATTCCAAGGAAAACAACCCAGATATTCCATTTGAATTTAATGAAGCCAATAAGAAGGTAAGGCTGCAAAAAAGCAATGGATTTTGCGACAATTGATACGCATATGGTAATGGAAAGCCCTTGGTGGAATATAACTCTAACCTGTAGGACAAATTCCTGGCTGACAATTTAACTCACTCATAGGGCATCAATTCTGGCTTCTCGCACTTAGTTACCCTGTTTTACACCATATATCATAGGTAATTTATGTTTGGTCCCAGTAGCTGGGTTTGACCTCCACCTTTTTCAAAACTTTATACTGACTTCGGCCCTGTGGAGAACGTAGCCAGTCAAGTACCTGTATACAGTGGTAGCCCTCCTGACCACAGAGGGATCTTACTGTTGATGTCAGAGCTGTCATCTCCCTGCACATGCCAACGAGTATGTGCCTGCCCATTTGAGGGCACTGGCACTCCAAGTACAGGCCATCATGCCAGGTGGCCTTTGCTCTGAATGGATGATGCTCATGAGAGAAGCCCTCATTTGGAGCAGATGGCATTGTAGCAGCTACTTGGTATCATGAAATGACCAAAGTTATCAGCCGGTGGTGCGAGGCCTTGGCAGTTTCTTCAGACTGACCGCAATTTAATGTCAATTGTTGCGACTCTAGGAACTTCTCCTCCTTGGCTACGCATTGGCAGGAAAACAAAACCTAGTGACTTTGTCTTCTCAGTTCCTGGATGCACCAAAACAGGCAACAGGTCCTTTCTCTCTGTTAAACCAATGGGGTTTTCTTCTTTTTTTAGTATTGGAAACTTATTCGTTGAATTCTCTTCCCTTAGCAAATTCCATCTTAAGATTTCAAATCCTACCCGGTCGTTGGTGTTACTCTCTTGTAAACAACTCAATGATGTATCTGTTATCATCACAGCCCATAAGAATCTCAACATGGTAGAGGGATTAATTTTTCACAAGGACCTAACACTAGACAGGTGAACTACACAGACAGAGTGTTGAGGTTTTCTCCTTCATAAGTTGTATGATTCAAGCCCCACAAGACAACAGAATAGACACCAGCCCATTCAGCCTCAATTTTGAGAGGTATTAATCTGCAAAAAAGGTGAAACTGATGTGCTACCACTGTGATGTGAAGCAGTATTTCCCACCCCCGATGCAGTGTTTAAAATGCTAGCACTTTGGACGTATGTCTTTCCTGTGTACATATGACCCAATTTGTGGAGGCTGTGGTTGTCCGTTTCACAAAAATTCACTGTTTGTGCTGCTGTTTGTCTGTGTCAATTGCATGAATGATCATCCTCCCCAATACCTGAAGTGTGCTAACAAATTCCAAGAACACAAAATCCAGGAACTGAAGGTCACTGAACATCTCTTATATTTTGAAGCCAAGAAAAAAATAGACTCATTGATATCAAACTTTGCCGCCACTGTGGACAGGTCTTCAGCAGTAGCTGGTGAATTTACTCAGTCAGTGTTGACATCCGGTAGTTGCATGAATAAACCTGACCGTGGGGATGATAGACCCTTCCCACTTGTGGCTCCTGCAGCACCATCTTTGGGAACGAATTCCCGCATCCAGCTGCTTTCTCCTCCGGCATCTCCCATTCAGGAACCCTCTCTCTGGAAATCAACAGATCAGAGAGCTGTCACCAGCTAATGGCTGAAGGAGACACAGGCTGTGGGTCCCAGGGCTGCCCACTCTTTTTTTCTGTTCCTACATCCACATTGGATTAAGCTCTCAAAAATTCCGACTGTTAAAATTTGTGGAACAGGAGAAGAAATCTTGGGAAAAGATTACTCCAGTGACCCTGGAGGTGGCAAGTTTCCACCAAACTATCTAACTCATAACCAGTGCTCATTGATGATGATCCACCTCCACTGATGACAGTGATCACGTGGTATGAACTGTTCCCCTGGCCGCTTCATGCCTAATCAGTAAATGTGATGATCCAGTAGAACTACTGGAACTACAACAACTAATTGTTCTGCAATCAATGTTGCTCTCAAAGAAACACACTTCAGTGGTGACCTGTTCAAGGTTACTGTGCACTGTCAGAACCATGCTGGCCTGTAGAGCATTTGGAAGGGTCTGTATATTGATATGCACATGTCTTGTCACTGGGTGGATTCGTCTCCGTATCACAATGGAAGCAATGGGACTGCGTGCGTGTGTGCGTGCGTGCGAGAGAGAGAGAGAGAGAGAGAGAGAGAGAGAGAGAGAGAGAGAGAGAGCGCACAAACAACACCAGCTATCGCCATTTACTTGCCTTCAGGCAGGGCACTTACTTAGCTTGAGATGACTGACCACTTTAATCCAACAATTCTTCCCCCTTTTGTCCTCCAACATGTGGATTACAATGCACACCAATTTGTATGATAGGGGCCTTCTGATTGACCAGCTTTTTTTTCCCCCCAATCTTGATGTGTGTTCCCAATGGCAGTGCTGCTGCCCACTTTAGTGCTGTCCTTGGCACCTTTTCGGCTATCAGCCTTACAATCTGTTCTTCCCAATCTTACGCCTTTGCTGTCACTGCCCCATAGACTAACAACCACATTGGGTTTGTGGAAGAGCCAACTGGCAGTTATGTACCTCTGCTGTTGCTTTCACCCTCACTCATCAGATTGCGTCGACAAGGTTGTGGGCATCTGTGCTGCTGTAATTGCTGTTACCCTTTCTACAGGCCCTTCTCCAATGCTAGCTAGTGCCATTGCAGAGCAAATGCATTGCATCAGCTATTCATGATCATCAAAGCATCCTGTGCAGTGCCTCAAGCAACATCCTTTTCAGACCACCCTCCTCCCTTGTAAGTAGCTTCACACTAAGGTCACTACGTAAACACAGTAAGAAGTAATGCTGGGGTGTTCAGTCTCCTCCTTGGGAGCATGTGCCTCTTCATTGCAGGTGTGGGCCTTTAAGGTAGTAGTTGTACTGATGTCAGTTCTTACTGAACACCTTGCAGTCCACTTTGCGAAAATGTTAGTGTCCTTTTCTTACCTGGCTACTTTTAAAATTCATAAATGACAAGTTGGAGGAGTAGGAGGAGGGGGGGTTGGAACCTCACCATCAATAATGCCCATGTGAGAATAAGACTCTTTTGTGTGTGGTTAAGCTCCCACAAGAAGAGTATTTTTGACATTTTACTGTCTGATGTATGCTGTTGTATCATGCACACGTCTTGTTTTATCTTTATATTAAGCAATAAAGTGTGTGTGCATTCCATTCATCTGCTTTCTCCATTTCTCTACAAACATTCCAACCAGGAGCTCCTACATTGGTGACCCCGCAACAAACAGCAGCAGCTAGTGCAATTTAATCAGTGTTCTTTACCTGATTGTTGTTCCATGGCTGCTGCTCTTACAGACAACAGATGCAAGAAAGTGACACTCATGGTGCTTCATATAATGTTTTTCACTACCCAAATCAGCCTTCAGTATATGTGAAATGTGAAAGTGGTGTTCTCTTTGCAGTGTATGGCTGGTGTCTGATGACCCAACATACACACCACATCGCATTGCCTTGTGGATTGATGCTCTTTCAGATGCCTGTAGCTAACACAGCTCCACTGCACTGCAACAATCTGCTGCAGTAACAAGGGTGCTGCAATCACTGGACACAGCCGGCACTATTTTTCATCCACAAAACAACTTGATGCCACCCACTTCCTGGTATCCATATGCCGGGCAGCCTTTATAGACTCTCCGACAGTCTGACACAAGAGGTTGAAGGTGACCATGAATCCGAGTGACATAAGACAAGTCTCCAGTATTGTGCACCAGGATCAGGACTATGCCACTGCAGCCACCAATTGTGACAGTGACTTATTCCGATCTTACCTGTGGCAGTGTAATCTATGGTGACAGACTGTGCTCGCTCTCTCTCTCTCTCTCTCTCTCTCTCTCTCTCTCTCTCTCTCTCTCTCTCTCACACACACACACACACACACACACACACACACACCCTTCTGGACATGTATTGGTATAATGACAATTCTTAATATAGATCATGATCATCTCTTATCTTTCCTTCATTGAGATGCTGTTTACTGTTGTCATGTTTTCTTATTTGCATTCTTGTAAAAATCAGCTTCCCTTGCTCAGTGCTGCATTGGCTCTTTTTTGTTTTCTGCGTGCACTATCCCATAACAGGATACTTTACAGCCCACCCCCTCTGTCAAAGGTTCGAGTCCTCCCTTGGGCATGGGTGTGCGTGTTGCCTTTAGCGTAAGTTAGATTAAGTGGTGTGTAAGCGTAGGGACAGTTGACCGCAGTTTGGTCTCATAGGATCTTACCACAACTTTGAACTTTTTGATACTTCACTAACCTGGACTAAAATAGTGTACACCAGCAATGTATAATGACTCGTGACCTCGTCACTGATTTTGGTGATGAGTTCAGAGCTTCCACACATCAACTAGGCAATATTTTGCCAACTATTCCAGGTCTACACAGTAGCAACTAATGAGATTTTACTGGTCCATCTGTCTGGCATGATCCAGTTGAATCCATTCATAACCTTAAGGCAGGACTATCTATCAAAGCCGTGCGAGATGATTCTTGGTTTGTCATCCGTGCTACACAGTCTAAGGGGGTTTCATCTACTGGCTCCCCCAGACCACACAACCCAGCACATCAACCACAAAAGTTTTGTAGAGCATATATACAGCATTTTCATCCCAAACTACTGCCATTCCACCAGGAGCACTGAGCAACATAGTTTGCAACCATTGACTACATCCTACAGAGTCATGGCATCTCCAATTACACTTCCCAGTTTGTCAACTTATTGAGCACCATAGGAGACCACACCTATGTTATCAGTGATGTCAATTAGCACATCAGGCTAATGGCAAATTTGATGCTGCCAAAGACTCATTGCACCACTGGCAGAGTGTCAGCTATGATCAGTGATTTATGAGGATACACATGTCAACAGAATGCCATTGCAGCTTTCGAGACATCTCTTTGCATCTATCACCTCATTGTTCATGTCAGATGTTATGCTGTGGGCACCACAGATACAAATGGTAATGATTTTGCATGAGAGAGAATTGATGGAATGCAAATTAGCCCTGGATGGTAGATTTTTGTAGTCGTGCAGCAACAGCAACATGTAAATTACCAAACAATGGCCATCACCAGCACGTTCCCAGCACGACATGCTGTCTGAAGTTTCTAGCAGCTAACATGATGCATTCTGCATACTTGGGAGAGATTAGGTCCCACTGTGAGGCCGCTGCCCTTTGGCCAGCTGTGCCCACCTGCCCCATGGTGAACAATAACATTCCGCACACAGTTGGACTGTTGTGACCATGGCGGTATTGATTCAACTCTTGTTTTGGTGACAGGGCGCGCAACTGCTCCATGCAGTGCAACCACCCAAATGCAAGACATGATCCAGATAGCAGCATATAAAAATGATATCCATAGCTCTGATATGAGGGCCAAACTAATTTTGCCCCACCTCTAAACAAAAGTGGCCAACTCTTTGTGCTAGCACTCAAAAATCATTACTTTCTGACAGACATCAGCTCAGAAACGAGCTCCATCCCCAGGGAGAAACCACCAATGAAGCTTAATACACCTGCCACCCAACTACACATGACAAATGATTGTCCTATCAAACTTTGTGGAACTGTCACATGCAACATAGACATTGGCCTACATGACAAATTTCCATGGCAGTCGCCACTGTTCAACAGCTGTATTTGGGTGCAGATTTCCTCTGTCACTTCCATATCTCAACAGATTTGATGCAAGAAATCCACAGAGAGTCTGTACCTGGCACCACCAGTAGTTTGCGCCGGCCGATGTGGCCATGCGGTTCTAGGCGCTTCAGTCTGGAACCGCTATGGTTGCAGGTTCGAATCCTGCCTCGGGCATGGATGTGTATGGTGTCCTTAGAGTAGTTAGGTTTAAGTAGTTCTAAGTTCTAGGGGACTGATGACCACAGATGTTAAGTCCCATAGTGCTCAGAGCCATTTGAACCAGTAGTTTGCCACTTTATACACAGCTGCCTTTGAGGACACTGGGCCACAGGAATCTTTCCACATGACCTACATGAGTGAGACAGCAACCCTCACAGCATCAGCAGTGGACAAACATGTACAGAATGCAATGCATGTTCCACCACAGACTTAGGTCAGTATGATAATTTTTTCTCTCAGTGACATCAAATTCTGTGATTACTTAAAGGTTATTGACTGATGCCTCCTTAACCAAAAAGTGCCTAGGATAAAACACTTGCCTTTAAGCATGCAAACAGAGCCTGATGGCACCACAACCACTACCCAGCCACCTCTACAGCCTAGCATTTCCCCATCGCAGCTTGGTGTTTTCAAGACAGATCGGCAATTGCAACACGGCTGCCCCCACTGACCTCCACCCTACCTCAGCCAGTATTACCTGTGTTGAGATGGGGGTCAAGATCTCATCACATTCTTTTGCTTTTTTCTCATCAAGAAACAGCCCAGCGATGTCCTGCATAGCAACCAGCTGTGGCACTGTTGGTCAAGTGTGCCTGCACGGAGATGTCAGTAGATGCAGCCTCTGGGGACTGCTTCCTCCAGTTCACTGCATCCCCGAAGGGGCAGGGTCTCCATGGGGACCTCACTGTTGATAATGCAAGTGCAAGATAATGAGACCCTTTCATGTGTTGTTGAGCTCCAGTGAGGAGAGTACCTGTGATGTTTTACAGTATGCTATTTTATCGTGTACCTGCATTTTGTTGTATCTCCATATTAAGTAACAAGGTGTGTGTGAATTCCCTTCATCTGCTCTCTGTATTTCACTGTGAGCATTCCAACCTGGATATCCCACGAGCTCACATGGCTGGTCCCACATTTGCCAATTAGACTAACCACAAGTGTAAACTTAACATGATCTACTTCTTTGCCCACACCTCTTGGGGTGCTGGTCACACTAATCCCCTTCATATTTACTGGACCTTGCTCTTGTCTGTATTGGAATATGGTTGCTGGGTTTATGGTTCAACAGCATACTCAGTTTGGATTGAGTTCATCATGGAATCAGATTGGCCAGTGGCACTTTCTGGACTAGGCCCTTAAGACATTTTCCTTGCTGAAGGAGATCTTTGCTCTTCAGTTCTAAATGTACCAGCCCTTGCTCACTTCTGCAATCATCATCAGATAATTTCCTAATCAACCAACATATCAAATCGTATTTTGCATACAAGGTGCATTGACTCCCTGACACCTACCCTCTGGTTAGATTGTAAGTTAAAATGTGCCTTGAGATCCTCTGCAAGGACCTCCACATAACCTCCTTAGAATGTGTACCCCATGTTTTCCTTGTGAATTTCCCCCCTCTTCCCCTTCCCTCCATTAGTTAACACCTAGGCCAAGATTTAAGAGCAATCTATTTCAAGGTCCTAAGGTTTGTCACTCCCATCACCTTTCAGCATCTATTCCACCAGGGTGTTACTGTCATTTACACTGATGGCTTTAAAAACATGTATAGGACAGGATATGCTCCTACATCTCTTGTGGTCAACATTTGTTGCCAGGAATGTGTAGTGTGTTTATGGTAGAGCTGATAGCCATTAACAGAGCCTTATGTTTTATTAAACAGACATCCATCAACTGCATTTTTATATGTATTTATTCAGTCGAGCAGTCTCCAGGCTATTGGCCGATGTTCATCTTCTCACCCTTTGGTATCTGCTATAGATGACCCCTTTGACCTTAGTCTTACTGCCCGCTCAGTTGTCTTTTTCTAGGTCCCAAGTCTTGTGAGTATCCCAGGGAATTAACTGGCCGGCCGTATGGTAAGAGAAGTGATTATTCATCCAGCATTCTGTTTAATGATCTCAGATATGGATTTACAGATATACATTAGACCTTCCTCACTCAGAGATGGAACATCATCTGGTGAAGATGTCACCTGCCACATGCTGGATCTGAGGGACCCTCGACCCTACTTCCTTTCTGTGCTGCCTCAATCATCCCTTGTTTACTCTGTTTTAATAGCTTTTAGATGTGGTTAGCTCCATTTCTGTTGCACGCTATTTTCTGTTTCAGGATTAGTGCTCTGATGCATAGTGGATGCTTGTTCCCTTCCTTAACGCTTCAACTATAAATGGCTTGGGGGTAGGACAGCTGTGGGGAGGGCCCTTTTAGCATGCAGAGTCCTTGGGAACACTCTCCTAGCCCCACACACTTACTGGCCTGATTATTTCTCTTATCTTGTTTTACTATTGTAGTTCGAACTACTGTCCATTAGGTTTGCAGCCTCCTCACATTTACTATTAAGAATCTCCTGGATGGAAGGCATTCTTTACTCCTGTCCTTAATTGGATTGGCAGGGGTCAGATGTGGGTGGGGTTTCTCTCACTACCGATGAGCCTTAGAAGAGCCATTGTCCATGACCTGTGTATCAGCCTGACCCATATATTTTTACTTCTATTTAAATTCTTTCTGATCTCTGGCATCAGTATTGCTTTCAGTGCTTGCATCTACCACTCCTACATACTTTCATGATCCAATCAAATTTCTGGCATGTATAACATCCCTTTCCCTTCCAAATATGTAGACCATTTCCCGAGGGTGACATAGTAAGATGATTTTTAGTGTCTATCACTTGAATTTTGAAGGCTGTTCAGTTGGTTAATAACACAAACATTACAATACAGCTAGACTTGTGATTTTTATTAATACTTTTTCATCAGACAATTCCATATCATGCCACTAAACAATTGGTTAAGAGGAAAGCAACAATATTTACAAGGAGTGTGTCACAGAGTGTGACTCTAATATTAAAGAAAGAGAGTGCCAGGCCAAGACAGCTGTTCGTGAAAGTTCACAAAAGAGAGCTGGAATAGAAGTGGTGCTGGTGGGCAGCACCAGTTGTCACTTATACTCCTGCATTGTAGACACAACAGGTTACTTGTTGCTCCCACCAAGTGTGAAAGAGAAGTGTAATTTGGTTTCTGCAAGCAGAATGGAATTGTGCAGCAGAAATTCATTGGAGAATAGCAGAGTGACTTCAGACTGATGGTGTTAATGCGTGAATGGTTCTGAAAGTTTAAAGATGGCTGAAATGATGTGTGTGATGAAGGGGGCCAAGAGCGCAAGTCTGTCGTTACAGCCGACCTTGCTGAACAAGTTGACAGAATGGTTAGAGAAAACAGTACATTCACCATAACTGCTTTGTCTATGGAAATTCTGAAATTTCAAGATCTGTCGCACACTCTGTCGTTACTGTACATTTAGGCTACAAAAATCTTTGTGCTTGTTGGGTTCCAAAAATGTTGACGGACACCCACAAAAGTCACCAAATGGCCTCAGCTTTGAATTTCCTTGACCATTAGCACGACGGAGGAGAGAACTTTTTGAAATTAATTGTTACTAGAGATGAAACTTGGATCCAATACGACACACAGGAAACAAAACGACAATCACAGCAATGGACGCCTCCAAATTCACCAAACAAACCAAAAAAATTCAAACAAACATTCAACAACAGAAAGGTTATGGCTACTGTGTTTTATCGCCAAAAAGGTGTGTTGCTTGTAGAGTTTATGCAGCCCAGAACCACTATCAATGCAGTTGCTTATTGTGAAACTTTGACATTTGTGGAGAGGGAAAAAAAAGGCCCTTTTAGATATCAGTAATGTCATATCTCAATAAGGAGCTTGAAACTTTCAGCACAGGTCAGGAGCATATAGAGGAACCCTGGCTCGAGTTTAAAAGAATAGTTGACCGTGTACTGGATAGCTATGTACCTAGTAGAACAGTTCATAATGGGAGGGAACCTCCATTCTATACAGTCACTGTAAACAAACTTCTAAAGAAACAGAGATTGCTGCATAATAGGTGTAAAACAAAGCGGAGAGCTGTAGATAGAGAGATGCTGAATGTTACGCATTTGACTGTCAAGAGAGCAACGTGTGATGCCTTCAATGACTACAGTTGCAGAATATTGTCAAAAGACCTTTCAAAAAATCCAAAAAACTTCTGGGTGTATTTTAAGGCTGTTATTGGCACCAAAGTTATTGCCTGGTCCCAAGCAAACGAGCCAGGAACTGAAACTGAGGTTAGCAAAGCAAAAGCTGAAATACTTCACTCCATTTCCAAATGTTCCTTTACAAAGGAAAACCCAGAAGAATTGCTCCAGTTTAGTCCTCATACCACTGAAAAGATGAATGAAATAAGTATTAGTGTTAGTGGTGGTGAGAAACAGTTAAAATCATTGTAAGTGAACAATGCTCCAGGTCCCGAAGGAATCCTTGTCAGATTCTATACTGAATTTACGTCTGAGTTAGCCCCTCTTGTAACTAAAATCTGTTCTAGATCCCGTGAACAAAAAATCATGCCTAGTTCATGGAAAAAAGGCACAGGTCATACCCATCTACAAGAAGGGTAGTAGAAGTGACCCACAAAACTATCATCCAATATCATCGATTTGTTGTAGAATCTTAGAATATATCCTGAGTTCAAACATAATAAGGTATCTTGAACAGAATGACCACCTCAATGCCAACCACGATCATGTGAAACCCAATTTGCACTTTTCTCACATGACATGCTGAAAACTTTGTATCTAGGCAACCAGGTAGATGCATTGTTTCTTGATTTGCAAAAAAACATTCGACTCGGTACTGCATGTGTATTGTCAAAAGTATGATCATATGCGTAGCAAGAGAAATTTATGACCGGATTGAGGACTTTTTGGCAGAGAGAACACAGAATGCTTTCTTGAGTGGAGAGTGATTGTCCGATATAGAAGTAACTTCAGGTGTGCCCCCGGGAAGTGTTGGGACCCTTGCTGTTCCTGTTGTGTAGTAATGACCTTGCAGACAGTATTAATAGTAAAATCAGGCTTTTTGCAGAGGATGCAGTTATCTATAATGAAGCACTTCCTAAGAGAAGCTGCATAAAAATTGTCAGATCTTGATTTTAGCGAGGATGTACCCTCTGCCATGCACTTCACGATGGGATGTAGATGTAGATTTTTTACCTCCTATCTGCCATGTGTGTGTGTTTTACAAGCATATTAAAATATTTATCTTCCATATTCTTTTTCATGTTCTTTTTCTTTTCACAGAGGGCAGAAGCCATAATGGCAATTTATCCTGAGGGGCATAAAAGAGCTGCTGTCATTCCCTTGCTCGACTTAGCACAACGGCAACATGGATGGTTACCAATTTCAGCAATGCACCATGTTGCTGAACTTCTTGGCATGCCACGAATGCGTGTCTATGAAGTTGCAACGTTCTACACAATGTTTATGAGGTAGTGTTGAAGGACAAGAGGAGTAAATTTGTTAATGAGCTGCATTCTTCTGACGTGTTATGTTGCTACAGACTAGATATAATTATGTAAGTTGTTACTGGAGGCCAGTTCTGTACAGTATTTTTTGTTCACATTGATCACTAAACATCTGAAAGCACCCTCACAAGAAAAGTGAACTTGGATGGACACCAGTAAATAGTTCTTGTGAAATGTGGACATGTTGAACAAAGATTGTCATGATCACAGGAGTTCATTATGCATGAAATATGGCAAATTGTACTTTTCTTTGCATTCTAGTTTGAACAGTAGGTGCTTTGTTACATGTTTTAGGAGATTCGCAAAAGCATACCTTCAGTAGTAGGACAAAAATTGGTAATCAGGTGGTGATCAATTAATATACTGAACATTGATAAGCTTTCTACTTTTTCGTATCTTGTCAGGCTATAGAATGGCACAATAATTTGTCTTTCAGCAGCACCTTCCTTCACGTTTTGTTAGTGTCATTTTAATTCTGATTGTGGCAAAACCGTTTGACATGTACACACTTCATTCCTTCTCCCAAATTATTTTATTCTGCCACATAGAACCTTTTTGTCAGACTTCCATGAAAATATATTGTTCTGCAATCTTTTACCTTATTTAAATCTGTAGGACTTCAATCTCCCATGATCATCCTATTTTTTAATATTTGTCCTTTGACCCAAATTATTTTAAATGCTTTAACATTTAATTCTCCTTCTATTAAACAGAAGCTTTGCTTTTGTTCCATACAGTTCTTGCAGCCACCAAATGGCCCCACTAGTGATTTTTCAAGGAGATTCCCAGCTGCTATGTCCATTTCCGTCCATAGGAATCATTTTTAGGGAACTGACTTCTTCTTTCCTTTTTTACCATCGACACCTATTTCCTTATGTTTCAGAGGTTGTGTTGTATGAGAGAACACCTAGAAAACACCATGATAAATGCACGATAAATCCACATTGTGATTTATTACATCTGTAAGGCTCATATGTATGCTAGACTGTTGTGTACTACCTCCACTCTGTGTGCATAGACATTACATGTAAAAGCTTCAGAATATTTAGAGTGCGTACTTTTCCTGTGTCATTTGAGTACTAAAATGTACTTTCTTTTTCCAGGCAGCCAACTGGCAAGTTCCATGTGCAAGTGTGCACAACAACACCTTGTTGGTTAAGAGGCTCTGATGATATTATGAACTGTATCAAAAGGAAATTAGGAGTAGGACCTGGGGAGACGACAAAAGATGGGATGTTCACGGTATCAGAAGTAGAGTGTTTGGGGGCTTGTGTGAATGCCCCCATGATACAGGTCAATGATGACTATTATGTAAGTACAATCAGTGTTCACATTTTTAAATTATTTTACATGTATTTGTAACTGTCGACGTACAGTATGTCCAAGATAAAAGCAACCTGACTTGCGATTTAATTGTTTCCCACTAGCCCAGTCTTATGACAGGGTAATTGTAACAGCTTAATTTGTTGCTTGATACTTGTGTATCTTTTTGTCGTAGTGTGAGATATTCAAGCAAAATATGCCACTTTCTGTGAATGAAAGTGTACTTACAGTTCTGTGTGTGTATAGTTGAAGCATCTCTGTGCTGGTTCATTTGAGAAGACTCGTGAAATTTTTGAACAGTTCCTGAACTCCAGTACCGAAAAAAGAAGAGTTCAGCTGTTGATGAAATGGCAATCCAGTGCTGATCTCTCTAATTATAAACTTATGCATTATTTTTCAGTTGAATTCTGGAAACGGTTGTAAATATTTTGCAAAAAATTAATTTTAACCTGAAAAAATCTGCCAGGAGGCTTTCGCAACAGACAGGTGTTATTCATATATAATGTCATTCTGTCCTTAAGTCCGTATACCAGAAACCCTACCATGTTTTGTGTGTTCAGGCATCAGTCACATGTTTATAAGATTTCAAAGTGGTGGAAAGATTGACAACATGTTTTAAATGTTCATAAATGTAAAATTTTGCACTTCACAGTGATAGTAGCTTATGATTACAATATCAGTGAGTCACAGTTGAATCGGTCAATTCAAATAGCTCAGTGTTACAATCACATTAGGCTCAGTCAAAAGTCAAGCAGATGGTAAAATGTGGTTCGTTTGTAGAATAATAGAAAAATGCAGTTAAATGCAGTTAGTTTACTAAAAAGATTGCGTACAAAATACGCAACCACCTTAGACTAACAGTAAAGTGTCAGACCCATACCAAACAGGACTAACAGGTAACATTGAATGTATACAAAGAAGGGTGGAATGAATGGTCACGGGTTTGTTTGACACAAGGGGTAGCATTGTGGTGCTGAAAAAACTGAACTGGCAGGCACTTGAAGATAGAAGCAAACTGTCCTGTGAAAGCCTACTTAGAAAGTTTCTAAAATCAACTTTAACTGACGAGTCTAGGAGTATGCTACAACCCCCTTCATATCACTCTCATACAAATTGCGAAGATAAGATTAATTACAAAGCAGACAGAAGTGTTCAGGCAATCATTCTTTCTGTGTTCAACATGTGAATGCAATGGGAAAAAGCCCAGAAATTTGTACTATGGGAAGTACTTTCTGCCATGCACTTCACTGTAGTGTACAGAGAATACATATAGATACTTCCAGCTAATAAAGAAAAGAAGGTTAAGTACTGCAATTGGTTGCTTAAAAACATTGTTGATTGTAAACTTGATACTGTATTTTTTTGAGTGATGACATTTGGTTCTGTTACCATGTGGATAGCTGAACTAATCAGTACTGGTCCACAAAAACCTTACATTGTGCATCAAATATCTCTTCATAATTAAAAAAAATGTATGGTATGTGGTTTCTGGTGGTTGAATTACTGACCCATTGTTCTTCGAAACCACTGCCAGTATATCTGGTTATCTTCACCTTTTTGGAACTTTTGTTTGTGGCTGCCTCATTCACATAACATACATAGTAATGATTTTTCTGTAAGTGGACATTTAAAATAAAACTTGCATGAAATAACCCTAAATCAGTTGGCCAATTGAAAGAAAACACACACCAGAGTACTGAAATAATTTGTTTCAGTTATGCACAAAGTGGATTTGAATGTGATATAAAGAGCATAAAAATGCATTGAGATGTTGGGCAACCAACTTCAAAATATGCTACAATTTTCAACATGTTCAGATCCTCTTACACAGTTCTATTAGGAACTGTGTCCTATTCACATGCAGTGCCTGTTTTGGAACTGGAGACAACATATTTCTGTGAATGAGGATAGATGTGAAGTTCCAACGAATGGCATATACTTTTGCTGAATGCAGCTACTGTGTTGTGGATGAGTGGAAAGGATTCTGTCAGAAGCCCATAAGATGGTACATATAGGATGGTGCCAGTGTGTCCATTTGTTGGCTGTAAATTTTGTGGTATACATAACTTTGAAAGGAAGAGCAGCAAATTGTAAAGTGTAATTTATTATATTCATAAGAAAGGCTTGTTGGGAGTTAGTAGGGCACTGGTAAAATTATTGTTGGGTGCTATTGAGACCCTGCAGATAGGAGAAACTGGCATTCAGAGGTAATGTGTATGATGACAAGCAGATAATCAAATAGTCGGCAAGGGAGACGTGGTAGAGGCAGTGTGTTATGTGGTTATTTCTTATGTGGAAAAGGGGAGGATGGCCTGCAAAAATCTGTTTCACAGGAGAAAGCAGGAAGAAAATCATATTTTTGGCAAGTCCTGCATGATTGAATTTTTGTACACCACCACCTTGCTGAATACCCAGTAACAGATTGAATAAAATCTTTGACTTTGTACTTCCAATATCTCTGCAATTCTGGGATCTAGTTGCAATTAAAAATGCTGAATTATTTGTCTTCTTCCTAATAGTTTCCCTCTTTCTTTTACTCCAAGAGGAAAATATTTTCATTCAATGAGCCTTAGAGCAGTCTTTATTTAGTACCCTTGTTGATCAGATCTTTAAGATTTTGGAGAATACACACATCTGTCAATCCTTTTTCATATCTGATAATTACTTGTATATATAACAGCAGTGCATTTTACTTGTGTGTACAGGAGGACCTAACTGTGAAAGATACTGAAGAAATTTTGGATGACCTCAAGAATGGAAAGCAGCCTAAAGCTGGACCAAGGTATTTTGTCAGAAGTTACTGTCCCCCTCCTCCCCTCTCCCCCCCCCCTCTCCCTCCCCACCTTCTCTCTCACTCACTCACTCACTCACTCACTCACTCTTTTTACCTTTCTTGTGTTCTGTGCATATCATTTCTGCCTGTACTCTGATTTTTCTTGAGTGTAGTTCTCTTACTGGATTCATTGAGGCCAGAAGTGCATTTAGTAATATGGAATTTGCACAAGTTTTGTTTACTTTCTGTCTCTTCTTTGTTGACAGAGTAACTTTTTTTATTGTTGGAAATCCAGAGATTCACAATTGTTTGTTAGTTAGTACATCTCATCAGCCCTTCTCTAGTTAATTTTCAGCTGTTCATCTTAGCTACAAACATAAAATTATTTGCCAGTGGAAACTGCAGGTAGAAGTATCAACAATATAAGGAAAATGTAGATTGCTATTCACTGTAAGTCATCCTTATGGTAAGTAGCAATCTATCTTTTCCTTACATTGCCAATAACATTATTTGAGATAACCAGTTAGCATAAAATATCTTATAAAAGGAAGAAAAAGGTTGTTACAAAAACAATTATCATCCATGATAAGGACATGAGGATACGTATTGAGTCATATTGATATAGCTTTTGCTAGACACACATGATCGTTATTTTCAGTCATAATGCTACATTTGAGAACCGTGACTGTGTGGGATAATTATTTATTTGCAATTTCTGTTACCAGTCACTTTCTTTTGTTTTATGTTTAATGAAACATAATAAAACACGTTTAGAACATACATACATAGAAATGTTGCTTAAAAATAAATTGTCTTAAACTAAATTAACCTAGAACTTTTTTGTCCATTGTACGTTACTGTAGGGGCTGGGGCTGGTGTGGTATATGAGGGACAGGGGGTGGGGGGCTGTGGATGGCCAGAAATCAATGTCAGTGATGTCTTCTGATAGTTTTTCTTGTTGGTTATGTATGACATCACAGCCTGTATAGGATGCAGATAGTTTTGCATCAGTTGCGTATTGCAAAAATCATGTGACAGGCTTTTATGACAGTTGATTGCTTATGATTTTATCACCTTGTAGCTTCACTTACATCATTGGTGTAATGGCAGAGCTGTTGAGTAACGTAACACTACTGCACTTTGTTTTAGTCACTGTTTTTCAACGCAATTCACTGCACAAATTGTTTCAACATGTAAACATTATGCACTTAATACAAGATGGCAGACTTGTAGTATGGGACTCACAAGGGAACCTCCCCATCACCCCCCCCCCCCCCCCCCCTCAGATTTAGTTAGAAGTTGGCACAGTGGATAGGCCTTGAAAAACTGAACACAGATCAATCGAGAAAACAGGAAGAAGTTGTGTGGAACTATGAAAAAAATCAGCAAAATATACAAACTGAGTAGTCCATGCGCAAGATAGGCAACATCAAGGATAGTGTGAGCCCAGGAACGCCGTGGTCCCGTGGTTAGCATGAGCAGCTACGGAACGAGAGGTCCTTGGTTCAAGTCTTCTCTTGAGTGAAAAGTTTACTTTCTTTATTTTCGCAAAGTTATCTGTCCATTCGTTCATTGACATCTCTGTTCACTGTAATAAGTTTAGTGTCTGTGTTTTGCGACCGCACCGCAAAACCGTGCAATTAGTAGACGAAAGGATGTGCCTCTCCAATGAGAACCGAAAACATTTGATCGCAAGGTCATAGGTCAACCGATTCCTCCTCTATATGACACTGGTGACGGCATGTGCGTCACATGACAGGAATATGTTGTCGACCCACATAACTTGTACACTTGGCGAATGGGTGAAACGATTCTTTTATCTTGCCCAATTTAGGTTTTCTTGTGGATGTGATAATCACTCCCAAAAAAGTGATGAAAACATAAGAGTTTGTCACATAAACTGCAACAAATGACTGCAACAGTTGCACAGTTTTCCCTGTGCTCTGTCAAAAGATATGTTTTTAACTTTATCAAATTTTTCCGTGTGTAGACCGTCAAATCCTGCCATGTCCAAGCCAATCTGAACATGTCCTTGAATTTTGGAGAGCTAAGTTGATTATGTGTGAGTGCCTGAACTTTGATAATTGTCTGAAAATAAAAAATAAACTTTTCACTCGAGGGAAGACTTGAACCAAGGACCTCTTGTTCCGTAGCTGCTCACGCTAACCACGGGACCACGGCGCTCCTGAGCTAACACTATTCTTGATGTTGCCTATCTTGCACATGGACTACTCAGTTTGTATATTTTGCTTATTTTTTTCATAGTACCACACAACTTCTTCCTGTTTTCTCGATTGATCTGTGTTCAGTTTTTCAAGGCCTATCCACTGTGCCAACTTGTAACTAAATCTGAGGGGTGTGTGATTGGGAGGTTCCCATGTCAGTATCGGTTATCGAGATTTTGTATCAATATTCTTGGTACTGACAGATTTGTAGTTGTTTATTTATATTGAAACCTCTGGAATCTGTTGAGTTAGAACTGACTTCAAACTGTTGAAGAATTTTGAGTGTTTGAATTTGGTTATCTCATTAAGAGTGTTATTTCCATGTTTTGTATTATGACTGAAAATTTCCATTTCTTCCATGACGTCCACTCTTTTACTTTTCCTATTTTGTGTAAAATTTTGAGGTTGTCTTGGACTTTCAAATGGTGGCCTGTGTCTTTAATGTGAGTTACCACTGCTGATTTGTTACATTTCTCGAGTTTGTAGCAGTCTAAATGTTCTTTGACTTGAGTTCTGAAATTTTTGCCTTTTTGGCGTATATAATATTTATTGCATTGCTGCAGGCAATTTTGTAAATGCCAGATGCATCAATATTGTATCTGGTGGTTTGTGGTTTCATATTGTGAATAAGCTTCCTACTTATGTGGTTGTTGGTGCTGAAACTGATTTTTACATCTATGTTTTTGAATAGTCTTGTTAATTTGTCAGATACCATTCCAAGATAATGGCATTTTTACATATTTGACTGCTGGGGCACTGTCAGTTGTGAGTGTAATTTGATGTTCAGTAATTAAAACTTCTGGGCTAAGAGGCCGTGGTCCAATAGTAGAAATACTTCTCCCTGACATTTCGTTGCCAGCTGCGGGCAACATCATCTGAGGTGAGTCTACGACTCGTGAGCAGCTAAGAGTCGTAGACTCACCTCAGATGATGTTGCCCACAGCTGGCAACGAAACGGCAGGGAGAAGTATTTCTACTATTGGACCACGGCCTCTTAGCCCGGAAGTTTTAATTACTGAAGACGCCGGCCGTGAAAGCCTACACACTATGAGTAGTTCAATGTTTTGTTTGTCAGTTTATTTTTTATCTGTTGTGACATGGTGTTAATTAGTGAAGGATCATATCCATTGTTTATTGCGGTATATGTTATGTTCTAAATGCATTGCATTACGTTTGATTGAGCATAAAACAAATAAAAGTGACTGGTTGCAGAAATTACAAATAGATAATGTATGATAGTTACTGCATGAGCAGATAATATATTCCTGTGAAAGCAAAGATTATTGATTAATTGCACCTTTATTGCTGTTTATCACACTATTCCAATTAATTTTATATTTCAGGAGTGGCCGTTATGCTGCAGAACCAGCAGGTGGCCTCACATCACTAAAGGGGGAACCTCCAGGCCCTGGTTTTAAAGTGCGCTCAGATCTCTGAACTGTGTTAAAGTAATGATTTAAATAAAAGTGTATGTAATTAATAAATATTTTATGTTGGTAACAATAGATGTCCTGCAGTGGTAACATGTTTTACTTACTGGTATTGTTATTTACATGGATCTTTAGGTGCTTTCCTGTTTATTATTATTATTTTAGTATTCACTTCAGTAATGTAAGTTCCAGGCGCGCGCACACACACACACACACACACACACACACACACACACACACACACACACACTCTCTCTCTCTCTCTCTCTCTCTCTCTCTCTCTCTCTCTCTCTCTCTATCCTGTGACCACAAATGAAGCAAGAATTATGAAGGCAGTTGTGTGGAAGAATAGTTTCTTAGACAAGCAGATGGTCTTTTGTTCATGTAAACAATATGACAGCATCTGGTCTTTCTTATCAGTCCCAGACATTTTCACATTGTATCTGACAATTGGCATTGTGATTGTTTGCTGGCATGTATTCATCACTTGTACTATTTTATAATGAAGTTCTGTGAAATTGTTACTAACTTCTTGTCTGTTCTTCCATTTTCTGATCATCACTGCTTGCAAAAATTGAGCAATTTTATTTCCTTTACTCAGTATTGCAGATACAATTTCTTTAGGGTTAAATAGGAGGAACACCCCTAAAGTCCCAGTGCAAACTGTTTTCAGGTTCAATACAGTTTTAGCTAATGTAGAGGAGTTGTAATAATTTTCCATGTAAATAAGGTGGCCAACAAGCAGCTTATCCTCCAACAAATGCAGAATGACCTTTTCAGCATGAGATTTTCCACCCAGATTGTCACGCATCCCCACATACAAAGTGCAGTATTTATGAAACCATCTGGGTTGTTCAGTGTGTTCCTTTTAATTCCATATTTGTGCCTTTTGTTTCGTTTATATAGTCCAAAAGACAATGTTTCCCTCCAAAGAAATGTGGATTCGCATGAAGATAGCTCTCTTCCTGGGTAATACACTTGACATGTTCTATTTTTAAAGTAATTTAGTTGAGACCCTATTTTGTGTAATCAATCATCTTATTTTCTTTGTCATAGCTGTAGATTTTTAGCAAAATGTAACGAATGTAAGATCATATCTGTTTTTGCTCATACTCATCACTATTCTTCTATTTTGAAACAGAAGATCATCCAGTAGTAATCAGACAGATTTCAAGTTACCTGTATGTAATGAAATACTCAGGAGACTAGTATTTTGTGTATACTAACAGGTTTCGAGGTACAAATCCTAGACTTGTTCTTCATATTACTACTAAGAAGTATATTCACAGTGCTGTGTTCTGTGTCATCAACTATACACTAAGTATACAATCTGTAAGAAGTAGCCTAAAGAAATCCATTGGTGTATTGCTAGTAAGATGAATAAGTAATCATTCTCATTTTGTAAACATTTTATGTAGTTAATCATGCCAAGTCTCACAGGATTTATTAACTTCTGCCAGTGTGGTTTATTCATCAACAACAATTACATCACTATCATTGTCCATATCTTCCAATTCTGCACTTTCATGGAACATATTTGAAAGCTCTGCCTCCACACTATCATGGCTTTGGCAAGTTTCTGCGGTCTTGACATTCTAGCTATCCTCCTCAGATTCTTTGTTATTGAATTCAGAATCACTCTCTTCTAATATGTTCAATAACTGATTGACAGTGATTTTTTTCTTCCTACTCTTTTTAGTGTTAGAAGATCCTGATGTTGGTTGGTTAGTCACCATTTTGAACAATGTATGCCTCGACAACTAGGAACAAGAAAACGAAATTGTAGACATCATTGCTTGCATAAACATGTGTTCACAGCTGCAAAACAAGCCTGAGTAGTACACCTACTTGTAACCTTATGCCACACTGGCTCATTGGTCACAGAAATGCTTATAAGCATTAGAAACACTGGGCTAGAGGCTTGTTTTGATGTTTGTAAGCACCAGCTGCAGTGAACATGTTGATACATCCACATTCCTTATTTTAAAAAAATCTACTTATCAAGTGGTGGCAGAACGCACACATAAAGACAGTTGTAATTGGCAAGCTTTCGGAGCCAGTGGCTCCTTCAGGCAGAAGGGTTGAAGAGGAAGAAAGTGGGGTGAAGGAAAAGGACTAGAGAGGTCTAGGAAAAGAGGTAGATTTTGGGAAAGTCACCCAGGACTGCGGGTCAGAGGAGACTTACTCCATGAGATGACAAGGAAAGACTGACTGTTGGATACTGCATTGGATGAGATTAGAAAACCTGAGAGCTTAAAGGTGTAAGGCAGGGTACTGTGCAGACATACATTACTGCTTAAACATCATGCATGAGTTAATAACAGTTCATTGTGCGTAACAGGGGTAGGAGGGGGCAGTGAAAAATAAATGGGTAAGACAATGAAAGATGTAGAAAACTAAAACAGAGTGAAGCAAAGATTAGTTACTGTGAAGAAATGCCGAGATACAAGAAATCAACATAAGTTATGGCCAGGTGGTTGGTGAGAACCAAGGACATATTGTTGTCCTAGGTCCCACCTGCGGAGTTCTGAAAAATTAGTGTCTAGGATAAGAATCCAGATGGCAAGTGTGGCGAAACAGGCACCGAGGTCACAATCGACATGTTGTAGAGCATATTCTACAACAGGATATTGAGTTCCTAGTATACACCCTGTTCCTATGCCTACTCATCCTAATTAATTTGGCAGTAGTCATGCTGATGTAAAAGCCTGAACACTATTTACATAACAGCTGATATAGACATGGGTCATTTCACATGTGGTACTATGAAAGGGAGAGCCACCTGGAAATGACACAGGCCATACACCAGCTGTTATGTGACCACTATTCAACCTTCTACATTGGTGTAACTACCATCAAATTTTTAATTAGGATGATTGGGCATAGGCAGAGGGTGTACCCTGACAACTCAAAATATCCTGTTGCAGCGCATGCTCTACAACATGACAATTGTGACCTCAGCACATGTTTCATCACATGTGCCACCTAGATTCTTCCCCCAGACAACAGTTACTCAGAACTCTGCAGGTGGGAACGAGCACTATAATATGTCCTTGGTTCTCACCACCCACCTGGCCTTAATTTATGTTAATTGCTTCCATCTCAGCATTTCTTCACTGTAACTACTCTTCGCTTCACTATGTTTTAGTTTTCTACATCTTTCATTGTCTTACCCATCTATTTTTCACTGCCCCCTCCTACATCTGTTACGTACAATGCACTTACTTTCCACTCATAGCTCATGCATAATGTTTAAGCAGTAATTTATGGCTGCTTATTACCCTGACTTCCACTTTTAAGCTCTCAGGTTTTCAAATCTCATCTGATGCACTCCCCAACAGTCAGTTTCCTCCTCATCCTGTGCGATAAGTCTACTCTGCCCTGGGGTTCTGGGTGACTTTCCCGAAATCTATCCCTTTTTGTAGACCTCTCCAGTCATTTCCTTTCACCCCTCTTCCTTTCCCTTCGACCCTTCTGCATGGAGGAGCAGTCACTGGCTCAGAAAGCTTGCCAATTACAACCATCTTTCATGTGTGTGTGCTGCTCCCTCTTGGTGAGTAAATTTACTATCTAATTAAATTATTTTCTCAATAATTGATTGTTTCCATTGTTACATTCCTTATTTTTTCTTTCCTATTAACTCTAATTACCCACAAGATCCACATTTAGAAAGCATGCAAGTTCTGCTGGTTTCAGTGCCCTTTGTTCATCACCATTACAGCAGTATTTCGTATGAAACACCTCCAACCTTTTCCTTTGTTGTTTACTCAAGGGCCTAAAGAAATTTTACATTTTTGTAAAAGGTTTCCTTTCCCATTATTATCCTTGTTTCACTACTTCTTTGCATCTCATATTGCTACTTATTCTAAAGCTTAGATATTTAAAAAAAATTGCTGCTAATTAAGCACTAGGCCAAAATTAAGCCCCCCCCCCCCCCCCCCCCTGTGGGTCTGGGGGTTAGAACAGGCCCGAGGTATTCCTGCCTGTAGTATGAAGTGACTAAAAGGAGTTTCACATGTTTCAGCCTTTATGTGATGGTCCCCTGTAGGGTTTGACCTCCATTCTTCAAATTTTTCCTGAAGAGCGAACCAATTGGGGAAGGTGCATCATGTCCATTGTGCATTGAGATCTTTAGCCCAGTTTCTTATCGTCGCATTGCAGTCCTGCCCATTCTCCATCTCTTGGGCAAGGACACCTTCCTGGGTGCGTTTTCCACCATACACTGTGCTGTGTCGATTTCTGCTTTGACAATGACCATGGACTTCTTTGCACCTGATATCCAGCACGGTAACCAGTCCGTTGTGGTGGGGCCACCATGTACCCTGTTGGTTGTAGCCCCCTGACCACACAGGGATCGCTCTGATGCTGCCTGCGCCATTAACTCCCCATGTATGCCAAGGGGTAGATGCCCATCCCCAGCGTAGTCCATCATCTCTTGCTGGTGGTGAAACACCAGCAGTCTCTAAGTGATCATGAGCTCAATTCAACGCACAGAAGTATGACCCCCAGATCATTCCCCCTCCTGCCCACACTATAGGAGGAACATCAGGCTAAGGATGGCAGCGGATCTTATTCGCCCCGGTACCTTTTATGTTCGAGAGCTGATGGGGAATCTTTCATGATGATGAAGCCTTGGTTTTTTAAGCATTTAAGAGGACAAATTCGGGGAGGTGGAGGGTTTGTCGAAAATGAGATCTGGGTCAGTCTTCATCAAAACAGCATCCTCTGCCCAGACATGGGAGTTACTTGCTTGTGACAAGCTGGATGCTTGTGAAGAACTTCTTCGGTGCTTTGAACGAGAAGGTGATGGCTTCCTTGCAAGAACCGTTACTGGGGACATCATAACAGTGCAAGGCCCCACACTCCCCATACAACAGTTGCAACAATCACAGCCCTGCATTTTGAGTGTCTTCCTCATCCACCATCCTCACCAGACCTTGCCCCAAGTGATTTCCATATGTTTGGACCACTCAAAGACGCAATGGGAGGAAAGAAGTTCTGTTCTGATGAAGAGGTACGTCACACGGTGCATGAGTGGTTGCGCTGACTACCAAAAGATTTTTTTTCTGTAGGAATTTATGCACTTTGTAAGCGCTGGAGGACTTGCATTGCGCTTGGGGGAGATTATGTTGAAAAGTGATACAGCTCTGTACCATTTCTGCACAATAAACAATATTTAAAAAATATTTAATGTTTTCATTTGACTCGCACTCATACAAACCGCTACACGCAACAAAACCAAATTAGTAAAACACCAAGCTCTTATCACTGTGAACATTGAACAGTTTTCTGTGCAGTGTAATTTTTTAATAGTAGACAAACTTATAGTCAGCTGCTTGATAGGTATGGACACATTTAGAACCTACAAAACTCAAATAGATATAGGTAATGGTAAGTGCCATTTTTTTGTGAAGGACCAAAGATTTTCTATCAGCCTGATTACCACTCCGGAGAGGTATGACAAAGTAAACCTAGAACCCCATCTCACTGTACAGTATTCATATCCTACGGTGTATTTTGTGAACAAATATGATAATGAACACGAGACCGACACTGAAGTTAACCAGGAATTAGTAGAACAAAAATTGAATGAATCAAATATTCTAGATGCTACACAATGACAAGAGTTTTCTGACTTACTTTTTAAATATGCAAATGTTTTTGATAAGAATACAGGAGTAATCAGATTCTGAACATAAACTTAATGTCTATCCTCGTGAAACATTGTGTTATGTCTTACCCTACACCATGGGCAAAGCGTGAAATCAATAGAACGTGCGAATGGGGAATCATACAGCCATCATTTTCTCCATATTACAGCCCAGTACTACCAGTTACCAAACATGATGGATCAGTACAACTAGTTTTAGAAGCTAGAGGCATAAACAAAATCCTAGTATCAGTGAGAACAAAACCAGATAATTTAGATGAACAATTGCTAAAATTTCATAACACCAAATATTTCAGCACCCTCGACCTTAAAAAATCTTACTTGCAAATAAAGTTACACGAGGAGAGTAGAAAATACACAGCATTTGTCTGCAATGGCAGGAGTTATGAATTTCAAGTTCACCCTTTGGCTTAAACATTAGAGCAGCTGTATTTAGATCAGCCTTGGAAAAGGTCTTAGGACCTGAATTGCTCAGTAATTTTACCATTTATGTTGACGATATGTTAATAGCCACATCAGCTTGGGCAGAACACATTAGTATAATAGAAAAGGTATTTCAGAGATTTACAAAGTACGGAGTAACAGCAAATCTAAAGAAATCTAACTTTGGCAAAGAACAAGTGAAATTTTTAGGGCATATATCAGAACAGGGTATATTACCAGGCCCAAAGAAACTAGATGCCATACGTAATTGCCCACCCCCAAGGAACGGAAAACAATTGAAAGCATATCTAGGACTAACTTCCTTTTTCCGAAAATTTATACCACAGCAGCTTATGAATAGCGATGCCCTACTTAACCTGTTGAGAAAGAATAAGCCTTGGTTATGGGATGAGAGATGCCAGGAGGACTTTCCCAAAATTGAAAATGCGTTAATATCAGCAAACATTGAGTCATCTTGAAATGTCCAAAGACTTTTGTTTAAGCACGGACGCCTCGTCTCAGGGGCTAGGGGCATGTTTGTTCCAGATACAAGAAGGAGGAGGAAAAACAATACCCAAAGCCATCAGCTTTGCCAGCAGAACTTTATCAAAGGCAGAAAGATGAAGATCATATTGTGTATCAGAACTGGAAAGTTTAGCAGTAATTTGGGCATTTAAGAAATTTGAATATTTTCTTTGGGGTAAAAACACTAAAGTCTATTGTGATCACCAGTCATTATCTTTTCTCTTAACATGTAAACTGTTACACTGAAGACTAGCAAGGTGGTGTTTGTACCTGCAGGAATTCAGTTTTGAAATAATATTCATAAAGGGCAGTCAGAATGTTATTGCAGATGCATTATCCAAATTACCGCAGGGACTAGACGAGTTCGGTGAACTGTCTGAACACGATTCAGAAACCAGTACATTATTGATGCAAAGTAGTACACAAAAATCAGACTACAAAAAATTTTGTAAACAAATGGGAATAATACAACAGCAAGACAACAGGTGGAAGAAGGTAGTCCAAAATCTTAACCGGAATGCAAACCACAAGGTAAGTAAATGGTATCAGTTATACAAAGGCGTTTTGTTCCACCGGCAGTACGAAAGTTCTAACCATTGGTGTGTATGCCTTCCAGAGGAATACATCGATGAATTTATCACACACACACACACACACGAAGTATGGGGACACTACAGAGGAACAAAACGTACAGACAAGATTTCCAAATTTTATTACTTTCCTAATTTATGACAACATGTTTCACAAATATTAAAAAAGTGTACTACTTGTCAAAGAACAAAACCATCCAATATGTCACAGTTTACTGAGCTGCACCCCATATTAACCAAAGCTCCACTGGAAATGGTTTCTCTGGACATCGCAGGGCCATATCCTGGAGCAAAAGGTGGTGTCAAACACATAATAGCTCTTTATGACATTTTCATAAAATACATCAAATTTTATGCTATCAAAACCACTACAGCCAGTAACATCATAAGGAGAATTGAAGAGGATTATTTATGAAGAGTAGGGAAACCCAGTCATATTAACAGACAATGCAGCCTATTTCGTAGGAAGAAAATGGAAACAATTCATGAGCATAAAGGGCATTAAACACATCTTGGTAAGTTTTTTCCAACCAGAAGCAAGTCCCGTGGAAAGGGTGTTTAAAGAATTCAATATATTTATAAGATCATACGCTCAAAATAAGCATTCATGATGGTTGACCAGCCACTGTAATCTGCTTTCATGTTTTACTCTCTCCTGTTTCTAGCGTCTCTCTTTTGTTTTCTTGTCCTCTTTTGTTCCTTTTATTGTTTGTTGCCTTCCCTTTACTCTTGTGGTTTTCCTTTTTTTCCATTTTGTTATATGTTTCGTCTGTTTTATTGTCACACTTGTGA
Source organism: Schistocerca nitens (assembly GCF_023898315.1). Taxonomy (NCBI): domain Eukaryota; kingdom Metazoa; phylum Arthropoda; class Insecta; order Orthoptera; family Acrididae; genus Schistocerca; species Schistocerca nitens. The sequence goes on along the minus strand of NC_064617.1, from coordinate 922,805,447 downwards.
CATTGTTTTATTAGGGAAAAGGGACGGATGACCCCCATAGTTTGGTCCCTTCTCCCACCTTTAAACCAACCAACCAAAATTAAGATAAAATATGGAACTGCAGATAAGTGCAAATGAATGAAAGGTAACCTCATCAGGTTCTAGATATGATCATTTTGCCCTGTCTACATTTTTTTCTCTGGAAAGTTAATTTTTGCTGCTAGTGCATCGTTTTTCAGTTCATTTTCATTCCAGGAATAGGCTGCACACATTCCTAATAGATCTGCTCAACTGCAACTCTTGCGCCATAGATGGAATATATAACAATTCCTCCACAATATTAAATTATGCGTTCTGGCATGCCAGACATACCTGCATACCCCCTGAAAGTAAATGGAACAGAATTTTTCACACTTATGTATCAAAACTAAAATAATAACCTATTGCACAAGGAAGATTAAGACTTTGGAACTGAATTATTTCTTACAGGCATAAGAGTTGTCTTGATATGGCAGAAAGAAAGGGGGCAAATCCATGGGCTGCCCGGTGTGGCCGAGCGGTTCTAGGCACCTGAGTCTGGAACTGCACGACCACTACGGGTGCAGGTTCGAATCCTGCCTTGGTCATGGATGTGCGTGATGTCCTTAGGTTAGTTAGGTTTAAGTAGTTCTAAGTTCTAGGGGACTGATGACCTAAGATGTTAAGTCCCATAGTGCTCAGAGCCATTTGAATCATTTTTGAACAAATCCATGTGTATCTACTTCCATTCTCAGATTTGAGTTTAGCTGTGGCTTATCTCCTAGAAAAATGACCATTTTTCCACTCTTCTTTGGATTATACTGATTTTTCAATCAACAACTTAAGTGACAATGACACTGAATATGAAACTTATTTCCACAACGTGGAATAAACAGTCTGTTTTCCAATTCAGAGCATACAATCACACCTTTAAATTCACAGTTGTCATGATTAATGCATGTGGAGTTAGCTGCAGAACGAGGCTACAACCCCCCCCCCTCCCCCCTCTGCCTGTGCACAAACAGCTATTACTGTTAATAGTTCACCAACTCCAATGGAATTGGTTTTGTCATGTAATATGCTGTGAATAGCAAGACTGCTTTCACTAAAGATGAAAGTTAACGGATATTTCAATATAAATTCATAATTATTATTTAACTGCTGCAGTTTCCCAAGTGCTGTGTACAGGTCACCTCCAAATCTTCCAGGATGAAAACTACTGTGCATGATACCATCTAGTGCTCATCCCTCACTGCAGTGTCTGTCTCTACAATTTCCATCTAACATGTTCTTGATCTTTCTACCTGCTGAGTCCCTTCAACTTCTCTCTGGAAGTTTATTCGAGCTGTCTGTTATCATGATATATAGATCTGTGGTGCTATGGTTCATATTATTCTATGATGGGTCTTCTGCATAACATATCACTGTGTTAGCTCCTACATAGCGAGGCAAAACATTAATTGCAACAACGAAAGGAATAGGCCAAGTTCTGATACCTGTGATGCACCAACCACAATTTCTTCGAATAAGAATGTATATTTCTGATGGTCACAATCTCCATGTCAGATAAAGTGGAATTCTGCACCCCAATATAATATGCACAACACACGTTAATAGAGAGTATGAAATTGGATAATATTTTGTGTCTGAAAAATATCAGGCAAACTAGTTGATGCACTACCTGAAAGTGTTAATGATCTACAAACTCTGTTCACTGACCAGTGTTGTTAATGCTGGGGATAACACTGCAAGTTATTTAATGTGTACTGTTATCTTCATATGTCTGTCGCTGTACATTACGCCACTGTGAGCTTTAACCTGTACTGTGACAGCAATTCTTCCCTAAGTAGTTGCTAAAGACGAGATACTGAGCAAGATGGCACAGTGGTTAGCACACTGGACTCGCATTGAAGATGACAATGATTCAAATCTCTGTCCGGCCATCCTGATTTAGGTTTTCCGTGATTTCCCTAAATCGCTTCAGGCAATTTCATGAATGGTTCCTTTGGAAGGACATGGCTGACTTCCTTCTCCATCCTTCCCTAATCCGATGGGACCCATGACACTGCTGTTTGATGTCCTCCCCCGAACCAACCAACCAACCAACCAACCAATGGAAGAGGTGCCCATCACTTTATCTGACAATACAATGAATTGCAAAAATAATCAATTTTTGACAATATAGTGTAACTGGATGGGAAAGAAAAATCTACTTACCCAGCGGTGGCAGGAAGATTGGGGAAAAGGACTGGAGAGGTATAGGAAAATGGGTAGACTTCAGAAAAGTTATCCAGAACCCAGTGTCAGGAAAGACCTGATGGGATGAGAAGGAAAGACAGACTGCTGGGGACTGCACTGGACGAGATCTGACAACGTGAGAGCTTAAAGGGGGAAGAAAGGATAATATGCAAGACAGAGATTACTGCTTAAACATCATGCATGGGTCAATAAGAGTGAAAATCTAAGTGCATTGTATGTTACAGAGTTGGAAGGGAATGGTGAAAAATAGACGGAAAGACAATGAAAGATGTAGGAAATTAAAAAGGAGTGAAGCAAAGACTAGTTACAGTGAAGAAAAGCTGAGACAGAAGAAATTAATGTAAATTAAGGCCATGCGGATGGCAAGAGCCAAGGACATGTTAACAGGGAACTAGTGCTACAGTACTAGATCCCTGCTGCGGAGTTGAGAAGCTGATGTCTGAGGGAAGAATCCAGATGGTGCATGTCGTGAAACAGGTATCGAAGGTCATGACTGTCTTGTTGTAGAGGATATTGTGTGCTGCCGGTATACGTCCTCTGTCTATGCCCATTCATCCTAACTGATAAATTGGTGGTAGTCAAGCAGTGTTTACACAACAGCTGGTATATGGTGTGAGTTGTTTTACAGGTGGCTCTCCCTTTGATGGTATATGTTTTGCCACCAGTTACAAGGCTGGTATAGGTGGTGGTAGGAGGGTGCATAGGGCAAGTCTTAGAGTGGGGACGGTCACAGGGGTAGGAGTTGTAGGGTAAGAAGATGGGTGCAGAAAGAGCACAGGGTCTGACAACGATACTGCGAAGATCAGGTGACAAAAAGCTTTTCTAGGCGTGGTTGTCATCACTTTATCTGTAAGAACTGTGGATTGTAAAAGTAAACTGGTCATCAGCTACAGTATAATGCACATAAAGTGGGATGAACTGCTTTCAAATTTTTTGAGTACAGCAAGAGAGAAGGTCATGGTTTCTCAAAATTGAGTGCAAAATCAAACTATAGGTAAGCAGATCATCGAGATCTTTTAGGATCAAAAGTTCACATTAAGGAACATACATGAATATGAAACAATGTTTCTAAAAGGGTTTCAGCTGTATAACAAGTTAAAATGGAGTCAACATGTAGATAAATTAATCAAGAAATTCAGTTCAGCATGTCTTGTTTGTATACTCTCATTGTAATGTTCTAAAGATGACCATTTACATACATTCACCTCATTGTCTTATATAAAATTATCTGCTGTGGCAGTGCATCTAAAGTGAATAAAGTACTTATTCTGCAGAAGATAGCAATAAGAATATTGAGGAAAGTATGTAACCATACATCTGACAGAGGCTGTGTTAAAAATTTGCAGAAGGTGGTGCCCCACAACTTGTAAATATTTGAAGAATGTCATGATTACTGCTGAGAGCCACTGATAACATTTCTTCATTTAACAACCAGTTTTGGTCCACAGATGATCATCAGGTTCATACAAGTATTTATTTTATATTAGGCATTATAGAGTCATCAGTGTCACATAATACAATCCATGAATTTGTTACCGTTGCCACACCGTAGAATAAATTATTGCATTAATCATAAACTGTGCCACAATGCACTTATTCGTACTACAACAACAGTCAGCAATAGTGCTAGGAACAGAGGTATTCTACATACTCATGTAGAATGCTGACTGCTTATGTAGCATGAATATTCATTGAGAGATGCTATGTTACTGTCACTGCTCAGTTGCTCATCATTTTGCTTCCTTTTAGTGTGGCTTTAATTTTGAATGTTTCATAAGGACTATCGAGGTGTGTCTGTCAGGGGAGAATTGAGCTGGGGAAAAGGGGGGAGGGGCTTGAGAAATCAATGTTTTTGTATATTTTAGGGTATCTGATTACTACATTTTTTGGGGAGAAGTGTCTTTGTATGATTCATCGAGTGTTGCAAACACACTTGTATTGCAGGGCGATATATTTTCATTCAATACATTCTTTCCTAATATCATTACTTTTTGTGTGTAACAAGTCTCCTCTAATGCAAGATTTTTATGGAGACTATTGCTTTCTCTGAAGGGCTTAAGATCAGTTTTAATGTTGTTTGGGTGGTGGTTTTCTTTTAGAAGATATCTGCAAAAGTGGAGAGTGTACTCCTCTTTTTTAAGGCTCTGAGGTGTTAAGAATATCTAGGTTTAAAAGTTATGGATGTTTGGCCCACAAAGACAGATTTTCATGATCTACTGGTAAACTGAAAGATTCCCGATTTGGAAAATATGTCTGTGGAGCTGTTCTCACTGTTTACACTTTCCTGTACCATGTTATTTGTGTAGAATGATATTTATAGTCCTCGTTTCTTCACAATGATTCCCACTCCATGGACATTTTCGTTGCTGTATGTTAGTATGTGCCATGCTATGATCTTTGTAAGATGTTCTTGGTTCCCCGTGTTTGTTTTCTTGCCACTTTGTCGGGGCTGGTAATTTCTTCATAGTTTATCCTTTTTTAATTTGCTTTTTTATTTTGTTGGCCAGTTTGTTTATTATTTTTGTTGTACTCATTCTCTCTGCCTATACGATTTTAATTGTGACTGTCGGTTTCCTTAATATTTTACAATTATGTTGTCATCTCATAGAATCAGGTGTACTGCCAGTGGTCCACATCTTCCCAACATAATATTTTGATGTTTCAACTCGACATCTTCATCAGGTGTTTCCCAAGTCTGGGGGCTTTGCTGACCGGGTACCATATTTATGCCTGCTCGCTCTCTGGTGTTCACCACACTGTCAGCACCTGCTGTGACTGTTTCTTGTGGTGGTATCTGTCTCCATGCATTCCTCTTCGTCCATGCCCATTGCAGCTGTCTTCTGCAGTGGCAGCCATCTCTTGGCATTCCTTATTAGGTCCGTAACCAACAGGGGCATTCCTAGCACTATCATAAAGCTATAGATGTTCCTTACGCAGTTCGTGACTACTACAGCTTTCTCTCATGGCATTCTGAATTCACTACACACCTGCAAGGTGCACTTTGTGCAACATCAGGCTGCTATTAGAGTTACATATTATGTCCCTGTGTGCTGCAGCAAACTCTTGTGATGGTAGCTGCCATCTGGTGTTCTGTATTATGTCTGCTCCCTGATTGTGCAATACCTGGGATTCCGGTGGTGATGATGTTCCATATCTTGTCCATGACCACTGTGGCTGCATCCTGAGGAGGTAGTTGCCACCTTGTGCTCTGTATGAGAGAGCTGATCCTTTTAATTATGCTCCTGGTCATCAGAGGTTCCTTATCAAAGAAGATAACTTTTTCCAGTGTTTCTGTAGTTAGTTCCAAAGCAGGATTCCACATCGTACTAACCTGGTATCCTGCTTTCCAGTTGATCAGGTTATTCGCAATCTTGATTTCAATAGATTCACTGGTGACACCGTCCCAGAATTTGAGGGCTGAGCCAGTATCCTGGATTTGTCATAGTTAATGAGTTTAAGATCCAGGCAATGTTCTTCTCTTGCTAATTTAGTGGCCTGTATATCTTTGGTATTTCTTACATCTTTATGACCACTGTTTTGGTGGTTTGACAGATGTAATAAATACAGTATTCACAAGTTATATGGTAAACCAGTAAGAAAATGCTCCTATCAGAGCACGAAAAATGTGAATATGTTCCTGTTTATATATATATATATATATATATATATATATATATATATATATATATATATATATATATATATATATATATAGAGGGAAACATTCCACGTGGGAAAAATATATCTAAAAACAAAGATGATGTGACTTACCAAACGAAAGCGCTGGCACGTCGATAGACACACAAACAAAATCAAACACACACACAAAATTCAAGCTTTCGCAACAAACTGTTGCCTCATCAGGAAAGAGGGAAGGAGAGGGAAAGACGAAAGGATGTGGGTTTTAAGGGAGAGGGTAAGGAGTCATTCCAATCCCGGGAGCGGAAAGACTTACCTTAAGGGGAAAAAAGGACAGGTATACACTCGCACACACACACACATATCCATCCACACATTACAGACACAAGCAGACATATGTCTGCTTGTGTCTGTAATGTGTGGATGGATATGTGTGTGTGTGCGAGTGTATACCTGTCCTTTTTTCCCCTTAAGGTAAGTCTTTCCGCTCCCGGGATTGGAATGACTCCTTACCCTCTCCCTTAAAACCCACATCCTTTCGTCTTTCCCTCTCCTTCCCTCTTTCCTGATGAGGCAACAGTTTGTTGCGAAAGCTTGAATTTTGTGTGTGTGTTTGATTTTGTTTGTGTGTCTATCGACGTGCCAGCGCTTTCGTTTGGTAAGTCACATCATCTTTGTTTTTATATATATATATATATATATATATATATATATATATATATATATATATATATATATATATATTAGGTCCGTAACCAACAGGGGCATTCCTAGCACTATCATAAAGCTATAGATGTTCCTTACGCAGTTCGTGACTACTACAGCTTTCTCTCATGGCATTCTGAATTCACTACACACCTGCAAGGTGCACTTTGTGCAACATCAGGCTGCTATTAGAGTTACATATTATGTCCCTGTGTGCTGCAGCAAACTCTTGTGATGGTAGCTGCCATCTGGTGTTATAAATACAGTATTGTGTACTATCGACCTGCCAGCGCTTTTGTTTGGTAAGTCTCAAAGATGATGTGACTTACCGAACTAAAGCGCTGGCAGGTCGATAGACACACAGACAAACACAAACACACACACAAAATTCAAGCTTTCGCAACAAACTGTTGCCTCATCAGGAAAGAGGGAAGGAGAGGGAAAGACGAAAGGATGTGGGTTTTAAGGGAGAGGGTAAGGAGTCATTCCAATCCCGGGAGTGGAAAGACTTACCTTACGGGGAAAAAAGGACGGGGATACACTCTCACACACACACATATCCATCCACACATATACATATTCTGGATACAGAAAATGTTCGACTGCTGCCCTGGCTAGCACATTCTCCAGATCTCTCTCCAATTGAAAATGTCTGGTCAATGGTGGCCGAGCAACTGGCTCGTCACAATACGCCAGTCACTACTCTTGATGAACTGTGGTATCGTGTTGAAGCTGCATGGGTAGCTGTACCTGTACACGCCATCCAAGCTCTGTTTGACTCAATGCCTGGGTGTATCATGGCCGTCATTACGGCCAGAGGTGGTTGTTCTGGGTACTGATTTCTCAGGATCTATGCACCCAAATTGCGTGAAAATTAATCACATGTCAGTTCTAGTATAATATATTTGTCCAATAAATACCAGTTTATCATCTGCATTTCTTCTTGGTGTAGCAATTTTAATGGCCAGTAGTATATAGAGGGAAACATTGCACGTAGGAAAAATATATCTAAAAACAAAGATGATGTGACTTACCAAATGAAAGTGCTGGCAGGTCGACAGACACACAAACAAACACAAACATACACACAAAATTCAAGCTTTTGCAACAAACTGTTGCCTCATGTATATATATGATTATAATAGAGGGAAACATTCCACATAGGAAAAATATATCTAAAAACAAAGATGATGTGACTTACCAATTTATATATATAATTTCAGATTGATCATGTGGCCATATCCAAGAAAAATTCGCGGGAAATTCTAAATGTCAGAACACGTAAAGGAGTCTTCGAGTCTGATCATTATTTGCTACAAGTTAAGATTAGGCCAATCCCAAGACTGAAACAGACAGCGCAAAACAAAATAGTCAAACCTGATCCGGAATACTTGAAGATAAACAGGGATAAAATCGTTGAAGAAATTAATAGGCATTCAATAGACACATGGACAGATCTGGCGAAGGCAGTTCAGAAGACTATGTGCTGGGGACAACCACCTAGAAAACGCAAACATAGGTGGTGGAACGCAAATTGTGATGAAGCCATTGAGAGAAGAAAGCAAGCATGGGACAAGTTCAGTAGCTACAGAAATTCAGAAACATGGAAAGAATTTCATGAAGTTCAGAAACTAGCATCGAAGGAAATCAGAAGGGAAAAACGAGCATATGACAATAACAGACTAAAAGAAATTGAGGAAGATTTCAAAAGAAATAACACAAGAAATTTTTACAGAACTTTCAAAGAAAATATTAAGGGCTATCAACCCCCTAGCCTCTGCTTCCGAAGAACAGATGGATCCCTGGAAACAAACACAAAAGAAAACTGTAAAATTCTCAAACATTACTTTGATAAACTTCTTAATTGCAAAAAACCTACAGGAAAATTAACATTCCAAAAGACCACATCTAATGCCGATTCTGATCCACCCACAATAGAAGAGATAGAGGAAATCATAAAACAAATGAAAAATAACAGAGCTGCCGGAGAAGATGGTATTATCACCGAGATCTGGAAACTCCAAGATGAAAACATCACCAAAAAAATCCATAAGATTATCTCTGAAATTTGGATCACAGAGAAAGTGCCAGAGGAATGGAAATGTGCATTGATCCATCCGTTACATAAAAAGGGTGATAAGTCAGATCCAAACAATTACAGAGGCATTTCGCTAGTACCAGTTACATACAAAATTTTCTCTAAGGTGCTATTAAACAGACTAGAACCACAAGCAGATCTGCAAATTGGGGAATACCAGGCGGGCTTCAGAAAAGGGAGATCATGCATCGAACAGATCTGGAACTTGAGAACACTTTTGAAAGTCAGACAGGCAAGAAACACTGTAGTTACCTTTGTGGACTTTAAAAAAGCATATGATTCCATAGACAGACAGACACTCTTTGACGTACTGGAAGAATATGGTATCGACAGAAAAACCAGGACACTTATACAACAGACGCTTATAGACACTACCTCCAAGATTAAGTTCATGGGAGAAATTTCGGAACCCTTCCACATACACACAGGTGTCCGACAAGGAGACGGGCTCTCACCAATCCCGTTCAACATGGTGTTAGACAAAATTATCAAGCAGTGGGAGGAACAAGTTAAAGGAATACAGCTGGGAAGAACACGTGAAACCAAAACAATCATAAAATGTCTGCCATTTGCAGATGATATAGCCATACTCAGCAATAATACACAGGAGGCAAAGGAAGCACTGGAATGCTTGCATGAAATAGCTGCCAAAACAGGTCTGCAGGTATCTTACGAGAAGATACAATATATGGAACGACAGACCAACAATGTACACACCATGCATACTGTATATGGATCCGTAGAAAGAGTCGAAAAATTTAAGTATTTAGGGGAGTACATACAAATGGGAGGATCAAACAAGGCGGCTAACATGGAACAAACGAAGAAACTCCAGAAGGCATACAAACTCACATGGACACATTATAATAAGAAAAGCATATCGAGGCAGGCCAAACTTAGGCACTACAAAACAGTTGTATTACCAGAAGCATTGTACGCGTCAGAAACAACCACAATTGGAGCATCAGGCATCATAGACACAGAAAAAATAGAACGCAAAATTCTCAGAAAAATATTTGGACCAATTCACAGAGATGGCATATGGATGAAGCGACCTACCAAAGAGCTGTACCAGCACACTGACAGACTAACAGACGCGATCAGAAAACGCAGATTAACTTTCTATGGGCACATACAGAGAATGGACAACAACCGACTTACAAAGAAAATTTTTGATGTAGTAAACAGCTCAAGCAAGAAAACAAATTGGTATCATGAAATAGACGAAGACTTAAGGCAGATAGGGATCAACAGGCAAATGATAGGAGACAGGAAATACTTCAGAAACAAAGTTAGGAGTGCAAAATTTATTGTAAAGGAGAGAAAGAAGACAGGAACATTATGGACAGAGCAAAGGAAACAGGAGCACAGCTAAAGGATGAAGAGATTTTGGGAAGAGAAGAGGAAGAGAGGAAAGAAGTGAAAATTGTGTCATCATGTGATTTTCGAGTTCAAACACTGTCCATAAGAGCAAAAATGAAATGAATGAATGAAAATATATATATTGGTCTAAATGTGTCTGCTTGTGTCTGTATATGTGTGGATGGATATGTGTGTGTGTGCGAGTGTATACCCGTCCTTTTTTCCCCCTAAGGTAAGTCTTTCCGCTCCCGGGATTGGAATGACTCCTTACCCTCTCCCTTAAAACCCACATCCTTTCGTCTTTCCCTCTCCTTCCCTCTTTCCTGATGAGGAACAGTTTGTTGCGAAAGCTTGAATTTTGTGTGTATGTTTGTGTTTGTTTGTGTGTCTGTCGACCTGCCAGCACTTTCATTTGGTAAGTCACATCATCTTTGTTTTTAGATATATTTTTCCTATGTGGAATGTTTCCCTCTATTATATATATATACTTACCAATTGAAAGTCCTGGCAGGTCGACAGACACACAAACAAACACAAACATACACACAAAATTCAAGCTTTCGCAACCAACTGTTGCCTCATCAGGAAAGAGGGAAGGAGAGGGAAAGACGAAAGGATGTGGGTTTTAAGGGAGAGGGTAAGGAGTCATCCCAATCCCGGGAGCGGAAAGACTTACCTTAGGGGGAAAAAAGGACGGCTATACACTCGCACACACACATATCCATCCACACATATACAGACACATTTAGACCATATATATATATATATATATATATATATATATATATATATATATATATATATATATATATATATATATACTCCTGGAAATGGAAAAAAGAACACATTGACACCGGTGTGTCAGACCCACCATACTTGCTCCGGACACTGCGAGAGGGCTGTACAAGCAATGATCACACGCACGGCACAGCGGACACACCAGGAACCGCGGTGTTGGCCATCGAATGGCGCTAGCTGCGCAGCATTTGTGCACCGCTGCCGTCAGTGTCAGCCAGTTTGCCGTGGCATACGGAGCTCCATCGCAGTCTTTAACACTGGTAGCATGCCGCGACAGCGTGGACGTGAACCGTATGTGCAGTTGACGGACTTTGAGCGAGGGCGTATAGTGGGCATGCGGGAGGCCGGGTGGACGTACCGCCGAATTGCTCAACACGTGGGGCGTGAGGTCTCAACAGTACATCGATGTTGTCGCCAGTGGTCGACGGAAGGTGCACGTGCCCGTCGACCTGGGACCGGACCGCAGCGACGCACGGATGCACGCCAAGACCGTAGGATCCTACGCAGTGCCGTAAGGGACCGCACCGCCACTTCCCAGCAAATTAGGGACACTGTTGCTCCTGGGGTATCGGCGAGGACCATTCACAGCCGTCTCCATGAAGCTGGGCTACGGTCCCGCACACCGTTAGGCCGTCTTCCGCTCACGCCCCAACATCATGCAGCCCGCCTCCAGTGGTGTCGCGACAGGCGTGAATGGAGGGCCGAATGGAGACGTGTCATCTTCAGCGATGAGAGTCGCTTCTGCCTTGGTGCCAATGATGGTCGTATGCGTGTTTGGCGCCGTGCAGGTGAGCGCCACAATCAGGACTGCATACGACCGAGGCACACAGGGCCAACACCCGGCATCATGGTGTGGGGAGCGATCTCCTACACTGGCCGTACACCACTGGTGATCGTTGAGCGGACACTGAATAGTGCACGGTACATCCAAACCGTCATCGAACCCATCGTTCTACCATTCCTAGACCGGCAAGGGAACTTGCTGTTCCAACAGGACAATGCACGTCCGCATGTATCCCGTGCCACCCAACATGCTCTAGAAGGTGTAAGTCAACTACCCTGGCCAGCAAGATCTCCGGATCTGTCCCCCATTGAGCATGTTTGGGACTGGATGAAGCGTCGTCTCACGCGGTCTGCACGTCCAGCACGAACGCTGGTCCAACTGAGGCGCCAGGTGGAAATGGCATGGCAAGCCGTTCCACAGGACTACATCCAGCATCTCTACGATCGTCTCCATGGGAGAATAGCAGCCTGCATTGCTGCGAAAGGTGGATATACACTGTACTAGTGCCGACATTGTGCATGCTCTGTTGCCTGTGTCTATGTGCCTGTGGTTCTGTCAGTGTGATCATGTGATGTATCTGACCCCAGGAATGTGTCAATAAAGTTTCCCCTTCCTGGGACAATGAATTCACAGTGTTCTTATTTCAATTTCCAGGAGTGTATATATATATATATATATATATATATATATATATATATATATATATATATATATATATATATATATACTACTGGCCATTAAAATTGCTACACCAAGAAGAAATGCAGATGATAAACTGGTATTTATTGGACAAATATATTATACTAGAACTGACATGTGATTACATTTTCACGCAATTTGGGTGCATAGATCCTGAGAAATCAGTACCCAGAACAACCACCTCTGGCCATAATAACGGCCATGATACGCCCGGGCATTGAGTCAAACAGAGCTTGGATGGCGTGTACAGGTACAGCTACCCAAGCAGCTTCAACACGATACCACAGTTCATCAAGAGTAGTGACTGGCGTATTGTGACGAGCCAGTTGCTCGGCCACTAATGACCAGACATTTTCAATTGTAGAGAGATCTGGAGAATGTGCTAGCCAGGGCAGCAGTCGAACATTTTCTGTATCCAGAAAGGCCCGTACCGGACCTGTAACATGCGGTCGTGCATTATCCTGCTGAAATGTAAGGTTTCGCAGGGATCAAATGAAGGGTAGAGCCACGGGTCGTAACACACCTGAAATGTAAGTCTACTGTTCAAAGTGCCGTCAATGCGAACAAAGAGGTGACTGAGACGTGTAAACAATGGCACCCCATACCGTCACGCCGAGTGATACGCCAGTATGGCGATGACGAATACACGCTTCCAATGTGAGTTCATCGCGATGTCACCAAACACGGACGCGACCATCATGATGCTGTAAACAGAACCTGGATTCATCCGAAAAAATGACGTTTTGCCATTCGTGCACCCAGGTTCGTCGTTGAGTACACCATCACAGGCGCTCCTGTCTGTGACGCAGCGTCAAGGGTAACCGCAGCCATGGTCTCCGAGCTGATAGTCCATGCTGCTGCAAACGTCGTTGAACTGTTTGTGCAGATGGTTGTTGTCTCTCAAACGTCCCTATCTGTTGACTCAGGGATCGAGACTTGGCTGCAAGATCCTTTACAGCCGTGCAGATAAGATGCCTGTCATCTCGACTGCTAGTGATTCGAGGCCGTTGGGATCCGGCACGGAGTTCCGTATTACCCTCCTGAACCCACCGACTCCTTATTTTGCTAACAGTCATTGGATCTCGACCAACGCGAGCAGCAATGTCGCGATACGATAAACCACAATCGTGATAGGCTACAATCCGACCTTTATCAAAGTCGTAAACGTGATGGTACCCATTTCTCCTCCTTACACGAGGCATCACAACAACGTTTCACCAGGCAATGCCGGTCAACTGCTGTTTGTGTATGAGAAGTCTGTTGGAAACTTTCTTCATGTCAGCACGTTGCAGGTCTCGCCACCGGTGCCAACTTTGTGTGAATGCTCTGAAAAGCTAATCATTTGCATATCACAGCATCTTCTTCCTGTCGGTTAAATTTCACGTCTGTAGCACGTCATCTTCGTGGTGTAGCAATTTGTGGCCAGTAGTGTATAATAAAAAAAAAAAAAAAACAACCTGTGATTGAAAAGTGAGAAACCATTTGCCTCATTCTACCTTCCTCAGCAGCTTTAAAAATTTTTGCCTGCAAACATATTCACAGTTTTTAACATGCAACTCATTTCAACCTTCCACAAGTTCCCCTAACTGTAACTCACTCACTCCTACTAGTCTATCACTGTAAGTCGTTCATAGCAATGCACTCCCAGTTGCTCTTTCTCACTCACTGTTGTTAACTCTTTGTGTGTCTCTGCCATTGTCTCCTGTGTCACAGTCACAGTCCCCTTCATTCTGCCCTACTGCTACTCTCCTCTCATTGTCACTATCTCCTTCTTACTGCTAATATCTCAGTCATTCCTTCCTACTGCTCTCTCTCTCTCTCCCTCACTGTCATCATATACTCTGTCTCTTATTATCATGGGCTCTCACCCACTTTCACTTTTTCATTATTCCCCCTCCCTCCCCCACCTCCCAGCACTGTCTCACTCTTTTCTTAGCACTGTTCTATCACTGTCAATATGTTCCACTGCCATTGCACCCAGCTCTTTGTCTCCCTGTCTCCTTCACTCTTTCCAGAACACAACCAGTGTCTACTATCTTCCATTATTGATTACTTTTCCATTTCCTTGCCACAGCTATAGTGTTCTCACTCAGCATAAAAGAAGCACAAGTATGTTCACATGCCAAAATTTAAAGGTGCTGAGGAAGGCAGAACAAGGCAGCTGTTACTTTTCATGGTGTCTTCTAAATAAATAGGACCATATTTGCATCCTTTTCCCTGCTGCAGCAGAGCATGTAACTCATGTGAAAAGAAATATATTGATCAGTAAAATTTAGATAGTTTAGTTATTTGAAACTGAAATACCACAGAACTAATTTTACACCCCAGGCTGGATTTTATGTGCAAAAAAATTTTGCATCTGCTACAGTACTACAACATGAGGTTTCCATATGATAACGGAGACACTTTACAATACGCAGCTCCATTTTGGTACCCAAAAAACAAGTTTTTGGGATGTTTCTTGACAATGGATTAAGATTTTTGAAAAGAGAGAGATGTTTCTTTTGATAAATGCCTAGAGAATAAACTGTTAAAACACGAAAATTTTCAGTTATTTGAGACCAAGGTCTCATCATGAAAATTTTAGCCTTCTGCTGTGCAAAGCCATTTTGGAATCCTTGGCTAGGTTTTGGCCTGCTGGTGACTGCAAAAATATAATAAAAAAACTGTTTGTTGTGGAGTTTCCTGAGGGACCACCCATGAACTAATGTTGCCTCATTAAGCTCCATCAAGTCTACCATAGACTACATGAAATACAAAAAGAACCAACCAATGTGCTCCATTTTCCTATGCTTGAGGAAGTCTAATATTCATATCTTGACTCTGTATTTTAGGATATTGACACTAAGACAATCCTTTTGTAGGATGTACAAATTGTCCCTAGTCCAAAGGCTACGCAAAACATTTGACCCTACCCTTTTATTACCAATGGAACCCGAGGTATGAGCACTGGAAAATCCCATTCTTATGTGTGTTGTTTTCAAATATATTACATATGCATGCTGTCTCATGCATACTGATACCAGGTTTTTGTAACCCCAGAACATCCTTGACCATTCCAAGGAGTGCTGTGATATTGCTGGGTGGACAGAACACAATTCTGATTTTATGTTTCTTCAGTATTCTGCTGATCTTAGCAGAGATAGTCAAGCAATCAGTAGAATGGCTACCTTCCCAGTCTTTTCTTGTTTCTTTATGTTTCATTAGGTCATCGTGTGGGTTGTAACACTGTGGATGCCCCACGTTGAATAACTGCTGTCCGTGAACACCCACTGTATGTGTTCTGTGTTGTAAAGCTGTCTGGGTCAGAAAGTGCCTCAGCTTGGTGTTAAGTGCACCCCATTCATCTGTGCTGGAAAGTCGGTGTGCGTTCTTTTCCTATACTGTTGACCATCATTCTCAAGTTCCTTGGTGAACTTAATGTTGGGATGTCTTTGAGGTCAGGAACTAGTCCAGTCTTTTCCGTCCATGTGGCCAGATGACAAACTGTCATATCTGAAGAAATATGTCAGCTGGTAAGCAATAGTTTTAAAGGCAATATTTTCGAATTTCTCCATAAACAGATTTGCCATTACCGGAGATAAGGGCCTACCCATCACCACGCCTTCAGTCTGCTCACAGAATTAGCACTGATAAAGGAAGTGTTAAAATATGCTTTAATCCAGCAGATATCTGTCAAATCTCTCACTGATCGAATCTACTGTGACCTGAAGTGGTAGCTTGGTGAATAGAGACACAGCATCAAAGATGACCATTACGACTGTGTTCAGGATTCATAGGTTTTTGAGACATTCCATGAAGTCCGAGTAGTTGCGGATTTGGTCGACACACTTCCCCACATATGGTGCTAACACCCGCAAACACCTGCTTAGGATAGGTGGCTGTAGGGTAGATGGCTACACCGATATTGCTCGTGATCAGATGAAGCGGTACACCCTCTTTATGGATCTTGAGTAATCTGTATAGTCTGGGTGTTACTGGTGCCTTACCTTTCAGTTACTTGACAACTTTCTCATGTCGCCCTATTTCCTTCAAATGGGCCTCGGTTTTCCTGTCCACTCTATTGCTGGAGTCATTTTCTAGTGGACTGTAAGTGGGGTTCTCTAAAAGTTGACAGATCTTCTGTGCATAGTTGGTCTTCTGCACTATGACAGCACAGTTCCCCTTGCAACACCAGTAAGTTTTCATCTTCTCACAAAATTTTGAGGGCTATCCTCTCGTCTCTTAAGAAGTTCATTTTGAGCAACCTGGCTCCTGTTAGCACCTGCATCTCTCTCTCTCCAAATCTCATCTGCTACATCAGATGGTAGAGTGTTGACCAATTGCTCCACAGAGCTGATGAAGCCACAAACCAGTAGGTCTCTAATGTTGAGGATAGTTTTGTGCAACTGCACTAATGTAATTTTGACTTTGATTGCTCACCTGAAAATTACATTGCTAGTGAAAATGGATTGTTATAGGTCAGCTTTTTGCACCCCTTTTTTTATCATTTTTATCGCATGACCTCTACCAAAGTAGTCATGAAGAAAATATGTATGGTTTTGGAAAAAGTTTTTCATGGGTAGTGGCTGTTTGTCATTGCACTTACTTTTTCCACCCTGTTGTGCACCTCTGGAAGTTCTCTTTCTACTGCTGTTGAGTACACTTTTATACACATAAACATAGTGATTATAATTAAAGTTTCAGTTTCAGAACACTGTAAGAAAAATAACCACTGCTCAGAATGACTTCAAATGTAAAGCAGAAGGAGGGGAACCTTAAGGAAACAAAAACAATTTAATGAAAATTTTACCACTCGATGGTGCTGTAAGTGGCAGAATAAGCAAGGGTAAGAGGCTATTCCTCCGTTTGCACCTGAGATGCTCAGTATAAATGAACTTTGGACATGTGTGTGAGCTGACTGGAAAATGTCCTGCATTGCTATCCATACAAAATTACTCATATCCAGGAGTTGCACTTTGTTATAAAATTTCTTGGTAGCATGGAAGAGGACAATGAATGAGTTATGAGATGGGTCCTGCAGGTCCTATTACCAGCACCATCACTGGTAAAAATGTTATGAGAGTGCTTTGCTCACCAATATCATTCCAACCCTTCAACAGCTTGGATAGGATCATTTTTTATGCAAGATGGTGCTCTTCCACATATTGCACAGCCAGAGAAGCAGCTGCTGCAGAGGAACTTTTTCTCAGTTGCAACTTATGGCAGAAAATTGTGGACAGTTTATTGCACACATCTTGGGCCAGTCTCATTTCATTGTTGCTTTCAGTTTTTGGCTTCAGGGCAATCAAAAACTGATTTTTGAAATCCAACGTGCTACAGTCTTGCCACAACTGTTGAATGCCGAACTTGTGCATCCATGCACATTGCACAGTACAGATGGTTTAATGTGCAACTCACATCATAACCAATGTACTGCAATTTATTTGTCATTTGTAGCCAAACTTATTTAAATTATGACACTTACGGTACCATCTAGGGGGAAAATTTTTGTTTATTTGTTTTTCTCCATAACGTTTCCCCCTTTCTTCAATAATGTTCCATTCAAATTTGATGTCATTCTGAGCAATGGTTCTTTTTTCACACCATTTTGAAACGGGAACTGTACTTAAAATCACCCTGTATTTCACTCTCGCCTGTTTTCTTTGTGCTTATTTTCCACAAAACATTTGAGCAAACACTCATGTCACTGTTCCTGCTCAATTGTTCATTGTTTTCTGTTCAGTATTTAACATAAGAACTGTTGTGGTGTGTGTGCTGGGGGGAGAACGTGTGTGTAATGAGAGAATGAGAGAGAGAGAGAGAGAGAGAGAGAGAGAGAGAGAGAGAGAGAGAGAGAGAGAGAGAGAGAGAGAGAGAGAGGGGGGGGGGGGGGGAGGCAGTGGGGGGTCCTCGAAAAATGAAGACTACAAATATTATTCTTCTCTCTCTCTCTCTCTCTCTCCAGAAAAATCTAAAAACTAAGAACACCTCCAAGTCAAATTTTCCCATGCTGGTATCTATCAGTTTACCTGTAGTTCATGGCAGTCTGTCTAAATAGGCCAACCACACAGAAATTTTAAAACTAGGTTTTCTAAACATCTCAGAGCATTAAAAAGTGACGGTACACAGTCTACTGTTGCAGATCTTCTTGTAGAACGAAACCACCACCCAAACAACATTGAAATTTATCTTATGATCCTCAAAGAACGCAATAGTCTCTGCCACGAGGAGAACTACAACAAACAAAAAATAATGATACAAGGAACGAAAGTCTTGAATGAAAATACATACCTTTGCAACAAAACACTGTTTGCAACACTCAATATGCAAGGGCATGCCAAATAATGCTTCTGAATTTTCTATTCTGTTCTCAATATCGATTGAGGTATTACACAAGAAGCAGCATGTTGTAGTTGAATTTCTAACCACAGAAAATGTTTGTCCACACATGGAGCACCCTCTCTTTCAGTATGATAATGCCAGGCCATAACCAAGCTGTGCAACTTCTGCAACGATCAGACACCTAGGGTGCACTGTTGTCATTGTCCTCCATACACTCACAACTTCACACCATCCAATTTTCACTCTGTTTCCAAAAGTTAAAGAACACCTTTGAGGACTCCATTTTGAAAGTGATGAAGCAGTGCAAGCAGGGATGGGTTGTGGCTCTGTCCATGGAGTCGAATATTCTGCAGTGATGGTATCACATTGAAAGAAATGTGTTTGTCACCAGGGTGACTAAGTGGAGGAATAAATATGTGGGCAAGCAGAATAAAGATGTAGGATGTTAATAAAGTTTGTTTTATTACAAAGCTTTTAAGAGTTTTACTTAAGAAATTGGGAGGCATTACTTTTCAGCACATCCTCACATCATACATACATTTTCCACCTAAAAAAAAAACAGCAACTTCTAAATTACATATTTCTTCATGGTTATTTTGCAGGTGATATGCTATCCAAAAGGATAAAAAGGCACAAAAAGCTGACCTACAAAAATTCAGTTTCACTAGCAATGTTAACGTTCAAGTGAGCAATCAAACCAGACAAAATGGACGTGTTGTAGTTTTAGACCTAATATAGATAAATGACCATGAACTTTGCATTACCTTTTACAGAAATAAATTTGACCTGCAGAAGATGACACATATGTGTCAAAACTTGTCTGGGTAAACAAAAACAGAAAAAAATGTGTTAAGCATTATGAAGGGATGTGGTGGGGACAGGGTAGGGCTGCTAGGTGTAGTCATTAGGGTTTTCTTTTTTTTTTTGGGGGGGGGGGGGACACTAGTGCATGCATTATTAGATTATTGAAATAGAAGGCTGTGTATTGCTGGTGTGGGAGCATGGAAGGGGAAGATGAGTGAAGGACAGGTACTAGTGAAGGTTGAGGCCAGGGGGTTGCAGGCACATGGGATATATTACAGGGACAGATCCCCCTGCACATTTCAGAAAAGTTGACATTGGTAGGAAGGATTTACATGGGGCAGGCTGTGAAGCAGTCATAGAAGTGAAGCATATTGTATTGGGCAACGTGCTTAGCAACTGGGTGGTCCAGCTGTCTCTCAGCCACAGTTTGTCAGTGGACATAAAGCTTGTTGGTTGTCATGCACACACAGAAAGCAGCACAATGGTTGCAGCTTAGTTTGTAGATCACATGACTGCTTTCACAGACATCCCTGCCTTTGATGGAATGGGTGATGCCTGTGAAGTCTGGAGTAAGTGGTGATGAGAAGATATATTACATCCAGGTCTATTACAGGGATATGATGCAAGGGGTTGGGAGCAAGGTTGGAGTAGGTATGGACAAGGATATTGCTTAGGTTCAGTGAGTGGCGGAATATCCACATGGGAGGAGTGGGTAGAATCTATTCCTCATTTCAATGTGCAATGAGGGCAGAGAAAACAATTCAGTTGCTCCAGTCATGGGTGGTACTGAGTCACGAGGGGAGTGCTTTGTGGCTGGACAGTGGGAATGGGCAGGTGTTAGATGACTCTAGGGACAAAGCATGGGAGACCTGTTTCTGCACCGGATTGGGAGGGTAGTTTTGGTCTGTGAAGGCCTCATAACTACAGACTAGGCTGTATGGAAGGGGCATAGGTATTGCTGATGGTTGGTAGGTTTGATATGGGTGGAGGTACTGATGTGGTCATTTTTAATGTGCAGGTCAAAATTAAGAAAGGTGGCTTGTTTTGTTGAGGAGGACTAGGTGAAGTGAATGATGAGGGAGAAAGTGTTGAAGTTGTAGAGGAATGTGGACAGCATGTCTTCTTCTTCTTCAGTCCTGTTCAGGAGGCTGTCAATAATGAATCTGAATCAGTTTGGGATTCCGGGTGGTTAGGGAAGAGTCCTCTAGATGACCCATGAATCAGTTGGCATAGGGTGGTGCCATATGATGCCCATTACCATATTTCGGATTTGTTTGTAGGCAATGCCTTTAAAATTGAAGCAATTGAGGGTGAGGATATGGTTGGTCATAATGATCAGGAAGGAGGTTGTACATTTGAAATAAGTCAGGTGTTTGGAAAGGTAGTGTTCAATATCAATAAGGCCGTGGACATCTGGGATGTTAGTGTAGAGGGAAGTGGCATCAATAGTGACAAGCAGGGTACTACGTGGCAAACAGACAGGAAATGTGAGAGTAAGGAGGAGGAAATGGTAGATATCTTTTATACAAGTGGGTAGGTTTCAGGGAACAGCCTGAAGGTGTTGGACCATGACAGCAAAGATTCTCTCAATGGGGCACAGTAACACTGTAAAGAAACAGATCTCAAGTGCCTTGCCTCTCCAGGCAACTACAACCTCTCACATTACCACTGTCCAGCCACAAAGGAGCACTGCCCTAATGTTGCAGTAACACCCATGAGTGGAGCAACTGAATCACATTCTCCTCCAGGATGTTGAGTATCTCTCGTCATATGTTGAAATGAGGAATATCCTACAGACTATTCTTCCCACCGATCCCACAGTGGTATCCTGTCACCCACTGAGCCAATGCAATATCCACGTCCAACCTTACTCCACCAATGCTCCCAACCGCTTGCCTCATATCCCTGCAATAGACCTACATGCAAGGCCGGTCCCATACATCCTCCCACCACCATCTATTCCAGTGCAGTCATGTAGGGCTACATGTGATCTACAAAGCTGCAACCACTGTGCTGCTTTCTATGTGGGCATGCCAACCAACATGCATTTGGTCCCTATGAATGACCACTGACAATCTGTGACTAATAGAACACTGCCCAACACAACATGCTTCACTTCAGTGATTGCTTCACATCCTGTGCCATCTGGATCCTTCCTACCAACACTAGCTGAATTTCTCAGTTGGGAACTCCACCTGCAATATATCCTACACTCCCAGAAATCCCCTGACCTTAACCTTCAGTAGTCCCTGTCCTGCTCCCACCCTATCACTACACACCCACTAGTCTTTCTCCCCTCCTCTACTTCCCTCCTTGTCCACTAAACTCCTACACCAAACCTTCTGACTGCACCTAGCAGCCCTACCCTGCCCCATCCACATCCCTGCATGCTCCCACAAATGGCACTACACCTTCCCCCACCCCTAAACTGCCATCGCTCCCCCTCCCTACCACAACCTCATCTTTACCCACACCACCCACAGATTGCTTCTCCCATCTGACACAGCTGCCATCCAGCCTCCTCAGCTGCCAGACAGTGGAGAGTGTGTGTGTGTGTGTGTGTGTGTGTGTGTGTGTGTGTGTGTGTGTGTGTGTGTGTGTGTGTGTGTGTGTGTGTAGAAGAGAGCCTTCTGGCCTAAAGCTCAATTCATAGCAGTCTTTTTGTTGTGCTTTTCTGCAACTCAGTGTCTCCTCTATATGGCGAGTAACACTGTCGTTTTCATAATATCGTCATTTTCCATCCTTGATTTTCCACTGTTTGAATATTAATGGTACCTGAGATTGTGTTCTCCCACAAACTGTGTAACTAATTACAAATAATGCTTGAGTACTGTGCATGCTTCCCCTCTGTTTTTCACTTAATGCATAATATGCCAAATTTATAACAACACTCGCTGCTACTGATACATATTGAAGATGAGAATGGGGATAGGTTTTTTATTGACTATGTGGGAATTATTTGTCTTCAATACATGCAAATAAATAAATAAATGAATGTTTGTCTGGATTCAGCTCAGTACAAAAAGAATTATCATTTACTTTCCTCAATACAACATTTTACATTGTTTGTACAAGAAGTCAGACTAAATTTTATAACAAACAATGGTCATATATTAAATATTTATTACTATAATTACAAAATATTGCTATGAAATTATAACCATAAGACTAGGTCTTCCAAATTGCACTTATTTGTTTTCAGAAAAGAGAATCAATATCCAGTAGAAACCTATGGCACAGTAGTAGGAACTTAGGAACTTTGAGGTGCTAGGATCCTGCAAGCTGTTACTGTAATTTACATAGGAAGAGAATCAAAAGTGTCTTCTGGAAATACTTGCATTATTCAAATACAGACTGGCTATGAAGGTAGAAATTGCACTGGATTTCTTTCTAGTGACTTAACTGTCAACACATTTTCATATACCAAAATAAAATAGAATCAGTCTACCTTATGAGGAAAAAGAATAACATTTGGCACACAAATTAAGAATTAACTACTAGTGAGAACAGCAAAAAAGGGAACAAAACAGTACAATATTTAAATAAAGAATTATGAGCTGTCTAATTACTGAACAGCTAAAGAGTTTATTTCTGAAGTGTCTCAAATCTAAAATTTTATCTTTCTTATGTTCTTTCTGTATTACTCAGTTGTTCTCTGGCAGACTGACTTATTTGTCATGTCACAGATGCTTTGAAAATTTATTATTTTAATCCTCTTACATGGCTGCTGTTTTGTTTCCAATATATTAACTCTTCCTGGCCAACCCATGGATGCAAACATATCGTGATGACATAGATTCTCCCATGCTCTCATCGCTACATACAGTAAAATGATGGCAATTTGGTGCTGATGGATTAATTCGTCTGTTTATCTGTATAGATACAAAAGATCTGTTTTGAAGTATTGCCAGAAGGGTTGTTCCAGCAGAAAGAGATCTCAAACACATCTAGAATAAGCAATATAAGAAAGGCACAGTACATAAGCATGCCAGCGATGGCTCACTGCAATGACTAGCTGGTAGCCTAAACATTACGTTGGGAAATTTTGAACTACTTTATTTACTTGTGCTGTCTGCAACTGTTTCCATACAATTATTGTACCAAAGTTGAGTAGTGGCGGAAGTGTTTGATACAACAGCCAACATTCTTTTCCCATTACAAAAACATTTTACCAGTTGCTTAGGTTCCAGAAAAGCAGAAAACAACTGTGGAAAATGGAACAAAGTTTGCTACTAATTAAACCATAAGATAATCAGAAATTTAGCTGCCTACATGTACTAAGTGAGAAATGGTTTCCCAGTGACTGGAGAGAATCCACTAGGTGACTTAAAGAAGTCCAAAATGGACTTCAATAAAGCAGGAATGAAATACATTGAGATAACAGCCAGTGAAGTGGATCACACAACCACTTATTCAGACCTCCTCATACTTCATACTCTTAAGGAACAGGAGTCTGAAGATATCAAATTATTTTAAGTATACAGCTATCTTGAAGCAGCATACTGCAATGTTATTCTAACAGTTCTGTCTTCAGCAGAGTCTGTCTTTCGAGATACAAACAAATACTGCATTTGTGTTAATTATTTGATATCCGACTTTATTAAATGAAATTTAATGACTTTTTAAACAAGTCCTTCTTCCCAAAACGTGTCCAGGTCATGTCACCATTTTCAACAATTTCCTAGGTTTACAGTTTTTGTAACTCAGTGTGAAACTTTACCACATGGTAGCAAAACATAACATTCTGAAGTTATATCTGAATTACACCTTTCAAAAATAAAGTTGTGATTTCTGTTGTTTGCCATTTAATGGATTTAAGACACCTCAAAAATAAGCTTTCCAATCATCATTACAGAAAAATGCTTACATTACAGCTGTGAAAACTTCAGAACAAAAAATATCTTACAGGTGAAAGTTTGTTTTTGGTAACAAGGCAGTGACCTTTAAAAGTTATAGCCCTTAATTTATAGCACATTCAGAAAAACTGCAGTTCAATGGCTAAACATGAGTGTACTCAAGCTAACAGAATGTAAGAGTTTGAGTGCATACTAACAAGATATTATGGTCACATTATTGCTAATGTTACAAGAATTGCAAGTTGCATAGTCAAAATATAAAACTACACAAATAATTACCTTTCAGGCAATGGAAAGGAAAATAAAAATAAAAATCAACAAACAGCAATGAGTCACACCACAAGGAATATTGTGACCTTGCCAAGAGAGACACACATTTGCAAAAATCGAAGATTCCACTATGCACATAGGGAAACTTCTTCGCTCACTTCATTCTGATCCATCCACTCTTTTTTTTTTCCATTGGATCCTGAGACAGAACTCATCTTTGTTCTCAGCTTGCATTTTATGGTACTAATTAAAACAATATTGCTGACACAATAGTATCTGACTGCATTGGTAAGCAGTAAATTTAATAGTTTATTTCTGTTAACAAAAGTATCATCTGTAACTTCATCATCTGACAATTAAAATCTTTGGTAAAATTTGTTACAGTATTTCAATTACAAGTACTAATGTACAGAACCTGCCAGCAATGCTTGAACAGTTGATTTTTTCATTTATTACGGTTCCACTCTTTTCTTTTACTTATGTTGCATAAATATTTATTTTTTTATACAAAAACTATAATGGTACCATACTTTAAAGCTCAATTGTTTTGTAAAGTTGTCTTCCCTCCCCCCCCCCCCCCCCGCCTCTCTCTCTATCCTCCCCCCTCCTAACCCCCCACACATTCTTTTTTTTTTTAAACACCAAAATATTTTGTCATATGCATACAAGATGACGATAATGGTACATTGACTTGTCTGGCAAGATAGTAAACACATTAAAATATTAAATAAATACACAGAAAATTCTACACAATCAACATGAAAAGTCATTCCCATCTGCAAGTTAAAAACTTGATTAGGGAGAAGGGGCAAAAAATTCACACATTGTCTTTCTTCGGTCAGTACAACTGAACATTATTATAGGATCTACTATGACAACAGTTCAAAAATACATTGTGTGAGCTGGACATAGTGTTAATTCTTGACAACTGGACCAAATTTTTAAACAGAACAATGCAGGAAGAGCAAATGTTTCATAATTTTTTCCTCTATTTTCAATACAAAATATCATACATAAGAATTTTTTGCCTGTGTGAGTGTTTGGGGAGTGCTGTTTGTGTTCCTTTCCCTCCCCCCCCCCCCCCCTCACTGCCTGCAGCTATGCACTGATGGCAATTATTTCAGTTTGACAGCATGAGGTACGTGCAGTGCAAATTGGTATGTTGCCTGTGAGAGGTGTGAACGTTCTCAATCAGCTCAGGAGGAGTTATAGGAGGAGAAAGTCTCCCATTGTGGTGGTCCTAACAGATAAATACATGGTTTTGTATTTACAGTTGTTTTTGACTATCTTTCACCACAGCACGAGCTACAAATTTGTATCTGTCTTCCACGTCAGTGACTTTTCAGCTGCAAACATATAATACCTCAGAGGGTTTTAAACTGTGACATGTATTGACACAAAATCTTTTGCAGCACCCTTTGATAATGGCCTTAAGGGCTAAACTGCAATTATGAAATACATAATTTCTACAGTCAATGGCAAATATGTCTTTGAAAAAATAGGTTTCAAATGCCTAAGCTTTGCACAGAGATACTACTATCTGCAGCAAATTTGATTATCATAAAAAACTGGAAATTCCAGTACAGGTTTCGTGTTGTATTTCAAGTTAGGAAGAAGGGGGGGGGGGGGGGAAGAAAAAAAAATAATATCACTATCTAAATAAAGCAATTCCTGAGAAAATATAATTGATCCTCACCTTTCTGCATTATCTTCCTCTAGTAAAGAGATGGTTATCACAAAACTATTTTTGTAATTACTGTCTCACATTAAATGTTGTCCTGAAACTGTACACAAATAATAATTATATCTTACATTAAAAATTGAACTATTTCACTTGTTCAACATAACAATGGATTCTGCCACACAGTACAGTTCCAGTTTAAGGTAAAAACATGACGTGCTGTTTCTTTTTTATTTTATCAAACATATTTTTATGCATGTAGCCAACTTTGAGAAAAATTAAAGAGAGGAACAAACATCTTGAATGCACACTGCAGCAGGCAAATCCACAAAGTCTACAGGTAGCCTTTATGTTAGATTAAATACAAAATATTTTACCCTAAAGATATTGAACACAATAAGCAGCTGATATACGAATCAGCACACAGCACTACCATCACAATAATCATATGCATTCTAGGCAATCATTTATAAAATTTGTTTTAATACACAAAATAGGCAAGCTGATGGCTAAAATAATTTTCTTGACATTCTCTGACTTTATGAAAATAATATAAAAATAAACAAGATTAAAAATAATGGGATATATTTTAGTATAAAAAGATTATTTATATGTATTTATCTTTGTATTGGACATTGAAAAATAAACATTTCAGTCACAATAACAATGTTTGGTTTCATTTCATAAAAACAATTTCCTCTTTAGTTCTGTGATCGTGTATAAATACCTAACCAACCTGATACATTACGATGTGAGTTCTTCTAAGAGTGCTTCTGCAGATCTACCCTCCTTCTGAAACCTATCCATGAATCGTTTTGGTACTGTCCATTCCAAAAGAATCTCAACATTTTTTTTCAACCTCTCGCCTTCATCCATACCTTTGTCAGAACAGGGTTTTCTACCTGACATTTCAATTGATTCACACAGTACGTCATCAATGAGGCGCTCCCCGAAACCTAACTGCTCAAGCCTTTCAGATGTTGAGATCCTTTTTAGAAGTATTGCCAATAACATTCTCATTTTTGCTATCGGCATGGGAGGTACAAGTGATTTGTCCTTATCGTCACTGTCTTTTACTTTATCCAGAGAGTCACCACCGTCCTCACATGCATGGTTAACTACTTCTGCTTTGCATGTCTGTTCATGTGTTTCCAAGTCATTTTTTGTCTTGAAAAACTCTCGGCAGCGAATACATAAGTAAGGTTTTGCTGTTTTATGAATACACAGCATATGCTTTTTGAGATGAGGCAACTGAGCAAATGCTGCTGATGGGCAGAGAAGGCATTTGAATGGTTTCTCACCTGTATGTCTTCGAACGTGCATCTTCAGAGCAGCTGAGTGTGCAAAGGCCTTTTTACACACTTTGCACTGATACGGCTTCTCCCCGCTATGAACACGTCCATGGACCTTGTAATGAGAAAATGTAGAAAAAAAGGTGAAATTGTTGTATGAGAAGTTAAAGAGTTGCAATTTTTCAATTGGAAACATTGTTACCAAAATGGTTTCAAAATAATCTGTTCAAAAAGTGGCAATATTTCCAACTGTCCAGCTGCAAAAAGAAAGTGATATTTAATAACTATGCTGTTGCCCACACAGTACAGTTTTTCATATAAAACATAAATGCCTATACATATCTTAATTTCGTAGACATTGTAGCACATTAACCAGAGCAAAAACTCACAGTTAATCAGATACATTTCCATTAAGTTGTCCCGAATATTTCTCATAAATTATTTGAGGAATACTGAAGGGATCAGTTATGATTTCCATATTTGCCTGGAGCAGATAGCAGAAATGGTGGCGGTGGAGAGGGGAGAGAGAAAAAAAATGATAGCAGCAATTAAATGAATGCAACAAGCAGAATGGCTTGCCTATAAACATGTTGTTATCAAGAACATTTAATAACTGAACTGGTTAATCACTCAAAATTCAAGATACTGACAGAACAGTACCCTTCTTCTGACATGAAATAAGGACAGGTGTATCCCACATGTATGTCTCTAAAAGATAATAGTATCAAATATTGCTTCAAGATGAAACACTATTATAAAACTGAAATTAAATTCAAAGACAGTACGTAGGCTTCAAATTAGGCCGTTTAAGTGTCTACAATGTTACTGCCACTCTCCATAACAGTGCTATCAATCTTCAGTGGAGACACTGAATCAAGATACTTGTTGCAGCTGCTGGGACATTTTTGATGGGCCTAAACTGGTTGCCTTTATGGTAAAACCTTGCATGAGGTTGGTTGATTGGTAGGTTGTTTGGTTTATTTGTGGTGAGGGGACCAAACAGTGAGGTACCATCGGATAAGGGAAGGAAGTTGGCCATGTCTTTTCACAGAGACCATCCCAGCCCTTGTATGAGAGACCTAAATGAAATCACATAATGCCACACTTGTATGATAGGGTGGCTAAGGAAGTTTGAAGTGTTTCTGGTACTCAAAAACTTCCTCGTCAATAACACAGTGTTGTTTGACAGGTCATCAAGTTGAACAATGCATGATGAATTTCATGTGGATGAGCTAAGCTTTAGTCCCACATGACTAACTACCTGAATGCAATATGCACATTTCATCAGCACAAACACCTTGTCAATGGCTCTTCTACAATTAAATACAATGAGAATACATTTTCTACGTTCTTTCACTTCTTTTCCAGTTTGGTGAAGTTGCAGTGTGCCACTATTAACTATTCCTTTTTGTTTTTGGGTTGCACATGAGTACCCAAATTTCACTGTGATTATTATTCACTGAAGAAAACTGGGTACAATTTTCATACACTTTGATAACTAGCCAAAACTTCTTTCCAAATATTTGCACTAATTTTATTTACATTTAGAATCTCAGTAGCAATGTAATGCACACCCATTTTAGTCTCTCTAAGAATACTGAATATCATTCTGATTTTGAATCAAATTTCTTTCATACATTTTGATATGAGATTCCTTATTTTCGTTACCCTGTCTTTCAAAAGAACTTCACAATCCTTGCACAATTTTTTCAAGGAGGAACACACAAAGACACATAAAAATGGAGCACTCAGTAGAACGAAAGTCCAGTGATCTCACTGGCCAATTCATTCTGTAGTTATTGTAATCCTTCAAATAGTGTCCAAACTGACCTTCTGTGGGTGCTTGAACATTATTGTTTTGAAGAATAACTTCTGCTCCTATTCCCATAAATTTTATCTTTAACAATAATTAAACATGTCTTTGAAAAAAAAATTATATCCTGAAATTATCATTATTGTAAGATGCTACTTCCATATTTTGAATATTCTGGTGTTACGTAGTCACAAAGAGCTACTAGAGTGAAATCTGATAAAAATCCACACTTGTACCTCTATATTTACACCTATGTGTCAAACAGTTGCAATGGGGAGTGTCATAAATTATTACTTGTCATTGTCCACATTCCATTCACAGATGCTGTGGAGATGAAAGGGATTGCTGTGACACTTCTGTTCTTGGTCCAATCCTCCTAATTTTACAATCAGAACCTCTGCACAATTCATAGGTATAGAAGATCAGTATGTTCTGTGAAGACAGGTTCTCAAAATTTTATGATCAGTTTTTATGGTACTGCAGAGAAGGCCATGAAGCTTACTAACATACATGCAATACTCTTGTGTATATGGGTCAAGTAATGTTAGATGCATTATAAGCTCATTTGCACAGCACATAAAGCTGCCTCTAAAATCAGAGTGCATCAAGAATCACTTGTCTTGCTTGACAAATTCTACAGGTGTCGCATGTTTCCTGCCATGTAGATTATATCACACCACTATTTTCAACCTTTATTGCAGATAAAGATCAGCCACACATGGAGGAACTTGGTCTCATATGGTCTGTCTGTCCAGTCAAAGATGTATCCAAATGAACTGTTACAGTTGCACCTGAGTGGTCTCCAATATAACTGTAGAAAATACACTCCAGGAAATTGAAATAAGAACACCGTGAATTCATTGTCCCAGGAAGGGGAAACTTTATCGACACATTCCTGGGGTCAGATACATCACATGATCACACTGACAGAACCACAGGCACATAGACACAGGCAACAGAGCATGCACAATGTCGGCACTAGTACAGTGTATATCCACCTTTCGCAGCAATGCAGGCTGCTATTCTCCCATGGAGACGATCGTAGAGATGCTGGATGTAGTCCTGTGGAACGGCTTGCCATGCCATTTCCACCTGGCGCCTCAGTTGGACCAGCGTTCGTGCTGGACGTGCAGACCGCGTGAGACGACGCTTCATCCAGTCCCAAACATGCTCAATGGGGGACAGATCCGGAGATCTTGCTGGCCAGGGTAGTTGACTTACACCTTCTAGAGCATGTTGGGTGGCACGGGATACATGCGGACGTGCATTGTCCTGTTGGAACAGCAAGTTCCCTTGCCGGTCTAGGAATGGTAGAACGATGGGTTCGATGACGGTTTGGATGTACCGTGCACTATTCAGTGTCCGCTCGACGATCACCAGTGGTGTACGGCCAGTGTAGGAGATCGCTCCCCACACCATGATGCCGGGTGTTGGCCCTGTGTGCCTCGGTCGTATGCAGTCCTGATTGTGGCGCTCACCTGCACGGCGCCAAACACGCATACGACCATCATTGGCACCAAGGCAGAAGCGACTCTCATCGCTGAAGATGACACGTCTCCATTCGGCCCTCCATTCACGCCTGTCGCGACACCACTGGAGGCGGGCTGCATGATGTTGGGGCGTGAGCGGAAGACGGCCTAACGGTGTGCGGGACCGTAGCCCAGCTTCATGGAGACGGCTGTGAATGGTCCTCGCCGATACCCCAGGAGCAACAGTGTCCCTAATTTGCTGGGAAGTGGCGGTGCGGTCCCTTACGGCACTGCGTAGGATCCTACGGTCTTGGCGTGCATCCGTGCGTCGCTGCGGTCCGGTCCCAGGTCGACGGGCACGTGCACCTTCCGTCGACCACTGGCGACAACATCGATGTACTGTGGAGACCTCACGCCCCACGTGTTGAGCAATTCGGCGGTACGTCCACCCGGCCTCCCGCATGCCCACTATACGCCCTCGCTCAAAGTCCGTCAACTGCACATACGGTTCACGTCCACGCTGTCGCGGCATGCTACCAGTGTTAAAGACTGCGATGGAGCTCCGTATGCCACGGCAAACTGGCTGACACTGACGGCGGCGGTGCACAAATGCTGCGCAGCTAGCGCCATTCGACGGCCAACACCGCGGTTCCTGGTGTGTCCGCTGTGCCGTGCGTGTGATCATTGCTTGTACAGCCCTCTCGCAGTGTCCGGAGCAAGTATGGTGGGTCTGACACACCGGTGTCAATGTGTTCTTTTTTCCGTTTCCAGGAATGTATATTGTGACATGTAAAATTATACAGTCGAGGCCAGTGGTTGATTTCCTGGTGATAATCTTGGTTTTTGGGTTTTGGCCAATGTCCCAATAAGCTGATGTCACCAAGGAAGTAAATAAAATATCTGGCACTGAAGGACGAAATCTGGGGTAGTACCCAACTTGGTTAGCCCCAATACAGCCTACAAGAATTCAAACTTATCACTCTAATGTTAATTGCTAACCAATTTTGTGTATTTTCATCCGGTACAACAAAGTACAAGAAATCTTTTGCAAATATTCAGCAACTCTAAATGGTCAGCCATTACATAAAATATTCAGTGTAATAGTGTAATTTATTACATACCTGACAAACAGGATATTCAAATACACCTATTATTTATGATTCTATATCAAACTATAAAATGTTGCCCTTTTCCATCCATTCAAAGCAATTATTGTAAAGTATGATGGTGGCAGTCTTGGGCACTCAACAGTATGGTTATCAGTGCCTTAGTTGAAAATGCAATTTATAAACCGAACAAAGAAGTCTTTCTTTATAAGCAATGTTACTATGATGGTGTCTTGTGGAAATAATTTGCAGCTTTTTTTCAGAATCTGTAACAATGTCAACATTTAGGAAGACATGAAGGGCTGCTCTTATGGGCCAGACTCACAGGGAGAACCAACCATGCACCACCCCACTAAAGCGATCACTGTTCGACTCAATACTGTCTCAGACTAGGCCCTTTCACAACCTTGTCTATTATCACTAGGAAGTCCACGCTGAGGGACCAATTATGTTAGAGATGGATGATTCAGCTCTTTGTAATATTAAACACTTTTCACAAATAAGCAGCTTTTGCAAGTATCAAACAATGTCAGAATTTGGTTGGGTGAGGACGGCTCACTCTGGGAAACGCCTGGAGTGAGAACAGAAACACTTACCATCTGGTAAGTCTCCCCTAACCCAGGCTTCTGGACAACATTTCTGCAGCTCTCTTATTCCCTAAATCTTGCCAGTTTTTCCCCTCATCCCTCTTCTTTCCCCTTCAGCCCTTCTCCCAGAAGGAGCCACTGGCTCCAAATGCTTGCATATTTCCTTAACTTTTAAATGTGTGGGTAGATTTTTTATCTATTCAAATATAACTTCACAAACTGATTATTTATTAATATAATTAGTGTAATTAGTTGCATGAAATTGTTTGACACTTAATGGTATCCAACATAATTAACTGACCCAATAAAACATATCTTTGTGCATTAAATACAGTTTTTCAATATTATTGAACAAAGTTTTACACATAAAGACTTTACTTGAATCACAGATGTGGATATGTTAAACCTTCACCGTAGTAAAAACAGCTTCAAGTACATTTCTTATACATTTACTAAGTGTGCAGACAAGTTATCCAAAGTATTACACTAAGCAGGACTTAATTACCTGTGTTAAAATGTGCTATTAACATGCATATATCCTACAGAAAAAGTAACTTATGTGACTGTTACTGAGAAACTATTATATGAAGACATCTGAATTCTGTTTCAATAAAATGTGAAGAAGCCCAAATTTCCGGTACAAAAAACCATGTGGGTTATTAGATGAAGACAAAGCTGAAATAGAAATCATGCTGGAAGTCCCCGTGATGACCCTTCTGAAAGACCAAACTATGCCTAAAACTCATCTAAATTGACCTCCACCACTTAGCGAATACTGTTATGTATGAAGATTGAGTGGAACACCACAGTTAAACCACCAAACCCATATTGTGAAAATGCTCATCTTCTGTGAGTTCTCTGTGGTCACATTACTCACATGACGTGATGTCATTTCCTAATAATGATGATTTGTGGTAATATCACTACTGCATAGCCAACAGCAGTCATGAATGCAAAGTTTCATATCCACATCCCCATAATCCTATGTCTGCTGAAAAGAAATTTCTTTTGTAAGAGCCATGTAATTCAACAAATAAAAAGACTAAAATAAAAAAAACAATAGTTCTTTGAAGTGGCACATTAGAAGGTACAGTTATTGTAGCACTATCTCCTAGAAATATAACAACTCATAATGAACTTTCTAGGAGATTAAGAGAGAGAGAGAGAGAGAGAGAGAGAGAGAGAGAGAGAGAGGGGGGGGGGGTTGGGGGCGGCAGAGAGAAAATGTGAATATATATTACACATTAGCATACTGTGAATATATAGTGCACATTAGCTTAACTAAGTTCATTTGAAAGTACGAATAATACTTAATCCACAAACAGTGCCTGAATGTTCCGCATTGCATTATTTCAAAATACTCACTTTTCACATACCATACTTCCTAGGGACAAAATGAGAGGCTGGAGCAGCAAAAGACATACAAGGTCTGTTCAAAAAATTCTGGAACATTCGTAATTTTGTGCCAATGGTGTGTTGGAGCAAAATGTGGTTGGCATCCGTACATACACCTATGTTTAATGTGTAACTGCCAGAAGTTTCATTGTTGTATGCCTATTAGGTATTGTTCAGTGCTGTATTGAATACAATATTGTGTTGCACAGTTCGCAAATTTCGAGGGGGCAGAGTTGCAGGAGCAACGCAACTGCATTAAGTTTTGCATGAAACTCAATAAAATAAAACCTTCACGGAGAGAGACAAATTGATGCATGAAGCCAACAGTGATGAGTGCTTATGCTGTACTGGGGTTACAAATGGTTCATACGGCTTAAAAATGGCCGGGCAGAAGTTAAAGATGACCAGCCTCCAGGATGCCCTTCAACATCTACCAACAATGCTCATGTCAGGAACATCAATGAAATTGGGTGTGCCAATCGAAGACTGATTGTCCAAGAGACTGCACAAGAATGTAACATTTCAGTTGGATCATGTCATGAAATTGTGACACAGCATTGTGGAATGCATCACACTGCCACCAAGTTCCTCCCACGGCTCATGAGTCAAGACCAGAAATACTGCCTCACAATCTGTGAAGAGCTTTTGGATCATGCAAATGAGAATGAGATGTTCCTTAAGAGAATTGTAACTGGTGATGAGATGTGGGTCTGCAGTTATTGATGTTGAGACCAAGATTCAATCTCCACAATGGGTCAAGAAAGGTTCTTCAAGACCAAAAAAAAAAACTCAGCAGGTCAGGTGAAATGCCAGCGTCGTGCTGATAGTTTTCTGTGACTTTGAAGGATTAGTTCATAAAGAACTATGGCACAAGGACAAAGTGTTAATCAATGGTACTATTGGGACATGTTGTGATGCCTGCGAGAAAATATGAGAAGGAAATGGTCTAAAATGTAGTGAGACAATTCATGGCTCTTGTGTCACAATGATGCACCCACACATTCATCCCTTTGGCATTTGACTACTGCCTCATCCTCTGTATCCTCCAGACGTGGCCCCTGTGGACCTTTTTTTATTTCCATGAAAACCCCTTTGAAAGGATGAAGATTCGCAATGTTAGATGAGATAACAGAAAATCTGCAGACGGGACTTTGCACACTCCAGCAAGAGGCACACCAAGCCTGCTTCTAGACATGAAGACTGCATCAAGTGTGGTGCATCAATTGTGGAGGAGAGTATTTCGAAAGAGACCATGCACAATAAGTAGAAGGTAAGTGCAGAAAAATTTTGTGGACAAAGTTCCAGAATTTTTTGAACGGACCTCGTGTATCGCTGAAAAATCTGAACAACACCATAACTACACAATTTTAGATAAATATTAATTCCTACTTCAATTATTACCTTTATGTCTATAACAATTAAACAACTAAATAATAGAAGACTAAAAACATGCTATTTTTGTACTCAAGTAGTTCATAATATTGCAGTGATTTAAATCAATAACTCAAAACTAATAATTTAACACATACATTCATAAAATCTTCTTTTACATTCTGCTACACAGCTTTTATAACATGTATTTTGATGAGAAACAACCATAAATGTAGAAGCTAGCCACAGAAAAACAAAAATTTTTAGCAGCTTTATGGTGGTGTCACATTAAAAAATACTAAATTCATAATGGATATTCAGCAAAGAACTGTTCAGAAATGAAGCAGTTACAACATTATTTTTTGTGCATTATTCTCGGAGACACATACACACACACACTCCCTTCATGCTTATTTGTATTTACTTTATCAAATGACAGTGATCGACTGAACAAAGAACCGAGACAGCGAACACTTTTTAGAAAACTCAGTCGCAAGTGAATATCAGTACTTATATCCAGTGGCAATTCAAATGGAAAGAAAGGGCAGAACGTAAGGTTTAATATCTCTTCAAAAACTAAGTCCATTCAAATTATCCTGGACCTGGAATGTACTTAAAAGAAGTCCTATGCAACAGGATTCCAATAAACAACAAAATAAGAAGCAAGGCTGTATAGAAACTGTCACTAATGACATATTGTGTGTGTGGAATCACAAGCATCTACATGATACAAAGGTCACATGATAATCTACCAGGACAGATCATACCATAGCTTGGAACCATGAACATCAACCAGGAAACGAGTATCAACTGCAGCCGGTTGCCAATGTGCAGGCGCAACACCCCAGCAGAAGTTGTCGCCCCCGTTTCATCAAACTTCCGCATGTCAATGCGCTCAGGCTGGCCATCAGGAATGTTCTATGGATTGACGCACTGCCACATGACAACAGCTGCTTCAGTCATTGCCTCTATTCCAAGAACATTGCATGTGACACACAAATGCAATCACTACCATGAAGTCAGCCAGGAACAAATGCATTTAAACCCCTCCTGACCAACCCAGCTGTGCAGTAATGTGATGTCCAGCGTGTGTTGTTCAAAATGCCATATCGATGGTGTGGCCAACTCTGCAATCACCAGGCTTTAAACCTCTGTCTGCCACTTAGAGCATCCGGGTGAACAGGCACCTCAGCATTCCACCACTTTTACAGAACTCTGAAAAGGGGCATCCGAGCCATTCATCCCCCCCCCCTCCCCCATACTGCTAAGGTATCAAAAAAGAACTTCCCTTGACGTAGCAACCACATTGGAAAGACACACACTCAGCACTGTCACCTATTGATACCAGGCCAGAGATGCTGTGACATTAACATTAGCAGCTTCAAAGTCCAACGACTGCAAACAAACAGTAATAAAGAAATACTTTATCTATGAACTGTCTTCTTTGCTTGCTCCCGTATCCATCTTTGGTAGAGAACAGCTACCCACACCTGCCATCTCAAAAACCCTGTAATAATTGCCAGCAGAAGTGTGTCTCACCCCAGCAATCTTGTTAAAATTCAGTAGGCTACATGTTAACTGTTGACAAAACATTTACACTTAAAGGAAAATAATCCTCCCAATCTGATTTTATAGCCTCTCCATGTAATGAGAAAGATAAAAAAAGTGACAGTTCACTCATCTCTTAATAATCAACAGTCAACAACATTCCTTGTGAGCCCAACACAGTCTGACTCCTGGAACAACATATAAAATAAAAATCAATCAAATAATTAGATTCATTGTTTGTATCCTCTTATACTTAATTCCTAACCCTATTAACTACACTGAGGAAAGTGGCACAATCTACACATAATACTGAAGTCCCCCCACCATGTTTTTTGGGCTGTGTGTGAAAGCTAAACTCAGAAACTACAACAGGGATTTAGATATGGTTTGTGCTAACAGATGACTGATTTATGAGAAATGTTTGTGTATTACTTTTTACCACTATGTCAGAGAAGTGATCTGTCTGTGTGAAGCCAAGGCAAGTCCCTGGTATTTAAGATATCAAACTTACATTCAGATGGAACAAGTGTCAAATCCCTATTCAAACATCTAGATTACGTTTATAGTTGTTTCTCGAACTGCTAAATGTGGATTTGAGTGGACAATATCTTGGTCCATCATTGTCCAGTCAGAGCATGTCCCCTGTCTACAATGGCATTGTCATTAAACCCTAACCTGCCTTCCCATTAATTTTGTTATTCTTTGCTTATTTAATGTCTCATTTACTCATGAATTCCTTTCTTGTTCCAGGCAATCAACGCTCTCTTTTTTTTTTTTTTTTTTTGGGGGGGGGGGGGGGGGGAGGTTGATTACAGACCAGTATAACCTAAATCATACACAGAATGTGAAAATGAAGTTATTTCAAAGTTACTAGATAATATTGGGAACATTAAAACATAAATTTTGCTGTTAGAAAAGAAATATCTCTAGTTTGATGTTTTAAAATATAAGTGCTACTCATTGACAGGGGACAAAAGAGGTGCAGATTTTATATGAAACGCAAACCAAACATACTCCACAACTAGATAATCCCTCGTGGTGAGCGAAAAATGTACAAATGTGCTAGTAAGTTGTTAAGAATAGCATTTCAAGCGTAAACTGCAGGAGTTTCATTTTCCTTGTACAAGACTGGAAAAGTGCACAATGTTGTCTCATGAATGTGCTGAGAGAGACTTGAAGTGCATACGAGAGTTACCATGCTCTTCCTGGAAATACGTTTCTAATTACAGAAATTGATTATCTGCTGGGATATGTAGTAAAACTACCAAATTAGAATTATAAGAAGTTATATCTCTGATGTGTAAACATTAACCCTTTAACTGCTCTGGACATGTTAACATGTGTGCCTTTGTACCTGTCCCTGTGTGCTCTGAACGTGTTTAAGCACACCAGGTAGAAGGACTGGTGGTGCACATAAAAACGTTCAGAGCAGGCGGGGACAGGTACAAAGGCGCACTCATTATATATATATATATATATATATATAAAGGTGGGTAGTGGCACTGAAATTTGTAGGCCTGTGCAAAATGGATTTCACTTCCATAATATGCTTGAAAAAGTAAATACAAGTGAATTTGTTTGCAAAAGAAGACCCGTAATTGGACTGATATATTGGTATAACATTTTTTCCCAAAGTTATATAATGCAGTGCAATAACACAGTAAGGTGGTGACAAAATACTATTGTGCAATGGAAGATGAAAGCCAGTATTATTAAGTGCACATTTCTGTTGGAAGTATGATTTGCACTTGGTGTGGTTCAGGCCAAAAAACAATGATAGTGAGTTCTAAAGACAATGTGGTGCTCTTGGGGAGTTTCAATAACATTTACTGTAGCAATAGGTAAGAGACAGCAAAATTTTTTGAAAAGACAATTTGTACCACACTAATCTAATTGTTCAGAACACCAATAAAAGAAATGACCTCCTCACCAGGTCCTGTACATAAATTTAATAATTACTTAGAGAGAACTGAAAACTGTCACCCAATCAGCGTGAGAATTATTGCACAATAAGTTTGAGAGCTCATGCATCCAAGTTGATGACTAGATCAATATACAGAAAAATGGAAAAAGTAATTGGGAACCTGTAACACAATGATCAGTTTGCCTTTAGGAAAGGTAAAGTCACCAGAGAGGTAGTTCTGGCATTACACTTGAAAACTCAAAAATGTTTTGTAGGATTTGTCACCCTAGAAAAGCATTTGATGATGTAATGTGGTGTAAGATGTTGATAATTCTCAGAAAAATCAGTGTACACTATAAGAACAAAAGAGTAATATAAAGTAAGTACAAGAACCAATAGGAAATAACATGAATGCCAAACTAAGAGAGAAGCTCTTGGATTAAAAAGTGCATAAGGCAGTAATGCAGTCTCTCTCTATCTCCTACTGTTCAACCTGTAAACCAAACCAGCAAAACAG
The DNA here is from genome assembly GCF_023898315.1 of Schistocerca nitens. NCBI lineage: Eukaryota > Metazoa > Arthropoda > Insecta > Orthoptera > Acrididae > Schistocerca > Schistocerca nitens. The sequence goes on along the minus strand of NC_064617.1, from coordinate 922,766,170 downwards.
AAATAAAAGAAGTGTCCAAGAATGGGATTAAAACAGGGTGCCAGGATACCAATGACAAAATCTGCTGATGACAAATGAAGGGTATGGGGAAAGACAATGGTGACCCTCAAAATTGAATATTTCAAAGCAAGTACAGTATGACAATGGTAACCCTGACCTATGCTAGGTGGTGTAACGAGTTCATATTATTGATGACAGATTGCAGCACAATGTTGATTTCTTTCTGTGTGAACCCGCAAATGCTGGTGAGAAACAATGGTAACCCACAAATTCAAAATGGAGGCAGCAGCAGATTGCAGTGAGGGAAGTTACGATATTTTTTATAATTTTAAGGGAATTGTGTGGAGGTTCCATTGATTCTGATAGTTTTGATGATGAAATTAATGATCCAGATTTCAATTTAAATGAGGGGAGAGAAGATTCTACTTATATTAATTCTACTGCAAGTCAAGTAAGTTTTGTTTTCCACATCATGTTGTTATTTGCTGGTTACCATTACCTTTGCACTAGCTAGTTAGGCTACGTATTTTATTTCCATATTCAACCTTTTTACAAGATCTTGATATGAATATAGAGTCAACACGTCTTTTAATGCAACTACATTGTGTTCTGTAAATCATGGGATGTTTACAAAAAGAAATATGCTCGTATTTGCAGGTTACTATTTTACTCATCTTATCATTAATGACGTTACCATTTTATTGGTTAACAGCACTTTTTTAATATTACACTATCCATACAAAAAAAATTTTTTTTTTCATAGAATGAAGAGGATCGAACCAAACTGACACTGGGAATAAAGACATCATAATGAAAACATTGAGAAAAAGAAAAAAAGCTAGTGAACAAACAACAACAGAAGAAACTTTCAAGGAATAGTGGACTTGAATATACTACAAAAGAAGGTACAGTGATCCAGGTGAGAAATTTAGTTGGCACTTCCTGTAGATGTTTTGATCGGATTGCGGAGAAGCTTATACAGAGTATAAACAAGTCATTCTGGAACATTGGGGTCTTCAACAGACAAAATGCTTATTTGTTTGGTTCCATGCAGCTAGAACCCATAAAAAGAAGATACAGAGGTAATGAAATTAGCAGGCGTAACAACACTGTACGATACAGTGTTATAAAAGATGGTTGAAGCACTGATGTCTGTAAAGTTGCATTTTTAAGCATCTATGATTTGTAGCACAACAGAGGTAGAGTAGAAAACATACAATCCAAAATGCGAACAGGGGCTACTACTCGACCAGAAGATAGAAGAGGCAAAAACAAGAACAAACGACGTGCCTACTCAGAGGAAGATGTGCAATTAGTTCAAAAAACATATAGAAGGTATTCCAAAATACAAAAGTCACTACAGTAGGAAAGATAATGGTGAAAAATCCTGTGTGTCGATGGAATATTCCATACAAAGTTGCTACAACCATTATAAAGATGAATACTGTTCCGATATCAAAGTGAAGCCTCTGTCTTTTGGTAAGTATCATCACATTTTGATTCAAGATTTCAATATTTCATTCAAACTGCCAAAATCAGGAAATCAGATACTTGCCCAACATGCGATTCAAATGAAATTCAACTGATAGAAGCAAAAAATGACCTGGAAAAATTAAGAGAAATAAATATACAGAAGAAGTTACATCTCAGAAAAGTACAGGCAGGTCAAGATAAAGACATTCATGTAATAGCTTTTGATCTACAACAGGCATTGCCCACTCCTAAACTCTCTAAGGTCCAATGTTCTATAAGAGTTAACTGTGGACATATAACTTCGGCATTCATCTCTGTAATTTGTCACCAGGTCATTTCTTTGTATGGGATGAAACAGTAGCATCAAGGGGTTCAGAGGAAATAGGCAGCTGGTTACTGAAGTATTCTGAAGATAACAATATACGAGGGAATAAGTTGATTGCAATTTCAGGCAACTGCATTGGGCAAAACAAACACTGGAATTGTGTTTGTTTGGATGCTTTTATCAAAAAGAAGATTTTCCACCATTCAGCACCACTTCCCACTTCCTGGACATTCCATGTTGCCAAGCGAAAGAGATTTTTCTGTTGTGGAGCAGTATGTTCACCGACTTGTGCAGTTTGTATATGCCCATCAAGAATGGATGGAAATCCTGAAGAAGTGTGACCAAAAGCGACCATTTTGGGTCCATGTTCTGTCATCAGAAGATTTTGTAAGCATCAGTGACAAGAGTTCTACATTTAGTCAAAAGAATATCGCAGTAGAAGGCAACAAGGTATTAATGTGAGATGCTGTAAGGCTCCTCTTCGATGCAGATGATCCAGGAATCTTGTTCGTATCAAATACATTTCACGGGGAAGACTGGCGGAAAGTCAGTTTACACAAACAAGGTCGCCCTATAACCTTAGAAGGAACCAGTCTTCAAAAGAAGTATCCCGGGTCAGTTCCAATTGACTCGAAGAAGAAACAAGACCTCATACGTGCACTGAACTGGATACCACCTGTTGTTGTGGTCTTCAGTCCTGAGACTGGTTTGATGCAGCTCTCCATGCTACTCTATCCTGTGCAAGCTTCTTCATCTCCCAGTACCTACTGCAACCTACATCCTTCTGAATCTGTTTAGTGTATTCATCTCTTGGTCTCCCTCTACGATTTTTACCCTCCACGCTGCCATCCAATACTAAATTAGTGATCCCTTGATGCCTCAGAACATGTCCTTCCAACCGATCCCTTCTTCTAGTCAAGTTGTGCCACAAACTCATCTTCTCCCCAATTCTGTTCAACACCTCCTCATTAGTTATGTGATCTACCCATCTAACCTTCAGCATTCTTCTGTAGCACCACATTTCGAAAGCTTCTATTCCCTTCTTGTCCAAACTATTTATTGTCCACGTTTCACTTCCATACATGGCTACGCTCCATACAAATACTTTCAGAAATGACTTCCTGACACTTAAATCTATACTTGATGTTAACAAATTTCTCCTCTTCAGAAACGCTTTCCTTGCCATTGCCAGTCTACATTTTATATCCTCTCTACTTCGACCATCATCAGTTACTTTGCTCCCCACATAGCAAAACTCCTTTACTACTTTAAGTGTCTCATTTCCTAATGTAATTCCTTCAGCATCACCCAATTTAATTCGACTACATTCCATTATCCTCGTTTTGCTTTTGTTTATGTTCATCTTATACCCTCCTTTCATGACACTGTCCATTCCGTTCAACTGCTCTTCCAAGTCCTTTGCTGTCTCTGACAGAATTACAATGTCATCGGCGAACCTCAAAGTTTTTATTTCTTCTCCATGGATTTTAATACCTACTCTGAATTTTTCTTTCGTTTCCTTCACTGCTTGCTCAATATACAGATTGAATAACATCGGGGATAGGCTACAACCCTGTCTCACTCCCTTCCCAACCACTGCTTCTCTTTCATGTCCCTCGACTCTTATAACTGCCATCTGGTTTCTGTACAAATTGTAAATAGCCTTTCGCTCCCTGTATTTTACCCCCACCACCTTCAGAATTTGAAAGAGAGTATTCCAGTCAACATTGTCAAAAGATTTCTCCAAGTCTACAAATGCTAGAAACGTAGGTTTGCCTTTCCTTAATCTAGCTTCTACGATAAGTCGTAGGGTCAGTATTGCCTCACGTGTTCCAATATTTCTACGGAATCCAAACTGATCTTCCCCAATGTCGGCTTCTACCAGTTTTTCCATTCGTCTGCAAAGAATTGACGTTAGTATTTTGCATCTGTGACTTATTAAACTGATAGTTCGGTAATTTTCACATCTGTCAACACCTGCTTTCTTTGGGATTGGAATTATTATATTCTTCTTGAAGTCTGAGGGTATTTCGCCTGTCTCATACATCTTGCTCACCAGATGGTAGAGTTTTGTCAGGACTGGCTCTCCCAAGGCCGTCAGTAGTTCTGATGGAATGTTGTCTACTCCCGGGGCCTTGTTTCGACTCAGGTCTTTCAGTGCTCTGTCAAACTCTTCACGCAGTATCGTATCTCCCATTTCATCTTCATCTACATCCTCTTCCATTTCCATAATATTGTCCTCAAGTGCATTGCCCTTGTATAGACCCTCTATATACTCCCTCCACCTTTCTGCTTTACCTTCTTTGCTTAGAACTGGGTTTCCATCTGAGCTCTTGATATTCATACAAGTGGCTCTCTTTTCTCCAAAGGTCGCTTTAATTTTCCTGTAGGCAGTATCTATCTTACCCCTAGTGAGATAAGCCTCTACATCCATACATTTGTCTTCTAGCCATCCCTGCTTAGCCATTTTGCACTTCCTGTCAATCTCATTTTTGAGACATTTGTATTCCTTTTTGCCTGCTTCATTTACTGCATTTTTATATATTCTCCTTTCATCAATTAAATTCAATATTACTTCTGTTACCCAAGGATTTCTACTAGCCCTCGTCTTTTTACCTACTAGGTCCTCTGCTGCCTTCATTACTTCATCTCTCAAAGCTACCCATTCTTCTTCTACTGTATTTCTTTCCCCCATTCCTGTCAGATGTTCCCTTATGCTCTCCCTGAAACTCTGTACAACCTCTGGTTTAGTCAGTTTATCCAGGGCCCATCTCCTTAAATTCCCACCTTTTTGCAGTTTCTTCAGTTTTAATCTACAGTTCATAACCAATAGATTGTGATCAGAGTCCACATCTGCTCCTGGAAATATCTTACAATTTAAAACCTGGTTCCTAAATCTCTGTCTTACCATTATGTAATCTATCTGAAACCTGTCAGTATCTCCAGGCTTCTTCCATGTAAACAACCTTCTTTCATGATTCTTGAACCAAGTGTTAGCTACGATTAAGTTGTACTCTGTGCAAAATTCTATCAGGCGGCTTCCTCTTTCATTTCTTAGCCCCAATCCATATTCACCTACCGTTTCCTTCTCTGCCTTTTCCTACTACTGAATTCCAATCACCCATGACTATTAAATTTTTGTCTCCCTTCACTACCTGAATTATTTCTTTTATTTCATCATACATTTCTTCAATTTCTTCGTCATCTGCAGAGCTAGTTGGCATATAGACTTGTACTATTGTCGTAGGTGTGGGCTTCGTGTCTATCTTGGCCACAACAATGCGTTCGCTGTGCTGTTTGTAGTAGCTTACCCGCATTCCTATTGTTTTATTCATTATTAAACCGACTCCTGCATCACCCCTATTTGATTTTGTATTTATAACCCTGTATTCGCCTGACCAAAAGTCTTGTTCCTCCTGCCACCGAACTTCACCCTATTCCCACTATATCTAACTTTAACCTATCCATTTCCCTTTTTAAATTTTCTAACTTACCTGCTCGATTAAGGGATCTGACATTCCACGCTCCGATCCGTAGAACACCAGTTTTCTTTCTCCTGATAATGACGTCCTCCTGAGTAGTCCCTGCCCGGAGATCCGAATAGGGGACTATTTTACCTCCGGAATATTTTACCCAAGAGGACGTCATCATCATTAAACCATACAGTAAAGCTGCATGCCCTCGGAAAAAATTATGGCTGTAGTTTCCTCTTGCTTTCAGCCGTTCGCAGTACCAGCACAGCAAGGCCGTTTTGGTTAGTGTTACAAGGCCAGATCAGTCAATCATCCAGACTGTTGCCCCTGCAACTACTGAAAAGGCTGCTGCCCCTCTTCAGGAACCACATGTTTGTCTGGCCTCTCAACAGATACCCCTCCGTTGTGGTTGCACCTATGGTACGGCTATCTGTATCGCTGAGGCACGCAAGCCTCCCCACCAACAGCAAGGTCCATGGTTCTGGGGGGGGGGGGGGGGGATACCACCTATTTATCACAAATTCTACAAAGCAATAAAAGCTAAGAAGACATCTACAAATGAGGATGAGCATGTAGATGCATCTGCGGATGAAATGTGAGAATTTTCAGCTGTCCTGTGTTTGTTGCAGGAAAATAATGGTATGCCACGTAATAGAGTGTGAATCAAAGAAAGACTAAAGTACTGAGGAATCAAGAAATGAGATTTGCAACAAACATAGCAGGAAAATTGGGGACCGCACAGTAAGCAAAGTGAAAGACTTCAGTCACCTTGGAAGGAAAATAACACATGACAGACAAAGTAAAGATCACTTAAGAAGTGGACTAGCTCAGTCTAAGCAAATGTTTCTTGCCGAAATAATCCTACAAGTATCAAAAATAGGCCTTAATTTGAGAAAGGGGTTTCTGAGAATGTCTGGAGCACAGCATTGTATGGCAATGAATCTTGTACTGTGAAAAAAATGGAAAAGAAGAGAACTGAATAATTTGGAATGTGGTGTTACAGAAGAATGTTGAAAAACAAGTGGACTGACAAGATAAAAATTGAGGAGGTTCCCCACAAGATCAATGAGAAATGAAGTATGTGGGAAACGCTGACTAGAAGAAGAGATAGGACGATACGGTGTGTGTTAAGACATCAGACGATAACTTACTCGGTACTGGAGGGAGCTGTAGAGGGCAAAAGTTGTAGAAGACAGAGGTTGGAAATCTACCCAAAAAATAATTAAGGATGTTGGAAGTTAAGTACTGAGACGAAGAGAATGGCACAGGAGTTAAAACGGTTGCATGCATTATCAAACCATCCAGATGACTAATTACTCGAAAAAAAGTGATGTTTTCAAATACAGGTAACCTGAACAAAGGAGATTGTACAGTCATGTCAATATTAGTGGTAAGAAACAAATAACATTTAACACCAAGTTGGTGCATAAGTTTGTAGCATTTTTCAATTAGTTTAATAAAATCATCTGATAGGTATAACAGGGACTCTAGTCATCAATAATACATTCTCCTCCGCTATTTACACGTTTGCCAACACTGACGTAACTTTTCCATTCTGCAGCTGTAGAAATCATGTGGTTCTGAGGCGAATAACTCGTCAAGCCATGTTCGGAGCACATTTTCATCGAGAAAGGAACTTCCTTGAAAGTTATTCAATAGAGAGCAGAAAAGGTGGAAATGGGAGGGCATAAGAACAGATGAATACAGTGGGTGTGGAAAGACTTCCTAACCCAACTCCTGTGTGGAGTTCTTTGTGAGTCTAGCAGAATGCAGGTGGATGGAATTGTAGAGTAACATCATTTCATGCAATCTTCGTGGTTGGTGTTTATTGGAATGTGTCTGCAAGATGTCTCAGTTGTTGACAATAAATGTCAGCAACGATGGTTACATTTTTGGAAAGCAATTTGTAATGCCCCACCTCATTGCTGTTCCACTACATGCATAACATGGTCTTTTGCGGATGTGTGCAAGTCTTTGTACAGGGAGTTGCTTTTCCTGAAGTTAGCATAAAGACTATATTTCTTGTCACCAGTACTGATGCAGGATAGGAACGCTCAGGGTTGTTCACAAGCCAACTGATAATGAGTAAGCACAGATGCACATACGGCCATTTGCTGATTTTTGTAATTTTGACTTTGAGCATGCGGTACCATACACCTAATTTTTTAAACTTCCCCATTGCACCCAAATGTTGCACAAAGGTGGAATAATCACAGTTCATCAAATTTGCCAGTTTTCAAGTTCACAGCTGAGGATCATTGTGTATTAATGTGTTTAAACAATCTTCATCAATCCTATGAACTTGGAGAGTCACTGATGTCAAAAGGATCCTCCTTAAAATAACAAAACTATTTTCTAGCCATGCTCTTTTCTATGGCATTATCCCCATACACAGCACAAATGTTTCTGGCTATGTCCACTGCTGTCACCCATCGACTGAACTCAGAGAGAAGAATAAGTCAGAAACGTTCTGATTTCTTCACTTGGCATTCGATTTTATAGCATCCAAAGCTCCACTCACTGTCTCCAAATGACAGAAAGACAATATGTAAACTCAAACAGCAACAATGAATTATTAATAAAAAATGACAATTGATAAGTAAACCCATAGCAACTGGAATACCAACATGCAAAACAAAAACGCAATAAACTTAAGCACCAACCTAATATTTATAATTAAAATAACACAGCAAAAAGAAAAGCACAAAAACTGCAACTGAGGGAAAGCATCTGATGATTTTATGACTGGTCCAGAACTAACACATTGTCTGAAAGAAAATCGTGTACATCCACTAGAACAGACAACTACAGTATGTGATCACGATTTGGACACTTTTCCTGAAAATTAAAGAAAACAAAAAAATAATTTTTTAACTCAAATATTGGCTAAAAAAGTTAAAACTACAATATTTTTGGTAAATGAACAATGGATGTGACATAATCTACAAGTTACTGCAGCATATATCTGAAACATTCTTAGGAAATTATCTACAATACCAAAATAATTAAATTAAATTATTGATGTAAATGAGCTTAGTAAAGAATCAAATGCTGAAGCTGTGGCTGTATCATTTTCAAGCTGAGAAATTACAGTTGTATTTGTATTTGGTGAAGATGTGTCCACAGGAAGTCTTGGAAAACAGATAATCTTACACCTCAAGATTAAACATTACAGAGTGTTACTATATGGGACAATATGTTCAAAAGCAGAACTGTACACATTTACTTAAAATCTCTACAGTTTTGTTGTACAAATGAAAAACTATCATGCAGACTGCATGTGAATATAATTTGTAATTTTCATTTAACAGAACGCAATTTAATAAAATTAAACCACTGAACAAGAAGGGCTGTGGTTTAGAACTGCCTTAAATAATAATGTAGTAATTAGCTCAATAAATGAACATTTTCTTCATAATGGGTACCACAGCCATAAGTTTGTTGAATGAAGGCATCTTCCCTCTTCGGTTGTAATACTTCTTACACCTCTTCTCATTTACTGAATTACTTTGTACATCTGCTTCTATACTCTGTGTACAACTACGAAGTGCATGGTACAGGGTACATCCCACTGTACCAGTTATTATGGCTTTTTTTTTTTTTGTTTCATTCATATATGGAGCATGGGAAAAATGTTTAAATGCCTCTGTGCATGCTGTAATTAATCTAATTTTATCCTCATGATCCTTATGAGAGCGATATGTTGGGGGGTTGTACTATCTTTCTACAGTCATCATTTAAAGCCGGTTCTTAAAACTTTGCTAATAGACTTTCTTGGGATAGTTTACGTCTGTCTCCAAGTGTCTGCTAATTCAATTCCTTCAGTATTTCTGTGACAGTCTCCCATGGATTAAACAAACCTGTGACCATTTGTGCTGCCCTTCTCTGTATAATGTTAAATAACCCGTGCCAGTCCTATTTGGTAAGGGCCCCACACACTTGAGCAGTATTCTAGGATGAGTCGCACAAATGATTTTTAAGCTGTATCCTTTGTATACTGATTGTATTTCCCTAGTATTCTACTAATAAACGAAAGTCTGCTACCTGCTTGGCCCACAACTGAGCCCATGTGATCATTCCATTTTGTATCCCTACAAGGTGTTACACCAAGATATTCATATTAGTTCATAGATTCCAACTGTGTCTCACTAATATTATATTTATGTTTTGTTTTGTGAAGTGCACAGTTTTACATTTTTGAACATTTAAAGCAAGTTGCCAATCACTGCATCACTTTAAAATCTTATCAAAGTCTGACTGAATATTTGTACAGTTTCGTTCAGGTTCAGGTTGTATTTTGTTGTAGGTAACTATATCATTTGCAAAAAATCTGAGGTTACTATTAATGTTGTCTGCAAGATCGTTAATGTATAATGTGAAAGGATGCAACATGTTTCCTTGGGGTACGCCTGAAGTTACTTCTACATCTGTCAAGCACTCTCTACCCAAGATAAAATGCTGCGTCCTCCCTGTCAAGAAATCATCAATCCAGTCACATATTTTGTCTGATACACCACATGGTCATACATTTGATAATAAGCATCAGTGTGATACCGAGTCAAATGCTTTTTGGAAATCAAGGAATACTGCATCTATCTGACTGACTTGATTCATGGCTTTTAGGATGTCATGTGAGGAAAGATGTATGTTTTTGATATCAAAGCTGGTTGGCATGAAGGAGGTCATTCTGTTTGAGATACATCAATATGTTTCAGTTCAGGCTATGTTCTAAGATTCAACAACAAATAGATGTCAAGGATATTGGTAGTTTTCTGGATCACTTCTGCTACCTTTCTCGTACACAGATGTGATCTGTGCTTATAACTGCCACACGGCCACTGATACCGTTTTCAATGTGGACTTCCTCAAAGGAGATCAGGTCTGTTTGTTCTCATTAGATCTAATGTATTTCCATCATGAGTGGAATTCTGAACTGTGTTTCAGGTAATTTTCTGAGAAGGCATTTAGTAACATTCCACAACATGTCTCATCATGCCCACCACCAATGAAACTATATAAACCAATTGTTTGAGGTTTAAAGTCTCCCCCAATGATTACAGTATCATTAGGGAACTTATATACACGTGAATTAGGGCTGTCTTTTAAGTTTTCAATTACATCAGGAGGAGAATCTGATGGTCAATAAATGGACCTTATTATAATTTTTTGCCCAATCCTATTATAATTTTTTGCCCACCCTTGATACTGAGTCTCACCCAAATAATCTAACAACTTCTATCTTTCAGTTTAAGAATTCAATTTTAGTGTTTACCCAGTGCAAGGTGCCATACACATGAAAATAACAGTAGCACAAATAATGTTAGCACATCATGTAAATTTTCTGTATTTTCTTGTGTAAGGCACATCCCTCTGACAAACTTGGAAACAGCCTTTCAAACTGAAACAAGTGTTGTAACTGACAAGAGATATAATGAATACTGAAAATCGTCACCCTCTACCACTAATGAACAGAAGTGAAACCAACTAACATCTATGTTAAACTTAATAGACTGTAACAAACTAATCAAACACAATATTAACTCATAAAAGGACTTGTGTGAATGCTAGTAAATTTTCATTCTTTTTGTGCACCTGTCAACTGATCAACACTTCCACTACTCAGTGACTGGTCTCCAAAACAAAATTTCAGAAGAGCTAACTGAAATCTTTGAAGAAATATGGCATAGGTATTTAAAAAAATATTGTAAGCAAAACACCCACTCCAAACCAGAAATTCTGAAATACTGGTACAAACCAGTACTAAATAACAGAGAATTGTTATGCTCCTGTACTATGATAGATCACATCACAGTAAAGAAGATAAAGATAAACACACAATCATGAAAAAGCACTGCAAATCTGCAACAAAATGTAAGGCTAATGATGGATACATATTTAACTCTGAAAATAAATCTAAAGCCCTGCGGAAAGCCATAAAAAAGGTTACATTATCAAAAAAAATCAGAGCATTCCAGTTTTTCCTGACACATGTCTTACATACTTTGCCGATCTGTCTCAGAGACCAAGATTGCACATAATGTAGGCAAAGCAGAAACATTAACATTGAGACTACACAGCAAAACAACCGACAGTTTTAGATCAAGTTATATAACTCATAGACAAATAAGTGAAACAACAGCAGTAATTACTATCTGAAGGTCACTATAACCTTCCAAATGTTGCCACTAAACACTTAACAAAAATAATCAATGAAAGATTAACTGAGGTGTTTACCTAGAATGCTAAAAAATATCGATAATCAAACATGTTTATAAGGACAGTAAAATATAATCACTGGATAAATACCAAGCCATTTTGCCAGCCCCAAACAGCTTCTAATGGCCTACTGTATGCACCAACAGATGAGTCAATATTCAAGACACAACAACCTACTTTGTCCTGCATACTATGTCTTCAGATCTAATGTCTCTAACATGAGGAAAGTAGAGAGCCTTATAGCGAAAGTATAAGATTAAAAGTGACTTTACTAGACCTATGGAAATTCTTTGATACAGACTCTCCCAATGTCCTAATCAGAAAAGTACGGTACTATGGAATAGAAGAAAATGCTTTCCTCCTGCTGCAGTCATTCCTGAGCAACAGTGAACATTTAGTATGTGTAAATAACCTAAAGCTATATTCTAACAATGGAAACTCCAGGCTGACATGTTCAAAAACCATACACCTTACTTGTTACAGAAGGTGTCCCAGAAGGCTTTGTTCTACAACTCTCTCTGCCTACTGTACAGTAAATGTGAACAATCTGTCCTACACACTGCCTAGTAATAGAGTACTAGACGCTGGTGACAAAGCACCAATGGCTCAAAGTATCAAACCAACAGTTATAGCAGAATGGTGCAGTAGCAATAGCAACAAATAGGATGTACTACCTAGTTTCAGGATAGAGGTTCTGACTGAGAATAATGAATTATTTAGGAATAAAGAGATGATTCATCGAAAGGCAGAATTGCTGCAGCGTTTACAGATACACGAACAAAAGGTACAGAGCTTTGCTTTGCTAGCTTTTACAATGAAATTCCTTTCTAAAGCTGTAGGACACACACACACACACACACACACACACACACACACACACACACACTTGTCTCCCTAAATTGTGCTCATTCAACTACCAGCTCTTTCCTAGTCCTCGTTGAGTGTACTAGGGTGAGGTGGGTGTACAGAGTAGGGTGGGGTGAGGGATGGAGAGAGGTGGGAGGCAGGGTGGGGATTGGTGTGTGTGTACAGGGGGTGGGGGAGGGGGGAGGGAGCGTCTAGCGGCTCATGGGAGAGTGGGGAGCTGTCCATGGGCTAGCTAGCAGTGTATGTAGAAGGGAGCAGGTGGTAGACGGCTGAATGCACGATTCACAGATTAGGGCATGAGATTGCACCGCACAACTAGCTGACATGTATTGGGTGGGTATAATTCGAAAGGGATGGTGCGTACAGACACTCCCACCCCCACCCCCACCCCCACTCCCCCCCCCCTCCTCTCTCTCTCTCTCTCTCTCTCTCTCTCTCTCTCTCTCTCTCTCTCTGGGGTGGGTGCTGGGGAAACAGCGAGTTACCTTAGCTTTAGGCCAGGGAGGTTACAGGAGCGAAGTATGTGCCGTGTCGTAAGAATAGCTCCCATCTGCGCAGTTCAGAAAAGTTGGTGGTGGTTTGGAAGACTCAGGTGACACAGTTGGGGGCAGCAGCCACTGAAATCTTAAATGTTGTGCTCTGCTGCATGTTGTGCCACTGGGTGGTCCATGTTGTTTTTGGGAACAGTTTGATGGTGGCCATTCATTATGGTTGACAGCTGGCTGGTTGTCATACCAATGTAAACACTGTGTAGTGGTTGCAGCAGAGCTGGTATATAACATGGCTCCTTTCACAGGTGGCCCGGCCTCTGATGGGGTAGGATAAGCATGTGATGGGATGGGAGTAGGAGATGATGGTTCGGTGGATAGGGCAGATCTGGGTCTTCCACAATGGTATAACCCCTGTGGCAGGGCATTGGGATGAGAGTGGCATATGGGTGGACTAGGATGTTGTGGATGTTGGGTTTGCGGTGGAACACTACTTTGGGAGGGCATGGAAGTATCTTGTGTAGGATGTCCCTCATTTCAGGGCATGACGATAGATAATCAAAGTCCTGATAAAGGACACGGTTCAGTCGTTCCAGTCTCAAGTGGTATTGGGTGACAAGGTGGCAGTTCTTTGTGGTTGGTTCTGGGGATGGATTTGAGGACCAGGTGTGTGTGGGGATATGGTATAGATCTGTTTTTGTATTAGGTTGTGGGCGGGGGTATTGCCTGTCTGCGTAGGCTTTTGTGAGGTGTTCAGCTTACTAGGCGAGGGAGTTTTCATCACTGCAGATGGGTCTGCCACAGGTGACCAGGCTGCATAGGAGGGATTTTTTTGGTGTGGAAGAAGTGGCAGCTGTCAAAGTGCAGATACTTTTGATGACTGGTGGGTTTTGTGTGGACTGAGAGGCCAGGGAGGTTATAGGAGTGAAGGATATGCTGTGAGGATAGCTCCCATCTGCACAGCTCAGAATGCTGGTGGTGGTTGGGAGGATCCAGATGGCATGGGTTGTGAAGCAGCCATTGAAATCTAGCATGATGAGGAATGAGAGTAAGGTGTCCTGGCCTTGGTTCCACATTATAAAGATGTCATCAATAAACCTGAACCAGACCAGGGGTTTGGGGTTTTGGGAGGCTAGATATGTTCCTTCTAGGTGGGCCATAAAGAGATTGGCATAGGAGTGTCCCATGCAGGTGCCCATGGCTGTGCCACGAATTGGTTTGTATACCTTCCCTTCAAAGGTGAAGTACGTATGGGTTAGGGTGTGGTTGGTTAGGTGTACGAGGAATGAAGTCATGGGTTTGGAGTCTGCTTGGGAGAGGTAGTATTCAACTGCGGCAAGGCCATGAGCCTCAGGGATGTTAGTGCATAAGGAAGTTGCATCTACAGTGATGAGTAGGGATCCAGGAGGTAAGGATGTTGGGATGGTGGAGAGCTGGTGCAGGAAGTGGTTGGTATTTTTAATGTAGGAGGCTAGGTTTTGGACAATTGGATGCAGATGTTCGTCAACAAGGGCCGAGATTCTTTCAGTGGGGAACTGTAACCAGCCACAATGAGGCACCCAGGATTGTTAGTTTTGTGGATTTTGGGAAACATGTAGAAGATGGGTGTGCAGGCTGTTGTTGGGGTGAGCAGGTAAATGGATTCTGAGGAGAGGTTCTGGGAAGGTCCTACAGATTTCAGCAGAGATTAAAGACTATGTTGGACTTCTGGGATGGAGTCGCTTTGGCAGAGCTTGTAGGTGGAGGTGTCGGACAGCTGGCGGAGGTCCTCCTGTCCAATCCTAATACTGGACCCTGCCTGTCCCAATTCGTACCACCATCCAGCCGTGACCTTCCCACACTTCACCTAACTATCCCCCTGTCACCTTCTAGGATTTCCTAACTTTCAACCTGGCTACACCATCCTCCCTCAGGTCCCTCCCTAAGAACATCAATCTCTCAGCAGAAGAAAGGACTGCCCTACACAACCTAAAAACGGATCCTCATCTGATCATTCTCCCGGCAGACAAAGGTTCTACAACTGTTGTGATGAACCAGAGTGAGTGGGGGGGGGGGGGGGGCAGGGGGCCTCCCCCAGCTGTCCAACACCTCTACCCACAAGCTCTGATGAAGTGACCCCATCCCAGACGTCCAACATAATCTCCAACCCTGCTAAAATCCTTAGGCTTCCCCAGAACCTCTCCCCTGAATCCATTTCCCTGCTCACCACTACAACAGCCCACACAGCCACTTTCTACATCCTCCCCAAAATCCAACAACCTAAAAATCCTTGGCACCCCATTAGGGCTGGTTACAGTGTCCCCACTAAAAGAATCTCAGCCCTTGTTGATCAACATCTGCAACAAATGGTCAAAAACCTAGCCTCTTAAAGATACCAACCAGTTCCTGCACTAGCTCTCCACCATCCCCACGCCCTTACCTTCCAGGTCCCTACTTGTCAGTTTAGATGCAACCTCCACATACACCAACATTGCTCATGGCCATGGCCTTGCCGCAACTGAACATTACCTCTCCCAACACCCTGCCCAACACCCTGCAGACTCAAAACCCCCCTTCATTCCCCATACAACTAACCAACTACATCCTAACCCATAACTACTTTGAAGGAAATGTATGCAAACAAATTCATGGCATAGCCATGGGCACCAGCATGGCACCTTCCTACGCCAACCTCCTCATGGGCTACCTAGAGAAAACATTCCTAGCCTCCCAAAACACCAGACTCCTGGTCTGGTTCAGGTTTACTGATGACATATTTTTAATGTGGACCCAAGACCAGGACACCTTATCCTAATCCTTCACAATCTCAGCACCACCTCTTCCATCCACTTCACTTGATCCTCCTCCAACCATCATGCCACCTTCCTATATGTTGATCTCCTCCTCTCAGATGGCTCCATTCACAGCTCAGTCCACATCAAACCCACCAACCATGGAAAGTATCTGAACTTTGACAGCTGCCACCAATTCCACACCTAAAAATCCCTCCCATACAGCCTGGCCAACTGTGGCAGACTCATCTGCAGTGATATGAACTCCCTCACCCAGTATGCTGGAGGCCTCACAAAGGTGTTCGGAGACAGGCAATAAACACCATATCTAGCACAAAAACAGATCTCCCGTGCCATATACTCGCACGCATCTGATCCTCACACCCATCCCAAGAACAAATGAGAAAGAAGTATCCCACTTTCACCCAACACCACCCAGGACTGGAAAGACTGAACCACGTCGTTCGTCAGGGTTTTGATTATCTACCATCATGCCCTGAAATGCCACCCAATATGTGTCAGCTAGTTGTGTGTTGCAATCTCACGACCTAATCTGTGAAATCGCATGCACAGCTGTCTGCCACCTGCCCCCTCTATGTGCACCCCTAGCCAATCCACAGACGGCTCCCCACTCTCCCTTGAGCCACTAGATGCTTCTCCCCCAACCCCCTCGCTGCCTCCTGCCTCTCTCTATCCCTCACCCCACCCCACCCCACCTGCACCCCATCACATCCTATTACGCTCACTGTGGGCCAGAAAAGAGCTGGCAGTTGAATACAATGTAGGGAGACAAGTGCGCGCACGCGTGCATATGTATATGTGTGTGTGTGTGTGTGTGTGTGTGTGTGTGTGTTTTGCATGTTTCTTCTACACCTTGAGAAAGGAATATCGTTCTGAAAGCTAGCAAAGCAAAGCTCTTTACCTTTTGTTCATGAATCTGTCAACGGTGCTGCGCTTCTACCTTTTGGTGAGTTGTTTCTTTATTCGTAAATAATTTGTTAGTTTCAGGCCAAAGTATTACATCTAAACAGTGTAACGGAAAATTTAAACTTTCATTCTTACACCACCATAGCAGGGTTGGAATGGAGTAAGATTTTAGTGCTGCCTTTCGGAGCATGCAGGGTTTTGGTGGGGACAGACAATGATAGGTGCTGAATCAGAAGGCTGTGCTGAGGAAAATGGGGGAGGGGGAGGAGAGGGGGATGCAAAAGGGAGAAGAGAGAAGTGGAAAGGACTATGCAGGTGCATTGGCAGGATAAAACGCATGTGTAAGGCTGGAGTGAGAGCAGGGAAGGGGATAGGGAGGTGAAGGATAGGGACTAGCAAAGGTTGAGGCCAGGGAGATTATGGGAATGAAGGGTATGTTGTAGGGAGAGCTCCCTCCTGTGCAATTAAGAAAAGATGATGTTGGTGGGAAGAAGCCAGATCCCACAGACTGTGAAGCAGTCACTGAAGTCGAGCACATCGTGTTGGACAGCATGCTCGCAACTAGGTTGTCCAGCTCTCTCTTGGCCACAGATTTGCAGTGGCCATCATCATGAATAGACAGCTTGTTAGTGGTCAAGCCAACATAAAATGGAGCCTAGTGGTTGCAGCTAACCTGATAGATCACAAGACTACTTTCATATGTGGTCCTGCCTCCTGTGGGGTAGGAGATACCTGTGACAGGACTGTAGTAGTTGGCAGGGGGAGGAGGGGCTGATCTTGTATCTAAGCCTATTGAAAGGTTAATAGCCATGCGGCACAGGGTTGGGAGCAGGGGTGAATAGGGACAGACAATATTATTGTTTAGGTTGGGTGGGAGGCACAACACCACTATGGGAGGGGTGAGGAGTATAGTAGGGAGGATACTTCTAATTTCAGAACACAACAAGAGGTAGCAAGATGCCTGGAAGAGAATGTGATTCAGTTGCTCAGTCCTGGGTGGTATAGAATCGAAAGAGGAAAGCTCCTTTATTGGCATAGAAAGGTATGTGGGGGATGATAGTTGACAGGGAAGGCAAGGAACAGGAGATCTCCTTCATAATATCTAGCAGTCTTTTTTCAATTTGCTTGTCTGGCACTCAACATCTCCTCTCTATGGTGAATAGCAATTTAATGCTTTCAAATTGTGTTTATTCCATTCTGGATTTTCCATTGTTTGATTTTACCTCGTAAGTTTTATACTGGTATAGAAACAAAGGTCTCCTGATAAAGAGTGAATACACACACTTTTACTGAACATTAACAAACGGTAGAATACTAAAATTTCAATATTTATTAGTTTAAAATCACCCACTACTTCGAAAATAAATACTTTGCACATTATACTGACCATTCTAATACCATAATTGAGGAAGGGGCCTTTGACTGAAACATTTAAAAATTTAACAATGGAAAATCCAGGATTAGATAATGACAATATTATGAAAAGGATAGATTGTTACTCACCATATAGCAAAGATGTTGAGTCGTAGTCAGGCACAACAAAAAAGACTACTAAACACGTAAGCTTTCAGCCAGAAGATGTTCTCCTGAAATAGACAACATACGTGCACACACACACTGACACAAACGCACCTCACACATACGTGACCACTATCTTTGGCTACTGGCCAGACTCTATAAAGACTTCATAAAAATCAGACTTAAGAGTTTATAAAAATTTCATATTCACATCTTGAAGTTCCTCTTCTTTGAACAGAGCATCAAAATAACACCTTTTACAAATTTCCGGTGAAAGACATTCTTCCTCACTGCAGAAGAAATTTTTCAAAGGAAAAAAAAACATTAATTCAGCATTTGTACATCATTAATCACTCATTAACAGGACATCTTTTGTTATTTCTGTAATGATAATTCCGTTAAGAGCAAATATGGCAAGATAGGTTTCAGTGTACTGTTACTTCCACAACTAGAAACCCTACAATTATCACTCAGTATTTGAAAAATGTGCTAATGACAACACATTTATAATTGTGACAATTTTTGCCGCCATGTTTAAATGTGCATTATTTCTAACCATTTCAGAAACCAAAGCAAAAGAATAGAAAATAAAGTGACAACAATTTCACAGATATGTATCTGTTAATTTGCTTCCAACTGGTAAACAGCCTTTTTAACTCAATTTCATTGCAGTTACTTTGGGCTGTTGTTTTCTTTAAAATTGCTTCAAATTTAACACTAAAGTACTAAAATAAAAAGAGAGGGAACAGTAATTCCCACAAAAGTAACTATTTTCAAAACTTACTATTTGTAAACTGGCCATAAATATATTTCATTGAAGAAAAACTAACCTTTAAATGAGAGGCTTGTGTGAATGCCATTCCACATGTCTTACAGCTGAATGGCTTTTCACTCATGTGGATACGTAAATGCTGGACAATATGACCTTTCAACTCTTTTCCACAGATGTCACAACGGAAAGCACGGATTCCACTGTGGATACAAGCAACATGTTTCATGAGACTATCACGCCGAACAAATGATTTGCCACAAATTTCACATGTCTGATCACGTGTCCCATCATGTCGTTTCAGATGCATACTGAGATTCTTTTGGGAGGCAAATTGCCTTGGGCAACGTGTGCAATGGTATGGTTTATCACCTGTATGGGTTATGGTATGTTGCAGCAGCTGGCCCCCACGAGCAAAGCGGCGTGGACACTGTGGACAGGCATATGGTCGCTCACCAGTGTGTGTACGCAGATGCAGCCTTAAGCGTTCCTTGATGGGAAATGTCCGTCCACAGTGGTGGCAAGTAAATGGTTCAGGATATGTATGTTTGGCCACAATATGGTTCTTCAAACCACCACCCTGTGCAAACCGTGCACCACAGTCTGCACACTCATAAGGTCTCTCTCCTGTGTGAGTTCTCAAATGCTTTGTTAAATCACCTGCTGCTGCGAAGTTCTTTCTGCAATATTGGCATTTGTGATTCTTGTTTCGTTTCTTGCCTTTTTCTTTCTTCATGTTCATCTTAATCAATTTACCCATGACAATTCAAAATCTTAAACTGCACAAAAATTATAACAAGAACTGCTGGCAGAGTGTCTTGTATTGTGGCTTACAGAGAAGATAACAAACACAGTAATCAAGCAAAATGTCACAAAAAGAATGCAGATTGCCAGTTTAATGAGATTCTCAGTTTTTCAATGTGGCAATAGAATAAAAATTTTCCTCTCAGATTATTTTTAGGAACAATATGGCTACTTGTGCCTGTGCAGCTTGTCACATTTTATTGCTCTGGTGGGTATTGAATATACAATTGTAACTTTTACAACACACACATTGACTGCCAAGCAGGAAGTACAAGAATAGTATGCTATGCATGCAGTTTTGTACCTGTAGATATAACTGACACACTTAAAGCACTTGTTTGATATCACTGAAATTCTTAATTTCTAAACTCATTGGTGTTTGGTACTGGCACATTTGGTTTAGCTTTACACCTCTAAGGAGGAGATGATATGGCATAAAAATAGCAAAAGCTTTGTATAAATAACATTTAAAAGTAAAAATTCAGTACAGAATTAAAATAAACTGTGTTCTTTGGCTAATATGACAAGCATCTGTTCTTCAAAATTGTAAATTACAAACAAGTAAATTACAACATAGTTAATCTGATACATTCAACATGACTAGTTTCTTAAAGTATGATACAAAATAAGGCACTAGATAAATCTTTCTAAAATGTGAGCTACGCTACATTTGGCAATATAATGGTATCAGTAAACTTCATTTCTACATTATTAAATTAAACCAGTTGCCCCATAACTATAAGTAGTTCTGCCTTGGCACCTTCTCTTTCTTAAGTAACATTTTTGGCTCATTCTTCACACCTCAGGTGTTTTATGGAGAAACAATCTATAAACAGCACCTGTAACAAACCACCAAGCATCAGAAGAAAATAAGAATGTATATAATGTGTTGCATATTAACAGATGAACTATAAATCATTCTGTTATTAGACATAAACACTACTGCACAATGATCAATTTTTGCTTAACTCATTTCATCTTTCCACAATTAAATTTTCACTCTGCAGCAGAGTGTGCACCAATATGAAATTTCCTGAAGCATTAAAACTGTGTGCTGGACCAAGACTTGAACTTGAGACCTTTGCCTTTCACAGGCAAGCGCTCTACCAACTGAGCTACCCAAGCACGACTCGCAATCTGTCCTCACAGTTTCAGTTCTTCCAGTACCTCGGCTCCTACATTCTGAATTCACAGAGGCTCTTTTGAAAACTTAGCAGAACTAGCTCTCCCGAAAGAAAGGATACTGCAGAAACATGGCCTAGCCACAGCTGGGAAGATGTTTCCAGGATGAAATTTTCACTCTGCGCAGTGGATACACCGGTTCCCGTGAGATCACCGAAGCGCTGTCGGGCCTGGTCGTCACTTGGATGGGTGATCATCCAGGCCGCCATGCGCTGTTGCCATTGTTTGGGATGCACTCAGCCTCATGATGCCAATTGAGGAGCTACTCGACCGAATAGTAGTGGCTTCGGTCAAGAATACCATCATGACGACCGGGAGAGCGGTGTGCTGACCCAATGCCCCTCCTATCCGCATCCTCCCTGGAGGATGACACGGCAGTCAGATGGTCCCGATGGGCCACTTGTGGCCTGTAGATGGAGTGGTGTTTCTTATAAGACTACTGATACTACAAAAATATGAAATACAACTTGAATGATAGTAGAACTGCCTTGTAAAACAGAACAACTAAAATATTATTCTATTTGTTACAATATTCCATTAAAGAGATATTAACAAAAGTGTAGTAATGTAGTGAATGAAGCAAAAGGAGGAAAATAGAAAGCATTTGAAACAGATGACCAGCTTACATAGCTGAAGTAACTAATGATGTTAGTGCAGTGGTGTTTGATTCGAGGTGGGTTGTCCTAGCTTACCACCAATATAAGGGTGGGAAAGGGAGGAGCATATGTAGCACAAAGTACCTCACCACCAGAATATGATCCTCCAAATACTTGGGTTAAATCCCATACCTCTCATAGCATATATCTGTAATACATACACGGTGTCCCAAAAAATTTCAACAAACTTTAGGAACAGGTTCCTTACAACAAAATAAGAAGAAAGCATCTAGTATACAACGGCTCTAAAGCACGTATCTTAAGAGATATGGGCACTTCTTTATCTTCAATACTATGAAACAAATCTCTTTTACTGGAAGGTAGTATAGATTAAAACAAAAAACTAGTAAACATGATCTCTAAAATGCATACCTTACAAGCTACGAGCACTTTTTCAGTATAAGAGATGTACTTTACACTAGTGAAGGTGAACAAGTGCTCATAGCCCTTAAGGTATGCAGTTTAGGTCCCATGTTTCCTAGACATTTTTTACTTATGTGCAGCCCCATTGCAGAAGATCATTGGCGGTAAGCCTCGTCTATATGAAGATGGTATCTGTTTTTTCTGATATATCCTAAAAAACAGATATCATCTTCATATAGATAAGGCTTACCGGCCAATGATCTTCTTCAGTGTGGATGCACTCAGATTGCCCGAACTCTTACGGGAATCAGTAGATTGACTGCCGCGAGTAATGAGTATGGTGGACAGGGGCACTACAAATGTAGTGTGTGGACAGAAAGTTGGAAAGCGTGGGTCTCACGAGGAGCGCGCCAGAGATAAGTCCCTGCAGCCACACTGTCCTCTGTGTCCTCGGTGGCTCAGTTGGGTAGAGTGTTTGTCATTTAAACAGGAGGTCCTGGGTTTGAGTCCCAGTCGGGGGGGCACATTTTTCGACTGCCCCCGTTGATATTTATCAATGCCTCTAAGCAGCTAAAGGTCTGATTTCATTGTAATTTCATTCTTCAGGAGTTGCAAGATACCAGCTTCATATACAATGGAGGTTCCCTCCCATTATGAACTGTTCTACTAGGTACATACCTATTCAGTGTGGGGTCAACTATTCTTTTAAACTTGAGTCAAGAGTTCCTCTCCATGCTCCTGACCTGTGCTGAAAGTTTCGAGTTCGAGTTCCTCCCTGAGATATGATACACCTGATGTCTTATCAAGTTTACTGATCACACATATTTTTCTGCTTGTTTTAGTTTTTCTACCATCTGAGCTACCCAAGCACGACTCACTCCCCGTCCTCACAGCTTCAGTTCTGCCAGTATCTCGTCTCCCATCTTCCAAACTTCACAGAAGCTCTCCTGCGAACCTTGCAGAACTAGCACTCCTGGAAGAAAGGATATAGCAGAGACATGGCTTAGCCACAGCTTGGGGGATCCTTTCTTCCAGGAGTGCTAGTTCTGCAAGGTTAGCAGGAGAGCTTCTGTGAAGTTTGGAAGATAGGTGACGAGATACTGGCAGAACTGAAGCTGTGAGGACGGGGACTGAGTCGTGCTTGGGTAACTCAGATGGTAGAGCACTTGCCCGCGAAAGGCAAAGGTCCCTAGTTCGAGTCTCAGTCCGGCACACAGTTTTAATCTGCCAGGAAGTTTGGCAATTATTGTTGCCACAACCTCATCATGGTCACTGATACCAATGTCGATATGGACATCCTCAAAGACATTAGGCCTATTTGTTGCCATTAAGTTCAATATATTTCCTTTATGAGTGGGGTTCCTAACTATTTGTTCAACGCAGTTTTTAAGAAGGCATTTTACAAATTTTCACAAGATGTCTTATCACGGACACCACTAACAAAACTTTAATGTTGGATGAGTTAATTCTCCACCGATGATTACATTATGACTGGAGAACTTATGTACAAGTGAACTGAGGTTTTCTCTCTAGTTTTTGGTTACATCAGAAAATAAGTAAGGTATGCGATAAAAGATCTAATCATCATTTTGTGCCACCCGTGATACTGAGTCTGGCCCACACAATCTCACATGCAGCTTCAATTTCTACCTTAGTGGATCTGAGTTTCTCGTCTACTGCGAGAAATGCACCACCTCCATTTCCCATTTGCCTATCCTTTCAATAAACATTAAATTTACCCCAAAAATCTCACTGCTATCAATTTCAGATTTCAACCACCTTTATGTACCTAATATTACATGAGCTTCACTGTTTTTCACAAGCGATTGAAACTCTAGCACTTTGTTGCGAATGCTTCAGCAGTTTACCATTAGGATTTTAATACTCTCACCTATGGGAGGCATTTCTTTCGATCTAACACTGATATTTCTGGGTTTCCTACAGGTATCGTTATCTGGATTGGATGGAGAGTCATCTAATCTAAAAAACCACTGTGTGCAGCCCACACACAGTCAGCTACCTTCGTAGCAGCCTCTGATGTGTAGATCATTTAGTCATACTTGATTGTTACTATACTTTACAGTCATTGCTTATAGAGCCTGCTTGTCATCAGATTATGCAATTGGTAGCACATTACCCAAATTTGGATGGGATCAGGGTTCGAATCCAACTGTAGCACAAAATTTTAACTTGTCACGTATAATATATTAATAATCACACCTGGTACTCAACAGAAGAATTTGTGACACTTTGATATTATAAGTGTCTGTTCGAGTGTTAACTAAAATAACTAATGCAGATTAAGACCAATACATAGTAGGCATGCAGCCATATTTTTTCAATGTGAAAGTGTATTATACTGACAAATTAACTGACAAGTTCCACAGCACATTGACAGAGCACAATTACAGTTCATGGAAAAAGCAAATAACCGACTTACTATCTCTGGCCAATATTTCAAAAGTCCATAAACATATAGTGATGTAACAGTACACAAAAATCCAGTTTCAAATCTCATTTTGGCACATAGTTTTGATCAAACATAATGATTCAGTGCAATATGCACTGCAAATATTTCATTTTTCCAAAGGTTGTACAGACTGTGCACATTGGCAGCAGACAAGTGACAAAAACTGATGTGAGGTAGCAAATACCTCCAGTCTTCAACAGTGCTATGAAATGGTGATCAAACTACAGAAGGATGCAACACAACAATGAGGGCAATAGAATTAGTTTCAATAAAACAATCATTACAATATGTTAGGAAAAGGAAGAATTAAGGTAGCAAACCACTGACGCAAGAAGTTTAAAGCCCGAGGAAGGCATTCTGATGAGGAAAAAGGATGGAAATACAAGAGCAAAAACAGGTAGTGTGTGTACATAAGATTGTGAGCAAGATGACAACCAACAAGAAAATGGCCCACAATGAGTGATTAGTTAAAGCTGCCAAAGATGAAAGGTGTAAAAATCAGATATGGAAACTGCAGTATTTGGGTAGTGAACCAACCTTACCAGTCTCCCAGCCATGCAAATGCTACATTGTTTTCTATTACCTACTTCTTGAAGATTCTAGACTGTCTGAGAATATGAGTACAGTGGTCTAATTCTTCTTCAAGTTTGCAGTAAAAATGGGGGCAATGTGCTATGGTGTCCACAACTGCAACCATGGTGTAGATTCACTTGCTTTTATACTTGTAACACAGGATAAAGAGACAGAAACTGCACTGTGCTGGAAGTCTTAGCCATTTCATTTACAACATTTGCAGTATGTTTTGAAAGAAGTTTACTGTAAACATTAAAAGCCATTATACCATTATAACCTGTTAAAATTACAACAGGATAGACTGGCTGGCCACCAGATACTTTCGGGAGAAGAAATTCCTGGTGCTGCGAACATTTAACACTTAAAATGAAAAATATTAATCCTAACTATCAAAATTCTTATACTAAATGTTCCTTCTTTATGGAGGAAAGAAGGACAGTTGGAAAAGGCTGAAAATGCTGACCCCCAAAAACTACATTACTCCATTTTTTGTGCAAATTTAACTAATTTTGTACATAGGTTTAGCAAAAATTGAGCATAGCTGAAAAATGTTACTTGAATGTACTACATTGCTATAAAATATTTCTCACAACAAATTAATCAATGTACTAAATAAATTACAAGTTGAATAGCCTTTCTAAAAAATATTTAAAGGAAGGCCAGATTTACATGTTATTGTTTATGGCAACTACTGTACAACATCTATGATGTGTAATAAACGTAAGATTTTTATTGTTCCTCCTAAACTTTTAATAACGCATATTACAAATGAGCTGTGCCTAAGTTGTCACATATTTACTTGTGTTGGAGGATTGGCACATCCTCATGGTGTGTGGGCTGGCCAAAGACAAGTGCCACTGAGGGGGTGGGGGCGGGGGGAGTGGGGGGGGTGGGTAGCAGGAGGAGATATACAAAGAGCCAGTTGAAATGAGCTGTCAGAGAAACACGCAACCAGCAGCAGCGACTGGTTTGACATGATAGACAGATGTTAAAAGGGTATCATAAGATGTTGGTTGACAGCTGGTATGCTGTATGTGTTGGAAGCATTTTGTATAGCTAAAATCTAAATCTGATAGTCTGGCCAATTGACATACTAAAGCTAATAGTTTAAAGCTCTGATACTGACAACTGAGAAGTGCAGCTGAACATGCAGTGGAAACAGTATGCGTGAAGGTTTTGGTGAACATTATGGCTGTTTCTCATCTTGTTAGATGATCTGTGCATTCTAATTGATGCAAGGGCCACTGCATGTAATTTGTGTTACGAGGCAGGTTGCCATTAATTAAGTGCATCAGTGTTTGTTGTAAATGCCTTCAGACAGTAGGTTTAATCCCTGTATGACCTTGTATTATGCTAGTTTGTAGGGGTCAGTGCATGCGTGCACACAAGGACTTGGATGTAGATAAACTCACTTTGTTAGTAATGAAGCTGAATGAGTTCACCTGATCTTCTATTGGCTCTTTTGTGAAATTGTTTGCTACTGTGCTGCAAGGGGCTATTAAGAACTGTGCCTACAAGCTGAAATCTAGCACTGCCAATTCCCTTTAAGATTTTGTTATTTGATGAATGTTGTAACTGTTAATATAGCTTACGTTTTAGATTGTTGGTTAATTCAGTAATAAATACTGGAAAATAGCAGACAGTGGTTTCATTATAGAAAGAATGATGGGAACAATGGAAGGATGAGAGAAAGAGCGGGATGCACTGGCAATGGAACATAGTTGACAATGATGGAATAGTGCTGAGAAAAAGAGAGGAGGAGACAGTGCCAAGAGGAGGGGGAGGGAGGAAGAGAAAAAGAGAAAGTTAAAGTGGGTGAGAGTCCATGATAATGAGAGGCAAAGTATATGACAACAATGAGGAAGAGGGAGTTAGTGACAGCGAGAGCAGGCACCAGCAGTAGGAAGGATGGAATGAGATACCAGCAGTAAGAGAGAGAGCAAGAGGGAGAAAGTGACAGTGAGAGGAAACTGTTGTAGTAGGGCTGAATGAAGGGCACTGTGGCTGTGACACAGGAGACAATGACAGAGAGACACAAAGAGATTATGACAACAAACTGGGCTGAATGAGTGAGTGAGAAAGGGGAACAGAATAGATGGATATGAGTGACTTACAGTGTTGGACTAGTGGGTGTGAAATAGTTATAGTTAGGGGATCTTGTGGGAGTTTGAGGTGAGCCACATGTTAAAAAAAGCATGATTATGTTTGCATACCAAATTTTTTAAACGTGCTAAGCAAGGTAGGATGAGACAATTGGCACCCCACTTTTGGAGTCAGAGTCTTTTCAATAAACAGGAGCATCTTCGCAATTTTTTAACTCGGAAAGGAGCATTTTTCTGTTGGTTTTACTGCTTAGAATTTTTATTTAATTTCTTAGATATTTAATAAATGTTTTAAAAGGCTACTCTGCAGTTACTGGAGCCAGTTCCCGTAATACATACACACTTGTTTTTTGTTGTTTTTCACCAGGGCGACTGCAACTGTAAAGGACCCAGTTTACCTGAGGAAAGATGAATTAAATTAGGAATTGATGTGCAAAGGGAAAATCATCACAACAGAATGGTATAGATGAATTAATCCAAACTTTAAAAACGAATATGAGCCAACCTGTTAATATTAAAATGAAGGAAACAAAAGGTACGTTGGGCCACGACTTCTATTCGCATGGTGCTTACTGAAATGTTACAAAATTAAGTGTTACTTCAAGACTCACCTCAGTCCCATGGCTGGCCATAGTAAGAGACCACAGGCTAGAGTGGAACACACACACACACACACACACACACAAAGAGTGAACTATTTAACATGCGCAGGGGCAGTGACTGTCATGATTTGCAGTGCGGCATAATAGAGATGTCCCATCATTAGATGAATAGTCTAGTAAGCAAAAGCAAATCAGCAGTGTTAAAGCTAGTGAAACGGACACATAGCATGTTCAGTTCTTAGAGGTAATAACACAATTACAAGATGGCATAAAAGGAATGTGTATACCCAAATAACTACCAATAACTGATGATGGTCAAATTAGGGAGGATATAAAATGCAGACTGGCAATGGCAAGAAAAGCGTTTCTGAAGAGGAGAAATTTGTTAACATTGAGTATAGATTTAAGTGTCAGGAAGTCTTTTCTGAAAGTATTTGTATGGGGTGTAGCCTTGTATGGAAGTGCAACACTGACAATAAACAGTTTAGACAAGAAAAGAATAGAAGCATTTGAAATGTAGTGCTACAGAAGAATGCTGAAGATTAGATGGATAGATCACATAACCAATGAGGAGGTACTGAGTAGAATCAGAACGAAGAGAAATTTTTGGTACAACCTAACTAGAAGAAGGGATCGGTTAATAGGACACTTTCTGAGGCATCAAGGGATCACCAGTTTTGTACTGGAGGACGTGTGGGAGGTAAACATCGTAGAGTGAGACCGAGAGATGAATACAGTAAGCAGATTCAGAAAGATGTAGGTTGCATTAGCTATTTGGAGATGAAGAGGCTTGCACAGGATAGAGTAGCATGAAGAGCTGCATCAAACCAGTCTTTGGACTGAAGACCACAACAACAACAACAACAACATATCCATATACAATGTGCCACATGTAGGGGCAAGCACTGTAAAAAGTTCGTTAGCAGAATGGATGATAATGGTGATAGAGCAAGTGCAGAGCATCAGTGAATTATGAGCAGGACTTTGTAGAGAAGGTACAGAGGGCATTGCAAGAACTGTTTTTCAAAAGATACAGTAGGGAACAAGGAACAACAGAAGGTATTAGGAATGATGTTGACAGAATTTGAAAAAGCAAGAGTATTGTTTTTACTACATATGGAAGTAGATATTGCACAGCATCTATCAGATGGATTTATCACTGCTGAGAGGCAGAGAGCAGTATTTGATACTAAGCTTATTAACTTTCAAATAATTGAATAGAACCATATATCATATGCCAGTGATACAATATTTTGATGGAAGGTGGGGAAAAGCAACACACACTGCAGCATAGTCAGGAACAGTTAAAGTGCTTTACACAGGTAGGAATGGCCATATTAGCTGAGATTGTGCACACAGAGTAGGGTAATAGTACAGGACAAACCAAACAGGGTCATGGAAATAGTGTTGGCATTATGGGAAAGGAGGTCATCTTATTGGTAAGAGTGCAAGGCTAACCACAACCTGGAAAAGGAAGACTGACAGTGGGTGCATGGTGCTGGTAATAAAAAAATAAGGCAACCCCACGAACAGGAATTCAGGGGATAACAAATAGGGACACAAGTAGGTTACCATTCATTTGGATTTCAGTCAATAAAGAATCAATAGGTGCACTGTTGAATTCACGGAGTGATGTCACGATCATTGATGAACAGTGGTGCAGGGACAGCCAAGTACATTTCAATTGGAAATAAATTAGCCAAGAAAAGGAGAAATACACGGCCACCAATACAACAATGATAGGAATAATAGGACAGATTACTGCTAAGATTAGAATTGGCCAATACACACAAAAATATCCAGTTAAGATAGTGCAAGGCCTGGCTGTCCCATGTATATTGGGATCTGACTTCATTGCTTAGGTAAGATTGAAATCAGATTAGACAGGAAAAAATGGATAATGTCATACAAGTCTGTGCTCATAATAGGAAACAGAACATGAAAATGGAAACAATTAAGTAGCACAGATTGATGGCACCACGAGGGATAATACTGATCCTTTAAACCACTTGAGGACGGAAGACAAAGAGAGGCTTAGACAGATTTGCCAACAGTTTCTGGATGTGTTGACTGCTGAATTAGGGATTACATTGTTGGCCTAGTACACTACAGAGGTAACAGATGATATTCCGGTGGACAAGCCACCATATCAGTTCATTTCACCAGGAATGAAAATTCTAAAAGAACTGGTTGATACGTGAAATTTAAAATTTTCCTGGCGAACTAAATATTCAAAAAGATTTCGGGCTTGCAGCCGGTCGTCGTTAGCTTCCATCCACGATATTTTGACTGGACAACTGCCAGCCATCCTCAGGAGAGCCATCGAAGACTGACGAAGACGCACTCCATTCCGTAATATATAGCATGCAGTGAGTATTCCGCGCATGCGTCAAAATCATATGGAGAGACGAACCACACTGCCCGCCAGCAGCGCCCTCACTGGTGGAACTGCAGAACCCAGCTGTCTTCGGCGTTGTCAATTGCTACGGCCATCGGAGTACTCTAACGTCTTCGTCTGGAGCAGATCTTAGTTCGAGTCTCAGTCGGGCACACAGTTTTAATCTGCCAGGAAGTTTCAATTGGTATCTGGTTTAGTGGCAGGAATTCAGCTTTCAAAAATTTAATGCTAACTCTTAACGGGGAACACACTAATTTCACAGTTTTAAGATAATGGTGCTAAAGGGGAAAGTGCCAACACTACGAGCAAAGGGAATTGTTATTAAATACTTGTGGGGTCAGATTTTAATATAGTTTCCGTTTCAGATGACCTTATTGTGATACCATTTGCATTACTTGTATCACCCTGGTTCTGTAGGCTTCCCTTGACTGTTACACTGTTTACAACTAAGGCATCCATTCATGTTCACTGCACTGTGGCGTTGGACCCAACTAACTTGAGAAGATTATTAGATTGATTCAAGTTATGTCTTCTGTACTTAAACACAAACGGCAGCAGTAATGATTTGATTCTTGGTTCACAGGAATGTTTAATTTTTACCATGTTCTGAATTTTTTATTTTATTGCTTGGGTAGTTATTAATAGAGCTATAATTTTAATTTTAATTCCCTTGCATTTATTATGTTGCTGAGGTCAAGTTTAACAGCTGAGTCATATTCTGTTGATAAGATACATGGCTAAATCTGAAAATGCGTTTTCACTTATACTTGACTTTAAGTAGATTTTTTTATCATCTGAACATATGTTCACAATTTGCTGCAGACACTGACATTGTCTTAAATATCCTCTAAGCTATTTCAATGTTAAAATATCATCTCTTAACCCACACACTGAAAATAAACTACAAAATATGGAAAAGGGAAGCTGTGCCAATGCTATTCATCTGTTCTATCACCTGGATCTTGGAAGCAGTTCATCTGTATCAAAAACCCTAGCATATTTGACATCAAAATAAGTTGGATATTCATATCTTAGAGTTAAGGCATTTCTGACAAGTAAATAAAGTCTGATGAAATAGTGTAATACATATTTTCCATTTAACTAATTATTCATTAGATAATTTTCCAATTCACTAATTATTCTATTAGATACACTGGTATGCAAAACTTAAGGACGAAAGTAATTTTCACGTGATGTGTCACTTCCAAGTAATGTAGCTCGATGAGCCATACATAGAAATGACATTTGCAAAATAGTACAGAAGATAACTGAAATAAATACACAATGAGACTAACAGAAATTACATTTTTATTCAAAGACAAAAATTACACTGAAGTCACCACGATTTATGATGGCCCCTGGAAATTACAAAAGATGGGACATGATTCTTAATAGTGTGTGTGATCACCATGGGCAGCAATGCATGCTCTGTAACTTTCTCCCATGCTGGCCACAAAGTTGGTAAGGAGTTCTTGTGGTAGGCAATTTAATTCCTCCACAATTGCTGGACGGTCATTGGTGCAGGTGGACATGCTGCAATATGTCTCCCCAACACATCCCACACCCACTCAATGGTATTTAAGTTGAGGGGAACAGGCAGGTCAGTGCATTCACTTAGTATCCTCTCGTTCCAAGAGCTCCTCCACCTTCGCTGTTCAAAAGATGAACATGGAGAAGGAGTACTGTGTTCAAAAATTTGGAGGTCAGTAGCCCATGTAACATAGTAGCCCCCTAAGCATGACACCTTGACAATCACAATGATCATGTCCAACAATGTTCTTGGGCTCATTATGTGTTCCCGCCTCTCGCCATATGAGGCCACGTTCAGCATTGTCCAACATAATTGTTTTTGTGTCCCAAGTATTGTGGTGAGGTGAGGCACTATATTGCAAGAGTGTACTGATCTCCAAATCTTCAGACATGCTCAATGTTACTATGGCACTGTGCACCCTCCCCATGTGCAATTTTTTCAGGGGTGTATGCAGCCCTGACTTCATTTTTGTGGATGACAATGCATGACTGCATAGAATTAAATAGGTGGAGAAGCTCTTGAAACATGAGGATACGAGAGTGGTTTGAAAAGTTCTTGGACTCACCACGAGAGGTCAGCGCTAGCGCAATGAGTTGTTCATGTGATATTCATTGGACTGTTGCCTGTAAACACATGCCACGTCACTGTTCCTGGAAGAGAGATCTGGCGGTGATGCAGCTCTGTTGTTGTTGCTGCATAGTGATTTGTGAAGATGGAAAAAATTGAGATTCGTAAAGAAAGGTATGAAAGCAAAGGACATTCATGCCGATTTCCAGAATACACTGGGGACTCTGCTCCTTCATATTCAACTGTTGCCAACTGGACAAATGAATTTAAATTTGGTCGGGAGAGCTTAGATGATGATCCACAGTGGTCAGCCGAGATGTGCCACTACTCCAGAAATCAATGCAAAAGTGCACAAAATGGTCATGGAGGATCACCAATTGAAAGTGCGTGAAATTGCTCACACTTGCCAGATTTCATTTGAAAGGGGATATCACATTTTAAGTGAAGAATTAGAAATGAAAAAACTATTTGCAAGATGGGTGCTGCGACTCTTGACGCTGGATCTAAAACGCACGAGAATGGACATATCAGAACCATGTTTGGCCTGTTTTAGGAGAAAAGAACAAGATTTTTTGCACCGGTTTGTAACCACAGATTAAACTTGGGTGCACTACTAGACCCTAGAGACAAAGCAGTGGAAAAATATACTAATTCTCTGCCACCAAAGAAAGCAAAGACAATTCCTTTGGCAGGAAAGGTCATGGCATCAGTGTTCTGGGATGCGAAGGGGATTCTGTTTGTAGATTATCTCCCCACTGGGTAAACAATTACTGGAAAATACTATGCCAACCTCCTGGACAATTTGCAAAAAAGATATGCAAAAAAAGACCAATTTTAGCAAGGAAGAAAGTCATTTTCCATCACGACAATGAGTGCCCGCACACGTGGCATCGCCATGGCAAAATTACATGAACTAAGGACTGAATTGTTGCCAAACCCACCTTATTCATCTGATATGGCTCCGTTGGACTTCCATCTCCTCCCAAAAATGAAAATTTTTCTTGGTGGACGAACACTCATTTCAAACGAAGAATTGATAGCCGGAGTTAACAACTATTTTGCAGGCCTGGAGAAAACTCATTTTCGAGATGGGATCAGGCACTGGAATGTCGTTGGACCAAGTGGTTTAATCTATAAGGAGATTACATTGAAATATTAAAAATGTTTCTGTGATCTAAGAACTTTTTTTCTATTCCATTCCAAGAACTTTTCAAACCACCCTCGCATTTGGTGTGTGGCTTAGTTTGCTGGTTCCTTGCACTTAAATCACATTAAGCATATGTGGTATGCTTTGGGGAGATGTATTGCAGTATGTCCATTTGTACCAACAACCACCAAGCAGTTGTCCACTTCACTGGTGGAGGAATGGAACATGCTACCACATGAACTCCTTACCAACTTTGTTGGCAGCATGGGAGCACATTGCAGAGCATACTTCGACATCCATCGTGATTACATACCCTACAAAGAACCATTTCCTTCCTTTTATAAAGGGCAGGGGACCATAAATCATGGTGAAATCAGTGTAATTATTGTCTTAGAATAAAAGTGCCATTTCTGTTCAGCTCATTGTGTATGTCTTTCAATTACCTTCTGTACTATGCTGTAGCAGTGTTTTCTATGTATGGTTCAAGCTTCATCAAGCCTATGTTACTTGGCAGTGACACATCATGCGAAAGTTACTTTGATCCTTAAGTTTTGCACATCAGTGTACTACGAAGAACTCTAATTATACCATGGCAGTTCAAAAGTCTCCCTCCATTCCTCAGCTGGCAGATATTGGAAGCCTTCTGGCAAATAGCATATTTTTTTCAGCACCCCTTGCCAACCTCTGAGATGTTACAATACCATAGTGAAGTAGCAGCAAGAAATCAATTGTGGAACATGAGCAAAATGTGCAGGTGGTGGCGTGTGATCCATGTGTATTGTCACCTTATAAATCACATTATTTCATGGACGTAGTGATATTGTGACAAGAGAGTGTGTTTAGAGTTGTGGACTAAGGGAAAGCCGCCTCCTCATAACAGAAGTTATGGACACAAGAGGCAGGACCACTCACATCTATATCTCGGTTACTTCTTAAACATTTTTTTTTTCTACACAGTTTTTGAATCCCCTTTGTGCCTGCATCCTTGTAAGTGGCCTCTCACACCATTCTTCCAGTAAAGTCCTGTGATGCAAAATGCAACTATCTTCAGTGGCTCTCAGAATGCTGCTAAATAAGATGTGTAGTTCCATTTGTGAAATCACAGTTGATTAAATATCGCACTAGATATAAAAAAAGTTGCACTGCTGATGATATAGCAAAATATTAGTCCTGGAAATGGAAGATTAGAGGTTTAATGTCCCATTGGTGATAAGTTCATTAAAGATGGAGCACAAGAACTGAGAAGGAAAGTAGCAAATTCCTTGGCATACTACCACTTGTCAAAAACATTGTTTCAGCATATTGAAGTGTTAATGCAATATTAGGCTATTCACATTATGTGGAACTACCTGTACATTTTCTGAGCTTTTTGGTCTCTTAGTTATTGAAGAAAGTATAAATAATTGGACTGACTTTTGGGAGCACACATATACAAAGCATCATCCAATCAGCCTGATTTATAATTGC
The DNA here is from genome assembly GCF_023898315.1 of Schistocerca nitens. Taxonomy (NCBI): domain Eukaryota; kingdom Metazoa; phylum Arthropoda; class Insecta; order Orthoptera; family Acrididae; genus Schistocerca; species Schistocerca nitens. Next base: position 922,731,481 of record NC_064617.1, on the reverse strand, counting down.
TGTCTCTTCCCTAAAACAGTTTAAGTAAAAGCAGTATGTTTCTTTGGTTCTGACATTTAGCTCCTCTAAAAGCACCAACCTCCTATTGTCCCCACTGATACTTCTAGTTCAGAACTAGTGTGTGTGTGTGTGGTTTGAGGTTTTTGGATGCTAAACAGCATGGTCATCAGTGCCCAAATGCATAGAAACAGGAACACATGTGGTGAAGGGAGGAAGACGGACAGTGAACAAGGAGAACGGCTAAAAGACACAGTTCCAAATCCTCACATACAAAAGCAAAACAAGAGGAGAAGAAACACACTAAAAAAGGAAAGGAAGTATACAGACCCTATTTACAATCTGGATTTGCTGGGAATATAAAAGTTGCAGAACTCTGCTGGTCTTAGAACTTATATGAGGGTTTCATTAACCAGACAAAACTGTGATAAACAATCACTGTCTTATTGATAACGGCTTGGCTACTAGTGTGAAGGTACTTCTGCTAGGGAAGTCATTTCTGTAACTGAGATTCTAAATAAAACTTAGAAGTTATCTTTATTTTCTGAGAAGCTTATTCTCCTCCTCATCCTCCAATCCTACATATCCACCTTGGGAAATATAAGTTGGACAAGCAAGTCTCCCTGTCATTTCGGTCAACAGGTTGAATTCCTTTTAGCACGAGCACACGTCACTCAATCCAGTGAAAAACCCATACTCAGACGCAACATGGCACTGGATACAAATTAGTGTAAACTGTCCATTACTGTGCACTCAGTATTGAGAACCAATATGGGTTAACAGTGGCTAACTTGCCTGAGAATATAAACTAAGAGTAGACTGGAGAAATCAGTGGATTTCAATTCATGGTCAACAGAAGAAACGTAAAATACATCTGACCATTCAAGCCCCGGAAGTGAATCTGCAAAGAAAAATGTGGAACTCCCTCAACTGTGTCAGAACTGACCATGAAATGACCAAAGCAACACTACATAAATGGCAATGACCGATGATAACCAATGTGACTGCGCAACTATGAAAGAAACACTGAACCTCATTTAGCAAGACTGCACAAAAAGAAAATTCATGAGTACCTGGAAACACGTTGCAGACACAACACCTACAGCAATCAACTGTTTCCTGTTTCATATTATCTTATCTTGCATCAGTTTGTACTTGTAAAATACAAGGGTTGGAACTTTAATAGTGGCAACTATTTATTTACAGCTTGTACAAAATAGATAGGTGTTTCAAAGTTTTACTGACCATCAGAGTAGTCACCAGCACTGTGTATAACCCGTTGCCAGCGATGTGGAAGTTATAGGATACTCTTAGCAGTGCCAGTTGTGTTGACAGTTCGAGTGGCATGGTCTATTGCCTGACGAATCTGTAGCAGTTCTGAAGTGAATGCCGTGAAGTGTTTCCTTCAGTTTATAAATCGAGTTGAACTCACAAGGGCTTAAGTCAGGGGAATGCAGTAGATGGTATAGCACTTAGCTGCCACATCAGTCAAACAAATCAATAACAGCTTGTACAGTATGTGCTTGAGCATTGTCATGCAACATGATGGTCAGGTACTGCACAAAGTGTCACCACTTCTGTCTCTATACTGTTCATTTTTGGAACACAACTGACAACCAGCTTAGAGACAGAAGTGATGACACTTTCTGCAGGACCGGACCATCAATTTGCAGGACAATGCTCAAGCACGTACAGTGCAAGCTGTTACTGATTTGTTTGATTGGTGGGGCTGCTAAGTGCTATACCATCTACTGCACTCCCCTGACTGAAGCCCTCGTGAGTTCAACTCAATTTCTAAACTGAAGGGAGCACTTTATGGCATTCGCTTCAGAACTTCTACAAATTTGTCAGGCAACAGACCACACCGTTTGAACTGTCGACCCAACTGTCACTGCTAAGGGTATTTCGGCAGTTGCCATCCTTTTAACCCCGAATTTTTCCTCCCACACATCCTTGGAATTCAAGGCAAACATATCTCTTCAGGATCAGACTATTTACAGCAATACACCACTACTCACACCTCAACCTTCACTGGATGTTGTTAACCCACCAGCCTAAATCAAAAGCATATTGTCTGGGTCATCACGTACAATACTCACTGATCCCTTTAAAGAAACAGCTCTGGAGTACACCTCCTGTCAATCAATACTATCCTGATCTTGAATGTATCAATCAGCTACTTTGACAAGGCTGGACTCCCTAACATCTTGTCCCGAAACAAGGTCCATTCTGTCTCACATTTTGCACATAACACTTAGAATACCTTTTCGCTGCCCCCCAACCCCCCCCCCCCCTCCTCAATATCCACAATATCCTAGTCAGATCCTATGCTTCTTCTGCATCCATTTTCCTACTCTATGGCTCCTGCGCCATTGCCCGCTCCCACTGTGCCCTATGTTCCCTCCTACCACCATCTGTTACGGCCCTGTAGCTGATAAAACAATCTATCGACGGAGGACCCAACTGTAAAAAGGTGTGTTCTGTGTATGAACTGTTACTTAAACACTGTTTGGACTTCTTCACTGGTATGACTAGCACCAAGTTATCAGTCAGCAAGAACGGGCACAGACATAGCGTGTATACTGATAATACACAATGTTCTGTTGCAGAGCATGCTCTATAGCATGACAGGCATGACCTCGGGCCTCTTTCACCACACATACCATCTGGTTCACCCGTACACCCCCCCCCCCCCCCCCGATACCAGTTTCTCAGAACTATTCAGGTGGGAGTGGGATTGCAATTAACTATTTCTTTCTTCACACTCTTTTCATTTTCTCTATCTTTTATTTTCTGAACTCTCCACTCCCCCACCTGCTCACCTCATGTCTATCACATATAATGTACTTGGGTTTCTGCTCTTATTAATTTTTGCACAATGTTTTGTCAGTAATCTCTCTCTTGCTTATTACCTTATCTTCCACAATTGGCCTCTCAGGTTTTCAAATCTCATCCAGTGCAATCCCCAACAATCAGTCTTTCCTTCTCATCCCGTCCAGTAAGTCTCTCCTGAGCAGGAGTTCTGCGCAACTTTTTCAAGACTCGCCACACTTCCTAAAGCTCGCCAGTATTTTTCCTTCATCCCTCTTCTGTCCCTTTCAACCATACTGCCAGAAGTCACCTGACTGTAAAAGCTCGCACATATCCACAACTCTTCATGTGTTGCATACCTCTTAATACAGAGTGTATCATAATTAACTGCGTAAACACATACAGTTGACAGTACACGATACTAAAAGCACAAAAGTCTCAGTAAACACAGGGTCAAAAATGTATACCTTAAGAGCTATGAGCAATTTTTCATCTACGATACTTTTATTTATTTGCCTGTAGACAACTGTTGTGTTGTATAGGCATCGTCAGATGGTTATACAAATGATTATACATAAGGTCAGTAGTTTCATAGTTATACAGATTGTGGTTCAAACAAATGATTACACAAAAGTTAACATATGGTATATGATTATACAAAAGGTCAGTATGGTTGTATGACATAAATTACAGTTTCTTTGATCACAATCACATTTATAATAATAGAGAATCATATTTTTTCATTATGTTGGAATTCACTTATGCTATAGAATGCTTTCTCTTTCAACCATGTCTCTACCACCATTTTAAATCTATTCTCATGCAATTCCCTCATTCCGTGTGATGTATTGTTGTAAAATGTTTTGCCAGCATGTAAAAAATTACTTTGGATTTTACTCAAACGTGTCCAAGGAATGTCTAATAAGTTCCTATTTCTGGTTTCATATGAGTGCACATCTGACCTGCTTTCATACATGTGGGCATTCTCTTTGGCATGCATAAGTGCTTTAAGTATGTATAGACTGGGAACTGTAAGAATTTTGTGCTCAATGAAGTACTGTTTGCAAGAAGTTAAATTGCTCACACCAAAAATACATCTAATGGCTTTCTTCTGCCAGAGGAAAACATCTTTTGCCCCAGCAGAGTTTCCCCAAAGAAGTATTCCATAATGCAGATGAGTATGAAAATAGGCATGGTATGCCATAAGTATGCACTCCTTACTGACACAATCCTTCAGTTTCCTAAGGAGATACAGAACTCTTGCCAACTTACTGCACAGCTTTTCTGTGTGGGTATTCCTGCACAATTTGGTATCAAGATAAATGCCTAGCAATTTTACTGAATGTCTGAGTTCATTAGATCCATCATTAATATCTCTAAGGGAAAAGAGGATGTGTTCAGTTTTATTTTTATTTAATGACAGCCTATTTTCATGGAACCAGTGAGCTGCCTTTTCCATAATGGATTTGTTCTTTTGTTTGACAACATTCACATCATTAAGTGACATGATAAAAGTTGTGTCGTCAGCATACATTACAGATTTATATGGTAATGTGTTGGGCAGGTCATTCACATACATAATGAATAAGAATGGTCCCAGTACAGATCCTTGTGGGACTCCATATTTTACCTTGAGAAGGTCAGATTTGTTGTTTGAATTTATACAGACCATTTGGTTTCTGTTTGTCAAATATGCTTTCAGCAGTAATAGTTCTGTTTCAGTTATTCCATATTTTTCTAGTTTCTTAATTAAAATGCTATGTGAGACAGTGTCAAATGCCTTGGTTAAATCAACTAAAGTTGTATAGGTATGTTCCCTATTTTCAAAACCTTGTAATATTGATAAGACAACTTCCTGAACTGCTTTTATTGTTGATAGCCCAGTTCGGAATCCATACTGAGCCTTATTGAGAAGGTTGTGACACTCCAAAAAATTTCATTAATTTTTCAATAATTTTAGATAATACTGGTACTATTGCTATAGGTCTGTAATTTTGGGGTGAATTTCTGTCTCCCTTTTTGTATACGGGCAATACAATTGTCAGTTTAAGGCAGTCTGGAAATGTTCCCTCTGTAAACATCCTATTGATTAAGTAATACAGTGGAATGCATATAGTGTCTATTATTTTCTTTGTGGTAAAATTTAAAAAAAAACATGAATGTCCTCAGTTCTGGAGTTGCTTAGTGATCTGACTACATCCCGTATATCCTTAGGATAAATGGTTCTCCATTCAAATTTTGGCAAGTCTCCTGTCAACTCTGTTTCCTGCAATTTGGGAAGTCTGTCCTCACTATCATTTAAATTACTTTCATCTGTCATAGCTAATTCTCCAGAATTTATGAAGCTATTATTTAGTTCAACTGCACTTAGAAGAACAGGTAAATTTTCTGCAATTAGTCCTGTTTCTGCTTTATATTTGTAGGTGGACTGATAAATATAGTTATCATTAGCTTTTTTCTTTGCAGAAATGATTTCTTTTCTGTACAGCTTTTTTAAATTGGAATATGAGTGTCTATACTCATTATTCAAGCAAGATTTATCATAGTAAATTCTTAACAGAATCCTTAAGTTATTTAAGTAAGGTGTATACCAGTCAGTTACTTTTCTTTTCTGTTTTCTCCTTGCATTTAGTCTATTGTGTTTAATGATGAGGGGGCAATATTCATTAAAGATAGCGGTAATGGTGTCTAAGAAATAATTAAAAGCAACACTTAATGACTCATTTTCCATGACAGCATTACACCAGTCCATGATCATAAGTCTTTGTGTGAGATTTGTTATATTTGATGGGTTTAACTGCCTCACTGTCCTGGATTCTACTGGTTGAGCCTGTTCTTTTTTGAATGCCATTAATTTTATGAAAATTCCATCATGGTCGGAGAGCATTGGTTTAAAAACATTTAAGATTACATCATCTTTGCAAATGTTTGATATGACATTATCTAGGGAGGCATTCTGCCTGGTAGGCTCATAGTTAAGGCAAGCATAACTGTATAACTTGAGGGTATCTAGCAGCAATCTCTTCTACTGGAAGCTCTTTGCTTTCCACATTTTGGAAAGCAGTAGTATGGACCAAAACAAGAAAAAATGTCCAGTAAACATTTGCTCTAAAATGCATACCTCAAAAGCTATGAGCAATTGTTTATTACAAGAATTGGGTTTCCAAGTAGCGAAGATGAGCACATGCTCATAACTCTTAAAGTATGCATTTTTTAAGCATGTGTTTACTGGATTTTTCTTCTTGTTTTGGTCCACACTATCATTTCCCAAAATATGGAAAGCAAAGAGCATGCAGTAGAAGAGGTGTACTTCACAGTATTGAAGATGATAAATTGCTCTTAGCCCTTAAGGTATGCATTTTCAACCCTATGTTTACTGAGACGTTTTTATTTCTAGTATCATGACATTTCAACTGTATGCGTTTACGCCATTAATTATGATACACCTTGTATAACAACAGCAAAATAATTTTTAATAGCATATCACACACCCATTCACTACTACATTAGTTATGAACTATAGTTGTGGGGCTACTCAGAAGAATGTGTGTGTATTCCTTCAGAAAAAAAAGGTATCAAGTAAGAAAATGAATCCCTGGAGACCCATCTTCATCCAGCAAGAAATAATTACAATATTCAGTGAATATGCCTTCAACAACCTTTGTTACAGGAAAGAAAATCATGAAACGGTTAGAATCAAGAATGAAAGTCCCAACTACAACATATGGAAACATGACAACATAGGCATCCTGCACTGTTAATTATGTATAACATGTGACAGCTTTTCTCTGGTAGCACTGAACACGTTTAGTTTGTTACCTTCTGAAGTACTATCCTCACCACTGAAAAAGTTCAGAACCAAATTCCTAATACTCTAAGATTGTGACTTCTGCATTTAGTTTAATATTTTTACACTGTTACTGCAAAATGGAGGTGTGGAATTGACAAAATATAAGGCCACTCAAAAAGTGCTGTTTCATTATGAGTAATGATTTTTTAATGGTTGGTTGGTTGGTTGTTTGGGGGAAGAGACCAAACAGCGAGGTCATCGGTCTCATTGGATTAGGGAAGGACGGGGAAGGAAGTCGGCCGTGCCCTTTCAGAGGAACCATCCCGGCATTTGCCTAGAGCGATTCAGGGAAATCACGGAAAACCTAAATCGGGATGGCCGGACGCGGGATTGAACCGTCGTTTATGTTGTTGCCAGTTTCAGAAAGTAATACGTTAAATGCCTTTGTAATCAATTTTTACACTAACTTATATATTCTATTAATGTGTATCTATATTCCTAATAGTATTTCTGTTCCGTAAATTTGATGCAATCACTCTGATAATGATTAAGATGTAGTATGTGGTAGTAAATGATAAAAAAATCACCTGCTTGGCAGTGTGTGCATATTTTTTTCTTTGATCACAATACCAACCGAAAGTGACAGCAAGCTCATGCACCAACTGTACGGGTTATATTCCTGTTTCGATTCATTTTTTTTCTGTTTAACACTTTCGGTTCATGGACCCATTTTTCTTCGGCATTCTTTTTCGAACTAAATGAAAATGCAAATGGAAAACTTCACATTTTTAGACACACGAAATTTTTGTAACACTCACACACCACCCAATTAATTCTTAATATAAACACAGCTGCTGTAACTGCAGTAAGACCTACACGTATAATTACAATTGTAACAACTGTATCTCCTTAACAAGTTTTGAATAACTATTTGATTTCTTAGACATATATTCATGTGTTTCAGTAACAAAACTACATTAAGAGCTTCTGCTCACGTTCTTGTTTGTTCTATGATCAATAATGTAACAAAATGTTCACGGAACTCGGTACAGAAACAAGAGTAGAGATTTACTATTTAATACAAGTGCAAGAGTACAAAATTGTGGGGGTTAACGCATATATTAGGACAAACGGGATGAAAATACAATTTGTAATAACATATCCATCACAAAATGCTTCTTCCACAATTAGTGCTTCTGGAAACTGGTGCACCTGCCATCGAAATAAAGTTTTGTTTGGGTTACTGTTTGTTGCTTTTTATTCCAAACGTATTTTCTTCAAAGTAGGAAGGACTTCAATTGTCACTAACGGCCTACGTTTAAATTAACTCTAAATATTATATGCAACGCTCAAAATCATGCACCGGTACATATTTCCTGGTTCTTCCTAATGCGTAATTCTTTCTTACCCTTTATAGCTTCTGCGATATATATGGGCACTGATGTAAACTGTCATGATGACTTCATGTTTTCAAGAAATGCAGGGGCGTTACACTGACAGAACATTTTTTTTTTTTTCTTTCAAACTACCCGAGACAGAACTCTTCGAAGCACCAGCATACTAAACACTTGGCAACGAAAAAAAAAAGCAATTAGTAGCCAGACACGGACTCACGGTGTATATCTATATACAAAGGGGCCCGTGTAAATTTTGCCCTTATCTTATCTCAATATTATAAATGTGTAAACCGTAGTTGTTCTTGAGGTAGGAATGTGCCTACGAGGATTTTTGTCAAACGTAATAGGTTGTTATAGCTATAGTCGTGAAAAGTAGTAACTTTTCTAGTCGTGGGTCGGATGGACCCAACTATTGTAAAATGACAATGGAAATAAAAGTATGTTTTCTTTCTGTTATGAAATTTTGAAACAGTACTAACAAACTTTGTGCTTTTATGAAATCAACGATATTTCACTTTTTGCCTTTATTTTGGACTTGCATAAATGTCTAAACTGGGAATATGCTATCGACAAAAATTCGTAGAAACTACAAATTTAAGGATGAAAAAAACTTTAATTTCCTTCTGTAAATATTTTGATAATGCCCAAACTCAGCCATTGCACACTGGTATACAATGTCATGCAAATGGGCGGTATAAATGTAACGTCTTTGCTCTTTTATTAGGACAACACAATGACCATATATTTTGTTATTACTCTTCAATTTACGGGAGATTTGATCATTTTCTGATGCTACTGCTTGAAGCTTCAATACGGTTCCATTGCTTGTCCTCTTTCATCATTTCATGTATGATTTCAAAGACACCCTTTGCACGGCTCACACAAAATCTTTGCAAGTCCTTTCAAAAACACGATCCTGATTAAAATTACTTGATAGATAACGTCTGTTACTTGCCGCTACAGTGTTGGCACATTCGCTGCCGTCTACCGCACGGTTACACGCCACGCAGAAAACCAGCAGGTCACTTCAGAAATGCTCTTAATGTGTGATCCACAGCAATGTTGGAAGCAGCCGCCGCGAGGTATGACGGAGATGGTAGGCGCTCTATCGACGGCTGATTTTAAGTTAACAATGACTGAAATGTGGCAGACGACAGGTTTTCTAGCCCTGAAGTCAAACTCATGACCACAGCCCCGTGATGGGGACTGTAACCGAAAAAACGTCGATCAACAGTCTGTAGCAGAACTAAAGTCATGATCGCTTTGTTCTCGTTGTTGAAGGGTAGCCCCTACGGGCAAACTCGAGACAGAAAAAGATCATAATATGTTTGTTTGCACAGCCATCTTTCGCAGCAAAATTTCAATTTTTAACGCTAAAAGCAAACTGTAATTTCTCTGTGTCATTGGTTATTTGAAACTGTGCTGCACATTACAAACTGATGAGCAATCCTGGATGGCACTTGGGTGAAGATTATAAACGACACAAACAGATTCCAAACGAAATAAAGAATGATAAGAAGGAAAATAAAAACAAATAAAAAAGTCAAGAAGATGATGAAAATTTCATGGTAAGGTCTGAGAAATAAAAAAAATAATTTAAACCAATTAATTCAATAAAAATTATCATCAAAGCCTTTTAATTAGATTTACAAACATAAAAATATTGCGGTATTTGACGAGATTCCAATCTTCCACTTCCTACACCTCATGTTTAAGGCCCCTATAAATGATTAAAACATTTTGTCAAACTTAACTATGCTTGCCAACTATTTGAGTGTGTATAGTACTTTTTGATGTGCTTGTCAAGCATAGAGCTTGTTGACAGGAATTTTGATTAACAGAAAGTTTGACAATACGACGAACGTTGTTTGTGTCGATGATTCGCCGCATATATTAGTGAAAAATTGCTTTATTTACAGTGTTACCTAACGATGCACTTTTCATACTGTTAGTATGGCTTTGTCTTCCATAAAAGCAGCATAAATGTATTTTGTCAAGTTGTTCACGAGTTGCACGCATGTACGTACTTAATAAGTTTGTAAAGTTACTCTTTGACTTGCTTGCCATGGTTAATGCTAGCGCCACCTATTGGCTATCGCTTACCTCTTTGATAGTTTAATTGTCAAACTCAGTTCTATTCGAATTGACAATGGCACTATCAAATATGCATAAATGAGATGAAACTTGTATTGTATTCAGTCTATGTGCTCACTTTCGTGAGCTTTGTACAAAAGTTTGATTTTTATGTACATACAATACAAACTGAAATTTCTGTGTATTCAAATACTTAGATGCAAACTTGTGTTTTCTATCGTCAATTTTCTTGTACACTTCATTCCACAGCTTCAGACTGATGACCAAATTTGGAAACACTTAACGCTTAATGAAGAACTGTGTGGTCAACACCCTTCTATATTTCTGTGTTCTACCAATATATCTGTTTCAGTTTTTTTTAAAATACTAATGAGACACACATGATAACTGAGCATTTGCAGATCATTTCTGAAATTAACATAACTTCGTTATCCACACATTACTTTAATACTAGGAAATTATTACATATTGAAAATAGCAGCCAGTCATGTTACTTCCCATCGGTAAAACCCTATTCCAAAAATGTGTCCTAGGTGGTGACATGTATCAACAAGATGATGGTGTGGACTCCAAAGTGAAACTGTCAGACTTTTGGCTCACTGCGGTGATAGCTCTCTATAAACATAAGATCTTAAGATGGATGACCGCTCCACAGGAGGCTCACTGTGCTCAAACTTGATACGAGCACAGTCTACGGTCATACGAGCATGAAAATCGATAGACGTCCCCAACGGTAGGAACTGGGGATGTATGCGTCATCGTGACGTAAAGAAGAACTGTTACTAAGGTGAATCTAGTATTTCCTGGAGACGTATTGATACAGGACAAAATTATAAGTTTAATAGCACAGTTCCTCGGAATTTTGAGATATGTCCAATGTTAAAATTCTGGAAATAACTCTCAGACATCCGTCTGAGAGTCTCATTTTAGATTTTAAATTTTTCACTCATGATAGGAGTTGCTCATAGCTGAGTGGCTTTCTGAATAGGGATACCTACTGAAGTGCTAACTTGGATTGACTGAGATACGGATCGATGTTTTTATGTCTTTTTGTAAAATTCAATCTGTCTATTCTGCAGGCAACTATGGTAGGCTTTCATTACTTTTAACTTCAGTCAATTCCATCTGTACATGTAACATAGCGTTAACCTCAAAAGGGTATTCGACCATTTTCATACAGGGTTCTTGTTTAAAAAAAAAATCTGTGACTCTTTCCTGAAACTCAGTTCTTACTTCTTTCAGCAAAAATACATACTTGTCGAGATTCAGTGTGTCCTGATTTCGTGTAGACGAGATCTCTCAATGACCCAGCTGTCTTTCTTCTAACTGTTACGCGAACGAGATCACATTTTTTTAAAGTGCTTGAGTATGTCCATATATTTCTACATGTAGTTGACTTTTACCTTGTAAATTCAAATTTAGGTCGGCGAGATACCTTTGTTATATCAACTAAAACGCTAGATCATTCAACCAATATTCCTTCTCCAAAAAGCTGAAACTTAGTCCTTTGCTAGTCATAGAGGATTTTATTTCTCCCCAGTGAACTCAGCCAGAGTATCTCATATCATCATGTACTGGGAATAATTCAGACAGGAAAATCTGAAATTTTCTCTATGATATAGTCGTCTTGCGCATTTGAAACTGACAATCCATACTACCTTTTCCACCACTTTCTACAAATCGTTAACTTTGGCACACAGCCGTTGGTGGTGTTCTACAATCGTATGTGTAATGTTAATACTCATGAGTCACAAATCCACTGTTCTCAATGTCATCGCTGGTGCACTGACTGTTTCTATGCCAGAGCGATTTTCGCCTTGAACATCAACCTTGTCCATACAACTTTTTACTTGATTATGTACCATATGTCTCATCCTGCTGTTGTACCCTTCACTAAACGCAAGTCAAGTAATATCTCCATTGCAAGATAGTTCGCTGTCATCGTCTCATAAAGACTGCCAGCTGGACTGTATCTAAAACATCAGTACTTACCACACACTGACTTGTAAAATACACCTTCCTTTAGTTGTGCTTTGATTGAAATTCACTGACTTGTAAAATACACATTCCTTTAGTTGTGCTTTGATTGAAATTACAATATCTTTTGATGTATCATCAACTCATCATGCTATGGTTTGATGTGACAAGCCTGTATTTTTCACTAATCATACCTGTTCTGCTGCCGATATTTGTGAATATTCTTTGATGGATTCTCCACAAGATAAATGTGTTCTTCTGTTGGCAATAGCTTCTGCTATCTTAAAGCTTAGTTTTCTTACAGTTTCTGAGTTTTCTTATGATATGTTCTAACAAGGCCTACTGATCGGTCATTGATCAACCAATGAACTGGTACAGTGGCCTTATTTGTTTACTGTGTTTATTGTAGCAGGAAGAATGTTTCGTAGAATAATGGCGTATTATGTTGTACTCTATGCAAACTGATATTCCTTCATAACAGATGAGATACAATATGTTTACATTTTGACAATCACAAAATATGCTTCAGACCAACTCCTTTTGAATGCATGACATTCTGTGTCAACTTACGATATTTTCACAGATGACATGACTGCATTAACAACTACTATTATTAGTATTATAATTATTTATTGAGAATCTATACTCACAGATTAATTAATTTTTAATGTGTACATAAAAATGAATAAATTACACTTTTCATATCATTGACACTGCCTAAGCAGTACTTGATAATAGCACTGATAGTTACGAACAACCAACTCCTATAGTTGCCTGATGTTGATTCACTGACTGCGCCGGCCACGGTGGTCTAGCGGTTCTAGGCGCGCAGTCCGGAACCGCGCAACTGCTACGGTCGCAGGTTCGAATCCTGCCTCGGGCATGGATGTATGTGATGTCATTAGGTTAGTTAGGTTTAAGTAGTTCTAAGTTCTAGGGGACTGATGACTACAGATGTTAAGTCCCATAGTGCTCAGAGCCATTTGAACCATTTGATTCACTGACTGATTAAGAGCCAATACAGCCAACAAATATACTGATCTTCATAACTGCATACATCTTCTGGAACAAAATTATAAATATTCTCATAAGTCATTGACCATTCAAACATAAAATAAAGTATAGGTAAATAAGTAGTTGAGAAGCGAATTCATTCTTTAAAAAACCTGAATTATAATAAAATTTAATTTTTCTTTCCTATCTCCACAAATTTCAGAGAGGGACAGATGGATGTATAATTTGACATCAGTTCACAAGGTTACTGTGCAAAATAAATTTCAGAGGCTTTGGAGCTCATACAAAAGCCTCATTTTCAGACAACGTTGCCGCTATCCATTCAACACCACATCATGGAAGTCCATGCGAAACATGTGCGACAGAGACAAATATGTGAAACAGTGAATAATAACCAATAGTTGCCATAGTTGTCCACCGAACAAGCGATTGCACTAGTCAATTGACCGCCATACAAGGCGTCTTCTCAGTATGTTGCAGCAATCCCAGAAACATTGCAAACATAATCTGGGCAACTCAAGAGGGAATGGTTGTATAAATTTTTCACGTAGGAAGAATTCATCTAAATAAATGCACTGTCAAAATTTTAGCTCCCAAGGTGCACTGCAAGGATTTAAAATAATTCTGAAGTTAGTCATGTTTGTTGCATTAAGAGTGGTTTGTTCAGCTCTTCCTGCCGAGAGCGCAGATTGGAGAATAAGTAGGTGCAGCAATGACTAGAGAATGTAGCGGCACATAGCGCGAAGCCAAAGTGCCCATCCGCAAGATTTAAGCCTTAGACGTCACAAAAAATGCCGCAAATCATTAACTGTTTGAATAACTTGCAGCTAATATCGAAATCTAAACTGTTGCAGATATAATTGTTACACAAGTGACTAGTAGAGGAAAGAGAATCAGAGCAATGTATGATGTTCCACTGCAGACCAAATCAATTAGGACTTCAATTTGTAGACATGAAATATTTTGCAACAATTCCTGATAATTTTAAAATAACGCATATTTATATTTTACTAACAGTGAAATAGTTTCTTGTTCATTTGTTGCAGTCCTCACAAAAATGCGAAGTGTCTCTTGGATGATGAATATAAACATTTCCCTCACACCAGGCACACACGATAAAAGAGAAATTAATGCATTCAGACACTTCACAGTAATTACCAGTTTTATTTATACAAAACTGGGATCGAGTAAGAAATGGTCGTGGGCATTGTTCTGCGCACTATGCTGCGTACCAAGTATACGCGATCAAATTCGTAAAATGTGTTGACGCAAACTGACAAGGCGCAAATGTCTCAAGTTTATACCGATCGAATGATGAACCTTAAATGGAAAAGAGCTATGAGAAATTATATTGTCTGGCAATTTTCTGAAAAATTCTTCACACTGCAGAAGAATTTGTAGAGGCTGAATCACACAATTTGTTCCAGGTGGAATCCAAATTACATTGACAGTCTTTTCATTATCCTGCTAAAGACAGAGGTATTGTTATGTCCAACCAAGAGTCCAGCAAAAGCAATGAATTATTTCCTGCAACTGGTCAGAAGATGTATCAGATGTAAAACTGTAACTTATTCTCCCCCGTCAAGCACAAGATTTTTGCAACAAAACAGTTGTTTTCTTAAATTTTTGCTCCAAAATTTGTCCTACAATTCCTGAATAAAGACACGAAACTGTGGAAACAGTAATCCACTATTCCTTATCACTAATATTGTTGTATACAAATACACTATGTGATCAAACATATCTGAACACCTGGCTGAAAACGGCTTACAAGTTCGTGGCGCTCTCCATCGGTAATGCTGGAATTTAATATGGCCTTGATGACAGCTTCCATTCTCGCAGGATTACGTTTAATGAGGTTCTGGAGGTTTCTTCGGAAACGGCAACCCATTCTTCATGGAGTGCTGCACTGAGGAGAGGTATCGATGTCGGTCGGTGAGGCCTGGCACAATGTCAGCTGTCCAAAACATCCCAAAGGTGTACTACAGGGTTCATGTCAGGACTCTGTGCAGCCAGTCCATTACAGGGATGTTATTGGCGTGTTACCACTCCGCCACTGGCCGTGCATTATGAACAGGTGCTTGATCGTGTTGAAAGATGCAGTCGCTATCCCTGAATTTCTCTTCAACAGTGGGAAGCAAGAAGGTGCTTAAAATATCAATGTCTGCCTGTGCTGCGATAGTGCCATGCAAAACAACTCGGGTTGCGAGCCCCCTCCATGAAAAACACGACCACACCATAACACCACCGCTTCCGAATTTTATTGTTGGCACTACACATGCTGGCATTCGCCATATCCACACCCTGCCATTGGATCACCACATTGTGTACCAAGATTCGTCACTCCACACAATAATTTTTCCACTGTTCAACACTCCAATGTTTACCCTCCTTACACCAAGCGAGACCTCGTTTGGCATTTATCTGCATAATGTGTGTCTTACGAGCACCTGCTCGACCATGAAATCCAAGTTTTCTCACCTCCCACCTAACTCCCATAGTACTTGCAGTGGATCCTGATGCAGTTTGGAATTCTTGTGCGATAGTCTGGATAGATGTCTGCCTATATATATTACGACCCTCTTCAACTGTCGACGGTCTCTGTCAGTCAACAGACGAGGTCGGTCTGTACGCTTTTGTGCAGTATATGTATCTTCTCGTTTCCATTTCACTATCTCATCGGAAACAGTGGACCTAGGGATTTTTGGGAATGTGGAAGTCTCGCGTAGAGATGTATGACACAAGTTACACCCAATTACCTGACCACATTCGAAGTTCGTGTGTTCCGCGGAGCGTCCTGTTTAGCTCTCTCACGATGTTAATGACTACTGAGGTTGGTGATATTTAGTACCTGGCAATAGGTGGCAGCACAATGCACCTTATATAAAAAACGTATGTTCTTGGTGGTGACCGAATATTTTTCAACAGATAGTGTATGTCATAGCATTCATCTACTACAAAGCAACTCTTCTCTTTTTCTACTCAAAATGATAGAATGCGGTATGTGTGCAAGGTCTTGCACGAAACCTGACTGATTGGCCTTATATACAATATTTTAGGTGTTCGTTTTTACGTCGGCTACAACTTTCTATACGGTATTATCTATTACTCACACTTCTTACATATGCTTACTTGAGGTTAAAATTCGTAATTTTGCTACTTCCATTCCCATATAATTTCTGAATCTGTTTAACCAGGAAATCAGTAACGTTCATCTCACTTACAATTCAGAGCACGCAGTCTCGTAGCTGTCCCATGGTAACAATGCAGTGATTCTCAAAAGAAATTTTAAAGGTTTCGGATAATTTTCTTTAATACTTTTGGCAGTTTTGTTTTTGCACAAATTTTGTGCCTCTCTTAAATCTTTTTTCCGTTTTTACAATTCGGATCAGATTTTACGAAACGAAACTGGCTTTGTATACTGCTAATGTATAAGCATTTTCTCCCTCCTCTCTTTAACTAAAAATTTATAGCCTGTTGTCTTTCACTGAAAGGCATTACTATACATGTTTTCTTTGGGCTTGGCCGGTAGTCTGTTCTTCTTATAAACTTTAACTCACACTGCAATCATTGTTTGAACCACAATTCACCTAACCAACTGATCTATTTCCTGTTTCTACTAATGTTTCCACAATTTCTAACGAAATGTCGACACTATTCAAGTGAATGTCCAAGAAATTAACTAATAAATAACACTTATGTAGGTAGATTTTTTTTGTTTTTTCGGGGATCTAGGGCCTCCAAATGCTTAATATACATAAACATGGTCCGTAGTAGGCTTAATGCAATGTTTATTTAATTGTGTGTCTAGCTAATTTCTACTAGGTGTCGATCTTAAAAGGTGTCACAGTAATGTGGATTCTTTCATAAAATGATGGAATATGGCTACTATCTACTTGTAGTTAATAGTGATTTGAAAATGATATGAAATACAAATGTTACAAATATGTTTGACAATGATGGTTATGCTTAGTCAAAATTAGCCAATCACAGAATTAAAGAAACATCGCTTTATAGCTTACTATGGACCATGTTTACATTTATTAAACTTATGAAGGTCTTCTGGAGAAGTAGGTGATTTTGATTGTGTACACATTCTTCATATTTCAGCTTTGTAAGGTTGAAATCAGTAATTGTATTCCATATTATTGTGAAAATCTGGAACCTAGAGACAGATACTATTCACAAGCATATATGAAGAACAAGATTTGGTTCATAGGATGTGTGCATGATAATTGATTTGGAGAGGTTTGCTTCAGCTGTACTAATTATTTATTCAAACCATGACTGATTCTAGGATTTTAAAATCCCATCTTCAAGTGTATAAAATTATTGTATATATTGTATATATGAGGAAATCAGAAACAAAATTAATTCAATTAATAATTAGTGATACCACAATTGAAACTGCTAATTATTACGGATATTAAATGCAAATCTGAGCAAATAGTAACCGTGAACCATTGTGTCAGAGAAACTATCAACACGAACTAAAATTCACTTTACAATCATGATCGCTATTTTGTTGAAAACTGTCATTCTGAGCCCGTGACTGTGTTCAAAATATAGATTGACTCTTACACAGAAGATAACAGAAAAGAGCCACTTTTTATAATGCTATTTATTTATTTAAATAGTGTCGTTACCTGTTTCGAACCTACAGGTTTATCTTCAGACAGCTATCTCACGTTAAGATTTTTCATCTGCATCAACACTCCAAGGAAATTTCATCAGTTGGGAAAACAAATGGCGAAAGACAATGTAAAATGTATTTTAATGTGAACTAGCCATCTCATGATAAACCTGTTGGTTCGAAACCGGAAACGGTACTATTTAAATAAATAAACAACAATGTAAAAAGTGGATGGTTGCTGTTATCTTCTATGTAAGAGTCAACCTACATAAAATCATGATCCCATGATTGTGCTGTGTTATCTCTTTACCAATGTGCCCTGAACCAAAGACATGCGCCCGCCCCTCCCCCCGTTGGATGTATGCTGTCTGCTACAGCTACTGTAGGGTTACACATTTTTCCAGCCGCCTGGCAAGCTATGAATTTGGCAAATTAGGTGTTTCAAAAATATTTGCAATGTGTCTAACCGTTAAAATTTTGACATATTGTTTCTCTCAGAGTATTCTTCCTACACAAAATATTTCAGGGCAGGTTTCGGTCACATGCCCATATTGCTGGCAACACATTGCTGGAGAAATTAAGCTTGTGTACAATCTCATTACAGGCAAATACATATGTTGCCACACATATAGCCACTCCCACTATGACACACGCACATGTCACTTTTGGATCCTTTATGTTGACTAATTAAACATTGTTCCTGTATTAAAACAAATTTTATATATTTACATACCTTTAACCACACATGCAAATGATGGGAAATATGTGACCTTCAGAGTTATCTATGACACAACGTCCAAGCACTGCAACAACACAGTGAGTCTGGCTGACTGACTGAAATGAAACATAGAAAGTGAGCAAACATGGGTTAAGATGCATCTTGTGTTGCCTGTATTGACAATGTAGCACATACGTGTGTCACTGGTGCAGAAATGCCCCGCAGGTAGCAGGTATGGAAGAGGACATGCTAGTAGGTTAGCAGATAGACAACCACCCCCTCATCCCATATGCACGTTTCTTTACACCTGTGTGCAACCAAAAAAGGAGGTTAATTTCAAAATTTCGTCAGGCTAAGGTGGGTCAGATTCTTCATGGCCATGCATTACATTGTGGTCTGCAGGCTGTATGTTGGACAACCCTGATGTAGACTGACAAGTTTCATCGATGTGTACCAACTGTGAGTCGTAATGTACAATTAGAGTTGAGAACCGGCTGCAGTGGTGCTAGATATTTTCTTCCTTCTTCTCCCAAAGTAAGACTGTTGGTATCTTTTACACTGTACAAATGCATATTGAGTACATAGTGATTTTTGAAGCTGCAAGACACTGCATATTCGAGCTGTATTTGTTGGGTTTACTCAGAATGTACATTTTGAAGTTAGAGCGTGCCCTAAGAGCAAACAGCCTAGCACTGATGAGTAATTTGCTTGAAAATTCTCATGGAAGATACCTACACATTCTGTCATTATGCAACTTAGGTCAGTTTTTTCCTTTCCTCTCTATCTTCTGGATTACTGAAGCAAAAGCATAATTAGAAGGCCTGTTCATTTTAAAACTGCCGACGGCAGAACGCTGAACTAAGCTTTTTTACATACATAGGGGGCGACGGTGTCCGACAATACTCGACAGTGCACGAGTGACACACTTAGCTATGCTTTGTACAGTCACGTTATTGCCGTAGTGCGTTATTACTGAGTGTATTCTTAGTGTCTGCTGAAACGGACAGTGATCGTGCAGATATACAACGTCAAAGAAGGTTGCTCAGACCAAAAACTCTTGAGTAATAACGTAGTTCAGTTGTAAGTTGGTTCATGTTTAACAACTGGCACACGAATTTCCATCTATCCTACTACAATTTTTCGTTTCTTAAGAATTAATCTTTAATTTCATCTCCAGCATCAATCTAATCAGGCCATTTAAGAACTGCATCTCCAAAACTAGAAGATCTAATAAAAATTTCTGTTGAATCTCCTTTACTCATAATTTCTTTGTGATCTTTAAAAAAACCACCAACATTGATAATGGATAATGTACTTCAAATAGGTAAGAAAATCACTTCACTTTACTTTTAACTACCCAGTTTCAACCACTTTTTGAAAACAATTAAATTTTACATATTTTTAACAATGATTTTACACGTCTAATTCTAACTACTTTTACACAAAAGTAAGAAGTTTTTCCCACTATAAATGAGAGTTGAAAATAAAAGTCTACGACAAACAAAAAGAAATATTCTGTATGAACAATCCTGGAAATGAAACAAAACCAACAAACAAAAAGTTGGATTATTGGTAGTAACAGAAAATTTTAATAATAATAATCTTGTTGTTACAAGTATTGGAGATATTATTTATACAAAAGGAAAGGAAAATTAGAAAAATTAAAACAATTACAGAACCATTATGCAATAATATTATGGTAGTTAATATTACAGATTTAATATTCTGTACAGAAGATACAGGCAAAAACAAATTTTAGTTCAGAAAGAAATATGCAGATCATTTAATAGTTTCTTCAGAGGATTATTTTCTATATTTTGTTCTGCAAAACATGCTGTTACCTCTTCTTTTACATTCGAATCCAACAACATGTATAGAAGCGAAACAAGCTGTTATTGTAGACAAGGACATTATAAGAAGTACATATACTCATCCTTAAAAAATGGAATTAGCAGGTGGCATGATTGATACATTATTGAAAGAATCACCACAGTCATTACAAGAACTTAAAAAGGTCCACTATTATTTATTGAATTTAGACATAGCTCAAGATTTTGCAGAAATTATTAACGGAGTAAAAATGTTCAAATATTTAATAAATAATTTTAATTTTGGAATGTGAGGAGAGAATAAAGAAGAATGTAATGTAATAATTAACAATAAGAATTTTCTTGGTGCAGAATGCTTAAGATGGATAAAATCTAATTCTAGACTTTATAAACAAGAGTTTATAAAGAACATGGCAACCATATTATAGATTTTTTAAAAATTGTCCTGAAAAACGATTAAAGGTAACTTTTGCTTCTATGTCAGCTAGAGAAAATAGAATTAGAAGATTAGAAGCAACAATAATTATATTAGTCCAGATTTCCAAAAAGTGCAAGAATTTGATCCATTAACAGTTTGTTTAGAATTAATAGGAAATAACAGGAAATATTTCAAAAAAGCTTCTTTTTAAATTGTTCCAATATCTAAAATGTGGAAAAAATTAACAGATTCATTACAAAAGAGTTGTCTTATTTATAACAATTCAGTTCCAATATCTAAAAGTGGGAAAAATTAACAGATTCATTACATAACGGTGGTTGTCTCATTTACAATAATCACTTGCAATATGTTTATTGAAGTAACAAAACTACGAAAAAAGTTACAGGAATACAAAGAACAGAATATAAAGAGGAAGGAGAAAAATTTATTTAACTTGTTTTATGAGCGTATAGTTTTTAACTTATTACCTATTAACTGTATAGAACTCTTCAAAGACACACAGAATATAATTTCTGTAAAACAAACATGCTTTATAAAATCTGGAGACACATATTTCTCTAAATGCAATAACTTATTTTCTACAGTACCTAAAGAAATAAATATCAAAGAATTAGGACTAACAAAAACAGGTAATAATATTCCATTGGGATCTAGAAAAAGAATAAATATTACCAAAGAACTCGATCCACATACAATTAAAGAAAGTGAACCAATTAATAAGATATATTTAGAATCCACTAAAAATAAGAACAAGACAATTTAAGCATACAAACAAGAAAACTAGAATATTTGGATAATGTACAAACATTTTTTGTGTTGAACGATGTAATTCGAAATGACAATAAAACAACCAACCAAACATTAAACGAACATTAAATGTTAAAATGTATGTTAATTATATTTATGCAAATGTTGATGAATAGTTTGCTTTACATTTGATTGGTTGTTTTTTTGTCATTTCGAATTTAATCGATCATCATTCAACAGAAAAATATTTGTTAATTATATCTTTGTTTTGAGGATAATTAATTTACTTCTGTTTTTAAATTGATTAACTTCATCTCCATTTGAATAAAAGATATTTATCATTAATCTATTTATCTTCATTTCGATTTACTTTTTAGCAGTCGGTTTTTCTAGTCATTACAGTGTGTGTGTTACAAATAATCAACCCCATTATTTTTCATTAAAAATGTTGAATTTTTGTGGGAGAACCTTTGGATTAATGTTACATTTTTTTCGTAAGGAAAGTTACTACAGAAATCGAGATATTAAAAATTTAATCATTACGTATATAATTCCACGTCTGTAAATCTTTACATACTTGGACATTAAACAATTAAAACAACAAATAAAAATTAAATCCTTCTCTAAATTCGTCCACTGTTGTGATCTTCTACAGCTTCTTCTTGTGGAAAAGGTTCTTCATAATATTCATCGCTATCTGTTTCGCTTTCTTCGTTTGAATCCAAATCGTTTCCTTCCAAGTAACATTTACTAGTTGTTCTAAGAATCTTATTTATATATTTATCTTTATTAATTTATTTAAACCTTTTAATTCTACAAATGCATCTTTTTCTTTATTGTAAACTGTATTTTTAAGTAAAATTAAATCGAAACATCCTACTTGCCATTCATTGTCTAGCAAACTATCTAATTTTTCTCTTGTATCTCGGAAATGCATTTTATTCTTGTAAAATAGATCTAAAATTTTTGCATTTCTGTTTTCCTCCGTTTATTACCACAAATTTTTAGTAAGGTATAAATAATTTTAATTAAAATAAATGGTAAAACTAACTATTCTTAAACATATTACACCTTGGGGAGCAGAATTATTTGTTTACATAACCAAGCAGACTGCAAATAAAGAATGGTTTCTGTGGTGATTTAGTTAATTAGGATATAATGTTTACCATATTTATTGTGCAGATGATGGATATTTAATTCGCCATTGTTATAGTTTTGGAGATAATTATAAGTGTAAATATATAGCAAATTTGTTTGGATCTAGTTACATATATCCATCATTAATGCATGAATTTATTAAACAGAATAATATAATTATTCCAGAAAAATACGAAACAATAAAAAATACATAAAAATAAATGTACATAAAAATTAAACAACAAACACAAGTCTTTCTTTGTTCTTATTTGATCCTGTTTTAATTCTTCAATTTCATTTTTAATATTATAATTTAAATTTATATTTTTATTTCAAATTTCTTCTTCCATCCAATAATTGGAGCAATAACAGTCTGGTATATTATCGAATTTAAAAATATATCTAAATTTCCCACGATAATTTTCTGTTGTAATGTTGGAAATAATTGGTTCTAATGCTTCTTCTAGATCTTCTAGTCGTTTACAGTTTTTTATTTTTACATTTCCTAACATTCTACTCATTTTCTTTATCTTATAAACTGTCTTTATTTTCGAAAATTTGATGTATTTACAAGAAAGCTATTCTGGGGAAAGAATTTCCATTATAAGTAGAAAAGCCATACATTTTTATTTCCAGAAATTGTTCTTCGTTATGGTAATAAAAAATTTCTAATTTTTGTAGAATACTACTATATGGAATACAAATAAATCCTTCTTTTTACAGAATAGGGCTATTTTTCTTAATTTCTATAAATTTATTTTTATTGGGAATTTTAACAATATAAACAAATTTTTTAGCATTTTGTTCACCTAATACACCTACATATGTAAACTTCTTTTTATCACTTACCACAAAAGCATAGATTTTAGTAACTGAACTTGTAGGAAAATCTATTGATTGTCATTTAAAATAATTTTTTGTTTGTTCTTCTGTTTCACGCATTGTTGGTTCCATCGTTTGAAGATTGTGTATTCTCCAAATATATTAGTTTTCTTTCTTGTATATTTAAATTTTCTAATTCTTGTTCTCGTTTCTTAAGTGGATTCTAAATATACCTTATTGATTGTTCAATTACTTTAGTTGTATTGTATGTAGGTGAAGTTTGTTGGTAATTTTTATTCTTTTTCTGAATATGAATGGAATAATATGAGCTCTTTTTGTTTGTCCTAATTCTTCGATATTTATTTCTTTGGTTGTACAGGGTGACACATGGGAGATGGGCAGTTTTGAACTGCGTAGTACTGAGGGCGTGGTGGTGAGAGGTGGTCGTGGTGGGGATAGTTCTGATCCACACAAGACGCCATTTCATTTACTCAGTCACTATGGAGCAGTGGGACTTGCAACGTCGAGTGTTTGTCTATGACAGTTTCGTGAAAAGTGGTGAGTCTATTATTGCTATGCAGCGATTGTTTCGTGCGCGGATTAATATTGGTCGACAGGGAGCTGTTCCGAGCCGTAACACAATCCTCAGATGGGTAGAAACAAACTGCATAAGGAGCATCCTGGCCCGAGACACAGAGTAACAACACCAGAAAATGTTGAAAGGGTAAGGCAAGCGGCAGTCAGAAGCCCAGGACGGTCAGCTAGACGTCATTCTAGTAAGTTACGAATCAATCGTGAACGAATCAATCGTGAATCAGTTAGACGAATTTTGTATCAAGAATTAAAATTCGATCCCTACAAAATGCTCATTGTCCAACAACTTAAGGAAACTGATTTTGCTGTACGAGAAGACTTCGCTTACAGAATGCAAGTGATTTTGGGATCCAATGAAAATGAAACTTTATTGATGAGTGATGAAGCTCATTTTCATTTAAACGGGACTGTGAATAAGCAAAAACTACGTTACTGGGCTCCAGAGCATCCACACCTTATCCACCAGCGTCCTCTACACTCAGAAAAAGTAACAGTCTGGTGTACTCTTGGCTCTGTTGGCATTATTGGACCTTTTTTTTTTAAAGAGAATGGGACCACAGTTACTGTTAATTCGGTTCGCTACATTCGTATGCTTGAAAAATTCTTGAAACCAGAACTAAGAAGACGACGAATCCCTTTAAAACACGTTTGGTTCCAGCAGGATGGGGCAACATCACACACCGCAAACACTTCAGTGACAGTTCTTAGACGCATGTTTCCTGGCAAGATTGTCTCACTTTTGGCCATGTTCCTTGGCCTCCCAGGTCTCCCTACTTGTCAGTATGTGACTTTTTCTGTGGGGTACCTTAAGAACTGTGTCTGTTACCACAAACTACGAAATTTGGACGAGTTGAAGAATGCAATCATTCAAGGAATTGCTGCCATCCCTGGAGAGATTTTAGTCCATGCGATGGAGGATTTTGAGAAGAGACTTGAGTCATGCATTCGAAATGATGGACATCACCTTGACGACATTATTTTTCACAAATAACTCTGTTAACTAAAATGGCAAATAATGAGCTTTGATTTTGTGTAAATAAACATGCACTAATTTTAAAGTTGGCTGAGTATTAATTCATTAAAAACCTTCCGTCTCCCGTGTGTCACCCTGTAGAACATAAGTTATTACATTTAGAGAAATATATGCCTCCAGATTTTATAAAGCACTGTCCTCCACCACAACGTTTCTACTGAACATATGTGGTGAAAAAATCCCACCAATCCCACACTCGCAATTGTGAAGAACATGCCACCTTTCACTGCTGACAGACGCGCTGCCAGAAGGTACAAAGCGTTGTTTGCGGGCGACAGTCAGGAGAGACCTGAATGCCCACCCTCGACATCCATTCACTGACACTAAAAAACATTCAGAGTTGGGAGAGGCTGTCACCAAGCAGTCAACCTATGAGATTTCATAAGGGAAATAATCGCCTACTGCAAACACCCATCATATTAAATCTTCTGTCTGCTTCTGTCACTGCTTACCCAGCATAGTGGTCACTTCACTAGTCAGACATCCAAAGAGTGCCGCCACCGAGACTTGTTCGCTTGGCTGCAGGCAATAGCCAACTGGTCAGAGCATTCTTTGTAACTAAGTGCTCATCACAGACTAAGCTAATCTATGACTTCCAGTCGAATGAAGCCTCGTGCCCACTCGTCCCTCTGGCGACGGCGCATTGCAAGACAAGCAGGCATAGCTTGGACTTATAGTTCTAATTGCAATTCCACACTGATATAGACTCTCCCCAGTTTAAAAAATTCACTTCACCCAATCGGAGACAGGGATTTTGTCGACCATACACCTAGAGTTTCTAACACAAAATAAAGATTTCTCCCTGTTATACAGCTTATTTTCGAAGACTATACGTCAGATTATAGACGCATTTGTTGTCAAAATCCTATTAAATATGGCAGAGGCTAATTTCCTCAAAGTATTCTCTCACCAGGTATAAAAATCTCTTCTAATTAGCTTAATTACTGCTCCAACTCCAGAACTATATCTATGGTACTCTAGTCCTCGGTTCCACACAAATGGAGGTACATCATTGATATCAAATTGATAGGCTAATTAATTAAATTGATCATGAGAGGTACTTTGCATAGCCAGTAATTTTTTTCCAGCACTTGGATTACACTTATCGATGAACACTATTGAGAACCGACATTTGAAGCTGACTGCAGAATGATTCTACCACTGCCAACATACATTTCGCTTAAGGACCATGAGGATAAGGTACAAGAAATTAGCGCTTATAAGGAGGCAAATAGGGAGTCTTCTTCCCTCACTCCTTTTGCGTGTGGAATAAGAAACCAAATGACTCACCCCTCATTTCCCCTTTCGTCAGAGTATCGTATACCTGCCTTATTCTCACGAATCTTAGAGTCTTTGGTTATATAGCATTTGAATCCACCTGATTTACACGAGTAAGAGCTGACCCATACCAAATCACAGCCCCCTGCTAATTCTCTCGATATCCTGTCACATTCTGACAGCACTGTTCCCTTAGTCAGAAGGCTGTCTAATCCTTCATCTGTCACTGACTAGGCAGAGGGCTATCAAAAAAAAGTTAAATAACACACTAATGTACAGGAGAAAATTCACAATCATGAAAAGTATACGCAGACTGCACAAAGAAATTCAGAAGCATAACACCTATAATTCATCAGTATCGGTTGATGGTCTATACATATCATCCTCTCTCTACATGTCCTGATATCCTTTACTATTATCCTATGATTACTACATTAGAAATATGACAGTGTAATGGTGTCAGAGACTTCGCTGACAGCACAGTCTCTCTCCCTCTCTCTCTCACTCTCACTCTCTCCTCGTTATTTTTATAACATCCAACAGAGTAAAACTAACCTGAGTGTAGCAGGACCATATCTCAGAGACTATCAATCAGAAGAGAGAGTAACTGTGTTGTTCTTTCATAAGCAGTTTGGTACATTGCTTTTCTGCTGTAGCACATCCAAGCAGTATATGACTACAGCTTTGTACACTATCATATAATTTGTTTTACTAACATGACCTTGAGTCTGTGTCAGGTGCTGAACCGGCATAAACACGTTTCTCCACTCACAGAATGCTGGACATCGCATTGTGTAAGTTAAGCTGCTCTCACAACACACACTATGGTTGAAATAAAAGACAGAGGAAAACGTGAAAGACATCTCAATATATGGAAATTGGAAGAGTTTCCAGCATTGTGGAGTGTTGCCAAACAGTTATCTGAAGACACAGGGTAGGTTCACGATAGGATCAGGATATTGCTAATAGGTAAATCCACCACACATTACGTCAGGGATAGGCGTCGAGGGTGGATCCATCATGCATTATGGTTGGGGTAGTGTTCGAAGTTGTATCCACTCTTTGTATGCCGAAGGTTGTGCCTGAAGGTGGATTCACAGGCGCTGGGCTCGGAGCAAGGTCTGTGAGCCCCCAAGTGAAACTGATACAGGCGCACACATATACAGAATATAGTGTTACTGCACTAGATGTTGACAACTGTACTAGAGTTAAGCAACTTTAGAACAAGTGGCGAGAAGTGATGTGATGATCACATGAGCAGAAGTGGTATGAAATCGGTAAAATTACAAAAATTGACGGAAAATACGTACAAATTGAGGGAAAATACACCAAAATGTGAGGAAATTGAAGGAGAATGAGTGCGTACTTACATGTCTGCTTGGTGCAGGAAGAGTCTTGTACATGGTAACGAATATGTGACATTAAGAGGAACATGAGAAAACGTTCATATGGAAGTACCAGGAACCAGGACAGCAGTGAGACGGATGGAATAGATTGTTTAAAGTGGATGACTAACAATAAAATAAATTTATATATGTCGGATCACAAGCCCAGCTGCGACCCCAAAGTCATCGGCAATCACCTTACTGAATTTTATAAAATGTCCTTAACTAAAGAACATTGTATTACCAGCTTGGGGGCTGCAACATACAACTACAGAATGGATCACATATTTGACTGTCTGTAAGACTGCATAACTGTTTACATGTTTTAAAGTCTAACAAACAGTATTTACAATGTGCTTCTCTGTATTCTCTACCAATCACAATCACGCAGTGTCAGCTAACAAATACCTTGTAAAACAGTTGTCGTTGTATGTCTATTGAGGTAGACTGATGATTCATTCAAGAGAAAGGAAGATATTTCAGCAGGGCATTTATCACACATTTGAACATTCTTTTTCGCTGTCTTTTCTGGATGTATCAGTTGTGTGGTACAACCCACATTCGACATGCATGCAATCGTTGTTCTGTTTGTGACTTAGAGCACTATCTACCTGCGATGGTATCAGCAAACCTCTCCATACCACAGTCAGCACAGGACTTCAGATTCATCTGTAATGAATCATGTCTACCAGACTGATGGAAAATCTATTTAGGCACCTTCCTCTAGACAAACGATGTATGCACGTAAATCGAATCTTCGGTTTCATAATTGCAGTGATTCTAAGTTAGTGATGGGATTTGTGATGCACTACAATCCCTGTGATTTGCTTGATAGATGCTGTGTGTGGAAGAGACTGTGTTCTATTCATAGATTTAGAGCAGTATGGTGTGTAATTTCACATATCAAACACCACCGCTATGTTTTTGTCTATTTCCTCGTAAGATATCGTTGTTTAATGCATTTTACATTGCTGACAATCATTCCATATGACTGATGAGAGCATAGTATAACTTCCGAACCATAATCGGATGTGAACAGTTGACGCCATATACCTCCAGAAAGCAATATAGTGCATGGATCACAAAGACTCTATGTTTCCTTCCTTTGGTGTTGAAGGCTGTAGTTTCTCAACGTAGTGAGTGGGACAGAAAACTTGCAGGTTGGGAGGATGTCGTGTGTTGCAAATATATTTTTCCTGCATTGGAGTGTTAAAAGCGTTTCATTCCACACATGTGATATACTAGGAACAACAATGCTTTAAAATTATAGCATGCTTAAGTGCAGAACCATATAACCAGGAGTCTGTGTTTATATTCTATAATCATTTCTCCCTTCCTAATAACTTCTTGGCATGGTATTCAATCACTACAAGAATTATGTTGATAGCACAAGAGATTTACATAAAATGTTTCAAACTCCTTCTGTTTGGAGCTCCATTTTGCGTAACTCATACGTTTCTTCGTCTTCTGAATCGTCTGTTATACCATCAAAATACTTTCAAACGTATCAGGCTAGTATCTACTATACACCAATAAGGAGAGCTAAACTACTCAGCATGTAAGCATCTAGAGAGATCTTGTGTAATTGGACAGGTGATGTGAGTGTCAATGGTATGGAACAGCATTCACAGAACGTAATTTACAGTGCTGGAATGAGAATAATGATCTATATCACTAGTTTTAGCCAGTACAGGTTTAGAACATGTGTTATTCTCTTTGCTAAAGCAAAATATCAAAGTGTATTGATTACGTTGAACTCGGCTTGTTCTGTTCCTTCACGAGTTATTGGATATAGCAGGTATAGTATTCTCCTACGTCTGGTCAGATCCAAATTAAGTTGGAAACACTGCTAGAGGGAGGGTTGAGCTTTGCTCAGCGTCCGTAGTCGACAGGTTCAACGAAGGGGTAGCTTATTTCAAAATAGAGAGCAGAGTGCTAGATCTTTGAATCTCCAGCTTTATCCTACGAATGTGAGAATACTTTGTGACTCCAATCCATATAGAAGGAGACGCAAATCGTAATTAAATCTTTGGCGAATTTAAAAAAGTGTTTTGGTTAAGGAACATAGTTTCTGCACTTCCTTTCTGCTGATGGATATTTCCTACACTAAGAGACAGTCTTTGTGTCATGTCATGTAGGCAATGTAACAGGTTTCACAATATGCCCACATGAATATGATCCTCGCAAAGTAATGGAGGGGGAGGTTTAGCAATGACACAGAAATTGAAAACCATGCTGCAATGTCATTGGCTGATTGCATCACGAGATCGACGCCATGAGACGTTTTGTTGATGTGACAATTCATCGGGAATGGTGGTTTGGACCAGAAGTTATTGAGTAAAATGCGTTGAAATTACGGAAAATCTGGTAAAATTACGAAAATTGATGGAAAATACGTAAAACTGATGAAAATTCGACAAGAATGTGGAGGAATGAGGGTACTTACATGCTCGTCTGGGTGTATCAAAGTCATTCCATTCCTCCACTGTTGGGATTGACAATTGATGGTACACACTATCCGTGCTCTATATGTTTAAAATGTGCAGAATACGCCCTTATTCAACTTGTAGTTTTGAATTGTAAGTCATAAAAATGAAAAGTGCAATTTATGAAGATTTGGGGATCAGGATGACTACCACCTAGAACACTGAAACAGCGATCACATACCTGAGTGCAATATGCACCACCAATACGAGGAATCAGTACTCTGGGACTCTTAAAAAACAGAACTCTGAGACATCTGCTACCCCATTACTGTGAAAAATGAGATTAAATGTAGACGTCATCACCTTTGGATAGCTGTTCAGAAGTGCTCCAAAATTCTGTAAACTCTTCCAGTTTCCATATACTGAGATGTCCTCCACTTTTTTCTCTGTCTTTTATTTCAACCATCCTGTATGTTGTGGGAGCAGCTTAACTTACACCATGCGATGTCCAGCTTTCTGTGAGAGGCGATGGATTGAAACGTGTTAATGCCGGTTCAACCCTTGAAACAAACATCAAAGTCATGGTAAGAAAAACAAAATGTTTGGTAGTGTACAAAGTTGTAGTCATACACTGCTTGGATGTGCTACAGCAGAAAAACAATGTATCAAACTGTTTATGAAAGAACAACATAGGAACTCTCTCTTCTGAGTGATAGTCTGTGTGACATGGTCCCCCTACAGTAAGGCAAAAAAACTTGAGTCAGTTTAGTTTTACTCTGTTAGATGTTATAAAAATAATGTGGAGAGAGAGAGAGAGGGGGGGGGGGAGGGAGAGAGACTGCGCTATCAGCGAAGTCTCTGACACCATTAGACTGTCATATTTCTAACGTAATAATCATAGGAATATGGCAAAGGAGATCAGGACATGAAGAGGATGATATGTATAGACCGTCAACTGATATCGCTGAGTTATAGGAATTATGCTTCTGAATTTCTTTGTGCAATCCGCGTATGCTCCACATGGTTGTGCCTCCTGTACATTAGTGTGACATTTTTTCCCGTTGTAATAGCCCTCCAACTAATGGAACAGTGCTGTCAGAACGTGATAGCATTTCGAGAGAATTAGTAAAGGTCTTTCATTTGGCAGGGGAGATCTCTTACTCGTATAAATCATGTGGATTCAAATACTATATGTCGAAGACTGAAAGATCCGGTAGGACATGGCAGGTAAACGATACTCTGATGAAAGGGGAGTTGAGAGGTGAGCTCTATACCGCTTCTTCTAAGTGTTGCAGGCAAACATTTGTCTCGCAAAGTGACCGCAGTGAGAAAATTAGGAGCTAATATGAAGATTTTTACTGTGAGACAATCAGTCGCAGAAGTTCCATCTTTTGTTTTCACAATAAATAAAAGACAACATTCTTCTGTGAGTTTTGTGCACCTGTAAATGGATAGAGCGACATCTCACTAGGTAGACTAAATTCACATTTACATCTATATCCTTACTTCACAAGCTGTCGTACAGAGTACCCTGTACCACTACTAGTCATTCCCTTTTCTATTCCTTTCGCAAGTAGAGTAAGGGAAAAGGCTCCCTATGTGCCTCCTTCCCCCATGAACCATGGACCTTGCCGTTGGTGGGGAGGCTTGCGTGCCTCAGCGATACAGATGGCCGTACCGTAGGTGCAACCACAACGGAGGGGTATCTGTTGAGAGGCCAGACAAACATGTGGTTCCTGAAGAGGGGCAGCAGCCTTTTCAGTAGTTGCAGGGGCAACAGTCTGGATGATTGACTGATCTGGCCTTGTAACATTAACCAAAACGGCCTTGCTGTGCTGGTACTGCGAACGGCTGAAAGCAAGGGGAAACTACAGCCGTAATTTTTCCCGAGGACATGCAGCTTTACTGTATGATTAAATGATGATGGCGTCCTCTTGGGTAAAATATTCCGGAGGTAAAATAGTCCCCCATTCGGATCTCCGGGCGGGGACTACTCAAGAGGACGTCGTTATCAGGAGAAAGAAAACTGGCATTCTACGGATCGGAGCGTGGAATGTCAGATCCCTTAATCGGGCAGGTAGGTTAGAAAATTTAAAAAGGGAAATGGATAGGTTAAAGTTAGATATAGTGGGAATTAGTGAAGTTCGGTGGCAGGAGGAACAAGACTTTTGGTCAGGTGATTACAGGGTTATAAATACAAAATCAAATAGGGGTAATGCAGGAGTAGGTTTAATAATGAATAAAAAAATAGGAGTGCGGGTTAGCTACTACAAACAGCATAGTGAACGCATTATTGTGGCCAAGATAGACACAAAGCCCATGCCTACTACAGTAGTACAAGTTTATATGCCAACTAGCTCTGCAGATGATGAAGAAATTGATGAAATGTATGACAAGATAAAAGAAATTATTCAGGTAGTGAAGGGAGACGAAAATTTAATAGTCATGGGTGACTGGAATTCGTCAGTAGGAAAAGGGAGAGAAGGAAACATAGTAGGTGAATATGGATTGGGGGGAAGAAATGAAAGAGGAAGCCGCCTTGTAGAATTTTGCACAGAGCTTAACTTAATCATAGCTAACACTTGGTTCAAGAATCATAAAAGAAGGTTGTATACCTGGAAGAATCCTGGAGATACTAATAGGTATCAGATAGATTATATAATGGTAAGACAGAGATTTAGGAACCAGGTTTTAAATTGTAAGACATTTCCAGGGGCAGATGTGGATTCTGACCACAATCTATTGGTTATGAACTGCAGATTGAAACTGAAGAAACTGCAAAAAGGTGGGAATTTAAGGAGATGGGACCTGGATAAACTGAAAGAACCAGAGGTTGTAGAGAGTTTCAGGGAGAGCATAAGGGAACAATTGACAGGAATGGGGGAAAGAAATACAGTAGAAGAAGAATGGGTAGCTCTGAGGGATGAAGTAGTGAAGGCAGCAGAGGATCAAGTAGGTAAAAAGACGAGGGCTAATAGAAATCCTTGGGTAACAGAAGAAATATTGAATTTAATTGATGAAAGGAGAAAATATAAAAATGCAGTACATGAAGCAGGCAAAAGGGAATACAAACGTCTCAAAAATGAGATCGACAGAAAGTGCAAAATGGCTAAGCAGGGATGGCTAGAGGACAAATGTAAGGATGTAGAGGCTTGTCTCACTAGGGGTAAGATAGATACTGCCTACAGGAAAATTAAAGAGACCTTTGGAGAGAAGAGAACCACTTGTATGAATATCAAGAGCTCAGATGGAAACCCAGTTCTAAGCAAAGAAGGGAAGGCAGAAAGGTGGAAGGAGTATATAGAGGGTTTATACAAGGGCGATGTAGTTGAGGACAGTATTATGGAAATGGAAGAGGATGTAGATGAAGAT
Source organism: Schistocerca nitens (assembly GCF_023898315.1). Taxonomy (NCBI): domain Eukaryota; kingdom Metazoa; phylum Arthropoda; class Insecta; order Orthoptera; family Acrididae; genus Schistocerca; species Schistocerca nitens. Next base: position 922,697,988 of record NC_064617.1, on the reverse strand, counting down.
GAAATGGGAGATAAGATACTGCGTGAAGAGTTTGACAGAGCACTGAAAGACCTGAGTCGAAACAAGGCCCCGGGAGTAGACAACATTCCATTAGAACTACTGATGGCCTTGGGAGAGCCAGTCATGACAAAACTCTACCATCTGGTGAGCAAGATGTATGAGACAGGCGAAATACCCACAGACTTCAAGAAGAATATAATAATTCCAATCCCAAAGAAAGCAGGTGTTGACAGATGTGAAAATTACCGAACTATCAGTTTAATAAGTCACAGCTGCAAAATACTAACGCGAATTCTTTACAGACGAATGGAAAAACTGGTAGAAGCGGACCTCGGGGAAGATCAGTTTGGATTCCGTAGAAATGTTGGAACACGTGAGGCAATACTAACCTTACGACTTATCTTAGAAGAAAGATTAAGAAAAGGCAAACCTACGTTTCTAGCATTTGTAGACTTAGAGAAAGCTTTTGACAACGTTAAGTGGAATACTCTCTTTCAAATTCTGAAGGTGGCAGGGGTAAAATACAGGGAGCGAAAGGCTATTTACAACTTGTACAGAAACCAGATGGCAGTTATAAGAGTCGAGGGGCATGAAAGGGAAGCAGTGGTTGGGAAAGGAGTGAGACAGGGTTGTAGCCTCTCCCCGATGTTATTCGATCTGTATATTGAGCAAGCAGTAAAGGAAACAAAAGAAAAATTCGGAGTAGGTATTAAAATTCATGGAGAAGAAGTAAAAACTTTGAGGTTCGCCGATGACATTGTAATTCTGTCAGAGACAGCAAAGGACTTGGAAGAGCAGTTGAACGGAATGGACAGTGTCTTGAAAGGAGGATATAAGATGAACATCAACAAAAGCAAAACGAGGATAATGGAATGTAGTCGAATTAAATTGGGTGATGCTGAAGGAAGTACATTAGGAAATGAGACACTTAAAGTAGTAAAGGAGTTTTGCTATTTAGGGAGTAAAATAACTGATGATGGTCGAAGTAGAGAGGATATAAAATGTAGACTGGCAATGGCAAGGAAAGCGTTTCTGAAGAAGAGAAATTTGTTAACATCGAGTATAGATTTAAGTGTCAGGAAGTCGTTTCTGAAAGTATTTGTATGGAGTGTAGCCATGTATGGAAGTGAAACATGGACGATAACCAGTTTGGACAAGAAGAGAATAGAAGCTTTCGAAATGTGGTGCTACAGAAGAATGCTGAAGATAAGGTGGGTAGATCACGTAACTAATGAGGAGGTATTGAATAGGATTGGGGAGAAGAGGAGTTTGTGGCACAACTTGACTAGAAGAAGGGATCGGTTGGTAGGACATGTTTTGAGGCATCAAGGGATCACAAATTTAGCATTGGAGGGCAGCGTGGAGGGTAAAAATCGTAGGGGGAGACCAAGAGATGAATACACTAAGCAGATTCAGAAGGATGTAGGTTGCAGTAGGTACTGGGAGATGAAGAAGCTTGCACAGGATAGAGTAGCATGGAGAGCTGCATCAAACCAGTCTCAGGACTGAAGACCACAACAACAACAACAACAACAAATGTGCCTCCTTATGAGCGCTAGCTTCTTGTATCCTATCCTTGTGGTCCTTATGCAAAATGTATGTTGGCAGTGGTAGAATCCTTTCGTGGTCATCTTCAAATGTTGGTTCTCAACTGTGTTCCTCAAAAAGAACATCACCTTCCCTCTGGGGATTCCCATGTTAGCGAACTGGTGAATTGATCTTACTACTGGAAAAAATTACTTGTCATGCAAAGTAACTCTCATGAATAATTTAATTAATTAGCCTATCAATTTGATGCCAATGATCTACTGCTGCATGAGTGGAAGTGAGTGCTATAGTGCCATGGATATGGTTAGAGAGTTGGAGCAGTAATCAGGCGTTTTTCGTTGCAGCGATATCTTTTACCGAGATTTCAGCCTCCCACCTACACAGGGAGAGAAGACTATCAAATAAATCAGCTGTATTACCGAATTTATAAAGTGAAATGTAGTATTAACCTGATATTTACTATTTCTCGGTATTGTTATCTTAAGAGACTTCGTATGTGACGAAGCATGTGGTTGCTTTAAGGGAGTTTGAAAGTGAGGAAGCACCCTGTGACAGAGGTAGACCTCGGTTTTGAGCAAAAAATGAGTTTAATATTCTAGTCGTGTGATGCACGTCATAACAGATATTAAGCTGATTAGAAGAGATTTTTTTACCTGGTGAGAGAATACTTAGAGGAAATATACCTTGTGCCATACTTTATCCGATTTTCACAACAAGTAACGATACTTCAGCGATGTGTAAAACGCATGTGTATCCCGATTTCTTCTTTCTTCGAAAATAACTCGTATAAAAGGGAGAAATATACATTTTGCATGAGAGATTCGATGTGCGTGGTCAACAACAACCCTGTCTTGGATTGGATGAAATTGATTTTTTAAACTGGAGAGAGTCTATGTTAGGGTGGAATTGCAATTAGAACTATATGTTCAAGCCATGCCTGCTTGTCCTGCAATGTGCCGCTGCCAGTGTCATAAGTGGGCACAAGGCATCGGTCGATCAGAAGTCACGGAGTACCTTAGCCTGTGATGAGCTGTCAGCTAAAAAAAATGCTTTGACCTGTTGATTCTTACCCATGGCCACAGGGACAAGTCCCAGCGGCTACACTCTCTGGATGACTGACTAGGGAAGTGACCAATATGCTGGGTGAGTGGCAACAGAAGCAGATATGCCTGTTGCGTGAAAAATTCAACGTGATGTGTGTTTGCATTGGACGATTATTCCCCCATGTGATCTGATCTGTTAACTGCCTGGTGACCATCTCTCCGACCTCTGAATATTTGGTAGGGCCAGTGTGTGAATGTTGGGGATGGGCGTGCAGCTGCCAATGCGTTTTCAAGTCTCTCCTGACTGGAGCCCGCGAACGACGCATTGTCCCAACCAGTGGTGCGGCCGCGGCTCTCAGTAGTTGATGGATGGTATGCTCTTCGTAATTGCCATTGTGTGTGATCGGTAAGATTTTTTCACCAGGCATTTTTAGTGGAATCTTTGTGGTGGAGGAGCGTGGTTGCGCTATCAAACATCGGTGCATACAAACCTCAGATATATTTAGCACTACGATCTATTTGTGGGGCAAATTTACTTACTTGATTTGCAAAATGTTTGTGTGTGATTCTCAGACACTGATAAATGTTTTTATTACAAAGAGGTATCAGTGTAAGGTTGTAGTGAGTGTTTTAAGCGATCTAGCTGCCTGCCATAAATTGTTAAACAATTAACTTGATAGGGTAGTGCATACGGACTATTTCTCTCGGTTTTGATGTCGAAAATGCGTCAGCTCTTTCGTTGTCCTCAGCTTTGTCCAACAGGGACACAGCATTCTAAGGAGAGATGAAAACTTCCATCTGCACGTTTTTGAGACTTTGATCCACATACACATTCTCTCTTGAGAGAGACAGAGACAGGAAGTAATTCTGGAGTTTCCCGATCAACAGAATGTCGCCACATGATGCTTTGTAGGGGACCACGAGGTCAAAGAAGGCTGATATCCAGTCCATGTTCGGTGGTATTTAGTATCTTGATCTGTAATTAGGACGTTTGGCGGTTTTCGACCTATCTGGCAGCGTCCGGACGGCAGACACACGTGCGAGAGACTCCAAACGGCGGCCACTATACCGCACTTCATTCCAATCATTTTTGCTTACAGTTATTATATTAGGGGAAATGGAGATGGGGGTCCAGACGTGAGTTTACCTACTTGGGGGAGTCATGTCTCCCACAAACTGATTAAATAAGGAATATGGATCCATATATTATTGTTACTAATTTGAATTTCGTGTCATGAGATGCTTAGCCTGTGGCTCAGCGATTTTTCCTACCAGTTTTTTCTGGGAGATATGGGGAGGGTGGGGACATGTGGTGTGGGGGTGAGACATCCTCTGGTGGTGGCACTGTGCACTAGCTCAGTCGAGCCCTGTATGTCAAGGTGAACACACACATGAAAATTTTCCAACAAGGGAACAAACTGCAGTGGTTTATTTGTGTAATTAGGACATGTAGTCGCTGGACAAGATAATAATTATACCTTCCAGTCCAATAACTTAGCAGGGAATGAGCGTTTAATTACTTCTTTTCGATGTATTTTACAAGACTTGCATCTTCTAAAACAGCAGAGAATGCTGGAATTTTCTCGCAAAATAAAAGGGAGATGCAATCCCTCCAAATTGAATTTCATAAATAAACAATATATTATTGTACCCACCGCAATGTAGCTGAATTTGCTGTCATGGGATCCTTGCAGTCCAGCAGCTCAGCGATTTTTACTGCCAATTTTTTCTGGGAGGGTTGGGGAGGGAGGGGGTGATGGGTGGGACATCCTCTGGTAGTGACACTATGCGCTACCTCAGCCGATCCCTGCACTTCAAAGATGAGCACACACAAGGAAATTTTCCAATTAAACGATGCCTCCAATCTGCAGCAGTATAATTACATAATTAGGACATTTACTTGATGGACATCATAATACTTGCACCTTCCACATCAACAGCTCCACGCAGACTGAGCGGTCTTCCTGCCAATTTTTTTCTGGATGAGAAAAGGGGAAGGGGATGGGAGGCCTGGGAGATTTCCCAGCAGCACTGTGGTTAATTAGTCGATTAATTTGATATCAAAAGAGTACCTGTATCGACGAGAGGGAGGCAGAACGGTTTGGGATTTCCCCAAGGGGTGGGGGAGGAGAAGGGGGAAGAGTCGGCATTTCTCAGAAGCACTGATTATCTCTAGGGGGTCATAAATCAACCTCCAGGGGTTCATAAATCAACTAATGTAACAATAGGTTCATGTCACAAATCAAACCAGTTTGCCCTGATTGTATGATTACCCCTGAATGTACGCAACCCACATCAACAAATTTCACTCATATCGCCAGCACCCTACTACTAGTGACTCATGCGACTAATCAACCAACAACTCTTATGGAAGTATGTGAAAAGATTGAGAAGGAGTGGGATAGTGCATCCCAGGGCAGTATTTCTCATTTTCTGATCGTTTGGAAGCCAGAGTCAGCGCCTGAATCACCATCCATGGAAGATACACCATGTACTAAAAAGGATGTTTCAGCATGCATTGATAGGTGGTACAGCAGAATTGCATGTGCTACTGATTTGTAAATGTTATCGGTTCATGCACTCCATATGCCTCGTTGCAACAATAAATCTTTAGTGAATTGGGAAGTTCTAGAAGTTCTGGCAGTGTAGTTTCGACCAATGTCACCAAGGTGGCATTGTTTCAAATGCACAGAAGTATTTCTTCTGGTGACTCCAAAGCATTTAATAACCTGTCCTCAGTCCCATAGTCTTCTCATTGACGAAAGTACTAGGTTCCTATTAGGGACAGTACATCTCAACCTTGCAGAAAATTAATATATCCTAGGGTAATTTTATCCCCTTGAGAGATTTTTCTGCAGAAATCTGTTGTGCATATGAACCCTGAGGCATCAAAAGCAATAGCATCTCACTATCATCTGGTAACTTCATTTTCAAAATGATTAATTGCTCCTTCTTCCACACAAGGATCAGATTACAAGCCAATAATAGTCGGTCACATACTACACTCATTGGTGCACAATTAACACGACTTTCTTTAGCTGGTAGGTGGCCTAGGTACATACGAGGCATGTTCAGAATGTAAGAAAGGAAGCAGGAATATTTTTGTAAGATTATTCATCTACATCTACATTTTTACTCCGCAAGCCACCCAACGGTGTGTGGCGGAGTTCACTTTACGTGCCACTGTCATTACCTCCCTTTCCTGTTCCAGTCGTGTATGGTTCGCGGGAAGAACGACTGCCGGAAAGCCTCCGTGCGCGCTCGAATCTCTCTAATTTTACATTCGTGATCTCCTCGGGAAGTAAGTAGGGGGAAGCAATATATTCGATACCTTATCCAGAAACGCACCCTCTCGAAACCTGGACAGCAAGCTACACCGCAATGCAGAACACCTCTCTTGCAAAGTCTGGCACTGGAGTTTGCTAAACATCTCCGTAACGCTATCACGGTTACCAAATAACCCTGTGACGAAACGCGCCAGTCTTCTTTGGATCTTCTCTATCTCCTCTGTCAACCCAATCTGGTACATATCCCACACTGATGAGCAATACTCAAGTATAGGTCGAACGAGTGTTTTGTAAGCCACCTCCTTTGTTGATGGACTACATTTTCTAAGGACTCTCCCAATGAATCTCAACCTGGTACCCGCCTTACCAACAATTAATTTTACATGATCATTCTACTTCAAATCGTTCCACACGCATACTCCCAGATATTTTACAGAAGTAACTGGTACCAGTGTTTGTTCCGCTATCATATAATCGTACAATAAAGCATCCTTCTTTCTATGTATTCGCAATACGTTACATTTGTCTATGTTAAGGGTCAGTTGCCACTCCCTGCACCAAGTGCCTATCCGCTGCAGATCCCAGATCCTCTTGCATTTTGCTGCAATTTTCTAATGCTGCAACTTCTCTGCATACTACAGCATCATCTGCGTAAAGCTGCATGGAACTTCCGACACTATCTACTAGGTCATTTATATATATTGTGAAAAGCAATGGTCCCATAACACTCCCCTGTGGCACGCCAGAGGTTAGTTTAACGTCTGTAGATGTCTGTCCATTGAGAACAACATGCTGTGTTCTGTTTGCTAAAAAGTCTTCAATCCAGCCACACAGCTGGTCTGATATTCCGTAGGCTCTTACTTTGTTTATCAGGCGAAAGTGCGGAACTGTATCGAACGCCATCCGCAGTCAAGGAAAATAGCATCTACCTGGGAGCCTGTATCTAATATTTTGTGGGTTTCACGAACAAATAAAGAGAGTTGGGTCTCACACGATCGCTGTTTCCGGAATCCATGTTGATTCCTACAGAGTAAATTCTGGATTTCCAGAAGCGACATGATACGTGAGCAAACAACATGTTCTAAAATTCTACAACAGATCGGCGTCAGAGATATAGGTCTATAGTTTTGCACATCTGCTCGACGACCTTGCTTGAAGACTGGGACTACCTGTGCCCTTTTCCAATAATTTGGAACCGTTCCTCTAGAGACTTGCGGTACACGGCTGTTAGAAGGGGGGGGGGGGGGGGGCAAGTTCTTTCACGTACTCTGTATAGAATCGAATTGGTATCCCGTCAGGTCCAGTGAACTTTCCTCTGTTGAGTGATTCCAGTTGCTTTTCTATTCCTTGGACACTTATTTCGATGTCAGCCATTTTTTCGTTTGTGCGAGGATTTAGAGAAGGAACTGCAGTGCGGTCTTCCTCTGTGAAACAGCTTTGGAAAAAGGTGTTTAGTATTTCAGCTTTACGTGTGTCATCCTCTGTTTCAGTGCCATTATCATCGCTGAGTGTCTGGATATGATGTTTCGAGCCACTTACTGATTTAACGTAAGACCAGAACTTCCTAGGATTTTCTGTCAAGTCGGTACATAGAATTTTACTTTCGAATTCACTGATCGCTTCACGCATAGCCCTCCTTAAGCTAACTTTGACATCGTTTAGCTTCTTTTTGTCTGAGAGGTTTTGGCTGCGTTTAAACTGGGAGTGAAGCTCTCTTTGCTTTCGCAGTAGTTTCCTAACTTTGTTGTTGAACCTCGGTGGGTTTATCGCGTCTCTCACAGTTTTACTCGGAACGTACGTGTATAAAACGTATTTTATGATTGCCTTGAAATTTTTCCATAAACACTCAACATTGTCAGTGTCGGAACAGAAATTTTCGTTTTGATCTGTTAGGTAGTCTGAAATCTGCCTTCTATTACTCTTGCTAAACAGATAAACATTCCTCCCTTTTTTTATATTCATATTTACTTCCATATTCAGGGATGCTGCAACGGCCTTATGATCACTGATTCCCTGTTCTGCGCTTACAGTGTCGAAAAGTTATTATTGTGACATCTTTGATGAAAAACTAGGGATGATGAGGAGCTGCCAGTGTAAGCTGAAGCTGACACCACGTATCCATTCTTTATCAATCCTTATGGTGTACCAATCTACAAAAGGAAGGTGAAGTACAGAAGAGATCAAAATGGAAAATATTAGAGAGAAGTTGAAATTGGTATGGTAACCTGTTATTAGTATTCTCAGAAACGCATGAGGGAGACAGGACTGTTTCAGACTGCAGATATTTAAATAAATTTTTAGAGGGGAAAACAAATCACCCAGAAAAGAGACATTAATTATTAAATAAATTTGAAGATATTAAATATATAACTAGTTTTTATTTGCTTTTGGGTTCCATCAAATTGCATTAAAATTTGATTCAAGAAAATCCTTTGCATTCTCATATAATTGGAGATGTTTTCAATACTGTGTAGTACCATTTGACTGAAACATTTCTGGGACAGAATTTATTCAGTCATTGCTCTTTGTTTCAGAAAGTGAATTTTTTTCAAAACTGACTATTTCTGTGGATGACATTTTGGCAAATGATAACAGAATCTTCTAAACTGAAGCTAAGTTAGAGAGAAATTAAGAAAGGGGGAATGACATTACAACTAGAAAAATGTAAATGTACTGTGAGACTACTAAATTTTGATGGGCACAGCATTACTGAAGAGTGGATTTTGTCTGAGAGTGATAAAATCTTAGCCATAGCAAAATTTTCAAAATTATGGTCTTTTTCAGTTGCCTAATTTTTTAAAAATATGTAAAAACACAGGCCTTGGATCCAACATATCTGAACAAGCTTTTCTGCAAAAATACAGTATGGGTGTGGAGTGAGGACTGTCAGGTAGCTTTTGATGAGATAATGGAACAACATTGTAAAAGTGAAATACTGCACAAACCTGATCTTTCATTACCATTTTGTTTGATGGCAGACAGTAGTCATTCCAGATTAGAAGTACATCTATGCTAAGAGAAGATACTTGATGGGGAAACAGAACACAGCTCAATTATTTTGCAGGCTGAATTCTTTAAAAACCTGAAATGAATTACATAGTTACTGACAAGGAAATTCTGGCCATTGTTTGGGGTTTATGGAATTCAGCATTTATTTTTAACTCTGTGTTACATCCAGGAGTGTAAATTATATGACAGTAGGATGACAAGGTGTGCAGTCTATCTGCAACAGTTTGATTATACAATGAAATACATAAAATAGATGAAAATGAAATTGGAAGATGGTTTATCTGAATTGCCTGGGGGGAGGGGGGTGGGGGTTGAAGGTTTGAATGGTAACGGGGATGGAGAGAAAAGTTACAGAATTATGTACATGACAGGAGTAAAACATGAAAAAGGGATTAGAAGGATTTGCAATAAATTTGTAATGAATAAAAATCATGATGAAAACTGGAAACTAGTGAAAAGCTGTTTAAGAAAGAAGGAGTATGGAAATGTTCAGTGGTATTATCAGGTATGTAAGAGAATTTTGATGGCATAGCTTATATAGTCACAGCTGGAAAGTTTGCTGGTCGGAGTAACACGCTGATACTCTTATAAACTGCACACATGAAAGTTTTGGGAATATGGGTCATTAAAATGTGTTCAAAAGATTCAGGAAAATGTATATTTCTACAGCATTCCTAAGAGAGTTAGAAAGTCATTAGCTACCTGTAACAGGTGCCAATGTGTAAAAGTAAGCAATCAAACCTGAAAACGTCTCTTACAGGGCATAGCTCCAAAAGAGCAGACATATATAATAGGAACTGAGCTATCCAGGCAACTACCCAAAGCAAAGGGGAGGTACAGTTATATATTTGTTATGGTAGATTTATGCTATAATTTTGTAAAAGTGATGACCAAGAAAATCATACTCATCACACAAGATTACTTTCAAAGTGTAGGTGTTCCTCAGGTAATTCTTTCAGATAATGGGAGTCAGTTGGCTTCAAAAACATGAAAAATTTTGTTGACGAGAGAAACATAATGTATGTACTAATTTCACTTCATGGTTCATCATGTAATTCAAGTGAGAGGTATGTGATGGAATAGGTCAGTTGTGTAGGACTTATTGTAGTAAATGTCATTCAAACTGGATGGAATATATTAATCACTTTGAAGATGTACTGAACATTTTATAGCAGTAAGCTATAGGTTTTGCTCCATATGAATTACTTTAAGATAAGAAAAATCCTAATCAGATGAATGAATTAACTGAATAAACTTGTATAAAGGCATTACTGCTGATGAGAGAAAACCCCTGAACAGCATCATAGTAGGAGAATAGGCATAGCAATAAAATCAAGGTGACACAATTTGGAATTGATGACCTTGTTCTAGAAGAAAGTTATGAGAAATCTAAAGCAAATAACAGTGACTGTATGAAATTTTGATATGTATATTGAGCCACTAGATACTAGAAAATGGTTACAGATTAGTATATACAATGTGTTGACTGAGAAATGTTGCACATCTAAAACCATATCAGTATGTGAGCAATACAAAATAATCGATATTTACATAAAACAGTAAATGTGGTAAAAAACAGAAGTTGTGGGTGGGAATTCATGATTTCCAGCTACACATGGTACTGTGGTAATGCAATGGCAAAAGTTGCAAATTTGTGCTGGAATGGGACTCGAACCCGGATGTACCGCCTCTCATAATCGCTTGCCTTAACTGCATAACAAGTCTGACAGTACTGACACCACTCAAATATATAGATTTCTGTCAGTGCGCGACCGCTTCTTCTACATCTACATCTACATCTACATCCATACTCCGAAAGCCACCTGACAGTGTGTGGCGGAGGGTACCCTGAGTACCTCTATCGGTTCTCCCTTCTATTCCAGTCTCGTATTGTTCGTGGAAAGAAGGATTGTCGGTATTCTTCTGTGTGGGCTCTAATCTCTCTGATTTTATCCTCATGGTCTCTTCACGAGATATACTTAGGAGGGAGTAATATACTGCTTGACTCTTCGGTGAAGGTATGTTCTCGAAACTTTAACAAAAGCCCATATCGAGCTACTGAGCGTCTCTCCTGCAGAGTCTTCCATTGGAGTTTATCTATCATCTCCGTAACGCTTTCGCAATTACTAAATGATCCTGTAACGAAGCGCGCTGCTTTCCGTTGGATCTTCTCTATCTCTTCTATCAACCCTATCTGGTACGGATCCCACACTGCTGAGCAGTATTCAAGCACTGGGCGAACAAGCGTACTGTAACCTACTTCCTTTGTTTTCGGATTGCATTTCCTTAGGATTCTTCCAATGAATCTCAGTCTGGCATCTGCTTTACCGACGATCAACTTTATATGATCATTCCATTTTAAATAACTCCTAATAAGTACTCCCAGATAATTTATGGAATTAACTGCTTCCAGTTGCTGATCTGCTATTTTGTAGCTAAATGATAAGGGAACTATCTTTCTATGTATTCGCAGCACATTACACTTGTCTATATTGAGATTCAATTGCCATTCCCTGCACCATGCGTCAATTCGCTGCAGATCGTCCTGCATTTCAGTACAATTTTCCATTGTTACAACCTCTCGATACACCACAGCATCATCCGCAAAAAGCCTCAGTGAACTTCCGATGTCATCCACAAGGTCATTTATGTATATTGTGAATAGCAACGGTCCTACGACACTCCCCTGTGGCACACCTGAATTCACTCTTACTTCAGAAGACACCTCTCCATTGAGAATGACATGCTGCGTTTTGTTATCTAGGAACTCTTCAATCCAATCACTCAATTGGTCTGATAGTCCATATGCTCTTACTTTGTTCATTAAACGACTGTGGGGAACTGTATCGAACGCCTTGCGGAAGTCAAGAAACACGGCATCTACCTGGGAACCAGTGACTATGGCCCTCTGAGTCTCGTGGACGAATAGCGCGAGCTGGGTTTCACACGATAGTCTTTTTCGAAACCCATACCGATTCCTACAGAGTCATTATACTCGAACATAATACGTGTTCCAAAATTCTACAACTGATCGACGTTAGAGATATAGGTTTATAGTTCTGCACATCTGTTCGACATGCCTTCTTGAAAATGGGGATGACCGGTGCCCTTTTCCAATCCTTTGGAACACGCTCTTCTAGAGACCTACGGTACACTGCTACAAGAAGGGGGGCAAGTTCCTTCGCGTACTCTGCGTAAAATCGAACTGGTATACCATCAGGTCCAGCGGCCTTTCCTCTATTCAGCGATTTTAATTGTTTCTCTATCCCTCTGTCGTCTATTTCGGTATCTACCATTTTGTCATCTGTGCGACAATCTAAAGAAGGAACTACAGTGCAGTCTTCCTCTGTGAAACAGCTTTGGAAAAAGACATTTAGTATTTCGGCCTTTAGTCTGTCATCCTCTGTTTCAGTACCATTTTGGTCACAGAGTGTCTGGACATTTTGTTTTGATCCACCTACCGCTTTGACATAAGACCAAAATTTCTTAGGATTTTCTGCCAAGTCAGTACATAGAACATTACTTTCGAATTCATTGAAAGCCTCTCGCATAGCCCTCCTCACACTACATTTCGCTTCGCGTAATTTCTGTTTGTCTGCAAGGCTTTGGCTATGTTTATGTTTGCTGTGAAGTTCCCTTTGCTTCGGCAGCTGTTTTCTAACTCGGTTGTTGTACCACGGTGGCTCTTTTCCATCTCTTACGATCTTGCTTGGCACATACTCTTCTAACGCATATTGTACGATGGTTTTGAACTTTGTCCACTGATCCTCAACACTATCTGTACTTGAGACAAAACTTTTGTGTTGAGCCGTCAGGTACTCTGCAATCTGCTTTTTGTCACTTTTGCTAAACAGAAAAATCTTCCTACCTTTTTTAATATTTCTATTTACGGGTGAAATCATCGATGCCGTAACCGCTTTATGATCACTGATTCCCTGTTCTGCGTTAACTGTTTCAAATAGTTTGGGTCTGTTTGTCACCAGAAGGTCTAATATGTTATCGCCACGAGTCGGTTCTCTGTTTAACTGCTCAAGGTAGTTTTCAGATAAAGCAGTTAAGAAAATTTCACTGGATTCTTTGTTCCTGCCACCTGTTATTAACGTTTGAGTCTCCCAGTCTATATCCGGCAAATTAAAATCTCCACCCAGAACTATAACATGGTGGGGAAATCTACTCGAAATATTTTCCAAATTATCCTTCAGGTGTTCAGCCACAACAGCTGATGAGCCAGGGGGCCTATAGAGACATCCGATTACCATGTCTGAGCCTGCTTTAACCGTGACCTTCACCCAAATTATTTCACATTGCGGATCTCCGTCAAATTCCTTCGATACTATTGCACTTTTTATCGCTATAAACACGCCTCCCCCATCACTGCCCAGCCTGTCTCTGCGGTATACATTCCAATCTGAGTTTAGGATTTCATTACTGTTTACGTCTGGTTTCAGCCAACTTTCTGTCCCTAGTACTACATGGGCGTTGTGACCGTTTATTAATGAGAGCAGTTCTGGTACCTTTCTATAGACGCTCCTGCAGTTTACTATTAGCACATTAATATTGTTATTCCCTGTTGCATTTTGCCTACTCCTACCTTGACGAGTCTCAGGAGGAGTCTTGTCGGGCCTAGGGAGGAAATTCTCTAACCTAAAAAACCCACATGTGCACTCCACACGTACTCTGCTACCTTTGTAGCCGCTTCCGGCGTGTAGTGCACGCCTGACCTATTCAGGGGGACCCTACATTTCTCCACCCGATAGTGGAGGTCGAGAAATTTGCACCCCAGATCTCCGCAGAATCGTCGGAGCCTTTGGTTTAAGCCTTCCACTCAGCTCCAAACCAGAGGACCGCGATCGGTTCTGGGAACGATACTACAAATAGCTCTGATTCCACCCCGCGAGCGAGGCTTTCCGCCTCGATACTACAAATAGCTCTGATTCCACCCCGCGAGCGAGGGTTTCCGCCTTCACCAATTCCGCCAGCCACCTGTACGAACTGAGGATGACCTCTGAACGCAGACGGCAGGAGTCATTGGTGCCGACATGAGCAACAATTTGCAGTCGGGTGCACCCAGTGCTCTCTATCGCCGCCGGCAGGGCCTCCTCCACATCTCGGATGAGACCCCCTAACAAGCAGACAGAGTGAACACTGGCCTTCTTCCCCGACCTTTCCGCTATTTCCCTAAGGGGCTTCATCACCCGCCTAACGTTGGAGCTCCCAATAACTAATAAACCCCTCCCCCCGTGTGCCTGCTCGGACCTTTCTGAAGGAGCGGCCACATGTCCACTCACAGGCAGAGCGGGCGATGCCACACGGCCAGCCTCCACATTGACCCTCCGCCTCGTGCGCCGCGAACGCCACTGAACCCGCCACTCCCCTTGGGGAGAGGGTGGCCCAACCGCGCTCGGTACCCGCGAAGATGTCTCGACAGCAGGGACAGTGGGTGAAGCATGTAAACCCTGGGGTGTACCATGCGACGCACCAGACTCCCCACTGCCGCTACACTCCGAGGTAGAAGCCTGAAGACGGCTGACCGGGGCCATCAACATGTTCAGCTGTTCGCAAACAGTGGCCAGCTCCTCCTGTGTCTGTACGCAGCAGTCACACATCCTATCCATCCTAAGAAATCAATTTACTGTAGAGAGTTAATCAACTTTTAACTAGACGTTTGTTTCAGTGCGGAGCCACTAATATCATCTGAAGCCCTACAGAAATAAACAATTTGCGAGTAGAGGCGTAAAGGAAGAGGGACACTGCATTGCAGTGTGAGATAAGTTGGAAATTTGAGTCGGTCATGGACCATGTTCGGATTGCTGAAACGATTAAGACAACCACTTTTATCAATTGGTAAATCCGGGTTTGAGTCACAGTCCAGCACAAATTTTCAACATTCGCAATTGTATTACCACAATGCTCTGTGGAGTTGTAAGTCACGAATTCCCACCCATCCCTTCCCTTTCTTTCTACATTCTCTATTTCTTATAAAGGCATGCCCCAGCCACGTCATTATCTACATGTATCTACATCTATACTCTGCAAACCACCGTAAGGTACATGGCAGAGGGTACATCCCATTGTATCAGTTATTAGGGTTTCTTCCTGTTCCAATCATGTATGGAACGGGGGAAAAATGATTATTTGAATGCCTCTGTGTGTGCTGTAATTATTCTAATCTTATCTTCAGAATCCCTATGTGAGTGATACGTAGTGGGGTTGTAGTATATCCCTAGAATAATCATTTAAAGCCGATTCTTGAATCTTTGTTAACAGACTTTCTGAGGATAGTTTACATCTGAATCCAAAGTCTTCCAGTTCAGTTCCTTCAGTATTTCTCTGACACTCTCTCACAAATTAGACAGACCTGTGACCATTTGTGCTGCCCTTCTCTGTATATGTTCATTGTCCCCTGTTAATTCTATCTGGTATGGGTCCCACACACTTGAGGAATAATCCAGAACTGGATGCACGATTGATTTGTAAGCACTCTCTTTCGTAGGTTGAGTGCACTTCCCCAGTATTCTACAAATAAACAAAAGTCTACCACCTGCTTTACCCATGAATGAACCTATGTGATCATTCCTTTTTATATCTTTAGAAAATGTTACACCCAGGTATTTGTATGAGATGACCGATTACAACAGTGTCCCCCCGATTTGAATGCGCGCCACGATTTGAGTCGTGCGCCACAGCCTGCTAGCCAATCAGAAGCCGCGCAGCGGCCAGTGCAGCGACTAAGTCCGGCTCAAGGTCACGCGCCTAGCGAGCAACCAAGAGGCGCTCAGCCACAATGTTTTAAGTGAATATTGTTTTTAATTAAAAAAAAAATCTCACAGGATAGATAAGGATGGTTCTCGGGTAGGACAAACTTTATTGTCTGTAATATAACATACAGTCACCATTAATCTTTATTTTACAATTTCCATTACCAACTTTAGCCCAGATAAACAGGTATTCATCTGCATTCAATTTCTTCTTTCTTCTAGTACTCAACACAAATGGCATACTTGGAACAAGTGTACCATACGGCTGTTTAGCCGAAAGTCCTGTTGTCTCAGCTATACTCCACGTCTTCCATGTAAGAATATTTGCATCTGGAAATGCTTCAAGGCCACCATAATCGCAATGATTGCCCCACACAACTGCAAGTGTAAGCCATGTACTACCTCCAAACACGGCTTGTACATCACATGTAAAATTCAAACGTAGTCCACGAAATACGTTTGGACCTCCAATTAGTTGTTGTTTATTAAACTGTCCAGCAAGATCAATGTCTATCGCCTTCAAAGACCTTGGTTCGGACTTAGAAATTTTCTCCGTCTGGTATTATTACTTATCCTGTGTTGCTGGAAAACTCACTTCCGGCAATGTTATTCTTATGGAGATTTGACTGCTGATACGCAATAACTACAGAAAACTCACTTCCGGTTCTTAATGAGCGTCGATAAGGACTTCCGCTTTCTGACTATGCAATGCAACACGGGGCCTAGTATTACTTATCCTGTGTTGCTAGGATACTACGTTTTTTTGTGTTTTATGATGTGCAAAATTTTACATTTCTGAAAATTTATAGCAAGCTACCAATCTCTGCACCATTTTGAAATTTGATCAAGAGCCAACTGAATATTTAAGCAGCTTCTCTCAGATAGTACTTCATTACAGACAACTGCCTCTTTGCAAAAAGCCTGGTTTTACTATGAATATTGTCTGCAAGGTCATTAACATACAACATGAACAACAAGGGTCCCAATACACTTCCCTGGGGCACACATGACGTTACTTCTACATCTCAAGATGACTCTCTATCCAAGATTAAATTTTGCGTCCTTCCTACCAAAAACTTTTCAATCCAGTCACAAATTTCACTTGATACCCCATATGTTCGTACTTTTGACAATAAGCGTAGGTGTGGCACTGAGCAAAATACTTTTCGAAAATCAGAAAACACTGCATCTACCTGCCTTGATCAACAGCTTTCAGTATGTCACGTTATAAAAGCGCAATATGGGTTTCACATTATCGATGTTTTCGAAATCCATGCTGGTTGGCATTGAGGAGGTTATTCTGTTCAAGATACTGAATTATGTTTGAACTCACAACATGTTTTAAGATGCTATAATAAATTGACGTCAAGGATATTGGAAGGAAGTTTCGTGGGTAGCTTCTACTACCCTTCTTATAGACGGCTGTGACTTGTGCCATTTTCAGAGAACTGGGCACGGTTTTTCGTTCGAGGAATCTATGATAGGTTATAGTTAGAAGAGGAGCTAACGCAGTCGCAAATCCAGTACTGAATATGGCACGGATTTCATCGGGTCATGGAGCTTTATTCAGTTTTAACGATATCAGCCGATTCTCAACACCACTGGTCTAATACTTATTTCATTCATCTTTTGAGTGGTACAAGGATTCCTTTGTAAAGGAACATTGGAAAATGGAGTTAAGCATTTTAGCTTTTGCTTTACTGCCATCAATTTCACTCATTCACTAGGGACTGGACACTAACTTTGGTGCCACTAACAGTATTCCACAGGATCAGAATTTCCTTGGGTTCTGCGAAAGATTAGTTTACAATACGCTACTCATTGAAGGCGCTACGCATTGCTCTATTGACAGCCAAATACGTTTCATTCAGCATCTCTCTATCTATAGCCCTACGCTTTGTTTTACACCTATCATTCAGTAATCTCTATTTCTTTAGAAGTTTCTTTACAGAGACTGTATACCATGGTGGTCACGAGTGGAGTCTGTTCTGTCAGACATGACCAACAGAACAGAAACCACACAAATATATACATTACTAATAACTAAAATGTTTTTTCCTTGAAGAAACTCCGTATCAAGAGAAATACTAAGCTTGTTAGATTTTACATAAATGTACAACTGTCATCAGTAAACTCCCTCAGGAGGATACACTGTCTATCATATCCCATGTGTGTGACAAATGCAATGGCACTAGCCATGTGACATTTACTTCTATCTTTTGTGTTTCTGATGTCAATATTTTTCGTACTGATCATTGAGTCTGTATGATGCAACTCTTTCTCCGAATAATTATGTATCTGTCTGTCTTACATGTTTGCACTTTAATTTCTGTGGGTACGTATTCAGATAAAGTAATACTTGAATAGGTTTAGAGAGAATATTTACACAACCCACAATGTTACATAGAGAAATGCTACATATGAAAGATTGTATCATGTGATGTTATATCTTATAATTATGAAATTTTACCCACAGGTCATATCATCATTAACCATGTTTCCAACTTAATTTGTAAATGGGATTCTTGAAAATATGGTGAGATCCGTTCAGAAAAAGAGTAGTTACATACAGAAGATGTTTTAATGTAAAGTTACTTATTTCAGCTACAATCATGAAGTAGTTACAATGAGTGCAGTGGTAGTTAGGTAGTCAGTAGAGGTGGTGGAAGACGACAAACATGCAGAAATGCCAATGTGAGTATTTCACAAATTGACTACGTGAGTGAGCTATTATATTACTATTATACACTTTGTCAGTGGAAGATGGACAAATACTCACAATTGACAACTTTAATACAAATCAGAACAAAGCTAGTGCACAGTGGAAAACCATTAGAAACATGAATGAGGAAAATATCCAAAAATTCAAATTATGCATTCGGGAGACTGACTGAAGGTATGTTTATCTTGCAAATGATGTTAATACAAAATATAATTGATTTACTGATGAATTATTGGGTATATTTGAAAATGTCTTTCCAAAAAAGGTTTGTAGACTACAGAACAGGCAATCAAGCAAAAAACCATGGCACACCAAGGGCATAAAAATATCATGCCAGAGAAAAAGAGAACTGTATATAATATCCAGACAATCCAATAATCCCCTCCAGATGAAATATTATAGGACATACTGCAAAATCTTAACTAAAGTCATTACAAAATCTAAAAGTATGTGCATACAATCTGAAATTAACTGTTCAAACAATAAAATTAGAACGATTTGGAATGTAATAAAGAGGGAAACAGGTACTGCACCATCTGACAATGAAAAAACTGCTGTCCTAAAAATTAACGATTTGGAAATAACTGATAGTAAACAGATAGCAGACACATTTAACAACCACTTTCTAAGTGTCACCTCTCAAATAGGTTGCAGTGGTGACCTAAGGGAAGCTGCAGATATTCTGAAACTTAACCTCCCACAATGTTTTAATGATGTAAATGTAACACCCATAACTGTTAATGAAATAAAAAAAATATTTCACTCATTGAAATGTAAAGGATCTTCAGGTATAGATAACATATCCAGTAAACTGTTGAAAGCCTGCAGTAATGATGTAAGTGTAGTACTTGCTCACATTTGCAACACGTCTCTTTATGAGGGAGTTGTTCCAGAGAGAATGAAATATGCCATTGTGAGACCTCTTTTCAAGTCTGGCGATGCTACAGATGTCAAAAATTACCGTCCTGTCTCTCTCTTAACAACATTTTCAAAGGTTCTTGAAAAGGCAGTGTATAACAGGATTGTGGCACATCTTGATAAACTTAATATTATTAACCACAGACAGTTTGGTTTTCAAAAAGGGGTTTCCACAGAGTGTGCCATATATTCACTCACAAATGATGTCTTGGAGTCTATTAATAGTAAGAAGTATCTTCTGCGATATTTCCAAGGCCTTTGATTGTGTAAACAACAAGATACTCTTGGAGAAGACCTATCATTACGGAATCAAAGGGCCTATAGATAAATGGCTAAAATCATATCTTGAAGACAGGAAACAAAAGGTGGTTCTAAATGGCTGCAACAAAAGATCTTCTAATCTAGTGGATTCTGAATGGGGTAAAATTCAGCATGGAGTTCCCCAGGGATCTGTCCTTGGACCCTTGCTGTTTTTAATATATGTTAATGATTTACCCCTGTCCATTAGTAAAAATGGTGAATTCACAATGTTTGCTGATGATATAAGCATTGTCGTAGATGGTAAGTCTACTGCTGATATGGAGACTGATGTCAATGATATACTCAGAGAAGTTACAGCTTGGTTTTCAATTAATTCTCTTTGAGTTAATATTAAAAAAACTAATTTTATACAGTTCCACACAAAAAATAAAACTATAGAAAATATAGTAATTGCTCATGACAATCAGGAACTAGAACAGGTGCACTCCACTAAATTCCTGGGGGTTCACATTGACAGTAGGCTCAACTGGGAACAGCATGTGTCCCTTACTCTAAAAAGGCTTTCATCAGCAACTTCTGCTCTAAGAATCATTACTCATTTTGGGGACATCAACATTTTAAAATCAGCTTACTTTGGGTACTTTCACTCATTAATGAGTTACGGCATAATATTCTGGGGTAATTCACCAGCCTCAAAAAAAAATCTTAACTGCTCAGAAGAGAGCAGTCAGAATCATGTATGGGGTTCCTCCACAAACCTCAGGTAGAAAACTTTTTACATAGTCAGGTATTCTGACCTCAACATGTCAGTACATATACTCTCTGATGAATGTTGTTAATAAAGACTATGCTCAGTATGAAACAAATTGTTCATACCATAACTACAATACTAGAGGTAAAGATGATCTACATGTTGAACTAAAAAATTTAACACTTGTACAGAAGGGAGTAAAGTATGCTGCTATAAAGACTTTTAATGCATTGCCTAATTATATTAAATGTACAAGAGAAAATGAAACGCTGTTCAAAGGTATGTTAAAAAAATACCTGCTTGACCATCCACTGTACTCGTTAGATGAATTCTTTTCCAGTAGTAATGTCCTCCCTTAATAATAGATGTATTTAGTCTCTTAGTTATTAGATGGACGATACAATATTATGTTAATGTAATAGTGTTAATGTGATAGTTATAATGTTATATTGAGAATTGCTATACTAGTTAAATGACAGCTTGTAAATGAGAAAAAGTGATACTTATTAATATCTATATCATTGTATTATATTACTATTCTGTAGCATTAATTGTATTTGTACAATTGTCTTGACACGTCCCACATCCAGGCGAATCACTCGCATGTACGGATCTTTGGAATACGCATACCAAATAAAAATAAAAATTGTATACTTCTCTGTGAAGATTACACAAGAAGTATGATTGCCAGTCTAAACTGTAACAGAGGGTCGCAATACAAACTCTCTTGAAATGCTGGTGTTTGTGGTTTCTGCTCAGTATGTTATTGTCCGTTTTCACTATATACAATTTATTTGTACAACCACTGATCTAGATTGAGCTGTCACTAAACAGTTGATAGAGAGGCATACAGAGATGGATGAGAGGTGGTAACTGAGCCTCTACATTTAAACTCATCTGTCACAGCGACAGAATAGCTAATGACTCTGTGTTCCGTTTCGACTTATTCCTCATATTGCAGTCATGTACGTGATCACTGTTTCAGTGATAGCCACCCCTAGAAGGTGTTGCCCCTACACCAAGACTCAATCTCAAACAAGTGATGTCAGTCAGTCGTTATGTGGTAACCAACAGCATAACAGTGGACAGAAGGGTGGAACAGATACCGTCGATGTACTGTAATAAAAAGCATCACGGTTGTTAGTGCAAATGATTTTAGCAATTTTACAGTAACTTCAACACCGACCAATGATGTGACAGCTTGTGCCCCAATTTCAGTATCTTTGCTAAACCGCCCCTCCTCTGCCTTGCGAGTACCATTGCGACTACAGGTAATGACTGTGCAGTACGTCCGTTCATTCTTAATTCTCAAACATATACATCATCAAAGCATACAAGACAGCGATTACATATTTCTAAAACCTCGAGAATAATGGGTAATTTACGAACTGTCACTATGCGGATGAGAGTCACAAGACATTCTCGCATTCTTAGGATAAAGTTAGAGGCTGAATGACTCCCTTGCACTGTCTTTGACCAACCCGCTCTGCAGCACAGTTTCCGATTTAATCTGCAGCTGACCATGAGTAGACCACTACATTCTGCGTCTCATTATTGAATGGAGTCTGCCGAGTGTGCACCCATCCAAGTGCACAAGATTTCTCCAGATGCGCATGTCGAGGAGGTTAGCACCCCTTATCAGTGTATAGTATAAGACTTGAAAGTGTTGTGATGTAACAGCAGACGGTTGATAAGAACAAGAGATGGGTGGTTTTTATGCATGATGGAGCTCCCGACAGAAGGAGTTAGAAGCATTTTACGTAAATCAATTAAGCTATCAATTCTAAAGTATTGTTCTAGCGTCTGGGATAAGTACCAGGAGGGTATTGGTAAGAGAGAACATAAACACACGCACTCCTAAGGCTACATGGTTCTGCACTTAAAACAGACTACAATGTTAGATCGTTTCAGTTTCTGATCTATTAGTCA
Source organism: Schistocerca nitens (assembly GCF_023898315.1). Taxonomy (NCBI): domain Eukaryota; kingdom Metazoa; phylum Arthropoda; class Insecta; order Orthoptera; family Acrididae; genus Schistocerca; species Schistocerca nitens. The sequence goes on along the minus strand of NC_064617.1, from coordinate 922,675,762 downwards.
TGTGGAATGCAATGCTGTTAATATTCTAATGTAAGAAATACAGGGTGATTCAAAAAGAATACCACAACTTTAGGAATTTAAAACTCTGCAACGACAAAAGGCAGAGCTAAGCACTATCTGTCAGCGAATTAAGGGAGCTATAAAGTTTCATTTAGTTGTACATTTGTTCGCTTGAGGCGCTGTTGACTAGGCGTCAGCGTCAGTTGATGCTAAGATGGCGACCGTTCAACAGAAAGCTTTTTGTGTTATTGAGTACGGCAGAAGTGAATCGACGACAGTTGTTCAGCGTGCATTTCGAACGAAGTATGGTGTTAAACCTCCTGATAGGTGGTGTATTAAACGTTGGTATAAACAGTTTACAGAGAATGGGCGTTTGTGCAAAGGGAAAAGTTCTGGACGGCCGAGAACGAGTGATGAAAATGTAGCACGCATCCAGCAAGCATTTGTTCGCAGCCCAGGAAAATCGACTCGCAGAGCTAGCAGAGAGCTGCAAATTCCACAATCAACTGTATGGAGAGTCCTACGTAAAAGGTTAGTTATGAAACCTTATCGTCTGAAATTGGTTCAAGCACTGTCTGCAGCTGATAAGATTAAAAGAATCGATTTCTGTGATTTTATCCTTGCTCAAATGGAAACAGATGAATCTTTCGTTTCAAAGATTGTGTTTAGTGATGAAGCAACTTTCCACACTAACGGGAAAGCCAACCGTCACAATGTCTGTATATGGGCACTGAGAATCCGCGGGAAACAACTCAGTATGAACGTGACTCGCCTAAGGTGAACGTTTTCTGTGCCATTTCAACCAATAAAGTTTTTGGTCCCTTTTTCTTCGAAAGTGCTACTGTAACTGGACTACAGTATCTGGAGATGTTAGAGAATTGTCTGTTCCCTCAGCTCGAACAAGAAGCACAACAATTCATATTTCAGCAGGATGGAGCGCCACCACATTGGCACTTATCTGTCCGTAACTACCTGAACGTCAACTACCCGAGGCGATGGATCGGCCGCCAGGCAGCCCGTGACAGAGCACTTCATCACTGGCCTCCAAGAAGCCCTGATCTTACCCCTTGTGATTTTTTCTTATGGGGGTATGTTAAGGATATGGTGTTTCGACCACCTCTCCCAGCCACCATTGATGATTTGAAACGAGAAATAACAGCAGCTATCCAAACTGTTACGCCTGATATGCTACAGAGAGTGTGGAACGAGTTGGAGTATCGGGTTGATATTGTTCGTGTCTGGAGGGGGCCATATTGAACATCTCTGAACTTGTTTTTGAGTGAAAAAAAACCTTTTTAAATACTCTTTGTAATGATGTATAACAGAAGGTTATATTATGTTTCTTTCATTAAATACACATTTTTAAAGTTGTGGTATTCTTTTTGAATCACCCTGTATATTTCCAGCGCATAACACTCGTCCTTCTTACAGGTTTCTCTACGATAAACTGTGCTAACAAACCACAAAAAGAAAAAACTACTTCCATAAAATAGCGGTTCTGTGTGATACCTGCACAATATAGTTTTCCAGAGATGTATAGTGTCTATATAAAATGATCATTAGTAACAGAGAATACCTCTTACAAGGAAACAGATAAACGCATAGCAGCGGCGTCCAACATATGAAATTACACGTCATGCCGCCACTAACTCTGCAAACAGCACCTCTGTCAAGCAGATGTATACATGGGGATTGCAGTGTCTCACAAACACCTATCTCTAACTTAGAATCGTCTTAGTTATGAAAATGGAGTCTCGATTTTATACCCAAGATGCGACAGGGGAATGGAGGACGTCGCATAAATCTACGTTTGATTAGAGGAATGTATTGAAACAGGATGGTTTCCTTTCATCACATGTGAGATGGAAGTCCTCTGATGACCGAGAGGTTTACTGTTAACAATCGCAAGTAGACAGTGCCCTAAGACACTCAAAGAACACATGATTGTATAAGAGTCAAACGCATGCTATGTCACACAACTGATGCATCCTGACAGAACAGTGAAAAAAATGGTTAAGTGACTTGCAGCAACATCTCCCTCTCTCTCTAGAATGCATCGTCAGACTACCATTTAATCAAACCTCGTTACAAATCCATCTCTACCGATCACTCCATACACTCTCTGTCATCCTGTAACATAGAAGCAAGTAAGTTCAGAGGCAGATGGTTCTCTGTTTTCCAGGAAAGCATCAAAGACAGCAGTCAATTCATGTGTATCACTATTACTTCAATAGATATACAGTAGAATCCTGCCTCGACGAAAAAAATGACTGATTTTCTGGTTCCTGATGCTTTCATGTCAACGTTTTTTCGTTTTCCTCTTGCTGCTGCGTACTTGTTCCCAAGTACAAGAATTCTTCTGCACCAACCAGAAGACACGCAAGTACATACTCAATTTCCCCACATTTTGGTATATTATCTGTAACTTTATCGAGTTTATGTCACCACCATCCATGCGATCATGACATCACTTATCGTTCTGTATTCTAAAATTGCTTGTAAATGCAGTACATTTGCCAACAGCTAGGGTAGAAGCAGTGTTCGATTTGTGCTTTTACCAGTGGGGGGGATGTCTTAGGGGGTTAGTATAATTATATATCTTACTAGCTTGGACCATGGCGTTACCCATGGTTAAACAGTTATTTATAAATAGATGTTAATGCCGAAACTCACTATTCACGCGTAAGCACTGTCAGAAAAGCCATCCCTTGTTATATCTTTAAAAGTGCTTTATAGGTAAAGCTTATTTACAAAATCATCTACATACAGATATACGAGGGGAATTCAAAAAGTAAAGGCATATTTGTGAAAAGCTGTACTTATTCTGATGATAGAAAACTGAAACATGCGTTATTTTTCTACATAACCTCCCTGGACTTCAATGCAGTTTTCCGGACGTTTTACGAGTTTTTTCACTTCATCAGAAAATACGTTTATCGGTTGGATCTGTAACCAATTTTGCACCGCAGCAATGACGTCGTCACTTTCAAATCTTCTTCCTTGTAATGCTTCTGTTAAGGGTCCAAACATGTGAAAATCGCTTGGAGCCAGGTCTGGACTGTATGGTGGATGTTCCAGCACCTCGAATCTCAACTCCTTTATTGCGTCGGCTGTCCGTTTGGCAGAATGTGGGCGAGCGTTATCTTGCTGCAGGATGACACCTCTTCGCAGTTTTCCACGACGTTTGGATCTGATGGCAGGTTTTAGTTTCGTACGCAACACATCACATCCACCATACAATACAGACCTGGCTCTAAAGCCTCGTTTACGCTGGGGCGACGTCTTGCAACATTGCGGCAAACTACGGAAATGTGGCGTGCGTCGTCTTGTCGTTTAGTTGTAAATGTTTTGAAATGCTTACCTACTACATAACACTTTTTCAAAATTAATAAGCATACATATTAATAGTAAGACTGTATTAAAAACTTTCAGTGTTTGGCTCCACAAATTTTAATTATATGTAAAGTTTTACTCCAGTGTGTGGGAAATAAACATCCCAGGTTGAGATGCATAAACTAAAACCAGAGGAGGGGATGGTCTGATGCAGAGGGGGGGGGGGGAAATCCCCTCCATCCCCCCCTGCAAATCGCACACTGGGTAGAAGCACTATGGTTCTGGTCAATCAGCATAGTATAGCACTGTACTCGAATGTATCTAGTCACCTCCACCTACATACTTTACTGTTGCAGTGCGCTTGCTGTGTTTTCTGTATGTCTATGTCTGTGCATGTGTCGCCTCTCAAAAAATGGTTCAAATGGCTCTGAGCACTATAGGACTTAACATCTGAGGTCATCAGTCCCCTAGAACTTAGAACTAATTAAACCTAACTAACCTAAGGACATCACACACATCCATGCCCTAGGCAGGATTCGAACCTGCGACCGTAGCAGTCGCGCGGTTCCGGACTGTAGCGCCTAGAACCGCTCGGCCACCGCGGCCGGCTGTCGCTTCTCAATCAGCCTTCACCTGTAACCCAGTGGATACATCACAGAACCTCTGACATGGCATCGAGATAGAATGCATGAGAAATACTAGAGAAATATCTATATCTAGTGGCAGCATGAGGGAGTTGTAAATACCGACTTCACACCACGTTCCTTAGCCGAATCACTTTCTAAATTAGGTGATTTTATTGCGAGGTTGCATCGTTGGCGACGTGTAACCTCACTGTTGTCAGATAATGTACAATCTGGCTATCACTGTCTATACTCAGAGTCGCAGTATTTGTCTGGAAAGGCCACATCATTCGGATATTTGTGTGTGCCAGTAGAACCAAGACCAATTGTGACAGTAACATTGTCATTGCGACCGTGTTTTTAACACTGGTGGCTTTTAAGTCGATTACGCCTCTCTTTCTAAGACACAGTGGCAAAAGTGGCACCACTCGCAAGAAAAACTTATGAGACATGTCCACCCATCGCTGATTCTCACTCAGTATTGTTTCATATCGCCAGCAATCAGTTATTGGCGAAGTATTATACCCAGTAGTAGGGGACGCATGATGGACTCACCTTGAGCATCAGACTTATAAAGTATGCATGTGTGTATGTTCAGACAGGTGCAAAGAAAATGACTATGTCCTGTTGTAAGGAAGGTATGGATTTGATGTGGAATACTCCGATAGCAAGGGTCATGAAAGATTTTTTTTAACTTGGAAAAGTAAGTCAACTAATAAGAATGGTACACATATCTCTATTTCCAGAGCCACTGCCTTCAGTTGGGGGTATTTCCGATACTTCACTCACTGTCGAATGTCGTCCAATTGAGACCACGATCGTAGTATTTAATTGTAAGTACAGAGATCAAATATATATGTAGTTGGTTTCCTAGGACGATCCTGACTAGGTGTCCATTGTGTGCGGCGGCGGTGGCCTGTGGTGGGAATGATTCATGTTTCCCACTAACAGCAGGAGCCATCCAAATCGAAAGACCGGTTGGGGTACGGGAATGTAGCTGACCTAAGCGTGTCGCCGTCTAGATGGCTGAATAGCAAACTAATACTCAGTATGTGCTGGACAGCCTTCGTCATCTTGTGTGTTCTCAATGGAAATTTGAGAAGATTCAATATGGATGTGTGTTTGCACTGGACCATTATTCCCTCCCTCGTAAATTGTCCGACTGACTGTTCCTGTGCATTTCCCGCCTTTATTTCGTTTGTGGTGTGCACATCAAGCATGTGAAAGACGGGTGGAAGACACATTTGCTTTTCCTTTAGACATGAGAAACACCTTAGTTGACTTCGTGAATTATAAGGATGATTTGGAAGCTGTTATATCACTGACATCACTATTCGTGAGTGGAAATATCAGTTTCCTCTATTTTTTCGTGTTTTTACCTCTAGATTTTCACAGATAGGATAAGTTTCTAGTTATTCAATGGTTTACAGCACCCTGCTCCTAGCTTAAGTTTTGGGTTTCTAGAGAAATAATTTCCAGTCTACATTTTTGGAAATATACTGTGCAAGCGATACTGCTATGGAAGCGATAATGCTATGTGCTTGAAATCGAGAGGTATCGCGTAAATGGTATAATATTCTGGCAAACCATGTGAAAATACACGTGTTCTTGTAATCCCAGAGTCTGGAGATAAGTAAAGAAAGCAAGAAGCTAGCAGGACAGGGCCAGAAACAGTGATGCCTTTGTGCCAAGGGGAACTGACCCAGCCTTTGAACAACACTCTTTGCGGTATATGTATGAGTGTCTGGTGGTCGCTAGCTATATGCAGGATGCAGAAGTGATGATTTTGTATGGTGCAGGATATGAGTAGTGTGTTTACTACATCAGTATGGTACGTGGAGATCAGTTTCACACTGAAATATTCAATCTTCCATTATCAGTGGCAGAGCAGTGTAATTGAGGAAGTGTCTTTCCAGATGCGATAATCTGTAGAGCACTTTTGCAGGGTTTAACTGTAAATGCAATATAGCGATCTGTACAAAATAGTTTTGCCGCTGAAGGCTCGCCCGCAGAAGAAAATGGCGGACAGTGCTCCCACGCCGGCAGCAGCAGCACTTTGGTGGGTAAATTCAGCAAAAGCCAGTCAGAATGCTCCATTCGTTCACAAGACATCCTTTATGCTGGGATATAGGAGGCTCTACAGACTGGTTCAAAAAAGATGGGGGCAAGGTACCTAGGAAAGTTCTGCGAATAAGGTGATGTATTCGTTGTTCAAGTGTTCAAAGAGAAGTTGAAGCAGACCATCCATCTCCGGCTTGATGCTGTCCCTCATCTGCCACTGTGGCATTCGGACATCTCCAGACAATTAACTGTAGGACACCGAAAATTCCAGTCACGCTACGCAAACATCTTGCGTCTATGCATCAGCCATACTCGGCAGGTAAACACATGCAAACAGCTGACACGTCTTGCATGTGGGACAGGATGTCCTGTTAGGATCGCTAGGAAGATTGCATCCTGTGTTATTCTGGGAAGCATTGCAACAGATTTCTTTAGTGTGTCCAGAGGGAGACTTGGCTGGTATTTACAGAGACATGATCTCAGTATACACTGACAACCACAACTTGCGATGGTGAGGCACTAGGCAAACATCTTTTGCTCCACACTTGACCTGCCGCATGTGTCTGCAATGGTGAATACATGCACACTGAGATGCATCTCGGATGTGGGACCGGCTTGAGTGCACTGCCTTCTGGGCTCTGTAGGGAATAGTTCACTGATTTCTTGTGGTCGAATTTCTTAACGATAGTTCGAAAGCGTTGTTACTTACAATGAGTGAGTGTGGAGTGCATTATTTTCGGCTGTTTAAGCATTGTGAGCGTGTTTGCAGAGTGTTATACATGCATTAATTTGCCAATTTTACGTGTTGTTTTCGTGTCTGTAAATCAGTGTACTGCATTTTTTCGGTAATTTACAAGTAGTTTGCAGGTCTGCAGGCTACTTATTTTCACCCAAAGCTCGTCATGGCGAGTGTTTTGTATCAGTGTAATAAATAAACTATGTGAAAGCCATGCCTAAATAAATTGTTCCTACTTCCCACTGAAAATAAATAAAGTACATTCCTTCCTCTCTAACAGCCTAGCACAGAGTGAGTCCTTTCCCCAAACTGCCATGGGACGAAAGTGCCCTCTGGTTGCAGTACTGTGTACTAGGTCAGTTGGACTCCAGACCTCATGGTGAACACACTGGATGGAGCTACTGCCTACGACAACTCAAATTGTTTAAATAAACACTGCATGTAAAATAAAGACTTACGTCCATCCTGTCCAGTAGTCCAGTGCAGACTGGGTCCTTTTCCCGCCAGTTCCAAGGAAGAGGTGGCGGTCAGATGACTTAGGTTAGTGGAAGTAGCCGAAGTGACCTATTTTCCCCCCAAAATTTAGGTTAGTGGAGGTAGTCCAAATCACCTATTTTCCCACTAAAATTTGAACTTCCCGCCATTTCTGAGGGAGCGGGGGAAGTGAGAGGAAGGGGTTAGGTTAGTGAAGGTAGCCAAATCGACATTTTCTCGCCAAAATTTGAACTTCGCGCCATGAGGTCATTGCGACATTGCCACGTCTGTTGCCGCCATCTTGAATTAATTTGGCAACAATGCAACATGGGGCGATGCTCTCTTTGCCCCAATACTCATATGTATTTTCACTTGCTTTTCCAGAATATCATACCATTTACGCAATAGCTCTCAACATCAAGCATATAGCAGTTTCCTACTGATCACTTGCACCGTATAATTCCGAAGATAATAAATGGAAATTATATCTCTAGAAACTCAATACTTTAGCAAGGTGCAGCGAGGTGTAACATGCTGCAAACCATTGAGTAACTAAAAACTTCTCCCATCTGTGAAGATCTTTATGTGAAAACTCGAAAAAAATAGAGAAAACTGATAGTTTCACTCATGAATACCTATGTCAATGATATAACAGATTCAAAATCATACTTTTACTGTAAAAAGTCATCTAAGGTGAATCTCATGTCTAGAGAACCAGCAAATGTGTCTTCCACCCGTCTTTTGCCATCTAGATGCTCACAACACACATTACAATTGGTGTTCTTACAAATCAAATAAAGATGGGAAATGTAAAGAAGCAGTCAACCGGACAATTTACGTGGGAGGGAATAATGGTCCAACAAAAACACACATTCATATAGAATCTTCTCAAATTTCCACAGAGAACATGTGCGATAAAGAAGGCTGCCCAACACGTACTGACTATTAGTTCACCAGTCAGCTGTCTAGAGGGTGACACAGTTAGGTCAGTTACATTCCTGTACGCCAGCTAGCCTCTCCATTCCGACGGCTCCCACCATAAGCTGGATACGTCAATCGATACCCCCACAGGGCATTGCTGACAAGTACTCCTTGCACATCTGGCGCCACAAAAGCGATTCTAGGTGTGGTGGGTGGAATCTCAGACAAAATGGATCTCATTTCTGGGCCCGATTTTAAGAAGTCATGGCCTTGTCACAGTAGCTGATTTATACACTATGTGATCAAAAGTATATGGACACCACCAAAAACAAGTTTTTCATATTAGGTGCATTGTGTTGCCACCTACTACAAGGTACTCCGTATCAGAAACCTCATTAGTTATTAGACATTGTGAGAGAGCAGAATGGGGTGCTCCGTGGAACTCACAGGCTTCGAACGTGGTCGCATGATTGGGTGTCACTTGTTTCATACGTCTGTATGTGAGATTTCCACACTCCTAAACATCCGATGTAATAGCAATTTGAAGTGGAAACGCGAAGGGATACGTACAGCACAAAAGAGTACAGGTCAACCTCGTCTGTTGACTGACACAGATCGCCGACAGTTGACGAGTGTCGTAATATGTAATAGAGACACATCTATCCAGAGTATCACACAGGGATTCCAAACTGCATAAGGACCCACTGAAAGTACTATGACAGTTAGGCAGGAGGTGAGAAAACTCGGATTTCAAGGTCGAGCAGCTGCTCATAAGTCACGCATCACATCGGTAAATGGCAAACGATGCCTTGCTTGGTGTAGGGAGCATACAATTGACCAGTGGAAAAACGTTATATGTAGTGATGTATCACAGTACGCAATGTGGCAATCCGATGTTAGTGTATGGGTATGGCGAATTCCTGGTGAACATCATCTGCCAGCGTGTGTAGTGCCAACAGTAAAATTCGGAGGTGGTGGTGTTATGGTGTGGTCGTGTTTTCCATGGAGGGGACTTGCACCCCTAGTTGTTTTGCATGGCACTATCACAGTACAGGCCTACACTGATGTTTTAAGCAACTTCTTGCTTCCCACAATTGGAGAGCAATACAGGAATGGGGACTGCATCTTTCAACACGATCAAGCACCTCTTCATAATGCACAGCCTATGGCGGAGTGGTTACATGATAATAACATCCCTGTAATGGATGGCCTGCACAGAGTCCTGACCTAAATCCTATAGAACATCTTTGGGACGTTTTTGAACGTCGACTCCATTCCAGGCCTCACTGACAGGCATCAATACCTCTCCTCAGTGTAGCACTCCGTGAAGAATGAGCTGCCATTCCCCAAGAAACCTTCCAGCACATGATTGAACGTATGCCTGTGAGAGAGGAAGCTGTTTTCAAGTCTAAGGGTGGGCCAAATTATATTGAATTCCAGCATTACCAATGGAGGGCGCCACTAACTTATAAGTAATTTTCAGTCAGGTGTCCCGGTGCTTTTGGTCACATAGTGTACATTCAAGACCCGGATAATACTGAGTGACAAGTGGTGTGCTCAAAAGTTGTTTTTTGGAGAGATCAGCAGTACCAGGATTGGATGTGATGGCCCGGGAAATCTGCCTTCGAACTAGGCTGGTGGGGCAATTATGTCCAGTGATGACTAAGGTGACAATGGTGGTGTATTGCTGTAAGGATTCTGCATGCAACGAATGCCAAAGCTGTACGGGAGGGAACGTTTGACATGGAAAGGATGGCAACTGTCAAAATGTACGTACTGTTATTTGTTAGTAGGTTTGCACAAAAATGTGTAACTGGCCTTTTTTGAGAATGAGATCAACATCAAGGAAAGTGCCATGGGTTTTGGAATAGTACCATGTGAAATGTAATTGGGAGAAGGTATTTAAAAATTCCAGGAATTTTAACAGGTCAGCCTCACCATCTGTCTATATGGCAAAGCTATCATCAATGTATCTAAACCAAACAGTGGGCTGAAGGCTTATTGATCCCATGAAAGCACCCTCCAATCGGCACATGAAAAAGGTGGCACAGAAAGAAGCCATCCTAGTTCCAATGGTCTTACCCCTGAGGTGTTAGTAAGTCTGTCCCTCAAATGTGAAGTATTATTTGGTAACTATAAAGTTACTGAGCGAGGTGGCGCAGTGGTTAGCACATTGGACTCGCATTTGGGAGGACGACGGTTCAATCCTGCGTCCGGCCATCCTGATTTAGGTTTTCCGTGATTTCCCTAAATCGTTCCAGGCAAATGCTGGGATGGTTCCTCTGAAGGGGCACGGCCGACTTCCTTCCCCGTCCTTCCCTACTCCGATGAGATCGATGACCCCGCTGTTTGGTCTCTTCCACCAAACAACCCAACCCCAACCTGCATCAGTGCCTCAAGCATCAGTGACTCAACTATAAAGTTGATTAAGGTGAGCAGGAAGGATGTTATAGGTTTGCAATCAGGTGGGCACTGACTGAGGAAATATTCAGCAGCAGACAGACCACGTACATGGGGGATGATGGTATAGAGGGAGATGGCATAGGTGGAGACAAACAAGGTGTGTGATGGGAATGGTATGGGCACAGATTTCGGATGATCTAGGAAATTGTCGGTGTTTTTAATATAGTAGGAAGGCTTTGCATATGAGTTTCCCGTGCTGATCAATCAAGGCAAATGTATGCTTGGTGGATGCTTTGAAGCCAGCAACTATAGAAAGGCCAGGATGACTGGGTTTGTGAATCTTAAGAAGAAGGTAAAAGGTGGGGAAGGGGTTCCTCTGAGTGGGGCAAGGAGTTCTGTGGATCCAGGTGTTACTCCTCGTGAGGGGCCAGAGGTTTTAAGGAGGTACTGCAGGTCAGTTTGAATCACTGTTGGAAAGGTTTCGGGATTGGGTTCAAAATTATACTTATGGTTGAAAGTAGGTCCTTCACCAAAGCAGCATGATAAGCAGGTTTAGGGCTGAAAGTGAGATCCTTGGATAATACAGATAATTCAGGATGGGAGAGTGCTTTAAATGAGAAGTTGAGAACACTCTGCTGTTGTGACTAGTTCTTGTGATTACAAGATTGTGGGAGGCAGTGGTGAAGGTTGGCCAAGCTCAGATTTTAAGAGGTGGGTGTTGGCTAATGGTGTGGCTGTTTAGGCAGTGGCAGAAGAACAGGAAGGGAAACACCACTATTGAGGTAGTTCATGAGAATGTGGGATAGCTTTTTGTGGTGAAATCTGGCATGTTGTTGCAGTTTGATGTTGGCTTGCCGAATAATATCATTTAAGGAAACATGAGGGGCACATAACTGCGAGATTTTGTAAAAGGAGAGAAGTCTGGTGGAGTGAAAATTGGCAGATGAGGCATATATGCCTCATCCGCCATCTCATACAAACTGAGCTTGGCCAAGATCCTCGACATCCCACAGCCTTCACAACTGCCTACCAGACCAAGAATAATCCATACTCACAAGAACTGTTACAACAGGAGAGTATTTTCAATCTCTCGTCAAAAAGCCCTCTCCCCTCCTGAATTATCTGCAGTATCCAAGGGTCTCGATTTCAGCCATAGACCTGCATTCAATCATGATGCTTTGGTGAAGGACCTACTTTCCTTCACACATAACTTCAACTTTGAACTCAATACCAAAATCTTTCCAACAGTAAACCTGACATTGAACACTGCCTTGAACATCTCTGACCATGATCCCAACTTGATTCACTACCACTGCCTCAGTATCATCCCTTACAAGTCTTCCAAAAATTCCTCTCATCCAGAATTGCAATCCTTCCTCAGGTCCCAACAACATGACCCTAACCTGTCCTAACTCCAGGCTCTGCTTTCCCTAAAAGCTGATGACTCCATCATTATTCTCCCAGCAGACAGAGCATCAATTACTGTGATACTTCACCGAAAGAAGTATGTTAGTGAAGGTCTATACCAGCAGTATGACACCCCTACACACAGCATGTGCCATCAAAATCCCATTCCTGTGATTCAAACTGATATGCTGCCCCTCCTTAAAGCCTCAAGCCCCTCACAAGGACTAATACCGCAATCCATAGAACTTCTTATCCCACACAAACAACACCCCCACCTCCTGTTTTACCTTCTTCCTAAGATCCACAAACCCAATCATCCTGGCCTTCCTATAGTTGCTGTCTTCAAAGCACCCACTGAACGTATATGTGCCTTAGTTGACCAGCACTTGGAACTCACAATACAAACATTTCCCTCCTGTATTAAAGACACCAGTCATTCCCTAGAACATCTAAAATTCGTGCCCATTCAACTCCCATCACACAGCTTGCTTGTCACCACTGATGCCATCTCCCTCTATACCATCATCCCATATGTGCTTAGTCTGTCTGCTGCTGAACATTTCTCAGGCAGTGCCCCATGATTCCAAACCTATAACATCCTTCCTGCTCACCTTAATCCCTTTATACTTACCAACAAGTACTTCAGCTTTCAGGGACAGACATACAAACATATCAGGGGTAAGGCCATGGGAACCAGGATGGCTCCTTCCTATGACAGCTTTTTCATGTGTTACTTTGTGGGTGCTTTCATGGGATCAATAAGCCATTAGTCTCTGGTTTGGTTTAGAGATGTTGATGATATCTTAGTCACATAGTCAAATGGTGAGGCTGACCTGTTAAAATTCCTAGGATCTTTAAATACCTTCCCCCAATTGAACTTCACATGGTCCTATTCCAAATAGCATGCCACTTTCCTTGATGTTGATCTCGTCCTCAACGAAGGCCAGCTACACATTTCTGTCCAAACCTACAAACAAACAACAGTACTTACATTTTGACAGCTGCCGTCCTTTCCATGTCAAACGCTCCCTCCTGTACAACCTTGGCATTCAAGGCAAACATATTTGTTTGCATGCAGAATTTTTACAGCACTACACTATTATTCTCACCTTAGCCTTCACTGGATGTAGTTACCCCACCAGACTTGCCCAAAAGCAGATTTCTCGGGCCATCACATCCAATCTTAGTACTGCTGATCTCTCCAAAAAACAACTTCGGAGCACACACTTGTAACTCAGTATTATCCTGGTTTTGAACTTATAAATCAGTTACTTTGACAAGGCCATGACTTCCTAAAATAAAACCCTGAAATGAAATCCATTCTGTCTGAGATTTTGCCCACCACACTTAGAATAACTTTTGCATCGACCTCCCAATCTCGACAATATTCTTGTCAGACCATATGTTGCTCCTGCACCTATCTCCCTACCCTTTGGCTCCTACCCCTGTGTCTGTCCCCACTGCAAGATTTGCCCTATGCATCCTCCTACCACCACCTATACCAGCCCTGTAACTGGCAAAACATACACCATCAAAGGAAGAGCCACCTGTAAAACTCACATCATATACCAGCTGTTATATAAACACTGCATGATTACCACCAATTTATCAGTTAGGATGAATGGGCCTAGGCACAGGGTGTATACTGGCAACATACAATATCCTGCTGCACAGCGTGCTCTACAACAAGACAGTCATGACCTCGATGCCTGTTTCACCACATGCACCATCTTGATTGTTCCCTCATACATCAGCTTCTCAGAACTCTGCAGCAGGGAACTAGCTCTACAACATGTACTTGGTTCTTCCCACCTACCTCGCCTTATTTTATTTAATTTTTTCCATCTCAGCATTTTTTCACAGTAACTACTCATTTCCTCACTCTGTTTCAGTTATCTACATACTTCACTTTCTGACTTGTCTATTTTTCACTGTACCCTTCCCACCTCTGTTACATACAATGCACTTAGCTTTTCACTTTTATTCACTCATGCCCGATGTTTTTGCAGTAATTTTTCTCTTGCATATTGTCCTGTCTTCCACCTTTAAGCTCTCAGGTTTTCAAATCTTGTCCAGTGCAGTCTCTAACAATCAGTCTTTCCTTCTCATCCCATCTGGTAAGTCACTCCTGACTCGTGGTTCTGGGTGACTTTTCCAAAATCTACCCCTTTTATCTAGATCTCTCTAGGCCTTTTCCTTCACCCTCTTTCCTTCCCCTTCAATCCTTCTGCCAGAAGAAGGAGCCAGTGGCTCTGAAAGGTCGCATAAGTATAACATTCCTTTATGCATCTGTTCTCCTGCCATTGCTTGGTAAGTTGATTTTTTTTTATCTATCCAGTTACTTTAGATTCAAATATGATGTTAACGTGTCATGTTGACAGAATGACTGGGGAAGGAAGAGGAACCACACTTTGGTAAGGCTCTGCAGCAGGAGGGGAATCAGTGGCTCTGTCGGGTGCACGCCAGAGCATTGCTCCAATGCTCAGGATAGCAGACACTCCTTGTGCCTCCCTCCATCTCCACCGCTCACCAATTAACTCTATGGCTGGAATGTAGCCTCTGTGGGTGAAGAACTGGATTTTGTGCCTGGTTCGAGACTAGAAAATAAGAGCCGATTGCCAGTTTCAAACATGACAGTAGATGGTGGTGGGGAGGTTTATACACACCTGTAAATGATTATCCTTCACCGAGGCAGGAGAATAGATTATTTTAGATTTAAAATTTTTGTGTACTGTATAATTCTCTCAGGTTGTCACGAAGCAAGCTGGGATATTTTTACTTCCCCTCTTGTTTTGCCATCTGCATCCTTAAAATTCATTTTTTTATGAAACTTCCTGGAAGATTAAAACTGTGTGTCGGACCAAGACTTGAACTCGGGACCTTTGCCTTTCACAGGTAAGTGCTTTACCAACCGAGCTACCCTAGCATGACTCACAACCTGTCCTCACAGCTTTAATTCTGCAAGTACCTTGTCTCCTACTTCCTCTGTTGGTAGAGCACTTGCCCACAAAAGGCAATGGTCCCAAGTTTGAGTCTCGGTCCACCATACAGTTTTAATCTGCCAGGAAGTTTCAAATCAGTGCACACTCCACTGCAGAGTTAAAATTTCATTCTGGAATCATTTTTTCATGACTGACTAATTACTGTTAATATAGGTGAGTATAAACTGCATTTTCATAAAAGAGGAAGGCTGGCCCTCAGTTTTAAAGAATATAACACCATATCTAATTCTGGGCTTAGTTTTATGTATGTAATCGATTTTTTAAATTTATTTTGACTATCCCTAGTTAATACTTTCATTGTAGGGCAAAATCAGTGATTGTTTCACAACTTAAATTATATTGTTGATGTATAAACAAATATGGATTCTGTAATAATTGTAAACATTTGGAGGAACAACTAATAGTATTCGTAAAGGACCTATTTGGCTCTATTCAAAAATCTGTTAGCAAAGCCAACCCTTAATTAATTCCAAGCTAATTGTCAGTTTCGTCAAAAGTATTGTTTGCGTAACTATAAACATTAATTTCAGCATTTAAACAAATAATTCGGCTTAACCCTTGTAGCAGGAGAAACTGTTAAAAAGGACCAATTTTTCGATTTATTCAGTTAATTTAATGAGTTAAGTTTTAATTGTAATTTCTGTACATTAAACATCGAACAATGGGTAGTTTCAGTGCCTATTATTGTGAGGATATATAAGGGCCCAATTTTTGATCCTGAGATAGTCAGTCCATGGCCGAGTTTCAGACACGGGATTCGTATTGGTTATATCAAATACAATGCATCAACTTAACTGCGAAATAAGTGCTACACCAACAGGCCGTGTGTTAAAGAAATGACAGTGTCTGTTCAATTTATTTGAAAGACTGTAAAATGTGTGGTTAGGCTTTTACTGCTTGTAGATGTTCAACAGTAAACTATTGCAGCAGTATCTGGATGTTTGCCTGCAACCTATTAATGAGGCTTATCGAAAGTTAAACAATAGTTAACTGGTGATATTAAATGTGTATATTGGGGAATTGTAAACATTGAAAGTAAAGAACTGCAAAACGCAAATGTGCACCTGTTGGCTACATCATTTAAAGTACTCATTGTTGAAATTCTACCCACATTTTTCAGCCAGTATAAGCAATGCAGTACATCAACACCGAGGACAATTAACGAGGAAATAAAACAGGAGAAACTCACAAGGTGCAAATATTTCTATGGTGTTTCACTGCTCTGTTGTGCCACAGGAATAACTGCCACTGCCTAAGGTGTAAAACATTAAAAAAAAAATTGAACATTGTGTATCATAAGTGAGACTCATGAAGTAAACAGTATTTACAAAGAAAAACAAAAATGAGCCTCACTGGGGTACACGACTAGTACATGACATCATCAACATATACAGATGCCCTACCAGCTGGAATCAAATTTTTTGGTGTTGACCAACCCAAATTCAGAAAGTGTCTAAAACATTATCTACAAAAGTTGTCCTCCTCTATATAAGAATTTTTTGGCTACCTATAATACTGTATAAATTATATGGTATCACTGATGATCCATATACTGCATCTTAAAACCAGTGAGTACTGTTAACATACTAGAAGAGCACCTTCTAATGTCCTACCTATAATACAAATATTGATAAATAACTGATGAAATAAAGGTCATGTACAATTCTGTTGGAGAAAGTTTACCTGAAATAGAATTTTTTCAGTTAGTTGCAGGATAAGATGCCTAGAACAATTTTTGTTAGCACTGTTCATTACACAATGTTCTTAATTAAAACAATACTCATCTTTGTGTTCAACATTGAAGTTTATGTTTCTGTTGGAGCTGCTGGTGTTGCAGCTCACTGTTCAGTAAATTAATTGGAGTTTGATCTTGTCAAGAGGTTCCCTTGGTCTTGAGAGTGTTTAACAACAATATATTAACATCCTTTTTTTAACAGAGTCATCAACAATGCTGATTAGCAGTACTCTCAAAATAACATGAACAAGTATTAAATATAACTTTTTCAAAATGAAACAGCAGAGTCAAATAACTTCCATATGTAGGCAGTGAAGCAGTTGTGATGTTTAAAGCTTTCCCGGCGTACTGATTGTTCCATAAAAACACGGGAGAACTGCCAGATATCAGTGAAGCAGTTATTGAAATGGAGGATATCATGTTTGGCAGCGTGTTCAGCAGCGTGCTCAGCAACAGGGTGGTCCACTTGTTTCTTGGCCACAGTTTGTCAGTGGCCATTCATGTGGACAGACAGCTTGTTGGATGCGATGCCTACATGGAATGCAGCCACTGTTTGCAGCTTAGCTTTTAGACCACATGACTGGTTTCACAGGTAGCCCTGCCTTTGATGGGATACGTGATGTTAGGGACCGGACTGGAGTAGGTGGTGGGGGAAGGATGTATGGGACAGGTCTTGCATCTAGGTCTATAACACGTGTATGAGCCATGAGGTAAGAGATTGGGAGCAGGAGTTGTGTAAGGATGGACAAGTATATTGTGTAGGTTCGGTGGACAGTGGAATACCACTGTGGGAGGTGTGGGAAGGATAGTGGGCAGGACATTTCTCATTTCAGGCCACGACGGGAGGTAATAGAAACCCTGATGGAGAATGTAATTCAGTTGCTCTAGTTCTGGGTGGTACTGAGTTACAAGGGGAATGCTCCTCTGTGGCCAGATGATGGGGCTTTGAGAGTTGGTGGGAGACTGGAAAGATAAGGTGTGGGAGATTTGTTTTTGTACAAGGTTGGGAGGATAATTATGGTCAGTGAAGGCTTCAGTGAGACCCTCAGTATATTTCGAGTGGGACTGCTTGTCTCTGCAGATGCAATTACCACGGGTGGCTAGGCTGTACGGAAGGGACTTGTTAGTATGGAACAGGTGGCAGTTGTCGAAGTGGAGGCATTGCTCGTGGTCAGTAGGTTTGATATGGACTGCGATTCTTTCTGCGGGTGTAAGGTTAGTTCAGCATCTAAAAACTGACCCCGATGTTATAATCTTACCTGCAGACAAAGGCTCCACTACTGTTGTTTTGAACTGCAAGGATTACCTGGCAGAAGTACTTCGCCAGCTGTCAGATACTTGTACCTACAAACCTTGAAACAGTGACCCCATTCCATTAATCCGGCAGGATCTCCAGTCGCTACTCAAATATTAGGCCCATCCCAGAACCTCTCCACAGAGTGCATCTCTCTACTCACCACTACCACTCCCCATACTCCTACCTTCTACATGCTTCCTAAAGTCCATAAATGTAACCACCCAGGATGCCCCATTGTGGCTGGTTACTGAGCCCCCACTGAGAGAACCTCTGCCCTCATAGACCAACACCTTCAACCTATTACCTGAACCAAACCTCCTATATAAAAGATACCAACCATTTCCGCCACTGACTCTCCACAGTTCCTGTCCCTTTACTACACGATGCCTGCTCGTCACAATTGGTGCCAGCTCCCTGTACACTAACATTCTTAATGCCCTTGGCCTTACCACTATCGAACACTACCTTTCCCAACGTCCGACGGATTCCAAACCAACAACCTCCTACCTGGTCGCCATGACCAGCTATATCCTCACCCACAATTACTCCTCCTTTGAAGGCATTACCTACAAACAAATCTGGGGTACAGCTATGGGCACCCGCTTGGCACCACCCTATGTCAATCTATTCATGGGCCATCTACAGGAATCCTTCATAAAAACCCAAAATCCTGAACCACTCACCTGGTTCAGATTCATTGATGACATCTTTGTTATCTGGATCAAAGGTGAGGACACCCTATCCACACTCCTCCAGAACCTCAACTTCTCCCCCATTTGATTCACCTGGTCCTACTCAATCCACCAAGTCACCTTCCTAGATGTTGACCTCCACCTCAAAGATGGCTACATCAGTGCCTCTCTCCACATCAAATATACTAACCACCAGCAATGCTTCCACTTTGACAGTTGCCACCAGGTCCATACCATGAAGTCCCTTCCGTACAGCCTGGCCACTCATAATTGTCGCATCTGCAGTGATGAGCAGTCCCACTTGAAATATATCGAGGGTCTCAATGAAGCCTTCACTGACCGTAATTATCCTCCCAACCTTGTACAAAAGAAATCTCCCATGCCTTACCGTTCCAGTCTCCCACCACCTCCCAAAGTCCCACCGTCCGGCCACACAAGAGGATTCCCCTCATAACTCAGTACCTCCGAGGCCTGGGCAACTGAATTACATCCCCTCTTCCATTACATCTTGTCATGCCCTGAAATGAGAAATGTCCTTCCCACTATAATTCCCACCCCTCCAACAGTGGTATTCTGATGTCCACCGAACCTACACAATATACTCGTCCATCCTTCCACAGCCCCTGCTCCCAATCTCTTACCTCATGGCTCCTACACCTGTAATACGCCTATATCCAAGACCTGTCCCATACATCCTCCCATCAGCTCCTACTCCAGTCTAGTCACGAACATCGCCTATCCCATCAAAGACAGGGCTACCTGAGAAACCAGCCATGTGGTCTACAAGCTAAGTTGCAACCACTGTGCTGCATTCTATGTAGGCATCACAACCAACAAGCTGCCTGTCTGCATGAATGGCCACCGACAACCTGTGGCCAAGAAACAAGTGGACCACACTGTTGCTGAACACACTGCCAAACACGATATCCTTCATTTCAATGACTGCTTCACTGCCTGTGCCATATGGACCCTTTCCAATAACACCAGCTTTTCTAAATTGCACATGTGGGAATCCTCATAACCCTCCTGGCGTCGTGTGTGTGTTTTTTACTGACTAAGGCCTTAATGGCTAAAAGCTTTAATTGTGAGAGTCTTTTTGTTGTGCCTATCTGCAACTCAGCATCTCTGTTATATGGTGAGTAGCAGCTTTCTTCTCATAATATTGTTACATTAAATAAATATTTCAATTTGTCTTTAAATACTCTTACATTACCTGTTTTAGTTATTTCAGTCCAAGGACTGGTTTTATGCAGTTCTACAGGCTATCCTGTTCAAGTCTCTTCATCTGTGGTAACTAACACAGCCTACATCCACCTGAAACTGTTTACTGTAAGGATGCCTTGAACGTTCTCTAAAATTTGTACCCCCCCCCCCCCCCAATACACACACTGAATTACAGTACCAAATTAACCATACACTATGCTTCTTTTAGTCAAGTTGTGCCATACATTTCTTTTCTTAGTAATTCCATGCAGTACCCTGTGTACTCGAATTACTTTACTGAAGTTGTCCTTGGTTTTCCTTCCCTCTTGCTCTATGTACACATTGAATAACATTAGGGATACACTGCAACCCTGTCTCATTCCACTCTCAACTACTGTTCCCCTTTCACACCCTTTGATTCTCCTAACTGCAGTTTAAGTTTCTGTACAAGTTGTAATTAATGTTGCACTCATTACATTTTATTACTGATAACTTCAGAACTTCAAAGAGTGTGCTCTAACCAAAGTTAACTTCAACTGATGACTAGAAGTTAACAACTATTTATTTTGTTATTGTGTTGAGTAACAAACTTGTCAAGTTTGTTCACAATTTTTTAGGAGTTTAGAAGGAAGACCGAGGTTTAGCCTCCAATCAACAATGTCACTAGAGACAGAGCACAAGCTCAGATTGGCTAAGATGGGGCAGGAAATAAAAATTTGCTTTCTGAGAGAAACTGTCATTTAAATTCGCCTGAAATGATTTAGAGGTATCAGAAAAAAAAATCTTAATAAGGGTTCTTGGACAGGGTTGTTTTTTCTTTATTTGGCCTCCAGAATTTGTGCTCCATTTGGCTATCAAAACCACATGTTTACATAAAACAGAGAAAATACAAAATGCATATTTACTGTATTGAAAGCCCAAGACTTCAATGTTTTCAACAATACATTTTTAACAATTAGCACCAATAAACTACACATTTTTGTGTTACCAGTTCACATTACTTCTTACATTTAATCATAAGCGGTACAGATAATTGAAAATATGAATATTATTACAATCTACGGATTTTTCCCTCTACTCTTAAGGAAGTTAACAATCACTTTATAGAGGCAAATGTCTTTTGTAACTCAAAAGAGTACAAGCTGACTGCAGGAGGAAATAACCTATCACTCATCAAAGACTTCAAAAATTCTGATCTTTCACAGTCAAAATTGGGACATAAAACCAATATGTGATTTACATCAGTTTGTGACTCAGAATAACCCTCACGTGCAGGGGAGTCATAAACTGTGATTCTACATACGGGGTGTTCAAAATGCCTCTCCGCAGTGCCATATGATTGTCAGCCTGCGCGTGCCGTATGATTGTTCGCCTGCCTGGGGTACTTCACTTCAAATGGACTCTCCCAACATTCCACTGTTTCGTTTATCTCAGCCAGCGTCAGTAGTATTGTTGGTATATATGTCGTTACGTGTTGATGTGAACGTTTAAGTTTGGTTCCTTTGTTTCGTTTTTGTCACTGTTAAAATGCTAACCATTGACAAACGTGTGTTTTTAGCCGAACAAGTGTTCAAAGCTGGCAGTAAATACAGTTTCAGTTCGTCAAACATTTATTCAATTTTCCCGGAGACAACACTCCCACATCGCGATACTCTGCGAGATCTGATTAACAAATTTCGAAGTACGGGCTCAGTGACAGATGCACCGAGAAGTGGTCGTCCTAGCGTTTTGTCAGGGGATAAACTACTCGATATTTCCGATAAAATGTCCATGAGTCCAAACAAGTCAATAAGAAAACTCGACCAGGAAATGGATGTTAGTGTCGGAAAGGCCCACACAGCTGTAAGGAAAAAATTAGAACTTTTCCCATACAAAGTGACAGTCGTGCAAGAACTGAAAAAACTGATAATGGCAAGAGAGTGCATTATTGTTAATGGTTCAAAAATTTTGTTCAACAAAATGGAAAGGATATTCTTAATGACACGTTTTGAACTGATGAGGCGTGGTTTCATTTATCCGGGTACGTGAACTCGCAAAATTCTCGTAGGTGGAGTAATGCAAATCCATTGTGTATTCATGAGGAACTACATTCTGTGAAAATAGGAGTTTGGACTGCAATTTCTGAACATCGGCTTGTGGGTCCCATATTTTTCAACGAAACAATAAACTCAACGATACTGCAGTGATATTCTGTAGGCCTACTCATTCGTAGGAGAACTTATATTAAGTGAAATACTGAACGGTTAGTTTCAACAAGATGGTGCAACCGCACATACAGCTCGCGTTTCAATGTTACTGCTGCTGATGTTGGCGATCACATAATTTCACAGGGACTTTGGCCTTCTCGATTGACTGACATAACACCACCTGACTTTTTCTTCTGGGGTGCAGCGAAAGCAACTGTCTATAAAAACCGTCCAAAACCCATCGATGAATTGAAAACTGCAATATCCACTTTCACTACTTATGTTACAGAAGAAACGTTACAGCTTGCGTTTGGAAACATGATTAGACTAATTGAATTATTTATTCAATAACCGGGGGGGGGGGGGGTGGGTTTCAACATTTAATGTGAAAATTTGTAAGTAAAAATGAATTTTCAATAAATTAACAACTTGTATTTCACTGAGTTTTATTTCGGTATATTCACTGCGGCATACGGCATGTGCGCCTAACAATCATACAGCACTGCGGAGAGACTTTTTGAACACCCCGTAGATGCTGTGGAAAAGAAGCATGGTTAAAGTAGATTTTAATGATGCTGAAAATGGTAGATCGGCCCAAATGCTTCATCGTAAACCCAGGGACGTGTAGGAATTTGAGATTGTAATATCACATAATATCCACATTTACTTTGTTGTGATGCTTTCCACATTCTTTTCATTGCTGTTTTCTATGTCTCAACTTCTATTAAGTAGTCTGTATACAGCAATTTCAAATTGAGAACAATTCCTGTAGATCCAGCTTGTATCAGTAAGACATGAACTTCCTCATTTTGGTTGTTGCCAGTGTGTGAATGTAGCCACAGCAGACTGATTGATTGATTGGCCTTTCTGTTTACAGCGACTGTATTATAATACTAAATCCAAATCTTTTTTATATATTCCAGCTTCATTGATGAATATTTTTAAGAACACACTGGGAGTTGAACACATTTAATACCTTTACGAAGGAAGCTGAAGATGCAAATTCAATTGCTTCCCAGTATAAAAACTGAAGCACTTTTAGGTAGTTTTGAAGGCTTTACTGACTTGGATATGAGGGCATAACAAGGCATGCCAAATTTACTCACCAAACGGAATTTTAGAGTTCTTGGTACAATCAGGCCACTGAGATTCAATGATACAATTAAATCTGTAATTTACATTAACACTAATCAAGCTTGTCATATTATTATAATAATTTGGTATCTGGCTGCTGTAAAGAAACTTGCACAGAATGTGTGATAGGGCACCAAGAGCCATAGCTCTTGCAGATAGCCGGAGTTTTAGTTGTTCTGTTGGAGGCTGTCAATAGACAGCACTATCTCCAACACCCATGCCTTGAATGAAAAATTTATCTGAGAGCATTTGATGTCAAACGCTTAAGGGTATCTCTTGTATCTCCATTAAAAGGGTATTTGTGGGTCCAAGACATGTTATATTATCTGCGGCCATAGTCCAGTCAGACATAGACTGTTCTTTGACTATTGTACTGATATACCATTGAAGGAATACCAAAAGCTGCCAGCTTGTTCACAAAAATTGGTATCTTCATTTGATCATAAGCCCAGTGGTGTGGACCTTTCTTTTATAAGTTTTATTCTTAGGGGATACCCATGGCACAGGAATACAGATTGTCTGTAATCCCTTTGTCCTTTTTTAAATCCGTATTTACTTCAAGGCCTTAAATTACTATTTTCAAGCCACCATTTCCATTCTCATTTTAACCGTTCACTCCAGCATTTTTGCCATACAAGATGACAAAGCATTTGATCAATAGTTAGAGGCAACATCTGAATCTTTCTCACTTTCCAGAAGAGGAATTATAACTTACGTCTTCCATGTTTCCATCAGGACCTATTTCATTCAATACTGATTAAAAATAAATAAAAACAAATATTTTCCTTTTCTGTAGGCAGATTTTCAAACACAGAATAATGAATAGGATCAATACAAGGACAGGTGCCACTCGATGATTTAACAGTGACATTTAGTTGTTCTTTAAAGAACGGACAATGCAAGGTGTCATGATAGTCATCTTCAATAGGGGGTGGGCAATTTCAGAATGGGATTATGGAAGGAGCAATCGGTAATGACAAATTCCTCAACCCAGGAATTTGTAATAAGAAGAGTGGACTGCAGATGGCTGTTTCTAAAAGCCTTTGTTTCACTTATATACAAAATATTTGTCATATTGGCTGCTTTATTGAGGGAAGAACAAATGCACTGATTTTTGTTTTTTCAGGAATCTGTTAACATGCACATTTACTTTGTTCACTTCCAAGAAGTTATCCAAGTTAGAATTCTGGTGACAGGTTTTCAAAGCAAGTCAGTGTTTCGCAATGTCTCTAGAGCATTTGGGATGTTGCTTCATAGCAGTAAGCTATTTTTTCTTTGGATTGCTGACATCCGCTGCAACTTCCATAGTGTTTATCAAGGCTGGGTATGCTACTTTTTCTTGTAAGTCATGCCCCATTAATTCAAGTTTCTTTTGAACAGTTTCCTTGTATTTGTCCCAATTGGTTTCTGCAATTTCCCCATTATTATTGGTGTAATATATTTGTTTAGTATCAACATTTATGTTAATGTATAATTCTATTGGGTAATGATCTGATCCCACTGAATCTCCTTTCACATGCCAATTAGAAACTTTAGTAAAGCAGGAGTGCCAAACATTGTATCTACTGCAGAACCTCTACAGTAGGGTGTAGACACCACAGGGAGAGATCCAGCATTGACTATCACTAGGTTATTTTCTTTGGTAATGTTCATCAAAGCCATACCGTTACTGTATGTCTCCTCCCCTTGCTACATGATGGGAATTCAGATCTCCACCTATTATGGAGGGAGCCTGAAATTGGCTTATTGGGTGTTTCCAGTTATCATTCATATTCCTATAGTGGGGAGGTTTATACACAGAGACAACTGTAAATTTTTTGTGAGAAGACTGAATCTGCACAGCAATTAATTCGATTTCATTGCTTCTTGCATTGAGTGGTACTTTTTTTACAGCAGAGCATTTACTACAAAAATAGCAACACTATCTTTCCCATCAACAAAATCTTTGCCTATTAAGAAATACTTTTTAAAGTGAGTAGTCTGCTGAAACTTGAACCATGTTTCACAAATCAGGAATGCATCAGGCTGACTAATGAATAGTTATCTTTGTAAGCTTTCTCTGTGTTAATATATCTTGCATTCCACTGCAATACTTCAATAGGCTTCTTAATTTAGGCTGGAAGAGAAGTAGCCCCTTACAAGATGTCTGATATTTTTATTTATCATAACACTGTTTTATTACATATTCTGAATGACATTGTCAATAACATTCATTATGTTACTGATCAGTTCAGTGTGAACTAGAGGCTGCTGTTGATGTGGTACTTGTGAAATTGCCAAGCTGTGGGTATCAGGCAGATAGGGAGTCCTTTTTATAAGTGTGAGTGAATGTTAAGAGGTATACAAGATTTTGGTACTGGAGACGACTAATGTACTCATATGTTATGATGTTGACCGACTTCCCCCTGCCGCCGGCTTTGCTGGTGAGCAACATTTGCCAGAAGAGGCACATTCATACATTGAGTTCTGTCCCCATTTTCAGGCTGTTGTCCATGTATGTTTGTGGCCAGCAGTGGCAGAAAACATTGTGTGTTTTGCTAATGTGGTGAAATAGTATTTTTCTTAGTGGTAATGAGCAACCCAGTGATGGACACATAGGTTGGCATGCAAGCAATGTTTAGAGCATCCATGGGGTCCATGTTGTTAAATGTAGCTAGTTTCTGAGCTCTTCACACACTTATGATACTAAAGACAGGGCTGATCCATGGATGGGTGTTGACCCCCACAGGGAGCACAAGTAGCAACAGGAAAGGAGCAGGATTTGGCAGAATGAGGCCTACCGGTATTACATCTGCTTCATCTCGTATGGAACCGACATTGTTTGCTGAGGTGTCTGTATTGGAGGGGCATTTCAAGCACTGCCTGGCAATTGGCACATAAGTATCTACAGGACACCTAGTTCCATGGATGGACACAGTGCTTCGTGAAGTCTGAGAGTTGACAAGCTGGTCTGCAGTTTGACAATTTATTCTTTCCCATCCATTACATATTTCTTGGCAAACCTAACATGTACAACAGGGAATTAGATTGCACACCTTCCAAAATCTCTGCTTCTTCAAGATATTTATCAACTCTTCTTATAACTCCCTGTTTGTGAACAATGAATGAAGGAAAGCATGCTACTACATTTTTAGATTTTAATAATTCACTGTTTATTAGGGAACTGATCTCTGAAGTTTTAAATTCAATTTTCACTCTGGTATTCCTTACAGCAGATATAGTAATTAAAACATCCTTCAGTACTCGTAATGAAAGATGCAAAATTTTCCCTAGAGTGCAGGCAGCCTATTTTTCTTCCCATACATAATACATAAGAACTGCACATGTGCATGTGTAGAAGTAGGAGACTGCTGAGTAGTTACAGATCTATAGGAAGAATGCTTGAAACATTTTGTTGACAAGAATCAGAAGCAGAAGTTACATTCACATGGGGAATAGATACATCTGAAACATCATTAGCAGATGATACTTGGTTAGCTACTGCAGTGAAGGTTTTTGGACTCCTAAATTCTAGACTATCCTTACTTTACCAGTTATTTCTTGTGCTGGGGAAACTAGAGGACTCTTGTTCTGACACCATCTTCTTCTCTTCAGGATGTATTTCAGATTAACCCAAACGACCACTAACCAGTGGCTGACAGTATCCACTGGGGAAAGGGAACTGTGTCTCCAGGTCACCACTGGGCAGCCGGTTATTGGTGATGCCAACCAGCAGGAGAATCAAAATTGCCACCCTCTTTGCCATATACCCTACCACACATGGTGGGGCTAATCTTGACCAAGAGGAAATTCAAATGATATAGATTGTTATAAACACACCAAAAGTAAAAGCAGCATTTATCAAGCACTAACAGGAAGACTACTAAACTGCCACACACTGAAACACTGCCAAATACACTGAGTTTAAGCAAAATATTTCGGCGTGCTTGTATAGACATTGCTAACCAGGGTAACTGGTTGGACAGGGATTTGACCACCACTTCAACCAGATGGGACCCAGTGCCTTAATCACTGCATCATTGTGAGAAAGATGGTGTCTGTAGATCAATTGTTTTCATGTTTATCATCACAGGTAACTATAACAGGGCCACTATAAAAATTGTGAGATCGGTTGTATTATGATATATTACTTCTCTTCCTAGAAACCCATTTTCTAATGAGATGTTCTTTGAGTAAAATTCACAAACCACATTTTGTTAGATTCATGGTTGTTGCTGGATGCACTGCGATTGTTTCTGTCCACGCAACATTCAAGTGCATTCAACATGGAGCTGTGAATGGAACACTTCTAGTTAACAGTATTTTACAATTTTGGAAGTGGATCTATCTAGCTTGAACCTTTGAGAATTTGCGGTGGGCTTTCTGGGAACTTTTTCCTTCTAGTGCAACAGTCTTTCATATGCAAAACTTCATTACAAGGTGAAGAGAGAAATGAGAGTCCAGGAACAGCAGCTCCACAAGCTCTGAACAGTAACTAGTGTAAAAACTCCTCACATCTTCAATACACACAAAGCAGCAACCATAATATTAACTGAAAGGACAGCAAAGAATGAGTGTCAGGAATATTACAACGGTTTGTACCACCATCGACACAGTGAAAAACAGATGTTCTGATAAAATGTGACAAGGTTCTACAGCCACTGACACTATACCCCTTCCATTTTACCTGATTATTTATATGGATACTCACGAATTTAATTATTTTTCTGCATTTTGTGGGAGTACTAGAACTCATATTCATTTCAAGAAAATACATTAATTTTGCCAGTTAAAGCATTTGCTGGGAACTATATGAAAAAAAGGTTTTCTCTGGCAATTTCTAGTGTACCTATGTAGATACCAGGATATAAACACTGTGTACTTGTAGTACATAGTCTAGCCCCTTTTATATCAAGTTTTCAGAAACACTTTCTGGAAAGTCCCTCCAAAGACAAAGTGTACATTCATTTTCCAGAAAACCAAAGTCTGCAGTCAACTTACTTCCTATTAATGCTACAGCCAAATATAACCATATACAATAAAACACAACTGTAGTGCTCTATGGCACTATTATGATACTACAACTGGTATCTGTCACATACATTTTTATTCCATTGATGCATTCAGTTTCATATTATGTAGCCACACAACATACTTGCTACAATTGTAATGCACTGCCAAACATTGTCCAAGCCTCACATAGCAAACTGCTCCCATTACAAAATCATCCTACAGCTACCTTATTTTTAGTACTAACACAAAAATTTATTATGAAGGACTGCATAAAAAATTAATCAACCAAGAAAAAGCAAAAAATTGTGGCAGAAAGAGTGATCACTGAGGTGCCAAAAGTCATGGGATACCTCCTAATTATTGTGTTGGACCTTCTTTTTGCCTGGCATAGTGGAACAACTTGATGTGGCATGGACTCAACAAGTCATTGGAACCCCCTACAGAAACACTGAGCCACACTGGCTCTACAGCCACCCATAATTGCGAAGGTGTTGCCAGTCCAGGATTTTTTGTATGAACTGACTTCTCAATTATGTTCCATAAATGTTCAACTGGATTCATGTCGAGCAATCCAGGTGCCCAGTTCATTCACTTGAATTGTCCAGAATGTTCCCCAAACCAAGTGCGAACAATTATGGTCCAGTGACACAGTGCATTGTCGTCTATAAATTCCATTATAGTTTGGGAACACTAAGTTCATGAATGGCTGCAAATGGCCTCCAAGTAGCCAAACACAACCACAACCCAGACAACAAAGCCAATTCCATGTAGACATAGCCCACACCATTATGGAGCCACCACTAACTTGCACAGTGCCTTGTTGACAACTTGGGTTCAGGGCTTCATGTGGTCTGTGCCACACTACAACCACACCATCGTCTCTTACCAACTGAAAGCAGGACTCACATGACAAAACCACAATTTTCTAGTTGTATAGAGTCCAACCGATATTGTCATGAGCCCAAGAGAGGTGTTGCAGGCTATGTTGTGATAACAGCAAAGGCATTTACATCGGATGTATGCTGCCGCAGGCCTTAACACCAAATTTTGTCACACTTTTCCAACAGATACATTCATTGTACACCCCATATTGATTTCTAAAGTTATTTCACACAGTGCTGCTCATCTGTTAGCACTGACAACTCTATGCAAACACTGGCGCTCCTGGTCGTTAAGTGAAAGCCATTGGCCACTGCGTTGTCTGTGTTCGAAAGTAATGCCCGAAATTTGGTATTTTTGGCACACACTTGACACTGTGGGTCTCAGAATATTGAATTTCCTCATGATATATGAAATGGAATGTCCCATGTGCCTTGCTCTGACTGTGATTCTGAGTTCAGTCTTATTCCCACTGTGTGGCCATAATCACGTCAGCAACCTTTGCACACAAATCACCTGAGTACAAATGAAAGCTCCGCCAATGCACTGCCCTTTTATACTATGTATATGTGATACTACTGCCATCTGCATATGTGGATATTGCTATCCCATGACGTCTGTCACCTCAGTGTACAATGCTGTGCAGAAATTGCAGCTGAGATGGTGGCCCTGTTTTTGATTGGATAGGGTAAGCCTGAGACAGGACTGCAGTAGAATGTGCTGGGTGGGTGAAATGGACATGTCTGATACTAAAATGTAGGCTTTCATGGCCGGAAATATCATGTCCATTATAATTATCTGGGCTGTTATGCCTTGGTCGGTTGATGAATTCTGTGTCAATTCCCAATGTTTCGTCTCCGACTGCGGGAGACATCTTCAAGGGGGTCCGTAGCTCGATGGAAGGTCCAACACACTCACTGGCTCGCTACTGACTGCTGCTAAATTCCGTATCCATGTGCTCCCACGCTGCAGTGTGACGTCACGTATTTTGAAAATGTCTGTGCAATTGGCCGCTGTCCGTCGCCGTCGAGCGACGCTTCCATCACCCAGTAGTGGACGGGTGGTACACATCTTCTTTAACACCCGCATCCATATACCATTTAATTTCACGCCCTCCTCCTTTCGATTGAAATTATTAGGGTGTTTAGCGATTTCGATTGCCTCCCTGTAGAGCCTTTTGTAATATCCGCTTGTGGCCGCTAGTACTTGCGTCTCCTCGAAATGAATATTGTGGTTCCTGGGCAGGAAAGCATGCTTCGCAACAGCTGATCGTTCCGTTTCTCCTCTTCTACAATTGCCCTTGTGCTCTTCCAATTGTTTAGAAACAGTTCTTTTAGTGGTACCCACATAAACATCTCCACAGCTGCACCAACTTTTTCCAATGGTTTGCGAGCATCCTTGGCAGGCTTAAGGTATTCCTGTATCTTCCTGGTGGGCTTGTAAATTACGGTAATATTCCGCTTCATCAAGATCCGCTCTATTCTTTCCGTTACATTTTTAACACACGGCAGGAAAACCATAGATTTTGCAGTAGTCTGTACGTCACTATGATTTCTGCGTGGCTGCCTCAACGCACGTTTTATTTTGGCGGACGAATATCCGTTCTTCATTAGTGCATTGTGGAGATGTTCCATCTCAGCGTCGAGCAACTCAGGTTCACAAATATTTCTAGCTCTGTCTGCTAACGTCTTGATGACACCCCGCTTCTGTTGTGGGTGGTGGTTCGAATCCCAGTGCAAATAATGGTCCGTGTGCGTGGGTTTGCGGTATACTGAGTGGCCCAAACTACCATTTTCGTTTCTAAAAACAAGCACATCGAGGAAATGTAATTTGCCGTCTACCTCCTCCTCCATTGTAAACTGAATTCTCGAGTCTATACTATTCAGATGTTCATGGAACCGGCTTAGTTCCTCCCTGCCATGTCTCCACAGCACAAACATGTCATCCACGTATCGGAACCAAACATTTGGTTTTTTTCTGGCATTACCTAAGGCCTGTTATTCGAATTTCTCCACAAAGAAGTTTGCAATTACGGGACTTGGGGGCTTCCCATAGCCACGCCATCCGTTTGCTCATAAAACTGTTCATTCCACTTGATGTATGCGGTCTTCAAACAACACTTAAACAGTTCTGAAATATCGGCAGGAAAAATTCGATCCAGCTGTTCCAATACATCATTAAGTGGAACCATGGTAAACAGTGATACCGCTTCGAAGCTGACCAATACGTCTCCCGACTGGACCACTATGCCATTCAATCTACTGATGAAATGTGTCGAATTCTTTATATAAGAGCCCGAACGGCCCACATGTGGCTTTAACAGCGTAGTCAAAACCTTGGTTAACGAGTAGGTGGGCGAACAAATGGCACTTAGTATCAGTCTTAACGCCACATTTTCTTTATGAATTTTGGACAATCCTTAAAGCCTCGGTGGTAGCACAACCAAATTGCAGAGACCTTTCTGTACACTCTCTTCAATGGAAGCCTTTTTTTTTAACCGCGACACAGTTCTGAGAACATTGTTAGTGGGGTCCTTATTCAGCTTCCTATATGCTTGCGGATCCAGTAATTAGTAATTTTACTCTGATAGTCGGCCACATCCATAACCACCAT
The DNA here is from genome assembly GCF_023898315.1 of Schistocerca nitens. NCBI lineage: Eukaryota > Metazoa > Arthropoda > Insecta > Orthoptera > Acrididae > Schistocerca > Schistocerca nitens. The sequence goes on along the minus strand of NC_064617.1, from coordinate 922,644,071 downwards.
TGCGCTTCCAGCTGGGAGAATCAAAATACTATTATAGTCATTCAGGAGTTTTAAAGCTCTTCTCTCACCCACAGTTATATTACTCTTCGGCGGTTTTGCATTGGCTAATATTCTCACTGTTTCTATATGGGTTTCTTCAGCTGTTACAGAATCCACACTGCGAATTCCTGCTTCTACACTGGCTATAATTTCTTCCGTGGGCACAAAACGCGGACTAACAGCAAAATTTCCTCCCATGTCAAGCACAGATGTCTCATCATCAGATAACGAACATTTGGATAAATTGATAACAGTCCAGGAAACGTCTAAATGCTGAACAGTCTGATTAGGTAGCAAATTATCAAACTTCTTCTTCTGTCTACTAGACGTTGTCAACATACGCTCCCCCATGGTATCATGCAATAGTCTATCAATTTTATCCCAGTCACCGCTGCACAGTTTATTACTGATAGTAATATGGAGAGACATTAACTTACAGTTTGTGGTTGCCAAGTCCCGTCCACATCCCTGTCTCGTTGCAGAGCCGTCTGCGTTATACCAAAGTTTCTGAAGATAAAGCAACTTTTCTATTCGGGAAAGACACAACGCATTTTCAAACGGACTGAGGTGGCCTTACTACGAGAGCTTATTCAGCAGACCCGACGGGACGTAATTAGTAGGACCACAATCTGACTGCTTCGATAATAAATATACACAACACAAGATAACAATGGTAACAATAAATAGGTTGTGAGTGATTTGCCTTTCACAAGGATAACATGAGAGAAGGATCTGTATTGCACAATTCGAAAGAATGTGAGTGAGTTACAGCACTGCAAAAGGTTATAAAAGAAAGAGTTAGTGAACATGCATTTGAAATAGCCAGGTAAGATGAAAAGGATACGTAGAAACTTCATCGTTGAAATTTATAAAGGTAAGGGTTCCAAGTTGTGATACAATTTCCAATTGTTAAAATTGGGTGGACACAGTTCTATGTAGACAGGGACTACTGATGAACCTGGAGAAAGGATGGTCTAATCCTTGGTCAGGTGAATCCATGGAAGGAATGATCTGTAACATTTCTTTTATGTACAGGGACAAGGAGGTGGATACCTACATCACAAAGACAATAATGTAGGTACACAGTACCTGGCTGAAGGATAAAATGTTAAGTGCAGTTCCTACAAAGGTAGAAAACTCTAATGTGGCTGTTAATCACACTAATGAAGTATTCTCCAAAACACTCAAAAGCAAATAGTCATCTGGGCAATGACTGATCCCTTGAATATATGTTTCCTAACATGTTGACTTATCACAAATCTGGGAATTGAAATAGCAGAAAGTTGTGTAGAGGAAAATGTCAGCATGTAACTCCTTATGGTAATTAAAAGTCATAAACCTGTTCCGTATCAATAAATTTGAGATCATTTTACTGCTGTAGGCAACAATTTACAAACAGTGAGATGTGAACTACCTTCAAACAAAAGTGACAAAATAATGATCCATTCTGGTCAAATAGCTCAAATCTCTTATGGATTTTCTTCATCTATGAAAATCTAACAATTTAACTGCAAAGTAGTTGGATGGCAATAGTAGTTTAAAGAAAGAGAGAGAGGATAAAGAAAGGAGATTATTAAAAACATACTTTCTCTCTTAACTAAGTGACCATAAATATGTGCTAAAGACATAACCAGAATATAAATGCACTCGCCATAGAACCTAGTGATCACAAACTGAAAAGTAAGTAGGAAATATACTTGCAAGTTCTGTACTGTGAAAGAATAAAATTGAGTTTGATCTTAATATACGTCAAGTTTAATCATGAGTTACATTCACCAAAATTGAAAGTTATAAAATGATTGTAATTAGTTACGTAAGTTGAATTATATGATGACTTTTGTCTAAATGAGGAGGGGGGGGGGGATACGTGGTGTAACATGAGAGTCTTTGGAATAACATGTTCCATTCTTAGTCTCTTAGACTCACGAAGGATGTTTGTGAGAACTGGCAGCTTTATTTAGTTAGTTAGTGTGGAGAGAACTTCCAACTGTGCAGACCCCGATTTGCTGATTATACAGAGTCAGACCGAAACGCACACACACAGATGTCACCTAGGCACTATGGTGATTGGGAGTCTCCATCGGCTGCGAAGAGGTTGCTTATGCTTCGTCATCACAGCCTGGCAGTGTTTTGGGTGTAGGGAACTAGAGACGCTATCGAGAATGACAATGATCAGAGATAGTTGAAAGAAGCTGAAGAGGAATGACACTCTCATCTATTCTGTTCTGAGATTTGGTATGGAGATGATGATCTGATTAATAAGAGACCTACTCACCCAATGCTGTAATTGTTAACTAAGAGCAACAAATACAGAAGAGTTCTTTGAAAAACAGTTACAGCACTTCATAAGCTTGAATACTACAAAGCTCTCTTCCAGTCCTCAACCCTCTTCAGACAGAGAAGAAGTCACGTGGGAAGAGTTGGTGGCACTGCATAGTAGGTTCACTGCATTAAGAGAATTCTAGATGGCAAGCAAACAAGAAAATAATTGAGGTAAAAAGTATTATTGATAGCATCAAAGCGACACACCGTTTGAAAGGAATCACATCTTCTGGTCTCAGTACAGCTACAAAACGGCTTTGTTACATCCCACCATGAAGCAGGCAAGGGGTTGGGACTTTGTGTGGAATAAGAATGGACTAGTACACTGTGCAAGTTGGGTGGGTGGCAGAATACCATCTTAGGAGATGGCAGGATTGTGTGTAAATTGTCTCTCACTTCCAGGCACAATTACAGCTAGTCGAAGCCCTGGTATTAGGACATGGTTCAGTTATTCCAGTCCGAAATGATATTCTGTGATAAGAATGCTCCTTTGCGGGTTGGTTCAAGGATTAGAAGCGTATGAGGATATAGCACAGGAGGTCTGTTTGCAGACTAGGTTTGGGTGATAGTGCCTGTTTATGAAGGCCTTTGTGAGAAATACAGCACACTGAGCGAGGAATTGTTGTCACTCCTGTTGCACCATCCATGGGTGGCCCAAATACATGGGAGTGATTTTTCAGTGTTGAAGGGATAACAACAGCCAAAATGCTGATACTGTTGACTGTTAATGGACTTGATGTAAATAGATGTATGGATACAGCCATCACAGAGGTGGCAGTCAACATGTAGGAAGATGGGACACTGGGCTGAGAAGGAACAGGTTCAGCTAATGAGAGAGAAGGTGCTGAGGCTGTGAAGGAATGGGGATATGGTTTCTTCACCCCAAGACCAGAAAAATTAAATTCTTGTAGATGGCTAGAGGGAATGCATAAAGTTCAAATGTAATTACAACTCCGAGGCACCCTCGTCCACAAAATATATGGAGTATAGCTAATGTAATGTAATGTTCTGCATTCTGTGTTAAGGAAATACAAATAAAGCCCATCACACAATCGCAAAGTGATGTTATTTTTTATTTTCACAACATAGACAACAGTACTAAAATATAAACAAATCTTTTAAAAATGATAACATTTATGAGAAAATATAAAATTGCACTGGAACTGAAACAGTGAGACTAGCCCTGGATTAAAAATAAAAAAAAAAAAATTCACTCACTCGAGTAGGCATGAATAACAGTTTTTGACTAAACTTTTGGAACAATGGGAATTGCTTGAGAGTGATGGAAACTGATATTCACACAAAAGATTCCCCTCATATGTAGGTTAAAATTCTAAAATTAAATGTAGAGCTCACACACAAAATCAGCACAGATTGTAGATAATCTTTTACAAACAGATAAAACTGTATGTAGTATTAATAACAGAAATAGAAATAATAATACTCTTACATTGCCTAAAAAGCACCTAACGATCACTCACACACTGCAACAACACAAAACAATGTAACATTGTGAATTTCAGTCAAAATATTCTTTGTGAGGAGCTATAGAATCATACATTTAGAAACATCGGGCTTATGGTATTAGTAACAAATGGTTCAAATGGCTCTGAGCACTATGGGACTCAACTGCTGTGGTCATTAGTCCCCTGGAACTTAGAACTAGTTAAACCTAACTAACCTAAGGACATCACAAACATCCAAGCCCGAGGCAGGATTCGAACCTGCGACCGTAGCGGTCTTGCGGTTCCAGACTGCAGCGCCTTTAACCGCACGGCCACTTCGGCCGGCTATTAGTAACAGATACTCCATTTCTGCTCCATTTATGACTGCAGGACAGGAGAGGAAGGGAGAGGGGGAGGGGGAGAGCACATATCCATAGCATGTTCAGTGTAGAAAGTTTTCTAAAATTTTAAAAGAAATCCTTAAGGAGAGTAAAACTGCAGTAAATATGAGACTATCGGGGAAATTTAGAGGGGCAGCAAAAAACTAAGGACAGTCATTAATAGCTTCAGATCAAGTACTCTATTGTTGCTTTACTTTGCTATTCAGTTCACTATTTCTCCCTTGGCTTGGGGTTTACAAATGGTTCAAATGGCTCTAAGGACTATGGGACTTAACATCTGAGGTCATCAGTCCCCTAGACTTAGAACTACTTAAACCTAACTAACCTAAGAGAATCACACACATCCATGCCCGAGGCAGGATTCGAACCTGCGACCGTAGCAGCAGCACAGTTCCGAACGAAGTGCCTAGAACCGTTCGGTCTGGGGTTTTCTGTGTTACCTTCGACACTTTTCTACACATTTATCTGTATTTCATTTTCCTTTTGCCTTCCAATAAAAGTACAGTATAACCCCGATTTTGCGTGACCTCTACTTAGCGTAAACCCGCATTTAACGGAAGAAATTTCAAGTCCATTGCAATACAATTTTATATTCGATTTAACGTACTTCCCATTACGTCAAAACCCGCATTTAGCGTTAGGAATATTAAATATGAAAACAATACAATAGTGGCTTTTGCGGCCCGAATGCAAGCCGCACTTTTTTTCCGGTTTTTGGAATCCAAAAAACCGCCTGCAGTTTACATTCGGGTGCCAAGACTAAGATGTTCCGAAAAACGCCGCTAGTTGTCGTCGTAAGAGCTTGCGGCCTGTGTAGTCTACACGCTCTCTATTGCGGCCTTTATTGCTGCTTTTTGCGGCTAGATGCCACCACAGAAGCTGTTGTGTTAGTTTCGAGTAATGAATGTTACGTTTTTTTTTATCATGGGCGAATTTAGCAATTTTTCAAATATTCATAGCAATTTAAAAAAACTTTTTACATATACACCATCAAAACGGACGTTTTGAAGAAACTCGACAAGCGTGGCTTTACATTTCGACAACTCCAGCTAATGAGAGCAGTGCTTACAAAAACGTTTGTTTAGTCTGCTTTTGAACTTCGGTACGACATGGAGACAGCAAAAGTAGCAACTTTCAGCTTGTTCCAGCAACAAAAAAGCATTTTCTGGACGAAAACGTGGCCGCCACTATGAGTTGGAAGTCGTAGTGAGCGATTTTGTGAGGAAGCAGCGACAATGCTTACATGTAACTGCAGAAATAGTTAAAGTAAAAGCATGTCAGAAAGTTCAGGATTTTAAAGGGAGCCGCAATTGGGCCTAAAAAATATGGGGAAAAACTCGTCGCATTTCAGCGCTACATCATCAAACTGCGCACCGGAAATTCATACTGGCTTGTACAGCCGATGGCCATAAACTGCCACCATTCATTTCACACGGAAGACTTTCCGAAGTCCTAAGTATTCCCTAAAGATGTTATTGTATGTGCTAACGAAATTGGATGGTTCACGGAGCACATGGTTTTAGAGTGGATCAAACCTGTCTGGCAACGTCGTCCTGCTACCTTGGTAGGTTTGGATGCTTGTGTTACATTCGTGCACAGGTCACTGTAAACCATATGCGAAAAAGAAAGAATAAAAAAAAAATAGCAGAGGGTAATACGGACTTACTGTAGTTGTAATTCCCGAATGGATGACGTCCATTCTGCATCCGTTAGATGTTCATTCAAACAAACCTTTTATGGGCAAGCAGAAAAATATGTATACACAGTGCCTATCGAAAAAAGATAGGCAATTAACGCCAACAGGACATGTAAAGTGTGCAAGCTTGTCTCAGGTGTGCGTGTGCATTAGTCAATCTTGGAAATGTCTCCCACGTGAAACTGTTCATCACGCATTTAAAAAATTGTGTATTCCCAATGCGCTTGATGGCACAGAGGATGATGCTTTGTACGAAAGTAGCGACAAGGAGTCGCTAGCGTTAATTATAAATCATGAAAGATCACGAATGTGTAACGGTATGCAGTGCAGCGAGCTCGTCTACGACATCACTGCTCACAGCACACGTGCGTGTAGATCCGGAATACTGTATTTCGATAGATATCGTGAATTTTCACTGTTGTCAGTGTTTTGCGATGTAATTGTAATTTTAAGTGTCCCAAATCCCTGAGATGTAGAGCCACTTAATACTCTATCCATCATATGATGAGCCATATCTTTCACTTTTAAGAGCGGCTTGAAATCGGGGTAATTTTTTTTTCCGGGTCTCATTTCTGGGGTGCAGCTTGCATTCTAAGTCGGCTTGCAATCTAATAAATACGGTAACTACAGTACTTGCGGCGGCTTCTAGCGGGATTTTTGGGAACTTCGTAGGCTTTGCCTCCAAATGCAAGCATCGTGTAATACGGGCTTTGATACAATCGATCATATTCCATATTGATTCCTCGCCACATGCACGACCAAGCTCGAACTTAGCGAAGCGCAGCATTACAGTAAAGCGTCAGTTTACGCAAGTTTGCATCAGTTCGTGTATTATTGTGTATTGCATGGAGAATCCGGCTGTATATCCGTTTGCTCACTAACATTCGTTGTTCTCGTGAAGTTGACTATGGCAGCAAAAAGAAAAACTCTATCTGGGACTTGCACAGTCTTCATTGTCAGGAATATTAATGAATAAGGAGAAGATTCTGGATCAAAACACAGTGCGGTTCAAAAGCAAAGCAGAGAAAAGAATGTTAAGAAGTCGCCGTACGAAGAAATGGAATTGAAGCTAATGGAGTGGTTCAATGGATCACGTGCTGAAAATTTACCAACTGATGGGGCATTGATAAAAATGAAAGCATCTACGATATCAGGGAAACTCGGGCTAACAGAATTCAAAGCTTCGAATGGTCGGCTGGATAGGTTCAAAAAACGCTATGGGATAACTTGCAGGACAGTATGTGGTGTTGAACACTGGGAAGGAGAGGTGCTCATCCCTCTTGGAAGGTTTCGAATCTCGGGATGTGTACAATGTGGATGAAACAGGCCTGTTTTACCAACTCATGTCCTCTAAAACCTTAAGTGTTAAAGGAGAAGCATGCCATGGAGGAATTATGACCAAGCAGAGAATTACTGTTCTCTTATGCAGCAACGCAGATGACAGCGACAAGCTGGATCCCATAGTAAGTGGAAAGTTCCACAAACCACGTTGCTTTAAGAACAGTGCTACACTGCTGTGTAAGTATTACAGCAATAAAAGTGCTTGGATGACTGCGGACTTGTTCAAAAAGTTCTTGCAAGTTTTTGATGCACGAATGGGTGCTAGAAACAGGAAGGTTGTTCTCTTTATGGACAAGTGTCCTCCTCATCCAACAGACTTAGGATTTCTGCGGAATGTGAAAGTGCATTTCTTTCCTGCAAACTGCACAAGCAGACTCCAGCCCATGGATCTAGGGATTATTCATAGCATGAAAAGCAAATATCGGGAAGCTCTTGTCCTTAAGGCACTTGCCTTTATTGATAGAAATGAAGTGCTTGAATTGAACATCCTACAAGCAATGCATATGCTCACAGGAGCTTGGAAAATGTTAACTAAGGAAACCATCTCAAATTTCTTTCATAAGGCTTGATTTAATGAAATGCGCACTCACGATAAAGACGGTGACAAAGCAGTAGCAGACATGCATGACTGGGTGCAGGTATCTAACAATTTACCCATCACTTTTGATGAATTTGTGGCTTTTGATGATGATGCCATCACTACATGCATCCAAGACGTTGAGGAAATCTGCAAAGATGAAGTAAAGCAGAATGATGAAGGTATCTAAGAAGATGATATTAGGGATAAAGAAATGCAAACACCGTCATTCAGTGAAGCTATTGCAAGCATAGACATTGTCTGGAGATTTGTCACGGCATTTAAAGAGGGAAACCCTGTTATAGACAGAGTAAATCAATTGGAGATGGACATTTTGAACCTAAAATTCAACAGTGCTAAAAAGAAGACTACCATTTTTGATTACAGGTATTTCAAAAAATGAGGCACTGTGAAAGTTGTGTAATATGTGTATAGGAAAAGTAACTCATGTTATTATAGTACTGTAATTGTGTAAGTATTTTGTGGATATTTCAGTTTTGTAGTGTGCTGGGAAACTATGACCTTTGACTACTGTATTAGTGCTACAAAAAAATTTGTAATTGCAGTATAGTGTGTAGGGTAGGTATCTCCTTGTTTTAGTGTTGTTATTGTGTAAATTATGTGTGTTGGTGCAATTCATGTTAATACAGGCAGAGAGTTCTGGAAAAGGTTTGCTTTCTATCGAAACCTCGATTTAAGGTAAACCCCCATTTAAGGTTAAAAAATTCTGGTCCCTAGGAGAATGTTAAATAGGGGTTTACTATATCTCTAATTACACAGCCAATAATCACTGTCCTTGTGTTGCTATTATGTATGATCTGTTAAATATAGTTTTTAAGGGTGAGAAGTGGCTGTACTGCTTTTTATCTGGATGTCAGCATGTCATTCTCAATGGAGAGAAGTCTTCCGAAGTAAGAGTGATTTCAGGTGTGCCGCAGGGTAGTGTCATAGGACCATTGCTATTCACAATATACATAAATGACCTTGTGGATGACATCGGAAGTTCACTGAGGCTTTTTGCAGATGATGCTGTGGTGTATCGAGAGGTTGTAACAATGGAAAATTGTACTGAAATGCAGGAGGATCTGCAGTGAATTGACGCATGGTGCAGGGAATGGCAATTGAATCTCAATGTAGACAAGTGTAATGTGCTGCGAATACATAGAAAGATAGATCCCTTATCATTTAGCTACAAAATTGCAGGTCAGCAACTGGAAGCAGTTAATTCCATAAATTATCTGGGAGTACGCATTAGGAGTGATTTAAAATGGAATGATCATATAAAGTTGATCGTCGGTAAAGCAGATGCCAGACTGAGATTCATTGGAAGAATCCTAAGGAAATGCAATCCGAAAACAAAGGAAGTAGGTTACAGTACGCTTGTTCGCCCACTGCTTGAATATTGCTCAGCAGTGTGGGATCCATACCAGATAGGGTTGATAGAAGAGATAGAGAAGATCCAACGGAGAGCAGCGCGCTTTGTTACAGGATCATTTAGTAATCACGAAAGCGTTACGGAGATGATAGATAAACTCCAGTGGAAGACTCTGCGGGAGAGACGCTCAGTAGCTCAGTACGGACTTTTGTTGAAGTTTCGAGAACATACAGAGTCAAGCAGTATATTGCTCCCTCCTACGTATATCTCGCGAAGAGACCATGAGGATAAAATCAGAGAGATTAGAGCCTACAGAGAAGCATACCGACAGTCCTTCTTTCCACGAACGATACGAGACTGGAATAGAAGGGACAACCGATAGAGGTACTCAGGGTACCCTCCGCCACACACCGTCAGGTGGCTTGCGGAGTATGGATGTAGATGTAGATGGATAAACATTAACAAGTGGTTGCATAGAAAATAATGATATTAGAAGAAACATGAATTTGAGAAAACAAAGAAAATGTCATTGAACTGTACATGTATAATCACTACTTGACGTTACTTTATGTAAGAAAGTACTGACTAAATTCAGTGTATCTAACTACTCGACAAAATGAAAGAAGCAATATATGTAACACCTAAACATCCCATTTATCTGCCATCTAATAAAATAAAGTACATAAAGTTCACAAAGAAGGAGGAATAAACATATATTTTATTGAGAACACATGATTGGAAACAACACATAAAATATCCATATTCAACGTAACAGGGTTTTGAGTTTATTTTGTATTGCTTCACAGAATACACGTAATTTCCTTTAACACTTTGAACAGCTGATGAGTTTTGGTTTCTAAATACTAAGACAGACTTAAAACATATTCACACACTGTGTTACAATCTGACTGTGCATCTCAGGACCTGTCTGAAAGAAGAATGGGTATTTTTTCTGTAAGTATTTAACAAATAACATTTTCTAATTCTGCTTACTATTTTCCAAGGTCAATTCCAAATACATGAGATCTATACATACAGTCAGCCACAAAACTAGTAACACATTAAATCTGAACAAGACTACAGTCACATTTGAAAAAACTGTGTGAAATTAAAATAATGAAATATGGCAGTGATCTCTAAAGGCAAAACAGTTATCCTCAGCAACACTCTGCTTGTAATTCATTTAGTTTTACAATGCACAAGGAGTACAAGTTAAAATATTTGTGCATATTAACTAAGTCAAATGTATTAACAATTTTAAGTATATAATGTCAAATTATGAAAATAAACAAAATTCAAGACCTTTGGGAAAATGGTCTAACATAAAACAAGAGTTGTTTAAACAAAAACAGGTTTGAGAAGGTGAAATCCTGGCTTGATGATACCCCCTCCCACTCTACCTTTTCTCTGATTAGCTCTCATTAATTTCAAGTTTGTTTACTCTTCTCACATCTGCCCTTATGAGTCTTCTGTGAAACAAAATTTCTTTTATGCACTATATGATATATAGCACTCCTTAACAGCAGATTCTTCAATAAAAATCTGTTTCACCCAAAAATGAGAGGAGGACTATTTCTTTTCTATTAAGTTTATGTATTTTCTTATAGATGGTGTTGTCTGCATGTATGTTAATAGATGTGACTCAATATAAGTGCTTTAGCAATTAAAATCTTGGGTAATATTCCTGGTTCATTTCAATTCCACAAACAATATCTTAGGCACAGGTATTGGCAAAGAGCTTACCATCAATGAAAACTGGCACTAATTATGTCATACTAAAGTGTTTAAATTTTCTCCATTATTGAAAACAAAACAAAAACAAAAGATCTTTAATGTAATTTAACTCTTATGTGTGTCTTTACTCTGTAGTTCGACATTTCATATCATTTTGTTTAAAAACATACTTGAATGCTGAATGAAATACTTTGACTAAAGATTAAAACTGATGATTTTCACAGCAAGTATACTGCTCCTGCTACTACAACAACAACAACTACTACTACTACTACTAGTAGTAGTAGTAGTAGTACTGCTGCTGGTGTTGCTTCTTCCCAGAGATGCTAAGTCTATATGGTTTATAACAGTGTGTCTAACAAACCAAAAGAAGTGGAGAAGAAGGAAGTTGGAAAAGAAACTTGTGGGTCAAACCCTGAGGCACGATGAAATAGCTCACAGGCAGTGGACTGTCTATGGAAGCCAACATATAAAAAAAGAGTTACAATAACAGAAAAATTTTAATTTGACATCAAGAAATCAACATCCATATTTTGTTTCTTAAAATGTTCCAGATGGCCAGTCACAAGCAAGTCACATTATAACATCTTTCAAGTTCAAAACTTTGTTGCAAGTTTATCATGTATCACAAACATTTAAGACTTGCATGGTAGTTTTTTTGCACATAACAAAATATTTTATCATGTCCCATTGGTTTAGTGTACTGTACCAGTTTATTGGGCAAGAACATAATATAAGAGATTTCTTACGAAAAGTAAGTTATACATTGCCTGCAAAATTCATCGTTTGCCTACTCATGGGAGATCATAATCGTTCTACAGCTTGTAGCTGAAAGGAATAACAAACACAAAGGCCAAATAGTACTGCCACGGAGCTCTGAACACACTCAACCATGTCTCCTACATTGGTAAAGAGTGATCTCAACTGTTGGATAATGACAGTTGTGCACACTATGCAGAAAACTGAATTGCCACTGATTATTCTGACTGCCTGGCATAAACTTCTTCAAATACTATCTTAGACAACATTCAAAAAAGAAGGAACAATGATAGTTTCTAACCAATCAATAAGGACTCAAACAATTAAACTTGCAAATGGCTCAAGATTCTTGCACAAAACATTTCACTGCTAAACTAACAAAAATAAAGAGTTCAGCTTTCCTGAAAAATGAATTTCTATGGTATTAAGAAGCTTTTGAAATGTGGTGCTACAGGAGAATAATGAAGATTAGATGGGTAGGTCAGGTAACAAACGAGGAAGTACTGAACAGCATTGGGGAGAAAAGAATTTCTGACACAACCTGACTAGAAGATGAGTAGGATGCATTCTGAGACGTCAAGGAATCACCAATTCAGTATTGGAGGGAAGTGTTGGGTGATAAAAATTAGAGAGACAGAGAGAGAGACCAAAAGATGAGTATGGTAAGCAGATTCATATGGATGTAGGGAGCATTAGTTATTCAGAGATGAAGAGACTTGCACAGGATAGAGTAGCATGGAGAGCTGCATCAAACCAGTTAAAATTAAAATCTAAAACAGTCTTGATCGCAATCTTGTTAAAATATTTATTGGAGTAAGTGACTGGTTTCGACTCTATGAAAGAGTCATCTTCATACTCCAGACCGGTAGATGGACACTGCTAGATGAGTTCCGTCAACACTTGTGTAACTGATCTTTCATAGAGTTGAAACCGGTCACTCACTCCAATAACTATTTTAACAAGATTGCGATCAAGGCTGTTTTAAATTTTAATTTTAACCACTTTTAAGATAGCTGAATATGTTTTCAAAAATCAAACCAGTCTTCGGACTGAAGACCACGACCACCACCACCACCACCACCACCACCACCAACAACAACAACAACATGGTATAAAGGCCAGCTGCTGTACAACAATTTGTCTATGGAACAACAGCTTACATCCAACTATCAGCGATACAATGAAATTACACACTTTATGGTCTGCCAGCTGACAACACATTTTCAAAACTATGTAGTCTGGAATGTTATGTCTGAACACTGAATGTAGTTCTCGACACTATGACTTTAAGACATCATGATAATAGTTTCCACTTAATAATAAGAAAGAAACACCACCACTGTCAACCAAAGTTAAATTTCACAACCAATCTAGGTAGCAGTAGTTCTAAAAGAAAGCTTGTGACAATTCAAGTTGGTGTATTTTCCTATCCAGTAAGAACCCGTTAATTTCAGATGTTCAAGATAGTCCACGTAGCTTCCATGTTGCAGCTAACAAGGTTAAGGATTAAGGGTATTGAAGAAGACAGAAACTGGGTTCTGTATTTCAGTTGTTAAAAATGGATGTAGCTTTACTACGTCCATCCACCTGTTTCTATTGCTCAAGCTAATCATACTGAGATGGACATATGGCCTAATCTATAACCAGTCACAAAAGCATACAACTTGCTGAAAATCAAGTGTAAAATATTTTAAAGGGAAGCCAAAAAAACACTGTGTGACAAATCATTCACGTCTTGCAGTATTGTACTGTCGTTCAGAATAACTGTCCAATGTTTTTTAAGCCACCTTAAAATGAGAACCAGTCTCCCAATCTTGAAACTGTTTTCTCCATACACTATTTTAAACTTTCTTCTTACAAAAACAACATTTGCTGTTTATGTCACACACAAAAGTTGTCTTCTGCAAACAGTAAATGTGTGTTGAAGTAGTAAGGTTCTCAATTATTGCCCATGCCCATACTATTGGCTTCCATCACAATTTGCAAAACTGTTATCAAACAAAGTTAAATCCATCAATTTTACCTATTTTTTCTATGGTTCTCTCTCTGACAATATTAAAGGGGGTGACTCAAGGATTTCACTTTTTATAAATTTCACACTACGCAAATCAATAACATGACTCACTACGAATTAATTTACATGAGTTGACTGATTTTAATAATTATTATTTAAATATTATTACTATTATCATCATCATCATCATTATTAGTAATAAAGGGTGTGGCAGTGTTCATAGCGTAATTTGACTAGTGTAGTACAATGATGTACTGCAGGAATGCACACCAGCTCGTGCCGCATTCGCGTACTAATGAACTGCCATTTCGAGTGTGACAGTGATATGAAGCAGTGGAATGTACAGCATTGTGCCTTTGGTGTTGAAAGTTATTTCAAGCATAACACCTCTGTTATTGCTACCCAGTGTCTATTTCGGCAACATTTCAACTTGGGATGTCATGGGAAAGTGCCAGATAGACGGACCATTGTGAGGTGGGTACGTGCATTTCGAACAACAGGTTCTGTTTGCAATGGTAAACCAGGAAGAAGAGAAAGAAATGTGTGGACACCAGAAGCCATGGAAAATGTTCATGCTGCACCATTGCGTAGCTCAAAAATATCTGCTCATCGTCATGCGCAAACTGTGCATATGTCCGATCGCTCATTCAGGAGAATATTGCATGAAGATCTCCATTTTCACCCATGTAAGCTGCAGCTTGTTCAGGAAATTAGACCTCATGACTGGGTTTCACGTGAAACATTCTGCTTAATCATGCGCGATTTCCTTTGCCAAAATCCACAAATGTTGCACACCATCCTGATATCAGATGAAGCTCATTTCAAGTTATGTGGTTCAGTGAACAAACAGAATATGCATTATTGGAGTGATGTAAACCCACATGAAGTGCACATCAAGCCCTTGCACCTTTCTCGTGTCACAGTGTGGTGTGGAGTTGCTTCGTTTGGGATTATTGGCCCTCACGTCTTTGAGGATGACAGCGGTGTGGCTGTAACTGTCACCAGTGAACGCTACCTGAAGATGCTGCAAGACTTCGTTCTTCTGCAATTAGGTATGGTCGATGAGGATGTGGAACAATTAAGGTTTCAACAAGACAGAGCAGCATCGCATACAGCCAAAATTTGCATGGACTTCTTGTGACAGACATTTCCTGGTAGAGTAATTTCCCGTTCTGGTGACATTTCCTGGCTGCCTCGCTCACCTGACCTTTCATGTGCAGACTTTTTCCTTTGGAGCTAAATGAAGCAAGAAGTGTTCCGAACATTGTGCCACCATTCCTGAGTTGAAGGATCACATCAGAACTGCTGTCAGTAATTTCCCAGGGAATACGTTACACAGAGTTATGGAAAGCTTCCAATGCCGCTTGGATGAAGGTGTCGTGCAGAGGGGGCATCATTTGACAGGAGTCATACTCAAAAAGTAATCCATGCAATGGACAATGACTTACACATTAGTAAATGGTATACCTTTAACTATTAATTGACATAAGAGGTAATAAGTAAATTACGACATAAGAGGTAATAAGTAAATTACAGTTACTGGCTGTTGGTGTGTTTTTAATACCCTGCTATGAATGCTGCCACAACCTGTACTAATAACCCTTTGTGTAATGGGCTAATATCGGCAAAAAAATGTGTGTCTTAAAAATTTTATTTTACATTCACAATCTGCATATTGAAATTGTGAACAAATCATCGACAAATGTAGACACATGGTTAACTGGAAAAGGACTTAATTTGTCTCTGTAGTTTTTTTTTTTCAAA
Source organism: Schistocerca nitens (assembly GCF_023898315.1). NCBI lineage: Eukaryota > Metazoa > Arthropoda > Insecta > Orthoptera > Acrididae > Schistocerca > Schistocerca nitens. Next base: position 922,628,604 of record NC_064617.1, on the reverse strand, counting down.
AGTAGCTTAATTTTTAAATGGCTCAACACAACAGGTACAAAACCAATAACATTAAACTTTTCAAAATCATTGTGAAATCCTAATGATGATACACAAGTTCTGATAGTGCCAGCAATACCTCCGAAGACATTGTGAGTCGCTATCATGAAGCAATTCTGAGACTAAACAGAACTCTCTCTCTAAGTACAACAAAGATGCTTAATTCATACACTAAAGAGCTAAACCTTAATGGAAAACGAACGATATTAGGTAACAGAACAATGACACTAGTTGGATATTCCATCAAAGAGGTGACAGAAACCATGTCTAAACTCAGCAAATAGTACAAGAAAGTTTGAGATCTGCAAATCACACATGTAAGTAATTATCAATTTATCATGCAGCCAAATAAATTTAATAAATTAGTTAGTCATGTCTGGCATCTGTTTCGTAGCAATAATGATGACTCCAATACTTAGAGCAGTTCATTACAGGAATACATAATTCATCCTTAAAAAACAGGTACAAACTAGCTGCAAATTTCCTCAGCCAGAAAAAGTAGTTGAAGTAAAGGAGTGTCAGTATGAAGATGAGTATAGACTAACAACTGATGAGCTAATAATAAAAACTGAGTCATGTTCAGTAGAACTCTGTGGCTGCCCTAAAAATTTTATCAAAATACCATAAGAAAACTGGGAGAAAATATTTGCCAGCCACAGCAAAATGGAGTGAGCAATGAAAACTGTCTTTGTAGTGGGTCATAAGAATTTATACAGACGGAAATCCATCTCATCACAATATGACAAGATCTAACTTACAGCAAGATGGAAAGGGAGACGATCACATGGGTTGTAAGAAGTTCTTCACACTCTGCACTATTGATGGAAACTCCTACTGAAATGGGAAAATTAATAAAGTTGTTCCTCCTGTTGACAAATGAGGTAAACATGTGCCCTATAAGAAGCCAAGTACCGAAAAAGAACTTACTACTGGTAATTTCATAAAGAAATTCCCTGCATACAAATTTTATCATCATAATAAAGATCCATGCTCGACATATTCAGACCTACAATGAATCTGCCCATTATATACAATCTTTATAAATGTAAAGCTGAGAAAACTATTCCTGTATTATTGTAAGTACTTTCGCAAATATTTAATACTCTGTTCAATCTACATTTGATCACCCAGGAAAAGATATTTGTTGGCAATGAGAAAAACTGCACTGCCAACAGAACTACTACTCAAAAGGTGTAGTAGCAGAGCTATTACAGAAGAAAAGGAAGAGTATCTTGTGGATCTTTTGCAGTATGTGCCTCCAGTGCACCATGATTGTTATAACAACCTAAAGAGAGAAAATGACCGATACTGGATGCCAAGTTTATTACAATGATGGATCTGGATAAATGGGTTTTGTTTTTCTAGAGTGTTGTGACTAATTACTTCAAAAAACATTATTCAAGAAGTTTTGTACAACAATACATGGCAAACATTTGGAATTATGATTAAAATTGATTAAAATATTTTTACTAGTACCTTGAAAAAATATTTAAATATTTGTAATCCCTTCATATTCACAATAAATGAAAGACAGGTTTGTTACATCTTGTGTTGATTTTTCTACAAGACTGAAACTTTGGAGCTAATATTCCATTTACATATAAATGTAAGTTAGGCACCGATGGCTCTGAGCCACACAAACATACATTTTTTTTCTTCTCGCAATTAATGTACCTTAACTGTAGCTGCAACAAAGAAAACTGAAGCAGTCTTTTTGAGTGTACACAGAGTGCCTTATATTATCATCACGTGTGGTTTACTACAGTAATTCTGAGTTGTGTGTTAATGTACAGAATATGCAAGTCAAGAATAATTATCTGTTTATTCAGTATTCTATAATTTCATGAATACAAAAATAATAAATAAAAAATAATGAAATATCCTTTGGTATTACAAAAAGATCATTTAAGCTCCTTTTTTAGTGTTTGAAAAATAAATCTCTTAAAACATTATAACAGTGTCATTACTAGACCTAAATTCCAATAGAATACTCTCTGTGCAACAAAGTACATTACGATGTGAGTTCTTCTAAAAGTGCCTCTGCAGATCTACCCTCTTTCCGAAACCTGTCCATATATGTTTTTGGTACTGTCCATTCCAATAATATCTCAACATTCTTTTTCAGTCTTTCACCTTCATCAATGTCTTTCTCAGAACATGGTTTTCTACCAGACATCTCTATAGATTCACAAAGCACATCATCTACAAGACGCTTGCCAAATCTTAGTTGCTCCAGCCTTTCTGGAGTTGAAATCTTCTTCAGAAGTATTGCCAGTAACATTCTCATCTTAGCAACAGGCATGGGAGGTACAAGAGACTTCTCTTTATCTTCTTCGTTTTCTTTTCCCGTGTCAGAAGACCCAGCAAAATTTTTTGTATTATCGACTACCTCTCCTTTGCAGTTCTGCTTGTGAGCTTCTAGTTCATCTTTCTTCTTGAAAAATTCTTGGCAGCGAATACACATGTAAGGTTTTGATGTTTTATGGATGCACAACATGTGCTTCTTGAGATGAGGCAACTGAACAAATGAGGCAGAAGGGCAGAGCAGGCACTTGAACGGTTTCTCACCTGTATGGCCTCGAACATGCATCTTGAGAGCAGAAGAGTGAGCAAAGCCTTTTTTGCACACTTTGCATTTGTAAGGTTTTTCTCCACTGTGAATACGTTCATGAACCTTGTAAAAAGAGAAAGTAAAAGGCCATTATTACTGTAGGATGGATTTGATATAGTAGATTAGTAAATGCTAACATATTGTGCAGTTCCATACAGAAGAAAAGTGCCTTTCACAACCATCAACTCCATGACTGTGGCAGTAAAAAAATAATGATAGTCATCATGATAAAATTCAAACTATTAAACAATGTTAGCAGTTTCAGTCATTTGAACTTAAATACACTGTCCAGTCACTCTAATGTAGTCTCCTGCCAAAAGCCTGAATAACCACCTTTTGTAGTTTGGAAAACTGGGAGACAAGCAATAAGAGAGTCAATGATGTTCTGGAAGGTACTGACAGGGATATGGAGCCACGCTGACTCCAGTGCTGTGGCCAGCTGCGTCTCAGTTGAGGATCCGTGGCGTGAACACACTGATCGAGGTGGTCCCTCAGATTCTTGGTCAGGTTTAAACCTGGGGAGCCTGGTGGCACTCTTTGGAGCACGCACGAAAACTGCGAGCTGTGCGACACATTCCACTGTCCTGTTGGTCAATGCCATTGTGCTGAGGAAAAACAGTTGGTCCACTGTGCCTTCCAGAATGAAAATATCACCTAGGGAATGTCATGGCAACATTATCCAGAACCATAATATTCCTTCCTTGTTTTTGTTCAGAAGTTTCACACTATACATGCCTATGGCCATCTGCCTGATGGGGCATAAAATGTGATTTATCTGAAAATGCCACCTGCCACAACACAGTGGATGACCAGTTGCAATACCGGCACACGAATTTGAGTCTTTGTTACCAATGAACAGCAGTCAAGCACGGTTGCATGAATCGGGCACCTGCTGAGGAGGCTCACATGCAGCAATGTTCACTGAATGGTCATTGAGGAGACACTGTTGGTGGCCCCTTGGTTCATCCAGGTGGTCAGTTTCTCAACAGCTGCAATTGTGTTCACCTGTACACATCTCCACAGTCATTGTTCTCCTCTGCCATCTATCACCTGTGGTGCACCACACTTGCTTTGGTGACAGTTTTGGATAATGCCATTTTGCCACGCATGATATACTTTAACCACAGTGACGTGCAAACAGTTTACAAACCCAGCCATTTTGGAAATGCTTCCACCCTTGGCCTGGAAGTCTATGACCATTCCCTTTTGGAAATCAGATAAATCATTCTGTGTTCACATTGCAGCAATAACTGCACTGTTTTCTGCTAGCCTTTTTGTTTGTGGGTGTGACCTGCACTTTCTTCTAATCACTGGGCACATATTTTCATTTGAAGGATCTACAGTGAATTATAGTTAAAAATGGGAGATAATTCAGCAGCAAATTCAGTACAGATTCTGACAGACTCTGTCATGCCATGGAGTCTTGTTTAATTTTAACTGTTTTAATTGTTTCTCAACTTTACTGACACTAATATCACTCATCTTTGTAGTAGTGCACCAGTTAAAATGAGGCAGCACTTCTGTACCTTCCTTTGTAAAGGTATACCTAAAAACAGAGTTGAGCAGTTTTCTTTTCCTTGGCTACCCTCAATATCAGTTCCCATGTTAACAATGAGCATCTTGACACAAACTTTGGTGCCAATGAAAGAATTTTCATGAGAGCTGAATTTCTTTGGGTTTTGTGATAGATATTTTGATAAGATTTTGCTACAATAGTCACTCAAGGCTTCATGCACTGCCATCTTGACAGTCGAACACACACCATTGATCATCTCATTATCTATAACCGTATGCTTTGTTTTACAGCTAACATAAGTTTCTTTACAGTGACTGTATACCAAGGACCTTCTATCCCATCATTAACTGTTTTATTAGGTACACACCTATCCAGTGGATGGTTAACTATTCTTTTAAACTTGAGCCAAAGCTCTACTATATGCTCCAGCCCAAAGGTACACGTTTTGAGTTCCTCTTCAAGATACAAAACAACTGTCTGTTTATCTAGCTTACTGAACATGTAAAGCTTTGTACTTGTTTTAGCAGCCACTTGTATTTTATTAATCATTGTTACTGCAACTGCCTAATGGTCACTGATACCAGTTTCAATATGACACCTTCCACGAGGTTGGGTCTATTTATTGCCATTATATCTAATATATTTCCATCAGAACTAGACTTCTGAAATATTTGTTCCATGTGATTTGCAGAGAAAGCATTTAGTATTATTTTGTACGTATCTTGTCACAACCTCAACTTACAAAACTGCAATTATCTCAATTGTTTGTTGGACTGTTAAAGTCTCCTGCAACGGTGACAGTATGATTGAGGAACATATGTACTAATGTGTTGAGGGTTTCTTTTAAGTTTTCAGCTACATCTACGGGTGAGTCTGGGGGGCAGAAGAGCCCAGTTGTGTCCACTGCTGATTCCTTGATACTGAGTCTTTCCCAAACAATCTTGTCATCAGCTTCAATTTCACTTCTGTGGATTTTTGTTTCTTGTCTCGTCAGATAAATACACCACCTCTTGAGAGTTTATGTTAAACAGCCTCTGACTTTCAGAATTTTTCACTTTGAAGCACAAATTATGGGAGAACAATAGCAAGTTATTAAGGTACTGAGCAGAAAAGAGGAATAATATGAGTTTTCATGGCACCCAAGATTATATATGAGACATAACCTAGGTCTTTCACATGGCGCAGTGATTAGTTACATTAATCATGCATACCTGTCTCTCTGAAATCAACAGTCTTTGAGAAATTGTGGAATTTCTGTGGAAGTTCTTTGTTACATATAGTTCTGTTCTACTACTTACTATTTACACAAAACAGCACCAACTCAAAGTAACACAGCCTCTGCTTCATACGTTCCATGCATATACTATACACTTAGGTATTATTCATTCCGTCTATAAAGTTTACCAATGAAGGCATGCTGGCAGCCTCTATACATTGAATGCATGTCCTTTCTTAAGTAAGCAATCTGGATGCATCTTGGGCTGTCACCTGTCACTTTGTTTTGTTCAGAACTTATGTTAAAATTAATGTTTAAATATATGCTCAAATGAACTGCACAGTAATGTTCAGTGATTAACCTCTTTTAAAAGGACTTTCCTGATCAGTTTTTTTTTGGATACAGCCTGGTGAAAGTAATTCGAAGTACCGTACTGCTGATTTCTGTCCGTGTATGAATACATCCAAATCAGCACTCTGCTGCTGTTCAAAAGCAGCTAAAGCATTGGCACTGAAGAAAACTGCTTCAGTCTTATAAATTATTAAATCAAATATTGCCAAGTGTACTGATATATTCAGTTTACTTGCCCTAAAAATAACATACATGACTAAGCACCTGCCTGGAGTGAGGAAGCCACTTGAGTCCATTAATCTTAAAAGATCTTCACAGTAGAGCCTCTATCTGTATCAGAATTTCCAGTGTGTAAAAAAAGTGTAGAATCACCGTGGGTCAAACTCTACATAAAATTGTACATTTCTCATCTGGAAACTTGGTTAAGAGATTGGAAAAAAGCAAAGGATAATCACTGCCATACTAAACACTGCCTAATATTTCCTGTAAGTTAAATCAAGGAAATAAAAAAAAGCTAGTAATCTTTTGGTTTTCAGAATGTTAATAAAGACAAATTATAAGTATTGCTAGCAAATATGGAGCAAGTTGATGTTAATCAAAGTAACAGACAAATTATATGTGATATGTCACTGACAAGACATCCATAATTAGTGACACAAAATTTAATTACACCTTCACACCAATGTATAACTCCTAAAACATATTTGGTAATTATTAAAAATAATTAACACTACTTTTGCTTTCTTACTTACCATGGATACATCACACTTATGATTATGTGTCCTGTAAACTAGATATTTTGTCACACAAATGCCCAACATAAATATTTCACTCAAAAAATATTTTTACAAATGTTGTATGTTAAACCTTCACCATGATATATTCAAATATTGTTCTTTTAGTGAATGTGCATATCGGTATTTGGGAGAACAGGACTAAGCAGGACCTGATTCCCAATGTTAATTTGTGCTGTTAACATGCAAATATGCTAAGTGAGAAACCGATTGAGGTGATTATATGAAAAATTAATTGGAGTTCAGTCTCAGTAATAGCTGAAGAAGCACAAACCCGATTTACAAACTGTAAGAAAAATTATCTACATGAAGACCAAGCTGAAACAGATACCATGCTAAAAGATGCTGTGATGATCCACTTCTAAAGACCAAAGTGTGACTAAAGAATTTTCTAAGCTGACCTCCACCATTTAGAAATAACAACACCATATTTGATGATCGACCAGAGCATCACAATTAGAGAACCACACCCATGTCCATGGAAATACTAAGTTGGTGTGAGCTCTTACTGATCATGTTACTCACATGACGGGATGCCATTTCCTAATAATGATGAACTGTGATGATATCGCTACTGCTCACTTGACAGTTGTGGAGAAATCAAAGAATCACAGCCAGCACAACTCCGAATAACTCTATGACTGCTGAAAATAAAATTCTTAGATAAGACCTGCATATCTCAGCAAATAAAAAAGGAGTAAAAGGCCCTTCTGTAGTATATCAGGGAAGGCGACAATGAAGTGTGAATGAATACCGGTACTTATGTTTCTCCAAACTTAATGACACTTGAGACAACAATGAGAGCAACTGCAATGTTGAAAGAGAATAAGCAATAATTAAAAATCTTCTGGAGACCACTTGTAGAAACTACGTGTACCAATAAATTACAGCCAGAATACACTGTTTCTACATTAAAGGTTCAAACAATATGTAATAAAGGAAAATTAAGCCATACAATAAGAACAAGCTGTAAAAAGGTAATTTTTTGTGTTTCCTTCTATTGCACAACTAGCATCAATCTACAATTACAAACTCATAATTATTGAAAACATCACTGATGTGAAAGCACATCTTTCTGCCAAACGAAAATCGTATGTCAGAACAGTACTCAATTCAAGTTTTTTTCCATCTGTGGCTGTCAAGGCATAACACATGTTCCACATTCATAATTTTTACCATGTACCTCTCTCCTACTTTGAAAATTCTACAGTAATTGTGAGTGTGGGTTGCAAGTCATGAGAAGATAGTACAAATTGTACACAAAAGTAAAGAGTCTAGGTCCAAGTCCTTGTTTGACACACACATTGCTGGTCAGTGATAGATTCATTCTGGAATTTGATCTGGGGCTGTTTGGTGAGGAGGGGAGATAAATGTGTAATTATTATATAAATGTGAACATGAAAGTCCCCACAACTAATTTGACTAATTAACCCTAATCTTGAGTCTTTTATGAACTAAACAAATATGTTCATAATTATTACAATCATCATCATCAAGCTTTGATATCTCCCTCTACACCACCTCCCCCTCCCCTTCCAAAAACCAATCTCTCTCTCTCTCTCTCTCTCTCTCTCTCTCTCTCTCTGTCTTACGCCCCCCCCCCCCCCCCCCCCCACACACACACACCTACTTGGTGTGGTCCTAGCTAGCTTTTCTTTACGACATTTATCTTCTACAATAATTTTTAGTTTGTAATAACATGTGATGAATTCTCACTTTCAACTGATTTACCAGTATCTGACTGTTTATTCTTATATGGCCAATCTGGTGTTTTGCATGGAATCAGATGGGAGCAGTTTCCTATTTTATATTGGCAGAACAATGGTGGCTGAAATAAGTATCCACCTGGTGTCACAGTAAATCATCTTTTACAGCACAAGAACCAGGCTGTCCACTTCCTCATTCAACTCACGAACATCTATTCACCATATATATTGCAGATATCTTCATGTGAAATATCTCTCTCTCTAGCAGACAATACTGCTAACTAAGCTGCGTCCTAAAATTCCACAGCATTTATTATGGGAAGGATGCAAATAAAGATCCTAACCGATTTTTCACCTGCTAATTTATTACAATCAGAAATAACAAATCATTTTACTTTTGTGTACATCAGTGAGTCAGGAGGAAAGCAACGTGATTTGAGGGGATGATAGTTTTAGTGATTCTGAATAAAAAGTCACATGAACTTACGTCCTGTTGCTAACACAGTTCCTGAGGAAACTAATGAAAATAATGGGGAACAAGACAAGTGCAGGTGATAGTCAATGAAACATTCAAATCTCATGTTTTGTTTTATTGTATACATTTCCCCATAAAAGACGTTCAAAAAGTCCACCAAGAACTGCAATGTGAGTTTGCAGCTCCTGTAGACAGCTGCTATATTGCCCTTTTGATCTCTTTCATACAGTCCTTTATTTGTGCACACACATGGAAAATATGAGCGAGATGTTCCTCCTCTGTGTGCACATTAAAATGGTCAGTAAGGTGCTGAAACTTTGGGAACAGTAAAATGTTGCCATCAAAATTATTTTTATGTACATTTTAATATGTATAGCATCAGCAGTCAGGCATTCAATAATTCATTGGTAAATTGTTGACAAATATTTGTATCTGTCATTACACTCACACACTATTGGAAAATGAAAAATAAACACCAAGAGTTCATCAACCTGGCAGAGCGAAATTTTATTGACACTCTCTTGAGGACACACACAACAAACGGTCACACCGAGGGTGCCCTACACATCTGAGTACAATCAACAGAGTGCTTGAGATGTCAATGCTAGTGCCTTTTATGTCCTCCTTTTGCAGCAATGCAGGCTACAGTTCTCCAATGGAGATGATCAACTACACTAAGTCAGTATACCCTGCTTAAGGTGACCTTGTGGTTTTCATGTTGTATCTTTGTCTTGTCAAAGATTTCCTCCAATGAGTTTAAATCTAATACTATTAAATTCACAATGAGTACATTTAATTCAGTTTTAAATAGGGAAACTTCTTGTAGGGATATCAACAATGTAGGAAAAGATTGATTGCAACTTACCATAAAGAAGACACAATAAGCTGCGGACAGACACAATAAAAGACGCCTCTGGCAGCACATCCAGAATACAATAATCATGTGGAATTGAAGTAGCAATCTGGAGGGGGTGGGGAAGAGGAAGGGAGCAGTGTCAGAAGGTTGTGGAGCAGAGGGGTGGGGGAAAAAGGAGCAAAAAGGAGAGAAGCCAGGGAAAGGTGCATGGGTGCATTGGCATAGGGTGGCAAACAAAGAGGTGGAAGATGAGAATGGGAGGGAATGACAGGACAGAGGGGTGGAAACTGATGGAGGGAGGGTGGGGGGCAGTATGTTACCACTGGTTGAGGCCAAGATAATTACGGGAGTGGAGAATGTTTTGTAATGATAACTCTGATATGCGTATTTCCGAAAAACTGGTGGTGGCGGGGAGGATCCAGAATGGTTCAGGTAGTGAAGCAGCCACTGAAATCAAGTGTGTTGTGACCAGCTGCATGTTGTGGCACCGGATGGTCTACTTTGCTCTTGCCACAGTTTGGCAGTGGCCGTTCATCCTGGTTGACAGCTGGTTGGTAGTCACATCAATATAAAAAGCTGTGCAATGATTGCAGCAGAGGTAGTAAATGCCGTGGCTGTTTCAACAGGTGGCTCGGCCCCTGATGGGGTAGGATAAACTTGTGACAGGACTGGAATATGAAGTGCTGAGTGGGTGGATTGGGCAGGTCTTGCACCTGGGTCTTCCACAGGGATACAATCCTTGTGGCAAGGGGTATACGGATGGACTATGATGTCTTGGAGGTTGGGTGGGTAACAGAGCTCCACTTTTGGAGGGGTGGGAAGGATTATTGGTAGGATGTCCCTCATTCAAGTGCACAATGTAGGTAGTCAAAGCCCTGGTGAAGGGCACATTTCAGTTTTTCCATTCTGGGATGGTACTGGGTAATGAAGGGTGACTCCTTTGTGGATGGTTCTTGAGGGTGGTATGAGGATTGAGGGTATGAGGGGAAAAGACGCAGGAGACCTGTTTGTGGACTAGTTCTGGGGGACAGTGATTGTCTGCGAAGACCTTGGTGAGACCCACAGCATATTGGCCAAAGGAGTTCTTGTAACTGTAGATACACCATCCCTGGTTGGCCAGGCTGTATAGGAGGGAATTTTTGGTGTGAAAGGGACAACAGCTGTCAAAATGCAGATACCGTATTTACTCGAATCTAAGCCGCACTCGAATCTAAGCCACATCTGAAAAATTAGACTCGAAATCAAGGAAAAAAAATTTTTCCCGAATTTGAGGCTCGACATTCAAGTTGAAAGAAAAGTTTTAAGCCGCACCTCCAAATCGAAACAAAGTTGGTCCATTGTAATATGACACACAATTTATGTCGAATGAATGACGATACAGCTACAGTAGTTTGGTTCGAGTCATAAGCTAAGCAGTTAAGCTTTACCAGGTAGCCATTGCTATGAGTCAGGCGCTCCGTCCGTATTTATACGGGTACCATTCCTTTTTCACGTGCTTCGTCTGGTTTGAATTGACTGCTTATTTTTCTTTGATCTGATATGTGCCGTTCTCTTTGTTATAGGTATTTACGTCACTCTAAACTGAAAATGCATTACTGTACTGTGTCATGCATTGTTTGTCGCATTCTGATAATGAGTGTTTACGGCCTGTTGCCACTCACGGCACGACTTGCTTTTGTGCACGCTACCGCAGCTATCAATTTAAAAAAAGAGAGAGAGAGAGAGAGAGAGAGAGAGAGAGAGAGAAGAATCGTCTCCTTAGCAAAACAATGGCAAGAGACTGCTATTTGTTGTTACTTACACTGCAGCTTTCTTTGATAATGATCAACAAGAACCAAATAATAGAATGCGTATGATAGAAGATGTTCTGAACGAGAGTTTAGAGAAAATTTTTCTCCATTTGAAAATCTTTGCAGATGCCTCTTTAGTACATTACATTCTGCACAGAAATTAAAGTCATCTTAGATTTAAAAATCTAGTCAATTGCCGTGCTTCATTTCTGACTGTATCACTATTAGGCATAAGAATAATACGAATAGAAACACGACATGATATGTATATTCTTCCGCGTTTACTGTTGTCTCACTCTAGTTTCGTAGTTTATTAGGCAGACAGGATTTAAATGCGATATCAGGAAACACGAAAGAATACATGACAAAATGTTTATATTCGTATTATTCTTATGATGAAGAGAATAGTGCATGTGATTCACAATTCTTAAAAGTTCCTATTAGCAACCATCTCTCCTCACAGGTAGGAAAAAATTCAGAACGTAGAGTTGGTCATATTGATAAACATCCCAAACAGCCTTGCCAGTCGGATTTTCGTAGTACATTGAAATGCTGCTCATTCTAAGATGAACAATACGGAGTTTGTATTTACTTCGTTGGATAATGTATGAAAATGCAGTGGTCGAAACTCGGGGCGGAGAAAAAAAAGATCATCTTCCACCTTTTTTTTTTTTTTATTTTCTGACGCAGAGGTTTTGGCACCAGTATTTATCTTTCTGCCTGCAAAGCACGCCTGTGTAGCGCTACATATATTCGATGGCAGAAGTTGGTTGTGGCGGCACCTACCAACATTTTTCAGAACTTCCGCTTACTTTGCACTCGATTCTAAGCCGCAGGCGGTTTTTTGGATTACAAAAACCGGAAAAAAAGTGCGGCTTAGATTCGAGTAAATACGATACTGTTGGTGATTGGTGGGTTTTATGAGGACAGAGGTGCGGATGAGCCATCAGAGCTGCTTCTCTCCATTTTTTCTCCTTTTCTCCCCATCTCCCTCCCCCAAAACCTCCTGACACTGTGCCTGTTGGCACTCTAGCCATGCATATCCTGTCGCACAGCATTCCTCTCTCCACTCACCTGTACATACTGTACCTTCCCCTTCCCAAACCCTCCAGATTGATGCATCCATCCCACATGAAAGTTATCTTCTGGCCTGAGCTGCCAGAGTTGGTGGTGATGTGTGCATGAGATGTGCTTGCTTGTGTGTGTGTGCGAATGGTGTGCATTTTTCTTTTGCTGATGAAGGCTGTGGCCTAAAGCTTTGTGTAAGTGTCTTCTATTGTGCCTGTCTGCAACTTAATGTGTCTTCTTTATGGTAAGTAGCAACTTATCTCTCCTTACATTGTTCATTTCAGTTTTCCGATGAATGTTTTAGAACCAGTCATAATAATTCATCTGTATTCACAAGCTCTCAGTAATCACAACCTAGATCAAAAGTACAATAATTCTGGGGCTTCGATGATAGTTGAAGACCCGCATGAGACTTAAAAATCATCCATAAACCTAGCTACACCTGCAAGGTGTTCAGAAGAAATAACTACAGTTACTTGTAAAGATCAAAAGCAAGTGTGCTAGTCTTGTCCATTATTACTGTCACCTCTGCCAGTTTCTGGTTGCACGGGGACAGGGATTTTTCTTTGGCCTGGAGACATTGGGTCAGTCTTTCCCCAATCCTCCTAAATGGGCAGCAGCTGGAACCGACTAGGCTGACTTTAAGGGCGAGTAAATTCCCCAAGAAAGCTGGTGTTTTCTGACATTCTGAGCAGAGAAAGTTCAGGAAGTTCTGTCGCGAAACAGGACCTTATAGAAGTTCTATGAGTGGTGGCATGAAATGAGCAATGATCCTATATTCTATTCCTGATTTGGATTAGTTGGAAGGCCTGAACTCTAAGTAACTTCATGGCTAATTCTGGGAGCATCCAAAATCAAGGGACCTTCCATTGGACTTAGTGTGGTGTGGATGTTGTGTGCTCTCTGAGGCAGTGATTGTGTCCTTGCAATGTACTTCAGAAGTTGTGCAGAGACGATACTTTGTGATTGATAAAGTTATTTCTTACAATGAGAGATTTTAAAAGAGTCTTCCTATGCATGGGAGTGGATTTCAGATTGAACTAGTCTAGTTTTCTAGGCAAGTGTTGCTATTTAGCAAACATATAGGCACTCAATAGGCAGAGGCCTTGAATTAGGTTGTGGAGCCAAGTAGCTAGCTGGACAACGGTGTTTGGTGAACGAGGCAGACTTGGGGAGGTTTTCGTTGAGGACAGTAAATTATATTCATTTCCATGGAAATTTAAGTTTGGTGTTTTTGTGTCACTCGAAAGCAGTGAGTTGAACTGTTAGTGGTGAACAAATTCCAGTCCAGTGGTCAGATCTTTGAATCTTTCCTGAAAGCAGTTACACACAAGGCTTTTAATTAAGGACTTAAAGAGTTGTGAGAAGCACAACCCTGTGTTTAAGGTCAAGGTGACATTGGAGACTCTTATTTTGACCGATTTTATTTGAGTAGTGGGGCAGGGAATTGTTCTGGCTCCACCAATAAATGTTTCCAATTAAATCTGCAGAGCAGCGTGTCACATAATTTGCCTCATGCCAGGCATCACCAAGAGTACGTAGTTTCAAGACATAGCTATGAGTGTGACTTTGCACAACATCCAACATCACAGAGGTTTAAAGCCACAGACAAAAGAATGCTACATAATCATGGAAACATGCAACCAAAAAGGGCACTATATATGAAGAGTACAAGAAGTAGCTAAATGGACAATATTAATGAACTTCTTAAAAAATATTAAATTAAGTCATCTCCTGTTCCTCTACTGTTGTAGAATGTATCTCAGAAAATATAACATCACCAAAGAAGACATCAAATTTAGAACTGCAGATAACGCCATCAGTATGGAGGGTAATGTGTGCAAAACTGAAGTGCAAGTGGCACATCCACAAAAGGAGGATTTGGCATCCAGCACTGTACAATGTATTGGACAACATGATATGGAAATCTTACGAGGATGTTGTAGTGGGAATCAAATGGCAATCACCAGTTCCAATTATATCTGCTGAGAGAAAGCTGAGAACAAACTTACAAACAAATGAAACTTCAACTGTGAACACCTTTTGCAGAACAAGGCTGTCCAAAACATCTGGCCTGAAAGAACTGGGTGGTGGGTTACTAAGTCAATATTATCTAAAATGACATCCCTGTGTATGCACTCCATTAACAAAGGCTGTTGTTGTTTTTCCATATCCCAGCATTTTTCCTTCGGAATTGTGCATGCTTATGTCATCTTCTTCACATACAAATTTTGTGGCAAACTGAGTGATGTATGTCACAGGACCTACACAATATAAAATAATTTAGCCAGAGATTGAATGCTTTGGTGCTACATCACTGGGAATACTGTTGTTGTTGTGGTCCTCAGTCCTGAGACTGGTTTGATGCAGCTCTCCATGCTACTCTATCCTGTGCAAGCTTCTTCATCCCCCAGTACCTACTGCAACCTACATCCTTCTTAATCTGCTTAGTGTATTGATCTCTTGGTCTCCCTCTATGATTTTTACCCTCCACGCTGCCCTCCAATGCTAAATTTGTGATCCCTTGATGCCTCAAAACATGTCCTACCAACCGATCCCTTCTTCTAGTCAAGTTGTGCCACAAACTTCTCTTCTCCCCAATCCTATTCAATACCTCCTCATTAGTTACGTGATCTACCCACCTTATCTTCAGCATTCTTCTGTAGCACCACATTTCGAAAGCTTCTATTCTCTTCTTGTCCAAACTGGTTATCGTCCATGTTTCACTTCCATACATGGCTACACTCCATACAAATACTTTCAGAAACGACTTCCTGACACTTAAATCTATACTCGATGTTAACAAATTTCTCTTCTTCAGAAACGATTTCCTTGCCATTGCCAGTCTACATTTTATATCCTCTCTACTTCGACCATCATCAGTTATTTTACTCCCTAAATAGCAAAACTCCTTTACTACTTTAAGTGTCTCATTTCCTAATCTAATCCCCTCAGCATCACCCGATTTAATTTGACTACATTCCATTATCCTCGTTTTGCTTTTGTTGATGTTCATCTTATATCCTCCTTTCAAGACACTGTCCATTCCGTTCAACTGCTCTTCCAAGTCCTTTGCTGTCTCTGACAGAATTACAATGTCATCAACGAACCTCAAAGTTTTTACTTCTTCTCCATGAATTTTAATACCTACTCCGAATTTTTCTTTTGTTTCCTTTACTGCTTGCTCAATATACAGATTGAATAACATCGGGGAGAGGCTACAACCCTGTCTCACTCCTTTCCCAACCACTGCTTCCCTTTCATACCCCTCGACTCTTATAACTGCCATCTGGTTTCTGTACAAATTGTAAATAGCCCTTCGCTCCTTGTATTTTACCCCTGCCACCTTCAGAATTTGAAAGAGAGTATTCCAGTTAACGTTGTCAAAAGCTTTCTCTAAGTCTACAAATGCTAGAAACGTAGGTTTGCCTTTTCTTAATCTTTCTTCTAAGAAAAGTCATAAGGTTAGTATTGCCTCACGTGTTCCAACATTTCTACGGAATCCAAAATGATCTTCCCCGAGGTCCGCTTCTACCAGTTTTTCCATTCGTCTGCAAAGAATTCGCGTTAGTATTTTGCAGCTGTGACTTATTAAACTGATAGTTCGGTAATTTTCACATCTGTCAACACCTGCTTTCTTTGGGATTGGAATTATTATATTCTTCTTGAAGTCTGTGGGTATTTCGCCTGTCTCATACATCTTGCTCACCAGATGGTAGAGTTTTGTCATGACTGGCTCTCCCAAGGCCATCAGTAGTTCTAATGGGATGTTGTATACTCCCGGGCCTTGTTTCGACTCAGGTCTTTCAGTGCTCTGTCAAACTCTTCACGCAGTATCTTATCTCCCATTTCATCTTCATCTACATCCTCTTCCATTTCCATAATATTGTCCTCAAGTACATCACCCTTGTATAAACCCTCTATATACTACTTCCACCTTTCTGCCTTCCCTTCTTTGCTTAGAACTGGGTTGCCATCTGAGCTCTTGATATTCATACAAGTGGTTCTCTTCTCTCCAAAGGTCTCTTCAATTTTCCTGTAGGCAGTATCTATCTTACCCCAAGTGAGACAAGCCTCTACATCCTTACATTTGTCCTCTAGCCATGCCTGCTTAGCCATTTTGCACTTCCTGTCGATCTCATTTTTGAGACGTTTGTATTCCTTTTTGCCTGCTTCATTAACTGCATTTTTATATTTTCTCCTTTCATCAATTAAATTCAATATTTCTTCTGTTACCCAAGGATTTCTACTAGCCCTCGTCTTTTTACCTACTTGATCCTCTGCTGCCTTCACTACTTCATCCCTCAGAGCTACCCATTCTTCTTCTACTGTATTTCTTTCCCCCATTCCTGTCAATTGTTCCCTTATGCTCTCCCTGAAACTCTCTACAACCTCTGGTTCTTTCAGTTTATCAAGGTCCCATCTCCTTAAATTCCCACCTTTTTGCAGTTTCTTCAGTTTCAATCTGCAGTTCATAACCAATAGATTGTGGTCAGAATCCACATCTGCCCCTGGAAATGTCTTACAATTTAAAACCTGGTTCCTAAATCTCTGTCTTACCATTATATAATCTATCTGATACCTTTTAGTATCTCCAGGATTCTTCCAGGTATACAACCTTCTTTTATGATTCTTGAACCAAGTGTTAGCTATGATTAAATTATGCTCTGTGCAAAATTCTACAAGGCGGCTTCCTCTTTCATTTCTTCCCCCCAATCCATATTCACCTACTATGTTTCCTTCTCTCCCTTTTCCTACTGACGAATTCCAGTCACCCATGACTATTAAATTTTCGTCTCCCTTCACTACCTGAATAATTGCTTTTAACTCGTCATACATTTCATCAATTTCTTCATCATCTGCAGAGCTAGTTGGCATATAAACTTGTACTACTGTAGTAGGCATGGGCTTTGTGTCTATCTTGGCCACAATAATGTGTTCACTATGCTGTTTGTAGTAGCTTACCCGCATTCCTATTTTCCTATTCATTATTAAACCTACTCCTGCATTACCCCTATTTGATTTTGTATTTATAACCCTGTAATCACCTGACCAAAAGTCTTGTTCCTCCTGCCACCGAACTTCACTAATTCCCACTATATCTAACTTTAACCTATCCATTTCCCTTTTTAAATTTTCTAACCTACCTGCCCGATTAAGGGATCTGACATTCCACGCTCCGATCCGTAGAATGCCAGTTATTTTTTTTCTCCTGATAACGACGTCCTCTTGAGTAGTCCCCGCCCGGAGATCTGAATGGGGGACTATTTTACCTCCGGAATATTTTACCCAAGAGGACACCATCATCATTTAATCATACAGTAAAGCTGCATGTCCTCGGGAAAAATTACGGCTGTAGTTTCCCCTTGCTTTCAGCCGTTCGCAGTACCAGCACAGCAAGGCCGTTTTGGTTAACGTTACAAGGCCAGATCAGTCAATCATCCAGACTGTTGCCCCTGCAACTACTGAAAAGGCTGCTGCCCCTCTTCAGGAACCACAAGTTTGTCTGGCCTCTCAACAGATACCCCTCCGTTGTGGTTGCACCTACGGTACGGCCATCTGTATCGCTGAGGCACGCAAGCCTCCCCACCAACGGCAAGGTCCATGGTTCATGGGGGAAGGCTGGGAATACTAGGGGCATATATTTTTCATTTTCAGTGTCGGTTATAGATCACAATATCCATATAGCAGTTGTAAAGAAAAGGAAACTCTGTGACAGGCTCACAGGACAATGCAATGCTGATCACCTGCCAAGTCATCCTCTGGCTAATGGCATTGTTTGGATGTGGTATGCAGAGTAATGGGGTCAGCACACTGCTCTCCTTGCCGTTTTCAGCTTTCAAGTCCTAGGTGCCGCTACTTATTCTAGTAGCCCCTTAGCTGATCTCGTGACATTGAATGCACCTCGTTACAGCCCTCTAACCACAGAAAAATCCCTGGCACTACCAATAACAAACTGCATCTGCTGTGTGGCAGTCAGATGCACTGATCACTCAGGTAGAGGTGGACAAACTACTGTCATAATGACAATATGTGAAGAGAACTCTGCCAGATACTTATCAACATTTAACCAGCTAATATGACTGAATGCTCAGGACAACTTCATACTGTCAACTAATGGCTGACGAAGCGCTTATCTGATATTCGAATGATGACTAGTTACAAGACAGTTTCGGAAAGGTTGTCGTAAAAGGACCACTCACTGAAGAGAAATAATATTTTACAGAACATAGAAGCACTGCTTTTAAATTAAAACCAAGGAAACTATAATTAATACACAACATATAAACAGTAGCCTCAACTTCAGCCTACGGTTTTCTGTCATGTTCATTAGACAAAAATGCTCACTATATGTGTTGCAACAATACAAACATATTCTTAATGTCAGTTTCATTAAGATCAATAAATAAGTAAATTCTACAAACAGCACCAACCTGTAACTGTGAGCGTTGTGCAAAAGCCGCTCCACAGATCTTACAAGCATATGGCTTCTCACTCATGTGGGTGCGTAAGTGCTGAACAATGTGGCCTTTCAGTTCTTTTCCACATATATCACAGCGAAAAGCATGGACGTCACCATGAATGCAAGCAACGTGTTTCTTCAGACTTTCACGCCGGAAAAAGGCCTGGCCACAAATATCACATACTTGATCACGGATCCCTTCATGCCTCTTCATATGCATACTTAGGTTTGTTGTGGAAGTGAAGCGTTTTGGGCACTTTTGGCACTGGTACGGTTTTTTACCCGAATGGGTTATTCTATGCTGTCGAAGCTGCCCACCACGAGCAAAGCGCCGTGGACAATCTGGACACGCGTATGGTCGTTCGCCAGTATGTGTACGCATATGCAGTCTCAATCGTTCTTTAATGGGAAATGTCCTTTTACAATACTGGCAAGTGAACGGCTCAGGTGCAGTATGTCTGGCCACAATGTGGTTTTTTAAGATCCCACCCTGAGTAAAACGAGCACCACAGTCGGCACACTCATATGGCTTCTCACCAGTGTGGATTCTCAAATGCTTTGTGAGGTCACTCACTGCAGCAAAGCTCTTATTGCAGTACTGACATTTGTTTACTTTCTTGTCCTCCTCTTTCTTATCTTTTGATTTTTCTTTTTCTTTCTTCATGATGTGTTAGTTGTCTATTACAATGAAACAGCACAAGAGAATTCTATTCCTTCTCTAAATCACAAAAGGGTCAAAACTCAAAAATCTGCTCGTCTATTTTATCTAAAGCTTGGTTGCTAAGTCAAATGCAGATCAAGAAAAATATCATAAATAGAAGGCACATGGTGTTTAAAATTTTAGTCTCATCTGATTTATACAATATCCACATTAGAAATTTACACTCTGCATCTCAGTAAGAGACAGATTGGCAAGACAATATGCCAAATGGCACTTCGGTTACTTTGGTAGTCAGTCTGTAATGACAGAATCTCTGAGTTACACATGGACACTCATGTAAAGTGAGGCGGCGGCAGCAGCAGCAGCAGCAAGAGTTGAATCCAGCATCATGAGTTACTTAAAGCTCTCCCCTTCACACTCAAATTAAATCAATGTATTTTCCCTAACAAAAGAGTTGCTGGAAAAGTTTTCCAGACAACTAAAATATGTTATGTAACTACAAAAAAGCCTTTATATATATAAAATCAAACTGAAGGAACAAATGGTGTGCTGCATTAACAATCACTACAACTGTATTCTTTGGTAAATATGGCAAGCAACAGCTCTTTGGTGAAACAAAAAATATAATGTGTTAATAAACTACATCAGTAAAACCAATTCTATAGCTCTGGCTTCATCAGTCCACATGACTAGTTCAGGAAATTAAGTTATGTGATATAAGTCACTACATGGCCCTTCAATGTCCACACTACATCTCTCATTTAGTAAGATTAACAATGAGACTAGACAGAATCCCATTCCTCATCAAGTAACTGTATTCCACCTTCAACATATTCTTTTTCTTTCCAAATAAACATTTTTGCATCACTCTTCAGAAGATATCTGTAGTTGACAGGAACAACCTAAACAACAGCATCTGAAAGAGAAACAATCATATGTAAGGGAAAACATCTGAATTAATTTCTACTGTGGACATATAGTATCCAATATACAAGATAGATAAGAAGTAGTTAAATATTTTTTTTAAAAAATCACTTTGACATATTTCAACTCGATGAGGGTACATGGGATGATCACAGAAAAATAAAGTTAAATAATTTTTTTTTTTTGTTTGTCTGCAGTACTGGCGCACACTGAAATCACTGTGTCATTACCCCATATCACACTGCTAGAGAAGGTAAAACAAAATATCAAAGCTTGTTGGTAAACTGGAATTTATTCAGCAATTAATTTTCAGCAGCGGTGGAAATATTGCAGCTGTGTGTTAGGCCACTCTAGATAGCTATAGAAGTCATCTGGATTGGTGTGATACAGCTGCAACATTTCCACCACTGCTAAAAATTAACAGCACGATTTTCCTTTGGCTTCTCTGTACAACATGCTATGGTACAGCAACACAGGATTTCAGTGTGCAGCAGAACTGTACCTGCAAACAAACTACAAATTAATTATGAAGCTTTATCTTATCAATAGACTGACTACTAATTGTATTTTATCTGTTGTATTACGGGAACTGATTTCACACTATGACACATCAGTAAGCTGCCAAAGCTTTTTGATATCATTTAGACAAAAAGTGTCGTGATTGGGATAATGAAATTTCACAACTGTTATTAGTGGACACAAGTTCCAAGGGTGGCTGCTTAACAAACATGAAATCACTCTAATCTCAAAGTTTCACAGCGTGAAACATACAAAAAATGTTGCTCAGACCTTTATTCAGGGTAGTATGAAAAGAGCATAATAATTTGATATGATTTAATACTGTGTATAGAACAACTTGAGCAAACAAAATGTAGTTGTCTTTTCTTTCACACTTCCTGTCTACAAATGCCTTGGTAATCATTTCCCAGGCCATCAATTGAATCTCAGTGCACCTGTGAATCATCAGCAAGTAAAGTCCATCTAACCCCATATGATTTCCATTTAAAATTGCAAAAAGGTTATCCAATGAAACAAAACTTTCTGAAGGACTACAGGAGTGGAGCCACTTCATTCTGATAACTATGGTGTGAGTGTTCCTACAAATTGTGTTGAGAACATCCTCTTTGAAAACAGAAATTAATGGACTGTGTTGGTGTAGCAGCAAAGCTTTAACAAAGGCACTTGAATTGTAGCTCATGCTGGAAAATAAAAATACTGTCATCAAACTGCTCTATAACAAAAAGTTAATCTTCAAATTAAGTTGAATCAACAATAAAGTTTTCAAATAAAATGGCATATACACTCTTAAGAAGAAAGAAAAAGAATGTACCACAAAGAAATTATCTGAATAGGAGGGAAATCAGTAAATACGATGTGCATGTTAAGACAAACAAATGATTACAAATTCAAAATAAATAAATAAATAAAAATAAAATAAAAATGGATGATTTATGCAAGAGAAAGAGCTTCATAAACTGAAGAAGTTAATACTGTGTTGGTCCACCTCTGGCCTTTACGCAAGTAGCAATTCTGCTTGGCATTGATTGATAGGGTTGTCAGCAGAAACTCCTGCTGTGTGTGGACAGGCCTTATCCTGCCGAAATGTAAGCCCAGTATGGCTTGCCATGAAGGGCAACAAAATGGAGTGTATAATATCACCGAGATACCTCTCTGTTATAAAGGTGCTGCAGATGGAACCAAAGGAGTACTGCTATGGAAAGAAATGGCACCCCGGACTACCACTCCCAGTTGTTGGGCCGGATGGTGGGCACCAGTCAGGTTGTTTTCCCACCACTGTCTGGAGCCCCTCCAAACATGTCTTCACTGGCTATCAGGGCTCTGTTCAAAGCAGGACTCATCACTGAAGACAATTCTACTCCAGTTAATGAGATTCCATGCCACAAAAACTACAACGCTTCAAATTTCACTGATAATTGTGTGTTATCAAGTGTTACTACTGAGGAAGATGCTGGCATCACAAGGTTGGAGCATGGAATGTCATATCCCTTCACGGGGTAGGTTTGAGGAGTATTTAGGGGAATGGATAGTGTGAAGTTCGATAAAGAAAACAAATACGGGTAACAAAAGAGTAATCATAATGAATAAGAACATAGGAACTCAAACCACTATGAATAACATTGTTAACATATTATCATAGGCAAAACACACACACACACACACACACACACACACAAAGAGGATTAAAACTGGATTGTGACGGACTAGAATTCAACAGCTGAATAAAGTAAAGACGGAAAAATAGTAGAACAACAAGGACTAAAGGAAATGACATTTAAAGGGATAGATGTGGACTCTGATCATAATTAAGTGGTTATAAATTCTGATTACAGCCAAGTAAATAGTAGAATAGTAAGCAATTAAGGAGGTAGAACCAGCATAAATTGGAAGAACCAGCTGTCGTACAAAATTTTCAAAGGGAGCATTATGCAACTATTGACTGATATGTGAGAAAGGAACACAGCAGAAGACAACTGGGAAGCTTAGAGAGATGGAACAATAAAGGCAGCAGAGAATCAAACAGGCAAAAAGATACAACCCAGTAAAAATTCTTCAGTAAAACATGAGGTATTGAATTCAACTGACGAAAAGAGTAAACATAAAAATTTTGCAAATGGAGCACCAAAAATGAGATTAACAGGAAGTGCAAAATGGTAAAGCAGAAACAGCTTGAGAAGAAATGCAAAGCTGTAGCGACATGCATGACTATGTGGAAGATGGATGTCACATACAAAAAAATTAAAAAAACTTTTTGAAAAAAAAAGAAAAAAAGAAAGAAAGAAAGAAAGAAAGAAGTAGCTTTATGAATACGAAGGGGCTCAGATCGCAAGCCTTACTAAGCACAGAAGGGAAGGCTAAAAGATAGAAAGAAAATGCAGAAATACTTTACAAAGGAAACAAACTAAAAAGTACTGTAACACGGAAGATGTGTCGAAGAAATGATACACCAAGAAGAATTTGACAGAGTCCTGAAAGACGTAGGTCCAAACAAGGCACATGGAGTAGATTACATTCTCTCAGAATTATTGGGGGAACCAAGGTATATGAGGCAGGTGAAATACCCCCCTTCTTAATCCTCACAGTGAATTATATCCTGACCCACAATTACTTTACTTTCAAAGGGCAAATCTGTAAACAAATCTGTCATACTTTCATAGACACTTTCATAACACTGTCCTACACCAACTTATTTATGGGATAGCTGGAGAAATCCTTCCTATCCAGTTATCCCTGATGACATTTTCATGATCTGGACTCATGGCAAGGACAACCTTTGCACTGTCCTCCAAAAGTCTCAACATCTACTCCTAAATCCTATACAACAGGTCCTTCTCAGCTCAACGAGCCACCCCCTCAGCGTGCAGCACACCTTGAGATTTAGGTGGTTTTTTTTTAGAGGTTTATCCTGTCCTCGTGATCCGGACGGTCAAGTGAAGATCCCCGCTCCCTGAGACACACAACATTCCACCGCTGTGCAGTGGTCACTGAAGCATGCTCAGAGCTTGCGGTGACGGGGCATTGGTGGTGCTTACCAGTCCCCAGCTCAGGAACCCTGGGGTCGCCAAGCCCGTACCCAGCAAATCAATGCTGAGCCCCTGAGGGCGAAAATGCCTATGAAAGTCAGAAGAAATACATAAAAGTGAATGATAAGACCAGCTCTAATGTACAGTTCAGAATGCTAGGCAACGCACAAATAAGGCGAACGGAAGCTCCAGGTTACAGAGACACTTGCCTGGGAAATGGCCCTCAGAACTAATCATATTTGAGGCTTGTTTAATGTAGCAAATATAGCAGAAAATATTCAAGGGAATTGCCTAAGCTCTTAAGGATATGCCATGAACTGTGAACCTAACCATGAAATGTGATATATATTTGACATAAAAGAATGAAAAGAGGCCCTACACACACACACACACACACACACAAAATACAGGGATTAGGACCCTACAGGACAGCATGAAAGTGATGGGACTGTGCCCAGAATGTTGCAAATATACATTCAGATCCTTAACAGATAGGATTGATGGAAGACTTTGAAAAGTTTCAAAGAAGGGAAGCTCATTTTGCAATATTGGAAAACAGGGTAGAGAGTGTCACAGATACGATAAGCACGTTTGGTTGGTAATCATTAAAGCAAAGGCTTCCTTCAATGTAGAAATATATTTTTAAGAAATTCCTATCATCAACTTTCTCCTCAAAAAACCCAAAATATTATGTTGATTCGAACTTACATTGTGTGAAATGACCAACAGGGAAGGAGAAGAGGGGAGGGGGGGGATTGAGGCTGCTGTGAGGAAGTAAGACATGCAGGGTAAGGAAAAGGATAGGGAATTGTTCAGAAGTAGGAGAGGGGACATGAATAGCTGTCAGTAGTGATGGCTAAGGGTGGAGTAATTGTGCCAATGATGACAAAACCATCACACACACACACACACACACACACACACACACAACCACACACACACACACACACACAGGGAAATGTGGGCATATTGTCAGAGATGGATGCAATGGAAGGAGTAGGCAATGAATAGGGTGGGTGAACAATGTGATGGGAGGAGAGAGAGAAAAAATAATGGAAGATAAAAAAGGGTGAATGCAATGGGGGTAGGAAGAATGGGCTAAGACAGAGGTGGTAGCAGACATTTAATGCATAAAGACTGGATTGGATTGATGGACTTAAAAGGGAGCAAACTACTTCAAGCCAGGAGGAGACCTCAGAGAAAAAGAACACAGAAGTCAAATCTCGATGAACCCGATTGTAACTGAAAATCAATAAAACCAAGACATAGGAGCAAGTAGAAGTACGAGACCTGTAAGAGGGTGAAGGTGGGAGAGTTGAAGGCAGCTGCAGCCACCTGAAACATGTTATGCAATGGGGTGGACACCCTCTGCATCCAAGCAGTGTTTCTTCAACCTCCATTACCACAAGAAACTGGCAACATAGATAAGTTGATAAAATCTCAGGAAACAGAACAATAGCAACAAGACAGTAAATCAGAGACAGATGTGAAAGAGTAAGAAGAGTTAAAAAGGCGGCAAGGGCAGGAACCAGGCTGGAATAGCGAGCAAGGGCAGCCATAGGCCCACTGGGTCAAGCAGGCAATAGGACACCTCTCCAATCCCTCAAGTGGCCAATGAGGCCTGTGTGCCCTACCTTACAGACAGGAGTAGTGACCACAATCACAAATAAAATGTAAAACCAGATCAGCTGCTTTGCGTTGTCCACTAGCACCAGAGGCAGCTTGATAGCACGTTTAAGTAAGATTCCAACATAATGTGGCCTAAATGCGGCAGTCCAGTAGGATGTGGGCCACTGCAGACAGGCACCATACTGACAGAAGGATGGACGTTTATATTGGAGGATGTGGTCATGGGTCAGCCAAGTGCGGCCAATGCGAAGCTGACAGAACAGTACATTTCCTGCGGGTAGCATGAAGGAAGAGAGCCACATGTTCGTGGTTCCATTTATTGCTTGCAGCTTGTTTGGAGAAGACAGGGCACACCAATCTATGTTCCAAGCCTCCAGCAACCGATGGTGTGTAGTAGATTGAAGGTCTGGTTCCAGTACCCCCACCTCCAAAGTTGGCATCCTGCTAATCAACTTGGCTAACTGTTCAGCATGTTCCTTCCCTGGAATCCTAACATAACCTGGTGCCCAGACAAGTATGACCAACTGTCCAGCTTGATGGAAGCCAGAAAGGAGATGTTGGATAGTCACGACCAGTGAGCGATGAGCGTACCACTGGTCATGACTCAGTAGTCACCGCTGATAAAGAAAGTCTTGCTGAACTGAGAACGAATGTGACTGAAGACTCAAGCAGTGATCATCAGTTGTGCAGTAAATACACTGCATCTGTCTGGCAAGGAGTGTGGCTCACAGTACCTTGCACATGCACAGCAAAATCAATTCATCAAAAATGGCTCTGAGCACTATGGGACTTAACATCTGTGGTCATCAATCCCCTACAACTTAGAACTACTTAAACCTAACTAACCTAAGGACATCACACACATCCATGCCCGAGGCAGGATTCGAACCTGCGACCGGAGCTGTCACGCGGTTCCAGACTGAAGCGCCTTTAACCGCACGGCCACACCGGCCGGCATCAATTCATCCATCAGTGTATACCACTTCTCAACCGAGAAACACATCAAGCATGGCCAGACACACACGGTGGTAAACCAAGAGGTGATAGGTCGAGACAGATCCAAGAATGAGGTACACACCACGGGGGCATATGTAACTGCTCACTGACAAGAGGCGACTTGGGGGTGGGAGGAGAGTTCGAGATCAGAGCAGAGACATCATATGAAAACTGTGATCAAGACTCCAGTCTCACATCTCAGCTATGGTAAGTGGATTTCCCAACCTGGAAAAGGGATCAGTAGTTTGGATGCTCGTGGGTGGAGGGGGGTGGGGTGGGGCAGTGAATATGTATCACATAGCTGAGCAGCAGTTGTTGGTGTCTGATCTGCAGTTGAGGAACCCATCCTCCATGAGTAGCAGGGCTGGTCCAAAAGGCACCTGTTGCAAGTTGGACCCTCTAATGGTGTACAGCTTCCAGCATCCACAATGCTGCATGTGATATCAAGCCATATGTCAGACTTCCATAAGCGAGGTGGGACAGAATCAGAGCTTTCTAAGGCCACAAAAGTGTACAGTGGGCTGCACCCCAGCTGGTGTTACCGAGCCTTCAACACATTTGTTTAAGTTGGCCAAGATGGGAAAGCCACATCAACTGGGCTTTGAAGACCATTCCCTGAAAGCAATACGACTTTAGCAAACTGAGCAATTAGTTATTGAGGCACCATTCAGGTCGCAGTGTGACAGTGAGATAAGTGCTTGATGCATTTCTTGGTGACTGGAAACCAGAAGCCAAGGGTGAAATCCCAGGGCTGTACCTTTCGTATGGCACCCATCAATCAGTATTCACCAACACTCACAGTACAGGAGCAATAGTAATGCAAAAATCATCAGCCTACAGGGAGGGGACACTGTAGACCCCACAGCTGCAGCTAGACCATTGATAGCCATTAGAAAAAGGAGGACCTCAATGCAGAGCCCAGCAGGAAGTGCCAACTTTAACCCAGAAAGTAAGTTTTGACAAGAAGTTCCAGACCAGAATTGAGAGCATGCCCAGAGATCCCACTCATGTAGGATAACGAGGATGTGATGATCCGATGTGGTGTCATAAACCTTTTGCAAGTTGAAGAAGACAGTGATAAGATGTTGGCACTGGGCAAGAGCTGACCAGATGGTAGATTCTACACAGATCAAATTGTGAGCTGTAGAGGCACCTTTGGTGAAAACACCCTGGGACAAAGCCAAAAAACCACGAGATTCAAGGTACCAACACAGCCACCAGTTCACCATATATTTGCACAACTTGCAAAGAACATTAGTGAGGCTAACTGAGAAATAGCTGTCCATCTGGAGAGGGTGTTCACCCAGTCTTGGTACCAGGACGATCACGTTTTCTCACCACTGAAATGGGAACTCACCCTCACTCTACATATGGTTGAAAACGGCAAGGGTGGGACATTGGCTATCCACCGATAGGTGTGGGCATCTGGCTGTGATGTAGTCTGACCCTGTAGACATGTCAGCTTGTAGGGCTAGAGTACTGAGGGATTCCCACTCACTAAACAGAGCATTCTATGGCTCTAGATTATGTGTAGTGAAATTTGCTCCACGTTCTGTCTGAGGACATGAAATGCAGGTCAACAATTCTCACACACAGAGGCTCCTGAATAATGCGGCGACAGCATCTGGGTCACCATAGACTACACCATTCAGGGAGAAATCAGGTATACTTAGCTGGCATACAGATGCAGATCAGCAGATAGCTGGGACGGGAGTGTCCCGAGAGACCCCTTCACAGTGAGAGATGCCACAGGAGGGTATTGCTTCTCTGGCTGGGGGAAGGTGATAGACATCCCAGGTGAGTGTGGTGTTGACACTCCCAAAGTGGGTGTGGCAGAAATAGTAGGAACCCTAACCACGAGGGAAGCAGGTGTAGTTGAGCAGCCCCAAGGGCCCGATGCAGAAGGAAGGCACAAAGGGCAAGGATACAGTCACTAGAGAGGATTACATCATCGTAGAGATAGCAAAGGTCAACTTCATACGTACAGCATGCAAACAATCATATTTGCTTTTGTCCTCCTGATACCTAAGTCATTCAAAGAGTCTTTTATTCTATTTTCTCTTTGAAAGACGGTGCAGTCCGGTGGCGAGGGGGAATGCTGCTCCCTGCAGTTGGCATAGACAGGGGAATGGGCACAAGGAGTATTCATGTGCAACTGTCATCCACAATCTGTACAGATGGGGCTGGCATTACAATGTCAAGACATGTGCCCAAAATCCACACATTTGAAACACTGCATGGGAGGAGGAAAAAACAGTTTCACATCACTTTGATACTCCATCACCTTGACCTTTTATGGCAACAAGTCACCTTCTAAGGCCATGGTGAAAAGTTTATTATTAACCATAATGTCTGTCATATTCCCTGTATACAAAGGACAAAATACTGTCACTCCAAATTGGCACATAACTTGACATCAGTCTGTAAAAGGAGGTCAGGATGGAAGATGATACATTGTATTATATTGAGGCTGTTATTGGGGGGGGGGGGGGGGGGGGGTTACAGTTACAGGAATGTAACCGAGCTTGTCACAAGTGAGCACTACATCTGCTCAGGTAGCAATAGTGTGATGCATGGCCAGTGTGCTACCACTGTGCAGGTTCTCGGCAACCACCCCGAAATAGGATGACTACTGTGTTGGGTTTTGGATGTAGAACTTTTGAAGGAGGAGTACAAAGATGGTAAGACATAAAAGGTGGAACGTGCACTGCATCCAGCAGTAAAGACTGTTTGAGGACGGGGTTAGACACTGTGTCCTTGGCGACCTGGGCACTAGTGATCAGAAAGCCGTCTACCGCTTGGCAAGAGAAGACATCCAAATAAAAACACATGAGTTCCTCTCGACCAAACTTGGGGTCTGGACAGACAGGCAGCCTGGATGAGGTGTCCATGTTGGCATAGCATCCAGTGGGTTAAAATTCGTGTCACAGTCGTATCTGGAAATGAACAAGGCTAGCTGCTGCAACCTGTGGGCTGCCTTATAGAGGATCTGGCCAGACAGACTGCATTATGAAACTAACAGATTGTGGTCTGTAATCAGTTGGAATTTGGTGCCACACAAGAACATGTGAAATTTGGTGACCACATACACAATGGCAAAAGCCTCTTCCTTGACATGAGAGTGGTGGACCCGTGCTGGACAGAGCTTTGGATGCAAACTCCAGTTGCTGCTCCAAGCCGTCTGCATTCTGACTGGTGAAGACTGCCCCCACACCGTACCACAAGGCAACTGTAGCCAAAACCAATGGTTTGTTAGGAGCAAAAGTTTAGGTACCAAGGTGGGCAACCCTTTGGCATGGAAAAGGCTTGTCGCTTGCTGGAGACCAGACAAAGGAAGCAACCTTATGAAGAAGAAGGTAGTGAGGGTATGTATTGGTGGACGCTGCAGGAATGAACCAGTGGTAATATATCAGTTTTACCCAAGAAAGCCTACAGTTCATGCAACAATAAGGGACACAGCAGATCCATAATGGCCTAGACCAGACTTTTGAAGGCTTGGACACCCTTTTGTGATATGATGTGCCCCAGATACTCAAGGGTGTAATGGAAAAATTTAAGACTGCTGTAGATTGCAGTACAGACCCACGGCCCAAAATTTTTGAAAAAGAGCCCAGAGATTATGCAGGCAGTCACTCATGGTATGTACAATAATCACAATGTCATCCAGGTAGCTGAAACAGAAAAGTGGATGTGACATGTTCCAGATAGCATTGAAAAATTGCAGGGGCACTTGTGATGCCAAACATTAACCGTTGGTACTGTTACAAGACGAAAGGCATGTTAAGAACCATGATACAGTTGAACCCTCATCCAAGGATAACTGGCGATATGCTTTGAAAAGATCAAGTTTTGAGAAGAAGTCACTCCTGCTAAGCATGTGAACAGCTCTCCCAGACATGACAATGGGTAGGGCTTCATCATGATAAGGGGTGTGGCCCATTTACTAGAGGAAATATGAACCACAACCCTGAGAGATGCGAGCCGGTCCAGCTCCGCCTTGACTTGGAAGTGGAGGGTTATCAGAATATGCCGAGCCCGAAAAAATCTAGAACAAGCTGACTGCTTTAAGGTCTAATGCAAACACTAGGCCTTCTTCAAAATTATCCTGAAATTCAGAGCACAGAGATTCCAATGACTGATATTGGATGTCAGCAGGAACCAATTCTACGGAGTCAGTGACCAAAAAGCCAAAGGCCTAAAAGGCATCAAACCCATAAAGGTTTGCTGAACTAACATAATGAACAACAATAATAACAGCCCGAGTTACTGATCTATAGATAAGGTCAACAGTGAATTGACCAAGCAAGCGGATTTGCTGTTTACCATAGCCCCATAGGCTCCTGTTTACAGGTGACAGTGGAGAAGAGCCAACGTCTGAATATGTTTGGGCATTAAGCAGGGAAACTGCCATGCTGATATCCATCTGCAACTACATCTGCCGTGAGTGAACAAAACCCTCAATAAAAAGGTTGTTAAGACTTCTGATCACGAACCAGCCGCGACAATGACACTTCCTGCATATCCCTATCCATATTCTCTGAAACTGTTTTCTGGCCATTGGTTGGCAGACTGCTACAATGTGCCTTCTCTCCGACACTTACGACAGATGTCCCAATGCTGAGGACACAAATCTATCATGGTGTGAGTAACAAGACGCACACGAGGCAACAGGGAGTGGCTGCTGGGACACTGTTTACACACTGTGCAGAAGTCTCTGGACTCATCAGCTTGAACTGCCACAATGTCATCATCCCCGGATGCAGTGGACGCAGCCGGGCCACCTTGCATCACACCATGACACCGCACTATGCTTCCAGCTGCTGACCAGCGGTGTGAGAGACCTCATGTGACTCAGCAATGGACAATACCTAATTGATGGATGGATTTTCTAATTGGATAGCCCACTGCCGGACTTCCTTATCCAGGGCAGAGCAGATTATAACTTCATGAATCACAACATTCACATACAACTCTTTTGAATTGGATGTGACAAAATGGCACTGGCTACTAAGGCTTTTGAGTCGCAGCCCCGGCATGGTAAGGCTGATGGGGCTGTTTCTTCCATACATAGAATTCAACCCTAGTGGCCACAGCACGTGTGGGGTGGGGATAATAGGAATTCCGCAACATCTGATACAAAGCAGGAGAAATACAAGACAAAAACAGCGTATGACATACCTCCACATCCGTACCATGGATAGTGTAAAAATGTTGCCGTGGGCGGTGTTTGTATGTTTCCCAATCTTCTGCTGCCTCATCAAATGGCAGGAATGGAGGAGGAAACAGAGGGGGACAAAAGGGGACAGAACAACTCCGACACAGCCTGTTGCATGTCCTTAAGAAGTTCCATGTGAAGCAGAGCTTCCATGTAAAAAAAAAAAAAGGGGGGGGGGGGTCACAACTAAATGTGAAAAGCAACTGCACAATGAAACACGTGAAAAATAGCCCTACTCATCGCCAATGTGTTCTGACTACAAGAACACACAGATAATAACAAACCTAACACTTTATTACTTCAAGGATACTGGAACATGGAGTGGCTGCACTACTAGTTCGAGATACACAGGTTGAATGTCAACATATGACTGAGAGCAAGGCTGAACTGGCCCAAGTCTATAAGTCGTCACCCAGTCAGTACAGTGCACTACAGAGAGGCTACGTGCACACCCAAGAGTGGAGGCTTCTGCTGATGCTAGCGTCTTGTGACTTGTGGTGCACCATACAGCTGTGTGCCCAGATTGCAGGTGTGGAATCTTACATGGGTCACTACAGGAGATTGCTTAATAAAAGTTACCAATCCTTGCATGGGTTCTTTAAACAGGCTGAGCAGAGTTTCTCAAACCTCTTGTTTGGCCCTGTTTACAATTCCCATGACATGACATCATTGTTGCAGTGATTAAAATTTCTCATCAACTCTGTTTACTGATTCTGATAAACTATATTGCTGATCCAAGAGCACCATTCACCTCAAATGAAATGACAAACACTCCCAACCCACCAGCTGTGGTCATACATGCATGCAACATACTACACTGGTTCCAATGTTGAAACCATAAATTCTGAGATATGATCAGTTGGTTCTGATATTTTGGGAACTAATAACATGAAGTTTCCTGACAACCTTTTTCACTTGAATTGTTTTCAGATCAACTGCAATAAACAAACTGTTCATTTTCTCTTGTGCCAAAGAAAACACTGAGAAGATCTGACTGATTCAATCTGGGGCTTCTCAACAAAAATTACTTCAATTTTATTCAAATTTTACTCACAGAATTTATGTAAATCAAAATGTGTGAGAATTTAGTTTTTGCTTTGTGTGCTACGGGCTATCTTGTGCTCCAGTGTCTCCAATCGCAGCACATGCACATTTTTCATGACTTCCTGGAGAAGAAGAAGAAGAAGAAGAAAAAAAAAAAAGTTCCACTCAGCATTTACGCCAAAATCTTTGAGTTGGTAGCACAGAAATTTTTGTAATAGCTACATACTCATTGCTGAAGTATGTTATTTTCTGCAGATTTGTCCCATTTTGTTTCTGTAAATTCATGTTTCATCCAAAGGCAACTGTAACTGTATCATGTCTTGGACAGTCACTAATTATACAAAACCTGTTACATTGTATTTGTTCATTTTTAACAAAATACAAAAAAATTGAATGCAGCTGGACTATTTTTCCCAGTGAAAACCATGGAGAGCATTCCGGACAACAAAGGAGCAATTCTCTGCAAAATCTAGCACTTCATTTACTTCACCAGACTTAAGATTTTATTTCACAGTTTTCAGGTATTGCATTTTATTTTTTTTAAACAAAGTGGTGAATGGTCAGGTCAGAGATTTTTGATGCTATCTCAGTGAAAAAATTGTCTACTGACAGTTGCTTTGTTTCAGTTGATGCATAATCTGTGTGGAGCCATTGGGTTTACTCCACAGTTTCTTCGGGATCAGTGTTGGGTTGGGTTGGATTGGATTATCTGGGGGAGGAGATCAAACAGCGAGGTCACTGGCCTCATCGGATTGGGGAAGGACGAGGAAGGAAATCGGCCGTGCCCTTTCATAGGAACCATCCCAGCATTTGCCTGGAGTGATTTAGGGAAATCACGGAAAACCTAAATCAGGATGGCCGGATGTGGGATTGAACCATCGTCCTCCCGAATGCGAGTCCAGTATGCTAACCACTGTGCCACCTCGCTCAGTTGATCAATGTCCTTGTACAGATTAGTGAGGTGTGATTCAGCTGTTTTCTTCCAGGGCAACTCACACTGACACAGCATGCAAGTCTTTGATTCCATACCGAAAACTGCTAAATACATCAAAAATTTATAGTCCTGGTCAATGATGGAGCTAGCAAGCATCAATTTGACTTTCTAGTGAATTGCCCCCCCCCCCCCCCCCCCACACACACACACACACGAAATTTGTTTCAAATTGCATAGTAATAGTTGTTTTTATTACTGAACTTTTATTCCATCAGTTCTGACAGAAAAATAATCCTTTACCCCAGAGCTGAACGTCCATGTGGATGACCTCACACTTTTCTTCGTTTAGTGCCAATTGCCACTTTTCGCACCACACAGAAATTCTCTCTAGATCATTTTGTAATTGGAATTGATCATCTGATGATTTTACTAGATGGTAAATTACAGCGTCATCTGCAAACAATCTAAGGTGTCTGCTCAGATTACCACCTAGATCATTTATGTAAATCAGGAACAGCAGAGGGCCTATGACACTACCTTGTGAAATGCCAGATATCACTTCTGTTCTACTCGATGATTTACCGTCTATCACTACGAACTGTGACATCTCTGAGAGGAAATCACAAATCCAGTCACACAACTCAGACAATACTCCACATGCACACAATTTGATTAATAGTCACTTGTGAGGAATGGTATCAAAAGCCTTCTGGAAATCTAGGAATGTGGAATCGATCTAAGATCCATTGTTGACAGCACTCATTGCTTCATGGGAATTAAGAGCTAGCTGCGTTGCACAAAAACAATATTTTCTGAATCCGTGTTGGCTATGTATCAATAAGTCATTTTCTTCAAGAGGATTCATAATGTTTGAGTACAGTATATGCTCCAAACTCCTACTGCAAATTGAGGTCAGTGATATGGGTCTGTAATTCAATGGGTTACTCCTATTTCCTTTTTCCTTTCTTGAATATTGGTGTGACCAGTGCTACTGTCCAGTCTTTAGGAACAGACCTTTCATCAAGTGAGCGGTTGTATATGATTGCTAAGAAAGGTGCTATTGTGTGTGCATACTCTGAAAGGAACCTGATTGGTATACCATCTGGACCAGAAGACTTGCCTTTCTTACGTGATTTGAGTTGTTTCGCAAAACCAAACTACTTTTATGTCACTCATGCCAACAGCTGTTCTGGTTTCAAATTCTGGAATATTTACTTCGTCTTCCTTCTTGAAGGAATTATAGAAAACTGTATTTAGTAACTCCGCTTTAGTGGCACCATCATCGGTAACATTTCCATCGCTATTGCGCAGTGACAGTATTGATTGATTTTTGCCACTGGTGTACTTTACATACAACCAGAATCTCTTTGGGTTTTCTACCATATTTTGAGACAATGTTTCACTGCGGAAACTATTAAAAGCATCTCTCATTGACGTCCGCACTAAATTTCGAGCTTCTGTGAAACTTAGCCAGTCTTGGGGATTTTGTGTTCTTCTGAATTTGGCATGCTTTTTTTGTTGCTTCTGCAACAGTGTTCTGACGTGTTTTGTGTACCATGGTGGATCAGTCCAATCTCTTATTAACTTATGCGGCATGAATCTATCTATTGCTGTCAATACTGTATCTCTGAATTTGAGCAATATCTGGTCTACACTTATATAATTAGCTTGGAAGGAATGAAGACTCTCTCCTCGGAAGGCATCAAGCGAATTTTTATCTGCTGTTTTAAGTAGAGATATATTTTGTGTTTAATTATAGTGGTTTCGGTTGATATGGTTTTGAGCTTCGCTACTATGACCTTGTGTTCATTAATCCCTGTATCCACCATGACGCTCTCTATTGGATCAGGATTATTTGTGGCTATGAGGTTAAGAGTGTTTTCGCAACCATTTACAGTTCATGTGGGCTCCTCATGCACTAATTGTTCACTACTGCCGGCTTTGAACATGTATTTTCTCCAACAAATCGAGGGTAGATTGAAGTCTCCACCAATTATAATGTAGCTAAACAAAGGACCAAGAGTAGCTTGGATTTCAATGTTTGAAAAGCAAGTTTACAATATGGGCTCCAGCAAAAAGGTACATTCTTGAACGCAATGGATAAGCCAAAGTGGCCGTTGCTGGTAGGTTAGATTAGATTAGATTAATACTAGTTCCATGGATCATGAATAGGATATTTCGTAATGATGTGGAACGAGTCAAATTTTTCAATACATGACATAATTAAGTTAATTTAACAGCATAATTAAGTTAATATAACAACTTTTTTATTTTTTGTTTTTTTAAATTTTTTTGTTTAGATTTTTTTCTTTTTTCCTTAATTTATATCTAAAAATTCCTCTATGGAGTAGGAGGAGTTGTCATTCAGAAATTCTTTTAATTTCTTCTTAAGTACTTGTTGGTTATCTGTCAGACTTTTGATACTATTTGGTAAGTGACCAACGACTTTAGTGGCAGTATAATTCACCCCTTTCTGTGCCAAAGTTAGATTTAATCTTGAATAGTGAATATCATCCTTTCTCCTAGTATTGTAGTTATGCACACTACTATTACTTTTGAATTGGGTTTGGTTGTTAATAACAAATTTCATAAGAGAGTATATATACTGAGAAGCTACTGTGAATATCCCTAGATCCTTAAATAAATGTCTGCAAGATGATCTTGGGTGGACTCCAGCAATTATTCGGATTACACGCTTTTGTGCAATAAATACTTTATTCCTCAGTGATGAATTACCCCAAAATGTAATGCCATATGCAAGCAATGAGTGAAAATAGGTGTAGTAAGCTAATTTACTAAGATATTTATCACCAAAATTTGCAATGACCCTTGCATAAGTAGCTGAACTCAAGTGTTTCAGCAGATCATCAATGTGTTTCTTCCAATTTAATGTCTCATCAACGGACACACCTAAAAATTTTGAATATTCTACCTTAGCTATATGCTTTTGATTAAGGTCTATATTTATTAATGGCGTCGTAACCGTTTACTGTACGGAACTATATGTACTGTGTCTTATCAAAATTCAGTGAGAGTCCATTTACAAGGAACCACTTAGTAATTTTCTGAAAGACATTATTGACAATTTCAGCAGTTAATTTTTGTTTGTCAGGTGTGATTACTATACTTGTATCATCAGCAAAGAGAACTAACTTTGCCTCTTCATGAATATAGAATGGCAAGTCATTAATATATATTAAGAACAACAAAGGACCCAAGACCGACCCTTGTGGAACCCCATTCTTGATAGTTCCCCAGTTTGAGGAATGTGCTGATCTTTGCATATTATGAGAACTGCTTATTTCAACTTTCTGCACTCTTCCACTTAGGTACGAATTAAACCATTAGTGCACTGTCCCATTCATGCCACAATACTTGAGCATGTCTAGCAGAATTTCATGATTTACACAATCAAAAGCCTTTGAGAGATCACAAAAAATCCCAATGGGTGGTGTTCGGTTATTCAGATCATTCAAAATGTGATTGGTGAAAGCATATATGGCATTTTCTGTTGAAAAACCTTTCTGGAAACCAAACTGACATTTTGTTAGTACTTCATTTTTACAGATATGTGAAGGTACTCTTGAATACATTACTTTCTAAAAAAATTTGGATAAAGCTGTTAGAAGGGAGATTGGACGGTAATTGTTGACATCAGATCTATCCCTTTTTTTATGCAAAGCTATAACAATAGCATATTTCAGTCTATCAGGGAAAATGCCCTGTTCCAAGGAGCTATTACACAGGTGGCTGAGAATCTTACTTATCTGTTGAGAACAAGCTTTTAGTATTTTGCTGGAAATGCCATCAATTCCATGTGAGTTTTTGCTTTTAAGCACAAGTTTATTATTTTCCTAATTTCAGAGGGAGAAGTGGGTGAGATTTCAATTGTATCAAATTGCATAGGTATGGCCACTTCCATTAACAGCCTAGCATCTTCTAATGAACACCTGGATCCTACTATACCCACAACATTTAGAAAATGATTATTAAAAATATTTTCAACTTCTGACTTTTTGTTTGCAAAGTTTTCATTCAATTTGATGGTAATACTGTCTTTCTGTGCTCTTGGTTGACCTGTTTCTCTTTTAATAATATTCCAAATTGTTTTAATTTTATTATCAGAGTTGCTGATTTCAGACATGATACACATACTTCTGGATTTTTTAATAACTTTTTTTAATATAGCACAGTAGTTTTTATAACGTTTGATAGTTTCTGGGTCACTACTCTTTCTTGCTGTCAGATACATTTCCCTTTTCCGGTTACAAGATATTTTTATACCCTTAGTAAGCCATGGTTTGTTACATGGTTTCTTACGAGTATATTTAACTATTTTCTGGGGGCAGCAGTTTTCAAATGCATTTACAAAAGTGTCATGAAATAAATTATATTTTAAATTGGCATCAGGTTCACGGTACACCTCATCCCAGTCTAACTGCTGTAGGCTTTCCATGAAATTTGCAATTGTTAAATCGTTGACTGAACGTACTACTTTGGAGGACTGTTTAGTACTGCTGAATGGAGCTATGTCATATATTGTAACTAGCTGTGCACCATTTATGGTCGTGGGTATCTTTCCTACCAAGCCCTGAAGCTCTACTGTGGACAATGAGAGGGGAGGCATAGATGTAACAGCGACCATGTGGTGTGGCAAAGGGCAAACCCCATTCTGCGAGACGTCGAACCCTAAATAAACACTGGCCAGTTGAAAAAAAATGAGATTTCACAAGGTTATGATGTAAGCCTGCGGACTGCAAGACAGAAAACAAAGTCCACAAATTTTTCAAGTGATCAACCAGGGAGGATCCTGTGACAACAATATCATCCAGATAATTAATGCAACCTGGTAGGCATTGTCAACTACCCTAAAAATCATTAGAAAATAGCAGGGGTGCTACCCACATCATATATTGAGAGAGAGACAAAAAGGCGTATTCAAAACCAGAACTTGCTGAGAATCTTTGTCCACAGGGACCAGCAGATATGCTTCAGACAAATCAATTTTCACAGTTTCTCCTGATGCGGTAGAGGATATGTATCCTTGATCGACTCTACATTGACAGTAATACTGAAGTCACCACAGTGGTGAAGCTTACCCAACAGCTTCTGAACTACAACCAGCAGAGATGACCATTCAGCAGCCGTAATAGGTTTGCACCGCTCCTACAGATTGAAGTCTGTTCAGTTCTGCTTTCAGCTTTCATTTGATCTTTCAGGGTGACAGGAATAGGATGTGCATGACAAAAATAAGGTCAAACCATGGTTTCCAAAGAAATTCGAGAATAAAAATTCATAGCACACCCTATACCTTCCGAAAAAAAAAGGGTCCATAAACTTCTCATAGTGTTTCTAATTGAATATACAGTACCTGAATGCACACAAGGTTAGTGACAGAAAATCCGGATGTCCAAAACGCACCCACTCCAATCAAGTTCTCAACACTGGCATCAGCAACCACCAAAAATGTAATGGAACGGACAAGTGACTTGTAAGAGGCAGATAGTGTAAATTGTCCCAGCATTGCAATATTCTGTATGTTGTAACAGACCAGCTTCTGCATGACCGGTGTCACTGGTGGCAATCCTACAGCGCACAGTACCCCATTCTAATTATTAGATTTGATTAGCACATTTTCTTTTATGTCAGCCTACCTACATAAATAGTTAAGTTGTGCAAATACAATGTATTTACAAATGATACTGACGTAACCAACTTATTATATTTAAAAAAAATGTCTTCTATTGATTTCTGTTTACAACTTTCCCTATACTGATTGTGTGATATTTGTTATGGCTGTCTACTTTGATACTGATACTGCTACTAACACATTCAATTCTCACAAGAAGGTTTTCCATTCTTCTAATTTTTGACATTGTCTCTAGTTTAACATAGGCCTGGAGCATACAGCTAAGATGGCATACAGTTAGCCACATGATGATTTTAAGTTTAGTAGGATTTGGTCCATGAAAGATCAAAAATTCTCTCTATTCAAGTGTGGGAATAGGCATGATGCTGAAAATTACCAACCCATTTGACTCCTCTCTACATTCTCTAAAGTAATTGACAGGTTAATGAAACCAGGACTCACGAAGTACTTAGATGAACACAGCCCACTGAATAACCAGCATGGCTCTTTAACTGGTAGAAGTACAGAAACAGTAAGAAATTATTACACAACTAAAATAGCTAGTAATTTTGATAACAACATTACTGTTGTCCAAGTTACTTTAGAGCTCTCAAAAGCTTTCGATACGGTTAGTTATGAAATCCTTCTAGATAAAGTTGGATGTAATGTGGATAAGAGGAACAGAAAATGAATGGTTGAATCATATTTGCAAACTAGATTACAGGTTGTGGAAATCATCAGTTCATGCTAATCATAAAATCAGATTAGTATGTGACATTAAGAAATCTCTGTTCACTACAAATGATCAAGTCATTAAGTCCTTTCATTCATGATTTAGTGCCAACAGGCTGGCCCTAAATGTGAAGAAAACATGCTATAGTAAAATTTGGGAAGGCTAGTCAAAACCAAGATCTCCATCTGGTACTGGGTGGAAATGAGCCAAAGGACATGGTGCACAAAACTTAGGTATGTGTGTTGACCAAGACAAACTGAAAAGACCATGTACCTAACCTCCCAGAAATTCAATTCTGCATGTTTTGCTTTGAGAATTATTTCTAAAGTCTGCTTAATAGATGTTGCTAGAATGGCTTATTTTGGTTACTTCTAGTCCTTGTAGCTTATGGAATAGTTTTATGGGGTAAATTAATAGCTGATTAAATGAAATTTTTACACTACAGTGAAGGGCTATTTGAATCTTGTCACTTAGCTCAGTTTGGACTTTTTTTCCCCTCCTTGTACATATACAAATGTGGCTTGATGACGAGCTAGAGTTGGTAATCTGCTAACCAACCCCATCTATCACAGTTATAATACTCGCAACCGTTGGTCCCTCCATACAGAAAAACAACCTGCACTCAAAGACACACGAGTCATGTTGGTGCCGTGCTTTAAAATAATGCACTGCCAACATATACAAAGACGCTGGAGATGGAAACAGCTTTTAGATCATAGTTAAAATCACTTTTTGTTCAGAAGAGTTTCAACAATGTAAATGAATACGTTACCCTGTAGGATTCTATGCTGAGTTCCTGTGATTCTGTTAACTGCTGATGGAGCTATAGCACTGTGTTGGTCTTTGCAAAGAATGATTCTGCTGTTGGTCTTCTGTATCCTCCGTTTTACATGCAGTGCGACACACCTTTGCTGAGAAAAGTTCTGGTGCTAACCTAATTGTGATGGTTATATTATATTCTTAGCAGGTTTTCATATCCTTGTGCTTTATACCTTTTAGCGGTGCTACACAATATGCTATTGTGTTTTAAATCAAAGTTTCACATTTTACTGACATTACTGATTGACTTATTGTGCATTTTGTACTTTCATGCAGTGTCATGTGATTTGTTCATATGTTTTCACTTTTTCAGAAGCAGTTTTATTTTCAAAATTTCTTTTTCATTTATTTACTTATTGACTGTGCATGTTGCACTCACAATCTAGATTTTTTATTCTCCATCCAAGCATGACTGAGGGAGTTTGGTACTCCAGTCTTAATGTAGTGGACTCACATTCAGAAGGACTGGAATTCATCCTCAGTCCAGCCATTCTGACTTGGGTTTTCCATAGTGTCTCCTTGTAGCAGAGGTGAATGCTACAATGGTTCCTTTGATGAGATCATAGTAGATTTCTTGCCATATCCTCATCTTATCCTATCCTATTTTGTAAAAATTTATATGTAAATATTTCTGTATGATGCTGACATATCCAATACTATTGTACCAAATGGTCCACGGACAAATAAATAAAATAATGAATAAATTTGTGTGTAGGTTTATTAGTAGTAAGATTAGGCTGCTATTATAACTATCCACTTATCTAACTGATAAGTAACTGTCACTGATATACTAAGAACATATACTTCGTTATTGGCTTACCCATATTTGGAGACTTGTTTTTACAGTTATTATTATCCACCATATTACATAAGAAACATAGCTTGTGGATTATCCATACATATTGGCATTTTTGAGACTTACTCAGATATTATCAATGACAAATATGCTCTAATGTATCCAGTTTGTACCTTTACGTCATGCAAGTCTTGTTAGAAATACTGCTGCTAATTTTGTTGTTTAGGGCCTCATGGTGGCATATTATATCACTGAAAAAGTAGTGTGGAAAATAAATTGGAAATGAAATTACAGCTGACAGTGTTCTTGATACTTTCTCCATGTTCACATGCAGGTGCCATCTCTGTTTATTATCCATCTAGATGCCTAAGAATTTCATACACAGAGCCTCACCCAGAGTGTGCCAATTGACCTCTACTTCTGTTGTCTGCAAATCAGTTTTATTTGCTTGAAATTACATTATACCAATCTTTGTAAGATCAGATGTTAAACTTTAAGACAAATATTGATATTTCAGAAGTGTTCTCCAATGTCTCAGGTAAGTTATTTACACAGGCCAAGAACAGGAGGAGCCAATTGCCAAATATTGTGGAAAAACAATAT
Organism: Schistocerca nitens; assembly: GCF_023898315.1. Lineage (NCBI taxonomy): Eukaryota > Metazoa > Arthropoda > Insecta > Orthoptera > Acrididae > Schistocerca > Schistocerca nitens. Next base: position 922,586,194 of record NC_064617.1, on the reverse strand, counting down.
TTAAAGATGTCCACTTTGAATTCAGTCTTATTTCTAATGTAGCACTTGTCAATGCAACCCTCTGTTTTGTATTGTTAATACATGACTCCACGATTTAATGCCATATCCTTTTAGTTTCCCTAATGGAATTTATGATCTACGTAATCACAGAATTTGGTAAGATCACATAAAATGGCAACAGTACAGCTTTTCTTGTTTTATTAAGCTAGAACTGAGTTTTTGTGGATATCTACTAGTTCCTCTGTACAGAAGCTCTTATAGAAGCTGAACTGAGCTGCTGTTGACAGATTATTACCAGAGAAGTGGTTCAATGCTCTGTTGTGATACCTTCTCAAAACTGTTAGATCGCATGGAAAGGAGAGAGATGGGTCTATAACAAGAGGTCACTTGTTTATCTCCACTTTTATAAATGAGTGTACTACCACATACTTCAATATTTCAAGACCTATACCTTGACCCACCATCTGGTTGCAAAGGTAACTCAGACAAGGAATTACCAAGTTGGCACAAGACAGTGCCATCCCTGGCAGTCAGTAGTTTTACTCCTGACGACAATGGTAGAACAAGCCACAAAAACTCGAGAATTTTATTGGAACTGATGTGGCTTCAAAACCGAGAAGATTTTTATCTTGGCACAAGACATTAGTACTTTCACTGAAATAGAAATTTAAGAGTTAGCCTATTGCTTTTCAGTGACCTAATGATTCTTGTGACTTCTATAATAGATGATTTGTCAAAACTGCTGTTTGATGGTGCATTCAATGCCTAACCAAGTCTAATAAATCTGCTTTCTATGTTGCCCCCCCCCCCCCCCATGTTATTAGCTACTATAGGAACAATTCACTGAATTTGGAAGCCAATCATTTGAATTTAATGTCATCTCTCACAATGCTAATGTTAGAAAGAAGAGTTTAACAAAGTTTGTTCCATTCTTAATCATGTTCCAAAGCACTTCACATATACAAATTTCAGGACATCATTTTAGCAGTGAAATAGGAATGCTGAATGTGTGTGGATATAACTTCTACTTCAATGCAGCACAGATATGGAGGAGGTAGAGATTAAGACACAAAGGAATTACGACATGTAGCTGCTAGTGGACACTGATTTATGCCAATGGAGAAAGTTTAAAATTTGTGCCACACCGGAATTTGAAACCGGGTCTCCTGCTTATTAGGCAGATGCTCTGACCACTGAGCCATCTGGACACAGTGGTCATTGCAACTGCACAGACTTCCCTAGCATGCCTCTCGTCAGACCCAAATTCTCAACTTACCTGCAAACTACTGATGTAGTGCTCCTGCCCATTATCCTCATTATTCGTAGTGTTTTGCCAAATCCCATAAGAATTCGAATGTGGTGTGAATCTGCACTGACGAGATCATTGGCCAATCTCCCCTTAATTGTAAATGTAGAGTCTGCTCTTTTGGACATGTCAGAAAGAACACACATCATTTTGATCCTACAGCCACTATCAGTCAAGATACAAAGGAATTATGAAATGTAGTTGCTAGTGGGCACTGATTTACATTAATGGGGAAATTTGAAAAACTCCTGCACTGTGCTGATGTTTATCGAACAATTCTTTATTTTTTAACTCTTATATTCCATGTAGGGCTATCTTGCAGTTATACCTGAAATAAGCTTTGAAAAATGTGTTCCAACTCTACCTACATCAAGTGAATCGCTCACTAAGTGGATACAAAGGATTTGAAACAAATAGCAAAGAAGGAATACAAATACAGAAACACTGAAATTCTGAGCTCCTGTAATGGGCATTTTAAAACCACAGTGTTAGAATTTGGTGGAGAGATCAGAGTAATGCATAGAGTTTGCTGGTAACTTAACATTATTCATTAAAATGTGTGATGAACTTTTTTAAAATTTTTATATCCTACATAATAAAATAAACCACATGGAGATTTCAATTTAACTTGTGGCGTCTCTGGCACAGAGTGCCCTAACTTTGACTCTTATTTCTTTGGACTGCTTTTGTTCTAGCTGCTGCTCGGCGCGTAACTTCTCGTTCTTCCACGTTTGATCGTTTTGTCTCAGTGAGTAATAAATCTACTTAGTGTGTGTTATTACTGACCAACCATATGTGATAACCACAGTGGTGACCCCAACACCGTCATCATCATCGTCTCATTGCGAGTTATTTTGTGCTTGTTTTCGTCATTTATGAACTTCATGTGCCAGCCCACATTGTTTCCACCACAATGGATCTACCAGTGTCTTTCGGTGCAAGTGCCACATGCCCTATTAACCATGCTTGGGACCACGAGCGGTCAAATGTATCTAATGCGAGTTTGGTTAAAAGTGAAGAATTATTTATGCCCGGCCATGCCGACGGCCACCTAACCTTAACCAGCTCAACATGGCCACCATCTAGTGTGGCAGCACAACAGCCACAACATGAACAGTGCACGCCGCCTAATGACATTGTGGACGATCTTCCAGTTAAAGACATTGCGGTTTATCCTTCATCAACGCCTTTATCTTCAGGATGGTTTGACGTGCTGAAGAAGATCCAGAACTGCGAATTGAACATTTCTATGCACAGGATTGCACATTCTTGCAGTTCCCAGGTCAGCCTCCCCATGGCTGCACCTCGACCGCCATCTGCCCGCTGTTGCAACGGCACTGGCTGTTATACCCATGACGTGTTCTTTGTCAGGCCTGCTGTTTGGACACACCGTGGCAACTTTTATGCCCGCCACCTCCACACTGTGTGCTGCATGCGGCCGTCGCCCCATGCAGACCTCGGGCAACGCACCATTCACCGCTACTGCACTTCCAGTGTCTGAGGCATCCTGCTCTGATTGCATATATCTCCGACTGCTGGTGCTACCTCAACATGTATTACCCGGCAGGTTTCCCAAGCTACCTGCTCATCTGAACCTCAACAGAAACTTGCACAAGTATTCGACAGTAAAAGCACTGCTCATCAAGTGCCTTTGTCGCCCTCCAGCGGAGACCATCCACCACATTATTCACAACAAGCTTCTCAACAACTGCACTCCTTCCCAGCTTTGGCGGCAGCTATATGTATTAATTGACGATCAAGCCTTACCTGATGTCGTGTTTTGGACCCTGAGGATGGTCAATATGCCTTCAGATCTGCAAATCCATCTACTGTCTCATGTCACCAAACTACTTGAGGTTTGTTTATGCATGGCAGATCGGGCTTACACTATCATTCGTCACCGACACCGCCTGTCATGGATGACATCTCCATCACCCTCAGTTGGCACACCTGCACCTTCAGTTCTGCGCCCTGCCGGCAGAGGCCAGCGCACTCGCATTGGGGCCTCAGCTGCCAGTCAGGAGCTGCCACCTAGCAGTCTAAAGAAGGTACTGCCTACAGTTTCCTGACGGCCGCTGACCTTGCTTGAGCAGCAGCCCGATTGGTTAACGGCCCCAACGCAATCAGCTGTGGCCCCCTCCCACTCCGCACTGCCCTGCTTACTGGCCTATCCGCTGTGCTGGTTCTATGCTACTTACGGGGATGCCGCCCGCAACTGTTATGCGCCTTGTGCGATACCCAAACAATTCTGGCGGGCATGTTTAGGTGCCACAACCCGCCATGTTCCTTCACGGCGCCTACTGTCCGACACTGCACCACTCGCCTCAGCAATGCGATGTCTCTATGCCACAGACACATCATCAGACATTCACTTTCTCGTCAACACTAGCATCGAAGTTAGCGTTATGCCGGCCAAGCATGCTGGTGACACTTTCACCTACTACCTTCTCCTTGATCGCCGATAATCATTCTCCTATTGCAGTCCATGGCTCCATCATGATATCGCTTCACCTATCACCTGTCCACACCTTTCCTTGGACCTTCCATGTTGCTGATGTGGATGAACCTGTGATTGGGCTTTGATTTTCTACATTGTTATGACCTTTCACCAGACCTGCAAGCCACCATCTGGCTCTACTGTTCCGTGCTCGCGCGAGTTCAGGACGACTTTGCTCTATGCCTCCTTGACTACGCTTTCCACATGTGCATCCCTGCTTAAGCGCATTACTGCACGGTTCACTGACCTGTCAGACGTGCGCTCAGAAATCAACAAACTCCGCGTCCAGAATGCTGCCTTATGCACCCGCATTGCCTCTACCTCTGCTGAGTTGTCAATACATCGTCTATCTGCAGAACCGCAAAGAGGCAACCCAACATGCGCCTCAACCACGTATTCTCACCAACCTGCTCCTGTGTTGAGCATTTCACCGCTTGCTGTTGTTTTCGCATCGCTGCGGACGAATCTCCAAGATGCACCTGCATGCACCCCTCCTGATTCTTCGCACCGAGTTGCTCCTTCACCATGCCTTCCACTGTCTATTACAGCCAACGTCCCATCTACGCCGCCTCGGTTCACCAAGGCCAATGAAGCAACTTTGCCTGCGGATCTCTTCTTGACCCCTGTTGGTGACCACCCTTCGCGAGTATCGGCCATCAGTAATGGCACTTTTTGTAGGATTTTGCACCACCAACGGCCCACCTGTTATAAGGCCAGGCGCCTTAACACTTCCAAACTTCTGCGTGCCAAGGAGATCATTCAGGATCTGTTGGTTTTGGGCGTCCTCCACCCCTCCGATAGCAACTGGTCTTCACCCATTCACCTTGTTCCTAAAAACGACGGCACCTTACGCATGTGCAGGGACTACAGGTCCCTGAACACTTGCATCACTATCGATATCTACCCAATTCCACATATACAGGATTTCACGCAAATACTATATGGTTTTAATTTTTTCTCTGTTTCAGATTGTTCCAAGGCACCATCAGATCCCTGTGCATCCACCGGACATTCCTAAGATGGCCATCATCACACTCTTCGGCCTATTTGAATACTGTTACGCGCCTTATGGATTGAAAAATGCTGTGCAAACATGGCAGCGGTTCATTGACTCCATTCTGCTCCCTTTGCCATTTGCTTACGCTTACTTAGATGATACAGTGATCTTTTCTTCCTCCGCTGAGGAGTATCAAGTTCACCTTGATGCCATTCATTCGATCCTCGCTGCCAACGGTGTCGTGATAAACCATGGTAAATCTCAACTGTGTTCCACATCAGTGACCTTCCTAGGCCATACCATCTCTGCCGACGGCCTCTGACCGATGAGTTCTCATGCCGAAACCATACTTGATATCCCTCTCCCCAAGGATTACGCCCAGCTCTGTCGTTTTCTGAGTATGGCTAATTTTTATTGCCACCATATTCCTCAGGCTGCCTCCAACCAAACGGCCCTCACCAATGCCCTCTTTGGCAAGAACACCATTGGGAAATGGAAGTTGGAGTGGACCAAACCTATGCTCGATGCATTTTGTAACCTCAAAACTGCCCTCGCCAAGGCCGTCACACTCGCCCACCATAATCCTGAGGCCCATGTCTCAATCGCTACAGACGCCAGTGACTCAGCTGTGGGCGCTGTTTTACACCAGCACGCCACTGATTCCACCCAATCCCTCCACTTCTTTTCCAAGAAACTAACTAAGAGCCAGAGTAAATGGTCAGCTTTCGACCATTAGTTCCTCGCAGTGTACGAGGCAATTTTCCATAGTGACCTGAAGGGGCAACCTATCTTGTTCTACAGGGTGAAAAGTATTTAAACCGACAAACTCTGGGAGGTTGTAGGGGACATCAAAACAAATATTTTTCCCTAATGTCATTTTTTCGTATGAGGGTTATTTAAACCAGTGGAGGCTGTATTACGATCTTCAGTTGTAGGCAACTGCTGTCCACCAGTGTAGTAGTGCATTGTCTCTGTTTACTAATGGAGTGATACACCTGGAGTTAGTACACTGATATAGTTGGTGCATACTACGTAGCGCACCACAACAGATGAGCTGCACAGCGGGTTTATCAACAACAATATCCTAATCGCCGTATCCCGCATCATACGACCTTCGCTGCTGTGTACCAACGGCTGCGTGAGACTGGGTCATTTAGAAGGTTACCTGGACAGGGACGCTGTCGCATGGTAAGAACGCTGCAATATGAGGAAGCTGCCTTGCAGCATGTGGAGCGGGATCCTTCCATCAGCAATCGTGCAATTGCACGTAACATGGGGACGAATCAGACAAATGTAAGAACAGTCCTTCGAGAGCAATTGTTATGTCCATTTCACTTACAGTGTGTCCACAACCTGGAACCAGCGGATTATCCACCCAGAGCACAGTTTTCGCAGTGGTACCTGGAACAGTGTGAAATGCATCCTATATTTCCATTCTCTGTGTTGTTTACCGATGAAGCAATGTTCGGGCGTGATGGAGTCTTCAACATGCACAATTCGCACGTTTGGAGTGAGGATAATCCATATGCCACAGTTACTAAAGTGCGCGTCATTTACGACGGCAGCCGAGTTTAGGTTCGTTCTGCGCATCTGACGTTACAAAACACAGACAGCCAATGAACAGAGAACGACGTTGCCAGAGCTCGACTGCAGTGCAGAGCACAGACGAGTGTCTTCAGTTTCAGAAATGTTCAGTCATAAATAAAGTAATTGAACAAAAGCAATGTCTTGATAGCAGACTTTCTTTTATAGAAAGTTTGGAAAAAGCATTCTTTATACAAATTACTTCATATTCTATTAATTAATTAAACCAAACAAGCAATAAGCCTCCTAATTCAGGCGATAGCAAGGGAAGGTGTTTGTATCATTCTCACTAACGGCTTTTTCGCAATAAAGAACAGTGGTAATTGCTTATTTCCTTTTGTACTTCGACGAAACTTGAGTAATTCATAGTCATACCGACAGTGTTTGTCGGTATTTTGCATAGGATTTTAAAGTCCTCCGGTAGATCGATTGAACGACGAGCTGTGTTAGCGTAATGGTTAAAGTGTTTGGCTGCTAACCGAAAGGTTCTGAGTTCAAACCTTGTTTGCTGCCTAATATTTTCTTTATTTAAAAACAATATCGAAGTGTCTTACTTCATGAATTTTATTCGTTTGAATGTAATTTTTTGAAATTTCTAGTGGCAACTAAAATCGATCATAAGGAAAGTATACGCTATGGACTTTTACCTCTGAAAACTCTTCAAAATTCCGTGCAATGGTTTACTACGTCTAATGCTGTACAAGAACTGCGTTGAACATCGAAACAAAATTAAGTCATTTATGGGGGGAAGGTATCAGTCAAGAAGATGTGTAAAAATCAAATTTTTGGGCGAAATAGTTTTTGTGAAATCGAATGATAATGTGTGTCAAAGCCGTCAAAACACCATGTGTCTGCACAGGCGAGCAGTGCAGTCATGAGAAAATCGCGCACAGTGCGGAATGCGGGGAGCACGTCTCTGTAGAAGCGAAAGGGTTAATGCGGCCGTGGTGGCTTTTATTTTATAAACTGTGCGCTCCTGCCTAAACGTAAGTTTGAGAACTATACTATGGCGCTGCTTCTATTGGTGCGTGCAACTGGCAACGCAGCAATCTCCCTCGTCTGGGAGTGCATGCGCGAACCGCCAAGATAAAATAATTGAACTATAGTGCTCATCAAGTGCGGTTCTTCGTTAATGTGTGGGTCGGTGTTGTTGGGGACTGTTTAATTGGGCCGTATCTGTTACCTAGGCCATTAAATGGCAGGCACTATTACAATTTTCTTGCCAGAGCATTGCCAAAATTGGTGGAAGACGTCCCACTCCCTACAAGACAACGCATGTGGTTCGAACATAACAGAGCACCGGCACATTTCAGTCGTCGTATACATCGATTCCTGGACCGCCGGTTCCCATAAATGTGAATTGGCAGAGGTGGTCCTGTACCATGGCCTGCTCGATCCCCAGATATGTCCTCTCTGAACTTTTCTGTGTGGGGAGAGAAGCGCAACCTTGTTTATGAAAACTCCTGTTGCATCAGAAGAGGATCTGGTTGCCCGTGTCAGACAGAACATGATCTGACAGTGTAACCTTTGTTTACATGTCAATGGAGGCATTTTTGAAAATCTACTGTAACTGAAATTGGGTTGTGTTAATGTGTTGTCTCTTGGTCATAAAAAAATGGAAAAGTGTCTGTTAGTTTAATTAATTTTCTGCCCGAGAAATCTCCCTCTACTGGTTTAAATACTCCTCATAGGAAAAAATGTCATTAGGGAAAAATATTTGTTTTGATGTCCCCTACAACATCCCAGAGTTTGTCAGTTTAAAATACTCTTCACCGTGTATACAGATCACAAGCCACTCTTAGATGCTACTTGTTATCCTTCCGCCGAGGTGTTCCGCCAATGGACTACATCTGTCAACATTCTTCAGACACGTGCTATATCCACGGTGTGGAGAACATTGTGGCGGACTACCTTTCCAGCACCTGCACGCTAACCGCACCGCTGAATCTGGAAGAGCTCACGCAACTTCAGGCCAAAGATGATGATATACAGCGAATAATATCAGAAGAGTCATTGCTCTCTGTTCAGTCCCACATACTACAAGGGTTGACGATCCCTGTACTTTGTGACACCTCTACAGGCACACCCTGCCCCCTGGTCCCTACTGCCCTTCGAATAGGGTCTTTACTGCATTGCACAGCTTGGCCCATCCTGGAACGCAAGCTACAATGCGGCTGGTTAGGGAGCGTTTTGTTTGGCCCGGTATGAAGCACAACTGCCGCACTTGGCCCCATGCATGTGTCCCGTGCCAGCACAGCAAGGTTGGCAGGTACGCTCAACCTCCATTGGGCAAGTCTGACATTCCAACAGGGAGTCTTCGGCACTTCCATATTGACGACATAGGTCCCCTCCCTCCTTCCAAGGGTTACAGATACATCTTATCGATCATCGACTGTGTGACCCACTGGGTTGAGGTGGTCCCTCTTATCGACATCATGGCCGAGGCCATAGCATGCTCTTTCATCTGGGTGTAGGTTGCTCGTTTTGGCTGTCCCCTGTCTCTCACGACTGACCAGGGATGCCAGTTTGAGTCCGTCCTCTTAGCACGACACTGCAGCGTTGCCAAATTTCACACCACGGCTTACCACCCGCAGGAGAACGGCCTGGTCAAACGGTGGCACCGCACACTGAGATTCTATACAGTGAACCCCCTCCTCTTTCCCACAGAGTTCGTGAAGGATTCACTGTCAGCGACTACTGTGGATCTTCCCACTCTGGTTGACTGAGTTCATACGCACATCACATGCCTCCGCACCCACCTTCCACACCCTCAATCCACCCCACCTATGTTCATCCACAAGGACCTCGCTTCGTGCGACTTTGTGATGCTGCAGGATGACACTGTGTGAACAGCCTTGCAGCTGTCTTATTCGGGCCCTCACCATGTACTACATCATGGTACGAACACGTTCATCATCCATCTACATGGACGCCCACAGACTGTGTGTGTTAACCAACTGAAACCAGTGTCGTCACTCACTGACCTGCCTCCCGACGTTGTCGACCTGCCTTCAGCCAATATTTCTCCGCCTACGCAGCCGTTGGAACCACGGGATCCTTGCACTGCAGATCCCGACGCGCCTACTTCTCGCACCGGACACCGCCTACAACTGCAGCACTGGCATGAAGATTATGAATTCGTGTTACGAAGCTTTCCTCTGCCGTACTCGCCGCTACTGGGGCGGGGGGTTGAAAAATGTGTTCCATCTATCTAGGGCCTACATCAAGTGAATCGCTCACTAAGTGGATACAAAGGATTTGAAGCAAACAACTTATCAAAGAAAGGATACAAATATAGGAACACTGAAAGTTTGAGATCCTGTAATAAGCCTTTTGAAACTACAGTGGTAGAAATTCATGGAAGAATCACAGTAATACAGAGTGTTTGTTGGTAATATAAAATTATTCATTAAAATGTGTGATGTACTTTTTAAAAAATTTTATTTCCTACACAATAAAATAAATTATGTGGAGATTTCAATTTAACTTGTGGCATCTCTGGTGCAGTGCCCTACCTTTGACTTATTTCTTTGGACTGCTTTTGTTCTAGCATCTTCTCGTCACGTAACTTCTTGTTCTGTTATGTTTGTTCATTTTGGCTCAGTGATTAACAAATGCATATTCAACACTTAGTGTGTGTTATTACTGACCAACCATACGTGATTACTACAAACTCTTTTAGAAATACCATTCTGAAGCAATACATAGGCCTTTGCCCTCATAAAATTTGTAGTAGTGTACATGCGAACTACCATACACTCAACGTATACATCCTCTCCACAAGACACAGAGAACAATGTAATGAAACGTTTTACCTACAAGTATGTAATTTGTCAGAGTACTAGCAGAAAGCACAGTATAAGGGTTCAAATCAAAATGTTAAAGCACTCAGAATTTTCCACTGGACACTTTCAATATAAACAGCACTCAAATATGAGTACAGTTATTTGGTTTTTGATGTTGCATAGTGCCTCCTCTTTTCACGTCTTAGAAGAATATTTTTTGAATAAACAAATTGAAACTTTCACCCTGCCATTTCGTTAACTATAATACCGATTTATTTGCATACACCTTTGCATCTAGATCTGCACTCTGCAAACCACTGTGAAGTGTACAGCAGAGGGTAGTTCTCACTGTACCATTCAAGTATGAAGTGTGGGAAAAATCAGTGTTTAAATGCCTCTGCGCATGCTGCAATTATTCTAATCTTATCCTCATGATCTGTATGCGAGCAATATTTAGCAGTGTTCAAGGGATCTATGATAGAATATAGTTAGCAGGGGTTAACTCAGCTGAAAATATATTGCAGAATCTGATAGGCCTTGTAAATGAACATTTAGAAACAGAGTTAAGCATTTCTGATTTTCCTTAGTTACTCTAAACATCAGATCCGGTCTCATCCACGAGTGGCTGTGCACCAACAATGTCGCCTTTACATACACCTAGAATTTCCTCGAGTATTGTGAAACATCATTTAATAACATTCAGATACCGTAGTCACTGAAGGCTTCAAGTGTTAAGTCTATTGAGTGCAAAACACGTTTCATTCAAACTCTGTCTATGGCCTATGTTTTATTTTATATACATTATTCAGTAGTGTGTTTCTTTAGAAGTTTTTCACTGTCACTGTACACCAAGGAGAATTTCTCCCATTATGAACTGTCCTACTGGGCACACACCTAAAAGCACATGGTCAACTATTCTTTCAAACTTTAGCCGTAGTTTCTCTACCTGTTCCTGTCCTTAATTAAAAGTTTCAAATTCCTCACAGAGGTATGGCACTATCCTTCCTCTGTCTAGTTTCCTGAGCGTTTAAATCTTTCTGCTTGTTTCAGCTGCCCTTGGTGTCATGTAGCAGTAATACGGTCACACAATTGCAAATGATTCACACTTTTTCCTCCTGAAGCGAAACCAGCATTTAACCTTTATATATTTCGGCTACTTTATGTTCGTAGTTGTAAACCATCAAATTATCGCGTATCTACTATAATTCACTGGGCATCCTAAATAACTTATTCATACAGCCGGGGTTCCGATACATTACGACTAACTTTTCTATAAGAATGTGCTGCACTACTGTCGAACTGACTTCTCTACTGTGACATGTATATTTCCGCGCGGTGTCTCTGTTGACGCGATGTCGTACACAGTCGAACTAGTTTCCGGCAACTAGAGTAGCAGTGACACTTAACAAATAAGAAATATTACGGCTTAAACATACCCTTCCCTTCCTACTCCTGTCAACTTCAGTGACACATACCACTTCCAAATATGTCACAGATTTTACTGTTACTTGTTATGATTACAGTTGCACATCAACTTTGACGTTGTTAAAAAGTTAGATGTGCTTCAAATGCGTTGAAAACTTGCACTTGTATGTCGCACCAGTTTTCTCAATTCGCACCAGCCAGCTTGCATACAGAAAAACATCTTATGTTTATCTTTTTATCGTTTCCATTGCAGCTGCTATAAAGTTATTTTATGTGGGCATTGTTGGTAGTTTCATTTATATGGTGTGAAATAAATAATTCTTTTTACCAGAACCCACAAATGGTGACGCCGATTTGATAATGAGTACACAGGAATCATTGTAATCACTATTTCAATTTCACTGTGGCAATTTAAATACGTTTTTTAATGAATACTCATAATCGAACGACACCGGTATGGAAATATCGCTTGGAAGTGGAATCCCAATTTACTACCGCAAGTATTAGCACTGAGATGGAGTAATATCATTACGTTTTGGGATTGTCTGGTAGTGAAGTTAAAAACTGCAAACCGAAATAGAGAACAAAGAACCCATCTACTTTGCTCCGAGAGACGCGTGGTCTTACTGGAACGAAAGGAACCGGTGATTTCTTAAGAACTATATTTCTCCAACAGCTACCAACCAATGAGCACTCTATACTAGCAGCTACTCAAAATATAAATCTCGAAGTAGTGGCTTCTACGGCCGACAAAATTGTAGAGATTACGGCTGTTATTCAGGTGGTGTATACTGTTGTTGTTGTTGTGGTCCTCAGTCCTGAGACTGGTTTGATGCAGCTCTCCGTTGCAAACAGTTCCATAATACATGTCTATGGTGAAAGACTATTGAACTTCGAAACAGGCCTTCGACGAAAATTTTCCATGGCAATTTCTTCTTGTAGATGTTCGCCGAACAATTTTTTGAGCTGATTTTTGTGCCAGTTGTGATGTATAATTTTGATATATATTTTCGGTGCCTACAGTGTCACGTCTTTCAGTGCCACACAAATTTTTATTTTTAAAGGGTATCACTTAAGACTATTTCCATGGGTTCGCCCCTCAAATTCCTCGCTCATATCACAAAATTGTCGTCTGATGTAGTACTAACTGAAAAAATAAATTCCTTCTAAAGCACAGTTTCGTATATAATTTGTATTCAAAACCTTACACCTGTGTCACAGAACAAATCCTACATCGAGAATACTTTACACAAGTTTAAGGGAAGAAATGCTTCTGATAATTATTACAGTATTTAAATAACATCAAAATATGAACAGGCTGAAATGAACAAACAATACATGAGACTATGTCAATCAATTCAACTGTAAAAAGCTAAGGAGCATATTATTAGCAAAATGAGAAATATGCAAAAGTGAAATCAGAATGGCTGAAAGAGAGCACAGTAACATGAGCCATAAACGAATAAGTGCTAAGCAACTAAGCAAATAATAGAATAGGCAAAAATGAGATGCCAACAAAATGAGAGATGGCCGAACTCCGTCGGCACTTATATACGGTTGCGCTCGTGGCGGCACCTCGCGGCCCGTACGCAACACGCGCGACTGCTATCGCAATGCACTCTTAGTGCTCGCGGCGGAGTCTAGCGGCCCGTACGCAAGTTGAGCGATTGCTGTCGTAGGTCGACCTTAATCTATGATGTTACATGGCCCCCAATGTGGAAGACGGTTAATTTATTAAACGCCTGACACATTTTGTCAGTTTACTCCGATCGCTAAATTTTACTTTAAGTTTTCAAATTACTATCCTCTTTTCTACCACCTTTACATTCAGTGGTTCACAAAATAATCATTGATTATCACATAATGATATAAATACAAAACATTTTAGTCATATTTCAAAAGTATGACGACAGTAATACAAAACATTTTATTATATATTCTTCTACCTTTATTGAATAGAAGGTATTGTACAATACTTCAGTTGATGCTTTGGTGTAAATGTTTACTTATTTTACAGGTTTTATTTAACTACAAAAGCTGTAATGATTAACAGGCATTTACACTGTTTGAATATTCATTGTATATACATTGTGACATCTACTGTACATGAAAATGTCTGGAAATCGTTTATGTAGATGACATTTTTCTGTAGTGTACTTCGTTAACTTCGAAGGTACTACTTTAAAAATGTGCATAGAAATGTGTAGCACATACACATATGCATATCCAACCTTTTGTATCAAGAAGTTATTTTTCAAAAAGAATATATATCAGGTTGGCTCGCAAGACCCCAAATTATCCGAGTCCTTTGAGTAATGATGTTCAACAGACATACATTTCAAATATATAAGGTAACATTTGTATAACCTTATCCTTTCCAGTTTACTGGCTATTGACATAGTTTGAGTGTGATTAAAGAAGTAGTCCAATAGCACCTAGAACTTTTGAATATTGCCCTTTTTGTTAAGGTCCTCAGGTCAAGCAATGGTGTATCACTCATTGCTGATAGGGTACATCGTTTACCAGTCCTATCACTAAGGTATTTTCTTTTGTTTAGACATAAAAACAATTTTTGCATTTCATGTACATTATACATATTTCCTTGTTTCTTTGCCCTTTTTGGACTTATCACTACTCAGAATGCAAGCACTACCAATTATAGGCGCTACGATTTTCGTGCGACTATTTGCTATGCGACTATTAGCAATAGTCAACATCGTTCTTGTAGTGAAGTTTATATTCACATGACTCCGTTTTTTTTTTCATCTCATATCTAGTCTCAAACGATATATATATATATACTCCTGGAAATTGAAATAAGAACACTGTGAATTCATTGTACCAGGAAGGGGAAACTTTATTGACACATTCCTGGGGTCAGATACATCACATGATCACACTGACAGAACCACAGGCACATAGACACAGGCAACAGAGCATGCACAATGTCGGCACTAGTACAGTGTATATCCACCTTTCGCAGCAATGCAGGCTGCTATTCTCCCATGGAGACGATCGTAGAGATGCTGGATGTAGTCCTGTGGAACGGCTTGCCATGCCATTTCCACCTGGCGCCTCAGTTGGACCAGCGTTCGTGCTGGACGTGCAGACCGCATGAGACGACGCTTCATCCAGTCCCAAACATGCTCAATGGGGGACAGATCCGGAGATCTTGCTGGCCAGGGTAGTTGACTTACACCTTCTAGAGCACGTTGGGTGGCACGGGATACATGCGGACGTGCATTGTCCTGTTGGAACAGCAAGTTCCCTTGCCGGTCTAGGAATGGTAGAACGATGGGTTCGATGACGGTTTGGATGTACCGTGCACTATTCAGTGTCCCCTCGACGATAACCAGTGGTGTACGGCCAGTGTAGGAGATCGCTTCCCACACCATGATGCCGGGTGTTGGCCCTGTGTGCCTTGGTCGTATGCAGTCCTGATTGTGGCGCTCACCTGCACGGCGCCAAACACGCATACGACCATCATTGGCACCAAGGAAGAAGCGACTCTCATCGCTGAAGACGACACGTCTCCATTCGTCCCTCCATTCACGCCTGTCGCGACACCACTGGAGGCGGGCTGCACGATGTTGGGGCGTGAGCGGAAGACGGCCTAACGGTGTGCAGGACTGTAGCCCAGCTTCATGGAGAAGGTTGCGAATGGTCCTCGCCGATACCCCAGGAGCAACAGTGTCCCTAATTTGCTGGGAAGTGGCGGTGCGGTCCCCTACGGCACTGCGTAGGATCCTACGGTCTTGGCGTGCATCCATGCGTCGCTGCGGTCCGGTCCCAGGTCGATGGGCACGTGCACCTTCCGCCGACCACTGGCGACAACATCGATGTACTGTGGAGACCTCACGCCCCACGTGTTGAGCAATTCGGCAGTACGTCCACCCGGCCTCCCACATGCCCACTATACGCCCTCGCTCAAAGTCCGTCAACTGCACATATGGTTCACGTCCACGCTGTCGCGGCATGCTACCAGTGTTAAAGACTGCGATGGAGCTCCGTATGCCACGGCAAACTGGCTGACACTGACGGCGGCGGTGCACAAATGCTGCGCAGCTAGCGCCATTCGACGGCCAACACCGCGGTTCCTGGTGTGTCCGGTGTGCCGTGCGTGTGATCATTGCTTGTACAGCCCTCTCGCAGTGTCCGGAGCAAGTATTGTGGGTCTGACACACCGGTGTCAATGTGTTCTTTTTTCCATTTCCAGGAGTGTATATATATATATGTATATATATATATATATATATATATATATATATATATATATATATATATACAAAATAGTACATATTCATGTCTATTAAAAGAAAAAACAAGAGAAAAGTATCCCTGAAAGAGTGCAAGTAACTTATCTATCGTGAATTACAAGTTGAAAGGACATGACTCTTCCAAGTCTTTTCTTGTATTGATGTGCATATAGAGAACCATAACTCTCATAAGATTTTGTCTCATGCTATGTTTCCACTATTTGTGACCTAATTGTCCTGTTATATTAGGAACAATTTTACAGTTGGTCTTCTATTTGTTTAGTACTTTTTTTTAAAATGTTTGATGTTGTTCCTTACACTACATTATCCTCATTCCTTTGCATTAAAAATATTTGTTTTATCAACATTTTACCAGAAGCATTTTTACAGAATTCTACTTCACACACTTAAATTTTATATAGAAAATGTGCTACCTTGATACTACATTATTTCGTTATAACTTCCTGTACTTTCACATATCACATAATATAATCAATTTTTAGGTGCTGTACTTTCAAAAAATTTTTTTCTTACTAGTGTAGGAGACATCTTTAGACAGTTAATGTGTTTAGCTGAAAACTTTGAATAAAACAGTGAAAAAGCAAATTTATTAGTAGCAACATACGATGTTCAGTCCAAGATGGTTATCTGTACAGTCATTCTGGTTTTTTTATGTTTCAGTGGTTTGTCTACAGCAAGTAAGGGGCTCGAATAGAGAATCTCAAATGGTTCTATGATATTCCATGCAAGCATCTTTTGAATTTAGTTACTAACTGCGTTTCTTTTTGTCCATGTTACTTGGTACGAAATATGACAGAAGGTTTTATGTGGCATGACATTCATCCTATATTCATATCCCCTAATCGCACCAGGTTTTTCTTCGAATACTCGTTCGTATTTCACGAGAACCTTAAACAATTCAGAACGCTGCTCTGAGGACAGCTGAGCAGATTCAGAGACAATTTTTAACATTTGTTCATGTCAGTCAGATTTTACTTCTTGAACCTGATTCCCTGAACCTGTAGTTTTATTTTTTGAAATGGACTTCATTTGTATTCCCAGGCAAAACCTTCCATGTGTGTCGGTTGTCCTCAGTAATTTTAGAGAGACGATTTTCTGTTTGACCTTCAACTCACATACACCATTAGAAAAGTCGATGTTTGCGTCCTTTTCTTGCAAAAAATAAAACCCTAAAATACAGTCCACTATCAGCGCATCAGTTATGAGGAACGTGCATTCAATCGCTACATTTCCAAATTCTATCTCTAATTGGGCTTGTATTTTCACGCTTCTACTTCTCCCTCCAATCGCTTCCAAAACCTTACAATTGCTACCTGGCAATTTTGGTACCCGCTTTGCTTTACTGATCTGTCTAAATAAGTCCATAGAAATCACATTAATATCAGACCCAGTATCAAATATTGCGTTCACTGAAATACCTTCGATTAATATTTCAACAGCAGGTTTTATAACTGCCGGATGATTGGTGCTGTATTTAGTGTCGTCGTTATACAATTCATTTCTCATGTCAGTGCCATCATTGTACCTTAACATTTTTAATCTTAAATCAGAATCGCCCCTATTTCGCCCACCCGCCTGCACTTCGGGACTTAATGCGGCGGTAATTTCTTTTCCGCTGGCTGAGAAATCGGCCGCATTTCAGTATCATTTACTTCATCGATTACTATTGGTGGCGGAGGCTGCCGCCAGTTTTGATTTATCGGGTTTTGTGTCTGGGTATTCTGTCTCCCTTGATTTCTGTTTTATTGTAGTATCCTGGAGTGAACCTACGTTCCTGCCTGCTATCCGCAGTACCTCATTCCCACCGGCCTGTTCTACCATAGCCGTACGCGTTGTTATTGTCTTGGCTTTGGTACGCCGAGCTGGGTTCTCTGCCAGCCGGCTCGCGATGCTGAATATTTCCATTCCTCCACGACTGACTGTGATTCAGAGATCTTGCCCGCACATCCTCCTGCATCAAATCAATTTCATCTAGGATGGGCATAAACTCATCAATGTTTGCGTCTGGGGCGTGAATTAATTTTTCGCGTATATCAATAGGCATCTTACTCTTAAGAATTCACAACAAATCTTTATGCGAAATCGGCTCGTCCCAGTATTTCGTTTTATTCAGATACTTCTCTAAATACTTTCAGAGCGTTCCTTTGCTATAACTAAACTGTTCGGGGTTCAATACAGCCTCACGAAGTCGTTGCTGTACCCCTAAAGACCAATATTTCGCGAGAAACCTTTTTTTCAAACTCGTCATATGTGGAACATTTTTCAATGACTTCAGTGGTCCACAAGACCGCATCATTTAACATGAATCCACTTACGTAACGCATCTTTTGTAATTCCGTCCATTTTGTGGGTAACACGCCACGAAAATAACGAATAGATACTACTGGATGCACCCCACCCATGTCAGGTGAGAATGACTGACCCCACCTGTGTTTGATAATGTTTTCCTCCATAATGACATTTACATAAGGTGTCGCAGCTCCCGGTAATGAATATGATTCCTGATCCCGAGTTACCTCAGAATTTACTTCGGTGGCTTGCCCCTGCTTTTGTGTACTAGCATCTACTACGTTCCCTCCACGTGTCGGCGTGGAAACAAGACTCTTGTCTACCTCTTTAATATCGGTAAGCTCATTACTAAATTTGCTTAATTGCTCATTTACTCCCCTTCGCCATTGAGATAATTCCTGAGTAATTTGCATTTTTATTTCAGAAATATGAGCAGTTGGATTATCGATTGCCTTTCTTGTTCTCTTGAAATGGAATTTACGGCTTCCTTTACCCGAGAATCTATTTCTACAGATATTTCCGTATGCTTTAATGACAACTCGTCGCGTGTAGTAGACAACTGATTTACTATGACCTCGAGCGCACCTTGATTTCCTTTTAACTGTTTTGCAGCCGAATTTAAGTCTCTGACCGCGTCCACGTGTTTGTGTCTGAGATTTATTTATTTCTTGAGCCATTTGTGTTTGAATTTGATAAATTTGCCCTATCTTACGAGACATTTCGCTTACTTGTGCCGACACTGATTTCTGACATTTATGTATGTCATCTACTCGTATCGACACGACTTCCTGATTTTTATGAATGTCATCTACTCGTATCAACACGGCTTCCTAACTTTTATGTGTGTCATCTACTCGTATCGACATGGCTTCCTAACTTTTATCTATGTCATCTACTCGTATTGACATGGCTTCCTGTTTTTTATTCATCTCACCTACTTGAAAAAATATAGCGGAGATGGTACTTATCATGATTCGTAATTGCTTTTGTATAATGGGAAGATTTTCAGCAATTTCTAATTCCTCAGTCTCACTAGTCTCCAGTTGTATTTCACCTATTTCCTTTAGATCTATTTCAAATCTTAGGCTAGTCGTCACACGAAATATGGATAAATATTCAGGGACGCATGTCCGTCACGCTTATGCGGTGGCCTGTTTTGATTACACTTGGCCGTGGTTCCACTTATCTACAGCACTACCAGCTATGCTACGTACAGTAGGAAAGGAAAATTGTTCACTGAGTATTGGTTGGAAACTGTTCTCTACACTTGGGTGTTCTACAGGGAGATAAACCACTAGGACAAAATAAAGTATGTTGCTAACCAAATACCTCGTTTGACCAGCTGAACTGTCGATTTTGAAGAATCCATTTATAATTACAACTGCCCATACATTCGTTTAGACATAGATTAGCAGAATGCCAGTTTTTACCAGAAAAATAGAGATATACATATAACTCCTATTTTGATGAATAAATTTTGAACTTACTTTAGAAATAGGCTTAAGCGAAACCCCTCCAGTGCTTCCAGTGTGACGTATAATTTTGATATATATATATATATATATATATATATATATATATATATATATATATATATATATATATATATATATAAATTCTCGGTGCCTACAGTGTCACGTCTTTCAGTGTCACATAAATTTTTATTTTTAAAGGGTATCACTTAAGACTATTTCCATGGGTTCGCTCCTCAAATTTCTCGCTCATATCACAAAATTGTCGTCTGATGTAGTACTAACTGAAAAAATAAATTCCTTCTAAAGCACAGTTTCGTATATAATTTATATTCAAAACCTTACACCTGTGTCACAGAACAAATCCTACATCGAGAATACTTTACACAAGTTTAAGGGAAGAAATGCTTCCGATAATTATTACAGTATTTAAATAACATCAAAATATGAACAGGCTGAAATGAACAAACAATACATGAGACTATGTCAATCAATTCAACTGTAAAAAGCTAAGGAGCATATTATTAGCAAAATGAGAAATATGCAAAAGTGAAATCAGAATGGCTGAAAGAGAGCACAGTAACATGAGCCATAAACGAATAAGAGCTAAGCACCTAAGCAAATAAGAGAATAGGCAAAAATGAGATGCCAACAAAATGAGAGATGGCCGAACTCCGTCGGCACTTATATACGGTTGCGCTCGTGGCGGCACCTCGCAGCTCGTACGCAACACGCGCGCCTGCTATCGCAATGCATTCTTAGCGCTCGCGGCGGAGTCTAGCGGCCCGTACGCAAGTTGTGCGATTTCTGTCGCAGGTCGACCCTTAATCTATGATGTTACACAGTGTTGTTACTTGATATTAAATCATAAAATTTGCTCTATCGGAAAACTTTCATTGTTGCTGCAGGCTCTATTGACGTGCCTGCTGACAGTTTAGTGTTTTTGATTGACCCACAGAATGAATATCGAGATTTTCTGAAGAGATATTCTAACATTCTCATGGAGAAATCTGATAACAATTTTTCTGAAATTAATCTGCATCATACAATCACAATGACATTACCCCCACTGCATGCACAAGCCACAAGTCACCTGAAAAATTGGCGAAACCAAAATTTGAATTTCAGAAGATCAGATCAGAAGATTTCAGAAGATCAACATGCCATATGTCGTCCTTCGAAAAGGTCCTCGTCAGTTTCCCTTCATCTCATTCCAAAGGAAGATTGAACTTGACGTCCCGTGGAGGTATAGAGTTTTAAATGCTATCACAGTACCAGACCGTTATCCAATACAGTATTTACAAGATTTCAACTGTAAACTGCACAACAGAAATATATTCTCTAAAACTAACCATATCTGGGCTTATCACCATATTCCTGTCGCAAAAGCAGATGTGCCTAAAACAGCTCTATTTGGACTTTTCGAATTTCTAAATTAGGTCAAAATAATGCAGCACACACATGTCAGCAATTTGTTCATAGGATTTTGAATGATTTTCCTTTTATGTATTCCTATTTAGATGATATTCTTGTTGCTTCAGCGTCAGTTAAAGAATACACAACACATCTGCAACAGCTTCTTCAATGGCTGGCTAAATATCATCTTAATATAAAAGTGGGAAAATGCATTTTTGGAGAGAAAGAGATATCATTCTTGGGTTATTGTGTGTCACACCAAGGAATTCCACGATCGGAAGAAAAAGTGAAAATACTGAAGGACTTTCCTAGTCCTAAAATACTTTTAGATCTTCATCGTTTTTAGGACTGGGGTATTTCTACTGACGATTGTGCAAAAACACCAACAGGAAACTTAATCGCTCTGTTACATGGACTATTGAAGCAGGTAAATCGTTCAAAAAGTTAAAAGAAGAATAAAACTCAGCTTGCTCATCCCTCAACATATCTTCCCTTAATTTTCCTAATTTTGATGGCTGATGCTTCAGACTATGCTATAGATGCTTCGTTACACTAATTGCAGGAAGGAACATCTGAACCACTTGTGTTTTTCTTCAATCTCTCACTGATACACAACGTAATTATATTACCTGCAACTATGAATTGTTAGCAGCATATTTGATAGTCAAACATTTTTTTTGTTAACAGTTGAAAGGCAGAGAATTCACAGTATTCACAAAGCATAAGTCATTAACATTTGCCTTTAAAGACACCTAGGCAATTGCTCAATTTGGAGTTTCTTGGTCAATTCACCACAGATAATCGATACCTTCCTGGAGGAGACAACATTCCTGCTAAGACATGTTCCAGAATGAATGAAAGATACTGGATTAAAACCTAATGTACCATCATTATTTACACGAACTACAAACTACAGGCACATGGTAGGAATAAATTAGCTACTGTAATTATGAAGTAATTTACGATTAAAGTTCCAATATTTCAAGTCATCGGAAGGCAGCTATTTTTATGTTTTTTAAGTCAGAAATTGTTTGCCCTCAAGAGAGAAATATGACACCTTGATTTTTCAGTCAGAATCAAACATGCTCGCATTCTAATTGGTATTAGTTAATAGAGCTGTAATTACAAACCAGATAGATATGTAAAATTTTACTCATACAAAATTTAATTAATTGGATCTAGGCCTTTCATTCAATAAAACTAATCACTCTGTTCACCTGAAAACGATAGGATAATTTTCCTTTGAGTCAGTAAAATAATACACGCAAATTAATGAAATATGTTGTTGCAATAATAAAACATGTAATTTATATAAAGTAGGTTGATTCTTACAAAGAAGAAGACAGCAACCAGCCACTATTGATACTGCTATATATTTAAGTAAATAGCGCCATAACCGGTTTCGAACTGACAAGTTCATCGTCAGACAGCTGTTCACAAGATTCATAAGATGTTTGGAGGTTAGTTATTTTTACATAGCGCCTTTATAACAATGTTTTCTACCATAGGGCACCAACACACGAAGAATATTTCGCTACAGTGGAAGAATTAAAATCTAAAACTGACGATTATGTAAAGTGCATCTTGTAAATCTTGGGAACAGCCATCTGATGATAAACTTGTCAGTTAGAAACCGGTTACTGCGCTATTTACTTAAATAAATAGCAGTATTAATAGTGTCTGGTTGCTGTCCTCTTCCTTGTAAGAATCAACCTACATTAATAGTATACAGCCACTGCCTCACTATGTCAGTTTTAGACAAAATAGCACATAATTTATAGTCTTAATAGAAACAGATCTTTTCCTGTCTTTGTATGAAATTATTCACTGTTTTTCCATGTAATTTCCTATATAATTTGAGAAGATGTATGTAAGACCTTTAATTGTTAATATGCAAAATTCAATATGTAACAATAACAGTAATTGTTTAAAATCATATAAATAGAGACGATTTGTGTGCCACCAGAGGTCAGTCTTAAGTCCGTCTTGGACCGAATCAACAACATGTAGTCAGACTTTGTATGTTTGCTACCGAATATCTAGCATGCGAAATAAAATTCTCTGTGAACGAGGAGTACAGAAACTTCTTGAAACCATTACGTCAGTCCCATGTGGCGATGCAGATGATCAAGATGAACCCACGGCAGCATTAAGAAGCAGCCCCACCTTACACCAGATATGTATTATTTTTTTGGTGGAGGATATCCGTAATAAGACGTGGTATATTGAACATTGATTTTCTTATGTTAAACAATGATAAACATCCAAAACTTCATCACAAAAACATTTTCGCAGCGTTTTATTACACTGCAGACATCAGGTTACCACCATATTCCAATGCCTGTGTTTTTACAATGTACTCTGCAACTCTGCAATGTCCTTCAGACAGCATGCATGTCTGAAGGAACAGTCACTGCTGCGATCGACAGCTGTATGAAATACAAGAAATGTATTTGCATTTGCGAATATGACCAGTTTCCAGCTGCACAGCCACGAGATGGGGATTCGAACCAGGATTTCCCGCTTTACGCGCGGAGTCGTCTTACCTGACTCAGCCATTCGAGCACGCATCTAGGACCAACCCAAACTTCCATATGTCATTGTGTGTCTATGTCCTGCACTTTCGCAATTTCTGTGATTCTCGCACATGGAGAAACTTATGATTATAGTTGCAGCCCTGTCTTGGCCTGACATACTGTATTGCAGTGCCTGTGTTCTACGATGTGCTCTGCAGTGTCCTTTGCACATGCTTGCATGTAAAAACACATGCATTGCAAATAGTATTTCATGTCAAGACAAGGTTGCGATAATAAATATAGGTCTTCCTGTCCAGAATAACAGCAAGTGTGAAGTACAGGATGTAGACACTCAGTGACATATGAAAGTTCAGGTCGGTTCTGGAACCATGCTCAGATGGCCATGGTGGTTAAGTCAACCACTTATGTAAAGCTGGACATCTGGGTTCGAGGACCAGTCAAGCATAGATTTTCATTGTCATGCATCTGGAGTCTGATCATATTCGCAAATGTTAATACACTTTTTGTATCATGTTATCAGTGAGCATTTCTTAGGAAGATATTACAAAGGCACAAAGCAGCACGACCCAAAACTGGCCAAAGTGAACAATTCAGACTCCTGTTCCTTAGTGTTTGTAGCAGTGTTTGTTACTGTTGTTGCTGAAGCATTGCAGCTAATTTGTTATAATTCTACAGGGTGTTTTAAAAAGGGCATGACAACTTTAAAAATTCATATTGCTTTATTGAGAGAAGATACAGAGCTGGTTTAGTGTTATTTTGTAGGGAAACACAACAAGTTTTTTATCTTAAACTAAGATGTTGTTTGTGGCTTCCGTTGGTTATCCTGCAGACATCTCATCAGAAGTCAATTTCTTCCAAACTCTGTAGTATTGCAGGTGTAACTTGTTCAGTGACGCCCTAAATTCTTGCTCTAAGTTCAGGTAGAGAAGCTGGCAGAGGAGGTACAAACATGATATCCTTAATGAATGCCCATAAAAAAAATCGAGTGGTGTCAGTTCTGAGGAACGTGAGGACCATGCAATTGGCGCATCACGACTAATCCACTAACCTGGAAAGTGGTCACTGACAATTAGGGAACGTTAGCCAGGTAGTGGGGTGGTGCACCATCTTGCATGAAGTAACATTTCGTTCTTGGTCATCTTCATCGATCTGTGGTATCAAAAATTGTTGTAACATATCCAGGTACACCATCCTGTTGATGGTTCTCCTTGGAAAAATGGGGCCATACACTTTGTTCTTGCTCAGTGGACAAAAAACGTTCAGTTCAGGGCTATCACGAACATGTTGCAATGGTTGATGTGGATTTTCACTGCGCCAAATCCTACACTTATGTGTGTTAACCTCGCCACGCAAGTGAAAAGTCGACTCATCAGAAAAGATGATTTTGTCCAAGAAATGTTCATCCTCATAAAACCGATTTAACATATCCGCACAGACGTTGTTGCGAGCAATTTTATCAGCGTCTTTTATTGCTTGTACGATCGTCAATCTCTACGGTTTCAAATGAAAACGGTTTCTCAACTCACGCCAACAGTCGTATGCGGGATTTTGCAGCTCGTGAGATGCACGCCCGGTCGATTTCGTAGTGCTGTTGACAAAACGTTGTCTCACTCGCTCAACGACGCGTCAGATGTGCTTGGATGACCTGATGATTTCCCATGTATTAACGAGCACCCTGTTTCTACAAAACATTTATGCCACTCACAAACTGTGTGCTTACTGGGAGGATCTTTAGCGTATTTGGTACGGAAATTACGCTGAACTGTTGTCGCAGAACTTCAATTCTTCAAACCAAAACACACATGCTCGGGTCCAGTAAAAGCAATCATCTTTAACACAACTGCCGCTAGCGCTCCTTACGGTGCGATTTGGTAGTAGCGAATTCGCGAGACAAAACTTGATGTATTTCCCTGCTAATTGACACTACAATCACCTCTGTAGGTACTATGAATTTTCAAAGTTGTAAAGACGTTTTTGAGACACCCTGTACAGGTTAACTCAGGCCATCTGTTCCTCATCCTTACTGACAACAAGTCTTTCATGAACTACATGACTTAGGTCACCCTGGCATCAAAGGCACAGTAGACAGCGCTTCATTTGGACTTCATTGAAACACGATATAAAGCTGTGGGCAAAAACATATGTTCGCTGTAAATGAGCAAAAATTTCAAAACATACAGCCAGTACCTGTGGAGCTTTCAGCAAAGTCGGCAGTTGCTTCTCGCATACACATGTTGATCCAGTCGGACCATCACTTTACCCTCAGTGCTTCATCTATCTTTTAGCAGTGAGAGACACGTTTCTCAGTGAGGTGACATAAGTCATGACATGAGATAGTGATATACACACATGCAGATGGCGGTAGTATCCATATACAAGATAAGAGTAAAAAAGGTCATTGCATTGGTGGAGCTGTCATTTGTACTCAGGCGATTCATGTGCAAAGGTTTTTAACGTGATTGTGGCTGTACAATGGGAATTAAGAGACTTTGAAGTTAGACACATGGGACATTTCATTTTGGAAACTGTTAGGGAATGCAATATTCCGAGATCCACAGTGTCAACAGCGTGCTGAGAAAACTAAATTTCAGGCATTACCTCTCACCAAGAACAATGGAGTGGCTGATGGCCTTGCCTTAGCGACCGAGAGCAGCAGCGTTTACATAGAGTTTTCAGTGGTAACAGACAAACAACACTGTGTGAAAATACCGCAGAGGTCAATGTGGGATGCGCAAAGAAAGTATACATTAGGACAGTGCGGCGAAATTTGACGATAATGGGCTATGGAAGCAAATGACCAATGTGAGTCGCTTTGTTAAAAGTATGCCATCACCTGCAGCACCTCTCCTGGCTCGTGATCATATTGGTGGGGCCTAGATGACTGTAAAACCATGACCTGGCCCGATTTCAGTTGGTAGGAGCTTATAGTAGGGTTGAAGTTTGGAGCAGACATCATGAATCCATAGGCCCAAGTTGTCAAAAAGGCACTGTGCCAGCTAATGATGGCTCCGTAATGGTCTGGGCTGTGCTTACTTGGTATGGACTGGGTCCTGGTTATGTTTGCCTACTTGGAGACACTATATGCCCAAACAACTACGAAATTTTTATGGATGAGAATGCGCCATGTCACTTGGCCAAAACTGTTTATGATTGTTTTGAAGAACATTCAGGACAATCCGAGTGACTGATTTTGCCACCCAGACCTCCAAAAATGAATTCCACTGGACATTTATGGAACGTAATCCATAGGTCAGTTCATGTATAAAATATTCCACTGGCATATTATAGTGTATGAAAATGTGAAGAAAGACAATGCTGATTGTTCATATTAATCTGAGTTTACTTTTGTTTCATTAAAGGGCTTGAATATAATTTCTAAGTATTTCCTTTTGTCATTTATAAATAATTCATAAAGCTTATCTCCACTGAACAAAGGAAAGTG
This sequence comes from Schistocerca nitens, assembly GCF_023898315.1. NCBI lineage: Eukaryota > Metazoa > Arthropoda > Insecta > Orthoptera > Acrididae > Schistocerca > Schistocerca nitens. The sequence goes on along the minus strand of NC_064617.1, from coordinate 922,559,167 downwards.
TGTATGGTAAAATTTGCACTCTCATACCTTACAGTAATTAGTAATGTTGAAAACAGAATCAAAAGATTAATTAGTTAAAACAGCACTTTAAAAGAAATAAGAAATGAAGGAAAATCGTGGCACAGTGATTTATTTCAGTACATCATTTTTAAATTTTTTTTACAATACAAACAGAGCAGAGTGAAGTTATCCATTGCAAAGCAAGGATATGTTGTAGGGCTTAAATGAAAATTTGGACAGAATATTAGGAACAGTTCTCAATTAGTGAAATTTCTTGTGTATTCAACAAATACATTTTTGTCATAGGCCACATTTAAATTATTTAACAGTTAGTCATTCTGCATATTCTTGTGTATCATTCATTTTATTCATTAAAATCACCTTCCTAAAAAGTAATTTGCATAAATAAGTTCGCGTGCAAAAGTGGGGTAGTCATGCTGACTCTACAGATTGAGTGAGAGGTCGCACCTCAGTTTTAAATGTCCATAAATTTTTACTAACGAATATTTGCATGTGGAACAAGCAGAAGTCTGTTCTCAGGACAATGAAAATATGAGTACTACACTACAATTCCTTATATACTCCTGCGTTGTTGACCAAATGATGTAAACATATAGGAATACCATCAATTAATTTCTACAGGAAAGTCCTGTTACATTTCTGAAGACAACTGTGATCCTCTCATCTAATACATTTAGAATGCGTTGGTTTGTTCAGTAAACCCTTTCTTTGGCCCACCCCAACAAGAAGAAGTTACAAGGGAGACCATTCATGGAGTCCTCGCTGTCCAAACCAACATCTTGAAAAGTGTTCATCCAGCCAGTCACAAATGATGCAGGCAAAATGAGGTAGAGTTCTGTCTTGCTGAGAAAGGGTATCCGCAACATTGTCCGAATGTGATATCAGTGGTCTCGCATATTCATTCAGCGTCTGGCCATACCGGTCGCTGTTCATTGTGTCTCGCAGTTTGAATGCACCAGTGAGACGATCTGCGGTCATACCACACCAGACTGTCAATTTTGGTCGACTTTGTGATTTTTCAGTTGTCATTCATGGCTTTGTTTCTGCCCAGTAATAGCAGTTGACGAATCCTCCAACATGAAACACCGTCTCACCTCTCCAAATAATGTTCTTCAACAAATCTGGCCGACTGTTATGCCATGACAGCATAATTTCCCCACATTCCTTTCGCCTGTCACAATCCTCCAAAAATAACACATGAACATAATGGAGTTTCCAGTGTTTCCAGATCAGGCTCTTCTTTATCCAATATGCACTGTGTGCCTGCTGATTCCACTCTCACGACCTGCCTGGTGCGTCGATTTACCAGGAATGTGTGTGATGATGTCCCTCAACGTCGCCACATTTTCTTGAGATCACGGCAATGATGGTCGTCCTCCTCTTGTTTTGTCCACAACCGATGAGTTGTCATTAGCTTGGTGTGAGAATTCCTAATGGTTTTAGCTTCAAGTGAGGCACGAGTGCGATGAACACCCCATCACCATAGCTCAATATGGGATACATATCGCCACACTTGAAACCATGAAGCGACCTGGGCACACTCTTGTAATGTCAACGTCCGTGCCATCTCATCATTAACCATGACAAGATTCTATGGACGGTATTCTGAGGGAACTTGTAACAAAACACAACAATGTTCATTAACAAACATCAACATTCACATAACTTATAGACATTTAAAACTAGGGAGCGACTTCTCACCCATCCTGTAGATCAGAATTTGCAGTCGAAATTTAAAAGTCAGACAGTTTTCAGATCGTTAGCGAAAAATTCAGTTATGCATAGTTTATAACTTCCACTGTTTATCGTTTCCATTGCAACTGTTAAATCCAGCCTAGTCGTCAAATATGGGGCATCTACTTAACACAGATGTATCGCAAGTAAAGACCGACAGACATAATAAGAAATCTCTTCAGTATAACGATTCCCAAGTCTGTCTTACATAGTACAGGCAAGTGGTTAGAGTTGATGCTTCTATCCAAGTTGCTAGTCTTGAACCTGCTGCATAACTGAGACGTGACCAGTCGGGTGTCTCACTTATGTCCTCTTTATACAGGGGCCGTTGCTGTCACGTTGATGTCCCAAAGAGGGGTAGGTCAGCTTGCAATTGGCTGACGTCGTCTCACAGCCATCGCTTCTTTATCGTTCCCAACTGGCTTTCCAGTGCCTGACTTCACGCTGTAACAGCAACTGTCATTAAAAAGTTATATTATATGTGCATTCTTCGTTGTTTCATTTGTGTGATGTAACTTATTTTCATTAGAACCTCCAGTACTATGCACAGCCACCAGGTGTGATGGAAAAGTTAAAAGCCATTTAACCTACTAGAATGATTATGTAATTTTCCCCCTGTTAGTCAAGAGCCTACACTACTGCTGACAGATGGTATGAAGTATTAATTTCTTAGTTTTCTTTTCCTTCTTTGTTGGCAAATTTCTAAATCAGAAAATTTATTCACTTAAATTGACCTAGTTAATTTTATCTGCAGCTATTTGATTATGTAACTTACATAAGATCATGCCATGTGTTTATCATAATAGAAACAAGTCCCCTCCAATGTTCATGTAAGTCAAATTTCATGTGAAAACACCCTACTAGTATTCCATCCTGTCAACTGACGCATAAGCTACGAAAGTTAAAACGTGTATAATTTTCTTGTCTGAATCCGACTCCCCTGCATTCACCTAAGGCCAGGTTTCCATAGGCATTGCACATCTTGCTAACAAACAACTTTTATGTATAGTGCACCATGCTCTATTTGAGCCATACATGTTGTATGCAGTTACTCTTTGGAGGAATATGAACAGCAATAGTACAAACAGAATTTTTGTATTGCAAAGAAGGCCATTAGAACGACATTACATAAAAAAATAAACAGACCTATGGAGAACTGTCTTCCATAATCTAAAAGTACTGATATTTCCATGTATGTACATGTACAGAACAATAATATTATTAATCAAAGGCAACGCATTACTATAAAAAATGATGTTCATTCATGTGACACAAGAAATAAAGACCAGATGGTAAGTATAAAACACAAACTGAGAAAGGTGTTCAATACTCAGATAGACCTATACAGTTAGTGAAGCATCTTCCTAAGAGTGTACAGGACAGTATAAGTGAAAATACATTCCTGAAACTTCTACTGAAATATTTAATGGAAAAAGAATTTTATGATATAGAGGATGTATGTGTAAAGAACAAGAAATTCCATTATATTTGTATGTATGTAGAGACATCACTTGAATATATTGTGACATGTATTAAGTAATAATTTTAAGACCTAAATATTAATCAAGAGAAAAAAATTATGCAACATTATTATCACTGATATATGCAAACTGAAGCGACTTGAGACTTGAAAAGGTCTCTGGGGCCATATAGTTTTATTTGCTTATTTTCATTGTTGCCAATTTGATATCTTATATGGTAATAGGTATTCTAAATATTAGGTTTAAGTTGATTTGTCCTAAATTACAACTATAACTCTGTACATAATGTAATCAAATGGGATCAAATAACAATCAATCAAGCATTAATTACTTTCAAATTCATCCTCCCATACTACCTTTACATGACAGTTTCCACACATTGCGGTTGGACTGACGGTCTGATTTTTGTTTGGTCCTGTTAAATTACACTCTTTATGAATGTTGCACTGTAATTGCAGGAGAAGTCAAAGAATACAACATTACATGTTCAAAAAGAGGAGAAAAATAATAATGTAAACATATAAATAAAAGGTATAACTACAACATTACCATCAAGGATTCAAGAAAAATACAGTACTATAGACAATATACGTAAAATATGTACAATATTACTTTATTAGCATACAAATTACATTATTCATAATATAACATATTTCATACAAAACTTATAGCTCTCGAAATTAATTTAAATTACATGCAGTATTGTTCATGACGAATTATTTCAGTTCCTCTTGAATACAAGAGAATTGTCACTGTTCTGTTTTTATACTGAGTATTAGCTTATTGTAAATTCTTATTGCAGACAGCATAACTCCTTTTGTACTATGTTGTTGTTGTGGTCTTCAGTCCTGAGACTGGTTTGATGCAGCTCTCCATGCTACTCTATCCTGTGCAAACTTCTTCATCTCCCAGTACCTACTGCTACCTACATCCTTCTGAATCTGCTTAGCGTATTGATCTCTTGGTCTCCCTCTACGATTTTTACCCTCCACGCTGCCCTCCAATGCTAAATTTGTGATCCCTTGATGCCTCAAAACATGTCCTACCAACCTATCCCTTCTTCTAATCACGTTGTGCCACAAACTTCTCTTCTCCCCAATCCTATTAATTACCTCCTCATTAGTTACGTGATTTACCCACCTTATCTTCAGCATTCTGTACTGTACTGAGAGTTATTGATCTTTGTGAAAGCTTTGTTTCTGCCTTGTGTCATAATTGTGAATATGATGGGTAATTTTGAAAGCTTTCTGGTTGCTGATTACAAACGCCATCAGCGAGTAGATTACTGACTTGTGACTGTCATTTCCTCAAGAGTTTTGAACATATGCCTACAGGTTGTCCGATTTGTAACACAGATCACTCTCACAGCTCGTTTTGTAATTTAAACTTTTTTTTTCATTTTTGCAGCGTTTCACAAGAGTATCATAGCACCCAAAATCAGAAAGTGGAAAGATGCAGAATAGGACAAACATTATTATCCAAAATAGCTCTTTGTGTAATGCATGCCAAGTTTAGTTTCTCGGTTAGGTGTTCAATATGTTCATTTCATCTTAATTTATTATCCATTAACATGCCTAGAAATCTTATACATTAATTTTCCTTCATTTTCTGATACTTGATATCTATTACAAGGATTTTTAGCTTGTTACATGCTGTCTGAAGCTGCATTACATTTATTTTTCGGGAGTTTTAATGTTGTTGTTGTTGTGGTCTTCAGTCCTGAGACTGGTTTGATGCAGCTCTCCATGCTACTCTATCCTGTGCAAGCTTCTTCATCTCCCAGTACCTACTGCAACCTACATCCTTCTGAATCTGCTTAGTGTATTCATCTCTTGGTGTCCCCCTACAATTTTTACCCTCTACGCTGCCCTCCAATACTAAATTGGTGATCCCTTGATGCCTTAGAACATGTCCTACCAACCGATCCCTTCTTCTAGTCAAGTTGTGCCATAAACTCCTCTTCTCCCCCATCCTATTCAGTACCTGCTCATTAGTTATGTGATCTACCCAACTAATCTTCAGCATTCTTCTGTAGCACCATATTTCGAAAGCTTCTATTCTCTTCTTGTCCAAACTGGTTATCGTCCATGTTTCACTTCCATACATGGCTACACTCCATACAAATACTTTCAGAAATGACTTCCCGACACTTAAATCTATACTCGATGTTAACAAATTTCTCTTCTTCAGAAACGCTTTCCTTGCCATTGCCAGTCTACATTTTATATCCTCTCTACTTCGACCATCATCAGTTATTTTGCTCCCCAAATAGCAAAACTCCTTTACTACTTTAAGTGTCTCATTTCCTAATCTAATCCCCTCAGCATCACCCGATTTAATTTGACTACATTCCATTATCCTCGTTTTGCTTTTGTTGATGTTCATCTTATATCCTCCTTTCAAGACACTGTCCATTCCGTTCAACTGCTCTTCCAAGTCCTTTGCTGTCTCTGACAGAATTACAATGTCATCAGCGAACCTCAAAGTTTTTACTTCTTCTCCATGAATTTTAATACCTACTCCGAATTTTTCTTTTGTTTCCTTTACTGCTTGCTCAATATACAGATTGAATAACATCGGGGAGAGGCTACAACCCTGTCTTACTCCCTTCCCAACCACTGCTTCCCTATCATGTCCCTCGACTCTTATAACTGCCATCTGGTTTCTGTACAAATTGTAAATAGCCTTTCGCTCCCTGTATTTTGCCCCTGCCACCTTTAGAATTTGAAAGAGAGTATTCCAGTTAACATTGTCAAAAGCTTTCTCTAAGTCTACAAATGCTAGAAACGTAGGTTTGCCTTTCCTTAATCTTTCTTCTAAGATAAGTCGTAAGGTCAGTATTGCCTCACGTGTTCCAGTATTTTTACGGAATCCAAACTGATCTTCCCCGAGGTCGGCTTCTACTAGTTTTTCCATTCGTCTGTAAAGAATTCGTGTTAGTATTTTGCAGCTGTGGCTTATTAAACTGATTGTTCGGTAATTCTCACATCTGTCAACACCTGCATTCTTTGTAATTGGAATTATTATATTCTTCTTGAAGTCTATGGGTATTTCGCCTGTCTCATACATCTTGCTCACCAGATGGTAGAGTTTTGTCAGGACTGGCTCTCCCAAGGCCGCCAGTAGTTCCAATGGAATGTTGTCTACTCCGGGGGCCTTGTTTCGACTCAGATATTTCAGTGCTCTGTCAAACTCTTCACGCAGTATCGTATCTCCCATTTCATCTTCATCTACATCCTCTTCCATTTCCATAATATTGTCCTCAAGTACATCGCCCTTGTATAGACCCTCTATATACTCCTTCCACCTTTCTGCCTTCCCTTCTTTGCTTAGAAGTGGGTTGCCATCTGAGCTCCTGATATTCATACAAGTAGAACTTCTCTCCAAAGGTCTCTTTAATATTCCTGTAGGCAGTATCTATCTTACCCCTAGTAAGATAAGCCTCTACAGCCTTACATTTGTCCTCTAGCCATCCCTGCTTAGCCATTTTGCACTTCCTGTCGATCTCATTTTTGAGGCGTTTGTATTCGTTTTCGCCTGCTTCATTTACTGCATTTTTATATTTTCTCCTTCCATCAATTAAATTCAATATTTCTTCTGTTACCCAAGGATTTCTACTAGCCCTCGTCTTTTTACCTACTTTGCTGCCTTCACTACTTCATCCCTCAAAGCTACCCATTCTTCTTCTACTGTATTTCTTTCCCCCATTCCTGTCAATCGTTCCCTTATGCTCTCCCTGAAACTCTGTACAACCTCTGGTTCTTTCAGTTTATCCAGGCCCATCTCCTTAAATTCCCACCTTTTTGCAGTTTCTTCAGTTTTAATCTACAGGTCATAACCAATAGATTGTGGTCAGAGTCCACATCTGCCCCTGGAAATGTCTTACAATTTAAAACCTGGTTCCTAAATCTCTGTCTTACCATTATATAATCTATCTGTTACCTTTTAGTATCTCTAGGGTTCTTCCATGTATACAACCTTCTATCACGATTCTTTAACCAAGTGTTAGCTATGATTAAGTTGTGCTCTGTGCAAAATTCTACCAGGCGGCTTCCTCTTTCATTTCTTAGCCCCAATCTATATTCACCTACTACGTTTCCTTCTCTCCCTTTTCCTACACTCGAATTCCAGTCACCCATGACTATTAAATTTTCGTCACCCTTCACTATCTGAATAATTTCTTTCATTTCATCATACATTTCTTCAATTTCTTCATCTGCAGAGCTAGTTGGCATATAAACTTGTACTACTGTAGTAGGTGTTGGCTTCGTATCTATCTTGGCCACAATAATGCGTTCACTAAGCTGTTTGTAGTAGCTTACCCGCCTTCCTATTTTCCTATTCATTATTAAACCTACTCCTGCATTACCCCTATTTGACTTTGTGTTTATAACCCTGTAGTCACCTGACCAGAAGTCTTGTTCCTCCTGCCACCGAACTTCACTAATTCCCACTATATCTAACTTTAACCTATCCATTTCCCTTTTCAAATTTTCTAACCTACCTGCCCGATTAAGGGACCTGACATTCCACGCTCCGATCCGTAGAACGCCAGTTTTCTTTCTCCTGATAACGACATCCTCTTGAGTAGTCCCCTCCCGGAGATCCGAATGGGGGACTATTTTACCTCCGAAATATTTTACATAAGAAGACGCCATCATTATTTAATCATACAGTAAAGCTGCATGCCCTCGGGAAAAATTACGGCTGTAGTTTCCCCTTGCTTTCAGCCGTTCACAGTACCAGCACAGCAAGGCCGTTTTGGTTAATGTTACAAGGCCAGATCAGTCAATCAACCAGACTGTTGCCCTTGCACTACTGAAAAGGCTGCTGCCCCTCTTCAGGAACCACACGTTTGTCTGGCCTCTCAACAGATACCCCTCCGTTGTGGTTGCACCTACGGTACGGCTATCTGTATCGCTGAGGCATGCAAGCCTCCCCACCAACGGCAAGGTCCATGGATTGGGGGGGGGGGGTAGTTTTAATGACACACACTAATTGCTGTGAACCTTTTCTATATTTGTTATGTTATTACACTCCTGGAAATGGAAAAAAGAACACATTGACACCGGTGTGTCAGACCCACCATACTTGCTCCGGACACTGCGAGAGGGCTGTACAAGCAATGATCACACGCACGGCACACCGGACACACCAGGAACCGCGGTGTAGGCCGTCGAATGGCGCTAGCTGCGCAGCATTTGTGCACCGCCGCCGTCAGTGTCAGCCAGTTTGCCGTGGCATACGGAGCTCCATCGCAGTCTTTAACACTGGTAGCATGCCGCGACAGCGTGGACGTGAACCATATGTGCAGTTGACGGACTTTGAGCGAGGGTGTATAGTGGGCATGCGGGAGGCCGGGTGGACGTACCGCCGAATTGCTCAACACGTGGGGCGTGAGGTCTCCACAGTACATCGATGTTGTCGCCAGTGGTCGGCGGAAGGTGCACGTGCCCCTCGACATGGGACCGGACCGCAGCGACGCACGGATGCACGCCAAGACCGTAGGATCCTACGCAGTGCCATAGGGGACCGCACCGCCACTTCCCAGCAAATTAGGGACACTGTTGCTCCTGGGGTATCGGCGAGGACCATTCGCAACCGTCTCCATGAAGCTGGGCTACGGTCCCGCACACCGTTAGGCCGTCTTCCGCTCACGCCCCAACATCGTGCAGCCCGCCTCCAGTGGTGTCGCGACAGGCGTGAATGGAGGGACGAATGGAGACGTGTCGTCTTCAGCGATGAGAGTCGCTTCTGCCTTGGTGCCAATGATGGTCGTATGCGTGTTTGGCGCCGTGCAGGTGAGCGCCACAATCAGGACTGCATACGACCGAGGCACACAGGGCCAACACCCGGCATTATGGTGTGGGGAGCGATCTCCTACACTGGCCGTACACCACTGGTGATCGTCGAGCGGACACTGAATAGTGCACGGTACATCCAAACCGTCATCGAACCCATCGTTCTACCAATCCTAGACCGGCAAGGGAACTTGCTGTTCCAACAGGACAATGCACGTCCGCATGTATCCCGTGCCACCCAACGTGCTCTAGAAGGTGTAAGTCAACTACCCTGGCCAGCAAGATCTCCGGATCTGTCCCCCATTGAGCATGTTTGGGACTGGATGAAGCGTCGTCTCATGCGGTCTGCACGTCCAGCACGAACGCTGGTCCAACTGAGGCGCCAGGTGGAAATGGCATGGCAAGCCGTTCCACAGGACTACATCCAGCATCTCTACGATCGTCTCCATGGGAGAATAGCAGCCTGCATTGCTGCGAAAGGTGGATATACACTGTACTAGTGCCGACATTGTGCATGCTCTGTTGCCTGTGTCTATGTGCCTGTGGTTCTGTCAGTGTGATCATGTGATGTATCTGACCCCAGGAATGTGTCAATAAAGTTTCCCCTTCCTGGGACAATGAATTCACGGTGTTCTTATTTTAATTTCCAGGAGTGTATTTCACTATTAATTTGCATTGAGGATTGCACCTCCCTGTGTACAGTAATTGGCGAGGGTAAGCAAATTTCAGGACATGGGCATCTGGGAGGGCATGAAAAGCAAGGGAATTGTTCAATTGAGAACAACCGAATATGGTTAAAAGCAACTGACTGGTAATTATTTCCAAAATATTCCTCTAAGGGGTACTAGTGATGCCCAGCAGGCCACTAACAGACTGAGGGGCATACTGCCTAAGAGAGGGATGGAAGTCACGTCAGATTGGATTGAAATTGATTGCCAAGAGAGTCTGGTCATTTCCGGTCCATTCTTGCTAGCCAACTCTGTGGCCCCCACATGACCATTTGCAGCCCTCTGATTGGTTGCTGGAGCGTTTTCTAGAAGTTTTCCCTCGTCAGTGAGGCTTGACCTAAGCACAACCTCATCAATTTTCTCGCTGTGAGAATGGTATGCATTTGAAAAAAATGTGGATATACAATGTTAAACGGCCCTGAATCAGCTCACGCCTAGATACGGCTCTGCAGTAAAACGTAGCTCAGTGGCATAAATAACAAAACTTGTAAATTTAAAGATTTGAATTAAAAATAAAGCTTTCCCCACCCAGGCTTTCAGTCCACCATGCACATTCCCTCTCCCCTTCCATAGGAGCAGGTTACTGATCCCAAAATTACAAACATGGTAGTTGAATTTTAAAAATGCTCCCTTGAACATGTGGTGGTTGCTAAGGGGTGCTACATTTAATGGGGCTAATATATATATATACATGAAACAAAATTTCTGAATGTAGTAGAAAGGGGACAGAGGTAGGAAGCCTGAAATAATTTTTCATTTTGTAAATAGTAATACAATAACTTAGAGTTTGAATTGGCTGATTTTAGTTAATAGAACAGAAAAGTATGTGGCCAACTGTGTGGTGCACTGATGTGGTGGTGTGGTGGTGCAGAGGTGATGCCAGGTGTGGCAACACTGTACTGAACCAGGAGGGACAATGCCAGGATTGCTGAGGTGTATCAGCTGGGCAATGGCTGGCAAAGTGACCATGCTGGAATGCAGTGATAGAGTATTGTGGTTGGGCTGCTGAAAATGGTTGTCAAGTGTGGAGTCTAGTCTCAAAGATCATGGGAGACTCTAGCACTCCATTAAGGAGGCACAGTAGCGGAAGTTTATGGGGTGTTTCAATACAAGTAGGAGGGTTTAGCCCAAGAAAATTGCTACAGTTAACTGCCTTTCCTACAAACTCTATAGTTTCTTGTAAAGACATTATGATGTCGAAAGTTATTGAAAAGATATATTATAAGCTGATTATTCATGAACAGGTTCTATTAACACAATTCTTAACATAGGTTTTTAAACTTAATTCATATACCTCTCAATGAGACTAATATTAATTGATAAATCCTCATTTCCTATGACAAATTACTTATTTTGTTCCAGATCAAGGTACAATCATATTACAAAACAGTCAAAAAGGACCAAATTATCTAATGAAAGCAAACTAATACATATAAACATCCCCTAATAGTTATAAATGAGAGCCATGCCTGGATAACATCAATTTTAAGATGCTTCCAGTTATGATAATCATCCTACGACGACTGCTTGGGAACAGCTGGTTTTGGCGATTTGCCTCATTCACAATATTCTCTGTTTGTAAGACCACAGTTTAATACTGTAAATAATTTGTATTGATTTATTATGAGTAATGTAAAGCATATATTCTTTAATATGAAATATCTTTGATCTACTTTAAAGAAATGTAAAGGTTTTGTGACATGTTTACTCTTTGCAAGTCAAGTTCTCTGTATTATTTGGAGGAGAGTAGCGTTTAATTATGTTGACTTCTTAATATGCTTAAATGATGAGATTTTTTAAAATATGTTTGTTGGTAACTACATTGTAACTGGTTCATACACAGGCACTTTGCATAATATAAAGAAAAATCCAATGTAGTTCACCTCTGCAACCGAAGCAAGTTGGCGTGCTAGGAAAAGGTGGATGTGACGCTCGTCTGTGCGCCAAACGAGAGAGCACAGTAAGCAGTCGACATCAAGTAACTGATGAGCAGACAGCGCAGGTGCTGAGTGAGGCTTATAGTATTACAAGTGGAATGGAATGGCCTCGGATTTAATATGTGGCTGTAAAATGGTGCTCTCGATTTGGGAAAAGCTCTAAAATTATTATTAACAACGCCAAGAAGAGGTAAATACAGCCTATTATTGCCAATGGAAAGACCACCTAGCTGACAAATACTCGCCACCTTGATTGCGCAACCACTTCGTCACACTCACAAGAGGTCAGACATGTTTTAATGTGTGAACCAGTAATGTTGTGTTTGGTTCTATGGAAATATAATCCTAATGTTCAAAAACGTGTTTGAACAAAGTGTCCATCCTATGCACTTTTCCAGGTAGGAGCCTCTCTGTTAAGTAATGAAATCGGAGAATATCCTTTTGCATAAAAAGCACTAACAATTCTGTGGTGCACTTTTTTGATGTGTGGCTAAGTTTTATGCCAGTACACTTAATATGAAAGACAAGAATTACTTGTTTCTCATACATATAACAGTGACTGTCCATGTTTGAATGTTTTGAAACTTAACTAGAAAATGAACTTAAAAATCAGTTAGGAAAGAGTATTACTTGGAAAAGAGATACTAATGTTTGCTGATTTAAAATTGGTTTCAAAACTTGCTTGTTTCACAAGTGGTACCATAAACATTTTGTTTAGAGGTTGTTTGAAGTAAAATTTTACTGGAAATTGTCTCTGTTTTGTAGAGGTTATTGTCTGGGCAAAGAATGTTAAAATAGTTCAAACTTAATTATCTCAAATTGAGAGAGTAGTCCAATTCTACCTTAATGATACATAAATTTTAAAGTGTATACAATTTTGTTGTTACAATGAAAGGGCTAGTTTGTCGGCTCACATTTCTTTCTCATCATAACAAAAAGAATAAATCAGTGTAGTAAGTTTCTAACTAATGATTCTTGAAGTAATAACTAAGAAACAAAGGTAAAAGGTTTGTATACTGTGTGTCCTATTCGCTTCTTTATAGTGAATGTGTGTATTAATTGTACTTGACAATTATTATGTGCTATTTGGTCTTGTGTGGTTAGTGAAGGGCAGGTTTCAGCAATATTAGTTAAAGACAAAAGTAATGATTGAAGTAAACAAGAAAAGGGCTCATTTGCAAATCTAGTGACTACTTAACTGCTAAAGTGACAACTACTGCTACCCACCGTGTAATTTGTCTGTTTGGGTGTGTTCATTGCTCTTCATAGAACTGCATTTAATGAAAGTTCGCTTTGAAGTAATAAAAACAGGTTCTTGATGAATAATGCTTTTACATTATTATGTCTAATTAGGCTGGCGACCGTATAACTATTTCATTTAATAGTAATCAGTTACTGTTACTCCTTGCAAAATTATTTCTTTCTGTCATCTACCTACAGCTATTCTTACAAAATTAAGGTTTGATTCCAATATTCCGTTAGGTAAACTCGGTCAAATTTCTAAATTCCTCTCAGAGGGTAACATTTACTGCAAATTTAGGCCATATTTGGCAAATTTAGTACCGCTGTAGTGTTATACGTGGCTGCCTTGTGACGAAAATAAACCTTTTCGTCACTAGGTAAACTGCATGTCAGTATAACGAGTGGAGCAGTAGTTATAGGTTACTCATGATCCACATAACCAGTTGAAGGACAACAGAAAAGGTTTAAGACTAGTATTGTGATGTAAGTGAAACGAGCAGACAACATAACAGTGGGCTGATTACATTTCACAACATATAGAGGATCCCTCTCTGTCCAGATTGCCATAACAAGGATTCATTCGCTAAAAGGCTATTTGTAACTTGCCACAACGCTATTTTTTCTTCATTTAACAACATTAAATCCATATCAGCCATTATCACGACCAGGTGCGGAGTATACAATAGATTGTCCAACCATTGAAACATTATGCTGGAAGATGAAGGGTGGTTTCAGAATGGCAAAGTGTCTGCAACATCAGCAAACAAAACAAACAACATACTCGTGCAGCAGTTCATCTTAATTAACTGGCGACAATAAGCGAAGGCACAACAACAACAATTTGGGATGCATCGGCCATATCGCTCACAAACTCAATTATCTGTAAAAGCACCAGCACAAAATGTTACAATGTGGCAAATTGTATGTTTTGCACAAGGCAGTAGATGCAATGTTCTGGCATGTTACGACGAACTAGTAAAACACTCGAATAACTGACAGGATGTTCACAGGTCGAACGATGTCAATAACGCAGTGAAGGAGAACTAAGTCAGTATGAACAGACAGAGGACGCAGGAGGCATTGTCTGGTCATTTATGCTTGCAAATCGCAAGTGTCAGCACTCACGCGGAGCTAAGTATCATAGGATATCGAGGCACGATTCCCTCGCAATCGAAACCACCGAACAGCAGGCTTTGTAACATATTGGCAGACGCTAGCAGTTCAGAATCTTTGCACAAGTCCACAAGTTCATTATTCTTACGAGAAGGTAGTGAAGATTTATAATGAATAGGTTTGAATATTGAGAATCCTAAATTCACAGCTAATGGTAAAAGTAGCGAGACTTGTGCAGGCTTTTAGAAAGGGTAGAAGGACTAGTGACCAGGCATATGGCAGGTCGAGGACGGCCATTTAATGAAAAAAGAAACCAGTAGCTAAAGTAGAGGTAAGTTTGCTGCTAGACTGAATTGAGGATCCAGGCAGCAAAAAATCACACAGCAGCTGGTTATTGTAAATGGCCTACCAGCTGTTGCCCTTATTCCAACCTTCACAGGAAAAACGAATGAGAGCATGAATGCGTTTTTTTTGGAAAATCAGCCACATTAGCCATGTGTCTACGTAGCCAAACCAGTCTCAATTACTGTATTTGTGACGAAATTAACGTTGAGAGGATTTCTTAACTGCGTACAATATACTGAAATATATGAGAGGATGTGATAAGGATATGAGGTTAGGCTAGGAAGGCAATCGTGATCAGTTGTTCAACTTCGTAGCGTTCTAAGCAAATTGGCGCGTTGTGCACCAGACGGGGTAGCCCATTGTGCGACAAACTGGAAACAAGTGTTCACAATAGTAACTTTTTGAAAAGGAATCTAGTGTTGTAACTACTCAGGGACCCTAGTGGTCCACACCAGTACTAATTAAATTAGACGAAAAGACCAGTTGGCAGAACATGACAAAGTCAGAAGGTGTATATACAGGAAGAGGAAAAGAGGTGATATCATGCAATACAATAATTGCGGCGTACATTTAACGATAAAGGCAGACAAAAGAAACCACAGGAGATTTTTTCTAGATGAGTCTGACGTTTTTAGTCATCTCGTCAGCATATCAGGGTGTAATGAAGCCTATGAGTGGTAGAAATCGAAGTGAGTGTGAGGCTGCCATACCAGAAATGTGTAGTGAAGACATATACATCATGTTACGCAGTTACAAAAGATCTGCCAAGGATAGGGACAGTAAAGCAATGTGAAGCTGCGAAGAGAGGCCAGTACGTCCGAGAGGTAAGTAAATGCCTTAAAAGAGCCATATCATTTGAATTTTTGAACAGCGAAGTAGTACTGGCAAAGACGACATTAATTTGTATTTCTAGCAAGTGTTGTTTTAAGGGCAGAGGTAATGAATGAGTTGCATGAAGGAAGCAAAATCTTTCCACTAGCAAAATAGTCGTCATCAGACGAGTCTGCATTCACATCATAAAAATAGCAGTGCCTGACTGGAAAGTATAAGGGTGATTAGTCAAAACACATCAGCAGAAGGGCCAAGTGCGAGAATTTATGGGTCAGAGAATCTTTAATTAGTGTGTGAGTATAACTGATAATGTTGGTAGTGGCCATATCGGAAGAAGAGTTCATTCTTCACATTTTATTTGAAAGTATGAGCGAAGCTGAAGTTGGCATGACGCCGGGTACGTGAGCCAGGATCTGTTCGCTAAACATAACTCTGTACACCCAAACACTGCTTTAGATTCATGGGAGGATGTAACACACGGGGCATTCAATAAGTAATGTAACACTTTATCTGAAAGCAATTTGGTTTCATTCAGTATTCCAATACACCATACTATTTCCCACTCCTTTGGCTACAAAATCCTGTTTTTCAACATAAGCTCCGTTCAATGTGGCAGCCATACACCACCTTACTGAAGGACCTGTATGCCTGCGTGACACCACCTTACTGGTCGACGTCGAAGTCAACGGCTTCTTGCTTCAATAATCTCCCCATCATCCTGTGCCAAACAGACGGAAGTCGGAAGCTGCGAGATCCATCCCATAGGGTGAATGAGAAAGAAAAATCGAATGACGTTTTGCGAATTCCTCTTGGATGCACTGGCTTGTGTGAGGCCCTACGTTGTCATGGAGAAAGAGAAATTCATTAGTATTCTGAAGGCGACGAACATACTGAAGTCGTTTCTTCTGAGGTCCAGAAGACGTCACCTTGACTTTACCGGTTGAGGGTGAGGCTTTGAACGTTTTCCTTTGAGGAGAGGGTCTATGGCACCACTCCATGGACTGCCATATTGTTTCTGGTTCGAAGTGATGAGCCCACCATCTGCGACGATGTTCGACAAAAAATTGTTACCATGAGCAATGCTACACAGACGGTCGTCCACTGCTCTTTATGGTCTTCTGTTAGGCGGCGAGGAACCCAGTGGACTAACACCTTTGATTACCCCAACTGATAGACCAGTGTGTCGAAACTATCAACAGAGACCCGAGGAACCCAGTGGGCTAATACCTTTGATTACCCCAACTGACAGACCAGTGTGTCGAAACTATCAACAGAGACGCCTAGTTGAGGAGAGAAATGATTGATTGTGACCTTCGACCACCTCGAATAAGAGTGTCTGCACATTTCAACACACAGCTGTGTGTGCCCAGCTGGCACATGGAAGATGGGACAAGTAGTAAGGCAACAGCATCATCAGCGCACTTTGCGTTCCCTACATTAGGGGCAAGCATACATTCAGAGGCAAACCTGTTGTTCTCTTTTGATTAACAGGTACTTAACCTATTGTTCTCCAAAGAGGATTAAGACCCCCTGGGAATAATCCTCCCTTTTGATTGACAGGTTATGGTCCCCTGGGAACAATGCTCCCTTTTGACTGATAGTTCCTTAACCTATTGGTCCCCCACCCCTCCCCCCTCCGCCTCCTCCCCATTTTCCACCCCCTCCACCCCTATCCCACAGGGAACTCCTCTCACTGATACAAGCATTTTTGATATCAATTTGATTGACTAATTAAATTAATCGATCAATTAATTAAATCCACGCTTTTGGAAAACCCCAACCGTCCTCTCCCCTCCAGCTCCCGAAAATTGGTGGGAAAAGGACTCAGTTGATCGGTCATTTGTAAGGAAATCGATTGCATTGTGTGGAATTTGTTTATTTAAACAATTTATATGAAATGAGACAATGTATGGAATATAGTTTACTTGTTTATGTAAAGAATTTGGTGGTTGGCGGGAAATCTATTGTCGTGTAGGGAGTATTGTATAAACAATTTAGACATCATGTGGAATATTGGATATTTATTTATGGCAATGTATGGGATTTGGTTTATTTATTTATTTAAGGAATTTGGTGAGAAATCTATTGCAGTGTATAGAATATTCTTTAAACAATTTTGAGAATGTGTTGAATATTGTTTATTTAAACAATTTATGGGATACAAAGGGGTGTTTGGAATAGAGTTTATTTATTTAATTAAAGAATTTGTCAGGAAATTGACTGCAGTGTATGGAACATAGTTTATTTAAACAATTTGCAGGATACTAGGTGGTGCATGGAATGTAGTTTATTTAAAGAACTTGTCAGGAAATCAGACGTAGTGTGGAGTATTTAAACAACTGCATCGCTTATTTTAATTCTGATTGCGCTTGAAAATGGTTAGTAGGTTTAGTTTATATTTGCTGCCAGAGTCAGGGCTGTTAAGACTCTTAATATTTATTTTCCTGACTTTTCAAAGCACACTGGTGTCTAAGCACAGATGGGCAAATCAGGACAATTACACATCTAAAAGTTCATGACATCGTGCACTTCTTGTGAATCACTTCCTTCAGGATAACGACATCACTCGACTAGAGTGGCCAACATGTTCTCCAGACATGAACCCTATCGATCATGCCTGGGATAATCCGAAAAGGGCTGTTTATGAACGACGTGACCCACCAACCATGGAGGCGTGTGGTAGCTACAGCGTCTAGGGTGCCTTGTCACAGTTCGCGTGGCATCACCTGTCGGAGGTTCGAGTCCTCCCTCGGGCATGGGTGTGTGTGTTGTCCTTAGAGTAAGTTAGTTTATGTTAGGTTAAGTAGTTGGTAAGCTTAGGAACCGATGACCTCAGCAGTTTGATCCCAAACGACCTTACCACAAAAATTTTCCACAAACCACTCTGACGGATCTAGGCTGAATCGCCCATGAGGAGTGGGACAATCTGGACAATAGTGACTTGATGAACTTGTGGATAGTATGCCACGAAGAATGCAGTCACGCATCAGTGCAAGAGGACGTTCTACTGGGTATTAGAGGTGCTGGTGTGTACTGCATCCTGGACCACCACATCTGAAGGTCTCGCTGTGTGGTGGTATAACATGCAGTGTGTGGTTTTCGTGAGCAATAAAAAGGGCAGAAATGATGTTTGTGTTGATCTCTATTCCAATTTTCTGTACAGGTTCCGAACTCTCAGAACAGATGTGATGCAAAACGTTTTTTTTGATGTGTCTACATCTACCTGCTCTTCTACCAAAACCATGTGGCTCTTCTGGCATTCGTCCACTAGGACATTCCTGCTAATTTTCCATAACACTTATGTGTTATACACGGTTGCAAATCTTTGGGAATTACTTCTGTATAACCCAGTTGGCGTCTTTCGGTATAGAATACCATCATCTGTAACTGGTCGCATTCTATATCTCTCTCCTGTGCTTCTCTCAATTCTTCTGTTAAAACATCATCTGTCTGAACAACTCTGAACTTATGACTTAATGTATCAGCTTGTTTGTGGTGTACTTCATAGTCAGATGCAGATAATTTTAATAACGAAAAAGTTGAATGGATGCTGGAGGCCTTTAGACTGAGAATCCTCATAATAGCGGCTTGGTCGGTGACCACAGCGAATTTTCTTCCACACAAACAACATTTGAAGTAGTTCACTCTGAATACAAGTGGTAGAAACTTTTCCCAGTGACACTGTAATGGCTTTCTGCTTGATTTAACTCCGTAGAAGCTTAGTCTATAGGACTTTCCCCACCATTATACTCCTGACTAAGAACAGCACCAATTGCATAATCAAAGGCATCTGTTGATAAGATAAAAGGCGAGTCAAAATTTGGATTTATTAATGAAGGTGAATTCATCAAAACATCTTCGATTTTCCTCATAGGTGACTCATAGTCTTCTGTTGGCTCCTCCACATTAATGGGCACTGGAAAAGTCTCAACTGCTTTGGTTAACTGTGGATCCAGCTTAACCCCATCTGAACTGTTTGTATGTATCAAGTATTGGTCCTATTACTGTGCAAAAGAACACTTCTACACTCCTGGAAATTGAAATAAGAACACCGTGAATTCATTGTCCCAGGAAGGGGAAACTTTCCTGGGGTCAGATACATCACATGATCACACTGACAGAACCACAGGCACATAGACACAGGCAACAGAGCATGCACAATGTCGGCACTAGTACAGTGTATATCCACCTTTCGCAGCAATGCAGGCTGCTATTCTCCCATGGAGACGATCGTAGAGATGCTGGATGTAGTCCTGTGGAACGGCTTGCCATGCCATTTCCACCTGGCGCCTCAGTTGGACCAGCGTTCGTGCTGGACGTGCAGACCGCATGAGACGACGCTTCATCCAGTCCCAAACATGCTCAATGGGGGACAGATCCGGAGATCTTGCTGGCCAGGGTAGTTGACTTACACCTTCTAGAGCACGTTGGGTGGCACGGGATACATGCGGACGTGCATTGTCCTGTTGGAACAGCAAGTTCCCTTGCCGGTCTAGGAATGGTAGAACGATGGGTTCGATGACGGTTTGGATGTACCGTGCACTATTCAGTGTCCCCTCGACGATCACCAGTGGTGTACGGCCAGTGTAGGAGATCGCTCCCCACACCATGATGCCGGGTGTTGGCCCTGTGTGCCTCGGTCGTATGCAGTCCTGATTGTGGCGCTCACCTGCACGGCGCCAAACACGCATACGGCCATCATTGGCACCAAGGCAGAAGTGACTCTCATCGCTGAAGACGACACGTCTCCATTCGTCCCTCCATTCACGCCTGTCGCGACACCACTGGAGGCGGGCTGCACGATGTTGGGGCGTGAGCGGAAGACGGCCTAACGGTGTGCGGGACCGTAGCCCAGCTTCATGGAGACGGTTGCGAATGGTCCTCGCCGATACCCCAGGAGCAACAGTGTCCCTAATTTGCTGGGAAGTGGCGGTGCGGTCCCTTATGGCACTGCGTAGGATCCTACGGTCTTGGCGTGCATCCGTGCGTCGCTGCGGTCCGGTCCCAGGTCGACGGGCACGTGCACCTTCCGCCGACCACTGGCGACAACATCGATGTACTGTGGAGACCTCACGCCCCACGTGTTGAGCAATTCGGCGGTACGTCCACCCGGCCTCCCGCATGCCCACTATACGCCCTCGCTCAAAGTCCGTCAACTGCACATACGGTTCACGTCCACGCTGTCGCGGCATGCTACCAGTGTTAAAGACTGCGATGGAGCTCCGTATGCCACGGCAAACTGGCTGACACTGACGGCGGCGGTGCACAAATGCTGCGCAGCTAGCGCCATTCGACGGCCAACACCGCGGTTCCTGGTGTGTCCGGTATGCCGTGCGTGTGATCATTGCTTGTACAGCCCTCTCGCAGTGTCCGGAGCAAGTATGGTGGGTCTGACACACCGGTGTCAATGTGTTCTTTTTTCCATTTCCAGGAGTGTATCTTTAGACTCAAATGTTCACACTGTAACCTCGAAAATACGTTCCTTAGTCGCTTCTCATTAGTCCTGTAAAATATGGTATCATTCAAATAAACTAAAAACATAGTAGGCTTCAATTACCTTAACAACAAATCAGCAAATATTTGTAAATAGGCAGGCGCAGTGTGGTCCCTGCCGACGTTGGATAAGCAGCTGCAGCAGCAAGTCGTATACTTCTAGCTCACTCATTTCTTACATAGTTTAATTCTTAATTTCTTTGCGTGTTTTTGGTACTTGCATTGTTTGATACATAAATTTCGGGCGTATTATAGTATTTGAGAGTTGTAGCATCGCGTTTTAGTACCTGAATAGTGTAAAATCGCGTAATCTCCTTCCGCTGTCGAGCAGTGTGTCAGCAGTGCATAAGTAGCAGCATTACTGCATTTACTAGGCAATCTTGTATTTTAATAACCGTTTAAATTTTGTCGATTTGTTTGCGCTCTCTGTAGATTAGTTCAGACGTTCTTTGCAAAACAGTTTTTAGCATGGATAGGGACTGCAACTGCTGTGTTCGGATGCAGGCTGAGTTGGCATCCCTTCGCTCCCAGCTTCAGGCAGTGTTGGCTTCGGTCACACAGCTTGAGGCTGTTGCCAATGGGCATCACTGTGGGGGTCCGGATGGGGGTTTGTCAGGGACGGCCAGCTCGTCCCACGCATCCCCCGATTGGACTACGACTGTGGTTGCCCGGGATACTGCCCGCATTGAGGCTGATCCCTCACCTGTGGTAGAGTGGGAGGTCGCCTCAAGGTGTGGCAGGGGGCGAAAGACATTCCGGAGGGCTGAACGGAAGGCCTCTCCAGTTTGTGTGACGAACCGGTTTCAGGCTCTGTCTCAGGCTGATACTGATCTTCGGCCTGACATGGCTGCTTGTCCTGTTCCAGAGGTTGCCCCTCAGTCTGCAAGATCCGGGCGGTCGCAGAGGGTGGGCTTACTGGTAGTTGGGAGCTCCAACGTCAGGCGCGTAATGGGGCCCCTTAGGGAAATGGCAGCAAGAGAGGGGAAGAAAACCAATGTGCACTCCGTGTACATACCGGGGGGAGTCATTCCAGATGTGGAAAGGGTCCTTCCGGATGCCATGAAGGGTACAGGGTGCACCCATCTGCAGGTGGTCGCTCATGTCGGCACCAATGATGTGTGTCGCTATGGATCGGAGGAAATCCTCTCTGGCTTCCGGCAGCTATCTGATTTGGTGAAGACTGCCAGTCTCGCCAGCGGGATGAAAGCAGAGCTCACCATCTGCAGCATCGTCGACAGGACTGACTGCGGACCTTTGGTACAGAGCCGAGTGGAGGGTCTGAATCAGAGGCTGAGACGGTTCTCCGACCATGTGGGCTGCAGATTCCTCGACTTGAGCCATAGGGTGGTGGGGTTTCGGGTTCCGCTGGATAGGTCAGGAGTCCACTACACGCAACAAGCGGCTACACGGGTAGCAGGGGTTGTGTGGCGTGGGCTGGGCGGTTTTTTAGGTTAGATGGCCTTGGGCAAGTACAGAAAGGGCAACAGCCTCAACGGGTGCGGGGCAAAGTCAGGACATGCGGGGACCAAGCAGCAATCGGTATTGTAATTGTCAACTGTCGAAGCTGCGTTGGTAAAGTACTGGAACTCCAAGCGCTGATAGAAAGCACCGAAGCTGAAATCGTTATAGGTACAGAAAGCTGGCTTAAGCCAGAGATAAATTCTGCCGAAATTTTTACAAAGGTACAGACGGTGTTTAGGAAGGATAGATTGCATGCAACCGGTGGTGGAGTGTTCGTCGCTGTTAGTAGTAGTTTATCCTGTAGTGAAGTAGAAAATGGTTCAAATGGCTCTGAGCACTATGGGACTCAACTGCTGAGGTCATTAGTCCCCTAGAACTTAGAACTAGTTAAACCTAACTAACCTAAGGACATCACAAACATCCATGTCCGAGGCAGGATTCGAAACTGCGACCGTAGCGGTCTTGCGGTTCCAGGCTGCAGCGCCTTTAACCGCACGGCCACTTCGGCCGGCAGTGAAGTAGAAGTGGATAGTTCCTGTGAATTATTATGGGTGGACGTTACACTCAACAACCGAGCTAGGTTAATAATTGGCTCCTTTTACCGACCTCCCGACTCAGCAGCGTTAGTGGCAGAACAACTGAGACAAAATTTGGAATACATTTCACATAAATTTCCTCAGCATGTTATAGTCTTAGGTGGAGATTTCAATTTACCAGATATAGACTGGGACACTCAGATGTTTAGGACGGGTGGTAGGGACAGAGCATCGAGTGACATTATACTGAGTGCACTATCCGAAAATTACCTCGAGCAATTAAACAGAGAACCGACTCGTGGAGATAACATCTTGGACCTACTGATAACAAACAGACCCGAACTTTTCGACTCTGTATGTGCAGAACAGGGAATCAGTGATCATAAGGCCGTTGCAGCATCCCTGAATATGGAAGTTAATAGGAATACAAAAAAAGGGAGGAAGGTTTATCTGTTTAGCAAGAGTAATAGAAGGCAGATTTCAGGCTATCTAACAGATCAAAACGAAAATTTCTGTTCCGACACTGACAATGTTGAGTGTTTCTGGAAAAAGTTCAGGGCAATCGTAAAATGCGTTTTAGACAGGCACGTGCCGAGTAAAACTGTGAGGGACGGGAAAAACCCACCGTGGTTCAACAACAAAGTTAGGAAACTACTGCGAAAGCAAAGAGAGCTTCACTCCAAGTTTAAACGCAGCCAAACCCTCTCAGACAAACAGAAGCTAAGCGATGTCAAAGTTAGCGTAAGGAGGGCTATGCGCGAAGCGTTCAGTGAATTCGAAAGTAAAATTCTATGTACCGACTTGACAGAAAATCCTAGGAAGTTCTGGTCTTACGTTAAATCAGTAAGTGGCTCGAAACAGCATATCCAGACACTCCGGGATGATGATGGCATTGAAACAGAGGATGACACGCGTAAAGCTGAAATACTAAACACCTTTTTCCAAAGCCGTTTCACAGAGGAAGACCGCACTGCAGTTCCTTCTCTAAATCCTCGCACAAACGAAAAAATGGCTGACATCGAAATAAGTGTCCAAGGAATAGAAAAGCAACTGCAATCACTCAACAGAGGAAAGTCCACTGGACCTGACGGGATACCAATCTGATTCTACACAGAGTACACGAAAGAACTTGCTCCCCTTCTAACAGCCGTGTACCGCAAGTCTCTAGAGGAACGGAGGGTTCCAAATGATTGGAAAAGAGCACAGGTAGTCCCAGTCTTCAAGAAGGGTCGTCGAGCAGATGCGCAAAACTATAGACCTATATCTCTGACGTCGATCTGTTGTAGAATTTTAGAACATGTTTTTTGCTCGAGTATCATGTCGTTTTTGGAAACCCAGAATCTACTATGTAGGAATCAACATGGATTCCGGAAACAGCGATCGTGTGAGACCCAACTCGCGTTATATGTTCATGAGACCCAGAAAATATTAGATACAGGCTCCCAGGTAGATGCTATTTTTCTTGACTTCCGGAAGGCGTTCGATACAGTTCCGCACTGTCGCCTGATAAACAAAGTAAGAGCCTACGGAATATCAGACCAGCTGTGTGGCTGGATTGAAGAGTTTTTAGCAAACAGAACACAGCATGTTGTTATCAATGGAGAGACGTCTACAGACGTTAAAGTAACCTCTGGCGTGCCACAGGGGAGTGTTATGGGACCATTGCTTTTCACAATATATATAAATGACCTAGTAGATAGTGTCGGAAGTTCCATGCAGCTTTACGCAGATGATGCTGTAGTATACAGAGAAGTTGCAGCATTAGAAAATTGTAGCGAAATGCAGGAAGATCTGCAGCGGATAGGCACTTTGTGCAGGGAAGGCAACTGACCCTTAACATAGACAAATGTAATGTATTGCGAATACATAGAAAGAAGGATCCTTTATTGTATGATTATTTGATAGCGGAACAAACACTGGTACCAGTTACTTCTGTAAAATATGTGGGAGTATGCGTGCGGAACGATTTGAAGTGGAATGATCATATAAAATTAATTGTTGGTAAGGCAGGTACCAGGCTGAGATTCATTGGGAGAGTCCTTAGAAAATGTAGTCCATCAACAAAGGAGGTGGCTTACAAAACACTCGTTCGACCTATACTTGAGTATTGCTCATCAGCGCGGGATCCGTACCAGATCGGGTTGACGGAGGAGATAGGGAAGATCCAAAGAAGAGCGGCGCGTTTCATCACAGGGTTATTTGGTAACCGTGATAGCGTTACGGAGATGTTTAATAAACTCAAGTGGCAGACTCTGCAAGAGAGGCGCTCTGCATCGCGGTGTAGCTTGCTCGCCAGGTTTCGAGAGGGTGCGTTTCTGGATGAGACATCGAATATATTGCTTCCCCCTACTTATACCTCCCGAGGAGATCACGAATGTAAAATTAGAGAGATTAGAGCGCGCACGGAGGCTTTCAGACAGTCGTTCTTCCCGCGAACCATACGCGACTGGAACAGGAAAGGGAGGTAATGACAGTGGCACGTAAAGTGCCCTCCGCCACACACCGTTGGGTGGCTTGCGGAGTATAAATGTAGATGTAGATGTAGGCGCATTTCTAAAGCCAGAAGGTATGCTTAAAAACTCATACATCACTGAGGGGACCAAAAATATGGCCTTCAGTTGGTCTGGTGGTGCGATTGGAATTTGGTGGTAACCAGAACGCATATCAGTGGTGGTAAAATATCTACAGTTGCCCAATCTGTCCAGTCTTTCGTCGATACAGGGTAGGAGGTAAGTATGAGGTGTCATTACCTTGTTCACCACACACATATTAACGCATACATGATAGGCTTTCTCCTCATCGATTCATATTTTGAGTACCACAACTATAGTCAACGACCAGATGTTTGCACAGAGTTGAATTATTGCTGCAGCCAGATGTTATTTTAATATCTTCAACAACAGATTGTACGTGGAGTGGGAGGCCATATAGTTTCTGAGCAATTGGCTTGACCTCTCCAGCTGCTGGCAAACACTACCATTTGTCGAACAACCAAGCATATTCCTCTACTACTTGGTATAAAAAATTTTCTCCTCATTCAACAGATAGCTAATTTTTCACCTAACTGATTTCTAAGTAAAGGCGCGATTATGCAAACATTTTTTCACACTGAAATTCTTCCTCTGTTACCACGTGACAGTAGCAAGCACGTGGAAAGTCAATATATCTTTACCAGAATTATCAGTACATACTGGAACAAAAAACATCTTTCCTACTATCTCTGTTTTACTGTTACCACTTCTCACATGAATCTGCTACGTGTCGAGATTGTCGTTTTGACTGAGCAGATCAACCAGTAAGCCCGATCTCACTGGATTTCAGGTACTGACACTTGTGCATAGAACCTTCCCTGTGTCACTACTGATTGTAACAGAGGCAATAGTTTTTAATGCTCACGTACCTGGTTTTGTTGGAGCTGATGGAGGAGGCTTCATTCCTCAAGTTCCTCTCAACTGAAGGGCGTGGGCACTGCCAAAACAGTGAGATGCCTCATCGAATCTAATTGTATCCATCCTGTAATCCCCGACCACCTGGTACCGATGTAGGAAACCATTCCCTGGGATGACATTGAAATCCCTTATGCATCTCCTCACAACTTCCAAATCAGAACCATATTTCTTAATATCTGCAGTTTTACAGGACATGTTCCTGCAGATACTATTATTTCTTCCCCCAATCCACTAAAGTTACATAGCAGTGGCTTGAGCGTGTGGTTATTACTATAAGAAACAAATAGCAGACTAAGTTGATCCCCTGTATCTACTAATACTTTGAAAGTCTTTCCCCTGATGCTATCTTCTAAAATACATTAAACACCTCATTTACATTTCCCTATTGAACAGGATTCATTATTCATTAGTCATGTTTTGGAGCGAGGGTGCGCGGTAGGTTTATCGGCTTTTCCAGTCTGATTTGAGAATATCAGTCAACAGATAAATAATAATAGATAATGATAGTAGTATATGATCAAAGTATAAATTTTTAATGGCGCTTAACGCAAACGTTGGGCCCTTGACAATGGCTTTTTGCGTAAAGTCCGTTCATTGTAAGTTTGCCTTGTGTGACTCTTCTGAAAATATTTCTTTATGGGCTTGAGTAATTCGAAAGTTTGGGCTCGTGCTGGGCCGTTCATAAGGTTTATAATGCGGTACCTTTAGCCAGGTCAAGACGCTGTTTAATTGGGACAATAGCTTGCAACATAAATGAAGCACAAGATTATATAATATCATTGTTTTCACAAAATGTTATACAAAATTAAATTGCATCCTAATAAAATAGAATAATGGCGGTGTGCCAAATAATTATCTGCAGCGATGGCAGTTATGCATCCGATCTGGACCGCTACTAGAACAAAATCGGTACCTTCTTCTCGGCAAGACAACTGAACTACGTAATTATTCTAATGTTTCAGCGGTTGCACGCCACAATCGATACATCTATATCTACATCTACATGATTACTCTGCTATTCACAATAAAGTGCTTGGCAGAGGGTTTAATGAATCACCTTCAAGCTATCTTTCTACCATTCCACTCTCGAAAATCGCGCGGGAAAAACGAGCACTTAAATTCTTCTGTGACAGCCCTGATTTCTCTTATTTTATCGTGATGATCATTTCTGCCTACATATGCGGGTGCCAACAGAATGTTT
This sequence comes from Schistocerca nitens, assembly GCF_023898315.1. Lineage (NCBI taxonomy): Eukaryota > Metazoa > Arthropoda > Insecta > Orthoptera > Acrididae > Schistocerca > Schistocerca nitens. The sequence goes on along the minus strand of NC_064617.1, from coordinate 922,531,794 downwards.
TCGCAATCGGAGGAGAAAACTGGTGATTAAAATTTCATGAGAAGCTCCCGTCGCAACGAAAAAGCCTTTCTTTTACTTCCTTTACTAATTAATATCTTAAATAATTATTTGTTTATATTCTCAACTTATATCAACGTTTTTCTGCAATATATCAACGCCCATCCAGCAAATGTGTCTTTGAAAGGTCCAACCCACTGGCCATTTGGCTACCATGTACTCGCATTTTGTCTCTTATTTCACAGAGGATTCTGCTTTGAGGACTCTGTCTCTAATATTGTGGGTAGCTATTGCTCGTGTGTCCTACCACATGGCATTTGGTACAACACAGCGTACAACAGTGCTTACTGGTTTGGTCTGGCTTCCCACAACGTCTACAATTTGTGTCATTTACAGCGACTCATCACTTTGCAATGGAGTGGTAACGAGCAGTTCAGCCTCATCAGGCAACAAGTCTAATCTCACTGCCTCATGTAGTGAAGTATGTGAGACCACTTTGACTTCATTGCCTATCTGCGAATTTATTCCAAGTATGAAGTCTGCAGCTGCTCTGGCATTACCTTCCTCAATTAACAAGACATTACATGTGGCAGTCCGTCCTAGCAAGTACGTGCGACATGACACATCTCATATTTAGTCGTCAAAATCTTCGAAATCTTCAGTCGGCTTTTGCTGTATGATGAATAAACGATCTCTTTAGTAACTGATTCCTCTTTTGCGGGATAGCACTCTGCTAATCCGTGCGCCACGGCTTTAAATGTTACTGCATGTTTTAATGTATTGTCAGATTCCAAGCTTGTACGTGTGGCACCTAACAACTTTAGCCTCGTTCTGTTTCTACATCTACAGCTACATCTAGATAGATACTCCGCAGCTCACATTTAAGTGCCTCGCAGAGGGTTTATCGAACCATCTCCACAGTTCTCTATTGTTCCAATCACGTATAGCGTACCTTTCCGTACGAGCTCTGATTTCCCTTGTTTTATCATGCTGGTCGTTTCTCCCTACGTAAGTCGGTGTCAACAAAATATTTTCGTATCCGGAGGGGAAAGTTGGTGATTGGAATTTCGTGAGAAGATTCTGCCACAACGAGAAACGCCTTTGTTTTAAAGATGTCCACCCCAATTCCTGTATCATTTCAGTGACACTATCTCCCCTATTCCGCGATAATACAAAACGTGGTGCCCTTCTTTGAACTTTTTCGGCGTCGACGGCACGGACAGCGACCAGTATTCTGGAAGATTAGCCTGTCAAACCGTGGGCAGCGTCACCCAATGGCGGCGCCTGTGGCTTAGGTCTGACTGGCACCCACGGCGACGTGGTAGCGACACAGACTAAAGAATACGCCCACGCAGCAAAGGAGCTTACTATGGCTGGAACCCTGAGGTTTTGCGCCCTGTGCGCGTTTTCACGCAGCACGGCGTATGTAGGCGCATCTGAACGCAAACAAAAGTTGGGAAAACGCCTTATAGCGTGGTTTAGCCCAGCTCGCCAAGTGTCTAAGACAGTGTAGCAACGCTGTAGACTAACGACATGCAGCCATCTCCCTAACATAGGCAAAGCAATGTGGTATCCATCTGCGAAAGAAAACATTCGTATATGGACTGGGTGGTGAATTCGAATCAACCAGCTGATACCAGTGTACAGAGTGGGGCGGTGGGTAAATTACCGTCTCGTACAAGAGACTGAAAACTATTTTTCTGGTCATCCAGAAAGCGATGGAGAACATACTGACCATAATTTCCAGTCTGCATTACACATTATTTTCGTGCCAACTGGAAGAAAATTTCCTACTTGCTATTTACTCAGCGCGATCAGGTACTATAACTATAAATAAAAGTTTTGAGTTCTAACTGATAGGTATGTTCAGTAAAAGTTCACATGCACAAACATGATAATATTCATGATAATAATAATAATGTCCCTATTGGAAACAGCACTATAAGCGGTTCAGAGGTGACCTCGATGCTAAATTCCAAGCAAAATGGTCTATCGCTCTGACTTTTAATCACTAAAGTTAATTGCTCACTGCTCACTTTAGAAGGGGGAAATAGTCTCACGAATTGCCATACAGTTTTATCAATACTATGGTTGCCTGGCAAATAGTTACTTCTTTAAAATCTAAGATATCCAAGATGGCGTACAGTCCTCATGAGTTCACTTTCCCACTTTTATTGAAAATGCGTTTAGTAGCTGCCTGGCTGTGACTTCATCCAAGGCACAGCGCACACAGGCATTTGACAGATGTGGACAAATAGACATCTCGGTGCAAAGTGTCTCTGCTTAATGCCTGTCTGGCTGTATTTATAAATGGGCGCAGTGACTTGCCGAATGGCTCATTTGCTACCAACCGCTCTAGGCACAGATAGCAGCATCTAAATTATCGCTTTCTTGGACACATATTAATTAATATATCTGTCGTTTAGTAGTTTATGGTTTTCTTATCTTTTATATGAATGGAGTTAAGTTTGCTTCAGTTACTGACTGCATTTAAAATTTACTAGCTACAACTTTTAGAATGGGACTGACAGTAGAACATGACTTCTAAACTGCCTCTTTAAATTCCTAGTAATAATGTTTATTTATACTTAACTCTTGAAACTTGGTACAGTTGTATTATTTTGTCAGCATAATCAAGTGCTGTCATTAAAACTTTCTATCACAAATAGAAATGATACATAATCTGTTACAAATGAGAATGTTTTTGTTCCAAATTTAGTTTTTAATAAATAGCTTGAAAACTATTAGAGGTAGATTAATGCAGTCAGATAGTTAATATTTTTATAGCAAACTAAGTCTAATACCTAGGGCCTTCAAATTTTCGTAAAAACGCCGATTTTGAGCGAAATATTGCTCCGATCAAGTTGAGATTTGTAACTTTTGATTGTGACATACATTCGCACATTCTGAACGATTTTTAGCTTCATTAATTAGCGTCATTTCTTTTTTTCTTAAGATAATATATTTATCAAAACATATTCATTAGCTCATTTTGAGGCTTCACAATGTTAACATTAATATACTGAAGCACACACTGACAAACGATGAACGTTATTCTAATTTTTGATTTCAAATGGCTCTGAGCACTATGGGACTTAACATCTGAGGTCATCAGTCCCCTTTTTGATTTCATTCTTAGTTTATGGCACAATACTTTATATGCTGTGAACAGGCATATTATGAGTAGCAGTGAACTGGGGTAAGTCCTGGGACACTTGCTCACTGTTGTATCTCTCACATTGATACAGCGCTTGTTTCACCACATCACTGTCTATTTATTTTTATGCAAAAATTTATTTTTGAACAAAATTAAATATGGTATTAGAAGGAAGTGATGTCACTGTAGCTGGCCTCTTTTAAATGAAATTGATTTTAGCTAAATTTTCATTACCACTACACCCACATATGTGTGTGTGTGTGTGTGTGTGTGTGTGTGTGTGTGTGTGTGTGTGTGTGTACTTCATTTATTATATAGCGGATTTTTACAAATTATTTACACAAAATAACATAGAAACATGAAACAAAATTTTTGATTATTACAAAATTAATTTTGTGATTTAGAATTTTCAGTCTTTGGCTGAAAGAGAAACACACAAAAAAATTTGGCTTTTAGTAATCACTCATTTAATCACAATTTTAGGCACTTCGATGAACCACTTTTACTAAAAAATTTAAGGTAAAGGGTGCGAAGTCTCTACATATGGCAATCTTCGCGATACTCTATTACAAAAGCGAAAAGGAGAGGAGTCACTCTCATATGTGTCCTTCTCAGTTCATTCTCCAATACAGCATGTAGGCTGCCTTTCATGACACCTCCATGTCTCTGAGAAATGGAAACATAGTCTAAGCTTCTCTTCTCAGCTTACATCTGACGAAGGAAATAACTTGTTCTACATTCTGTTTCCCTTGTATAATTTAAGTGAAACAATTGAGAAGTTATCAGAAAGAATTTTTCTTTTAAAAAATGATTATTTGGAAAACTATTATAGAACTTTTCAAAATGATTATTGGCAATACATTGCTTCAGAAGATCATGAAATTTTATTTCATTATTACTCTAGAATAACAAACTTCGCAATTCTTTTTAACCATAGCTACTATGCCCAGGAAGTCAATATAGCTTTTTTCAAATAGTCACATTTTGGCGTAGTTTGCAATTTACTTCATTATCTTAGATGTTAAAAAAGTTTCATATCAGTGCACACTCCGCTGCAGAGTGAAAATCTCATTCTGGATCTTAGATGTTGCTTTTCTTATAAAATTGAATAACTTTTGAAAATTCTGTCTTCATATGCCTCAATTAGTGTACAGATTAGTGCAGTCTACTTGATTAATGGATGTCCAACTAAGGCACGAAAAAGCTACAAGAAGTTCGACAAACAAGAAGCTGGATCTTTGACATCTCAAAATATTTGGAGATAAAGGCCTCTTTTCACTTCCCAAGAGGCAACCGATGGAAATAGGACCAAAAGGTATTGAATGCACCTTGGTAGGATACTGTGAAGGATCAGAAACATTTTTCAACTCTTATTTCCAGAGAATCATAAAAATGAGAGAATATTGCTGTTTTTGAAGAAGATACTTCTGAAAAGTATAAAGAGGAATCTGAGCAACAGAAACCAAGTTGGTTGTTTCTTCCACTAACAGAAAAGATGCAAAATAAAATAATGATGAACTAGAAAAATTTGAACCTACACCTGACACTGTCACATCAAGTATTATTTCAAGAAACAGTAGTAGCAATCAGGGATCAAGTCCAGAAAATGTAAATTATGATAATGAGCAACTGGAGCAATTTGAGTCACTATGAAAGTCATCCCGAATTTGAAAACTTAACAAGCTGCATGACTTCAAAAGCTATAAGTCAGAAAAGTCAACCGACACCGATCCTTTGACACAGGAAGAAGAAATGATATCAAATAATGCTGAAACCTGGCTGAAAGCAATACAAGAAAATTTACAGTCTCACAAAGAGAACCACGCATAGGTGTTTTAATTTCAGGTAAGAAACAAATAAAGGCGAAATTTTTGTTTAACACCATAAACGATCTGAAAGGCCAGATTCAGAATCAGAAACAGAGTTTTTATTGTCCCATAACATACAAAGTTAAATCATAAATTTAATGTACAGGGAATCCATCAACACTGCAGTTAAAATTCGTATGTGTTACAGAACAATATATAGAAATAACATTAATGTAAACGACATAATTATTAAAGTCACTTAATTGATAAAACTGCTAAGCCTAAATAACAAAGTGTGTCAACCATTTGCTTTCTTGCTCATATTTTCATAATATCATTCAGAAATTCTTCTAAAGAATAATAGCAGTCATAGACTAACAATTTTTGTTTCAATTGCCCTAAATCCATGCTGTGAATTTGTTTCTCTTTTAGAATGTAGTCAGTTTTCAAGTCCATTTAGTCCAGGCTTTGTGCATGTAGCTTTAATCTATGAGCGGGATTCATTAAATTCTCCATGTTCCTAATGCCATATTGATGTTTAAAATTATTGTCTGTGTATAACTTCGGGTCACTGTATAGAAAAATAATAGGTTCATAAATGTACAAAGAGAGCTCAGTTAATATTTTTAAATTTCTCAGCAATGGGAGTCAGGATTCTTTTGATTCTTCTTTACACATACTTCTAACAATTTATTTTTGTAATTTTAATACAATAATCAGTTTAATTGGTTTACACCATAAAAGAAAGCCATATTTTGTAACCGATTCAAAATGAATACTCTTTTCATCTCCATGCTAGTTGGCTATGACAGAATCTTCATTGTGAAGGTCAGCAGTTTAAATTATTTGCTAAGTACTTTATGTACGGAGACTAGGACAAATTTTGGTCTAGAAGCATTCCTAAAAATTTGACACAGCCTGTTTCTTTCAGTTCTTGGTTTCTGTGATTATGTGGGTCTCCTTTACCTTAGTGTTATTGGTTTTAAACTGCAATAAATCTGTTTTTATGGTGTGCAATTTCAATCCATTTAGTAGGAACCAGTTTTCTAAAGTGTCTGGTAGATTTGTGACAGCTGGGTGAATCTGTTCTGAGTCACTGCTTTTGACAAGGACAAAGTATCATTGGCTAATAAAACTCAGTGTGAATTTATGTTTAGGGGCAGGTCGTTTAGGTAAAATGAAAATAAAATTGGACACAGAATTGAATCCCCTGGACCACCTTGTGTAATAATCATCCATTCGGAGAAGGAATTTCCATTGCTTGATAAGATAACTGCACTTTGTTTTCTGTTTGTGAGATATGACCTAAACCATTCTAAAACACAACCCTCAATTCTGTATCTTTTGATTTTGCACAGGAAGAAGTGTTGGTTGACACAATTAAATGAATTTGTGAGCTCGCAGAATAATCCTGTAACTTTTCTCGACTTGTCTAAGGCACAACAGATTTTTTTTCATGAATTCATTAATTGCCTCTATTATGCTTTTGCCTGTTTGAAAGGGATATTCACTATCTGAAATTATGTTTTATTTCTCAAAAATGTTTTAATTTGCATTACCACTGCTTTTTAAAAACTGGAAGACTTGAGCCTTCTTCCAGTTATTTATTAATTATAGAGTAAAGAGGGTGAGCTATTATCCAGGCAGTTGCTTTAACTGCTTTGGAAGGTATGCCATCCCACCCTGAAGAGTTTTTCTTTTTCAGCTGTAATATAGTTTTCTCTAGATATTTGGCTGAAAATTACTCCAATTTTTTAAAGTATTCTTCTTACCTAAATGTACTTTTTCTATACAAGTATCTACATCTCATTTTGATTCATTTATAAAAAATTATTGTGACATTTGAGCAGGGTTTGTTACAATTTCATTTCCCACCGTGATTTTAGAAATAACTTTGCTGTCTATTCTAATTCTCGTTTTTGATTTTATGACACTGCCTTTGATTTCTGTCCATGAGCCATGATGTATTTATTATTCGCCATTTCTTTTGCTTTTTTCACTACCCTTTTAAATATGCTTTATACTGGTTAACGTACTTAATGAAATCAAGGTCTTTGTTGTATTTCAGTTTCTTGCACAGTTGTCTTCTTCCCATTGGATACTGTTATCCTGCAGTGATCCAATTTCGCTTATTTTACACATTTTTGTGGCATGCTCTAATGGGAAATATTTCATTAAATAAAATAATTTTCCAAAAATATGTTTTTCTAAAATATGTTAAAATGCACAGAGATTGGGATATCATGTCAAACTTTCTGCTCCAGCTGTTCTAATTCAGAGGAGAACAGTAAAACGTCTTTTGATATAAGTTTTTCTAGTGCTTGGTTCATTTGCACTAGTTATTTCAAGAAACATGGCAGAGCAGTCTGAAAGTCCTTAGTCGATATATAGTTTCCTTGTATCATCAAATTTATAATTTGTCAAAATATTATCAATGCAGGTTCATGTATTTTCATTTTCTTTTGTGACTTCCACTATGTTTCTCTTGAAGCCAAAATTTTTGATTAAGTCCATAAATTTTTTTTGAGTCACTGGTTTCGTTTGATAAAGTTATATTGAAAATGGCAGGTATTAAAACCCTTTCCTAATTTCTCATTGCTGACTTCTGTAAAACATCCATTAACTTCGCTAAAAACAATTTTATTACCTCTACACCTAGAATTCTGTATATTGATACATTAATAATACATTGCTTTTCTAATTCAATTGAGCAGCTTTCAAACACAACTTCTTCATTTAGAAAATAGAAATCATCTTTCACTTTATACTCCACTGAGCTATTTACAAGTATGGATGAGTCTCCATAACTTTACCGCATTTGATTAGGATATTTTCTGTCTGTATTTTAAATGAATATCCAGGGACAGATTACCATTATTTCAGATGTCCTTTCCTGAATAAACATTATCAGCATAATTCTCTGTCATCTTCATCACTTATAGTTTTTAGAATAGAATGCTTTTTATTCAATTATTTGTTTGTCTTTTATTTTATATTTCTGCATATTTTATTAACTCACAGTTCTGGCCATTGCACAGAGTATTTGACTGCAGGATCACAGTTACAGGTTATTATTTGCATTTATTTAACTGCGAGGCATGAAAGCAGACATGAGTGACTTGATCCAATGACTAAATCGAGCTATTCCTTCTAAACAGAGCCGTGCATAGCCCCAGTACCTAAGGTATGAATAAACGCAGGTAAACACACAACTGGTTTGTTTGTAGGGACTGCTATTTGGAAGAGTAACGTGTCACTGCAGTAACCACTAGGTACTGTCGCAATCACTATTAGATTTATTGCTACAATACCTATTCCATGCCACAGCCTAACAAAGCTGCAGTTAGTAGAGAAATAAAACAAATGCTTGAGTGGCAGGAGTATTTATAACAACCCTAGATAGTAAAACTTTGAGCATAGCTTGTAAGGTTCAGTGACTGTGTCAGAATTATATTAGAACAAATAAGCTCTCGGTCGCAAATATTAAGTCAAAATTGACCAGGTTTCGATGCTACTATGAGTGTCGTCTTCAGAATTAGACTAACTGTTCTAAAACATACTAGATATATAATACATTAATAAAATTAAAGTTTGTATTGACTGGAAAAGATGCAAGACTGAGTCTTGTTGCAACCCTTGTTCACAGTACCAGCAGCACTTAGCGGCTCGCCGTCTCACAACTACTCATGACGTCGCCTTTCCGACTTAGATATTTTTTAATATGTGACTTGTAAGTACTAATACAGCCCTAGATTGTGTCTTAGGACATCAACTGTATGACCTAGTTACAATGTGTCATGATGATATACTAACAGATATTCACACATGGGAAGAACATGTACAATCATTAGACAAGATACTACACAAATTCTCAGCAACAGGAGTGACAAGTAATTTGTCAGCAAGAAGGTCAAATTTCTTCATCACCTCTACTGGAACAACACCTGATCCCGATGCAAATAATGCCATAAAAAATTTTTTATAGATACATACAATGAAACAACTGAAAGCATTCTTGGGCCTACACACGTTTTTTCGTCGTTTTGAAGCCTGTCATCTTTTAAACAGTTAAAATTTGCTAAGTATTTTGAAGAAAAATGCACCTTGGATTTAGGTAAATTGTTGTGAGAAGCTACATTGTGCATCATCTTGATATGGCTTAAAAATTTGTGTTTAATTATTGAAGTATCATTTTCTGGATTAGGAGTTTCTTTATATCAGTTACCTGAAGGAGAGGGAAAAGAAGAAATTTCTGCTAGTTGAACCTTATCTGAATGCGAATGTTCCTACTCTGCTACTGGTTTAGAATCTGGATTGGGCATTTAGAAAAGTCCACTATTACATTTATGGAAAGAAAAATAAAGTCTAATGTGACCATCAGGCATTGAGTTTTATCTTTTCAACCAAGTTACTACACCCCTTCTTGTTGCAGTGGTATTTGTTTCTTCAGGTATAAAATTTTGAAGTAATTTATATATCTACATCTAGATAGATACTCCAGAAGCCATCTTACGGTGGCTGGTGGAGGGTAACCTGTACCACTGTTTGTCATTTCCCTTCCTGTCTCACTCACAAATAGAACAAGGGAAAAACTACTATCTTCATGCCTCCATATGATCCCTAATCTCTCATATCTTATCTTTGTGATCCTTACGGGCAATGTATGTTGGCGGCAGTAGAAACGTTCAGCAGTCAACTTCAAATGCCATTTCTCTAAATTTTCTCAATAATGTTTCTATAAAAGAACGTCGCCTTCCTTCCAGGGATTCCTATATGAGTTCCTGAAGCATCTCTGGAATGCTTGTGTGTGTTTCAAACCCATCAAAACAAATCTAGCAGCCTGCCTCTGAATTGCTTACTTCAATCCGACCTGGTACAGATCCTAAACACTCGAGCAGTCCTCAAGAATAGATTGCGTCCTATATGCGGTCTCCTTTACAGGTGAACCATTCTTTTCTAAAGTTCTCCCAATAAACCAAAGGCAGCCATTCGTCTTTCCTATCACAGTTCTCACACACTCGTTCCAACTCATATAGCTTTGCAATCTTACACCTGGATATTTAAACGACTTGACTGTGTGCAGCATGACACTAGTAGTACAGGTTTGATCTTCCTACTCATCCGCATTAACTTACATTTTATCCCATTTAGGGCTATCTGCAATTCATCACACCAACTGGAAATTCTGCCTAAGTCGTTTCTTCCTACAGTCTCTCAACTTCGACACGTTACCATACACCACGGCATCATCAGCAAACAACCGTAGACTGCTGTCCACCCTACCTGCCAAATCATTTATGTATATCGAGAACAATAGAGGTCCTATCACACTTCGTTGGGCACTCCTGACGATACTCTTGTCTTTGTTGAACACTCACTGTCGAGGACAACATACTGAGTCTCATTGTTCAAGAAGTCTTAAGCCACTGACATATCTGTGAACTTATTCCAAATGCTCGCACTTTCATTAACCACCTGCAATTGGACACTGTGTCAAATGCTTTCCGAATATCTAGAAATATGGAGTCTGTCTGTTGCCCTTCATGCATAGTTCATCAAACAATGGGATGTAACAATATTATGAGGAGGAAAGTTGCCACTCACCATATAGCGGAGATGCTGAGTCGCAGATAGGCACAACAAAAAGACATTCACAACTAAAACTTTCGGCCATTGGCCTTCATCAACAATAGAAACACATATGCACACATACACACACACACACACACACACAAATGCAACTCACACACATGACTGCAGTCTCAGGCAACTGAAACCATACTGCAAGCAGCAGCAAAAGTGCACAATGGCACAATGGGAGTCGCGGCTGGGTGGTGGCAAGGAAGAGCCTTGGGGGGGGGGGGGGTGGCATACAGTGAAGTGCTGCCGGTTATAAAGTGGGTAGGGGAGAGGTGAGGAGGGGGGAGTAGCGGAAAAGGAGAGAAATAAAATGACTGGGTTTGGTGGTGGAATGATGGCTGTGTAGTACTGGCATGGGAACAGGGAAAGGGGTGAATGGGTGAGGACAGTGAATAATGAAGTTGGAGGCCAGGAGGGAATGTAGGATGTATTGCGGGTAAAGTTCCACCTGTGCAATTCAGAAAAGCTGGTGTTGGTGGGAAGGGTACATATGGCACAGGCAGTGAAGCAGCCATTGAAATGAAGGATATCATGTTTGGCAGCGTGTTCAGCAACAAGGTGGTCCACTTGTTTTTCGGCCACAGTTTGCCAGCGGCCGTTCATGTGGACAGACAGCTTGTTAGTTTTCATGTCTACATAGAATGCAGCACAGTTGTTGCAGCTTAGCCTGTAGACTATATGACTGTGAAACCACACAACCACTTCAAATAGTTTATATTGATGTTTCAGGACCTCTCCCTTCTGCAAGAGGTTGGTTTACATTTTCATAGCCTATATGACATATTAACCAAGTATGTAAAGTTACACACTACAAAATCTACAGCAGCAACTCCAGTCATCAAGGGAATAGTAACTCATTACAGTTGACAAACCTGCCACTCCGCTATTCAGCAAAGCATCTAGCTTTATCTGTGAAACTTGTAAGACATTTATAAATCAACATGACAATAAGCGATATTAATCTGGTTTTTTCACGTAGAAGGAAATCCTTGTGAACATGTCTTTAATAGTTCAATACATTCATTAGGACACATGCACACAAACATCAATCCTAATGGTTTGAGTACTTGGAATGCTTTGAAAAGATTGCAAACAATCTTCTCTGTTCACCATACAGTTGCTACAATTGATCTGATAAATACATCTAAACAGAAAAATAAATGGATAAATCCGTTCTGAGAGTGTGCAGTGCAGAATGTTCCTAGGAGGACAAGGTAAGGAAAGTATTACTTGCACTCACACAACATGCATTCTTACGTAAATTGTACTATGATGAGAAGCTGCAACAAGTACAAAAATACAATGTAGAAGGTTATATTCCTTTAAGAGCTCACCCAAAATCATCATTTCTGTGTAACAAAAATTTTAAGTATCAACTTTTATATACTGGCAGTTATAAGAGTGTAAAAATATCCCCTCTTGGGAGTTATCTATTGATTGACCCTAAAAGTGGGAAAATAATGGCATTATATTCCCATCAGGAGTTGAAGAAGTATTTTCATAAGTAGTTAATCTTATTTTGTATATGCGATAGTTATGTTTAAGTTCCATTAATGAAGGTGATTTATAACTGCCTAACCAGTAATGTCTACAGGAGCCTTGAATCAAACAGAATAGAGAAATGCCTTAACGACGTTAAGGAAATGTGCTGTTAAATTGAGACTAATATTTAGGTACTGGTAAAAGGAGGAGACCTAAAAATAAGTGTTTAGATGAACACAGTCCTCACTTTCTCACTGTTAAACTGGAGGAGGTATAATTTGCTACGAAAGATGCTGCCTTGACCATTTGAATACTTTCCAATTTGTGTATATACATGTAAATAACAGTTGTAAGGATTGTCACTTATGAGATTACTATTTTAGGTTCAATTATAAAGATGGGTTCTCTAATTACTCAAATTCATGTTTGCAGAATATTATTAATGTAACTCATATCAAAGTTATGTAGCTAATACGTTAAGAAAATAAGCAGGCTTTGAGTGAGTACTGTACTTTGAGTCTTCAGGAGTTACATGTGTGAAGCATTTGCCTCTTCTTCTCTTGTTTTGTTCGAATTCGGCTTTTGATATTGTCTGACTCTGCACAAAGGTCCAGTTTTACCCAGCAAGAGGTAGTATTATCCTATCCCAAGTAATTGTGTTACCTTCCCAAAACAATATCTGATGAGTCAGGCAAGGATCTCATGTAAGAAGCTGATAACTGAATGTAAATGTACCTGTGTAGAAGCTAATAGGCAAGGTTCGTAAAAGGAGATTATGCATATATTTAGTTTTAAACAAATTACCTCATACATTAAAAATCTTAAATTCTGTGTGGGAAATCAGAAGAGCACGGACTATAAATGATGTAATGATAAATTGTGTTACAGTGAAAAGGATTGCTGTGATAGTAAATACAATAAAACATAGGATAGTGATGGATGCATACCATGTGAACGCTCAAATTTACAGTTAAAATAGTATAGTGTCAGAGCATGTTATTACGGATGATAAACTGAAACGTTGGCATATACTTTGCAGTGATTCTTCACTTATCTTGAGATGGACTTAACGATCTGTTAATTACGTCTGGTGTCATGCAGACTAGTGATAACTGGACTGTGTATGAGTTGTGGCTCCTTCGAAATATGTCACAAGCAGTCACTTAGGAATTACATACAGCTGTCCAACAAGATGCAACTGTGTACTGGGTGAAGTAACTGCTCAGTGTGGTGTGCTAAAGCATTAATAAAAAAAAGTTCAGTTTTGAGTGAACAAACTTATTTAACCAATGGTGATAGTAAAGAGCAACGAAATGATGGTTTAACCACACTAATTTCAAATGCTTCCTACAACAAACATGGATCCATTTGATATAACAAATATATATGCAAGTGTTACACTGGGGTGGCAAAAGTCATGGAATAGCGATATGCACATATAGAGATGGCGGTGGTATCGTGTACACAAGTTATAAAAGGGCAGTGCATTGGCGGAGTTGTGATCTGTACTCATGTGATTCAAGTGAAAATGTTTCCGACGTGATTGTGGCCTGATGACAGGAATTGACAGGCTCTGAACACAGAATGGTAGTTGAAGACAGACACACGGGACATTCCATTACGGAAATCGTTAGGGAATTCAATATTAGAAAATAAACAGTGTCAAGAGTGTGTCAAGAATACCAAATTTCAGGCATTGCTTGTCACCTGAGACATTGCAATGGCTGATAGCCTTCACTTAGTGACCGAGAGCAGCAGCATTTGTGAAGATTTGTCAGTGATAACAGACAAGTCACACTACGTGAAATAACCGAAGAAACCAATGTGGGACCTACAATGAACATGTCCATTAGGACAGTGCGGCGAAATCTGGAGTCAATGGGCAAGGCAGCAGACGACCAATGTGAATGCCTTTGCTAACTGCATGACATGGCCTGTAACACCTCTCCGGGGCTCGTAATGATATTGGTTGGACCATAGATGACTGGAAAAACCTAGCCTGGTAAGATGAATCCCAGTTTCAGTTGGTAAGAATTAATGGTAGGGTCTGTGTATATCACAGACCCCACAAAGCCATGGATCCAATGTGCAAGCTGGTGGTGGATCCATAAATGTGTGGGCTGTGTTTACATGGAATTGACAGGGTCCTCTGGTCCAGCTGAACCGATTATTGACTGGAAATGGTTATGGTTCGCTACTTGGAGACCTTCTGCAGCCAATCATTCTATGGGTGACAGTACGCTATGTCACTGGACCACAGTCGTTTGCAATTTGTTAGAAGAACTTTCTGGACAGTTTGAGCGAGTAATTTGGCCACTATATCACTTGACATGAATCCCATTGAACATTTATCGGACCTAATCGAGAGGTAATTTTGTGCACATAACCGTGCACCAGCAACACTTTCGCAATTATGGCCGCCTATAGAGGCAGCATGGCAAAATATTTCTGCAAATTACTTCCGACGACTTGACTTCCAACAACTTGTTGAGTCCATGTTACCTCGAGTTGCAGCACTACAGTGGGCAAAAAGAGTTCTGACATGACATTATGAGGTATCTGATGACTTTTGTCATCTCAGTCCAATTTTTTCTCTCTGTGTAAAATGTTGTATGTGTACTGACACTGACTATCTTCTAGTATATCCTACATGGGCCATGCATTATATATTGGTAATTGTGTAATACAGTTGTTTTGGGCACATGGGTACTGCTGAAATGACTGAGGTAACTTTGGGATGCCAGGGAACCGAAACTTACATTACCTGCCTACTGTTCTGGCTGATCAGCTTCAATCAAGAGGCTGATTACTAGGATGTGTTCTAACACAGCTGAATAACGTCCCTGTGTCATTCTTTGGTTCAAACATTCTTGCTCATTGTACACAACAACGTATCTCCAATCCTGAAATTCAACTCGTTGTGAGCTAGAGCCCTTATTGTCCATACCACAAGAAGATATTAATCAACTATCCATTGTAAGCACTTTGTTTTAAGTCAACATAATTTTAAAACAGTATCTTAATAACGGAAAGACACTAAAAGCAATAACCAAAAAAGTAAAGCATTTGAAATCGACAAAAACTGATATTAAACTTTTAAGCTGTGAAGTGCAGTGACATGGGCTATGTTATAAATCATGAAATGTTTTTTAGACATCAATTCTGAACAGTGATTCACTTTTCTTCCATATTTACTGTTTGCAAAAGCTTTGTCTGAGAGATGTTTAAATCAAAATGTAATGACTATTTTATCTAACTACTTGACTACAGTAGGAAATAATGTTGTGCACTGCAATTACTTGAAATGCTGATACTGAAAAGGAACCTTAAAACCAACAGTTAACCAATACTCACTAAACAATGCAACTAACATAACTAATTACACCTGTAACACTGTAACTACTATGTAAAATTTCTATGTCGCATGAAGCCATCCTTTTAACAGTGTATTTGAATAGCTACTCCAAGTTGTTACTACCCTTGTTACAGCCATTCAAGGGGCGATGTAGTAGATTCATTATGGTCATTTTATCAAATAATTTGCCCTCTCATTGATCCCTATGTATTGGAATAAATGTATTAATTTCGTTCTTATGTTATATTAAACAAAGGAAGTTATTTAGAGTCCTACTTGCTCCTCACTTCTTTTTCTCTCTTGAGACACATAAGAACGCCATACGTCTGTAACCCAAGTGTGAATAATGATCTCATTTTTCAGTATACACCTAAAAAGCCACTCATTGTCTGTGAAGTTTGTTATATGTTGCAGAAATCCAATTCCATTGGGAAGTGTAGGTTTAATGATGTGACAAATATGTGCCATCAGCACAGTGTGATATGCTTATTTGCACCTTTTTTCTTAGAACATGCAGTCTATATTGTTTCTTATTCACAGTCCGGTTATTCGTTTTGTGCACTCTGACATATTTCATCACATTGTGCTGAATTTTAACAAAGTCAACCATCTCCCAACTTATCTCTCTCCTAGAGCGTTCTCTGCTCCTGGTTTCATCACAGTGGGAAGAATAAGAGTAACATGCACAGAGTTAGCTACAATGAGAACTTATTCAAATCATATCTTAATTAAGGACTGAAAAGAATCATTTTAACTTCTGCTGCTGCCCTCGCGATTTTCCCCACCTTAGAACGATACTGCTCTGAGGCACAGTGCAATCTAGTGTTCTGTTTCTGTGCTGACTATTCAGGTAACAACATTTTTTTGGGGGGGGGGGGGACGTGGGAATGTTACAAAAGGTGGTGGTTGACAATCACGATCTCTGTCATGAAAAGTATTTCGATGATTTTTAAAAATTATTTCTTGTCGATTCTCTCTCCAACATAGAAGCAGGTCGTCAAAGTGAGATGTTTCTTCAAAGTTTGTAGGATAGAGCTAGTATAAATTCAGATGCTGCAATGCAATAATCTGAAATTACGAACTTGTTCATCGCCCCTCTCAATATCTTGTATTTTCTCTTCATGGGATTCATCTCCTTAACAGTTTGGCCTGTGCTGGAAATGCAGTCGTGCATATCTGTTTCCAATAAGCTGATAAATAACAGAAGTAACTCTTCTAAAACATGAATACATTGTTCCATCTCATATATTACTGAAACGTCCCACACAATGTTGTTGTTGTTGTGGTCTTCAGTCCTGAGACTGGTTTGATGCAGCTCTCCATGCTGCTCTATCCTGTGCAAGCTTCATCATCTCCCAGTACCTACTGCAACCTACATCCTTTTGAATCTGCTTAGTGTATTGATCTCTTGGTCTCCCGCTACGATTTTTACCCTCCACGCAGCCCTCCAATGCTAAATTTGTGATCCCTTGATGCCTCAAAACATGTCCTACCAACCAATCCCTTCTTCTAGTCAAGTTGTGCCACAAACTTCTCTTCTCCCCAATCCTATTCAGTACCTCCTCAATAGTTACGTGATCTACCCACCTTATCTTCAGCATTCTTCTGTAGCACCACATTTCGAAAGCTTCTAATCTCTTCTTGTCCATACTAGTTATCGTCCATGTTTCACTTCCATACATGGCTACACTCCATACAAATACTTTCAGAAACGACTTCCTGACACTTAAATCTATACTCGATGTTAACAAATTTCTCTTCTTCAGAAACGATTTCCTTGCCATTGCCAGTCTACATTTTATATCCTCTCTACTTCGTCCATCAACAGTTATTTTACTCCCTAAATAGCAAAACTCCTTTACTACTTTAAGTGTCTCATTTCTTAATCTAATTCCCTCAGCTTCACCCGATTTAATTTGACCACATTCCATTATCCTCGTTTTGCTTTTGTTGATGTTCATCTTATATCCTCCTTTCAAGACACTGTCCATTCCATTCAAATGCTCTTCCAAGTCCTCTGCTGTCTCTGACAGAATTACAATGTCATCAGCGAACCTCAAAGTTTTTACTTCTTCTCCATGAATTTTAATACCTACTCCGAATTTTTCTTTTGTTTCCTTTACTGCTTGCTCAATATACAGATTGAATAACATCGGGGAGAGGCTACAACCCTCTCACTCCTTTCCCAACCACTACTTCCCTTTCATGCCCCTCGACTCTTATAACTGCCATCTGGTTTCTGTACAAATTGTAAATAGCCTTTCGCTCCCTGTATTATACCCCTACCACCTTTAGAATGTGAAAGAGAGTATTCCAGTTAACATTGTCAAAAGCTTTCTCTAAGTCTACAAATGCTAGAAACGTAGGTTTGCCTTTTCTTAATCTTTCTTCTAAGATAAGTCGTAAGGTTAGTATTGCCTCACATGTTCCAACATTTCTATGGAATCCAAACTGAACTGCCCCGAGGTCCGCTTCTGCCAGTTTTTCCATTCGTCTGTAAAGAATTCGCGTTAGTATTTTGCAGCTGTGACTTATTAAACTGATAGTTCGGTAATTTTCACATCTGTCAACGCCTGCTTTCTTTGGGATTGGAATTATTATATTCTTCTTGAAGTCTGAGGGTATTTCACCTGTCTCATACATCTTGCTCACCAGATGGTAGAGTTTTGTCAGGACTGGCTCTCCCAAGGCCGTCAGTAGTTCTAATGGAATGTTGTCTACTCCCGGGGCCTTGTTTCGACTCAGGTCTTTCAGTGCTCTGTCAAACTCTTCACGCAGTATCGTATCTCCCATTTCATCTTCATCTACATCCTCTTCCATTTCCATAATATTGTCCCCAAGTACATCGCCCTTGTATAAACCCTCTATACACTCCTTCCACCTTTCTGCCTTCCCTTCTTTGCTTAGAAGTGGGTTGTCATCTGAGCTCCTGATATTCATACAAGTGGTTCTCTCCTCTCCAAAGGTCTCTTTAATATTCCTGTAGGCAGTATCTATCTTACCCCTAGTGCGACAAGCCTCTACATCCTTACATTTGTCCTCTAGCCATCCCTGCTTAGCCATTTTGCACTTCCTGTCGATCTCATTTTTGAGACATTTGTATTCCTTTTTGCCTGTTTCATTTACTGCATTTTTATATTTTCTCCTTTCATCAAGTAAATTCAATATTTCTTCTGTTACCCAAGGATTTCTATTAGCCCTCGTCTTTTTACCTACTTGATCGTCTGCTGCTTTCACTACTTCATCCCTCAGAGCTACCCATTCTTCTTCTACTGTATTTCTTTCCCCCATTCCTGTCAATTGTTCCCTTATGCTCTCCCTGAAACTCTCTACAACCTCTGGTTTAGTCAGTTTATCCAGGTCCCATCTCCTTAAATTCCCATCTTTTTGCAGTTTCTTCAGTTTCAATCTTCAGTATCTGAATAATTTCTTTTATCTCATCATACATTTCATCAATTTCTTCATCATCTGCAGAGCTAGTTGGCATATAAACTTGTACTACTGTAGTAGGTGTGGGCTTTGTGTCTATCTTGGCCACAATAATGCGTTCACTATGCTGTTTGTAGTAGCTAACCCGCACTCCTATTTTTCTATTCATTATTAAACCTACTCCTGCATTACCCCTATTTGATTTTGTATTTATAACCCTGTAATCACCTGACCAAAAGTGTTCTTCCTCCTGCCATCGAACTTCACTAATTCCCACTATATCTAACTTTAACCTATCCATTTCCCTTTTTAAATTTTCTAACCTACCTGCCCGATTAAGGGATCTGACATTCCACACTCCGATCCGTAGAACGTCAGTTTTCTTTCTACCGATAACGGCATCCTTTTGAGTAGTCCCCGCCCGGAGATCCGAATGGGGGACTATTTTACCTCCGGAATATTTTACCCAAGAGGACGCCATCATCATTTAATCATACAGTAAAGCTGCATGCCCTCGGGAAAAATTACGGCTGTAGTTTCCCCTTGCTTTCAGCCGTTCGCAGTACCAGCACAGCAAGGCCGTTTTGGTTAATGTTACAAGGCCAGATCAGTCAATCATCCAGACTGTTGCCCCTGCAACTACTGAAAAGGCTGCTGCCCCTCTTCAGGAACCACACGTTTGTCTGGCCTCTCAACAGATACCCCTCCGTTGTGGTTGCACCTACGGTACGGCTATCTGTATCGCTGAGGCACGCAAGCCTCCCCACCAACGGCAAGGTCCATGGTTCATGGGGGGGTCCCACATAATAACTGCTTTGAATATTAATTTGGATATTATATCAAGCAATACAGATTGTTTGGGAGTTCAGAGCTGACTGGCTCTTATTCTCAAACCTTGGTGATGTAGCTCACTGTCACTGTGTGCACTGTTCCATAGAGTGTAACATGTCTCTGAGGCAGGGGCACAGCTGTATGGAGTAATCGTTGAAGCAGCATGTGCCACAAAGTGTGCAACATGCAGAGACAATACGAAATCTCTAAACAAAATATATGTCCAGACTCACTAAACCAACTAATGAAAATTGATTGCATGTTTGGCGATCATCACTCATCGGTATTGTGATCATTGTGTCTTACATTATATGTTACAGATTGATACCCAAGCAGTTTAGTCCTTCTACTCTACACATCAAACCAACCCAATCACATGTTACACTACAACCGACAGCAGGTCACAGCTGGCTCTGAAACTGACAGAATATATCCAATCAAAATCAGATTTTTCTTGGCATTTACATAACTCAACTTCAGTTTCACCAAACCACATACCACATAAAAATTTTAATTGGCTCTTGCAATCTTTTCATATTTTGCAGCTGTATATTAGTATTTATTAAATGCTCTCTAGGTCTGGAATCCAAATACCATTTAATTTCAGTTGATGTTGGCGAATTTTCATAATTAGCTGCAAGAATCAGTAATTATGCATCTATCCACCTTGATCATCAGAGGCTGCCCCTGGAGAATTATGGTTTGGTTTCTGTGCTTCATTTTTCTTTATTTTTTGAAAGTCTGACATTTTAAGTCCTTCCAGCCCATAGTTATAACACCGAAAAATAACGATTGGCACCTCTGCCATCTGATATAATATCATTACCAGATTTACCACTCTTTGGTTTCTGTCCTGACTGCGCCATAAAACCGTTGATGACTTAATATGACCTCCATTGACAACATCTTTCCGCTGCGTCTCTTCATCGAAAAGTCGTTTTTTCGTGTAATCTATATTTGGAGTATCTGGTGACACTGTTTCCGTTATAATTAGATTATTATACTACAGCGGCAATGTCAACAAAAGATGGCAAACAAAGTCGTTTTTTTCTAATCTTTCTCGAGATGATCGTAATTCTCGAGTGAATTCTCAGGCACACAATTTATCAGTTTACTTACAATAACGAGTCATTTGATGAACATCTGGTAACATTTATTGACTTCTCAATAAGCAGAAGTATCTGTAACACTAGAAAAACCATCTATCAACAACAGAATAAAAGATAATAGCATGGAGCTGTCATCAAAATGGGAAAATAAAGTAGTGAAAAAAAAAAAAAAGAATTTGAATTGCAGTTCTGCCGGCCGAAGTGGCCGTGCGGTTAAAGGCGCTGCAGTCTGGAACCGCAAGACCGCTACGGTCGCAGGTTCGAATCCTGCCTCGGGCATGGATGTTTGTGATGTCCTTAGGTTAGTTAGGTTTAACTAGTTCTAAGTTCTAGGGGACTGATGACCTCGGCAGTTGAGTCCCATAGTGCTCAGAGCCATTTGAACCATTTTGAATTGCAGTTCTCAACAATATCTGTACAATTTACTTAAGGTTTTAGACAATAGTGGGGTGTGTGCACAACGGTGGTAAGTGTTTTTAAGTTTCCTGTTTGTAATGTCGACGCACGGTACTACCAGCGAGCAGATTGTTTTCACAGCCCAGTTGACTGACTAGTGTGTTGTAGGTATACATGCGCAACAGCTATATCAAACCACTTAGCTACTTGTATTGTGAAATGTTTTGACTTTCAGTCACAGCCTAATACAACAGTCACAATACCTTGTCTGTTTTTTGTTACCTACTACAATTTCAATGCACCAAGCGGCCTGGTAGTTACACTGTTGAGATCGGGGAGATCTTGTGAAAGCGAAACTTAATTGTTTCTATCGGTCTTTAGAATTATTTTTGTAAATGAGAGCGTCTATAACGCAATAAATTGCAACAACAACAAGAAGACGCCGCATTTGTCTTTTTCCAGGTTTCATAACGACCCTAGGAGATGTGAACTGTTACATTACAGGACAGTTCATTTACGACTCTCTTGTAACATACTGATTACTGGAGAATATCGTGTTCTTTAAGAATAAAAAAAATGCTAGTAAGCAGCAGCAGACCTTCTGTAGAAAGGTGTCTTGTATCTATTCAAAAAACATAAAGTTTACTTCACTACACTTCCAGTCAAATCAATGAATGTCAAACATTAGAAACTTGAATGGAATGGAATACCTACTTTATTTAACATAGCAGATAAGCTACAAACTGCAGCTGAAGACAAAATCTTTTTTTAAAAAAAATATCACGGGATAGAAGGAAAGGATCAATGTTTATTAGGCATGATAATATAAAATAAGATCTCCTTGTACATCAATGAAACCTTCTAAAGTACCACTAATTTTGCACCATAGATTTAGTCTCTCATTAGCATTAATCTTCCTTCTGTTCTTCGTATAAAGAGAGAATGGTTTGTCTGTTGTTACTACACAACTACCATAACTCTTGTTTGGAATAACACCAATAGAAAATGTATGGTAGCTGATAATATCTCTCTCATTGTAGCTCTCAAGTCCTCCAAGTGGTGAATCACCTCCTTGTAGTAATGCAATTGTAAGCCAAGAATTACCACTAATAACCTCTGTAGTCGTGCAAGAAAAATTAATCTTACATCCTACAAGTAATTGCTGTTGTTGAGTTTGCTTAGGCTTCATATCAAATGTGTCTACATTCTTGTACACTGGTAGTCTTGATCTTCTATATCTCCTCCGTCGGTAAGGCATCCCAGCTAGCACTCAAGCTTATTTCAAGGTGGATATTGAGTTTAGGTTCAGTCGAAAATTCAAGATTGAAAAATCAACCCGTTACATAGCTTATTTCAAGGTGGATATTGAGTTTAGGTTAAGTTGAAAATTCAAGATTGAAAAATCAACCTGTTACACAGTTTACATCAAGCTGTAAAAATTTAGCTTGAATTAAAATAATTTTCCCAAGCTTGAAATAAACTGTAATTTCCCTGGAAGGCTGTACAGCAGATGCGCGCATAGCATAGCTTCCATAGACGTCCACAGGAAGCGCCACAAGCGTTTATAAGCCTTGCACTAACTTTGCTAGGTTTACGGCCATTTTACCTTTGTGACGCGCGTTAATGATTGTTGACTGTTGTGGAGTTTGTTTTATACTGGAAAATAGTTCGGTAAGTGTGTGGCGTCTCTTGCCTTACTGCTACACCGGGTCTGAAGAGGATATTAGTGTATTACAGGTACGTTGGTACATTTTTCTCTAGTGGTACGCTAATATTACAAATGTTAAATATTATTACATAACGTAAAGAAATATCATATTCTTTTACATATAAAAATTGAGCCTGGATGAAAGTGAAATGGATTACCAGCTAAGAATACATATTACAAGTTGTACAGCAAAAAGAGGTCATATTAAACTAGCTCTCTAGTACGTGGCACCAATAAATTAAAACTTAATGTTAGTTTACCTTTTTAAAATCTCACCTTTATTTTGTTCTTTTACATTTCAGTTCCACTGAACTGGTAATTTCTTAAATTCATTTAGATTTCATCTTTGATTTCATTTTGATTCAGGTTTACTCACAAAAAAATAATTGTGGATAGAATAAAACGTCTACATTTTTCTAAAAAGTAGTTTCTTTATAATTCAGATTAAATGGCCCTGAAACTGTTGGAAATAGTGATGTGTGGCTGCTTCATGAAGTCATCGCAAAATTATCCAAATGTCATCTTTACTTTAAAAATTTCAAGCGAAAAGTTATTTCAAATTACTTTAAACTCTTTGGAATGAAGTGACCAGAAGCAGCTGCTTACTCAGTGACATTTACACTAGTTAATGATTCTTACTACATCAGTGAGTTTGAAGTTATTTTGCTAATCTGAGGCATAAATTATATTTAGGTTGATCAGTTCCAAATTTTTACATTTTTTATGTTTAGGTGTGGCTAACATTTTCTTTTACCTGTTACAGGATCATTATACCGGCAAAAGTCAGAGATATTTGATCCTGCTCTGGTCTGTGTGCTGGGGCCGGAGGGGCTTTAGTATAATTAAATTTTAAAATAAAACAATTTTAAACACTTTGAAAATAGAAAAATTTAAACATACATGTCTTGATAATTTTTTTCTCACACCATTTCAATTCTGATATTTATTTAATTAATTAGGTTCAATAAATTCAGATTAATAATTATGTAGCTTAAAACAAGCTGTAAATACCACGCTGTATTCCACATGTGCAGATACAGCTGGAGCCAAACTTGATAAGTCAAGCTTGAAATATAGCTTGAACTCTGCCAACTTTGATGTTTGTTTCAAGCTTGAATCCAACTAACACGCCTGAATATTCCAGCTTTGATCAAGCTTATATACTTGAACTTTACATCTGAAAACAAGTTTGAAACCGGCTTACTGTGCTATCTGGGATGGCTGTCTGTACCAGCACGGAAGAAACCCAACTCCACAATAACATCTGAGTCGCAGACTGCAATAAACTTCAATACATATGCTTTTGAACCAAGATTTATTACTAGAGACTAGACTGTATGCATTTGCACATTGCATATGAATTTGCATATATGGGTCATTTTCACCAGTTTGCATATTTAAACTTAAAACTAGTGATGATGCGTATTTTTGCTCTATGTTTACAAAATTTTAAAAATTTGGACGGGAGATCTAAAGCTCGATCTAGATTTGATGTCTCACAGATTGTCCGCGACCTAGAACTGCGTGTAAACGCTAGCCGAGAGGCACTGCCTAGCGAAATCATTGCAGAAGAGGAACGGAAACAGACAGACAGAGTCAATGCTCCTGCGCCCTGCGCCCGCCCCTTCGCTGTCTGCAACAATTAAATTAAACTACACAAGCTTTTAGTCGCATGTCCATTGTTTCAGTTTAGCTTTCTATTTACTTATTCACAGTTGAACGTGTTTACGACGAGTAGTGTGTAGTGCAGGTGGGCGCAGAAAGCTATACGCAGAAAGCAACGTGTTTTCTCAGTTGTGCGCATGACGTCACGGTGGAAGCAGCTGTGCCAAACAGTACACAGTTCGAATTCTGTGTGATTGTTTTTCTTGTGTTGTTTTGTGTTTGAAGGAGTATTTTGATTGAGTTCTTTCTTCAGAGGTACTCAGTCAACAGCGGAAACATTCGGAATTCGGGAGTGTTAACGGTTTTTGCTGTAATTAATATTTGATTCGGAACTGAAATAGTTAGTGATAGTGGACAGCGGGATCAACATTGTGTTCGCCAGCTCTATAGTTTATGGTTCGTCCTGTGAAATTCTTATTGGAGAATCTACAAGTGAGTGAGAAAATTAATTTTTACAATGCCAGGCTGTGCTGTTACAGGCTGTTTTTCTTACAACCGAAGCACAAAGGGAACTGACGTTATGTATCACAGTTTCCCGCGTAATGAAACATTACAAAAACTATGGTTGTCGAAATGTTGTATGAAAGACAGTGTAAATGTTGCGCATGCACGAATATGTTCTCACCATTTCGCAGAAACAGATTACTTAAGGGATTTACAGTCTGAATTGCTTAATTTGCCCCGAAAAAGAATGCTCAAGCCAGATGCAGTTCCTTCGTGCAATTTGCCGTGCAGTAGTGCGACTGTCAATGTGTCACCCGCAACAGAAGACAGAACCAAACGGTATAAGAAACGAGAACTACATAAGAGATCTCTGGAAACTCTGGAAAAGCTGTCACCAAATAAGAAACATCGTAATAAGAGCACATGTACCGATGACAGTTTTTTTTTCAGACACAGACAAAGTTACTTTGATGAATACTATAGCGGCTTTAGAAAGAAGGAATGCTGTCCTTACAAACAAGTGTGTGCAACTTCGAGCTCTTAAGTAAATTCATTTCAATGCGATTAAATGAATAGTTTCTGATTTATTTGAGCCGAGGTTTCGAATTTCAATTGTGTGTCAATGTGGTTGTGATCTGATATTTTACCGATGTGTGAGGCTTAAGCTGCGAAAGAATATAACTCATCAGTTTTAACTGTAATATTTTAGCAGCAGAAAAGCAGTTTAGACATCTCAATTCTGGTATAAACAAAATCTTCCGCCAAAAACTTGTAAACGCGCATGCCGTGTCGTCTGCTTGTGAGCGCCTGCTTCCACAGTGACGTCACTAGGCCAGCCAATGGCAGAGCAGAGCGCTTACTGCCCAACTTATTATTTAGTAACCTTGGTGTAGTGTGTTGTGTAGAATGACGCCCAAAAGAAGAAACGTCGTTTCGTGGATAGCTGACCGTCCTGGAACATTTACATATGACGGAATTCGAGCTTGGGAGAAAAACGTTTCGTGCAAAAAAAAAAAAAAAAAAAGTTTCAAGTAGACCAGCATGCCAAGAAAAGTCTTCATATCACAGGAATGCAGAAGAAAGGACCACAACAACAACTTCTGACAACAGCAAGTTGCAGTAGCAGTGACTTGTCCAAAGGTAACAAAAAAAGTCAGTTTAACATGGATCTATGTGAAGCATTCATTGCAAGCGATATTCCTCTTCACAAACTTACAGGCCCTATGTTCAGAGGTTTGTTGCCCAAATATTGCTTAAATCAAAATATACCAAAAGAATCAACACTGTGTAAAAGTTACATACCGACAATTTATGTAAATGTTCTGGAGGAAATATGCAATGAATTCAAGGACAGCATTATCTGGATTTAGATTGCAGAAACTATAGACATTGCAGTTATATTTCAAATTTATTTGTTGGTGCTTTAAAAGAAGAGCCTTCTTCTTCCTATTTAGCAGCCTGCAAAGAACTTGAAAAAGTAAATCATTCTACGATCGCCAGATTTGTGAATAAGGGTATTAGAAAAATATTTCCAGAATATTCAGCAGCTGGAATGGTTTTTGTGTTTATTTCAGATGCTGCTCCCTATACGATCACAGCAGGACAAGCCCTGTGAGTATGTTATCCCAATTTGATTCATGTGACGTCTTTGCTCATTGAGTACATCGCCTTCCACGTTTGTGAATGTAAATAAACTGATTTCATCCTAATAGAAAGAGTTTCTAAAGGCCGCTGCTTGTATCAAGATATATAAATGTGCCTTTACTTCCCGAACAGGTGGTAAAACGTTGGGGTATGTGAGTCGAAGCTGTGTTATTTTACAATGAACATTTCTAAGCCATTGCAGGCATAGTAAACGACTTCAGTAGTGCAGAGGCTTTGGCAGTTTGCCAGTGCAAGGAAGCTTTTAGTGATACCGGTATGAAAAAAATACATTGCTGTGATTAGCACTCATTTTTCCCAATTACCTGCAAGTATTAAAAATCCTGAAATTCAAGATTTGGTGTTGAATGAATCTATTCAGATAATGAATAAAATTATTATTATTTATTATGAATAAAATTATTATTTAAACTCTCATGCCAAATTGATAGTTTTATTAATGGGACAGGTGAACCAGAAACATTAATTGCCAACATAGTACTCAAATGTAATTACTGCCCAATTACCTCAGTTGATGTAGAATGACTTTTCTGCTTATAAAGACACAATCTTACTACCCAACATTTGGTCGTTTATGTTTACTACAGTAGAAAAAATCAAAATACATTCTAAATGATTCTTTGGTCCAACAGTATTAATTAAAAAAGTTCACGATTGTTTGTTGTTTTTGAAATAAAATATTACCACAGTCTGACATAACAGTCGCGACACTCACTGCTGTGAAAGTGGTTACCATTTGACAGATGGAGCTTCACTTGCGCTCCAAGCGGCGAGTAAGGTGAACGTCAGACGCATCGTAAGCATAATGTTTGTTTTGCATCTATTTTCTACGTAATTTACGAAATATTTGAGTTATTTTCTTGCCTCCAAGGGTTTGTGTAGTATCAGAAGACATATATGTTTCTAAAAATGATTCTAAAATAATCGCAAGTATGGCAAAAATCATGAATCGAGTGGCAAGCTACAACACATTCGTGAAGAAACACTTGTGACGTGGGATAGAACTGCAGCTTACCACGTTGATATCAAAAGAATATAAACACACAGATTCACACGTAAGTAGTACAGACATGTACCTCTACATGCAAGTGGGATCGACAGCTCATGTATCGTTCTGTAGGCCTACTGCGTTTTTCATTATCATCGCCTGTTGCCACAGGTATGACCTTCATATTTATATTATTCTAAGCGGGACAAACATCTGCGAAATAGTGTGAGAAATATGTTGAAAACATTATAATGAGATGATTACATTACATTTCACGCAAAACCAAATATTTGAATATTTTTTAAACAAACTGTCAGTGAACAAGGTACTAACAAAATAATGTCATCACACGAAGGAAGCAAGGAAAACTAAGTGACTAACAACAGAAGTGAATGAAATGCATACCAAACATTATGCTTTTGTAAGACACAAATAACTGCCCTTAATCTAACCACTTCATCGCTGAAGCAGGTGTGTGTTGACGATTCACACGGATCTGGCACTGATACATGGAGTGTTGAACTGGCTGCTTCTGTGTCATACGACTGTTTTACAGCTTTAGATGGATTGTCGAATCTTTGTGGCAGTTTCCTCTTCATCATCAGTTGAAGTGGCTTATTTGGCATGTCAAACAGTGTGGGTACTATGGGTACTGCATTCCACGCGAGTTTATTATTGTCTGCATTCATGAACTGGTTTTGTTCGAAATGTAGCGAACAAAACCTAATAATATTATACAGGTAAACTGGGTTTTTTCATAAGGTCTTCTCGTCTGGTATTAAATAGTCATTTTCTGCTCCTAAATTTAAACATTAACCATTAATACACATGTAGTTTGCAAGTGAATGCTGACGATACAGTTTAGTAACATGATGGTATATACCTTTCTGGATCCTTAGGAAACCTAAAAAAAAAACAGCTGTGGTGTCTTCTTCCTGTTGTTGCTGCAATTTAGTGCGCTACAAACCCTCCCGTTTGTACAAACCATTGTAGAAATCAAAATAAACAGCCACTATTCGGTTTCACGATCGCGCCGAACTCACAGTTTAAGTTACTGGCTGTTTGGGGCGCTACCTGGTGCGGTAGGCAACACTGCGGCTCACTCGCTTCGCACCCACTTGTTAACGACAACAATAGCAAAGTTTGCAAATTTTTAGAAAATAATCCCAGAAAGGCCCCCTTCCTAACCTCTGTGGCCGAAGTTCTTCCTCATAACTGATATGCACAGCTTCGAAGGTTGGGTTGTTTGGGGAAAAGGAGACCACACAGCGAGGTCATCGGTCTCATTGGATTAGGGAAGGACGGGGAAGGAAGTCGGCCGTGCCCTTTCAGAGGAACCATCCCGGCATTTGCCTGGAGCGATTTAGGGAAATCACGGAAAACGTAAATCAGGATGGCCGGACGCGGGATCCTCCCGAATGCGAGTCTAGTGTCTAACCACTGCGCCACCTCCACAACTTCGACTTTGAGATATAATGCACGCAGTAACTATAGTTCAATTCTTTTATCTTGGCGGCTCGCGCATGCCCGCCCAGACGCGGGAGATTGCTGCGTTGCCAGTTGCACACGACGCACGCGACAAGAGAAGCAGCGCCATAGTATAGCATAGTTCGCAAGCTTACGTTTAGGGGGGAGCGCACAGTTCATGAAGTAAAGCCACCACGGCCGCATTAAGCCTTTCGCTGCTACAGAGACGTGCTCCCCGCATTCCGCGCTGTGCGCGATTTTGTCACTGCACTGCTCGCCTGTGCAGACACACTTTTGTTGCAGTCGCGAAAGATGGAATATTTCTCAATATTACATACGACACCTATGTGGTGCTTAAATTAAATGAGATATTGTTACACAGTAAATTTTATATGAAATTTAGGTAACTTGTCCACATTTCATTCTCAACATTGTGGCAACTAAAATCGACCATACGGAAAGAATACTCCATGGACATTTACCTCTGCAAACTGTTCAAAATTTCGTGCAATGGTTTACTATATTTAATGCTGCACAATAACTGGGTTGAACATCGAAACAAAATTAAGTCATTTATGGGGGGGAAGGTATCGGTCAAGATGATGTGTAAAAATCTAATTTTTGGGCCAAATAGTTTTTGTGAAATCGAATGATAAGTGTGTCAAAGCAGTGAGAACACCATGTGTCTGCACAGGCGAGCAGTGCAGTGATAAAATCGCGCACAGCGCGGAATGCGGTGAGCATGTGTCTGCAGCAGCGAAAGGGTTAATGAAGAGACAAAGCACTAGAAATTTTAAAAAACTGCATTCAAACGAATAAAATTCGTGAAGTAAGACACTTCGATATTGTTTTTAAATAAAGAAAATAATAAGCACCTCACAAGGTTTGAACTCTACACCTTTTGCTTACTAATCCAACGCCTTTACTGTTACGCTACCGCAATTCGTCCTACAATGTAACACCACGCGGTGTCTAACAGGTCACGCAAAATACTGACAAACACTGTTGGTATGATTATGAATTACTCACACTTCGTCGAAGTACAATAGGAAATAAACAATTACCGCTGTTCTTTATTGCGAAAAAGCGGTTCGTGAGATTGATACAAACACCTTTCCTTGCTATCGCCTGAATTAGAAGACTTATTGCTTGTTTGGTTTAATTAATTAATAGAATATGAAGCAATTGGTATAAAGAATGCTTTTCCAAACTTTCTATAAAAGAAAATCTGCTATCAAGACATTGCTTTTGTTATACTACTTTATCTATGACTGAACGTTTCTAAAACTGAAGACACTCGTCCGTGCTCTGCTCTGCAGTCGAGATCTGGCAACGTCGTTCTCTGTTCATTGGCTGACTGTGTTTTGTGACGTCAGATGCGCAGAACAAACCTAAAGTCGGCCGCCAACATATATGACGCGCACTTTAGCTTATATATTTCGACTCTTTTCATGTATATTTTAAGGTTTTTAAGATGCTTATAATCTGGACTCTAATTATTACATTAACAGACATATTTATGTATTAGAAAGTCGAGTGGACTGTAAGGCTGTACGAAACATTACTCGCTCTACAGAGAAGTTAAGTGCCAAGAGAAGAACAGACAGATTAGATTATATTAGATTAATACTTGTTCCATAGATCATGAATACGAAACTTCGTAATGATGTGGAAATGTTTTTTTTATTCTCCATGAAATACGTATTTGTATTCTCTTACTTTTTTTGGAGTAATCTGCAACTATACAAATATTCGAAAGTATTTCCTCATCATAAAGTTGTAGCTTATGTCACTGAATCAGGGAGATTCGGCTGTCTTTACATGTATTGCATGATTGTTCATATCTCATGACAATTTATTAATGCTTGGAACGCAAAAATGTAATAACTATTTCCTCAATTAACTAGAAAAATAATTAAAAACAAATTTTAATTTTACGGATGCTTTCTCACTGCTTGAGGCGCTAGCGTCACACCTAGTGTCAGACGGTAACAATGTTCAGAGCAGTGAGTGTCGCGACAGTAATGTGTGTGGTGCAGTTCGGTGAAGGCCATTGTGAATCGGTATGGTAAGTCTTTGGTGGCAGTAGTAAAGTATGGCGGGTGATACGAAGGGCGCTTTAGGACTGCTAAGTGGTTACGGTTCTAGTGATAACAGTGATGAAGATTCAGTTCCGGGAGTCAGAGTTTCAGTGAAGAGAGCAGTTCCAGCAGATTGGAATACAACAGAAGAAAAGAAAAGGAGTGCAGACATTGTAAAGTAATTTCTGTGTTTAAAATATGATCGTAACTATTTTGTAGGTTATGTTTTGTATATACACTGAAGCTTAGGCGGTTTATATCTCCTATTTAGAGGCGTACCGATTTTTTGCACTAATTGCCTTAGGAACTAAGCTGTAACGAATGAATGATATTTCATTTGTTTATCCAGGGATAGGATTAATACAGAGAAATAGCAGAAATCGTATAAATGTATACACTTATGTTTAAGGAGGGTGCGATTGTGGTTGGTCGTGGACCTGATAAAGCTTTTGTGAGTTGACGTCACTTTTCCTGCCACAGCCATTTTCTGAAAACAGAACATGAAACTCACGATACTGAGACCTGTGTTTTGTGAAGCGCATTCCCTTTTCGCGTCATACCCACGGTAAAGTGTTCTATTGTTTATAGGCAGTTGGAACAAATTGGCTTGGTGTCAGTAACATGGGGTAACAGTTACACATCGTTAATTGGGTCGCTCAATACTTGTCACTCCACCCATTTCTTACAATCTCAAACGACTTCGTGAGTACGTCGATTATGATCGTGTTACATATTCACAACAGTCTTTCTGCTTGCCTAAAAACCTAAGTCAGTATCTCCCATAGACGAGTGAGCTGTTGTTCTTGTTAATATTCGTAGACATTAGTGTTACACATTAGTAACGTTGGGTCAAGGAATTTCGGCTTAAACGTTAAAGAGGCGTACCGTGAAATTTTTTTTTTTTTTAAATAACCTATGCAGAAAATGCCTCTAATATGTAGGTATCTTAACTTTAATCAGACTGTAATGGAGAAGGAATATCGCAGTGTTGCAGATTGTCTAATAAAGTGAGTCTGTAAATATTGTTCTATGTAATCTATAATATTAGAAAGGTTAATTAAAATTGTTTTGAAGAAACTTGTGACCCTAAATGATTGTTGTTGTTGTTGTTGTTGTTGTTGTTGTTGTTGTTGTGGTCTTCAGTCCTGAGACTGGTTTGATGCAGCTCTCCATGTTACTCTATCCTGTGCAAGCTTCTTCATCTCCCAGTACCTACTGCAACCTACATCCTTCTGAATCTGCTTAGTGTATTCATCTCTTGGTCTCCCTCTACGATTTTTACCCTCCACGCTGCCCTCCAATGCTAAATTTGTGATCCCTTGATGCCTCAAACAAAACATGTCCTACCAACCGATCCCTTCTTCTAGTCAAGTTGTGCCACAAACGTCTCTTCTCCCCAATCCTATTCAATACCTCCTCATTAGTTACGTGATCTACCCACCTTATCTTCAGCACTCTTCTGTAGCACCACATTTCAAAAGCTTCTATTCTCTTCTTGTCCAAACTGGTTATCGTCCATGTTTCACTTCCATACATGACTACACTCCATACATATACTTTCAGAAACGACTACCTGACACTTAAATCTATACTCGATGTTAACAAATTTCTCTTCTTCAGAAACGATTTCCTTGCCATTGCCAGTTTACATTTTATATCCTCTCTACTTCGACCATCATCAGTTATTTTACTCCCTAAATAGCAAAACTCCTTTACTACTTGAAGTGTCTCATTTCCTAATCTAATCCCCTCAGCATCACCCGATTTAATTTGACTACATTCCATTATCCTCGTTTTGCTTTTGTTGATGTTCATCTTATATCCTCCTTTCAAGGCACTGTCCATTCCGTTCAACTGCTCTTCCAAGTCCTCTGCTGTCTCTGACAGAATTACAATGTCATCAGCGAACCTCAAAGTTTTTACTTCTCCATGAATTTTAATACCTACTCCGAATTTTTCTTTTGTTTCCTTTACTGCTTGCTCAATATACAGATTGAATAACATCGGGGAGAGGCTACAACCCTGTCTCACTCCTTTCCCAACCACTGCTTCCCTTTCATGCCCCTCGACTCTTATAACTGCCATCTGGTTTCTGTACAAATTGTAAATAGCCTTTTGCTCCCTGTATTTTACCACTGCCACCTTCAGAATTTGAAAGAGAGTATTCCAGTTAACATTGTCAAAAGCTTTCTCTAAGTCTACAAATGCTAGAAACGTAGGTTTGCCTTTTCTTAATCTTTCTTCTAAGATAAGTCGTAAGGTTAGTATTGCCTCATGTGTTCCAACATTTCTACGGAATCCAAACTGATCTTCCCCGATGTCCGCTTCTACCAGTTTTTCCATTCGTCTGTAAAGAATTCGCGTTAGTATTTTGCAGCTGTGACTTATTAAACTGATAGTTCGGTAATTTTCACATCTGTCAACGCCTGCTTTCTTTGGGATTGGAATTATTATATTCTTCTTGAAGTCTGTGGGTATTTCGCCTGTCTCATACATCTTGCTCACCAGATGGTAGAGTTTTGTCAGGACTGGCTCTCCCAAGGCCATCAGTAGTTCTAATGAAATGTTGTCTACTCCCGGGGCCTTGTTTTGACTCAGGTGTTTCAGTGCTCTGTCAAACTCTTCATGCAGTATCTTATCTCCCATTTCATCTTCATCTACATCCTCTTCCATTTCCATAATATTGTCCTCAAGTACATCGCCCTTGTATAAACCCTCTATATACCCCTTCCACTTTTCTGCCTTCCCTTCTTTGCTTAGAACTGGGTTGCCATCTGAGCTCTTGATATTCATACAAGTGGTTCTCCTTTCTCCAAAGGTCTCTTTAATTTTCCTGTAGGCAGTATCTATCTTACAACTAGTAAGACAAGCCTCTACATCCTTAAATTTGTCCTCTAGCCATCCCTGCTTAGCCATTTTGCACTTCCTGTCGATCTCGTTTTTGAGACGTTTGTATTCCTTTTTGCCTGCTTCATTTACTGCATTTTTATATTTTCTCCTTTCATCAATTAAATTCAATATTTCTTCTGTTACCCAAGGATTTCTATTAGCCCTCGTCTTTTTACCTACTTGATCCTCTGCTGCCTTCACTACTTCATCCCTCAGAGCTACCCATTCTTCTTCTACTGGATTTCTTTCCCCCATTCCTGTCAGTTGTTCCCTTACACTCTCCCTGAAACTCTGTACAACCTCTGGTTCTTTCAGTTTATCCAGGTCTCACCTCCTTAAATTCCCACCTTTTTGCAGTTTCTTCAGTTTCAATCTACAGTTCATAACCAATAGATTGTGGTCAGAATCCACATCTGCCCCTGGAAATGTCTTACAATTTAAAACCTGGTTCCTAAATCTCTGTCTTACCATTATATAATCTATCTGATACCTTTTAGTATCTCCAGGATTCTTCCAGGTATACAACCTTCTTTTATGATTCTTGAACCAAGTGTTAGCTATGATTAAGTTATGCTCTGTGCAAAATTCTACAAGGCGGCTTCCTCTTTCATTTCTTCCCCCCAATCCATATTCACATACTATGTTTCCTTCTCTCCCTTTTCCTACTACCGAGTTCCAGTCACCCATGACTATTAAATTTTTGTCTTCCTTCACTATCTGAATAATTTCTTTTATCTCATCATACATTTCTTCGTCATCTGCAGAGCTAGTTGGCATATACACTTGTACTACTGTAGTAGGCATGGGCTTTGTGTCTATCTTGGCCACAATAATGCATTCACTATGCTGTTTGTAGTAGCTAACCCGCACTCCTATTTTTTTATTCATTATTAAACCTACTCCTGCATTACCCCTATTTGATTTTGTATTTATAACCCTGTAATCACCTGACCAAAAGTCTTGTTCCTCCTGCCACCGAACTTCACTAATTCCCACTATATCTCACTTTAACCTATCCATTTGCCTTTTTAAATTTTCTAACCTACCTGCCCGATTAAGGGATCTGACATTCCACGCTCCGATCTGTAGAATGCCAGTTTTCTTTCTCCTGATAACGACGTCCTCTTGAGTAGTCCCCGCCCGGAGATCCGAATGGGGGACTATTTTACCTCCGGAATATTTTACCCAAGAGGACGCCATCATCATTATTCATACAGTAAAGCTGCATGTCCTCGGGAAAAATTACGGCCGTAGTTTCGCCTTGCTTTCAGCCGTTCGCAGTACCAGCACAGCAAGGCCGTTTTAGTTAATGTTACAAGGCTAGATCAGTCAATCATCCAGACTGTTGCCCGTGCAACTACTGAAAAGGCTGCTGCCCCTCTTCAGGAACCACATGTTTGTCTGGCCTCTCAACAGATACCCCTCCGTTGGGGTTACACCTACGGTACGGCCATCTGTATCGCTGAGGCACGCAAGCTTCCCCACCAACGGCAAGGTCCATGGTTCATGGGGGGGCCTAAATGATTACAGATTACATTAATCATGTGCCGTGGAGTGTGGTCTCTGGGGTGTGGAAAAAAGTCAAGATGTACTTACAATTTAAGTGTAATACAGTGAAAGGACTAATTTTACAGGATCCAAAGAAAAGTCAATTATATGTCCATTCACAGCTGTTTGAAAGAAATAATTTTTTATTTTAATATTTTTTAGTGGCATGTATACATTTTAACCATATTCTGAGGCTGTGTTATTTTGAATTCAAAACTCTAAATAAAAATCGTTGTGGTTTGTTTTCTCAGCATTAAAACCTGGTCGTAATAACTGGTCCCGAAATGTTTTCCTGCTTTAGTGACTATCGCAGACTGGGAAGCAATTAAATTGCATTTTTGTTAGGTTGTGTATGCTTGCTTCTTTGATATAGTTCTACCAACTGTACTGGTTTTTCGTTCAAGGCAGCGATAACAACTCTTGTTAGAAACACAGTGCGTTTCGGAGCATGAGTTTACAAACATTTATTGTTCTTGTGTTAACTGTTGTCAAAGGATTAACTCTAGATTTGATGCTCTGTCTGATCAAAGTGCAATAGATTTTTGTTGTATACAAGTGCAAACACATTATCATCAGATACGTCACAGGTGAAGCATCGAAACAATGTTAGGAACACACTATTGGTGCTAGAGCTGAAAACTCCCCACATTGGGGCACGGGGACTGTGGGCAACATTAATATCCCAGGTGGGTTACATCCAGCTCAAATGACAGTAAACTTTGAAAACACGTTGGCTAAGCCTCTGCCTTTAGCAAGAGTGAAGATATCTACATGTCTACCTACAGGTTGCGTGAAGACATTTGCATCTACATACATACTCTGTAAGCCACTGCATGGTGCATACTGGTGGGTAACTTGTACACACACACACACACACACACACACACACACACACACACACACACAGAATTTCATCCATCAATTGTTTTGGGTGACTTGACATTCTTTTTCTTGTTCCTCTGCACTTCTCTCATCATGCACTGAGCAACCTGGATGCAATTGGATATCCTTGTTTGACTACGTAATGTTAAACATTTGTAAACTAGTTGTTCAGCCACCTACAATTGGAAAGTGGTAAGATAGATTTGTATTGCTGAGTGCTGGCTGGCGGGTGGAGGGTGCAGCATGGCTGACCTAGAGAAGCGACCGTTACTGCCCTGCCTGGTTATAAAAGTGGTCAGTTTGGGCAGATACGGCTAGATCCCAGTGCAGGGATGGTTTGGACGGCAATTCCTCAAATGGTTAGGGTGCAGGAGGTGAACCAGAAATGGCAAAATTTAAGATAGTCTTAAATAAGGCTGCTTGCAGCTCGTAGAATTTCAGTAATGAAGCACAGTTAACTAAATCTGAGTACATCTGTGATCTCAGAAAATTGAGGCCCATCCAATGAGACAATGTCTTCAATATTTTAAAAACTACAGAAGTTAATATTTTTACAATGACTAAATGTTTTCATGTTGAACCTTAGAACGTACGATACCCCCACATTGGTTATTTCAGGTAACTGGAAGAACTGTACTGCAGCTTCCAGGAAAGAAAACCATATGTTTCTGTTTGAACACAAAAAATTTTGGCTTAACTGAAACTGTACAATTCTTGAAGGTAGCCTTAAGGCTTCTTGATAGAACTGTATACAACTTCTCAAGTTTTGTTCTTTCTAAAGAAGTTAGAACTTCTATGGTATTCTCAACAGCAGTTACAAAGAACTGATTTTATTTCTTGTGTTCCAACATATCCTTGAGTTCATCTTCTGGATCAAGATACTTCTTCAAAACTTTGGAACAGTCCTCTCCGAGCGATTTAAACTAGCTTTTGGTGGCAGGCGAGTTGTGGATTAATTTTCCTATTGTATGTCATAAAGAAAGCTAGCCAGTTGTAATGTGTCTCAATATCTCCACCCATTCAACATCTAGACATATATTTTCAGAATAACATCTTCTGTGTCTGTATCAAAGTAATGTTTCATGCCTCGTATTATGGGCAATATGAGCTGACAAATTTGACTTCAGTTTCCCCAGTGTATTCTCATAAATCCTCGACTTTGTATTGTCACCGTCCAACTTTCATTTGTGATAGAATAGGTACTGTAAAATTAATAGTTGTACTGTGACAAAACTTTGTTACAGATTGCCTCTTCCACCTGCTCTGCGTTCGCTCTACAATAAAGATGAACAAGAAAGAACAGATGATGATCCATCGCTTCATGAAGGACGAGTTAGATCCTTTCCACATGAAAGAGGAAACTGGGTGACATTTGTATATATACCATGTAATAAATAATTTGTATCTCGTGTAAATGAACTTGCTATGTGTTACATAGTTTTCTGAAACTTCTAACGAAATACATGAACATTGCAGGTGATCCATCGCCTTTACTACATACTTTGCTGGAGGTATTTTGTAATCTGTTGGAGAGCATAGCTGTACTTAAACCTGTCAGCGACTTACACATAAGCCTCACCCAAACAGTTGTACTGCGGCATCACTGGATTGACCCCTTTGTGGACTCTGTTTCTGAGAAAGTAAAAGAGTTGCCAAGGTAAAATACACAAACTGTTCTGTGCAGATTCATCTGTTTACTGGGCTGTCAAATAAGTATTCAAATGTTTCCAAATTGCAGGTTTCGTATAACATTTGATTCAGTGAATGTGTATTGTAATGAAGCAAAAACCAGAACATTTATTGGGCTGACAGTTTCTTCTGGGGCAGATGCGCTGATGAGTGCAATAAGAGTGTTAGATGAGTGTCTTTCTGAATTCAAGTTACCTGCCTTCTATGAGGTAAGAATCATAATTATCTCTAAAAAAGAAAATATTGTACTTGATACAGAATTGAGGTTGCGTTAAGTGTGCACACAATTAGCATGTAGGTAAGGCATGCACAGATTGAAATTGTGTTCCAGACTAGCATCAATTGCCATTATTTCAGCAGTTGGTAGTTATCTGCTTCTTGCCTGTTCTGTTCTTAAAATGTACTCGTAATAAGTGCCTATGTTTCTTTGTAACAGATTTGAAGTACATCATATGTTGGCACAAGTTTTATCAGTGAAATACTGTCATAATTATATATTCTGGTTAGTTTTGCTGGTTCTGTAAGCAGTTAAGGTGCCATTTATGAGTGATTTTGAGTACTGAAAATGTTTTTTAGCAGTGTTGCAAAAGCAGAATTTAATTTTCTCAGGCAAGAACTGTCAATATTGCAGCAATTATTTTGAGATTTTTAAATTCTGTAGGAGATTCCAAATAGCAGAATTAAGCTCATAAAGGAAATTGACAATGTTTTCAAAGATCTGATGGCCAGATGAGATATGAACACTACTCCTGCAGAATACTAGTCCAGTGCCTTAACCCGTCCCCAGGGGGCTTGTGGTTCTATTGTGAGTTTGTACGTGGCCTTGAGCTATTGCAGTCCATTCTTCCTTCCCGGGCTGCATTTCCTTCCATGTCCTTCCTCCTCCCGCTGTGCTCCTCCTCCTCCTCCTCCTCCTCCTCCTCCTCTTCTCTCAGTGTTCTTACTCATATCAATCTTGCTATCCACCTGGTTTCCACGCAGTTTTGTTCCCCTTACCTTTTCTCTGTCATCCTTCTGATTAGGCATTTTTGGTCCCACTTTGGGGTTTGACCTTCACTTCTAAATTTTCTCTGTAGTATGAGCCATTTGGGGAAGAACTCCCTCCCTAGTGTCTAAGGTATGGGTTCCTCTTCCCCCTTCCTTCCCTGCTATAGCACCCTCCGCCACTCTGGGCCATTAGCACGTGTAGCCAGTCAGTATGATGGGGCTGTTATGTACCCATCTGGGTAAGCCATCTGACAACACAGGGATCACACTTCTGATACTTGAGCTGTTGCAGCCTCATATATTCGTAGGAGTGGTTGCTTCTTATTCCAGAGCATCAGAACTCCTGGCAGCAGCAGCCGTGCCAGATGGCCCTTGCTGTGACTGCGTGATACCCAAGGGGAGAGCCCCTGATCAGAGTGGGTGGTATCAGGGCGAATGCTTTGCATATGAAGCACATCAAGCTCCAAAAATCAGACCATTCTCCTACGACCATCTCTTCAAGTGGTAATGAATCACTGAAAGATGCTGCATCCTGGAAGGCGGGCCAGGCTCACCAGTGTGGGCTGAAACACTTTCTCCACTACCTGGTCTGTACTAGAACGAGAGGGACACATTCATTTCCACAAAGCCATTACTTTTTGTGGAAAATATCAAAGACAAGTTTGGCAAAGTGGAGTCTCTCACTAAGAAGTGGATGGTTTTCCTGTTGACAAGAACTTCCCATCCAATATGCAGCTCTTCTTGCTTGTGATTATGTTGGTGACGTCCCGGTGACTGCGATCCAGGTAGTCAGTTTTCATAGGGAACTCGTCCTCCAAACTGAAGAACTGTGGACCAATCTGGAACAAAGGGGTGTTCCTTCTGTTTAGCATGTGCAGGAAGGTCATAAGGCTAACCCCAAGGACACTGGCGTCTTTATTGTTGTTTTCAAGGGAGATACGTTCCCAGAGAAGGTCAAGGTTATGTGTGGTCAGTGTGATGTGAAGCCATACGTCCCGCCACTCAGAGGTTCTTTCGGTTCTTGCATTTCAGGCACATATCTCCCCAATGTACAGTGGACTGTCTGTTTGGTGATTGTTGACACCCACCATCAGATGGGTTTACTGGCTGAGCTCCACTTCACTTCTCTCTGCTGTGACTTCAATCCCCCCCTCCTTGTCCTCTTCCCCACATGCTCTCTTGACCACCTCCCCTTGGTTGGTTCTTCGGCCGTGGGTTTGGATGGATCTCTTCCGGGTTTTGAAAGCCTCCATTGCTCAGATGGTGTTCTGTTGTTTGTTCCGAACATTCTTACAGGAGTTTCAGGATGGCATTGTTTTTTACACTGATGGCTCTAAATCCACTGATCATGAGGGTTATGCCTTCACGTTTTCTGTTGGCGTGGAACACCTCTTGTCTGCCACAAGTGGAGTATTTACATTCAACGTTCCTCCCTCACACAAATTTTGTTATGTATGGACTCAATGAATGGCCTTCAGGCTATCGCTTGGTGTTTTTCCTGCCATCCCTTGGTCTCTGCCATCCACATCAATCACTGTGCTTGGTGGTGCTCCTTGTTTGGTAAACTTCCTTTGTGTCTCTTGCCACATTGGTATTCCAGGTGATGAACTTGCTGATCATTTGGCAGGGGGGAGGGGGCAGGGCAGTAGCCACCTACCCTCCGTTCGCTGTAACCCCTTCAGAGGTGGATTTGCGGCTTTACGTCAAATCCTCTATTGCTCAATCTGGGCTGAATCTTGTGAGGCTCCCCTCCTCCCCCTCTTCCAACCCCAACCCTGTATAATAAACTTTACGCCATCAAGGAGACTCTTCTCATGTGGTATTCTTCCCTCTGCCTCTCCCAGTGAGAGTCCACCATCCTCTACCATCTTGATATTGGCCATACTGGGTTGACCCATGGGTTTTTACTATGCAATGAGCCATCCCTCTCTTTTTCTAGTTGTGTGTCTCCGATCATGGTGATCCATATTTTGCTGGATTTCCCTTCCTTTTGGCCCTTTGCACTAAATATGCCACCCCACCTTCCTTGTTTCTGGTGTTAGCAGATGGCCGTGCATGGTTATGTCTGTCCTCAATTTTCTTTGTGAAAGTGGTTCATATTCTCAGGTATAAGTCCTTGAATTTTGCTCTGGAAATTGTCTCTCCTCTGTTAGTGTAGATGTTTAATGAAGGCCTTGACCTTGCTCCATACCAGCCAGGCTCTCCTCACCTTTTCTCTACATTTTGTATGGTCTGTAGAGCGGTTGTTTGTCCCCTTTCCTTTTGTCTTCTTCCCTGATGTCATTCTCGTTATATTGTGTTAGTGGTATGGTAAGGTGTTCGTGTTGGTGCCCCACCATGTGTGGTGGTTCTTGGACACCCCAGTCTAATGTTTCCACCTACCCCCTCCCGCTGCTTCCTTTTCATGCTGCTCTGAAATCCTGTTTTTTTTTGCGTGATATCCCTTCCCATTGACTGGATTGTGCTGTTTGGTCTCTCTCTCTCACACACCCACACACACACACACACACACACACACACAGTGTGAAACTGGAACTACTCTGCAGGTCGTGATGATGGAAAACGTGTAAAATGAGATTTGGAAACTAATTAAAAAAACTTAATCTCATGCTGAGTATCAGAAAGCACATAATCGCTACACCTTGGTGGAGTGAGATGTATGTAGATCAAATGTTGGTGTATGGCACTATGAAAACTCATAGGCCCTACCTACAAACTATTCCACAGGATCTACTGAACTGAGGAAGCACAAGTTAGGTCAGAAATTGATGGCACTATATTTAAGACCACGTGGGCAGTCATACATAAGTGGTTGATTAAATGGCTATAGTGAAAATCCACCATATCTCAAGGAATAGTTGATTGCTGAATCAGTTAGTGCCCAAAATCTCATTGGTGTACTTGGCAGTTTTAGCAGTTTTGTAAATCATTCTTGTTTATCAACAATATTATGGAAAGGATTGGATT
The DNA here is from genome assembly GCF_023898315.1 of Schistocerca nitens. Taxonomy (NCBI): domain Eukaryota; kingdom Metazoa; phylum Arthropoda; class Insecta; order Orthoptera; family Acrididae; genus Schistocerca; species Schistocerca nitens. The sequence continues at coordinate 922,489,613 of NC_064617.1, read as the reverse complement.
GCTACTCATCACATAGACAGCATTGAGTCGCAGACTGACGCCATGGAAGGACTGCTAAACATTTAAGCTTTCAGTCAAAAAACTCCTCCTTTGGAAGTAGAAAAAACACACAAGCACAAGTCACAAACACATGGTCACAGAAATTGTTTACTATTTCAAAGTCTGTGTCACATTGCCTCGTAAGTCCAAATTAGTAAAAAAAAAGTGTTTGTAAATTTTACTTTTTGGGTATGTTGCAAGCTTAATTAAAAAAAAAAAAAATATTTAGTTCATCAAAATCGTTCAATAGCTGTTCTGCTCTTCTGTGTAATTTATATTGACATTAAGCCAGTCATTGTCATCAGTAGCCTCAAATACATAGACACATTAACTGGACGTACAACTTCATTGTTAATTGGTATTATTTATTTTCTCGTATATTGGTTATATATTATTTTACCTCCCCCCCCATGAACCATGGACCTTGCCGTTGGTGGCAAGGCTTGCGTGCCTCAGCGATACAGATAGCCATACCATAGGTGCAACCACAACGGAGGGGTATCTATTGAGAGGCCAGACAAATGCGTGGTTCCTGAAGAGGGGCAGCAGCCTTTTCAGTAGTTGCAGGGGCAACAGTCTGGATGATTGACTGATCTGGCCTTGTAACACTAACCAGAACGGCCTTGCTGTGCTGGTACTGCGAACGGCTGAAAGCAAGGGGAAACTGCAGCCGTAATTTTTCCCAAGGGCATGCAGCTTTACTGTATGGTTAATGATGATGGCGTGCTCTTGGGTAAAATATTCTGGAGGTAAAATAGTCCCCTATTCGGATCGCTGGGCGGGGACTACTCAAGAGGACGTCATCAGGAGAAAACTGGCATTCTACGGATCGGAGAGTGGAATGTCAGATCCCTTAATCGGGCAGGTAGGTTAGAAAATTTAAAAAGGCAAATGGATAGGTTAAAGTGAGATATAGTGGGAATTAGTGAAGTTCGGTGGCAGGAGGAACAAGACTTTTGGTCAGGCGAATACAGGGTTATAAATACAAAGTCAAATATGGGTAATGCAGGAGTAGGTTTAATAATGAATAAAAAAAATTGGAATGCGGGTAAGCTACTACAAACAGCATAGTGAACGCATTATTGTGGCCAAGATAGACACGAAGCCCACGCCTACTACAGTAGTACAAGTGTATATGCCAACTAGCTCTGCAGATGACGAAGAAATGTATGATGAGATAAAAGAAATTATTCAGATAGTGAAGGAAGACAAAAATTTAATAGTCATGGGTGACTGGAACTCGGTAGTAGGAAAAGGGAGAGAAGGAAACATAGTAGGTGAATATGGATTGGGGCTAAGAATTGAAAGAGGAAGCCCCCTGGTAGAATTTTGCGCAGAGCATAACTTAATCATAGCTAACACTTGGTTTAAGAATCATGAAAGAAGGTTGTATACATGGAGAACCCTGGAGATACTAAAAGGTATCAGATAGATTATATAATGGTAAGACAGAGATTTAGGAACCAGGTTTTAAATTGTAAGACATTTCCAGGGGCAGATTTGGACTCTGACCACAATATACTGGTTATGAACTGTAGATTAAAACTGAAGAAACTGCAAAAAGATGGGAATTTAAGGAGATGGGACCTGGATAAACTGACTAAACCAGAGGTTGTACAGAGTTTCAGGGAGAGTGTAAGGGAACAAATGGCAAGAATGGGGGAAAGAAATACAGTAGAAGAAGAATGGGTAGCTCTGAGGGATGAAGTAGTGAAGGCAGCAGAGGATCAAGTAGGTAAAAAAAGAGGGCTAGTAGAAATCCTTGGGTAACAAAAGAAATATTGAATTTAATTGATGGAAGGAGAAAATATAAAAATGCAGTAAATGAAGCAGGCAAAAAGGAATACAAATGTCTCAAAAATGAGATCGACAGGAAGTGCAAAATGGCTAAGCAGGGATGGCTAGAGGATAAATGTAAGGATGTAGAGGCTTATCTCACTAGGGGTAAGATGGATACTGCCTACAGGAAAATTAAAGAGACCTTTGGAGAAAGGAGAACCACTTGCATGAATATCAAGAACTTTGATGGAAACCCAGTTCTAAGCAAAGAAGGGAAAGCAGAAAGGTGGAAGGAGTATATAGAGGTTCTATACAAGGGCGATGTACTTGAGGACAATATTATGGAAATGGAAGAGGATGTAGATGAAGATGAAATGGGAGATATGATACTGTGTGAAGATTTTGACAGAGCACTGAAAGACCTGAGTCAAAACAAGGCCCCGGGAGTAGACAACATTCCATTAGAACTACTGACGGCCTTGGGAGAGCCAGTCCTGACAAAACTCTACCATCTGGTGAGCAAAATGTATGAGACAGGCGAAATACCCTCAGACTTCAAGAAGAATATAATAATTCCAATTCCAAAGAAAGCAGGTGTTGACAGATGTGAAAATTACCGAACAATCAGTTTAATAAGTCACGGCTGCAAAATACTAATGCGAATTCTTTACAGACGATTGGAAAAACTGGTAGAAGCCGACCTTGGGGAAGATCAGTTTGGATTCCATAGAAATATTGGAACACGTGAGGCAATACTGAACCTACAACTTATCTTAGAAGCTAGATTAAGGAAAGGCAAACCTACGTTTCTAGCATTTGTAGACTTAGAGAAAGCTTTTGACAATGTTGACTGGAATACTCTTTCAAATTCTGAAGATGGCAGGGGTAAAATATAGGGAGCGAAAGGCTATTTATAGTTTGTATAGAAACCAAATGGCAGTTATAAGAGTTGAGGGGCATGAAAGGGAAGCAGTGGTTGGGAAGGGAGTGAGACAGGGCTGTAGTCTATCCCCGATGTTATTCAATCTGTATATTGAGCAAGGTGTGAAGGAAACAAAATAAAAATTCGGAGTAGGTATTAAAATTCATGGAAAAGAAATAAAAACTTTGAGGTTTGCCGATGACATTGTAATTCTGTCAGAGACAGCAAAGGACTTGGAAGAGCAGTTGAACGGAATGGATAGTGTCTTGAAAGGAGGATATAAAATGAACATAAACAAAAGCAAAACGAGGATAATGGAATGTAGTCGAATTAAATTGGGTGATGCTGAGGGAATTAGACTAGGAAATGAGACACTTAAAGTAGTAAAGGAGTTTTGCTATTTAGGGAGTAAAAGAACTGATGATGGTCGAAGTAGAGAGGATATAAAATGTAGACTGGCAATGGCAAGAAAATCGTTTCTGAAGAAGAGAAATTTGTTAACATCGAGTCGTTTCTGAAAGTATTTGTATGGAGTGCAGCCATGTATGGAAGTGAAACATGGACGATAACTAGTATGGACAAGAAGAGAATAGAAGCTTTTGAAATGTGGTGCTACAGAAGAATGATGAAGATTAGATGGGTAGATCACATAACTAATGAGGAGGTGTTGAATAGGATTGGGGAGAAGAGAAGTTTGTGGCACAACTTGACTAGAAGAAGCGATCGGTTGGTAGGACATGTTCTGAGGCATCAAGGGATCACCAATTTAGTATTGGAGGGCAGCATGGAGGGTAAAAATCATAGAGGGAGACAAAGAGATGAATACACCAAGCAGATTCAGAAGGATGTAGGCTGCAGTTGGTACTGGGAGATGAAGAAGCTTGCACAGGATAGAGCAGCATGGAGAGCTGCATCAAACCAGACTCAGGACTGGAGACCACAACAACAACAACATATTATTTTACCCTTTTCCTAATTGAAATTGAAGCCTACCTTTAAATTCCCTCTATTAAGATCTGCAGTTAATTGTTGAAATGCATCCACACTGTAAGAAATAGTACAGTCCAATTAATGTAGGAAAGGTGATTCGTTTTGCATTGACACACATTCCTTCATTTTCACAGTCATGGATTTGAAAACTTCCTTTAGGACTGTTGATGATAGTTGTGGTGATATGGAATCTCCTTGGCTGATTCCTTATTGTACTCATAATTGAAGATTAAAGATAACAGCTCTAGTAAAGATGTTGAGTTGCTAAAAGGCACATAAAATAACTGAAAATTTTGCTCATGCACACACACCCCTAGAAGGTGATTTAATGTCATTCAACATATGTCTTACTTTACACAGAGCTTATAGATCTTGGAAGTTACATAAAACCTTTAGCTACAGATACAGAGATACAGATACAAATCAGAGATGCTGTTTAGTGATCCCCACACAATTCATGTTCAGTTCTAAATTTTTCACTGCCATGAAGTAATATAATGGCAGTTGTAGCATTGACATAATAGTCTTTAGTACATTCACATGAACAATGTAACGGATTCCATTGATCTGCTGTGTAAATGCAGAAGCACACAATGGCATAGCCAATTGTTATTGCTTATTATGTGATTATCTGTGTAGGAAAGCAGATCTTGAGTCAAGGCTTGGATTAATAGAAGTGGGCAGTGTTTCATAAAACAATTTTTCAACAAGAAATTAATAATTGCTCCCTTTGAAAGTAGTGTATGAAACTGGAGATTTAATTTTAAGAGCTTGCAGCCATTGCACCAGTTGCAGATTCACTGCAGGTGTCCCTGCATTTCGCCACAGTCTTTCGGGACTGCAAGCTTCCCATAGACCAGTTGTGCAGTATTTCATTACTTTGCAGTCATGCAGAATTTACTCCTTTCACATACCTCGTTTTACTACTCCGGTATGAGTCATTTACATGATATTGTTTCTACAGTGATGTTGCATGCAGTCATTATCTTGTTTCTCAAGGGCTATTAGCACAGATTTCATCATAACTTAGTAAAGGATTTCCCAAAACATAAGAATTGCAAGCAGATCGGTAATTTGTATTCATTGCTTCATACTATAAATACAGTCGTGAATTGCCAACTACTTCCGTTGCCTGTTAAAAATCTAATGTTTTTCCTATACAGTTGATGTTTTCAGAGAATATTTTCAAAAATGGTTCAAATGGCTCTGAGCACTATGGGACTTAACATCTATGGTCATCAGTCCCCTAGAACTCAGAACTACTTAAACCTAACTAACCTAAGGACAGCACACAACACCCAGCCATCACGAGGCAGAGAAAATCCCTGACCCCGCCGGGAATCGAACCCGGGAACCCGGGCGTGGGAAGCGAGAACGCTACCGCACGACCACGAGATGCGGGCAGAGAATATTTTGTACATTATGATTGGATGGCTGATAGATCTTTCCTGTGAAGTAAAAGAATTAAAGCATTGTTCAGTTTTCGAAAACTGCCTTCCTCTACAGACTGACTGTAAATAATTTTGGAAATTCATTTTGTTTACTTTTATTCCAGTTTTAACAATCTCTGTTAAGACACCATTCTTGCTTGGGCACCTTTCTATATTAATCCTCTGAACTGCTCTATACATTTCTAATAGCATTACTTGTAAAACATCATTACTTGTAATTTTAACAATCTGTGTTTTTGGTTTTTGAACTATGGAAACAGTGAAAATATTTTGGGATGCGTATAAAATGTTCTCTTGTGTAGGTACACACTAGTTGTAATCTTTAGTGAGAGAAGATTATTTTGTTTTCTCCATAGTCTTTTGTTTTTAATTGTTTCTTTTTGTTATGTTTGGATTGTTTTTCTTACAGCTTCTTAGACATTCATGGATATGTTTGTTTAATTCAGCATATTCTGTCATGTTCCTATTATCATTTGCTTGAACCTCTTGCCATATGTTTGTTCAATTTGTTTTTTCATTGTTTTCTGTTTGCTCACTTTATATATGTAATAGTTTCAGTATTTGCACAAATATCTCTGCTAATTAATTGTACCTTTCATGTATGCCTGTATAACCTTCATTTTCTATAAAACTGAACAAGGCTCTCAGTGGCACCAAAGTTAGTGTCCACTCCCTCATGAACAAGACTGGAACTCAAGTAGAGAGTAGCAAAGCAAAAGCAGAAATGATTAACTCAGTTTTCGAATTTTCTATAAAAAGAAAAACTCAGGAGCATTGCCCCAACTTAATTCTCGTACAACTAAAAATATGTGTGAAATAGATATTAATGTCAATACCATTGAGAAACAGCTGAAATTGTTAAAATTGAACAAAGCCCCCAGGCTCAATGAAATCCCTATCAGATCCTATATCCAGTTTGCAGCTGAGTTAGTCCCTCTGTTGATTGCATTTTATTGTAGACTCATCAAACTGTGCCGAGTAGTTGGAAGAAAGCACAGGTCACACCAGTCTACAAGAAGGGTAGCAGAAGTGATCCACAAAACTACCACCCAATATCCTTGACATCCATTTGTTGTAAAATTTTAAAACATATTCTGAGCTCCAATGTACTAAGATATCTCGAACAGAATGTCCTCCTCCTTGCCAACCAGCCTGGACTTCAAAAACATAGAATGTGTGAAACACATCTTGCACCTTTCTCACATGACATCCTGAAAGCCATGCACATCAGTGATTGACAGAGTATAGACGTAGATGGTGATGTTGCTTAATTTAAGTTGGCATAGTCACTTGTTTAATTGTTGAAAGCTAAGGGATTATCCACTATTGACTTGCTGTGCCTTGTGTTGGATCACCTGTAGGAACATCACAGCTACGGTTTTGCGAACTTGTGATCCCTGTCCTGTGATCAGAGAGTGGCTTTCAACTAATTTAAATACTTCTATGTTGTAGATGGTGTTTCAGTTGAGTGTACAAACAGAATTTGTCAAATAAATGTAATGTTGTTATTGCAGTGATTTCATTCATTTACATTACTGAAACTGCAACATGTTTCTTCCAACCTTACTTTCTCAATACTTGGTAGAAAGTCCATTTTCTGAGCTATCTTGCTTATATGTAATGAGTATATTCATATACTAACCTCTTCATTACAGCGTTCCTCACTGTACATCATTGCTCCTCATAATGACCTACATCCTTCCTCAAAGCACAAACACTCAGGGTATCTTTCCAATGGGTCATCAGGTGTGTTTTCTCTGGTGTTTCAGCAGGTATTTGCAGTTCAGTTTTTGCAATGTGTAGCTAGAGTAACCCGAACAAATACTGCTCATCAGGTCTTTCCTGCGTAGCCCTGTGTTGATAGAAAACATTGATTTGTTTCCCGTTATGACCAAAATGATTTTTAAAGTGGAATGTTATGTGCCCATTCTATTGAGCAGTCCTAAATTAGTCTAGTGTGACCAGTACTCTAGCAGCAACAGCACCAAGCAGATCTGTGGTGACTGATACTGCCATGCAGCAGTGCTGTTTAGTCACGGTTGGGTTATTGGTTGTTCTCCATATTTTACTGACCCTTTTAATGCATATTGATAAAACAAACAATCGCTGCACTAATATAGGACTGTTGAATTGAATGGGTGTGTAAAATTCTACTTTAAAAATCATTTTTCTCATAACAAAACACACTTTCTAGTGACACTGAGCATCATGTGAAAGGCTTGATGAACAGTATTTGTTTCAGCTAACTCTATCTACAGATTGCAAAAGTGAAAATGCAGATATCTGTCAAAACAGCAGAGAAAATGCACTGATGGCCCTTAGAAGAGTCTCCCTATATGTTTGACCATCAGTTGCCACATCTTCCACTGATGTTACTAACACAGCTTCATTACAACAGTTTTCAAAAGATTAATCCCTTTTCATTGTTACACAGTATCTTTTGTTACTACATTAACTCTTCACATTTCCTCCATAATTGTTCCAAACTTTACCACTACTACAACATTAAATTAGAACAAAAGTCATTATAACATAACTTCATGACAGGCAATACATATTTATTTATATTGTCATATATCAGATTATTTATGCATTCAACATTATTATACTCTGTGTTTACTATGCAAGTAAATCTGATCTTTTGAGGTAAAGTAAATTTTTCATATTTAAAGAGACTCATATGGAACAAATTTCTCCTCACATCAGTAGTATCTTTCACTTATGAACTTTCACATCTGCTGTTTCGTAGATATTACAGTTCCAGTTGCTTTTACTAATCTTATTTGACCAATAAAAGTGTAGATTGCTGACCCTCTGATTACAATTAACTTTTACCATATGGAACTTGTGCTTGCTAAGTACATCACAATTAGGCATGTAAATAGGCCTATCCATATAGCATATGATGTCAGAGCTGACAAACAAAACATAAATGAAGTAAGTTTATATACTAGTAGGCTCATGAACATAAGCCTGGGGAAAGAAATACCAGGTTAACATATGTTTATTTTCCAAATTATACACTGCTAGTTGTCTTACTCCTTATATCTATTGTTTTTTTTATCAAAAAAACATTGTAAGAGAAATCACACCTATTTACATCTATATGCTGTCCCTTACTGCCTGGCAATCAATAGTCTTTACAACCTGAGGAAATTTACACCACCTATCCATCCAATCTACTGTTAACATCTCTGGTTACTTAACCCTAGAGCAGGCGTGCCATTTTTCATAACAAGTGGGTGCATGGTGTACTTTGTACACGTGCAAAGAGTAGCTGCTTTTATGTTGCCAAGGTAAACATCTATTAGGAAAATCACAGTTTAATATCAGTTTAACTAAACAATGATTAAATAAAGTTAAACATTATGAGGGAGAGCCCTGTTTAACTAAACAATGAAATAAAATTTCATTATACCACTCTGTTGCCACAGATGGGTGTTACCCCACAGTAAGGGCCCACTTGAAATATTAAACAGCACAGCATCAGATACCAGCTAACCGCTTATTTGATTACTATTTATCTTGTAGACAACTGCTTGCTCGTAATCGGGGTCATTTTATTGCACAGAGTGGAAATTTTTTTTCTCGCATAGCTCCCTGTATGTTTCATATTATTGTTGCTCCCTTCAACGTATGACGACAAAATTTATCACTGTGCTCATTTTTCCTGCGTGCGCCATTTGAGAGTTTAGCAGTAGAGAGACAGCTTGAAGGTGGTTCATTGAACCCTCTGCCAGGCTCTTTATTGTGAATAGCAGAGTAATCATGTAGATGTAGGTGCAACCACAATGGAGGGGTATCTGTTGAGAGGCCAGACAAACGTGTGATTCCTGAAGGGGCAGTCGTCTTTTCAGTAGTTGCAGGGGGCAACAGTCTGGATGATTGTCTGATCTAGTCTGGTAACACCAGCCAATATGGCTTTTCTGTTCTGATACTGTGAATGACTGTGAAAACAAGGAAGAAACTGCAGCAGTTATTTTTCCTGAAGGAATGCAGCTCTACTGTATGGTTAGATGATGGCGGCTTCCTCTTGGGTAAAGCATTCCGGAGGTATAATGGCCCCCATTTGTATCTCCAGGTGGAGACTAATCAGGAGGATATAGATATCAGTAAAAAGAAAATGTGCATTCTGTGGGTCAGATTGTGGAATGTTATACCCCTTAAATGGGTAGGTAGGTGAAAAAATTCAAAAAGGGAAATGGATAAGTTGAAGTTAAGTAAAGTGAGAATTAGTGAAGTTTAGTGGGAGGAGGAACAGGACTTCTGGTTGGGTGAGTAAAGGGTTATAAATACAACATCAAGTAGGGTTAATGCAGCAGTAGGTAGAATGGCGAATAAGAAAATAAAAATGTGGGAAATATACTATGAACAGCTTAGTGAATGCATTATCATAGCCAAGATAGACATGCAACCAACACCCACAGCAAACTAGCTTTGCAGATAATGAAGAGATTGAAGAAATGTGTGCTGAGATAAAACAAATTATTCAGATAGTTGAGGGAAACGAAAATCTAATTGCCGGGTAGAATTTTGCACAGAGCATAATTTAATCATCACTAACACTTGGTTTAAGAATCGTGAAAGAAAGCTGTATAGGTGGAAAGGACCTGGAGCCACCAGAAGGTTTCTGATTGATTATATAATGGTAGGACAGATTTTGGAACCAGATTGTGAATTGTAAGGCATTTCCAGGGGCAGATGTGGACTCTGACCACAATTTATTAGTTATTAACTGTAGATTAAAACTGAAGAAATTGCAAAAGGTAGAAAATTAAAAAGAATGGGACTGTGGATAAATTCAAAGGATGCAGAGAGTCGAGGGAGCATTGGGCAATGATTGACTGAAATAGTACAGTAGATGATGAATGAATGGGTAGCCTTGAGAGATGAAATAGTGAAAGCAGCAGAGTATCAAATAGATAAATAGACAAGACTAGTAGAAATACTTGTGTATTACAGGGGACATTGCATTTAGTTGATGAAAAGAGAAAATATAAAAATTCATCAAGTGAAGCAGGGGAAAGGAATTAAAAATGTCCAAAAAATGGGATTGACAGAATATGTGAAAAGGTGAAGCAAGAATTGCCAGAAGACAAATGGTATGGTATAGAAGCATACACAACTAAGGGAAAGATAGATATTCCTTATAGGAGAATTTAAGATGCCTTTGTACAAAAGAGAAGCAGCTGTATGAATATCAGGATCTCAGATGGAAAACCAATACTAAGCAAAGAAGGGAAAGGTCAAAGGAGTATTATGTTGTCGTTGTTGTCGTCGTCTTCTTCACTCCGAAGACTGGTTTGAAGCAGCTGTCCTTGCTATTTTATCTTTTGCAAGCCTCTTCATCTCTGGATAACTACTGCAACCTACTTTCTGAATCTACTTACTGTATTTATCACTTGGTCTCCCTTTACAATTTTTACCACCCACACTTCCCTCCAGTACTAAACTGGTGAGCCCTTGATGTCCCAGAATGTGCCCTATCAATTGATCCTTCATTTGGTCAGGCTGTGCCACAAATTTCTTGCCTCCACAATTATATTCAATACCTCCTCATTAGTTGCATGATCGACCCATTAAATCTGCAGCATTCTTCTGTAGCACCACATCTCAAAAACTTCTTTTCTCTTTTTGTCTAAACTGTTTATTGTGTCGATGTTTCACTTCCATACATCTCTACGTTCCAGACAAATATCTTCAGGAAATGCTTCCCAATACTTGAATCTATATTTGATTTTAAGTTCTCTTCTTCAGAAATGCTGTTCTTGATATTGCCAGTCTACATTTTATATCTCCCCTATTTCTATTATTGGTTATTTTGCTGCTTAATAACAAAACTCGTGTACTACATTAAATGTGTAGTTTCCTAGCCTAATTCCATCAGCATCAACTGATTTAATTTGACTACATTCCATTAGCCTTGTTTTGCTTTTGTTGATGTTCATCATATACATACGTCAAAAAACGTTTTGCATCACCTCGGTTACAAGAGTTCTGGAACTCTCATGAAACCCACACATTGCATGTTGGACCACCATACAGCGAGACCTTCAGAGGTGGTGGTCCAGATTGCGTTACACACATGTACCTCTTATACCCAGTAGCACATCCTCTTGTATTGATGTATGCTTATATTCGTCGTGGCTTACTAGCTACAAGTTCATGAAGACACTGTTGCTCCAGATTGTCCCACTCCTCAATGGCAAATCGGCCTAGATCCCTCAGAGCAGTTGGTGGGTAATGTCATCCACAAACAGCCCTTTTAATCTATCCCAGGCATGTTAGACGAGCGATGTCGTTATCCTGAAGAAAGTCATTCTTAATATATGTACAATGGGGGCACAAATTGTTGTCCACGAAGACGAATTCCTCACCAATATGCTGCCGATGTGGTTGCACTATCTGTCTGAGGATGGCATTCACATATCGTACACATGACCACCAGCAGTGTACGTCGGCCACACATAATGCCACCCCAAAACAGCAGGGAACCTCAACCTTGCTGTACTCTGTGGACAGTGTGTCTAAGTTGTTCAACCTGACCGGATTGCCTCCAAACATGTCTCTGGCAATTGTCTGGTTGAAGGCGTATGCAACACTGATCGGAGAAGAGAACATGATGCCAATCCTGAGCGGTCCATTTGGCATGTTGTTGGGCCCATGTGTACTGCACTGCATGGTGTAATGGTTGCACAGATGGACCTCGCCATCGACATCAGGAGTTAAGTTGTGCATCATGCAGCCTATTGCACACAGTTTGAGTCCCAATACGAAGTCCTGTGGCTGCACAAAAAGCATTATTCAACATGGTTCCTCCGAGCCATAGTCCATAAGTAGCGGTCATCCAGTGCAGTAGTAGCCCTTAGGCAGCCTGAGTGGGGTATGTCATCAACAGTTCCTGTTTTTCTGCCGACACATGGACACTTCTCTTGTTGAGTGCCCTTCCTGGCACAAAGTAACAATGCGGAGGCAATCGAACCGCGGTATTGACCGTCTAGGCATGGTTGAACTACAGACAGTATGAGCGGTTCCTGGTGGAATGACTGGAACTGATCAGCTGTCAGACCCACTCAGTGTAATAGGTAGTGCTCAAGCATGGTTGTTTCCATCTTTGGGTGGGTTTAGTGACATCTCTGAACAAAGGGACTGAGTCTGTGATACAATATCCACAGTCAACGACTTATCTTCCCAAGTTCTGGGAAGCAGGGTGATGAAAAACTTTTTTTTATATGTTTGTATTCGTTTTGAGACACTATCCATTCGATTCAAATGCCCTTCCAAGTCCTTTGCTGTCTTTGACAGAATTACAATATCATTGGCAAACCTCGAAGTTTTTATTCTTTTTTTCGGAACTTTAATTTCTGCTCTGAATTTTTCTTTGGTTTCCTTCACAGTTTGTTCTATATAAGTATTTAATAACATCGGGGATAGGCTACAATCCTATCTCACTACCTTCTGCCTCCCTTTCATGCCCCTTGACTCTTAAAACTGCCATCTGGTTTCTGTTCTGGCTTTTTGCTCGCTGTAGTTTACCCCCGCTACCTTCAGAATCTTAAAGAGAGTATTCCAATCAACATCATCAAAAGCTTTTTCTAAGTCCACATATGCTATAAATGTAGGTTTGCCTTTCCTTAACCTACCTTCTATGAGAAGTCATAGGTTCAGTATTGCCTCATGTGTTCCTACATTTCTCGGGAATCCAAACTGATCTTCCCTGAGGTCTGCTGCTGCCAGTTTCCCATTCTTCTGTAGATAATTCATGTTAGTATTTTGTAGCCATCACTTATTGTCTTTTAATTGTGTCTGTCAGCAGCTTCACATGTCTTCTATAAGGTAAGTAGCAATCTATCTTTTCCTACATTGTTGACATTCTTACCTGGAGTTTCCATTGTTTGTTAGTTCAGTAATTTTCACACCGGTCAGCATCCACAGCTCGTGGTCTAGTGGCTAGTGCTGCAGCCTCCGGATCATGGGGTCCTGGTTTTGATTCCTGGCCAGGTTGGGGATTTTTCTCTCCTGGGGATTGGGTATTTGTGTTATCATCATCATCATTGTCATTCGTGACAGTGGCTCGATTGGATTGTGTACAAAATTGGACTGTGTAAAACTGGGGACTTTGTACAGGTGCTGATGACCCCTTAGTTGAGTGCCCCACAAACCAAACACCATCATCACACCTGTGAGCATCTGCTTTCTTTTGACTTGGAATTAATACAGTGTTCTTGAAGTCTGAGGGTATTTTGCCTCTCTCGTATATTTTGCACATCAGATGGACGAGTCAAGTTACCTTCCATTAGGAATGTGGAATGCACTCAATGACTGATATGACCTTCAAAACAATGGAACCCAACAATCAGTCGTCCTTTCCTTTCAGGCTTTATTAAAGCAAATCCAGATTTCGTGATGTGCCTAGCCATTATCAGTGCACTATTTCATAGTTTCAGTACATGTCCTAGAATGTCAGTCCCCTGTTGTTTGAGCTTTTACCAAGGCTGGGTCTCTCAATGCTATCAGTAGTTCTGACAGAATATTGTGTACTCCCAGGCCCTTGTTTCAACTTAGATCTTTCAGACTTTGTCAGATTCTTCTTGCAGTATTTTATCTCCAATCTCATCTTCAAATACGTCTGCTTTCCTTTCTGTAGTATTGCTTTCAAGTTCATCTCCCTTCCATAGATCTTCTATTCACTGCTTCCACCTTTCAGCTTTCCCTTCTTTGCATACGACAGGTTTACCATCTGAGCTCTTGATACTTGTACAGCTTCTTCTCTTTTCCTCAAAGGCCTCTTTAATTTGCCTGTAGGCGGTATCTATCTTTCCCCTAGTGAAATACGCTTCTAAATCCCTAAATTTGCCCTCAAGCAATTCTTTAGTAATTTTGCACTTCCTGTCACTCATTTTTTAAACGTTTGTATCCATTTTCACCAGCTTCATTCGGGGCATTCTTAAATTTTCTACTTTCATCGATTAAATTAAATCCCTATTGCTATCCAATGATTCCTATTAGGCCTTGCCTTTTTACCTATTTCATCCTCTGCTGCAAGCTGCCTTCACTATTTCATCTCTTAAAGCTACCCGTTTGTCTTCGTCTCTGTTCTTTCACGTGTTCTAGTAGACTGTTGTATAATGCTCCCTCTGAAGTTCTCAACAGCCTCTGGTTCAATTTATCCAGGTTCCATCTCCTTAAATTTCTACCTGTTTGCCGTTTTGTGGGTTTAATCTACAGTTCATGACCAATAGATTGTGGCCAGAGTCCACATCTGCCCCTGGAAATGCCTTACAATTTAAAATATGCTTCCTAAATCTCTGTCTAACCATTATATAATCAATTTGGAACCTTCCAGTGGCTCCACATCTCCTCCACATATACAGCCTTCTTTTATGATTCTTAAACCAAGTGTTTGCAGTGATAAAATTATGCTCTGTGCAAAATTCTACCAGGTGGTTTCTTCTTTCATTCCTTTTCTCCAGTCCATATTCGCCTACTATTTTTCCTAGTATCTAATTCTAGTTCCCCAGCACGGTTAAATTTTTATCTCTTTTAACTGTCTGAAAAATTTCTTTTACCTCATCATACATTTCTTCAATCTCCTCGTCTGCAGAGCTAGTAGTGTGGTAGGCATGGGCTTCATGTCTATCTTGGCTACGATAATGCATACACAATGCTGTTCATAGTAACTTACCCACATTCCTATTTCCTTATTAAACCTACTGCTACATTATCCCTATTTGATTTATTATTTATTATTGATTTAATCATGCGGGACACCCCATTGTGGCCGGTTACTGTGCCCCCACTGAGAGAATCTCTGCTATCGTAGACCAATACCTTCAACCTATTAACCAGAACCTATCCTTCTACAGAAAAGATACCAACTGTTTCCTCCACCGACTCTCCAGTTCCTGTCACTGTACCACATGGAGCCTGCTCATCACTGTTGATGCCACTTCCCTTTACACTAACATTCCTAATGCCCATGACCTTAGCTCTATTGAACACTACCTTTCCCAACACCCAATGGATTCCAAACCAACAACCTCCTTCCTAGTCCTTATGACCAACTATATTCTCATCCATGATTGCTTCTCCTTTGAAGGCATTACCTACAAACAAATCTGGGGTACGGCTATGGGCACCATCCTGCGCCAACCTATTCATGGTCCATCTAGAGGAATCCCCTAAAAACCCAGAATCCTAAACCCCTCAAATGTTTCAGATTCATTGATGACATCTTTGCAGTCTGGTTCGAGGGTGAGGACACTCTACCTACATTCCTCCAGAACCTTGACACCTTCTCCCCCATTTGCTGCATCTGGTCCTTCAAACCTACCAACCTCCAATAATACCTCCACTTAGACAGCTGCCACCCGTTCCACACCAAGAAGTCCATTCTGTACAGCCTGTGGTCGTCGGATCTAGAGTGAGAAGCAGTCCCTCTCGAAATATACCAAGGTTCTCGCTGAAGCCTTCACAGACAGTAATTATCCTCCGAACCTCATACAAAAACAAATCTGTCGTGCCTTATCTTTCCAGTCTCCCACCAAGCCCAAGTCCCACCGTCTGTCCACAGAGGAGCATTCCGCTAGTAACACAGTACCATTCAGGACTGGAGCAACGGAATCACATACTCTGCCAAGCATCTCGACTACCTCTCATCGTGCCTTGAAATGAGAAATGTCCTGCTCACTATCCTTCCCACCCATCCCACAGTGGTAATCTGCTATCCAGCGAACCTACACAGCATATTTGCCCACCCTTACACAACCCTGCTTCCAACCCCTTACCTCATGGCCCATACCCCTGTAATAGGCCTAATGCAAGACCTGTCCCATACGTCCTCTCACCACCACCTGCTCCAGTCCAGTCACAAACATCACCTATCCCATCAGATGAAGCCTGTCTGTGAAACCAGTCGTATGATCTACAAGCTAAGCTGCAACCACTGTGCTGAATTCTATGTGGGCATGACAACCAACACGTTCTCTCTCCGCATGAATGGCCACTGACAAATTGTGGTCAAGAATCAATTGGATCACCCTGTTGGTGTGCACGCTGCTAAACATGACATCCTTCATTTCAATGATGGAGTGACTGCTGTGTAGTGAGGTGGAGTGACTGTTGTGTAGTGCTGGAATGGGAACAGGGAATGGGCTGGATGAGTGAGGACAGTGCCTAACGAAGGTTGAGACCAGGAGGGTTACAGGAACGTAGGATGTATTGCAGGGTTGCAGGGAAAGTTCCCACGTGCGCAATTCAGAAAAGCTGGTGCTGGTGGGAATGATCCATATGGCACAGGTTATGAAGCAATGTAGGTTTGCTGGATGGCAGATTACCATTGTGGGAGGGGTGGGAAGGATAGTGAGCAGACATTTCTCATTTCAGGGCACGAAAAGAGGTAGTTGAGACCCTGGACGGAGAATGTGATTCCGTTGCTCCAGTCCTGGATGGTACTGAGTTACTAGGGGAATGCTCCTCAGTGGCCAGACAGTGAGACTTAGGGGTTGGTGGGATACTGGAAAGATAAGGCCTGGGAGATTTGTTTTTGTATGAGGTTAGGAGGATAATTACTGTCTGTGAAGGCTTCAGTGAGAACCTCAGTATATTTGGAGGGGGACCACTTCACACTGCAGATCAGACTACCACAGGCTGTACGGAAGGGATTTCTTGGTGTGGAACGGGTGGCAGCTCTCGAACTGGTGATATTGCTGGTGGTTAGTAGGTTTGATATGGACGGAGGTACTGATATCGCCTTCTTTGAGGTGGAGGTCAACATCTGGAAGATGGCTTGTTGTGTTGAGTTGGACCAGAAGCAAATGGGGGAAAAGTAGTTGAGATTCTGGAGGAGTGTGGGTAGTGTGTCCTCACCCTCGATCCAGATTGCAAAGATGACATCAATGAATCTGAACCAGATAAGGGGTTCAAGATTCTGGGTTTTTAAGGGATTCCACTCCACTCCATCCTGACCTTCCATGGTTATCCATTGCCTGAAAAGGTCAAGGTAATGGTCTGCCGGTGCGACGTTAAACCCTATTTTCCTCCCCTTATGCGGTGCTTCAAATGCTGAAAATGTGGGCACATGTCCTCTTGATGTAATGCCAGCCCCCACACGTCAGGAATACTAGCATCTCAGACGCAAACATTCCTTGTGCCCCTCCTCCAGTTCCTGTCAACTGCAGAGAGTACCACCCTGTTCACTGGACTGCGCCATTTATCAGTAGGAAAAGAAGATAGGCTGACCTACAGAGGCAAAAAAGAAATATGACAGTCTTAACCCTGTCGTCGTCGTCGTTGTGGTCTTCAGTCCTGAGACTGGTTTGATGCAGCTCTTAACCCTGTACACATGGGATTCTCATATGCTATGACTAGGACGACATCACCCTATATGAAAACAGCATCTCCAACAACTATACTTCTTAAAACTGGCCCCCAGTGCCATGAAACTATGCGTGTCCACTTGATCGTTGGGGACACTCCTCCTCCTGTTGCTCTAGTAACACCTACAATGAAGAGCCAAAGAAACTGGTACAGATGCCTAATATCGTGTAGGTCCCTTTCGAGGACGCAGAAGTGCTGTAACTCGATGTTGCATGGGCTTGACTAATGTTTGAAGTAGTGCTCAAGGGAATTGATGAATTGACACCATGAATCCTGCATGACTGTCCATAAACCTGTAATGACGAAAGGGAGTGGAGATCTCTTCAGAACTACATGTTGCAAGACATCCCAGATATGCTCAATAATGTTCATGTCTGGGGAGTTTGGTGGCCAGCAGAAGTGTGTTCCTAGAGCCACCCTGTAGCAATTGTGTCCTTGTGGGGTGTCACATTGTCCTGCTGGAACTGCCAAAGTCTGTCGGAATGCACAATGGACATGAATGGATGCAGGTAATCAGACAGTATACTTACACATGTGTCACCTGTCAGTTGTATCTTAATGTATCAGGTGTCCCATATTACTCAAACTGCACACGCCTCCCACCATTATAGAGCCTCCACCAGCTTGAACAATCCCCTGTTGACGAGCAGGGTCCATGGATTCATGAGGTTGTCTCCATACAAGTACATCTGCTCGACACCATTTGAAACGAGACTTGTCCAACCAGTCAACATGTTTCCAGTTATCAACAGTCCAATGCCAGTGTTGACAGGCCCAGGCGAGGCGTAAAGCTTTGTGTTGAGTGATCATCAAGGGTACATGAACGGATCTTCGACTCCGAAAGCCCATATCAATAATGTTTCTTTGAATGGTTCATGTGCAGACACTTGTTAATGGCCCAACATTGAAATCTGCAGCAATTTGCAGAAGGGTTGCACTTCTGTCATGTTGAACGATCCTCTTCAGTCATAAAGCAATGGAAAATTCAGGATACCACAAACAGAGCCAAGGTATGGCTATGGGCACCTGCATGTGACTTTCCTATGCCAACCTATTCATGGTCCATCTAGAGGAATCTCCTAAAAACCCAGAATCCTAAACCCCTCACCTGGTTCAGATTCATTGATGACATCTTTGCAATCTGGATCAATGGTGAGGACACACTATCCACATTCCTCCAGAATCTCAACTACTTTTCCCCCATTTGCTTCTGGTCCTACTCAACACAACAAGCCACCTTCCAGATGTTGACCTCCACCTCAAAGATGGCCACATCAGTACCTCCGTCCATATCAAACCTACTAACCACCAGCAATATCATCAGTTCGACAGCTGCCACCTGTTCCACACCAAGAAATCCCTTCCGCACAGCCTGTGGTCATCGGATCTGCAGTGAGAAGCGGTCCCTCTCGAAATATACCGAGGTTCTCACTGAAGCATTCACACACAGTAATTATCTTTCCAAGCTCATACAAAAACAAATTTCCCGTGCCTCATCTTTCCAATCTCCCACCAACCCCAAAGTCCCACCGTCTGGCCACAGAGGAGCATTCCCCTAGTAAATCAGTACCATCCAGGACTGGAGCAACGGAATCAGATTCTCCATCCAGGATCTCGACTACCTCTTGTCGTGCCCTGAAATGAGAAATGTCCTGCTCACTATCCTTCCCACCCCTCCAACAGTGGTAAGCTGCCATCCAGTGAACCTACCCAACATACTCACCTGTCCTTACAAAACCCTTGCTCCCAACCCCTTACCTCATGGTTCATACTCCTGTAATAAGCCTAACGCAAGACGTGTCCTATATGTCCCCCCCCCCCCCCCCCCCACCACCACCTGCTCCAGTCCAGTCACAAACATCGTCTATTCCATCAGAGGCATCCTATATGTGAAACCAGTCATGAATTCTATGTGGGCATGACAACAAACAAGCTGTCTCTCTGCATGAATGGCCACCGACAAACTGTCTTTAAAAACAAGTGGATCACCCTGTTGGTGAGCACGCTGCCAAACATGACATCCTTCATTTCAATGACTGCTCCACAACCTGTGCCATATGGATCATTCACACCAACACCAGCTTTTCTGAGTTGTGCATGTCGGAACTTTCCCTGCAATACATCCTATGTTCCTGTAACCCACCTGGCCTCAACCTCACCGCTCCCCACCTCGCCTGTCTGCTGCCCTCCGTCTAACATGCAATGCAGCATTTCACTGTCCGCCAACCATACCATGCATCCTTCCCCCTCCCCACCCCAGCCTTCTCCTTACCACCAGTCGCCACTTCTGCTGTGCGCTGCTGCTGCTGCTGCTGCTGCTCGCAGTGTGGTTTCAGTTGTCTGAGAGTGCCTGTAAGTTGTGTGTGTGTGTGTGTGTGTGTGTGTGTGTGTGTGTGTGTGTGTGTGTGTGTGTGTGTGTGGCCGAAAGCTTTATTGTGACAGTCATTTTGTTGTGCCTACTGAGACTCAGTATCTCCACTATATGGTGAGTAGCAACTTTTCTCTTCAGTCATCATTCTGCAGGATCTTTTACTGGCCGCAGTCATGTCGGAGATTTGATGTGTTACTGAATTCCTGACAATCACGGTACACTCGTGTAATGGTCGTACAGGAAAATCCCCACTTCATAGCTACCTCAGAGATGCTCTTGTTTCCCATCGCTCATGCACTGACTATAACACAGAGTTCAAACTCACTTAAACATTGATAACCTGCCATTGTAGCAGCAGTAACTGATCTATTAACTGCACCAGGCACTCACTGTCATATATGGGTGTTGCCGACTGCAGCGCCATATTATGTCTGCTTACACATCTGTATTTGAATAAGCATGGCTGTACCAGTTTCATTGGCGCTTCAGTGTACTTTGTCAGTAACGTGCCCTCCCCCCTCCCCCCATCCCCCAACCATAAGGTACAGTGCTTCCCACCCCTTGGCCAGAGAACTAACAGCCTCCTACAGCTCCTTGTGCAAGGAAGGGGCCCTCGGGACACTATTTCCCAAGGCTTCTGCTGCTGTGAAGCTGGACACCAGCCAGTGGCTGAAGGTGCACAAGCTGCAGGTCACAGGGCTTCATGATCATTGTTAGTTCCTGAGACAAATTCAGAGAAGCCCTCCCAGCCAGAGAAACCAAAAGAGAAGTGAGAGGACAAGAAAAAGAAACTGTAAAGAAGAAATAGACCCTGGTGGCCACCACACCACCACATTCTGAGAGTTCCCGTTCTGGGGAGGAGTTGGCGATCTTAGTTTCCTCAGAGAATCTAGATCTCACCTGAGCCTCAGAACCAATAGACACTGAGACCACAAGCCTTAGAGAGGTGGTGACAGGTGACTCTGAGGCATGAAGTGCGTCCTTGGTCCCTTCATGCCTTCCCATACTATGGAAAGCATTATTCTCCAGTGGAATTGTGGCAGCCCCCCCCCCCCCCCCCCCTTGCTTGGCTCTGATTTAAAACAACTCTTAAGCATTACACTTGCTTTCAGCATTGCCCTTCAGGAAACCTGGTTTTCAGCAATTTGGACCCCCAGCCTTCATGGCTATTGTGGATTTACAAAAACTGGATGTCTGGTGGCGTATGTATAATTGTCCTTACTTCTGTAAGTAGCGAATGTGTGCCCCTTCAAACACCTTAAGAAGCTGCAACACCTACCTTCCTCCAGATGGTGAAGTACCACAATACATATTGGCTGCACTCATTTCTCAGCTCACAACAGCAACAACAACAACAGCCACAGCCACCACCACCACTCCTACTTTTGGGTGATTTCAATGCCCATAATCCTTTGTGGGGTGGAACCAACAGTACTGGCTGTTGTAAAGATTTCAAGACTCTACTAACCTAACTTGACCTTCGTCTCCAAAAGACAGATGCCCCCACTCATCTCAGTGTGGCACATGGCACATAATTGGCCATTGATCTTTCAGTTTGCAGTCCTGGCCTTCTACCAACGATACACTGGAGAGCTCATGATGACTTGCATGGCAGTGACCATTTTCCACTCTTCCTGTCCCTTCCCAGTGTTACTCGCCTGGACACTTGCCCAGATGGGCTCTTACCAAGGCTGACTGGGACATTTGCACCTCTGCTACCACCGTTGGTTCTCCATTGCTTGGTAACATCGATGTGGTGATCCAGGATATTATTACAATGATTGTTTCTGCAGCTGACTCGGCAATCCCTTGCTCCTCAGGTTGCCTCCTGCAGAAGACAGTACCTTGATCATTGCTGGAAATAGCTGTGGCCATTAGGGATCGTAGGTGGGAGGGACCTACAATGTCATAAGCAGCATCCATCATTGGAGAACCTCGTTGCCTTCAAACAGCTCCTTGGGAGAGTCTGTCAACTAATCAAACAATGGAAGCAGGTGTGCTGGAAATGATACGTCTCCATCATTGATAAAGTAATCTCTCCTTGACAGGTTTGGATTAAGTTCAGATGCCTTTGCAGATATCAGACCCCTGCAGGTATACATGGGATTTCCACACATGGAGCTGTGTTTACCGACCCAGATGCAACTGCAGAGTATTTTGCCAAGCATTATGCTCGAACCTCTGCGTCTGAGAAGTACCATCCTGCCTTTTGTACCCTAAAACAGCGGGTGGAACGACAACAGCTATCTTTTACGAAACACCGCCCTGAGGCATATAATGCTCCATTCAGTAAGTGGGACTTCCTTGGTGCTCTTGCAAATTGTCCTGACATAACACCTGGGCCAGAAGACATCTATCACCAAATGATTAAAAATGTCAGCATATTACCAGTGCCACCTTGTTGCAATCTTCAACCATATCTGGAGGGATGGTAAGTTCTTGTCACAATGGCAAGAAAGTATCAATGTTCATGTGCTAAAACCAGGTAAGAACCACTAGATATGGATAGCTATTGTCCTATTAGCCTCACCAACTGTTTGTGCAAGTTGCTCGATTGTATGCTGTGCTGACGGTTGTGTTGACTCCTTGAGTCTCGGGTCCTTCTGGCTCTATCCCAGAGCAGTTTTCGCTAAGGTCACTCCACCACTGACAACTTGGTATACCTGGAGTGTGCCACTGAAATGGCGTTTTCCCACCGTCTTCACCCTATTGCCTTTTGTTTTGACCTGATGAAAGCCTATGACACTACTTGGCGACACCACATCCTTGCTACATTGCATATGTGGGGTCTCTGGACTCGCGCCTGATTTTTATACAGAACTTCTTGTCGCTCCGCGCCTTCAGAGTTAGTCAGTGCTTCACACATTTCCCCACATTTCCAGGAGAATGTGGTCCCACAGGGCATCGTACTGAGCATATCGCTCTTTTTGGTGCCCATTAATAGTCTCGCAGCAGCTGTGGCGGTCCTCAGTATCATCCTTCTTATACGCTGATGACATTTGTTTCCTTTTGCTCATCTACTGTTGGTGTGGTTGAATATAGACTGGAGGAAGCCATAGAATGGCGTAGTCATGGACCCTCACTCATGGCTTTCAGTTGTTAGCCACGAAGACTTTTCATGCACTTCTGTTGCTGTCGTACAGTTCACCAGCACCCACAACTTTGTCTTGATGACCATCTCGTTAATGGTGTGGACTCTTTATCACTTTTTAGGGCTGGTTTTTGACGCATGCTTAACTTGGCTTCCACATCATCAGCTTAAGCAAAAGTGCTGGCAGCACCTCAACATTCTTCGATGCATGAATCACACTAACTGGGGTGCAGATTGCCCTACACTGTTGCACTTGTACAAAGCCCTTGTACGATCCTGTCTTGACTATGGGAGCCTGGTGCATAGTTCAGCATCACTCTCAGCATTGCGGATGCTACGCCCTATACACCATTGTGGAGTTTGACTTGCAATGGGAGCTTTCTGAATGAGCCCTGTGAACAGCCTATTCGTGGAAGCTGAGGTTCCTCCATTGTGGATCAAGCAACAATTGCTTGCAAATTATACTGTGCACATTCACAGCTTGCCTAAACGTCAGAGTTACCATCTCCTTTCCCCTAACACAGCGATCAGTCTCCCACAACGGCAACCCAGATCGGGGATTATTATTGCAGTCCGTGTCCAGTCCCTTCTCATTAAACTCAAGGCTTTCCCTCGACCACCTCTCCTCTGGGTCCACTCTTGTACACCTCCATGGTGTACACTTCATCCACTGCTTCGTCTGGGCCTCTCACAAGCCCCAAAAGACTCAGTTCACCTAGTGGCCCTCCACTGCCTGTTTCTCTCTATTCTTGACGTGTCCCAGGGTCCAGAGGTAGTTTACACACATTGCGTGATGGTTGTTGATCATGTTGGGTTCACATGCAGGGCATATTGAACAGTGCTCCTTGCCAGATGGCTGCAGTGTTTTCACTGCAAAGCTGGCAACCATCTCTCGCACTCTTGATTGTATCCATTCCTGCACCAGGGAGTCCTTCCTCATTTGTAGCGACTCCTAGAATGCCTTACAAGCTCTCAACCAGTTCTACCCTTGCCATCCTTTGGTAATGGCCATCCAAGAGTCTGTTTACATCCTCAAAGAACATGGATGGTCAGTGGTCTTTGTATGGACCCCAGGACATGCCGGAATCCCGGGAAATGAAGTTGCTGACAGGCTAGCCAAAGAAGCTGATTGTAAACCGTGTCTGGAGATTGCCATACTGGAGTCTGATCTTTGACTGGAATTACACCACAAGGTTTTTGGGCTCTGGAATATAGGATGGTGCTCTCTGACTTTGCTGTAACTTAACACATGGTAAACGAGACGATGACTGTGTGGAGGTCCTCCATGTGAGCCTCTCACAAGGACTCAATTGGCCCCCTTGCTGGCTCCGCATCTGTCTTATTTGGCTGACTCACGGTCAGCTCCTGCGTCATGAGGACCTGCCGTGCGGCAGACTTTTAATCTTCCTGAGACGCTATCTGTGGTGTTAGGGGACAATGCCTTAGCGGCTGATGTAGTTCTAAGTTTCATCCATGAAGAGAGTTTTTATTATTGTATTTAAGGATGGTTGCCTTACCGTCATCTTTCAGGCCCTCACCCTACCTGCATTTTAACACTCTTCCTTACTCCCTCTGGCGCTGTCTGTTCAACTTGGCGTTAGTCTTCTTGCGTTTCTCATGTCTTGTGTTTTTAGGCTGGTGATTTTAGTGTGTTGCAGAGTGGCTGGATCATCCTTTTTTATTGTTGTGATCAGCCAGCCAAGGCCATCTGCTGTATTGTTTTTACTGCTTTTTTCCCTTAGAGTTAATGTTTTCAATTTTGACTTGCTACTTTCATTGCTTCCTTCAGTGTGATTACACACTTAGTTTTATACATTTTGTTGATTCCCTGGATTTCAGGTGATGAGATTCTTCAGGGGTATGATTTTAATGAGAGACCTATGAGACTAAAGAAAAAGGGACTGATGACACAGTTTAGTTCCTTTTTTCTCCAAATCAACCCACCATTTATAAGTTGGGGCAAATGCCCAAAATTCATAAATGCCCAAGCATTATACATTTTAAAGATTAACTGATAAGTGGCATTTATAAAAAAAAATTTAACTGATATATTGTATTGGGAAAGGTGTTTTGCAACACTGCTTGTTTAATGGTTGGGTAACCAAGTCGATAAAGCTGCACGAGAATTAGGGGAGAGTTATTAGGGGATGGACTGTAACCGTAACTGCCAAATCCTTTCGGTAGGTCCTGGGTGTGATGAGAGACATGGGGTGAGGTGTTATCTTGAAGAACTCCACTCCTTTGCCCAGTTTTCCATTCCAACAGTCATGTATCATCTGTCTTGTTTCCTTTGTTTGTTGCAATACCTGTCGAAGTTTATCTTTGTTTCATGAGGCAAACAGTTGATCAGCAATATCCCTTTATGGTCCCAAAACACAAGTGCCATCAAGTTGCTATCAGATTGCATTTAAAAACCCATGTTTCATTGCTGGTATTGATTGGGCCCAAAAATTCCTCCCAATTGTTTCCAGATTGGCACAGCTGACACATTGCTGCTTGTGGTCTTATGTAAAGATTTCTGATACACTAAATGTTCAGGAAAAATTCTCTCAGCTGGGCTTGTGGACATCTCACATACCTGAAGAGCAAGCTCACGAATGCTTTTCCTTTGCTTTTAGAGCAATAGTCTCTTGACCTTTTCAACAGTATCACGAAGGGGGTTTGGAAAGTCCATGCTAAAATAAAAACTACTTACATGTTTGGGGTAAACCTTTTATATATTTCGACATAGTCTCCTTTTAGACTTATACACTTTGTCCACAGCTGTTGAAATTTGTTGATCCCTTCCAAATAATAGAAATTTTCCAAGTCTGCAAAATAGCTATTAGTTGCTGCAATCACCTCCTCATTTGAATAAAATCTTTGTCCTGCCAGCCATTTCTTCAAATTGGGGTACAAATAGTAGTCCAAGCGAGCCAAGTCCGGAGAATGGGGGGGAAGGGGGGGGATGTGAAATGAGTTGGAATACTATTTCCATTAATTTTGTGACCACAGCTGCTGAGGTGTGTTTGGTGCATTGTCTTGATGGAAAAGAACTTTTTTGTGGTCCAACCGCCAGCGTTTTTCTTGCAGCTCGGTTTTCAAATGGTCCAATGACAATGAATAATATGCACCCGTAATAGTTTTACCCTTTTCCGGATAGTCGATGAGGATTATCCCTTGCAAATCCCAAAAGACAGTCACCATAACCTTTCTGGCCAAAGCACTGGTCTTCACCTTTTTTGGTGCAGATTCTCCCTTGGTAACCCATTGTTTAGATTGTTGTTTGGCCTCAGGAGTATAGGAATGTATCCATGTTTCATCCAGTAATGAAACGATGCCTAAAGTCCTGTGGATTCTTTCTGAACAGCTGCAAACCATCCTTGCAACACTTCACATGATTCCATTTTTTGTCAAGCAGGAGCAATCGCGGAACCCATCTTGCGGACAGCTTTCTCATGTCCAAATGTTTATGCAAAATATTATATACCTGCTTATTCGAGATGCCCACAGCACAACCTTAACTCATCTGTCACCCATCACCATATCGTGGATTTTATCAATGAGTTCTGGAGTTGTAACCTCCAAAGACATGCCAGCTCTCCCGATTTAAGCGGGAGACTCCAGATTTTCCCTTCTTCCTCCCGATCTCCCGACCGTGAAGACTGATCTCCCGATTTTCAGAGCAGTTTCAATACTTTTCTTACTATTTGAAAATCTTGTGCCTTCGATATATTGGTGGATGACAAGGTATGGCTGCTACTTTTGTATGTTAACTTGGAAGATTCGTGCAGTGGCTGTCAGGAACGGCAGTAGGCGTAGCTTGCAATTCGTATCTACAAGGAAGTAAGGAACTTATCATTGGCAGCATTCAGAGACAAATGAATATCTTTCAACTAGTGCCAATTTCCTCCGCTATCCTAAAGTTACGGTGAACAAGAAGTAGTCAATAGTCGTTCCAAGCTAAGTGATTAGCATTGTTGTGTCTACAAGGCAGTGTTGCCAAGTTGGGGGATTTCCCCCCAAATTTAGGGGGAATTAAGCTGCCTAGGGGGAAGTTAGAGGGATAAATGTTTCAGGGGGAAAATTATTGAGGGTTACTACCCTTCCCTCCCCGCTCCTCCGCTCGACAATTTCATTCTTGACTCCCCTTTGCGGTGCGCCAGGATTGGCATCACTACTACAAGACCATTGTTTAGAATGTAGGACCATTGTGTTCTCGGTTCTGCTGTGGGATTTGTTTACTCTGTAGTAGTTGTTGGCTGCATATCTTGGAGGTGTTGATTATTTTTCGTGCAGAATGGCGAAGACATACAATGCAGCGTTATTGCGCACTTGCAGTCGAATCCATTCACTGTTGCAACCGATGGTAGTAATAAAACGGACTTTAAGTTATATCCTATTACCATATCGATCTTCAGCCCTGAAGTGCATGAAATTCAAAGCTGCCTACTCTCTGTGCCTAATTTAAAAGGGGATGCCACTGGAGCTAATATTGCTGATCTTCTAATTTCAACTTTATGGGAATTCCGTATTCCATTAAAAAAACTTTCTGGCTTTTGGTGCCGACAATGCTTCTGTAATGGTAGGGCTAAAAAAGGGTGTGGCAGGATGTTTGAAGCAAGAAATTGCTAACTTAATCATTGTAGGCTGTTTTTGTCACATAATTAATCTTGCTGTTGAGAAGGGGGCGGCATGTTTGCCTTTAACGTTGATGAAAATATTATTGACATGTTTTATTCTTTGGAAAGGAGTGCAAAACGGAAAGAAAAATTTGTAAAGTTTCAAACTTTACATAACACAGAAATGAGGAAAATTGTGAACCATGTGCCTACATGATGGTTATCGTTGAAAAGATGTTTAGATTGGATTTTGGAGCAGTGGACCCTTGGTTAGTTTGTTCAAGAGTGAAATTGTAAGTAAGGATTCTGAAGTGGAAACTTTGAAGAATTATAAAATTCCAAAACTCACTCAAAATGTAGATGTGTCTACTTCAAACAATGGAAAATCCAGAATGGAATGTGACAATACGAGAGAAGGAAAGTTGCTACTCACTATATAGCCGAGATGCTGAGCCGCGATAGGCACAATAAAATGATTCACACAATCATAGCTTTCGGCCATTAAGGCCTTTGTCAGCAGTACACACACATACACGCGGGGGGGCGCACGCGCACACACACACACACACACACACACACACACACACACACACACACACACACACACACACACACTCATGCAAGCACAACTTACACACATCTGCAGTCTCAGAGAGCTGAAACTACACTGCGAGCAGCAGTAGCACCAATGCATGATGGGACTGGTGACTGAGTGGGGGTAAGGAGGAGGCTGGGGCGAGGAGGGGGAGGGGTAGTATGGTGGGAGTGGCGGACAGTGAAGTGTTGCAGTTTAGACGGAGGGTAGGAGAGAAGGTGCGGAGGGAGAGGGGGTAAGTAGTGAAAAGGAGAGAAATAAAAATAAAAGAAATTAAAAGACTGGGTGTGACAGTGAAATGGCTGCTGTGTAGTGCTGGAATGGGAACAGGGAGGGGACTGGCTACATCAGTACCTCCGTCCATATCAAACCTACTAACCACCAGCAATAACTCCACTTCGACAGCTGCCGTTTCATACCAAGAAGTCCCTTCCGTACAGCCTAGCCACCTGTGGTCGTCGCATCTACATCTACATATATACTCTGCAAGCCACCCAACGGTGTGTGGCGGACGGCACTTTATGTGCCACTGTCATTACCTCCCTTTTCTGTTCAGTCGCGTATGGTTCGCAGGAAGAACGACTGTCTGAAAGCCTCCGTGCGCGCTCGAATCTCTCTAATTTTACATTCGTGATATCCTCAGGAGGTATAAGTAGGGGGAAGCAATATATTAGATACCTCATCCAGAAACGCACCCTCTTGAAACCTGGCGAGCAAGCTACACCACGATGCAGAGCGCCTCTCTTGCAGAGTCTGCCACTTGAGTTTGCTAAACATCTCCGTAATGCTATCACGGTTACCAAATAACCCTGTGATGAAACGCGCCGCTCTTCTTTGGATCTTCCCTATCACCTCTGTCAACCCGATCTGGTACGGATCACACACTGATGAGCAATACTCAAGTATAGGTCGAAAGAGTGTTTTGTAAGCCACCTCCTTTGTTGATGGACTACATTTTCTAAGGACTCTCCCAATGAATCTCAGCCTGGTACCTGCCTTACCAACAATTAATTTTATATGATCATTCCACTTCAAATCGTTCCGCACGCATACTCCCACATATTTTACAGAAGTAACTGGTACCAGTGTTTGTTCCGCTATCAAATAATCATACAATAAAGGATCCTTCTTTCTATGTATTCGCAATACATTACATTTGTCTATGTTAAGGGTCAGTTGCCTTCCCTGCACAAAGTGCCTATCCGCTGCAGATCTTCCTGCATTTCGCTACAATTTTCTAATGCTGCAACTTCTCTGTGTACTACAGCATCATCTGCGTAAAGCTGCATGGAACTTCAGACACTATCTACTAGGTCATTTATATATATTGTGAAAAGCAATTGTCCCATAACACTCCCCTGTGGCACGCCAGAGGTTACTTTAACGTCTGTAGACGTCTCTCCATTGATAACAACATGCTGTGTTCTGTTTGCTAAAAACTCTTCAATCCAGCCACACAGCTGGTCTGATATTCCGTAGGCTCTTACTTTGTTTATCAGGTGACAGTGCGGAACTGTATCGAACGCCTTCCGGATGTCAAGGAAAATAGCATCTACCTGGGAGCCTGTATCTAATATTTTCTGGGTCTCGTGAACAAATAAAGCGAGTTGGGTCTCACACGATCGCTGTTTCCGGAATCCATGTTGATTCCTAGAGTAGATTCTGGGTTCCAGAAATGACATGATACGCGAGCAAAAAACATGTTCTAAAGTTCTAAAACAGATCGACGTTAGAGATATAGGTCTATAGTTTTGCGCATCTGCTCGACGACCCTTCTTGAAGACTGGGACTACCTGTGCTCTTTTCCAATCATTTGGAACCTTCCGTTCCTCTAGAGACTTGCGGTACGCGGCTGTTAGAAAAGGGGCAAGTTCTTTCGCGTACTCTGTGTAGAATCAAATTGGTATCCCATCAGGTCCGGTGGACTTTGCTCTGTTAAGTGATTTCAGTTGCTTTTCTGTTCCTTGGACACTTATTTCGATGTCACCCATTTTTACGTTTGTGCAAGGATTTAGAGAGGGAACTGCAGTGCGGTCTTCCTCTGTGAAACAACTTTGGAAAAAGGTGTTTAGTATTTCAGCTTTACGCATGTCATCCTCTGTTTCAATGCCATCATCATCCCGGAGTGTCTGGATATGCTGTTTCGAGCCACTTACTGATTTAACGTAAGACCAGAACTTCCTAGGATTTTCTGTCAAGTCGGTACATAGAATTTTACTTTCGAATTCACTGAACGCTTCACGCATAGCCCTCCTTACGCTAACTTTGACATCGTTTAGCTTCTGTTTGTCCGAGAGGTTTTGGCTGCGTTTAAATTTGCAGTGAAGATCTCTTTGCTTTCGCAGTAGTTTCCTAACTTTGTTGTTGAACCACGGTGGGTTTTTCCCGTCCCTCACAGTTTTACTCGGCATGTACCTGTCTAAAACGCATTTTACGATTGCCTTGAACTTTTTCCATAAACACTCAACATTGTCAGTGTCGGAACAGAAATTTTCATTTTGATCTGTTAGATAGCCTGAAATCTGCCTTCTATTACTCTTGCTAAACAGATAAACCTTCCTCCCTATTAACTTCCATATTCAGGGATGCTGCAACGGCCTTATGATCACTGATTCCCTGTTCTGCACATACAGAGTCGAAAAGTTCGGGTCTGTTTGTTATCAGTAGGTCCAAGATGTTATCTCCACGAGTCGGTTCTCTGTTTAATTGCTTGAGGTAATTTTCGGATAGTGCACTCAGTATAATGTCACTCGATGCTCTGTCCCTACCACCCGTCCTAAACATCTGAGTGTCCCAGTCTATATCTGGTAAATTGAAATCTCCACCTAAGACTATAACATGCTGAGAAAATTTATGTGAAATGTATTCCAAATTTTCTCTCAGTTGTTCTGCCACTAATGCTGCTGAGTTGGGAGGTCGGTAAAAGAAGCCAACCATTAACCCAGCTCTGTTTCTGAGTGTAACCTCCACCCATAATAATTCACAGGAACTATCCACTTCTACTTCACTACAGGATAAACTACTACTAACAGTGACAAACACGACACTACCGGTTGCATGCAATCTACCCTTTCTAAACACCGTCTGTGCCTTTGTAAAAATTTCGGCAGAATTTATCTCTGGCTTCAGCCAGCTTTCTGTACCTATAACGATTTCAGCTTTGGTGCTTTCTATCAGCGCTTGAAGTTCCGGTACTTTACCAATGCAGCTTCGACAGTGTACAATTACAATACCGATTGCTGCTTGGCCCCTGCATGTCCTGACTTTGCCCCGCACCCTTTGAGGCTGCTGCCCTTTCTGTACTTTTCCGAGGCCATCTAACCTAAAAAACCGCCCAGTCCACGCCACACAACCCCTGCTACCCGTGTAGCCGCTTGCTGCGTGTAGTGGACTCCTGACCTATCCAGCGGAACCCAAAACCCCACCACCCTATGGCGCAAGTCGAGGAATCTGCAGCCCACACGGTCGCAGAACCGTCTCAGCCTCTGATTCAGACCCTCCACTTGGCTCTCTACCAAAGGTCCGCAGTCAGTCCTGTCGACAATGCTGCAGATGGTGAGCTCTGCTTTCATCCCACTAGCGAGACTGCAGTCTTCACCAAATCAGATAGCCGCCGGAAGCCAGAGAAGATTTCCTCCGATCCATAGCGACACACATCATTGGTGCCGACATGAGCGACCACCTGCAGATGGGTGGACCCTGTACCCTTCATGGCATCCGGAAGGACCCTTTCCACATCTGGAATGACTCCCCCCCGGTATGTACACGGAGTGCACATTGGTTTTCTTCCCCTCTCTTGCTGCCATATCCCTAAGGGGCCCCATTACGCGCCTGACGTTGGAGCTCCCAAGTACCAGTAAGACCACCCTCTGCGACCGCCCAGATCTTGCAGACTGAGGGGCAACCTCTGGAACAGAACAAGCAGCCGTGTCCAGCTGAAGATCAGTATCAGCCTGAGACAGAGCCTGAAACCGGTTCGTCAGACAAACTGGAGAGGCCTTCCTTTCAGCCCTTCAGAATGTCTTTCGCCCCCTGCCACACCTCGAGACGACCTCCCACTCTACCACAGGTGAGGGCTCAGCCTCAATGTGGGCAGTATCCCAGGCAGCCACAGTCGTACTCCGATCGGGGGATGCGTGGGACGAGCTGGCCGTCCCCGACAAACCCCCATCCGGACCCCCAGGGAGGCCAACTCAGCCTGCATCCGAACACAGCAATTGCAGTCCCTATCCATGCTAAAAACTGTTGTGCAAAGAACGTCCGAACTAATCTGCAGAGAGCACAAACAATTCGACACAAAATTTAAACTGTTATTAAAATACAAGATTGCCTAGTAAATGCAGTAATGCTGCTACTTGCGCACTGCTGACACACTGCTCGGCGGCGGAAGGAGACTACGTGATTTTACACTATTCAGGTACTAAAACACAATGCTACAACTCTCAAATACTATAATATGCCTGAAATTTATGAATTAAACAATGCAAATACCAAAAACACGCAAAGAAATTAAGAATTAAACTATGTAACAAATAAGTGAGCTAAGAGTATACGACTTGCTGCTGCAGCTGCTTATCCAACGGCGGCAGGGAGCACATGGCACCTGCAGTGACGAGCAGTCCCTCTCTAAATATACCGAGGGTCTCACTGAAGCCTTCACTGACCGTAATTATCCTCCCATCCTTGTACAAAAACAAATCTCCCATGCCTTATCTTTCCAGTCTCCCACCATATCCCCAAGTACCGCAGTCCGGCCACAGAGGAGCATTCCCCTCGTAACTCAGTACCATCCGGGGCTGGAGCAACTGAATTACGTTCTCTGCCAGGGTTTTGATTACCTCTCGTCGTGCCCTGAAATGAAAAATGTCCTACCCACTATCCTTCCCACCCCTCGTACAGTGATATTCCACCATCCACCGAACCTACACAATGTACTCGTCCATCCTTACACAAGCCCTGCTCCCAATCCCTTACCTCATGGCTCATACCCCTGTAATAGACCTAGATGAAAGACTTGTCCCATACATCCTCCTACCACCACCTACTCCAGTCCGGTCAGTAACATTACCTATCACATCAAAGGCAGGGCTACCTGTGAAACCAGTCATGTGATCTACAATCTAAGCTGCAACGACTGTGCTGCATTCTATGTAGGCATGACTACCAACAAGTTGTCTATGAATGGCCACCGACAAACTGTGGCCAAAAAAAACAAGTGGACCACCCTGTAGCTGAACATGCTGCCAAACATGATACCCCTCATCTCAATAACTGCTTCACAGCCTGTGCCATATGGATTCTTCCCACCAACACCAGCTTTTCTGAATTGCGCAGATGGGAACTTTCCGTGCCATACATTCCCGTAACCCTCCTGGCCTCAACCTTCGTTAGTCACTGTCCTCACCCATCCAGCCCCTCCCTGTTCCCATTCCAGTACTACGTAGACGTCATTTCACCGCCACACCCAGTCTTTTAATTTCTTTTATTTTTATTTCTCTCCTTTCCACTACTTACCTCCCCCCCCCCCCTCCTCAGCTTCTCTGCAACACTTCACTGTCCACCACTTCCACCATACTACCTCTCCCACTCCCCACTCCCCACCCCAGCCTCCTCCTTACCCCAACCCAGTCGTACTCCCATCATGCACTGGTGCTGCTGCTGCTGTTCACAGTGCAGTCTCGGCTCTCTGAGACTGCAGATGTGTGTGTAAGTTGCGCTTTTTGTGTGTGTGTGTGTGTGTGTGTGTGTGTGTGTGTGTGTGTGTGTGTGTGTGTACTGCTGACAAAGGCCTTAATGGTCGAAAGCTATGATTGTTTGAATCATTTTATTGTGCCTATCGCGGCTCAGCATCTCCGCTATATGGTGAGTAGCAACTTTCCTTCTCTTGTATTGATGTATCTGCTTCGTATCACGAGTCCAAGCACTGTGGTAAGATTTCACCACACTCCTCACTTAAAAGAAAAACCCATCATCAGTTGTGCCGTAAAACGTTGACACTGTGGACCATGCTTTATCCCCTGAGGAACAATCGTTTATGTTTCTGGCATCAAATTTACTTAAATCTTTATGCCTTTTCCGTTCAAGTTTTATGCCTATCTTTGAGAGCCCAAATGTAGCGCTTCAGTCAAGTGCCCCACATATCCAATTATTGTGGTAAATTTTGGAGGAGCTATTGAAGAATATGATGGCAAGATTTGTGAGACGACTTATTATTAAAACCTCCAGCTCCCTTACTGATGTAGATTAACATACTCCAGCAAATCAAAAGGATGATTGTGATCTGATGATAGGGAATTCTACATTTGCTTTGGTGATCACTTTGAAGCCTGAGAAAAAGTTTATATTCTTTAAGTCTGTAAGAAAATGTTGCTTATCATGTGATTACATGATACACAAATTTCCATTTAAAGATGAAGTTTTAATGCATGCAGAAGTTGCAAATATTTCTACAATTGGCAAAGCATTTTCCAGTCTTAGATTTTTCATAAACAGATTTCCTAATATTCTGACTAGCGAAAGTGAACACTTAGATACCGAAGTTGATATTCTCCATTCTCAGTTCTGTAACTTTCAGCTGGAAGAAACCAACGTGGCAGCAGAGGGAATTGATTTTCAGTGGGCATTGGTAGGTCAGATGAAATCAGCTGATGGGGTTCTTCAATATAATAAACTTGCAAAGGTGATGCTGGCTAGTTTGTCAATTCCACTTAGTAATGCGGAATGTGAGAGAATTTTTAGCACAGTTACAAAGACCAAAACCCAGTTCAGGTCGTCCATGCTTTCAGGAACGTTTTTGGAGAAATTTTTAATTTTAAAATCAGTTCAAAAAGGAAAGTGCTTTGAGCAGAAATTTGGTTCAGAGTTTTTGAAGAAGGCTAAGTCAGCTGTGGGTGTGCTGAATAAGTAACTACCGTAATCGGACAAATTCAGACTGATAAACTATTCAGATTATTTGCAAGCCTAACATGTACATCCTGTATAAAATTGATTTAAATTTGGGAAACATGTCTTACGGATATAAGATGCCATGCAAATATGGGTTGCATTATGAAATGAAAATGTGTGATCACTTAAGTGATTTATTCGTGCAAAAACTGTGCTAATGTCAAAACAGAAATCTAATAGACGTTAATTTGTTTCCTCGTATCGTAATTTTGAACTGTAGTTCTCTCGAGAGTGCTTCACTTGAATGTGTGTGAATCCAAAGGAACCTGCAGAGCTCATCATTCATGTTGTTCAGCATATTGAATGATAAATTTTAGTATTTACATGTAAATAATAAAGAAAATGTAATTGAGTTGTTACAGGTATTGAATTATTGCAACTTTAAATCATCAGGGATGTGTTGTAGTTCACAATAGTACACCGCTAAATTCTCCTGATTTTTCACTTTTGAAAGTTGGCATGCATGCGTCGAGAACATTAAGCATCACTTGTCCATATGGTCACTCCGGAAATTTTGAAACCACTTATAAACTGTTCTAATTGAAGGTGCAGTTAAACCAAAATGTTCATCAAGCTTCTCTTTAGTCTCCTGAGGTGTTCTGCCTCTCATAAAGTAATGTTTAATCACCACACAAAATTCTTCTTCATCCATTTTTTGACAATCACTCGACTTCCTTGATTCACACAAATGCCACACACAAAGAAATAGACCAATATGGCTGAAACTTGGTGAGCGTTCTTTCCAAAGATGCTGGAGGTGCCACCTCTGGGACTTTGCACAGACGTTCAAATGCCCCTCATATCTGAAATTGATGGTCTTCTGCTCAGGTCCCCATTGTAAATAGCCATGCGACCAGCAGTGAACTCCCTACACCATTTGCAGTTTTTTGAACAGACACACACACTTTCCTTAACAACTTGGGAATGAGTGGATTTCACACTTGGTGGTAGCAGCAATTGGGCCATCCATTGCAGACAGCTGCTAGGTGAACATTGATTGTTGGAGAGGAGAAATAGTTGGGATCAAGAGTGGGAAAGTTGCTGCGCATGCCACTGTTGCCAGGTTTTGCCAAACACTTTCTTGTGGATTTACCACTTTAGGAACCCTACTTGTGAAACAACCATCTTATAAGTTTGAAAGTCAAGTGATGGACTCGTTGCAAGTGGGCTTTATGTGAAATTAAAGTTGATAAAGTGGTACTCCTGTGTAACCAGGCAATGAAAATACTCATCTGACTACTGGACTCCACAAAGCTCTGGGGTATTCTATCTGCAATTTGCTGCCTGGAGTAAAATTATGAGCAAATTGGTATTCCAAATAATGTAGATGACACCAGGCTTACAATTAACTTTTGACATTTATTACAAACATTTCTTTGCACAAAACAAAATGTAGCTCCACAAAACTTTGAAAAGACAAGGAACATAAAAGTTAGTCCCCTGCGGGTCAGGGGGCAAGAATAGGCCCGAGGTATTCCTGCCTGTCGTAAGAGGTGACTAAAAGGAGTTTCACAAGTTTCAGCCTTCATGTGATGGTCCCCAGTAGGGTTTGACCTCCATTCTTCAAAAATTTTCCCGAAGAGCAAAAGGCTCCTTACATGGTGCATTGTGTCCATCGTGTATTCATATCTCTAGCCCACTTTCTCATTGTCACATTTCAGTCCTGCTCATTCTCTGTCTCTCAGGTGAGGACACCTTCCTGGGTGTGCTTTCCACAATGCACTAAGCAGTGTTGCTTTCTGTGTCGACAATGACCACGGACTTCTTTGCTCCTGATATCCAGCACGGTAGCCAGTCAGTTGTGGTGGAGCTGCCATGTAACCCATTGGTTGTAGCCCCCTGACCACACAAGGACCGCTCTGCTGATGCCTGTGCCATTAACTCCCCACTTATGCCAAGGGGTAGATGCCAATCCCCCTGGGGCATCGGGACTCCCGGCGATGGCCATCCTGCCAGGTGGCCTTTGCTGTGGATGTTGGCGCTCATGGGGAGGGCCCCTGGTTAGAGTGGGTGGCATCAGGGTGGATGACATGCGATGAAACATAGGCCATCTCTTGCTGGTGGTGAAACACAAGCATTCTCTAAGCGATCATGAGCTCAATTCAACGCACAGAAGTACGACCCCAAATCGTTCCCCTCCCTGGCCACACCATGGGAGGAACGTCAGGCTAAGGATGGCAGCGGAACTTATTCGCCCTGATAGCTTGAATGTTAGAGAGCTGATGGGGACTCTTTCATGACGATGAATCCTCAGTTTTTTGTTGAGCATTTAGAGGATAGGTTTGGGGAGGTGGAGGTATTGTCAAAAATGAGATATGGGTCAGTCTTGATCAAAACAGCATCCTCTGCCCAGTCATGGACGTTACTCACTTGTAACAAGCTGGGAGATATGTCTATAACCATCATGTCCCATAACAGCTTAAATATGGTCCAGGGTATTATATTTCACAGAGACCTTCTTTTGCAATCTGATGATGAGCTGCGGACCAATTTAGAGCGGCCAGGTGTACATTTTGTCTGGCGTGTCCACCAGGGTCAGGGGTAATCAGGTTGCCACTGGTGCCTTCATCTTGGCTTTCAAGGGTGATACATTGCCCGAGAAGGTCAAGGTGATTGGAATACTGCTGTGATGTAAAGCCCTATATCCCTCCCCCGATGTGGTGCTGTACTTCCAGCTTCACATGACAAGATTGCGGACGCCCATCACATCCCAATACTCCAAGTGCCCAGCCTCCCATCTGTGGCAACTGCGGAGAGCACCATTCGCCTTTCTCACCTGACTACAGGATTCTCCAGAGAGAAAGGAAAACTGTGGAGTAAAAGACCCTGGACTGACTGACCTACACTGAGGTTAAGATAAAATTTGAATGCCTGCATTCAGTCAGTATGACATGGTCTTACGCCGCCGATACAACTGTTCTGGCACCATCAGCTCCGTCAACCCCAGTCACCTCTTGGAGTCGGAAGACTACACCGGCCCCCTTCTTAGTGGGGGGTCATTTTCGTCTCTATTCCTCAGGAGCAACACCTCGCGGCCCCCCCCCCCCCCAACCATCAGGGACATCTGTCCCCACTTCTATGCTGGAGAAGCATAAGTCTTCTTTGGCTTCTCTCGCTAGGTAGGAGTCCTTTGCGTCACTCCCTTCCCAGGTTTCTGCTAGTGGGAAAGATGGCACTCGCCAGTGGCTGAAGAACTCAACAGTAGCTGGTCATAGGGCTTCATTCTTATCCTCAATCTCAGTCCCGGGGACTGAGCCAGTGAAGTCCTCCCAGCCAGGGAAACCCAAGGAGCAGTGAAAGAAATCCAAAAAGAAGACCCCTAAGACCATGGAAATTGTGGTGGCACCCACACCACTGCTACCTAGAAGCTCTACATCTGAGGATGGGGTGGACATTCAGGTATCTGCTGAGGACCTAGCTCTCGCCAGACCCTCAGACACAATGAATATAGACTGTGCAGGCAATAAATCGGTGGCATAAAGTGCCTCACTGAATGTTCCATGCCTTCCCACTCTCACGATGTCATCATCCTCCAGTGGAATTGTGGCGGTTTTTTCCACCGCCTGGCCGAGTTACGGCAACTGTTAAGCTTTACACCTGCTATCCGCATTGCACTCCAGGAGACTTGGTTTCCGGCAATGCGGACCCATGCTCTCCGCAGCTATAAGCGATATTACAGTAACCATAGTGACTATAATCGAGAGTCAGGTGGAGTTTGCGTTTATTTCCTAAACTCAGTCTGTAGTGGCACTGTGCCCCTTCAGGAAATAACTGTCTGCAATGTGTATCTTCCTCCAGATGGTGCAGTACCCCTGAAAGTATTAGCTATACTGATTGATCAACTCCCTAAACCTTTCCTACTTTTGGGAGATTTCAATGCCCATAACCCCTTGTGGGGTTGCACCATGCTTACTGGCCAAGGCAGAGATGTCGAAACTTTACTGTCTCAGTTCGACCTCTGCCTGTTAAATTTTGGGGCCACCACACATTTCAGTGTGGCTCATGGTAGGTACTCGGCCATGGATTTATGAATTTGCAGCCCAGGATTTCTCCCATCTATCCACCGGAGAGCGCATGATGATGACCTGTGTGGTAGTGACCACTTACCCATCTTCCTTTCACTGCCCCCGACGTCAGGCCCATGGACACCTGCCCAGATGGGCTTTGAACAAGGCGGGCTGGGAAACTTTGGCCTCTGCTGTCACCATTGAATCTCCCCCACATGGTAACATCGATGTGATGATTGAGCAGGTGACTACAACAATAGTTTCTGCAGCAGAAAATGCGATCCCTCACTCTTTAGGGTGCTCCCGGCATGAGACAGTCCCTTGGTGGTCACCGGAAGCCACTGAAGCAATTAAGGAGTGTCGGCAACCTCTACAGCGGCATAAGCAGCACCCTTCCCTGGAGCACCTCATAGCCTTTAAATGGCTACATGCCTACGTTCGTCAACTTATCAGTCGATGGAAGCAGGAGTGTTGGGAGAGATACGTCTCGACCACTGGGTGCCATACATCACCTTCCCAAGTCTGGGCAAAGGTCAAACGTCTTTCTGGGTACTAGACCCCAGCAGATGTTGGTGGTGTTACCATAAATGGCTTGTTATCCACACAATTGCCGAGCACTTTGCTTGAGCCTCTGTGTCGGATTATTACCCCCCCCCCCAACCCCCCCCCCCCCCCCCCCCCCAGCCTTTCGCACTCTCAAACGGCGGCTGGAAGGGAAAAACCTCTCTTTTACTACAAGCCGCAGTGAATTCTATAATGCCCCATATACAGAGTGGGAGCTCCTCAGTGCCCTTGCACATTGCCACAGCACAGCTCATGGGTCTGATTGGCTCCACAGTCAGATGATTAAACATGTCTCATATGACTACAAGCAACATATCCTTGTCATCTTCAACCGGATCTGGTGCAGTGGCATCCTTCCATCGCAATGGTGGGAGAGCACCATCATTCTGGTGCTCAAACCTGATAAAAACCCGCTTGATGTGGATAGCTATCGGCCCATCAGCCTCACCAACGTTCTTTGTAAGCTGCTGGAACATATGGTGTGTCGGGTCCAGTAGTCACGTGGTCTACTGGCTCCATGTCAGGGCAGCTTCCACCAGGGTTGCTCTACCACTGATAATCTTATTTCCCTCGAGTCTGCCATCCAAACAGCCTTTTCCAGACGCCAACACCTGGTTGCCATCTTTTTTGACTTACGTAAAGGATACAACACGACCTGGCGACATTATATCCTTGCCACATTGTATGAGTGGGGTCTCCGGGGCCCACTCCCGATTTGTATCCAAAACTTCCTGTCGCTCCGTACTTTCAGTGTCCATGTTGGTGCCGCCCATAGTTCCATCCATATCCAGGAGAACTGAGTCCCACAGGGCTCTGTATTGCGTCTCTATTTTTAGTGGCTGTTAACGGTCTAGCAGTAGTTGTCGGGATCTCCATCGCACCTTCTGTGTATGCAGATGACTTCTGCATTTCGTACCGCTGCTCCAGTACTGGTGTTTCTGAACGTTGCCTACAGGAAGTCATCCACAAGATGCAGTCATGGGCTCTAGCCTATGGCTTCTAGTTTTCCACCATGAAGATGTGTCTCATGCTTTTCTGTTGGAACCAGCGTTTTCGATGCTCGTTTGACTTGACTTCCTCATCTTAATCAGCTTAAACAGAAGTGTTGGCAGCACTTGGTTTGGCTGCACCCTCAGCATTGCGTTTGCTCAACCCATTGCACCATTGCAGAGTTCGACTAGTGACAGGAGCTTTTAGGACGAGTCAGGTGACAAGCGTACTGGTGGAGGCTGGAGTCCCTTCATTGAAGATCGGTTAAGTTGCACACATTCATAGCGCTCCTGAACATATAATTACCATCTTCTTTTCCCAATCACAGTGGTTCACTTCCCGCATAGGTCGCCCAGGTCAGGGCTAGCGATTGTGGTTTGCGTGCGATCGCTTCTGTCTGAACTGGAGTCCTTACCTTCACCACCTCTCCTCGGGTCCATTCTCGTACACCTCCATGGTGCACACCTAGGCCGCAGCTTCACCTGGACCTTCCGCATAGCCCTAAGGACTCTGTTAACCCTATGGCTCTCCGCTGTTAGTGCCTCTCAATTCTTGAAGTGTTCTGCCTTTGTCCACAGAGGCCATATTGAACAGCATTCCTTGCCTGATGGCTGCAGTGTATTCACTGCAGAGCTGGTGGCCCTATCTCATGCACTTTCAACCACTGCTACCTTTGGTGGCATCCATCCAGGAGTCCATCTATGCCCTGGACCAGTCCTGTTGTTCAGTTTTTTGTGGACTCCAGGACATGTCGGCATCCCAGGCAACTCACTTGCCAATAGGCTACGCAGAAACCATTTGTGGTGATGGGCATCTCTGAGCGTGACCTGCATTCTGACTTATGCCGTAGGGTTTTTCGGCTTTGGGAGACGGAATGGCATAACAGTATGCACAACAAACTGCGTGTCATTAAGGAGACTACGAATGTGTGGAAGTCTTCCATGCAGGCCTCTCGCAGGGAATCAGTTGTCCTCTGCCGGCTCCTCGTTGGCCACGCTTGTGTGACCCATGGTTACCTCTTGCACCGTGAAGACCCGTCTAAGTGTCGGTGCGGCACCCGGTTGACAGTGGCCCATATTCTGGTCCACTGTCCCACTTTTAATGCCCAGCAACGAAATCTTGGGTTACTGGACTCGTTGCCACTCATTTTATCTGACAACGCCTCATTGGCTGATTTAGTTTTACGTTTTATTCATGAGGGTGGGTTTTATCATTTGATCTAAGTTTTAGCTCATGTCCTTTGTCCCTCTGCGTCCTCCGCCCTCGTTCTTTTAGGGTGGAGGTTTTAATGTGTTGCAGAGTGGCTGGCTTTTCATTTTTATTCTCGTAGTCAGCCCAGCCACTGAAATCTGCTTTCTTTTTTTACTCTCTTCCGTTTTTGGTGTCTTTGTTGTTTCTTGTCCTCTTTTGTTCCTTGTAGTATTCGTTGCCTTTCTTTCATTCTTGTGATTTTTCCTCTCTTTCCGTTTTGTGTTATATATCTCTTCTGATTTATTCTCACATTTGTGGCATTGTTTTATTAGGACCAAGGGACCAATGACCTCGTAGTTTGGTCCCTTCCCCCCCTCTTTTAAACCAACCAGCCAGCCATAGAAGTTATAATGAAACAATGGAAATACTAGGATAAAATAACAATAATATTTTGAAAAGAATAGAGTGCTGCTCACTGTACAGAGGAGATGTAGATTCACAGAGATACAGTGAAAAGACTGCCATATATTTAAGCTTTCAGCCAGAAGGTCTTCTTCTGAAATAAAAAACATGCACACATTCAGACAAGCACAGCTCACACATATGAAAACAATAGCTGGAGATAGATGGTTTTTACCTATTTTACCACCAGTAGTAGTACTTTGGCTGCCTTTGAAGCCCCAACTTTCATAGTCTAAAACAGCTGGTGAAATAGATATAGTGTTGTATTTGATACATAAGTTAATTTTCGATCACAACTCTTAAGTTTTCATTATTTTGTGCATATCATTTAATTACAGAGACAGTTACAAATTAGTACACTGTTTTCTTTATTGTGAATGCAAGTTTTTCACATCCATAATTGCAAAAGTTGTTTAACAGCATAAGAAATAAAAAATCATTAATTTTTCATTTACAGTATAGTGTTTGTTTCTAACATTTGCACAACTTACTGTTATAGTGTATAATGATATGCTAGTTAGCTTTTAATAGCGTCATACAAAATCAAGGAAACTGTGAATACAGGTGTTTCCATTCAACATGATTTTTTAACTTTGCTGTGTCAGCTAAACATACTACTGAGTTTTCGAATTATTGATGATTTTATATTGCACAATTTAGTTTAGAGAAAGATATGTCAGTTCCTAAAAGCTGGTATTACACACTTCATAGTTTCCAACCTTGTCTCCATATTATAGTAATTATGCAGGTGTGTATGTTTGTTTGCATTTTCTGCTAAGACTGAAGAAGGATTTGCCCAAAAGCTCAGCAATATTTTGGCTTGTTGATGTGCTGTAAGTGTTCCCTTATTAACAGAATTGAAAACTTCATTTCATTGCAAAGCAGTGGTGCAGGGCTTGGTCTCTCTTTTTTACGCCCCGTATTTCTGGTCTGAGGTGATAAAGGAAGCTGTACTTGATATGTCGGACTTAGGGAAGGCAGGAAAAGGTGTGGACATTACCGTTGGTTGTACAGTAAATACACACACTTTATTTAAGGAAATAATTTTTAAAAACAATCATTAAAAAAAATTGACTGCAACACAAGCTACGCTGACTGCTGAAGGCCTTAGTAAGAAAGAATTCAAATTATTTGTCAGCTGAACGCCACAAGCAATAGGAATAATTTAAACAAAACATCATTTTTAAACAATTGACACAAACAGACCAAAAAAAGGGGGAGTGATCCGCAGACAGTGCTCCAAGGATCGACCTGAGAAAAGTCACTACAGCTGCGTAAGCGGTGAGACAGGCAGGCAAGAGTTATGCTCACTTAACAGGATGGCAACTCAAACTAGGGGCAGCTTCAACACCAGCCAGCACACTCGCTAAATCCACGTAAGATGTGGTAACCAATACCACGATAGAATATCAGTTATCATCAAATGACAAGCATTTAATTACACAAGTTGGCTCCACCAAATCCTAGTAGGCAGACAGGGTTAAGACCAAACCGCCTAATCAAAATCTGACTAGATGCACGTGGAACCACATAAGACAATTCAGCTTGATGGCATGAGGTCACTTCTACACACACACACACACACACACACACACACACACACACACACACACACACACACACACACAGTGAAAGTT
Source organism: Schistocerca nitens (assembly GCF_023898315.1). Lineage (NCBI taxonomy): Eukaryota > Metazoa > Arthropoda > Insecta > Orthoptera > Acrididae > Schistocerca > Schistocerca nitens. The sequence goes on along the minus strand of NC_064617.1, from coordinate 922,445,600 downwards.
GCACTACTCGAATATAACAATCCATTCAACTTAAACTTGCTGAATACGGACCTTCGACGTGGTCATGCACTCTTGCGACCACATCCTTCTGTTGGGCAGTGCATATATCGCCAGCTGGCTTAGCGAGTACTGACGCTGTCTGACCTCACTGCTGCTCCGTCCCAACTGACTGAACTCCGACACATGACGACCCGGAAATACTAGAGGTCGCTCCAAAGATAGTACCACAATACTCGCTAAATGCCACTGCTGCCACTCACAGACAGACAAAGTGAGCAAACGTAGTGGCGCCAGTGAACGCACTAAGGAAACGAGAGATCACAGTCCGAATACACGACGCCAACCTGTCAACGGCACAAACGCGAGCCGGATCACGGCTCAGTACTACTACTCTGTTCACTGCCCACTTGCCACAGTAGCACTTAAATCCCATCCAAGGTAGTCTCTCTCTCTCTCTCTCTCTCTCTCTCTCTCTCTCTCTCTCTCTCTCTCTCTCTCTGTAATAACCTTGATTTGAATGGATTTCGTTCCGTACTGTTTGTCCAGTTTTTTTTACAGCCAGTCTTTCAACTCTGCTGACCTTGCTCTTCACAGAATAGTAAAAAAAAATTGCCTTCTTTGTTATGTTTTTGCCTCTTTGTTCCAGTATAACTGTATTGTTAATGGTATATGTTTATGTAAACATACAAAAATTAAATACTGTTTTTAATTTTTCTGAGGTTGAAGTTTGATTTAAAATATCCCTTGTATTAATTGGGACAGTATTATCTTATGTACAAGGTGCTAGTGCTTACTTGCTTTAAATCTTCCATAGTTTACATTAGAAAATAAGATTTTCTGGCAAGAAATACTTTATAAAAGTAAATTATCAATAATACTTTGGTAAAACTTTTCTTCTCCAGGATCCGTCATTTCACTTGAGCATTGGATGGTGTCTTGGAGACCTTGCAGAACCGATTTCTACTCTCATACCACAGCTTGACGTAGTGTTTCAACAGTTTCGTCAAGCACAGCCAGATAAATGGCACATAGACGTAGAGAAACTCATGTGCAAAACTGGAAATAAATATTTTACATTTCAGCTACAATCATAAATTTACTTTTTGTTTCTTATATTGTGTATTTTCAGAGACATAATGTGTGAAAACTTCTAGAACAGTTAAGATTTAATTTTGTAAGTAATATGTAGTAGTTTGTTCTGTGAGCAATCACCACAATTGTTACAAAGAAGAAAAAATTTTATACTCAGTCTGGTACCACAGCAAATTATATTTCGGAAAATTACTTTCTTCTTCTTCCTCTTCTTCTGTGTAGCATCTTCTGTTATGTTTTGCAAGGGCAGGGGTGGAGGGCTGATTTTTCACTAACAAAGTTCATTTGCACAGCAGCAACAAAAACAACAAAATGCCAAAATCTACATAGCAAAATATGGGCATTAAATTCAGCTTTGTACAGGGAAAAACCTATCTCTAACTAGCTCTTTCTGAAATTGCATATCTTCATTACAGCTTTATGTGGAAACAGATACTTACAAGGAAACCTCCCCATCGCACCCCCCTCAGATTGTTATAAGTTGGCACAGTGAATAGGCCTTGAAAAACTGAACACGGATAAATTAAGAAAACAGGAAGAAGTTGTGTGGAACTATGAAAAAAATAAGTAAAATATACAAACTGAGTAGTCCATGTGAAGAAAGGGAACATCAAGGACAATGAGAGTAAAGGAGTGCCGTGGTCCCGTGGTTAGCGAGAGCAGCTACGGAACGAGAGGTCCTAGGTTCAAGTCTTCCCTCGAGTGAAAAGTTTAATTTTTTATTTTCAGTTTATGTGACAAACTCTTATGTTTTCATCACTTTTTTGGGAGTGATTATCACATCCACAAGAAAACCTAAATCGGGCAAGGTAGAAGAATCTTTTTACCCATTCACCAAGTGTACAAGTTAGGTGGGTCGACAACATATTCCTGTCATGAGACGCACATGCCATCACCAGTGTCATATAGAATATATCAGACGTGTTTTCCTGTGGAGGAATCGGTTGACCTATGACCTTGCGATCAAATGTTTTCGGTTCTCTTTGGAGAGGCATGTCCTTTCATCTACTAATCGCACGGTTTTGTGCTGCGGTCGCAAAACACAGACACTAAACTTATACAGTGAACAGAGACGTCAATGAACGAACGGACAGATCATAACTTTGCGAAAATAAAGAAAGTAAAATTTTCAGTCGAGGGAAGACTTGAACCAAGGACCTCTCGTTTTGCAGCTACTCACACTAACCACGGGACCACGGCACTCCTGAGCTCACATTCTCCTTGATGTTGCCTATCTTGCGCACGGAATATTCAGTTTCTATATTTTGCTGATTTTTTTCATAGTTCCACACAACTTCTTCCTGTTTTCTTGATTGATCTGTGTTCAGTTTTTCAAGGCCTATCTACTGTGCCAACTTGTAACTAAATCTGAGGGGGGTGCGATTGGGAGGTTCCCTTGTTAGTGTTGTTAAAAAGAAACTCAGACTGAATTAAAGCAATAGTTAAATGAAATCAAAGAATTTTTGGAAAGACTATTGAGAGTAATAGCTATACAGAATTTGGAACACACAAAGAAAAACACTCGTTAAAATGAACTGCAGATAATGTAAAAAAAATTAACATAAAGTCAGGGGAGCAAAATCTTGTCAAGTTGTTTGTGAACCAAACTGGTATTGAAATGGATGATACAGTATTGAAATGGATGATACAGTATTAAAATGAACTTAAGAAATCAGATTTTTCAGGGTGTATACGGCCCAGGACAACCGGGAGATCTGAGAAAAACCTGGGAATTTTTTCATCCGGGAGAAAACCGGAAAAACCTGGGAATTTTTTAGAAATCCAGGAATTTTTCGTTGTTTGTCTTCAGTTAAATTTTTATAATTTTGACTGGTAAGGACCGATACTCTAACAAAGGATATTACTGTAACCCACTACTGCAGAATAATACTGCAGCAATAAAACACGAACGAGAGAGAAACGAAAATAAAACTTGAATTGCAAAGGAAATGCACCATACACAACAACAAAACAAAGTGCTCATACAAGCGTCTGCCAACAGCAAAATGTGTCAAAGGCTTTAGGAAGACTATGCAATGCCTCGTAACAAGAAGTTGCCTCCGATAAGCGTCACGTCACGAGCGGGATCATGCGCATGCGCAGTTGAGTAGTACCTTCTCCCGCTTCTGGCTACAGAAAAGTAACTGTTGGCTGTGTAAGCAGTCACAGCAAGCAGCTAGATGCTACGGGGAAAAATATTTCTGGAGCACCCAGTCTGCCAGATTCATGCATGTGCAGCAGGCCCAGATCTAGGAGGGGGCAAATTCATATTCTTCAGGAGAAAAAAAAAAACCTTGTTTCACAAAGCGCCTAACATCCAGCGCACGTTAGTCTATCAATTATTCATATGACTTTGAAACACAACCCTGTCGGTTTCTGAACGATTTTTAACACATTCTAAGTTGATTTCTGAATGAATCGTAAGTTGATTTGTGAATGCGTGCATAGTGTACATGATATATCTGTCGGGGAATCTTCGTCGCATGTAGAAACAAACTTTTCTGCAGACAAAAGGGGCTATACAAGCTGAGCGGAGTAAGGCCGAACGGATGAATGCCAACCGCTGTCTGATTGTGTGGTTGATTGGGTTTGTGAATGATGAGTGTTGTTATAATTAGTAGCGAAATCCATAGATTCAGACTACAGGGGTGGAAATAAACGAATAACAGGTAAGAAAGATTACGTGTTATCTTCTAGATGTATTTACATCTACATCTACATTTATACTCCACAAGCCACCCAACGGTATGTGGCAGGGGGCACTTTACATGCCACTGTCATTACCTCCCTTTCCTGTTCCAGTCGCGTATGGTTCGCGGGAAGAACGACTGCCGGAAAGCCTCCATGCGCGTCGAATCTCTCTAATTTTACATTCGTGATCTCCTCGGGAGGTATAAGTAGGGGGAAGCAATATATTCAATACCTCATCCAGAAACGCACCCTCTCGAAACCTGGCGAGCAAGCTACACCACGATGCAGAGCGCCTCTCTTGCAGAGTCTGCCACTTGAGTTTACTAAACATCTCCGTAACACTATCACGGTTACCAAATAACCCTGTGACGAAACGTGCTGCTCTTCTTTGGATCTTCCCTATCACCTCTGTCAACCCGATCTGGTACGGATCACACACTGATGAGCAATACTCAAGTATAGGTCGAAAGAGTGTTTTGTAAGCCACCTCCTTTGTTGATGGACTACATTTTCTAAGGAGTCTCCCAATGAATCTCAACCTGGCAGCCACCTTACCAACAGTTAATTTTGTACGATCATTCCACTTCAAATCGTTACGCACGCATACTCCCAGACATTTTACAGAAGTAACTGCTACCAGTGTTTGTTCCGTTATCATATAATCATACAATAAAGGATCCTTCTTTCTATGTATTCGCAATACATTACATTTGTCTATGTTAAGGGTCAGTTGCCACTCCCTGCACCAAGTGCCTATCCGCTGCAGATCCCAGATCCTCTTGCATTTTGCTGCAATTTTCTAATGCTGCAACTTCTCTGCATACTACAGCATCATCTGCGTAAAGCTGCATGGAACTTCTGACACTATCTACTAGGTCATTTATATATATTGTGAAAAGCAATGGTCCCATAACACTCCCCTGTGGCACGCCAGAGGCTACTTTAACGTCTGTAGACGTCTCTCCATTGATAACAACATGCTGTGTTCTGTTTGCTAAAAACTCTTCAATCCAGCCACACAGCTGGTCTGATATTCCGTAGGCTCTTACTTTGTTTATCAGGTGACAGTGCGGAACTGTATCGAACGCCTTCCGGAAGTCAAGGAAAATAGCCTCTACCTGGGAGCCTATATCTAATATTTTCTGGGTCTCGTGAACAAACAAAGCGAGTTGGGTCTCACACGATCGCTGTTTCCGGAATCCATGTTGATTCCTAGAGTAGATTATGGGTTTCCAGAAATGACATGATACGAAAGCAAAAAAACATGTTCTAAAATTCTACAACAGATTGATGTCGGAGATATAGGCCTATAGTTTTGCGCATCTGCTCGACGACCCTTCTTGAAGACTGGGACTACCTGTGCTCTTTTCCAATCATTTGGAACCTTCCGTTCCTCTAGAGACTTGCGGTACACGGCTGTTAGAAGGGGGCCAAGTTCTTTCGCGTACTCTGTGTAGAATCAAATTGGTATCCCATCAGGTCCAGTGGACTTTGCTCTGTTAAGTGATTTCAGTTGCTTTTCTGTTCCTTGGACACTTATTTCGATGTCAGCCATTTTTTCGTCATGGGAGGATTTGGAGAAGGAACTGCAGTGCGGTCTTCCTCTGTGAAACAGCTTTGGAAAAAGGTGTTTAGTATTTCAGCTTTACGCATGTCATCCTCTGTTTCAATGCCATCATCATCCCGGAGTGTCTGGATATGCTGTTTTGAGCTGCTTACTGATTTAACATAAGACCAGAACTTCCTAGGATTTTCTGTCAAGTCGGTACTTAGAATTTTACTTTCGAATTCACTGAACGCTTCATACATAGGCCTCCTTCCGCTAACTTTGACATTGTTTACCTTCTGTTTGTCTGAGAGGTTTTGGCTGCGTTTAAATTTGCAGTGAAGCTCTCTTTGCTTTCGCAGTAGTTTCCTAACTTTGTTGTTGAACCACGGTGGGTTTTTCCCGTCCCTCACAGTTTTTCTCGGCATGTACCTGTTTAAAACGCATTTTACGATTGCTTTGAACTTTTTCCATAAACACTCAACATTGTCAGTGTCGGAACAGAAATTTTCATTTTGATCTGTTAGATAGTCTGAAATCTGCCTTCTATTACTCTTGCTAAACAGATAAACCTTCCTCCGTTTTTTTATATTCCTATTAACTTCCATATTCAGGGATGCTGCAATGGCCTTATGATCACTGATTCCCTGTTCTGCACATACAGAGTCGAAAAGTTCGGGTCTGTTTGTTATCAGTAGGTCCAAGATGTTATCTCCACGAGTCGGTTCTCTGTTTAATTGCTCGAGGTAATTTTCAGATAGTGCACTCAGTATAATGTCACTCGATGCTCTGTCCCAACCACCCGTCTTAAACATTTGAGTGTCCCAGTCTATATCTGGTAAATTGAAATCTCCACCTAAGACTATAACATGCTGAGGAAATTTATGTGAAATGTGAAACAGATTTTCTCTCAGTTGTTCTGCCACTAATGCTGCTGAGTCGGGAGGTCGGTAAAAGGAGCCAATTATTAACCTAGCTCAATTGTTGATTATAACCTCCACCCATAACAACCCTCAGGGTGCTCAGCATTTAGTTGCTGGGTACGGGCTTGGCAACCTCGGGGTCCCTGAGCTGGGGACTGGGAAGCACCACCAGTCCTCAATACCGTAAGCTCGGAGCGTGCTTCAATGACCACCATAAGGCGCGATGGTGGAATGATGTACGGTACAGAGACCGGGGATCTTGGCTTAACTGCCTGGGTCGTGAGGATGGTCTAACCCTCTATAAAAAAAAAACACTCAGTCGCAAGCTGTGCTGTGTGCCGAGGAGACGCATGGCTGTTGAGGTAGAACAGTTGCTAGTGGGCAACCTCTGGGGAACCTGCGGCCCCTCCAGTTGTATTAGGTGTACCCAGGCAAGTGGGGCTCTGTGTGGGTGGACATTCCTTTCCCTAGCTGCTCGTAGGACCACCATGAAAAGAAATTTCAATAGTGCGTAAGCAAGAGTCTCTAAGAAAGGAAAGTTCAATGCTTTACAGTATGACCCTCAATCGTTCCCTTCCCTGCCCACACCAGGGGAGGAACGGCAGTCTAAATTACCTGGTGAGACGTACCCTCCTCAATTTCTGGTTTGCAGCCGAACAGATTGGGACTCACTTCTGACCACAAAGCCTCAGTTTTTTGTGGAAAATTTAGAGGACCAGTTTGGAGAAGTTGAGGGCACGTCTAAAATAAGGTCTGGAGCAGTCCTCATACAGACAGCATCCCCAGCACAGTCACGGGCATTGCTTGCTTGTGACAAGCTCGGTGATGTTGCAGTCTCCATTATGCCTCATAAGAGCCTCAATATGGTTCAGGGACTTATTTTTCATCGTGGCCTGTTGTTGCAGTCTGATGAAGAGCTCAGTGCAAATCTGGAACGCCGTGGTGTCCACTTTGTATGACATGTCTTCAGGGGACCTAAAGATAGTAGGTTCACCACCGGCGCCTTCATCTTGGCTTTCGAGGGTGACACCCTGCCCGAGAAGGTCAAGGTGGTGATATATCGATGTGATGTTAAGCCTTACGTCCCCCCTCCCATGCGCGGCTTTAAGTGCTGGAGGTTTGGGCATATGTCATCGAGATGTGATGCCAACCCTACCTGTCGGGATTGTGGACGTGCCTCCCATCCCAACATCCCATGTTTGCCGCCCCCTCTTTGTGTCAACTGCGGACAGAAACATTCACCTTGCTCGTCAGACTGCGCGGTTTATCAAAAAGAACAGAAGATTGTGGAGTATAAGACCTTGGACAGGCTCACTTACACAGAGGCTAAACGCAAGTATGACCGACTTCACCCTGTGCGAATTTCATCGACGTATGTTGCAGCAGCTTCGATGTCGCCATCCCTGGCGATGAGCCCCCAAGCTCAGCCGCTTTTTGTGGGCCCTCCAGCCTGGCCGTCTACTCCTGCCCCCCTTGTCATTGGGGAACACCCTCTTCCATTGCTCCCCTGTTTTCAACATACGGAGTACCAACCCCTCCTTCTTTGGGGACTTCAGTCCCCACCTCTGAGCCGGAGTAGTGCCCGCCTCCACCGGCTCCCCTCGCGCGGAAAGGATCGCTTGGTGCCCTCTCTACCACGGTTACTGCCCCTCCAGACGTCAACCACTGTCGGAAAAAGCCACCACCTGAGGGCCGTAGGGCTTCCAGCTCTTCCTCAGTCCATGAGACTGGGTTGGAAAAGCCCACCCAGCATGATAAACCGAGGGACAAGTGGGACCCTACCAAAAAGAAGAAAAAGCACAAGGAGGAGGACATAGAGACAGAAAAGGAGTTCACCACGGCACCTGAAGATCATGTGGAGCACCTAGCGTCCACTCAGGAGCTAGATGTTGCTCGACCCGCAGCTCCTATGGAAGTTCATCAGGCTACTTCGCAATTGGTGGCGGCGAGTGCTTCTAAGGCATGACCTATCCCCCCCAGGATCTTTCATGTCTTCACAGTCGGATACCATTATCCTTCAATGGAATTGCCATGGTTTTTTCCACCATCTTGCTGAGTTGAAACAGCTTTTGTGCCGCTTCCCTGCCACTTGTCTGGCCCTACAGGAAACCTGGTTTCCTGTTTGGCGGCCCCCTCCCTCTGTGGCTACTGGGGTTACTATGAGAACCGCATAGAATACGACAGGGTGTCTGTGTTTATGTTCTTGCCATTGCTCCTAGTGCCCCCATGCCACTTCACACGTCTCTCAAGGCTGTGGCTGTTAGAATCCGGGCAGGAAAGGAGCTTACCATCTGTTCCCTCTACCTTCCCCTGGATGAGGTTGTCCCTCTTGCTGACCTAGCTGCCTTGTTCGCCCAGCTCCCCCCGCCATTCCTCCTTTTGGGGGAATTTAATGCCCACCACCCTTTATGGGGTGGGGTCCAGATCTCGGGCCAGGGTAGGAACGTTGAGGCTCTCTTGGCACAGCAGGACATTTGCCTCCTTAACACTCGTGCTCCCACATACTTTAGCTTGACTCATGGTACATACTCGGCCATTGACCTCTCATTTAGTAGCCCAGGTCTTCTTCCGTACCTCAGTTGGAGGGTCCATGACGACCTCTGTGGTAGCGACCACTTTCCTATCCTGGTTTCTCTTCTTCAATTCCAACCCCCTGACCAGCTGCCACAATGGTCTCTTCATCGAGCTGATTGGGCAGCCTACACCTCAGCTACTATGGCCATTGCTTTGATTCTTGGTGACATTGATTTGACAGTGGACGGAGTCACTATGGCCATTGTTTCTGCTGCCGAGGCAACACCAGAGATTGCAGAAGCTATCCGGGACCGCCGGCGAGCCCTGCAACGACACCGGCGTCATCCTTCCCTAGAGAAACTGGTTGCCTTTAAACGGCTGTGGGCCCGGGTTCGGCGGTTAATCCTGCGGAGCAAACAGGACTGCTGGGAACGATATGTTGCCACCATAGGTTCTCGCACCTCCTCATCTCAGGTGTGGTCGCGGGTTCGACGCATTTTTGGCTTTCGCCCTCATGCGTCTGTCCCTTGCCTTTCTCTTCGGGGTACACTTTGTACTGACCCAATCGCCATCGCCGAACATCTGGCAGAGTACTTTTCACTCGTAGTTTCGCGACAGTGGGCTACAGCGCAGAATTCCGTGCCATTAAAGAGCAGGCTGAGCGTGCGCAGTTGTTGTTTCACACGCACCGTTGGGAACGATACAATGCCCCTTTTAGTGAATGGGAGTTCCAAAGTGCTCTTACAGCTTGCCCCGATACCTCTCCAGGTCCAGACCGAATCCACAACCAGTTTCTTCGCCATCTCTCGGTGCACTGTCAGGGTGAATTACTCGCCCTGTTTAACGGCATCTGGATGGAGGGCGTTTTCCCAACTCGTTGGCAGGATAGCGTTACCATCCCGGTGCTGAAACCTGGTGCAGATCCGCTGGTGGTTGATAGCTATCGCCCTATCAGCCTTACCAACATTATGTGCAAACTCCTGGAACGGATGGTGAGTCGGCGGCTCATGTGGATCCTCGAAGCTCGGGGCCTCCTAGCCCAGCAACAGGGCGGCTTCCGTCAGGGCCGCTCAGCGATTGACAATTTGGTCTCGCTAGAGTCGGCTATTCGTACAGCTTTTACTCGGCGAGAACATCTAGTTGCTGTTTTCTTTGATCTTCGGAAGGCGTACGATACCACCTGGCACCATCATATCGTTGCTACGCTGCACGAATGGGGCTTACGTGGTCCACTTCAGATTTTTCTACGGAATTTTCTCTCCAATCGCTCCTTTCTGGTTAGAGTTGGCACTTATTTTAGCTCTGCTCATATTCAGGAGAACGGTGTCCCGCAGGGCTCAGTTCTAAGTGTTCCCCTCTTTTTGGTGGCGATTAATGGTCTTGCGGTTGCGGTGGGCTCATCGGTCTGCTCCTCTCTATATGCTGATGACTTTTGTCTTTAATAAAGTTCCCCAATCATCAGTGTCGCTGAACGGCGGCTGCAGGGAGCTATCCGTAAGTCACATTTTTGGGCATCCAACGATGGTTTTCAGTTCTCAGCGTCTAAGACCCGAGTCGTGCATTTCTGTCATCGTCGAACAGTCCACCGCCATCCACAGCTCTACCTTGCTAATGAACTCCTTCGAATTGAGGACACGCATCGCTTCCTTGGCATGCTGTTTGATGCTCAGCTTACTTAGATACATCTTCGCGAACTTAAACAATGGTGCTGGCAGCATCTCGGCATCCTTCGCTGCCTCAGCCGCACCGTTTGGGGGGCTGTACGAACAACCCTCCTAAGCTCTATAGGGCCTTAGTCCAGTCCCGTCTCGACTACGGGAGTATGGTGTACAACTCGACAGCACCTTCAATGTTGCAGATCCTCGACCCGATTCTCCATTATGGCGTCAGACTGGCAAAAGGTGCCTTCTGCACTAGTCCGGTGACTAGCCTTCTTGTAGAAGCTGGAATCCCTCCCCTACAATTCCGCTGACAACAATTGCTTGCGTCATACATTGCCCATGTCCATGCCTCGCCCGACCACCCAAACCGCAGGCTCCTTTTTCCGTCTTCAGCACTCCCCTCCCCACGGCGGCGGCCTAGGTCTGGTCTCCCAATCGCAGTCCACGTTCGTTCCCTTCTCTCATCACTAGAGTCCTTTCCCCTTCCTCCATCCTTCTGGCCCTCTTCTTCTACCCCTCCTTGGTCCCTCCCTCCTTGGTCCCTGGCTCTTCTCGCCTCGTTTCGCGATGCATATGTAGTCTACACCGATGGTTCTGTGGTCGATGGACGGACTGGGTTTGCTTTCATCCATGGCGACTACGTTGAGCAGCATTTCCTTCCTTGTGGGAGCAGTGTTTTCACTGCGGAGCTGGTTGCTCTTTATCGTGCACTCACTCACTTTTCCTCCTGCTCTGGGGAGTCATTTGTCAAATGCAGTGACTCCCTGAGTGGATTGCAAGCGCTCGACCAGTGTTTTCCTCGGGACCCTTTGGTGCACGGTATTCAAGATGGTGTTTTTGCTCTTGCCGAGTGTGGTCGTTCAGCGACGTTTGTGTGGACCCTGGGCCTAATCGGCATTCCAGGAAACGAACGTGTCAATCGGTTTGCCAGGTAGGCCACCACTTCGCCACCCCTGGAGATTGGTCTCGTGGAAAGGGACCTCCAGTCAGCCCTACATTGCAAGATCCGTGATGTCTGGAGCTCTGAATGGTCTGTATTGAACACGCCAAATAAGCTCCGCATAGTAAAGCCATCCACGGCCATATGGAACTCATCCTTGAGGAGCATGTGTAGGGACTCAGTTGTTCTTTGCCATAGCCGAATTGGACATACGCGGTTGACCCACAGCTATATCCTTCGCTGTGAGAACCCGTCCAAGTGTCGCTGTGATGCAGGGCTGACAGTGGTCCATCTTCTGATGGACTGCCCCCTTTTAGCCCCCTTGCGGCAGTCCTTTAATTTATCCAGCTGCACTTCCTTTAATTCTCGGTGATGTTGCTTCTATAGCTGACTCAGTTTTACGTTTTATCCGTGCAGCTGGGTTTTATCGCTCGCTCTAGTGTGGGCACTCTCGCATGATTTCTCAGGCTACACCCACTTCAGCATCTTTTAATTGTGACGTGGATAGCAAAATAGTGTCTTTTATGGTAACAAGTTATGTTGGTACCTCTATCAATGCTTTCCAGCTGGAGGTTCTTCGTTTGTAGATGAGTGGTTTACCTGATCCATCAACCACTGTATTCTGTTGTACTCTAGTCAACTATTTGCTCTGCTCCTTCTAAGTGTCCTCAATATTGTGTTATTGCGGTGTTCATTTTAGCTCTGTACCCTTTGGTGTTCCTTCCCTCTGGGTGCAGAGGTTACACTTTTACTGTATAGGCCTTTTACAAGTATGTCTGTTTGGAACAGGGGACTGATGACCTCGATGTTTAGCCCACATCAAACCCCAAAACCAACCAACCAACCAACTTTGTGAATTATATTCTGCTGTTACAAAAAGACTTTCTGCCAAAACAGTCTTGTTTACTTGGTGTGTGTTACAATTGTTGCAGTATTGGAAAGGCCTATTTTGTTTTATCTAGCAGACAGTGACAAAATAGACGGAATCAGATCGGGAAGCTGTAGCAAGATTAGAGAGAACAAATTCTAGGAGCTTAGGATTGAAGAAATGTGTATTGTCTTGCTTGTCTCGTGTCTTTACTGGGTTTATGTATCCTATATTTAATTTTATGCTACACAAAGCAGCAAGTTGTGTGCTGATAGGGAATAAAGAATAAAGAGTGCAAATGTTCTGAAAGAGGGACAGGATGTCAAACCGGCCATCTGTAAGCAGGAGAGGCACAACAGGACATTTTAATTTCCACTGTCCTGAATATGGTTTGATGCCATCCATTACAAAATATACACGTTTAAATTCCACAGAGCAAAGTACAGTGATGTGCAATAGGAGAAAGTGTGAAGAGGTGTGGCACTGCACTTTGGCACACTTAAGACCAAATAACGCGTCTTACATTTCCTCAAACACATATGTTTTATGCATCAGACTCTTTAGAACGATGTGCACTACAAAATGAACATATTTTTGAAAATTCGATTTTTTAAATTTTTTACGTCCTACCTCAAACACTTGAGGGAGTGGTGGGGTATTGCCCCGGTTCGGAAATATCGTAGATCCGGGGCTGATGCTCAGAGCAGTCTGAGCTATAGTGGGGAGGTGGGTAGTCTCCATGTGACCCGTGTTTACATTTAGTGATTTTACTGTTTCCTCTTTGTTTACTGCTCTCACTTCAAATAAAAACAAAACAGATGTCTGTGGCCAGGAGCTATCAAGTGAATTAAAATACATTCACATAATTACGGAAGGCTAAAAAGTGTTATTAGTTGCAGATTTAATTTTATTTCCACCTTTTTGACAGTCAATCATTAATTGCCTTGCAGAACAATGAAGTTATTTTTGTCGGTTCGCTAAAGAAATTTTCTTGTATTAAGCTTTTCCGCTGAGGCAGACAATATGTTCGAAACGAAGTGTTTAATTCCACACACTGTTTGCCGCATTTCAAGTGCACATTTTCAACTTCTAGCACATATGGCATTATGCCATAATAAAGACCCAAACATGAGATAACCAAGTAGGCCTACTAGTACTCAGAAAATTTACATCCCAATAACCACATTGAAAAACTTAATGTCAGGTCGTGGCCTACTTCACTGGGAATCTGGACATATGTATATGCACTTTAAATGTGGACATTTTAGTATGGGCCAGGGAATTCCTATGCTCTTGGAGTATCCTCTGATGTCTTGTTTCTTTTATGACATAATGTAAGAGCTATTAATGTTTCACACGTACGAACATACGACATCGTAGCTGCGCAATCGCGGTGACACCTGTCTGGCGCTGTGGCAACTGCAGAAACGAACGTATTTCTAACAGGTCGCGGGAAAATGTTCCGAATGGTGGTTTGAAAAGCGTTACCATCAAAGTAAATTTCCTTTTACGGAAGTTGAGTTATGTGCGAGAATGTACGATGAATTTCTTAAATCACAGATTGACTCTCATTTAAAAATCAACTCTTTGATGACGAGCCATTTAGATGAATTTCGAGCCCAGAAGATCAGACATTTATGTCGCCGTTAAAAATTTTACTGGCACATTTGTGTGATATGTCGTAAATTGTAATACGCGCATAAAAGACCAACATTATATGTGAAAGCTTAGATTCTCTAGCAGCGTATTAATCTTATAGACCAATAGTATACGTGAAAGCTTTGCATTTTGTGTTGCAACACAATGTATATTAATTTAAACCATTAACTTTTTCTGTTAGTGTGTTCGCATTACTTAACAGTGATATTGCTATTGGCTGACTACATCACATGTCCTAAGCTCTGAATACCCGCTGTCATCGGCTGGTGAGATCACGTGACATGGGCTATGACTGGCTTACAAATGTGCATCGCAATCTTGATTTCAATGTTTCGGAAAGTAAAATGCGGTGTTTGGTGGAATTCGAATTTATGCTTTTGTAATAAAAAAATACGCAGCGTACATGTTGTTGCACATCGAAGATCGTTCCAAAAGCTTTTTTTTTTCCCCTGTGTTTAGCTTTCTAAAGCGCCGGGAAATTCTAGGCCCGTGTATAAAACTATAACCATTCAAAGGACTGATAAGTCATACAGTTCCGAGAAAAAAATATACTGTCAGTTAACAGGGAAAAAGTATGTTTTTACCCGGGAGAAAGTGTATTTTCCACCGGGAAATCCGGGATTTTTTTTTCTTTGCCGCATATACACCCTATTTTTTGAATTCCTTCACCAGTGAAGTCTATGGTACAGTTTGTACTGTTTAGCCAATGCAAAAAAGTGAAGATGGAAAATGTAAAAATGTGCATCACCACAAGTTAAAAAAAGTAGGATTTCATGGATAAATTGATGCCACCATCTGATAGTTTTTGTTTTACATTTTATGTTGAACTAACAAACAATATGGTATTGCCAGAATACTTAATCATCCCAAGTTTCCATTAGGCAAGAAAAGGAATCAAACCTATCTGCAGTGTAAAATGTTCCTTATATGTATTTAAGAGCATAAGTACAGTACAGAAATTATATTGATCAATTTCTATTATTTATGGGTGCCCTTCCCTCTCACCCTGAAACACAGGAGTGCAAGTGATATATTATGGGCATAAAGTTGTACACTGAGTTGGGGAATATCATTTGCAGTGATGGAATATGTAAGTTTATTGACTTCAGCGTACACATCTCCGTATGGACAAGGTGAATTTTAGTTAAGCTGCTCTCACTGCCACACTTACCTACTTTCAAGGTAGTTCTGTAGTGCTGCTTGAGTATGACTGAACTGCATACAGACGGATGTTTTCAAGGCAATAAATGTGCAATATCATGCTCATCTGTAATGAGTTGGGCAAGCTCATGTTACAGATACTTTGTTTTACAAAACTAGATTTTTGTTGTAAGGTTATCATAAGTTTTAATTAATTTCTATTAGTATTAGTATTAGTGTTTTTGTTGGTTTATTGACTACAACAAGTAAACATTTGAGACACATAATTGCCAACAATATATTCTCTCATGTTATCTATGAAGTATGACAATGTTCAGGTAGTTTTTGACTTCACACTGGTATAAACATATTATTTTGGAGATATAGGCAGTGCCAAACCTAGTTGACGGCCATTTTTTTGTTTGTTTGATGTAGAGCATAAGAAGTAGACATTTGAGGGTGCAAGATCAGATGAATAAGAGCAGTAAGGGATGACTTCCTAACCAAACTCATGAGAAACTTCTTTTGTGGAACTGGAAGAGTACAGGCAACTGTATAATGCAGTAGCAACTCTTGATACAGTTTTTTGGTTGTTTTCTTCTGTATTGTGACCACAGAGCGTCAAAAAGTTGTTAATTGCCAGCTGCGATGGACACACGGGAGTAGTTCATAATGCACAGTACCTTTTTTGTTCTGCGAGAAGCCTTATATGGTCTTTGCGAGCTCTCAAAGGCCTTCGTGGAGATATGGATTCTTTTAAGTTAACATAAAGGCATCACAGCTTGTCACCAGAATGTATTTGATAGGTATTTTCAATGGATGAGGCAGCTAATAATATTCAAGCAAAAATGGCACCCTGATTATTGGTAAATCTTCATATTAGCCCTGAGTTGTCAAATTTTGTCATTATGGTAATTTTTCAATGCTGAATGAGGAAGGATGTAATATCTTGTCCAACTCTTTACAGAATTTGCTCTCAGAATTTCAGCAGTAACTCTGTCTATGATGCGCAATGACTCTCTTGTAGCTCCTGCCATTGGAGTTTGTTGGGCATTGTGGCGGGCATAGATAGGTAAGACTGAAGTTCTGAGTCAGGACTACTGTACAGGTATACTCCACAAGCCACCCAACAGTGTGCGGCAGAGGATACTTCTGGTAACAGTATCTGATCTCCTCCATCTCCTTCCCCTTTCCCCTTCCTGATTGGTGCATGAGAAGAATTGTTGTCCAAACATTGATTTGAATTAGAGCATGAGTACTAATACACCTTCATTTGCCAGTGTGGTGGCTCAAATCACCACTTAGGAATGACCTCATTGATCTTAAAATATGCCTTCCTTGGTGATCCAGAGATTTTGCTACATTATTCAAGGCAGGACTGAACAAAGCTTGTATATACTCAGAGCATCTCTGTAATGCTCTGGCACAGACTAAATGTTGCACTGATCCAGAACAGTTATGCTGCATGTTTCCTGTTTCTAAATGGTTTCTCATAAGGTGAATTTGTAACGTTACTGTTGTCAATGACTACAGCAGAAAAGGTACTCAGTGCATGCCCCACCACCAGGAGACACTGTCACATTTAGATGTGCAGTTAGTCATTTCCCCTTATGGGTCTGTAGGTTAGAATAGGCCCGAGGTATTCTCAGCTGTCGTACGAGGCAACTAAAAGGAGTTTCACTCATTTCAGCCTTTATGTGATGGTCCCCTGTAGAGTTTGACCTCCATTCTTCAAAATTTTCCCGAAGAGCAAAGGGCGCCATACAAGGTGCATTGTGCATTGTGTCCATCGTGCATTGAGATCTTTAGCCCAGTTTCTCATTGTCACATTTCAGTCCCGCTCATTCTCCATCTCTCAGACGAGGACACCTTCCTGCATCCGTTTTCCATGATGCACTATGCAGTGTCGATTTCTGCTTCGACAGTGACCATGGACTTTTTTGCACCTGATATCCAGCACAGTAGCCAGCCTGTTGGTTGTAGCTCCCTGACCACACACGGATCGCTCTGCTGATGCCTGCGCCATTAACCCCCAATGTATGCCAAGGGGTAGATGTCCATCCCCCTGGGGCATCGGGACTCCCGGCAATGGCCATCCTGCCAGGTGGCCTTTGCTGCGGCTGTGTGGCGCCCGTGGGGAGGGCCCTGGTTAGAGTGGTTGGCATCAGGGTGGATGACACGCGATGAAGTATAGTCCATCATCTCTTGCTGGTGGTGAAACACCAGCAGTCTCTAAGTGATCATGAGCTCAATTCAACACACAGAAGTTCGACCCCAAATCGTTCTCCTCCCTGGCCACACCATGGGAGGAACGTCAGGCTAAGGATGGCAGTGGATCTTACTCACCCCAGTACCTTGTATGTTCGAGAGCTAATGGGGAATCTTTCAAACGATGAAGCCTCAGTTTTTTGTTGAGCATTTAGAGGACAAGTTCTGGGAGGTGAAGGGCTTATCCAAAATGAGGTCTGGGTCAGTCTTGATCAAAACAGCATCCCCT
Source organism: Schistocerca nitens (assembly GCF_023898315.1). Classification (NCBI taxonomy): domain Eukaryota; kingdom Metazoa; phylum Arthropoda; class Insecta; order Orthoptera; family Acrididae; genus Schistocerca; species Schistocerca nitens. Next base: position 922,428,069 of record NC_064617.1, on the reverse strand, counting down.
GCCCAGTCACGGGAGTTACTCACTTGTGACAAGCTGGGGGATGTTTCTGTAACCATCACACCCCATAAGAGCTTAAATAGGGTCCAGGGTATCATATTTCACAGAGACCTTCTTTTGCAGTCCGACAATGAGCTGCGGGCCAATTTACAGTGGCGAGGTGTACATTTCGTCCAGTGTGTCCACCGGGGTCCGAAAGATAATAGGGTTGCCACCGGTGCTTTCATCTTGGCATTTGAGGGTGATACACTGCCCGATAAGGTCAAGGTGATGGTCTACCGCTGTGATGTAAAGCCATATATCCCTCCCCCAATGCGGTGCTTTAAGTGCTGGAAGTTCGGCCGTATGTCTTCCCGCTGTACTTCCAGCGTCACTTGCCGAATTTGTGGATGCCCATCACATCCCAATACTCCATGTGGCCCGCCTCCCATCTGTGTCAACTGTGGAGAGCACCATTTGCCTTGCTCACTCGACTGCAGGGTTCTCCAGAAAGAAAGGAAAATCATCAAGTACAATACCCTGGACAGACTGACCTGCACTGAGGCTAAGAGAAAATTTGAACACCTGCATCCTGTGCATATGGCATCGTCTTACGCCTCCGCTACAAGAGTTCTGGCATTATCAGCTCCGCCAAACCAGGTCACCTCTCATAGCCGGAAGATGACTACTGCCCCCTTGGTGGTGGAAGGCATTTCCCTCCCTGTTGCTTCTGCACCACCTACTTCGGGAGCAACCCCCCCCCCCCCCCCCTCCGCCACCCCCCAACCATCGGGGACGTCCATCCCCACTTCTAAGCCGGAAAAATGTAAGTCTTCTTTGGCTTCTCTCGCTAGAAAGGGTTCCCTTGGGTCACTCCCTTCCCAGGTTTCTTCTAATGGGAAAGACAACACCCACCAGTGGCTGAAGAGCCCAAAAGCAACTGGTCATAGGGCTTCATGCTCATCCTCAGCCTCGGATACTGAGCCAGTGATATCCTCCCAGCCAGGGAAACCCAAAGAGTAGCGAGAGAAATCCAAAAAGAAAATTGTAAGAGCAAGGAAATTGCAGTGGCACCCACACCACCGCACCTAAGAGTTCTGCGGCTTTGGATAGGGTGGAGATTTTGGTGTCGGCTGAGGACCTACATCTCGCCAGTCCCTCACACACAATGGATATAGACTGCTCAGGCAATAAATCGGTGGCAGCAGGTGACTATGAGGCATAAACTGCCTCATTGAATGTTCCATGCCCTCCCAGTCTCACGATGACATCCTCCAGTGGAATTGCAGCGGTTTTTTTCCACCGCCTGGCTCAGCTATGGCAACTGTTAAGCTATACACCTACTATCTGCATTGCCATCCAGGAAACCTGGTTCCCAGCGGATGCCTCCCCTCTGTGGCTATAAGGGATATTACAGGAACTGTAGCGACTATGATCGAGAGTCAGGTGCAGTTTGTGTTTATATCCTAAACTCGGACTGTAGTGAACATGTGCCTCTTCAAACTCCTCTTGAAGCTATGGCTGTCAGAAGAAGGACGACACAGGAAATAAATGTCTGCAATGTATATCTTCCTCCAGATGGCGCAGAACCCCTGAACGTATTAGCTACACTGATTGAACAACTCCCTAAACCTTCCCTACTTCTGGGAGATTTTAATGCCCATAACCCCTCGCGGCCCCCCAGGGGTGTCCACAACTCTTTTGTGGATACATGCGTGGCGAGCACGTGACCCCGAGCTAGTGCGGCCCTCTTTCCTTTCTGGGCTGCATACCTTCCTTTTCCACATCCCCCATCCCCCTCCCCCCCCCCCCCCCCCCCTCACCACCGCCTCTTCCCTTCCCCGACTCCCCCTCTGTGAGTATGTTTAGTGCCTATGTCCAGAGATGGACGCTTGTAACTGTAAGACAGTCTCTCTTCTTCGCTTGCTCTGCTGGAAAGTCTCTGTCCTTCCTTTGTCCTTCTCGTTTCCTTGCCTCTTCTCTGTAGTGGTTAATAAAAAAAGAAAAGAGAGAAGAAAAGAAAAGGTTGAAAATGTGGGAAGAAATCGTAAGTGAAAATGGGTTTTTTAAAATCGTTAATGACCGTGAAAAAAGGGAAACAAAGAAAGAAATGCAGATCGGACTTCGTATTACAGAAAAGCTATTGGACTTCGTGATTCGGAAAAGCTATTGTTGGGGAGGTCCTTGTGGCGTTTTTGAGCAAGAGTTAAACCAATTTCCACTACAAAAATTATTGAAAAGAAACAGAGAATAACAAAATGTAACTGACAGGGGGATGTGGCGTAGATAAGAGTTCATCCTTTACCAGGTTAACTTGTCTTCTTTCATGCGGCGTCCCTTCAAAAATCTCCTTCATTTCTGCGTGAAAAGTCTGCTCAAAATCTTGCAATCGTCTAGGAATCACTAATTTATACCAATTAAAATCATCTTGATACTGTATGCAATTTAATTTACTTTGCTAGTTCCATCCTCCGAATTTCTTAACAACTTTCACAATATGTCTACACATTAAAATCAGATCAAGACTAGCTAATACGTTTTTTTACGTCTTCATCAGATCGCGTCTGCCTTAAGCTTCGGCTATCAAGAGACAATCAAGAAACGGATAGAAAAAAAAAAAAAGAGTTACAATTTTAGCATTTTCTCTGCCGTCGGGCGCTCATACCGCTGCGACGGGATATTTTTTATCTGAGGGAACGAGTGTAGCGCGGCGAAATTCAAAGTCCCGCTACATCTCTTTACCCTCTTCTTCGCTGCAGCGTTTGAGACCTCTCTTCTTTCCTTTCCTTTTCTTTGTTCCTCCGTTTCTCTTTCTTTCTCCTTGTGCGTGTCTGAAGGCTGACCCACGCATTCCCATGCGCAGCTGGTGACGAAGTAACGCGTAATTCCCCGCCCCAGGTAGACAGGTAGGACACGTACGTACCCCCTGGTAATGGCCAAGCCCAGGGAGGGGTGATTACCTGAGCTGGTACCTTCCGAAAGTGCCGATTGGTCCCTCCGTCCGTTTCTCGGGAGGTGTTACCTGAGGTGTGAACAATCACCTGAAGGGGGAGTGCCCTCAGAGAGGGCCCCCACAAGGAAGGAGCGCGCCATCGGAGACGCTGGTAATCATGGGGGATACTTTCGCAATGGTTTCCTCATCATCTGCTATGTCTGCTCACAAACGAAAGTTAAATGAGTCTCATCCACGGACAATTCTTCCATCAGTGCCACAGTTCCTTGTTGTTTCTCGGTCGGACGAAGGTCAGGACCTCTCCACTCAACCCTTTCATTATTCAGAAGGGAGTCGATGCAAAGTACATCTATTTAAAAAAGCTGATAAAAATACTCTTGTCGCCGTTTGAAGAGACAGTCTTCACTCCTTCCGATCTGATCGTGTAAGCGTAGAATAGTTGTGGAATGATTTCAAAGAGATAGTATCGACAGCAATTGAGAGATATATACCACATAAATTAATAAGTGATGATACTGAACCCCCTGCCCCCCATGGTACACAAAACGTGTCAGATCGCTGTTGCAGAAGCAGCGAAAAAAGCATGCCAAATCCCCAAGACTGGCAAAGTTTTGCAGAAGTTCGAAATATAGCGCGTACTTCAATGCGAGATGCTTTCAATAATTTCCACGACGAAAGTCTGTCTCTAAATGTGGCAGAAAACCCAAAAAGATTCTGGTCATCCATAAAGCACACCAGTCGCAAGACGCAATCAATACCTTCACTGCGCGATGACAACGGCGAAGTCACTGATGACAGTGCCACCAAAGCAGAGTTTTTAAACACGGTTTTCCGAAACCCCTTCACCAAAGAAGACAAAATTCCTGAATTCCAATCAAGAACAACTGCCAAGATGAGAAATATAGAAGCAGATACCCTCGGTGTCACTAAGCAGCTTAAATCACTTAATAAAGGCAAGCCTTCTGGTCCAGATTGTACACCAGTGAAGTTCCTCTGAGTATGCAGATGTAATAGCTCCATATTTAGCAATTATATACAATGGCTTGCTCACAGAAAGTTCCGTACCTAAAGACTGTAAAGTCGCTCAAGTCACACCAATACCCAAAAAGGGAAATAGGAGTAATGCGCTGAATTACAAGCCCATATCACTAACGTCGATTTGCAGTAGGGTTTTGGAACATATACTGTATTCGAACATTATGAAGTACCTCGAAGAAAACAATTTGACAAACAGTCATCACGGATTCAGAAAAAATTGTTCTTGTTCTCTTTGTACTCATGAAGTAATGAGTGCTATCGACAGGGGATATCAAACTAACTCCATATTTTTAGATTTTCAGAAGGCTTTTGACACCGTTCCTCACAAGCGTCTTCTAACAAAACTGTGTGCCTAAGGAATATCGCCTCAGTAGTGCGGCTGGATTCGTGATTTCCTGTCAGAAAGGTCACAGTTCATAGTAATACATGGAAAGTCATCGAGTAAAGCATAAGTAACATCCTGTGTTGCCCAAGGAAGTGTTATAGGCGCTCTATTGTTCCTGATCTATATTAACGACATAGGAGACAATATGAGTAGCCCTCTTAGCAGATGATGCTATCGTTTACCGTCTTTTGATGCCATCAGATGACCAAATCGAATTGCAAAATGATATAGATACGTCATCTGTATGGTGCGAGAAGTGGCAAATGACCCTGAATAAAGAAAAGTGTTAAGTTATTCACATGAGTACTAAAAGAAATCCGCTAAATTTCGCTTAAGCGATAAGTGACACAAATCTGAAGGCTGTAAATTCACCTAAATACTTAGGCATTACAATTATAAATAACCTAAACTGGAATAATCACATAGATAATGTTGTGGGTACTGCAAACCAAAGATTGTGATTCATTAGCAGAATACTTAAAAGGTGCAACAGGTCTACTAAAGAGACTGCTTACACTAAACTTGTTCACCCTATTCTAGAGCCGCCCCCCCCCCCCCCTCCCCCTGCGGGTTCGGGGGTTAGAATAGGCCCGCGGTATTCCTGCCTGTCGTAAGAGGCGACTAAAAGGAGTTTCAACCGTTTCGGCCTTCCATGTGATGGTCCCCCTTGGGGGTTGACCTCCATTTTTCAAAATTCTACAGAAGTACGAGCCTTTTGGGGAAGGACGCCTTACGTGGTGTACCACTGGTCCTCAGTGCACTGAGACCTTGGCACTCAGCATTGTACCGGCGTTGTAACCATACCCATTATTCCTCAAATTGGGCCTAAACACCTGATGGGTTGTACAAGTTATGCCCATAGTGCGTCCCCATCTGCACCTACGATCATGATGGACTTTCCATGGCACCAGAAATCCAGCACGGTAGCCAGCCCGTTGTGGTGGGATCGTCATATACCCTCTACGTTGTAGCCCCCTGACAACACAGGGATCGTACTGCCGATACCTGAGCTGCACCCTCCCCACGTCGGCCAAGGAGTAGATGCCCGTCTCCTTGGGGCATCAGGACTCCCGGCAACGGTCATCCTGCCAGGTGGCCCTTGCTGAGGCTGGGTGGCGCCCGTGGGGAGAGCCCCTGGTCGGAGTGGGTGGTATTGGGGCGGACGTTTCGCAGATGAAACGTCAACACGTATCAGGTCGCTCTGCGGCCGAGTCTTTCAAAAGGAAAGGTACTGTTTCTAGTTCTGGTTCTCCTGCCCTTTCCCCCTTGGCCACTCCCTGGGAGGAGGGACAGGCCCGCCGGCTTGGGGCGAAGTACTTCCCCCGCTATTTGGTCTGTTCTCGAACCGATGGGGGGACGTTCGCCACCTCCAAGCCCATGTTCTTTGTTCAGCACATTGAGGACATCTTCGGGGAAATCGAGGCTCTCAGTAAGATGCGTTCGGGGTCCGTTCTTATAAAGACCACCTCCGCCACACAGTCGGCGGCGCTCCAGGCGTGCGACCGCCTAGGGGACATCCCAGTGTCCATTGTCCCGCATCTGGCACTAAATAGGACGCAGGGGGTTATTTTTCATCGGGACCTCCTGCTGCAATCTGATGAGCTCAGGGCCAACCTGGAGCGCCGAGGCGTGCATTTCGTCCGGCGAGTCCAGCGCGGCCCCAAAGACCGTCTCATCGACACCGGGGCCTTTATCCTCGCCTTCGAGGGGGACGTTCTCCCGGAGAAGGTAAAGGTGATGTGCTACCGGTGCGATGTGCGACCTTACGTTCCGCCTCCTATGCGCTGTTTTCGGTGTTTGCGCTTTGGGCACATGTCGTCACGGTGTGAGGCTGAGCCCCTTTGTGGCGATTGTGGACGTCCTCTTCGTGAGGAACATACATGCACCCCACCACCTCGGTGCGTTAATTGTCCTGGCATCCACTCGCCTAGATCCTCAGACTGCCCCGTATATCAGAAGGAGAAGAAGATACAAGGACTCAAAACTTTGGATCGTCTCTCTTATTCTGAGGCCAGGAAGAAGTATGACCACCTCCATCCCGTGCCGTTGACCACTTCGTTTGCCTCAGTTGTGTCCACTCCTTCTGCGGTATCCTCACCCCTATCCTGTCCCCCCTCCGCCTCCTCCCCCCATCCGGGGTCTCTGCCTCCGCCTCCCAAATCCCTCCCTTCCAAATCCTCCTCCCCCGTGGCCCCCGCCCCCTCTGCCCCAGGGGCCACCCTTCCTCCTCCTCCTCCTCCTCCTCCTCCCCCCCTACCCCTCCCCCCCAGCCGCCTGAGAAGCGATCCTCTTCTCAGGCGTCCATCGGGGAAACATTCTGGACCCCAGCTTCCGAGGTCCGGCGTTCCAAAACGGACCCCGCGCATGAGGACCTTCTTCGGGTCCAGCCCACCATCCCTGCGCCTTCTCGGACTTCCAAGAAGGCCTCCAAGAAGAAGTCTCTATCCCCCTCTCCACCCCGGCGCGTTTCGTCTGACGCTCCATCCGTGAGTCGCTGCTCCCGGCCGTCCTCAGTTTCGCCGGGACGCTCTGCTGCCAGGCGCTCAGCTGGCCTCTCGTCGGCAAATGATTTTGCCCCTCCTACACAACCAGGGACAGCGGCTGCAGCTGGCGACGACTCGATGGAACAGGATCCGCCTCCCGCCGGTTGTAGCATTGTTCCCTCGAAACCTGGTCCTCCGCGGCCATCGAGGTGACCAGCTCTTCCCCCGTCTCGTTCCCCCTCTTTTTTGACTAGCGATGGCCTTGTTACATTGGAACATAAGAGGTATTCGATCTCATCGGGAGGAATTACAACTGCTCCTCCGCCTGCACCGTCCGCTCGTCCTTGGTCTCCAGGAAACCAAGTTGCGCCCGACTGACCGTATTGCCTTTACCCACTATACCTCGGAGCGGTATGACCTCACCCCTGTGGACGGTATCCCAGCTCATGGTGGGGTCATGTTGCTCGTTCGGGACGATGTCTATTACCATCCCATCCCATTGACCACCCCACTCCAAGCAATAGCTGTCCATATTACTCTTTCTGCTTTTACTTTTTCAGTTTGTACCATCTACACTCCATCGTCATCTGCTGTTAGTCAGGCTGACATGATGCACCTGATCGTTCAGCTTCCCCCGCCGTTTTTATTGTTTGGCGACTTCAATACCCATCATCCCCTTTGGGGCTCTCCTGCATCCTGTCAAAGAGGCTCACTCTTGGCGGATGTCCTCAACCATCTCAATCTTGTCTGCCTCAATACTGGCGCCCCGACTTTCCTCTCGGACTCTACTCATACCTACTCTCACTTGGACCTCTCGATCTGTTTTACCACTCTTGCCCGTCGGTTCGAGTGGTATGTCCTTTCTGACACCTATTCGAGCGACCACTTCCCCTGTGTCGTTCGTCTCCTGCACCACACCCCATCCCCACGTCCTTCGAGCTGGAACATACCGAAAGCTGACTGGGGACTTTACTCCTCCCTGGCGACCTTTCCGGACCACGATTTTCTCAGTTGTGACAGTCAGGTCGAATACCTCACGGCTGTTATCATCAATGCTGCCGAACGTTCCATTCCTCGTACTACCTCTTCTTCACGTCGCATTTCCGTCCCCTGGTGGAACGAGGCTTGTAGAGACGCTATCCGTGCTCGACGACGTGCTTTACGCACCTTTCGCCGCCATCCTACGTTGACGAATTGTATTGGATACAAACGACTCCGAGCGCAATGCCGTAGAGTCATCAAAGACAGCAAAAAAGCTTGTTGGGCCTCTTTCACCAGCTCCTTTAACAGTTTTACTCCCTCTTCTGTCGTATGGGGTGGCCTGCGCCGGCTGTCGGGCATTAAGGCCCACTCCTCGGTGCCTGGCCTGACCTCAGGTAATGAGGTCCTCGTTGATCCTGTGGCTGTCTCCAACGCCTTCGGCCGGTTTTTCGCGGAGGTTTCAAGCTCCGCTCATTACCACCCTGCCTTCCTTCCCAGGAAAGAGGCAGAAGAGGCTCGGCGACCTTCCTTCCACTCGCTGAATCTGGAAACTTATAATGCCCCCTTTACTATGTGGGAACTCGAACGTGCGCTTGCACTGTCCCGGTCCTCTGCTCCGGGGCCAGATGCCATTCACGTTCAGATGCTGGCACACCTTTCTCCGGCGGGCAAAAGCTTCCTTCTTCGTACCTACAATCGCGTCTGGACCGAAGGTCAGGTCCCCATGCGTTGGCGTGACGCCGTCGTTGTTCCTATACCCAAACCCGGGAAGGATAGACACCTTCCTTCTAGTTACCGCCCCATTTCTCTTACAAGCTGTGTCTGTAAGGTGATGGAGCGCATGGTTAATGCTCGGTTAGTTTGGATTCTTGAAACTCGACAGCTACTTACCAATGTCCAATGCGGTTTTCGTCGCCGCCGCTCTGCTGTTGACCACCTTGTGACCTTGTCGACATTCATCATGAACAACTTTCTGCGAAGCTGCCAAACGGTAGCCGTGTTCTTCGATTTGGAGAAGGCTTATGATACCTGTTGGACAGGAGGTATCCTCCGCACTATGCACAGGTGGGGCGTACGCGGTCGCCTGCCCCTTTTTATTGATTCCTTTTTAACGGATTGAAAGTTTAGGGTACGTGTGGGTTCCGTATTGTCCGACGTCTTCCTCCAGGAGAACGGAGTGCCTCAGGGCTCCGTCTTGAGTGTAGCCCTTTTTGCCATCGCGATCAATCCAATTATGGATTGCATTCCACCTAATGTCTCAGGCTCTCTCTTTGTCGATGACTTCGCGACGTACTGCAGTGCCCAGAGAACATGCCTCCTGGAGCGCTGCCTTCAGCGTTGTCTAGACAGCCTATACTCATGGAGCGTGGCAAATGGCTTCCGGTTCTCTGAAGAGAAGACGGTTTGTATCAACTTTTGGCGATATAAAGCGTTCCTTCCGCCATCCTTACATCTCGGTCCCATTGTTCTCCCATTCGTGGAAACAACTAAGTTTCTAGGGCTCACGTTGGACAGGAAACTGTGTTGGTCTCCACATGTCTCTTATTTGGCAGCCCCTTGTACACGTTCCCTTAATGTCCTCAGAGTTCTCAGTGGTTCATCTTGGGGAGCGGATCGCACTGTCCTGCTTCGCTTGTATTGGTCCATAGTCCGATCAAAGCTGGATTATGGGAGCTTCGTCTACTCGTCTGCTCGGCCATCCCTCTTACGCCGTCTCAACTCCATCCACCATCGGGGGTTACGTCTTGCGACCGGAGCCTTCTACACTAGTCCTGTCGAGAGTCTTTATGCTGAAGCTGCCGAATTACCATTGACCTACCGGCGCGATGTACTGCTGTGTCGGTATGCCTGCCGGCTGTTGTCTATGCCCAACCACCCCTCTTACGAGTCCTTCTTCGCCGATTCTCTCGACCGTCAGTACGGGTTGTATGTGTCTGTCCTGCTGCCCCCCGGAGTCCGCTTCCGTTGCCTGCTTCGACAATTGGATTTTGCCCTCCCTACCACCTTCAGAGAGGGTGAGAGCCCGACATCACCTTGGCTCCAGGCTCCGGTTCATATTTATCTCGACCTCAGCTCACTCCCGAAGGAGGGTACTCTGGCTGCAGTGTATTGCTCATGGTTTGTCGAACTTCGTGCTCAACTTGCCGGTCACACCTTTATTTATACCGATGGCTCCAGAACTGTCGATGGTGTCGGCTGTGCCTTTGTCGTCGGGGCCGCCAACTTTAAATACCGGCTCCTCGACCAATGTTCCAGCTTTACGGCCGAGCTTTTTGCTCTCCATCAGGCCCGTTCAGTATGCCCGCCGCCACCGCTATTCATCGTATGTACTCTGCTCTGACTCACTCAGTGCTCTTCAGAGCCTTGGAGCTCCCTATCCGGTCCATCCCTTGGCTCAACGGATACAGCAGTCCCTCCATTCTTTCGCTGATAATGGTGGTTCTGTCAGCTTCCTGTGGGTTCCCGGACATGTAGGAGTGCCTGGGAATGAGGCTGCGGATGCTGCAGCCAAGGCTGCAGTCCTCCTGCCTCGGCCAGCCTCCCATTGTGTCCCGTCATCTGACGTTCGTGGGGATGTTTGTAAGAGGCTTGTGTCGTCGTGGTGGGATGCTTGGTCATCCCTCCAAGGAAACAAGCTCCGGGCAGTAAAACCGCTCCCAACTGCTTGGACAACCTCCTCCCGACCATCTCGGCGAGAGGAGGTCCTTCTGACCAGGTTGCGGATTGGGCATTGCCGGTTTAGCCACCGCTACCTGCTCTCCGGTGACCCAGCCCCGCAGTGCACTTGTGGTCAGGCATTAACAGTGCGCCATGTTTTATTGTCGTGTCCCCGCTTTAGTCAATCTCGTGTTGTCCTGTCCCTGCCATCTACTTTACCGGATATTTTAGCTGATGATGCTCGAGCAGCTGCTCGTGTTCTGCGTTTTATAACTTTGACTGGCTTGTCCAAAGACATCTAACCTTTTTACTTATTTTATCTACATCTTTGTTAGGTCTTTCTGGTGTCCCCCCCTCCCCTTGAGTTTTACTAGATTCCCTGTGCTCTAACAACAGTGACTGGGCGCTAATGACCTCAGTAGTTGAGCGCCCTTAAACCCCACCCAAAAAAAAAAAAAAAAAAAAAAAAAAAAAAAAAAAAAAAAAAAAAAAAAACCTATTCTGGAGTATTGCTGTGCGGTGTGGGGTCCGTATCAGGTGGGACTGATGGATGATATTGAAAAAGTTCAAAGGTAGGCGGCACGTTTTGTATTATCTCGAAGTAGGAGAGAGAGTGCCACAGACATGATACGTGAATTGGAGTGGCAGTCATTAAAACAAAGGCGTTTTTCGTTGCGACAGGACCATGTCATGAAATTTCAATCACCAGTTTTCTCCTCAGATTGCAAAAACATTCTGTTGGCACCCACCTATATAGGGAGAAATGATCATCACAATAATGTAAGAGAAATCAGGGCTAGCATAGAAAAATTTAAGTGCTCGTTTTTCCCGCGCGCCTTTCGTGAGTGGAACGGTAGAGAGACAGCTTGAAGGTGGGTCGCTGAACCCTCTGTCAGGCACTGAATTGTGAATAGCAGAGTAATCACGTAGATGTACAATCAATGAAACGTTGCCACGTCTGTGCAGCGTTTTTTAAACCATGCGGAATGAAGCAGTATCTGAAAAGACCGAAAGGCGTAATTATCGCCGTTTTTGGGATGTCCAGCGGGTGCATTTGGAATTTGGTGATATGCCTTCGAACAGTCAAAGACAGAAAAAAACTTCGAGCCATGCAGTAACTGCGTGAAATTCTGGATATGAGGAGTTGTCTATAATAGTCCTAACATTAAGGGACCTGTAGTCACTGCACATGTGGTGCGAACCGTCTTTCTTAGGCACCAGGTGGATGGGAGAGGACCAGCTGCTGTTCGATGGTTGGAGCACACCCAAAGCCAGTAAATCCTGAACTATCTTTTTCGCTCGCAACAATTTCGAAGCGTTAAGACGCCAAGGTTTGTGACGTACAGGAGGGCCATCCATGGTGCAGATTCGGTAGCAGGTACCGTTGCTGAGACCTGTAAAGGGAGGCGCACATGGTGGGACGAGAGGGGGGGAGGGGGGGGGCACGAGCAGCTGCAGTTGACTAACCTTGGTGTGCCAGGACAGTGTGTACGAAGTGTCAGCAGTAGGCGATGGCTGGGCATGTGGCATGGTAGCCACAGAAAGCGAACGATCCCGCAAAGCGAGAACATGACCGTCTGAGCCGGGCTGGAGTGACGTGGGCGGGGCCTCTGCGGGAGACTGCGATGGTGGGAGTGGTGCAACAGCCACGCGATGCAAAGGATCTCACAAAGCGGGGGCAGGAGCGTCCAGCAGGTCCAACTGCATCTGCGTGGAACCGCTAGCAGTAAAGGTTCAGCTCGACGTGGGCGATGCAGAGCGAAGACACAACAGGAGAGGGATGCTCCATTGACAGGAGCGGCTCTGCAGAGAGACAGCGTAAGGTAATCCGTGCATGAGTCAATTCAATGAAGGCGGTAGCAATGCAGGAGCGTAACTCTGCATTATGAGTGCGTAGTCTGTCGATCTGCTTGAGGACATCCGAGAAATCAGAGTGGCGAGCTGTAATATCTTCGAGCAGAGAAGTACATGTGGAAAGCATGGCCAAGGATGCAGAGAGCAGAGGCGTCCTGCACTTGTTCGAGCATGGAATGATAGAACTAGACATGTGGCAGCCTGGAGGTCCAGCAAAAGCTCGTTATGGTGCAGAAGGTCCAACCCGATCAGATTCATCTACGTCAGCGACGTGGAAGATCCAAGGAAATGTTGCGCCCAGGGACAGATGAAGCGACATCTTGAGGGAGCTGAGGACCGCAATATGACAGTGATTTCTGGCGATCAGAGCGAGGTTAGCAGGAGAAAGCATATTGCCCACATGCTTGACTGGGATAACGCTGACATCGGCGCTGATGTTGACAAGAAAGGGCGGGCCCGACGACAAGTCCGTGATGCAGATGTGTTGCACTGTTGGTGCAAGCGCTGTGGCATCATCAGGTAGGCGCCGTTGATGATCATGGCGGGACGTGGCACCTAAACGTGCCCGCCAAACTCATTTGGGTACGTACAAGGCTCATGGCAGTTGCAAGCGGCGTCCTTGTAGGTTGCATGGTACCAGCGAAGCGGGTAAGCTTGGAGGCGAGGCATTGCGGGGCAGGCAAGGATGCAGCTGGCTACGTCGTAGCTCGAGAACGCTTTGTATGCTGCTTGGGCGAGGTTGGCTGCAGTCGGGAGGGTGCAGTTATTAGCTCATGGATGCCATCAAATGGTAGATCCTGACAGATCGCTGAGCTGCTGAGGCACGCGTGCTGGCCTCTACCAGGGGCACGTGGAACCAGTGAAGCAGGTGTTCAAACTGAAGGCGATGTCATCTTTGACAGGCAGTGCCAGTGATGAATGATTGCGTAGGCTGATTGGTCATGCATAGGTGGACCTCAAGAGGGTCAGCGACGCGAGATAGTACGTGAAGCTGGAGGTCTGACTGAAGTTTAACTATCCACAGAGTCCACAGTGCGGCAGCGGGTAGTACAAATGCGCCACCAGATCTGCGAAGGTGTGCGGTCATCCAGGTGCTCGTCATGGATGATGTGGTGGATGGCCTCGGCTGGAGGGCGAGAAAGGCATTCGATAAGCAAAATTTTCATCATCACGTACTTTGGTGATGCAGGTGATAGGAGTAGCTGATCACTGGTTAGGTCAGGATGGTCGTGGAGGTTTCTCACCAGGCAGACAAAACGTGCATCATCATCCGAGATCCCATGGATATCCAGTAGATGGTCCACCAGGGCGAACCAAGTTTTAGGGTTGTCCTTTTGCAATGCAGGCAGCTTAGGAAATCTGACGGGTAACACATGTTGTTGTAGCACCGGCAGGCGAAGATCCATGTTGGTGGTTGTGGGAGCCCACAATGACGGGAGTGCAGTAGCAGTGGGTGATGCATCGCCCGAAGTCTGTGTGAGGGGCAGCTGCAAGCAGCACACGATGAGGAGTGGGCTAGCACAACTGACGGCACAATGTGTCCAAACTACAGGCCCAGAGGCAGGCACAGCACGGGTGTAACGGCCATTGGCATTCCAACAATGGGTAGAAGGGGTTCACGATACAGCTGAGGGGGGGGGGGGGGGGGCGGCTGATCTCGAAACTGATGTGGAAGAAACAGCCAGTGCCGTTACAAGAGTGGGCGGAAAGTGATATTGATGTGGCGACAGAGTGATGATTGCAGCAACCGGCGCGGCTGAGGCGACCAGTGTCGCCATGATGACGGGGGGGGGGGGGGGGGGGGGTGGAAGTAAGAATGTGCGAACCCACGCGTATGAGTGTTCGGAGTACAGGTTTGCACATCAGCACATCAAACCCACTGGAAGGCGACTGCTTAACCAGAGGGTGAAACAAAATGTTCTTCACATGATTATCGTTTACTTTGTTGGTTAGCAGCGTGCACTGTCCGGGCAGCAGTCCTCGCTGTGTAGTAGCATTTGACAGTGGCCATGTTGGGCCAGTAATGGTTAAGTGGCCGCTGGCATGGCGGGGGCCAGTAAATTGTTCACTTTTAACCAACTGTACATTAGGATCACTATCAAAAGCTCAAGTACAATTGCTAAGGTATGATGCACTTGCACAAAACTACACTGTTAGACTCATTGTTATCGAGACAGTGTGGGCTGGCACTCTGAGTCCGTTACTGATGAAAATAGGCAAATAAAAATTCCCAAACACACAATGTTGAAGTCGGGGTCACCACTGTGAGTTTTACGTGGTGTTGAACCATAATAACATACTTCTAGGATCGAAACGACATTTATGTCGCCACTTAACAGAGCGAATACAGAAAGATGGCCCTTCCTGGCAGATTAAAACTGTGTGCCCGACCGAGACTCGAACTCGGGACCTTTGCCTTTCGCGGGCAAGGCTCTACCATCTGAGCTACCGAAGCACGACTCACGCCCAGTACTCACAGCTTTACTTCTGCCAGTATCTCGTCTCCTACCTTCCAAACTTTACAGAAGCTCTCCTGCGAACCTTGCAGAACTAGCACTCCTGAAAGAAAGGATATAGCGGAGACATGGCTTAGCCACAGCCTGGGGGATGTTTCCAGAATGAGATTTTCACTCTGCAGCGGAGTGTGCGCTGATATGAAACTTGCCCGCGAAAGGCAAAGGTCCCGAGTTCGAGTCTCGGTCGGGCACACAGTTTTAATCTGCCAGGAAGTTTCATATCAGCGCACACTCCGCTGCAGAGTGAAAATCTCATTCTAGAAAGACGGCCGTCGAACATAGCGCTAGAAAACAAAGACAAAACCAAAGAGCATAGTCAAAGAACTGCAGCTTCACATCAGAGAGGCCACACACACGAGGCCATTGAGTTGAGCTTGTATGATTGGACACAGTTCATTAATACAGATTTATTCGGGTCTGTAGCCTTTTGACATGTAATGCATTTCCTGATTACTTGCACAATATTTGTTGGGAAATGACTGTAAGATGTGATTTTAATAGTGCACTTTGTCACTCCATAATATCCCCGTACATTATGTGTGTACTGCATGAAGGTGCTGATGCATTTTCCTGTCAAGCAGACATCAGTTATGAGAATCAGGTGTTCTTCAGTAAAATAATAATTCGTTGTGCAATTTGTATTCTTTACCTATTTCAGAGTAGTTGTACACGAGCTGTTGCCGTACCTTATGCCACTGTTCATCCTCTTCTTGTAACTGGGACATGTCAGTACACATTTTAAGGTAATGTGGTCTAAAAGAACTATCGTGCATAAGGAGTACGCTGAAATCTGAGGTCTGCTTCGTGAGTTCCGCATACTCCCTCAGTCCTTGTGGAAGCCTAGACAAGGCATCCACTCAAATATTTTGTTCACCCTTTATATAAATGGCTTCAAAATCGAATTCTTGTAAGAACAGACACCATCTGGGTAACCGTTTGTGTAGTAATTTGCTTGTTAATAGGAATGAAATCATGCTTGATGATAGCAGAATACCCTAGTGTGATTTCCAGATAAAAAAAATAGAAATTTTCGAAAAGCCCATACTATTGCCAAAGCCTCAGTTCCTGTAATAGAATAAGGTCGTTCACTTTCTGTAAGTGTACCAGTTGCAAAACTATATGTTTGTTTTGATGCCCCTGTTCTATTGTGATTTGAAACAATATTGCCCCCAAGTCCTTGTAATGAAGCATCAGTAGTAAGACAGAATTCTTAGTTGTTCCTTTGTCTGTGTTCTAGGAAAACGCTCGATTGTGTCTAGCTCATTGGTATCAGGTCTAATACCTGTAGGTGAGATGATGTGGCCAAAAATTGTGCAAACTCTCATTTTTCAAGTTAGCCGTAACTTCATATTCAGAGAATCTTTCTAAGAATTTTCTACATATCTGCACATGAGCTTCCCACATGGTTGTGGCGATATGGTCATTCACATACACGGTGACTTGACTCAAAAGTTCTGGTCCAAGTACTCTACGAGGGGTACCCAAGAAAAACCGGAATTATTTTTTAAATGTTATATATTTTAAGATTATTTACAAACAACCTCCATTACAACTAATACCTTTGTCACAATGGTGCATCTATTGTTTGAAACATTTGTTTGTAGTTATCTTTAGAAATGGCTCACAGCTCGTTTCTCGTTTTCTTTTTATTGACTTCAACATTGTCAAATTTGTGTCCTTTCATGCCCCTTTTCATGTGTGGAATTAAGAAAAAGTCGCATGGAGCCAGGTCAGGGGAGTAAAATGCGTGGGGCAGAGTAACAATTTAATTTGAACCATGCCATTTTTAGCCAAAAACTGTCTTAAGAGAGATGGCTGTGTGTGCAGATGCGTTGTCGTGGTGGAACAACCATTCTCCTGTCTGCCACAAATCGAGTCTTTTTTGACGAACATTGTTGTGCAACATAACCCACTAATCTCTGACAGTTGATCAACTATCTGTCAACGGTCAGTGAGCACAAGGCTCAATCTTTTTCAATATTTTCGTCGATTGGGGCAGTTGATTGACGTCATCAATCGACATTTCGACATTTGGAAATCGAGCAAACCACTCATACATTTGTGTTTCTCCCAAAGCGCCATCTTGGGGTAAGCTGTTTTCAACATTAAAACAATTTCTGCGACATTTTCACCGAGTAGAAAACAAAATTTCACAGCTGCAAGTTGTTCACTTAAACTTGCCATCATAAGAAACAAAACAAGACCAAACAGCACTAGCAAAAACAATTACCGCAGATGATCAATACAAGCCAGCTCGACAACACAAGCGGCACTGCCCCTCGTATCTAATGCTGCAATAAATATGCCGGCACTGACGTTAAGGCCAAATGACAGAACGCAAAACGGCAGTGTACTGGCGACTTTCAGGGTGGATTAAAATTTGTCAGTGCGAAGCTCTGAGAATAATCGAGGTCAAATACTTAACCCTGTGAAATTTTAACAAATGATCTTAAATGTTGTCTGGTCTGGTTCTTACTGGTATGAAGACTTTATTTATTTCCCTGGCGTCCATGAGAAGGCAAACAGTACTGCCAGATTTGGCTATTGCTAAAATTGGACTGCAGTATGGCGAATGCGATGGTTCAATTATATTTCACTTAATCATGTGCTCGACTTTGCCAAATTAAATTGGCCACAGCGTCAGTGTCTAGCACAACCTTCACGTCTGCATTGACAATTTTGCCGTTTACAACTGCTTGTACTTCGTCCTCTAAACCTTTAATATTACTCATGTCTTCATCTGTATAAAGATCATCCCTCCTGTCATTTTCCTGATTGTTGTTGTGATCTTCAGTCCAGAGACTGGTTTGATGCAGCTCTCCATGCTATTCTATCCAGTGCAAGGTTCTTCATCTCCAAATACCTACTGCAAACTACATCCTTTGAACCTGCTTAGAGTATTCATCCTTTGGTCTCCCTCTACGATTTTTAGCCTCCATGCTACCCTCCAATACTAAACTGGTGATCCCTTGATGCCTCAGAATGTGTCCTACCAACCGGTCCCTTCTTTTAGTCAGGTTGTGCCACAATTTCCTCTTCTCTCCAATCCTACTCAGTACCTCCTCATTAGTTACGTGATCTACCAGTCTAATCTTCAACGTCCTTCTGTAGCTTCTATTCTTTTCTTGTCTAAACTATTTATCGTCCAAGAATCACTTCGATGTATGGCTACACTTCATACAAATTCTTTCAGAAAAGACTTCTTGACACTAAAATCTATACTCGATGTTAACAACTTTCTCTTCTTCAGAAATGCTTTCCTTACCATAGCCAGTCTACGTTTTATACCCTCTCTACTTCGACCATCATCGGTTATTTTGCTCCCCAAATAGCAAAACTCCTTTACTACTTTAAGTGTCTCATTTCCTAATCTAATCCCCTCAGCATCACCTGACTTCATTTGACTACATTCCATTACCCTCATTGTGCTTTTTTTGATGTTCATCTTATATCCTCCTTTCAAGACACTGTCCATTCCGTTCAACTGCTCTTCCAGTTCCTTTGCTGCCTCTGACAGAATTAGAATGTCATTGGCAAACCTCAGAGTTTTTATTTCTTCTCCAAGGATTTTAATTCCTGCTCCAAATTTTTCTTTTGTTTCCTTTACTGCTTGTTCAATATACAGATTGAATAACATTGGGGATAGGCTACAACACTGTCTCACTCCCTTCTCAACCACTGCTTTCCTTTCATGCCCCTCTACTCTCGTAACTGCCATCTGGTTTCTGTATAAATTGGAAATAGCCTTTCCCTCCATGGAATTTTACCCATGCCACCTTCAGAATTTGAAAGAGCGTATTCCAGTCAACAATGTCAAAAGCTAGTCCAAGTCTGTAAATGCTAGAAACATAGGTTTGCTTTTCCTTAATCTGTCTTCTAAGATAAGTTGTAGGGTGTTGCATCATTTCTACGGAATCCAGATTGATCTTCCCCAAGTTCGGCTTCTACCAGATTTTCCATTCGTGTGTAAAGAATTCGTTAGTATATTGCAGCCATGACATATTAAACTGATAGTTCGATAATTTTCACACGTGTCAACACCTGCTTTCTTTGGGATTGGAATTATATTCTTCTTTAAGTCTGAGGGTATTTCGCCTGTCTCATACATTTTGCTCACTAGATTGTAGAGTTTTGCTATGGCTGGCTCTCCCAAGGCTATCAGTAGCTCTAATGCAATGTTGTCTATTCCTGGGGCTCTTTTTTTACTTAGGTCTTTCAGTGCTCTGGCAAACTCTTCATGCAGTATCATATCTCGCATTTCATCTTCATCTACGTCCTCTTCCATTTCCATAATATTGCCCTCAAGTACATCGCCCTTCTATAGGCCCTCTATATATCCTTTCCATCTCTCTGCTTTACCACCTTTGCTTAGGACTTGTTTTCCATCTAAGCTCTTGATATTCATGTAGCTGGTTTTCTTTTCTTGAAAGATCTCTCTAATTTTCCTGTAGGCAGTATCTATCTTACCCCTAGTGATATGTGCCTGTACCTCCTTACATTTGTTCTCTAGCCATCCTTGCTTAGCGATTTTGCACTTGTTGCAATTTCATTTTTAAGACGTTTGTATTCCTTTTCGCTCTCTTTGTTTAGTGCATTAATATATTTTCTCCTTTCATTTATTAAATTCAGTATCTCTTTTGTTACCCAAGGATTTCTATTAGCCCTCGTCTTTTTACCTACTTGATCCTCTCCTACCTTCACTATTTCATCTCTCGGAGCTACCCCTTCTTCTTCTTCTTCTACTGTATCTCTTTCCCCTGCATTTGTCAATCGTTCCGTAATGCTCTTTGTGAAACTCTCTACAACCTCTGGTTCTTTCTGTTTATCCAGGTCCCATCTCTTTAAATTCCTTCCTTTTTGCAGTTTCTTCAGTTTTAATCTACAGTTCATAACAAATAAATTGTGATCAGAGTCGACATCCACTCCTGGAAATGTCTTACAATTTAGAACCTGGTTCCTAAATCTCTGTGCCACACGGGATTAGCCAAGCAGTCTAAGGCGTTTCAGTCATGGACTGTGCGGCTGGTCCCGGCGGAGGTTCGAGTCCTCCCTTGTGTGTGTGTGTGTCCTTAGGATAAGTTAGGTTAAGTAGTGTGTAAGCTTAGGGACTGATGACCTTAGCACTTAAGTTCCGTAAGATTTCACACACTTTAAATCTCTGTCTTACCATTATATAACCTATCTGGAATCTTCCAGTGTCTCCAGGCCTCTTCCATATATACAAACATCTTTTCTGATTCTTAAACCATGTGTTAGTTATGATTAAGTTATGCTCTGTGCAAAATTTTACCAGGTGGCTTCCTCTTTCATTCCTTACCCCCAGTCCATATTCACCCACTACTTTTCCTTCACTTCCTTTCCCTACTATCGAATTCCAGTCCCCCATAACTATTAAATTTTCATTTCCCTTAGCTATCTGAATAATTTCTTTAATCACATCATAGATTTCTTCAATCTCATCATCTGCGGAGCTAGTTGGCATATAAACTTGTACTACTGAGGTAGGTGTGGGCTTTGTGTCTATCTTGGCTACAACAATGCATTAACTATGCTGTTTGTAGTAGCCTATCTGCGCTTCTATTTTTTTTTATTCATTTTTAAACCTATTCCTGCATTACCCTTTTTATAACCCTGTATCCACCTGACTGGAAGTCTTGCTCCTCCTGCCACCAATCTTCAGTAATTCCCACTATATCTAGCTTTAGCCTGTCCATTTCCCTTTTTAAATTTTCTAGCTTACCTGCCCGATTAAGGGATCTGACATTCCATGCTCCGATCGTTATAATGAAAATTTTCTTTCTCCTGGTAATGTCCTCCTGAGTAGTCCCTGCCCGGTGATCCGAATGGGGGACTATTTTATCCATGAGGATGCCATCATTTAACCATGCAGTAAAGCTGCATGCCCTCTGAAAAAAAAGGCTGTAATTTCCCTTGCTTTCAGCTGTTCACAGTACCAGCACAGCAAGGCCATTTTGGTTAATATTAAAAGGCTAGATCAGTGAATCATCCAGAATGTTGCCCCTACAACTACTGAAAAGGCTGCTGCCCCTCTTCAGGAACCACATGTTTGTCTGGCCTCTCAACAGATACCCCTCCGTTGTGGTTGAACCTATGGTATGGCAATTTGTATCGCTGAGGCACGCTAGCCTCCCCAGGTCCTTGGTTACTCATTATATCTTCTAAAATAGCTACTCAAAAGCCTTATGCCCCCGCTTCCGTTCATGGGCGTTAGCAGGGGTCTTTGCCTGACCACTCGCTGTTTCCCTGTGGTGGAAGTGGGAGGTTAATCCTTCCATCCGTCATATCAACAATGTGTATCGTGAGTTCGGAATTGTTCCACGTATGTACGGCCTAGTATTTGACTGGGGGGCAGCATGACCCTGTTCTGGGTTTCTCCCACCTCTGTAACCACTGAAGTTTCTCGGTGGTTATTGTTACTACAACCAAAATTTTGTTGTGCGTCGCCATTTGGGCCATACCCATTATTCCAATCTATTCTGGTTATTATTGTGTTGACAACTGACGCGCGCGCATGATTGATTACGATTGTAATCGTTAGTCTTAGGGCCTTATCATATATGAGATCAATGGAATCAACTATGGATAAAAAATATTCTAAGTCGGACGTCGGAACTGCACCCGGTTTTTCACGTAAATGTGTGAGTAACCGTCCTTTCAATATTCTTAACACGTCAACATGTGACATCGAGTTACTCCAATACATTGTCTTTTTGAAATATTTTCGCAACCCACTTTCGCAACCCACCGTGTTTTGCATTGAAAGGTTGTCCTTCGAAGACCTCCACTCGAAGTCTCTCTTCTATTACCTGCGATCCATATTTCTCTAACAAGCTTGTTCGAATTCTTCGCATCGAGCGCCAGGTGGCGCAGTGATTAGCACACTGTACTCACATTCGGGAGGACGACGGTTCAAACCCTCGTTCGGCTATCCTGATTTAGGTTTTCTGCGATTTCGCTAAATCGCTTCAGGCTAATACCGGGATCGTTTCTTTGAAAGGGACGGCCCACTTCATTCCCCATTCTTTCTGAATTTGATGGGACCAATGACCTCGCTGTTTGGTTGGGTGATTCAGGGGAAGGGAGCAGTCAATTCTTCGTATGTACAACTGTCGGCTTCTTCCGCTGCCCATAAACGGACGTCACCCTGAATCCATCCTACAACGAATTTGATTTTTTGTTGTTCGGACAAATGTCGGGGTAATATGTTCCTAAATTCTCGCACAAATGCCATTGGGTGTGTCTTTTTCTATTCCTGCGAAAAGATCGGAAATTGTTTGAGTTTGAGGAAACCTTCATCAATAAGGACTGACTTTATTCTTTGTGCTGTTTCATACTACTGTGATGTCGATCTCTGCCTCCATGTTGACGGCATGGCAGTGTTCGAAAACGCTGGCACATTCGCATAATTATTTGGAAATTTTTCCGGTTCGCCTGTATCATACTGTGATCGTGGCGAAACCGTGTTTGTGCGATTATTTTGTGTAGCTGACCTATTCTGGTTTGTAGCTACAGATGGACCTTTTGAAGTGTTCTTTTTCGCTTATTAACTCAGAGCGAAGTTTATCTTCGATTGTGTTCCTGGATACACTGTGCTGCGAGCTTTATGTCACTGTCGAATATTCCCATTTCGGCTCTTTCGTTTAATTTCGTTACGTCCTTCTTAAGTTCTTCACAAATTCGGATGTTAGAAATGTGTGACAAGTTTTAATACACCAATATTTTGCGGGAGTTTGCGTAAGTCTTCTGGCAATTCTCTGCGAGTCGATACAATGTCGGGTACGTTTGTTTGAACAGTTGTGACCACTTCGGTCAGATTTTTGTGCTCATTTTGGAAGACTTCTTTCGCCTTACTACCATTTGTACCTTGTCCGCACCTATTTACGGTTCATTTTTAATGTCTTAATAACTTTTGGCTTAACCGCATGTTCGTACTAGAAAACTTCATGTCAAATTAGTTATTGATCCCTGTTATATCTGTATTCGAATTATTACGCATAGTTTCAAGATCAACAACTAACGTATTGACTCTTTGTTCTATCACGCTGATAGGGAAAGGTTTTGATTGAGATTGGTGACTTCAATTGAAACAGTCTCGATTTGTTAAGTTTTATTTTTTATCCAAGCTACTGATTATGTTCGGTAATTTCGTGTTATCTGACCCTGCCCTAGAAATTTCAGTACTTTTTTTGTGTTGTCTGAATGTAAACCAGCAATTTATGAACGTACTTTAGTCATTTCTGTACGCATGCTGGACATTTCTCAACTCATTTTCAATGTTGTCTACAATATTTGGTTGTTCTGTCTCATTTCTGCCATTACATATTGACTATCTAAATTACTCATTCTTGCGAGCTCGCTCAGAATTGCGTCGCGAAAATTTTCATTGTCATTTTCATTACTTTTCACCATTACTACCAAAAATTCACCAACATTGTCTGAGGGCCGGTCTCATCGTACTATCTGAATTTTTTGCTCGATGGTACGTAATTGTGGGACTATCACGTAACAAACGCTACAAGAATACACATTACATTACTGGAGTTTATTGCTTGCTACACAGGTTGGGAAATTGAACAAAGCATAGGATCGTGGTGGAATAGCTCTCATATGCACAAAATCCAACAATACTCATGATTCTGTCTTGAGCGTTGTCTTGTTCCCACTGATTATTAATTGGCTTATCAGTCTTTCTTCCTCATATATCATAAATATACAACAATGTTGATCTCTAATAATGCCTTATAATTTTTATTATACTTAGAATTTTTAAGCTCGCGCTCACTGTTCGGTTTGTAGAAAAGTATTGGGAAGAGGGATTTGGAAATAAGGGAAATATTATTTAAAGTGTTACACGATTTTTTTTAAAGATTAGTATGGAATATGTTATCGGATAAAGGAAGGGTTTTGGCTATCCGAACAGTCACCGTAGCTAATTGAACACTTAATCTTTCTTTGAGAATACATAGATATAAAAATTAAAAATGTCCTTATGTCCCTTCTTGAAATAATTTCTTATATCTCTATAAAGCTGCGGTAACATGTTAGTGTTTCCCTCCATTATGACGGTTGTCCTTGCAGGTCCGCACTATCATCCAAACATTTGTTACGAAATGTTTTCATGGAATAATAAATAACTTTTTAAAACAGTCATGAATATATTTTCATACATAACCTTTATGTATTACATTACTTGGCGCGTACAATTTTTACACATGCGTCTAGTCGCCTTCAGATCTCACGACAGAGTTACTAATTGGTGCATGCTGGGTTGCTCATTAATAATCATCTCTGGCCTCGCTATCATTTATCGTTGTCACAGATGTTATAGCTATCTAGCTTTCTAATAATGAATAAATGAAAAGCAAAGCAGATTTTGCAAAAGCCTAAGTTGTATAAAACTTTTCAAATGGGCATGTTAGAAAGCCGATGATTTTAACCAAAAAAAAGGGTATTTCATTATCCAATGCTAGATAAGTTGAAATCAACGTGGGACGTGAAAATCGCGGGACAAAAAAATGTGAGCTTGGGAGTTTTGTTGTGTTGGTGGTAAGTTCCTGTCGGGCTACACACTACTTCATCTAACTCAAACGAATTTACATTAAGGACGAAACAAACAAACAAACACACACACACACACACACACACACACACACACACACACACACACAGAGGGAGGACTCGAACCTTCGACGAGGGGAGGAAGTCTTGTATCTCGTAGAATAAATGCGTGCTGAACATGAATCTTAATATGAAAGAGGTCGGTAACACAAGGATGTGGAATACAACATTTCATTCACCTACTTTTCCCAATAGTCTGCGAATTCGTCGAAATAATGACGATTTCTGTGAAAAAGTAAAAATTGTGTATATTCGACTCTTCTTTTACAAATACCATTTTCTACTGCAGCTTCAAAACCAGTCTCATTCAAAATAAAGTTTTTTACGTCGAAAACGGATCACGGGCTTTCCAGTTAAGTTATTAATCCAAGTAAGTTCACTTTTACGCAGTTTCACAAATATACGCGATATATCATTCTATCGAAAAACAATCCTGTCAGTCATCATCAACGCCATCCGAGGGTTAAGCGGACGCCGACAGAATAAAGGCAAGGCACATTCTGTAGCGGAGCGTAATACATTTCCGTATGACTAACGACAATCGATATTTTTTTACTACTTCCATTCCGTCCCTGAGGTGAGTGGCGGGCCTGATTTCGAAGTAATGTTTTCGTTTGGACCGGAGAATATTTGGCAATTCTGTAGGGGTCTCAATATGTTTGCAATGGCCCTTTGAGGGCGGAGGTGGAGATGAAAGTCTCCGGCATTTGCCTCGTAGTCAAAGGAAAACCTCTGCCAAAATTTTGGCTGGGACTGACAATGCACAATTTCGTTATCCTCACGGCGGAAATTGCCTCACGAGTCTTGTTTAGGAATCTGGTTTCAAACTGGCTACAAAGTCTCATCACTGCCGTAGCGACAAGTGCTGCTCCAGGTTGCACAGGGCTTCTGGTTTTGCGCTGTCTCCTGTCCTAGCAACGGTGTCTCGGCGCTGCGTGCCCCGACTCCGCACTGTGATGCCAGCTTCCCCCTCCACTACTACTGGTGGGCCATGCCGGGCCACTATCGCGCGCATCTAGCGTCGTCTTCACCGCCGCCGCCGCCTCCTCCTCTTCTTCTTCTTGGCAGTTTCTTCTGAATTTGCTTGTTTCTTATACCAGACAGGTTTTGAAGGCTTTGCAGTCACGTCATCTCGCAACAGTGAGCACACGGTGGGTTATCTTCTCTCTTTTGCGTAGGAATGTAGCTTTCATAACTGCCTGCACACTTAACGCATTTCAATTATAGCAACATTACATGTCCTTCCTCTTGACATATAAAACATTGTGGTTTAATGTCAAGTCCTGTGAGGAGAGGTCCAATCTTGACATGGAAGTCTACGAGGTTCTTCATCTTCAAGATTTCTTCTATCTCCTTGAAACTAGCCGCTTCTTTCCACAGATATACAGCCAGAATAAACAGCGACAGTTTCTTCTTATTTAATTGATTGTGAAGTTTCACCGTGACATCAAATCTGCTGTTCACATTGATCATCCACGTTAGTCCAAGTGGCAAGACTGCTTGTGGTGTCTTCTTCTGAAGTAGTGCCCTAACTGGTTCTTCAGCGAGGTAGTCCATCATCATTATCGCTGTACCATGGTCATTAAAAGTGAATGTTCTACTCTCCAATGTATACTTTGGGCCAGTATCAAAGTTCATCAGTTAGTTCATCGTAGGTTCCTATCCAGTTGATTTCAATGAAATGGATGAACACCAGATACCCCTACAGATAGTGCCTTTCACGATATAGAACTACTATTTCATTTTGATGTTGGCTTCTCTGCAGCCATGCCTTTTCTGATTTTTCGGCGGTGAACGTTGTCGGCCTTACTGTCATTTTCTTATGCTTATTGCAGTTGGTCTCCCCATGCTGCACGCTAATTTTAACACTGGACAATTTTCCCCTCAGAACAGCAAATGACAAATTTGTATTTACTTCGCATCACACAACTTTAGAACAACTTCTACTTCAGCCCGTAAGTACTCCCCATGCAAAACAGAGCAGTATGAGGGTGCTTCTGCGACGGTCTCTCAGTGGCTATTGGATATAATCTCGTAAGTGCAGTCAGAAACATGAGAAGCCCCCTCTGCACTTGACTGTGGCGCAGATGGAGCGCCATTTCTGCAGTACTTCTTGTTGATGTTGTGCTTCTCTTCACTGATTTTTCTCTGGTGTGGCTGGCATCTGTCATCCTCAGTTTGCTGCAGGAGGTATTTATGCCCACAGCAGGCCAGGCCAATGCGTGGTCACCCTGGTTGGTGGCCTATGTCCTGGATGAGCCTGTTGCAGGAATGTTCTGCTTTCTCATATAACTGACAGACTGTCTGCTTGAATCTTTCTGCAGCAGCAGGATGCCGGTGACCTGGTACAGCAGTTCAGTACTGTTATCTTCTTGCCAGGTGTAAGGCGAGATTCAGCACTCGGTTCTGCACGCTCTGTAGGAGTCTGACGTGGGTGTCAGCCCCATGCCATTGCTGTGTACTCCAACAATGGTCTGATCAGTGTTAGGTACAGTGTGATGCCATGGTCAGCAGGCAGCGAGGACTACGAGTCGAGTAGAGGGTACATAGCGCATAGTTTCCCTATTCAAGTGCTCTTGATGCCTTTGATTTACAGCAGCCATATCAACTATTGGTCTGTGGTAATTCTGAGGTAGTGGCCAGTGTTGCTCCATGGGATAAGGCCTCCCATGATGGTTAATGGTGGCAGAGGTAGAGGCAGCAGCTTCTTCATGATTATCACTGCCTAGCCCTTGGCAGCATCGTACTTCAGCCACTATTTGGTCGAGCACGCACAAAGAGCATCACAGCAAAGTTGGAGTCGTTTCATTTCTACTGTGCTCACACTGTGCACAAGCAGTGCTGTGTCGTCAGCATTGAGTGCCAACTTCATGCATGTCACTCTTGGAGCATCAGCAGTCGTGGGAGTATAGCAATGGGCCGGCACCAACCTCTGCAGCACTCACGCTCGAATCATTCGCTGCGTCACTCTTCAGTCCTCCGTCCACATGCAGGACATCCACCTGCTGAGGTAGGAACATATTAGGACCCCATGTGATGTCAGTACACTATGCACGAAGAGTTTGTACACGAGGCAGTCATGCCACATGCAGCCAAAGGCCCTGGAGACATCGAGCAACACATCCCCAACGTACTCTCACAGCTCCTAGGCGCATATGACTTCATTTACCAGCATCAACAGCTGGTGGGTTGTGGAATGCCCGCTCGTGAACCCGAACTGCTCTTTGAAGATAATGGACTCTTTTTCCACTGACACAGCAGACTCTTTATGTAAAGACACTCGAAAACCTTCATGAGCAACAGAAGCAGGACAATGAGTCTTTAGCTAGTGGCCAGGCAAGTATCTTTGATAGTCTTCTGTACTGCCACAATTTCTGCAAGTTTCCATAAGGAAGGGTAGACTCCAGGCCATATGATGCTGTTGGATATGCTCGTCAGGAGCCAGTGGACCCCCACCGGCAGATTGCGTAGGAGGAGGTTGTCGACATTATCAGCTCCCAGCGCCCTCTTGTTCCGCCACCTCTTCTTCAGAATTGGGGGTCATAACATCATCATCTCTTGCTCCCAGGTACATGGGTCTGTCTTCTTCCACTCAGCACATGTGCTCCGTCATTCACAGCTGTGATGTTTTCTGCTAGTGTCTGCAAATAGACTGGCCTTCTTGCCTGGGCTGCAGACGATCTTCTAGTCGACCTGAAGCAGTAAGATGCACTCCACTGCCATCAGCATAGTAAACTCTTCAAGACTGAACAGGCGCTGCCATCTTGAGGCTAGAGCGTGGCCACCAGGCCAGCCCAGTCCCAATTTCAGTTGGCCCTGACTCCACCTTGATGACTCCCTCCTATGCTTTAGATAGTGTCTGGTGTGTAGCTGGCATGTGATATGCCACTCTCAGAAAGTCAGATCGACTCCACAATGCGAGGTGGGAGTTTCCATCAGTGATCCTGCTTCTGATGTGGACGTCCTGGGAAGGCTGCTTCGGCATTTCGTAGTAGTAGGCGGTTCAGGCACTCTAGTGCAGCATCAGGCTCTGGCTAGTCCTCCAGCAGGTCAAGAACTTCGTTTTGGAAACACACACTGTTCATTTACCTATAGCTGTGGCAGCAAGCAGCCAGCGCTGTGCCTATGATGTCAAATTTCATACAACACAGGAAAACGGTCCAACGACGGGGCGCAGCATATTGTGGATGTGGTATGCTCTATGCCTTTGAGGATGGCGATGTCGAACACATCCGCTGTCCTCGGGAAGTGTAGATTATCAGATTGTATGGTCCCAGTACAGTGGTATCATTTTGCTGGGTGTGTGCAGTATGCGATGACAGCTGACATTTGTCAGGCGAGAGTTCCACTGCACGTTTTGCCTTGAAATTGCCCACAGTGAAAAGCCGATCCTTCATTACCAGCAGTGCATCGATGTTGGCTGCTTCCAGGTGCCTCTGGGTGACCAGTAGGCCGTGATTAATGTGATCTGCCCAAAAACTGTGTTGACAGCCACTCCTGTGGCCTTCATGGTGGCTAATGGGGTCAGATGTACCACATGATAATGCAGCGATCTCTGTGTAAATGGCAGTGCCACCTCCAGCTTCAGAGTAGTTTGTGGCCGCACATTGATCTTAGCATTGAGGTGAGTTTTGAATACAAGACAGTTGTCGATTCCTGCTTTCTGAAGGAATAGATGAAACTCGCACTGCGGGGGCAGAGGCCGTTTGCATTAAAGCCGAAAATTGTGAGACCATGAATGTGGTAATTCTTCATGGCAACAGACCTGACCAGGAGGGCTGCCACGACTGCTTTCACAAGGACAGGCAGTTGCTACGGGAACTTGTTCAATGATTGCAGAAATGACTGGAGTTCTGTAGGATTTTCTCTTGATGGAGGAACAACCACTGGCACAACCTCTGCAGTTGGGGCAGTATCAGACGGCTGGTGTGTGGCAAGTTCACTGGGCCACAGGATGGTGCTGGGAGGGGGCTGCCCTATACAGTGCCTGTGCCACTGCGGTGCTGCTTATGAAGCGGTACTAGAGGTATTATGAAACATAAAATGCCTTTTAAACTGTGCTCACATGAGACATGTTCCCATTGTGAAGCACTAGGAACGTGTTATCAGTTGCAGCTGCTGCACACTATGAAATGACCTGCTATCTGTCACGGAATGTGCACTTCTTCTTGACCTGAAACATCAGTGACAGTTGCCAGATGTATCCAGCATACAAATAACACAGTTTGTTTACAAAAATGGACAAGCGTAAAATAGCTGTGTTAACTTCGTTAGTGATCATTAAAGAAAGTGGAGAAAATCGCAAAGAAGGTTATGGACTTGTCGATGGTTTCAACAGCGAACAAAATGTACTACAAATCACTTTTGCCCAAAAATATATTGTAAAATATGTGTGCTCTTACTCTGTTTCTCTACTTTCCACTTTGTTCATCTTTAATAATTTTGTTTGGTGTTCCTTTAAAGTCAACAGATTCGGCCTGTCATATATCACTGTGTGAAACAGTGGGACAGCGTCTCAGCTCGACAGTTTCTTATATAAACATTGCTCCTCCTTGGCTGAGTCTATAAGGTACACATTTAGTCCTGTGAAAAATTCTAACCATGTTGTTCTCTCTGTACTATAAACTGTACTGGACTTCACGGGAAACAGCCAGTGACAAATTGCAACTCATTGGTCCAGATTCCATAATAGATAACATTGACCACTGCAGAATACACTTCTGTTAAATCAGTAAGAGAGTATGAGAACCTTCCGGACATGAACCTGCCATCTTTCCATTCACAGTTCATTACTACTGATTATCCTCCAGTTTCAGGGTAGTGCTGATGTTTAAATGATGGTATACAATTCTCTTAATGCTATAACCACAGCTGTCATTATTTACATGTAACGAATTGAACCAAAATTGACACATTTTAGAGAGACTCTCAAATGAAGAGATGCTCTGAAGTACTGGTGCTCTGAAACTACATATATTCCTATAACTTAAGCTATAATATAAAAGCTACCAAGTACGGAGTTACACCTCACTGGCCATTTCCTCTCCATGATCAAAAATCTGACATAGTTGATTCTTCCTTTCAAGCATCACAGTGTGGTGGAACATGGAATTCCCTGCTGTGATGTTACAAGCTTCCTGTTCATAAATGTTTTCACATCCTGTGAGAGGATGCTTTTAGTGTGTATTTCGTTACACCTGATTTCTAAGGACAATGTATTTGGAACCACGTCTCTTGTTGCTTCTCGCAACGCTCCATGATGAGCACAACATCTGTGGTACAGAATTTGCTATATGTCTGCTATCCTGAATCCAATGCCATTCTTCACTGTACTTTAGGGTTCCTGTATTTTGCACAGAGGACTGAATACTAACTTCATGTTCTTCCCTGTAATATAACCATGAATTGTCAAGAATGCAGCCTTCTTGCTGGTGTTGGTCTCGTGGGTTCTTGTTAAGACAACGTGATAAACATCAAAAGTTGAGTAACCAAATTCTTCAAGTACTTTTTTCATGGTACAGAAGTTTTTCAGATTTACATATGGGCTTTTCCCCCTAAGAGTCAGATATGTTTATTTCTCTGTACCTTTTGCATCTATACACGAGCAAACCTATTCTGCAATTGCCAACAAAACCATTACAAACTGAGCAACACATTACTGTTCACTGTAGGTCATATTTAATTTGTTTTTACTATCACATCTTTTTTTCTTTTGTCCCAGGATTGTCAATTTGTTAGCAGCACTCTGGTTATTGCTCATTATGTTGATTACATTACTAACAAATCATCTGTTTGGTGATGTAGGTTAAGATCTCTGGTATTACATCTTGAAGTTATTCACCCTGGTGGGCTCTTGTTTGTGAGTGATCGACGAAAAATTAATTTTGTAATTTTGCGTGATACTCCAGAGCTTTATAAACCTTATATGGACTGGTTGTGTAATGTGATGGTTATAGCAGAGGTCGCATATGCATGAGGCTGTGGGTTCGAATTTCAGGCGTTTTGAAATTCTTTACCAAAATTACATTGACCATCATTTTCATCCAATTAATTGGTTTAAATGATTTTTTAGCTTCTATTCCTTTGAACATAATTTTAATCACTGTATTCACTTTTTCAATTTCTGTAATGTTTTCCTACAATACTTTTTCCACTTAGAATCTTTGTGCATGTGATTTGAACTATTTCAGTCTATTAACATTGATTTAATTTCTTCCGTTTCATCATCCTATATTTTCAGATGTTATTGATTCAATATTTCTAATCCTAATTTTGCTTGACTTTCGTTTTCCCTTGTTTCATTCCAATTTTTATCTGCATTTTTTGTCCTTAGTGCAATAAGAACTTACATTTTAAATTTCTGTATGATGATTACTATCCAAGTACATGTACACCTTTTAACGAAAATTACATTTTGACACCATTACACAGTAAACTGTAAATATAAATAAATTATTTTGTCTTTTGTTTTTTAACAAATGGATTGGCATTTTCAAATATTTAAATTTAATAAAAATAATTAAATTCACAAGCACAAAGAATCCAGCTGGAAAAAGAATGATGGGAAGAAAAAATGAGAGAAACTGAAAAAGTTAATATGATGATTAAAATGTGAGAAAGGATCAGAAATTATAAAAATTATCAGTTATTTCAGTAAATATTAAAAAAGGAAAATTTCAAAGCACTTGGGAAGATTCAAAACCACCTCTTGCATATGAAGCTTGTACTATAACCACTACACTATACAACCATTCTGTGTCACATTTATTCTTTGAAGCTACAGAGTATCACACAAAATTCAGATAGTTTTCATTGATACATTGCAAATGAGAGCCCACCAAAGCCTATGATATTGTACAGGTGGTTTCAAAAAATCAATCCAACTGCTGGGAACCTCTCCTTGTAAGACAGCTTCTTGGTTCTCTGTTCTAAATTGCAAATTAGAAAAATTGCCACTAGTGTCATGTTAATTTTTAGTAGGATTTTATCTTCTTATGCTATCTTGCAATCTAAGTTTACTTCTCTGCTGATAGCACTGACCTTGCGAATCATTCTTTTCTATCTAAGCTGAATAATCTAATACTAATTACATTTTATTCTTTTTTACTCCTTTGCTATCACTGCTTCAAGACAGAGGATTAATTGTTTCATGCTCATGTCAAGCCCAGCTAGATTTCTTCATACTGAGCCTTGTTTCTGCAGCTTTGTAATCTCAGAAAACTACAACTCTGCAATCTCTTCTCCTTCAGCAACTGTATGTAAGAGCCTGGGGCATTCAAACTATGCCACTACCCAGAAATGCGAGTTACCCTTCGTTGCAGATAGGTACAGAATTGTCAAATTGCATGTAGCATGCCGCACGGAAGTACAGATACTTCTTGGGCGACACATGGGAGCTGGAGATCGTCAGCAGACGTTTTTATGAGACAACAAGTACATTATGGAGTTTCCCAGATTGCAATGACCGCTTGGGGGGAGTTTCCGAGAAGGCATTGTTAAGCTTTGTCAATGAAGATTTTATTCAACAGTACAATTTTGAAAAAAATCTGCAAATCATTTTAGGGTTAAGAATTGTTCCAGACTGAGAACATATATATGTACATGTAATAAATATTCACGGTTATACAATCCAACGGAAAATTATCTGTAAAGTACATAACAGTAAATGACAAATATAATGAAACTAAATCTGCATCAAGACGATTTTACTATTTTGCCTACCGGAACACACTCAATATATTCCTTGCATCTGTTCATCTCCCGGGACATACGTTTTCTAATGTTTGTTGGGGGCACTGCTACATTTTCTTCAGTTTCAACACAAGCACATCATCATAATGGGAGGCAAGAACATAGATGTAAGTGAGACAACTGCCACATGAACTTCAGATTGTCATGTTGCAACAATATGGACAGTCTTCCATTACAACCCACATGGCACAAGTCACACTCGTATAGATGCAATCCCAATGAAGAAGAGTGACAAAGGAAGAAATATGGGTCAGACTAAAGCTTGAAGCCTCTTATCACATGGTGCAATATGGATGGTCACAGCCCCAAAAGCTTGAATGGAGGAACAGAACTTTCAGAAAAATTAAACATATAGATTGTGATCCTCTAACAGCAGACTACTCAGAAATCCAATGATATCAAATAAATAATCAGAGCGCAGACAATAAATGGTAACATTCATTAACATACTAATAAGCGAAATTTTGTCACAATTGAGAATATTTTTGACTTCACCGGTATTAGGCATGAAAATCATACCTGCTGGTGACATGAAAATCATACCTGCTGGTGACATGAAAATCATACCTGCTGGTGACATGAAAATCATACCTGTTGTGACATGAAAATTTGTGCTGGACCTGGACCAGGACCTTAACCCAGATTTTCTGCAGGTCGCAAGCAGTTGCCTTGATCTTAGCTATCTTTGTACACTTCCAGGACCGATCCAAACCGCCACAAGCCACAGCGTCAATAATAAGTATTACTGATAATCTCCTCTTTTTCTATGATAAACATGCTCCTATACTAGCAATTAGAGTAAGAAAAACTTGTGCTCTGTGGCTGGCAACCATCTTTTGTCCAATGATGAACAGGGATGCCGGACAGTATTCAATTCAAATCTGAAGCCTTAACATATAGAAAGATGCAAGACAAAGTAAAGAAACATGTTCACATGGAATAAATTCTGCAACTTGGATGTTGAGGTCTCAGCTGATGAATGCAATAATATAAAGTACATTTTTTTCCATGTTAAGTACAACACACTTTCCATTGGAGCAATAAAACGTACCAATCCTTTGAATGGTGAAGGTTCTGTACACCGATGTAGAACTTCCCGGCACTTTAGGAAACGAACCCAGCAAAAAAACAATGGGTTTTGGAAAGATCATCGATATGCAGCAACATTTACACTGCATATTTTTGCATTATGAAAGTATAAACAGGAATGCCACCAAATACAGCCAGGTAGCCTCTGAAGCCTGAAACTGAGATTGCAATGGCCTTTGTCTGTCAATCATGGCTCATGTTATGTGATGTTGCCAGCCAATGACAGCAGATGTTCAGAGCATAGACACATGACGTAGTCAGCCAATAGCAACATGATTTAAGTAGAGTGAAAACACAAATAGGAAGAGTTAATGGTTTTAATTAATATACATATACTGCATAATTACAAGAAAAGCTAAGCTTTCACATATAGTATTGGATGTCAAAAACAATTTTGGCTGCCAGTGAGAGTTATCTGGTGCTGTGCTAGTATAAGTAAAAGCTGGGGAAGCCAGGTAAGATACCACTGCTGCAGTAGAGCCCAGAAGCAAAAACAATAACATACAGCTCATATCAAATGTTGCGGATAGGTCAATGTGACAAAGCACCATAAACATTAGTCTAAGCTGTTGAGAAATGCCAAGGATGGTTCCTCTTCACGAAAAGCATACAACATGAAATTACTATAGAAGTCTGTTCATTGTGCTATAGCAATGGAGACTGCGCAAACAGTAATTGGTTCCACTGAGATAATCACAATGAGGAACTAAGGATAAACGAGTGATTAGCAGGAGTAAGCGTCTGGCCTTAATTGGTAAGCACCAACCGGTAGAGCCAAGAGGGCTACTAACTGCTGCAGGAGATGTCTGGAAATACAAAGACTGAACAGAACGAAGAACTTAGAATGAGCTAAGGAGTATTGATAAATTAAGCTTTAATAAGTCACAGCTGCAAAATACTAACACGAATTCTTTACAGACGAATGGAAAAACTGGTAGAAGCCGACCTTGGGGAAGATCAGTTTGGATTCCGTAGAAATGTTGGAACACGTGAGGCAATACTGACTCTACGACTTATCTTAGAAGGAAGATTAAGGAAAGGCAAACCTACATTTCTAGCATTTTTAGACTTAGAGAAAGCTTTTGACAATGTTGACTGGAATACTCTCTTTCAAATGCTAAAGGTGGCAGGGATAAAATACAGGGAGCGAAAGGCTATTTACAATTTGTACAGAAACCAGATGATAATTGTAAGAGCCAAGGGGCATGAAAGGGAAGCAGTGGTTGGGAAGGGAGTGAGACAGGGCTGTAGCCTATCCCCGATGTTATTCAATCTGTATATTGAGCAAGCAGTAAAGGAAACAAAAGTAAAATTCGGAGTACGTATTAAAATCCATGGAGAAGAAATAAAAACGTTGACGTTTGCCGATGACATAGTAATTCTGACAGAGACAGAAAAGGACTTGGAAGAGCAGTTGAACGGAATGGACAGTGTCTTGAAAGGAGGATATAAGATGAACATCAACAAAAGCAAAACGGGGATAATGGAATGTAGTTGAATTAAGTCGGGTGATGCTGAGGGAATTAGACTAGGAAATGAGACACTTAAAGTAGTAAAGGAGTTTTGCTATTTGGGGAGCAAAATAACTGATGATGGTCGAAGTAGAGAGGATATAAAATGTAGACTGGCAATGGCAAGGAAAGCGTTTCTGAAGAAGAGAAATTTGTTAACATTGAGTATAGATTTAAGTGTCAGGAAGTCGTTTCTGAAAGTATTTGTATGGAGTGTAGCAATGTATGGAAGGGAAACATGGACGATAAACAGTTCGGACAAGAAGAGGATAGATCACATAACTAATGAGGGGGTATTGAATAGAATTGGGGAGAAGAGAAGTTTGTGGCACAACTTGACAAGAAGAAGGGAGGGATCACAAATTTAGCATTGGAGGGCAGCGTGGAGGGTAAAAATTGTACAGGGAGACCAAGAGATGAATACACTAAGCAGATTCAGAAGGATGTAGGTTGCAGTAAGTACTGGGAGATGAATAAGCTTTCACAGGATAGAGTAGCATGGAGAGCTGCATCAAACCAGTCTCAGGACTGAAGATGACGACAACAACAACAACAAGCTTAAGGGTTATAAGAGTCAAAGAACAATCCTATGTATACCAGAACAACTGTAATTACAAGCATAACTAGACTCTTCACTGTAAACATTTATGCACTATAATAACAAACAAGCTGTCTTTCAAGATAGACATAATATTGGAAACTGGCACTGCACAGTAGCTATTATCATGATTAACTAAGCAAATTACATTATTATTAAATATGCTGTGATGTTCTACTTTAAGTGTGTCATACTAGTACATACACTTACAAATGAAACAATATATAGTTACCTTTTTTTTCTTTTTTTAAATCTTATGGGACTTAACTGCTGTCATCAGTCCCTAAGTTTACACACTACTTAACCTAAATTATACTAAGGACAAACACACACACCCATGCCTGAGGGAGGACTCGAACCTCCGCTGGGATCAGCCGCACAGTCCATGACTGCTGCGCCTAAGACCGCTCAGCTAATCCTGCGCGGCTATAGAGTTACTAGTATATCAAATTAATTTAACATATTAACCTTGTCAGCATTATTTGATTGAAAGTGTGATAAACACAGTTTCCTGTCTGTGTAAATCATACATAAATGTTTAAAGGAATAGTAATAAGTGTATTGAAAAGATGGGGTTGTCAGGTTCTGTAGATGCTGCCATGGGATACCTCAGACCAGACATTTCAAATAACTTCCATAATATGAATTTGACCCTCACTACCCTAGCAGAAGTAATGTCCATCATAAAGTGTTTAAAATCAAAAGCATCTAATGGGTATGATCAAATATCAACAAAGTTAATTAAAGAATGTGATTCTGAGTTAAGTAACATATTAAGTTAGCTGCGTAACCAGTCATTTATCTGTGGAATATTTCCTGAATGGTTGAAATATACTGAAGTTAAGCCACTGTTTAAGTAGGGAGATAAAGAAATAGTGTCAAATTTCTGTCCAATTTCACTTTTGCCAGCATTCTTAAAATTTTTAGAAAAGGTAATGTACAATCAGCTTTATAGCCATCTTATCGCAAATAACATACTGTCAAAGTCGCAGTTCGGATTTCTATAGGGTTCTATTACTGAGAAGGCTATCTACACTTACAGTGAAAATGTACTTAATTCATTAGATAAAAAATTGCAGGCAACTGGTATATTTTGTGATCTGCCAAAGGCATTTGCCTGTGTAAATGACAATATCCTTTTAAGTAAATTAGAATATTATGGTGTAACAGGAAATGCTGCAAAATGGTTCAAATATTGTATCCCTAGCAGGAAACAAAGGGTGTTATTACAAAAGATACCTGTATTAAACTATCAAGCATCATCCAACTGGGAACTAATTATATGTGGGGTCCCACAAGGTTCCATTTTAGGGCCCTTACTTTTTTGTGTGTATATCAATGACCTTTCATCAGTAACATTACCAGATGCCAAGTTTGTTTTGTTTGCCAATGATACAAACACGGCAATAAATAGCAAATCAAGTGTAGTCTTAGAACGATTGGGTAATAACATATTTGTGGACATCAGTCACTGGTTCCTAGCCAATTCTTTGTCACTAAACTTTGAAAAAACACACTACATGCAGTTCAGAACTTGTAAGGAGTGTCCCACGAGTATATGTCTAACATACGATGACAAGAAGATAGAAGAAGTGGACAGTGTTAAATTCTTGGGATTACAGCTTGATAACAAATTCAACTGGGAGGAGCACACCACAGAACTGCTGAAGCTTCTAAACAAACCTCTATTTGCAATGTGAATTCTGTCAGACATACGGGATATAATAATGAAAACGCTGGAATACTATGCTTACTTTCACTCCATAATGTTATATGGGATTATTTTTTGGGGGTAATTCATCGAGCCAAGCTTAAGTTTTCTGGGTACAATATTGTGCAATAAGAGTTATATGTGGTGTGAAATGAATAACATCCTGCAGAGGCCTGTTAAGGGAACTAGTGCTTCTCAATACATTGATTCCTTAATGAAATTTGTCATTAAAAATGTATCACTTTATCAAACCAACGGCTCAGTTCATGGAATCAATACTAGAAATAAGAATAATCTTCACAAGGATTTAAAGTGGCTCTGGATATACTAGAGTGCCACTTCCTCATCTCCTCAAACCCAGAACCTCCCCCAAAAGTGCCCCACTTGTGACAGGATACTTTCCGGGACTGGATCAGACTCTGAATGTGGCTCTCCAGCAGGGATACGACTTCCTCAAATCCTGCCCTGAAATGAGATCCATGCTTCATGAAATCCTCCCCACTCCACCAAGAGTGTCTTTCCGCCGTCCACCTAACATTCGTAACCTCTTAGTTCATCCCTATGAAATCCCCAAACCACCTTCCCTACCCTCTGGCTCCTACCCTTGTAACTGCCCCTGGTGTAAAACCTGTCCCATGCACCCTCCCACCACCACCTACTCCAGTCCTGTAACCCGGAAGGCTCTCTCTGAGTACCATGGGACTCAACTGCTGAGGTCATTAGTCCCCTAGAACTTAGAACTAGTTAAACCTAACTAACCTAAGGACATCACAAACATCCATGCCCGAGGCAGGATTCGAACCTGCGACCGTAGCGGGCTTGCGGTTCCAGACTGCAGCGCCTTTAACCCGGAAGGTGTACACGATCAAAGGCAGAGCCACGTGTGAAAGCACCCACGTGATTTACCAACTGACCTGCCAACACTGTGAAGCTTTCTATGTGGGAATGACCAGCAACAAACTGTCCATTCGCATGAATGGACACAGGCAGACAGTGTTTGTTGGTAATGAGGATCACCCTGTGGCTAAAAAAAAATGGTTCAAATGGCTCTGAGCACTATGGGACTCAACTGCTGAGGTCATTAGTCCCCTAGAACTTAGAACTAGTTAAACCTAACTAACCTAAGGACATCACAAACATCCATGCCCGAGGCAGGATTCGAACCTGCGATCGTAGCGGTCGTGCGGTTCCAGACTGCAGCGCCTTTAACCGCACGGCCACTTCGGCCGGCCCCTGTGGCTAAACATGCCTTGGTGCACGGCCAGCACATCTTGGCACAGTGTTACACCGTCCGGGTCATCTGGATACTTCCCACTAACACCAACCTGTCAGAACTCCGGAGATGGGAACTTGCCCTTCAGTATATCCTCTCTTCTCGTTATCCGCCAGGTCTCAATCTCCGCTAATTTCAATTTGCCGCCGCTCATACGTCACCTGTCTATGAACAACAACTTTGCCTCTACTTCCGCCTCGACTGACATCTCTACCCAAACACTTTTGCCTTTACAAATGTCTGCTTGTGTCTGTGTATGTGCGGATGGATATGTGTGTGTGTGTGTGTGTGTGTGTGTGTGTGTGTGTGTGTGTGTGTGTGTGTGTGTGTGCGCGAGTGTATACCTGTCCTTTTTTCCCCCCAAGGTAAGTCTTCCCACTCCCGGGATTGGAATGACTCCTTACCCTCTTCCTTAAAACCCACATCCTTTCGTCTTTCCCTCTCCTTCCCTCTTTCCTGATGAAGCAACAGTTTGTTGCGAAAGTATGAATTTTGTGTGTATGTTTGTGTTTGTTTGTGTGTCTGTCGACCTGCCAGCACTTTCATTTGGTAAGTCACATCATCTTTGTTTTTAGATATATGCGTGTGGTTATCAGCGCCCATACAAATTTCCAACCT
Source organism: Schistocerca nitens (assembly GCF_023898315.1). Taxonomy (NCBI): domain Eukaryota; kingdom Metazoa; phylum Arthropoda; class Insecta; order Orthoptera; family Acrididae; genus Schistocerca; species Schistocerca nitens. The sequence continues at coordinate 922,388,035 of NC_064617.1, read as the reverse complement.
TTGCTCAGTCCAAACTCGCCACTTTCATCAATGATGATGAAATGATGAGGACAACACCAACACCCAGTCATCTCAAGGCAGGTGAAAATCCCTGACCCCACCGGGAATCAAACCCGGGACCATGTGCTCGAGAAGCAAGAATGCACACGGATCAATTGGAATGAAAGTAAATCTAACCTAGACATGTTTCGTGTAGATAAATTGTAGAATTATTAGTGTAGGAATGGTAGTCCAAATCCATTTACATTTCAAATTAATTTTCATTCCATTTCAAATGCACACAGTGTGTCAAAGTGTTGTTAGAAGTGTGTTATGTGGTGGGAGATGTTCTCTTGGGAGCTGCTGGAAAATGCAAGAAAGGATTGTTACAGCCATCAGACAAACAGGACTGGTTTGGTTTTTCTGATGTGAGAGTGGAAGTTTGGTTACAACCATCGGAGACTTGAATTCTTTGCGACTGGGAGTGAAGCTATGTAATACATTCTGAACAAATGCGAGTCTGGCTGTCACATCATGAGACTATCTTGTTATACACGGAGTTTAGTTCACAGATAAAAGTGTGGGGTCAGAAGAAATGGTGTATAAAATAAATTTGGTAATTTGAGTTTATTAAGTAGAGACTACAATCACTTGTGTGCTGCTAGTCAAGCTGAAAATGGGACATTCTTAGTAGATACACTCATATTTTATTTCAGTAAGGACCATCATTCAGTAGGAAGCTACCTTGTTGAATAAACCAGTAATGTAAAATACCGATCTGGGGTGTAGCATACATTTTACCAGAGGCACCCTTTTTCACCAAGTGCAAAATTATGAAATTATAAAAATTTTGCTCAAATCACGGAACTATTTACCTTTAAACAAAATCGTGAAATAATCGACGAAACTGTGTATGGCATAAGTTCAATTTGAGATGTGGCAGTGAAATATGACAATCGAGTCTCCACCATTTCGATGTATATCGATATCTTATGCTGCACACAGTATTGCTAACTTAATTTCCTGTTCAGGGAAGTAAAGCACTCAAAAATGTCCGATGCATTCTTTTATCTCAAGGTGTATTGCTTGTTGGAAATTGTTGTTAACCGTTGGTGCATTCAATCGAATATTTTGTGATTGTTTCTGTGCTGCAGTTTATTAATATGATAGTGACAGTATTTGCGCGAGAAAAAGAATTTTCATCAAAAGGATTTTAGATTTTTGACAAAACAAGAAAGGTACTTATCTTATGTGCAAATGCTGCAATGTGTGAATTGAGTGGCAGAGAAACATGCTTAAAACATATTATTAACCGTTCTTCCCATAAGAACAAGGAGAAGGCACTAATGAGTTGATCATTCTGAATTTGAGAGTGTGGACAAACAAATACTTACCAGGTTTGTGTAATATTACACATTTTTGGAAGGTAAGAAATACGTGTTTCACTTATATTGGTGCCAGTTTGATTGCAGGGCTTCAGAGCAGCAATTGTCCTATTGTTATTAAAAATTGGAAAGATGTAGTTTTATGAAATGAAATGTAAGTGTGGGAAGGTAATTCCTTCAAGCTTGCCTAGAACCCACCACCTCACCCCAAAAAGTATTCTTACTTTTATGGCAAGAATGAGACAGAGACGCTGTGAATCAGCATATTTCAGATTTTTCTGTGCTGTTGACTGTCACAAGGCAACAATTTTAAAATGTAGAGCAGAGTGACTTATTCATCCTAACCAAACTATCATGTCTCAGGGTTTCATACTGTTTACAGCATGAAGTTTTTGGGATGATGTATCAAAGTTGGCAACCTTCTATTAACAAGAGTGTGAGTCAGCTGCAGTGACATACCATCACTATGTTGCCAATCAGAAGCCCTGCAATTGAATCAATACCTATATTTTTTTTCATAATATTACTTACTACATTTAAATGGGAATTGGAACTGAGTTGAATATACTTTCCGTACTTGATACGTTAATTATTATTCTGATGTTAGGCATAGCAGAATATGAAGACTAGTGAACTGAAATAATCGAACACAAATGCAATCACATGCTCAATACATTTGGCACAAATGACAATCTGACATCTGTAGTAGCATTTTGAAATCAACTTTAGTACCCAATGGAAAATTAGTAACTATGAGGTTATGCTCTTTTTCTCATTCAATGATATTCCGGCTTAGGTAATGCATACAGGATTCCTCATTCATTTCAAAGACAAGGAAATTAATAATTCCTTAAACGGTGTTGAACAGTACTCTTAAAATCAGGACTACTGACATTTTTGAGGTACTGGAGACTTGTCCTCAGTTGGAACACTGCGGGAAGCTTCTGTACCTCCAATCATCAAAGAGGAAGAGGAAAGATTAAAAGAAGCTGTGAAAGACAAGCAGAGTTTCAATTCTTTGTGATGGAACGGTGGACAGAAAAGGATGGTGTGTGTTCATGGTTCTAAGAAAAGTACTTTGTTATGGCAATGGTATATGTTTGTTGGGAGGGGAAGGGGCAGGGGCAGGGAGGAGGAGGGGGGGGGGATTTTATTGCAAATGAAAGTGCTACGGAATGTTCACAAGCAATTATGACCGTAATTCGAAAACTTTAAATTCAGTACCGAAATGATGTTTCTGTAGCTTCGGATTCAGCCTGTTATATGTGAAGGTGCTTAAATGCAGTTACGGTTTGAGTATCAGAAGGGTTAGTACACATGCTGTGTTGAGTCATGAATTAAATTTGATGGGCAGCATGTAGGCCTTGGAACTTGAACCATTGTGTTGTGCTGGCAAAATATATCTTCCCCGAAAGTGAAAGCATGCATACAGAAATATTAAGGTGAATCCATAAAAGCTTAACTCCTCCCTGTGCTTTTATCAGTGTGTGTGTGTGTGTGTGTGTGTGTGTGTGTGTGTGTGTGTGTGTGTGTGTGTGTAGTTTGAGGTTTTCGGGCGCTAAACAGCATGGTCATCAGCGCCCAAACGCATAGAAACAGGGACACATGCGGTGAAGGGACGAAGACGGACAGCGAACAAGGAGAACGGCTAAAAGAACAGACCTGACGCAGTTCCAAATCCTCACATACAGAGGCAAAACAAGAGGAGAAGAAACACACTAAAAAAGGAAAGGAAACACAAGGAAAAGAGAACAGAAATCAAAGTGAAACAAGTAGGTAATCGTGACTGGCGGACCTCCTACCTAAAACCTGGGTGAGCCACTCACCCAGCAGCACATTAAAATCCTCTCCCTAAAATCTGAGGCAACAAACTGGACAGGACACAAAACCGTAAAACCTTAACCACAGTCGTTGCGTCGTTTTGCAAAATAGAGGGCAAATCTGGTGGCAAGGAAACCACCGCCCTATGGTCAGAGAATAAAGGACAGTCAAGTAAAATGTGGCGGACAGTAATCTGGACGCCAAAAGCACTGCAGATTGGGGGGTCCTCCCGCCGGAGTAAAAAACCATGCGTTAAGGGACTGTGCCCATGCGGAGGCAAGTGAGGAGAACCTCATCCCGCCTGCATGACTGGTAGGACGTACGCCATGGCCGCGTGGTGGCCTTGACCAGACGCAGCTTATTTTCACCAATTGCCAACCACTCCTCTTCCCATTGACGCATAACACGAAAACACAAAAGGGAGGTAACAGCATGGAGGGGGACGGCACATTCAACAACGTGAGGGAGGGAACATGCATCTTCGGCAGCCACATCCTCCAGTTCGTTTCCCCTAATACCCACGTGCCCCGGCACCCAGAAGAAAGAAACCTCCTTCCCCTGCCGTTGCAGGTGCAGTAGGGCATCATGGATATTCTGGACGACCGTATCCACTGGGTACAAGTGTTGCATGGTCTGAAGGGCACTCAGGGAGTCAGAACAGATGAGAAACTTAAGACTGGGAACACATCTCATCTGCTCCAATGCCCGCAAGATCGCAAACAATTCGGCATCAAAGATGGTAAACGCTGCAGGAAGCCGTAACTTGACGACTCGATCAGGGAAATCAACAGCACAATCAACAGAGTCCCCCTGTTTAGAGCCATCCGTAAATACTGGTACATGGTCGGGATGCTGGTTTAAAATATCGTAAAATAAGGAGGTAAAAACAAATGCAGGAGTGCAGCTCCTCCGGTACTCTGACAAGTCTAAAAGGACGTTGGGCCTATGGAGCAACCAGGGAGGCAGGTGGGTAAAACCCTGGAGTTGGGGTGCACACGCTCCACACCAAGGGACTCTAGCAAATGCTTGGCACGAATCCCAAATGGTCTCGTTGCCCTGGGACGACTGGAAAAGAGACGTTTCATAGGCGGTCAGGCAACGGTAGGGTACGCAGGGGAGGTAGGACAGGCAAGGAATTGACACACCCGTCGCAACATGAGGAGTTTCCGCCGGATGGCAAGTGGCAGTTCCCCTGGCTCAGCACACAGGCTGGGGATGGGACTGGTACGGAAGGCACCAGTGGCCAGCCTGATACCCTCATGGTGAACTGCATCAAGAATCTTCAGATACGAAGGCCTCGATGACCCATACACGGTGCATCCATAGTCAAGACGCAACCGGACGAAAGCCCTATAAAACTGCAGCAGATGCGCCCGATCTGCTCCCCAGGACCGATGGCTCAGACACTTCAAAATATTCAGTGCCTTCAGGGCCCGTACCTTGAGGTCTTTAAGGTGCGGCAACCGCGACAACTCTGAATCAAAAGTGAGGCCCAGGAACCTCACAGTGTCGCTAAAAGGAATAATGGTGTCCCTCAGATGCAATTCAGGGGAGGTAAAAAGACGTCGAGAACGATTAAAATGAACACACACATTTGTCTGCAGAAAAGGTAAAACCCATCTTCGCAGTCCATTCCTCTAATCACTTTATTGTAAGCTGCAACTGCCGACTAGCAGTGACACGACTGGAGGAAGAACAGAAAACAGCAAAATCGTCCACAAACAAGGAGCACTGGGCAGGACTCCGGATAGTGGACGTGATACTGTTAATGGCGACAGCAAAGAGGGTGACACTTCAAACGCTTCCCTGAGGAACACCATTCTCCTGCATGTACAAATCAGATAGCACATTACCAGCCCGATATTGAAAGAGGCGGTGGGAAAGAAAGGACCGAATGAAGATGGGGAGATGGCCACGAAAGCCCCACCGATGGAGTTGATTGAGGATAAGGCGGCGCCAAGTAGTGTCTTACGCCTTGGTTTAAAAGTGTTGAATACCTTGGAGAATCTCTCATTGAGACAGTAGAATTCATTGAAATTGTTGACAGTGTGTGTGTTGCTATGAACTCTTTTAAAGCCTTGACAAAACAAAAAACCCTCCCTCAATGCCTAGCTTTTTTCTTGTTGAGCATTACTCAGAATGTTGCACTTTGCAGCCGACAGTAGAGCACCAAGGTATCAATAATTCAAGCTCTTCAATCTAAGCTTGGTGACCTTTCAAACAGCTTTAAATTACTACATGCCAAATTTTTGTTAGACAACCTTGGTCCTCTGTTGATAAATTGTTTGATCCCAGAAACGTAATGAAAGGTGATTTTGAGTGTTGAAATATTTCAACCAATGAAGCAAATTCCCATCCTACAAGAGATTTCAACATCAGAATATAATGAACTATACACAATGTTTCAGGATTTAGTTGCTAGTTCTTGTAGAGAAGGTAAAGACATTGATGTGATTGGTATTCTTCTTTCCCTGAAATCAGAGAATGGGCATCATTTTATGGAAGCTGCAGTGAAGGCTTTGAGGATTCGTTAGTAGAGTTAATAGTTAAGAGGTTACTTTCAACAAACTGTAATATAATGTATGACAGGAGATCACCTCTGACTCCCAGTAATGTGGAAGTCATGGTATCCCTGTCTTTCTCACAAGGGGAAGGCCTCCGACACGGCCAACCGATTCGGCTCAGATTTGGCAGGTCACTTGTGTACAATCTAAAACGAAGGAATCTAAGATATTTTTGGTCAACACCCCCGTGTTTTTGAGAAAATCACCCCTAAAAGTTATGACGGGCAAAAGACTCAAAAATGGCGCGATCGATAGATAATTGTAAATAGAGCATGTTTCATCATCAGGTATGGGGTCCGAAAACGCATACTTTTCCAGAAATTGAGGTAAGAAACCTTTACAACTGCCACTTCTGTACCCAGATGGTAAACATTTGTTCGGCGGCAGCATCGATAGCGCAACGGCTAAGGTAACTGGCTGGGAATCGGAAAACCAGGGTTCGAATCTCGAAGAAACCTACCGGGTGTTTTTCTTTTCGTTTATTTTTCCATGTCTCAATTGATAGTGATAGGAGGGTTAATAAGGTAAAAAAAAAAATCAATAAGGAATGATAATAATAAGGTAGGCAAATAAATTTCTCTAACCTCTTGCAATAGTAAACAACTAAAATGATACTCCAGGTCACTTTACAATGGCTCTTCCAGTGACCGTTACGTGTCCTCAATTTTCTTCAAACAACTAGATGGATGGTACTTGTCATATAAACATTCGAAACAAATATACTCACGGCACCAAGAACATCTGATGAATGCAATCTTTTGACAGCTACACTGTTCCTTCCGAAGAGTTGGGGGAAAACAAACTTGGTTTACATTTAAAAATATGTTTTTTTTCGGGAATTAATTTTGATGCGTACCACGCATATGATATCATTGCCTGAAAAATTGGTGCTGAAAGTTGGTTATGAATTATGCTGTGAATAGTTATTGCATCTGTGCGGTTGTGCAATTCCCACTGGGTTTCCAGAAGCACACTGCAATTCTGAAGCCTGGAAATAAAGTTTTTAACCTGGTGATAGAAATAAACATCACACGGTTGGCATACAGGTGTGCAGTTTGGCGGTATTACTTTTACTGTGCATGTCGGCTGACCCTTGCCATCTATAAACAGTGTGTCATATATTGTAGTATTAATTTGTCCACTCCAGGAATCCAATATTATACAAAACTTGGTATCAGAGACGTATGGTTTTAAAACAATCTCAAGAAATGTTCTGTAAATCGCATTCGTCAGTTTCCCAGATTTGGAGCAGGTAATGTAAACATTTTTCAATGAGTCGGTTAAACGATTGCCCTCTTCTATAACCCGAGGACCAAATGTAACATTCATTTCTTGTAAACACAGAAAAACCTTTGGCAACACTTTTCCAGAGGCTGTGATGGCATATTGCGCCGTGTACAAATGTGTTACTTTGTTTTTACTACCAACAGCGACAAGGGTTTGTTTTCCTCCCCTATGCGATAACGTGCATCGAATGTTCACCCGACACTCGCATCCTGTTTGATCGGTGTTGATCACGTAATCACGATTAAAACCGGTCATAAGTGACGCCGTTTGCGTGCTGAAAAGAGCCGCCACTTTCTGTATATCTACTATATTTTATACCTCCTTATGAGAGACATATTTAGTGACGTGCCGTTGACGAATTTTATACTCCGATTTGAAATTTCTTGCCGAAGATAATGATGCAGCAAATGTAAAATCCTTGTTGGCCGTATATTAAAGCACTGCACCTGCAGCCCACTCCTGAAGTATTCTCGTTGTTACATTCTCGTTACAACAACGAGATTCGACAAATCTGTCGTATGTCCACTTATTTATCGCCTGGTATTTGTCGTATCTTGTCCTTCCTTTAACGATATCACTTTCCCACAATTTCAAGTCCTCCTTCCTTTTCAGGGCTGCTGTTGCTCCATTGTTTTGCAGTGTTTGTAAGTTCCAATTTGGATGATTCCTGGCTAGCGCTACCGCCTTTACTTTTACTTCAAGGGGTATAGCGCCATAGTGTAACCGGTTCGTAATACTCATCGGGAACAGATGAAGCACATATTCCCAGTGACGCGGAAATTTCCAAAGTGTTATGACCATTCCGCAATTCACTAGTCAGGATATCTTCCACTGAATCACCTTATGCTTCGTCTTCATGGTATAGTACTTCAGTATCAACAAAAGTCATTTCGTTCATCAGCTCCAAAAATCGCTCGACTATAGCTGCTCCTATCAATCTGGAATGCTGAGAAACAGAACTGCCTGCTTCCGGTAGTGCATTGATAATGCATCTGTCTTGCAACACTTTTACAAACAAAAACACAGCATCGGTAACTTCCCGCTTGCCATCGACTGGGACAGGCTCCCAGCTACATATTATAGCGCTAGTCCTCCATCATTCAGATTATGCACCTGAAAGATATAACACAACAAACAATAACTAGTTACTACGGCATAAACAGACGAACTAATTACTACAAACTACATACATTAGTCATCATATGTTACTTACGGAAGAACACTGTATTCATTCACAAAACCATATTTCATTCGGCACATTAACGATGGAAAAATCACTACATGTATATACGAGGTTCGCGGCAGCCTAATGACGGAAAACAACTGTTTCCGATTGACTTCTATAAGGCTCTTGCTGGACACCTTCACTCTTCCGGGACAACATAACTCTCCCCGTGTGCATTCCGTCCCGTGATCCCTCGTGAGGAATTCGCAGCACTCTTACTCGGAGTTGTTTTCATGAGACAAGGCTTAAAAGTTTAATACTTTACTAACATACGGCGTTTGGTAAATTAGTTTGCCTACCTTATTATTATCATTCCTTATTGATTTGCTTACCTTATTAACCCTCCTATCCCTATCAACTGAGATATGGAAAAATACAAACGAAAAGAATAACATCGGCGAGGTTTCTTCGAAATTCAAACCCGGGTGTCCGATTCACAGCCAGTTACCTTAGCCGTTGCGCTATCGCCGCTGTCGGCGAAAAGCGTTTACCATGAGGGTACAGAAGCGGCAGTTGTAAAAGTTTCTTTCCTCGATTTCTGGAAAAGTTTGCATTTGCGGACTCCATACCTGATGATGAAACACGCTCTATTTACAATTATCTATTGATCCCGCCAATTTTGAGTCGATTGCTCGTCATAACCTTTAGGGGTGATTTTCTCAAAACTGCGGGGATGTTGACCAAAAATATCTTAAATTCCTTCGTTTTAGGTTGTACACAAGCGACCTGTAAAATTTGAGCCGAATCAGTTTGCCGTGTCTGAGGCCTCCCCCTTGTCAGACTGATTTAGAGATTATGTACATAGGCTAGGCCCTACTTATTAAAATGGCAAGATAAATGTTTCCCAAACATTTATGCTTTGTTGTACGTGTTTTATGAGACGTATAATTTTCATGCTTTTTACTTTAGCTTTTATTGCGGAAAAGTGGAAATACGATTTAGTGAAATTATTGATGAAATGAGACAAAAATAGGGAAAAATTTACTGTACAGCTTTTTCAAAAATGATGAAATCGGTCAAAAAGTTCCACCACAAACAAGTGTGTCTACTTATTACTGAGAGTTTCCTCATCTTGTAAGTTTAATAATCTTTAACTTGAATTGGGTGTCTGCCTTCAAACATTTGACCATAGGCTCACCAGTGTACGGATTCACTGGTCAATACCATATCAGTGTATGGAGCAGAATGCTATCCATCTCAGCTCTGATACGTCTAAAGCCCACTTTTCCCCAAATAGAGTTGTACGTTAGTCCAAAATAGGTAAGTCGCATTACCTTCCATTATGTCTGCTTCATCGACTGTCAGTCTACATACATCACAGTACCTCACATTAAACATCAAGTTGTAAGCGTATTGTCATATCGCTGGCTTAGTTGTGGAGTATCTTTATGGGCAGCCGACGCGTCTGTAGTGAATCGAGCACCGGACACGAAACTGTTATGTTGTGTAGTGTGTAGCTCTGCATGTAGAAGCATTGTTAGTATTCAGGTTGAAGTGTTGCTACAAGTGCTATTATAGTAAAGTGATGACATATGGAAATGGTTCAGAGGAAAGTGCGTCAAGAAGTAATTGAAAATGAGCAATGGCATTAATAACTTATTTATGTATCCTCTTGTTGCGTGTCGCATAGCATCGATCATCCGCGCCGTGTTCGGTCTCCAAGAATGTACAAATGTGATCAGTAATACTATTTACCACAAAAGAGTGCAATCAAATGCCAGCGATTTGTAGCGAGCTTGAGAACGTGCGTTCGGTCATCGCGTTCTGCATCATCTACAATCAGCTGCGCCGTGACGGTTACGCGCACGCTCGTGCAAGTGAGAACTGAAAAATTAACTTTACAACAGTGTTATATCATTACTAGTGACAATAAGGACTATTACCAGATATCTGTATGTGTGACGAGCGTAAGAACTTTCGTTCGATCATTTGGCTTCCGCATCATCAACAAACACCCGCGTTGTATCGGTTACGCATACGCTCGTCTGAATTATATTTTGGACTGTTAATCATCAAGATTGTTAATTGGGATAAACATTTACGATTTAGAGTGTAAACAGTGCAACCTGTGGTTTCCCTATCGTCTCAGAATATAGATGTTCATACCAGACATAGGACAGTGTTGTGTTTAAACGTTCAGTGGCTCCCCTAACCCCCGCTTGCATTTTTTCGATAGATGATTTCAGGCAAGCCAAAAGCCAGCTGTGGAGCAGAACAAGACTGCCGCAGGATTACCAGGTACATGGTGTGGACAGGGGGCACGGTCACGAAACGAAAAGTCAGTTTAAAGTACCCCACCCAATCGTACTCCCGGGCATGTTACAAAGTGACTATCATATCATAATTACAACATGTCTTCGTTCTGTAGTAGCCTAGTGGTGCTCATCAATAAAACTGAAACATCTGCAATCTTTTTACTTTTTGTTGCTGTTCACCTCTATCCTCTAATCTACATGAAATTTAGTGCAGTGTGGCCTATACGTTATATACAGGGTGGTCCATTGACCGGGCCAAATATCTCATGAAATAAGAGTCAAACGAAAAAACTATAAAGAACGAAACATGTCTAGCTTGAAGGGGGAAACCAGATGGCGCTATGGTTGGCCCGCTAGATGGCGCTGCCATAGGTCAAACGGATATCAACTGTGTTTCTTTCCAATGTGATACATGTACCTTTGTGAACTTACCATGTCTGAGAACGCATGCTGTTACAGCGTGATTACCTGTAAATATCACATTAATGCAAAAAATGCTCAAAATGATGTCCGGCAACCTCAATACATTTGGCAATATGTGCAACGACATTCCTCTCACAGCTAGTAGTTCGCCTTCCGTAATGTTCGCACATGCATTGATAACGTGCTGACGCATGTTGTCAGGCGTTGTCAGTGGATCACGATAGCAAATATCCTTCAACCTTCCCCACAGAAAGAAATCCGGGGATATCAGATCCGGTGAATGTGCGGGCCACGATATGGTGCTTCGACGACCAATCCACCTGTCATGAAATATGCTATTCAATACCGCTTCAACCGCACGCGAGCTATGTGCCGGACATCCATCATGTTGGAAGTACATCGACATTCTGTCATGCAGTGAAACATCTTCATGTAACATCGGTAGAACATAATGTAGGAAATCAGCACACATTGCACCATTTAGATTGCCATCAAGAAAATGGGGACCAATTATACTTCCTCCCATAATGCCGCACCATAAATACAAGGTCGCTGATGTTCCACTTGTCGCAGCCATCGTGGATTTTCCGTAGCCCAATAGTGCATATTATCCCGGTTTACATTACAACTGTTGGTGAATGACGCTTCTACATCTACAACTACATCCATACTCCGCAAGCCACCTGACAGTGTGTGGCGGAGGATACTTTGAGTACCTCTATCAGTTCTCCCTTCTATTCCAGTCTCGTATTGTTTGTGGAAAGAAGGATTGTCGGTATGCCTCTGTGTGGGCTCTAATCTCTCTGATTTTATCCTCATGGTCTCTTCGCGAGATATATGTGGGAGGGAGCAATATACTGCTTGACTCCACGATGAAGGTATGTTCTCGAAACTTCAACAAAAGCCCGTACCGAGCTACTGAGCGTCTCTCCTGCAGAGTCTTCTTTGGAGTTTATCTATCATCTCCATAACGCTTTCGCAATTACTAAATGATCTTGTAACTAAGCACACTGCTCTCCGTTGGATCTTCTTTATCTGTTCTATCAACCCTATCTGGTACAGATCGCACACTGGTCAGCAGTATTCAAGCAGTGGGCGAACAAGTGTACTGTTACCTACTTCCTTTGTTTTCGGGTTGCATTTCCTTAGGATTCTTCCAATGAATCTCAGTCTGGCATCTGCTTTACCGACAATCAACTTTATATGATCATTCCATTTTAAATCACTCCTAATGCGTACTCCCAGAGAATTTATGGAATTAATTGCTTCCAGTTGCTCACCTGCTATATTGTAGCTAAATGATAAGGGATCTTTCTTTCTATGTATTCGCAGCACATTACACTTGTCTACATTGAGATTCAATTGCCATTCCCTGCACCATGCATCAATTCGCTGCAGATCCTCCAGCATTTCAGTACAATTTTCCATTGTTACAATCTCTCAATATACCGCAGCATCATCCACAAAAAGCCTCAGTGAACTTCCGATGTCATCCACAAGGTCATTTATGTATATTGTGAATAGCAACGGTCCTACGACACTCCCCTGTGGCACACCTGAATTCACTCTTACTTCAGAAGACACCTCTCCATTGAGAATGACATGCTGCGTTTTGTTATCTAGGAACTCTTCAATCCAATCACTCAATTGCTCTGATAGTCCATATGCTCTTACTTTGTTCATTAAACGACTGTGGGGAACTGTATCGAACGCCTTGCGGAAGTCAAGAAACACGGCATCTACCTGGGAACCAGTGTCTATGGCCCTCTGAGTCTCGTGGACGAATAGCGCGAGCTGGGTTTCACACGATAGTCTTTTTCGAAACCCATACCGATTCCTACAGAGTAGATTTCCAGTCTCCAGAAAAGTCATTATACTCGAACATAATATGTGTTCCAAAATTCTACAACTGATCGACGTTAGAGATCTAGGTTTATAGTTCTGCACATCTGTTCGACATGCCTTCTTGAAAATGGGGATGACCTGTGCCCTTTTCCAATCCTTTGGAACACGCTCTTCTAGAGACCTACGGTACACTGCTACAAGAAGGGGGGCAAGTTCCTTCGCGTACTCTGTGTAAAATCGAACTGGTATACCATCAGGTCCAGCGGCCTTTCCTCTATTCAGCGATTTTAATTGTTTCTCTATCCCTCTGTCGTCTATTTCAATATCTACCATTTTGTCATCTGTGCGACAATCTAGAGAAGGTACTACAGTGCAGTCTTCCTCTGTGAAACAGCTTTGGAAAAAGACATTTAGTATTTCGGCCTTTAGTCTGTCATCCTCTGTTTCAGTACCATTTTGGTCACAGAGTGTCTGGACATTTTGTTTTGATCCACCTACCGCTTTGACATAAGACCAAAATTTCTTAGGATTTTCTGCCAAGTCAGTACATAGAAATTTACTTCCGAATTCATTGAACGCCTCTCGCATAGCCCTCCTCACACTACATTTCGCTTCGCGTAATTTTTGTTTGTCTGCAAGGCTTTGGCTATGTTTATGTTTGCTGTGAAGTTCCCTTTGCTTCCACAGCAGTTTTCTAACTCGGTTGTTGTACCACGGTAGCTCTTTTCCATCTCTTACGATCTTGCTTGGCACATACTCATCTAATGCATATTGTACGATGGTTTTGAACTTTGTCCACTGATCCTCAACACTATCTGTACTTGAGACAAAACTTGTGTGTTGAGCCGTCAGGTACTCTGTAATCTGCTTTTTGCCACTTTTGCTAAACAGAAAAATCTTCCTACCTTTTTTAATATTTCTATTTATGGCTGAAATCATCGATGCAGTAACCGTGTTTGTCACCAGAAGGTCTAATATGCTATCACCACGAGTCGGTTCTCTGTTTAACTGCTCAAGGTAGTTTTCAGATAACGCACTTAAAAAAATTTCACTGGATTCTTTGTCCCTGCCACCCGTTATGAACGTTTGAGTCTCCCAGTCTATACCCGGCAAATTAAAATCTCCACCCAGAACTATTACATGGTGGGGAAATCTACTCGAAATATTTTCCAAATTATCCTTCAGGTGTTCAGCCACAACAGCTGATGAGCCAGGGGGCCTATAGAGACATCCGATTACCATGTCTGAGCCTGCTTTAACCGTGACCTTCACCCAAATTATTTCACATTGCGGATCTCCGTCAAATTCCTTCGATACTATTGCACTTTTTATCGCTATAAACACGCCTCCCCCATCACTGCCCAGCCTGTCTCTGCGGTATACATTCCAACCTGAGTTTAGGATTTCATTACTGTTTACGTCTGGTTTCAGCCAACTTTCTGTCCCTAGTACTACATGGGCGTTGTGACCGTTTATTAATGAGAGCAGTTCTGGGACCTTTCTATAGACGCTCCTGCAGTTTACTATTAGCACATTAATGTTGTTATTCTCTGTTGCGTTTTGCCTACTCCTACCTTGCCGTGTCTCAGGAGGCGTCTTGTCGGGCCTAGGGAGGGAATTCTCTAACCCAAAAAACCCACATGTGCACTCCACATGTACTCCGCTACCCTTGTAGCCGCTTTCTGCGTGTAGTGCACGCCTGACCTATTCAGGGGGACCCTACATTTCTCCACCCGATAGCGGAGGTCGAGAAATTTGCACCCCAGATCTCCGCATAATCATCTGAGCCTCTGGTTTAAGCCTTCCACTCGGCTCCAAGCCAGAGGACCGCGATCGGTTCTGGGAACGATACTACAAATAGTTAGCTCAGATTCCACCCTGCGAGCGAGGCTTTCTGCCTTCACCAACTCCGCCAACCGCCTATATGAACTGAGGATGACCTCTGAACCCAGACGGCAGGAGTCATTGGTGCTGACATGAGCAACAATTTGCAGTTGGGTGCACCCAGTGCTCACTATCGCCGCCAGCAGGGCCTCCTCCATATCTCGGATGAGACCCCCAGGCAAGCAGACAGACTGAACACTGGCCTTCTTCCCCGACCTTTCCGCTATTTCCCTATGGGGCTCCATCACCCGCCTAACGTTGGAGCTCCCAATCACTAATAAACCCCTCCCCTCGAGTGCCTGCTCGGACCTTGCTGAAGGAGCAGCCACATGTCCACTCACAGGCAGGGCGGGCGATGCAACACAGCCAGCCTCCACATTGACCCTCCGCCTCGTGCACCGCGAACGCCGCTGAACACGCCACTCCCCTTGGGGAGTGGGTGGCCCAACTGCGCCTGGTGCCCGCGAACATGTCTCGACAGCAGGGACAGTGGGTGAAGCATGTAACGCCTGGGGTGTACCATGCGACACAGCTTCGTCGGTAAATAGAACGTGTGCAAAAAATCTGTCATCATCCCGTAATTTCTCTTGTACCCAGTGGCAGAACTGTACACGACGTTCATAGTCGTCGCCATGCTATTTCTGGTGTATAGAAATATGGTGCAATCGATGTTGATGTAGCATCTCAACACAGACGTTTTTGAGATTCCTGATTCTCGCGCAATTTGTCTGCTACTGATGTGCGGATTAGCTGTGACAGCAGCTAAAACACCTACTTGGGCATCATTTGTTGCAGGTCGTGGTTGACGTTTCACATGTGGCTGAACACTTCCTGTTTCCTTAAATAACGTAATTATCCGGCGAATGGTCCGGACACTTGGATGATGTCGTCCAGGATATCAAGCAGCATACATAGCACACGCCCGTTGGGCATTTTGGTCACAATAACTATACATCAAAACGATATCGAACTTTTCCGCAATTGGTGAACAGTCCATTTTAACATGGGTAACCTCTCCCCGATGTTATTCAATCTGTATATTGAGCAAGCAGTAAAGGAAACAAAAGAAAAATTAGGAGTAGGTATTAAAATTCATGGAGAAGTAGTAAAAACTTTGAGGTTCACCGATGACATTGTAATTCTGTCAGAGACAGCAAAGGACTTGGAAGAGCAGCTGAACGGAATGGACAGTGTCTTGAAAGGAGGATATAAGATGAACATCAACAAAAGCAAAACGAGGATAATGGAATGTAGTCAAATTAAATCGGGTGATGCTGAGGGGATTAGATTAGGAAATGAGACACTTCAAGTAGTAAAGGAGTTTTGCTATTTAGGGAGTAAAATAACTGATGATGGTCGAAGTAGAGAGGATATAAAAGGTAGACTGGCAATGGCAAGGAAATCGTTTCTGAAGAATAGAAATTTGTTAACATCGAGTATAGATTTAAGTGTCAGGAAGTCGTTTCTGAAAGTATTTGTATGGAGTGTAGCCGTGTATGGAAGTGAAACATGGACGATAAATAGTTTGGACAAGAAGAGAACAGAAGCTTTCGAAATGTGGTGCTACAGAAGAATGCTGAAGATAAGGTGGGTAGATCACGTAACTAATGAGGAGGTATTGAATAGGATTGGGGAGAAGAGAAGTTTGTGGCACAACTTGACTAGAAGAATGGATCGGTTGGTAGGACATGTTTTGAGGCATCAAGGGATCACAAATTTAGCATTGGAGTGCAGCGTGGAGGGTAGAAATCGGAGAGGGAGACCAAGAGATCAATACACTAAGCAGATTCAGAAGGATGTAGGTTGCAGTAGGTACTGGGAGATGAAGAAGCTTGCACAGGATAGAGTAGCATGGAGAGCTGCATCAAACCAGTCTCAGGACTGAAGACCACAACAACAACAACAACAACAACAACGTGTCACAAAGCAAATACCGTCTGCACTGGCAGAATGTTACGTGATACCACGTACTTACACGTTTGTGACTATTACAGCGCCATCAATCACAAAGGGAAAAAAGTGGTCCAACTAAAACATTCATATTTCTTTACATACTAATCAAAAAATGGGGGTTCCTATTTAAAAAAACACAGTTGATATCCGTTTGACCTATGGCAGCACCATCTAGTGGGCCAACCATAGCGCCATCTGCTTTCCCCCTTCAAGCAAGATGAGTTTCGTTCTTTGTAGCTGTTTTGTTTGATGCTTATTTCGGGAGATATTTGGCTCTGTCACTATCAATGGACCACCCTGTATATCATACAAAGGGACAACACCAAAGCTCTCTCTTTTGTGAATTCTAATTTTTCCGCATTTGGATAGTTTTCTGTGCAAAAACAATAATGCAAATGCTCCCCCCTTCCCACATCCAATCGCTGCCAGTCCCTGAAGTAAT
Organism: Schistocerca nitens; assembly: GCF_023898315.1. Lineage (NCBI taxonomy): Eukaryota > Metazoa > Arthropoda > Insecta > Orthoptera > Acrididae > Schistocerca > Schistocerca nitens. The sequence continues at coordinate 922,370,972 of NC_064617.1, read as the reverse complement.
TTGTCTTCATATTTGTTCTTGGAAAAGTGGTACTAAACTTTTAATGTTTTCACTATAGTTACTACTGTTTCCAGCATTTATATCACTTATTGCTAAGTATTGGATTCCATGTTATATGAAGACCTCTTATGATTTGTGTGTCACAATGAATGCAACATAAACAGGCCGGTTAAATGTAAGAGGGCCCTAATTTTGCCACAATAAATAAAAAAACTATCCGAAGACCATGCTACTGTGTTAGGCAAGGGTAGCTGTAGCTGTGGGTGTGATACAAAAGCTTGGGATTTGTAACAGATGCCTGTGTTTTACAGAACGTCATGAAATAAAATGAACTGATGGGGCTCTGCTACAATTTGTGGTGAAGAAAATTGAAGTTACTTTATAGCCACAGAAAGTATTTTAACAAATAGCATCACTCTGGCCTAGTGGTTGTTGGCTACCATTGAAGAGGTATAAAGCTGATTCATGTTCCACATTTTCTGTGGAGTAAAGATCTAGAACAGTGTTTCCTCTGCCTCATTACAGCCAAATGAAAAGCTGCCTGATGAAATAAGTAGCGTCATTAATACTTAAACTGTCAAATCAAAAGGCTTGCAGAGAAGTATGAGCAACTTAGATTATTCATTTTAGCTTTCACATTTATATTTGGAGGAGGGCGAGGACTATACCTGGTTTTATGGCCCGAACATATTTTACTTATGCTGTATGTAATTCACTCTTTCAATGCCAGTCATGATGCTTAGGTGATCAATGTTTTGGTCATAATTAGGTATGCTCTTAAAATGAGTAATATTCAGAGAATGATATAGTCTTTTCTACAAATTTAATTTATGTTTATAATATAATGACGAAGTACATGACTTGTTTTACATGCACAGTAACTTAAATATTAATAATAATATAGTAGAACTATTTGATTTATGTGTCTCATGAAGTAAATATTTCAAACCAAACTATCGTCACAGTTATAGTAACTTATTTATCTTAGGATATAGTGCCCTACTATATTGCAACTTATGGCCGTGTACTTCTGAAATCTTTGAAATATGCATTAATAATAATAGTCTAAGAGATTATTATTAAAATTTCACAATTAATGAACACAGTCTGATTGTACAACTTTAAAAATTGGTCATTTCTATAAAACTGCACACAAAATCAAATACTACTAAACTGCATTAAAAGAAGATATAAAAAGGTTTTAACACCATTCTGACAGCCATGGCATGTGACTAATATCACACATGCACCATTTTTTGTTTCTTTCTGCAGTTTATTCAGTATCATAATATGTTGTCCTGCAACAAAAAATGGTCTCGCTGTACAAGTGCACTGAATGACAGTATACAGTTCAAAACACTTTTAAATATATTTTAAAACAAATCCATTGTGAAATAAATATCTATATGAGCACAGACCACCACTTACGGGATAGAGAAAACCATGAGTGGTAGACATATTGAGAAGAAAGATTACCTGCCAAGCTACTGACAAAGTCCTTCATACGGCTAAACAGACACTCCCATCTGTACCACTGGGAGTTTTTGATAGTGGTGCTGGAAGAGTGAGTAGTTAGTTCTCCAAAGGATGAACTTAGAACATGGTTTAGGTAACAACCTTCCTCTCTTCAGGTGAGTAGTGATCTATTCTCATACACAAAAGTACACAGGAGACAACACACTAATACTGCCTAAACACACCCTCTAGCCTCCATAATAACCTTGATTCAACAAGTAATAAGAGTCCATAAGTTCGTTCAGGAATGCCTGTGGTGTCACCGCCAGACACTACTCTTGCTAGGTGGTAGCCTTTAAATCGGCCGCGGTCCATTAGTATACGTCGGACCCGCGTGTCGCCACTGTCAGTGATTGCAGACTGAGCGCCGCCACACAGCAGGTCTAAAGAGACTTCCTAGCACTCGCCCCAGTTGTACAGCCGACTTTGCTAGCGATGCTACACTGACAATTACGCTCTCATTTGCCGAGACGATAGTTAGCATAGCCTTCAGCTACGTCATTTGCTACGACCTAGCAAGGCACCATTACCAGTTTATATTGAGATTATCATTAACGTATCAACAAGAGCGATGTACACCAATTATGGATTAAAGTCAAGTATTCCAAGAACTACGTTCTTTTCTTATTAGACTCAATTACTTTACCTTGTTCCAGACCTCACGCCAGTCTGCGTGAGATTAAACGCGTGACTTTCGGCTACCTCCGAGTGGCTTGGCTGTCTTGCCAAGTCACTACAATGCCATATCCAGTTGAAGTAATTCATTCATGATTAGATCCTGTGAAGCTACCAAATTGCTAGGATGTTTAGTGCTGTGTCTCACCTATGATGGTGGGACCCAAAAATAACCGGAATTTCTTTGTAGGAAACATGTACTTCATTGTTTTTCAAATACAACCGTAATCTCCTCCAAAGTACCGTATTTACTCGAATCTAAGCCGCACTCGAATTTAAGCCACACCTGAAAAATGAGACTCAAAATAAAGGAAAAAAAAAATTTCCCGAATCTAAGCCGCACCTGAAATTTGAGACTCTAAATTCAAAGCCGCACCTCCAAATCGAAACAAAGTTGGTCCATTGTAATATGAGACACAATTTAGGTCGAATGAATGACGATACAGCTACAGTAGTTTGGTTCGAGTCGTAAGCTTAGCAGTTAAGCTTTACCAGGTAGCCATTGCTATGAGTCAGGCGCTCCGTCCGTATTTATACGGGTACCCTTCCTTTTTCACGTGCTTTGTCTGGTTTGAATCGATTGCTTATTTTGCTTTGATCTGATAAGTGCCGTTTTCTTTGTTATAGGTGTTTACGTCACTCTAAGCTGAAAATGCATTACTGTACTGTGTAATGCATTGTTTGTCGCATTTTGATAGTGCCTGTTTACGGCCTGTCGCCGCTCGCGGCATGACTTGCTTTTGTGCGCGCTACCGCCGCTTAAAAAAAAGAGGAATTGTCTCATTAGCGAAACAATGGCAAGAGACTGCTATTTGTTGTTACTTACACTTCTGCTTTCTTTGATAATGATCAACAAGAACCAAATGCGTATTATAGAACATGCGTATGATAGAACATGTTCTGAACGAGAGTTTTGCGAAAATTTTCCTCCGTTTGAAAATCTTTGCGGCCGCTTCTTTAGTGCATCAAATTCTGCACAGAAATTAGTCATCTTACATTTAAAATCTAGTCAGTTGCCGTGCTTCATTTCTGACTGTATCACTATTAGGCATAAGAATAATACGAATATAAAAATGACACGATAAGTATATTCTTCCGCGTTTGCTGTTGTCTCACTCTAGTTTCGTAGTTTATTACGCAGACAGGATTTAAATGAGATAGCAACAAACACGAAAGAATACATGGCAAAATGTTTATATTCGTATTATTCTTATGGTGAAGAGAATACTGCATGTGATTCACATTTCATCAGGTTCCTATTAGCAACCATCTCTTCTCACAGGTAGGAAAAAACTCGGAACGTAGAGTTGGCCATATTGACAAACATCCCTAACAGTCTTGCCAGTCGGATTTTCGTAGTACATTGTAATTCTGCTACATTCGAAGATGAACAATACGGAATTTGTATTTACTTCGTTGGATAATGTATGAAAATGCAGTGGTCGAAACTCGGGGGCGGAGAAAAAAAAAGCTCGTCCTCTACCTTTTTTTTTTTTTAATTTATTTACTGATGCAGAGGTTTTGGCGCCAGTATTTATCTTTGTGCCCACAAAGCATGCTTGTGTAGCGCTACATATATTCGACGGCAGAAGTTAGTTGTGGCGGCACCTATCAACATTTTTCAGAACTTCCGCTTGCTTTGCACTCAATTCTAAGCCGCAGGCGGTTTTTTGGATTACAAAAACCGGAAAAAAAGTGCGGCTTAGATTCGAGTAAATACGGTATGCTCCATTAGCATTAATGCACTTGTCCAAGTATGTATTTACTCCAGTGGTGGAGGCACCTATAAATTAACCCTTCAATACCTGCTATAAACTTCGTGAAATTTGCATTTTATGTCTTCCACATCAGCAAAACGCTTCCCTTTCAAATTTCTTTTCATCCTAGGGAACAGGAAGAAGTACAAGGATGCTTTTGGTGAATATGATGCATGGATCAAGGTGGTCGTCTTCAATGAGGACAGAAACTGGCGAACACTAAGAGCCATGTGTGTGGGAGTGTGTCACGATGCAGGAGCTACTCGCTGGAATTCCACAAAGGCACATGTTTTCACATCAAACATCTGCACGCCCATTTCACAACCTCCAAATAGAATTGTAGATTTACTGTCTACTTTTGAGGAACAAATTCTGTGTGTGTAGTCCCTTTGACGTCAAAAAACAGATCAACATCACCTTCACATTTGATTTCACGTGCAGAGTTTCTTTTGGATCAGGTGAGCCAGCTGACTTCCATGGAACTGACTGTATTTTCTGTCTGGATTGTACCCACATAGCACCTGTGATGATTTTACTGAAAAAAATTGTATCATCTAAGAATGAGTCATTTCATGACAAGCTTGAATGCGATGATCCTTTTGATATCCGGCGAGAAGCCTCAGCTCGTAATTTGCTGCCACTCTTTGCATCCCCAAGTCAATGGTCAAAATGCATTGACTTGAGCATCCAGAACATCCCAGGTAAGTCCTCAAGCTGGTCGATTGTCCTGCGTCAATGTTCATTGATCAGATCATGGATTTGGCCAGAGTTGTCCTCGCTTTGAGCAGCTGAAGGGTGACCGGAACGGGACTGATATTTAATGGCCATTTCTTCTTTTTTAAACTGAGAAAAACCATTCATAATTTGAGTTTTGCTAAGAGTATGTTCTTTGTCAGCTGTCTGAACCAACACAACAGTTTCCGCTGAGTTCTCGCCGAGTAAAAAACAAATTTTCACAGCCACACATTGTTTGTAAGAAATAGCCATTTTCTCATGTCACATCTGCACTGTATGCACACTCACAGAACTGCCAGAGAAACCATACTAGTCGCTGTCTGTTGACACTGCCTGGTGGATTGACTTGGTAGAGATCGTACAACAGCCCTTGGGCAGTGCAATGTGGTACTTCAAGTACATCACGTGCAGCTTTATGGTTACTTTGGGTCCCCTGTTCCAAATAGTCCCAAACAATTTCTTTGGGATTATGACTGTGCAATTTAGCATACAAACTGAGGAATGGTACAACGCTCGCACGGTTATCAAACCACGAACTGGAGTGTACAGGGCTGTTGTCACACTGGAGGAAGTTACTGTCCGCATCATGCTCATCATGAATATATAGGAAAGAGAGCAACACTTTTTCACAGAGAATGATGAAATAAGTGCATTCATGTTCACGGTAAGCTGAATGAGTGGGTGTAGGTCCTGTACGAATATCTCAAAACGTCACAGAACTAACTCTGTGCTGAACTTACTCTGTGTTCCATGGCTCCCAGCAGTACGCCATTCCTTGTAGACATATTGGGCAGTTGATATACTGACAAATAAGGCAACTTCATTCAAGGCTATGTCATGAGTACGTCCAAACACAATAGCTTCCTTCTGGCCTTATGTCATGCTGTCACATCTGCATGTCAATCATCTTACTGGGCCAATTCCTTACAAACTGCAGTGTTCACAAAATGAATTTACTTCGAGAGCATGTAAGACTTCAAACTATCTAGCCAAGTGTAAAATAGGAAAAGGATTCACAAGAACTTAATATTCTAAGAAAGACATTAATACAGTACAGGCTTACTTCATTTTAGAGGGCCTAGTGGTTTTATTTTGTATATTTGGTAACTTTCAATGAAACCTACCTCTTCTTGCCTTTCCCCCGCTTACTCTGCCTTTTGGCAGACTGTTCTTCGGCGTATCTATTTGTGTGCGCTGGATCAGTTCTCAATTCACGCACGTTGAGGTTCTTAGCCTACAACAAAGTATTTTTTTACATTCATCTACAAATATAAAACCTTCAATTTTTGTAGTATTACTATTTTCTGCCAAACAAGTTTATAAAACTGAATGTGACCCACATGAAAAATAGGGCAGGATGCCTTAAGACTACTATATATTTTTTATTATGTGTACACAAGTAACTGTTCATCGAGCAAATTTTTTGAAAGTAGCTCTGTGAGTTTGCAGATAGGAATGGTTTTCTCAGAATACGCACATACAGAATACAAATTTGAGGTCTGTGGCAATTCACAGCAGCAGAAATGTAGCCTTAGACTCTGCCAAGTAGCCTCAACCTCTTTGAAACACAGAGGGATATAATGTTATGTAATTAATTTGTTCCATTTGCTTGTAGGTACATGTCTGCAGTCCTGATATACATGGAAATCCTGTACAACAATATTGTAGCACACCACTAGAGGAGATAAAAGGAACTGGAGCAGACTAATTGCATACTACATGGTAATTTGTTTCAAAGGTAACAGAAATGTTGAGCATTGGGCCAATCCAGAAGGGTAAAGAAGTTATCTAAACTGATCTGAAGCAGCTGCACAATAACCCACTTCATTGATGGGCTGGACCACTTTGTTTTGGCTAGTGGTTTGCTAAAGCACTATGGCGTTGGGATTTCAATCTGCACCACAGCTGCACAACTAAAGAAATAATTACATAACATTATTTTTTCAAAGTGATTATTAAAATTTTATGACTACCCCTGGTACACTTCAGTCTGAAACTACCATATTGTAATGTATGCATCATGCAGTTAATGTTCCTGTATAACAGAACATCATTAAAAAAACGTAAAGTTACACAAATAATCAAACCTATAAAAAGAATTATGGGAAATGTGGCTTACACAACTAACGTCGAACTGGTGTAAAATGTACTACATTCATGGGTACGAAAATGATTAGCAAATTAGTGCCTCTGCTCACAATAGGTACATGCAATAGCGTCTACACTGTATATCCAAAGAAAGATGACACAAAGTGTTTTTCATTCAGAAATCTCATCTGGATGTTGGGTGATGATGAGAAAATCATATTATGACTCATGTCAGGAGAAACCCTACCAGCATGTCAGAGTTCAACAGTGATAGGATCAACGCTTAATATGACTGCAGTTTATTGTTCTGTAACATTGCTTCTGAGGTTTGTCGAGATTCCACGACTGTCAGGCAGAGAGAGAATTGATGGGTTCTGAAGGATCATACATGAACTCAATGACCCCACATGGTTTAGCACCCGAGGGGACATTTATATTGTTAGCTTGGCCGTGCAGGATTGTACAGGCGTGTCACATACTTTTAGTCAGGAAATGGGCTTGTTTACAGCAAGACAAGTTTTACACAGTCAGTGCAACAATGTATGGAGCACCACAGACAGTCAGAACAGTGCCCATTGTTGCAACTTTGCTCGATGCAGCAGCAGGTGTTCCAACAGTGGTACACCTAAAGAGAACACTAGATACAGGAGTGACACCATGTCTTTCTGATGAGTCTTGGTTCTGCACACAGTACAATGTTAGGCGTACCTGTGTGAGGAAACTGAAGAGAACTGTTGTTGCTTGATTGAAGTTATCATCATCACAAAAGCCCAATAACTGGCATGGTATGGGGTGATCTTTGTTACACAACACGATCATTTTTTGTTTGCATGATTTGTAATTTTGATAGCAGCCGATGTTTTTCTGATGTGTCAAGGCCAGTGGTGGTGCCATACCTTTGATGTACCAGTGAAGATATCATTCAACTTCTTACTATAACGCAATGATGTGCAAAACTGAAGGACAAAAGTAACTTTCACAAGACGAGTAACTGCCAAGTTACATAGCTCGATGAAATTTGGACCGTACATAAAAAGAACTGCTATATTATAGTAGAAAGTAACTGAAAAAAGTACACAATAATGCAACAAGATGAACAGAAATGACACTTACCATATTTACCTGATTATAATATGAGCAGAATCTATTGCAGTTACATTTTTTCAAGGCCATGCAACTTCACAGTAGGGCTTAACAATGACGACACTGTCTTGGGTAAATTAATTCAGAGGTAAAATAGCCTCTACTTTGCGTCTCTGTGTGGAGACTACTATGGAGGATATTGCCACCAGGAAAAACAAAACTGGCATTCAATGGGTTGAAATTGTGTAATGATAGATCCTCTAATCTGATAGCAAGAGGGTGCAAGGGCACTTTATGGGGGGTGATTCTGGTTTCAGCGGGTCACATTTTTTTCATCTGATGTACACCTGAGGTGTCATGCAGTGATGCAAGTGAGGTGTCATGCAGTGATGCAAGTGAGGTGTCATGCAGTGATGCAAGATCTCCATTCGACATGCTTGTTTTGTCATCAGTATTTCCTCTGAGCCTACAACACTCTACACCGCACCACACAGACACTTCTAGCGAAGTTCTGTAGTTCGGGCTTCTCAACAATGTTAAACATGTCTCTGATATTCATACCAAGAAATGAGAAAGTTTGCACAAGTCTGTACAAGCCACAACATTATCAAGTTCAAGGATACTGTACTCGAGCTAGTCTGTGGATAATAAATCCAGGCAATGTTCACAGTATTTGGAGTTTTATTCTGCAAAGTTTTTCTGGTATTTGTGTAGGTCTTCTCTGACCAGTGCCAGGGTCAAACTCCAAGAAATTTTAAGCAAGACAGGACTCCCTCAGAAGTGGTGACCCTGCTTTCAAACTGGAAGAATATACAGTTTCTGACAATCAATGCTGTTGCGCTAAAGGTGGGGAGTTATTAAACAGCAATATTAAGACCTGCAGAGTGTTTTATTATTATTATTATTATTATTATTATTTTGTATAGGCCAACAAAGGACCACGACATTCAACTACTGAATTTGGAGTGGGCTTTGACATTTGCCCAGTAGTTACGCATCCTCTGGCTGTGTTGTTCCTTCCTCTCCTGTGTCCAGAGGACACCAGTCTTCTTTCTCGTTAGTCTGTCCTAGAACCTCTTTTGTCAAAACCTCTTCTGGAGTATTGTCTGATCCTTCAAGTTTCCTTCTGTTATTCCTAGTTCCTGAAGATCTTTCTCCACTTCCATCAACCATGGTGACTTTGTCTTCCTCTTTTGCCAGTAACAGAGAAACTGGTTGGACAATCTGTCATGATGCATCCTGTAAACGTGTCTAAAAAATGCTGAACGTCTTCTCCTAGGTACATCTGTGAGTCTTTCACTGTACTTGTAGAGCTCTCGGTCGGGTCACCTTCCTTGACTGACCCCAGTATCTTCCTCATTATCTTTCTCTCCTGGATTTCGAGCTTTTCAGTAAATCCCTTCCTATTGAGTATTAAACATTCTGAAGCATGTAAGGCTTCAGGACAGATGACTAGGTCATCAGCAAATGCCAGGCAATCAACACTGAGCCCAATGCACTTATGTCCCAGAGAGATACCATTTGGAATTCCTTCTCGAGCTAACTCCTTCCGCCACTCTCTTATTACCTTTTCCAGGGTACAGTTTAAGAGGAGAGGTGGACAGACCACCTACCTGTCTTACTCCCAATTTGATTTCAAAACTTTCTGAGAGGGTTCCTCTGAATTCTACTCGTGACCTGGTGTTGCTTAAAGTCTATTGGATAAGGCTGCGGGTCTTCTCATCTAGCCCCAGTTCTTGCAGGATCTTCATGAGAAAAGGTCTACCTACTGAGTAATATGCCTTCTTGAAGCCAACGAAGATGATGAAATATTTCTTACCAGCCAGTTTTACTTGTTGTAGCATTGACTTCTGGTTCAGTATCTGTTCAGTAAAAGAGCATCCTTTTCTAAATCCTGCCTGGTATTCCCCTAGTTGTGGGTCCGGCTGAGGTTTGGCTCTGTTTATTAAGGCCTTGGAGGAAATCTTTTATGCGACAGGTACCAATGGGATTCCTCGATAATTATTGATGTCAGTCACGTCCCCTTCCAGTCACTAATTAATGTTTGAGTCTCCCAAATGATTTTTTGAGATTTCTGTCAACTTGCGTACAGTCTTGTCTCCTTCCATAGTTCAGCCACTACTGAGTCTTCTCCTGATGCTTTGTTCTTTTTCAAGGACAGGATGATTTCTGTTACTACTTCTTTCGCCGTGGGTTGTGAGTTTGGAGGCTTGGTGCTGTCCTGGTAATCAAAGAATGTGTCAGGTGATTCACAGTTCAGGAGCAATCTTCCAGTCATCCAGGATTTTTTCGGTATGCTAGATGTTTTGGATTATTTGAGTGATTTTTTTTTTTGAGTGAATTTGGGCATAAATTCTTCAAGAGTTCTGCTCAATTCCGTCCACCCCTGATGTTTTATTGCTTTTAAGTTTCTTGATGTGCGCATAAATTTCTTCTTGTGTTGGTGGTGATGAGTTCTGTGGTGAGATTTCTGGCTGCACTTTTCAGAATCTCTCTTTGGGTTCGAGACAATTTAAAAGCTGTGAAAAATATGTGGCTAGTACTTGGCAATTTTCTTTATTATTATTATTATTTTTTGGGTTTACCTGTTTGTATATATATATATATATATATATATATATATATATATATATATATATATATATATATATATATATATATATAAAGGGTTTTCCCTGTCTCAAATTAGGACACCATTTCTATTTCGATTCAAGTTGACTTGTTTGGGCTATTTTCAAATTTACATGCATTAAGTGTTAAGTAGCACAAATTCAATACATAAAATTTAAAGCATAACGACTTCACGTAGATTTCCAGGTAAAAAGCATACACTCATGTCAAACATTGTAATAGAAAGTGGAGTAATGGGAGACGAGGAAAGTTTCACATCAGGAATAAAGCTAGTGATACTCTCCAACGTATCGAACACTACACCCCTTCAGTTGAGTGTGTGGCCAATGTCAATGAGTAAATGTTCACGTGATGCTTCATTTTTGCCCTCCGATTTTCAATGAGATTCAAATCTGGCGCTTGAAATGACCAGTGATCAAGTCAACATCGCCAGTTGCAAAAACCACTGCCAAGCACTTTGATTTGTGTGAACTGGTGAGTGTTCCTGCTGGAACTGGATCATTCCATTGGGGCAATGCGTACTAACAGCCGGCACCACAGTGCATTTCATGATATGCACATACTGATCTGTGACAGGTGACCAAAAATTTGGTTAAGCATCTGTGCCCCATCTGATGTCATCCACCCTCAACATGATACTGTGGTACTACCAACAAGCAAATGTGGCACCATGTATTGTGGGCCGTAATGTGCTCCCCATAGCCTGTAGACTATCATGGGACTCTCATCCACTGAGCTAAATATTGATTCATCTGAAAAGACGACGTGGTCCCAGTCACGGTCTGCATTCAATTCAACAAAGGCAGGCCTATGAAGTTTGTGATAATCAGAGAGGGCCCCTTCATCAGCAATGCTACGGACACTAATGTCGGCAACTTGTATGCGGTTGTGAACAGTTTGAAAGTATCCAAAGAAATCTGTCTCATTCTTGAGTTGGGTGGCGTTCAAGAATGGACCTTCTATACTGGTGTCCATTAACACACATCTTGCTGAAGCTTTGACACCTTTCCTTATCCTGACCCTTGAAGCTGGCCATTTCTCTTGTCTCAAACCACTGCTTTACCCATTTCTGGGCACAGCGATGATGAACGTCGAACCTGACTGCCACTTCATGAGCACTAAAACTATCACACTGCACGAACCTATGTATGCTGACACATGGCAAGAAATGACTGTGTCATATACCTGTCTGTGGCACAGTGTGTTATGTTCGGTGTACCTTGGCTGTATTCATAAAGCTTCAAACACACTCAACAAACAATACAAGGTAAAAAATAAATAAATAAAACCCAACTACACAGATTCATTTTTATTTGTTGATTCAAGGCAGAACCATCTTGGCCTTTCAAAAAGATAAAACCACACATTATAATGTGTAAATAAAACAATATGTGATAGTTGTAGGTGTTAACAGAAAATCAAAACAAGGCAAAGTTGTTGCACTAATAAGGGAACAAATACATTGCCCACAAGTGTCCTATATGTTGTGCTGCCACTGTTGCCAGTGTGTGCTGTATTACCACTGGTGCAAGCTGTACAAAACCAGAGTACTGGAGCTTATCAAGACACATGTTTACAGTGTTTTTGTCAACTATACAGGAACTCTTTGGGTTCTTCACACAGATTTCAGACTCCACAGCTTTTGGCAATCAACTTTTTTTTGTGGTGGTTGGTGATTTATTCACACAGAGGCATTAGCAGACTTATTTTTGACTGATTGTTGGCTTGTCATGTCTACCTCGGAGTTTCTAACATGTTTCATTAAAGTCTTTGAGGGTATTACCCACTTTTGTGGATTGGCAGCATGTTTTGGAAAGTAACTGAGTGTGATGCAGAAAGACAGCAATCTTCAGTACTTTCATGAAGTAACATGCTGTATTTGGAAGCATGTACACTGTTGGGACAGTGTTGACAACAGCAAAATGTAATGCAAGAAATTTTCACTGCTATCTAGGATTAAGATAATCCTAACTCTGAAAACCAGTCTCTATTTTTGTAAGCTCACTGTAACTCTAAGCATTGGTAGCTTACTGTGAAGCGCCAGTAAGCATTTTGTTAAGTCACAATCTTGACTAATGGCAAATGTGAACAGAAAAATGTTTTATTTCATTTGTAATTTCTCTGTAGCACTTAGTTACATGCCTTGAAAGTGCTTTAACTACACCACATCCCATGTTATAGTTATCCTGAAAAAGAAAAGCTCACCTTGTTTACTCTTTCTTCAAATTCCCGTATTAGTTCCTCACAATCCAAGTTCTCTTCTGGTTCCCAAGTATCTTGAGAGTGTGGGTATCCTCGCCAGTGGATCAAATACTCTTTTTTTCCATTTCTTTTGTGGTGCACTTCCATTATCTTCTCCACCTTAAGAAAGTATTTATTAAATACTAAATCTGCAATTTGTGGCAAGGAAGGTCTATACAAAATTAACATTTTAAGCTAGTTTAACAAAACACAAAACAACTACAGCTTGAAAGTGTGCATTACATAGGGCTGCAACCATTCTGACAACAATAACAATGGGAAATCAAGAATTCAGATACATGATAATCCAAAGTTATAGTACCCACCTGGCCACTGAACAAGTAACATGTCATTTGTTTAAGTATGAAAAGGGGCTGTATAGATAAAAGCAATGGGTTCTGATGGGTTTGTGCTTCAGAGTTTTAGGTACATACCCCAGAACCACCATAAGACTTGGATAGAATGCATAAATTAAATGAAAGAGAGCAGGATATACTAACCTACAAATATTATACAATTCAGAAAGAACGGTTTGAATCAAAAGAAACAAGGAAAAGACGTAACTAAGCATATAGCTTTCCCTCCCTCCCCTATTCTTTTTTCCTTCCCCCAAAAATTCCATTTTTCTCCCCCGTATCTTCAAGATTATCACATATGACATGCATTCAGTAACAAAACTCTGTAATACTAACTCAGAGGTTAGAGAATTTCAATTTATTATCCAGTACATTCATTTTGTTATCAGAATCTATTGGTGAAATCTGATTACCTAGAAACAGTGCTAACTGCAAAATACCTGAAATATAAAATTTCGTTATTGTTCTAAAGTAAGCATGTACGTAATCGTTAATTTTGAGGTAAAGTAGATCAAATACATATACAAATAAGTGAAGTATCCCTACAGCTATTGTTGGAAATATGTTAGCAACTTTTGCAACATTTAGTTTTACAGTAATTAGCATTATTATCAAAAACATTGGTACTGAAGTAGGATCCGATATTCTGGCAAAATAGATAGCATATTTCCATAGGAATTATTGTCGTATCTAAAAGTTCACTTTCAGAAGGGTGTCTCTGAACTATTCAGTTAATCAGGAATGTTGTTGTTGTGGTCTTCAGTCCTGAGACTGGTTTGATGCAGCTCTCCATGCTACTCTATCCTGTGCAAGCTTCTTCATCTCCCAGTACCTACTGCAACCTACATCCTTCTGAATCTGCTTAGTGCATTCATCTCTTGGTCTCCCCCTACGATTTTTAACCTCCACGATGCCCTCCAATACTAAATTGGTGATCCCTTGATGCCTCAGAACATGTCCTACCAACCGATCCCTTCTTCTGGTCAAGTTGTGCCACAAACTCCTCTTCTCCCCAATCCTATTCAGTACCTCCTCATTAGTTATGTGATCTACCCATCTAATCTTCAGCATGCTTCTGTAGCACCACATTTTGAAAGCTTCTATTCTCTTCTTGTCCAAACTATTTACCGTCCATGTTTCACTTCCATACATGGCTACACTCCATACAAATACTTTCAGAAATGACTTCCTGACACTTAAATCTATACTCGATGTTAACAAATTTCTCTTCTTCAAAAACGCTTTCCTTGCCATTGCCAGTCTACATTTTATACCCTCTCTACTTCGACCATCATCGGTTATTTTGCTCCCCAAATACCAAAACTCCTTTACTACTTTAAGTGTCTCATTTCCTAATCTAATACCCTCAACATCACCCCTCAAGACACCATCCATTCCGTTCAACTGCTCTTCCAAGTCCTTTGCTGTCTCTGACAGAATTACAATGTCATCGGCGAACCTCAAAGTTTTTATTTCTTCTTCATGGATTTTAATACCTACTCCGAATTTTTCTTTTGTTTCCTTTACTGCTTGCTCAATATACAGATTGAATAACATCGGGGAGAGGCTACAACCCTGTCTTACTCCCTTCCCAACCACTGCTTCCCTTTCATGCCCCTCGAATCTTATAACTGCCATCTGGTTTCTGTACAAATTGTAAATAGCCTTTCGCTCCCTGTATTTTACCCTGCCACCTTTAGAATTTGAAAGAGAGTATTCCAGTCAACATTGTCAAAAGCTTTCTCTAAGTCTACAAATGCTAGAAACGTAGGTTTGCCTTTCCTTAATCTTTCTTCTAAGGTAAGTCGTAAGGTCAGTATTGCCTCACGTGTTCCAGTGTTTCTACGGAATCCAAACTGATCTTCCCCGAGGCCAGCTTCTACTAGTTTTTCCATTCGTCTGTAAAGAATTCGCATTAGTATTTTGCAGCTGTGGCTTATTAAACTGATTGTCCGGTAATTTTCACATCTGTCAACACCTGCTTTCTTTGGGATTGGAATTATTACATTCTTCTTGAAGTCTGAGGGTATTTCACCTGTTTCATACATCTTGCTAACCAGATGGTAGAGTTTTGTCAGGACTGGCTCTCCCAAGGCCGTCAGTAGTTCCAATGGAATGTTGTCTACTCTGGGGGCCTTGCTTCGACTCAGGTCTTTCAGTGCTCTGTCAAACTCTTCACGCAGTATCGTATCTCCCATTTCATCTTCATCTACATCCTCTTCCATTTCCATAATATTGTCCTCAAGTACATCGCCCTTGTATAGACCCTCTATATACTCCTTCCACCTTTCTGCCTTCCCTTCTTTGCTTAGAACTGGGTTTCCATCTGAGCTCTTGATATTCATACAAGTGTTTCTCTTATCTCCAAAGGTCTCTTTAATTTTCCTGTAGGCAGTATCTATCTTACCCCTAGTGAGAAAAGCCTCTACATCCTTACATTTGTCCTCTAGCCATCCCTGCTTAGCCATTTTGCACTTCCTGTCGATCTCATTTTTGAGACGTTTGTATTCCTTTTTGTCTGCTTCATTTACTGCATTTTTATATTTTCTCCTTTCATCAATTAAATTCAATATTTCTTCTGTTACCCAAGGATTTCTACTAGCCCTCGTCTTTTTACCTATTTGATCCTCTGCTGCCTTCACTACTTCATCCCTCAAGGCTACCCATTCCTCTTCTACTGTATTTCTTTCCCCCATTCCTGTCAATTGTTCCCTTATGCTCTCCCTGAAACTCTCTACAACCTCTGGTTCTTTCAGTTTATCCAGGTCCCATCTCCTTAAATTCCCACCTTTTTGCAGTTTCTTCAGTTTTAATCTACAGGTCATAACCAATAGATTGTGGTCAGAGTCCACATCTGCCCCTGGAAATGTCTTACAATTTAAAACCTGGTTCCTAAATCTCTGTCTTACCATTATATAATCTATCTGATACCTTTTAGTATCTCCAGGGTTCTTCCATGTATACAACCTTCTATCATGATTCTTAAACCAAGTGTTAGCTATGATTAAGTTGTGCTCTGTGCAAAATTCTACCAGACGGCTTCCTCTTTCATTTCTTAGCCCCAATCCATGTTCACCTACTACGTTTCCTTCTCTCCCTTTTCCTACACTCTAATTCCAGTCACCCATGACTATTAAATTTTCGTCTCCCTTCACTATCTGAATAATTTCTTTTATTTCATCATACATTTCTTCAATTTCTTCGTCATCTGCAGAGCTAGTTAGCATATAAACTTGTACTACTGTAGTAGGTGTGGGCTTCGTATCTATCTTGGCCACAATAATGTGTTCACTATGCTGTTTGTAGTAGCTTACCCGCATTCCTATTTTCCTATTCATTATTAAACCTACTCCTGCATTACCCCTATTTGACTTTGTGTTGATATAATATAAGTGTTTAATTGTAACTTGTAAAATGACAGTGGACTACAATATCTGAGAGTAGCACTGACAATTGTAAACTTGTAAAAGGTAAATTTAGGGAGCCATTTTAGTCAGCCTGCAAAGGTTATGATATAAGCAAGATCTGTGTTCAAAATTACTGCATGATGTATGCGGACCAGTTAGTGCAAATCACAAGTTGTAAAAAATGCTGAGTTTATCTAAATTCATGTTTGAGAGTTCGTTCAGTGACCGATTTTCAATAATTGAATGAACTCTCATTGTTTTCATGACCGGTGTTAATCTTCAATAATGCTTACTGTGACAACAGGATCAGACTGTGAACTGTGTTATTTCCAAATTATAATTACTGTGCATGGCATGTTCATTCTTATATGACTACCAATTTGAAAAGACCATGCAACTGGAGAATGAGTTAATGATTCACTTGCCACACAAACTTCTGGATCACTTCATTGTTACGATAGTGCACTCTAATAATCTCAATATGGAACATCAGTCGAGTACATTATGTGTTTGTTTTGTTTTGTTTTAGGGCACAAGAAGAACTAGGGTCATACGCGTCCACATCAGAAGTGTAGAACACAAAGACAAAGAGAGGAGTTAAAAATGACTACATGTTAATCCCAATTGATGGAAGAGAAGACAGCTAAAAACAGGCATTTGGAGAAAGGGCTATAAAATACGCCACAGAGAAACAGAGGTCATGAACTAACAATTAAATGGCTTTTTCCATACTGCTACGACAGATAAAAAGTAAAACATGTTCAACAGCCGATGCATCGTTTGCTAAAACAGCCGGTAATTCATGCAGCAAACACAAACGAGAACTAAATGGTTACAAAAAAAAGGGGCATTCCATTAAAAAAATGTCAAACCGTCAAATGTTGAGTGCAACAAACACAAAATGGTGGGGGAGCATCACTTGACAAATGGCGCTGGCTAAACAGACAGTGCCAGATACATAACCTAGCTGAAATGATCTCCTCACGGGAGATCTTTCAAGGCTCTGGGAAAGGTTTAATAACCCAGAGCTTGTTCCCATGAAGGGATGTCCAATGGCGATGCCGAAGTGACACCGCCTGCTGACAGATGGCAACACAGAGATCATTGGAGGGAATGTAAGAACCAGCAGGATGAGGTATGAGGATGCAACCTTCGCTGCAGCGTCAGCGGCCTCGTTTCCTGTCAGATCGACATGACCAGGAACCCACATAAACAAAACAGTGGCACCATCAAGAGTGAGCAAGTGACAGCTTTCCTGGACCCGTTGCACTAAGGGATGAACAGTGTACAGCACACAGAGGCTTTGAAGGGCACTGAGAGAGTTGGAGCAGACGACTCAATTGCAAAGCCTGTGTTGCTGGATGTACTGTGTGGCCTGATACAGAGCACAGAGCTCTGCTACAAATACTGAGTAGCGTTCCAGAAGCCGATACTGAAAAATGCTGGCACCAATGACAAAGACAAACTTAACATCATGGTCAGTCTGAGAGCCAACAGTGTACATAAAGTTACTATCACGAAGTTCTGTGCAAAGGTTGTGAAGCTGAAGGCGATACAGCGAGGCTAGAGTAGCGTCCTTAGGAAGCGAATGAAAGCCGAGGTGAACATAGGCCGCCACACGAAGCCAAGGTAGATAAGGGTTTACACCCACCAGGAAAGTTGCACGTAGCATGAAGTTCAGCTGCAGGAGCATGAGCCAAAAGTGAACTCCAGGAGGCAACAGAGAAGAAGGAAGCATTGAGATGGCATAAGAGGAACAGACATGCAGATGCATAAACGAAACACCCATAGTCTAGTTTCGAATGGACAAGGGACCGGTACAAATGAAAGAAAGTGGTTTGATCTGGTCCCCAGGAAGTACCACTGTGGCCATGTAGGACGCTGAGGGATCGCGTGCAACGGGCCGCCAGGTAAAGACATGTGGGAGGACCAAGAAAGGTTCCTTTCGAGCATGAGCCCTAGGAATTTCGTAGTTTCAACGAGTGGAAGAGCAACAGGCTCAAGATGTAAAGACGGTGGAAGAAACCAATTGCGCCACCAGAAATTCATACAAACTGTTTTGACAGTGGAAAAACGAAAGCCATTGTCAGTGCTCCATGAGTAAAGATGAATGAGACATAGCTGAAGATGCCGCTCGATGAGAGGAGTCTATGGAGAACTGCAATAAATGGCAAAATCATTAACGAAAAGGGAGCCGGAGGTGTCCTGCGGTAGACAAGTCATTATAGGGTTAATGGTTATAGCAAAGAGGATGACGTTCAGGATGAAACCCCGAGGCACACCGTTTTCCTGGATAAAAGTGTCTGACAAGGCAGAACCCACACATACCTTGAAAGCTCGGTCTTTTAAAAATCCCTGAACGAAACGGGGCAGGCAACCACAGAAGACGCATGTGTAGAGAGTACGGAGGATACCAGTCCTCCAACAGGTGTCAGGCTATCTTCAAATCGTAAAATATGACCACAGCCTGGGACTTCCACACAAAACCATTCACGATGTGGGTGCACAAAGTAACGAGACGGTCAACTGCAGAACGGCGTGCTCACTTAAAATCAACAATGGTAAACTGCCTGCAACGAAAGGCACTACATATGTGACAGCTCAAAACTGACATTACTTCTCAGGAAATGATAACATCCATATTGTTAACACAATAGCACTGACACACAACAGGCCTATCTGGTTGTTCAAGAACTGTTACAGTATGTGGATAGCTGTTTATCTGTGCTGAAATTAATAGTGAATGAGGCTTGACCTGGCCATAAACTGTAGGTTATTTAACAAAAAGTGCAATTACAGTATGTGGACTGAAATCTTGCCTACTTCAGACAATATTTTTCAGCCAGATTCAACAGAGGCACAGCTACCGAAGGCATATTAGCACAGGTACAGCTACGCTTCATTTGGCGCCCCATGGGTTTGCAGCACTTTACAGGGAAAATACAGGTTTTAAGAACTCATGTAACATTGCAGTGGACTTTAAAATTATTCACAGTGGAACTGACGAAGTGATTGTTAAACAGTGAAAAACAATCGTGTGGCATATAAATTAACTGAATTTACATACAATAAGTAGGGCAGTGCACAGACAATTTTATGAACATTGGAAACTTTTAATTGTTTGGAATTAGGCACAGAAACTGATGCTGTTATGGAGAAAAAGCTTGACAAATGGGAAACATTGTACTGCCTGAAATCAGCAGCATTGACTATCCTGGACAGCTGCCAATCAATGAAGTCACACCCCGGAGCATGACAGTTGAATGACTCAAGCCAGAGCAGATGTAATCAACACAATATGCAGAACCAACGTGAAGATTACGAGCTGCAGCAATTAGCAGACGATGACACGGCAGCTACAGTTGGTGACGGAAAATTATCATGGTAAGAGTGTTTGTATCATTGAGTGACTTATTTGTTCAACCAAAATGAGTAACCCAGAAGTTAAGGACATTGTATTGAGGGTTACAGGAAAAGAAGTGTCAGTAAAGGAAGACAAGAAGTCATTACTGGTACAGTTAATGACACTGCAGGAGCACTTTGTTAGAAAGTTAATGAGTAATACTAGAAGTAGCATTAAATACGATGATGTTAGTTTACATTCAGAAATAACTGAAATGAATACGGACTTCAGAAATGTAAATTTAAGTCTACAGAATAAAACCAAATGTAGTGTAACAGAAAATTTGGGTTCAAATTTAGAAAATTGTGTCACTGATGAGTTGCCAGATGAAAATTTGATTAAAAACACATGTAATAAGGGCATGGAAGTAGTTGATTTTTATCAGGATAATTTAACTGATGGAGTAAAAACTTTTTCTTTTGGTGATGATAATGAAATGATTTCTGAATTAAAGCAGGTAACTGCTGCTTATATTAGAAAGTAGAGGTAGGTAATGAGAATGTTGATGTAAGTAGTGGTACATTTGAGGATGCTGAGATGGTAGGTAAGTGTGCAGAAAGTGAATGATGGAAAGTATGCAGAAAGTGAATGAAGCTGTTGGCAGAGCAAATGATTTGGAGCAGGAGGCTAATGACAAAGGAGAAAGTGAGTAATTTATACTTTGTAATGATGTAAAAGAGCAGCAGTTGTTGAGATTAAGACAGATTTTGTAAAGAGAACAGAGTCTTTACCAGTACTAAATGAAGTGGTTAGCCAGGCTGACAAGTTTATTGAGGGAGAGGTGTATAAAGTGTCATCAATTAGCAGTAGTGTTGAAGAGCTTAAAATGACTTAAGTGGAAATAAACGAAATTGACCAAAAGTATAAAGATGTGTGTGAAATTGCGAATGAATGTGATACCAGTATGAATGGTATATTGGTGGTTATTGAATCAGGATGTGTGGAAGTGATGAGTGATACTCCACTAAAATAGGTAATAGTGTGAATGGATGTCAGAAGGTTAAAGAAGATGAGACTTTGATAATCAACAGTATTGTAGGTGCTCTGCCACAAATTGAACTTAGGGTAAATAAGATTGAAAATTAATGTGACAAAGTTTTTCATGAATGATTACCCAAGTTGTTGATCTGGGTGTAGTGCAAACAACTATGGACTTAGTATGATGGCGATGAATTGATTGTGGATGCAGTGCAAGTAAGTAATGTTAATATCCAAGATCTTGGATTCGATCAGAAAATTGTTAATGTAGATACTGATGTTCTTGATGTGAAAGGAGAGTGTTTACAAGTAGTAAATGACACTGGTGATAAAGTTGCTGTTCTTGCTAGCAAAGAATGTAAAACTCTGATAATTAGTAACAAGGTACGTGAAATGAAATGTAACAAGTGTAAATGTAAGCATTGTGGCACTGATTTGTGAGTTAGCTGAGAAAAATTATAAAATTAAAGAAATATGCTCCATTTCTGTGATAGATATGTGCTAAGCATTAGAGATAGATAAAGAAGTGAACAGTTCACAAACAGCCTATTTAGTGAGGAAGTGCAAAATGTTTATTTTCCATGTAAATTTGCAAAATGTAATTTTCAGTGTCAAGATTCAAAAAGTAAATTTCTATACTTGTACTTTTCATGTGGTTTTCAATGCAGGTTTACTGGAAGTAATTTGTAGTAATAATCAGGGAGTAAGTGGCACTGCAAGTGCAATGAGAACAATTCCAAAAGTGAATGTCAAAGAACTGAATTTCAACTTGAATATAACCGACATTGTATTTGTGTGGGGTTACATGTACAAAGCAGTGTTTTGGCAGATGTTCTGAAAGGCGGGTCCAATTAATTGTGAAACTACCAGCAAGTAGGGGGTTCAGTAATCTGCACTGAATTCCTCATGGGCGATATTGCTTACCCTAGCTGGGTGTCTCACTACTCCTTTTTCCTAAGACATTCAATCTCTTCTACTATTCAGTATGTATCTTTTACGTTGATCAGTAATTTTCTTTGACTTATGTATGATCTTTAGTATAGTAATGTATTTGAGTATAGTTTTTTCTGTGCTGTTTGTTTATACTGGATTAATGATAAGTAATGGAGCTATAAGAGGATGCTAGCAAGTATAAAATACAAGACATATATGGTATTTGGTAGAATTGATGGGAAGATGGATTTCTTTTGATTTGACGTTGATCAAGAATAATTTTGTTTCACCATTAATAAATTTCCTTCAGCCAACAGGTAAGGTGAATGAAAAATGAGAAGACTGTTAGGTAATGTGAAAAATGTGCAAGTATCTGAAAATCATATTGAAGACATGTAAGGTAATCAGCCAATGTGTAGAGTCAGTAGGAATTTCTCAGCAGAAATAAAGAGAGAATTTTCTGAATACATGGTACAGTACTATTTGTGGTAATATAAAAGTTATAGAGATATTTGTCCATGTGTGTGAAAGATGCCTATAGTAATGTATGTGGAATGAGAAAGCAAAGTTGGTGTGTGTATTGCCCTTTATGTATCAATTTAAAGTAATATGATGGAATACAGTGAAGTAACTGATTTAGCCAGTGAGTTTTTGTCTATTATGTTATGACAGTTTGACATATATATATATGGGTAATGGTTGACTTAGGGTGTTATTGATACAGCAAAGGAAAAAGATTCACACAATGCAGGACTAGTTAAACACCACCTCTCCTCCTCCTGGTCCCTACAGTGGAAACAATTTTTCGCCACCAACCCAACCAATCTGACTCAACCAAAGACCATTATATATATATATATATATATATTACTAGGATTTGTTACTGCTGAGTGTGGTTCTGTATATTCATTATCCCCCAATATGAGGAGCAAAGAAGGTGTTTACTTCTCAGGTCATGAATGGCTAATGTAATGCTAATTGTATACCGGTAGGTGTGGTTTTGTTATAATGAAAATCCGTTTGAGCTAGACAACATTTGGTATTATTTATGAGTGATTTATGACACTGGGTGTGAAAAGCTAACTGAAAGTGTAATATCTGCTAAAGTACTAGTCATATAATACTGCATATGGTTTTACATGCTGTTGGAAATTGATATTTGTGTTCTGGGTAATGGTTGACTTAGGGTGTTATTGATACAGCAAAGGAAAAACACTTTTGCTGATTAACTAGTAGCAGCAAGTCAAAAGATAATAACAACATTCTGACAACAGTGGACGATTTGATGACTTTTGGGAAATTTTATGAGAATTAAATTTTCTGCTTGAGTGAAGGTAGTGATCTAATTTGAGTGGGGCAATGTAATGTTTTGAAGCAGCTTCCATCCTCTTAATTTCATGTAACTAGTAATTATGTAATGGTACTGTGATCATGGTTTTGTTACCTTTCTACTATATAGAATGTGTGCTTAGTCATTTGGAATACTAGATTGGGTATTTGATCTTCGAGTCCAGAGAAGTGGGACAATGATTTAAGTTTAAGCACAAAAGTACATGGAACAGATTCCATTCTCTTTATGCGATGTTTATAAGTAAATTTTCGTGAAATGTTGAAAAATATGTTGCAATATTAGAGAAGGAAAGTTGCTACTCACCATATAGCAGATATGCTGAGTCGCGATAGGCACAACAAAAAGATTCACACAATGCAGGACTAGTTAAACACCTCCTCTCCTCCTCCTGGTCCCTACAGTGGAAACAATTTTTCGCCACCAACCCAACCAATCTGACTCAACCAAAGACCATTATTGAACCTTGCCTTACTCAGTTCACTCGCCTATCCAACCGTGATCCACTCCCACTGCCTCCAAACCACCCCCTGTTAATTTTCCAGAATTTCATAACCTCGAACCTTGCCTCACTATCATTCCCCAAATTCCTCAACATGCAAACTAAAATTACATCTGCAGAAACAACTGCAGTCCACCATCTAAAAACTGATCCTGATCTATTAATCCTACCAGCAGACAAAGGCTCCACCACTGCTGTATTGAACCACAAGGATTACGTGGCAGAAGGACACCATCAGCTGTCAGGTACTTCCACCAACAAATCTTGCCACAGTGACCCCATTCCAGTAATCCAGCAGGATCAACAGTCACTACTCAAATCCTTAGGCCCATCCCAGAACCTCTCCCCAGAGTCCCCGCACTCCCACCTTCTACATGCTTCCTAAAGTCCATAAACCCAACCACCCAGGACACATTATTGTGGCCGGTTACTGTGCCCCCACTGAGAGAATCTATGCTCTTGTAGACCAACACCTTCAACGTATTACCCGGAACCTATCCTCCTATATAAAAGATACCAACCATTTCCTCCACCGACTCTCCCCAGTTCCTGTCCCTTTACCACAAGGTGCCCTGCTCATCACTATTGATGCCACCTCCCTGTATACTAACATTCCTAATGCCCATGGCCTTACTGCTATCTAACACTACCTTCCCAGACACCCTATGGATTCCAAACCAACAACCTCCTTCTTAGTTGTCATGGCCAACTATATCTTCATCCACAATTACTTCTCCTTTGAAGGCATTAACTACAAACAAATACAGGGTAGTGCTATGGGCACCCACATGGCGCCATCTTATGCCAACCTATTCATGGGCCATCTAGAGGAATCCTTCCTAAAAACCCAGAATCCTAAACGCCTCACCTGGTTCAGATTCACTTATGACATTTTTGCTAACTGGATTGACGGTGAGGACACCCTATTCACATTCCTCCAGAACCTCAACAACTTCTCCCCCATTTGCTTCACCTGGTCCTATTCTACCCAACAAGCCACCTTCCTGGATGTTGACCTCCACCTCAGAGATGGCTACATCAATACCTCTGCCCATATCAAACCTACTAACCACCAGCAATACCTCCAGATCAACAGCTGCCATCCATTCCATACCAAGAAGTCCCTTCCGTACATCCCAGCCATCTGTGGTCGTTGCATCTGCAGTGACGAGCAGTCCCTCTCAAAATATACGAAGGGTCTCACTGAAGCATTCACTGACCATAATTATCCCACCAACCTAGCAAAAAAAAAAAAAAAAAAAAAAAAAAAAAAAAAAAAAAAAAAAAAAAAAAAAAATAATCCTGTGCCTTTTCTTTCCAGTCTCCCACCACATCCCAAAGTCCCACAGTCTGGCCACATAAGAGCATTCCCCTCGTAACTCAGTACTATCCGCGACAGGAGCAACTGAATTACATTCTCTGCCAGGGTTTTGATTACCTCTTGTTGTGCCTTGAAATGAGAAATGTCCTGCCCACTATCCTTCCCACCCCTCCTACCGTGGTATTCCGCCGTCCACCAAACCTACACAACATACTCGTCCATCCTTACACAATCCCTGCACCCAATCCCCTTCCTCATGGCTCATATCCCTGTAATAGACATAGATCCAAGACCTGTCCCATACATCCTCCTACCACCACCTACTCCAATCCGGTCACTAACATCACCTATCCCATCAAAGGCTGGGCTACCAGTGAAACCAGTCATGTTATTTACAAGCTAAGCTGCAACCACTGTGTTGCATTCTATGAAGGCATGACAACCAACAAGCTGTCTGTCTGCATGAGTGGCTGCTGACAAACTGTGGCAAAGAAACAGCAGGGTCACCCTGTTGGTGAGCATGTTGTCCAAAACGATGTTCTTCATTTCAATGATTGCTTCATAGCTTGTGCCATATGGATCCTTCCCACCAACACCAGCTTTTCTGAATTGCGCAGGTGGGAACTTTACCTGCAATACGTCCTACGTTCCTATAACTCTCCTGGCCTCAACCTTCGTTAGTCACTGTCCTCACCCATCCAGCCCCCTCCCTGTTCCCATTCCAGCACTACACAGCTCTCATTTCACTGCCATACCCAGTCTTTTAATTTCTTTTTATTTCTCTCCTTTCCGCTACGTACCCCCCCCCCTCCACCTCTTCTGCCCTCCGCCTAAACTGCAGCACTTCACTGTCCGCCACCCCCACCATACTATCCCCCCCCTCCCCATCCCAGCCTCCTCCTTACCCCCACCCAGTTGCCACTCCCATCATGCACTGGTGCTGCTGCTCGCAATGTGGATACAACTGTCTGAGAATGCAGATGTGTGTGCAAGTTGTGCTTGCGCACGTGTGCGTGTGTGTGTGTGTGTGTGTGTGTGTGTGTGTGTGTGTGTGTGTGGCACTGACAAAGGCCAAAAGCTATAATTGTGTGAAATCTTTTTGTTGTGCCTATCGCGACTCAGCATCTCCGCTGTACGGTGAGTAGCAACTTTCCTTCATCTACATCTACATTTATACTCCGCAAGCCACCCAGCGGTGTGTGGCAGATGGCACTTTACGTGACACTGCCCTTCTCTACTATTGTAAAATTCCATCCTGGATTTTCCATTATTTGAAAAATATGTTGTGTGTATATAATGTATATGTAATGAATATGTCTTTCAAAAATGAAACTTTCTGTTGTATGTTTAGTTATGGTAATTATTTGTGAGATGTTTCATTTTGCTTTCCAGGTACAATGATGGAGAATATGTTTCCCAGGACACTGGCGAAATTGGATGACATAAGGCAACCATTTTGACCTACAAATGGCATGGAGGCAACTTCAGCTAAGTGAAACAACGGAAAGTCGAATTGTGTAAGAATAATCAGTGATTAGACTGGAAGATGAGGAATTCCTTCCTTTTTCTCTCATTGCTAATCTGTGGCCAGTTTAGGCAACCAAAACAATTTTGAATCTGTACTTTTAACTATTTTGTAAAATTCTGTTTGTGGTTGGTTAGAAATTGGATTACATAGTCAGCTATTTGCCAAATATCTGTATATATAACCTCGTGCGGTTGTGTAATGAAGGATGTGTATTTCCCCCTGCTCTGTTTTTATTTCCCTCCAAAATTACATCCCCCCCCCCCCCCAAATATCTTTGAGATCATCAGATTTGTACAGTACCAAAAATCTATAATAATAGTTCAAAGCTTCGCCTACTTCACTTTATTGTCCAGTACATTCATTTTGTTAATCAGAAGCTAATGGTGAAATTTAGTTACCTAGAAACTGTGCTAATTGCAAAGTACCTGTAAAATAAAACTTCATTATTATGGTTCCTATGTAAACGTGTTGCTATATTTCATATGAAGTAGATCAAATGTATATACAAATAACTGAAGTATTCCTATAGCTAATGTTGGAGACACATTAGCAACTTTTGCACTCATTTAGTTTCAAAGTAATTAGCATTTTTATCAAAAACATTGTTACTGAAGAAGGATCCAATATTTTGGCAAAACAAACAGCATAATTCAATAACAATTACTGTCATATCTAAAAGGTCACATTCAAAAGAACCTCTCCTCACTATTCAGTTAATCACGAATGTAAATGTTTAACTGGAACTTGTAAACAGAAAGAGGACAACAATATCTGAGAGTAGCATTGATAATTGTAACCTTGCAAAAGGAAAATTTTGGGAGCCATTTTAGTCAGTCAATCTGCGAAGGTTATGATATGAGCAAGATCTGTGTCCAAAATTACTGCACAACATACACAGATAAGTTAGCACAAATCACAAGTTGTAAGAGATGCCTAGTTTTATCTAAATTCCATATTCGAGGGTCTATTCAGTAACCGATTTTCAGTCATTGATTGTGAACCCTAATTGGTTTTATCAACTGTGTTAATCTTCAATAATGCTTACTGTGACAATAGGAACAGGCTGAGAACTGCTTTATTACCATATTTTATTTACTGTGCAAAGTGTGATCTTTTGATATGGCTACCCATTTGGAAAGGAGAGTGTAGTTAGGGAATATATTAATGATCTACCTGCCACATGTAGTAAACTTCGGCATCATTTCACTGTCAGGTTACTGCACTCGAGTAATCTCAATATGGAATATCAGTTGAGTGTAATATGTGGCTAGCTCTTTATCTATGCAGAAATGAATAGTGAATGCGACTTGATCTGGCCATAAACCACAGGTTATTTAATAACGAAGTGCAGTTAAAATACTTGGACTGAAAACCTCTTCTGGAACACATCATTTACAATAGGCCACTTTAGACAACCACTTTTCAGCCAGATTTGATAGCGGCATAGCCATCGGAGGCATATTAGCACAGGTAAATACGGCTATGCTTCAAAGACAAGGACACTCCATCACAACAGGACATTTACAGTGAGAACAAAAATTCTTCAAGAAATTTAAAGATGTATAATAGACTTAACTACTCCTAATGGGTATAAATTTATTTTCATCACTAGTTATGTTACAGTGTGCCATTTGGAACTTTGCTGCCTTGTTTCCAGGTCGTATTTGAATATCCAAGTTTTGTCTCCTACGATAATTTCATCAAAAAGGCAGGAATTTCTTCAATGCATTGCAGAAGATCTTCGCAAGCACATTTACCTCCGATTTTGGTCATCCATTAAGACCTTCAGGACAAGTTTACTGCAGATCTTTCGCACTGCCAAATCTTCAGTGATAATGGTGTGCACTGTCATCTTATCGACACCAAGAGTGCTCCTCAGAAAGAATGTGGCCTTCTCCTCAGTGATTGCCATTTGAGTTCCTGAAGCATCTTCATAATACCTGCATGTTTTTCGAACCCACCAGTAACAAATCTAACAGCCTGCCTCTGAATTGCTTCAATGTCTTCCTGCCTTATAGCCACGATTCACATCCCTTAACATCAAATAAATCACAGGCAACTGAAGATTAAAAAAATGTATAGCATTGGGAGGAAAGTGTACAGTTGGGCACTAACTGAGAGGATTTGTATTAAAGCTTTGATGTGTATCTCCATTTTTACCTCATATGAAGTTTCGTCAGGATTAACACCATTTTCAGTTTCTTCACTGCTGACTGTTCCTTCTTTCTTTCCTTTAGCTTTTGTTCTGCCAGTCTTCACACTCTCTTCTTTGACAGTGGGCTCCTAGAAGAAACATAAATGGAATGTGAAGTGTATAGAGAGTAATAAAGTACCTAACACACGGCAGTTTACAACATGACACTGGGAGAAAAAGGAGGGGTGGGATAGAGGGAGGGGGGGGGGGGGGGGGAGGTTGAGTTAAGTTTCTTTCTGGTAGATAACTATCTACAACAGTCAGCAGTTTAAATCTTTTTTACGACATTTTATACCACGTGTTGTGTGTGCTTTGCCAAGCAGCATAGTTCAATAGAGAAAACAAAGCATGTGCACAACTGCAACACATAGCATCTACTTTTGCTAATCTAAAATAATCATAGTATCTAATATGATATGGTTAAAATCAATGGATGTTATCAGTTTTAAAGAATGTCATGTTCACCAAGTCTATGAGGAAAATTACAACCACCTGTTGCAATGTCACACAGACTTTTTTGCACTCACTTCAACTATGCCTGTATGGTCCACGACACACAACGTACGCCATAAAAGATCCATGCGAAAATTGGTTAAAACTGCTGCTTATTACAGGCAGTTATTGAAACACTTTATCTACAAGCACGCTCTGATGTCTGTAGTAATTTAATACAGTTATGAAATGTTGTTGTTGTTGTGGTCTTCAGTTCTGAGACTGGTTTGATGCAGCTCTCCATGCTACTCTATCCTGTGCAAGCTTCATCTCCCAGTACCTACTGCAACCTACTTCCTTCTGAATCTGTTTAGTGTATTGATCTCTTGGTCTCCCTCCAAGATTTCTACCCTCCACGCTGCCCTCCAATGCTAAATTTGTGATCCCTTGATGCCTCAAAACATGTCCTACCAACCGATCCCTTCTTCTAGTCAAGTTGTGCCACAAACTTCTCTTCTCCCCAATCCTATTCAATACCTCCTCATTAGTTACGTGATCTACCCATCTAATCTTCAGCATTCTTCTGTAGCACCACATTTCGAAAGCTTCTATTCTCTTATTGTCCAAACTGGTTATCGTCCATGTTTCACTTCCATACATGGCTACACTCCATATAAATACTTTCAGAAACGACTTCCTGACACTTAAATCTATACTTGATGTTAACAAATTTCTCTTCTTCAGAAATGCTTTCCTTGCCATTGCCAGTCTACATTTTGTATCCTCTCTACTTCGACCATCATCAGTTATTTTACTCCCTAAATAGCAAAACTCCTTTACTACTTGAAGTGTCTCATTTCCTAATCTAATCCCCTCAGCATCACCCGATTTAATTTGACTACATTCCATTATCCTCATTTTGCTTTTGTTGATGTTCATCTTATATCCTCCTTTCAAGACACTGTCCATTCCGTTCAACTGCTCTTCCAAGTCCTTTGCTGTCTCTGACAGAATTACAATGTCATCGGCGAACCTCAAAGTTATTATTTCTTCTCCATGAATTTTAATACCTACTCCGAATTTTTCTTTTGTTTCCTTTACTGCTTGCTCAATATACAGATTGAATAACATCGGGGAGAGGCTACAACCCTCTCACTCCTTTCCCAACCACTATTTCCCTTTCATGCCCCTCGACTTTTATAACTGGCATCTGGTTTCTGTACAAATTGTAAATAGCCTTTCGCTCCCTGTATTTTACCCCTGCCACCTTCAGAATTTGAAAGAGAGTATTCCAGTTAACGTTGTCAAAAGCTTTCTCTAAGTCTACAAATGCTAGAAACGTAGGTTTGCCTTTCCTTAATCTTTCTTCTAAGATAAGTCGTAAAGTCAGTATTGCCTAACGTGTTCCAGTATTTCTACGGAATCTAAGCTGATCTTCCCCGAGGTCGGCTTCTACCAGTTTTTCCATTCGTCTGTAAAGAATTCGTATTAGTATTTTGCAGCTGTGACTTATTAAACTGATAGTTCGGTAATTTTCACATCTGTCAACACCTGCTTTCTTTGGGATTGGACTTATTATATTCTTCTTGAAGTCTGTGGGTATTTCGCCTGTCTCATACATCTTGCTCACCAGATGGTAGAGTTTTGTCAGGACTGGCTCTCCCAAGGCCGTCAGTAGTTCCAATGGAATGTTGTCTACTCCCGGGGCCTTGTTTCGACTCAGGTCTTTCAGTGCTCTGTCAAACTCTTCACGCAGTATCTTATCTCCCATTTCATCTTCATCTACATCCTCTTCCATTTCCATAATATTGTCCTCAAGTACATCGCCCTTGTATAAACCCTCTATATACTCCTTCCACCTTTCTGCCTTCCCTTCTTTGCTTAGAACTGGGTTGCCATCTGAGCTCTTGACATTCATACAAGTGGTTCTCTTCTCTCCAAAGGTCTCTTTAATTTTCCTGTAGGCAGTATCTATCTTACAACTAGTGAGACAAGCCTCTACATCCTTACATTTGTCCTCTAGCCATCCCTGCTTAGCCATTTTGCACTTCCTGTCGATCTCATTTTTGAGATGTTTGTATTCCTTTTTGCCTGCTTCATTTACTGCATTTTTATATTTTCTCCTTTCATCAATTAAATTCAATATTTCTTCTGTTACCCAGGGATTTCTATTAGCCCTCATCTTTTTACCTACTTGATCCTCTGCTGCCTTCACTACTTCATCCCTCAGAGCTACCCATTCTTCTTCTACTGTATTTCTTTCCCCCATTCCTGTCAGTTGTTCCCTTACACTCTCCCTGAAACTCTCTACAACCTCTGGTTCTTTCAGTTTATCCAGGTCCCATCTCCTTAAATTTCCACCTTTTTGCAGTTTCTTCAGTTTCAATCTGCAGTTCATAACCAATAGATTGTGGTCAGAATCCACATCTGCCCCTGGAAATGTCTTACAATTTAAAACCTGGTTCCTAAATCTCTGTCTTACCATTATATAATCTATCTGATACCTTTTAGTATCTCCAGGGTTCTTCCATGTATACAACCTTCTATCATGATTCTTAAACCAAGTGTTAGCTATGATTAAGTTATGCTCTGTGCAATATTCTACAAGGCGGCTTCCTCTTTCATTTCTTCCCCCCAATCCATATTCACCTACTATGTTTCCTTCTCTCCCTTTTCCTACTGACAAATTCCAGTCACCCATGACTATTAAATTTTTGTCTCCCTTCACTACCTGAATAATTTCTTTTATCTCGTCATACATTTCATCAATTTCTTCATCATCTGCAGAGCTAGTTGGCATATAAACTTGTACTACTGTAGTAGGCATGGGCTTTGTGTCTATCTTGGCCACAATAATGCGTTCACTATGCTGTTTGTAATAGCTAACCCGCACTCCTATTTTTTTATTCATTATTAAACCTACTCCTGCATTACCCTTATTTGATTTTGTATTTAACCCTGTAATCACCTGACCAAAAGTCTTGTTCCTCCTGCCACCTAACTTCACTAATTCCCACTATATCTAACTTCAACCTATCCATTTCCCTTTTTAAATTTTCTAACCTACCTGCCCAATTAAGGGATCTGACATTCCACACTCCGATCCGTAGAACGCCAGTTTTCTTTCTCCTGATAACGACGTCCTCTTGAGTAGTCCCCGCCCGGAGATCCGAATGGGGGACTATTTTACCTCCGGAAAATTATACCCAAGAGGACGCCATCATCATTAACCATACAGTAAAGCTGCATGCCCTTGGGAAAAATTACGGCTGCAGTTTCCCCTTGCTTTCAGCCGTTCGCAGTACCAGCACAGCAAGGCCGTTCTGGTTAGTGTTACAAGGCCAGATCAGTCAATCATCCAGACTGTTGCCCCTGCAACTACTGAAAAGGCTGCTGCCCCTCTTCAGGAACCACATGTTTGTCTGGCCTCTCAACAGATACCCCTCCGTTGTGGTTGCACCTACGGTACGGCCATCTGTATCGCTGAGGCACGCAAGCCTCCCCACCAACGGCAAGGTCCATGGTTCATGGGGGGGGTTTATGAAATACAAATACATAAATTGTCAATTACTATAGTATGTAACACACATTGGTAGTAGTCCTCCTCACAACACCTTGAAAATAATTTTCTCTACATGTCCTCAATTTGCCTGGATGCACTGCTGAAGGCTCAATGGGAAGGTTTCTGTAATACATCTTAACATATCCTGCAGAATGGTGCTTATTTCACAGCAAATGGCAGTATTAAGTTCATCAACTGTCTGTAAATGACTGGAAAAACCCTTTCCTTCACATAATCACATAGGAAATAATAGATAGCTGTTAAATCTAGGGAACAGGATGGCCATCTCCCACTGGTGAAGTGGGGTATCACCTGGTTTGGAAACGACTGAGTGCAGCCATAATTCAGTGTAGTGTGTAAACCGTTTACTGTCTTGTTGGAACCAAATGTTATTCTGCAACATTTTGCAGTAGTGACTTGCATTCAGTGTAGTGTGGATCCAGTGTCATCCTCAAGAAACTAGGATCAATAATCTCATACACACCAACTGCACACGATATCACAACATTTGGATTCAACAAGTGCTTTTCATGTAAATGTCTTAGATTTCCTGAAACCAGTAATGGAAGATTTGCTTATTAACATATCCAGTTGTGAAAAAGTGTGCTTCATCTTATATTTGTGGTTGTTGGAGAAATTGTGTTTCTCAGTTTGTTATTGCAAGAATGCCAACACAGTTAACAAGTACGTTTTGACTATAAATGTCTCAACTCTTGAGCAACCTGCAGTTTACATGTATGACACTTCAAATCATACAGTGGGTGGCCCAGTGAACATTTGGGAATGTACTCTTATGTCATGCACACTTACTCCATGTTCTCACATTTTTACCAAGTCTGAAGACTTATTGTTCAAAATATCACCAATGGCTCTTTACTGTCTCACCTGTATGCAACTACTGATCCACTGGGAGCAGCCAAAGGGTGATCACTGTTCTGTATCAATACCTATTGCCCCTTTGTGACACAACCAGTTCGGATAAACGCTTCCAGTGCCCCAATTAGCAACTGCACACAGTACCGTTCCATGGTACATTAGTTGCTATATTTCCTATTTAGTGATGTATGCATCTGCAGCATTCAAAGCACATTTTGTTATAACCTTTAATCGCTAATAAATTGCGTGGATCTGGAAAAGTAGAAACTCTAGCGGGTTACATACTACTAACTCCGTATCCGTCATTCGACTGCCGTGCCGTGACATGCGGCCAGCGCCGTTCATAGCCAGGTGGCGCTCCCGCGCTCGGCCGAGCTGCGGAGCGCCTCTATCGCTGTGTTCGCGTACTGACGTAGCGGCACTTTTAAATGTCGTGGCACTGTCACAACACTTTTCCCCCCTTGAAAAAAAAAAAACACTCACTTCCTTGGAGACACGGACAGTGCGGAGAAATCTATGGCCTCTTGGGAGGCCCCGAGAAGATCCCGCGGAGAAACACGAGAGTATGGTCGAAAATGTCCAGGACGGAAGCTTGCTCGTGGAACGTGCCTCCTGGACGAGATAATGGGTGAAAACTCCGGAGCAGCATCCATAGGTGTCGTGGACCTGGGGGTGTGCTCCAGCGAGATGGGTCCCGGAGAAGGCGGCGTCGCGACTGGGGCCGGTTCCGGCGTACTCGGAAGCGGTAGCGACGTCGGCTGCAGCAACACGCCCGTAAGATCGGCAGCAGCAACAGGACTGGCTTCTCGGGCTGGTGGAGACGAAAGAAGGGGCGGTGGCACCGGCGTGGCCACCACTCGTGGGCGCATCTGGTCGTAATGGCGAACAACCATGCCATCGTCCATACGTATTTCACAAAGCCGGCGGCCGCGAAGAGCCTGGACCACCCCCGGAATCCATTTAGGGCGAGATCCATACCCCCGTGCCCACACGTCGGTGCCCACCGGGTATTTTCCCGCACGAGGGGGCACAGTACAAGGCCTGACAGGGTGAAGCAGGTGCAGTAGAGTGCACGGTTGGCGGCCATGCAAGAGTTCAGCAGAGCTGTGATCACCCAATGGCGTGAAGCGATAAGAACTCAGAAATTGCAACAGAGCGCCATCTGTGGAAAAATCACTAAGGAATTTTTTCATTTGGCTTTTGAAAGTGCGGACAAGGCGCTCGACCTCCCCATTCGATTGCGGATGGAAGGGCGGTGCTGTAACATGATGAATCCCTTGTCCAGAACAAAAATCACGGAAGGCCTGTGAAGAGAACTGAGGGCCATTGTCCGTGATAATCGTGGATGGAAGACCTTCTAGCGCAAAGATTTTGGACAAAGCCAGCGTCGTCGCCACAGGGGTGGGCGACGGACATCGAACAACAAACGGAAACTTCGAGAAGGCGTCAATCAACAGTAGCCAATAAGTGCCGAGGAAGGGGCCGGCAAAGTCAGCGTGCACCTGTTCCCACGGCTGCGCCGGATCAGGCCACGGAGAGGGCATAGTACGAGGCGCAGCCAGTTGTTGAACACACTGATCACACGCAGCGACCATGTGGGCGATGTCCGAATCAATACCGGGCCAATAAACGTGCCTGCGGGCCAGGGACTTAGTCCGAGAAATCCCCCAATGGCCCTCATGCAATAGTTTGAGAACAGCTTTGCGAAGAGAGGCTGGCACCACGACCCGTGGAGATGCGCCATCCGCGGCCAGAAGAACAACACCCTCACGAACAGACAGACGAAGGCGCAAGGCATGGTAGTTGCGAAGGGGATCTGATGCCCGGCCCTTGGTCCTGTCCGGCCAACTCCGTTGAACTAAACCGAGCACCTGACGCAGTACCGGGTCCCGCGCAGTAGCCGAAGCGACCTGCGAACCTGTAAGTGGAAAACCCTCGACCGCACAACGTTCTTCCTCATCAATGTGGAAACAGAGTAGTTCATCTCGATCGAAAACCGGGTCGGGGCCCATCGGCAAACGCGACAACGCGTCAGCGTTTGCGTGCTGGGCCGTGGGGCGATAGTGAATGTCATAGTGAAAACGAGACAAGTATAAGGCCCAACGTTGCAGGCGGTGAGCTGCCTTATCCGGAAGCGACGCTGAGGGGCTGAACAGGGAGACCAGCGGCTTGTGGTCGGTGATGACGTGAAACTTAGAACCATCCAAAAAATGCTGAAATTTTTTAGAGCATAAATGATAGCGAGCGCCTCCTTTTCGATTTGGGAGTAATGCCGTTGGGCATCGTTGAGGGTCTTGGAAGCGTAGGCGATGGGTCGTTCCGACCCATCCTCATACCGATGGGCGAGAACAGCCCCTAGGCCATACTGTGACGCGTCAGTCGCCAGAACCAAGTGCTGACCCGGACGGAATGTGGCAAGACAAGGCGCCGACTGCAAATGAGCCTTCAGGCGGACAAAAGCCTGCTGACACTCGTCGGACCAACAGAAAGGAACGTTTTTGCGTAACAGCTGATGCAGAGGATGAGCCACTGCCGCCGCGGATGGAATGAATTTGTGATAGTAAGCAACCTTGCCGAGAAACGCCTGAAGTTCTTTGACCGTAGACGGCCGGGGTAGAGCGGTAATGGCCGCAACGTGCTGTCGTAGAGGACGTATACCCTCACGGGACAAGTGGAAACCAAGATACACAATGGAGCGTTGGAAAAACTGTGACTTGTCCAGATTGCACTTCAACCCAGCTGAATGCAGGACCCGAAACAGTGAACGCAAATTGCGAAGGTGCTCCTCAGTGGAGGCCCCCGTGACAACAATGTCATCCAGGTAGTTGATGCAGCCGGGAACGGAAGCCGTGAGCTGTTCCAAAAACCGCTGAAAAATGGCTGGTGCGCTAGCGACGCCAAATGGTAACCGCTGGTACTGATACAACCCACAAGGAGAGTGTTGATGACGAGAAATTCCTTGGAAGACGCATCCAATGGCAACTGATGGTACGCCTCCGATAAGTCAAGTTTGGAAAAGAACTGGCCCCCAGCGAGCTTGGTAAATAACTCCTCAGGACGGGGAAGAGGATAAGTGTCAATGAGGCTCTGAGCGTTGACAGTGGCTTTAAAATCACTGCACAATCGCAGACTCCCGTTTGGTTTAGAAACTACCACGATGGGCGATGCCCATTCGCTGGAGGTAACCGGAAGGAGAATCCCTGAAGCTGTTAACCTGTCGATCTCAGCCTTGACAGGCGCACGCAACGCCATCGGAATAGGGCGTGCCCGGAAGAACTTAGGGCGAGCTGTAGGTTTAAGAGTAATGTGGGCATCAAAATCCTTGGCACGACCCAGACCAGCAGAGAACACAGACGAGAATTCAGAACACAACCCATCCAGTTGTTGATACGGAATATCCTCAGATATGAGGTGCACATCATCATCAATGGAGAACCCGAACAACTGGAAAGCATCATAACCGAACAGGTTTTCCGTGCCCGCATGATCCACCACATAAAACGTGAGGGGCCTAACAACAGACTTGTAGGCAGTGGAAGCATCAAACTGGCCAACGATAGGAATTTTCTGCTTATTATAAGTTCGCAGATTTCGCGTAACGGGAGACAAGGGAGGGGAGCCCAACTCCAAATACGTGCGAGAATTAACGAGAGTTACTGCAGAGCCCGTGTCCACCTGCATGCGAATGTCTTTATCCAGAACACGAACAGTAACAAAAAACTTATTTGTTTGAGAAAGCACACAGTTAACATCCATGTCCGATGCCTCATCCTCGTCGACAGGAACTTTAGGGGACTGACACACAGAAGCAATGTGGCCTTTTTTCCTACAGGAATTACACGTGGCCCAACGTTTTGGACATGCGGCCCTGTCATGCTGTACGAAACAACGTGGACAAGAAGGAAGTGCGGAACGAACCTGCTTCTGTGGATGCTGTTTTCGCTGCGAGCGTGGTGGCCCAACGCGACGTTGTTGACGCGAGTGAACCGCCGTCACATCGTCGTTCCCCTGTGAAACAGGCAAATTGTCCGCGTCGAAAGTGGTCTGTACAGCGCCCACATCACACCACGCGTCTATTTGCAGCGTGAGACACTTCAAAAGATTGAGCGATGCTGAGAACTTCCGACGACGACGGGTTTGGCAGTTGTAAGGCATGTTGCCGAACTTCTTTATCAGGAGCAAGCCGTAGAATAGCGTCCCGAACCACTGAATCAGCATAAGACTCATGATGAGTGTCCGTGACAAACTGACATTTCCTACTCAGACCGTGTAGTTCCGCCGCCCAAGCCCGGTAAGATTGATGGGGCTGTTTACGACACCGGTAGAACGCCACGTGGGCGGCAACGACGTGGGTGTTTTTTCGGTAATAGGTAGACAATAAGTCACACATTTCTTGGAAGGACAGAGAGGCAGGTTCCCGCAGAGGGGCTAACTGAGAGAGCAGCTGATAGATCCGTGGGGAAATCCAAGAGAGAAATAAAGACTTACACATAGGAGCGTCGACAACGCCGAAAGCCAAGAAGTGTTGCCGCAAACGCTTCTCATAATCCTTCCAGTCTTCAGCGGCCTCGTCATAAGGAGGGAACGGAGGCGGAGAAGAGGAAGACAGACGATGAGTAAGCGACGTCGACAACGCCTGAATAGCAGCCGTCAGCTGTGTTTGTTGTGCCTGAATAGCAGCCGTCAGCTGTGTTTGTTGTTCAATGAGCGCTTGCATAAGCTGTTCCATGTCTGCCCCGACAGGAACACACAATTCCACAACGCAGGAAAAAAAAATATCCCATCCTCGTCGCCAAAATGTTATAACCTTTAATCACTAATAAATTGCGTGGATCTGCAAAAGTAGAAACTCTAGCGGGTTACATACTACTAACTCCGTATCCGTCATTCGACTGCCGTGCCGTGACATGCGGCCGACGCCGTTCATAGCCAGGTGGCGCTCCCGCGCTCGGCTGAGCTGCGGAGCGCCTCTATCGCCGTGTTCGCGTACTGACGTAGCGGCACTTTTAAATGTCGTGGCACTGTCACAACACATTTCGTCAGGTTTGCTAACTGCAACTGGTAGATAAAATATATTCCACTATGCATATCCACAAATGCACTTACGAGTGGCTTCTGGATCTCACATCATGAACAGAAGCAACTGAGAAAAAGATGTGAAGACACAGTCTGTCATGTAACGTGTAGCCCAACGAGTACCAATAATGTCACTTTTTCTTTCTGTGTTCTACATCTACATCCATACTCTGCAAGCCACCTGACGGTGTGTGGCGGAGGGTACCTTAAGTACCTCTATCAGTTCTCCCTCCTATTCCAGCCTCGTATTGTTCGTGGAAAGAAGGATTGTCGGTATGCCTCTGTGTGGGCTCTAATCTCTCTGATTTTATCCTCATGGTCTCTTCGCGAGATATACGTAGGAGGGAGCAATATACTGCTTGACTCCTCGGTGAAGGTATGTTCTCAAAATTTCAACAAAAGCCCGTACCGAGCTACTGAGCGTCTCTCCTGCAGAGTCTTCTTTGGAGTTTATCTAGCATCTCCGTAACGCTTTTGCGATTACTAAATGATCCTGTAACGAAGCACGCTGCTCTCCGTTGGATCTTCTCTATCTCTTCTATCAACCCTATCTGGTACAGATCCCACACTGCTGAGCAGTATTCAAGCAGCAGGCGAACAAGCGTACTGTAACCTACTTCCTTTGTTTTCGGATTGCATTTCCTTAGGATTCTTCCAATGAATCTCAGTCTGGCATCTGCTTTACTGACGATCAACTTTATATGATCATTCCATTTTAAATGACTCCTAATGAGTACTCCCAGAAAATTTATGGAATTAACTGCTTCCAGTTGCTCACCTGCTATATTGTAGCTAAATGATAAGGGATCTTTCTTTCTATGTATTCGCAGCACATTACACTTGTCTACATTGATATTCAATCACCATTCCCTGCACCATGCGTCAATTTGCTGCAGATCCTCCAGCATTTCAGTATAATTTTCCATTGTTACAATCTCTCGATATACCGCAGCATCATCCACAAAAAGCCTCAGTGAACTTCCGATGTCATCCACAAGCTCATTTATGTATACTGTGAATAGCAACGGTCCTACGACACAACCCTGCGGCACTCCTGAAATCACTCTTACTTCAGAAGACACCTCTCCATTGAGAATGACATGCTGCGTTCTGTTATCTAGGAACTCCTCAATCCAATCACACAATTGGTCTTATAGTCCATGTGCTCTTACTTTGTTCATTAAACGACTGTGGGGAACTGTATCGAACGCCTTGTGGAAGTCAAGAAACACGGCATCTACCTGGGAACCCGTGTCTATGGCCCTCCGAGTCTCGTGGATGAATAGCGCGAGCTGGGTTTCACTCGATCGTCTTTTTCGAAACCTGTGCTGATTCCTACAGAGTAGATTTCTAGTCTCCAGAAAAGTGATTATACTCTAACATAATACGTGTTCCAAAATTCTACAACTGATCGACGTTAGAGATATAGGTCTATAGTTCTGCACATCTGTTCGACATCCCTTCTTGAAAACGGGGATGACGTGTGCCCTTTTCCAATCCTTTGGAACACGCTCTTCTAGAGACCTACGGTACACCGCTGCAAGAAGGGGGGCAAGTTCCTTCGCGTACTCTATGTAAAATCGAACTGGTATACCATCAGGTCCAGCGGCCTTTCCTCTATTCAGCGATTTTAATTGTTTCTCTATCCCTCTGTCGTCTATTTCAATATCTACCATTTTGTCATCTGTGCGACAATCTAGAGAAGGCACTACAGTGCAGCCTTCCTCTGTGAAACAGCTTTGGAAAAAGACATTTAGTATTTCGGCCTTTAGTCTGTCATCCTCTGTTTCAGTACCATTTTGGTCACAGAGTGCCTGAACATTTTGATTTGATCCACCTACCGCTTTGACGTAAGACCAAAATTTCTTAGGATTTTCTGCCAAGTCAGTACATAGAACTTTACTTTTGAATTCATTGAACGCCTCTCGCATAGCCCTCCTCACACTACATCTCGCTTCGCGTAATTTTTGTTTGTCTGCAAGGCTTTGGCTATGTTTATGTTTGCTGTGAAGTTCCCTTTGCTTCCACAGCAGTTTTCTAACTCAGTTGTTGTACCACGGTGGCTCTTTTTCATCTCTTATGATCTTGCTTGGCACATACTTATCCAATGCATATTGTACGATGGTTTTGAACTTGTCCACTGATCCTCAATACTATCTGTACTTGAGACAAAACTTTTGTGTTGAGCCATCAGGTACTCTGTAATCTGCTTTTTGTCACTTTTGCTAAACAGAAAAATCTTCCTACCTTTTTTAATATTTCTATTTACGGCTGAAATCATCGATGCAGTAACCCCTTTATGATCGCCGATTCCCTGTTCTGGGTTAACTGTTTCGAAAAGTTCAGGTCTGTTTGTCACCAGAAGGTCTAATATGTTTTCGCCACGCGTCGGTTCTCTGTTCAACTGCTCAAGGTAGTTTTCAGATAAAACACTTAAAAAAATTTCACTGGATTCTTACAACTTCTGCTCATTTGTGTCATAGTGTTCAGCACTGAATGATTATTACAACAGAAGCATGTGACACTGGACCTGAGAGCTGAGCAGGTAGCATCTAGCAATGCCAACATGGCTATTCAAGCCAGAACTCACTCATCTGTTTTCAAACTGACCAGAGATCATCAGTCCCATCAGATTAGAGAAGGATGGGGAAGAAAGTCGGCACTGTCCCATCAAAGGAACCATCCTGGCATTTGCCTGAAGTGATTTAGGGAAATCAGGGAAAATCTAAATCAGGAAGGCCAGACGCAGGATTGAACCGTCGTCATCCTGAACGCGATTCCAGTCTGCTAACCATTGCGTCACCTTGCACAGTGATGATTTAGGGAAATCACGGAAAACCTAAATCAGTATGGCCGGATGTGGGTTTCAACCGTCGTCGTCCTGAATGCAAGTCCAGTGTGCTAACAAATGCGCCACCTCGCTCAGTGACTTGTAGTTGCTCCTCTAGCAACTTTTCACACTCATACAGCTGTTGCAACAGATAAGTAGGTGCCAGAAGTCACAATATCTGTGCAACAGTTAGTTCTGAACTGGTTTCAAGTGCAAGAAGATAAAACTGATAATACATGGTGAACATAAACTATGCACGCAATCAGAGTGTACAGACATAGTCACACTGCAAGTCATTCAACCAGCAATGCCCTTCTGGTCATTTTGAAGGCTTAAAATGCAATGGTAATCATTCAAATTATGTTCTTGGCTGCAACACCAGTTGGTACAGTGGCAAGAACAGCATCAGCCTTGGTGTATGCAAATTGTACCAATCTGCTCATCAATCTGAGCATGAAGCTATTTCCAGTTGCAGCAACAAATAAATGCAGAGCAATCTAAGACTTTTCTCTGGTTGGGTGTGAGTGCATCATGCCTGGCTGTGTGATTTTCAGCTGGTACGCTGCAATCATAGTTCACATCCAAGTCGGGCTCTGAAGTGGCCATAACCATGCTCGATTCAGATCTGACGTCACAATCTTTATCTCACAATACACCAAGAGCTTCAAGAGCATTCGATAACTCAGGGCTCTCTGTTCTCATCTAATGTAGACAGCAAAATTTTTTTTTGATCGAGTGCTTCTTGAGCGCTCCTAAGACGTGTGCCATTGTTGACATCTTAAAGGGTGATTTTGACACCTTCAGTGTCATCCGTGACATCAATTACATCATCAATGGGCTCTGTTTCATTGGTTTTATAGACTGGTCCATAGCTTGCTGCAAACTCTGCGAGGCACCTGTTCTCCCAAGTTTCCTCGTCTTTCCTCACATTTTTCAAAGCTGCAGGAGCCCAAAAGGTCTAAAACAAAGCGACCTTACTTGGTCTTTCTTTATTGTAAACTTGTTCAAAAATACAGTCGATTCATGAGATGTGACTTGAGATTGCAAACCATCACAACTGCTACTCAAGTTGTGTGCCAGCAAACAAAGAGCTGCCTTTTTGATGCCTCCTTTTTCTTAAACTGTTTCTACAGCCAACTGAGTATTTTTGTTGATTAAATTTTCTAAGCTTTGGTTATATTTTTTGAAAAGTACTTTATAATACCAATCTCAGAATCATCTGACTAAATGTCCATCTTAGTTTGCTATAGCTTGACAATTCCAGGATTACAGTAACTGAACACTGACCTGTCTGCTTCTAGTTTGTCACTGAGGAATCACATGATTTATTTTTTAGCCCTCTATTTTCAGTACTGTTGTATTCTTGCAGGTTTCATGAGGAAAACCAAATATGCAGAATTTATTCCCTTTTCAGTAAGTCTTACGATGGTTTTGTATCTGCTATTTCTTTACCCATTGGTGTAATTGTTCGTCACGCTTTGCAAGACTGGAGCATCACCTGCTCAGTGTATGCAATTACAACTGCAGAACACACGTCAGGAGTATCTTCAATCCAGATAAGAATGTGAACATGCACTGAATCCCTCATTTGAAATACAAAACAGTTGAAGTAGTCAACGATGTGTCTTTTCAATATGTTTGTCTTCAAAATTATACTGTATTACTGCCGTGGAAATGTGTTGATAGAAATAGCCTATCACTATTAATAGGAAATTAGTCCAATAATGCATTCTTTCATCCAATGTCAGATTCATGTGTGTTGTGTCACTGACAATGCTGTCCAGAACTGAGGGGCTGCTCATGACTTCCAGGCAGAGAACGTCATTAGAACTCAGAATGAAGAACCAGAAAGGAAGACCTAACTGGCTGACTACTGGGATGAGATTGCTTGACATGCTTCTCCAGTAGCTCACATAAGAGGGCATATTCTTGAAATACGCACTCAGTTCTATGAACTTCATGATATCTGATGATCTAGCATGCTGCAATGCCGATTTTTTCACGACACTGATTTTGGAATTCATGCTCTCTTTCTAAACGCTTCTGTGAGCGTAAAACATGTTCATTCAACCAGAATCTTTTTTACTGTTGCCGTAACACTTGGCTGGAAGTACTCATGGCTCGTCACAGATGTTTCCTATTCTTCTACAAATCCATTAGAACACTTGGATAAAGATGCAAGAATGCATATTCTTCCACATTTTATGGTGTGATGATAGCAATGTTTTTCTGTTTTTTGCTGTATAAAAATCTGTCTACTTTCATACTCCTTTTCTTTGAACACTCATTCAATGACTGGTGGCTGGAATTCTTTATTCACAAGCAGAATGTCTTTATCGGTCACTATTCTGCATTATTCAAAACTAGATGTCTTGGAAGCCGTTCCAGTTTCAGCAGAGTGTCTATGAACTTCAACTTGAATGACATGCATGAAGACAATAAAATAAAATTCATTATGCCCGAGTATAATTTGTAGCGAGCCACAAATGACAATTACTGAAGATGATGTCCAACAACGAGTTCGAGAAAGCAAGTCAACATTACGCTTGTTGCAAATCCAAGTCAACATTATGCTTGTTGCAAATCCAAGTCAACATTACGCTTGTTGCAAATCAAGTCAACATTACGCTTGTTGCAAATCAAGTCAATATTACGCTTGTTGCAAATCAAGTCAATATTACGCTTGTTGCAAATCAAGTCAATATTATGCTTGTTGCAAATCAAGTCAATATTATGCTTGTTGCAAATGTGATGCACTACCACAGTCATGTTTTGACCAGTAATTATTAAATATCCACTAAAATGTTCACAACTAACAGTAACCTCTCCATTACTTGCATCTCACTTTCCAGGCCAAACAGTGACGATCGACCTCAAACCCTGTCATGGCACTTCATTGCCGTTGAAGCATTGACTGACGTTTCTTCTCCATCAAGACCAGAAAAGGACAGAATAGCTCGACTAAATGCTGCTGTGTTGATTTCACTAATTGTCGTATTTGCCATAAGCATACAGAGTTCTGACTGCTGTCGCTTGCTTCTGTAAATGACATATGCACTCAATAAAATCCCATCAAAATCACTCTTTTGCTATGAGATGATCGGCTTCATGTCTGCTGTGCAAAGAGCAACAGTTGCAGCTACCGTGCACACTTTACTGCCCTCAGGGTACGGCCTTGAGTTTAACTGATGCGTAGAAGCTTGAAGATATGAGTAGCCACCTCTTTTTCACCTATTCTTGCAAAATATGCTACCCAAGGTACCATGTGATGTATTTTCTACTTTTCACTTTGGCTTTCATGATAGCTTTGTAGAAGACTTTTAACATGCAGGTTGTTCGCAGAGCTAACCAATTGTTGGAAATTGACAGGGTAATGTTTGGCATACAGACGATTGTTGTTCTTGATGTAATTAA
Organism: Schistocerca nitens; assembly: GCF_023898315.1. Classification (NCBI taxonomy): domain Eukaryota; kingdom Metazoa; phylum Arthropoda; class Insecta; order Orthoptera; family Acrididae; genus Schistocerca; species Schistocerca nitens. The sequence goes on along the minus strand of NC_064617.1, from coordinate 922,326,087 downwards.
AAGGAACTTGCATGACTTGTGGTCAAATCTGTAATTTCCACTTGATATTAATTGACAGCAACTTTTCTGTGATCACAATGATGCCAACATCAATAGATCACTGGGCAGCAGCTCATATACTTCTTTCATGACTTGTGGGAAGTTGCAGATGACCCCTTTTTGCTTTGTTTGAATTACTCTAGGATATTTTTGGATGTTGGCATATGCGTGGAATGATGCAAGAAGCCACTTTTCTGTGAGTGACAAGTCAGTGAAGACAGGGCGCACTTATTTCAGTTGCATTTTGATGTACTTTGCTCGAGGAGAAATGTGATGTCCAATAAATGATTGACAGCATCATGCACATAATTTTCCATCACCAACAGTCATACTGTTATCTGCCAATGGCTTATGAATCTTACTGATTTGTACGACATATCAAAAGAACGTGGAAGCATTTAGCAATTGGAAATACACCAAGACTTTATTAGGAATGTGTTAACTTCTGACAAAAACTTTTTCACTACTGTTTCACGTAATTCTGTTCTTCTGAAAAATCTTTTTCATTCTTAGTCTTAATCATATGCTTTTCTGCCTTCAATGTTGTAGGAAGACCTTACAAGTTTACCAGGCGTCTTTGGTGGTCGACCAAGCTTGTGCACTGCAGGTGATGTGGGAAGCATTCTACAACTACTTTGAATATTGCTTTCTTTGCCATGTCTTACCAAACGTACACAAATTGTTATTTGCAGCAGTTCTGCTGTGAAAGCAAACTGTTCACGAGGGACAATCTTTCTTATTGAAAGCTGCTATAAAATTTGAGTATAGAGAGAGTCACGGCTTTTATAATTCTACTCAGCTATTTTCCATTTTGTGCATCTCTTTGCACAGTGCTCTATATTTCAATAACCATATCAAATTGGGTCTTATTTTATACCAAAATGGGTGTAAAAACAACATCAATTATTCAATTACACCCCAATAACATTTATAGCATCAGTTTTTCCTGAAACATCCTTTATTTGGTTCTTGATTCAAAGTAAACCATTTTAAAGGAACCAAACAGCACACCAACACAACTTCTTTTATGTACAATAGCTAGATCTTGAAGAGCTGAACTTTTTCCATTGTGTAATTTCTAGGAAGCCTTGTTTTGACTCCACTCAAAATCTGACCAAAGTGGGGATGATACAAGATGATTTGAAGGCATCTGTATAAAACCCACAAGCAAAACAACAGGAGTCTCAAACAAGTGCTCTGAGATAATTGCTTAGAAGACTACTGGCCCAAAACTTGGCATAACATCCCCACTGAGCAAGTAAGAGATAGTAAAATTTAAGAAAGAAGGAAGATTTGAGTTTTATGTCCCATCGACATAAAGGTCATTAGAGACTGGGCACAGGCTCAGAATATTTCAAGGATGTGGAATTGAACCATCCTGGCATTTGCATTTGCCTGGAGCGATTTCAGTGAAATCCTGGAAAACCTAAATCTGTTGCAGGTCCAGAGAGCTAGCCACAGCAACACTTCGCTTGGTTAAAATTTAAGCGTTAACTTGCGAGATTTCTTACACACTACAACAAATGTAGGTTTTTAATTTGGTTAAAGATACAAGAGCTTTTGCTCCACACTAAAATTATTTATTGGCATTTGAGAAAGTTTCTGACAGTCCGAATTTTTACACTACTAACAAACAATTTGGACCGGGCTACGCTGAAGCTACAGTGTTAACTATGACATATAGTGTACAAGGTGTCACAAATCCACTAAGTAAAACAATCTATGCTAACATGAGTTGTACCTATCTACCTCATGTGGCCTCAAACAAAGGAAAAACTGGGAATCTGATTATATATGGCAAATAGGGCCAATTAAAATTTCTAGAGTCTAATATTTTATTGTTTGTCTTTTCCCAATACTTTATTGTGCCTGTCCTGGTATGTATCATGACATACTGCATATTTTCAAACATTTGTGAGTGCCATGCAAATTTCTTACTATAATGTCATTTGGAAACTACCTTTGTGCTTCTTCGAAACTTTGGCGTCATTATCCTTCTCCGGTCAATCCCGACAATTTGAATATGTGTTTATGATATAAAAAGTGAATTGTTGGCAGAAGAGCCAACACCGTGTTGCTAGAGGAGGCCGAAATGCACGTGTTTAATTACACGCAGACTGGCGTGAGGTCTGGAACAGGACAAGGTCTTGAGAATTGCAAATAAAGTACGTAGATGATGTAATACTTAACTTTAATCCATAATTGTAGAACATCGCTCTTGATGATACATGCTTCACAATAATAAATATCAATTGAATACGGCGCCTTGCTAGGTCGTAGCAATTGACGTAGCTGAAGGCTATGCTAACTATCGTCTCGGCAAATGAGAGCGTAATTTGTCAGTGAACCACTGCTATGAACATCAGCTGTACAGCTGGGCGAGTGCTAGTAAGTCTCTCTAGACCTGCCGTGTGGTGGCGCTCGGTCTGCAATCACTGACAGTGGCGACACACGGGTCCGACGTATACTAATGGACCGCGGCCGATTTAAAGGCTACCACCTAGCAAGTGTGGTGTCTGGCGGTGACACCACAAAAAGTATATTTTTGAGAATTTTCTTACGTTCACGAGTGTCATGTGTAACTTACTGCAGCAAATTTTAAGCTGCTGTTATGTATTCTGCCAACTTTGTCAGAAATTTGATGATCTGACAAACTTTAGCTGTTATGATGTAAAATGCTGCAGTGTTAATATTGTGTTTTTGCACATGTTATAGCTGTAATATCAAATTCTTTTTGGTTTCCCCCTTCAAAGCAGTGAATACTGTCCACAAATTGTTTACATTTGTTGCACTTTAGCACTACTTCTGACATTGTTACAAGAGTTATTAGCGAGTATGAAATGGAAAAAAATTTGAAGCACAGAGCTGTCTTCAACAAATCTGTAAATTTTATCTCATGATTCTCTCTTGTGATGTCACGGACTACCGAGTGTGGAAACTGTCAGCTATGTACTTTCGTAACACTTGCCAAGCTATTGATGACCAGTGAGTGCTGCTCATACAGATGCAGTGCTCTAAGGGAAGAATGGTTCAAGTTTTAAGAGAAAACCATAACTGATGTAGCACAGGGTTAATATGTACTTGCTAGAACAGTTTATAATGGAAGGGACTCTTATGGTATAGTTATGATAATGACACTAATGAACAGTGACTACTGGGTAATAGATGCAAAACAAGCCACAAGACTTTAGATAGACAGATGCTGAATGAAACACATTTGATCGTCAAAAGGGCAATGCATGAAGCCTACAATAACTACCATAACAGAATCCTATTGAAAGATTACTCACAAAACCCAAAGAAATTCAGGTCATATGTAAAGATTGTCTGCATAATCAAAGTTAAGAATCCAGAGAGTGATGGATGACACAGGAAGGAATCTATCTGTATTGCTTCTATAAATCATTTGAGCCTTTATGTTTGATTATATCGGCCTACATCAACATTAAAATCACTACCACTATTTTAGGATATCTAGCTGTGTTGATAGTTGCTTTTTATATTTTTTAATTTTGTTTCCTCAGCAATCTGTGCACAGCGAATAAATTAACAATAACACTTGCCGTATTTTTTATCAGAAACAATAACTGTGCACTTTTCCCCTCGTCAAGAACTGGAGGCAAAGAACGGAAATTAAATTACAATGATTGCTGCATTCCCCACTGCTGAAGTCATTTGTCACCCAAAATCTCTCTTGTGATTACAGGCTGATTGGTGTTTCCCTCTCATGTAGTTATCTGAAGTTCTGACTACAATGTTCGCGATGGCTCAATATTCAACAACAGACAAGATTTTAAAGTGACTTAAGCATAAGTGCATTAGTTTAACTGTCTTTGGGCATGTCATGAACATACAAGGAGCAACCATTTCACTATACTAGATTTCAGTGATACACATGAGACCATTACACAACATCACTTACTTATATATATATATATATATATATATATATATATATATAAGGAAAGATGATGAGACTTACCAAACAAAAGCGCTGGCAGGTCGATAGACACACAAACAAACACAAATATACACACAAAATTCAAGCTTTCGCAACAAACTGTTGCCTCATCAGGAAAGAGGGTATACAAAGATGATGTGACTTACCAAATGAAAGTGCTGGCAGGTCGACAGACACACAAACAAACACAAACATACACACAAAATTCAAGCTTTCGCAACAAACTGTTGCCTCATCAGGAAAGAGGGAAGGAGAGGGAAAGACGAAAGGATGTGGGTTTTAAGGGAGAGGGTAAGGAGTCATTCCAATCCCGGGAGCGGAAAGACTTACCTTAGGGGGAAAAAAGGACGGGTATACACTCGCACACACACACATATCCATCCACACATATACAGACACAATATGTCTGCTTGTGTCTGTATATGTGTGGATGGATATGTGTGTGTGTGTGTGCGAGTGTATACCCGTCTTTTTTTCCCCCTAAGGTAAGTCTTTCCGCTCCCGGGATTGGAATGACTCCTTACCCTCTCCCTTAAAACCCACATCCTTTCGTCTTTCCCTCTCCTTCCCTCTTTCCTGATGAGGCAACAGTTTGTTGCGAAAGCTTGAATTTTGTGTGTATGTTTGTGTTTGTTTGTGTGTCTGTCGACCTGCCAGCACTTTCATTTGGTAAGTCACATCATCTTTGTTTTTAGATATATTTTTCCTACGTGGAATGTTTCCCTCTATTATAACCATATCATTAATTTGAACCCAACAATTACGTTTGTATTGTCGCTGTTGCATTTCGAAATCTTTCCTGTCGTCTTATTTTCTCTTTCTGTTCTTACCAGTAGTCTCACTTTGTATTCACCTTCCCCTTTTTACCGTAATACAATTTTATCCCGCCTATATATACTCAATAATACGTAACCCACTTCCAAACCATAACCAAAAAAATTTTTATTTTCCGCTTTCAACACTACCGCTGCTATAAAATCCACCGTTTCTAGTTCAATATCAGCTGCTTTCACGTATTAAACAACCATTTCGACTAGTTCTAATAACTTTCACTTTATTTCCACTTCCGTTTTTCGCACATCACTGATCATTTTTAGCCACTCCCCACAGGTTTTAACGTCATTATTACAATTGTTAGCCCCATTTTCGTAATCTTTCACCACAACACCACTCCTTTAATACATTTACACGTTTTTTCGAAATTTTCCCGAATTTCTCCGCCCTTTAACGTGTTTTAGCGGCAACACAACCACCTAACCTTCACGCACATCGCTGTCTACCAACCCAAGTTCACCACAGGATCAACTTAACCAACACTTTTTCGCCTTTTTTCATACCAGATCTCCAGTTACTTTCTAGTTCACCCTTATCTCTCCCCATATATTTCTATCTTTCATTTTCATTTCAACCTCATGTTACACTTTCCACCTTCTAATACCATGTCACCCTCACAACACCCCCACAACGACCCCATTAAGTTTTATTTACATTCCCTCCGCAAACAAGCCTTCACCCTAGACAGATTACGCTCGCATATTTTATTTTCTCAGGCTTGTCTGACATTTGGCATAAACCCCAAAGGCCTCACACTTGAAGTTTCCATCTCTGTTAAATTAGAAATATGTCTGCTTGTGTCTGTATATGTGTGGATGGATATGTGTGTGTGTGCGCGCGAGTGTATACCCGTCCTTTTTTCCCCCTAAGGTAAGTCTTTCCGCTCCCGGGATTGGAATGACTCCTTACCCTCTCCCTTAAAACCCACATCCTTTCGTCTTTCCCTCTCCTTCCCTCTTTCCTGATGAGGCAACAGTTTGTTGCGAAAGCTTGAATTTTGTGTGTATGTTTGTGTTTGTTTGTGTGTCTGTCGACCTGCCAGCACTTTCATTTGGTAAGTCACATCATCTTTGTTTTTAGATATATTTTTCCTACGTGGGATGTTTCCCTCTATTATAACCATAAAATATATATATATATATATATATATATATATATATATATATATATATATATATATATATATATATCCAAAAACAAAGATGATGTGACTTACCAAATGAAAGTGCTGGCAGGTCGACAGACACACAAACAAACACAAACATACACACAAAATTCAAGCTTTCACAACAAACTGTTGCCTCCTCAGGAAAGAGGGAAGGAGACGGAAAAACGAAAGGATGCGGGTTTTAAGGGAGAGGGTAAGGAGTCATTCCAATCCCGGGAGCGGAAAGACTTACCTTAGGGGGAAAAAAGGACGGGTATACACTCGCGCGCACACACACACACATATCCATCCACACATATACAGACACAAGCAGACATATTTAAAGACAAAGAGTTTGGACAGAGATGTCAGTCGAGGCGGAAGTGCAGAGGCAAAGATATTGTTGTATGACAGGTATGACTGGCGGCAACTTGAAATTAGCGGAGATTGAGGCCTGGTGGGTAACAGGAAGAGAGGATATACTGAAGAGCAAGTTCCCATCTCCAGAGTTCGGATAGGTTGGTGTTGGTGGGAAGTATCCAGATAACCCGGACGGTGTAACACTGTGCCAAGATGTGCTGGCCGTGCACCAAGGCATGTTTAGCCACAGGGTGATCCTCATTACCAACAAACACTGTCTGCCTGTGTCCATTCATGCGAATGGACAGTTTGTTGCTGGTCATTCCCACATAGAATGCGTCACAGTGTAGGCAGGTCAGTTGGTAAATCACGTGGGTGCTTTCACACGTGGCTCTGCCTTTGATCGTGTACAACTTCCGGGTTACAGGACTGGAGTAGGTGGTGGTGGGAGGGTGCATGGGACAGGTTTTACACAGGGGGCGGTTACAGGGGTAGGAGCCAGAGGGTAGGGAAGGTGGTTTGGGGGTTTCATAGGGATGAACCAAGAGGTTACGAAGGTTAGGTGGACGACGGAAAGACACTCTTGGTGGAGTGGGGAGGATATCATGAAGGATGGATCTCATTTCGGGGCAGGATTTGAGGAAGTCGTATCCCTGCTGGAGAGCCACATTCAGAGTCTGATCCAGTCCCGGGAAGTATCCTGTCACAAGTGGGGCACTTTTGTGGTTCTTCTGTGAGAGGTTCTGGGTTTGAGGGGATGAGGAAGTGGCTCTCGTTATTTGCTTCTGTACCAGGTCGGGAGAGTAGTTGCGGGATGCGAAAGCTGTTTTCAGGTTGTTGGTGTAATGGTTCAGGGATTCAGGACTGGAGCAGATTCGTTTGCCACGAAGGCCTAGGCTGTAGGGAAGGGACCGTTTGATATGGAATCGGTGGCAGCTGTCATAATGGAGGTACTGTTGCTTGTTGGTGGGTTTGATGTGGAAGGATGTGTGAAGCTGGGCAATGGACAGATGGAGGTCAACGTCAAGGAAAGTGGCATGGGATTTGGAGTAGGACCAGGTGAATCTGATGGATCCAAAGGAGTTGAGGTTGGAGAGGAAATTCTGGAGTTTTTCTTCACTGTGAGTCCACATCATGAAGATGTCATCAATAAATCTGTACCAAACTTTGGGTTGGCAGGCTTGGGTAACCAAGAAGGCTTCCTCTAAGCGACCCATAAATAGGTTGGCATATGAGGGGGCCATCCTGGTACCCATGGCTGTTCCCTTTAATTGTTGGTATGTCTGGCCTTCAAAAGTGAAGAAGTTGTGAGTCAGGATGAAGCTGGCTAAGGTGATGAGGAAAGAGGTTTTAGGTAGGGTAGGGTGGCAGGTGATCAGCGTGAAAGGAAGTGCTCCATTGCAGCGAGGCCCTGGACGTGCGGGATATTTGTGTATAGGGAAGTGGCATCAATGGTTACAAGGATGGTTTCCGGAGGTAACAGACTGGGTAAGGATTCCAGGCGTTCGAGAAAGTGGTTGGTGTCTTTGATGAAGGATGGGAGACTGCATGTAATGGGTTGAAGGTGTTGATCTACGTAGGCAGAGATACGTTCTGTGGGGGCTTGGTAACCAGCTACAATGGGGCGGCCGGGATGTTTGGGTTTGTGAATTTTAGGAAGTAGGTAGAAGGTAGGAGTGTGAGGTGTCTGTGGGGTCAGGAGGTTGATGGAGTCAGGTGAAAGGTTTTGTAGGGGGCCTAAGTTTCTGAGGATTCCTTGAAGCTCCGCCTGGACGTCAGGAATGGGATTACCTTGGCAAACTTTGTATGTAGTGTTGTCTGAAAGCTGACGCAGTCCCTCAGCCACATACTCCCGACGATCAAGTACCACGGTCGTGGAACCCTTGTCAGCCGGAAGAATGATGATGGATCGGTCAGCTTTCAGATCACGGATAGCCTGGGCTTCGGCTGTGGTGATGTTGGGAGTAGGATTAAGGTTTTTCAAGAAAGATTGAGAGGCAAGGCTGGAAATGTGGAATTCCTGGAAGGTTTGGAGGGGGTGATTTTGAGGAAGAGGAGGTGGGTCCCGCTGTGATGGAGGACGGAACTGTTCCAGGCAGGGTTCAATTTGGATAGTGTCTTGGGGAGTTGGATCATTAGGAGTGGGATCAGGATTATTTTTCTTCATGGCAAAGTGATATTTCCAGCAGAGACTACGAGTGTAGGACAGTAAATCTTTGACAAGGGCAGTTTGGTTGAATCTGGGAGTGGGGCTGAAGGTGAGGCCTTTGGATAGGACAGAGGTTTCGGATTGGGAGAGAGGTTTGGAGGAAAGGTTAACTACTGAATTGGGGTGTTGTGGTTCCACATTGTGTTGGCTAGAATTTTGAGGTGTTGGGGGGAGTGGAGCTGGAAGTGGGAGATTGAGTAGATGGGAGAGACTGGGTCTGTGTGCAATGAGAGGAGGTTGAGGTTTGTTGGAAAGGTTGTGGAGGGTGAGTGAGTTGCCTTTCCGGAGGTGGGAAACCAGGAGATTGGATAGTTTTTTGAGGTGGAGGGTGGCATGCTGTTCTAATTTGCGGTTGGCCTGTAGGAGGATGCTATGAACAGCCGGTGTGGATGTGGGAGAGGAAAGACTGAGGACTTTGATTAGGGATAGGAGTTGACGGGTGTGTTCATTGGCTGAGTCGATGTATAGGTGAAGGATTAGGCGGATGAGGTAAGTCATGGAATCTCTGTTTTTAATATATTTTTCCCATGTGGAATGTTTCTTATATATATATATATATATGTGTGTGTGTGTGTATGTGTATGTTTGTTTGTGTGTCTGTCGACCTGCCAGGACTTTCATTTGGTAAGTCACATCATCTTTGTTATATATATATATATATATATATATATATATATATATATATATATATATATATATATATATATATATATATATTGCTATTAATACCCTTTATGAACTTTACACTGAGGTGACAACAGTCTGGGAAACCTCCTAATATTGTGTTGGACTTCCTTTTTCCAGCATAGTGCAACAATTAGATGTAGCATGGACTCAACAAGTCACTGGAAGACACCTGCAGAGATACTGAACCAGGCCTATGTCCCATAAGTGCTTGAAGGGATTCATGTCTACCAATCTGCGTGGGCAAATCATACATTCAACTCGTCCAAAATGTTTTTCAAACAAATCATGTACCATTGTGGCCCAGTGATGAGGCGCATTATTATAAATAAAAATTTCATTGATGTTTGGAAGCATGCCATGCCAGTCAATGATTGGTTCACTTCAACCAGAGGACCAAGCCCATTCCTTGTAAACACAGCCCACTTCATTATGCAGTCACCACCAGCATGCCTTGTTGACAACATGGGTCCATGGCTTAATGGGTTCTGCACCACACTTTAATCCTACCATCAGCTCTAATCAACTGAAGTTGGGACTCATCTGACAAGGCCCTGGTTTTCCAGTCGTCTATGGTCCCTGATATGGTTACAAGCCCCCAGGAGAGGCACCAAAAGCACTGTCAGCAAAGCCAATTATGTAGGTTGTATGCTCCCATGGCCAATTAATGCCAAATTTCTCCACCCTGTTGTAAGGAGTAAGTTAGCTGTATGTCCCACTCTTATTTCTGCATTTGCCTGTTACCACTGACAACTTTACGCAAATGCCTCTGCTCTTGGTCATCAAATGAAGGCGGCAGCTACTGTGGTGTTTGTGGTGAGAGGTAATACCTGAAATTTGGTATTCTTGGCAAACTCTTGACATTGTGGATCTCGGAATATTGAATTCCCTAACGATTTCCAAAATGGAATGTCCCATGCATCTAGCTCCAACTACCATTCCGCATTCAAGGTCTGCTGATTCCTGTTGTGTAGTAATAACCACATTGGAAACATTTTCACATCAATCACCTGAGTACCATGACAGCTCCACCAATGCACTGCCCTTTCATACCTTGTGTACCACCATTTGCATACATGCTTATCGCTATTCCATTACTTTGGGCACCTCAGTGTATTTTGGTATTTAATGGAGTTCCCATTATGCTTCACTTCTTAAATCTGAGAATAGGTTCAGACTTTTTTTAAAAGACTGGCCATCTCTCCTTACAAACCTTATCAGGCAGTTTGATATGAGTGTGATGTTACTTGTAGTGTGAACAAATTAAAATATAACAGGATATTACCATAACACTGACACCCAATGTCACTCAAGCTGTATTACTATCTTCAGCATAATCAGTAATATTAATAGTAAAAGCAGCACTTACATTTTTAATTAAAAGTACCTATTTCAGCTTCATTATTCTCTGCAATCTTATTTCTAGAGCAAATTTCATGGACGTTGGTTAGATAAACAAGGGATGTTAAGTGCTCTCATGGTTCCACATAAAATAAATAAAAACCCTGGGCTCTTTTCATAGCTGAAGACTTTTTTCGACTTTTTGAGAAACATAAAAACACAAGTGTCCCTTTTCTGAAATATTTTACCTGAAAACTTATATAAATTTACTTTTTCCTTGTTAACACCAAAAAATGAACATCAATGTAATTTCTTTACATAACACAATTTACTACCATCATTACCATATGCTATTTCTGACAGGGCAACATAAAAGAGCAAAAGACAAGGAAATCCAGTTTTGGTTCTGGAACATTGACTCGCTTTGCTTTTATTGTGTATGGGAGTTAGTTTCAGACTAAAGGAACCATTTGCTGTATATACTGGTAATCAAACAAATAACCAAAGAAACTTACCTCAACAACCTTTTCTTCACTTTCTTCCTCCTCATTTTCATCGTCTGCAGTTTCATCATCATTTTTTGGTACTTTTGCTACCTTGGATGATTTTCTTTTCTTTGCTGGAGGCTAAAGAAAGACAAATTAATAAACAGTTGGTCACATGATAATTGAGACAACTATAAAGGCTGTTAATTCAACTAAATATCTAGATATTACAGTTGAGAATAACTTAAATTGGAACAACCATATAAAAGTCCTCTCCAGCCAGGGCAATCCAGGCCAAGCCCTCCATGTCACAATCAAAATGACCAACGAGCAAAAGACATTGCAGAAAGCAGAAGAAATTGGTTGGTTGGTTTAAAAGAGGGGGGACGGGACCAAACAGCTAGGTCATTGGTTCCTTGTTCTGTGTAGGTCAGTTGGTCCAGGCTCTTGTATTCCATGACTTTCCTTTCTTGGTGTAAAATCTTGCAGTCTGGTGAGCAAGGGGAATGATGCTCTCCGCAGTTGACACAGATGGGAGTTGGAGCACACAGAGTATTGGAATGTGACGAATGTCCACAATCTCGACATATGACGCTGGAAGAACATCGGGAAGACATGTAGCCAAACTTCCAGCACTTAAAGCACCGCATAGGAGGAGGGATATATGACTTTACATCACAGCAGTAGACCATCACCTTGACTTTCTCGGGCAATATGTCACCCTTGAATGCCAAGATGATGGCACCGGTGGCAACCTGATTATCCCTCTAACCCCGATGGATGCGCCAGACCAAATGAACGCCTCGTTGCTCTAAGTTGGCACACAGCTTGTTGTCAGACTGCAAAAGAAGGTCCCTGTGGAATATAATACCCTGGACCATATTTAAGCTCTTATGGGATGTGATGGTAACGGAAACATCCCCAGCTTGTCACAAGCGAGTAATGCCCGCAACTGGGCAGAGGATGCTGTTTTGATCAAGACTGACCCAGATCTCACTTTCGACAATACCTTCACCTCCCCAAACTTGTCCTCTAAATGGTCTACAAAAAATTGTGACTTCATTGAAACAAAAGAGTCCCCATCAGTGCTCATACATGCGAGGTACTGGTGTGAATGAGGTTCACTGCCATCCTTAGCCTGGCGTTCCTCCCATGGTGTGGCCAGGAAGGGGAACGATCTGGGGTTGTACTTCCTTGCATTGTACTGAGCCTTAGAATGCTTGGAGACTGCTGGTGTTTCTGATCACCAGCGAGTGATGACATGGGACACTTCATCATGCGTCATCCGCCTCGTTGCCACTCACTCCGATCAGGGGACCTCCCCATGGGCGCCACCCAGCCGCAGCAAAAGTCACCTGGCAGGATGGCCATTGCTGGGAGTCCAGATGCCCCACAGTGAGGGGCATCTACTCCGTGGAATATGTGGGGAGTTAGCGGCGCAGGCATCAGCAGAGCGATCCCTGTGTAGTCAGGGGGCTACAACCAACGGGGTACATGGTGGCCCCACCACAACGGACTGGCTACCGTGCTGGATAGTAGGTGCAAACAAGTCCGTGGTCATCGGCGACACAGAAAGCGACACTGCATAGTGCATGGTGGAAAATGCACCCAGGAAGGTGTCCTCGCCCACGAGATGGGGAACAAGCGGGACTGCAATGCAACAACGAGAAAGTGGGCTACGGATCTCAAGGCACGATGCACCATGTAAGGCGCCCTTCCCTAACTGGCTTGCTCTTGGGAAAAATTTTTGAAGAATGTAGGTCAAACGCTAGAGGGGACCATCACATAAAGGCTGAAACATGAGAGACTCCTTTTAGTCACATCTTACGACAGGCAGGAATACCTCGGGCCTATCCTTATCCCCGAATCCACATGGGTGGGGGGCAGAAGAAATATGGAAGAGATTGCCTCACCCTGCGCAGTCAAGAAACTTGCATTCTAAACTCAGCACCACAACCTACACGAGCAGGGGGACATCTTGACACAGTAACAGCACAGCTCGATTTTTTAAGATAGGAGAGTGTCAAATTTTCACAAAAACAAATTTCAGCCTGCTGACATGATGGAAAAGCAACAAGCTTAAGTCCTGAAAATCATTGTAACGAGATAGACAGGTGGTGAAGATTGCTGATGATTCAAGAAAAGTACACCACATTTGGCTATTGCCGGCCTGACATCAGTCACTGCCACAAACCAGTTGTAATACAAACTAGGCTTCCAAGCCTTTGTATCTATCTTTATGTTGCAGTACATCAGTTACACAGGTGAACCTGTGATGCGCAACTACAATTTTTCAAGATGACTTCTGCCTCAGACTGCTATCTGCCTGGTCTACCAGACACCGTTACTATGAGCTTCTGACCTCACAACCAATGATGAGACAATATGAAGACTTAACTACAGCTTGCTGAACTGAACTGATGGTGCTCAGCGCTCTGTCCACCTGTCGCAGTATTCGGGAGGCATGCTAAACTGCTGCTGTGCCTGACTGGTATCTGAGAGCAGTCACTGACATCCCAGGCCTTCCTTTGTGGAAGGACTGCACTTTGGATTATTTCCACACCATGCAGAGCTGCTGAGGAATTACCCAACTGCACTTCTTTGAGATGTCGACTGAGCATGTTAATTCGCAGTCACCATCCCAGAAAGCCACACCTGTTGTACAGACTAAGCTGTTCGCCAATGAGACCTGCCTCCTGGCCAACACTGTGATCAGATAAGCCCGGCACTGAGGGCGAAGTACACTGCCGACACAGTGGAGACTACATAACTGTAACTTCAGAGAATAAATTCTTGTTTTACTGCTGTTGTATCATTAGTGCCCGGCATACTGACTGGTGTGCTCCAGCGTACTTCACGCTTTATCATTTTCACAACAGTAGAGGTCTCAACCCAGACTCCTACAGTTCAAGAAAGGGCAGCTTGTTTTGTATTACTATGAACAGGTTTTCAGAAATTACTGCAACCAGTCGCCTTTTATGTAGATGTGTTTTATTTAACCATGACCGGTTTCGAGCTGCCTAGCAACTCATCATCAGATGGTGTATACATTTAGTGCTTTTTTGTACCCATTGTGTGGGTGGTTGAGTATCTGTGGCTAGACAGAAACGAGAACAAATAATCGCTACATGTGGTACAGTAACACGAAATATTTACAGCATAATTTATGTTTAACGTATAAGAGCAAATAATCACTACATGTGGTACAGTTACATGAAATATTTACAGTTTAATTTACGTTTTGAGGTGTTACTTACAAATAAATCTTTTTGCAGGTATATATATATCTCTTTTAGGACGTATTTTTGAAACCATTGTGTCTTTTTTTTCACAATTTCACAAGTTAAAACTTTCACTAGATGTATATTACTTTTATGAGGCACTGTTGGAAACATATATCTCGTTTTTCGTAAACATCGCTGAACACACTTAGCCACAGATACGAATACAGGATTTACACATTATAAACAAGCCAAAGATTGCAATATAACTACAGTATCAAAGATTTCAAGTTGACCAGAGGCATTATTAGTCATCACACACACTAACAAGAGATTTGTCTTTATTACATAGAAAATAAATGTAAATTAGCTTAAACTAGTAAAATGTTTATTTATAAATTAGCTGTGCAATTTAACAGGTATATAAAACTAGATTTTATACATTATATTTCAGTTACATTTAAGATTATTGGTATTGAGAGTATTATGACAGCTAATTTCTTGCTCCTTCCATTGGCTGATCTTGGCATATGATGTCTGGGATGAGAGGTTGATGGTTAACTTGAAATAATAAGTAATGCTGGAACTTGTAAGGGTGTGGAAAAGGAGTTGGCGGTGGGAGGGGGGGGGGGGGGGTTGAGAGGGTGATGTGGAAAGAGAAAAGAGCTGAAGGGGGGGGGGGCAGAAGTGGTACAAGCTTTTATGTGTGTGTGTGGGGGGGGGGCATTTTGTTACTGAATGACTGTTTAGTTTTTTAAGTTCAAAGAATCCTTAAAATTCTGAAAGAAGGAGTTATTCGCCAGTTCTGTCTGCTCATTTAAAATGGTATGTGGGGAATTATGTTTGTGGGTAAAAATCTCTAATTGTTCGAGAAGATCCATCTTGAATCCCTTGTCTACAGTGTGTAGGATTTGAAGGTTAGTTTTAATGTCTGTTATGGAATGTTTATTATCTGCTAGATGGGTAGCAAAAGTGGATCTATTTAAGTTGTTTAGGCGAAGTGCATCAGTGTGCTCTTTGTATCGGATCTCAAAATTTCTACCTGTTTGCCCTATGTAGTAGCAGGAGCAGCTGTCACATCTTAATTTATATATACCAGATTTTTGGTAGGGTGTGCTGGCTCTTTTGGTGTTGTGGACTATTTTGTTCTGTATTTTGTTGTTAGTGTGAAAACTTATTTTGACATTATGTGGTTTGAATAGCTTAGCAAGTTTGTATGAGATATTGCCGAGAAACGGCATACAAACGAATTTGGTTTCTTCTGCTACTGAGGTCTGGCTTGCTAGTTTTGCTTTGTTAGATATAATGTTTTTATCTAATTTTTCAATTATGCTTGGGTCATAAGCATTGTTTGATGCTATTGTTTTTAATATATTGATTTCATTAATTTTTGCAGTAGGATCAGCTTGAATCTTGTTGATACGGTTAAGTGCTGATTTGAAAAAAGCTAGTTTATGCCGATTTGGGTGGCATGATGTATTGTTTATTATAACATCTGAAGTGGTGGGTTTCCTATATATCTGAAATTTATGTTTGTTGTTGTGATGTGTTATATTTAGGTCAAGAAAATAGATACCTTTTTGGGTTTGGTGTTCTACTGTGAACTGTATTTTGGGGTGAACCTTATTAAGTTTACCAGCTAAGGCCTCAATTTCAGTGGCTGTCCCATCATATAACAACAGGGTGTCATCAACATATCGTTTATAATAAATGATCTTGTCTGTCTCTATTGGGTTTGCTTTAAAGAATTTAATTTCAAGATCATTAATGTAGATGTCAGCAAGAAGGCCAGCTAGACTACTGCCCATTGCTAGACCATCATGTTGAATATATATTTTGTTGTTGAAGGTGAAGTAATTGTGGGACAGCACTAATTCAAGTAAATCCATCAGCTCACAGATTTCCATGTCACTTAACTTTTTATGTTGTAATAAGTTATTTTTTATTATTCGAAGTGTGTCTATTATAGGTATGTTTGTGTACAGGTTGACAATATCAAGGGATGCAAAGTTAGCTGCATTGGGAATGGAAATTTCTCTGATACTGTCAATCAAATCATAGGTGTTTTTTATGGAATAATTGGTTGGGAATGTATAATATTTCTTGAGTATTTCATGCAGTTTTTTAGTCACTTTGTACCCTGGGCTATTTATGGAATTCACAATCGGGCGTATCGGGTGTCCATCTTTATGAATTTTAGGTTGTGATCTAAGCTTTGGTGCTGTAGGGTTCATTATAACACATTGTTTGGCTTCAATGGATGTCAGCAGAAAGTTACAATTTTTTAACATGTCTTTTATTTTAGCTTGGTATTTGGGAGTGGGGTCAGATTTCAACTCAGTTATGTTGTTATTCTTGAAAAATTCTAGGGTTTTCTTAATGTAATCAGACTCGTACATTATCACGGCTGTGCTGCCTTTGTCAGATTTAACAACAAGGGCACTACTGTTTGTTAGCTTTTTGTTAATTTGTTTCAGTGTTTATTAATATGGAGCCTTTGTGCATCTATGGTTTTCTTTATTATTTTGTTTGCATCATGGGCTAGAGCATTTTGATCATTCTGATCTAGTTTTGATGTTATACATGCTATTTTGGTGTTAGTTATTAGGTCTTTAACACTGTTGTAATCAAGTTTTGTGGCAATATTATGTTTAAGTCCCTTATTTAACAAATTTAATTCTGTGCTATTGAAATTAATGCTTGTTGTGTTAACTACTCTCTCAAAAAATTTATGTTGCACGGGAGGGCATTCATTTGGTGGAATGGGGAATTTTTTGGCAATCAGGAGTGAGAGCTTTTCTTTTTGTTTATGTGCAATTTTCAACATCTCTTTATGCACATTTAGTTGGGTTAGATCTAAGAAATCCGTGATTTGGCTTAGAGTGAGATAGTTGCTTAACTCTAAGTGCAGCATGTAGATGTCCCTGTTTAACAAGTCTTTTCGTTTGTAATGTGATCTAATTTCATTTTTGATCCATACAATTTCACATTTTCTCTTGGCTGCTTGTGCAGATTCACTCTGGTCTTTAACTACAACTCTTATGTAATTAGGAGTTACATTCTCTAAGATACATTGCTTATTAAATTTGATGGCAAGAATAGTTTTCATTAGTTTCACTTTGCACTTCCTGTATTTGTTCATTGTTCCTTTTACCTGGCTAGGTAGCAAGCAGCTAACTTTGCATCCCTTGATATTGTCAACCTGTACACAAACATACCTATAATAGACACACTTCGAATAATAAAAAATAACTTATTACAACATAAAAAGTTAAGTGACATGGAAATCTGTGAGCTGATGGATTTACTTGAATTAGTGCTGTCCCACAATTACTTCACCTTCAACAACAAAATATATATTCAACATGATGGTCTAGCAATGGGCAGTAGTCTAGCTGGCCTTCTTGCTGACATCTACATTAATGATCTTGAAATTAAATTCTTTAAAGCAAACCCAATAGAGACAGACAAGATCATTTATTATAAACGATATGTTGATGACACCCTGTTGTTATATGATGGGACAGCCACTGAAATTGAGGCCTTAGCTGGTAAACTTAATAAGGTTCACCCCAAAATACAGTTCACAGTAGAACACCAAACCCAAAAAGGTATCTATTTTCTTGACCTAAATATAACACATCACAACAACAAACATAAATTTCAGATATATAGGAAACCCACCACTTCAGATGTTATAATAAACAATACATCATGCCACCCAAATCAGCATAAACTAGCTTTTTTCAAATCAGCACTTAACCGTATCAACAAGATTCAAGCTGATCCTACTGCAAAAATTAATGAAATCAATATATTAAAAACAATAGCATCAAACAATGCTTATGACCCAAGCATAATTGAAAAATTAGATAAAAACATTATATCTAACAAAGCAAAACTAGCAAGCCAGACCTCAGTAGCAGAAGAAACCAAATTCGTTTGTATGCCGTTTCTCGGCAATATCTCATACAAACTTGCTAAGCTATTCAAACCACATAATGTCAAAATAAGTTTTCACACTAACAACAAAATACAGAACAAAATAGTCCACAACACCAAAAGAGCCAGCACACCCTACCAAAAATCTGGTATATATAAATTAAGATGTGACAGCTGCTCCTGCTACTACATAGGGCAAACAGGTAGAAATTTTGAGATCCGATACAAAGAGCACACTGATGCACTTCGCCTAAACAACTTAAATAGATCCACTTTTGCTACCCATCTAGCAGATAATAAACATTCCATAACAGACATTAAAACTAACCTTCAAATCCTACACACTGTAGACAAGGGATTCAAGATGGATCTTCTCGAACAATTAGAGATTTTTACCCACAAACATAATTCCCCACATACCATTTTAAATGAGCAGACAGAACTGGCGAATAACTCCTTCTTTCAGAATTTTAAGGATTCTTTGAACTTAAAAAACTAAACAGTCATTCAGTAACAAAATGCCCCCCCCCACACACACACATAAAAGCTTGTACCACTTCTGCCCCCCCCCCCCCTTCAGCTCTTTTCTCTTTCCACATCACCCTCTCAACCCCCCCCCCCCTCCCACCGCCAACTCCTTTTCCACACCCTTACAAGTTCCAGCATTACTTATTATTTCAAGTTAACCATCAACCTCTCATCCCAGACATCATATGCCAAGATCAGCCAATGGAAGGAGCAAGAAATTAGCTGTCATAATACTCTCAATACCAATAATCTTAAATGTAACTGAAATATAATGTATAAAATCTAGTTTTATATACCTGTTAAATTGCACAGCTAATTTATAAATAAACATTTTACTAGTTTAAGCTAATTTACATTTATTTTCTATGTAATAAAGACAAATCTCTTGTTAGTGTGTGTGATGACTAATAATGCCTCTGGTCAACTTGAAATCTTTGATACTGTAGTTATATTGCAATCTTTGGCTTGTTTATAATGTGTAAATCCTGTATTCGTATCTGTGGCTAAGTGTGTTCAGCGATGTTTACGAAAAACGAGATATATGTTTCCAACAGTGCCTCATAAAAGTAATATACATCTAGTGAAAGTTTTAACTTGTGAAATTGTGAAAAACAAGACACAATGGTTTCAAAAATACGTCCTAAAAGAGATATATATATACCTGCAAAAAGATTTATTTGTAAGTAACACCTCAAAACGTAAATTAAACTGTAAATATTTCATGTAACTGTACCACATGTAGTGATTATTTGCTCTTATACGTTAAACATAAATTATGCTGTAAATATTTCGTGTTACTGTACCACATGTAGCGATTATTTGTTCTCGTTTCTGTCTAGCCACAGATACTCAACCACCCACACAATGGGTACAAAAAAGCACTAAATGTATACACCATCTGATGATGAGTTGCTAGGCAGCTCGAAACCGGTCATGGTTAAATAAAACACATCTACATAAAAGGCGACTGGTTGCAGTAATTTCTGAAAACCTGTTCACACCACAGTCGCAGTGCTCCACATCCACAATGGATAAAAGTCTTATTTTGCTACCTAGCCAGGTAAAAGGAACAATGAACAAATACAGGAAGTGCAAAGTGAAACTAATGAAAACTATTCTTGCCATCAAATTTAATAAGCAATGTATCTTAGAGAATGTAACTCCTAATTACATAAGAGTTGTAGTTAAAGACCAGAGTGAATCTGCACAAGCAGCCAAGAGAAAATGTGAAATTGTATGGATCAAAAATGAAATTAGATCACATTACAAACGAAAAGACTTGTTAAACAGGGACATCTACATGCTGCACTTAGAGTTAAGCAACTATCTCACTCTAAGCCAAATCACGGATTTCTTAGATCTAACCCAACTAAATGTGCATAAAGAGATGTTGAAAATTGCACATAAACAAAAAGAAAAGCTCTCACTCCTGATTGCCAAAAAATCCCCCATTCCACCAAATGAATGCCCTCCCGTGCAACATAAATTTTTGAGAGAGTAGTTAACACAACAAGCATTAATTTCAATAGCACAGAATTAAATTTGTTAAATAAGGGACTTAAACATAATATTGCCACAAAACTTGATTACAACAGTGTTAAAGACCTAATAACTAACACCAAAATAGCATGTATAACATCAAAACTAGATCAGAATGATCAAAATGCTCTAGCCCATGATGCAAACAAAATAATAAAGAAAACCATAGATGCACAAAGGCTCCATATTAATAAACACTGAAACAAATTAACAAAAAGCTAACAAACAGTAGTGCCCTTGTTGTTAAATCTGACAAAGGCAGCACAGCCGTGATAATATACGAGTCTGATTACATTAAGAAAACCCTAGAATTTTTCAAGAATAACAACATAACTGAGTTGAAATCTGACCCCACTCCCAAATACCAAGCTAAAATAAAAGACATGTTAAAAAATTGTAACTTTCTGCTGACATCCATTGAAGCCAAACAATGTGTTATAATGAACCCTACAGCACCAAAGCTTAGATCACAACCTAAAATTCATAAAGATGGACACCCGATACGCCCGATTGTGAATTCCATAAATAGCCCAGGGTACAAAGTGACTAAAAAACTGCATGAAATACTCAAGAAATATTATACATTCCCAACCAATTATTCCATAAAAAACACCTATGATTTGATTGACAGTATCAGAGAAATTTCCATTCCCAATGCAGCTAACTTTGCATCCCTTGATATTGTCAACCTGTACACAAACATACCTATAATAGACACACTTCGAATAATAAAAAATAACTTATTACAACATAAAAAGTTAAGTGACATGGAAATCTGTGAGCTGATGGATTTACTTGAATTAGTGCTGTCCCACAATTACTTCACCTTCAACAACAAAATATATATTCAACATGATGGTCTAGCAATGGGCAGTAGTCTAGCTGGCCTTCTTGCTGACATCTACATTAATGATCTTGAAATTAAATTCTTTAAAGCAAACCCAATAGAGACAGACAAGATCATTTATTATAAACGATATGTTGATGACACCCTGTTGTTATATGATGGGACAGCCACTGAAATTGAGGCCTTAGCTGGTAAACTTAATAAGGTTCACCCCAAAATACAGTTCACAGTAGAACACCAAACCCAAAAAGGTATCTATTTTCTTGACCTAAATATAACACATCACAACAACAAACATAAATTTCAGATATATAGGGGGAGGAACCCACCACTTCAGATGTTATAATAAACAATACATCATGCCACCCAAATCAGCATAAACTAGCTTTTTTCAAATCAGCACTTAACCGTATCAACAAGATTCAAGCTGATCCTACTGCAAAAATTAATGAAATCAATATATTAAAAACAATAGCATCAAACAATGCTTATGACCCAAGCATAATTGAAAAATTAGATAAAAACATTATATCTAACAAAGCAAAACTAGCAAGCCAGACCTCAGTAGCAGAAGAAACCAAATTCGTTTGTATGCCGTTTCTCGGCAATATCTCATACAAACTTGCTAAGCTATTCAAACCACATAATGTCAAAATAAGTTTTCACACTAACAACAAAATACAGAACAAAATAGTCCACAACACCAAAAGAGCCAGCACACCCTACCAAAAATCTGGTATATATAAATTAAGATGTGACAGCTGCTCCTGCTACTACATAGGGCAAACAGGTAGAAATTTTGAGATCCGATACAAAGAGCACACTGATGCACTTCGCCTAAACAACTTAAATAGATCCACTTTTGCTACCCATCTAGCAGATAATAAACATTCCATAACAGACATTAAAACTAACCTTCAAATCCTACACACTGTAGACAAGGGATTCAAGATGGATCTTCTCGAACAATTAGAGATTTTTACCCACAAACATAATTCCCCACATACCATTTTAAATGAGCAGACAGAACTGGCGAATAACTCCTTCTTTCAGAATTTTAAGGATTCTTTGAACTTAAAAAACTAAACAGTCATTCAGTAACAAAATGCCCCCCCCCCACACACACACATAAAAGCTTGTACCACTTCTGCCCCCCCCCCTTCAGCTCTTTTCTCTTTCCACATCACCCTCTCAACCCCCCCCCCCCCCCTCCCACCGCCAACTCCTTTTCCACACCCTTACAAGTTCCAGCATTACTTATATTTCAAGTTAACCATCAACCTCTCATCCCAGACATCATATGCCAAGATCAGCCAATGGAAGGAGCAAGAAATTAGCTGTCATAATACTCTCAATACCAATAATCTTAAATGTAACTGAAATATAATGTATAAAATCTAGTTTTATATACCTGTTAAATTGCACAGCTAATTTATAAATAAACATTTTACTAGTTTAAGCTAATTTACATTTATTTTCTATGTAATAAAGACAAATCTCTTGTTAGTGTGTGTGATGACTAATATCTGGTCAACTTGAAATCTTTGATACTGTAGTTATATTGCAATCTTTGGCTTGTTTATAATGTGTAAATCCTGTATTCGTATCTGTGGCTAAGTGTGTTCAGCGATGTTTACGAAAAACGAGATATATGTTTCCAACAGTGCCTCATAAAAGTAATATACATCTAGTGAAAGTTTTAACTTGTGAAATTGTGAAAAACAAGACACAATGGTTTCAAAAATACGTCCTAAAAGAGATATATATATACCTGCAAAAAGATTTATTTGTAAGTAACACCTCAAAACGTAAATTAAACTGTAAATATTTCATGTAACTGTACCACATGTAGTGATTATTTGCTCTTATACGTTAAACATAAATTATGCTGTAAATATTTCGTGTTACTGTACCACATGTAGCGATTATTTGTTCTCGTTTCTGTCTAGCCACAGATACTCAACCACCCACACAATGGGTACAAAAAAGCACTAAATGTATACACCATCTGATGATGAGTTGCTAGGCAGCTCGAAACCGGTCATGGTTAAATAAAACACATCTACATAAAAGGCGACTGGTTGCAGTAATTTCTGAAAACCTGTTCACACCACAGTCGCAGTGCTCCACATCCACAATGGATAAAAGTCTTGTATTACTATGAAATCAGGGAGAGAGAGGGAGGGAGGGAGGGAGGGAGGGAGGGAGGGAGGGAGGGAAACAGATATGATAAATTAGCTGGGGTGGCAATCATTAAAATAAAGGAGTTTTCACAAAAGTTCAGTCACCAACTTTCTCCTCTGAAAGCAAAAATATTTTTTTTACGCCAATCTGTATTGGGAGAAACTATCACAACAAAATAGGCAAAATCAGAGCTTGCCAGAAAGATGTAAATGTTTGTTTTTCCCCACACGTTACTTAAGAATGGAATGGTTGAGAAATAATCTTAAAGTGGCTCAATGAATTACGTGCCAAGCTCTTAGGCGAGAAATGCGGAGTATACACGTAGATGCAGATCTGGTGTTTAGGTGGCTCGTTTACAGCAAACGTCCATACCCCTCACAATCTGCATTACACGCATGAAAGTAAATTTCCTTTTTGGCCATTGTGTATATTAATCCCATTATTAATGAAAGAAGATATTAAAATCAGATTCTAATGGAAGTCTTTGTATACAGGGTGTAACTAAAGTCTATTTGCAGACTCTTAAGACAGTTTCTTTACACCAAAATAGGGAAAAAATGTTTAGTTAGCATGGGCAGTAAAAGGCACACCTTAAGAGCTATGAGCACTTGTTCAATAGGAGAGAGGTATTTCACAGTAGCAAAAATTAACAAGTGCTCATAGCTTTTAATATGTTTGGTATCTCCGCCCCGCCAGGCGGGCGACACCATACCTAGTATTTTCTAACTATTGGCACTGACTAGGCTATGTTTTATTTACTGTATGGGTCAGATTTGCGTTGGTCTATACCCAGGCACTCTGCACTGAGCATCAGTTGCTATTTAGCTGGTGGTTTATCTTTCTACCATTCTGTGGTGAAATTTGTGCAAGTAAGTGCATTCGTTTTCAATTTATCATCCTATACCTATAAAATAATTATTTTCACTGTAATTACACACAAAATTTACCTTCAACACGAAATAATTTCTTCTTACGTCCACACCCATTTTCAGACATTTCTATAAAAATATAATTTGTATGTAATTACACATAAAGTAATTATTTTTAAAGAGAAAGAACAATAAATTGAAAACAAATGCACAAGTTTCACCACAGTATGGTAGAAAGATAAACCAACAGTTAAATCACAACTGACGTTCACTGCAGTGTCCGGGCACTGACTGCAGCAAATCCAACGTGTACAGTAAACAAAACATACTGAAACTCCCTAGCAGATTATAACTTGTGTGCCGGATCGAGACTCTAACTTAGGACCTTTGCCTTTTGCGGACAAGTGTCCTACAACCTGAGCTACCCAAGCATGACTCATGACCCGTGCTGACAGCTTCAATTCTGTCAGTACCTCGTCTCCTGAAAACATACTGTAGACTAGACGGTGTCGATATTCAGAACACGCTAGGCATGGCATTAGCCACCTGGCATTCCCTGAGCTGCTGCGCCTGGCAGGTGTGGGGCACCGAACATGTTAAGGCATGTGTTTTGAAGCCCCCTGTTTACTAGACATTTTGTTCTTGTCTTGATGTAAGAAACCTGAACTCAAGTCTATAAAGAGAATTTAGTGACACCCTGTATATTGGCTATACTGGCTAAGCATTTGTGTTGAACTGAAAGATTAAATATCTGCAGAGATGTGAGTGCAATTTTTCTCGAAGATCTTGAAAGCACTGAATGAAATTCTTCTTCACTATATTGTTTTACTTTCTGAGGCTAAGTTTCGCATATAAATGATTATCATCACTGCAACTGTGGATAGACAAACTCCTGACATTTTGTTCTGGATCAACTGTTGTTGCCTCAATTACAATAAGATTGCAGTTACAGAAGCATTTACAATGCAGTTACAACAGTGTTTACAATATGGCAGACAATGATAATGAGGAAGTATTTTCATACATTTGAAAATTGTCACCATCAGTCTGTTACCATGCCCAGGAAAAGGAAACACCCTCTTTCAAACAATTTGCAAAAGGTACACTAAATCTTCTAAATATGTAACTTAAGATGTATTCATGTCATTCATACCCAACTTCACTCACACATAATCAATCCAAACATAAAACTTTTTCTACAGTTATTTCTAAAATTCTTCATTTAAATACAAATAATAAGACATTACTGTAATTAAAATAATTGAATGTTGTTGTTGTTGTGGTCTTCAGTCCTGAGACTGGTTTGATGCAGCTCTCCATGCTACTCTATCCTGTGCAAGCTTCTTCATCTCCCAGTACCTATTGCAACCTACATCCTTCTGAATCTGCTTAGTGTATTCATCTCTTGGTCTCCCTCTACGATTTTTACCCTCCAATACTAAATTTGAGATTCCTTGATGCCTCAGAACATGTCCTACCAACCAATCCCTTCTTCTGGTCAAGCTGTGCCACAAACTTCTCTTCTCCCCAATCCTATTCAATACTTCCTCATTAGTTATGTGATCTACCCATCTAATCTTCAGCATTCTTCTGTAGCACCACATTTCAAAAGCTTCTATTCTCTTCTTGTCCAAACTATTTATCGTCCATGTTTCACTTCCATACATGGCTACACTCCATACAAATACTTTCAGAAACGACTTCCTGACACTTAAATCTATACTCGATGTTAACAAATTTCTCTTCTTCAGAAACGCTTTCCTTGCCATTGCCAGTCTACATTTTATATCCTCTCTACTTCAACCATCATCAGTTATTTTGCTCCCCAAATAGCAAAACTCCTTTACTACTTTAAGTGTCTCATTTCCTAATCTAATTCCCTCAGCATCACCCGACTTAATTCGACTACATTCCATTATCCTCATTTTGCTTTAGTTGATGTTCATCTTATATCCTCCTTTCAAGACACTGTCCATTCCGTTCAACTGCTCTTCCAAGTCCTTTGCTGTCTCTGACAGAATTACAATGTCATCGGCAAACCTCAAAGTTTTTATTTCTTCTCCCTGGATTTTAATACCTACTCCGAATTTTTCTTTTGTTTCCTTTACTGCTTGCTCAATATACAGATTGAATAACATTGGGGAGAGGCTACAACCCTGTCTTACTCCCTTCCCAACAACTGCTTCCCTTTCATGTCCCTCGACTCTGATAACTGCCATCTGGTTTCTGTACAAATTGTAAATAGCCTTTCGCTCCCTGTATTTTACCCCTACCACCTTTAGAATTTGAAAGAGAGTTTTCCAGTCAACATTGTCAAAAGCTTTCTCTAAGTCTACAAATGCTAGAAACGTAGGTTTGCCTTTCCTTAATCTTTCTTCTAAGATAAGTCGTAAAGTCAGTATTGCCTCACGTGTTCCAGTATTTCTACGGAATCTAAGCTGATCTTCCCCGAGGTCGGCTTCTACCAGTTTTTCCATTCATCTGTAAAGAATTCGTGGTAGTATTTTGCAGCTGTGGCTTATTGAACTGATTGTTCGGTAATTTTCACATCTGTCAACACCTGCTTTCTTTGGGATTGGAATTATTATATTCTTCTTGAAGTCTGAGGATATTTCGCCTGTTTCATACATCTTGCTCACCAGATGGTAGAGTTTTGTCATGACTGGCTCTCCCAAGGCCATCAGTAGTTCTAATGGAATGTTGTCTACTCCCGGGGCCTTGTTTCGACTCAGGTCTTTCAGTGCTCTGTCAAACTCTTCACGCAGTATTGTATCTCCCATTTCATCTTCATCTACATCCTCTTCCATTTCCATAATATTGTCCTCAAGTACATCGCCCTTGTATAGACCCTCTATATACACCTTCCACATTTCTGCTTTCTCTTCTTTGCTTAGATCTGGGTTTCCATCTGAGCTCTTGATGTTCATACAAGTGGCTCTCTTATCTCCAAAGGTCTCTTTAATTTTCCTGTAGGCAGTATCTATCTTACCCCTAGTGAGATAAGGCTCTACATCTTTACATTTGGCCTCTAGCCAGCCCTGCTTAGCCATTTTGCATTTCCTGTCGATCTCATTTTTGAGACGTTTGTATTCCTTTTTGCCTGCTTCATTTACTGCATTTTTATATTTTCTCCTTTCATCAATTAAATTCAATATTTCCTCTGTTACCCAAGGATTTCTACTAGCCCTCGTCTTTTTACCTACTTGATCCTCTGCTGCCTTCACTATTTCATCCCTCAAAGCTACCCATTCTTCTTCTACTGTATTTCTTTCCCCC
This sequence comes from Schistocerca nitens, assembly GCF_023898315.1. Taxonomy (NCBI): domain Eukaryota; kingdom Metazoa; phylum Arthropoda; class Insecta; order Orthoptera; family Acrididae; genus Schistocerca; species Schistocerca nitens. Next base: position 922,298,621 of record NC_064617.1, on the reverse strand, counting down.
ATTCCTGTCAATTGTTCCCTTATGCTCTCCCTGAAACTCTCTACAACCTCTGGTTTAGTCAGTTTATCCAGGTCCCATCTCCTTAAGTTCCCACCTTGTTGCAGTTTCTTCAGTTTTAATCTACAGGTCATAACCAATAGATTGACCGTCCACATCTGCTCCTGGAAATGTCTTACAATGTAAAACCTGGTTCCTAAATCTCTGTCTTACCATTACATAATCTATCTGATACCTTTTAGTATCTCCAGGGTTCTTCCATGTATACAACCTTCTTTCATGATTCTTAAACCAAGTGTTAGCTATGATTAAGTTGTGCTCTGTGCAAAATTCTATCAGGCGGCTTCCTCTTTCATTTCTTAGCCCCAATCCATATTCACCTACTACGTTTCCTTCTCTCCATTTTCCTACTACCGAATTCCAGTCACCCATGACTATGAAATTTTCATCACCCTTCACTATCTGAATAATTTCTTTTATTTCATCATACATTTCTTCGTCATCTGCAGAGCTAGTTGGCATATAAACTTGTACTACTGTAGTGGGTGTGGGCTTCGTATCTATCTTTGCCACAATAATGCGTTCACTATGCTGTTTATAGTAGCTTACCCGCATTCCTATTCATTATTAAACCTACTCCTGCATTACCCCTAATTGAATTTGTATTTATAACCCTGTAGTCACCTGACCAGAAGTCTTGTTCCTCCTGCCACCGAACTTCACTAATTTCCACTATATCTAACTTTAACCTATCCATTTCCCTTTTTAAATTTTCTAACCTACCTGCCTGATTAAGTGATCTGACATTCCACGCTCCGATCCGTAGAACGCCAGTTTTCTTTCTCCTGATAACGACATCCTCTTGAGTAGTCCCCGCCCGGAGATCCGAATGGGGGACTATTTTACCCAAGAGGACGCCATCATCATTTAATCATACAGTAAAGCTGCATGCCCTCGGGAAAAATTATGGCCGTAGTTTCCCCTTGCTTTCAGCCGTTCGCAGTACCAGCACAGCAAGGCCGTTTTGGTTATTGTTACAAGGCCAGATCAGTCAATCATCCAGACTGTTGCCCTTGCAACTACTGAAAAGGCTGCTGCCCCTCTTCAGGAACCACACGTTTGTCTGGCCTCTCAACAGATACCCCTCCGTTGTGGTTGCACCTACGGTACGGCTATCTGTGTCGCTGAGGCACGCAAGCCTCCCCACCAATGGCAAGGTCCATGGTTCATGGGGGGAATGTAGGACTCTTAATTCACTGATTGCTGTACAGATTGTACAGTAACCCTTTAATCAGGGCAATAGCAGTTTATTTCTTTCCTCGATGCTTTGCTTTACCTGTAGATTGTTTCAAATTCTCTAAACAAATCTAGCAAGCCCTTTTTGGGCACTCCAACTCGCTTGTAGCCAACTGTTGTTAGTTGCACTAGGAACAAATTTCTTGTGCCAGTATTTTGCCTTTCTGGAACAGCTCTTCAGCAATTTCTGTTCAGCTATTTCTCCTTCAGCCAACGATATATTTGTAACTGAATTACAGAACACATCAATATCTATGAACACATCTCACAACAATGTGAACACACAATAGCTCAATCAGTCGCAGCAGCAGCAACTCTTATGTTTGCTACTTCTATTGAAGTAATTCTATGAAGTGATAATAGATGGTAGCACCTCTCAATGGAGAGGTAGTGAGACGTCCGCACACTGTTCTACAATACCCGTTCAGTTTTCGAGTGCTAGGAGGGTCGCGTGTCATCTAACATCACAGCCCAAGACATACTAGGTCATGGTCACCAAATTATTAACTACGGATACGTTGTTGCTATGGTATCAGTGAAATACAAGGTAGCTACGGAATATATGTAATAATTCACTTAAAGAAGGAGTGCAATATGTTATTTATGCTTTAATACATGTCATAAAACATAAAATGAAGAGTCACAAATTGGTTTACAGAATTATGATCATACCACAAATAGAAACTTCCAAGTCAACTATGTTCTGACACAACTCCTTATTTTCAATGGCTCTGTAACATGCTGCCCAACTCATGTCCCACAAATAGCATAAATATGTGATGTTTAAAGCTTTCCCAGCGTACTGATTGTTCAACAAAAACATGGGAGAACTGCCGGATATCAGTAACGTCCTGCCACAATATTTCGGCGCCGAGTCTTCTGGCCATCTTCAGATGAGTACCACTGTAGTAGTACTGGCGAGTACGCACTGAGCTCCGCTATATAAAGCCACACTGAGGTAACATTGCACTTGCACAGCTCAGCGTGCGCGTTCGTAACTCCAATTAGGTGTTGAGTCCACAAGAGGCACCTTTGTGAAAAGTGAAACCACATCAAGACTGACCAGTAAGTCGTTACTTTGCAGTTGTAGTGACTGAAGTCAGCTGACAAAATCATTAGAATTCTTTGTGATGTGCACACTTGCCTATCATTGGTTTGAGCAAAGATGCCAAGAATTTTGCTAGGTCATAGGTGGCTGCTCCAATGTTACTCACAATTGGACGTAATGGCACATTTTCCTTGTGGATCTTAGGCAGTCCATATAGCCTAGGTGGAGCTGAACTGTTTGGTTTCAGTCTCTTGATGACCTCCTTCGGTAGATAACTATTTAATAAAAGTTCTGCTGTTTTTTGCACCACTCGGCTCGTGCAATGTCACCTCAGTGTGGCTTTAAATAGCGGAGGTCAGCGTGTACTCCCACAGTACTACCAAAGTGGTACTCACCTGAAGATGGCCAGAAGACTGTGCCGAAATATCGTGTCAGGATGTTACTGATATCCAGCATTTCTTCCGTGTTTTTATGGAACAGCATAAATATGTACTGAAATACTCTTGATTTTACCAGAAGTTTATAACCACCATCAATGTGTAAATTTAACCGTATAATGAACAACACATGCCATTTAAATGCAAGTGCTGTCATAAGAAACGGGTTATGTCATGAATACATGATACTGAAAATGACTGTCATTCTTCCTAATGAATTATTTTTCGAGGTACCAATGCTTCAGAATTCTTCTGATGACTTTCGACGGTTTACAGAGTAAGTGGGGCAAATTACTGAGCCCTGAAATATTTGCAATTTCTTTCCGACACTTGCCTGTGCTATTGAGTCCAGAAATATTTGCGATTTCTTTCTGACACTCGCCTGTGCCTTTACTATGTAATCCACATAATCAGCAAATGGCCAGGTTTTAAACGGTTGAGAATTACACTCTCAACTCTTGCTCAATAACAGCGGTTTTCCACTGTGGAATTCGCTCCCTCTAGAGTTTACCTTCACTATCTGAGATAGTCAAGGCAATGGAAGAAAGAGACAGGGAACCAATTTGAACTTTCGTGAGAACATTGAATTAATGGATACAACAAGCCAATACCAAGACATAAAGAGGATCAGTAACTTGTGTCAATGCAATGCTAAGTTACCGGAATATGGTGCAAGTCTGTGAGTGATGCTGACGAGACCATATACCCAAAAGGGTAGAAAAACATTTGTCATCTGGTACAAATGAGCATTATGATCTTACTAGTGAATGTTTACGTTAAGCTGCAATTACAACTGCGTAAAACAGTGATACATGTAGGGCACATTTGTTCTTTCAGAGTTGCATTGGGTTTGTTGTCACATGAGATGGTGGAACTTTCTTGGCAGGGGAGAGACACTATCACACAAACCACACAAGTGTCCGTTGAATGCGAAGGTAGTAGTATATTGAGATGTATCAGTTTCATGTGTATTTATGTCATCAAGTGGAATGCAATTTCACTATTCTATGTCTGGACTAGGCCCAGAAGATGTGTTACCTTCCGAACGATCTGTCACACGGATGCTATTCTGGATACTTTTTACAATAGTTACTTCCTTGTATGGTCGTCTTTCTTAAATTATCTTAATGCAGTGGACCTGCTACACAATGCTACTAATTCTTCTCATATAACTTCTTTTCTATCTAAACGGGATTGACGGCTGTAAGAGAGCTCTGAGGTATGCAAGCTACTAAATGACGTAAACATCTGTATTCTGTATTTTGTTGCTCCAATATAACAGTTACAACACATCTCTTATTACTTTTTACATTACCCTCTGAGGAGACTCTTCGCACTGACAACAGAACAGAATCAAATGACATTTCTATTAAGCTGTTTTCTCACGTGCTATCAGCAGCACCTCTTGGTCTCCTAAAAAACATTGCCTAGTTGTGACACCAAAGTGTAAGTGACCCATTCACAGCTGGTGGAGAAGCTGGATCACCATTGTGCCTTGATGATGTCCTGCACTCGCAAATCTCACTGACTCTGCACATTCACCAAACCAGCGTATGCACAGTGGACAGTTCTCTACATACTAACAATCTAAACAATATTTGTACAAAAAATCTTTCATGTGATTGCAAGAAAGAGATGGAGCCAAGTGAAAGATGTTGTACACTAATTCCATCTACCGTGACAGTGACAAAATAATTTGCTTGCTACACTTTTTATTTTCACTGATATGTTAACATATTACAACATCCTTCAGGGATGAGTATCAGCTTCCTTTCCTTTAACCACCAGGTAACTGATGTCACTAACATGTACTTTGGTTCACATTACAAACAATCCTCTAGCTTTTAGTCATTAGTCTGTAAGTCAATAGTCCCTCACTGTGCACTGTATGTATCTGATTGTAAGTACTTCTGTACTTAGTGGCATACATATAACATACTTAACACCTTGTGCTGTCTAATATCCCCTATAAAGATATACAAAGGTCAATCATTATTCATAAGAGAGGAGGAAAAATAGAAAATCATACATACAAAAGGACATTTGCAATATAAGGGAAGGATAGAGTGCTACTCACTGTAAAGATGACACACTGAGTTGTAGACTGGCATAATGAAGACTGTTGCACAATAACTTTCAGCCAAAGCCTTCTTCAGAAAAGGAAACACACACACACACACACACACACACACACACACACACGAGTACCATATTTCTGGCAGCTCAAACCAGAATGCAACTTTCACATAGAACGGAGGGTACAGGTGTGGGGGCAGGGTGGAGGAGAGGAGAGTACTGTTTGGCAGTGTGTGCAGGGACTTGAATGCTAACAGACACAGTATCGGTAGGTTGTGTGGCAGGTAGGTGCCAAAGCAGGGGAGGGGAGGATTGAGGGGGGGGGGAGAGGAGAGGACGGGGAGAAACGACCAGTTGCGTTAGCAGAAGGCAGCACACAATGAGGTTGAGAGGACGGGAATAGGGAGGAGGCGATAGGTCAGAGGGAGTGGAAACAGTTGTGTGGAGGGTTTGGAGACAGCAGGTTATTGTAAGTGTGGCGGGAGAAGATTTCAATAGCTGGTTCACTACCCCAAGCCATCTGGATCCTCCCATCACCAGCTTTTCTGAACTGTGCAGATGAAAGTTATCTTTGCAACACATCCTCTGCTTCCAAAATTATCCCAACCTCAACCTATGGTAACCAGTGTCCACACACCCTCCACCCAACAGTTACCACCACCTCTGTCCTATCACCACCTTCCTATTCTCATCCACTCTGAGTGCCGCCTTCTGGCAACACACCTGTCTATCTTTCCCGTTCCCCACACTCTCCTCTCCTGTTTTGCTTCACAATTCCCCCTCCCTGAACACAGCCACCCAACATTGTTGGCAGTCCAGTCCCTGTATGCTTCATCAGATGGCGCACTTCTCTCCCTACACTCATACTCTACTATCACTTTCCCTTCCCCAACCTCTCCAGATTGCTGCTTTCATTCTATATGGAAGCTGCATCCAGTCCAAGATGGCTGTTGCGTGTGTGTGTGTGTGTGTGTGTGTGTGTGTGTGTGTGTGTGTGTGTGGTTTTCTGAAGAAGGCTTTGGCCTAAAGCCAATGTGTAAGTGTCTTTTTGTTGTGACCGTCGACAATTCAACGTGCCATCTTTATGTTGAGTAGCAACCTATCTTTTTCTGATATTGTTGATATTCCAACCTGGATTTCCATTGTTTGAAAAGGACACCTGTGTTACTCAAAATTTATAATCGTTATTCGCTAACCAATGTTCTTCATACACAAATAACATGCAGTAATAGACTGATTTAATATAATAGTTGATGACATAGAAATTGCTTCATGGACAGCTAAATATGAAGTAACAAAGCAATCAACTGTGACCACCGATGGGACATGTCAAATTCACGAAGGGTGCTAATTCTTCGGGGGGGGGGGGGGGGGGGGGGGGCGGCGGCAAATGTTATAGGAGGCCTTTTGCCTCCTTTTGCCTAAATAACATTAGTATCAGTTAATCTCATTTCGTCCAAGGTAAATCTCTCCTAGCAATGGTGCAATCCCATATAAAGCATTTTTTACGAATCACTAACATAAATCTTTAATGTATTTTCTACCATTTAACATCCAATTCTACTAAAGTAAATACTAGATTTAATATGCAGCAACACCTCAGTGCCTGCGAAACATCTGTACAATGTTAAAGAATATGCTTTGCTGCTGAACCAGCAATTATATTTAACAGTAGATTTTTTGGTCTCGGCAGATGAAAACATGAAATCATAACAACATTAATTATGTTATGTAAATACGTAAACTTTTCAATCAAATTCTTAGTTTAAAAACCAATAATAATAAATTAATGTTAACTTCACCTCAGATAAGTCGTTCAAGAGACCGGTAATGTAAGGCACATCACACGCATAATGATATTTTGATGGAAAAAGCAACAACAACATGATAACCTCCTCCAGGGCCAGGAGAATAGATACATCTTACAACTGTACATTTCATCTTTTTCCTAAATAAATGCTGTTCATATATGTGTGAAGCAGTATGTATTTCACTACTGAGAAACCTTCATCATTCAACTGATTGTAATTGACATAATACATTACACAAAAAGAATTCATTGCTTAATACTCGGCTCAGATATTCATTAATGTTCATATACTCGTTAGAATAATGGCTACAAATAATAAACCTTCGCTAGTAGTCAAACTTCCCTGATGCATATAGCATTCAGTCCTTAAATTCTCCTCTGAATAATCATTACTGAATATATACTTTCCATACTTGGGCTTATGATCATTATAGCCTCGAGTATAATCGCTAAGACATAGAAGTTCTCTCTTAAGGGGAGCCGGAACGATCCATGTCCTCCACGTTAATTTTAGCAAATAGAAGGAACATTTTTTTCTAAAACCATTAAACATATTGCTCTGAAATTTGGACTACAAAGTTATAATGCCATGATAAGAAATATTTACTGGTTTTTGTTCTACATTTCTTTAAACAGATGGTTATTTTTCTCTAAAATTTTGCACTTTTTCTTCTACAACTCTTGAATTATACAATTTTTTTTTTACAATTTGTTATAAAAATGAAGGAAAAGAAGGAAACAATACTATGTATAAATTTCATTGATATACTATTAGCAGTTTTTGAGAAAATGTTCCTCAAAGATGTAAATTTTAAAGTTACGGGAAATGGCTTACAAAATTTTTAATACATTCCACTCCATATGATGGATTATCTCTCCTCTTCTTTTTCCAGTGTTAGTTTCCTTTTCACTGGTCTTTTCTTCGCTTTTGCTGCATGTTGTAGGCTTTTGTCTCTTCTTCCTGCACCTCTTAGTCTTTCTTCATCAATTAGGTGCATTGTGGAAATGGTGTTGTGTCCTGGTTGGAAACCTAAGCGTTTCAGCGCATCACATTTGATAATGTTTCCTTCATTGTATGTTGCCACTGCATCATAAACTCAAAAATGCAATGTTTTTATCTGTACAAACACTCTTTTGGGAATCCTAATCCAAATTAAATTATTTACACTTGCATTTGGATTTTGTGTTTTCGCGTGTAAACACTTTTCCAATAAACTTGGCTGTGATAAATCTCTGAATATGGGTGTAATTACATCAATTACAGCATCTGACAAACTGTTTTTATGTGCATTGCTTCATCTGCCAATCTTCCTCTTCCTCCAAGGGTCTTACCTTCACTAAGCTTCTGGGATCCTAATGTCTGCTTTAGTGTGCGCAAGCGAGTTCCCCATGTGCTTCTGCACATGTCCAATGCACTCATGTTTTTTAATGTGAATTTCATTGCCATAAGGTTTGAGTTCCTCTACAGCTTTATATCCCTTAGAATCACCATCTCCTAGATAGATAGTGTATCGTACATTATACTACTCCTGTGATCTGGAACAAATTGCTTTCACTCCCTCTACTTCCATCGCTCCACTCGTGCCGTGAAAATTTGCTTCACAACTTTTACTATGTTCGTCCTTAGTATTGCTCTTACATCTACAATGTTTTGAGAGAATAGCAACATCAACTACTTTGCAACTGTCTCCACTGGTAGCTGTCACAACTCCATTTAGAGATTTATGACCGCTACGTTGCCATGATCCATCTAAAGCAACAGTTAAATCTCTACAATTACCATTATCTATGACAGCTTCTTCAACTGCTTTCTTCATTGTTGCTTGAGCAATATCTTCAGAAGAAGATCCCACCAATTCATTATAAAATCCAGACTTGGTTGGTTGTTTTGGCAAGTTCATAATTCCACGTAACATTGTCTCTGCAGCACTGCCCTTGCAAATGCAACGCAAGCCATACACTAGCCTAACATTTATATCAAACACCTTCTTTCCACTATTACCACTATAAGGAATACTGTTAGAAATAGAAAACAAAACTTCTGCAGCACATTTGTTAGACTTCAATAACATTTTACATGCCAAACCAATGTGTGAAGTTATTTTCAATTCCAGTCCTCTTTCTTTGCAAACTTGGCAAAACACGTTATGTTTCAAAATATTAGAGAGCAAATAAATATTAATTATTTCATTCACACCATTACTGTCACTTTCATAGTTTTCAAATTTTTCTTTGCTGTCACAAAGTTTCTTGCTGGAAGAAGTTCTATCACATTCATTTGGAGTAGTCGGTGTAGCAGCCTGAGCAGCATCTTCCTTCGAAACAACAAAAGATTTCTTCTTCCACTCATTGTGCCTTTTCTTAAACAGTCGATTGCTGAAAAGGGGCATATTGATATCCACAAACCAAATATGTAAAACAGGTACGAACAAAATTCGTCAAATACGCAAAACTGAACAGCTAAACAACACAAAGCAAACTCCACAAGTCAACAGACACAGTACAGTGTTTATGTTTACTGATATGAACTGACACGTCACAGAGATAAAGCCATACAACGTTGGAAAACAAAACACTGTCTTAATTCCGCAAAGATACTCTGCTTGCAGCCAGTGAGAGTCGTCATCAGAGGTGACACACCAAGTTGCTACAACCGTTTACGTGGCGCGTCAACTTTGCAGCGATAAAAGACACACTAAGAACTCACTTAGAGGGGTGAAACTTGATTTGTTTTCTTCAGAAAACTTTAAATAATTTTATAATAATAATAAAAAAAGACCAATTTTCATCGTTCCGGCTCCCCTTAAACATTACTTCCTGTCAAACTTTTAACAAAAAAGTTAATTTTAGTGGAGCCCACCTAACCCCTGGCTAACAATTTCTTAAAAATGCCACTATAGTTGTTCTTCCAAATTACTTAAAGCAATTGGGTCACTAGTTACTGCAACCAATTCTCTGCTTTGTTCTGATGCATCCACTTAATTTCGCGTGTCTGAGATTTGATTTTCTAATGTCTTAAATTTGTTGTGTACCTCTATAAATCACACATTTATATTGTTTCTCATCGGGTTATGTCATTTATTCAGTTCAGAATGTAGTTTCTTAGGGCTGAAAGAGACTTTTGAAGTATTCAAGCTACTAAATGATGTAAACATCTTTCAACAGCTCTTCTGTATTTTGTTTCTCTGATATAACAATTAAAAAGTTGGATGAACACATCTTTTCTTACTCACAAGGGACCCTACCCATCGCACCCCCCCTCAGATTTAGTTATAAGTTGGCACAGTGGTTAGGCCTTGAAAAACAGAACACAGATCAATCAAGAAAACAGGAAGAAGTTGTGTGGAACTATGAAAAAAATAAGCAAAATATACAAACTGAGTAGTCCATGCGCAAGATAGGCAACGTCAAGGATAGTGTGAGCTCAGGAGCGCTGTGGTCCCGCGGTTAGTGTGAGCAGCTGCGGAACGAGAGGTCCTTGGTTCAAGTCTTCCCTCAAGTGAAAAGTTCAGTTTCTTATTTTCAGACCATTATTATCTGTCCGTCTGTCTGTTGCGAGGTAACTGCGCCGTAGTATGGGGACGCTACACCTAAACAAACATCGAAACACACGACGTCAGTTGACTACAGCGCACCGAAGAGAGAGTATTCCTGCTAACAAGGCTCCCTGGCTGGCAGTTGACTGTTTGCTACTTTGGACGAGAGTGCATTAAATACGTGAGATGTATTCCGTGGGCAATAAGAATCCAGCAAATATAGCTCGCGACTTCAATAACAAGGTCACGATTGTTGAACATTTGTATGATTATTTCCTACATTTGTTGATAAACAGTACGTGTGGTGATGACGATACCTTGCTGACTGCTGCAGGGCTGTATGTACCAGATGATGAGATTGTTGACGATCCATACATGTGACTTCAATCTGATGGTATTTCTTTGGGTTACATGAAGGAAATGCTCCAATACAGGTTAATGTCCAAACCAATTACAAGACGCAAATATAGATTATGGAGTGAAGTAACAAATTTAAGAAATTTAAAGGAATGGAGGAAAAAAGCACAATTAAATATTGCAAAGAAGTTGTGGAACGAGGTGGAATACGAAGACAGAAGTTCAGTGAACTTGAAAACCATGTATACCGACAATTTATTAAAGTCAGAAATGAATTGAGTGCAGTGCATGATACAGACCTACAGATTTGGGGATTGCATTACGCTAAACAAATTGGCCTGGACTTCAGGCTTCATCTCACTGGCTTGTCACGTTCAAAAGAAAATACAAAATTACGAGCAGGAAGATTACGAAATATGTAAGCAAGAACTACGCGAAGAAACTGGAGGAACTTTTAGAGTGTTCCAAGATGTTTGTTACAGAAACTAACGTCAGATTCCAACAGTATGAAGATGCATATATTATCAACACAGATCAGTTCAGTTTTAACTATGAAATGAAATCGACCCGCACATTATCGTTAGTTGGAGAAGGCGACACGGAATGTACTGTAGACCAGCTGCATGCCACTTCACATAGTTATACCATACAATATGCTCTGAACAAAGCAGGATTTCTTTTATCTACATTTGATTTATGTTTGCAGGAAAAAAATGGTGTATTTGGACAGCAAGTTCAGCAACCGGTGAATAGGGTACTTGCGCAAACGCCGAATGTCATTGTGAATTGCAGTGCGTCAGGAAAAATGGAGAAAAGACTAGTGAAAGACTTTAATGAACGTGTGATTGCTCCTTACGCGGACAAAGATTTTGCCTTACTCTTTGATAGCTATACAGGACAAAAGGATCAGGCATTGTACAATTTTAGTGTGGGAGTAGACGTGATTACCATTCCTGCATGTTGTACACCTCTTGTGCAACCATTAGATGTGTGTGATTTTCGGCAAGTGAAATACTTTGTGAAAAGATTCTATGATTTTGCGAAGCTGCACAGGTACACAGAGCAGCATTGCTTATGTGATGGTATGTCAATTACCAAAGTTCAGGCACTCACACATAGTCGACTTTGCTCTCCAACATTCCAGGACATGTTCTGATATGCTTGGACATATGCAGGATTTGACGGTCTACACACGGAAGAAATCTGAAAACGTTAAAAATACATGTTTTGATAGAGCACAGGGAAAACTGTGTGACTGTGAAACTGTTGCATTCATTTGTTGCAATTTATGTGACAAACTCTTATGTTTTCATCACTTTTTTGGGAGTGATTATCACATCCACAAGAAAAGGTAAAAACGGGCAAGGTAGAAGACTCTTTTTACCCATTCCTCAAGTGTACAAGTTAGGTGGGTCGACAACATATTCCTGTCATGTGACGCACATGCCGTCACCACTGTAGTATAGAATATATCAGACGTGTTTTCCTGTGGAGGAATCGGTTGTACTATGACCTTGCGATCAAATGTTTTCAGTTCCCACTGGAGAGGCACGTCCTCTTGTCTACTAATTGCACGGTTTTGCGGTGAGGTCGCAAAACACAGACACTAAACTTATTACAGTGAACATACGTCAATGAACGAACGGACAGATCATACCTTTGCGAAAATAAAGAAAGTAAACTTTTCACTCAAGTGAAGACTTGAACCAAGAACCTCTCGTTCTGTAGCTGCTCACGCTAACCATGGGACCACGGCGCTCCTGAGCTCACACTATCCTTGATGTTGCCTATCTTGCACATGGACTACTCAGTTTGTATATTTTGCTTATTTTTTTCATAGTTCCACACAACTTCTTCCTGTTTTCTCGATTGATCTGTGTTCAGTTTTTCAAGGCCTATCCACTTTGCCAACTTATAACTAAATCTGAGGGGGGTGCAATGGGGAGCTTCCCTTGTCAGTACATCAGAACATCTCCAAACAGGCTCTTAGAACAGAAAAGAATAAGAACAGAATAGAATTGAATGACATTTCTATCAAGTTTTCCTCAACTGTTTTCTAGGCCACTGCCCTGTCGGGACCATCTCTTGTTCTCTGGCTTCCAAAACACTGCGAAGTCACGACACCGAACCTTTCACAGCATGTGGAGACGCTCAATCGCTCGCATGCCTTGGTAACGTTCGGTGCTTGTGTGTGCTGCTCCAGTACTATACACCCATCAAACCAATGCACGCACAGTGGAAGGTTCTCATCATACTACCTAAACAATGTTTTTACACTAACCCCTTTCATTGCAAGGAAGAAATGCAATGTTTTTTTTTTTTTTTTTTTTTTTTTTTTTTTCTTCCCTGTATGAACATGTCACATCACACGATGATAAGGCATGCCAGAGGACAGGATTAACAGTTTCTTATATAAGTTTGGGGAATAGTGTGAGGTGTTAACCACAGAAGATGGACTTGAGGAAGGGAGGGAGAGTGACTACTGTGTCCTTTCTCCAGGTAACATCACCAGCAAGGATGACATTGTGGTGTATCATAATAATCTTGGCAGTGCTGCGCCTCTGCTGTTGCAATGATGTGAACTAGCATACAAGATGTGGGAAGTGAGAAATGTAGTAAGAGGCTGGAAGTAGTGTCCTCAGAATCAATCCTTGAGGTTGAGAAGAAGTAGGTATTAGATGAGATATACAGATAACACTGAGAATTCAATTCACGGCAGGTGAAGGGGCTGGAGGAAGGTAATAAGGCTCTAATAGAATGGCACTCCACACAGCCAATGAACCTAGAGCAGGGAGTGTTGAACAGCGAGCTAATGACAGAATGAACAGTTTATGTAAAAAAACAGCTACCACTATGGAGAACTGGCATTTAAGGAACAAGTCACTACATGCCCACCTCAAGTGATTCAGACTACACCAGGAGAATGTGAGGCACAGAAATGGAAAAATGCCTGTGAGAGTTCTTGGCACTGCACCCATATTTTCAGAGCGCAGGAATGCAGCATTATATTCCATGTACCAACCAATAGTAGTTACCGCAAGCTGCTATGAGAGGGATCAACCTAAGGGTATGGGCAATTGGGAGATATGTGGCAATGGTATATTAATGAACAGCACCATCTTCCGTCATTTCGAGCCCAAATTTTCATCTCCCACCTACCGCAGTAGTAGCTGGAACTGTTAATATTACTTGTTCTTAGGTTTACTGGACGCACAAACATCTAGATGTGCTCCCTTCCCAAAATCTCACCTACCACAATAGTACTACATAACCTAATCTCCTTATCTCTCTGGACGAGCTTTTAACATCACAGACAGGATGCATCAGTGCAGAGGAAATGCTTCACCATCTGCAGCAATACTGTAGTGATCACCACCACAGAGTTGTGGCTGTAAGTGTTTCAGCCTCAGACACGATCTTGGTTTTGACTTTTGTTTGATGCAGGCTATATGTGTCTAAGGCACAGAACTGTCTGCTCACCTGAACCCATTTTACAACAAATACTGAATGAGTGAGTCACCATTTACAAGTAGTTCGGTAATTTCCAAGAACCTTTGGATAACAAAGTTGTACCCTCACTGCGAGCTATATATATATTGTTGAGGCGGGGAGTCTTGGATATTGTTTTGTACCTTGACAACGGAACATCGAATAACATTGTTTCCAAATTAAATCATGGGAGGAAGTAAGTGGATCAATGTTTGTTGATATATCAAATGTGCAACTATATTAATAAACACTGATCCGTCCACCTTCTCCCTTGATTTTGTTGAAAAAGATTGATTCCACTTACTCAGTGTGCCTCGACAGTCGGGCATTCAAAACATATCGCTTGTGGCGAAGGCACGACTTCAATACCCAAGCCTTCTTGGACATCAACTGTAGTTCTTACATATACAGTCAATGAAACCCCTAAAGGAATGTACTTACAAGGGACTTTATAAGTAGTAAGACACTTTTTTTCTCAGCCAGTTTCAGTTGAGAAAAAAAATGTGGAATTTGTAGTGGGACATCATGGAATATTTCTGCTTCAGCCTCTACAGCTTGAGAGAGCTGTGACTGAGTTTCTTTTTTGGACAATCAGAGTACTGTAAATATTCACTGGTGCATTCAGAATGTCTGCAGAGACCGGGCAGTGAAAAAAAAAAGGCAGTGAGTCTCTGAACAAGGTGTTTGTCATCATCGCAACAAGGCTGTGCAAATCTATTTTATCTCCTGTGTGTTGGCCAGCCACACAGACCATTGACTCCTGAAATGTTGAAACATGCAGACACTCTCATTCAAGGTGACTGATGGATCACAATCAAACACATTGCTGCACAACTGTTCGTCTCTATTGGCAGTGCTGACATTCTTCCGCCAGTCGGGATACACAAAGGTTTGTACCTGCTGGGTTCCTCCTTGCCTAAAAGAAGACCACAAAGAGCAATGGAGGATCATTTGTGAGGAACTGCTGATTGTGACAATTTTTTCTCAAACCTTGTCACCAGCGATGAAACACGGTTTTATCACTTTGAAGCAGAAACAAAACAGCAGCACATGGAGTGGTGCCACACCATCTCTCCTCCAGTGAAGAAGTTCAAACCTGTAACCTCACCCAGTAAAGTCGTGGAAACTGTCTTCTCAGACACTGAAGGGTTCTGTTTGATGTCCTCCCTCCTGGTGCATTGATCAACTCTTAAGTGTATTGTGCTACACTTGGAAATGAAAGAAACTACTTCATCGTGTTCATCGGCACAAAAATACGATCATGCTACTACTCCTCCTTGACAATGCAAGGCCTAGCACAAGTTTGTGAATCTGAAAGGAGCTCACAAAACTTCAATGGACTGTTCTTCCACATCCACCCTACAGTCTGGATCTTGCACCTTCTGACACCCAACTCTTTGACCTAATGATGGATGCACTCCAAGGGAAGCAGTACATGTAAGACAGGAAGGTAAATGATGCAGCGAGATGTTAGCTCTGATGTCAACCAGTGTGGCCATCACCCTGAATGGAGATTATGTTGAAAAATAGGGTTTTGTAATCAAAAGAGTGGGGAATAATTTTTGTATTGGAATCTGAATAAAACCAGCCTCCTTTCAGAAAAAAAAGTGTTGCATTACTTATTAAATGCACCCCTATCTCTCAAAATGTAAGATGTGCTTCCAAGTTATCTTCAGATGTATTGACAGTCTGCAATTTGGTGGACTGGATCTTCTAAAGATTAGGGCGGAGGAGATGCTGCTCCTCCACAGCCTCTTTCTCTTGGTGGCTGAAAACAAATGACCGGTTTAGCAGAAATGTCACCGTAGTCTGAAACCAGAAGCCTTAGAGAAGGGAAGCAGAGGTAAGTTAGCAGTGCATACTTTCGTAAGAAGCTACAAGTAAACTGTGCTGAAAAGCAAGAACTGATTCCTGGGCGTTACAGTGGGACAAGTTACCACAAATGTAACTTCAATTACAGCTTCTGGCACTACAACACTACTGAAGTACAGAAGCAGACTATATCAATGGTGACCAGGATTACCACTTTTCCACTCTGGTCTACTTCTTTGTCGTAAGTGATGAAGAGTGATGGCTTGGCTACAAGAGGTACTCCACACCAGTCATCGACATGAAATACGCCATTTAGGTGCTACTACTGAACACCACCTTTGCTAATAGTGGAACTACTGGCTGTGCCTAGGATTGATGCCACTGGGTGCCAAAGGGGTGCCTCCCAGTTGGAGGACTACTAGCTGGCTGAATTCTACAGACTTCAGGGTACCTGCTTGTGGTCCATGGTTCACACTTGGGCCTGATTAGCTGCTGCCTGCCTTGTGTGGATACACTCTACTACTGCAGGCTTGCCCCTGCAGGCCAGTGACACTGTATCCTGTACGGAGGTCCTTTGTTCAACATGGCAGGATGGAATGCTTTTCGCACTGAGTCAAACACTTGCACAGAATTATTGTGTTGCAGTCCACATGGATTTATACCACTAAGTGCCAAGATGTGGCATGCCTCAGTCTTGTTCATGTGTTCAAAGTACTATGTACTTTATGACAGAAGATTGGCACGTCATTGGAATTCCTCAACTCTTTTATGCATATTGTATAGTCCTCATGTGACACAGTGGTATAGGCATTGTATCATGTAGCTACCATTGTCCAGTTTAATGGATCTCAGAA
This sequence comes from Schistocerca nitens, assembly GCF_023898315.1. Classification (NCBI taxonomy): domain Eukaryota; kingdom Metazoa; phylum Arthropoda; class Insecta; order Orthoptera; family Acrididae; genus Schistocerca; species Schistocerca nitens. The sequence continues at coordinate 922,281,909 of NC_064617.1, read as the reverse complement.
TGGCAATAAATACTGCCGAAACTAGTAATCCGGTAATTGTGTTTAAGCAGTGATCTTGGCAAATAAAATGGTTTTCAAAACAAGACCACAAAACTGAATTAGGAATAACTGCAGTACTAGAGAACAGCACTTTTTTCATCACAGTGAACTGAATAGTTGACAGGTTATATGATTGGGATGTCATCGGATCTTGTACTGGAAATACACATTGCTCCTGATTATTCTTGTGCGGACTGTCTGCTTTACAGATTATTCATGAGTTAAAATAGAAAATGATGATGAAGAAGAAGAATTCAGGGACCGGACCTGCAGCATGTGATGCCAGCCACTAGGGGGAGCAGTGGGTGCCCGATCACATACAGATGTCAGCTGCCGTAGCGGCAGCATCGCTACTACCCTTTTTAGTGCGTGCCACAACCTGCAACCAGCTACAAGACATTGTCTCTAATACATGTTTGAAAATATCTCAATTAGTCACGTTTTTTGATTATTTGTACATCTTCTAACCCACATCACCTGAATAACTTGGAGTACTGTACATCACCATCTACATATACAGGGCGTTTCAAAAATGACCGGTATATTTGAAACGGCAATAAAAACTAAACGAGCAGCGATAGAAATACACCGTTTGTTGCAATATGCTTGGGACAACAGTACATTTTCAGGCAGACAAACTTTCGAAATTACAGTAGTTACAATTTTCAACAACAGATGGCGCTGCGGTCTGGGAAACACTATAGTACGATATTTTCCACATATCTACCATGCGTAGCAATAATATGGCGTAGTCTCTGAATGAAAATTACCCGAAACCTTTGACAACATGTCTGGCGGAATGGCTTCACATGCAGATGAGATGTACTGCTTCAGCTGTTCAATTGTTTCTGGATTCTGGCGGTACACCTGGTCTTTCACGTGTCCCCACAGAAAGAAGTCACAGGGGTTCATGTCTGGCGAATAGGGAGGCCAATCCACGCCGCCTCCTGTATGTTTCGGATAGCCCAAAGCAATCACACGATCATCGAAATATTCATTCAGGAAATTAAAGACGTCGGCCGTGCGATGTGGCCGGGCACCATCATGCATAAACCACGAGGTGTTCGCAGTGTCGTCTAAGGCAGTTTGTACCGCCACAAATTCACGAAGAATGTCCAGATAGCGTGATGCAGTAATAATTTCGGATCTGAAAAATGGGCCAATGATTCCTTTGGAAGACATGGCAGCCCACACCAGTACTTTTTGAGGATGCAGGGACGATGGGACTGCAACATGGGGCTTTTCGGTTCCCCATATGCGCCAGTTCTGTTTATTGGCGAAGCCGTCCAGGTAAAAATAAGCTTCATCAGTAAACCAAATTCTGCCCACATGCATATCGCCATCATCAATCCTGTGCACTATATCGTTAGCGAATGTCTCTCGTGCAGCAATAGTAGCGGCGCTGAGGGGTTGCCGCGTTTGAATTTTGTATGGATAGAGGTGTAAACTCTGGCGCATGAGACGATACGTGGACGTTGGCATCATTTGGACCGCAGCTGCAACACGGCGAACAAAAACCCGAGGCCGCTGTTGGATCACCTGCTGCACTAGCTGCGCGTTGCCCTCTGTGGCTGCCGTACGCGGTCGCCCTACCTTTCCAGCACGTTCATCCGTCACGTTCCCAGTCCGTTGAAATTTCTCAAACAGAACCTTTATTGTATCGCTTTTCCGTCCTTTGGTTACATTAAACCTCCGTTGAAATCTTCGTCTTGTTGCAACAACACTGTGTTCTAGGCGGTGGAATTCCAACACCAGAAAAATCCTCTGTTCTAAGGAATAAACCACGTTGTCTACAGCACACTTGCACGTTGTGAACAGCACACGCTTACAGCAGTAAGACGACGCACAGAATAGCGCACCCACAGACTGCGTTGTCTTCTATATCTTTCACATCACTTGCAGCGCCATCTGTTGTTGAAAATTGTAACTACTGTAATTTCGAAAGTTTGTCCGCCTGAAAATGTACTGTTGTCCCAAGCATATTGAAACAAACGGTGTATTTCTATCGCTGCTCGTTTAGTTTTTATTGCCGTTTCAAATATACTGGTCATTTTTGAAACACCCTGTACAATTTACAAGCTATTGCACAGTGCATGACTGAGCAGACTTTGTACCACTGTCAGCTATTCCCTTCCTGTTCCGCTCACAAACTGAGTGAGGGAAAAATAATAGCTTACAGGTGTAAAACCTACCAACAGCAGAGACAGCAGAATTTTTCTGCAGTCTATTGAAAACACTGATTCTCTAACCTTCAACAGAATTTTGTGAAAAGATCATCTCCTTCCATCTAAGGATTCTCATTTTAGCTCGCACAGCATTTCTGTAACACTTCCATGTGGCACAGACTTTAGTCTGTTCAAAATTACTTTAGGATTGACAGCTAAGAGAAAAGTAGTGGGGGTAAGGTTTAAGAGAAAGGCTCAACCTTTATTAATCTCACGAGACCTGCAGTCGCAGCAACCACCTGCAATTGCCAGTCACCCCATAAATACTACACTACTTCCCATCTGCACTGTTCTGCACTTCCAGGTGGGCTGCAGCCCTGTCGTACAGTTCGTTACACACATAGATTTTGTTTTTAATTTCTTATATTTGTGATGTTATATTTTATCTGTTGTTAATATTATTTGTTACATGTTGTTGTGGTCTTCAGTCCAGAGACTGGTTTGATGCAGCTCTCCATGCTACTCTATCCTGTGCAAGCTTCTTCATCTCCCAATACCTACTGAAACCTACATCCTTCTGAATCTGTTCAGTGTATTCATCTCTTGGTCTCCCTCTACGATTTTTACCCTCTGCGCTGCCCTCCAATACTAAATTGGCGATCCCTTGATGCCTCAGAATATTCCCTACTAACATATCCCTTCTTCTAGTCAAGTTGTGTCACAAATTTCTCTTCTCCCCAATTCTATTCAATACCTCCTCATTAGTTATGTGATCTACCTTTTGCAGTTTCTTCAGTTTTAATCTACAGTTCATAACCAATAGATTGTGGTCAGAGTCCACATCTGCCCCTGGAAATGTCTTACAATTTAAAACCTGGTTCCTAAATCTTTGTCTTACCATTATATAATTTATCTGAAACCTGTCAGTATCTCCAGGATTCTCCATGTATACTACCTTCTTTTATGATTCTTGAACCGAGTATTAGCTATGATTAAGTTACGCTCTGTGCAAAATTCTACCAGGCGGCTTCCTCTTTCATTCCTTACCCCCCATTTCATATTAACCTACTATGTTTCCTTCTCTTCCTTTTCCTACTATCGAATTCCAGTCACCCATGACTATTAAATTTTTGTCTCCCTTCACTATCTGAATAATTTCTTTTATCTTATCATACATTTGTTACATAATATAATACAATTTCAGAAGCAAGACTGAAATTTTATTCAGTTCTTACATAGTTCCCTTATGCAGGGGGGCCGGGTCAGTGGGGGGGGGGTCAGTGAAGATAAACCGTTTGCATGTCATACCGTCAACCACTGTTCTTCATAATGCTAACACCCATTTTGTTGCTAACGAGGTGCCCACCATGGCAAAACATAAGGGCAGAATTGGCTTCAGTGATGAAATGTGACAGTACGTAATAAATTTAAAAAGGTGGAGACTGTGAATCGGGTACCTTTCCATAAGCCACGATTACCCACACAGGAAATCTACAAGCTGGCAAAAAAGATACTGATATAAAATCATTAGCCTGCCACTTTGTTACTGCCATTTCCATGTGCAATATAACTGTTGTGGAAATGCTACATTTCTGTCAACAATGAAACAAAATATATTGTCTGCAGTATAGGCACTCTGCAACTACGCTGTTCAGGAAGTCACCTCTGACGGTTGGAAGAAAGCTGTCAATAATACATAGCACATCATGGAAAAATCATGCCAGAATGACGCTATTTAAAAAAGTTAATTCGCTATAGGAAATTATTACAACATTAACAAGAGTAATATCAGTACATTTTTTCCCACTGTAATCACACAAAGAGACACAGGCGGATTCAGGTGAATGTGTTCGGTGTAAGTACCTATAAAGCAAAATTATATTTTTGTGAATTTTTTTAGTATTAATAAGAATGTTCTTATCACAACAAAGTCCGAATGAAGTACATCTCAGAAACTCTGCCCCCCTCCTCCCCCTCTTTCGCCTTTATTTTATTTAGTAAAAAGGAAGGAGGAAAGAAATCCCTCTCATTGTCTGTATTACAACAGTAAAAATACTGAAGTAGTGTACTTTGTATCACTATTCTTCTTTCTTCTAAACTTTTACGTTTCCTCGCTTGGTTAACAGGTATGATTTTTTTAATTTACAGGTAAGTAGAAAGTCAGTCAGGAAATGTAATAATAGGTTATTTATATAAATAGTGCTCTGTTTTTCAAAATGAAACCAAAGAGGTGACAGCTGACGTTTTCACATGGAATGCATCATGCGTCACACGAATACAAATTATCCCGTTTAAAGAGCTTGAACAAAGTTCTGGTTTGGAGCTAATGAAAATAATATGTATCCTGAAATTTTCATTTGCAGAATGTGTTCACCTAGCTTCAATAACAGGATAGTTCGGTAATACAGTCAGAAATGCAGTTTTGCAAACTTTAATGCCTTAAAAATTTGCTCCTACAAATAGACCTAAAATGAAAACATGGCACTGTTTTTCCAGAAGATGACATGGTTGCCAGTTCAACCTTAGGTCCTATGGATGAGAGTTTAATTGAATGTCACATCCTGCACAAAGTACGTTTTATCTTACAACTTTGTACTACACCTCCACGTGTTCCTGCCAAAGCGTCAATCCCAAAATAACTTAATAGACTATAGGCATGGGGTCTACTTGAAAGCACAGTGATTTGTGTAACAAATTTTTTTTATTGTATTCTCAGTCTCAGGTCACACAAAAATTATCATGACCAGTTAAAACTTCTCAGTATGTCTTCATCAGAAATTCTGTATAAAAAGTAAGGAAAAGGGTGACAGTAAAATACTATGCGGAATGTGAATATATGTCTGCCCTCATTGTTGGAATAAAACCCCACAGCTAATGATAGAACAGTATAAAGTGTTAATTCTTACATGGTAAATGTAAGTTTAAATAAAATCATAATATAAAAATGATTGAGAGAGAAAGTCTTCTCAAAGGGGGGTGGGGGCAAGTAAGTTAGTTCTGTCTACCAAGCTCATAATCTTCACAACAAATAACATGAGAGACTACCACCACCAACCTGCACCACCACACAGGCAAAACCCCTCGCCTGAGTGCCTCTATGTCCCCAGCAACAGGTTCTAGATGGCATTCGCAAATTCTGATCACTTTCTTCTTCCGTGTCATGTGCATCTGCACTTTAGCTGAGGGATTATTATTGGAATCAAATGTACAAAATATGAATATGGTTTTTAAACTAATAGAAAAGGGCAATAAACATAATAACTGAAAACAGCAGTGGACTCAGTGTAAATATATGTTCAACAAATAAAACTTTGACACTTGTAGCACAGTTATAAATATATTAATCATGTGAGTTTCGCACAGGATACACTAACTTTGAGAGCAGCATTAAACCAGTCTTCATGTTGAAGACACAACAACAACAACAACAACAACAACAACAACAACAACATGATAAATGAAGAAAATTTAATGGCTGAGAAAGAAAAAATGATGAAAGATAATAACCAGCTATTACACCTACTGGAAGCAAATAAAAAAAACTAATGGCAGAATTAATATACACACGGATACAGTAAGCTAAGGCGGAGGTGAAGAAGAATGACAAAAAAATGAATATCGCACCAAGCACTAATCTGATCTCCATCATATTCTTACCATTAATACTGAAAAGCAAAATGATTGTATGACACATCTACTCTGGAAGATGAACATTTGTTCCCCTCACTCTCCCACGCAATTCCGTGTTTCAGTCAAGCACGACGATTCTTTTCATTAACATATACATATACAGTAAACTGAAATTTATATATAAAATAAACAAACAATAATAAATGCCACAAATCGTGTCTGAAAACAAGAAGGCAGTACATGATGATTCAGTTTCCTTAACTTAGTCTGAAGTCTCAGAGTTTATTTTTTTAATTCATTTTTAGACAGTTTCCCCACAGGTTCTGTTCTAACTGTTTACTTTCCCTGAGATGCAGGAACTGCGTTTAAGAATTTTCAAGAAGTCCAGTTTCAGATCTAGGTAGTGTACTTCTAATATATTTTTTTTTTGTTACTTGGAGACTAATCTAATTTCATTTGCCAGGACCAGTTCAGAGCCTGCAATATTTCAAATATAATTTACAAGTTGATATTGGAAACTTATGGCTGTAACAGACACCAGAGAACATTACAATGTTCAAAACAGGTGATGATTAATTGCACCCTAACTGTCTCAAAATACTATAATGTGAGACTGACAATGTCTTTCTTCTGTTCTGAGATTCCAACAATTTTATCATCCAGTGCATTGTTCATGTCAAATATATTAGTTAAGGTGGTATACAATTCCACTTTAGCATATCTTGTCTTCACAGATCTATTTGGTATTTTGCATCTGCGTCACACAATGTTCTTTTAAAATTTGACTTGTCAGAGTTGCAGACTTCTATACACATGATCTCTTTTTTTAATGTTAACAGCTGCCACACTTACACTCTTTAACATATTGAAAGTAGGCTATATTAGCTTCCACAGAGAAGAGCCATGAGCATCATCTGATTATCTGTGTGTCCCAGTGCACAAAAACCATTGGTTTCATTGGTTATGAATATTCTCAGCTTATTACATCTGCACCTGGCTAAGCTTCCACCCAACACATGAAATAAAAAACACAGATGTTCTGCAATGAAAATATATAGAAAAAAAAAATCAAATAAATAAATAAACAAAAATAAAAGAAATGACTGGGGAAGGGAAATGACTAGACAGATGAAGTGGAAGTGAGGAAAGGAATGGGGAAGCAGAGGGGGGAGGGGGGAGGAGAGAAGGAGGGGGAGGAGAGGAGGGAGCGGAGAGGGAGGGAGAGAGGGGGGATGGAGGGAGGGGGGAGAGAGAGAGAGAGAGAGAGAGAGAGAGAGAGAGAACCAATTTAAAATTCTTATGTTTGGGAATGCAGGTAATAAGTAGTTTCCCTGTTAGTATTTACAATAGGGGTGCAAACCATATTTTCTTCTTCATCCTTTGCAGAAGTATCATTTTCAGTGTTCTGTGTGTTGTTAGTGACTGCTTCTTCAGAAACCACATCCACTTTGCTGGCACGTTTCCTTCCACTGGTAACAGAAATCTCTTCACTTCTCGAGTTCTGATCTAAATACTCTTTCACAGCATTTGGACAATTTAAATTGTCTGCAATCTCCCATGTGTCACTGCCTGAATCATATCCTTTCCAGCGAATTCTGTACTTTCTCACTCCCCTGATCACTTTCATGTCTACAATCTTTTCCACCTGCAAAATAACAAAAGCAACAAAACATAATGAAAGATTTTTCCCTATCTGCAACTAAATGTAACAGAAACAAAAATTAGTTCAAAGTAATCATATTTATCTTTTTATTCAATAACTATTATAATTGTCACTGAGATACCAAAGCTAGCTTCCTCAGGAAAGTAGATCAAGTTGGTGCATATATAAACAGACCAAAAGAGGATTAAGGTTTATCATCCTGTTGATAAGTTATTACAGGCAAAACAGAGAGCCATGTTCTCAAAGAAACAATCCCAGCAATCTTTTTCATGGCTTAAGTAAACCATGAAAATGTAAATTTTAATGGAACTGATGGGGATTAGAATTACAACTCCCGAATGAGATTCTAGTGTGTTAAACAACGTACCATATCACTCAACTGAAATTACAAATTGGAGAGAGAACTAGAAAATCTGTCACATTGGAAACAAACAGAAACACAACATAATAAGCACTAATGAGCGAGATAAATTATAATCTAAAAGCAGTAATGAATCCAACAGCTCCAATCAGGCTGTGACTGAAAAGAGATGGGCTGGGGCAATACAGCCAGTCTTTGAACAGAAGGTGTACTTAAACAGACTTTAAATAATATTTACATTAGGCCACTGGGAGAATATGAACAAAATAATTCTATGAGAGGCCATGTCTGAGGTGTGACACTATTCACTAATGTTTCATTTCTGTCTGCAGAAGGGGCACTCTTTGATGCTGAAGCACTTAATTATGTAGAAGTCTCAAGAGGGCTTGAATTCTTTCTCTGTGTGATTACTGCAACCTACATTCTTTTGGCTGCTTACTGTGCCAAGCCTTTATGTCCCTCTGCAACTGAATTAGTTGGTCAAATAAACTGTAAACACACACACACACACACACACACACACACACACACACACTAGATATCTCTATCTAGTGTATCAATATGTCCTACCCACTATCCTTAGCACCCCTCCCACAGTGGTATTCTGCACCCACAGAACCTATACAATATTCTTGTCCATCTCTATACAATTGCTGCTCCCAACCCCTTGCCACATGGTTCATGTCCCTGTAATAGACCTAGATGCAAAACCTGTCCATCTCTATACAATCGCTGCTCCCAACCCCTTGCCACATGGTTCATGTCCCTGTAATAGACCTAGATGCAAAACCTGTCCCATATCTCTTCCCACCACTACCTACTCCAGTCGCAAGCATCACCTACCTCATCAGAGGCAGGACTCTCTGTGAAACCAGTCATCTGATCTACAAGCTAAGCTGCAACCACTCTGCTGCATTCTATGTGGGAATGACAATGAACAAGCTGTCTGTCCACATGAATGGTCACTGACAATCTGTGGCCATGAAACAACACACCACTGCTGAACAAGTCCACCCAACACAATGTTCTTGATATCAATGACTGCTTCACAGCCTGTGCCATCTGGATCCTTACTACCAACACCAGGTTTTCAGAATTGTGCAGGTGGGTACTCTCACTGTTCCCGTAACCCTACTAGCCTAAACCTTTGTCGGTCATTATCCTCATCCATCTCTATACAACCCTCTATTCCAACAACTCACCCACAGTCGTTTTACTGATCTCCTTTTCTGTTCCCCCCACCCCCGCCATCTAACCTCCTAACTGTACCTAGCTACCCGACGATGGCCTTTTTGACTGAAAGCTCGCTTTCTCGCAGTCTTTCTGTTGTGTGTACTGCAACTCAGCACCTACGCCATATGGTGAGTAGCAACTATTCTTTTCATAATATTACATTAATTGTCTTATCATACTGTATGTTCATCTCTTTCAAAGTGAGCTAATATATAACAAGCAATAACTCAAAATATGCTGTTGTGGATTAGCACATTCTTCTGTCAACCCTTCAATTGTTTCAAACCACATTTCTCCCCATTAGCAAATTTATGATTCCTTGATGCCTTAGAGTGCATTATTCCAACCAATCTCTTTTGGTCAAGCTGTGCTATAAATTTCTTTTTGCCTTGATTTGATTCAGTACCCAAGCTCTGCATCTTATCTTCCAAATTCTTCGTTGTTGTTGTTGTGGTCTTCAGTCCTGAGACTGGTTTGATGCAGCTCTCCATGCTACTCTATCCTGTGCAAGCCTCTTCATCTCCCAGTACCTACTGCAACCTACATCCTTCTGAATCTGCTTAGTGTATTGATCTCTTGGTCTCCCTCTACGATTTTTACCCTCCACGCTGCCCTCCAATGCTAAATTTGTGATCCCTTGATGCCTCAAAACATGTCCTACCAACCGATCCCTTCTTTTAGTCAAGTTGTGCCACAAACTTCTCTTCTCCCCAATCCTATTCAATACCTCCTCATTAGTTACGTGATCTACCCACCTTATCTTCAGCATTCTTGTGTAGCACCACATTTCGAAAGCTTCTATTCTCTTCTTGTCCAAACTAGTTATCGTCCATGTCTCACTTCCATACATGGCTACACTCCATACAAATACTTTCAGAAACGACTTCCTGACACCTAAATCTATACTCGATGTTAACAAATTTCTCTTCTTGAGAAACGTTTTCCTTGCCATTGCCAGTCTACATTTTATATCCTCTCTACTTCGACCATCATCGGTTATTTTACTCCCTAAATAGCAAAACTCCTTTACTACTTTAAGTGTCTCATTTCCTAATCTAATTCCCTCAGCATCACCCGACTTAATTTGACTACATTCCATTATCCTCGTTTTGCTTTTGTTGATGTTCATCTTATATCCTCCTTTCAAGACATTGTCCATTCCGTTCAACTGCTCTTCCAAGTCCTTTGCTGTCTCTGACAGAATTACAATGTCATCGGCGAACCTCAAAGTTTTTACGTCTTCTCCATGAATTTTAATACCTACTCCGAACTTTTCTTTTGTTTCCTTTACTGCTTGCTCAATATACAGATTGAATAACATCGGGGAGAGGCTACAACCCTGTCTCACTCCTTTCCCAACCACTGCTTCCCTTTCATGCCCCTCGACTCTTATAACTGCCATCTGGTTTCTGTACAAATTGTAAATAGCCTTTCGCTCCCTGTATTTTACCCCTGCCACCTTCAGAATTTGAAAGAGAGTATTCCGGTCAACATTGTCAAAAGCTTTCTCTAAGTCTACAAATGCTAGAAACGTAGGTCTGCCTTTTCTTAATCTTTCTTCCAAGATAAGTCGTAAGGTCAGTATTGCCTCACGTGTTCCAACATTTCTACGGAATCCAAACTGATCTTCCCCGAGGTCGGCTTCTACCAGTTTTTCCATTCGTCTGTAAAGAATTCGCGTAAGTATTTTGCAGCTGTGACTTATTAAACTGATTGTTCGGTAATTTTCACATCTGTCAACACCTGCTTTCTTTGGGATTGGAATTATTATATTCTTCTTGAAGTCTGAGGGTATTTCACCTGTCTCATACATCGTGCTCACTAGATGGTAGAGTTTTGTCATGACTGGCTCTCCCAAGGCTGTCAGTAGTTCTAGTGGAATGTTGTCTACTCCCGGGGCCTTGTTTCGACTCAGGTCTTTCAGTGCTCTGTCAAACTCTTCACGCAGTATCTTATCTCCCATTTCGTCTTCATCTACATCCTCTTCCATTTCCATAATATTGTCCTCGAGTACATCTCCCTTGTATAAACCCTCTATATACTCATTCCACCTTTCTGCCTTCCCTTCTTTGCTTAGAAGTGGGTTTCCATCTGAGCTCTTGATATTCATACAAGTGGTTCTCTTCTCTCCAAAGGTCTCTTTAATTTTCCTGTAGGCAGTATCTATCTTACCCCTAGTGAGACAAGCCTCTACATCCTTACATTTGTCCTCTAGCCATCCCTGCTTAGCCATTTTGCACTTCCTGTCGATTTCATTTTTGAGACGTTTGTATTCCTTTTTGCCTGCTTCATTTACTGCATTTTTATATTTTCTCCTTTCATCAATTAAATTCAGTATTTCTTCTGTTACCCAAGGATTTCTATTAGCCCTCATCTTTTTACCTACTTGATCCTCTGCTGCCTTCACTACTTCATCCCTCAGAGCTACCCATTCTTCTTCTACTGTATTTCTTTCCCCCATTCCTGTCAAATGTTCCCTTATGCTCTTCCTGAAACTCTCTACAACCTCTGGTTCTTTCAGTTTATCCAGGTCCCATCTCCTTAAATTCCCACCTTTTTGCAGTTTCTTCAGTTTCAATCTGCAGTTCATAACCAATAGATTGTGGTCAGAATCCACATCTGCCCCTGGAAATGTCTTACAATTTAAAACCTGGTTCCTAAATCTCTGTCTTACCATTATATAATCTATCTGAAACCTGTCAGTATCTCCTGGCTTCTTCCATGTATACAGCCTCCTTTCATGATTCTTGAACCAAGTGTTAGCTATGATTAAGTTATGCTCTGAGCAAAATTCTACAAGGCGGCTTCCTCTTTCATTCCTTCCCCCCAATCCATATTCACCTACTATGTTTCCTTCTCTCCCTTTTCCTACTGACGAATTCCAGTCACCCATGACTATTAAATTTTCGTCTCCCTTCACTACCTGAATAATTTCTTTTATCTCGTCATACATTTCATCTATTTCTTCATCATCTGCAGAGCTAGTTGGCATATAAACTTGTACTACTGTAGTAGGCATGGGCTTTGTGTCTATCTTGGCCACAATAATGCGTTCACTATGCTGTTTGTAGTAGCTAACCCGCACTCCTATTTTTTTATTCATTATTAAACCTACTCCTGCATTACCCCTATTTGATTTTGTATTTATAACCCTGTAATCACCTGACCAAAAGTCTTGTTCCTCCTGCCACCGAACTTCACTAATTCCCACTATATCTAACTTTAACCTATCCATTTCCCTTTTCAAATTTTCTAACCTACCTGCCCGATTAAGTGATCTGACATTCCACGCTCCGATCCGTAGAACGCCAGTTTTCTTTCTCTTGATAACGACGTCCTCTTGAGTAGTCCCCGCCCGGAGATCCGAATGGGGGACTATTTTACCTCCGGAATATTTTACCCAAGAGGACTCCATCATCATTTAATCATACAGTAGAGCTGCATGTCCTCGGGAAAAATTACGGCTGTAGTTTCCCCTTGCTTTCAGCCGTTCGCAGTACCAGCACAGCAAGGCCGTTTTGGTTAATGTTACAAGGCCAGATCAGTCAATCATCCAGACTGTTGCCCCTGCAACTACTGAAAAGGCTGCTGCCCCTCTTCAGGAACCACATGTTCGTCTGGCCTCTCAACAGATACCCCTCCGTTGTGGTTGCACCTACGGTACGGCCATCTGTATCGCTGAGGCACGCAAGCCTCCCCACCAACGGCAAGGTCCATGGTTCATGGGGGGCCAAATTCTTCAGTAGGACCAAATTTGAAAAGTTTTTCTCTGTATATCTGAACCGTTTATTACCCACATTTCACTCCCGTACAAGGCTATGCTAAAGGCAAATATCTTCAGAAAGGACTTCCTAACACTTAAATTTATGCAGTATTTGGTGTTCATTAATTTATCTTTCTCAGGAATGCTTCACTTGCTAATGCCAGTCAGCATTTCATATCCTCCGTATTTCGGATATCAGTTTTTTTACTGTTTAAATAGCTACTTGAGTACTTCATTTAGCAATTAATTTCATCATCCAGGGTTGACACAAGTTTCCCCAAGTGAAATTATCTGATTTCCAAGCAAGTTTTAGCATTTTTTCTTGATGAATTTAAAGATCTCAAGGGTAAGTTAAGATGTAAGTTGACAATCTGTCTTTGCAGTTATGGTACAAGAAACAATAGTGCAAATGAGGAACTATCTAAAACAGATTACTGGTAATCCCATTCCTGATGTCCAGGCGGAGCTTCAAGGAATCCTCAGAACCTTAGGCCCCCTACAAAACCTTTCACCTGACTCCATCAACCTCCTGACCCCACCGACACCCCGCACCCCTACCTTCTTCCCAAAATTCATAAACCCAACCATCCCGCAACCCAAAGTTTGTTACAGATTTATTGATGACATCTTCATGATGTGGACTCACAGTTAAGAAGAACTCCAGAATTTCCTCTCCAACCTCAACTCCTTTGGATCCATCAGATTCACCTGGTCCTACTCCAAATCCCATGCCACTTTCCTTGACGTTGACCTCCATCTGGCCAATGGCCAGCTTCACACGTCCGTCCACATCAAACCCACCAACAAGCAACAGTACCTCCATTATGACAGCTGCCACCCATTCCACATCAAACGGTCCCTTCCCTATAGCCTAGGTCTTCGTGGCAAACGAATCTGCTCCAGTCCGGAATCCCTCAACCATTACACCAACAACCTGAAAACAGCTTTCGCATCCCGCAACTACCCTCCCGACCTGGTACAGAAGCAAATAACCAGAGCCACTTCCTCATCCCCTCAAACCCAGAACCTCTCAAAGAAGAACCACAAAAGTGCCCCACTTGTGACAGGATACTTTCCGGGACTGGATCAGACTCTGAATGTGGCTCTCCAGCAGGGATACGACTTCCTCAAATCCTGCCCTGAAATGAGATCCATCCTTCATCAAATCCTCCCCACTCCACCAAGAGTGTCTTTCCGCCGTCCACCTAACCTTCGTAACCTATTAGTTCATCCCTATGAAATCCCCGAACCACCTTCCTTACCCTCTGGCTCCTACCCTTGTAACCACCCCCGCTGTAAGACCTGTCCCATGCACCCTCCCACCACCACCTACTCCAGTCCTGTAACCCGGAAGGTGTACACGATCAAAGGCAGAGCCACATGTGAAAGCACCCACGTGATTTACCAACTGACCTATGTGGGAATGACCAGCAACAAACTGTCCATTCGCACGAATGGACACAGGCAGACAGTGTTTGTTGGTAATGAGGATCACCCTGTGGCTAAATTGCCTTGGTGCACGGCCAGCACATCTTGGCACAGTGTTACACCGTCCGGGTTATCTGGATACTTCCCACTAACACCAACCTGTCACAACTCTGGAGATGGGAACTTGCCCTTCAGTATATCCTCTCCTCTCGTTATCCGCCAGGCCTCAACCTCCGCTAATTTCAAGTTGCCGCCGCTCATACCTCACCTGTCTTTCAACAACATCTTTGCCTCTGTACTTCCGCCTCGACTGACATCTCTGCCCAAACTCTCTGCCTTTACAAATGTCTGCTCGTATCTGTGTATGTGCGGATGGATATGTGTGTGTGTGCGCGAGTGTATACCTGTCCTTTCTTCCCCCAAGGTAAGTCTTTCCGCTCCCGGGATTGGAATGACTCCTTACCCTCTCCCTTAAAACCCACATCCTTTCATCTTTCCCTCTCCTTCCCTCTTTCCTGACGAAGCTACCGTTGGTTGCGAAAGGTAGAATTTTGTGTGTATGTTTGTGTTTGAAAGTGCTGGCAGGTCGACAGACACACAAACATTTGGTAAGTCACATCATCTTTGTTTTTAGATAGATTACTAACATTAATATATTTAACAACAAACTGTTTTTAGTTGTAGAAAACGACCAAAAATGGGATGCGTGTTTCACAAAGATCACTGATGTTATTTTATTTCAATAAAAACGAAAGACATTTTGTGACAAAAATATGCATTTCCTTGAACTTGCGTGACATTTAAAATATCTTCACTGATTTCAGAAATAACCTCATAAAAAAGTTGGCCTCTTGAAGGAAGTGAATTAAACAGGGAAGAATTGCATAAACCAACACTGTAGGTGACTGCCCATAAAATGTTGGTTCTACAATGTTCATTATTGTCCGTTATTACCCACTACCTTATAGCCATTATTTTACATGTATTTTGTAATTTTTCTTTTGAGAAATATACGAGTACATATCGTACAAACTGCCAACGACTGATACAATTTTCTTCTTCTTCTTATTCTTATTGTCCATACTTTCTAACACAAAAACTACTTTTTAAGTGCAAAAATGTACTAGAGCAAATAAAACCTCTATAAAACACCACACTTTACAATGTACTTGCGGTGAGACAGTTGCAATTCCTGAAAGCCATCACCCATGGTGTCTGGCCTGCTGAGGAGCACCACAGTCCTGGGTACATAAAAATCTGTGGCATTACGTCATACTCAAACAGACCCGGCCCACAGGCAGATTGGTGAGACTAAATCCAACGGGCAGGGCCTGCATATTAGTGGAAACTGAATGGTTTCAGATCGGCAGGCACGATCCATTACAGATAGCAGCAGAAATGGCCTGCGGTTTTGGCCCATTGTGGAAATCCACTTGTGTGACCATGGCCAGCTATTCAAGAGCCACAGACAGCTCGTTGATGAAATGACACACAGTGATCAATCCATGCAAAAGATGAAATCAAACAATGGAAAATCCAGGATGGAATGTAACAATACCCGAGAAAGAAAGTTGCTACAGTCCATATAGCGGAGATGCTGAGTCGCAATAGGCACAACAAAAAGATTCACACAACTGTAGCTTTTGGCCATTAAGGCCTTTGTCAGCAGTACACACACACACACACACACACACACACACACTCACTAGCACACACGTCTACAGTCTGAAACTACACTTTCAGTTCTCTGAGACTGCAGATGTGTGTGCTAGTTGTGTTTGCATGCGCGCGCACGTGTGTGTTTGTGTGTGTGTGTGTGTGTCTACTGCTGACAAAGGCCTTAATGGCCGAAAGCTACAGTTGTGTGAATCTTTTTGTTGTGCCTGTCGCAACTCAGCATCTCCACTATATGGTGAGTAGCAACTTTCCTTCTCTGGTATTGTTACATGCAAAAGATAACTTGTTCAAATACTCTGAGAATTAATAATAATGAGGATAGGCAGCAACTCATCATAAAGGTGATTGCTGATGCGCAGACAGGCATGTAGAAAAGACAATCACACTATCACAACTAAATATTCAGCTACAACTTTTGTCAGAAAACGAAAGTACACACACACACACACACACACACACACACACACACACACACATTCACACAATCACTCTGACACAACCCATGCACACATGACCCCAGTCTCTGGCCGCTGCATCTAGTCTCTGAGAATCAGATCCAAACAAGCCATTCCTCACACCTCCCTGCCTCTCAGCAGCAGCTGCTAGACTAGTGGCAAGACGTGGTGGCAGCACTGAGTGCAAGCTGAAGGAAATGGTAGGAAGTGGAGAAGCAGTAGTAATGAGGGAGCAGGGAAGCAGTGCATGTAATCAGCTGCACTCAGCCAATGATGATGCACAAAACTTCAGTAAACAAACCATTTTATCTAGCGAGACAAAAATGAGATTTTCCAGTTTTTTTCTTCTTCAAATTTCCCTGATGTGTTTGAAATTCTGATTCCAGAACCTGTGGCAACCCTGCACATAATCTTATAATTCAATTACATTCCATTAACAATATTTTACTTTTGTTCACACGTCTTATAACTTCTTTTTCAGACTTTTCCGTTGCATAAAAAATTCTGAAAAGTGCTTCACCGTTTCTGACAGAATTGCAATGTCATTTGCAAACCATAAAGTTTTTATACTTCTCTCTGAACTTTAACTCCCTTTCCAAATTACTTTTTGGTTTCCTTTACTGCTGACTGTGTACAGACTGAATAACACTCCATTCTCAACTGCCAATTCTCATGACGTCCAATATTCTTAAAATGATGCGTTAAGGGGACTTGTACATGAATAATTGTCAAAAAATCGATTTGTTATATTTTTATCTTAGTTTTCTGAACGAGAAAAAGTTTACTTACATGAAAATGGACTACAGAAAGTACCAAAATTAGAGGAATTTAAAAATGGCTGCACGTACCATGATGTCCCCATGGCACACAGTCAGCTCTATTGAAAATAAAGTTTTGCTTTTGTTTGTTTTGTTTTTTATGACTTTTTAGTCCCTTAAGTTGGCTAACCTGCGAAAGCTTTACGGTTGATTATTTTTTGTTTATACAGAGTGTATAGTCATTATTTGCTGTTGTTTTGGCGCAAATATTTTGTTTACAGCAAAGTAACTGCGTGCGCGAGTATCTTATATCACTTAAAAGCAATGGGAAGAAATAAGAAGTTCGATGTTAAACAACAAAGTTTATGCTAATTGGTTCACCAAACGGATTACCTCTGCTAATACTGAAATACGTGATACAACACTTGAATTAGCTTCAACTACTCACGTGCTTCAAAGCTAAAACTGAAATATTTGGACAATAGTCTTGACAGTATTAATGGTGATAATATAGACGCCAATATTGATTCAGGTTGTGTTATGGTTGAACACTGTGCTCTATATGAATTAGTAGAGCTTTGCAGTGTAAGAAATGCGGCAATGGTAGTGTGAAGGTAGTTGAGGAGATACACACTGGAAGAGGTTGTGCATAAAAATTAAGAATTGTTTGTAATTTTTGTGATTTAAGTGAATGTGGTTATAAATGCTGTTCGGACAAGTGTAGACATGAATGACAGCAATACATGTATATCTGCAACCCTGGATGCATCCTGGCAATACTGATATGGGTACAAAATGCACATTGCCTGGCAATGATTGAGTGACCATTAGAAAAGTATGACTCAACAGCGAACACACTCCCCACCCCACCTTCGTGCACTCCATGATGCTAACCACCTCCACTGGACCAACCATGAGAAAATGAGCATAAATCATAATATTAAAAAAAAGAATCATTATTACAAATCAGACCACCAGATTTTTTTTAATTTGGAGCTTCATTCTTATGTTAGAGGTCCTGGAATTGAACAAATGGCTTAAAAAACTATACAAATATTTCAAGCCAATTCATTTCAATAGTTTTTACTGAATCTATGTATATCAGTAAGGTTCCCACATAGATTTATTTTTTATTGGTATCTCCTGTCCTTGTGTTACTGAAAAATGCCCAATATTTGTTTTTCGACACAGCGCTATTTTACGGAAGGCTAAAAATAGACATGAAAATACAGAAACCTCACAGCAGGAAAAAAGTACTCATGTTAACAATATTTTGTAAGTATAATGGAATGACACACTGGACTGGCCAAAATTTACATTCACATACATATCAATGATACGATTCGCTGATGAGACTGCTAACCTTAGTGAAAGTGAAGAAGAATTATGTGATCTGCTGAACAGAATGAACAGTCTAATGAATACAGAGTATGGATTGAGAGTAAATTGAAGAAAGAAGAAGGTAGTGAGAAGTAAGAGAAATGAGAACAGTGAGAAACATATCATCAGGTTTGATGGTCACGAAGCAGATGAACTTAGGGAATTCTGCAATCTAGGCAGCAAAATAACCAATGATGGACGGAGCAAGGAGGGCATTGGCAAAAAGGGCATTTTTGGCCAAGAGAAGTCTACTAATAACAAACATCGGCCTTAATGTGAGGAAAACATTTCTGAGAATGTATGCCTGGAGTACAGCATTGTATGGTAGTGAAACACGGACTGTGGGAAAACCGGACAGAAAAGAATCGAAGCATTTGAGATGTGGTGCTACAGACGAATGTTGAAAACTAGGTGGACTGATAAGGTAAGGAATGAAGAGGTTCTGTGCAGAATCTGAAAGGAAAGGAAAGGAAAGGAATATGTGGAAAACACTGATAAGGAGAAGGAACAGGATGATAGGACATTTGTTAAGACATGAAGTAATGACTTTCATGGTACTGGAAGGAGCTGTAGAGCGCAAAAACTGTAGAAGAAGACAGATATTGGAATACATCCAGCAAATAATTGAGGATGTAGATTGCAAGTGCTACAAACCAGTCAGAAGACTGATTTTTTTTTTCTTTTTTGGGGGGGTGGGGGTGGGCACACACATGGCAGAGGATATCACGTACCACTACTAGTCGTTTCCTTTCCTGTTCTGCCCACAAATACAGCAACGGAAAAATTATTGTCTAAAAGCCTTTAAATGAGCCCTAATTTCTCGAATCATACTTGTGGTCCTTACGTGAAATGTACGTTGGCGGCAGTCTGCCTCAAATGCCGGTTCTCTAAATTTCTGCAAGTACATGAAGACTCCAGTAATAATCACATGCTGATCAAACCTATCGGTAACAAACTCAGCAGCATACCTATGAATTGCTTCAATGTCTTCACTCAGTCTGACACCAGTGAGGATCCAAAACTAAAAGAACTCAGAAATGGATTGTACTACCATTCCATACACCTTATCTTTTACAGATAAGCTCTACTTCCTCAAATTTCTCCCAATAAAATGAAGTCTAGCATTCACCTTCCCTACTACCAACCTGGTGTGCTTATTCCCTTTCATACTGCTTTGCAATGTTACGCCTAGTATTTAATCGATGTAACTCATCCAAGCAGCACACTACTAATGCTGTATTCGAACATTACAGGGTTTTTCTACTTAACTGCACAAACTTATATTTTTCTAGAGCAAACTGCCATTCATCATACAAACTAGAAATTCTGTCCCAAGTTATCTTGAATACGCATACAGTCACTCAATGACGATACCTTTCTGTACACTACAGTGTCATCAGAAAACATCTGCAAATCGCTACTCATACTGCCCGTCAGATCATTCACGTATAACAAGAATTAGAGTGGTCATATCACACTTCCCTGCGGCACTCCTGACAATATCATGTCTTTGGAGAACACTCACCATGGTAGACAATGCACTAGGTTGTATTACTTAAAAAGTCTTTGACCCACTCACATATCTGAGAATCTAATCTGTATGCTCAAACCTTTGTTAATAGTCTGCATTGTGCATCACAACAAATGCTTTCTTGAAATCTAGGAATGTGGTATCAGCCTGTTACCTTCCATTCATGGATTGTAGGATAGCTCAAGAGAAAGGGACAAGCCAAGTTTCACACAGGCAATCCAAGCCGATTCATAGGCAGAAGCGTTATTATATTCAGAATCTGTTGGAGTATTCTCCACCAAACCAATGTTAAATATATTGGTCTGTCATTATACAAGTCCATTCTTTTACCTTTCTTATATAAGGGAGTCACCTGTGCTTTTTCCAGTTGCTTTGGACTTTGTGCTGGGCAAGAGGTTCACGATAAATGAAAGACAAGTAAGGGGCCAATGTCCCAGAGTACTTTCTGTAAAATCAAATTGGGATTCTATCGGGACCTGGTGAAATATTTGTTTTAACTCTTTTAGTTCTTCTCAGTTTCTCAATGCCAGAGATGCCTGTTTCTGTGTCCTCCAAGCAGGAGTCTGTGTGACAGTCAAACAATGGTATGTTTATACAATCCTACAGTGTGAATGATTGCTTGAATGTGAAATTTAGAACTTCAGCTTTCCTTTTACTAACTTCTATTGCCACACCAGGTTGGTTGACGAGTGACTTGATAGAGGCCTTCAACCCCCTTCGTGATGTTGCGTACGACCAGAATTTTTTCGGGTGTTTGGAGAATCCTTGCTCCAGGTAGTTTTCTGAAAAAGTGTTCAAAAGCACTTCACTAGAACTGTCTATTTGTACCAACTGCAATGAACCTACAGCTGTCCCAATCTTTGTAAATTAAAGTTGCCTCCAACTAATGCTGTATTATCTGCACATTTCCACACTACTAAGTGAAGAGTTTTCTTGAATGATTCTAAAACTGTTACGGTGGAATGAGGTGGCTGGTAAAAACATCCAATAATTAACTTTAATTCACTTAGTTTTATCAATAGCAACGAACATTTACTCTCCTATGGCGTCTAGTACATCATTTCAATATACGTTCCATGCCTCACTAAATATTTCGGAGCATATTACTTTGAGTTTCAGCCAGTTCTCGGTTCCAAGAATAATATGAGCATGACAACTTTCCTGTAGGGCAATAAGTTCCGGAACTTTGTTTCAAATACTTTTGACAGTTTACATTTAAAAGTTGACATTTGAAATGTCTCTACCCTGTAAGCGATCAGATTTCATTCTCTGTGTATTGACTGGAGAGCAATCATCAGAAGACCTCAAACTATTGTCTAGCCCAAAAAAAACCATGTGCACTACCCAAGTAGCTTCTCCCTTTGTGCATTGCATTTTTTGCTATATTGCATTTTAGGCAGTTGTATGTTGGTTATGATGTTAATAAAAATTGGAGTGAATATGTAAAAAGAGGAGGGAGTGCTGTACACCAAGAGCATAATTTTCAGAGAAAAGAAACTTGTACACAGTCTGTCTGAAGAGGGACTGCTGAAAGGAGAGCTAATTATCAATTTTACTAAAAACTTATTTAAAAACAAAGATGATGTGACTTACCATACAAAAGCGCTGGCAGGTCGATAGAAACACAAACAAACACATTCATACACACAAAATTCTAGCTTTCGCAACCAATGTTTGCTTCGTCAGGAAAGAGAGAAGGAGAGGGTAAGACGAAAGGATGTGGGTTTTAAGGGAGAGGGTAAGGAGTCATTCCAATCCCGGGAGCGGAAAGACTTACCTTAGGGGGAGAAAAGGACAGGTATACACTCGCGCACACACACACACACACATATCCATCCGCACATACACAGACACAAGCAGACATTTGTAAAGGCAAAGAGTTTGGGCAGAGATGTCAGTCGAGGCGGAAGTAAAGAGGCAAAGATGTTGTTGAAAGACAGGTGAGGTATGAGCGGCGGCAACTTGAAATTAGCGGAGGTTGAGGCCTGGCGGATAACGAGAATAGAGGATATACTGAAGGACAAGTTCCCATCTCCGGAGTTCTGACAGGTTGGTGTTAGTGGGAAGTATCTAGATAACCCGGATGGTGTAACACTGTGCCAAGATGTGCTGGCCGTGCACCAACTGACCTGCCTACACTGTGAAGCTTCCTATGTGGGAATGACCAGCAACAAACTGTCCATTCGCATGAATGGACACAGGCAGACAGTGTTTGTTGGTAATGAGGATCACCCTGTGACTAGACATGCCTTGGTGCACGGCCAGCACATCTTGGCACAGTGTTACACCGTCCGGGTTATCTGGATACTTCCCACTAACACCCCAACCTGTCAGAACTCCGGAGATGGGAACTTGCCCTTCAGTATAGCCTCTCCTCTCGTTATCCGCCAGGCCTCAACCTCCGCTAATTTCAAGTTGCCGCCGCTCATACCTCACCTGCCTTTCAACATCTTTGACTCTGTACTTCCGCCTCGACTGACATCTCTGCCCAAACTCTCTGCCTTTACAAATGTCTGCTCGTGTCTGTGTATGTGCGGATGGATATGTTTGTGTGCGAGTGTATACCTGTCCTTTTTTCCCCCTAAGGTAAGTCTTTCCGCTCCCGGGATTGGAATGACTCCTTACCCTCTCCCTTAAAACCCACATTCTTTCGTCTTTCCCTCTCCTTCCCTCTTTCCTGACGAAGCAACCATTGGTTGTGAAAGCTAGAATTTTGTGTGTATGAATGTGTTTGTTTGTGTTTCTATCGACCTGTCAGCGCTTTTGTATGGTAAGTCACTTCATCTTTGTTTTTAAATATATTTTTCCCGCGTGGAATGTTTCCCTATTATATTCATGTTGTTGTTGTTGTGGTCTTCAGTCCTGAGACTGGTTTGATGCAGCTCTCCATGTTACTCTATCCTGTGCAAGCTTCTTCATCTCCCAGTACTTACTGCAACCTACATCCTTCTGAATCTGCTTAGTGTATTGATCTCTTGGTCTCCCTCTACGATTTTTACCCTCCACGCTGCCCTCCAATGCTAAATTTGTGATCCCTTGATGCCTTAAAACATGTCCTACCAACCGATCCCTTCTTCTAGTCAAGTTGTGCCACAAACTTCTCTTCTCCCCAATCCTATTCAATACCTCCTCATTAGTTACGTGATCTACCCACCTTATCTTCAACATTCTTCTGTAGCACCACATTTCAAAAGCTTCTATTCTCTTCTTGTCCAAACTGGTTATCGTCCATGTTTCACTTCCATACATGGCTACACTCCATACAAATATTTTTAGAAACGACTTCCTGACACTTAAATCAATACTCGATGTTAACAAATTTCTCTTCTTCAGAAACGATTTCCTTGCCATTGCCAGTCTACATTTTATATCCTCTCTACTTCGACCATCATCAGTTATTTTACTCCCTAAATAGCAAAACTCCTTTACTACTTTAAGTGTCTCATTTACTAATCTAATCCCCTCAGCATCACCCGATTTAATTTGACTACATTCCATTATCCTCGTTTTGCTTTTGTTGATATTCATCTTATATCCTCCTTTCAAGACACTGTCCATTCCGTTCAACTGCTCTTCCAAGTCCTTTGCTGTCTCTGACAGAATTACAATGTCATCGGCGAACCTCAAAGTTTTTACTTCTTCTCCATGAATTTTAATACCTACTCCGAATTTTTCTTTTGTTTCCTTTACTGCTTGCTCAATATACAGATTGAATAACACCGGGGAGAGGCTACAACCCTGTCTCACTCCTTTCCCAACCACTGCTTCCCTTTCATGCCCCTCGACTCTTATAACTGCCATCTGGTTTCTGTACAAATTGTAAATAGCCTTTCGCTCCCTGTATTTTACCCCTGCCACCTTCAGAATTTGAAAGAGAGTATTGCAGTTAACATTGTCAAAAGCTTTCTCTAAGTCTACAAATGCTAGAAATGTAGGTTTGCCTTTTCTTAATCTTCCTTCTAAGATAAGTCATAAGGTTAGTATTGCCTCACGTGTTCCAACATTTCTACAGAATCCAAACTGATCTTCCCCGAGGTCCGCTTCTACCAGTTTTTCCATTCGTCTGTAAAGACTTCGCGTTAGTATTTTGCAGCTGTGACTTATTAAACTGATAGTTCGGTAATTTTCACATCTGTCAACACCTGCCTTCTCTGGGATTGGAATTATTATATTCTTCTTGAAGTCTGTGGGTATTTCGCCTGTCTCATACATCTTGCTCACCAGATGGTAGAGTTTTGTCATGACTGGCTCTCCCAAGGCCATCAGTAGTTCTAATTCATATCATTTACTAAAAACTTACAATGAAATGAGTAGATGGATGCATACTGCAAATAGAATATGGTTGCTTATCATGAAGAACAGTCTTTCTTCTTCCGTAACATAAGCTAATTAAATATCATTGCAAATGTCAAGGTGTAAAAAACTCAATACATCCAATAACGGAAGGAAAAACATTTACTGATTTCCAATTTACTGCAATGGAATTTTGGCTATCTTTGAAGGTCACTATGATTTAGGTCTAAATGATAAGGGCATTTTTAGGTATTGTGTTGTTAGAGGTTTACTGTAGTGAAAAGACTTAATACCAAAAATGACTCAGTAGATGCAAAAAGAGAGAGGAAATGCAGAAATAAAGTTAGAAGCCACACTGTAGGTTATGTTCACAATGACTGTATCGGCTACTCCAATATTCCAATCAAATCTCCAGTTAGGCCGGTATTACACTATCACATTTCTCTATCGAAGATTTGATCAAAGATGTGATCAAATATTCCGTCAAATATATTTGACAAAGATCTTTGACGTAGCACTAGAAGGGGTATTACACTGTCGTCATATTTTTCGTCAAAGTTCAAGATGGCTGACAACAACAACTTGGTATCAACCGCAGCACTGCATGTACCACAATTGCACTGTGTGCACAAGCGGAAGAGAAGCAGGAGAAAAAAGGAAACATACCTAGGTGAAGCCGTAGGTTTTATGATGACACGATAAAAGCATTCAACACAACTTGTTATGTGAGCTAATAGTGGAGGACGTCAAGTCGTACAGCAATTACTTAAGAATGGATGAGCATACATTTCTGTATGTGCTCAATGAAGTGTATCCTCATATCACAAAGCACAATATTCACTTTAGAACTGCTACATCTGCAGAAGACAGGCTCACTGTAACACTCCTGTTCCTTGCTACAGGAGAGGGTTAGGTTAGGTGATTTCAGGTCAGGTCTCCAATCTTCTTAATCTATTTGTATATTCAGCGTGCCTCACGTTGTAAAGTGCCTCATCAGCTTCATACATCTCTATTAATTTTGTAGTTGTCAGCACACACAAATTGTATTTACCGGCAATGTTTATAAAAACATTACAGACGACAGAACGCTGCAGCGATGCTAGCGCTCCATGTGGTAACATGTCACATCGCAGTGAACAGAAGACAAGCGACTTCTTTGATCAAATCTACAGCCAGTCCCTAGATTTGATCAAATATTGGATGACATTTGACAAAGTTCCCTATTACACCATCAAATATCTTTGACAAAGAAATTTGATAGTGTAATACCGGCCTTGCACTAAAGAAAGCAGAATGAGATTTTCACTCTGCAGCGGAGTGTGTGCTGATATGAAACTTCCTGGCAGATTAAAACTGTGTGCCCGACCGAGACTCGAACTCGGGACCTTTGCCTTTCGCGGGCAAGTGCTCTACCAACTGAGCTACCGAAGCACGACTCACGCCCGGTACTCACAGCTTTACTTCTGCCAGTACCTCGTCTCCTACCTTCCAAACTTTACAGAAGCTCTCCTGCGAACCATGCAGAACTAGCACTCCTGAAAGAAAGGATATTGCGGAGACATGGCTTAGCCACAGCCTGGGGGATGTTTCCAGAATGAGATTTTCACTCTGCAGCGGAGTGTGCGCTGATATGAAACTTCCTGGCAGATTAAAACTGTGTGCCCGACCGAGACTCGAACTCGGGACCTTTGCCTTTCGCGGGCAAGTGCTCTACCAACAGCACTTGCCCGCGAAAGGCAAAGGTCCCGAGTTCGAGTGTCGGTCGGGTACACAGTTTTAATCTGCCAGGAAGTTTCATATCAGCGCACACTCCGCTGCAGAGTGAAAATCTCATTCTGGAAACATCCCCCAGGCTGTGGCTAAGCCATGTCTCGGCAATATCCTTTCTTTCAGGAGTGCTAGTTCTGCATGGTTCGCAGGAGAGCTTCTGTAAAGTTTGGAAGGTAGGAGACGAGGTACTGGCAGAAGTAAAGCTGTGAGTACCGGGCGTGAGTCGTGCTTCGGTAGCTCAGTTGGTAGAGCACTTGCCCGCGAAAGGCAAAGGTCCCGAGTTCGAGTCTCGGTCGGGCACACAGTTTTAATCTGCCAGGAAGTTTCATTAAAGAAAGCAGTTGAATGCATGGCAACTGGTTTACCTACAAGTGCAAGAAAGTTGTGGTGGAACTGACTGTTGCTCATGGAGTTTTAGTAAATGCTTACAGGTGAAAAATCAAATTCAATGCTTAAATCCAGGCACAGACGAAGCTGTTACTAGTTTCTACATTCGAGATGACATTTCAGGACAAAATCCTGGGATGAAAGATTATGTGATAGTGAAAGATAAGAAAGGTGTAAAAACGAAATCCAGAAGAGGTACCTTGGCCTTGAAAGAAGAGGACTTCCCTCACATGCCAATAAAACTGCCAGAGTTCTGGGCATTGAGATCACAGCCTGTGTGCACCTCACAGGATACACTGCACAATCTATGCTTCTGCCACTACCATGCGAATGTGAAGCTACTTTTGAAAGTTATAAATGGCGTTCCACAAGTGAAAACCACATTTGTCACTTCATTACTACAATAGTCTGCAGTCAAGAGAAATAAGTTTGCATTATGTCAAAATGTGAAAGTGTAAATGTATCTCTGATTGATAAGTATTCTTTGAATGAGAGCTTACTGCAACAATATGAAATGGGGCCACATCTAGCATGTTTCTGCAGCATGACGGCATCTACCAGCAGGACAATACGATACATTGCACAGCTCATTGTGTACGTGCGTGGTTTGAAGAGGACCCGGATGAGATTACCATACTCCCTTAGCCACTTTACTCCCTGAATTTAAACCCAATTAAGAATCTGTGGGAGCACCATTTAAACAAATCGAGAATCTGTGGGACCACTTCGACTGGGCTGTTTGTGCCATGGATCCTTAACTGAGAAATGTAGCACTGCTGGCCACAGCACTGAAGTTTTGCATGGCTCCACATCCCTGTTGGTACCTTTCAGAGCCTCACTAACTCTTTCCTGCATGTCTTGCAGTGGTCTGTCCTGGAAAAGGTGGTTATTTAGGCTTTCGACAGGTGGTCACATTAATGTAATTGGTCAGCGTATTTCTGTCCTGCAAACATCTGTGGAGAATAAGGAGCAGTTAGACCAAATGTGAATGGGAACCGTTCTAGTAGAGCAGGTCAAGCCATCCATGTTGTTGCACCTATTTCTCCTTATAGTATTGAGTATGAGTATTACTCACTATCCCCTCAGATGTTTGAACCTAATTTCAAAAAGCAAGCTTCAGCTGAAGCAATTACACGGAACCTGATTTATCAGGCTGCCTTGCTTCAATGGTATTTTGCTCTGGTTGCCTATGCTGGAAAATAAAAGGTAAAGATTTATGTGGAGGACAGGTGATTTATGTTGAATACAGTTATGAAATTTCAGTTCCCTCAAAGGAAAATAAATGTTGGGTAAAAGATCAGATTGAAGAGAAACTAGCTGCACCTACTGTAGATCAGAGGAGTAAGTTCAATATCTATTTAACACATTTACCTTCTATATCATTGTGTGTCCCATTTATTCTTCTTGATAACAGAATTTTTAGCAAATTTTACAGGAAATGATTGAGTTGAATTATGTTTTAAAAATGAGAACAACTTGCATATCTGAATTATGTAATTTCATTACAAGGAAGCTATTTCAGTATAAGTCTCATTATATGAATGAAACCAACTATTACACTAAGAAAACTGTATTTCTTTGCATGTGTGGAAAACACATTAAAAACATTTGTTCTTTATAATGATTCTTAGTCTCTTTTATGCTTAAAGTGGAAAAAACCCTAATGTAATTCCGTTAGTGACATTTTCCTTCCTTTAACTTAGAAACAGATCATTACACACTTCTACATTTATCTAGAACCCAGAATTATCTTCCCATGATCAGCTTCCATCAGTTTCTTCATTCTTCTATAAATAGTAATCTGCTTCAGCATTCTGCAACCAGGACTCAGTGAACTAATACACTGACAGGAGAGGGAATAAAAATCACAGCATCAATAAATAATTAAAGTAGAGTAATGAAATTTTGGGAATACATCTGTCTAGGTAACATATTTAAGTGATTAACATTGCAAAAACACAGATTAATGTAGGCATGAGGTAAGACTTTGCACATGTGAAATGCTGGTATATTTATAACCAGTGTAATAGATCTGGTGATCGAGTAGGCAAAGGCAACCTGCTGACACTGCCCCCTCAAATGCTTTTCTTGAATGACAGCACAACAAGTCAAATCACTAGACTGGCTTACAAATTTGCAGCCAGGGTGCAAGAGGTAACCATGAGAATGGTCCTGCTGTCATAAAAAACTGCACCCCAGACCATAATTCCAGGTTCAGGGTGTCTAGCAAGCAGATAGGTTGGGTGCTGGCCCTCAACTGGGCTCCTGCTAACCAACATACAACCATCACTGGCACAGAGGTAGAACCAGCTTTCTTAAGAAAACACAACTGACATCCACTATGCCCTCCAATGAGCTCTCGTTTGACACCTCTGAAGTTGCAAATGACAGTGGTTTTGAGTCAGTGGGAGGCACACTACCGGATATTTGGCTTGGATCTGACCTTAAATAACCAATTTATAAGAAGTCATCATGACACTATGGTGCCAACTACTGCTCACATTGCTGTTGCAGATGCAGTATGAGCACTAGAGCCATACACTGAACACAAGGTCTTTCCTCTCAGGGCCCAGTCTTCTTGTGGCCGTACATTCTAATGTCCACCCCTGTCAGCAATCTTATACAGTGGCTATATTCTTGCCAAGTGTTTCTACAATTATTGCAGAAGGAACATGAAGAATCTCTTAGTTCTATTACACGACCTTGATCAAACTTGGCGAGGTGCTGATTAGTGGCGTCTTTGTTGCCTTAAAGACATTCTTGACTAATATCGACTCACTGCATCCAGTCTCAAAGGCAAATAGAGCTCATGACTATTAAAGCTTGTATATGAAGCAAATCTGATCTGTATCCTCACAGTGGCACTACTAGTGCCACTCTTATGCAAGTGGCATGAAATCTGAATAGATATTATCTTTCAAATGTAGAAACATGCCTACCAGTTTTCATTTATGTTGCAAAACGGCTTTTTGGGGCTGTGATTCCTCCCCCCCCCCCCCCCGTCAGTGTAGTTTAGCAATATTCACATCTATTAGCAGTTGCCTTCTTCGGGATCAGAATTCCTACATTTAACTTTAAATCCAAGGTATTTCACCTCTCTTATACCAGCAGGAATGGTTGTGTCACTCCTAGCTCTCCCACGAGTCTCAATGATTCTGAGGGAATGATGTCCACTCCTGTTTCATCTTAGAGTTCCACAGTACTCTGTCAAATACTCCTCACAGTATCAAATCTCCCATTTCAGCTTCTACTTCCTCTTCCCTTCCTATAATGCTGCCTTGCAGTTCATTTCATTTATCTTCCAGCTCGTCTCTCTTGGGTAGCCCTTCTACATGTTCCTTCCCCTTCCAGTTTTCTCTTCTTTTCTCAGTATAAATTTGCCATGTGAGCTCTTTACGTATGTACAGCTGTTTTCCAAACATTGCTTAATTTTCCTACAGGTAGCTTCTATCTTACCCATAGTCATGCATGCTTCTACAGCCTTTCATTTCTTGACTAGTCATCCCTGCTTTGCTAGTTTGCACTTTCCATCTATCTCATTTTTAGATGCCTGTGTTGCTTTTTGCCTGCTCATTTGCCACATTTTAATATTTTCCTCTTTCATGTGCTATATAATACTTTGCGTGTATTCCTTTGGTTACCCTAGTTCTTTTAACTGCCCAGATCCTATTTCCTATCTTTCTACAATTTCTTCACATTTAATCTGCAGTTCCTGACCAATAATTATGGCAAGAGCCCATATCTGTTATGCAGTGTAAAATCATGTTTTGCAATCTCTGTATTACAATTATATAATGTATCTGAAGCCTTCTGGTGTCTCCACACACTCTCTCGCTAGTGAAAATGTTTGTAAACATGTGTATAAAGCACTCAGTTTGTCACATGCAGCCTAATGCATATGACTGTGTCCGATGGATGATCTCTCATCTCTTTCGTCATGATGACATCTACAATTTATTTCATCTCATCTTACTCCTTCTTCCTATCTATTAAAATTATTGCAGTGTTCATAAATTTCTATTGCCTTTCTATACAAGTGTGCATGATAGCCTAATGTATTGTCAGCACAAAATTTTATTTCAGTGTCTCCACACAGTACAATATGGCTCAGAAATTTTAACATGAAGTCTCAGTTATTTTATAATCTCAGATAGTTGATGAGGAGAAATGAGAAGGAAATATTAGTCAACACAGTCATCAGGTGATCTCTGTTGTACGACCACTGCCTACTGCAGGGTCTGATGTCTTCTAGAGGTGTCGCAGGCAAATAACATACTGTTGGACAAGGGGCTCCGCAGCACATGATCCCTGCGCGTTCATATGTTGGCCCAACGTCATCGTTAATTACCATTGTAGTGGGCTCATGATTATTTGAGAGTGGACCGAGTATCACTGAACGTGTCGGCTCATCAGATAAATCGTGTTTTTCATAAACCAGGCTGACAGTTGTTCCCACAAATGCCATCATCCAGATGAATGTCTGTTCAAAAAGTGCACTGTACCACGGACGTAGGCTGGTGGGAGCAGTATTATGCTATTATACACATTTTCCTACACTTGCATGGGACCTGTGGTAGTAACTGAAGATACCATGTCAGTTGCGGACCACTTGCATCCCTCCATACTT
This sequence comes from Schistocerca nitens, assembly GCF_023898315.1. NCBI lineage: Eukaryota > Metazoa > Arthropoda > Insecta > Orthoptera > Acrididae > Schistocerca > Schistocerca nitens. The sequence goes on along the minus strand of NC_064617.1, from coordinate 922,250,749 downwards.
CATGTCTTCCCTGATGGCCATGTCATATTTCAGCAGTATAACTGTCCGTGTCTCGAAGCCAGAATCATGCTACAGAGGAGCATGATAGTGCATCAAGTTCATGAACTGGCCACCAAATTCACCAGATGTGAATCCAGTGGATCCCACGTGGGTCGCTATTGAGCGCCATCAACGTGTACATAAGTCAGTGACCAGTTATTTACGGGATTATATGACTTGTTCTTAGACACCTGGTGCCACATAGGTCCACGAATCTATCAACGAACTGTAGGATCACTGATACGCAGAATCGCTGATATATTGAATTACATAGATGGCTCAATAAGCTATTAAGCAGATGGAAATAATGTTTGCCCTCATGAGAGAGAGAGAGAGAGAGAGAGAGAGAGAGAGAGAGAGAGAGAGAGAGAGAGAGAGAGAGAGAAATTTTCAACAAGGAATGAAAACAGATTGCTAAATGCTGGAAAAATCTCACCGAATAAGGGAAAGAGTTCATTTAGTTTTTTTTTTTTTTTGCTAATATTCTTTCGTTGCTTGGTGATGCTACTTTCACTGAATAGTATAATTCCTCTGTATGTCAATAGGTCTTCCTAGGTTAGCCACCGTTTTCTCTAATTAGTGTTTTTCTTTCCTCTGCTTTCAATCTTCGTTGTTTTCAACAAACTTTACAATGTATTCAGCAACTACGTTGTTGTAAAATTATTTTACTGCCAATTATATATCTTTACAGGGGATCAGTTTCTCCTTTATCTACACAACTCTTTGGTTAGGCTTAGCATACCACACGACGCTGCCAACCAATCACTATTATAAGAGTCTGTAAACAAGTTCGTTAGAATAGTGCTGCCAGTCAGAAGTACAACACTGGCTATTAAAATTGCAACACCAGGAAGGACAGCATACAGCACGATGCATATATAAGGTGTGTGAGGAAAGTAATGAGACTAATTTTTCCACCAAAGTTTTTCGTTTCTTCAAACAATATTGTCCCCTTCATGACAGCAGCTATACACTGGCGGAGTCATGATTTCTAGCCTTGGTAGCAATGCTGAAAGGCTTCAACTGGTAGGGCCTTTAAAAAGTCTGTCACATTCTTTTGAATGTTCTCAGAATCCCAAAATGACATCCTTTCAAGATATTTTTCAATTTTGGGAAAAGAAAATAAAATCGCGATGACTCAGATCAGGTGACTTGGCTGTGGAATAAATAGGTCAAAAATTCTGTGATGGAAATGGCCACGTGACGTGGGGCATTGTCACGATGCGGCGTCCAGTTATCTGGACTGTTCAGTCTCACTTGTTTCACCCTTTTCCTGAGTCTTTCAATGACATCTTTGTAAGACACTTGGTTGAAATTTTGTCCTGGAGGAACAATCTCACAAGAGCACGCATACATTTGACATTTTCATCAGTTTTTGGAGTTGAAGGTCTCTAAGTTCGTTTTGGAAATGTTCTCATTCTTCCAAAATGATTTTGCCACCAAAAAACTTGTGCTCTTGCTAAGGAATGTTCCCCATAAGTGTGTTCCAACTTTTCAGAAGTCACATTCACAGATTTCCAAAGTTTAACACAAAACCTGATGGTATACCATTGCTCTAAATCCCACAGACCCATTTTTGTAGCACAAAATTTCACTGATGGCACTGTCAAAAAATCATGATTGTTGTACTGAGCTGAAATTGTGATTGAGCATCTCGAAGAATAACTGCATTGGCCTACACAAGCAGAACAACACAGAGTTGCCAGGTAACTTGCAGAGTTGATCTCATTACTTTTCTCAAACACCTCGTACAGTATGGAAGGAATAGATGATTAAATTTTTAGGAGATTTGAGGATATATACGGTGCAAAGATAATATACAAGCTTTGAATTCTACCAGCAGCGATGGTTCCAATCTGAACTGAGCTTAGGCTGCAAATATGGGTATGTCATTCAATGGTACTTCAACTCTTATGTCAGAGTTCATCAATCATAGTGACAAGTGAGTGGGGGTGTGCCAGTCAGTCAGCAACACACAACCATATGTTTTCAGTGGATGAGTGATCTGGATGACAATCTGGTCAAACAACCTCTCTATCAAGAGAAGTCTGGGCACACATACAACGTGTGCTCTTGTGTTACCTTGTTGACGAATTGTTGCCACTGACCTTAACACATCAGAAATGTATTATCCGTGATCTATATTACCAGCCGTGTGAGCCAGAGAAAATCGTGCTGTGTATCCAAAGGCACCTCTCACACTATCACGGCAGGTGCTGGACCCTTACGACAAATGCAATGTGACAACAGTGGTTCTCCTTAGAGCCTCCGTACATGTGAGCCCAACACAGAACTAGGACATTGAAAAAACAATGTGGTGCCATACCTGTGTTGAATGTACCATTGTCAGTGTATCTCTCTCTGCTGTCATGTCACGGGAAACTGCAACAACAGTCACCATAGCGACAGTTCATAGTGATAAAAAGGTCATGCACTGAGTGAACACTTGTCTCGCTGCAAACAAATCCATTTCCCAACTCAAAAGATATGTTACTTGATTGTGCAATCCAGCATGGCTGAATGAACAGTCAGTGTCTCTTCTCAGGCACTAGTCAACTAGCACTGTAGAGATCCTCCATAACTCATTGATTCCATATGTGTATACTGCTAGCAGCCACATTGCCATGTGATAATCTAAAGTCTCAACATGCCATGATATTGCCTGTGTTGAATTTAGCCATATACTGGTGGCATTTACCCCTTCAGTGGACATTACAAGATCATATTACAAAAATCAACATTCAAATTGAATTTCTGAACAAGAAGCACTGTGTAGTTCTTTCTTACATACAGAATGTAGACCTACCTACTTTGTGTGATTTTGCTGAAGTGCTAATTATTTGCAAATCCAAGTATGCCAATTGGACATTTGTTTTCATGGTGTTGCAACTTTGATGGCCATAGTTTAAAATCTATGTAAGTATGGAAAATAATAGAGAGAGGCCCAGAGCATTGACAATCTAACTAAACGAGATTTCAGGAAATTGCTAATGCTGCTCAAAATTGGGCTGGCATGTAAATCTGGACAAATGAGGTGCCCCTATGCAGCTAAAATCAAACAGATAATAAAAGCAAGATACAGTGCGGGGCAGAGTAAAATGCGAATTTGAAAAAAACTTTAAAAAATCACCAACTTTTCCAAATTGCATTTTTATCATTGTAAATTAAGTAAAAAAGCATTTAAGAAAATTAAGAAACATAACTAAGTTTCAAAAATAACTCCATTAAGATGACATCCAATGAGGCACACAATCATGAAGGGCGCCTTGAAGTTGTTCATCCCTTTCGATAGCACTGCCAGTATGACTAGAACTGTCTTCCGTCTGATCTGTTTCTTCAGTGTTCATTGTGGGTTATTCTGACACACCTTACACTTCAGGTAACCCAACAAGAAAAAGCTGCACATTATGGTGTCCAATGAACAGTGACACCATGAGATATCCCTGTTTTCAGAGAAAATCTGATTTCAAAATAAAACTTTCAGAATGTTAATGATTACTCTTGCCCATGGGAGACTACTCCACCTTGTTGGAACAGGAAACAGTCACTTTGTCCACTTTGTAATGAGGATGTAATGGAGGGGACAAAAAGCTTTCCAACATGTCTGTGTGTTTCTGTGAAATGACTGTCACAGCATCGCCTAGACATCTTCGATAAAGTAAGTCCTATGATCCCTGATGAAGACATAGTGCATCACACAGTTACTTCTGTAGAATTCACTTATTTTTGGTATTTGTAAGTAAGTAAAATAAATTAAATAGAGTGAAACACGGTTCATATACATATTATTTATTACCTGATTCAGCCATCCTAATAAGAGTTTCACCAACTAATTCTGCCTAAAATGAAAGTAGAGAAAAGAAATCTGATAAGAGGTTCACAAAGCAGACTGAGCAGGTAGAGAATGACCCATTCACCGTGCTAAAAATATGAAACAGCAAGAATAAAACAAGAATTATTTGGAACCTTTTTAAACAAGAAACAGAAGTAGTGAAGCGACTGAAACTGAATCACTAAAAAATAATTACAACACAAATGATGACTCACTGAAATAACTGGCTCCCAAATGCAATGATTAGTTCATTACAGTGGCTGCTAACGCTTACCCCACCAATACACAACCATTCACTTCAATGGACACTACTTGCTTCACTAACAGATATTTATTTTAAAAATATTAATATCTCAGGAGGTAACAAAATTCTTCACATCAGACATAACTTGAGAGAGAGAGAGAGAGAGAGAGAGAGAGAGAGAGAGAGAGAGAAAATTCTGCTGGTTACAATGGTGGTGTTAGCAGAGTACTAAAATCTCATGCTAATTTGATAGGACTCAACTACTGCTGCCAAAGGCTTGGCACATTATTTCCTAATATATTTGGAAAGGTTGTGGTCAGTCTTACGTATGCAGCATTAACAACCACCTAAAAACAATGGAGTTAAACCTTTGCAGATCCATTTTACTCCTTCCCGCAGTTTCAAAAGTTTGAGAAACAGCCTGTCATTTTTTCTTATCAAAGGATTGATTACAGATAAAGCCATACAATATACCACCAATGACCTCCTGGCAGACTTAAACAAAGAAAAACATTTTCTGTTGACGTAGTGTGATCTATCCAATATCTATAAAGGTATGTACCACAAATTCAAAAACTGTAGTGAAGTCTCTGTTACTGTCTTTCTACGACCAGACACATCACTGTCAACACTAGTGTTCTGACATACTGGTTATGATCTACTCTGCAGTGCAGAATGAGATCTAGTTTCAATTGGAAGGTGACAGTTTGACTGCAAGTTGGTGATGTAAACAAGTGTGTCATTAAACTTTTTTATGCACTGTATGTTCTGCAGCTTCTGATATTTTCAAAATATTAAGATGTTTGAAGGTTCTAGTAAGAAGCCCTCAACTAAAATTTCCGCATCCTTATATTTTGGTAGTTCGAATATGCAACTACAAGTGATTGTATAACAGAATAATCTGCTTAATGCTTACATAGTACTGATGATACTTGTCTTGATGATATCAGTTAAAGGTAAAAACTTATGAATTATACCATATTACTCAATATTAGCAAATCCTAATATATGCAATCTGAATTGTTCCGGCATTAACGACATTCCTTTTGCATTAATGAAGTCCTTTCATAGCAGAAAGTAGACGGTGTCACGTTTACAGACTGTGTCACATGAATGAAACGCAGATTGGGGAACATAACATGCGAGGTCCCAAAAGGGTCCGTACCGAATCTGTTATTTCTGTTCTGCATAAATAATCCACCAATGATTTCAAGGCATGCTCAAAAATCAATATTTACTGACTAAACAAGCTTACTAACCAATGGTTGCAACTCAACTTTACTAAAAAAAACTCTGATAATAACTGAACTGGTATACAATTAGTTCACATGAAACATTTAACCTCACAAAGATTCATCAAATGGTCAAATTAAGCACCAAAAGTAAACATTAATAGTCTTGTAATAAATGAAACAATGTGTGTACAATTTTCTACAGGCATCAAAAGACAGACTATTTTTGACAAGTGCAGGTTTGGTACTGAGTCAAATGCTTTTCGGAAATCGAGAAATAGTATCTGACTGCCTTGATACAAAGCTTTCAGTACGTCGTGTGAGAAAAGTGGAAGTTGGGTTTCACATGATCAATGTTTTCGAAATCAATGCTGGTTGGCATTGAGGTGGTCAATCTGTTCAAGAAACCTAATTATATTTGAGCTCAGAATATGTTCTAAAATTCTACAACAAATTGATGTCAAGAATACTGGACAGTAGTTTTGTGAATCACTTCTACTACCCTTCTTGTAGACAGTTGTGATCTGTCTTTTTCCAAGAACTGGGCATGTTTTTTTTGTTTGAGGGATCTACGATAGATTACAGTTATAAGAGGGACTAACTCAGCCGGGAATTCAGTATAGAATCTTACAGACATTCCATCGGTCCCTGAAGCTTTGTTTAATTTTAATGATTTCAGCTGTTTCTCAACACCACTCATCTTTCCAGTGGTACAAAGATTAAACTTGGACAATTCTCCTGGGTTTTCCTCTGTAAAGGAACATTTGAAAATGGAGGTAAGACACTAACTTGGTGCCACTAACAGCCTTTACAAACGACCAGAATTTCTGTGTGTTCTATGATAGATCACTTGACAACATTCTGCTATGGGAATCATTGAAAGCATCACATATTACTCTCTTTACAGCCAAGCACGTTTCGCTCTGCGTCTCTCTATCCATTGCCCTATGCTTTGTTTTCAAACCTGTTATGCAGTCATCTGTTTCTTTAGAAGTTTCTTTACAGTGACTTTGTACCATACAGGTTCCTTTCCATTATGAGCTATTCTAGTGGGTACATTTCTATCCAGTGCATGGTCAACTATTCTTTTAAACTTTAACTATAGTTCCTCTAGATGCTCCTGCCTTGTGCTGAAAGTTTCAAGTTCTTCACTGAGATGTGACACTACTGATGTCTTATCTAGTTCATAGATCATATATATCTTTCTGCTTCTTTCAGTTGTCCTTTGTACTTTGGTAATCATTGTTGCCACAACCATGTAATGGTCACTGATACAGCTTTGATGTGGACATCCTCGAAGAGGTCAGGTCTATTTGTTGTTAGATCCAATCTAGTTCCGTGATAAGAGGGGTTCCTAACTTTCTATTCCAGGTAGCTTTCACAGAAGGTATTTAGTTAAGTTTCACAGGATACCTTATCACATCCACCACTAACAAAACTGTTATTTCCCCAATCAATTATTAGATGATTAAAGACTCCACCAACAATTACAGTATGACTGGGGAACTTACGTACAACTGTGTTGAGATTTTCTCTTAAGTTTTCAGTTACATCATGTGATGAGTCTGGTGAGCGATAAGAGGACCAAATTATTGTTTTATGCCCACACTAAATCTTGCCCAAATGATCTCATATGCAATTCCAATTTCTAACTTGGTGGATTCAAGTTTCTTGTCTACTGTGATGAATACATCACATCCATTTGCCTATCCTTTAGATATACAAGTAAATTTTTCTCAAAAATCTCACTGCAATAAATTTCACATTTCAACCAGCTTTCTGTAATTATTATTATTATTATTATTATTATTATTATTATTATTATGTGCTTCTGCTTTTCAGGAGCGCTTCAAACTCTGTCACTTTGTTGCAAATGCTTCGGCAGTTTACCATTAGGATTTTAATACTCTCACCTGTGGGAGGCATTTCTTTCAATCTTACACTGATGCTTCTGGGTTTCCTACAGCTATTGTTATCTGGGTAGTTGTGTGCACCCAAGCACAGTCTGAGTAGCACCCTGTAATGTGTAGTGCACACTTGACCCTTTCAGGGGGATGCAATAGTTCTCAACCTTTGGCGCGAGTCTAGCAAGTTTTAGCCTAGCTTGTCACAGACCTTTCAAGTCTCTGGTCCAGTCCCTACACTCGACTCAAGACGCAAAGGACCATGATCAGTTCTGGAGACAATGCTGTAAATTGTGAGCTTTACTGAAATCCTATGAGCGTGACTGACCCCAACCTTCTCCATCAGTGGCTGGAATGACCCAAGAATGACCTCAGAGCACATACAGCAGGCATAATTTGTACACTTCTTGTTGCCACATGGAATTATCTTGTCGGGGCATTAAATCCATTACTTATTCAGAAGGTTCATCTGGTATGATTATTGTGATAAGTAGACAACTAACACCTAGCAAAGATTTCTTAAAGATCTTGGCTCTCTTGTGCTGATTTCCAATACACTCACGTCACAATCAACATCTACCTAAATGGATACTCTGCAAATCACATTTAAGCGCCTGGCAGAGGGTTCATTGAATCACCTTCACAATTCTCTATTATTCCAATCTCATATAGGGCGCAGAAAGAACGAACACCTGTATCTTTCCGTACGAGCTCCGATTTCCCTTATTTTATCATGGTGATTGTTTCTCCCTATGTAGGTCAGTGTCAACAAAATATTTTCGCATTCGGAGGAGAAAATTGGTGATCAGAATTTCGTGGAAAGATTTCGTCGCAAAAAAAAAAAACGCCTTGTTTTAATTATATCCAGCCCAAATCCTGTATCACTTCAGTGAGACTCTCTCCCATATTTTGCGATAATACAAAACGTGTTGCCCTTCTTTGAACTTTTTCGACATACAGTCCTATATGGTAAGGATCCCACACTGTGCAGCAGTATTCTAAAAGAGGACAGACAAGCGTAGTGTAGGCAGTCTCTTTAGCAGATCTGTTACATTTTCCAAGTGTCCTGCCAATAAAACGCAGTCCTTGTTTAGCCTTCCCCACAACGTTTTTCGTGTGTTCCTTCCAATTTAAGTTGTTCGTAATTATAATTCCTAGGTATTTAGTTGAATTTATGGCCTTTAGATTTGACTGATTTATTGTGTAACCGAAGTTTAACGGATTTCTTTTAGCACTCATGTGGATGACCTCACACTTTTCGTTATTTAGGGTCAAACTGCCAATTTTCTCACCGATCAGATATCATTTCTAAATCGTTTTGCAGTTTGTTTTGATCTTCTGGTGACTTTATTAGTCGATGAACGACAGCGTCATCTGCAAACAATCTAAGAAGGCTGCTCAGATTGTCTCCCAATCGTTTATATAGATAAGGAACAGCAAAGGGCCTATAACACTATCTTGGGGAATGCCAGAAATCACTTCTGTTTTACTCGATGACTTTCCGTCAATTACTACGAACTGTGACCTCTCCGACAGGAAGTCACAAATCCAGTCACATAACTAAGACGATATTCCATAAGCACGCAATTGCACTGCAAGCCGCTTGTATGGTACAGTGTCAAAAGCCTTCCGGAAACACGGAATTGATCTGAAATCCTTTGTCAATAGCACTCAACACTTCATGCGAATGAAGAGCTAGTTGTGTTTCACAAGAATGATGTTTTCTAAACCCATGCTGACTGTCAACAGACCGTGTTCTTTGAGGTAATTCGTAATGTTCGAACGCAAAACATGTTCCAGAATCCTGCTGCACATCAACGTTAATGATATGGGTCTGTAATTAAGTGGATTACTCCTACTACCTTTCTTGAATATTTGTGTGACCTGTGCAGCTTTCCAGTCTTTGCGAACGGTTGTATACGATTGTCAAGTATGGAGCTAATGCATCAGTATACTCTGAAAGAAACCTAATTGGTATACAGTCTGGACCAGAAGACTTGCTTTTATAAAGTGATTTAAGTTGCTTTTACTATTATTTTTGTTGCTAGTAATAAACATCAGTTTCAGCTGAAATGCGATCTGCGCAATTGAAATACAAGACACAAAACTAATTTAAGTGTACACTTTACATCCACGGCTAGGGTTCAGAATGGAGTTATGTCGTCTGGTGCAAAGATATTCAGCAAGCTCCAACCTTAAAATTCAAAAAATTGAGAACACACAGCAATTCAAGGAAAAAATTTAAAATATAGTTCCGCACTCACTTTTCTTCAAGTTATGTTATCAAATGGATTCAAGGATTAAAAATTCTGCTCACTACATGGCAAATAGCAGGGTTCATTATAATGCTACTTCAAGTATGGTAGTGTATAACAAACAAAAGAACTACAGCTTTCAAAGGGAGTATTAGTTACCATAGACAAACAGGGAAAAGAAATGTGAGGGAAGACTAATGGGTAGTTTTGAGAGATGGTATAGTGAATCCAGCGGAGGAACAACGCCCAGTAGAGATCTGTCGACAACACAAGGGATTTCAATTTCAATGGTGGTGGTGGTGGTGGTGGTGGTGGTGGAATGAAATAAAAAATCAAACAAAACAAGGAAAAGATAATACAGCACTAAGTAAAGAATGGAAGGCATCAAGGATAAAAGGGCTACACAAAAGTGACTAAGTTGAAGAGAAAATTGTGAAAGGGAAACAGGAAGTTTAATGAGAGGGGAGATATACTGTCCAGTCACATTAATGTGGCCACCAGCCAAAAGCCTGAAAAATCACCTTTTGCAGCGCCGACTACAGCGAGAAATGCAGAGAGAGAGAGAGAGAGAGAGAGAGAGAGAGAGAGAGAGAGAGAGAGAGAGAGAGAGAGAGAGAGAGGTACTGACAGGAACATGGAACCATACTGACTCCAGTGTGGCCAGCTCCACTAGGTTTCTCAATTGATGAGCCATGGAGTGAACAGCCCAATCGAGGTGGTTCCAAAGAATCTTGACTGGGTTTCGATCCGGGGAGTTTGGTAAACTCAACCTGGTACTCTTCGAACCGCGCATGTACACTACAAGCCATGTAACACATTGCATTGTTATGCTGGTAGATGCTATCGTATCAAGGAAAAGCAAATTGCATGTAGGGATGGACATGGTCCCCAAGGATAGCTGCATACTTTTGTTGATCCAAGGTGCCTTCCAGGAAGTTGAGATCACCCAGGGAATGCCACGAAAACATTATCTCCTGTGGCCTTGATCCTTCCGAAGATTGTTGCAGGGTTTTTGCTTTCAGATGCTTTATGAGGGTCATCTGAAAACGTCAGCTGTCACTATTCAGTGGACATCCAGTTGTGGTACTAGCTGCAAAATTCCAGACTTTGCCACTCATGAACAACAGTCATCAACATGGGTGCATGAACTAGGCATCTCCTGCATAGGCACATATGCAGCCAAGTTCATAAAAGGTAGTAGAGATGACATGGTTGGTAGCCTCTCGGTTTACCTGGGCGGTCGTAGTGCAACATCTGCTCATTCATTCGCCCATATAGACCCCCCCCCCCCAGCTGTTGTTCACCCCTGTCATGTACGGCATGTGGTGCAGTGCAGTTGACTTGGTGCCTGTTTTGGGGAGTGCCAATTTGCTATCCACAGTGTACTTAAACCACAGTAATATGCAAGGAGTTTACTAACATTTCGGAAATGATTCCATCTTTGGCCAGAAAGCCAATGATCATGCCCTTTTGGACTTCAGATAAATAGCTCTGCTTCTGCATTATGGCAATGACTGTGCAATTTTCCATTATCTCCAGACACCCTTTATATATCCTCCACTGCTAGTGCTACCATCTGCCATTTGTGAGTGATTTTTGCACTCTGATACTCAATGTAGGTGGGTAATTATTGAGATATGAAATTTTATCTTTCATTTTACCATATCAGTTGCACATTTATTTTTATATTACTAGTTTTGATCAATTTACTCTAAGACAAGAAAACGATGCACCACGAAGGAATTATCCAAATGGGATGGACATCATCAGTAGATGTGATGTACATATGCATACAAACAAATAATTACAAAGAACTTTACAAATTGAGCAAGTTAGTAACATACTGATTCATCTCTGGCCCTATGCAAGCAGTTATTCGGCGTGGCATTGATTGATACAAGTTGTTTGATGTCTTCCTGAGGGGTATTATGCTGAATTCTGTCCTACTGGCGTGTTAGATCAGCAAAACCCTGAGCTGGTTGGAGGGCCCTGCCCACAGTGCTCCAACCTTTCTCAACTGGATAGCGACCCGTCGACCTTCCTGGCCAAGGCAGGGTATGGCAAACATGAAGACAAGCAGGAGAAACTCTTGTGGCGTGCAGGTGGGCATTATCTTACTGATAATATAAGCTCAGGATGGCTTGCAATGAGGGGCAACAAACAGGACATATAATATTGTCAGTGTATCACTGTGCTATAAGGCTTCTGTGGATGACAACGAAAGGAGATCTGCTATGAAAGGAAATGGCACCCCAGACCATCACTCCTGCTCGTCAGTCCATATGGTGGGCATCAGTCGTGTTGGTACCCCATCACTGTATGTGGAATCTCCAGACACTTCTTCACTGATCAGAGCTCAGTTTGAAGGGCTGAGAATGTATCTCAAGGTGTCTTGGACAAAGTAACTTTAATAGTTATTTTTATTCAGTTAACTGGTTTAAATGGCTCTCATTTTTTCTACCTATCATTCTTTTCCACTTAGAATCTTTGTGCCTTTTAATTTAACCAACATTATTGGTTCTGATTTAATTTCTTCCCTTTTATTATTTCACATTTTCGTTCATGTTATTCCATCCATTATTTTTATTCCGCATTTTGGTGGAATTTCATTTTACTTCTAATCCCTTCTCTGTTTTGAATCTCCAGCCATGTAATTTTGGGCGTAATGCAAAAGGAATCTATGTTTTACTGTTTATATGACAACTGTCATCCAAAAATATGTACATCTCTTCATTGCACAGTCGTTATGAACGGGTTATTTCATCTTTAATTTTTTAAATATTAAATTGACATTTTCAAACGTTTAAATATTATGACAGATAAAATAAAAATAATGAAATTCACATGAACAAATATTCCAAGTGCAAAAAGAAGGATAGGAAGAAGTTAGAGCAACTGAAATAGTTATACACTGATTAAAATTTGTGGCAAAGTGATAAAAAATAAAAATTACTTTAAACCATAAATTTCAGATCACCCAACGAGATTCAAACCCACAACCTTCTTCACGTGATGACCACATAATACCCCTTACTCTACAGCAACAATCTCATTAACGTTAGCATTTTTAAAGCTGTAGAGTAGCATGCGAAATTCCGAAATATTTTTTCATCAATTACTCACAAATAAGGGTCCACTAAGGTTAATGGCTGCAGGGTGTGATACCTTGGACCTTAACCTACAACACCATTTTTATGGTTTCAAAATGACATTCCCATTGTTGGGGACCTCTCCCTGTTAGTTTAAATTTTAATTTGATGTGTAACACAATCATGCTTTAATACTTGCTAGCTCTCACTAAAATAAAAATAAAAAATATTACTTAGGAAAAATCTTAAAGCACCCCTTCTGCTTCCCCCCCCCCCCTAAAAACAAACTTTATTTAACATATGTGTTTAGAAATAGTGGTTTAAGATTCACGTTGGAGAAAGAACGGGTTTTTGAAATACAAAATTAAGAACACTGTATTACATACTGAATGCGCACACACTTGAAAGCCACACGCATAAGCAGTGAGTTGTCATCAGAGAGAGTGCGCCATGAAAGAGCAAGATGTAGAACTTCTGATAGAGCCCACCATGGGTGAGTCCCTATGGAGGAGTTCCTGTTTACACCCTGTCACACTACGCTTGCACTCAGTTATCATGTTATTACTGCTTGCAGACATTTGCTTTATCTTATTGTGTTCAGTGTATGTTATGGTGATTGGCGTACATGCCACAGTCTAACAAAGTTGTTGTAACATTCTCGATTGCATGTCCAAGTTACAACACAAATGACAACAACTGTGGGATTGTTCTCCGGAGCGGTTTCAGTCTCTGTTCGGTCCTCTGTTGCATCTACAATGTCTGATGGTGCTGCTACTGATTAGTTTTTACACTGGATGGTTGGTCAGCTAGGGTCTGCAGCACCTCAGTCAACAGCAGGCAGTGTTCGCCACAGCACAACACAGTCCAACCCAAGTACTGCAAATGCTTGCTTTCGTGTTGGCCAGTTCGTGTCTGTCTCCATCTATGTTGCCTGCCACCTCACCCCCCCCCCCCCCCCTCCACATCTCCTGTTTTGCTTGTTCACTATTCCGCAAGAAACCAGAACATTCCTATAAGCCTTGGCCAGTTGAGCTTCACCGTTTAAGTAGTCATTGTCACTGATAATCATAAGAAGTCATACGCCAACCAAATGGTTCGTGATGCAATCATTCCACTAGAGTCTGATGGAGAGGTTTTTGAGTGGGCCCTTCAATGTGAAAACCCCTCCCTCTCCGATGTTCTGACTTTTGCAGAATCGTTTGAGGTTTCGCAGGTTGTGAGCACTCAAATTGAACCATGGCGTGAGGTTACAGAAGTTCATCCCCCCCCCCCCCCCCCGTTTGTTGGATGGTTCACAGGGGGATGATATGGTGGCAGCAGTCCACACCCGAGCAAAATGTCACGGCGTTTTTATTGATCTCAAGGTTTATCAGAAGCTTCTGCACTTGCAAATGTACAAAGACTTGGGTTCTCCCCCTTTATTGCCAGTGCCACGTACGTAAGTTACCCACATTAAAAGTATTCCAATATTAGGTAGTCTCTTGGCCCCAATCACACATCAATCTGCGATTTGTCTGCTGACTATTCTGTTAGTGAATAATGCACGCACCGAAAATTTGTTTGGTTTGGATGCCTGTAACATTTTCGTGTTTACTATTTCTAACGAAGTTAATCTCTTCTGTGATCAGCTTGACTCTTCATGCTCTGAATTTCTCACCCTGTTTTCTGCAGGTTTGGGTTGTGCCACAATTTCAAAGCTCACATCACCATGAAACCTTCGGCTATACCACGTTTCTTTCGGACTTGCCCAGTGCTGATGGTCCTTCGTGACCAAGTAAAGGCAAAGCGATGGCCTCATGACCTCCAGGGTCATCCAAACTATTGTATCCAGCGAATGGGTTACCCCCCGTCAGCCATTGTCAACAAGCGGTCGGGACGGTTATGCCTTTGCGGTGATTTCAAAGTTTCTGTGGACACTCAGTCTATCATTGTCACATATCCCTTGCTGTGCGCTCATGAACTTTTTGCTAAGCTTCCTGGTGGTCAATATTTTTCCAAGATCGACCTCTCCGATGCATCTTTGCAGCTTCCTGTTGCCTGGCGATTTTTCAACAGTTTCTCGAACAACTCATGAGGTCTGTGCCAACTGTCTCTATAATAGTGTGGTCTCTGGCTGCTCCACTGCTGAACATCTCAACAACTTACATACACACTTTTTGGTGACAGGGGCCACAGGTAAAAATGCAATTTGGAAAGATGGTGCTTCTTTCAGCATTCTATTGTTTTTCTTGGATTCAAGGTCTCTAGTGTTGATCTGAAACCCCTTTGTCAGAATGTCTCTGCCATTGTGGCTTTTCTGCGTCCTGTATCGGTCAAGGAGCTCCAAGATTTCTTTCTTTTTTTTTTTTTTTTTTTTTTTTTAAAAGCAAAGACTGCTTATTATCATCAGCTTTTACCAGGGCCAGTGTCGGCTGCACAACTGTTACATGCCTTGCTGTGTAAGAGGACACCTTTCCACTAGTCGCAAGTGTAGGAAATGGTGTTTACCAAACTGAAGTCTATGTTACTATCTGCACCTTGCCTCGTAACCTACCAACCAGGTCAACATTTAGTGTTAGCTACATTTTCTGTTAACTACAGATACGTCCCAGCATGGGTTGGGGGCAGTGTTAGTGCATAAATATTCTGAAGGCTCTGAGCGGCCTGTTGCATACACGTCAAACTAAATATTCACAAATAGAGAAAGAAGCCCTCGCCATTGTTTATGCCTTAAAGAAGTTTTACGTTTTCTCTTATGGTGCAAATTTCATCTCAGCACAGACCACGAGCCTTTAGTTTCACTGTTTATCCCTTTGGCGTTGTTGCCCGACAAAGCAGCACATCGCCTTCAAACATGCTCTCCCATTTTCCAGCCAGTCCCGTTGATTGGGAGGAGTTACTGTTTCCACGTTGATGAATACACAACACTGTCGATGGTTTTCCAATCAGATTTTACAGGAGGAGATACATTCCGTACAACATTGCCAGCATCCAGCCCCATCTGTAACTACTGTGCCTTTCGGCATTGTTTCTCTGTCAATAATGGTGTTCTACTCCTTGATACGGCCTATTCAGCTCCTCATGTAGTGGTTCCTTTGACTTTTCATTTGGAGATCCTGTAATTGCTGCACACTGCTCACTGGAGAGTGTCACACACCAAGGTGTTAGCCCGTCGTCATGTTTTTTGGCCCGGTTTGGACGGTAACATCACTCGTTTGGTTATGGCATGTTCTCGGTGCACCCCGCAGCAAGCTGCGCTGTGGGCAATGTTGTCTCTGTGGCTGCAACCTTTGCAGGCCTGGGAATGTCTCCACACAGATTTCACCGGCCCTTTCCTTAATGCATACTGGCTAATGGCAACTAATGCACACTCTCAGTTCACATATGTTGTTCATTGACGTCATCTTCAGATTCTGGTACATTCGGAGTCCTGTTGAAACTTTCTCCATCGGAGGACTTTCGGCAACATTGGTCTTCAATAACGGCACTTAGTTTGTGTCGCAGGAGTTTGCTGCCCCCTCAATGCCTGCAGGATTCACAACATATTCACTCAGGCCTTCCACCTGCAGTCCAAAGGTAAAGCCAAAAGGTAAGTCGGAACTTTCAAAACCCAAATGAAAAAGTACGCAACTCGGACCCCGTCCCACATTGCCTTGTATCAATTTCTGTTTTCCTATCAGTTCACACCATTTGGCAACAACAGCTCCGTCGACTACTAATGGGACGTCAACCTTGGACAATCTTGCATCTCCTGTGCCCTGGCTGTCTGAACATGCGGGTTTGGCCGTCGTCCAAAATGGATTCCCGATGTCATCACTCGATGCTGCGGCCACTATCTCTGCAACTTCTGTAAGGACAATGGCCTCTGTGCAGATCATTAGAACCAGTAGCGTTTGCGCATGGGTGACCGGACAACCCTGGCCCGGACACTGACATCGCCACGCTAGTCTGCCACAACATACAAGGGTTTCCCTGCCGCCAGTGGACAAACTACAACAGTTTCTCCAATGCTGCTACCAGTACCAACGCAGCCACCACCCACACCGGAACCATCTCCTCCACCTCAGCTGCCAACTGCGTGGGGGCACCATAACCACCAAGCTCTGGACCTGGTGTGGACGTGGAGCTCTTGCCAACATCACACATCCTACCATATGGCTTGACATCAGAAGGCAGACTGCAACGCTGCCCACGCCCCAAGTACTTCCGACTGTACGCCGAAGTATCAGCACGTCGTTTCAGTCAGTGCCTCGCAGAGGAAGACGCCATAGACATTTCACGAATCTGAGCTGTTCCTCAAGGGAAGAGAGATGAAGTAATGCGTGCACATTTGAAAGCTGCATGCATTAGGAGTGCGTTGTCAACCGTGAAAGAGCACCGCAAAAGAGCAATACTGTGAACTTCCGATAGAGCCCACCCCAGAGCTCACCATGGGTGAGTGCCTATTTAAATCCTGTCGAGCTACACTTGCGCACAGTTATCATGTTATTACTGCTTGCATATTTTGCCTTATCTTATTGTGTTCAGTGTATGTTGTGGTGATTGGCGTACATGCCACAGTCTAAATAAATTGTACTATTATTATTGGTTGTGTTTTTATCCAAGTTACAACACATACAAGTAAGAGATTTTAGTATTACTCTGTGAAAAGACATTCCTTCAAAAATAAAGCTATGGTATTAGGCTTTCTAAAAACACACACGATTATTTAACACGTAGTACAAAACTGATAGACTGTTCACTTCAAAAACTGCCATCTGCAGTGTTTCTAGGTTCTGATACAGTGAATAACAATGAATGATAGAAAAAGTGGCAAAAAACAAAACTTGAATAATGTTACTATGAATATTAGTTGTATTATAACATTCATTTCGACATTATATCTCTTACAGCAGAGCATCCTGGGCTTAACATTTCTTACGGTACAACAAGGTTAGACTAATGGTCCTTTTCACGAACACAAGCAATCTGCTATAGAACTAGCACAGCTGGTTATAGTAACTGTAACCTTTTCAGCTTCAATGATACTCAAATCTTCCGAGGATGATTAGAAATGTTTTGCATGCTTTACTTACTAATTCTATTTACTCCTCCAGCAGCCTGGCTTGACTGTAGCCTGAAATTCAGGTACTGGAATGAGAAGAGTCCTTGGCTAATTTTTCAACAATTTAATCACCACAATAACTATATCATTATGGAAGTGTTCCTGTACCACACATAATCAAAAATGGGTGAGAGTAATGGTTTATTGAGCAAAATCTTACAGCTGCTTAGGTGTAAATATCAAATAGCAGCTAGTCTTTAAGTGCCCTCAAAGTCCTTTGCAAGCTCTTCCGCCACTTGCTACGACAAAAACTGTGTCATTCTGCATGTCTTTGGAGGCAGTTACCAAGAATTTTTTTTCTTTTATGATAGTATATTGTGCAGCAATGCCACCAAAAAAGAATAACATTTTTTTACATTAGGCAACGTTTGCTTTGATACTGAGATCACCCTTGAATGGAAAATATTAAATGCCACTTCATCATACCCACCCCAGAGGTGGGACTGACTTTTTGAAACCATCTATACAGCCACTCACCTTGGTGGTTTAGGTGCATACCACCCTTGCAGTAGATTGTGAGTTGGAATCTCATCAGGTACTTTGAAATTTTGTATTTTATATCTTTATTGAAATGAGCCTGATGCTTTTTTCATTCAATTAATTGGTTTAAATGTATTTTTTATTTCTAATTATTTGTCACATTATTTTAATTGCCATATTAACTTTTTAATTTGCTCTCTTTTCTTTCTTTCATTGTGTATGTTACATTAAGTATTATTATGCAATAACTTCAATTTCATTTCCTCCATTTTGCCATCTTATACTTTTTTTCCACATTATTGCATATTTCTATACCTCATTTCGCTTTCGTTGTACTCTTTATCTGTGCTATGTTGTCCACAAAGCAACAAGAATTTATGTTTTAGATATCTGTACGACAATTACCATAAAAATGTACATCTTGCAACTAACAATACATTTTTAAGACCACTGGACAGCCAACACAAATACATTACTTCGTTTTTTGCTTTTAACTGATTGATCGGTACTTTCATATGTTTAAATATTACGACAGATAAATAAGAATAATGAAATTTATATGCATATAGATTGCAAATAGAGAAAGAATGAAAGTAAAAAAAGTGAGAGCAAACCAAAAAGTTACAACAGTGTTTGAAATAACATGACAAAGGACTAGGAAGAAAAGAAATTACGTTAAATCCAATTAATTGAATAAAACGATGATGAGTGTCATCTTGATGATGACTTAAAGTGTTTTATTTATTTATTTTTTACTGTACTGTGCCTGACAAGACTCAAACACACAACCTTCTGCATATGATATGAGGAATGTTCCTTAACCATTATGCTAGGGTCAATCCGTGTAGTGTCACAGGGGTTTATAAGGTGATCATTTCGGGATTTCGTCATATTTGGCACATGACTACTTACATGTCTTAAAATTAAACTGCCAAATAATACTGGCCCTAACTAAGCGTATTTGAGAAATTCAGGGTTGACCGCTGAAGGGTGTGTGTCAGTTCAGTAGACAAGCATCAGTTTTCATATTTTCAGAGATCTACTACTTCTTAATGAACTGACTTATATACTTCAATTTTTTTTATGCATCTAGTATGTGGTGCACTAGGTTGGTACAATGTATAAAAAGTAGGAGATATCATTTACATCTTTTATGGACAAAAACACTTTTTTCATGTCGTGACTTAAACTCTTGATTATTTTATGAAAAGCATTCTGTACGGGGAACAGCATAGACTTCAGCTTCTCTTAAGCCCAACCATTAAGCATAAATAATAATGGAATGCATTTGGCATTGCAATTAACAGTTCTTAACCAACACTTAAAGATGATTCCTTTAGGGGGAAAAAAGTAAAATTTGATGAACTTCCAAGTCATTGGCGGAAGGGGGATTGGCATGTTAGGTAGACAATTGAACCTCAACTTCGATTTTTGCTGATATATATGACATTTAATACCCTAACTCACTTTACTGACTGGCAAAGAATAAAATGAAAAAGCCACTTACACGTATCATCCCCATTTGACTCTACAGAGGATTGGTAAATAAAAACTGCATGTATTACTTGAAAAATCGTTGCTAAAATATCTGTGATTAAACTGTACGCGAGAACTGAAAACAGCTGCCAATCATTTACTTTTATATATTTTACTGGTATATAGCAAGGAAAAAATCCCTCAAAGAACAGAAACAAATTCAAATATAAAGGAGGAAATTGTATTTTTAAAACTCATCCACCCTCCTTATAACATGTTTACCTTGACATCTTGATCCAAAAACAAATGAAGTTCACTAAAAGGTGAGAGGTACAATCTTTGCACGACACTTATTGTCCACTTTATTCAACCATGCACTGTGACTTTGTAATGATGGACCATCCCACCTTACATATAACACTGGAGAAGTAGACACAAACAGCATCTTTCCTACTGGTCGATCAAAGGGATTTTGATTCAGAAGGAGACACGCATTTAATCTCAACATCTTTAAATTCATGTGATGTCTGGGAAGTGTGTTCTATGTACCAGTTCTCATTGTATTTGACAGTCCCACACTAACCCACTTTCACTTTCAGCTGTTCCAACAAAGCATTTTCACAAGCTTCCATAGCAACAATTGTTCCGTTTGTATCTGTTTTTAAGACCCTTCATTAGACAAGTTTAGTAGCAGCGACTAGATCATGTTCCTGGAATTGTCCTCATGGTCCTGAACCCATGTTCCAAGAAACCTTCATATGACTGGATCTCTTGCCAAGAAACAAAGAATATATTAACGCCGTGTATTTTGTGGAGTACCCATGTGAACAGTGGACTCATTTTTCTGATGTAATGGAGATTCTCAAATAGAAATTAAGAACTTAAACTCACTTTTTATGTGACAGAGCACATGATGTAACAGTGAAAATGCTGTTGGAACAGCTGCAAATGGATCAGTTTGTACCTTTCAAATGTGACGAAAACTGGCATACATTACAGGACACGCTTCCCAGGTATCACATGAATTTAAAAATGTTGAGGTTAACTGCATGTCTCCTGCTCAATCATAATTCCTCCAGCCCAATAGGAAAGATGCTTTTCAGGTCTCATTCTCCAGTATGTCAGGTGGGATGTTCCATCATTACAAGTCATAGTACATGGTTGAATAAACTGCTCAATAGGTGCTATGAAAAGCCCATACCTCTCACCTTCAAGTGAATTTTGTTTATCAACATGTCACCGTAAACATGTTATATGCAACATGGGTGAATTTTAAAAATATAATTTCCTTCTTTACATTTGAATTTGTTTATGAAACTGTTCTTTGCAGAATTTTTTTTCTTGCTATACACCAGTTCATAATGTAAAAATTTATTAATAACTCTCGTTATTGCTTGCATCTTTTATTTCACTGAAGATGTCTTTTCAATTTACAGTAACAGAATAAGGACATATCACTACATTTGTGAACACAAGTTGTCTGCTGTAATTTTAACACTGAAAAGACGTTTAACAGTGAATTACAACATATACATTAAGAATGATTGATAACTGTTTCCAACTCTCACCTGTTTTCATTTCTGACCTACAAGTCAGCCACAAATATTTTAGCAACCATTTTTCAAGGAATACACATGGTTTACCAATTGCCTGTAGTGTCAAAAATGTGTGTGGTATGTGTAAGCGGCATTTTCATTTTATTCTCTGCCAATAAATAGAGAGAGATAGGATACTCCCTGTTGCACCTAAGATTGGTACCAGACATGTAAACATTTCAGCAAAATATCAAGTTGAAATTCAATTATTTATGTACACCCCTCCCCCTCCCCAGCTCTGAAGTTGATCAAAGTTCACTTTTTTCCTGATGCAGTCACCTTCAAGTGTAGGTAAGAACTGTTAACTGCAACACCAAATACTTTTCATTATAATTTATTCTTGACACTAAAACTAAATTGTTACAGTGCACAATCTGAGATCTGTGCTGTTTCCCTGTACAAAGTTAGCTTTCCCCCCCTTTTTAACATGAATTTAAAAGCACAGCACAGAAAAAGTATGTTTTACAACTTTTTCATACAAAATCTGAATGATGTATCCTACTTTTTATACATTACATCAACTTCGTGGCCCTCATATTAGATGCATAAAAAAACTGGGGTCTGTAGGTCAACTCATTTGGAACGGGTAGATCCCTGAAAACTGGGAAATTGGTGCCTGATTAATGACAAGCCTTCAAACCTGAATTTCTGAAAAATTGTTACAGTTAGGTCAGCACTGTTTGACAGTTTTACTATTACGACATGTAGGTATCCATGTACCAAATGTGGCTATATTTGAAATGGTTGCCTTGCAATCCACCACAATGTCTGAGTTTGTACAGAATGACCTGCTACATCAGCAGACCGTGAAATATCCCTATTTTTGAAGTTCTACAGCATCATGCAATATCCCAAAAATTTTTTTGGTGACTACTTGCTAACGAGGGCCCAGCAGGGTGAATTATGGTAGCTATATTGGGAAAGTACCAGAGCTCTGAGCAGTAATAGAAAGCACTGAGAGTGAGAGATGGCTCAAGCCGGAGGTAAGTTCCACCAAAATTTTTGCGAAGGACCTAATGGTGTTCAGAAAGGATTTGCTGAATACAGTTGGTGGTGGCTTGTTTGTTACTGTTAGTAGTAGTTCCCCTTGTATAGAAATTGAAGTAGATAGTTCTCGAGATGATGAGGGTAGACGTCAATTTGGCAACCTGAATAAAATAACAATTGTATCATTTTACCAACTTCCAAATCAGATGATAAAATTACTGAAAGGATCAAGAAAACTAACTGGAGTCTAATTTCAAGAACATACCTGACTCATACAATTATAGTTGGTGGTGACTTCCAATTTATCCTAAAAATGTTGGTGAAAATACATGCTGAAATCCAGATATATGCATAGATCATTATCCGAAATTGTGCTGAATGCGTTCTCTGAAAATTATTTCGAGCAGTTAGTTCATGAGCCCAATCGAATAGCAAATGATTGTGAAACACATTTGCCCCATTAATAAGAAATAATACTGAGCTAATAACGTGCATCAAAATAGATAGAGGTTTGTTGTATGGATACAGAACACTGTAACTCTCAAGTCTTCCAAAAATAAATCTTATTCAAAAAGCAGATAAAAATTATGCTTGATGCCTTCCTGAGAGACAATCTCCACTCCTTCCAAATAAATAATGCAAGTACAGACTATATGTGACTTCAACTCGAAGTAGTAGTATTGACAGCAATTGGTAGATTTATACCAAATAAATTAACAAAAGATGGAACTGATACATCATGGTACACAGAACAGGTCACAACACCGTGAACCTATTCTTGTAATAGATACTGATGATATTGTACTAGAACTCTTCCAGGTTTTCACGTCCATCTAGCCAGACAATGAATGTGTTATAGATTTAATGATAAAAGCAAAGAGGATTTGCAGCAGCCATGTTGTAGGCTGTGTCCTCAAAGCACTCTATAGAAAGGTGTAGCAGGAAGAACAAAAAAGCATGCCAAATTTTAAACAAATGCAAAGTCCCCAAGATTGGCGATATTTTACAGAAGCACAAAATTTAGCATAGGCTTCAATGCGAGATGCTTATAATAGTTTCCACAACAAAATTTTGTCTGAAACCTGGCAGAAAGTCCAAAGAGATCCTGGTTGCACATAAAGTATGCTAGAGGCAAGACACAATCAATGCATTCTTTGCACGATAGCAAAGGAAATATTATCTATGACAGTGCTGCTAAGGCAGAGTTGCTAAACAGAGCCTTCCAAAATTCCTTCACCAAAGACAATGAAGTAAATACTCCAGAATTTGAATCAAGAACTGTAGCCAACATGATTAACATAGAAATAGATATCCTCCGTGTAGTGAGACAACTAAAGTCACTTATTAAAAGCAAATCTTCCAGTCCAGACTGTATGCTAATTACGTTCCTTTCAGAGTATGCTGATGCAACAGAAAGAAAGATCCTTTATCATTTAGCTACAATATAGCAGGTCAGCGACTGGAAGCAGCTAATTCCATGAAGTATCTGGGAGTAGGCATTAGGAGTGCTTTAACCCTTAACCGGAATCGATATTTTGACAAACATAACTGGAATCGCAGGTCCAAATGGACCCTTGAATAAAAATTCAACATAATCTCCATGAAAGATATAATTCATATGTGAATATGTAATGATTGTATTAAAATAAGTTTTATTTCAAACATAAATGAACTTTTATCGAGCAAAACTTTTTCATAATATTATTTTTTGATCTATAAGTCCTACGTCTCATATTTTACAACAATTTTTAGTACAAAACTTCCTGGCAGATTAAAACTGTGTGCCCGACCGGGACTCGAACTTGGGACCTTTGCCTTTCGCGGGCAAGTGCTCTACCATCTGAGCTACCGAAGCACGACTCACGCCCGGTACTCACAGCTTTACTTTTGCCAGTATCTCGTCTCCTACCTTCCAAACTTAGAGCACTTGCCCGCGAAAGGCAAAGGTCCCGAGTTCGAGTCTCGGTCGGGCACACAGTTTTAATCTGCCAGGAAGTTTCATATCAGCGCACACTCCGCTGCAGAGTGAAAATCTCATTCTGGAATTTTTAGTACCTTACTTTGGAATGCTACATGATTACATAAAAGGCTTAGATTTAAAAAAAAAAAAAAGAGAGAGAGAAAACCCTAGATATAGCATGGGGCTTCTCATAACTTCCCCTTAACATAAATAGGGATTCTTTATCCCATCACTCAGAAACAAAAATAATGACAACGAAACTTGGAAGTGTCCAAATGTTATCTATATCAGTACCTGAACTAAGAATGGCATTTGGTACACAACACTTTTTTTTCTGCATGTCATTTACAGATGAATTCAAGACATCTGTTACATTTTTGTGATTGTTTGCTGTCAGTTTTAGGACCGCATAAATAACATGTTCCTCGCTTTCGTGAGTCACTTTGATTGCAAGGTGAATTTTCTAGTCGTAGGTCATTTTGTAGTTCATCAGCTGCCCCTAGAAAATTATCAATTCTACTCTTCAAATCTACCGAAAATGAAGAATACTCCATCTTCCTTTCTGTGATAAATGGCCTTATCAAATTCAGTCCAATTTCTTTTATGTACTGATTACGTTTCATACGTTTTCCACTATTTGATGCCTTCCATAATACGAATCCATTTGCACTCGCAATAATCAATATTGCTGAAAACATGACACATGGCCATCGTTTAGTTCTTCTAGAGACTGAATAATTGCCGCATTTCTGATCTAATGTATCAACACCACCTTTTGTTCTGTTGTAAAATTCAGTCATCTCAGGTTTTCCACCATTTTCATTGACTGAATTGTCGCGGTGCATTGATGAGATTACCACTATACTTTGATTCTTCTTTTGGGACATAATATCCTTCACAAAACCAAATAAAGTAGATCCTACTACCCGTCGCTTATTGGCTAAAAATTCTGGTGGTATTTCCCTTTTATTTTTGCGCATTGTTCCAACATAGGTCAAACCCTTTTCAATCAGTTTGTCAACCAACAGCAGTTATATTTCTGTTTGTTCCAAATAAAGGTTCTGCAAGCTGCAGTACATTCTGTGTTGGAACTGAGAGTTGGCTTGTTTTATTAGTAATAGCTTTGCCCGTATAGAAAAAAGCATTGTATAAATAGTATGTTTTAGCGACGCAAAGGCACATAATCTTGATGCAATATTTAGCAGGCTTCGATTTCATATAAACCCTGAAAAAACATTTCCCTCTACAAGGGCAAAGCATTTCATCAACTGTCAAATATTCTGAGCAGCTATAGTTTTTCTGACAGTTCTGAATGAAATTTCCAAATATTTCAGAGATGAGACCAGCGCGATCATTAGTTGTTCTTTCTTCCCTACAATTCACATCATCAAATCTCAAATCAGATAACAGGAACATAAATCACTTTACCGACATCGTTATTCTGAATATATCTTGGCCAGTTCCATCAGTTGCCCATAAACTTACTATATCTTCATGGCCAGATTTGAATACACCTGATAACAGCAACAACCCAAAGAATGCTTTCATTTCCATAATACTCACATGGTTAGTGTAAGTAGCATTAGTTTTATACTTTTCTGAATATTCTGTTATTTTCTGATTAGTGTGAGTGCAAATAATTGCGATCATTTCATCTGATATCAGCAACTGCCATGATTCAATTGGTGACATGTTCTGTTTTTCACGAGCTGTACCGATGAGACCAGGCAGGTAAGTGATGATGTTGTGGCTTCTGACTCTGGACCTAGCTGGTGGATGAGTAGACCACTTGAATCAATTTTTGCCACGAAAATATGCACTACTTGGCGGCCAGTTATCTCTCTCTACTGAATCATCAGATGATGAATTACTTGAAACAGAAGAAATTTCTTGTTTTGTATTTTCATTGTCACTTATGTTCTCTTCATCACAAGGTTGAATCACTTAAAGATTCTGTGTCTGAATAATAGTTCACAGATTTCTTTTTCAGTGAGGCCCCACTGCAGTGTGGCAATAAAGTGCCTGAAACACCACAAAATAAATAAGTATACACTGACTTAAAAAATCCCGTATCTGGAATCGCAGGTCAAATTGGACCCAGCGATGGCACTTACCTCCACTTTCAGTAAATTTCAAGCAGTGAGCTCCCGGCCCCTGGTGCACCTCACAATGTACTGAGATTACACTGGCGCGCGAAACAGAAACTCTGCACGTTTCCATTGTTAGACGGTTTTATTGTTGTCGGTGGATCCAAAATGACCCACGATTCCGGTTAAGGGTTAAAATGGAATGACCATATAAAATTAATTGTCGGTAAAGCAGATGCCAGACTGAGATTCATTGGAAGAATCCTACAGAAATGCAGTCCGAAAACAAAGGAAGTAGGATACAGTACACTTGTTCACCATTGCTTGAATACTGGTCACTGGTGTTGGGCCCATTTAGTAATCATGAAAGCATTACAGAGATGATAGATAAACTCCAGTGGAAGACTCTGCAAGAGAGATGCTCAGTAGCTCGGTATGGCTTCTGCTGAAGTTTCGAGAACATACCTTCATACCTTCACCGAGGAGTCAAGCAGTATACTGCTCCCTCCTACGTATATCTCGCGCCTACGTATATCTCGCGAAGAGGCCATGAGGATAAAATCAGAGAGATTAGAGCCCAGGCAGAGGCATACCAACAAACCTTTATTTCCACAAACAATACGAGACTGGAATAGAAAGGAGAACCGATAGAGGTACTCAAGGTACTCTCCGCCACATACCATCAGGTGGCTTGCAGAGTATGGAAGTAGATGTAGATACTTAACCACATACAACCACTTGCTTGACAGAAGATATGTACCCAAAGACTGAAAAATTGCACAAGTCACACTAATTTTCCAGAACGGTAATATGAGTAATACACTAAATTACAGGCCCATATCATTACAGGCGATATGCAGCAGGTTTTTGGACATATATTGTGTTTGAACACTTTGAATTACCTTGAAGTGAACGATCTATTGAAATACAGTCAACATGTATTCAGAAAACATCATTCTTATGAAACATATCTACCTCTTTATTCACATGAAGTGCCCAGTACTATTGACAAGGATTTTCAAATTAATTTGATATTTCTAGATTTCCAAAAGGCTTCTGACACCACACCTCACGAGCACCTTGTAATCAGATTGCGTGCTTACAGAATATTATCTCAGTTATGCGATGGATTTGTCATTTCCTTTTAAGAGTGCTCACAGTTCGTAGTAATTGATGGAAAGTCACCCAGTAAAAACAGAAGTGATTTCTGGCATTCCCCAGGATAGTGTTATACGCCTTCTGCTGTTCCTTATCTATATAAACTATTTAGGAGACAATCTGAGGAGCTGTCTTACATTGTTTGCAAACAATGCTGTTGTTTATCATTTAGTAAAGTCATGGGAAGGACAAAACATATTACAAAATGATTTAGAAAAGATACCTATATAGTGCAAAAATTGACAATTGATGCTAAGTGATGAAAAGTGTGAGGTCATCCACAAAAGAGCTAAAAGGAATTCAAGAAACTTCAGTTATGCAAGAAATTGACAAATCAAGAGACCCTAAATTCAGCTACATACTTAGAGACTACTATTACGAACAAATTAAACTGGAAGAACACACAGAAAATGTTGTGGGGGGAAGGCAAACCAAAGACTGCCTTTTATTGGCAGAACAGTTGGAAGTTGCAACAGATTTACTAAACAGCCTGCCTACAGTACACTTGTCCACACTCTTGGCGAGTACTGCTGCGCGGTGTGGGATCCTTGCCAGATAGGAATAACAGAGTACATCGAGAAACTTCAAAGAAGGGCAGCATGTTTTGCACTATCGAGAAATAGGAGAGAGAGTGGCATGAACATGATACAGGATTTGCTGTGGACATCATTTAAAAAAGGGCATTTCTTTTTGTGGATTTTCTCACAAAATTTCAATCACCGAATTTCTCCCTCCAAATGCTAATAAATTTCATTGAGGCTGACCTACATAGCGAGAAATGATCATCGTAATAAAATAAGGGAAATCAGAGCTCGCACGGAAAGATGTAGGTGTCTGTTTTTGCAGCCAGCTGTTAGAGAGTGGAATAATAGAAAATTAATGTGAAGGTGGTTCGATGAACCCTCTGCCAGGCACTTAACTGTGATTTGCAGAGTACCCATGCAGATGTAGTTGCAGATTAGATAATTTGTAGACAGACTTTGAAACCAGAGTTTAAACTGCAAAACATTTCCAGGGGCCAATGTTGACACTAGCCATAACAATTTATTGGTTATGAACTGCAAACTAATCCTCGATTGGGCACACAGATTTTCATAATACTTTATGTTACCAAGGTCAATGTGTATGTTAGTTTAATTAAACAACAATAAAATAAACTTACATTACTTGAGTTACATCACTGTTTAATTAAACAATAATAATACGAATTTTCAAGTGTCACTCTGTTGCCAGATACAAGTTTACCCCACAGCAACGACTCGCTCAGAACACTAAACAGTGCAGTTGCATCAGATCACAACCAGACACTTATTAGATCACTAATTATCTCTTAGGCAACTGCTTCATTATTGGATTGTCCTGCTAGTTCAGAATCTGGGGCATTTTCTTGCAAAGATTGTAAATTTTTTCTCACCTAGCTCGCTATTTATTTCATATTACTGCTGCTCGCTTGGGTGTATGACAACACAACAAATCACTGTGTTAGCTGAAGTAATAATGAATGGATAGGTATGGGCTCACAATTGTAAAGCAACAATGGAATGGTACAAGATGATGTTATTTGTGGTTGGCACACTTTGCACACAAATAGGCCCAGTAGAAGGCCTTGGATAACACAAGAGATATTGAATGTAACTGATAGCAGGACATAATATTTAAAAAAAAAAAAAAAAAAAAAAAAAAAAAAAAAAAAAAAAAAAAAAAAAAAGCTGAAAGGGAACACAAATGTCTAAGAAATGAGACTGAAAAGAAGTGCAAAGTTGAAGTCAACTCTAGTGTACAATTCCAATACTTGGCATTGAGCCATGATGTCATGTGTAACATCACGATTGATGTAAAGGGAAAGTTACTGAATGTTATCTCTGGTTGCCTTAGAAACCAGTGTAATCTATGATTCTAATTTATGTCACATATGTATCCTTTGTTTCATTTTTTTAGTACATTTGTTTGTTTTAAAGCTGTATACTGCTTGTGGAATAAGTTGTGTTTCATTAGTTGGTGGTTGTTCTGACTGAGTTTTGTGTCTTGTGTTCATATTGAATCAGACAGTTGATTTCACCAGTCGTTGCAAAGGACATATATGTAGCAATACCATGTAGTTGACCATGGTATCCTTTTCATGATGTTCCGATGGCCAAATGTGATGGTGCCATAAGTATAATTGGTGGCAATTGATCAGGCATGTATGTAACTGTTATGTTGACGTATCACTTTTGCTAATCAACTGTATGCGAGGTATGCCTGAATGAGACAGGGTGCGAGGTATGCCTGAATGAGACAGGGATTGTGAAACTACTAATGTTAATTGGTTTTTGCTTTGCAGGAAATTGTCTGGGGAGTTTAAATATTGGTGGGGAGAGTCAATCATAGTGGAGATAGATGAGACATGATTTGAGAAGAGGACTAGTTTTAGAGAGCATAAGAAAATGGGTCTTTCGGTTTCTAAGAAATTTTGATTCTGGGGAGGATTGTGCTCATGCTATTTTCTGGGCGGTAGAAAATTACACTGAGCACGTTAACAGAGGATTACACAGCAGATGAGTGTACCACTATGTTTGATGTGGGTTTGCCTCTTGTATGGGGTTGGGTAATAGGGGGTCTCATCAATGCTTAATTTAAGAATTATGAGAATGGGGCCTTTACTAATACTGTTGAGGGATACTGGGGGCTGTAAAATCTGTTTTAGGGAGGGGTAAAAGGTGATATTCACTATTGAGTCGCACCATGACAAGTAGCATTGGCAGAAGAGTATTCCAATGATGGTATGTGTTACAGGTTTTCATGAAGTTAGCTGGGAAAATGTACATGCCGTACCTTGTTAGTTACATAGGAGTGTTGGGAGTTTTTTGGGTTGGTTTTATAGGATAAGGTTTATGTTTCTTTTTGGTTTGGAGAGGGTTCAGGTTGGGGTTGGGAAGGGGGAGGGGTGTTTCTATGTGTGGCGTTGTATTCTGTTACTTGTAGTGTGCTGTTATTGTATGAGTGTACGTAAAATGGTTTCGGAAATCCACTGATTTGGAATTTTGTGTCAGGCAAGTTTTGTTTTTTGGATGAATTTAGTTTTTTGCCTGTTTTGGTATTGGTGTTTTAAGTTATCATATAGTTGAATTCATTTTGTTGATACTGCAACTTTTTAGTATTAAGCAATTTTGTGTTATGTGTGTAGCGCAACAACGTGTCAACTCTTATCAATACTGCACACGGTTATGCTCTTTGACCATTACCAAGTAATGCCTTTGTGCATGGCGCCATAGAGGGTATATGTTGCAAGCTATGAGGCTTTTACAGGCATATTAGCCTCACCTTGTGGAATCTCAGTCTGGTGGTCAAACAGAAAGTTCCTGGCTGGCACAAGAGCACCTTCTCAACTCCCAGGGGACAAGCTGATCAGGCATCTTCAGAGCAATGTATGGTTGAGTGCATTAAGTTGGTGTTGGGGACCTATGTGAGAGTGCAAACAGGAGGCAAAGTGGGCAGTCGTACATTGTGCAAAGAAATCGTCGGGTTGCAGGAAGCAGTCAAAGGAGTATTTGGGTACCAGTTGCCACTTGGGACAGCCCCTATTCAACCTAAAAGAACTAAACCTGGTGAGCGCATTTCAGAATATTGGTTCTTGCTGTACGCTTGTGTTGTGGAGCAGATTTTAACATAAAAACACAATGGTAATCATAGTACAACTCTTGCAAATATACATGGTTTGTCCAGTTAAGTTTAGTGCTATTTACCGGACCATATTCCCCAATGAGCTGCAGTCGGTTTGCTGCTCAATTCCGACAGGCATGGGAAGAGTGGATTGTTCATTGTTTCATGTTAAATGCCTTTCACTCATTGATTTGTTCTCATTATCATGGTTCAGAATTAAATGTTTCTTGTCTTAATATTTAAATTGCTCATAAAATGGTTTGGCTACTGTGTTGGGCACAGAAAATAAATTTGAGTGGTACAGTTGCGCTGACCTAGCTCAGTTAATACACCTGGTTTTAAGATTTTCACAACGTGAATTTTTTTTGTAACTCATCTTAGCTGGTGCTGTACCTTTGCTTAATACTGTTTGATTAAACTTTCACTTCAGCACTGTTTTTTGCAAGTTTGAACCTAACTGTACTATGGCTGCACTAGGTTTACTTGGAGATGGTATTAGTGGTTTATTATTGAAAAATTAATAGCTATTTCTGTCAGGTACAAGTACTAGTGTCCGATTTTTCTTATACTTATTTGTGGGCTTTAGATTATTTATTAGTAGTATGGAAGGTTATTTTAAATATATTTCAGGGGGCGGTCATGTAATCTGTAATTTGAGGACTTTGGAAGAGCTGCTTGTTTTGAGATTTGTCTGTTGTGTAGTTGTTACATGTATTTTATTTACGTGTTTTAGAAGTTCCAGAAAATGCGAAATTTGGCCATCTCCTGCAGAACAGCGCGTGCAGCACTGTGAACTGGTACCAAGTTCGAGTGCAGTCAGCATCTGGATGATTGTGCAACGACATTAATTGGGTATCTGCTGGCATTTATAATTGTATTGCAATCCTTTGGCCTAGTCTGTATTTTGTTATTCATGAGTGGAGTGCAGTGCTGGTTTATTTTAATAAAATTCTGGTGTAAATGATAACTTATTTCACAGCCTTGACCTACCACTCACTGAGCACCTTGCTCACTGGCCATTTCAGTGTGATTTCTTTTAGAATTTATGTTTTGGAAGCAGCGTGTCAAGCTGAGCTATATCAGTCAATATCGGTTGTCGATTCTGCCTTTTGTTACTTTTAGTGAATTTTTCCTTGGTGTGTAGTGCCATTTTCTCCTCCTTTTTCTGTGGACTTCTGTACTAATATTGGTCTTTGAAGGTGAGCTATATAGCTCAGTTCAGCTGTAAATACCATTAGCTTTCATGGGTTTTCGCTGCATTTTGTTCCTTTCGTTTTTACATTTTAATATTTTTCTAGGTATGAGATTTTGCGTTTGCTATGATAGACGTTAGTTTCTCCCTTTGCAAAACTACTGTTTTCCCACAGGTGTCCTATCGGTTTCTGCATTTATTAGTTTCTCCCTACATGCTAAATTTCCACAGTTCTCCTTGTATTTTCTACAGCTAAAAATAAGAATTTCTAAAAGGGACGTGCACCCGTTGCATGTCTGATTGGAGTTTCCTGACCGTCCATCGTCACAAGGAAACCAAGACTGTGACAAATCGATAAAATTACAGGAAAGAAAACAATGACGAAGAGACAGTAAACCAATGACAGATGAAAAAATATAAGAAGAATCCAAGCCCTCACGTGGTTGACAAGGCTAGTGTACGCTGTCTCACGGAGAAGAGTAGAAACAGCCTTCAAGTGTAAACTGTAAAACCAAGTCTGCAGCTTAGGTATCATTTGCTAGCACGAGACGTAGCATGCCCAGGAGCTTTAGATTTCACTCTAAGGCGGCCAAACTGGGGAAGTCCATTAGGATGTGGAACGCTATCACAAGGGCACTACACTGTCAATGGTGTGGATTCTCATGTTGTGTCTGCCTCGATAGCAGAGTGGTCAGCATGCCGGAATGCCATGCAAAGGGCAGGGAGTGGATGTTGTGTTGTCATCATCACCATAATCATCATCATCATCACCATAATCATCATCACCATAATCATCATCACCATCACCATCACCATCACCATCACCATCACCATCACCATCACCATCACCATCACCATCACCATCACCATCACCATCACCATCACCATCACCATCACCATCACCATCACCATCACCATCACCATCATAATCGACACCAGAGTTGCCTAAGTGGCATCAACTAAAAAGCATTACACCAGGCGAGCGGTCTACCTAGCCACATGACATTTCATTTTTTTCTCATGTTGTAAGATGTGGCCATTGGTCAGCCAAGTGTGCCCAATGCGAGCTCTAAAGAGAACAGAAGATTCCCTGTGAGAAGCACAAAGGGAAGACTGCTACAAGGTCATAGCCCCCCCCCCTTTTTTATGGAGGAAACAAGGCACACCAATCAGTGTTCCAAGCCTCTAACAATTGATGGTGTAGAATCGACATAAGGCCTAGTTCCATAACACAATCTCCGAAAATGGCGTCCTGGTAAACAACCTGGCCAACATCTTTGTTCTCTGGGGGTCCCAGCATGACCTGGGATACAAACAAACAATCGACCATCCAACTTCAAGCAGGTCACAAAGTAGATCCTGAAAAGTCACAACCAATAGGTTTCGGGTATTGCAGTGGTCGATAGCTAGAAGACTACTCAGGAAATCAGTGCTGATTAAGAACGTCATGCCAGTGCAGGAATGAACAAGACTGAGGGCTTCAGCAGTGGCCACTAATTCTGCAGTGAATACACTGCATTCGTTTGGCAGCTAGCCTAGTTTACTGTACTGCATGGCGTCGTCGTGTGTGCAATTGGATAGTGTTCCTGCAAAAAATGAAAATAATGACGGTAAAAGTAAAGTGTGTGTGAACTGTAGGAACGAAATCGTATGTCTAGTCTTCAGTTAATCATTAGTGCACCGAGCAGTGTGGTGGGGGTAACTAAAATATCATATAAAAAAATGATAGTTTGAAAAACAGTGATGGTGTGAAGCTGTACATGCCATCCACTGCACATAATAATGAAACAAATGTGACAGATACTGTTAACAAATATGAAAGTAGCGCATTATTTTTAATGGACAGTCATGGCAAGAACATGTGTCTTTTTCCAAGAACACAGGAAACACAAAGCAACAGGTATTGTTAAGCCAGGAGCAACAACAGAAATTGTTATTGTTGTCAGGCTTCATGACAAAATGCTAACAAAAAATGATTATGTGGTGTGTATAGCAGGTACAAAAGATGATGCAGGAAACAAAGCAGATAACTGCCTAGCAGAACTAACAACATAATTCAATTGTTGCAACATTACCACACAGATATGAGTTAATGCGCCACTGGTGTGGGAACAAGATATAAAAAAAACTAACATTAAAATAAAACAGATGTGTTCTTTGTTTGGAAAATACAATGTTTTTGATACAGGCAACTTAGACACGTGTCGGAAAACCAGGAATGGAATGCATCTGAATTATGAAGGAAAGAACTTTATGTGTAGAATGGTAAATGAGATCACAGCAAGCAGAGAGAACGCAAATGTGTGGGATCGATGTAGTCATCAGCAGAAACAGCATGCCACCATTACCAGAGGCATCAGCAATAGTAGCAAATACTGCAGCAATACCATCAGCAGCAGTGGCACCAAGAACATCAGCCACAGTTAAGAGCTAACTTAAGACTAAGGCGGTCTGCAACAAAGGAGGATGATTTTTTTCAATCACCCCCTTGGAAAAAAAAGCGGACTTAACAACTTCAGTTACGGTTCAAACATACAGTAATGGTATAAATAAATTTAAATATTCAGTTGCAACTAATGAAACAGTGCCAGAACTTTCTTGTGGAAGTGCAATGATTGGTGTGAAACGTTATTCTGCCCCAAAAATCTATTTTCATAATGTACAGGCATTTAAGGATAACTTTAACGAGTCAGAACTTTTAACAAGTTTCAACAGTGAACTGTCATCAGATGTCCAAATACTGTGTTACGGAATACTTCATGAATTCCCTCGAAATAGAATCAGTTGTATTAGCACAATTCAAACTAGTTCATTATCTTCCCCAGAAATCCTCCAGAGGTGGAGGAAGCTGCATATTTGTAAAAAGACAGTGTTGCAGCTTCACTGCTGGATACATGCAACTCTCATTCTGTTGAAAAAGACAGAGTTGACAGGTACTGAAATCAAAGATATTGGTGTTTAAGTAATAGATCTCCTTTGCACAGCTTGTGCTCCTTTTATAGAAATTTCACCCTAGTATAGTAAAATTGATGAAAAGAAACCCATCAAGAGTTTTCATCTGTGATTATTCTAATGTCATGTTCCTTACAGAAGGTGACGATCAGTGTAAACTATTTATTTTCTTTTCTTTCTTTGTTTGTTTTTTCTTTTTTCTTTTTTAAAAAAAAGATCTGTTACAATCTTGATATGAAGGGTACATCCCCAACAAAAGTAACCAACCGAAGAGTAATTAGCAACATGGGCTATAATGTCAGATTTGTAAATCTGGCATTTAAGAAGCAGTTCTCTGCTTACAAAACAATATTCAGAAATTTTGTGAATGCTGGGAAAAAATCAATAATCAAAACGCGGAAATTCCTGAATGGAATAACGACAATATTATGAAAAGGATAGTTGCTACTCACCATATGGAGGATATGCTGAGTTATAGATAGGAACAACAAAAAAAACTATCAAACAGGTTTGGCCAAAAAGGCCTTCATTCGAATTAGACCCTCGCCCCCCTCCACCCCACACACACCACAGCCCCTGGCTGTCAAGGTCAGACTCAGAGTCTGGCTTCGGCAGCAAGAGACTATGGTCATGTGAACGTGAATTGCATTTGTAAGAGTGAGTGGGTGTATGAGGTCTAATTCCAATGAAGGCATTCTTGGCTGAAAGCTTGCATATTTGACAGTCCTTCCGTTTTGCCTATCTGCTACTCAGCATATGATGTGTAGCAACTACCCTTCTTATAATATTGGAACAGTGTTAGTAACATTAAACTTAAAGTAAATGAAACATTGATTACTGACCAAGAAAAAGTAACTCTGTAACTTAACTCCAACTTCACTGAAACTACACGACTGTCTTAAGGAGCACAACTAAATGTACGTTTTATCAAATTTATCTAAAAACACAGATGATGTGACTTACCGAACGAAAGTGCTGGCAGGTCGATAGACACACAAACACAAACATACACACAAAATTCAAGCTTTCGCGACAAACTGTTGCCTCATCATGAAAGAGGGAAGGAGAGGGAAAGACGAAAGGATGTGGGTTTTAAGGGAGAGGGCAAGGAGTCATTCCAATCCCAGGAGCGGAAAGACTTACCTTAGGGGGAAAAAATGAAAAAGCCCAAACTCTTTGCCTTTACAAATGTCTGCTTGTGTCTGTGTATGTGCGGATGGATATGTGTGTGTGTGTGTGCGCGCGCGAGTGTATACCTGTCCTTTTTTCCCCCTAAGGTAAGTCTTTCCCCTCCTGGGATTGGAATGACTCCTTACCCTCTCCCTTAAAACCCACATCATTTCGTCTTTCCCTCTCCTTCCCTCTTTCCTGATGAGGCAACAGTTTGTTGCGAAAGCTTGAATTTTGTGTGTATGTTTGTGTTTGTGTGTCTATCGACCTGCCAGCACTTTCGTTCGGTAATTCACATCATCTGTGTTTTTAGATATATTTTTCCCACGTGGAATGTTTCCCTCTATTATATTCAATCATTAATTTTATCAAATTTATTTGACTTCTGTACAATAGTCAAGCCAAATTTGCAAAAATTACAGGAAGTTTACATGACTAGTTTCTGTGAAGCTCAGTCACCATTATCGAATGTAAGAAGTATGAAGTAACTCTGCTATTAATTATGAGAACCTGAAATATAAGTAACATATTTATATATGGTATAACATATGGTGAAAACAGCAACGACCTTTGTATCATTAAATTTGTATAAACAAAATTATCGTTTTCAAAATTTAGTTGATGACACTTATGTTCACGTAACCAGCATCAAAATGTTCTTAGGTGGTTTTGGACTACCATTATTATTATTCTATTCTTTCGACGACAATATTGTTCGTTTCATTCCCTGTTGTTAAATGTTACCTGTACCCAGTGTCTTTAAAGTGATGAGTATTTTGTAATAGATTTTTGTATACATGCAAAATTTAGTGCGAAGCTCATATTATTGCGTTGATTTCATATCCTTGGATTACCATGTAATTGTAAGCAATGTTGTAATGTTTGAATACAGTTGTTGGTGTTGTTTTTGTAAGATGATTGTGTTTATGTATCACCTGTACAGCTGTTAGTGTCTTGTTTTATGAGTATTGGCTTGGTGTGCACCTTGGTGGTGAGTTGTGAGAAGTGGCAAATAGGTAGCATCCATCGTGTTGGTCAGTCATATGGTAACCTCATCTGTCTGTGTGTCATCCAAGCAAACAGTTGTTTCTTGGACAGTGTTACTGAGTGCTGTTTTCAAGATTACAAGCTGTGTATTTTCAACTTTAAGACATTGAGGTGAGACTATAATAATAATAGGTGTTGTTTTATTCACATTTTACAATTAGATTATTAGTGATGTTCATTATATTTTGCAGATGTGGAAATTTTGTCTCATATTTCACCAGTTGGTTTGGAGACAATATACAGAGATGATAATATACAGTATTCATGCATGGATGTTGTTATTTCATTAACTTAATCAAGGTACAGTTTTGTATGTTACTAAGAAGACAATATTTTCACTTGCCAATGCGGGAGATGAACTGCCTTGGGTGGGAAAAGAAGAAGGTGATTCGGATGTGAAGGAGAATTATGAACATGTGCTACGAACTGGCCAGCAGTTGTGCACACCTAACCTGCAATGGAAGCACTCCGGCTTCCACAAGGACGCTGGTCACCGGATTTGTCCTAAAAGCTCCTATCACTAGGCAAACGCCACAATGGTGCACTGGGTCAAGCAAATGCAATGCTGAGGGCGCCGCCAAACCATAAACCACACTCCCGTAATCAAGGTGGGATTGAACAAGGGCTCTGTAGAGCTGCAGCAGCGTACAGCGATTTGCACCCCAGTTGGTGTTGCTCAGGCAGCAGAGGATACTGAGGTGCTGCCAGCACTTCTAACTAAGGTGAGGAAGACAAGTCAATAGGGCGTCTAAAACCAGTCCTAAGAATCAATGTCTCCACTACAGTGAATGAATCATCATTAAGGTAAAGTTCTGGTTCTGAATGAAAGGCAATGTGCAAGGGCACTGAGGAGCTCCCACTCTGTAAGTGGGACATTATAGGATTCACTGTGGCGTGTAGTATACGAGAGGACTTTCCCTTCCAGCCGCCGTTTGAGAATGTGAAAGGCTTGGGGGGGGGGGGGGGGGGGGAATTCTCTGATGCAGAGGCTCAAGCATAGTGTCAGCAATTGCGTTTGCGTTGGTAGAAAACAAGCCATTTATGTTAACACTGGGAACACCTGTTGGGGTTCTGGTACCTGAAAACACGTTTGATCTTTGCCCAGCCTTGGGAAGGTGACGTATGGCACCCAATGGTCGAGACATATGTCTCCCAACACTCCTGCTTTCGTCGTTTGATAAGTTGGCGAATGCAAGCACGGAGCTATTTAAAGGCTGTGAGAGGCTCCCGGGAATACATTCAGGGATACTACGCCATCTGGAGGAAGATACACATTGCAGGCAGTTATTTCCTGTGTCGTCCTTATTCTGACTGCCACAGCTTCAAGAGAGGTTTGGAAGGGCACAGTGTCACTATAGACTGAGTTTAGGACTTAAACGCAAACTCCACCTGACACTATTACAGTTGCAATGGTTCTTGTAGTATCCCTTATAGCCATGGAGGACAGGGGTCCGCATAGCTGGGAACCAGGTTTTCTGGAGGGCAATGCAGAAAGCAGGTGTAAAGCTTAACAGTTGCCATAGCTCAGTCAGGCAGTGGAAAAAACCGCCGCAATTCCACTGGATGACGACGTTATCGTGAGACTGGGAAGGCATGGAACATTCAATGAGGCAGTTTACGCTTCAGGGTCACCTGCTGCCACTGACTATTTACCTGAGCAGTCTATATCCATTTTCAAGTTCTCTTCACCGATGAGTCTCGCATATGCCTTCAACCAGACAATTGTGGTATATCCATTTTGTCTGAGGGTTCAGCGAGATCTAGGTCCTCATCGGACGCCAGAATCTCCACCTCATCTGCAGACGCAGAGTTTAGAGGCAGCAATTCCCTTGGTCTTGGGGACCTTCTTTTGGATTTCTCTCGCTGTTCCTTGGGTTTCCTTGTCTGGGAGGACTTCACTGATTCAGTCTCCGGGACTGAGGATGAACGTGAAGCCCTGCGACCAGCTACTTTTGGGCTCTTCTGCCACTGGCGGGTGTCATCTTTCCCACTAGCAGAAACCTGGAAGGGAGTGAACCAAGGGACCCCTTCCTAGTGAGAGCAACCGAAGAAGTTGTGCGCTTCTCCGGCTTAGAAGTGGGGACGGATGTCCCCAATAGTTGGGGGGGGGAGAGGGGGGGGTAGGGGTGTTGCTCCTGAAGTAGGTGCTGCAGGAGTAAAAGGGAGGGAAGTGCTCCCACCATCAATGGGGCAGGTGTAGCCTTCTGGCTCTGACAGGTGACTGAGGTTCGGGGAGCTGATGGGGCTAAAACTGCTGTCGTGGCAGCACAAGATGTCATGCGTACAGGATGTAGACGTTAAAATTTTCTCTTGGCCTCAGTGTAGGTCAATATGTCCAAGAACTTGTACTCCATGATTTTCCATTCTTTCTGGAGAATTCTGCAGTCTGGCGAGCAAGGCAAATGGTGCTC
This sequence comes from Schistocerca nitens, assembly GCF_023898315.1. Classification (NCBI taxonomy): domain Eukaryota; kingdom Metazoa; phylum Arthropoda; class Insecta; order Orthoptera; family Acrididae; genus Schistocerca; species Schistocerca nitens. The sequence goes on along the minus strand of NC_064617.1, from coordinate 922,210,914 downwards.
TCCACAGTTGAGACAGATGGGAGGCGGGTCACATGGAGTATTGGGATGTGATGGGCGTCCGCAATCTCAACATGTGATGCTGGAAGTACAGCAGGAAGACATGTGACCGAACTTCCAACATTTAAAGCACTGCATTGGTGGAGGAATATAGAGTTTTACATCACTGCAATAGACCATCACCTTGACCTTCTCGGGTAATGTATCACCCTCGAAGGCCAAGATGAAGGCACCGGTGGCAACCTGATTATTATCCCTCAGACCCCGGTGAACACACCAAACAAGGCGCACAGCTCATCGTCGGACTGCAAAAGAAGGTCCCTGTGAAATATGATACCCTGGACCATATTTAAACACTTATGGGCCATGATGGTTACAGAAACATCCCCCAGCTTGTCACAATCCAGTAACGCCCGTGACTGGGCAGAGGATGCTGTTTTAATCAAGACTGACCCAGATCTTATTTTGGACAAGCCCTCCACCTCCCCAAACTTGTCCTCTAAATGCTCAACAAAAAACTGAGGCTTCATTGTCATGAAAGACTCCCCATCAGTTCTTGAAGATACAAGGTACTGAGGGGAATAACAGCCGCTGCCATCCTTAGCCTCACGTTCCCTCCCATGGTGTGGCCAGGGAGGGGAACGATTTGGGGCCGTACTTCTGTGCAATGACTTGAGCCTTTAAACGCTTAGACTCCTGGTGTTTGACCAGCAGCAAGAGATGATGTACTACACTTCACTGCGTGTCATCTGACCTGATGCCACCCAGTCCGACCACAGGCCCTCCCCACGCATGCCACCCAGCCATAGCAAAGGCCACCTAGCAGTCACGATGTCCCAGGAGGATGGGCATCTACCCCTTGCCATACATGGCGAGTTAATGGCACAGGCATCAGCAGAGAGATCCCTGTGTGTTTAGGGGGCTACAACCAAAATGGTACATGGTGGCCCCACCACAACGAACTGGCTAACGTGCTGGATACCAGGTGCAACCACGCAAACAAGTCCATCATCATCATCATCATCATCATCATCATCATCATCATCATCATCATCATCATCATCATCAGCATAGAAAACGATACTGCACAGTTGATGGAAACATACGCACCCAGGAGGGTGATCTCGTCCAACAGTTGGAGAATGAGCAAAGTGCAGATCCACGTCGAAGAATGATGCAATGCGTCTCAGCGCACGATGGACACAATGTACCATGTAAGGCGCCCTTCCCCAATTGGCTCGCTCTGTCAAACCCTACAGAGGACCATCACAAAGGCCGAAACGTGTGAGACTCCTTTTAGTCGCCTCTAACCCCCGGACCTGCAAAGGCGGGGGGAGGGGGGTTGATAGTGCTCAATATCCAATATATAGTGGAGCAATGTCAGCCTCCGCTAGCAGGCTGTTCACAGGGTTGGCCCAAAAGACACTTTCACAAGTCAGACACTACAATGATGTATCACTGTGGTTCTCAACACATGTGGCACGATACTTCTGAGGATTTATGATTTTGCTAACAAAAGTAATTGAAATAATTTTACTGAATATTTATTTTTAAAAAAGAATGACAGAATATACATTCCAGAACTTGAACTTATTTACAGGTCACATATTTGTTTGCACCTTACAAGTTTGAGCTATCAATGAGAAACTTGAGCCTGTCGTGGCGGAACTGAAGACAACACACTCACATTTTCTGTTCAACTGAGATAAGTTTCTCATGTTTCTTGTGTTTTGTGCTGGTTAGTACTGGAAATCCCAGCTCGCATAAATAGGTAGTGGAAAAAAAAAAGTGCAACAGGGTATTAACTGCTTTCACTACTATTACTGAGTAATCTTCTTCATCAATATTCAAAACTTGATAAGAGACAGTTCACCATATTGCAGTTGAAGTGTTTGATCCGTCCTAAGTTTTGCGAGCTCCCCTTCCCCTCCAGAGGAATGATGGTGGAGGATTGTGGTGATACAGCACACAGACTTTATATTCAGTCATATTTGTCAGCAGTGAGGCAGGGAAAATATTGTGCCATGTTATTCTCAAGGACCCTGAGGTGATACAAAATGAGTTTGTAGGTTATGTAACCGTGTGGATCTACCTTGAAAGTGAGATGAAACATCATAAGATTTTTCTTTTCCATGTTTTATTTCCATATTCTATTTTTTTTAATGACCCAGAGAGTTTATCACCTGATTTGAGCACATTTTTTTCTTTTCTTTGCATACCATCAGTCAGCTAATTTAAATGGAAAAAATTGTCAGACAAATAGGCTACCTCTGCACCCTGGAGCTCAGAATTCAGCTGAGCTGCAAAGTCTGGCTTTCTGAGGTTAAATAGTTTAATACCTCTTTTCTCAATTCAAAAAATGATTTTGGGGCTCTACCTCTAAAGACAACCAGCAGATCTTGCTTGTCAGCATACAGAACTAAACTGTCATGTCGAGATCCTGATTTGTGGCACAATTGTTTGAAGAGTCTTTCCATAAGAGCCCTAGGCTTAATGTAATTTACCATGTTAATGACCAAATCTAAACACTTTCAAGTTACGTTGGAATAGTCTACATCACCGGAGCCTCACAATGCATGAAGCAATGTGTTGAACCTACGGTCAGGAAATCTTGTTTCTGTCTTGTAGCAAATGCTTTGAATCTTCGACTCATTGCTGTTGCGCAGTGTGTGTAAACAGAAAGACAGTTTTTCCTGGTGAGCCTGTTTTGTTCCAAACCAGATATAGAATTATACATTTCTGAACCAGTTGATGCTGAGGGCAGTTCAGTACATGAAGGAAATTGTTCAATAATCGAATCCTCATCTGCAAATCTTATGAAACTAGGGAACTGAAATTTCTTACTTATATCAGTAGGGCGTGTCAAATTTTCTGACTTCATTTTCCAAAAAAATGAGGGGGCTTGAAGTTGTGTTTCGGTTAGAAATTCCCAATTATATTTCCAAAAAATGGCAATTACATTATTTTGCTTGGTAAATAGCTACTTCAGTTTCATGGTATTTTGATGTCTGATGTACAATTCGTAGCAAATTGTCTTCTTTCAAGAAGTGCCTTCTTATCATTATTTCTGTTTGTATTTCTGCTCTAGGGATAAGACTATACTATAGAATCCATAAATTTTCTCTTTGATATTCATAGAAGTTTTTAAACCAGCAATATTCATTTGCATCAATGTGTATTTTCATTAATATCACACATATAGCCTTTTTCCCCAGGTACAAACAGTTTCTTAAAGTTACAAAATTTGAACATTCAGAATCATGGCCAGCAAAAGGAGGACAAGACTGGCAACTACCACTCAATTGAGTACTTTCATTGGAACTGGCTGAGAAATGCTGCCTTCTTAACTCCCAACCCTGTGTGACATTCTAAGATATGAGCTTCAGCTAAGAGAGCAGAGTGGACAGAATGTCAGAAACTGTCAGCAGCCACTTCTGCAGAGGATGCTTATGCAAAAGAGCTTGAAAAGTGGAGGCTAACAAACATTTGTTTTGTGGTGCCAATTTTAAATTTGAGAGATACAGTCCTAAAGAATTATCATCACTGCTGGTTTACAATTAGATCGATATACTCTTGGGCGGAAGAACCCCACCACATTCTTTATCAATTGACGCTCCTAAAATCCCAGAAGAAGGCGTATATTGTTTTGCCAGAAATTCAACATTTACCGTGTTTCACATTTAGTGAAATGGAGTTTGACACTTTTATGCTCAGAAGACCAAGGAAGAAATGAAATCAGAGGTCAAAGAAGATAACTAAATTGATGAATGAAGGTGATGATACAAAAGAAGGCAAGGGGAAACACCTGCAGTGCACCCAAATGCAACTTCACTTCTGATAGACTGGTCTGAAAAAGTACATGAACCCCCGCTTACTTGTAAACTCAAAATATGAGGAACAAGGACGTTTGTTCAAGAACCAATACAAGTACTGAAGTGGCCACGTCATGGACAATCCAAAGAGAGATGTGCTAAAGAAACAACAGAGGCTTTGGGTAAAGTGTATACTAATGAGAAACAATAAAGATACATCAGAGGTCAGGGAGCAAGAAGAAGAATGACACCTAGGAGTGAATTGAAGAAAGATATAATGAATATCGTTCGCTGAAGCTTTTTAAACTTTTTATAATGTGTTTTCAGTGTTTGATAATAGCGACAGATTTCATTAGACCTAAACCACTTTTTGAACAAATCTTGGTAAGTTCATATTAATTTACGTCCTTTTGTCAAAAATTTCAATGTACACTACAATCAAGGGCAAATTTACCAAGCTAAACATCTATCAGTAATGAGAAACCTTTTAAATTAGGATTTTACACACCAAAAGGCACTGTTTGGATATCACAAAATTTCATTTTTGCTCTCTTAAACGACACGACTATTGTATCAGTTACTCGCCAAGCTGTGGTGAAAATACATGACCATCACTTAGCTTTTCGTAGAATTGCACTGGGTACCCAAGACAGGCCATCAATTCGTCAGGAAATAGTATGTCTGACAATGGAATCAAAGATATTTCCGTCTCGGTGCCTGCACAGACATCAATTTTATTACTTCCTTATTACTTACGTCCTCTGCAACAGTATTGGACCGCATTTTCTTGCTACTATTTCAGCAACTTTTGCTCTCCATACCACAGGCTCGATTTTCTGCTGATGAAATCAATCGGCTAAATAGTTCTTGTATTTCCCAGATAAGTGACCATGTTTGCTACCTAAATGTCTTTCCAATTTACTACAGACCATGACTTCACTGTTTAGTTTTTCTCCACATGATACACTCTGGTAAAAGACAATTTTCTGGCCCACTGAAGGTAAATCCTATGTTTAAATAACTCTTGGTACTTATGAAATGTCCTCGTAGGTTGAAATGCATTCACGAGCCTTACATTTGGATTTGCTACATTCTCACTTTTGCTACTGTTATTTGTTTCTGTCACTGAGTCACCTTCATCTTTTGCCCTTTTACTAAAAAACTTATCCACACTGAAAAATTTACACATTAATTGGACAGTGTATATACAAGGGTCACTCCAAAAGATATGCACACTATTTTTTTTAAAATCCACCTTTTATTCGACATGTTTGAAAGTTTTAGTGTGTAGATACATCCATTAGGAACAATATTTTCATTTCTCCACATAATTTCCATCCCTCTCAACTGCCTTACGCCATCTTGGAACCAGTGCCTGTATACCCGCACGGTAAAATTCTGGACCAATCTGTTGGAGCCACTGTTTGGCAGCGTGCACAAGGGAGTCATCATCTTCAAACCTTGTTCTATGAAGAGAGTCTTTCAGTTTCCCAAAGAGACGATAGTCACATGGAGCCAGGTCAGGACTGTAAGGCAGTGTTGTCCATCCGAGTTTTGCGATCGCTTCCATGGTATTTTGACTGACATGTGACCGTGCATTGTTGTGCAACAGCAAAACATCCTGCTTTTGCCGATGTGGTCGAACACAACTCAGTCGAGCTTTAAGCTTCTTCAGTGTCGTCACATGTGCATCAGAATTTATGGTGGTTCCACTTGGCATGATGTCTACAAGCAATAGTTCTTCGGAATCTAAGAACACCGTAGCCATAACTCTTCCAGCAGAAGGTGTGGTTTTGAATTTTTTTTCTTGGGTGAATTTGCATGATGCCACTCCATTGATTGCCCTTCATCTCTGGTGAAAAATGGAGCCATGTTTCATCACCTGTCACAATTCTCCCAAGAAATTCATCTCCACCATTCTCGTACTGTTCCAAAAGTTCGATGCATACCATTTTTCTTGTTTCTTTTTGAGACACTGTCAACATCCTGGGAACCCATCTGGCACAATCCTTTTTTAACGCCAACACTTTCAGTATTCTGCAAACACTTCCTTCCTCCATCCCAATGTAGTGAGAGAATTCGTTCACTGTGATGTGTCTGTCAGCAGTCACCAATTCGTTAACTCTCTGCACATTGTCTGGAGTGTGTGCAGTACAAGGCCTGCCACTGCGAGGACAATCCTCAATATTGCCATGCCCGCTTTCATCACATAACCTGCTTGCCCACCAACTAACTGTACTGCGATTGACAGCAGCGTCTTGTAATGGAACTGACAAATAGACGTCACTTTATTTTATTATACACTAAAGTCGTGTTATAAAAGCTTTTGCTTAAGATAATACTAAGTTAGGTGTTGCGATCAATAATCGATATTGGAATTGTATGTTCTTTGTAGCTTATGACCGTGATCTTTGGTCTACTACGGGTCTTCGGCCACTTGTGTGTTGGCCGCGGTTGAGTGTAGTTGTGCATATAGTTCTTGCAATAAATGTGTTTGATACAAAGAAACCGTGGAATACTGCGTCATTTTTCGATAGTCCAGTAATAATTAAAAAACCCGCACCTTTTCTTGGACCCAAAGCAACCAAGGAATCATCGCCTATACAACAAGAAGCCACAAGGACAACGCAGACACAGCAGCATCAACAAAGGAGACATCATGGCCAGCTCTACTAAATTCCTATACAGCCATTAGCCACACCGTAACGGTGTCCTTATGGAGTTAACTTTTCCTGAGAAGTAGAGCCGGTTCGTGACAACTAGGGGCTCGTTGCCAGGATCTAGACATTTATATGTACTGGATTGACGAAATCTGTTGTGCAGAAGTCTAATGACCACGTGGTACGAAGCAGTAAAGTGGACTGACCACACGCGTGAGGACCAAGACTGAAAAGATAAGTACATTTGTTTAGTGCTGTTTTTTTTTTCTCTCCTTTTATTATTTTGTGTGTGTGAAATTTCACGAAGATGACCATTGTGAAAGAGAAAAGTGGTGCGGAATCTGAACAGGAGTGTGAAAATTTGTTAGTCTTTGGGGACGTAGACATACCGATAAAAACGGAAGATGAGTTAGTCAAAGAAACGGATCAGAGTCTTAATTCCTCAGAACGTGAGACGTCGGACATTAAATTACTGTTACAAATGATGAATCAATCGTTAGCTTTTAATCAGACTGTTGCAGCCCGCTTACAAGCTAATGAAGAACAATTGCAAAGCATAAATCAGAAAGTGTCGCGTCTAGAGGGAGCTATGAACAAAAAATTTGTTAATGTCTTAGTTTGGGGTAATAAACTTCGCAACGATATTTTAAAGACAGACAAGAAACTTAGCAAGGCAGAAACAAAGATTTTGGTGGTATAATCTAAAGTGGGAGAAGTAAATTCTAGTCTGAGTAACAAAATTCAGTCTGTAAAAAATGAACTGGTCACAGACAGAGAGGAAAATGCAAAATGTTTTGTTAATGTTAATAATCAAATAGATACAGTTTGTGTAAATGTAAAAACGATGGCAGTAGATCTTGAAAGTAGAGTAGACTCTAAACTAAATGTTGTGAATGATAAAGTGGAAACAGTCAGTAACACAGTAAAACTCCGCGAGATTGAAACTAAGACAGATGTTAGTGAATTAAAAAGTACAGTATCAGAGTTAAACCAAAAGTTTGAAATATTTAGCAATGATGTAGCTAACAAAAATTTTTCTATGAACACATGTACCTTATTATCCAATATTCCAGTTAAAAACTTTTCTAATGAGTGTAGTTTGCATCCTGTTGACTTTCTGCAGAGTTGTAGAGACAACTTTTTGCCCAATATGAGTGAAAGTTTCAAAATTAAGTTTGTTAAAAAATTTTTGGAGGGAGAATCTTTGTCATGGGCCAATCAAAATTTTTCTATGGACATGTCTTATGCAGAATTTGAAATTGAGTTCTTAAAACGGTTCTGGTCTGAAACTGAACAAGCCAGGATAAAGAGCGAGTTCCTAAATGGGCCAAATTATAGAGAAACACAGGGGACTATGAAACAGTTTTGTAAGAATCAACTGAAGAAACTTGTACATTTGAGTAAACCCTTCGATGAGCTCACACAGATAGATGCTTTAAAGAGAAGGTTGCCAACAGATGTGCAATGGGACCTAGTGTATGGACCAGATGACAACATTGGTCAATTTCTAAACTATGTGGACAAGCTTGACAGGATTATAGACAAAGTGGGGAAACCAAAAAACTATTTCAATCACACACAAAGAGGTGGAGATCATAGTTGGGGAAACACTAATTCAAACAGGAGGGAAAACAGTAGGCCCAACAACCATAGTTTCCATCATAGGGGACAAAATAGTCACAATATTGATAACAATTGCCATTCAAGGGAAAACTATAATTTCCATTCGAGAGGACAATCTGGGAACAATTGGAACAGAAGTAATTACAGGGATTCTGAAAACAGGAATTGGCGTGAACATAGTGACACCAGGGGTCAAAATGCTATGGGAAGTCCTGAAGCAAAAAACTAGTGTACGCTCCATTGTCGGTCCACAAGGTAGGGGCAAAAAGCATAGATAATAGAAGGACCAATAACAGTGACTACATTGCACCAAGAGATACGTCTCAAGTAATGAGTAGTTATCTTATGAATGTGTACTACCCTCTAAACACAGTACCTGTTAAGAATGAACACATTGATTGTAATAAAGAGCCAGAGAAGATATTTAACTTAGTTGAATTTTATGAATGGGCAGAAGCTTGTAGTTTGTCAGAGGACCTGCAGATTAACGATTTAAATAATCTAGGAATTGATGCACTGATGAGGGAACCAAGTGAGCAAATTGTCGACACTGATTTAACGGGCAAAGAATTAAAAACACCTGGGTGTGAAAGCAACGTTTTCAGTTTTCGGGAGAGAGAGGTTGATGATTGTAGTATGTGGGGAAATGAAGATTTAATGATACATGATGATGGTGAAAAATATTTTGTTTGCTTGAAAGAGGAAATGGAGGCATTAGGTGTTGTGGGAGATACTGATATGCATGTTGTAGATGTACCCAAAGATGTTATTAACAGTTTGAGTGGTGTTAATGCCAGTGTCACAACCAATAGGCTCTGTAATCCAACATCTTATGAAGGAACCTGGGCAGTTGATAAAGATTCCCTGAACAGTGAAACTGACTGTGCAAGTAGGCTACCATGTACAATGAACAAAGGTGAATTATTTCTTTATAATATGTGGCTAAATAGTGATGCAATTAAAAATGATAGCAATTTTAGAAAAATGATTCTTAATATGTCTCAAATTTTATATCCTGATTGGTGGAAAAACACTAAACACATTATTGTTGAACAACTGAAGGATAAATACCTTAGTGGTGAACAATGTTATATGGGTGAAAATATTTGGATTGAGGAAATTATAAATGCAAGTGACAGTGCTAGTGATGTGTGTGTTAATGTAATGACCGTAGATAATAAAGGTGACAGTAATATAGGTACTTGTAAGTCAGAAAGTCATTGTTTCAGTGAAATTCAAAATGATTTATTGTATGAATATGTTCAGCCTGAAAAAGGTGGTGACATAGGTAGTCCGTTCATTAGAGCAAAAGTTGGTACCTGGGAAGGCAAGTGCCTTATAGACACAGGGAGTCAGTACATTGAAATGCCAGTCATTGGGGTGAAAATAAGAGGGGCTACAGGAAAACATAGTAAAACTGTGAAAAGACAAACTTTGTTATCTTTTACATTTGAGGGAGTCACATTTACACATGGATGCCTAATTATACCAGGCCTCGGCGAGGACTGTATTCTCGGGATGTCATGGATTCGGAGTGTAGATGCAAGATTTGACTGGGGAGGACAAAAACTTGTCATAACAACACCAAATGGGGGGTGTATCTCCACCAAATTTGTCAGATCAAATACAGTTTTGTGTAATGATAAATTTAACACTATAAATCTTGTAAAGGAGAAAAGATATGTTGACAAACACATAACGGAACTAGATTTAAGTGAAGTAGATTTCAACACTCTGGTAAACACTAAGATTTCAGAAGCTAGCGGTCTAAATGATGAGCAAAAACAGGAACTACAGTCTTTGTTATGGGAATACAGTGATGTCTTTAGCAATATTCCAGGGAAAGTTAGGGGTTACGAATGTACTTTGCTAGTAAGACCACATGACCCATTTTTCATAAAACCATATGGTGTGCCCATAGCAAAACGTACAGCAGTTGAGAAAGAATTACATAAGATGGAAGTGTGTGGCATTATTGAAAGGAGTATCAGTGCTTATAATAACCCACTGGTAGTTGTGTCAAAAAGGGATGGGGGAGTGAGAATAGTTCTTGACTCAAGGCCTTTAAACAAGATCTTATACAGGGAAACAGACCACCCTGAAAACATTGATGAGCTGTTGCACAAGTTCAAGGACATAAAATTAATGTCAAGTCTAGATTTAACCTCAGGCTTTCACCAAGTACCCCTGGCACCCAAATCTAGGAAATACACTGCTTTTCTTTACAATGGCCGTTGCTATCAGTATTGTGTAGTCCCGTTTGGCTTGAACTCATCGGTAGCAGAATTCATTAGACCTTTAGACCATGTGCTGGGGCAGGAACTTGTATCCAAATTAGTGATTTATGTAGATGACATTTTAGTAACTGGACAAGATTGGAATGAGCATGTTGGGCTTTTAAGACAGGCATGTGAGAAACTTAGAAGAGGGGGAATGACACTAAAACTAGAAAAGTGCAAATTTGCAGTACCTGAGTTAAAATTTTTGGGACATGTGATATCAGAAAAGGGAATTTTGGCTGATCCAGACAAAATTAAAGCTATTGCAGAGTTTCCTATACCCCGTAACAGAAAACAACTGAAATCATTTTATGGGTTATGTGGCTTCTACAGAAAATTTGTTAAGTAAACAAAGCTTAAACACATCCTGTCTCAGTAACTTGTTAAAGAAGGACACTGTTTGGATATGGAGTAAAGATTGTCAAGAGGCTTTCGACATAATAAAAAAAGGAACTTAATAACCAGAACCTGTTACATAGACCAGATTTCAATTTGCCTTTCTGTTTACATACTGACAGCAGTGATTATGGGTTAGGTGCTGAATTATTTCAAGTAAAAGAAGTCAATGGGGAGACAGTTCATGCTACAATTGCATTTGCAAGCAGAATGTTACTGAAGCATGAAAAGAACTATACAGTAACAGAAAAAGAGCTATTAGCCATACAGTTGTCATTTTCAAAATTCAGGACCTATTTACTTGGACATAAGGTAATAGTGTACTCTGATCATAAAGCCTTAAGCTATATACAGGTATGCAAGCTCTATCATGATAGGCTTACAAGATGGGCATTGTATTTACAACAATTCAACTTTGAAATTAAGTATATCAAAGGCAGTGACAACATAGTTGCGGATGCTCTATCAAGGATACCAGTAGGAGGGGAAACAGAAATTTTTGATCAGAATGAAGAAAGACAGTTTAAAATGAGGTATATTAAAGGGGTCACAGATGAAAAAGTTGTTAGATCACTGTGTGATAAAATCAGGAGGAACCAGAACCGTGATGCAAATTGGAAATTAGTAAAGAGCTGTTTAGGGAAAAAGAACTATGAAAAATTAGATGAGTACTATAAGGTGTTTAAAGGTACCCTGTTTAGGAGAACTGACGAAGACTCTGATAATTGGAAACTATGCTGGCATGAGGAGGAAGCTGCGAGGTTAATTAGATATACTCATGAGAGCTATGGTCATTGTGGCATACAGAAGTGTATGCAGAAATTACAAGAAAACATATACTTCTACAATATGGCCAAGAAAGTCAGAAAAGAATTGTCAACTTGTGATAAGTGCCAACGAGTCAAAGTAAGTAACAGAAAATGTCAAGGTGAAATGCATAACATTATTCCTGCACAACCTCTAGACTTAGTCGCTGTTGATTTCTATGGTCCACTTCCAAGGAGTAGGAGTGGCCACTGCTACATTTTTGTCATGGTGGATGTATTTTCTAAACTAATCAAGTTGTATCCTGTCAGAAAAGCCACATGTAAAGAGATAGTTACAAAGGTTGAAAAACACTATTTCTTAAATGTTGGGAAACCAAAAGCAATCTTGTCAGATAATGGTTCTCAGTTTTTGTCAAAAGTTTGGAAAGTCTTTGTTGATAAATCGGGAATCAAACATGTTCAAATATCTGTATATAATCCATCGTCAAACCCAGCTGAGAGGTATATGCGCGAGATTGGTCGCTTATGTCGTACATATTGCAGTCATAAACATCCTACATGGTACGACCATGTACGAGACTTTGAAGATGTTATGAACAGCTTGCAGCACACTTCCACAGGTTTTTCACCTTATGAAATTATGTTTCATCTAAAACCAGACAACATTATCACTGAACTCGTAGAATTTCCACCGTGCACAATGATGACTATGCATGAACGTGAAGCCATAGTCAAAGAAACAATGATAAAACAGGGGGAAATTAGAAAAAGACGACATGATGGTAAGATCAAAGCATCCAAGTTTAAAGTAGGAGATTATGTTTTAGTAAAATCACATGAGAAATCAAAAATTGTAACTTCTGAAATAAAGAAATTCTTTGATATATACATGGGTCCATTCGAGATTGTAGAACATCCACACCCAAATGCATACCGGTTGGTGTATCCTAAATCCAGGAAAGTTCTCGGGCTGAGGAATATTGTTTCGTTGAAATTGTATAAACAAAAGGGATAAGACTAGTCTGAGAAAGTTAAAAGGTGACGCAAACAAAATTTGTTCACTAGAAATTTTGTATATAAAAAATTGTCTGATTTTGACACAGTTTTGTGCCCTTGAAAATGTTTATTATTTGTTTAATATGTATTCACTGTATGAAGTGTTCGCAATGAATTTTCTGTGTAATATGCTAGCCATGTTAGTTTTTGATATTTCTGTATGTCTATGCAATTTGATTGATGTTTAATAATTTCTGTACTTTTAGTTTGTGTAACTCTCACACCACACTTGTTGAGATGTCATTTAAAATGCAAGCCACTAATCTGCACTAAATCTGTCTTGCAACAATTAAGTTTTTTAAATTTGTTACTCTTAAAGGCAGAGTCCTAATTACTACACACTTAAGTGCTTGGAATGTCCAGCTCTACAAGGAGACAATCATTTTCAGTAAACCACATGAATTACTGTATATTTCTCTCTCAACCACTGCAAATGCAAAGGCAGTAATATTTTTAAATTTGATACATACATACCATTCCAAAACTTTCATCCATGATTCTACCTTTGCACTTTTACTGTGAATATGAACCCTCGTAACAACAATTGAATTTTTTATCCTTGGAGTAATGTCTCTGTGATAAGATATTTTACACCCAATATGTTAATGCATTTATATTACATGTTTATAGAATTTATTAGTATTAAAAAATCTTTTTTGACCAGTTCATATCTGTGTAGTATTACTCAGACAGATACTGTAAACTTCTCCCACTAGATAAACATTACCAGAAGGTTAACTATGTATCCTAACCATGTACTTACATATAAACGTTATGTAACCAAAAGGTAATCTCTGTATGTGATTTTTAGATAACATGGCATTATAGACAACAAAGCAATACAAACAGCTAAGCTTTGAAAACAGACGCACTGCAGGACAAGCAGGAATCAGACCTTTTAACGGACGTCACCTATGTGCAGATGGTCAATGTGGGACAGACTGTGAGAAGTGTGAAAAGTGGGCACTTAAAGAAAATAAAACAAGCCTGCAGTTAAAAGTTACAGTTTTTTCAATGGTCTCATGTGAAGTACTAAAACATTATGGACTCTTCTAAGTGAAAATTGTGAATCTTCTTTCGTATTTCATTTACTCTAAGGTTTTAAAAAAAAAAAAAAAAAAAAAAAAAAAAAAAAAAAAAAAAATTGTATGTTTTCCTTTACTAAGTATAACAATTTCAGTGTTAGCATAACTCAAAGGAAACAGTCCTATTAAAAATTTTAATGTATTTAAAAACATATTCTTGGCAGTTCCATTATTCTGTTGTCAGAATTTTGTTCGCATTTTCATACTTACAAAATTCTTGGGGGGCTATTGTAATGGAACTGACAAATAGACGTCATTTTATTTTATGATACACTAATAGACGTCACTTTATTTTATTATACACTAAAGTCGTGTTATAAAAGCTTTTGCTTAAGATAATACTAAGTTAGGTGTTGCGATCAATAATCGATATTGGAATTGTATGTTCTTTGTAGCTTATGACCGTGATCTTTGGTCTAGTACGGGTCTTTGGCCACTTGTGTGTTGGCCCCGGTTGAGTGTAGTTGTGCATATAGTTCTTGCAATAAATGTGTTTGATACAAAGAAACCGTGGAATACTGCGTCATTTTTCGATAGTCCAGTAATAATTAAAAAACCCGCATCTTTTCTTGGACCCAAAGCAACCAAGGAATCATCGCCTAGACAACAAGAAGCCACAAGGACAACGCAGACACAGCAGCATCAACAAAGAAGACATCATGGCCAGCTCTACTAAATTCCTTTACAGCCATTAGCCACACCGTAACGGTGTCCTTATGGAGTTAACTTTTCCTGAGAAGTAGAGCCGGTTCGTGACAGTCTCCATACACCTTTTTCAACCTCTTGTGGATGTTTCCCACTGTCTCGTTTTCACAGGACAGGGATTCTATGACAGCACGTTGCTTCTGACGAATGTCAAGTGTAGCAGCCATCTTGAAGACATGCTGTGACAGCACCACTCACGCGAACAGGTTGAACTAAGTTTGAAAACAAGCAGGAATGATGTATCTACACACTGTAAAACTTTCACACATGCAGAATGAAACCTGTATTTTTAGAAAAATAGTATTCATTTCTTTTGGAGTGACCCTCGAATGTGTGTAACCAAAAAGCAATCTCAGAATATGTCACAATGCTCAACGCGCTAGGACTGTGAGCCTACAAACAACTGACTCGTGAAGACAAGCTACGTGCAAGCTAGATGCGTCTCTCATATTGTTGCTAACTCTTATGTTAGTCCCCTCTCAATATCACCAACTCTTATGTCAATGTGCCGCGAGAACTTGCTATGTCATATAGTGTACTGTGAACAAAATAAAGTCAAGGCCCACTGGTGTACCTGGTCCAGCATATGCAATGTTGAAGGCCATGCTGAGTCATATGCGAGACTCCCATAATCAAGACGGGATTATGTGCAAGGTTTTATGTGTATCCTGCAATTACTCCCCCCCCCTTTTTTTTCGGCCAACTTTGCTTCAAATTATTCTTATGAAAATCGCTCCGGAACTTTTTTTTTATTATTTCACTTAAGAGAGCACAGAAAGTTGTTCAAGGTGTCCTAGTTTTCTTCCTCTCAAGAAAATATTACCAGAGATATTATGTCTCAAATTTGACCAAAAACTCAGAGGTACACTGCTGACAGCTGCTATGGGGTCAAACAAATGGCAGTATCTCCCAAAGCACTGAATTAATGATCAAGAAACTTTACCAATGTTCACTGAGAAGATCTGCAATTGTTAATACAAAATTTCACCAAAAATCCGTGACAGTTATGTGGGAACCTCTAGATCACTTGGCATTAAATAACCTAAAGCCACAGAAGTGGAGAGCAGTCTCCAGTGGGTGTTACAGATACTGTGAAGAATATTAATGTTTCACCAGCACATTCGCTTAAGTTGGTAAAGATGGGGAAGCCACGTCAATTGGACATCGAAGATCAGCCCCTGAAAGCAATATGACTCCATCACATTGTGCAATTGGTTGTCGAGCTAGCATTTGGCTTATGAATAGACAGTATAACAGTTAAGATAAGTGCATGACATGTCTTGGTGGCTGAAAACTGGAAGATGTGTGAATGCCCAGGACTGCACCTTTTGTAGCCTGCAGTTAGCATTCAGCAACACCCACAGTGGAGGAGCAATAGCAAATACAAAAACTGTCAGCATACAGGGAGGGTGACACTGTAGACCCCTCTGGTGCAACTAGAAACCTCAGCTGCAACTAGAAAAAAAGGTGCACACTCAATACAGAGCCTTGCAGAACCAAACTCTCTTGTATATGGGGGATAATGTGAGTAGCACCAACTTGAACACAGTAAGTACTGTGCGACACGAAGTTCCAGACAAAAACTGGGAGCAGGCCCCAGAGACACCAATCATGTAGGGTAATGAGAAGGTGATGACACCACATTGTGTGTCAGGCCTTTTCCAAGTCAAAGAAGGCAGTGGGGGGTGTTGACGCAGGGCGAAAACTGTTCAGTTAGCAGATACTAGGCAGATTAAATTGTCAGCAGGAGAACAGCCTTGGTGAAAACTGCCCCGGGACAGACCGAAAAGACCCCAAGACTCAAGGCATCAACACAGCCACCACATCGTCATACATCTGAGTGACTAGCAGATGACAATCAGTGAGACTAATTAGGTGATAGCTGACCATCTTAAGAGACTGTTTACCTTGTTTCAGTACCGGAACTATTAAACTTTCTCGCCACTGAGGTGAGAACTCATACTTGCTCCAGATACAGGTGGCAAGTGTGTGATGTTGGCAATCCAATATAGAAATTTGAGCTTTGGCTGTGGATGTAGTATGGCCATGGAGCCGTGCCAGGACAAAGGGCTAGGGCACAGAGGAATTACCACTCACTGCACAGGTATTACTTGGTTCCAGATGGCATATACTGAAAAGCAACTGAATGCGCTGTGCCCACTGTTTCAGGACCCGGAATGCAGGCTGCTAATTTTCAGACACACAGGCTCGGGCACATGCTAAGCAAAATGTTCAGCGACAGCATCTGAGTCAGTTTACAAAACACCATGGAGGGAGACAACAAGAGCATCTGTGGGGACTGGTGTTCGTAGAGGTGTCAAAACCTTTGTCCATACCTGTGAAGGAGAGGTATGCTGTCCAATAGTAGAAACATACTGTTCCCAGTGGTGTTATTTCTGTGCAGGGCACGGGGCCATTTAAACATAACGAGGAGCTCTATGGACTGATAGACACAGCAAAAGATATCCTTCAGGGTACTGTCTTCCAATTGGGGAGGGGAGGGAGGAATCCTGAAGAATAGGAGAGTGCTAAGTTTGCTCTGCTGCTGGCAGACTGGCTGTGGTTGTACTCTGAACAACTGCACTGACACCACCAGATGGCAGGGAGCTTAGGGCAGTGGAAGATGCAAAAGCACCCGAGTCAGAATTGTTGAGAGCCTAACGGGGTGGACATCCAGGTGAGTGACACTGAGGAAGGGGTGGAATGATCAGGAAATGACCACTGTCACACAGGTCTGATTGTTTCACTTGTGTACCACAAGCATTGAATTTACTTTCACCAGAAAAAAAATAAATAAATAAATAAATAAAATAAATAAAATAAATTTATCAAAACATGTCTGGTGTTTCATACACGGCATTAGTGACAGTATGTTTGTCATATGATAGTAATCTCTTACCGATGCATCTAATTGTACACCTGGTAAGTGAGCGAGATATGCCTCCCTGTTCGATTTAAGTGTTCATATGAATGTGATCTCTCCCAAGGAATAGTTTCTCACATAAACATAAACTGCAACAAATGACTGCAATAGTTTCACAGTCACACAGTTTTTCTGTGCTCTGTCAAAAAATATGTTTCTAATATTTTTGAAGTTGCATTACATTTCTAAAAATGACTAGCCTTCTCAGTTGTAACGGATGAGTAAGCATTGGCAGATCAAGATGTTAGAGTCTGTATTCTACAGTGAGTCATCATGCCTCCCATCGCGAACAAACTTTATGGACAGAAGTTCAAAGTTCATCGATATTAACCTGCCTATTCATCAACCCCATCAATTGAGCCGGCTCAATTTTGTCGGCCGTTGCAATTGACGGGCGCTCTGCTTCCTGGTTGTCCAGCCAGTTTTGAACTTCTATACTGTGATAATTTACTAACCTTGTACTGTGGTAATAGTCTATGACGAATTTCAGCCCCTTTCAATCGTTCTGACAAAAGAAATATCACTGCCCTTTGTTCTTGCTTTGGGCCAACTGCTAGCGAAACGGACATGTTTATGCTCTGCCACTGCTGGCTCACTTCTGTTGCGATGATGCTCAAGTGAGGCACAAATTGCCACCGTAGCACCAACTGCAAGCATACATTTGTGGAACGCACTATGACTACTGGAAAAGTCCAGATAATTTTTTGCTTACCCTCATAGATAAAGCCCTCAGAAACATAATATTCCAGCCAACACAACAACAACCCATCTTAAAGGTACTATGCACTATATGTATGCCAGATGTTCTTTAAGTTAAAAAGTGTGGGGTCCTCTGAATTAACCTTGACTTCAAAGCTTCTTTCTCAGTTCTCTTGCTGATACTACGACCTTGCCATTTCAGATTTACCTTAAATTTGTTCCATAAAATTTCAGGCGTGCAGCCGCATAAATTCAGTTTCTTCTTCTAATTTTCTTGCTGGCTACAGTCCAGTCATCTTCAGAGTGAGGCGAGGTGGCTAATGCTCCAGCACTTGCTCCATTCTTTTAAAATTCTAGGACCGAACCACTGCTTATGCAGCCAAAAGTATACAACCCGCCATAGATGTTGATAGGTGGCGAAGAGTTGTTACATGTGCATGGAAATTAACTCTATGGCTGCACAGTCTATCCATATCACGGAGAGCTGTACCGTCGCGACGTCTTTGTGATTTAATTACACAAATTGCCAGATTCCATGATTTGTCTAAGCTGAAGCTGCTACCTCTATTAATTAAATTTGTCGCCAAGCGAATTTCAATTGCTTCATTCACTACTGAGTCCCAGAAAGATGAAGTCTAGGATAAAATTTCAACATTATCGTACACCATAGCGCGCCCAGTGTAAATACAGTGCTTTGCCACCGCCGATTTATTAGGTTGTAAGAGACGGGTGTACCTGTGGTGCTCTGTGCTTCTCTCCTGGACTGTGTCATCTGTCCGATGAATGCACGGCTGCACTCACAGGAGACCTTATAAACCCCAGACTTCCGAAGCACCAAATCATCTTTAACAGAACCCAGGAGTGCTGTAGTCTTTGGTGGAGGGCGAAAAATCACTTGTAGGAAAGCTATGGAGTTAAAGCTTTCCGTGTCTGCTTCCACATTTCTTGTGCCCACTGTCGATTTCATTTGTAGTGCCTTACCTATCTGCTGTGGAGAGTAAGTGTGGCTCTCAAATGAAATCAACAGTGGGCACAAGAAAAGTGGAAGAAGACATGGAAAGTTTTAAATCCATGGCTTTCCTGCCATACGTGGGAAGCCTTTCATCAGAAACAGGACAGATCCTCAGAAAACACCATGTGACAGTAATTTTTCGCCTTCCACCAAAGACTGCAGCACTCCTGGGTTCTGTTAAAGATGATTTGGTGCTTCGGAAGCCTGGAGTTTATAAGATCCCCTGTGAGTGTGGCCATTCATACAGCAAACAGATGACACATACAGTTCAGGACAGATGCACAAAACACCGCAGGTACACCTGTCTCTTACAACCTAATATATCTGTGGTGGCAGAGCACTATTTGCATTAGGCACTCTATGGTGTATGATAATGTCAAAATTTTATCCTAGACTTCACTTTTCTGGGACCCAGTAGAGAAAGAAGCAATTGAAATTGGGTTGGCGACAAATTTAATTAATAGAGATAGCACGGAATCCGGAAATTTCTGTAATTAAATCACAAAGACATCGCAACGGTACAGCTCTTCGTGACACATCGATATCACCGTGTGGATCGACTACACAGCCATAGATTTAATTTCCATGCATATGTTACACCTCTTTGCCACCTATCAACAACTATGGCGCCTTGTGTATCTTTGGACACATACGCAGTGGTTCAGTCAGCTAGTTTAAAAGGACGAAGCAAGTGCTGGAGCGTTAGTCACCTCAGCTCACTCTGAAGATGGCTGGACGGTATTCAGCCGAAATATTAGAAGAAGAAACTGAATTTATGTGGCTGCACACCCAATATTTTATGGAACAGTCTCTACGCCGCGAAAACGTGAAGATGCATACCTTAAATTTGTCTCAAATCCTTCAACTAAATCTTGCAACATTTCTTCTCAAGAACATTGAAGTGAAGTATCTGCTCGAAACCTGGGCCAACTCACTATCTCAGAAATGTACAAGCAGATCCATCTGCTGGTTTTGGCTCACCTCTTTCAAATTCACATCAAATCCAATGTAGTTGAGTGAAAAATGTCCCCATGGTGTATGCAGTGCTCCAATTTACTTTTTACTTTTGCAGCTGCACTTTGGAGTTAATGTCATGTCAGGGAACACGTCCAGTAAGAGATTAAAAAGGCTCCCAATGTACCAAGAAGACTGGTGTCTCACAGTAACCGTCAAACACAAACAGATATCTGCCTTTGTGCCTTCATCACAGTACCATTCTGAGCATAATCTAGCATCATTGGCCATCGTCTAGATGTGGCTGCCTCAGGCTAGGACCTGGTTAAGAAGACATGTCAGATCTGCATGGTGCACTCCCTGTCTGTGCTGCAGAAGACTAAAAATACATGGAGACTAATTAGAAACATTACTTTTCTTCATTGAAATTGGTAATTATTGTCCAGTGCAATTACTGGGTAAAGAGAACGATCACAACTGTTCTTTCCATCGTCAGAATTGACTGTCAGCTAAGTGCTTCCATCAGTGGCAAACGGCACCGCAAGGGCTATGTCTGATGCAGCAGCACTGGAGATATGGCTGTTTGCATTGATTGGCATGGATACAGACGCTATAACCTTCCTAGCAGCCTCGAGCCCAGTGGTCTTCTTTCCCCTTGTGTGAGTGGATAAGACCTACTCTCCCATATTGCTGAGGAAGAAGTTCATTTTGCAGAGTGTGCTCCAAACAAACTGAATTTTTGAGGCATGTATTCTGCAACCCAACAAAATTCTGGATTCTCAGCCCAATGAGGGTTGAATGCACAATTCCATTTCTTTTACTGAACCTTGAGTTTTAGACAGGATCACACCTAAACAAGTGCTCATGAAGACAAAGCCACTAAAAATCTCACAACCTAGGCTACTTTCTTTCCTATAAGTAACCTTCACCGCACCCTCTCACCTATGTGCCTTCCTGACTGGCTGCAAAGGAAAATAATAGTTTACTTGTGTGCATGTAACTGAAAGTAGGTTGTGGCAACAGAAACCCACAATACCATAGGAAATGTTTGCCAGTAATGAGAGAAATGATGAGAAGCGCTGCCCCACTGCCCTGCCCCCTATTTGTACAGTCCTACTCTCCCTCCAGCCATATGTGTCTGACAGCTCCCATAGCAGGCATTAGCTCAACATTAATTCGAGCAATCGCCACACAGCAAAAGCCCAATGTGTGTTAGTGTTCTAATGCCACTATTTTATGTCTTCCACTGAAGCTCTATAACTAGCCCTACACATACCCAACAGCAATCAGATCAAAAGTTGTTCGCAGGCTACAATACTAATTTTCTGGTATACATCCAAAACAATGTAATGTATGTAAACCTTTCATATCCTACTAACCCTGATCAAAATAAATGGATTTGATTAGGCCACAAATTCCCTAAAATGACACAGCATGTTAATAAACAAAGCAATACTTACATCTGAAAAGATGTAAATGCAAACCACACTAAACATTCTTCACAGTTCCTCACTTGTCACATTGCATCACACAAGCACAAAATCATAGCACAACAACAAAAGAGGGAAGCTCGGCCAGGTTGCAGCGACTGACGTACAAGCTGTTCCATGTCAATAACAAACCTCAGCACAGCTTGATCGGCCACAGCCAGTCCATTCTGACTGGCCGCTACACTCAGCGATGGGAGTAAATGGGGGATACCAAAACACCAGTGGTGGGCAATAGCAACAAGCTGAGGTCGAACGGTGCAACAAATGTCTCCGCCCGAAGAAAAATTGGGTACAATACATTTTGCAGGGATTTTACATAAAACACAAAAATTCCCTGGGTTTTCCTAGTTTTCCAGGATGCTGGACAGCCCACAATATACTTATAAAGGGAAATTTTGTTTCCAAAAAAATTGAAAAGTTCTTGCCCTATTTATATCAAATTTTTATACAATATTCCAATAAATATTCGGACAGATGTAGGATATATTTTTACAGGTTTTCTACCAAAATCAACTCTGAGATAGAAAATGCTGTGCTGTGAAAATGTGTTATTTCATTTCCTTATTTGACGTGGTTTTTACTGTGATAGTAGGATATTTAAACAAATAGACAAATTATTTCTTCCATGTATATTGTATTTCCATACATATAATTTTAAACAAAAATTGTATACACAACAATGTGCTGTTGTGTTTCCTCCTCATAATCGGCCTTGAACAGAATATCTGTATATTAGGAAAGTTAATTGTACAAGGCTTTGTAATGCTACTGGTTCACAGATTAAAATTATGTAAAATACTCTTATCGAAGATACTACCCTCAAAGATCCAGCATCTGGAAAGGTATGTCTCGTACTCCACATACCAATGACCCCAACTGAGTTATCCATTCAGTTTAAGTGCATCAAGGTTTTGTTTACAGCCTAAGTTGGACATTCCATTGTGTTGGAATTGATTCACAGCCAGAGTATTTTACCATGGTCAGTTAATGTGCTCTTTCACTAACTCGTTCCCACACAGATTCTAAAAAAAAACTATATTCTACAGTATTAGAAAAATCACATACACAACAAAAAATGCACTGTTTTCTCCCTCGCAGTGAGTTCCAACTACAGCAGCAGGGCATTTAAACAATTACACAAATTTTTAAATTTTTCAGTTGGTCAATTACAAGTTGCCCCTTTCTGAACTGACTGACAGAGAGAGAGAGAGAGAGAGAGAGAGAGAGAGAGAGAGAGAGAGAGAGTTGTATACTTGAAAAAAAAAAAAAAAACACATATTTTATATGGTTTATTATAATCTTGAGTTCCGTACCTTCAAAGTCACAGAGAGGAGCCAAAATTTACATACTGACAATTCCCAAATATCCCAGATTATTATACACTCCTGGAAATGGAAAAAAAGAACACATTGACACCGGTGTGTCAGACCCACCATACTTGCTCCGGACACTGCGAGAGGGCTGTACAAGCAATGATCACACGCACGGCACAGCGGACACACCAGGAACCGCGGTGTTGGCCGTCGAATGGCGCTAGCTGCGCAGCATTTGTGCACCGCCGCCGTCAGTGTCAGCCAGTTTGCCGTGGCATACGGAGCTCCATCGCAGTCTTTAACACTGGTAGCATGCCGCGACAGCGTGGACGTGAACCGTATGTGCAGTTGACGGACTTTGAGCGAGGGCGTACAGTGGGCATGCGGGAGGCCGGGTGGACGTACCGCCGAATTGCTCAACACGTGGGGCGTGAGGTCTCCACAGTACATCGATGTTGTCGCCAGTGGTCGGCGGAAGGTGCACGTGCCCTTCGACCTGGGACCGGACCGCAGCGACGCACGGATGCACGCCAAGACCGTAGGATCCTACACAGTGCCGTAGGGGACCGCGCCGCCACTTCCCAGCAAATTAGGGACACTGTTGCTCCTGGGGTATCGGCGAGGACCATTCGCAACCGTCTCCATGAAGCTGGGCTACGGTCCCGCACACCGTTAGGCCATCTTCCGCTCCCGCCCCAACATCATGCAGCCCGCCTCCAATGGTGTCGCGACAGGCGTGAATGGAGGGACGAATGGAGACGTGTCGTCTTCAGCGATGAGAGTCGCTTCTGCCTTGGTGCCAATGATGGTCGTATGCGTGTTTGGCGCCGTGCAGGTGAGCGCCACAATCAGGACTGCATACGACCGAGGCACACAGGGCCAACACCCGGCATCATGGTGTGGGGAGCGATCTCCTACACTGGCCGTACACCACTGGTGATCGTCGAGGGGACACGGAATAGTGCACGGTACATCCAAACCGTCATCGAACCCATCGTTCTACCATTCCTAGACCGGCAAGGGAACTTGCTGTTCCAACAGGACAATGCACGTCCGCATGTATCCCGTGCCACCCAACGTGCTCTAGAAGGTGTAAGTCAACTACCCTGGCCAACAAGATCTCCGGATCTGTCCCCCATTGAGCATGTTTGGGACTGGATGAAGCGTCGTCTCACGCGGTCTGCACGTCCGGCACGAACGCTGGTCCAACTGAGGCGCCAGGTGGAAATGGCATGGCAAGCCGTTCCACAGGACTACATCCAGCATCTCTACGATCGTCTCCATGGGAGAATAGCAGCCTGCATTGCTGCGAAAGGTGGATATACACTGTACTAGTGCCGACATTGTGCATGCTCTGTTGCCTGTGTCTATGTGCCTGTGGTTCTGTCAGTGTGATCATGTGATGTATCTGACCCCAGGAATGTGTCAATAAAGTTTCCCCTTCCTGGGACAATGAATTCACGGTGTTCTTATTTCAATTTCCAGGAGTGTATATATCCAGTTTCCATGCATATTTAGTAATCAGAGAGCACTGCTGGATTCACCAGACAACCATAAATTTAAGTGTAGGGAATTATTTTCTATAGGTACTAGTATGGAAGTGGAACATGGACAATAAACAGTTCAAACAAGGGATGATACACTTCTGATATACTGTGCTATTGAATAATGCTGGAGATTATGTGTGTAGACCAGGTAAATAATGAGATGGTATTAAATCGAACTGAGGGGAAATGAAATTGATAACACAATTTCACTACAAGGCAGGATTCCACACATTCTGAGACATCAAGGAATCTTCAGTTAGGTAATGGGAAGTAAGAGTGAGACCAAGGCCTGATTACTGCAGGCATATTCAAATGGATATAGGTTACAGTAGTGATGCAGAGACGAAGTGGCTTGTACAGGATAGACTATCATTGAGAGTTTTATCAAACCAGTCTTTGGACTGAAGACAAAAACATCAATGATAGACTTATATTCTATCTCAACCTGAAAGATGCAGCTTCACGTGTATGAGATTTCAGCGTAATGTGGAACAGTCTTCACGCCAAAATGTAACAGGAATGTGATTGTGGTTTACTTGCATCACTGAGGACAAATGCTGGGGTAATTCCATTGGAAAAAAAAAAAAAAAAAAAAAAAGGACATATTGTTGAAATTTCCTTCCCCATATTTTCTTTAAAGTGTGCTCCATATGTAACAACCTCACTGCTGACTTTAAACCGCAATCATCTTTTCATTCCTTCTTCTAACAAACATCCTTGAAAATACCACAAAACAGTTGTACGTAATCTGCTCTCCACCAACCTATCCTCACAATGAAAAAAAACACTCGTATAGTCACAAAGGGGTTGGCAAACTACGAGATACCTGAAATTGCCATACATTTTAGCATGTGTCACAATGAAAATGCTTGCCAGAATGAAATGCTCAACAGGTACTACAAGCACAATATATAACTCGACTTTTCAGAGAGCGGAGAAATTAATATACATAGTATTACTTCAGGTCGGTAGAGATTTGTTCCACCAGTTGCGGATCATAACCAGGTCACAATGTGCAATGCCTTAGCAGTGTAGCATTATAATAGGGCCATTCTGAACACAATGTACGTTCCAGTGTGCTGCGTGCCTTGTGAGAAGGCAGCAAGGCTCCTCCCCCCCCCCCTCCACCCCTCTAGTCGTCACAGCACATTGTTAAGCAGGATCATATGCTCACAGTCCCAATGACCCCACCCAAAACAAGTACCAGGTTACCTCGTGCATATAGTAGTAGATTATAAGGCCCTAATTTTACTTGAAGGCTCTCTGATGCAGCACAATATTTTATTTTTTTGTAATTTTTGAGATAATTTGGTAATCTTCCTGTGAAATTTGCTACATCAACTCACTCCTAAGTTGTTGTTGTTGTGGTCTTCAGTCCTGAGACTGGTTTGATGCAGCTCTCCATGCTACTCTATCCTGTGCAAGCTTCTTCATCTCCCAGTACCTACTGCAACTTACATCCTTCTGAATCTGCTTAGTGTATTGATCTCTTGGTCTCCCTCTACGATTTTTACCCTCCACGCTGCCCTCCAATGCTAAATTTGTGATCCCTTGATGCCTCAAAACATGTCCTACCAACCGATCCCTTCTTCTAGTCAAATTGTGCCACAAACTTCTCTTCTCCCCAATCCTATTCAATACCTCCTCATTAGTTACGTGATCTACCCACCTTATCTTAAGCATTCTTCTGTAGCACCACATTTCGAAAGCTTCTATTCTCTTCTTGTCCAAACTGGTTATCGTCCATGTTTCACTTCCATACATGGCTACACTCCATACAAATATTTTTAGAAACGACTTCCTGACACTTAAATCTATACTCGATGTTAACAAATTTCTCTTCTTCAGAAACGATTTCCTTGCCATTGCCAGTCTACATTTTATATCCTCTCTACTTCGACCATCATCAGTTATTTTACTCCCTAAATAGCAAAACTCCTTTACTACTTTAAGTGTCTCATTTCCTAATCTAATCCCCTCAGCATCACCCGATTTAATTTGACTACATTCCATTATCCTCGTTTTGCTTTTGTTGATGTTCATCTTATATCCTCCCTTCAAGACACCATCCATTCCGTTCAACTGCTCTTCCAAGTCCTTTGCTGTCTCTGACAGAATTACAATGTCATCGGCGAACCTCAAAGTTTTTATTTCTTCTCCATGGATTTTAATACCTACTCCGAATTTTTCTTTTGTTTCCTTCACTGCTTGCTCAATATAAAGATTAAATAACATTGGGGATAGGCTACAACCCTGTCTCACTCCCTTCCCAACCATTGCTTCCCTTTCATGCCCCTCGACTCTTATAACTGCCATCTGGTTTCTGTACAAATTGTAAATAGCCTTTCGCTCCCTGTATTTTACCCCTGCCACCTTCAGAATTTGAAAGAGAGTATTCCAGTTAACGTTGTCAAAAGCTTTCTCTAAGTCTACAAATGCTAGAAACGTAGGTTTGCCTTTTCTTAATCTTTCTTCTAAGATAAGTCGTAAGGTTAGTATTGCCTCACGTGTTCCAACATTTCTACGGAATCCAAACTGATCTTCCCCGAGGTCCGCTTCTACCAGTTTTTCCATTCGTCTGTAAAGAATTCGCGTTAGTATTTTGCAGCTGTGACTTATTAAACTGATAGTTCGGTAATTTTCACATCTGTCAACACCTGCTTTCTTTGGTATTGGAATTATTATATTCTTCTTTAAGTCTGTGGGTATTTCGCCTGTCTCATACATCTTGCTCACCAGATGGTAGAGTTTTGTCAGGAATGGCTCTCCCAAGGCCATCAGTAGTTCTAATGGAATGTTGTCTACTCCCGGGGCCTTGTTTCGACTCAGGTCTTTCAGTGCTCTGTCAAACTCTTCACGCAGTATCTTATCTCCCATTTCATCTACATCCTCTTCCATTTCCATAATATTGTCTTCAAGTACATCGCCCTTGTATAAACCCTCTATATACTCCTTCCACCTTTCTGCCTTCCCTTCTTTGCTTAGAACTGGGTTGCCATCTGAGCTCTTGATATTCATACAAGTGGTTCTCTTCTCTCCAAAGGTCTCTTTAATTTTCCTGTAGGCAGTATCTATCTTACCCCTAGTGAGACAAGCCTCTACATCCTTACATTTGTCCTCTAGCCATCCCTGCTTAGCCATTTTGCACTTTCTGTTGATCTCATTTTTGAGACGTTTGTATTCCCTTTTGCCTGCTTCATTTACTGCATTTTTATATTTTCTCCTTTCATCAATTAAATTCAATATTTCTTCTGTTACCCAAGGATTTCTATTAGCCCTCGTCTTTTTACCTACTTGATCCTCTGCTGCCTTCACTACTTCATCCCTCAGAGCTACCCATTCTTCTTCTACTGTATTTCTTTCCCCCATTCCTGTCAAATGTTCCCTTATGCTCTTCCTGAAACTCTCTACAACCTCTGGTTCTTTCAGTTTATCCAGGTCCCATCTCCTTAAATTCCCACCTTTTTGCAGTTTCTTCAGTTTCAATCTGCAGTTCATAACCAATAGATTGTGGTCAGAATCCACATCTGCCCCTGGAAATGTCTTACAATTTAAAACCTGGTTCCTAAATCTCTGTCTTACCATTATATAATCTATCTGATACCTATTAGTATCTCCAGGATTCTTCCAGGTATACAACCTTCTTTTATGATTCTTGAACCAAGTGTTAGCTATGATTAAGTTATGCTCTGTGCAAAATTCTACAAGGCGGCTTCCTCTTTCATTTCTTCCCCCCAATCCATATTCACCTACTACGTTTCCTTCTCTCCCTTTTCCTACTGACGAATTCCAGTCACCCATGACTATTAAATTTTCGTCTCCCTTCACTACCTGAATAATTTCTTTTATCTCGTCATACATTTCATCAATTTCTTCATCATCTGCAGAGCTAGTTGGCATATAAACTTGTACTACTGTAGTAGGCATGGGCTTCGTGTCTATCTTGGCCACAATAATGCGTTCACTATGCTGTTTGTAGTAGCTAACCCGCACTCCTATTTTTTTATTCATTATTAAACCTACTCCTGCATTGCCCCTATTTGATTTTGTATTTATAACCCTGTAATCACCTGACCAAAAGTCTTGTTCCTCCTGCCACCGAACTTCACTAATTCCCACTATATCTAACTTTAACCTATCCATTTCCCTTTTTAAATTTTCTAACCTACCTGCCCGATTAAGGGATCTGACATTCCACGCTCCGATCCGTAGAATGCCAGTTTTCTTTCTCCTGATAACGACGTCCTCTTGAGTAGTCCCCGCCCGGAGATCCGAATGGGGGACTATTTTACCTCCGGAATATTTTACCCAAGAGGACGCCATCATCATTTAATCATACAGAAAAGCTGCATGTCCTCGGGAAAAATTTCGGCTGTAGGTTCCCCTTGCTTTCAGCCGTTCGCAGTACCAGCACAGCAAGGCCGTTTTGGTTAATGTTACAAGGCCAGATCAGTCAATCATCCAGACTGTTGCCCCTGCAACTACTGAAAAGGCTGCTGCCCCTCTTCAGGAACCACATGTTTGTCTGGCCTCTCAACAGATACCCATCCGTTGTGGTTGCACCTACGGTACGGCCATCTGTATCACTGAGGCACGCAAGCCTCCCCACCAACGGCAAGGTCCATGGTTCATGGGGGAAGCACTCCTAAGTATAGTAGCCAATATACGGATTGCAGGATGCATAGTTGAACCATCTAGTTACCGTGGTCACTCATAGCTGTGACATTCCTCAGTTCAAATGTTATTCAAAGTTTGGCCAGCAATTTTTAACAAACAAAAAGCTTTAGTAATGCTTCTTTTTCTAAGAAAGTAAATCACTCCATGATTAGAAAAAAACAAAGGCCTAGATATTACAGTTACTTAGTTTCAGATATATTTTAAAGTAAAGACAGTGAGAAACTTTTTTTTTTTCGCGGGGGAAATAAAAATAAATAAATAAATAAATAAAATAAAAAACTCCTTGCAGTTCTATATCCCAATATGAAATTCTGACCTCTTTTTTCAGCTTTTTCTGTGAGAATATGTAATTTGTTTCATGGGATTTTTGGGAATAGTCTTTTAAATGACAAGGAGTAGTGAAGTAATGCGCACACATCTGGAAGCCACTGCGCCGTGAAAGAGCACTACTGTGAACTTCCGATACAGACCGCCATGACGAGTGTCTAAACCCCGCTGCGCTACATTCGTACTCAGTTATGTTATTACTACTTGCATACTTTGCCTTACTTATTATGTTTAGTGTATGTTATAGTGACTGGCATACATGCCACAATCTAATAAAGTTGTCCTAACGTTCTTGGTTGTGTCCAAGTTACAACACAAGTGATGACAGGTGGGGGATTGTTCTCCATGTGGTTTCAGTCTCTGGTTGGTCTGATGATGATGATAATGATGATTGGTTTCTGGGGCTCTCAACTGCACGGTTATCAGCGCCTGTATAATGTCTCAACCTTTGCTCAGTCCAATTTCGCCACTTTCCTGGATGATGATGAAATAATGAGGACAACACAAACACCCAGTCCTCTGAAGGCAGGTGAAAATCCCTAACCCTACTGGGAATCAAACCCAGGACCCCGTACTCGGGAAGCGAGAACGCAACCGCGAGACCACAAGCTGCGTACTCTGGTTGGTCTGAAGGCGTTACTGACGAGATTTTACGCTGACTGGTCGATCAGTTAGGAGTTCTTATTGCAGCGATGCAGCATCTCAGTCAACATCTGGAGACATCTGTCACAGTGCCACACAATCTAACCATGGTATTGCAAACACCTATCTCTGTTTTAGCAGTTCCAGTCCGTCTCAATCTATGTAGCCAGCTACGTTGCTCCTTGCACCTCCTGTTTTGCTTGTCACTATTCCCATCATTTATCCTCTGTTTCTGGGTTACAATGAGTCTGTCGAAGAATGGGAAGCCTACAAAAAAATGGTTGCAACATCACTTTCATGCATTTGGATTGCTTGATGTTAAACTATGCCATACTTGCTTTTTGAACTGGTTATAGCCTTGTATATATCAACTCCTTTGCCAATTGGCCCCCTTGCAGGATTAGTCGTCACTCTCTTCTCACTTTGTCACTGGTGTACATAAGCAGTTGTACACCGACCAAATGCAATCATTGAGAGGGTCGTGAGTGGGCTCTTCAATGTGAATCCCTTCTCTCCAATGTCCTGACTACTGCACAATGATTTGATGTTTTGAGGGCTGTGCGTACTCAAATACAATTGTGCTGCGAGGTTGCAGAAGTTCAACCTGCTTCCCCCACCATTTTTCAGACGGTTCACAGGGGGACAAAATGGTGGCAGCAATCCACGCACGAGAAAACCCCACAATGGCTGGTCCACTTTATTGCAGCAGCCATGCTCGCAGCAGCAGCAGCACAGAAAGCCAGGTAACAAACAATAAGTAAGTGCCCTGCCCTTCCCACTTGTCTGGATGTTTTGTCACTCATGGTAGGCTGGATTTCCCTAAGTGGTGGGCTGTTTGCCACCAGTGCAACAAAACAAGTCACATTGCTCCTGTGTGTGGACTTGGACTTGGGTTCTCCTCCTCTAGCGCCTGTCACGTACATTAGTCACCTACGATAAACAAAGCATTCCGATATTAGGTAGTTTCTCGGCCCCAGTCACATACAAATCTATGGCTCATCTGCTGACTATTCTGGTCGTGAATAATGTAAAATGGAAAATTTGGGTTTACTACTTCTGATGAAGTTAATCTCATCTCTGATCAACTCTACTCTTTGTGCTCTGAATTTTCCACTGTTTTCTGTGGGTTTGGGTTGTTTCACTAATTTCAAAGCCCACACCACCATCGAACCTTCAGCCAGACCCTGTTTCTTTCGGGCTCGCCCCGAGCCGATAGCTCTTCACAACCAAGTCAATGCAGAGCTCGAGTGCCTCGTGGCCACCGGGATCAACCAACCGATCGAATCCAGCGAATGGGCTACCCTCTTAGTCATTATTAAGAAGCTGTCAGGATGGTTACTTGGTGATTTCAAAGTTTCTGCGAATGCTCAGTCTGTCATTGACATGTATCCCTTGCCGCGCCCTGACAAACTTTTTGCTAAGCTCACTGGTGGTCGGTGTTTTTTCCAAGATCGATCTCTCCATTTCATATCTGCAGCTTCCGTTGATGTTGACTCTCAATGGCTCTTGGTTGTTAACATGCCTTTTAGTGTGTATCAATACTTGCAGTTACTGTTAGGCACTAGTGTCTGGCTGTGCCAACTATCTTGATGATATTGTGGTTTCTGGCTCCTCCACTGCTGAACATCTCAATAACTTACGTATGCCCTTTTCGGTGATAGAGACCGTGGGGCAAAATGCAATTTGGAAAAGTGCTGCTTCTTCCAGTCTTCTATTGTTTATCTTCGTTTAAGGTTTCTAGTGCTGGAATCAAACCCATTCATCACAATGTCTCTGCTGTTGTGGCTCTTCCGCATCCGACACCAGTAAAGGAACTCCAGGTTATTTTAAAGGTAAGATTAGGTTGAAACTTCCTGGCAGATTAAAACTGTGTGCCCGACCGAGACTCGAACTCGGGACCTTTGCCTTTCGCGGGCAAGTGCTCTACCATCTGAGCTACCAAAGCACGACTCACGCCTGGTACTCACAGCTTTACTTCTGCCAGTATCTCGTCTCCTACATTCCAAACTTTACAGAAGCTCTTCTGTGAACCTTGCAGAACTAGCACTCCTGAAAGAAAGGATATTGCGGAGACATGGCTTAGCCACAGCCTGGGGGATGTTTCCAGAATGAGATTTTCACTCTGCAACGGAGTGTGCGCTGATATGAAACTTCCTGGCAGATTAAAACTGTGTGCCCGACCGAGACTCGAACTCGGCACCTTTGCCTTTCGCGGGCAAGTGCTCTACCATCTGAGCTACCGAAGCACGACTCACGCCTGGTACTCACAGCTTTACTTCAGCCAGTATCTCGTCTCCTACATTCCAAACTTTACAGAAGCTCTTCTGCGAACCTTGCAGAACTAGCACTCCTGAAAGAAAGGATATTGCGAAGACATGGCTTAGCCACAGCCTGAGGGATGTTTCCAGAATGAGATTTTCACTCTGCAGCGGTAGCTCAGATGGTAGAGCACTTGCCCGCGAAAGGCAATGGTCCCGAGTTCGAGTCTCGGTCGGGCACACAGTTTTAATCTGCCAGGAAGTTTCATATCAGCGCACACTCCGCTGCAGAGTGAAAATCTCATTCTGGAAACATCCCCCAGGCTGTGGCTAAGCCATGTCTCCGCAATATCCTTTCTTTCAGGAGTGCTAGTTCTGCAAGGTTCGCAGAAGAGCTTCTGTAAAGTTTGGAATGTAGGAGACGAGATACTGGCAGAAGTAAAGCTGCGAGTACCAGGCGTGAGTCGTGCTTTGGTAGCTCAGATGGTAGAGCACTTACCCGCGAAAGGCAAAGGTCCCGAGTTCGAGTCTCGGTCGGGCACACAGTTTTAATCTGCCAGGAAGTTTCATATCAGCGCACACTCCGCTGCAGAGTGAAAATCTCATTCAAGATTAGGTTGTTTCTAAGATAAGGTTGCTTGCTATTATTAAGTTTTTATTGGGAGAAGCCTGAGTTGCACAATTGTTACATGCCTTGCTGCATCATGGGACGTCTTTCAACTGGTCGCAGGCATGTGAAACAGTGTTTTCCAAACTGAAGTCTATATAATACAATCTGCATCTTGCCTCATAACCTACAACTGATTAACCATTTAGTGCTAGCAACAGAAGCATTCCAGCATCGGCTGGGAGCAGTGTTAGCCTATAAATATTGTGATGGCTCTCAACAGCCTGTTGCATATGCGTCGAGGACACTTAATTCGGCTCATACTAGATATTCAGAAATAGAGAGAGAAGACCTCATCATTGTTTACACCTTAAAGAAGTTCCACATTCTCCTGTATGGCGTAAATTTTATCTC
This sequence comes from Schistocerca nitens, assembly GCF_023898315.1. Lineage (NCBI taxonomy): Eukaryota > Metazoa > Arthropoda > Insecta > Orthoptera > Acrididae > Schistocerca > Schistocerca nitens. The sequence continues at coordinate 922,177,671 of NC_064617.1, read as the reverse complement.
ATCATAGATCACAAGCCATTAGTTTCACTATTTAACTGCTCAGCATCATTGCCAGACAAAGCACCGCATTGCCTTCAACTTTGGGCACTGTTCCTCTCTTGGTACAACTACGATATACTTTGCCCCATGGCTAAACATGCGAATGCTGACATGCTCTGCTGTCTTCCAGCTGGTCCAGACCCAGTTTTTGATTGGAAGGAGTTACTGTTTCCACATTGATGAATGCACTCAACAAACTGTCAACAGTTTTCCAATCACTAGCGCTCAGGTCACGCAGGATAGTGCTGATCCAATCCGATTTTACAGAAAGTGATATATTGTGCACAATATGGCTGGCTTGAGGGCCTCCATCGCAGGCATCTGACCCCCTCCATAACTACTGTGTGTTTTGGCATCGTTTCTCTGTTGTGAATGGTGTTCTACTCTTTGATACGGACTTTTCAGCTCCTTGCGTAGTGGTTCCCCTGACTTTCTGTTTGGAGATCTTGCAACTGCTGCACACTAATCACTGCAGGGGTTTCACGCACCAAGGGATTAGCTTCTTGTCATGTTTTGTGGCCTGATTTGGATGATAATGTCACTCGTTTGGTTACGGCATGTTCTCAATGTGCCTCACAAAAAGCTGCCACAAGGGCAATGTTGTCTCGGTGGCCGCAACCTTCACAGCCCTGAGGCTATCACCACATCGATTTCGCTGGCCCTTTCCTTAATGCATACTGGCTAACAGTAACTGATGCATTCTCTTGGTTCCCATATGATGTTCACTGTCAGTAACCTTCTGCCTCTGCCACAGTGGCAACCCTATCGAAAAAATTTTCGATCTAAGGACTTCCAGGAACGTTGATTTCTGATAACAGTCCTCAGTTTGTGTCATAGTAGTTTGCCTTCTGCAGTGGCAGCAGGTTAGCCACATTTTTCTCCTGCCCTTCCACCCACAAGCCAACGATGCGGCAAAAAGGTTAAAACTTTCAAAACCAAATTAAAAGTACCGTGTCGCTCCCCATCCCATGTTGACTTGGATCAATTTCTATCTTCCTATGGGTCATGCCCTTTGGCGACAACAGCTCCACTGAACTGCTCCATGGACCATATCAACCCTGGATGCTCGTGCATCTCCTGCGACCCGGCCACGGACGCCGACCCGTGCAGCCGTTGTCGCTTTTCTGGCTGGGGATGGCTGCCGGGGCATGCAGGTTTGGTGGTTGCCCAAAATAGACTCCCACATGCTGCGGCCAATGTCTCTGCGACATCCATATGGAGGAGGGCCTCTGTGCACATCATTACAACCAGTTGCGCCTGTGCGTAAATGACCAGACAAACCTGGCCAGGACACCTACGTGTTGCCATCCACAGGCGGCACCACCACCACCACCACCACCACCACCACCACCACCACCACCACCACCACCACCACCACCACGCCTTGGACTTGATGTGAACGTGGAGCTCGTGCCGTCACTGCCCATCCTACCGTATGGGTTGACACAAGAAGGTGGCTGCGAGGCTGCCCACGCCCTAAGTACTTTCGACCTTACACTCCAGTATCAGCATGTCATCTCAGTCAGAGCCTTGCGGAGGAAGACGTCATGGACAACTCGCGAATCTGAGCTGTTGCCCAAGGGAAAAGGAATGAAGTAATGTGCACACACTTTAAAGCCACACACATTATCAGTGTGACGCCATCCGCAAGAGTGCGCCGCAGAAAAGCAATACTGTGAGCTTCCGACAGAACCCCCTCCCCACAGGCAAGTGCCTATTTAAAACCTGCCATGCTATGCTCGCACTTGGTCATGTTATAACTGCTTGCATACTTTGGCTTATCTTATTGGGTTCAGTACACGTTACGGTGATTTTCATATATGCCGCAGTATAACAACGCGCTGTACTAACATTCTTGGTTGTTTAGTGCGTCCAAGTTACAACAAGTGATGCTTACCAAAATGATTTTGAGTGTTCCAAGTTTAGCTCTTTGTGGAACTTTAATTAAATTTTTCAAATATATTTTATTAGATAGACCGGTATTTCATTTAATGTTCAGCAAAGGAATTAACATAATTTGAAATTTTCCATCAAATATTTTATGTTACTGCAATTGTTCATTTTTTCTCAAGAATATATACAAATTTATTTGATAACTGAGATATTATAAATGTTTACGAATATCTGCATATTGGAGATATTGTCCAAGAGCTAATACAGCAAAAAGAATACATAGAAATAACTTAAAAATTTATTGAATATAAAAAGAGGGAAACATTCCACGTGGGAAAAATATATCTAAAAACAAAGATGATGTAACTTACCAAACAGAAGCGTTGGTATGTTGATAGAGACACTAACAAACACAAACACACACACAAAATTCAAGCTTTCGTGCGCGCGCGCGCACACACACACACACACACACACACACACACACACACACACACACACACACACACACACACTATGTCCATGGTCTCCGGCCAGAATGCTGGCTTGCTTGTGTGAATATGTATGCGTTTTTCTTTTATGAAAAAAGTTTTGGCCTATAGCTTATATGTAACAGTCTTTTCATCTACTTGACACAAGCTCACGAGTGCTATGTCCATGCCCTCCGGCTTGCTTGGGTGAATATGTGCAAGTTTTTCTTTTATGAAAAAAGGTTTGGCCTACAGCAATTGGTACAGAGTGGCTACAGGAACATTCTTCTGAATTTAAACACTTCCGCTGGCACTCAACTCCCCAGACATGAACATTATTGAGCGTATCAGGGACGCCTTGCATCGTGCTGTTCAGCAGAGATCTCCACCCCCTTGTACTCTTGCGGATTTATGCACAGCCCAGCAGGATTCATGGTGTCAGTTACTTCCAGTGCTACTTCAGACATCCCACACCATTTCACATTGTTGCACTTTTGCTTGCTCGCAGGGGCCCTACATGATATTAGGTAGGTATACCAGTTTCTTTAGCTCTTCAGTGTAATACACTATTGCAAGATTGGCTAGTATTAAAAAAAATAAATGGACCATACTGTTGCTGGGGAGGCCTGCATGCCCCAGCGATACAGATAGCCGTACCATAGGTGCAGCCACAACGGAGGGGTATCTGTTGAGAGGCCAGACAAATGTGTGGTTCCTGAAGAGGGGCAGCAACCTTTTCAGTAGTTGCAGGGGCAACAGTTTGGATGATTGACTGATCTGGCCTTGTAACACTAACCAAAACGGCCTTGCTATGCTGGTACTGCAAACGGCTGAAAGCAAGGGGAAACTACAGCCGTAATTTTTCCCGAGGGCATGCAGCTTTACTGTATGGTTAAATGATGATGGCGTCCTCTTGGGTAAAATATTCCGGAGGTAAAATAGTCCCCCATTCGGATCTCCGGGCGGGGACTACTCAAGAGGACGTCGTTATCAGGAGAAAGAAAACTGGCGTTCTACGGATCGGAGTGTGGAATGTCAGATCCCTTAATTGGGCAGGTAGGTTAGAAAATTTAAAAAGGGACATGGATAGGTTGAAGTTAGATATAGTGGGAATTAGTGAAGTTAGGTGGCAGGAGGAACAAGACTTTTGGTCAGGTGAATGCAGGGTTATAAATACAAAATCAAATAGGGGTAATGCAGGAGTAGGTTTAATAATGAATAGGAAAATAGGAATGCGGGTAAGCTACTACAAACAGCATAGTGAACGCATTATTGTGGCCAAGGCAGATAGACAGATACGAAGCCCACACCTACCACAGTAGTACAGGTTTATATGCCAACTAGCTCTGCAGATGACGAAGAGATTGATGAAATGTAAGATGAGATAAAAGAAATTATTCAGATAGTGAAGGGAGATGAAAATTTAATAGTCATGGGTGACTGGAACTCAATAGCAGGAAAAGGAAGAGAACGAAAAGTAGTACATGAATATGGAATGGGAGGAAGGAATGAAAGAGGAAGCCGCCTAGTAGAATTTTTCACAGAGCATAACTTAATCATAGCTAACACTTGGTTCAAAAATCATGAAAGAAGGTTGTATACATGGAAAAAGCCTGGAGATACTGGAAGGTCTCAGATAGATTATATAATGGTAAGACAGAGATTTAGGAACCAGGTTTTAAATTTTAAGACATTTCCAGGGGCAGATGTGGACTCTGGCCACAATCTACTGGTTATGAACTGTAGATTAAAACTGAAGAAACTGCAAAAAGGTAGGAATTTGAGGAGATGGGACCTGGATAAACTGAAAGAACCAGAGGTTGCAGAGAGTTTCAGGGACAGCATTAGGAAACGATTGACAAGAATGGGGGAAAGAAATACAGTAGAAGAGGAATGGGTGGCTCTGAGAGATGAAATAATGAAGGCAGCAGAGGATCAAGTACACAAAAAGACGAGGGCTACTAGACCTCCTTGGGTAACAGAGGAGATGATGATGTGGTCTTCAGTCCAGAGACTGGTTTGATGCAGCTCTCCATGCTACTCAATCCTGTGCAAGCTTCTTCATCACCCAGTACTTACTGCAACCTACATCCTTCTAAATCTGTTAAGTGTATTCATCTCTTTGTCTCCATCTACGATTTTTACCCTCCAATTCTAAATTGGTGATCCCTCGAGGCCTCAGAAAATGCCCTACCAACCAATCCCTTCTTCTAGTCAAGTTGTGCAACAAATTTCTCTTCTCTCCAATTCTATTCATTACCTCCTCATTAGTTATGTGATCTACCCATCTAATCTTCAGCATTCTTCTGTAGCACCACACTTCCAAAGCTTGTATTCTCTTCTTGTCTAAACTATTTATTGTCCACATTCCACTTCCATACATGGCTAAACTCCTTATAAATACTTTCAGAAAAGACTTCCTGACACTTAAATCAATACTCGATGTTAAATTTCTCTTCTTCAGAAACGCTTTCGTTGCCATTGCCAGTTTACATTTTATATCCACTCTACTTCGACCATCATCAGTTATTTTGCTCCCCAAATAGCAAAACTCCTTTACTACTTTAAGTGTCTCATTTACTAATCTAATTCCCTCAGCATCACCCAACTTAATTCGACTACATTCCATTATCCTCGTTTTGCTTTTGTTGATGTTCATCTTATATCCTCCTTTCAAGACACTGTCCATTCTGTTCAGCTGCTCATCCAGGTCCTTTGCTGTCTCTGACAGAATTACAATGTCATTGGCCAACCTCAAAGTTTTTATTTCTTCTCCATGGATTTTAATACCTACTCCGAATTTTTCCTTTGTTTCCTTCACTGCTTGCTCAATATGCAGATTGAATAACATCGGGGATAGGCTACAAACCTGTCTCACTCCCTTCCCAACCACTGCTTCCCTTTCATGCCCCTCGACTCTTGTAACTGCCATCTGGTTTCTGTACAAATTGTAAATAGCCCTTCACTCCCTGTATTTTAACCCTGCCACCTTCAGAATTTGAAAGAGTATTCCAGTCAACATTGTCAAAAGCTTTCTCTAAGTCTACAAATGCCAGAAATGTAGGTTTGCCTTTCCTTAATCTATTTTCTAAGATAAGTCGTAGGGTCAGTGTTGTCTCACGTGTTCCAACATTTCTGCAGAATCCAAACTGATCTTCCCTGAGGTCGGCTTCTACCAGTTTTTCCATTCGTCTGTGAAGAATTCGCGTTAGTATTTTGCAGCTGTGACTTATTAAACTGATAGTTCGGTAATTTTCACATTAGTCAACACCTGCTTTCTTTGGGAATGGAATTATTATATTCTTCTTGAAGTATTTCGCCTGTCTCATTCATCTTGCTCACCAGATAGCAGAGTTTTGTGTGGCCTGGTTCTCCCAAGGTTGTCAGAAGTTCTAATGTAATGTTGTTTATTCCCGGGGCCTTAGGTCTTTCAGTGCTCTGTCAGACTCTTCACGCAGTGTATCTCCCATTTCATGTTCATCTACATTCTCTTCCATTTCCATAATATTATCCTCAAGTACATCGCCCCTGTATAGACCCTCTATATACTCCTTCCACCTTTCTGCTTTCCCTTCTTTGGTTAGAACTGGGTTTCCATCTGAACTCTTGATATTCACACAAGTGGTTCTCTTTTTTCCAAAGGTCTCTTTAATTTTCCTGTAGGCAGTATCTACCTTATCCCTAGTCATATGCGCCTCCACATCCTTACATTTCTCCTCTAGCCATCCCTGCTTAGCAATTTTGCACTTCCTGTCGATCTCATTTTTGAGATGTTTGTATTTCTTTTTGCCCGCTTAATTTACTGCATTTTTATATTTTCTCCTTTCATCAATTAAATTCAATCTCTCTTCTGTATAGAGGGTCTTTACAAGGGCGATGTTCTTGGGGACACTATTATAGAAATGGAAAAGAATGTAGGTGAAGATGAAATAGGAGATGATATACTGAGTGAAGAGTTTGACAGAGCACTGAAAGACCTAAGACAAAACAAGGCCCCGGGAGTAGACAAAGTTTTGCTATTTGGGGAGCAAAATAAATGATGATGGTCGAAGTAGAGAGGATATAAAATGTAGACTGGCAATGGCAAGGAAAGCATTTCTGAAGAAGAGAAATTTGTTAACATCAAGCATAGATTTAAGTGTCAGGACGTCGTTTATGAAAGTATTTGTATGGAAGTGAAATGTGGACAATAAATAGTTTAAACAAAAAGAGAATAGAAGCTTCTGAAATGTGGTGCTACAGAAGAATGCTGAAGATTAGATGGGTAGATCACATAACTAATGAGGAGGTAATGAATAGAATTGGAGAGAAGAGAAATTTGTTGCACAACTTGACTAGAAGGGATTGGTTGGTAGGGCATATTCTGAGGCATCAAAAAATCACCAATGTAATATCGGAAGGCAGCGTGGAGGATAAAAATCCTAGAGGGAGGTCAAGAGATGAATACACTAAACAGATTCAGAAGGATGTAGGTTGCAGTAAGTACTGGGTGATGAAGAAGCTTGCACAGGATAGAGTAGCATGGAGAGCTGCATCAAACCAGTCTCTGGACTGAAGACCACAACAACAACAACAACAACAATAATAATAATAATAATAAAAAATTCGCTAATTACCTAAAAGTGACCAGACTACGGTAGTGGCTAAAAGTGGAGCCTTGACCCTACTTCATCTTTAAGATGCTGCCAAATACAGTTATATGTTGGCTATATTGCAAATTTTAGGCAGTTGCGCATTGGCTATGCTATTAGTAAAAATTGGAGGGAAGTGCATTAAACCAGGGATATAATTTTCACCGAGAAGAAACTTGTATCCAGTCTGTCTGATGAGCAATTGAGCTAACAATCCTCTTTCCTTTGAGTTTATAATGAAATAAGTAACTGAATATATACTAAATGTAGAATGTGGTTGTTTAACATCAGGAACAGTCTCACTTCTTGCATGACCTAAGTTAATTACATATTTTCTGTGGGGAAATGCTGCATATGTCAAATTGTAAGTGAACTCAATATAGCCTGCTATCTTTGAAGGTCAGTATGAATTATCCCTAAAGGATAAAGCCATTTTTATGTATTGTGTTGTTACAAGTTTACTACAGTAATGACACAGCCAATATAAGCAGCATTTCCTCTTTGGCAACTTGCCATCTTTCAAAGAATTCTATGGAATAAATAGTACTTCTACAACACGCAACACAACAAAGGTGTCATGTGAAGGGTACAATCTGAAATTTCTGCGAAGCTGGGAAACACTAGATGATGCTGAGGACTTTGCAAAAATCATATGTAAAAGATATTGCAGCATAAACCTTTTTTATTTCTCTGGCCTTCAAAATTGTAGAGAATATGGAGGATGGTGGTGGTGGTGGTTAGTGTTTAACGTCCCGTCGACAACGAGGTCATTAGAGACGGAGCGCAAGCTCGGGTTAGGGAAGGATTGGGAAGGAAATCGGCCGTGCCCTTTCAAAGGAACCATCCCGGCATTTGCCTGAAACGATTTAGGGAAATCACGGAAAACCTAAATCAGGATGGCCGGAGACGGGATTGAACCGTCGTCCTCCCGAATGCGAGTCCAGTGTGCTAACCACTGCGCCACCTCGCTCGGTGAATATAGAGGAATTAGATGATATGTGAATAGGAACATTTCAAATAGAACAGATCAGACCATGTGTACTCTCACAAATTTCTCCTCATGTTACTGTCTACCAGTATTACTCACTATCCCCCGCCCCCCTCAACCCCTCTCCTCAGACCAACACACTACTTCAAAAAGCAGGCCAGAGCCAAAGCGAATTCACAGGACTGATTAATCATACTGCCTTGCTTCATGTGTATTTTGTTCCGAGAAACTGGCTGTACTGACTGTAGACCAGAGGACTAATACAATTTTTCACATGCATCAGCAATGCAGAATGAAATCGGCAATTTTCAGGTGAAAGTGCGTTACAATGCCAAGGATTTTTTAAAAATTTTGTTAGTAAAATATTTAATGCATTTTTCTTCTGCACCAGCTTGTGTGGCATTTATTCTTCTCCACAAAAGAATTTGTGAATTTTTATAAGAAATGGGTGAGCTGAATTATTTTTTTTATGAATGATAAAACCACATGTCTGAATCATGTTATTTCATTACCAGAAACTATCCCAATACAAATGAAACAAACTGTTACACAAGGGAAATTATATTTCTTTGTTTATATATACAAATGCAGTGAAAGCATTTGTCCTTCATAATGATGCTTCGTTTTTTTATCTTTCAAGTGCAACAAATAAATAAAATGAAAATAAATAATTCAGCAACTGTCATCCATTATTCATAGTTTCCCATATAGGGCCTCAAACATAGTTCTTTACCTTAAAATATCTCTGAAACCAAGTAAATGTAATAATGCTGCAGTAGGTTGCAGTAAGTATTGGGTGGTGATGAAGCTTGCACAGGATAGAGTAGCATGGAGAGCTGCATCACACCAGTCTCTGGACTGAAGACAACAACAACAACAATAATAAAAAAAAAAAAATTCGCTAATTACCTAAAAGTGACCAGACTAGGGTAGGACTTACACCAGGATGTCTTCTTGGAGCTTTTGGTTTGAAAAACCTCAATGGCCAGAAATTTTTTCCTCAAATTGGAGTGGCTATGGTACACAGAAAATTCAACTTTGAATCCTGTTATCTACAAGAGTGTTGCTACCCTTCGCAACAAGTTTCAGGGTAGAACACACTAACAACTACAAAGGTGGACAACAATTCTGAACGATGCAAAGTATGTTATCGCCCCATCACTTGAACGAGTGGAACATCTCTAATATTAGGCTACAAATAAAGACCAAAAATTTGCATAGTTATGCTTAATAAGTGTTGGAATCTACACACCAAATTTCAACAAAGTCGGCATGGGAGTTAGATCACTTGGCAAGGAACAACCCTTTTCACTGTTTCATATTTTTGTACCGTTGACTTGACTACCCAGCAGCAAATCTGTGTTACACTCTTACTTCCACGGATGATACATACTGAAACACTAATCAGAAGCAAATTTTTAATTCTCTGTATTTACAGAAGTACACTAATTTTTTCACCACTGGTAACTACTGCCGGCCAGAAACATTGTGGCTTAAGCGAATGTCAGTGTTGGAATTAGTTTTCTATCACTGGCTCAACAGGTTAGTCTACGTATAGGGGTAACTACATTTTTTTCCAACGCGCAATTTCAATCACTACCTTTGCCTTTAGACGAAAATCTTGGACTTGTATGTTCACCTTTCCGTGTATGAATAACCTCTCGCTATACTTGACGCCATTTGTGTTTAAGGTTAATTTCGAAAATGGTTTGATGTACTAAAGCGTAGGGAAATTTGACTACGGCGCACAAAACTTTTAATTTACTTTGGCGTGTATTAACACTATGCTTACGAATTTCAAATTCAAGCTTGAAGTCAATGTTGAACAAAACTAGGTGACGCAGATGAGCTGCTGAAAAAGAAATGTCTAGCCGAGAAATCAACAAACGCTGTTTCAGATAACGGTCTGAAAATTATAATCTTGACTTAACACGCCTGCTATTAAGGCTATGATGACGACAGTAATGAAATAAAATCTTTTGTACCTACAAATTACTCTCAATCGATTACACTGTTCTAAAACGAAACTCCTACAAGTCATGTACAGCTGAGAGGCGCCATCCATGCCGGCAGCCATCACATTACAATATAGCCTACCATGTAATAATAATAATATCTCACACCTGCTTACCTCATATTGTTCTTCTGAGGAATCACCATCCGCCGACTGCCCTTCTTTATGTTCGACGCTCTGGCTCTCGCTTTCTGTATCCGTTTCCTTTTGTTTACTAACGCCTGCCTTTCGGTTCCTCCCGCCTTTTGTATTTGTTGCCGCTTTGGGAGTACTATCTTCTGTCGTAGTTACAGATTCTGCCTCTTGATTAGCATTTTCTTCCCTAAGTTTGCGTTGTCTTGCTCTCACTGCTGCCGCCCTCCGCATCGTATTAAAACAATTGCCTACAAACAAAAACTATTGTTCACCTCTCTAAACCGAAACTCCAAACACAAACTCAACACACGCCAAACAACTCCTCAGAACACAGATCACGTGACACCAATAACCAATGGTGAAACTAGATGTCAAAATTTAATTTTGTGGCTCCAAAAGGGTCATTTACGGTAAGTGTTTTGCAAATCAAGACCAGAAATGTTTATATGAAGTTGAACTAAGGAGTAAATATTTTATTCCATTTTATTTCACAAATGCCAGTAAAGCAGTGTGTTTGCACCGATTCATTGGCGCGACTCAGAAGTTATGGAGATTTTTTATGAAACTTCTAGAAACGTTATCTCTGTTGAGACATAAGAAATGGAAGAAAGACGTTGGAATGTGGAAGAAACACATTGAGAAAATGAGCACAATATTACAGTTTGAGCTTCTACTTCCATAATATTGAAAGTTGCCTGTCACAAGTAGAAACGAGTAACACAAAATGATCTGACCAGCATCATATGTTCAATCTACGTTCGTACAAATACAATTGAGCACACTTTCCAGCACTGTGCTTCTGTTTTGTTGTGCGACAACGTTCAAGAAATAAAAAAAATGATCATTTTGAATTAATACACACATGAATTCGGCCGTATTAATGTTTCATGCAGTCGGGAAAAGTAGATTGCAGATTTTCGAAAAAAATGACCTAAATACTCCGACATCTATTTAATACAAGCATTGCCAAGGGGCTTACACAACCTCAAAAGTAAGAAAACGTTCCCTGCACCCCTGAAATACTTTCTAACAGAAGAAGAATTCTGTAGTGTGGCTGAGACAGTGAGCAAAATTCATCCCATTAGTGAAAAATTTTATGTGCCAAAAAAAAAAAATATATAAATAAATAAATAAAAAATAAAATTAGAATTGAAACTACTCATGTACAATATAAAATTTACGTCACAAAACTATTTTTTAAATCTGGTGTATGCGTTATAAGTTTTGTGCACTATACAACACTGTGCAATCTATTATATATATTTATTGTGGGAGTCAATACGAGAATATACAAGGTAGTCGAAATATTGTTCAGAAAACCTAAGTATGTACGTCTAGGTAAACTCTAGTATAAAACTTCCAGAGAAAACGTGAAGTTAATACGAAGATCTGGATCAAAAACATAGTGATTGTTGTTCATGTTTGTCCACAGTGATTCACACAAGTATCCCCACATGTATTTAACACCAGGAGACGACCGCCCTTATTGAACTATGTACAAGGTCACCACCGGCCATTTTGACCGGTGATGTTTTCCTTATTTGTTTTCAGTTTCACTTCTTAATTAATTAAGTACGGCATCTTTATAGGCTAGTAGTGCATTATGCTTAGCATACAAATGAGTTATGCTTAAAAATTTCTATAGAAAGTATATTTAATTAAAAAAAGATCGAGGTAAATAATACATTCTAAATACAGAAACAATTTAAATTAAAACAACAAATGCAAATAAACAAATTATACAATAACATTTTTTATCTGTATGACTTGTACTCAGTTGGATCTCCAAACAGGTCATAAACATATATCTAACACGGAAGTAAAGGAAGAGGGGTAAAAAGTACTGTAGCAATAACGAGAAAATGACTTATCTCTCTATGACATCTGTTCAATCAAAGCCACCATCTTTGTCAAAACATTTAGGACACACATACTGAACACTTCCAGCACATGGACGATATACGAGTTTCTTGCACTGCACACAAAGATTTCTTATTTTATTTGAACTTCTGCATCCTTCTACCTGGTAGGTCTTCCACACCAGTACCTTACGTATTTCACAAGTCGCAATGAATGTATGAACAGATCCTTTCCTTGATTGTACGTACACAGAGGAGTGTTGTTCTACTAATCTGAAAAGAAACATTCGCCAGTTAACCTTTTCTCTCGTTGTCTCCTTGTAAAGGGTCCAAGAATTGATTCTAGCAAGATCTAGGAAGTTGTAAAAACACGCGCATAGGCTGTATGGAGCAACCAAACTTGACAGTGAACAGACTAGACAACTGGTCCAGAATATCAACTCAAAATTCAGTGGAATTTTAGAAGCTCCCAGTTTCATGGAATTTCTTCTGTGTTTGTTCGTCCATTGCTACTGACAGGTGCCTATGCTCAATAACAGAACATTTTTCTTGGTCTTCTACTACTACTGACAAGATGTGATTGTTCTGTCACCAGATTTGTGTAAAACTGTATCATACAAAGACCCAGCAGTAGACTTCGCTGATGCAGGAACTTATCTTCATTGTACCCACCATGGTTGTGTTCTCCCACTTTTGCTGTTCAGAAGATGTTTCGCTGTGAAGAAATTATCACATGTTACATTTCTTCTTTTCGAAGTGGAATGTTGCATGAGACATGTAACAGCGTGCTCTGCAACAGATATGTTACTGGCTCTTTCACTTTGTTTACCCAAGAAAGGAAATCCATTCACAATATATTTAGTACTAGCATCTGCCACAAGTCAGAACTTCAAACCAAATTTGTCTGTTTTATTACTCTTATATTGTATATATCAGTGCCCATCTTTGTATGGATAGAGCTGCTCATCCATGGTTACAAATGCACCTAGTTAGCTACAAATGAATTCCAGCTGCTGCTACGAAGCCATTGGCGTCGAGTCTTTCGGCATGAGTATGCATGTCACTAGATCTTAAAAATCGCATGACTTCTGTGAACATATTTCTTCCCATAGCGTGAAAATAATGGAGCCCCCCCCCCCCCCCCCCAAGACTTGTGACCACATAAGTTTCAGGTGGATACACTACAGCTATGACAGCCTGTAACTGGGTAGACTTGTTCCATAGATCATGAATACGAAACTTTGTAATGATGTGGAACGTGTCAGGTTAATAAAAGATGTCTATACAAGCCGGCCGGAGTGGCCGTGCGGTTCTAGGCGCTACAGTCTGGAACTGAGCGACCCCTACGTCACAGGTTCGAATCCTGCCTCGGGATTGGATGTGTGTGATGTCCTTAGGTTAGTTAGGTTGAATTAGTTTTAAGTTCTAGGCGACTGATAACCTCAGAAGTTAAGTCACATAGTGCTCAGAACCATTTGAACCATTTGTCTATACAAGATATTACATTACACAAAATATTACATGACACTCAATATTTTTAATTTTTTTGTGGGAGTTGGGAAATTACCCACTTACTATATCCAAAAATTCATCTAATGATTAGAAGGAGTTGCCATTAAGAAATTCTTTTAATTTCCTTTTAAATGCTATATGGCTATCTGTCAGACTTTTGATGCTATTAGGTAAGTGACCAAAGACTTTTGTGGCAGCATAATTTATCCCCTTCTGAGCCAAAGTTAGATTTAACCTTGAGTAGTGAAGATCATCCTTTCTCCTAGTGTTGTAGCCATGTACACTGCTATTACTTTTGAATTCGTTCAGATTGTTAATAACAAATTTAATAATTGAATATATATATATATATATATATATATATATATAGTGAGGTTACAGTGAAGATTTCTAGCTCTTTAAATAAGTGTCTGCAGGATGATCTTGGATGAGCTCCAGCAATTATTCTGATTACAAGCTTTTGTGCAATGAACACACTTTTACTCAATGATGAGTTTCCCCAGAATATGATGCCATACGAAAGCAGAGAATGAAAATAGGCGTGGTAAGCTAATTTACTCAGATGTATTTCGTCAAAATTTGCAATGACTAATAGCATAAGTAACTGAACTCAAACGTTTCAGCAGATCCTCAGTGTGTTTTTTCCAGTTCAACCGCTCATCAATGCATACACCTAGAAATTTTGAATATTTTACCTTAGCTACCGATTTCTGATCGAAGTCTATATTTATTAATGGTATCATTCCATTAACTGTGTTGATTAAATTCAGTGCATTAGTATTTGTAAAATGACTCTTTCATATAGTGTTCATTGAAAAATGACGATCATTCCACTGGGGACCTGTGGAATGATACATTAGCTTATTTGTTTTAGTTGTAAATACTTGTCGTGTATTGTTGTTTTTCTGACACGTTCCACATCCTGGAGGACCTCCTCACTACGGACCAATTGGAATGAAAGTAAATCTAATGTAATCTAAACTGTATATACTGTGTTTTGTCAAAGTTTAATGAGAGCCCATTTGCAGAGAACCATTTAATGATTTTCTGAAAAACATCATTTACGATTTCACCAGTTAATTCTTGTCTGTTGGGTGTGATAGCTATACTTGTATCATCGGCAAAAAGTACCAGCTTTGCATCTTCGTGAATATAGAATGACAAGTCATTAATTACATATTAAGAACAGGAGAGGACATAAGGCCAAACCTTGTGGCACCCCATTCTTGATTGTTCCCCAGTTTGAGAAATCAGCAGTCTTTTGCATATTATGTGAACTGTTTATTTCAACTTTCTGCACTCTTCCAGTGAGGTATGATTTAAACCATTTGAGCACTGTCCCATTCATACCACAGTACTTGAGATTATCTAGAAGTATTCCATGATTTACACAATCAAAAGCCTTTGGTAGATCACAAAATATCCCAACAGGTGACTTCCGGTTACTCAGAGCATTTAATTTTTCATTAGTGAAAGTATATAGTATTTTCCGTTGAAAAACCCTTCTGGAAACCAAACTGACATTATGTTAAAACTTTATTTTTACAAAGGTGTGAAGCTACTCTCCAATACATTACTTTTTCAAGAATTTTGGATAAGGCAGTCAGAAGAGAGATTGGGCAGTAGCTGTTGACATCAGATGTATCCCCTTTTTTATGCAGTGGTTTAACAATGGCATACTTCAGTCTATCTGCGAAAATACCCTGCTTCAGAGAGCTATTACATATGTGGCTAAAAATCCCACTTATTTTTTGGGAACAAGCTTTTATTATCCTGCTGGAAATGCCATCAGTTCCGTGTGAGCTTTTATTCTTGAGAGAGTTTATCATCTTCCTAATTTCAGAAGGAGAGGTGGGTGAAATTTCAATTGTATCAAATGGTGTGGGTAAGGCCTCTTCCATTAACTGCCTTGCTCCTTCTAATGAACATTTAGATCCTATTTTCTCTACAACATTTAAAAAATGATTATTCAAAATGTTTTCGACTTCCGGCTTGTTGTTTATCAAATTTCCATTCGCTTTGATGGTGATGCCATCATCCTGTACTCTTGGTTGTACTGTCTCCCTTGTAATAATATTCCAAATTTTTTTGATTTTGTTGTCAGAGGTATTAATATCAGACATGATGCACATGCTTCTGGACTTTTTAATAACCTTTCTTAATGTAGCACAATAGTTTTTATAATGTTTGGCTGTTTCTGGGTCATTACTCTTTCTTGTTCTTAAATACAGTTCCCTTTTGTGGTTACAAGATATTTTTATTCGTTTAGTAAGCCAAGGTTTTTCTTGCATGGCTTCTTATAATTAGATTTAACTACTTTCTTGGGGAAACAATTTTCAAATTCTCTTACTAGTGCATCATGAAATAAGTCATATTTTAAATTAGCATTGGGTTCCTTGTACACCTCATCCGAGTCTAACTGCTGAAGATTTTCTCTGAAATTTTTAATTGTTGAGACATTAATTGAATGCACAACTTTGGAGGATGGTTTTGAATTACTGAATGGAGCTATGTCATATATTGTAACTAGCTGAGCATCATGATCAGAAAGCCCATTCTCAACAGGACAAGAATTTATGTTTTTAAACCTATCTTGTTCTATAAAAGTGTTATCTATCAATGTGCTGCTGTCCTTTACTACCCGAGTAGGAAAATAAATGACAGATGTCAAATTGAAAGAACCGAGCAAGACTTCCAGGTCATTCTTCCTATTACACTCTTTCAGTGAATCAACATTGAAGTCCCCACAAATAATAATTCGCTTTCCCCTATCTGACAGATAGCACAACAAGGCATCCAAGTTTTCCAGGAATAAATGAAAGTTTCATGAAGGGGACCTATATACTGTTACAATTATAAAATATCCCTCCTTCAGTTTAAGTTGACAGGCACATGCTTCTATATGTTGCTCTAGACAAATCTTTTTTGTATCTAAGCTTTCTACACAGTGATAACTTTTGACATATATGGCAACTCCTCCTCCCACATTCTCTCTACTCATATGTGCAGCTAGTTTATAACCACTGATATTTACCTTTTCCATATCAGACACAATGTGATGCTCAGACAGGCATAGTATATATATTACATTATCAGATTCAATGTCATCTAAACAAACCAGGGGCTCATCTACTTTATTCTTCAATCCTGGAATATTTTGGTGAAAAATGGTAACATTATTTTTTTACTTTACTTTTGTGAGAATTTACTTTTTTCTTTAATCCACCAATATTTTGGTTAAATATAGTAACATTATTATTTACTTTCCTGTTGTGAGAATTTTTTGAGTTTTGGACCTCTTTAGCACCTGCCTGCCTGAACTTCTCATTGGACACTGATATTAGTCTAAAAAAGAGGTACATCCATGAGTACTAGTGTCCCCCCTTACGGATTTCGCTAGCAACCCTGCCAGTTTACCCTTCCCTTTTCTAATGAGATGTAGGCCATGCCTTGTGAATTCCCCCTATCAATAGCCTCGACGGAAACCAATCCAATGTCTGACAGAGAGGCCACCCTATGCAACTGATCCATCTCCATATTTACCCTCCTAAGAGAGCGGTTCAACTGGGGCTGATCATGCCGCACGAAAGCAGGCACCAGCCCAACATTGGTATCGGTCGTTGCCAAGGCTATTTTCACCAGGTCACACTCAATACTATAGCCCTGATCACTATCAATACTGTTTCCCACTCCACCCACTATCATCACATGAGCCTGCTTTGTGAATCCCTTGCACAAGGAACCTATATCCTCTACCACCTGGCTAAGACTTGCACTTGGCTTGAAAAAGTTTGTGACCTAGGAGCAGGTAGTGGCGCAGCATTGCTTGCGACAGAGAAATTCTTTAGAAAACTGTGTTGGGGAATTTCCAGATGGATACAAACAGACCAGCGACGCAGTTAAACACGTGGAATTCCTTTGGGACACTCGTGATGTATGTGTGTAACTTTTAGGCATCAGGAGCAGTCACAAAATATCCGATTGGCTGAAATAAACTTGGAAGGAGTAGAAAGAGGCGATATTTCGAAGCAGTTTAAAGGTAGACCCTTTGCGACTGGCAGAGGTAGTTTCCACAAAAAGAAAGGAACGATACTATCAGTCTGAAAAAGCCATGATGTGAAGCACGAAAGGACACACGTGGGGGACAGTTTGCTATGAAAGACAAGACCTGAAACTTCGAGGAATCTCCTCTGAACCTACGTCAAGTGTAGAACCGGGCGTATCACGCTCTGTATGACCCCAAGAAAACAGCCACATAGTTAATTTCACTTGCGAGAACTGAGAGGGCGTTGAAGTATACACACGGCACCATCCATGCATGTGTGTACGGTCATATTTTCCAGACAAGGGATGAGTGCATGTTTTCTCGCCTAACGAGAAACAGGACAGTTTCAGTTGATAAAATCAGTAAAGATTTTGATTAGCTTTTTATAGGATTTTCGGACAGCAAGAGCAGCAATGCAGCTCACAGCTTGTCGCAGTTAAAAGGTAAATGCCGCTGGCAGAGGCGTAAACTTGTTGGTCCACCAGCTTGCGTCTACTGTGAACTCGAGCAACCTTGAATAATCTTTTGTTCATCTTGTCACAAAAACTAACCACCCTCTGTAGACTTGATTGTCATCCTAAATAGTCGGAACTTGGAACCGGAATCTGATGATTTGTCCTAATATTGGCCAACTTCACTGTGTAGATATAAGAAACATCTCGTAGAGAACCTTCTATTTAAATTTGATATTGTTGTGTTCAGTACTATTTCTACTAAACAGGACGTAATGCACTATATTGACAACTGTACTGAATTGTCATGTCACAATCTATATAAACTCGTGTGTTTCTTTAACAACAAAATAGGAATAAACCAATTTTACAGCTAAACACCAATGTTCTCTGTCCTAGAATAAGGGTCCAGACCTAACCCCAGTCAATGATTCTAGCGACGCTAACGCACTCACAGGGTGTTTTACTGATGTCTGACAAATGTGAAGGAGTGGAGTGTCAGAAAGGATATGAAAATGTTGTACTATCATAAAAAATAGAATCTCTGCTGGGTGGTGTGCGATATCCAATAAAGTGATTAAAGTAGGGTATCACACAACAGGACCTCCATTAACTTAAACAATCAACCAATTTTTTGAACATGGATGCTTTCCTGATATGTTGAAGTATGCTGAAATCAGACCTTTGTTCAAGGAAGTGTCAAGGGAAGACTTGGGAAACTATCGTCCTGTTCCTATTCTCCAATTCTGTCTGAAGTATCAGAGAAAAAGTGGTCCCAAACAAGATCCAAAATTTTATTGTAAAAATGATATTATTAGTAACTGGTTTGGACTTCAGTAAGGACAAAACACTCTGGAGTCAATGAATAATAGACAATGTATGAAAAGCGTTTGATGAGGGGAGAAAAGTTGCAATTATCTTCTGTGATCTTACAAAAGCCTTGGACTCTGTAAGTCATATCTTGCTTATGTACGTATTGGATAACCATGGGGTTAAGTGCAGTGCTCTGAAGAAGTTGACATCATACCTGTCTGACGAATAACAAAGGCTAACTATCACATCACATCACATCATTTATTCTACAGGGATCACATCATCACAATATGTGCTTCAAGTCGCCATTTGAGTGGTAATCCGCCTCCTGTTCTTTGTAAATGACTTACTTATAAATATAAATTCCCCACCAGTGCTGTCTGCAGATGATACATCAGTTTTAATTGAAGATGATAGAGAAAAAATTCTAACATCTGTCATGAGCACACTGGATACTGTAGAAAACTAGTTCCAGTTAAATGGGTTGAAACTGAACATGGGAAAAATCCATATTTCAAAACCAAACATTCGAAATGTGTGGAATTTAAAAATATGACATAAGAATCAATATATGGAAGAAGCTGAAACGATCAAATTCATTGGACCACATGCTGACAAGAACTTAAGCTGGCATACACAAATGGACTTTGTGTTAAATAAATTAAGCAGCTTTGCATTTGGAATGCAAATACTAGCAAATTTTAGTGATATGAGCACATAAAAATAGAACATCAGAGTCATTTTGCATCTGTCAGTAGATATGATACAATTTTCTGGGGAAGTTCAAACAGAGTACGGTCTCTTGAATACTGAACAACAGATGAAAATTATCAGATACATGTGTACTGTACAGAAAAAAGAATCTTGTTGTCCATTATTTTTGAAACTACAAATTATAACATTTACCTCCATGTACATCTCCCTACACAGAAGACAATTATTTGATGAGAATCATTTTAAACATAGAAACAACATTAATGGGCAAAACCATATTTAATGTGAAGCCAGAGGTACTAAAAATAAGCCTACAGAAGATTCAGTCAGTTAAGTGGTGGTGTTCAGCGAAGAGTTCATAGAGGATGAAATGCTAATATGAGCAAAGGGTAATTTAATGTTTTATTGTGTGTGTATTGTTAAGACCAGTTTTTCCTCTGCTTATGGTGAAGATTTACCACAATTTTGACATGTCTCCTGCACATACCAAATGATTTAGATAATGTTCATTATGAGAATAATGAACCACAATTCACAAAAAAAGTGATAACCAGACAATGAAATCTCCTGAAAGGGCTTGGAGTTGTTCCACTCAATTTCTAGTATATTTTCTCCTTCATACTGACAATGAAAAAGTGATTTGCACAAACAGAATAAAAGCACACTCTCATTTAGTATAAAACAGGGAATTGTTAATATCTGTCAGTTCTAAAGAACATTAAAACATATCTTATTATGCATTCCTCCTACAAATTATTTAAGCCTCTAGATGCAAGGTTTGAAAATGCCTATTGTCTACATGGCAAATAGCACTGTTCATTGAAAAGTCACATGACAAGTGGTACTGAACTGTAAACAGGCCTTTAGTGTTGTAAATATAAGTAACTGTTTTCTTTGAAAAATTCCAGTTTAATCAAATAATATTAAGGTCAAGCTGGCAATAGAAGATAAACAGCAGCCATATGGCATAACTAAGGAGGCATTAGCTTTATTTGGTGTAGTGTCTGTCTTTATAATTTACTTTGTTACATTTAGCTGGTGTAAACACAAACTGCATTAATAACAACAGTGATGGTTTATTGTTAATGCAATGAATAAATTATTTATGTGACTAGCTTGTATTTCAACCCATTCAATATTCCTGTAGGCTCTCCTTCCTGATGGGCTCTATCAAACGTGATGAACAGAGTTCTTCCATAAGTTGTTTCTCCTCTTGCATTGTGCATACAACCAGAGGAAAATCTCATCATACCTACTGGATGCATTATGTTCATGGCTGCATCCATTGCAGGTTCCAGACAGCATATCAAGTCATGACTTTAATAACCTGATTTAGTTTTGTTAGACACGTTTAGGCTTCATGTATGTCATCTTTACTAACACTCCTGAGATTCTTACTTGCTGATCCAGGAAGTAAGATAAGTGTTGTAGTTATTGCAGAATTTTATCCAAGGGTATCCACATCTACCAAAAGGTAATCCTATTCTTCAGAAATTCTTAGATTGCCATTATTAACTGATGCTTCTTTCATATTTGTGTTTATGTAGGTAACACCTGTATATGATGGAATTTCATTCAAGGTTGCTTCAAGAAATTTGATATAGTGATGTTTACTCTATTGAATGCTACTAAGTGATAATACAGGGCGTCCCACATAAAACCTGTATACATTGCATCCAAGATTCAAGTAACAATGAACTAATTAAAAGGAATAGATAACAGTAACGTAAAAAATATGTAGTTAATTATTTATAATAGATTCTGAAGGTGGTTTCCTTGGGCATCCAGGCATTGCTGACCTGCAACATGCTGCTGTTCTGCAGGCACAATGTTGTTTAATTTCTCTATTAATGTTCCATTTAAGATCATCTATTGTGCGAGAATTATCAGTATACATTTTGCTTTTCAATGTTCCCCATAAATAAAAATCATATGACATCAAGTCTGGGGACATTAAGGGCCTGAGCCTCTACTGGCAAGTCATGGAAAACGTTGATGATGTGAGTAATCCTTTGGTTCGATGTGTGGATGATTGCTCTATCTTGTTGGAACACTGCATACAGCTACTCTCCATCTGTTAACTGTGCATAGAAAGAGTAAAAAATATATTGATATGTGGCACTATTTCAGGTGTAATTGGAAAATGTGGGGCCAATAAGGTGCATGCCCGACAATGCGCACCAAACACCTATCATCTCTGAGAGAAGCAGTTCTTCATGGAGAATATGTGTGTCATCCTATTGGTAGTACCTGCAATTCTGGTACACTACATAACCTGTCAAATGAAACCAAGACTCATGTGACATGAATGCAAGCAAGGTGTCCAAGGGACCGTTAGCAGCTGATGTTGAAAGTCAGTTATGATAATGAGTAGTGGGACAAGCTATGTTCTGTTCCACTCTGCATTGTTGCCAAATTTATTCAAGATGACGGCGATGACGTCACCCAAGACAGCGGCGTGTAGACTTGGCAACAGTGCATGACGTCATTTAAGATGGCGGAGTTTGGTGGGGAAAATAGGCCAATTGTGCTACCTCCACTAACCTAACCCCCAGAAAAATGGCGGCAAGTTTGATTTTTGGCAGGAAAATAGGTCAATTGTGCTATGTCCAGTAGCCTAACCCTCCAGAAAAAATTTGCGCCAAATTCAAATTCCAGCAGGATAGTGGCTGCAAAACCGTATTTGTCTTTATTATAATTCATCATCCTCACCATCCTAATAGTAATACAGTAATACAGTCATACCGTAATTAGTAATAATAATAATAATAATAATAATAATAATAATAATAATAATAATAATAATAATATCTTCTGAGTAGCCAAACGACTCCGAAGATACAAAAAAAAATAGAAGGAAACAAAACCAAACATTCAACACAAACCAAAAGAAATTTTACCAGACAATAGATAACACACACATTAAAATAAACAATCCACCAAACATAACAGACATGGAACACTTCTGGAGCAACATATGGTCAAACCCGGTACAACATAACAGGCATGCACGGTGGATACAAGCAGAAACAGACACATACAAGATGATACCACAAATGCCTGAAGTGATAATTTTGCAACATGAAGTCACCCAAGCAATTAATTCTACTCACAATTGGAAAGCCCCTGGAAATGATAAAATAGCAAATTTCTGGTTAAAGAAGTTCACCTCAACACATTCACATCTAACTAAATTATTTAACAGTTACATTGCAGACCCATACACATTCCCTGATACACTTACACATGGAATAACTTATCTGAAACCTAAAGATCAAGCAGACACATCAAACCCAGCTAAATATCGCCCCATAACATGCCTACCAACAATATACAAAATATTAACTTCAATCATCAAACAGAAATTAATGACACATACAACACAGAACAAAATTATAAATGAAGAACAAAAAGGCTGTTGCAAAGGAGCACGAGGATGTAAAGAGCAACTGATAATAGATGCAGAGGTGACATATCAAGCTAAAACTAAACAAAGGTCGCTACACTACGCATACATTGATTACCAAAAAGCTTTTGATAGTGTACCCCACTCATGGTTACTACAGATATTGGAAATATACAAAATAGATCCTAAATTGATACAGTTCCTAAACATAGTAATGAAAAATTGGAAAACCACACTTAATATCCAAACAAATTCAAATAATATCACATCACAGCCAATACAGATTAAGCGTGGAATATACCAAGGAGACTCATTAAGTCCTTTCTGGTTCTGCCTTGCTCTGAACCCACTATCCAACATGCTAAATAATACAAATTATGGATACAATATTACTGGAACATACCCACACAAAATCACACATTTGCTATACATGGATGATCTAAAACTACTGGCAGCAACAAATCAACAACTCAACCAGTTACTAAAGATAACAGAAGTATTCAGCAATGATATAAGTATGGCTTTTGGAACAGACAAATGTAAGAAAAATAGCATAGTCAAGGGAAAACACACTAAACAAGAAGATTACATATTGGATAACCACAGCGACTGCATAGAAGCGATGGAAAAAACGGATGCCTATAAATATCTAGGATACAGACAAAAAATAGGAATAGATAATACAAATATTAAAGAAGAACTAAAAGAAAAATATAGACAAAGACTAACAAAAATACTGAAAACAGAATTGACAGCAAGAAACAAGACAAAAGCTATAAATACTTATGCCATACCAATATTGACCTACTCATTTGGAGTAGTGAAATGGAGTAACACAGACCTAGAAGCACTCAATACACTTACACGATCACAATGCCATAAATATAGAATACATCACATACATTCAGCAACAGAAAGATTCACATTAAGCAGAAAGGAAGGAGGAAGGGGATTTATCGATATAAAAAACCTACATTATGGACAGGTAGACAATTTAAGAAAATTCTTTATAGAACGAGCAGAAACTAGCAAAATACACAAAGCAATCACTCATATAAATACATCGGCTACACCACTACAATTTCATAACCACCTCTACAACCCTTTAGACCACATAACATCAACAGATACGAAGAAAGTAAATTGGAAAAAGAAAACACTTCATGGCAAGCACCCGTATCATCTAACACAGCCACACATCGATCAAGACGCATCCAACACATGGCTAAGAAAAGGCAATATATACAGTGAGACAGAAGGATTCATGATTGCAATACAGGATCAAACAATAAACACCAGGTATTACAGCAAGCATATTATCAAAGATCCCAATACCACAACAGATAAATGCAGACTTTGTAAACAACAAATAGAAACAGTAGATCACATCACAAGCGGATGTACAATACTAGCAAATACAGAATACCCCAGAAGACATGACAATGTCGCAAAAATAATACATCAACAGCTTGCCTTACAACATAAACTTTTAAAACAACAAGTTCCTACATACAAGTATGCACCACAAAATGTACTGGAGAATGATGAATACAAATTATACTGGAACAGAACCATTATAACAGATAAAACAACGCCACATAACAAACCTGACATCATACTCACCAATAAAAAGAAGAAATTAACACAACTAATCGAAATATCCATACCCAATACAACAAATATACAAAAGAAAACAGGAGAAAAAATTGAAAAATACATCCAACTGGCTGAGGAAGTCAAAGACATGTGGCATCAGGATAAAGTTGACATCATACCAATTATACTATCAACTACAGGAGTCATACCACACAATATCCACCAGTACATCAATGCAATACAGCTACATCCAAACATATATATACAACTACAGAAATCCGTAATTATTGATACATGTTCAATTACCCGAAAGTTCCTAAATGCAATATAACACATACCGTATAGTTAATAGGAAGTGACGCTTGATCAAGGTCCGCGTCACTTTCCATTCTCAACCAGACTTAGCATCTGAGAAAGTAAAGAAATAATAATAATAATAATAATAATAATAATCCCCGTGGAGGCCCGGGGAAAGAATAGGCCTCCGGTATGTTCTGCCAGTCGTAAAAGGCGACGAAAAGAACAAACCACTAATAGGGCTAACCCCCCTTTTAGTGTGATTACTTGGTTCAGGACAGAACTAAAGAAGCCTCGGACAAGCGCCGTCATGGTCGGGGACGACGCTTGAACCCTATGCCCGCCCACAATGGTAACGACACTGCTAGCCAACTGGAAAATGATTTAAATCCAAATAGAGGTGTTTTGCAGGATATGCTTCCTGCAACCACCCAAGAAGGAAAACAAAGACAGAGGATGAGATGGTCAGATGAAGTTAATCGACACTTCATGTTCTGTTATTACCAAGCAACAAACCTAGGAACCAACACAACTGGATACAGATCACAAGTATACACAACATTTATTACCAGATACCCAGAATTAAAATTTTTAACAGAACAACGACTAGCTGATCAGATCCGTGTAATAATCAAAAATAACAGGATACCCCAGCCAGAATTAGAAAACATCAAACAACAAGTACAACAAATACTGGAACAAAATAATGTGCAATCAGAAGAAGAAGAAAATACAGTAATGGACTCAAACATCCCAGAGCAAACAAACAAAGAACAACACGCACCAATTAAACAATCAGAGGAAAACGAAATCTTAAGACAGCCACCAGAACAAGCACAAATAGAACACGAAGTGACACAGATGCTAGATATAGAAGAAAAATTTCAGCTAACATATATAGAATACAAAGACACAAATACAGACATTAGACCATTCTTGCATAGACCACCAAATAACCCACAAGTCGAAACAACAATAAAAACTATCAACACAATCATACACAACAAAATAAATGAAAACACAACTATGGAAGAGTTACAACTACTGGTTTATATAGGAGCACTCACTACACTAAATATACACACTAGACAGAGATCAGAACCAACCAACACACAGAAGAAACCCACAAAACCAGCATGGCAACACAGGCTACAGATCAGAATAGAAAAACTGAGAAAAGACATCGGACAGCTAACACAATTTATAAGAAATGAAATCTCGGAAAAAAAACGAAAAAGGTTAGGTAAAATCTCACAACAAGAAGCGACAGAGCAATTAGACGAAAAGAAGCAGAAATTACAAGCATTAGCCAAACGACTCAGAAGATACAAAAAAAGTGAAAATAGAAGGAAACAAAACCAAACATTCAACACAAACCAAAAGAAATTTTACCAGACAATAGATAACACACACATTAAAAGAAACAATCCACCAAACATAACAGACATGGAACACTTCTGGAGCAACATATGGTCAAACCCGGTACAACATAACAGGCATGCACGGTGGATACAAGCAGAAACAGACACATACAAGATGATACCACAAATGCCTGAAGTGATAATTTTGCAACATGAAGTCACCCAAGCAATTAATTCTACTCACAATTGGAAAGCCCCTGGAAATGATAAAATAGCAAATTTCTGGTTAAAGAAGTTCACCTCAACACATTCACATCTAACTAAATTATTTAACAGTTACATTGCAGACCCATACACATTCCCTGATACACTTACACATGGAATAACTTATCTGAAACCTAAAGATCAAGCAGACACAGCGAACCCAGCTAAATATCGCCCCATAACATGCCTACCAACAATATACAAAATATTAACTTCAATCATTAAACAGAAATTAATTACACATACAACACAGAACAAAATTATAAATGAAGAGCAAAAAGGCTGTTGCAAAGGAGCACGAGGATGTAAAGAGCAACTGATAATAGACGCAGAGGTGACATATCAAGCTAAAACTAAACAAAGGTCGCTACACTACGCATACATTGATTACCAAAAAGCTTTTGATAGTGTACCCCACTCATGGTTACTACAAATATTGGAAATATACAAAGTAGATCCTAAATTGATACAGTTCCTAAACATAGTAATGAAAAATTGGAAAACCACACTTAATATCCAAACAAATTCAAATAATATCACATCACAGCCAATACAGATTAAGCGTGGAATATACCAAGGAGACTCATTAAGGGGATACGGAATCGGATTTTGGGTTAAAAAATCGAATTTTTTTTTATTGGCGTATTATATTCTGCCATGTTTCCTCTTTAAAATGACGTATCATACATAGCTCTACTACAATTATAACTATTTTATTTTTATATATTTGTGAGATCGGGTATTGCGCTCTTCACAGTGGTATAATGTTCGCTATGTCAAATATCTGGGAGATGGTGACTCTAAAGCATTCAAAGAAGTTTTGGAAAGCAAACCATATGGGAACAGTGTAAATATAAGCAAACTTGAATGTATAGGACATGTGCAGAAGAGAATGGGTGCCAGGCTGAGAAGGTTAAAATCAGTTATGAAAGGGAAAAAACTAGATGATGGGAAAACCTTGGATGGCAGAGGAAGATTGATTCCATAATAGACCACATTCAGAACTGCTATGGCCTTGCAATCAGGCAAAATACAGGCAATCTTGAAGAAATGAGGAGAGCTATATGGGCTTTATATTTCCACACCGCATCCACGGATGAGCATCCACAACATGGTTTGTGCCCCAAAGGTGAAAACAGCTGGTGTAAATACAATAGGGGACTAACAACAGGAGAGAAATACATTCACCACCACAGTCTACCATCAGCCATCATGGCAGAAATAAAGCCCATTTTCAGAGATCTGGCTGACAGAAGTCTTCTGATGAAATGTCTTCACGGAAAAACGCAGAACCCCAACGAGTGCTTGAATAGTGTGATATGGCATCGTCTCCCAAAAACAGTGTTTGTCGGAATTAATACACTACATTTTGGTGTGTATGATGCTGTGGCAACCTTCAATCTTGGAAATATAACTAAATGCCAGGTCCTTCAAAAGTTGGGTATGTGTGTTGGTTCCCGTACGGTACGTGCTATGTTCTTTTTAGATCAGCACAGACTAAGGCATGCTGATAATATAATCAAGACATTAGTGAAAAAAGCAAGACAGGTGCAGAGGGGTGCCAAAAGAAGACTTGAAGATGATTATGAAGACTGTGAAGGGGGTATTAGCTACGGATCAGGAATGTTTTAATCTTCTTTCTCCGTTTCCCGTAAGTTTACTTTTTACTTCATCTAGGAACATTATCTCAGGTACTGGTCAACCTAGAAGTCTGAAATTTTTATGACGTAGTGACATAGGTCCCTATTACATACTGAAACAACGATTTTTTAATTACTTGATTTACAAAAGACTTAGGGGTGATAGTCTAGTAAAAAGCGATGGAAAAAATTTACTTAAAAATAAATGTACAATATCTCTGTAAGAAAATACTTTGACAATAAACTGTTGTTTCAGTATTGTTGTAACATATGAATGCACATACAGTAAAATTTTTACCTCTCTGTCTCCAGTAGTTTGTGAGAAAATGTTCCCTATAGTAGGCATATATTAACATTGCGGGGATAGGTGATTCCGTATCCCCTTAAGTCCTTTCTGGTTCTGCCTTGCTCTGAACCCACTATCCAACATGCTAAATAATACAAATTATGGATACAATATTACTGGAACATACCCACACAAAATCACACATTTGCTATACATGGATGATCTAAAACTACTGGCAGCAACAAATCAACAACTCAACCAATTACTAAAGATAACAGAAGTATTCAGCAATGATATAAATATGGCTTTTGGAACAGACAAATGTAAGAAAAATAGCATAGTCAAGGGAAAACACACTAAACAAGAAGATTACATATTGGATAACCACAGCGACTGCATAGAAGCGATGGAAAAAACGGATGCCTATAAATATCTAGGATACAGACAAAAAATAGGAATAGATAATACAAATATTAAAGAAGAACTAAAAGAAAAATATAGACAAAGACTAACAAAAATACTGAAAACAGAATTGACAGCAAGAAACAAGACAAAAGCTATAAATACTTATGCCATACCAATATTGACCTACTCATTTGGAGTAGTGAAATGGAGTAACACAGACCTAGAAGCACTCAATACACTTACACGATCACAATGCCATAAATATAGAATACATCACATACATTCAGCAACAGAAAGATTCACATTAAGCAGAAAGGAAGGAGGAAGGGGATTTATCGATATAAAAAACCTACATTATGGACAGGTAGACAATTTAAGAAAATTCTTTATAGAACGAGCAGAAACTAGCAAAATACACAAAGCAATCACTCATATAAATACATCGGCTACACCACTACAATTTCATAACCACCTCTACAACCCTTTAGACCACATAACATCAACAGATACGAAGAAAGTAAATTGGAAAAAGAAAACACTTCATGGCAAGCACCCGTATCATCTAACACAGCCACACATCGATCAAGACGCATCCAACACATGGCTAAGAAAAGGCAATATATACAGTGAGACAGAAGGATTCATGATTGCAATACAGGATCAAACAATAAACACCAGGTATTACAGCAAGCATATTATTAAAGATCCCAATACCACAACAGATAAATGCAGACTTTGTAAACAACAAATAGAAACAGTAGATCACATCACAAGCGGATGTACAATACTAGCAAATACAGAATACCCCAGAAGACATGACAATGTCGCAAAAATAATACATCAACAGCTTGCCTTACAACATAAACTTTTAAAACAACAAGTTCCTACATACAAGTATGCACCACAAAATGTACTGGAGAATGATGAATACAAATTATACTGGAACAGAACCATTATAACAGATAAAACAACGCCACATAACAAACCTGACATCATACTCACCAATAAAAAGAAGAAATTAACACAACTAATCGAAATATCCATACCCAATACAACAAATATACAAAAGAAAACAGGAGAAAAAATTGAAAAATACATCCAACTGGCTGAGGAAGTCAAAGACATGTGGCATCAGGATAAAGTTGACATCATACCAATTATACTATCAACTACAGGAGTCATACCACACAATATCCACCAGTACATCAATGCAATACAGCTACATCCAAACATATATATACAACTACAGAAATCCGTAATTATTGATACATGTTCAATTACCCGAAAGTTCCTAAATGCAATATAACACATACCGTACAGTTAATAGGAAGTGACGCTTGATCAAGGTCCGCGTCACTTTCCATTCTCAACCAGACTTAACGTCTGAGAAAGTAAAGAAATAATAATAATAATAATAATAATAATACCGGAAGTTCCTAAATGCAATATAACATATACCGTACAGTTAAAAGGAAGTGACGCTTGGTCAAGGTCCACGTCACTTTCCATTTTTAACCAGACTTAACGTCTGAGAAAGTAAAGAAATAATAATAATAATAATAATCATCATCATCTACTATTACTGGCCTACCTCCACTAGAAAATTGCGTCAAATTGAAATTCCAACATTTATTATTTATTCAAGATGTCCAACTTCGGCAGGAAGAAAGCCATTTACGTTAATTCCATAACAAAACTTTGCTGTCACTTATGTTTTTTCACTGCTGATGTATCAAAATCTCGTCAAATAATAAACTGCACTTGTACTAACGTAATTCATAGCCTCTGATTTTGCAAGGAAAAAGGACTGAAGTCTTTATTTCAAGCAGTACAGTCATCACTCGTTCTCCAAGAGACTTAGTACACATCTTCGAGATGGCGACACCTAGTGCACTCGACACTAGGTCCAGACTCTGACTGACTTTAAGGCCGGTTCCCACTATGGCTGCCGCGCGTCATAACCGCGCAGCAGCGGCGTGGCGCAGCGGGCTCTTCGTCGCGGTTTGACCATGTCGAAACGCTTTCGCTGCCGCGTACCGCGCTCCAGGTCCGCGCCGCCAATCACAGAACGCGCTGACCGTGACGTTAGGTTCGGAACCCCGGGCCACACGAACTTTCGCCGAACCGCTGGCGCGGACGCGGCGGTTGCTATGAAATACTTATCATCCGATTCCAAGGAAACTATTCGGTAGAAAAATTTGGTTCTTGGGCATCTTACAGACTGATATCTTCTCTCGATAAAGGACTGAATTTCTTTTCGTTATTCGTCGTGGTTACTTGCTGTATCGCATTTACGTAAACCTTTATGGAGTGTGCAGAGGTAAAAACGCATTGAGTGGACTTTGCGTACAGTTCATTTTAGGTAATACATTATTGCGTATGAAATTTAGAGAACATATCGAAATTGTTTTTAAAGCTGAGAGCAGAACGATAGCTATCACCGTTCTCGAGATATTGAATGATATGTCGGCGGACGGGCGGTGCGTCTCGCGCGCAGATGGCTCGCGATGCGACCGATACTTTGTCCTGCTCGTCGTAAACCATGTTGTATCAACCGCAAATTTCATAAACGGTTCAATAAATCGAAACGTGTTTTTTTGCAAACGATAACTTGTAAAAAGTCATGTATTTCGTCGCATGATAAATATCCAAAAACTGTTTATCTACCGAGATACGAAATTAAGTACAGTTTTTCAGAAGGGATAGATGAATTTTTTTAAACGGCATTTAATAGCATGGGGAATGAGAAGTTAAACCGAAACTAATTTGCTGGTATGTCATAAGATGTAATTTGCAAATTATCTACAGCTATTGATTATTTCCTTTGGTTAGTAACAAACGTTTTTTTTTTCCTTTATCCAGTGTACTTTATTGGTTGAAGACACGTTTCGCCTTTTACTTTAAGGCATCTTCGGTGGAATCGAGAATGATTCAGTTATGTTTTGATATGTGATACTTGCAGATTATAAAACAGTTCACATCTTTTTTACATGAATAACTGATTACTTACAGTGAATCGAGTTTTTGGTGGACATCTGCGTTTCCCCTCACCTGGTCACATGCTGGAGGTTGAACCAAAACTTAAATTATGGAACATAAGCACTTTTTCATGTTCACTCTTTTTTCTTCCGTCACTAGCTGTAGACATTTTACCGAAAATACTGATGTTGAAGTCGTCACTACATTGTGTTCACATCATGTCCCTTCCTGTTTGGTTTGTTTATGTACATGTTGCCAACCTAAAGAATTATATGCTGAAAACTAATGTTTGATTATTTCTGTTCTCCTTATATCTGTATGTGTATGTGGATAGCAAGTGACAGTTATAGAAAGTTGAAAGCGAATTCAATAGTTGTCAGACAGTGGTTGAAAGATTTGGTGTTCAGCTGATTTCAGTTTTGGTTTAAATGTTTTGTGGAGGAATGCATGGAAGAGTAAATTCAATGCTTACATTAATAGATAAAATAGTAGAATAGCATTTCAACAGATGATCATTATCAGAATACTATCACCCAACCCCTTTGTCCTCACTCTTTGACGCCTTATATGTCCTGTCAACTTACCCCTCTTGTAGTCAAAGTTGTGCCGTAATTTTCTCTTCCTCCTCTATTTAATTCCGTATCTCTTCTTTAGTTACACGATCCTCATATCTAAACTTCAGCATTCTTATTGATTACCACGTTTTGAAAGCACCCATTGTCTTCTTGACAGAACTGTTCATCGCCTACGTTTCACTTACAAGGCTGCACTCCACACAAATACCTTTGTAAAATAGTACCCAATTGTTAGAATTTATATTCGATGTGAACAAATTTTCTTTTTCAGAACGCTTTTCTTACTATTCACAGTCTTCATTTTATATCCTCTCTACTTCTGCCTTCTCAATTACTGCTTCCCTTTCAAGTCCTTGAAGTCTTAGAAATGCAGTTTGGTTTCTGTACAAGTTGTAGATAATCTTGTGGCCCTGTGTTTTATCGATGACATCTCCAGAGCTTCAAAGAATATTTTAATTAAGATTATCAAAACCTTTCTCTAAACATGTAAATGCTATAAACATAGTTTCGCAGTTCTTCAGTGTGTGTACTTAGCTAAGTGGTAGGATCATTATTGCCTTGCGTGTTCAGACATCTCACACGAATCTAACATTGTGCGTATGTTAGTTTGTACCACCCCTCCCCCTCCCCCTCTCCACTCTGCATATTCCTTCCACTTTCTAGCCTTCTCTTATTTGCTTAGTTCTGGCTTGCCAAATGAGTTCTTGACAGTTCCTTCTCCTTTGAGCAAAGTTTTCTTTCTTCTTTCTCATTTTCATTCTCCTATGTTTTCCAAGTGCAAAATCGCGTTGCGATTTTGGACTTTCTGTCAACGTCATGTTTAGACATTTCCATTTCGAATGGCCTACTTTATTTGCTGCATTTTTATATTTTTTCCCTCTTGTCAAATTTAATATATCACGTTTTATCTAACAATTTCTACCGTACCTTTCTCCCGTTCACATACTCTGCTGCATTCACCACTACTTCTCTCAAAGATATCCATTCGTATTCCAGCGGATTCCTTCCTCTGCTTCAGTCAGTCGTTGCATTATGGTAGCTTTAAGATAATCGAAAAACTGTGGGTCTTGACTTTTTCAAGTTCCATCTCCTTAATTTGCTACTGTTTACTGTCTCGTTAGTTGTAAACTGCAGCTCGTAACCAATAAATTATTGTAGGTTTGCGTCTGCACCAGGAAATGTCTTACAATTTAAAATCTGGTTTCGAAAACTCTGTTGCAAATATATATAATTCTTTCGTGATTCTTAAGCAAGGTGCTGGCGATGATTACATTATGCTCTGTGGGAAATTCGATCAGGTGGCTTCCACTTTCATCCCTTCCCCCTAGCCTTTGTGTTCTTACTGTTTTCGTGTACCTGCTACCATATCACATTTTAAATTTTTGTCTCGCTTAACTTTCTGAATAATCTCTTTTATCATACATTGTTTCAATGTGTTAGGAGATAGTGAACAATCATGAACGGTAGTCATGAAATCTGTTTATGTTGAAATGAGAAACATGAATAATGAAATATGTGAAAGAGTACATTGTACAGGAAATGAAAAATTGGTATGTCTTCACTCAACTTCGTCTCTCCTTCATGTAGGTGTAAGATATAGTTAATCAAACGCACCGGGCGTTTCAGTGGGTCCCGCCCTGTACTTCAGTGGCTTTCCGTCATTGGCTACCGCTAGTGTCTGCCACTTCCAGATGGGAACGCCAATTCCACGAGCTGCCGCATCAAAGCGGAAAACGCCTGCCGCTGCCACTGCTGTTGCCGTGCGCCGCGCCCTTGGTCGCCACCTCCATACATGTGCCAGACATAGACATCTGTAAATACGCTAACACCCACATTGCACATCTAAGCTATCAATTGCCTAAGTACTTACTTGCATTTCAATTTTAATCATATTAAATAATTCAATTTACAATTTCATGTAAGAATGAAAAGCCGTTCAACAATCTAATTTCAACTACTTTCAAGGTCCAGACCGCCGCCTCTTCCTAGGAACCAGTACCGGGTTTGAATTCTGGCTGTAAAGAAAGGTCACTTGCGCTTTCTCTACCAACCTAAGAAAATTGTTGAAAAGAAAGGACACTTGTACTAACCTCATCCACCCATCCGCCACTTCCTCCTAGGAACCAGCCCCAAGTTTGAATTCTGCCAGTAGAGAAAGGTCAGTCGCACTTTCACCACCAAGATAAGAAAATTGTTGCAAACGAATCTCATCACCACTAAACTAAGCCTCCAGGACACAACCTCTTCGTAGAGGTTTCTGGTAAAAGGACTCAGCCTGCACTAGGCACATGGATGGAGGAACGAATGTACTTTATTTAGGGATGGAGTATATATATCACAGAACACACACACTGGTATGTCCCACACCATACGGACCTGCAAACCACTCCTACATTACTCATTTATAATGCTCTACACACACGCTCGTTACTTGTAAACAGTTAAAAATAATGCATTGCACAGCCTACAGACATGCTAACTGCTCATAAATAATGCAAAACATTTACTTCCAAATAGCCAAACTACTCCTAATTTTCTGCAATAATTTCAGTGCAGACGTGCAAATTGCTCCTAAATATTACAGCACAATGATGTGTAGACACGCTAAGTACTCGTAAACTATTCAAATAGCGCATATGAAGGCCTACAGACCCACTCCCAAAATAATGGAATCAACGTGCACAAGCACAGTCCACAGCGCCCCCCCCCCCCCCCCCACCCTCGTCCATTGAGTACACAGGAGGTAGCGATAAGTGACGTATACCTCAGATGTCAAACCGCACACAGCCCCTGCTCGGCTTCTGCAAGGATGAGGTGGCGGCACCTCCCATTCATACGTAACACCTGAGAAATTCCTATCCAAATAGGTGTTCACCTACACACACATGCTGATGTGATCGGGCGGGAGCGCAACCGCGAGCTGCAGTCGAACGCATGCCAAAGTAGTATGTAGGTGCCGTTAATGACCGGGCATTTATTTACACAACGCGCACTCCAAGCAGAGACACATGCGTTCGGCCTTCCTCACTACCCTCACTAACTGCGGTCCGGCGAAGACGCTTCAGAATTCCATTCCACAATAGCAGAACCTGCTTTCCTCCCTTAGCGATTCTAACGGACCATAAGTGAC
This sequence comes from Schistocerca nitens, assembly GCF_023898315.1. Classification (NCBI taxonomy): domain Eukaryota; kingdom Metazoa; phylum Arthropoda; class Insecta; order Orthoptera; family Acrididae; genus Schistocerca; species Schistocerca nitens. Next base: position 922,142,167 of record NC_064617.1, on the reverse strand, counting down.
GATTTAGTGACGCTTCATCGCATGTGCCACAACTCCCACGTTATTAGGCTGCCACAGCTCGGGCCCCGCATGCTCCGTCGCACCCAGCTGCCGCCACCACCGAACACTGGTGAAAGTTGCATTCCAAGCAGCGCTCACACCAGTCTCACATTCAAGGCGTCTCCAGGTGCTACTTGTCTCTGCTGTCGAAGGCAAGGTATGTTAACACACACACACACACACACACACACACACACACACACACACACACACACACACACACACACACACACACACACACACACCAATAACCATACTTAAATACCCAGCATGGATCTCGCCTTGCCGCGAAACGTCTGCGTGATGACTCGCCATGTAAAACGTTCAACGTTATTCTTACGTCACACCTCTTTGCAAAAAATAAGAGCCAAGTCTACCTCTCGGGAACTGTATAGTGTCCCAGAAATAGTTAACGCTTGCTTTCTTCATGCCTCAGCCTGTATGCATGGAAATTCTTCCCATAAGAGAACCTGTTTACCAAAATATCGCCTAATCTAGTCTTTCTCCCGCACATAACGTGATAGCCTTCCTGCTAGCATCATACGAAAATGTTCTCACCGCTCCTAGATCACATCACAATCAATCGAGCATTCTCATTAGCTCTTATCGAATTTACCAGTCGAATTACTAACGTCATCGCTATCGAAGCACCATCCACCTTTTCTTTCTGGGGCTCTCTCTCGTTACTTTGCAAAGATTGCTAATTTTGCACGGACAGTTCCCTCAATCTATACATTGCCAACCTGTTCTTTCTTTCTACAGACGCTACACTCAATGGTAATAAACTATTTTACACTGATCACCATTTTTCACAGACAACATCGCGAAGTTGGGTACAGGTCATCAAATACAAACGATACTCGCAAGAATATTGGACCGTCAAACTGATCTCCAACCAGGGCATATATCACCAAGTACCGTCAATTTTCGCTGTACTTCTCGATATCGAGAACACCGCACTAGCCTCCCGATCTCCAACGCAGCATAATGCACTACATACATACTGTAAATTATTTCTCCACAAATACCAAACTTTAGCGATGTGCGGCGTGCTGTAAACCATTGACTAACTAGAAACAAGTAAGGTAAACTGATATTCGCATTCTCGAATACGGAAGTTGGTCATCTAACAGATCCGAGATGATCAATATTCTCTACAAACCAACTACGGTTGTTCCCACGTCTAGAGAACATACAAACGTGTGTCCAACATACCACAGTCCATATCCCCTCAACTAAATAAAGGCATCAATCGTGCAGAAGCAATCGACCAAACAATTTACATGGGAAGGAATATCGCTCCACTGCAAACGCGCCATCTTTTCAAAGTTACACTTTATCATGAAAGTAGCCCAGCACATACTTAGTTCGCTATTCGGTCGTCTATAACATGGTAAAGTTAACTGTCATACATTCCGACACTCCAACAGGGCTCTAGATTCGGAAGGCGCTACCATTAACGTGGTAACGCGAATCAATACCACCACAGACTTTGCATACACGAACACATGCTAGAAAACGCCTCACATATTTCTTCTATCATTATACTTACAATTAAATCTTACAATCTAAGTCTCAACTGAACGGTATTCGGCAATGAGCGAAGTATTGGACACTGTGGCTCTGGAAATACCTGTACCTTCCTTAGCACTAGACATACTCTTCCCTTCGCTATCACAGTACCCCAAGTCAAATCTCACCCCCCCCCCCCCTACAACAACACATAGACATTTCCTTTACACAAACAGATATACTTTATAAACCTGATCCACAAATGGGACTTCTCATACACCCACCCTATGAATTTTGAAAGTCATTTGGCTAAGGAACGCAGTATGTGACCGGTATTTGCAAATCCCTCACGCTGCTAGATATTTATCCAGTATCTGTAACGTATAATGTCTCGATACCACGTCACATGTTCCGTTATATATCCACTGAATTAAAAGCGATGACTCATTGAGAAGGATCACAGACACAAATGAATCATATCTCTGAACGAGTCACCTTTCTCAAACCTATCTGCTACAGTAAAAATCCAACATGGTCTTCGTCAATCCCTACACATCTTGCAACTGCTCCCATTTATACAGCTTTGAGCATGTGATCATACCATTTTAAGTCTGGACTGAGCAGAAGTTGGACGAAGACATATCCACTACCTTCTGCAGCCCGTCTAGAAACAGAGCGAACTGAGTTACTGCAACAGGACCGTGTTTTGACCATTTGGTGGTAATGAGTGCATTGTGGTGTCTCCCCAAACTACGTACAAGTACTACAGATCCATGTCCATTCTAATCTATAAGCACAACATCCTACCATCTTTATTCTCAACACCCCCCCCCTCCCCCTCTCCCCAGCAGACAAAAATTAACAGCTATAGAAGCTCAAATAACATCATCCGATATAGAACTCACATAGACACCACGTGATGGAATTGTCGGGTTCAGCTAAACTGGTGGCTGTCCGACCTTTGCTTAAAGTGATTCAGAAGAATGAAGACCTTCAGTTGAGCAACAATAACTTTATTGCGAGCGCGTATCTGACGACGCCCGGCATGCATGGACAGATCGGAGCTATAAAATTTGCTTCCGGCCTATACAGAGGATCCTTAATCCTCGGAAACTTCCGTAGTTAGGAGAGAAAACAGTACTCGTCCACACAAGTCAGGAGGCACGGAACTACTCACTAACTCAAAAAACAAGGAATAATAATAATAATAATAATAATAATAATAATAAACAGAACGTATATAAAAGCTAGAAAACACAGCGCCTCTAGAGGCTGGGCGCGGAACTACACAAACGTCGCACACCACTGCACTGACACACGCGCACAGCACACACACACACACACACACACACACACACACACACACACACACACACACACACACCGGCGAGCTTGAATTAGCGCGCGGCAGCGTCGCTACATCAGCCCCCCGGGCGGAAGCGGAGCGTCGGCGTCGAGATACCGCGCCGGAAAGTGCACCCGACGTCCACAACGGGTCGTCCTCGTCGGAGGAGGAGGAACAACGTCAGGAGGCGGATTTTGTGCTGCGTTGGGCGGCGGATGTTGAAGAGCCGGCGCCGGAGATGTGGCGTCAGTGTCTGGAACAGCGGTAGGTGGACGCCTACGACGAGGTGCCGCTAGTGGGGTGTCAGGAAAAACATACGTAGGTTTAACCCGATTCAACGCGACAGTCGTGGTTTTGGCGTTCACTAGGATATCCATGGTGTGGGCACTGCGCCGTAGCACTTCATATGGACCAGAATAAGGAGCTTGTAGAGGCGGAGCATGACGTGACGACATTGTTCCAGGTCCTGGTGCACGAATGTGGGCGGCTTGCCATGACGTGTGGCTTTCGGAGGGCGAATCTTTGATACATGGTCCCTCAATCGTCGCAAGAAATCCGGCTGGCCAGTAGCAACGGTCTCTGTGGCATCAGCGTCTACAAAGTCACCAGGAAGGCGCAGTGTTTCTCCATAAACCAGTTCTGCCGCTGACGACCCCAGGTCTGGTTTGAAAGTCGTCCGTAAGCCTAACAAGACCACTGGTAGTGCGGGTGTCCAGGTTTCTTCGTGGCACATCAGCGCGGCCTTCAAACAACGGTGCCAGCGTTCGATCATTCCGTTGCTTGCTGGGTGATAACTTGTGGTCTTATGGTGGGTGTAACCACAAAACTTGGCCAGCTGTGAAAACAGGTCTGATTCAAATTGCCGTCCGCGGTCAGTGGTAATATGTAGTGGGCATCCAAATCTTGCCAACCAAGTCATTGCAAAAGCGGAAGCTAATGTGTCTGCTGTGATATTATCCACCGGCACTGCCTCCGGCCAACGCGTAAAACAGTCGATCATTGTAAACAGATATCTTTGCCCGTTCGAAGGTGGAAGTGGTCCGACTACATCTACGAGGGCAGTTCAATAAGTAATGCAACACAATTTTTTTCTGAAACAGGGGTTGTTTTATTCAGCATTGAAATACACCAAGTTATTCCCCAATCTTTTAGCTACACAACACTATTTTTCAACGTAATCTCCATTCAATGCTACGGCCTTACGCCACCTTGAAATGAGGGCCTGTATGCCTGCACGGTACCATTCCACTGGTCGATGTCGGAGCCAACGTCTTACTGCATCAATAACTTCATCATCCGCGTAGTGCGTCCCACGGATTGCGTCCTTCATTGGGCCAAACATATGGAAATCCGACGGTGCGAGATCGGGGCTGTAGGGTGCATGAGGAAGAACAGTCCACTGAAGTTTTGTGAGCTCCTCTCGGGTGCGAAGACTTGTGTGAGGTCTTGCGTTGTCATGAAGAAGGAGAAGTTCGTTCTGATTTTTGTGCCTACGAACACGCTGAAGTCGTTTCTTCAATTTCTGAAGAGTAGCACAATACACTTCAGAGTTGATCGTTTCACCATGGGGAAGGACATCGAACAGAATAACCCCTTCAGCGTCCCAGAAGACTGTAACCATGACTTTACCGGCTGAGGGTATGGCTTTAAACTTTTTCTTGGTAGGGGAGTGGGTGTGGCGCCACTCCATTGATTGCCGTTTTGTTTCAGGTTCGAAGTGATGAACCCATGTTTCATCGCCTGTAACAATCTTTGACAAGAAATTGTCACCCTCAGCCACATGACGAGCAAGCAATTCCTCACAGATGGTTCTCCTTTGCTCTTTATGGTGTTCGGTTAGACAACGAGGGACCCAGGGGGAACAAACCTTTGAATATCCCAACTGGTGAACAATTGTGACAGCACTACCAACAGAGATGTCAAGTTGAGCACTGAGTTGTTTGATGGTGATCCGTCGATCATCTCGAACGAGTGTTCGCACACTCCGCCATTGCAGGAGTCACAGCTGTGCACGGCCGGCCCGCACGCGGGAGATCAGTCTTGCTTGACCTTGCGGTGATGAGGACACACACTTTGCCCAACGACTCACCGTGCTTTTGTCCACTGCCGGATCACCGTAGACATTCTGCAAGCGCCTATGAATATCTGAGATGCCCTGGTTTTCCGCCAAAAGAAACTCGATCACTGCCCGTTGTTTGCAACGCACATCCGTTACAGACGCCATTTTAACAGCACCGTACAGCGCTGCCACCTGTCGGAAGTCAATGAAACTATACGAGACGAAGCGGGAATGTTTGAAAATATTCCACAAGAAATTTCCGGTTTTTTCAACCAAAATTGGCTGAGAAAAAAAATGTGTTGCATTACTTATTGAACTGCCCTCGTAAATGAACGTGGGCAAAGCGGGCGGTGGTATCCGGAAAATCGCCGATCGGTGCGTGTACATGGCGGTTAATCTTGCAGCGTTGGCACTGAAGACAAGATTGGACCCACTCGCGGCAGTCTTTTTGCATGCCTGGCCACACGAAACGTTGCGATACTAGGCGGAATGTCGGGCGTACCCCGGGATGGCACAATCCATGTACTATATCAAAGGCTTGTCTTCTAAAAGACGGCGTCAGAAGGGGACGAGGTCGGCCGCGAGAAACGTCGCAGTATAGCTGTGTATCTTCCCCCGGAACATCAACGAGTTTCAGTTGCAATGCGGAAGCCGTGTCTTTAACATAGGCAAGGAGTTCTTCGTCGTCTCTCTGTGCCTGTGCCAGTGCAGGAAAGTCTATGGTACTGGAAACACTGCTGATCCGTGAAAGGCAATCCGCAACAATGTTGTCGATCCCAGAAATATGTCTAATGTCGGTAGTAAACTGGGCCACGAACTCAAGGTGATGAAATTGACGGGGAGAGCAGTTGACACTATTCCGACGGAAGGCGAACGTGAGTGGCTTGTGGTCTGTATATATCGTGAAAGTTCGCGCTTCCACTTGGGGGCGAAAATATTTCACTGCCTGGTATACTGCCAGGAGCTCACGGTCATATGTGCTCCATTTTCTCTGTGCAGGCGAAAGCTTGTGGGAATAATACGCCAGTGGCTGCCATGCGTTGTCGGACCATTGTTGTAACGCGGCACCGATCGCCGTCTGGCTCGCATCTACGACAATTGCTAATGGCGCGTCGAGCCGTGGGTGTGCGACAAGCGCCGCGTCGGCCATGCTCCTCTTTGTTGCCTCGAACGCAGAACACATGTCCTCTGTCCACTGTATCAGAGACTTGCTATTTACTTTAGGGCCTGATAATGCCGCCGTCAAAGATTCCTGCAGCTCCGCAGCTTGAGGAAGGTGTCGTCGATAAAAATTGAGCATCCCCAAAAAACGACGTAATTCTTTGATCGTAGTTGGTCGGGGTAGCTGCAAGATAGCGTCCACCTTCTCGGACAGAGGAAGAGAGCCTTCAGCAGAAATCTTATGGCCAAGAAATGTCACCTCTGACTGCCCAAAAACACACTTGTCCACGTTCAAGACGACACCGTAACGCTCCAATCGCTCGAAAATCTCTCGCAGATGTTGTCGGTGTTGATCGTGGTCAGCAGAGAACACTAACATATCGTCCAGGTAGGCGAAACAGAACGGCAGCCCCTGGAGAACCGAGTCTATAAACCTTTGCCAGGTCTGAGCGGCATTGCGTAACCCGAAAGTCATAAATTTGCTTTCAAATAAACCGAAAGGCGTTATTATTGCAGTCTTTGGAATGTCGTCATTGGCCACCGGAATCTGTGTGTACGCTTTAGCGCAGTCCAGAACTGTGAACACCGTGGCACCATGTAAAGCGTGATTATAATCCCTCAGTAACGGAACGGGATATCTGTCTGGCACTGTTCGCGCGTTAAGCGCACGGTAGTCACCGCATGGGCGCCAAGCTCCACCCTTCTTCGGAACAAGATGTAATGCGGAGGACCACGGGCTCTTAGATGGCCGCATTATGCCCTCGCGAATCATGGCGTCAAATTCTGCCTTCGCTATCTTCAATCTGTCCGGAGCGAGACGCCTAGGTCGGCATGCTACTGGGGGACCATCAGTCGTTTGAATGTGATGCACCGTGTCATGTGGTATGAACCTGGGAGCGCCGGGCGGCCTGGTCAAGTTCGGATAGTTAAGCAGTAATTCAGTGTACTCACCCTCCGTAGCATGGACCAACTTGGCACTGTGCGTCGCGGTGTTGCGACGGAAACCCGTGACTGCTAAGCCAGTGACGCTGTCTACCAAGCGTGCGTTCGCGACGTCCGGCAGCAGGTGGTAGTGCGCGAGGAAATCAGCCCCGACGATCGCCTCCGTGACGTCAGCCACTGTAAAATTCCACTCGTACGCGCGACGTAGGCCGAGATTAAGCTCCATCCTCTGTGTGCCATATGCTGCGATGGAAGAATTGTTGGCAGCCGTCAGACGGAAGGCAGTTGGCGGCCGGCAACGATGTATGGCTGTTCGTGGTATGATACTCAGGTCCGACCCAGTGTCAATTTAAAACTTAACGCCGGAACTCTTATCGGTAACGAACAGGCGCTTGGAGGATAACTGGCAGTCGGTTGCGCCTATTGTCGACCGCCGGTGGCGTTTGGGTGCGAGCATGGCGATGTGCACTTCCTTGCCTGATCGCCGAATCGTCGGTGGTACCAGCACAACGGTACCTCGCCTTGCAGAGTGGTAGTACCGCCGGAAGATCTGCTTCTCGAACGCCGCCGTCTGTATCGGCTTCTTCTATTATTGTCGTCGTCACGTGCCAGCAGCGCACTGACCTTGGCGCACAAAAGCTCAACCTTGGCAGCGGGAGAATCATGGTCGGCTCGTGCTACAGACGCGGTACTGTTTGCACTGTTGTCCAACGCCGCGACTGCGTTGACCGGAGCCGGTGTGATCGCGTCCTGAATTCGGTCTGCTAGCTGCGCCACGTCATACAACGGCATGTCCGTTTGTGAGGCGATTATGGCTTTTATTTGCGGCGGCAACCTACTGCTCCACAGCGTTCTGAGCAGACTGTCTGGCACAGTAACGGTGTCAACTTTGCTGCGTAGATGTCGCAGGTATTGAGAAGGCTTCCTGTCGCCAATTTCTTCCTGTGTCAGAACCTGACGTATCCGGTCCTCTTGTGACGCGGCCACCCGTCGAATCAAATCTGATTTTAGCCTGGCATAAGCTCCAGCCTCGGGCGGTGCTGTGATTATGTCCTGCACCTCGGCTGCATAACGTTGGTCGAGTTGGCTCACAATCAGCGCAAATTTAGTTGCTTCGACCGTTATTCCAGCGCAGCTAAAACTTGCCTCTGCCTGCGCGAACCAGAGTACCGGGTTGTCGGGCCAGAACGGCGGCAAACGGAATGCAATCCTGGTTGGTTGGTTGGTTTGAGGCTTAAAGGGACCAAACTGCAGAGGTCATCGGTCCCTTGTTTCATAAACACACAGAGCACAGGGAAACCATCCATTAGTCATTCGAAGCACAAGATAAAAATTCCAGGGGAAGAAAATCCCCAAGGTCAATAATAAAGAAACATGGAAAACGGAGCACAGCAACAAAAACAACACAGAGAAGAAAGGCAGATGGAATTAAAATTGCACAGCAGAGGACTGTGGCTGGCTGATCACGAAAATAATAGGATGAGCCAGCCATTCTGCAACACGTAAAAAACCTCCAGCCTAAAAAATTAGGGTGGAGTCGAATTACAACACAAAACAAAGTAAAAGATACAGCACAAAAGAGGGTGACGCAATAAAATTAGAGGGACCTATAAAAGCCACTTGCTCGAAGAAAACCTAAAACACGATCTGCCATAGACACATCGTCAGCTAAAAGACACGATAAATCACCCAGGAGGTTAAAAGTTCGCCTGAGGGCGGTTAAAATATATATGGGCCACCGTCATGGTTTCACCACAGCGACAATGAGGGGGGTCCTCTCGACGCAGCAGATGACCATGCGTCATCCAAGAGTGACCAATGCGGAGCCTACAGAGAACAACAGAATCCCTGCGAGAGGCCCGCATGGCGGAACCCCACACAGTCGTGGTCTCCTTTACACGCCACAGCTTGTTGGGTACAGACAGAGTGCGCCATTCGTCTGCCCACATCCCAAGGACCCGACTGCGTAACACCGATCGGAGATCAGTTGCCGGGAGGCCGATCTCCAACGGCAGTTTGCGGGTGGCTTCTTTAGCTAACTTGTCGGCGTGTTCGTTTCCCGCTATCCCAACGTGTCCCGGGGTCCATATGAACACCACTGAACGCCCACGCTGTTCAAGAGCATGAACAGACCCCTGGATGGCAACAACAATGGGATGGCGTGGGTAGCACTGGTCAAGAGCCTGTAGACTACTGAGAGAGTCACTGCAAATGACAAAAGACTCGCCAGTGCTGGTACGAATACGCTCAAGCGCACGAAAAATGGCTGTTAGCTCTGCGGTGTAAACACTGCAGCCTTCCGGCAAGGAGCGCTGGTCTACATAGTCCGCATGAGCATAAGCGTACCCCACACGGCTATCAACCATCGAGCCATCTATATAGATAACCTCCGAGTCATGGAATGCGCCTAGGAGAGCAAGGAATTGGTGACGCAAGACTGCAGGAGGAACTGAATCTTTTGGCCATCGGGAAAGTTCCAGCCGAAGCTGCGGCCGACGAATACACCAAGGTGGTGTATGTGGGCGGACATGGAAAGCAGATGGAAGAGTCAAACACTCGAGGTCACTAAGGAGTGACCAAACACGGATCCCAATTGCGTGGCCTGATCGCGGCCGCCGGTGTGGGATATGGACTGCCGCATCGGCGAAAAGGAGACGGTAGTTAGGGTGACGGGGAGAACAACGGACGTGGGCAGCATAGTTGGCTAACAATTGTTGACGCCGAATACGAAGCGGAGGAACCCCAGCCTCAGCAAGGAGGCTATTAACAGGGCTGGTGCGGAATGCTGCTGTCGCCTGTCGAACCCCACAGTGGTGAACGGGGTCCAGCAGTTGCAATGCCGAGGGCTACGCTCAGCCATATGCCACACTCCCATAATCAAGCCGGGACAGCACAAGGGCTTTGTAGAGCTGCAGCAGCGTATTACGATCTGCACCCCAAGTTGTGTGGCTGAGGCAGCGAAGGGCATTCAGATGCTGCCAGCACTGACGCTTGAGTTGACGAATATGGGGAAGCCAAGTAAGCTGGGCATCGAACAGCAATCCCAGAAAACGGTAAGTGTCAACAACCCTGAGCATGGCATCCTGAAGATAGAGCTCAGGGTGGGGATGGACAGTTCGACGCCGACAAAAGTGCATAACACAAGTCTTCGCAGGGGAAAATTGAAACCCATGGGCTAGGGCCCACGCCTGCGCCTTGCGTATGGCTCCCTGCAACCTACGTTCTGCAACACTAATGGTGGAAGAGCTGAAAAAGATGCAGAAATCGTCAGCATATAACGTGGGTGAGACAGACGACCCTACTGCTGCTGCAAGGCCATTAATGGCCACAAGGAAAAGGGGCACGCTCAATAAACAGCCCTATGGAACGCCGTTCTCCTGGATATGAAGTGAACTATGGGATGTGCCAATTAAAACGCGGAATGTCCGAGCAGATAAAAAATTCTGAATAAAAATGGGGAGAGAGCGCCGGAGACCCCACCCGTGCAACGTGGCGAGTATATGGTGCCGTCACGTCGTGTCATATGCTCTGGAGAGGTCGAAAAAGACGGAGACGAGGTGTTGGCGCCTAGAAAAGGCAGTGCGGATTGCAGACTCAAGGAAGACCAAAGTATCGGCGGTGGAACGGCCCTGACGGAAGCCGCTCTGGCACTGAGCCAGAAGACCCCGAGACTCGAGCAGCCAACACAGCCGTCGACTCACCATACGTTCCAGTAGCTTGCACAGAGTATTCGTCAAGCTGATGGGCCGATAGCTATCCACAGTAAGCGGGTCCTTACCAGGCTTCAGCACCAGAATGATGGTACTTTCTCGCCACTGCGACGGAAAGACACCATCGCCTCATATGCGGTTGAAGATGGCAAGAACACATCGCTGATAATCCGGGGACAGGTGTTTGAGCATCTGATTGTGGATGCCATCTGGCCCAGAGGCTGTATCGGGGCACTGTGCCCGGGCGCTTTGGAGTTCCCACAAACTAAATGGGGCGTTATACGTCTCAGGGTGACGAGAAGCAAAAGAAAGCCGTTTGCCTTCCTCCTGGCATTTAAGCGCACGAAACGCAGGCGGGTCAGTCCCCGACGCAGAGGCCTGAACGTAGTGCTGTGCGAAATGCTCGGCGATTGCATCAGCATCGGTGGATACCGCACCGTTGATGGTAAGCCCTGTGACACCTGTAGAGTGCTGCACTCCAAAGATGCGCCGAATCTTCATCCACACCTGGGAGGGTGAAGTACGGGAACCAATGGTGGAAACGTACCCCTCCCAGCACTCCTGTTTCCGCCTCTTAATGAGCCGCCGTGCCTGAGCACGGAGACGTTTGAAGAAAATGAGGTTCTCCAAAGACGGGTGCCGCTTATGTCGCTGAAGAGCCCGCCGACGTTCTTTAATGGCTTCAGCGACCTCGGGAGACCACCAAGGCACTGACTTCCGCCGGGGGCACCGTAACGAACGAGGAATGGAACGTTCCACAGCGGAAACAATCGCTGCAGTCAGTGTCTCAACCGCCACATCGATGGTACCGTGGGGGAGAGATTCAACAGTGGCAGCAGAGGAGAACGTTTCCCAGTTTGCCTTGCTAAATGCCCATCTAGGCAGGCGTTCATGGGAGCGACGCTGGGGTAGTGAAAGGAAGATGGGAAAATGGTCACTACCACACAAGTCGTCATGGACTCTCCAGTGGACCAATGGTACAAACCCTGGGCTACACAACGACAGATCTATGGCCGAGAATGTGCCATGCGCCACACTGAAATGCGTGGCAGCGCCAGTGTTTAAGAGGCAGAGGTCGAGTCGGGAGATGAGATTCTCGACATCTCTGCCTCGACCAGTAATCTTCGATCCACCCCACAGGGGATTGTGGGCGTTAAAATCCCCAAGGAGAAGAAAAGGCGTGGGAAGTTGGGCGACAAGTGCAGCCAATTCGGTCAGGGAGACTGTACCACCTGGAGGGAGATAGACACTGCAGACGGTTATGTCCTGGGTAGTCCTTACGCGGACAGCCACAGCTTCCAATGATGTTTGAAGGGGCACAGGAGCACTATATACAGAGGTAAGGACATACACGCAGGCTCCACCTGACACACTATTGTAAGTGCTACGGTTGCAGTAATAACCCCTGTATCCACGGAGGACAGGGGTTCCTATTGCCAGGAACCAGGTTTCCTGGAGAGCAATGCATAAAGCAGGTGTCATGCTTAGAAGCTGACGTAGCTCAGGTAGATGGCTAAAATAACCGCCACAATTCCACTGGAGGATTGTACAAAGCGTGTCCTGTAGGGGCATTCAGGCACTGAAAAGGCAAATTACTTCGCAGGGTCACACGCTGCCACCGACTGAGTGACGGACGTCGCGACGGCCACCGTTTCTGAGGAGACAGCGAGATCCAGGTCATCAGCGGACGCAAAGAGCTCGACCTCATCCTCAGAGGCTGAGCTGACAGGAAGCGTTGGTGCGGGAACCACTGGGTCCTTATCCTTCTTGGAGAGCTTCCTCTTTTCTCTTGTCTTTGGGAGGAGGGTTGGCATGCTGGGAGGGCTTTCCTGACGCAGTATCAGGAACAGAGGAAGAGCGTGAAGCCCTTCGACCAGCAGCTGGTGGCTTCTTCAGCCACTGGCTAGTGTCTTGTGAGACACTGGGGAAGTCCTTGGAAGGGACTCACCCAAGGGATCCCTTCCGAACAAGTGAGGCCGGAGGGGGCTGTTGCGCCTCTGGCTGAGCAGCCGGAGAGAGCTGTCGCTTCCCCGGCTGAGGAGCCGGAGAGGGCTGTCGCCGCTCTGGCTGAGAGGTGGGGACTGACGTCCCCGGTTGCTTGGGGGCGCACTGCTCCCAAACTGGGTGTTTTGGGAGTAGTGGAAGAGAGAGTGGCCTGTCCCAGCGGTGGGGCAGACGTTACTTGATTTCTCTGTGGGCCAACGGAGAAGGGAGTCTGTGCAGGAGCTGGTGGCGGCAGTGTGATGGTAGCATAACTCCTCAACATAGGTGTGTGGTTGAGTCGTTCGAGCTTCTTCTTTGCCTCTTGGTAAGTTAAACGGTCCAAGGTCTTAATTTCTTGTATCTTCACCTCTCGTTGATAGATTGCACAGACTGATGAGCAGGGAGAATGATGCTCCCCACAGTTAATGCAGGTGGGAGGCGGAGCACTTGGAGCATTAGGATGTGGAGGTCGGCCACAATCACGACACGTGGGGCTGGCAGTGCACCTGGAGGACATGTGTCCGAATTTCCTGCACTGGAAGCATCGCATAGTGGGCGGGACATAGGGCTTGACATCGCACCGGTAAATCATGACCTTGACTTTCTCAAGCAAGCAGTCGCCCTCAAAGGCCAGGATGAAAGCACCGGTAGCGCCCCTATTATCCTGTGGCCCCCTAAAGACACGACGGACAAAGTGTACACCTCGTCGTGCCAGGTTCTCACGTAGCTCGTCATCAGACTGTAGCAGAAGATCTTTATGAAATATAATCCCCTGGACCAAATTTAAGGACTTATGGGGAGTGACAGTAACGAGGATGTCACCGAGCTTCTCACAGGCGAGTAATGCCTGGGACTGTGCAGATGAAGCTGCTTGTATCAGAATGGCCCCGCTCCTCATTTTGGAAACAGACGCCACTTCCCCGAACTTTTCTTCGAGATTGTGCACAAAGAAAAGAGGCTTAGTCCCCAAAAACGAATCCCCATCAGTTCTGCTGCATACAAGGTATCGTGGCGAATACGGCTCCTGTCTGTCTGCAGCCCTACGTTCCTCCCATGGTGTGGCTAGGGAAGGGAACGATTTCGGGTTATATGTCACAGCGTTAAATTCCACCTTACCACGCTTCGAGACATTGGCAGTCGGGCGACCACCAGATTGAGATTTCACCCGCTTTCACGTCGGCCCCTGCTTGAATCACGTCGGCCCCTGCTTGAATCACGTCGGCCCCTGCTTGAATCACGTCGGCCCCTGCTTGAATCACGTCGGCCCCTGCTTGGTTGGTTGGTTGGTTGGTTTGAGGATTAAAGGGACCAAACTGCAGAGGTCATCGGTCCCTTGTTTCATAAACACACAGAGCACAGGGAAACCATCCATTAGTCATTCGAAGCACAAGATAAAACTTCCAGGGGAACAAAATCCCCAAGGTCAATAATAAAGAAACATGGAAAACGGAGCACAGCAACAAAAACAACACAGAGAAGAAAGGCAGATGAAATTAAAACTGCACAGCAGAGGACTGTGGCTGGCTGATCACGAAAATAATAGGATGAGCCAGCCATTCTGCAACACGTAAAAAACCTCCAGCCTAAAAGATTAGGGTGGAGTCGAATTACAACACAAAACAAAGTAAAAGATACAGCACAAAAGAGGGTGACGTAATAAAATTAGAGGGACCTATAAAGGCCACTTGCTCGAAGAAAACCTAAAACACGATCTGCCATAGACACATCGTCAGCTAAAAGACACGATAAATCACCCAGGAGGTTAAAAGTTCGCCTGAGGGCGGTTAAAATATATATGGGCCACCGTCATGGTTTCACCACAGCGACAATGAGGGGGGTCCTCTCGACGCAGCAGATGACCATGCGTCAGCCAAGAGTGACCAATGCGGAGCCTACAGAGAACAACAGAATCCCTGCGAGAGGCCCGCATGGCGGAACCCCACACAGTCGTGGTCTCCTTTACACGCCACAGCTTGTTGGGTACAGACAGAGTGCGCCATTCGTCTGCCCACATCCCAAAGACCCGACTGCGTAACACCGATCGGAGATCAGTTGCCGGGAGGCCGATCTCCAACGGCAGTTTGCGGGTGGCTTCTTTAGCTAACTTGTCGGCGTGTTCGTTTCCCGCTATCCCAACGTGTCCTGGGGTCCATATGAACACCACTGAACGCCCACGCTGTTCAAGAGCATGAACAGACCCCTGGATGGCAACAACAATGGGATGGCGTGGGTAGCACTGGTCAAGAGCCTGTAGACTACTGAGAGAGTCACTGCAAATGACAAAAGACTCGCCAGTGCTGGTACGAATACGCTCAAGGGCACGAAAAATGGCTGTTAGCTCTGCGGTGTAAATACTGCAGCCTTCCGGCAAGGAGTGCTGGTCTACATAGTCCGCATGAGCATAAGCGTACCCCACATGGCCATCAACCATCAGCCATCTGTATAGATAACCTCCGAGTCATGGAATGCGCCTAGGAGAGCAAGGAATTGGCGGCGCAAGACTGCAGGAGGAACTGAATCTTTTGGCCATCGGGAAAGTTCCTTCCGAAGCTGCGGCCGACGAATACACCAAGGTGGTGTATGTGGGCGGACATGGAAAGCAGATGGAAGAGTCAAACACTCGAGGTCACTAAGGAGTGACCAAACACGGATCCCAATTGCGTGGCCTGATCGCGGCCGCCGGTAGTTAGGGTGACGGGGAGAACAACGGACGTGGGCAGCATAGTTGGCTAACAATTGTTGACGCCGAATACGAAGCGGAGGAACCCCAGCCTCAGCAAGGAGGCTATTAACAGGGCTGGTGCGGAATGCTCCTGTCGCCTGTCAAACCCCACAGTGGTGAACGGGGTCCAGCAGTTGCAATGCCGAGGGCGACGCTCAGCCATACGCCACACTCCCATAATCAAGCTGGGACAGCGCAAGGGCTTTGTAGAGCTGCAGCAGCGTATTACGATCTGCACCCCAAGTTGTGTGGCTGAGGCAGCGAAGGGCATTCAGATGCTGCCAGCACTGACACTTGAGTTGACGAATATGGGGAAGCCAAGTAAACCGGGCATCGAACAGCAATCCCAGAAAACGGTAAGTGTCAACAACCCTGAGCATGGCATCCTGAAGATAGAGCTCAGGGTGGGGATGGACAGTTCGACGCCGACAAAAGTGCATAACACAAGTCTTCGCAGGGGAAAATTGAAACCCATGGGCTAGGGCCCACACCTGCGCCTTGCGTATGGCTCCCTGCAACCTACGTTCTGGCGAGAATATGGTGCCGCCACGTCGTGTCATATGCTCTGGAGAGGTCGAAAAAGACGGAGACGAGGTGTTGGCGCCTGGAAAAAGCAGTGCGGATTGCAGACTCAAGAAAGACCAAAGCATCGGCGGTAGAACGGCCCTGACGGAAGCCGCTCTGGCATGGAGCCAAAAGACCCCGAGACTCGAGCAGCCAACATAGCCGTCGACTCACCATGCGTTCCAATAGCTTGCGCAGAGTATTTGTCAAGCTGATGGGCCGATAACTATCCACACTAAGCGGGTCCTTACCAGGCTTCAGCACCGGAATGACGGTACTATCCCACCACTGCGACGGAAAGACACCATCGCCCCATATGCGGTAGAAGATGCCAAGAACACACTGCTGACAATCCGGGAACAGGTGTTTGATCATCTGATTGTGGATGCCATCTGGCCCAGAGGCTATATCGGGGCACTGTGTCCGGGCGCTTTGGAGTTCCCACAAACTAAATAGGGTGTTATACGCCTCCGGGTGGCGAGAAGCAAAAGAAAGCCGTTTGCATTCCTCCCGGCGTTTTAGCGCGCGGAACGCGGGCGGGTAATTCCCTGACGCAGAGGCCCGAACATAGTGCTGGGCGAAATGCTCGGCGATTGCATCAGCATCGGTGGATAGCGCCCCATTGATGGTAAGCCCTGTGACACCTGTAGAGTGCTGCACTCCAAAGATGCGCCGAATCTTCATCCTTACCTGGGAGGGTGAAGTACGGGAACCAATGGTGGAAACGTACGTCTCCCAGCACTCCTGTTTCCGCCATTTGATGAGCCGCCGTGCCTGAGCACAGAGACATTTGAAGAAAATGAGGTTCTCCGAAGACGGGTGCTGCTTATGTCGCTGAAGAGCCCGCCGACGTTCTTTAATGGCTTCAGCGACCTCTGGTGACCACCAAGGCACTGACTTTCGCCGGGGGCACCCTAATGAACGAGGAATGGTACGCTCCGCAGCGGAAGCAATCCCTGCAGTCAGTGTCTCAACCGCCACATCGATGGTACCGTGGGGGAGAGAGTCAACAGTGGCAGCAGAGGAGAACGTTTCCCAGTTTGCCTTGCTAAATGCCCATCTAGGCAAGCGTTCATGGGAGCGACGCTGGGGTAGTGAAAGGAAGATGGGAAAATGGTCACTACCACACAAGCCACAAGCCATGCGCCACACTGAAATGTGTAGCGGCGCCAGTGTTTAAGAGGCAGAGGTCGAGTTGGGAGATGATATTCTCGACTTCTCTGCCTCGGCCACTAACCTTCGTTCCACCCCACAGGGGATTGTAGGCGTTAAAATCCCCCAGGAGATGAAAAGGCGTGGGAAGTTGGGCGACAAGTGCAGCCAATTCGGTCAGGGAGACTGTACCACCTGGAGGGAGATAGACACTGCAGACGGTTATGTCCTGGGTAGTCCTTACGCGGACAGCCACAGCTTCCAATGATGTTTGAAGGGGCACAGGAGCACTATATACATAGGTAAGGACATACACGCAGGCTCCACCTGACACACTATTGTAAGTGCTATGGTTGCAGTAATAACCCCTGTATCCACGAAGGACAGGGGTCCGCATTGCCGGGAACCAGGTTTCCTGGAGGGCAATGCAGAAAGCAGGTGTCAGGCTTAGAAGCTGTCGTAGCTCAGGTAGAAGGCTAAAATAACCGCCACAATTCCACTGGAGGATTGTACAAAGCGTGTCCTGGAGGGGCATGAAGGCACTGAAAAAGCGAATATCTTCGCAGGGTCACATGCTGCCACCGACTGAGTGACGGACGTCGCGACGGCCATCGTTTCTGAGGAGACGGCGAGATCGAGGTCATCTGGGGACGCAAATAGCTCGACCTCATCCTCAGAGGCTGAGCTGACAGGAAGCGTTGGCGCGGGAACCACTGGGTCCTTAGGCTTCTTAGAGAGCTTCCTCTTCTCTCTCTTGTCTTTGGGAGGAGGGTTCGCATGCTGGGAGGGCTTTCCAGATGCATTGTCAGGAACAGAGGAAGAGCGTGAAGCCCTTCGACCAGCAGCTGGTGGCTTCCTCAGCCACTAGCTAGCGTCTAGCGAGACACTGGTAAAATCCTTGGATGGGACTCCCCCAACGGACCCCTTCTGAATGAGTGAGGCCGGAGGAGGCTGTTGCCTCCCCGGCTGAGCAGCCGGAGGAGGCTGTTGCCTCCCCGGCTGAGCAGCCGGAGGAGGCTGTTGCCTCCCCGGCTGAGCAGCCGGAGGAGGCTGTTGCCTCCCCGGCTGAGCAGCCGGAGGAGGCTGGTGCCTCTCCGGCTGAGCAGCCGGAGGAGGCTGGTGCCTCTCCGGCTGAGCAGCCGGAGGAGGCTGGTGCCTCTCCGGCTGAGCAGCCGGAGGAGGCTGGTGCCTCTCCGGCTGAGAGGTTGGGATGGATGTCCCCAGTTGTTCGGGGTCCACCGCCCCCAAACCGGGTGTTTTGGGAGCAGTGGAAGAGAGCATGGCCCCTACCAGCGGTGGGGCAGGCGTAACTTTACTGTTCTGTGGGCCAACTGAGAAGGGAGTCTTTGCAGGAACCGGTGGCGGCAGAATTGCAGCAGCATAACTCCTCAACGTAGATGTGGGGTTGAGCCGGTCTAGCTTCTTCCTTGCCTCTTGGTAAGTTAAACGGTCCAGGGTCTTAATTTCTTGTATCTTCCGCTCTCTTTGGTAGACTGCACAGTCTGGAGAGCAGGGAGAATGATGCTACCCACAGTTAACACAGGTGGGAGTTGGAGCACATGGAGCATTAGCATGTGAAGTTCGTCCACAATCACGACACGTGGGGCTGGCAGTGCATCTGGAGGACATATGTCCGAACTTCCAGCACTGGAAGCATCGCATAGGGGGTGGGACATATGGCTTGACATCACACCGGTAGATCATGACCTTGACCTTCTCAGGCAAGCAGTCACCCTCAAAGGCCAGGATGAAGGCACTGGTAGCGACCCTATTATCCTTGGGCCCCCTAAAGGCACGACGGACAAAGTGCACACCACGTCGTGCCAGGTTCTCCCGTAGCTTGTCATCAGACTGTAGCAGAAGATCTTTATGAAAAATAATCCCCTGGACCAAATTTAAGGACTTATGGGGAGTGACATGAACGGGGATGTCACCGAGCTTCTCACAGGCGAGTAACGCTCGTGACTGTGCAGATGAAACAGACGCCACTTCCCCGAACTTATCTTCGAGATTGTGCACAAAGAAAAGAGGCTTAGTCCCCAAAAACGAATCCCCATCAGTTCTGCTGCATACAAGGTATCGTGGCGAATACGGCTCCTGTCTGTCTGCAGCCCTACGTTCCTCCCATGGTGTGGCTAGGGAAGGGAACGATTTCGGGTTATATGTCACAGTGTTAAATTCCACCTTACCACGCTTCGAGACATTGGCAGTCGGGCGACCACCAGATTGAGATTTCACGTCGGCCTCTGCTTGAATCACGTCGGCCCCTGCTTGAATCACGTCGGCCCCTGCTTGAATCACGTCGGCCCCTGCTTGAATCACGTCGGCCTCTGCTTGAATCACGTCGGCCTCTGCTTGAATCACGTCGGCCTCTGCTTGAATCACGTCGGCCTCTGCTTGAATCACGTCGGCCTCTGCTTGAATCACGTCGGCCTCTGCTTGAATCACGTCGGCCTCTGCTTGAATCACGTCGGCCTCTGCTTGAATCACGTCGGCCTCTCCTTGAATCACGTCGGCCTCTGCTTGAATCACGTCGGTTGGTTGGTTGGTTTTTGGGGAAGGAGACCAGACAGTGTGGTCATCAGTCTCATCAGATTAGGGAAGGATGGGGAAGGAAGTTGGCCGTGCCCTTTCAGAGGAACCATCCCGGCATTTGCCTGGAGTGATTTAGGGAAATCACAATCACGTCGTCCTCTGCTTGAATCACGTCAGGGTCACCACTTGTCGGGTTCAGCTAAACAGGTGGCTGTCCGACCTTTGCTTAACGTGATTCAGAAGAATGAAGACCTTCAGTTGAGCAACAATAACTTTATTGCGAGCGCGTATCTGACGACGCCCGGCATGCATGGACAGATCGGAGCTATAAAATTTGCTTCCGGCCTATACAGAGGATCCTTAATCCTCGGAAACTTCCGTAGTTAGGAGAGAAAACAGTACTCGTCCACACAAGTCAGGAGGCACGGAACTACTCACTAATTCAAAAAACAAGGAATAATAATAATAATAAACAGAACGTATATAAAAGCTAGAAAACACAGCGCCTCTAGAGGCTGGGCGCGGAACTACACAAACGTCGCACACCACTGCACTGACACACGCGCACAGCACACACACACACACACCAGCGAGCTTGAATTAGCGCGCGGCAGCGTCGCTACACACTTACGGTTGTGTGACATCGGGGCAGATTCCACTCTCCAGCATACATATTTGGCACCAAGCGTGTTCTTTGTCTGCCAAGAATCCACGTGGTGGATCGCTAACCGATCATTGTGACGTTGGGGAAGATTCCACTCTCGGGCGAACAATTTTGGCCCAAAACGTGTGGGAGGGCGCAATACACGTGGTGAACGGACAACCTACCGTTGTGACGTCATAATCGGCAGGTTCGAACGAGCACAACATGTTTACACCGCTGGACCCGCGCGGTCCGAACGGCCGCTGGCCGCTGGCCGATGGCACCAGGGGTAACCTCCCCTGCTGGCTACAATTTGAACTAAAGTCAGCTGGAGTCTGGACCTAGTGGCGAGCGCACTGGGAGTCGCCATCTCGAAGATGTGTACTATGTATGTTGGAGAACAAGTGCTGACTGTAATGCTTGAAAGAAAGACATCTGTCCTTTTTCCTTGCAAAATCAGAGGATATGTAATACGTTAGTACAAGTGCAGTTTATTATTTGACGTGATTTTGATACGTTAGCAGTGAAAAAAAATGACAGTCAAAGTTAGTAGGATGTGGACTATTTGGTATGTGTGATCGATTATGGTGTTGGAACTTGAACTTGTGACAGATTTTTGTTTTGGATGTAAAGCAAATGGCTTTCTTCCCACCGAAATCGGACATCTTGAATAAATAATAAATGATGATGATAAAAAGAAGTACAGTTTTCGAGACGATATCGTGTTGGAATTTGAATTTGGCGCAATTTTCTAGTGGAGGTAGGCCAATAATAATAATAATAATAATAATAATAATAATAATAATAATAATAATAATCCCCGTGGAGGCCCGGGAAAAGAATAGGCCTCCGGTATGTTCTGCCAGTCGTAAAAGGCGACGAAAAGAACAAACCACTAATAGGGCTAACCCCCCTTTAGTGTGATTAGTTGGTTCAGGACAGAACTAAAGAAGCCTCGGACAAGCGCCGTCATGGTCGGGGACGACGCTTGAACCCTATGCCCGCCCACAATGGTAACGACACTGCTAGCCAACTGGAAAATGATTTAAATCCAAATAGAGGTGTTTTGCAGGATATGCTTCCTGCAACCACCCTAGAAGGAAAACAAAGACAGAAGATGAGATGGTCAGATGAAGTGAATCGACACCTCATGTTCTGTTATTACCAAGCAACAAACCTAGGAACCAACACAACTGGATACAGATCACAAGTATACACAACATTTATTACCAGATACCCAGAATTAAAATTTTTAACAGAACAACGACTAGCTGATCAGATCCGTGTAATAATCAAAAATAACAGGATACCCCAGTCAGAATTAGAAAACATCAAACAACAAGTACAACAAATACTGGAACAAAATAATGTGCAATCAGAAGAAGAAGAAAATACAGTAATGGACTCAAACATCCCAGAGCAAACAAACAAAGAACAACATGCACCAATTAAACAATCAGAGGAAAACGAAATCTTAAGACAGCCACCAGAACAAGCACAAATAGAACACGAAGTGACACACATGTTAGATATAGAAGAAAAATTTCAGCTGACATACATAGAATACAAAGACACAAATACAGACATAAGACCATTCTTGCATAGACCACCAAATAACCCACAAGTTGAAACAACAATAAAAACTATCAACACAATCATACACAACAAAATAAATGAAAACACAACTATGGAAGAGTTACAACTACTGGTTTATATAGGAGCACTCACTACACTAAATATACACACTAGACAGAGATCAGAACCAACCAACACACAGAAGAAACCCACAAAACCAGCATGGCAACACAGGCTACAGATCAGAATAGAAAAACTGAGAAAAGACATCGGACAGCTAACACAATTTATAAGAAATGAAATCTCGGAAAAAAAACGAAAAAGGTTAGGTAAAATCTCACAACAAGAAGCGACAGAGCAATTAGACGAAAAGAAGCAGAAATTACAAGCATTAGCCAAACGACTCAGAAGATACAAAAAAAGTGAAAATAGAAGGAAACAAAACCAAACATTCAACACAAACCAAAAGAAATTTTACCAGACAATAGATAACACACACATTAAAATAAACAGTCCACCAAACATAACAGACATGGAACACTTCTGGAGCAACATATGGTCTAACCCGGTACAACATAACGGGCATGCACGGTGGATACAAGCAGAAACAGACACATACAAGATGATACCACAAATGCCTGAAGTGATAATTTTGCAACATGAAGTCACCCAAGCAATTAATTCTACTCACAATTGGAAAGCCGCTGGAAATGATAAAATAGCAAATTTCTGGTTAAAGAAGTTCACCTCAACACATTCACATCTAACTAAATTATTTAACAGTTACATTGCAGACCCATACACATTCCCTGATACACTTACACAAGGAATAACTTATCTCAAACCTAAAGATCAAGCAGACACAGCAAACCCAGCTAAATATCGCCCCATAACATGCCTACCAACAATATACAAAATATTAACTTCAGTCATTAAACAGAAATTAATGACACATACAACACAGAACAAAATTACAAATGAAGAACAAAAAGGGTGTTGCAAAGGAGCACGAGGATGTAAAGAGCAACTGATAATAGATGCAGAGGTGACATATCAAGCTAAAACTAAACAAAGGTCGCTACACTACGCATACATTGACTACCAAAAAGCTTTTGATAGTGTACCCCACTCATGGTTACTACAAATATTGGAAATATACAAAGTAGATCCTAAATTGATACAGTTCCTAAACATAGTAATGAAAAATTGGAAAACCACACTTAATATCCAAACAAATTCAAATAATATCACATCACAGCCAATACAGATTAAGCGTGGAATATACCAAGGAGACTCATTAAGTCCTTTCTGGTTCTGCCTTGCTCTGAACCCACTATCCAACATGCTGAATAATACAAATTATGGATACAATATTACTGGAACATACCCACACAAAATCACACATTTGCTATACATGGATGATCTAAAACTACTGGCAGCAACAAATCAACAACTCAACCAATTACTAAAGATAACAGAAGTATTCAGCAATGATATAAGTATGGCTTTTGGAACAGACAAATGTAAGAAAAATAGCATAGTCAAGGGAAAACACACTAAACAAGAAGATTACATATTGGATAACCACAGCGACTGCATAGAAGCGATGGAAAAAACGGATGCCTATAAATATCTAGGATACAGACAAAAAATAGGAATAGATAATACAAATATTAAAGAAGAACTAAAAGAAAAATATAGACAAAGACTAACAAAAATACTGAAAACAGAATTGACAGCAAGAAACAAGACCAAAGCTATAAATACTTATGCCATACCAATATTGACCTACTCATTTGGAGTAGTGAAATGGAGTAACACAGACCTAGAAGCACTCAATACACTTACACGATCACAATGCCATAAATATAGAATACATCACATACATTCAGCAACAGAAAGATTCACATTAAGCAGAAAGGAAGGAGGAAGGGGATTTATCGATATAAAAAACCTACATTATGGACAGGTAGACAATTTAAGAAAATTCTTTATAGAACGAGCAGAAACTAGCAAAATACACAAAGCAATCACTCATATAAATACATCGGCTACACCACTACAATTTCATAACCACCTCTACAACCCTTTAGACCACATAACATCAACAGATACGAAGAAAGTAAATTGGAAAAAGAAAACACTTCATGGCAAGCACCCGTATCATCTAACACAGCCACACATCGATCAAGACGCATCCAACACATGGCTAAGAAAAGGCAATATATACAGTGAGACAGAAGGATTCATGATTGCAATACAGGATCAAACAATAAACACCAGGTATTACAGCAAGCATATTATTAAAGATCCCAATACCACAACAGATAAATGCAGACTTTGTAAACAACAAATAGAAACAGTAGATCACATCACAAGCGGATGTACAATACTAGCAAATACAGAATACCCCAGAAGACATGACAATGTCGCAAAAATAATACATCAACAGCTTGCCTTACAACATAAACTTTTAAAACAACAAGTTCCTACATACAAGTATGCACCACAAAATGTACTGGAGAATGATGAATACAAATTATACTGGAACAGAACCATTATAACAGATAAAACAACGCCACATAACAAACCTGACATCATACTCACCAATAAAAAGAAGAAATTAACACAATTAATCGAAATATCCATACCCAATACAACAAATATACAAAAGAAAACAGGAGAAAAAATTGAAAAATACATCCAACTGGCTGAGGAAGTCAAAGACATGTGGCATCAGGATAAAGTTGACATCATACCAATTATAGTATCAACTACAGGAGTCATACCACACAATATCCACCAGTACATCAATGCAATACAGCTACATCCAAACACATATATACAACTACAGAAATCCGTAATTATTGATACATGTTCAATTACCCGAAAGTTCCTAAATGCAATATAACATGTACCGTACAGCAAAAAGGAAGTGACGCTTGATAAAGGTCCGCGTCACTCCATTCTTAACCAGACTTCTAAAAAGTCTGAGAAAGTAAAGAAATAATTATAATAATAATAAAGATCACAAGTATACACAACATTTATTACCAGATACCCAGAATTGAAATTTTTAACAGAACAATGACTAGCTGATCAGATCCGTCTAATAATAAAAAATAACAGGATACCCCAGTCAGAATTAGAAAACATGAAACAACAAGTAGAACAAATACTGGAACAAAATAATGTGCAATCAGAAGAAGAAGAAGAAGAAGAAGAAAAGAAGAAGAAAATACAGTAATGAACTCAAACATCCCAGAGCTAACAAACAAAGAACAACACACATCAATTAAACAATCAGAGGAAAACGAAATCTTAAGACAGCCACCAGAACAAGCACAAATAGAACAGGAAGTGACACACATGTTATATATAAAAGAAAAATTTCAGCTGACATATATAGAATACAAAGACACAAATACAGACATTAGACCATTCTTGCATAGACCCCCAAATAACCCACAAGTCGAAACAACAATAACAACTATCAACACAATCATACACAACAAAATAAATGAAAATACAACTATGGAAGAGTTACAACTACTGGTTTATATAGGAGCACTCACTACACTAAATACACACACTAGACAGAGATCAGAACCAACCAACATACAGAAGAAACCCACAATATCATCATAGCAACACAGAATAGAAAAAAATGAGAAAAGACATCGGCCAGCTAACAAAATTTATAAGAAATGAAATATCAGACAAAAAACGGAAAAGGTTAGGTAAAATCTCACAACAAGAAGCGGTAGAGCAATTAGATGAAAAGAAGCAGAAATTGCAAGCATTTGCCAAACGACTTAGAAGATACAAAAAAAGAGAAAATAGAAGGAAACAAAACCAAACATTCACACAAACCAAAAGAAATTTTATCAGACAATAGATAACACAGACATTAAAATAGACCATCCACCAAACTTAACTGACATGGAACACTTCTGGAGCAACATATGGTCAAACCCGGTACAACATAACAGGCATGCACGGTGGATACAAGCAGAAACAGACACATACAAAATGATACCACAAATGCCTGAAGTGATAATCTTGCAACATGAAGTTACCCGAGCAATTAGTTCTCTGTGCAATTGGAAAGCCCCTGGAAAAGATAAAATAGCTAATTACTGGCTAAAGAAGTTCACCTCAACACATTCACATCTAGCTAAATTATTTAACAGTTACATTGCAGACCCATACACAGTCCCTGATACACTTACACAAGGAATAACTTGTATGAAACCTGAAGATCAAGGAGACACAGAAAACCCAGTAAAATATCGCCCCATAACATGCCTACGAACAATATACAAAATATTAACTTCAGCCATTACACAGAAATTAATGACACAACACAGAACAAAATTATAACTGAAGAACAAAATTATAAATGAAGAACAAAATTATAAATGAAGAACAAAATTATAAATGAAGAACAAAATTATAAATGAAGAACAAAAAGGCTGCTGCAAAGGAGCACGAGGATGTAAAGAGCAACTGATAATAGATGCAGAGGTGACATATCAAGCTAAAACTAAAAAAACGGTCGCTACACTATGCATACATTGATTACCAAAAAGCTTTCGATAGAGTACCCCACTCATGGTTAGTACAGATATTGGAAATATACAAAGTAGATCCTAAATTGACACAGTTCCTAAACATAGTAATAAAAATTGGAAAACCACACTTAATATCCAAACAAATTCAAATAATATCACATCACAGCCAATACAGATTAAGCGTGGAATATACCAAAGAGACTCATTAAGTCCTTTCTGGTTCTGCCTTGCTCTGAACCCACTATCCAACATGCTAAATAGTACAAATTATGGATACAACATCACTGGAACATACCCACACAAAATCACACATTTGCTATACATGGATGATCTAAAACTACTGGCAGCAACAAATCAACTCAGCCTATTACTAAAGATAACAGAAGTATTCAGCAATGATATAAATATGGCTTTCGGAACAGACAAATGTAAGAAAAATAGCATAGTCAGGGGAAAACACACTAAACAAGACGATTACATATTGGATAACTACAGTGACTGCATAGAAGCAATGGGAAAAACAGATGCCTATAAATATATAGGATACAGGCAGAAAATAGGAATAGATAATACAAATATTAAAGAAGAACTAAAAGAAAAATATGGACAAAGACTAACAAAAATACTGAAAACAGAACAGACAGCAAGAAACAAGACAAAAGCTATAAATACTTATGCTATACCAAGACTGACCTATTCATCTGGAGTAGTGAAATGGAGTATGGTTCAAATGGCTCTGAGCACTATGGGACTCAACATCTTAGGTCATAAGTCCCCTAGAACTTAGAACTACTTAAACCTAACTAACCTAAGGACATCACACACACCCATGCCCGAGGCAGGATTTGAACCTGCGACCGTAGCGGTCCTGAAATGGAGTAACACAGAACTAAAAGCACTGGGTACACTTACACGATCAAAATGCCACAAATATAGAATACATCACATACATTCAGCAACAGAAAGATTCACATTAAGCAGAAAGGTAGGAGGAAGGCGATTTATCGACATAAAAAACCTACATTATGGACAGGTAGACAATTTAAGAAAATTCTTTATAGAACGAGCAGAAATCAGCAAAATACACAAAGCAATCACTCATATAAATACATCTGCTACACCACTGCAATTTCATAACCACTTCTACAACCCTTTAGATCACATAACATCAACAGATACGAAGAAAGTAAATTGGAAAAAGAAAACACTACATGGCAAGCACCCGTATCATCTAACACAGCCACACATGGCAAAGAAAAGGCAATATATACAGTGAGACAGAAGGATTCATGATTGCAATACAGGATCAAACAATAAACACCAGGTATTACAGCAAGCATATTATTAAAGATCCCAATACCACAACAGATAAATGCAGACTTTGCAAACAACAAATAGAAACAGTAGATCACATCACAAACGGATGTACAATACTAGCAAATACAGAATCCACCAGAAGACATGACAATGTAGCAAAAATAATACATCAAAAACTTGCCATACAACATAAACTAATAAAACAACACATTCCCATATACAAGTATGCACCACATAATGTACTGGAGAATGATGAATACAAATTATACTGGAACAGAACCATTATAACAGATAAAACAACGTCACATAACAAACCTGACATCATACTCACCAATAAAAAGAAGAAATTAACACAATTAATCGAAATATCCATACCCAATACAACATAGATACACAAGAGAACGGGAGAAAAAATTGAAAAATACATCCAACTGGCTGAGGAAGTCAAGGGCTGTGGCATCAGGATAAAGTTGACATTATACCAATTATACTATCAACTACAGGAGTCATACCACACAATATCCACCAGTACATCAACGCAATACAGCTACATCCAAACATTATATATATATATATATATATATATATATATATATATATATATATATATATATATAAACTACAGAAATCTGTAATTATTGATAGATGTTCAGTTACCCGAAAGTTCCTAAATGCAATGTAACATATACCGTACAGTTAAAAGGATGTAAAGCTTGATCAAGGTCTGCATCACTTTCCATTTTTAACCAGACATAACGTCTGAGAAAGGAAATATAATAATAGTAAATAATAATAATAAATAATAATAATAAGTAATAATAATAATAATTAATAATAATAATAAATAATAATAATAAATAATACATTATGATAAATGATAATGAATGATGATAAATAATAATGAGTAGTAATAAAGACAGGTAAGGTTTTGCAGCAATTATCCTGTTGGAATCTGAATTTGGCGCCAATTTTTTCTGGAGGGTTAGGTTAGTGGACATAGCACAATTGACATATTTCCTACCAAAATTCAAATTTCACGGCAATTTTCTGGGTGTTAGTTTAGTGGAGGTAGCCCAACTGGTCTATTTTCCCCACGAAAATCCGCCTTCTTGAATAACTTCATAGCGGCTCTATCTGGTGGCTGGGGTATGAACTAACGCAGTTGGACTCCAGGCCTTGTAGCAAACACATGTGCATGGTATAAAGAATAATTGATAAACGATGATAATAATTGATAAATAATGATAATTGATAAATGATGATGATGAATGATAGTGAATGATGATGATAAAGGCAAGTACCGTTTTCAAGACATTATCCTGTTGGAATTTGAATTTCATGCGAAATTTTTATGGAGGGTCCGGTTAGTGGACATAGCCCCATTGACCCATTTTCCTGGCAAAATTCAAACTTCCTGTCATTTTTGGGGGGGGTGTTAGGTTAGTGGAGGTAGCACAATTGGCCTATTTTCCCCGCCAAACTCCGCCATCTTGGATGACGGCATCACCACTATCTTGAATAAATTCGGCAACAATGCAGAGTGGAACAGAACATAGCTTGTCCCACTACTATAATGAACTGTTCTTTCCTGATATTCAAATTTTAACTCTCACCACACTCACATGATAGGTTTCTAATTTTTTTTGTACACAATGACACGATGTAGAGATTTACAAACCTTCTGTGACAACCTCCTTACTGACTTGTGGGGACTTCCCATAATGTCCACGCAAATTCTATCTATAGTTTCAGCGGTCCTCACTGTTGGTCGTCTATTCCTCTGCACGTTCTGAACAGATGCCGCACCTCCATTTCTTGTAGAGATCTTCTGTCGCGTTGGTCGTGGGGAGTTTCCTACCAGGATACTTTGCTTGAAACATTGCTTTGTATTCCCTGATGGAGTCTGTCTTTATGTAGCACACCACACTATCAGGTCGCCGTTCTTATTCAAATGCCCCTGTTTCTGTAATAACTCAGCAATACGAACTTCTTGCAACAACTGACTCACGTACACACAGCTGCGCCAAACTTTCAGGATAAATTCAATGTAGCCAACTTTGGAGACAGTGTTGCCACATTACAAGCAATTTGACTAGATGGTTGGTTGGCTGGTTTGTGGGGGTTAAAGGGACCAGACTGCTACAGTCATCGGTCCCTTTTTCCAAGGAACTAAAATCACCTACAGAGAATATAAAAACGAACAACAGAAAAGACGGTAGATGACACAGGACAAGAAAGAATCAGACAGAGATCAGACAAAACAAATTAAAATCACACAGTGTGATAATGGTTGGCCGACCATAGAGATAAAAAAGGAAAAGTCAACCATCGAGAACACATTAAAAACTCAGTTTAAAATCATAGGCCAAAGGCCAGAATCAACACAAAAAACAAACACTCAGATTAAATGATAAAAACCCCTACCCGAATAAACCGCAAACCTAAGTCCACCATGGCAGAGTCATCCATTAAAAGGGCAGGGAGCATGTCAGCCAGCGCAAACGTCTGCCTGAGCACACTTAAATATCGACAGTCCAACAAAATGTGGACCATCGTCAAAGCAGACCCACATTGACAGAGAGGCGGGTCGTTACGACACAGTAAATAGCCGTGCGTCAGCCGGATGTGGCCAATAAGGAGCTGACAAAGGATAACGGAGTCGCTGGGAGCAGCTCACATGGAGAAACGCCACACAGTCGTTGTCTCCTTTATAGTACGGAGTTTATTGGGCGTGATCAGATCGCGCCACTCAGCGTCCCAAAACGCAAAAACTTGGCGGAGGACTGCTCGCAAATCAGTCTCCAGGAGGCCAATGTCCAGAGATGGTTTATTGGTGGCCTCTTTCGCCAGGCGGTCGACATGTTCATTGCCGGGTATCCCAACATGGCCTGGGGTCCAAACAAAGACCACAGAGCGGCCACAATGGACTAGAGCATGGAGGGACTCCTGGACAGCCATCACCAGATGAGAGCGAGAGAATCACTGGTCGACAGCTCGTAAACTGCTCAGGGAGTCGCTACAAATAACGAAGGACTCACCTGAGCAGGAGCGGATATACTCTAGGGCACGAAAGATGGCGACGTTGTAGCCAGCCGGCAAGGATCGTTGTTCGGAATGGTCCCCTAAGTTAGAGCATAACCGACCCGGCCAGCAACCATAGAACCGTCAGTGTATACAACGACAGAGCCCTGATGCGTGGCTAGGATGGAATAAAAACGGCGGCGGAAGGCCTCCGGAGGGAACGAGTCCTTCGGGCCCTGTGCCAATTCGGGCCGAAGGCAAGGGCGAGGCACACGCCACGGGGGTGTACGCAAAGGGGCCCAGAAAGGAGGTGAAAGAGGAAAACCCCAAGCCCGGAGAGAAGCTCTCTGACGCGGACCTTGATCGTACAACCCGACTGGGGCCGACATTCTGGCAGGTGGACGACTGACTGCGGGAACAGGAGACGATAATTAGGATGCCCGGGCAAGCTACAAACATGGGCAGCATAAGCGGCCAGTAAATGTTGGCGCTGTAACCGCAGTGGAGGGACACCTGCCTCCACAAGTATGCTGTCCACAAGGCTGATCCGGAAGGCTGGGTAGGATTGGGTCCAGCACCCGCAACGCAGATGGTGATGCTGAGCCATAAGCCAGGCTCCCATAATCCAGACGGGACTGGATTAACGCCTGGTAGAGCCATAAGAGGGTAGATCGGTCGGCGCCCCAGCTGGTGTGGCTCATGCATCGCAGAGCATTTAGATGCCGCCAACACATCTGTTTAAGCTGCCGAATGTGAGGCAGCCAAGTCAACCATGCACCATAAACCACACCCAAAAACCTATGCGACTCCAACACAGCAAGTAGTTCGCCATCAAGGTAAAGCTGCAGCTCCAGACGAACAGTGCCAATCATGAAGTGTAGAAAGGATGTGATGGCGCCATGTAGTGTCGTACGCCTTCCACATGTCGAAAAAGACAGCGACCAGGTGCTGACGGCGGGCAAAGGTCTTACAGATGGCTGACTCCAGGCTCACCAGATTGTCGGCGGCAGAGCGGCCTTTACAGAACCCACCCTGAGACAGAGCCAGGAGGCCCTGTGACTCGAGTACCCAACTCAATTGCTGGCTCACCATCCGTTCAAGCAACTTGCAAAGAACGTTGGTGAGGCTAATGGGGCGGTAGCTGTCCACCTCCAAAGGGTTCTTGCCAGGTTTCGAAGTGGGGATAACAATGATTTCCCGCCATTGCGACGGAAACTCACCCTCGACCCAGAGATGGTTGTAAAGGTCGAGGAGCCATCGCTGGTAGTCCACTGAAAGGTGTTTCAGCATCTGACAGTGGATGCGATCTGGCCCAGGAGCGGTATCAGGGCAAGTGGCTAGGGCACCAAGAAATTCCCACTCACTGAATGGAACATTGTAGGATTCAGGATGGTGGGTGCGAAATGAAAGGCTCTGACGTTCCATCCGCTCTTGAATGGAGCGGAAGGCCAGTGGGTAATTCGCAGAAGCGGAACTCAGAGCAAAATGCTCCGCCAAGCGGTTGGCAATTACGTCGGAGTCAGTACAAACTGTTCCATTCATTCAGTGAGAGCACAGGGACACTGACAGGAGTCCGATAGCCATAGAGGCCTCGAATCTTGGCCCAGACCTGCGATGGAGTGACATGGAGGCCAATGGTGGACACATACCGCTCCCAGCACTCCTGCTTGCGTTGGCGGATAAGGCGGCGGGCCCGCGCACGGAGCCGTTTGAAGGCGACGAGATTTTCCAAAGAGGGATGCCGCTAGTGACGCTGGAGCGCCCGCCAGCGATCTTTAATCGCTTCAGCGATCTCAGGCGACCACCAAGGCGCAGTCCTCCGCCGAGGG
Source organism: Schistocerca nitens (assembly GCF_023898315.1). Lineage (NCBI taxonomy): Eukaryota > Metazoa > Arthropoda > Insecta > Orthoptera > Acrididae > Schistocerca > Schistocerca nitens. The sequence continues at coordinate 922,109,484 of NC_064617.1, read as the reverse complement.
GACCCAGAATAACGGGCAATGGCAGATTCTGCGGCAGTAACGATGCTGGTGGTGACTGAGTGAACCACCGCATCAATGGCTTCATGATAAACAGGGTCAATAGCTGCAGTGGAGGAAAACAAGTCGCAGTCAGCCTTATTCATAGCCAATCTGCAAGGGCGCCCAGAAGAGTGACGCTGTGGCAGTGACAGAAAGATTGGAAAGTGGTCACTACCACACAGGTCGTCATGCACACTCCATTGGACAGAAGTAAGAGGCTAGGGCTGCAGATCGAAAGGTCGATGGCTGAGTACGTGCCGTGTGCCACACTGAAATGTGTGAAGGCACCACCATCTAAATTCGAAAGGTCTAGCTGTGCCAATACATTCTCAACGGTGGCGCCTCGACCTGTTGCCACTGACCCACCCCACAGAGGGTTATGGGCGTTGAAGTCGCCCAGTAACAGGAAAGGCGGCGGCAGTTGCGCTATCAGGGCAGCCAGGACATGCCGCATGACATCACAATCCAGTGGTAGATAAAGACTGCAGATGGTAACAGCCTGTGGCGTCCACAACCGAACAGCGACAGCCTCTAAAGGTGTTTGCAGAGGGACAGACTCGCTGTGAAGAGAGTGAAGGACGTACATGAAGACGCCACCAGACACCCTTTCATAAGCTGCCCAGTTCTTATAATAACCCCGATAGCCACGGAGGGCGGGGGTTCACAATGCTGGAAACCAAGTTTCCTGAAGAGCAATGCAGAAGAAAGGGTGAAGGCTGATAAGTTGTCAGAGCTCAGCTAGATTGTGGAAGGCACCGCTGCAGTTCCACTGGAGGATGATGTTGTCCATGGCTGAGAAAGGCGTGAAAGGACTGGGAAGGCAGATTACACCGCTGGGTCACCTGCTGCCTCCGATTGAGCACCTGTGCTAGTGCTATCCATGGTGTCTGAGGGACCGGCGAGATCGAGGTCCTCAGCGGACGCAAGAATCCCCACCTCGTCCTCAGATGCAGAGCTTGTAGGAAGCAGTGGGACGGTTGCCACCGCAATGTCGTTATTCTTGGGGACTTCCTTTTTTTCTGCTTCTCTCGCTGTGCCTTCGGTCGTTCAGGCTTGGAGGGCTTCACTGGGTCAGTCTCACAGACAGACGAAGACTGTGAGGGCCTACGACCAGAGACTGGTGGTTGTTTCAGCCACTTGCGGGTGTCCGCTTTTCCGCTGGTCGGAACTTGCGAAGGGAGAGAGTAGCCGAGAAAGTCTTACTCTTCTCCGGCTGGAAAGGGGGAACTGAAGTCCCCGATGGTTGGGGGGGTGTTGCCCCCCCCCCCACAATCAAGGGGGCTGGTGGATTCTGACCGATCATAGATCCATCCGTACGGGACGACACAGGAGATGGGAGAACTGTCGTTGCAGCAGCGGCATAGGTCGACGTCATTGGCACAGGATGGAGCTTCTCATATTTCCGCCTAGCCTTGGAGTAGGTCAGGCGGTCCAGGGTCTTATATTCCATTATCTTCCGTTCTTTCTGGAATATCCTACAGTCTGTCGAGCAGGGGGAATGGTGTTCTCCGCAGTTAACATAGATGGGAGGCGGAGCACATGGAGTGTTGGGATGCAAAGGACGTCCACAATCTCGACATGTGAAGCCAGAAGTACAGCGAGATGACATGTGCCCGAACTTCCAGCATTTAAAACACCGCATCGGAGGAGGGATATATGGTTTCACATCACAGCAGTAAACCATCACCTTGACCCTCTCGGGTAAGACGTCACCCTCAAAGGCCAAGATGAAGGCACCGGTGGCCACCTGATTATCCCTCAGATCCCGATGGACGCGCCGGACGAAGTAAACACCTCGTCGTTCTGTGTTGTCGCGTAGTTCATCGTCCGACTGCAGAAAATGATCCCTGTGGAATATTGTACCCTGGACCATGTTTAAACTCTTATGGGGTATGATGCTAACTGAAACATCCCCTAACTTATTGCAAGCGAGCAAGCTCCGTGACTGGGCAGAGGATGCTGTCTTGATTAGAACTGACCCTGAACGCACTTTGGACAAGCCCTCGACCTCCCCGAACTTGTCCTCTATATGCTCCACAAAAAACTGGGGCTTGGTCGACATAAATGAGTCACCATCAACTCGCATACAGACTAGGTACCGGGGTGAATAATCTGCACTGCCTTCTTTAGCCATACGTTCCTCCCATGGAGTGGCCAGGGAGGGAAATGATCTCTGATCAAATTTCTTCCCGTTGAGGTTAGACCTCAACTGCTTAGAGACTGCTGGTGGAGGCCCACCAGCGAGAGATTATGTACCACGCTTTACTGCAGGTCATCCGCCCTGATGCCACCCACTCCGACCAGAGGCTCTCCCCAAGAGGCACCACCCAGCCACAGCAAAGACCACCTGGCAGGATGGCCTTTGCCGGGAGTACTGATGCCCCAGAGGGATAGGCATCTACCCCTCAGCATACGTGGGGAGGTAGCAGCTCAGGCATCAGAAGTGTGATCCCTGTGTAGTCAGGGGGCTACCACCAAGAGGGTACATGACCCCACCACAACAGACTGGCTACCGTGCTGGTTGTTGGGTGTCGAATATCCATTAATAAAGGGAGGAAAGATGAAAGTGCACAATGGAGGGAATGTAGGCTACCTGGAACGCACTGCAGCCGATATGGCTGGAAGATCAGTGTAAGTCCAACTCCATGACAACTAATATGCCAGATCTTACGGCAAGATGGATATAGAATGCGCAACGTAAGGCGTCCTTCCCCAAATGGTATGCACTAACTGAAAAATTTTGAAATGGAGTGGTCAAACCCCTTAGGGGACCATCACATTAAAGGCCGAAACAGTTGAGACTCCTTTTGGTCGCCTCTTACAACAGGCAAGAATACCGCGGGCCTATTCTTACCCCTGAACCCGCAGGGGGAATTCGACTAGAGATGTTAAATCTAGACGTGAGGTGTACCAGTTTTATGTGGGACACCCGGTATATATTGGTAGTAATACTCTATTTGTCGCAGTCTTCTCAACTTCTGTTAGGTTCCTCACCAGGTGTTCAATTCAACCAGGTTCACTGATAACTTCAGGCAAACAAAGACGGTCAGCAGTTCCAAGATCCTTAGAATATTTTGCCATGGGAAGAACATCCTTCAAAGAAGCGCTTCCAGCCTAAAATACGACAGTTTTCTGGTTTTTGCAGCAAAGACCCAAGCCTTTGCAACTACCTTTCTCTCATCAATTATCATCGGCATTCGTTCTTATGTGTTTCAGTCACTAATAAAGCGTTATTTCCAACACTATAGATATACTTACCATATTTTGGCATGGTATCAAGATTATAACTCCGTGCACTGTTCCTTTAGAAAGGATTCAGCACTGAGGCCAAGACCTGGAGCTCGAAATGGAAATCAATCCTTGTTGCTCTTACAGGAAACCATGTAGTGATGACTATGTACAGTCTTTAGGACTACGAAACGAAGTTGTGACGTCAGGAAATAATTATAAAGTGGCAGGTTATATGAAGCAGATGAACTCGCAGGAATAGCTACTTCAGGTAGTTGTACGGTTGCAGCAGGTCAGGAAGGCCAATTTTTGAGAATAACTGAAATATACCTACAAGAAATTGCTGTAAGATGACACTTGTTGTGGCATTAGTCTCAGGCAGACCTCAGCAGAGAGCCAAGGCGTTCGCAGGCCGGCAGTGGACATTGCATTAATGCTAGTGTAACATTCTGCATCGCTGTGTACTACCATAGTGGTGAGCTGGCTTGCTACATACTGTAGCATAAAGATAATTGTAAAATGTAAACGTTCCTGGCCGGAATTGTCACAATTAATAAAATATTCCGGGCTATTATACCGTGATCTAAGGGGTTTCACTTTAAAACCCGACGTTTCGTCCCCATCTGCGGAGGACATTTTCAAGAGGGATCATAGCTTTGTTGAATGTCCGATTTACACCCTGTCTCGATACTGCCGTCGTCCGCTATCTTTCCATGGTGGAAGATTGGTACACATCTTCTTCAGCACCGTAATCTCAGTTTCATTAAATTTCACGCCCTCCTCCTTCCTACTGAAATTCCTGGGGTGTTTCACAATCTCTATGACCTCTCCGTATAGCCTTTCGTACTATCCGCTTGTGTCTGCCAGCACTTAAGTCCTGTCTCAGTGAATGTGGTGGTCTCTTGGCTGTTAAGCATGACCCCCCCAACAGCTGATCTGTTAATCTCCCCTCTTCTACAATTGCCCTTGTGCTCTTAGAGTCGTTTTTTGACAGTTCTTTTGTAGTATCTACGTACATCTCCCCATAACCACACGGAATCCTATAAATACGTTTTCCGGCGGTTGGCGAGCATCCTTGGCCGATGCTCGGAGGAGATAGAGAAGATCCAAAGAGGAGCGGCGCGTTTCGTCACAGGGTTATTTGTTAAGTATGATAGCGTTACGGAGATGTTTAGCAAACTCAAGTGGCAGACTCTGCAAGAGAGGCGCTCTGCATCGCGGTGTAGCTTGCTCGCCAGGTTTCGAGAGGGTGCGTTTCTGGATGAGGTATCGAATATATTGCTTTCCCCTACTTATACCTCCCGAGGAGATCACGAATGTAAAATTAGAGAGATTCGAGCGCGCACGGAGGCTTTCCGGCTGTCGTTCTTCCCGCGAACCATACGCGACTGGAACAGGAAAGGGAGGTAATGACAGTGGCACGTAAAGTGCACTCCGCCACACACCGTTGGGTGGCTTGCGGAGTATAAATGTAGATGTTTGGTGGTCTTTTATCTTCCGTGTGGATGTGTAAATTACCGTGATGTACCGCTTCTTCAAGATTTTTCCAATGCGGTCAGTCACGTCGTTAATGAATGACAGGAAAACTTTCGATTTCACAGGCGCTTGAGCGTCACTATGATTTCTATGCGGTGCTCTTAACGCTCTTTTCACCTCGGCGAACGAATAACCATTCTTGAGCAATGCACTGTCGAGATGTTTTAATTCTGTGTCAAGCACCTTTGGTCCACAGATTTTCCTTGCTCCATCCGTCAACGTTTTTATTATGCCTTGCTTTTGTTGTGGGCGGTGGTTCGAATACCACTGTAAGTAACTGTCTGTTGCGATTTTTTTAGGCAAACCTTGTGGCCCAAGCTACCATCTTTCATGAAAACTAGCACATCAAGAAAATTTGATCTTCTGCCCGCCTCCTCCTTACTAAACTCAATCTGTGGATTGATTCCGTTAAGATGTTTGTGAAAACGCTTCAGTTCCTTCCTGCCATGCCACCACAAAACAAACGTATCATCCAAGTAATGGAACCAACTACTCTGTTTCTTGTTCGTAGTTTCCAGTAATAAATTGGAAATTTGTGGTAAGATCCTGTGGGACCAAACTGCTGAGGTCATTGGTCCTTAGGCTTACACCACTTGATCTAATTTTAACTTACGCTAAGGACAACACAGACACGCATGCCCGAGGGAGGACTCGAACCTCCGACGAGAAGAGCCGCGCGAACCGCGGCAAGGCGCTTTAGACCGCACGACTACCCCACGTCTGCAGTTTCCAGTGCCTGTTCTTTGAATTTTTCCACAAAGAAGTTCGCTATAACCGGGCTTAAGGGGCTCCCCATTGCGACACCATCGGTCTGTTCATAGAAATCATCTTTCCATTTGAAATACGTGGACGTGAGGCAATATTTAAACAGTTCTGCAACACGGGGAGGAAAAAACCGAGTCAGTTGTTGCAACACTTCGTTGAGTGGAACCATAGTGAATAGCGGCACTACTGCGCGATAACAACGGTGAAGTCACTGATGACAGTGTCACTACAGCAGAGTTATTAATCACGGTTTTCCGAAACTCCGTCACCAAAGAAGACGAAGTAAATATTCCTGAATTCCAACCATTAAGTAGATATCCTCGGTGTAGCAAAGCAGCTTCAATCACTTAGTAAAGGCAAGGCGTCCGGTGCAGATTGTACACAAGTCAGGTTCCTTTCAGAGTATGCTGATACAATAGCTCCATATTTAGCAACTATAAACAAACGCTGGCTCGCAGAAAGTTCCGTACCTAATGACTGGGAAATTGATCAAGTCACACCAATAATCAAAAAGGGGAACAGCGGCAATCCACTGAATTACTGGCCCATATCACTCACAGCGACTTGCAGTAGGGTCTTGGAACACACACTGTGTTCGAACGTTATGAAGTACCTCGAAGAAAATGATTTATTGACACAAAGCACGGATTCAGAAAACATCGTTCTTATGAAACACAACTAGCTCTTTATACTCATGAAGTAATGAGTGCTATCGACAAGGGATGTCAAATTGATTCCATATTTGTAGATTTTTAGGAGGTTTTCTATACCGTTCCTCACAAGCGTCTTCTAACCAAGCTGCGTGTCTATGGAATATCGACTCAGTTGTGCGACTGGATTCGTGATTTCCTGTCAGAAAGGTCACAGTTCGTAGTAACAGACGGAAAGTGATCGAGTAAAACAGAAGTAATATCCGGCGTTCCCGAAGGAAGTATTATGAGCGCTCTATTGTTCCTGATCTGTATTAATGACATAGGAGACGATCTGAGTAGCCTCTTAGATTATTTGCAGATGATGCTGTCTTTTACCGTCTTGCAAAGACATCATATGACCATAACGAATTGCAAAATGATATAGATACGATATCTGTATGGTGCGAGAAGTGGCAATTGACCCTGAATAAAGCAAAGTGTGAAATTATTCACTTGAGTACTAAAAGAAATCCGCTAAATTTCGATTACGCGGTAAGTCAAACAAGTCTTAATTCTGTAAATTCAACTAAATACTTAGGGATTACAATTACAAATAATCTAAATTGGAACGATCACGTACATATGTGGGTAGAGCAAACCAAAGAATTCGATTCATTGCCAGAATACTCTGAAGGTGCAACAGCTCTAAGGAGACTGCTTGCACCACTCTTGTCCGCCCTATTCTGGAGTACTGCTGTGCAGTGTGGGATCCGCATCAGGTAGGACTGACGGATGACATCGAAAAAGTACAAAGAAGAGCGGCTCGTTTTGTATTACCGCGAAATAGGCGACATAGTGCCTCAGACATGACACGTGAATTGGACTGGCAATAATTAAAACAAAAACGTTTTTCGTTGCGACGGGATCTTCTCATGAAATCACCAGTTTTCTCCTCCGATTGCAAAAACACTTTTGACACCCACCTACATAGCCAGAAATGATGATTACGATAAAATATGAGAAGTCAGGACTCGCTTAGAAAAATTGAGGTGCTGGTTTTTCCCACGCGCCGTTCGAGAGTGGAACGGTAGAGACAAACGTGGTTCGTTGAACCCTCTGCCAGGCACTTCATTGTGAATAGCAGAGTAATCACGTAGATGTAGACATCAAAACTAACTAATACGTCCTCCTCCAGTACCACTATGTCTTAATTTATTGATAAAATGTGCCAAGTTCTTGATACCCGATCGGCCCACATACGGTCGTAATAATGTTGTCAAGAATTTAGCAATCTAATAGGTGGGGGGAACCAATAGCACTCACTATACGCCTTAAAGGAACATGTTCTTTGTTCACCTTCGGGAATCCATAAAGTCTTGGTGCTAGCGCAACTGAACTGAACCAACTTTTCTGAACGCTCTGTACGGTAGAGGACTACTTTATCAACCTCGTAACAGTTCTAAGAACTTTGTCGGTGGGGTCTTACTATAATAGCCGGTCACACTCAAAATAACCGTTGCATATCCCTTGTCTACAGTGAGAATGATAGCACGTTTTGAGACATACCTCTCACCCATAGTTAAATCACGTTTTGGCGCGAGACAATACTCATGCAGCTTGTATACGGATTTACGAATGCCTGCTTCTACACTGGCTATTATTTCTTCAGTCAGCCCAACTCAACATCCTCAAACTGCCGCTAGGCTTGGTCAGCACATGGACTGCAGGCGCCGGCCTACTGTATGAGAAATGTCAGATAATAAAGAACGTTTTATCGAGCCAGCATTCTTGACTCGTATTCGCTGTTTTACTGTAAGATCCAACCTCCACAGTCTCCTACGCACTCCATTCTGGGGTCAGAAGTAGCTATCATGCACCACTGGTGTCAGCATAGCGTAAACACAAACACAGCATCAGTAATTGGGATTTCAGAAGTACAATATCTATGAACAACATTGCATAGCAATTATCTTTAGCAGAATTTTCAATGTGTAATTGAAAAATGAACTGTTTTCATTTGGTACATTTATGAGGAAAGTAAGCAATACCCACGGTTTATTCTCACTTGTAAGGATTAGGTGTGCTCACTGCAAGGAAATACAATTACCATATTGGTGTTAATTCCTTTTCTATGGTGTTTCTCCATTCATTGTGAACGTAGGCTTTCCAAGGAGTGGAGAAGGTTAACACAGCAGATACAATTCATAAGTTACAAATAGAGCTGGACAACAAGGCTGTGCAAGCAGATAGTTTCACTGAGAGAGGATAAGAGATCAATATGCATCTAGCATGTTGGTACCCATCCTAGATGCTAGTACCACTATCCTAGTTTCTTCTCTTTTGGTAATGCAGGAGAGGAGTTTTGGCATTCATAGACAACATGTTAACAGCTCTTCTGCTGGAATGTTGGTTAGAGGAACAGATTTACGTACGGCCAAAGTACATTTGGTGGGAGACAAAACTACATACGGTATCATGAGGAATTGAGGAATGCACTGACATTTGTAGTTCTGAGGGTGGGCTTAGGGCAGCAATACAGAAGGAAAATTACCTGTATTATAGGTAAATGTTGAGCAATGTGTCACAAAAACAGGGAAGGCCATTGAAAATTTTGTGGACAGGATTCGAAAGCTGAATGTAAATACTTATGAAATTAGTGAAAGCGGCGATACCAGGATGCAGAACACAGGGCATTGGATGTACTTTTTGTGGCGGTTGCTACCCGACTTGTCATGGAAGGTATGGTCAGATTCCTTAAAGGCTCAGCTGAAGCTATAGCGACTCCAGCGGCATAGAAAAGGAATTTTCACTACAGGAGTTAACTCATACCAAACAGGGAACATATGGAGGGAAGTATATGAATCATACAGTAAGAAATTTGGGCAAGAAGTGCGCCTGGAATAGAACTGCAGGCAGGATCCTAATAGAGGACATAATAGGTGGACATGGGATGGGAATAGTAGCTGCAGTGAGGGCTCTGGAGTCTCCACACTACGTCCCGGTGAATGTAAGCACTACCAAAATGTATGCAGTGGCGGAATTTTGTTTAGATAACGTAGTTGATGGAAGGAAGCAAAAATTTTTGTTGGACATGGATTGGAATGTGTCACTGGTAAGTTCGGACATCATCATGGGGAGGAGGAGGATCAGTCCACCATGATGTAGGTTAAGAGGGGTGGGTGGATGCGATGTGTGTTTTCTGATTCAGCAGTGTTGGGTTTTAGGGTTGGGACAAGAAATTTTTCAGGTTTTGCCTCACATGGGCAACGTTTAGTGCGCAATCTTAAGGTTAGATTCCTTGCTTGAACACACAAACTGATGTTGATCGGCCCATATCAGAACTCAGTGGGACATTGTTCGATCTGGGGAAACTGCTGATGGTGACACACTGATACAAGGTTCATCCGTGGCGCAAAGGAAACCTCTTTGGCTGTGTGCACAGCATCTAAGAATGTGTGTGACAATGTACCTCAAGGCGTTGGTAAACTACTGTGGGTTAGCATAGGATTACTTTTACAGTAAACACACTGCGTGTAATAGAGCTACTAAAGGAAAATGAGAAATGAGATCAAGTATGCTGTTCCATACACAGGACGTTGAATTCATATGGGAGTAGTAAAACAGACATCACCCCACTCTCCATTGTCACCAAATTCATTCAGGATGGCGGAACCAAGATGGCGGCGATAGATATGGCAATACCACAATGAAGTTCAGATTTTGGCGGGAAAATAGGTCAGTTGGGCTACCTCCACTAACCTAATAACCCCCCCCCCCACACACACACACCAGAAAATGGCGGGAGGTTCTAATTGCAGCAGGACAATGCAACATACCATGGCTACCTCAACTAACCTAAGAAAATGTTGGGAAAATAGGTCACTTGGGCTACCTCCACTAATCTAAGTCATATGACCGCCACCTCTTCCGACATATTAGTGGGTAAAGGACTCAGCCTGTGCTGTATAAGAAGGATGTAAGTCTATTTTGCATGCAGTGTTTATCTAAACAATTTTAGGCAGTAGCTCAACCCAGTGTCTTCACCATGGGGTCTGGAGTCCAACTGACCTAGTAAACAGCACTGCCACCAGAGTGTGCTAACATCCCATGACGGTCTGGGGGAAAAATGGCGGAAAAATGACTCAGCCTGTGCTGGTCTGCTGGAGAGAGGAAGGAGTGTATTTATTTTGGAACAATTTATTTAGGGACAGATTTCATGTAGTTAATTTATCACACTAATACAAAACACACGCTCTGAAGTGCTTGGGGTCGCAATTCACAGCCGACAGACTTGCAAACTACTCGTAAATCACCGAAATAATGCAGTACGCTGATGTACAGACACACACACTAATTATAAACTGTCGAAATAATGCATACAATTTATTTAGGGACACATTACACTTCATTTATTACACTGCTACAAAACACTCACCCTGGCGTGCTCAAGGTCGCAGTAAATAGTCTGAAGACCTACAACCTACTCGAAAAACACCGAAATAATGCAGTACACTGATGTGCAAACAACTTGCAAATTGTGAAAATTATGAATGTAAAAAAGCTCTGCAAACACGCTTGTTGATCAACTGTGAAAATCATGCATTGCACAGTCTGCAGCCCTGTTCACAAAATAATGCGACAGACACGAAAACAACTCGTACATCACGAAATAATGCACAGAAAACGCTCTGCCAACACGCTCACAACGCTCAAATAGCCGAAATAATGCACTTCGCAAACACTCAGTGCACGTAAAAATCGCTTTCGAACTATAGTCAAGCATGACATATCAGCAAATTGCTCCCCTGCAGATCTCCAACACGCACGCTCGGCGGCGTGCTCACCCAGGTCCCATACGCAAGAGGCCTCTGGGTATGTGTCGATACAGATGTCACAGGTCGTGCTATAGAAACTGCTCCAAAATAACATCGACTGCTTTCTCCCTAGCGATCCTAATGGGACATGTGAGCTGCATCTAGCTATGCACACGCGTTTACCTTCCCACGTGGCTCACGCATTGCCACGAAATGTCCGTTTGGCGACTCACCATCTAAAAGGTTGTCAATGTTATACTGATGTCACATGGCTATGTAACATAAGAGCCAAGTTCACCTCTCGGAAATTGTATAGTGTCCCAGAAATAGTTAACAGTGCCTTTTGTAGGAGCTTTCATGATGTCTCAGCTCGTCTGCATGGAAATTCTTGTCCTAAAAGAACCGGTTTACGAAAATAATGCAGAATAACGCCGAATGCAATTCTCCTGATGGACCTAACGTAGCACCCTGTTCATAACGTGTTACCCTTCCTGGAAATCGTAAAGTCCTGTTTTCAACAAACATCTCCAAAACACAAACATTGTCACCATGATGTAGAGGCTCCTACATCCCGGCCCAAGGGATATCATGTGAATGACTGGAGCCGTATGATTGGCTCTTCTCGAATTTACTCGCCAAATTACTGATGCCATTCATCTTTTTTTTCTTTCTGCAGATGAGACTATCAGCAAAGTAGCCTACAGGTCGTCAAATATGGAAAGACTTACTCAATTACACTGCTCTGCCACTGAGGACAGGAACTTTAATATTAGAGTGTGAAACCGATCACCAACCCGGTAATATATCACTGCGTACCGTGTCGCTGTACTAAACATACAATTCTTATCCTGCACCAGACAAAATCCCCGTTACATCATTCATATAGCCATCAGCCGCTAGACACTCGCACATATTGTAATGTTGTTGCTTTTATTTGTTCTGAAAGCGGTACTGATAAACAATAAAAGCGGTTTAAAAGCTGTGAGCTATGTGGGGAAGTTAACCTTGCATTACTGAGCAACTGTTTCACCAGGTATCCAGTCTAGCTTATCAAATTCCCAACCAGACTAACATTAATTATAATCTTTTAATCGTCATACAACAACCGGTGATCTATATGATAGAGAATTTAAATAAAAAGAAATAAATCAGTTTATATTTAGAAATTTATTTAACATTGATCATTGCAATTTCAGCATATTAAACTTGAGTCATTACTAAGCTGGTGCCTTATTTAGGACTGTGAAAATGTGAGTTTGTAATCTTACGGAACACATCAAATATGGAGCCAAGATTGGGAGACTGCATACAACACTGCATTCATAAAATAACACACGAAGAACGTTGAAACATATGCAAGAGGAAATTAACCACAACCAACAGATTCAATTTTCACCCAAAGAAGTTACATTCGTAGCGCAATCCTGTCCGTCATGTAATTACCACACTCTGGTATACTAAATTCATACTAACACACTGTGAAATCTTCCCATAAAGAATAGCTGAGGGCTACTTTGATGATTACTCCACATGCTTCACGTAGTCAACTTTGTTTACACAAGGAGTGTAACTCCACAATAATTTTGATAATTAAAATAAATTAGATCGAAAAGCAATTTACAAAAGAAAAACCTCGAACTGGTTACTATCGTCTTACTATTAACCTGATGGGTCAAACAATTGTATAAGCACGTGGTAATGGTCTCACAAAGTACACCCCACGTGGGTTGAACATAAAGAAAAGTTGCTAAATTGAAAAATATTGTCAAGACGAGACGTTATAATCTCACGCAAATTCGCATTTAAGATTGATGCTCTTAGTTAGAGTTACTGATCAACACGTGGTTCCACTTTACTCACGAAGTAGTGACAAAGCAGCTACTGGAAGATATTCTAAACTTCACACTCGAATTTCACTGTGTTGCAATTTAAGATAACATAAGATTTTAGATCTAAACCTGAAATAAAGGTGATTAAATTTTCAGTTAGGCTGAACTGAAGAAATCCATTGTCCTACCACTTCAGATGCTCGCCGGGGACAGACTGACGTGGTCCCTTCCTGAGGGTGGCTCACAAATACAAACGGAAGTGGCCAGAGAGGCAGCTTCCTACACCAACATGACAAGGGATGGACAGGACCATACTAAGCATAGAAACCTCTCTGCTTTTAGAAAGCGTAGCTACCTGTTCCGACGTTGGTCCAACTGTTCTCTAGCAGACAGGCTTGTCTGCTACCATCCAGCATGCAACTACAAATACATTTGCTCATTCATCCTCTCACACAGAAGGGAAGGGGGATGACAGTATCTTATATACAGTATATAAAAGAAAGCGGATGTAGGTTCCATATGAGACTGTGTGACATGAATTACATATAAACTGTGTTTTAAAGTGTAGTAGTGTGACAGATCGTTCTTGTTTATGTGTAAAAGTAACACGTTCCACTGCTTAGTCTCCTCCCAGATAGTCAGAAACACCACAGTAAATTTAGAAGAGGAATTTATGCCGTAAATGACAACAGATTTCAGAAATTAACATGAAAGGAATCCAACAGAGACCTTTCAATATACCACGAAGACAGACAGAAGCACATGACCCATAGGTATACTCCTCGCTGCACTAGATATTTCCTGCGAGGTTGGGCAGACATCCACTTTCGACGCGTGACCAGAGCGCCCTCAGTGGACCGAAGTCACTCTCAGAAATGTTCTACAAATTCAGGGTCAGCCCCACTCAGCATAAAAGCGTTACTGCTTATGACCCCAACTTGCTTGCTTGCCTTTCTACACCCATCTCCAGACTCTGGGATTACAAGAACATATGTAATTTCGCATAGTTTGCCAGAATATCATACCATTTTCGCGATACTTCTCGATATCAAGTACATAGCAATATCGTTTGCATAGCAGTATCGCTCGTGCAACATAATTCCGAAGATATAGACTGGAAATTATTTCTCTAGAAACACGGAATTTTAGCGAGGTGGAGCATGCTGTAAACCACTGAGTAACTAGTAACTTATCCCATCTGCGAAGACCTTTAAATGAAACCTCGGAAAAAATAGAGGAAACATATTTCCACTCACGAATACCGATGTCTTTGATGTAACAGATTCCAAATCATCCCTATAATTTGCGAAGTCAACTAAGGTGTTTCACCTGTCTACAGAACAAGCAAACGTGTGTTCCAACTGTCTTTCACCTGCTATATACACACCACAATCGACGTTCCCTCAACTAAATAAAGGTGCGAAATGTGCAGAAGCAGTCAACTGGAAATTTACATGGAAGGTTGGTTGGTTTTGGGGTTTGATGGGGGCTAAACATCGAGATCATCAGTCCCCTGTTCCAAACAGACATACTTGTAAAAGGCCTATACAGTAAAAGCGTAACCTCTGCACCCAGAGGGAGGAAACACCAAGGGGTACAGACCTAAAATGAACACCACAGTAACACAAAATAGAGGACACACAAAAGGAGTAGAGCAATTAGTTGACTAGAGTAAAACAAACTACAGTGGTTGATGGATCAGGTAAAAGGTCAACCACTCAACTACAAACTAAGAACCTCCAGCTGGAAAGCGTTCATAAAGGTACCTACACTACTTGTTACCATAAAAGACACTATTTTGGTATCCACGTCACAATTAGAAGTCGCTGGAGTGGGTGTAGCCTGAGAAATCATGCGAGAGCACCCACACTAGAGTGAGTGATAAAACCCAGCTGCATGGGTAAAACATAAAACTGAGTCAGCTATAGAGGCATCGTCACGGAGAATTAAAGGAAATGCAGCTGGTAAATTAAAGGACTGCTGCAAGGGGGCTAAAAGGGAGCAGTCCATCAGAAGATGGACCACTGTCAGCCCTGCATCACAGCGACACCTGGGCAGGTTCTCACGACGAAGGAGATAGCTGTGGGTCAACCGCGTATGTCCAATTCGGAGACAGCAGTGAACAACTGAGTCCCTATGCGTGCTCCTCAAGGATGAGTTACATATGGTCGTGGACGACTTGACCATGTGGAGCTTATTTGTCGTGTTCTAGAGAGACCATTCAGAGCTCCAGACATCGCGAACCTTGCGATGTAGGGCGACTGGAGGACTCTTTCCACGAGACCAAGCTCCATGGGTGGCGAAGTGGTGGCCTGCTTGGCCAACCGATCGACACGTTCGTTTCCTGGAATGCCGATGTGGCCCGAGGTAAACGTTGCTGAACGACCACACTCGGCGAGAGCAAAAACAGCATCTTTAACACCACGCACCAAAGGGTCCTGAGAAAAACACTGGTCGAGTGCTTGCAATCCACTCAGGGAGTCACTGCATATGACAAATGACTCCCAAGAGCAGGAGGAAAGGTGAGCGAGAGCACAATAAAGAGCACCCAGCTCCACAGTGAAAACACTGCTCCCACAAGGCAGGGAATGCTGCTCAACGTAGTCGCCATGGATGAAAGCAAACCCAGTGCGTCCATCGACCACAGAACCATTGGTGCAAACTACATCTGCATCGCGAAATGAGGCTAGAAGAGCCAGGAATTGTTGAAGACTGGCAGGTGGAACGGAGGACTTTGAGTCGCAGGACAAATCCAAGCAAAGCCGCAAGCGAGGGAGGGACCAAGGAGGGGTAGAAGAAAAGGGCTGGAAGAATGGAGGAAGGGGAAAGGACTCTAGTGATGAAAGAAGGGAACGAACGCGGACCGCGATCGGCAGACCCGACCTAGGCCGCTGTCGTGGGGTGGGGAGTCCAGAAGATGGAAAAAGGAGCCTGCGGTTTGGGTGGTCGGGCGAGGCATGGACATGGGCAATGTATGACGCAAGCAATTGTTGTCAGCGGAATTGTAGGGGAGGGATTCCAGCTTCTACAAGAAGGCAAGTCACCGGACTAGTGCGGAAGGCACCTGTCGCCAGTCTGACGCCACACTGGAGAATCTGGTCGAGGATCTTCAATGTTGAAGGTGCTGCTGATTGGTTGGTTGGTTGTTTGGGGGAAGAGACCAAACAGCGAGGTTATCGGTCTCAGAGGGTTAGGGAATGATGGGGAAGGAAGTCGGCCGTGCCCTTTCAAAGGAACCATCCCGGCATTTGCCTGGAGCGATTTAGGGAAATCACGGAAAACCTAAATCAGGATGGTCGGACGCGGGATTGAACCGTCGTCCTTCCGAATGCGAGTCCAGTGGGTGCTGCTGAGTCGTACACCACTCTCCCGTAGTTGAGACAGGACTGGACTAAGGCCTTATAGAGCTGTAGGAGAGTTGTTCGTGCAGCCCCCAAAATGGTGTGGCTGAGGGAGCGAAGGTTGTTGAGGTGCCGCCAGCACCGTTGTTTAAGCTAGCGAAGATGAGGTGTTCAAGTGAGCTGAGCATCAAACAGCATGCCAAGGAAGCAATGGGTCTCCTCAATACGAAGGAGTTCATTAGCATGGTAGAGCTCTGGATGGAGGTAGACCATTCGATAACGACAGAAATGCATCACTCGGATCTTAGACGCTGAGAACTGAAAACCATACTTGGATGCCCAAAAATGTGCCTTACGGATAGCTCCCTGCAGCCGAAGTTCAACAACACTGATGCTTGGGGAACTGTATAAAGACAAAAGCCATCAGCATAGAGAGGAACAGACCGGTGAGCTCACCGCAGCCGCAACACCATTAATCACCACCAAAAAGAGGGGAACACTGCGAACTGAGCCCTGCGGGACACCGTTCTCCTGAATAAGAGCAGAGCTAAAATAAGTTCCAACTCTAACCCGAAAGAAGCGAGTGTAGAGAAAATTCCGAAGAAAAATCGGAAGTGGACCCCGTAAGCCCCATTCATGCAGCGTAGTAAGGATATGATGGCGCCAGGTGGTATCGTACGCCTTCTGAAGATCAAAGAAAACAGCAACTAGATGTTCTCGCTGGGTAAAAGCTGTACGAATAGCCGACTCTAGCGAGACTAAATTGTTGATCGCTGAGCGGCCCTGATGGAAGCCCCCCTGTTGCTGGGCTAGGAGGCCCCGAGCTTCAAAGATCCACATGAGCCGCCGACTCACCATCCGTTCCATGAGTTTGCACATAACGTTGGTAAGGCTGATAGGACGACAGCTATCAGCCACCAGTGGATCTGCACCAGATTTCAGCACCGGGATGGTAATGATATCCTGCCAACGAGTTGGGAAAACGCCCTCTGTCCAGATGCGGTTAAAAAGGGCGAGTAATTCACCCTGACAGTGCGCCGAGAGATGGATAACAAACTGGTTGTGAATTTGGTCTGGACCTGAAGAGGTATTGGGGCAAGCTGTAAAGGCACTTTGGAACTCCCATTCACTGAATGGAGTGTTGTATCGTTCCCAATGGTGCGTGCAAAACGACAAATGCATACGCTCAGACTGCTCTTTAATGGAGCGGAATTTTGCGCTGTAGCCTGCTGTCACGGAAATACGAGCGAAGTACTCTGCCAGATGTTCGGCGATGGCGATTGGGTCAGTACGAAGTGTACCCCGAAGAGAAAGGCAAGGGACAGACGCGTGAGGGCGAAAGCCAAGAATGCGCCGAACCTGCGACCACACCTGAGATGGGGAGGTGCGAGAACCTATGGTGGCAACATATCGTTCCCAGCGGTCCTGTTTGTTCCGCTGGATCAACTGCGGAGCCCGGGCCCTCAAACGTTTAAAGGCAACCAGTTTCGCTAAGGAAGGATGACGCCAGTGTCGTTGCAGGGCTCGCCAGACGTCCCGGATAGCTTCTGCAATCTCTGGTGTCCACCAAGGGACTGACTTACGCCTTAGGGTACTTGAACATGGGACAGTTGCCTCGGCAACAGAAATAAAGGCCATAGTGACCTCGTCCACTGCCAAATCATTGTCACCAGGAAGCGGAGCAATGGCCATAGTAGTTCACGTGTAGGCTGCCCAATCATCTCCACGAAGAGACCATCATAGCAGCTGGTCAGTGGGTTCGGATTGAAGAAGAGAAACCAGGATAGGAAAGTGGTCGCTACCACAGAGGTCGTAGTGGACCCTCCAACTGAGGTCAATGGTCAGGTATGTGCCATGAGTCAAGCTAAAATATGTGGGAGCACCAGTGTTAAGGAGGCAAATGTCCTGCTGTGCCAAGAGAGCCTCAACATTCCTACCCTGGCCCAAGATCTGGGCCCCACCCCATGAGGGTTGGTGGGCATTAAAGTCCCCCAAAAGGAGGAATACCGGTGGGAGCTGGGCGAACAAGGCAGCTAGGTCAGCAAGAGGGATAACCTCATTTTGGGGACGGTAGAGGGAACAGATGGTAAACTCCATTCCTGCCCGCATTCTAACAGCCACAATCTCGAGATCCGTGTGAAATGGCACTGGGGCACTAGGAACAGTGGCAAGAACATAAACACAGTCACTGCCAGACACCCTGGCGTATTCCACGCGGTTCTTATAGTAACCCTGGTAGCCACAGAGGGAGGGGGTCTGCCGAGCAGGAAACCACGTTTCCTGTAGGGCCAGACAAGTGGCAGGGAAATGGCACAAAAGCTGTTTCAACTCAGCAAGGTGGTGGAAAAAGCCACAGGAATTCCATTGAAGGATAATGGTATCTGGCTGTGAAGACATGAAAGAACTGGGGGGGGGGGGGGGGGAGGAGATAGGTCACACCTTAGAAGCGCTCGCCGCCACCTATTGTGAAGTAGCCTGATCAACTTCCATAGGAGCTGCGGGTCGAGCAACATCTAGCTCTTGAGTGGACGCTAGATGCTCCACATCACCTTCAGGTGCAGTGGTGAACTCCTTTTCTGTCTATGTCCTTGTCCTTTTGCTTTTTCTTCTTTTTGGTAGGGTCCCGTTTGTCCTTCAGTTTATCAGGCTGGGTGGGCTTTTCCGACCCAGTCTGATGCACCGAGGAAGACCTGGAAGCCCTACGGCCCACCGGTGGTGGCTTTTTCAGCCACTGACTGGAGGGGCAGTAACTGTGGAAGGGAGGACACCAAGCGATCCCTTCCGTGCGAGGGGAGCCGGAAGAGGTGGGCACCTCTCCGGCTCAGAGGTGGGGACTGAAGTCCCCAAAGGAGGAGGGGTTGTTACTCCCAATGTTAAAAACGGGGGAACAACAGAAGAGCTTGGGGGCTCATCGCCAGGGAAAACGACAACGAAGCTGCTGCAGCATACGTGGATGAAATGCTCACAGGGTGAAGTCTGTCATACTTGCGTTTAGCCTCGTGTAAGTGAACCTGTCCAAGTTCTTATACTCCATAATCTTCCGTTCTTTTTGATAAACCGCGCAGTCTGACAAGCAAGGTGAATGTTTCTGTCCGCAGTTGACACAAACAGGGGGCGGCGAATACGGGACGTTGGGGTGGTAGGCACGTCCACAATCCCGACAGGTAGGGTTGGCGTCACATCTCTATGACATATGCCCAAACCTCCAGCACTTAAAGCAGCACATGGGAGTAGGGACGTAAGGCTTAACATCACACCGATATATCATCACCTTGACCTTCTCGGGCAGGGTGTCACCCTCAAAAGCCAAGATGAAGGCACCGGTGGCGACCCTACTATCTTTAGGTTCCCTGAAGACACATTGTACTAAGTGGACACCGCGGCATTTCAGATTTGCACGGAACTAGTCGTCAGACTGCAACAACAGGTCACGATGAAAAGTAAGTCCCTGAACCATATTGAGGCTATTATGAGGCGTAACGGAGACTGCAACATCACCGAGCTTGTCACAAGCATGCAATGCCCACGACTGCTGGGGATGCTGTCTGTATGAGGACTGCTCCAGACCTTATTTTAGACATGCCCTCAACTTCTCCAAACTTGTCATCTAAACTTTTCACAAAAAAAACTGAGGCTTTGTGGTAAGAAATGATTCCCCATGTGTTTGGCTGCAAACCAGAAATTGAGGAGAATACGTCTCACCAGGGAATTTAGACCGCCGTTCCTCCCCTGGTGTGGGCAGGGAAGGGAACGATTGGGGGTCATACTTTAAAGCATTAAACTTTCCTTTCCTAGAGACTCATGCTTACACACTATTCATATTTCTTTTCATGGTGGCCCCACGAGCAGCTAGGGAAAGGAATGTACACCCAGACAGCCAGGCAGAGCCCCGCTTGCCTGAGTAGCCTAATACAACAGGTGGGGGGGGGGGGGGGGGGGGGGCGCAGGTTCCCCAGAGGTCGCCCGCTAGCAACTGTTCTACCTCAACAGCCATTCGTCTCCTCGGCGCGCAGCACACCTTGAGATTGAGTTTTTTTTTATAGAGGTTTATACCATCCTCGTGACCCAGGCAGTTAAGCCAATATCCCTGGGCTCTGTATCGTACAACGTTCCACCATCGCGCCTGACGGTGGTCGTTGAAGCACGCTCAGAGCTTACGGTATTGAGGACTGGTGGCGCTTCCAGTGCCCAGCTCAGGGACCCGGGGGTTGCCAAGCCTATATCCAGCAACTAAATGCTGAGCCCCCTGAGGGTTACATGGAAGGGAATAATGGTCCAGTGCAAACACACACCCTTATTGAATCTTCTCAAATTTCCATCAAATCACAAATGCTGTCCAACACATTAAGTATTAGTTCGCTATTTGGCCATCTAGAGGACGACATGGTTAAGTCAATTACATTCCTGCATCCCAGCAGGCCTTTCCATTTGGATGGCTCCTGCTGTTAATGGGAAATTTGAATCATTCCCGCCACAGGTCACTGGAAATGCATGCCAAGCACCCATAGGCAAAATCATCGTCCTAGGAAATTGGTCACATATATATTTGATCACTATACTTACAATTAAATGTTACGATTGTGGTCTCAGTTGAACGACATTCGACAATGAGCGACGTATCGGAAATACACCCTGCTGGTGGCTGTGGCTCTGGAAATAGAAATATCTGTACTATTCTTTTGATTTGACATACTCTTCCCTTTGCTATCACAGTATGCCACGTCAAATCCATACCTTCCTTACGACTGGACAGTCATTTCCTTTGCACATGTCGAAACAAATCTTTTAATCTGCCAGGAAGTTCTACTTACCTTATAAGCCTGATGCTCAAGGCGAACCTACCACACATCCCCTACTACTAAGTGTGGTACTTCAATAACTGATTCCTGGCGATACGAAATAATACTGACCGAAAATCAACGATGAGTGGACATGTCTCATACGTTTACTTGTGAGTGGTACCATTGTCTTAGAAAGAGAGGCAAAACCGTCTTACAAAGCTCCAGATGTTCAAAAACATATTACCGTCACAAGTGGTCTTGGTTCTACAAGTGTATACAAGTATCCGTGTTAAAACCTATACTGGCTTTATAAATCGAGGTATGGAATTACCCCTGAATGTAGTGGTTTTCTCCAGACAAAAAGCTTGACAATGAATATAGACGGTGATCCCGGAATGTATAGTATCAGACCAACAGTGCGGTTACACGTCGCCAATGGTGGAACCTCGTAATAAAATTACCGAATTTAGAAAGTGATTCGGCTAAGGAATGTGGTATGAAACCAGTATTTGCAACTCCCTCACGCCGCTACCGCTGGATATTCCTACAGTATTTGTAACGCATTCTGTCTCGATGCCATGTCAGAGGTTCGGTGATATAATGACTTGTTATAGGCGATGGTTGATTGAGAAGGATCACAGACAGTAGTTGACGTGCTGATTGAGGTCATAAGAAATGTACACTAGCATTTCAGATCTCAAGTGCTATGCTGTCCACTGGAAATGCTGTCTGGGATTTGGAATCAAGTCTCTCCATTCAAGCACATACCTGTGTTGGATGCTACGGAGAAGTCCTTTAATGATTATAGCCATTAGTATATCATATTTCTGGCACTCTCATATCTCAGAACGAGTCACCTATCTCAAACCTATCTGCCACAGTAAAATTCCAACGTCGTTATAGATAGTCCCTATGCGTCTTGCAACTGCTGCCATTTCTGCAGCTTTACGCATTTCATTTGTTTCAATTTAAGTCTGAACTGGGTGGAAGTCGGAGAAAGCTATATCTACCACCTTCTGAAACTTGTGTCGAAACAGGCTAAGCTAAGTTAGTGCAACATGACTGTTTTAAACCATTCGATGGAACCGGGAACATAGTCGTAGCTCCACTAACTGTGCACGTTGTGTAAGGTCAGCGCCAAACAAAGCCTGCTCCTGCAACACGAAGTCGTATAACAGACAGTACAGGAACTGGGAGAAGGACGAGGAGTTTGCTACTGCATTTTGGTGCGTCCCCAAACAACATAGAAGTATTGCTGGCCGAAACATATCCGCGTCCCTCAGAGTCCTTTCACGTCGTCACCCCAACATGCTATACTCATTATTCTGTACCATCCAACAGAGAAACATTAAAAACTATAAAAAGCTCCACTAACTTCATCCGACAGAGAACTCTAAGATTTTTACCGCATATCTCTCCCCCCATATATCGAAAATATATACCGTCTGCTTGCCGGCATAGAGCACATTTGAAGATCCTATTAAATATACAGCTATTGACCCATCGCAGAGACCAGTGTAAAGGTGCATGGCCTGTACTGTGGGTGGGAGGATGGGCGTATCCCGCAAACTATATAAGTCGAAGAGATCCTTCCTGTGAACATGTGTCATTGTTTGAAACATTGATTTTTTCTGCTGTAACACGCTTTGTACATTGTCATACATTGTTTTTTCTGCCACGACTTATAGGTCTGTGTCAGGTTGTAAACTGGTATTAACACATTCTGATCACACAGTGACTGAGTAGCTGATTGCTCTGCATTCCGTTTAGACTAATACCTCATATTGCAGTCTTGTATGCGATAATGGTTTCGGTGGTAGGTGTCGCCCGCCCCCCCCCCCCCCCTCGCCGGCCGTGGTGGCCGAGTGGTTCTAGGCGCTACAGTTTGAAACCGCACGACCGCTACGGTCGCAGGTTCGAATCCTGCCTCGGGAATGGATGTGTGTGATGTCCTTAGGTTAGTTAGGTTTAAGTAGTTCTAAGTTCTAGGGGACTGATGACCTCTAGAAGTTAAGTCCCATAGTGCTCAGAGCCATTTGAACCATTTTGTTGCCCCCCCCTCTCCCCCCCAAAAACTTTCTCCAGCTCTAACAAGCGATGTCAGAATCATTATGGAGTAACCAAAAGCCAACCAGCGGACAGATGGGATGGAAAAGACACCGTCGATGTTCTGAAACAATAAATATCACAGTTGATAGTCCGAACAATTTTAGCAATTTTACAGCAATTTCAACACCGACCAATGATGCGACAGGATCATAGCTAAAGTGTCCCGTTTCTACTTTGCTAGAATCATTGCGAATGTAGACTGTGCAGTATGTCCATTGATTGTTAATTCTCGGTCATATACATCAAAGTATACCAGACAGCACTCTACATATTTTTAGTACCTCGAGCATAGTGCTTATTTACGATCTATCTCTATGCATATGGGAGTCACAGAGCATTCTCGCAGTCTCAGGATAAAATTAGAGACTGAAAGACACCCCTCGCACTGTGATTGACCAACCAGCCCTGCAGCACTGTTACCGATTTAATCAGCAGCCGACCAGAAGTAGGCCGCAAATTCCACATCTCGTGAATGGAGCTAGCCAAGTCCCCGCCCATCCAACTGCACAAGATTTCACCAGATGCGCCCATGTGGAGGAGGTTATCACTTCTTATCAATGTAGTCACAGATTTCAAAGTGTTGTGATGTAATAGCAGATGGTTAAGAAGAACAAGAAACAGGTGATTTTTATGCATGATGGATCTCCAGACAGATGGAGTTCAAAGCACTTTATGTATTTTTTTTGTGGTTTTAGGGCGCACAACTTCAACGGTCATTAGCGCCCAGACTACGTTAGGAATGCACCGCGAGTCACAAGTTTAAAACAGCAACGAAACGGAAAACACGATAAAAGACAGACTGACAGGCATAGGATTAAAAAAAGGAAAACAGCATAATCAAATGTCCTTTGAGAGGGTTGTCAAATTGATAAAATGAAGAACGCGAGCAGCTGCTCGGTGGTCATCCGCTAAAATGGCTTCTACAGTACATGGCAGGCCAAGATCAAGACGCAGGGTGTTAAAATCCGGACAGGACGTTAAAATGTGGCGGACCGTCAGCAATTGCCCACATGGGCAGAACGGCGCCGGCGCAGCCGTCAGCAGATGGCGATGGCTGAACCGGCAGTGTCCAATTCGTAACCGGGCCAAAACGACCTCCTCCCGCCGAGAAGGGCGGGAGGAGGACGTCCAAGCCGCGGGAAGAGGTTTCAAGGCCCGAAGCTTGTTGTCTGTAAGTGCAGCCCAATCGGCATGCCACAGCGATAAAATGCGCCGACAAATTACCCTGCTACAATCCGACGAAGGGACACAACAAGAAGCTGTCCGAGGCTGGAGGACCGCAGCCTTGGCCGCGGCATCTGCAGCTTCGTTCCCAGGGATACCGACATGGCCAGGAACCCACATAAAGCTAACCGGAGAACCGACGTCCACCAGCTGCTGAAGATAGCGTTGGATCCGGTGTACGAAAGGGTGAACCGGGTACGGATCACCGAGGCTCTGGATAGCGCTCAGGGAATCGGAGCAGATGACATATGCAGAATGTCGGTGGCGGCAGATGTAAAGGACAGCCTGGCAGAGGGCAAAGAGCTCAGCTGTGAAGACCGAACAATGGCCATGGAGCCGATATTTGAAACTTTGTGCCCCGACAATAAAAGAACACCCGACCCCGTCATTGGTCTTAGAGCCATCTGTATAAATGAAGGCCATTTTAATGAACTTCGAACGAAGTTCGACAAAACGGGAGTGGTAGACTGAACCGGGGGTAACCTCCTTCGGGAGCGAGCTGAGATCAAGGTGGACGCGAACCTGAGCCTGGAGCCAAGGTGGCGTGTGGCTCTCGCCCACTCGAAAGGTTGCAGGGAGTGAAAAATTAAGGTGTTGGAGGCGACGAAAGCGAACTCCAGGGGGTAGCAGGGCAGAGACATACAACCCGTATTGACTGTCGAGAGAGTCATCAAAAAAGGAACGATAAGACGGGTGGTCGGGCATTGCCAGTAGCCGACAGGCATACCGACAAAGCAGTATATCGCGCCGGTAGGTGAGTGGCAACTCACCAGCGTCAGCATGAAGACTCTCGACGGGACTAGTATAAAATGCTCCGATCGCAAGTCGTAAACCCCGATGTTGTATGGAGTTGAGGCGGCGTAAGATGGATGGCCGTGCAGAGGAGTATACGAAGCTCCCATAATCCAGGTTGGAGCGGACGATCGACCGATATAGGCGAAGTAGGACGGTTCGATCCGCTCCCCACGACATACCACTGAGAACACGGAGGACATTTAGAGAACGGGTACAACGGGCAGCCAAATATAACATGTGGAGACCAACTAAGTTTCCTGTCAAATGTAAGACCTAAAAATTTTGTCGTCTCCACGAATGGGAGAGCACCCCATTCTCCTGGCGAAAGGTGTCTGACAGGACAGAACCCACACGTACCCTGAACTGTCGATCCATTAAAAAGGAACGAATAAAAAGAGGGAGGCGACCGCGAAGGCCCCAGGTATGCATGGTGCGGAGAATGCCCGCCCTCCAACAGGTGTCGTAAGCCTTCTCCAAATCAAAGAACACAGCCGCGGTCGGGCGCTTCCGCAAGAAGTTATTCATAATGAAGGTCGACAAGGTAACCAGATGGTCAACAGCAGAGCGGCGCCTACGAAATCCACATTGTACATTGGTAAGTAGGCGTCGAGACTCGAGCAGCCAAATCAATCGAGAGTTAACCATTCGCTCCATCACTTTACAGACACAGCTGGTAAGCGAGATGGGTCGATAACTGGAAGGCAAGTGCTTGTCCTTCCCCGGCTTAGGAATCGGAACAACAATAGACTCGCGCCAGCATGCGGGAACATGTCCCTCAATCCAGATGCGATTGTAAGTACGAAGAAGAAAACCTTTACCCGCAGGAGAAAGGTTCTTCAGCATCTGAATATGAATAGAATCAGGCCCTGGAGCGGAGGACCGTGATCGGCCAAGTGCGTTTTCGAGTTCCCGCATGGTGAATGGGGCATTATAACTTTCACGATTCGAGGAGCGGAAGTTAGGTGGCCTAGCCTCCTCTGCCTGTTTGCGGGGGAGGAAGGCAGGGTGGTAATGAGCGGAGCTCGAAACCTCTGCGAAAAAGCGGCCGAAGGCATTGGAGACAGCCTCAGGGGCCACAAGGACGTCATTCGCGACCGTCAAGCCAGAAACTGGTGAGTGGACCTTAGTGCCAGATAGCCGGCGCAGGCTACCCCAGACAACAGAAGAAGGAGTAAAACTGTTGAAGGTGCTTGTGAAAGCAGCCCAGCTGGCTTTCTTGCTTTCTTTAATAATACGACGACACTGTGCACGTAATCGTTTATAATTGATACAATTTGCCACTGTAGGGTGGCGTTTAAAGGTGCGTAAAGCACGTCGACGAGCACGTAAAGCGTCTCTACATGCTGCGGTCCACCAGGGGACCGGTACGCGACGTGGAGAAGAAGTAGGGTGAGGGATGGAATATTCAGCAGCAGTGAGAATGACTTCCGTGAGGTGTGCGACCTGACTATCGCAGCTTCTGAAGGTTTGATCCTGAAAGGTCGCCCTGGAAGAGAAGAGCCCCCAGTCTGCTTTGGAGATGTTCCAACTAGATGAGCATGGAGAGGGGGTATGCTGCAGGAGATGGATAACACACGGGAAGTGGTCACTCGAATATGCATCAGAAAGTGCATACCACTCAAACCGGCGTGCAAGTTGCGTAGTACATATAGAGAGGTCTAAATGGGAATAGGTGTGAGATGTGTCCGAAAGAAAAGTAGGGGCGCCAGTATTGAGGCAGACGAGATTGAGCTGGTTGAAAAGGTCTGCTAACAGGGAGCCCCTTGGGCAGGATGCTGGAGAGCCCCAAAGGGGATGGTGGGCATTGAAGTCTCCAGTTAACAAAAATGGTGCAGGTAGCTGAGCAATAAGTTGCATCATGTCTGCCCTGGTAACGGCAGACGACGATGGAGTGTAAACGGTACAAATGGAAAAGGTAAAAGTGGGGAGAGTAACGCGGATGGCAACTGCCTGCAGGCCGGTGTGCAACGTGATGGGATCGTAGTAAATATCATCCCGGACCAGCAACATAACCCCTCCATGAGCTGGGATACCTACCACAGGGGGTAGGTCAAAACGCACAGAGGTGTAGTGTGCCAAAGCAATTTGATCGCATGGGTGTAGCTTCGTTTCATGGAGGGCTACGACGAGCGGACGGTGCAAGCGGAGCAGCAACTTCAACTCCTCTCGGTTGGAGCGAATGCTGCGAATATTCCAGTGAATAAGTGCCATCGTAAGAAAAAAAAAAAAAAAAAAAGGAAGATGAAAGAAGGGGTCACCTCGAAGGCCGCTGAGGGCCTGGCTTCGAGCGAGCACTGCCGCCGCTATCAGTAGGCGGACAGTCATCGTCCATTGGGTCTATAGGTTCATCGGCCATCTTGCGAAGATGGCCGGGAGGGGGAGCTTCCTCCGCCGGTGAACGGCCAGATGTTCGGCTACCAGCGGTGCGGCCAGGCGAAACGGAGGACGGCCTGGGGCGGCAACCGCTGGGTGGCGCAGGAGAAGAAATGCGCCGTGGCGGAGAAGGAGAACTGTGCTTCCTATGAGCCTTCTTGGAAGGTCGTTTGGTGGAAGTACCGGTCGAAGGCTGGGAGGTCGAGGTACGTAGGAAGTCTGCACGGGACGGTTCCTTCTTGAAGGCCCGTGCATCTGACTTCTGGGTCTTCGTCTTAGCAGAAGCTGATGAAGGGGCTGGTGTCTGTGGGGTGATGGGAGGAAGAGGAGACGTCGACCGCGCGATCTTAGCACTGGCCGAACGGACGACCGTGGTGCTGAAGGTCAGATCGCATGTCTGGGTTGCCACCTCCCTGGTAGTCCGAGGAGAGGCGAGGACAGTACTGTATTTCCCCGCTGGGAGCAGCGTGGGCTTCCTACTAGCCAATAGCTTGCGAGCAGCCGAGGTGGACACTTTCTCTTTGACCCGAATTTCATGGATACAGCGTTCTTCCTTATAGACAGGACAGTCGCGGGAGGATGCGGCATGGTTACCCTGACAGTTCACACAACGAGGAGACGGAGGTAGACAGTCATCCTCATGGGCATCCCTGCCACAAGTGACACATTTAGCCGCATTAGAACAAGACTGTCGAGTGTGATTGAAACGCTGACACTGGTAGCAGCGCGTAGGTGTCGGGACATAGGGGCGAACAGAAATAACCTCGTAGCCCGCCTTGATGCGCGATGGCAGCTTAACACTATCAAAGGTCAAGAAAAGTGTCCGGGTCGGTACAAGGTCATTGTTGACCTTTTTCATGACCCTATGGACAGCCGTCACGCCCTGCTCAGCGAAGAAAGATTGAATCTCCTCGTCAGTCAAGCCGTCGAGGGATCGAGTATAGACTACACCACGAGACGAATTCAAAGTTTGGTGAGCCTCCACCCGGACAGGGAACGTGTACAGGAGTGTGGCTCGAAGCAGTTTTTGTGCCTGAAAGGCGCTCTCAGTTTCGAGTAATAAGGTACCGTTACGCAACCTGGTACAAGATTTGACAGATCTGACTATGGCATCTACGCCCTTCTGGATAACGAAAGGGTTGACAGAGGAAAAATCCTTTCCGTCCTCAGATCGAGAAACGACGAGGAACTGTGGGGCAGGCGGTAGTACTTTTGTCACTGGTAGCTGGTCAAGTTTCCGTTTTTGGGCAGAAGTCGAGAGAGATGGAGTGAAATCCATTGCAGAGGAATCCCCCATGATTGCCAGCGTCTCCGATGGCGCGCTCCTTCCTTGTGGGGACCCTCTCAGAGGGCACTCCCGCCTTAGGTGAATGTTTAAACCTCAGGTCACACCTCCCGAGAAACAGACGGAGGGACCAATCGGCATGGTCAGAAGGTATCAGCTCAGGCAATCACCCCTCCCCGGGCCTGGCCTTTACCAGGGTGTACGCGCGTGCCTTACATGTCTACCCAGGGCGGGGAATTACGCGTTACCCCGTCACCGGCTACACGTGCGAACGCGTGGGTCGGCCTTCAGGCACGCACAGGGAGGAAGGAAGAAGAGGAAAATGGAGAGAGAGAGAGAGAGGGAGGGAGAGAGAGAAAGAGGACAGACTGCCTCAAACGCCAAAGTGGAGACCAGAGAAGGCAAGGAGGAGAAGGCAAGGAGGAGAAGGCAAGGAGGAGAAGGCAAGGAGGAGAAGGCAAGGAGGAGAAGGAAAGGAGGAGAAGGAAAGGAGGAGAAGGAAAGGAGGAGAAGGCAAGGAGGAGAAGGCAAGGAGGAGAAGGCAAGGAGGAGAAGGCAAGGAGGAGAAGGCAAGGAGGAGAAGGCAAGGAGGAGAAGGCAAGGAGAAGAAGGCAAGGAGAAGAAGGCAAGGAGAAGAAGGCAAGGAGAAGAAGGCAAGGAGAAGAAGGCAAGGAGAAGAAGGCAAGGAGAAGAAGGCAAGGAGAAGAAGGCAAGGAGAAGAAGGCAAGGAGAAGAAGGCAAGGAGAAGAAGGCAAGGAGAAGAAGGCAAGGAGAAGAAGGCAAGGAGAAGAAGGCAAGGAGAAGAAGGCAAGGAGAAGAAGGCAAGGAGAAGAAGGCAAGGAGAAGAAGGCAAGGAGAAGAAGGCAAGGAGAAGAAGGCAAGGAGAAGAAGGCAAGGAGAAGAAGGCAAGGAGAAGAAGGCAAGGAGAAGAAGGCAAGGAGAAGAAGGCAAGGAGAAGAAGGCAAGGAGAAGAAGGCAAGGAGAAGAAGGCAAGGAGAAGAAGGCAAGGAGAAGAAGGCAAGGAGAAGAAGGCAAGGAGAAGAAGGCAAGGAGAAGAAGGCAAGGAGAAGAAGGCAAGGAGAAGAAGGCAAGGAGAAGAAGGCAAGGAGAAGAAGGCAAGGAGAAGAAGGCAAGGAGAAGAAGGCAAGGAGAAGAAGGCAAGGAGAAGAAGGCAAGGAGAAGAAGGCAAGGAGAAGAAGGCAAGGAGAAGAAGGCAAGGAGAAGAAGGCAAGGAGAAGAAGGCAAGGAGAAGAAGGCAAGGAGAAGAAGGCAAGGAGAAGAAGGCAAGGAGAAGAAGGCAAGGAGAAGAAGGCAAGGAGAAGAAGGCAAGGAGAAGAAGGCAAGGAGAAGAAGGCAAGGAGAAGAAGGCAAGGAGAAGAAGGCAAGGAGAAGAAGGCAAGGAGAAGAAGGCAAGGAGAAGAAGGCAAGGAGAAGAAGGCAAGGAGAAGAAGGCAAGGAGAAGAAGGCAAGGAGAAGAAGGCAAGGAGAAGAAGGCAAGGAGAAGAAGGCAAGGAGAAGAAGGCAAGGAGAAGAAGGCAAGGAGAAGAAGGCAAGGAGAAGAAGGCAAGGAGAAGAAGGCAAGGAGAAGAAGGCAAGGAGAAGAAGGCAAGGAGAAGGCAAGGAGAAGAAGGCAAGGAGAAGAAGGCAAGGAGATTTTGCAGGGGAAAGAGTAAGGAAGACAGTGAGGTGGAGAAGAGCAAAGAAAGGAACCAACCAAAGGAAGGAAGAAATGAGAAGTGAAAAAGCAAAATGACCTCAAATAGAGGTCGTGGAACCGTCCGTCTCCGGACGCAGGCGCTAACTACCCCCTTGAGGGGGAGGGACTCCTTTTAGACGCCTCTTACGACAGGCAGGAATACCTCGGGCCTATTCTAATCCCCGGACCCGCAGGGGGGGCACTTTATTTACATAAACTACCCTATTAATTTTAAATTATTGTTCTAGTGTCTGGGATCAGTAACAGGAGGGTATTGGTAAGAGAGCATGAACACACGCACTCCTAAGGCTACACAGTTCTGCACTTAAAACATACTATGGTACATCGCTTGAGTTTCCGACCTATGTGTCGTGTGGAATGCAGCGTTGTTAATATTTCCGTGGAAGAAATATTTCCAACGCATGACAGACATCCTTCTTGATTTATTTACGATAAACTATGGTAACAAACTAACGAAAAAAAATACTTCCTTAAAACAGTGGCTCTGTGTGATACATGCACAATACAGCTTTCCAGAGATGTATAGCGTCCACTGTTTATACCCGATCACGGTTCAGAAATTATACTATGCCCACATCAATCCTATACGAAATGATCGTTAGTAATGCAGAGTACCTCTTACAAGGAAACAAACGCATTGCAGCAGCATCCAACATGTGAAATTACAATTCTTGCCGCCACTAACTATGTAAACACCACATCTGTCAAGCAGATGTATACATGGGCATTGCAGTGTCTCACAAACACCTATTGCTAACTTAGTTATGAAACTGAAGTATGGATTTTACAAGCAAGATGCAATAAGGGGATGGAGTACATCACAAATCTTCGTTCGTTTAGAGGAACGTGTCACGTTTCATCGCGCATGAGATGGAACTCCTCCGATGACCGAGAGGTTTACTGTTAACGATCGCAAGTAGACTGCTCTAAGACCCACAAAGAACACGCGGTTGTATACGGGTTGAACACAGCCTATAGCACACAACTGATGGATCTTGACAGAACATCAGGAAAAAAAAAAATGGTCAAATGACCTGCAGCAACTCTCCCTCCCTCTCTCTCTCTAGAATTCATCATCAGTCTACCATTAAATCGTACCGCGTTACACTTCTATCTCCACCGACCGCTCCATCCACTCTGTCATCCTTTAACACAGACGCATGCAAGTTTGGAGGCAGATGGTTCTGTCTTCCTGAAAAGCGTCAAATACAGTAGTCAACTCGTGTGTATCAAAATGGTTCAAATGGCTCTGACAAGGGAACATCCCCATCGCACCCCCCTCAGATTTAGTTATAAGCTGGCACAGTGGATAGGCCTTGAAAAACTGAACACAGATCAATCGAGAAAACAGGAAGAAGTTCTGTGGAACTATGCTTAAGATAGGCAATATCAAGGAGAGTGTGAGCTCAGGAGCGCCGTGGTCCCGTGGTTAGCGTCAGCAGCTGCGGAACGAGATGTCTTTAGTTAAAATCTTCCCTCGACTGAAAATTTCACTTTCTTTATTTTCGCAAAGTTATGATCTGTCCGTTCGTTCATTGACGTCTCTGTTCACTGTAATAAGTTTAGTGTCTGTATTTTGCGACCGCACCGCAAAACCGTGCGATTAGTTGACGAAAGGACGTGCCTCTCCAATGGGAACCGAAAACATTTGATCTCAAGGTCATAGGTCAACCGATTCCTCCACAGGAAAACTCGTCTGGTATATTCTATACGACACTGGTGACAGCATGTGCGTCACATGACATGAATATGTTGTCGACCCACCTAACTAGTACACTTGGCGAACGGGTAAAATGATTCTTCTATCTTGCCCGATTTAGGTTTTCTTGTGGATGTGATAATCACTCCCAAAAAAGTGATGAAAACATAAGAGTTTGACACAAACTGAAAAGCAAAAATTTAAATTTTTCTCTCGAGGGAAGACTTGAACCAAGGACCTTTCATTCCGCAGCTCGTTACACTAACCACGGGACCACGGCGCTCCTGAGCTCGCACTCTCCTTGATATTGCATCTCTCGCACATGGACTACTCAGTTTGTATATTTTGCTTATTTTTTCATAGTTCCACACAACTTCTTCCTGTTTTCTCGATCGATCAGTGTTCAGTTTTTCAAGGCCTATCCACTGTGCCAACTTATAACTAAATCTGAGGGGGTGCGATGGGGAGGTTCCCTTGTGAGCACTATGGGACTTAACTTCTGAGGTCATCAGTCCCCTAGAACTTAGCACTACTTAAACCGAACTAACCTAAGGACATCACACATATCCATGCCCGAGGCAGGATTCGAACCTGCGACCGTCGCGGTCTACATCTACATCCATACTCCGCAAGCCACCCAACGGTGTGTGGCGGAGGGCACTTTACGTGCCACTGTCATTACCTCCCTTTCCTGTTCCAGTCGCGTATGGTTCGCGGGAAGAACGACTGTCTGAAAGCCTCCGTGCGCGCTCTAATCTCTCTAATTTTACATTCGTGATCTCCTCGGGAGGTATAAGTAGGGGGAAGCAATATACTCGATACCTCATCCAGAAACGCATCCTCTCGAAACCTGGCGAGCAAGCTACACCGCGATGCAGAGCGCCTCTCTTGCAGAGTCTGCCACTTGAGTTTATTAAACATCTCCGTAACGCTATCACGGTTACCAAATAACCCTGTGACGAAACGCGCCGCTCTTCTTTGGATCTTCTCTATCTCCTCCGTCAACCCGATCTGGTACGGATCCCACACTGATGAGCAATACTCAAGTATAGGTCGAACGAGTGTTTTGTAAGCCACCTCCTTTGTTGCTGGACTACATTTTCTAAGCACTCTCCCAATGAATCTCAACCTGGTACCCGCCTTACCAACAATTAATTTTATATGATCATTCCACTTCAAATCGTTCCGCACGCATACTCCCAGATATTTTACAGAAGTAACTGCTACCAGTCTTTGTTCCGCTATCATATAATCATACAATAAAGGATCCTTCTTTCTATGTATTCGCGCGGTTCCAGACTGTAGCGCCTAGAACCGCTCGGCCTCGTGTGTATCACTGTTACCTCAATAGACATACAGTAGAACGCTGCCTCGGCAGAAAAAGAAGTGAATGTTTCCCTAGATCCCTTCGCTTCCATGTCGACGTTTTCTCGGATGCCTCTTGCTGTCACGTACTTGTTTCCATGTACAAGAATTATTCTGCGCCAGCCAGAAGACACGCAAGTACTTCCTCAGTTTCCCCGCATTTCGGTGTATATTTCCTCAATTTATACGTATTTTTTACAATTCCATCGATTTTTTTTATGCCAGTTCTACCCATACAATCATGACATTACTTCTCGTTCCTGTTCTAAAATTGCTTGTAAATGTAGTACATCTGCCAACACCTAGCGCAGATGCACTGATCGGGAGGCATAATATAGCACTGTAGTCGATTGTATCCAGTCGCCTCCAATATTCCATATTTGCAGACTGTCTGCTCTGTTTTCTGTACGTCTCTGCATAAGCATGTGTTGCGGACGGCTCCCATGAGCAGGTCCTGTCGCTGGTGGACTCAACTTCGAACATGGAATACGTACATCTTAAGATGTAACGCGTGGCTGGTCCACTGCGAGACCTGCCTCAGATGTGACGCGTGGTGGATCCGCCTCTGAACATCGGTCTGGATATGTAGTGCGTGGCAGATCCACACTCTAATGATAGCTCAGATGTGATATATTGTGGATCTGCATCCAAACATTGCTCCATACATTGTGCATGGCGGATCCACCTTCAGACTATCCTGGACGTGGCACATTGTACATCCGTGTCCCAACAATGCTCCGGATATAACACGCGGTGGATCCAAACTCTAACGCTACTCGGGTCTACTGCGGGTCTCTGGAGCCATCCGCGACATGCACATACACAGATATATAGAAAACAGAGCAGAAGCTCTGTAAATGTGGAATATGCAGGTTGGAGGAGACTGGATGTATCGAGTACATTACTATACTATGCCTCCTGATCAGTGCATTTGCTCTAGGTGTTGACAGCTGTACTAATTTACTAGCAATTTTAGAACACAGAACGAGAAATTATATCATAATTGCATGGATTGAACTGACAAAAAATAGATATAATTGTGGAAAATACATATAAATTTAGGGAATATACACTGAAATGCGGGGAAATTGTAGTACTTGCGTGTCTTCTGGTTGGTGCAGAACAATTCTTGTACATGGGAACAAGTATGCGACAGCAAGAGGAATCCGAGAAAACGTCGACATGGAAGCGAAGGGTCCAGGGAAACACTTTCTCTTGAGGCGGCATTCTGTTGTATGTCTATTGAGGTAACAGTGATACACGCGAGTTGACTACTGTACTTGACGCTTTTCAGGAAGAAAGAACCATCTGCCTCTAACGTTACATGCATCTACGTTAAAGGATGACAGAGTGGATAG
This sequence comes from Schistocerca nitens, assembly GCF_023898315.1. NCBI lineage: Eukaryota > Metazoa > Arthropoda > Insecta > Orthoptera > Acrididae > Schistocerca > Schistocerca nitens. The sequence continues at coordinate 922,074,594 of NC_064617.1, read as the reverse complement.
AATGGTCGGTGGAGATGGAGTTGTGACGTGGTACGATTTAATGGTAGACTGACGAATTCTAGAAAGGGGGAAGTTGCTACCGGTCATTTGACCATTTTTTCCTGATGTTCTGTCAGGATCCATCAGTTGTGTGCCATAGCCTGCGTTCGACCCGTATACAACCGCGTGTTCCGTGTGGGTATTAGCGCAGTGTCTACTTGCGATCGTTAACATTAAACCTCTTGGTCATCACAGAGTTCCATCTCATTGATCCAAAGAAGAGCGGCACGTTTCGTCACAGGGTTATTTGGTAACCGTGATAGCGTTACGGAGATGTTTAATAAACTCAAGTGGCAGACTCTGCAAGAGAGGCGCTCTGCATCGCGGTGTAGCTTGCTCGCCAGGTTTCGAGAGGGTGCGTTTCTGGATGAGGTATCTAGTATATTGCTTCCACCTACTTATACCTCCCGAGGAGATCACGAATGTAAAATTAGAGAGATTAGAGCGCGCACGGAGGCTTTCAGACAGTCGTTCTTCCCGCGAACCATACGCGACTGGAACAGGAAAGGGAGGTAATGACAGTGGCACGTAAAGTGCCCTCCGCCACACACCGTTGGGTGGCTTGCGGAGTATGAATGTAGATGTAGATGTGTAATGAAACGTGACATTCCTCTAAACGAACGAAGATTTATGCGATGTACTCCATCCCCCTGTCGTATCTTGGTGTCAAATCCAATCTTTAGTTTCATAACTATGTTAGCAATACGTGTTTGTGAGACACTGCAATCCCCACATATACATCTGCTTGTCAGATGTGGTGTTTACAGAATTAGTGGCGGCATGACTTTGAATTTCACATATCGGATGCTGCTGCTATGCGTTTATCTGTTTCCTTGTAAGAGGTATTCTCCGTTACTAACGATCATTTTATATAGGACTGATGTGGGCATAGTATAATTTCTGAACTGTGATCGGGTGTAAATATTGGACGCAATACATCTCTGGAAATCTATATTGTGCATATGTCACACAGAGCCACTGTTTTAAGGAAGTGCTCCATAAGGTTGAAAAATCGATTTGCCCAATCGTCAATAATACCTGTAGCCTAAGTTATAAATTAAATAAAGAGCTAAATAACAGACTGAAGGCGGCATATACATATCGTCGGACTTTTAACATTAGGAACAGCTACGAATTTGCCGAGGAAATTAAAGACGTAATTAGACCTCAGGAAGCGTCACTAGCTTCATTCGATATCACCAATCTGTACACAAACATTCCCGTAAAAGAAACGATTGAGATCATTAAGAACAATCTCCTCACTCATGGTAAGTTGGAATTGGGGGAAGTGACTGAACTAGTGGAAATGTTGGAACAAGTCTTGTCGTTCAATTACTTCACTTTCAATGGTAAATTTTAACAGAAAGACGGGTTGGCAATAGGGAACATTTTAGCTGGGACGCTGGCTGACATTTTTGTAAATCATTTGGAAAACGAATTCTTTGATGAAAATCCAGATATCGCTGAGAAAATTGTATATTACAGGAGATATGTTGACTATATTATACAAGGGAGATGAAAACGGTATCGAAAATGTAGCACAAAAAATGAGCTCTCAACATCCGAAAATTACATTCACTATGGATTTTGAAGAAGACAGTATAGATTACTTAGATTTAACACGAATAAAGATGGGAAGCATATTCAGAAAACATACGTGTACAGATTAAGTTATCAATGAGCGCTCTTGTCACCGACCGCGATACAAATGGGCATATTTTACTTCGATGATATACAGGCTACTAAGATTGCCACTAAGCCAACAGGAAGTAGAAAAGGAACTAAGTATTTTAAAACAAATGGCCGTAGCGAACGGATATACGTGCAAGGAGGTGATGAATATTTATAATAAGAAAGAAGAGGCAAATGAAACAAATAGATGGAAGTCGCAATTAAGAGGAACAAAAAGACTAAGAAGAAGCGTGGTTCTCACTTAACAGTGGAATAATTACAGATAAGACAAAGATGCTTTCGTAAATCCGACTTTAAAATAGGGTTCCGAACAAATAACACGCTAAATTTGAAGCTGCGACACAAAATATGTAATAGTAAGAATACATTTCAGGATTCAGGTGTATATATCAAATGTGATGACTGCTGTAAACAATATATAGGGCAGACTGGTAGGAACTTTGAGAACAGATTCAGGAAGCACACCTACTCTCAAAACAAAACAACGTTTGGGCCGCATATGGCTGCCTTAAAGCACTCAGTCATGAACATTGAACAAAATTTAGACATCCTGCATAGAGCTCATAAGGAACGGTTTCTTAACATTTTGGAAGAATTTGAAATATACACCCACAAAAAGAAAGATCCGGATTTAATCCTCAACGAGCAAAGCGTGTTTAATCATAACGCCAATTTTAATATTTATGACTTACTGAGATAACTGTTGCGTGTGGAGGTCCAGGCCGAGGAGATGGTGCATGGTGGAGAAACTGGAAGATACGTGCAGCGCCTGGCGTCGTTGACGGGGCCCTCCTGCGCGGCCCTCTTGCCCACGGCGATGGACGTCAGACGACTGGGCGGAGCGCGGCTCAACACCGAAACGGCGGGAACCACGGAAGAAGACCATAGAGGAAAACAAGTCTACACCAGCGCCATGGATACAGAAATCGCTCTTTGTTTTTAGATCGTATAAAATGATAATTTTACTGTGTATTTTAATTTTGACAAGTATAGATTTTAACCTTGATATCTGCAGATGTTAATTAAGTATTTTTAGAGATAAAAGTAAATTACAAAAATCTACTTAATACGGTATATGCATATGTAATGTAACAAATGTACCAGACTCCACCTGTCGGTAATAGTGTTATAATTAATATAAATGACGTGCTTTCTGCCACCGAATTTTCTGGAGCCTATTGGTAGCGACCATCTCCCTGTCCTCCTCACCGTTTCAGATGGTCGTCGCCCTCGCCCCGACCCTCGTACTGACCCTCCCCCTAAGTATGTCCACGACTATTCCCGCGCCGACTGGAATGCCTACCGGGATACCCTTTCCACCCAGGTCGATAGCCACCCTCTCACCTACCACCACCCGGACGATGTCACCCAAGCCGCCTCCTTTCTCCAGCAGACCTTGTCTGAGGCCGTGGAGGCCCACGTCCCTACTGTCGCCATCCACCCCCACCGTCCTACCTTGCCCCCACAGGCCGTTCTCCTCCTCCGTGAATCCCGTCGTCTCTACCGTGCCTTCCTCCGCACGCGTGACCCGGACACACTACGACGCCACCGGCAACTCCAGCGACACATTCGTAATTTGCTCGCGGCTAAGAAACGCCGGGACTGGCGGCAGACATGCACCCGTTTAAATGCTACCCTACCAATCAACTCGTCCAAGTTCTGGTCGGCCTTCCGTCGCCTTACCGGAACTAAAACCTCCCCCTATTATCCTCTTCTCCATGATGATCACCCTTTCCCTGACTCCCTTAGTAAGGCCAATCACTTTGCCTCCTACCTGTCCGATGTGTTTTCCATCCCTGATGATCCCCAGTTCGATTACTCCCTCTTCCCAGATATCCGCGATCGAACTGACACCTCTGTCCCTCCCCTCGCTCCTGGTTTCCAGTACTTGGACAACATTCCACACACGGAACTTAATGCCCCCATCACCACACAGGATCTCATCACTACACTCCGCACCAAACGCAACACCGCTCCTGGTCACGATCGTGTCACCTACCGTCACCTTCGTGAAGCTCCTGTCTCTTTTCTCTCCACCCTGGCCAGGCTCTACAATGTAGTCCTGTCCACCGGTTACTACCCCGACCTGTGGAAAACCTCCCGTATCCTCATGTTCCTCAAACCTGGCAAACCGCCGTCCGCCGTCTCCTCCTACCGTCCCATCAGCCTTACCTCGGTCTTCAGCAAGGTCCTGGAATCTATCCTCACCCGCCGCATCCACCAGCATCTTCGCCAGCACCGGCTCCTCCCCGTTACCCAGTGTGGCTTTCGGCCGTCCTTCTCTTCCGACGATCTCCTCCTTCACCTCACTCATCTCCTTTCCGAACAGCTCAATTCCCGTCGCTCCGCAATCTTCCTCTCTCTTGACCTCGAACGCGCATATGACCGCGTATGGCATTCCGGTCTCCTCTTCAAGCTCCAAACCTTCGCCCTTCCCATTAACTACGTTCGTCTGATCGGTTCCTTTCTCTCCCGCCGTCCTTCCCATGTCACCCTCCATAACACCGATTCCTACACCTTTTTCCCCTCCGCCGGTGTGCCCCAAGGCTCCGTCCTCTCCCCCCTTCTGTACTTGTTGTACACGGCGGACATGCCGCCGCCGCCACCCCCCGTCCACCTTCTCCAGTTTGCCGATGACACCGCCTTCCTTGCCCTTGCCCCCACCCTGCAACGCTCCCAACACCTTCTCCAATCCCATCTTGACCGGTTCACCGCTTGGTGCAACCAGTGGTTGCTCAAGGTCAATCCTTCCAAAACCCAGGCGATCATTGTAGGCAAAACCACCCCTTCCTTCCGCCTCCTTGATTTCTATCTCACCGTTTATGGCCGTCCCATCGCTCTCACCCCCACCCTTAAGTACCTTGGCGTCACCCTCGACCGTCGCCTCTCCTGGACTCCCCATCTCCAGACAATCCAAGCCAAGGCACGTTCCCGCCTCCGTCTCCTCAAGCTCCTTTCCGGCCGTACGTGGGGTCTGGACCCCTCCACCATCCTCCACACCTATAAGTCCCTCATCCGCCCTATCCTCTGCTACGCCCATCCAGCCTGGATCTCCGCCCCCCCTTCCTTTTATAAATCCCTCCAAATCCTTGAACGCCATGCTCTCCGCCTTGCCTATCGCATCCGTCTCCCCTCCCCCACGCGGATCCTGTATGATCTTATCCCCTTCCCCCACCTCCTCCTCTTCCTCGAAAGGATACGAATCCTATACACCTCCCGTAAACTCGATCCTCCTCACCCGCTCGTCTCCCCGATCCTCTCCCACCCCCGCCCGCTGCCGCGCCTGTACTCCCATGTCCCACCCGGTCTCCATCTCTCCACCCTCCTTACCCTCTCCCAAGGTGGCTTCCGCCAGCTCCCCCTCCCTGATGATGTCCTCGTCCCCTCCATCTACCCCTCCTATCAACTTTGACCCTGCCCCCCCTCACTCCTGGTGTCCTTTCCCTTAGGCACCCTCCCTCCTTTCTCTTCCCTTCCCTTCTCTTTCCTTTTCCCCCATCCCCTCCCTCAACCCCTCTTCTTCCGGGCTTCCCCTCCCCCTTCCTCTCTCCCCCCCTCTTTCCCTTGCCCGTGGCGTCCCTGCTCTCCCCTCTCGCTTTCCCATTCCCCTCCTCCTCCTCCCCCTCCTCCTCCTCCTCCTCCTCCTCCTCTCTTGGCAGGTCCCCGGACTCGCACACGCATCGTGAACTTTCGCGCGCCGGAGATCGTCGCCCTCGGTTTAGTGTTTGTGCCGTCGTGTCTGTGCATCAGTGTTTTTCGCCGTCCACGCTCCTTCGTTCACGTGCGTCGTCTACCTCGTCAGTGTTTGCGCCCAGTGCCGCCGTTTTTTTTCTTGCTGTTTCGTCGAGTGTGAACGGCTTCATGTTTTTTAACTATTGTATCTCCTGTTTTTTAAACCGCCATTCTGTTACTTGTCTGTCTCCCTTTCTTTTTTTTATTGTACTGCCTATGGCTGAAGAGCGGAGTACACTGTTCCGCTGCCAGCCCACCTTTGTATGGGGTGTTCAAATTACAATAAAGAAAAAAAAAACCACCGAATTTTCTGGAGCCTATTGGTAGCGACCATCTCCCTGTCCTCCTCACCGTTTCAGACGGTCGTCGCCCTCGCCCCGACCCTCGTACTGACCCTCCCCCTAAGTATGTCCACGACTATTCCCGCGCCGACTGGAATGCCTACCGGGATACCCTTTCCACCCAGGTCGATAGCCACCCTCTCACCTACCACCACCCGGACGATGTCACCCAAGCCGCCTCCTTTCTCCAGCAGACCTTGTCTGAGGCCGTGGAGGCCCACGTCCCTACTGTCGCCATCCACCCCCACCGTCCTACCTTGCCCCCACAGGCCGTTCTCCTCCTCCGTGAATCCCGTCGTCTCTACCGTGCCTTCCTCCGCACGCGTGACCCGGACACACTACGACACCACCGGCAACTCCAGCGACACATTCGTAATTTGCTCGCGGCTAAGAAACGCCGGGACTTGCGGCAGACATGCACCCGTTTAAATGCTACCCTACCAATCAACTCGTCCAAGTTCTGGTCGGCCTTCCGTCGCCTTACCGGAACTAAACCCTCCCCCTATTATCCTCTTCTCCATGATGATCACCCTTTCCCTGACTCCCTTAGTAAGGCCAATCACTTTGCCTCCTATCTCTCCGATGTATTTTCCATCCCCGATGATCCCCAGTTCGATTACTCCCTCTTCCCGGATATCCGCGATCGAACTGACACCTCTTCCCCTCCCCTCGCTCCTGGTTTCCAGTACTTGGACAACATTGCACACACGGAACTTAATGCCCCTATCACTACACAGGATCTCATTGCTACACTCCGCACGAAACGCAACACCGCTCCTGGTCACGATCGTGTCACCTACCGCCACCTTCGTGAAGCTCCTGTCTCTTTCCTCTCCACCCTGGCCAGGCTCTACAATGTAGTCCTGTCCACCGGTTACTACCCCGACCTGTGGAAAACCTCCCGTATCCTCATGTTCCTTAAACCCGGCAAACCACCGTCCGCCGTCTCCTCCTACCGCCCCATCAGCCTTACCTCGGTCTTCAGCAAGGTCCTGGAATCTATCCTCACCCGCCGCATCCACCAGCATCTCCGCCAGCACCGCCTTCTTCCCGTTACCCAGTGTGGCTTTCGGCCGTCCTTCTCTTCCAACGACCTTCTCCTTCACCTCACTCATCTCCTTTCCGAACAGCTCAATTCCCGTCGCTCCGCAATCTTCCTCTCCCTGGACCTCGAACGTGCCTATGACCGCGTATGGCATTCCGGTCTCCTCTTCAAGCTCCAAACCTTCGCCCTTCCCATTAACTACGTCCGTCTGATCGGCTCCTTTCTCTCCCGCCGTCCTTCCTATGTCACCATCCATAACGCAGATTCCTACACCTTTTTCCCCTCTGCCGGTGTGCCCCAAGGCTCCGTCCTCTCCCCCCTTCTGTACCTTTTGTACACGGCGGACATGCCGCCGCCGCCAGCCCCCGTCCACCTTCTCCAGTTTGCCGATGACACCGCCTTCCTTGCCCTTGCCCCCACCCTGCAGCGCTCCCAACACCTTCTCCAATCCCATCTTGACCGGTTCACCGCTTGGTGCAACCAGTGGTTGCTAAAGGTCAATCCCTCCAAAACCCAGGCGATCATTGTAGGCAACACCACCCCTTCCTTCCGCCTCCTTGATTTCTACATCACCATCTATGGCTGTCCTATCGCCCTCACTCCCACCCTTAAGTACCTTGGCGTCACCCTCGACCGTCGCCTCTCCTGGACTCCCCACCTCCGGACAATCCAAGCCAAGGCACGCTCCCGACTCAGTCTCCTCAAGCTCCTCTCCGGCCGTACGTGGGGTCTGGACCCCTCCACCATCCTCCACACCTATAAATCCCTCATCCGCCCTATCCTTTGTTATGCCCATCCGGCTTGGATCTCCGCCCCCCCTCCCTTTTATAAATCCCTCCAAATCCTTGAACGCCATGCTCTCCGCCTCGCCTATCGCATCCGTCTCCCCTCCCCCACGCGGATCCTGTATGATCTCATCCCCTTCCCCCACCTCCTCCTTTTCCTTGAAAGGATACGTATCCTGTACACCTCCCGTAAACTCGACCCTCCTCACCCGCTCGTCTCCCCGATCCACTCCCACCCCCGCCCGCTGCCGCGCCTGTATTCCCACGTCCCGCCCGGTCTCCATCTGTCCACCCTCCTTACCCTCTCCCAAGGTGGCTTCCGCCAGCTCCCCCTCCCTGATGATGCCCTCCTCCCCTCCATCTACCCCTCCTACCAACTTTGATTCTCCCGCCCTCCTCCTGTGCCTGCTCCTCTGGGTACCCTCCCTCCCTTCTCTCCCTTTTTCCCTCCCTCCTCCTTTTCTCTCTCCTCCTCCCCCGGGCCTCCCCTCCCCTGTCCCTCTCCTCCAGCCCCCGTCTCCTCCGCCATTGGCATCCTTTTTCTCCCCTCTCCCCCACCTCACCCCTGTTCCCCTCTTGGCAGGTCCCCGGACTCGCACACGCTAAGTGGACTTTCGCGCGCCGGAGATCACCGCCATCAGTGTTTCGTGTGTGCCGTCATGTTTAGTGTTCCGTGTTCACCGTCGCACTCCCTCGTTCACCAGTGCCATCGTCATCTTCAGTGTTTGTGCGTCGTCTCATCTGTTAGCAGTGTTGATTCTCGACGAGTGTGAACGGCTCCGTGTGTGTCTCTCTGTGTCTCCTGTTTTATTGCCCACCTTTTGTAACTTTTATGTTTTCTCCTGTTTCTACTGCTTGTATATTCTATGGCTGAAGAGCAGCATAGTGTGCTGCTGACAGCCTGCCTGTTGTACAGGCTTTAAAATAACAATAAAGTAAAAAAAAAAACCCACCGAATTTTATGTCACGGAGCAAGTGAAGGTTGCTGTATGTGGACTGGTTACTCCTGTAACCGAAATTGCACGTATGTTCTGGTCCATTTGATGGGAATTGGATAGGATGAAAAAGGTTTGCAGTCGTGAAATAGGAAATTAGTATCATTATCGTTACAGATCTGAAGATGGTTCTACAGGAACCGAAACCGGTCACGTGCATAAACATTTTATGCAATCAAGACAGATTATAAGTAACATTGTAAAACCACTCATTGCGGTTATCCCATTAGACATTGTTTGTTTTTGCAAAATATTTTTTTTTCGTTATACAGTTTGTTATCATAGTTTGTGGTAGAGAAACCATCAAGACGAATGTATGTCATGCGCTGGAAATACATTTTTTTCATTCGAATATTAACAGCGCTGCATTCCACACGACTGATAGGTCAGAAACTCAAGCGATCTAACATAGCCTGTTCTAACATGGGAACCTCCCAATCGCACCCCCCTCAGATTTAGTTACAAGTTGGCACAGTGGATAGGCCTTGAAAAACTGAACACAGATCGATCGAGAAAACGGGAAGAAGTTGTGTGGAACTATGAAAAAAATAAGCAAAATATACAAACTGAGTAGTCCATGTGTAAGATAGGCAACATTAAAGACAGTGTGAGCACAGGAGCGCCGTGGTCCCGTGGTTAGCGTGAGCAGCTCCGGAATGAGAGGTCTTTGGTTCAAGTCTTCCCTAGAGTGGAAAGTTTAATTTTTTATTTTCAGACAATTGTCAGTTTTAGACAAAATAGAATTATCTGTCCGTCCGTCCGATGCGAGGTAACTGCGCCGTAGTATGGGGACGCTACACCTAAACAAACATCAAAACAAAACGTATGTTTTGACAGAGCACAGGGAAAACTGTGCGACTGTGAAACTATTGCATTCATTTGTTGCAGTTTATGTGACAAACTCTTATGTTTTCACCACTTTTTTGGAGTGATTATCACATCCACAAGAAAACCTAAATCAGGCAAAGTAGAAGAATCTTTTTACCCATTCGCCAAGTGTACAAGTTAGGTGGGTCGACAACATATTCCTGTCATGTGACGCACATGCCGCCACCAGTGTCGTATAGAATATATCAGACGTGTTTTCCTGTGGAGGAATCGGTTGACCTATGACCTTGCGATCAAATGTTTTCGGTTCCCATTGGAGAGGCACGTCCTTTCGTCTACTAATCGCACGGTTTTGCGGTGCGGTCGAAAAACACAGACACTAAACTCATTACAGTGAACAGAGACGTCAAGGAACGAATGGACAGATCATAACTTTGCGAAAATAAAAAAAAAATAAACTTCTCACTCGAGGGAAGACTTGAACCAAGGAGTTCTCATTTCGCAGTTGCTCACGCTAACCACGGGACCACTGCGCTCCTGATCTCATACTATCCTTGACGTTGCCTATCTTGCGCATGGACTACTCAGTTTGTATATTTTGCTTATTTTTTTCATAGTTCCACACTTCTTCCTGTCCCCCCTGCGGGTCCGGGGTAAGAATAGGCCCGAGGTATTCCTGCCTGTCGTAAGAGGCGACTAAAAGGAGTTTCAACCATTTCGGCCTTCCATGTGATGGTCCCCATTGGGGTTTGACCTCCATTTTTCAAAATTCTAAAGAAGTACGAGCCTTTTGGGGAAGGACGCCTTACGTGGTGTCTCACTGGTCCTCAGTGCACTAAGACCTTGGCACTCAGCATTGTAACGGCGTTGTAACCACACCCGCTATTCCTCAAATTGGGTCTAAACGCCTGATGGGTTGCACAAGTTACGCCCATAGTGCGTCCCCATCTGCACCTACGATCATGATGGACTTTCCATGACACCCGAAATCCAGCACGGTAGCCAGCCCGTTGTGGTGGGGTCGTCATGTACCCTCTAGGTTGTAGCCCCCTGACAACACAGGGCTCGTACTGCCGATACCTGAGCTGCACCCATCCCACGTCGGGCAAGGAATAGATGCCCATCTCCTTGGGGCATCAGGACTCCCGGCAACGGTCATCCTGCCAGGTGGCTCTTGCTGAGGCTGGGTGGCGCCCGTGGGGAGAGCCCCTGGTCGGAGTGGGTGGTATCGGGGCGGACGTTTCGCAGTTGAAACATGTATCGGGTCGCTCTGCGGCCGAGTCTTTTAAAAAGAAAGGTACTGTCTCTGGTTCTGGTTCTCCTGCCCCTTCCCCCTTGGCCACTCCCTGGGAGGAAGGACAGGCCCGCCGGCTTGGGTCGAAGTACTTCCCCCGCTATTTAGTCTGTTCTCTGAAGGATGGGGGGACGTTCGACACCTCCAAGCCCATGTTCTTTGTCCAGCACATCAAGGACATCTTCGGGGAAATCGTGGCTCTCAGTAACATGCGTTCGGGGTCCGTTTTTATAACTCAGTCGGCGGCGCTCCAGGCGTGCGACCAACTAGGGGACATCCCAGTGTCCATTGTCTTGCATCTGGCACTGAATAGGACGCAGGGGGTTATTTTTCATCGGGACCTCCTGCTGCAATCTGATGAGGAGCTCAGGGCCAACCTGGAGCGCCGAGGCATGCATTTCGTCCGGCGAATCCAGCGCGGCCCCAAAGACCGTTGCATCGACACCGGGGCCTTTATCCTCGCCTTCGAGGGGGATGTTCTCCCAGAGAATGTAAAGGTGATGTGCTACCGGTGCGACGTGCGACCTTACGTCCCGCCTCCTATGCGCTGCTTTCGGTGTTTGCGCTTTGGGCACATGTCGTCACGGTGTGAGGCTGAGCCCCTTTGTGGCGATTGTGGACGTCCTCTTCGTGAGGAACATACATGCACCCCACCACCTCGGTGCGTCAATTGTCCTGGCATCCACTCGCCCAGATCTTTAGACTGCCCCACGTATCAGATGGAAAAGAATATTAAAGAATTAAAAACTTTGGATCGCCTCTCTTATTCTGAGGCCAGGAAAAAGTATGACCACCTCCATCCCGTGACGTTGACAACTTTGCTTGCCACAGTCGTGTCCACTCCTTCCACAGTATCCTCACCCCTATCCTGTCCCCCCTCCACCTCCTCACCCCATCCGGGGTCTATGCCTCCGCCTCCCAAATCCCTCCCTTCCAAATCCACCTCCCTCACGGCCCCTGCCCCCTCTGCCCCAGGGGCCTCCCTTCCTCCTCCACCACCTCCGCCGCCTGAGAAGCGATCCTCTCCTCAGGCGTCCATCGTGAAAACGTTCCGGACCCCGGCTTCCGAGGTCCGGCGTTCCAAAACGGACACCGCACGTGCGGACCTTCTTCGGGTCCAGCCCACCATCCCCGTGCCTCATCGGACTTCCCAGAAGGCCTCCAAGAAGAAATCTTTATCCCCCTCTCCACTCCGGCGCGTTTCGTCTGACGCTCCATTCGTGAGTCACTGCTCCCGGCCGTCCTCAGTTTCGCCGGGACACTCTGCTGCCAGGCGCTCAGCTGGCCTCTCGTCGGCGAATGATGCTGCCCCTCCTACACAACCCGGGAAAGCGGCCGCAGCTGGCGACGACTCGATGGAACAGGATCCGCCTCCCGCCGGTTGTAGCGTTGTTCCCTCGAAACCTGGCCCTCCGCAGCCTTCGAGGTGACCAGTTCTTCACCCGTTTCGTTCCCCCTTTTTTCTGACTAGCGATGGCTTTGTTACATTGGAACATAAGAGGTATTCGATCTAATCGGGAGGAATTACAACTGCTCCTCCGCCTGCACTGTCCGCTCGTCCTTGGTCTCCAGGAAACCAAGTTGCGCCCAACTGACCGTATTGGTTTTACCCACTATACCTCGGAGCAGTCTGACCTCACCCCTGTGGATGGTATTCCAGCTCATGGTGGGGTCATGTTGCTCGTTCGGGACGATGTCTATTACCATCCCATCCCATTGACCACCCCACTCCAAGCAATAGCTGTCCGTATTACTCTTTCTGCCTTTACTTTTTCCGTTTGTACCATCTACACTCCATCGCCATCTGCAGTTAGTCGGGCTGACATTATGCATCTGATTGTTCAGCTTCCTCCGCCGTTTTTATTGTTTGGCGACTTCAATGCCCATCATCCCCTTTGCGGCTCTCCTGCATCCTGTCAGAGAGGCCTCCTCTTGGCGGATGTCTTCAACCATCTCAATCTTGTCTGCCTCAATACTGGCGCCCCGACTTTCCTCTCGGACTCTACTCATACCTACTCCCACTTGGACCTCTCGATCTGTTCTACCACTCTTGCCCATCGGTTCGAGTGGTATGTCCTTTCTGACACCTATTCGAGCGACCACTTCCCCTGTGTCGTTCATCTCCTGCACCACACCCCATCCCCACGTCCTTCAAGCTGGAACATACCGAAAGCTAACTGGGGACTTTACTCCTCCCTGGCGACCTTTCCGGACCACGATTTTCTCAGTTGTGACAGGCAGGTCGAATACCTCACAGCTGTTATCATCAATGCTGCCTCTTCTTCACGTCGCGTTTCCGTCACCTGGTGGAATGAGGCTTGTAGAGACGCTATCCGTGCTCGACGACGTGCTTTACGCACCTTTCGCCGCCATCCTACGTTGGCGAATTGTATTGGATACAAACGACTCCGAGCGCAATGCCGTAGGGTCATCAAATACAGCAAAAAAGCTTGTTGGGCCTCTTTCACCAGCTCCTTTAACAGTTTTACTCCCTCTTCTGTCGTCTGGGGTGGCCTGCGCCGGCTGTCGGGCATTAAGGCCCACTCCTCGGTACCTGGCCTGACTTCTGGTAATGAGGTCCTTGTTGATCCTGTGGCTGTCTCCAACGCCTTCGACCGGTTTTTCGCGGAGGTTTCAAGCTCCGCCCATTACCACCCTGCCTTCCTTTCCAGGAAAGAGGCAGAAGAGGCTCGGCGACCTTCCTTCCACTCGCTGAATCTGGAAAATTATAATGCCCCCTTTACTATGCGGGAACTCGAACGTGCACTTGCACTGTCCCGGTCCTCTGCTCCGGCCCACCTTTCTCCGGCAGGCAAAAGCTTCCTTCTTCGTACCTACAATCGCGTCTGGACCGAAGGTCAAGTCCCCATGCGTTGGCGTGACGCCGTCGTTGTTCCTATACCCAAACCCGGGAAGGATAGACACCTTCCTTCTAGTTACCGTCCCATTTCTCTTACAAGCTGTGTCTGTAAGGTGATGGAGTGCATGGTTAACGCTCGGTTAGTTTGGATTCTTGAATGTCGACGGCTACTTACCGATGTTCAATGCGGGTTTCGTCGCCGCCGCTCCGCTGTTGACCACCTTGTGACCTTGTCGACATTCATCATGAACAACTTTTTGCGAAAGCGCCAAATGGTAGCCGTGTTCTTCGATTTGGAGAAGGCTTATGATACCTGTTGGAGAGGAGGAATCCTCCGCACTAGGCACAGGTGGGGTCTACGCGATCGCCTGCCCCTTTTTATTGATTCCTTTTTAACGGATCGAAAGTTTAGGGTACGTGTGGGTTCCGTATTGTCCAACGCCTTCCTCCAGGAGAACGGAGTGCCTCAGGGCTCCGTCTTGAGCGTAGCCCTGTTTGCCATAGCGATCAATCCAATTATGGATTGCATTCCACCTAATGTCTCAGGCTCTCTTTTTGTCGATGACTTCGCGATCTACTGCAGTGCCCAGAGAACATGCCTCCTGGAGCGCTGCCTTCAGTGTTGTCTAGACAGCCTATACTCATGAAGTGTGGCAAATGGCTTCCGGTTTTCTGAAGAGAAGACGGTTTGCATCAACTTTTGGCGATATAAAGCGTTCCTTCCGCCATCCTTACATCTCGGTCCCGTTGTTCTCCCATTCGTGGAAACAACTAAGTTTCTAGGGCTCACACTGGACAGGAAACTTTGTTGGTCTCCGCACGTCTCTTACTTGGCTGCCCGTTGTACATGTTCCCTTAATGTCCTCAGAGTTCTTAGTGGTTCATCTTGGGGAGCGGATCGCACTGTCCTGCTTTGCTTGTATCGGTCCATAGTCCGATCAAAGCTGGATTATGGGAGCCTCGTCTACTCGTCTGCACGGCCATCCCTTTTACGCCGTTATAACTCCATCCACCATTGGGGGTTACGTCTTGCGACCGGAGCATTCTACACTAGTCCCGTCGAGAGTCTTTATGCTGAAGCTGCCGAATTTCCATTGACCTACCGGCGCGACGTACTGTTTTGTCGGTATGCCTGCCGGCTGTTGTCAATGCCCGACCACCCCTCTTATCAGTCCTTCTTCGCCGATTCTCTCGACCGTCAGTATGGGTTGTATGTGTCTGCCCTGCTGCCCCCTGGAGTCCGCTTTCGTCTCCTGCTTCGACAATTGGATTTTGCCCTCCCTACCACCTTCAGAGAGGGTGAGAGCCCGACACCACCGTGGCTCCAGGCTCCGGTCCATATTTATCTCGACCTCAGCTCGCTCCCGAAGGAGGGTACTCTGGCTGCAGTGTATTGCTCACAGTTTGTCGAACTTCGTGCGCGACTTGCCAGTCACACCTTTATTTACACTGAAGCCTCCAAAACTGACGATGGTGTCGGCTGTGCCTTTGTCGTCGGGGCCAGCACCTTTAAATACCGGCTCCTCGACCAGTGTTCCAGCTTTACGGCCGAGCGTTTTGCTCTCCATCAGGCCGTTCAGTATGCCCGCCGCCACCGCCATTCATCGTATGTACTCTGCTCTGATTCACTCAGTGCTCTTCAGAGCCTTGGAGCTCCATATCCGGTCCATCCCTTGATGCAACGGATCCAGCAGTCCCTCCATTCTTCTGCTGCTGATGGCTCTCCTGTCAGCTTTCTGTGGGTTCCCGGCCATGTAGGAGTGCCTGGGAATGAGGCTGCTGATGCTGCAGCCAAGGATGCAGTCCTCCTGCCTCGGCCAGCCTCCCATTGTGTCCCGTCATCTGACATTAGTGGGGTTGTTTGTAAGAGGCTTGTGTCTTTGTGGTGGGATACTTGGTCATCACTTCAAGGAAACAAGCTCCGGCAGTAAAACCGTTCCCAACTGCTTGGACAACCTCCTCCCGACCATCTTGGCGAGAAGAGGTCCTTCTGACCAGGGTGCGGATTGGGCACTGCCGGTTTAGCCACCGCTACCTGCTCTCCGGTGACCCAGCCCCGCAGCGCCCTTGTGGTCATGCATTAACAGTGCGCCATGTTTTATAGTCGTGTAGCCGTTTTAGTCAATCTCGTGTTGTCCTGTCTCTGCCATCTACTTTACAGGATATTTTAGCTGATGACGCTCGAGCAGCTGCTCGTGTTCTCCGTTTCATTACTTTGACTGGCTTGTCCAAAGACATCTAACTCCTTCACTTATTTTATCTGCATCTTTGTAAGAACTTTCTGGTGTCCCCCCCCCCCTTGAGTTTTACTAGATTCTATGTGCTCTAACAATTGTGACAGGGCGCTAATGACCTCAGTAGTTGAGCGCCCTTAAACCCCCCACCCCCCACCCCCCACCCCAAAAAAAACTTCTTCCTGTTTTGTCGATTGATCTGTGTTCAGTTTTTCAAGACCTATCCACTGTACCAACTTATAACTAAATCTGAGGGGAGGGGGGGGGTGCGATGGGGAGGTTCCCTTGTAAGTACAGAACCTTGTAGCCTTAGGAGTGCGTGTGTTTATCCTCTTACCAATAGCCTCCTGTTACTGATACTAGAACAATAGTTGGCCGTTGTGGCGGAACTGTTCTAGGCGCTTCAGGCCGAAACCACACTGCTACTACAGTCGCAGGTTCGAACCCAGCCTCAGGCATGAATGAGTGTGATATCCTTAGCTTGGTTAGGTTTAAGTACTTCTAAGTCTACGGGACTGATGATGACCTCAGATGTTAAGTCCCATAGTGCTTAGAGCCATTTGAACTACAATACTTTAAAATTGATAGGGTAGTTGATTTATGTAAAATGCTTCTAACTCCATCCGTCTGGAGCTCCATCGTGCATAAAAATCACCCGTTTCTTGTTCGTCTTAACCATATACCATTACACTACAACACTTTCGAATCTTGTGCACTTGGATGGGCGAGGACGTGGAATGTAGCAGGTCTACTGCTGGTCGGCTGCAGATTAAACTGGTAACAGTGTTCGCTGATCAATGACAGTACGAGGGGTTCTTTCAGTCTCTAATTCTATACTGAGACTGCGACTCCCATCCGCATAGAGAGAGATCGTACATTAAGCACTATGCTGGAGGTACTAAAAATATGTGGAGTGCCGTCTGGTATACTTTGATGATGTATATGTTTGAGAATTAACAATCACTGGACATACTGCACAGTCATCTATCTAAATTCGTAATGATACTAGCAAAGTAGACAAGGGACGGTTTAGCTATGATCCTGATACTGGGAATCATGCTGTTGCATCACTGGTCGGTGTTGAAATTAGTGTAAAATTGCTAAAATGGTTGGCACTATCAACTGTGAAACTTATTGTTTTAGTACATCGACGGCGTCTTTTCCATCTCATCCATCCACTGGTATGCTGTTGGTTACCCTATAATGACGGACATCGCTTGTTTGAGTTGGAAAAAGTTTTGGTGGGGGGACGACACCTTCTGGGGATGGCTAGCACCGAAACTATGATCGCATACACGACTGCAGTATGAGGAATTAGTTTAAATGGAACACAGAGCCATCAGCTATTCCGTCACTGTGACAGATGAGCTTAAATGTAGAGGTCGTCAATCACCTTTGGACAGCAGTTTGGAAACTCTCCTCAACGCCGCCAAAATCTTCGTTTCCTAATGTTGTATCTGTCTTTTTATTTAAAATCATACACTGTGTGTGTGTGTGTGTGTGTGTTTGTGGAGTGTTATGGTAGATCACATAACTAATAACATGGGTAGATCACATAACTAATGAGGAAGTATTGAATAGGATTGGGGAGAAGAGAAGTTTGTGGCACAAGTTGACCAGAAGAAGGGATCGGTTGGTAGGACATGTTCTGAGGCATCAAGGGATCACCAATTTAGTATTGGAGGGCATCGTGGAGGGTAAAAATCGTAGGGGGAGACCAAGAGATGAATACACTAAGCAGATTCAGAAGGATGTAGGTTGCAGTAGGTACTGGGAGATGAAAAAGCTTGCACAGGATAGAGTAGCATGGAGAGCTGCATCAAACCAGTCTCAGGACTGAAGACCACAACAACAACATGGTAGCAGCAGCAGCAACATGACTTATACTGTGCTACGTCTAGTTTTCTGTGAGAAACAATGGATCAGAACGTGTTAATGTCAGTTTTCAACCTGACACAGGCCTCGAAGTCGTGGCGGAAAAAACAAAATGTATGACAGTGTACAAAGCGTGTTATAACGGAAAAACAATGTTTCAAACAATGACACAGGTTCACAGGGAGAATGTCTTCGACTTACAGCATAGTTTGTGGGATGCACCCATCCTCCCACAGTACAGGCGATGCAACTTTACACTGTTTGTGCGATGGGTCAATAGCCATATATTTCATAGGATCGTCAAATGTGCTTGATGTCGCCATGCAGACGGTATATATTTTCGATATATTGGAGGAAAGATATGCGGTAAAAATCTTATCGAGTTTTCTATCGGATGAAGTTAATGGAGCTTTTTATACTTTTTAATGTTTCTCTGTTGGATGGTACGGAATAATGAAGATAGCATGTTGGGGTGATCGACGTGAATGGACTCTGAGGGGCGTGGGTATGTTTCCGCCAGCAGTACTTGTATGTTGTTTGGGGATGCGCCACAATGCAGTAGCAAAATCCTCGTCCTTCTCCCAGATCCTATACTGTCTTTTATACTACTTCGTGTTGCAGGAGCGGGCTTTATCACTGACCTTTCACAACGTGCACAGTTGGCGGAGCTACGACAATATGTTCCCAGTTACATCGAATGGTTTAAAACAGTCCTGTTGCACTAACTTAGCTTAGCCTGTTTCGACACAAGTTTCAGAAGGTGGTAGATATAGCTTTCTCCGACTTCTACGCAGTTCCGACTTAAATTGAAACAATCACGTAAAGCTGCAGAAATGGCAGCAGTTGCAAGATGCATAGGGACTATAACACGACAGTGGAATTTTACTGTAGCAGATAGGTTCGAGATAGGTGAATCGTTCCGAGATATGAGAGTGCCAGAAATGATACACGAATGGCTGTAATCATACAAGAACTGCTCCATAAGATCCAACACAGGTAAGTGCTTGAATGGAGAGACTTGATTCCAAATCCCAGACAGCATTTCCAGTGGACAGCATAGCACTGGAGATCTGAAAAGCTAGTGTACATTTCTTATGACCTCAATCAGCACGTCAACTACTGTCTGTGATCCTTCTCAATCAACCATCGCCTATAACCAGTCATTATATCACCGAACCTCTGACATGGCATCGAGACAGAATGCGTTACAAATACTGTAGGAATATCCAGCGGTAGCGGCGTGAGGGAGTTGCAAATACTGGTTTCATACCACATTCCTTAGCCGAATCACTTTCTAAATTCGGTAATTTTATTACGAGGTTCCACCATTGGCGACGTGTAACCGCACTGTTGGTCTGATACTATACATTCCGGGATCACCGTCTATATTCATTGTCAAGCTTTTTGTCTGGAGAAAACCACTACATTCAGGGGTAATTCCATACCTCGATTTATAAAGCCAGTATAGGTTTTAACACGGATACTTGTATACACTTGTAGAACCAAGACCACTTGTGACGGTAATATGTTTTTGAACATCTGGAGCTTTGTAAGACGGTTTTGCCTCTCTTTCTAAGACAATGGTACCACTCACAAGTAAACGTATGAGACATGTCCACTCATCGTTGATTTTCGGTCAGTATTATTTCGTATCGCCAGGAATCAGTTATTGAAGTACCACACTTAGTAGTAGGGGATGTGTGGTAGGTTCGCCTTGAGCATCAGGCTTATAAGGTAAGTAGAACTTCCTGGCAGATTAAAAGATTTGTTTCGACATGTGCAAAGGAAATGACTGTCCAGTCGTAAGGAAGGTATGGATTTGATGTGGCATACTGTGATAGCAAAGGGAAGAGTATGTCAAATCAAAAGAATAGTACAGATATTTCTATTTCCAGAGCCACAGCCACCAGCAGGGTGTATTTCCGATACGTCGCTCATTGTCGAATGTCGTTCAACTGAGACCACAATCGTAACATTTAATTGTAAGTATAGTGATCAAATATATATGTGACCAATTTCCTAGGACGATGATTTTGCCTATGGGTGCTTGGCATGCATTGCCAGTGGCCTATGGCGGGAATTATTCAAATTTCCCATTAACAGCAGGAGCTGTCCGAATGGAAAGGCTTGCTGGGATGCAGGAATGTAGTTGACTTAACCGTGTCGTCCTCTAGACGGCCGAATAGCGAACTAATACTTAGTATGTGTTGGGTAGCTTCCGTGATCGTATGGAAATTTGAGAAGATTCAATAAGGGTGTGTGTTTGCACTGGACTATTATTCCCTTCCCTGTAAATTGTCCGGTTGACTGCTTCTGGACATTTCGGACCTTTATTTAGTTGAGGAAACATCAATTGTGGTGTGTATGTACCAGGTGGAAGTCACGTGTGCTGGTTCTCTAGACAGGAGATACACCTTCGTTGGCTTTGTTAATTATAGGGATGATCTGGATTCTGTTACATCAGTATTCTTGAGTGGAAATAAGTTTCCTCTACTTTTTTTGAGTAAACTTATTCGCAGATGGGATACATTTCTAGTTACTCAGTGGTTTGCAGCATGTTCCACCTCGCTAAACTTCCGCGTTTTTAGAGAAATAATTTCCAGTCTATATTTTCGGAATTATGTTGCACGAGCGATACTGCTATGCAAGCAATATTGCTATGTGCTTGATATCGAGAAGTATCGCCAAAATGGTGTGATATTCTGGCAGACCAGGCGAAATTACATATGTTCTTGTAATCCCAGAGTCTGGAGATGGGTGTAGAAAAGCAAGCAAGCAGGTCGGGGCCATAAACAGTATCACTCTTATGTCAAGGGGGCCGACCCTGAATTGGTAGAACAGTTCTGAGAGTGACTTCTGTCTGCTTAGCGCGCTCTGGTCACGCATAGAGAGTGGATGTCTGCCTGACCTCGAGGAAATATCTTGTGCAGCAAGGAGTATACCTAAGGTGCATATGCTTATGCTGTCTGTCTTCGCGGTATATGTAAGTGTGTTTGGTAGCTGATAGCTATACGAATGATGTACCAGGGGCGATTTTGAATTGTGCAGGATACGAATTGTACATTTAGTACATAGACACAGTATGCAGTGATATATTGCTGGGTTGGAGATCGGTTTCACGTTCTAATATTAAAGTTCCTGTCCTCAGTAGCAGAGCAGTGTAATTGAGTAAGTCTTTCCGTGTTTGACGATCTGTGGGCTACTTTGCAGGGTTTAATTGTTGGTGCAATATGGTGATCTGTACGAAATAGTTCTTTGCCGCTGATAGTCTCATCTGCAGAAAGAAAAAAAAAAGATGAATGGCATCAGTAATTTGGCGAGTAAATTCAAGAAGAGCCAATCATACGGCTCCAGTCATTCACATGATATCCCTTGTGCCGGGATGTAAGAGCCTCTACATCGTGGTGACAATGTTTGTGTTTTGGAGATGTTTGTTGAAAACAGGACTTAACGATTTCCAGGAAGGGTAACACGTTATGAACAGGGTGCTATGTTAGGTCCATCAGGAGGATTGCATTCGGGGTTATTCTGCGTTATTTTCGTAAACAGGTTCTGTTAGGACAAGAATTTCCATGCAGACGAGCTGAGACATCACGAAAGCTCTTACAAAAGCCGCCGTTAACTATTTCTGGGACACTATACAATTTCCGAGAGGTCAATTTGGCTCTTATTTTACATAGCCATGTGACATCAGTATAACACTGAGACTCTTTTAGATTGTGAGCCTCATGTGGACAGTTAGGAACAGGTCTTAGGGTGTGCAATACATGATTTCGACTGTTGACGATTAGTGTGTTTGCAGAGCCTTTTAAATGCATTATTTTGACAATTTACACGTTGTTTGCATGTCTGCACATCAGTAGTTTGCAGGTCTGTAGACTATTTACTGTGACCTCAAGCACGCCAGGGTGAGTGTTTCGTAGCAGTGTTATAAATAAAGCGCAATCTGTCCCTAAATAAATTGTATGCGTTATTTCGGCAGTTTATAATTAGTGAGTGGGTCTGTACATCAGCGTACTGCATTATTTCGGTGATTTACGAGTAGTATGGAGTTGGTAGGCTGTGAATTGCGACCCCAAGCATGTCACAGAATGTGTTTTGTTTCAGTGTAATAAATAAACTATGTGAAATCCGTCCCTAAATTAATTGTTCCAAAAGAAAGTACACTCCTTCCTCTCTCCAGCAGAACAGCACAGGCTGAGCCATTTTCCCACCATTTTTCCCCCAGACCGCCATGGGATGTTAGCACACTCTGGTGGCAGTACTGTGTACTAGGTCAGTTGGACTCCACAGCTCATGATGGACACAGTGGATGAAGCTACTGTCTCTAATTGTTTAAATAGACTGAAAATGAAGACTTGGGTCTGTCCTATCCACCAGCCCAGCGCAGGCTGAGTCCTTTTCCTGCAATTTTTCCTCCCCAGACCGCCATCTTGGATTATGTCACTGAAGGGAAGGCATTAGTTATATGTGGTGACTTCAATATAAATTTTGTATATGATGGTGCAAGAAAAAGAATGTTGGTAGATTTCCTAAATTAACATGATCTGATACAGACTGTGATTACCCCTACTACGGTGCAGGGGAACAGTAGCACAGCCATAGACAATATTTTTATTCATTCTTCATTACTCGATGGGCATTCTGTTAATAAAAGCGTGAATGGCCTTTCAGACCATGATGCACAAATTTTAACACTAAAATGCTTTTGTACTGAAACAAATGTCATATTTAATTACAAACTATGTAGGAATGTTAATCCAACAGCTACAGAGTTTTTTAAACCTTGTCAAGGAACAAGAGTGGCAGGATGTTTACAGTGCCGATAACACTGATGAGACATACAATGCTTTCCTTAACACATTTATCATGCTCTTGGAGAGTTGGTTTCCATTAGAACATTCTAAACGGGGTACTAGTAGTAATAGGCAGCCCAAGTGGCTGACTAGTGGGATAAGGATATCTTGTAGAACAAAACGGGAATTATATCAAAATGTTAAAAGTAGTCACAATCAAGCTACAGTAGCCCATTAAAAACAATATTGTAAGGTGCTTAAAAATGTTATTCCAAAGGCAAAGAGTATGTGGTACGCAAATAGAATAGCTAATTCACAGGATAAAATTGAAACCATATGCTCATTTGTGAAGAGTGTCTGCTCAGCAGCACAAGGTTGACGATATAAAGTCAGTTTGCAATAAAAATATTTGTTACCGATAAATCAGATATTTGTACAGTATTTAACAATCATTTTCTGTGCTTTGGTGGTGAATTAAATAAAAATTTAATTTCTACTGGAAATCATAACTTTCTTGGCAAATGCCTTTCCGAGACTGATGTCTGAATTACTCCTCTGTGATACAAACGAGAGAGACTGAGTTAATAATTACGTCACTGTAGACTAAGGACACTCATGGTTATGATGGAGTGTCCAGCAGAATATTAAAGTACTGTGCTGCATATGTTAGCCCTGAATTTAGCCAAATTTGTAATTTTTCCTTTAGGAATGGTCAGTTTCCTAAGCGATTAAAGTACCCAGTAGTAAAGCTGCTTTATAAAAGGGGAGAAAAGGATAAAGCAGATAATTTTAGACTTATTTGTATGCCATCAGTGTTTGCTAAAATTATTGAAAAGGCTGTGTATGTAACGATAATTGATCATTTTATATCACACGACTTGCTGTAAAATGTACAGTTCAGCTTTAAAAGTCGTTTAACATATGAAAATGTTATATTCTCTTTTCTATGTGAGATACTGGATGGGTTAAACAAAAGATTTAGAACGCTAGGTATATTTTTTGATTTAACTAAGGCATTTGATTGTGTTGATCACTTAATATTGCTCCAGGAGTTGGACCATTACGGAATATGGGGAGTAGCTCCCAATTGGTTCACCTCTTACTTTAGCAACAAGCAGAAAAAGGTCTGTGTGGGGTACTGTGAAGTGGGGGGGGGGGGGGGCGGCGCCACAGGATCAGTGTTTGGGCCACTCCTGTTCCTTATTTATATAAATGATATGCCCTCTAGTATTATGGGTAACTCTAAAATATTTCTGTTCGCTGATGACACTAGCCTGGTGGCAAAGGAAGTTATGTGCTACATTGGCTCGGTTTCAAATAGTGCAGTACATGACCTAAGTTCATGACTTGTAGAAAATAAACTAACGCTAAGTAACAGTAAGACTCAGTTTTTGGTTTCTAACCCACAATTCAATAAAACCAGACATTTTAATTTCACAGAAAGGGCATATGATTCGTGAAAGGCCGCCCGAAGTGGCCGTGCGGTTAAAGGCGCTGCAGTCTGGAACCGCAAGACCGCTACGGTCGCAGGTTCGAATCCTGCCTCGGGCATGGATGTTTGTGATGTCCTTAGGTTAGTTAGGTTTAAGTAGTTCTAAGTTATAGGGGACTAATGACCTCAGCAGTTGAGTCCCATGGTGCTCAGAGCCATTTGAACCATTTTTGATTCGTGAAACTGAACAGTCCAGATATCTAGGTGTTCAGATAGATAGCAAGCTGTCGTGGAAAGCCCAGATTCAGGATCATATTCAGAGACTTAATACTGCCATTTTTACTATTCGAACGGTATCAGAAGTGAGTGATTGTTCAACACGAAAATTAGTCTACTTTGCGTATTTTCATTCGCTTATTTCGTATGGTATTATATTTTGGGGTAACTCTTCCCATTCTTAAAGGATATTTTTTGGCTCGGAAACAGTCAGTGTGGGCAATAAGTGGTGTATGTTCATGAAACTCTTGTCGACCTCTGTTCACAAGTCTGGGTATTCTGACATTGGCCTCTTAATTTATATATATTCCTTACTCTCATTCCTTGTTAACAATATTAGCTTGTTCCCAAGAGTAAGCAGCTTTCACTCGGTTAATACTCGGCAGAAATCAAACCTGCATTTGGATCGGACTTCCTTAACTCTTGTGCAGAAAGGTGTGCAGTATAATGCTGCATCCATTTTCAATAAGCTACCACTTGAATTCAAGAATCTTAGCAGTAATTCATGCTCTTTCAAATCGAAACTAAAGAGTTTCCTCATGGGTCACTCCTTCTATTCTGTTGAGGAGTTCCTTGAAAAATTAAACTGATTCTTGTTATGTTGTTGATTGTGTTTGCTTAAACTTAGGCACTGACTTTTTTGGGCTCATAAACGTTTATTTTTATGTTATAACTTTTACGTTGTAATTTCATGTACTAAAACGGTTCTTTTAGAAACACGTTTGGTCCTCAATTTGGTCCTACAGAGCTTGACATAAATAAATAAAAAGGATGACACTGCCCTCTGGTGACAGTACTGTGTACTGGGTCAGTTGGACTCCGGACTCCATGGTGAAGACTCTGGATTGAGCTACTGTATGAGTATTGAAATAAACACTGCCTGCAAAATAGACTTATGTCCATCCTATCCAGCACAGGCTGAGTGCTTTTGCCAGAAATTCCTAGGAAGATGTGGCAGTCAGATGACTTATGTTAGTGGAGGTAGCTGTGGTGTTTTGCATTCGGGAGGAGAGGAGAGTTAGGTTACTGGAGGTAGCTCAATTGACCTGTTTTCCAGCCAAAATTTGAACTTCTCGCCAAGACATCATTGCGACGTTGCCATATCTATCGCCGCCATCTTGGATCCGCCATCTTGAATAAATTTGGTAACTATAAGGGGGTTAGTCTGTGTTGTTGCCCTGGATGATGATTACACGAATATTTTGACAGGATTTGTAAGTGGTGGGTCCTTGAGGTATGGCAATACATGAACACGAGTAGTACGTTTAAACAGTTTTATTAACAAAGGCTGATTATAAAACACGCACGCTACGTTCACCCATCATCACTGTGTCTGACATCCTAACACTGGCTAATTATGGTCATATCAAAAGGCTCCATGGTGAGCTAAGAAAAGATGCATATTCGCGCCCGAGGCCGCGCTAGTTAATACTGCCCACTGCGGATGGCGGCCAGTCGCATACTCTCCGTCACAGTGCTGCTGGACACGTGTCTACTGACAAAGTGAATCGTCAGCATTCCAGACAGGTCAGCCGGCGAGCGCGTGTTAACACACCGTACCACTGTGCGCAATCAGTTGACCCTTACATCACTCTCCCCAGAGACAAAGAGCAACCATAGGTGGCTCAAAACGACCTCCTGGGCGTTATGAATTTATTTCGCCATTTGTGGCATCAAAAGGCATTGCAACATGTATTTCATTTGCAGACACAGTAACGTTCAGTACAGAGAAGCGTGCCTTAAAGATGAATTTCATACATGACAAATGACAAAGACAAATTAATAAAAGCAATAAAACGCAATACTGACAATCAAGTAAGCATTATCATTATTGGAGGAATCGAAGGACTTAATTCTATTTGCTGCTCAATGAAATTTAACCCATTATTTGAAGAGATTACATTTTGATGGATGTCCTTAATCAAATTATTGTCTTTAGAAAAACTTGATAAGGAATGCTTTCCATATGTTAATATGTATGAATCATTGTAATAAGCAGATAACATACTAGTTAATGGAAAATGTCCAGTTGCATGAAATCTAGTTGGCAACACACTAGGCATATCAAATAGTTCACATGATAAATCACAATATGTGGCATTAAAGATTAATCCACTATTGTTCAATTTTAGTGTAAAGGTTAGCTCAGGTGTATCATAGTTTTTACATGTAAATGTGACATCAAGGGTGGAGTTAAATGAGGAAGTTATACTTTCAGAACATCTTTTAAGAAATAGATAATAAAGATGTGTTAAAATTTTAGGGCAATCATCTCTTGGGGTATGATTCATAAAAAATTCTTTCTCACAGCTGTACACTCTACTGTCTAAGAATACTGCCGCTTCAGGGCAAATTAACTTACGAGGTGTGGCTAGAAAAAAACCGGACTAGTACTGGTGAAACAATAAAACGAATGCAATAAGGCTGAAAGTCGCGTGGCCTGTCACGTGACTCTCGCTCCGCCTACTGCTCGAGTTTCATCTGCCTCCTGCACTCAGTCTGCCCGTGGCGTCTGTTTTAAGTAGTTGACGTTTTGTCTGTGCGTCGGAAAATGTTGAGTGTACAGAAAGAACAGCGTGTTAACATCAAATTTTGTTTCAAACTAGGAAAATCTGCAAGTGAAATGTTTGTAATGTTACAACAAGTGTACGGCGATGATTGTTTATCGCGAACACAAGTGTTTGAGTGGTTTAAACGATTTAAAGATGGCCGCGAAGACACCAGTGATGACACTCGCACTGGCAGACCATTGTCAGCAAAAACTGATGCAAACATTGAAAAAATCGGTAAACTTGTTCGACAAGATCGCCGTTTAACAATCAGAGCAGTGTCTGAGTTAACAGGAGTTGACAAGGAAAGTGTCGAACAAGTTTACCGATTTTTTCAATGTTTGCATCAGTTTTTGCTGACAATGGTCTGCCAGTGCGAGTGTCATCACTGGTGTCTTCGCGGCCATCTTTAAATCGTTTAAACCACTCAAACACTTGTGTTCGCGATAAACAATCATCGCCGTACACTTGTTGTAACATTACAAACGTTTCACTTGCAGATTTTCCTAGTTTGAAACAAAATTTGATGTTAACACGCTGTTCTTTCTGTACACTCAACATTTTCCGACGCACAGACAAAACGTCAACTACTTAAAACAGACGCCACGGGCAGACTGAGTGCAGGAGGCAGATGAAACTCGAGCAGCAGGCGGAGCGAGAGTCACGTGACAGGCCACGCGACTTTCAGCCTTATTGCATTCGTTTTATTGTTTCACCAGTACTAGTCCGGTTTTTTTCTAGCCACACCTCGTATAACTACGTTTACACATATGCAAATCATTTCCGTTTAGGGGCATAAAATATCTTCGATCCTTGCTTATCAGTACATAATCATTCACTATGTACTTTATATGAATTCCTGCCTGTCTCCATTTCACAGGGCAGGTATAAATCTTATACATCTCAAAATTATGCTTTGATCTAGCAATGGAAATAGAACCAATAACAGCTAGTTCATATTCAGTCATTAAGGAGTGTGTGGTGGTTAGCTTATAGTAAGCATATAAACTGTAAGAGTTAACAGGGTAAATCATGGTATATGTTGCATCTAGCTTTAGTTCAATTGATCTGTTAAAAATTGTTCTGGATGTAGTAGTGGACTGCTCAATCATTTGAACTACTTTCTAAGGCTGTTCTGAAGTTAAGGGCATCAATTCTAGCATTTGATAAACTATCAGTAATCGGTAACAAATGAGTGTTGAAATCTAAGTGTGCACTCGCAGCATTTAATCCTTGGAATCGTTCTTGGATATTTGCGTTCGTTTCATTACGAAGTATGTGGAAATGTGGGATAAATTCCTTTACAATCTGTTCAATGAAAACTGTGTGCTTAGTAATGGTTCTTTGCATATTCTTTAATACGATAATTTCATTAGAGAGGTTAATTGAATCTGTACTGGACTGTTGTTCAAGAGCTGATACTTTGCCATTAACTTCCAGTAGATCTCGACTAGTTCAGTACGAAGGATACTCCCTCCAAAATCAAACCAGGCTCGTTTATGCCTTATTAAAGTTTTATATGGCAAAAGCTTTAAAAACAGTAAATCTCTTGTTCATAATTAGCAAATGTAGACTCTACCTGCATTTTGGCTGTGATCCAGTTATTATACCAAGATGTATCCATTTCCAAAATTGTATCATTACCCTTAACAGAACGAATTAGGTCAATTTGCTTCTTTACAGAATTGAGCTGTTGTTAGATTTCACTCAGATTGTATTTGAGGACAAGGTTTGTATTTTTTGTTGAAACTACCGTGCCTGATCGTGGTTCAAACAAAACACCTGTACTCTGTGGTACTATTACCACAGCATTAGTAGAATACGCTATCATAGCAAGCATTAGAATAAAAATGAACTTGGTTGATTAGTTCTAAATACTAGAGTTAACAATGAACATAAAATAAATGAGTTTCTTGGGTTAACCTGTGGTATAAAAGGTTTACATTTACTTGCGCAATAGCTTCAATACTAAATTTTCACAATGTAATTATTCCTCCTTTCTATATAATTATGTAGCTCTAAATTCGTTCGAGCAATCAATCATTAATGATAGGAAACACAGTCATAGCTCAGTAACTCAAAATGATCCTGAAATTTTACTTGTTAGAATGAAATCAGGCGATGATTCTTCTTCTCTGCAGGCTCGTGCTTTGCGGCAGTCTGCTAATCTGTACAAATAAAATGCCTCGTAATTTTGGGAGCGTTGTATAATCAGTCGGGAAACCTCATATCAAGCGGATATTTGGCTTTGATGAAGTTTAACCTTCCGAAGAAGTAATGGAGCTCTTGGATTATTAAATGCAGTTCGTATCCAGTCTTTCGGAAGTTCCCTTCTGATTAACAACTACGCAATATATCGATAAATATCATTAATTCGCAAATTTCAGATACACACCTTTTATTTGAAGGAGCAATCTATATATATTTCCTTTTTAATCGTACAGTTCGTATCAGTTATCTTCTGTGATAAATCTCAATAATCAGATTACAGTTCTTCCAAACCAAGCTCAGGCTAATCCGCACGAAGGCAATCTCGGAAGCTCCCTTTCCTTTTTTTTTCTTTAACAACCACCAGAGAGAGTACTACAAAGAATACTTATGCGCTCATGGCATAGCTATTGTATGAACTACTTTTCGCATGGATTCTGCGAGTATGAAGATAGAAAATTAGTAAACGTGATTCAAGGGTAGAATTGTATCAGAATAATTCATCGAATATAAAGAGATATTACAATTGCCCCTCGCAGCGAGCAAAGTTAATGATAATACACTTTGCGAGCTAACAGAAAAAATTTGTTGGGTTGTTTATTCAAAAGAGGAATATTTTGAATTAGTAGAATTTTGCTATAGAGAGTATGGGTAACATGTTAAGACAATAAGTTACGAGAATACCTAAGCTGTAGCTTTTACATGTACCGGGGTATACCCGCATCCCGAGTACATAACCAGGGAAGATGTAGATTGGTGTAATTACGAAAAAGGTCTACCCATTTGGGAACTGGCCTTCACAGGGAAACCCTGGAAAACCCAGAAGAATAGACCCCAGCTCAGGTATTAAAGAAGATAGGAAAGCCTAAATCCAGTAATTTTGAAATATATAGAAGCTCCATAGATTAGAACTAAGGAAAAGTGCCTCATAGCCAAAAAACAATTTTACAATATTGCTCAAAAAAAAATTTCAAAATTCTTCTTTCGACGATGTAGCCGGCGATCTCGTTGTGAAGTCGATGGAACAGGAACACTGGGTACGGACACCGGGTAGGCGACGTACAGCATTTGGTGGAGGCGGCACGGACGACAGGCGATGGCTTATGGTACAGGATAGAAGCTGGTAACGTGCCGTAGAAACAGGAAGATGATCTCAGGAACAGATGGTCAGGGACGTGAACATGAAACAGGTTTAAAGTGGAATAAGAAAAGGTTCTGACTGAATAAATCCCTTGAAGAGAGTGGATTAAGGCAACTAAGTCCATATTTCATCGTTGAACTCAAAATCGGAGTGGATTCTTATATTCTTCCATCTGTACTACACTGGAACATCCATCAGTCCTGACAATCGCGAATTTTTTTGTAGTCCTCAATACCAAAGTTGTTTTGCATTACAACTGCTGATTGTCCAAAACATTGCCAAATAGACTGTGGGCATTTAAATTTTGTTGTAGCTCATATCTAATGTATTCCCCTCAAAAAATTTTTTAATCTAATCTTCGTTTTGTTATAGTGCAGGTGGAAGTAGAGCACTGAATCTGTCCGAGGTTTGCTTTCAATTACGAAATTATGGATAAAATTTAAGTTTACACCTGATGAAAAATTTTAAACATAGGCATATGACACTGACCTCACAAAAGGAATAATTTGAAAAATTTTCATTATTCTTATAATTAATTGATTTATCGATCCACTTGCAAATAAATATCATTAATGATGACGTATGTTCATTTAACAAATCATCCAATCGCAGAATCTTCTTCATCCTCTCATGATCATTTATGGAAATTTATTTCAACAATTATGTCCATAATATGAAACACACAAACTGCTATTCTTAAAAAGTTAATTAAAATTCTTAAATTAATTCTCCTGGTGGAGAAGGCATAATGAAAAATCTAAAAATTATAATAATTTTCTCTCGTGCAACCAGAGTGTTTCTTCAATTCTTTGCAACAGTGACATTATCGACTGTTGCTTCATTTTACAGTTCATTTGTTTTCTTGCGTGAACAGCGCACATCATACTCACAGCGTATTTACCTACATATCCCACACTGTTCAAGTTTCACACGCAATTCTCACATAAGTGCCGTGTCTTGAGGAAATATAGATGCACTTTCATTGTATATCACTGTGGCTTCTGCTCATAGTCCACACTTAGAAACACTAGTAATTAACAAATTCTTCTACCTATCTAAAAATTTTTGTGCTAAACTATCACAGGAGTAATCTCACTGTCTCTTTACCTATCACAGGAGTAATCTCACTGTCTATTAACCTACCACAGGAGTAATCTCACTGTCTCTTAACCTCTAGACAACATAAACTTCTTGATATTTATATACACATTCGACTCATAGTCAAATTCCACTCTAAATTCTTCTCCATATTTGGTATCACAGATCTACGATCCTTCAAAAAATTTCTTAATATCATTATGCGGGAATAATCCCTTTATTCTTTTCGATTCGGGATATGCCAACAAGTATGATCCAGGATTTGGTATATTTATTATAACATATGGTCCGGTATAAATAAGATTCCAT
Organism: Schistocerca nitens; assembly: GCF_023898315.1. Lineage (NCBI taxonomy): Eukaryota > Metazoa > Arthropoda > Insecta > Orthoptera > Acrididae > Schistocerca > Schistocerca nitens. Next base: position 922,043,065 of record NC_064617.1, on the reverse strand, counting down.
TTCTTTATGTTCTTCATCAGTTTCGAGGAATGGATGTGTCGCCTCAATAAAACCTTTTCTCCAATATGAAACGTCTGAATCCGGTGAATCCGTTTGTCATATGTCAATTTCCGTTGCATTGCCTTTTTAGTTAAATTGACAAGTGCGAGTCGAATCTTTTCCTCCCATTTTAAATTCTGGTCTTCATACTTTGGCAGATGGTTTATCCAGAAGTTCTTTTCAATCCTACTAAACATAAGCTCTGTTGGAGTAAAGTTAGTTGAGGTATGTATCAGATTATTAAATATTTGTTCAAATTCTGACAAATAATCAGCTCATGATGTTTCTTTACTGTGACAGTATGTACGCATACATCGGTTTAATTCTCAGAAAACTCGTTCTATTGGACTACCTTGTGGATGGTAACACGATGTCAAAATTTGTCGAATACCAAGTTGTGTTAATGTTTGCTTCCATTTAAATCCAGTAAAAATTCTGGCATTATCTGTAATTATGGATTTTGGTAAACATACATGCGGAAGATAGTCACGCACCAATCTCACTACAACAGCTCTGGCAGTAGCACACTTTAATGGATATAGTTTTACATATTTTGTAAACACGTCAAAGAATCCAACAACGAATTTGACTCCTCCTCTTGATCGTGGGAGAGGGCCGCAGATATCACACGAAATTAAAGCCCTTGGCTCTCGTGGAATAATTGAATGCAGAACATGCTTACTACCTCTATTATCCGGTTTTGCCTTTTGACAGAGTAAACAGTTTTGTATTGTTTGGTGCACTTTTCTCCGAATATTCGGAAAATAACAGTATGCTCCTATTTTATTAGCACATTTAATTACACCAAAATGTCCCCATGATAAGTGGGTAAACCAAATTAATTTTTCCTCATATTCCTCCGGGATACATACACACCACCGTGGGAGGTTGTCCTTCCCACATCTGAAGAATAATACTCCATTTACTAATTTATAATGATCTGAACTAGCCCTTGAATTTTGTTGTTCCTTTAGCTGAATTATCTTCTTCCATCGAGGGTCTTTTCGTTGTAAATTTCCCATATCTCTACAAAGATGTACATAATAAGTCTTGTAGATATTGTCCTGCAACAGTAATACTGGAAAATCCGAAGTATTTACTGATTCTATTTCCGGCGTTAAACCTTCTGGGGATCTTGACAGTGCATCCACAATAATATTTTCTTTGCCAGACACATCAATAATTTTAAATTGGTACTGTTGTAGTGTCATTGTCCAACATGACAGTCTAGGATGTAATAATTTACATGTTTGCAAAAAGGTTAGTGATTAATGGTCACAATACACAATCGTTTTCGAACCATATAAATAATAGTTAAACTTCTTGAATGCCCAGATAACCGCAAGTGCTTCAAGTTCTGTGGTCATATAGGCTCTTTCACAGGGCGATAACACCCGACTAGCAAATACTATCGGACAGAATGTTGGTACCCCTTTTACAGGGTGTTTCAAAAATGACCGGTATATTTGAAACGGCAATAGAAACTAAACGAGCAGCGATAGAAATACACCGTTTGTTGCAATATGCTTGGGATAACAGTACATTTTCAGGCGGACAAACTTTCGAAATTACAGTAGTTACAATTTTCAACAACAGATGGCGCTGCAAGTGATGTGAAAGATATAGAACACAACGCAGTCTGTGGGTGCGCCATTCTGTACGTCGTCTTTCTGCTGTAAGCGTGTGCTGTTCACAACGTGCAAGTGTGCTGTAGACAACATGGTTTATTCCTTAGAACAGAGGATTTTTCTGGTGTTGGAATTCCACCGCCTAGAACACAGTGTTGTTGCAACAAGACGAAGTTTTCAGCGGAGGTTTAATGTAACCAAAGGACCGAAAAGCGATACAATAAAGGATCTGTTTGAAAAATTTCAACGGACTGGGAACGTGACGGATGAACGTGCTGGAAAGGTAGGGCGACCGCGTACGGCAAACACAGAGGGCAACGCGCAGTTAGTGCAGCAGGTGATCCAACAGCGGCCTCGGGTTTCCGTTCGCCGTGTTGCAGCTGCGGTCCAAATGACGCCAACGTCCACGTATCGTCTCATGCGCCAGAGTTAACACCTCTATCCATATAAAATTCAAACGCGGCAACCCCTCAGCGCCGCTACCATTGCTGCACGAGAGACATTCGCTAACGATATAGTGCACAGGATTGATGACGGCGATATGCATGTGGGCAGCATTTGGTTTACTGACGAAGCTTATTTTTACCTGGACGGCTTCGTCAATAAACAGAACTGGCGCATATGGGGAACCGTAAAGCCCCATGTTGCAGTCCCATCATCCCTGCATCCTCAAAAAGTACTGGTCTGGGCCGCCATTTCTTCCAAAGGAATCATTGGTCCATTTTTCAGATCCGAAACGATTGATTACTGCATCACGCTATCTGGACATTCTTCGTGAATTTGTGGCGGTACAAACTGCCTTAGACGACACTGCGAACACCTCGTGGTTTATGCAAGATGGTGCCCGGCCACATCGCATGGCCGACGTCTTTAATTTCCTGAATGAATATTTCGATGATCGTGTGATTGCTTTGGGCTATCCGAAACATACAGGAGGCGGCGTGGATTGGCCTCCCTATTGGCCAGACATGAACCCCTGTGACTTCTTTCTGTGGGGACACATGAAAGACCAGGTGTACCGCCAGAATCCAGAAACAATTGAACAGCTGAAGCAGTACATCTCACCTGCATGTGAAGCCATTCCGCCAGACACGTTGTCAAAGGTTTCGGGTAATTTCATTCAGAGACTACGCCATATTATTGCTACGCATGGTGGATATGTGGAAAATATCGTACTATAGAGTTTCCAGACCGCAGCGCCATCTGTTGTTGAAAATTGTAACTACTGTGATTTCGAAAGTTTGTCTGCCTGAAAATGTACTGTTGTCCCAAGCATATTGCAACAAACGGTGTATTTCTATCGCTGCTCGTTTAGTTTTTATTGCCGTTTCAAATATACCGGTCATTTTTGAAACACCCTGTATTTTCCTTATTTGGAAGAGACAAGCACCTAATCCAACATCCGATGAATCCGTGGACAGACAGAACTCACAATTCATATCAGGGTTATATAATAAGGATGCGTTAATGAGTTGGTCTTTAATGTCTCGAAAAGCTTGTTCACATTCTTCAGTCCGTTGCCATGGCACATCCTTCCGTAGAAGCCGGTTTAATGCCTCAGAATTCATGGCTTGAGTCTTTATGAAACGACGGAAGAACGATGCCATACCTATAAATCCCTTCAGCTGTCTTTTATTCCGTGGTGATGGAAAATTTCGAATTGCACTTATCTTCTTCTCGGTAGGCAGGATACCTTTCGCATCTATCATATGTCCTAATAACTTAATTTGTGGTAAAGCAAAATGAGACTTTTGTAAGTTAACTGTAATTCCGGTTTTCTTGAAAACAGCAAAAATCCTTTCCAAAATATGCAAATGCTCTTCCCATGTTTTCGTGGCTATTAATAAGTCGTCAACAAACACAGTTATACGACTACGCAATTCTGGTCCAATAACATAATCCAACGCTGAAATAAATATTCCGGCACTAACATTAAGTCCGAACCGGACAACTCTAAATTGGTAACTTCTCCCAGCATAGATAAATGCGGTATATTTCCTAGATTCTTCATCCATTTGGACCTGCCAGTACAAACTTCTCAAATCAACACTAGTTAAGTACGAAACATCCTGGAAATTTTGAATTAATTCATCTATATTTTCCGGATGAGTTCTTACAGGTACTATTATTTTATTAATCTCTCTCGCATCCAGAACTAATCTAACGTTACCTCCAGGTTTTGGGACGACTAAGAGCGGAGAACAATATGGACTAGTTGATGGCTCAATCAAGTTCCATTCTAACATTCTATTTATCTCCCTTTGAACGGATTGTTTTAAACGCCAGGGGATCGGATAGTGCGTGTAACAGTAAATCTGATGTGGCTTCACTTGTAGGTGACAAATATACCCTTTAATAATTCCTGGTTTCTCATCAAAAATCTCTTCATATGCCTCTAACAAATAATGAAGCTGCTGCCTTTGTTCTTCGATAAGCTGATTTGATTCACTAGCTTTTATCATTGTTGTTTGGTTAAAGTCCTCCTGTTGTATCAAATCCTTTGAAAGCTCCTTCCAACGACCGTTTGTAGTGTCAATTAATTGAATTATGGCACCGCGACAATATTTCTCATGCACCGTTTCCTTTCTATTTAAATCCAGTGCTATCTCTTCTCCATTTTATCTAAATTTAACTATTCCTTCCAGAAAATCTATCTGACAATCGTACTCCTGCATACTCCCAATACCAAGAATACAGTCCACAAATAACTTCTCCACTACAAGGAACGTGCATTTTATCGCTACATTTCCCATTTTCATCTCTAATTGTGTTTGTATTTTGACATTGGGAGAGCGTGCTCCGACAGCTCCGATGATTTTGCAGTTCTGTACTGGCAAAATTGGTACCTTCTTCCTCCTAAGAATTCTCCGAAAAAGAGCGCCTGAGATGACATTGGCGGAAGCGGCGGTGTCTAATATCACATTCGTTGGAACTTCCTCTATTTCAACAAATACTTCCGATACCGGAACACTCGATCTGTCATTATGACACGTTATTAAATCCTTTGTTAACTCTTCAGTCAAGAGCTCACCATCATTATATCTTAACAATTGTAATTTTACAGTTTTGCCCCTAACAGATCCCCTGACCGCTCCTCCGGGGCACGATGCGGTCATGTTTAGTTTGACTGATTGTTGGTATGATTGGTATTTGTCTCTTCAGTTACTTCAGTGATTATCGGTTGTTGTGGTGAATTCTGTCTATGTTGTCTTGCTTGATTGGTGTAATTATTGTTGTTGTTCTGCTGGTGTTGGTAGAACTGTCCTGTGTTGCCATACATTGGATTATATCGATTGAAATTCCTACTGTTCCTAAAATAGCCCCTCGCTGCACCATTACTAAAGTTTCCATTATGGTAATAATTATTGTTTGCATTTTGTCCATTGCTAAGTCTCCTCGGAGAGTGTAGTTGGTTATCATTATTGTTACTGCTACCATTACTGCCATTCCCACTCGAGTTGCAGCTCGGATTCGCTTCTACTGCTCTTCTTTGATATGACATTTCTCTTGCCCTTTTATTGTCCTCCTCAATTATATCAATACGATCAAGCGTAGTCATAAATGAGTCTATATCCTTATCATTTATATATAACAGCTGATTCCTTATACTGGTGGGTAGTCTGGACTTGAGTATTCTAAGTATATCCGGCAAAGGAATCGGTACATCCCAATACAAAGATTTATTAATGTATTTCTCAAAATATCTCTTTAGAGGTCCTCTAGAAAATGAGAAAGGCTCAGGATATAATACTTCCTGCCTAAGTCTTTCTTATACTCCAGCAGACCAATATTTTGCAAGAAAAGCCTGCTCAAATTCTTTGTAACATTTACAAGAAGATGTTTGTTCGGGTGCCCACAATGCTCCTGTTCCTTGTATATATCCAGATACAAAACTAATCTTTTGCCATTCTGTCTAAGATCGTGGAAATAGACCTCTGAAACTTCGAATAAAGACTACAGGATGAACATTCCTTTTGTCAGGGTTAAAGATTTGAAATTGTCACTGTTTAATCATCTTTTCCTCAACGGTACTACGATTCCAAAAATCATCCTGTTCGTACTCTTCCCTGTGGCTATCCGTTATATCGAATCTAACTTGTGACGTTCCAGTTCTGTCTACATCCGATCTTGACGTGGACGGAATTTCACTCGCAGATTGAGAATGTTGTTTCCTACTTCTCGCTGTTTCTAAATCCTCCTGCGAGAGATTTAGTGATCTTTCGATATTTTCTTTCCAACGCGAGAATTCTTCGCCAAGTTGTTCTCGAACTTCCTTTAACCCTTTGTTGAAAAAATTCTCCTCAGAAATCTCTGAAATTGACTGTAAAGCTACTTTCACAGTTTCTTCTATGGTTTCCGAAGGAAAATTTTGCCGCTCTAATGTCATTTCTGAAAACTTTCCCGCAAGTACATTCATTCTATGTTCCACTGTCTCCTGTTTTTCCTTCACTTCGTCAAATTGCTTCTTTAGATTATCTTGGGATTCTATAATTTCTGGTATCATAGCTACGGAACACTGTATGTCCTCTTGAGCTTGTATTACTTGAGGAAACAGTTCTACTTGTTTTTGTATCGTGTCAATTTTGACGGATACATATTCGGTTAGTTCCGCTTTTAATTTACTATTGTTTTCTTGGCATTGTTGGCGGACCTGCTCAATTCGAGCAATAAGATTCTGTTCGGTCCTTTCTGCCTGTTCCTTTATTTCCTGTGTCTGGGTATTTAATCTCTGATCTAATTCGGTAAAGGTTGCTCTTAACTGATTTTGTAATTCTGTTTGATTTTCGGCTAGTTGATTTTGGAGTTAATTTTGTATAACGGATAAGTCTCGTTTTACCTCCGCTTGGCCTTCGGCTAATAGAGACAACTGTTGCATAATAACAACTAATGTGTCAACTACAGTCTGATCAGCTGTTGTATGAATGTTTTCTGAACCAGCGGGATTATTTATATTGCTACCGCTAGCCACAACAGTCTCAGAATTGCTATCCGTGGCCTCTGCTCCTGCGCAAACAGCTGAAGGCTGTTGCACGTCTCGTTGCTGATTCAATGACATTTTAAATGCCGCTCTAGTCAATACCATTAAAGAACTGTCAATATCAAATCACTAAATACAGTTTCAAATTTACTGTCGTAGACACACTTAACTTTCAAATTACTTCACTGATGGTATAAAGTTCAATGTCCAGATACGAAAATCACACAATATACAGTTCTACAATCTAACTAAGTACTATCTGGAAAAAAGTTCTTTCTAAATTGATTTCAAACTATTTTAACTACAGGATAAAAAAATTAGATTTCTCTGGCCTTGTTCTGTAGTCTCGGTGTTGTCCAATAGTTGAAATCGTTTCTTGGTATCAGCAATCTTTTACTATGGGCACCGAATCTCTCTTCAGATTAGTTACCTCTCATTCTCGTTGGTTTTCATGAAACAAAAAATACATATATTATATAACAATCCAAGAGAGTCCTGTCACACTGGCGCCACTGTAATTTTTTTCCTTCTTTTCTACGTAATTCTGCAGCTCTCAATTCGTTCGAGCAATCAATCATTAATGATAGGAAACACAGTCATAGCTCAGACACTCAAAATGATTCTGAAATTTTACTTGTTAGAATGAAATCAGGCGATGATTCTTCTTCTCTGCAGGCTCGTGCTTTGCGGCAGTCTGCTAATCTGTACAAATAAAGTGCCTCGTAATTTTGGGAGCGTTGTATAATCAGTCGGGAAACCTCATATCAAGCGGATATTTGGCTTTGATGAAGTTTAACCTTCCGAAGAAGTAATGGAGCTCTTGGATTATTAAATGCAGTTCGTATCCAGTCTTTCGGAAGTTCCCTTCTGATTAACAACTACGCAATATATCGATAAATATCATTAATTCGCAAATTTCAAATACACACCTTGTATTTGAAGGAGCAATCTATATATATTTCCTTTTTAATCGTACAGTTCGTATCAGTTATCTTCTGTGATAAATCTCAATAATCAGATTACAGTTCTTCCAAACCAAGCTCAGCCTAATCCGCACGAAGACAATCTCGGAAGCTCCCTTTCCTTTTTTTTTTCTTTAACAACCACCAGAAAGAGTACTACAAAGAATACTTATGCGCTCATGGCATAGCTATTATATGAACTACTTTTCGCATGGATTCTGCGAGTATGAAGATAGAAAATTAGTAAACGTGATTCAAGGGTAGAATTGTATCAGAATAATTCATCGAATATAAAGAGATATTACAACAACTCGTTCACATAAGCACATGGCTGAAATAAACACACGCATTGCCCTCACACACTACACATATTTACGCAGACTGCAGGGGTGTCTGGAACAGGATCGCTCGGAAGGTGACGATGCCTCGTCCTTGAAGTCTGGACTGCGACCTCACGATTCTCGCTTCCTGGGTTTGAAAGCTGTAGGTCTGCCTCTCGGTCGGTCCTCGTCTTGCGATGCTACAGGAAGTCTACCCAGAAATGGCTTTACACGATTGACATGAACGACAATCGAACGAAAGGGCAGTTGGAACTTAAGAGTGACTGGCGACAACACCTCCAAGATTGGATATGGCCCTTTCCAAAACTTCTTAAACTTTTTGACTTGACTCTTCTTTAACACCACGTTGCTCCAACTCGATACTGTGGCACTGCTGCTTGGCGGTCGTGTTGCCTGCTTGCTGAAGAAAGGATTGATGATTCCGCTGTTTCACCCCCCTCCGTGCTTTCTTTAGCTTGCGTGCTAGATCCCTTACGTGTTCATTGCTGATTCCGGCAGTCGATCATGCAAAGTCCAAGGGTGAATGCATTCTTCTTCCATAGACGATCTCATATGGACTTAGGCCAGTTGAGTTGTGCATTTTGGCATTGTAACAACTTACCATGTACGGTAAACAGACATGACAATTGTGTTTGCTGCTCATGTAGCGGCTAACCATTTTAATAATTGTTCTGTGGACTCGCTCGACTCTTCCATTTCCTTCAGGGTGTGCTGGTGAAGTCCTTAACTGAGTTATTTGCATGAGCTTACAAGTCTAAGTAATTCACTCATAAAATTAGTTCCTTGATCACTAATTATACTTAATGGTGATCCAAACTTAAGAATCCATTCCCGGATGATGATTACACGAATATTTTGGCAGGATTTTTAAGCGGTGAGTCCTTGAGGTACGGCAATACGCGAACACGAGAAGTTTAAACAGTTTTATCAACAAAGGCGGATTATAAAACACGCGCGCTACGCGCACCCATCATCACTGTCTGGCATCCTAACATCGGCTAATTACGGTCGTATCGAAAGGCTCCACGGTGAGCTAAGAAAAGACATATTTCCGCCCGAGGCCGCGCTAGTTAATACTGCCCGCTGCGGACTACGGCCTGTCGCGTACTTTGTCGCAGTGCGGCCGGGGACCCGCGTCTACTGACCAAGAGAATAGTCAGCATTCCAGACAGGTCGGCTGGCGAGCGCGTGTTAACGCACCGTACGGCTGAGCGCAATCCGTAGACCCTTACAAAACAATGGACAGTCTGGTGATGCCTCTCTTGTTCTACTACTTACGGGAATTAGACTGTGAGCAGGTAGTACTCATCAAGGTATATAACTTTGGAACTGCAGAGATGGAATTGTCCAAGGGCTTGAAGGTAGCCAATTTGGAGATTTTGCACGAAAATGACTTGGAAAGCCAACAGTTTAGCTGCATTATGTTAAAAGATAGCACATGAAGGAACACAGTAGATATTAAAGGAGCAGTTATTGAAGGAGTATGTTCTGTTGTCTCCTTATAAGCCCTTACCAGCGACCCCAGTGTCATGGCATAGAATCCTACTGGTAATGCACTGCCTGTGTCCCATATCACTTGCAGCTGGTGATAGAAGAATTTATCATCTAACATTTACAAGATTATAAGATACTGTTGAGGAAAGTACTGGTCCCTGGGAATGCCAGTGGTCTTTCCTCAAAGAAAAGCGTAAATGTGTTGAAGGAATATAACTTGTTATGATTTTTGGTACTTCTTCTACGATGGATATGCAGAGTGGTAATCATTACTTAGAGGTAGCACAAGAGGATCGGTCAAACACCGCATTTGTGGTTCTACCAAGACATTGTCCATATCACCTTATGCTGTTCAGATTAAAAAACGCACCATCTAAGTTTCAGCAACTCGTAGGCGGGGATTGGTGAGTATTGACACCTCAGCAATGTATGATGAATGTAGATGACATGATTGTCGTTGCAAAGGACATAGATAATGTATTATGAGTAATGAATGTGTTAAAATGATTGCATGTCACGCGCCTAATAATCAGTGTAGACAAATATGACTTCGAGCTGTGGGAGTAATAACTTGTTAGGTAGTCTGTATGCACCACAATATAATGGAAGTCTTACAGGATTTTCTGTTACTAATCTCACAGAAAGAATTGCAGTCTAAAGTCTAGTGAATTATCAGTAGTTTGTACTGAAATTTATGGAAATTGTATGAATGGTACTGGTCTGTTGGTCATGTGGTGCAAACAGTCATGCACTCTGCTGCCTATTAAGCCAGGAAGTGGACAGGGCAGAGCGTCAGGTTGCCCACACATTATGACAGTGCAAAAAATAACTAACTACTCTATGATGGAGAAAAAGACAGTGAATCTCAGCTATGGCATAAAATACTTTCACTGTTATTGGTACAGAAGGAAATTCATCACAATGTATCACGCTGCTGGACCCCAGTGAAAGGAATGTCTCTGCATCTAAATTCAGATGTATATCACTATGAGACGCATTTGTTTCACTAAAACTTGGCATCTAGTTACATTGCCTACAACAGGAGACTTGACCTTGTCTGACGACACTGATCTATATGTTACTGCTGTATGGTGCAGTTTCCCACTGAATGCAGCCAGTATCTCACATACCCCTTATGTGCATGTTATTCTGATCCACATGTCGAACATTGTGACTCTAGCTTGCAGCTGCTAATGCAATACTTCATGGCATCCTTCCCACCATTTCTTATTTCTTTTGCTAAAAGAGTGGATAGTGTCGCTACACTGCCCCCTTCCATGGAGAAGACCCAGTATTTCAGGTCTTTCATCAGGCTAGTTCTCTATTGAAATTACCTTCACCCTTAATCTGTAAAACAGGTATATACAACTAGATTGGCTATTCTTAACTACTATTCAATTACTACATTAATCTGGAACTTCATAAATCTGTTTTCCATCCCTAGTTTGGGGAATCCGGTCTACAGGATCTGGATTATCCATAGATTAGGTTTCAGAACTTACCGTCGCTTCAGGTACATAAAAAAATAGCCAGAGCAGTCAGTGCCTTTATGGTGGTAGGGACTAAAATTTTCTAGGTCACAGTTGTCTGACACCTACCCTCCAGATATCGTTCCACATGCTGCAGCAACCACTCACCGTGATCTGCCCCTCCCGCATGTCTAACATCTGACTTGGTGACTGATCCAGACCAGGTTCTGAGGAGTTGTTAAAGAAGGTAAAGTTTTGTTTGGACAACATCTCTACAGGTCAGTCTGGACGATACAGCTGCAACCATGTTACATTAGATAAGTCCTGTTATTATAACTGGTAAATGAATGGTAGGCCCCATGATGCACACTTACAAGGGAACATTTGCAAATGTCAATCGATATTGATGAAACATAACAGGTGTGTAGAGGCGTAAAGCAATATAACATGTATTTTTGTTATTTGTCCCTAGTTTCTCTTTAAGAGGTAAAACAACCCAAAAAGTAATTTTGCATATTAAGTTTGGAGGGAATGTCTTCAAAATGATATATAAGAAGTGTTTCTCATAGAAAAGTTGCTATGTAATTAACATTCTTGAAAACTGTATAATCGAATTTTGTAATAATTAGAAATTTTGCAAAATATCCCACCACCATTAATTCAGAAAAATGGAAGCTTTTGTTAGAACATGAAGATGCTTTCAAGCTACATACTTCCATGTGTGATAACGCTTGTTTCTGAAATACCATTTTTGAAAACTATGCTGTAAACAATGTGCTGTCACAGTATTTTCAAAATATCTAATTAAAATATCTAAACATTCAGTAGTATTGTAGTTACATATTTTACTTATATATTTTTTATGTTTTAAATTTTTAAGTTTCATTCATTTTTTCTTTTTTGTTTTTTAGTTTGTGATTTCACATACATGTATTTTGTTAATTGAAAATAATGAGTAACTCATTATTATGGTACCAAATCATTACATAAATAATTTTTAAATAAATATTTAAAATATAGCTTTTTCTTACATCATGCACACAGAATGAACAAAATTTCTTCGGATAATATACACAACAGAGAACACAATATAAAAGAAAATTCAGCAGCAGTTCAAATTGTCGTGGGTGATGCTCTAAACATCCTGATTTGTATCAGGCATATTTCAGTACATTTGTAAACCACGATGAAAAGAACTGATTATATACTAGTGACTGCTTCTTAAGTGGAGATATACATAAAAATCATTCAACTGAGCTAGATCTGAAAATCTTCTCACAAGGTTCTTCCAACATCGAAAGCAAAGTATGTACCATGTCTGTAGCTGTGCTATTGAGTTCTTCGGGGTTACTAGGTGAATAAGCTTCCCATCCTTGGGTACGATGGGCAAAATGGTTTTTTCACACTGATCATACAACTTTTCATAACTTTAACAGAAAACAGTGGTGAGTGTACACCAAATTTCGAGAATCTGTTTTTGGAGCTCCAAATGCCCTTTTGACAGCAGCAAACGAGTGTGTGACCAGCCCAACAGATATTTTAAGGATACTTATCTATATTACTGTTAGCTTCTTGGGGCTATCAGTGTGAAAGAACTGTACAGAGCATCATACCTGAGTAGAAGTAACTTGTTCATCTGGTGAACCCAAAGGGTTTTATGGCACAGGTGCAGTCACAAGATGTATATGGCTTTCGTATTTGGAAGAACTATATGAGATTTTCAGATCTAGTTCTGTTGCATGATTTTCATGTAAATCTAAACTTGAGAAAGAATGTAATTAAGCAGCAGTCACAAGTACATAATTCTTTCGCCATAGCTTGCCAATCTACCGAAATATGCCTGATACAAATCAAAATACTTAGAGGATCACCCATTACACTTTGAAACCTGCTGAATTCTGTTTTATATTGTTTTTCTGTTGTGTATATTATATGAAGAAACTTTGTTCATTTTATGTACATGGTGTAAGAAAATGGTATGTTTTAAGCATTTATTTACAGATTATCGTTATTGTAATGATTCTGAATCATAAAAATCAGTTACTCATTATTTTCCATTAACAAAATACACAAGTGAAATGGTAAACTAAAAAACAAATAAGGAAAAGAATGAGTGGAAAATCCAAAATAACAATTTAAAACATAAAACGAATATAAGCAAAATAAATAAGTAGACTAATAATGAATATTTAGATATTTTAATGAGATATGTTAAGAATACTCTGCCAGCCCACTGAGTACAGTTTATGTTCCAAAAGTGATATTTCAGAAAGCAGCTTTATCACATATGGATATATAGCTTGAAAGCTTCTTCCTGTTGTATCAGAAGTTTCCATTTTTAAGAGTTAATTAACAGTGGTCGAGCACTCCGCAAAAATTCACATTATTACAAAATTCGATTACACAGTTTTAATTCCAAAAATATGCCCTACAAATCTAATATGCAAAATTAACTTTTGTGATACGTTTTGCCCCTTCAAAGTGAAATTGGGCACAAACAAAAAACTCATATATTATCTTGTCCCCTCTACACACCCACCAAGTTTCTTCAAGATTGTTCATTGATCAACAATCCACTTGTAACACTTATATCGATTAGAAGTAAGTTTGTTATATAACTGTGTATCTGCAATTATGGAACGTGTATTATTTGTTATTTAAAGTCCTTGAGCTGTGGCAACAAAAATTAGAGTTTTGTAATGTATGTATGAAAAAAGCAAAAGAATGTTAAACTGATAAATTACTATAATATGTGTATGTTCATAAAAAGCAAATGTTTATTGAAAGCTGGTTCAAGCTCAGACCACTTGTATTTGTAGTATATAAAAGATGTAGGGAAGTCCTTCCGCAATGGAAGTGACATGGCTCGATGGAAAAGGTGGTTTTGTTGGTCAAACTGGGCGGCTCCTTGGTGTGAATGGTACGCAATATGTGGCTAGCCGTAGCACGGCACACTTCGCCGATGCTATGAGAAGCAATTGGAAGCTGCTTTATAAAGGATTTGCCTCGGATGTGGATCTGGCTATTATTTGGTATCTCGACATTAAGAAATGGCTCTAATATGTTGAAAATCTGACGCCAAGAAGAGATTTTATACAGCATTCGAACATCAAGAGCCACAGTTAGTCGCGTTGTCGCTTGCCACCACTGCTTCACTAACTTCATACATTCAGTAATGTATATGGGCATGGACCAGTTAATTTGTGTGTGGTTTTAATAATAATCACAACATTATAAATCCGTGTCCAGAATCATATTTTCTATCCTGATCATGAACCTATGCAAGAGCCTCACCTAAGTGCTACTAAAACCGAGTATCCTGATTTAAATGAACAATTCTTGCATTCAAGCGCTTAAGTGATTTTTTTTCTAGTAGAAAAGGAATAGTAAAAGTTAAAGTTAAAACCACAAAAGTGAAGTTGGATAGGCTTTTGCTAAAGTATCCTTAGTTTATTACAAAATATAGTTTTGTAGGATTACAGTGAAAGGTTATGTAAATATTGTTTCCTAGAATACCTGCTTCACAGGTGATAAAAACGCAAACAAGTTAAGCCTATTTTAAAAATAGTGTAGTTTTGATTTCTATCATGAATGGAGTGTAGCTGTCATTAGTATGAGCTTGGTGCAAATTTGTTTCATACAATTTACTGGTGTGTGCGTTATTGGTAACTTCTGCTACACACAACTCAGAGCGCACTGTCAGTTTGTATCGTGTTTGCTATTCAAAGGAAAATCTTAGTGAAAGTATCTTCAATAGCCAATATTCAATTTTCTTAAACACATATTTGCAAAGTAATGTGCCTAATTCGGCTGGCGACCGTTTACTTTTCATTCACTTATGATTTTTGCCAATTTCATTAACTCACAAGGTTAAAATCCTTTTAGTTTTTCTGTTAATTTCACCATATTCAAAATTATTGTCAGATACCTATGTCCATTAGGCACACTTGCGCTCAAAATTCGAAATCCTCTCAGAGGGTAACATTAGCGTGTTTCACGGCACATTAGTGTTACACACTACCTTGGAAATCCAAATGTCTTGCTCCCATGAGTTTTTCCTTGCATCGGCTCTTCTGGCACAACAGTCTGTGGTGCTGTGTTTTTCTATGCAGTAATTTGTAGTGTATGCTATACTGCTGTTGATTATTACACTGTTCACACTCCTCTTTGGCGCTCTGTGCTGTTCGCTATTCAGTAAGGTTCTCACCCAGTACTTCTATTATTGCTATTTCACTGCTTAATCCGACCACATTTCTGTGCTTCTTCCTTGGTTTCTGGATTACTTCATAGTTACTCACTGAGTTTTAATGCCTTTAAAACCTAGTAACCACTTAAAAGCAGCATGGCCCGTCAACATGTTGAACTTCCTTCTCCTTCGATGCAGGTAATACAGGATTTATCTTACTCCTTACACAGCTAAGCGTCTCTCAGTCCATTGTAAAATTATAATTCTCCATCCTTCACCTGCCTTGACGGAAAGGCAACAGGATATTCTGGACCATCGACCAACTGTCTCAAAACGCACCCAAGAACATGGCTCGATGCATCAAATAACAATATGAACTTCTTTGAAAAATCCCAAAACACCAACACTGGACTGTTAACACTTTCTTTAACTTGACAAAAGCTCCCTAACACTCTCTGATCAAGCATATCTAAGACCATTTTTCAACAACTGCATCAGTGGGCTTGCAATATCTGCGAAACCCATTCACCAGCATTCTATAATAATTTACGAGGCCAGAAATGATTGTTACTCGTGGGTTGTTCCTGGTATCAGAAAATGTTGCACTACTGTTACTAATCTAGGATCAGTTCTTAGACCACCCTTACTACTGGGTTTGAGCATAGCTTCGTATCTTTTTTCCTTAGGTTTAATAAACAAAAAAGATAGACTTTAGTCATCAATAATATATTTTGCTTCACTATTTACAAGTCTTCCAACGCTGGAGGCACTTTTCAATTCCACGATTATAAATCAGGTGATACTGAGGCGAACTCGTGAAGCCATGTTCGGAGCTCATTTTTAGCTGGAAAGGAAGTTCTTTAAAGATTGTTCAATAGAATGGAAAAGGTGAAAATCTGAGGGTACAAGACCAGGTGTGGAATGACTTCGCAATGCAACTCCTGTACAGTGTTTTTTTGTCAGTCTAGCAGAATGCGGGCGGGCGTTACCTTGGTCTAGCATCACTTCACGCAGTCTTCCTGCTCATTGTTCTAGGACTATGCCCGCAAGACGTCGCAGTTGTTGACAATAAAGATCAGCAGTGATCGTTACACCTCGAGAAAGTCATTCTTAGTACAATATACCAGCGCTGTTCCACAAGATTAATAACATTATTTTTTGTGGATGCGCCCAGGTCCTTGTAAGCGAAGTTGCTAATGTGTTTGGCCTCAGCTATTCCTTACGTTAGCATGAAGACACCATTTCTCATCACCGGCAACAATACAGGATAGGAGCGGTCGTTGTTGTTCACTAGCCAATTGATGATCAGCAAGTAGACAAAGCTGGTGTGGCAGCTGAACGTAGCTAAACGAAAGCCGAAGTTTTAAATTTCACGTTCATGAAATTGTTCACACAGGAGAATTGTACAAACATTTGACCATCGGGTAGACCCCTGTATGGACGACATAGTAATAAACATCCCTGGTGTAGAGAAACAACTGAAAGATTTGAAAGCAAATACATCATCAACAAGTCCAGATGAAATTCAAATTAGGTTTTACAAAGAGTACTTTATGGCATTGACGCTTTACCTAGCTTGCATTTATCGTGAATCTCTCGCCCAGCACGAAGTCTCAGGCGACTGGAAAATAGCGCAGATGACTCCAGTATATAGAAGGGCAAAAGAATGGACCCACAAAATTACGAACCAATATCCCTAGCTTCTGTTTGCTGCAGGATCTCTAACATATTTTCAGTTCGAACATAATAAACTTTCTTGAGACTGAGAAGCTTATGTCCACGAATAAGCATGGTATTAGAAAGCATTGCTCATGCGAAACTCAGGTCGCACTTATCTCACATGATATACTGCGAACTATGGGTGAGCAACAGGCGGATTCCATATTTCTAGATTTCCGAAAAGCATTTGTCACGGTGTCCTAATGCAGGCTGTTAACGAAGGTACGGTCACATGGAATAAGTTCGCAGATAGGCGAGTGGCTCGAAGACATATTAACACTTTCACTGCCATCGGCGCACCAGCGCGCCCGGCCGATACTGGTGCACAAGACGTGGGCGCGCCTGCGCGGCGATACTCAGCTGTTGCGAGGCACCACGGTTTAGTCCGGTACAGCCATTCGGTGTGGTTTATTGGGCAGGCACTCTAAGAATGTATGGTTTTCAATTTTTACGGGTGCGGTTCGCTTTTTTTCCCTACAGTTTTTCTCTGTTGTGGGACTGAAAATAGAAAACAATCGTGACACGGTGGGCCCTACGGGACACAATAAATGTACAAAATCTAACTCATGCGGAATTATTACGAATATTAGAAGAAAGAGATTCGAAAACGGAATTGGCCAGTGGGCAGGATGGGTGGGAATCCAGTGAAGAGTCTGACGGAGCCGAGTTTGCTTTAGATGAGACTGTAGAAATGGCTGTGAATCCAAGCGACAGGGAAAGGGCAGAAGGAGTGGTAACGTAGCTGATACAAGTGTTGCATGGGAAAGCGTGCCAGTTGGAATGGTAAATAGACCGTTTATAAAAAATGAGGGACTGCTAATTCAACCAAAGGGAAACACTCCCTTAGATTATTTTCGTCTTTTGCTGACGGACGAATTTCTATTGAAAGTTGTAGAAGAAACAAATAGAAACGCAGTTGAACTATTCCTTTCTGTGGGAACCAAAGAACAATCACGAATAAATTGCTGGAAAGATGTGACGGTTGACGAATTGTTAGTGTTCTTGGGAGTTTTCCTGCACATGGGAAATGTAAAGATGAGGAAGTTGCAGGACTATTGGAAAAGGACCCTCTATTTCACGTGAAAGGAACTGCCGATAGTATTTCACAAAATCGTTTCCTTCTAATATTACGTGCATTGCATTTTTCTGAAAATCCAAAACAGAGCGAACCAAAACCACCCGAAAGGTTGTATAAAATACATCCAGGTATCAATTTTTTCAATGAAAGGATGTGCCAAGTGTACTATCCTGGACGGGAACTGTCACTGGACGAATAAATGATTCTTTGGCGTGGAAGATTACTTTTCCGCCTATAAATCAAAAATAAAAAGCACAAATATGGCATAAAGCTATATATTTTGACAACTCTCACTGGAATGGTCCTAAAATTCGCGGTAAACACTGGCATGCTGGACGATTTAGGAGGAAGCGGCCATGCGCAAAAAATTGTTCTTCATTTTTTGGATGAAAAGTTGAATGCTGGTCACCACTTGTACATGGACAATTACTATAATAGCTTCGCATTGGCTAAGTTGCTGCTGAATAAGAAGACTCACTACACGGGAACTCTGCGGGCGAATAGGAAGGATACACCCAAGGAAATACAGAAGGCAAAATTACGGAAAGGTGAAGCCGATGCCAGATTTGCGGAAGGAGTTACGATAGGTAAGTGGCGTGATAAGCGGGAAGTTTGCTACATTTCTAATGCATTTACAAATGAAATGGCTGAGGTTGAAAACAAAAGAAAGGAGAAGAAATCTAAGCCCTTGGCCATTCTAAACTACAATAAATTTATGTCGAGAGTTGATCGGCACGATCAGATGTTATATTACCTCTCGGAGCGAAAAACCATA
Source organism: Schistocerca nitens (assembly GCF_023898315.1). Taxonomy (NCBI): domain Eukaryota; kingdom Metazoa; phylum Arthropoda; class Insecta; order Orthoptera; family Acrididae; genus Schistocerca; species Schistocerca nitens. The sequence goes on along the minus strand of NC_064617.1, from coordinate 922,024,396 downwards.
CGCTGGTACAAGAAACTTTTTACACACGTTATGGAAATGATGCTGACAAACGCACATGCCCTACACAATAAATATTCTGGCACAAAAATGCCCCTCCAAGAATTAAGACTCAGTATTATAAGAGCACTCTTGCCACAAAAGCAGGTAGAACGGCCAGTCAGAAATCCCCAACATGTTGTGGTAAAACGAGAATCAACTGGAAAATCAAAATCAGCGAGAAAAAAGTTTTTTTTTTTTCGCCAGCCGAGGGCAACGAACAGACACGATTTACGAGTGCCAGTGCCCAAATAAAGCAGGGTATTGTTTGAATTGTGTTATTCACCACCTCTAAAGTCAGGTAGCGCTTTCGTTGTTCTTTCATTTTTCGACAGTTATGTGTAGGTACTATTCTTGAACTTTGTAGTTATTTTATTTGTTTGAGTGTAACCGGTAAAGTTCTTGATTGTATCTATTCTGAGATTTGACATACACTGTATTTCAGAAGTTTCTTCAAGATATTGTTTGTTTTTTAATGGTGTTTCTACTATATTTTTTGTTCAATAATATGTCGTTTGTCAGTAGGATGTTCCGTTTTATTTCTAAATATAAAATAAAAATGTATGATAAACTGTCACAGTTTTAAGGGAAAATAAACGAGACGCACTTGCGCGTCCATGGCCACCCGCTACAGAATGTGGCCTAATATGCCATTGAAGCCTTAGTGCGCCCCAAAAAAAAATTGACTTATGAGAGTAAATTTTATCGTTTACTTATAAAATAAACACACTTTATATTACTTTTAGCAATACAGTTTGAGATTCTATTAAAAAAAATTGGTTACGTGGCAACGCAAGACCAATTACAGTGGCAGCGAACGTTTTAAGTAATAGAACCCAGGACGTTGTCCTCGACGGCGAGTGTTCATCAGAGACAAGGTTACAATCAGGAGTGCCCATGGTAAGTGTGGTAGGATCGTTGTTGTTCTCTATATACATAAATGATGTGGCGGAGAGGATAGGCAGTAATCTGCGGTTGTTTGCTTATGATGCCCCGATGTATGGTAAGCTGGCGAAGTTGGATGACTGAAGAAAGATACAAAACGACGTAGACAAAATTTACAACTGGCGAGATGAAGGGTAGCTAGCCCTAAATGTGGAAAAATGTAAGTTAATGCGAATGAGTAGGAAGATCAAACGTGTAATGTTCAGACACAATATTACTAGCGTCCTGCTTAACACAGGCAAGTCTTTTAAATATATGGACGTAACTTTGCAAAGCGATATGAGGTGTAACGAGTACTTGAGAATTGTGGTAAGGAAGACGAATGATCGACTTCGATTTATTGGGAGAATTTTATGAAAGTTCTTCACCTGTAAAGGAGACCGCATATAGGACGCTGGTGCGATCTGTTCTTGAGTGCTGCTCAAGTGTTTGGCATCCGTACCAGGTCAAATTGAAGGAAGACATCCAAACTATTGAGAAGCGGGCCGCTAGATTCGTTACCAGTAGGTTCGAACGACACGTAAGTGTTATGGGGTTGCTCTGGGGAACTCAAATGGGAATCCCTGGAGGAAAGGCGACATTCTTTTCGAGCAACACTTCTGAGAAAATTTAGAGAACCGGCATTTGAAAATGACTGCCAAACGATTCTACTGCCACCAGCACTAAACAAAGAAAAGTGCGAGGTCACTCACATGAGTACTAAAAGAAATCCGATAAATTTTGGGTATACGATAAATCGCACAAATCTAAGGGCTGTCAATTCGACCAAATACTTAGGAATTACAATTACGAGCAACTTAAATTGGAAAGACCACATAGATAATATTGTGGGGAAGGCGAAACAAAGACTGCGCTTTGTTGCAGAACACTAAGAAGATGAGACAAACTCACTAAAGAGACAGCCTACATTACACTTGTCCGTCCTCTGTTGGAATATTGCTGCTAGGTGTGGGATCCTTACCAGGTAGGATTGACAGAGGACATCGAAAAAGTGCAAAGAAGGGCAGCTCGTTTCGTGTTATCTCGCAATAGCGGTGAGAGTGTCACTGATATGATACGCGAGTTGGGGGGGCAGTCACTGAAATAAAGGCGGTTTTCTTTGCGGCGAGATCTATTTACGAAATTTTAATCACCAACTTTCTCTTCCGAATGCGAAAATATTTTGTTGACACCCACCTACGTAGGGAGAAATGATCATCATAATAACATAAGAGAAATCAGAGCTCGAACGGAAAGATTTAGGTGTTCCTTTTTCCCACGCGCTGGACAGTTGCCTATTTTGTTTTCTAATTTAAGCTGGTTCTGCCTCAGCGTCAGTGATGGCTGCGTGTTGGTTAGAAGATTTACCTCTGGAGTTATGGTCTGCAGTGCGATTTTGTATGATAGCAGGAGCACTCTCGTGGTTATCCCACGCACCCTGATTACAATATTGGAGGTCAGTCTGGTGATTCGGCCTGTTACGCTGCCATTCATGAATAGCATTTCAGAAAATGTTTTCCAACAGGATAACACCCGCCCACAACCGCTGTTGTAACCCAACATGCTCTACAGAATGTTGACATATTGCCTCGGCTTCTCGAACACCAGATCCGTCTCCACTTTATGTATAGGACAGCTCCAACTTCATTCACAAACAGCATAAACTATCCCTGTATTGACTTACCTAGTGCAACAGGCATGGAACTACATCCCACAAGCTGACATCTGGGACCTGTAAAACACAATGCATGCGCATTTCTATGCTTTTATTCAACATTCTGGTCGTTACACTGGCTATTAATGTACCAGAATTTAACATTTGCAATGCTTATATTGTGCTTACATTTAGGTGTCACCTTGCAATGTTAAGCGCTTAAGTATGTTGCCTAGACAAACGTATTTCCAAAATTCAGAACTCTACATTTGTTACCTTTCGGTGTTACGATTATTTTTTTTCCTGGTAGTGTCCATTCAGGATTGTCACATGATTATTATTGGTAACAGATGACGAACATCGTTGATTGTTTGTTTCAAGTTTCCATGCACAGCTGCATTTGTGTCTTCACAATAACCATAACTGTTGGAGATGTCAGCTGTATGTACCTGAAAACTCAAATCCACTGTTCTCAATATGCCCTGTTAAGCATTACACTGCGCGACTTGGATGTGCAGGCAAGTTAAATAAAACTTGCGGTGCTAACAGTGAACGTAAGTAAATTATATGCATTAGTACTTAAGGATATCAAAATATATATGTTGAACGATCTAATCGTACTTTTTGTTTACAGTTCAAAATAAATGGTCATCATTGTATTTGACTGACACAATGTGCTGTCGTTGTAGTGCTCTAGGAATTGTAATGGGGATATTTTCGGAAATATGTAATAAATATTTATTGCTGAAACAAGTGTGTTTAATTTAATATTCCTCATGTTAAGTACTACATATTTCTCTATCAGATAGACTGTCTGAAACGTTTAAGTCTACTCAATTCTGGAGTTCAGCCGCCATTAAGTTTCTGATCATGGCAGCTTTTTGACTATAGAATCCTTCCAGAGTGATCTCGCCAGACGTGGACGATTAAGTGGTTCAAATGGGTCTGAGCACTATGGGACTCAACTGCTGAGGTCATTAGTCCCCTAGAACTTAGAACTAGTTAAACCTAACTAACCTAAGGACATCACAAACATCCATGCCCGAGGCAGGATTCGAACCTGCGACCGTAGCGGTGTCGCGGTTCCAGGCTGCAGCGCCTTTAACCGCACGGCCACTTCGGCCGGCTGGACGATTAAGTCTTCCATTCAGCTTGAAACGCCTCACTTTCTTATTCTAACGCTGCAATCGGCCAGGAAGGGGAATCTGAAAAAGGATGAGAGCATATTTGACAACTGTAAATTAAACAATGCTAGAGTTCAACCAAACTCCCAGTTTTTTCCATATAACTGACAGTTTGACTGGCGAAAAAATAATACAGACTATTGCATGACATGTATGCAAGGTTTTAGCCATCTTACTATGGGACTGACAGTGCTTTGAAATTCACACGCAGCCCACAGAAGGTTAAGGAAGTATAACTCATAGTGGTGAGAGATCGTTCAGAGCAATGAGAAACAGTGAAGGCTGGAACTGTGGACATATGAACTGAATTCGAATCATCACAAAAGTTGCCTGTAGGCACTGCAGCATATGCATTATTATTACATGAATCTCTCATACACTACTTACCTCTATCAGGAATTGTGCAAAGTGTAATATAAATGTAGAGGTATTACACAACATTTGGGGTATTTTACGAAAGTGCCTCAAAGTGTGAGATCATCATAGACACAAGAGTTTTATGATGAGTGTGGAGAATGTGTGTTTAAAGATGCACTCATCACATTCTCTGACGTCACACAAGTATTAACGAAGTATTCCACAATCATCATTTCACCCAAACCACTTAGCTCAGGATGTGACGAAGGAAGCTGGGATAATTTTAATTCCCCTCTTGTTTTGCCATCTGCCTACTTAAATTCGTTTTTTCATTTTTGAACTAATTATCACTAACATTCGTGAATATAATCTACATTTTCATAAGAGAGAAGAATGATTGGCCCTTGGTTTTGAAGAATATAACACCAGATCTAATTTTGTGCTTAGTTTAGGTATGTAACTGATTTTCTAATTTATTTTGACTAGTCGTAGTTAAGCTGTGGACCGTTAACTTGGTGGTTTTGTTTCTACTGCTCATAGATGTTCAACAATAAACTATCGTAGCAGTATGTGGAGGTTCGCCTACTAACTATTAATGAGGTTTGTGGAAAGGTGAACGATAGTGCACTGGCCAAATTAAATGTGTATATGGGGGGTTGTGAATAGCAAAAGTAAGACTATGAAACGTACTTGTGCATCTGTTGGCTACATTATTTACAGTAGTCAGTGTCGGAATCCATAATTCATTTTTCAGCCAGTGTAGCAACACAGTACGTCGACACCGAGGACATCAAAAGAAGAAAATAAAAGCAGGTAGAACCGCTACATGTGTAAGGATTATTGTACGTAACCACAGTAAAACAAGGACTCGTGAACTTTGAAAAGTGAAATAAAGAGCAATTTACAGTGCAGCGGTGCAATCGCAAATCAGCGCTGGGGTTTCATAATGAAGAGGGTGCAGCCGTCAATCAGCGAGCATGTTCTATGGAAGCAGCTATTGAACAGAGGAGCAGCCAATCAGCACGCAGGTGGACACAGCTGACCGGAGGTAAACAAGACGCCTCGCCTAGAGAATTACAACTTGCAGCATCCACACAGACGATGGACCAAGAGGACAACCACAACAGCAGCAGCAGAGCAGCAGCCAACGAGGTAATTCATTCCAAAAGCTGTTTTGTAGTAGGTGATACATAATGAGTGACCTTAATGAACAAGACAGTGTGGCAAAGAGCAAAGCTGTAGAGGCTAAGCTATTAAATGAACAGAAGGACATAAGTAGTTATAAATCAGACATGAATGTAACTTTGAAGGAGGGGGCGAAAGTTATATTGTAAGGAGCGAAATGGACGAAAACAGTACCGAAGTTGTCGTTAAGCTTGAGGAGGAGGAATCTAGTAGCGAAAGTCAGCAAGAGCAAAAGTTTTTGACCTACGGAAAAGTGGGAGCGATGTTAAGGTATATTATGAATAATATAGCTACGAAAGAAGACATGGAAAAAGCCATGAATATGGTGGAAAATAGTATAAAGAAAGTAGTACATAATACTAATGAGAAATTAACATTGAGTAGTAAATGTGTAGAAGAGAGAGAGAAACTTTGTGATGACAATAGTAGGAAGGTGGAGGTTTCCGAGAAACAAGGTGCTGAAAACAGGGTTAAACTTGAGTACCAAATAGACCACATTACAAATGATTCAGAAACCGAGGCAGAAATCAAGTGTGCAGTAGTGGTACAGTAAAAACCAGTAAAATTAAACGAAAAAGTAGATTCGAAATTGGCTGAAATTGAGAAAAAGGTGGAAGTAGTACAAAATCTAGAGCATAGCGTAAATGAAAGTGTCTAATTCTGACTGTAAGGGTAATGATAGCAATAACAAATCCAGTAGTGACGACAATGGGGTATTTGAATCTATAATTAATAATGTGGGCAATGTGTTAAGTAAAGAAAGAATAGAGGAGGATAATGTTAGGCCTAATGAGGAGTTAGGATGGTCCTCTTCCTCATTACCTCTCTCCATCTGTCATTTGACTGTGTCTGATAATCATTTTGGTAAGCAGGATGATAGTTGTTTCAGGGAAAGGATTAATGAGGATTTGTTGTATGAAGAACATCACATGGTAAGTAAAAGACAAGTGTGGCACCCTGTAATAACAGCAAGTGTACAAGGTATACAGATTAAGTGTTTATTGGACAGTGGTAGTGATTTGAATGATATTTCACAGGCATTTTCTGAATCTATTAAGAACACAGAGGATATAGTAGTAATGCATGTTCCTGGAATAAAAATTGTTGGTGCTATTGGTAAGCTATTAAAGAGTGTGGAACAAGAGATACTATTAACTTTGAAATTGATAGGACAGTTGTTGAAGTGCAATTTGTTGATTCAAAATCTCAGCATTGATGTACTATTTCTCTGGTTTATGCAGCTGAAGATTGTCGTGGCGTGACTGCACTGACAGGTGTGTGCAGACTTCGTGCGGTGATCGAAGCCGTAGATTCTGACAGGGCGTTTGACAGGGTGCGCCATATATGTTTATATCCTGTATTACAACGGATGGGCCTCCCTGCCCAATTCATCACCATCCTTCGAGGGCTCTATAGCTGCGCGCGTTCGTTGGTCCAGGTCAAATGGAGTGTGGCGGGTCGGATGCCGATCCAGCGGCCAGTCTGACAAGACTGTCCCCTTTCCATGTACCTGGAGCCGCTCGTAGGCCTGCTGATTGCGCAGTTCTCTGGACTCTCCTTCCGCAGTTACACTCTTCGATGTCGAGCATACGCAGATGATCTCCTTCCACTGGTTCGTTCTTGAGAGGAGGTTGCACAAATCCTCTAAACGGTTTCGGCTCATGGGAGGACGCCTGGAAGTTCGACGAATACGTGCAAATCTGCGGCGCTGTCTATTGGTCGCGGGCTACGCCCAGACGATCTGGCGCCCCTGCCTTATGTCCAACGTCTCCGCTACTTGGGATTACCTTTACGTTGTCAACGCGCGGCACAGCGGCAATCAGCTATCGTTAAGTTTTGATAATTGCTCCCTACACCATCTCGATCCCTTGCAGTGTGTTGCCTGCGTGAATGCCTCTGTGACATCCACTTTTATAACCTGGACACGGTTGATACACTGTAGGAAAACGATTCTTTTATAGTGTGGATTAATTGTCATTAAGGTATGAATTCATCATGATATTACATTCAACATGAATCGTATGACTGGTTGTGTATCAACTTACTTTCCTCTTGTAAATTTTATCAGTATTATGCTCCAGCACCTGATCCTTCAAGAAACCTAGTAGCGATCCCATTGATCCTTCACGGCTAAAGGCATCTGTGTTAATTGTTGTTTTTATTCACGTTTTAAATGACTCAACTTTTGGACGTTACTGAAACCCTTTTACAAATCGTTTTATGTATGCATTTAAGTCGATAGTGTCGTAGCAGCCAGGAGTTATTACCACCACTACCCCGCTTCCTAGATTCAATTTGTTGGTGTTGGTGACATTATGTATGCTACTGCTTGTTTCCAGACCAATAACTGCAGTACTCCACTCCCCCTTGCTTAGATCTATTGGAGGAAAGTAGTTTGCCTTTAATGTAGACAAACGTTCTTTTAAAGTTAGATTGTACGACATTGATGCAGTGAAGTGCAATACTGAGAGAAACGTAGGAAACAGATGACTCCTGAGATACGAACTGGGGTTTATAGAACACTTGGTTCCTATCGGTGGAGTAGCGGCACAATTTTCTGATGGTCTTAAATCACCGAATGAAGCAAAATAATAGATGGTATTCCGTTTTTTTTACATACGCAATTCAGTGAGTTCTATAGCCCTCCCCCTCGCCCCTAGCAAATATCTAAATTGACAATCCGACAGTTTTTGGATTAACGCATCGTCTTTGGCAATGTATCCCACATAAACAAACCGTAAAATCTTGGGATTTTGAATTACATGAAGTGTTTAAGCGAGTGTATGTTCGTAGGCTATCCGTCCAGTAGCGTCGCTATGACTTTTTGTGAGCAGTCCATCGTTTCAACCAACGTAATTTCTGTCGAATAGTTTTTTGCTCTTCAGTAACTTAACGCTTTTGGCGTCGACATTCTACTGTACACTAAACCTTTTATGAGACAGCGTACAACTAAAGGTGCGTTTACACCTATGCACCTTGCTCCTATTCGCTGTGCGACTCTGCTTGCCCCAAACACAAGTAGAGGCATATGTATAGTTTGTGTGCCTCTTCCTCGACATGTAGGTGTGACTGATTCTACTCATACCTATTTTCACATTGGGCGTCTCTACTTCCGTGTCGGGCAAACTGCAGCCGCATGGCTACTAGTCGCAACGAGCACAGGTGTAAACGCAACTTTGTATATAGTCTGAGGTTGCTGGGCGTGATGGGGGTCAAGTGTCTTAGCTATCACCGTGATGTATCCACACATATCCGTTAGTTTTGTGTTGACTTCTTCAATTTTCTCGTTGACATTATTGGATTCTAGCATTAAACCGCTCCATCTCACCATTTCTCGCTGACACCTCAATGAGATTTTACAGTTCCGTTAATCTATCGTTGATTGTCTCAGTTTTCCGTAAATGTGCAGATACATGCGCTTCGCATCCTTGGGACGAGTGAGCAACACCCATTCAAATTAGTCTACAGTATACTGACACGTTAACATGTTGATGCTGTATCTTTTCAGCAGAAATTCCTGTAAGTTTCGTTTATATCTACAATCATTCAATTTCCTTGGGCTATCTATAACCAAGAAGTCATACTGCCTGTGATTCCAGCAGTTCCCACGTATGTAAATAAATTCATTGAATGTCATGCTGGCTTCTACATGCGCTTGATAAATATGTTTTAAATTTATATAGTCTTATTTGAATGAGATAATAGAGTTCGCTTTATCCATTACCAGCTGCTTTGGAATCCTGGAATATGTCTGGCTCAAAGAAAAGACATTGGCATTCATATGAAGGCCGAAGATAAATATCTGGGAATCGGCTTCTGGTTTTCCACTTCGTCATCAATTACTACTGCACTTCCTGGTTTTACTTCCTCAGGTGGTAGAATCTCACTGCATTCGCTAAATTTCTGCCAAGTTGCTCCATCAACACCACGCTCAAATTTTCCTGTAGTAGCTGATACTCGGGTTGAAAGAAGGTTTTTGAAAATATGGTTCAAATGGCTCTGAGCACTATGGGACTTAACATCTGAGGTCATCAGTCCCCTAGAACTTAGAACTACTTAAACCTAACTAACTTAAGGACAATACACACATCCATGCCCGAGGTAGGATTCGATCCTGCGACCATAGCGGTCGCGCGGATCCAGACTGAAGCGCCTAGAACCACTCGGGCACTCCGGCCGGCTTGAAAATAAGTGTACATGCTCTATGCGAAAATCTTCAGCATGCGTTAACAGCAAGAGAATAAGATTAGTCTTCCTTCAGCTAAATGTGCTATCAGGGAGTAGTGAACCAATCTTCTATTTCTCCTAGTTTTCATTATCATTGTCGGCCAGTCGCTTACTACTAGGACCCTCGTGTTGAGGCCGTTCTGTCCACCCGCTCATGACGGTAACTGTTCGTTCATATTAGGGTGCAGTGGATTTTTGTAAGGAATAACACAGCATAGTTCTTACATTCTTTTAAATTTATAAACATTTATTTATAGCTGGATATATGAACAAACTTAAATAAAATTGTAGTTCTGTGTCCACATATAGCAAAGTTGATCCATGCATTTCCTTCTCCGCCGATTCACAGCAAGACCTGTAGAGTTGAACTATAGTTTCCTCTGATGGGTGGGCCCGCAGTTCGTGGTCTAGTGGCTAGAGTTTCTGCCTCTGGATCGATTCCCGGCTGCGTTGAGTTTTTCTCTGCCCAGGGACTGGGTGTTTGTGTTGTCTTCATCATTTCATCATCATCATCATCATTCATGACAGTGGCTAGATTGGACTGTGTAAAAAATTGGACTGTGTAACAACTGGGACGTTGTATGGGCGCTAATGACCACGCAGTTGACTGTCCCACAAACCAAACCTCATCCTCTGATAGGTGGATAGTTTGGCGAGATAGCTCCAACACAGTGTTCCATTGTGTCCCATAGAATCAGTGGACATATGGCTGACAACTTAGTAGACACTCTAGGTTCTGCTGTATTACATAGCTGGTATACATTATATTAAAAGTTTGCTCCTGTATATGTATGCACTCTGTGTTGTTAAATACCGTAACTGTTCCAAAGAAGCCCACTAAAGAGATTATATGATTATCTAGTATCACTGATGGAGAGTGAGCGTTTCCATGGATCAACGGCGAAATACGCATTGAAATATGGCACAGTCTGGAACACCGAAAATGCGGACAAAATACCCTCTGCATCATCCAAAATGTTTAGCCGTTTAATATTCATTGATAACTTGTAATAGGAGGTGCGGCTAGAAAAAAACCGGACTGATGCTGGAAAAAACATTTATTTACAATTATTTACAATTTCATGTTATCTCCTTCAATGTACTCTCCTCCTCGGTCTCTACACCGCTCCATACGAATTTTCCACTGTTCATAGCAATGCTGCAGATCATTTTCGGTAAGTCCATACATTACTTCCGTCGCTTTTTCTTTTACTGCTTCAACAGTCTCAAATCTAGTTCCTTTCAAAGCTGACTTGACTTTAGGGAAAAGAAAAAAGTCACAGGGGGCCAAATCAGGTGAGTAGGGTGTATGATCTAAGATGGGAATGTTGTGTTTTGCCAAAAACGTCTTCACTGACAACGCACTGTGAGCTGGGGCATTGTCTTGGTGAAGGATCCATGACTTTTTTCTCCACAAATCGTTCCGTTTTCTCCGTACTCGCTCACGTAGGGTAGCCAGGACGCTAATGTAGTAATGCTGATTCACTGTTTGTCCCTCTGGTACCCAATCAATGTGCACAATCCCTTTGATGTCAAAAAAACAATCATCATTGCCTTGAATTTCGATTTTGACATTCGTGCTTTTTTTTGTCGTGGAGAACCAAGAGTTTTCCAATGCATCGATTGGCGTTTAGTTTCGGGATCGTAAGTAAAAAACCACGATTCGTCGCAAGTAATAACATTTTGTAAGAAGGTGGGATAACTTTCAATGTTTTCAAGGATGTCAGAACAAATCATTCTTCGGCGTTCCTTCTGTTCAATTGTGAGACACTTTGGAACCATTTTTGAACACACTTTGTTCATGTTGAAACTTTCATGAAGAATCTGCCTAACACTTTCCTTGTCAACTCCTGTTTAGCTCAGACACTGCTCTGATTGTTAAACGGCGATCTTGTCGAACAAGTTTACCGATTTTTTCAATGTTTGCATCAGTTTTTGCTGACAATGGTCTGCCAGTGCGAGTGTCATCACTGGTGTCTCCGCGGCCATCTTTAAATCGTTTAAACCACTCAAACACTTGTGTTCGCGATAAACAATCATCGCCGTACACTTGTTGTAACATTACAAACGTTTCACTTGCAGATTTTCCTAGTTTGAAACAAAATTTGATGTTAACACGCTGTTCTTTCTGTACACTCAACATTTTCCGACGCACAGACAAAACGTCAACTACTTAAAACAGACGCCACGGGCAGACTGAGTGCAGGAGGCAGATGAAACTCGAGCAGTAGGCGGAGCGAGAGTCACGTGACAGGCCACGCGACTTTCAGCCTTATTGCATTCGTTTTATTGTTTCACCAGTACTAGTCCGGTTTTTTTCTAGCCACACCTCGTATATTACTATTTCTGAATCGGTAGGCTTTATTAAGAAACTGTATTAAAATGTAATGCATGTGTGAGTGTATTTATTTGCGGATAACTGAATAATACTGCGATTTCGACGAGATGTGGTTTATGCTAGATGAAGCTCGACCCCATCGAAGCAAGAGAGTGTTTGATGTCCTTGAGGAGCACTTTGGTTCTGGGGTACCCAGAGGCCACTGGCATGGGCCTCGATTGACCGCCACATTTTCCAGATCTGAAAACATGCGACTCTTTCTTGTAGGACTGTATTACACGAGGTGTACAGCAATAACCCCAAAACCACTGATAAACTGGAAACAGCATTCAGGAAATCAACAGCATCGGTGTTCCGACATTTCATCGGGTTATTCAGAATTTCGCTATTCGTCTGCACCACATCATCGTCTGTGATGGCAGGCATTTCGAACATGTCATAACCTAAACCCGGTTATCTGTAGTGGCGTTTACATGTTGAATAAAACGTGTGCACGCCGTCGTGTTTAAGTTTTTTTCATATATTTCAATTATTGTCATCCTGTATATAGCACGCGGCGCACAGGTGGTGGGAACATTGAGGTGGGCACGGTAGGTTAACATGGTGCGTCAGGCTCAGCTGAGTCATCACAACAATATAAAGTTGTCGCCCATTGATTCCAACAAAACGCCTCAAAACTACTCTTTGATTTATCTTCTGGTAAACCTTCCGGGATGTAAGGTCGTGGTCCATGAAACTCTTCAGCTCCTAACGTTTCGTCAAGAGCTGCGCTGGACATCTTCAGAGGGATGTTTCTCCTCCGGTGAGTCTTGCCGACTGACGGGTCGGACGTCTGAGAGCGACTTATATATCGTAGAAAGTGGGCGTGACCAGAGTTACACATGATATGCAGAGATAATCTTTGTCAAAGATAAAACTTAACTATCGATCGTAATCTCGTCACGGATAAAACTGTCTAGCAATTCTGTAGTGCTACTGTCCAAATATCACTAAGTTTCATGGTCTCTTCTTTCCGATTAAAATTATCCCTATGTTTATATATTTCAATTGCTTCTCTACAAAGCCGTGGGTAATAGTTCGTCGTCGTAGATAAAATTTTTGTTTCGGAAAACCTCACTTGATGATTTCCTGACTGAAAAGCGTGTTCTGCTACAGCCGATTTATCTGTTTTTCCTAATCGGCAAAGGCTTCTGTGTTCTTTTAACCGTGTATTTACGCTTCTTTTTGTTGTTCCAATATAAACTTTTCCACATGTACACGGAATTTTGTATACGCCACTGGCTGATAGAGGAGCGCGTTTATCTTTTACAGACCGGAGAACATGACAAATTTTCTTCGTTGGTCTAAAAACAGGTCTAATATCATGTTTACTTAAAATCTTTCCAATCTGATCCGTTACTTTCTTTATTAAAGGGAGAGAGACTGTATTCTTCCATCGTTTTTCAGGCTTGTCCTTATGCTTTTGTTGTTTGGATGCAGAATTCTGCTTACTTCTTTCTTTGAGTAGCCATTTTTCTCAAAAGCGTGCTTCAGATGTTTTAATTCGACGTCTAGATACTCCGGCGTGCAAATCCGTCTGGCTCTGTCAACGAGACTTTTAATCACACCTCTCTTTTGTTGTGGATGGTGGTTAGCTGTGGTGGTAGCTGTAGCAGAACACGCTTTTCAGTCAGGAAATCATCAAGTGAGGTCTTCCGAAACAAAAATTTTATCTACGACGACGAACTATTACCCACGGCTTTGTAGAGAAGCAATTGAAATATATAAACATAGGGATAATTTTAATCGGAAAGAAGAGACCATGAAACTTAGTGATATTTGGACAGTAGCACTACAGAATTGCTAGACAGTTTTATCCGTGACGAGATTACGATCGATAGTTAAGTTTTATCTTTGACAAAGATTATCTCTGCATATCTTGTGTAACTCTGGTCACGCCCACTTTCTACAATATATAAGTTGCTCTCAGACGTCCGACCCGTCAGTCGGCAAGACTCACCGGAGGAGAAACATCCCTCTGAAGATGTCCAGCGCAGCTCTGGACGAAACGTTAGGAGCTGAAGAGTTTCATGGACCACGACCTTATATCCCGGAAGGTTTACCAGAAGATATGTCATCCGGTCGTGAAAGCCTTCACACTATGATACTCTTTGATTGTTTTGTAATAAAGTGAAATTATTTAAAGTTAATATTAGACTATCATGTGGAAGGTTGAAAGTAACTTTTGGTTCCCTCTCTTGTAGAATTTACATACAACAACTTGTTTACTGCAATTAAGATAATTAGTGTCACAAATTTTCCAAGTGTTTTCTTGAAGCACTATGGGACTTAACATCTGAGGTCATCAGTCCCCTAGAACTTAGAACTACTTAAACCTAACTAACCCAAGAACATCACATGCATCCATGCCCGAGGCAGCATTAGAACCTGTGACTGTAGCAGCAGCGCGGTTCCGGACGGAAGTGCCTAGAACCTCTCGGCCACAGCGATTGGCTTTCCAAGTCAGTAATGCTGTAATTAAAGCCGTAATATCATTACTGTTTACTAACCCTACCACGTGTTTGGCGTTTTATTACGTTTCTGACCTTAATTACATAGGAATTAATGCCTAAAATTAATTTTCGGTGGATCACACAATGTAGCGTATTAATCGGACCAGGAGGATAAGCAGTAAAGCACGTACCTGGAAATCGACAGGTAGCGGTATCGAATTCCAGACGGACAGCGGAAATTTTCAGTTCGCATATAATCTAGCCTGCACCTCTCAACGACGTGGGGAGTCATTAAAAACATCACGTGGTTCCTATTCCACGTTGACCTGCAGATTCCCTTTCCCGGAATGGGTAACTGGGATAAATTATGGACTAACAATTCGACAAAGTGGCATCTAATTAAAAGGTATGCTCTCGACCTTTGAGCGAAACGGAATTATTGTTATTACGTAGTATAATGCAAATATCACTACATCGTTCTGTATCTCTTGAGATGCGTTAGCGATTAACAACTAGTTGATCAGGGAATCAATTTTTGTTTGGCCGATATTACTATACTAATAAATTACTACTAAATTACTTAAGTGTGTATTTTGAAACAAGAATAACGACTATTGGCATCACTGGATCGATTAGCCGTTTGAAAACAACGTTTCTGTTTGAAATTTCGTTTCCAGTGGTGTATTCGGTTGTATCGTAGCTCATTTGATGCTGGCAGGTAATATTCATAAAAAGTTATCGTGCTTAACACTATTCGCCATTATTATATTATTACCTAAAGCTAGGCTCAAGAAATCGCATGCTCAATCAGGCTAATGATAAATGCTGCTGATTTTTAAAATTTCTCTGCTCCTTTTTCTTTGTGTCATTAGCCTTCTCACTGGTCCGATGGTGCTGTTCGATGAGAGCAGCGCTTGGACCCTATGTCGTCAATTATTTCTTGGATATTCTCCGATATCTCTTCACCTGTAGCTTTTACCCTATATAGCTCCCTCTGCTACCATGGAAATTACTTCTCTAGCCTTAACACATGCCATATGACCCTGTCCCCTACTTTCCTTTCTTCGCGCATTTTGTGGTTAACCTCCTCATTCCTTTTCTTATCAGTCCAACAGATTTTCTGCATCCTTCTATAGCACCACATCTCAGACACTAAAATCTGTACTTTTACGGTGTTCCTACGGTTCATGAGTCACTACCATACAATCTCAGAATTTTTTTCCTCACAGGAAGGCCTATGTTTGAAACTAATAGTTATTTCGGCCACGAATGACCTCTTTCCCTGTGCTACATTCTCCTTGCTTCATCCGTCATTTGTTAGTTTGTTTCCAAGCTAGTACAGGTCCTTAACTTACTTCGTGATCACCAGTTACGATGCAAAATTTGTAGTCAGTCTCATTTCTGCTCCTCCTAGTTACTTTCGCATTTCCCCAGTTTACTGTTAATCCAAATTAACTCATCAGACTGTTGATTCCATTCAAACGTTCCTGCAACTCTTCTTAACTTTAACTGAGGATAATTGTGCCATCAGCGAGTCCGATCATTGATATCCTGGTATTTAATCCCACTCTTAAACCTTTCTTTTACTACAGTGCTTCTTCAGTGTATGGATTGAACACTAGCGGTGAAAGACTGTATCCCTGTCTTAAAACTTTTTAATCCGAGCACTTCGTTCTTCGGCTTCCCTTCTAATTGTTCGATGTTTGTTATAGTATACAGGGTGTTACAAAAAGGTACGGCCAAACTTTCAGGAAACATTCCTCACACACAAATAAAAAAAAGATGTTATGTGGACATGTGTCCGGAAACCCTTAATTTCCATGTTAGAGCTCATTTTAGTTTCGTCATTATGTACTGTACTTCCTCGATTCACCACCAGTTGGCCCAATTGAAGGAAGGTAATGTTGACTTCGGTGCTTGTGTTGACATGCGACTCATTGCTCTACAGTACTAGCATCAAGCACATCAGTACTTAGCATCAACAGGTTAGTGTACATCACGAACGTGGTTTTGCAGCCAGTGCCATGTTTACAAATGCGGAGTTGGCAGATGCCCATTTGATGTATGGATTAGCACGGGGAAATGGACGTGGCGCGGTACGTTTGTATCGAGACAGATTTCCAGAACGAAGGTGTCCCGACAGGAAGATGTTCGAAGCAATTGATAGGCGTCTTAGGGAGCACGGAACATTCCAGCCTATGACTCGCGACTGGGGAAGACCTAGAACGACGAGGACACCTGCAATGGACGAGGTAATTCTTCGTGCAGTCGACGATAACCCTAATGTCAGTGTCAGAGAAGTTGCTGCTGTACAAGGTAACGTTGACCACGTCACTGTATGGAGAGTTCTACGGGAGAACCAGTTGTTTCCGTACCATGTACAGAGTGTACAGGCACTATCAGCAGCTGATAGGCCTCCAAAGGTACACTTCTGCGAATGGTTCATCCAACAATGTGTCAATCCTCATTTCAGTGCAAATGTTCTCTTTTCCGGATGAGGCTTCATTCCAACGTGATCAAATTGTAAATTTTCACGATCAATATGTGTGGGCTGACGAGAATCCGCACGCAATTGTGCAATCACGTCATCAACACAGATTTTCTGTGAACGTCTGGGCAGGCATTGCTGGTGATGTCTTGATTGGGCCCCATGTTCTTCCACCTACGCTCAATGGAGCACGTTATCATGATTTCATACGGGATACTCTACCTGTGCTGCTAGAACATGTGCCTTTACAAGTACGACACAACATGTGGTTCATGGACGATGGAGCTCCTGCACATTTCAGTCGAAGTGTTCGTACGCTTCTCAACAACAGATTCGGTGACTGATGGATTGGTAGAGGCGGACCAATTCCATGGCCTCCACGCTCTTCTGACCTCAACCCTCTCGACTTTCATTTATGGGGGCATTTGAAAGCTCTTGTCTACGCAACCCCGGTACCGAATGTAGAGACTCTTCGTGCTCGTATTGTGGACGGCTGTGATACAATACGCCATTCTCCAGGGCTGCATCAGCGCATCAGGGATTCCATGCGACGGAGGGTGTATGCATGTATCCTCGCTAACGGAGGACATTTTCAACATTTCCTGTAACAAAGTGTTTGAAGTCACGCTGGTACGTTCTGTTGCTGTGTGTTTCCATTCCATGATTAATGTGTTTTGAAGAGAAGTAATAAAATGAGCTCTAACACGGTAAGTAAGCGTTTCCGGACACATGTCCACATAACATATTTTCTTTCTTTGTGTGTGAGGAATGTTTCCTGAAAGTTTGGCCGCACCTTTTTGTAACACCCTGTATACTGTATATTATCCGTCTTTCAGTATAGCTTAGTTCTAATTTTTTTTAGAATTCCGAACATTTTGCACCATCTTAAGTGTCAAACGCTTTTCATAGGTCAATAAATCTAATGAAGGTGTCTTGATTGAAGTCTTGTTTCCAACGCTTTTATCAATCGTAACGTCTGAACTTTTGACTTTTCTAAAGCCAAACTGACGGCATCTAACAGCTCCTCGATTTTTTTCTCATTGTTCTGTATATTAGCCTTGTCAGCGAGTTACAATGATGATACGCTAAGCTGATTCTGCAATAATTCTTGCACTTATCTGCGCTTGGTGTATTCAGTATTGTGTGATCGACACTCTTAATGTTTACTTTGACTTTTCTGTATGCTGAGTCAGTCTTTCCGTCGACCGTTCTTTTCTGGTTGCCTCACATTTTTCCTTTAGTTATTTCGCCTTGGTTTCCCTATATTTCCGATTTATTTTATCCCAACGTGACTTACTGATGTATCCCATTGTGGGATGGTGCACGCAGAATGTAAGAAGGTCCCCAGGTAGTAACGATCAATGGAAGTCTATTTCTATAAAGAAGCAAACGAGAACATGAATAACAGAAACAGTTTCTCAGTGAAAAGGACATAAAGATCACCCTGAACTATTAGAAGAAATGTCACTTACACGGTCTGTCACAATTTGTAGCACTGCCGTAGACAGGGTTGGAATCGGTAGCACTATCGTTGTTTCGGTTGTGATGTGCTGTATCGCGAATGAGACCCATGGTAGTAGAGGCTGAATTTACCCTCGGATTCGCATTGATGAAGAGCTGCAGGCGGCAGTCCTATAAAGGCCGCCCGGCGTATGAATACCAGGAAGTTTGCCGAGTCAACTGGTTCGTGGAGGCAAGCTAGTACCGACTGTGTCAGCTCTTCGTGTCGCACTTACTGCAGCGGATGTCTCATTGAAGCAGAGGAAAGTCGTCTGCAGAAGTCTGATACTGCGGCAACCCGCAATACCGTGTTGTGTGGCGTGTGGCTGGATCATCAGGCACCAGCCATACGCTACACTTACACTACTGGCAATTAAAATTGCTACACCAAGAAGACTTCCCCCCATGAACCATGAACCTTGCCGTTGGTGGGGAGGCTTGCGTGCCTCAGCGATACAGATGGCCGTACCGTAGGTGCAACCACAACGGAGGGGTATCTGTTCAGAGGCCAGACAAACACGTGGTTCCTGAAGAGGGGCAGCAGCCTTTTCAGTAGTTGCAGGGGCAACAGTCTGGATGATTTTTCCCGAGGGCATGCAGCTTTACTGTATGGTTAAATGATGATGGCGTCCTCTTGGGTAAAATATTCCGGAGGTAAAATAGTCCCCCATTCGGATCTCCGGGCGGGGACTACTCAAGAGGACGTCGTTATCAGGAGAAAGAAAACTGGCGTTCTACGGATCGGAGCGTGGAATGTCAGATCCCTTAATCGGGCAGGTAGGTTAGAAAATTTAAAAAGAGGAATGGATAGGTTGAAGTTAGATATAGTGGGAATTAGTGAAGTTCGGTGGCAGGAGGAACAAGACTTTTGGTCAGGTGAATACAGGGTTATAAATACAAAATCAAATAGGGGTAATGCAGGAGTAGGTTTAATAATGAATAAAAAAAATAGGAGTGCGGGTAAGCTACTACAAACAGCATAGTGAACGTATTATAGTGGCCAAGATAGACACAAAGTCCATGCCTACTACAGTAGTACAAGTTTATATGGAAACTAGCTCTGCAGATGACGAAGAAATTGAAGAAATGTATGACGAGATAAAAGAAATTATTCAGGTAGTGAAGGGAGACGAAAATTTAATAGTCATGGGTGACTGGAATTCGACAGTAGGAAAAGGGAGAGAAGGAAACATAGTAGGTTAATATGGATTGGGGCTAAGAAATGAAAGAGGAAGCCGTCTGGTAGAATTTTGCACAGAGCATAACTTAATCATAGCTAACACTTGGTTCAAGAATCATAAAAGAAGGTTCTATACATGGAAGAAGCCTGGAGATACTGACAGGTTTCAGATAGATTACATAATGGTAAGACAGAGATTTAGGAACCAGGTTTTAAATTGTAAGACATTTCCAGGGGCAGGTGTGGACTCTGATCACAATCTATTGGTTATGAACTGTAGATTAAAACTGAAGAAACTGCAAAAAGGTGGGAATTTAATGAGATGGGACCTGGATAAACTGAAAGAACCAGAGGTTGTACACAGTTTCAGGGAGAGCACAACGGAACAATCGACAGGAATGGGGGAAAGAAATACATTAGAAGAAGAATGGGTACCTTTGAGAGATGAAGTAGTGAAGGCAGCAGAGGACCTAGCAGGTAAAAAGACGAGGGCTAGTAGAAATCCTTGGGCAACAGAAGACATACTGAATTTAATTAATGAAAGGAGAAAATATAAAAATGCAATAAATGAAGCAGGCAAAAAGGAATACAAACGTTTCAAAAGCAAGATCGACAGGAAGTGCAAAATGGCTAAGCAGGGATGGCTAGAGGACAAATGTAAGGATGTAGAGGGTTATCTCACTATGGGTAAGATAGATACTGCCTACAGGAAAATTAAAGAGACCTTTGGAGATAAGAGAACCACTTGTATGAGCATCAAGAGCTCAGATGGAAACCCACTTCTAAGCAAAGAGGGGAAAGCAGAAAGGTGGAAGGAATATATAGAGGGTCTATACAAGGGCGATGAACTTGAGGACAATATTACGGAAATGGAAGAGGATGTAGATGAAGATGAAATGGGAGATACGATACTGCGTGAAGAGTTTGACAGAGCACTGAAAGACCTGAGTCGAAACAAGGCCCCGGGAGTAGACAACATTCCATTAGAACTACTGACGGTCTTGGGAGAGCCAGTCCTGACAAAACTCTACCATCTGGTGAGCAAGATGTACGAGACAGGCGAAATACCCTCAGACTTCAAGAAGAATACAATAATTCCGATCCCAAAGAAAGCAGGTGCTGACATGTGAAAATTATCGAACAATCAGTTTAATAAGTTACGGATGCAAAGTACTAACGCGTATTCTCTACAGACGAATGGAAAAACTGGTAGAAGCCGACCTCGGGGAAGATCAATTTGGATTCCGTAGAAATGTTGGAACACGTGAGGCAATACTGACCCTACGACTTATCTTAGAAGCTAGATTAAGGAAAGGCAAAACTACGTTTCTAGCATTTGTAGACTTAGAGAAAGCTTTTGACAATGTTGACTGGAATACTCTCTTTCAAATTCTGAAGGTGGCAGGGATAAAATACAGGGAGCGAAAGGATATTCACAATTTGTACAGAAACCAGATGGCAGTTATAAGAGTCGAGGGGCACGAAAGGGAAGCAGTGGTTGGGAGGGGAGTGAGACAGGGTTGTAGCCTCTCCCCGATGTTATTCAATCTGTATATTGAGCAAGCAGTGAAGGAAACAAAAGAAAAATTCGGAGTAGGTATTAAAATCCATGGAGAAGAAATAAAAACTTTGAGGTTCGCCGATGACATTGTAATTCTGTCAGAGACAGCAAAGGACTTGGAAGAGCAGTTGAACGGAATGTACAGTGTCTTGAAAGGAGGATATAAGATGAACATCAACAAAAGTAAAACGAGGATAACGGATTATAGTCGAATTAAGTCGGGTGATGCTGAGGGAATTAGATTAGGAAATGAGACACTTAAAAGTAGTAAAGGAGTTTTGCTATTTGGGGAGCATAATAACTGATGATGGTCGAAGTAGAGAGGATATAAAATGTAGACTGGCAATGGCAAGGAAAGCGTTTCTGAAGAAGAGAAATTTGTTAACTTCGAGTATAGATTTAAGTGTGAGGAAGTCGTTTCTGAAAGTATTTGTATGGAGTGCAGCCATGTAGGGAAGTGAAACATGGACAATAAATAGTTTGGACAAGAAGAGAATAGAAGCTTTCGAAATGTGGTGGTACAGAAGAATGTTGAAGGTTAGGTGGGTAGATCACGTAACAAATGTGGAGGTATTGAATATGATTGGGGAGAAGAGAAGTTTGTGGCACAACTTGACTAGAAGAAGGGATCGGTTGGTCGGACATATCCTGAGGCATCAAGGGATCACCAATTTAGTATTGGAGGGCAGTGTGGAGGGTAAAAATCGTAGAGGGAGACCAAGAGATGAATACACTAAGCAGATTCGGAAGGATGTAGGTTGCAGTAGGTACTGGGAGATGAAGCTTGCACAGGATAGAATAGCATGGAGAGCTGCATCAAACCAGTCTCAGGACTGAAGACCGCAACAACAACAACAACAACCAAGAAGTAATGCAGATGATAAACGGGTGTTCATTGGATAAATATATTATACTAGAACTGACATGTGATTACATTTTCACGCAATTTGGGTGCATAGGTCCTCAGAAATCAGTACCCAGAACAACGACCTCTGGCCGTAATAACGGCATTGATACGCCTGGGAATTGAGTCAAAAAGAGCTTCGATGGCGTGTACAGGTACAGCTGCCCATGCAGCTTCAACACGATACCACAGTTCATCGAGAGTAGTGACTGGTGTATAGTGACGAGCCAGTCGCTCGGCCACCATTGACCAGACGTTTTCAATTGGTGAGAGATCTGGAGAATGTGCTGGCCAGGGCAGCAGTCGAACATTTTCTGTATCCAGAAAGGCCCGTACAGGACCTGCAACATGCGGTCGTGCATTACCCTGCTGAAATGTAAGGTTTCGCAGGGATCGAATGAAGGTTAGAGCCACGGGTTGTAACACATCTGAAATGTAACGTCCACTGTTCAAAGTGCCGTCAATGGGAACAAGAGGTGACCGAGACGTGTAACCAATGGCACCTCATACCATCACGCCGGGTGATACGTCAGTATGGCGATGACGAATACACGCTTTCAATGTGCGTTCACCGCGATGTCGCCAAACACGGATGCGACCATCGTGATGCTGTAAACAGAACCTGGAATCATCCGAAAAAATGACGTTTTGCCATTCGTGCTCCCAGGTTCGTCGTTGAGTACTCCATCCCCAGCGCTCCTGTCTGTGATACAGCGTCAAGGGTAGCCGCAGCCATGGTCTCGGAGCTGATAGTCCATGCTGCTGCAAACGTCGTCGAACTGTTCGTGCAGATGGTTGTTGTCTTGCAAACGTCCCCACCTGTTGACTCAGGGATCGAGACGTGGCTGCACGATCCGTTACAGCCATGCGGATAAGATGCCTTTCATCTCGAATGCTAGTGATACGAGGCCGTTGGGATCCAGCACGACGTTCCGTATTACTCTCCTGAACCCAGCGATTCCATATTCTGCTAACAGTCAATGGATCTCGACCAACGCGAGCAGCAATGTCGCGATACGATAAACCGCAATCGCGATAGGCTACAATCCGACCTTTATCAAAGTCGGAAACGTGATGGTACACGAGGCATCACAACAACGTTTCAGCAGGCAACGCCGGTCAACTGCTTTTTGAGTATGAGAAATCGGTTGGAAGCTTTCCTCATGTAGCACGTTGTAGGTGTCGCCACCGGCGCCAACCTTGTGTGAATGCTCTGAAATGCTAATCATTTGCAGATCACTGCATCTTCTTCCTGTCGGTTAAATTTCGCGTCTGTAGCATGTCATCCTCGTGGTGTAGCAATTTTAATGGCCAGTAGTGTAATTGGTGTACCTTTTTCCTTACCTGAACATTTTTGTACTTCCCTCTTTCGTCGATCGATTGAAGTATTTCTTCTGTTGCACAACGTTAAGTCTCTCATCTTGGTTGTACCAATGTTAATCCGTCGACTGTGATATTCATTGTCGCAGTAACTACAGTATTAGAGAACTTGGAACGCATCTCATCATTCCTCAGCACTTCAGTATCCCACTTTTCGCATTGTTTCTTCTGAATAATGCTTGTCTGATGTTTGTCTGCCCTGAATCATTACTAAATGTGATCAGAGTCCGCATCTGCTACTGATACGCCTTACTACACAATATCTGATTTTGGAATCCTTGTCTGGCCATAATATAATCCAGTTGTAATCTTCATGCATTTCTGGATATTTTCCAAGTATACCTCCAGCAATTGTGGTTATCGAAGAGTGTACTCACTGTTACCAATTGATATTTATCGAAAAACTGAATTAGTCTGACTCCTCTGTAATTCCTACAACCAAGCCCATATTCTCTCGTGACTCTGTCTTCTATTCCTTCCCTTCCTACCGACAGCATTTCAATCCTCCGTGAATATTAGATTACAATCTCCGTTAAGTACCCTTATATACTTTCTCTGTTTCTTCATTTTTTGCTTGTGACGTCAGCAACCACCTGAACTATTGATTTTTGAAACCCACCGCATCACTGAACCGTTTGCGCTGACTCATTCTCCGCCCTATATACATATATATATATATATATATATATATATATATATATATATATATATATATATATATATATATATATATATATAACGAATCCTGCTCATGTAAACGCCATTTTTTGCTGCTGTTGATATTTCGCATACTTGGTTGCCGAGAAATCCTTATCTCCTTCCCATTCCACTTCATGGACACCGGTTATATTTAGATTAAGCCTTACCATTTCCCCTTTTCAGATTATGTAGCTTCGATAACGCGCTCAGGCTTCTGACAATCCACGGTCCGACTCGTATAATGTTGCCATTTCGTTGGTCATTCAATGGTTGCCTCCCCCTTGGCAGTCCCCTCCCGGAGATTCGAATAGGGGACTAAAGCGGAATGTTTTGCCAATGGTGAGATTATCATGTCACTTTTTCAATTACAGGCTACATGTCCTTTGGATATACATTGTGTATTCGTTTTGAAGTGGTTGCTGTTGCCCTCTTCGCCCTCGTGCTGTTGATCACTGCTGATTCTTTCGCCTTTTAGGGACAGGTCCCCATCCCCAAGAGCAAAAGATTGCCCTGAAACTGTCTGCTACTCCGCCCCCTTTGTTAAGACCGCTGGAAGAACGAAACTGATTTCCTATACCGTAAGTCATCGAATACCATTGCCTATGCTTTAATTCATTATTTAAGATGTAGCTGTCCACAGCTCGTGGTTGTGCAGTAGCGTTCTCGCTTCCCACGCCCGGGTTCCCGGGTTCGATTCCCGGCGGGGTCAGGGATTTTCTCTGCCTCGTGATGACTGGGTGTTGTGTTATGTCCTTAGGTTAGTTAGGTTTAAGTAGTTCTAAGTTCTAGGGGACTGATGACCATAGATGTTAAGTCCCATAGTGCTCAGAGCCATTTGAACCATTTGAAACTTCGTATCATAGATCTGTTTCCGAAGCTAGACAAGCGATAGACCTTTCTCATACTAATACTCGTTGGGTCGTGCATTACACCGATCTCTGGTCCACACCCGTTAGGACTGTGATGAGAACCAAACTGGATTACGGTACGAGCTACTAGCTTAGTAGTATCAAGTTAACACTCGCCAAATTCGACAAAATACAGTAACTCTTAGTTATAATGTGTATTAGAGTGACGTCCTCAATTCTGACTAACGATCTTTACTTGGGCTCATTTCGTCTTGCTCTGGCCAGCTCCGAGGATAAACTGATGTTGCAGAGAGTCCTAACTCTGGTGTCTCCTACAGTTTGTAAATTAACTTATCTACAGGAGGCTTTACTTACCAAATTTCGTTTCTCAGTTGAAACAAAAAGCTAGCGGTTGAATAGCAACAACGCTATGACGGAACATATTCTTGCTAACCAGTTCGCTGGACTAGTGGGCACTACGAAACACTGTTTTCTCACCTCGTGCGACGTTCATCAGCTACCCTAAAAGTAAAACATCACATACCAGCAACATATTCAAAGAAACTTACAAAGGTAGCAGTCAGATGCTATTAAAATACTCACTGATAAATTGTGGCTTGTGCCATTTTTATTCAACTTCAAGAAGGACGGCCATATTCCTTACCCCCGTACAAGTCGGTGTTTCCTGCAGGTGTAGCCGCCGACTAGCAAGCTTTCCAATTTGTAGGGGTGCTTGGACTAAACGAGATCCTGATAGTAGCTGATTCGTTACGTGTACTATCAGGTTTCAACACCCTAGGAGTATGGAAGGATAACAATCGTGCATCGTACCGTAGAGCTGCTGTGGTACGGAACATCGGTGAACTATCTCTGGATCCCATCGCATCGAAACCTCCTACAAAACGAGTACTTGGACCTGCTCACAAATACCACAACACACGGTGGATACTTCATCTCTGATTTCAATCCATCCCACCACATCGCTGGACTTAAAACAAGAACAGATACCCCTGCAGTGAACAGTGGAAAGAGACATCACGTCAGAGAAGCTGTGAGGGCTGTAGTGTGCAGCCTCATCCTCTGAAAGTCCTTGTTTACGGATTATTCATGCAATATGTAGACGTTGTCTAAACTCATGGGAAATATCCCAATCATCTCAAAACGAAAGACATGAAATGTATTCGCAGCTGCGAGTATGGACAAGCATCAGCTGTATGATGGAATGACGACAATGAAAATCGGTGCCGGTCTGGGACTCGAACCAAGATTTCCTCCTTATCACAAGCGGTACCTTACCATCAGGCTATCCGAGCATGACCCACAGCCAGACAAAAGCTTCCTGTGTCGTCAATCATGTGTCTACAACCTGTACTCGTACATTCATTATGTATTTTACCACACACGGGAGACATTTTACTCGAAAGTCCCTTGCTAGGTGTCGGCGAATAAGTACGGTATTGCAGTGCCTGTGTTGTTGAGAATCACGACGTCATGTTCCTTCGGACATGCCGGCCGGTGTGGCCGAATGGTTCTAGGCGCTTCAGTCTGGAACCGCGCGACTGCTACGGTCGCAGGTTCGAATCCTGCCTCGGGCATGGATGTGTGTGTCGTCCTTAGGTTAGTTAGGTTTAAGTAGTTCTAAGTTCTAGGGGACTGATGACCTCAGATGTTAAGTCCCATAGTGCTCAGAGCCATTTGAACCTTCGCACATGCATGGACAGATTTTCCAAGAGGTTATTAAGTACACATATGAGTAAAATAAGTAATTACTATTTCCTCTGTACGCACCAACAAATAGATAAAATGCATTTGTACTGTAACGTTTGTGAAGTTGTGCGCACCAAATGCTAACGAAATAAAATAAAACGTTTGACGAAGGATGTTGTTTATGTCACGTGATTGAGTATCGACACTACAACGGAGACTAACCTTAGGTTGAGTGGCGTTTGTTACAGAAGTATTAGGTGCACAGCACAGGAATATACTGTAGCCTTCTATGCATGACTCAATACAGGGTGAGACTAAATACAACAAGAATAGAATCATTCTTCTGGCTCTGGCTCTATGTGAAATAGAAATAAACTCAAATGCGTGGTACATTGTGCAGTACTCTGGTCCCTGCAAGGACGTAAATGAAGAAAACAATCAGTAACTTTGTAGCCTCCAAACAGTTGCAAATTTTTTAAATGCTCTTTTACGCTATAAGACCTACAATTATCATAAAACTAGATCGATGGCCGCCCTAAAAACAGATTATGCGTATCACCACGCTCTTAATTATATAATTCAGGAAAGGAAATAAACATATACAAATTACAAGGAGCTTCTGAGTTCGACTGGCGCTACATGTTGTTGCTGCTAGCTTGAAAGTTTGGCTACCACTCTTAGTACTGCGGCATACAGGGACTCAAGGCTATTTCCCAGATCAGAGGCGCCACGGTTTCCTTTGAGCCTGATAGCTGCAGATAGTGAAGGGAGACGAAAATGTAATAGTCATGGGTGACTGGAATTCGGTAGTAGGAAAAGGGAGAGAAGGAAACGTAGTAGGTGAATATGGATAGAAGCTAAGAAACGAAACAGGAAGCCGCCTGATAGAATTTTGCACAGAGCACAACTTAATCATACCTAACAGTTGGTTCAAGAATCATAAAAGAAGGTTGTATACATGGAAGAAGCCTGGAGATACTGACAGGTTTCAGATAGATTACATAATGGTAAGACAGAGATTTAGGAACCAGGTTTTAAATTGTAAGACATTTCCAGGGGCAGATGTGGACTCTGATCACAATCTATTGGTTGTGAACTGTAGATTAAAACTGAAGAAACTGCAAAAAGGTGGGAATTTAATGAGATGAGACCTGGATAAACTGAAAGAACCAGAGGTTGTACAGAGTTTCAGGGAGAGCATAAGGGAACAACTGACAGGAATGGGGGAAAGAAATACAGTAGAAGAAGAACGGGTAGCTTTGAGAGATGAAGTAATGAAGGCAGCAGAGGACCTAGTAGGTAAAAAGACGAGGGCTAGTAGAAATCCTTGGGTAACAAAAGTAATATTGAATTTAATTGATGAAAGGAGAGAATATAAAAATGCAGTAAATGAAGCAGGCAAAAAGGAATACAAACGTCTCAAAAATGAGATTGACAGGAAGTGCAAAATGGCTAAGCAGGGATGGCTAGAGGACAAATGTAAGGATGTAGAGGCTTATCTCACTAGGGGTAAGATAGATACTGCCTACAGGAAAATTAAAGAGACCTTTGAGAAAAGAGAACCACTTGTATGAATATCAAGAGCTCAGATGGAAACCCAGTTCTAAGCAAAGAAAGGAAAGCAGAAAGGTGGAGGGAGTATATAGAGGGCCTATACAAGGGCAATGTACTTGAGGACAATATTATGGAAATGGAAGAGGATGTAGATGAAGACGAAATGGGAGATACGATACTGTGTGAAGAGTTTGACAAAGCGCTGAAAGACCTGAGTCGAAAAAAGGCCCCGGGAGTAGACAACATTCCATTAGATCTACTGACGGCCTTGGGAGAGCCAATCCTGGCAAAACTCTACCATTTGGTGAGCAAGATGTATGAGACAGGCGAAATACCCCCAGACTTCTAGAAGAATATAATAATTCCGATCCCAAAGAAAGCAGGTGCTGACATGTGAAAATTATCGAACAATCAGTTTAATAAGTTACGGATGCAAAGTACTAACGCGTACTCTCTACAGACGAATGGAAAAACTGGTAGAAGCCGACCTCGGGGAAGATCAATTTGGATTCCGTAGAAATGTTGGAACACGTGAGGCAATACTGACCCTACGACTTATCTTAGAAGCTAGATTAAGGAAAGGCAAACCTACGTTTCTAGCATTTGTAGACTTAGAGAAAGCTTTTGACAATGTTGACTGGAATACTCTCTTTCAAATTCTGAAGGTGGCAGGGGTAAAATACAGGGAGCGAAAGGATATTCACAATTTGTACAGAAACCGGATGGCAGTTATAAGAGTCGAGGGGCACGAAAGGGAAGCAGTGGTTGGGAAGGGAGTGAGACAGGGTTGTAGCCTATCCCCGATGTTATTCAATCTGTATATTGAGCAAGCAGTGAAGGAAACAAAAGAAAAATTCGGAGTAGGTATTAAAATCCATGGAGAAGAAATAAAAACTTTGAGGTTCGCCAATGACATTGTAATTCTGTCAGACAGCAAAGTAGAGCAGTTGAACGAAATGGATAGTGTCGTTAAAGGGGGGTATAAGATGAACATCAACAAATGCAAAACGAGGATAATGGAATGTAGTCGAATTAAGTCGGGTGATGCTGAGGGAATTAGATTAGGAAATTAGACAATTAAAGTAGTAAAGGAGTTATTCTACTTGGATAGCAAAATAACTGATGATGGTCGAAGTAGAGAGGATATAAAATGTAGACTGGCAATGGCAAGGAAAGCGTTTCTGAAGAAGAGAAATTTGTTAACAGCGAGTATAGATTTAAGTGTCAGGAAGTCGTTTCTGAAAGTATTTGTATGGAGTGTAGCCATGTATGGAAGCGAAACATGGACGCTAACTAGTTTGGACAAGAAGAGACTAGAAGCTTTCGAAATGTGGTGGTACAGAAGAATGCTGAAGATTAGATGGGTAGATCATATAACTAATGATGAGGTATTGAATAGGATTGGGGAGAAGAGAAGTTTGTGGCACAACTTAACTAGAAGAAGGGATCGGTTGGTAGGACATGTTCTGAGACATCGAGGGATCACCAATTTAGTATTGGAGGGCAGTGTGGAGGGTAAAAATCGTAGAGGGAGACCAAGAGATGAATACACTAAGCAGATTCGGAAGGATGTAGGTTGCAATAGGCACTGGGAGATGAAGCTTGCACAGGATATAGTAGCATGGAGAGCTGCATCAAACCAGTCTCAGGACTGAAGACCACAACACAACAACAACAGCTGCATCGCGCCGTGCAGACGCTGATCGACTCCTTACTAGAGAACCATAAGGCTGTTTAGCCAACAGTCCTGTAGTCTCAGCAATACTCCATGTCTTCCAAGCCAAAATGGTAGCATCTGGAAATGCTTCAAGGCCACCATAATCTGCTTGATTGTCCCACACAATAGCAAGTGTCAACCAGGTACTACCTCTAAACACTGCTTGTACATCACAGGTAAAGTTCAGATGGAGTCCACGACTAACATTTGGACCTCCAATCAAGTGCTGTTTATTAAACTGCCCAGCCAAGTCAATATCAATCGCCTTCAAACTGCGATACACTGTACACTGCGCCGCCAGCGACGACGGTAACCACGTCGCAGAGGCATTGCTGTGGCACGTTAACACAAGTGAACGTAGCAAGCCAACGCCCAGCGAGACACCCAGAGCTATGCGTCCACACTCCTCGACGTTCGCAGAGCGAATGACGCTCCGTGTTGCGGATCTGTGCTGCACTTTCTCGCAGTTGAACTATAGTCTTGATACGACCTCTTCATATTAATCTTCACTAATTTGACGCACATGTTCATAATTTCTGAACAGAGAAACGACAGTAAAGCAAGTAATACAGCATCAAAACGTGTTTGTGGAAAAAAACGCATGCAGTGAATGTTTTAAGACCAATTTAAGTACAAGAAGATTTTTAAGTCCACTGCTTGATACCCACTTAAGCTTGTAGCGCATATTGTTGGACTTCGGTTGAAAATCAAATCAGTAGCTCCCCATCATCATACAGATGTTATGATATTGTACCTACCGTAACCCATGAAATAACTGAGCAGGTGGCCCCCAGCATGATGCTGTTCAGCTCAGAGACGGTGTTGGTAGTCTGGTACAGTTCCATGAGGAAACTGCATGCTTTTTCTCCACCTTGCTGTGCACCGTAGCAGCAGATGCGGTCAAGTCTGGGCCAGTCCTGCAAAAAAGTAAGGTAGCTGAAGCTACAACCTGAATGTTATGAAGTAATGTGACTGACATTCCAGAAAATATCTTCTTTCGGTTTTCTTTTTCCACCATAACAGTGCAATTTGGCACGTTTCTGGTCTGCCCTACATGTTAAGACAGCATCACTGAAACCGTATGATGAAGAACAAATTTCTGTACTCACGCTGGAGGCATCGTCTAGCATTTTTAATGTACCAGAAGGAAGATGATGCTATCTGAACACAAAAAGACGAATGTACCCCTGTTTAAAATACTCTGACTGAACAATAGGATACCAGCTACATCTGTCTACCTTCCTCAGCACCGTTAAAAATTTTCCCAAAAATTTTGGCATGCGAACATTTTCGCGGTCTTTTTAGCGTGCAACTCACCTATCACTCCCACGAACTTCCGTAAGTATATCTCGCTCACACCCACTAGTCTATCGCTGTAAGTCGCACACAACCACCCACGCCCAGTTGTCCATTCTCGCTGACTCCTTCAACCCAGGTCATTGTCAGTACCTCTTTGTGCCTCACTGTCTCTATCTACTGTCTCACAGCCACAGTCTCCTTTGTTCTCTCCTACTGCTACTGTCTCCTCTCAATGTCACTGTCTCCTTCTTGCTCTCTCCTGCTCCTTCTGTCTAATTCTTTCCTTCTCACTGTCATTATCGATCTCTTCCTGGTTTTCATTCTCATAGACTCTATCTCTCATTATTACCTTTTCTCACCCACTTCCGCTTTTCCTTCTCTTTATTCCACATACTCTGGCACTGTCTCCTCCACTCTTTATCTAGTGGTGTTCTATCACTGTTAACTGTGTTCCACTGCCACTACGTCCCTCTCTTTCGCACTGCCTTTGTCTCCTTCGTTATTTATATAAACAGTTACTGTCTACTATCTTCCATTATTTATTACTAGTATTTTTCTCTATCTTTCCTTTTGCCACTGTACCCTTTTCTCACAGCATAAAAAAGCGCGAATATGTTCGCATGCAAAATATTCGTGAAAATTTTTAAAGGTGCTGAGGCAGGTAGAATGAGGCAGCTGGTACCTCACTTTTCAGAGTCTTTTATACTGGAGCACATTCGCATTTTTGGCTCCAGTAGGTGTATTTTTCAGCTGGTTCCCTTCTTTTCCCTGCCACGTAAGGGCATGTCACTTACGTTTAAAGAACTTTATGGGTCAGAGGAACTTCAATAGTCTACTTGTGTGAAACTGAAATAACGCACAATTAATTTTACACGTCAGACCGGAATTTTTGCGTACAAAAATTTTGGGTATGCTTCAGTACTAAAACATTGGGTTTCCAGAAACCTTGTAATGTAACACAGGCACTTAACAGCAAATTTCTGCGTGCTACATTACTTTCTAAACCTCTTTTCTTCTCAGGTGGATCTTACGTGTGTATTTTACGTGTACAAGTAGGGGTAATTTGAACTTCCGTAGCCGCGCGGGATTAGCCGAGCGGTCTTGGGCGCTGCAGTCAAGGACTGTGCGGCTGGTCCCGGCGGAGGTTCGACTCCTCCCTCGGGCATGGATGTGTGTGTTTGTTCTTAGGATAATTTAGGTTAAGTAGTGCGTAAGCTTAGGGACTGATGACCTTAGAAGTTAAGTCCCATAAGATTTCACACACATTTGAACAACTTCCGTATTTCGGAAACGGGTAAAGATATCAATAAAAATTTCAATGTTATTCGAGATCGGGATCTTTGGGCTATGTAACAAAAATTTCCGCCATTTGCTGCGTTTAGCCGTCTTGGAATCTGCGGCTCGGTTTTGGTGCGAAAAAAGGATAAAAAAATTTGGGGTTTTTCTAAGGAATCACTCCTGAACTAATGGTGCCTCAATAATCTCCTTGGAGCGCGCAGTAGACCACGCTAAATGCGAAAAGAACCGATCGATTTGGTTCATTTGCCTAAGCAGGAGGAAGTGTGTAATATTCATACTTTGATCCTGTACTGTAGAATAATGACACTAAGGAGATTCGTCTGTTAGTATGCAATTGGTCGCCAGACCAAGAAATATCTGAAATACTTGACCTTACCTTTCTATCACCAATAGAACCCAAAGTATACGCCCCGGAAGAGCCCAGTTTCTATGCGAGCCGTTTTGGAACATGTTAGGTAGGGCATGCTCTCGCATGCGTACTGGCGTTCAAATTTGACGGTCCAGGACCCCTTTGATGCTCTTCCTGAACCATATACTTGGTGCTCCAACACAGATATCTTGTAACACATGAAGTCCTTTCTTGCTGATTCCTTGTACTGTACAATGAATTAAACTGAAGCAATCTCCTGAAACATATCTATGTATGGAAAGATAAATACCGCTTATTCTTGAGTAAACAAGTCCTCATGGTTACAAAACATCTCATTCTCGTCTCTGAGTTACTTTGCTTTTGGTTTATATCACTGGCTATTTATTGCTATTAAAAACGCAAAAAATTGTTTTGGACAATGGTTGTAACTACTATACATAATTCAAAAAGCATAAAAATTCGTATTAGTGTTTAAGTGTGAAAATAATGGAAATGCATTTCCAGTAGGATTATTCATACTGAACAAGTTTAGCCGGCCGCTGGTGGCCGAGCGGTTCTGGCGCTACAGTCTGCAACCGCGCGACCGCTACGGTCGCAGGTTCGAATCCTGCCTCGGGCATGGATGTGTGTGTTGTCCTTAGGTTAGTTAGGTTTAAGTAGTTCTAAGTTCTAGGGGACTTATGACCTCAGCAGTTGAGTCCCATAGTGCTCAGAGCCATTTGAACTGAACAAGTTACCTAATTACGTAACTTGAGACACGTAGAATGGGGTTGAGCATGCAAAATAATACTTCATGTGTTACAGGAGACAGTTTCATAAATATAGTTTTCATTGATTATTGTTGAAGAACGTAAATGTCACAAGTTTTAAATTGTGTTTAGTTCAATGGCTACAATGAATTCTTGAGACAGAGATTGTCCTTCGTTGGAGTTCTCTATCATGAGGTTAGGGATGAAGGGAAAAATCAGTTTGAGGTGACTCTCTGGTTGCTGGAGTTGCAGGGGCAGTCATGGAATGCTGCAACCGTTTGTACGTAGAGATGAGACATGAGGGATAACCACAGTTGCAGGCAATATTGAGAATGAAACTTCCTGGCAGATTAAAACTGTGTGCCCGACCGAGACTCGAACTCGGAACCTTTGCCTTTCGCGGGCAAGTGCTCTACCATCTGAGCTACCGAAGCACGACTCACGCCCGGTCCTCACAGCTTTACTTCTGCCAGTATCTCGTCTCCTACAGGAGAGCTTCTGTAAAGTTTGGAAGGTAGGAGACGAGATACTGGCAGAAGTAAAGCTGTGAGTATCGGGCGTGAGTCGTGCTTCGGTAGCTCAGATGGTAGAGCACTTGCCCGCGAAAGGCAAAGGTCCCAAGTTCGAGTCTCGGTCGGGCACACAGTTTTAATTTGCCAGGAAGTTTCATATCAGCGCACACTCCGCTGCAGAGTGAAAATCTCATTCTGGAATATTGAGAATGATGGCCCGCAAGGTGCGAACCGCGTGGTACTCTCTCGGTTGCTTGTGGTAGCGCAGCAGGACCGCTATGTGATGGATCCCATATATGGGAAACTGTAGCTACAGGCAGAACAAAAATTATTTAATAATAGACCAGTAAGTGCAGAGAGAATGTTTCACTGATTTGTGATGCAATGTTGTGAGGCCTCACCCTGACGTCCTCCATCGTGTCTTCGCCTACCAGAAGTTCGGAGTTCCGCAGGACGCCAGGGACGGCCCTGCGCGGGATGTAGCCCTCGTAGTTCACTTGGTAGTAGCCTGCACACTGCAAACACATACTCCAACACGCAATTGCGGTCACCTACAGTCCAGAACCTCAGTTGGTCTCCCCACGTGTCCTACCTGGCTGCACGCTGCACCCGGTCCCTCAATGTCCTTCGTGTATTGAGTGGTATCTCTTGGAGAGCTGACCAGACTGTCCTCCTTCGCCTCTATCGATCTCTTGTCCACTCCAAGCTGGACTATGGATACATTGTCTACTCCTCTGCACGACCGCCTATCTTACGCCGTCTAAATACAATCCTCCATTTGGGATCCGTCTCGCCGCTGGTGCCTTCCGTACTAGCTCAGTTGCGAGTCTCTACGCAGAAGCCGGTGAACTATCACTGTCATACCGGTGCTACATCCTACTCAGTAGTTATGCGTGTCGGCTTTCTTCCATGCCAGGCCACCCAACCTTTGACCCTTTTTTTATGACATTCTTGACCGCCAATACGAGATGTACGTTTCTTCTCTGCGGCCTCCCGGTGTCTCCTTTCGTCACCTGCTTCAGCAGCTGCAGTTCACACTTACTGCCACTTTCCGAATGGGGGAGAGCCCTTCACCACCTTGGCTTCAGGCAAAGATTCGTGTTCATTTTGACCTCAGCTCGTTCCAGAAGGATTCGACTCTCGAGCTGACCTATCGCTGCAAATTTCTCGAACTTAGCTCACAACTTGCCGATATTTTTGTACACTGGTGGTTCCAAGTCAGCCACAGTGTTGGCTGTGCTTTTGTCGTCGGGGCTGATAAGTTTCAATACCAGCTTCTCGACCAGTGCACAGTTTTTACCGCAAAGCTTTTTGCCCTCTATCAGGATGTTCACTACGTCCGGAGGCACCAGCTCACTCGCTTTGTGATCTGCTCTGACTCCCTCAGTGCCCTTCAGAGTCTAAATGATTCCGATCCAGTCCCTGGATGGGGGAGCCCAAGTGTCGTTCATGTTGGTTCCTGGCCATGTTGGTGTGCCTGGAAATGACGCTGCTGATGCTGCAGCCAAGGCCACAGTCAATCTCGGTCGGCCCGCCTCTTACTCTGTTCCCTCGCAAGATATTTGTACTTTTCTCTGTCGACGTATCACGTCAGTTTAACATGATCATTGGTGCTCCCTTCTTGGGAGCAAACCCAGAGGAGTCAAACCTCTCCCAACAGCCTGGTCGATTTCCTCCTGGCCGAGAGAAAGTAATGTTAGCTCCGTTGCGAATAGGGCACTGCCGCTTTAGTAACCGCCACTTGTTGAGTGGCGACCCTGCACCCAGCTGTCCTTTCTGTAGCCAGCCATTAACAGTCAGACATTTCCTGATCCTCTGCCCCTATTTCAGTCACTTACGTCTCAGGGTCGGGGTGCCGCCCGCTTTGCCGGACATTTTAGCGGATGACGTGCGAGCTGTGGTACCCGTTTTAAGTTTTTTTAAAAACCATAATATCACAAGAGACTTTATTTCTACCTGGTGACTCCGGTGTCTTGTCGACGTCTTTTAGATGCTCTTCCGTAACGTCTTTACGTTTGAGTTTTCTTCCTTTCTGTTTTGGACCTCGCAACGGTTTTTTTACCCTCACGGTCCCAACATTCTATGATTCTATACTGGGCGCTTGTGACCTTAGATATTTTGCGCCCTAAAACCCAAAAAAACTCCAAAAATTCTGGTATTTCGTATGGATATCTTTTCTTTGATAGTATTAATAGCTCCCCCAGGGGGGTCCACAACTCTTTTGTGGATACGTGCGTGGCGAGCACGGGGCCCCGAGCTATTGCAGCCTTCTTCCTCTCCAGGGCTGCATTTCCTTCCCCTTCCCCTCCTTTCCCCTCCTTGCTCCTTTCCTGTCGCCCTCTCCTCTCCCTCTCCTGGTGTCCTTGCTTATGTTGGCCCCCGCTATCCTCCTGGTTCTGTTGGTTTTACAATTCGGCTTTGTTGCGTAATCATCTTCTTTTGGCATTCCTTGGTCCCCCTCTACGGTTTGACCTGCATTACAAAATTTCTCCTCCGTAGTGTGAGCCATTTGCGGAAGAGCACCTTACCTAGTGTCTCCAACGTGCGCCCTCCTAGTACATTCCACCTCTTCTTTCACGTCGTTGTGTGATGCTAGGGTGCATAACCAGCACGGTAGCCAGCCCGTGTGGTGGGGTCGCTATGTACCCTTTTGGTTGAGCCCCCTGTACACACAGGGATCACACTTCTGATACCTGAGCTGTGACCTCCTCATGCATGCCTTGGAGTGGTTGCTCGTCATCCTGGAGCATCGGAACTCCTGGCAATGGCCGCCATGCCAGACGGCCCTTGCTATGGCTGGGTGGCGCCCGTGAGGAGAGCCCCTGATCGGAGTGGGTGATATCAGGCCGGACGTTATGCAAATGAAACGCATACGGGTCCAGAACTCTGGCCGTTCTTCTGCGGCCGTCTCTCTGCGTGGAACTGATTCTTCAAGTGCTGCTTCTCTTGCCCCTTCGGCCTTCCCTTCCATGGCTACCCCCTGGGAAGACAGTCAGGCCCGTCGGCTAGGGGCGAAACCTTTCCCCCATTATCTGGTTTGCACTAGGACTGATGGAGATACTTTCACCAATACCAAACCTTTATTGTTTGTGGAACACATTGAAGACAAGTTTGGCGAAGTGGACTCCCTGAGCAAGATGCGGTCGGGTTTGTTGCTGATCAAAACTGCTTCAGCTGCCCAATCTGCGGCCCTTCGTGCCTGTACCCATATTGGCACAATTACTGTGTCCATTACCCCCCCACCAGTCTCTAAATATGGTACAAGGTGTGATTTTTCACAGGGACCTCATCCTTCAAACTGATGAGGAACTTCGGGACAATCTCGGACGGCGGGGTGTTCACTTTGTTCGGCGTGTTCAGAAGGGTGCTAAAGACAATCGCATTGATACTGGTGCCTTTATCCTGGCCTTTGAAGGGGATACCCTCCCTGAGAAAGTTAAGATGTGATGTGAAGCGGTACATCCCACCTCCTATGAGGTGTTTTAAGTGCTTGCATTTTGGACACAAGTCTTCCCGCTGTTCACAGGCCCCTCTCTGTGGTGACTCTGGACGTCCACTCCATGAGGGGAGTCCCTGTGTTCCCCCTCCTGTGTGTGTAAATTGTCATGGTAGTCATTCTCCACGTTCAGCAGATTGCCCAGTATATAAGAAGGAAAAGAAGATACAGGAGTATAAGTCCCTCGATCATTTAACCTACACAGAGGCCTGTAGGAAATATACACGTCTTCACCCTGTGTCCATGACATCTAGTTAAACCTTGGTTACATCTTCACCCCTTCCTCCCCCTTCCTTACCCCCATCCCGGACCCCTCTCCTCCCCCCCTCCCCTGCGGCTCCCACACCTTCTCCTCCGGGCGCTGCTCCCCCTCCCCAGCCGGAGAAGTGTCCCACTCCTTCGGCGTCTGCCGGTCAAGGGCGCCTCTCCCGGGATGCCCCTTCCCGGCACCTTCCAGGCCAAATGTCTGCTGCAGCGCGACGACCGCGAGAGCCGCAGTCTGTCGGCCCCCAGGTCGCCCGGTCTCTTTCTGTTCCTGATCTTGGCTGCAGCTGGCTCCTTTATGCCACACAGCCCTCCGCGATCTCAGCCTGAAAAGAAGAAGAAACAAAAGTCCCGGGACAAAGAGCCTCTGGTGTCACTGGAGGTCCCTTCCCCGACTTCACAACCGGATTCTGACCTATCGTTCATGGATGTCGCCCCCTCCTTGTCGGTGACGGGTGGGGACCCGGCGGTATGACTGGCTTTAGCTTGTTCAGCCCCCATTTAAATGATCGTTCTGTGGTTCTCCAATGGAATAAAAATGGATACTATCGTCACCTTCCGGAATTGAAATCCCTTCTTTCGTCCTACTCTGCTCACTCACCGACCCTCCGTGGGTTCCGTGTTTTCTGTCGAAATCGGGTCAGACCCCTGCGGGCTTCTGGTGGCGTTTGTACGTTGGCCCGTACAGACATTGCTAGCACGTGGATTCCTCTTCAAACTACACTGGAAGTGGTTGCTGTTAGGGTCCACTTAGACTCTGCAGTCACAGTTTGCAATCTTTACCTCCGTCCTGATAGGACTCTTACACCTGCTGCCTTAACTGCCCTTCTTCAGCAACTTCCTCTTCCCTTCCTCCTCCTTGGGGATTTTAATGCTCATCATCCCTTGTGGGGCAGTACCTTTCCATCTAGACGAGGTCTTCTTATAGACTAGTTTATTGCAGACCACGACTTGTGCCTTCTTAATGATGGCTCCCCTACTCATTTTAGTGCTGGTCATGGTAACTTTTCTGCCATTGATCTTTCTCTTTCTTCTCCCTCTCTCCTCCCTTCATTACACAGATAGACACACGACGAACTTTGTAATAGTGACCATTTCCCGTTGATAATCTCGCTCCCTTCCCGCTCCCCGATGGACAGGTTACCTCGTTGGGCTTTCCAACGTGCCGATTGGCCTCTACACGCTGCACAGGTCGTGTTTTCTCCCTCTTTGTCGGGTTGTATTGATGACGTCCTACGTGACGTGTCTGACGCGATTGTTCGCGATGCTAGCCTTGCTGTCCCGCGTTCATCTGGGCCATTTCGTCGCCGGCAAGTCCCATGGTGGAGTACGGCCATTTCCATTGCCATCCGTGATCGCCGTCGAGCTTTGCAACACTTTACGAGGCACCTATCCGTAGACAGCCATACTACCTTTAAACGCCTCCGCGCTAAAGCCCGTTATTTAATCAAACATAGCAAGCGGATATGTTGGGAACGATTCGTTTCTTCCCTTGATTCTGCTGTCCCTCTGTCACGGGTATGGGCTACACTTCGCTCTCTCCAAGGTTGCCATCGGCCATCCACCCTCCCAGGCCTTCCCCTCCCAGATGGCCTTTGTACGGACCCATTAGTTCTTGCAGAACATCTTGCGACCCATTTTGCAGTGGCATCAGCATCAGCCTCCTATCCAGCTGCTTTCCTTCACCAGAAACAGCGGGCTGAAGCTTCCACCTTACGTTTCACCCCTTGTGAATCAGAATCTTACAACGAACCTTTTACTGAATGGGAATTTCTTTCTGCTCTATCTTCTTCTCATGATACGGCCCCTGGCCCAGATTCCATTGATAACCAACTGCTTCAACATCTCAGTGCTCCACAACTGCAACATCTTCTTTGGGTGTTTAACCGTATCTGGCTCCAGGGTGACTTCCCTTCTCAGTGGACGGATAGCATCGTGGTTCCTGTCCTTAAGCCTGGTAAGAACCCCCTATCTGTTGACAGCTATCGGCCAATTAGTTTGACCAATGTTGTTTGTAAGTTACTTGAACGGGTGGTAGCCCGTCGGCTCAATTGGGTCCTCGAATCTCGGGATCTATTGTCCCCTTACCAGTGTGGCTTTCGAGAGGGACGGTCTCCAATCGATCATTTACTTCGTTTGGAATCCTAAGTTCGGCAGGCTTTTTCCCAGCGCCGTCATTTGGTTGCAGTGTTTTTTGACCTTCGCAAGGCCTATGACACGGCCTGGCGCCATCATATCTTACTTACCCTTCATCAGTGGGGTCTTCGGGGCCCACTCCCGATTTTTATCCGCCATTTCCTGTTCCATCGGTCATTCAGAGTTCGAGTTGGTACTGCTTTTAGTTCTCCACGGACCCAGGAGACGGGCATCGATGGACTTGTGGCCTCTGTCGGTCCCTTGGTCGCCCCTGCCCTGTATGTGGATGATTTCTGCATTTGGGTTAGTTCCTCCTCGATGGCATCTGCAGAACGGCAGCTCCAGGTGGCTATACGGCGTGCCTCTGCATGGACCCTCTCACACGGGTTTCAATTCTCTCCTTCAAAATCGCGGGTGGTCCACTTCTGTCGCCGTACTACGATCCACCCTGATCCAGAGCTCTATCTCGCTGCACAACGATTGCCTGTGGTTCCACAGTTTAGTTTCCTGGGTCTTCTATTCGACAACAAGCTCACTTGGCTGCCCCATATCAGACTCCTGAAGGTAGGATGTTTCCACAAACTCTATGTCCTTCGCTTCCTTGCCCACTCCGCTTGGGGTGCGGACCGTTCCCTCCTCCTCCGTCTTTATAGTGCTCTAGTTCTGTCTCGCTCGGACTATGGTTGTCAAGTTTATGGTTCAGCTGCTCCTTCCACACTGCACGTGCTGGATCCAGTCCACCATCATGGTATCCGTTTGGCCACCGGTGCCTTCCCTACTAACCCTGTGATAGTCTCCTGGTTGAAGCTGGGATTCCCCCCCCCCCCCCCTTTCTGTTCGGCGGTCCCAGCTTCTGGTGTCTTATGCACTTGCTATCCGTTCCTCTCCCACTCATCCTTCCTATTCTATCCTGTTCCCAGACCATGGACGTTGCCCACCCGACTCCCGCCCTCGGGCGGGTTTAGCGGTTGGGCTCCGCCTTGCGTCTCTTTGCCGTGATTTTCAGCTTCCTTCTTTGTCCTATCTTCCTCGCTCCCTCCCCTCCTTCCTTTGTTAGTTCCTCGGCCTCTAATTCGGATGGATCTCCGCCGAGGTCCGAAAGATTCCATCCCCCCGGTGGTGTTCCGTTCCTTTTTCCGCCAAATTTTACGGGAGTTTCGCGATGCTGTTGTTTTTTACACTGATGGCTCTAAATCTGCTGATCATGTGGGGTATGCCTTCACGTCCTCTGTTGGAACGGAAAATCATCTGCTGCCACCTACATGTGGGGTGTTTACTGCAGAATTGATGGCAATTTCCCAGGCCCTTACCTTTATTAAACAGTCCCAACACAACCGCGTTTTGTTATGTACGGACTCAATGAGTGGCCTTCTTGCTATTGACCGGTGTTTTTCACGCCATCTCTTGGTCTCTGCCATCCATGACCATCTCACTGATATTCACCGTGCTGCTTGTTCCATTGACTTCCTTTGGGTCCCTGGCCATGTGTCTATCCCGGGTAATGAGCTCGCTGATCGTTTGGCTGGGGGAGCAGTCACTTACCCCCCATTTTCTGTAACCCCTCCTGCAGCGGATTTACGGCTTCACATCAAATCCCACTTCGCACAGTCATGGGCCAATTCTTGGGAGGCTACTCCCCTGTCTAATAAACTTCGTGCGATTAAGGTGACACCAGGCCCGTGGCGTTCTTCCTTTCGCCTCTCCCGAAAGGACTCGACCACACTGTGTCGTCTCCGCATTGGCCATACCAGGCTGACCCATGGTTTTCTTTTGCGTGATGAGCCACCCCCACTTTGTGGTTGTGGAGCCTTCCAGTCAGTAGCCCACATTTTGGTTGAATGCCCCCTTCTTTTGGCTCTGCGTGCTAAGTACAAACTCTCCCACACTACCTTTGATGTTGGCTGACGATTCCCGGATGGTCTCTCTGGTTCTCGGTTTCCTCCGGGAAAGTGGTTTTTTATTCTCAGTTTTAAGGTTTTTAATCTCTCTCTGGTGTTGGGGCAGGGCGGTGAGTGTTTGGGTGTCTCCCACTGTAAGCCGTGTTCGGAGATTCCCGATTCACCTCCCTGACCGAGACCCTCTTTTCTTCCCCTTTTACTCTGTTTTTACCCTTTTTTTAAAGGACTGGTTAGTCTCCTTTTCCCATACGTACTTCTACATTCTAGCGGGTGCACCTTTTAAGTCACAGGTGGTCTTGCCTATGCTGCTTCAGCATAGCGTTGGGTTCGTTCTCTTGCTGACTTCCCTCATTTTGTTTTTACCATTGACAACATGACTGCTCTTTTACGCTTTTAGCCTTTTCCCTTTTATTTCTCTGACTTTCCTGAGATGTCACATTAGCGGAATGGACCATATTTGAAACAAGGGACTGATGACCTTGCTGTTTGGTCCCTTAAACCTCAACCAACCAACCAACCAACCAGTATTAATAGCAGTAGTAGTAGTGGTAGTAGTAGTAGCAGTAGCAGCTTTGAGTTATTGTTGTGCAGCCGTATTTTTATTCTTTATCATATGATGGAAGACATCGAGGGCACTGATGGCATAACGAGAAATTTTGACTGCTGCGTGTGGGGGTTGTCATTCAGGCTGGACATGGTACCATGACATGGACTTATTTGTCAACAAAATCCCCGAAGCTTGTAGTCGGGTACATGAAATGTATTCGCAGTGGCGATTGTGGCCAACATCAGCTGTGTAATGGAGTAACAGCAATTAAAATTTGTGCTAGACCCTGACTCGAACCCAGATTTCTCGCTTATAGCGAACGATCACCTTATTATTGCGCTGTCTGAGCGCATTTCACTGCCAGACCCAACTTGCATTGCATCATAATTCATTACGCAGACACTGCAATATGGTATTTACACTATGTGATCAGAAGTATCCGGACACCCGGCTGAAAATGACTTAAAAGTTCGTGGCGCCCTCCATCGGAATTGCTGGAATTAATATGGTGCCGGCCGCGGTGGTCTCGCGGTTCTAGGCGCGCAGTCCGGAACCGTGCGACTGCTACGGTCGCAGGTTCGAATCCTGCCTCGGGCATGGATGTGTGTGATGTCCTTAGGTTAGTTAGGTTTAAGTAGTTCTAAGTTCTAGGGGACTAATGACCACAGCAGTTGAGTCCCATAGTGCTCAGAGCCATTTGAACCATTAATATGGTATTGGCCCACCCTTAGCCTTGCTGACAGCTTCCACACTCGCAGGCATACGTTCAATCAGGTGCTGGTAGGTTTCTTCGGGAACGACAGCCTCTTCTCCACGTAGTGCTGCACTGAGGAGAGTTATCGATATCGGTCGGTGAGGCCTGGCACGAAGTCGGCGTTCCAAAACATACCAAAGGTGTTCTGTAGGATTCAGGTCAGGACTTTGTGCAGGCCAGTCCATTACAGGGATGTTATTGTTGAGCAACAACTCCGTCACAGGCCATGCATTATGAACAGGTGCTCGATCCTGCTGAAAAATGCAGTCGCCAACCTCGAATTCCTCTTCAACAGTGGGAAGCAAGAAGGTGCTTAAAATATCAACGTAGGCCTGTGCTGTGATAGTGCCGCGCAAAACAAGGGGTGCAAGCCCCCTCCATGGAAAACACGACCACACCATAACACCACCGCCTCCGAATTTTGCTGTTGGCACTACACACGGTGGCAGATGACGTTCACTGGGCATTCGCCATACCCATACAATGCAGTCAGATTGCCATTGTGTACCGTCACTCCGTACAATGTTTTTCCACTGTTAAATCGTCCAATGTTTACGCTCCTTACACCAAGCGAGGCGTCGTTTGGCGTGGCTAATGAGCAACCACTCGACCGTGAGATCCCAGTTTTCTCACCTCCCACCAAACTGTCATAGTACTTGGTGTGGATCCTGACGCAATTTGGAGTTCCTG
The DNA here is from genome assembly GCF_023898315.1 of Schistocerca nitens. Taxonomy (NCBI): domain Eukaryota; kingdom Metazoa; phylum Arthropoda; class Insecta; order Orthoptera; family Acrididae; genus Schistocerca; species Schistocerca nitens. Next base: position 921,980,447 of record NC_064617.1, on the reverse strand, counting down.
TGTGATGGTCTGGATAGATGTTTGCCTATTACACATTACAACCCTCTTCAACTGTCGGCAGTCTGTGTCAGTCAACAGGCGAAGTCGGCCTGTACGCTTTTGTGCTATACGTGTCCCTTTTACGTTTCCACTTCACTAATACATCGGAAACAGAGGACCTAGGAATGTTCAGAAGTGTGGGAATCTCGCGTACAGACATAAGACACAAGGGACACCTAATCACCTGACCACGTTCGAAGTCCGTGAGTTCCGCGGAGCGCCTCATTCTGCTCTCTACTATGTCTAATGACTACTGAGGTCGCTCATATGGAATACCTGGCAGTAGGTGGTAGCACAACGCACCTAATATGAAACACGTATGTTTTTGGGGGTGTTCGGATACTTTTGATCACATAGTGTATCTTCCCGCCACCAGGAAAGCAACTTTCAATTAAAATGTCTCCCCTATGCAGGAGTATATATAATCGATGTTTTTCACGTATTTCATACAGACTGTAATCGCTGCTTTGCATAGTAATTCGAAACGATAGAGGCACTACAACATCACATGTACCATGATGTTTATTCCAACATTATTTAAGTGATCCACTTTCTTCGCCATATTAGTGGTAAGTAAGCTGCGAAGACTCTCATCGTCCAAGATAAAAACAGCGATGTTCACAGGGCTGCGCATAGACGTTACTGGCTTGACAAACATTCTGGCACACTGTCTCAGTTGGGTGGAGGAATGTTTGTAGGTTTAGCGGGAACTCTCCTAGGAGTGACGACATTCTGGTGTAGCATTTATACTTGATAAGCATCACACGCGTTTTCAGTTCTCCTTAGGCCAAAAAACTTTAGGGGTAGCGCCTTTGATTAGTAATGAAAACGTCCTCGGTCCCATGTTCTAAACCCACCAGCGCTTAAAATTCGATTGATAGTCAGCATCAGCGGCCGAAGACTTCCGACATAAGACATCCTCATTCTTCCAATGACCTTGTCAAAGATGGCGGAGGAGCGGACAGAGGTTCAGGGCATTCTCTTGCTCTTGGAGTGAGAAAGTGATCCTAAAGGTGGAAGAATCAGCAATGATAATCGGAATGAGGATGCAGAATGCAATGGAAACTCCAGTAAAGACACATAACGTGTATCCCCTGGACATTTGGCCTGTAATTGAGAAGTGTCATGATGATCTCTCCATTGGCAAAAGGTTCCGGAATACTCCCCCATTCGGATCTTTGGGAGGGGACTGCCAAGGGGGAGGTGATCATGAGAAGTAATGGTATGATATGCTGATGGCATTCCTATCCTGAGTGAAAGTGAAGCAGAATTACGTGATTTGCAGACTGGAATGAACGTCTAATGAGTACAGAATATGAAGGTAAGTCGAAGAAAGACGAAAGTAATGAGAAATCGCAGAAATGAGAACAGCGAGAAATTTAACATGAGGATTGATGGCCGCGACATAGATGAAGTTAAGGAATTCTGCTACCTAGGGAGCAAACTAACCAATGACGGACGGAGCAAGGAGGACGTCAAAACCAAACTAGCAATGGCAAAAACGGCGTTACTGGCCAATAGAAGTCTACTAGTATCACACATAGGCCGTAGTGTGAGGAAGAAAGTTCTGATAATGTACGTCTGGAGCACAGTATTGTATGGTAGTGAAACATGGACTACAGAAAAACCAGAACAGAAGAGAATTGAAGCATTTGAGATGTGCTGCTACAGACGAATGTTTAAAACTAGGTGGACTGATAAGGTAAGGAATGAGGAAGTTCTACGCTGAATCGGAGAAAAAAGAAATATGTGGAAAACACTGACAAGGAGGGACAGGATGATAGGACGTCTGTTAAGACATCAGGAAATGAATTCCATGGAGCTGTAAAGGACGAAAACTGTGGACGATTGGAATACATCCAGCAAATACGAGGGCGGTTCAGAAAGTAACCTCCGATTGGTCACAGTGCGGGTTGTGGGGGGAGTAGCGACGCCATCTGTGCGTTCACGCACTCAACAGGTCAGTCGGCATCAAGCCGTGGTCGAGTGAACGTCGTACCTGCGCTAGTTTAGTTTTTGTGGCAGTTTGAAATGTGTGCTGCAATAGAAAACCCCGCCAAATGTGAAGTGCGTGCTGTCATAAGGTTTTTTACAGCCAAAGGATATTCTGCAGCAGCTATTCATCGTGAGCTTTGTGCCGTGTACGGACCAAGAGTTATGAGTGAAGGAGTTGTCCGTGAATGGGTACGTTTATTTAAAAGTGGACGAGAAAACGTTCATGATGAAGAGAGGAGTGGTAGACCATCATTGGTGACTGACGAACTCGTTCAGACAGTTGATGCAAAAGTTCGTGAAAATCGACGTTTCTCAATGTCGGAGTTGTCTACTGGTTTTCCACAGATTTCTAAGACTCTCTTGTACGAGATAGTGACAGCAAGATTGGGTTACCGTAAGTTCTGTGCACGATGGGTGCCCAAAATTCTTACCGACCACCACAAAACTCAAAGAATGGCCTCTGCATTAGACTTTCTTTCACGTTATGAGGACGAAGGAGAACCATTGTTAAACAGAATCGTGACCGGTGACGAAACCTGGATTAAGTACGTGAACCCTGAGACAAAAGAACAATCAAAGATGTGGGCACATTCAGATTCGCCTACCAAACCAAGAAAAGCCTCGCAAGATTTTTCTGCCAGAAAACTGATGGCAACGGTGTTTTGGGATGCCAAAGGGGTGTTGTTGGTTGAATTCATGGAACGTGGTACGACCATTAATCAAGACGTGTACTGTGGAACAATAAAAAAGTTACGACGGGCTATACAGAACAAACGCCGTGGTATGCTGACTTCCGGTATCGTTTATTTGCACGATAACGCCCGTCCTCACTCTGCTCGCAGAACAACGGCCCTTCTTGAGTCCTTCAAGTGGGACGTTATCAACCATCCACCTTACAGCCCAGACCTGGCGCCAAGTGATTATCACCTCTTCATGCATTTGAAGAAATGGCTCGGGTCACAGCGGTTTGATGACGACGAAGAGCTCAAAGATGCGGTCACAGGCTGGCTCCAGGCACAAGCGGGTGATTTTTATGCAGAAGGAATTTCAAAGCTTGTGAAGAGATACGATAAGTGCCTCAATCGCTATGGAGACTATGTAGAAAAATAGTGCAAAGATGTAGTTGTAAGATGTATATATTAAAATATTTTTATTTAACTTGGTGTATTTTTTTAAATCAACCGGAGGTTACTTTCTGAACGGCCCTCGTATTTGAGGACGAGGGGTTGTAAGTGTTACTCTGAGATGAAGAGGTTGGCGCCGGAGAGGAATGTGGCGGGCCGCATCATACCAGTCAGAAGACTGGTGACCCAAAAAAAAAGGCTACAAAATAATCACTGAGTTGTGACCTCTGAAATCGTCTCATCGAATCGAACTTGTTTTGCTCGTCCCTGTCCGCCTGCTCCGCTGGGTGGTAACGTGCTCGCCTCCCATCCAACCAGGCCCGGGTTAGATTCCCGGCCGGGTTGGTGATTTTTTGAGCTCGGGGACTGGGTGTTGTGTTGTCCTCATCATCATTTCATCCTCATTACCGGCGTGCAAGTCGCCCAATGTGGCGTCGACTGAAATAAGACTTGCACTTGGCGGCCGAACTTCGCCGGATGGACCCTCCTGGCCAACGACGCCACAAGCTCATTTCATTTTCCATTTGCTCGTTCCTGCAGTTGTTCCAGGCTGTGATGATGAAACAGCGAGCACCACATCAGTGTAGACTTTCAGAAAATTTTCTGCAATGTGTCAAAATGGTTCAAATGCCTCTAAGCACTATGGGACTTAACATCTGAGGTCATCAGTCCCCTAGACTTAGAACTACTTAAACCTAACTAAGGGCTTCACACACATCCATGCCCGGCAGGATTCGAAACTGCGACCGTAGCAGCACTGCAATGTGTCCATCAGAAAGACAAACAACTCTGATGATAGATGCGTACATTCTGCAAAATGGCGATTCTGTCGCCAAGAAAAAAGTCATTGGATGCAAGCTGACTTTGTTAGTCCAATATTACGCATTTCGAACTTCTTGGAATAATAAAACAGCTTGCATCCTCAGCGACCCAGACAGCATGTTGCGGATTGCACATCTTTCTCAACATGGCCACATATCTCCTTCGTGTGTTCATGTCACAGCTATGTCTGGTGATAGACGTGACCTACACACGTCGTCTACCAATGAGTTGATTCTGAACAGGGAAAATGGACAATGTGCACAACAGTTTTCTTCTCTGTGCAGAATTCCTTCCAAGGTGATGGAATTTCCAGAATAGTATATGAAAGCAGAAGAACTATTTCTGTATGACAGATCACCAATATGATGCAGCTTTATCTACACTACTGGCCATTAAAATTGCTACACCAAGAAGTAAATGCAGACAATAAACAGGTATTCATTGGACAAACATATTACACTAGAACTGACATGTGATTACATTTCCTCGTAATTTGGGTGCATAGACCCTGAGAAATCAGTACCCTCTGGCTGTAATAACAGCCTTGATACGCCTGGCCATTGAGTCAAAGAGAGCTTGGATGGCTGCCCATGCAGCTTCAACACGATACCACAGTTCATCAAGAGTAGTGACTGGCGTATTGTGACGAGCCAGTTGCTCGGCCACCATTGACCAGACCTTTTCAATTGGTGAGAGATCTGGAGAATGTGCTGGCCAGGGCAGCAGTCGAACATTTTCTGTATCCAGAAAGGCCCGTACAGGATCTGCAACATGCGGTCGTGCATTATTCTGCTGAAATGTAGGGTATCACAGGGATCGAATGAAGGGTAGAGCCACAGGTCGTAGCACATCTGACATGTAACGTCCACAGTTCAAAGTGCCGTCAATGCGAACAAGAGGTGACAGACGTGTAACCAATGGCACCCCATACCATCACGCTAGGTGATACGCCAGTATGGCGATGACGAATACGCGCTTCCAATGTGCGTTCATCGCGATGTCGCCAAACACGGATGCAACCATCATGATGCTGTAAACAGAACCTGGAATCATCCGAAAAAATGACGTTTTGCCATTCGTGCACCCAGGTTCGTCGTTGAGTACACCATCCCCAGCGCTCGTGTGTGTGATGCAGCGTCAAGGGTAAGCGCAGCCATGGTCTCCGAGCTGATAGTCCATGCTGCCGCAAACGTCGTCGAACTGTTCGTGCAGATGGTTGTTGTCTTGCAAACGTCCCCATCTGTTGACTCAGGGATCGAGACGTGCCTGCACGATCCGTTGCAGCCGTGCGGATAAGATGCCTGTCATCTCGACTGCTAGTGATAAGAGGCCGTTGGGATCCAGCACGGCGTTCCGTATTACCCTCCTGAACCCACCGATTCCATATTCTGCTAACAGTCATTGGATCTCGACCAACGCGAGCAGCAATGTCGCGTTACGATAAACCGCAATCGCGATAGGCTACAATCCGACCTTTATCAAAGGCAGAAACGTGATGGTACGCATTTCTCCACCTTGCACGAGGCACCACAACAACGTTTCACCAGGCAACGCCAGTCAACTGCTGTTTGCGTATGAGAAATTGGTTGGAAGTTTTCCTCATGTCAGCACGTTGTAGGTGTCGCCACCGGTGACAACCTTGTGTGAATGCTCCGAAAAGCTAAGCATTTGCATATCACAGCATCTTCTTCCTGTCGGTTAAATTTCGCGTCTGTAGCACGTCATCTTCGTGGTGTAGCAATTTTAACGGCCAGTGGTGTACAATAGACATATTTGTTCTAAACAAAGTATTTATGAACACACTTCTTTTAAATTATACCTACCAGAAGTAAAGTATGGGACTGAAAATAGACGATGATACGGTTTCTGCTGAATATGTAAAGCCGTTTTCTCCATTCTTTAGGTTAAACGAGCTCTTTTGAGCGGTTGGTGTAAGCGTAGCGGAGTGTAGTGCGATACTCGCTCGATTGTCCAAATAATGGTTGGAGTATATAAAAATTTCGAAATAGTTCGTGCGAATAAGACGATTAAACTCGTCACTGATAACAGGCTTCAGTATCGCCGCATCATTGACTGCCAGTACGAAACATACCGCATAATTTTAATCCTGAAAGAAAAAAATGATAATCTTCCAATCTAAGAATAACTCTGCAGACACTGTGATATAGGGTTAAATCTCAACATAAGCTAGAGCACACTTTTATGATATCTTCAATTTCACTTTAAATAATTACGATGGCAATCTCCTTGCCTTAGTTTACAAACGTCTAACTTCTACCGTGAATCAATACAGAGTTTTAATATTTTCTTCATAGGATAATGGATGACGATGAAAAGACTGGCAGCAGAGAGAACAAAACGTAATGGGCTAAAAGTATCACTACTACACAGGCAATAGGAACACTATAATGTGAAATAAAGACAGAGGACGGCTAACAGCAGGGAAAACCAAAATCTCGCCGAACGAAGTTTGTAACTAACCTCCCTGTATAATTGTGGGAGACTATTAGGAAAAACTTTGGTAGTATCACTGTGCAGTAACAAAGCACCGGTAATAACTTATGACCATAGGTAAGGGGCAAAGCCAGTGTGATTCATCAGATTCCATAAGATTAATGGCAGCAATTAATGATTGCAGTGTGTACTCTGTATTACCAGCCAATATAGTTGTCATTGTAATATACGTATTGATATCCTCAGATATCGCATATAAAAGTTAGCACGTTGTTATTATTAACGTCAATTTCCCGTTAAGGAGAGCACTAAAACACACTTAATCTACATGACATTTTTGTGTGTTTCTTTTTCTTCCCAAAAACCTCTCTTCGCTGTGTTTCTTCTTACTGTATTCTGTCCACTTCTTTTCTATTTTCTTACCTTTGGACGCTTGCTGAGATTTCAGTTTTTGATTTTTCCCTGTCTGTCACGTCTTCTGTGAAGATGTTCAGGTTCTGGAGGTCTTGCATGGTTTCCTCTACCCAATTGGTTACTACTGTGTTAGTTGTCACTGTCTTAAAAATTTTCTTGGTCAATCTATTTTACTCCATACAATGTATGTGTCCGTAGAACTTTGCCTTTCTTTTCCTGATGCTATTTGTAATCGTCTCTGTTTGCTCGTACAGTTCTCTTTATCCAGATGCCTTCTTCCTGAACTGGCCCATAGATAGTTCTCAGTATTTTCCTCTCTTTTTTCCATCTTCTTGATTTTCGTTCTTTCCTTGGGTACTGTAGTTTCTGAGGCATACTGGGCCTCTGATAAGACTGCTGTACTGTAGTGTCTTAACTTGGCGTTGATGGAAATACCTCTTTTGTTGTAATGGTTCCATGTAAGTTTGCATGCTTTTTGTAGTTTTGTGATCCTTTCTTCATTGGACGTCGCGCTCAGTCCTTTTTTCTGTATAATCTCCCCCAGCTATTTGACACTTTCTATTTGTGTTATATTTCCATACGTTGTTACCAGTGGGTGTCTGTCTGTGAATTTCGTGTCCATGTATTGCATTTTTCGTATGCGATTTGTAGTCCTATTGTGGATGAGATTTCGTGTAGTGTCTCTAGAGCTTCCTTGGTTTCTTTTCAGTTATTTATGACGATGTCTATATCATTAGCAGAGGCCAGGCATTTTATGTTGACAGTTCTATATCTGTGTCTCCTCATCTTCACGCCATTGACTCCTTTGTCCCATGTCCTGATTATTTTCTCCAAAACCGAGTTAAATAGAATGTGTGGCAGGCCATCTCCGTTCCTCACTCCTGTCTTGATTATGAATGGTTTCGAGATCTCTACCATAAAATTCACTTTGAATGAATTTGTTAATGTAGTACACTGCAGAACTAAGCACATGTGAACAGAGGAAGAGTTTCGAATGAATGGAGCCACTTACTGGTCACGTTGAGGTTGAGGAGTAGCCAGTCCTTTGGCTGAGCCACAGCCGGCACCAACAGCTCAGAGTCGAGAAGCCAGAGCCGTGGAGGAGAGGCCGAGAAGTTCACCTCAGAACGGGATGTGTAGGTCATGGTATGGGCCACAAGGTGTCCACCTGCGACAGGCACGGTGCCTGCAAAAACATTAGGGAGATGCTGTCAGGACTGCCAGGACTGCAATGGAAGAAGGTGGGAAAGGCAAGGCACCTGTGATGTGAGAGCTGATCCGTCAGAGTAATTCCTGGAAACGGAGATGAGTGGAAATCCGCTTTGCCGCAAGCAGGACAGCACCACGGAGGGCAGGGAGCCGCCCTCTGGCAGGGAGGACGCCGATGGCTTCGGAGTCCAGGGCTGCCAACAGTAGATCTTCCCACTCGTCCACATACATGCTGGGAACACCGTTAGCTCTATCATCTACAGATAAGGCTTAAATCTGTTTATTTGAGTAAATTGTAACACTAAACTGAACTGGTGACTCTGTTCGAGTTAATTCCTTATATAGGTGAGACGTTATGTAGGTGAGACATGCACTGACAGCACACATTTCACGTTAAAAAGATAAGTTCAAAAGTATTGGAAAGTTTAGGAAAGATTCTATGAGACACAGAGTAAACGATGTATCAAAAAGAATCATCCGACTAAAAAAAAAAAAAATCAAAACTATTATGTTGTTTGAGAGATGTGCTTGCTCAACGTAGTGTTGGAAAGAGCAGACTCTCGAGTTTTACATGATTCTCGCAATGTAGCAGCAGGGTGCGCCCACTTCAGTTTTAGTAAAAATGGTGTCGGGACAACAGAAAGCGTTTTGTATTCTAGGTTTTGCGCAGTGAGGGTCAATAACTGCTAAGCGTGACTTTCGTATTAGGTACGGCGTATATCCTCCTACAGCACAGAGCATTAGACGATGGCATGAACAGTTCCGAGCAACAGGTTGTTCGAGTATAGGCAAATCGCCGGGCTGTCCCCGAGTGTCTGACACAGACGTCGAACGCATCCGCCATAGTTTCACAAGGAGTCGGCAGAAATTCGTTCGCCGTACAGCTCGACAGCTCGACCGCGCAACATGCTCCCGATGGCCGTCTGGCGTGTGTTGCGTCGACGTTTACACGTGAAACCACAACGTGTGAAGTTCTGTGATTTCATTTTTGGGAAGATGGAAGATGTTTTCTTCCATGCTTAGTGTTTAGTGACCAGGCAACATTCCATTTAAATGGAAAGGTGAACGATCATAATGTGAGAATATGGCGCACGGAACAATCACATGAAGTTGTTCAACTTGAGAGGGACTCTCCAAAATTTAATATGTTTTGTGCAGTTTCAGGGGAAAAGACGTATGGTCCATTTTTCTTTGCCGAGAACACTGTTGCAGGAAGCAGATATCTCGATATGCTTGAGAACTTTCTTTTCTTTCAGGTGGAGACTGATTCTAACGACTTCATTTACCAACAGGATGGGGCACCACCACACTGGCATATGGAAGTGGGACTTTTTAAATCAAAGGATTACTGAACGGTGGATCGGTCGCATTGGACCAAATGATTCAGCCTTACATTACTGGTCTCCAAGGTCACCGGACCTGAGTGTATGTAATTAATGTAATTATTTCTTGTCGGGATTTATGGAAGACTATTTATGTGCCTTCGTAACAACAACAATGAATGAACTGAGACATCGCATAATAGCAGCTGTGGAAGCTGTAACTCAAGACATGCTCGCTGCAGTGTGGGAACAATCTGAAGACAGCATTGACTTATGGTGTGCATATCAAGGGGGGCATAATGAACACCTATGAAAACAGAATTGATTGTGTGTGTTTATTGGTTTCAGAAATATAGGCGAGCCAAATCGGATGATTCGTTTTTGATACACCATGTGTAATTACCATCTCCTTCTGTACTATCAATTCAAGTATTTTGTTCCACTACTAATGTTTGAACAACTAAATTGGTCACTACGTTTGTGTTCATTGAGGTAATTTCTATTTACTAGCTATATGTCCTAATATTTTTAAATAGGTCCACTTTATCAGCGTCGTGTGATGAATTTTTGACAACAAAGAACAATGTTGTGTGTATTCGTTGGAAGTACCATTACTATTCCACTGTAGAGAATTGTGGAATCGAGACCTCATGTCGATTACTCCTACTACTTCTAAACTGTGGCTTCTACATGCCTGTGAATCGTATTTTATAATTTAACAAATGAGTTCACCTACAAAAGCATAAACAGCTATAACAAGAGACAAACTGAACTATAATACAGTTCTTTTAGAGGAAAAGCAAATTGGATATTTTTGGTGCATTCTAAATAAACAAATTAAGTACTTAAAAAAATTGAACAAAATGGTGGTTGGTATTACAAACGTATCTATTCATTGCTTCAATAGAAAAATGGAGTGAATCATTAACAGAAAGGAAACGTCAATTGTTAAAAGCTTTATTTAATGGGCTATGCAAGTAAAACATTATCTTCTAACAAATAAATTTCTGAGAGGCCATTAAACATATCTGGAGACAAGATTACACAAACTGTAGTGTAATACATACTTTTGCATGAGGTACCTACTGAAGGCCTTGTAGAAAGATTCAGATTTCTTGATGTTTTCTACTGTCCAGACTATCTATGCAGCCACAACAGAAATACGGAGTAGGTAAAATGCAAGGGACCAGAAATTTAAAAGCTACATCTACCTTACGTTTTGACCTTCCATAACAAGAGAGATAAATGTGGATGATTAGAGTGGGAGACCATTTTACCTATGTCCAGAAGGAGTAACACTCTCCCACATGAGTATCTGACTACATGATCAACTACTCCATGGCCATATATTCATGATATCTTTTGAAATGAAACAGATAACAGCCATTGTTTTGGATTAAAAGTAATGATGGTTGCTAGTGAAAATAGTTTGTCATTTAATCTGAGTGCATCTTCTATTATTAAACCAACCATAAAACAGAAAATCTACGAGCTGCGAAGCCAAAAGAGAACATGTATCTCCATTATATCATACAAAGGAAGGTTTATCGGTTTTGTACAGCTGTATACTTGGAACTTAAAATGCATCTAACTTCTCAATGATGTATCACAGTCCCGTACCTAAATGAGAAGTGGCATGTTGAATACTTTCAGATCCTAATATACTGATACGTCTGGACTTTCCTAATTCTTTTACAGGATAAAGCGAATATTGAAAATGTAGTCTTAGGCTGAGAAGCGTTTGCGTATAACCTTATCTGGATTGTTTCTGTGTGCGCAATTTTAGAAATTAACATACTGTCAGCCTGAACTGTCAGAAGCTGTTATAACAAAGAAAAGTAATGAATAAAAACGATACATTAATAAAACGACTGTGGAGCCTCATAGGTATCGTTGGTATGTGTCTCTTGTAATCCAAACGAAAAGGAATACACATTATATTCTCTCTCTGCTTTCCCAGCACACAAACTCTCCCCTCAACCCTAAATTTTCCCTCATTGTGTAGACATCTCTGGGTGCGCCATTGACTGTGATGATGTTAAGCAGATTACGAACCTTTGCAAGCTGAATGGCCAGAAGAAGGAATTTCATTAAGGAATTGGTGGTTTTTGGGGAAAAGGAGCCTTATTTAAAACCTTTTTGAATTTTTTGTTTAAATGGTTCAAATGGCTCTAAGCACTATGCGACTTAACTTCTAAGGTCATCAGTCACCTAGAACTTAGAACTAATTAAACCTAACTAACCTAAGGACATCACACACAACCATGCCCGAGGCAGGATTCGAACCTGCGACCGTAGCGATCGCTCGGTTCCAGACTGTAGCGCCTGGAACCGCACGGCCACTCCGGCCGGCTTTTTGTTTAATTTTCACATTCAACCATTCATGAGTCATAATATCTGTTTCACTGCTCATAGGAGGATGGTATCTCATTGATTCAAATATTTTACAGGTAAGACATGTGACCTGCAGCACACTATGTACAAAATCATACATCACTCAATGGATCAAACTGAGAAATGCAGAAGGCAGTTTATATCTGACCACTCTTTGAGCACATATGACGTTAGCTAACTTGTGTTGCCAGCAGCCCCTGGTAACACTATAGCAATATTCACTTTTCATTGGCAGCTGACGCTAAATAACGAAAAGTGTGAGGTGATCCACACGAGTTCCAAAAGAAATCCGTTAGAATTCGATTACTCGATAAATAGTACAATTCTCAAGGCTGTCAATTCAACTAAGTACCTGGGTGTTAAAATTACGAACAACTTCAGTTGGAAAGACCACATAGATAATATTGTGGGGAAGGCGAGCAAAAGGTTGAGTTTCATTGGCAGGACACTTAGAAGATGCAACAAGTCCACTAAAGAGACAGCTTACACTACACTCGTTCGTCCTCTGTTAGAATATTGCTGCGCGATGTGGGATCCTTACCAGGTGGGACTGACGGAGGACATCGAAAGGGTGCAAAAAAAGGGCAGCTCGTTTTGTATTATCACGTAATCGGGGAGAGAGTGTGGCAGATGTGATACGCGAGTTGGGATGGAAGTCATTAAAGCAAAGACGTTTTTCGTCGCGGCGAGATCCATTTACGAAATTTCAGTCGCCAACTTTCTCTTCCGAATGCGAAAATATTTTGTTGAGCCTTATTTAAAACCTTTTTGAATTTTTTGTTTAAATGGTTCAAATGGCTCTGAGCACTATGGGACTTAACATCTATGGTCATCAGTCCCCTAGAACTTAGAACTACTTAAACCTAACTAATCTGAGGACATCACACACATCCATGCCCAAGGCAGGATTCGAACCTGCGACCGTAGCGGTCGCGCGGTTCCAGACTGTAGCGCCTAGAAGCGCTCGGCCACCACGGCCGGCAAAGTCAACATGGGTTTAGAAAACATCGTTCTTGTGAAACACAACTCGAGTCGTTCTAGGTGCTTCAGTCTGGAACCGCGCGACCGCTACGGTCGCAGGTTCGAATCCTACCTCGGGCTTGGATGTGTGTGATGTTCTTAGGTTAGTTAGGTTTAAGTAGTTCTGTTCTAAGGGACTGATGACCTCAGATGTTAAGTCCCATAGTGCTCAGAGCCATTTGAAACACAACTATCTCTTTATTCGCATGAAGTGTTGAGCGCTATTGACAAGGGATTTCAGATCGATTCAGTATTTATGGATTTCCGAAAGGCTTTTAACACTGTACTACACAAGCGGCTTGTAGTGAAATTGGGTGCTTATGGAATATAGTCTCACTTATGTGACTGGATTTGTGACTTCCTGTCGGAGAGGTCACAGTTCGTAGTAATTGGCGGAAAGCCATCGAGTAAAACAGAACTGGCGCTTCCCAGGGTAGTGTTATATAGGCCCTTTGCTGTTCCTTGTCTATATAAACGATTTGGGAGACAATCTGAGCAGCTCTCTTAGGTTGTTTGCAAATGGCGCTGTCGTTTATCGAGTAATAAAATCATCAGTAGATCACAACAAATTGCAAAACTATTTAGAAAAGATATCTAAATGGTGTGAAAATTGGCAATTGACCCTAAATAAAGAAAAGTCAGAGGTCATCCACATGAGTGCTAATCCCTTAAGCTTCGGCTACACGATAAATCATTCAAATATAAAGGCTGTAAATTCAACTAAATGCCAAGGAATTACAATTACGAAAAACTGAAATTGGAAGGAACACACAGAGAATGTTGTGGAGAAGGCTAGCCAAAGTTTGCGTTTTACTGGCAGGACACTCATAGCGCACATATGCCACTGAAATGAAATCACATTTGCTTACACATCACCAACTCTGCTCCGTGTGTTGAAATCACAATGGGGGCGGGGTGGCGGGTGGGGCGGCTTGGTGCGCATGTTGAGCCGGTAGCTCGCCTTTAATGCTGATTCGTCGTAGCAAGGTACAACTCACTGCGTCGCATATAAGGCCCTGTGGGTAGAAGAGAAAAATTTAAGAGTTACGTAGAAGCTGAGGCGTATATACGTTACTGACTTAATGATCCAGTACATCCTATTTTGTTACAAATTAAGAAGTGGGAGAACAACTACATCAGTTGTGTGGAAGTTTAAGGAAAATGAATTCGAAAATCCAAAAAGGGAATTCTTCGATATTTGTTTTTCAGCGTGTTCTGCAATGTAGAAGTCGATTGGTAGGAAAGCATTCAGCTATTCAATCTAAGGACGGAATGTTGTGTGAACATAAGTTATAAAGGGAAGAGTATAGTTGAGTTTTGGAGAATAAGTACTCGTAATGCATTGGAAGAAGATTCCATCGGCTGCTGTCATGGTCGTGATAAAAATAAGTATAAATTTAATTGAAAAATTATATAATGAAGTGCTGTGTCACGATTGACAAAAATTACTTTAGTAGTTTGACTTCAATCTTATATAGCTTGTCACGTCATTAATATTACACAATGAGGAAGACTTCATCTTCTTACGACGTGGTAAAACTATGCTACACTCATTCACAGTGAAGAGTGGAAAATAGAAACATAAAGTTATAAGTTGCTATCATACTAAATCATGTGGTTTCGGTGCTCCTATTCTGAATGCATGAAATGACGGTGGAAGACGGACTGTGAGATTACAGAGTGCGTACTTTCGTAGTAAAATGTTTTTTGCAAAAAAAAGACCTTATCGGTTTTCAATTTAAGTCTGTGTGTAAATGAATCTCACTTCACGATTTAATTAGCAAATTAGTTCGTCAGGTGTGCAGCCACATGCATAAAGTACCGGTACATTCCTCGTGAGCTATACCTTACATCGCAGATTACAAATTTTGAAATGGTAATGAGAAATAACATAAGGACTAGCAACGTTATCATAAGGAGGTAATTGCGCTGCTTTATACGTAAGGATATTTATGAATATGTGAAATGGTTGCTGCAGGGAAAGATATTCGTGTTGACTTAAACTACAAAATTCAACGAACTCAGTTTTTAGACGAAGGTACTGGTACATAGACTGTTCATGTAAAATTACTGTACTTTGTTGCCGAATTACAGAAAGTCTTCATCAAATCATTATTCAACCTCTAAATGATTGATCTTATCCCGTGATGTTCCACAGATTAAACAACGACACTGACCGATTCTAACAAGGCTTACAACGTGATATTTGGAAGGCAAATGCAAATTTAAGAGGCGAATTGCTTGACAAATAGACGCTCTGTAGAAATAGTGTGTTAATGGTGTTCTTAAATGTTCAAAGAATGCCCAGTCAAGTATAGATGATATCAGGAACATGAAATAGTGTCTGATGTTGATAGTAAAAAAAGGTTGAACTGTATTCATTCAGAGATACAGTAGGTTCACATAATAGAACACGGCCATACCAAAATTGAGTGCCAAAATGCAGTAATGAATTTGTCCATTGATGTCTTAGATACTGAGTGCTATGATGCAACATATCAAACTCAATTATACCACAGCTACACTTTCTATTGTTGAATAAAGAGTAAGAGGAAACTTCAGTTTTTTGATAAAGGGTGCTACTGTTGTCCAAATTACGCAATACATCACAGCCAACCTTCGAAGTTGTAATATTAATTTTCTTTTTTACTTGATGATAATTTACGAGGCTATGCTGACTATCAAATCATCCAATAAGCTCTGCAATAACATACATTACGACAACCACATGATGGGCTGAACTCCTAACTAGATGAGTGAAGTTCAGACCTGAACTGCTTTCCAAGATGTGTTTAAGTAGAATGAACAGTCATGTTGCTGAAGTAATGTGTGTTATTGCATGGCTTATTGGATGATTTGATAATGAGCGTAGGCTCGAAACAAGTCATGCAGTAAGAAAGAAAATTAGTAATGCAACTCCGACGGTTGTCTGCAATTTGTTGCATAATTTGGTAAGTTGTACGGTTCTGAGGTCATAACTTCGAGAATGCTGGAAATTAATAAATAATATTATATAATTATGTCTAAAGCTGTATTTTGCATTAGATCTGGTGAGCAGATTACATCATCCTATTACGATTCCCAATTAACGCTCATGATGAATCAGTATATTTTAACATACTATGATGTCAAACGGTGCTGAGGGGGTGTAGATATTGCCAGAGGAATGTGATTCTTTATTACTGGGTTAAAATACATAAGATCCACTGTGAGGTACTTTTCCTGCACTGTTGAAAAAAGGAAGTGTTGACTGGCTTGGTGAGATATGTCCATCGAGTGCATCTACCTGTCCCTCTTCCCTTCCCTTTCTCCTCCATAGGAGTGGGAAAGGAATCTACTATAGTTGCCAGTCAGGTAATGAAAGGAAACTGAACAAACCCAGAATTTCAGTTTTGTTTCTGGCTATTTACAATGGGAGCATAGAGATTGAGCTTAAACTTAGAAGTCTAATAACATCTCATGCCAAAATAGATGGCAGTCTAAAAGTAAGTACATGTTGTTGTTGTGGTCTTCAGTCCTGAGACTGGTTTGATGCAGCTCTCCATGCTACTCTATCCTGTGCAAGCCTCTTCATCTCCCAGTACCTACTGCAACCTACATCCTTCTGAATCTGCTTAGTGTATTGATCTCTTGGTCTCCCTCTACGATTTTTACCCTCCACACTGCCCTCCAATGCTAAATTTGTGATTCCTTGATGCCTCAAAACATGTCCTACCAACCGATCCCTTCTTCTAGTCAAGTTGTGCCACAAACTTCTCTTCTCCCCAATCCTATTCAATACCTCCTCATTAGTTACGTGATCTACTCACCTTATCTTCAGCATTCTTCTGTAGCACCACATTTCGAAAGCTTCTATTCTCTTCTTGTCCAAACTGGTTATCGTCCATGTTTCACTTCCATACATGGCTACACTCCATACAAATACTTTCAGAAACGACTTCCTGACACTTAAATCTATACTCGATGTTAACAAATTTCTCTTCTTCAGAAACGATTTCCTTGCCATTGCCAGTCTACATTTTATATCCTCTCTACTTCGACCATCATCAGTTATTTTACTCCCTAAATAGCAAAACTCCTTTACTACTTTAAGTGTCTCATTTCCTAATCTAATTCCCTCAGCATCACCCGATTTAATTTGACTACCTTCCATTATCCTCGTTTTGCTTTTGTTGATGTTCATCTTATATCCTCCTTTCAAGACACTGTCCATTCCGTTCAACTGCTCTTCCAAGTCCTTTGCTGTCTCTGACAGAATTACAATGTCATCGGCGAACCTCAAAGTTTTTAATTCTTCTCCATGAATTTTAATACCTACTCCGAATTTTTCTTTTGTTTCCTTTACTGCTTGCTCAATATACAGATTGAATAACATCGGGGAGAGGCTACAACCCTGTCTCACTCCTTTCCCAACCACTGCTTCCCTTTCATGCCCCTCGACTCTTATAACTGCCATCTGGTTTCTGTACAAATTGTAAATAGCCTTTCGCTCCCTGTATTTTACCCCTGCCACCTTCAGAATTTGAAAGAGAGTATTCCAGTTAACGTTGTCAAAAGCTTTCTCTAAGTCTACAAATGCTAGAAAAGTAGGTTTGCCTTTTCTTAATCTTTCTTCTAAGGTAAGTCGTAAGGTTAGTATTGCCTCACGTGTTCCAACATTTCTACGGAATCCAAACTGATCTTCCCCGAGGTCCACTTCTACCAGTTTTTCCATTCGTCTGTAAAGAATTCGCGTTAGTATTTTGCAGCTGTGACTTATTAAACTGATAATTCGGTAATTTTCACATCTGTCAACACCTGCTTTCTTTGGGATTGGAATTATTTCATTCTTCTTGAAGTCTGAGGGTATTTCGCCTGTCTCATACATCTTGCTCACCAGATGGTAGAGTTTTGTCATGACTGGCTCTCCCAAGGCCATCAGTAGTTCTAATGGAATGTTGTCTACTCCCGGGGCCTTGTTTCGACTGAGGTCTTTAAGTGCTTTGTCAAACTCTTCACGCAGTATCTTATCTCCCATTTCATCTTCATCTACATCCTCTTCCATTTCCATAATACTGTCCTCAAGTACATCGTCCTTGTATAAACCCTCTATATACTCCTTCCACCTTTCTGCCTTCCCTTCTTTGCTTAGAACTGGGTTGCCATCTGAGCTCTTGATATTCATACAAGTGGTTCTCTTCTCTCCAAAGGTCTCTTTAATTTTCCTGTAGGCAGTATCTATCTTACCCCTAGTGAGACAAGCCTCTACATCCTTACATTTGTCCTCTAGCCATCGCTGCTTAGCCATTTTGCACTTTCTGTCGATCTCATTTTTGAGACGTTTGTATTCCCTTTTGCCTGCTTCATTTACTGCATTTTTATATTTTCTCCTTTCATCAATTAAATTCAATATTTCTTCTGTTACCCAAGGATTTCTATTAGCCCTCGTCTTTTTAACTACTTGATCCTCTGCTGCCTTCACTACTTCATCCCTCAGAGCTACCCATTCTTCTTCTACTGTATTTCTTTCCCCCAGTCCTGTCAATTGTTCCCTTATGCTCTCCCTGAAACTGTGTACAACCTCTGGTTCTTTCAGTTTATCCAGGTCCCATCTCCTTAAATTCCCACCTTTTTGCAGTTTCTTCAGTTTCAATCTGCAGTTCATAACCAATAGATTGTGGTCAGAATCCACATCTGCCCCTGGAAATGTCTTACAATTTAAAACCTGGTTCCTAAATCTCTGTCTTACCATTATATAATCTATCTGATACCTATTAGTATCTCCAGGATTCTTCCAGGTATACAACCTTCTTTTATGATTCTTGAACCAAGTGTTAGCTATGATTAAGTTATGCTCTGTGCAAAATTCTACAAGGCGGCTTCCTCTTTCATTTCTTCCCCCCAATCCATATTCACCTACTATGTTTCCTTCTCTCCCTTTTCCTACTGACGAATTCCAGTCACCCATGACTATTAAATTTTCGTCTCCCTTCACTACCTGAATAATTTCTTTTATTTCGTCATACATTTCATCAATTTCTTCATCATCTGCAGAGCTAGTTGGCATATAAACTTGTACTACTTTAGTAGGCATGGGCTTTGTGTCTATCTTGGCCACAATAATGCGTTCACTATGCTGTTTGTAGTAGCTAACCCGCACTCCTATTTTTTTATTCATTATTAAACCTACTCCTGCATTACCCCTATTTGATTTTGTATTTATAACCCTGTAATCACCTGACCAAAAGTCTTGTTCCCCCTGCCACCGAACTTCACTAATTCCCACTATATCTAACTTAAACCTATCCATTTCCCTTTTTAAATTTTCTAACCTACCTGCCCGATTAAGGGATCTGACATTCCACGCTCCGATCCGTAGAATGCCAGTTTTCTTTCTCCTGATAACAACGTCCTCTTGAGTAGTCCCCGCCCGGAGATCCGAATGGGGGACTATTTTACCTCCGGAATATTTTACCCAAGAGGACGCCATCATCATTTAATCATACAGTAAAGCTGCATGTCCTCGGGAAAAATTACGGCTGTAGTTTCCCCTTGCTTTCAGCCGTTCGCAGTACCAGCACAGCAAGGCCGTAAGTACATATCATGAACAATATGTTGATATTACGCTTCAGATGGTCACCTGAATAGAAGTTATTACTTAAATGATGGTAGTGGTCGATAACAAATAATCGCCAATATCTTAGAATGAGCGAGGTTTCTACGGCTGCCGCCGCCTCTCGCATCCCAATCTCCATCGTTCACGGTCATTCCAGTCTTCTTCATAAAGACCTCTCACTGCTATTGCTTCGTTGATGTCGTCTTTCCAGAAATTCGCAGGTCCACCCTGCTTTCTTATTTGATGTGGAGTCCATTGCCATACACATTTTGGCAACCCTTGTGTCTGGCTTGCGCTGTAAATGACCGTATCAGAGTAGGCGCTTCCTTTCTATGTAGTCTAGGATTATGCTTTCGACATTCATAACTTCTCTGATCCTATCATTTCTAATATGATCAAGCCTGGAATATCCACAACTCCGTCCCCAGAAATCCATCTCGACAGCCAGCAGGCGATCTTTCTGCCTCTGAGTTAGTTCCCACAACTCTGCACCATATGTTGTGACACTTTCAATAACTGTGTGATAGATGATACGTTTTGGTCTGCCGCGCGCGCTAGCCGCGCGGTCTAGGGCGTCTTGTGACGGTCCGTGCGGCTCCCCCAGTCGGAGGTTCGAATTCTCCCTCGGGCATGAGTGTGCGTGTCATCCTTAGCGTAAGTGAGTTTAAGTCAGATTAAGTAGCGTGTAAGCTTAGGGACCGATGACCTCAGCATTTTGGTCCCATAAGACCTTACCACAAATTTCCAATTTGCTTTGTTCTGCGTGTGACACAAGTAAATACACTCCTGGAAATTGAAATAAGAACACCGTGGATTCATTGTCCCAGGAAGGGGAAACTTTATTGACACATTCCTGGGGTCAGATACATCACATGATCACACTGACAGAACCACAGGCACATAGACACAGGCAACAGAGCATGCACAATGTCGGCACTAGTACAGTGTATATCCACCTTTCGCAGCAATGCAGGCTGCTATTCTCCCATGGAGACGATCGTAGAGATGCTGGATGTAGTCCTGTGGAACGGCTTGCCATGCCATTTCCACCTGGCGCCTCAGTTGGACCAGCATTCGTGCTGGACGTGCAGACCGCGTGAGACGACGCTTCATCCAGTCCCAAACATGCTCAATGGGGGACAGATCCGGAGATCTTGCTGGCCAGGGTAGTTGACTTACACCTTCTAGAGCACGTTGGGTGGCACGGGATACATGCGGACGTTCATTGTCCTGTTGGAACAGCAAGTTCCCTTGCCGGTCTAGGAATGGTAGAACGATGGGTTCGATGAAGGTTTGGATGTACCGTGCACTATTCAGTGTCCCCTCGACGATCACCAGAGGTGTACGGCCAGTGTAGGAGATCGCTCCCCACACCATGATGCCGGGTGTTGGCCCTGTGTGCCTCGGTCGTATGCAGTCCTGATTGTGGCGCTCACCTGCACGGCGCCAAACACGCATACGACCATCATTGGCACCAAGGCAGAAGCGACTCTCATCGCTGAAGACGACACGTCTCCATTCGTCCCTCCATTCACGCCTGTCGCGACACCACTGGAGGCGGGCTGCACGATGTTGGGGCGTGAGCGGAAGACGGCCTAACGGTGTGCGGGACCGTAGCCCAGCTTCATGGAGACGGTTGCGAATGGTCCTCGCCGATACCCCAGGAGCAACAGTGTCCCTAATTTGCTGCGAAGTGGCGGTGCGGTCCCCTACGGCACTGCGTAGGATCCTACGGTCTTGGAGTGCATCCGTGCGTCGCTGCGGTCCGGTCCCAGGTCGACGGGCACGTGCACCTTCCGCCGACCACTGGCGACAACATCGATGTACTGTGGAGACCTCACGCCCCACGTGTTGAGCAATTCGGCGGTACGTCCACCCGGCCTCCCGCATGCCCACTATACGCCCTCGCTCAAAGTCCGTCAACTGCACATACGGTTCACGTCCACGCTGTCGCGGCATGCTACCAGTGTTAAAGACTGCGATGGAGCTCCGTATGCCACGGCAAACTGGCTGACACTGACGGCGGCGGTGCACAAATGCTGCGCAGCTAGCGCCATTCGACGGCCAACACCGCGGTTCCTGGTGTGTCCGCTGTGCCGTGCGTGTGATCATTGCTTGTACAGCCCTCTCGCAGTGTCCGGAGCAAGTATGGTGGGTCTGACACACCGGTGTCAATGTGTTCTTTTTTCCATTTCCAGGAGTGTATATTTTTGAAAAGGGTATACAAAAAATACCACATCGTCGCAGCTGAAATTAGTAATGATCCAATATATAGGGTGTTAATTTTAACTGAAGACATTGAAAAATCTCGAAAATTACACATCGAATCAAAAAAGGTATAATTCCAATTTGTTTGTCTCGGAGGGGGAACATCCGACGATATCACACTCGATCCTCTCACCCGCCACTCCCCGTGCCTCGGTGGCGGAGGTCAACCTTGAAATCTTCAATGGGAAATCCCCTGTTTTATTGCAGATTACAATTCTACTGTAGAATCTACGTACGTTGTGTCCTATGCATTTTCCTCGTTTCGCTACAGACGGTGCTGTTATCGGAGGATAGGTACACAATCGTAATTTACGATACGCTACTCAATGGTGGGTAAAACAGGCCAGTATTTCGTAACGTCTACTTGGAAACCCCATTCGCAACCTATTCCTCCGCCGTATCGAACAGGGGCTACTCAACGTGTCATGGTGGCCGCGTAGTGAACTATGTCATAACAAGCAGTACACTGCGACCGGAGCTCGTCTATCATGCAAATGTAGAACAGATAGCGACTCTGAACACTGCAATACTTGCGCCGTGTCTATTTCTTGCACAAGTGCCTATCGTTTTGAGAACAGAGGTGCTAGTGGACGATGAATGTTGCAACCACAGAAGAAAAAACTGAAATGATCCTGATTTACGGAGAACGTACTCATGGGAGAAATGGTGAGGCTGCTGTTACCTTGTATGCCGAGAGTTTTCCGGTGAAAGCTCTCTCTCGTTGGTTATTTTACAAGTTTGTGAACGCCATTATATCTGATGGCACGGTACAGATCGGCCAAAGGAAAGGAAGCAGACGTGTTACAGAAGCTAATGAAATAGCTGTACTAGCGGCAGTGCACAACCCATGGATAAGCTCCCGGCAATCACACCGCGTGTGTCGGTAGGTAGTATTGTCACAATACTGCTTCTTCGTATCATCCATACCACGTGTCACTGAATCAAAAACATTATGGAGCGCGATTTGTGAAAGGGCACGTCAACAAATGCAAACGACCCTTGCGTTGTTTGTCGAGATACTGTTCTCCGATGAATCTACATTCAAAAACCATGGTAGCTTTAACCGGCATAACATGAATTACTAGAGTGTAGGTAATCCCCACTGGCTACAGGCATGATATGGCATCATGGGGAACAGACTCATTGGTCCGTATTTTATCGACGGCATATTGAATGGACGCAAATATCGAACGATTTTGGAACAGGAACTACCGGTGCAACTGCAAGAGATTGTCCTGGACGTTCGACACCATATGTGGTTTCAGCATGGCGGTTACCTAGAGCGTTAGGCAATTGAAGCACGGGAGATATTAGAACGTGTTTGCATTGGTCAGAGGATCGGAAAGGTGGCGCTGTTAATTGACCCACTAGGTCGCCGGATTTGATGTCACCATATTTCTTTCTGTGGGGATGTTTAAAAGATAAGTGTAACAGCACGTGACAATAGGCCGTGAAAACACGGTTGACCGCACCAGAAATGCCTGTGCAGACATTCCCGCAGGTGTGGTTCTGTCCTGTATAAGGTCATTTGAAAAGCGGAACACTTCTTGTATTGAAGTTGACGATACTGCATTTGAACACTTACTGTAATTGGAAAAGTAAAGTAGCCTTCACCTAGATTCACAGCCACAGTGGCGCATCGTGTAGTTCCCTATTCGATATGTTGGAGGAATAAAACATTGCGAATGGGGTTGTCGATTAGAAGCTATGAAATACTGACCTGTCCTACCCTTGCAGTATGGAGGTGGGTTATTCATGGGCTATTGAGCAGCATTCATTTCTGTTCCTCTCATTACAGCATCATCTGTGGCGTAACGAAGAAGATGATTTAGACACAGTGTACGTAGATTTTGTAGCAGAATCGTAATCTGCAATAAAAGACAGGGGTTCCCATTGAAGATTTCAAAATTGCGCTGCCAATGCATGGGGTGGGGCGGAAGGTTTAGTGAGGTATCACTGGATGTCCGCCCTCTGACACAAACAAATTGGATTTATAAAGAGACCTTTGGAGAAAAGAGAACCACTTGTATGAATATCAAGAGCTCAGATGAAAACCTAGTTCTAAGCAAAGAAGGGAAAGCAGAAAGGTGGAAGGAGTATATAGAGGGTCTATACAAGGGCGATGTACTTGAGGACAATATTATGGAAATGGAAGAGGATGTAGATGAAGATGAAATGGGAGATATAATACTGCGTGAAGAGCACTGAAAGACCTGAGTCGAAACAAGGCCCCGGGAGTAGACAACATTCCATTAGAACTACTGATGGCCTTGGGAGAGCCAGTCCTGACAAAACTCTACCATCTGGTGAGGAAGATGTATGAGACAGGCGAAATACCCTCAGATTTCAAGAAGAATATAATAATTCCAACCCCAAAGAAAGCAGGTGTTGACAGGTGTGAAAATTACCGAATTATCAGTTTAATAAGTCACAGCTGCAAAATACTAACGCGAATTATTTACAGACGAATGGAAAAACTAGTAGAAGCCGACGTCGGGGAAGATCAGTTTGGATTCCGTAGAAATATTGGAACACGTGAGGCAATACTGACCTTACGACTTATCTTAGAAGAAAGATTAAGGAACGGCAAACCTACGTTTCTAGCATTTGTAGACTTAGAGAAAGCTTTTGACAATGTTGACTGGAATACTCTCTTTCAAATTCTAATGGTGGCAGGGGTAAAATACAGGGAGCGAAATTTGTACAGAAACCAGATGGCAGTTATAAGAGTCGAGGGACATGAAAGGGAAGCAGTGGTTGGGAAGGGAGTAAGACAGGGTTGTAGCCTCTCCCCGATGTTGTTCAATCTGTATATTGAGCAAGCAGTAAAGGAAACAAAAGAAAAATTCTGAGTAGGTATTAAAAAATCCATGGAGAAGAAATAAAAACTTTGTGGTTCGCCGATGACATTGTAATTCTATCAGAGACAGCAAAGGACTTGGAAGAGCAATTGAACGGAATGGACAGTGTCTTGAAAGGAGGATATAAGATGAACACCAACAAAAGGAAAACGAGGATAGTGTAATGTAGTCGAATTAAGTCGGGTGATGCTGAGGGAATTAGATTAGGAAATGAGGCACTTAAAGTAGTAAATGAGTTTTGCTATTTGGGGAGCAAAATAACTGATGATGGTCGAAGTAGAGAGGATAAAAATGTAGACTGGCAATGGCAAGGAAAGCGTTTCTGAAGAAGAGAAATTTGTTAACATCGAGTATAGATTTAAGTGTGAGGAAGTCGTTTCTGAAAGTATTTGTATGGAGTGTAGCCATGTATGGAAGTGAAACATGGACGATAAATAGTTTCGACAAGAAGAGAATAGAAGCTTTCGAAATGTGGTGCTACAGAAGAATGCTGAAGATTAGATGGGTAGACCACATAACCAATGATGAAGTATTGAATAGAATTGGGGAGAAGAGGAGTATGTGGCACAACTTGACAAAAAGAAGGGACCGGTTAGTAGGACATGTTCTGAGGCATCAAGGGATCACAAATTTAGCATTGGAGGGCAACGTGGAGGGTAAAAATCGTAGAGGGAGACCAAAAGATGAATACACTAAGCAGATTCAGAAGGATGTGGGCTGCAGTAAGTACTGGGAGAGGACGAAGCTTGCACAGGGTAGGGTAGCATGGAGAGCTGCATCAAACCAGTCTCAGGATTGAAGACCGCAACAACAACAACTTTTTTTGATCCGGTGTGTAGTTTTCGAGATTTTTTAATGTCTTCAGTTGAAATGACCACCCTGTGTATGAGGAGGTATTCTAGATTTCATTTGTAACCTTTGCTTCCGTTAGTTGTCATAAGCACACACAGTTTTACTCAACTAAAATAATGACAGTCGTTGATATATTTGCTAGTGGTCGACACTCAGTCCTACTCAACTTTCAAGTTAGACATGTCTCCCATATATTACCATAGGCTACATCAGCCCGACGTGCATGTGATGCTAAGTATGCCTTTGATTAAAACAAGTTCCCCAACTTTTCCTGTAAGGAACAATTTGAAGATCGTGGTACTTCGATAGAACTTCTTGTTTATTTTGAAGGCTATTAGAATTTTACAGATTTTAAATAATAAGTAATGACACAGAAGTCACAACGAAATTTAAAAAAAAATAATTAGGGTAATCGGAATGTCGAAAAAAGGAAACATTGTGTCATTAATAAATTTTCGTGGAACACTTATTCGTTTCCCTTGGAAAAATAGAACACAGCTTTGGAAATCCTGTGTTAATATTAGATAATGACTTACATGCGAATGTTTTGTAGCTCATAAACATCGTTGGATGGTATTGAGATTCCTGAAAATCACTGACCGAGGTGGCACAGTAGTTAACACACTGGACTCGCATTCGGGAGGACGGCAGTTCAATCCCGCGTCCAGTTGTCCTGGCTTAGGTTTTCTGTGATTTCGCTAAATCGCTTCAGGCAAATGCTGGGATGGTTCCTTTGAAAGGGCACGGCCGACGTCCACCCCCATCCTTCCCAAATCCGATGAGACCAATGACCTCGCTCTTTGGTCACTTCCCAAGACTCAACCCAACCCTAAAAATCAAGAGCAGTGTCTGATGGTGAGAGCACAATGGCCTGGATGGTCTCACCCTTTTCCGCCACGCCCTTGATGTACCGACGTTGGTGCTGAAGGTGATGTCCAACACCAGAAGCCTGCCTGCAGCCACCCACAATATGGATAGATGATGCAACAATGGGGTAGCACAATGGTATGCTTAACTGGTACTGATGCAAGAGATTCTTTCAAGTGTAAAATTGTGGATGAAAGAATTCGACGGCTCTTTGTTGTACAAATCAGTTGCTCTAGCTGGTACGTTGTAACATTACACCACCGCAATATACTTATTCCCAAATCCGTGAAGGCAAATAGACATGAATAGTAAAGTGCAATAAGTAATCTAGAAGGCGTCAATGTATAAGCAGCATGGAATTCAATTACATGGATATTTTTTCAGTAGGTAACTCCCTGAAGAGAACGGAAAGAAACAGAGTACACAAACTATTGTTTTTGACATTTTTTCGTAATAAAATTGCAGAGCATTTTCCTAATTTAAACATGAGAGGTTTTCTTCATAACTGAAGTTCGACAAGGTTCAGTTGTACGAAAGTCAATTTCGACTGTGGGAAATTCGGAAAGCAAGAGAATCGAAGGGTCTGAGATGTGGTGCTATAGAAGGATACTGAAAATTAGGTAGACTGATAAGAAAAGGAATGAGGTTCTCTGCACAACAGGCGGAAAGAGGAACGTATGGAAACACTGAATAGTAGAAGGGAGGGAGTGAAAGGACGTATTTTAAGACATCAAGGAATTTCTTTCATGGCACTAGCGGGAGTTATAGAGGGTAAACACTGTAGGGGAAAAACAGAGTTTGGAATACATACAACAAATAAGGGAGGACGTAGGAAGCAAAACAAATGATACTCCAGGATGAAGAGGATGGCGCAAGGAGGGAATTGGTGCTGGGCTGCACCAAACCGTCAGAGGGCAAAACTCTTTTTTTCTACCTTTTATAACAGTTAATATATGTGGCAATCTATAACTATTCTGGCATAAAATATTGTGAGTGTTTTTGCGTTGCAGAAATTTGAGCCTCTCACGTGCTATTGAAGTGACACGATTAGGAAGTCCCGGCCATCTTGGGGTTGCTCGTAGCTGGAGTCGATGACGTCGTCGCCTTGGTACCAAGCCGCTGACCACGGCGTGCAGTACGAGCTGCGCCGTGTTACGCACACCTGCACCGCCACTGCCGTCTCGCCCTCGAAGCTGCAGCTGCGCTCCCTGCCAGGGCAGCCACACAGCGGCCGTTAACGCAGTGGGCGGCCACGCACGCCAACGGACGGACGGCGTGTGCTGTCGCGTGTAAGACAGAGGGCTACACCTCTCCCGTCTCTTTCCACTGCTTGCCCTCACTCCTTCAGCAATTATATCTCCCCCATTCTTACCTTTTCATGTGGGACCATTCTCTTGTTTTCTCTCATTTTTCTTTGTCTTACTCTCATCCTTAATTCATTTCTTCACCTTTCATCGTCTCCCATCTAACCCTGCCACATTACATACTTCCGAAACGAAAGAAAATGTGAAAAAAGCAATTGGGCAGGGATGCACCTTTGTCAGGGGCTCGCACAGTGGGCAGGAATGCACAACTCATAAATATAAACAAACACCACTTTCAACAAAAGTTGCATTTTTTTAAATGGCACATGTATGTTTTTCTACGGAAATGAAAACCAGAGACAGATTTAGTGACGGCAGTTTTGTTTTGACTGTTCTAAACCTCGTACCTTCTGAGACGACTTTAACGGACTGAAATGGCGCCACATTCTCTACCGTAACGGGTAGAGCAAGGATTGCTTCAAAACAATGCATGCAACACGTGTTACGGCATTACAGCAGAAACTGTGGCACCGTTACCATTATTTAAAGTCAAGTATTCCAGAAGATATAAGGTTTAGAGTAGTGAGACCAAGTCTTTCATTACCTCCAGTTTTCATTTCGGTAGAAGAAACGAACATGTGCCATTTAAAAAACCCTGTTTTTGTGTTGAAAGTGATCTTTGTTTTCCTGTAGGGCTAGTGCATTCCTGCTTATTGTGTGAGCCCCTGACATAGATGCATCTCTGGCCAACTTCGTTTTTCACATTTCGTTTCATTTCGGAGATGTATGAGGTAGCAAAGTTAGATGGAACACCCTGTACAAAATATATACTCAAAATTTACTGCTATGATACAAGAGATTTGCGAAATTTATATTTATATTTTGCAGAGTATTGATCTCCAAGTATGGTATTGTTGTTGGAATTCTAGCTACTGTCCAGTGCTGCACTAGTTCCGTGCTATTTGAAAGGGCTGAAATATACTGAGGTGTCTATGTATCAAAGTCAATGAATGAGGAAGTTCCATTACTTCTAGTTCATCTTTTAATCATAGTGTGTAACATTTGTTCAAGCTATGCCAGATAAAGTAAAATTGTTTCTAAAATATTTATCATTATCCTTGCAAGCCTGATTATTTGCGTAATTTCTGAGTCTTTAAGTGCTGAACGATGGCAAATAGCACACAGGGCGGCAGCAGAATTGGTGACATTAATGTTCAAACGTAACACATGCACGAAGGCTCTTGCTATAGTAGTTATTAACAGGTCGAGTTTTGGCCTATTAAAAGTGCTGCACAATGCCGCAATAACATCATCGTGAGGGAGAAATGTGTTTTCTATATGGCGAAGTGAAATGTTGAGAGAGACGTTAGCGCAATGAACTGATTCAGTACTCATTGAACAACTAACAGCAACAACCATGCTGTAATTTGCAGTATTATTGAGAGGGGAGGGTATGTTGCCAATTCCAAGATTTTTTGCTCATATCTATGAATATTTTGTAGTGTTTTCAAAACTTGTTTGTGTTATGATGTGACTTTTTTGTTGATTTATTATTATCTCTAAATTTTTCTCTTACAGATCTTTATTAAAAATGTGACATTACTGAAGTTTATGACACACAAGAAGCCAAAATAAAATTTAATATTCAACTTTTAAAAAAATAAGATTACAAGCTATGCTGCTGAATCTGTCAACGTTGTTTAATATTAGGGTGACGATGAGAATAAAGCGAGTTTAATCCAATGAATAGCAGTTGGTAAATTTGTAAGTGGAACTCTTTGGTGTTTAGTGCACCATTTATTAGTTAGTTGCATTCAGCCTGAAGAAGTCGAACAGGGTTAACGCGATGTTCACTGACAAAACATATTTTTATTTTGTTTCTCCTTTACAAAAATTGCAGTATTAAAATGATACGTGGAACGGAAATAAAGATATTATTTCATGCCAGACACAAAAGTAGAATATGTTTTCGATGTGAAAATTTTTATGAAATCTATTATTACAGGGCCCAGTTAAAATATATTTGTTTTATTATGTGTGATTTTGAGGTCTAACAGAAAATGTACCAATGTTTAACATTGTTCCACTATTCATAGACGTGGAGTTGAGCCTTAAAATTTACTGATACATTAAGGATTGCTTTTTAAGCTGTAATGACACTGTAACAGTTCCGAAACGAGTTAATACATTTGCCATGAAGAATATGATATAACACTTCCTGGCAGATTAAAACTGTGTGCCCGACCGAGACTCGAACTCGGGACCTTTACCTTTAGCGGGCAAATGCTCTACCAACTGAGCTACCCAAGTACGACTCACGACTCTTTTTCACAGTTTCAATTCTGCCAATACCTCGTCTCCTGCCTTCCAAACTTCATAGAAGCTCGTACACTTGCCTGCGGAGTTAAAGGTCCCGAGTTCGAGTCTCAGTCCGGCATACAGTTTTAATCTGCCAGGAAGTTTCATATCAGCGCACACTCTTCTGCATAGTTAAAATCTCATTCAGGAATATGATGTGTTAAATTCAGTACAATTTCTTTCGTAAAGGGGTTAGTGAAACTTGATACTCAGATAACTGCGGGAGCTATGTAGTCTTATGTAGTATTTTAGGCTGTCCTCATTTTGTGTGCTATAGCCCCATTGCTCTCACACAGTCAGCGTACGTGCGCTGATGACCTCGATGTTAAGCGCGCACCAAATGTAGACACCTCCCCCCCCCCCCCACACACACACACAGATAATTACAGTTTGTAACAGAATTATACGTAGGTTGGAACTTAAATAGTGGCAAAACTGCTGTGGAGACACTATGCATTGAAATCTACCATTGTCGCTGATAGCACACGTTGTTGACATCTGTACCTTACCTTCTAGCAAGTGGACTCGCCCGTCACACGTCACTGGCATGCGCACAATTGAAGGAAACACAGTCACTTGTGAGTGAGCGGTCTAACGTAACGTGTCGCTATGTTTTTGAAACAAGAACAACGGAGCTAGATCAAGATTGAATGTGCCAGAAGTCGTACAGCAAGACAGTGTCATCAAGGTCTTCAAGAGGCGTGCAGGGAATCGGAATTCGCTACGGTCGCAGGTTCGAATCCTGCCTCGGGCATGGATGTGTGTGATGTCCTTAGGTTAGTTAGGTTTAAGTAGTTCTAAGTTCTAGGGAACTGATGACCTCAGAAGTTAAGTCCCATAGTGCTCAGAGCCATTTGAACCATTTCGAATCGGCATTGCCGTACAGAACTGTGGCAAGTTGGGTAAAAGCCTTCAACGAAGGTCGGCAAACTGTGGCAGACATGCATCGGACAGGTCGTCCTAGCGTCTCTGAAGAAGACTTGCATGCTGTTGCTGCGTTAGTGGACAGTGATCGACGGCATACGATTCGTGAGCTCGCCCACGAAAACGGATTAGCGCATACGACTGTGCTTCGCATCCTGAAGGAATGCCTGGGCATGCGAAAAATTGCATCTCGATGGGTTCAGCATGAGTTGACGGAAATGCTGAAATGGCTGCATTACGACGCTGCTCAGACGAACTTGGAGCGCTATGAGCGCGAAGGAGAGGCTTTCTTACGCCGTTTCGTTACACTGGATGAGATATGGGCCACATAGTACGAGCCAAAACTAAAACTCCAATCCAACGAATGGCGTCATTATGGGTCGCCGCGAAAGTCGAAAGTGCGTCAGATCCCCAGTATGGTGAAAGCTACGGTGATCCTCGTGTACGACTGCGACGGTGTTATCCTAACGCATTACCTTCCTCCACGGCAGACCGTCAGTGAACAGACTTACTGTTCGTTTTTGGAGCTTCACCTGCGACCAGCTTTGCGAAAGAAGCGGCGACACTTTCTGTGCAACCCACTCATCATTTTGCACGACTTAAGTCCTTGTGACCTTGATTTGATTCCGAAGATGAAGGAACAACTTCGTGGCATTCGCTTCAGAACTGTTCCAGAGATTCGACAGGCAGTAGACCGCTCCATTCACATCAACAGAACAAGCATTGCTAACGATATACTACGCCTTCCACATCACTGGCAACGGGTTCTACAAAACGGTGGTTACTACTTTGAAGGACAGTAACAGGTGAAAACATGTAACACTTTTATATCGGTTGTGAATAAATAGTTGCCACTATTTAAGCTCCAACCCTCGTATAATAGGAATTTTGTAACTTGAAATGGATTTTCATTATTAAGTTGCACCTGCACTCTAGAGGTTAGCGTCTTTAACTAGTAATCAAAACGTCCTCTGTCCAGGTTCGAATCCAACCACTGCTTAAATTCCGAATGACAATCATCAGTAATGGTGGCCTACGACTTCTGACAAATGAAGCCACCGTCATTCTGCCTAAGATCTAGTCGAAGAGGGCGGAGGAGTGAACGAGGATTTAGGCCACTTTCTTTCCCTTGGGGTGTGCAACGATTCCTAAAAGGAGGAAGAATCAGCAGTGAACAACGGCATGAGGATGTAGAGGGCAATGGAAACCATGGCATTAAAGACACATAAAGTGTATGTATAGGACATATGGATCGTTACAGAAAAAGTGTCATGATGATCTCTTCATTGGCAAAAGAACCCAGACTAGTCCCCTATTCGGATCTCTGGGAGAGGAATCCACAGTGGGCGGTTACCATGAGAAAAAGATCAAATAGCCAACGAAAGGGTATGTAACCGCTACGTTAAATTGTTAGAAACTTGGTCAGCCAGTGTCGTCATTTTGAAATGAGAGTTAGTATGAATGTCACGTGATTCATATTTCGCATTAAGCGTCGTTGCGACAGAGGCAAAGGGCAATTGTGGAAACTAAGCCACTGAATATTAAAAATAGCGTTATTAAAGAATACACCCGACTGACTACACAATATAAGAGGGCATGTACATTCGCGAGTGAGTGGTTCAAGTTAAGAATTAATATTGTAAGGGAAATGGGTTATCAGTATATAGTTACGTTGGTACATGCACAGTTGTATGCGAACGTACGATCGGAATACAGGCACTTGCATCCTAAGTACTATGATTCCCCGTGGCCTGGGTAGAAAGAATTATGGTTCAAATGCATTTATTCACCTGAGAAAGAAAACAATCGGACTTCGTAATTAAATGAAAAGAAAGACTGCAGGTTCTGAATGTCGCGGGAAATATGACCTAAATATTGATATTGACAATGGCGGCTACGAAGGGAAAGAGATGAACACTTTCACGTACCTGATACCTCTATCGTTGAGCAGCGCCGTCGTGAAGACCGTCGCCTCTATCTAAATTCTCCACACAAAACTAAAATAATAATAATCTTCCAGATTTACAGGAGCTGGGATCCATGGTATGGTAAACAAGAAAATAGTGTTGTTTCAGAAGTTGCTTTCATTATTTATCACAATTTCACTTGAAATTGCACAGCACTTCGCTTATACGTCTCATCACCACAACACGAAAACAACGAAAGGTAACTAGTACTAAAACTAAAAAACGAAGAGAGTAAATCTTCTTTTGTCCGTCGATCTTGAATACTATTTAAATGAATCTTTGGTATGAGATTGGAATAATTATCTACAGATTTATCAATAAGAAAAAGTATTAAGTTTCTTTACATTGCCCCTTTGGGTGAATTGTCCAAAGAATTGAGCCCAACCACTTTCTACACTGCTAGTTATTCCACTCCTTTACACACGTCATTGAATTGCACGGTTCGTGCCTTCTGAGGAATTTCTCATCACCACTTTGCTTATGCAGTTCTGGTGCCGGCCCTGGCACTTGTTGTAACACTCATTTCTCTCGTACACTGTACATTTATGGTTTTTTTAGCAACGAAAACATATACACCAGGGTACACAAAATATGCATTAACTTACATACAACACACACAACTTACTGCATCGTCCTTTACATGAAATACATGAATATTACATTACAAGTCCATAGTTCAGTTCTATATGATGGTTTGCAGCGTCATTATTCCTGTACAAAAATAACATTTTCAGTAGCACGTTGACAACAAAATTACATTTCACAAATCTTTTCTACGATTCTATAATTACATTAATCCTGAAAATAAAAAGAAATCACAAGAACGTCGTATATTTTGGTGTGCCATTCCGGGCTGTAGGGTTAGCGAGGGTATCTGGAGTGGTAAGTGTGATAAATTCTTCCTTATAGTTGCTTATGCTCTCCACTGCCTCCCTCTTTTATACCAGGATCTATTTGATAACGTTTCAGCATATTTGCTTTCTGGGTTTCGTAGTTGTCTCATCATGGATAGGATAAACATGTAACAAATAAAATTCACAGAGATTAGTACTTAGTCTAACTTAACACTAACATATACATCTTATCTTACAAGATAGACTAAGGAAAGGCAAACCTACATTTCTAGCATTTGTAGACTTAGAGAAATGTTGACTGGAATACTCCCTTTCAAATTCTGTAGGTGGCAGGGGTGAAATACAGGGAGCGAAAGGCTATTAACAATTTGTACAGAAACCAGGTGGCAGTTATAACAGTCGAGGGGCATGAAAGGGAAGCAGTGGTTGGGAAGGGAGTGAGACAGGGTTGTAGCTTATCCCCGATGTTATTCAATCTGTATATTGAGCAAGCAATAAAGGAAACAAAAGAAAAGTTCGGAGTAGGTATTAAAATCCAAGGAGAAGAAAAAAATACTTTGAGGTTCGCCGATGTCATTGTAATTACATTTCACAAATCTTTTCTACGATTCTATAATTACATTAATCCTGAAAATAAAAAGAAATCACAAGAACGTCGTATATTTTGGTGTGCCATTCCGGGCTGTAGGGTTAGCGAGGGTATCTGGAGTGGTAAGTGTGATAAATTCTTCCTTATAGAGCTTATATAGCAGTTGAAAGGATTATATAAGATGAACATCAACAAAAGCAAAACGAGGATAATGAAATGTAGTCGAATTAAGTCAGGTGATGCTGAGGGAATTAGATTAGGAAATGAGACACTTAAAGTAGTAAAGGAGTTTTGCTATTTGGGGAGCAAAATAACTGATCATGGTCGAAGTAGAGAGGATATAAAATGTAGACCGGCAATGGCAAGGAAAGCGTTTCTGAAGAAGAGAAATTTGTTAACATCGAGTATAGATTTAAGTGTGAGGAAGTCGTTCCTGTAAGTATTTGTATGGAGTGTAGTCATGTACGGAAGTGAAACATGGACGATAAATAGTTTGGACAAGAAGAGAATAGAAGCTTTACAAATGTGGTGCTACAGATGAATGCTGAAGATTAGATGGGTAGATCACAAAACTAATCAGGAGGTATTGAATAGAGGAGTTTGTGGTACAACTTGAGTGAAGAAGGGGTCAGTTAGTAGGACATGTTCTGAGACATCGAGAGATCGCCAATTTAATTTTGGAGGGCAGCGTGGAGGGTAAAAATCGTAGAGGGAGACCAATAGGTGAATACACTAAGCAGATTCAGAAGGATGTAGTTTGCAGTAGGTACTGGGAGATTAACAAACTTGCACAGGATAGAATAGCATGGAGAGGTGCATCAAACCAGTCTCTGGACTGAAGACCAAAACAACAACAACAGGTGCTTTTCTGCCTTAAGTTAAGTGAGCATGGGTGTCGTATTTATTTCGTAACATGAGACGTAGATCATGACCTGTAGTGGTAAGACTTTATTTAGTGGTTCAGGAAATGGTGTCTCTACATCTCTTTGCACTACGGTGAGTGTCCATTAGAAGGTAGATTTTGCTTTCCATTCAAATTGTTCTCCTGCATCACGCCGTCAATCAATAATGCATCAGCTACAAGTAACCATACACGCAACATTCAGTCTGGCAGCACGCTACGCACCGTTTGGAATCCAGCAGCCGCGCACCCACCGCTGCGTAGCGATGCGGCGCGTGCCGGTCAATACATCTTTATGAAGTGTTTTGCGCAGCGTTCGCCAGCTGCACCTGTCCTAGTGCACCAACACCCGCACCGTAGCAAGCTTCCTCTGTTCACCAAGTCTCATTTATTTCGAAGTAGAAGGCTCGTGGTATAAAACTCATTCTCTCTTGCTTCTATGCGTCACTGCCACTGTCACTGAATAAGTCACTGTCAGTGTGTAACTATACACTGTTCCATTCATTTTTACCGTTAAAAAAATTGTAGCTCATGAGACCGCTAGCTAGTTTTTAGTAGTTGATGCCCACGTTCGTTATTTGCTCCTGTATCGTCTTTCAAAACCTTGTCTGTTTACGCACTGCTCAAAATATTTCATTACCCAAGTTGGTAATTGAATGTGCTCTCAGAAAATACGTGTCTATAGTTCTACAGTTCGCGATCGCTGTACTATCTTACATCTCACAGGGCTTAAGAGAACACGTTTTCGAGAACAACAGCACTTCCCTAACTTAGGATCGTGCTACAAATTCACTTATACATCTAAACGACTATACAAATAACGAATGCACCGAAAGTGCTTACAGAAATTGTCTCCAAATGAGGCAAAATCTGTGCATTAACTAACCGCGAGTTATTGTGGGGGAATTTCGTCTTTACGTCACCCAACATTGTAACAACGCATGGTACACACATAAAAAACAAGAGGATTAAAATAAAAACAGATAAATAAAGAAATCACCATACTTAAATTCAAACATGAATAAAAAATTAAAATGCTAGGTAATAGGAACAACAGATTGATAATGAAGATTGGCTGCTGTACGCTATACTGCTTCCTAAGTCTGTGCCAGTGTTTGTACGTGTTTTCATGTTCGTGTGTTCATCATTGTGTCACTGGTATGTGCACAATTTTTGTTTATTGGACGTGACCTTAGTCACTCCTTACTTTAATTCTTCCACAAAATATCTTCAACTCGGATTGGATAAAATATTATAAACGTAAGAGAAAATCAGTGTATGTATTCTTCTGAAGTCGACATAGATTCTTAGTACTCTCGTGCTGAAGAAAAGACAAATTATTAAAAATCTCTTGTGTTACTGAGCGTCAAGTAGTGTACTTCTCAGTGAGCTTGGTAATATTTTATAACGTCGATCGTAAAACGTAGTGACATTAGTGTAGCTTAGTTGCTTCTCATCGCCAGTTGAAGTCTCGCAGCATCTCGATTGTTTTGGCATCACCTAATTTCTCTGCCGGTCAGTTTCCTGTAACTTTCCTCGTATTTCCTTTTTTTTTATTATTATAAGAGACGCTGTGAAGTTTACCTCAGATAACGTTTACAAATCGTACCTCTACAGCTTATTTGCACTCTCGCGTGTGTATACAGTTGAAAAATTATTTGTATTTCAGTAAAATCACACTACTTTTTATTCATAGGTTATATCTTTACATGCACTTTCCTTAGATTAGTTTGTCATGCGTATGGTATATACTACACCAAACTTTCATTAGCAGCCAGAAATCATTTAATCGTCGCAACATACAAAAAGAATTAATACCGTTTTGCTCGATGTATTCATAGGTAATTCCTAGTGGTGTGGATATGTCAGAAAAAAAATTCTCTCTGCAACATGACGTGTAATTGCGTGACCATATTCTTATGCAGTACCTTAGGGAATCCAATATTTTTAGTAATTACCCTGTACCTTACAATATTGATGCACAAATGGCATAAAAAAACTATAGCTACTTTGTTCCAATGTCTGTGTTAATTGTTTGATCCAGAATGCTTTGTACATAAACTTAAAACTAAAATACCACTGTGATCATAAACTATTCAGTCAAACCTTCCAAGTACACCGTGTGCTAACATTGCTAGTCATCAATTGATGTGTATGTCCTAGCTTGCTTTTGTATTGTGTCCACAGTCACTGACAAATGTAAACAAAGGTAGCGAAATGCTCTGATTCACATAGCTGCATAAAATATACTTACTTTACCGTAATCGTATTCCTTCTTTTTACCATAGGTTACTTATTTCATGCGTGTGCATAGGTAGATATGAAGTATGATACGAACATGGTAGAATTATCTCAAGTCTCTGTGTGCATAGAGTCCTATGGTTTTACCATTGTGAGGATACACAAGTAAATAACTTCCATCATGCTGAATATGTACGATAATGTACGGACCAGTATACCTAATTTGAGACTTAGCGTTTTCCTTGTTTAACAGAGAAGAAATGGTTCAAATGGCACTGAGCACTATGGGACTTAACTGCTGAGGTCATCAGTCCCCTAGAACTTAGAACTACTTAAACCTAACTAACCAAAGGACATCACACACATCCATGCCCGACGCAGGATTCGAATCCGCGACCGTAGCAGTTGCGCGGTTCCAGACTGTAGCGCCTAGAACCGTTCGGCCACTCCGGCCGGCAACAGAGAAGATTTCACATGGGTATTAAGTAATACTTTTTCTCCAGCCACAAATCTGGTAACACTATCTAGCTGTTTGTCAAAGTGTTTCTTACGGCACTGAGCCTGTTCTGTAATAGGCCTGTCTTACCATGGCCAACATTGGGGAGCATAATGAGGCCACGTTTAGTTTAACGCCCCATTATTACTGTTTGTAGGTGTTTCGTTTGTCACTTCTGTAACATTCACTCCTGATGTGTTATTCCTCTGTCGTGCATTACGATCATGATTCTGCCCTGAGTTTATAAGCATAACGTTACTTTGCACTTGGGACAGATAGGGTTAATTACTAATCGGCAACTGCCACTGCACATTTCGTGGGTCAGCCGTGTTGTTGTTGCTAAATTGAGGCTGAAAATTACTGTAAGCGTTACTCCACTGATTCCCGTTAACGTTTCTATTCCAATGTCGTATCATGTTACCGGAATAACCAGAGTAGTTTCTGTAATCAGTTTTTCTTTTCCTTTTATACCCTGGATTAAAATTTTGTTTATAGTTATTACTAAAACTGCCTCCTGAGCTCGGGCCTGGCATATGCTCTGCTGTGGCGGAATCGACAAAAACCGGTCATGACTTAGCCGCACACGCTGCATTGTTGACGCCGTACTGCGGCTGGCGCTGCGGAGGCTGGTTGCCACCATTGATACAAAAATTATTTTGGTTGGTGTGGCTCTGTCTTGCATCTTCATTAATTAAGTCAATAGAGTCCAAACAGATAGAAAATACACCAAATTGCTTTCGGTCACTTGTACTAGCTTTTCCCGAAAATTAAGCAGTAGTTTAGGTTGGTTCAAATGGCTCTGAGCACTATGGGACTTAACCTCTGAGGTCATCAGTCCCCTAGAACTTAGAACTACTTAAACCTAACCTAAGGACATCACACACATCCATGCCAGAGGCAGGATTAAACCTGCGACCGTAGCGGTCGCGTGGTTCCAGACTGAAACGCCTAGAAGCGCTCGGCCACCCCGGCCGGACGGGTAGTTTAGGTTTCAAAATGCGTAGGACGTCAGTGTGTGTGTGTCACTGGCTCGTCCCACATCCTCATTTTATTTAAATATATCTCAAAATACTTTCGCAATGATCCAGATTTTGGATTATATTGTTCAGGGTTGAATAGGACTTTTCTTAATCTCTCTTGAACGCCATGTGACCAGTACTTTGAAAGAAACACTTTTTCAAACTGTTCTAACGTCTGACAAGTTTCTGACATTTCCATTACCCAAAACGCTCCATTGCCTTGGTTGTACCCCGTAACATATTGTATCTTTTGCTGTGCCGACCACTTTTTAGGGAATACATTTTTGAACGACTTTACAAAAATTACCGGATTCACAGACTTCTTTTTAGAGATAAACACTTGAAATCGCCGGTGTGTTATAAGACTGTCTTCTAACAAAACTGATGACAAAGTAGGTTCAGCTGTCTGCTGTTTCTTTCTTTCATCATGGTGTCGTTGGTTACCGTTCATCTGATAATTTGGAGAACACACTTGTACATTTGGGGTAGGATAGTCACTAATTGCGCTATCGCTCTTACCTGTGAGTATGTTGTCAAGCTCTTCTTCATCGTACTCTTGTTTCATCGTACTAAGTTTCCTGTTACGTTGCTCGACAATGTCGGACGCTGTGCCCGAGCGGTTCTAAGCGCTTCAGTCCGGAACCGCGCTGCTGCTACCGTCGCAGGTTCGAATCCTGCCTCTGGCACGGATGAGTGTGATGTCCTTAGGTTAGTGATTTTTAAGTAGTTCTAAGTCTAGGGGACTGATGGCCTCAAATGTTAAGTCCCATAGTGCGCTTCGAGCCATTTGAACTTTTTTTTTGCTCGACTATATGATTCTGCCAACCTGCTAAGTCCTGTGTTAAAGTTTTCTGTATCTGGCCTAAGTCAGTTTGCAGTTTAACTACAGATGTGTTTTGTGTAGTGAATACTTGTTCCTTTGTGTTACTTATTGCGTTTTGTAATTCTGTTTCTAGAGTACTATTTATGCGTGTGCCTTTCCTTCTAGAAAGTTCTCAAACTGCTGTTATTACTGTTTTGTCGTGACCTCAACTTGATTCGAATCAACTTCCTGCATTTTTGTATTGAGCTCGGTTTGCTTTACACCCATAGTATTGAAATTTTCAGTCAACCTACGTATCTCATGTGGCACATCCTTAACTGTGGTTTTCAAGTTATCGATATCCTGATTTATGGAATTTAAATCTTCACGTACCACTTCTATTACCTGATCCGCTGCCCCTCTTTTTAGTTGTGTCACTTGTGTTGGCAGGTTATTGTGCATATCAGTGAGGTTTTTTACATCACTGTCTAGCTTGTTCATTTGAGTGGTTACACTCCCTGTCTGTGTTGTGACATTGTTTACCTGTGTTGTTACATTGCTTATCTGAGTTGTTACATTCCCTGTGTCTGTTGTGACATTTCCTGTCTGAGTATGAATTTGGGCTGTTATCTGAATTGCAAATTGTGACATCAGATCTGTCTGCATTACTCTATACATCTGCATAATGTCTGGCTTTACCGGACTTTGTACATTTGCGGAATCTGTTAAAGATTCCAAAGTTGACATGTTATCGTCTGTCGCTTGCGACTAAGTACAACTAGTCGCTGCGACTGCATTATATGTTTCTGCAACGTTTTCTAGTTCTGTGTTAGGCATAGGGTAAGCAACTAATATGCTCGTCGAATGAATTATCCATGATTTTGATTTGTGATCACAATTTCACCATAGCTGTATACAGCCGTAAATCAGCGTGCAGCCGAACTTCACTACTACTGCGGCTCGTACTACACGTAAACAATTGACAGATGACGGTGCGCTCGTTCTTGAAATTCAATGTAGTAAAATACGTCTCAGGTCAAACTGGAGACTGATAAGTGACTTTTACTCGCGCAATCAGTGAAAATGATCGGCCATCTTGTGATACATTCACGTATAATATATTTACAAAAATCTACACAACTACCTAAAAAAGAAATTTTGAAAAAAAAAATGTGCGTGCTACGCAGTGGGTGTCGCAAAAATGCAATTCTATCCCACATTTACGATCAACCAAAAGTGTAGTAGTGCTGTTGTTCTTACCGTAAGTATTTTCTTTTACCGATCGGTTTCCTTGGTAATAGGTTTAACATTTAATGTTCCAAAACTAACTTGCAAATTTTTAGGATAAATATTTGTAAATTTTATGGACTGATTTCGGTAATAATTTTCTTATCTGGTACGCAGTTGGTGTAACATGTAACAGAAACAATTGGTTATAGTCACAATAATGGATGAAAAATTATTTAAATCTTTCAACTTAAAATTTGTACTATTTTTTTTAAAACAAAAGTCATTGCACTTGGTCGCCATTGTGACCGCCCTGTTAAATTGTTAGAAACTTTGTCAGCCGGTGTGATAATTTTGA
Organism: Schistocerca nitens; assembly: GCF_023898315.1. Taxonomy (NCBI): domain Eukaryota; kingdom Metazoa; phylum Arthropoda; class Insecta; order Orthoptera; family Acrididae; genus Schistocerca; species Schistocerca nitens. The sequence goes on along the minus strand of NC_064617.1, from coordinate 921,939,171 downwards.
AATGAGAATATGAATGTCGCGTAATTAATATTTCAGGTGGAGCGCCGCTGCGATAGAGGCAAAGGGCAATTGTGTAGTAATTTTGAAATGAGAGTATGAATGTCACGTAATTATTATTTCAGGTGGAGAGCCTTTGCGACAGAGGCAAAGGACCACTGAATATTAAAAATAACGTTATTAAATAATACACCCGACTGACTACACAAAATAAAGAGGGCACGCACATTCGAGAGTGAGTGGTTCAAAATAAGAATTAATACTGTAAGGGAAATGGGTTATAAGTATAGTTACGTCGGTACACACTCAGTTGTATGCGAACGTGTGATCGGGATAGAGACACGTACATTTCGAAGTACTATGATTCCCCGTGGCCTCGGTAGAAAGAATTATGGTTAAAATGTATTTCTTCACCTAAGAAAGAAAATAATCGGACTTCGTAATTAAATGAAAAGAAAGTGTGGTGTCACCGCCAGACACCACACTTGCTAGGTGGTAGCCTTTAAATCGGCCGCGGTCCATTAGTATACGTCGGACCCGCGTGTCGCCACTGTCAGTGATCGCAGACCGAGCGCCGCCACACGGCAGGTCGAGAGAGACTTACTAGCACTCGCCCCAGTTGTACAGCCGACGTTCATAGCAAGGGTTCACTGACAAATACGCTCTCATTTGCCGAGACGATAGTTACCATAGCCTTACGTCATTTGCTACGACCTAGCAAGGCGCCATTACCAGTTATATTGAACTTATTATACTTTTGTATCATCAAGAGCGATGTACTCCAATTATGGATTAAAGTTAAGTATTACATCATCTACGTACTTTATTTGCAATTCTCAAGACATTGTCCTGTTCCAGACCTCACGCCAGTCTGCGTATAATTAAACGCGTGCATTTCGGCCTCCTCTAGCAACACGGTGTTGGCTCTTCTGCCAATACTTCAGAAAGATTGCAGGTTCTGAATGTCGCGGGAAATATGACCTAAATATTGAAATTGACACTGGCAGCCAAGAAGGGAAAGAGATGAATACATTCACGTACCTCTATTGTTGAGAAGCTCCGTCGTGAAGATCGTCGCCTCCATCTAAATTCTCCACACAAAACTAAAATAATAGTAAGCTGGGATTCATGGTATGCCAAATGAGAAAAAAGTGTTGTTTTTCAGAAGTTACTTTCATTATTTATCACAGTTTCACTTGAAATTGCACAGCACTACGCTTATATGTCTCATCACCACGACATGAGAGCAACGAAAGTTAATTAGTATTAAAACTAATAAACAAAGAGCACAAATCTTCTTTTGTCCGTCGGTGTTAAATACTATTTAAATGAATCTTTGGTATGAGAATCGAATAATTATCTACACATTTGTCAATAAGAAAAAATTATTAAGTTTCTTTACAAGTGACGTTCCATGAATCTGGGAGTGGAATGTCAGAAGTTTGAACGCGGAGAGAAGGTAGAAAATCTGAAAATGGATATGTTAAGGCTTAATCTAAATGTAGTGTGGGTCAGTGAAGTGAAATGGACAGAAAACAAGGATTTGTGGTCAGTTGAGTATAGAGCATCAACAGCAACAGAAAACAATTTGACAGGATTATGATCCGTTTTGAATAGGAAGGCAGGACAGGGAGTGAGTTGCTGTCAACAATTCAGTTATATCGTTGTTCCCATCAGAATTGAGAGTAGCAAACCAACACCGAAAACAATAGTTTAGGTATACATGCCAACGTCGCAGGCATAAGATGAAGAGATAGAGAAAGCATATGAGTATAATGAACGGGTAATTCTGCACGTAAAGGGAGGTGAAAATCTAATAGTCATAGGGAAGGAGTAAAAGAAAGTTTTATGGGAGAACATGGGCTTTGTAGTAAGGATCAGAGAGGGGAAAGACATTAAGTTCAGCAATAATTTTAAGCTAGTAATAGCGAGTACTCTGTTCAAGATTCGCAAGAGGAGGAGGTATACTTGGAAAAGGCTGGAGGATACTGGAAGATTTCAGTTAGATTACATCATGGTTAGGTCGAGATTCGAATGTCAGGTATTGGACTGTAAGGCTTGCCCAAGAGCAGATATAGACTCAGATCACAATTTAGTAATGATGAAGAGTGGGATGAAATTTAAAGAGCTAGTCGGAAAGAGTCAGTGCGCAAAGAAGTGGGGTAGGGAAGTGCTAAGGAATGGCAAGATACACATGAAGTTCTCTGAGGCTGTAGATACTGCGATAATGAATAGCCCAGTAGGCAGTTCAGTTGGAGAAGTATGGATATCTCCAAAAAGAGAAGTCACAGGCGTTGGAAAGAAAAACATCGGCACAAGGAAGGACACTGTGAGATAACCATAGTTAACCCTTTCACTGCTCCAGACGTAAATATACGCTAATCGTTTCAGTGCTCTAGACGTATATATACTATTTGCTATAAAAAATACTAACAGCGGTTCCCTGCTACAGTCGTATAGTTACGTATAATGCCGACAATCAGGCCAGCGAGTCGGAGGTAATTGTTGCGCAAGTATGCAGTTTAATTGTTGAAATACTAGGAAATACCTGAACGACTATTGAATGCTGAATTCTCTTTCTGCTGAGTTCATTCGTATCGCTATATTACCTAGTTTGTCTGCGGTCGTTTAGCGTTACGGAATAAAATGACGCGACGTTACCGTCCGTTTACAGACGATGAGCTGCTGGGTATTCTAAACCAAAGTGACGACGAGGACATCATCATGCCCAATCCAGCTGATCATGGGTGGACAGATAATGACGACGACGAGCTGCCAGATAAATCTGTCACCAAAAATATAAAAAATATTTGTGAACCAACAAACGTTGAACCAGTAAATGCAGATCCAGATTTTGATGTTATCGTCGATTCTTTCTCCGATTCCGAAGAAGAGCCTGAGCGTATGCCTGAAAAATCTCCTAAGAGACACAAAACAGTTGATTTTAGATGGAAAGACTCTGATTTGGACCCTAAAGTGTATAATTTCGATAAGAGTGATTCCGCTTGCAAAATCGTCAATTTAGATGATTTATGTACTGTATACGACTGCTTCCAAGTTTTTTTTAGCCAAGAAATTGTGAGCAACATAGCTGAGCAATGTAATTTATATTATGAACGCCGTTGCAATGATGCCAGTGAAAAATCAAGACTGCAACGTTGGAAAAACACAAATAGTGACGAAGTTTATAGTTACTTTGCTGTAAATTTTCTGATGGCTCAAGTGAGAAAAAATGAAATAAACAGTTATTGGACCAATGATCAGTTATGTCTACTCCAATGTTTGCGCAAATCATGCCGAGAGATAGATATCTTCTGTTACTTAGAATGTTACATTTTGCAGATAACAGTAAGGACCCTGGAGATGACAAAGTTTGGAAATTACGTCGAATTGTGGATCACTTAAGAAAAGTATTTCTAGGTGCTTTCTATCCTTCTAAAAATTTGTGCATTGACTAAAGTTTAGTTCTCTTCAAAGGTCGTGTCTTCTTCAAGCAGCACATTCCTTCCAAACGCCACGGATTTTGTGTAAAATTTTTTGTTATGTGATTGTGAAACTGGTTATATTCTTGACTTTATTATTTATGTTGGTGCAGCAACAGACATAAAAAAGAAACTGACTTTGGTGTAAATGTTGGAATACCTGGAAGCATTGTTCTCACTTTACTTGAACGTTATCTTGGTAAAGGTCACACATTGTATGTTGACAATTGGTACACTAGCCCAACGTTATTTTCTTATTTGCATGACAGAATGACTAATGCCTGTGGAACTGTGAGAACAAACCGCAAAGGCATGTCTGCTTTATCAAAAAAACTTAGAAAAGGCGAGATCGAGTTTATGTCAACAGATAAACTTCTTGCTCTGAAGTGGCAGGACAAGCGGGAAGTGAGGATGCTTTCAACTCTTCATACAAGCGAAATTACAGTGACTGAGAAAATTGACAGAACCGCGAATGAACCAAAAACAAAACCAGCTTGCATCGTAAGCTACACTGAAAATGTGGGGGCCGTCGACAGGAGCGACATGATACTAAGTTCAGTAGAATGTGTACGAAAAACTGTCAAATGGTATAAAAAAGTATTTCTTCATTTGGTGGATCTGTCTCTGCTCAATGCGCATGCATTATATAAAACTCAAACGCGACGAAATAGTTCAGTATCTGATTTTCAACAGAAACTTATCAAGGAGATCCTAGAGATTCACCACCAACCGCAAACAGAGGTACGTCGAGGAAGGAGTTCGGCTGATGGTGACAATCCCTTACGCCTAACCGAGCGCCACTTTATCTCGCTAATCAAAAATGTCTTCAAATGGCTCTCAGCACTATGGGACTTAACACGTTCACTGCCATCGGCGCACCAGCGCGTCCGGCCGATACTAGTGCATATGCCGTCGACGCGCCTGCGCGGCGAGACACTCAGCTGTTTCTCAGCGCCACAGTTTAGTCGGGCACAGCCATTCGGTGTGGTTCATTGCGCAGGCACTCTAAGAACGTATTGTTTTCAATTTTTGCGGGTGCGGTTCGTGTGTTTTCCCTACAGTTTTTCTCTGTTGTGGGACTGAAAATGGAAGACAATCGTGACACGGCGGGCCCTTCAGAACCTAAGAAACGTAAAACACAGGACACAAGAAACGTACAAAAACTAACGGATGCGGAATTATTACGAATATTAGAAGAAAGCGATTCGGAAACGGAACTGGCCAGTGAGGAGGACGGCGTGGAATCCAGTGAAGAGTCTGACGGAGCCGAGTTTGTTTTAGATGAGACTGTAGAAATGGCTGTGAATCCTAGCGACAGGGAAATGGCAGAAGGAGTGGTAACAAGAGATAACGCAGCTGATACAACTGTTGCGTGGGAAAGAGAGCCAGTTGGAATGATAAATTGCCCATTTATAAAAAAAGAGGGACTGCTTATTCAACCGACGGAAAACACTCCCTTAGATTATTTTCGTCTTTTGCTGACGGACGAATTTCTATTGACAGTTGTAGAAGAAACAAATCGAAACGCGATTGAATTATTCCTTTCTGCGGGAACCAAAGGACAATCACGAATAAACTGTTGGAAAGATGTGACTGTTGGCGAATTGTTAGTGTTCTTGGGAGTTTTCCTGCACATGGGAAATGTAAAGATGAGGAATTTGCAGGACTATTGGAAAAAGGACGCTTTATTCAACGTGAAAGGAATTGCCGATAGTATTTCACGAAATCGTTTTCTGCTAATACTACGTGCATTACACTTTTCTGAAAATCCAAAACAGGGCAAACCAACACCATCCGACAGGTTGTATAAAATACGTCCCGTTATCAATTTTTTCAATGAAAGGATGTGCCAAGTTTACTACCCTGGACGGGAACTGTCTCTGGACGAATCAATGATCCTTTGGCGTGGACGATTACTTTTCCGCCAATACATCAAAAACAAAAAGCACAAATATGGCATAAAGCTATATATTTTGACAACTCCCACTGGAATGGTCCTAAAATTCGCGGTATACACTGGCATGCTGGACGATTTAGGAGGAAGAGGCCATGCGCAAAAAATTGTTCTTCATTTACTAGATGAAAAGTTGAATGCTGGTCACCATGTGTACATGGACAATTACTATAACAGCTTCGCATTGGCAAAGCTGCTCCTGGATAAGAAGACCCACTGCACGGGAACTCTGAGGGCGAATAGGAAGGATACACCCAAGGAAATACAGGAAGCAAAACTACGAAAAGGTGAAGCCGTTGCCAGATTTGCGGAAGGAGTTATGATAGGTAAGTGGCGTGATAAGAGGGAGGTTTGCTACATTTCTAATGCATTTACAAATGAAATGGTTGAGGTTGAAACCAAAAGAAAGGAGAAGAAATCTAAGCCCTTGGCCATTGTAAACTACAATAAATTTATGGCGGGAGTTGATCGGCACGATCAGATGTTATCATATTACCTCTCGGAACGCAAAACCATACGCTGGTACAAGAAACTTTTTATCCACGTTGTGGAAATGATACTGACAAACGCACATGCCCTACACAATAAATATTGTGGCACAAAAATGCCCCTCCAAGAATTTAGACTCAGTATTATAAGAGCACTATTGCCACGAAAGCAGGTAGAACGGCCAGTCAGAAATCCCCAACATGTTGTGGTAAAACGAGAATCAAATGGAAAATCAAAAACACCGCGAAAAAAGTGCAGATCATGCGCCAGCCGTGGACAACGAACAGACACGATTTACGAGTGCCTAGATTGCCCAAATAAAGCAGGATATTGTTTGAATTGTTGTGTTATTCACCACCTCTAAAGGCAGATAGCACTTTCGTTGCTCATTTATTTTTCGACAGTTATGTGTCGGTACTATTCTTAAACTTTGTATTTATTTTATTTGTTTGAGAGTAATGGATAAAGCTCTAGATTGTATTTTTCTTAGATTTGACATACATTTTATTTCAGAAGTTTCTTCGAGATCTTGTGTTTGTATTTGAATGTTTCTACTATATTTTTTGTCCAATAAATATGTCGTTTGTCAGTAGGATGTTTCGTTTCATTTATGAATATAAAATGAAATTGTAGTAACCTAAACTGTCACACTAACCAGGAACAATACACTAGACGCATTGGCGCGTCCACGGCCACCCGCTACAGAATATGGCCTGATATGCCACTGACGCCTTAGTGCGCCCCAAAACAACTTTGATTCACGAGAGTAAATTTGATTGTGTACTTATAAAATAAATACATGTTATATTACTTTTAGCAATATATTTTCAGATTCTATTAAGAAAAATATTGGTTACGTGGCAAAGCAAGGCCAATTACAGTGGCAGTGAACGTGTTAACATCTTAGGTCATCAGTCACCTAGAACTTAGAACTACTTAAACCTAACTAACCTCAGGACATCACACACATCCATGCCCGAGGCAGGATTCGAACCTGCGACCGTAGCGGTCGCGCGGTCCAGACTGAAGCTCCTAGAACCGCTCGGCCACTCCGGCCGGCTCTCGCTAATCCCAGGAACTTCAAAGAAGAAGGCAGCCCAGAGAAGGTGTATTGTATGTGCAAAACACGATAAACGAAGTGACACGAGATACATTTGTGTAAAATGTAATGTGCCTTTATGTTTGACTTTTTGTTTCGAGAGATATCACACTTTGAAGTATAACTAATGTAATATGTTTTGTATTTTTTTCTTCTAAGAAAGTACCTTTTTTGAACAAAATAAGACTCTCTGAACAAAGATTTAAAAAAAGGAAGCGATTTACACCGACAATACTGGATTTTGGGTCTCATTTTTATCTCAATAATAACGGTAGACTGCTACAGTCGTATATACAGGGTGTTTCAAAAATGACCGGTATATTTGAAACGGCAATAAAAAGTAAACGAGCAGCGATAGAAATACACCGTTTGTTGCAATATGCTTGGGACAACAGTACATTTTCAGGCGGACAAACTTTCGAAATTACAGTAGTTACAATTTTCAACAACAGATGGCGCTGCAAGTGATGTGAAAGATATAGAAGACAACGCAGTCTGTGGGTGCGCCATTCTGTACGTCGTCTTTCTGCTGTAAGCGTGTGCTGTTCACAACGTGCAAGTGTGCTGTAGACAACATGGTTTATTCCTTAGAACAGAGGATTTTTCTGGTGTTGGAATTCCACCGCCTAGAACACAGTGTTGTTGCAACAAGACGAAGTTTTCAACGGAGGTTTAATGTAACCAAAGGACCGAAAAGCGATACAATAAAGGATCTGTTTGAAAAATTTCAACGGACTGGGAACGTGACGGATGAAGGTAGGGCGACCGCGTACGGCAACCACAGAGGGCAACGCGAAGCTAGTGCAGCAGGTGATCCAACAGCGGCCTCGGGTTTCCGTTCGCCGTGTTGCAGCTGCGGTCCAAATGACGCCAACGTCCACGTATCGTCTCATGCGCCAGAGTTTACACCTCTATCCATACAAAATTCAAACGCGGCAACCCCTCAGCGCCGCTACCATTGCTGCACGAGAGACATTCGCTAACGATATAGTGCACAGGATTGATGACGGCGATATGCATGTGGGCAGCATTTGGTTTACTGACGAAGCTTATTTTTACCTGGACGGCTTCGTCAATAAACAGAACTGGCGCATATGGGGAACCGAAAAGCCCCATGTTGCAGTCCCATCGTCCCTGCATCCTCAAAAAGTACTGGTCTGGGCCGCCATGTCTTCCAAAGGAATCATTGGCCCATTTTTCAGATCCGAAACGATTACTGCATCACGCTATCTGGACATTCTTCGTGAATTTGTGGCGGTACAAACTGCCTTAGACGACACTGCGAACACCTCGTGGTTTATGCAAGATGGTGCCCGGCCATATCGCACGGCCGACGTCTTTAATTTCCTGAATGAATATTTCGATGATCGTGTGATTGCTTTGGGCTATCCGAAACATACAGGAGGCGGCGTGGATTGGCCTCCCTATTCGCCAGACATGAACCCCTGTGACTTCTTTCTGTGGGGACACTTGAAAGACCAGGTGTACCGCCAGAATCCAGAAACAATTGAACAGCTGAAGCAGTACATCTCATCTGCATGTGAAGCCATTCCGCCAGACACGTTGTCAAAGGTTTCGGGTAATTTCATTCAGAGACTATGCCATATTATTGCTACGCATGGTGGATATGTGTAAAATATCGTACTATAGAGTTTCCCAGACCGCAGCGCCATCTGTTGTTGAAAATTGTAACTACTGTAATTTCGAAAGTTTGTCTGCCTGAAAATGTACTGTTGTCCCAAGCATATTGCAACAAACGGTGTATTTCTATCGCTGCTCGTTTAGTTTTTATTGCCGTTTCAAATATACCGGTCATTTTTGAAACACCCTGTATACGCACCGGGTGAAAATAACGCACACAAGGCGGGGGCCGCTGAGAGTAAATGTGCAGTGAGTGAAAGGGTTAAGAGAAGAAATACAAGAGCTGATTGACGAAAGAAGAAAGTACAAAAACGTTCAGAGAATCCTGGAATACGGAAATGCAGGTCACTTAGGAATGAAAAGAAGTGCAGGGAAGTTAAGGCGAAATGGCTCCACGTAAAATGTGAAGGAATCTAAAAAGGAAGGATTGTCGGGAGGACGGAATTAGCATACAGAAAAGTCAAAACAACTTTCGGTAAAATTAACAACAAGGGCTGTAACATCAAGAGGGCAATGCGACTTCGACTGTTAAATGTAGAGGGTAGAACTGATAGGTGGGAGAGTACACTGAAGACCTTTATGAAGGGTAGGCCTTGACTGATAACGTAATAGAAGGAGAAAGAGTGGTTGTTAGGGAAGAGACACGGGATCCAGTATTAGAACCAGAATTTAAAAGAGCTTTGAAGGACTTAATATGAAATAAGGCAGAAGGGATAGATAACATTCCATCAGAATTTCTAAAATCGTGGGGGGAAGTGGCAACAAAACGACTATTCACAATGGTGTGTAGAATACATGAAACTGGCGATATACCATCGGACTTTTGGTAAAACATCATCTACACAATTTCGAAGACAGCAGGAGCCGACAAGTGCGAGAATTACTGCACAGTCAGCTTGACAGTTCTTGAATCCATGTTGCTAACATGCGTAATATACAGAAGAACGGAATAGAAAACTGAGGATCTGTTAGATGGCGATCTTCTTGGGTTTAGGAAAGGTAAAATGTAAATGTGTGACTAGGGCCTCCCGTCGCGTAGACCGTTCGCCGGGTGCAAGTCTTTCGATTTGAGGCCACTTCGGCGACTTTCGCGTCGATGGGGATGAAATAATGATGATTAGGACAACACAACACCCAGTTCCTAAGCGGAGAAAATCCACGACCCAGCCGGGAATCGTACCCGGGCCGTTAGGTATGACATTCCGTCACGCTGACCACTTTTTTTTTTTTGCGGGCAAGTGCTCTGCCGACTTCTTTTATATATATATATATATATATATATATATATATATATATATATATATATATATAAAATCGTGTAACAATAACAAACATAAACTGCTTTTAAAATTGGTTTATATATATATATATATATATATATATATATATATATATATATATATATATATGACGATGACCTTTATAAAGTAAAATATTTCTGAGAAACGTAAATAAGTAGACTTTTCTTACATAATGGTGTAGCAATAACAAACATAAACTGCTCCTTGCATTTTTTTAAATATATAAGACGATGACGTGTATAAAATAAAACATTTCTGTGAAACATAAATAAGTGGACTTTCTTTTTACATAATAATGAAAAAATATCCTGCTTCTGTCAGTTCAAAACAATAACGGACCACGTTCCTCATTGGGCGCGTACCTCGCTAATCCCGTTATACCTCGCGTTGGTGTCGGGTACGTCTTCACGTGTGGTGGCGGATCCTCTCCACTGTCCTGGTCCTTTCTTGTTCTAATACTTATAGGCAATAATTACATTCTCCTACCCGGGACACCCCAGCTGGGTGGGGGATCAAGCAAGGCACTCCCTAAAAAATTAGCGTAATGTGTTCGATATCTCGGATGTCTCATAAGCTGTGAGATGTTCTTGTAGTAAGGCCCAAAAGTCGAGTACATTCTTACTGCCGTCTCGGAAAAGATAACGTACAGTCAAACCTCGAATCCAAGTCACTGCGTTTGTCTTTGTTCGGGGATAATATGTCCTATCTGGGAGAAGTAGTATCCGTGGTTCTATTGCGTGCGGCCCCACCCGAAGGAGGAAGGCGATCATTTTTTGAGCAAACACCATACGTCCGCCGAAGGCCCGCATATCAGGCGATGCTCCTCTGTGTCTATAACATTGCACTGCGGACACAGTGGCTGGTCAGCCATATGAATTGTATGCAACCTGGAACGAGTCACGTATTTCCCATTTACCACCTGATACCACAATGCGCGCGTTCCCGTATCAAGGTGTGGGTGGTGCACTGTACGCCATACCACTGACCACGTAACAGTTGGTTGGCGGCGCTCTACGGCATTATTAGGCCGTCGTCGAGTCAAGATGTGATATATATCACGTGCCGTTGCCGTCCTGGTAGTCGGTAGTTCCATATGTAAATAACTGTGTTCCACAAAAAAGGTTCGCATATGGGCAAGCGATGGTGAGATGTGAGACACCGCTACCGGAGCCGAACGAGATGGTGGAGCGAGTTCGTCTATCAAGCTGCCCGTCAGACTTGACTGGTGTCGTGTCCACATCTTTATCATTGTGGTTACATAAATAGCCACTGCTCGGTCGCGTACGTGGACTAGTCCAAGACCTCCACGACTACGAGGAAGGGTGAGGGTTTCGTATCCGACCTTAAAAAGCAGACCTGTGCTCACAAAATATCCTAGTGCCGCCAGGATTCGGCGGGCCAACACCACCGGCATAGGAAGAACTTGTGCCAGGTGGGGGATGCGAGAAGCTAGATAAGTGTTGGCACAGGTGACCCGTTGTATCATATCCAGTGCCCTTAACCTGTGACTTCGGACACTCGCACGAATTGTTTGCAGAAGATGTCTGTAGCTCAGTGCCGCCGTGCGTCGAACGTCTGTAGTGAAGAGAATTCCTAGGCATTTCATCTTGTTGATCGGCTGTAATGGTGCTACACTTCCTGTCGGGAGTCCTCTCCCGATGTTCATCGCTCCCGACTTTGCCATGTTCAGGCGACTTCCCGTAGCCATACAATACAAATTAATCCAATGCAGGGCCGCTCTTGCCTCGTCGCCTGACCGTGCTAAAAACACTAGGTCATCCGCGTATGTTCTGCATATAAACTTGTTGTGCCTTATGGTCATTCCTTGGGGTCGATTGCGGAGCCCGCAGAGCAGCGGCTCGACAGCGATGGCATACAATATCGTTGACAGCGGGCACCCTTGTCTGACCGAACGTGAGATGGTGATGGGCCCCACTAGGTGTCCGTTGATGAGCACTTTGGATGCGGCTCCGTGGAGTAGTCGCATGATGACGGTGACAAAACTTTCCGGAAACTTCATTTGCGTCATCACTTCCGTGAGATAAGCATGGCTCAGCCTGTCAAATGCGCGATCGAAGTCTATCGATACCAATGCACCCCAGAGACATGTTGATGCCAGTGCGATAACTTAGCGGTAGTCGCTGAGTGCCGTTTGTATATTGCTATCTCCTCCTAGCTGGGTTTGGTCGAGTGATATCACTTGGCGGATTACGCGTTTAAAGCGTGCTGCAAGTATCCTGGTGTAGTTCTTGTAGTCGCAATTAAGAAGGGTCAGTGGCCGGTAGGCCTGTATCCCTGTGCCGCCAGATGGTTTGTGGATGGGGATGATCATTCCTTCCACGAAGGAGGGTGGAAGAGGCACGTTGGGAGACATCAATTCGCAGTACATGGCAGTCCATCGTGGAGTCATGAGATCTTTAAATGTACGATAAAACTCTAACGGAAACCCCTCGGGCCCCGTCGAGACCCGCGGAGAGCGTTCGTCGGACCTCACGAAAGGCTGCCTGATCGTGTTGCGCTTCTTCATAGAGATGACCGCAGTGTTCCACAAAAGCGTTGGCAATGTCTTTTTGCGTTGTCATACGGCGACCATCTGGCAGTACGACCGTCTGTATTAAGGTTCTGCGGCTACGTTGTTTTTCTCTGATGACGTGATACATCGACGGTGATTCCCCACGGACTCGTTCAAAGGCCCTTGCACGGATTGCGACACCCTCCAGACGGCGGCGGGTTATAGAAATTATTTGGGCCTGTGCTCGTTTTATACCGGCACGACGCTCCTGTGAAGATGCTTGTACAGAAAGTTCGCGGAGCATCGTGAAATAAAATTCCGTCGTCTGTCGCCTCCACATCATCTGCTCTCTTCCGTATGCAATTAGCGCTCGGCGCAATGCAGGCTTAACGCATTCCAGCCACCACTGCAACGTCGTCGGATATGTCGGGAGGCGTCGTTCACACATGATCCAAGTGTCTTCGATTAAGCGTCTGCACTCAGGTTCCCTGAGGTGTGCTGTATTCAGTTTCCAAACACTGCGACTCCTCCACACTTGTTGACGACTCAGGGAGACCGTGCATATATATGCTATGTGATCTGAAAGGGCGACAGACCACAATTCCGCATCGAGGATCGCAGGTACGAGACGACGTGTAACGTAAATGCGATCGAGACGACTTGCAGAGTGACTCGTGACGTAGGTGTATCCACGTCTGTCGCCATGTATCGTCTCCCATGTATCAATAAGATTCATGTCCTGTATGAGTTGCCGCAGCTCCGGGCATGAAGTATAACGTGGGTGTTGATCTCTTGGTGCGAGCACGCAGTTGAAATCGCCTCCAAATAAGACGTGTTCATACCGACCTAAGAATAGTGTCGCAATCTCCTCTGCGTAAAATCGGGATCGATCGCGCCGTCTGTCGGATCCCGATGGTGCGTAAATGTTAACGACCCGTACTCCCAGCACTGTGAGCGCCAGTCCTCGCGCTGACGGCAGGTACACCACATCCTCGGCTACTATGCGGCTACGTAGAAGTATCGCTGTTCCGCTGCCGCCGTCGGTAGTAGGTGTAATGTATGTATCGTACTCATAGAGGTCGGGGAAGCTCTCAACACATACTTCCTGCAGAAGCACGATGTCGACGTCTGACGCATGCAACATGTCTCGTAATAATTGCAATTTGACAGGTGTTCGGATCGTATTAATACTAATAGAGGCTGTTCGATATGCCTGCCGGTGTTCCTCAGTGCGTAAAGAGCACAGGAACGCTTACGTTATTTGCGTGCTGCTGCTCGGCGACATGCAGTCTGTGCGGCAGTCTGCATCTTCTGCGTGGTTAACATCCGGTGGACGCAGCTCTCGCCATTGCGGGTGCGTCGTTGGTCTGTGGTTCAGTATCGGATTCGTCGGCCCAGTTCCTGTGCTGGAGGTCCAGCTCCAGTCGTGTTTCTCCGGCCTGGCTGACCGAAGGCGGTGACGTTGCTCCGGTGGGTGGAGGGACTCCTTCCGTCGGCTTTCAGTCCGGTGTGTCTGTATTCAATCCCTATCTGGCATCATTCGAGTCGTACTGCCGCGTGGGAGGTAGAACCTCCCGTTGCGCATCCGGATGCACTGTATCGACGTCACACCCAAGCCCGTCTGACGTGGACTGCAGTAAGCAGGTATACAACGGCGCTAGCCGTCGTTTCTTGTGGCGTTTCGGCGATCATTGTTTGCGCGTGTGCGCCTCTGTATCCGAGTGTGGAAGTGACTCCCGGTGCTCAGGGACGAAAGCAGCTGTCGGCACAACAGCAGGATCAATTTCCATACCTCCTACCGATCCTTTCCGCTCGGTTAAGGGCGTCGTCGGCGCCGGAGCGGCAGAAGTGTGCGTCGTTTCCTCACTGGAGGCGCTCTCTGCTGCAGTCGGTTGCCGTAAACTGTCAGGATTCTGTAGCTGGTCAGTCTTTGGGATGTGATCTGTTCGAAACGCGTCCGCATACGTTAGTGTCAGCGGCGTCAACGTGGACGGAGGCACGGGTTCGCCGGTTGGAACTTGCACTATCCTCTGTTGCATACATTCGGAACGGACGTGGCCCTCTTTCCCGCAGACTGAGTATGTTTTGGGTTGTCCATCGTAGATGACTATAGCTCTACATCCGCCGATGAACAAGTACGAGGGTACATGTTGTGTCAGTTCTATTCTGATTTGACGCACCCCATTGAGAACGGGGTAAGTCGTGAAGTTGGACCATTTTTCCTCAACGTGGCTGAGCACTCTTCCATATGGACGTAGGGCGTCAGTGACCACGTCAGACGGAACCTCGCAAGGAAGTTCGAAAATACGTATGTTTCGTAAGCCCAGTCCTGCGTGATCAATAGTTACTTCTCCAACATGTGCATCTGAGTGACGAAATTTGAATCCATGTTTAGTATCTCGGATGATTCTGTCACATACTGCATCGTTAATCAGTTTGACGTAAACGACACTGCTCACTATGGAGAGGTGTATTCCGATAAGTTCGTTGTAGTCAAGCATAACTTCGTCTCGTAGGAACCTTTCGATTTCGTAGGCTTTCGGCCTCGCATATTCATTCGAAAAACTAATCTTGAGAGTCGACTTTCGGTATGCATGTGCCATTCTATATCGAGTCTTCTAAACGCGCGAGTACGCCGATGAGGTAAACAACTGCGCGAGCGCGAACTTCCCCGGCAGGGACGTAAACAGACGTCCGTGCCGTAGCACCGCCGAAGGCAGACTGACCACTCAGCTATCGGGGGCGGACTTAAGAAAGGTAAAGGCACCAGCGAGGCAGTTCTGACGTTCCGATTGATCGTGGAAGCAAGAGTGAAGAAAAATCAAAACACGTTCACAGGATTTGTGGACCTGCAAAAAGCACCCAGTCGTGCGAAGTGCCGCAAGATGTTCGACAGTGTGAGAAAGATATTGTGGAGAAACAAGCTCTGTGTCGTGTGTGAGATACAGAGGCGAGCCGGTGTCCCGGGACTCACCCCAGTTCACTGCTAGTAGCGCCACGTCACCACAAAGCGTCTGTGCGTAGCATCCAGGTATTGCACACTAATTTAAGAATGGAATAAAAAGTTAAATCTACTTTTCCAATCGTTGTCAGCATGTGCTTTAGTATATCAACGTTTAAACTGTCAAATCTCAGATTTATCAGATGAATATTTTTCCCTGAATACATAATTTTAAGAAACAATAAGTGTCGCTAAATGATAAAGCTAGGAATCACAAAATTGGGCATGATGTGTAGATATATGTCAGAATTAACTAGTACAAGTCTCAACGTGATTAATGCATTACTTTGGCCAGAATCCACGTTTTTAAGAAAAATTGAAGGCGCTAAATATTATACTTATAAATATCAAAATTTGTATGAAGCTTCAGTTCGACATAAAAATACTATGAAACTCCATTAAGCTACCTCTAACAAGATTTCGAGTAATTTGCTGGAAACTAAATTTGGAACAAAAATATCCTTATTTATAGCAGATCAGGTAGCTGTTATATTAATGCTAAATGGTTCTGATTGCAGCACGTGACGAAATCTATTAAAAACAGAGCTATAACAAGTTTCAAAGCCTGGATGTAAATAATAACAAATACAAGGTCTCTTAAAGCTGTAGTTTAGAGATCATGTTCTACTATCAGTTCTGTTCTAAAAATTCTAGATGACAAAGTTTATATGTAGGCGAGCTAAAACTTTTTTTGTGGTTTTAACCGACTTAACCACATTCATACAAGAATTGCAAAGATTCTAAATTCTTGAAATTGTTATACAATGTTATGTGTCCGAGAAAGCGACCGTTTAGAGGCTGTTACCGTGGGCATAGAGCGGTTAACGTCTGCTGCGCCTATACAGCCCGAGAGGCAAGACTAGTTTTCACTTCGCACGCGGTCACCGTACGATCCGCGTCAGTCAAACGCCGGAGTACGCGATGCCTCGGATGACGTCACAGCCAGACCGCAACTAAACGTATATTTTCAGTACAGTAATAATAGAAAATGAAATCGCGAGGACTGTAGATCGTCCTGGATCGCTTAGATTTCGCGAAAGTAACTGTTGTATTGTATTGTATGGAACATGGGATCTAGAAACGACGCAGAGGCTTCATACCTGCCATAGCCCTTAGTGGTTCACAACCCCACAACAGACAACAGCAGTCCGCTCACCCCAACGCCGCCCCACACCAAACCCAGGGTTGTTGTATGGTTCGGTCCCCAGTGGAAACCCCCCCTCCCCACCCCCCACTAGAAACCCCCTCCCCCCCAGCCCCCCCCCCCTCCACCCACCGCCTCCCCCCGGGAACGTCTCACACCAGACGAGTGCAGCCCGAATGTTTGCTTGATAGAGTAATTATGGTGTACGCGTACATGGAGAAAGTGTTTTGCACAGCAATCACCGACATAGTGTAAGGGGAACCAGCCCAGCCGGCCGGTGTGGCCGAGCGGTTCTAGGCGCTTCAGTCTGGAACCGCGCGACCGCTACGGTCGCAGGTTCGAATCCTGCCTCGGGCATGGATGTGTGTGATGTTCTTAGGTTAGTTAGGTTTAAGTAGTTCTAAGTTCTAGGGGACTGATGACCTCAGATGTTAAGTCCCATAGTGCTCAGAGCCATTTGAACCATTTGAACCAGCCCACATTCACCGAAGCAGATGGAAAATCGCCTTAAAAACCATTCACAGACTGGCGGGCACACCAGAGGTCGACAATAATTCGTGCCAGGGACCGACACGCCTTCCCGCCCGGAAAGCAGTGCGTTAGACCCCACGGCTAACCGGGCAGGCGAAGTGTGCCGCCCGTAAGGCTAACAAATCCGCGTGGCACGTCGTGACAGTTACTTTCCACTTTTGTGGCGAGCAATCATTTTGATTATCAGAAGTAAGGGCGCCAGAGAATTTAATAGGAACTTACCGTAGATGTCACCGCTGAACTGCTCATAGAACTGTTTAGGATAGAGAGATTTATCGCTAGTATTAACATAATGAATATTACTGTGTTGTGCGAAACTTTACCAAATATATCTATTAATTATAACTTAAAATCTTTATTTATAATCATAGTTCTGATCCCGCTGGGCAAATAGAGAATAGAAACATTTCTTTTAGTGGCCTGGACAAGTATGCGGACTTGTAGACTGAGAACTATGAACAGTAATTTCTCCTTCGCTTTCTGGCTGACCACATAAATAGTTTCCAGGCTCTCGTAAAAGACGGCGGACAGTATTTCCAATTTCCTACCACTTATGATTACCTGTAACGTATTATGACGAATCGTAAATATCACTATTATTAATACGCCGCCCCTCCTCCCCCCCCCCCTTCCCACAATAGGGCTAAGCCGTAGGAAATATGGGTAATATAGAATATGTAGAAGAATCAAGAGGAAGAAGTGCGCGAATTAAAAAGGGTTTACGACAGGGATGTACTCTCTCACCTCTGCTGTTCAGTCTATATATACATCGAGGAAGCAATGATAGAAATAAAAGAATGGCAGAAGAGTGCGATTACAATTCTAGGTGAAAGAATATGAATGATAAGATTCGCCGATGATGTTGATATTCTTATTGAAAGTGAACGAGAATTACAGGATCTGTTGATTGGAATAAACAGTCCAGTGAGTGCAGGACATCTATTGAGAGTAAATCGAAGAAAGACGAAAGTAATGAGAAGTAGCAGGAATGAGAACAGCGTTGAAAGTTACATTAGAATTGCTGATCACGAAGTAGATGAAGTTCTGCTACGTAGGCAGCAAAACAACCCATGGCTAAAAAGCAGACAAGCACTGGCGAAACGGACGTTTGTGGCCAACAGAAGTCTTCTAGTATCAAATAAAGATCTTAATTTGAGGAGGACATTCCTGAGAATGCACTTTCCAACACAGAGGTTGGAATATATCCAGCAAATATTGACGACGTAGACTGCAAGTGCTATTCCGAGGTGAAAAGGTTGAAAGGTTGGCACAGGAGAGGAATCCAGGCGGAAGAATGAATACTAAAAAAAAGGAAAAAAAGTGTCACCTTGGCTGGGAGAAGGGAAGATGTTTAGGGTTTAACCCCCTATGTACAGTCGTGCACAAAAGTATCCGAACGACCGGAATTGCATTTCGCCTGATTCGCATGCAACCAGCATAACGCAGCTGTCTAGTAGGTCCTCAGATCGCTCCTTGGTACAGTCGTTTGACTATTGAAAATGGCTCCAACAAGTCACCACTAGAAAACTCAGCTCTGTAACGCAATAACTCAAACTGTAAAGTCATACCACGATACTACAAATATCAGGGAACACCTTATCACAGATAAGACTGTCGTTAAGTCTTGTAAGCTCTCAGTTATTGCAATAAATGACATACCTGAAATGTTACCACTCTCGTTATTACGTTAGATAGGTAATGCACCTAGTAAGTTCGTCGTATTCACGACTTCCTCTTCAAAGTAACATACAGTACTTGCTATTTAACGCAAAATGACATTAAAAATTTAAGTTATTAACGAGCAGCTAGATGAGAATATGTATGAACTTCAAATGACACAACTAAACGTCTCGTTCTGCATACGGATTCAAACCCAGGTCATGCAGACTAAGATTTCGTGACTGACGGAAACTAACAGTCATTCCTGACTAGGCATACAGAGAGTGATATACCTCGATTTTAGACAGCGTCAGTTAGCAAATATCAACTTTAAATTACATAACGTAAACATGTTTAACGGACGCGAATTCCTACCGACCATCTATTGTGCCTGTTAACGAACTACGAGAGATGTTAAAAATTGCTTCTTCACAGGTAACGAACTTGAAATGCCGTGAGGTACAGCTTTGTGTGAGGCAGGGATTCGAACCCAGGATCTAATCGGATTGTTATCGAAGCACAATCAACTGTGAGATATCGGATTTTTTCGGCAGTAGCTAGATGTTTTAACTGAAATGACGAGACGAAACATTAATTTTTTGCTTCCCAGAACTCCAACCAGGAACCTATCGCTGTTATATTCTAGAGAAAACGAACGTTAAATATGGGTTTGTTACATCAGCAGTGACATGTGAGCATGTTTGAACTAGAAATAATATGAAGAAGAGATCAGTGCTGACTGGGAATCGAACCCCACATATACCGTTGTTGACTACACACAAAGAGACGTTAGCTACCGAATTTTCCTCCACCAGCAGCTCGGAATAACATCCTTGAACTTACAGTGATCTCTCAAATAGTTCTGTGTCTCACTGGGAGTCAAAACTGTCAGATATCGTTAGCGTTAACAACGAATGAAAATTCATTAAAAATCAAAATTATTATCCACCAGCAGACAGGTAATCTCATGCTAGAGCCTGATAATACATAATGAAAACTTTAGTGCCGGGCCAGAATTCGAACCCATTCACGCGCAATATGTGGAGATGTTGAGGAATCTGCAGTTTTGAACAAAATGGTTCAAATGGCTCTGAGCACTATGGGACTCAACTTCTGAGGTCATTAGTCCCCTAGAACTTAGGACTAGTCAAACCTAACTAACCTAAGGACATCACACACATCCATGCCCGAGGCAGGATTCGAACCTGCGACCGTAGTGGTTATGCGGTTCCAGACTGAAGCGCCTAGAACCGCACGGCCACACCGTCCGGCACAACCAATTTTATCGACATACACAAGCTCAAATAAAAGATGGAAAAAATGTCCTGTGACCCTGCATAGCGTTAGTTTCGTCACTAGAAATAAATAACTAGTATAAGAAATGTTACTGGTAATAGAGTTCCCACATTTCGCCACTCCTGACTTTATTGTGGTTCAACCTTACGTTTACTTGGTAGAGAAGGAATATCATGTTTAATGTGAATGTCAGACCACAGTGCCATTATACCTTCTTCCCTGGGCGTAGCCAGAAGAGATTAGAATCGGTCTCTCCCTATTAAAAGCCATTGGCAGAAGCTGGAATCGAACCCAGACTATCATCGTAGGAACCTAGCACCAATCCAACAGACCAGCACTGCCTCTGTTGTAAGACCCATTTTCTATCATAACACCGTTGCGGCAAACTCGATAAGAATTCTGACACACAGGCTAAAAGAAACCTTACGAAACTGCAAATGTGGCATTTCATAAATAAAGTTACATATTCCTAGAGACCTAAAATTGCTTGTCAGCAGCGGAACGAGGCATTAACTGTTGTGCAGCATCATAAGTTTTTCACCATTGCACTATGAGCTGAAAGTATTTTCTTGCGATTTTCTTATCGATGTTTGATCTGACTGCTTGTAGCTCTTTCACAGAAGGAATAAAAACTTTACATTCTGCGAGAATGGAACCACGAACCACAACAGACGCGTTTTTAGAGGTCAGCACGTCACCACAGAGCTAGCAAAGCAGTACGTGTTTTGCAATCCTCTTACGAGGCCAATAGTGGCCAGAAGTCGTAAACCGCTATTTAAAGGACGAGTTTAGTTGCGATTTCCACATGCAACGACTTTCCTGGGCTCAAAACCGTAAATTTACAATCTTTTGTTACACCTCAAGCGATAATAACTTGGATTATTCATTGGAAATGACAGGAAAAATCAAGTGAACTTTGAGGCTTAATTCCGTGCACACCAAGAAGTAACTCGTCGATCACAGAGTTGCCAAACATACGTTGCTTTGTTGCCAAATCTCAGTTACAGTACTAGCATGAAGAAGACGAACCGATGTGATCTAACAGCGGGCTGGGAAGTGACCATAGCGGGCCTCTGAAAGACGCGGCTGCTACGGCCTGGAATACGTAATGCGTCTGATTCGCATTTCTGTAACCAGGATTATGGACTGGAGTGTAGTTACAAATAATACTCAGAACTGACTGCAACCTAAGCATCATAAACCAGTAACTCTCATAGTTGTTTTTATATTTCTTTCGTAACTGTACTCAAAACTAAGAAACTCATTCACGGACATTTTCATGCCTCGCCGATAGTCGAGCACACCAAACAAATAAAAATAAAAAAGTATGTGTGTGTGTGTGTGTGCGTGTGCGTGTATGTATGTGTGTGTGTGTGTGTGTGTGTGTGTGTGTGTGTGTGTGTGAGAGAGAGAGAGAGAGAGAGAGAGAGAGAGAGAGTCAGACAGACAGACAGAAATAAAGATAAAAAAGAATGAGATTTTTGTAAAGAGATCTTCCATTAAAATAACACATTCCGCATCATTACGAAAACTCGTATTCATGATCCATGGAACAAGTATTAATCTCATCTAATCTAATCATATCATATTGCTGACTAGCCCTGAAGAGTCAGGAATTACCGAAATTTTCGCCAATATCAGTAACCAAATCTAAACTTGAAAATAAAAGACGATAGTTTTTGTAATAAACCGGGACTCCTATCAAAACCCTTTCATCCCTGTTAATTAACCACGAAATATGTCTGTTATACCTCCATTCAGAAGTAACAAAGTGTGTATGCATGTAGAGATGAAGTGCATGATGTGAAGTTCTGTGACGGAGGTACGAATCTAAAATAAGGATACAAATTTTTGTGCCTGAACGACAATCGAAGCGCACTCCTATCGTTTTTCTTTATCGTCCACGAATATAGCTTAACTATCAATTGATTACTCACCCACAGTAAGAAGTGTGCGTGTTTGATCAGAAATTGTTGGTAACACATGAACAGACATTAAAAATACACGTTATTTTTTACTAGCAGGCCGGCGTGCTCGTGGTAGGGCCTGGATCAGGAATCGGACGCCCATACTTACCTTTGGAGGAGACCTAGAGAAGATTGCAATCTTGGAAAAAGGAACGAAATGACTGAACTATACTGTTCCGACAGATTCAAATCCTCGAAGGGGGAGATACGAATTCGAATCACAGTCCAGTCGTCATGGTGTTAAGTCGACAGAAATACGAGGGCAGTTCAATAAGTAATGCAACACATTTTTTTTCTGAAACAGGGGTTGTTTTATTCAGCATTGAAATACACCAGGTTATTCCCCAATCTTTTAGCTACACAACACTATTTTTCAACGTAATCTCCATTCAATGCTACGGCATTACGCCACCTTGAAATGAGGGCCTGTATGCCTGCACGGTACCATTCCACTGGTCGATGTCGGAGCCAACGTCGTACTGCATCAATAACTTCTTCATCATCCGCGTAGTGCGTCTCACGGGTTGCGTCCTTCATTGGGCCAAACATATGGAAATCCGACGGTGCGAGATCGGGGCTGTAGGGTGCATGAGGAAGAACAGTCCACTGAAGTTTTGTGAGCTCCTCTCGGGTGCAACGACTTGTGTGAGGTCTTGCGTTGTCATGAAGAAGGAGAAGTTCGTTCTGATTTTTGTGCCTACAAACACGCTGAAGTCGTTTCTTCAATTTTTGAAGAGTAGCACAAAGCACTTCAGAGTTGATCGTTTGACCATGGGGAAGGACATCGAACAGAATAACCCCTTCAGCGTCCCAGAAGACTGTAACCATGACTTTACCGGCAGAGGGTATGGCTTTAAACTTTTTCTTGGTAGGGGAGTGGGTGTGGCGCCACTCCATTGATTGCCGTTTTGTTTCAGGTTCGAAGTGATGAACCCATGTTTCATCGCCTGTAACAATCTTTGACAAGCAAGCAAGCAATTCCGCACAGATGGTTCTCCTTTGCTCTTTATGGTGTTCGGTTAGACAACGAGGGACCCAGCGGGAACAAACCTTTGAATATCCCAACTGGTGAACAATTGTGACAGCACTACCAACAGAGATGTCAAGTTGAGCACTGAGTTGTTTGATGGTGATCCGTCGATCATCTCGAACGAGTGTGTTCGCACGCTCCGCCATTGCAGGAGTCACAGCTGTGCACGGCCGGCCCGCACGCGGGAGATCAGACAGTCTTGCTTGACCTTGCGGCGATGATGACACACGCTTTGCCCAACGACTCACCGTGCTTTTGTCCACTGCCAGATCACCGTAGGCATTCTGCAAGCGCCTATGAATATCTGAGATGCCCTGGTTTTCCGCCAAAAGAAACTCGATCACTGCCCGTTGTTTGCAACGCACATCCGTTACAGACGCCATTTTAACAGCTCCGTACAGCGCTGCCACCTGTCGGAAGTCAATGAAACTATACGAGACGAAGCGGGAATGTTTGAAAATATTCCGCCGGCCGAAGTGGCCGTGCGGTTAAAGGCGCTGCAGTCTGGAACTGCAAGACCGCTACGGTCGCAGGTTCGAATCCTGCCTCGGGCATGGATGTTTGTGATGTCCTTAGGTTAGTTAGGTTTAACTAGTTCTAAGTTCTAGGGGACTAATGACCTCAGCAGTTGAGTCCCATAGTGCTCAGAGCCATTTTTTGAAAATATTCCACAAGAAATTTCCGGTTTTTTCAACCAAAATTGGCCGAGAAAAAAAATGTGTTGCATTACTTATTGAACTGCCCTCGTATTTGGGTGTTATTGCCTGCATCACTGGCATCCCGTTGTCGTCTTCTCTTACTGAGATTTTCATATTACCCTGAACACAAGACGCCGAGATAAATGTGTATATTCTCCGTCACGAAACATCCCATATTCCATTCATCCTGATCCATTCGTTACATGCATCGGCAGCAATGAGTGATAGGGAAGCTGTTGTGAGGTGACAAATAACAATAAAAATGGTAGTAATAACTAATCAATAATCAAGGATGTTACTGCATTAGAGACGATTAACAAAATAACCAAGAAAATCTGAGTGTTTAATTGGCCCACTGCATAAGTGTTCTTACCACTTTGTTACTGAATTCTATTCTGGTTGTTTGCAGAGAGAAAAGAAAGAATCCTTTACCACACATATCGCTAGTACAACGAGACATTACCTATCAATTATCCTTGCTCTACATCACGAGACGAACACGGCGTCACCGAGCTGATATTTGAAATACATTTCTGTTTTCTATCTCTGCCTCTCTCTTTTTATTTTTATCTTTTTAAGAAAGCATGGAGAAGAGCGAATAACAAGCAAGTAGGCATATAACCTGTTTACTGTTATTTTCATTGGGACAACCTTTAAGTGTATTACTGCGTAATTCCAGTTATTGGCAGTCTATTCGTGAGCTTGCTTGCATTCAGTGGGGTGAAACCTATCACAGAAGCAAGCAAAACACAAATATTTCTTGCACCATGCGCATCACACAAACGAAATCTCGCTGCACTGACGTGTTGTCCGATATATTGCACGGAAAACATATCTGACTCATGTTGCTAAATACAGCTCTATCAGATATCAATTTGGATGCGTACCAAGTGTATAAAAGTATATCTTGAAATACGCAGGACTGGAGGTATTCGACTGAAACATAGCGATGACCAAGACTGTAACTGGGGTCGACACCATCGTCGTGTGCCACCTTGACAACTCGAGCGGTGACAGTGCTCGGCCGGTTACTTACGTTTGCTGGTATCAAAGCTACAGCATGAAAGCACAAAAATCTTCATAACCCGAAGATCATTAACTTTGGAACCCATAGAAAGTAAAGCAGTTATCAGTCGGAAGAGTGGTTTGAACACCACAGTGCTTTAATAGGCACGGTCTTGTTGGAGGTGGTATGCCGTTGCTTTCCTCCGACCTTTGAGTTAACTTACCTAGCCAGTTAATAGGGGAACCTACAGTTTAAGGTGGTTTTCGGACCACAGTGCAACTCGACATTTTTCACATCAACGAACACTGCCTGACGCGAAATAAGTGCAAAATGGCACATATAAATCGTGGGTCTAACGAGGGATTGAACCTGAGACCTTCGTATTCGTTCTCTTGCTCTTTACCACTTTGCCACTATGCAGCTACTTCTGTGGTCTCTGCTTAGCATTAAAATTAAGGATCTCTCATTTGTGCCTGAGTT
The DNA here is from genome assembly GCF_023898315.1 of Schistocerca nitens. Taxonomy (NCBI): domain Eukaryota; kingdom Metazoa; phylum Arthropoda; class Insecta; order Orthoptera; family Acrididae; genus Schistocerca; species Schistocerca nitens. Next base: position 921,913,884 of record NC_064617.1, on the reverse strand, counting down.
GGCACATGCGTGTCCCTTAGGAGACCTTACTTTTGGGATTACCCTCGTATAAGTGTGTGTAAATGCCTTCCGATGCCCACTCAAGGAAGACAAGGATACACAGTCTAGCTTCAATATTATAAATACGCTTCACTTTGTGGATGAACTCAGACGTAGGTTGATAATCATTTTGAATATTTAGCAGTGCTGTACCCACTGGTTTTAAAGTCGTTTTCAACCAATGATTCCCACAGCTACAGGGACACTACTTGTGGTACCTCTTAGACAAAATACTTACGCAGTACTATCAGACGAAAAGATCAACCTGACACAAACTGTGGGAAGTTTGTTTTACACCCTTCGTACCTGGATAAAGAGCTTTTCCTATTTGAGATATCTGTGAACGTTGCTGCATAAGACGATTTAAGAAGAAACTAAATTCCTTTAGTTACGCCAATGTTTAAAGAAATCGTCTTAATGGCACTAAATCGTGGTTTGTGAATCGTTTACCGGCCGTACTCTGCCGCATTTCGCTGGCTGCAAGGCAAAAAGCTTACTGACAAATTTCACACGAGGAAAAGGGGGACGAAATGTCTCCCACTGGAAGGACATGTTGTTTTATTTAAATGATTACAAAACCAGGTCAAACGAACAGTGAGGTTGTCACTATAAACACATTACTGCTGTAAGTATGATGTTGCAACGCCCAGGGCTTGTAATGATGAAGGGCCTCTTTAAGTCAGGCATATTGTATACAGAAGTGGAAGAGAGAGCACCACTAAATTCTACATTCCGTATGCATTGCATACACACAGAAATCAATGTTACAGTGTACTTATGGAGCCCAAAGAGTGAAATGCAGATTTACCGGTGAGAAGGAGCACTGGGAACAGTCTTCGCTACATTAGGTTACTTAAACTGGTGTCACTCTGAGCTAGAATTTATGGTCAGCGACTAAGTGTAAGCCGGCGGGAGTGACCGAGCGGTTCTAGGCGCTACAGTCTGGAACCGCGCGACCGATACGGTCGCAGTTTCGAATTCTGTCTCGGGCATGGATGTGTGTGATGTACATGCATGTAGAAAACTTGTTCTTGGTTAAAGTTGTCAAACAAGGTTTGAAGTAGAATAAAATGCCACTTCCAGACGACAGCTAATGTAGAAAATACTTTTCTATTTTGGCACGATGCGCTCTCCCCATACACAATACAAAAGCTTCGAGATGCATCTGCTGCCTGGCCGTCTATTAAACCTGAAAAGAACAAAATGTCGCAGAAATTAGCCCTTTTTCCACATGCGGCTATTTTGGGTTGAGAAGTGAAGGGAAATTTGTTCAAAGTTCCAATAAATTGGTAACTTCAGTAGACAGCAGAATTGCGTTGTAAAAAAATGTAGCAGCGAATGCAATAGAACTCGCGGCGTCTTAGCTACGGTGCGCGACACTTACCGAGACGCTACTAGCTGTCATCTAGCATGAGCGTCTCCAGAAGTCAAGAACAGTTCCCCCAGAACTTTCGCATTCCACAGTGCTGTGAGATAATCCATATGGCCGGATCTAGACTTCTGAGAGACACACAGTTACAGCTTTTCTTTTGCACTGCAGGACGTTTTCAACAAACAGATAGCGCAATAGAGTAGCTCAACTGGAAAGGAACACTCCCTATTTAAATTTCTGCATCCTACACTGTTGGAAGTGCTGTGTAGGTGGCAGTTACGTGATTTTGTATCGGTGATTACAAAATAGAGTCGAATGTATGCACTGGGTAGCCGGGGCAGCTAGTTCATGGCGATTCGGTCAACCAAGTAAATGAGTGTACTGATCATGCTGGAAACCGCTACAGGGAGCCTGTGTGTCAGAATTCTTATCGAGTGTGCCGCAACGGTGTTATGATAGAAAATGGGTCATACAACAGAGGCGTTGGTGGTCTGTTGGATTGGTGCTAGGTTCCTACGATGATGGTCTGGGTTCGATTCCAGCTTCTGCCAATGGCTTTTAATAGGGAGAGACCGATTCTAATCTATTCTGGCTACGCCCAGTGAAGAAGGTATAATGGCACTGTGGTCTGACATTCACATTAAACATGATATTCCTTCTCTACCAAGTAAACGTAAGGTTGAACCACAATAAAGTCAGGAGTGGCGAAATGTGGGAACTCTATCACCAGTAACCTTTCTTATACTAGTTATTTATTTCTAGTGACGAAACTAACGCTATGCAGGGTCACAGGACATTTTTTCCATCTTTTATTTGAGCTTGTGTATGTCGATAAAATTGGTTGTGCCGGACGGTGTGGCCGTGCGGTTCTAGGCGCTTCAGTCTGGAACCGCGTAACCACTACGGTCGCAGGTTCGAATCCTGCCTCGGGCATGGATGTGTGTGATGTCCTTAGGTTAGTTAGGTTTGACTAGTTCTAAGTTCTAGGGGACTAATGACCTCAGAAGTTGAGTCCCATAGTGCTCAGAGCCATTTGAACCATTTTGTTCAAAACTGCAGATTCCTCAACATCTCCACATATTGCGCGTGAATGGGTTCGAATTCTGGCCCGGCACTAAAGTTTTCATTATGTATTATCAGGCTCTAGCATGAGATTACCTGTCTGCTGGTGGATAATAATTTTGATTTTTAATGAATTTTCATTCGTTGTTAACGCTAACGATATCTGACAGTTTTGACTCCCAGTGAGACACAGAACTATTTGAGAGATCACTGTAAGTTCAAGTATGTTATTCCATGCTGCTGGTGGAGGAAAATTCGGTAGCTATCGTCTCTTTGTGTGTAGTCAACAACGGTATATGTGGGGTTCGATTCCCAGTCAGCACTGAACTCTTCTTCATATTATTTCTAGTTCAAACATGCTCACATGTCACTGCTGATGTAACAAACCCATATTTAACGTTCGTTTTCTCTAGAATATAACAGCGATAGGTTCCAGGTTGGAGTTCTGGGAAGCAAAAAATTAATGTTTCGTCTCGTCATTTCAGTTAAAACATCTAGCTACTGCCGAAAAAATCCGATATCTCACAGTTGATTGTGCTTCGATAACAATCCGATTAGATTCTGGGTTCGAATCCCTGCCTCACACACAAGCTGTACCTCACGGCATTTTAAGTTCGTTACCTGTGAAGAAGCAATTTTTAACATCTCTCGTAGTTCGTTAACAGGCACAATAGATGCTCGGTAGGAATTCGCGTCCGTTAAACATGTTTACGTTATGTAATTTAAAGTTGATATTTGCTAACTGACGCTGTCTAAAATCGAGGTATATCACTCTCTGTATGCCTAGTCAGGAATGACTGTTAGTTTCCGTCAGTCACGAAATCTTAGTCTGCATGACCTGGGTTTGAATCCATATGCAGAACGAGACGTTTAGTTGTGTCATTTGAAGTTCATACATATTCTCATCTAGCTGCTCGTTAATAACTTAAATTTTTAAAGTCATTTTGCGTTAAATAGCAAGTACTGTATGTTACTTTGAAGAGGAAGTCGTGAATACGACGAACTTACTAGGTGCATTACCTATCTAACGTAATAATGAGAGTGGTAACATTTCAGGTATGTCATTTATTGCAATAACTGAGAGCTTACAAGACTTAACGACAGTCTTATCTGTGATAAGGTGTTCCCTAATATTTGTAGTTTCTTGGTATTACTTTGCATCTTGAGTTATTGCGATACAGAGCCGAGTTTTCTAGTGGTGACTTATTGGAGCCATTTTCAATAGTCAAACGACTGTACCAAGGAGCTAGTAGAGAAGCTGCTAGACAGCTGCATTATGCTGGTTGCATGCGAATCAGGCGAAATGCAATTCCGGTCGTTCGGATACTTTTGAGCACGACTGTACATCGTGGTTATTTGAGACGGGGCACAAAGTTGGATTGTTTCAGGAAGGAAATCGGCTGCGTCTGGCCTGGAGCAATTTAGGGAAATCACGGAACTTTTAAGTCAGGATGGTCGGACGCGTATTTTAACTGTTGCCCTTCTGAATGCGAGTCACGTGTGCTAACCACAAAATCTAGAGTTCTATAGATTTGATGCATGTTGTGGATTCGTAAAAAACCCAGTTATGTGGTAGTGCTGTGACGGCTTTGGTTAAAACTTTAAGGATTCTCTTTATCTCAATAGCTCTCTAGTGGACTGTTATCGTTCTGACACTTTATTTCCTGAAACACAACTGAAGAAATATTACCTTCAGCAGTGTTTAACTTAGAGCGACGTTCACAACAGTTACAGTTGTTTGGCGCAAATTCAGTACCTATATTCGTTAAGTCTACTATCCAGCAGAAAATAGCATAGCTTTAGCTTTGCAAAAAGACAACCAGTAGGTGACTCGCCCCTCATCATCGTGGTAGACAGTGACGCCGACCCTGTGGTAGCTGTGTCGATCCTCCGCAAGCCGGAGGTCGTCTTGACCGTGGGTCACCACCACCAGCAGCACCAAGAAAGCCTAACACCACACACCCCTCATGCTGCAACATATACGGAAATAAGCCTCTCAGTTGACTGCAAATGATGGAGCAGATGCTAAAAACATACTAAAATATTTGTACAGCAAGTTGTAACGTAGCAAGTTATTACGAGGTAACATTCGATGCAGTAAGGCACGCAGCCGTATAGCACAATGGCTTCAGGATGGCTATGCTTTTTCCCTCGCTCTGACTCACAGCGCAGCTGACGTTACCAGCCGCGAGAACGGTCTGAGGTAACATTTAGTCAGTATGAAAATTCATACCCCCTACGAATCTAAATGAACCATAGTAATTATCATTAGATTTTGTTCAAACTTGGTACGCAATCTTTTGTTGTTAAGGAAGGGATCCTTTCAGAATTTCAGATTTTTATCTATTATAGTTACGGAGATTCAGAAAATGACTCAAATGTCCTAAAACCGACACTTATGTTTCAAAACTCAATTAGGAACGATAAGCAAATGTCTTTTATTATAATCTAAAGTCATAACAAAGCTCACAGTATATAAAATCAAAACTTTGATTACTCTACATTATGTAGGATGAAAATTATTCAAAATTATTTGCTTATTATTTTTTGTGTGAATACATGGAAATGAATGAGAGAGTGTATGCGGGACATATGTTACAACTTAATGTCATTTTATGTAAAACCTTATAAAATTGAATTGTGGGAAAATTCTGTTGAAACCACGATGATGATGACGTATGTCGATGTGTGCTTGCTTTTGTAAGAGAGCAGTCAGAATAAAAGTCTGAAGCGGAAAAATTTTCTCTATTAATTTAAAGAATATTTTGCATTTCGTTCTATTTTATTAAACAATATTTTAGTAATTGAAATTGTAACGTCGTAAATGACTGCTGATTAGTGGTTGGCTAAGGCAAGTTTTGCCAGGAGAATAATCTGGAAGGATCGTTCTGATTGGCCATTCAGATCAACAGCCAATCAGAATTAAGCGGTTCCCGCCTGCAGATAGTTAGATAGGCAGAGAGGAGAGGAGCATTGAGACAGTCGCTAGCTAACCTGTTTCCGAGTAACACCATGCTAGATGTCTCCGTGAAAATAGTATGTAAACTTAAGAACTAGGGAATTCATTGTGTTTAGAACGTGTAGTAACTAAAACGGCTTAAGTTACCAACATTTTGATGAAAGGGGGATATTTCTGAATTAATTAGTTGAAGCTTTATAAGCGTGTGATCTTCTGGTTGTAGAGACAATTCCGCGTGGCATATTCCGTGTTCTTGATGGAATACTTTGGCGAGCACTTCTGACATAGATCACTGATACTACCGAATGTTCAACTCGCTAATAGTGGTGGGTCAGTGACTGTTAGATGACAAAATTAACCAGGTCGGACTTGCAGGAATCCTGGCTGCTTTTACGTGTGAAATAAGTTGGATAGACAGCGAGCTTTGGATGACAGATTATTACCAAAGTAAATAAGGACTTGATAGCCATTTCATATACTTCCTTATGAATAAAAAGAGGTTAATAGAATTTTCAAATTTAGTGCAATTAAACTGCATTCTCCTACCTCCCGAAATTTGTGAAAGTGAACTTACAGGAAGTGATTTGCAACTTGAGTTACGCGGCCTCTGTGTGGTAGGTACTAACGGTGGTTTCATCAACGCTGCTTTACACCGCCTAGCGTGTATCTACTAATGAAGAGTGAAGTGATGTCGGACGGAAGAAATATAAACGTAGGTGAACTGTTCGATGAAAATGACTAAGAGAGAGTATGGAGACGAAAGAACGACAGAACGACCACGCCCCACCGAAAAGTGTTGTCACTGTTTATAATACCGGTTGTGAAAGAAATGTACAGATTTTTGTAATGGAAATGAGAATTGGTTCCTGACCACCGCGATGTGCAACACGGCTCAGATATGAAGTCTAAATCTCAACAGTTTCATAATGTCACACTATAAACCAAGGCTGATTAGGCACCTTTCGTGGGATAGAAATGTGAAGCCTGACTGTTTTAAGGGTGCTATTGGAGAGGAGTAAATTTTTAGGAGTATACATGTTTAATCCTCGTACTCTTCCCTGTATTTCCAAAACAGTTACAGAACATAATATTACGCTCCAATAGTAACACACATCCAGCCAGATATGAGCTTATTAAAGGTTGTATGTTTCCAGATACCTGCTGAGATTTGATATGTGATAAAGTGTTGTTCGAGGTCCCCACAAGCAGTCCTGATGTCCCCTGCTACCTCATATTGACCTGAAGTGATATTTTGATTTTTGAGTCATGAAGAGCTTCTGTTGTTTCCACAACCTTCGTCTGTAAGCAGGGTGCGTTGTATGTTGTATCATTTCTGAAGCACTGATGTTTATTCACAGTACCCGCTCTTGTAGCCATATTTCCGAGGTCACTGTAGATATGTATACGAAACGGGTGTCCGAAATCGAATAGGTGCGAAAACAATTGGTAAAAGGTTTAACTCTTACCCAAAGTAAGAGAACATTTGAAGCTTTTAAATATATTAAGAAACTAACAACAGAGTACATGAGAAAAATGAATGGCATTTTGCTGATTCTCCTTGCACAACTGCATCAAGTGTGTGATGCCTCAGTTATCTTCTGTTTATTCAGTGTCATCGCGTTATTAATTTATGGTACTGTGTTGTAATTTGATCACTAGTTCGTTTATATTTTCACTGTCATGGAACTAAACATGAATATTAAATAAATAATTCTCAGAGTACCCATATTACAGTGAAATATGTTACAGCCAGTAGCTGCATTTCTTGGTCATCAATTATTTCTAAATTCGGAGCCTCAGTTACATGTTTTGCTAGCATAAATTACTTCTGATGGAAATCTTAGCTCATACTGAATGGGACAACAGACAACAGCAATCCGCCACTCCTTCCGTCATGGCAGAGCAATCTAACGAACTCTCCCACTCCTTCAACTATAGGAAATCAATCATATCATCATTTCGTTTTAATTGTAATGTCATGACGAGGAGTAGAGGAGTAATGACGAAATGTAAGTAGGCGTTCGACAACACACTGCACCATTGCAACCAGAGGAAGGTTTCTGCAACTGCGGCTGAAAAGGCGCTTATTTTCAATAGTAATGATATTAAAATATGACGCGACATCACACCCAGAAATCTATTATGTTTACGGTTTGTGAGTGTGGAAGTCCATACATTTATAATTTTTATGCCAACATAAAACCATGATAGTTCATTCTGTTGAGGTCAGCAAGTATTGTTATGCTGTCAAGTAGTATGATGGTAATTACCAAAATTATTGTTGAAAGAAGATGCTTTTCTTATGTGAATACTACACTGTATATAAATCTATATAACACTATCAATAATCGTATTATCCTACTTTTTTAAATATGTTAGATCGCTCAGTAATCAGAAATTAATGAGCTCTCAGACAGTTCCACATTAAAAGTCATATACCTGAAAGGCTACATTCTTTGGTATATACTAGTTATTAATTATCACTGTCATTAACAGTAGGGTGTAAGTGATTGACCTGTTTGTGGAGACAGATCTGACGATTCAGACACTAGTTGTCGGCACAGTGAAGTGCATACAGCACTGCAGGTTGTGTACCAGTAAGGCACTGAGGATCTATCTACCAGAGCTGCTTATACAACCAAATGAAATGTGAACCTCATACGGAGACGTTGAGACTCGCCGAATCTCGTCGGATGCAACATTACTGATAAGGAATATCTGTCCGTCCGACTACACGAATATGTTACGTGAGAATCGCTATCAGAATCAAAGTTCTCTACTGGCGGGTGACATTCGAGAGGCAGGGTTCCCTGTGCAAAATCTTAGAAACTTTTACTGTGAAACTGTTCCTGTCTGTGAACAGACCCACGGAGCGGGAGAGTGGTGGTTTTGATCATTCTATCGGCTCAGGAACATACTGCAGTGGTTCAACGGAACCGTGAAATAACATTAGTTACGGGTGGTTTAACGCCGGCCGCTGTGGCCGAGACATTCTAGGCCCTTTAGTCTGGAACCGCGCGACCGCTACGGTCTCAGTTTCGAATCCTGACTCGGGCATGGATGTGTGTGATGTCCTTAGGTTAGTTAGGTTTAAGTAGTGCTAAGTTCTAAGGGAGTGCTCAGAGTCATTTGAACCATTTGGATGGTTTAGTATGGACACAAACTAGGTCGTCCGCATTACCTAACTCGTAGATTTTACTTTCTTCCCATAAACAACAAATAAATAGTTGCAAGAAGCCAAGATGTTATTAGGAATATTAGCGAACGGTATAGGAGAGCTAATAAGCTATATATTGCGTGCAAGTAACACATTTACAAATAATGAAGCAACTAGAAGTTAGGGATCTCTGCATGACAAATGACAAAAAATCAGCATAGTAAAGTAAACTATCATAGTAAAATAAACTGTTATGTTAATCATTAACCATAGGAAAATAGATGTGAATTGTCCCATCGTCCGTGAGGTATCATATTCATCCAAATATCATGATTTAATAAAGCAACATGGCCTATATCGAAAGTAATCCCATTTTCAGATTTTATATTCGTAATTATTTTTATTGTTTTGCAGTACTATTTATAAATGTAATGTGGTGCAATGAAACTGCCATTACATACAAGTTACAATGACAACAGTGATAAAAGTTCCCCAGTAGAACAATAGTCAAACTGGAATTTTCTATCTCCTCACATTTCTTTTCTTAGAAGCCAGTAACCCTATCCACCCCTCCACCTTTCCCTCTATCCCCGTCTCCCTTACCCTCCACCCCCACCCTCCTCTCGATCACTACCAATTCTTTAAAGAATCGAACTCACATGTATAACCAGCTTCAAATCACTAAAGGTTGTAAGCAATACGTTACACTGACAGAACACGTAGAAATAGTTTCAAACTATGATACTTGAGTTATTGTGTTAAATGTTGAATATATATTAGATACTGGTTGTCGATAGTCAAAATTATTACAATAAATTCATTGATCAAATGTTTGTTCCCCATATGCAATGCACATGATATGAGTTTCAACTTGAATCCGTTGTCTGATTGAAAATTCTAGTATTTCTTTTGAGATGATGAGGCTCAGGCGTGAACCCCATGCTGCCCGTAATCGCGATGACCGTGTTATTCGTTTCGGACCTCTTGATAAGTATGGAGGTGTGATTACACATGTCAATCACATCGCGATTACGGGCAGCATGGGGTTCACGCTTGAGGCTCAGGACGTGCGCTAGCAGCGCATGTCGGGTGTTTCAAGCGTCAACTTCGCGTCTCAATATCTCGGGATGTAATGGGAATATTGCGATGCAATCAACGCCATTGTGTATGTGCTTTGTCATGCTATGGATTGCTGAAGAAAAAATATAGGAGGTCCATTTAAGAAAACATAAGTTTGTGTTAAAAAACACATATGCTTTCGTTTTAGAATGTTTCCAAATATGTACATTCATGGGCCCCAGCGCTACATTGATACCGGTGAAAGTCGTTTTCCAATAGCTGTTATTGTTCCAGAGATATTTTGGGTGGACAAGATAGCTGGGACACCCTGTATGTTAATAAATTTGAAGTCTTGTTATGAACAACAACAATATGTATTAGTCAAATAAAAATAATCAGTCGTGATTGCCAATGCTGTTTTTATTCATTATTGATGAGTAATTTCCTCCTCAGCAATAGGTGACACCACTGGTGACACGCGTAGACTATGAGCAGACCTGCTGTATGTACCAGAAGGCACCAGTCGTCAACTGCAGTTACTAGCTTCTAGCACTCATCCATTGTCTTACGTTTCCATTCCCCAGATCGTGGGTGAGAATAAAGTACACATTGATATATGTACATGCCTTCTGAAGGTTTTCTTGGTTGTTTCGTTCCAGATCAGCGACGATATAAATTGTGATATACTGGTTCAACCGAGTTTAGGTTACCTTTGATCCTTGCCATTGTTAGTTTCTAACAATGTAACGACATTTACTTCCAGAGCCCATAAGGAGTTCGTTTTTGGATCGAGAATCGGGCCTTCTGCCACCATGCAGATACCCCAGCCCCCTTGTTCTCCGAGAGAGTGAGCCATAACGTGGAGGTTAACGTATGTATTTAACACAGTTACGCATTAGATGCATAAGGACATATCGGAGAAATTAAGTCTGCATTTCAAAATAACTCCCCAAAGGCTGATTTGTGGTCGGTCTAGAACTAGCACTCCTGAAAGAAATCTCTCCTGCGAGGTTCGCAGGAGAGCTTCTGTGAAGTTTGGAAGGTAGGAGACGAAGTACTGGCAGAACTGAAGCTGTGAGGAGGGGGTATCAGTCGTGCTTGGGTAGCTGAGATGGTAGAGCACTTGCCCGCAAAAGACAAAGGTCCCGGGTCCGAGTCTCGGTCTGGCATACAGTTTTAATCTCTCGGGAAGTTTCATATCAGCGCACACACCACTGCAGAGTGCAAGTATCGTTCTGGATTGCGGTTGATAGTGGAAGCAAGACTGAAAAAATCAAGACACTTTCATAGGATACGTCAACCTGGAAAAAGCATTCGAGAATGTAAAAAGGCGCAAAATGTTAAAAATTTTGAGAAAAATAGGGATAAGCGGTAGGGTAGAAGGATAGTATACAATACAGTTTATACATGAACTTAGAAGGAATAATATGAGTGAAAGATCAAGAACGACGTGTTTGGATTAAAATGGCTATAAGACAGGGATATAGTCTTTCGGCCCTATTATTCAGTCTGTACACTGAAGAACGCATGACGGAAATAAAAGAAAGGTTAAAGAGTGGGATTAAAATTCAGCATGAAAGGATATGAGTGATAGGATTCGCTGATGATGTTGTTATCAAAATGGCTCTGAGCACTATGGGACTCAACTGCTGAGGTCATTAGTCCCCTAGAACTTAGAACTAGGTAAACCTAACTAACCTAAGGACATCACAAACATCCATGCCCGAGGCAGGATTCGAACCTGCGACCGTAGCGGTCTTGCGGTTCCAGACTGCAGCGCCTTTAACCGCACGGCCACTTCGGCCGGCGATGTTGTTATCCTTAGTGAAAATGAAAGAGAATAATAGGATCTGTTGAATGGAATGAACAGTCCAGTGAGTGCAGGACATCTATTGAGAGTAAATCGAAGAAAGACGAAAGTAATAAGAAGTAGCAGGAATAAGAAAAGCGAGAAACTTAACATTAGAATTTCTGATCACGAAGTAGATGAAATTAAGGAAGTCTAGTACCTAGGCAGCAAAATAACCAATGATGGACGGAGCAAACAGACTAGCACTGGAGATAAGGGCATTCAAGGCAAAGAGAAGCCTACCAGTATCAAAGATAGTTTTTTATTTGAGGAGGACATTTCTGAGATTGTACATTTGTAGCGTAACATTGTATGGTATTGAGACAAGGGTTGTGGTCAAACCAGAACAGAAAAGAATCGAAATATTATAGATTTGGTGATACAGAAGAATTTTGAAAATAATAGTCTCTGGAGAACTGGAGAGGAATGAAATAGATGGAACTCACTGACAAGAAGAAGGAGCAAGTTGTATCACGGAATAACTTCCACGGTCCTGAGTGAGCTGTAGAGGGTAAGAACTGTAGAGGAGGAAAGAGACAGGACTATAGTTAGCAAATAATTGAGGGTGTAGGTTCGAGGGCTACTCTGAGAGGAAGAGGATGGCACAAGACAGAAATTCTTGGGGCGCAGCATCAAACAAGTCAAAAGACTGATGATTCCCCATGAACTACATTAGGAAATACGAGAAGCAGACGGGAGAACGGATACCATGATTTAAAAAGCCTTTCCGATTGTTCGGTTTTTAATCCCGGTTACTGTTTAGCTAAAAACTTTTCTTTCCGCAAGGAAATACCAGGCGCTTGTCTCTTAACGTAAACCAGCATATAGTCAGTTAGTATGTTATGTGTTCGGCGTTGATGTTACCATCAGTTATTTGTGTAATTTATTGTATTACGGTTTTTGAGGCCTCATTCTGACAGCTAGTGTGGGATGAGGCAGGAATTCCATTGGGGGATGGACGGGGTGGGGGTTGAGATTGTGCTGTGTCGAGAACACGGCGCATTTGCTTCACCTGTGGCCAGAGTTTTGCTTGGCAGATTGGGGCCCTGAATTGACGCATTGTTCAGGCATGCTATTGACGCGAGAGCTGCTGGGGCCAAGATGGAACGCGCTGTGGACGATTGCAGTCAGTTGGTGAAGAGCCTAGAACAGGAAGTCTTCTTCAAACTGATAAGTCAAGGATCTGTCAGTGTTCTCACCGGTGGTCAGTATGGGCTGTATCCGATTTGTGCCCACAAAGAACACTTTGGGGCGGTTAGTGTCTTGTCCCAGGCGAAAAGAAGGGGATTCCAGTGGAGACGCTGGCAGAAGCTTCCAGATTAGAAGAGGAGGGGTAATTGGATGCTTTTAGTGAGCGACAGCAGGAATTTGGTCGGACGAGTGATGCAGCATAATGTACCGTGAAGACTACAGAACGGGCATTGAGTGTACCCGATGATCAGTAATACTAAAAATGGAAGGTCCCTGGGCACGGTGTGGCATGTTATGGTTATTATGTGGTAGTTTGCTGCGTGGGTGAATGTTTCCTCTAAAAACGAGAGCCGTATTTATTTTGTTATTTATATCCCATAAGCGTGATTGATTTTGTATGTGTCACTGTACAGCAGCTGATCTTGTACTTATGCTGTGAGCGTGACTGATTCTATTGATGCCATTGTATTGGAGATTATGTTATTGTTTTCCCCAAAAGTCGTCCTTTTTAAATGCCATATTACACAGAAAATTATGTTGAGAGATTTGTTTAGATAGTCCCGTAGAGGTTCCATAGTAGCTTTGCTCTAGGAACTGATGGATGATGGGAATGGTGGTAGACTAATATTCAATGGAGTGGTAACGTAAGTAGCCCTATATAAGCCTCAGTTGTCATATAGTTAGTTGTATTGCCGCTTTTTTGCCTGGGACCAGGGGCCAGATATTGTAAACTATCAGCGTAAACTATTATTTGCCTGATTCTACCTGCTCGGGCGAAGTCGATTTCAATTTTTTTTTTCTCGTTTTAGACTGGTAATTTCTTGTTGAGCCCATTTTTCAAGAATGGTATAGAGCTGTCAAATAAGTTCTATTTTGTGATTTTATTGATGGTTTTAACTTTGAGCCACTGCAGTATATATTTCAAAATAAAAATTCGGTCGTCAGCTGCAAATATAGTTTTAGTTCGCTTTCCTGGTTTCGTCAAATTAATTTATGATGTTCAGAAGTCTACACAGTTAGGGATATTATAAATGTTTAGAACATGGCTATAGACTTACGTAAAGTATGAGAACGGTATATAAAAGAGAACCTTACTTAGTATTGGTTTAGTAGATGTCAATAACTTCGTCATAGAATCACGTCATAGAATATGTCCGAAAATGTACATATTGCATGTGATAATCATAAAAACAGATTGACAGTTTACAGTAACTGAGTCGCAGCTACTGTGTGTAAATGTCAAGGTAGCAGCGAGAAACATATATAAAACATATAAAAAGTATAACCATTAAATATAAAGAAGTTGTATGAAATATATTTAAAAACACGGCACATCATTCTAATATATAAAAGGAATGGGCTAATTTTCAAATTTTGTAAGAGATGTTTCTCTCCGTCTTCCCCAGCAGGTTTCAGAACTCATAAGTTGTATTGTCTATAATGCAGACGCTATCAGTAATCTGAATACCGCAGAACGATACTTCTCATTTGGAAACATTTCCCTGTAACTGTCTATTTGCTCTTACAATCGGCTGGCATTTATACATCTAACTGGTTTTCTATTTGCGCTGTGCTCTAACGTTGTGAGTTAAAGAACATTTCGCTCTCATTTAAGTATATGGGCGAAACAGACAGTTTTCCAGGAATTGTGAGACGAATCCTGTCGTCCAGGACCGTGTGCCACAAAGAGCGCATTTTCACCACGAGATGGGCAAATCGACAGGCGTCTATTGTGCTGAATGAGGCCAGGCTGATCAGGCCTAAGCGCTGTAGTGTGTTAGTGAGACAGACGAGAACCTACGTCATAGGGAAACCCCGTAGCAGCTGTTTGTGCCCAGGGAAGCGTAGCAGTGTCAAATATGGCGGACCTAAGATCGGCCATAAAGGGAAACATTTATGAAAATTATTTAATTCTGTAGTAATTCAGGAAATGAAGCCACAGTAATTTTAATCTACTATCTTTCTTAAATTTTCATGGTGATCCCAATAAAACTTGAATATTGACCATATCTATAATAGTTTAGGATTTACTGTTAAAGTGAAATTAACAAGTTTTGTAACAGTGACCTGAATGCTAAAATGTGAACGCTGTGGTCGACCTTGACGATCGACATTTCATACAGAAGTGCATCACTAAAATAACAAATTTTGTAAATATCAACGCTGTAATTTTGTTTGTTTAAAAGATATCGTAAATATAAATTATCAGTATTTTCAGTTAAGCATCAGATCATCATTTCCTACACACAAAGCACATTGAACGATGACAGCATGACACGTTATTGAATGATTAGGTAATAGGATATTTGTTGTTTAGTGCATAATAGTTACTTTTGGTCTTTATTTATTTATTTATCAGAAAGCACATTGGTGCAGTGCAAGGCTACTGGCCGTGGCATTCAAAGCTAAGAAGGAAATTGTATTGGTGTTATGTAAAAGAATTTAACGTTTATTATGTAATGGATGTTATTGTTACTTTATTTAGAAAGTGAAAGTGGTCAAGCTTTGATTATTTAAATATGTTAAAATGTAGAATAATGTAGAATAAGCTGTAGCCAATCAGATGGAGTGCTTCAGGGAAGGTTACTGTGCTAGTCAACTGAGCGACGATGTTCGGCACGCGGGAGACGCGGCCGGAGACGGGCAGAGGGACAGTGCTGGCGGAGAGGCGAAAGCGGACGGTCGGTCTTCAGGTAGCTAGGAAGTGAAACGAATTAGAGAATTTCGCGTTGTGTGGAATCGCGGGCCATAAGTCTCTGAGCGGTGAGCAGTCGCGCACCTGGTGAACTTTTCACATGGTTAACGAGGTGGAGTATCGAACTTGTATTTCGCGATGAGATTGTGAATGATCGAACTGTGTCAAATGGATATGCGCTCGAATGTAACAGTAACTCCAAATACGACCACATTCGCTATTAGTTTGCTTTCTGAATAAACATTATTATAACCGAATCGCAACTGTGTAACCTACATCATTTATGGGTCTGTAATTTGGTTCCATATATTATTATTACTGTTATTATAAGTTGTATTAACTGTATATGTTTCATACAATTTCACAAACGTGCCATCAGTCAGACAATTTAACCAAACGGTCACAAGTGTCTAATTTAGGGAGTGTAATGCGACACGAGCGGTTCAATCCCTAGACGAGTTTGAGCCAAGACATTTCGACGAAGAGTAATCGCATGTGAGCCCGAATATCTTTGGGATGTTACCTCGGAACGTCATCCATTACTTCCTTCACAACTGTTTGATCAACTTCTTCTGAATTATTATTTCTCAAGATGTTTGCTGAAGACTGGAATATGTTTCGGAAATTATGCAGAAGGACATGTGAAGTGACGAAGAGAATGGAACAGGATAGTAAGAATATGATGCTTCCAAGCAGTCAGCTTGGAAACAATTAACAAAAAAAGAAATTAATTAATCAATAGAAAACGAAGACGGAGATAAAATGCTGGCGATCTGATACTGTACGAGATTCAGACATGTTCAACCGTACCTGACTGTCACAATTTCAGTGAGGTGCCTTTCTCGGTAACAAACATGGTTTACGCGGAAAAAACAAGATGAGCCAAAGAAAAGAAGGAAGAAATATCAGTGGAACGAGGCAAGGATGGCCACCTTAAAGCAGTGCGAAGCTTTCTATATAGGGTTTATGTTTTTTGGAAAGTGCGACTGTTTATCATATAAAGGATGACTTTAAACAATTAACTGTGACAGTAATTTTTATTTACTTTTACGGTGATTTCGAGTACTTACACTCTCATCTTCAGGTGGACCAGTCAGTTATATTACGGTTTCAGATGGATGTAACCACTTGACTGTTTTGAACTTAATTTCGAAATTGTATCGGCCGAAAGAACCCTCAGAATCGTAATGAGTATATTTTCATCATTGACCTGTGTGTGGGATGTTATTTCGTCTTGTGTGTCATTTAACGATAATGATGGTCCCAATATATTTTGTGTGCTGTTCAATGACGAAAATATAAATTTATAATGACAAAGGGTTTTATTGCTGTAACATCTTCGAAATGAAGTTCGAAAACAGCAAACTCGCAACATCCAACAATTGAATTTAATGTAATCCACTAATCAACTTGAAGATGAGAGTGGAAATTATCGAAGTGAGTCATGAAAGCAAATAAAAGTGATTGACACTGATAATTGTTTTAATTTCTTGGGTTCATAGTAATTGTCCATTATTATAGTAACCACTAGGCAACAACAACAATTTGTTGTGGTCCGTCCTACGTAAATTTGAGTAACTTGACTGAAATCTGCTTAACTCTGTAGATGTTAACTTTTCATCCTCGTATGGAGTATCTGTCGTTATAACCTTTTTGTAATCTCTGTAGCTGCTGACCTCTGGAGATTGTTCCTTATATGTTTAATTAATAACGCTAGTAGTTCTTGCATTGAAGCTTATTTACCTTAATTTGATCCTGAGGAGAAGCAACTATTTTGCAGGTTTGTCAAAATACAGATTCTTTTATGTGCAAAATTGGCTTCATTTATTTGCGTAAATTGTCTGGAATGAGTTAAAGCTCTGTCGTATGCAAAAAAGTAGCTGTTAGAGGTTAAAACAAAGGACAAGGAGTAGGTGAACATCAGTTTAACCGATGGCATTTGTGACAATTCTGCTAAGAACTTTCTTACATTTTTTAACTTCGCATTGCAACTAATTTATCAGTGTAGTAACATTAGCGGACGAAAGTTACAGTGGCATCTCACGGGAGAGTATCGATTTCCACAAGTTCCGCGATATAAGTGCTAAGAGGTAATGCAGAGAAATATCCACTTTTTCATAAAATTCTGTAATCATGATCGTTCTCACAACAGTAATCGTTTTTCATCTTTTTCATTCCTATCTTTCATGAAGCTAATTTTATTTTTGTGATAATCTTGTGCACCATCAGACTGAATTGCAATCTGTTTTTAATTTTCTCATTCGTTTTAATGTCATTTTTACTAAATTCCCTTGTGGATGAAAAGTAGCTTTGTGCACTAAATTAGATGACATTACACACCTATACTTGCCATGTTTCGTCAGGCTTTTGATATCTCGAAGTGTTAACAGAATGAATTTTGCATCATGGGTACTTAAAATGATACGAGATAACAGATAGATAAGTTGCTGTTAAAAATGCGGATCCAATTGAGTACGCGTCCGCGTGTTTACGTTAGAAGTATGAATCAAGTATCAGAAAACCAGTTATCTTCGGTGTTTTGATAATAACAGATAAGTGCAAGTGAATATCGTACTTGTATCCGAAACACTGCGATAGGCGTATTTACACAGGAGACACACAAGTCTACACCAGGCGGACAAACATGTGTTGTGATCTCCATCTGTTTCTATGGCAACAGCCGAATGAATTTGGCTCTTGAGGTCTTGCTGCATGTTTTCCAGTCACTGTCTTCCCCACGGGTTTTATGCTCTGCAGCTCCCTCTGGTACCACAGAAGTTATTCCCTGATGTCTTCATACATGCCCTATTATCTTGCTCCTTCTTCTTTTCAATGATTTCCTCATACAATTGGCCTCGTCTCAGTTCTTTTCTAATCACTCCGCATAATTTTAAACATTCTTTTATACCTTCACATATCTAACACTTCAATTCTCTGCTTTTATCTTTACCACAGTTCGCATTTTATTTCCTTACGACCAAGTTGTACTCTCCCTCAGAAATTGTTTCCTCAAATTAAGGCCTGCTCGTGATACTAGTAGGCTTCTTTTAGCAAGACTATAAGTTTGACGCAAATCTCATTTCTGCAATTCCTAATTAATGTCACCTACCTTTGGTTTACTCTCAGTTCATGTTCCTTGCTCACTAAACTGTTCATTTCAACCAACAGGTCCCGTAATTCTTCGCTACCTTTTTTGGAGTACTCTTACAGAATTTGCATACTTCGTATTTTACCTGTAATATAATTAACGATATAATGTTGCCTAAGTCAACAATAGTATAACTATAGGTTATTAAAGCTGAACATATTCGTCACCATGGGTTGTCTACGATCCTTGTTTGACCATTTGACTAACATCCGAGCGTATGTGTCCCACGAGAGGTCATCAGAGAACGAGTTGGAATTAATTTGATTTTGTTGCATGTTACTGCTATGTATTAGTGGCCCACTGGCAAAGGGAAGCCTACTAATGCTTAGCAGAATTCTTACAATTGCAGGTTGCACATGTAGGTTACTCTGTCCTCAAGTTTTATGGCTAACCCTCGCCTCGGTATCGAATTAGTTAACACTTGCATGTGGGCAACCCAGTTGCAAGATTCACAAGGTGGACTGCTTTTGCAGATGCCCGGACACAGCGCGTCAACGACTTGCACCCACGAATTGACATTTGCCACATCGCAAACGAGGCCCATTCTGAGCGTCTGTAGTGTGTGTTACCAACTTGGACATATGCTTTGTCCACTGATATGTGTCTATTTTCAGTATGTCTTGTGGTTTTCCCGCAGTCGTCTTCTGAAACCCTGGAGGTAACTACGAATAATACTGTGTGTTATGTCCTACTCTTCCCCCAGCCCCCTTGTAAAATGAAACGGTGGGATATATTCTCTTCATATTGTTACTTAGGGCTGAAACATTAAATAAAATAACCATACATAAGCGTTTTTGAAATAAAATTGGCAGTAAAAAGATTAAACAAAATAATCTGTTTTTTTTTTTTCAATCTGCAGATCGCTGCTCTATAGCTCTGAACTGACAGTTCCTTTACTTTGTAATTACATTTCATCTGAAGATGGATAAAATTGCCTGAAACCGGTATTTTCGAAATAAAAAGCAAAGACCTGCAGACTGAAGCAAATATTCAGTGCTGAAGAGCTAAACTTGTATTATTATTATTATTATTGTTATTATTACTGTTTACTAACCCTACAACATGTGTTATTATGCTTTCAACCGGCGTTACTTGGGAATTAATTACTAAAGTTTATTAGTGGTAGACCACAACTCATTACCAGGTAAAGAAGCAAGCTGCAAGTATCTCGATACCGTCCAGCAGTGCTTGAGACACGTTATCTAGGAAGAACTAGTTGATCACTGTATCAAAGTTTGTTTGCCAGATATTATTATTCTAGTGAATTAACAAATTATGCAGTTTGAAATAAGAATAGCATCTAAAGCTTTCACTGGATCGGTTCCCCTTTGCATCCAACGTTTTTTCTGTGAATTTACTTTCTACTAGTGTATTCAGCTGTATCGTACTTCATCTGGATCTGGTAGGTGTTATTCAGGAAAACTCATCCTGTTTAATATGAGATACCATTAGCACCCTCCCTCCTACCATTAGCCTCGGACAGCCCATGCTCGGTCACCCTGAAATATATTCTGCTGGTTTTGAAGCTTCTCTGTTACCGACGGTTAAAATATTTCAATTTGTAGATAATATATGCCAACGTTTCAAGGCCGTTTCTCCAGGATACCTTCTATAATATAAATTATGGTGTGATAATATTTTGCGACTGGCTAGTACGAAATCTAATAGCGTTATTGGCTCGAACATCGAAAGTGAATGACCATCCGCTATAAGTATGTTCAAATGCACGATTTTGGGTCCAATCGACAATTTACAAGTGACGTAATATCATCGCATCATCCATGATCTTTGGAAGCTAGAACACGAGATAAACTTTTTCAGCATGTACACACATAGTTGTTGGAGCAAACATCACACCGATCACTGGTGGGAACTCAGTTAGATTGTGATGTGAACAGAATTGTGTTCTGGTGCGAAACTAACTAGATTGACCTACTTTCTTACTAGTATGTACTTCGGCAAAATATAGTAACTGTGTGTTATAACAAACAATTGCTGGTGTCTCCATCACCAATTAACGTTCTGTATGGAGGTAGCGCAAGTGGTACTTCATACTGTGCACCTGTTCCTGGAGGGTGAACTGCTGTTCCCGAGGACTAGAACTCCCGATCTTCTCATTGTTTATAAATTAACCGCCCTAAAGAAGTTTCTCGGATCAATTAATGTTTCTCTCTGGCAGCAAAAAGCGCGATGCTGAATAGAGACAACACTTACCAGAATATTTCCTTACTACACAGTTCACTGGACTAAGCAGCACTTCAAAGTATTTTTTCTCGGCTCGTCAAAATCCATCACCTACCTAAAAAGTAAAAGATCACATCTTAACAAAACATTCCAAGAAATTTAGCATCTGGATGCAATTACAATATTCGCTGACAGATTACGTTTGGTGACACCTTTAGTTCACCTTCAAGAAGGGCGGTCGTACTGCTTTCACGAGAACGCGTCAGTATTTCTTGCAGGGGCAGTGGCAGTCTGCCTGGACTAAACGAGATCCCGATCACAGCTATTTGTTAATTGTACTGCCACCTCTCAACATTCCATCAGTACAAAAGGTTAACAATTGCTCATCCTATGGTAGAGCTGCTGTGGTATGGAGCATCGATAAATTCTCTCTGGATTGCGTCACTTGGATCTCGTCACAAATATAGCAACATGCAATGGGTACTTCATTATCTCTATTTTCAATCCATCCGATGACATCGCTGGAATTATAACGAATTTACGTAACGTGTGGAATGAAGAGTGGGAAGAAGCACGAAGTCTGCAAGGCTGTGAGGACTGTAATTTCCAACCAAAAAGCGTGGTTTACGGATTAGTCATGGTGTAGACGATGTCTAACGTCATGGAAAATATAGCAGCCACATCAAAAGGAAATGCGCTAGAGATTTCGTAAATAGTTCATGCGAGCCAACATCAGTCTTGAAGGATTTTCTAAGAGGTTGATTCGTACGCATATTAACACAAATAGCAGATTCTGTGTTGTCTGCATGCAATATCAAAAATTAGTGTAACATCAGCTGTATTTGTAATGTACTGTGTGTAGCGGTGCGCCCAGCAAACGCCAATAAAATAGAATAAAATGCCTCGTTTGCTTTATGGGTTTTTGTGACTGAAAGACTGAGATTAACATGACTGGTTAGAATTAAATATGGAAAAACCTACAATTGCCTGACTGTAACAATTTATGACTACACGAAAGAGAATGGTCACATACGCTCAGTCACAGAGGATGTATCTCACAGACTCTAGTTCATTGACATGATACTGGGAAAATGTAATCAATATGTAGGGAAGCAGCCTACTCACGCCGTAATAAATTCATATCAGTTTTTCCATTGAGTGCCAGCCAGTCTGCTGTAAGTAGCTCTGACGTCATAAATGTTGCGCAATACTTTAAAAATCAAGTAAATAACCTGAAACGTTTCTAGCATGTCAGGAGTAATACTAAATCAACATGTGTTGAATGTCAGTTCAATAACTTTAACCATTTTCGAAATTTGGATGTTTTTCTGTAAAAATCATTGGCGCAACAGAAAAGAGCTAGAGACTTAAAAATTTATATTTAGATTCCATTTTCATAATAATTTAGTAGAAACAGTGTTCTGGATCTCACAAATTAAAATTTTTGTTGAAATTCATAATTTTCTGGTTTTTGTCTTAAAAATTAAGGAAGCAAGATAGATTAAGTAGGCGAATAAATAAGGCTAGGATGTTTAAATTTAAGTAGAAGGAAGATCCGCTATAATCATAAAGATGTGAGAAGTTTCAATTGAATAACTATAAAACTATAGCGATAGCGTATCTCCAAAGGGCAAGTTCAGAGCTCGTCTACTGTGTTTAGTGTAATTAAATTAATTCTCTTGTCCAAAATATTTGACTTAGCCACGCCAGATTTTTATTATGATTACTTTCCGTGTGTGTTGAATGCACATTTAAATTGAGAGCTTCATCGGCCATCAGCAAAGGAAGCGATGATTTATTCAATAACTTAAAGTGGTGTATTACTAGCCCAGCGGCTAGTCGGGAGAGCCGATTTGATCAGGCGTTCCCTTAGCCGTCCGCACCGCGGCTTTATATATAAGAACGCTGTGCGAGGAAAAAAGGCCCCAGTTCTCTCCAGACACTGAATGGCACACCATCTGTGTCGGGAGTCGCGTCGCGTCGGTATCATTGCTATAAACAGCCTCGGATGCCGTATTAAGTTACGCGTAACCATGAAATCATTTTCAAGTGAAGTATTAATTCTGGGATGACTTTAATGATCTATCTTTAGTTTGCGTATGTCGTATTTTCACGTGCCGCCGCGGGACAGACATTCTACCATTATTTAGTGTGGCGTTTGATGAACCTAATCATCAAATGATGGCGAGCATTCACTTAAACATTTAATTTGAACAGTTATAGTTGTATCAGCGCATTAGAATCTGAACGGCTCTGTTAGTCAGATTGTGTGGATTCTTTTTTTTTTGATCTGTGACTTTCAGAATAAAGCGAACGTTTTTACAGGATCGTTTTTGATTATGAATCCCAGACAATCTCCTAATTCCTCAGAGCTATAAGCTGTAGCTATAAGTGTATTTCTCAGATGAAGTGGGCACTATAGTCTGGGAGACGAGTCTTTGGTATTGACAGCTCGGTAGCGTCTTTCCATTGCCTAGCGACCGCAGGCAGGCAGCCAATGACGGCCTGACTTTGAGCGGGTAGCAAGGGCCACGTTGCCGCTCTGAAACCCGGTCGCGCGCGCTTATGGAACTTACCAGTGTCTCGCGTGCAGGCGGTGCGGTCGTTCGTCGTTTGTCTGAAGTTGAATTCGCAGTTTATTTCGTTTTTGTTGTTTTTAGTGTTTCTTTGTCAATGTCTAGTGCGGTGGGTAGTACCAGCCCAACACAAGAAGTGAAACGGAGGAAGAAAAGTGTG
Source organism: Schistocerca nitens (assembly GCF_023898315.1). Taxonomy (NCBI): domain Eukaryota; kingdom Metazoa; phylum Arthropoda; class Insecta; order Orthoptera; family Acrididae; genus Schistocerca; species Schistocerca nitens. The sequence goes on along the minus strand of NC_064617.1, from coordinate 921,890,433 downwards.
CTACACACCCAGGCCCGTGAATTCGTTTGCTCTGTGAGGGATTACTTTGAGAAAGAAAAGGACAAAGGTGGGCCCTTAATTCCTGTTGTTCTGGTTGTGAAGAGAACTGCAGCAGCATTGAAAATAAGTAAGAACACTGTTGTAAAGATAGGGAAAGAGCAGTATAGTGTAGATTGTGACGAGAGTGGCACAACAAAGCTGCACACACCAGGAAAGAAGCGACCGAGAAATAAGCAGGTTGTGCTTTGGTCGATTTTCAGAAAGACGCTATTCGTCGTCATATATACAGCTATTATAAGAGAAGGGAACATCCCACTCTATCTAAATTACAGGTGTCGCTTCAGAAAGACGATCTTTTTAAAGGGAGCAAATTTTCATTGCGTACAGTGTTGAAAGACATAGGCTTCAGCTATTCACTGTTTAACGGACGCAAAATATTAATGGAAAGGACAGATGTAGTTGCATGGCGGTGCAGATTTCTGCGCAGATCATGGGTGTGGAATTCGAAAGTATAGTGTGGTTAGATGAAACTTGGGTCAATGCCAGCCATTCTTTACGTAGAGGCTGGAATGATGGAACGCCCGAGGGGACAATGGCAGTGCCTGTTGGCAAAGGAGGGCGTATTATTGTCTTACATGCAGGAACATCGAAAGGTTTTGTGCCAAACTGCTTTAAAATGTTTCGGTCAAAAAAGACGGGAGATTACCATGAAGAAATGAACAGTGTAGTATTTCAAGAATGGTTCGAGACATCGCTTATGACGAATCTGACAAGTCAATCAGTGATTGTTATGGACAATGCGCCTTATCATTCCGTTGTTCACGATAAGGCACCAACCTTGGCAACAAAAAAAGACGATATCATTCAGTGGTTGAAACGGCGAAAAGTAGATTTCAGAGAAGATTTAAGGAAGGCGGAACTGCTCGAAATTGTGGCACAAAAGAAACCCCAATTTCTAACATATGTAATTGACGAGATTGCTAAAAGGCACGGGCATGAAATCGTTCGGCTTCCTCCATACCACTGTCACTTCAATGCAATTGAAAAAGTGTGGGCACAGATAAAAAATTACATAGCTGCAAACAATAAAAAATTCACGATCTCTGAAGTGGAAACTCTCCTTCCAGCAGCTATCAATAAAGTGACAAGCGAGACGTGGGCTAAAATTGTAAACAGCACTGCAAGTGCCATCAGAGAGGCGGCCAAAACCGAAGGGGTTGTGGAAGAATGCATCGAAAATTTAATTATACATCTGGGAGAGAGCAGTGATAGTTCGAGTAGTGCTGAGGAAGACAATGTCAAATCAGATTCTGACAGTGATGTGAGTGGTGTTTTTCCATTACAGTAACTACAACGTATTCAGGAATGTAAGGAGGGAGTTTGCTATCGATCTACAACCAGATCATCATATTGTGAGTACTTTCTTCAGATTATAACTCTTAATACACTGACCAATTATTCTGTAGCTTGTAGTAGAACAAATTAATAATGCTAATACTTAACAATGGTAACCAAAACTGCTAATGTTCAGCAACTTGCGAAAATAGTTTTCATTTCAGTTGTGAAGTTTAACAAATAACTTTATTATGTTTCAGCATCTTAGATACTTGTACTAAATAGCTCTTATCAGTTTTCGAGTTAATATATTTCAAGCATCAACTTTAAATAAATTCACGCGTACCAATACGACTTGTATTTTGTCTCGCTTTTATTTCTGCTGCTAGAGAATGCGTGTAGCAGACAGGGCGCCGCGTGCTGTGAGCCACGTTCGGCAACGGCGCCGTCTGCCCGCCGGAACTGTCGGTACCAGCACTCGTCTCACGGACTATAGGAATTCTAATTACAGGCTTCACGTTTTGCTAATCATTTTCTGGTTGCCAATGTTGTAATTAGAGAGCCAGTGTTGACTAGGCGCAAATTGAGACGCGTATAACACGTGTGAAGTGACACGACACTACAGCGCGACATGCACGTGCCGCACGAGTCGCGTGGGTCCAGCGCATATTGCGACGGGTACACCATACCTCGCACGCACCGACTGGCGACGCCCTGTGCTGGCAGAACCGAAGCGCGCGCAACCATTTACCTTTCTCAAACGATTTTACAGAAACTATTCACTGAAAATATATGATTTTTGCCTTAATTGTAGCGTTATATGTCAGCTTCGTAACGAAGTGCCCATGAACTCGCTAATGACCATTCTTATTGTGATGTACACATTTTAGTAAGACACTACGCAAAACTCAAAAAGTTTGCAACGAAAATTAGGAGTCACTATGATTTTGCGTTTGGTGCGTATTACACCATATGTTGCTGCGTATGAAATTTAGCTAACATGCTGAATTTTTGTTTAGATTTGGGAGGAGGTCTCTATCTGCCTCAGATCTCGAGAAAATTGAACCCATGTAGCGCGCTCACTTCCGATCTCACGCCCGCGAGAATGAAATACTCGCAACATCTCTCATATCTCCTAAGCCGCTCGAGACATCGAAACGAAAGTTTGGCGAACGATAGTACACCAGGAGGAGAGTGTTTTGTCAATTCTTAACCACACGGAACTTTCTTATCTATGGCGATGTATCAGTACTTATACTTCCCTTTTTATTTATTTCACTCCAGTGACTGTAATTTTTTTAAGATTTATCGACAGCTAGCGAAACAAGAGCTTCCTAGTATGAAAATAAACATGAAATTTCTTCTTTTATGTTACTGCAAGCCGACACTATGAGGTTTTTCGTAACCTATTGAGCTCTGTGATTGCCAATTAGTTGTTTAATGAGGCAATCCGTTTCGGAATTCTGTCTCAATAGATGCTGTGAGATGAGTTTGGCAAATTACACTGTGACAAAGGAAACCAGTCACAAAGAGAAATGTGGCCGCTACTCACATACGGTGATGCTTCTTCGAATGAGAAAAGATTAACAACTCACACAAAAATAGATTGCCAATTCCGTTGGAATTCTGGTGGAATCCACGAAACCCATTGTATTTTTAACACTGAGCGGCTGGAGTGGAAACTTACCAAAGGATTTTATTCCTTCTCTTGATCTGAGCAGTATTAAAATAATGACGAGCGTTCCTTCAGGCGGAATGATAGACGCATTCCAGGTACTGGTTACTCACCTACGGCTTGCCAAACTGACAATGTGTGATCGCGAATAAAATAGTTGTTATAGAGAAAAATAAACAACTGATCTGTCGCACAACACAATGGTCAGTGTGCTGTCAGCAACGGGGGATAATGCGCGCGACAGGAATGCACAAGCTAGCCATGTGTGCCTTGTGAGTTGGAGTTCGAAAAACATTGTCGTGAGAGTAGATCTGCCTTTGTCAGCAGTACATTTCAACAAATTAAATATATCTAATCAAAACACTCTTACAGGATATTCCTACTTTCGTAATAATACCGACCATTTCCTTCATTTGTTTAGCCTGTTGTATAATTAGTTTATTAATGCTGATAATGCGCATGCAACAATTGAAATGCTTTTTCTCATCACGGCGAAACAATTAAAACATTGTTATTTGTGACTGCTTTTCGACTGTTTCTAGTTTGCAGTGAAAATGTGATGTTCACATGCATGTAGTACAGTGCGTCGTATTACATTATTACATCCATATCACAGTCATCACAGTGAGACTTATATACTTCAGATCTTGGACGCTTTTTACCAGGAGCACAAAGGGATCACACCTGTGGAGATTATCCCTTTCTAAATTTTTGTAACAGATTGTACAGATACGCTAGCTTACTCGGCAGCGAGAATATAACCTTGCTTTACTTTCCTGCCTTGATTCTTAATCACATGATTTTATAATATTCCTTGCTTCCTGCCGGCCAGGGTGGCCGAGCGGTTCTAGAACGGTCTGGAACCGCGCGACCGCTACGGTCGCAGGTTCGAATCCTGCCTCGGGCATGGATGTGTGTGATGTCCTTAGGTTGGTTAGGTTTAAGTAGTTCTAAGTTCTAGGGGACTGATGACCTTAGACGTTAAGTCCCATAGTGCTCAGAGCCATTTTTGAACCATGCTTCCTTATTCACTACCCTCTGTCCCTTCTTGCGATCTGAAAACATCGCGGAGGCATATGGTGCGATTCCAGCGGCCAATGGCTCATCAGTTACTGTAGTATACATTTTTCTTGACAGAAGAAAAACAAAATAAAACTATGCAGATATAAATAACAGATAAGGATAACGTGCTAACGAAGAAAGCTGGAGCATTTAAATGGCAAAAAACGAAACACTACCCAAAGGCAATAAAATTCAGTACACAGTAAGGCAAAAATTTATCGTATTGACAATACTACCACTGCTGATATGCGCCGTACCGATGTGAGCATATGGCCGGGCTACTTTTCCGCTCCCCGCGTCAAATTTCCCACGGTGCTAGCGAGGCAAGCGCGACGCGCGGCGCGAGAAACTGTGCTTCAACCACAACATCGCGCGACCTGGCGCAGGCGCGTGTCGCGTCCCAGTCGCGTCGCGTCGCAATTTGCGCGGTCCAATTTGAACCTGTGATGTTACAAAAACGCGCGCTGCGCTGCGTCGCGCCACACGCGGTATACGCGTCTCAATTTGCGCCTAGCCTCTCGAGTTACGCGTAACCATGAAATCATTTTCAAGTGAAGTGTTAATTCTGGGATGACTTTAATGATCTATCTTCAGTTTGCGTATGTCGTATTTTCACGTGCCGCCGCGGGACAGACATTCTATCATTATTTAGCGTGGCGTTTGATGAACCTAATCATCAAATGATGGCGAGCATTCACTTAAACATTTAATTTGAACAGTTATAGTTGTATCAGCGCATTAGACTCTGAACGGCTCTGTTAGTCAGATTGTGTGGATTCTTTTTTTTGATCTGTGACTTTCAGAATATAGCGAACGTTTTTACAGGATCGTTTTTGATTATGAATCCCAGACAATCTCCTAATTCCTCAGAGCTATAAGCTGTAGCTATAAGTGTATTTCTCAGATGAAGTGGGCACTAGGAATTCTAATTACAGGCTTCACGTTTTGCTAATCACTTTCTGGTTGCCAATGTTGTAGTTAGAGAACCAGCGTTGAGAACGGCAAAAGACAGCATAAATAATAGGAACATTTTAAAAAACATAATTTCACCAGCAGCCCCACATATGGTTAAACGGCAGGGAAATGCATCTTTTCTACATTACAAACCAAACATTTTATATAAAATAAATTCCACCCGCCGCCCCACAAGTGGTGCATCGGCCGGGAAAAACAAACAAAACTTAAATAACAACATTAATTTCCACCCGCCGCCCCAAAAATTGACAAAACATTCAAATAACACTTAAGTGTAAAGTACTAACTGCAGAACGTATACAGAGAAGGCCAGCAGAAATGGTCTTACTTTTGCTTGAACCATGGGACAGCCTCACGAAGATATTGGAAAACCTTAACATTTAGCATGCGGCTGACATAATATTAAGGCTCTTGCGGGAAATGGGAATGTGCGACGGACGTAAATTACATCGCACGAGTTGTGTGATCCTCTGCGGTGTCGAACGTAATTTACGGCTCCCGCAAACGTCTGCCAGGTGTGCAGGTTCCGTAGTTTACGCTAGATGGTAGTAGTAATCAGAATAATCGCTGGAGCTCATCCAAGATCATCCTGCAGACACTTATTTAAACAGCTAGAGATCTTCACTGTGGCCTCACAATATATACATTCACTTATGAAATTTGTTATTAACAATCCGAGCGAACTCAAAAGTAATAGCAGTGTACATGTCTACAACACTGGGAGGAAGGATGATATCCACTATTCAAGGTTAAATCTAACTTTGGCTCAGAAGGGTGTAAATTATGCTGCCACAAAAGTCTTTGGTCACTTACCTAATAGCATCAAAAGTCTGACAGATAGCCATATAGCATTTAAAAGTAAATTAAAAGAATTTCTTAATGGAAACTCCTTCTACTCATTGGATGAGTATTTGGATATGGTTAGTGGGTAATTTCCCCAACCCCCCCCCCCAAAAAAAAATAAAAAGATAAAAAAATAAAAATAAAAATATTAAGTGTCATGTAATATTTTGTGTAATGTAATATCTTGTATAGACACCTTTTATTGACCTGACACGTTCCACATCATTACGAAGTGTCGTATTCATGATATATGGAACAAGTAGTAATCTAATCTAGTCGTTTTTGAAACCTTTTTTTATCGTCTCTGTTTCGTAGGTTTTACGTGACGTTCAAATTCCCTCTGTCCCGCGCGTTTTGTATGCTTTTGTGTTGATTTTGTGTTCAGAATGCGCAATGGAGAGGAGAAACGTCTGGAACAAATGATTCACAAAGCCTGCAGATGGTGGGGACGAAATATTTGATGACGCTTCGGATTACACGTTTATCGTATTATTTTTTGCAGACTGTGTTGCTATGAAGGATTTGCCTGCAACTTAATCAGAAAATCAATCTAAGCATAAGATTCCGGTGAATGTAACGTTGGAGTATGTTTGCCTCCATTTTCAATTTATACCAGACTATACTCCACTATGAAAGCTAAATTTTTCTTTGTTTATGTGTGTTTCTTTAGATTTAAATGGGGTGTAAAAAGAATTTAAATAGAAAGCTCACATGTTTGTTTTTATGGTATCTACTCGTATTTGAAAACCAGAATTCCTTTTCAGTTTTTTTCTGCGATAATTACTGATTATACCCATGTTGTTAAGAAGAATGATGCACTGTTCCGTAAGGCACACATCGGTATCATTCTTCTTAACAACAGAGGCACCGCAGTATTGCATTTATCTGCCAATATCAGGCAGCGACTTTCAATTAAAATGTCCTCCCCTCTTCGGGAATTACATAATGTGTGTACGAGTATAGCCTGTGATGCAGGAACGACAACATACAGACTGGCCGGGAGGGGTGCACGGATGTCCAAAGCAGAAACGGAAAATCCGGGATCGAGTCCCGGTCCGGCACAATTTTCACTATCGTCATTCATTTACACGTCTGATGGTTTTTCGTATTCGCAACTGCGAGTACGTTTCATGTAACTGCTGTTAAATTGAGGTTTCATCTGTGGTTTCAGATCTAGCAATACCAATCTCAAAATACGTCTGTTTAAAGAAGGAAGTCCAAAAAACGTAAAACTGTTTTGTAGTTCCAACTAAATATTTGTACACACGAGTTATAACTTCCAGAAAAACTAGGTATTTTTGTCAGTCCACAGATAATGGCAGTTACGAATATGACCAGCTCTATAAATTTTAGCTGTTAGACACTTGAAGACAGACGTTAACTATACAGTAGCAATCAACTTCTAGTTTTTCAGGAATCAGTGTTATGTGCGAAATGAAGACTTTTTTATAGCCTTCTAGACATAGCTCTAGTAGAGACAGTAGGAAAAAGATTAAAATAATTACAATATGAACAGAGCATTTAACCAATCACTCTTCTCGCTCTCCATGAAAGAGGAATTAACACTTCTACACAGTAAAACTGGAAGTACCCTATTCTCTGCACTTAACTGGTCTGAAGGCTATGTTAGTGAATATAGACAAAAAAAACGAACAGTAATACTGTAGCCAATGAACATCTGTATTTTTAATGGCTCTTTAACACTACCTTATCTACTTGCTTATAGCCTGCTGCTTTACTCGCTTAGGCTGTAAGCTCTGCTCAGATTTTTTTTTTTTGTTTTTCCATTCATCGAATTTTTATTTTGGTCACAAATTACAACAACTAAGCTTTTCACTCTAACGACGGCCATAGAATCATGGTCTTTCCGAATGTGCTTCTGATCAACAAAATATTCCGTTAGCCTGAGTCCAAGATTGTTATTATTCATGGATTTTGCGTTCCTAAGGTGATATTTCCTTAGAGACTCTCATCCCTTTGTATCTAACTGAGAAGGGAAGTCCAGTTATCACAGATTTATCTTCAACAAATGTTTACTATGACGAAATATTTAATTAAAAATTTTCATTCCCCTTTCACCCCCATATTTGTGGAATATCCAAAGCTCTCTTCCGAAACGACGCTTACAGTATAAGATCAACAACTTTTGCAATTCAAGTTTCTATCCTTATGGTTTGGACTGAGTGATGACGAGTCATTGAGTCAGTCAGTAAGGCCACTGCCTTTTATATGCTGAGGTCGTTACTGCAGTATCTGTTTTGTAGTCAGTTGCCTTAATATATAGAGTAACGGCGACAAACTTAGTTACATAAATTACGAAGGGAAATATACAAAAGAAATTCCAGTCAGATTTTGATACCCCTTTATTATGTAAATATCGCTACATGTTGTTTGCTGTTAGTTCGCCAGCCTGCTCACTATGTGTAGACTGCATGACACAGGGATTCAGACCGTCCCCCATTTCAGAGGCGCCATGGTTTTCCTTTGAGCCAGCGAGCTGCATCACGGCGTGCGGCTGCTCCATTGGCGATGACGTCACGGCGCCACTGTGCGGCTGCGACCAGCGACTCGTCCTCCAGGGCGACGGCTGCCTGCTGCACCTGATGAAGGTCACAAGGATAAGGTGAAAGCTTAGTGCGGCAAGAGTACAACGGAAAAGGAGGGATGAAATACTTTATCTCAATAAAAAATTGTATGATGTCCATGTGTCAATGACCGCATTTATTTATTCGTATTACTGATGGAATGTTGCATGACATATAAACATAAAACTGAGGTAAACAAGTAATTATTTCTCTTTAGAAACCAGCGTAGACCCCCTCGCCTGGTGCTGTGACACCTATATCCTCTACAGTTAAATTTATTCACTCTCCTGAACATGTAATTACAATGCTATCAAAACATGTATGAGTATGATGTATGCTTATAGAAATTCATGATTATATCTTCAGATTAACTAGCATTTAGGTAACAGCAATAATATTTTTACTTTATTATAATGATGTGAAATGCAATGATGTCTTTTAATGTTTTACTTGCAGCATAGACAGACATGATCTATCCATAAAACTGTCTAGTTTAATGTTTCTGACTCTTATAGGACCAATTTGTTTGCCTTCCTCTCTCCCACACCCATGTGTGTGCGTGTGTGTGTGTGTGTGTGTGTGTGTGTGACGTTAGTGATGTCGTCATTATGTACAGCTCGCAAATGCTCTCTCTCCCAACCATAAGGAACACATGAGCAGTACAATCCCCTCCCGCCACTCACCTTCTCCAGCAGTTGGTCGTCGCGCATCTCCAGTATGGCCTGCCTCAGCAACTTCCTGGCCGCCTGCTTCTCACCTGGCCTGCAGGCACAAAAAGTGATATCAGACATGGGTCGAGCAGAACAACGTTTTGGAATTCAGTGTCATGTCGGTATCAGAATCAAGATACATGAATTAACGACCCTAATAGACTATACTGTGGAAATAATCGAATGGGATTTTGTTGGATGAATCACATGAGCATATGCATACTGTCGTTTAGGTGAAACGAAATTCGGCTATAGTGCGATGGATAAATGCTGATGTACAACATGGGGAAACTGGGGTGCTCCATGATGCTGAGAGACAGATGTTTATCTATAGTCATCCACTGGCAGTATTGGTTTAAACTGGGCATTATATAACCACCAAGTGACTGTGCATATAACCCCTTTACTTTCCGATAGTTATATGACATTTAAATTTTCAGCTATTTTAACTGCTTTGTTCTAAATGGAGTCATTTTTTTGAAGGAGGAAATTCAGTTCTGTTACTCCATCAGGCTAATGGGCATTCTGTTCTAAATGTGGTGGCTTCTGTTCCTAGCCAAAATTTGGGCAACAGGAGTTGTGTGGGAGTGCGGAAATAAACGACTTACTGTTTGTCAAACACTTCCAAGCTGAAATGTAATAGATGTTTCAGTGTAACAATTTCTGTATTACAGAACTTACCTGCATTTTTTGATGATAGTTTTACTAATATTATTGTACATTTATAAGAAAACTTTATTATAATTATTTATTTCATATCACTTTGCATATCGCTCCTTGATCAGACGTTTCAATGCAACATAACATTATACTTATGCCTCTCACTCCATGCAACTTTGCGATCAATTCGAAACTGCACATGCCAGAGACAGGATGATTAATGGGCAACTTCAGTGGCGGATCATTCGTGAGTGCAAATACTAGTGACATGATACTCTACTCGAGTGAAGTTTCTAATGTGGCTGGATGTTGAACAACTTGGAAATCTTTCTACGTTGAAACATATAGACAGAAGCCATGCAGGCAGATGGGCTAGCAACAAGAGTTAATTAGATTCCCTGTAAAGTCAAGAGAAGCGCACACCCCTTATTTGGTCATCAAAGTTCATCTCACATTACCATTACTCACTAGAATTTTTTGTTATTATGATACAGCGCTGATGCTGTCTCTCTGGAGAAAGACGCAGAGAAACCGGTGAGGAAGAAGACGCCTGCACCCACCTGGAGAGGAGATTTGCGCCACGGCTGAGGAACTGGAGAGCGGCTGGAAGGGTGTGTCGGCGCTGCAGCAGCCCCTCCAGCAGCCACTGGAGGTGCTCTCTCCGGAAGCCGCCCTTGGCTCCAGTGGCGGTCAGCTCCAGCAGCCTGCACAAAGGGGGCACTTTACACTCACAGTCTCGCACTTGAGGATACACGATTCCTTACAGGTCTACACTTTGTAACTCTTCAAGTACAGTTCGGATACGACCTCTTCATAATAATCTTCATTAGTTTGCTCCAGATGTTCATGATATCCAAACTGAGAAACAACAGTAAAGGAAATAGTCCAAGATCAAAACGTGAATGCGAAAAAAATGCATGCAGTTAATATTTTAACTCCAACTGAAGAACGAGAAGTTTTTTAAGTCGTTAGCTTATGACCCATTTAAACTTGTAGCGCATGTTGCTGGAAGCTGGAACTGGGTTGGAAGATAAATGAGTAGCACCTCACCGTCACACAGATAATGGTATGACATTGTACCTACCGTAGCCCGTCGACTAACTGTGAGCAGGTGGCGCCGAGCACGATGTCGTTCAGCTCAGAGACGATGTCGGTAGCCTGATACAGATCCATGAGGAAATTGTACGCGTTTTCCCCACCTTGCTGTGCACCGTAGCAGTAGACGACTCGTTTCAAGTCTGGTCCCACCCTGCAAAAATGTAGGATGGTTGAAGCTACAACTTGAATTTCTTGATGCAGTACTGCTCAAATTCTAATAAGGATCTCCGTTAGGAATTTTTTTTTTAACAGTAGCAGTGTAAGTTTGGTAAATGTGTGATCTATCGTACGATGATATAACTTACAGGTTATGGAAGAACGAATTTCGGTACTCATGTTGGAGGTCCTGTCTAGCACATATCATGTGCGAGAGGCATTCAATACGTCACGCAACACAATTTTTTTCTCGGACAGTTTCGGTTGAAAAACTGCGGAATTTGTTGTGAGACATTGTGGGATATTCCCACTTCAGCCCCTATAGTTTCATGAAGTTCCGATAGGTCGCAGCACTATATGCGCCCTTCAAAATGGCGTCTGTAATGGAGATGCACTCCAAGCAGAGAGTTGTCTTTAAGTTTCTACAGCATCGCAGATACTCATAGGTGCTCGGAGAATGCCCACGATCTGGCAGTGAACAAAAGCATGTCGAGGCCTCTGTCATCATTGCAACAAAATGGTGTCATCCTGTCCGATCTCCCGCATGCCGGCCGGCCGTAGAGGGCTGTGACTTTTGTAATGTTGGAACGAGCAGACACTCTTACTTGAGGTGATCGATGGATCACAATCAAACACCTCCGTGACAATGCAAAGCCTTACACAAATCTACATACCCGAGAGGAACTTACAAAACTTCATTGGACTGTTCTTCCATCCACTCCGGATTACGCATTGTCTGACTTCCAATTGTTTGGCCTCCACAGGAAGTATTACATTGGTGATGGGGAGGCTAGTGATGCAGCAACAAGTTGGCTCTGACATCAACCAGTAGAGTGGTAATATATGGGCGTACTGGCTCTCCCAATAAGGTGGTGTATGGCTATCGCATGGAGCAGAGATAATAGAGTAAAATCGGGTTTTGTAGCAAAAAGAGTGGAGAATGATGTGTGATATATGGAATCCTGAATAAAGCCAATCAGTTTTTCAGAAAAATTGTGTTGCATTACTGAACTCCTCTCGTATAATTGTTGTTGAAAGTCTTATTTTAAGCTGGTCCTGTAACTGTACCACTTCTGATGCTCTATTCTATGGTGTATAAATCATTCTCCAGAGACGTCTGAGTAGCGATATCTTGTAGCGTATGGAGTCCTTTACAGCAGATTCCTACTATTGTACAGTAAAGTAAAATACATGTATCTATTGAAAGGTAAATACCGCTTTTCGTTGATGGGTAAGTGACATCTGAGGGCTCTATGACAGGTTCTTTCTCGCTCTGAGTTAGATTGCTTACGGTTTATAACACTGGTTATTTATTGATTTTACAATTAAAAAATGCTTATGACAACAGTGATAAGTACTTATTTCTGATTTTTAAAAAAGTTTAAAATTTGTATTACTGTTGAAGGCTAGAAAATAAGGGAGTGCTGTTTACAGTGCAAACTGTCTTATTGGAAAAGGTTGCCTTATACGTGACTGACGATGGATGTACTGAAAGAATGGATTTCGGTATGAAATAGAGCATTTAAAATTATGCATGCTTTATTGTAGCCAAATGTAGGTGACTTTTTCAAAGACTGTGATTTTCTTTCATTCTAATTCAATTACATGAAGATCAGGACATAAGTTTTAAAATTATGTTTAGTTCAAATTGTACATTGAATTTGCAGGTCGAGATGGTACTTTGTTGAGAGAGATCTCTATCACCGCCCTCCGCCACACACCGTTAGTTTGCTTGCGGAGTATAAATGTAGATGTAGATGTAGATGAGATAAGTTCTGATACTAGCCAAGATCGGCGGCTTGAGTGGCCGAGCGGTTCTAGGCGCACAGTCTGGAACCGCGCGTCCGCTACGGTCGCAGGTTCGAATCCAGCTTCGGGCATGGATGTGTGTGATGTCCTTAGGTTAGTTAGGTTTAAGTAGTTCTAAGCTCTAGGGGACTGATGACCTCAGATGTTAAGTCCCATAGTGCTCAGAGCCATTTTGAACTAGTCAAGATCGTCGGCAGTCAATGTGTTACACAAATGGACAAAGAACTTCGAGCGGGTCACTTACTGGTTGCTGGAGTTGCCAGGTGCAGCCATGAAGTGTTGCAACTGCTCGTACATGGAGTTGAGACACGACGGTTCACCATAGTTGCACGCGATGCTGACAATGACGGCCCGCAGAATGCGAGTCGTGTGGTCCTCTCCAGGTTGCTCGTGGTAGCGCAGCAGGATCGCCATGTGATGGATCAGGGACAGTGCAAACTCCTACCAGTTTTTATTACAAATAGATGAAAACTAATGGAGACGCTTGAAGTACAAGGAAAAACAATGCATAAGGAACTGTAGCTATAGGCTGAACAAAAATTATTTCATGAAGCCAGATTTAATAATACACCAGTAAGTGCAAAGAGAGTACAGTATTTCAAAGGTTAGTGGTGCCACGTTGTGAGGCCTCACCTTGAAGTTCTCCGCCGCGTCTTCGTCGATAAGAAGCTCGAGATTCCGCAGGACTCCCGGTACGGCCCTCCACGGGATGTAGCCGTACTCGAAGCGCAGGTAGGAGGCGAGCTGCAGAGCTGTGCCTGCAGGCAGCAGCTGTGCCGCACCTGCCAGGCTGGCGGCGTCGTCCAGCAGCTGCGCACGCGCCACAGCTGGCACCACCAGGGGGTCCCGCAGCAGCTGCGCCGTCACCAGCGCCCAGTTCTGCTCGTCGTAGTTGACCCGGTAGTAGCCTGCACACAACACGCACTGGTGCACTCCATCACGCAAGAGCAGTCAGCTGCAGTCCAAAAAACGTTAGTATTTAGCATGCATACTTTTCAATTAGTTGTATTAATAGCACCCGTGGTAGTACTTTTGTGTTGTTGCACTTGTTGTTATTGGTCTTATTTTTCTTGTTGTAGTTGTTTTGTAGGCAAGTAATATGGTCCAACATGTCGAAAATTTTCTTCTTTTTCAAACGATGTAAAGTGTGAAGGGCAACAATACTGCAATGAGGTTTTTCTTTATTGATTCATTTATTGCATATCGGAAGACCTGTTGCCTATTTTAAAAAGTAGGTTGTACATTTTACAATTTTACATGTTAATACATTGTTCCATATTTTCTAACTTTTTTCCTCAAGCAATAAAACAAGTGTAACAATAATGAAAAAAGGAATATAAAATGAGGGAAAGAAAACAAGAAAGAATTACAAATTTAAGAAGAAGCTAATATATGATCGGAGAGGTTTTTAATACAAGAAAGCGTCCCACTACCTGGCTGTTCCAGATGTGGGAGGGCATCGGAACAACTTTGAGCCACTTCTTGATGTAATAATTTACCAACAGCCGTATGATTTGTAGAAGTTTATTTTATTTTATGAACTTCTATGTGCTACAAGTTTAGGCATTACACTGATGCCGTCTTCAGGACCCACTCGTCATAGTAATGTCGAAACTGGAAGCACATAGAAGTTTGTCAAACAAAATAAACTTCTACAAATCATACTGCTGTTGGTAAATTATTACATCAAGAAGTTCATCCCAGCCATCGTCCCACGATCCATAATGGATCAACGAAGATAAGAACTTTGAGCCAGTCCAAAATGGTGAAGTAATTACGTAAATCTAAGTACAAAGATATTAATACGTTATTTACAGTTTTTCAATAAATGTAATAAATTAGTATACATTTCTCATATTAACTGTGGTGTCTTGAGGTTTTTGTTTTGGCTGGTGGTGATTTCATGACGTTTTAGATGTGTTTTCCTTACCATAACATTGGCACATATATCAAAAGAAACAGTGTGCATGTACCAGGATTGCTGCTACAATATGCTTGGTGACTAAAAGGATATTGTAATGATACAGCAGTGGTTTTATAAGTCTGGTAAAAAAAGGAAGGAAAAAAGTTTGTTTCGTAAACAACTCATCTTTCTTCTCGACATAGTCTCTGTTTCGGAGATATACTGGATAAAGTATCCAGTGATCCTCCAACTGTTCATCCCATCGAAAAACAGGGTTTCTCAAACTCTGCAAAATATTCGTTGACTGCAACTATCACTTGCTCATTTGATGAAAACTTCTTCCCAGAATGGCCAAGTTTCAAGCTTTCGAATAGGAAGAAGTTACTAGGGTACGTCTGGTGAATAGTGTGGATGAGAAACTGAGTAAAAGCCCAATTCATTCAACTTCGTCACTGTTATTGCTGATTTGTGGGATGGTGCATTAGCCTGATGAAAGAGCGCTTTTTGCTTGCGAAATTGGTCTCTTCGCAGCCAATGCAAGTTTCAGACGATCCATCAATGAAGCATCATTGGGTGCAGATACGTTTTTCAGTGAGGATTTTTCCTATAAATCCCCCCCTCCCCCCCCCCCCCCCCAAAAAAAAAAAAAAAGCAGTGGCCATCCTACCAGCTGCTCTTTGCCTTCTTTGGCGCACTTTCACTTGCCTTTGGAAGTTGTTTTCACTGCCGTTTTGACTCTGGTGTGCTATGATTAATGGTCACAAAACTGTGTAAAACGTCTTGAGGATAGCGATTAAACAACGCCAGACATTGTGTTGAAATGTTCTGTCGGATGCTTTTTGGTCGACTGTGAGCATCACGGCAGCCACTTTGTACACAGCTTCTCCATAGCCAAGTCTCTGTGCAGGACATTATGCGTTCGCTTAGATGAGAAGCCTACAGTCGCAGGGAGCTCACGAATTTTTATTTGACAGTCCTGCATTACGATATTATGGATTCTGTAATGGTTTTGCCGGCCGGAGTGGCCGTGCGGTTCTGGGCGCTACAGTCTGGAACCGAGCGACCGCTACGGTCGCAGGTTCGAATCCTGCCTCGGGCATGGATGTGTGTGATGTCCTTAGATTAGTTAGGTTTAATTAGTTCTAAGTTCTAGGCGACTGATGACCTCAGAAGTTAAGTCGCATAGTGCTCAGAGCCATTTGAACCATTTTTGTAATGGTTTCCTTTGAGTGACCAGAGCTCGTTCGGCTCTGCTGTTTGTATCACCACGTTCAAATTAATGAATCATAGAATAAATGGTCTACAGCGATGGTGTAGAGTCCACGCGAAATTCGTTTTGATTTGTGTAGCAGTCCAACCCTTCAAAAGAAAATGTTTAACAATAGCCCAGAGCTGTATTTTCTACAGTTTCAATTGCAATGGATACAGTGCTCAGTTCAGAATCTGTCAACAAGAACTGTACACCGTTCATTGTTGGAATTCTTCATGCAATCCTTGGAGTAATCAAGCCTACATACTATGAAGACGCAACAAAAATGTTCCATTTTTTCATGGAAATTAACCAGAATTATCAAACCGTCCTCATAAATATGTTGTGGATACTACTACCTTACAATATGTCAAAACCAACAGGTCTGCACGTAGACATTGATGGTTTCGCAAAACTTAAGGCAAACTACCATAATTCGACTGGCCTTCTAAATCGCCCCATTTTAATCTCGTACAAAATACCTGACACAGTTTTGGAACAGTGGGAGGAATGCAGCGATCATTAACCCAGCAATGTGTTAATTCTATACAATATTCTATGTAACATAATTGTCAATAAGTGTTCTCATTCGGATGCGCTACACCAGAAGAAATTTGTGGACTTAACTTCCCCACTGAATTGAGGCCATTACTAAGGCTAGAAGCATTGTTGCATAGTATAAGTGTGAAGTATCCTAGGGGTGGCTACATTCTCGTCTAGTGTTTGTATTTAATAAACATCATCCACAACCCTGTTCCCACTTCTCCTAAGGCCACAAAATGATCGTTCAGTTGTCATATCTTAGATCCTGTCGCCGTATCTACTGTGATTTCACCGTTTTTGTGTTAGTTCCGGCATTTACCCTATTGTGGAAGCAACCATCACGATATAGTCAGTGCAGAACGAAACTTTAAATTTTCTTCGATGTGTTTGATGTAATGGTGCGAACGATGAAGATGAAAAGCTTTCTTCATGGAGTTAACATACGTCCATCTCACCTTCAGTGACATGGTTTTATGCAGGCAAGGTGGGCAATATGCACAGTACAGACTTCTGATCAAGCTGATATTTCCAGAAACCATATATGAAGAGAGGAGGGACTCATTTCCTAAAACTCTTTCAGTATGACAGAACACCAATAGAATGAATTTTTACCTACAGTAAACATAATTATACTTGACAAAACATTTCGCAACAAAACTGTATCAAATTAGAAGTTTCAGAAGTTAATTATGAGTCTGACAATAATAGAACATGGACTCGCACTCGGGAGGGCGACGGTTCAATGCCGCGTCCGGCCATCCTGATTTAGGTTTTCCATGATTTCCCTAAATCGCTCCAGGCAACTACCGGGATGGTTCCTTTGAAAGGGCACGGCCGACTTCCATCCCTGTCCTTCCCTAATCCGATGAGACCGATGACCTCGCTGTCTGGTCTCCTCCCCCAAACAACCCAACCCAACCCAACCCAATAACAGAACATGATACAAACTCTGCTAGATATGTGTTATAGACACAGCTTAAGTCAAAGAGCAGAGCAAACAAAATATCAGTGAACTGTAGGAGGATGCATGGAAACACTTTGGCAATAGCATTTCTGAGAAACATAGCTATGACCTCAATGGGGGACATGACCAATATGATTCATCCAGTTTATGAGATTAATTGCAGCAAAGAATCGCCATAATGTGTGCTCTGTATAACCAACCAATGAGTTGTCAATGTAAGATGAAGATTGATATCTTCAGATAATGCTGACAAAAGTTAGCACATTGCATATACAGTATTAATGTATTAATGAGGTGAGAGTACGAGACACCCACCAGTCACGTTCATGTTGAGGAGTAGCCAGTCATCTGGCTGGGCCACAGCTGGCACCACCAGCTCAGAGTCCAGCAGCCAGAGCCGTGGGGCAGTCGCTGAGTAGTTGGCCTCAGAGCGGGACATATAGCTGATGGGCACTGGCCACACGGCGTCCACTTGTGACAGGTATGGTGACTGCAAAAGCACATGGGAGGTGATATAAGGCTGCAGTGGACCACCATAGGGACAGCTGAGTAGACCTCCGTAGGAGGTGGGAAAGTCAAAGCACCTGTGATATGACAGCTGACCCGTCCGAGTAGTTCCTGGAGACGGAGATGAGCGGGAAGCCGCTCTGCTGTAGCCACGGCTGCACCACAGAGGACAGGGAGCCGCCCTCTGGCAGGGAAGATGCGGGTGACTCTGAGTCCAGGGCCGCCAACAGCAGATCCTCCCACACGTCCATGTTCTTGCTGTGGGAAATCCATTAGCTCTGTCATCTACAGACGATGAAATAAAGCTAAAATCTGTTTATTTGAATATTTTTTAACACTAAACTGAAACGGTCACTCCAACTGAGTTAATTATCCTTGTAGGTGAAATGGTTCAAATGGCTCTGAGCACTATGGGACTTAACTACTGAGGTCATCGGTCCCCTAGAACTTAGAACTACTTAAACCTAACTAACCTAAGGACATCACACACATCCATGTCCGAGGCAGGATTTGAACCTGCGACCGTGTCGGTCGCGCGGTTCCAGACTGTAGCGCCTTATAGGTGAGACGCAGGCTGAGAGCACACTTTTAAAGACAGAGATGGGTTCAAAAATATTGGGGCGTTTAAGGTAGACTCTATGTGAGAGAAAGTGTAATGACCACCTCTTTCTGCGCTCTATGTGAGACAAAGTGTAATGACCACCTCTTTCTGCGCTATCAAGTATTTGGTTTCACCACTAATATTAGCACAAGTAAGTTGGTCACTTTGTCTGCATTCACAGGGGTAATTTTAAATATTGTTTCAACTTCTCTAAGTGCCAAATTATGTCCCATTATTGTGAGATAGGCCACCTTTATCAACATCATTTGATGTATTTTTGACAATACAGAACAGTATCACGTGTATTCATTGAAAGTACTATTACGGCTCTAGTGTGCAGAGCTGAGGTATTGGGAAAACATAACCATCACTCTAATAATTCTCTGCGGTGGCTTCCACATGCCTATGAACTGTGTTTTGTATCATTACAAATGCGCCTACATATAGGAGACAAACTGAACTGTGATACTGTCTTTTAGAGGAGACTGTGTAAATTGTATTGTGTTTGGCTTATTAGTATTCCAGATACGTCTCTTCACTGTTTCAATAGAAAATTTCTCAGAATTATTGACATTAAGTAAACGCTAACAGCTAAAAGCTTTATTTAATGGAGTATGCAAGAAAAAGGCTACATTTTCAGTTCTGACAAATAATTTTCAGAAACAGCCATTAAACACGTCTGCACGGAGGACAAGGTTAAAGCAGTTGTAGTGTGGTACTTACTTCTGTGTGAGATACTTGTTGAGTGCTCTGTAGAATGCTTCTGATCCCATGATGTTCTCTATCATCCAGACAATCGATGCACCTTCAACAGAGATACAAATTAGATGAAATGCAACGGACCAGAAATGTAAACGGTCTGTCTACCTTCCATCACTGGAGAGTTAATAACGGATGACTGGAGTGTGGGGTCATGTTACCTAATTGCAGAAAGTGTAGCATTCTTCCACAGGAGTATCTGACTGGTAGATCTTTTGCAATGAAACGGATAACAACTATCGTTTTGTAGTGGAAGCTGTGACAGTTACCAATGAGAGAAACTTATCATGGACGCTAGGTGCATTTTCTATTATTACACCAGAAACAAATATTTGGAATCCAGAATATTTAAAATCCACACTTAGCTTGAGAAGTATGTATGTGCTAACTTTGTATAGCTTTCTTCTACATGCATAATTTTAGAAAATAACACTTTGTCAGCCATGAACCGTGAGAAACTGTTTCAGATGCAGCAAGATGAATAAATGAAACCATCATACACGTCTCAAAGTATTGTTGCTACGTATGTATTTCATCCAATTGAAACAAGGAATGTATATATCCATTCTTCAGTTATGCAGCACACATACTCTGAATTCAGTCCTTCCACCTCGACAGCAGCCAATTACAGTGATGGTAGAAAACAGTGCATTAAACTTTGTAAGCTGTTTGTCGAAAAGGAAGTGGCGATTCTGAAAATAACGATGCCATATTTAAGAACTTATTGAATCTGTTCCTTAATAATCAGATTGAAGTATTCATGAGTAAAAGAACTGATCCACTGTTCATAACCAGAAGGGTGTCTCACTGACTAATATTGTGGAATATAGACATACGACTTGCAGCATGAAATGTACAAAACTGTACACTACTTAATGGATCAAGGTAAGAAAGACTCCAAAAAATAACATACTCTCATATATCTGCAAAATGCAAGATTTAGTTTATATCTGACCAATCTTGCAGCACATGGATTATGACTGATTTGTATTGCTAATAGTAGCTGGTAAGGCTGTAGCAATATTCGTTTTTCCTTGTACTGAATCTCACCTTTCTCCTCGAAGTACTCGTCGAAGGCCTGCTCGACAGAGACGTTGGGGCTCTTGGAGAGCGGATAGCTACCGGGGGCGACGTCTGCTGGCATGGCGGCCTGCAGCACTGTGTTCACCACGAACACCTCTCGCAGCTGCCACGAGGGTTGCACCTGGTAACACAGGCCGCACGTTACACTGTCGCTGGCTCTCTCTCGGTGGCCAGTGGGAGGCCGTGTGCTACGAGGACAGCTCGGAACTCACCAGAGCCGCGGCGATCCACTGGAAGTAGGAGGCGAAGCCTTCGATCAGCCAGAGGTCGTTCCACCACCTAGGGCTGACCACGCCCCCGAACCACTGGTGGGCCGCCTCGTGTTGCATGATGCCCAGCACTCGCTCCTTGGTCGCCTCCGATGTGTAGTCGTCGTCCACCAGCACACTGCTCTCCCTGCAGACATCACCACAACATCATGCAACGTACCACATCTACAGGATGGTTTAATCAACACAAAGCAGCGCTACTATCATTTGAGAGTCACAATCAAATAATCATTATGTACACTACTGGCCATTAAAATTGCTACACCAAGAAGAATTGCAGATGATAAACGGGTATTCATTGGAAAAATATATTATACTAGAACTGACATGTGATTGCATTTTCACGCAATTTGGGTGCATAGATCCTGAGAAATCAGTACCCAGAGCAACCACCTCTGCCTTCATAACGGACTTGATACGCCTGGGCACTGAGTGAAACAGAGCTTGGATGGCGTGTAGAGGTACAGCTGCCCATGCAGCTTCAACACGATACCACAGTTCATCAAGAGTAGTGACTGGCGTATTGTGACGAGCCAGTTGCTCGGCCACCTTTGACCAGACGTTTTCTGTTGGTGAGAGATCTGGAGAATGTGTTGGCCAGGGCAGCAGTCGGGCATTCTCTGTATCCAGAAAGGCCCGTACAGGACCTGCAACAGGCGGCCGGAAACGTGATGGTACGCATTTCTTCTCTTTACACGAGGCATCACAACAACGTTTCACCAGGCAACGCCGGTCAACTGCTGTTCGTGTATGAGAAATCGGTTGGAAACTTTCCTCATGTCAGCACGTTGTAGGTGTCGCCACCGGCGCCAACCTTGTGTGAATGCTCTGAAAAGCTGATCATTTGCATATCACAGTAAAACATGCACGATATATATTTTTTTTATTACAAGTGGAGTATGAACGTGTGTATAATATTCATTGAATTATGTAATTGTTTCTCAAAAGCATGATAATTGTGTAAAACAGAGACAATATTTGTCTCACATTCCTTGTTAATCTATGTCATTCTTTATTTTGTTTTGTACCCTTTTGTCGTCTTCTTCTGATGTACATCGCCGACGCAAGGCGCGAATCGATTTGAGGTCTGTTAAATGAAAAACATCTAATGTAAAATTATTGTACTTTTATGTTCATTTGCTGGTAAAACAAATAGAGCCAGATAGGTCACTTTGATGCACATCCTGAAAATTGGATCGAGTAGTCTTGCAACGCGCACTCATCACTTTTTGTAACAAGTGCGCCTTGTCTTCCCTTGAACATCCGTAGTTTTTCTTATGCACTTTCACTGTTTTTGTCATCAGTCTTCTGACAGGTTTGATGCGGCTCTCCCACGAGTTCCTCTCCTGCGCCAACCCCTTCCTCTCAGAGTAGCACCCTCTACAGCTCCCTCTAGTGCCATCGAAGTTACTCTCTGATGTCTTAAAAGATATCCTATCATCCTGTCCCTCCTGTCATAATTGTTTTTCTTATATGTTCATTTCCTTGCTGATTCTTCGGAGAACCTTCTCATTCGATACCTTATCAGTCCACCTTACATTCAACATTCTTCTGCAGCAGCACGTCTCAATTGCTTCGATGTTCTCCCCTGCCCATGTTTCACTACTATGCAATGCTGTGCTCCAAACGTATATTCTCAGAAATTTCTTCCTCATATGCAGGCCTGTATTTGATACTAGTAGACTTCTCTTGGCCAGGAAAGCCTTTTTCCAGTGCTACTCTGTTTCTTATGTCCTCCTCGCTCCTTCTGTCATGGGTTATTTTGCTGCCTAGATAGAAGAATTCCTTAACTTTATCCACTTCGTGATCACCAATCCTGATGATCTCGCTGTTCTCATTTCTGCTACTTCCCATTACTTTCGTCTCCCTTCGATTTACTCTCCGTTCACATTCTGTACTCATTAGTCTTTTCATTTCATTCAGCATATCCCTGTAATGTCATCAGCGATTCTTATCACTGAAATCCTTTCAGCTTGAATTTTAATATCAGTATTGAGTCTTTCTTTTATTTCCATCATTGCTTCTTCGATGTGTAGGTGAACAGTAGGGGCGGAAGACTACATCCATGTCCTACATCCTTTTAAATCCGAACAATTCGTTCTTGATACTACCGTCTTATGGTTCCCTCTTGGTTCTTGTATATATTGTATATTAACCGTCTTTCCTCGTTGTCTGCCACTACTTTTAGCAGCATTTCCAATAACTTGACGATTTGACACTGTGTAACGCTTTTTCTAGCTCCACAGATCCTATGAACGTATCTTGATTTCTCTTTAGTCTTGCTTCCATTATTAACCGCACGATCATCGTACTCCTCATGGATACCGTCCGCACAGTGGAGCGTACACGACACCACACATTCCACTGACTCATCTTGCAGAAGCGTTAATACTTCATCTACCGCTTCTTTCTCACTCTGCGAAATTAATTCGGTTCCTTTCTGACGAAATGTCAACTTCGGTAACTGTTGTTGTAGATATAGTGCAATGTTGACTTTGTTCATTGTTGCCGTTGCTCTGCATTGTATCAACACCACTAGCACTGTAGCACTGTTGTGAGTTACTCGTTGACTAATTGCTTCAACTACGCACCATAGCCACATGCTGTGTTCACCATTGGATACCTCTACTCAAGCCCCCTGTTGACATTAGCGGCCAATGCTGTGATTGCATGGCAGACAATACGTGGGGCGTCGAATGCTGTAAACGTCATTGGCCTCTTGCAACTTCGCACTCAATGGATTCCTTGTAAGAATCATCAAAAACACGCTGAATATCATCAGAAATAAACTATCCTGATGTAAAAACTAAATACAAACATTTTGACGTGGGAAACTTAAAGTTACTGAATTTATTATTGTAACTATATAAATACCTTTTGTTTCCTTTATATTTCTAAGAATTTTCAGTCGCGAAAGATATAATTTCTCTTAAATTTGTCACTATCCCAAAAGTGGAAATTGTACAAATTACTAATATGATGTACTAAAATTTCTGGATCATTCTGGAAGTAATACTGTTCTACGTATACATTGAAACGCGCATCAAAGCACGCACTTCTTGTTAGCTCTCTGTGTTGGGCCAGTCAGGCTGCGATCTGTAAGAACTTTTACCGCGCATGCACAATATCTTTTGTATTGTATTTTTTATTTTTGTGAACAAATCTTCTTGTAATCAGACCCAGTAATGTAAATTGTCGAAATACAAATATCAAAATTAAAGCATGTATGAACCTTAATATGATGCATGTATGAACCTTAATATGATGGAATTTGCTATCTGTAATCTTCCTCTAGACTTTGACGCAGTATGAAGATAAGTACTAATATAAAATCTTCTCTTGGGACATTAAATACTAAATGCAATATTAGCCTTACTCACTAGAAGTGCATGCATGAATTTTTAGTAGTCTAACCAATAGGGGGCAGTTATAATTTCCAAAGCTGTAAGTGTTGTTAAAAACAATTAGTAATTGTTTTCTGAGCTGTAGTCAATTAGCTATTCGTATTGTCGTAACCAGTGGAATTTATCTTTCCAGACATAAACCACTCAGGAATGTGTCTCCCTGAAAGATAGTAGGAATGACAAGAATTGTATGCGCTGCCGATGCTTTAGACAAGATTGATGTTGTCCTTACGTGTATGTGATGATACCCAAGCAGCTCACTCCTTCCTCTATATATCCAGGTACGGCAATATGATCCATCTTGGAACTTGGGAAGGGCACTCCCACCAGCTGCTCCATAGCTGCAATAGAGGGCGGTCCCATGTGGCTCGCGTATCCGAACTGGTCGCTTATGGAGTCCACTTGCCAGACGATAGTACCGCTGCCCTCCGACGAGTACAATCCAACCATGTGGTGCAGCACCCAGGACAGCTGGTAGGCGCTGATCGGCCACGTCAGTTCGAAGTGGTAGTTGCGGAAACCCTCAGCGTCGACGCTGCAAATGACGAGCGCTCCGGGTCACATTTTGTGAGATTCTCCCAGTACACATATTTACAATGGTATACCGATATTATGCAGCTGCCGGAAGTTTAAAAGTGGTGTTCATCAACATCTCTACCCTCATAAGCATTGTGAAGTGCTTTGGCCGAGGGTATCTTTCAGTTTACCATTGATGAAAGTGCTTCCCATCCCATTCACGAGTGCTGCTTCAGAAGAACGACTACTTACACCCCCTGTAAGAGTTGTAATGTACCTTTCATTGAACAGTTTGCGATATCTTTAAAGATCTGACAGTTCAGATTTTTTGACATATCCGTGAGGCTCTCCCATGGGTAAAATCAATTCGTGACCATTCGTGCTTCCTTGTAAGCGTTCAGTACCCCACGTTTGCCCTGTCTGGGATGGGTCTCGACACTTGAAGAACGTTATAGCGTAAACCGCACCAGTGTTTTGTAAACAAACTTCGTTATAGACTTACTAAATTTACTCAATATCATGCCGATGAGGTAAAGCCATCTACTCTACCTACGACTGAGCTAGTTTGATTTTCTTTTTTCCATATTTTTGTTGTGTTGTTTTCGTGGGTTGGGTTGCTCAACGACGAGGTTATCAGCACCCATATGAAAATTAGTCAAAACTACGTGTTTCGACGTAGAAATCGCGATAAAACAAGTAACAACCAATGGGAATAAATTTATAATGATTGTCTCCCAATCTCGTCCACGATCACTCCCACACTCACACTATCATGGAAGATAGCGTTAAAATTATCATACATTCTAAAACTGTCAATTAAAACACACTCCACTCAAGATGTGACGCATCGTGATCTGTATGCCCAAAGCACCATACGTTTGAGTGTGCTCTCGCCAGAATTAAAAGTAATGAGAGCTGTGTCCCACTCGTAGACAAGTGAGAAGGACCTCATCCCGTTTAGGTGACTCGAAGGAGATACGCCACGGCCGAGTTGTGGGCTTTACCAGACGCAGTTTATTGTTTGTCACTTCCAGCCAATCTTCTTCGCATCTGCGCATGAATCTGTATCTCAACAGCGAGGTGACACTACGTAGAGGAATGCAACAGTGAACGAAATGAGGATTGCGACACATCTCCTTAGCTCCTGCGTCCACCTGTTCGTTCCCCTTAATACCCTAGTGACGTGACCACAGGAGAAAGGCATCTCCTTCCCAAGCCTCAGTAAATGGAGAAGGGCGTCCAACATATCCTGGACCACTTTATCTGCTGGGTAGAAGTGTTGTAGACTAAGAAGGGAACTCACGTAGTCAGAACAGACGAGGAATTTAGCAAGCACGACATATCTCATCAGCTCTAAGGACCTCAAAATTACGTTTAACAAGGCTTCGAAGACAGCGAAGTCTTGAGGTAACCGATTCTTGGGATAACAGCAGGGCAGCCAATGGAGTCCCCCGTTTAGCTCCATCGTAGAATAACGCTATACAGTTGCACTGTTCATTTAAAATGTTGGAAAATATCGTATTAAGAGGTTTGTACGAGTCCACTGCCCTAAATCTAAAATTACTCTGGACCTCTTCAATTACCGTGTATTGTTACAGGTATGTGTTTGTATGAGTTTTGTGTTTACGATTGTTTAAAGAGCACAGTTTTTCATTTTTGAACATTTAAAACAAGATGCCAACCTTTACACCACTTTGAAATCCGTATCACGTGTATCACCCATAAAAGTATTAGGTAACTCTTGTCTGCAAGGTCATTAACATACAGCATGAAAAGCGACGGTCCCAACACACATCCATGGCCCAAGCTTGCAAGTAGATCTGCATCCAAGATTATATGTTGTGACCTCACTATAATGAAATCCTCATTTTTCACAAATTTAGTTTGTACGCCATACGATAGTATATTTATTAATAATTATGTCACTAAGTCAAATAATTTTTGGAAGTCAGGAAATATTGCATAAACATGAATGCCTAGACCCATGACCACAGAATGTCACGGTTGAAAAGCGCCAGCTGAGTTTCGCAAGACCCAAGTTCTCCAAATCTGTTCTTTTCATGCAGTTATTTTATTTAAGTGTCGATCATCAATATCCATGAAACTGGTCTCCTGGGAAGGGAAATATTTTGCATTCGTGCTTCTTACTCTATCTTAAAGTAGTAAATGAGTTTTGATATTTGGGGAGCAGAATAACTGATGATGGTCGAAATAGAGAGGATATAAAATGTAGACTGGCAATGGCAAGGAAGGCGTTTCTGAAGAAGAGAAATTTGTTAACATCGAGTATAGATTTAAGTGTCAGGAAGTTGTTTCTGAAAGTAAATGTATTGAGTGTAGTCATGTATGGAAGTGAAACATAGACGATAAATAGTTCAGAAAAGAAGAGAATAGAAGCTTTCGAAATGTGGTGCTACAGAAGAATGCTGAAGATTACATGGGTAGATCACATAACTAATGAGGAGGTGTTGAATAGGATTGGGGAGAAGAGAAGTTTGTGGCACAACTTGACTAGAAGAAGGGATCGGTTTGTAGGACATGTTCTGAGGCATCAAGGGATCACCAATTTAGTATTGGAGGGCAGCGTGGAGGGTAAAAATCGTAGAGGGAGACCAAGAGATGAACACACTAAACAGATTCAGAAGGATGTAGGTTGCAGTAGGTACTGGGAGATGAAGAAGCTTGCACAGGAAAGAGTAGCATGGAGAGCTGTATCAAACCAGTCTCTGCACTGAAGACCACAACAACAACAACAACAACTCAATCTCAACCTACTTAGCGCACATATGCTACTGAAAGGAAATCATTTTTCCTTACTTTTCATTGACTCTGTCCGGAGTGTTGGAATCGTAATACAGGTGGGGTTTGGTCCGCATGTTGAGCTGGTAGTTCGCCTTCAGTGCTGGTTCGTCGTAGCACGGCAGTGCTCGCCGCGCGTAGTTCGGCATGAACTGCGTCGCATATACGGCCCTGTGAACAGAAGAGCATAGCTTGGCAGTTACGTTGTAGCTGAGGCGCTGCGTATTATTTTACTCATGTCATCGTACAGTAGAACCAATTTACCAACAACGTAAGGGCGGGGGTGGGGACCATCATGATCATACAGACAGAGTGAATTTACTTAACCGTAACACCAGGTGTAAGTTTTCTGGAAACAATCTGACTAACCCTTGCAGAAGACGTGTTTCAACAGCTACAAAAGATGAATGAAAATTGAAGTTAGTCGCTTTACGTGGAACTATAAGAAAAATGAATCAGAAAATTAAAAAAATGAAAACCCTACATTACACGATTTACAATGTAGGCTGGGAACACAATCAACTGTTTAGCATGAGTAGGAAATGTCCTTTGTACAAAACGTATAGTTCAGTTTTCGACAGTCGGTACTCATATTTCAATAGAAGGAAATTCCAATCCAATGGTATCATGATCATGGTGAAACAAATAGAAATTTGACAGAGGTAGTATCTGCTAATGGGCTATGCAGAGACGGATAAAAATTCTCTGCAGTGTATCGTTTTTAACCTTTCCATTGACATTTTACTCTTTCCTCCTTCTTCCCTGATAAAGCTGTTTTAATGCCCATAAAGACTACAGTGAATAATGCGAAAGGAAAGATAACTTTATACGTTGCTGTTATACTGAATAATGTGGTTTCGGTGCTAGTGTTTCGAATAAATGAAACAACAATGGGGCACATACTATGAGTTGCAGTCTCTGTAGATTCGTACTATAATGCATTTTAATAAAGTTTATAAATCTCAGGGAAAAGTAAATGTAATTCATCGTAATGTAACATCAACCGCAACGTATCAGAATGTAGATGGTATGTAATAAGTCTTAAAACGTGATATGTGAAAGGCAAATCCAAAAGTGAGAGGTGAATGACAGCATTTGAATGACCAAAAAGGTAAACATAAATGGTGGCATCAACATTGCTGAAAAAGATAACTATGTACAGTAGTAATGTAGTCATAGTGTCGTTAAATGTGCAAAGAATGCTCAGTAAGTGTAAATGGTATGAGTAACTTCAGAGACTGTCTGATATTAACTACAAATAAAAACAAAAGGATGTAACTGTATTCAGTCAGAGATCCTGCATAACAAAAATGTGCTGTACTAAAACATTGTACCCAAATTCGGAAACAAATTTGTTTCATATCAGCGCACACTCCGCTGCAGAGTGAAAATCTCATTCTGGAAACATCCCCCAGGCTGTGGCTAAGCCATGTCTCCGCTATATCCTTTCTTTCAAGAGGGCTAGTTCTGCAAGGTTCGCAGGAGAGCTTGTGTAAAGTTTGGAAGGTGGGAGACGAGGTACTGGCAGAAGTAAAGCTGTGAGAACTGGGCGTGAGTCGTGCTTGGGTAGCTCAGTTGGTAGAGCACTTGCCCGCGAAAGGCAAAGTTTCCGAGTTCGAGTCTCGGTCCGGCACACAGTTTTAATCTGCCAGGAAGTTTCAAATTTGTTTCTTGACTTAAATAACAAATTCGCACTATTGAACGTCGTATTGAAAAGAACAAAGTGCAATCATCATACAGTGAACAGTTTCTATTGCTGAATAAACAATGAGAAGAAATTTCTACCTTTTAAAAAATGTCTGCAGCATTTTACGAGTCGTGTCTGTACGGTTTCATTGGTTTATGAGTTACAAGCACCAAGTAACGTCAGTAGTGAACTACTATATTTGAACATATAATTTCATAACAAAAATCTGTGTCGCTTTATGGCCGAATCAGGATATGTAATATCCGTAAATCTGAGAATAGATTCAAGGCGAGATATTTAAAAAAAAAATGGTTCAAATGGCTCTGAGCACTATGGGACTCAACTGCTGAGGTCATTAGTCCCCTAGAACTTAGAACTAGTTAAACCTAACTAACCTAAGGACATCACAAACATCCATGCCCGAGGCAGGATTCGAACCTGCGACCGTAGCGGTCCTGCGGTTCCAGACTGCAGCGCCTTTAACCGCACGGCCACTTCGGCCGGCCGAGATATTTCCTTACCCTTTTGACAAGAGTATGAAGTGTTGACTGAACCGACAACACATGTTTGCGGATAGTACGAATGCATCTCCCCTTGCCCTTCCCCTTGCCCTTCTTCCCCCCCGCCCCCCCCCCCCCGCCACTCACCCACCCACCATCATACTAGCGGGAAAGTAGCCTCCTGTTGTTGCCAGTAAGACAACAAAGGGACGCTAAGCCAACGTCTAACTTTATGTCGACTCCTGACTTTTTACGATAAGAGAAAAGTATTTGGCCTTAAATCTGTCAGTAAGTATTAATTTCATTTCACGCACTATATCAACCCGACCCATCATTATTACACTTCAAATGAAATGGTAGTCTCAATAACTCTTCTCAGCTAAAGCATGCTAATAATCAGTGACAATCATGAACATCTTAGAATACAAAGTAGTTTAAAATGTTTAGATAAGAGCAAAAAATAAAATCGTTTGAAGGAATTGGTCGGAACAAAGATGACTAGAAAACTTTCCTTTAAGAATTGTACATTAACAGCCAGGACTATGACAAATTTTGACAGAAGGTGGAACAAAAGATGCAGAACGGTATATAAAGTAGATATTTTGATTCTGCGAGCACTACAGTATGCACTGAATCTATCCTTCACCTCTTAAGAAAGTTGTGACTGGCGCAAATATACCTTTCAAAAGTGTGCACTGGAGTTACCATATCACTTTACATGCAGCTGAAATTTGTAAGGATGCTGTATATATGAGAATACATGTAACATTTTGTTAGTCATCACTGATTTCTACTAGTTGTCACCAGCTAGTAAGCTGTTACTCAATTAAAATAATGGCAATAGGTGACGTAGCTGCTAGTGCCCTCTCTCCAAGATAGACATGTGTTCCATTATTCCTCATTTACATTAGCCAAATGTTTACACATCCAACAAGCATCGAAATAATGCATTTGGCTTGTGTTAGATAATAGCTTACATGAGGATGTTTTGTAGCTGACAAGTAGAGTTGGACGTTATTGCAGTTTCGAGGATCAAGAGCAGTGTCTCCCAATGTGTGTCTGATGCTGACAGCACAGTGACCTGTACGATACTCACGCTTGCCCGTGCCGCCCTTGATAGTCATAGCGAGAGAAGCCGGGCTCCCTGTTGCCGATGTTGGCACTGAAGTCGATGTCGAGCACCAAAAGGCTGCCCTCTGCCACCTGCAACATAAAGACGTGAATGACCCATGAAGAGCCCATGGTACACTTTGTTAGGTACTGAGGATAGAGGTTAGTTCAACTTGAAAATTGTGACAGAAAGAATTTGATGACATCTAACTTCACAAATCACTTCCACTAGCTAGTCTGTTCTCTTAGTGAACGACCGAAATATGTTTATTCCCATCATTTAGTAACGAATTAACTCAGCTATTAGAAATTAGAAACTCGCTTTAAACTCGTCAGCGTGTCCTGTGAAGTCATCTCGGAACTCGCTGTCCCCGTGTGTCCGTAGACCAGACTCGTGACCTCTGCCACAGCCCACACATCATCTGAGTCTGCTGCTGGGCACAAGTTCACTCGATTCGCTCACCATGAAGAGTAAGTACACGAGATGGCAGATATAACGTCGGACTCGCAGCATTCCCGCTACATACAAAACCGTTTTGAAGGAAGTTTCCGCCACTAAACTGTAAATTACTATTCGTTTATTGCACACAGTCATGATTTCGGCGTTTTAAGCATTCTCAAGACCAAGTTGAAATGTCACAAAACGTCAGTCTTGCCTTAAATGCCAAAAGCAGCCATTGGGCATGACAATTGTTACATACCAGTATAATAACCGTTCGGTTAGCAGTAAATATTGTTCTGTTTACACAAACACTTATATAGATAAAGCTTTTTCGAACACTGCTGTAAACTTAATAATTAACAGCTATCAAAGAATTTTTAACGATTACATTGACATATGCAGACTTTCGAGATTGTAACGAGTCTTAAACCAAACTTCCAGAAAACATTACATAACGATTAAGTGCAGCCACAAAATTGCCGTCATTTATTAAAAGAAATTAAGGAAATTAATGATAAGCTTCATAACTCGGCCTTAGGCCACAAACGCAATTTGTCACGAGCAAATGAATACAGAGATAGCGCGCTTTTTTGTCTCAGGGCTATAAGAGTGACATTGCTTTGAGCCCACTTGCCGTTTGACACAGCACAAGTTTTCTCATGGTGGAGGTGGAGTCAAAAATAGAGCCATTTTGTTTGCATTAGACAAACTTGTATGTTTTTCGTCTGAAGCGTGGATTGTAGCATGAAACATCTTCCAGATATCACTCCTCCTCTACTGGAACACGTCTGCAATTGTGTACTTTGCATCAGTTAATTTTAGTCATACCCCCTCCAGTCTCACAATGTACAGCTGCATTTAAGGCAGTCTGATCCAAACAGTCGGTCGTTTATGTTCTTCAGTGCTAATTTTAAGCAGCAAGATTGTGTACTCATCTTCTGTGCTAACAATAAGTCACGACCAGCCTTACGCTCCTCCGTGCTTGAGTAAGAGAGAACGAGTCGACGAGTATGAAGCTACCTCAGCGGCACAGCTCTCAGACTCTTCATCCCGTTAGCACTGATCTGACAGCGGCGACTTGATTTGTGGAGTATGCAAACCGCAACATTACAATCATAATCGCTCCATTTCTGGTCACTTATCAGCTCACTTTTCATGTCCCCAAACCCTTTAACCAAAAACAATTATTCTTTAAACTATGTGTCAGACTACTACTACTACTACTACTACTACTACTACTACTACGTGATCAGGCCCAGTGGACCACACGCATCCACAAGTTTCCTCTTCCGCTGTATTTTGTCCGTTGCTGCTATCCGCCATCCGTTCACATCTATTGACACTTGGTTTAAATCTTCATGGAGTCCTTCCCTCCAACGCTTCTTGGGTCTCCCTGGCGGTCTCTTTCCTGTAGGTGTGAAATCCAGGAGCTTCCGAGGCCATCTGTGATCCTCCATCCAGGCCACACGGCTGGCCCACTGCATTTGTTTGGCTTTGACAGTTCCTGCTATGTTGGGCTGCTGGTATAGTTCCTCAAGCTCTTGGTTGTATCTGATCCTCCATTCCCCTGTATCTGCATCCAGAACAAGACTGAAGATCTTCCAAAGCACTTTTCTCTCAAAAACAAGGAGCTTATGGAAGTCCTGTTTCCGGATACTCCGTGTCTCACAGCCATATAGAACAACAGGCTGGATCAGGGTTTTGTACAGTCGAATCTTGAACTGTCTGGAGAGATATCTGGACCGAAGCAGTTGTGCTAGGCTGCGGTAAGATCAGTCTCCTGCTTGTGTTCTGGCATTGATCTCTGCTTCACATGACGAATTCTCAGTGAAAAGTGCCCCTAGGTATTGGAATTCTTGCACTCTCTTGTAGGACTGATCCCCAACCTGCAGTGATTGTAGATGATCAGCAGTCTGACAATGACCACACATCATAATGAGGTACTCTGTCCTGTCTTCGTTTATGTTAGCCCAAATTTGCTATGTCAGACGCTAAGGCAAATTGGGAAACTTCTTATTCTACAGGTATTTTTAGATTTTCCAATGGGAACTTCAATAACATATGATAAACAACATAATATGGATAAGTGCCATTAAAAATTTAAGAGAGCAAAGAGTAAAAAGCAGTAACATCTAATCCAGAAGGAGTCAAAGTTTATACAGTATGAAAAGCAATTAAATGTGTATTTTCAGTCGATATTTTCCTGAAGAAAAACGGAGGAAATAATATTCACCGACTTATATCGCGCTTAAAGTGCAGAATATTTTTTAATTGAAATAAGAGAATTTTCTATTTCACAGTATAAGTTCCTCAAGGTTCAGTTGTATTTCCACTATTAAATGATGACACATACTACCTCCTTGTGTGAGGTCTCACTTCTTTCATAGCATTTCAGATATGTGGCTACCAACAATTACTTTTGACACAGAATATGATCATCTCTGCTACAGAAACTCTATGGTGTCTCACCTGCTCTTGGAGTGACACGACCAAGAAGTCTCTGCCGTCTTGAGGCTGCTCGTAGCTGGAACCGATGACATCGCCCCCTTTGTACCGAACTGCGAGGGAGGAGACGTTGACTGCGGCGTGCAGCACCAGCTGCGCCGTGTCACGCACCACCTCTACCATCACGCTCGTCTGGCCCTCGAAGGTGAAGCTGCGCTCCCTGCCAGGGCAGCCAACACAACGGCAGTGAGTGGCGAATGTACAGCAACGGACATCGTTTGCTGCCAGGTGCACAACAGACAGCTGACTTCCCTCGTCTCTTTCCATCACTTACCCTCATTCCGACATTAATTCGTTTCGTCATTAATTCGGCCGTGTTCTGCCTTCCTTTTCCAATCTTTTCACGATTTATCTTATTTTCCTCTACCTTCCTCTCACCCATAATTCAACCCTTCAACTTTTACCTTTATGTATACCAAACTTTAAAACTTGATGAAATGAGGTAAGAGTTTTTATACAGGGTGTCCCAAAAAGAATGACCCGATTTTAACTTGTAATAATAACGAGACAAGTGTCACTAGGTAACTGAATCAGCGCTAGATGTAATCGCCATGGTCTAGAGTTTCAGAAAAAATCCGCTAGATGTCGCTGCGAGCGGTGCAGCCAGTCTCGCGCAATATGGTGTCCGTGCAACAGAAGGCGTATTGTGTTACTGAATTTAGTCACACTCAATCAGTGATCGCAGTGCAGCGGGCCTTTCATATTCGATTGCATACTAAACCACCATCACCAAAGAACATTCGACGGTGGTACAAACAGTTTGAAGAAACAGGGTGCCTCTGTAAAGGCAAGAGTTCTGGCCGGCCAAGCGTTCCTGAACAAACAGTGGAACAAAGCTGACGAGCATATGAGCGTAGCCTCCGCAAGTCTACCCATCGTGCTAGCCGAGAACTTGCATAACCGCGTATGACAGTGTGGCCTGTGTTATGGCGTCGTTTACCCCTCAAACCATACCGATTACAACTGGTACAAGCTCTTCGAGATACTGACAAAGTGAAGCAAGTGGACTTTAGAAATCCTATTTTAGAGGACATAGCAGATGACACTTTTATGTGACAGTTGACATTCAGCGATGAGGCAACTTTCCATATTCGCAGTGAGGTTCACCGTCATTATGCTCATATATGTGGGCTCGAAAATCCTCATGAAACAATTGAACACGAATGTGATTCACCAAAAGTGAATGTTTTTTGTGCTGTTTCGCAAAGCAAGGTTTATGGACCTTACTTTCTTGAGGAAGAAACCATAACAGGACAATCATATCTTGCAATGCTACAGAAGTGGTTATTCCCACAACTTGACTCTGACAATTTCATCTATCAGCAAGATGGAGCACCACCACACTGGCACAACAACGTGCGCAGTTTTCTCAATGCCAAAGCGCCTGAATGTTGGGCAGGGCATACAGGATTGCAAGACCATGCTTTATGCCGGCCGGGGTGGCTGAGCGGTTCTAGGCGCTACAGTCTGGAGCCGCGCGACCGCTACGGTCGCAGGTTCGAA
Source organism: Schistocerca nitens (assembly GCF_023898315.1). NCBI lineage: Eukaryota > Metazoa > Arthropoda > Insecta > Orthoptera > Acrididae > Schistocerca > Schistocerca nitens. The sequence continues at coordinate 921,855,181 of NC_064617.1, read as the reverse complement.
TCCTGCCTCGGGCAAGGATGTGTGTGATGTCCTTAGGTTAGTTAGGTTTAAGTAGTCCTAAGTTCTAGGGGACTGATGACCTTAGAAGTTAAGTCCCATAGTGCTCAGAGCCATTTTTGAACCATGCTTTACACTGTTAGCCTCCTAGGTTCCCAGACCTGACACCATGTGATTTCTTCCTATGAGTATATGATAACAATGTGTTTACGTTCCTCCCTTACCTCATGACATTGATGAACTAAAAACCAGAATATCAAATGCTGTGGCTTCAGTGACAGAAGACACCTTACGCTCAGTTTGGGATGAATTCGGCTACCGGCTAGATGTCGTCGATGCAGCCAGTGGAGGACATATTGAACATTTATGATGGATTTTTATAAACTTCTGTCTTTTCTGAGTAATTCAGTATGCAATTTGTTGGCGTTAAGCCCTTCTTCCTAATACATAATTCTATTAAAATCGGGTCATTCTTTTTGGGACACCCTGTATTTCGTACAGTACTGATAGGTAAGCATGGCACTGTTGGCGCACTTCGCAGTGCTATGCTATTCATACACTATTTGAGTGAGATGAAATTTGGTGACATATCTAGCAGCAAAGCCAATTATTCAGAAAATTCTTTTACTTTTAATGTAGCTGTTGATGCATAGTAAATGATATTTGTTCAAGTTATGCCAGGTAAAATACAATTCCAGAAAAAAAGGTTTCTTTACTGAGGAAGACAGGAGTTACATATGGAACAAACTGAGTATCAATCAGCTCCTGCTGTGCCACAGGATACCTGTGGCTTCGGCTAGTAGCGAGACAAGCAGTGGGTGACTCACCCCTCGTTCTCCCGATAGACTGTGATGCCGACCCTCTGGTATCTGGGTCGGCTTTCCCCCGGCAGGCGGTCATCTTGTCCATGGACCACCGTCACCAGCAGCGCCAGGACCACCAAATACCACACACTCCTCATGCCGGAGCACCTGGAGATAAAAGTCTCACAATGGGAATCAAATAATGGAAGAGCTGCTAACGACAAACTGAAAATGTTTGTACACCCAGTGCCTGAGGTTGCTGGCACTGTTTACAATACTGGTTGTGGAAGAAATTGACAGGTTTTTGTAATGGAAAGGAAAAGTGGTGTCATATGCTACCTGAACACCGCGAGGCTGATCACTGCTCTGATACGAAGTCTCAATCTCTCCACAGTTTCGCAGAGTCAGACCACAACCCACGATTGATGGTGGACCTTTCCTGGGACAGAAATGTGACACCTGACTGCTTTAAGGATGCCGTTACAGAGGAGTAAATTTTTAGGGAGAAACACGTTTAGTCCTCGCACTCTTCCTTTTATTTCAGAATCACTTACAGAACATAATATTATGCTGCAGGGGTAACACATAACCGGCCACATAGGACCTTAATGAAGATTACATGTTTCCAGATACCTACTGAGATTCTGATATGTGATAATGCGTTATTCAAGATCTCCACAAGCGGTTTTAATATTCTCTGTTCTCTCATACTGATGTAGGGTGATACTTTGACTTGTAAGTCATGAAGATCTAATGCTGTTTCCGTATCGCATATCTGCTGGCAGTATGTGTTATGTGGTGCATCGTTTCTGAAGCATTCATGTCCATTCACAGTACACGATATTGCTGTTTCCATCTTTCTAAGGTCGCTGTAGAAGCATTACGAAACAGGTGTATTAAAGCAAGTAGATGCGAAACAATTAGAATAAAAGTGTAATATGTGTAATTCTGAACAAAGCAAGAGAATATTTGAAATCTTTGAATAAATTTAAAAATCAACAAGAGAATACATGTGAAATGTCACAGGGGTTGCTAGACCTACCAACTCATTGAATCTTTTGTTGCCAACTGCAAACCGATAAGTAGACGAAGTCATCATGCTGGCTATCTGTGCACAACTGCCTTCAGTGTGATACATCAGTTTTCTTCTGTTTATTCAGTGTCATCACATTATTCACTCAATGTTACCGTGCTGTAATTTGAGCACTGGTTCGTTTATATTTTCACTGCCATTAAATAAAAATTCCGCGAAAATCCATATTACAGTGAAATATGCTGCGGATAATAACTGTATTTCTTAGTCACCAGTTATTTCTAAATTTGTAGCCTCAGTCACATGTTTTACTAACATAACTTTTTCTAGGCACTGTACTGTATAATGGGGTAAAATTACTGCCAGTGAGAAGCATAGCTCATACTGAATGCCACAAGGGACAACAGCAATCCGCCGCTCCTTCCATCACGACAAAGCACTCTAACGAACTTTTTCAGTCCTTCCGCTATAGGAAATCAATCGTATCTTCACTTCTTTTTAAATGTAATGTCGTGTTCAGTGGAGGAGTCATGACGAAATGTAGGTAGACCGTTGAGAACACATTGCACAGTTACAACCAGAGGAAGGTTGGCCCAACTATGGTCGAAATGTCGCTTATATTTAGTGGCAGTTACGTCAAAATATGACGTGACATCATACCCAGAAAACGTTTATGCTTACTGTCTGTGAAAGCAGAGGCCTATACATTTACAATTTTTGTGTCAATATAAAATCATGATAGTTTATTCTGTTGAGGTCAGCAAGTGTAGATATACGGTCAATCGGCATGCTACTGATAATCAGAATTATCATTAAAAGAAGATATTTTTCTGATGTACACAAGTCTCTAAAACGTTCTTAATGTGCCTATTATTCTACTTTTCTAAATACTGCATAACAGATCCCACAGTCTGTGGTATACAGTAGTTAATAACCATCGTTGTCATAACAGTAGGGTGTAACTGACTGACCTGTTTGTGAAGACAGATCTGACGATTCAGACAAAGTTGGTCGGCACCGCGAAGCGCATACAGCACTGCAGGTTGTGTCAGTAAGGCACTGATGACCTGTCGGTCAGAGCAACTTATATATCTGGGCGAAATGTGAACTTCTTGTGCAGACCTTGAGATGCGCCGTATCTCATCCGGTTGCAACACCAGTGATAAGTAACATCTGTCTGTCTGTCTGACCGTATGGATATGTTGCGTGAGATTCGCTATCAAGATCTCTAATGGCGGGATGACATTCGAGAGGCAAGGTTTCCTCAGAAAGTTCTGGAGACTTTCACTGTGAGATCGTTCCCCCGGAACGGAAGGGTGGTGATTTTGTTCACTCTGTCCCCGGAACATTGTGCAGAGATTCAGTGGAATCGTGGAATAACCTAAATTACGGATGGTTTGGTTTGTACACAAACCAGGTCGCCTGCATTACATGTCTCATAGCTTCTAATTTCTTCGCGTAAATGACAAAGATTTGCAACATCCCAAGATGTTATTAAGACTACGAGTAAACTCCCAAGTATAATCCAGTTTCAAACATATGAAGATTTAACACAATAAATTACGCTGATGCAAGACGTATACGCAGTTTCTAACTGTAACACTTGACTTATTGTGTTATAAGATAAATGTAAGATTATACCTATTAATGAATACACGGTAGCACTTTAAAATTTTAAACTCAGTTGTAATTACAAAAATAATTTCTCAAGATACTCAAAAATCAAATTGATTTTGTTGCTGAAAGCCGTTAGATAGGCGACCTGCCATTAGCAGCGGGTGATCTGTTTCGCCGTTTAGTTTTAAAAATCCTCAATGCAACGTGAAACTTGAATACTTGGAAGAAAGAGTGTTCATAATCATGGTACGGGAGTAAAGAACTAAATCTTATTCCAAGATTAGAAAATGTATCGGATAACAATTGTCGATAGCCAGAATATTACAATAAATTTATTGATCAAATAGCTGTTCCACGTATGCTCTGAACATGACACAACATTCAGTTTGAATCCATTATCTGATTGTTTATTCTAGTGTTTCTGTTGAGATGATACTTAGAATGTGGTCTTATAAATTAAATGTTTCGATTAAGTAATACTACCCTTTTCTAACTTTGAACTCTGTTATGATAGAAGCAGTGATTGATGTAATAACTGTCACGAGTATTTTCAGCCACTCATAAACTGGTATAAGAATTTCCCGTGAGTGGTAACGAAAACAGCATTAATTCCCTGTCAGAACCAAATCATTCAATGATTATGATCATTTTAAGAGGAAAGGAGCTACATTCCACTTTAACACCTAAGCTGAGGCCAGCGACTTCGTTAAGGCTTGCATGGATGGGCATAAATGAGCAGCCTGATTCGTAGTAGGACAAAAGTTGTAATGAATAAAAGCGAATCATACTGAACGTTCTAATTCAGTTTTCACTTGCACTCCACCCTTGAAGAACAGAAATCCTGCAGTTCCTGATTTGGAGCCTACATACGAGTTAATTATCTTATTTTGGTGGTTGATATTCGAAGTGCACCTTAAAAATACGACTATTTGAAATGTATAACACAAATTTGTTATTTGTGTCATTTGTTTTTACTCATTATTTATTTTCAACATTGTCCAGAAATAGAGATTACTTTTTGTGATTCATAAGCTGATAATTTTTTCCTGTTGAAGATCGATTATATCTGGTTACTTACTTTGTTCCCAACACCAATATGAGTGAAATGTTCTTTCATTGGTGGCCCCAGAAATTCATGGATGGATCAAGCCTCTTGTTCAACACCACTTGTGGTTGACAACATCTAGATCTATGTCGTGAAAACCTTTAAAGTTTTCCTTTACAATAGAATGAAGCGAAAAGCCGGTTAACAACAACCAATAATCACAGAGGGCCAGAAGGCTTAGAGTTTACTTTAAAAAGTTTACAACAAGATTAAAATCAATAATTACCAAGAGACAGAATGCTTAGAAATTGTCTTGAAGTTTTCAATCATTAAAAGAAGGTTGTCAATACAAAGCCGAGAAAGGCTTAGAAATGTCCCCTTTAGAAAAACTAAAAACAAAACCAAATTTACATACATGTGTCCGTCGTGAACTAAACTTGCAATAGAGTTTAACATGTTTAAATTTAGTAACTCTCTAGTTGCTTGAAACCTTCCCAGCTTGAAACCTTCCCATTAGCACAATTCTGAGGCTTGATTCCGAGAGGGCAAGGCAGGCAAGTACAAATTTAACGAGAAACGGAAAATTAGGAAGATCCCTGGGACAGAGATTCGCAATAAGCGTAAGAACTTAAACGACCGACGGCCCACAACCACAACTCGGCAGGGAATGACGGTCCCAATGAGGTCCTAGTATCGACCTCTGCCCACAAACGTGACCCCTTCCACTCCCATCGTCAAGTTGGGCGACTGGTGAGGCACACCAGTAAAACATGTTGGCCAGTCGGACAACCAGTACCTGGGACAGGAAAACTGTCAACCTGGTATTAGTGTTAGATCAACTTAGAAAGTAACCACGCAAAACACAAGAATAATTCGCCACTTTAACCTTGTGCAAATTCGTTTCTTTTTTTAAATGATAAAAATTTTAAAAATGTTATAACAGTTAAGACCAAGAAATAACCAAGATGACTGTAACAAAACTATTATATTTACAGACTAACATTTAAACAAGAGGGTAATATTTAAACACAAGATTAATCCAAGGTAATTACAACATGTTGCCCCCACAAATCCAGTACTTGGCCAGCGTTAAGATTGACTGCTCATTCAAAAGTTTCAGTAAATACGAAAACTGCATTTTATGAATGTAGGGCATTCATCAACAGTTCACAGTATCCGCTACATGACAGCCATCTCCCTGTACGGCTAGGGCTAATGAACAGCCCATTGGATGGCCAATGTAATTCTCGAACACAGTTTTTAAAAAAATATGTTTAACAACTCGGCGGAATAATTGGCCTGTTCATCCCAGTGGGACTACTATTAGTTGGATCCCTTCACAGATCCACAAAAAACAATACCAGAAGCAACTCAAACAATACTAAAACCAGTCTCTCTGCAGCAATAGGGATGAACTGCTAGTAATCAGGGACACACAGAAGCCAGAAGCGGCCAAAACATCCAAAAACGTCGTCTGCTTAGACGACCAACCGACCAACCACCGGTCGTTGTGGTGTCACCTGGAAGCCTACCTAACTGACGTGAATGTAATGTAAACAGAGAAAATAATGCCTGTAGTATTATGAGTCATTTTGTCGAGTCTGATAATATTCTGTGACAAATATTGTAAATATTTTCCATTCATCTCAAAGATAAGGAATACGATATTTCAGTAAGTTCCACGAAAGCATGGAGCTTCAAGTGTAATATATACAAACGTCAAAAAAAGTTTTGCATCATCTCAGTTCCGAGAGTTCCGGAACCTGTACAGAAAATTCGAATAGAGGTAAACATAAACATCATTTCCGCCCTTTTTATTGTTAATGAAAATCACACATTGCATGTTGTACTACCATACAGCGTGACCTTTAGTGGCGGTGGTCCAGACTTCTGTACACACCGGTACCTCTAATACCCAGTAGCACGTCCTTTTGCACTGATGCATAACTGTATTCGTCGTGGCATCCTGTCCACAAGTTCGTCAAGGCACTGTTGGGCCAGATTGTCCCACTCCTCGACGGCGATTCGGCTTGCTTAGATCCCTCAGAGTGGTTGGTGGGTCACGTCGCCCATAAATAGCCCTTTTCAACCTATCTTAGACATGTTCGATATGGTTCATATCTGGAGAGCATGCTGGCCTCTAGTCGAGCGATGTCGTTATTCCTGAAGGAAGTCATTCACATGATGTGCACTACGGGGGCGCGAATTGTCATCCATGAAGATGAATGCTTCGCTGATATGGTTGCACTATCGTACAGCCGTTACGGCGCCTTCCATGTCCTTCCCACATAATACCACCGAAAAACGGCAGGGAACCTCCACCTTGTTGCATTCGCTGGACAGTGTGTTTAAGGCGTTCACCCTGATCGGGTTGCCTCCAGAAACGTCTCCGACGATTGTCTGGTTGAAGGCATATGCGACACTCATCGGTGAAGAGAACGTGATGTCAATCCTGATCGGTCCATTCGGCATGTTATTGGGCCCATTTGTACCGCGCTGCATGTGGCGTGGTTGCAAAGATGGACCTCACCGTGGACTCGGGAGTGAACTTGCTCATCATGCAGCCTGTTGCGCTCAGTTTGAGACGTAACACGACGTTCTGTGGCTACACGAAAAGCATTATTCAACATGTTGGCGTTGCTGTCAGGGTTCCTCCGAGCCATAATCCGTAGGTAGCGGTCATCCACTACAGTAGTAGCCCTTGGGCGGCCTGAGCAACGCATGTTATCGACAGTTCCTGTCTCTCTGCATCTCCTCCATGTCCGTGCAACATCTCTTTGGTTTACTCCGAGACGCCTGGACACTTCCCTTGTTGAGAGCCCTTCCTGGCACAAAGTAACAATGCGGACGCTATCGAACCGCGGTATCGACCGTCTAGGCATGGTTGAACTACAGACAACACGAGCCGTGTACCTCCTTCCTGGTGGATGAATGGAAGTGATCGGCTGTCGGACCCCCTCCGTTTAATAGGCGCTGCTCATGCATGGTTGTTTATATCTTTGGGCGGCTTTAGTGACATCTCTGAACAGTCAAAGGGACTGTGTCTGTGATACAATATCCACAGTCAACATCTGTCTTCAGGAGTTTTGGGAAGAGGGGTGATGCAAAACTTTTTTTAATGTGTGTGTATACATAAGATTCATGTTGCTCCCCCTGTTTGTTGTCTGTTTTCCGCCTGGTTGTTCTCTCTCGCCTGTGGGTCGATGTATGTATAACTCGCTGCCTGTATTATTTTATGAACTTCAAAGTTACTATATATTGTTATCTGGAAATATCGTATGTTTCTTTTAAAAATATTTCTCTCTCGACGTGACATTTATTTAAAAATAATAATATTGCTGTCGATTGCCCATCTGGCTTCGACTGTTTCGATGGTGCTGAGTACGCGATTACGTATACTAAAGAATATATCAGTTTCTGCGAGATTCGCTCGCAAGGGAAAATAATCCTGAGTGCTTTTATGAATTTTGACAGTCGGTTTCCAATATTAAAGTCACTTCATATTTCTGATTACGAAACTTACTCAGAGATTTAACAGCACAAGGCTTAGGTGATGCTTTACCTTTGGTTTAAAATATTTTAGTTAATTTATAGGAAAAAAAGTTAACTCAGTTCAGAAAGAGATAAAGTTAAAGCAATTCTTTGCAATTATTTCAACAATACGCAGATGTTTGTACCATTTTTTCTTTCTGTGTAACATTAGATTAATTTGCTGGGAAAAGAAATCATTTCATGCTCTATATTATCGCTGGGTTAGTTGCAGTTTACGTTGGCATCCACTGAAAGAGAGCGTAACATTTGCATTAATAATAAATAACTTTTCGCCAGCGTATTGAGATTTTAAGTTCACACTACATTTATTTAAGACGCTTTCACTCGCGCTCAAAATATACGTGGCAACCCCAAAAGAATAATAAGAATTTAAACATGCAGGTTGCGACTGACACCTGCGCGCGTATTTCAAACCGCACGTAGCAGTCTGCATGGACTTATACGAAATAACTAAATTAATTCAACATCGCAATAATTACGCAGAAAGGAGGTAATGGTACATTGTTCCTGATGAAAAATCAGATACAAAGAAAAAGGTTGCAAGTGAATCGCCAATTGACAGCTTGTTTCTAAGAGGTCAGTTCGGCTGACGGCAACACAATGGGCGGCGGCGGCAACACACTTTCGATGGAAAACCAGCAGCCATCAGCCTCCCGCGGAATGGGGCTTTGGTCACTTCCCGTACAATCAGCCAACCGCAGTCCCGACCGCTTCAGCTCGGAGCCAACTTCTTCACAGCGCTGCGTCGCGGCAGCAGAGCCTCCAGACGACTGGAGGAGAAACCAAACAGAAGAAGTCGCAAGGAAGAGAAGTCGATACAAGCCGACGCGGCTCAATAATATATGCCATCTACATCTATATCTACATGATTACTCTGCAATTCACATTTAAGTGCTTGCCAGAGGGTTCATCGAACCACAATCATACTTTCTCTCTACCATTCCACTCCCGAACAGCGCGCGGGTAAAACAAACACCTAAACCTTTCTGTTAGAGCTCTGATTTCTCTTATTTTATTTTGATGATCATTCCTACCTATGTGGGTTGGGCTCAACAAAATATTTTCGCATTCGGAAGAGAAAGTTGGTGACTGAAATTTCGTAAATAGATCTCACCGCGACGAAAAACGTCTTTGCTTTAATGACTTCCATCCCAACTCGCGTATCATATCTGCCACACTCTTACCCCTACTACGTCATAATACAAAACGAGCTGCCCTTTTTTGCACCCTTTCGATGTCCTCTGTCAATCCCACCTGGTAAGGATCCCACACCGCGCAGCAATATTCTAACAGAGGACGAACGAGTGTAGTGTAAGTTGTCTCTTTAGTGGACTTGTTGCATCTTCTAAGTGTCCTGCCAATGAAACGCAACCTTTGGCTCGCCTTCCCCACAACATTATCTATGTGGTCTTTCAAACTGAAGTTGTTCGTAATTTTAATACCCAGGTACTTAGTTGAATTGACAGCCTTGAGAATTGTACTATTTATCGAGTAATCGAATTCCAACGGATTTGTTTTGGAACTCATGTGGATCACCTCACATTTTTCGTTATTTAGCGTCAACTGCCACCTGCCACACCATACAGCAATCTTTTCTAAATCCATTTGCAACTGATACTGGTCTTCGGATGACCTTACTAGACGGTAAATTACAGCATCATCTGCGAACGACCTAAGAGAACTGCTCAGATTGTCACCCAGGTCATTTATACAGACCAGGAACAGCAGAGGTCCCAGGACGCTTCCCTGGGGAACACCTGATATCACTTCAATTTTACTCGATGATTTGCCGTCTATTACTACGAACTGCGACCTTCCTGACAGGAAATCACGAATCCAGTCGCACAACTGGCCCTCAGCTTGATTAGAAGTCGCTAGTGAGGAACGGTGTCGAAAGCTTTCCGGAAATCTAGAAATACGGAATCAACTTGAGATCCCCTGTCGATAGCGGCCATTACTTCGTGTGAATAAAGAGCTAGCTGCGTTGCACAAGAACGATGTTTTCTGAAACCATGCTGATTACGTATCAATAGATCGTTCCAAAAGGTTCAAATGGCTCTGAGTAGTATGGGACTTAACATCAGTGGTCATCAGTCCCTTGAACTTAGAACTACTTAAACCTAACTAACCTAAGGACATCACACACATCCATGCCCGAAGCAGGATTCGAACCTGCGACCGTAGCAGTCGTACGGTTCCGGACTGCGCGCCTAGAACCGCTAGACCACCATGGCCGGCAATAGATCGTTCCCTTCGAGGTGATTCATAATGTTTGAATACAATATATGCTCCAAAACCCTAGTAAAAACCGACATAAATGATATAAGTCTGTAGTTCGATGAATTACTCCTACTACCCTTCTTAAACACTGGTGCGACCTGCGCAATTTTCCAATCTGTAGGTACAGATCTATCGGTGAGCGAGCGGTTGTATATGATTGCTAAGTAGGGAGCTATTGTATCAGCGTAATCTGAAAGGAACCTAATCGGTATATAATCTGGACCTGAAGACTTGCCCGTATCAAGCGATTTGAGTTGCTTCGCAACCCCTAACGTATCTACGTCTAAGAAACTCATGCTAGGAGCTGTTCATGTTTCAAATTCTGGAATATTCCATTCGTCTTCCCTGGTGAAGGAATTTCGGAAAACTGCGTTCAATAACTCCGCTTTAGCGGCACAGTCGTCAGTAACAGTACCATCGGCACTGCGCAGCGAAGGTATTGACTGCGTCTTGCCGCTTGTGTACTTTACATACGACCAGAATTTCTTCGGATTTTCTACCAAATTTCGAGACAATGTTTCGTTGTGGAACCTATTAAAGGCATCTCGCATTGAAGTCCATGCCAAATTTCGCGCGTCTGTAAATTTTAGCCAATCTTCGGGATTTCGCGTTCTTCTGAACTTCGCATGCTTTTTCCGTTGCCTCTGCAACAGCGTTCGGACCTGTTTTGTATACCATGGGGGATCAGTTCCGTCTCTTACCAATTTATGAGGTATGAATCTCTCAATTGCTGTTGCTACTATATCTTTGAATTTAAGCCACATCTCGTCTACATTTGCATAGTCAGTTCGGAAGGAATGGAGATTGTCTCTTAGGAAGGCCTCCAGTGACACTTTATCCAATTTTTTAAATAAAATTATCTTGCGTTTGTTTCTGGTGGATTTGGAAGAAACGGTATTGAGCCTAGCTACAACGACCTTGTGATCACTAACCCCTGTATCAGTCATGATGCTCTCTATTAGCTATGGATTGTTTGTGGCTAAGAGGTCAAGTGTGTTTTCGCAACCATTTACAATTCGCTTGGGTTCGTGGACTAACTGCTCGAAATAATTTTCGGAGAAAGTATTTAGGACATTCTCGGAAGATGTTTTCTGCCTACCACCGGTTTTGAACAAGTATTTTTGCCAACATATCGAGGGAAGGTTGAAGTCCCCACCAACTATAACCAGTGAGTGGGGTATTTATTTGTTACGAGACTCAAATTTTCTCTGAACTGTTCAGCAACTATATCATCGGAGTCTGGGGGTCGGTAGAAGTAGCCAATTATTAACTTAGTTCGGCTGTTAAGTATAACCTCCACCCATACCAATTCGCACGGAGTATCTGCTTCGACTTCACTACAAGATAAACCACTACTGACAGACACAAACACTCCAACACCAATTCTGCCTAATCTATCTTTCCTGAGCACCGTCTGAGACTTCGTAAAAATTTCTGCAGAACTTATTTCAGGCTTTAGCCAGCTTTCTGTACCTATAACGATTTCAGCTTCTGTGCTTTCCCAAAACATTTCAGCCCCTTAGACTTAATCGCTATTTTCCACAATTGCGTAACGTGGCAGAAAATGTAATACTAAAAAACTCCAGTTCAGATCTCCTATTTGGTCTCTCATTCACTTCAGTGTCTCCTAAATCGTTCCCATGCATCGTCTTATGAGGAATCCTGTTCGTCGTCTTCTCTCATCTGTTTGTGGTACCCACTTGTTGTTCTGATCACTTTTTTACCTTTGACGAGTTAATTCTGATCTTAGCCAACCTCAGACTACGTACCTGCTTACTGTTCTCTCTTTCAACAAATCACAGCAGCTATCTAACTTAGTATCAGTTGAAACAATAATTATCTTTTCCCCCGTTTTCCCTTGTTACGCATAGGATCCTGTATATCGCCTTCATTGCTTCTAGTATTCATATGAAAGGGATCTATGATGTTCGTATGCTTGGACGGGTGTAATGAGGGAAAACGGCCTGTAATTGTTTTTTTTTTTTGTACACAATGTACGTATTTTTAATATGAAAATCGCTAAATTACATATTTTTGACGCCCGTTGATTTACAAATTGTCTCTACATCGCTCTCTTTTACTCACTAGATCGTGTAACATTACATTAGAACCTCACTCGAGATGTGCCATCTGGAGAGGACGGACATTCCAGCGGAGACGTAGCCAGGGCCTTGCAGATTACCAGAGAAGGAGTAAGTGGGTGCTTTTAGTGACCACAATAGTATTTTGGCCGGCTAAGAGGTGCAACGTTGTGTACTGTGAGGAGTACAGGCTGTGCGCTGAGTGTAACAAATGATCAGTAATACTACCCATGTGGTTACAGTATGGCGTGTTATGGTTATTGTGTGAAGGAACGGTGTGTATGCGGAAGTTTTCTCTAAAAGTGAAAGGCATATTGATTTTGATGTTTTTATACTGTAAGCGTGATTGATTTTACGAGAGGCGTTCGAAAAGTAATGCAGCATTTATTTTGAAAGCAGGTTGGTTTTATTCAGGGTTCCAATACACCATATTATTCACCACTCTTTCAGCCACTAAACGCTATATCTTAACATAATCTCTGTTCAGTATGACTGCCTTACGCCTACTTACTGGGAGGCCCTATATGGCTGCATGGTACCACTCTATTGGCCGACGTCGGAGCCAGCCTCCCTCATCATCCATATACTGCTTCTGACAAAGTGCATCCTTCATTGGGCGACACAGATGGAAGCCGCAAGGTGCGAGATCCGGAACGTAGCGAGGATGAGGAAGAACAGTCCAGGGAAGTTTTGTGAGCTCCTCTTGTGTGCGCAGACTTGTGTGAACCCTTGTGCTGTCATGGACAACGAGAAGTTCATTTGTATTTTCTCACAAGGTTCACTCGTGTTTGTATCTTCTTGGCCAAGTTGGAAAGGTGCTTTTTGTATGTTAATGTTCTGTCCAGAGTGACTCCCAGGTATTTTGGGCTTTCGTTGTATCTGACTGTGCCAAGAGGGCCGAACTGTGGACTGATCTTTGCTGATGAAAGGCCATTAGAGAGGTGGAACAGGCTTACATTGGTTTTACATCCATTTGGTCTCAGTCGCCATGTCTCAAAATATTCATAAAGTTTAGTAAGGCTGTTCGTTAGGTGTTCTTCACATTCAGAAAGGTCTTCACTCTGATATGAAATTGCCAGGTCATCTGCATATTGAAGTTTTCGGCAGGTCAAATTCGGCACGTCAGCTGTGTAGAGGTTGAATAACACTGGAACAAGAACAGAGCCATGAGGTAATACGTTATTGAGTGCATACCATCTGCTTTTCTCTTTTCTTGAAGACCAGCATATGAAATGCTATCCACAGGATTCGACCAGGACGCAGAGCGGAAACGTGAGTGGCAAGCTACAAGAACCTGAAACCACGAACTTGTAGACAGTCTGACAGTTTCAGCTCCAGGCTTCCACCAACCGAGGGAGGTTTAGGTGCAGTTAAACAGATATCGGACCGAAGAGGGTAGGTGCAAATACAACATTCACCAGCGGGGCATTTCAAGTAACAGTGTGTGTGACTGTGGTGACACCCAAACAATGAGCCACATTATGAATGACTGTCCGATCAGACGCTTCCCAGGTGGCATTGAGAAGCTCCATCAAGCATCCCACGAGACACTCCGCTGGATCGAGTCCATCAACATCCAAGTGTAGTCTGAGCCATTTTAAAACTTGTGTACTATATATAATTTCATATGTTCATTTTTATATATTTTTCTTTGTTTTGCTAAATGTGTATTACTGTCATTAATGCATACGATAATAATAAATAATAATAATAATTTGTATTTTTGTGACGACGAACACGCTGAAGCCGTTTCTTCAACTACCCGAGGGTAGCACAATACACTTCTGAGTTTATCGTTGCACCTTGAGGGAGGACATCAAGCAAAAGGATCCCTTCAGAGTCCCTGAAGACTGTCGTCATGACTTTACCGGCTGAGGATGCGGCTTTGAACTATTTATCGAGAGTGTGGCGCCATCCACAGACTGCCGTTTTGTTTACCATTTGAAGTGATGAACCACGTTTCATAGCGTGTGATGATGCTCAATAAAAAAATTGTCAACGCCAGCCTCGTAGATCGCAAGCAGTTCCGCACAATTTGTCCTTCATTGCTCTTTGTGGTGTTCTGTTAGGCTGCGAGGAACCTAGAAAGCACACACTTTTGAGTACCCAAACTGGTGGACGAGTGTGTCAGCACTGTAAATAGAGACGTCCTGTTGGGCAGCTATGTGTTCGATTGTGATCTGTCAATCAGCTCGAATGAGAGTGTCCACACGTTCCAACGTTGCATCAGTCACAGCTGGGTGTGGCTGGCCGGCACACAAGAGATCGGACACGTTCGCGCGACTTTGTTGAGATGATGACAGGCTCACAGCACTTTTTTGGACAACATGGTTGTGGAGATGAAGCAGCGATTAGTATGATTAATCAATTATTCAAAAACAGTCTTAATCGCATTTATTATTAGTATACCGCCAACCGGTTTCAACCCGACGTAGGGGTCATCTTCATGGCGTTTACACCACCAGCAGTCGACCAATGGTGTAAACGCCAAGAAGATGACCCCTACGTCGGGTTGAAACCGGTTGGCGGTATAATAATAACAAATGCGAGTAAGACTGTTTTTGAATAACTGATCACCGCACTTTTGTTCACTGCCAGGTCTCTGTAAACATTCAGCAAACACCTATGAATATCTGCAAGACTATGGTTTTCCGCCAAAGGAAACTCAATGACAGATCTCTGCTTGGAACGTTTCTGTGTTACAGACGCCACTTTTAAGGATACGTGTAATACCGCCACCTATCGGCACCTCATGAAAGTAGAGGGGCTGAAGCGGGAATATTACAAGATGCCCCACAACAAATTTCGCATATTTTCAACCGAAAATAGAGAGAAAAAAATGAGTTTCAGTACTTATTAAACGCCTATCGTGTATGTCAATAAGTTTTGAATTCATGCTACAGTCAGCAGCGATCTGTATTATTCTGTTGGAAATAGTCAATCGTGATTGCAAATGGTGTTTTATTTCGCCAGTGGTCACTGCTTTCAGTCTCAGGAGTCCATTGTCAGACCAGTGGGTGACACCACTGGTGACACGTGTAGACGATGAGCAGAGCTTGCCAGAAGGCAACAGTCATCAACTGCAGTTACTAACTTCTAGCACTTATACCGTGTCTTACGTTTCCGTTACCCATATCGCGGGTCAGAATCAAGCACGCGCTGATGTATGTACTTACCTACTCAAGGTTCTCTTCGTTGTGTCCTACTAGATCAGCGACAAAACAGGCTGTAATATACTGGATCAAGGGAGTTAACGGTACCTTTGATCCTTGTCGAGACTTTCCGACAATGCCACGACTTTTACCTTCAGAGACTGTAAGGAGTTTGTTTTTGGATTGGGAATCGGGCCTTCTGCGACCACGGCTTGTTCGATGAAAGAGTGAGCCATAACGTGAAATTGGGCGTTGTTGCTCATCACCGACGACACTACATTGGACGAAACTCTACAATTGTTAACGCATACCTTTGACACAGTTACGTATTAGATGTATAAGGATATACTGGTGTATTAAGTTTGCGTCTAGAACTAACTTCCCAATGGCTTATCTGTGTCAGTCCAGGATTTGGTGCCCAGCAAATCTCCTTAGGAGATAGGGAAGAGAAGTCGTAATGCACGAAAAACTATAGTGGCGACCTATTAGCAAGAAGCACAGACTTACGACCACGGAAGACGTCTGAATCCGACTAGATCTACCTAACGAGATGATATACATAATGTTCCATCTGAATTTCTAAAATTGGTGCAGGAAGTGACAACAAAACGACTATTCACATTTGTGTATGGAATGTATGAGACCTCAGACGAACTATCATCCACACAGCTCCGAAGATTGAAACGACAGATACATGCGAGAATTATTCTACAATCAGCTTAACAGCTCACGTATCCAAGTTACTGACAAGAATAGTTTACAGAAGAATGGAAAAGAAAATTGGGGATGTGTTGGATGCGGTCAGATGGCTTTAGGAAAGGTAAAGGTACCGGAGAGGCAGTTCTGACGTTGATGTTGATAATGAAAACAAAACTGAAAAAAATCAGTACACTTTCATAAGATTTGTCAACCTGGGAAAAACGTTGAAAATATAAGATGGTGTAAAATGTTCAAAATATTGAGAAAAATATGGGTAAGCTAAAGAGAAAGAACGATAGCATACAAACCGAGAGGGAATAACATGAGTGGAAGACCAAGAACGAAGTGCTCGGATTAAAAAGGGTGTAGGACAGGAATGTGGTCTTTCGCCCCTACTATTCAGTCTGTACTTCGAAGAGAGAATGATGGAAATGAAAGGAAGGTTCAAACGTGGGATTAAAATTAAAGGTGAAAGTATATGAATGATAAGATTCGCTGATGATATTGCTCTCGTTATTGAAAATGATGGAGAATTACAGGATCTGTTGAATAGAATGAACAGTCCAGTGAGTTAGGATGTCTGTTGAGAGTAAATCGAAAAAAGACCAAAGTAATGCGAAGTAGCAAGAAACACAAGAACAATAAACTTAACATTGGAATTGGTGATCACGTAGTAGATAAAGTTAAGGAACTCTGCTACCTAGGTAGCAAAATAACCCATAGCGGACGCAGCAAAAGAAACATCAAAAGCAGACAAGCATAGGCAAAATGGGCATTCCTGGCCAAGAGATGCCTACAGATATGAAATATTGGTCTTAACTTGCGGAGGACGTTCTGAGATTGTACATTTGAGGCATAGCATTGAATGGTAGTGCGAATGGTGTGTGGGAAATCTAGAATGTGAAAGAAAGGAATCATTTGAGATGTGGTGCTATAGAAGGGTGTTGAATACCAGGTGGTCTGGTAAGATTCTCCGCAGGATTGGAGAGGAAAGGAACGTATGGAAATCACTGACAAGAAGAAGGGATAGGATGTATGAGCGAATAACTTCCATGGTACTGCTGTGAGCAGTAGAGGGTAAAAACGCTAGAGGAATAGCTACTCTGAGATGAAGAGGTTGGCTCAGGAGAGAAATTCGTGGCTAGAACGGAGGGCAAGCTGATGGAAGAGGTGCTGCCATGTTTTAAGGGGCCTTTTAGGTTGTTTAGTTTGTGATCCCAGTCACGCATGTCCCTCAACGTAAACGAGCATATGGTGAATTAGTGTGTTGGTACATGAGCGTTGTTGGACATTGCCACAAGTTGTTTGTGTAATTTATTTTATTATGGTTTTTGGAACCTTCTTCAGTCAGCTGTTGTGGTGGGAGGACGCAGTGAGTCTGGGGGTGGAGATCATGCTGTGTCGAGCAAACGGCACATTTGCTTCACCTGTGGCAGGTTATGATTTTCAGCTTGGGGCCCTGAACTGACGCATTTCCCATATCTGTGACTGACTGGGACCAAGACGGAAGGGGCTGTGGACGATTGCAGTCAGTTGGTGAAGAACCTAGAACAGGAGGTCTTCTTCAAACTGGTTAGCCAAGGATCCGTCAGTGGTCTCACCAACGGTCAGTGTGGCCCGTATTCGATTTGTGCACGAAGACGACACGTTGGAATGGCTGGTGTCTTGTTCCGGGCGAGAGGATGTCGATTCCAGTGGAGACGCAGGCAGGATCTTCCAGATTACAAGAGAAGGGACGGTGCTTTTAGTGAGCGACAGCAGAACTTTAAGTCGGACGATTGATGCAACATAGCCTACCGAAATAATCATAGACTGTGCACTGTGTGTACCGGGTGATCAGTATAACTAAACGTGAAAGGTCCCTAGGTATATGTTACGTTTAAGTGGTGGCGTGGTGGGTGATTGGATGTTTCCTCTAAAAATCATTGTAAACTATTATTGGCCGGATTCTACTTTATATTGTTGTTTTCTTGCTGAGACCCTCTTTCACGAATGGTATAGAGCTGTAAATTAAGTTTTGTTTTGTTATTTTATTCATAGTTGTAATTTGCAGCAACTGTAGAATATATTTCAGAATAAAAATTCAGTCATCAGGTGCAAATATATTTTTATATCGAATTTCGGATTTCCACAAATTTCTTTGTGATCTTCGGAAGCCTACGAAATTAAGGATAATATAAATGTTTATACCTTAGCTATACACTCACGTGAATTATGAGAACTGCGCTACAAAAACTCACTTAGTATTGGTTTAGCAGTTGTCAATATCTTCTTCATAGAAGCAAAATTGCAATTTACTTACCAATGTACCGATATAAGCAGATGAAATCACAGCGTCGTTTGCGAGAATGAATTAATTTCCACAAGTTTCCTGATGTAAATGCTAAGAGGTAACGTAGAGAAATTTCCACTTTTTTGTAAAATTCCATAATCCATAATCGTTCATACAACAGTAAGCGCTTTTTCAACATTTACACTGCTGTTGTTGTTGTGGTTTTCAGTCCTGAGACTGGTTTGATGCAGCTCTCCATGCTACTCTATCCTGTGCAAGCTTCTTCATCTTCCAGTACCTACTGCAACCTACATCCTTCTGAATCTGCTTAGTGTATTCATCTCTTGGTCTCCCTCTACGATTTTTACCCTCCACGCTGCCCTCCAATACTAAACTGGTGATCCCTTGATGCCTCAGAACATGTCCTACCAACGGATCCCGTCTTCTGGTCAAGTTGTGCCACAAACTTCTCTTCTCCCCAATCCTATTCAATACTTCGTCATTAGTTATGTGATCTACCCATCTAATCTTCAACATTCTTCTGTAGCACCACATTTCGAAAGCTACTATTCTCTTTTTTTCTAAACCATTTATCGTCCATGTTTCACTTCCATACATGACTACACTCAATACATATACTTTCAGAAACAACTTCCCGACACTTAAATCTATACTCGATGTTAACAAACTTCTCTTCTTCAGGAACGCTTTCCTTGCCATTGCCAGTCTACATTTTATATCCTCTCTACTTCGACCATCATCAGTTATTTTGCTCCCAAATAGCAAAACTCCTTTACTACTTTAAGTGTCTCATTTACTAATCTAATTCCCTCAGCATCACCCGACTTAATTCGACTACATTCCATTATCCTCGTTTTGCTTATGTTGATGTTCATCTTATATCCTCCTTTCAAGACACTGTCCATTCCATTAAACTGCTCTTCCAAGTCCTCTGCTGTCTCTGACAAAATTACAATGTCATCGGCGAACCTCAAAGTTTTTATTTCTTCTCCATGGATTTTAATACCTACACCGAATTTTTCTTTTGTTTCCTTTACTGCTTGCTCAATATACAGATTGAACAACATCGGGGAGAGGCTACAACCCTGTCTTACTCCCTTCCCAACCACTGCTTCCCTTTCATGTCCCTCGACTCATAACTGCCATTTGGTTTCTGTACAAATTGTAAATAGCCTTTCGCTCCCTGTATTTTACCCTTGCCACCTTAGAATTTGAAACAGAGTATTCCAGTCAACATTGTCAAAAGCTTTCTCTAAGTCTACAAATGCTAGAAACGTAGGTTTGCCTTTCCTTAATCTTTCTTCTAAGATAAGTCGTAAGGTAAGTATTGCCTCACGTGTTCCAGTGTTTCTACGGAATCCAAACTGATCTTCCCCGAGGTTGGCTTCTATTAGTTTTTCCATTCGTCTGTAAAGAATTCGTGTTAGTATTTTGCAGCTGTGACTTATTAAACTGATAGTTCGGTAATTTTCACATCTGTCAACACCTGCTTTCTTTGGGATTGGAATTATTATATTCTTCTTGAAGACTGAGGGTATTTCGCCTGTTTCATACATCTTGCTCACCAGATGGGAGAGTTTTGTCAGGACTGGCTCTCCCAAGTCCGTCAGTAGTTCCAATGGAATGTTGTCTACTCCGGGGACCTTGTTTCGACTCAGGTCTTTCAGTGCTCTGTCAAACTCTTCACGCAGTATCGTATCTCCCATTTCATCTTCATCTACATCCTCTTTCATTTCCATAATATTGTCCTCAAGTACATCGCCCTTGTATAGACCCTCTATATACTCCTTCCATCTTTCTGCTTTCCCTTCTTTGCTTAGAACTGGATTGCCATCTGAGCTCTTGATATTCATACAAGTCGTTCTCTTATCTCCAAAGGTCTCTTTAATTTTCCTGTAGGCAGTATGTATCTTACCCCTAGTGAGACAAGCCTCTACATCCTTACATTTGTCCTCTAGCCATCTCTGCTTAGCCATTTTGCACTTCCTGTCGATCTCATTTTTGAGACGTTTGTATTCCTTTTTGCCTGCTTCATTCACTGCATTTTTATATTTTCTCCTTTCATCAATTAAATTCAATATTTCTTCTGTTACCCAAGGATTTCTACTAGCCCTCGTCTTTTTACCTACTTGATCCTCTGCTGCCTTCACTACTTCATCCCTCAAAGCTACCCATTCTTCTTCTACTGTATTTCTTTCCCCCATTCCTGTCAATTGTTCCCTTATGCTCTCCCTGAAACTGTGTACAACCTCTGGCTCTTTCAGTTTATCCAGGTCCCATCTCATTAAATTCCCACCTTTTTACAGTTTCTTCAGTTTTAATCTACAGGTCATAACCAATAGATTGTGGTCAGAGACCACATCTGCCCCTGGAAATGTCTTACAATTTAAAACCTGGTTCCTAAATCTCTGTCTTACCATTATATAATCTATCTGATACCTTTTAGTATCTCTAGGGTTCTTTCATGTATACAACCTTCTTTCATGATTCTTAAACCAAGTGTTAGCTATGATTATGTTGTGCTCTGTGCAAAATTCTACCAGGCGGCTTCCTCTTTGATTTCTTAGCCCCAATCCATATTCACCTACTATGTTTCCTTCTCTCCCTTTTCCTACTGACGAATTCCAGTCACCCATGACTATTAAATTTTCGTCTCCCTTCACTATCTGAATAATTTCTTTTATCATACATTTCTTCAATTTGTTCGTCATCTGCAGAGCTAGTTGGCATATAAACTTGTATTACTGTAGTAGGTGTGGGCTTCGTATCTATCTTGGCCACAATAATGCGTTCACTATGCTGTTTGTAGTAGCTTACCCGCATTCCTATTTTCCTATTCATTATTAAACATACTCCTGCATTACCCCTATTTGATTTTGTGTTTATAACCCTGTAGTCACCTGACCAGAAGTCTTGTTCCTCCTGCCACCGAACTTCACCAATTCCCACTATATCTAACTTTAACCTATCCATTTCCCTTTTTAAATTTTCTAACCTACCTGCCCGATTAAGGGATCTGACATTCCATGCTCCGATCCGTAGAACGCCAGTTTTCTTTCTCCTGATAACGACATCCTCTTGAGTAGTCCCCGCCCGGAGATCCGAATGGGGGACTATTTTACCTCCGGAATATTTTACCCAAGAGGACGCCATCATCATTTATATCATACAGTAAAGCTGCATGCCCTCGGGAAAAATTACGGCCGTAGTTTCCCCTTGCTTTCAGCCGTTTGCAGTACCAGCACAGCAAGGCCGTTTTGGTTATTGTTACAAGGCCAGATCAGTCAATCATCCAGACTACTACCCTTGCAACTACTGAAAAGGCTGCTGCCCCTCTTCAGGAACCACACGCTTGGCTGGCCTCTCAACAGATACCCCTCCGTTGTGGTTGCACCTACGGTACGGCTATCTGTATCGCTGAGGCACGCAAGCCTCCCCACCAATGGCAAGGTCCATGGTTCATGGGGGGGCTGCTACCTTTCGTAAAACTGACTTTCTTTTAGTAATAATCCCGGGAGCCCTTAAACTGAATTGGGACTGTTTTTAATATTACACATTCTTTTTAAATTCGTATTTACTAAATTCCCTTCAGGATGAAATGCTGCCTTGGGTGCTAAATTACGTAGATAATACTCCACACTTATACTTGCCTTATTTCGTCAGGCTTTTAATATCTCGAAGTATTAAAAGAACGAATTTTGCGTCAAGGACACTTAAAACGATACGAGATAATAGAGTGATAAGTTGCTTTTAAAAGATGTCGATCCACTTGAGTGTGCCTTCAAGTGTTTGTGCCAGAAGTACGGGTGAAGTACAACAAAACTAGTTTTTCCGGTGCTGTTGACAATGACTAATTAAGTGCAAGTGAATCTCGCGCTTGCATCAGAAAAGCTGCGAGGTGTGTAATGACGTTGGAGGCACTCGATGTTACACCAGGCCAACAAAAATGTGTTTTTAACTCCACCTTACTCTCTATCAACAGCCTGTTAATTTGGCTCCAGAGATCTTATTGGATGTATTCAAATGAGTCTTCTCCAACAGGTTAAACGCTGCAGCTCCGTCTAGCAACAGAGAAGTTATTCCCTGAAGTCTTCATACATGTCCTGTTATACTGTTTCTTCTTCTTTGGAATCATTTCCACCCGTTCTTATCCGCGCCTCAGTTCTTATCTAATCACTCCGCATAATTTTAAACATACTTCTATAGCGCCATGTATCTAACACTTCAATCACTTCTTTTTTTTAGGAGACGGGGTACTGGCAGAGATGAAGCTGCGTGGACGGGTTGTGAGTCGTGCTTCGGTAGCTCTGTTCGTAGAGCACTTGCCCGCGAAAGAGAAATGTCCCCAGTTCGAGTCTCGGTCCGGCACACAGTTTTAATCTGCCACGAAGGTTTTTCTTCTTGTCTTTACCACAGTTCAGGTTTCACTTCCGTAGAACCAAGTTGCATTCATTCTCAGAATTTTTTTCCTCAAATTAAGGACTGAGCGTGGTAATAGAAAGCCTGTTGTAACGAGATTATAAGTTTATCCCTAGTCTCATTTCTGCAATTCCTCAAATCTCGACTTCCTTTGCTTTACTCTCAGTCCATATTCCTTGCTCATTATACTGATCATTCCACCCACCAGGTGCTGTAATTCTTCGTCACTGTCATTGAGGATAAAGTGTTATTAACGGATCTTATGTTTGAAATCCTTTCACCCTGAATTTTAATCCCACCCAAGAAACTTTCTTTTACTTCCGACGTTGCTTCCCCCATGCATATGTTTAACAGCAGGGCAGGACTGCTTCCCTGCCTTGTGCTCTTCTTTATCCGAACTCTTCTGTCTTGGTCTTCCTTTCTTGTTGTTTCTCCTTGGTTCTTTTACATATATGTTATTCGTCGTTCCTTACTGCTTGTATGTGAATTTCTGAGAATTTCAGTGATCGATCTCTTTATCTAGATCAAAAAATCTAATTCCTTGCCACCTTTATCAAATGCAGTCTCGCTACTACCTCTCCACTTCATTTACCTTTCTTAAAGCTAAACTGATGGTTGCATAAGACATCCGAAAATTTCTTTACCAGTCAACTGAATATTATTCCTATCAGTAACTTTAATGCATGATCCAGTAAACTGATCGCGAAATAGTTCTCGCATTTAGCAGCCCTTTCTATCTCTGGGAATGTGTGGATGATGTTTTTACAAAAGTCTAAACTCCAAACTTATAGATCCCCCTACTTAACTTGAGTACTCCTTTGGTTGTCACCTCCTCCAAATATTTTATAAATTACGACGGAATGTTGTCTACCCCATCTGTCTTATTTGATCGCATGTCATCCAAAGCTATATCAAACTCTGCATCTTTATGTCTTCCAAAATGACTTCCAGTTCTTCTTATATCATGTAATCAGACAGTTTCTCTCCTTTGTATAGGCCTATACCGTACTCCTTTCACGTATCCCTCCTATCTACATTAAACATAGGAAATTCCTTTGGATTCTTAATATTTACGCCTAAGCTTTTCCTTTACACCGCAGGTTATTCTGATTTTTCTGTATCCTGAGTCTATACTTTCAATGAGCGTTTCCTTTTGTTTCTTCACATTTTGCAGCAACCATTTCCCTTTAATCCCTCTGCACTTGCTATTTATTTCTGATTGGCTTATATTCGTCTATTTCTGTCTGTTTTTGGATGTTTTTGTATTTTCTTCTTTCGTCGATCAACTGCAGTATTTCGTCTCTTACTTAAGGTACAAATACAGAGATATGTAAACAGGGAGAATACGGCGCGGCGATCGGCAACGCCTATACAGGACAACAAGTGCCTGGCGCAGATGTTAGATCGATTACTGCTGCTATAATGGAGGATCACATGATTTAAATGAGTTTGAACGCGGTGTTACAGTCGGTGCACGAGCGCTGGGACACAGCATCTCCGAGGTGGCTATGAAGTGGGGATTTTCCCTTACGACCATTTTCCGAGTGTGCCCTGAATATCAGGAAACCGATAAAACATCAAATCTCCGACGTCGCTGCCCCCGGAAAAAGATCCTGCAAGATTGGGACCAAGGACGACTGAAGAGAATCGTTGAACGTTATAGAAGTGCAACCCTTCCTCAAATTGCTGCAGATTTCAATGCTAGGCCATCAACATGTGTCAGCGTGCGAATCATTCAACGTAACATCATTGATATGAGCTTTCGGATCCGGAGGCCCACTCGTGTACCCTTGATGACTGCACAACACAAAGCTTTACGCCTCACCTGGGACTGTCAACACAGAGATTGGACTGTTGATGACTATAAACTTGTTGCCTAGTCGGACAAATCTCGTTTCAAATTGTATCGAGCAGATGGACGTGTGCGGGTATGGAGACAACCTCACGAATCTATGGACCCTGCACGTCAGCAGGGACTGTTCAAGCTGATAGAAGCTCTGTAATGGTGTGGGCGTGAGCAGTCGGAGTCATATGGGTCCCCTAATACGTCTAGATACGACTCTGACAGGTGACACTACGTAAGAACCCTGTCTGATCATCTGCATCCATTCATGTCCACTGTGCAATTCGACGGACTTAGGCAATTCCAGCAGGAAAATGCGACATCCCACACGTCCAGAATTGCTACAGAGCGTCTCCAGGAAAACTCTTCTGAGTTTAAACACTTCCGCTTGATATCAAACTCCCCAGACATGAACATTATTGAGCGTATCTGGGATGCGTTGCAACGTGCTGTTTGGAAGAGATCTATACCTCCTTGTACTCTTGCGGATTTATGGACAGCACTGCAGGAATCATGGTGTCAGTTCCCTCCAGTACTACTTCAGAAAGTAGTCGAATCCATGCCACGTCGTGTTGCTGCACTTTTGCGTACTCGCGGGGGCCCTAAACGATATTAGGCAGGTGTATCAGTTTCTTTAGCTCTTCAGTGTATATTTGTTTGGACACACCGGTGACTTGTCTTTTTAGAGATGTCCATTCCTCTTCAACTAAACTGTGTACTCTGGCTTCGTTACCGTAGTAGCGACAGCCTTGGGATAGCTCAAATACATCTTATCAGTATCCCACTTGTTTACATGTTGATTTTCCCTGGATATTCTCTTAAACTTCAGCTTACTCTTCGTGATTAATAAATTTTGAACACTGTATCTGCCTCTGGGTTCGCCTTACAATAAAGTATCTGGTTTTGAAATCTGTCTCACCGTGTTGTCATCCAACTGGTTTTATTCTATATTTTTGAGCCTGTTTCAAACATAAATCGTCCTCTTATGAGTCGTGGGATTACTGTGACCTGCAGAAAATTTTTTACAGATACCTTCTCTCATGCCTATTACTGAGCCATTTTCTCCCGTAACCTTGTATGCCATTACATCGTCGACCACAACAATCGAATCACTCACGGTTACTAGATTTTCGTTGAAATGGTTCAAATGGCTCTGAGCACTATGTGACTTAATATCTGAGGTCATCAGTCCCCTGGAACTTAGAACTACTTAAACGTAATTAACCTAAGGACATCACACACATCCAAGCCCGAGGCAGGATTCGACCCTGCGACCGTAGCGATCTCGCGCTTCCAGACTGAAGCGCCTAGAACCGCTCGGCCACAGCTGCCGGCTTGATTTTCGCCTCCTTTAACATACTGAATTACATGTTCAGGATCCTCATAAATTTCCTCTCTCGTGTTTGCTTGCAATTTTGGCATGTATAACTGAACTATTGTTATCGGTGTTGGTTAGTTGTCGATTCTAATGAGAATAATTCTATCACTGAAGTATTCACAATGACTTAGTCTCTGCCATACCTCCCTACTCCTGATGAATCCTACTCTCAATATAGTGTTTTCTACCACTTCATATTGCCCTTTATTCATCTGACCAAACTTCCTTTCCTTCTTTCCAGTTCACTTCATGCAACCGCACTTCACCTAGACTGTGTCTGTGTATGGTCCTTTTCAGATTTTCTAGCGTCCCTACAATATTTAGACTTTGATAATCCACGTACCGGCTCGTAAAATCTTTCTCGTGGTTATTCAGTCTCTTTATTATGTTCACATCTCCCCTGACAGTCCACTTGCGGTGACCAGTGTCTAGGATTGAGCGGGATATGCATCTTTCCGGCGACCTGGATTCGCGCGTCACTTGCCGGCGCCGGATTTTGGGTTCGCTGATCTGCAGCTAGCCGCAAGGCAGTAACGTGAGCGCCCTCTCTGGCGGACATGTGCTGAAGGCGAGGAGCACCAGTCGGCTCTGTGACTTGGTGCCCGTTGGACCAGCTGGTGTGAAATTCTGCTTGGGTCATCTAAGTTATCAGCCTGAAAGGGCTGTGTTACAATAGCGTGCGGGTACCCAGTTACTGAATGGACACCGTTCCTTTAAGCTAAGTCGGTTTGGTTCGGAGTTATAGCTTAGGTTTTCTATTAAGTTTTTAGTTAGGGTCGTTGACGTAGTTGGTTGTAGTCCTGTTCAGGCACGCTCTTGTGGGCACAATTGTGAGTGGTGTGCAATTGGTTTTTATTCCGTCGTTGCTGTTACCATGAGCTCTTTGTTTTATTATTTTGCAAAGTGTTCACCATTGACTCAGAGAAAGAATCTTGTCATAATGAGACGCACTATTGTGTGTGCAACGATCAGGATTAGAATTTGTGGAAGAAGTCTGACAGCAGACTTCAGCAGAAACTAACTACGGACTTTGTGCGGTGGGTGATGAGCACCATGTACAGACGCGAAACAATGCCAGCGTTGTCTGAGTAGATGTGAAGTGTTTGCACGGAGTGCGGTCCACGTCAGAAGTTCCATCGTTGTAGTAGAGTAATGCTGCCTCTAGGAAGTTGCGGGCTGTTCATTCTCCCTTTCTACGCTGATTTGTTACGTTCCATTTTATCCAAACGCCAGTTTTTCATCTCAACATTTTTGTTGTCACGTTTCTTGAACTATGTGACGTACAATGATATTATATCCAAGGAAAATTCAGTGGTATATACAATCTTCAGAATATATTGCGAATAGAGTTAGATGTAAAGAAATAATAAATTTAAACCTCCATTTTTAAGCAAAAGCTAGTTTTCACGCATCTCAATGTTTATGACGTCATATTTCGTGAACTGTGCGTTGTACAATGATAGAATTTTGCAGGTACATTTAACGATAGGTGTGGATAACGTCTGTGTATTGTGTTGCGAGTAGAGGTAGTAGTAAAAAAGCAATAAATTCAAACGTCATGCATGATGTTCGAGTTTTACTGAGCACCATTTTATACAGACATTAGTTTTTCTCGCATCTAAATGTCTATGACGTCGTATGTCCCAGAAGTATATATTACGAATAGAATCAGTAGTAAGGAAATAATAAATTAAAACCTCATGTCTGACGCTTTAATTTTACTGCATGAACAGGGAAAATTCAGTATGAAAGAAAGTTTTCTCGTTTCGTAGTTTGTGTTTGCGCGTGTCTCTGTGTATGTGTGTGTTTGTGGAAGGTTCTTGGGCTGTTGGCAAGAACTAGTGTCGTAAAGGTTTGACATTATGTGTAAAGTTTATTGGAAGTCGCTAAATGCTCGCATTCTCAAATAATGGATGAATAAAGTCCGCATATCCGCTAGCTGTCAGTTACACAACTTCAAGACAAAATACACAGTTTATAACTGATATACTTATTGTATCAAAGCTTTAAGATAAGGTTATACCTCTTAATGAGTGGATTATGACAGTATTATAAATTTTAAAATCACCAAGCTTAGCCCGGTGATCATGGACGATGAGGTGTTGGGTGAACTGAACTCCCATCCCGACCTGGAAATTCGCTTTGCCTGCCGTTTCTGCAATGCCTCCGGTCCCACCTGTCTTTTCGGGGTATACACCCTCCATTGACCACCTCCTCACCCAGTGTGCCCTGATTTTCCACTGCCGCCACCCTCCAAATGTCCTCCCCAATTCTAATGCTTCCAGTGCCACCTCATGAACAATGATCACCTGACCCCCAGTTTCCCAACACCCCCCCCCCCACCACCTGTCCCCATTGCATGGCTTCCCACTTTCCCAAAAACTACCCTGACCTCGCCACCCTTCCTTCCTGTAACACCTGCAATGGCCACCATTCCCCTACTCCCACAAGTGTAAAGCTAAGCTCCCTCCTGCCACCCCTGAGCTTACTGTCCCTGTCTATCCTATTGATCCCCCTGTGCACCCCAACAACTCCTTCCAACCACCCCAATGGCTGAAGACATAATCCGTTTCCTCACCATAGTCCTCCAAAACATTCACCCTTTCCAACGCCCCTCGTTGCTGATCTTTCACCTCAACACCTTAACCACCTACTCCCACAACCAAGCCCTCCTCATCTTCACCCACCACAACACCCTAGTTTAAGCCTCTTCCCTCCCCTCTCTTCACCATCGTGGCGCAGCATAAGTGTTGTATCCTCTTCCAGAACATCTGCTCCTTTTACACCAACAAATACCTACTCATGAACTCCCTCTCCTACCAGCAGGTCGACACCTTCCTCTTGAACGAAAGCTTTCTCCAGCCCCACCATTCTATCCACACCTCTCCCTATATCCTCCACCAAACTGATGCTCCTGATCCTCAAGCACAGTGTGGAGTCGCTATCAGCCATCTTAAGCACATCCCTGTCTGGCCACAACCCTTCCTCAGTGACTCCACACCTTATCCTTAGCGACTTCTTCCCCTCCTTGTTCCCTTTACCCAGCACACCCATCCTGAAAGTAATACCACCCCCAATGTTTTCATTGCATACACCAACCTCCTTAGGGTATCGCTGTTGACATCCTTGATCCCATAGGTAGCAACCACCTCCCCATTCTTCTCACCATGCCATCTGCTCACCAACACCCTCTGGCTCCCCACCCTGCACCCCCTCCCCAGGCAGTCTATTACTACCATCGCACCAACTGGAGTGCCTACTGGGAATCCATCACCACCCATATCGAAAGCCACCCTCTTACCTATCGCCATCCTTACAACATTGTTCATGACTCGTCCTTCCTTCAGAAGGCCGCTACTGACGCCATGGAGACCCATGTTCAAACTAAAACCACCCACCCCCACCGTCCCACTCTCCGTCCACTGGCTGTCCTCCTCCTCTGCGAATCCCACCACCTCTATCGCTCTTTCCTGCACACTCGTGACAGGGATACACTCCAACGCCACTGGCAAATACAGCGACACAGACAGAACCTCATCACAGCAAAGAAACGCTGGGACTGACGGCAGACCTGTCCTTTTGTTCCCTGGTCCCCCTTCAGCGTGCCCCCCACGTCATCCACGCTTTCTCTCCCCTCTTTCTCGCCACCTTCCCCTTCTCCCTCATGTTCCTCCCCTGGCAGATCCTCCCAGGTTTTTATTCATTATCAAGTGTGCTTTATTAGTGCTGTGTCCAGTGCCGTTCTATAGTGTCATCAGTGATGTGGTTTTAATTGTGTGCTCGCCCTGTATATAGTCCATGATTGTTCTGTGTTACGCCATCTGTCACTTGGCTGTTTTACTCGTTCTGCGACTTTTAATGCTACAGCTGTACTTTGCCTGGTGCCTTTTAATCCTTAGAGTGGGTGTTTTTGTGTGTACAATACTTTTTTTAGATTTTTACCTCCGATTTAGAGTCGCCGCTTTTTGTACACTTTTTGCTCTTACATTCCTCCTTTTTTGTTTCTATGTTCTTTTTATTCATGATATTGTTTTAAATCTCTTCCTGGCTATCTGTAATGTCTTTCAGCTGAAGAGCAGTCAGTGCATATGCTACTGCTGGCCCAGCCCTATATGGGGAACTGGAAATACAGCAAGGAAAAAAATATTACTGTACCTCGAGGGTTGGATCCCCTCACTTCCAAATCGGAGGATTACGCTGCCTGGGCTGTTCTCAGGGTGCAGTCGACTCCTTTGGTAGCGCCCCCTGCTGCCGCCACTGTCGCCGCCACCGCCACCGGCCTGGTGGGGCTCTGCCCCATCCCATTTGCTGCCATCGTCACCGTCCCTTGCTGGGGATACCAAGTCTCCCCTTTGCTGTCACTTCCAGCTGCTGACCAGGGGATTCACCGGACCACCTTCACCACTTGCTAGAAGGACTGCCATCTCGCCTTGGTCGAACTGTCATACCCCCCCTCCCCTCACTGAGGGCTACCTTGTCTCCACTGCTGCTACCACCATTGCTGCTGTCATTGTTGCCGCCGCCTTTTCTCGCCCCTGCCACCATCAACACTGCTGCCGCTGTCACCACCATCGCCATCTTTACCTCCCACTTACTCACCACCAACATGGCCCATTCTACCACATCAATAATTTTCACCTCCCCTTCCACTGCTCCAACCACATCACATGGAGTTCATCAGCAGACCTGATCCTTGTTAGCCCTTCCCTCCTTGTCCGTCCTATTCCTGTGCTGGTTTCAGCCATCACTTCACCTGACTCACCCCCACCCTTTGCTGCTACCACATTGTCATCTCCAGAATTCCCACCAGTCTCTGCACCACCTACATCAGGCTCCCAGCACAAATCTCAGTACACTGCACCACAGTCTCTGCCACACCCACAAACCCACCCCCTGAATCACCTGCTCCTTCCACCTACCCCCAACCCATCCTCCAGGCCACTTCCCACCCTGTCCTATTCAAGAACCCTACCAAACGCCCTAATGTTGGCCCACATTGACTGCACCTTCTCCACTTATGTTATTGCTGCAGACCTCAATATCCACAGCCATGCTCCCACCAACCTCCAGCAGTGGCATCGATTTATCACCACCCTCCAGGGAGACTTCGTTCCCCTCCCCCCCCCCCCACAACTTTGACCTGAATCCAATACCACTGCTGACGTTATCCTAGCCTCTCCCTACCTCCCTGGGTACTTCACTGCGGAAGTCCTTGACCTCATTGGCAGCGACCACGCCCCTGTCCTCCTCACTATCTCTGAGGGACGCCATCCCCACCCTGTGCATCAGTTTGACGTTCCCCTAAACTTGTCCACGATTACTCCCCTGCCAACTGGGATGCCTACCACGACTCCATACACACCCAGATCAAACGCCACAACCTGGCCCTCCAATCTCCCAATTATATCTTCCATACTGCTACCTTCCTTCATAGGCCTTGACTGACGCTGTAGACACTCATATTCCTACCAAGGCCATCCACCCTCACCGTCCAACCGTGCCCCATCGCCTCTACCGATCCTTCCTCCGCACTTGTGACTGGAACACACTCACTCGCCACTGGCAATTACAATGACACATTCACAACGTGCTTACTGCGAAGAAACGCCGTGCCTGGCGACATACATGCACACAACTCAACATCATGTTCCCAATAAACTCTTCCAGCCAGAGGTTGAAAATACGGCTACAGTTGTAAAGTTCTTTTGTTATCACACGACCGTTTTCGGGCTATTATACGTGCATCTTTAGGTGCGCAACTTGGTGCTGTGACACCCGAGTGCCGTGGTGGACATGTACAAGGAATGGTGTGCTACTTATGAGCGCAGAGCATGGAGTATTGGTCTGCTTTCCACCACTTTACTGGAAACCATCCTGCCCCACAATAGCCTCTCCTCCATGATAACCATCACTTTCCTGATAACCTCAGTAAGGCCAACTACTTCGCCTTCCACCTATCTGAAGCCTTTTCCATTCCAAAAGATCCCCAATTTAAGTATTCCCCTTAACCGACATCATCAAATGTACAGATACCTCTGCTCCTCCCCTTGCTCCTAGCTTCCAGTACTTGAGCCACACACCACAATCACAACTTAACACTCCCATCATTACACAGGGCATTACCCTCACACTCCACACTAAATGCAACACTGCCCCACAGCCATGACTGCATTATCTGCTGCCACCTCAAACACTGGCCTCGCTCCTTCCTTGCCGCCCTCTATAATCCAATCCTTTCCATGGGCTTCTACCTCTACCTGTGGAAAACCTCCCATATCCTGATGTTCCCCAAACCTAACAAGCTTCCGTCTGATGTCCCTTCATTTCGCCCTATATGTCTCATCTTGGCGTTCAGCAAGCTCTTAGAATACGTCCTTACCCAGGGGACCCATCAATAGCTCCATCAACACCACCTCCTCCGCAATATCCAATGGCTTTGACCTTCCTTCTCTGACGACCAACTCCTACACCTCACCCATCTCCTTTCCCCCCCCCCCCCCCAGATTAACTCCCATCATTCCGCCATTTTTTATCCCTACACCTCGAAAAGGCCTATCACCACTTTTGGCATCCCGGTCTCCTGTTTAAACTCCAGTCCTATGCTGTTCCTATCAACTATGTTTGTCTGATTGCCTCCTTTCTCTCCTACCGCCCCTTCTACGTCACTGTCCATAATATCGATTTCGACATCTTCTACCCCTCCGCTAGTGCGCCCAAGGGCTCTGTCCTCCCCCTTTCCTCAAGCTCCTGTACTCAGCACATATGCCCCAACCCCCATCCTGTCCACCTCTTGAAGTATGCTGATGACACCGCCTTCCTTGCCCTCGATCATACCCTTCACTGAACCAAACGCCTTATCCAAAATCACCTTGACCTTTTTGCCACATGGTGTAACCAGTGGCTCATAAAAATCAATCATTACAAGGCCCAGACAACCATCATAGGTTGTTCCACTCCCTCCTTCCGTCTCCTTGTTTTTTCCCTTTTCATTTGCGCCAGTCCTGTCTGGCTCTTCCCCACCCTCACCTACATAGGACTAACCATTGACTCTGGACCTCTCAGCTCCACTCTATCCAATCCAAAGGCCACAACTGCCTCCATCTCCTTAAACTCCTCTCCAGCCGGACATGGGGGTTGAACCTATCTACCATCCTCCACACCTACAGTTCCTTGATCCATCCCATCGTCTGTTATGCCAGTCCCACCTGAATAGCGACCTTCCCCACAAGCTTTATTAGTCCCTCCAGCTCCTCGAACACCATGCATTCTGCTGCACCTTCTGTATATGCCTCCCATCCCCCACACAGATCCTCTATACCTGATTACTTTGCCCCATCTGCTCCTTTTCCTTGAACACATCTGAGTCGACTACACCTCCTGCAGGCTTGATCCCCCTCTTCCCCTGGTTGCCCCTCTCCTCTCAAACCCCCACCTACTGCCATGCCTTCACCGCTATGTCCCACCTACCCTCCACCTCTACATCCTTTATCTCCTTTCCCAAGGTGGCTACCGTCAACACCCCCTCCCGACTGATGCCTCCTCTTCCTCCATTTATCCTTCCTATCAACTGTGATCCTCACCTCCCCCTCCCTACCTCTATCCTTTTCCTGGGCTCCCTCTTTCCCTCCAACCTCCTTTTCTGTTTTTCCCTCTTCCCCACCTACCCTATCTTTGACCCTTCTCTCCACCGAGTCCTTTTGAATTCCCCTCCTCTGCCTTTCCCCACTCCCTCTCGTGTCCACCTTGTCCCCCCTATGAGTCCTCTCCCTCGATCGGCTCCTCCCCCCACCTTTTTCCTCTTCTCACCCTTTCTTTCCCCTCATCTTTCTAGGTCCACCCCCTCCCCCATCTGCCCTAGGGTGTGATGCGTCATTTCTGTGCTAACTTTTAAGTACAGTATTTTAAGTGAGTGTTAAGTGATGGGCGTCTTTCTGGGGGTGAAATTTTATCTCTTGTGAACAGAAACCAGGCTGTCACCATGTTTTGTAATTATCTGTCTACTATTGTACCTGTCTGCTTACTGCGTTTTTTAATTGTCATCGCCAACTCTTGATTTATTTTACATTTTAAAAGTTACCTTTTTTAGTTTTTAAAACTTCTGTAGGCTGAAGAGCGAGCTACTAAGCTGCTGCCCGCCCGCCCCCTTCAGTTGTATTATCGTCTATTTTGTTTTAAGCTGTAGACAATCTGCTAGTGTATTTACGTTTTTTCTTATATTTTGCTGCAGATCTCAAGACGGTCATTATAGACCGAAACCGGTAGTCTGATGACAAAAATGTGTGACCATAAACGTAAAGCGTAAGAAATTTATACTTAACACAACATTTCCTTACTACACAGAAATGTAGCAGCTAGATGCAACATTGTGACTTGTGCCACCTTTAGTTCCTTCCCCCAGAACGCGAGTTTCCTGTGGGGCAGTGCCTCTCCTCTACGCTCTCCAGTTCGCCGGTCTACTTGGACTAAACGATATCCCGTTCCCAGCAGATTCATTTTTCTACTAACAGCTCGAAATGTTTCAGCAATATAGAAGGATAACAATTGCTCATTATGTGTAACAGCTGCTGTGGCATGGAACTTTCTCTAGATTCCAACTCACGGTGGCCTCATACGAATACTTGGACTTCCTCACAAATACCGCAACACACAATGTAAACTTCATTATCTCTAATTTCAATCCATTCGACGACATCGCTGGATAACTCATGGAATGAATTGTGGGAAGAAACACGACGTCAACGAGGCTGTGAGGACTGCAATATACAACCCGATCACCCAAAAGCCGTGGTTCAAGGATTAGGTATGGAGCAGACGACATCTAACGTCTTGGGAAATTGACCGGTGCTCTTTTTTTTTTTTTTTACTTTTAAAACTAATGTTTATATTCTCTATTTTTACTTCTTTATTGGCATAGGAAGGAAATGCGTTAAAGATTTCATAAATAGTTCATGCGAGTCAACAACAGTCTTGACGGATTTTCTAAGAGATTGTTACGTATGCATATTGGTACAAATAGCAAGTCTGTGTCCTCTGCCCGCCCTACCAAACAATTTTTGTAGCATCTGCTCTATGTGCAATGTAATGTGTGTAGTGGTGCGTCAAACAAAGCCAATAAAATAAAATGTCTTGTTTATTTTATTTGATTTTGTGATTTAACCAATCACTCTTCTCGCTCTCCCTGAAATAGGAATAAACTCTACAACACAGTACTATTGGAAGTACCCTATTCTCTGCACTTAACTGGTTATGGTAGAGGACATTATTCTGAACATGTGAATTTTTTAACTGCTCTTTTACACTACATTATCTACTAGCTTGTAGCCTGCTGCTTTACAGGCATAGACTGTATGACCTGCTCAGATTTTTCTCTACTAAACCTAAACTTTTCACTCTATTGAGGGCCATAGAAGCATGGCCTTTTCCGAATGTGCTTCTGGCGAAAACGCGATTCTGTTAGCTGGAATCTAAGATTATAATTAGTCATAAATTTTGCGTTCCTAAGGTGATATCTCCATAGACACTCTCAACCATTTGTATCTAACCGAGAAGATAAATACAATAATCATAGATTTAGGTTTGAAGAATTTTTAATACAACTAATTATTTTCTTGAAAATTTTAATCCCCTATTTCATCCCCTTAACTGCGAAATTTCGAAAACTCTCTCTCAAACGACGCCTACAGCATAATATCAACAACATCTGCAAATTTCAAGTTTCTATCCTTAGGTTATGGCTGAGCGATAATAAGTCGTAGAGTCAGTCAGTTAGTCAGGTTATTGCCTTTTATATGTAGATTATTATCACAATATGTGTTTGTAGTTGGTTGTCTTAAATTATCGACTAATCACCACACACTTAGTTATGTAAATTAGGAAGGGAAATACACAAAAGAAATTACAACCAGATTTTGATACCATTTTATTGTGTAAATTTCGTTACATTTTGTTTGCTGCTAGCTTGCAAGCCTGGTTATTGTGTGTGGCACTGCAGCATACAGGGACTCAGACGGTCCCCCATTTCATAGGCGCCATGGTTTTCCTTTGAGCCAGTGAGCTGCATCGCGCCGTGCGGCTACTCCATTGGCGATGATGTCACGGCGCCACTGTGCGGCTCCGACCAGCGACTCGTCCTCCAGGGCGACGGCTGCCTGCTGCACCTGATGAAGGTCACGAGGACAGGATGAAAGCTCAGTGTGGCAAGAGTACAACGGAAAAGGGGGGACGAAATACTTTATCTTAATAAATGCTTATATGATGTCCATGTGTAAATGACTGCATTTATTTCTGCATATTACTGATGGTATGCTACATGACATATAAACATTCAATGTAAATCTCATGTAATCAAAGTAATAATTTCTCGTTACAAGTCAGCGTAGCCCCCCCCCCCTCTGTATCCTCTAGAGTTACACTATCAAAATATATCTGAGTATGATGCATGTTCTTAGAAATCCATGATTATGTATTCAGACTAACTAGCATTTAGACTACTGCAACAATATTTTTATTTTATTAGACTGTTTCGAAATGCAATGACCCCCTTTAATGTGTTATTTGAAGTATAAACAGCCCTGCCCCCCCATTAACCATGGACCTTGCCGTCGGTGGGGAGGCTTGCGTGCCTCAGCGATACAGATGGCCGTACCGTAGGTGCAACCACAATGTAGGGGTATCTGTTCAGAGGCCAGACAAACATGTGGTTCCTGAAGAGGGGCAGCAGCCTTTTCAGTAGTTGCAGGGGCAACGGTCTGGATGATTGACTGATCTGGCTTTGTAACATTAACCAAAACGGCCTTGCCGTGCTGGTACTGCGAACGGCTGAAAGCAAGGGGAAACAACAGCCGTAATTTTCCCCGAGGACATGCAGTTTTACTGTATGATTAAATGATGATGGCGTCCTCTTGGGTAAAATATTCTGGAGGTAAAATAGTCCCCCATTCGGATCTCCGGGCGGGGACTACTCAAGGGGACGTCATTATCAGGAGAAAGAAAACTGGCGTTCTACGAATCGGAGCGTGGAATGTCAGATCCCTTAATCGGGCAGGTAGGTTAGAAAATTTAAAAGGGAAATGGATAGGTTAAAGTTAGATATAGTGGGAATTAGTGAAGTTCGGTGGCAGGAGGACCAAGACTTTTGGTCAGGCGAATACAGGGTTATAAATACAAAATCAAATAGGGGTAATGCAGAAGTAGGTTTAATAATGAATAAAAAAATAGGAGTGCGGGTTAGCTACTACAAACAGCATAGTGAACGCAGTATTGTGGCCAAGATAGACACAAAGCCCATGCCTACTACAGAAGTAGAAGTTTATATGCCAACTAGCTCTGCAGATGATGAAGAAATTGATGAAATGTATGACGAGATAAAAGAAATTATTCAGGTAGTGAAAGGAGACGAAAATTTAATAGTCATGGGTGACTGGAATTCGTCAGTAGGAAAAGGGAGAGAAGGAAACATAGTAAGTGAATATGGATTGGGGGGAAGAAATGAAAGAGGAAGCCGCCTTGTAGAATTTTGCACAGAGCATAACTTAATCATAGCTAACACTTGGTTCAAGAATCATAGAAGAAGGTTGTATACCTGGAAGAATCCTGGAGATACTAAAAGGTATCAGATAGATTATATAATGGTAAGACAGAGATTTAGGAACCAGGTTTTAAATTGTAAGACATTTCCAGGGGCAGATGTGGATTCTGACCACAATTTATTGGTTGTGAACTGCAGATTGAAACTGAAGAAACTGCAAAAAGGTGGGAATTTAAGGAGATGGGACCTGGATAAACTGAAAGAACCAGAGGCTGTAGAGAGTTTCAGGGGGAGCATAAGGGAACAATTGACAGGAATGGGGGAAAGAAATACAGTAGAAGAAGAATGGGTAGCTCTGAGGGATGAAGTAGTGAAGGCAGCAGACGATCAAGTAGGTAAAAAGACGAGGGCTAATAGAAATCCTTGGGTAACACAAGAAATATTGAATTTAATTGATGAAAGGAGAAAATATAAAAATGCAGTGAATGAAGCAGGCAAAAAGGAATACAAACGTCTCAAAAATGAGATCGACAGGAAGTGCAAAATGGCTAAGCAGGGATGGCTAGAGGACAAATGTAAGGATGTAGAGGCTTGTCTCACTAGGGTAAGATAGATACTGCCTACAGGAAAATTAAAGAGGCCTTTGGAGATAAGAGAACGACTTGTATGAATATCAAGAGCTCAGATGGCAACCCAGTTCTAAGCAAAGAAGGGAAGGCAGAAAGGTGGAAGGAGTATATAGAGGGTTTATACAACGTCGATGTACTTGAGGACAATATTATGGAAATGGAAGAGGATGTAGACGAAGACGAAATGGAAGATAAGATACTGCGTGAAGAATTTGACCGAGCACTGAAAGACCTGATTCGAAACAAGGCCCCGGGAGTAGACAACATTCCATTAGAACTACTGATGGCTTTGGGAGAGCCAGTCCTGACAAAACTCGCTTCCTTCCTCACCGAACAGTGGCCATTACCATGCTAGATGCAGTGTTGCACAGTATAAGACTGAAGTCTCCTAGGCCTGACTACTTTTTCATATGGTGTTTGTATTTGATAAGCATCATCCACAACCCTGTTCCCACTTATCCTTAAGCCATAACCTGATCGCTCACTTGTGATCCTCCCTGAGATCCTGTCATCGTATCTAATTTCTCTTGATCGTATTTGGATTTGTTCTATCATTCAGCCTGTAGTAGAATCAACGATCATGACATGATAACTGTAGAGCAAGACTTTCAGTACAATATCTGCAATGTGCTTCATGTAATGTTGCAAATGATGGAGATGAAAAAAATTCCTCATAGAGTTGACCTATGTCCCTCTCACCTTCAGTAATTTGGTCTTGAGCAGGCAAGATGGACAATATGCGCAGCAGTTCGCTTCCCAGTACAGATTTCTGATCACACTGATTAACTTTCCAAGAATAGTGTATAAAAACAGAAGGGATTGATTTCCTAAAACTCTTTCACTGTGACACAACACCAATACAATGAATTTCTACCTACACTAATCATAATTTTCATGAGAAAAGTATTTCTCAACACAGTTGTATGAAATTAAAACTACAAGAAATTAAGTATGAGTCTGGTTGGTTGGTTTGGGGGGATTAAAGGGACCAGACAAGTATGAGTCTGAAAATGATATAATATGGTACAGATTCTACTGGATATGCAGTATAAGGACACAGGTGAAATCAAACAGCAGGGTGGACAATATTCCAATGAACAGATTGTGTAGCTTCCATGTACAATTGTGGGAGGATCTATCTGGAAAAACCTTGGCGTTCCTGAAGAGTGAGATACGTAGCAGCGGAGCTATAACTACAGCAGAGGACATGACGAATAGATTCATCGCAGTTCATGAGACTAATGGCTGAAATTAATGGCAGCAATGTGTACTCTTTATAACCAACCAGTGTAGTTGTCAATGTGATATGCAGACTGAAATCTTCAGATAATGCAGACAAAAGTTAGCACATTGCATAAACAGTATCAATGTACTAAAGAGGTGGGAGTACAAGACACTCACCAGTCACGTTCATGTTGAGGAGTAGCCAGTCATCTGGCTGGGCTACAGCTGGCACCACCAGCTCAGAGTCCAGCAGCCAGAGCCGTGGGGCAGTCGCTGAGTAGTTGGCCTCAGAGCGGGACGTGTAGCTGATGGGCACTGGCCACACGGCGTCCACTTGTGTCAGGTATGGTGACTGCAAAAGCACATGGGAGGTGATATAAGGCTGCAGTGGACCACCATAGGGACAGCTGAGTAGACCTCCGTAGGAGGTGGGAAAGTCAAAGCACCTGTGATATGACAGCTGACCCGTCCGAGTAGTTCCTGGAGACGGAGATGAGCGGGAAGCCGCTCTGCTGTAGCCACGGCTGCACCACAGAGGACAGGGAGCCGCCCTCTGGCAGGGAAGATGCGGGTGACTCTGAGTCCAGGGCCGCCAACAGCAGATCCTCCCACACGTCCATGTATATGCTATGCGAAAGTGATTAACTCTGTCATCCTCAGAAGATAAAATAAAGCTAAAATATGTTCATTTTAGTATTTTTTAACTCTAAACTGAAATGGCCACTCCATCTGAGTTAATTCTCCTTGTCTTACCAACAAGTAAATTGAGCAATGTTCCAGTATTGTGAGATAGACGACCTCTATCTATATTATTTATTGTATTTTTGACAATACAGAACAGTATCATGTCTATTCATTGGTAATAAAATTACAGGTCTACTGCGCAGAAGTGAGGTATTGGGACCAAATAACCACTACTCCATGAATTCTGAGCAGTGGCTTCCACATACCTATGAACCGTGTTTAACATTCTAACAAATGTGCCCACATATGCAAGCATAAAGAACTCTAGTAACAAGCAAACTGAACTGTGATGTAGTTTTTTAGAAGAGGCTATCCAAATTGGATATTTCTGCGTATTGTTATTCCAGATATATCTACTGAACAGAAAATTTGAATGAATGATTGGCAGAAAGTAAACATTAACAGCTAAAAGCTTTAATTAATAGAGTCTGCAAGTAAAAGGTTATCTTTTGAATTCTGACAAATAATACATACTTCTGTGTGAGGTACTTGTTGAGGGCTCTGTAGAATGGTTCTGATCCCATTATATTCTCTATCATCCAGACAATCGATGCACCTGCAACAGAGATACAAATTAGGCGAAATTCAACGAATCGGAAATGTGAAAGCTTCGCCTACATTTCGACCTTACAACCGAGCGAGGTGGCGCAGTGGTTAGCACACTGGACTCGCATTCGGGAGGACGACGGTTCAATCCCGTCTCCGGCCATCCTGATTTAGGTTTTCCGTGATTTCCCTAAATCGTTTCAGGCAAATGCCGGGATGGTTCCTTTGAAAGGGCACGGCCGATTTCCTTCCCAATCCTTCCCTAACCCGAGCTTGCGCTCCGTCTCTAATGACCTCGTTGTCGACGGGACGTTAAACACTAACCACCACCACCACCACCACGACCTTACATCACTGGAGAGATAATAACGGATGACTGGAGTGGGAGGTCACGTTATCTAGGTCCAGAAGGTGTAGTACTCTCTCACAGGACTATCTGATTGATATTTGATCTTCCGAAATGAAACACTTAACAACCATCGTTTTGTAGTCGAAGTAGTGACAGTTGTCAATGAAAAAAGTTTATCGTGAACTCTAGGATCGTTTTCTTAGGCCGGCAGCTGTGACCGATCAGTTCTAGATGCTTCAGTTTGGTACCGCGCTGCTACTACAGTCCCAGGTTCGAATCCTGCCTCGGGCATGGATGTGTGTGATGTCCTTAGGTTAGTTAGGTTTAGTAGTTCTAAGACTAGGGGACTGATAACCTCAGATGTTAAGTCCCATAGTGCTCAGAGCCATTTGAACCATTTGAGCATTTTCTTAGATCAGCCATAAAGCAGAATATCTACGAGCTGCAACGGGAAAAGGGAACATGCATCTCAATTATTTCAATCAATGAAATGTTACCTGTTTTGATATTATTTACCTGCAACTTCAAAGGCAGATAACTTCAGAAAAAAGTACCGTTGTCCATATACCCATATGAGTAAAGACATAATACCTCTATAATTACTCATTTAAACCTTGCACTCTTATTACTTCTTCTCAGTACGTTACGTTTCAGACCTGTTACTTGTCAGTATCAACTGTCTGACCTTACATTGGTGCACAGTCATTAGTTAATCTCACGTATTGTGAAACTTAGCGGGCCGGCCGCGGTAGTCTAGCGGTTCTGGCGCTGCAGTCCGGAACCGCGGGACTGCTACGGTCGCAGGTTCGAATCCTGCCTCGGGCATGGGTGTGTGTGATGTCCTTAGGTTAGTTAGGTTTAAGTATTTCTAAGTTCTAGGGGACTTATGACCTAAGATGTTGAGTCCCATAGTGCTCAGAGCCATTTTTTGAAACTTAGCTGCTCGTTCCTTACTGGCTTTGGCTGTGACATCCATCTGCCATAGTTCTCAGCTTCTTTGAATTTTTGGTAATTGTACACTTGTTAAAGGTTATTGTCAACGCTTCTGCTGGTTTTTATCTGTTGGAAGTAAATCTCAATTTGGGGCAATTGTCTATTTATTAACGGGTTGTCTCCGTTTCTGCTGGTTTGTAGCAGTTAGAAGTACATTTCAGTTGCATTTACTCTCAGCTTATCTTGAATTTAGTGCAATTGTATATTTATTAGTCATTTTCAACGTTCGATTGCAGTGTGCCAGTTCGAATCTATATTTAAACTTTTTACCTTTTCAGTTTGTCCGCCGGAGGTTCGAGTC
Organism: Schistocerca nitens; assembly: GCF_023898315.1. Classification (NCBI taxonomy): domain Eukaryota; kingdom Metazoa; phylum Arthropoda; class Insecta; order Orthoptera; family Acrididae; genus Schistocerca; species Schistocerca nitens. Next base: position 921,812,676 of record NC_064617.1, on the reverse strand, counting down.
CTCCCTCGGGCATTGATGTGTGTGTTGTTGCTAGCTGAAGTTACTTTACGTTAGTTTAGTAGTGTGTAAGTCAAGAGACCGATGATCTCAACAGTTTGGTCCCTTAGGAATTCACATACATTTTGAACACAGTTTGTCTGCTTTAAGGGAATGTGTATTTTATTGGTTAAGGAATTTTTTTGTTGAGACTTATGTATTTCTAAGCGGCATTCCAACAACCACATTCAGTGGCGGGACTTGTGATCCTTCCTGTATTTGGATGAATGTTATCCAACTGTGTAACGGTTACCGAAGTGTGGAAATTGTTAGTACATTTTAATGACTGCATTGTAATTCATTTTGTTGATATAACGGATTGTTGAACTCGCTTGCAGCCACGCCCAGTTGCTGTGACGTTTTCTTGTGTTTGGGATCTAAATATTTCCGGTTTCAAGCCCTGCTCTTAGTGGTATAATTATTATATTTTGTTTTTAATTAATTGAGTCTATTCAAGCTTTGACTGCCAGGATTCTGATCCTTTTAATAGGTATTTTTTAAAATTGTAATGATACTATTATCGTTAAGTAATAATGTATGATACATGAGACAACAAATGACGAAACATTTGGGTCCGCCTTTCATATGCTTCCTTAAATCTAGCCCAATCCTGGTTGTGAGGTACCACACTGTAAACGAAATTTTGCTGTCGGCCATGGGGTCTTCGGTTAACTGGCTTCACACAAGAAATTTTCTCTTTAAAATTTAATACATACTATATTCTTGTTCTGTTTCATGGTGTTTTTTTTGTGTAAGCCTTTTGGGAAATCAGTACGTTATCTTTCTTAATATTTTTTGGGGGTCCGTTTAACGTCTCAGACTTGAATTCCCGTGAAAATATTTATCTAGAAGTGAGTTAATTACTTTACCTGGCTGATTTATTTAAAAATTTTTCATCTAAAAGTTTTAAAAACATCACTATTGTTAACGTCTTATTCCTTGAATTGTTTTGAGGTTATTATTACTGAATTTACTGGCTGTCTCATTTTGAACGCCTTTAATGGCAAATTATCTTCTATTCCTCTACCTGTTTTTCAAAGGGGCCTGTTGTTATAAAAATATATATAAATAAATGTTGTTGCCCAAGGATTAATGAAGTTAGTTAGAGGGACCTAGTCCTTCCATGTCATTTCACTGATCCTGTTAATTCCCGATTTAATTCAATTTATTGTTTACTTTCCACATTCAAGTATTCATGAGTCAAAATACCTGGTCCACTGTTCACAACCAGAAGGCTGTCTCCTTGATTGTAATACTGTAAAAGTAAGACATACGATTTGTATCACGCAATGTACAAAACTGTGCACTACCCAGCTGATCAATCTGACCACTATGAACGGATATGTGATGTTGACTGATTGGTGTTGGCAGTAGTCGCTGCTAATGCCGTAGCAGTATTCGTTTTTCGTTGGTCTCTTGCTTAGACTGAATCTCATCTTTTTCATAGAAGTACTCGTCAAAGGCCTGCCGAGCAGAGATGTTGGGGCCCTTGGAGAGTGGGTAGCTACCGGGGGCGACGTCTGCTAGCATGGCGGCCTGCAGCACCGTGTTCACTACGAATACCTCTCGCAGCTGCCACGAGGGCGGCACCTGTTAACACGGGCCGCACGTTACACTGTCGCTGGCTCCCTCTCGGTGGTCAGTGAGAGGCCGTGTGCTGCGAGGACTCGGAACTCACCAGAGCCACGGCGATCCACTGGAAGTAGGAGGTGAAGCCCTCGGTCAGCCAGAGGTCGTTCCACCAGCTGGGGCTGACCAGGCCCCCGAACCACTGGTGGGCCGCCTCGCATTGGATTACGCCCAGCACTCGCTCCTTGGTCGCCTCCGATGTGTAGTCGTCGTCCACCAGCACACTGCTCTCCCTGCAGACATCACCACAACATCATGCAACGTACCACTTCTAAAGGATGGTTTAATTAACACAAGGCAGTCCTGGAATCAGTAGAAAGTCATAACGAAATGATAATTGCGTATTTAATAATTTCGGGAACAAATACGATTCACGATTCAAGCTACGACGTCCGACATCTTCATGAGATGTGAACGCCCACGTCTGGACGTGGTTTCAGCTTGTTTCCGCTATGTGTTGAAGACACTCACCACAGCACTCCGCGAACACCCAGCAAGTCGCGTCGTTTCCGAAATGGTCGTGCAATACAATGTTGTGCTCCAAACGTATATTGTCAGAAATTTCTTCTTTAAACGAAGTGCTGCTATTAGACTTCTCGTGGCCGACAATGTCCTATTTGCCAGTGATAGTCTATTTTTATGTCCTCCTTGTTCCGTTTGTCATGAGTTATTTTACTCCCAGAGATCCTTAACTTCATCACCGATCCAGATGTTAAGTTTCTCGATGTCCTCTTTTCTGCTACTTCTCAATACTTTCGTCTTCCTTCGATTTTCTCTCAGCCCGTATTCTGTACTCATTAGACCTTTCATTCCATTCAGCAGATCCTGTAATTCTTCTTCTTCACTGAGAATAACAACGTTAGCTGCAAATCTTGTCTTTAATTTTAATTTCACTATTGAACCTTTCTTTTATTTACATCGTTGCTTTTTTTATGTATAGAGTGGACAGTAGGGGCAAAGGCTACGTCCCTGCCTTACACCCTTTTTAATCTGGCCACTTCGTTTTTGGTCTTTCACTCTTATCTTCCCCTCTTAGTTCTTGTACATATACTCTACTACCCGTCTTTCCTTATGGCTTACTCATACTTTTTTCAGAATTTCTTATAACTTGCACCATTTCGTATTGTCGAACACTATGAACGTGTCTTGATTTTTCTTTAGTCTTGCTTCCATTATTTATTAACCACACCTTTGGTGGCACCTTTAACTTTCCTGAAACCAAAGTGATCGTCATCTAACACATCTTCAATTTTCTTTTCCATTCTGTATATTATTCATGTCAGCAACTCGGATACATGAACTGTTAAGTTGATAGTGCGATAGTTCTCGCACTTGTTTGTTCTTGCAGTCTTCAGAATTGTGTGGATGGTGCTTAAGCTGATAGTGCGATAATTCTCGCACTTGTTTGTTCTTGCAGTCTTCAGAATTGTGTGGATGATGGTTTTCCGAAAGTCAAATAGTACATTGCCAGACTCATGTATTCTACACACCAACGTAAACATTCGTTTTGTTGCTACTTCCCGCAATGATCTTAAGTGTTCCAAAGCTCTTTTAAATTCTGATTGTAATAGTAGATCCCCTATCGCTTCTACACTCCTGGAAATTGAAATAAGAACACCGTGAATTCATTGTCCCAGGAAGGGGAAACTTTATTGACACATTCCTGGGGTCAGATACATCACATGATCACACTGACAGAACCACAGGCACATAGACACAGGCAACAGAGCATGCACAATGTCGGCACTAGTACAGTGTATATCCACCTCTCGCAGCAATGCAGGCTGCTATTCTCCCATGGAGACGATCGTAGAGATGCTGGATGTAGTCCTGTGGAACGGCTTGCCATGCCATTTCCACCTGGCGCCTCAGTTGGACCAGCGTTCGTGCTGGACGTGCATACCGCGTGAGACGACGCTTCATCCAGTCCCAAACATGCTCAATGGGGGACAGATCCGGAGATCTTGCTGGCCAGGGTAGTTGACTTACACCTTCTAGAGCACGTTGGGTGGCACGGGATACATGCGGACGTGCATTGTCCTGTTGGAACAGCAAGTTCCCTTGCCGGTCTAGGAATGGTAGAACGATGGGTTCGATGACGGTTTGGATGTACCGTGCACTATTCAGTGTCCCCTCGACGATCACCAGTGGTGTACGGCCAGTGTAGGAGATCGCTCCCCACACCATGATGCCGGGTGTTGGCCCTGTGTGCCTCGGTCGTATGCAGTCCTGATTGTGGCGCTCACCTGCACGGCGCCAAACACGCATACGACCATCATTGGCACCAAGGCAGAAGCGACTCTCATCGCTGAAGACGACACGTCTCCATTCGTCCCTCCATTCACGCCTGTCGCGACACCACTGGAGGCGGGCTGCACGATGTTGGGGCGTGAGCGGAAGACGGCCTAACGGTGTGCGGGACCGTAGCCCAGCTTCATGGAGACGGTTGCGAATGGTCCTCGCCGATACCCCACGAGCAACAGTGTCCCTAATTTGCTGGGAAGTGGCGGTGCGGTCCCCTACGGCACTGCGTAGGATCCTACGGTCTTGGCGTGCATCCGTGCGTCGCTGCGGTCCGGTCCCAGGTCGACGGGCACGTGCACCTTCCGCCGACCACTGGCGACAACATCGATGTACTGTGGAGACCTCACGCCCCACGTGTTGAGCAATTCGGCGGTACGTCCACCCGGCCTCCCGCATGCCCACTATACGCCCTCGCTCAAAGTCCGTCAACTGCACATACGGTTCACGTCCACGCTGTCGCGGCATGCTACCAGTGTTAAAGACTGCGATGGAGCTCCGTATGCCACGGCAAACTGGCTGACACTGACGGCGGCGGTGCACAAATGCTGCGCAGCTAGCGCCATTCGACGGCCAACACCGCGGTTCCTGGTGTGTCCGCTGTGCCGTGCGTGTAATCATTGCTTGTACAGCTCTCTCGCAGTGTCCGGAGCAAGTATGGTGGGTCTGACACACCGGTGTCAATGTGTTCTTTTTTCCATTTCCAGGAGTGTATATCGACTCTTGTTTCTACTTCTAAAGCGTTGTCAGACAAGTCTTCTCGCTCATAGAGGCTTTCAATGCACTCTTTCCGACTACCAGCTCTCTCTTCTGCATTTAACAGTGGAATTCACATGGCGCTCTTAATGTTACAACCCCTCCTGTTTTAACTTTTCTATATACCGAGTGTGTCCTCCCGAAAATCATTTCTTTTTCAATTTCTTCACATTTTTCATGTAGCCGTTTTCCCTTAGCTTCCGCTCACTTTCTGTTCATTTGATTCCTAAGTGAGTTGTATTTCTGTATTCCTGGATTTCCTTGAACATTTTTGTACTCTTTCATCGATCAACTGAAGTATTTCTTCTCTTATCCATGATTTGTTCGCGTATACCTTCTTGGTACCAACGTTTGTCTACCCAAAATTTGTGATTTTCCTTTTCAGAGATGTCCATTCTTCCTCAACTGAAAACCTTACTGAGCTATTTCTTACTGCAGTGTCTATAGCCTCAGAGAACTTCAAGCATATCTCTTCATTCCTTAGTACTTTCATATCCCACTTCTTTGAGCACTGATTCTTCCTGACTATTCTCTTAAACTTAAGCCTACTCTACACTACACGTAACTTATGATCTGTGTCAATGTCTGCTCCTGGGTACGCCTTACGTTCCAGTATCTGATTTCGGAATCTCTGCCTGACCATGATGTAATCTAACAGAAATCTTATAGTGTCTCCCTGTCATTTCCCAGTATACTTCTTCCTCTTGTGCTTCGTGAACAGAGTAGTCGCTATTACTAACTTATATTTATTGCATAACTCAATTAGTCTTACTCCTCTCTCATTCCTACTTTTTCTTTGAGTCTTAAGTCTTCTGACTGGCTTGATGCAGCTCTCCACGAATTCCTCTCCTGTGTCAACCTCTTCATCTCAGAGTACCACTTGCAACCTACGTCCCCAATTATTGTTGGATGTATTCCAGTCTCTGTCTTCCTCTACACTTTTTGCCCTCTACAGCTCCCACCAGTTTTGTGAAAGTCATTCCCTGATGTCTTAACAGGCGTCCTATCGTCCTGTCGTTTCTCCTCGCCACTGTTTTCACATATTCCTTTTCTCTCCGATTCTGCATTGAATCTCCTCATTCCTTACCTTACCAGTCACCTATTTTCAACATTCGTCTGTAGCATCACATTTCGAATGCTTCGATTCTCCAACTGCCAAGCCCAGTTGTCCCGCAATCCTTTCTTCTACTCCTTCCCTACAACTGCATTGCAGTCCCCCACGCCTATTAGATTTTCATCTCCATTTACATACTGAATTACCCGTTCAATATCCTCGTAAACTGATCATCCAGAACATTATGACCATCTACCCAACAACCGGATGTCCACCTTTTCCACGGATAACAGCGGCGACGCGTCGTCGCATAGAAACAATTAAGCCTTAGTAGATTGCTGGAGGGAATTGTCGCCACATCTACACACACTAGTCACACTAATTCCCGAAAATTGTGGAGAGGGTGGGGATGAGCTCTAACGCCACGTTCAACACATCCGAGATGTGTTTGATCGGGTTCAGATCTGGTGAGTTGGGGGACTAGCAAATTAACTGAAACCCGCCACTGTGATCCTCTAACAACACCATGACACTCCTGCCCTTGTGACGTGACGGATCATCTAGCTCAAACATGTCACTGTCATTGGGAAACATGATCGTCATGTACAACACTTCTTGGCCGTCATGATGCCTTGCACGAGCATCACTGGGACCATGGATGCCTCCAGAGCATAATGGAGCCGCCACCAGTTAGTCTCAATCCTGCAATACAGGTGTCATGGAGCTGTTCCCCTGGAAGACAAAGGGTTCGCGTCCTCCCATGGGCATGATGAAGAACGTATCGGGATCATCAGACCACGCAACGCTCTGCCAATGCACCAACGTCCAGTGCCGATGATGGTGTATTGTAGTTGTCGACATGGTGGTGTCAGCATTGGCATGTGGATGGGTCATCAGCTGCGGAGGGCCATCGTTTGGAGTGATCAGTGCACTGCGTGTACAGACACACTTTACTCCATCCAGCATTAAAGTCTTTTAAAAGTCTGCCCAGCCTACGACGTCCGAAATCTTTATGAGATATGATAGCCCAACCCCACTACGTCTGGACGTGGTTTGAGCTTGGTTTCGCCATGTGTTGAGACACTCACCACACCACTCCGCGAACACCCAGCAAGTCGTGCCGTTTGCGAAATGGTCGTGCCGAGCCTCCGCGCCCTCATATGGCGCGTCTTCCTCATTCTACACACGGAAGGCACTCTCACTGATACTACATGTGTCTGACTAGCAGTCATTCATCGCCAGGTGACGCTGCCGCTATCTGGACGTATTTATATCGATGGTAGGTCGGTCATCATAATGTTCTGGATGCTCAGTGTATGCTTTCTCTCTCTGTTTATTTTCCACTTGCGACATCGGCATGCTGTCGATTCTAGTGAGAACACCCCATCACTCAACTGTTCACACAAACTCGCCCTCTGCCCTACCTTCCTGTTCATAACGAATCCTATTCCCGTTATACAATCTTCTGTTACTGTTGATTTTACCCTATACTCATCAGACTGGAAATCTTTCTCTTCTTTCCATTTCACTTCACTGATCCCCACAATATCGAGGTTGAGCCTTATGCACTACACGGTCATATTGCTGCGTACTTATTCTAAATCTGTTCATAACTGTTCACGATCTTCCATGTACGTAATTATGTTTACCACTCTCTCCTAGGACAACGATTAGCCTGTACTACGTTCCACTGGGAATAGGATTTGTGGCTCCGTGTCCGACAAGGACGATGAACTACGTGGCTTGACACCTTTCAGTGTCACTTTCACTTGTTCAGTGCAGATCGCCATCGTTATACTTCTCATGTGCCTCGTGGAATGACCGCTCGGTTTGAGGCGCCATGTCACGAATTGCGCCGCCCCTCCCGCCGGAGGTTCGAGTCCTGCCTCGGGCATAGGTGTGTGTACTGTAAGTCTAGGGATCGATGACCTCGGCACAAATTTGAACATTTGAACTCCTCATGCACACTGTCCACACTTTCGAGCGTATACGGCACCACATTGCACTGACTCAAGTTGCAGAAGCGTTAAAACTTCATCCGCCACGTCTTTATAACTCTGCCAAATTCCTTGGGTTGCTTTGGCAACTGATGTGGTACAAATAATACAATGGCGGTTTCGTTTATCTTTGCCATTGTCCTGCATTGTATCAACACCACTAGCACTGCCTGTTGTTACTCGTAGAATAAACAGTTCAGCTACGCTCCGTAGCCTCATGCTATGCTCACCAATGGCTATCTCCAGTTAAGGTGCCTAGTACCATTACCAGCCAATATTATTGTGGCATGGTAGACAATATGTAGGGCGTCGAATGCTGTAAACATCATTGGCCTTCTGCAACCTCGCACTCAAGAGGTTCCTTGTAAGAATCTTCATTATACCTCAGAAAGAGGCTTAAAGTACAGAAAGGAACTATCTTGGTGTAAAACAAAATATAAATAAACATTTTAAAGTGGGAAACTTTTAAAGTTGCTGAATTTATTTTCGTAACTATACTAATACCTTTTGTTTACTTTATATTTATAAGAATTTAGCAGCCATAAAATATATATTTTCTCTTCATTTTGTCATTGCCCCAAAAAAAGAAATTGTACGACTTACTAAAATGACGTACTGAAATTTCTAGATTATTCTGGAAGCAATACTATTTTACATACACATCGAAACGTGCGCCAAAACACTCACTTCTCGTTATCTCTCAGTGTTGTGTCAGTCAGGCTACGACCTCTAAGAACTATTACTGCACATGTAGAATGCATTTTGTTTTGTATCTCCTGTGAGGAAAAACTGTATCTTTTATTTTTGTGAACAAGTCCTCCTGTAATCACACCGTGTGATAAGAACTCGTCGAAATAAAAAGGTCAAAGTTAAAGCACAATAAAATGCTTTAGTTATTAAGATAAACTGTCTCGATGAATTTTAATATGGTGGTGTTTGTTACCTGTAATTTTCTCCTAGACTCTGACGCCATATGGAGGTAAATATTAACATAAAATCTTCTCTTAGAACAGTAAACAATGAATGGAGTATTAGCGACACTCACGAGAAGTGCATGCATGAAGTTTTTGTAGTCTAACCAAGAGGGAGCAGTTGTAACTTGCAAAGCTGTGAGTTTTATTAAGAACAGTTAGAAAGGACTTTCTGAAGTTAAGCCAGTTATCATATGGTCGTAACCAGTAGAATTTATAATTTCAGACACAAATGATGCAGAAATGTGTCTGGCATGAGAGATGGCTCAGTAGGTATGACAAAGTATTGTCTGCACTGCCCGTGCTTTAGACAAGATTAATGTTGTCCTTACGTGTATGTGATGATACCCAAACCGCTCACGCTTTCCTCTATATATCCACGTACGGCCATATGATCCATCTCGTTGGTATCATAATATGAAAGGGGCACGCCCAGCAGCTGCTCCATAGCTTCCACAGAAGGAGGTCCCGTGTAGCTCGCGTAACCGTTCTGGTCGCTTCTGGAGGTCACTTGCCAGACGGCAGTGCTGACGTCCCCAGACGGCACCCTACCAACCATATCGTGCAGTACCCAGGACATCTGGTAGGCGCTGATCGGGGGCGTCTGTTCGAAGTAGTAGCCACGGAAACCCTCAGCGTCCAATCTGCAAATGACAAGTGCTCCACGTCACATTCTGTGAGATTCTGGAAGTACATATATTTAAAATGCTACACCATTACTATGCAGCTGACAGAACGTTGTGTACATCTACATCTATACTCTCATTAGCATTGTGATGTGCGTGGCCAACATTCTCACCACTTTGAAATCTTATCAAGTGTATCGTCTGTAAAAAGTATTAGGTAACTGTTGTCTGCAAGCTCATTAATGTGCAACATGACGGCTCCGGTCCCAACATATTTCCATGGGCCACGCCTGCAGGTAAATCTACATCCAAGATTACATGCTGTGACCTTTCTAAAAAGGAATCATCGTTTTTCACAAATTTTGGTTGATGCAGCATACGATCGTATTTTTGTTAATAATTGTTAATATGCCACTGATTGTGAGACGAATGATTTTTGTAAGTCAAGAAATATTGCTGCAACATGACTGCCTTCAACCTTGAATTCTGAATGTCACGTGTCAAAAGCCCCAGTTGAGTTTCGCAAGAGCAATGTTTTCGGAATCCATTCCGGCTGTCAAGCACTAGGTCACCCTGTTCGAGATATTAAACGCATTGAATGAGAGAAAGATCTTCGAATGCCTGTACTTGTTTTGGTTCCTTCAGTGGACCTTACGACAGCAAAATATTTATCAGTTTCTCCCTTCCTTTGCTTCCACACATTTTATTTAAATGTCGGCCATCACTATCCACGAAACTGCTGTCGTGGAAAGTGAAATATTTGCATTGGTGCTTCTTACTGACCGTATACTATTACGTCAGACTCAAACTACATAGCGCACATGTGATAGTGGGAGGCAATCACTTTTGCTTAGTCATCGTCGCAACTGGCCCGAGCGTTGGACTCGTAACCCTGGTAAGTCTTGGGCCGCAGTCGCATGTTGAGCTGGTAGCGCGCGTTCAATGCTTGTTCGTCGTAGCACGGCAGTGCTCGCCGCGCGTAGTTCGGCATGAACTGCGTCGCATATACGGCCCTGTGGACAGAAGAGCGTAACGTGGCAGTTATGTTGTAGCTGAGGCGCTGCGTGTATATTTTACTCATGTCATCGTACAGTGGAACCAATTTATCAACAACATAGGGGGGGGGGGGGGGCATCATAATCAAACAGAGTGAAATCAGAGCAGACACCCTTTTACTTAAACGTAACACTAGGTGTAAGTTTCCTGGAAACAAGGTGAGCGACAGCTGCAGAAGATGTATTTCAACAGCTACAAAAGATGAACAAAAATGAAAATTAGTCTCTAAGAGGCACGGTTACAGCAAATGTGTGGAACTATAAGAGAAATGAATCAAAAAATCCAAAAAGAAAACTCTATGACATACGATTTACAACAAACTCTGCAACGTACGAGTGGAGATCAAGTACTGGGAACGCAGTCAACTCTCTAGCATCTATAGGAGCTGTCCTATGACCAAATCTTATAGCTGAATTTTCGACAAGCACCACCCATATTTCATTGGAAGGAGATTCCAGTCAGAAGCTGCCACGAGCATGACAAAAGGACATAGAAATTCGATTGAGAAAGTATCTGATAATTTGTTCTGTCGGGTTAGATAACTATTCTCTGCAATGTATCGTTTTTAATCTTGCCATTGGTACTCTACTCTATGTCACCTTCTTCCCTGATAAAGTTGTGTTACTGCCCATAAATGCGACAGTGAAGAGAGAAATGAAAGACAATATTACACGTCGCAATCATACCGAATAACGAACTCGTCCTGTTACACGTCATACTGAGAAGCACAAAGCGCAAACTTCCTACTGATGAGTAAACAACGAGAAGAAATTCCAACTTTTTAAAAATGCCTGAAGCATTTTGTGAGTTTTTTCTGGTGGGGAGATTTCACCGTTCTTCATTGATTTATGTTTTACAAGCTCCAAGTAATGATAATAATATACTGCTACATTTGAACATAACACGATTTCATAAGGAAGTGCTGGGGATATAGCCAAAGGAACGTATCACTTTATGTCCGAGTTAGGATGTGTAATATCCGTAATGTCTGAGGACAGATTGAAGGCGAGATATTTTCGTACACTGTGGACGAGAGAATGAAGTGTTGATTGAACTGATGACACATGTTTCCGGATAGTACGACTGCATCTCCCCCTGCCATTCTCCCTCCCCCCTCCCCCCTCCCCACCACTCTCCACCTGTAGTCGCCAGTAAGACAACATGCACAATATCAACCCATCCTATCACTACTATGCTTCAAATGAAATGGTAGTCTCAATAATTATTATTAGTTGAAGCATGCTAATAATGAGTAACAAATAATAGTCAACACCTTAGAAAAGAAAGTAGATTAACATATTTAGCTAAGATCAAAACAGAAACTAGTTTGAAGGAATTGGTTGGAACAAATACAACTAGAAAACTTTTGTACAAGAATTGTACAGGGCTGTGAAAGCTTTATCAACTGGTTGTGAGAGGAGTAAACGTATCTTTGAAAAGTGTGCACTAGAACCACCACATCACTTTACATGTAGCTGAAATTAGTAAGGATGCAGTATATATGAGAATACATGTAAGGTTTTATTAGTGACCACTGATTTCCACGAGTTGTCACCAGCTCGCACGCTGCTACTCAACTAAAATAACGGCAATCGTTGATGTAGCTGCTAGTACCCTCTCTGCCTGACTATCCTATGGCCCCCAAGTTAGGGAAGTCTCCAATTATTGCTCGTCTACAACAACCAAATGTGTACACATCGAACAAGTATCTAAACATGCATTTGGGTAGTGTTAGAAAATAGATTGCATGAGGATATTTTGTAGCTGGCAAGTAGCGTTATAGGTTACTGCGGTTTCTAAGGGTCAAGAGCAGTGTCTACCAATGTGTGTCTGATGGTGACAGCACTGTGACCTGTACGATACTCACGCCTGCCCGTCCCGCCCTTGATAGTCATAGCGAGAAGAGCCGGGCTCCCTGTCGCCGATGTTGGCACAGAAGACGATATCCAGCACCAAAAGGCAGCCCTCTGCTACCTGCAACATGGAGACGTGAATGAGCCACGAAGCAGCACCATGGTACACTTTGTTAGTACTGAGGATAGACGTTAGTTCAACTGGAAAATTGCGGGAGAAAGAATTTGATTGCATCTAACTACACAAATCACTTCCACTACCTGGTCTGTTCTCTCAGTGAACGACTCAAATGTTTTTATTCCCTTCATTTAGTAACGAAGTTTAGTAACGAAGTAACTCAACCATTAGAGATTAGAAACTCGCTTTAAACTCGTCAGCGTATCCTGTGAAGTCATCTCGGAACTCGCTGTCCCCGTGGGTCCGTAGACCAGACTCGTGAACCGTTTCCACAGCCCACACATCATCTGAGTCTGTTGCTGGGCACAAGTTCACTCGATTCGCTTACAAAGGACAGTAAGTACACGGGATCGCAGGTATAACGGCCGACTCGCGCCATTCCCGCTACATACAAAACCGTTTTGAAATAAATTTCCACCATTGAACTGTAAATTACTATTCATTTATTTCATACAGTCATGATTTCGGCTTTGAAAGTATTCTCAAGAGCAAGTTGAAATGTCACAAAACGTCCGTCTTGCCTTAAATGGCAAAACCAACCATTGGGCATGACGTTTGGTATATACCAGTATAATGACCGTTCGGTGAGCAGTAAATATAGTTCTGTTTATACAAACATTAATATATATAAAACTTTTTCGAAGACTGCTGCAAATTTAATATTTAATACCTATTCCGAAATTGTCTAACGATTACATTGGCAGATGAAGACTTTCCAGGTGTTAACGAGTCTTAAACGACGGTATCAGAAAACATGACATGAGGATTACGTGCAGTCACAGAATGATCATTGATTATTAAAATAAATTATAGAAATGAATTATAAGCCTCATAATTCGCCGTTAGCCCACAAACGCAAGTTGCCACGAGCAAATGAATACAGAAATAGAGAGCTTTTTTGTCACAGGGCTATAAGAGTGACTTTGCTTTGCGCCCAGTTTGCGTTTGTCACAGCGCAATTGTTTTCTCATGGTGGAGGTGGAATAAAGAATAGAACAATTTTGTTTGCATTGGACGAAATTTGTATGCTTTTCATCTGAACTTATTCCAGATATCACTCCTCCTCTAGTGGAACGCATCTGCAACTGTGTCTTTTGCAACAGGTAATTTTCGTCGCACCCCCTCTAGTCTTATAGAACACAGCTTCGATATTTCGCCTTGTCACTGCTACATTACAGCAGTAAGATTGTGTACTCATCTTCTGTGCTAACAACAAGTCACAACTAGCCTTACGCTCCAGCATGCTTGAGTAAGAGAGAACGTGTCGACGAGTGCGAAGCGACCGCAGCGCCACAGGTCTGGCTCGTCATGTTCGATTAACTGCAGCGAGAACGGTGGAACCCGTTACCCCTGATCTAGCATCAATTACTTGATTTGTGGAGTATGCAACCCGTAACTTTATAATCGTAACCGCCACTATTTTGTCTGTAACCAGCTCTCTCTTCATCCTCCATTACCTTTTAACCAAAAAATATACTTTTTAAAATATGTGTCAGAAACAAATGAACATTGTAAAACTGTCTGTTCAACAGGTATTTGTAGATTTGCAACTGGAATTTTAATAATATCTGATAAACTACACTACTGGCCATTAAAATTGCTACACCACAAAGATGACGTGCTACAGACTCGAAATTTAACCGACAGGAAGAAGATGCTGTGATATGCAAATGATTAGCTTTTCAGAGCATTCACACAAGGTTGGCGTCGGTGGCGACACCTACAACGTGCTGACATGAGGAAAGTTTCCAACCGATTTCAGATGTGTTACGACCCGTGGCTCTACCCTTCATTCGATCCCTGCGAAATCCAACATTTCAGCAGGATAATGCACGACCGCATGTTGCAGGTCCTGTATGGGCCTTTCTGGATACAGAAAATGTTCGACTGCTGCCCTGGTCAGCACATTCTCCAGATCTCTCACCAGTTGAAAACGTCTGGTCAATGGTGGCCTAGCAACTGGCTCGTCACAATACGCCAGTCACTACTCTTGATGAACTGTGGTATCGTGTTGAAGCTGCATGGACAGTTGTACCTGTACACGCCATCCAAGTTCAGTTTGACTCAATGCCCAGAGATATCAAGGCCGTTATTACGGCCAGAGGTGGTTGTTCTGAGTATTGATTTCACAGGATCTATACATCCAAATTGCTTGAAAATGTAATCACATGTCAGTTCTAGTATAATATATTTGTCCAATGAATACCCGTTTATCATCTGCATTTCTTCTTGTTGGAGCAGTTTTAATGGCCAGTAGTGTACATAATACGAGCTAGTGCTATTAAAAATTTGTGAGAGCAAATAGTAAAATGCAGAAACAGCTAATTCGGAGAGTCAATGTACACACTTTATGAAACTCAATTAAATGTACCTTTTCAGTGAATATTTCCCTGAAGGTTAAACGGAAGAAACAGAATATATCAACTGTTGTCATTCTTATTATTTTGAGCTAAAAGTCTAGAATATTTTTTAATTGAAACCGGAGAAAAATTTGTGTTTCTTAATATAAGTTCCTCAATGTCCACATTTGCTTACACGATTAAATGATGATACATACTACCTTCTTGTGTGATGGTCTCACTTCTTTCATAGCAGTTCAGATATGCGGCTACCAAGAATTTATTCTGGCGTAGAATGTGGATGAACTCTGCTGCAGAAATTTTATGATTTCTCACCTGCTCTTGTAGCGACACCACCAAGAAGTCCCAGCCGTCTTGAGGCTGCTCGTAGCTGGAGGCGATGACGCCGCCGCCTTGGTACCGAACTGTGAGGGAGGAGATGCTGACTGCGGCGTGCAGCACCAGCTGCGACGTGTCACGCACCACCTCTACCGTCACGCTCCTCTGGCCCTCGAAGGTGAAGCTGCGCTCCCTGCCAGGGCAGCCAACACAGCAGTCGTTAAAGCAGTGAGTGACAAACACAGGGAGACAGACATTATCTGCTCTTGGGTGCATGACAAAGAGCTAACTTCTCTTATCACTTTCATCACTTGCTCTCATTTCTTCATCAATTCGGACTTGCTCTAACTTTCCTTTCCTGTTATTTTCACCATATCTCTTATTTTTCTCTGCCCTCCTCTCGTCCCTAATAAATTTCTTCATATTTTAATTTTATGTATATCAAACCTGAAGACTTGACATAATGATGAAGGAGTTTTAAGAATTTAGTGTTTATACTTCGTGCAGTATTGATCGTCAAGTATGGCATTGTTGGTGCATTTCTGGCGGCTGTTCAGTCCTGTACTATTCTTCTACTATTTGAATGGGATGAAATTTGGTGAGATGCCTAGATTCAAGTCAATGATTCAGAAAATTCCTTTACTTTCAGTGTAGCTGTTGAAGCATCATATGAGATATTTGATCATGTTATGCCAGGTAAACTATGATTATTTCTAAAATATGGGAGATTCATTGTTGGTGTAATAACAATAGAATGAATCAAGAGCGAAGTGTGTCCATTATTTCCAGTGACGCCAGTAGAATTATGTCATCAATAACGAACTAGTTATCGATATATCGGTTTGTGGCCTGTAGCTTATACTGTAAAATCTAGTGTTAAAACTTGTAAGAGGGAGAAACGTTGTTTCGATATGGCATTGACAAAGCGAAACGACGAGAGAAGCACTAGTGTACCAAATTGGCTCGGTAGTCATTACACAAATAACAGCAACTATGATGCTGACATTTGTGGTAGAAGGAGATGTAGATCACACTCTAATTTTTTACTCTGATCTGTGAATTTTTAGACAGTGTTCAAAACTTGATCAAGCCAAGTTATAAAATTTCTGTTCATCCTGTTATGTAAGTTTTTCTCCTTTTAAACATCTATTAGTGAAAACGTTGCCCATCTGACATGTGTTATAGCCATTTAGCAGAAATGAAGTGAAATTTATTTAAATAACACTACGAACCTTTCTGCTGGATCTGTGGAAATCCCGTTGTTTAATGTTAGGATGACGATGAACATAAATAAGATATAATACAGTGAATGGTAACTAGTGAATTTCTTTGAGAAACTCGGCGATGTTAAGTGCTTGCTCCAATTCTGACTAAATATAGTGGTGACATACAAAAGTTACGAGACGGATCCCAGGTAACTCAATGTTTTCTGTCAAAATAGCAATTTCATTCACAAACTGCAATACTACAGTGCCAATGGCCTTGGCTCGTGGAACACACAGGTTCCCGTCACATCACCGAAATTAATGAACTATGGTTAACGGCAGAGATTGCATAGGTGAATGCCGTGTGCTGTTGCCTGCTTTTCCTTTACCTTTAGAGTAAAGGGAAGGAGAGGTAGTTACGAAATACATTTAAATACATAACTCTCACGCTTTGCAAAGGGAAGATGCCAACGGACATGAAGGATGGGGAAAACCTTTCCAATTAGGTGGCTTGAAGCTGCCTATCGACGCCTCTTACGAATAATGCCGTACGACTTTACTCTAGTGATACAAAATAGTGTTTAAATGTTTCATGCGACCCACAGTAGTAGGACATGTTTTCGCATGTACACTGTTATGAATTCCTTAACTACGAGCAAACCTCTCTCACACAGTTCTTTAATGACTCGAGCTCCCGTGTACAGAGCATCTTCAAACGTGTGATTACTTTACAAATATGTTAATGTGCTACATGTTTACATGAAGCATATGGGCAACTAAGTGCTCTCATTATAGAATCCTGAATATGAGTAAATTCTGGATAATTTGCAATCCGTTAAAAACAATAGCCATTTATTCACCAGTCTCGATGTCTGTGACGTTAAATTTCCTAAACCATTTGTCGTATAATGATATAACTTTGCAGGCATATTGAGTTATATAGATATGTACACAGAGGTAATAGTAAATGAGTAATGAATTAAAACAATGTAGTAAGGGGTAAAGTTTTTTCTTTTAAAGATCTTGTTGGGGGGGGGGGGGGGGCGGCAGAGTGAAATAGGTTTCATAAATGCCTGAAATTACATGTCAAGTTCATTGGAAGTCGCTAAGTGCTCTTACTCTCAAAAACTGTATAAATATCGTCCAGGTTAATTTGCTCTCTGTGAGCCACACTACCTGAAGAAATATACACAGTTTGTACTCTACTAGATTCACAAAAGACACAATTATCTGGAAGTGCTCCATCGCCTTCACCTGTATCTTTCAAGATTTACATCTGCCTTATTAACTCACTAACTGATTGTGCTACTGTTTAGTCACTTGAAATCCAGAAACCAGAGGAAATGATTCTTCACTGTGGAAGACGGGTGTGACATGTACAGCAAACTGAGTATCAATAGTCATCGAGATCGGCTGTGCAGCAGAAGTATGTGTAGCTTAGACTAGTAGCGAGGAAGGAGGTGGGTGACTCACCCCTCGTTGTCCTGGTAGACCGTGATGTCGACCCTCTGGGAACTGGGTCGGCTCTCCCCCGGCAGGCGGTCGTCTTGTCCGTGGGTCACCACCTTCACCAGCTGCGCCAGGGCCACCAAACACCACACAACCCTCATGCTGGAACACCTGGGGATATAAGTCGCGTTGTGGGCTTCAAATGGTGTAATAGTTGCCAAAGGCAAACGAAAAGTATTTGTGCTGCGAGTTGTTGAGCTTCCTATCACTGATATAAGACTGGTTGTGGAAGAAATGAACAGATTTTAACATGGAAAGGAAAAGTGGTGTACAGTGATTCCTAACCACAACGATGTGCATAAAGCCCAGATCTCTCCACAGTTTTGTAGTGTCAGACCCTAAGCCATGGTTGATGACGGACATTTTGTGGGGTACAGAAGCGTCATTTGATAGCTTAAACGGTGTTGCTAGAGAGGAGTAAATTTTAAGGGGATACTTGTATTCTTTTTTGTATTTCAAAATCACATTCAGAACATAACATTGCGCTCGAGAGTAACACACATGGCCATTTACCGGATTATCACAGAGTGTATGTTTCCATATAGTATAGAAGACGTATTAGAGAAGAGTAAATTTTTAGGGGGATACATATACTACTTTTTGTATTTCAAAATCACTTCACACACACACACACACACACCCATATACACTCCTGGAAATGGAAAAAAGAACACATTGACACCGGTGTGTCAGACCCACCATACTTGCTCCGGACACTGCGAGAGGGCTGTACAAGCAATGATCACACGCACGGCACAGCGGACACACCAGGAACCGCGGTGTTGACCGTCGAATGGCGCTAGCTGCGCAGCATTTGTGCACCGCCGCCGTCAGTGTCAGCCAGTTTGCCGTGGCATACGGAGCTCCATCGCAGTCTTTAACACTGGTAGCATGCCGCGACAGCGTGGACGTGAACCGTATGTGCAGTTGACGGACTTTGAGCGAGGGCGTATAGTGGGCATGCGGGAGGCCGGGTGGACGTACCGCCGAATTGCTCAACACGTGGGGCGTGAGGTCTCCACAGTACATCGATGTTGTCGCCAGTGGTCGGCGGAAGGTGCACGTGCCCGTAGACCTGGGACCGGACCGCAGCGACGCACGAATGCACGCCAAGACCGTAGGATCCTACGCAGTGCCGTAGGGGACCGCACCGCCACTTCCCAGCAAATTAGGGACACTGTTGCTCCTGGGGTATCGGCGAGGACCATTCGCAACCGTCTCCATGAAGCTGGGCTACGGTCCCGCACACAGTTAGGCCGTCTTCCGCTCACGCCCCAACATCGTGCAGCCCGCCTCCAGTGGTGTCGCGACAGGCGTGAATGGAGGGACGAATGGAGACGTGTCGTCTTCAGCGATGAGAGTCGCTTCTGCCTTGGTGCCAATGATGGTCGTATGCGTGTTTGGCGCCGTGCAGGTGAGCGCCACAATCAGGACTGCATACGACCGAGGCACACAGGGCCAACACCCGGCATCATGGTGTGGGGAGCGATCTCCTACACTGGCCGTACACCACTGGTGATCGTCGAGGGGACACTGAATAGTGCACGGTACATCCAAACCGTCATCGAACCCATCGTTCTACCATTCCTAGACCGGCAAGGGAACTTGCTGTTCCAACAGGACAATGCGCGTCCGCATGTATCCCGTGCCACCCAACGTGCTCTAGAAGGTGTAAGTCAACTACCTTGGCCAGCAAGATCTCCGGATCTGTCCCCCATTGAGCATGTTTGGGACTGGATGAAGCGTCGTCTCACGCGGTCTGCACGTCCAGCACGAACGCTGGTCCAACTGAGGCGCCAGGTGGAAATGGCATGGCAAGCCGTTCCACAGGACTACATCCAGCATCTCTACGATCGTCTCCATGGGAGAATAGCAGCCTGCATTGCTGCGAAAGGTGGATATACACTGTACTAGTGCCGACATTGTGCATGCTCTGTTGCCTGTGTCTATGTGCCTGTGGTTCTGTCAGTGTGATCATGTGCTGTATCTGACCCCAGGAATGTGTCAATAAAGTTTCCCCTTCCTGGGACAATGAATTCACGGTGTTCTTATTTCCAGGAGTATATATATATATATATATATATATATATATATATATATATATGTGTGTGTGTGTGTGTGTGTGTGTGTGTGTGTGTGTGTGTGTGTGTGTGTGTGTGTGTGTGTGTGTGTGTGAATGAATGACGATGGAAGTACTGGAGGTATCATAGCTTTCTGTTTCAGTCTTGAGAGTTGTCCCTCTCTGAGTGCATCGTATGGTATATGTTGTGTGTTATCTGTGCCTGCCTGAAATGAATTAAGGGCGTTCTATGATCTCGTTTCACTGATGCTCGTATTACACTGATTAAAGCACCAGGTGTACTGATTTATCTCCTCTATAATGATAAAGGCAAGTTACTGACAAGAAGCGTGTCGTTAGTCTGTCACCCACTTTGGTACTACTTCTTGCTATGCCTTGTATCAGGGGAACTGGACGATATTCTGTGGTCTGATCGCTTGCAGAACAGCAGCTGCATTTCGAATTTTAGGGACAGCTGCTGAGACACCAATATGTGTTACTAAGCCCTTGAAGATCTCCATAAGCAATTCTGATGTCCCTCGATTATCGACTATTGATTCAAGATGATATTTTGACTAGCGAATCGTGTCGATGTTGTGCTTTTCCCCAGTCTCATGTTTGAAAACAGTGTGCGTTGTGTGCAATACAGTTTCTAAAGCATTACTATCACAATCACAGTTTTAACTACTGTTCCCATTTTCGCAGCCACTATGGATATATTCACTATAAATGCTTGTATGTAACTATAGAGAAGATAGTAGTTGCGATATTCCATTGGTGTAAAAGTATAATATGTCTAGATACTTATCCAATGAAAGGGGAAGTTTAGAGACTTTACATAAATTAACAAACCACACCAACGGAATACATTGCTATTTTCGTGTCGGAAAAATTTATAGGTGCACAGTTCCCACGTCATACAGTATTTGACCAAAATTTGGCCACTTGCAGACCATTTTATGTCGCTTGGTGGAGGTTTTCTGCAATACAGGAGGCTGGACACAATCGGCACTGAAGCATGTGCTGGACAGTCTGGACTTCCCCACAATCATACCTGATATTGTTTTCTGTACTGAACTTCAATCTTGCCACTCCTGATCTCCGCCTAATCAACGGTTTCCAGGTCATCCACTCCTCGTCATGTCCTGGTGGCCGAGGTTCAGAAACTCTTTTCCAACCAATGGGAAGGGAAGTCTTATCCCTACATAGTTGCACCCCGATATTTTCAGCAGTGCTATTAAGTGCCTTTGATGTTCTAAGGAAACTTTTCTACATCTACGTCTACATCTTACTCCGCAAGCCACCTAATGGTGTGTGAAGGAGGGTACTTTCGGTGCCACCATCTGATCCCTCCAACTCTTATCCACTAGCGAATAGTGCATGGAAAGAATGATTGCTGATAAGCCTCTGTATTGGCTCTACTTTCTCGAATTTTCTCCGCTTGGTCAATACGCAAGATGTATATTGGAGGAAGTAATATGTTGTCTGAATCCTCCTGAAAAGTGCCGTCCCGAAATTCCAATAATAAATCTCTCCGTGTTGCACAACGCCTCTCCTGTAACGTTTGACAGTGGAGTTTGTTTAGCAGCTCCGTAACGCTCTCTCACCAGCTAAACAATCCCGTGATGGAACGAGACGCTCTTAGTTGGATATTCTCTACCTCCTCTATCAGTCCTACCTGATAGGGATTCCAGATAGGTGAACAATACTCAAGAATCGGGCGAACAAGCGCCTTATTAGACACTTCTTTCGTGGATGAGTTACATTTCCTTAAGATTCTTCCGATGAATCTGAGTCTGGTGTCCGCTTTTCCCACTTTCTGTTTTATATTTTCATTCCACTTAAGATCGCTCTGGATAGTTATGCGTGGATATTTTACGGCAGACGCTGTCTACAGCTGTTTTTCATCAATAGTGCAGCTGTACAGTAGTGGATTTCTTTTCCTATGTATGCACAATATGTTACATTTATTTACATTCAGGGTCAACTGCCAGAGTCTGCATCATTCATTAGTTCTCTGCAGGTCGTTCTGCAAATTCTTACTATCTTCTGGCGTTGCTACTTTGGTATAAACAACTGCATCATCTCTGTATGGCCTTAAAGAGCATCCGCCACTTTCTACTAGATCATTTATATAAATTGTAAACAGCAACGGTCCTATCACACTTCCCTGTGGTGCTCCAGATATTACCTTTACATCTGTCGATTTAGTTCCGTTAAGAGCGGCCTGTTAAGTTCTGTCTGCAAGAAAGTCTTGAATCCGATCGCAGGTCTGCTCCGATACTCCGTAAGCTAGTATTTTGTTCATTAAACGGCAATGCGGGACGGTGTCAAATGCCTCACTGAATTCAAGGAACACGGCATCAGCCCGAGCGCCGTTGTCCACTGCGCTGTGGATCTCATGGAAGAACAGAGCGAGCTGGGTATCGGAGGAACTCTGCGGAATCCATGTTGATTTTTGTAGAGGAGCTGTTCATTTTCCAAGAACATCATAATTATTGAGCATAGAACATGTCCCATAATTCTACAACAGATTGACGTCAACGATGTAGTTCTATAATTGTGTGGATCTGTCTTACGCCTTTCTTAAAAACGGGAATGACCTGCGCTTTTTTCCAGTCATATGGTTGCTCAAGCGATCTACGATAAATTACTGTTAATGTTAATTTAGATATCACATTTGTAGATGTGGTTGGGTAGATGATTCTTGCATGCTGTGGCAACAGATATGGTGACAGTCTGTAGCATTATAATCCTGGAGATATTACCTACTGACACATTGGATGTACGGGTCAAAATAGTGGTATTTAATATTTCTTTTTAATGTGTAAAAAAATTCCAGCGTTAACATTTTATTCATTTGATTTTCAGTGTAAAATAGTATGTGCTCAAAATGTTCATCATCCATCAATGACATCCAGCTAAAGCACTTCAGATTCGATGAACATGCGAAAATTCCTCATTGTTCTACTCAAAGAGTATATTCAATGTAGACCCGTTTACTGGGTAGGCTACCATCGCAATGCTAACAGACGGACAACTGGTGTCACTGCGAAAATCCTTATGGCCTTAGTGACTAAGCAGTCTTCTAAGTCGGTTGTTTCAGCATAACAACCGTAGGCGTCATATTAGGTCACACAACACGCACAACTGTCGTATGGTTTGCGTAACATCCAGACGAAGGCCTATATCACTTCCACTTGAAACAACGTGATTTCTGGAGTAGTTGTGGGTATTAGTGCGTACGATTAAGGTAACTTTCTATATTGCTTGTTGACTTCTATTTCCTAACACGTTGCATAAACATGTGTTACAATGTTGTAATTTCAGGGTGCGAAACCTCACCCGTTTTAGATTCTGTATTACACTGAGGTGACAAGTCAAGGGGCAGCAATATGCACTTATGCAGGTGGCAGTAGTATCGAGTACACAAGATATAAAACTGTAGTGCACTGGCGGAGCTGATATTTCTAATTAGGCGATTCACGTGAATTGACTTTCGACTCGATTGTGGCCGCAGTACGGGAATTAACAGACTTTCGAACTAACTTCGCTGTGGCTAACTTGTGGTCGGTCGAGGATTTGTTGTCCAGCAAGATACCTCCTTAGGAGATAGGGAGGAGGAGTCGTAATGCCAGGAAAAGTATAGTGGCGACCTGTTAGCAAGAAGCTCAGACTTACGAGCAGGAAAGGCTCTCGAATCCAATTGGGTCTGCATAAGGAGAAGGGATAGATAATATTCCACTGGAATTTCTAAAATTGTTGGGGGAAGTAATAACAAAAGGAGTATTCACATTGGTGTGTAGAATGTATCAGACTGCCAACGTACCCTGAAAAAGGAGAAAAAAACCGTGCACACAATTCGGAAGACTGGAAGGGCAGATACGTGCGAGAACTATTGCACAGTCTGTTTAACGTCTCATGTATCCAAGTTGCTGACAAGAATAATACACAGAAGAATGGAAAAAAAGATTTATTATGTGTTAGATGACGGTTAGTTTGTCTTTAGGAGAGATAAAGGCTCCAGAGAGGCAGTCTAACATTGAGGTCGATAATGGAAGCAAGACTGAAGAAAAATCAAGTCACTTTCATAGGATTTGTCAACATGGGAAAAGCGTTCCAGAATGTCAAACGGCATGTGGGTAAGCTATAGGGAAAGAATGATAGTATACACTACAATTTGTACAAGAACTAAGAGGGAATAATGTGGGTGGAAGACCAAAAACGAAGTGCTCGGATTAGAAATGGGTAGAAGATAGGAATGCAGAGTTTCGCCCCTACTGTTTAATCTGTTCATCGAAGAGGGACTGATGGGAATAAAAGACTGGTTTAAGAGTTGGATTAAAATTCAATGCAAATGTATATGAATGATAAGATTCGCTGACGATAGAACTATCCTTATTGAAAATGAAGGAGAATTAAAGCATATGTTGAAAAGAATGGACAGCCCAGTGAGTGCGGGATATCTATTGAGAGCAAATCAAAGAAAGACGAAAGTAATGAGAAGTAGCAGGAAACAGAAGAACGAGAAACTTAATATTAGAAGTGGTGATGACAAAGTAGATGAAGTTAAGGAACTCTGTTACCTACATATCAAAATAACCCATGGCGGACATAGCAAGAATGACGTAAAAAGCAGACAAACACTGACAAAATGGGCATTCCTGGCCAAGAGAAGTCTACTAGTATCAAAGATAATATTAATTTGAGGAGGACATTTCTGGGATTGTACCTCTGGAGCATAGCGTTGTATGGAAGTGAGGTGTGGATTGTGGGA
Organism: Schistocerca nitens; assembly: GCF_023898315.1. Lineage (NCBI taxonomy): Eukaryota > Metazoa > Arthropoda > Insecta > Orthoptera > Acrididae > Schistocerca > Schistocerca nitens. The sequence continues at coordinate 921,787,991 of NC_064617.1, read as the reverse complement.
AAACCAGAACACAAAAGAGTCGCAGGATTTGAGATGTGGTGCTACAGACGAACGTTGAAAATTAGGTGGACTGATAAGATTCTCGAGAAAATTGGGCAGAGAAGGAATATATATAAATAATTGATAAGAAAAATAGGCACGATGCATCACGGGATAACTTCCACAGAATTAGAGTAAGCTGTAGAGGGTAAGAGCTGTAGAGGAAGAGATAGGACTAAATACAGCAAACAGTTGAGGACTTAGGCATCAAGCGCTAGTCTGAGATGAAAGGACGGTAGAGGAGAGGAATTCGTGGTGGGCTGCATCAAACCAGTAAAATGACTGATGGATCCCCCATTCCAAAAAGCTATGTTATAAAATTCAGGAAGCTAAGAACAACGGAGGCCAAGCTGACGGGCCGCACGGGGTAGCCGCTCGGTCTCAGGCGCCTTGCCACGGTTCGCGCGGCTCACCCCGCCGGAGGTTCGAGTCCTCCCTCGGGCATACGTGTGGGTGATGTCCTTAGAGTAAATTAGTTTACGTTAGATTAAGTAGTAGTGAGTAAACCTAGAGACCGATGACCTCAGCGGTTTAGGCCCATAGGAACTTACCACAAATTTCCAAAATTTGCAAGCTGACGGCCAAGCAATGGCATTATTTCCAGGATCCTTTTAGATTGTTCTTTTTGTGATCCAGGTCACTGTTATAACCAGGAATCTTTCTGCAGCAAGGAAATGAAGGGCGCACGTCTCTGAACATAAACCAGCGTATGGCCCATTAAAGTGTTGTTTTGTGTGCGACGTTGAATGTTGCTACAAGTTATTGATATAATTTACTGTATTACGGTTTGTGGTGCCTCCTTCTGTCAGCTGTTGTGAGAGGTTCAATTGGCTCTAAACACTATGGGACTTAACAAAAAAAAAATGGCTCGAATGGCTCTGAGCACTATGGGACTTAACATCTGAGGTCATCAGTCCCCCAGAACTTAGAACTACTTAAACCTAACTAACCTAAGGACATCACACACATCCATGCTCAAGGCAGAATTCGAACCTGCGACCGCAGCAGCAGCGCGGATCGGGACTGAAGCGCCTAGAACCGCTCGGCCACAACGGCCTGCTTATTGTGAGATGAGGCAGGAGTTTCGTTGTGGGGGGTGAGAGGGTGAGGGGATGTTGGTGGAGATTATGCTGTGTCGAGCAAACGGCACATTTGCTTCACCTGTGGCCAGTGTTATGCTTGGCTGCTCGAGGCCCTGAATTGACGCATTGCCCATGCCTGTGTCTGACGCTAGAGCAGCTGGGTGCAAGCCGGAAGGGGCTGTCGACGATTGCAGTCAGTTTGTGAAGAACCTAGAACAGGAATTCTTCAAACTGGTAAGCCAGGGATCTGTCAGTGCTCTCACCAGAGGTCAGTGTGGCCCGTATCCGATGAGTGCAAGCAAACGACACGGTGGGGCGGTTGGTGTCTTGTCCCGGGCGGAAGGATGGCGATTCCAGTGGAGGTGCAGGCACGAACTTCCAAACTACAAGAGGAGGAATAACTGGTTGCTTTTATTGAGCCACAGTAGGAATTTGGTCTGACGAGTGATACAGCTTAGTGCAACGAGAAGACTACAGACTGTGCATTGAGTGTACCGGGTGATCAGTATTACCACACAACAAAGGTTCCTGGGTATAGTGTGGCGATGTCATGGTTATTATGTTGTGGCATGGTGGGTGGCTGGATGTTTTCTCTAAAAAAGAGAGCCATATTTATTTTGTTTTTATATGCTGTGAGCGTGATTGATTTTGTATGTATCATTGTATAGAAGCTTATCTTGTTATTATGCCGTGAGCGTGATTATTTTTGTCGATGCCTTTGTATCAAAGATTATGTTGTTATTATGCCCAGAAGTGATCCGTTTTATATGCCATATTACACAGAAAGTTGTATTGAGAAATTTGCATAGGCAGTCCTGTAGATGGTTGACACTAGTGACTGGTTGGTGATGGGAGTGGTGGTACATCAGTATTTAGTTGAGTGCCAATGTAAGTGCCATTATATAAACAGGAATTTGTCCTCTAGTTTCTTGTCCTTCAGGTAATTACAAAAGTTAATTGCAATGTCACCTTTTGCCTGTGGCCAGGGGCCAGACACTGTAAACTATCATTGTAAACTATTATTGGCCCGATTCTACCTGGTTGGGAGGAGTCGATTTGATATTTGTTTTCATTTTATATTGCTATTTTCTTATTGAACCCCTTTTTCAAGAATGGTATAGAGCTTTAAATTAAGTCCTCTCTTGTCATGTTATTCATGGTTGTAATTTTCAGCAGATGTACTATATATTTCAGAATAAATATTCAGTCGTCAGATGAAAATATATTTTTATTTCGTTTTACTGGTTTCCCCAAATTAATTAGTGATCTTCAAGAGCCTACAAAGTTTAGGATATTGCAAATGTTTAGATCGTGGCTATACACTTAAGTAAAGTATAAGAACTGTATTATAAAAATTTACTTAGTATTGGTTTAACAGATGTCAATACTTTATAAATAAAAGCAAAATGCTATGATGTGTCCCAAAATGTACGTATCGTATGTGATAATTGACAATTTACAGTAACTGAATCATATCTATTTACATGTCAAGCTGTTGTACTAGCAGCAGAGGAACATGTATAAGACATATAAAAAGTATAGCTAAGTTATATATAAAACTAAACTCCTCCCGAACAGGCCATGAAGGTCCAACGATACCGACCGGCTGCCATTTCATCCTTCACCCATAGGCGTCGCTGTATGCGGATATGGAGGGGCATGTGGTCAGCACACCGCTCTCCCGGCCGTGTGTCAGTTTCCGAGACCGGAGCCGCTACTTCTCAATCAAATAGCGCCTCAATCAATTTTTTAATGCGTGTTGATCATGCACCAAATCTTTTGAATTTAACTGGGAATGTTTATATATTTCAAATTCTTCTAAAAGGTTCATTTTATAGCCCTTAACCACAGGCAAAATTTCGATCATGAAGAAGAATATCTTATGTTTAACAAATTCTTTGTAAAATTGAGCCCATTTTTGCACAGCCCGAATCTCTATCCACCGAAAACCTACTCAACAGTGTGAGTCATACAGCTATTTTCATCCTGTTAGGAGTCGGATGAGAAAGCAGTGAGATCGAGCTTTCTCCATCTTACACAGCAGATTTCAGAACTCATTAAGTTCTGTGTCAATAATGCAGGTGATACCAGTAATCTAAACAGTGCAAAACGATACTTCTCATTTGGAAACAGTTTCCTGAAACTGTCTCATTGCCTCATAATCCGATGACTTTTAAACTTCTCCCTGTTTTCGTATTTACATTGTGCTCTGACAACATCCGTTACTACCTTCACATCTGTTCCATCAACTTCTTCTGAATTATTATTTCTCAAGACGTTTTCTGAAGACTGAAATGTGTGTCGGAGATTTTGCGGAAGGGCGTGTGAAATGAAGAAGAGGGTGGAAAAGAATAATAAGAGTACGATGGTTCCAAGCAGACGACGTGGAACCAATTAAGAAAAAAATTAATTAATCAATAGAAAACGGAAGACGAAGATAAAAAGACGGCGATCAAATATTGTACGAGCTTCAGACACGTTCAGTCGTATGTTACCGTCATAATTTCAGTCAGATGCCTTTTGGTAACAAACATATCTTACGCACAAAAAACCATCAGGAGCCGAAGAAAAGAAAGCAAAAAATACGAGGTTGCCCAGAAAGTAATGCACTGCATTTTTTTCTCAGTCGAAAACAATGCTACGAATGCGAAACGTTACGTATGTATTATCTGAAGTCTCCTGAGTGAGCACGCCAAGTTTTCGTCACCTTCGACATACAGCGTAGCTGCAGGACATTTTCAAAATGGCGTCTGTTTCAAAATGGCGTGTCACACCTGACACATCTGACCTAGCCCTGTCTGACTTCCACTTGGTTCAAAATGGTCCAAATGGCTCTGAGCACTATGGGACTTAACAGCTATGGTCATCAGTCCCCTAGAACTTAGAACTACTTAAACCTAACTAACCTAAGGACAGCACACAACACCCAGTCATCACGAGGCAGAGAAAATCCCTGACCCCACCGGGAATTGAACCCGGGAACCCGGGTGTGTGAGTTCCACTTGTTTGGGCCATTAAAGGATGTCATTCGTGGAAGACAATTTGAGGACGATGAGGAGGTGATTCACAGAGTGAAGCACTGGCTCCGCCACCAGGACAAGGATTGGTGCCGACAGGGCATATATGCCCTTGTTTCGCGCTGAAGGAAGGCCATAGAATCAAATGGAGATTACGTGGAAAAATAGGGTGTGTAGATAAAACACCATTCTTTCCTGTGCGTGTAATTCTCATTATGTTCAATAAAGAAATATTGAAGAAAAAATGCGCTGCATTACTTTTTGGGCAACCCCCTTATGAATGAAATGAGCCAAAGCTGGCCACCTTGAAGTGATGCGCAGCTTTCTACATTGTTTTTTTTTTTAAGTGCGACTGTTTATAATATAAAAGATGAATTTCAACAATTCTCTGTGACAGTAATTAAGATAAGGCTTAACAGCCAATGATCTTCTTCAGTGCGGATGCACTCAAATTGCCCGAGCTCTTACGGGAATCGGTAGATTGACTGCCGGGAGTAATGAGTACGGCGGGCAGGCGCACTACAAATGTGTGTGGACAGAAAATTGGAAACAGTGGGTGTTACAGGGAGTGTGCCAGAGATAAGTCGCGCCATGTTCTGTGTCCTCAGTTGTTAGTCAGATGCTGGTACGGTAGCTCACCGTGTTCGGTAAGATAGTTAGCTGCTCTCTGTAATAAAAAAAAACTGAGTTAATCGATCAACAACGAACTTAAACGGGTGTCTTTCGACGTCCGCCCCGATCAGATGCAACAAACGAAAGCGAACAAATTGAGATTAAATAAATAAATAAATAGATCGTCTGCCATGTAAACAGGAGGTCCCGCTTTCGAGTCCCAGTTGGAGCACAGATTTTTCAACTGTCCCCGTTGATATTTATCAACGCCTGTAACCAGCTAAAGGCCTAGATTTCATTATAATTTCATTCTTCGAGAGCAGCCAGATCACCAGTGATATCTGTACAGATATCAGCTTTATACAGATAAGGCTTATCAACCAATGATCGTCTTCAGTGAAGATGCACTCAAATTACCCGAACTCTTACGGGAATCGGTAGACTGACTGCCGCGATTAATAAGTATGGTGGGCAAGGGCACAACAAATGTACTGTGTGGACAGAGAGTTGGGGTACAAAGAAGGAGCCTCCTAGAAGATTGTGAGCCTAAAGACTGAAGACAGGCACAATCGGGCGTACCCTGGAAACGGTGGAAAATTACACCGGCTAATCCTTCTAACACCAGATCAAGTTATAGTCCAAAACCAACTTAACATCAAGATGCAACGGCCTTTATCAAGACCACCCCTTGTGACGATCTCGATAAATATTGAGGGATTCTCGAGTCATAAGAGTGTTTTGTTAGCAGACATGTGCCATAAGCATAAATGCGTCGTATTGTTGGTGCAGGAAACACACCGGGGAGCCACCAGCCATAGACCTAAAACAGCAGGAATGGATTTGGCCATTGAAAGACCTCACGACAAGTATGGGAGTGCGATTTTCATCAGACCCGGGCTCATCGTAACATCAGCCGCAATGACAGAAGTAAATAACAGTGAAGTACTTACCATTCGCGCTCAGAAGTTGTCTGTGACGTCTGTGTACAAACCACCAGATGTGGACTTTGTTTTCCATGAACCAAACAATTTTACATATTACCATAATAATTTTGTCATGGGCGATTTCAACTGCCATGGTGAAGCATGGGGATATAATGAGACTGATGAGAATGGTGTACAGCTTGAATCCTGGGCTGACACTAATGACCTACAACTCATTCATGACCCAAAACAGGCAGCATCGTTCAACAGCAGAAGATGGAGAAGGGGATATAATCCTGACAACATCTTTGTGAGAAGGAAGTTGGCAGCACAGTGCATGAAGCTTGTTGAAGAACCTATCCCAAGTACACAACACATACCCGTCATTTGTGTTGTGAATGCCATGGTTAAACCAGAGCAGGTGCCTTTCCGAAGACGGTTTAATTTCAAAAAGGCAGACTGGCAGAAATTTAAAGAGCGATTGGATGAAGAGATTGAGAAAATCCCTCCTCGACCAGATGAGTATGGTAGATTTATCGATCTTGTGAAAAGGATCTCAAGGAAAAACATCCCAAGGGGCTGCCGTACCCAGTACATCCAGGGTCTGACCGCCAGCAGCAAGGTCTTACTCGACAGGTATAAAAAGCGTTTCACTCAGGACCCCTTCAGCGAAGATACGATGGAGGCTGGGGAGGAACTAATGTAGGCTATTGCTGAGGATAAGAGATCACGGTGGTGCAAACTAGTCGAGAATCTTGACATGAAACAAAACAGCAGACGTGCATGGAAATTACTGAAAAACTTAAGTGGAGATCTAACTGACCACCAGCAGAAGAACAACGGGGTAACAGCAAATCAGATTGCTAGCCAACTTCTGAAGAATGGGAAAACCAAAGGGAAAAGAGAAAGGGAAAGAGTTATACCCCAAGAACAAAAAGATTACGGACTCCTCAATGCTTCATTCACAGCAACCGAATTGGAAGACGCCATTCAGAGTATGAAACTGAATAAGGCCGCTGGAACTGATGACTTTAGAACGGAGCAGATAAAACAGTTTGGGCCCAAAGTTCGAAACTGGTTACTACAAATGATGTACAACTGTATTAAAGAGCTGAATATTCCAAAACTATGGCGACAGGCGAGAGTGGTGGCTTTACTAAAACCTGGCAAGGAGATAAAGGACCCCAAAGGTTACAGACCAGTGTCACTTCTATGCCATCTCTATGAGATACTGGAGCGGATGATTCTCAACCCGGTGGCAGAAACTATAGATGGAAAGCTCATAAAGGAACAAGCCGGTTTCAGACCGGGAAGATCTTGTCGTGGGCAAATACTTAATCTGACGCAACATATAGAAGATGGGTTTGAAAAAAAATTAATAACTGGAGCAGCTTTCATAGATCTTACTGCTGCATACGACACGGTAAACCACAGAAAGCTATTGCGCAAATTATATCACCTCACAGGGGACTGTAGGTTGACGATGGTTATTGGTAGTCTTCTGCAGAATCGAAGATTTTATGTCTCCCTAACTGGTAAGAACAGTAGATGGCGACTGCAGAAGAATGGCTTACCACAAGGAAGTGTACTTTCTCCCATCCTTTATAATGTGTACACTAATGACCAACCTATACCTCAAGATGCAAGACTGTTCGTATATGCTGATGACACAGCTGTGGTGGTCCAGGGGTCCAATTTTGATGCAACATCTGGAAATCTCTCTAGAGCGCTTGAAGAACTGGCTCAATACTACGACGCCAATCACCTCAAGCCAAACCCTGACAGAACCCAAGTATGTCCTTTCCATCTGCGCAATAGAGATGCTGGAGTTGAGCTCGACGTTGCATGGCAAGGTAAGAAGCTAAAGCACTGTCCTACACCTAAATACCTTGGGGTTGTACTTGACAGAACGCTTTCCTTCAAGCAGCATTGCCAAAACACCAAGGCTAAAGTCTGCTCCAGGAATAACAAATTATGAATGGGGAGCTCAACCATCAGTACTGAGAACATCAGCACTTGCTCTGTGTGTTTCTGCAGCAGACTATGCAGCGCCAGTATGGGAAGCATCTGCACATGCTAAACAGGTTGATGTAAGTGTAAATGAGACAATGCGAATTGTTACAGGCTGCCTCAGACCCACACCAACGGGTAATTTGTACCTACTTGCTGGAATTGCCCCACCCAAGATCAGAAGGTAGGTGGCAGCAGACGCTGAGAGAACAAAGAAAGAAACAGATTCTCGACACCCACTGAATGGGCACGTCACTCAGGCTCGGAGGCTTAAGTCTAGAAATAGCTTTATTGCAAGAACCAAGATCCTTGACGGTTCACAGGAAGATAATAGAGTCCGTAAATGGGAGAATGAACAAACCGCACTGCAGATAATACCAAAAGAGCAAATGGCACCTGGAAACAAACTTCCTTACACAGTGTGGAGAACACTAAATAGGCTGAGGGCTGGTGTACCCAGATGCAAAACTAATCTGTGCAAGTGGGGACTGCTGACTAACGATGTCGACGTTCTTTGCGGATGCGGAGAGGTACAAGACGAGGCACACCTGCTCATGTGCCGACTACTGCCGGAGCCCTGCAGTTTTAGTGACCTGCTACAAGCCAACGACAAAGCCGTAGAGGTGGCTAACTATTGGAAAAATAAAATTTGATCTGGACACGGAAAAGTAAAGTAAAGAGAGTTGGAAACTGTGGGTGTCACGGGGAGTGTGCCAGAGATACGTCCCTGTAGTCACACAGTTTTCTGTGTCCTCAGTGGCTCTGTCGGCTAGAGCGTCTGCCACGTAAGTAGGAGTTCCTGGGTTCGAGTCCCCCTCGGGGCACACATATTTCAACTGTCCCCGTTGACCTTTATCAACGCCTGTAAGCAGCTAAAAGTCTGGATTTCGTTATAATTTCATTCTACTATGAATCATTTACATTCTTTAACTTCGCATGGCAATTAATTTAGTGTACCAACATTAGCGGACAAAACTCACAATGGCGCTTAACGAGAGAGTATTAATTTCCACAAGTTCCGTGGTACAAAGGCTGGGAGCTAATGCAGAGAAATCTCCACTTTTATATGCACTGAATTTTATCAAAATCGACATTTATACTTGTCTTGTTTCGTCAGGCTTTTAATATCTTGCAGTATTACAAGAAAAAAATTTGCATCATGGATACTTAAAACGATACGAGATAACACAGTGATAAGTTTCTGCTGTCAAGTGTCGAACCACTTGAGTAAGATTTCACGTGTTTTTGCGAAAAGTAAGGATCAAGTATCTCAAAACCAGTTATCTCCGGAGCTGTTGACAATAACAGGTTAAGTGCTAGTGAATATCGAGCTTGCGTCACGAAGATTGCGATAGGCGTATTTACACCGACACACACAAGGCTACACCAACCCGACAGACATGAACGTCAATTAATTCTCTGGGAACGATCGAATGAATTTCCCTCGACTCACTGCCTTCTCCCACAGGTTTTACCCTCTATAGCTCCCCCTAACACCAAGAAACTTATTCCCTGATCCCTTCATAAATGCCCTATTATGCTGTTCCTTCTTCTTTTCAGCGATTTCGACATATTCTTTTCCTCGCCTCATTGTTATCTAGTCACTCCGCATAATTTTAAACAGCCTTCCATAGTTCCATAATTCTCTTCTTTTTTAAGTTTACCGCAGTTCACGCGGAATTTCCTAGCATCGAAGTTCCCCTCATTTTCAGAAACTTTTTCCTCAAATTAAGGCCTGTGCTTGATACTAGTAGGCTTCATTTAGCGAGATTATAAGTTTATCGCTAATCTCGTATGTGGAATTCCTCGTTAATCTTCACTTCATATGGTTTATTCTCAGTCCATATAGCTTTCTCATTAGACAGTTCATTCCAACCACCAGGTCCTATAATTCTTCGTGACTGTCGTTAAGGAGAAAATTTTATTAGCGGTACTTATGTTTGAATCCTTACACTCTGAATTTTAATCCACCCAAGATACTTCCTTTCATTTCCGTCATTGCTTCTCCTGGGCATATGTTGAACAGAGGGCAGAAGGACTGCCTCCTTGCCTTATGCTCTTCTTTATCCAAACTCTTCTGCCTTGGTCTTCTATTATTCTAGTTTCTTCTCGGTTCTTTTACATATATATTATTCGTCTTTCCTTACAACTTGTGTGTGATTTTCTGAGAATTTCATTGATCGATTGCTTTATTTAGTTCAAAACATTCTAATGGCTTGCTACCACTATCAAGTGCAGTAACGTTAATACGTATCTCTCCAATGCATTTATCTTTCTTGAAGGTCACGCCACTCAACTTGAGTTGCCGTTTAGCTGCCACCTCCTCCAAATACTTCATAAATTACGCGGGAATATCTATTCCTTCTGTCTTATTTAATCGCAGGTATTCCAAAGCTGTATCAAACCCTGTAACTAATACTGGATCCTGTACGTCATCCAAAATGACTTCCATTTCTTCTTATATCATGTAATTAGACAATTCCTCTCCTTTTATAGACCTACACTGTACTCTTCTCACGTCTACGTTAAAAAATTTCTTTTGCGTTCTTAATATTTATGCCTATGCTTTTCCTTTACACTGAAGGTTATTCTGATTTTTATGTATGCTGAATCTGTCCTTTAAAAGTCCATTTCCTTTTCGATTTTTTCACATTTTGCAGCAACCATTACCCTTTAGTCAGTCTGCACTTCCTATTAATTTATAATTGAGTTATATTCGTCTGTTTCTGTCTTTTACTGGACATTTTTGTACTGTCTTCTTTGCCAACCAACTGGAGTATTTCGTCTCTTATTTAAAGTTTCTTCGCAGTTAGTTTGCTTGTATCTATATTTCTTTGGACAGCATCGGTGATTGGTCTTTTTAGTGAGGTCCGTTCCTACTAATAAACTGTCTACTCTGGCATTCATTATCGTAGCATCCATAGCCTTGGGATACATCAAATGCATCTTATCATTCCTTAGTACTTCTGAATACCACTTGTTTACATGCTGATTTTCCCTAGCGATTCTCTTAAACTTCAGCTTACTCTTGATGATTAATAAATTTTGGACTGAATCTGTATCTGCCTCTGGGTACGCCTTACAATCCAGTATCTGGTTTTGAAATCTGTCAGCAGAGTTGTCATCCAACAGGTGTCATTCCATGTTGTCGGGCTGGTTTCAATTATAAATCCTCCTCTTATGAATCTTGATTTGCTGTTGCTAGCAGAAAATTTGTTGCAGATATCTTCTCTCGTTCGTTATATCGAACCCATATTCTCCCGTAACATTGCCTGCTATTACTTCACCGACCACATAGTTTGAATCACTCACGATTATTAGATTTTCATCTCCCTTTACGTACTGAATTACGCGTTCATTATCCTCTTAAGTTTGCTGTCTCATGTTTGCTTTACTGTCGGCTTGTATAATTGAACTATTGTTAGCGGTATTGGTTCGTTGTATATTCTAATGAGAATAATCGTATCACTTAAGTATTCAGACTGACTTAGTCTCTGCCATACCTCCCTACTCATAATGAACCCTACTCTCATTATATTATTATTTACCTCTGTTGATATTACCTTATATTCATCTGGCCACACTTCCTTACCTTCGTTCCAGTTCACTTCATGGAACCTTACTACATCTAGACTGTGTCTATATATTGCAGTTTTCAGATTGTCTAGCCTCCCTACAGCATTTAGACTTTGATAATGCAATCACCGACTCGTAAAATACTTCTTGTTGGTTATTCAGTCTCTTTATTATGATCACATCTACCTTGACAGCCCACTCGCGGTGACCCGAGTCTGGGATTGAGCGGGATGTCCATTGTTCAGGCGACCTGGATTCGCGCGCCTGCTGGCTGGCACTGGATTTGGGATTCGCTGATCCGCAGCAAGCAGCAAGGCAGCAGCGTGAATGCCCTGTCTGGAGGACATGTGGTGCGTGCTGTAGGCGAGCACCAGTATGTCAACTGGTGGCCGTTGGATCTTCTGGTTTGATTTCCAAAGTAGAGCTGCTCGGAGCAGGCATAGTAGGGCAAAGAGTTAATGGTTGGTATCCGTTGCCACATCGTTGATATGCAGCTTCTGGAAATACGAATTCCACATGACTCGTCTAAGTTACTCCCCCCCCCCCCCCCCTCTCTGTCACTTCACCATCTGCCTGCCCCGCCCTCATCACGTCACACTGGGACACAATCGCCACCACTGAACCAGCTGCATCTCCAAGCACCTCAACTGCACCTATAGGATCTTCAGCCCGCCACCTCCCTCTCCTCCCCATCCCTCCTCCCAGCCTCCACTCTCCAAAAAATCCCAGAATCGCTCCATTACCGACTCTGCTCCTGCCACTTCCCACTAAAAGTCACCGCCCTCCCACTGTCGTCTCCATGGACACCTCCCATCCTTCTGACACCCATACCTCAGCCCCCACCCTCCACACCTTTAACCTGTCAATCCTGGACCCCAAGTTCCTTGATGCCTATACCCTCTTCCTTGAGATACGAAAGCTCCCATCTCCTAACTGATTCCCTGCAGGGACTCCATACTCATAAGTCCCCCTCCCCCTCCTATTGTATGGATCTCCTCTGTAAACTCCCTTGCGTCATGTTTGGCCCCCAAGTGTCCCTGATCCCCTTTCTCTCCTCTTCCTCTCCTTGTCAGCCCCAGCCTCCCCATCGCCCCCCAACTTACACTGCTGTGATCACCAAACTCAGCCCAGTGGTCACGGAGGATGAGATCTTGGCTGAACTAAACTCCCAAGCCAACCTGGAAATCCACTCTGCCCACCATATCCACAATGCCTTTGGTCCCACCTATCTCATGCGGGTCTTTTTGGAGTCCACCTCTTCCACTGACCACTCCTCACCCAGGGTGCTCTGATTTTCCACTGCCACCACCCTGTTGAATCCTCCAAATCCCCTCCAAAATCCGACCACTGCCAGCTCTGGCTCATGTATAATGATCACCTGATCCCCAATTGCAAAACCCTCCCACCTGTCCCCATTGCAAGGTCTCCCATTTTCTCAAAAACTGCCCTTACCACGCCATCACTCCTTCCTGTAACACCTGCAATGTCCCCCATCCCATCTACTCCCACAAGTGTAAAGCTAAGCCCCCTCCTGCCACCCCCCGAGCCTACTGTCCCTGCCTCTCCCATCGATCCCCCATCCACCGCAACAATTCCCTCCATCCACCCCCCAAAGCTGAAGACATCATCCGTTTCCTCATCATAGTCCTCCAAAACATTACCCTTTCCAACACCCCCACACCCTCCAACAGATCTCCCTCTCCACCACCCTGTCTTTCACCTCAACACCTTCGCCACTTACTCCAACAACCAAGCTCACTTCACCTTCACCCGCCTTGACACCCTAATTTAAGCCTCTGCCCTCCCCTTTCTTCACCTTCTCTCTTCCTATCATGGCATGGCACGAGTGTTGTATGCTCTTCCAGAACATCTGCTCTTCTGCACCAACAAATAACTACTCATGGACACCCTCTCCCACCACGGAGTCGACACCTTCCTCCTGAACAAAACCTTTCTCCAGCCCCACCATACTATCCCCACCTCTCCCTATATCCTCCACCGAACTGATGTTCTTGGTCCTCGAGCACAGGGTGGAGTCACCATCGGCCACCTTAAGCACATCCCCGTCAGGCCGCAACCCCTTCTTAATGACCCCACAGAACACCTTCCCCTCCCTCACCGTTACCTGCAACACCATATATGTCTGCTCCACTGCTCCTATTTTCTATGACTTCATCTCCCATGTTGACCATGCCTTCTTCATCTATGTGATTGCTGCTGACATCACCATCCATAACTGCTCCCCTGCCACCCTTCAGTGGTAGCATCAGCTCCTCTTGATGATCCAAGGTGAAGTTGTTCCCCATCCCCAGCACACCCATCCTGAAAGCAACACCACCCCTGATGATGTTATTGCCTCTACCAATCTCCTTGGGCATATCGCCATCGACATCCCTGACCCCACAAGTAGCGACCACCTCCATGTCCTTCTCACCATTCCATATGCCCACCAATCCACTCTGGCTCCCCAACCAGCACCCCCTCCCAAGGTAGTCCATGACTACCATCATGCCAACTCAGAGGCCTACCGGAAGTCAATCACCACCCATGTCAAAAGCCACCCTCGTACCTACCACCATCCCAATGACATCATATACACCTTCTCCTTTCTTCATAACGCCATTACTGATGCCATGGAGGTCCATGTTCCTACTAATATCATCCACACCCACCTTTCCACTCTCCCTCCACAGGCTGTCCTCCTCCTCTGTGAATCCCGCTGCCTGTAATGCTCCTTCCTGCACACTCGTGATGGGGATACACTCCAATGCCACTGGCAAATACAGCGACACGTACGGAACCTCATTACAGCAAAGAAATGCCGGATTGAAATCAAACCTGTACACAGCTCAATGCAACCTCCCTATAAGCTCCTCCAGGTACTGGTCTACCTTCCATCGCCTTACTGGTTCCAATTCCTCACCCCATTACCCCCTTCACCGTAATGACCACACCCTTCCTGAGAACCTCAGTAAGGCCAACCATTACGATTCCCACCTTTCTGAGGTCTTCTCCGTCCCTGACGATCCACACTTTGATAATTCCCTTTTCCTCACCATCAGGGAACATGCTGATACCTCAGTCGCTCTACTATCTCCCAGTCTCCAGTACTTGGGGCAGTTACCCCACCTGACGAGATCAATACTCCAGTCACAGCATAAGACATTAAACTTAACAGTCAAAATGCAACAAGGCACCTGGTCACGACTGTGTCACCTCAGAGTATGCTCCTTCTCCTTGCTGACTGTCCTTGCCAATTTATACAACGTCCGGGATTCTAACCCAACCAGTGTAAGATTTCGCACATCCTCTTGTTCCTCAAACCCAACAAACCCCATTCCGTCGCCTCTTCCTGTCATCCTATCTGCATTAACGCTGTCTTCAGTAATGTCTTCGAATCCATCCTCTCCTGTCGTATCCATTACCATCTTAATGAACACTACCTCCTCCCTCTTACCCAGTGTTGCATCTGATCCTGCTTCATGGCATCCAGGCCTCCTCTTTAAACTCCAAACCTACTGAGCCGTGTGTGGCTTGTGTTGATGCCGTTCATAGCTTGGCATCTTGTAATAGTGATAGTGGCGTCTCGTTTTCTTAATGTGTTCACTGGCGCCACTACGTTTACTCACCTTGTCTGTCCATGAGTGGCAGCAGCAACGCTTATCGATAGCACATACTATGATACCATCTTTGGAGCGGCCTCTAGCATTTCCATGTCATCATGTGTCGAGGAGGGTTGAGTTGGGACGGAGCAGCAGTGAGGGCCAGACAAATGCACTGTCCGATGGAAGGATGTGGTCGCGAGATAGCACGACCATGTCAAGGACCAGATTCAGCGAGTTTTAGTTGAATGGACCGTGATATTCTAGTAGTGAAACTTTCATCTGTGTGTGTGTGTCCGCCCATTGAAGTGCCCTCATGGCAACAAGTTTTCAGTTGACGATTTATACTGGGATCTTTTCCGTGCCTGACTTGAGTGTGGACGACCGTTGGCTGGTCGTTCGGTCGGTCGTCGCAGCGGGCGACGTGCATTTGGTTTTCCCACAACTTCTGGCTTCTCTGTGTTTGTGCCGACTTATGATTCGTCCATGTTGTTTTACAGTGACTAGTTTTAGTATTGTTCGAGATATTGTGGAATTGTCTTCGTCAATCCGTGTGTATCTTGTGTGGTTTTTAGTGTGTAGTTATTTATATACTGTCTGCATTCTGGGTCATCGTGTGCGTCAAGCAGTTCGGGGCTTCGGACAGAGCAGCGAGGAGGTCCGCAGCGTGAGGGCAGGCCGGGACTGCTGACGGCATGCAGGCACTGTCGGATCGAGGATATGTAGCTGACGATTGAACCCAGGACGTTTGACGCTGAGTGAACCATATCCAGTTCTGAAACCTACAGTGTTTGATATCTCGCTGTTGTCTGCGTATTGCTGCTCCCAGGGTCGGTGAGACCAACTGCAAAAAAATGGTTCAAATGGTTCTGAGCACTATGGGACTTAACTGCTGTGGTCCTAAGAACATCACACACATCCATGCCCGAGGCAGGATTCGAACCTGCGACCGTAGCGGTCTCACGGTTCCAGACTGTAGCGCCTAGAACCGCACGGCCACTCCGGCCGCCGAGACCAACTGCAACAAGTGGAGCCTGTTTTGTTGGTGGAAGCTATTACCGCCTTCTACTCCTTGATGTTAATTTGGATTCAGTAGTATTATTATTAGTGAAGTGCAACCAGCGGTATTTTTTGCCTTGTGGCCGCTAACGCCTCAGTTATCTGCCCTGGAGGTTAGTATACTTTTGCGGCAGTGTACCTTTCCTTGTCGTGTTGATGCTGTCCAACACGGGGTGTAGTTCTACAGCCTCTTGAATTGTACTGTGCATATGTTTTTAGGAGGTCTACCTTGGTTCTAGTGTTTCCTTCGACCTTGGGTGTGTTTCTGAAGACGTGGTGCTATCCGTCTCTTCGCCCTCGCCTAAGATTATTCCATCGTTGTACTGGTGATCGGACATTAGGCGGATTCGTTAGTCGATCGGTCGGCGCTTAAGATACCTGTAGTGTGAGTTGCCATCCTGTTGCTTGAGTACAAGTCTTGGCTGCCTGCCTCACCGATTACACAGCTGCAGTCACCTTCCTCAGGTCGATGCAGGGAGCACTGTCTGTGGATCACTCCATCTTATTGGACAAGTTGTCATAATTACTTAAAATTTACCCTAATGTTTTAACATCTTATTGCCTTCCCCACTTGTAATTCTGGCCTTCAGCCCCCAATAATTTTGAATCCTTTCTTAATCAGGCTTCCAGCCGTTAATTGTTTGTAACATTGCTTGTGGGCTTGAGCTGACAAATAATTTTCAGCCATCATTATAGCTTGGTACAGGCTATTAGGATTATAAAAAGGGTTTTAGTATTTTTAATGTGTAATTGTCCACCTTATTTGTAATTCAGGCCTTCAGCCCTTGTGTATTCTGAAACTGCTTGTGGCCTTCAGCCCGCAAATAATTTTCAACCTTCTTAATAAGACCTTCAGCCGTTGATTGTGTCTAACATTGTTTGTAGCCTTCAGCTGACCAATAATTTGCAATTTTTTCTTAATAAGGCCTTCAGCCATTACCATAGCCTATTACCGTTTTGAATGTTAACAAGAAAATATCTTCGTATTTGTTAATGTGTAGCTGCCTTCCTCACTTGTAATTCAGGCCGTCAGGCATTGTGTATTTTTGAAATTGCTTCTGACCTTCAGCCAACAAATAATTTTGAACCTTCTTAATCAGGCCTTGAGCCGTTGATTGTGTGTAACATTGATCGTGGCCTTCAGCCGACAATAAGGCCTTCAGCTGCCAGTGTAGTAAAATATTTTTAAAAATGATTGCTGAGAGTTTTATTTTTTTAAAAATAAAGTGTATTTCTTTTCTGTGCAACCATCGGTAACTGATTAGGCCCCATCCACACCTCTCCTGCTTTCCCTAAATCCCACGTCTCACCTACACCCTGTCTATCAATTTTGTCTATCTGGACACTTCCTTCCTCTCACACCGTCCTTCCTATGTCACCCTCGATGACACCAATTCTCGCATCTTTTATCCCACTGCTGGCATCCCTCAAGGCTCCGTCCTCTCCCCACATTTGTCTGTCTCCTCTACACCACCAATATGCCCAAACCACCCTCACCTGTGGACCTCATCGAGTATTCTGATGCCCATTCCCACCTCTGCCTCCGGAAACTCCTATCCAGCCAGACATACAGACTGCCTCCTTCCACCATACTCCACACCTACAATTCCCTCAACCATCCTGTCCACTGTTATGTCAAATGGTTCAAATGGCTCTGAGCACTATGGGACTTAACTTCTGAGGTCATCAGTCCCCTAGAACGTAGAACTACTTAAACCTAATTAACCTAAGGACATCACACACATCCATGCCCGAGGCAGGATTCGAACCTGCGACCATAGCGGTCACGCAGTTCCAGACTGTAGCGCCTAGAACCGCTCGGCTACCCCAACCGAGGCACTGTTATGCCAGCATTGCCTGTGTCTCCGCCCGCCCCCTCCCCCCCCCCCCCCCCCCGCGAATTTTATAAGGCCCTCCACATCCTAGATCACCACACACTCCGCCTTGCCTTCTGTATCCACCTTCCGTCCCCCACACGACTCTTGTATGATGTCCTCCCCTTCCCCCAACTCCTCCTTCAACTCCAACATATCCGCATCCTTTACACTGTCTGCATGGCAGGTCCAGTTTGTACATCGCCATCAGTGTACTATGTCACTTGGCTGTTTCCCTCCTGTCCTTCCTTCCCAGGCCCCCATCGGCGCCCTCCCCGCCCCATCTACCCTTCTCTCCCCATCCTCTGGCACTGGCTGTTCCCCCTTTCTTCCCTTCTCCCTCATATCAATACCCCTGGCAGATCCTCTAAATTTGTTCTTCGTCATTGGTGTGCTATGTCAGTGTCGTGCTCTGTGCTGTTCTACAGTGACATCAAGTGCTGTGATTTTTAATCATGTGCTTGACTTGTACATAGTGTTTCTGTCTGTGATCTTTCTGTGCTACGCCACCCATAGCAGCTTTTATGCTCCAGCTGTACTTCGCCTTACGCTCGTTTAATCCTTACAGTGTCTAAAGTAATTTTACAGATTTTTTCTCTATATTTACTGTCGCCCCTTTTGTCTGCTCTCTTCCGTTATGTTCCCCCTTTTTATAACTCGCAGTATTTTCTCCATTATGTTGTTTTAATTGTCTTCTGTTGTATACTTAATGTCTTTTGGCTGAAGGGCAGCGCCTATGCTGCTACAAGCCCGCCCTAGATGGCGAATTGAAATACAATAAAGGAAAAAAATGATAACTAACTGAAAACGTCAGCTGCCGACAGGTGTTGTTGATATACCTCGACGTGGACAGCTGAAAATGTGTGCCCCGACCTGGATTCGAACCCGGGACCTCCTGCTTACATGGCAGACGCTCTATCCATCTGAGACACCGAGAACACAAATGAATAGCGCGACTGCAGGGATTTATCCCTTGCACGCTTCCCGTGAGACTCACATTCCCAACTGTCCACAATTCTACATATGTATTGTACCTTATAGACATTTGCCCACTCACTCATTACTCGCGCACGCTTTGGCGATTCCCGTAAGAGTGTGGGCAACCTGTGCGCATTCGCACAGACGAAGGTCAATGGCTGGATAGCCTTTAACTATGTATACGAAGACAGTAACTTGTTCTCGAAATAACAGTTACTGTTGATGGCCATGCAGCTTTTCCCTGGAATAAATTATAACTATCTGAAAACCTCAGCTGAGCCACATCGAGGTATATCAACACCTGTCGGCAGCTGAGGTTTTCAGTTAGTTATCATTTATTCCAGGGAAAAGCTGCACAGTTATCAACAGTAACTTCTTTCGAGAACAAGTTACTGTCTTCGTATATAAAGGAAAAAAAGTTACTGTGACCGCTCCTTCCATCTCTGATTTCTACATAACCATTTATGGTCGTCCCATCCAGCTCACCCCCATCCTGAGATATCTTGGCCTCACTCTCGACTGTCACCTCTCTTGGACCCCTCACCTCCTGACCATGCAACAGAAAGCTCATATTTGCCTCTGCCTCCTTAAACTCCTGTTTGGCCAGACATGGGATTCCATCCTTCCACCATCATTCACACCTACAAATCCGTCTGTCCTATCCTCTTTTATGCCAGCATTGCCCAGATCTCCGCCCCATCCTCCACTTTTATAAGGCCACCCAAAACCTTGTACGCCAAGTGTTCCACCTTGCCTTCTGTATCTTCCTCATGTCCCACATATGGCTCCTATATGACCTCATCCCCTTCCCCCACCTCCGCCGCTTCTTCCAACACATCCACATATTTTACACTGTCCACAGACTTAATCCCTCCCACACCCTAGTGTCTTCCTTCCTCTCCACCCTAGACCATCGCCAAGCCTCTATCACTGTATCCCCTATCTCTCCTCTTCCACACCCTCCATACCTTTCATCAGGGAAATTTCCAGCACCTCCCCCTCCCAGATGATGAACTTCACCATGACATCTACCCTTCCTACCAACTCTAGCCTGGTCTTGTCCCTCCCCCTCCTCAGGGCCCCCATTTCCTCTCCCCTCCTTCCCCCAGAGCGTTTTTCACACCTTCCCTCCCGAGTCTCTGCACTCCCTCCTTGGCTGGTTTCCTCTCCCATCCTCTCCCGCCCAGCCCCCTTTGACACGCCCACTGCCCCATCTCCCCTTCTCTCCCCCTCTAGCACTGCCCCTTCCCCTATTCTTCCCCTCTCACTTGAATCCCAACCCCTGGCAGATTCTCCCAGTTTGTTCTTTGTCATTAGTGTGCTACATCACTGTTGCGTTCAGTGCTGGTCTACAGTGACATCAAGTGCTGTGGTTTTTATCATATGCTTGACTTGTACATAGTTTTGCTGTCTGTGATTGTTCTGTGCTACACTGTCCATCACATGGCTGTTTTAATCATTCTGCAACTTTCATACTCCAGTCTTACTTGGCCTTGATTTCTTTTAATCCTTACAGTGTGCGATTATTTGTGTAAAGTACTTTTTTAGATTTTTATCTCCATTTTTACAGTCACCATCTTTTGTATGCACTCTTCCATTATGTCCCCCATTTTAATATCCCTGTTCCACCATATTTTCTCCTTTATGTTGTTTTAAATGTCTTCTTGTTATATACTTAATGTGTCTCACATGAAGAGCAGCACTTGTGCTGCTACCAGCCTGCTCTGGATGGGGAATTGAAATACAATAAACAAAAAAGAAAGTTCCTCTGGGTCTTTGAATGCTCTGATACCTCCATCCTGTTACTTGTCCCTCCAGTTCCCTGTACTTGGATCAATTGACCCTCCCCCCTCAGATTTAAATATTCCCATTACAGCACACAACATCAAACTCATACTGCACTCTAAATACAACACCATCACCTCAAGGAATCCCCCCCCCCTCCCTCCTGGTTGTACTTGGTACTTCGTATACAGTCATCATCTCCACTGACATTTACTCCAACCTGTGGAAAACTTCCCATGTCCTACTGTTATCTAAACTCAACAACTCCCCCTTCTGACACCTTCTCCTGTCATCTCATCTGCTTCACCTCTGCGTTCAGTATGGTCTATGAGACAACCCTCTCCTGACATATTCATCACCTCTTAACCAGCACCACTTCCTTCCCCTTACTCAGCGTGGCTTCTGGCCCTCCCTCTCAGCCATGACCAGCTCGTTTATGTTACCAATCTTCTTTCCCTCCAACTTAACTCCTGTCGTTCTGCTACATTTGTTTCGTTTGACCTCCATAACGTTTATGACTGCGTCTGGCATCCCAGACCTATGCCCTTCTTATCAATTTCGTCCATCTCTTTGCTTCCTTCCTCTCCCATCGTCCCTCCTACAGCACTATCCACAATACCAACTCCTGTACATTTCAACCCACTGTCAGCATGCCCCAAGCTTCCGTGCTTTCCTATATCTCCTGTATACTGCAGATATCCCCAAAGCTCCTCCACCTGTTCACCTTGTCCAATTTTCTGATGACACAACCTTCCCAGCCCTCTATCCTATTCTTCAATTGTCTCAACATACCCTTCATACACATCTCTACCAGATCACCACCTGACCCAAGTAATCATCTTGGATCGTACCAGCCCCTCCTTGTGACTCCGCAATTTTTACCTTACCATTTATGATTGTCTTATCCACCTCACTCTTACCCTGAAATACCTTGACCTCACCTTCGACCATCACCTCACTTGGACTCTCCATCTCCTTATGATCCAACACAAAGCCTCCTGAAACTTCTTTCTGGGCAGACATGGAAACTGCATCCTTCCACCATCCTTCACAATCAAAACTCTTTAATCTGTCCCATCCTTTGTTACACCAGTATCACCTGGATTTCCTTCCCAACTAGATTCCATAAAGTCCTCCAAATCCTCAAACGCCATGCACTCTGTCTCACTTTCGGTATCTGCCACCTGTCCTCCACATGGATCCTGTATGATCTTATCCTCTTTCCAAAAAAATGGTTCAAATGGCTCTGAGCACTATGGGCTCAACTGCTGTAGTCATCAGTCCCCTAGAACTTAGAACTACTTAAACCTAACCAACCTAAGGACATCACACACACCCATGCCCAAGGCAGGATTCGAACCTGCAACCATAGCAGCAGTGCGGCTCCGGACTGGAGCGCCTAGAACCGCACGGCCACCGCAGCCGGCTATCCTCTTTCCCACATCTTCTTCTTTTCCTCGAACATTTCCACACCTTGTACATCGTCCGCAGACTCGATCACCCCCAACACCCTGGCGTCTCCTATCCTCTCTACCACCCGAGCCAGGTGGCGCAGCGGCTAGCACACTGGACTCACATTCGGGAGGACGACTATTCAATCCTTGTTCTGACCATCCTGATTTAGGTTTTCCGTGATTTCCCTAAATCGCTCCAGGCCAATGCCAGGATGGTTCCTTTGAAAGGGCATGGCCGACTTCCTTCCCCATCCTTCCCTAATCTGATGAGACCAATGACCTCATTGTCTGGTCTCCTCCCCCAAACAATCCAATCCAATCCAATCCTATCCTCTCTACCCATTGCCGTGCCTTTACCATTGTGTCCTGCCCCCTCTCCATATCTATGCCCTCCACCTCCTTCACCACTGTACCTTCCTGCACCCACTCCTCCCAGATGATGAGCTTCGTCCTGATATCTACCCCTCCTACCAACTCTAATCCTACCATCCCCCCTCCTTAGAGTTTCCTCTCCCCTCTTTTCCCCTTCCCTGAGCGGTTTTATCCTCCCCACTATGCCCACTCCCTTTCCAGTGCACCCCTTCCACATCTGTCTCCCCCCTCCTGAGTTTCCTTCCCTCTCCCTCTCCCATCCCGCCTGTCTCCTGCCCCTTAGTGCGCCCCCATCCCCTTTTCTTTTCATCCCATCCTCTCCAGCCCTTCCTCCCTTGCTGCCCACTCCTCTCCCCTCTCTTCCCTCTCTGAAGCATCCCCTCCCTCGGCAGGGCCCTCCCAGCAGTTTTGCTCATTGTAATGTGTGCTCTGCCTCGTGCAGAGGTTTTTTACAGCATCGTCGTTATGGTGTATTTTTAGTAATGTGGCTAACTCTTATCTTTTGTGTGTGACTTTGGTGTATTTTACGTGCTACACACAATGCCAACTGTGTTCTTATTTTTATGTGGACTTTTTAAACAGTGTCCCACAATGAACGTCTCTGTGAAAGTGTATATTTTAACCCCCACTGTCTCCCCTTATTATGTTCTTATGTACCCATCTTTACGCCTTTTATGTATATCACTTCATCTTTATTATTAACTGTAATGTCCCTCAGCTGAAGAGCAGCGGATTGCGCCTCTGCCAGCCCTCCCCTGCCCATATGTAACAGTGTGTTGCTGTTCTAACATTATTATTACCCATTATTATATTCCTTCCAGCAACAGCTATTCGCTTGTAGATTGGTATGAGGCTACTCCTCTGTGCTTCAGTGATAGCCTGCCGTCCTAATATTATTCGATATTGTAGGGCTACTAGCTAGACTGGCTGGAACAGTGCTAGACGAACAGCGAAAATATCCTCTCCACATCCAGCATGTATTCACTTGTAAATTGGCAGAAGGCTACTCCCATATACTGAAGTGATAGCTCGCTGTCCTATTATTATTACCACCACCACCACCACCACCATCACCACCGCTACCATTCATCCTTCCCATGTAGGATTATGGGCTAGACTGGCTAGAGCAATTCTCCATGGCTAGACTAATAGAAAAAATTATCAACTCCACATCTAGCAGTTATTGACGAAACTGGATGGAGCTACTGAATTGTGCTCAATCAAAGGCAACTCAAATATTCTAATAAACAATATATTGTACTGCATAAAAAATACTAAAGACTTACATCTGCGGAGCGAAGTGGGGGCCAACAGCATCCTCCATTGGTGATGTTGTGAACTAGGTCAGCTGGTCTCTGGACCTCACGGTGAACAGGAAGAACTCGATATTCCTGCCAATAAATTTGAATTTCCCGCAATTTTTTCTGGGCCATCACCTTGAATTGCATCACAAGGGGTTGGGAGAGGGGATTGGCTGGAAGTTCCCTGAGAGGAACCCACGTGCCAGCTGGGGAAAGCTCATGAGACCGTCTGGTGATACGGGGTAATTAATTGGTCAGTTAATTAATCTGCATTGTTTATTTGATATCAAAATTGCACCAGAAGCCGTTCTGTGGAGCAACTTCCCCTTACGAAATGCAGGCCTTGTGAAGTGATAGATACTTCTAGATGCCTATGAAAAATTGAGTTGTTGAAATTCGTGGTACACCCTTCACTTATTTCTTAATAATATGGTATTCCGGTGTACATATTAAATATCGGTAGTAGCGTTGCATCAGTTACTGAACATGTGGTCGATAACTAGCAACGCACTCTAGAAAGTCGGGATATGGGCAGATAGGTGCAATCAACTTTAAGAACATTCGTGGAATTGTTAAAAAAGTTTTACTTACCTTCGACATTCTTGTGCAAATTTGTCTATATTTCATTCTTTTCATTCTTATTCCCTTACTTTAAAGATACTTCATTTGAATGCATAAATGCTTTTCGCACTGCCTTTCATGGTGAGGAGACGTTCCCTAATATACAAAATAACGGAGAGGGAAGCAATACGATATTTCAGAACATAAATGAACAATACAGTACTCTGTCGTTCCATAATCAAAAGAGCTATCCGCATCTGTATTACCTACTGACAATTCGCACATATGTGCAGTGTAATTGTGTTCCTTAGACATTCGGTTATCTCCTAGTGATACATGTCATGTGAGATTGCGCCACCGGTACTTTAGACGTAACACTGTAACCACTGTTTTGCTTCTTACGATAAGAGGTATCTGACGTTTGCCAAGCACTTGATTTCATGATTACGGGTTGCTAACAATTAACTTCCTCTCGAACTTTATCACTCACTGGCAAAGAAAGAGGTCGCTGATATAGATTACCGTCTGGTGCGAAGCGGAATGCGTGTTGCATCAGATGCTATTGTTGTAAATGACACATTCTAACGGCACTATGTATTTTCGACACTCGTTAGTCGGGTCATGGTACGCATTGTCAAGTGTAAATTATTTGCCATTATTCACCAATATATGTCAGGTCTGAACTGAATTTGTTTGCTAACGTACTGAACTAGGCTAACTTTCTGTACTATCGCGGTAAGTAAGGATCGCGTTTAGAAGGAATGACTGCAAATGAATTACTTTAGATGTTCATAGAATATGCGACGTACAGCCGCCAATGCGCTAGAACACATCTAATTAAAACTCTCTTTCTTACTATTGTTTTGTGATGTTTTGAATCGTGATGAAAGTCTTTGTGTGTTGAATGCAGCTTGCCGCTAACTTGGTGTAGTGTTTGTCTGTACAGAAGTGTAACTGTCGTCTTTATCGCTCCTTCACTCTCACGCCTGAATCAGTACAGTAAAGTCAGGGCTTCGTGGATTATGATTGGCTGATCCGTAAAAGGACAGACAAACAATTATACTACTGGAGGATTGTAAGTAATTTCTAGAATTACATTCACTCTCGCTCTCTCTCTCTCTATAATTTATCTGTGTACAATGAAAATATATTACTTGAGATCAGCCTCGTCGAATCTCTGGTAGAGCCCCTCGTCTTAATATTCAGCGGCAGTTTTGCTAGAAAAGATCTTTACGTTTGTTATTATTATTAAGCGCTGCATTCAGTTGGGAAAATCGATCGTTTGAACAATCCGTTCAATTTACGACAGATCTAATATTTCAGATGTGGACGAAGCCTTTTTGGACAATTTGTAAAACTCATAGATTGCAGGTTCTCTTCGTCACAGCTGAAACTTCCCAATTAATTACAGGCCCAGACAATCATCAATGATTCATACAGAGAACTCATTCTTCATTCACTCTGTAATAAAATGTTCACAAACCTGATTTCAGATGAACGGTTTATATTAAATCCTTTGTTGTACAGATTCCGTTTTCTGGTATTTTAAATCTCAAGAGATTTATTTATTATTTCTTTATGTCTCCCACTAGCGGCACAAATTTCCCTTGTTCGCTTTAATGCGAAGAAGAGTACCCAAAAACTTCTTTAACAATCCGATTTAGGAAAAAGTTCCGTTCTCTCTCTCTCTCTATCCCAACTATAATAACCATGGAGCATACATATCTCTACCTCTGTTGTTCCAGAGAATAAACGTACTAGAAAACTACCTTGGCGTCGACGAGCTGTCGGCGCATATCTTACTAGAAAATCTGATCAGATACTTTTTAAACGTAAATAAATATGGATGATTTGATTAATCATTATTAATTAGTGCGTGGTAGAGGGTAATTTTCCGTGGGGATATTACAATGCCCCTCGCAGCGAGCGAAGTTTGTGAGCTCAATTTTGATTCACCGAACACACTTCGCGAGCTATCTATTAATGTGGATAACCCGGAAGTGATGATTGTCAGTCCTCCGACTGAAAAAGAATATTCTGTTTGAGACAGACGAAGAAAAGAAATGTGGAAAACAGAAGAAATGAAGAGACAGGTACCGCGACTGTATTGCTTTTACGTGCATCTCGGTGTTATGTTTGCTGTGCACAACCAAGGAAGATGATCTTTCATGAACTGTTGTCAGGGTCTACCCATTCGGGAACTTTCTTAAGCAGGGAAACCTTGGAAAACCTCTTAAGATTAGACCCCCAGCCTACGGTACATAGAAGATAGGAAAGCCTATAGAAGAACAAAAATAATTTTGAAATTTATCTCTAAAGAAAAGATAGGGATCAATTTGTATCACGATTTGGAAAAGAGTAGTTTGTGCCTCTAGCAAAAAAAAACTTTTTACAATAAATAACGTGAATTTGCGTTTTACAATCTTGCTCCTAGTACAATATCTTGCGGTGCTAAACTCCCCCGGGTCTTGCATGTCCCCGACGTCCACATTTGTAGTCGGTCTTCTACGCGGCCCCCTTTGTAGTAGATCTTCTACGCGGCCCACAATGGGAAGAGTAGAAGAAACCGGGATACTCGAATTGACATGCAACATTCATTCCCAAAAGAATTAGCAGTGACCAAGAAGGAAACCCTTCCTGTAAGAGAACTGATTAGGTTGCACCGTCCAAGATTCTCCTTTTTGAAAGCAAAATCCTTATGGCTTCATGGATCCTTTTTGTTACGACGTATTTCAATGAATTCAACTCTTAATTAATGATGTTGCCAAAAGCATCATCCGATTTACTTTTGTTTGAATACTCCTTTTGACTTTGCCTCCCCACTGGTACTTATAAATCCAAACGCTTTAACAGATTTTCTATGACTGATTTGTCCTTCGTAATTTAAAGGATTCATGTAACTTACTATAGATTTTGGATTCAAATCATCGAATAATGGAAAGTGTAGTTCATTTTATACCCAGACATCATCCATATTTCCTTAAGAAGTCATATAATTTAGCTATTCTCAAAACTTTTTATTCTAAACACATATATTTCTTCGCTTTAGTGCTGAAATGTAAAATTTATTAGCATTGAGGAATGCGGATTCGCTTCTTTCATTTTCTCTCTGATTCATACTGCGTTCATCCATGCGCATCTATGGAACTGGATTTTTCAAACAGAATTCCCAAACGAACACAAACCATTTAACAACTATTAATTCTATAAATATTAATAATTTTAAAAACTCTTAACTCCTAATTGTGACACTTATTCCTTTTAAAGTTCAACCTGAATGAGTTTATTCTCGCGCTTGGTGCGAGTCTCTTATAAAGCATATCTGTGTCGTCTCTATCGATTTTAATTCTCGCGCCGACGTCAACTGTTTTGCGCGGGAAATTGTCTTTGCGGCGTTAACTGTCACTCACGATTCACTACCACAACACATCCCTTCACACGTTTATACATCTAAGCGTTCACATGAGATTATATCTGAATATTCACTTTGAACCTTTTTTTGATTATTCAGCGTCCTTTTGCGGGAAACATTTCATTTTTCTCGCAGGTCAGTCAGATACTTTATACATCTTGATCACATTAGCAAAGCTAAAGTCCTATGTTCACTCAACCCACAGGTGAAGCCTATCTCCGCTATCCTTTTTACAACATCCAATAATAATAATTAGTCACTATTTCTATATTCTATGTCATTGATTAACTATTTCATTTTAAATGTTTTTAACACTACACACACACAGTTTATGGTTATATTTTTTACGAGTGTTCATCCCTGGCACTCGGAACACTATTCCTCCCTATCTTCTAATCTTCATTATATCTTTTTAAGTCGTTATGAGGAAATAACCCTTTTATTTTGTTCGATCCCGGGTATGCTAACAGATAAGCTCCAGGATTCGGAATTTGTAGGATAAGGTACGGTCCAGTATATAGTAACTCCCATTTCTTTATACTTTTCTTTATTACGGATGATTTGGTATGTCGTTTTACTAGCACCTTCTCTCCGACATGGTATGTTTGTACCCTCTTGATCAACTTGTCATATCGTTGTTTTCTTTGATCAGCCTTTCTCGTCATATTTATGATAGCTTGTCTTATTTTCTCTTCCCAAGGCATCTCAATTTCCTGAGTTTTGGGGATATGGTCAGTCCAGAAGTTCTCCTCTTTTGTTTCGAACATCAATTCACGAGGTGTATATCCAGTTGAGGAGTGGGGCATGTTATTGTATATTTGCTCAAACTCTTCCACATAATTTGCCCACGCAGTTTGCTTATTATGGCAATACGTCCTCATAAATCGATTGAATTCTCTAAAAATCCTCTCCACCAAATTGCCTTGTGGGTGGTAAAATGATGTTAGTACGTGTTTCACACCGACTTGAGACAAAGTCTGCTTCCACCGGAGTCCCGTGAATATTTTGGCATTGTCAGTTATGATCGCCTTTGGTGTACCAACATGTGGAATATAATCTCTTATCAATCTTAATACAATTACTTTGGCTGTAGCCGTCTTTATTGGGTATAGCTTTACGTATTTCGTGCACACATCGAGAAATGCTAACACATATTTAACACCACCTCTTGAAGTAGGTAACGGTCCACACAGATCGCACGAAATTAATCCTTTTGGTTCTTGTACTAATATAGAGCATAATGGGTGCTTAGTCCCTTTTGAATCTGGCTTTGTTTTTTGACATATTATGCACCTCTTTAAGATCTCATGCACTCTGCGCTTTATGTTGGGAAAATAACAGTATCCACTTATCTTGTCTGCACATTTTGCCGCACCAAAATGTCCCCAGGTTAAATGAGTGAACCATACCAGTTTCTCTATTTGTGCCTCCGGTATACAAACGCACCAACGGACTTTGTTTGTCCTTCCACAGCGGAAAAATAATACGCCGTTTACCAACTTATAATAATTTGTGATTTGATCCGAAGGTTGCTGTTGTACCCTTTGAATGACACTTCCCCATTGAGCATCCTTTTTCTGTAACTGGGCCATATGAACACACAGATTGACATAGTACGTCTTAAAGGGATTTTCCTGCAGCAGCAATACAGGGAATTCTGAGTAATTATTTACTTCAATCTCTTTGGTTAAACCCTGTGGTGACCTTGATAGAGCGTCCGCAATAATGTTTTGCTGCCCTGAGACATGTACGATCTTAAATTGGTATTGTTGCAGAGCGAGAGTCCATCTAGCGAGTCTGGGGTGTAACAGTTTACACGTTTGTAAAAATGTTAATGATTGGTGATCGCAATATACGATAGTCTTCGATCCATATAAATAATAATGAAATTTTTTAAATCCCCAGACGACCGCAAGAGCCTCTAATTCTGTCGTCGTGTACGTTCGCTCACAGTTGGACAAAACACGACTAGCAAACGCAATAGGACAAAAGGTAAACTGTCCATTTATCTTGCGTACTTGGAAAAGGCACGCTCCAAGACCCACATTTGACGAATCTGTTGACAAGTAGAATTCCTCTTGCATGTCCGGATGGTACAAAAGCGGTGCGTTTACTAATTGCTTCTTTATCTCTTCAAATGCTTCTTGACACTCTAATGTCCAGAGCCATGGCACATCCTTCTTCAGCAAACTATTTAGAGCTGCCGCATTCATGGCCTGATTCGTTATAAATCTTCTAAAAAATGAGGCAAGACCCATAAACCCTTTTAATTGCCTCCTATTTCTTGGTGTTGGAAACTTACTAATCGCAATTAGCTTCTCCTTGGTCGGTAAAATTCCCTTTGCGTCAATCATATGCCCCAGGAACTTGATTCTATTTAGTGCAAAATGGGATTTCTGTAGGTTAGCCGTTATTCCCATGGTTTTGAACACGTCCAATACCCGACTCAGTAAGGTGATATGCTCCTCCCATGTCTTCGATGCAATAAGCATGTCATCCACAAATACTGTTATCCTGCTTCTTAGTTCTGGGCCTAATGCATAATCTAGCGCTGCTATAAAGATTCCAGCACTAATGTTGAGTCCGAAAGGAACTACAGTAAATTGGTAACTTCTTCCTGCATAAATGAAAGCTGTATATTTCCTTGATACCTCATCCAGCTTGACTTGCCAATAAGAACTCCGCAAATCGATGCTCGTCAAATACTGGACATCCTGGAACCGTTGTATCAGTTCGTCTATGTTTTCTGGATGTGTCCTCACTGGAATTATGATTTTGTTTATTTCCCGGGCGTCGAGTACCAGTCTCACAGTTCCATTTGCTTTTGGCACTACCAACAATGGGGAGCAGTATGGGCTTGTAGAGGGTTCGATCAAACCCCATTTCAACATGCGATCTATTTCTTTTTGAACTTGAGCCTTTAACCTCCAGGGAACAGGATAGAATGTTCGACAATATGTTTCGTGCGGCCTAACGTAGAGATGGCATATGTATCCTTTAATCACTCCTGGCCTCTCATCAAACACGTTTTCATACACTAATAATAATTCTTTGAGCTGCTTCTTCTGATCTTCAGTGATGCAGTCAGATTCATTTAACTTCTCATACACTAATTGACCGAAATCTCCTTTGACTTGGAACTCATTATTTGCGTGCTGTTTAGAATTCTGTGCAGTCCTGATTACTTGCACACTGATCCCACTATTATATTTTCTGGTAAGGCTTTCTTTTTTCAACAAGTCCAACTCAATTTCTTGTTTATTTATATTTAACCAAATTTTTCCTGTTTTAAAATCTATTCTGCATCCGTATTGACGTAGGCTGTCGACTCCGATAATACAGTCTACCACCAAATTTTTCACAACAAGGAATGTGCTTAATATTGCTACATTTCCTACTTCTACACTAAGTAGTGACTGCACTTTTACATTCGCCGATCGAGCCCCAACGGCGCCTATTATTTTGCAATTTTGAACTGGAAAATTTGGTACTCTCCTTATATTTCTGATCTTGTTGAATAGAGCCTCTGAAATAACATTTGTGGTTGCAGCTGTGTCTAAAACCGCCACTATAGGTACAGTCTCCAAAATCACTTGCACTTCGGCTACTGCCACCTGTTCCTTATCCTCATCTTGGGGTTCTAAGTCTTCGGTCAATTCATCTGCCAGTAATCTTCCATCATTATACGTCAGCATGGGTACACATATCCTGTTGCCCCTCAACCTATTGTTGACCGCTCCTCCGGGGCACGAGTGGGTCCTTACAAGTTTGTTGGATTTTGATTCGCCTGGTGGTTGACATCGTCCGTCACTTCGGTAATTACCGGTTGATTCGTAGATGTCTGTCCCCACTGATGTTGGTTGTTTGAGTTTATTCCCCCCGGTTGATTCCACTTTCTATTACCGTTATTGTTCCAAGCTTGCGGTCTAAAATTCCCTTCGTTTCCCCATACGGGATTGTATCTTTTCCCATTCCTGTTATTCCTTGGATAGCCCCTCGCAAGACTATTACCGGTATTATTGTTGAGATTTTGATGAGTTTCTCCATTATTTATCGATCTCTGTGCGTTCCCTTGCCTACCATTAGCCGGAGGTTCTATCTCCCTATATTGGAATCTGCTATTACGTGCTTTCTGGCTGTTCTCTTCTATAATGTCTATATGATCTAACGTCGTGAGGAACGACTCCAGGTCTTTATCGTTGCCGTAAATTAATTGATTCCGGATGCTAGTTGGTAATCTTGCCTTAAGTATGTTTATTATGTCTGGCAAAGGCATAGGTCTGTCCCAATATCTTGTTTTATTTATATATTTTTCAAAATATTTCCTAAGGCTTCCCTTCGAAAAAGAGAAAGGCTCGGGGTAGAGCACCTCCTGCCTTAGGCGTTCCTGTACTCCTTCTGACCAGAATTTCGCTAAAAACGCTTTTTCAAAATCTTCATACGTCGAGCAAACAGAAGTCATGTCCGAGGCCCAGATCGCCCCCGAACCTTGTATATACCCAGTAACGAAACTGATCTTCTGCCACTCCGACCAATTTCTGGGTAGCACTCCTCTAAAACTTCGAATAAAAACAATCGGATGGACCCCCCTTTTGTCAGTGTTAAAAATCTGAAATTGCCGATGCTTTATCATTTTTTCTTCGGCATGACAAAGGCTTTCGTAATCTCCATCCGCTAGGACATCACGCGAACAACTAGCTCGTGGCAATTTGATATTCGAGTTACTTACACATGTCGGTATTGTGTGCGAATGTGCAGTAACTGGGTCTATAGTCGCTGACAACTTCTGCTGTCGACCAGTATTCATTTGTTCTGAGCCTTGTTGTGAAACGCGTATCGATTCTTCGATCGTTTGTTTCCAATGCTCGAGATCATCACCTAACTGCTGTCGCACTTCCTCAAGTCCTTTCGCAAACAAATTCTCTTCGTGTTTGGCGCGTAGACTCTGGAATGCTGCTTTAGCATTTTGCTCAACGTTTTCACACATTAGCCTTTTGTTTTCTAATGTGATTTCGGATAATTTACCCGTTAATACATTAATCTGGTGGTCAATAACGTCTTGACGTTCTGTCAGATGTTCCACACTTTCCTTTAGGTTCGTCTGCGTACGTGCCAATTCAGGAAGTTGCGCAATTGACATGACATGGCATCTTGCTTTTGTACTAACTGCGGAACCATTTCCACCTGTTCGCGTACGGTATCTATCTTAATGGCCACATACTCCTTCATTTCTACACGTACACGTTGAGTAGATTCCTCACATTGAGCTTTAACCAATTCTATTTGTGCAGTTAATTTTCGTTCCGTCTCTTCGGCCTGATCTTTTAGTTCCTTCGTCTTTTCCTCTATCCGCTGCTCTAATTCGGAAAAACTGGCCTGTAAGTGCTGCTTAATCTCAGCTTTCAAATTTTCCTGCCCTTCAGTGACTGAAGCTAATTTTGTATTCAAATGGTTTTGCCCTTCAGTAACTGAGGCTAATCTCGCGTTAATATCGGTTTTCATATTATTCATACTCTCGGTTATCATTTGCATCTGTCTCATTATAATTACTAATGGATCTAATCCATGTTGCATCCCTGCTGTTACATCTCCAGCCGTGTCTACCGGGCGTTCTATTGCGCTATCTGTAGCGATCGGTTCTACAACACTTCTTACTACCTCATTATCGTCGGTGCTCACAGCTGAAGGCTGTTGCGTGTTGCTCTGCTCTGCTTGACTCATCTTAAACATTGCCCTAGTTAAAACCATATAAATGTTCTACAGTCAAGATTTATATATATCTCCCTCCACACAATAACAGTTTCATATATTACTTATATATTTAACTGCAACTAGGGCAGGTCAAACTACGTCTGGTATGAACACAATTAGTCAATGTTCAAATCTACGTCTACTTCCAGCATACAAGCAAGCTTTAGTAAAAAAATTATAGATCTGGCCTTTTATTTCTAGGACTTGTAGTCCGGGGTGATTTATTACTGCGCCCTGCGTGCTGTTTATTCGTAGACCCCACAAATTCAGCTGCGAGTATTTCTTCTCTTTTTTCCAAGTTAGGTTCTCTCGTCGTCGTTCACATGAAACAAAGAACAAAATTATTTTAACAACGTCCAAAAACGTGTCCTGTCACGGTCGCCATTCTAATTAAAACTCTCTTTCTTACTATTGTTTTGTGATGTTTTGAATCGTGATGAAAGTCTTTGTGTGTTGAATGCAGCTTGCCGCTAACTTGGTGTAGTGTTTGTCTGTACAGAAGTGTAACTGTCGTCTTTATCGCTCCTTCACTCTCACGCCTGAATCAGTACAGTAAAGTCAGGGCTTCGTGGATTATGATTGGCTGATCCGTAAAAGGACAGACAAACAATTATACTACTGGAGGATTGTAAGTAATTTCTAGAATTACATTCACTCTCGCTCTCTCTCTCTCTATAATTTATCTGTGTACAATGAAAATATATTACTTGAGATCAGCCTCGTCGAATCTCTGGTAGAGCCCCTCGTCTTAATATTCAGCGGCAGTTTTGCTAGAAAAGATCTTTACGTTTGTTATTATTATTAAGCGCTGCATTCAGTTGGGAAAATCGATCGTTTGAACAATCCGTTCAATTTACGACAGATCTAATATTTCAGATGTGGACGAAGCCTTTTTGGACAATTTGTAAAACTCATAGATTGCAGGTTCTCTTCGTCACAGCTGAAACTTCCCAATTAATTACAGGCCCAGACAATCATCAATGATTCATACAGAGAACTCATTCTTCATTCACTCTGTAATAAAATGTTCACAAACCTGATTTCAGATGAACGGTTTATATTAAATCCTTTGTTGTACAGATTCCGTTTTCTGGTATTTTAAATCTCAAGAGATTTATTTATTATTTCTTTATGTCTCCCACTAGCGGCACAAATTTCCCTTGTTCGCTTTAATGCGAAGAAGAGTACCCAAAAACTTCTTTAACAATCCGATTTAGGAAAAAGTTCCGTTCTCTCTCTCTCTCTATCCCAACTATAATAACCATGGAGCATACATATCTCTACCTCTGTTGTTCCAGAGAATAAACGTACTAGAAAACTACCTTGGCGTCGACGAGCTGTCGGCGCATATCTTACTAGAAAATCTGATCAGATACTTTTTAAACGTAAATAAATATGGATGATTTGATTAATCATTATTAATTAGTGCGTGGTAGAGGGTAATTTTCCGTGGGGATATTACACACAGACTAATGAGGATTCGTTTCTTATAAGTGAAATTTTTGCACACATCTAACGCAACGATCTTTATCCACACTAAGAACTTTTTTGTGCAAACTGCTTTAGTTTTTCGATATTTGTGGGCTATAGCAAAATACATCAGGGGAACATAGATTTGACATTACGAAGCGTCTGTTTGTCAAGAGAATCGGAAAACGTGTTTGTAATTAGATTAATGAACATTTCGCTAACTGTTTGCAGTAATTCAGTACTAAGCACTCCTTTTTCACTAACCTTGTCTACTGAGACTTTTGTACCGTATTCACCCATTTAAGAAAGAACAACGAAACGCAACTGCAATTCCGTTACCAACATCGCACATCGCAAGGTAGAACTGGTACTTTCATACACACAACTAATTAGATTAAAGTATGAAATTTGAAAGAAAAAGTCTTCAGCCTGTAGAGGATTCATGAAGTTTTATTTAGTACTGCTATAACACAAATTGTTAAGACTTTCAAACATTGACCTACTTGAGGACCAAGTAGAAGATGCATTTTTCTTTTTTCTTTTATTTTTTTTTGGGGGGGGGGGCATCAGTCTTCTGATTGGTTTGATGCGGCACGCCACGAATTCTCCTCCTGTGCTCCTGTGGCAACTTCTTCATCCCCGAGTAGCACTTGCAACCTACGTCCTCAATTATTTGCTGGATGTACGAGGGCCGTTCAGAAAGTACCCTCCGGTTGATTTAAAAAAATACACCAAGTTAAATAAAAATATTTTAATATATACATCTTACAACTACATCTTTGCACTATTTTTCTACATAGTCTCCATAGCGATTGAGGCACTTACCGTATCTCTTCACAAGCTTTGAAATTCCTTCTGCATAAAAATCACCCGCTTGTGCCTGGAGCCAGCCTGTGACCGCATCTTTGAGCTCTTCGCCGTCATCAAACCGCTGTGACCCGAGCCATTTCTTCAAATGCATGAAGAGGTGATAATCACTTGGCGCCAGGTCTGGGCTGTAAGGTGGATGGTTGATAACGTCCCACTTGAAGGACTCAAGAAGGGCCGTTGTTCTGCGAGCAGAGTGAGGACGGGCGTTATCGTGCAAAAAAACGATACCGGAAGTCAGCATACCACGGCGTTTGTTCTGTATAGCCTGTCGTAACTTTTTTATTGTTTCACAGTACACGTCTTGATTAATGGTCTATACCACGTTCCATGAATTCAACCAACAACACCCCTTTGGCATCCCAAAACACCGTTGCCATCAGTTTTCTGGCAGAAAAATCTTGCAAGGCTTTTCTTGGTTTGGTAGGCGAATTTGAATGTGCCCACATCTTTGATTGTTCTTTTGTCTCAGGGTTCACGTACTTAATCCAGGTTTCGTCACCGGTCACGATTCTGTTTAACAATGGTTCTCCTTCGTCCTCATAACGTGACAGAAAGTCTAATGCAGAGGCCATTCTTTGAGTTTTGTGGTGGTCGGTAAGAATTTTGGGCACCCATCGTGCACAGAACTTACGGTAACCCAATCTTGCTGTCACTATCTCGTACAAGAGAGTCTTAGAAATCTGTGGAAAACCAGTAGACAACTCCGACATTGAGAAACGTCGATTTTCACGAACTTTTGCATCAACTGTCTGAACGAGTTCGTCAGTCACCAATGATGGTCTACCACTCCTCTCTTCATCATGAACGTTTTCTCGTCCACTTTTAAATAAACGTACCCATTCACGGACAACTCCTTCACTCATAACTCTTGGTCCGTACACGGCACAAAGCTCACGATGAATAGCTGCTGCAGAATATCCTTTGGCTGTAAAAAACCTTATGAGAGCACGCACTTCACATTTGGCGGGGTTTTCTATTGCAGCACACATTTCAAACTGCCACAAAAACTAAACTAGCGCAGGTACGACGTTCACTCGACCACGGCTTGATGCCGACTGACCTGTTGAGTGCGTGAACGCACAGATGGCGTCGCTACTCCCCCCACAACCCGCACTGTGACCAATCGGAGGTTACTTTCTGAACCGCCCTCGTATTTCAATCTCTGCCTTCCTCTACAGTTTGCCCTCTTGATGTCTTAACACATGTCCTGTCGTCTTGTCCCTTCTCCTTGTCTGTGATTTCCACATATGCCTTTATTTTTCGATTCTGCACATAACCTCCTCATCTCTTACCATATCAGTCCACTTAATTTTCTACATTCGTCTACAGCACTACATCTCAAATGCTTCGATTTCTTCTGTTCTGGTTTTCCACAATCCATGTTTCATTACCATAGAATGCTATGCTCCAAACGTACTAGTAGATTTCTCTTGGCCAGGAATGCCCTTTCTGTCAGTGCTAGTCAGCTTTTTATGTCCTCCTTCTTCCGTCCGTCATTGGTAATTTTGCTGCCTACGTAGCAGGATTCCTTAAATTCATCTACTACGTGACATCAACCCTGATCTTAAGTTTCTCCCTGTTCTCATTTCTGCTACTTCTCATTACTTTAGTCTTCCTTCGATTTAATCTAAATCCATATTCTGTACTCATTAGATTGTTCATTCCATTCAGCAAATTATGTAATTCTTCACTTTCACTCAGGATGGGAATGTCATCAGTGAATCGTATCATTGATATCCTTTCACCAAGAATTTTAATTCCGCACCTGAATCTTTCTTTTATTTCCGTCATTGCTTCTTCGATGCACAGATTGAACAGGAGGGGCGACAGACTACATCTCTGTCTAACAACATTTTAATCCGAACACTTGGTCCTTGGTCGTCCGCTCTTATTATTCCCTCTTGTCTCTTGTGCATGTATTCTTTCCACCTATCCGCTCCATCCTCTGCATTTAACAGTGGAATTCCCTTTGCACTCTTAATATTAACACCCTTGATTTTAATGTCACCGAAGGTTTTTTGACTTTCTTTTATGCTGAATCTGTCCTTCCGACAATAATTTCTTTTTCGATCTCTTTACATTTTTCATGCTGCCATTTCGTCTTAGCTTCCCTGCACTTCCTATTTATTTCATTCCTCAGCCACTTGTATTTCTGTATTCCTGAGTTTCCCGGATAATTTTTGTACATCCTCTTTTAATCGATCAATTATCCTCTTTTAATCAATCAACTGAAGTACATCTTCTGTTACCCATGGCTTCTTCGAAGTTACCTTCTTTGTACCAACTGCCCTTTTTAGAGACGCCCATTCCTCTTCAATTGTACTGCCTACTGAACTGTTCCTTATCTCGTCAATCCTTAGTACTTCCGCGTATGGATTCTTCCTGACTAATGTCTTAAACTTCAGCCTACACGACTACATTGTGATCTGAATTATATGCGCTACTTGGTACGCCTTACAATCCGGTATCTTATTTCTGAATCTCTGTCTGACCATGATGTAATTCAAGTGAAATCTTCTGGTATCACCTTTCCGTCCCCAAGTATACCTCCTCCTCTTGTGATTCTTGAACAGAGTATTCTCTACTACTAGCTGAAATTTATTACAGAACTCAGTTAGTCTTCCTCCTCTCTAATTCCTTGTCCCAAGCCCATATTTTCCTGTAAGCTTTTCTTCTGCTCCCTCCCCTACAATTAATTCCAGTCCCTCATGACTATTAGATTTTCATCTCCCTTTACGTACTGTATTAACCTTTCAATATCCTCATATACCTTCTCTATCTTCGCATCTTCAGCTTGCGACGTCGGCATGTGTATCCCAATATAGAGTCAGTTAATGATTTCACTAGTCCATATCGCCGATTTGATACAGCCAGCTATAACTTCCTCTCCTCTTCTAAACTCTTCATCTCAGAGTAGTATTTGCATCAACATCAGTTATTTGTTGCGTATATACTACAATCTATTACGTTAATAATTATTACTTTTGGTTCGTCTGATTATGACTGATTGAAACGAATTTTTCCTGCCATATGCGTTTCGCCTTTGTTATTAGAAAGCCATCATCAGTAGCCTAAAATATATAATGTATACTTGTGTTTACACTACTTTGTTTTATATATTGAACATTGTGCATTGAAGTTAGGAATAGATCTGGCACGTTCTGATTTTATGATACAGTAATAGATTAAGTTTCTACTAACAAATTTTGTAAATGCTGCCCTACACGTATTCTTGATCTGACTTTAACGCTGCTCTTCTGCTTATTGCCATTCGTAACTTCATTTGCACATAACTAGGAGATGAACTCCCATTCTCATTTGCTTACTGAAGTTGTGATGTCGTTGCCTACTAGTGATATATATTGGCAACTGTCGACTTGATATACATCTACAACTATACCTACGTTACTATTCTCGCACTTAGGTACCTGACAGAGGGTTCATCAAACCACTTCCAAACTATTTTTTGCCGTTCCACTCGAGAACAGCGCACGGGAAAAGGCAGCACAAATATTTCGGTGCAAGCGAAGATTCCTCTTACTGTGGTACAACAATCATTTCTCTCTATGTAGGCAGCGTAAACAGAATATTTTTACATTCGGAGTAGAAAGCTGTAGATTGAAATTTCATGAAAACATCTCTCCGCAACGAAAACTGTACTTGTTTTATGAATTGTCACCGCAACTCATGTGTTATATCCGTGACACTGTCTCCCCAAAAAAAGTTGCCTTTCTTTGAACTTTTTAGTTGTCCTTCATCAATCTTATCTAATAAACATCCCATACCGACACCAATACTCTAGCTGAGGACGAACAAGCGTAGTGCAGGCAGTCTCTTCTGTGCACTTGACATATCTTCAAAGAGCTCTGCCAGTAATAAGTTTTAATATGCCAGGAAGTTTCATATCAGCGCACACTCCGCTGCAGAGTGAAAATCTCATTCTGGCAGCAACAAGTAGTTTTTGGTTCCTCTTACCCACAACATTATCTATGTGTTCACTCCAGTTTAAGTTGTTTGTAATTATAATCCATAGGCATTTGGTTGAATTGAAAGCCTTAAGATTTGTGATATTTATCGTGTAACCGAAATTTAATTGAACCCTTTTAGTACACATATATCTGCAATTTCGTTTTTGCGTTGCGTAGCTGGACTCAGCCCAAACAATTACTGCTCGTCACGTCTTTCAACACAAAGCTTCGGTTTGCTTCCCATTGCAAAGAAAATTATTTTAAAATCGGAATTTTACGTGCCCATTCGATAAAGCGCTCGCAAATTAGTCTAGTACGAAATTCGTTTCATCGATATATATTTACAGGGACAGTAAAACACGAAGAATAAACAGCAGTCTAGCAGTAGTTCAGCAGTGCTGCGTGCTTGGCGTTAGCAGCGAGCGCGGGGGAGGGGAATGTTGTCGCTGTCGGATAAACTGGTTGTTTTTCGTGTTCTGCTGTGCCTGTTACACGTATCGATAAAACTAATATCGGACTAAAATACTGTGGATTATTACAGGAAACAAATCGACGCTTTCCATGGACACTGAGCATCGCATAAAAGACGTGATGAGCAGTTTGTGTTTGCACTGAAACCGTATACGCACTGCAAAAACGCAACATCTGCCGAAACTACCCAGTCTTTTAACAAAAGTAAGAAGCCTTCTAGCAACAGGAATAAGAAGTAGTGAGAAAACCGCCGTGAAGTATTGCATTAGCAGCTCCAGGCTGTCAACCATAATGTGGTGCCACGTGCGTCGCAGTGGTGATGACCGCAGTAGGCAGGCAAGTCTCTTATTATGGGCGACGTGACTAGACGTCAGGTTTTACTGAAAGAAATGTGACTCGGTGAGGTAGACTACTGGCCATTAAAACTGCTACACCACGAAGATGACGTGCTACAGACTCGAAATTTAACCGACAGGAAGAAGATGCTGTGATATGAAAATGATTAGCTTTTCAGAGCATTCACACAAGGTTGGCACCGGTGGCGACGACACCTACAACGTGCTGACATGAGGAGAGTTTCCAACCGATTTCTCATTCACAAACAGCAATTGACCGGCGTTGCCTGGTGAAACGTTGCTGTGATGCCTCGTGTAAGGAGGAGAAATGCGTACCACCACGTTTCCGACTTTGATAAAGGTCGGATTGTAGCCTATAGCGATTGCGGTTTATCGTATCGCGACATTGCTGCTCGCGTTGGTCGAGATCCAATGACTGTTAGAAGAATATGGAGTCGGTGGGTTCAGGAGGGTAGTACGGAACGCCGTGCTGGATCTCAACGGCCTCGTATCACTAGCAGTCGAGATGACAGACATCTTATCCCTATGGCTGTAACGGATCGTGCAGCCACGTCTCGATCCCTGAGTCAACAGATGGGGACGTTTGCGAGACAAGCACCACCTGCACGAACAGTTCGACGACGTTTGCAGCAGCATGGACTATCAGCTCGGAGACCATGGCTGCGCTTACCCTTGACGCTGCATCACAGACAGGAGCACCTGCGATGGTGTACTCAACGACGAACCTGGGTGCACGAATGGCAAAACGTCATTTTTTTCGGATGAATCGAGGTTCTGTTTACAGCATCATGATGGTCCCATCTGTGTTTGGCGACATCGCGGTGAACGCACATTGGAAGCGTGTATTCGTCATCGCCATACTGGCGTATCACACGGCGTGATGGTATGGGGTGCCATTGGTTACACGTCTCGGTCACCTCTTGTTCGCATTGACGGCACTTTGAACAGTGGACGTTACATTTCTGATGTGTTACGACCCGTGGCTCTACCCTTCATTCGATCCCTGAGAAACGCTACATTTCAGAAGGATAATACACGACTGCATGTTGCAAGTCCTGTACGGGCCTTTCTGGATACAGAAAATGTTCGACTGCTGCCCTGGCCAGCACATTCTCCAGATCTCTCACCAATTGAAATCTTCTGGCCAATGGCGGCCGAGCAACTGGCTCGTCGCAATACGCCAGTCATTACTCTTGATGAACCGTGGTATGGCGTTGAAGCTGCATGGGCAGCTGTACCTGTACACGCCATCCAAGCTTTGTTTGACTCCATGCCCAGGCGTATCAAGACCGTTATTACGGCCAGATGTGGTTGTTCTGGGTACTGATTTCCCTGGGTCTGTGCACCCAA
The DNA here is from genome assembly GCF_023898315.1 of Schistocerca nitens. Classification (NCBI taxonomy): domain Eukaryota; kingdom Metazoa; phylum Arthropoda; class Insecta; order Orthoptera; family Acrididae; genus Schistocerca; species Schistocerca nitens. The sequence continues at coordinate 921,746,098 of NC_064617.1, read as the reverse complement.
ATTGCGTGAAAATGTAACCACATGTCAGTTCTAGTATAATATATTTGTCCAATGAATACCCGTTTATCATCTGCATTTCTTCTTAGTGTAGCAATTTTAATGGCCAGTGGTGTATAAACATGTCTGAATTTTGAGGCAGAGTCACTCCCTTTCTCCAGAGTCCAGCAGCAGCAGCATCATCACCACGACGCCACAGGCACACTGGGCCGTGAGGGGAGTGGGCATCACCAGTGCTGACCATGTGTTTGAGCCCGGGCTGTGCCTCTTGCTGGTAGCAATGAGTTTCACACGGGACTTAGTGCCGCAGCACTCTCGGCCTGCCGTCCGCGCCTCCTGCTCCTAACACTGAGTTAGCACAGGGTTTATTGCTTCAGCATCAGCTGCAGTCCAACTAATGCCAGAGGGCAGCCAGTCGAATCCCGCTCACAGCAGTCTCCACCTGCCACTGCAGTGAACGAGTGCAGGGTTGAGGAGCCGCTCCAGGGGCCTTCACTGCTGGAGAGGTAGTGTACCAACGATGTCGCGGCCGTAGCCTGCAGAGGCCGCCAGCTGCCTACAGACCCACATCAGCAATGCTGGAGGTAGTGGGACAAAATTCGTATGAGCGCATTTTTTTAGTACCGGTTGGCTACATCATTGATAGATATGCACTCTCCTTTGATTGACAGGTACTTAACCTATTGTTCTCTTTTGATTGACAGGTCCTTAACCTACTGTTCTGCTAAGAGTATCCTTCCCTTTGATTGACAGGTCCTTAACGTATTGTTCTGCTAAAAGGATCCTTCCTTTTGATTCACACGTCCTTAACCTATTGTTCCCCAACTCCTCTAACCCCCCCCCCCACCCCCCCGGCCCCTCAGGAAACCACCAACTCTCCCACTCCCCCTCGCTGCTACAGGCACACTTTCAGCTCTCAGTTACTGGAATAGCTCAAAAATGGCTCTGAGCACTATGGGATTTAACTTCTGAGGTCATCAGTCCCCTAGAACTTAGAACTACTTGTTGTGTTGTTGTTGTTGTGGTCTTCAGTCCTGAGACTGGTTTGATGCAGCTCTCCATGCTACTCTATCCTGTGCAAGCTTCTTCATCACCCAGTACCTACCGCAACATACATCCTTCTGAATCTGCTTAGTGTATTCATCTCTTGGTCTCCCTCTACGATTTTTACCCTCCACGCTTCCTTCCAATGCTAAATTTGTGATCCCTTGATGCCTCAAAACATGTCCCACCAACCGATCCCTTCTTCTAGTCAAGTTGTGCCACAAACTTCTCTTCTCCCCAATCCTATTCAATACCTCCTCATTAGTTACGTGATCTACCCACCTTATCTTCAGCATTCTTATGTAGCACCACATTTCGAAAGCTTCTATTCTCTTCTTGTCCAAACTGGTTATCGTCCATGTTTCACTTCCATACATGGCTACACTCCATACAAATACTTTCAGAAACGACTTCCTGATACTTAAATCTATACTCGATGTTAACAAATTTCTCTTCTTCAGAAACGATTTCCTTGCCATTGCCAGTCTACATTTTATATCCTCTCTACTTCGACCATCATCAGTTATTTTACTCCCTAAATAGCAAAACTCCTTTACTACTTTAAGTGTCTCATTTCCTAATCTAATCCCCTCAGCATCACCCGATTTAATTCGACTACATTCCATTATCCTCGTTTTGCTTTTGTTGATGTTCATCTTACATCCTCCTTTCAAGACACTGTCCATTCCGTTCAACTGCTCTTCCAAGTCCTTTGCTGTCTCTGACAGAATTACAATATCATCGGCGAACCTCAAAGTTTTTATTTCTTCTCCATGGATTTTAATACCTACTCCGAATTTTTCTTTTGTTTCCTTTACTGCTTGCTCAATATACAGATTGAACAACATCGGGGAGAGGCTACAACCCTGTCTTACTCCCTTCCCAACCACTGCTTCCCTTTCGTGTCCCTCGACTCTTATAACTGCCATTTGATTTCTGTACAAATTGTAAATAGCCTTTCGCTCCCTGTATTTTACCCCTGCCACCTTCAGATATTGGAAGAGAGTATTCCAGTTAACGTTGTCAAAAGCTTTCTCTAAGTCTACAAATGCTAGAAATGTAGGTTTGCCTTTTCTTAATCTTTCTTCTAAGATAAGTCGTAAGGTTAGTATTGCCTCACGTGTTCCAACATTTCTACGGAATCCAAACTGATCTTCCCCGAGGTCCGCTTCTACCAGTTTTTCCACTCGTCTGTAAAGAATTCGCGTTAGTATTTTGCAGCTGTGACTTATTAAACTGATAGTTCGGTAATTTTCACATCTGTCAACACCTTCTTTCATGGGATTGGAATTATTATATTCTTCTTGAAGTCTGTGGGTATTTCGCCTGTTTCATACATCTTGCTCACCAGATGGTAGAGTTTTGTCATGACTGGCTCTCCCAAGGCCATCAGTAGTTCTAATGGAATGTTGTCTACTCCCGGGGCCTTGTTTCGACTCAGGTCTTTCAGTGCTCTGTCAAACTCTTCACGCAGTATCTTATCTCCCATTTCATCTTCCTCTACATCCTCTTCCATTTCCATAATACTGTCCTCAAGTACATCGCCCTTGTATAGGCCCTCTATATACTCCTTCCACCTTTCTGCCTTCCCTTCTTTGCTTAGAACTGGGTTGCCATCTGAGCTCTTGATATTCATACAAGTGGTTCTCTTCTCTCCAAAGGTCTCTTTAATTTTCCTGTAGACAGTATCTATCTTACCCCTAGTGAGACAAGCCTCTACATCCTTACATTTGTCCTCTAGCCATCCCTGCTTAGCCATTTTGCACTTCCTGTCGATCTCATTTTTGAGACGTTTGTATTCCTTTTTGCCTGCTTCATTTACTGCATTTTTATATTTTCTCCTTTCATCAATTAAATTCAATATTTCTTCTGTTACCCAAGGATTTCTATTAGCCCTCGTCTTTTTACCTACTTGATCCTCTGTTGCCTTCACTACTTCATCCCTCAGAGCTACCCATTCTTCTTCTACTGTATTTCTTTCCCCCATTCCTGTCAATTGTTCCCTTATGCTCTCCCTGAAACACTCTACAACCTCTGGTTCTTTCAGTTTATCCAGGTCCCATCTCCTTAAATTCCCACCTTTTTGTAGTTTCTTCAGTTTCAATCTGCAGTTCATAACCAATAGATTGTGGTCAGAATCCACATCTGCCCCTGGAAATGTCTTACAATTTAAAACCTGGTTCCTAAATCTCTGTCTTACCATTATATAATCTATCTGATACCTTTTAGTATCTCCAGGATTCTTCCAGGTATACAACCTTCTTTTATGATTCTTGAACCAAGTGTTAGCTATGAGTAAGTTATGCTCTGTGCAAAATTCTACAAGGCGGCTTCCTCTTTCCTTTCTTCCCCCCAATCCATATTCACCTACTATGTTTCCTTCTCTCCCTTTTCCTGCTGACGAATTCCAGTCACCCATGACTATTAAATTTTCGTCTCCCTTCACTACCTGAATAATTTCTTTTATCTCGTCATACATTTCATCAATTTCTTCATCATCTGCAGAGCTAGTTGGCATATAAACTTGTACTACTGTAGTGGGCGTGGGCTTCGTGTCTATCTTGGCCACAATAATGCGTTCACTATGCTGTTTGTAGTAGCTAACCCGCACTCCTATTTTTTTATTCATTATTAAACCTACTCCTGCATTACCCCTATTTGATTTTGTATTTATAACCCTGTAATCACCTGACCAAAAGTCTTGTTCCTCCTGCTACCGAACTTCACTAATTCCCACTATATCTAACTTTAACCTATCCATTTCCCTTTTTAAATTTTCTAACCTACCTGCCCGATTAAGGGATCTGACATTCCACGCTCCGATCCGTAGAACGCCAGTTTTCTTTCTCCAGATAACGACGTCCTCTTGAGTAGTCCCCACCCGGAGATCCGAATGGGGGACTATTTTACCTCCGGAATATTTTGCCCAAAAGGACGCCATCATCATTTAATCATACAGTAAAGCTGCATGTCCTCAGGTAAAATTACGGCTGTAGTTTCCCCTTGCTTTCAGCCGTTCGCAGTACCAGCACAGCAAGGCCGTTTTGGTTAATGTTACAAGACCAGATCAGTCAATCATTCAGACGGTTGCCCCTGCAACTACTGAAAAGGCTGCTGCCCCTCTTCAGGAACCACATGTTTGTCTGGCCTCTCAACAGATACCCCTCCGTTGTGGTTGCACCTACGGTACGGCCATCTGTATCGCTGAGACACGCAAGCCTCCCCACCAACGGCAAGGTCCATGGTTCATGGGGGAAACCTAACTAACCTAAGGACATCACACACATCCATGCCTGAGGCAGGATTCGCACCTGCGACCGTAGCGGTCGCGCGGTTCCAGACTGTAGCGCCTGCTGGAATAGCCCCAGTCACTCTCTTCAATTTGACTATTTAAAGGTACATTTGCATGCTGAGCTTCTATTAGCAGAAAACGTAATTATAAGTAATGAAATGAAGAAGAAATTGAGCCTTATTTTATCTATAACCCACAGCTGTGTAAATGTTGTATGCAGAATCTGGAAACATTTGCAGATTTTTGATCGTAATATTATTGGCGAAAGAGGAAGAGTCACCCTTTGTTTTTTAGATCTAGTCCAGATCGGACGTATGTGGCACTCTGCCATTAATATTACATTATTTCATTATTTTATTCACAAGTCGCTACCAAACGGTACTCGTAATTGTATAATGTAAGTGTCATAGATTAAACTGTGTTTTTATTTTAAAATATGTAGTTATTATTAACCTATGTATGTTTTATTTTGTGTCTTTAGTCACTGTAAGTTTGTTGGGTGAGTTGGCATGGCAAAAGGTTCTGTACTTCTAAGCAAAAGTCGTCTAGCTCGATCCACCGTCGTCTTCGGGTGCTGTTTGATAACGAAGTCCGATTTTAGTGAAAACACAGAGAGAAGAAACACGGTTAAAAATACATGAACGGACCTTTAACGAAAATGCCTTGCTCAAGCGCCGAGAGTTTGTATAATAATAATATTTAATATTCATTACTATAATTCATTATACGGTACCGATCCAGTTAGAAATGAGCTAAAAAATTAAACTGGCAACTCAGTGTCTGGACGCATTGTTATATGTACGACGTTGTCTTCCTTTTGTTACATGTTTATTGCAAACGACAAACGGGATACGAGACCGGAATACATTGAAGTAAGACTAGGTAGTGGAATGTATGTCGACACCTGAAATTACGGTGCATGTCCGAAAGAACAGACACCATATCCATATAAGCATATAGTTCTGGCGATAACGGCTATGACCTTCCTCTTCTGTGCGGATGCACACATTTACCCGAACTCTTAAGGGACTTAGCAGAATGTCTTCCACTAGTAATGAGTGTGTTGAGTAGGGACACTACGAATGTAGTGTGTGGACATACAAGGTGAGAATGTGGGTCTCACGGGAGGTGTGCGAGAGATAGTCCCTACAGTCTCACTATCCTCTGTGCCCTCGGTGGCTCACATGGATAGAGCAGCTGCCATGTAAGCAGGAGATCTTGTGTTCATGTCCCAGTGGGGGATCACATTTTCACCTGTCCCCGTTGATATGTATCAACGCCTGTCAGCAGCTGAAGGTATTAATATATAATTCTAATTCCTTTTGGGGATGGCTAGCACCAAAACAGTGATTGCGTACATGACTGCAGTATGATTAATCAGTCAAAATCGATCGCAGAGCCATCAGTTATTCCGTCACTGTGACAGATGAGTTTAAATGTAGAAATCGTCAGTCACCCTCGGACAACAGTTTGCAAACTCTCCACTATGCGGTCAAACCCCTTCCAGTTTCCTTATGGTGTAACTGTCTTTTATTTAAAATCATCCAGTGTGTGTGGCGTGTTATGGTAGCAGCAGTAACAACATGACTTATACCGTGCGACGTCTAGTTTTCTGTGAGAAGCGATGGACCAGATTGTGTTAATTCAGAACCTGACACAGACCTCGAAGTCGTGGTGGATAAAATAAAATGTATGGCAGCGTACAAAGCATGTTACAGCAGGAAGATTCTCTTCGACTTATAGTATAGTTGGTGAGATACTGTCATCCTCCTACAATACAGGCGATGCACTTTTACACTGGTCCACGCAATGGATCAGTAGTTGTATATTTAATAGGATCATCACATGTGCTTGATGCTGCCATGCAGACGGTGTTTATTTTCGATATATGGGAGGAGAGAGATGTGGTAAAAATCTTATAGAGTTCTCTATTGGATGAAATTAGTGGAGATTTTATAGTTTGTAATTTTTCTCAGTTGGATGGTACAGAATAACAAAAATAGCATGTTGAGGTGATAGAAGTGAATGGGCCCTGAGGCACACAGATCCGCCTCGGACAGCAGTATTTGTATGTACACTCGTGCTCATAAAATATGGATAATGCTGATACATGGTGAAACAACGTTCTGGTGGACATTTTGCAGGTTTAAATCACCTTGGGATATGACCATGCAGTGCATTTGACCTGCGGTCGTCGCACGGTGGCGCTGTCAGCAGTCCACATATGCAGAGGTGTGTTAGTGCATGTCAGGGTATGGTGCAGCGAGGAAGTGTGCAGACATTTTCAGATGTGCTAATGGTGACTGTGTGCTGAAAATGGCTCAAAGAACACATATTGATGACGTTATGAGGGGTAGAACACTAGGGCGACTGGAGGCTGGTCAAACACAGCAGGTCGTAGCACGGGCCCTCCGTGTGCCACAAAGTGTGATCTCAAGATTATGGCTACGCTTCCAACAGACAGGAAACGTGTCCAGACGCTACAGTGTGCGACATCCACCGTGTACAACACCACAAGAAGACCGATATCTCACCATCAGTGCCCGCAGGCGGTCACTGAGTACTGCAGATGCCTTGCTCGGGACGTTACCGCAACCACTGAAACAGTTGTCTCCAGACACACAGTCTACAGACGACTGAACAGACATGGTTTATTCGCCTGGAGACCTGCAAGGTGCATTCCACTGACCCCTGCTCACAGGAGAGCCCGTAAAGCCTGGTGTCAAGAACACAGTACATGGTCATTGGAACAGTGGTCCCAGGTTATGTTCACAGACGGGTCTAGGTATAGCCTGAACAGTGATTCTCACCAGGTTTTCATCTGGGAAGAACCAGAAACCAGATACCAACCCTTTAATGTCCTTGAAAGGGACCTGTATGGAGGTTGTGGTGTGATCTGTGGGGTGGGATTATGATTGGTGCACGTAAACCCCTGCATGTCTTTGACGGAGGAACTGTAACAGGTCAGGTGTATAGGGACGTTATTTTGCACCGGATGGATGATAACGCACGACCCCACCAAACTGCCATCGTGGAGGAGAACCTTAAAACAGAAGATATCAGGTGAATAGAGTGGCCCGCCTGTTCTCCAGACCTCTTCAAACCCCTATGACACTTCAGGAGCTTCGACAGGCACTGGTGCAAGAATGGGACGCTCTATCCCAGCAGCTGCTCGACCAACTGATCCAGAGTATGCCAACCCGTTGTGTGGCATGTGTACATGTGCATGGTGACCATGTCCCATATTGATGTCGTGGTACATGCGAAGAAAACAATGGTGTTTTGTACCACATGTGTTTCGGGACGGTTTTCTCAACTTATCACCAATACCATGGACTTACAGATCTGTCAAGTGTGTTCCCTATGTGCCTATACTATTAGCGCCAGTTTTGTGTAGTGCCACGTTGTGTGGCACCACATCCTGCAATTTTCCTTAATTTATGAGCATGAATGTAGTTGGGGACGCACCACAATGCAGTAGCAAAAATCCTCGTCCTTCTCCCAGTTCCCATACTGTCTTTTATACTACTTCGTGTTGCAGCAGTGGGCTTCGTTTGGTGCTGACCTTGCGCATCGTGCACAGTTGGTGGAGCTACGAAAATATATTCCTGTTTCCATCGAATGGTCAAAACACAGTCCTATCGCACTAACTCAGCTTAGCCTGCTTCTATACAAGTTGCAGAAGGTGGTAGATACAGCTATCTCTGACTTCTCCTCTGTTCCGACTTAAATTGGAGCGATACATGCGTTAAGCTCAGAAATGGCAGCAGTTGCAAGATGCATAGGGACTACCTACAACGACATTGGAATTTTACTGTAGCAGATAGGTTCAAGAAACGTGACTCGTTTCCAGATATGAGAGTGCCAGAAATATGATTCACTAGTGGCTGTAATCATTAAAGGACTTCTCCATAGGATCCAATGCAGGTATGTGGTTGAATGGAGAGACTTGATTCCGAATCCCAGACAGCATTTCTAGCGGATAGCATAACACTAGAAATATGAAAAGCCTCAATCAGCTCACCATATACTGTTTTTGATCCTTCCCAATCAACCATTGCCTATAACCCAGTGATATATCACCAAACCTCCGACATGGCATCGAGATAGAATTCTTTGCAAATACTAGAGAAATATCTAGCAGCAGCGGCGTGAGGGAGTTGCAAATACCAGTTTCGCACCACGTTCCTTAACAGAATCAATTTCTAAATTCGGTACTTTTATTACGAGGTTGCACCGTCGGCGACGTGCAACCGCACTGTTGGTCTGACATTATACACTCTGGCGATCACCGTCTATATTCAGTGTAACGGTATTTGTCTGGACAAAACCACTTCATTCAGATGTAATGCCATACCTCGATTTATGAAGGCCGTATAGCTTTTAATATGGATACTTGTATGCATCTGTAGAATCAAGTTCGCTTGTGACCGTAACATACAGTAGTTGTTGCAATCGGGTTTTTTAACATCTGGCTGTTTGTAAGACAATTACGCCTCTCTTTCTAAGACACAGTGGTACCACTCGCAAGAAAAACTTATAAGACATGTCCACCCATCTCTGATTTTTCTCAGTAATATTTCGTATCGTCAACAATCATTTATTGGCGAAGTATTATACTTAGTAGTAGCGGATGAGTGATAGATTCACCATGAACATCAGGCTTATCAATTATGTGTGTGTGTTCAGACATGTGTAAAGGGAGCGACAATTTCTGGTCGTAAGGAAGGTATGGATTTGATGTGGAATACTATGATAGCAAAGGGAAAAATATGTCGTCATAACAATGGTACAGATATTTCTATTTGTAGGGCTGCAGCAGTCAGCAGGGTGTATTTCTGATGCTTCCCTCATAGTCGAATGCTGTTCAATTGAGACTGCGATCGTAACATTTAATTATAAGCATAGCGATCAAATACATATGTGACCGATTTCCTAGGGCGATTCTGTCTAGGGGTGCGTGGCATTCCGGCGGTGGCCTGTGGGGAGAACGATTCATGTTTCCCATTAACGGCAGGAGCCGTCTGATTGGAAAGGCCTATTGGGGGGCAGGAATGTAGCTGACTTAACTATGTCGCCCTCTAGATGGCAGAATAGCAAACTAATACGCAGTACGTGTTGGACAGCTTTCGTGATGGCGTGGAAGTTTGAGAAGATGCAATATGAACAAGTGTTTGCGCTGGACCATTATTCCCTCCCATGTAAATTGTCCGATTGACTGCTTCTTCTCATTTCCCGTCTTTATTTGGTTGAGAGATCATCGATTGTGGTGTGTGTTGAGTGCATCTTGCAGGTGAAAGACGGGTGGAGGATACGTTTGCTGGTTCTCTGGTCGTGAGAAACACCTTAGCTGACTTTGTAAATTATAGGGATGATTTGGAATCTGTCATATCACAGACATCGGTATTCGCGAGTGGAAATATCAGTTTCCTCTTTTTTTTTTTTTTTCGAGCTTTCACGTAAAGGTCTTCACAGACAGGAAAAATTTCTAGTTACTCAATGGCTTGCAGCACGCTCCACCTCTCTAAAGTTTGGGGTTTGTAGAGAAATAATTTCCATTCTACGAGGTGCATTCAAGTTCTAAGGCCTCCGATTTTTTTTCTAATTAACTACTCACCCGAAATCGATGAAACTGGCGTTACTTCTCGACGTAATCGCCTTGCAGACGTACACATTTTTCACAACGCTGACGCCATGATTCCATGGCAGCGGCGAAGGCTTCTTTAGGAGTCTGTTTTGACCACTGGAAAATCGCTGAGGCAATAGCAGCACGGCTGGTGAATGTGCGGCCACGGAGAGTGTCTTTCATTGTTGTAAAAAGCCAAAAGTCACTAGGCGCCAGGTCAGGTGAGTAGGGAGCACGAGGAATCACTTCAAAGTTGTTATCACGAAGAAACTGTGGCTTAACGTTAGCTCGATGTGCGGGTGCGTTGTCTTGGTGAAACAGCACACGCGCAGCCCTTCCCGGACGTTTTTGTTGCAGTGGAGGAAGGAATTTGTTCTTCAAAACATTTTCGTAGGATGCACCTGTTACCGTAGTGCCCTTTGGAACGCAATGGGTAAGGATTACGCCCTCGCTGTCCCAGAACATGGACACCATCATTTTTTCAGCACTGGCGGTTACCCGAAATTTTTTTGGTGGTGGTGAATCTGTGTGTTTCCATTGAGCTGACTGGCGCTTTGTTTCTGGATTGAAAAGTGGCATCCACGTCTCATCCATTGTCACAACCGACGAAAAGAAAGTCCCATTCATGCTGTCGTTGCGTGTCAACATTGCTTGGCAACATGCCACAAGGGCAGCCGTGTGGTCGTCCGTCAGCATTCGTGGCACCCACCTGGATGACACTTTTCGCATTTTCAGATCGTCATGCAGGATTGTGTGCACAGAACCCACAGAAATGCCAACTCTGGAGGCGATCTGTTCAACAGTCATTCGGCGATCCCCCAAAACAATTATCTCCACTTTCTCGATCATGTCGTCATACCGGCTTGTGCGAGCCTGAGGTTGTTTCGGTTTGTTGTCACACGATGTTCTGCCTTCATTAAACTGTCGCACCCACGAACGCACTTTCGACACATCCATAACTCCATCACCACATGTCTCCTTCAACTGTCGATGAATTTCAATTGGTTTCGCACCACGCAAATTCAGAAAACGAATGATTGCACGCTGTTCAAGTAAGGAAAACGTCGCCATTTTAAGTATTTAAAACAGTTCTCATTCTCGCCGCTGGCGGTAAAATTCCATCTGCCATACGGTGCTGCCGTCTCTGGGACGTATTGACAATGAAAACGCCCTCATTTCAAAACAATGCGCATGTTTCTATCTCTTTCCAGTCCAGAGAAAAAAAAATGGAGGCCTTAGAACTCGAATGCACCTCGTATATCTTCGGAATTACGTTGTGCGAGTGATCGGTAGGTTACTGCGATGTGCTTGATATCGAGTAGTATCGTGAAAAAAATGGTATGATATTCTGGCAAACCATCTGAAGATACATGTTTTCTTGTAATCCCAGAGTCTGGAGATGTGTGTAGAAAGCAAGCAAGCAAGCAAATAGGTCGGGGCCAGAAACAGTGACACCTTTGCGCCGAGGGGAACCGACCTACCCTTTGTACAAGTCTTCGCGGTACATGTACAAGTGTCTGGTGGTCGCTACTGCGTGCCCTATCGTGAGGGAGGCATACATTCAGCACATCGATAGCTGTAAGGGGAATGAAAGATTTTTTTACATGGAAAATTATGTGCTCTATTGATGCTGAGATTCGTTCCAGAACCACAGTCGTTAAGAGGAGACATATCCAGTACATTGCTCGGTGTCAGACTATGGCAGCAACCCTAATATTTAATTTTAGTTTCACTGATAAATATATATCTTGTTCCCAATATTCTTGTGAGTCTGGAGATGGCAGCAAGCAAGCAGGTCGGGGCCGTAAACAATAACGTCTTTGTTCCGAGATGGGGCTTGCTCATCCTTTGTACACCAGGTCAGAGAGTCTGAGAAAGCTTCCGGCTTATGACAATTTGGCTCGCGGCACACCCTGGGCGGAAGATTAGTAAACTAATACCCAGTTGCCTTTGGGACCGCGTGTGTCATGTGTATACTCTGCGGAAATTTGAGAAGATTCAATACGACGTTTGGGCTGGGAGTATTGATAGCCTTCGAACTCTTACTACTCAAGTCCTCCTGGGGCGAGGGGTTGTCCACAACCGGCTGGCCTCTCTCTGGCTAACACATGCTTCTATGGCTGTCGTCATGGGCCATGTTTATGCCGGCAGTCTCGTACGTCGGCGCTGCACTACGGCGCATTGAGTACGTGGTATGGCGTTCGCTGTTTTATTCAGTGGTTTGGTATTTAACTAATTTGTAAATGAAAATGATAATGTTATTTTATTACATTGAGTAATTACTAAATAATTTTTCTCCTGGCTAAAGATTTGGTCAAGTTGCTAAAGAACTCCAAGTTAACGTCGTGTTAAAGTGTTGTCTGTAAGTTGTGTAAGTGTCATTAAATCACAGTTCATACAACAGATTCTATACAACTATGGATTATAATGGAAACAGTTATCTTCAGCAAAATGATCATTAAAACCACCGAATATCAGCCGCGCACAACACTGACGTATGTTACCTGAAACAATATTCTTCGCAACTCGTGCGTAATTATTTTCGGCTCCATACATCAGCTATAAAAGTTTGTTATAAGGATCGTGCTACGAGCACTGTTTTTAAAGAACCAATCTGATTCGAATTATTTTCATTAAAATGAGTTCGGGACCACCGATGCAAATTTATTTTTACACATTAGTATTAACTTCGGCATTTACGTCTGCAGAGTTGCGTAATTTGAATTTGCCGCTGAGATAATTGTTAAGATGGCGGCAGACAGTTGATAGAGACTTTCTATTGTTAGAGCAAATAGGATAAGTATTTGAAATGCTTATTAAACTTTACTTTCTTATTGTGCACTATTTAGACTTCATCAAGCAAACATATGATTTTTTTTCTAAGGAAAACATAGACAAAAAAACGCGATACAAATCGCTATCATCAATGGCTGTGCTCCTTGCAACGGAAAGAAATAATTAACACAGATAATGCTTGCCGGCCGCGGTGGTCTAGCGGTTGTAGGCGCTACAGTCTGGAACCGCGCGACCGCTACGGTCGCAGGTTCGAATCCTGCCTCGGGCATGGATGTGTGCGATGTCCTTAGATTAGTTAGGTTTAAGTAGTTCTAAGTTCTAGGGGACTGATGACCACAGATGTTAAGTCCCATAGTGCTCAGAGCCATTTGAACCATTTGAACAGATAATGCTTACTGAGAGAGGAATTAAAGTTACAAATAATTATTCACTCATATTTATAATAATAATGAACTCTATTCTCAAGTAATAATTAACAAATTTCTTAACAGACCTCAGTCTGATATGCGTCCGCAACCTACAAAAGCCAACCAACAAAAGGTAAAAACAAAGGAAGACAAACGTAGATCATAAATGGAATTTACAATTATCATTGTCTTTGTATGATACACATCGATATGTCCAATAACATCATAAAATATTATATAAATAATTAATATTTATCATCGTTTTCACTGTTTTTTCATATGTTGAATAGGTAATGATTATAATTGTTAGAGGCATAATTTCTTCTCGTCGCACTGTAGCTAAAATTTATCTCGTGGATGTTACAGTGGGATGTATTTGACCATCTGTAGACCACTTTTTGCAGGGTGTAACTGTTAGTGCAATATGGCGATCTGTACAAAATAGTTTTTTGGCCACTGAAAGTCTCGTCTGCAGATAAGACAGGGGACAGTGCTCCCACACTGGCAGCAGCAGCACTTTGCCAATTCCTAGAAGGGACTGATAATAAATGGATGGGGTGTGCCATTAGGGTCGCGAGGGAGAAAGCAGTCGGTGTTATTCTGGGCTATTTTCGTCAACAGCTCCTGTTAGGGCAAGAATTTCTATTCAGACAAGCTGAGACGTCACGAAAAGTACAACAAAAGGTACGGTTAATTATCTCTGTGACAATTTACCAATTCCGAGAAAGGACTGATAAGTAATGGATGGGCTGTCCCGTTAGGATCGCGAGGGAGCATTGGAAAAGATTTCTATAGTGCGAGCTGTGTCGGCAGTATCCACAGGTAGAGAAGTATTGCTCCAGCAACGGTAAACATTCGCACGGCCCAGAGGGTGACTTGTCTCTTATTTACATTGACATGTGCCATCAGTATAACACCTGCCGTCGGCAGCGACCTGAGAGCAGTAGCTTGCGCTCTGGCACTGGCTTGTGTCCAGTGGTGGCTTGCGGCGACTCACGTGTCCCGTTAGGACCTTTAGGAACAATGCACCCTGAACTATTCTGGTAAGCATTGGAACAGATTTCTATAGTGCTGGACCCACAACTCTGCGTCATCGCTCCAACTACAGTGCCTAGGTGAACACGTATTTTGACAGGAATTTCTCGGGTGTCAAGTATGAAATGGATGCTGCCACATCGTCCTTGTGGGACCTGAACTGACACCTCCTGCATGTGGTCTAGCAGCTGATGGCTGCGTCGTCACTTTGCAGTGGCCGGTGGTGCATCCCGACTCCTGGAAGCATGTGTGGTAGCATCCTGTGCAGTCCAATGGACAGGGGATGGTGGGTGGTGCTTGCTTCGCGATCGAAACATTTTTAACTGTGTGTAATTACACTCCTGGAAATGGAAAAAAGAACACATTGACACCGGTGTGTCAGACCCACCATACTTGCTCCGGACACTGTGAGAGGGCTGTACAAGCAATGATCACACGCACGGCACAGCGGACACACCAGGAACCGCGGTGTTGGCTGTCGAATGGCGCTAGCTGCGCAGCATTTGTGCACCGCCGCCGTCAGTGTCAGCCAGTTTGCCGTGGCATACGGAGCTCCATCGCAGTCTTTAACACTGGTAGCATGCCGCGACAGCGTGGACGTGAACCGTATGTGCAGTTGACGGACTTTGAGCGAGGGCGTATAGTGGGCATGCGGGAGGCCGGGTGGACGTACCGCCGAATTGCTCAACACGTGGGGCGTACATCGATGTTGTCGCCAGTGGTCGGCGGAAGGTGCACGTGCCCGTCGACCTGGGACCGGACCGCAGCGACGCACGGATGCACGCCAAGACCGTAGGATCCTACGCAGTGCCATAGGGGACCGCACCGCCACTTCCCAGCAAATTAGGGACACTGTTGCTCCTGGGGTATCGGCGAGGACCATTCGCAACCGTCTCCATGAAGCTGGGCTACGGTCCCGCACACCGTTAGGCCGTCTTCCGCTCACGCCCCAATATCGTGCAGCCCGCCTCCAGTGGTGTCGCGACAGGCGTGAATGGAGGGACGAATGGAGACGTGTCGTCTTCAGCGATGAGAGTCGCTTCTGCCTTGGTGCCAATGATGGTCGTATGCGTGTTTGGCGCCGTGCAGGTGAGCGCCACAATCAGGACTGCATACGACCGAGGCACACAGGGCCAACACCCGGCATCATGGTGTGGGGAGCGATCTCCTACACTGGCCGTACACCACTGGTGATCGTCGAGGGGACACTGAATAGTGCACGGTACATCCAAACCGTCATCGAACCCATCGTTCTACCATTCCTAGACCGGCAAGGGAACTTGCTGTTCCAACAGGACAATGCACGTCCGCATGTATCCCGTGCCACCCAACGTGCTCTAGAAGGTGTAAGTCAACTACCCTGGCCAGCAAGATCTCCGGATCTGTCCCGCATTGAGCATGTTTGGGACTGGATGAAGCGTCGTCTCACGCGGTCTGCACGTCCAGCACGAACGCTGGTCCAACTGAGGCGCCAGGTGGAAATGGCATGGCAAGCCATTCCACAGGACTACATCCAGCATCTCTACGATCGTCTCCATGGGAGAATAGCAGCCTGCATTGCTGCGAAAGGTGGATATACACTGTACTAGTACCGACATTGTGCATGCTCTGTTGCCTGTGTCTATGTGCCTGTGGTTCTGTCAGTGTGATCATGTGATGTATCTGACCCCCAGGAATGTGTCAATAAAGTTTCCCCTTCCTGGGACAATGAATTCACGGTGTTATTATTTCAATTTCCAGGAGTGTACGTGTGATGCATGTTTCATTATGGTATTCCTTGCACAATCGGAATAAAAAAAGAAATGCGATCTGTAACACGTCCTTTTATTTATCCGCTCGTTTGCGGACCTGATTAGCAGCCCAAAATTAGATAATTAATTAATGTGACCATGTACCTAATGGGCTAGCAATCGGATTGGGCTGCTCAGGAGGTGTTACATTCCGTACTGTCCTCACAAATATGGTAATAAGTATGGTTTGGTGGTAATGAGGACAGCAAACACAGTTTCATGAACAAAACCTATATTCTTAGCAAAGCACAAAAATAAGGAGACAGCCACTGCCTTCGTCAATACACTGTTAATGACGGCTAATCTCATCACAGGTCTCTTTAGTTATTGTTAATCTTCACACGCAATATCCAATCACTGTAATCCAATTAATGCCGGCGTGGTAGACGCGGAAGTATAACAGCGGCACTCAATCTCACTGAAATCACTTTATAATAAAACCTTCTCACTTTCCCGCATAATATTGATACAAAGGGGTTAAACCACGGCGTTGGCCACTCCCTTTGCCGGTAATTTGTATTAATTTCTGCTGGCTTTTGCACAGCTATGCCCGCCTCGCGGGAACCTAACACACCCTCACGGCATACTCCACGCTACTAACTTCGCACTGCTCTCCGCCCAGTTATTCCCGCCTCGCGGGAATCTACCCAAGCCGTCCACTCGGCACTCCGGGGAATCCCCTCTAGCTCGCGCGTCCTGCACACACTATTCGATATTTGCCCTGTCGACCTGTGTGAGCGCAAGTTTTCATAGTAAGGGCCTGCGGACCCCTTACATCCCCGCCCTCAAAAACTTCTTTTGAACCGCAGGTGAAAAAGAATTGGCAAGGGATTTAAAAACATAGTCACATTGAATCAAAACATGCAATACAAATCATTAATGAATTTACAATTTTTCAAAATAATCCTGGACTCCGGTAGTGGGCTGCCTCCACAACAATTTCTACAAAAGGTTATTACATCACATAAATGGCATTATCCAAAATTACAAATTTTCAGTTCAACCAGCAAGTCGTCTGTAGTCCAATATCAAAATGAAAACATACACAGCATATACACTCAAAAATTCCTTACCTAAATACAGAACATGTGGATTATTATTACAACATAGTTATTACAAGTTTTATATTCATTCTGAGATAGTCTTTGACATGAAATATGCAACTCTAATTGTAATATGTCACAAAGCCCAAATGTAAATAAACACTTCCCTCTTTCAATTGTCCATTCTATAGCTAATTGTCCTAACCATGTCTTAGCATGTTTATTTTGGGTCATTATAGTCCTCACTCCAGACCGGATCTCATCTGGAGTGTCATCTGGTTTCTCGGTTCCTCCGCCTCTTCCTCGGAAATCAGACGAATGATTAATATGAATCCTTGGGTCATTACTCCCTCCTCTGTTTCTATCATTAGCTTGCTTGTATTTCTGTGATTTAATAGACTCCAACTGCTCCAGTATCTTCATTAAGGCCTCCCTATTTTTGATTGGGCTCCTGGATACGGTTCCTTGCCTTTTCTGATTCAATCTTCTTTTTACTGCAGATATCATTACGTTGTCACTCAGGGGTTGTTCCAAAGTCTCGTTCCATTTCCACAAATGTTTGGCAAATTATTCCGATGTTCCCTTCCAATTACTAAGTGGTCTGCCTCGTAGTGGGTCCTCAAGTGCTGCACATTGACGACTCTTGGGCCAGCATTTCTTCAATAATTCTCCTCCAAACTGACCATTATCCGCAGTCCCTTTCTTCCTCTTGATTCCACAAGTGAAGTCCTCACCTTCGATTGCACCCCTCTGGTAATCTTCTCGCTGCATGGCTACAGCATTTCTCGGATTGATTGCTAATTGGTTTTGTTTATCTCCTATCCCTTCAACCACATCGTTGCATTGTTTCTGTATCTGCGTCACCTCGGTGATCTTTTCTCCCAATTCGGTTCTACTTTCTTCAACATCTTCTTCTATCTTCTCTGTTAACTTTCCTTCCGTCTTCTCCACGTCTCCCTGGACCTGGTCTATATTTATCTGTAGTTTACTCTCTCTCTCGTTGACGTTCATCTTCAGTCGTTTTGGTAACTCCTGTATTTCCTTCCTCAGATTACATTCCGTCTTTGTGTACGAGGTTCTGATTTCTTGTACTATAGCTTCCTTACCCGACTCCAAGCTTTCTCTAAATTCTTGTAAATTCTTCTCTATTAAGTCTATGGATTTGTGTAACCTTTCTTCCCTCTCTCTCGTTTCTTGTGAATTCCTTTCTAATGATTCTTGTAAATCTTCCTTTAGTGATTTTCCGAAATTTCGTACTATTTCTTCCCTTTCTTGTAAACCCTTCTCTAATGATTCTCTGAGTTCTTGTGAACTCTTCTCTAATGATTCTTTGAATATTCTTCTTTCTTCTCTAATTTCTTGTAGCAAGGCTGCCAACATCGATCGCATATCTGCATCCTCTGAAACTGGCCTAGCTCTCATCGCTTGTCCCGGTGTCTCAGGATAATTAGTTGAATGTGCTGATGGGCTTCCTAATGACAATCCACACTCACTGATTCCTGAATCATCTCTGTCTCTCTGTCCTACCCCTTTTCTTTCAACTACTGCCTCACAGACCTGCCTATCTTCAGAAGACATTTTTGGTTTATTTTTAATGCCCAGGCAAGTAGTACAAAATAAACTCCAATAATTCAAAACACTCCTAATTATCATGAACCTACTCAAACAGTACCTGCAATCCCTTCAGTTCATTCCCAAAATGATACAACATGTATGAGTATTGAATATAACAGCTCTCAAAAACCTAAATTCCCAATAACCATTTCCACATACACCATTTATGTAAAAATGTTTTAAACAGGATAATCATAACACTCACAAAATTTAAAAATGCAAATTCATCAAAACAATTATCATTTATCCAATGCAGTGTGCACAAATAGGCATGCTAGACTTCAAAGTATGTTTCACAACTTTTCTGAAATTACTACAATTTAGCATTTTCCCTAACGTAAATATCAGTTAAAATTGTTTATTTATCACGAAGACTGCACACTGCAATTTACTGTTATTTTAACCCGTTGTCTTCACTCACCAACCGACGTTACCGCGAGCCGCGATGTTTTGACGTTTAAGATGGGCGTGGCCGGGCCGCCGCTGAAGCTCGCGTGAAGTTGGTCAGCTGCAAGGCGACGTAGTTCCCCGTCGGCCGCTCCGTAGCGCTGCAGGCGGGCGTAGTTTGTAGTTCGGCCGCTAGATGCCGGGACTGCGCTCGCTGTCTCGAAGTTGCGTCGCTCTGTAGTAGGATGTCGTGTGGAATCACCTCGCGGGTCGAAGTTCTTTGGTGCAACTGCTACATGGCTCTGCGTGACGTCACTCACTACTTGCGTCGCCACAATACGTTATCGTCAGCATACCAGTTTATGGGTCCACACGAAACCGTCCGATTTTCACCGTTCAAAGGGCAATTTCGGTCAACATGTTATCATTAAACACCTTTCTAACAACTTTTGTGACGAAATCTTGGCTCGTCTCACTATTTTATTGTTCACACGTGTCTCTTTTTTTTATGTCCACTTTTCACAGTTTTTCGCGCGGATTTTCGCATTTGTACTTTGCAACACCGTTTAATATAGCCCGCAAAACAGTTTAGTCACAATCTTGCGATATTATTACTTCGTATTGTTCAAAAATTACACTGTTCCTTATCGCGATTTTAACGTTCATGCACTGTCCCGATTCCACATTGAAAATTTTGTTTTCTCGTCCGAAAATTGCACTTGTTCTTTTCACGGTAAGTCAACTGTGTTAACACGATTCGTCCGAAAATTGCAGTTGTCCTTTCACGGCTCGCCAACTGTGTAACATTTCGGATCCGAAGATTGCACTAGTCCTGGTCACGGTAAGCCAAGGTGTAACACGTCCTTTTATTTATCCGCTCGTTTGCGGACTTGATTAGCAGCCCAAAATTAGATAATTAATTAATGTGACCATGTACCTAATGGGCTAGCAATCGGATTGGGCTGCTCAGGAGGTGTTACATTCCGTACTGTCCTCACAAATATGGTAATAAGTATGGTTTGGTGGTAATGAGGACAGCAAACACAGTTTCATGAACAAAACCTATATTCTTAGCAAAGCACAAAAATAAGGAGACAGCCACTGCCTTCGTCAATACACTGTTAATGACGGCTAATCTCATCACAGGTCTCTTTAGTTATTGTTAATCTTCACACGCAATATCCAATCACTGTAATCCAATTAATGCCGGCGCGGTAGACGCGGAAGTATAACAGCGGCACTCAATCTCACTGAAATCACTTTATAATAAAACCTTCTCACTTTCCCGCATAATATTGATACAAAGGGGTTAAACCACGGTGTTGGCCACTCCCTTTGCCGGTAATTTGTATTAATTTCTGCTGGCTTTTGCACAGCTATGCCCGCCTCGCGGGAACCTAACACACCCTCACGGCATACTCCACGCTACTAACTTCGCACTGCTCTCCGCCCAGTTATTCCCGCCTCGCGGGAATCTACCCAAGCCGTCCACTCGGCACTCCGGGGAATCCCCTCTAGCTCGCGCGTCCTGCACACACTATTCGATATTTGCCCTGTCGACCTGTGTGAGCGCAAGTTTTCATAGTAAGGGCCTGCGGACCCCTTACAGATCGATGTAATTACTTCTCACAAGACCTGCTTCTTTCCAAACAGCAGGAAATGATGAGCAAGTGAAATTCAAGCCCTTAAAACTGATTTTCATCTAAAAAAACAATATACCCTTGAATTTCTCTTCATGAGCTCCTTCCTCTCCTTCACAGAGACGTCAAGTTCCAGGTAGGGGAGGGGGCGAGGGGGCTGGGGATCTGGTGGCGGGGGTGGTGATCGATTTCCTGAAAGATTCTTTAATAAATAAATAAAATATATTCCATACACAGCCATAAATAACTAAACAATATACTATACATTGTCTAAATTGCTTAAACAATATCCAGACACTACAATCGAATTCCCTCCAAATGACTGATCAACTTAGTCCTTAGTCTTTTTCTCGCCAATTTCTGGGAGGGAGGGTGGGAGAGGAGTGGGTTGACCAGGTGGGGAAGGTTAATTAATTGATGAATTTAATTAAGTAGTCAATCAAATTGATAAGCGTGAGAGGGGCTGTTCCAATAATTCAGACCTGAAAGTGTACCTGCAGCAGCGAGGGGGTGGCTACCTGAAGGGCGGGGGGGAGGGGACGGGGGAACACTAGGTTAAGGACCTGTCAATCAAAAAGAAGGATCCTTTTAGCAGAACAAAGTTTAAGAACCTGTCAATCAAAGGAGAACAATAGGTTAATGACATGTCAATCAAAGGAGAACACTAGGTTTGCCCCTGAGTGCATACCTGCCCCTGATGTAGGTAACCTGCTCTAACAAAATGTACTGAAACAAACTTCATTCCACTACTCCCAAATTCGAATTTTCATAGACTTATGTTTAGAAATACTGTCGTAATGAAATTTTTTCGCAGCATTCTTCATTCCCTATTTCATGCCTCACATGTCAGCACACTGGACTCGCATTCAGAATGATGATGGTTCAAACCCACGTCTGTCCATCCTCACTCAGGTATTCTGTGATTTCCCTAAATTGTTTCAGGCAAATGGCGGGATGGTTCCTTTCTAAGGGCATAGCGGATTTGCTTCCCCATCCTTCTGTAATGCATTTTTGTGCCTTGTCTGTCATGACCTCGTCATGAAACTTTAATCTCCTTACAGGTTCAATTTCCAAAAACACTGAAACACGTAATTTTTTATTTGTGTGAAGTCAGATACCAGTTTTCATAGATTTAGCTTTAGCTTCAGTGGCCATTAAGCTAGTAAGTTAGAAAGTGTTTACATTATGAGTTAATTTATTTGCCTCAGTAAATTCTTTTATATGAAACATTTAGATGATATCTTGATCTCATTAGAAGCATAATTGAACCCTCTTTAAAAAGAAACCTTTGGTGTTTCTGCAAATAGCATGGCTTGCGCCCGCACATGCAAATGGCTACATAGCAATTGAGACTTCCAATAGCCAATGGTCACTGACATCATGGGCTCGCGAAAAAGCCGTGACATGGTCGACGCTCCGTTCAGGGAAAGCAAATGCTGAGCAAAAGATAAGAGGCGCCAGGATGTCATGTGCTACTACCAGTGCGATTCAAATTCGGCGCTCGACTAGTTCAACTAGTGTGGTGATATAAATTGTCCTGTTAGAAATTTGAACTGATTTGGTTAGACAACTGGACCCAATTAACAAAAAACAGATCTGCCTGGTTCTGTATCAATGAAAGAACTTGTTGGGTAGCAGCAATAAAGTTACACATATATAGTAGAACAGAGCGGATAATTTCACATTGTTTCAAAGCAAATGTTACAGAGATATAGCCCGTTTGATAACCGAATTTGAGATTGGGCAAAAAAGGAAACACATAGATAAAAATTATTTTAGAAGAAAATTAAGGGCTTTTTTGTTACACAATAATAACACTTATGCGCCGGTACATATCGTCCATTCTGTAGATATGTACAAAATCTTGATACAGATTTTTTTACATAAACTATTACCGGCCGGAGCGCCTAGAACCGCTCGACTGCTATGGTCGCAGGTTCGAATCCTGCCTCGGGCATGAATGTGTGTGATGTCCTTAGGTTTACTTTTAAGTAGTTCTAAGTTCTAGGGGACTGATGACCTCAGAAGTTAAGTCTCATAGTGCTCAGAGCCATTTGAACCATTTTGAACATAAACTATTCCACTCATCGTTGCCATATATGTGCCGATTTCAATGTGTCGTTTTCGATCCTTTGCCAGAAGAGTTGCTTTCCTAAATACTCCTGATTCTGTGAATGGAATAGCGGGGCAAAGGATCAGTACTGGTCCATACTGAACTGACCTTTAAAAAGGACCTGCACATAAATTTCAGTCTGGCGAAACAATTTCTGAAAGCCTTACCCAAATATGGAGAATGTTCTCTGCAAGACGTTTCTTCGTCTATAGAAATTATATTGGAAGAAGGTTTTTTTTCTGTTGGAGCTGATATTCATCAAATTGTATTCGATTACTACCATGAACAGTAGCTGGTCGTGAGTAAGGGTTAGGTTTGTGTATATTGCAGGAGATTGTTGCGATGTTCTTAGATATCAAAAAGATCCGCATTACATTTCTGTTTTAGTCCACATACTGGAAAATTTCAAGAAGCTAGGCTGAATGAAGAGCATTGCTACTTACTTTCTGAGCACATTTTGATGTGAACAAGGTGTGTGCTTTCATCAGCGCATTAAAATGATTGGAAGACTGGTTCAAGGTAGCTGGAATACCAATGAAAGTAGGAAACAAGTGTTGCTCAAAAGGCAATTTGTCGTAGAAAAAGCTGTATGAAATGCTTGAGGGGCAAGGCAGAAAGCACAGGCAATGGACACATTATTCATAATTAATAGGCAGACTTTTCAAGTTCATACCTTAGTAAAACCTCGGTTCATTTTGAAAAATTGAATTACTTATCATTCCAATTCCGTTGTTATTTACTGTTGTGCTCCTCGGTCACAGATTGTTTGATACAGTCCTCCATGCTACTCTACCATTTGGAAGCCTCTTCATCTCCGAATAATTACTGCAACCTACAAGCTTCTGAACGCAGTTACTGTATTTCTATCTTCGTCTCCCTCTACAAGTTCTACCTCCCTTACTTCCCTCCGGTACTAAACTGATGATTCCTTGATGTCTCAGAATCTGTCCTATCAACCGATACCTTCTTTTAGTCAAATTGTGCCACAAATTTCTTGCGTCCCCAGTTCTGTTCAGTAACTCCCCATCAGTTACGTAGTCCACTCTTCTTCAGTATTCTTCTACAGCATCACCTTTCAAAAACTTCCATACTCTTCTTATCTAGATTGTTGATCGTCCACGTTTCTTTCCACACATGGCTACACTCCAAGAAAATTCCTTCAGAAAAGGCTTCCTAACACTTTAAGTCCATATTCGATGATAACAAATTTGTCTTCTTCAGGAAGCTTTTCTTGGGATTGCCTGTCTACAATTTATAACCTCTCCACTAGAGTCATCATCAGTAATTTTGCAGCTCAAACACCAAAACCTTTCTACTACTTTACGTGTCTCCCTTCCTAATTCAATTCCCTCAGCATCACTTAATTTAGTTCGATTATATTCCATTATCCTTGTCCTGCTTTTGTTGATGTTCATTTTATATCCTTCTTTCAAGACACTGCCCTCTCCATTCAAGTGCTCTTCTATATCTTTGACACAGATGAAAGCGATTTCTCATTGCTGGCTCTACTAACGCTACCAGTAGTTTTGACAGTATGTCGTCCAATCCCGCGGCCTTGTTCGACTTAAATCTTTCAGTCCTCAGCCAAACTTTTCTCGTAGTATCATATCTCCCATCACATTTTCATCTTCACCCCCTTCCATCTGTATAATAATTACCTTCAATTTCATCTCCCTTGTATATATCTCTATATACTCCTTCCACCTTTCGACTTTCCCTTCTTTGCTTAAAACGGATTTTCCATCTGAGCTCTTAATTTTCACACAGCTGTTTCTCTTTTCTCCAAAATTCACTTTTATTTTCCTGTCGGCAGCACCTATTTTTACACTAGTGAAACATGCTTAGAAATCCTCATATTTTTCCTCAGCCTTTCCTGCTCAGCCCTTTTACACTTACTGTCAGTTTCATTTTTTAGACTTTTGTACTCCCTTTCGCCTGCTTCATTTTATGAATTTTTATATTTTCTCATTTCATCGATTACGTTCAGTATCTCCTGTGTTATTCAAGGATTTATGCTAGGTCTAGTCTTTTTACGTATTCAGGAATGCTGCTTTCACTATTTTATCACTTAAAGCTATCCATTCGGCTACTTCTGTATTCCTTTCCCTTGTTCTAGTCAACTGTTGCCTAATGCTCCATCTCAAACCCTCAACAACCTCTGTTTCTTTCAACTTATCCAGGTCTCCTCTCCTTAATTTCCTACGTTTTTGCAAGCCCTTCGGTTTTAATCTGCAGTTCGTAACCAATAAATTTTGGTCAGAGTCCACATGTCGTAGAAATGCCTTAGATCTTTATATCTGTTCAGAAACCTCTGTCTTACCATTACATAATCAATCTGAAGCCCTCTGGTGTCTCAGGTCTCTTCCACGTATACAACCTTCCTTCATTATTCTTCAACCAATGATTCTATTATGATCTGTGCAAAATTCTGCCATGCGGCTTGCGGTTTCAATCCTTTCCCCAGTTCAGTTTCACCTAATATTTTTACTTCTCTTAGTTTCCTACTATCGAATAACAGTCCCCATCAGCATTAAATTTTCGTCTTCCTGAATAATTTCTTTTATCTCGTCATACTATTCTTCAAGCTCTTCATCATCTGCAGTGCTCGTTGGCATATTAACTTATATAACTGCAGCTGGTGTGGGCTTCGTGCCTATCCTGACTATGATAATGCGTTCACTGCACTGGGACTTTGTACATGTGTGACTTTGTATTTGTAATCCTGTATTCTCCTTACCAGAAGTTCCGTACCTCCTGCAGAACTGCACTAAGTCCCGCTACATCTAACTTCACCTATCCATTTCCCTTTTTAAATTTTTTAACCTATCTGTCCAATTACGGGATCTAACATTCCATGCTCCGATATGTAGAACGCCAGTTTTGTTTATCCCGATGGCGATATCCTCCTGAGTAGTCCTCGCCTGGAGATCCGAATAGGGAACGATTGTACCTCTGGAATATTTCACCGAAGAGGACGTCATCAACATTCAACCACACAGTAGTGGTGCATGCCCTAGGTAAAAATTATGGCTGTAGTTTCCCCTTGCTTTCAGCCTTCCCTGTACCAGCACAGCGAGGCTATTTTGGTTGGTGTTACAAGGCCAGATCAGTCAGTCAAGTATAACTTGTCATTGGCTGTGTAACAACAGAACTATCCTCCAATTCGTTAACGATTGACTATGCACACTCATCTACAGCATATTCAGATTTACTGATTCATTTTAACTCGCTCTTTCGCAAGATGTTATATGTGCAACACAGCGCAATTGATATCTTAGACATAAGACAGTAACAAGGACCCTGGCCCTCTTGATAAAAGGCAATTGACCTCCGGTGAGTCATTTGTGTTCTTTCTTGTCCTTGTGATAGGAAGCAATTGACCTTCGGTGAGCCATTTCCGTTCTTTCTTCTCCTTATGATTAGAAGCAATTGACCTTTGGTGAGCCATTTGCATTCTCGATTAAGTCGTACTCCAAATAACATCTGGAGATTTGTCGCGCTCTTTGATAGAAACTGATTACAGAGCTATCATTCTTTATCTCCTGAAGCGAAGAGGAACGTATGTTGCATCATATGTAGAGGCGAGAAAATCGTTATCAACAACCTTGGACGTTCTTTCATGAGACAGATATCAATGACATCCAATTACACTGGATCCCGAAAATCTCCAGACACACTACTGAAAGTGAGAGAGGAGGTTATTGTAGTTGGGGGACATAAGCATCGTGATTTGTGAGCGAAAGTTAAGCGATCGTGCAAAAAGACGACTCCCCAGCGTAATCAGCGTCACGTGGAGTCTATGAACACGGCACATTGGCACCAACGCCAGGAAGAAGACAAGGGCTCTGAGTAGGCATCAGTAACTGAACTACTCACGGTTGGGCTATGCCTTCTTAAGCGAAAAGATACTGATGTATATTATTCATTTACTTTAATATACACTCCTGGAAATTGAAATAAGAACACCGTGAATTCATTGTCCCAGGAAGGGGAAACTTTATTGACACATTCCTGGGGTCAGATACATCACATGATCACACTGACAGAATTCAGGCACATAGACACAGGCAACAGAGCATGCACAATGTCGGCACTAGTACAGTGTATATCCACCTTTCGCAGCAATGCAGGCTGCTATTCTCCCATGGAGACGATCGTAGAGATGCTGGATGTAGTCCTGTGGAACGGCTTGCCATGCCATTTCCACCTGGCGCCTCAGTTGGACCAGCGTTCGTGCTGGACGTGCAGACCGCGTGAGACGACGCTTCATCCAGTCCCAAACATGCTCAATGGGGGACAGATACGGAGATCTTGCTGGCCAGGGTAGTTGACTTACACCTTCTAGAGCACGTTGGGTGGCACGGGATACATGCGGACGTGCATTGTCCTGTTGGAACAGCAAGTTCCCTTGCCGGTCTAGGAATGGTAGAACGATGGGTTCGATGACGGTTTGGATGTACCGTGCACTATTCAGTGTCCCCTCGACGATCACCAGTGGTGTACGGCCAGTGTAGGAGATCGCTCCCCACACCATGATGCCGGGTGTTGGCCCTGTGTGCCTCGGTCGTATGCAGTCCTGATTGTGGCGCTCACCTGCACGGCGCCAAACACGCATACGACCATCATTGGCACCAAGGCAGAAGCGACTCTCATCGCTGAAGACGACACGTCTCCATTCGTCCCTCCATTCACGCCTGTCGCGACACCACTGGAGGCGGGCTGCACGATGTTGGGGCGTGAGCGGACGACGGCCTAACGGTGTGCGGGACCGTAGCCCAGCTTCATGGAGACGGTTGCGAATGGTCCTCGCCGATACCCCAGGAGCAACAGTGTCCCTAATTTGCTGGGAAGTGGCGGTGCGGTCCCCTACGGCACTGCGTAGGATCCTACGGTCTTGGCGTGCATCCGTGCGTCGCTGCGGTCCGGTCCCAGGTCGACGGGCACGTGCACCTTCCGCCGACCACTGGCGACAACATCGATGTACTGTGGAGACCTCACGCCCCACGTGTTGAGCAATTCGGCGGTACGTCCACCCGGCCTCCCGCATGCCCACTATACGCCCTCGCTCAAAGTCCGTCAACTGCACATACGGTTCACGTCCACGCTGTCGCGGCATGCTACCAGTGTTAAAGACTGCGATGGAGCTCCGTATGCCACGGCAAACTGGCTGACACTGACGGCGGCGGTGCACAAATGCTGCGCAGCTAGCGCCATTCGACGGCCAACACCGCGGTTCCTGGTGTGTCCGCTGTGCCGTGCGTGTGATCATTGCTTGTACAGCCCTCTCGCAGTGTCCGGAGCAAGTATGGTGGGTCTGACACACCGGTGTCAATGTGTTCTTTTTTCCATTTCCAGGAGTGTATATACAGTATGAACCTGAACATAACCGATAATAGTTTGGAGATTGTACAAGGATATTTTCTGAGTAGTTTGATAAAACGAAGTGACTTGTGTCTCCAGTAGCTCGTTACAAAGTAAAAACATTGCTGTTAAAACAAGAGTTCCGCCATTTGAATATATATGTCGTTTATTCTACTTGCACACATGACAATTGCTTTAGATAATAATGCCTGGACATTTGGTAACGGATTTTGATTATTATTTTATGGTATAGTTACTCCGTGTATGTCAAACATGTTTTCCAGTTTCTGCCAGACTCTTTGTGAATATATGTAAGTCTGCAGGCTTTCGCGGCCGTTGTCACTGCAGTTAAAATCTTCTGGGTTATTAGGCCGCGTCATGTTTCTTCTAAAATGTTTGACGTTTTGACCCCTCTGCTGGGATCTTCCTCAAGATCTTTTGGTGTCCATTACTGCTAGAACGCAGTGTTCTAGCAGTAGTGGACACCAAAAGATCCTGAGGAAGTTCCCAGCAGAGAGGTCGAAAGGTCGAACATTTTAGAAGAAACATGACGCGGCCTAATAACCCAGAAGATTTTAACTTCTCTGTGAATATGTCGCATTTATATGTTGTGACACCTGCATTATGTAACCAAGTTTAACATATTTCGACGACGACTTCGTTTACAGAAATCTGATCATGCTTAACATTGTGCTACTTGAAAATGACCAACTGCCGAAATCATGTACAATAGAATAAACTATCTGTACAATCGAATGGCGGAACTTTCATCTGAACAGTATTATGTGACTTTGGCCGCAACCCGTGGAAAGATTATAAATATATTTCGTTTGATGTCTTCCCCCATTTACGTATATTTGCAGTTTTATTGAAGCGAGAAAATATGCACAACAGTGTAAATCTCGACGGTATGTGGTGCGTGTCTTATTGGTTTTCCAATAGTGTTAGTTGTACGTTAACAGTGGTACACGGTAGAAATATGATTACCAACCATCCACTTAATTTTCGCCTTCAAGCGGGTGCTGAAAATCGCCAGATCCATCACATGCACATATGCTGGTTGTAATAAGAAATTTAATAAAGACAAGATGGCAGCGGTTGGAAATGCTGGTGTAGGGAAAAGTAAAAAAAAAATGTAAGATGGCGTGGGTGGAAAAGCTTAAGAAAATTGGCAGCACATCACGTTCAACAGTATCCTGTTATTTATCACAGTACTACAGCATTTCTAAAAGATTACTTCGCCTGAACTGCATACATAGGTACATTCATCACACACACACACACACACACACACATACACACACATTGTATGCAGGCACAGGTTGTATAACGCTACACACCTCTATTTCATCTCTGTTTTCATACTTCACTAACAAAAAATTGTTTATGTCAGATACTGTACTATCTCGTAAGTAAATTTGACCTCTCTGTTCTATACTCCACTAAAGTTTATGTCAATTACTATACTACTTTGTCAGAAAATCCCATCTCTCTGCTTTACACTTTACTGATTAGTTATTTTACTATTGCCTCTTAAATTATACTTACCTAAGATTGTTTATAAATTATTCTAAGTACATCTGCACTCTCAGTACCAGTTTCACTCTTTATTTTAGAGCATCAGTTCGTGCAGGTTTGGAGTACACATCAAATTGCTGGTCACTTCTTCAGTTTATATGATGACTACAATTAAATATATTACATGGAAGGGAAAGAAAAGCGAACGCCACAAACAATAATTACTCTACATATAAATTTATTGCAAAACCATTACATCTCTTCTTTGTTCAATTAAATATATTTATTCGCCCTCAACACATTTCAGAATATCATCTATTGCAAATAGTAAGGTGTTACAACTCAAGTAAATAGTGAAACTTCTCCTGCAGCTAACCAAGTTCTAACAGCTCTATGTGCCTTTATAAAATCAAGCTGATACTGAACTGCGAGCGAACTAGGAACACTGCTAAACTCTCACCTTCTGTGACAACCAGCGTGCAAAATTGGCACTAGCCCTCTGCCTAGATGTTCAATTCTCCTCTGAAATCCAATAAGATCACTTGCCAACCACTCCCAGTTCACGGTGTCCTTTACACAAAACCCCAAGCAATAATTACGTGAACTGTTTCCAACTATTTCGAATTTGTATCTTTTGGGGATGCATTTAAAATGTTGGAATGTTCTCGTGCCCAACTTTGCATTTTGCAGTTGAGTCTTTAATTTTATCACTTTCGATAGCCTTTTCAACATTAAAACCATATTCATTGCTTCCTGAAGCTCCTCTTCAATAGATATTATTTCATTACCATGTCAACTGTTGACCACCGTTTTGCAGCTGTCAAGAAAAATAATCGTTCCGTCAGTTCATTCAGATTATTCCAGTATATGAAGTCGGTAACTGCTAATGATTTGTTGGACAGCGCCTTTTAATCCTGAAAGTCGAGTGCATTTTCGTTCTCTCCCTTAAGGATATGTAACTCATCGTCTCTCACTAATGATCCACCACTTTTATCTAAAGAAGGATTAATGGTTTGGGTATACACTCTCAGGAAAAAAAGCGACGAACTACTAAGGAATTAACCAAATGTGACGAAAATCGGTGGATGTGATGCACATATAGAGACAAAAAAATGGGATTATTTTTTCAAGAGAAAAGGTTCACAAACTGAACAGGTCAGTAACGCGTTGACCCACGTCTGGCCCTTATGTGTGCTAGCACTGGTCGACAGAGTTGTCCTAAGCCTTCCTGAGTGATATTGCATCAAATTGTGCCCAACTGGCGTGTTAGATCGTCAAAATCCCGAGCTGCTCAAAATGGTCCAAAAGTAATCAATTCGGGAGAAATCTGGCGACCTTGCTGCCCAAAGTGTGATTTTGCAAGCACGCAGACAAGCAGTAGAAAGTCTCTCTCGCCATGTGTGGTGGGCATTATCCTGCTGAAATGTAAGTTCAAGATGACTTGCCGTGAAGGTTAACAAATCGGGGCGTAGAATATCGTGCTGTAAAGGTGCCATGGATGAGAACCAAAGGGGTCCTGCTATGAAATGAAATGACACCCCACACCATGACTCCTGGTCGTCAGGCTGATACGGCAGGTGACAGACAGGTTGGTATCCCACCACTGTCCAGGACGTCTCCAGGCACGTCTTCGCTGGTAATAAGGGCTCAGTTCGAAGCGGAATTCATCCGTAATTTGGAAGGGCACAGCTGATTTCCTTCCCAATATATGGAACAGTCCCACCTGATGCTCCGTCTCTAATGATCTCAGTGGGACTTTAGGCACTAATCTTTCTTCCTTTTCCTTTGGATATCACATAACATAATAAATACTTACTCCTTGGTCATTTATCAGTAACACTGCGTCTCGAAGTCACTGTCTCCGGGATTTTTTGTGTAATTCTAGATGTTGTTAAGGCTTTCGTGGCCACTTGTTGACAAACTGGCTATTGACTTCTGTTTCGGGTTCTTCGGCCGACGTTCATCTAATGATTTGACTGACGTTTCGCCAGCACGAGTGGCTGGCATTTTCAAAGCTTCACCCTCCATGGAAGGTGAACTGGAGCCGAGCTCGCGGCCGCAGACTATATGTACATGTCGCGCCAACATCCGAGGGCTTCTCCTCGGTCATTTCCCATGCGGTTCTCCTCTTGCTACCTGCGACGGTCGTTCGCTGCACTACGGGAAGCCAGGATCCGTTTATCTTAAGCTTTCCAATTTATTGTTGAAACTGTTCGTGTGTTTTTGTATTTCTACAGCTCCTCTGAACAAGCGCGTGCTATAGTGTTTCCCTACAGCCAGAACTTCCGTGTCGGCGAATTTTATAACGTGGTCGGTCTCACTCAGTGCTTGCACTGCCACGGCGGATTTCTCCACCTGCCCCAACCTGCAATATCACTTATGTTCTTTGATCCTGGTGTTGATTGATCGTCCAGTCATTCCGACATAAGCTTTTCCGCATGTGCATGGTATACGGTATATTCCCGACATTGCAAGTGGGTCCCTTTCCTCCTTTGCCGATCTAAGACACTCTTTGATCTTTCTTGTCGGTTTGAAAATTGTCTTTACGCTATGTTTGCGCAATATATGGCCGATTCTGTCAGTCACTCTGGGAATGTATGGCAGAAGGACCGTACCCGACATTTCTTTTTCTGATTCCTTACTTAGCTGAGTGTTTGGCTCTGTTACACTTCTAATATAATTTGTGGAGTACCCATTGCTCCCCAGAACACTTTTCAGGTGTTGCATTTCGCGTCTGAGGTGCTGCGGCTCACATATTCGCCCTGCTCGCGTTACGAGCGTATTAATCATACCTCTTATCTGGCTCGGGTGGTAGTTTGATAGTTTGTGCAGGTATCGGTCGTGTGTGTCGGTTTTCGATACACGCTGTGTCCCAGGTTTTCGCCATCCCTTGTGACCAGCACATCTAGAAATGGTAGTTTTTTGTCCGTTTCTACTTCCACGGTAAATTTTATGTTGGCATGGAGGCTCTTCAAGTGTCTTAGGAAGTCACCTAGCTGTTCTTCACGATGAATCCACACAGCGAAAGTATCATTGACGTATTTGTACCGCACCTTATGTTTGCAAGTCGCCAAGTCCAGTGCCTGTGCTTCGAACTGTTTCATGAAGAAGTTGGCCACCACTGGACTAAGAGGACCACCCATGGCGACGCCTTCCAGCTGTTCGTAGAAATCGCCATTTCACGTGGAATAGCTCGTGGTGAGACATACATGGAAGAGCTTTGTGATCTCTTGAGCGAAAATGGAACCAATGTGCTCGAGAGCGTCACTGAGTGGCACTTTCGTAAACAAAGAAACAACATCAAAGCTGACCAGGATGTCGTTTGGTGCTGGCGAAACGTCAGTAAAATCATTAGATGAACGTCGGTCGAAGAACCCGAAACAGAAGCCAATAAGCAGTTTGTCAATACTAGGTGTCTTTACAAAAATAGTTACGTCCATTTCTTACCATGTTTCCTTCATCTTTCTACTTTCCATGATCCATTTTACTAACTGAACTCCACGTTCTTCACATAGTATACAGGTGGGTTCACTGCCTTCAACAGGATATTTCAAAGAATTTTTGAATGTAATAGTTGTTCCATAAACTTTTTGCAGTTTACTGTCACTTTCTATTCGCATATCATTATTTTTACAATTTCCAAAGTTTTCAGATTTTGATGTTCTTCTTATTGTAGATCTACGTTTCCCTTTCCTTTCCCCGGGGCAATCGTTTAGTGACCAGGGTGAGCGACTGCTACAGAGGGTGGTGAGGGTGGCCACGATAGAGCAGGATGTCTACAATCCCAGATCCTCAGCGTGGCTGCAGGTGTGTGGTGTCAGGTGTCATGTGGTGATCCATAATACTTCTGGTTGGGAAAGATCCTTTCATTTCATTAAAAGCTACAGCAGTAAAGATGGTACTGAGAAACCAGGCAGTGTCCTCTGTGACGAAAGCTGACCTTGGTTGGTTAATGGTGATGGTACCAGCGGCGAACCAGTGAATGGACAGTGCTTGGCGTCTTCCCTCACGTGATGGTGACAGCCGGCGAGGTGTTGCCATCAGTACAGCCGTTGTAGCACTGAATCAGGAATGACATGGAGTGGTATGTGTCGGACAGTGTGTGGCACCGGAAGCAGCTGGTCAGCTCCCATAGCATGGCAGCATGAAGTGTACTGGGCCAATCAGAATCAAACCATGGACCCTAGCATGGATAATGATGGTGGCTTAGGCTCGAACAGGATGATGCCGGATTACAACAGAGTATGCACACACAGGGTGACAATGAACAGTGAAACTGTGTGCCTGCACAGGGCAGTGAATAGTAGAATTATTTTCCTATTGGGGTGATGACATCTGGGCAGGATGGTGGCTGACAGCAGATGATAGTCATCCAGTAGATGGCCTGCCATTGGGAAGGTGTCAAGTTGGCCACATTCAGACTTAGCACTGACAGTGTCCTGGGCATATTGAAGACAGTTTTTGTCGTTAGCTGACTCATCTTGTATCAAAGACTGGTGTATACGTCCCCTCACGACTAACAGCACATGATGACTGAGCCTCAGTGTCTAAATTTCATTTATTTGGTGGTATATACGCTAGCCTGCTATCACTTCTGAAATGGTAGAAGCTTTTGTCGAGGCGAAAGGCTCGGCTGTTGAACAACCTTGACATCATTACTGCAGTTTTCCCGTCACATCAACAACTCTACAGACCCAATAGTACTGCAATGGTGTCGGAACTTCTGCTATCAGTAGTCCAGGGTGCTGAATGCATGTTCTCGCGACGGTGCATCTAGTTACTGAAGCGTCATGCAATGCCCTCCTCACGACCACGTTTTTCTGAGTTGGTCATAAGAGTCATCCACTTCGGCAGGCGGAACCATGGCATAACGGTTGGAAAACTGAAACAGGACAATATGCTAAGAAGGCAAAGCAGTCATAGTTGACACTTCCAAATAATTATGCCCTCAGAACTCAAAGAGTATGTGCCAAAACCTGACAATAGGTGTCAGCTACTGGATCTTAAAGAGTTTTATAACACCAGAAGCTGACAGTGTGTATGTGCACTGGGTGTCAGGTTCTGGATATTAAACCTACAGGATGATCTAAATTTATTATCATACGAAGAGTTTTTTAGATTATGTGATGATGTACTATTGGGCGAGATAGAGTGTTCGTGTGAGGACAGTGATAAATGAAGAAGTAACGACATCATACAGATGTAGGAGTGTCCACTGCGGTCATGCACTCGAAATATCTATAGAGCAAGTACAGTGTACTGCACGTCACCAACATTGAACTAAGAGTTCTACGTGACCTTTGTGTAAAGTTGTTTGTTTCCTTTTTGTACTAAGAGGTAAACTGTAAAATAACATGAATTTTTTACACATTTATTTATTCGTAACAGCAGTGATGAAAATCAAAGAACGTAACGTATAAACAACACAAAGATCTAATTATTGTTATCAAACAAGAAGGAGGATCTTTATGTATGACGGTAGTATCTGTTCCCGAAAGAACACATACCGTGGATGACCATGCAGCTTTGCTAGAAATGAAATGATAATTAAATAGACACCCTAGCTGCAAACAGGCGTTGATATACTTCACTGGGGACATGTTGAAAATGTGTGCCCCGACCGGGACTCGAAGGATCTTTATGTGTTGGCACATTTAAAGACAAATTGTTACAAACTGCAGATCAAATTTATATATGACAATGCGAGTCATTTCTTGTTGGTTATACAGATCTCTGATCAAGAGCCATTATTTAAAACTAGTTACAAACGGAAATTGTGCTACTGCGACGTATGTTGTGAAGAATGATTATGTGCGAATAATATTTTATTTTGCTCATGAACGAATATTAACAGGTTCTGTCAGTAATAAAATGGGAAGATTCCATCCCTGAAACTTTTTTGAAGTGTGATAAATCGAAAATTTGCTGCACGTCATTGCTCCACATTCATTTTCGCGGGAGCTTCCACTTTGATAATCTAGAGAGCCATTTCGCAATGTCGCCGCAGCAAAATTGATTGATACAAAGTCTCAGCAACATGATAAAGTGCAGTACCAAACGATAACAGTGTCACGTAAAAAATAACGGCAACTGGGCAGTGACACCTGTCACAGACAAGCGAAATGCCCATGCGGTTATTCCTTAAAGTTTTGAAGTCGTGTCCATTCCATATAGCTAACGCAAATTGTAAAGTTGCCTATGAAACGCTGGCTATTAACTATATTCATAGCATTTTTAGGCATCCAGCAACGTAGCAGTTACGCATATTAAGTAATGTTGTACACCCTCCGCCGATTTACGTGTAGCATGTTAATTTATTTGCCTGCACCAAACATCGATTCACTACAGGTCTTCCAGCATTTTGCTACAGATAGCATTTGTAGACTTAGAGAAAGCTTTTGACAATGTTGACTGAAATACTCTCTTTCAAATTCTGAAGGTGGCAGGGCTCAAATACATGGAGCGAAAGGCTATTTACAATTTGTGCAGAAACAAGATGGCAGTTATAAGAGTCGAAGCACATGAAAGGGAGGCAGTGGTTGGGAAGGGAGTGAGACAGGGTTGTAGCCTATCCCCGATGTTATTCAATCCGTATATTGAGCAAGCAGTGAAGGAAAAAAAAAGAAATATTTGCAGTAGGAATTAAACTCCATGGAGAAGAAATAAAAAATTTGAGGTTTGCCGATGACATTGTAATTCTGTCAGAGACAGCAATGGACCTGCAAGAGCAGTTTAACGGAATGGACAGTGTCTTGAAACGAGGACACAAGATGAACATCGACAAAAACAAAACGAGGATAATGGAATGTAGCCGCATTAAATCAGGTGATGCTGAGGGAATTAGATTAGGAAATGAGACACTTAAAATAGTAGAGGACTTTTGCTATTTCGAGAGCTAAGTAACTGATGTTGGTCGAAGTAGAGAGGATATAAAATGTAGTCTGGGAATGGAAAGAAAGAAGAGAAATTTGTTAACATCGAGTATAGATTTAAGTGTCAAGAAGTCCTTTCTGAAAGTATTTGTATGGAGTGTGGCCATGTATGGAAGTGAAACACGAACGATAAATAGTTTAGACAAGAAGAGAATAGAGGCTTTCGAAATATGATGCTACAGAAGAATGCTGAAGATTAGATGGATAGATTACATAACTAATGAGGAGGTACTGAGTAGAATTGGGAAAAAGAGGAATTTGTGGCACAACTTGACTATAAGAATAGATCGGTTGGTAGGACACGTTCTGAGCCATCAAGGGATCACCAATTTAGTATTGGAGGGAAGTGTGGAGGGTAAAAAAATCGTAGAGGGAGACCAAGGGGTGAATACCCTAAGCAGATTCAGAAGGATGTAGGTTGCAGTAGTTACTCAGAGATAAAAAAAACCTTGCACAGGATAGGGTAGCATGGAGAGTTGCATCAAACCAGTCTCAGGACTGAAGACCACAACAACAACAACAACAGCTTCCGATTTACGTGTAGCATGTTAATTTATTTCCCTGCACCAAACATCGATTCACTGCAGGTCTTCCAGCATTTTGCTACAGTTAACTTTGTCTGTGAAAAATCTCAAGGACCTTTCGATATACATAATATTTGAGGAGCATCAAGGAAGTGTTACCTATTTACCTTTTTATTTGCAGGCGTAATCATAAGATGTTCATCATAAGTGACCACTCTCAACTGAGGTGTGCCATATTGGTATCACGATCAGTGGCGTCAATTTTCATACTACAGTACCGTATAGTGGTTTTGTAAACAGAAATTACATGTTACATATACACAGGGATTATCACAATTAGTAGCAAAAACTGACACAAATGAAAGAGCATGACAGTAAAAACAAAATCGTTCCATTAAACGTGGGTCCCTTGCATTTGGCATGCGGCATGCGGCTGCAAAGCGTCGCTGTATGACACTTGTCTGCAGATGTGGTTCATGAGTGGCAAGATAGTAGCTGCCGGCCGGGGTGGCCGAGCGGTTCTAGGCGCTACGGTCTGGAACTGCGCCACCGCTACAGTCGCAGGTTCGAATCCTGCCTCGGGCATGGAAGTGTGTGATGTCCTTAGGTTAGTTAGGTGTAAGTAGTTCTCAGTTCTAGAGGACTGATGACCTCAGAAGTTAAGTCCCATAGCGCTCAGGGCCATTTGAACCATTTGATAGTAGCTGGCTGTCGCAAATGTATCATAAAGGGGTAGTATAAAAACTAATAAATCACTAAATTAAACAGATGATCTGATGAGGACTTAGTAATACGTCGAAATTTAAAATATCACTTTTGAGCTAAGGCAGAAAAGTGAAATGAAATAAACTGTTTGTGCCAACTTGAAGTAACTATGGTAGCTTCACAGAGGTGTTGTAATATTTTGAACTTAAGACTGCCCATGCTACCTCTTCCTAAAATATATGAAATTACACGACAACAGCCTAAGTCGCAACTTCTCGGAACTTGCCGTAACTCACTTGGTCGGCATACTATGAGGTAATTTGTTGCAATTTAGCTGTAACTTGGTGGTGTATGGTACTAACTGTTACAATTTTATTGTACCATGGCAATTTAAGGAGGCAAAGTGACATGTAATCTCCACTGTGTAACATAACAAGTTAACGTTATCAGCAGACGACGGCAAACGTTTTGTACAGCAAGCTACTGTTAAAATCTTAGCACAACGCCTCAAATTTAGACGTCTGCTGTGAGCTGCATTTTGGAAATGGAGGGGAGAAGACATGATAACTGTCACTATTTTACACGACGTTTCCATGTTTGCCTTTAGCAGCAGCACATATTCTCCATCATGACATTATTAAAAAGCATAACATAAAATATCTAACTGACTCACAACGGCGATTAATATAAAGTCCGTAAATGAAACCATTTCAGTTGTTATACAGCTTATTCTTCTCTTCAGTGCATTTCAATCAGCACAGCGAATTATGACGGCGCATGAAAGGCTTCGTGAAGTCTGAAACTTGAACAAAGTCTTTCTGCTTCTTGGAATCAATAGTAGCTCGTCTGTCTGAGAAAGGAAGCATGCTTTTCTTGTTGACCTACAATTAGCGGAATATGATGCATTTTCAGATTGTAAAAGTATTAACTTGTTGACTAATCGCTTTTGCATGTCACAACAAGTCGACAGCAATATTTGTATAAAAATGAGATGACTTCTAGTAGACGGTAAGTCCAGATGCTACTGCCAAACTCGTCTAGGTGTTGAACCGCACGTGTCGCATTACACGCTCTAAATTAGACACTTGTGACCCTTTGCTTAAATTGTCTGGCTGATGGCAAGTTTGCGAAATACAAAGTTAACACAACATATAATAACAGTAATAATAATATCAGGAAATAAATTAACGACCCATTAATGATGTAGACCACACAGTTGCCATTTGGTTAGAAAAATGTTTATTCAGCACCTAACTAATAGAGGAAGTGGTCGTATTTAGAATTACTATTAAACTATTGTGCATATTCATTTGACACAGTTCGATCATTCACAGTCTCATCGTGAAAAACAAGTGTATTATTCCACATCGTTATCTTCTCGAAAAGTTATGAGTTCACACCAGGTGCGCCGCTGCTCATCCCTCAGAACGAAGAGACCGGATAACTCAGTACGTGACAGAAATTTCCACTTATTACCTATAACCATTCCCGAGACTAAGGTGAGCAATGTGATGTCCTAGCATTACGACAGAACGAAAAAAATTACATAAACAGAATGTTGTCTTAAGATTTAATTACAATGTTTTACTTCTTGCATTTTCTCATGTAGCGTTGCTGCTACATCTCGTCTCGTGCCAAATGTTACGGTCCTAGGTCAACAGCAAGGCTTTTAAAACGGTCAATAATTGAGTTTTCGATAACCAAAACATGAGCCGTAATATGGCGTACTTGTCGATTGCATTAGCTTAGAAGCTTCTACTTTGTACAGAACGAAGTGTCCGGATACCTTAGTACGTAATACAGTTTCTACTCGATACCAATGACCAATCCCGAGACAAAGGCGAGCAATGTGATGCTCTGGCATTACGTCAGTACGAAAACAAATGACAAAAATGATAAGTTTTCTTAAGATTTTATTGTTGTTTTTATGGTCTTCAGTCAAGAAACTGGTTTGATGCAACACTCCATGCTGCCCTATCCTGTGCAAGGTTTTTTATCTCTCTCTACTGCAACCTACATCCTTCTGAATCTGCTTAGGGTATTCACCTCTTGGTCTCCCTCTACGATTTTTACCCTCCACACTTCCCTCCAATACTAAATTGGTAATCCCTTGATGCCTCAGAAAGTGTCCTACCAACCGATCTATTCTTATAGTCAAGTTGTGCCACAAATTCCTCGTTTTCCCAATTCTACTCAGTACCTCCTCATTAGTTATGTAATCTATCCATCTAATCTTCAGCATTCTTCTGTAGCATCATATTTCGAAAGCCTCTATTCTCTTCTTGTCTAAACTATTTATCGTTCGTGTTTCACTTCCATACATGGCCACACTCCATACAAATACTTTCAGAAAGGACTTCTTGACACTTAAATCTATACTCGATGTTAACAAATTTCTCTTCTTTCCTTCCATTCCCAGACTACATTTTATATCCTCTCTACTTCGACCAACATCAGTTACTTAGCTCTCGAAATAGCAAAAGTCCTCTACTATTTTAAGTGTCTCATTTCCTAATCTAATTCCCTCAGCATCACCTGATTTAATGCGGCTACATTCCATTATCCTCGTTTTGTTTTTGTCGATGTTCATCTCGTGTCCTCGTTTCAAGACACTGTCCATTCCGTTAAACTGCTCTTGCAGGTCCATTGCTGTCTCTGCCAGAATTACAATATCATCGGCAAACCTCAAATGTTTTATTTCTTCTCCATGGAGTTTAATTCCTACTGCAAATATTTCTTTTTTTTTTTCCTTCACTGCTTGCTCAATATACAGATTGAATAACATCGGGGATAGGTTACAACCCTGTCTCACTCCCTTCCCAACCACTGCTTCCCTTTCATGTGCCTCGACTCTCATAACTGCCATCTTGTTTCTGCACAAATTGTAAATAGCCTTTCGCTCCATGTATTTGAGCCCTGCCACCTTCAGAATTTGAAAGAGAGTATTCCAGTCAACATTGTCAAAAGCTTTCTCTAAGTCTACAAATGGTGTAAAAGTAGGTTTACCTTTCCTTAATCTATCTTCTAAGATAAGTCGCAGGGTCAGTATTGCCTCAAGTGTTCCAGCATTTCTACGTAATCCAAACTGATCTTCCTCGGGCTGGGCTTCTACCATTTTTTCCATTCGTCTGTACAGAATTCGTGTCAGTATTTTGTAGCCGTGAACTGATAGTTCGGTAATTTTCACTACTGTCAACACCTGCTTTCTTTGGGATTGGAATTATTATATTCTCCTTGAACTGTAAGGGTATTTCGCCTGTCTCATACATCTTGCTCACCAGTTGGTAGAGCTTTGTCATGGTTGGCTCTCCGAAGGCTATCAGTAGTTCTAATGGAATGTTGTCTGCTCCCAGGTCCTTTTTTCGACTTAGATCTTTCAGTGCTCTGTCAAATTCTTCATGCAGTATCATATCTCCCATTTCAACTTCATCTACGTCCTCTTCCATTTCCATAATACTACCCTCAAGTACATAGCCCTTGTATAGACCCTCAATATACTCCTTCCACCTTTCTGCTTTCCCTTCTTCGCTTAGAACCGTTTTTCCACATGAGCTCTTGATATTGATACAGGTAGTTCTCCTTCCTCCAAAGGTCTTTTTAATTTTCCTGTAGGGCGTTTCTATCCTACCCCTGGTGATATATGCCTCTACATCCTTACATTTGTCCTCTATCCATCCCTGCTTAGCCATTTTGCGCTTCCTGTCGATTTCATTTTTGAGGCGTTTGTATTACTTTACGCCTGCTTCATTTACTGCATTATTATGTTTTCTCGTTTCATCAATTAAATTCAATATCTCTTCTGTTACCAAATGATTTGTAATAGCCCTCGTCTTTATACCTACTTGATCCTCTGCTGGCTTCATTATTTCATCTTTCAAAGTTATCCATTCTTCTTCTAGTGTATTTCTTGCCTCCGTTCTTGCCAATCGTTCCCTAACATGCTCTCTGAAATTCTCTACAACCTCTGGTTCTTACAGTTTATCGATGTCCCACCTCTTCAAAATACCATCTTTTTGCAGTTTCTTAAGTTTTAATCTACAGTTCATAACCAGTAAATTGTGGTGAGAGTCCACATCTACCCATGGGTATGTCTTACAGTTTAAAAGCTGGTTCCTAAATCTCTGTCTAACCATTATACAATCTTTCT
The DNA here is from genome assembly GCF_023898315.1 of Schistocerca nitens. Lineage (NCBI taxonomy): Eukaryota > Metazoa > Arthropoda > Insecta > Orthoptera > Acrididae > Schistocerca > Schistocerca nitens. The sequence continues at coordinate 921,704,127 of NC_064617.1, read as the reverse complement.
GAAATCTTCCAGTGTCTCCAGGTCTCTTCCACGTATACAACCCTCAGTCATGATTCTTAAACCAAGTGTTAGCTATCATTAAATTATGCTCTGTGCAAAATTCTACCAGGCAGCTTCCTCTTTCATTCCTTACCCCCATTGCATATTCACCTATTACTTTCCCTTCTCTTCCTTTTCCTGCTATCGAATTCCAGTCCCCCATGACTATTAAATTTTCGTCTCCCTTAACTTTCTCAATAATTTCCTTTATCGCATCATACACTTCTTCAATGTCTTCATCATCTGCGAAGCTAGTTGGCATATAAACTTGTACCACTCTGGTAGGCGTGGATTCCGTAGCTATCTTGGCTACAATAATGCGTTCACTATGCTGTTTGTAGTAGCTTACCCGCGCTCCTATTTTTTATTCATTATTAAACCTACTCCTGCATTACCCCTATTCGATTTTGTATTTATAACCCTGTAGTCACCTGACCAGAAGTCTTGTTCCTCCTGCCACCGAACTTCACTAATTCCCACTATATCCAACTTTAACCTATCCATTTCCCTTTCTAAATTTTCTAACTTACCTGTCTTACAGTTTAAAAGCTGGTTCCTAAATCTCTGTCTAACCATTATACAATCTTTCTGAAATCTTCCAGTGTCTCCAGGTCTCTTCCACGTATACAACCCTCAATCTGACATTCCACGCTCCGATCCGTAGAACGCCAGTTTTCTTTCTCCTGATAACGACGTCCTCCTGAGTAGTCCCCACCCGGAGGTCCGAATGGGGGACTATTTTACCTCTGGAATATTTTACTCAATAGGATGCCATCATCATTTAACCATACAGTAAAGCTGCATGCGCTCGGGAAAAATTACGGCTGTAGTTTCCCCTTGCTTACAGAAGTTCGCAGTACCAGCACAGCAAGGCCGCTTTGGTTAATGTTACAAGGCCAGATCAGTCAATCATCCAAACTGTTGGCCCTGCAACAACTGGAAAGGCTGCTGCCCCTCTTCAGTAATCACCGTTTGCCTGGCCTCACAACAGATACCCCTCCATTGTGGTTGCACATACGGTACGGCTATCTCTATCGCTGAGGCACGCAAGCCTCCCCACCAATGGCAAGGCCCATGATTCATGGGGAAGAAGATTTAATTACAAATTAATAATTTTCGAGTTTTCTCGTATAACGTTGCTGCTACACCTCGACTCGTGGCAAATATTACGGCCCTAGGTAAACTACAAGGATTTCAAAACGGTCAATAAGTGAATTTTCGATAGCCAAAACATGAGCCGTAATATGGCGTACTTGTCTATTGCATTAACTTAGAAGCTTCGATTTTGTGCAGATCGAAGAGTGTGGATACATTAGTACGTGCACCATCATCCCCAAGAGAAAGGCGAGCTATGTGATGATCTGACATTACGTCAGAACGAAAACAAATGACAAAAACCTTACATTTCCTTAAGATTTTATTGCAGTTTATTACCTCTCACGTTTTCCCGTGTAATGTTGCTGCTGCACCTCATTTCGTCCCAAAATATTACCGTCCTAGGTCAGCTGCAAGGCTTTTAAAACGGTCAATAAGTGAGTTTTTGATAACCAAAACATGAGCCGTAATATGGCGTACTTGTCGATTGCATTGAGTTAGAAGCATTTATTTTCTACAGAAGAGAAAGGCGAGCAATATGCTGTTCTGGCATTATGATTGTACGTAGGCAAATAGCAAAAATAGAAAGTTTTCTTCAGATTTTATAACAAATTAATACTTTCCGCGTTTTCTCCTGTATCGCTGCTGCTAAACCTCGTCTCGTGCTAGATCCTAGGTCAATTGCATGGCACTAAAAACTGTCAGTAAGTGAGTTTTCGATAACCAAAACATGACACGTAATTTGGCATACTTACCTATTTCATTAACTTAGAAGCTTCTATTTTGCACAGAACAGTGAGTCCAGATACCTTAGTACGTGACACAAATTTCCACTCGTTACAAATAGCCATTCTCGAGAGAAACGCGAGCAATGTGATGTTCTGGCATAACGACAGTATGAAAACAAGAAACCAAAACGGAATGTTTACTTAAGATTTTATTACATTCTATTAATTTTCGCGTTTTCTTGTGTAGCGATACTGCTACACCTCGTATAATGCCAAATATTACAGTCGTAGGTCAACAGCATTGGACTTGAAACGATCAGAAAGTGAGTTTTCGATAAGCATAACATGAGTCGTAATATCACATACCTGTCGTTTTCGTTAACTTAAAAGCTCTAATTTTGTACAGAACAAAGAAACCAGTTACCTTAGTACGTGACGCAAATTTCTATTCGACCCCAATAACCATTCCCCAGAGAAAGGCGAGCAATGTGATATTCTAGCATTATGACAGCACGAAAACAAATGGCAAAAACGAAAAGTATACTTAGGGTTTTAATTTATTTATTTCTTTTCGCGTTTTGTCGTGTATTGTTGCAGCCGCACTTCGTCTCGTTTCAAATATTACAGCCCTAGGTGAACTGCACGGCACTTAAACCTGTGAGTAAGTGGTTTTTCGATAACCAAAACATGAGACGTAATATAGCGTACTTGCCGATTGCATTAACTTAGAAGTTTCTATTTTGCACAGAACTAAAAGACCGAATCCCTTAGTACGTGACATAAATATCCACAAGATAACTATAACCATTCCAGACAGAAAGGTGAGCAATGTGTGAGTTAACGAGCATTCCGCTCTCATTTAAACATGTGGCCGAAAGAGTCAGCCTACAGCAATTGTGAAACGAACCCTGTCGTCCAGGACCGTGCGCCACAAAGGGCGCAGATTCACCACGAGATGCGGAAACTCACAGGCGTCTATTGTCTATTGAGGCCTAAGCGGTAAAGTGTGCGTTTGAGACAGGAAGAACCTACATCATAGGAGAACCCTTCAGAAGCGGTTTGTGGCCAAGGAGACAAAGCAGTGTTAAATATAGCGGACCGAAGATCGGCCATAAAGGGAAACATTTATGAAAAATATTTAACTATGTAATAATGCAGGGAATCAAGTCACAGTATTTTTAATCTGCCATCCTTCATAAATTTTCATGGTGATCCCAATAAAACTTGAATATTGATCATACCTATAATAATTTAGGATTTACTGTTAAAGTGAAATTAACAAGTTTTGTAACAAACACCTGAATGTTAAACTCTGAACGCTTTGACCGATTTTAACGATCGACATTTCATATAGAAGCACATTATTAAAATGACAAATGTTATAGATATCAACTCTGTAACTTTATTTGTTTAAAAGATATAGTAAATTTAAATTATCAGTATTGTCAGTTAAGCATCAGATCATCATTTCCTCCTCGCAAAACACATTGAACGATGACAACATCACACCTTATTGAATCTTTAGGTAACAGAATATTTATTGTTAAGTTTAGGGTGCATAGTAGTTACATTTGTTGTTTATTTACTTATCAGAAAGCACATTTGTGGAAGGCTACTGACTGAAGCATTCAAAGCTAAGAAGGAAGTTTTATTGGTTTACTTTAAGGATTTAACGTTTATTATGTAAAGGCCCCCGGAGTAGACAACATTCCATTAGAACTACTGACAGCCGTGGGAGAGCCAGTCCTGACAAAACTCTACCATCTGGTGAGCAAGATGTATGAGACTGGCGAAACACCCTCAGACTTCAAGAAGAATATAATAATCCCAATCCCAAAGAAAGCGGGTGTTGACAGATGTGAAAATTACCGAACTATCAGTTTAATAAGTCACAGCTGCAAAATACTAACGCGAATTCTTTACAGACGAATGAAAAAACTGGTAGAAGCCGACCTCGGGGAAGATCAATTTGGATTCCGTAGAAATGTTAGAACACGTGTGGCAATACTGACCCTACGACTTATTTTAAAACAAAGATTAAGGAAAGGCAAAACGAGGATAATGGATTATAGTCGAATTAAGTCGGGTGACGCTGAGGGAATTCGATTAGGAAATGAGACACTTAAAGTAGTAAAGGAGTTTTGCTATTTGGGTAGCAAAATAACTGATGATGGTCGAAGTAGAGAGGATATAAAATGTAGACTGGCAATGGCAAGGAAAGCGTTTCTGAAGAAGAGAAATTTGTTAACATCGAGTATTGATTTAAGCGTCAGGAAGTCGGTTCGAAAGTATTTGTATGGAGTGTAGCCATGTATGGAAGTGAAACATGGACGATAAATAGTTTGGACAAGAAGAGAATAGAAGCTTTCGAAATGTGGTGCTACAGAAGAATGCTGAAGATTAGATGGGTAGATCACATGACTAATGAGGAGGTATTGAATAAAATTGGGGAGAAGAGGAGCACAACTTGACTAGAAGAAGGGATCGATTGGTAGGACATGTTCTGAGACATAGAGGGATCACCAATTTAGTATTGGAGGGCAGCGTGGAGGGTAAAAATCGAAGAGGGAGACCAAGAGAAGAATACACTTAGCAGATTCAGAAGGATGTAGGCTGCAGTTGGTACTGGGAGATGAAGAAGCTTGCACAGGATAGAGTAGCATGGAGAGCTGCATCAAACCAGTCTCAGGACTGAAGACCACAACAACAACATGTATTGGATATTAATGTTACTTTATTTAGAACCTGAAAATGTTCAACCTTTGATTATTTAAATATGTAGAAATTTAAAATAATGTAGAATAAGCTGTAGCCAATCAGATGGTCGGCTTCAGGAAAGAAAACTTCCCTACTCAGTTGAGCGAGGATATTCGGCGTGCAGGAAACGCGGCTGGGGACGGGCAGTGGGACAGTGCTAGTGCAGACGCGAAAGCAGACAGTTCCGCTGTAGACACCAAAGGATATAGTTCAGTTTGAGACGCGAAAGCGCACAGTCGGTCTTTAGGCAGCTAGGAAGGGCAATGACTTCGTGTCGTGCCGGATGTACTCCGCGGCCTGATACTAGGCGAAAAGCTCGTCTGTAAATACTGAGGAGTGCACCAGAAGCTGATATCGAAAGACAAGAGAGCCAATGACGAATACACACCCAACCCCACGGTCAGTCCGAGAGCCATCAGTGAATACAAAGGTACTATCGCTAAATTTCATGCGAAGGTCGTGAAACTGAAGGCGATAGACCAAGGCTGGAGTAGTGACCTTAGGAAGAGAATGAAGGCCAAGGTTAACATGGGCCGCTTCACAAAGCCAAGGTGGTGAAGGGTTCACACCCACGAGGAAAGTTGCAGGCAGCGTGAAGTTAAGCCGCCGTAGCAAGTGGCAAAAGCGGACTCCAGGAGGTAACAGAGAAAAGAGACGAGGCCCATACTGACGATCGAAGGAATCATCGAAGAAGGAGGCATAGGATGGGTGCCCACGCTTGGCAGACAAACGGCATGCATACCTGCTGAGGAGAAAGTCACGGCAGTATGACAGTGGTAGTTCAGCAGCTTCAGCACACAGACTCTCAACCGGGCTGGTGTAAAAGGCACCTGTCGCCAAACGGATGCCAAGATGATGGATAGTGTTGAGACGGCATAAAAGGGATGGGCGTGCAGATGCATAAACAAAGCACCCATAGTCGAGTTTCGAACGGACAAGGGACCAGTACAAACGGAGGAGGGTGGTTCGATCGGCACCCCAAGAAGTACCATTGAGGACACGTAGGACATTGAGGGACTGTGTACAGCGGGCTGCCAGGTAAGAGACATGGGAGCACCAAGAGAGTTTCCTATCGAGCATGAGCCCCAGTAAGTTCATAGTGTCAAGGAATGGAAGGACAACGGGCCCAAGATGTAGAGATGGTGGGAGAAAACTATTTACGCCGCCAGAAATTCATACAGACGGTTTTGTCAGTGGAAAAGCGAAACCCATTGGCGATGCTCCAGGAGTGAAGACGATCAAGACAGCGCTGAAAACGCCGCTCAGCGAGACAGGTCAGTGGAGAACTGCAATAGATGGCAAAATCATCGACAAAAAGGGAGCCGGAGACACCCGGCGGCAGACAGGCCATGACAGGGTTAATGGCAATAGCAAAGAGGATGACGCTCAGGACGGAACCCTGAGGCGCACCATTTTCCTGAATAAAGGTGTCCGACAAAGCAGAACCCACACACACCTTGAAAACTCGGTCTTGTAAAAATGCTCGAAGAAAACAGGCCCCACGTGTAAAGAGTATGGAGGATGCCAGTCCTCCAGCAGGTGTCGTAGGCCTTCTCCAAATCGAAAAACACGGCCACAGTCTGGGCTTGCCGCAAAAAATCATTCATGACATGGGTGGACAAAGTAACGAGATGGTCAGCTGCAGAATCCCGCGCTCGAAATCCCCACTGTGCATTCGTGAGAAAATGGCGAGATTCAGGCCACCACATCAGCTGGGCATGAATCATATGTTCCATCACCTTGCAAACGCAGCTGGTAAGAGAGATGGGGCGGTAGCTGGAAGGAAAGTTTTTGTCCTTACCAAGCTTAGGTATGGGTATGACTGTGGCTTCGTGCCAGCGTCCAGAAAATGTGCCCTCAGCCCAGATGTGGTTGTATGTGTTAAGCAGACGGTTCAAATGGCTCTGAGCACTATGGGACTTAACATCTATGGTCTTCAGTCCCCTAGAACTTAGAACTACTTAAACCTAACTAACCTAAGGACATCACACAACACCCAGCCATCACGAGGCAGAGAAAATCCCTGACCCCGCCGGGAATGTTAAGCAGAAAGTGTTTGCCCGCAAGAGAGAGGTCCTGCAACATCTGAATGTGGATAGTGTCTGGCCCTGGGGCAGAGGACTGGAATGAACTGAGAGCATGATCTAGCTCCCTCATAGTGAAGGCAGCATTGTAGCACTCACAATTCGGAGAAGAAAAGGGTATCGTCCGAGCCTCCTCCTCTCGTTTCCTACGGATAAAGGCGGGGTGATAGTGGGAAGAGCTCTAAACTTCCGCAAAATCGCGGCCCAAGGTGTTGCAGATAGCAACAAGATCCACAATGACAGCAGCACCTACTGTCAGGCCGGAAACGGGGGAATGGATCTTGGGTCCAGAGAGCCATCTGAGGTTAGCCCACACAACAGCGGAAGGTGTTGAACTGTTAAAAGAACTAGTGATCGAAATCCAACTACCTCTACTGCTATCCCGAAGAACTCGGCGACACTTTGCACGTATCTGTTTATAATGAATGCAGTTTTCCAGTGCAGGGTGGCGGTTAAGAACGCGGAGAGCACATCTCAGTGCACGAATTGCATCGCGGCCCATCTCAGTCCACCAGGGGCTGGGGACAAGACATGGTAAAGTGGAAGTACGAGGAATGGAAAGTTCTGCAGCAGTAAGGATAACGTTTGTGAGGTAGTCCACCTGGTCATCACGACTGAGGAAATCTTGTCCTGCAAAGATCGCCATGGAGGAGTAAAGCTGCCAGTCAACCTGAGTAAGCTGTCATTTGAGCATACATCTGGATGAGGTAGGAGTCAGCAGACAGAGAGCACACGGGAAATGGTCGCTCAAGTAGGCGTCAGAAAGAACGGACCACTCAAGATGGCTAGGCAGTGCAAAAGGATAGGTCCAAATGGGAATAGGGGTGCGAGGAGTCCGAAAGGAATGTGGGTGCACCAGTGTTAAGGCAGAAGAGGTTGAGTTGGTTATGAATGTCAGCCAAGAGGGCACCATTCTGGCAGGTCCTGGGAGAACCCCAAAGGAGACGATGTGCATTAAAGTCACCGAGTAACAGAAACGGTGGAGGTAGCGACCCAATAAGCTGAAGGAAGACAGCCCTGGTGACATCGAAGGATGGAGGTACATAAATGGTACAGAGGGAGAAAGTCAGGTGGGGAAGGAAGAGGCAAACGGCATCAGCTTGAAGACGGGTAGTTAGAGAGATGGATTGACTATGAAGGTCATCCCGTATAAGTAGCATGACGCCCCCATGAGATGGGATGCCAATCTCAGATGGAAGGTCAAAACTAATCGGTAAGTAATGTGGAGGGTCAAAGTGGTCTTGAGGGCGCAATTTCGTTTCATGAAGGCAAAGTACAAGGGGATGCTGCAATGTGAGAAGGAGCCGCAAATCCTCTTTGTGGGACTGGAGGTCGCGAACGTTCCATTGCAGGACAGTCATGAGGAGGAAGAGATGTAGGGTTGTCAGCTCAGTGTCTTCCAAGGGACAGCCGCTGGAGAGTCGCTACTACAGGGCACAGAAGTAGGAGGATCCTGCTCCATGAGGTCCACACAAGCATCAGTGTGCTTGTGCGGGCGGGCGGTGGAGTCCAACGCCGAAAAACGGTTGGTGGTGGGCATTGACGAGACAGAGGCCAGCCGGGCTAAGCAACCACATGGCGACACCATCGAGCAGGATCTTTGAGTTGGTGAAGGGGAAGACCATTTGTCTTTAGCGGACTTCTTCGAGCCCTTCCAGGTAGGTGACTTGGGTGGTGTTTGGCTGGAGGGATGGAGGAAGTCTTCTTGGGAGTACTCCTTCTGGCCTTTTCTGCCTGCTGGTTGTGTAGTGGGCAGCTCCACCCCTCTAGCCGAGAGTTTGACAGTTTGTTGCACATCGGGATGGGGGGATGGTGATGCTAACTTGACACTGGGTGACTTCACAACCTTGAGCCACATTTGAGGTCGCATGTCTGTGTAGCCATGTCCTTCATGGATCGAGGGGCAACAAGAACAGAATATAAGTGCCAGACGGGAGAACAAAGGATTTGCGACTAGCCAGTAACTCGCGAGCTACTGGGTAAGGCACTTTTTCCTTTACATAAATCTTTTGAGCAGCCCGCTCATCTAGATACATGGGACAATCCTGGGAGGAGGCGGCATGGCTGCCATTGCAGTTGAGACAGCAGGGAGAAGGTGGACATTCGCCCTTCTATGCATCCCTGCCACAGGTTACGCATTTGGCTGGGTGTCGATAAGAGGTTCTAGTGTGATTGAACCGATAATACTGCTAACAGCACATCGGATTCGGAATGTACGGCTGGACTGTGATGAGTTCTTAGCCTGCTTCAATCTTGGACAGCAACACCACCCTGTCAAAGGTGAGGAAAAGAGTGCGGGTGGGCACCAAGGAGGAATCGACCTTTTTCATTACACGATGAACGGCAATGACATGCTGATCAAAGAGGTATTTTAGCCTCGGTTACACCACCAAGCAGCCTGGTGTAAATTACATCACAGGAAGAATTCAAAGTTCTATGTACCTCGACACAAACAGGGTAGCCGTGGAGAAGTGAGGCAGCAAGGAGTTGTGCTTGAGCATCAGAAGCCATCTCCAAAAGCAAGGTGCCATTCCGAAAACGAGAGCAGGATTTCACAGGGACAGCAATTGCATCAACACCTTGGTGAAGGACTGACCATCTTTATTACATCATACCAAAAGGAACTGCAGTGCAGCGGGAAGAGTCTTCGAATCAGTAGCCTCATTACATTTATGTTTCGTCAACGTCAATGGAGAGGAGGAGTGACTCATCATGAGGAAATCCCCATGATTGCCAGTATCTCCGATGGCACGCTCCTTCCAACTGAGGCCCCCCTACACAAGGGGGCGTACGAAGCTTAGGTGATTGTTCACATCTCAGGTCACACCTCCCGAACACCTGACAGAGGGGCCAATGGGCAATCTGGGAATGTCACCCCTCCCTGGGCCTGGCCTGTACCAGGGGGTATGTGTAAACCCTACCTGTCGACTCAGGGCTGGGAAATACGCGTTACCCAGTCACCTTTTACGCATCAAATGCGTGGGCTGGGCTTCAGGAGCGCACAGGGAGGAAAAGAAAAAAAGAGGATCCTCAAACGCCGAAGCAGGGGAACGAGAGGAGAAGGAAAACAAAGAAAGGAGAAAGTGCTGCAAAGGCTGGGGCCCATGGTAGTCAAGCACGAACCTGCCAGAGAGTGACGAGCCCCCTGGGGGTTCCATACATGTCGATTGCATTAACTTAGAAGCTTCTATTTCATACAAAACAAAGAGCCTGGATACCTTAGTACATGACATCAATTTCCACTCGATACCATTAACCATTCCCTAGAGAAAGGCGAGCAATATGATGATCTTGTAACGCAGTGAGTTATTACAAGACAACATTCACTGCAGCAAGGCACGCAGCCATCTTGTATGGTGGCTGCAGGATGGCTACGGTTTTTTCACTCTGCTCACAACAGAGCTGACGCTGCCTGCCGTGAGAACTGCATAGCATAACATTCAGTCTATACCATGGGCGGGCAAACGTTGCACGCGGCTCTTGAGCGCAGAGCGCTGCACGTGTGCTGCTCGCGTGCAACCGTCGAATGGGGACAGTTGGCGACAGCCGGCAGGTTCAGGCAGTGTAGTGCCAGGCTAAGCCGCGGACGTTGATGCGAAGCGACCACTACGTAGTGAACGTTGTATTTCAATAACCGGAAAATGCATAGTGAATCAAGGAAACGGAGACGTGGAGATTTGCTATATTTTAAAAAGGAATGGGAGAATCATTTTTTCTTCGTGCAAAAACGTGAAAATTCGAAATGTTTAATATGTGGCAGTATTCTCGCTGGTCAGCGGAAGTTTAGTATTGAAGGCCATTATAATAAATTTGACAAGGGCGAGAACAATTTATCGTCGGATTCTGAGCGGATGGGGAAATTGGCTGAGCTTAAGAATAGCGATCTGACGATACTAGATGCATCTGTCCTAGTTGCCGTTGTCACGAGAGATCAGCGACTTTCTCTCGTCATGTCTCTCATCTAACTAATTTTACATTTTATGGAGCACTGTTTTCAATTTTTCAGGACGACAACAATAATATCCCAGCATTACGTGCAAGCTATAAAATTGCGCTTAATATAGTGAGAGCTGTAAAACCATTTGCTGAATTAATAAACTTCGGTTAAGAGCAAACATAAGTGATGAAAATTTACGTAACTGTTTGCGTTTGTCTGTATGCAGAAATTTTGTTCCAGATATTAAACGTATTGTAAACTCCACCTGTGATAATTAAATAAAACGTATCGTAGTTAATAGGTACTCTTTCAAACCATGATTTATTTCAAGCGCTCCTACTAACCTTATTCCATCATTCAATAAAGCAAGCTAGAAAAACAAAACGCATTACAGAGGAAGGAGTGGAAGAAGGTATGGTGGGGAGGGGAGATAAGCGGGTGGCCAGCTTGCCCCCGTGTGCACGCAGAATACCTGTTAACTGCACGCGTGCAAGTGCACCGCACACGTGCAGGATTCCTGCCCGCCCCTGGTCTATACGAAGATGCATACCCTCTACAAATCTAAATAATCCATATTAGTTATTATCCGATTTTGTTCGAATTTGGTACACAGCCATTTGTTATTAATGGAATTATGCCGTCAAAATTCCAGAATTTTATTTATTATAGTTCCAGAGATAATGAGAATTAGCTAAAAGTCTTAAAACCTACGCTTGTTTTTTGGTTGGGTTGTTTCAGGGAAGAGCCCAAACAGCGAGGTCATTGGTCTCACTGGATTAGGGAAGGATGTCGGCCGTGCCCTTTCAAAGGAACCATCACAGCATTTGCCTGGAGCGATTTAGGGAAATCATGGAAAACCTAAATCAGGATGGCCAGATGTGGGATTGAACCGTCGTCCTTCCGAATGCGAGTCCAGTGTGCTAACCACTGTGCCACCTTGCTCAATGCTTGTTTTTTAAAATCAAGTTAGGAACAATAATAGATTGACTTTCATTATCATTTGAAGCCATTAAAAAGTTCTCAGTGCATAAAAATGAATTAATTAGGATTTTCTTTTTATAACTTTAGTCACTTTGCATTATGTAATCCAAAAATGGGTCAAAATTATTATTTGATTATATTTTGTTGTGTGAGTGCGTGAGAATGATTGAGAGAGTGTGTGTGTGGGACATACATTAAAATTTAATATTTCATTTTACGTAAAACCTTGTACAAAAGAACCATGAGAAAGTTAAGTTGCAACCATGATTCAGGTGACGTTTGTTTGTGTGAGCACGCTTATGTATGAAAGCAGCCGAACGGAAGTTAGAAGCGGAATAAGTGTATTTATCTATTTGAAGAATATTTCGCACTTTGCTTAGTTTGATTAAACGTAATACAAGAAATTGAAGTTTTGCTGACATTAATTACTATCAAATTAGTGATTGCATAAGGCAAGATTTGCCGCGAGAGTGATCAGAAAGGAACGTTCTATTTGGTCGTTTAGGCCGGTATTACACTATCAAATTTCTTTGTCAAAGATTTGATCAAAGATGTGATCCAATATTCCGTCCAATATATTTGACAAAGATCTTTGACGTAGCGCTGCAAGGGGTATTACACTGTCATCAAATTTTTCGTCAAAGTTCAAGATGGCTGACAACAACTTGTTATTAACCGCAGCAGTTCTACGTACTCCAATTGTATTGTGTGCACATGCGGAAAAGAAGTGGGGGGAAAAATGGAACCATACACACGAAGTTGACAGCCTTAAAAGTCCTGGGATTACAACTTGATAATAAATTCAGTTGGGAGGAGCACACCACAGAACTGCAGAAACGCCTTAACAAATCTGTATTTGCAATTCGAGTGTTAGCAGACATAGGCAACATAAAAATGAAAAAGCTTGCATACTTTCATTCCATAATGTCATATGGGATATTATTTTGGGGTAAATCTTGAAGTCAAACAAAAGTTTTCAAGGTCCAAAAGCGTGTAATACGTATTATTTGTGGAGTAAATTCATGGACCTCCTGCAAAAACCCTTTTCAAAGAACTGGGTATACTTACTACTGCCTCTCAGTATATTTACTTCTTAGTAAAATTTGTCGTAAATAATATATCTCTTTTTCCAACAAACAACTCAGTTCATACATACAATACCAGGAACAAAACTGATCTGCACAAGGACTTAAAAGCACTTACTTTAGTTCAAAAAGGGGTCCACTACTCAGGAACACTCATCTTCAATAATTTGCCAGGAAACATAAAAAATTTAGTTAGAAATAAAGATCAGTTTATCAGTTTAAAAGGAGCCTGAAAGACTTATTACTGGCCAACTCCTTCTACTCCATTGGCGAAATTTTTAATAGAAACAAATGTTGTATTGTATTTATTCATACTATTAGTATTTTTATTTCAGCTTAAAAAAAATCGACATGTTCCACATCCATGAGGATCTCCTCAGCACGGATCTATGGAACAAAAAACTAATCTAATCTGGGTGAAGCCGTGGGTTTTACGACGACACGATAAAAGCATTCAACAAAACTTGTTACGTGAGCTTACAGTGGAAGACGTCAAGTCATACATCAATTACTTAAGAATGGATGAGCATACATTTCTGTATGTGCTCAATGAAGTGTATCCTCATATCACAAAGCACAATTTTCACTTAAGAACTGCTACATCTTCAGAAGACAGGCTCACTATAACACTCGGATTCCTTGCTACAGGAGAGGGTTATGTTAGGTTAGGTTAGGTTAGGTCTCCAATCTTCTTAATCTATTTTTGTATTCAGGGTGCCTCACGTTGTAAAGCGCCTCATCAGCTTCAGACATCTCTATTAATTCTGTAGTTGTCAGCACACACCAATTGTATTTACCGGCAATGGTTATAAAAACACTACAGACGACAGAACGCTGCAGCGATGCTAGCGCTCCATGTGGTAACATGTCACATTGCAGTGAACAGAAGACAAGCGATTTCTTTGATCAAATATACGGCCTCGGCCTAGATTTGATCAAATATTGGACGACATTTGTCAAAGATCCCTATTACACTATCAAATATCTTTGACAAAGATATTGGACAAAGATATTGGACAAAGAAATTTGATAGTGTAATACCGGCCTTAGTTCAACAGCCAATCAGAATTAAGCTGTTCCCGCACGAGTAGAGGAGTGGGCAGAGAGGAGAGTACCTCGAGGGAGTCACTTGCTAGCCAGCCTATGGATAACACGATGTTAGATCGATCTTTAAAAATACTCTGCAAGAAGAGGAACTAGTGAGTTAATTTCGGTTCGAACATATCGTGACTGAAGCGACTGCAGTTCCGAACATTTTAGTGAAAGTTTATTGTTTCTAAGTTAATTTAACTCGCAAACAGTTGTGGGTCTGTGACTGGTAGAACGTGAAAATTAGTCGGATTTGCTTTTCGAGTGAATATTTGTTACACAGACAGTGAACTCTCAATGATAACATATCACCGTATTAAATACAGACTTGATAGCCATTTCATGTGTTTCAATATAAATAAAAAACAGAGTTAATGCAATTTTAAACGCTTACTGCAAGTAGACTGAATTTCCCGAACGCCCGATTTTTTAATCAACTTCAGGAACTGACTTTCAACCAGAGTTACAGGGCCTCTGTGTGGTAGGTATTAGGTAGTGGCTTCATCAACGCTGCTTTATACTGCCTAGCACGTATCTGCTACCACAGAGTGAAGGGACATCGGCAAGAATCCTATCAAGGTAAGTGGACTGAATGATAGCGTAACAAAAACACAGACGACCGACCCCGACCCGCCTCAATTGGTGCATCAGCCAGGAAACGTGAAGTTCAAGTGAGTGCGAACTTTAACAGCAGCAGTGTAGCTAACCCGATAAAAGAAAGACTCGCCTGTGCTTCAATAACCTTTGACAGAAAGATAGAGGAACCATGTGATCAAGGGATAGATGATTCATAAAGGACAGCAATAGCGAAGTGGAAGATTTAGCGGCTAGAATAAACGGTGGAGAAGGCGAATGTGGACGTCGTCAACAGCTGAACATCGCGCGACATCTAGCAACAGCAGCTGGGAGCCTGCGGCAGTTGGCAGTAATGGACGGAGTGTGGACTCTGAAACTACATCTGCGGGGGCAGAGCTTGGCGAACGGATCCGCTGTAACATCTCGCCGTGCTGACGACGATGGAGAAAATCTATGTTGTATTCTACTTCATTTGGCGTGTGTGTGTGTGTGTATGTGTGTGGAAAGAAACTTGCGAATATGCCGGAAAATAATAATCCTGCTATAGTAGAAAAGGAGGTGGTGATAGATTTGGAGAAAATAATACATGCAGGGGCTGGTGAATTTAGTTTTGACGCATCACAAGCAAATGATAGTGGCTTGCCAGATTCAATGCATGCTAATTATGAGACAGACAATGAACAGAACACGGTGGAAACCAATGTCAAGTTTACACCGTTTTGTGTTCAAAGGCTTTAAAAAGGGAATCGAATGTAGAAAACTCCACACCTATTCCTATTCGAGACGAAAAAAGTGAAGCACAATCTGAGGTTAATGTTAAGTACACAACTAACAGGAACCATTGTCAATTGCTTGTGAGCAGAAAGAGAGGGTTTCCGAAATTTTAGCAAATATTTTGAAACATATGGGGGATACGAATATCAAAATGAATGGATTGGGTTCCGAAATTAAAATTTCATTAAGCTCTGATATTAACACTAAAATGAAGGAAATGGGTTCTGATACAAAGAACTATTTAAGTTCTTAGATACATGGGTTGAACACTGACATAAATGGGTTGCATACTGAAGTTGATGGATTGAAAAATGGTTCAAATGGCTCTGAGCACTATGGGACTAAACATCTGAGGTCATCAGTCCCCTAGAACTTAGAACTACTTAAACCTAACCAACCTAAGGACATCACACACATCCATGCCCGAGGCAGGATTCGAACCTGCGACCGTAGCGGTCGCGCAGTTCCAGACTGTAGCGCCTAGAACCACTCGGCCACTCCGGCCGGCAGATGATGGATTGGTTTCTGAAGTTAATCAAGAGTTTACTAGCATGTCAGTAGAAATGGAACCCATAATGGAAAACAAAACTTGTAAATTAAGAGATTCATGGAAAAACGATATGACTTTGTTTAGTGACAGTGTAAAAAGTGAAATTAGTAAAGAAAAACAAGAATGTAATAATTCTGTTGTAACAGTAAAAAGTGAATTGACATCTCAGATTAAGAAAGTTGCTGATGACAGCAAACAGTTAGGGGAACAAGTAAATGCAGATTTAAATAAAATGCAGGAACAAGTAAATAAAGTGAAAAACAATTTGAGGATAGTCACACAATAATGGGAAATCAAATCAACGAAGGAAAAGATGTGTGTGAGAAATTTGGTCTGCACTGGCTACTAAATTTACTAAGCTGAAACTAACATAATTTAGTACAGCTGTAGGTGAATAACTGTGCAAACATGATGGTAGACTAAAAAGAGTAGTACAAAGTGTTACTAACACTAGTGGCTATGTAATATCTAATGCTGTGGTAGAATCCTCAGAAATTGCATATGTGATACATCAACAGTTTTTGCGATTTTATCCAAGTAAAAATGTACATTCTAGAGAATTTTGGGATGATTTTGAGAACATTTTCCCAAATCATGGAATAATAAGCAAAAAATTGGACTCATTGAGTCAAATTTGATGGGTGAAGCTGGAGTGTGTGGAAACTGGGCAGTAGGTAAATGTGACAAGATGTTGTTGTTGTTGTTGTTGTTGTCTTCAGTCCAGAGACTGGTTTGATGCAGCTCTCCATGCTACTCTATCCTGTGCAAGCTTCTTCATCTCCCAGTACTTACTGCAACCTACATCCTTCTGAATCTGCTTAGTGTATTTATCTCTTGGTCTCCCTCTACGATTTTTACCCTCCACGCTGCCCTCCAATGCTAAATTTGTGATCCCTTGATGCCTCAGAACATGTCCTACCAACCGGTCCCTTCTTCTTGACAAGTTGTGCCACAAACTCCTCTTCTCCCCAATTCTATTCAATACCTCCTCATTAGTTATGTGATCTACCCATCTAATCTTCAGCATTCTTCTGTAGCACCACAAGATAGAGGATTTTAAACAGGCATTTTTTGAGGAATAATGGGGCAAACAAAAGCAGATGGAAGTTTTGAACAAATTCTGAGCAGGTGAAAAATATGATCCGAAGAAAGATACTATTAAGAGTTTCGTGCAAAAATGTGTCACAACTTTGTCATATTTGAGCTCTAAAGTGGAGATGGAACAGATCATTATGAGGGTAGAGAATAAGTTGCCTTTATACTGGCATAGTAAAATAATCTCGGCACCTAGGAATGATATTAATAAATTTATTCATTATCTTGAGAAAGTAGAAAATCTTCTAAAGGAGGAGTAAGCTAGAAGGGATTATAGGTCTCCCGTTAAGCAAAATAAAAACAGAGCCAAGGCACATGTAAATAGAATAGGAGTGCAAAGATCCAGTAATATACAGAGGCAGGTATCGAGAGTACAGTAGGAACAAATGATGCAGAGCTGAGGGATACTGTTAAAATACGTGTTTTCAGGGAAGTATAGGAGATTTTTGCGCAAGAAAAGATCATAACAGTGATTCCAGGAACCACATTAATGAGGAACAGCTATTAGAAAATAACGATTCAGAACAGGATGTTAGTGTGAGTGAGCATTGCAATGCAGATGGGGAGCTTACATTGAACTGTGGAATTAGCACTATAATAGGGGAAACGCTATTAGAGGTACCTGAGGAAGAATACAGAAGCGCAGAGGAAGTTTTACTTAGATTAGAAGGAGATGTGTCTGACAGAGACGAAGAAGGAACAGCAGTGGAGGAAGCAGGGGGTTATTTTGATAATTCTGACAACACGATAGGAAGAATCCTATATTATTGTTAAAGAAGGAGACTGTTTGGAGAAGTGTTTTGTTTAACCAGTAGTTGACAGACTAATTAAAGCTGACACAGTTAAAGAGGAAGAAGACTCCGTGAATATGTGCGTAATTTCCGCAGAAGGTGTAGGATTCAATAGACGTGCAAGATTTGTTAGGCGAACCTGAGTGTGAAGTCAGAGAGAAAACTGCAGCGCAGCCTATAACAGAAATTACTATTTTTAAAGAGAAGGTTCCTTGTTTACTGGATAGTGGTTCTGATTTATGTGCAGTGTCACAGGGTTTTGTGAATACTCTCCCTACTAGTAACGATGTGGTCATAATGCCTGTGAACGGCATAAATATAATTGTAGCCACAGGGAAAAGTAAGAAAGTAGTTAAACATGAAGTTATGCTACCTGTCAGGATTGGTGATGTACAATTGGACCAGAATTTTCTGATAATAAATGGCTTAAGCGTGGAAATGCTGGTGAGAGCAGATTTCTTACAAAAGTACGAACGAAAAGTGGGTTTTGGACGTAATGAAGCGGTCATTGTGGTGCAGGGAAGAACAGTAGCTATTTCTTTTATTGGTAAAAGGCAATATGAATCCGACGAGCAACGTGACTTGCCAATACGTTACTGCAATAAGAACGAGGATATTGTGAGGTATAATTAGTATGGCAAAAGCAAGGAAGTAGATCCTACTGAGGTAGAAAACATCAGACTAAGAATTAATGAAAAAGTACAGGGATTATCGGATTTGACAAAAACACAAAAGGATGAAAGGACGACGGTTCAATCCCGCGTCCGGCCATTCTGATTTAGGTTTTCCGTGATTTCCCTAAATCGCTCCAGGCAAATGCCGGGATGGTTCCTTTGAAAGGGCACGGCCGACTTCCTTCCCCATCCTTCCCTAACCCTATGAGACCGATAACCTCGCTGTTTGGTCTCTTCCCCCAAACAACCAACCAACCAACCAACAAAAGGATGAACTAAAATTTTTATCATGCATCAGGAAGTGTTTACTGACCAGCTAGGACTAGTTCGCGATTACGAATCTTATCTAACTGCAAAAGAGGATGCACATTCCTTACGTAAGCATTTTCGCTGTTGCCGAAGTGCTGTTGCCGAAGTACAAAATGTGTATGAAATCGTATGGGACTTAACTGCTAAGGTCATCAGTCCCTAAGCTTTTACACACACACACACACACACACACACACACACACAAAAGGGAGGACTCGAATCTCCGCCGGGATCAGCCGCACACTCCATGACTGCAGCGCCTTAAACCGGCCGAAGTATATAAAGAAGCTGTGAGAGATATGATTCAGAAAATGCTTAAATGGGACATTATAAAATGGTTCAAATGGCTCTGAGCACTACGGGACTTAACTTCTGATGTCATCAGTCCCCTAGAACTTAGAACTACTTAAACCTAACTAACCTAAGGACATCACACACATCCATGCCCGAGGCAGGATTCAAACCTGCGACCATAGCGGTCGTGGGGTTCCAAACTGTAGCGCCTAGAACCGCTCGGCCACCCCGACCGGCGGGACATAGAAAGGGGAATTAGTGTGTATAACAACCCATTGGTTGTGGTGCCTAAAAAGGATGGTTCTATTAGGCTCATTTTGGACACTAGATCTTCGAACAAAATAATATTGCAAGAGAGAGATAGGCCTGAAAATATTGAAGAATTATTGCAAAAATTTAAAGGTGCCCAATTTTTACATCAATGGATGTTGAAGAGTAACTGCCCATCCCCATCCTCATGGTTGTGCGAAATGTGTTCTATCGAAGAGCTATTGGTGTCTGACTGGGAGGAGTTTAACAGCCATATTGCCTGTAAGCATACAGCTGAGGACTGCATCCATAGCCTCCTATATGTAGAATGGAAGCGAGCATTAATGCTTGAACATATGAAGACGAAGAATACGGTCCTGCAAATAAATGCTTTACATTGAGATGCATTAAAGATGCATTACACAACACATGGAAACATTTGTCTGCTGGAACTGTCTGTCATTTCTAAAACTTACATATAAGCTCCCACCCCACAAGAGACAACTGCATCCGATCCAGCAGACCAAAGAACTGGGCTAATTCACGAGTTCACCGCTAGAGGTCACTGCAATAGGTCACATGATCATGCAGTTCAGCCAATAGGAGCATGGCATCATGACAATATAGCCATGGTGTACATAAGGAGAGCCCAGTAGCTACTCAAAATCTATCGCTGTCAGTCAGTCAGCCAGCCAGGATGATGAAGCGCCAATCAGGTCAGCAGAACAGGAGGAGAAAGCAGCAGAAAATAAGATTATTATTATTATTATTATTTCTGGAGCAGCAACATATGATGCTGATGATTATTCTTCTCTCTCCGCCAGATGTATCCATAGAGTCCACGTCCAGATTGTCAGGATCAGCACATGTGTCGGCAAGATCCGACCTGTTGGCACTGGCAACCTCCACCCCATTGGGAACCACAACCATGGTGCTGGCAAGATCCAACCTGCTGGGACCAGCAAGTTCCATCTCATCAGGTCCCACACACGTGATGGCGGCAAATTCCAGCCTGTCGGGATTGGCAGGTTCCAACAGGCAGGGATCCGCACCTCAGGTATTGGTGGTTGCGGTCTCAGCCATGGAGGATCCTCTCACACAGCTTCTCAGCATGCTGGATCAGGATAATGAGACTCTATTGTCTGTGCTGCTCGATACTGTCGAGGGTGCAACATCATACTGGGCTCCATCATATGCACCATCCATTGAGCTAAGTGCAAGAGACATTCCAGCATCGGTACAAGAAGAGATGGCTAACCACTGGTGTGGTTATTGTGGACGAGAAGTTACCCAACCCCAGTGCACCGCCATCTTTAATATTAGCCTCATGCTATACCTTAACAACTAGAGGTTCAAAACGTCTTCATCTAGGGATTGAAGTTTCACAAGACAGTGACGTGTCAGCTGTGTTAGTGGTCAACAGTGCGCCAAAAAATATTAAAGTGCGTTTTTCATACTATGAGTGGGATGAACTCTGTCGCACAAAAGTTTACATTAAGAGGCATATGACTACGGAGTATGTTCCAGCCCAGTACTACCAGGGCATCTACTGTGAGTATACTATCAATGTATGATGATGCTATACTAAGAGTTAAAAGTGCTGACAGGCAGAGTACTTACATGTAGCACTCAACACTTGATACCTTGTTCAATCTGCACTCAGCGATAACAACTACAATGGAAAGACTAAATAGATGGCTCCCTCATGTTCAAGCTGTATACATTGATATCATGAACTGGCTTCACACATGTAGCATTCACATAGAAGATATAGGTCACTGTTTTAGTACCTGTATAAATGCAGTGCCAAAGTCTCGCGCTATTCGTCGAATAGTTGTGGAAAATGTTGAAATTAAATTTACTGATGGAATACCAGACTATTGCAATGCACCAATAACGTTGTGGGATATAAGAAGCAGCTATTTTTCAAATACTGAACTGCTGCTGCACCGATTACAAAAAAAGAAGCAAGTGATTTTTTTGATGGTGGTAATGCTATGTATAATTGTCAATAGTGAATAAAGAAATATATTTATCATCTCAAATTTGTGTTTATGTTACTCCTCTAGACAAAATGACCCTGCATATAATGTCACATCTGATTACGCACATTTTCTTTTTTATATAAAAGCCTATTGCACGCAAGGACCTAACACAGTAGGTATCATGGCAGGTTGGGTGAAGCACCCTCACCACAAGGACTTTGCTGTAGATGACTGGTGCTGCGACGATGAAGATCTGCAGAAGAAGACTTAGAGGAATGGAGTTTTCCTTCCTGACAGCATATGAGCTATAATTGTAGGTCCCTCCAACTGTGGCAAGACAAATGTCCTCATGGCTCTGCTAACAGACATTGATGGAGTTCTCTTCGAGCATGTCTACATATTCTCCAAAACACTATTTCAACCCAAGTATCAGCTACTGCAGAGAATATTAGATGGTGCAGATTTTGTAATGTACAGGACATTCAGAGAAAGCGAAGACATCCCTCCACCTGAAGAAGTAAAGCCAAACAGGGTCTTCATATTTTACGACGTAGCTGTTGAAAAGCAAGACCAGATCCATAGATATTTCTGCTTTGGTCATCATATGGGTGTTGACGTATTTTATCTGAGTCACACATATTCCAGGATCCCAAACCAGTTCGTCAGGGATAACGCCAACCTCATTATAGCATTCAGACATGACAATCTCAATTTAAAACACATTTATCAGGCTCATGTAGGAACTAACATGTCGTAAATGAATTTGTAAAGATATGTGAAAATTGCTGGAATCACTCACAGTGTGGGTTTCTCGCTATTGATAAAACTCGAAAATTGAATGGTGGTAGGTACACTCGGACATCCAGGAGTTTCTCCATATATAATCGTACAAAATAGGTGAATGCATCAGTATACTCTACACCATGGACAAGTTCACATGCATGTCGGGTGCTCCATCTGAGAGGTTAGGTTTACATAGACAAATTGCTCACATGTATACTGACATGAATTTTCAAACTCTTGAGGGAAGACTCAGCAAACTCGGTAAGGCTCTAAGGGAATTAAAGGACAATCAGAAAGTTTTTGCGTTTGACCAACACCAGCTAGAGAAAAGAATTAGCGCAATGAGGTGAAAATAGAAGCTGAGGTTCTTATTATTGAGCAGGAGGGGGAGGAGGATCTGGGAAAGAAGAAGAAGAAGAAGAAGAAGAAGAAGAAGAGCAAAGCACATATAAAGCCTCGCGATATACAGAGCTCAGATTAGTATGCGTCGAGACGTTCACTAAGCATAAAGTCATTCAGGTGTGTAAAGCTGTTCTAAAGAAATTACGTTTGTTGAGTATGGGGCATATGGAGCGGGAGTAAACACTAAGAGAGACATTTAAACCTGTTACCGAATCTATCAGAAAGCTAGTATCACGAGATGATGACAATGTTGAGAATGATCCAAACTTAACTAACCAGTATACGACTTGGACAGACAGAACATTCTGTGTCAGCAAGGAGAAACTGTACATGTTCGGCTCTCAATCTATAAGTTTAACTGATAGCTCAATACGGATCGGGGATAAAGAGCTTAAAATAATACCTGGCTTAAGGAAACTCATCTTCCTAAGAGCCTCAAAAAGCTTAAAATACTCTGCCAGTGATCGCAAGGCGTACGGAGAAATACTACAGTTGACTGAAGTATATAAGAATGCAGACAGAACCCTGAAAAGCCCACAAAACTCTAAATACACTAGCATTATACAACCTTTACTGACTAAGAAACCCCAAAGCATTGGTGAAGGTCTTGACATTCAACATAAACGAGTGAGCAGTCAACCCCCTCTTCCCCCCCCCCCCCCCCTCACCCCCTCGGCCCCCAGTATACATATAACGATGCTTCAGCTGCAGCAGGTAATACAGCACATTATAATGAACCAATTTCAGAACTTAGAGAAAGAGGAATCATCCAATAATAATAATAGCAAGTATGGAAAAGTAGTACAGGAGCTGCACAAACTAGCACGCAGAACATACCCTCGCAGACATGTGATCGTTAAAGGACTGGATGACTTGCAGCAGGCAGTTCTTGTGGATATGGGTCTGTCCAACGTTGAGAATAAAGGTTTCAAGTATATTTTACTGGTCATTGATACATACTCTAAATTCGCATGGGCATTACCTGTGAAAACAAAAACTGAGAGAGATGTTGCTGTGGTGTTGGAGCATTTGCTGCAAACTGGAACGAATCGATATTCAGACAACCTTCAACCGATCATGGAGGAGAGTTTTACAATCAACATTTCAAGACTGTGATGGAGCAGTACGGAATACACCACTACTCAACGTTTACCCACCTGAAAGTGAGTATTGTGGAGCATCTGAACAGAACAGTTGTTGTTGTTGTGGTCTTCAGTCCTGAGACTGGTTTGATGCAGCTCTCCATGCTACTCTATCCTGTGCAAGCTTCTTCATCTCCCAGTACCTACTGCAACCTACATCCTTCTGAATCTGCTTAGTGTATTCATCTCTTGGTCTCCCCCTACGATTTTTACCCTCCACGCTGCCCTCCAATACTAAATTGGTGATCCCTTGATGCCTCAGAACATGTCCTACCAACCGATCCCTTCTTCTGGTCAAGTTGTGCCACAAACTCCTCTTCTCCCCAATCCTATTTAGTACCTCCTCATTAGTTATGTGATCTACTCATCTAATCTTCAGCATTCTTCTGTAGCACCACATTTCGAAAGCTTCTATTCTCTTCTTGTCCAAACTATTTACCGTCCATGTTTCACTTCCATACATGGCTACACTCCATACAAATACTTTCAGAAATGACTTCCTGACACTTAAATCTATACTCGATGTTAACAAATTTCTCTTCTTCAGAAACGCTTTCCTTGCCATTGCCAGTCTACATTTTATATCCTCTCTACTTCGACCATCATCAGTTATTTTGCTCCCCAAATAGCAAAACTCCTTTACTACTTTAAGTGTCTCGTTTCCTAATCTAATACCCTCAACATCACCCGACTTAATTCGACTACATTCCATTATCCTCGTTTTGCTTTTGTTGATGTTCATCTTATATCCTCCCTTCAAGACACCATCCATTCCGTTCAACTGCTCTTCCAAGTCCTTTGCTGTCTCTGACAGAATTACAATGTCATCGGCAAACCTCAAAGTTTTTATTTCTTCTCCATGGATTTTAATACCTACTCCGAATTTTTCTTTTGTTTCCTTTACTGCTTGCTCAATATACAGATTGAATAACATCGGGGAGAGGCTACAACCCTGTCTTACTCCCTTCCCAACCACTGCTTCCCTTTCATGTCCCTCGACTCTTATAGCTGCCATCTGGTTTCTGTACAAATTGTAAATAGCCTTTCGCTCCCTGTATTTTACCCCTTCCACCTTTAGAATTTGAAAGAGAGTATTCCAGTTAACATTGTCAAAAGCTTTCTCTAAGTCTACAAATGCTAGAAACGTAGGTTTGCCTTTCCTTAATCTTTCTTCTAAGATAAGTCGTAAGGTCAGTATTGCCTCACGTGTTCCAGTATTTCTACGGAATCCAAACTGATCTTCCCCGAGGTCGGCTTCTACTAGTTTTTCCATTCGTCTGTAAAGAATTCGCGTTAGTATTTTGCAGCCGTGGCTTATTAAACTGATAGTTCGGTAATTTTCACATCTGTCAACACCTGCTTTCTTTGGGATTGGAATTATTATATTCTTCTTGAAGTCTGAGAGTATTTCGCCTGTTTCATACATCTTGCTCACCAGATGGTAGAGTTTTGTCAGGACTGGCTCTCCCAAGGCCGCCAGTAGTTCTAATGGAATGTTGTCTACTCCGGGGGCCTTGTTTCGATTCAGGTCTTTCAGTGCTCTGTCAAACTCTTCGCGCAGTATCGTATCTCCCATTTCATCTTCATCTACATCCTCTTCCATCATCATTTAATCATACAGTAAAGCTGCATGCCCTCGGGAAAAATTACGGCTGTCGTTTCCCCTTGCTTTCAGCCGTTCGCAGTACCAACACAGCAAGGCCGTTTTGGTTATTGTTACAAGGCCAGATCAGTCAATCATCCAGACTGTTGCCCTTGCAACTACTGAAAAGGCTGCTGCCCCTCTTCAGGAACCACATGTTTGTCTGGCCTCTCAACAGATAGCCCTCCATTGTGGTTGTACCTACGGTACGGCTATCTGTATCGCTGAGGCACGCAAGCCTCCCCACCAATGGCAAGGTCCATGGTTCATGGGGGGGAACAGAACAGTAAAAGCTCAAATGTGGAAGTGATTTAATCTTCGTGGGTCGTACAAGTGGACGGATATCCTGCTGCAGATAATAACACGGTATAATCGAACCAAACATAGAACAATAGAAATGAGATCGATCTATGTTCGTGACAATTCACTCAAGGAGCCGGTATATTTCCGCATTAAAATTCTGGATCCACGCAAGAAAAGGTTTAATGTAGGTGACTTAGTATGTATTTCAAAGCACAAGACTGCATTTGAGAAATCCTATTTACTAACCTGGTCAGCTGAAAAATTCTCAGTATCCAATGTGCAGAGATCGAATCCCCGAACATATATCTGAAAGGATAGCAAGGGTGAAGAAATTGCAGGATGCTTTTACATAGAGGAATTGCAGAAGAGCTCTGTACCAGATGTATTCCTCATCGAACGTGTAATAAGACGTTGTGGGAATAGAGCGCTAGTTAAATAGCTGGGATTTCCTTCATCAGAAAACATCTTGACTGCACATTTAAGAAAACTGATGGCGCCGCAGTTAACACTCTCTAAGCTGACACGTAATTCTCCAGCATTCCTGTTTCAAGAGATGGAATAGAAATCGACCGCACACGTAATATCGAGCTAGCATCAACACTTGAGACTTACATTTCACCCTCAACCTCCAATTCGAACAGCTTGTAAAATTCGGGGTGGTTCATAGACGCGCCAGATGTCGGATACATTCTATTTACTGCTTGCATGCCTCTAAAAATGCTTATGTTTTACTCTGAGGACATACAACGAATTATTATGAACGCCAAACAGGAACTTATTTTGGTACGGAGTGCAAGTGATGCTAATTCGTACACTCAAACAGAGGCAGAGGACGTGGGAATCACGATTAATAGTGTAGTATGGAAAATGCCCCACATCAGTGTTGCTGATGAGGAATACTTGAAATTTTTAAAAGTTCTGAATGCCGGCACTTATCTGCCTCCAACTTTCCGATCTTGGGAGCTTTTGAATACCCTGCTTTACCTACAGCATCAACACATACGTGGGCTATTAAAACATCAGTTCAATTGGAGGCACCTCGATTCATCACACTTGCATTACAAACTCAAAGGCGAGGGACTGTATCAAAAGACTCGAGTGAACTTGATCACTGCAAGCTAACTAACGCCAGAGTGTACTTGAATTTAGAATACTATTGATGCGAGAATTTACATCTACCATGGGACAGCAATGTCGACGTTCTCCATGGTGTAAGGACCGTAGCTGATGTTCAAGGGTTGTATTACAACGAACGCAAGCGAGTCATAATTAAAGACTGTGCAATAATAGCCTTCACACAAAGTGATGGAATAATAGAAACATTCGCAGCAAGCGTTGCATCGCCGAAACCTTTCAAGGATGTGAAGTGCGTTAAAACAAGGAAAAGTGCAAAGTGGCTAACACGTTTCTTTCATGTACTCCACTGGGACGATCCTGGTATACCTTATAAAGAAATGATGACATCACTTTGAATGTTCGATCATACTGAGATCATCATCTATGTCAAAGGCAAGGAGAAGATTGCAAGGATGCAGCAAATATTCAAGTTTGCATCTATTCAAGACCTTCAATTCTACGGGTGACCTGCTATCCATAAGCTCAAGAAGAAGAAGATGTGTGAAAATAGTGTTGTGTCTGCTCATGAAAATGTAAAATTACTTTTAAGTTGGATTAATGAAAATAAATGAATTTTTTTACCTCACATTCTGTCTTTTTCTTTATTTCTGTCTAGCTCCTACTTAGATAGCACATTGCTTTGCACAGATCCTTTGTCTGTGGCTTTGTTCAAGCATAGGAGATATAATTTCAGCCATGTTTGGTACATATCTTTGGAAGCAGCCGTGATCATGCTCTGCCTGTTCTCAAAAACCAATACATGCAGCACATTAAGCGAAATCCCATGTAATCATTACATATATTTTGTTATCTTCTGTCTTAAACTTCACCTCCTTAATAGCGCTCATCTTCAGCAAAACTAATGTTATTTGAGGCATGCGTGGCCTTTATATACATAATGCAATGGGGGATAGGGTTTTCTTGTACGCCGTGCGGGATTAGCCAAACGGTCTGAGGCGCTTCAGTCATGGACTGTGCGGCTGGTCCCGGCGGAGGTTCGAGTCCTCCCTCGGGCATGGGTGTGTGTGTTTGTCCTTAGGATAATTTAGGTTAAGTAGTGTGTAAGCTTAGAGACTGAAAACCTTAGCAGTTAAGTCCCATAAGATTTCACAGACATTTGAACATTTTTGGTTTTCTTGTAAATAACAACAACAAAGATGCATGATGAATAAGTTTTTACTTGGTTTATTCAGTTCACACAAATGCAATATATTTCTTGAAGTAAAATGTAGTTTTCCAATGCAAAAATACTTTTAACTTAGACGCTACAACATTAACACTGGTAGGACTTCTTTTATATAAATCTATGCACAAAACTAACGTGGAGATACTTTCTTTACTACTACTACAGCTAAGTTCCACAGCCCTAGTAGCATAGCTTTTACAATAATTCTGAAGGACTGTGCACGCTTAGAATATAATATCAACAGTTCAGTTTTTTAGAATAAAAATTCTGATGGGCTGTGAGCTATATATACACTTAAGAACTATTCTGACTTGGATGGCTAGTGGCAGGTGAAAAACTCAAAATCTTTTCTATTCACAACATGCACATGGTGCGTATATAGGCTAGACATACGTTGTGTATGAACAAATATATAATTTTTTTCCATTTTTTGCTTTTTTAATTTTTTTGTTTATGATTATTCTTTCTTTCACACACTAAGTGTGCATATATATAATGGGCAATCCATTCGCCTTATCCTTCAAAAGACCAATAACCTTCTTGCTCTGTGGAATAATACCATAAGGATTATCAGCTGTGTATGAGGACATGTCGAATTCATTACCATGGCACCTCATTACTTCATATGGATCACAGTTCTTCACCCAATAGATGAAGTTATCTGTATCCATATAAAGTAACTTAGGATCTGCGAAATGAGTTTTCACAAACTCATAATGAAAGTGGTGCATGTGGAGTTTGGATAGGTCTACTATACACATCCCCACATAAATAGGTTTTGTAAACTCTACTGCAATCTTCGCCATCTCCACAGCAACAAAGTTCTTATCGAATATGGTGACCCACTTAGAATTTGGTGTGGCAATGCATTTTCTTACGCCATAACGCCCATCCCATTCGGTTCTAATCAAAATTTCACGTCATTCCCTCAAATTCTCCATTGTTTTACCAAAAACTGAATTCTTCATTTATTTATAAAAATCTTTTTCAAAGTCACACATCACAGAAGCTCTCCGTCTCGTATCCAAATCAATATACTCCTTCAACTAGGGGGACTGCCTGAAGGAGATAGGCCAGGTGATTCTAACCAGCTCTATACCCAGGCTGAGACTCTGCTGGAGATTACGATAATGACTGATGTATCTTCACTTATCCCCCAGCATTGTAATAGGTTTGGCGTGGAGCCTCCTCGAGGAACTAGTTGCTCTGGACACAGCAGCAAATTGGTGTGCGCATCATGCAAACTAATAGGGTACGTGTGTTCTGTCTCCACCACATGCGCTACATCAGAATCAGCTGCCATACCCCCCACCCCCCCCACCCCCCACCCCCTCACCCCTTGATTGTTCCACCTAATCCCTTGCATTCGTCTCTGGGCACCCATCGAAACTCACCAACTGGCAGTGATTGCTACATGGCATGCCTGTATAAGTTATTCATGTTCAGGTACTTGAATCAAAGGATGCGTTGAACCTGTCACTCACCTGCGGGTAATTTGCCTTTGTATGCCTATGGACACACTGGCAAAGTCCCCCACAGATCCCTCACTTCAAGAAAAGAAGCTTGTCAGCATTGGTCAATAATTCAATGCTGCACTTCGTTTTCTTGAGCATTGCATCCCAAGACAACCCAGGTGCCATGTAATAAAAGGCGGGATCCAGAGAATATGTGGTCACACATAGACTCCGGAATTTCTCGAAAACGTCCACAAGCAAGTGCACTTCTATGTCCATGTAAAGCCGTGTGTACTCTCCTAAAGAGGAAATATTGAATTACTGCCAGACATTCACAGCATGCTTATACTCCGCATCCATTATGGCATCGCCTATAAGGTTGCTGGAGAATGCAGTTATGTTGGGTAGCCTGGTTTTGTTGAGTTTCGCCATACTATCCACATACTCATACGGGAAAACCCCCTTCCTACTCACAAGGTGAAACTTTCCCTTATCAGGAAATGCAGCTCGAGTGATATGCATATCCCGCCGAGGTAGAGTTTCAACGAGTTTCTGGAATGGCACCTGCATAAAACGTAGTGTATCAGGAAAGCAGAGTGTAGTTCTTGGCATCATTAATTTGGAGAGTGAAATGTATTTCTCAACACTGTCAGGTAGAACACTGTCATGATTTTTCTCCCAACCGAATCAGCCAAGTGCTCAACTAGAAAGTGAATGTCATACCCACTTAAACTGTGGAAGAAAACGGGTATGTGTCTAGGTAGCTGCTACTTCAAACTGCACGCGTTGTGAGCTGCACCACAGAATTTCCCCGTAAGATGACAGTGGTCCCTACAAGGAGTTTCCGCTTTTCTGTCTAACAGTAGCCTGCAAATATGACAATCAGTCACGTTATTATACAAATCTTCATTCTCCTCCGATTTGATCATGAGATCAACATCCCATGAAAATTTTTCGAGCTCAGTGAGCAGCCAAACCGCAGGATTATCCCTGACATAAGATTTGTAGAAGTTAAGACTGGAATCATAGGACAATACAATTCCTGGGTGTTATACATAGTATGTAGTAGGATGCTCAGGATGATCTCTGTAAATGTAATTACTCTCACAAAGCAGGATTGACCATGCAAAACAAGCCTGATTCTATTTTCGATATTAATGCATGCCCTCTTGTTATTTATATCTTTAGGGAGCTTTATATAGCTTGACCCTCATTTATGGATCATAGACATGTGTATGGATGTCCAGGTGTAGCATTCAGCTGAGTGCTTAAGCTGACCCTCTGACTTCCATCTCAGGAAACCGGGCATGTATAGCACACAAGGTGGATTTACGAAACCACTTGGCAACTGACGTGCTATGCATTATCACACCATTTCCCCCCAAAGATAATGAAGAGTGGTCTCTTCAACACCAGTCTCAACTTTGGGGGGTGAGGGGTGCGATAGTTCGATGCAAAGCACCGCACTGCATTTAATGGTGGGATACCACAGATCATTGACTGCCTTGAGGAGCTCCGTTTCCACAATAGGAAGGCACACTGTTAGAAAACCAACAGGGCTGTAGTATCCCCAGCTGGGTTCTCGATCCTGGTGAATGACCTGATGTCCTCCACTAAAAGGACAGCAGAGGGAACTGCCACCAACTATGGGTTCACCATCATTACTACTACTACTACTACTACTACTACTACTACTAGGTTGAGTTGTCCACCCAATTGATGACTGAGCTGGCATGACACACTTACAGTGGCATTTTACCTGCTGGTGGTGGTGGGTGGGTGGAGCCAGGGATGAGGCGCTGCTGTCCAGCCAGTGGGAACAGCCGGGCCTAGCTGCAGGCAGGGCATAGTGAATAACACTGGGCCAAGGCTGTGGGCTCACCCCTGAATTGGCCAGTTCACCACCAACTTCTGAGGCATCGGCAGTCATCTGTTGCCGCTTCCCAGCTCCACGGGCGACCAAGGGTGGGGCGGCAGAATGAGAATGGTGACCCAGCAATGGCTGACTCCATCCGGGTGGGTTGAACCTCGGCCAGTAGCTTCGTATTGATGGGCGTGACACACGGCTTTGTTCATCTACTGGAGCTCTAATGACAGTGCGCCACGCCCCAACACCTGCCACACATGCTACGGTCATCTGAGGCTTCACCCCATTGAAAACAAATAATAAGCATCATGTTATAGAGCTAGTTTAAATATATTGGAAGTATGAATGATAATAATAATAATAATAAGAAGAAGAAGAAGAATATGAATAATAATAATAGTCACCTTGTTCGTTCCCATACCACGGCTCACTCACAGCAGCAAACCCTTCGTCGTGAATTTCGGGATCAAAGTCCCCATCCACCACAAACTGTGCATCAATAAATGCCTCACACTAAAATTGCACAATTAAACAATCTAGCCGATCCAATTCACCTGCATTAAAAATAAAGAGAGAGAGATTAGAATTAGAGAAAATATTTGTGCACAAAAATGTATTTACATCTTCATGGAATCGAATCTTAAGCAGGAGTGCTGGCTCCTCCTTCTGGCCAAGAACACCATGGTCTAAATTAGAGGGCTGCACCGTCCCCTCTCTCAATCATCTACAACATCAACAATGAAATATACGTTATTATACGGTATTATCGCACACTCGAGATATTACAAAAACACAAAACAAGTTTCATACTCACGTTTTTCAGCTGATGGTGTTGGAATCCCCCTTCCCAGCACATCATCCAGCGCGTCCAGCACCTTAGCGAGGAATGCTGAAATGAGGAGAAAACAAATTCAGTTTCGTACTTGCAAATAGCAGTTCTGTATTCCTAACAGGGTTTCACATACTAAGTAACACTCATACAAAAGTAATAACTTACATGGGACCTCGTTCATGGGAGGGCGCTTCTCCTCACCGCTGCAGTTGGCTGAAGATCTCTTCATGACAGATGGACTGGCTGGCTGTATCGGAATCAGGGGGGTACACAAGGATGCTGGGGTTTAAATAGGATGCCTAGCCTCCTCCCATGTCACCAAGACGTTAACCAATGGGTGTTGAGTTTCTTGGGGTGAGCTCATTAGCATCCCTGGCGACTGGAACCTGAACTAGCCAGTTGCGTCCAAAACCTCGAATAGACCTGAGTCTCTGATAATTTATGGCTTTACAGTGATATAATTCATACTATGAGTAAGGATACTATTTTGAATACACGCTGGATGATACTGAATTCAGCCTCTGCATCTGGAGTCATTGTGTGTATTCGATTAATTAACCACACCGTATTATGAGCTCAGTGCATTCAGCAGATATTTCAGCTGTGGAGAATTCAATTAGAGCTCGGAACACTTTAGAAATATTCTGGAAAAGAGCTGGATGAAGGAAGGGAGTATTTTTTGCAACGTTACAGGATGCAAGAAATTTTTCAACACTTATCATACAGCTGATGAGATATTGCATCTTCCACAAAGTCTGCAAGCTTCGTGATTTTCCACGGTGAATGTTATACACGAGAAATTCTACATTGCTGTTATTAACACTAGCTTTGACTGTTTTACTTAGTGTTTCTTACATTTAGCTTAGCTTCGTAAACGCTGAAGCAAATGATTCACATAGTCTTCAGATGATAAAACGGAGAATTTTACTATATAGGAAAGGTGTACAGTAGAAAAGATGAAATTTAAAGTAGCGCTATCGGTGGAATCGACAGCCTATATGACTGCTCAAAGTTTAGTAAATTATTGTACTATGATGCCAGAAAATTTTTACGTCGACTTTCTCAAAATGTATGGTTATAACTAAATGTGAACACGTTTGAACTAAAGTGTTGCATGTTTTGAACTCTTCAGAGCTGAAGTTAAGCACAGAATAGAAGCTTCTAACCAAATAAAATCGAGAAGCACGACATGCTACGGCTCAGATTTTGGTTACCGAACGCTCACTTATTGATCGTTTTAGATGGCATGGAGTTGACCTACAACCGAAATATTTAACAGGAGACGAGGTGCGGCAGCAACATTACACGAGAAATCAAGAAAAAATGATGCAAGAAGTTCGAAAGTCTGAGAAAAATAGGGGTAAGCTGTAGGGATAGACAGTAGAGTGGGTGACCAAAAACGAAGTGCTCGGTTTAAAGAGGGTGTACTACAGGGATGTACACTTTCATCCCTACTGTTCAATGTATACATTGAAGAAGCTATGATGGAAATATAATAAAGGTTCAGGAGTGGGATTAAAATTCAAGGTTAAAGGATATCAATGATACGATTTGCTGACAACATTCCTATCCTGAGTGAAAGTGAAGAAGAATTACATGATTTGCTGAAAAGAATGAACGGTCTAATGAGTACAGAATATAGATTATGAGTAAACTGAACAAAGACAAAAGTAATGAAAAGTAGCAGAAATGAGAACAGTGAGAAACTCAACATCAGGATTGATGGTCATGGGACAGATCGAGCAAGGAGGACATCAAAAGCAGACTAGCATGGGGGAAAGGTCATTCCTGACCAAAAGAAGTCTACTAGTATCAAACATAGGCCTTAATTTAAGGCAGAAATTTCTAAGAATGTACATTTGGAGCACATCATTGTATGGTAGCGAGACATGGACTGTGGGAAAACTGGAACAGAAGAGAATTGAAGCATTTGAGATGTGCTGCTACAAATGAATGTTGAAATTTTTGTGGACTGATAACACAAGGAATGAGGAGGTTTTCTGTGCTATTGGAGAGGAAAGTAATATGTGGGAAACACTGACAAGGAGAAGGGACAGAATGATAGGACATCTGTTAAGACATCAGGGAATGACTTCCACAGTTCTAGAGGGAGCTGTATACAGCGAAACTGTAGAGGAAGAAAGAGATTGGAATACATCCAGCAAACAATTGAGGGCATAGGTTGCACGTGCTACTCTGAGATGAAGAGGTTGGCACAGGAGTGAAATTTGTGGTGGGTCACATCAAACCAGTCAGAAGACTGATGACACAAAAAAAAAGGCAGACGGTGATGATACTGTAGGTGTATTCACATACGATGAAAGAGCTACAGGGTTGGGTTGATGCAGAGAGACAGATGGTACATTGTAGTAGGGTGGAGATGGTCAACAAAGCTGGTAAGACAGTGCAGTACCAGTTGGAGTTCCTCCTCAGCTTTTGTTAATTCTGCAGTGGATGACATCATTTTTGTGTTACAGAGGATGTTCATCAAAAGTGAGTTTAAATACAGCTGCTGTAGTTTCTGAATATGATCAGTGGTTTGAAGGCAGTCATGAAGACACCAGTGGCCACCAGGTGTTCTGCTGTATACAGAAGCTATAAAGTGGGCAGCTCCGTTGTGCTGGGCTGCTGAGGGGGCATGGACATCGTGTCTGACAGTGTGGTCACTAGCAGGGTGAGTCAATATGCTGCTCTACAGATCAGTAATGAAACAAAAGTTTCAAAGGAAGTCTGCACTGAGTACTGGCTCAGTAACATCTGCTAATACAAATGTTATCAAAACCCAGGTCCAGCATGCACGTTTGAGAGCCATAGACCCGGATTAATAAGTCATTGCTTGATGAAGCTGGAGGGTTGAGTAAGCATGCATTGAGGATGGAGAAGAGGTCAGTGAAGTACTGATTTCCAAGCCTGAGTCAACCAGTCGGCCACCGATGGAGTCAATAATGAAGAGCCTATTGTCATGATGAGGACGGGGCAGAAGACGGCCACCACGATCATTGTGAGAGTCTAGTCAGCTTATATACCCCACACAATTTGGTGAGCCTCCTGTGAACCATCTGTGGAGTGTGGGAAGTCATATGGCAGATGACAGTTGCAGACACAGTCACCAAATCATGTTGTACCAGAAGAAGCAGTTCTGTGCGGGCACAGGCGTGATGGGCACGTGGGTGGGGGTTAGTTGTGGTGGCACAAAGGTCATTGCACCAGCTGGCAGTGGTGATGTCAAGGTCAGCATAGGATGGGTGAGATTGGCTCGGTTTGTGGTACGGGGGAGATCAGTTGTGCTCTCACTGTGGTTGTAAGTCATGTCTGACACCATTGTTATCTGCACTATTAATGACACCCTGTCAATATTCAATGGCAGAAAATACTCTATCCAGAAGTTTGAAGCATGCATCTAGTAGCTCTTTCTCATGGTAACAATGGCCAGGTGGCAGAACAAAGACCCATAATGCCCATAGCATGTGATTGAACATGAGATGCAAATCAATTTGAGTGCATAACTGACACCATAGTTGTGACAGACTCCTTTCCTTTAAATCTTCATCATAGATGATGTGATGTGCCAGCCACTGTGGCCGAGCGGTTCTAGGCACTTCAGTCTGGAACCGTGCGATTGTTACTGTCGCAGGTTCAAATCCTGCCTCGGGCATGGATGTGTGTGATGTCCTTAGGTTGGTTAGGTTTAAGTAGTTCTAAGTTCTAGGGAAATGATGACCTCAGATGTTAAGTCCCATAGTGCTCAGAGCCATTTGAACCATTTTGACATGACATAACTGATTCCCCAGTGAGTGGGTGAGTTAGCAGAGGAATGTTGTTTCACTCTACGGGTGGGTCAAGGATGATACTGCTGATAGTATCTGTGCGTTCACCCAAGGGACTAAGCAGTGTGATGTAATTCATGCTGGATGTAATGATGTCACTCAAAGCAAACATTCTTTTCACGATGATGAGCCACAGGCTTGGTTGATTGAGTCAAAAAAGTGGCAGCTTAGGATGAGTCCCCAGGTTAGAGGGGAAAAGCTGTGCAATTTGGCTCCATACAGGGTACAACTTGTACAATAGGCAGGTCAGAAGAGAGTACAGTTGGCTAATTGAGGTCTGGAGTGAATGAATTAATGCATGGCACCGAGGACAACTTTGTCAAAGCATGCAAATGCAAATGCAACTGGTGAGATTGATGCGGCACAGAAGTAGCCTAGGTGGCAAGTGGTGCAGAGTACACTGCAAAATTGCAGGATAGGTTGTCTGATGCACTCCATTGTTTAGCACCATTGTTCACTGTCGGAGCACTGTTATGAAGAATGTCATTATCACTTTGATAACTTGAGATGCATGGAGTGTGTTATCCACAACCCTGGGAATCATAGCAGGAAAACTGCTATCTGGGTGTGTGAAATATGGAACACTGTGGGGTCACCATGGCAGCATTTTAGTTACACAATAGCCGTGGATGTTCCAAAGTGAACATGGACATGGTCATCATGGGATATCAGTGAATTGTGCAACAATAGATGGGATGTGGGATGAAAAATAATATGATCCATATACATATAAGCACACTGTTTATTGTCATGGCATTTGGTACAACAGAGGTGCGTCTACACTGCTACACTTCTTCCATTTGTTACGGCCAACCTGAACAATTGATATCAGAACCATGATATGTAACCACCTTACAGGCCACTAATCTTCAATGATAAGCCTTATTTTATGGCCAGGTGCAACAGATCTTGTTGGTGAACAATCAGAAGCCAGACCATTTACCATGGTTTTCAGTCAACAGCACACTTGCCTCTGCAAACCAATGCTTTAAACCATGAGGTCCAGTCATGCTGCAAGGCACATTCCTTTGATGTCGGGTACTGCCACTTCCACATGTACTGTCACATGAACTAGCTCGTAGCTGTGCTGTGTGAAAGATGCTGTTAGTACAAGTACAACCAGCTGCCAGCAAACACTACCGCTGAGACAACTCCATGTCAATGCCATTTGCTGTTGCACTGTGCTGAGATCCTGCCAATTGCAAGTCTTGCTGCATGTCTACTGAAGCTGTTCCACTGTCTGGTGTGAGGTGGTATTTACTACTGCCACTGTTTCCTACTGCTGCTGTCATCACCTCACCATCCTGGACCCAGCTACATCATGACACACCATCATTGTCTCCAATGTCACCACCACTGTCTTCACTGTTTCGGTGAGTCTTGCTAACCACTTCCCTTTTCTTGGCAAAACATATGAATCTGTGTGGCTGGTTTTGGGTTTGGGGGGTCTGGGGGTCTGGGTTTTGGGTTTTGGGTTTTGAGTTTTGGGTTTTGGGTTTTGGGTTTGGTACTTGTTCCATAGATCATGAATACGACACTTCGTAATGATGTGGAACGTGTCGGTTAATAAAAGATGTCTGTACAAGATATTACATTACACAAAATATTGCATGACACTAAAGAAACTAAAGAAAGTGTTAAACTGTTGTCCATGTGTGTGGTTCTATTTTGTATCTCTTTTTGTGGCCCCAATCCCTTGCTATCATGTGCTGCTATGCATGTGGCTTATTGGTGCATTACACAGATTTGTTTCTTCCAAATCTTTCTAATTTTTAATGTGTATCATGTCACATTTGTTATTTCATTATAAATGCCATTGGCATGTGTTCTAGCTAGTTAACAAAACATGGCAATCAGTCTGTTGCTCAACTTTATACACACTCGATGTCTCCTAGTGCAATAACTGGTGTTCATTGCACTATATTTAGTGAAGCAAGATGTGTGCCATTTTGTAAGTGTGGTCCTATTGCTGCACCACTGCACTAGCCATCATGACTGTATTGAAGGTATTATTTTGCATTTTAATACTTTATTTGACTTACCACTACATTATATCAATTTGTGTTCATTGTCTAGGCACAATCGCCAGTTAGCTCCATCTGGACATATGCTTATTCCACAGCATAATAGTTCCACAAATGTCTCTTAATCCATAGTTTCTAAAAATGTCATTAGGTATTTTATCACAGCCATGCATGATAGGACCATACCTTAACTATCTTATCCCCTTTATTATTTTTTTTTTCTTTTGTTGATAATCTGATGATGCCCTGCAAGAGTGAAATGCATCATTAAAGCAATACTTTCACAACCAAGACTGTTTTATTCTAGAATAATCCTATGGTTGCAGTACCGGTCAACCAAGCAGAGTGGGAGGTATTTTATCTCTTGAATCATTCAATTCTGAGTCCACACTTCTTGTAACCAGGCACATACTGGGGTAGGTCTGTGAGCACTGCAGGGGGTGACCGACTAGACCCAACTGAAGAATTTTAGAATCAAGTACAGAGGCTTATAGAAAAAGAAAAAAAAAAGAAAATTAGATGAAAAAGTACACTGATTGGTGATTGCAAATGTAGATTTGTCTGCTCAGAATGAGCAATTGCATGTCCAAGCTGCCACTGTAATGTCTCATTCCAATGTAGTAAGAACACCGGCTGAAAGAAATAGAGGTGTGGACATTGGTATTCAGGCTGTTCTGGATAATACCAACCGGGAACAGGAGTATCAACAGTTTCTAACATGGAAAGCGGAGCTGGAGGAGAAATTAAAGCAGCAAACTTCTGTCTCACATAAGCACAAAGGTACACAGGTAAATTTTGAGAGAACAGCCCCACAGTGTGTGGATGAGGGGAAACAGGTATACTTTGAAGAGCCAGGCCCTGCAGACCTCTTCCTCCAGTTACTTGTACACCACCGAACAAGGCCAGTCAGACAGATAGCACAACAAGGAGTTTAGCTCCATTATTAGAATGAATTATGAATCTTGCAGTGGAGCAGAGAGAAGCAAAACAGGATTCACCACTGCTGCTCCCACTTTTCCAGCAGTTGCTTTTATCATGTCGTTCACAGGAAAATCTTGTGAAAATGTCCACTTCTTTTTAGAAAATATTTATGACATGGGTCATTTTGTGATTGGAAAGATGAATTTTTACCGTTGGTTACAAAATTGAAATTAGAGAGAGATGCTCAAATATTATTCTTTTCTGTTTAAACATTAAAAAACACAGGGAGCTTTGAAGTCTTAGTAAGAGGGTTAGTGGATAGATATGTTGCCAAGAGAAGTGCAGGCTATTATCATGATATGTTATCCACTTTGCAGCAAAACCCGTTTGAGGAATTGGAAATGTGTGAAGACCACATTTTTGTAGTATCCTGCAAAACTTCACCCATTGTACTGATGTGATTTGAAATAAAGTATTAAAGGAGGAAGCTGAGTCAAGAGCCAGAGATGTGGTTATACATGGAACTGATCTGGAAGTGGATGTTCAAGTTGAAGAGGCCTCCCCCACTTCCCTGCATTTAGCAGTGTGGGTAGCCTTTCCATGGGAAGAGGTATACTAGTTCATTTCCACCCCACGCAGAACAATG
This sequence comes from Schistocerca nitens, assembly GCF_023898315.1. Classification (NCBI taxonomy): domain Eukaryota; kingdom Metazoa; phylum Arthropoda; class Insecta; order Orthoptera; family Acrididae; genus Schistocerca; species Schistocerca nitens. The sequence goes on along the minus strand of NC_064617.1, from coordinate 921,664,890 downwards.
AACCAACGAGCCATGTATTTACACAGTTGGAAAAACACCGGCAATGTGGTCAATCTGGCTATGTTGCCAACCTGTGTCAGGCACTTTATTGCCCAAACTACCACCTGGTAGAACTGTTAAGAATGCATTGTCCACACTCACAAAACCGACAAAGTCATGGCCATGATGCTCCACCCAGTAACAGAACAAACTGAGGGAATGGAAGACTTAGTCAGGGCTACAACTGCGGTCAGGTGCATCCAAACCCACAGCACCCCTGGAAAAGCAGTGCCAGGGTGTGGATGTATTCAGTCAGAAAGCTGCAGCTTGACACGCATAGAGCTACTCCCCAGAAAAGGCAGAGAAGCAATAAAAAGGTGACACTACTCCCCTTCGCCAAATGACAAATTAAAATCCAATATGAAAAATGTCACACCTCCCCTGCCTGCTGAGTCAGCCGGGCTGCCAAGCAGCTTAATTCACGTTGTCCAAGATGCATCCAATCCACCCATCCCTGCCCGCCAGTAAGCAAAACACGTGAGTCAATGAGGAGGATGAGATCATTAGCATTAGCGACGAAATGTTCCAGGAAGTAGGGTTTTGGAAGAAAAGGACATCATACAAATTATTGAAGAAAATGAGGATTTCACCAGCAGTAGCATAAAAGTAGACATAATTAGGCCCAATGAAGAAGACACTAAGACATGGATGAAAAACATGCAAAGTCTGGAAAAGATGCAAGCACTGCCCTTGGCAGAACCCTGACCTGCCCCCTCTAAACTGTTACTGTTATGTGTGCCTGGATCAGTAAAAAGACTTAAATTGCTGTTGCAGGAAGACCCTCCCATCTTTTCTATGTATTGAAATTTATGCCACTGTCCGAGAAAGAGTTGCTCACAGTTTGCTGCCATAAGTCTTATTCTGCTTTAATAAACCACTGTCAACCACTGTAGTGATGTCTTTTTCAGTTCCTACCATTGCCACCTCATGTGTGAATATTTGCTGTGCACTGCTAAACAAGCCACGATTCCAGTTTGTGTACATTTATTTTGATGGACCTTTATGCTATGTTTTCACTTTCTACTGCGTTTGTGGTTAAGATAATGATTATCTCCACTACAGATGTGGATTAAGCAGTGTGTCCCCCTATCCCTTACCATAAATATTGTTTTGCATTGCTGTAAGTTACTGCAACATGTGTACTGGCTATCTCCATTTCTATTGTAGATACTTGTTTTCATCTGGCCTTTGTGGCTCAATTACAGCTACATTATTACGCTGTGTTGCTGAGTAGTAACAGATGTCCTTGGACAATGCATCACCTTGTCCATTGAATCTAACATTGAGTTTATCACTCTCTGAGAGCATATTAATCCATGACACTTTTAAGAAGTGAAACCATGAAACTTAATTGTTTTTGGAAAGAAAGCTTTTGCTTCCAATAGTATCTGATTTACTAAAATGCTGAGTAGCCAGTAACTTCAAATCATTCTTAGACCTCTAAATCATTTACACCTGTACTTTCTGTTGGTTGATGGAGAATAATTCTATTTACTATGATACAAAGTCAAAGAGAACCACCTTAGAATTACTTCCACTTGTTAGATTCAGTTCCACACCCTTATATATGAGACTTAAGTGATGTGTAATTTACCTTCCTATGTTTGTTTCAGAGGTCTTTGTCATACCACGTTACAGCAGTTATTTCTTACGTTTGAATTCTGTCGTAAGGAGAAGTAGAGTTAAATTGTTTTCTTCTGCTACTGTTCAGTGCACTTCTGCATTGTCTACTGGCACTTTAACTGATTAGTTTAATTCAAGTTGTCCTTCCCTTAGGAATTTAAACACTTGAAGTGTGATGGTTCTAGAGCTACCAACAGTATGGTTTCCTAAACACCACTTGTATATCGTTCTGTTGTAATACTTGATAAAGTGTATGAAAGTGAAATTAAGAAACATGGTAAGTACAGACTGAATACACGTATTCCCCTTGGCAACAAACACCTCCTTAATGTCAAAACTTTTGAACAATTAAAGCCACTTACAAAGTAGCACTTAGTGAAAGCATCTGAAAAGAACTGTGAAGCTCTTGTGATTTTGGTACTGTTTATGAATTAGCCACTAACTTCATCCAACTAGATGGATATAAGGTTGACACTTGACAACTATTTAAATCTGCCAATAGATCGCACGTGTGGGATGCCACCTTTGGCAAACAGATTTTAAACTTCGCCCTTACCTCTCTCCTGCCCCTTCCACACGTAGCTGTTTCCTACCACGTAACATGGATGCTACTGAGACCTCTCCACACACTTCTCACCTCCCCTCAAGTCACCATCTCCTGGTTGTCATCTGAGCCAAAGTTTGCATGCCCCTTCCTTGTCCACCCCTCACATGCCACTTGAGATGAGAGCTGCTGTGACATCAAGCAGCTGCAACCTACCTTGGGAGATACTGTGTTATCGAGAGTGAGCAGCTGGTAGTGCCTTGAGTAGGAATTTTCTTCCCCAACAGGATCTCAGAAACAAATTTGTACACAACAAACCAAGAGGCATATCTTATTCTCAAAAATTCCCTCCTCAATCATTAGATTGTTTGTGTATTAAAACCACAATTAGCTAGCTTTCACAATGAAAGTCTTTGATAATTCAGGAAGCCTCTACTATGGGTAATAATGACTACTATGGGTAATAATGAAATAGACTGTGGGAGAGTGTGTTAGCCACTAAACCACAATTGATATATGCACAGCCCATTGGCATGCTGAAAGGTGGAAGTAAGAGACTTCTAATTGGGAAGTTTAAGATAATGGAACAGTTCAGTTCACACTTGTATGGTCATGTCATGTTAGAATTTCTTCCCATACTTTACATAACAGAGCAATACACACTGGCATCCAGAACTAAAGCAACAAATGGAAATTTTCAAGGGTTGCATTTATTTTGCCACAAAACAATATAAAAAGGTGATAGCAAAGTAGAAACAATGTAAAGAAAACAGAATGTAAACAACTGCAACATGCAGAACAGCAGATGAAAATGTTCTCTTTTTTTCCAACTTAACAAGTTTGCACGCAGATTCCGACAACTGGTTAATGGGCTCAATATGGGGTGTGACCACCTCTGGCAGCAATAGAGGCCTGACAGTGACAAAGGATGGTGTGGAAAACATCATCAATGTCATGTTGAGGAAATAACATCCATTCTTCCAGCAGAGCTGCTTGCAAGTCTTGGAGAGTGATTGGTGGATGTTGATGTGATGCAACCCATCTCAGTGGGATACAAATCAGGAGAGTGAGCAGGCCACAGCATGCATACAGTATCTTCTGTTTCCAAGTGATATGGGAAGTAATTTCATGAGTAAAATGATGAAAAGAGTGTGTAAAATGCTGCATATTGAAAAGATTCAGACTACCAACCACCAAACCCAAACAAAAGAGGCATTAGAAAGTTTGCACCAAACGTTAATAAAGATGTTGCAGCATTATGTGACTAAAATGCAGACAAATTGGGACTGTTGGGTTCCATTTGCAGTTTTTGTATATAATACGACACCACACAGAGCGAGAGGATATACACCACACGAGTTGTTCCTTGGAAGAACATGTAATATTCCATGAACACTGCAGGAAGATCTGGCTAGGATGAGGTAAAGTGCACCGGTGTGCAAGAGAGCATGATGCGCAACGTAAAGTAAAAAATAAGTAATACTACACTCCTGGAAATGGAAAAAAGAACACATTGACACCGGTGTGTCAGACCCACCATACTTGCTCCGGAAACTGCGAGAGGGCTGTACAAGCAATGATCACACGCACGGCACAGCGGACACACCAGGAACCGCGGTGTTGACCGTCGAATGGCGCTAGCTGCGCAGCATTTGTGCACTGCCGCCGTCAGTGTCAGCCAGTTTGCCGTGGCATACGGAGCTCCATCGCAGTCTTTAACACTGGTAGCATGCCGCGACAGCGTGGACGTGAACTGTATGTGCAGTTGACGGACTTTGAGCGAGGGCGTATAGTGGGCATGCGGGAGGCCGGGTGGACGTACCGCCGAATTGCTCAACACGTGGGGCGTGAGGTCTCCACAGTACATCGATGTTGTCGCCAGTGGTCGGCAGAAGGTGCACGTGCCCGTCGACCTGGGACCGGACCGCAGCGACGCACGGATGCACGCCAAGACCGTAGGATCCTACGCAGTGCCGTAGGGGACCGCACCGCCACTTCCCAGCAAATTAGGGACACTGTTGCTCCTGGGGTATCGGCAAGGACCATTCGCAACCGTCTCCATGAAGCTGGGCTACGGTCCCGCACACCGTTAGGCCGTCTTCCGCTCATGCCCCAACATCGTGCAGCCCGCCTCCAGTGGTGTCACGACAGGCGTGAATGGAGGGACGAATGGAGACGTGTCGTCTTCAGCGATGAGAGTCGCTTCTGCCTTGGTGCCAATGATGGTCGTATGCGTGTTTGGCGCCGTGCAGGTGAGCGCCACAATCAGGACTGCATACGACCCAGGCACACAGGGCCAACACCCGGCATCATGGTGTGGGGAGCGATCTCCTACACTGGCCGTACACCACTGGTGATCGTCGAGGGGACACTGAATAGTGCACGGTACATCCAAACCGTCATCGAACCCATCGTTCTACCATTCCTAGACCGGCAAGGGAACTTGCTGTTCCAACAGGACAATGCACGTCCGCATGTATCCCGTGCCACCCAACGTGCTCTAGAAGGTGTAAGTCAACTACCCTGGCCAGCAAGATCTCCGGATCTGTCCCCCATTGAGCATGTTTGGGACTGGATGAAGCGTCGTCTCACGCGGTCTGCACGTCCAGCACGAACGCTGGTCCAACTGAGGCGCCAGGTGGAAATGGCATGGCAAGCTGTTCCACAGGACTACATCCAGCATCTCTACGATCGTCTCCATGGGACAATAGCAGCCTGCATTGCTGCGAAAGGTGGATATACACTGTACTAGTGCCGACATTGTGCATGCTCTGTTGCCTGTGTCTATGTGCCTGTGGTTCTGTCAGTGTGATCATGTGATGTATCTGACCCCAGGAATGTGTCAATAAAGTCTCCCCTTCCTGGGACAATGAATTCACGGTGTTCTTATTTCAATTTCCAGGAGTGTATGACAGAACGCAGAATCCCAAGGAAGTTTATTGTGGGGATAAGGTTCCGTTGTTTGATGTGAGTGTACGAAGAGGCAGACCGTGGAAGTTAGATACGTAACGGTGAGGTCCATACACAGATGTACGAACAAAGGGCCTAATACGGTAATACGCCTGAAACAAAACAACTAAGGGTTCCTGCCAATAGACTGAAGGAGTTTTTTTAATTCCAGATGTCAGCGTCATTCTGCATCACCAGTGTTATTCTCTTGCTCACAGGGATTGAGCACACCACACAAGAAATGTATACGCAAGTAATGAAGTTCCATACGTCACCCGGATAATATGGAGGCAAGTGAAAATTTACAATGTAACTTAGAAAACTGTGTGTTATTTCAACTTGATGGAACTGAAAGAAAAATTTGTGCACACCTACGTTCTCACGAGGCAGGCAACAACATACTGTTAAGGATAGATTAATGTTACTTAACATGAGTGCAGCAGAGCGTAAAAGTGGAGAATTGGCATTAAATTGGCATATAGAAAAAATTGTAAAGGTGCAGGGACGAATTGGACAATTAGCACTGCATGAAACCCATATAAAGAAATGAAGGATCTTAAATTTTGTGGGCGAGGACAGTAAAATTTTGTTGGGAACCCTAGACGAAGATGACACTACTTACTTCAAGGCTAAGATAGATGTCGTAGGAGGAGAAGAGAAACAGCTGCTCAGACTTCTGAAGGAGCAGGTGACTATAGTTAAAGCTACCTTGACTAGTTTTAACCAAATGGTAAACTCCATAGCAAAAAATAAAGAGGTTATCATGCACAGAATGAAACAGTTAAGCCAGCACATAGTAGAATTTGGAAACAGTACTGACAAACAGTTAAAGAAAGCAGTCATTTTGATCACTGTTAATGAACAGTTAATACAACTCACGGGCCTAGTCAATGAGCTAGAGCAGGAATGCAATAGGTTAATATCAGCAATTGTTAACACTCAGAAAGGTGTTCTGGAGCTGCCTCTGATCAACCCAAAACAGATCATGAAATACAGGTGACACAGAATAACGGGAATGTTTGAAATGAGTAGTGGCAGGTGCTAGCACTGTGGGTTTGTGACAGTTAGCGAGTAAACAGTCCATCACTTTAGTAATCATGGATCAGTGGAACAGACAACAGTGTGCGTTAGCCATAAAAATGTTTTTATAAAAACAGTGATAGTTTGGCAGTGGTGCAGAGGGAGTTTTGATGTTTTTATAATTTAGGGTGTCATGATGCCATTCCGTCGAAACATATGATAAAATGTTGGATTAATAACTTTAAAGAGACTGGATCTGCCCTCAAGAAGAAACCAACAGGACAACCAAGAAGTGTGTGTTCTCAAGCGAACATTGATGTTGTACGCGAGTCTGTCTTACGGAGTCCACGGCGTTCAATTTGTGAGCAAGCAGCAGTGGTTGGAATGTCCCAAAAGTGTGTTCGCAGAATTCTTCATCTTGATTTAAAATTTCATCCATTAAGGCTATAGATGGTACAACAATTACCAGTTACAATTAGGATTCTGTCAATCATTTGATGAGGGATGTTTCCCAGATCGATTAAAATATGCAGAAGTTCGGCCCATACATAAAAAAGGTAAACAAGATGAATTGGGCAACTATAGGCCAATCTCACTGTTACCAATTTTCTCAAAAATATTTGAAAGAGCTGCATGTGATCAGATTGAAAATCACAATTCATCTAACAGCATTATCTTAGGCAATCAATATGGTTTCAGAAAAGGCCGCAGCACAATCCATGCAATAAATGAATTAGTCACAAAAGTCAGCAGATGTCTTGATGATAGAATGTGTGTGTCAGGCATCTTTTGTGACCTGTCCAAAGCCTTCGACACAGTAAATCATGACCTGCTTCTCCAAAAATTGGCACGCTATGGTTTTCAAGGCAAATCTCTTAGCTGGATGTCATCATGCTTGGCAAACAGAAAACAAAGAGTGCTTATTAACATCAACGGCAAGAAATTTCTCTCTGGCTGGAAAAACACTCAATTAGGTGTTCCACAAGGCTCAATATTAGGGCCACTGCTTTTTCTATATTATATTAATGATATGCCATGTCAGGTCCAGTCTGATACTATCCTCTATGCAGATGACTCAACAGCTGTAGTCTGTTGTAAAAATGAGGTAGACCTAATTCGTCATATTGAACATACACTTGGGGAAGTGGAGGCATGGGTCAAAAACAATAGCTTGACATTAAATTTTACAAAAACAGAAATTGTTCATTTTACCACAAAACAATCTGCATAGTCTATAAGTGAAATAAGGTATATGGACAAAAAATTAGAGACTGCAGACTGTGTCAAATTCCTTGGCGTGTTAGTCAATAAAAACCTGTTATGGAGTCGCCATGTGGACAACATACTGGGTCAACTGAATAGCCTTGTATATATTATGAATAACTTGTATAGTATTACTGATTTAGCTGTAAGAAAAACTGTATATAATGCATATTTTGTTTCAGTCATTAGGTATAGTATAATTTTCTGGGGGTCTGAAAAAACAAATTTACTTAGAGCCTTTAGACTACAAAAAAGAATCATCCGAGCAATGGTGGGAGCAAAACCAAAGCAACACTGCAAACCTTTATTTGTAAAACTGGATCTAATGAGCATTCCAAGCATATACATCTATGAAACTCTCACTTTCACGAAAAGAAACCCACAACTTTTTGAGGGCAACTTCTTCTTGCATCAATATGATACTAGACATAGAACGAGCTACATGTTACCTACCCACCGTTTAAAATCATATGAAAAAAACCCATACTATATGGGCATGAAATTTGTAAATAAAATATGGAAAGATATGGATGACCCAAATGTAAAAGGTACCAAAAGAGACCTGGAAAAATATCTGAAAGATAAATGTTACTATAGTGTAGAAGATTTCATGAATGGTAACAATGCATTATAATTGTAATTAAAATACCTCTTTGAAGATGTTACACCATGTATATTATTAGTTTATTGTCTATTTTTAGTATTGTTATATATAGTGTAAAACTGACAAGTCACCTATGTCACAATCTTTGATTGTATAAGGCATGTTATGTGATAATAAAAATTGAATTGAATTGAATTGAAATTGAATTGAACAAATGATAACAAAAATAAACAATGATGATGAATTTCTAAACAAGTTGTGGATGTCAAATGAGGAACATTTTCATTTCACAGGTTATGTGAATAAACAGAACTACCATTACTGGGCAAACAAAAATCCTAATGACGTTCATGAGTGCCCTTTACACACTAGTAAAGTGACAGAATAGTGTGGTGTTTCATCACATGGGATTATCAGATCATATATATATATATTTATATATATATATATATATATATATATATATATATATATATATATATATATTTTTTTTTTTTTTTTTTTTTTTTTTTTTTTGCAAATGAACTGGAAAACACAATAACTGTCAATGCTCATCATTACATGGAGAGGTTACGAATCTTCACTACACCTGCATTGAACAACTTTCCAAACAATCAAGAAGCCTGGTTTCAACAGGACAGAGCGACACCACGCAAAGGCAATCAACAGCATGGCAATCAACGGAATATGTGAGAGAATTGTATGGTAACTGTGTGATTTCACGATTCGGTAACATTTCCTGGCCCCCTCGACCACCAGATTTATCTGTTTGTGGGGCCACCTCAGGAGCAAAGGCTACACGACTCAAGCAAGAACCCTAGATGAGTTAAAACAGAGAATTTGGGATGCAATTCACAGGATACCAGCTGAGATGTTGCAGCTGTCAATGAGGAATCTAAGCAGCAGATTTCACGAAAGTATTTTTGTGGTGTCACCACCAGACACCACACTTGCTAGGTGGTAGCTTAAATCGGCCGCGGTCCATTAGTACATGTCGGACCCGCGTGTCGCCACTGACAGTAATTGCAGACCGAGCGCCACCACACGGCAGGTCTAGAGAGACGTACTAGCACTCGCCCAGTTGTACGGACGACGTCGCTAGCGATGCACACTGTCGAAGCCTCGCTCATTTGCAGAGCAGATAGTTAGAATAGCCTTCAGCTAAGTCCATGGCTACGACCTAGCAAGGCGCCATTTGTAACATCGCATGTATCTCAAGAGTCTCACTTGTATCGTCAAGAGCAATGTACCACAAGGATGGATTAAAGTTAAGTATTTCCGCAGCTACGTACTTTTCTTTATAGCCTTCATTACGTCTCCTGTTTCAGACTTCACGCCATCCTTCGTGCGCTAATAGCGTGCATTTCGGCCCCCTAAAACACACTGTGTCGGCACCTCTTGTCGACACAACAATTTTTACAGGATGATGCCATATAAAGGACGTAATTTTTTAAAAATGGTAAATGTCATCAATGTTTCATAAATGGCAAAGTTGTAAGGTTTCAATTACTATGAATGCAATTTCTTTCCTTCATCACTTTTAGTTTTATTGGATTGTGGAACTGTTCCCATTTTTCTGTGGCCCCCTATATCTAGAACTGACAAGCACTTCCCTGTCGCACTTTCAGGTGACAGCGGTTACCAATTGATCGGAATTATTGATCTGGACATTTTGATAGCTGGAAACATCTTAAGTTACGTGCTGAATATCTTGCTAGTAGGGGACAATGTGTACAACCTCTACCAAATAATACTGTTACTATCAAAATTGGACAGAACAAAGCATTTATTTATGAATATAGCCCCTGAGAAAGAGCTACTGCTAATTGATGACGCGAAACGGCAGTATGTGAAGTTAAATAACGAGGAGTTATGGTGCCCAACAGTAGATCAGAGCCTCAGAATATGCAAACAGGTTTTCATTCTCTTATTTGAGTATGACCATGAGAGATGTGAGGCAAAGACGCGCAGCCGGTGCGAGAAGTTCTGAAGGATTGTGTGCAAAAGTTAATAGAATTGAACAAAAGTCTGTGGACACCACTAAGTAATAATGAAAGGCTATTTATTGCCCCAGTAGATGAGGGCATTACTATTGTCTGTCATGAAAGAAGACCAACAGATATCATGCTCCAAGGTACAGGGAAATTGAAATTTTTAGGTAAATATCGTGGATATACAGCTCAAATGGTGATACAGTCTGAACATAGTATGGAAATAGATTGCTGCATAGTAAACAACAAGAGAAAAAATATTAGTGGACTTAAGGTAGATTTGCCGATACTGCCTGTAGTTAGGCAGCTAGATGACCTAACTGCTGCAGAACGGAAGTTGGATGAGTTGCGGAGTGAAATTGAGCATCGGGAGAGAAGTGCATTCTGCAATTTCTTGTTAAGTCAGTTTCCTTACTGGACTTTCATGAGCTCTGGTGTGGTAATAATAGTAATTATTTGTTGTCTATGCAAGTACTGTAAGTGTTGCAAGGACTGTTTTAAAGTTGTATTCAAAATATTGGGTGATGACTGTTGCAGAAACATGTGTGTTAAAAACATTATCATAAATCAGTAAGATGTAGATAGAGATGTAGTAAGGTATTGTCCTACAAGGAGGGCACTGGAAGACAATGAAGAGAGAATTTTTGATAGACCTGTAGTTTCTGCTAGACATGTGGGAAGTGACAATGAAGTATCTGTCAAAGTGTTAAAATGGACAAGCGCTGAAAGTGTTGACGTAGTTTCTAACAAAGTGTTGAACTGGGATAAAGTGTGAAAAAAAAATTGTTAACTGTTTCCTTTGTCATGAAATGAAATGTAATCATGTTATGAAGTGTGCAACAATGTATGAAGTGTAATTAATGATGAAATTGATTGTAAAAGTGATTGTAAAATAAAAGTGTAAACTCATCCAATCAGGAAAGTAAATTGTAAATTGAAAATGTATACTTTTACTATGAGAGAAGAAAAGTGTAATCATGATATGTGATGTCCCCTATTTGAAAGTGAAATGTATGTATAAGAATGTAAAATCGATGTAAAGTGTGAAATGTAAATGTGTTCTTTTACAGGAGAAGACTGATTTACATATATCATTGTGGAAAACTGTAAATATCTATGTATGTTGAAGTAATATTGTAAAACAAATGTGTATGCTCCCCATTATAAGAAATGAATGGAGCGTGTAAGAATGTTGTATAAAAATTTGTAGTCACTAGTAGAAGAGAAGCCACAGGATGGGCATTGACCAGATAAGTGATGTAGGCTCACGTGGTATCACATGAGGAGACGTGGTGAAGTGTGATGCACAATTCAAATGTTGGTGGTAACCTTATATGTTAAAATACTGTACATTCATAGAGGTCACTTATTCAGTTTTGCTCCATTGAGCAATTAAAGACTATGGTTATCCAAGTTTTGCCTAATTGTTCGTACATTTCTGACCGAGTTCCATGTTGTTGTTGTTGTTGTTGTTGTTGTTGTGGTTGTGGTCTTCAGTCCTGAGACTGGTTTGATGCAGCTCTCCATGCTACTCTATCCTGTGCAAGCTTCTTCATCTCCCAGTACCTACTGCAACCTACATCCTTCTGAATCTGCTTGGTGTATTCATCTCTTGGTCTCCCTCTACGATTTTTACCCTCCACGCTGCCCTCCAATACTAAATTGGTGATCCCTTGATGCTTCAGAACATGTCCTACCAACCGATCCCTTCTTCTAGTCAAGTTGTGCCACAAACTTCTCTTCTCCCCAATCCTATTCAACACCTCCTCATTAGTTATGTGATCTACCCATCTAATCTTCAGCATTCTTCTGAGCACCACATTTCGAAAGCTTCTATTCTCTTCTTATCTAAACTATTTATCGTCTACGTTTCACTTCCATACATGGCTACACTCCATACAAATACTTTCAGAAACGACTTCCTGACACTTAAATCTATACTCGATGTTAGCAAATTTCTCTTCTTCAAAAACGCTTTCTTTCCCATTGCCAGTCTACATTTTATATCCTCTCTACTTCGACCATCATCAGTTATTTTGCTCCCCAAATAGCAAAACTCCTTTACTACTTTAAGTGTCTCATTTCCTAATCTAATACCTTCAACATCACCCGACTTAATTTGACTACACTCCATTATCCTCGTTTTGCTTTTGTTGATTTTCATCTTATATCCTCCCTTCAAGACACTATCCATTCCGTTCAACTGCTCTTCCAAGTCCTTTGTTATCTCTGACAATTACAATTCCATAACTCCTTCAAATTATTCTGTTACCCTTCTCCGTGTAGCCAACTGGACAGACCATCCTCCCCTTCCTTATGTCATTAGGTGTCTAGACCACTCGCTGGATGCGACAACATGGTGAAACTTATTTAAGTGAGTGTATATCTTTCACAGTTGACCCCATTGCTATGGTCAACTAATATCTGGTGTCCAACATTTTGAAAATATTTAACACTTCCTCAGTTTTAACACAAATTAAACAATTTTTTCCTGATTAATCAAATCATTTCATATAACACCATTGCAAATGCCCAATATTATCTTCAGTTATTAACTTGCGTTGCTCTGGACAACGTATGTTCTATTATCCTTGTCAAAATTCTTGAAACTCATAATTGCTCCTTTTTCACACCAGTAATTTGAATCTTGCACTAAGGTGCCAAAATGGATTTGTTCCATTCCATGTACGGTGTGTCACCCAGTAGCTTGTTCTGCCAGCTGTAATAGGACTTAGTGAGAGACACTATGAACTATTTGATACCACTTGATCTACATTATGTAATGAAACATCTTTTGCTTCACAATTTATTATCAGATGTTAATGTGTGCATTATGTACATGATGTAGTATAACTAATTAGCTTACTAACTTACAAGAATCCGCAGTTACCAGTAAAGCATTACTTTGGAACCAGCAATTTGATAACAGTTACGGGAAAACTAATTATGTGAATTCTGAAAGCAGTAGGTGAAGATGTGATAATGTTAGCACTGAATTCCAGCTTGTAACTAATTAGCAAATTAATCACCAAAATTCAATTATTTCACATAAAGCAAAATTAACTATTAAAATCGTTTCACAGCAGAAGTAATTAAACTCAGGTAGGATCTTAAGGAATCATGTTATTAAAGATACCAGACTCAGAACACCTGTAATTTTGTAATTACACCTTCTAAAATATTTTTGAAATTCTGACAAAGTTTTTGTATAAAATGTGATGCTTGTAATCTTATTCCGCAGTCTATAAAGTTATCCAGTTTATGTCAGCATAAAGAAGTTATTCAGTAATTAATAAGAACTCCATAATTTTGCGTCACGTATTGTTAACCACATCTCATCACTTGAACCTATATTCGTTATAAATGAATAAATGTCTATTTCAAAATTGCATTGACAGAATATTTTGTAATGAAACTTTTCAATTGTAACTTGATACATCTATTCTGTAAATGATGAGACCAAAAGAGTATGTATTATCACGAAGAATATAAGCAGTGCTGCATGTTAAACCAAAAAGGAAAGTACCATAGTTCCAGGTTGTGGTTGTTGTGGTGGTGGTGGTGGTGGTGGTCTGTGATTGAAGGTCTGTGTAACTATGTTTTAGAAAATATACAACTGTCAGAACAAAGATATAGTGTAGTTGACTTATTTAAAACATCAGATCCTCACATGTTGGGTTCTCAGGACTATCTGGAGGAGGATTAAGCACCCCAACATACAGTTTCTGCAACCTGATGGAGATTTCTGTTATAAAACTAAGTAGTTAGCCTTCTAAAGTTTCCTTAAACCGACACCAACTTGATATTAAATTAGTCAATTTCTTTAAGTGCTGTTAAGTTTAATTAATTAATCAGAAGGGGGCTGTGTTAGACAGCTTTATCTCACAAATAATGTGCAACTGCCATTTCTGAACTTAATTACTATTGTGGACCTCCAATGCTGTGCCACTAGACCATGAAGTGTGACTTGTTCACCTTCTGCTACAGGTGCAGGTACTGAAAGAGCTCCAATCTGTCCAAGTTTCATGGCAACTTTTCTGTCTTTTACACGCAATGTTTTTTGTGTACAGCTCCAGCTGTAACAATGGGTTAACACGTCTCCCTTACTTCATAGCTCATAACAGATTACAATATACACTGAAGAGCCAAAGAAACTGGTACACCTGCCTAATACCATGTAGGGCCTCCGCAAGCACGCAGAAGTGCCGCATCATGATGTGGCATGGACTCGATTAATATCTGATGAAGTGGTGCTAGAGGGAATTGACACCATGAATCCTCCAGGGCTGTTCACAAATCCATAAGAGTATGAGGGGGTGCAGGTCTCTTCTGAAAAGCATGTTGCAAGGCATCCCAGATATGCTCAACAATGTTCATGTATGGAGTTTGGTGGGCAGTAGAAGTGTTTAAACTCTAAAGAGTGTTCCTAGAGCCACTCTGTAGCAATTCTGGATGTGTGAGGTGTTGCATTGTCCTGCTGGAATTGCCTAAGTCTGTCAGAATGCACAAGGAACATCAATGGATGCAGGTGTTGAGACAGGATGCTTACGTACGTGTTACCTGCCAAGAGTCATACCTAGACATATCAGGGGTCCCAAGTCCCTCCAACTGCACATGCCTCACACCATTACAGAGCCTCTACAAGCTCGAACAGTCCCCTGCTGACATGCAGGGTCCATGGATTTATGAGGTTGTCTCCATACCCGTACACGTTCATCCACTCGATACAATTTGAAACAGGATTCACCTGACCAGGTAATATGTTTCCTGTCATCAATGATCTAATGTCGGTGTTGACAGGCCCTGTTGCGCAGTCAGCAAGGGTACATGAGTGGACCTTCGACTCCAAAAGCCCATATCAGTGTTTCGTTGAATGGGTAGTACCTTTGACTAGTAATCAAAACATTCACAATCCCAGGTTCGAAGCTTGCCACTGCTTAAATTTTGGAGAAAAATTATCAGCAGTGGCATCCGAAGACTTCCGGCATAAGAAGTCGCTCTTGTCCTGCCAACAGCCTAGTCAAAAGAAGGCAGAGGTATGGAAAGAGGTTCAAGGGCACTCCCTTGCCCTTGGGTGGGAAATTGCCCCTAAAAGGCATAAGAAGCAGCAATTATCAACAGCATGAGAACACAATGGAAACCAATGCATTAAAGACACACAATGTACCTATAATTGCAAAGTGTCATGATGATCTCTCCACTGGCAAAAGATTCTTGGTCAGTACCCCATTCAGATCTCTGGGAGGGGACTGCCAAGGGGGAGGTGACCATGAGAAAAAGATTAAACAACAAAGGAAAGGGTGACATTCTACAACTGGGGGCATGGAATGTCAGAAGTTTGAATATGCTAAGAAAGCTGGAAAAACTGAGTAGGGAAATTTTAAGGCTCAGTCAAGATACAGTAGGGGTCAGAGAAGTGAAATGGAGAGAAGACGAGAATTGGTGGTCAGATGAGTGTAGTGTAATATCTACAGCAGCATAAAATGGTATGATGGGAGTAGGATTTGTTATGGATAGGGAATGAGTTACTGTGAACAGCTCAGTGATGAAGAAGTTTTTATCAGAATTGACGCAAACCAACACCGACAACGATAGTTCAAGTATACATGCTGATTTCACAAGCAAAAGATGAAAAAATAGACAAAGTATATGAGGATATTGAACAGGTAATTCATTACATAAAGGGAGATGAAAATGTGAGAGTCATGGGGGATTGGAATACAGTTGTAGGACGGGTTATGGGAGAATATGGGTTCGTTAGCGGGAATTAGAGAGCAGCAGGACTGAGTTCACAATAAACTTCAGATGGTAATAGCAACTACTCTGTTCAAGAATCACAAGAGGATGTGGTATACTTGGGAAACACTAGGATATACAAAAAGATTCCAGTTAGATAATATCATGGTCAGGCAAAGATTCTGAAATCAAATATTGGGCTGTAAGGCATACCTACAGGGTGTGTAAAAAAGTTTCAAGACTGACTTTCTTCTGAGCAGCAGTGCACACACAGACCAGTCCCACCACCTGGGCCAGGTGGTGGGGGGTGTTGGCTAAGCTATCCAAGCATCAGCATTTGCTGGCGAAATGCTGGAGTGAAAACATTGCAAGTGAATAGAGTGTCTGTTTCGAAATGTCGTCGAGAAATTGGAGTGTCCAAAATGTAGCGCTCTTGGAGCAGCAGTGTTCGATCAAATTTTGTGTAAAACTAAACAAGACCGGTATGGAAACATTCAAAATGATTCAAGAGGCCTATAAAGAATACACCATGTCACATGCCGCAGTTTTCATGTGGCACAAGAAGTTCAAAGATGGCTGCAAAGACTGAGGACGATGAACACTCTGGAAGACCTTCAGCAAGCAGAACTGACAAAAATCTGGCTGAAGTGTGTCAAGTTTTAAACAGTGACCAACATCTCAGCATCAGAATGATTGCAGATGAAGTAGGTTTGAATCACCAAACTGTGTTTCAGCTAGTGACAGAAGATCTAATGATGAGAAAACTGTGCATGAAAGTTGTCCCTGAAGTGCTCTCTGAGGAACGGAAGGAGCGGTGCCTGGCTATTTTGCAGGAAATGCTTGAATGTTTATAAACCAGACCTGATTTTTTGGGCAAAGTGGTCACTGGGAATGAGACCTGAGCCTTCAAATATAATCCTGAGTCGAACAGGCACAGCTTGGAGTGGCACATCTCTGCATCACCAAAGCTGAAGAAAACCCGCAGAGCAAGTCACGCATGAAAACCATGCTCATTGCTTTCTTTGACAC
The DNA here is from genome assembly GCF_023898315.1 of Schistocerca nitens. Taxonomy (NCBI): domain Eukaryota; kingdom Metazoa; phylum Arthropoda; class Insecta; order Orthoptera; family Acrididae; genus Schistocerca; species Schistocerca nitens. The sequence continues at coordinate 921,648,092 of NC_064617.1, read as the reverse complement.
AAAAGGAATGATCTACAAAGAGATTGTGCCTGCCGGACAGACTGTCAATGGTCATTATTATACTGGAGCAGTCAGCCGTTTGAGGGCTCAGGTCTGCCCGGAGAAGACAATGCGCCGTTCACACCTGCTTCGCCTTCACAGAATTGTTGACTCGGTTCAAAGTGGCAACACTGCCACAGCCACCCTATAGACACAACCTCACCCCCGGTAACTTCTTTTTGTTCCCCCGGATGGAGAGAGACCTGAAAGGGAAGCAGTTTGACAGCGTCACAGCAGTTCAAAAGGCTTCAACAAGGGTTTTGAACAGCATTCCGGTTAAGGAGTTCTAGGGATCTTACCAGCAGTGAAAATCTCGTTGGTAGTGGTGTGTGGATTCTCAAGCCACCTATTTTGACGAATTTTAGTCCAATGTATGAAAGTATTAAACAAATTTTGTGTTCCTCGACCAGTCTTGAAACCTTATTTACACACTCCATATGAGCAGATAGATTCAGATCATAATTTAGTAATGATGAAGAGTAGGTTAAAGTTCACGAGACTAGTCAGAAAGAACAATCAAGAAAGGAGAAGGAACTACTAAAGAATGAAGAGAGACACTAAGTTCTCTGAGGCTATAGATACTACAATAACGAACAGCTACATTGACAGCGCATTTGAAGAGGAATGGTCATCTCTAAAACGGGCAATCGCAGAACTTGGAAAGAAAAACAAAAGTATAAGGAAGGTAAGTGTGAATGGGTAACATAAGAAATACTTCAGTTGATTGACGAACGAAGGAAGTACAAATATGTTCACAGAACTTCAGCCATACAGAGATCCAAAATACTTAGGAAGTGCAATGAAACTAGGTGATATGGCTACACGAAGAATGTGCACAAATCAAAAAAGAAACAACTGTAAGGAGGTCTGGCTCAGCACACACAAATGTTAAGACAACCTTACATTAAATTAAAAGCAAGGGCAGTAATGTTAAGAGTGCAATGGGAATTGCACTGTTGAATGCAGAGAAGAGAGCAGATAGGTGGAAAGATTACATTAATGGCTTCTATGAGAGGGAGGACTTGTTTGATGACATGACAGAAGAAGAAACAAAAGTCGACACGAAAGAGAGAGAGATGAACCAGTATTAGAATCAGTATTTAAAAGCGTTTTGGACAACTTCAGATCAAATAAAGCAGAAGGGATAGACAGCATTCCATCAATTCGCGTTGGTGAGTAGAATGTATGAGACTGGCGGTATACCATCAGACTTTTGAAAAAACATCATCCACACAGTTCCGAAGCTAGCAAGAGCCTACAAGGGCAAGAGTTATCATAAAATCTGTGCAACAGCTCATGCATCTAAGTTGCTGACAAGAATAACATACAGAGGAATGCAAATGAAAATTGAGGATCTGTTAGACAGCAATCGGAGAGGCTGTTATGACACTGCAGTTGATAATGGAAGCAAGACTGGGGAAAAAAAATGAACAAATAAATCAAAACACATTAATAGGATTTGTAGATCTGAAAAAAGCTTTCAACACGTAAGATGGTACACGATGTTCACAATTCTGAGAAAAATAGGGGTAAGCTGTAGGGAAAGACAGGTGACATGCAATATGTACAAGAACCAACAAGGGACAATAAGACTGGAAGACCACGAACAAAGTGCTTGAATTAAAAAGGGTGTACAATAGGGATGTAGTCTTTTGCCCCTACTTTTCAATCTACACATCAAACGAGCTATGACGGAAAAGAAAAGAAACGGTCAAGAGTGGGATTAAAACTCAAGGAAAAGGGTGTCAATGATAATATATGCTGACAACATTGTTATCCTCGGTGAAAGTGAAGAAGAAATACAGGATGTTTTGAATTTTATTGAGTACAGAATATGGACCAAGAGTACATTGAAGAAAGATGAAAGTAATGACAAGTAGCAGAAATGACAACACGAGGACCTTATCATAATTGATGCTCTAGAAATAGATAAAGTTCAGGACTCCTGCTACCTAGGTAGCAAAATAACCCATGACAGACAGAGCAAAGAGGACATGAAAGCAGACTGGCAAAAAATGGGAATTCCTGGCCAAGAGAAGTCTCCTGGTGTCAAACGTGGGTCTTAATTTGAAGAACAAATTTCTGAGAATGTACGTTTGGAGCATGGCATTTTAAGGTAGTGAAACATGGACTGTGGGAAAATCAGAACAGAAGAGAATTGAAGAATTTGAGGTATAGTGCTTCAGAATAATGTTGAAAATTAGGTGGACTGAAAATGTAAGGAATCAGTACATCTTTCCACAGAATCAGTGAGAAAGAGAGTATATGGTAAACACTGACAAGAAAGCACAGGATGACACGGCATGTGTTAAAACATCAGGGAACAACTTGCCTGGTACTAAAGGGAGCTGTAGGGGCTTAAACTGTAGAGGAAGACAGAGATTGGAATAAATCCAACAAATAGTTGAAAATGTAGGTTGCAAGTGCAAGTCTAAGACAGACGAGCTACTGTAGGAGAGCAACTCGTGGTCAGGGGAGGGGAGGGGGAAGGGGATGTGAAGGGAAGGGAATTAGGACAACATGGTCACTGACGGGCTGTGTCATATTTTGAATGTAGTGACAGTAACCCAGGAGACCATCAGCTGGGCGAAGATTGTGGCACCGATCGGATCTGACTGCAATTCTCACTTAGATTCACTTATTTCATGACATTAGGAAACTACAGGATCAGGATGAATAGATTTATGAAATAAAGGAGATACTTCAGCAAAATAAAACTGTAATCCCTATGTTTTGGGAAATAAAGTGGTGTTTCAAGTCAAGGGAAAGTAACAAGTTTAAGATAGTGGTGTCCAAGGAAAAGGTTCTGTTGCTGTTACAATATTTCCATGAATCTCCTAGGAGTGTATAAAGTGTGAGACAGCAGTTTATACAGCCAGGGATGGATAACGACATTCATAGTTGTGATGTGTGTGCTGTCAGTGAACTGGCCTAGACCAATAACATAGGATATCTGGCATCCAACCCAGCAGTAAGGTCTTTTTAAAGATTGTATATAAACCTGTCTCTTGTCAGTAGTACATATCCTACTGAGTGGAAGCAAAGTTTAATTCAACCTATACCCAAGACTGACAACCCTAAGTCGCCAGGTGACTACAGGCCGATCAGCATACTACCTACAATATCTAAAGCCCTAGAATACATCGTCCATGAACAGCTGACAGATTACCTCAAAACTCATAACATCCATGACAAATATCAGTCAGGCTTTCGAAAGCACCATAGTACAGCAACTGCATTAATCAAAGTAACTGATGACATTAAACATGCTATGGACAGACGTGAAGCTACCAACCTAACACTGCTTGACTTTAGCAAGGCTTTTGATAGAGTTGACTTTGATATATTACTAATTAAAATGAAACAGCTGAATTTCTCGAACAGCGCAATACACTGGTTCGACAGCTACCTCAAAAACAGAAGTCAACAAGTCATTTGTGGGTCGGAAAAGTCATCATGGAAAAACGTGCGCTCTGGAGTTCCCCAAGGCTCCATCCTTGGTCCATTACTCTTCTCACTGTACATTAATGATATTTCTTCAGTGATTCACTCCTGCAACTACCATCTATATGCCGACGACATACAACTGTGTATAAGTGCAAGCCCCAAGAACATTGCTGATGCAGTAGCAAGTATGAACGCAGATCTTTGCTCTGTTTCTCGATGGGCACAGAACCTAGGTCTGAAACTAACCCCCAAGAAATCCCAGGTCATACTTATATCTCATCCAAAGTTAATCAGTTGGTACTTTCGCGAAACAGTCCCTCAAATATTCCTCAATGGTACCCAACTACCATACCAAACAACAGTAAAAGACCTTGGAATAATCTTGGATGAACACCAAAACTGGGAAGAACAAACAGTCACAGCTTGCTCTCCTCCCTACATGCAATTCAAAAATTTAGAAAAATATTTCTAACCCATGTTAAACAAAAATTAGTCCAAAAACTACTCTTGGCTAATCTTTACTACTGTGATGTAGTTCAACACGGCACAAATAGTGAAAATTCGAGATGCCTCGAGCTAGTGATGAATGCTTGCGTTAGATATGTGTGCAATATATGGTTGTATGATCTTATCAGTCCTTCATACTCCCAGCTAGGTTGGATACGCCCACATAAGGCACACGATCTCCACACGATGTGCTTACTTCATCGATTTCTTAGCCACTGGTGCCCCCAATACTTATCTTCTCACATTAAACACCTATCATTCCACAACCACAATACCAGATCAGATACGTCTAGCATCTTGGCTATACCTTTACATAACACAAAATCTTTCTCCGTGTCATTCTCCATCTCAGCCATACGACTATGGAACGCGCTCCCCTGTGATCTGCATCTTATCCAGAACCACTCAACATTCAAGAGGGAACTCAAAACTTACATATTAGGGACGGTATAGCCACCATTGTTGTACCCCTCTCATCTCTTTCTTTCTCCTCTCCAACATAGCTTCGAATTTTACCATTCTATTTCTCTTCCTCTAACCTATCTACCTCTTCTATATCTCTTTTACCCCATTCTATTGTCTTATGTCTCTGCTCGATGGGAATAACTCACAAGCTGCAAGAACATAACAAGAAAATTCCCAACTAGCAATAGGACTGACATTCATAAAAGAAAAATGTGTTTACTTTCATATACATAGTCATTACTATTATTATTATTATTATTATTTCTTTCTTTTCTCAGACGTTATGTCTGGTCAAAAATGGAAAGTGACGCGGACCTTGATGAAGCGTGACTTCCTTTTAACTGTACGGTATATGTTAAATTGCATTTAGGAACTTTTGGGTATTTGAACATGTATCAATAATTACGGATTTTTGTAGTTGTATATATGAGTTTGGATGTAGCTGTATTGCATTGATGTACTGGTGGATATTGTGTGGTATGACTCCTGTAGTTGATAGTATAATTGGTATAATGTCAACTTTATCCTGATGCCACATGTCCTTGACTTCCTCAGCCAGTTGAATGTATTTTTCAATTTTTTCTCCTGTTTTCTTGTGTATTGGGTATGGATATTTCGATTAATTGTGTTAATTTCTTCTTTTTATTGGTGAGTATGATGTCAGGTTTGTTATGTGGTGTTGTTTTATCTGTTATAATGGTTCTGTTCCAGTATAATTTGTATTCATCATTCTCCAGTACATTTTGTGGTGCATACTTGTATGTGGGAACGTGTTGCTTTATAAGTTTATGTTGTAAGGCAAGCTGTTGATGTATTATTTTTGCTACATTGTCATGTCTTCTGGGGTATTCTGTATTTGCTAGTATTGTACATCTGCTTGTGATGTGATCTACTGTTTCTATTTGTTGTTTGCAAAGTCTGCATTTATCTGTTGTGGTATTGGGATCTTTAATAATATGCTTGCTGTAATATCTGGTGTTTATTGTTTGATCCTGTATTGCAATCATGAATCCTTCCGTCTCACTGTATATATTGCCTTTTCTTAGCCATGTGATGGATGCGTCTTGATCGATGTGTGGCTGTGCTAGATGATACGGGTGCTTGCCATGTAGTGTTTTCTTTTTCCAATTTACTTTCTTCGTATCTGTTGATGTTATGTGATCTAAAGGGTTGTAGAGGTGGTTATGAAATTGTAGTGGTGTAGCCGACGTATTTATACGAGTGATTGCTTTGTGTATTTTGCTAGTTTCTGCTCGTTCTATAAAGAATTTTCTTAAATTGTCTACCTGTCCATAACGTAGGTTTTTTATATCGATAAATCCCCTTCCTCCTTCCTTTCTGCTTAATGTGAATCTTTCTGTTGCTGAATGTATGTGATGTATTCTATATTTGTGGCATTGTGATCGTGTAAGTGTATTGAGTGCTTCTAGGTCTGTGTTACTCCATTTCGCTACTCCAAATGAGTAGGTCAATATTGGTATAGCATAAGTATTTATAGCTTTTGTCTTGTTTCTTGCTGTCAATTCTGTTTTCAGTATTTTTGTTAGTCTTTGTCTATATTTTTCTTTTAGTTGTTCTTTAATATTTGTATTACCTATTCCTATTTTTGTCTGTATCCTAGATATTTATAGGCATCTGTTTTTTCCATCGCTTCTATGCAGTCGCTATGGTTATCCAATGTGTAATCTTCTTGTTTAGTGTGTTTTCCCTTGACTATGCTATTTTTCTTACATTTGTCTGTTCCAAAAGCCATATTTATATCATTGCTGAATACTTCTGTTATCTTTAGTAATTGGTTGAGTTGTTGATTTGTTGCTGCCAGTAGTTTTAGATCCATGTATAGCAAATGTGTGGGTATGTTCCAGTAATATTGTAGCCATAATTTGTATTATTTAGCACGTTGGATAGTGGGTTCAGAGCAAGGCAGAACCAGAAAGGACTCAATGAGTCTCCTTGGTATATTCCACGCTTAACCTGTATTGGCTGTGATGTGATATTATTTGAATTTGTTTGGATATTAAGTGTGGTTTTCCAATTTTTCATTACTATGTTTAGGAACTGTATCAATTTAGGATCTACTTTGTATATTTCCAATATTTGTAGTAACCATGAGTGGGGGTACACTATCAAAAGCTTTTTGGTAATCAATGTATGCATAGTGTAGTGACCATTGTTTAGTTTTAGCTTGATATGTCACCTCTGCATCTATTATCAGTTGCTCTTTACATCCTCGTGCTCCTTTGCAACAGCCTTTTTGTTCTTCATTTATAATTTTGTTCTTCATTTATAATTTTGTTCTGTGTTGTATGTGTCATAAATTTCTGTGTAATGACTGAAGTTAATATTTTGTATATTGTTGGTAGGCATGTTATGGGGCGATATTTAGCTGGGTTTGCTGTGTCTGCTTGATCTTTAGGTTTCAGATAAGTTATTCCTTGTGTAAGTGTATCAGGGAATGTGTATGGGTCTGCAATGTAACTGTTAAATAATTTAGTTAGATGTGAATGTGTTGAGGTGAACTACTTTAGCCAGAAATTTGCTATTTTATCTTTTTCCAGGGGCTTTCCAATTGTGGGTAGAATTAATTGCTTGTGTGACTTCATGTTGGAAAATTTATCAACTCAGGCATTTGTGGTATCATCTTGTATGTGTCTGTTTCTGCTTGTATCCACCGTGCATGCCTGTTATGTTGTACCTGGTTTGACCATATGTTGCTCCAGAAGTGTTCCATGTCTGTTATGTTTGGTGGATTGTCTATTTTAATGTGTGTGTTATCTATTGTCTGGTAAAATTTCTTTTGGTTTGTGTTGAATGTTTGGTTTTGTTTCCTTCTATTTTCACTCTTTTTGTATCTTCTAAGTCCTTTGGCCAATGCTTGTAATTTCTGCTTCTTTCCATCTAATTGCTCTATCGCTTCTTCTTGTGAGATTTTACCTAACCTTTTTCGTTTTTTTTCTGACATTTCATTTCTTATAAATTGTGTTAGCTGGCCGATGTCTTTTCTCATTTTTTCTATTCTGTGTTGCTATGATGGTTTTGTGGGTTTCTTCTGTATGTTGGTTGGTTCTGATCTCTGCCTAGTGTGTATATTTACTGTAATGAGTGCTCCTATATAAACCAGTAGTTGTAACTCTTCCATAGTTGTGTTTTCATTTATTTTGTTGTGTATGATTGTGTTGATAGTTTTTATTGTTGTTTCGACTTGTGGGTTATTTGGCGGTCTATGCAAGAATGGTCTAATGTCTGTATTTGTGTCTTTGTATTCTCTGTGTCAGCTGAAATTTTTCTTCTATATCTAGCATGTGTCACTTCGTGTTCTATTTGTGCTTGTTCTGGTGGCTGTCTTAAGATTTCGTTTTCCTCTGATTGTTTAATTGATGCGTGTTGTTCTTTGTTTGTTTGCTCTGGGATGTTTGAGTCCATTACTGTATTTTTTTTTTCTTCTTCTTCTTGTGATTGCACATTATTTTGTTCCAGTATTTGTTGTACTTGTTTGATGTTTTCTAATTCTGACTGGGGTAGCCTGTTATTTTTGATTATTACACAGATCTGATCAGCTAGTCGTCGTTCTGTTAAAAATTTTAATTCTGGGTATCGGTAATAAATGTTGTGTATACTTGTGATCTGTATCCAGTTGTGTTGGTTCCTAGGTTTGTTGCTTGGTAATAACAGAACATGAGGTGTCGATTAACTTCATCTGACCATCTCATCCTCTGTCTTTGTTTTCCTTCTAGGGTGGTTGCAGGAAGCATATCCTGCAAAACACCTCTATTTGGATTTAAATCATTTTCCAGTTGGCTAGCAGTGTCGTTACCATTGTGGGCGGGCATAGGGTTCAAGCGTCGTACCCAACCATGATGGCGCTTGTCCGAGGCTTCTTTAGTTCAGTCCTGAACCAACTAATCACACTAAAAGGGTTGGCCCTATTAGTGGTTTTTTCCTTTCGTCGCCTTTTACGACTGGCAGAACATACCGGAGGCCTATTCTTTTCCCGAGCCTGCAATTATTATTATTATTATTATTATTATTGATTGTTATAATTATTTTTGTTTGTTATAATTATCATTGTACTACTGTTATAATCTCTATTTTTTTTCTTTAACATTAATACTGTTATATGTCCTTAATGTTCTGTAGAAACTGAAATTCGTTCAATCTGAGTATGCCTGGTTAGGTGTAAGAGAGGGCCTGAAGGCCATAATCTTGCCAGGTAAAATAAATGCATAAATAAATAAAAGAATATAATAGAAGGAAACATTCCACGTGGGAAAAATACATCTAAAAACACAGATGATGTGACTTACCGAACGAAAGTGCTGGCAGGTCGATAGACACACAAACAAACACAAACATACACAAAATTCAAGCTTTCGCAACAAACTGTTGCCTCATCAGGAAAGAGGGAAGGACAGGGAAAGACGAAAGGATGTGGGTTTTAAGGGAGAGGGTAAGGAGTCATTCCAATCCCGGGAGCAGAAAGACTTACCTTAGGGGGAAAAAAGGACAGGTATACGCGCACGCGCACACACGCACACATATATATCCATCCGCACATACACAGACACAAGCAGACATTTGTAAAGGCAAAGAGTTTGGGCAGAGATGTCAGTCGAGGCGGAAGTACAGAGGCAGAGATGATGTTGAATGACAGGTGAGGTATGAGTGGCGGCAAATTGAAATTAGCGGAGATTGAGGCCTGGCGGATAACGAGAAGAGAGGATATACTGAAGGGCAAGTTCCCATCTCCGGAGTTCTGACAGGTTGGTGTTGGTGGGAAGTATCCAGATAAACCGGACGGTGTAACACTGTGCCAAGATGTGCTGGCCGTGCACCAAGGCATGCTTAGCCACAGGGTGATCCTCATTACCAACAAACACTGTCTGCTTGTGTCCATTCATGCGAATGGACAGTTTGTTGCTGGTCATTCCCACATAGAAAGCTTCACAGTGTAGGCAGGTCAGTTGGTAAATCACGTGGGTGCTTTCACATGTGGCTCTGCCTTTGATCGTGTACACCTTCCGGGTTACAGGACTGGAGAAGGTGGTGGTGGGAGGGTGCATGGGACAGGTTTTACACCGGGGGCGGTTACAAGGGTAGGAGCCAGAGGGTAGGGAAGGTGGTTTGGGGATTTCATAGGGATGAACTAACAGGTTACGAAGGTTAGGTGGACGGTGGAAAGACACTCTTGGTGGAGTGGGGAGGATTTCATGAAGGATGGATCTCATTTCAGGGCAGGATTTGAGGAAGTCGTATCCCTGCTGGAGAGCCACATTCAGAGTTTGATCCAGTCCTGGAAAGTATCCTGTCACAAGTGGGGCACTTTTGTGGTTCTTCAGTGGGAGGTTCTGGGTTTGAGGGGATGAGGAAGTGGCTCTGGTTATTTGCTTCTGTACCAGGTCGGGAGGGTAGTTGCGGGATGCGAAAGCTGTTTTCAGGTTGTTGGTGTAATGGTTCATGGATTCCGGACTGGAGCAGATTCGTTTGCCACGAAGACCTAGGCTGTAGGGAAGGGACCGTTTGACGTGGAATGGGTGGCAGCTGTCATAATGGAGGTACTGTTGCTTGTTGGTGGGTTTGATGTGGATGGACGTGTGAAGCTGGCCATTGGACAGGTGGAGGTCAACGTCAAGGAAAGTGGCATGGGATTTGGAGTAGGACCAGGTGAATCTGATGGAACCAAAGGAGTTGAGGTCGGAGAGGAAATTCTGGAGTTGTTCTTCACTGAGTCCAGATCATGAAGATGTATTCAATAAATCTGTACCAAACTTTGGGTTGGCAGGCCTGGGTAACGAAGAAGGCTTCCTCTAAGCGACCCATGAATAGGTTGGCGTACGAGGGGGGCCATCCTGGTGCCCATGGCTGCTCCCTTTAATTGTTGGTATGTCTGGCCTTCAAAAGTGAAGAAGTTGTGGGTCAGGATGAAGCTGGCTAAGGTAATGAGGAAAGAGGTTTTTGGTAGGGTGGCAGGTGATCGGCGTGAAAGAAGTGCTCCATCGCAGTGAGGCCCTGGACGTGCGGAATATTTGTGTATAAGGAAGTGGCATCAATGGTTACAAGGATGGTTTCCGGGGGTAACAGATTGGGTAAGGATTCCAGGCGTTCGAGAAAGTGGTTGGTGTCTTTGATGAAGGATGGGAGACTGCATGTAATGGGTTGAAGGTGTTGATCTACGTAGGCAGAGATACGTTCTGTGGGGGCTTGGTAGCCAGCTACAATGGGACGGCCGGGACGATTGGGTTTGTGAATTTTAGGAAGAAGGTAAAAGGTAGGGGTGCGGGCTGTTGGTGGGGTCAGGAGGTTGATGGAGTCAGGTGAAAGGTTTAGTAGGGGGCCTAAGGTTCTAAGGATTCCTTGAAGCTCCGCCTTGGCAAACTTTGTATGTAGTGTTGTCTGAAAGCTGACGCAGTCCCTCAGCCACATACTCCCGACGATCAAGTACCACGGTTGTGGAACATATATATATATATATAATGGAAATTTTGCCAGGATCAACGGCAGGAAATAGGTTTATTTTGGTTTGTGTTAATGCATTTAGGTGATTTATTTCCTGTTCAGCTACCATGGAGGCAATGGCTCAGTTGCCCATAATTTACAGGAGATTTTTGAAACCTTCGGTCCATGGCAGTCTATAGTGACAATCCAACTTAATTTACTGCACATTATTTCAAGCAATTTTGCCTGAGCATGAAGGAGTGTCATATCTTATTAGCCTAATCCATCTTACACAGAATGCATTAATACAAACCTTAGGTCAGCCCTGACAGACTGTATCATGGCAGTGACCAAGGTGGACGGGAGCACTCACTCCCTCGATTAACTATGTCTTCCAAGACCATTTGTCAAGATAATTATCAGTGCAAACCCAGAAGTTTGCACTTGGGCAAGTGTACAGCAACTATGTTGTGCAATTGGTTGTCTTTTGATGTCCTGTCAGTTGAAGAGATGCTCATCAGGTGTCTGGGTTGATTGCAGAAAACTTAAGGGGGGACACTGGCACAAGTGGTAAAATACCAGTGGTCACAGGTGTCAGAGGGATGCTTTTTTTAGGATAGGGAAGGGGGGAAGAAAACGAGTTTTAAAAGAGATTCGCAGACACACTCAGTTTGAGAAAACAGATGAACAGGAGTCAGATTTTTAGCATACAGCCTCCATTTAAACAATGTTCAACAGAAAGTAATCAGAAACTGACAGTTCATCTTCACCAAAGCAGTTATAATCCCATTAGTATGCAGTATCAGTTACCTTTATTACACCAGAACATTCCGGGACTCAGAAATAAAGTTGATGAACTACTCATTTGTATTGATGAAATGAATTCATCTAACCAAATTGACAATCTGCCTCTCTGAAGATCAAGTGACCACTAGTATACTGGTAGATATGTTAGACATTTCAGGATTTAAGCTAGCTTCCTACTTCTGCAGAGTAGATACGGATGGAGGAGGAGTTGCCACATTTATTAAAAACTCCCATAAATTGAAGAACATTGACATTAATAAATTCTGTTTAGAGCAGCATCTAGAAGCATGTGCAACAGAAGTAGAGTTCCATAACAGATCCTATATAACAGTAACTATTTACTGAGCACCTGCAGGAAATTGTAATCTATTCATAAATCATCTAGAAGCTCTTTTGGGTTATTTAACAGAAAGAAACAAAGAAATTTTGATTGCTGGTGACTTTAATACAGATTTTCTAATGCAATCTTCCAGTAAACATTCACTGCAGTTAGTAATGTTGTCTTTCAATCTAACTCACACTGTAAACTTTCCAACTAGGATCACTAAATCCTCAAGGACAGCCATTGATAACATTTTTATAGACAAATCAAAGGAACAAAATCATATCATAAAACCTGTTATAAATGGACTGTCAGATCATGACATGCAGCTCCTTGTTTTAGATGTAAATTCTAAGCAGATTATCAAGACTGCTAAATCTGAGTACAGGAGAGTAGTCAATCAACCAAAAATTGAGTGTTTTAGAAAACTGCTCAAAGATATGAACTGGAAAGATGTTTATGGTGCTCTTGACATGAATGAAAAATATAACACATTCATGAACAATTTCAGAATCATGTTTGAAAGCTGTTTTCCTCTAAAAGTTACTCAAATTAAACAGAAGTCTATAATAAAACCACGGATTACACAAGGAATAAAGATTTCCTGTAAGACAAAAAGGAAAATGTATCTGTTGACCAAGAACAGCTCCAATGCTGATGATTTAGCTAAATACAAGGAATACTGTAAAATAGTAAAAAAAAGGAATTCAGTCATCTAAACAAATGCACTACAAGAAGAAGATAGCAATGTCAGGGAACAAAATAAAAATATGGGATATAGTGAAAGAGGGGACTGGTAGAACCAGAAAGGAACAGGAGAAAATAGCATTAAGGGTAGACGACACATTAGTAACCGATGGGCATAGTATGCAAATCTATTTAACAAGTACTTTATATCCGTTACTGATAGAATGGGATCGTCAGGATCAGTAAATAATGCCCTTGAATATCTGAAACGAGCTTTTACAAATAGCTTCAGGTACATGAATATGTCACTCACTTCACCAAAAGAAATAACTTCTGTAATAAAATCTTTAAAAACAAATCATTCTAGTGGGTACGATGAAATATCAACAAAGTTAATTAAGGCATGTTCTTGTGAGTTTAGTACAATTCTAAGTTACTTGTGTAACCAGGCAATTATAACTGGGACAATTCCTGACTGGCTAAAATATGCAGATGTTAAGCGGCTATTCAAGAAAGGGGATAAAGAGATACCATCACAATACAGACCGATTTCACTTTTGTCAGCATTCTCAAAAATTTTAGAAAAAGTAATGTACAGGCAGCTTCTCAACCACTTGACCACAAATAACATTATCAAGAACACACTTTGGATTTCTGAAGGGTTCTGATATTGAGAAGGCTATTTACACCTACAGTGAAAATGTACTTAATTCATTAAATAACAAATTACAAGCAGCAGGTATTTTCTGTGATTTGTCAAAGGCATTTGATTGTGTGAACCACAACATCCTTTTAAGTAAATTAGAATTCTATGGTGTCACGGGCAGTGCTGCAAAATGGTTCAAGTCATACCTCGCTAACAGGAAACAAAGGGTGTCAGTGCAAGGAACTAGTGAATTAAGTCATCAGTCATCATCAGAATGGGAAGAAATTACATGTCGTGTCCCACAAGGATCCATTTTAGGGCCATTGCTTTTTCTTGTGTACATTAATGATCTCTCATCAGTTACACTGCCAGAAACAGAGTTCGTTTTGTTTGCAGATGACACAAGTATTGCAATAAATAGTATGTCAAGTGTAGTTCTAGAAAGATCTGCTAATGACATTTTCATGGATATTAATAAATGGTTTAAAGCCAACTCATTGGCATTAAACTTCGAAAAGACTCACTATATGCAATTTAGAACCTGTAAGAAGTTTCCACCCAGCATATGCATAAAATACGAAGAAGAGCAGATAGAAGAGGTTACAGTCTTAAATTCCTGGGATTACAACTTGATAATAAATTCAGTTGGGAAGAGCACACCACAGAACTGCAGAAACGCCTTAACAAATCTGTATTTGCAATTCAAGTGTTAGCAGACATAGGCGACATAAAAATGAAAAAGCTTGCATACTTTGCCTACTTCCATTCCATAATGTCATATGGTATAATATTTTGGGGTAACTCTTTCAAGTCAAACAAAAGTTTTCAGAGTCCAAAAGCGTGTAATACGTATTATTTGTGCAGTAAATTCACGGACGTCCTGTAGAAACCTCTTCAAATAACTGGGTATACTAACTACTGCTTCTCAGTATATTTACTCATTAATGAAATTTGTCCTAAATAATATATCTCTTTTTCCAACAAACAGCTCAGTTTATACATACAATACCAGGAATAAAAATGATCTGCACAAGGACTTAAAAGCACTTTAGTTCAAAAAGGGGTCCACTACTCAGGAACACTCATCTTCAATAATTTGCCAGCAAATATAAAAATTTAGTTACAAATAAAGATCAGTTTAAAAGGAGCCTGAAAGACTTACTAGTGGCCAACTCCTCCTACTACATTGAGGAATTTAATAGAAGCAAACAACGTATCGTATATATTCATACTATTAGTATTGTTATTTCAACTTCATAAAAAAATTGACATGTTCCACGTCCACGAAGATCTCCTCAGCATGGATCTATGAAATGAAAAACTAATCTAATCTGCACAATGGAGACTTTCTATGAGTCATATTCACGAGGCTCGTAAGAAGGAAGCTATACATTACAATATGGAGGAGTAAAGCAAACACTTACTGAGTGGGTGATAATGTCTTTATCAGGCATTTTCAGGTTGTCGACAAGGCCTCAAAGGGTCACAAAGAAGGTGTTGCCCAGATTTAATGGTCCATTTGAGATAAGAAATTTCTTACACCACCACTGTTTTGTTAGAGAATGTCTGAATGGGCAAGGAAGTCAGGGATCACCTGTCTCGTGTCAATCTTGCTTCTCACAGCTAAACTGGCTCTTCTCAGCATGTTGTGGATTTAAGGGGGGGGGGGGGGAGTGGAGGGGAGTATGTGCCAAGAGTGGCACTATCTGGCCTAGGTTTCACACTGACAGACAGGCTGTTGCCACATGCATGAACAGCAAATAGGAAGAATGGTCGGTGAAGCTCGTCAGAGATGGAAATGTGGCCGCAAGCTGAGAGTTGTGTGTGTTTGTCGTGTGGTTGCCTTATATACAGTAGTGATTGTGTGATAGCTTGCCCGAGCAGATCTGAGTCATCGGAACCTATTATAATGTGTTAATGCTCCTGTTATGTCAGACACACAGAATATTGTACATATGTAATGTACGTATGTAAGTAGGCAGTTGTGCTAGTGAGCATTCTCTTGTCAACATGTGCTGTAATCTGCTTCTTGCAATGCTGGCATTTTTCAACAGATATCAATGACCAGTGCATCACTAGAATGTGTTGGGATTGAACACATCACATTTGCTGCCAAATTGTATTATGTTGCTGTATGCAATACAGATGTCATTCTGTTCGTGTGTGATCAACCGGACAGGTAGTTGCCTAGATGTTTTTGTACATTGTGGTTAATGGTTCCATATGACAAATTGGGCAACAAAGGCAGCACACATTCAGAGAATAAGAAAAGGTCATTGCCTGCTTTTAATACTGAATTGTTTCAGGTAGCTCTGGTGCATTTCCTTGTTTCTATACATGCTGAGGTGGACCGATGATCAAATACCAAGATACATTTTACGGAACAATGCACCAACTGAGGGCCATGGACTACGTAAGGGAAGCTACAGTTGTCTTTAACATTCCCATTTATATAAATTCAGACTTTCCTGAAGTTGCTTTCACCAACTTCTTTCCCTGTCATATGTCTTAAGCACGATTTAAATTTTAATCGATTTGAATCTTGGGTAAATAACATTGTCATGTCAATTGATTCGGTTTCAGTATCCTAAATAATTGATTTTTAAATTCAGTATGTACTGGAACTGGATTGTATCTATCGTTTGTGGTTTAAATTTAAATTTACTAAGTTAAATTTTATTGGATTTAATATTTATTGAAAATTCATTGCTGTGCTAAACTACGATTTCTGTTAATTGGATGGGCTGTTTGTTCAAACCTGTATTTTCTGTCCAAGTGATCAATAAATGTAGTACTTTCAACCCATATTCAATCAACTGATTCCACTCTTCAATCCTAAGGAACCTACTGCACTGATTTATTATATGATCACAATGAAATGTGTGCCAATTTCTAATGACCACTTTACTGCTGAGATTATATTCTTCAAAATGTGCAACATGTTTCAGGTCCAGTTTATTTTGATAACGTGATGCATACCGCTAAATATAACTCTTGCTATAAATCTGGCATTAGGTTTTAATTGCTTTTTTCTGTTCTTCAGTAAAGTTTTCTCTTAAACTCAAAATTACTCATTCCATATCATGAGAGGTTGGAATTATGATCTACACAACATGCAATTAGCTACAGTCAGTCGCGAATGACAGCAGTCGAGTAATACTTGTTCTGGGCTCCTACTTCACACATTCTCCGACAGTCAATGAGCGTTCAGTAGCATTCCAACTGTCCTGCCTTTAGTGACACAGCTAACATAGGAGTTAAAACATGATCGCAGAGAGTTCTGAAACTATTCATTTTGTTGCATTGTCATAGCTGGTGTCATGATCGACAAAATCTACATAAGAATACGAGAATTTGTATGATACCAGCTTTTTTCAAGCATGAAGCATGTGTATGTGCGTACTGCAACTGTCACTCGGAAACAGCGACACTGCAGTCCCTGTCCGTGCCTCTAATTGCCGAATAGCCAATATTCATTAATCTGAATATAACCAGTGAACAAGAAATCAGGTCACACATATGGAACACAATAAGCCAGTCTTCATAATTTATTGCAAAAAATGGAAAGTACATGTAATGAGAAACGATACTGATGACAACACTTTCCACATGTGAAAATCTGTTCAGTGTGAGCCAGTCGATAGCAATGCCAACAAACCACCTGCTGCTCCAACTGAAAATATATAATTACTGTATACAATGTTAAGGAAAACCATTCCCTGTTATCTACTGTGGAAGTCACATTATAATAGCAAGTTGTTGAGTACTGACTGAGCCCTTCAAGCCACAGAAAATTCCAGTTTCTTTTCGTGTAATATATCAGGACCAAAGTTTAAAACACCCAACAAGTAATTACGTACTGTAAAGTGGTATTAAACAGTGGTGACTATTCTATATATGTGTGTAATTAATTGTTCAACAATATCGTATTTCATGCAATAGACCAAAAACTATTGTTTTAATATAGGCATCAATTCAATGACTATTTTGTTTTATTTTCCATCTAAATTTTAGAGTAATTAGTTGTTTTGCTGCACTTAAATGAGTTATTATCCAGGCCAATTAGAATTCAGTTATATGCAGACATTATCTCCAAGAGTACTCATTAAAGGCACTGTGGATTACATTGATTTACATGTCTTATGTTATCATATCATACACTGTCACACAAAATCCCTGTGTTCTATGTTGTGACCAAAAGATGAACTACACAGAAATGACTGCAAACAGGTGTTTTACATTCTTTCCATACTGCTGATTTATGAAAGGGGCACATTCATTTTGTTGAATCATGCCACATAATTGCCCAACACCCTCCCCTCCAATTCAGGTTAATAAAACTCATTCTTTCAACAATATTCTTGTACACACTTTTAGCATCCACCTGGCTTAACAATATTTACATATCCTGAGATTCAAAATTTCTTTTTTACTCATTTTAGAAATGAACCCTTAAATAATCCATCTTTTGTTTACATTGATCTATAAAAATTTGTATTTTTAGAGGGAAACATTCCACGTGGGAAAAATATATCTAAAAACAAACTAATCTGCTCCAGTCCAGCCCTGAATCCCTTAACCATTACACCAACAACCTGAAAACAGCTTTCGAATCCCGCAACTACCCTCCCGACCTGGTACAGAAGCAAACAACCAGAGCCACTTCCTCATCCCCTCAAACCTAGAACCTCCCACAGAAGAACCACAAAAGTGCCCCACTTGTGACAGGATACTTTCCGGGACTGGATCAGACTCTTAATGTGGCTTTCCAGCAGGGATACGACTTCCTCAAATCCTGCCTTGAAATGAGATCCATCCTTCATGAAATCCTCTCCACTCCTCCAAGACTGTCTTTCCACCGTCCACCTAACCTTCGTAACCTCTTAGTTCATCCCTATGAAATCCCCAAACCACCTTCCCTACCCTCTGGCTCCTACCCTTGTAATCGTGCCCGGTGTAAAACCTGTCCCATGCACCCTCTCACCACCACCTACTCCAGTCCTGTAACCCGGAAGGTGTACACGATCAAAGGCAGAGCCACATGTGAAAGCACCCACGTGATTTACCAACTGACCTGCCTACACTGTGAAGGTTTCTATGTGGGAATGACCAGCAACAAACTGTCCATTCGCATGAATGGATGCAGGCAGACAGTGTTTGTTGGTAATGAGGATCACCCTGTGGCTAAACATGCCTTGATGCAAGGCCAGCACATCTTGGCACAGTGTTACACCGTCCGGGTTATCTGGATACTTCCCACTAACACCAACCTGTCAGAACTCCGGAGATGCGAACTTGCCCTTCAGTATATCCTCTCTTCCCGTTATCCACCAGGCCTCTACCTCCGCTTATTTCAATTTGCCGCCGTTCATACCTCACCTGTCTTTCAACATCTTTGCCTCTGTACTTCCGCCTCGACTGACATCTCTGCCCAAACTCTTTGCCTTTACAAATTGCTTGTGTCTGTTTATGTGCAGATGGGTCTCTCTCTCTCTGTCCATATATATATATATATATATATATATATATATATATATATATATATATATATATATATATATATATATATATAATTTCATGTGTATGTTTGCGTTTCTTTGTGTGTCTATCGACCTGCCAGCACTTTCGTTTGGTAAGTCACATCATCTTTTCTTTTGATATTTTTTTCCCACGTGGAATGTTTCCCTATATATATAAAATACAAAGATGATGTGACTTACCAAACGAAAGCGCTGGCACGTCGATAGACACAAACAAACACAAACATACACACAAAATTCTAGCTTTCGCAACCAACGGTTGCCTCGTGCGGAAAGAGGGAAGGAGAGGGAAAGACTAAAGGATTTGGGTTTTAAGGGAGAGGGTAAGGAGTCATTCCAATCCCGGGAGCAGAAAGACTTACCTTAGGGGGAAAAAAGGACGGGTATACACTCTCGCGCGCGCGCGCGCGCACGCACACACACACACACACACACACACACACACACACACACACACACACACACACACACACACATATCCATCCACACATATACAGACACAAGCAGACATATACAGAGGCAAAGAGGTTGGGCAGAGATGTCAGTCGAGGCGGAAGTGCAGAGGCAGAGATGTTGTTGAAAGACAGGTGAGGTATGAGTGGCGGCAACTTGAAATTAGCGGAGATTGAGGCCTGGTGGGTAACTGGAAGACAGGATATATTGAAGAGCAAGTTCCCATCTCCGGAGTTCGGATAGGTTGGTGTTAGTGGGAAGTATCCAGATAACCCGGACGGTGTAACACTGTGCCAAGATGTGCTGGCCGTGCACCAAGGCATGCTTAGCCACAGGGTGATCCTCATTACCAACAAACACTGTCTGCCTGTGTCCATTCCTGCGAATGGACAGTTTGTTGCTGGTCATTCCCACATAGAATGCGTCACAGTGTAGGCAGGTCAGTTGGTAGATCACGTGGGTGCTTTCACACGTGGCTCTGCTTTTGATCATGTACACCTTCCGGGTTACAGGACTGGAGTAGGTGGTGGTGAGAGGGTGCATGGGACAGGTTTTACACCGGGTGCGATTACAAGGGTAGGAGCCAGAGGGTAGGGAAGGTGGTTTGGGGATTTCATAGGGATGAACTAAGAGGTTACGAAGGTTAGGTGGACGGCAGAAAGACACTCTTGGTGGAGTGGGGAGGATTTCATGAAGGATGGATTTCATTTCAGGGCAGGATTTGAGGAAGTCGTATCGCTGCTGGAGAGCCACATTCAGAGTCTGATCCAGTCCCGGAAAGTATCCTGTCACAAGTGGGGCACTTTTGTGGTTCTTCTGTGGGAGGTTCTGGGTTTGAGAGGATGAGGAAGTGGCTCTGGTTATTTGCTTCTGTACCAGGTCGGGAGGGTAGTTGCGCGATGCGAAAGCTGTTGTCAGGTTGTTGGTGTAATGGTTCAGGGATTCCGGACTGGAGCAGATTCGTTTGCCACGAAGACCAAGGCTGTAGGGAAGGGACCGTTTGATGTGGAATGGGTGGCAGCTGTCATAATGGAGGTACTGTTGCTTGTTGGTGGGTTTGATGTGGACAGACGTGTGAAGCTGGCCATTGGACAGGTGGAGGTCAACATCAAGGAAAGTGGCATGGGATTTGGAGTAGGACCACGTGAATCTGATGGAACCAAAGGAGTTGAGGTTGGAGAGGAAATTCTGGAGTTCTTCTTCACTGTGAGTCCAGATCATGAAGATATCATCAATAAATCTGTACCAAACTTTGGGTTGGCAGGCCTGGGTAACCAAGAAGGCTTCCTCTAAGTGACCCATGAATAGGTTGGCGCACGAGGGGGCCATCGTGGTACCCATGGCTGTTCCCTTTAATTGTTGGTATGTCTGGCCTTCAAAAGTGAAGAAGTTGTGGGTCAGGATGAAGCTGGCTAAGGAAATGAGGAAAGAGGTTTTAGGTAGGGTGGCAGGTGATCGGCGTGAAAGGAAATGCTCCATCGCAGCGAGGCCCTGGACGTGCGGAATATTTGTGTATAAGGAAGTGGCATCAATGGTTACAAGGATGGTTTCCGGGGGTAACAGATTGGGTAAGGATTCCAGGCGTTCGAGAAAGTGGTTGGTGTCTTTGATGAAGGATGGGAGACTGCATGTAATGGGTTGAAGGTGTTGATCTACATAGGCAGAGATACGTTCTGTGGGGGCTTGGTAGCCAGCTACAATGGGACGGCCGGGATTATTGAGTTTGTGAATTTTAGGAAGAAGGTAGAAGGTAGGGGTGCGGGGTGTCGGTGGGGTCAGGAGGTTGATGGAGTCAGGTGAAAGGTTTAGTAGGGGGCCTAAGGTTCTGAGGATTCCTTGAAGCTCCACCTGGACATCGGGAATGGGATTACCTTGGCAAACTTTGTATGTGGTGTTGTCTGAAAGCTGACGCAGTCCCTCGGCCACAAACTCCCAATGATCAAGTACCACGGTCGTGGAACCCTCGTCCGCCGGAAGAATGACGATGGATCGGTCAGCCTTCAGATCACGGATAGCCTGGGCTTCAGCAGTGGTGATGTTGGGAGTAGGATTAAGGTTTTTTAAGAAGCATTGAGATGCAAGGCTGGTAGTCAGAAATTCCTGGAAGGTTTGGAGAGTGTGATTTTGAGGAAGAGGAGGTGGGTCCCGCTGCGACGGAGGGCGGAACTGTTCCAGGCAGGGTTCAATTTGGATGGTGTCTTGGGGAGTTGGATCATTAGGAGTAGGATTAGGATCATTTTTCGTCGTGGCAAAGTGATATTTCCAGCAGAGAGTACGAGTGTAGGACAGTAAATCTTTGACGAGAGCTGTTTGGTTGAATCTGGGAGTGGGGCTGAAGGTGAGGCCTTTGGATAGGACAGAGGTTTCGGATTGGGAGAGAGGTTTGGAGGAAAGGTTGACTACTGAATTAGGGTGTTGTGGTTCCAGATTGTGTTGATTGGAATATTGAGGTTTTGGAGGGAGTGGAGCTGGAAGTGGGAGATTGAGTAGATGGGAGAGACTGGGTTTGTGTGCAATGAGAGGAGGTTGAGGTTTGCTGGGAAGGTTGTGGAGGGTGAGTGAGTTGCCTTTCCGGAGGTGGGAAACCAGGAGATTGGATAGTTTGTTGAGGTGGAGGGTGGCATGCTGTTCTAATTTACGGTTGGCCTGTAGGAGGATGCTCTGAACAGCCGGTGTGGATGTGGGAGAGGAAAGATTAAGGACTTTTATTAAGGATAGGAGTTGACGGGTGTGTTCATTGGCTGAGTTGATGTGTAGGTGAAGGATTAGGTGGGTGATGGCAATGGATTGTTCAGTTTGGAACTGGTACAGGGACTGATGGAAAGAAGGGTTGCAGCCAGAGATGGGAACTTTAAGTGTGAGGCCTTTGGGGGTAATGCCAAATGTCAGACAAGCCTGAGAAAATAAAATATGGGAGCGTAATCTGGCTAGGGTGAAGGCATGTTTGTGGAGGGAATGTAAATAAAACTTAATGGGGTCGTTGTGAGGGTGTTGTGAGGGTGACATGGTATTAGGAGGTGGAAAGTGTAACATGAGGTTGAAATGAAAATGAAAATAACTGGAGAAAGTAACTGGAGATCTGTTGTGAAAAAAGGCGAAAAAGTGTTGGTTAAAGCTGGGCTATGTTGATCCTGTGGTGAACTTGGGTTGGTAGACAACGATGTGCACAAAGGTTAGGTGGTTGTGTTGCCGCCAAAACACGTTAAAGGATGGAGAAATTCGGGAAAATTTGCGAAAATTTCGAAAAAACTGTGTGTAAATGTATTAAAAGGAGTGGTTTTGTGGTGGCAGATTATGAAAATTCGTAGCAAACTAATCTGCTCCAGTCCGGAATCCCTGAACCATCACACCAACAACCTAACAACAGCTTTCGCATCCCGCAACTACCCTCCCGACCTGGTACAGAAGCAAATAACCAGAGCCACTTCCTCATCCTCTCAAACCCAGAACCTCCCACAGAAGAACCACAAAAGTGCCCCACTTGTGACAGGATACTTTCCGGGACTGCATCAGACTCTGAATGTGGCTCTCCAGCAGGGATACGACTTCCTCAAATCCTGCCCTGAAATGAGATCCATCCTTCATGAAATCCTCCCCACTCCACCAAGAGTGTCTTTCCGCCGTCCACCTAACCTTCGTAACCTCTTAGTTCATCCCTATGAAATCCCCAAACCACCTTCCCTACCCTCTGGCTCCTACCCTTGTAATCGCACCCGGTGTAAAACCTGTCCCATGCACCCTCTCACCACCACCTACTCCAGTCCTGTAACCCGGAAGGTGTACATGATCAAAGGCAGAGCCATGTGTGAAAGCACCCACGTGATCTACCAACTGACCTGCCTACACTGTGACGCATTCTATGTGGGAATGACCAGCAACAAACTGTCCATTCGCAGGAATGGACACAGGCAGACAGTGTTTGTTGGTAATGAGGATCACCCTGTGGCTAAGCATGCCTTGGTGCACAGCCAGCACATCTTGGCACAGTGTTACACCGTCCGGTTTATCTGGATACTTCCCACTAACACCAACCTATCCGAACTCCGGAGATGGGAACTTGCTCTTCAATATACCCTGTCTTCCCGTTATCCACCAGGCCTCAATCTCCGCTAATTTCAAGTTGCCGCCACTCATACCTCACCTGTCATTCAACAACATCTTTGCCTCTGCACTTCCACCTCGACTGACATCTCTGCCCAACCTCTTTGCCTCTGTATATGTCTGCTTGTGTCTGTATATGTGTGCGCGCGCGCGTGTGTGTGTGTGTGTGTGTGTGTGTGTGTGTGTGTGTGTGTGTGTGTGTGTGTGTGTGTGTATTCCCGTCCTTTTTTCCCCCTAAGGTAAGTCTTTCTGCTCCCGGGATTGGAATGACTCCTTACCCTCTCCCTTAAAACCCAAATCCTTTCGTCTTTCCGTCTCCTTCCCTCTTTCCTGAAGAGATTGTTGCAAAAGCTTGAATTTTGAGAGTATGTTTGTGTTTCTTTGTGTGTCTGTCGACCTTCCAGCACTTTCATTTGGTAAGTCACATCATCTTTGTTTTTAGATATATTTTTCCTACGTGGAATGTTTCCCTCTATTATAACTATATATTAGCCTCCCCTTCCCCCTTTCCTGACGGGGCGGCCGTTGGTTGCGGGGGCTTGAGTTTTGTGTGTGTGTTTGTGTGTCTATCGACCTGCCAGCGCTTTCGTTCGGTAGGTCACATCATAGAGCACTCTACATTAGTATTCCCCTGATAACTTACACACATAATAAATAAACAATTTAGAAAAAGGATACACTGCAGGTGTAAATGTTTTTAGTATATAGAAGCTTGAAAATATAACTAGCGCCAGAAATAGCGCATTGTTATAAAAAATGGAGAATGTTGTGGCTTCATAATCTGCAACTTCATTTTTCTTCCACAGAATCCTGGAAATAAAGATAAGTGTACAGATGTCACATCATACCAAACAAAGTAATCATATAATCTGAGAAAACTACCATCAACAATTTTATGTAAAACTGATTATAACAAGCATAACATGAATATAACTTAACTATTGTTAGCATAATGTGAATACCATATTTAATCAACAATAAGATGATATTTAAAATAAATTTTTGCAGAGGCTCTTCGAAAAACTTATTTTTTACACATTCTGACCAATCAAAATTACAAACTGTTTTACCAATATTTTGTATCTTAAAAGCAGCCATGTGTTTTCTTTGATTATATAATGCAGATACGCATGCAGAATTTTGTCGAAACATGCAGGATGTTTGAGCTAGTGTTTTGCATTTTAACATACGCTCAACCCTCTTCATCATCATATACCAGCTTGAATTTGCTTTGCATTCCACTATGCATGCAGCTAGAAAAGTCTATCTCCATCAGCTTGTTTTGGATAATTCCTTGAGTAATTAGAGAATACAGGGTGTTACAAAAAAGGTACGGCCAAACTTTCAAGAAACATTCCTCACACACAAAGAAAGAAAATATGTTATGTGGACATGTGTCCGGAAACGCTTACTTTCCATGTTAGAGCTCATTTTTACTACTTCTCTTCAAATCACATTAATCATGGAATGGAAACACACACCAACAGAACGTACCAGCGTGACTTCAAACACTTTGTTACAGGAAATGTTCAAAATGTCCTCCGTTAGCGAGGACACATGCATCCACCCTCCGTCGCATGGAATCCCTGATACGCTGATGCAGCCCTGGAGAATGGCGTATTGTATCACAGCCGTCCACAATACGAGCACGAAGAGTCTCTACATTTGGTACCGGGTTTGCGTAGACAAGAGCTTTCAAATGCCTCCATAAATGAAAGTCAAGAGGGTTGAGGTCAGGAAAGCGTGGAGGCGATGGAATTGGTCCGCCGCTACCAATCCATCGGTCACCAAATCTGTTGTTGAGAAGCGTACGAACACTTCGACTGAAATGTTCAGGAGCTCCATCGTGCATGAACCACATGTTGTGTCATACTTGTAAAGGCACATGTTCTAGCAGCACAGGTAGAGTATCCCGTATGAAATCATGGCGGTGAATCTAGGAAGTACAGTACATACTGACGAAACTAAAATGAGCTCTAACATGGAAATTAAGCGTTTCCGGACACATGTCCACATAACATCTTTTCTTTATTTGTGTGTGAGGAATGTTTCCTGAAAGTTTGGCCGTACCTTTATGTAACACCCTGTATAACTGTGTCTTACATATGCTGAACAACCTGCCACTCCAATTCACGAATCCTTCCACAATTCAGTCTCCCACAAGTTTGGCGTGCGAGAACTGGTGATCTATAATTTAATCCTCATCTGACACCAAGTACAAACATTCACTTCCATGATCTCAAAATTTCATCCTGAGCTGCAGAGCAGTTTCCTGCATGAACCAAACATGAACTACAAACTTAGGTCAATATTCCTGAACAGAGTAACTTGCATTAAGCAACCTGAAGAACAATAATAAATTAATTTATCTACTCCTTTATGCTAAATCAGCAGAAATTTAACCACTTTGGGCTGACAGCCACTTCCTCATTTCATGCCAGCCTTGAAAATCAACTGCTGTCAAGCAGTAGCTGTTGCAGCCACATGGCTGAACTTTGTGTTCCAGGCATTCTGTGTAAACATATTTAAGTTAGAATTAAGTTGCCCATTAGAAATTTATACAATTGCTGAGTATTTGTTCATTTGTCAAGTCATTCCAGTTCAGTAGGAGAGAGTGCGAGGAGGATGTGGGACAGGCCGCAAGGAGCCAGGAGGAAGAGGTGTAATGTAGCATGTGGAAAGGACAAAGATATGGTTTAAATTTTTCATGATTATTCTGAAGGAACCACAGTTAACACCTGCCATTAAGCAGGGAACCGACCTGGTTCAGGATTTCTCTTTTTCCATTATTGTTCATAGCTTATCCCTGACTCCTATCAATGCTTGTTCATATTCTACCAACATCTCTCTTTTATTATCTGTTTCAATGTGAAAACATCATCTATGCATGATCTTCCCTTCCAGGAAGCTGCTTGTGCCTCCATTAAAATCACACCAGAGATATTTCATAGCCTTTCATTTATTATTTGGCTGTAGATTTTGTAAGCAATATTCAGAATACTTGTATACCTGTAGTTAGATTTATTACTTCTGACACCTTTCCTTTACACCAAAAGGATATTTGCTATTTTCCATTCCTACATTATTTCACATTTTACCCAACAGAATTTATTCCACCTATCCTGACGATTATGAAGTTTAATTTTTTAAAAATGTAGTCCTCAGTTCACCAAATCTATGTTATCTATTTCTGCTTTTTGGTTTCCGAATTGTACCATTGTTCTTTATAATGTGTTATCCCTTCTCATGTATGTGTATGTGTTACATTTAGATTTACGACACCTCTTTCTTCTTTGTTGAAGTGTTTAATTTGTGTGCTATTTCTTGTCTGCCATAGATATCATGTTCCAATCTGCTTATAAACTTGTCCCACAATATCCTATGTACTGATTTTACTATTTCTTCTGCTTTGTTTCTTTTCCAATGGTATTTCTCATTAGCTTCTAATGATTTCTTCTGTAAAGTATTCACTATACACTTTCCATTTGTTCGTGGCTTTTTCCTCTCTCTTCAACCCAATTTTTTAAGAATCTTTTCTAACTGGTTCTATGTTTTTCACCTAGCAATTTACTTGCTATCAGTTTCATAGACTTAATACTAGACCACTCTTCGCTTGTGTCTTCACTAGTAGATTTGTTATTGATCAACCATGTGAGTGTTCAGATATATATTTCTTAAGCTCTGTTATTGCAACAGATATACCTCAACTATTGTTTAATTTTTTCATCTTTATTTTCTATTCATTGCTTTTTTATCTTTACCACAGCTGGAATTTTGAGTTTACAAGGTATCGTCTGTATATTTCTACCACTATATACTCAAGTGTATTATCCTTGGAGCTAACCTATGATTAATTACATGGTAAAATTGAAATACGACTGATAATTGGGTACAAATTACACTGTAGATCCCATCGCATTTTCATTTTCATACCTTGTGTACAATATATGATTATAAAGATCATGTGACTTACCAAACGAAAGCGCTGGCAGGTCGATAGACACACAAACATACACACGAAATTCTAGCTTTCGCAACCAATGGTTGCTTCGTCAGGAAAGAGGGAAGGAGAGGGAAAGACTAAAGGATGTGGGTTTTACGGGAGAGGGTAAGGAGTCATTCCAATCCCGGGAGCGGAAAGACTTACCTTAGGGGGAAAAAAGGACAGGTATACACACACACACACACACACACACACACACACACACACACACACACACACACACACACACACACACACACACACACACACAGCTTGTGTCTGTATATGTGTGGATGGATATGTATGTGTGTGCGCGAGTGTGTATACCTGTCCTTTTTTCCCCCTAAGGTAAGTCTTTCCGCTCCCGGGATTGGAATGACTCCTTACCCTCTCCCTTAAAACCCACATCCTTTCGTCTTTCCCTCTCCTTCCCTCTTTCCTGACAAAGCAACCGTTGGTTGCGAATGTTAGAATTTTGTGTGTTTGTTTGTGTGTCTATCGACCTGTTAGCGATTTCGATTGTTAAGTCACATCTTTGTTTTTAGATATTTTTTTTCCCACGTGGAATGTTTCCCTCTATTATATTCATATATGTATATAATATTAAAATTCTCTACAGGGACTTTTCAGTTACATTATCTATGTTTGCTGTATTTACCTCGCAGTCTTTGTTTTTATGGTGGAAACAGCTGAAACATCACCAAGTGCATTAAATGTGGCACAAATGGGAACATTAGGCTATGCTACAAGTCAATCTGCAGCCACTATCAATATTCTGGCATTCCCACCTGTTGGCTTCATGAACTCTAAACCGAATTAATACCTTCCAATCTACTGTAGACCTTGGGCTATGCCATAAATCAGATTTCAGGGGGGGTCCAATATCACACAAGCGGGAAACCATATTAAAATGACAAGGTAGCTATTTATATCACAGGC
Organism: Schistocerca nitens; assembly: GCF_023898315.1. NCBI lineage: Eukaryota > Metazoa > Arthropoda > Insecta > Orthoptera > Acrididae > Schistocerca > Schistocerca nitens. The sequence continues at coordinate 921,619,725 of NC_064617.1, read as the reverse complement.
CACTCTAAAGTGACAAATTATGAGAAACAACATGCAGATTTTTTGCAGTCCAATTCAAAGTACTGCTTACAAGGGAAACTCCCCATCGCACCCCCCTCAGCTTACTAATTTTTACTACTAAATTAGTCCATCAAAAACTCTAGGAAAAAAAGAAATGAAAGAGGAAAAGTGAACACTGAGCTTAAGATATGCAACATTGAGCAAACTGCAACAACTGCACTGTCATGGTTATGTGGCAATGGTGTTTGACTAAAGCAGAAGTTCCACGTTCAAGTCTCCACATAACATATTAATATACGTTCATGATCTTTAAAAACCTGCACACCACATTATGATGTTGCGTCATTTTACAATAAAAGGTCTGAAGGAACATCAGCATGCCAAACATAAAATACCACAAATATAAAACACAAATCATGTTGTGCTGATGTCCTAGTGCAGTCTTTCACATGGCAACTGAGCTAGAGCAATATTTACACAGATGATTCTGTGTACAGGTGTTTACATTGTGGTATTCAACAATCAATATGTACTTGCATAACTTTCAAACTACATATACCACAATACAAATTCATTCTTGACTCCAGTCTCATTAAAATTACTTTTGAATTTGGTAACATTTTTAAATTACAAATTTACAATAAATTATATTTTGAAACACTCACTTTTTAAAATGCAAATTTTCACTATAAATATTGTTTCAAATAATCATCTACACACTGTAGATCCACCACGGTAAAAGTACACGAAACAGTAAAGACCAGTCATTGGACCCCACTATTTATTTATTTATTTATTTTTGTATGTCAGTATGGTGCCTGATAGCTACTCAAAATTACTCTTAAATTGTCATGCTCTTACATAGACTACTAGCACTGTGTCATACAGTTACATGATTTTTGTAGCTTATTGTGTGTGGTGTAATGATTACTTTTATGTAAACCTAACTGTCTTAGAATGATTATGTAATAAGGGTCATTTCATTGCCATATAGAACATGAATTTCAGTAATTTTGGTTATGGATGTAATTTTGAGCTGGCATCAGACACCATATTGAGTTGTAACATGAGCTCCACCATATGTTGTATTAGAAAAAGTATGATCCAATGAAGGTGGTCTTTATTGTCTTGCATACAATTATCACAGTGATCTACTTCTGTTAATTGCTGTTGATGCATATACTGTGTGTAGATGAATAATCTGAACAATATGTTTATCGTAAATTTACATTTTGAAAAATGACACTGTATTTTCAAAACTAAAATTATCATCAATTTGTGATTTAAAAATGTTACCTAATTCTGTCAAAAGTAATTTTAATGTGATTGGAATGAAGAGATAATTTATACTGTGGCACACATAGCTTGAAACTTATGCAATTACATATGGATGGTCGAATACTGTAATGTGAACTCCTGTATAAGAAATCATCTGTGCAAATATGGTACCAGCTCAGTTGTCATTGTAGTGTTAAGTGAAAGAGTACACTAGGACATCAGCACAACATAATTTGTGTTTTATGTCTGACTTGCTGACATTCCTTGCTACCTTTAATTACAAAATTATGATGTGGCTGGCAAGTTTGTAATCATCATAAACTTCTGTTAATACATTACAAGGTGTGCTCTAATGCTTCAGTAATGTATGAAGTGTTCACATGAAATCAGTTGTATTAGTCCCCTTGACTTTGAATATTTGTTTATTAAACTTTCAGATCCAATGATGACAGCATTGCTCTGTTGAAACCAGTAATCAAAAAAATTTACAAGCGGTCTTGGTGAACCTGGTTTTTATGTTATCACTGTTACAAAAGGGGACATTTTAAATCTGAGTGCAGAACTCAATAGGAAGCCTGATAATCAGGCTTTCAGTGCACAACAAGCAAATGTTTCTGCTCCAGGTTGTAAAAATATTTGAACATATGACACCATGCAATGATTGGTTTAACATTTAAGTCACCTCAATCCAATGACTCCCATGTTCAAATTGGAAACAACTCTATTGTTAAAGCATAAGGTGTTTAACCCCTTCAAGTGTGGGTCTTTAGTTGAGGGAAAATGGCAACCATTCACTTAGGGAAACAAATTACACATTCCTTAGCAAAAGAAAACTGTATTTTCTGTTTGACCTGTGGCAAAAATAAGTGAATGGAAGTTTGCAATTCAGGTTTAGTTGAATTAAGGTGGAGAGTCAGTTTTATCAAATGTTTAATAAAACATCTAGATTACTACAAGCAAATCCTGCTCCTTTTAATTCCACGATAATCTGGCACTAGATTGTTGGACACTTCCATTTCAGAGGTCTGGAGAATATGACTAATTTAGTTCCTGGTTTAAAAACAAAAATCTCCATTATAAATCATGACAGTATTGCAAAACTACAAGAAAATCATTTAACTCAAATCTGGACTCAAGATATAAACCTCCTTGTGAATGCATCCATGCAGATTTGCACCTCGAAGGTGCACTCTTTTACACAAATTTCAAGTGTGACTGCACTTCACTTCATACAGATTTGTGTATTTTCTTAAAAGTAAACATGAAACTTTCCCTATATTTTTTGAATTTAAGAGACTGATTGAAAGAAACTGGAAACAAAATCTCAGTTCTGAGGGTTACAATGGGACCAAATTCATAAATAAGCAATTTAAAGATTCCAGCAAAATGGAATACCATATTTTATGGACTATAAGAAGCACCTTAATTTTTAAGCAATTTTTGTAAAAAATTAAACTTTTACCATTTTGTTATTAGAGTGCAAACCTGGACTAAAAAATTCTTAGTTTATAAAACGAACTGACATTTAAAATCCCTGAAAAATCATTATCTAGTTTTGGCCGTTTTACATTTCAGTTCTCTATTTGCACGTTTAGTCTTCCTCATTTTTTTCAGTTCTTCTTTACTAGCCCGCCAATCGTGAATGGTTTTTCGTATTGGTGGAGGGCTGAAATTCTGTTCAGCTGCTCTGTTCCCATGTTGTTCTGCATATACTATTACTTTCAATTTATAGCCCGCATCATACGAATATCTTATTTTTTCCATTACAAAACTAGCTATTAACAAAAAAATATTGTACTGTTACCGATAACATAAATCGCTATCAATTCAAGTTCACTTGCACTGTAGACTGCAATGAATTGCCAGACAGAGAGGTTTCCGGTGGCATGGAGTATATGGCCATTTCTAAGACTGATGGGAATTTTAAATTGAACACTGGACATTTTTATATTAATTTTGGGTATAAGAGACACCTAAACTTTGGAGGTAATTTTCCAAAGAAAAACGTGTGTCTTATAGTCCGTAAAATACAGTAATGCATGAGAAAATAAGTTCCTACACACCACAGCATTTACCGGAAACCCACCCACACAGACCGATATCTGCACCTTAGTGCATCAAGCTGAAACTGTCTCAGATTCTGAGAACTTGCTGAAGGTGCTGAGCAACTTACGGAAAATATTCAAGGAAAATGGCTACGACAACTGCCAGATTTTGCAAGCTATCTGTCTGAAAATATGTAAGCAGAAAGACTCCGAGGAGGACTCTTAAGAAGTTCACATTCTTGCCATTCTGTGGTTCAATAACAGGAAAAATAAGCCGGCTCATAGAGAGGCATAAAATTGGTTCAGTCTTCAGGGCTCCAGCAAAAATTCGACAACTCTTGAGGCCTATGAAAAACGACGTAGGCCTCAGAACGCCAGGAGTATATAAAATACCACGTGGGTGTGGACAGTTGTATATTGGACAGACTGTGCGTACTATTGAACAGCGCTGTGTAGAACACGAGAGATGTTTTTGTCTACGGTACCCGGAGAAATCAGCAGGGGCAGAGCATGCATTAAAAAGACTGTCATCATATTGCATTCGACAAGACATCTATTACCACACGGACTAACAAATTTTTGGGATAGCATAATAAAAGAAGCGATCGAAATAACAATTTGTAACAACACACTCAATAAAGATGGCGGCCTGCAGATAAGCACAGCGTGGGACCCGGCCGTCAGAAGGATGAAGCGGGCATGGCGGCCGCACAACGCAAACATTACCATATATGGTGCTGGAGCGGGTACCAGTGACGTCACAGAAGGAAGGCAGAGCAGCTATATAAGGACGGCAGCAGCCACCAAAAGACAATCACCACTTGATAATGGCCAAGGCGTACTCTGTCGAAAGCTTGTGGATTTTAAAACACTTGACATGGCTGGAAGCCCAAGAAACTTATTAGATGAGAAACCGTTAACCCCAAATATGTCTGATCTTCTCCAATGCCATCAGGATTGCATGGAGCTCCACTGAGAAAGCAGTATACTCGTCAGGAAGGCTAATCCTGGTGACATGGTCTGGAAGCACGACAGAGCAGCCAAGGGAATTCCTTGGTTTGGAGCCATCAGTGTACACTGTGAAACTGTGATGCAAGTCTAAAATGTTAAAAAACAGAGATTGAAATGTCATATCTAGCATTTGATCTTTCTTAAAACTGGTCAAGTCTAAAATAAATCTGGGCCTCCGAAGAAGCCAAGGTGGAAGTCTGCTCCAACCGCGACGTAAAACAGGAAGACCGGCCACACCCACCTCTAGAAGGCAATCCCGTTCACAAATCCCATAGGGCCTCGTTGGGTTACGAAAAAGCTTTCCAGTGGATACTGAGCAATGGTAAGGTAGACGGGTGTGTATGACGTGGACTCTGTTTTATAGGCCTAGTGCACCATAAGAAACCATCGCCTGATGTGAATGGGCGATTCACCAGCCTCGGCACAGCCCCAGTATTGAAAGCCCCAGTGGCCAATCTAATCCCTTCATGGTGCACCACGTCCAACATCTTGAAATAGGAGGATCTCTCAGACCCATACACCGTGTACCCATAATCAAGCTGAAATCACACACATGCTCTGGAAAACCGGAGCAAGCAAGTCCTTTCTGCTCCCCATGTACTGTGGCCAAAACATTTTAAAATGCTTAAAGCCTTAAGCGATTGTTTTTTCAGGTCCTTAAGATGTAATCATGTTAAGCTTAAAGTCACATATGAGGTCCAGAAACTTCCACTGTGTCTTTAAAAGGAATGACAGTGTCCTCATTCTCAACTCAGGAAATTTTAAAATGAAATGAGAACAGTTAAAATAAACACACAGACTTCGGTGGAAAACTTAAAACCACTCTTCTGCGCCCATTCATCCACACATTGAAGAGTTAGTTGCAATTGACGTGTTGTCACTGCGAGGCTTGAAGAGCCAAAATATACGAAGTTATCCACAAACAAAGACCACTGGACAGGAGTTTTCACTATGAACAAAATACTATTAACAGCTATGGCAAAGACATTCACACTTAAACCACTACCCTGAAGAACACCATTCTCCCACTCAAAACAATCAAACAGGACATCATTGACTCGGTACCTAAAATACAGTGGCGAGATGAAGGACTGAATAAAAATGGGAAGGCAACCATGAAAATACCACTTGTGAGGCTGCTCTAAGATAGGGTGCCTCCAAGTAGGATTGTAGGCCTTCTCAATGTTAAAAGTATACCTAGAAGGTGATGCTGGCATAGGAAAGCCTACTGTATAGCCGCCTCCAGTAGGGCCAGATTATCAAAGGTGCACCGATACTTCCTGAACCCACACGAAAGCAACTATGGAGATGCTTGGATTCTAAGCTCCAGACAAAGTGACTGCTGACCATCTGCTCCAAGGTTTTTCCCACACAGCTAGTGAGGGCAACACAACACTAACTACTCTGGGATGTACAGTCTTTCCCAGGTTTTAAGAGAGGAATTAAAATTGCTTCAAGCCACAAGTCAGGAAAGTGACCTGAAGCCCAAATGGCATTAAATAGTGGGGGGAGGATATCTTTGTTTCACCTTGTGGGTGCCACAGCATACTGTAATGGATTCTGACATGACCAGCAGATGTGCAAGCCATAGACAATGCAGAATCCAGCTCCCACATGTAAAATGGGCAGTTGTAATCTTCATCAGTGGTGGACTAGAAGTCCAAACTACACCTCTCGGCAACTGATCTATGGCACTGGAAACCTGGATCCTGACTGGCAGTTGCACTAATTATGGCAAAATAGAACACCACAGGCTGGGCAATGTCCCGTGGATTGGTTTGGACAGTGCTGGTCCCTATTGCAGCAGCCACGGGGCACCTACCTCCTCTCCCAATAATTCTGCTGATGGTCTTATATACAACAGAACTCTTTGTGGAACAATTAGTGGTGTTCAGGGGCTGTTGCCATGACCTCTTCTTGTTCTCTCAAACAATTTGGCAACACTTGCCATCCGAAAGACTGCAAGATTCTCTTGTAATTGGCCGACACTTGAACCTATGCAGAGCCGCATGCCTAGTCCTGACTGCCTCTTCTGTTATCCCCTGGTCTATGGAATGGATGCTGCAGCAGTGTGGTGGATAATTTTGGTAAGATGATCCACCCACGCCTCGACATTGGCACAATGTTCAAACTGAGCCAACTGGCAATAAAGTATCCAGTCTGCTCTACTGAGCACCCATCACAGTGGTTTCCTTTCAGGTTAAACTCCATCTGGCAAATGAATCCAGATCAGGATGTGATTACAAACAGGCAAGTCGTCAACCACTTCCCACTGAGCAGTGGGAGCGAAGAGGTTGAGAGCAAAGTGAGAGTTCAATGGCAGAGAACGACCCAGTTGCTGTGCAGAAACATGAGCTCTGTCCCGTATGTAGCAAGTATGCGCATGACATGAGAAGCCTCTCAATTGCTCTACCCCAGGGCCAAGTTATTTCAGAGCCCCAAAGCACATTGTGTGCATTAAGATCACCACAGAGGATGAAGGAGCGGGGGAGCTGTGTCACACACACACACACACACACACACACACACACACACACACACACACGTCAACCCTAAGATAAGAGACGGAGTTCCTCCACAAGCACCCTGAACCCTTTTAAGTTTCACTGTAGGATGGGAGCCATTTCATTGATGTGATTTTAATTTCTCCCTATCTTTGCACCGCAGAGGTGAAGCACTTTTAGAGGAGGGGCTGCCTGGATACAAGGTATCTAACTCCATCATATCCTCCTCATCAGACAGACAGGAAAAAACCAACACCTTACAGCACTCTGGTCAGCTTTCATGGATGAGAGGGAAAGGGGGCATTGAGATGCACTCTGCTTTTTTGTACCTTCTGGATGCTCGCTGCAGGATTTTTATTGGTCTTTCCTGGTGCAGCTGCCTGGATTTCTTTGCCTTTATTCTTTTTTCCTTTGCATGTACAAGTGCTTGTGGTGGATACAGGCACAACAGACATTGTCTGTGTCGAAGCGTCTGCCTTGGAAACAGGTTTCTGCACCATGGAAGAATGAGGTGGCAAAGGTGGGGTTTCATTGCTTTATATTCTTTTTTGACTTCAGCACAGGGGATCCGCTTGGTCACTTATTTCCTGTATTTTGCATTCCTCAGCAAAAACAGAGCAGTCTCTGCCCCAGACTGGGTGGTTCCCAGAGCAGTTGAATGGACAGTCAGTCCCAACGTCATGAGTGGCTTTTCTGCAATTCCCGTAAATCACTTCACCTCAGCAACTTGTGGTTGTATGGCTGAAACACTGGCATTTATAGCACTGCATAGGGTTTGGAATGTAAGGCCGAATATTAAGCCGAAGGAACACAATCATAATATGTTCAGGTCTTTATTGATGGTATGCTTGTACAAGGGTTACAAAGTATCTGCAGGGGATGAAGGGCCTGGCCATAAGCTACAAAGCCAACTACTGAGCTGGTGATTGACTGATGCTGGTGACAAGAGGCACTAAGCAATACAGATGCCAGAGCTGAAATCAATTTATGGGGAAGTAAAAGCATATGGATCGAAATGGTACGTAGGTTAGAGCAGACAAGGGGTCTTCCAGGCCTCAGCCACTGCAAGAAAAACACCACCTGCATCCGACCCCCACCAATCTGATTCCACAACAACTACACAGCAAATGTTACCTTTTGGTCTAGAGATCCGGAACAGTACAAGGGCAAAGTTAAAAAATGTAATGCACATCAGTTGGATCATAAACAAAAAAACGAGATGAGAGAGATAATTAAGGTAGCAGCTAGGTGTCCCCAGGACTCTGCATTTGAAGGGAGCAGACCCTCCTACAGCTGTCTTACCCAGATCTGTCACAGGCAAAGTGACAGAAAGGAAAAGTGCGCACACTTTTCAACAGAATAATAATCAAAAAAGAGAAAACAGGCTGCAGCAGCACCACCACCTACTATGAATTTTCGATTTTTTACTACATTCTCCACTAGCCATTCCGCAACTACATCAATTCCATCTACGGCTTTTTTTCCATGGGTTGTAGTAAAGAAGCTCCAATAGATTTTTACATTGTGAAATGATTGAAACTGAGGTACAGCATCAGTAATATATTTTTGTTTAAATTGTGGGGCAGGTAAATATGACCAGATCAAAACTACCTTCACATTTTCAGGTATAGTTGACAGTACCTTGCTAATGCAATCAATTGCAGCACTTGAGCCATGGCTTTATCCAGAGCACTAAGTGACTTTTATGGTGACAAACTTGCTAATCTTGCATCTTACCGGTATGTTGCCTATGTTTTCTAACTCTCTCCCTATTTTTATCTCTTCTGCCTTCTAATAACAGTCCTTGTTTAATAACAGTCCTTGTTTATGTTGACTCAACTATAGAAACTTTTGTTTCTGCTTCTGCTGGCCTTTTCGAGCCTCTTCCAGATGTTGCTTCTTATATTCTTCACATTTTCCTTCACTCTAACTTTTCCCTCCTCCTACTCTGTCTTTCTGCTACTGCTAATGGAATCCTCTTCTGATCTTAAAATAATACAACTGTGACTCAGATTACATGACTCCTGTTACACATTTAATTTTCTGTTTTAACTGCATTGGTTAAAGTTGGGAAAGTTTTAATAGTTTTAGTAGGTACACAATCACACTAAGAAGTAAATTATTGAACACTATGAAGTTATCTCTAATGTCTCTCTTGCTATAAAAACTTAATTACATGAAAGTGACTCATATTACATGAAAGTTCATGCTGTTGTATAATATTGTTTACCTCAACATATAATTTAGCTACTTTATACTATTTATCCAATACACCCTACAGTATTTAACAGTAATATAAATAATGATATGCAATTTCTTACCTGCCAATTAGTTGAAATGAAGGTCCAAAATTTCCAATAACTTACATTCTCATCACATGAAAAACATATGGAATTATAAGAAGGGCTACAAATTATGAAGGGTAAAAAATAACAGGCCACAGACCATTGTTGCCACAAAGTAAAAAGTCCAGCCTTTTCAAAAAATGTATAAAAAATACCAAATTTTAAACTTTTAAACACTGTAAATGTGTCCTGCACACGCGCTAAATAGCAATCTATCCTTTTCATACGGTTACAAGATGATTTTCTGCTAACTGTAATTACATGCATCAGCTTAATATATATTACCGTTCATCCTTTTCTTTCTTGCTCATTTTCTTATCTTCTGCCAATTTCTTTGTCATTTCTCTGGTAACAGCTTCCTCACGTTTAACAGCAACCTGGGCAAAGATGTTGTATCCAAAAATCAAGATGTAAAGAGTACATACTTTACAGAAAATAATGCTGTAAGATATGTAACTGAATTACGTATCTTTTTGCTAACAAATGAAAGTCACTTAACACTAAGAAATACTAGGCATCCTCTACCTCTGACAAAATAATTACTTGAATAGTATTTGACATGTACAATTTATGAACAGCTCATCCACACCTGACGTATCAACAACAACAAAACTCAAATACAAAACTAGGTTTATTATGAATTATCACACTATAAGTGAAAGAAACCTCATTGATCCAGATTTAAATTATACAAACAGCAATCTTTCATTTATTGGTAAGGTACTACAAAACTTTAGTTTGTTTACACGAACATTGCTTATACAATTTTTCAGTAGCCTAAATTTGATTATAGCCTCAGTGTAAATGCTTCATGCAAAACGACTAACAGTTTCATAAACATGCAGATGCAACTCAATTCATAAACAGAGCAACATAAGCCCTGTATCTCAACAAACTAAAGATAATGACAAGAACGAGATTTCAGGTTACACAATAGGCTAACCTGTGCTCTTCAGTCCTTTACACATTGACCTTGTAAATGTAGTGAAGATAAAAATTTGGCAGTTCCAGCTTACACAGAGACAGTCAATCATTTCAGCATGGATTTGCATTCTGCAGCCGAGTGCACAGACTTGAAACTTTCTGACAGATTAAAACTGTTACTGACTGGGACTGAAACTGAGACCTAGCTGTTTTATCAGAGGCACCAAGAAACAGATGAAATTCTAAAATTATACAGCACTGCAGTAGCTGATGGACTCCTTGGAAGATTCTACACAGAATTTGTGACTATTAGCTATTCTTAATTATAACATACCAAATATCCCTGAAAAAATAAACTGTGCCTGAAAGCATTGGTCATAAATGTCTACATGAAGGATAGCAGAAGTGATCCACAAAACAATAATCCACTATCTTTGATATGTGTTTCAGAATGTTTAAACAAATTTATAGAAATACCTGAGTAACAATTTATGGGGTTAAGAAATGGTATAATCACATAGGTTCACTAATACTTATAGCAGATGGTAAACTTCTGTTCACTGGTAGGATACTTGGGAAAAAGTAAAGTCGGCAACGGGGATACCGCACTAAACGCTCTCTTAACTATAAAGACTACTGATGAGTTGCGTGTGCCCTATGGCAAATAGGATTAACAGGATATTGTACTTGGACAAAGCGTGTCGCAACGGTTATCAGAGCCACAAATTACACATGGTTATAACGAGTCGTATGAGAGACAGCGTCGGTGAGAAAGATCATGGGAATAAAATAAGTTTTCGCCCCCAAAAGCTACCTTCACTCCCGTACCCAAACTAGACAAATGTTTGACAATTTTTTTTTACAAGAACTTACCTTATGCTTCAAAACAAACTTCGTATTTTTATACGCCAGTGCAACAAGGTATGTGCTCAAGAGCGTAACAATTACGAACGATAGTAAAGATGAGTAGACATCTATCATGTGGATCCTCCAAAAGAGCCCTGGAATCATAAATTGCAATGTTGTGAATGAAAAAAATTACTTCGCTACATCTTCTTCAGACCTACGAAATATACTCACATATGGGGATAGCAGAAACTATAAAAGCATTTCCATAAAACAATGCGGAGGATTTGGTCGACACATTTCTACTGAAATCTTGTAACAACAGTTCCTCTTCCTTCGTGAACGCTTTAGCTTGTTTGCCGCCCTTCATAGTTTCTTAACAAGCTCCACCAGCTACAACACAACCTTGTGACCAACAGACGACACACTTAAAGCACGCCAACACACTACATGAGCTTACACGTCATTCGACGGTGGTAGCAAAGTTACTGCATCAGCGCATGCAGGCAGAGTTCATTGATCGCAGGCGCAAATACAACACCATCAACGTGGTGTTCGTTAATATTCTCATTTTTTGGCTTACTACACCATACAGCCGTCACATTGTACGAAAAAAATTCAAATTATTAAAGTTATTGATTGATAGTAGGCCTATTGTCTGAGCACAATGCTGTGCTTTTCGCAAGTAACACTGAGATGCGTAATGCAAATTGTCAACACATCGAAAATGAACACACAGCAAATATTAAAAAAAAGGTAACATGGAGAGAATATAAAATAGAAAAGTAGTCTCATGCCTCGACAATATAAATTCTTAATGTAAATTCTTAGACCACTTTCTGAAATAATTATCATTACAAATATTTAAACATTTTTCATATTCATCGTCAGAAGAATCGGAACATTTAAAGGATGACGCATTTTCACCCTTCACTTCCAGCATTAGAAAAACAAATGGTTATCATCACCTGTTCAATGTACGCCGCAGTCACAAGTATCAGCTGCGTTTAAGTTCAAATGGGAAACTGCCATGGCCGGGTTCACACACGCAACAGAAGGGTCAACACAGGTAGTGGCATAACGCAGGAAAAAGACAAATATATTATGAAGTCAACCAATAAAACTAAGCCCATGTAGAAAGCAGAGCAGGATCGTACGGGGAAGAAGATAACCCACAAAAATATTGCGATACGGCACGAAAATTAGAGATCGAAAAATTTGGTGGTCCACCTCATATAATACTGAAAAACTTTCATCAATTGAAATTAATAATATATCCATATTCGTCAGTCCAGTAGACCCATCTGATCTCCTAAATACCATAAATTCACAGAAGAGTAATTAATCACATGATATTCCAGATTATATTATAAAAAATAACAGCAAGACAAATACTTTCTCCTTTATTAGACATAGTCCATTTATGCTTATCAAGTGGTGTCGTCCCACAGGAACTGAAAATGGCAAAAGTAATAACCCTATATGAAGAAGGTGATCAGCAATGTATGACTAGCTATAGGCCCGTGTCACTACTGTCAGGGTTTCCGAAAATTATTGAAAAAATGTTCTTTTCAGAACTAAATGCATTCTTCAACAAGAATAATATTATTTCTGGATGTCAAAATAGCTTCAGACAACAGCGGTCAACTGAAACAACCACCTTCAACCTGATTTATTTATTTACACGTCAAGTACTGTAGAACTAAATTGAGGAGCAAATCTCCAAGGTCATGGAAAGTGTCAGTACATGGAATTACAACATAAAAGTAATAAAAGATTAAAATAAAATGTTTATGATACAGAAAAAAGTCAATCCATAAGTTAAGTAAATGCAATCAACAAGACAACAAAAATTAGTTTAATTTTTCAAGGAACTCCTCGACAGAATAGAAGGAGTGATGCATGATGAAACTCTTCAGTTTGGATTTGAAACCACGTGAATTACTGCCAATATTTTAGATTCTCGTGGTAGCTTATTGAAAATGGATGCAACAGTATACTGCACACCTTTCTGCACAAGAGTTAAGGAAGTCTGGTCCAAAAAGTAAAACTATAGTATAGCAGAAAGAAGAAGCGTGTCATGCAGACCTTAGCAAAACAAACTGAGAATGTGAATGATTCTGTTGCAACAGAATTTAAAGTATGGCACGATTCCATGGTTAAGCAAGATGTAGCACATATTAACCGAATAATAGATGGCAACAGCTCATCTGTTACATCAGACAACAATGTGTCTGGTCCCAGTGATATTTCTGTGTGGTGATCTGCGCCAAACATCGAGCTGTAACCTAATGTTCCACCAAACAACACTGCCGTGTGTGGAGTGGGGAATACTCCTCTTATGGCAAATGCAGTTTTACAGGAAAGCGTTATTCTGTTTAGACAGTTTGGTGTGCTCACACCCAATAAGAAAACAGCTTCCATCTAATACTTTCGTGGGATGGAATTACAACACTGAAAGCAACAATTTATAGATTTTTTAACCCAGATATCCAAACGAAACAGGAATTTGAGCCATTAACAGATTGTTTAGAATTAACAACATATAGCAACAAATACGTCGAGAAAGCCCCTTTTCATTCAGTTCCATTAGCTACAATGCGACAAAACAGATTCATTACAGAATAGTTGCTGTCCTGTTTACAAAAATCTCTTCCATTATATCTATTGGGGCAACAAAAACAAAAAATGATGGACTTACGAATAAAATTGGAACAGATAATAAAGAAAAAAAGATAAATTGGTCATATATTTTTATATGCATTTACGAGGGTCGTTCAATAACTAACACCCCACATTTTTCCTCAGAACATATTTATGGTTTAGAGTACGGATTTGGTGACAACATACATTAACATGTCTTGTTCATGTCCTATATTTATACGTAGTCTCCATCACATTCTATGGCCATAAGGCAACATTGTGGAAGAGAATATATTCCTGCTGATAAAAGCTCTTGTCCTGTAGGCATAGCCACGTTTTCACTGCATGACTGACACTCTCATCATCTTTGAAGTGTGTTCCCCATAGAGAATCTTTAAGCTGCCCAACGACATGTCTGAGGGTGCCAATTCTGGGCTGTAGGGTGGATGAGACACTGACATCCAACCCAATCTTTTTGAATATCCAAGAGTCTTGACCATTGCAGACGAACTTCCAATGCTGACCGACAACTGTAGACCCAATTGTAGAGTTGTGATGCGACGGTCGGCACGCATAATGGCATCTGCACGATTAAGTATGTCTGGAGCAGTGGCTGTGACAGGACATCCCGAGCATGGGTGATCACGGAGCTAGGTTTCTGCATTTCCTCAGGCTGTAACTTTCTTTACCTAAGGTCCAACTGTACTCCTATCAACTGAAGTATCGCCATACACTGCACACAAACGTTTATGGATATTCACCACGGTTTCTCTTTCTGCACACGAGAATTAAATAACAGCACACTACTTGTAACGTGAGTCATATGAATTTTGACGCTGTACTATGGCTTGCCATCTGCCAGAACGCTTCGAAACTTCAATGGCGCCCAGAACAAACATCAGATATGAAGCACCAACAAGGACATGGGTCAAAACTTACTGAAGAACTTCGTAGTTTTAACTATTTGATTATCAACTGCATAGAAAATTTTGGAGAGGCAAATGACATAATTTCTGTAAAACAAACACATTTTATATAATCTGGAGAAACATATTTTTCTAAATCTAGTAGCTTGTTTTCTACAATACCAAACATATATATATATATATATATATATATATATATATATATATATATATATCAGGGTACTGGGCTCAATAAAAACAACTAGTATTATTCTATTCATGCCTAGAAAAGGAACAAAAATTACCAACAGATTTTCTCCATAACCCATTAAAGAAATTTAACCTACTAAAAACAAGAGGAAGAACTAGAGAATTTAAGTACATAAGAATACTGTATCTTTAAAAGAAGAACACAAAAATATTTAGGTGAAGAAACGAAAAATAAGAAAACAGGGAGAAGGTGTGGCACATGTGACATGCTAGTTTTGAGAGACAAATACTGTCACATTTCTGTGATAACTAGTACTGAGTATTTTGATCTACCATTTATTTACTACTGATATAATTTAATAAGACGCAATCATGTCATGTAAGAGGATTTCAGTTACTGTTGCGAGAAGGTTAGTTGATTTGATAAGATGTGCATATGTTAACATTTTCCTGCATCCATGCGCCATGAACTTTTTCTGCACCTCGATGTGTTATTTTAGGACAGATGCCATTGGCTTTCTTTGGGAATTGGACTTGTTGCTGGTGAAAATATTTCGTGTGCGGAATTTTGATCCACATCACATGTGTATTATATGCAAAGATCAGCCAGTTATGATGGGGCATGACCATTTAAATGTAACTTTAATGTAACTGGAATATGATTTCAGTGTAACTATTCTGAATGTAAACACTGAGGTATGTAATTCAGTGCTATTACCTAACCTCAGTGAGAACTCTAGTTGTTCATTCAGAACTGTTGTTGTCTATTCATAACTGTTGACATTCATTCTCTTAGAGAAATGATATTAGAGATTAACTTTCGATGCAATGAATTAAGTGTCGATGTTTAGACGTGAAGTGTCTATATCTACATATTTACATCTACACCTATACTGTACAAACCACTGTAAAGTGCACAGCAGAAGGTACATCCTACTGTAACGGTTATGACGACTTTACCTATTCCATTCACGTATGCAGCGCAGGAAAAATAATCGTTTAAATGGCTCTGTACATGCTGTAATTAATCTAATCTTATCCTCAACATTTCCTTTAGGAGCGCTATGTAGGGGTTGTAGTATATTCCTGGAGTCATCATTTACAGCCAGTTCTTCTAACTTTGTTAGTACATTTTCGTGTTATAGTTTTCCACCTATCCTCAAGAGTCTGCCAATTCAGTTCTTTCAATATCTCAGTGATGCTCTCCCACAAGTCAAACAAACTTGCTACCTTTCGTGCTGCCGTGCTCTGTATACCTTCAGTGTCCCCTAACAGTCCTATTTGGTGTGCATCCCACAAACTTGAGCAGGATTCTAGGTCAGCCCACATGAATGACTTGTAAGTAATCCTCTAGTACCCTACAAAAGAACTGAAGTCTGCTATCTAATTTACCCATACTGGTCCTATGTGGTTATTCCACTTCATGTTCTTACTGAGTGTTATATCCAAGTATTTGTATGAGTTTATAGATTCCAGCTGTGACTCACTAACATTATACTCATAGGATACTTTTTGTTCTGTTTTGTGAAGTGTACAATTTTTCATTTTTGAACATTTAAAACAACTGCCACCGTTGCATCACTTTGAAATCTTATCAAGGTGTGAATAAATATTTGTACAGCCTCGTTGAGACTAAGTTCCGATACAGATAACTGTGTTATCTGTGAAAAGTCTGAGGCTGTCGTCAAGATCATTAATACACAACATGAACAGTAACATACCAAACGTGCTTCCCTGGGCTACACCCTGAGTTACTTCTACATATGTAGATTACTCTCCATCCAAGACAACATGCTGTGCCCTCCCTACCACGAAATTCTCAATCCAGTCATATATATCTTCTGATACCACATATTATTATACTTTTGATAATAAGAATAGGTTAGGTACTGAGTCAAATACTTTTCGGAAATCAAGAAGTACTGCATCCACCAGACTAAGATGATTCATGGCTTTCAGGATGTCATGTGAGTAAAATATGAGTTGGCTTTCATATGTTCAATGCTTTCGGAATCCAAGTTGGTTGGCATGGAGGAGGTGGTTCTATTCGATACACCTAATTACGTTTGGGCTTAGAATATGTTCTAAGGTCCTGCAACAAATGCATGTCAAGGATATTGGACAGTAGTTTTGTGGATCACTTCTGCTACCTTTTTTGTTGTGCTTTCTACCAACTTGTTTGATGCATCTACGGCAGATTATAGTTAACAGAGGAGCTAACACAGCTTCGAATTGGGTATGGTATCTAACAGGAATTCTATTGGGCCCTGGGGCTTGTTCAGTGTTAACGATTTCAAATGTTTCTCAACGCCACTGACACTGATATATGTTTCACTCTTCTTTTCAGTGGCATGAGAATTAAGTTGAGGCAATACTCCTGGTTGTTCCTTTGCGAAGGAACGTTTGAAAACCGAGTTAGGCATTGTGAGTCTTGAAATTTTCCCAGCATAAAAAGTTAAGCAATTCTGCTTTTGGTTTGCTATTCTCAACTTTAGTTGCAGTCTCCTCCATGAGTGACTGGACACTAACTTTGGTGCCATTAATAGCCTACACATGAGACCAGAATTACTTTGGGTTTTGTGAAAGATTATTCGACGATATTCTGCTGCAATAGTCATTGAAGGTTTCACTCATTGCTCTCTTGACTGCCAAATGCGCTTTATTTAGAATTTCTTTATCTATAGCCTTATGCTTTGTTTTATATCTGTTATGTTATAGTCTTTGTTTCTTTCGAAGTTTCTTTACAGTGATTGCATACAATGGAGGATCTCTCCCACTACGAACTGCACTACTGCAAACATAGCTATCCAGTGTATGGTCAACTGTTCTTTTAAACTTGAGCCATAGTTCCTGTACATGTTTTTGCCCTGAGGTAAGAGTTTCAAGTTGCTCACTGAGTTATGCCACTCGTGTTTCTTTGTCTTGATTGCCGAACATTTAAATCTTTCTGCTTGTTTTAGTGGTCCTTTGCGTTTTGGTATTCATTTTAGCTATTACTGCCTCACTCTCACTGACTCCAGCTTTGATGTGGACTTCTCAAAGAGGTGAGATCCATTTGTTACCATTATATCTAATGTATTTCCATCATGAGGGGCTGGGGGTTCTGAACTATCTGTCCTAGCTAGTTTTCCAAGAAGGCATTAAATGCTAAATTGTAATAACATTTCAGAGGATGTCTTGTCACACCAGCCACTAACAGAACTGTAATGATCCCAATTGATTGTTAGATGGTTAAAGTCACCTCCAGTGATTGCAGTATCATTAGGGAACTTATATGCAAGCGAAATGAGGTTTTATCTAAAGTTTTCAGTTGCATCACAAGGAGAATCTGGTGGTTAATAGAAGGACCCTTTATATTGAGTCTTGCCGAAACAATCTCACCTGCAGCTTCAACGTCTATGTCAGTGCATTTGAATTTCTTGTCTACTGTAACGCATACACCAGTTCCGTTTCCCATTTACACTCAGATTTTCCCCAAAGAGCCCACTACTGTGAGTGATGTGCCAATGTTGGTTCAAGACATCCTGTACAGGGTGGACAACACCAAGAAGGGCTGAGAGATAGAGAGAGAGAGAGAGCTGGTTAGTCTTTTATTCGTGGGTATCACAAAAACTGTAATCAGTTTTGCTGCCCTTCTTTGTATATGTTCACTGTCCCCCATTAGTAATGTCTGCTAGGGGTCTCACAGATTCGAGCAGCATACTTAAATGTGACATGAGGTGATTTGTAAACAGCCGCCTTTGTAGACGCCATTTCGGAACACTCTGCTGTACATATCTGTAATTAATTTCCTTTTCGATTTGAATCTTCTATTTTTCGATGTTTACCCCATCTAATTTCGACACCTCTGTCCTGTAGTAATCGAATATTATTGGAAATGTTGGGTTTTGTACATAGAAATTGGACACAATGTAGTTCTTTCACAGGCCTTCTCACGCATCAAAAAAATATGAGTGTTCAATACATATTCCGTCCAAACTTTAAAAATCCTTCCATCATTTCTCACATTGCCTACGAAATCCAGTTTTGAATATTACCGTACCGTAAGTATTGGGCAAAGGTATGTATAAATAGATCACTCACTTCTTCCTTTAACTAGACTGTGGAGAACTGTCTGATAGTCGCATAGACATCTATTGATGCGATACATAGGCGATTGTTCCCCGTTTCTGCTAGAGCTAGACGGTTCCACTTTTTATTCTATGTTCCTTGGGTTCCACAACTTTGTTTCACTAAAGATGTTACAATGTTGAAATTGTTTCTAACGTCCTTGGTTTTTACAGTGTAGGCAACAGAAACACTTCCAATGTTGAATGTAGACATTTGCAGTACAGCCAACAGTATTTTGTTTATGCTGTCATGGATATTGAATTAAAGAGATTGATGTAATAGGATTATTAGTTAACGTTAGAAAAGATGGAGGACGATTTACAAGTTAGTGATACCGAAAAGAGTCCGGTAGTAATAGAGCAGTATGTACACGACGTAATTGGGTTCAGTTCTCAGTACGGTAGCGATATAAGAATATCCTACACCGCTTACAATATAACTGGTAAACCAAGCAAGTATCCGAATTATGGAGATTTTCCGCAGGCATTCGTGATGGTGAGCTATTTACAGGTGTTATTAAGCATACGTGCTCAGTTCTTCCGATTGTTAGTAACTTTGTAAGTGCAAACAATGGTAGTGTTTGCAACTGATTGTTGCGTTTATTATCCATTGGAGTGTGAATGTAGTTATGGCACAACACAAGGAAAACAGAGTTATATTTGGCACTTTTGCGCTGGACTTTCTCACTCAGGTATTGTACCTTTACATTTCCCATGTTTTCTCTCTTGTGAACCGCCGACAGGAACATTGCCTTAGACATTCTCTTTCACTTTTTTTTCCCGCCTCGGCGTTGCTATAGTGCCGCTCCATAATCGTTACGTTAAGTGAAGTTGTTGGACATACAATTTAAAATCCATTTCATTCATATACATTGAACTTGTTTGGTGCTACATATTGAATCTTGCAATGCATTTTACAGTAGTACAGTTTTTCTAACAACAGCTTACTTTGAGTTGTAATTAATAGACTCTTGTATATTAGATTAGATTAGATTAGATTTACTTTCATTCCAATTGATCCGTAGTGAGGAGGTCCTCCAGGATGTGGAACATGTCAGAAAAACAACAATACATGACAAATATTTACAACTAAAACAAATAAGCTAATGTACCATTCCACAGGTCCCAAGTGGAATGATCGTCATTTTTTAATGAACACTAAGAGTCATTTTACCAATACTAATGCACTGAATTTAAAATAAAAAAGTTTTTTATTTATTTATAAGGTAATACAACTACTGTAATACTTATTTACAATGAACACATTACTGCACTGAAATGGTGCAGAAGTTAGATTATACTAACACACACACACACACACACACACAAATTTTCAATGAACACATTACTGCACTGAAATTGTGCAGAAGTTATGTTGTACTTATATACAAATCAGTTGGTTTTACTAAGAAATTCATCAATGGAGTAGAAGGAGTTGGCCACCAATAAATCCTTTAGGCTTCTCTTAAACTGAATTTCATTGGTTGTTAAGCTTTTTATGGCTGCTGGCAAGTTATTGAAAATGTGTGTTCCTGAATAATGCACACCTTTTTGTACAAGACTAAGTGACTTTAAATCCTTGTGAAGATTATTCTTATTTCTAGTATTGATTCCATGAATTGAGCTGTTGGTTTGAAAAAGTGATATATTTTTAATGACAAATTTCATTAAGGAATAAATATATTGGGAAGCAGTAGTTAGTATCCCTAGTTCCCTAAACAGGCTTCTGCAGGATGTTCTTGAGTTCACACCACATATAACTCTCACTGCACGTTTTTGTGCCCGGAAAACTTTAGCTTGGCTTGATGAATTACCCCAAAAAATAATCCCATATGACATTATGGAATGAAAGTAAGCATAGTATGCCAGCTTTTTCATTTTTATATCCCCTATGTCTGACAAAATTCGCATTGCAAACAGAGATTTGTTAAGACGCTTCAGCAGTCCTATGTTGAACTTGCGATACTTATACCTACGTCAGGGATGTAGTGTAGTTAGTTTTTTGAAATAACTTCTGTTCTTGTATGGGAAGACTGAAGAATTCGAATATATGATGCAGTAAAGTGTCGTTTCGATGAAAATACATACGTATCAGAAACCGTTAGGATACGTTTGTTACCTTAAGTTTGCATGAAATCCACCCACAAATAATGGATTTCACCTTCTTAGGTGGTATTATGCCACAAATTGTTACGGTGCTATCATTTGCTAAATTTGTTTGTCTGGTATTAGACATGTCAGATTCTATATGGGCAGTTATAAGATACATTCAATAGTATGGGGGATCTCCAGACATTAACATATAAATAAACATTGGCACTTCAGAGATCAGTTCTTTCAAGTGAACATGATTAGCAGATATGTAGTTGCACAGCATGTTAATTTGATAGAAATATAGTGGCCTGAATAGTTCCAGAAGAATTGGGACCAAAAAAATAAAAGTTAATATAAAGATATGGTGAAAATTTTTTACAACATTGAAGACATCCACGTCTTCCAAATACATCTACAGGCTTTGGCAACAGGTATTTTAATTCGGCCGTTGTTAGTTAGTTTTTCAATAATAATGGAAATTCCTGGATAGAACATTTGGGAAAGCAACCATTCACCTGTAGTGGGCTGATGTGTTGTGCAGAGGACAGAGAACCATGAAACGGAAAACAGACTTTTTTTTTTATTATATATATATATATATATATATATATATATATATATATATATATATATATATATATAAAAGTGTACACATTCACACACAGACATCCAAATGTACACTCCCACAACTGTGGTGACACTGATTTTGATTATCAAAAGTAGTTGCCTGGGTTGATATAGGTGGGGAAGGATGTGGGAGATAAGGATGGGGTAATGGGATATAGTGAGGCAGATCATTTTGACAGATGACCCATAGTGGCAGCACAAGAAGATGAAAGGAGTTCAGAGGGTAGAGCATAGAGTGAAGGTGGAGGAAAAGAAGGGAGAGGAAGGTGGAGATGATGAGGGAAAAGGGGGGGGGGGGGGGAGCAACCCGGTAGAATAGGAAGGGGGCTAGAGAGAGAGACAACACGAGGGGGATGGGGAAGAAGAGTGGTGAGAGAAGGTAGTACATGATATAGACGGCAAAGGAGTGGTGTGGACAAAAGAGAGAAGGTGAAAGATGAGGTGAGGTAGTGCGAAATGGTTATCAGAGATTAAGACCTGGGGTATTGTGACAATGCAGGAAGTGCTGTAGAGAGAATTCCCGCCTGCATGGTTGAGGGAAATATCTGCTCCCTTCCAGCAAAAATTTCCCTGAATTATGTGGGGGGAGCATATCCTGCACCTTTGCGATCTCCTGGACCTCAGTCTCTGGTAACTTATTTCACAACGCATCTTCTTACCTCTCCCTGACTCTCTCTTCTGTCCACACCTCCCTTTCACTATCTAGATCATGTACACCCCATTCTCTCTCTCTCTCTCTCTCTCTCTCTCTCTCTCTCTCGCTCGCTCGCTCTCCCCCCCTCTCCCCCCTCTCCTTGCCTCCCTCCCACCTACTCCCCACTCTCACACACTATCTTTTACATGTTCTACCCTCTGAACTCCTTTCATCTTGTACTGCCACTGTGAATCATTTGGTTCTCATATTCACAGTAAAATTTGTTAGATTAGGAGCTGATATCTTTCCAATCCTGAAGTCTTATTGTACTACATTAACATAATCTACATCTATTTCGAAGACTTTCTTATCATCTGTAACATATATTGTAAACATTAATTCCACCTCAGTGTCATCTAAAATTATTTGCTGCTCTATACCTGTATATCTAAACTATGAATTCCATTTGCCTCCATAAAACTATATCAGTATGAAGCCCCAACATCACGCTTTTCAAAGCCTGCAATTCAACACATTTCCTTCTCTGATTTTTCATTTAAAATGGCTCTGAGCATTATGGGATGTAACATCTGAGGTCATCAGTCCCCCAGAACTTAGAACTACTTAAACCTAACTAACCTAAGGACATCACACACATCCATGCCCGAGGCAGGATTCGAACCTGCGACCGTAGCAGCAGCGCGGTTCCGGACTATAGCGCCGAGAACAGCTCGGTCACAGCGGCCGGCTTTTTCGTTTAATTCAATGTTAATAGATTGTCTCCATTGGCAATCCACCATTCATAGCTTGTCATTTTTTGATGATTTTTCTTCCTTCTTTTCCTTTTTTGCCACATTTTCTCTCTGTCTTGTTTAGTGCTGGTGAATCTTCTGGGTTGTATGGTCTTGGTACATCAAACTTTTTTATTCCCTATGTTTTGTTTAGTCTTGCCAACTCAATGGAACCAGGAGAACATCTGAAGACATCCAACACAGGTATGGACAAAATGCTGGAAATGGAAAAAGTTTCATTCATCATGGCTGTACAACCTGAAACCTTTACCAGCAGCTAAAACATCTGGTTGTGGAAGCTTTCATTATATGATGATTCTTTTTCCTCCATAATTTTCCTTTATTTCTCATCATCCTTTTTCTTATGGCATGTTTGCCATTCCTTCAATTTTTTCATTGCGCCTTATGGATTTGGCCCTTGTCTTAGGTCAAAAGAGAACCTGTTGAAAGATGAGGGTATGTCTACTTTCATAAGTTGATGAACTAGACTGACTTTTACTGTCCTGAGCACAAAGCCTTATTTTGTGGACCATCAAACTTATTATTTGAGAAGGAAAAGGCATTGCATTTTCTGTCAATTTATTGATATGAGATTGAGAGCTGCTTGAATATGATTGGACTGGCATTTCTTCTTGGTTAATTTTATCGCACACACTGTGAAGTGAATTAACATTTTCTTCAATTGATTGTTGAGGTGTCTTCGTTGACCCAATGCCAGTTCTCTGTAAAAGTGCACTTGTGGTGTACATAAGCATTTTATTGTGGGTCGCAGCTGTAACTATTGGTGCGATGAATGATGGAACGGCAATTTCATATCAATTCATACAGGTCGAGAGTGACTGTGAGCCATCGCTATTTCAGAGTTGCTGGAAAAAATATATGTTGAAGTTCCGCATTATGGCTCTCCAAAACTACAATATTATGACTTTTTGGTGATTTCTTAAAATACTCCAGACTTCTCTAAATTAGAATAATTGTGAAAATATCATAATTTCACTGAAAAGTGGTAGGCCATTCTCATCACTACAAATTCTTTGGAGTAGTTGTGTAAGTTTACATTTTCACATTGGACGGACACAATCCAGAAGTTTGAAACCATTCTGTACTGTTTGTGGACTAATGCACTACAATGCTTCCTTTAAGTACAGGTCCATTTTTTTTTCTAAAGTTTCATAAACACCATTTTTCACATATTTTTTCCATTCTTGTTCTAAAAGAGTAAATACACAAACATCCATTGGCTGTGAAATATGTGTTGTGTTAGGGAACAATTTAATAAGCATTACAACATTCTGAGTACAGAACTCAGACAAGCTTAATGTCATATAAAATACATGACTGTCAGTAAAAAATATGATAGCCATTTGTATTTCTTGTTCAATTAGTCAAGACAGTAAAACATTTGTTGCGTATTCATAGAACATGGGAGAACACATCCAGTGACTTTCAGATCATCTAATTCCTTATGTTCTTGGTATACCATTAGCTATTACACAAGGAATTCTCACATATGGAGGGGGGGGGGGGGGGAAGTCATGGAAGTAGCAAGCTTACTGGTATCATATGCTGTTACAAGTACATCTCCCCCCCCCCCCCCCTCATCATTCTTAATACTATGCAGGTTTATTGTTTGTATAATAACTTTATAGACTTCGAGAAAGTGCACTTTCATCTGAATTGAAAATTATACTTCGTTAATTCCAAAGTTTGATTTTCTTTCAAATATTGTTTTGTTTCTGCAGACCACGTACAAATTTCTTGCTCACAGACATTTTCATGAAAAATTGTCAAGCTCCGTGTCATTGTCTTGTGGGTTTTCTATCAACATTGTCGAGTCTCCGGATAGAAATAACCAACTTTTACAATCAGAAACACTTTATTCACCCCTAATCACATGAAGATATAGCACAGCATGACAAAACAACCGAAGTCCAAACCTTTACCAAAGCTCACTGAATCGGAAGATAGAGCACTCCTTGTTCTATAGGTATTGGCAATTGATGGTCACTGCAGGGCATGTTCACCACTCTTCCTTCCAGGAGTGCAGAGCACTGGGAAGAGAAGGGGGGGGAGGGGGGAATGGGCATTGCCAAATATGCAAGGTAGCATGACCACCCATGCCATGGATAGCCCGAAGGGAAGGCATGGGTGGATTTTCTCGCAGTCAGGGAGGTCCATGCAGGTTGAACTAGAGAGAGTGCAGTCTGACATCCAGAAAGGAGGATGGTCTGGTCGCCCGGCATGTGTGAACTGGACCAACACGTGAGGTGGTGGTATCGGAGGAGTAGCAGAGAGGGGTTCACGTATATTGAGCGTTCCATTGGGGCTGAGTGTCGCTGTTACTCCAGCTGCATTCACTTTATCTGGAATGGGGACTATGCACAGGATGGTTACATGTAAAGTGGGTGTGGCCTCGTGTGAAGTTTACCTCACACAAAGGACGAAGAGTGATCAGCCTTGGTGCTGTAAGAAAAGCTTGTCACGTGGGCACGCAGAAATGTTGATAGAAATACAAATCTCGTTGATGGTAGTCATAGGGGGTGCTGTGGGAGAAAAGGGAGACAGAAACACTGGAACACAGGGGAACAACAGATGACAGCACTTGCAATTATTTAATGTCACATGCGGTGTGTGGTTGAACCTGAGGCAATGGATCGACATGCATGCAGTCTGAGTGAGGCAAGAGAGGGGGATCATCACATGCAACCACTCAGCAGCTGATGGCAAGAGGGGTGGTATGTGCTTTAGGGACATTGCACAGTGGTGGAGAACTTGACTCGAGTGGCTGTGGTGGGACAGATTCCTAGATCATCCAGGCTGTTTCAACCGACTGAAGTGAACGTATCTGATGCTGACTGTTGATGAGGATGTCCATAATATTAGCCATTTGTGCCAATACCCGATGCAGGGCAGAGTAAGGTGACTG
The DNA here is from genome assembly GCF_023898315.1 of Schistocerca nitens. Taxonomy (NCBI): domain Eukaryota; kingdom Metazoa; phylum Arthropoda; class Insecta; order Orthoptera; family Acrididae; genus Schistocerca; species Schistocerca nitens. The sequence goes on along the minus strand of NC_064617.1, from coordinate 921,593,833 downwards.
TAGTGTTGCTTTGACTGTGTCATCCCATAACATAATAAACTCACGATTCCAGGGCCAAATGCAAGAAAACCAGGGGCTAGGTATGCTTATGGTTGAGGAGGCACATACAGATAGCAGCTATGTGTGGCCGGACCTGCCCAACAAGAGCGGAGAGGTCAGATAGTCGACAGTTGCAACATCGTTGACTAACTCAACAGGGAGGGCTAATGCCTTGCCATACAGGATCTCGTCAAGTTGAAACCGAGCAAGGTGCTGCAGTGGTTAGCACACTGGACTCTTATTTGGGAGGACGATTGTTCAAGCCCATATCTGGCCAAGCTGATTTAGGTTTCCTGTGATTTCCCTAAATCGCTTCAGGCAAATACCGGGATGGTTCCTTTGAAAGGGCATGGCTGACTTTCTTCCCCATCCTCCCCTAATCCGATGGGACCGATTACCTTGCTGTGTGGTCCCCTCCCCCAAATCAACCAACCAACATCAGCAAGTGACACTAGGAGGTCTGCCTTGTAAGCTGTGCAGCCTCGATGTCTCAGAACATGTCCTACCAACCGATCCCTTCTTCTAGTCAAGTTGTGCCACAAGCTCCTCTTCTCCCCAATTCTATTCAATACCTCCTCGTTAGTTATGTGATCTACCCATCTAATCTTCAGCATTCTTCTGTAGCACCACATTTCAAAAGCTTCTATTCTCTTCTTGTCCAAGCTATTTATCGTCGACGTTTCACTTCCATACATGGCTACACTCCATACAAATACTTTCAGAAATGACTTCCTGACATTTAAATCTATACTCTATGTTAACAAATTTTTCTTCTTCAGAAATGCTTTCCTTGCCATTGCCAGTCTACATTTTATATCCTCTCTACTTCGACCATCATCAGTTATTTTGCTCCCCAAATAGCAAAACTCCTTTACTACTTTAAGTGTCTCATTTGTTAATCTAATCCCCTGAGCATCACCCAAATTAATTCGACTACATTCCATTAACCTCATTTTGCTTTTGTTGATGTTCATCTTATACCCTCCTTTCAAGACACTGTCCTTTCCATTCAACTGCTCTTCCAAGTCCTTTGCTGTCTCTGACAGAATTACAATGTCATCGGCAAACGTCAAAAGTTTTTATTTCTTCTCCATGGATTTTAATACCTACTTCGAATTTTTCTTTTGTTTCCTTTATTGCTTGCTCAATATACAGATTGAATAACATCGGGGATAGGCTACAACCCTGTCTCACTCCCTTCCCAACCACTGCTTCCCTTTCATGCCCCTCGACTCTTATAACTGCCATCTGGTTTCTGTACAAATTCTAAATAGCCTTTCGCTCTCTGTATTTTACCCCTGCCACCTTTAGAATTTGAAAGAGAGTATTCCAATCAACATTGTCAAAAGCTTTCTCTTAAGTCTACAAATGCTAGAAATGTAGGTTTGCCTTTTCTTAATCTTTCTTCTAAGATAAGACGTAGGGTCAGTATTGCCTCACGTGTTCCAACATTTCTAGGGATTCCAAACTGATCTTCCCCGAGGTCGACTTCTATCAGTTTTTCCATTCGTCTGTACAGAATTCGCGTTAGTATTTTGCAGCTGTGACTTATTAAACTGATAGTTCGGTAATTTTCACATCTGTCAACACCTGCTTTCTTTGGGATTGGAATTATTATATTCTTCTTGAAGAGTTTTGTCAGGACTGGCTCTCCCAAGGCCGTCAGTAGTTCCAATGGAATGTTGTCTAGTCCCGGGGCCTTGTTTCGACTCAGGTCTTTCAGTGCTCTGTCAAACTCTTCACGAAGTATCGTATCTCCCATTTCATCTTCATCTACATCCTCTTCCATTTCCATAATATTATCCTCAAGTACATCGCCCTTGTATAGACCCTCTATATGCTCCTTCCACCTCTCTGCTTTCCCTTCTTTGCTTAGAACTGGGTTTCCATCAAAGTTCTTGATATTCATGCAAGTGGTTCTCCTTTCTCCAAAGGTCTCTTTAATTTTCCTGTAGGCAGTATCTATCTTACCCCTAGTGAGATAAGCCTTTACATCCTTACATTTGTCCTCTAGCCATCCCTGCTTAGCCATTTTGCACTTCCTGTCAATCTCATTTTTGAGACGTTTGTATTCCTTTTTGCCTGCTTCATTTACTGCATTTTTATATTTTCTCCTTTCATCAATTAAATTCACTATTTCTTCTGTTACCCAAGGGTTTCTACCAGCTCTCGTCTTTTTACCTATTTGATCCTCTGCTGCCTTCACTATTTCACCCCTCAAAGCTACCCATTCTTCTTCTACTGTATTTCTTTCCCCCATTTCTGTCAATTGTTCCCTTATGCTCTCCCTGAAACTCTGTACAACCTCTGGTTCTTTCAGTTTATCCAGGTCCCATCTCCTTAAATTCCCACTTTTTTGCAGTTTCTTCAGTTTTAATCTGCAGTTCATAACCAATAGATTGTGGTCACAGTCCACATCTGCCCCTGGAAATGTCTTACAATTTAAAACTTGGTTCCTAAATCTCTGTCTTACCATTATATAATCTATCTGATACATTTTAGTATCTCCAGGGTTCTTCCATGTATACAACCTTCTTTCATGATTCTTAAACCAAGTGTTAGCTATGATTAAGTTATGCTCTGCGCAAAATTCTACCAGGCGGCTTCCTCTTTCATTTCTTAGCTCCAATCCATATTCACCCACTATGTTTCCTTCTCTCCCTTTTCCTACTACCGAGTTCCAGTCACCCATGACTATTAAATTTTCGTCTCCCTTCACTGCCTGAATAATTTCTTTTATCTCATCATACATTTCATCAATTTCTTCGTCATCTGCAGAGCTAGTTGGCATATAAACTTGTACTATTGTAGTAGGCGTGGGCTTCGTGTCTATCTTGGTCACAATAATGCGTTCACTATGCTGTTTGTAGTAGCTTACCCGTACCAGTATTTTTTTTATTCATTATTAAACCTACTCCTGCATTACCCGTATTTGATTTTGTATTTATAACCCTGTATTCACCTGACCAAAAGTCTTGTTCCTCCTGCCACCGAACTTCACTAATTCCCACTATATCTAACTTTAACCTATCCATTTCCCTTTTTAAATTTTCTAACCTACCTGCCCAATTAAGGGATCTGACATTCCACGCTCCGATCCGTAGAACGCCAGTTTTCTTTCTCCTGATAACAACGTCCTCTTGATTAGTCCCTGCCCGGAGATCCGAATGGGGGACTATTTTACCTCCAGAATATTTTACCCAAGAGGATGCCATCATCGTTTAATCATACAGTAAAGCTGCATGCCCTCGGGAAAAATTACGGCTGTAGTTTCCCCTTGCTTTCAGCTGTTCGCAGTACCAGAACAGCAAGGCTATTTTGGTTATTGTTACAAGGCCAGATCAGTCAATCATCCAGACTGTTGCCCTTGCAACTACTGAAAAGGCTGCTGCCCCTCCTCAGGAACCACACATTTGTCTGGCCTCTCAACAGATACCCCTCTGTTGTGGTTGCACGTACAGTACGGCTATCTGTATCGTTGAGGCACGCAAGCATCCCCACCAACGTTTATGGATGTAGGGCACCCAAATCTAGCTATCCAGAAAGATACACATACACATGCTCGTGCTACAGAATTTGCTGTTATGTCCACAAGAGAGATTGCCTCCACACAATGTGTAACACAGTCGATGATGGACAAGATATGCATAGTAGCATTAGTGCCTGGGTATGAAAGATTGTGCGAAGCAGCCAAAACCTGGCAATGTAAAGCAGCCGGGACAATAGGCCGAGCAATGTCCGTGGATGAATCGCACCATAATGGCATGACCGAGCCCAGGAGGTGTAGGGAAGTGGAAAAAGCCTGATGTAGGTCCTGCAGTTCAATATCATTGTCCTGTAAGCGGGCCAGTTCGTCGAATGTCAGATGTCCATCATGTACTGACAGATAAGATCCATGGCTGAAACCTGTGTGAGGGAAGGTCAGTGGCAGGTTTGCGAATAGCTGCGAGGGGATGATGATCCGTGAAAATTGTTACGTTCCTTCCTTCGATGTCTGCTTGGAAATATTTGATGGCCTCTTGGAAATATTTGATGGCCTTGTACACTGCAAGTTCTCTGTTGAGAGCCGACCACTTACGTTGATCCATAGTATTTTTGGAGGAAAAAAAAATGGTGTGGCTGAGTAGTGTCACCAACGTGTTGTGAAATCATTTGCATCCACTGTAATAGAGGTGTGAGCATCTGGCAAGGGGTGGGCGAGAGTGCCATAGAGTGATGGCATATTCTAAAGCTGTTTTGAGATCGACGAAAGCTTGCATTGTGTCAGACCACTGTGCCCTGCGATTACCAGAAGTTTGTTTGCGCACCATCGACAGGTTACGTCTGTAAATATTAATTGTCCCCAAAAACCGGCACAATTTGTGAGAAGTCACGGGAGTGGTAGATCACAAATGCAGTCAATGCCAGCTAGTCTGTACCATGGCCTGGTGTAGCTCAAGTTCTTAGTCAGGGGAGGAAAAAATGAGAATCTCATCTAGGTGCGCTTAGCAGTAAGAACAGTTAAGAGAAGTGACCCAATGAAACATCACAGCGTTTGAGCTGTGTTTTTGAGGCTATAAGCCATGTAACAGAATTTGTAAAGGCCTAAGGGGGGTGATCAAGGCTGTTTTTGTTATGTCACTCTCTTTCATAGGTATTTGTAAATATGCCTTACGACAGTCCAAAACACTGAAAATGCACGCTCCACTAAGTAGCTGGGCAAAGTACTGAATATTAGAATAGGATATTGTCTCTTACAGTATGCACATCAAAATGACGATAGTCACTGCTGAGGCACACTGTGCCGTCCTTTTCTGGGTCTGAGTGTATCTACATCTACATACATACATACATACATACATACATACATACATACATGCAAACAAACATACATATTCTGCAAGCCACTGTACGGTGCATGGTGGAGGGTACCCTGTACCAAAACCAGTCGTTTCGTATTCCATTCACAGATAGAACGAAAGAAAAATAGCTGTCTGTAAGAGCCATAATCTCTCGTATCGTATCTTTGTGGTCCCTATGCAAAATGTATGTTGGTAGTAGTAGGATCATTCTGCAGTCAGCTTCAAATGACTGTTCTCTAAACTTTCTCAGTAGTGTTCTCTGAATATCTTCTTCTCTCTAGGGAATCTCACTTGAGCTCCTGAAGCATATCCATAACACTTGCGTGCTGATCGAACCTACTGGTAACAAATTTAGCAGCTTGCATCTGAATTGCTTCGATGTCTTCTTTCAATCCTACCTAGTGTGGATCCGAAACACTCAAGAATAGGTCGCACTAGTGTCCTATTTGCAGTCTCCTTTATAGGTGAACTACACTTCCCTAAAATTCTCCCAATGAACCAAAGTCGACCATTCACCTTCCCTACCACAATCCTCACATTCTTGTTCCATTTCACGGGGAAAGACCAATTACTGTCCGACAGTCGAACAATGCCTGCTCGCTGAAGTTCATCCGTTCGAGTATTAGCAAGGTGCAGTTTGTGTGGAGGGAGGCCTCGTGTTTTATGATGCACCGTGTCTTCTGAAAATTTTATGTGCCATCCTTTTATTAATAGCATTCATTTGAACTGCTGAACACAAGTGGACATCTCAAGCAGAAGTCGGTGGCACACAAGAGTCACTAATGTGAGATGCCATCGGTGCAGGCGAGGATGGGTAGCCTGTAGCTGTAAGAGGCGCATCGCTGGTGTCGAGATACGTGGCGCAGACAGTTGGCTTATGAGGTGTTGCTCACCAGTAAGGGCCTTCTCAGCTGTCAAGGTGGTGTGGTTCAATGTTCCTTTGTGAATGTGAAGGTCGCAGACTGCAGAACACTTGCATTGGAGCCGAGTGACTGAAGTGGCAAGGAAGTTCACCAGAGAAGAGCACTCAGTGAGAGCTGCTTCAATATCGTCAGAGGGCTCAGGGGGAGTGGGAGCTGGTGGAGCGTCTGGAGTGTGCAATATTTGTACCTGAACCATGGTACAGTAAAGCAGATAGCAGCAGGTCACGTGACAGGCCGAAGTGAAGCAGGAAATCAATTCCAAGTACTGAGTCTTCGACGTCGGCCACATCGAAGAACCATGTGAATGGTTCACCAGGGATGAGTTTAATAGGTATCGTGCTTATGCTGTCAGTGTGAGGTGTCGATTTATTTGCCGCTCGAAGGAAATGTTTGATTGGTATCACATCCACTATAGTGAATGAGAGTTGTTAACAAGGAAATGATGACACGAGCACAAATCCAGGACGTACAGGTGTCTTACGGAGTAGAGGATCAAACAGAATGCAACATCTGTAGGCACCCTTCGTTATCTTCGTGAGCCTTGGCACCTACTGCGGCCCAAATAAAGTGTTTGGGAATGCACAGGGTGGGCAGCATCCCCAAAAGTTGCATCGAACTAGCATAGGGGATATACTGTGTGTGGGGCTGTGGGTGAGTCAGTTGGGACCACTATTACTCCTGTGGCAGCCGAAGAGGGGATTGGAGGGCGCCAGAGGTGGCAGAGGGGCATGCTGGCTCGGCTGTAGTTCGTGAAGTTAGGCGAGAAGCAGCTTGTGGTTTCCATTGCTGGCCATCGAGTGCCTGTGGTTCATAGCGTTGCTCAAGGTGTGCCCACATGGATGTCTATCAGTCGATGAAGGATGTATAGGCACTGGCATAGATTAGATTAGATTTACTTTCATTCCAATTGATCCGTAGTGAGGAGGTCCTCCAGAATGTAGAACATGCCAGAAAAAAACAATACATGACAAATATTTACAACTGAAACAAATAAGCTAATGTACCATTGCACAGGTCCCAAGTGCCATGGTCGTCATTTAAGCTAATGTACCATTGCACAGGTCCCAAGTGCCATGGTCGTCATTTTTTATGAATGGTGTATGAAAGAATCATTTTACAAATACTAATGCACTGAATTTAAAATAAAAAAGTTCTTTTATGGCTGCTGGAAAGTTATTGAAAACGTGTGTTCTGAATAATGTAGACCTTTTTGTACAAGACTAAGTGACTTTAAATCCTTGTGAAGATTATTCTTATTTCTAGTATTGATTCCATGAATTGAGCTGTTGGTTTGAAAAAGTGATATATTTTTAATGACAAATTTCATTAAGGAATAAATATATTGGGAAGCAGTAGTTAGTATCCCTAGTTCCCTAAACAGGCTTCTGCAAGATGTTCTTGAGTTCACACCACATATAACTCTTACTGCATGTTTTTGTGCCCGGAAAACTTTAGCTTGGCTTGATGAATTGCCCCAAAAAATAATCCCATATGACATTATGGAATGAAAGTATGCATAGTATGCCAGCTTTTTCATTTTTATATCCCCTATGTCTGAAACAATTCGCATTGCAAATAGAGATTTGTTAAGATGCTTCAGCAGTTCTGTGGTGTGCTTCTCCCAGTTGAATTTATTATCAAGCTGTAATACCAAGAATTTAACACTGTCCACTTCTTCTATCTGCTTGTCATCTTTTGTTAGGCATATATTCGTGGGACACCCCTTACAAGTTCTGAACTGCATGTAGTGTGTTTTTTCAAAGTTTAGTGACAAAGAATTGGCTAGGAACCAGTGATTAATGTCCACAAATATTTTATTAGCTGACCTTTCTAAGACTACACTTGATGTGCTATCTATTGCAATGTTTGTATCATCGGCAAACAAAACGAACTTGGCTTCTGGTAATGTTACTGACGAAAGGTCATTGATATAGACAAGAAAAAGTAAGGGCCCTAAAATTGAACCTTGTGGGACCCCACATGTAATTAGCTCCCAGTTGGATGATATCTGATAGCTTGATACATGTCTCTTTTTTAATAACACCCTTTGTTTCCTGCCAGAGATATAAGATTTGAACCATTTTGCAGCATTTCCTGTTACACTATAATATTCTAATTTACTTAAAAGGATATTGTGATTTACACAGTCAAATGCTTTTGACAGATCACAAAATATACCAGTTTCCTGCAATTTTTTTGTCTAATGAATTAAGCACAATTTCACTGTAAGTGTAGATAGCCTTCTCAATATCAGAACCCTTTAGAAATCCGAACTGTTACTTTGACATAAGATGGTTATAAAGCCGATTGTACATTACTTTTTCTAAAAATTTTTGAGAATGTTATAAAAGTGAAATTGGACAGAAATTTGATGCTATTTCTTTATCATCCTTCTTAAACAGTGGCTTAACTTCAGCATATTTCAACCATTCAGGAAATATTCCACTGATAAATGACTGGTTACACAGATAGCTTAATATGTTACTTAACTCAGAATCACATTCTTTAATTAACTTTGTTGATATTTCATCATACCCACTAGATGTTTTTGATTTTAATGATTTTATGATGGATATTATTTTTGCTGGGGTAGTAAGGGTCAAATTCATATTATGGAAATTACTTGAAATGTCTGGTCTGAGGTATTCCATAGCAGCATCTACAGAACCTGACAACCCCATCTTGTCAGTAACAGTTATAAAATGTTTGTTAAAAAGTTCTGCAACACTATACACATCTGTCACCAATGTATCATTTACTCTTAGTGCTATTTTTCCCTCTTCATGTCCGGTTCTACCGGTCTCCTCCTTCACTATATCCCATATAGTCTTTATTTTGTTATCTGATATGACTATCTTTTCCTTGTAATATATTTGCTACCACCTCAGTAGCAGACGCTGCGCTTTGCACGGGAAGTAGGCAGTGGTGTCGAATAATGGCATATGCCTGATAAGCCAACCAGATTGGTTGGTTGGTTTTGGGGAAGGAGACCAGACAGCGTGGTCATCGGTCTCATCGGATTAGGGAAGGATGGGGAAGGAAGTCGGCTGTGCCCTTTCAGAGGAACCATCCCGGCATTTGCCTGGAGTGATTTAGGTAAATCACGGAAAACGTAAATCAGGATGGCCGGACGCGGGATTGAACCGTCGTCCTCCCGAATGCGAGTCCGGTGTCTAACCACAAGCCAACCAGAGTTTTGCCTCCAGAGATGATGAGATATGAGGAAGCAGTTGTAATTGTAGTTCCTGTGGCAGTTTAACTAACCAGAATGTCCCGAGAGCCAAGTCCGACAAGACCTCTGTCATGACCTGAGCATGGAAGCATGGCCATACTGGGATTGTGTTCTGTCATCTAAACTCTAGCTGTAAATGGTACCATGACTGAGTCTGCTGACATATGTGAAAGACGCTTGATGAGAAGTGCATGAACAAAACCTTGTTTTTTATGCTCAGGTGGGTTTAGCAACAAGTCACTAATAAGATCGGGGTGGTCATGCAAATAGTTCACCAAACAAACAAAATGAGTGTCATAGATTAGATTAGATTAGTTTACGTTCCATAGATCCATGCTGAGGAGATCCTCGTGGATGTGGAACATGTCAATTTTTTTTTTTTTTTTTTTTTTTTTTAAAGCTGAAATAACCAATACTAATAGTATGAATATATACAATACATCATTTGTTTCTATTAAAAAATTCGTCAAAGGAGTAGAAGGAGTTGGCCACTAGTAAGTCTTTCAGGCTCCTTTTAAACTGATCTTTATTTGTAACTAAATTTTTTATGTTTACTGGCAAATTATTGAAGATGAGTGTTCCTGAGTAGTGGACCCCTTTTTGAACTAAAGTAAGTGCTTTTAAGTCCTTGTGCAGATCATTTTTGTTCCTGGTATTGTATGTATGAACTGAGCTGTTTGTTGGAAAAAGAGATATATTATTTAGGACAAATTTCATTAATGAGTAAATATACTGAGAAGCAGTAGTTAGTATACCCAGTTATTTGAAGAGGTTTCTACAGGACGTCCGTGAATTTACTCCACAAATAATACGTATTACACGCTTTTGGACTCTGAAAACTTTTGTTTGACTTGAAGAGTTACCCCAAAATGTTATACCATATGACATTATGGAATGAAAGTAGGCAAATTATGCAAGCTTTTTCATTTTTATGTCGCCTATGTCTGCTAACACTCGAATTGCAAATACAGATTTGTTAAGGCGTTTCTGCAGTTCTGTGGTGTGCTCTTCCCAACTGAATTTATTATCAAGTTGTAATCCCAGGAATTTAAGACTGTCAACCTCTTCTATCTGCTCTTCTTCGTATTTTATGCATCTGCTGGGTGGAAACTTCTTACAGGTTCTAAATTGCATATAGTGAGTCTTTTCGAAGTTTAATGCCAGTGAGTTGGCTTTAAACCATTTATTAATATCCATGAAAATGTCATTAGCAGATCTTTCTAGAACTACACTTGACATACTATTTATTGCAATACTTGTGTCATCTGCAAACAAAACGAACTCTGCTTCTGGCAGTGTAACTGATGAGAGATCATTAATGTACACAAGAAAAAGCAATGGCCCTAAGAAGGATCCTTGTGGGACACCACATGTAATGTCTTCCCATTCTGATGATGACTGATGACTTAATTCAATAGTTCCTTGCACTGACACCCTTTGTTTCCTGTTAGTGAGGTATGACTTGAACCATTTTGCAGCACTGCCCGTGACACCATAGAATTCTAATTTACTTAAAAGGATGTTGTGGTTCACACAATCAAATGCCTTTGACAAATCACAGAAAATACCTGCTGCTTGTAATTTGTTATTTAATGAATTAAGTACATTTTCACTGTAGGTGTAAATAGCCTTCTCAATATCAGAACCCTTCAGAAATCCAAACTGTGTTCTTGATAATATGTTATTTGTGGTCAGATGGTTGAGCAGCTGCCTGTACATTACTTTTTCTAAAATTTTTGAGAATGCTGGCAAAAGTGAAATCGGTCTGTAGTTTGATGGTATCTCTTTATCCCCTTTCTTGAATAGAGGCTTAACATCTGCATATTTTAGCCAGTCAGGAAATGTCCCAGTTATAATTGACTGGTTACACAAGTAACTTAGAATTGTACTAAACTCACAAGAACATGCCTTAATTAACTTTGTTGATATTTCATCGTACCCACTAGAATGCTTTGTTTTTAAAGATTTTATTATGGACGTTATTTCTTTTGGTGAAGTGAGTGATATATTCATGTACTTAAAGCTATTTGTGAAGGCTAGTTTCAGATATTCAAGGGCATTATTTACTGATCCTGAAAGTCCCATTCTATCAGTAACGGATATAAAGTACTTGTTAAATAGATTTGCCACACTATGCCCATCAGTTACTAATGTGTCATCTACCCTTAGTGCTATTTGTTCCTGTTCCTTTCTGGTTCTACCAGTCCCCTCTTTCACTATATCCCATATTTTTATTTTGTTCCCTGACATTGCTATCTTCTTCTCGTAGTGCATTTGTTTAGACATCTGAATTACTTTTTTAAATGTTTTACAGTATTCCTTGTATTTAGCTAAATCATCAGCATTGGAGCTATTCTTGGTCGAGAGATACATTTTCCTTTTTGTCTTACAGGAAATCTTTATTCCTTGTGTAATCCGTGGTTTTATTATAGACTTCTGTTTAATTTGAGTAACTTTTAGAGGAAAACAGCTTTCAAACATGATTCTGAAATTGTTCATGAATGTGTTATATTTTTCATTCATGTCAAGAGCACTATAAACATCTTTCCAGTTCATATCTTTGAGCAGTTTTCTAAAACACTCAATTTTTGGTTGATTGACTACTCTCCTGTACTCAGATTTAGCAGTCTTGATAATCTGCTTAGAATTTACATCTAAAACAAGGAGCTGCATGTCATGATCTGACAGTCCATTTATAACAGGTTTTATGATATGATTTTGTTCCTTTGATTTGTCTATAAAAATGTTATCAATGGCTGTCCTTGAGGATTTAGTGATCCTAGTTGGAAAGTTTACAGTGTGAGTTAGATTGAAAGACAACATTACTAACTGCAGTGAATGTTTACTGGAAGATTGCATTAGAAAATCTGTATTAAAGTCACCAGCAATCAAAATTTCTGTGTTTCTTCCTGTTAAATAACCCAAAAGATCTTCTAGGTGATCTAAGAATAGATTATAAATTCCTGCAGGTGCTCAGTAAATAGTTATTATTATATAGGATCTGTTATGGAACTCTACTTCTGTTGCACATGCTTCTAGATGCTGCTCCAAACAGAATTTATTAATGTCAGTGTTCTTGAATTTATGGCAGTTTTTGATAAATGTGGGAACTCCTCCTCCATCCATATCTACTCTGCAGAAGTAGGAAGCTAGCTTAAATCCTGAAATGTCTAACGTATCTATATCAGTGGTCACTTGATGTTCAGAGAGGCAGATTATGTCAATTTGGTTAGATGAATTCATTTCATCAATACAAATGAGTAGTTCATCAACTTTATTTCTAAGTCCCGGAATGTTCTGGTGTAATAAAGATAACTGGTACTGCATACTAATGGGATTGTAACTGCTTTGGCGAAGATGAACTGGCAGTTTCTGATTACTTTCTGTTAAACACTGTTTAAATGGAGGCTGCATGATAAAATCTGACTCCTGTTCATCTGTTTTCTCAAACTGAGTGTGTATGCCAATCTCTCTTAAAACTCGTTTTCTTTCCCCCTTCTCTATCCTAAAAAAGGCATCCCTCTGACACCTGTGACCACTGGTATTTTACCACTTGTGCCAGTGTCCCCCCTTAAGTTTTCTGCAATCAACCCAGACAGTTTTCCCTTCCCTTTCCTATTGAGATGAAGGCCATGCCTAGTGTAGTCCCACCTATCGATAGCATCCACAGGAATCAAACCACCCAGTGTCATCGTCTATGACACCATGTATGCCCAACAAGTTGTCCACCAAGGTAAACCACGTCATGGGATTGTCCATTTATATCAACGGCAGTTTTGGAAAATGACCGGGCAGCAGTGTTGCTAGGGCGCAGACCATGCGAGGGTTTGGAGAAGTATCATCCAGTGGCGTTGACTGTGCAACGGTGACAGGCACAATGTTCTGATGAAAATCAAGCACTTGTGTTGGTGTGGTATGACACCCAGCACTCATAGGTTGCGTGGAGATGGCTCAAATGGTTCAAATTGCTCTGAGCACTATGGGACTTAACAGGTCGTGTGGAGAAGGGGCTTTTATTGCCACATGACGAACACAGCACAACGGCATGGAAGAATTGTGGAGCAAAATGGGTGAAATGAAAGCAGTGGTGCCGAGGTGTACTGCTGGTGATCCATCGGCCGTGGTCTGTGTAGGAGGCGGCAGCACATGACCACGAGTGAAACCTGATGCAGAAGCATCGACAACCGCCACGGATCGATTCCCGAAGGAAGGTGCAAAATCGCAATTGAGTGCTTAGTGGCAAGGTGGAGCCACAGCTGGGACGTCGCCTGAGACCTATGCAGCGCGGTAGGTTAAGTAGATGCAGGGGTAATTCAGTGCAGTTGACTCGAGTGTCCGTTTGGCTAGTGCGAAAGTGGGCACATTAAAGGGCATAGCACAATTGGTGAGAAAGTCCACGTCAAAGGTGTGTGACACACATAATGGCGATCCACACTGAGGAGAGGGAAGCCATATATGTGGGCCCTGAAACTGTACAGCCAAGTGGTGCATGGTGGAGTGAGGTAGAAACTCCGAAGAGAGGAAGCCAGAATTTCGTGCAGAAAAAACTACATGACGAACATAGAATCCAGTAGCAGGTGTCGGTGCAGGTGTTTTCTCGGGTCACCAACATGGGTTTACTGTTGACGTTGATGAGTCTCTGGATAGAAACAACCAACTTTTACAATCAAGCACTCTTTATTCATGCACAATCGAACAAATATATAGTACAAAATGACAAAAATAACCAAAGTCCGAACCTTTTCCGAAGCTCACTGAATCCGAAGATAGATCACTCCCCGTTCTAGTCATTGGTAATCGATGGTCACCACATTCTTGTTCAGAACGGGATGTCTTTTCTTAAATGATGTGTACCATTTTCTGCCTGGCCTTCCAGTAGTAAGTTGGTTTGGTACTTTCTTTTTCCCTTTTATATGCTATGCATTGTCCTGCAAAATTTCTTTTTTTACTGGATAGTGCACTTTTGAATTGAAAAAAAGCCATTGTCCTAGTGCAAGGACTAAACTTACACAGTGTGAGACTTTCGCTACTTTGTATCACAATATCACCCGTGGCAAACCAAATTCTTTGGCTACACCAGCCATTGGCGTGCCTACCTGGTTTGTGATTTCTCTTGAGTCCCATACCTGCCAAAATATGCTTACTTATTTAAAAATTTGTCCACAGACCATTTAGTACAATAGTATTGGACTTGTCAGATACATTACTTTAACGAAGTTACATAAAATTAGGCGAGGATAGGACAGGAAGTCAGGCAAGGCCTTATCAAAGGAACGATTCCAGCATTCAGCTTAGTAACTTGGGGAAACTGTGGAAAACGTAAGTCAGGATGTTTGGATTAGCAATAAACTCCAGTTCTCCAGAATGTGAGTCCTGTGCATTAAGACCGGTGTAGTCACCCTACTCAGTACATGATTGGAATGGGAATCACAAATATATAGTCTACATTGTGAATGTAACATGCACAAGATGTAAATCAATGAACAAGAAATTTGTAAATAAAAACTCTGCTGAAAAAGTGAAAACACGTGAACACATTACATATCGCTGCTGAAAAGCACAACATGCGCAATAGGTAAATCAGTGATGTAAATAAATCATGAAAATTTTATGTAAAACATCCCTGAAAGAATAAAAACGTGCTAGTTACCGACAGGCAGTTGTTCCTGTGACTGGTTCCTTACTATAGACTGCAGCCAGGATTCACAGAAAGAAAATTTCAGGAGAGGAATTCATAACTTAACTAATTTTTGTCACTTGAGTTGTTTTGAACTCAGTGTAAAAATAAAACTATCGTACAAGTCATTGACAGGAGATGTAAAAGACTAGAACGACAGAGTATGTAGTACAAGTCTCGTAAAACTCTCCTTAAAATTAACAGCTGGAATTGATCTACTTTTAAATAGTTCCTTAACTCTTTCCAGTGTTGTGGATCAACCCAATATTATAGTGTTTAGTAAATTTAACTTGTAAATGTTACATATCGTGCATTAAAGAAGAGCCTTGTCTTAACATTTGTCTTTGTGAAAATTGCTATCACCTCACGATTTATTTTCTAAACAAGTGACTATTCAGGATCTCCCAATTCAAAATGTTGCCATATAATACTATGTAAAATTTCCCATAGACATACCAAAGACGTTAGTTTAACTTTCCTTATTATTCTGTGAAACAGTGATAAGTGTCAGGACACTGGTTCTGCTTCTTGATGCTGTTTATACAATACATTGAAAAATTTGTAAAGGCAGTATATTTATTGAGCTGCATAAAGCACATAATCACCACCTATCTGAAGCACTCATATTGAGGAGCATATTATTTTACTGTGAACGTGCAAGTATCCATGACTTTTCCAAAAGAATGGTAACGTGATAAAGAACAAATCCTCAGTTTGAACATTTTGTTGATATAGGACCAGCAACCTTTTTTAATATTTCATGAAGTGTTTATTAACAAATATGTCACTGTTGCAGTACTAATGTTTGGTGAGTATCTTCAAATGAACTGGTTTGTTATCAAGCAAGGCCTACTGAGGCTGCATTGAAAATGCCTGATCTTAATAACATCAAAATGGTAATACATGCTTTACAAAGTAATCACAGATGGCTGCCACATTCAACATGTGTCTTCTTAGCAAGGTTCTGTCTAGCTAAGCAGACGCATGGTGATTGTGACCCTGCAGTTACTTTGGAAAGCATATATTGCCATTAACTATAATATTAGACACAGTTGCTGCATTTATTTTGAGGTTTCCTGCATTTGTGTTGTTTGGACAGTCAAATATTTGTTTCATTCAGTGAAAGTGCATTTACAATCTTCACAATATTGTAACACTTTGATATGCAAAAGTGATGCCTTTTTTATGAAATAATGTTTCTGAAATACTCCCTCCCCCCCCCCTCCAAAAAAAGCATGTTTCAGTCACTAAGGTGGCTGCAATTTGAGATAGAGGGTGTATGAACTGAAAGTTGATAAAATGAAATAACACAGCACATTAAAGTGAAAATCGTGCCTTCAAGCAACTGTTCTTACCGTTTCATGTACACTGATCAGCCATAACATTATGACACCCTACCTAATACCCACTATGTCCACCTTTGGCACAGATAACAGCTGCGACGCATGATAATGTGGAAGCAATGATCTCTTGGTAGGTCATTGGAGGAAGTTGGCACTGCATCTACAGATGAGTCGCCTAATTCCCGTAAATTCCAGGGAGTGGGGGACAATGAGCTCTGATGCCATGTTCAGTCACATCCCATATGTGTTCAAAGAGGAGGAGATTAGTGTTTAATGTCCCTTCAACAATTTGGTCATTAGAGACGGAGCACTAGCTCGGATTAGGGAAGGTTGTAGAAGGGAATCAACTGTGCTCTTTCAAAGGAACCACCCTATCATTTGCCTGAAGTGAGTTAGGGAAATCATGGAAAACCTAAATCTGGATGGCCAGTCGTGTGTTTGAACTGTCGTCCTCCTGAATGCGAGTCCAGTGTGCTAACCACTGCACTACCTCGCCCGGTAGATGTGTTCGATCAGGTTCAGATTTGGCGAGTTGGTGGTGGCCAGTACATCAATTGGAACATGCAGCTGTGTTCCTCAAACCACTCCATCCTTCTCCTGGCCTTGTGGCATGGCACATTATCGTGAAAAATGCCACTGGTGTTGGGAATCATGATACTCATGAAGCAGTGTATGTGGTCTGCAACCAGTGTGCAGACCATCATGGTGTCTTGCACAAGCTCCACTGGACCCATCAAAGCCCACATGAATGCGTTATGGAGCTGCCGCCAACTTGTTTCCATCCCACAGTACAGGCGTCAAGGAGCTGTTCCCTTAGAAGACGACTGATTTGCGCCCTCCCATCAGCCTTGTGAAGAAGGTATTGAGACGCATCAGACCATGATTGCTCCCAGTGTGCTAATTTCCAGTGCCAATGATCACATGCCCATTTATGTCGTAGTTGCTGTTGTCATGTATTAACGGTGGCACATACATGGGTTGTCGGTTGCAAAGACCCATTGGTAGGAGTGTTTGGTACAATGTATGTTCAGACACTTGTACTCAGCCCAGCATTAAAGTCTGATGTTAGTTCCTCCACTGTTTGCTGCCTGTCCTGTTTTACCAGTCTGCCCAGCCTATGAGTCTGACATCTGTTATGAGGGGTGGCTGCCTAGCCCCACATTGTCTGAACGTGGTTTCACCTTGGTTTTGCCATGTGTTGAAGACACTAACCACAGCACTCCCCGGACACCTGCCAAGTCGTGGAGTTTCCGAAATGCTTGTGCTGAACCTCCATACCATCACAATCTTCCCTTGGTCAAACTTAGATAGGTGGCTCTTGCGCCTTCCCCACTGCAGTCATGGACAGGACACTAACGGATGCTACATCTGCCATGCATGTGTCTGACTGCAGTCATTCCTTGCCAGGGTGACGCTGCTATCGCCTGGACAGATTTATATTGATAGTAGCTCAGTGGTCATAGCGCTTTGGCTGATGAGTGTATTTCACACGTGATTACAAGCACATATGCAGAATTATTGTGTTAATAAACGTGTGACCAACTGCATGCTGGAATCTATAAATGAAGAGAATTTTCAGGTATTTCAAACTATGTCTTTGTATTTGATCTCTTTCTGTCGGGGAAGATTAAAGAAGATAGATACTGTTAAAAGAGCCTGACTGCAAGACACGTGCAATCCCTAATGACATAAATACACTCATGGAAGTGGAAATCTGACATGATACAACTTCTACTATTTCCCCTTCCATCTTTCCCCATGCTGGCAGCAAGAGTAATGAAAGGAAATCTCACTATTTAAATGTACAACTAATGTATGGCTGTCTATGTATGGAGAGGGACTACATCTTTTGACACTGCATTGCTTCAGCATTTCCTTTTGTGAAAAACACATTTTAAACATATTAACATCACATGTATAAGAATGATCCTGTTGATGAAAGAACTAAGGGTATATTTGATATATATTTTAGTAACACTTAATCCTCCCATTATCTGTTCTATGCATCACTAATGAATTAGTGGCACTATCAGAATTCGTAAAAAGTACCGTTTGCACAGTTTATTTCCACTATCATAAGCCTATTGATTTTGAAACTGTAATATTTTTATGCTAACAGAATCTTCCGTCGGTTCTTAGTAGAACGACATTATAATAAATGAAAGGCACCAGTCTGCTTTTGTTCTCCAGTATTAATTTTTATTGTCTTAACCGGTTTTCAGCTTACAAGGCCATCTTCAGACATTTACTGAGTATTGTCACCAAACTAGTTAACAATGTTGTTTGTAAACAACATTGGAAGAGAAGTAACACGTATAGACTGAAGCAGAAACATCTTTGACAGTGTGGTGGTAATGCAATGAAAAAGTAAAAAATTTAACACTAAATAAATAAAAGTGGGGTGGACAGGAAAAACTGTTAACACAAAATAGGATCAGCATGCCTACATAAGTTTTTTTTTAATAATCAAAACTAATGAAATAAAATTAATACTTGACAAGGCTACATCAGGAAGTATGAAACATGGAGAGTGATACACAAACCAATTAAAAGAACAAACATTTATCAATGTAACTACAGAATACATAAGAAACTTAAGCAATATCAATAAGATAAACAGAAATAAATAAATGGAGGAGTTTGAGGGAACATACAGTAAATGCAATCTTTGAGAATGTGGTGGTACCACATTTTAACATTAACATTATATTCAAAACTCTGGTTATGTAACAGTTTGCATTAAATAAATCACCAAGTAAAATATAAACAATATTTGATGAGACAACTACAAGAGGTGTTAAACATAGACAGTAATACAAGTACCTGTTAAAAGAAAGCCTTGACAACTGAAACAACAATCCATATGGAATACATAGACAACATGAATAAAACAAAAGAACTTAACGAATACAGGCAAATGGGAATACGTAGGAACATTACTACTTCATTACTTCCCACACTGCCTGTTCCCTGTTTAACGCCTCTTGTAGTTGTCTCACCAAATATTGTTTATATTTTCTTTGGTTCATTTATTTAATGCAAACTGTTACATAGCCACAGTTTTGAATATAATGTTAATGTTAAAATGCGGTACCACCATACTCTCAAAGATAGCATTTACTGTATGTTCCCTCAAAGTCCTCCATTTTCCTGCATTTATTTATTTCTGTTTATCTTATGTATGTATTCTGTAGTTACATTGATACTTGTTTCTTCTTTTAATTGGTTTGTGTATCACTCTCCATGTTTTATACCTTCTGATGTAGCCTTGTCAATTACTATTTTTATTTTATTTTATTAGTTTTGTTTATTAATAGAAACTGTTATGTAAGCCTGCTGTGTTAAAGTTTTTCCTGTTGACACCATTTTTATTTATTTGCTGTTCAATTTTTTACTTTTTTATTGCATTACCACCACACTGTCAAAGGTGTTGTTTGCAAACATTGTAACTTATGTGGTGACAGTACTCAGTAAATGTCTTGTAAGCCGAAAACCGGTTAACACAATAAAAATTAATAATGTAGAACAAAAGCAAACTGGTGCTTTTCATTGATTGTAATATTTTTGCCAATTTCAACGAATTCCCTGTCCCTTTAAGGATTTCATCAGACAGTGTACTGAGGGCCTCTACTTTCATCTGCTACTGAGGTCAGACAACGGAAAATTTTATTAATTTCCAAGTTTTGTACAGTCAGTTCTGAGTCTGCTGCCCACAAAACTCATGCTGCATGTTTGTTCACATTCAGTGATTTGTGATATTCTTCCACCCTCACCAGTATTGTCAAGTGGAAAATTGCTTGTAAGGTGCACCACCCTCACTCTGTTTAGAGCCAGACAGTGACAATCGTGGCAACAGGGGCACAAAGGCTGATAGATTCAATGCAGAGATTGTGCTTTAAGTGATGACAGCTTTCAGGATTTGATAGATTCTGTTATTCACTAACCCACAGCTACGGCAATTTCAGTCTCATACAGCTAAAAGTAGATAAGCAACACTGTATCACTCTAAGTAAATTGCCTGTTATGATAGCTGATAATGCCTCAGGGACTGACTCGAAGCTCTTATTTGCCATCAGTTCTTTTCCATGACCTCCAAACTTCACAGAGGCTTTACGTCATTACAATAGGGGAAATAATATACTTAGCACGGGTGGGCCAGGTAATGCAGGGCGTCGTAAACCTGTCGGCGCAGCCTGGGTAGGAGCAAAGGGCATAGGGTGCCGGTCGAAGAATCACACCACACCTCGTCGGAAACGCCAGGAAATTTAGTCTTTGTGAAAACAAGTGATGTTTGGGGGTCTCGTAGGAGAGCCTGAGAATCTTCGTCAGAAGCTTGGAGGGAGGCCAGATCAGAAAGATCAACGATGCGGGAAACAGCACTGATGCGCGAGAAGAAATCCACAGCGACGTTATCTGCACCCTTGATGTAACGGACGTCCGTTGTGAATTGAGAAACCAGGTCAAAGTGAGCCGTAGATAGTTTCTTGGAGAAGAAATGAAGGGGAGAAACCGTGTCACCCTTGTGTTTTTGCAACACTGCCCCCGCCGCGATGTCGCTGGCGTCCGTACTGATGAATAACTCGGCCAAGGGATCAGGGTGGGCGAGTGTCACAGCATGAGCTAAAGAAGTCTGCAGAGTCTTGAAGGCCTGTAGCATCGGAGCAGTCCAAGAGACGGGTTTGATACTGGACATTTGTTTGCCTGATAGCGCATTCGTCAGGGATGCCTGAACAACAGCGGCGGAAGGCAGATGGCGACGATAGTAATTGATGGTGCTGAGGAATCGGCGTAGCTCTTTGTAAGTACCTGGGGGCGGCAGAGACATGAAGGCCTGCACACGAGATTTGGGAGGCGGTATTCCGTCAGCGTGGATGGTGTAGCCTAGGAAGGAGACTGACGCCTGGCACAACTGAAACTTGTCTTTGTTGACCTCGACACCATTGGAGTTCAAGGTCTGGAGGACCGTAGACAGATGATTTTCATGTTCCTCCGCTGAGCTGCTGAAAACGGAAATGTCTTTCAGGTAAGCAAAGCAAAACTCGAACTGTCGCAAGATAGAGTCAGTGAAACGTTGCCATGTTTGCGCCGTGTTCTTTAGACCGAACAGCATGAAGTGATATTGGGATAAACCGAGCGGTGTGATAATAGCTGTATTAGGAATGTCTTCTGGCGCCACTGGAATCTGGTGGTAGGCGAATTTACAGTCAGTAACACTGAAAACTGTGGCGCCCGATAACATTTGAGTGAAGTCATTGATGTTCGGCACTGGGTAATTGTGGGGAATGTTTTATCAACATGCATGGTAGCTGTCCAAGAGAGCTAGGCTCGGCCGAGCAATCTTGTTTAGGTGGCGGCGCAGTGGACTGCAGTTGCAGAAGTGAGGTACGAGCCGCAACAAGCTCGCTGTAAGTGGATGCAATGCGTTGTTTCAGCTTCTCGTTGTCCTGGCGGAGTTGCGTTGCCGAGTCGCATTCTGACAGTAGCTCAGTAATGCAGGTCACAATGTTGCCCGCAAGTGCTCTGCCCTTACGTATGATATCGTATGTTGCGGTGGAAACAGAATGTTGGACATAGGTGCGGGTGCACTGTATGTGAGTGTTCGTAGGATGGTGGAGCACTGAACCCTGTATGAAGTTCGGAGATAGTTCGTAATGAGACAAAAAATCCATACTGAGGATCGGTTCATCGATGTCGGCAATGTAGAACGTCCAAGGAAAACGTAGAGAAGGAGATGGGGTCACTGTAACCTTTACTGAGCCTGAGATAGGTAATGTCGACACGTTGACAGCTCATAGAAGTGACTTCATCTGTGAAGAAGCGGGTGGAGTCATTGAAGTAGATGTGATCAACACGTCAGCACCAGTGTCGACCAGAAAAGCTAGACCTGATGCAATGTCAGTCACATAGAGACGACCATTCGGCCGGGTAGACGATTGAACGGAGTGTAATGTAAGTGGACGCCTGTTAGGTTCCCCGCATGACTCGGCATCACTTAGGTCGGTGTTTGGGTGTTGGCATGGTAACTTACACTTCTTGGCGTCGTTGCCGAACACTTTTTGGTACCAGCAGAAAGGGTGAGGAGGAGGTGGAGACTGTGACAGCGGAGGCAGCTTGTCCTCGTTGATTTGTTCTGGTAAATAGACCGGTGCGTAAGGTGCGTGGACAATCCTGGAGTGCTCGGACAGCGGAGAGAGTGAGCTGGTGCTGCCAGGAGAAGAAGATGAGGAGACGGCGGAGTGAGCCTTGCCTCTGCCGGCTGAAGGTCGGTAAGCGGGGGCGGCTGTGCCAACGAACGGTGTGGAATGAACAGGCTGATGTTGCCGCAGCAGCGAATACAACTGGTCAGCGATGTGTAGGCGGAAGTCGATGGATTCGAACGAGTGTGGTAACAGATGGATCTGTAGATCAGTAGGTAGTTTGCCAGATCACACAGCCCATAGTGTGGCGTCAGGCATGGTATGCTCGTTCACTAGCAAACAAAGGCAGCACTAGAGTTGTGAGGGGGTGTGTTCCCCCAGGTGCTCCTCGTAGAGAATCTGGATTATTAACGCTTGTGGCGAGCAGGCAAGTCATTCCATTATAGTCTTCTTTGCAAACTTGTATTTTGGAGTAGGCGGCGGCGAAAGCAGCAGGTCACAAATCAAATCCGAGTGGTCGTGGAGGTGTGTGATGAGAAACTTTGAGTTGTCGTCAGACACAGATGTAACTCGAACAGATGCTCGACGAGCGCGAACCACGATATCGGGTTGTCCTCGTATAAGGGCGGTAGCTTCGGCAGGTGGCCAGGAGGGTGTGATGACGGCGGCTCCGGTGTCTCCTGGGGTAGCGGCTGAACTGAGGTTAAGTCAGAGGCCGGCGCAGATGCGGTAGGCCCGGATTTAAACCAGGCGAGCGAATCCGTAGTAGTGGCAGCTGGCATAGTTGACTCTTGTGTCATGAAAACATGGCGCGGCAGGCACGGACGGTACTGTGGAAATCGGGGGATGGACGGCACACGAGGGGATCCCGGAAACTGGACCGTGAGTGATGAGTGTTGGATGGAAACGACCCGCTTCCGGAACAGGATGAGAGACCGGCGCGGCAGACACAGGCGATGCTGTGGGAGCGGCAGGTGGTTGAGCAACCGGAAACGGGGACCCCCGCAAGTTCCACCCGTGTGGAAACTTACCTGATGCATAAAATGCCTGCAGTGCATGTGGCGAGTCACTGAGGTTAGGTAAGGTGTCCCTGTTATGTGAAACACTGAATTGTGCATGTAAATTAGACACAACTGGAACACCATGTGCGCGGGACAGATCCGACGCTGTTTGTAGTAATGACGGCATTGCATATGGCCCGAAAGTAACTGATGTAGCATGCCGGTGGGTGGCTAAACACCTTTTCGAACGGAGATCACTTTGTTCTTGAAGCACTCGATTTGAAGAGACACAATTCGAAATATTGTTCAGTTCACATTTCACTGTCGGATACGCATAATCCGGTGACACGAAGCCTGGGTCCATTGTTCGCTCTAATGGTGTGGTTGTCGACCACTGAAAATTAATGAGGTTAGCACACGATGTTGGTTGAGAATGTGAATCACTGTGCGCAAATGATGAATACGCCGTTGGTGAAGAAACGACGAAACTCGGTGAGCGGAGTTGTGCTTCCACATCTTCGAACAAGACATTATGTGGCATGGTCATTGCGTTGTGCATATAACCTGTTGCATAAACACCAGTGCGAAAGATGCGAAACATGAATGAAATGCGGGGTCACCACTGTGGGAACGAGATCGGTAATCGGGATATAGAAAACTTAATTCCCATACATGTCATAGCTCGTACATATTTACTCTTGACACTGCGTCCATACAGAATGAAGTATAACAAAGAACTGGCTAAAATAAAGTTAAGATGGAGGCTCGACAGAGCACTTAGAGTTCACAGATATTAAGTTTTGTGGTCGATACGACCTATCGACGCCACAATAATATAAAATGAGCTGCCCTTGTTTAAACTTTTTTTAAGTGTTCTACCAATAAATAATTGATTTAATTATTTGTTATTATTACCTCAAGTACTCGTTAGAATTCACAGCCTTTAGATGTGTAACTGATATTTAACTGATTCACATGTTTCATTATTTAGAGTCAGTTGCCACACTCTGCACCATATAGATGTCTTGCCTAAATCTTTTGCAATTGGTTTCGATCATCTGATGACTTCACAAGGTAGTAATGGTACATGACAACATCTTCTGGTAACGATCTAAGATGGCCCCTCAGATTATCTCCTAAATCATTCATGTAGCTCAGGAACAGCAGGAGGCCTGTAACAATTCCTTGGTGAATGCCAGAAATTACTTCTGTTTTTCTCGATGACTTTGTCAGTTACAACAAACTGTGGCCTTTCATGAATTCAGTTACATAACTGAGATGATACTCCATAGGCATGCAATTTGATTAAAAGTCACTTATGAGGAACTGTGTCTAAAGCCCTCTTGGAATCTAAAAATATGGAATAAGTTTGATATCTTCTGTTAATAGCAGTCATTAGATTGTGAGTATAAAGAGCTAGCTGTGCTTCACAAGAATGATTTTTTTTTTTAAATCTGTCTTGACTGTTTGTCAACAAATTGTTTTCTTGGACCTGTGCAACTTTGAAATCTTTAGGTATGGTCTTTCAACAAACAAGCAGTTGTATATGATTGTTAAGAGTGGAGCTATTGTATCAGCATACCCTGGAAGGAACCTAACTGGTATGCAGTGTGGACCAGAGACCTTGCTTCTATTGAGTGGTTTAAGCTGTTGCACTTACACTGAGGATGTCTATGTCTTAAGTTACTCTCTTGGTTCAAATTCTGGAATATTTACTTTGTTTTCTCGGTGAAGGAATACCAGAAATCCATATTTAGTAACTGGGCTTTAGTGACAGTGTCATCAGTAACATTACGAATGCTATTACACAGTGACTGCTTTGTACCACTGGTGTACTTTACATATGACTAGAATCTCTTTGGATTTTCTTCTTTCGAGACAAATTTTGTTGTGGGAACTATTAAAAGTATCTCACATTGAAGCACTGCTGGGAGCTGGAGGTGAAGGGTCAACAACTCAACTCGCATCTGAAGAGAGCAATCACAGTCCCTACTGATATAAAGATAGTGGAAGTGAAGTTGATTGACCTCCCGGAAAGTTTCTTGCTGCCTGAAGCACCTTGGATTGACCTACTTCTATACTTTGGGTGATGGGTCAACCTCAGTGTAGGCAGTATCTTAGGCAGCCATAGTAGTGGACCAATCAGTGTGACACATGGGGTGTGCTGGATGTCCCTTGGATGCCCACATATGCCCCCCCCCCCCCTCCCCCCATCTGCTGTGCCCATCATTGGGAAGAGTCTCAAGCTGTGGTGACTGAAGCCAGCACTGCTGGGAGCTGGAGGTGAAGGGTCAACAACTCAACTCGCATCTGAAGAGAGCAATCACAGTCCCTACTGATATAAAGATAGTGGAAATAACTAAAACACAGAACAGTGCCTAATAAATACATAATCAAGCACGAAATTTAAGAGTTCAACTAAAGAACACAGAGGAAATTCAAAAAAAGTCTTTTCTTATGAGAACTGTGTCAATACACAAACAAAATGGAGTGCTTTGATGCATTGCTGCAGTGGGCAGAAGCTACCACTCAGTAGCAGAGACTAACAACTCTAAGTGTCTCTTCAAACAAAAACAAACACCTGTCATGATGCAAAATGTGATATTATGCAATACACTGTTAATAAAACATGGACCTGTTACTATACCCATTGTTTGTTCTAATCCATGTAAGAGATATTGTTTCCAGCTTTTTTAAGTGTTGTGCCATCTGACCACACATTTTAAGGCACATCACCTTAATTTTACCATTGCCTTCAACATTCTCATGCTGTGCACAAATATAATTACAGACTTTTCTTTCGTCCTGCTCTTCACTTTGAATTTAGCAACACTATATGCCTTTTTAACATCATTTTCAATAGTTGGAGATACATTGATAAATGAGAGTTGAAATCTTTATCCGTGTCATTGTACGGGGTGGAGCAGAGGAAACACGTTTTTCACTATTGAATGACTGGGACACGGTTTGATAAAAATAATAAAAACAGACCGTAAGGGATAGATTTTTTTTAATGCGGTTTTGAAATATACATACTTTCATTAGGTTCAGAAAATAATGTCTTGGAGATGGCGTCCTTCTTGCTGGATACAAATTTGGACCCTCTCCCGAAAGTTACGCATGGTTCTCTCCAACATTTCATTAGGCATGGCTTCAAGTTCCTGACGAATGGAATTCTTCAGGTCACTGATTGTGCGAGGCTTGTTCATGTAGACGTTTGATTTTAAATATCCCTACAAAAAGAAGTCACATACCGACAAATCAGGTGAGCGAGGAGGCCATTGAACATCACCATATCTCGAAATAATATGTCCTTGGAACATCTGTCGAACCACTTCCATGGATGCTCTCGCCGTGTGAGCTGTGGCATCGTCCTGCTGAAACCATATTTCTGTCATGTTCTCTTGACGCCTTTCAAGTTCTGGATGAAGAAAGTTGTTAAACATTTTAACGTAGTGCGCTGATGTCACAGTAACTGCAGTTCCTTCCTCTTCAAAAAATAGAGTCCAACAATCTCCATCTTTGAAATGCAGCACAACACTGTTACTTTTAAACTGTGGGGAGGTCTTTGGTGTAATTCACGTGGGTTCTCTGGTGCCCAATACTGACAATTGTGAACATTGACATAACTGTCTACATGAAATGTGCTTCATCATTCATGAAGACTGCGTCTACATGAAATGTGCTTCATCATTCATGAAGACTGTAGCATCTGCATCTTCCGTAAAAATTTTGCCCATTATGCAACAAAACTCTTTGTGGTGCACAAAATCCCCTTCACTAAGCTGCTGGACGATCATTAACTTGTACGGGTGAAACTTAAGATCATCATGTAAGATGCGGTGAAGCGAACGACGTGACATACCCAGCACTACAGCCTGTTGTCCAGCTGATCGTTTCGGACTAACAAGAACTGCCATTCTCACTTGGTCTACATTTTCTGGAGTATGAACTGAACAGGGAAGACCAGGTGGTCTCTTTTTCATCACAGATCCAATACTTCTAAATGCTGCAATCCATTGGAGTACAGTATTTCGATCAGGCACTGTACCTCAATGTCAAACTCTAAAATTTTGATGGAAAAGACATTGCACTGTGTCTACGGAATCATTGTTTCTAAAGTACTGCTCGACAACGAACACATGATGCTCTACGCTCCAACACTCCATAGAAACTGAAACTGCATTGTATGGGCAGTCTGCCAATATTCATTCTAGGTCAATACCCCCTCTCGTCGCCGTGTACTAGCGGTTCAAAGAACATGCGTTTCCTCTGCTCCACCCTGTATTTTGGCTATCATTCTGGTTTGTTGGAAAAATGTTACCCCCGGACCACAAACTTTTCTTATGTAGACTGATAAGTGCACCCACCGAGCAGAATGGAGTCCTTATGAATCTTTGAACTGCCTGTACAGTTGCCCATCTATTGAAAAAGATTACATGCAATTCTGAGGCAGTATATTGGTACACAAATAGGATTGTTACCAGGACCAATTCGAGATCATTTTTCCACACAAGTGACGTATGATATATCACCCTCTCCTAACATTAGTTTCATTTCCTTGGGTTTTTGGCAAGACAATTAAAAATAAATCAAAACCCTGTGATTGTGAAAGTGCATTGTTTTTTCTTTGAAAATAAGTTCAACAATGATATTTGTTTGCAAGAGAAATATATTTTTAAATATTCCAATTATTATATAATAAAACCTACATTATTTACAGTGATTGTTGTAACTTTTTTTATTAGTGAACAAACGAACAGTGGGATTTTTCTTATATTTTAAAATGAGACCACAATTGCCTCAAATGCAGCACATTACCTTTTGTACCCTCTTTGTGTTTATCAGTTACTTCTTAGTGTTTGTTGACTGGCTGAGCAGGAAAAGGTTCATACAACAATACTGCAAATAAATAATTTGCCATTATTGGCATACATTGTTGGTTAGCAAGCGTAATGATAAATGATATATATTCTCAGAATCTTTCGCAGCTGATGGACACTGTTCATGTGATCCACGAA
Source organism: Schistocerca nitens (assembly GCF_023898315.1). Classification (NCBI taxonomy): domain Eukaryota; kingdom Metazoa; phylum Arthropoda; class Insecta; order Orthoptera; family Acrididae; genus Schistocerca; species Schistocerca nitens. The sequence goes on along the minus strand of NC_064617.1, from coordinate 921,565,619 downwards.
CTGCTGCAGTGCATTTTCACCATGAGGGCCATATCAGGAAGGTGTCATCGACGTAGCTTAACAACCAAGATGGATGTCATATCACAGAGTTCAGAGTCTGCTCCTCAAAGTGCTCCATGAAGAAAATTGCAATGGTGAGCCCATTGCTGTGTCATCCACCATTTCATAATATTCGTTGTGGCATAAGAAGTATGTTGTTAGTAGAACATGATAGAACAACTTGACAATTCCAGGTGGAAACTCTTGGCCCATAAGATCCAGCCTGTCTTATACTGGCACTCTTGTAAAAAATGACACCAAGTCCAGACTAACCATATGTCATTTTGGCCTATTTTCATTTTCTTGAGTATTTCAACAAACATTGCGAGTTTACAACATGATGTTCACAATGTTCCAGTTTTGGTGTGAATAATCCTGGAAGATGTTTTGCCAGTCTTTGGGAGTCCATAAAGCCTGGAAGGTCAGTCGGCATGAGGCATTAATTTCTTCACCACTTCATCTGGTGAAACCAGATTTCTGTAATCACTTCCCTTTTTTCCTGGCTATGGCATGTGTTAGATCGTGACAAAGTTACCGATACACATCATCTTCTAATAAATGTAGCACCTTCAGGTGATAGTCTTCAGTGTTCAGAACAAGGGTGGCATTTCCTTTGTCGACTGGCAAGACAACCAAGTTCTTGTTCTCATGCTATAAGTGTAAGCCACATCGTTCCTGATGGCTAATATTTCATTTTGGTGGCTTACCTCTCGGCAGTATATTACTGATGGCTAGTCTTGACACCCTCAGCTGCATTGTGCGAGAGATGCTAAATGCATTGCTCGATTCCACTAATAATCTCCAAATTTGGCAGATGTTGCAGGACTGGTGAAAAATTAAGGCCTTTACTCAGAGCTGCTACAGAGCTGTTGTCCAGTTATTGGTTGGAGAGATTAACAAGTGTTCTGTAGGCCTTGTCATCCTCAATGTCAGTTTCTCTGTGAGTTAAACGTCAAAACATTGGATGTCGAAAGGAAGCAATGACGGATGCTTAGTGCTTGTAGGGAGGTGGGAGCGGCAGTTTCAGACGTCGTGCTGGCCTCTCATGCCACCTGACGTCACTTGGTCCCATGACAGGCCAGAGCTGCTATGAGTTTCGTAATTCACATTCAGCACAAGTGTTGTTTCAGCCATCTCTGATTGGTGCCAGCGGGTATATAAGCAGAAAATAATGCCAGCCCCAGCAGTCAGTAGTTTTACTCCTGACGATGATGGTGGAGATAGCCATCAAAAGCTTGAGAATTTTATTCAGATTGATACGGCTTGGAAACCAAGAAGATTTTATTCACATATGATCTGTTTTTAAATAACTGGGAGGAAACAGCATCATTTGCTGACACAGTTGTAGTAAAAGCAGTGCAGTAATAGCATTTATTTCTAGTAGAGGAGTTGGTGAGTGAAGTTTACTTATTCAGTGTAGCACAACAAAATAGAGAAAATGCAAGCAAACTGTGATGTAGTGTTCAAAGGTATTACAACTGGTGAAGTTTTAGACCTTATAAATAATGATAATTTTGAACAACTGATTTATTAAGACAGTGAAAATGTTGATGTGTTTGTTGTTTGTTTGGCTACTGATGCTTTGACGGATGAAGGTGATGCAGGCGATGGTGCAACAGGTACTGTGAATGTTCTGGATGTTCATGGATCAGTGGAAGTTCAATTTAAAATTACCAGAATAATGTTTGGAGACAGTTGATAATGAAGTAATGGATGGTGAAGATAGAAAACACAAGAAACTTTGCAGCCAACTGCTGACTTACAGTAAAATTAAGACAGTATATAGTGCACCTCCTAAAAATGACATTTCAGCTAAGGCAACTCTAGAAGAAATGAAAAACAAAATAAAAGAACTCACGCCATTTGAAGTTGGAGAAGATATCATTTGATTATCACTTGAGAAGATCAGTATGATATGCAAGTTGTTCTAAAAATTTACACAGCTTTTCTTTCGACATAGAAGAACTGAGAATATTCTTAGGCTTATTACTTTTGTCAGAGCACCACAGACTTCCATCAGAAACATTATTGGTCAGAGGATGACAACTTAGGTCTGGAAATCATCAGGAAAGCTGTGTCACAAAATAGATATCAGAAGATAACATCTCTAATTCACTTGTTTTATAATGAACAAGCTCAAGGCAACAACCATGGTAGAGGTTTCAAGGTTAGGCCACTAATTACAAAGATGAACAAGTTCTTCCGGCAGACGTATATTTTTGGAAAAACTGAGCGTTGATGAAATGATTGTAAAGTGTTACAGCCACCACACACTAAAATAGTTAATTAGAGACAAGCCAATTCAGGTTGGCTATAATCTATGTGCATTGTGTACTTCTAATGGTTATTGTTTAAATAAAAATACTGACTTGGTGTTGGATCTAGGGTAGTGCTAAATATGCTCAAGTGTGTTGAAAATCCTTGGGGTCATACTATTTACTTTAACAACTATTTCACCAGCTGAAATCTCTTGTTGCATCTGTGAAACATTGGCTTTAGGGCAACAGGTACAGTGTGAGAAAACAGGACTGAAAATTGCCCTCCTCAACAAATAAAGCAATTGAAAAAATTGCTTTGTGGCGCTTATGATTGGCTTTGATACATGTTGTGAAATCCTGTTTGTGAAATGTAATGATAATAAATGTGTCTGTATTGGCACCAATTTGGATACTTTGGAGCCACTCACTTCTGCAAGTAGGTGGAATAGAATAGCTGAGCACAGACCCAGTATTCAACAGGTATAGCTTGTAAAGAATTATAATATAAATATGGGAGGAGTTGGCTTATTGGGAGATATGCCACTTCTTTACTCGGCAAGAATGATATTTGGCTCTCTTTGCAGAAACAATTAGTATGGCTGTTGTGAACAGCTAGGTCATATACCGCATGGTAAATGGGGCAAGATCTCTGGATTTATTGGAGTTCTGACATGTCTTGCTATCCAGTATCTGAAAATGGCTACCAATCACAGAGTGAAGAGAGGTCCCCAGGGTGAGATAGTTTTTTTAAAACCATGTGCACACTGATATAGGTTAGGCCCTTGGTGGCCCCTTGTTTGTGAACAATAAACAAAAAAAAATTGTAATTTTGAATGAATATTCTAGAGCTAGATTGACATTTTCAGATTTTTAAATAGTATGATTGATAATAAAAGTAATTAAAATCATATGCACACAGATTCCAAATGAAAAAATAAAAATATGAATAAAAAAATACGAGCAAATGAAAAAGTTAATACAATGACTAAAATGAGGTGATAAAGGATTAGAAATTAAAAAAATAGATTTAAACCAATTAAATGAATAAAATAATGGTCAGAGTCATTTCAGTAAAGATGTAAAAATACAAAATTTTGAAGCACCTAATGAGATTCGAACCCATGACTTGCACATCAGACTCATATGTTATCCACTACACCACTATGCCCATATAATTATTATCAGTTTCAAAGTTCTAGAACATTCAAGTAAAATTGCTATATATTTATTTTGTCCATTATTTGAAAATGAGGGCCCCTCCAGGGTGAGTGATTACAGAATGAGATACCTGTGACCCTAACCCACATCTTTGTATAAATGGTTTCAAAAACTTGATCCCGTCACTGGGGATCTCTCCTTGTAAGAAATGCCATCTTATGTTTGTAGCATTTGTAGATGCAGAGAAAGTTTTTGACAATATTGATTGGAATACTCTGTTTGATATTCTGAAAGTAGCAGGGATAAAATTCAAGGAGTGAAGGGTTATGTTCAACTTGTAACTTATACAGAAACCTGATTGTAGTTATAATAGTTGAAGATAATAAAATGGAAGCAGTAGTTGAGAAGGAAGAGAGCCAAGAGCTGTAGCCTATACAGAATATTATTCAGTCTATACATTGAGCAAGTTGTGAATGTAACCAAGGAGAAATTTAGAAAGAGGAATTAAAGTTGAAAGAGAGTAAATAAAAGCTGTCAGGTTTGCTGATTACATTGTAATTCTGTCAAAGATGGCAAATGACTTGGAGGAGCATTTGAACAGGACAAATAGTGTCTTGAAAAACAAGAAATAAGATGAACATCAACAAAATTAAAACAAGAGTAATGGAATGTAATCAGACTAAATTGGCAGATGCTGATAAAATAAGCTTTAAAAAATGAGGAAGTAAACAGGTAGTAGGTGAGTTTAGTTATTTTGGTACCATAGTAAGTGATGATGGACAAAGTTTAAAGGGTATAAATTACTGAATGGCAATACCAAAAAATGTGTTTCTAGAAAAGAGAAATTTGTTAACATCAAATATTTATTCAAGTGTTAGGAAATCTTTTCTGAATTAAATTGCCTGTATGTCTCCTCTTTGTAAATAACAGAATATCATGTACTGCACTAAATGTAAAACAGTGCTCTTCACAGAACACAGAGAAGTAGTTCCCTACACCTACAACATCAGTGAGCTACAACTGGAATCAACAAATCATATGAATACCTAGGTGTAACAATTCAGAGGGATGTGAAATGGAATGATCACATAGGCTCAGTTATAGGGAAAACTGGTGGCAGATTTCAATTCATTTAACAGGATAGTAGGAAAATACACTCAGTCTACAAAGGGTACACTTGCTTGTGCATCCCATCCTAGAAAATCATGCAAGTGTTTGGGACTCATACCACATAGAATTAACAGGGGACAAAGAATATATACAAGGAATGGTGACACAAATGGTCACAGATTTGTTTGACTCATTGCAGGGTGTCACAGAAATGTTGAAAAAGCTTAATTGCCAGACCTTTGAAAATAGATGGTAATTATCTCGAGAAAGTCGACCAAAAAAGTTATGACTGTAAGCACACTTGGACAAAATTCCAAGCATGTGCAGAGGCATTTTAGCAGTCATTCTTCCTGTGCTCCATATGTATGAAATGGGAAGAAATTCTAACAAATGGTACCATGATAAGTACCCTCTGGTATGTTCTTAACAGTGGTTTGCAGATTGTATGTGTAAGTGTAGACATTGCAACAAATGAAACATTTTTCTTCTTTATTATGTTTCCACTTGTGTCATCTAAGAACCGCACACCAATTTCAATGCATCCTTCTGTGCTGCTGTCCGTGGCTTGTGGTCTAGGGGCTAGCGTTGCTGCCTCTGGATCACGGGGTCTCGGGTTTGATTCTCGGCCGGGTTGGAGATTTTCTCTGCCCGGCGACTGGGTGTTTGTGTTGTCCTCATCATTTCATCATCATCATCATTTGTGAGAGCGACTAGATTGGATCATGAACAGAAAATGGACTGTGTAAAAATTGGGACTTTGTGTGGGTGCTGATGACCGCGCAGTTGAGTGCCCTACAAATCAATCATCATCCTGTGCTGCTCTTTCTTCTTCATCCAGTATTCTTTCATTTTCCCACTATATATCCATTTTATCCCCTCATACCATTTTGACCCTGTCTTCTCCCTCCTACTTTGGAATCCTTCCATTTTTAACACTTTCTTCTTAAAAATCTCTCTTTCCATTGCATCTTTTTCACTTATGTTGTTTCTTTTCAAATCTTTCCTAATTTCTTGAATCCAGGCTATTATGGACCTCTTCTTCCAGAGATATTTAAAAATCTGTTGGTTAACCTGGTGCCACTCATTCTGTATAAATGTCCAAAAAAATAGCTATTGCTTCTTCTGTAGTGCTTCAGTTATGTTGTCTATTTTGTGATATACTTCTTTATTACTTCTTAATTTCCATATGTCTTTGTTTCTTAGTGGACTGAATATTTTTTGAATGGTTCTTCTTTCTAGGACTTCAAGTTTGTATAGTTTGTAATTCAGTATTAAACATTCACTTGCATGAAGACATTCTTGTTTTACTACTGTGTCATAATTTTTAGATAGACATTTTGTGCAGATGTTCCTGGTTCTACCATATGCTCTCTCCATTTTACACTCTCTTTCTTCTACAGCGAACTATCTCTCAGATATTTAAATTTATTAACCCTCTTTGTCTTTCTAATATCTGTTCCTAGAATTTCTGGAGCGTTTTTGTGTTTGTCACAAACTTTGGTTTTTTTTTCCCTCATACAGAAACTCGTAAACCTGCTTTGTTGGCTATTTCTTGTAAGAGACTGATTTGTTTTTCCGCATTTGTTAGATTTTCAAAAAAAGTGGCAAAATCATCCTCAAGTGCTGGACAGTGAATTTAAATATCTTTATTCCTAGTCCCAAGTCTTATTGGTGATAGCTTAGGTTCTTTTATGAAACTTCCTGGCAGATTAAAACTGTGTGCCAGACCGTGACTCGAACTTTGGACCATAGCCTTTCGCGGCCAAAGCAATATCCTTTCGTCCAGGAATCCTAGTTCTGCAGGGTTCACAGAAGAGCTTCTGCGAAGTTTGGAAGGTATGAGATGAGGTACTGACAGAATTGAAGCTGTTAGGATGTGTCATAAGCTGTGTGTGGGTAGCTCAGGTGGCAGAGCGAGCACTTTCCGGCAAAAGGCAAAGGTCCCGAGTTCGAGTCTCAGTACGGCACACAGTTGTAATGTACCAGGAAGTTTCATATCAGCTCACACTGTGCTGCTGAGTGAAAATTTCATTATGTTCTCTTAGTTTTTGTTTCCATTCTCTTACTGTTTTGTCTAGGATGTAGTTGAAGAGGAGTAGAGACAGTCCGTCACCTTGCCTTACACCTGTTTTAATTTTGAATGCCTTGGGTACTTCATCCAGAAAATTTACTTGTGATTTTGTGTCAGTTAGCATTCCACAAATAAGGTTTGCTAATTTAGATTTGATAGCAAATTCGTGGATCACTTTATCTAGTGTTTCCCTGTCAGCTGAATCAAATGCCTATTTTAAATCTATAAATGTTACAGCTTTGTCTTTAAAGTTTGTAAGTTTGTGTCGGATTATGGACTTCAGGTTGAAAATCAATTCTGAGCAAGATGCCCTTTATAAATACACACTGATATTCTCCCAAATGGCTATCAGGTGTTGCTTCTACCTTGTTTAGTAATATTGTTGAAAATGTTTTATAAACCCACTTGCAACAGAGATATACCGCTGTAGTTATTTACATCGCTCTTTTTATTATTAGGATCTAAAACTGTTTATCAGGCTTCTTGTCTCAACCACGAGTTTCATATCGTAGTTCCTTTCCTCCTTGCAACTTTTGTTATTTCTATTATAGTATTATGTTTAATGTTGTGGATATTCTGCTGACATTTTATCACAGCAGTTTTAGAAGTGGGGAGAGGGGTTCGACTTCTTATTGCTTAAGTAACACAGTAGAGATAGCATTTTGGATTGTAGAAGATGGAGAAATTTTGATTTTCAGGTATGTTGTATATACTACCCCTCTCATGAGAGACTGAGTTCTAGACGACCTTCCTCTTCTACATTATCCGCCACATAAAAAAATGTAAAAAAAACATGAAGGAATGACACTTTTTTCGGTTTTCATCAGTAATTCTCTTCCAGTGCATTTTAGGCACAAATATGCCAGTATCAGTTTTAAAGAGTGTTTTTTTTAAATTTCCTGCAAGTTTCGTACATGACACGTTGAAAATTCAGAACAGCTACTGAGATATTAGGCTGTGAAAAAATCTGCAAAAATGTTGGAAATCGCAAAATGTTAGATATGTCATTGGTTTCGCTTTAATAACTTTTTTTAGTGCAGTTTTGTGTACAAAGCAAAGTAACGAAGGTTGTAGAGGATTTAATTTTCTTCAAGATTCATAAAAAATATTTGCAATTACTCCCTATGAATGTCAAGAAATGTTGCATTAACAATTTTAGCGGAAGTGGACTCGATACTGAAAATACCGTCCTTAGTCAAAAATAGTATTTATAAATGTAATATCATCTTTAATCCACTATATAGGCAATATATGCATGTAGTTCATGAGACTCATGTAGTTTCTGGGGAATAAGCATTTTTGAAAAAGAAAACCACAAATTTTCAAACTTTCAGATATATTTATATTTCAACAAAATACAGCTTAAAAATAAATATTAAGTTTTATTTTAATGAGACATATACATTTTTGAGTTAAAATTTCATCAGTTTCTGTTGTTTTTGCTCGGATGTGGTTGATGTATACTATACATCACTTCAACCAGTAGGCAATGAATTAGCTAACGGGCCTTCTTCCATGCTGAACTCAACCTCTTGTGCATTACCACATAATTTGAATCCACAGTGAAAATGTACAGTGTTCATCGAAGTCCTGTTTTTTTGCTGCTGCCTTTGTGGTCCCAAGTATTTTTGCATTAGCGTGAAATCATATTCAACAGTTCCTATGGAGTTGTTCCTTTATTCATTGGCACTGTAATAACCTTCTCCCAGCCCCATTTGAGTTCATCTTTTCCATACCCCATCCACATTTGAACTTGCAGGTAAGTTCTATATGAATAATATCGAACTGCATCTGTTGTTGGAGGTAGGTATGCCAAATCAAATATGGTGTTTGCAGCAGGTTTAGAAAAGAGAAGATATCACAACTCTTCTATAGAAGTATTAGAGATACCTCCATAAAGTGCCACAAGGAAATTTTCAGTTGCTTGCATGATCTCTCATTCTGCAGCCTGATCTTTGAAAATAGAAACACTTTTCCTGTAGGAAGCACCACTCTCAGGTGTGGTACAAAATTTAGTTCTCCCCTGTCCAGACAAAGCAGTGATGGTATCATAACCACTTATTGCATGGAGAAATAGAATATTTTCCACAGTATCTTCGTATTTGAAGGACATTTTGGAATAAAGCACATCTCCTATGTTATCCCTTCTAGATTTACGAAAGAACACATTTTCTGGTGCTAAAGCTGTTACTGAAAGCAAAAGATCAATTTCTTCTCCAATAACAACAACAGAATCATGTTCATAAGACAAGGAAATGATAACTTTCACAATTAGCACATATGCACCTTCTATTTTTATGTTTTATTGTATTTATCCTTTGACATCTTCGGAAAAATGGCACCATCAAAGAGAAATTCTGTACAAGATTGTAGTATGGAATGACGAGCTCTTGCGGTGCTTTTTGTATATGTAAAAGTGTTGAAAATATTAGTTTTTCTTTTTCAGAAACGCTTATTCCCTGGAAACTTGCATGAATCTCATGTTCTACATGCATACAGGATGTTTCACAATTCATGTTACACACCTCTAGAGACTGTTGAGGGGACTTAGTAGATAAAGGTTTAATCAGGAACTCATGTCCAAAAACATCATCAAATGACACTACAGAGCATCAAGAGTTACAGGCGCTGGCATCTGCAAATGTATGTACCGTTGGTTACAATTAAACTTTCCCTATTTAACACATTATAACACGTAAACTAATTGCCATTTGAGTACCAAACTTGGTAGCATTAATGTCCAGAGGATGGGGCGTATGATTTCCATGTGTTGCAGCACCTCTGTCCAGTTCCAGCTATGGCCACCAGATGCTGTGATCAGTCACCGTGATTCATAGTCTCACACATCTGACTAGTGACAGTGCATTTGTTGAGGTGTTGATATGAGCTTGGACAAAAGGAGCAGGGCATTATTGGTGAAGTTCTGTTATCAAAACAACAGTAATGCTGCAGCTGCACATTGAGAATATCGCCAGGTGAAAGGATTATGGAAGGGTCCTCTTTCTGCACCTGCTGTGCAGAGCGTGATGAAGAAGTTCGAATCAGCTGGAGAACTGGGCATCACTCTGGGAAGAGGCCGTCGACCGGTTGCACCTCACGTGGTTGATGAAATCGCTGTTGCTGTGGCGAATAACTCTGCGTGCAATTCCCAATCGTCAGGCAGTGCTCGTGCTGTGTCACAACAGTTGAACTTCCCATGGTCCACTGTACAGAAGGTGCTTCGAACCATTCTCAAATGGTATCCGTACAAGATCCATATCGTAGAGCAGCTTGCAGCACAGGACGCACAACAATGTGTTGACTTCGCTCTCCACTTTCTTGCAAGGATTGAAGTTGATGAGAGATGGCCCTGGACCATCCTATGGACAGACGAAGCTCATTTGTCTCTGCCGGGTGAGGTGAACACTCAGAATTGCCGAGTGTGGGGATCTTCACCTCCAGTCATTGTGCATGAGGTTCTTCCCCCCCAGAGGGTTTGCCACTCTTTGATGGGTTCGTTCTTGACTACCACAGTGCCCTAGCCTTTGCAGCATCTTTTCCCTGCCGTTCTGCTTGTCTATTCTTTTGCTATTCTTGTTCGCCTCCCTTGGGGAACATGTCTGGGGTGCTATAGGGAATGTTCTGCATTGTCCTTTGCTGACACAAGAACAGTCTCACCACTGTTTTTTTGTTCCCTTTTCCTTCCTTTGTTTCCCTTCTCCTCTCATTCCTCCGCTTCAGCATTTGAGGTTTCTCTCTTTTTTCTTCCTCCCTGTGCGCTCCTGAAAACAGGCCCCACGCATCTGACGTGTAACAGATGACCGGGTAATGCATATTCCTAGCCACAGGTCGACAGGTACGGTTCGCACATACCCCTGATACAGGCCGGGCTCAGGGAGGGGTGATTGCCTGAGCTGCTACCTTCCCAAATTGCCGATTGGTCCCTGTGTCATGTGTTCAGGAAGTGTGACCTGAGGGCGAACAGTCACCTAAGGCGGGTGCGCCCCCTTGTGAAGGGGGCTCCCAGTTGGAAGAAGTGCGCTATCGCAGACGCTGGCAATCGTTGGGAATTTTCTCGCAGTGAGCCAATCATCTTCACAGTCAACGTCTACGAAACCTAAACGGAATGAGGCTAACAATTCAAAGACCCTTCCAGATCCACCACAGTTCCTTATGGTCTCACATACTGAAGATGGTCAGTCCTTCACAATGGTAAATCCTTTAATATTCAGAAATGTGTTGATTCCATTGCCAGCCCTGTGAAATCCTGCTCTCATTTACGGAATGGCACTTTGTTTTTGGAGACTACCTCTAATTCTCAAGCACAACAACTGCTTTCCGCCTCACTTCTTCACGGCTATCCTGTTCGTATCGAGTCCCGTAGAACTCTGAATTCTTCCAGTGGTGTCATTTACACTAGGCTGCTTGACGGTCTGACCGAGGCCGAAATCCAATCTTACCTCTCTGATTAGGGTGTCATTGCAGTCTATCGGGTGTTGGAAAAAGTAGATTCCTCCTTAGTGCTCACCCGCACTCTTTTTCTCACCTTTGGTAGAGTGGTGCTTTCATCCAAAATTAAAGCAGGCCATGAAATTATCACAGTTCAACCGTATATTCCGAAACTGATTTGCTGCTACCAGTGTCATTGTTTCAACCACACTAGAACGTCTTGTCGACACCCAGCCAAATGTGTAACCTGTGGTAGACATGCACACAAGAGATATTGTCCGTCTCCTCCTCTCTGCCATACCGACTGCAATGGCAGCCGTGCCGCCTCCTCTCAGCATTGTCCCGTGCATCTTGATGAGCGGGCTGTCCAGGAGATCCAGGTAAAGGAAAATGTGCCATACCCAGTCGCTTGCAAGCTATTGGCTAGTCACAAACCCTGCGTTCTTCTGTCTGGCACGTGTCCTTCTGCTCCACAAAGGACACGGCCATGAAGTCATGCGACCTCACATTCAGCTCCTGAGGTTGTGAAATTGCCCAGTGTCAAGGTAGCATCACCAACCCCCCATCCAGCTGTGCAACAAGCCATAAAACCCTCACCTCAAGGGGCGAAGCCACCAACTACACAACCGGTTGGCCAGAAAGGACAGTAGTAGTACTCCCGTGAAGACTTCCTACGTCCCTCCAGCCAAACAACACCTGAGTTTTCCTCTGTTAACCAGAAAGTCTTGAAGGACACCAAGCAAACGGTCTTCTCCTTCACCGACTCGAAGGTACTCTTTGATGGTGTTGCCACACAATACCTTAGCCCAGCCGGCCTCCATGTTGCAGGACTCCACAGATTGACAGCACAAGCAAGCTGATGCTGCTGTGGACATCAGGGAGCAGGAGCCTCCTGCTTCTGTGCCCTGTAGCAGCGAGTCTTCGCAGGCTGTCACTTGGCAGCTGCCTAGGTGACACCCCCTTCATTTCTTCATCATAATGACTGTCCTCCAATGGAACGTTCGCGGCCTTCAGCCCCACAAAGAGGATTTACGGCTGCTTTCAGCATCGTGGCGTCCCCTTGTACTCTGCCTTCAGGAAACAAAATTGCGTCCTCATGACCACTTTGAGCTTTCACATTTCTTCCCGGTTTGTTTTGACCTCCCCCCTGAGGTTGCCATTCTATTCGTGGGGGCATCATCCTGCTCATACTTTATGACATTCATAATCAACCCATCTCCCCGCTACCCATCTTCCAACTGTTGCAGTTCGCCTTTCCTTCCTCACCTGACTTTTCCCCTCTGTACCATTTATGTCACTCCATCATTTGATGTCACCAGCGCAGACTTTCTTCAGCTTATTAGGCAGCTCCTCCCCCATTTCTGCTACTTGGTGACTTTAATACACATAATCCCCTTTGTGGTTCTACCAGAGCCGGGTGCCCTCATGGCTGATCTTAATCAACTCAACCTTTTCTGCCTTAACACTGGAGCACCCACATTCTTTTCTGACTCCTCGCACACCTATTCCCATTTGGACCTATCCTTCTGCACGGCCTAGCTTGCCCATTGTCTTGAGTGATCCGTTCTTTCTGACACCTTCTCAAACAACCATTTCCCGTGTGCTATCTGTTTGCTGACTCCTACCCCACCTCGTTGCACACCCAAATGGCAGCTTACTAAGGCTGATTGGCAGCTGTACTCCTCCCTGGCAACCTTCGAGGATCAGGATTTCCCCAGTTGTGATGACCAGGTGGAATATATCACAAAATGTATCCTTACTGCTGCAGAACGTTCCATTCCACGCACTTCCTCTTTACCACTCTGTGTTCCAGTCCCTTCAGTCCCTTGGTGGACTGAGGTATGCCGTGACGCAGTTCGCGCATGGAGGTGTGCTCTCCGTGTTTTAACCGTCATCCTATGATGGCAAACTGCATTCATTATGTGTGCAAAGTTTCATCATGTTCTTCGGATTAGCAAAAAAAGCTAGCCAGAGTTGATTCACTAGGTGCTTTCTTTTCTTCTTCTTCTTCTTCTTCTTCTTCTTCTTCTTCTTCTTCCTTTTTCCATTTGCCAGTTTCTGTCTGGACTGTAGTAGACGATGTCATCATGGACCCTTCTGCTATCTCCAATACCTTGGGCTACCATTTTGCAGAAATTTCAACTTCTTCCCACTATCATCCTCCATTGGAAACGAGCGAAGGAGGCTCAGGTGCTACCCTTCTCTTTTCAGAATCGTGAGTGCTTCAGTGCCGCCTTTACTATGAGGGAGTTAGACCATGCTCTCCGTTCATCCCTATCCTCCGCCCCAGGGCTGGACGCTGTCCACATTCGGATGGTGCCAATGAATCTTCAAAGATTCTCTTTCGGGCAAGCACTTTCTGGTTAATATGTTCAACCACATCTGGGCAGAAGGCACATTTCCCGGACGTTGGCGTGAAGCTACCGTCTTACCCAGACCTAAGCCCGATAAGGACAAAAACTTTCCTTCTAGCTACCGCCCCATTTCTCTCACCAGCTGTGTTTGCAAGGTGATGGAACGTATTATTCACGCTCGGCTGGTGTGGCGGTTTGAGTCTCACAGTTTACTAACGACTGCACAGCGTGGATTTCGAATGCACCGTTCTGCAGTTGACCATTTCGTTACTTTGTCCACCCATGTGGTGAATGGTTTTCTGTGTAAATCCCAGACTCTGGCTTTGTTTTTCGATTTGGAGAAGGCCTACGACACCTGCTGGAGAACTGGTATCCTCCGTACTCTTTGCACGTGGGGATTTCGTATCCGCCTGCCCTGTATCCCTCAGGAATTTTTTAAAAGACCAAGTTTTAAAGAGTTGTGTGGGTTCTGCTGTGTCGGACACCTTTATCCAGGAAAACTGTGTGCCTCGGGGTTCCACCTTGAGCATCGTCCTCTTTGCTATCGCCATTAAGCCTATAGTGGCATGTCTCCCATTGGGCATCTCCAGCTCTCTTTTTGTCGACGATTTTGCTATCTATTGCAGTTCTCCATGGACCTATCTCACTGAGTGGCATCTCCATCGATGTTTTGATCATCTTTATTCCTGGAGCAGCAACAATGGCTTTCACTTTTCCTCTGACAAAACTGTCTGTATGAATTTCAGGCAGCACAATTAGTTTTGTCCACCATCTTTACATCTTGGGTCTGTTGCCCTTCTGTTCGTTGAAACTATGAAATTCCTGAGGCTCATGCTCGATAGGAAACTCTCTTGGTCCTCCCATGTGTCTTAACTAACAGCCCACTTTATGCGGTCCCTCAATACCCTATGTGTCCTCAATGGTACTTCCTGGGGTGCTGATCGAGCTCCCATCCTCCATTTGTACTGGTCCATTGTCCATTCGAAACTAGACTATGGGTGCTTTGTTTATGTGTCTGTACGTCTATCCCTCTTATGCCGTCTGAACACTATCCACCATCGTAGCATCCATTTGGCCACTGGCACCTTTTACACTAGCCCAGCTGAGAGTCTGTATGATGAAGCTGTTGAGCTACCACTGACTCCGTGACTTTCTCCTCAGCAGGTATGCATGCCATTTGTCTGCCATGCATGGCCACCCATCCTACGCCTCCTTCTTCAAAGATTCCTTTGATCGCCAGTTTGGGGTGTGTCCCTCTTCACAGTTACCTCCTGGAGTCCGCTTTCAGCACTTGCTCTTGTGGCTTAACGTCACACTACCTCCAACTTTCCCAGTGGGTGTGAACACTTCACCATGGTGTCAGGTTTGCCTTCGTCATTGGCGCCCATGTCTTTCGATATCAGCTTCCAGTACACTGCCCAGTATTTTCAACTGAGCTCTTCGTCCTGTATCTGGCCACAGAGTACATACGGGGACACAGACTTTTCAGTTGTGTCCTATGCTCAAACTCTCTCAGCGTCCTTCAAAGTCTATGTGTGCTGTACACTGCCCAACCCTTAGTGCAACTGGTCCAGGAAAACTTAACTTGCTCACTCTTGGTGGAGCCACTGTGATGTTTATGTGGGTTCCTGGTTATGTCAGTCTGCCAGTAAACGAGGCTGCTGATGATGCTGCAGCCTGCTGAGGCTTCAGTCCTTGTACCTCAACCCACTAGTTCCTATATTCACTCCAATGATCTGTGTTGCTGTCTGTCAGGAGGTGGTGTCCCTTTGCCATCGCCACTGGTCCTCCCTTCAAGGGAATAAACTCTGGGTTATTAAGCCTCTCTCAGTGGCTTGGACGACCTTCTCCCAGCTCTCTCGCCAGGAGGAGGTCATTTTAACTAGGTTGTGTGTTGGGCACTGACTTTTTAGCCATCGTCATTTGATAATTGGGGCTTCCCCACCACTTTGTCGACATTGCGCCCAAGTTTTAACTGTCTGCCACTTCCTTATGGAATACCCATTTTTTTACTGTTTGTTTCCCGTCTGAGGTATCAGCCGTTCTAGAAAATGACGCGTGGGCTGTCGACTGCGTTTTACTTTTTATTTGTCAAAGCAATATGGCGAAGGCCATTTAATTTTTTGCTTTGTACCTCCGTTTCTGTGTGCTGTCTTTTTTAGCCCTTTCTCCGCATCTCTGTTTTTAGCTGTCTCTTCTTATGTCAATTGGGATTGATACACAGTCGTTTTTTAACTCTTCTCTGTCTTCGTGATCTATAGTTTTGACTTGGGCGCATATGACCCCAGTTGTTTTTGCGCCCTAAAACAAAACAAACAAACTAACATGAAGTTCCTCTGTATGGTGAATGTGTCACCACATGGTGTGGCTTCATGGCTACTTTCTTCATTGGCCCATTCTTTTTTTAACCGATTGGTGGTAAAGGACCAAAGACGTGCAGAGTGACTGGCCCACATCACTGCGATATGCTTTGCCAGCGTGTCATGCCCGCGCTGCAGGAGAGAGACACGTTGAACTCAACAGTTCTCATGCAAGATGGGGCCCACCACACATCACCCCTGAAGTGCTTCTCCGAAACACATTTGGAAATGATCGAATTATCAGCCAGTCATTTCCAAATGGTTGGCTGGCATGATCACCTGATCTCACTCCCTGTGTTTTCTGGTTGTGGGGCTACCTGAAGGACAGGGTTTACCAGGGGAACATTCACGTTTGTGCCAACATACCTATGGACATGCTTCGTTCCGCTGTACAGAATGCAATCCTGTGCTTTCAGACTCTTCTGGACACTGATGGGTGCCGTATTTACCCCCTTTTGTACCAGTGATGGTACCGGTATGTAATGGTATCATGTACCGTAGCAACAAATTAAAAGTGTTTCAATTGAATTGATTCTGCATTATTTCTCTTCCCCATGTGCTTGACAGTAATGGTACCAAGTTTGGTACTCGTACAGTCATTAGTTTCCTTGTTATAACATGTTATTTAATTGGTTTCCCTGTTGTTGTTGTTGTTGTTGTTGTTGTGGTCTTCAGTCCTGAGACTGGTTTGATGCAGCTCTCCATGCTACTCTATCCTGTGCAAGCTTCTTCATCTCCCAGTACCTACTGCAACCTACATCCTTCTGAATCTGCTTAGTGTATTGATCTCTTGGTCTCCCTCTACGATTTTTACCCTCCACGCTGCCATCCAATGCTAAATTTGTGATCCCTTGATGCCTCAAAACATGTCCTACCAACCGATCCCTTCTTCTAGTCAAGTTGTGCCACAAACTTCTCTTCTCCCCAATCCTATTCAATACCTCCTCATTAGTTACGTGATCTACCCACCTTATCTTCAGCATTCTTCTGTAGCACCACATTTCAAAAGCTTCTATTCTCTTCTTGTCCAAACTGGTTATCGTCCATGTTTCACTTCCATACAAGGCTACACTCCATACAAATACTTTCAGAAACGACTTACTGACACTTAAATCTATACTCTATGTTAACAAATTTCTCTTCTTCAGAAACGATTTCCTTGCCATTGCCAGACTACATTTTATATCCTCTCTACTTCGACCATCATCTGTTATTTTGCTCCCTAAATAGAAAAACTCCTTTACTACTTTAAGTGTCTCATTTCCTAATCTAATCCCCTCAGCATCACCCGATTTAATTTGACTACATTCCATTATCCTTTGTTGATGTTCATCTTATATCCTCCTTTCAAGACACTGTCCATTCCATTCAACTGCTCTTCCAAGTCTTTTGCTGTCTCTGACAGAATTACAATGTCATCGGCGAACCTCAAAGTTTTTACTTCTTCTCCATGAATTTTAATACCTACTCCCAATTTTTCTTTTGTTTCCTTTACTGCTTGCTCAATATACAGATTGAATAACATCGGGGATAGGCTACAACCCTGTCTCACTCCCTTCCCAACCACTGCTTCCCTTTCATGCCCCTCGACTCTTATAACTGCCATCTGGTTTCTGTACAAATTGTAAATAGCCTTTCGCTCCCTGTATTTTACCCCTGCCACCTTCAGAATTTGACAGAGAGTATTCCAGTTAACGTTGTCAAAAGCTTTCTCTAAGTCTACAAATGCTAGAAACGTAGGTTTGCCTTTTCTTAATCTACCTTCTAAGATAAGTCGTAAGGTTAGTATTGCCTCACGTGTTCCAACATTTCTACGGAATCCAAACTGATCTTCCCTGAGGTCCGCTTCTACCAGTTTTTCCATTCGTCTGTAAAGAATTCGCGTTAGTATTTTGCAGCTGTGACTTATTAAACTGATAGTTCGGTAATTTTCACATCTGTCAACACATGCTTTCTTTGGGATTGGAATTATTATATTCTTCTTGAAGTCTGTGGGTATTTCGCCTGTCTCATATATCTTGCTCACCAGATGGTAGAGTTTTGTCATGACTGGCTCTCCCAAGGCCATCAGTAGTTCTAATGGAATGTTGTCTACTCCCGGGGCCTTGTTTCGACTCAGGTCTTTCAGTGCTCTGTCAAACTCTTCACGTAGTATCTTATCTCCCATTTCATCTTCACCTACATCCTCTTCCATTTCCATAATATTGCCCTCAAGTACATCGCCCTTGTATAGACACTATATATATATACTTCTTCCACCTTTCTGCTTTCCCTTCTTTGCATAGAACTGGGTTTCCATCTGAGCTCTTGATATTCATACAAGTGGTTCTCTTCTCTCCAAAGGTCTCTTTAATTTTCCTGTAGGCAGTATCTATCTTACCCCTAGTGAGACAAGCCTCTACATCCTTACATTTGTCCTCTAGCCATCCATGCTTAGCCATTTTGCACTTCCTGTCGATCTCATTTTTGAGACGTTTGTATTCCTTTTTGCCTGTTATAACTTGTTAAATAGGGAAAATTTAACTATGACCATCTGGTATATACAGGGTGTTTCCCTCTTTATGTTACAGACTTTCTAGAATGATTGAGAAGGATGAATGTATTAATGTGAGGTAAGGGCCCTGTATTGGAAAAGAATGAGTCAGAAGTTATAAGCGAAAACCGTTCTGATACCGCTGACAGTGGGATATGTGTACTGTGACTGTTTTACTAATATTTTGTGCTAAGCAACTTTCAGAGGTGGTAGTATTGACCATAACACGAAAAAGAGTCTAGTGCATATGGGCTCTAAAATGCGTACCTGAGGAGCCATGGCCGGCCGCGGTGGTCTAGCGGTTCTAGGCGCGCAGTCCGGAACCGCGCGACTGCTACGGTCGCAGGTTCGAATCCTGCCTCGGGCATGGATGTGTGTGATGTCCTTAGGTTAGTTAGGTTTAAGTAGTTCTAAGTTCTAGGGGACTGATGACCACAGATGTTAAGTCCCATAGTGCTCAGAGCCATTTGAACCATTTTGAGGAGCCATGAACACTTGCCCATCTTCGCTCCTGTGAAACACATCTCCTCTGTTGAACAAATTCTTGTAGCTTTTAAGGTGTGCATGTTAGAACCCATGAGTACTTGACATTTTTTTCGTGTTACGGTCCATGCTACCACCTGTGATATTTGAAAGTTGCCTAGCCTACGATCTTAGCGACAACAGTATCAGTACAAGTATTCCACTGTCAGATACATCAGAGCGCTTTTCGCTTATAACTTTCAACTCACTCGTTTCGGTACAGCAACCGTTATCTCAAATTGATACATTTATCCTTCTCCATCATTCTAGAAAGTTCATAAAATTGTCGTGGAATAGACACACACATTTACAGGCACTGACATCTACAACTTTAACCCTTGAGTGGGTGCGCCGTTTTTCATAACACGAGTGGGCGCGGCACACTTTGTACACATGAAAAGAATAGGTTTCCTTATGTTACCAAGGTAAGCCATGTATGATCAGGATCACAGTTTAATCTTAGTTTATTTAAACAAGGAGAAAATAAACTTACATAGTATGAGCTAAACTACTGTTTTATTGAACAATAATGAATTAAATTTTCACTATAACTCTCTTTTGCCAAGGACAGGTGTTACAGAGACAGTAATGACGCATTCGCAGCATTAAGCAGTGCACTTGCGTCAGATCCCGTTCAGCTGCTTATTCGATCAATAGTTATGTCATAGACAACTGCCTCAATGTGGGATTATGTTACTAGTTCGTAACTGAGGCCATTTTTTTGAACTGATCATAAATTTTATCTCGTCTAGCTCGCTTTTTGTTTTATATTACTGCTGCTCACTTGGACGTACGACAACACAATTTATCGCTGTGTTACCTGAAGCAATAGGTATAGGTTTGCAGTTGTGAAACAAAAGAAGAACCACACAAAATCATTTTATTTTTGGTTGGCGCACTTTATACACAGGTGCGCCTGCTCAAGGGTTAACACTCTGTAGCGTCAGTGGATGACGTACTAAGTCCCATCGGCAAACTCTAGAAATATTCATGAATTGTGAAACAACCTGTATATTGCATGTATATTGGGTTAAAGATAGAATTACTTTCATGAACACAATTTTTGAGCGAGGATGGTATTTTCAGTTTCTCTTCCACTTTCGCTAAGCTTGTTAATGTGGTACTTCTCGACATGTAATTACAAATATTTTGTATGAATCTTGAAGGAAATTAAATCTTCTACAACACTGGTTATTGTACATTAACAACAAAACTGCACTAAAAAAGTTATTAAAGCAAAACCACCGACATATCTAAGTTTTTGTTATTTCTTGACATTTTTGGAGATTTTCGCAGCCTCATATCTCAGTAGTTGTCCCGAATTTTCCAGCGTGTTATATAGAAAAAATTGATAATGACATATTTTTGCCTGCTGAGGAAAAACTGAAAAAGCGCCATTTCTTAGCAGGTTTTGTAGATGATGGGTAAACATACAAGGGGGAGAAGGTCTATAACTTGGATTTTTCACGAGAGGAGTAGTACTTACATCATACCTGAAAAACAAAAGTGTTCCACCTTTTGCAACCCAGAAGAGGTTGCACATGAACTACCAAGTTTATATTGTTGCCAATGTCACCAAAAAATTATGTTATGTTTTGATATTCCACTTCACTTTGTATTTTATGTTGCTTACTGTTTTCTTTCCTTATTCGGCAATGAATGAGGAGACTATTTCTGGTCCATGATGAAGTTTGATTACGACCCTCACAACACCAGAAGGAATTGGTGATTTCTCTGACCATATGCAGGGGCACAGGACAGAGATGTAGGCTGCCAGCTTCGTGTGGGAGGGGGGTAGGGTTTCCTCCCCCTTTCTCCTCCTCTCCCGTCGAGTGGTCTCAGTTCTCGTTTGTTTAAACAGAAGCAAACTGCTCTGATATAGTGTCAGCTCTGTAGTATTTAAAGCACTTGTCATAAAGATATTTATGTTTATGTGATTATAATAAATTATTATTCTGTTATAGAGGACATATGGGAGATGGTGGAATTTGGCTCCATCTAGATTAGTTCCATATATGAGGCAGTCTGTCCGCAGAATAACTAGTCAAGATTATATAGGTAATGTACTTACTGATACTATTTACTCAGAAGAGCAACCATACATGGAAAGGCAAAAAAATTCTGACCTTAAGATTTCTTCATATGACAGAACACAGAAACTAAGGTATAGAGGAAGAGAGAGTTTTAAAAGGAATGGACATTAAAGGCTAGTAGAATGCTTCTTCATATGAGACAGTAGATTGAGAAGGTCTTCTCAATTTCATGAATTACATTGTCTTCTTTCACAGTGTGTCATACTGCTGGTCCATTTTGGTGTGAGCTCATTAATTCAGTGTACAGTTCTCTCTCTTTGTAAATCTTGGAATTCTTTTGCCTTTCTATGCATAGTTGTTACAATATGGTCAAATTTCTAAATTTTGTTATGTCTTGTAGAAATTCCTTGTATTTCCTATTATAGATGTGATGTACTGATGGAAAATCCAGTTGGGAACATAAATATTGTGTACTACTGCTTCAGTCTCTCATTTTGCAGGAATCTTTCAGAATGTTTTGACCATGAAGTCTCTAAGAAAATAACTGAATTTCCACAAGTACATTTCTTATAACTTTTCTTCCAAACAGTGGGAGCACATGCTATGGGATAGAATGCTTGAAAATTCGTGATTTTTGTGTGTAACATGTCCTGTACTTAAGTATTTGAGAGGCAGCTTGTTTCATTTATTCAAAGGTGTGTTGTAAAATGCCCCATCAAGAACATAA
Organism: Schistocerca nitens; assembly: GCF_023898315.1. Taxonomy (NCBI): domain Eukaryota; kingdom Metazoa; phylum Arthropoda; class Insecta; order Orthoptera; family Acrididae; genus Schistocerca; species Schistocerca nitens. The sequence continues at coordinate 921,544,026 of NC_064617.1, read as the reverse complement.
GCACTAATCTGAACGATAAGAACAAGAACAAAACAGCAGTGATCCCTTTTGTAAGTGTCTTCCTCGATGATTGTGGACAGTTTCTCTCAGGAAAATGCAGCAGCAATGTTTCGTTATCTCCTGCTAAAACAATTCTGGCGACTGCTGTGAACCAAAAATTGCCATGAATTCCCTTACAGATAAAATGAAAATTACTGCTTCTGTGGTTCAGCAAGTGGTTATTTCTGTAGAATAATGATAACTTATGTAGATTTATTAAGGATGACTTATGTAGAAGACTCCTTACTATCCATACTTGTGCTGTCAGCAACACTTTAGTATTAGAACTTGTAAAAATTCTCCGTCATCACATCTGTATGCACTCATTTAATAGAGCAGGTATTACACTGTGGACAGGCATGTAGAAAAGTCCAATCAGTAGGTGAGCTTTCTTTGCTTTGGTGCACAGAATGAAATATACTCACTTAAATCTCAACTCAGTAAGGACAGTAACCACAACCATGATGGGAGGAAACAAGTCTGCAAGGAAGATCCATACAAGGCTGTAACACGAAGCCAAGAATTGTTAGTGAAACTTGTGCGTACACAGTCAAGAAGGATACAACCAAAATCAAGATCTGATAACACTCTTATCTACAAATATGATCCAGCAGCCGACACAGAGTGTAAACAGAGAAGTGCTGGAGGAAAGGTGTGTCGGCCACTATATGCCAGAGTAAGTCATGTGATTCATCCATGTCCCTGGGGAATTGTCTTGTCAGCCTGTTTTTCTCATAGTCCCCTCAGTGGTCTCCAGATTGTCAAACAGTTTTTCCCAGCACCCTTCTTTGTTGTTTATCTGTTGCTCTTTTTGGTGATTAATGATATGTATTCATGGATATACATTCCAACCTGTAAAGATACACTCCACTGAAAAGATAAATTGGAATGTGCCTGAGGAAACAGGAATATTTGAACATTTTACTTTGAGCTTTGGTAATTGAAATTTTCTTCTTTCTTTGTGAAATGAGGTGGAGAGGAAAAGTTTAAATTTTTATCTGTTACATACATTCCACATAATTTTAGCATTGTACATAATTTTTAATGACCACTCCCTATGAGTAGTCATTAAGTTACATCAAAATTGTGTTGGTACAGGTAAGTATATAGAAATTTTAAAAGCTGATGATCCAGTTATGTCACATGCTGCTAAAGTGGGATTAAAATAGTTGTTAGTAAAACCATTTTATAAAAAGAAGGAAATGAGTAATGGAGACGTAAATGGACAATTTCCTAGCTTCCAGTCTTCTTGGAGACTTCCTAAGAACTCATTGTACGAGTGTAGTAATTCTGTCAGTGCAAACAAGTACTTGTCAGTCTTGCAGTTTGACTTCAGGATTGGAGCATCAACAGAAAATGCAATTTCTTCTTTTCTGTGTGGGCTCTTGCAGTGCAAAACCGTTGTTTGTTCCCCAGCCCGTAGGTATGTTCGATGCAGTTCTCCATTCCACTTGTCAGCTGTGTTATTTGTTTCAATAATTCTGCTGCAACTTACATCACAGACATTTTGCTGTATATTCTCACTTCTACATCTGTCCCTGCAATTCTTTCATTCCACTATTTCTTCAACAACAGTTTTCAGCAATGACTCGTATCATAATACGTCCCCAACCATTTGTCTCTTTGGCACATTAAGTTCTCTATTAGGCATTTTTTCCTCCTTGGCTAATTGCTGAGCATCATCATTCCTTACATGAAATGTCCATCAGATGACTGTTTCGATTTATGTCAAAGATATACCTGAAGATAATATATAAGTACATTAACACTGAAAGTCCATGCATAAGTAAAACATCCAAATGTGATATAGCCATACTGTTATGACATAGATTTGATGTGATTACTCACATTCAGAAATTCAAGTCAGGAAGAGTAGCAAAGAATAGTAAGTATTAAACATCCATTACAGTGAAATACATTGCTCACCAGTATTATCTATGTTTCAGTCATCAACATAATATATGCTTGAAATTCTCTGTGAAGTTTCTATGTTTAAAATGTGTTTGTTCATTAAGAACACACTCTGGCTTTTTATTGGAAGCAGTGTAAATTTCAATTTATTAAAAAATATTCATTAGTCTGCCTTTATTTTAGCCAATGTAGAACTTAGTGTGTGTCATTATTAGTTGCAGCATGTTTGCTACAGTGTAAATGTACACTAAATTATGATTTATTATTTTCACTGGTATTCAGGTTTTCTCTTCATCTTTATTTGTCTGTGCTCTATAGAATTTATTGCAGTCACTGCAGTTAATCTTGTAGTTAGATTGTCTGAGATGATGTATTTTTTGTGCATCATGATGAAATATTTTGTCAAATTGACTGTTGAAGTGTTGTTACTGTTTATTGCCTCAATGGATTTCTTTCTATACCTATTCCTAATGGCTACTGCAGTCAGTATATTCAGTCCTTTGTTAATTTCATTGCTGTCTAACACAAAATTAATTACCCTACCAACCACAAACTGAAAAAGGCTCTCTTACGTGAACGTGGTTGACATGAATTACTGTGGATGACTATCAGTTGCTGATAGTATGTAGTAAACACTAACATCTGCAACATGAGTGGACATTCACTATCAGTATACTTATGTATTTTCATTGAGTATGTCTTTGACATAAATAAAAAAGCTAGCTGTGACTGTAATTTTTATGTTGATGTAACCCATACATTATTTGAATTTGTCTAAAGAATGTCTGCCTGCTTAGCTGAGTGGTAACGTTCTCTCCTCCCATGCAGGCAGACCTGAGTTCGATTCCCGGCCAGGTTGGAGATTTTCTCTGCTCGTGAACTGGGTGTTGTATTGTCCTCATCATCAGTTCATCCTCATCACCAGCAAGCAAGTTGCCCAATGTGGTAATGAATGAAATAAGACTTGCACTTGGCGGCCGAACTTCCCCAGATGGGGCCTCCCGCTCAACGATGCCATACACTCATTCCCATTATTATTATTATTTTTTTTTAAATGGGTGCTAACTTTGCCTATGTGTGGGTCGTCATATGTTTTACTGTCTTCTTTATCATATTTGGTACAGAGCATAATAATGCTGGAATGTGGCTCTGCCTGTAGGCTAACAAATTCATTTGAATGTCACATCTCGGACAAAGTGGAGGATAATACACTACTGGCCATTAAAATTGCTACACCACGAAGATGACACGCTACAGACGCTTTTCACAGCATTTACACAAGGTTGCTGCCGGTGGTGACACCTACAACGTGCTGACATGAGGAAAGTTTCCAACCGATTTCTCATACACAAACAGCAGTTGACCGGTGTTGCCTGGTGAAACGTGGTGATGCCTCGTGTAAGGAGGAGAAACGCGTACCATCACGTTTCCGACTTTGATAAAGGTCGGATTGTAGCCTATCGCTATTGCTGTTTATCATATTGCGACATTGCTGCTCGTGTTGGTCGAGTTCCAATGACTGTTAGCAGAATATGGAATCGGTGGGTTCAGGAGGGTAACACGGAACACCGTGCTGGATCCCAACGGCCTCATATCACTAGCAGTCGAGATGATAGGCATCTTATCCGCATGGCTGTAACGGATCGTGCAGCCAGGTCTCAATCCCTGAGTCAACAGATGGGGACGTTTGCAAGTCAACAACCACCTGCACAAACAGTTTGACGACATTTGCAGCAACATGGACTATCAGGTCGGAGACCATGGCTGTGGTTACCCAAGACGCTGCATCACAGACAGGAGCGCCTGTGATGGTGTACTCAGCGATGAACCTGGGTGCACGAATGGCAAAACGTCATTTTTTCGGATGAACCCAGGTTTTGTTTACAGCATCATGATGGTCGCATCCGTGTTTGGCAACATTGTGGTGAACGCACATTGGAAGCATGTATTCGTCATCACCATACTGGTGTATCACCGGGAGTGATGGTACGGGGTGCCATTGGGTACACGTCTCGGTCTCCTCTTGTTTGCATTGACGGCACTTTGAACAGTGACCGAGCGAGGTGGCGCAGTGGTTAGCACACTGGACTCGCATTCGGGTGGACGACGGTTCAATCCCGTCTCCGGCCATCCTGATTTAGGTTTTCCGTGATTTCCCTAAATCCTTTCAGGCAAATGCCGGGATGGTTCCTTTGAAAGGGCACGGCCGATTTCCTTCCCCGTCCTTCCCTAACCCGAGCTTGTGCTCCATCTCTAATGACGTCGTTGTCGACGGGACGTTAAACACTAATCTCCTCCTCCTCCTTGAACAGTGGACGTTACATTTCAGATGTGTTACGACCCGTGGCTCTACCCTTCATTCGATCCTGGCGAAACCCTACATTTGAGCAGGATAATGCACGACCGCATATTGCAGGTCCTGTACGGGCCTTTACGGATACGGAAAATGTTCGACTGCTGCCCTGGCCAACATATTCTCCAGATCTCTCACCAATTGAAAACGTCTGGTCTGTGGTGGCCGAGCAACTGGCTCGTCACAATACGTCAGTCACTACTCTGTGGTAACCTGTTGAAGCTGCATGGGCAGCTGTACCTGTACACGCCATCCAAGCTCTGTTTAGACTCAGTGCCCAGACATATCAAGGCCATTATTACGGCCAGAGGTGGTGGTTCTGGGTACTGATTTCTCAGGATCTATGCACCCAAATCGCATGAAAATGTAATTACATGTCAGTTCTAGTATAATATATTTGTCCAATGAATATCCGTTTATCACCTGCATTTCTTCTTGGTGTAGCAATTTTACTGGCCAGTAGTGTATAATAATATGTCAGTCATAAGTAATAGGAGGAAGTATTGGAATTATTGTTTGCTGTCTTTTACGAGAGCCTGGAAAGTATTTCTGAGATCAGCCAGAAAGCGATGCGGAACATACTGACCATAGTTCCCAGTCTGCAAGTCCACTTTCTTGTCCAGCCCGCTGAAAGAAATGTTTCTATTCTCTATTTGCTCTGTGGGATCAGGACTATGACTGCAAATGAAGATGTTGAGTTCTAATTGATAGGTATATTTTGTGATGTTTCACACGAAAACATTGTAATATTAATTATGTTAATGCTAATAATAAATCTCTGTATGATAAACAGCACTATGAGCAGTTCAGAGACGACACTCTGTGGTAAGTTCCTATTAAATTGTCTTTTGCCCTGACTTCTGATAATGAAAATAATTGCTTGCCACAAAAGTGGAAAATTATTGTCACCACTTGCCACATGGATTTGTTAACCTTACGGGTGGCACACTAACAGTTACTTCTGTGAAATCTAAGTGATCCAGTATGGTGGACAGTCCTTCCTATTTGAGCCAAAACATTAGTTTAGTTGCAGTCTATCTGTGACGTCATCTGCGGCAGCGTGTACTCTGGCATTTGACTGATGTGAATCGTATGGTGGTTGGGTGCGAAGTGAAGTCTAGTGTTCCCTCTCAGGCTGTATTTATATGCTGGCGCAGCGGACGGCCAAGGGAACACGTGCTTCCGTATGCTGTATGCCCATGATAGCAGCCTCTAAACGGCTGCTTTCTTGGACACACAATATTCTATAACAATGTCATAAATCAATTTAGAATCTTCGTATTTTTGTTAGGTATGTAGTTAAATTGGTTAAAATCACTGAAAAAGTTTTAGCTCACTGCAGTTAAACTTTGCCATCTAGAATTTTGAGAACAAAACTGACAGTAGGATAAGATCTCTGAACTACAAGTTTAAGAGACCTTGTGTTTGTTATTATTTACATCCAGGTCTTGAAACTTGGCATAGCACTATTATTTAATAGATTTCATCACATGCTGTAACCAAACCTTTCTAGCATTAATATAACAGATACTTAATTTACCACAATTAAGGACATTTTTGTTCCAAATTTAGTTTTCAGCAGATTACTCGAAAACTATTTGAGGTAGCTCAATGGGGTTGCATAGTTATTATTTTTGTGTTGAACTGAAGCTTCATGCAAATTTTCGTACTTCTGTGTCTAGTATTTAACGCCTTCAATTTTTCTTAATAACGTTGATTCTGGTCAAAATATTGCTTTAATCGCGTTGAGACTTGTACCAGTTAATTTTGATGTAAATCTGTACATTCTGACCAATTTCTGGTTTCCTAGCTTTATTATCTAGCACCACTTATTTTTTTCTTAAAATGATGTATGTAGGAAAAATACTCATCTGATCAATGTGAGATTTGACAGTTCAAACATTAAAATACTAAAACACATGCTGGCAAGGTTTGGAAAACCAAATTTAACTTTTAATTCTATTCTTAAATTACGGTGAACAATAGTGTGCTATGAACAGCTGCATTGTGGTGACGTGGCGCTACTAGCAGTGAACTGGGGTAAGTCCTGGCACACTGACTCGCCTCTGTATATCTCAAATGATATAGTGCTTGTTTCACCACAACCGGTACAGTGATGTGCTCCAAATGACCAATGATGACCATTCAGCTTCTCTAGAAAGGAATGATAATTAATCGAAACCCTCAGCTGCCAACAGGTATTGTTGATATACCTCAGTGGGGACAGCCGAAAATGGGTGCCCCACTCGAACCTGGGATCTCCTGCTTACATTTGGCAGATGCTCTATCCATCTGAGCCACCGAGGGCACAACAGTATAGCGTGACTGCAGGCTACAGGGACTAATCCCTTGCACGCTTCTTGTGAGACCCACATTCTCAACTGCAGATGACGATTGATCACAGGGGGCACTAAGCCTAAGCAAACCAAATATGTACATCTAACCGAGCACATAACCAAAATATGGCTCTGTGGTGTTCCCTCTGAATTCTTTCAAATCTATATCTGAGTCAGCTTTCACAAATCACACATTAAAACCAGTTCCCCAGTCTACATGTTCTGTAATTGCAACTCATATGGATGAAAAGCGAAAAGCGGGAGGGTTGGGGGTGGGGGCGTTTGTATTCACCTGTCACACTGCAGTGATGAAACTGTGTGCTGACGAGCAACATTGCCCAATGACACCAGCTACTTCTGACACTAGTTGTTGTGGTGCGAGAATGGTCAGTTGGCCATTGACACTTTTAAGTGCCAGGATTCTGACTTAGGGTGAGCAGGGCTTTGAGTGCGAAGAACCAGTTCCTCGGCAGTCGTGGAATGCCAGGCAGGAAGGCAGCCTCAGGAGAGTACAGTGTCAGCGGCTTTGCAGAGCTTGGCTGCACTAAGTGTTTCTCTGGCAGCAAGGCTCGCATGCATCGGTCAGCCATCAGCCAGCAGCTCTGGTGGGAGGTCAGCCATGAGATGTGCCCAGGCATGGAATGCCAACCTAGGGCCTCTTGGAGATGCCAAGGAGCCAGTTGATGACTGCTTGTAGGAGACCACAGCTGGATGGTACCTATACAGACACCAGCAAAATCAAGACTAGGAGTGGCTTATAGACCAGCAACTAACAAAGGCAGTTATCTCCTAAACAAGTCACCATTTTGTCTAATTAAAAGGCCCAATCTAATTTTAGATGCGACAAAACCTCTCATAATGTTCTTAGCTGTGTGTTGTATTATCATTATGATTTTACTGTACTACAAAATAAATATTCTGATTTGTTCAAGCAGGCAAATACCTTTGGTTGCTCCATTATTCTTCAACACACGGTCTCCCAAGTTCTGCATCTCAAGTATGTATAGCAAATATGATGTGGAACTATACACTATCCAAAAAGCATTTGAAAAAATTAGAAGTTGTCTTGGCAGAAAGTTCTAATATGCTTTGACTCTCTGGGTAACCTCCAGTCAGTAATGGAAATATATTTTCCGAAGAGAATGATTCAGAAAATTAAAGGCACTTGACTGAATATTCAGAATTAAGGAAGGAAGTTTCTTTTTGTTGGATGCCAGGGACTGTGGAAATTAGGTTTAGTGATATAGTACACACAGCAGCTGAAGACACCTTTATAACACAGTGCAAAATAATCCCATCCACCTACATGCTCTTATCTCATTTACAAGAAGAAAAATTAAGTCCGTGAGGAGAAGGGCGGTAAGTAATGAAAAAGATGCTGTGCCTAAAAAGCCCAGTATGTGACTATGCGCATCGTAAACTGTAGAAAAGTCTCTAAATAGGACTTGTTTTCACATATGTGGCTGTGCGCAATGTGGTAATTGGTCTTTCATAAAGAGAAACACTTTATATTGCTTTTGTATTGTTGGAGTCAGCAAATAATTGTTAGTCATGGAATAGCAGACTATAATAATGATTTGTTAATGTCTTTTCTCTTAGTAGTGTACTGTTTTGTTACTGACACCCTGAGTTGATCATCCAATTGATAGACATTATTGACTAACTATTTTGAAATCATTTGTGCAGATTTAGAATTCGAGCAAGCAGTGTATCCTGTTGAGGTAAAAGTTTATGAAACTTATAATCCTGGATCACTCGTACGAATCTGGGCAGCAGACAGCAATGAAGCATGGACACTTTTGTGGGAAGGCTTGCCTCAAAGGGTTGGCCCTGTGGCCAGAATATTTTCCCCGAGGATTAGGAGCATTTCTTTTCCAACTAGGTAAGAACATTGTAGTTAATATAATGTAAAGACTTTTATAATTTAAATCAAACAATGATGTCTTTTATTTGTGATTTGCTTATCCTTTTTTCCAGAGTTTTGCGACTGGAATTCCATCACTTACATTTGGATTATTATACCGAGTTGGATGCAGTATTATTAGTTGGAATGAAGGAACTTTCTTCCTCATTCAATAAATCTAATAGTACATCTGAAATTAATGGAAAACAAGTCAGCCGGCTTCTATCTCAGATAAAAGAACTGAATATTCACAACATTCCAAATCAGGTTAGTTTCTCTAGACAGTGTATTAATATATAGGTCACAATCGTCATCACTGGCCATTTGACATCCATGGTTGGATAAAGGCTTCATTTAGATACTTAATCACACATCAGTGTGTTCAGCTATATGTATCAGTTTTGCTCCCTAATATGTAAAACCAATCCATACATCATCCCCCTTCAAACTGTACAACTGTATTAGATGACACAGTGCCCCTGGTGAAATGTGAGCATGTGCTCTACATTAAGATAGCTTATAAGCTTATTTTTCACAGTTAGTTGTGTGCTTTATGTCTTGTTTCGTGCAGAGCCATGAAGGACTGAGTTTTTTTAATTTTTTTATTACTTGCAGACTAACATACCAAATAATATCACCCAGTTTCTAAGTGATGACTATCGTAGAATTGTGTATCGCACGACAAGAACTAGACCATTGCCAGAACCACCAAAAGATAGTCCAGCACCTGTCAGTGACGTAACAATAGAAGCTCTACCGGTGAGTACTGCTTTTTCTACTAACCAATGTTATAGTCCAGCACCTGTCAGTGACGTAACAATACAAGCTCTACCGGTGAGTACTGCTGTTTCTACTAACCAATGTTTCAAGTCGCATTCGGAAGGACGACGGTTCAATCCCGCGTCCGGCCATCCTGATTTAGGTTTTCCGTGATTTCCCTAAATCACTCCAGGCAATTGCCGGGATGGTTCCTCTCAAAGGGCACGGCCGACTTCCTTCCCCATCCTTCCCTAATCCGATGAGACCGATGACCAAGCTGTCTGGTCTTCCCCAAACCAACCAACCAATGTTTCAAGTTTTCAATTTATTTGATAACAGTCATACCAAAATTTGAATCTGAAAATGGAGTCATATTGTCATTCATGTGTTTCGTATTTGCAAGAACAAAGCAATTCAGAAACATTGCACATGTTGTTGACTAAATTTTTTTAAAAATTCTTCCTCTGAAATGATTTCTGTCATTTAAGCAGACTCATTCTTTCCTCTATTTATTTGTGAATATGATTATCTGTTTATCATTATCTGACTTTACACTTCTGCTAAGTTTATATTAACACAGTTCCACAATAAGATTACAATCATAAGTGTTTTCAGTTCAGATTCTATTCATCATAGACATCATTTGACCAACATTGTGTTCGCGACGTGTCATGAATGCTATGTTCACCTACTACAGAGTGTATAGAATCTTTAGATTGCCTGTACATGGCCAAAACCAGTTGTGATTGTAATTGTTTCATGTGATGTCAGTCGCTCTTCTCCATGGTGTTAATCAAACAGTGCTTATGTGAGTTGAGTTCTATCTTAAGTTATTTGTGTAATCAATCTCTTATCAGCAGAACTTTTCCAAACTACTGAAATATGCCGAAATTAAGCCTCTTTACAAGAAGGGGGATAAAGAAATACCATCCAGCTGTTGACCAATTCCACTTTTGCCGGTTTTCTCAAAAATATATGAAAAGGCTGTGTTCAGGTGTCTCATTAAGCATCTGACTGCAAATAATATATCGTCCAAGTTACAGTTTGGGTTTCTTAATGGTTCTGATGTAGAGAAATCAATTTACACTTACAGTGAGAATGTACTTAATTCATTACATAATAAATTAGAGGCTACTGGCATTTTCTGTGACCTGTCAAAAGCCTTTGACTGTGTGAACTACATCATTCGCTTATGTAAATTAGAATATTATGTTGTCACCATCAGTGCTGTAAAATGGTTTGAGTCGTATTTAACTAACAAGAAACAAAGGGTGTCATTGCGAAATACCTGTGCAGTAAGCAATCAGTCTGCATCTGACTGGGAATTAATTACATACAATGTTCCTCCAGGGTTCCATCGTGGGTCCAATGCTCTTTCTTGTGTACATTAATGACCTCTCATCTATTATATTGTCAGATGCTAAGTTTGTTTAGTTTGCAAATTATATAAACATTGCAGTAAGTAGCAAGTCGAGTACAGATTTAGAAATAGCTGCTAATCAAATTTTCATCGACATTACTAAATGGTTTAAAGCTAATTCATTGTGATTAAACTTTGAAAAGACCCACTATATGCAGTTCAGAGCCTGTAAGAGATTTCCTTCCAGCATGTGTATAGCATATGAAGATGTGCAGATTGAAGAGGTTGACAGTTAAATTTCTGGGATTACAACTTAATAAAAAATTCAGTTGGGAAGGAATTGAAGGATTGAAGAGATTGACAGTTAAATTTCTGGGATTACAACTCAATAACAAATCAGTTGGGAAGGACATACCACAGAATTGCTTAAGCGCCTAAACAAGTCTGTAATTGCAGTGAGAATGATGTCAGATGTAGGAGATATAACTATAAAAATCTTGCATACTTCGCTTACTTTCATTCTATTATGTCATTTGTGGTATGAATCCAAGAACATCATGTAGAAACCTGTTCAAGGAATGTTGTATTCTAACCAATGCTTCTCAGTACAGGGTGTACATAAAGTCCGGGAACACTTTCAGTTATTTATTGCTCAAAAACCAAACATTGTACAGATGTCATACATACGTCATTTTGAAGAGAAACCCTGAAAGTGTTTTTTTCCCCCCCCCCCCCTCCATGTATACCACCACAGCATAGTTTGGTAATTTGCCGATAGTCAGCACTAGTCGCAAACATGGCGAGCTCAGGTGCGGAGCTAGTTTTCTGTGTGTTGGAGTTCGACAAACACACCAGATCTCATTCTGTGTGACTTTTTTCTGTGGGAACACTTTAAAGATCTAGTATATGTACTGCCTCTACCACGTGATGTAGCAGAGCTCCAGGAGAGAATATGGAAAGCGACTGCCACAGTTGACTATGCCATACAGGGACGGGTATGGCAAGATGGCAAGAATTCGATTACCGTATTGACGTCTGTAGAGTCACTCATGGTTTGCATATCGAATGTTTGTTTCTTTTTTAAAAAAAAAGAAAAGAAAAAAAACTTTCAGAATTTCTCTTCAAAATGCAATATGTATGGCATCTGTACAATGTTTAGTTCTTGTGCAGTGAATAATTGAAAGTGTTCTCGGACTTAATGTACACCCTGGATATTTATTCCTTAATTAAATTTGTTGTATGTAATATATCTCTATTTCCAACCAATATCTCAATGTGTAGTATCAATACTAGGAATAAGAACATTCTACATAAAGACCTAAAATAACTTACCTTGGTCCAAAAAGAGGTCCAATATTCAGGGATACACATTTTCAAGAAATTGCCAGCTACCATTAAGAACTTGGTTTCAGATGAAGCACGGTTTAAACAGAGTTTGAAAGACTTTTTGATAAGCAACTCCTTCTACTCTATGGATGAATATCTTAACAGAGACTGTTGGACCAGCTTAAGTAAAAATGTCTATTAGATTTCAGTTTTGACAGCACTTGGTCACAACAGTCAAGATAGGGTATTCTGTGTATGATAAATTTATTAAAAATGCATAACAATGTTTCATTCTGACCATATTAATTCTGTAAATATTAGCAGTTCTAGTTTACTAATGTGTTCACCTATTGCGACAATCTCCTGAAAAATGTGGAGGGTAGTAAGTATTATATTAAAATGTTTTTTACATTATATTTTGTGACATGTTCCACACCCACGAGAATCATCTCATTTTTTGGATCTGTGGAACGAAAACTGCATCTAATCTAATCATAGATAGAATGTCTTTTCTCCAAAGGTATAATAAAGATCGGCAATTTTGCTTTCATGTTTTTGCTGAAATAAAACTAAAGTTAACTTGGTGCTTCAAAATACGTATATTCCATTGTTTACCCAAAGGGTGAGAGAGGAGGTGGCGGATTAATATGTTACATTTTTATTGTATGTTTCTTTTATTTTCAGGATGAAACTGTCCTTAAAATATTGGGTTACTTAGATCTCAAATCCTTACGGAAGTGTTCATTAGTTAACAAACATTTTTATGCTTTGGCAACAGATAGTCTGCTTTACACAGAATTAAACTTAAAGGTAAGCTAAATAAGAGTGGATGTTTTCATGGTAAATTTTGATTTTATTGTAAAATATTGTGTGTTTAAAACTGTTATTTTCAAAAAACAGTACTTGATTGTTGTTCCATTTGATTTTAATTTCCGCATTTGTCATTTATTATGAAATTTTCTTGCTTTCACGTTTCACAGTTATCAACTGCACATAATTGGTATGACTTGTTAATTGAATTCTAATTTAATAACTTCCTTGATGTAATGTATTGCATTGTTTTATCTTTCATGGCTCTTTTTTAGTTGAATTGGTATTCATTTTTTATTTGTTTTATGTCCTATCTGCATTTTATAATGTTCTCATCCCTATCTTCAAAGCACACTGACCATCAGTGTGTTGTTGAAGTACACTGAAGGGTAGTTCCTGGAACAATAAGATTTTCTCATCCTATAGTTGCACAAGAGTAAGATGGAAAGATCTTGACCCAGTGCAGAGACAACATTCGTGTCACTGATTTCTTTGTTTTGATTATGTTGGTACATTACCGAAATGTAGCAAATTCACCTTGGGTTAGTGAAGAGCTATAAGTGGGGACAGGAAAAATTAAATTTATTTTTTTCCGAATTGATTGTTATTTTTTCCCCAATTTCTTTATTATTGTGTGATGACTTATTTTTCAATTAAGTTCTATATTTTTGTTGTATTATATTGTTTTTCAGTGTTATTTTGTAAATGAAGTTATACCTTTCAATTATGTTAAGTTATTGACATAACACATCTCATTTATCTCCATTATTCAAAAAAAGAAACCCTTACTTTAACTCCATTAATCAAATCATTTAAGGAACAATTAAGTCTGCAACTAAACAATTTCGAAGGTTTTTCAAAAGGAAGTGTTGCCATAACTTCCAAGTTCGCTCTGAGACATGCTATCGAACCATCAACACTTCAGTATAATTTGAGAACTGCCAGTTGGAGATCATATTTGAACACTAGAAATTTGACAATGTCCATATTTTCTGCTGGCATGGGAAATTACTTTTTCACTAAATTCTGAAGGTATTTCTCCCTCCTCAGAATATCTAAATTGTAGAGACCTACCATGCTGGATATACATAACAGGCTCTTTGCCGTGTTGTCATTAATAGAGATTATCGTCATCCTATGGTTGAAACAAGAAATAGGGACTGTGAACACAGGCAATAAGTTGCAGTTTAGTTCGAATAAGCAATCCAGTATGGTTCAATGTTTCCTTCAACTCTGCTTGAAGTACTTGTATTCATGTTTGCCAAAGTTTGCTAGTTTCATCACTGAATACAGTAGAACTTAAATTTTGAGTTCTCTGATTTTATGATTTTTGCGATTCTACGCCATAAATTCATAGCCCCTGTGAAAAACCCATGAGATCAACACTAAAAATTCCCCCATTTTACATTTCTTCCTAGTGAGGTTACCTCATTTCTACGTTCTTACTTGATGTCTCACTCGACTTCGTCCTGTTTTCTTCCTGTCGACATTTGATGTGACTAAACGAGTTATAAGTGGCACAAAAGACAGATGGTTCACACCCTGGGTGATGGTGGAGTTACAAAAATATTTTAGGCCATTGTGGAGAGGGGAGACATGAGAGAGGCAATGCTGACGCAATCCCTGATCAATGTTTTCAACACAACTTGCAACATTTAGTTTCTTCGTACAATTATGACACGACTTCTGCTAGTTTGGAACAGTAATGGAAAAACAAGACAGTTGATGCAAGTGTTCCAGACCGAGCCAGTACGTGATGAAGTGGCCCAGCCACCACCTTTTCTTGTGTCACTTATAACTCCATACCCCCCCCCCCCCCAATGCACTCTATTTAGCAGCAGTATAAATCATCGACCTTTTAAATCAAACACTGAGTCTTGAAGAATATGCTCGGTCATAATTGAGGAAACATTGGCCATATGTAGCTAGTGAACTCAAATTGGCTGTTGACATGTTAAGTCACCTAATATCCAATGCAGCCACCACACCATGCTAATGTGTGGAGAGGGGGAGTGGTCCTTCAATGACAGGAGTGCAGGTAGGGGAGAAAGCATTTTGTCACATGCTGAAAATGTACTTTTCATGCAGATGATGTGCAATGACAGAGATGTTAGCAGAAGTGTGATATGCGGAAGAACATTTCCTGCTGCCAATTTTGTATCTGCACAAGTGTGAGAATGCCACAAAACTGTTCTGCCATCTCAAATGTCATTCCTCTAGGTGACAGAGAATGCTATATTCCAAAACTGGGGAGCTGGATCCTGGAAGAGGAAATATGTGGTGTGCAAGTGAGCCTAAAGTGGGCCAGAGAGTCCGAACATCATGTAAAGACTGGCATAGAAAAGTAGAACATGATCAATGTAAATGACTGAAACAAGGTGCATGCGGCACAAAGAGCACAGCATAATGTGAAAGTCAGGTCCATGTAAGTCAGTGTGAAAATAGGAAGTACCTGGCCCTGCTGATTGCCACCTTCAAGTAAACACTTTTGTCAGCGTTTCTGCCCTTACAACACTCTGCGCACACTGTCCGTTATAGCTGTTCATATGATACTTGTGCCAGCTCATCTGTGTCCATGGGTATGTCTGCTAGTGGGGATACTAAAGAACTCTAGCAAGTTTTCATTGCCTTTTGCTTGTGCCTGTCAAAGTCTTGACACTTCTGCTGTTCGATAAGTGTCCTCCTTTACTCCTAAATTGTGAATTTGAAAGATGTTGCAGATTGAAAGAGAAAGATTCCACCTTTGCTGAACATGGTCTGAATCAGTATCATTCTTGTGATGTTGAATATAATGTTTTCCACAGAGCAATTAAAGGCAAAAACTATCATTACTTGAAGTTCTGACTATCAGTGAATACCAGACACAGAATCATGATATAATCCTTAATGATCAAATACAGTTCCATTATTCACTCTTACTAAAGTAGCAGCAGCCAGTTATAAGTTTTCTCACCATAAGATAACATACATGTTGTAAATAATGTAATTGTTCTCTACCCATATTCCTTGCCTCCTTGCTGCCCTCTGCAACTCCCTCCCCCCTTTTACCAGGATGTTTTGTGGACTGTATGTTTAATCTGAAGTTGTCCGAGGATGGCCTAGAAAGCTCTAAACCAATTCACAACAAACTATAAAATAAATATTATTGTGGAACATCAGTACTGTACAGTTCAATTTTTAATATAATCAGACTATTTTAATGTGGAATAGAGATAACAGTTTTATCCTTGGATAGCATAAATCCCAACGATTTTGCACAACAAATCTTGCAAAAGTCACATGGTTTGGTGAAATCTTGAATGTGGCAAATCTAACAGCATAGTTTTATAGCAGACAAATATAAATATGACACTTTTGCTTTGCAAGCACATAAATCAACGTCTCCTGCTTTGTTTGCGTCTTATCAACTAAAGCTTGCGTCATGTGTGACGGCGCTTCCGTGCATAGAGGCAGAGCAGTGAAGGGATGGGAACTGCGTATGCGCAGCTGAAGAGAGCAGGCAAACAAAGTCCACATTGCCGAACTGCATTGCTGCGGACAACAGTCAGGCTCATTTGCCTAGGCTACATCATATTATACGTTCAAATCTGTGAGGGGGGAATATTAAATATTAAGACCAATTTCGATCAGTTGTCGTGAGAGAAATGTTAATTCACGTCTTGATGACGTTATGTCCACTGCTCCACAGATTTACTTTGCGTGAAGTTGGGATGCAAGAACAGCTGACACAGCTTTTTGAAGACGTGAAGTACAATTTTTCTCAAAATGACAATTGTCTAACGACAAGATAATTGAAACTGCTTGCAATAATTTGAACTGTATTATAAGTAAAAATTTGATACATAACAAAATTAACTTCAAGCACAAACCAAAATCATTATATTTGCTTGACAACTGCTTCTATTCAATAGGATTTTTAAAAATGTGTATAAGGTGTGTGTGTTGATGTGTTTGACTGTAGTTAAGTGGAATCACTGCCCATAATAAATAATTAGTGGTAGAAAAGACTAGTGAAAAGACTATCGTAAAATGCTCAGTAAGTTGTCATATTTTTTGCTGTTAATGGGCATTACGAGTGTAAACTAACTTGTTCGACATTACAGTAAGAGACCGCATGTATAATCCATTGAACAAGCAAACAGTTAACCATCATCTGCAAATAACTCCAGGGAATGAGGACTGGTAACATTGAAAACCATTGATGTCTCGACAAGTAACAGTTACTGTCATTTAGGGACCTTATCCAGTTCGTGCCTTGAAAGTGACAGGGGCTTACATGTGGAAATATCGGACTTTTGACGAATTTATCCAGCTGCATTCTCGCGTGTTATTAGACCGTACAATATGGTGGGAGAAGCTTAACTTCTCCTTGGGCAATATGTTGAACATTATAGTCTGCCTAATTCAAAGGATACAAAGTCCTAATCAAAAAGGCTGGGAAGTTCTCATTATTATGTTTGCAACTGATATGTTGACAAACACTTTTTTTAAACCACGAGTCTTTAAAACTGAGAAATATTATTACTTTGTTTCAAAGTCTACATCGCAATACCACCATCACTTCTATTTGAATATTTTCTAAACAATCTGATTGTAAATTTAAGGCTTATATCCATCATCACTTCCCTGTCAAATTATTCTTTCTGAAGCATTTTAGCATGCCGCACTGTGCCCACACTACAGGTGGGATGTTGTCTATTGCCTCATGCACAAGCAGTTCAGTGAATGTTATCTTGAATGTTTCTCTCTCCCTCCAACCCCCTCCCCTCTTCTCCCCCACATAGTCTTATCCTTTGCCCAAATTAATTCAATAGGGCTAAACTGACAGTGACACGTGAGTAAACGCAAAACTGTGTGGCCCCATTCACGTGCAAGGACGTCAAGTCTGTATGTCCTGTCATGCAACATGTATAAATTAACGGACTGCAGGAGATTGACACAAGCCTGGTTTATACAGTGCCTAATAGTATTATTTTTAAGCCAGGGAAAAATATCCACTTTTCTGGTGTTTATACTTTGTGTTTTCTCTGTAACAGTTGGATTATAACTGGCAATGACAAACTTCAAAGCAAGGTATGACAAGAATTGTGAATCACGTTACAAAACTTACAGCATTCATTTCCAATTGGTAGTCACTGCTATTTTTCTTACATGTAAACATAACCAGAAGAAGAGTCAGCATGCAGAATAATTATCCGAGAACCTAGTCCTATGAAAACTTTAAAACTGCCAGTACCATCACTCATTTCCTGGAATGATTCTAATTGACTTTTGAACTACCACCTTCTCTTATATCGTGAATCTTTATAAGGGATGTAATTCCTGCTACACCTATGTCACTTCTTTGAACTAAAAACTCTCTTCTTAACGCATCAGGAGCCAATGTCTTTTAAAATTCTTTACATTGACGAAGCGCTTATCATTGAAGCTAATTTTCTCCTACATAACTGTGAAATGTTATTTGGTGTCAGGCATTCATAATTCACATGGAACACTTTAAAATATCATTGTTAAAACCATCCATTTGTGTTACAGGTTCCTTGCGATTTCGGTGCTTTCCAGGCAACATGAAACCAACTTTTTCTACCGTTCCTACAGCTCTGACACTTTTGTTTACAATTCTCTTTACATTTCTCTTGCTGACACCACATGGTTCTGGAGTCCGTTCTTGTGTCTTCAAATTCACATCTGAAAAAGTTACAAATGCTTGTAAATAATGCTCTCGCCTGCTTGTGAAGCACTTCACATTTATTGCGGTCACCTGACACCCCCCCCCCTGCCCCCCCCTCTCTCAATCACAATCACACTTAAACATTTACAGATACACATTCACACCTATGCTGCTACAAGAAAAAAATAATAAAAACTGCCAGTTAAACAAACAATTCGGTTGTCGTGAATTCTCACTGTCTGGGAGTAACTTGCTGCTAGCCATTCGGAAAGAGAATGAATATTATTGGCTGCCAGTGGCTAGTGGAGTGGGATGTGCAGAATGGCTGAAAACTGGGCCACCTTCAAACGTGACACGGTCTTTAATCGTTGCGTAGGACGTGTGACACGCATATTTCTGGTAGTACAAATGACACCGAAAATGTTTTTCTCAATATTTACTCAGTATTATTTTTACTATTTTGTGATGTGAAGTCTGTGGTGACAGCCTAATCAGTAGCATAGCCCGAAATCTGATTGCCTGATAGAAACAAACCGAACAGGTGGTGTGTTAGTCTATGTGTAGGCAAAGCTAAAAAAATTCATAGGTTTAGTATGTGTACTTGTGTACAGTGGAATGACGCTGTTTAATTGATTTGTCACTTTGAAGATCTCTCCAGAACCTGCCAGTATTGGTAAGCTGTTGCCTTCAGATTTGCATCATTTCTTCACGGAGATGGTGAAAATATCAAACTTCACTACATTTTGTATAAGTTTCCTTACCCTACTCCCTCCTTCATTTTCAAGTTAAGAAACGGGTGGCTGTATTCAGGCAGGGTCATGTTTCTGTTGAAGAAAGATTCAGACCCAAGACCACAGATCCAAGCATTGATTAGTTGATGTTTGAAAATGGCAACTATAGATGTATCAGATAACTGATACTATAGGAATATCGGCAGAAAGAGAACTGTGCAATGTAATGTAGAGTAAACTATGATAAAGCTTTTATTTTGTTGAATTCTTACTAAAAGCAAATCAAAAAATGCATTTTTAGACTGTTTGAGAGAATCAAAATGATTCTGTGCTCCAAAGTCTCATTACTGATGAGGTCTGGATCCACCACTATGTACCATAATGAAATAGCAGTGAAAACATTGACTTGACACAAGAGAAGGCAATATACCTTTTATTTCATGGAAAGGTTGGAGCCTGTTTATAAATTTAGACAACATTATCCATGGAGTGCAGTGATCACAGCAGTGAGATCACAATAACATTTGTTTATTATGACTGGTTTCGACTTATGGTAAAGTCATCCTCAGATTTTTTGGCGTCGTTTTGAATTCTTACCAGAGGGCACTACATAGTAAATATATAATGGTGTCTAAATATTTTAATGGGCCCAAAAAAATCTGAGGATGGCTTTAACTTAAGCTGAAACTGGTCAAAATAAACAGATGTTATTGCGATCTCAACTGTTATTTTAAACAAAGTATGCCTGTTTTCTGTGATCAGAAGGGGATTCTTGTTATTAAGTACTTCATAATTGACAACACAATAATGCAAATTCTATTCAGTCTTCCGTCACAGGTAGCTAACTGTGTGGGGTGCACATGGTGTGTGTTTTGTTTACATTGGGTGACTTACATCCAGCGTGGCTAATGATATCTATAGAAGACCCCAGGGTATTAGTATAAGGTACAAAGAAACGCTCCGCATGGTTGAGACTGTTATAAGTTTAATGATCAGTTGCTGAAGCGTTGGGTTTGAAGCACACCTAAAACACAGGCAATGTAGCTCACATAATACTAGGCATAGAAATTTGACTAATACCCAGAATTGAGAACAGTGAGATTTTTGAAGTAAGTCTAAGTGTGTATCAACAGTATAGGCTAATGGGGTGGAAACTCAAATCCACCGAGATAGAAATTGAAGCTGATGCAAAAATGTTTGTGCAAGACTCTGTATCAAGGGTGATATTAAGTTTGTAATTCAATCCTTCTGTTGCCCAAAAGACTGACCATAAGGTCTACTGAAAACTTGTAGAAAAAATCTCAGCTCTCTAGTATTCAAATCCTCCATCCAACAGTCAATTAGGAAAATTACAGTTTTGTAAGTGATTAGCATGACGAAGTGCTCTGTGAAACATTACTGATTGCTTTCTCTGAAAATGCCGCGCACAGACAGTTTAGGAGTCCACTCATGGTGGAAATATACAGCCTACAAAAAAAGTGAACCACCCTGAAGACCTAGTTCCCAATGTAACTTCATACATATACATGCCATTGGCAGGTATGTAAATAATTAAAGTTGCAATTCTCTGTGACAGGTAGAACAGCCACCAGAGTGCTTTAATCTTGTTCATGTTAACATCGTTTCCAGGTCTAGTATGGTGTATAGGCGGTGTGAAGAGTGTCGGGTGTTGAATGTTCTCCATGAAGGACACATAACATAACATACTGATTTGTGGGGCATTCAGATGTGACAGTGGCACAATGTTGGACTTCATTGGAATATGAAGACAGGCATAATCATCCTTTGAGGTTCTAGCTGGTTACGTCTGACCACCATAGGGCAGAACTGCTGTATTGTGCACCAAGCCCATCATAATCCCTTCTCATCTGTGTCTGCCATATGAGAACAAATAATGGACTCTGTGCAACATTATTTGTCCTCCCACACTAGCAGGAGCTGGATTACAGACTTATGTCTCACGAATAGGTTGACGTTAACACCACAACACAAACGGTTGCATTTGTAATGATGACATGATCAGGAAGCATTCATTGCTGATGAATGGTGTTGCGTTGTATTCAGTGATCAACGTTGGTTCTGCACTGCTGTGGATGACCGTCGCTGACAAGTATGGCAGCAACCTGGGGATATTTCCATTCTTCCAATGTTTTGGAGAGGCAGAGCAGTGTTACTCCTGGCTTCATTTCTGATGTTTATTACAGAAACTCATAAAAGCACTAGAAGTTTGGTAATATTAGCCTAACAAACACTGAGCCCGAACTGAGAGTATGACAGTAATGAATCAAAACTAAGACATAACACACCCGTAACTGAGTGCGAAACAATAATTAACCATGAACAAACCTTGAATGGACATGACGGAGCAATGCATTAGCAGATACCATCCTATTTATAATCTTGTAACAATTAATACAGTGCCAGCACAAAAAATGAAGCACCAGAAAGACATGGTTGGAAGTCAAAGCAGCTTTGTACATATACACAACATTGGTGGGTGTGCAAATGATTAGAGTCGCAGTTTTGTGTGACAGGCAGAGTGCATTAGTGCTGTTTGTGAATGTATTGTTACCTGGCTCTTTAGGGTATATAAGAGATGTGTAAAGTACTCGTGCGAAACAGTGTTACCGGCACCTGACAGTGTTTGAAAGACCCTCCATTGTTGGTCTCTATTTACCTGGCTGAACAATTTGTGTGGTATCCAGTTTTTGAGGCATTCAGATATGACAGTGGGAATATGAAGGCAGGCACACTTGTTAAGGTTCCAGTTTACCATTTCTGACCACCACAAGGGAGGATCACGGTATTGTGCTCCTGGCCCTGTAGGGTATTTAAGAGGTGTGAACAGCACCAGAGTGATCACCGTGAGGGACATGAAGATGCCACATACTCATGCGAAACAGTGCTACCAGCACCTTACAGATTCTGAATTGCCCTTCAGTATTGATCTCTATTTAGCTGGCTGGACAATTTGTGCAGTATCCAGATTTGTGAGGCATTCAGATTTGACCGTGGGAGTGTGAAGGCAGGCACCCTTGTCAAGGTTCCAGTCGACCATATCTGACCACCACAAGGGGGGATCACCGTATTATGCACCAAATACATTCTAACTCCTTCACGTCTGTATCTGCCACCTGAGAACAAGTAACAGACTCCGTGAAATATTCTGTGTCATCTGGCACTATTGGTCAGAGACTAACAGCACCCAGACTAGGAAACTACTGGCTTGGGTATAGGCTGCCATTAACAAGACGATAGAAACGGCTGCGTTTGGAGTTTCGCCATAATTGGGAAGCATGTTCTGCTGATGAAAGGTTTTGCATTGTGTTCAATGGTGAATAACACTTGTGCACTACCCCAGGTGACCATAGTTGGCACGTGTGGTAGAGTTTGGGAGAGATGTTTCATTCATCCAATGTTTTGGAGAGGCATAGCAGTGTTAATCCAGACATCATGCTATGTGACGTCATTGGGTACGACTTCAGATCACTGCTGGTAGTGATTGAGGCAACAGTGGTGGCACAACTGTACATCATGGACCATCTGCATCTATCATGTGACAGTATTGCAGTGCCAGTTTTAAGCAGGATGCTGCCCACCCACAACACAGCATTTGTGTGAATGTTCAGGTACTCCTGTGCCAGTAAGATCCTCAGATCTGTCCCTAATAGAACATGTATGGGACCAGTTCAGACATCAACTTTGTCCCAGTGCCAGTGTCCAGGATATCAAGGTCTAGTTACAACATATATAGACCAGCTTGCCTCAGGAGAGGATACAGTGGCTCTGTGGCACCCTTCCCAACCAAATCAGAAGAATACAGTGGGGTGCAGCGTCATAATGATAAGTGGGCTCATACTAGTAAGTTCTTTGTAAATTTGACACAATGAATTAACACCACATACCCTCTCAACTTGTGAAGTTCTAATTTATGTCTTCCTTCCATTTGTGGTGTTTCACTTTTTTTATCAGGTGGTGTGTACTAGACCTAATGGCAACAAATATACCTGTTCTCTTTGAGGATGTCCTGAGTGGAACTTGTATTGTTGACTGTGATGAGATTGTAGCAACAGTGGTTTCCAAAGTACAAAGTGCACTCAGATCTTGACAGTGATTTCAAGGTGATGCAAAGATTAGCAGCTGCCTTTAACTATCGAGAAAGGAAAATGTTGCACTTAACAAAATGCCAAAATTTAGTAGGTTGGCCCATAAGTTCTGGAGTTTCCACAAAAATAAACAAGAAATGAACAACAAATCACTAACTGATGTATTCTCTGCTGTTGTGTGTAACCTCCACCCAACATTCAACAAGCTGTTCAATGCCTCCATGGCAGAAATCAGCTGGTTTCGACTTGAAGAAATTTTCCAGTGGAGTTTTCAATTCCACATTAGTATTGAATGGAACACCACACAGTGCGTTCAAAAGGGATCAGATGGGATGGAAAACTGAAGGCACCAAGTCAGGAGAATGCGGCATCATTTCCAACCCAAATGTTTAAATGTCTTCCTTGGCGATGTCAGGTGGTTGTTTAGGTGAACTCCATGTCACCGATCAGGTTGTTTTTGCTAAATAGCGTTCTTGAGTCATTGCATTTGTTAGCTGTAAAGATCTCCATTCACTGTTTGGTTCCAATTAAGCAATTCATGGTGATTATGCATGTCTTTGAGGTTGAAATTAACGTCTTTGAATCGCTTAAACCAGTTTTTAGCTGTTGTAAGAGGCATCACTTTTTCGCCGTACACTTCACAAATCTGTCGAGCAGCATCTGTGGCTTTGGCACCTTGATTAAATGCAAAAAACTGCCATTGAAAATAAGATTTGTGTATGCTCCTTTGTGTTGACTTCATACTATATTTTAATGACATGAAAAGAATAGAAAGTATATCAACAGAAAAAGAACTAAACACACACTATTATACAACACATTTCTCTATCAAATAACATAAAATGCAATGACTAAACATATCATTTTTCATGCAAAATTTTCACTCAAAGGAAGGGAAAAATGAAAGAAAAGCAAAGACTTGTGGGCCAATGTGATAGTAATGTGACTACAAGAGCAGTGAGTCACAAATGGAATCTGTCAACTCATACCAGTACATGAGTGTAATAATTTGTGGGAATATGAAATTGTGTGATCATACAGGCTCAGTGTAGGAAAAGCATGTAGCTGACTTTGATTCATTGGTTGGATATTGGAAGAATGCAGTCAGTTACAAAAAGACACTACATACAGCGTACTTGTGCACCATAGAATATTGCACAAGTGTTGAACCCATACCAAACTGAGCTAGCAGAGAATACTGAGTGTACAAGAAGAATTGCAACACAAATGGTC
The DNA here is from genome assembly GCF_023898315.1 of Schistocerca nitens. Lineage (NCBI taxonomy): Eukaryota > Metazoa > Arthropoda > Insecta > Orthoptera > Acrididae > Schistocerca > Schistocerca nitens. The sequence goes on along the minus strand of NC_064617.1, from coordinate 921,519,488 downwards.
AAGATTTATTTGATCCACTGAAAAGTGTCACAGAGACATTGAAAAATGTGGAAGCCTACTTAAAAAGTTTCAAGAACTGATATGAAGTGAGGAACAGAAATATACAGTGCCGTTCAAAATGGAATAGCAGTTATAAATGGCTGTAACTAAAAGGGCATGCTAAAAAGTAATGCCTCTGAATTTTTACGCGATAACTTTTAAAGCTTTTTAAATAAAATGAACATTATTAACATTTGACGTCTTTGTTCTTCATGTCTACATACTTACTTCTCAGCATAATCACCCTGGCAACAAACACATTACTCCCAATGAGAGATTGGTTTGTTGATACCCTCACTGTAAAATGTTTGACTTTTTTGACAGAGCCACAACCTCATCTCTGCATGCAACACTTTGTCACTACCAAAGTTAAGCCCTTGAAGGACTTCCTTAGGTTTTGGAAGCAGATGGAAACTGGATGAGCCAAGTCAGGATTTTATGGAGGATGAACCCAAGACACAGATGTCACAGCACTTGTGTGTGATCTGGTATTATCATGCTGCAGAAGAGATTGCTCCATTGTGGACAAGCTCTTCAAATTCAAAACTTGACTACAGCACACTGTTTCCCAAGCACCAATATAGTTAGGTTACAGTCCACCATGTTACACATTACAATTCTGTGCCGTATAGCGGCAGAGGACTGCAAATATGTTGACATGAAGAATAAAGATATTGAATGTTAATAATGCTTTAAGAGTTTTCACATAAAAAAATTGGAGGAATTACTTTTCAGCACACCCTCATATTTAAAACAAAGTGATGCGTATATAAGAATTGCTTCAGATTATGTGAAACGGAGTTCAAAATTTTGATCATTACTTAAGCACAGTGAATTGGAAGCTAGCACATGTGCAGTGATACATAAGTGACAAGTTCCTTGTCATAAGTGAAAATAGCAGATGATATGCAGAAGGCATTTGTATGTTATAATTTAACAGTTGCCATTCTGTCATCACAGTGCAGAGAGATATTGTCAGCGATAGAATAAAGTAACTCCAAATGCCAGCAACTTTCACAGATGGCATTGGAAAAGTCTTCCAAACTGTTGGATGGGTTTGTACTGGACATGGTGATGCTGTATTCCACTCTGGGCCACCTAGATCTCTAGACGTGACATTGATGCATTTCTTTTTGTGGAGTTATGTGAAAGACTTTGTGTATATGCCTTCATGGCCAAAAACGGTATCACAGCTCAGAATGTATGTTTCTATTGCACTAGTGTTGATGACTCCACATATGATCACGAAGATGTGGTTTTAAGTTGGTTGTAGCTTAGATGTTGTCCGTGTGACCAAGGGGTGTCATACACAATACCTGTGAAGTATGTAAAAATATTGCACTTGCTCTGTAATCCTTTTTTGTGTATCGCTAAGCATTAAATAGTTATAGCCATTTATAATCACCATATTCGTTTTGAATTGCCTTGTACTACAACCATGACTCACTCTTGTGGAGAGTATCTGCAAATTTCACTTTCCTCACCTTCGGACACAGTCTATTGAACTGTATGCTCGTAGTTGCTTTTGTTAAAAATGTGCCGCTTGTTGTAGATTGTATTGTAGATTGTATTTTATTGGTCCTGTTGTCTACATAGCAGCTTATGCGTAAGACATTGGACAAGTCAAGTTATAAATATACAGGCTGAAAGTAATTTCAAGGCATACATATTTAAGCTTACAATAATACACTTTACACGTAAGTATTTATATAACACATTTCATAAATTTAAATATTCTTCAATGAAGTAAAAGCAGTGATGCTGTAAATATGACTTTAGAGATTTTCCAAATGTATTGACCTCAGTGATAGCTTTTATGTTTTCAGGAAGTTTGTTATAAAGCTTAACTCCCATGTGAAAAGTACCTTTTTGGCACAGTGCTGTGCTGATTTGAGTCATATGTAAGTTTCTGTTTTGTCTGGTAAAGTGCTCATGTATATCACAGTTTTTATGTAGTCTCTGGTCCTTGCCTATTACATTTAATTTAAAGAACAAAAGGGTTTCCATAATGTATACACACGGTAATGGGGGAATACCAGATTTCTTAAACAGGGGTGTACAAGAGTCTCTAGGCTTGCACCCAAACAAGATTCTAATGGCCCTTTTTTGTAGTTTAAAAGTGCTATTAGCGATTTTAGAGTTTCCCCAGAAGGTGACCCCATATCTAAGACGAGAATGAAAGTATGCATGATATGCATTCAATACTGTTTTCTCACTACAGCATGATTTTAATGAACAAAGAAGATAACATGTTTTGCTCAGTTCTGCATTGAGATATTCAATATGCTTATTCCATCCGATGTTACTCTGCAGCCAAAGTCCTAAGAATTTGGTTTCAGTACTGTTACCAACTGGTTCGTCATTGATAGAGACTGATGGGATAAACATGTCCTTGTTAGGAACATTGTGGAATTTTAGAGCAACGGTTTTCTTACTGTTTATTACAAGCTGATTACTCTGTGCCCAGCTGCTAAGTTGTTTCGTGACCGTGTTTACTGTCTGCTGTAACTGTTCATCGTCATCTCCTTTTAGTAGAATCGTGGTGTCATCTGCAAATATGATTGATTTGTGTGCATCAATATTTAAGCGTAGATCATTTATGTACAGAAGAAACAGAAGGGATCCCAATACGGATCCTTGGGGTACACCACATTTTATTTGTTTATAGTCAGATAAGTGATTAGATACAGTTTTTAATTCAATATTTGTGTGCTTGACGCACACTGCCTGCATACGATTTGTCAGGAAGGAACTGATCCACTTGTTGGACAGACCTCGAATACCACATCTTTCTAGCTTTGATAGCAGAATTTTATGGTCCACCATGTCAAAAGCTTTTGACAAGTCAATAAAGACTCCTATTGTTTCCTGTTTTTCGTCCATCAGGTTTAGGATGGAATTGATGCACTCATAGACAGCAGTTGTCGTTGACCTCTTGTTTCTGAATCCATGTTGTTCATTACATAGGATGCTGTTTTTATTTATAAATTTCATAAGTTTCTCATACATAACTTTTTCCAGTACTTTAGAGATGCAGGAGGAAATTGTGATGGGTCTGTAGTTATTTACATTGTCTTTATCCCCTTTTTTATATACAGGAATAACTTTTGATGTTTTTAACACATCAGGGAAAGTGCCTGCCTGAAGTGAGCAGTCGCATAAATGTGTGAGTACTTCAGTTAGGTTTGATGTGCTCTTCTTTAACATTGTTGCAGGTATACCATCAATACCTGCTGATTTGGAATTTTTTAGTCCTTTTATTGCTTTAGCTACTTCATCTTGTGAAACAGAACTGATGTACATTGATCCTCTACATGCACTTATTTTATATTCATTTGCCTGGATGCTCTTAAAGTTTGATTGTAACATATGTTCAGCAACACCTGTGAAAAAGTTGTTGAATGTGTTGGCTACTTCTAAGGGGTTTGTTACTTTTCGATTTTTATGTGATAGTATTATATTTTTCCAAGGTTGTCTGTATTCTCCACATTCTCTTTTTTTATAACACTCCACATAGCCTTTGATTTATTAGCTGAATTATAAATGATTTCATCATTATGCATTATTTTTGCTGATTTTATTACTTTTCTTAATATTTTGGTGTATTTTTTATAGTATGCGCGTACTACAGGTGAGGAATTTTTTGAGTTACATATTTCATGAAGTAGTCTTTTCTTCTGGCATGAAACCCTTATTCCCTTTGTGATCCAGCTGTTTGTTCTAGAGTTTCCCCGTATGGTTAATGTTTTCAGTGGGAATGCAAGTTCAAAGAAATGGGTTAATGTATCAATGAAAGTGTTGAATTTTTCATTTATATCGTTCATTTTGTACACTCCTAGCCATTTTTCTTTCTGTAATAAGTTGTTGAAGTAGTTCCTTGAAGCATTGAATATTCAGATGTTCTTCATTATAAGGCATATGTATGGAACCATATTTAATATCGACATGCTTTAGTCATCTGTGTTCCCACTTCTGTAATAGACATAGGCATAACTGATTATCTTCATAAACTATTGTAACTTTCACAAATATTTTCAGTTTTCCAAGAAGATCTTCAGCCACATGGTATTTGTTGTAGCTGTTGTCTAAGCAATATATTATACTTCTGTTAAAAATAGTGAAACGTGTGTCGCATTGTAGCCCAACAAACAGTACTTCCAAAACCCTGGAGTACGTATCCTGTTGTAGATCTTCTGTCTTCTTCACATCCCCAGTCAGAATCAACATAGCAGAGAAGAGTAGTTGAATTTCCCTTTTTGTAACACAGCCAACATCAAATGTTCTTTTAATATATCAAAGAATTTGTTTCAAACCTTTCCAGTAGAATTGTGTTGCTTTATTTTGATGTCTACTAAAATAGATAACTTATACACATATGTTTGGTCTTGTAGCTGTCATTTCATGCATCAAACAACCTATGACTTATCTTAATGGTTTATTTTGAACCATGTCACCACAAGCATCTTCACTGGGTTTGACTTCCAGTGGTGTCTTACAGGAATTACAGTCTTTCTTGTTGAATCTTTTCTAGATAAACACTTTGACTAAGGAATATTTTGCCATTGGTCCTCTGTATATTCATTCAAAAAATGATATTGGTTCTTCAAGTTCTTGCATTCAGAATTTTACTTTTAACTTCTTCTTAATATTGAAGATTTTGCTTTTATGGTTCCCAGCAATTAAAATATTATCCAAGTTCAGTAGCACGTAAATGTTGTAATCATCACTGCTTTTAACATAGAGACATCTGTCAAACTACCGTATTTACTCGAATCTAAGCCGCACTTGAATCTAAGCCGCACCTGAAAAATGAGACTCGAAATCAAGGAAAAAAAATTTTCCCGAATCTAAGCCGCACCTGAAATTTGAGACTCGAAATTCAAGGGGAGAAAAAGTTTTAGGTCGCACCTACAAATCGAAACAAAGTTCGTCTAATTGTAATATGAGACACAATGTAGGTCGAATGAATGACGATACAGCTGCAGTAGTTTGGTTCGAGTCGTAAGCTTAGCAGTTACGGTTTACCAGGTAGCCATTGCTACGCGTCACGCGCTCCGGCCGTATTTATACGGATATCCTTCCTTTTTCACGTGCTTCGTCTGGTTTGAATTGATTGCTTATTTTTCTTTGATCTGATAAGTGCCGTTCTCTTTGTTATAGGTGTTTACGTCACTCTAAGCTGAAAATGCATTACTGTACTGTGTCATGCATTGTTTGTCGCATTCTGATAGTGCGTGTTTACGGCCTGTCGCCGCTCGCGGCGTGGCTTGCTTTTGTGCGCGCTACCGCCGCTTACAAATAAAAAATAGAGAGGAATCGTTTCATTAGCGAAACATTTGTTGTTACTTACACTACTGCTTTCTTTGATAATGATCAACAAGAACCAAATAATAGACTGCGTATGATAGATGATGTTCTGAACGAAATTTTAGCGAAAATTTTTGTCTGTTTGAAAATCTTTGCAGGTGCCTCTTTAGTTCATTACATTCTGCACAGAAATTAGTCATCTTAGATTTAAAAATCTAGTCAGTTGCCGTGCTTCATTTCTGACTGTATCACTATCAGGCATAAGAATAATATGAATATAAACATGACATGATATGTATATTCTTCCGCGTTTGCTGTTGTCTCACTCTAGTTTCGTAGTTTATTAGGCAGACAGGATTTAAATGAGATAGTAGCAAACACGAAACAATACATGGCAAAATGTTTATATTCGTATTAATCTTATGGCGAAGAGAATACTACATGTGATTCACAATTCATAAAAGCTCCTATTAGCAACCATCTCTTCTCACAGGTAGGAAAACATTCAGAACGTAGAGTTGGCCATATGGACAAACTTCCCAAACAGTCTTGCCAGTCGGATTTTCGTAGTACATTGAAATGCTGCTACATTCGAAGATCAACAATACAGAATTTGTATTTACTTCGTTGGATAATGTACCAAAATGCAGTGGTCAAAACTCTGGGCGGAGGAAAAAGGCTCGTCTTCCACTTTTTTTTTTTTTTTTTTTTTTTTTTTTAATTTCTTTACTGACGCAGAGATTTTGGTGCCAGTATTTATCTTTGTGCCTACAAAGCATGCCTGTGTGGCGTTACATATATTCGACGGCAGAAGTTAGTTGTGGCGGCACCCACCAACATTTTTCAGAACTCCCGCTTGCTTTGCACTCGATTCTAAGCCGCAGGCGGTTTTTTGTATTACAAAAACCAGAAAAAAAGTGCGGCTTAGACTCGAGTAAATACGGTAAGATTGTTGAAACTTGATTTCTTCCATAAAATTGACAAATGTAGAGTTCCAGGTTTGTGGTGCCTGCTTCAGTCCATATAAAGTTTTATGAGTTTTCATACAAGTCCGTCCTTACTCTTTACACCTTGAGGAACTTTCATATAAATTTCACCAGTCAGTTCTCCGTGCAAGAACACATTTTGTACATCCATTTGTTCCATAAACAAATCATTCAGAAAAGCTCTCAATGATGTGAGTTAAGGGACTGGAGCATTGTCTCCTCATAGTCATATCATTTTACCTGAGCACAACCTTTAATAATGAAATACGCCTTATACCTTACAGTATTCCTGGATGCATATCTCTTTACTTTGAACACCACCTACTGTCAATGACTCTTTTATTTGGTGGAGGTGGTGCCCAAGTCCCAGGTCTGTTAGATGACAGAGAGTCCAATTCTTTGTTTATTGCTTTTATCCATTCTTTTTCATCGTGCTGACCTTTCACATTTTCAAAATTCTCAGGTAAGCTTTCCACAAATGCTTTTGCATTTAAGGCTTACCCTGCACAACTGAAGACATGGGCTCTGCATTTCCTCAAAGTTATTTTCGCTCTGATGTCCTTGATATTTTGCCATGTTATCGTATGTTGTCCATTTGAACAGTCTCCTTCAAAATTCAATCACCACCACTTTCACCTCCACATAGAAACTTACCTTCTTCAAAAATTACATCTTTTCCAAATAAAATCTTGTGTAGTTTGGGACACCATAATCTGTAACAATTGGGTCAATATCAATTCACAAAACGTTTTAACAACTTGGTGTCATACTTAATTGTCAGTAGTTTCTTTGGAATGATCAATTATGCAAAACATCTAAACACAAGTAGTTCCTTCAAATTTGCCTTCCTTCCATATTGTAGCATTGCTGGAATATCTCCATCTAAAGCTGAAGTAGAACTACGATTAATGAGCAAAATAGCAGCTATTATTGCTTCTGACCAAAATACCTTCCAAGTTTGCATCCAAGAATCATTCGTCGAGCCTTTTCAATGATAGTATGATTTAGTCATTCTGGCATTCCATTTTGCTGAGGTATGTACCTTATGGTAAACTCAAACTACAATCCCTTTTCTTCAAAGAGTTTCATGATTTCATTTGAAATGTATTCATCACCATTGTCGTATTCAAATCTGCTGATTTTCACGTTAAAATGAGCATTAGCCATTCCAAAGTATACTTTAAAATAAATAACATTTCAGACTTTGACTGAAGAGTATAAGCTGCTATAAAGTGAGAATAAGCACCAATGAAAGTTGCTATACCCATGGTCTCCCCTAATAGTTGCCTGTCACATTTTTCTGGTCTTTCAGCAGATGTTTACAGTCTTCTTTTTGCATTTCAAAAACAATTACTTGCCATGTCTGTCATGCTATGCCCAGTTTTGAGGGAAAGCATTGGTTTTCTTTTCTCTTACAAGCAAAATCATTTTTAAAGCAGAATTCTATGTGCCCTTTCAATAGATCTGTCCCAGATTAGTCTAGTCCAATATTTGTTTTATTAGTACTTATTAACAGGGACACTAAAACTCAAAGAATAACCAGCACTCCAGCAGCAACTCAGTAGCACTGCATGCTTGGCAGTAGCAGTCAGTGCGGGCCAGGACAGAGCTGTCTTTGCAGGAGTACTGGTTATTCTTTGTGTTTTACTGCCCATGTCAATACATATTCATAAAATGAACATCTGGCTAGACTCCTCTGGGACCACTCTATTGAATGGGTACATAAAATTCCAATTTAAAAAACATTTTGTTCGTTCAGAAACAAACCGAAGCTGGGCGTTGCGTTGCATGAAGAACATGATGAACAGTAGTTGTTTGGACTGACTCCAGCTACACAGTGCAAAAACGAGCTTTTGCTGAAACACCAAAGAAAATACACCTGACAACTTTTTGGAGAGAGATGCTGTATAGTTTTTTCCATCAAAAGAAACAGGTGTTACAGAACCAAACACATCACAGTGTATCAGTTCAAGTGGTCGTTCGCCCAAAACATGAGACTGAATATGTGCTAAACATGTTTGCTTACCCTCTGTGCAGGTCAGGCATTTATTTACGGGTTCAGAAAACTTTATTTTGTCCCACCTCTCTTCTAGATAATGAAGTTCCTTCATATCTTTGAGATTCGGATGTTCTAAGCATTTACCTGAATCTTTTTGTGAGCTACAGCTATAACTTTATCAGTCTTTCAAATTGAACCCATAGAATTTTTTAAAACAATGCAGTAAACAGCCATTTCTAGTTTACACACTGATCATAAGTTATTTAGTAAACCTGACAGTAGAACAACATCTTTTACTTTCATTTTAAATTTCTCTTCACAAACAATGCTTTCAACGTCAACTTCTCCAATCTTTCTGCCAAACAAAAATGTATCTGTTTTGGCAAACTGTGTTCTTATTGGATTTTCCAATTCCTTCACATTCATCAGAGGAAAAGATTCATTAACTAAAAGTTCTGTTCACACGAGTCTAGAAACCACTCTTCTTTGCCATCTAGGAAACTTCCAGTAACAGCAGAGAGGAAAAAAAAAAACTCACTTCCATCTGTTTCTTGCACATTTCTCGCTACATTTGCAGAATTGTTACTTTTATGCTTTTGTGACACTTTCTACTTTGCTTTGTGTCCTAATGACACAGTTTTCCCACATCTGTAACCCTGATACATGGTTGTCACTTGATGTTTCCTTTGACCTTGCAGTCAAGACAAATGCTTACAATGAAGGCATTTCATTTAATGACCTTTTGTTACCTTAAAATTATTACATTCTGCTTCCTTGTCTAAGTGTCTACTCTTAACAAAACTCAGTTGTAATTGCTCTTGGCAAGGCTTCCAGAGCACTAACAACTACTTCATATTCTGGAGGCATTTTTAGTAGTGAATATTGGCACCCAATGCTTTCGAATCATGTATTGCGAGGGTGGTTTGAAAAGTTCTTGGAATCACCACGAGAGGTCAGCGCTAGCGAACGAGTTGTTCACGTGATATTCATTGGACTGTTGCCTGCAAACATGTGCCATGTCAGTGCTCTTGGAAGAGAGCTGTGACGGTGACGTGGCTCTGTTGTTGTTCCCGTGTAGTGATTTGCAAAGATGGAAAAAATCGAGATTCGAGCAGTTATTAAGTACTTTGTAAAGAAAGGTCTGAAAGCAAAGGACATTCATGCTGATATCCAGAATACACTGGGGGATTCTGCTGCTTCATATTCAACTGTTGCCAAATGGACAAATGAATTGAAATTCGGTCGGGAATGGTTAGATGATGATCCGCGCAGTGGTCGGCCAAGATGTGTCACTACTCCAGAAATCATTGCAAAAGTGCACAAAATGGTCATGGAGGATCGCTGATTGAAAGTGCATGAAATTGCTCACACTTGCCAGATGTCATCTGAAAGGGTATATCACATATTAACTGAAGAATTAGAAATGAAAAAATTATCTGCAAGATGGGTGTCGTGACAAGACATTGGTGCTGTCGCCATGGCAAAATTACATGAACTAAGGTATGAATTGTTGCCACACCCATCTTATTCACCTAATATGGCTCCGCCAGACTTCAATCTCTTCCCAAAATGGATAATTTTTCTTGGTGGACGAAGATTCACTTCAAACGAAGAGTTGATACCCTGAGTTGACAACTATTTTGTAGGCCTAGAAGAAACTAATTTTTGACATGGGATCAAGGCATTAGAACATCGTTGGACCAAGTGCATTGATCTACAGGGAGACTACATTGAAAAATAAAATAAGTTTCTGTGATGTAAGTACTTTTTTTCTATTCCGTTCCGAGAACTTTTCAAACCAACCTCGTAACTTATGAAACTTCAAAAAATATTTTCGAGAGTACAATCATTTGCATTAAACTTCATGGTCAACAGAGTCCTTCTTCATAAAAGTTGATTAGGCACTCAAAAGTTTGAGTTAGAGAGTTCCATTAAACACGCCAGTTTTGAAATTTTTTGGTTTATCTGTGACTTACATTTCTTACCATTTTTGATAAGTTCTCCCAGAAGAGCTTTCTTCTGTTCATGTTGTTCAGTGTTGTAATTCTGAGTAGACTGTTATCATTTGCGTGTAAGGATTTTCCACAAAACTCAATAATTCCAGCTCACTTATGTGTTTCAAATATAAATATCCAGTTGCTAAAGTTAGTGTTGTCAAATAGTGGTATCCTGTACTTCTCCATCTCCTGAGACATGACAGTCAATTTTGTATTGAATTGATTAATTAGTTTTTCCACCTTTATTTGTTGTACTGTAAAAAATGAAATACATGCTGAACCTGGCCACTGATAAGAATTACAAAACTATATCCATTGCATACATCACTTTTATGCAACAAAAATGATCAATTTTTGACAATTTAATGTAACTGGATTGATAAAAAAAAATCTACTCACCAAGCAGCAGTATGAGAACACACACACACACACACACACACACACACACAGGGTGGTCCATCTGAAGTTTCGGATGAGATTATCTTGAAAACTATACATCGGGTAAAAATAGTGGGTAAGACAAGTTTGTAAGCTCAAAGGGGGACATCAAATGATGATACATGTGACCCCCCCCCCCCCAGCCTCTGCCCCCTTGTGTGGGGCGTGGGGCAACTTTTAAATCTTAAATGGAAACCCCGATTTTTTATTGCAGATTTGGATTCTCCATAAAAAGTAATCAATTTTTGTCTGAAACATTTTTTTTATACCATTGACAAATGGTGCTGAAATCGAGAAAAATTAAAATTGGGGAAGAACTCCGATTTATTTAGAATGATCCAAGAAGGACGCATCAAATCGATACAAAATATGCACCAATTCTTTCATTATGCCAAATTAAGCTATTTTTTTTTTTACAATATGTATCCTACCCACCACAGTTTTTGATGGAGGTTGGCAGAATGGTATTAAAATCTCGTTAGAGAACTTTCACAATTGCATTACTCACCCGACTGTGGTGCTACCGTGCCCAAACTGCGAACTATGGGTCAGTATAAAGGTCGGTGCAATGCGATCAGATGTCACTTCACTTTCAGATTGTGAACCGTAAACATCAACCGACAAAAGTAAATTATTCTTCAGCGAAACATGGCTCACTATCCTCCTACAAAGATTGTTGATATGTTGTTAATTTTAGGTGAATACCATAACAATTACACTGCAGTTGCACAATTGTATGCAGATCGTTTCCCAAACAGACGACATCCAAGTGAAAACATTATTCGAAATTGCACCCAAAGAGCTCAAAATGGATACATGCTCCACCCACCTCAACATTGTGAATACACTGAAAATGACGCTCGTACCCTTACCGTTCTCGCGTGTGTTCAACTGGATCCCGAAATTAATAGTTGTGCGATTCAGAGACAAACTGGAATACTGAAATTAACTGTTTTGAGGATTTTGAAGGCACATAAATATCATGCATATCATATCACACTGACACAGGCATTAATGCCAAAAGATATGCAAATATGCATGCATTTCTGCCAATGGGCCTTGGAAATGATAAGAGGTGACTGTGTGTTTTTATATATGTTATGTTCACTGATGAATCCACATTCAAAAACAAAGGCGAATTAAACTGTCATGATTGTCGTTATTGATCCCCAGTCAATCGACACTGGCACAGACCTGTTGACAATCAACACAAATGGTCGTTAATGGTCTGTTGTGGAATTTTAAACGGTTACTTTTTTTTGACTGAAATGTTACTGGGGAATCTTATTTACAACTTCTCCACGATGATTTGTAGGAGCTAATGGAAGATCTTGATTAGGCAACGAATGGGGTTCCAACATGATGGAGCAGCTCCCCATTATGCTGAAAATGTGTGGAACATTTTAAATGGATGGTACCATGGTCAATGGATAGGGCACGGCAGACCAATTCAGTGGCCTCCATGTTCACGAGACCTAACATCCCCTGATTTTTTTCTTGTGGGGTTATTTAAAAAATATTGTTTATGAAAGACAGCCCACAACCCAAAACGATATGGAGCAATGCATTCGGAGAGCGTGTGCATTCGTACCATGGGATGTGCTGCTCAAAACTGTGGACAACTTTCGCAAACGATTGACTTTATGCATTGAAGCAAATGGGGATAATTTTGAACAATTTCTTCATGGCTAATTTCATTAATTAAGCACCCCAAATTGTGAGAGGCAAGGGGATTCACACTAATGAAGCACCCCAACATGTGAGAGCAAAGGGACTCTCACTAATGAAGTAAGGATATTCCCATAATACTTCCTCCACTCTTCCATAAGAATGAAGGCAATTGGAATTCTTCCTATTTTGTTACAAACACAGGAATTTCAGAGTTATCCACACTTCACTACATCTCCCACCTTCAATTTAGTGATCAGTGTGTCTACATCTATTATCCCCATTTCATTCCTATTTTCCTTGTTCTTTGACATTAACCATATATTGTATGCTCTCTTCCTTTCCTGTAGAAATTTCTCAATGTTCTCTTTCAATCACTCGTTCCTATTTTGAATTTCTGAGTTGCCTTAAATACTCCTAAAGCTTCCTTAATTGCATTCTGTACAATCTAGCAGTACATTGATATTTATTGTTCTCAGAAGAATTTATTACATTAATCAGGTCGAAATTCAGCCCAAACCTATACAGGAATAATGTTGATTCATTCGTTTCACTTTGCATACCTCATCATCATTGTATTCTCCCATATTTATAAAAGATTTCACTATTGGGAAAAATATTTTAGTTTTCAGAAGGCAATGGTAGTACCCCGTTCTGCACCTTCATACACTCTCAAGTTGTGAAATTGCAAACAGGATCTAGTCAGATATGATACTTCCTGGCAGATTAAAACTGTGTGCCCGACCGAGACTCGAACTCGGGACCTTTGCCTTTCGCGGGCAAGTGCTCTACCATCTGAGCTACCGAAGCACGACTGACGCCCGGTACTCACAGCTTTACTTCTGCCAGTATCTCGTCTCCTACCTTCCAAACTTTACAGAAGCTCTTCTGCGGACCTTGCAGAACTAGCACTCCTGAAAGAAAGGATATAGCGGAGACATGGCTTAGCCACAGCGCACACTCCGCTGCAGAGTGAAAATCTCATTCAGGATCTAGTCAGTTACAGGTTTTCTTTGGAGCACAGCTTGTGACTGTGTAAAATTATGTATATCTTAATGCTTAAAATAATCATTTTGAATCCTTAGTGAGTACTGCTGAAATACGTCAATAAGTCGTTCACCAATATCAGTTCCATCACCTTCTCCATATCGTCCCACAACTACATCCACCAGTCTGTACCCAACATGACCATTAAAACTGCCTATGAATTCTCTCTTTCTTGCTGTTTATACCCTCCAACACTTTCATCATTCTCATCTTTGGCAATAACGCCATCCTCATTTGATGGAGCGTACACTCCAGTTACAACCAGTTGCTACTCTTTTACTTAAGCTACTTTCACTAAGCTCTACTTTCACAATCTATAGCATCCCCATCCTTAATGGTATTAACATATAGAAACCCCATCCTTCACTCACTTGCCTTTATTGACACCACTGTTTAAATGAATATAGCTGTCCAATTGTCTGCTTCCTTTCTCCTTCTGTGTAATCTCATTAAATGCCTCTGTGTCTATCATAAATTGCCTTACTTCATTCATAACCAGCATATTTTTGTTTGCAGGCCTTTTATATATCCCAAGTACCAAAATTGATAAATTGTTTTTGTTTGTGGTGTCACCTCCAGCTATTTCTGATTAGCCCTCTGAGGCATTTTATGGTTTTTCCATACAAATAATTTATTTATTTAACATGATCAAATTAGGGCCTTCAGGCACTCTTTTGCATTGCACGTCAGTGGAGAAGCATCAATGGACATACTGCATTGGTCTAAAAGGACTAACTTGAAAGGTAAGTATGTAATTTTGTTTGCATTTTGGTGATTGTTGAAGCTGTGCAACAGGCAAACTGGAAAAATGAGCAGATCAGGTTCTCATGCACTTTGTGTGCAAAGTTGATAATGCTTCCAACACCCATAATTTTGTATGACTGCATAATGTTAAACTGTATGCACAACAGCTCGTGCAACAGACCACTGACAACTACGTAGTGCCATGCTAGATTGCAGTGGTGATTGAACATCATGATTGGAGCCATTTGTCCTGAGAAGTTGCCTGGTTCAGTGTAATGAAAAGTTCTGGATAGAAACTGAATAATGGAAAGTCCAGAATAGAATAATGACAATATTATGAAAAGGATAGATTGCTGCTCACTGTATATGGGAAATGTTAAGTAGCAGGCAGGCATAACAAAGAGACTGCTAAAGAAGTAAGCTTTCAGCCAGATGGCCTTCTGAAGTAGACAGCTCGTGCACACACGCACACACACACACACACACACATACACACACACGACCACTGTCTCTTTTCACTGGGGACTCAGCAGCCAAAGACTGTGTGTGTGTGTGTGTGTGTGTGTGTGTGTGTGTGTGTGTGTACTTCAAAAGCTTATTTGCCTAGCACTATTTCTGTTGTGCCCCTCTGTGACTCACCATCTCCTCTGTATGGTGAGTAGCAATCTAACCTTTTCATAATATTATCATTATTTCATCCTGGATTTTCCATTGTTTGATTCAGCTTAATGGCTTTTCTCCCACCCCATAACACAATAGTGTTTTCCTTGGTTACTATTTTCTAACGCATTACTTTACTCAGAGTCTGTCTGTTT
The DNA here is from genome assembly GCF_023898315.1 of Schistocerca nitens. Lineage (NCBI taxonomy): Eukaryota > Metazoa > Arthropoda > Insecta > Orthoptera > Acrididae > Schistocerca > Schistocerca nitens. The sequence goes on along the minus strand of NC_064617.1, from coordinate 921,504,448 downwards.
CTTTCTCTTCTTTCGTGTTGCACATGTCACCTTGCAAACGGCACCACACACTCCAACTTATGAGCCACCCCGCATCAACAATTTCGTCTTATTGGTACTGCATCTCATGTCCTACATTACTTCTGCTGAGATCATTAATCCTCGACCTTCTGATTGATCACTCTACCTGCATCACTATTGCATATTTTTGCATGTTATTTTCTGTATTTTCCTGTACCACACCAACTTGCACCTCATGCTACCAACCCCCTCCCTATCCCCTATTTCTCCTTGTTCTAGTTCGCAAATGCTAACCTGACCTAATCTTGTCACTTCTGATGCCCCCTTCTTCATACACATCCACCCACCGACCTGCAGGACACATTATAGTCATTTTATTTATTTCTGTCATTGATCTCATGATCTCATTGTGTTTTCACATTGATTTCAGTTAGTCTGGCCTTGGTGCCCAGAGGCAGTGGCCATTGTGTGTGTGTGTGTGTGTGTGTGTGTGTGTGTGTGTGTGTGTGTGTGTGCTTGTGTTTGTGTAGAAGGCCTTTTGGCTGAAAGTCTACTTTTTTAGCAGTCTTTTTGTTATGCCTGTTTGCGACTCAGCATCTCCACTATATCGTGAATACCAATCTATCATTTTTTAAATGTTGGGTATAAATCGGGATAGACAAGTTTACCAAGCTAAACATCATAGATCTGAATCTTTTAATAACAAACATGGCCCATGGAACATGGGAAACATGTTACAAGTAGAAGACATCATCACAGAGCCTTTGTAACCTGTAAAAAATAATGAGAGAGGTATGGTACAAAATACTACAGAACTTCTGAACAGGCACATAAAATATGACACAAACAGTTGTAAATCATGCATTAGCATTGCTGTTCACTTTGGGCATATTCCTTAATGATTTGTCGGCATGCCTAAGCTAATGATAATTCATACACCTACACAAAATTCTTCACAGTGTAGCTTTCTGCCTTTTGTCATTGTGTGTCAGTTCATGGTTGAGAATATGTACTCCTATTGTTGAAATAATGTTTTCATGTTCTATAGATATTCGTATGAGTTTTTAATATCCCAATACTCATATTGATAAAAACTACAACACAGTATATGTAAGTGTTCCTAAGTATGTATTTAGTCATGTAGATTAGGCCGAAGCATAAAATGTTTATCTAATTTTAAATTAATGAAACTTGAATTCTCTTATTTTGGATCTAGAGAGGAAAGCGAACTGAGCAAAACTTTGAAAATTCAGAAGAAACTAGGTGGAAGTCGTGGATTCTCAACGCACTATTGGCAGAGTGATGTGGTGGGGTGATTAAGACCATGGACTCGCATACATGAGAGGCTGATTCCAAATCTCAGTCCAGCGATCCTAATTTATGTTTTCCTTGGTTTTCTTAAATCGAATAACGTGAATACTGGGACAGTTTCTCTAAAAGGGTGTAACTGATTCCTTTCCCCATCATCTGTACGTGTACCTGTGGTCTGTCTCTAATGACAGTGTTGCTAATTGGAAGTTTATTATTAAACACCATCACAGATATATTAGAATAAAGATTAAGTGGTCTTTCAAGTTGAGTGAGCTAAGAAGATTCTGTTACAAGAAGCTGTTATGAATCTGAGGGGGCTACAAATAAGGTTAAGGTGGTGATTTGGGGAAAAACGAAAAAGCGGAAAAGTGATTAAAGAAGAGAGAAAACTTAAGAAGAGAGTTACAATGGGATTACTAAATACTGAGTGGTGGAATCAAGCTTTGAGATGTGGAAGGAGGGCAAAGAGAGCAGAAGGATAAAGATTAAACAACATAAAAACTAATACTTAAACTGAGAACATGAGACTTGTCAACCAAAATTAACCATTTATTCATTCCACAGAAGAACATTCATTCATTCTCCAGAAGAGCAAACACTGGTTTGTAGAACAGTGAAACCTATTGTAGAAAATACCATCGTACATTTATATTCTGATTGAAATCTTACAGGTGATGGAATCGTGTGAAGCTGAATAGTATTTGGCCAAGAGTCGTACTGTAATACAAGAGCTTTCACTACTAGTCGTATCGCAGAAAGAATGGTTCATGGAGAAAGAGGGGAGGCAGATAATGTACAGAGGCTGCAGAAGGTAAACGAGTTTCTCTAAATGGAGGGGCTTTTAAAACCCAACAGAGAGCAAGAAGCATCAGAAATAGTTAGGTTATTTTATTGAATTGCTGTGTGGGGTAATGTACTCAAGCTGAGTGCACATTATTTGAGGCGTGGCTTGAGAATTTCAGAGGGTTGTCAGTGTGCGTCGATGGACCAAAAAGTACTTGGCCTGATAGTGAAAATGAAAATTTATGCTTCAAAATCATTTTACATTGAATCACAAAAGAAACTGGTATAGGCATGCATGTTCAAATACAGAGATACATAAACATGCAGAATACAGCGCTTTAGTGGACAATGCCTATATAAGACAATAAGTGTCTGGTGCAGTTGTTAGATCGGTTACTGCTGCCACAATGGCAGATGCTGTTATAGTCAGCGCACAAGCGATGAGACACAGCATCTCTGTAGTAGCGATGAAGTGGGGATTTTCCCGTACGACCATTTCACAAGTGTACCGTGAATATCAGGAATACGGTAAAACATCAAATCTCCGACATTGCTGCGGCTGGAAAAAGATCCTGGAAAAATGGGACTAACGACAAACGAAGAGAATCATCCAGTGTGACAGAAGTGCCATCTTTCCACAAATTGCTGCAGATTTTAATGCTGGGTCATCAGCAAATGTCAGCATGCGAAACATTTCATGAAACATCATTGATACGGGCTTTTGGAGCTGAAGATCTAGTCATGTACCCTTGATGACTGCAAGACCAAAGCTTTATGCATCACCTGGGCCTGTGTCAACACCAACATTGGACTGTTTATAACTGGAAACATGTTGCCTCATCGGACGAGCCTTGTTTAAAATTGTATCAAGTGGATGGACATGTATGGGTATGGAGACAACCTCTTGAAACCATGGACCCTGCATGTCAGCAGAGGACTGTTCAAGCTGGTGGAGGCTCTATAATGGCGTGAGCCATGAACAGTTGGAATGATATGGCTCCCCTGATATGTGTAGTATGACTCTGACAGGTGGCATGTATGTAAGCATCCTGTCTGATCACCTGCATCCATTCATGTCCATTGTGCATTCCGACAGACTTTGGCAATTCCAGCAGGACCATGCGACACCCCCACATGTCAGAATTGCTACAGAGTGGCTCCAGAAACACTCTTCTGGGTTTAAACACTTCCATTTGCCATCTGGCTCCCTAGACATGAACATTATGGAGCATATCTCTGATGCCTTGCAACATGCTGTTCAGAAGAGATCTCCACCCCCTTGTACTCTTATGGACTGCCCTGCAGCATTCATGGTTTCAATTTCCGTCAGCAGTACTTCAGACATTAGTCGAGTCCATACCACGTTGTGTTGTGGCCCTTCTGTATGCTCACAGTGGCACTACATGATATTAGGCATGTTAATCAGTTTCTTTGTCTCTTCAGTGTATATGTCATCATAATATCCCTTCTGTATACCCATTGCGAAGACACTGTTGTGGGCAGTCGCAGTGTTGTGATGAATTATGACTTTTTTCCTTCTGCTAAAAACAGGTCTTTTTCTCAAATTTTTGCATTCAGATTTGTTAAAAGGGTATAACAATATTCCGCAGTTCAATTTTCCTCTTCCTAAAGACACTTCTGTGGGTATCATGAATTGAAGCTCTGATTTTCTACGCTAAGCACTTTAAGGCCATGAAGTCAGTGATGGAGAACTTTTCTTCTGATCCTGCAGTGTCTGTGAGTGAATACTTGTTAGCACTCAACAGTTCTGAAGTGCTCAGTTCAGTTTCATACATCACAATTCTCTTCAGATGGCTGCCTGATAGTATCAAGAGACTGGAGACTTCGATAATGCCTCTCCAAGAGGCTGTGGGAATAATGGAAGATCCAGATTGGAAAATCAGTGTTGTACCAGGTGAAGTGAGTAGTGTAGTTTCCAGTAAACTGCAGGCTGTACTGAATAAGTACCCTGGATACTCAAATCATGTTACTTTCTGTTGCTTATTTCAAGGTGAAACTGTAGAACCCCATGAGTCTATAGTTCCTGTCACAATACCTCCACATAAAAATGCGCCATTGACTTCTTGTGAAGTTGAGTGATACTTCTCTATTTACAAAAGCATATTGTCAGACAAAAAACTGTGCATGGCAACAAAGAATTCAGAAAAGAATAGTATAATGAGTTGTGCAACCCATTCCAGTGTGACTTAAATACTTGAACAGGAAACACTTATACTTCAGTATTTTGTAGCAGAAGTGCACTGATTAAGAATTAACATAGACATTTTATTAGCCTACTGTGAACTTCTGTTTTATAGTAAAAAAAAATATAAAAAGTAAAACCTTGGATTTTACGTATAATTGCTTCACTGCATATTTCACAAACTTTGGTTAACATATTTATGCATGTATTATTAATTTGATATTACAGGAAATCTGGGTCCTAAGGAAGACTCTTTTCTTCTGCACCAGCTCTTTTTTCTCAAATATTTGCATCCAGATTCGTTAGGAGGTTAGCATAATGTTTCCCAGTTATTTTTCTCTTTTGAAAGTGGTAATTGATAAGTTCCTTTCACATCCCAAAACACTTGTGCGATGACCTTTCACAGTGATGGCATTGTCTTCATCTTCTTTGGAGCGGAAGAAGTTGCCTCTGACCTTTGTTTCCATTCTTCTTTTGATTATAGTGTTTGATGGTCAATCCAAGTTTCATCCATTGTCAAATATTAATGCAGAAAAACGCTGCTTTTTTTTTTTTTTTTTTTTTTTACAAAAACATGCCAAGCATTGTTCGGAAATAGTCATGAGTTGATATGCCTCCAGTCTTGCACAATTCTTTCTTATGTGCAATTCTTCGTGTGAAATGTAATGGATGCATTCTTTTGAAATCCCAACAATTTTAGCAGTTTCACACACAGTTGTACTCCAATCCACCAAGATCATATCATGGAATTTTTCAACCATTTCTTTTGCAACTGCACTTTTCAAACTCTTTCATGGTCTTTTTTAAATTCAGCTACCCATTTTATCACAGTGTAAATTGAAGGAGGAGAGTCATATCATACATGTTTGTGAACCTTGAAGGAATTTAGGAAGTTTTGTTTGTAGCTTGATTGCTTGTATGTGAACAGTAATACAATTCACTACAAATTGTTTCTGTATGTAAAGTGAAATAAGACATGTGAAATGTCAGGTTGGTGAACACACGTCCCTTCAGTGTAGGACATACCGTTACAACAATGGGGAACAGTAAAATAGCAACCAGGATGGCGAAGTACAGGGATCTTTGACAGAGATAATAAATTGTGATCCATTCATGTTCTAATAATGTGAATTTCATTTAAGTGAAACTATAAACATAACTGCGAAGAAGTTATTTGTATTTTATGATCCACTTAATTTGTATATGTAGGTAAGGAGCTCAGTTATTGTAGTTAAGATAGAGTTGTAATTCACCAAGTCTAAAGCGTCGGTAAGCCACACGTACCTCTTGGACAGTGCTAAATGGCAAACACTTTTGTGGACAGTGCTAAATGGCAAGCACTTTTGGGCTATTCAGCGCCTAATGTGTGTTCTTCAGTGGCTACCATTAGGTACTAAGGCATAATATCTGGAGAAAGATAGGATCATGGTGTAACATGAATTCTGTTTTTCAGGAATACTGGTACTGTGTGACACGACAAACATTGAATAACTTAGCTTTACGTTGCCAGCATTTGCAAAAGCTGGATCTGTCATGGTGTGGAGGTACTAAGACTATTAAGTCAGCAGATTTTGTTCAGTAAGTAATCACATTTTTAGGTTTTTTAATCTTCTGATTTCTTAACCATTTAAGCTAATCTCTTACTAGAATTCATACCTTGCAGATACAGTGATTTAACATAATATTTTTAAAATGAGTGCTATGAGGGATTAATTTGTGCAGGACCAGGATGTAATCAACGTAGAAGTAAATGCCAGTCTGGTGTTAAGAAGGTCATTCACAACTTTCATTGGGAATTACATTGTTTAGTGTTCTGAATATTACTTACAGAGTCTTCGTGAAGTACTTATATAACTTACATAAAATAATTAAAGATGAAGTTTGATAATTTTTTTATTATTTATTTCAGGTTTATTAGTAATTGTGGCAGCCAGCTGACACATATACGTTTACATTCTTGTAAATTCATTGATGATGAAGCTCTCTCCAAAATAGCTTTTACGTGCACTAGACTGAAAGGTTTGTGTTCTGTGTTATATTCATAATATTCTTTCCCCATTGAATGTATTGTTTTAATCTGTGTTTGCCATCTCTGACCTACAGAAGAATGGATAGTTTACATTTGTAAAACATTCAATGAATATTATTTTCCCATAAATCTACATCCAGAAGACTTAATGTAAATATATTTTGAGATGCATTACATCATTGATAAATTCTGCAAAGCTTTATTAAAGATGAATATCAGATATAAAATTATATATTATTGTTATTTTTAAGCTATTTTGAATGTCTGTCTTTACAGAATTGGGCCTTCGCAATTGTACTTCAGTTTTGGATTCAGGGTTTAGGAAAGTGCCAAACCTGAAACACTTGGAGTACTTGGATCTGTACAGAACATTAATTGAACTGGAACCATTACAAAATATCCTTAAGGCATTGAAGTACTTGAAGCACTTGAACATTGGTAAAGTATGATGATATTTGCTTGAAAGTTGAAATAACTTTGGTTTCCAGCTGAATAATCTCAAAAATGTAGAATATTCAGATTTATTTCTTTGCCTTTGTTTTTAATTGTCAATTATTCCCACCTATTAGGAAGTACACTAATTATAAGCAAGAAATGCAAGGAAACAGTAAGGAATTAAAAGACATTTGGTTTATACACTTGGAACCTTATTTAGTAATGCCAGTAAAAGATTGTGGGAGTGACAAGTCGATAGTCGACAAGACACTGAGAGATTCTCTTTACTAGCGGGGTTTTTTTGGAGGACACAACCAGTGTTCGTTTCCCGCGTTAACGTATGTATCTATTGTGTTTGTGCGGTACAATAAAAGTGGTTGTTCACAGTATAAATTCCACACAAGTGTTTTCCTTTATGTAGTGAAATTATTCCTACATAAGTGGTGACCCCGTAACTAAACAGTGTGACAGTAGGCAAGTTTCTTTAGATGTTTTCCGCGACATCAACGGCGTCATCCAAAATATCAAGAAGGAGCTCGACACGATGCAGCAAAACCCTCAGTTCACAGTGCCACGGACCCCTACATCTCAAACCGACTTCGCCCACGACGTTACGTTTCCAACCACGCCGCGTGTGCCGGCGGGTCCCGCGCCGCCGCCGCAGGATATTGCCACTCACAACCAGCGCGTAGGACACTACGATATCAGACCAAAAGTGCACCCATTTTCATCACCCGCGTCGGTACCGCTCCCACGAGTTTCGCACTTTCCGTTTGCCAGTGATCGTGGCCCACCCGCGTCACGGTTACAAATTTGGCCCCCACCTTTCGTTCCCGAGTGTCCGGAAATTTGGTTCACTATTATGGAGAACATTTTCGTGCAGCAACAAATAGTCGACGATTTTGAACAGTTCATGCTAGTGATATGCAACCTGGACCAACGTGCGTCGTCAGTGGTATCGGATATAATTATGCGACCCCCACCACAACAAGCCTACGCCACTCTCCAAGACGGCTTTAATTTCGCGTTGCACAAAACCTGTGGACCAGCGGATAACACAGCTCCTGTACCACGAGAAACGCGGTGACAGGTCGCCTTCAGACTTTTACCGGCATTTATGTGCTATGGTGGACCCTTCCGTGTTCTCAGACACATTACTTTTGCACATATGGCAACAGCAGTTACCTCCGCAGGTTGGTTTAACCTTAATTGCTTACGAGGGCCGGCCATTAAGCGAGTTGCTGCAAGTAGCCGATAGAGCGCACTCCCTGTTAGACTCGCGCGCCACAGTGGCCGCCGCTGCAACCACCTCGACCAACGACACCAGCCGAGCACGGCCGGAGCCGGTCGACGCGGCACCTCCAGCTTGTGCTGCCATGAGCGCAGGACGCGACCGAAGATTTCCGATCTCTCCGCGCTGCCATTGATCAGCTGACCGCCCAGCTGCAGCGGCTAGAGCCACGCGACGTTGCGGCGGCTGACACACACACACGCGTCGTCGCCAGCCGACGCGACCGCCGCGTCACGCAAACAACGGCACCAGTTATTGCTGGTTCCACCAGCGCTTCGGCGCGCAAGCTACGAAGTGTAAGGCGCCGTGCTCACACCCAAACGCATCCCACGGCCTGCTTTAGGCGCAGCCGACCGTGACAACAAGCAACTGCGCCTAAACTCACAGACGCATGGAAGGAGAACACCCCCATTTCAGCACGAGCCTACGTTATGCGGATCGACTTCTCCCACAGCTGTAAGGTACGCTGCTTCACAAAGACTTTCCATTCCTGATCGCTCTACAGGATGGATGTTCTTGGTTGACACCGGCTCAGATGTCAGCACTCTGCCTGTAAATTTCTTCCCTTCAGACAAACGCACTGAAGAGACCACTTTGAAAGCAGTCAACGATTCAGTCATCCACACGTATGGACAGAAAACACTGCCAGTGGACATTGGGCTATCAGAAAAATGCAACTGGACCTTTGTTATGGCCGATATCGACCAACCTATACTAGGTGCTGATTTCCTGGCAAAACATGCATTGTCCGTGGATTTACACAAGTCACAACTCGTGCATTCTGCCAACGGATTTGTTATTCCGGGAATACAAGGACGTCCGACCTCTCATGCATGCCAAAGGGTAGATAACCTCAGTGCACCCACCTGGGAGGACACCATAGCAATGAAGCAATCTAACCGCAGATGATTCAAACGACATCAAAACAGCTGACGACACAACAACAGGCTCCTGCTGTTTCAACCACAAAGGCGGCACCCAAACCTCAACAGGGAACAAGAAAGAGCAGGGCGAAGCATGAGACGGTGCACCACATCCGTACAACTCCAGGCCCGCCAGTCTCCTCACGTGTCCGCAGGCTTGCACCTGATCGCTTGCGGGAAACCAAGGCCATTTTCAACGAGGTGCTACAGGAAGGAACTATACAGCCATCCAACAGTCCGTGGTCCTCTCCTCTGCATCTCGCCCGTAAAAAGAATGGGTCATGGCACCCGTGCGGTGATTATCGAGCTTTGAACGCCCGAACTGTTCCAGACAGATACCCTGTGCCACATATGCAGGATTTCACCCATTCACTGGCTGGTGCAACCATATTCAGTGTTTTGGATTGCCGTAAGGCTTATAATCAGATCCCAATGGCAGAGCAGGACATACCAAAGACTGCACTGACAACCCCATTCGGGCTGTTTGAATTTTTGGTGATGCCATTTGGGCTGAAAAATGCTGCCCAGACATGGCAACAGCTCCTAGACAGCGTGCTAAGAGGACTACCATATTGTTTCGCCTATTTAGACAATATTTTGGTGTTTTCGGGGAATGTTTCTGACCATCAGAAACACGTAAGCGAGGTGCAAAGCAGGCTTAGTTCTTATGGAATAACACTTAACAAGGACAAGTGCGTGTTTGGGGAACCCGTGGTAACCTTCCTGGGTTATAAAGTGTCAGCTCAGGGCATTTTCCCACTGCCAGAGAAGCTGGAGTTGTTGCGTACCCTACCACGGCCTCAAACCTACCACGATCTCCGACTATTCCTAGGGATGATAAATTTCTATCGTCGCCCCCTCCCCGGAACAGCAGCAATCCAGACGCCACTGAACAATGCCTTGGCCGGACACGACAAAATTGGCAAGCGCCCACTCCCATGGACACCCGAGATGGACTCTGCTTTCAAGGCACTGCAAAACAGCCTTCACAACGCAGTGGGGCTTGCACACCCTGCACTAGGAGCTCAGCTAGCCCTAGTAGTGGATGCAAGCCAAGTTGCAATCGGGGCAGCACTGCACCAGAGAGTGAAGGGTCATTGGCAGCCACTAAGTTTTTTCTCACAAAAACTACAGATGAGTCAAACTCGTTGGGGTGCATATGATAGGGAACTCCTCGCAATGTATGAAAGTGTCAGGCACTTCCGCCCCTTCGTTGAGGGCAGGCAATTCACCGTATACACTGACCACAAACGTCTCGTGGCAGCTTTCTACAAAGTCAGCGATTCATGTTCCCCCCGCCAGGCCCGCCATATAGAGTTTATATGCCAGTTTTCGACAGACGTGCGTCACATCCATGGTGCCAACAACATTGTGGCAGACTATTTCTCACGTATTAATGGGATAAGTCCAATGTTGGATTATTCCGAATTGGCAAGGGCTCAGGCTTCAGATGCGCAGCTGCAGTCCTTGTTGGTGGACCCGTCCACTGGCCTACGTTTACAACTTGTGGACGTCCCCTGCAGCCCATGTAAGGTATGGTGCGACACCTCCACGGTTAGACCACGCCCATACATCCCCCCTCCCCCCCCCCCCCCCCAGTTCCGACGAAAGGTATTCGACAGCATTCACAACCTGGCACACCTGGGAACCAATGCCTCAGTGAAATTAGTGACTGACCGTTTTGTGTGGACTTCAATCAAGAAAGATACACGGGAGTGGGCCCGCAGCTGCTATCAGTATCAACGTAACAAAGTGGGATGCCACGTTCACGCTCCAGTAGGACAATTCCCAAACCCAACGGCACGTTTTGGGCATGTACACATTAACTTGGTTGGACCCCTCCCCCCTTCAGAAGGTTACAGGTACTTGTTTACGGCAGTGGATTGTTGCACACGGTGGGCAGAGGCTACATCCATCAGGGACATTTCTGCAGAGACCACTGCACGGGCATTCTTGGAAACTTGGGTGGCTCGTTTTGGGTGCCCATTTTTCGTTACCACCGACGAAGGACCCAAGTTCGAGTCGACACTGTTCCAACAACTGTCAAAACTCTGCGGCTTCCAACGAAACCGTACTACTAGCTACCACCCGGCCAGTAACGGTTTGGTGGAAAGGTGGCACCGAACCTTAAAGGCTGCCCTGATGTGCCACGAGGACTCATGGACTCAAGCGTTGCCATTGGTTTTGTTGGGGTTACGGACCGCATTAAAAACAGACATCAATTGTTCCTCGGCAGAGTTGGTATATGGAGAACCACTCCGTGTTCCAGCAGAATTCCTTGCACCAGTTCCTCTCCCAGATGACACACAACTACCCCACCTCTTGCAACAAATGAAGAAGCAGGCAGAGACGCTACATGCAGCCCTGACGTCTCAGCACGGCACGCATCCAGTGTTCATACACAAGTCCCTCGACACTTGTTCCCACGTCATGCTCCGCACAGACCTGGTACGTCATTCGTTACAGTCACCGTACACTGAACCATACCAAGTGCTAGGACGGGACGCACACACAATGGATATCCTCCTCCAGGGAAAGTCGACCAAGGTTTCCATTGAGCAAGTAAAACCCGCTTGGACAATGACAGCACCGACTACAGTCTCACAGATGACTTCAGACACAACTTGCAACGAACCCACACCTTCCGCAGAACCAGGCAGCTGTGACCCACAGGAGCCCCACACCAGGGGACCTAATGCAGCAACGGAATCATCAAGCAGCACCCATACCCGCACTCGGGCAGGCCGAGAGGTGAAGTTTAAGTACCCCACCATACCGGGTGCACCGCACTTCAGGGGGGGGGGGGGGGGCTGTGTGGGAGTGACAAGTCGATAGTCAGCAAGACACTGAGAGATTCTCTTTACGAGCGGGGTTTTTTGGAGGACACAACCAGTGTTTGTTTCCCGCGTTAACATATGTATCTATTGTGTTTTTGCGGTACAATAAAGGTGGTTGTTCACAGTATAAATTCCACACAAGTGTTTTCCTTTATGTAGTGAAATTACTCCTACAAGATATTTGCATTTAGTGCACTATTTTTGTTTAAATTTAACAGCAGTCGTTTATAGAAATGAGTCTAATCACCAGTCAGCCTGATCTTATATCTAGTACCGTATTTACTTGAATCCAAGCCGCACCTGAAAAATGAGACTCGAAATAAAGGAAAAAAAAAAAATTTCCTGAACCTGAAATTTGAGACTCGAAATTCAAGGGGGGAGAAAAGTTTTAGGCCGCACCTCCAAATCAAAACAAAGTTGGTCCATTGTAATATGAGACACAATTTAGGTCGAATGAATGACGATACAGCTACAGCAGTTTGGTTCGAGTCGTAAGCTTAGCAGTTAAGCTTTACCAGGTAGCCATTGCTATGCGTCAGGCGCTCCGTCCGTATTTATACGGGTAACCTTCCTTTTTCACGTGCTTCGTCTGGTTTGAATCGATTGCTTATTTTCCTTTGATCTGATAAGTGCCATTTTCTTTGTTATATGTGTTTACGTCACTCCAAGCTGAAAATGCATTACTGTACTGTGTCATGCATTGTTTGTCGCCTTCCGATAGTGCGTGTTTACGGCCTGTCGCCGCTCGCGGCATGGCTTGCTTTTGGGGCGAAAATTTTTCTCCGTTTGAAAATCTTTGCGGCTGCTTCTTTTGTACATCAGATTCTGCACAGAAATTAGAGTCATCTTAGATTTAAAAATCTATTCAGTTGCCTTGCTTCATTCCTGACTGTATCATTATTAGGCATAAGAATAATACGAATATAAACGTGACACGATACGTATATTCTTCCGCGTTTGCTGTTGTCTCGCTCTAGTTTCGTAGTTTATTAGGCAGACAGGATTTAAATGAGATAGCAGCAAACACGAAAGAATACATGGCAAAATGTTTACATTCGTATTATTCTTATGGTGAAGAGAATACTGCACATGATTCACATTTCATCAGGTTCCTATTAGCAACCATCTCTTCTCACAGGTAGGAAAAATTCAGAACGTAGAGTTGGCCATATGGACAAACATCCCAAACAGTCTTGCCAGTCGGATTTTCGTAATACATTGAAATTCTGCTACATTCGAAGATGAACAATACGGAATTTGTACTTACTTCGTTGGATAATGTATGAAAATGCAGTGTTCGAAACTCAGGGCATAGAAAAAAAGCTCGTCTTCCAGCCCCTTTCTTTTTTTAATTGACGCAGAGGTTTTGGCGCCAGTATTTACCTTTGTGCCTACAAAGCATGCCTGTGTAGCGCTACATATACTCGACGGCAGAAGTTAGTTGTGGCGGCACCTACCAACATTTTTCAGAACTTCCGCTTGCTTTGCACTCGATTCTAAGCCGCAGGCGGTTTTTTGGATTACAAAAACCGAAAAAAAGTGCGGCTTAGATTCGAGTAAATACGGTAGTCACGAAATGAAATTGCAGTTGTATCTTTCCAGAGACCCAAACTAAACTGGTGCTCATTCATGAACCTTAGTGGAACATCATTTACCTGTTAAAGCGTAGATACACTGCATTCATATTGGAGAAAACATAATCTGTTTAATAAGAGTACAGTTCTTCTTGTAGATTGCTATTTCCAAGACAAACAGCACTGCCAGAAGGTATCAGTATGACGAAAGTCGACCTAACTTGCAGACTTTATCGGTGTACACAAAGGTGTCAGTATTCATAGACTGAGGCTCTCTCTCAGCTCCATATAAAAGTTGCTTCTTCGCGAACACTGAAAAACTGTTTTTATTTTCTTGCACTCTTCATTCTCATATGACAGAATCCTTTAGTAAAATGTTATGTAGTTCCCAGCGAGGTGCAAGCTTTTCATTCTGATGCCACCTCGGGCAGTTGCTTCTTGCTGTAGTTTCTTATTTATTCAAGGATATTGTCATTTGAATGCATAAAGCTGAATGACTCCTGCTAATCTTCTCACCATGAAAGAACCTAAGGCAATTACCATAAAAATGTGCATGAGACTTATGTGACAAAAACCAGTGATACTGAAAACTTGAACATAGAGATACTTGATAAATATAGTATGGCTTCCAGCATGGTGTAAGCCTTTCAGTTTTATGCTTCTTTGGAGGCTTGAGTGTCAGTTGTAATGTTTATTTAATCAAGGACACTTTTTACATGGCCTTACTAGGCAGAGTGGATTTTATACCAGCTCTTTCCACCAAAGAAAAATGAGATGAAAGGAATGGTACTTGAGACAGATGCATCAATAACCAGTGTTCCTAACTACTAGCCTACAGAGGTGGTTTAGTGAAACAATTAAGAAAATAGATAGGTGACTCAAAAAGCAGTTGACTTTTTTTCATAAGAATTTATTTTAATGCAGTACTGAAAACAAATTGTTAGCCTGTCAAGTGTTCTTATTTTGCGTAACTCCCATAAAAGATGTGACCATCATCACATCTAGTGGTCACCAATTTTATTGATAAATTGCTGCCATAAATCTCAATGCCTTGTTATGAACCTCATTGATTAGCACATACAGTTGCAGCACTGAACATGATATGCTGAGGAAAATGATTTTCTTAAAAATTTTGTGAACATGTATTCTCAGAGACCTGTAAAACTTCATTTTGGATATCAACAATAGCATACATTTGAAAACGTATCTAATCTAAAAACCAAATTATTGTACATTTTTTTCATTCACAGGCCCTTCATTAAATGCTGTTATATGATGCTTGTCTTCATCTATTAATGATGTGGACAACACTGTAATTTATGCAGATAGAAATGAACATAAAGTTTGAAAAGTCTCTGTAGATATTGCCTGGAAATTCCAAAATTTACTACTGCCCTTCAGGCAGCGTGGCTGGATTTCTTTGTACCACTACTTTTCCATTATTTATCTTCTGTGGAATTTGATTACTGGCAAGCTGTTCATATGTCCCACAATTGTCACTACTAAATTTTATCCGAATTCTTTTAAAAGATGGTGACCAATAGATTTCAAAAACTTGTAGTTCATGCATCATACCTTATGCTGTGTGCTTTTCTACAGTCCCCCTCACTTTAAAACGGACGATTATTGTATTACACATTAATGTTGCAAATTGTTTTTATTAAATGTCCTTTTTTCTAGAGTGCTACATTGCCATTTCCCATTGTTGCTTGGAATGTTGTCTGTTAATGAGTTTACAGTGACAATTTTTCTGAAGTCTTCTCAAGTGTTACAGACGTCATCATATGCTATCTGTGTATGTTAAAGATGATAACTCAAATCACTTGCTGTGAGAAAAAGAAAGAGAGAGAGAGAAAAGAAAAAAAATTGCAATGGGCACAGCATTTGTCTCCCCATTAACAGGTGACTGGAGGGTGCGTTGGCCTGGATCATGCAGGTTGCGAGGGTGAGGTAGCTGTGGTGACCACATTGATGCCTGTGGCTGGCTTAAGAACTAGTGTCTTCTCACCTAAACCTGGTGAATACTGGAAGAAATAATCAGGCCAATGCCAGCTGCATCTTGGGGAAAAGAGGCTATTACTGGATATGGCTTCTCTGCAGGTGCCTGCTGTGGTGCCTCCTCCAGCTGGGTTGTCAGTAGTGATGGTGAACTCTGCCAATCCATTACAGGGTTTGGTGTTGAATCTGCGTCCCATAGAGCTGCTGCCGCAAGTGTGTAGAGGTGAATGTCTCCTGACAAAGGTCTGTGATTTCCCAGCTGGGAGAGACCTTCAAGGAGACAGCGGTGTTGTGATGACTATTTACTTGGTACTGCAAGAGCTTTGCCAGTTGCTGAAACGGGAACGGAATTGTAGGTGCCACTCTTGTGGTGGACCCTATTGTTGGTGAAGAGGTCTGTGATGGTTGTGGATTGTGGAGCACAACTGGTTCTGGTGTCGTGATTTCTCTGGCTACCGTAGCAATAATGAATAGCGCTCGTGGTGCTGTCAATGGTGGGCACTTGACCATGTCAACAGACTTACGGCTGATGCAAGACAAGGTTTCCCACCTGAAAATGGGGTGTTGATGATGGGATGGCTGGGCTTTTTGCTGGATGCTGCATGTCTGCAGATAGAGGAGTTTGAGGATGGTGCATAGTTGGCAGTCAGGCAGTATGTCTGTGGGACTTCACCTTTCTACTGGAACAGGTTCTCAAAATAAGTGTAAGGTTGACTTCTGTGGAAGATTCTTCCACAGTTTTGTTCATCTTTAACTGGAAGGTTCACAAAATCCTCTCTGCCTCATCATTTGAAGCCAAGTGGAATGGTGCTGATGTTAGATGCTCAAACCAATTCCACTGGCATATACCTGAAACAACTGAGAAGTGAACTGAAGGTCATCACATGACATCAGTGTGAATGGCAGGTTTTCTAATGTAAAACATTTTGTCAGTGTCCGGATGATGTCGTCTGTGGTGGCTGACTGGAGGTTAATGAGAATGTGACTGGAAATTGTGTCCATAATTAACCATATAGTGTCATGAAATGTTCCCATTGTGTGAGCACAGATTCGATCCCACTATTGGGTGGATGCAGGCTGAGGGAGCAAACTTCCATGGTAGTGCAAATTGCTGATAAGTACAGACGGCACACATGGTGGTGCAAATTGCTGATAAATGCAGACGGCACATTTGTGAACTATGACTTCAATATCAGCACCAATGGCTGACCAGTTGACGTGTCAAAGGCTCAGGTTCTTCATCCAGCACACGTCCCAGTGTTCATGGTGAAGCAAACACGGGACATATTCATTGAGAGAACGTTGACACAGCACTCGTCACCACCACCAGCAAGATTGATGGATAGCTTGGGGCTGAGTCATTAAAAGTAAATGCTTCACTTGTATGAAGTGTGAGCTAACCATTCAATTTCATTGAACTGGTATTTCAAACACTTCACAATTCTCACATTTAATAACATTCACAACTCATTTGATTCAGCCATGGCCATTATCCTTGCTTACAGCATTTTCAAAAATCTTCGAGAAAGTAATGTATTCAAGAGTGGTTAGCCATCTCAAGAGTAATGGGATACTTAGTAAATCACAGTTCCAATTTCACTGTCCGCATAATGGAGTTTTTAAATAGTAAAATGTCACCAATAGACATTTTCTGCGACTTGTCAAAAGCATTTGATTGTGTGAAGCATGACATTATCTTATAGAAATTACAATTCGATGGTATAAATCGAATAGCATATGAGTGGTTTAAGTCATACCTACAGAACAGGAAACAAAAAGTTTCTTTATATGGGTCAAGTGATTTAAATAAGTTTGCCACTTCACCTAACTGGAGTGAAATTACATTAGGTGTTCCACAGGGTTCAGTCAGGGGTCCTCTTCTGTTTTTGATATATGTGAATGACCTCCCTTCTTATCTGAAACAAGAAGCTGAACTGACACTGTTTGCTGATGATACAAGCATCATTATTAATCCAATAAAAGAAACTCCAATTGAAAATTATGCAAATAAAGTCTTTGGAAAAGTCATTAATTGGTTTTCAGCAAATAGGCTTGCTTTAAACTTTGAAAAAACACAGCAAATCCAATTTTTTGCAGCAAAAATTACAGATCCTTTAATAAATATAACACATCAACAGAAGTCAGTAGACAGGGTAGAGCATACTAAGTTTTTGGGTGTACATATAGATGAGAATCTTAATTGGAAAATTCATATTTTGGATCTTCTAAAGCAACTAGGTTCAGCAACTTTTGCAATCAGGATAATTGCCAATTTTGAGGATATAGAAATTAGTAAGCTAACATACTTTCACTCTCTGATGTGATACAGAGTAATATTTTGGGTTAACTCAGCACTTAGACAAAAAGTATTCACTGCTCAAAAGAAAGTGGTTAGAATAATGTGTGGGGTTCGTAGTCGCTCATCTTGTAGGCATCTTTTTAAAAGATTGAGAACTCTTACAACAGCATCACAATACATTTACTCACTAATGAAATTTGTTCTCAACAACATGGACCAGTTTAAAAACAACAGTGACATTCATGATTATAATACCAGAAAACAGAAAGACTTACACTATCCTTTACTCAACCAATCTTTGACACAAAAAGGGGAAAAATATGCTGCTATAAAAGTTTTTGACAAATTACTTGATGAAATAAAAATGTCTGACAGGCAGCAGTAATAGCTTCAAAAATAAATTGAAATCATATGTCCCTGACAACTCCTTCTATACCATAGATGGATTCTTGCATAGGAATAAATAAATCTATAAATATAGTATACGCATGTTGTGCCATATAAGGGAATGGGGTAAATAATAGAAATATTAAACTTTAACTCTGTACTGTAATATAGATATATTTAAAAATCTTGTTTCATGTGTGCATTTCTTGTGCACTTGACACGTGCCACATCATAACAGCTACCATACCGTGCGATTGATCAATGGAACACGCAACCAATTAACTAACTAACTCTCGCTCTATCCCTCTCTCTCTATGTCGGTGCTGCATGATTCTTCCTCCTTCATGTCACAGTGACATCCTATCTGTCAGTGTGGTCATACACCATTAAAGATACAAACAAAGACACTGACAGTGTGAACACAGCAAGCGTGCAAGCAAACAACTTACCTCGTGAATCTGGAACTGAAGCATGCGCAGAATCCACGATGAAGAGAGAATCCTCCTTGTAGGAATATTTATCTTGTATACATTACTTACATATTTGCACTAAATGACACTTTGAGGATTAGCCTAATTAAATAAAAAATTAGTATATGAATAAAAATAAATGGACTTGCTATTACTTCTGAAGCTAATGTTCAGATATTTGTGTTTAAAAACATCATTTGTTCCACTCTTTTTCCTGTCAGGCGATTGCTTCTGTTTGTTATAAGGTGTCCTACTTCGATAACACTCTCTCACACAGTGTGGAGGTTGCATTTTTGCAAGTTCAGTGTGTGAGGCATATACAGACAGCCGTTCAGACCACCACTGAAGTATATTGCTGTGCCACTGTAATAGGTGTTCTTGCAAATATTTGTCCACTTCCACTACTGCAGCATCTCTTGGGTGTGTATTACCCTACAGCTCAAAAAACAGCTCATCAAGTTCAACCCAGAGACAAGAAATAGAGTCAGTGATTGAAACAGGGATTTGGATTTTTGCAGTAGCCGTCGATATGTGCATCACGTATTTCTCACAGTGCCTGATCAGGCTTAATTTTACTTTCCCACCAGAATTTTTATCAGAAAATCCATATAATTTGAATGAAGAATCCAATAAAGTTATTTCTGGATAAGTAGAATTATCCTTTCTACCGTGAAATTCTGGTTCAGCTCTTCAGCCACCAGTTGAGGAGTATAACCTTCAACGCACTGACCACCTGTTCCCTACTCATTTCTTCATTTTACAGCCATTGAAAACTTTCAGAACTTCACAGGCTTGTCTTATATTGTCTGTGGTCAAATTTGGAAGACCTGGATAATTGATAATTACAAGTAACATCAAGGAATTCTTGACATCAGCTATTCTCTGTGGCACAGCAAAGATTGAATTCCACCTTGTGATGGTATCCTGTTTTAGTGTCAGTGTTTCAACTGTTCCTGCATCTTTTTGAGTTTCATACTGACAGGTGAACTTTTTTTTAAAAAATTCAGGATGTGTACAAAACAGGGGATATGTTTACAAGCTATGAGTTTTATAGCTGCCACAATATTAGCAGTTTTGTCACTAACTATACACATGACTTTCACTTCAGTGCCCCATTTCGTGGTAACAGATCATAGCTTGTCCGTGAGATTTTCTGAAGTGTGCCTTTCACTGTATTGAAATCACTGTAGGGGAAGACCCAGCTCCAGGTCCTTAACAAAGTGTGCTGTCAACATTAGATTTCTCTCATTTCTGATTGAAGTCCACACATCCATTGTCAACACAACTGCTTCTATGGAATTGATGTTGGTTTTCACCATTCCCTTTATCATGGCATATTGTTGTTGGAGAAGTGTTTTGGAAATGGTCTTCCATACTGGCATTGTGTAAGCACCATTCACTTTACCTACGAACTTTAGAAAAATGTTTGCTCTCAACTATGCTAAACAGTACATAATCTTTCATTGCAGACTCCAGAAGTGTGACATCTATCTCCTGATTTCTTTTGGTTGGAAGAGGCTTTGCAAAATACGTAGAAAGTGTTCCTTGATTTTGAGGTCGGCTTACTGCTATTGAAGTGGTACTGTTATACTCTGGAACTGACTGCTGTTCGGTTCTGACAATTGCTGATGTTGGTTGCAGATTGTCTGGGTTATCTTCTGAAAGAATATCAAAAGGTGCAGGAACAGGAAGCAGTAAATGCTTGACAAACAAAGACACTGTTGGATGCATCATACAAACATGATGAGCACAATCAAATATATTTCCTCTCTTATACGAAGTAGACTTTGAACAAAAGTTGCACTTGGCTTTCCTATCACCTATATCAGTGAAACACCAAATTTCACTATTTTCCTGTAATTGCAAGTTGCTAGCCATAGTGTAGCAGATAACAGCAAAGAGATACAAAAACTACTTTCCAAATAAAAGTTAGAGAGATTTTACCAGAAATTGTACCAGTGTTTTTAAAGGATTATTACTCTCCACAGAAATAATATTGACAGGAAAATTTATGATAAGTTGATTAAGGTAGGTATATAGATCATCTTGGCAGTGGTAAACATATGCATCCTGTTTTGGACTGAATTATAAGAGGAAAGATAGCTTTCTCTGTTTATCTTTTCCATGTCCTCTTCAACTATGATCTACTTAAATTAGATCAGATGCTGTAAGAGTGCAAACCATTGAATTCCTAAAGTTACACAGTTCTTCCATTTTTTATTAATATTATTAAGTATTATGTAGCTTTATTGAGTGAGTGGGGCATAGCGGACAGAGTAGCTGCTGAATGGCAAATTAAGCTGCTTCATTGAACACTTCTCCATTGAGTGTGAGTGAATGAATAAAGTAGTTCACAGGAATGAACTGGTTCAACCGATTGCTAATCGTCAGTAGCACGCACAATGACACTGCAATATTTGAGCTGGAAATACATTTGTAAGCAAGTGGTGGCAGAAAATGCCAAGCAAGCAGGCCATCTGTGAAGCATCCACTGCCGTACTTGCTATGATCCTCAGCATTGGCCTGTGCTGTATCGATGGCCATGATGGAAAAATGTACGTCTGCATTTCTGTCAAACCTGTCCCCATCAGCAGTTGTGACACTGTGTCTGCACTGGTGTACTGATGAGTTTCCTAGTAATTATTTTTAAAATTATGTAATTGTATAGATAAAAAATTTACTCACCAAGCGGCCGAAGAACACACACATAAAAGACTGTTATGATTGGCAAGCTTTCGGAGCCATATATTATTTTTATATAACTGTAAGAACTAAGTAACAATGCCCAACATTGCAGATGTGCCGCTCATTCAGGTATGCATACTTGGGGACAAAAGTAGCTACCAAAGGCTTACAATCCATAACCAGGTGAAATTTGCTCCATGTGTGGAACATGATGACTCTGTAGATAAATGCAGGGTCTGACTGCTCAATCTATGAATAGTTTCTTTGTACTGCCACCAGTGTTTTATAAGCAAAGGCGATAAGTGTCTCTTTACCTGATTTGTCATTCTAGAAGAGCACCATCCCCATGCAATATGATGAGGCATCCATTGCTATAATGACAGGGAAGGGTGGGTTTAGCCTGAATTTTGGGAGTAGAGGTGTGCTGCCTGAAGCTACAATTGCATGACTCTGTGTTGACAGGCATTCATATAGACTGTGGCCCCTTTGGGTGTAATTGGTTAAGCAGACATGTGATACTGGCAGCCTGAGAGATAAACCTTGCATAGTAGTTTATTTTGCCTAGGAAAGTTTGAATACTTTTAAAATTCAATAGTGCTGCTAAGTTTAAAATAGCTGCCATGTGCTTATATGTGGACATGTTACCTGAGCTGGTCAAAACTTTTGTACCACACTACATGCCTCCCATTTCTGTATTGTATGGCCCATTGAAGACTTGCACTTTTATATGCTGCTGTGAACTGCAGCCTTTTTTGAGGTGCCCAACTCCAAATGTCCATTGCACGCAGTTCCTTTCACATTGCTTGCTCGGAAGCTAGTTGGGATGGACCTGAATTCACTAACAGCAGTAGTTTGTGTTGGCTTGAAACTGATTGTTGCTGTCAAGGAGGAACACTCATCGCTGGTCCCATTAGTTGTAGACATATTGGACAGTCTGATACTTCAACAAATCAGCCAACTGCATTCACTTTATAATCACAGGCAAGTCCAAACACAGTAGCTTCTTTCTGCAATTGTGTGTCCACACATTGACCCACTTAACTCTGCCACTTTCCTTAAAAAAGCTGTACACTCATGCTCTCTCAGATAATGATGATCCGGTATGGTATTTAAAGGGCATTTATAAGTTCTTAAAAAGTGTAACAATTTTAAAAGTAGGTTTATTCGTTACAGTGTAAACAAATTTTACAGTATTATATGCCTGCAATCTCAGCAGTGATGTAATATCTGGTCCTCAATGAGCTGTTGCGCAATAGAGTTTTACTTAGCATATAAACTGTCCACCACAGGAATATTTGAGAGTATTACTTAATTCCACTATTTGTGCATTGGTATCTAACGTGAGCTTTACAAACGTGTGTTACAATTTGAGCATTTCATTGGTCTCTTGTTGTCGCAACTTTATGGACAGAATTTTCATGTGGCATGTTTGCAGTTTTGGTTGCCACCTCTGGAATCTGGTGTTGATGGACTTCCTGTTTGTATTCTTCTAACAGTGGCTGCTGACTGTTCATTTCGTGACAAAATTTTTCTGGCTTCAGCACAAGGAGCTTTCCAATGCATTGAGAAATCTTCTTTTCCAAAGAACATTTTTTTCAACCCTGGATTTATTTCTCTCCACCCCACAAAAGCATTGTAGGCAGAAGTGTCAGTAATATTGTAGAGATGATCATTGGCCAGCGGTAGGTTTTTTCTCTTGTATGTGTAGGTGCCAATAAGTGCATACAATAGGTCAGTTGCTACCTTACTTGGAATGGAATCCAATAACATTTCCGTTTTCTTGTCTTCTCTGTTGCTTATTTCCTCACTGTTGTGCATTGTGCTCATTAGGACAACCTGGTTGTTCTTCCTTGGAACATAAGATACAGTGGTGGTATCCTTAGTAAAAAGGATCTTTGAACTATAAACATTATTGTTACTTGATATATTATTAGGAAGTTTAGGCTAATCTTTTCTGACAGTCCCCAGAATTGCAAGATGTCTTTTGAGAAGTCCTTAGCGTAATGCATATGATGTGAAGAAATTGTCAGGTGATGTTTTGTCCTTTTACCTTATACATCAGATCCATTGAACCCTCATACCTTGATTTTTCTCATGTGCTTGTCCAAGTAATTTTCCTGTAGAGATTTGTATCTTTAAAACATAAGAAGTAGTACTATCACACAGTGTCCATATTTTTACCGCATATTCCGAGGCTTTGCTCAGTATATATTGTTTGGATGGACAGCATCCTCGGAAAGCTACCAGTTGTTCATCCACGGTTACATATGTGCTATGATTATATAATTTGGAAAGTATTTTCACTCTTATAGGTACCAACTTGTCATTTACTCTTCGTGCCCTTCAATCAGACTTGTCATCGAAATGTAATACGTGAGATGCAACAGAACCATTTTAGTGACATTACAGCAGGAAAGATGGCTCTATGTGTTTCTGGATACCACAGATTCTTTGTTGATTCACCATATGATTTATTCACACCAGCCAGTAATAACCATCTCCATAAACTCTTTGACTCTCAATATTATTAATCTCCACCATAATGCTCTGAACTTTATTGTTTGACATAATTTGAAAAGATGATTTTACATCACTTACCTTGGCGATGGTGTATTCTGTTGCACTGGGAGTCAGTTCAATAATGTTTGCATTAGATGCTGTTCCAGTTCACGGAAAAGATTCTAAGCTCCATGTGATTTTGTTTTTAGTGTGAATCAGTTGAACAGCTTGCAAATTGTTATTAGAGGCATCAGCATCTGCCATGTCTTTTTAATAAGATGAAGGATCAGTGTTGTCATCATTGATTTGATTTTCTTCTTCAGAAATATTCTCCTCGTTGTCAGATGCATTTACTAATGCTTCCAACTGCTTGTTGGAAAGAACTTGTTCTGTAATTATAGCCACATAGAAATTACTGTGATAGATACATGAACCATGTCTGCACAAAACAGTTATTAAAATGTAACTGTCAGTGATAATGTGCATTCTACACTACCTACAGTGCTCTAAACTAGTCAGTGAAGGTGACCAGAGTGCTGTTTGAAGAGAGTGACTAATATTTTGTCTGGTGAGCTTATTATACATGAGTTGACTGTAGTGCTTCAAGTGATGGAGTGTTGAGAAAAGTAGTGTTGTGATGAACTCAGAGGTATCACCATGCACAGGACCATGATAATTTGTCAGAAGCATCAGACCAATATGAAGATTCTAACTTGAGTTCAAAGTTGAATTTGAAGACCTAGAGTACTAAAGGCAATTGTAATGGCAGGGCGTTGTTATTCTCCCACGTAGAGAAAATGCCATGTTTCTAAAACAGTAAGAATGACTTGGAGTAATTCGTTATTCTGTGGCCCTAAAGATTTGCTTATCACTGAATTAATAAACTCAGTTTTGAAAGTCCCAGCACATTTTGGACCATTCAAAAAGATTCTTGGACTTCTTGCCACATCAGTTGATGGTAAAACCTCAAGCTTTCGATAATTACTCCCATCAACATCATCATCAGGAGCAACTGACTGTCAAATCTGCTACTGTGATGGCCTTACGCAGCCATAGATGGCTTCTGATTGTTTGGTAATTATGCAGTGCTGTCGCAGATGGTGTCAACATGTGCTGGTGGGGCCACCACTTCTGTCGTAACATAACCAGTGTAGTGAATACCTCTGGCTCTTCTGTGCATCGAGAGCTTGCTTCCCTACACTGCTGAGATTTTGTACAATGAAAGTCAGACATATATCTTGGCAACTCAGTATACCACAAGCCAATACACACTGATTTATGTCTTAGCGCCTAGAGTTCTCACTATTCATTTCAGAAGAGAGCAGTTTTAAGTACACTAATACACAGAGCAATAACTGTTTCTGACGAAGACCACTTGAATTCTGAAATTTATCACCTTAAGCACATGTTATATAAAAACAGCTATGGATCACGCGATGTTCAGTGTTCTTTAAGAAAAGGGAATGTGAAAATGTTGAACATAGATATGATGAGCCATCAATTGCATTCATTCCTTTCTGCAGCACTACATCCGGCAAAGTAGGTAGAGCTCTGGAAAGACGAGGTGTAAGATCTGTTCTCCAGCCTTCTAAGAGGATAAAGGAGATGCTACACCCTGTTAAGGACAATCTCGAGCACAGGATCCCTGGGATCCTATTCTTGGAAGTCTACAGCTTACGTTTGCATTACTTCTACCTTTGTCAGCTATTCTGCCCTGGAATTAAGAAAACTCTTCTACTACTTTCAGTGCCCCATTCCCTAATCTAATTCCCTTTGCACCACCTGTCTTAGTCTACATTCCATTACCCCTATTTTACTTTTGTGACAGTTGAAATACTGTATCCCGGCTACGACACAAGTTGAAAATATGGTCACTATTTTTTATTTACTTAAATTTGCCATATTTCGTGACAGTACCTTTTCCCTACACTGCTGAGATTTTGTACAATGAAAGTCAGACATATATCTTGGCAACTCAGTATACCACAAGCCAATACACACTGATTTATGTCTTAGCACCTAGAGTTCTCACTATTCATTTCAGAAGAGAGCAGTTTTAAGTACACTAATACACAGAGCAATAACTGTTTCTGATGAAGACCACTTGAATTCTGAAATTTATCACCTTAAGCACATGTTATATAAAAACAGCTATGGATCACGCGATGTTCAGTGTTCTTTAAGAAAAGGGAATGTAGATCACATAACTAATGAGGAGGTATTGAATAGGATTGGGGAGAAGAGAAGTTTGTGGCACAACTTGACTAGAAGAAGGGATCGGTTGGTAGGACATGTTTTGAGGCATCAAGGGATCACAAATTTAGCATTGGAGGGCAGCATGGAGGGTAAAAATCGTAGAGGGAGACCAAGAGATCAATACACTAAGCAGATTCAGAAGGATGTAGGTTGCAGTAGGTACTGGGAGATGAAGAAGCTTGCACAGGATAGAGTAGCATGGAGAGCTGCATCAAACCAGTCTAAGGACTGAAGACCACAACAACAACAACCTTTTCCGTTAGACGTTTGCAAGGCGATATTAGTCTTGGCTTCAGTTGTCTAAGTATGATTCCACAATGCATCTTTGTCGGCTGCAGAAAAGACGTGGTTCAACGTGTTTGCCTCATTTTGGTGTTTCAAATACCATTTCTTCAAATGTAGTTTCTTTTTTTATGGTTAATACAAAAAAATAGTAACATAATTCAAAATTATTTATGACGGCGACCTTCACATTGTTCTTCCGTCAACACACACCAAGAGTTAGCTGCCGACTGACTATAGTCAAAGACGACTCCAGCGTTAAAGATATTTTACACAACACACAAGCTTCCACTTGTAATCAGTCTCTTTGCTATTCTTCGATACATTTACTAATAGTAATCAATATGCTTTCACTCTCAAAAACACAAGTAAATTAACATATAATAAGGCAAATTACAATAAATTCTGACAAAAAGTATAAAAAAAAAAATTTACAATTTGGTATCGACAAATACAGTAAAAAAAATAACATCTCTCAGATCCATTACACAGTTCATCTTATAAGTGTTAATAATTGTTACTTTTCCTTGCTTCATTAGTTTGTTCACTGTTGTTTTGTAGAAAACTGTCAAGGCATTTGTTATTTGGTGATATAACAAGTAAAATTATTGCAGGTTCTTGTGTGCATGTGGAAGACATGGATAAAATAGCAGCAATTTTGGGTGAATACAACAAGGATTTAATATCTGTTGACTTTTGGAAAGCAACTTCATTGACATCAGTTGGAATGAAGGCACTGAGCCAATGCCACAAATTAGAAGAAGTAGATTTTGGTTGGTGGTAAGTCAATAGTGTTTTACTTGGTAATATCCTTACGTGTAATTTTTATTGAAATTTGAATTTGTGTGCAGATTAATGACTGTTGTTCTCATACACTGGCCAGCATGAGTATGGTTTTTGGGCAGTTTTCCATATTTGTTTAGCCAAAATGGGACTCATCCTCGCTGTAGTGAAACTGCACTTTTCCTCATTACCATTATAGATACATAACACTTTGTGACATCCAGTTAGAAATTGTTGTTCAGAGGTGCTTTCACAATCCTGTCACTGCTATCAACAAGCAGTCAGTAAGACCTGTTGCTGAGTTCTTAAGAAGTTAACAGTAAAATGTTGTTCATAATATTCAGCATTGCAGTTAATGTGAGAATGAAAGCTAGACCTTTTCCTTGTCCAGTCCATATTCAGTTAAGATGGTAGTTCATCTATAATGACCCCAGTATTGTAAAGCTTTTATGAAAGAAGAAAGATTTACAGTTCAACTTGTCATCATTAACAAAGTCATTAGAGACAGGGGACAGGTGTGGACTACGGAAAGAAATTCTTCATGTCCTTTCCAAAGAAACCATGGAGAACCTAAATCTGGATAGGAATTGAAATCATGATGGTCCTGAGTGTGATTCCAATGTCTTATATTGTGTCGCCTCATTTGGTAAATTGTTACGGACTGAGATTGAAGAAATTTATGATGAGATAAAAGAAATAATTCAGTTGGGTAATGGATACGAAAATTTAATTGTTAAGGGGGACTGGAAATTAAGGTGATGGGACCTGGATAAGTTGAAAGAATGAGAGGTTGTTGAAAGTTTCAGAGGGAGTTTTGGGCAACGATTGACTGGAACAGGGGAAAGGAACACAGTAGAAGATAAATTGGTAGCTTTGAGAGATGAAGTAGTGAAGGCAGCAGAGGATGAAAATGCCGTGAATGGGACAGGTGAAAGAGAATACAAACATCTAAAAAATGGGATTGACAGGCAGTGCAAGATGGCTAAGCAGGAATGGCTAGAGGGCAGATGTAAGGGCTTAGAAGCATTTATCACTAGGGGAAAGGTAGATACTGCCTACATGAAAATTACACAGGCCTTTGGAGGAAAGAGAAGCAACTGTATGAATATCAAGAGCTCAGATGGAAAACCAGGCCTAAGCAAAGAAGGGAAAGCTGAAAGTTGGTTGGAGTATATTGAGGGTCTATACAAGGAAGACGAACTTGCAGACAGTATTACAGAAATGAAAGAGGACATAGATAAAGATGAGATTGGAGACATGATACTGCGAGAAAAATTTGACAAACCACTGTAACACCTTAGTCAAAACAAGGCCCCGGAAGTAGGCCACATTCTGTCTGTTCTACTTATAGCCTTGGGAGAGCCAGCCATGACAAAACTATTCCATGTGGTGAGCAAGATGTATGAGACAGGTGAAATACCCGCAGACTTCAAGACATATATAATAATTCCAATTCCAATGAGACCAGATGCCAACAGTGTGAATATTGTCAAACTGTAAGAGTAATAAGTCGTGGTTGCAAAATACAAACCCAAATTCTTTACAGAAGAATGGAAGAACTGGTAGAAGCAGACCTCGGGGAAAATCATTTTGGATTCTGGAGAAATGTGGGCACATACGAGGCAATACCGACGCTATGACTTATCTTACAAGATAGATTAAGGAAAGGCAAACCTATGTTTATAGCATTTGTAGACTTTGAGAAAGCTTTTGACAGTTTTGACTGGAATACTCTCTTTGAAATTTTGAAGGTAGCAGGAGTAAAATACAGGGAGTGAAAGGCTATTTACAACTTGTACAGAAACCAGACAGCAGGTACAAGAGTCGAAGGGCATGAAAAGGAAGCATTGGTTGAGAAGGGAGTGAGACAGAGTTGTTGCCTATCCCCTATGTTATTCAGTCTCAACATTGAGCAAGCAGTAAAGGAAACCAAAGAAATATTTAGAGAAGGAATTAAAGTTTAGGGAGAAGAAATAAAAACTTTGAGTTTGCCGATGACGTTGTAATTCTGTTGGAGACAGCAAAGGACTGAGAAGAGCAGTTGAATGGAATGGGCAGTGTCTTGAGAGGAGGGTATTTGATGAACATCAACAATAGCCAGAAAGGATAATGGAATAGCCAGAAAGGGTAATGGAATTTAGTCAAATTAAGTCAGGTGATGCTGAGGGAATTAGATTAGGAAACAAGACACTCAAAGTAGTAGATGAGTTTTGCTATTTGGGGTAGTAAAATAACATGATATCTGAAGTAGAGAGGATATAAAATGTAGACTGACAGTGGCAAGAAAAAAATTTCTGAAGAAGAGAAATTTGTTAACATCGAATATAAATGTGAGTATTAGAAAGCCTTTTCTGAAAGTGTTTGGAGTGTAGCCATGTGTGGAAGTGAAACATGGTTGATAAACAGTGTAGACAAGAAGAGAATATAAGCTTTTGAAATATGGTGCTACAGAATGGTGAAGATTAGCTGGGTGGATCACTTAATTAACGAGGAAGTACTGAATGGAATTGGGGAGATTGTGACACAACCAACTAGAAGAAGAGATTGGTTGATAGGACACATTCTGAGACATCAAGGGATCACCACTTCAGTACTGCAGAAAAGTGTGAGGTGTAAAAATTGTTAAGGGAGAGCAGTAAATGAATACACTAAGCAGATTCAGAAGGATGTAAGTTCCAGTAGTTATTCGGAGATGAAGAGGCTTGCACAGGATACAGTAGCTTGGAGAGCCACATCAAACCAGTCTTCAGACTGAAGGCCACAACAACAGTGAGAAAATCCTCAGTTGTCCCTATACAACATCAAATGCATTTAAACACTTGTGATCTCGAGAAATAGTGTTATTTATTTAATATGATTCAGGAGATGATTAAAGATTATTAATTATCAACTAATTGTAATGTGATATTTTTAACCTAATCTTTAAAGGATTCTTTACGAAAGAAAATAATGAATTTCATCTCGTATCAATAGATTTTAGTCTTTCTTATTAAGCAAACTCATCATGATACTTAGAGAGGATCACTAATTATTAAGTGTTGTGATTATGAGCAAAAGAGCAAAGAACTATATTGTCACATTGTAACCAGAAAAGAGTCCAAATCTGAAAGTAGGATCATCAGTGAAGTACAATACTTAACACTAGAAGCATGTTTACTATGAACTCCAACAAATGGCCAGAACAGAACTGACCTGGACAGAGAGTGCTGCTATTTATAGAGATGTGAGTTCAAGTTTTGAGTTGAAGAATTGCTCATTTTACTTTTGCAGTCTTGGTTTTGGAACACCAGGCGACAGCTTGCATGCGTTGGCTAAAGGCTGCCCCCGTCTCAAAAAACTGTTCCTTGCTGCTCTGAGAGGTGTGAGTGACCGGGACCTGGATCTTTTCATTGAAAACTGCCCTAAGATGGAACAAGTTGATCTCATGGGAGTGAGATGTATTTCCAGAGAAATATGTCTTAAGTGAGTATTTTGTCTCGCTTGTTATATTTCTTGACATGTATTAGCTCATGGACTGTTGGGCTGTACTGAGAAAGACTATTTTCTTGGAGAAGAAAACGTTTTTTTTGTTTTTTTTTTTTACAAACTTTATTTGTGGGGTTCTTTTCAAACCATGCATAATTTTTTGTATGTTATTCTAACTGCCACAAAATACACTTCAAGACAGAGGCAATTCTTTGTGATATGGTTAGTGACAAATGTTGCAGAAAGTAAATGTTTTTTGCTGAACTAGTTTTGGACATTGTGCTCATCATCAATGGCAGAGCCAAAATATCAACATTTACAGAATAGTTTAAGGTCTTGTTTCATATGATTCCACTTACTTATCAGCTTGTCTAAATAGTGGAAGTTTAAACATGTACATAAAATGTAGAAACATTTTCACTCTTGAAAAGGCAGATAACAGGAAGTACATATGCCTTTGGCTTATGAATGAGCTGTCCTCAGGCGAAAAATTTGTGGCAGAACAGTCACTTCCTGTATTGCATGTTCCCCATACCAGGACTGTTGCAATCTGATTGCAAACTGTATACACATCATTCTACCACACTGAATAGTGTCTTGTAGGGAATTTGGAAAAATTGATAGATTAGGTTAGAACACAGTTAGTTCAGATTAACACAGTAGCATTAAAATAATTCATAAATCTATTTGCAGAACTGCACTTGGGTAACACATGATACTTCAGTTTCTTTCCACATTCTTGAATTTCTTCTCCAAAGATACATCTAGCACATGTAAGATCACATATCAATTTATAGACATTTTTTTGTTGGACAAACAAGAAGCAGCCTTAAACCAGGCTTAAAGAGTATATAGATATTACAAGTTAGATTAACATGATTAACTTTCAGTAATTGCTCACAAAAAGCCACAACATGCCTTCACAATAGAGAAGCCATTATTATCTCCACATTATTGACATTATTTTTATTGTCACTGAACTAATAGAAATCTTCATCCATATGCCCTAAATAACTTGTGTAATATTCAAGGAACAATATAGTTATGCGTAATCCAATTGTAGAGATTGTTAACTGAGCTGGACTCTGTTTTTAGGGGTTATATGGAATTTGAATGTAACATTGCTATGAAGATATTAGTGAGAGTCCTGCATTTACTGCTCTCCACATTGGTTTCTCCAGTCGGCCAATCGTGTGTTTTTTCAGTAACGTGGACAATAAAGAATTTAATTAACAACAAATCAAAAACCAGCTCCAGCTACAATTTGATTTAGAAAAGTCCCATATGCCACAACACATTTTTTCACACTGAAAAATCAGGTAAACTGCAACCATAGTGCGAATAATTAAACTGAACATAATGTCCAGATAGATACAATATCACTTCTAGTTAATATGAGAACATGTATGCCTAAGTAAGTGTGCATCTCAAGAATGTTATCAACCGGTCGGAGTCTATTCAGAATTACACTCACTTTGTGCAACACTACAACAACAATAATTCACAAACCTTTGTCAGCAGGCAAAAATTATTTTTACTGCTGCATACAGCTTAATCATCTGTTTCTGCTTACTGTTGATACTCACTATGCAGCAAAACTAAAGAATGAGCTTAAGAAAATTCCGAAAAATAGTATGTAATATGACGTGAGGATATAAGATCCTCACATAGCCCCAGACTTTAAAAAACAATGACCTGGAAGTTTAGGGCAACTTAAAATTTTATTGTGAAATGAAGAAAAAAGGGCAAACGTTAGGTAAGAATACAGCCTCTAAAAACAAATACAAGAATGATATCTTAGGAAAAAACTTAACAAATGTAATGCTTAAAAAAAATGGTAGTGAAGACAAGCCATAGAAAATTATTTGTGAGATTTATTGTCCATGTAGGAAACACAGCAATGTTATGAATGTAAGCAGTTATTAATCAATATGCATGCATTAGGAAGAAAATTCCAATTGTCTCTCTTCAACAGAAAATTTGTTTTAACACTTATGCTCTCGATAAACATTATTATTCATTTAACACGGATTATCAGTTCTCTGCTAACTGCAAATTGACAGTGTTTTTGACCAAATCTTTAACAGACTCTTCACAAAAGAAAATAATAATATTTATCTCATTCAACAAATTCTAGTCTTTCTTATTGAACAAACTCATCATGATATTGAAGAGTGTCTTCTTAGAGAGGGTAACTAATCATCAAATAATTATATTGTCACATTGTAACAAAAATCAAGTTCAAATCTGGAAGCAGGGTCGTCAGTGAGGTGCAACACTTAACACTGGAGGCACGTTTATTATGAACACCAAAGATCAGCCACAACAGAAGTGACCTCCTGGATGGAGAGTACTGCTGTTTATACAAATAGCTAATATTTCAGAATACACTAACATAGTAAATTTCAAGAACCTTCCAAAAATAACGATTACTGGTGATTGGGTTTCACCTGTCAACTGACAGCAGGTCAGCCAGCAGTGCTAACTGCTACGCCACACTGAATGCAGCACAGCTCAAGGCATTGCTCCCTCTCTTGGAGAAACATCAAACTTCTGTATCAGAAGTTCTCTCTGGAACTGGCTACAGCTCCCTGTATCTACATGATGTTATCGGTCCTCTGTATAGCAGCACTTGAAGATCTTCTCATTCTGATAGTGTTGTCATACCCTGTTCACTGTAATAAGTGTTGAAAGTAACACTTCTGATCGGAACTCTGTAATCGTTGAGCAGGTCTTTCAGTACCTGTGAACGTGAAGTCCCCATTGTCAATCTGGACCTCAGGGCTGTAATAAGGCTTTAGATGTGGCCATCATCTCTGCACATTTGTCTTCTTGGTGAAGAGTCTTAATCCTCACTTTCATATGTGGGATCTGACAAGTAACAAAAGGATATGATATGGCTCAAAGTAGCGCTGTAACAACTTTTCTGGTAGTCCCGCTTTCTGCGCAGCTGTAAAAATCCATACCAAATCTCCTAGGCTGAATCTTACTGGTTGGTGCGTGGCATTACAGTGCTCTTGATCTTTTTCCTGTGTGTCTAAGGTCCGTATGTGAGCCAGTTGTGTTCGGTCCTGATAATGAAGCGTTTCAACAGTCATCCTGAGTATCGTCCAGTTGAAACAAGAAGAGTTTATCCTTTTTAGTTTTGACCTCACAACCATTGAGCAGAAAGACTTGTGTGAAGCCTGTAACATCTTTAACCATGTTTGCATGCGAATGTCACAACTTGCAGTATTGTATCCCAATCTCTTTGCTTGACATCAACTTACTCCGAGAGCATATCTGCCAACATCGTATTAAAGTGTTCTGTAAGACCATCATCTGTGGGTGGTGTCACAATGTGATACCAGTCTTGACAGGAAAACTTTTCCCTAATCAGAGATCATCACATGGGCTTCTCTGTGTTCCCAAATGATGTCTCCTACAAGGAACCTTCGAATTCCTGGAGCGTCGGTGGCCATGCCAGCTTTGGTGACAGCATAGTGGGTGAGACAGTCAATGCAAACTATTATCTATTGATTCCCGTCTTTCGACGTTGGGAACCTCTCCAAGAGGTCGATTTCAGTTCGGTGGGATGGTGCTGCTGCAGGTGAAACTATTACCAGATGCCTCAGAGGTAATTGTGGCACACGCTTTTGATGCTGGTGTTCCATACAGTGGCTCACAAAGTGTCTTAACAGATCAGTAGAGACCTGGCCAGTGATACCTGTGTAGTCTTCAAAAATCCCAGATGATCAGATGCTGGAGTACCATGGAAAAACTTGAGGATAGCTGGCTGTGGATGAGCTAGGTGACATGCAATTTTTTAATTGGAATTCACCTTTGGTTGGGCCCTCCTATTCTTCAAGATTTTTATGGTTTTCAGCAATGCAGAATCTTCCATCTTTTCAGCAGTAGCGTCACTTAGTATGGCAGTGACCAAGATTTTGTCCACACATTTAATGTGCACTGATGACAGATTTAATACACACTGGTGTGTTCCATCACAGGATTTCTTGAAAGGCAGTTGGGGTCCTTGTGCCTGCATCTGTTTTTTTGTACCACTGTAACACCATATTCCTGAAGTCTCAATGCTCATCTTGCCAGTCAGTCTGACAGATCCTTCAGGATAGTTACCGTATTTACTCGAATCTAAGCCGCACTTTTTTTCCGGTTTTTGTAATCCAAAAAACCGCCTGCGGCTTAGAATCGAGTGCAAAGCAAGCGGAAGTTCTGAAAAATGTTGATAGGTGCCGCCACAACTAACTTCTGCCGTCGAATATATGTAGCGCTACACAAGCATGCTTTGTGGGCACAAAGATAAATACTGGCGCCAAACCTCTGCATCAGTAAATAAATTTAAAAAAAAAAGGGTAGAAGACGAGCTTTTTTTTCTCCGCCCCGAGTTTCGACCACTGCATTTTCATACATTATCCAACGAAGTAAATACAAATTCCGTATTGTTCATCTTCGAATGTAGCATAATTTCAATGTACTACGAAAATCCGACTGCCAAGACTGTTAGGGATGTTTGCCAATATGGCCAACTCTACGTTCCGAGTTTTTTCCTACCTGTGAGAAGAGATGGTTGCTAATAGGAACCTGATGAAATGTGAATCACATGCAGTATTCTCTTAACCATAAGAATAATACGAATATAAACATTTTGCCATGTATTCTTTCGTGTTTGTTGCTATCTCATTTAAATCCTGTCTGCGTAATAAACTACGAAACTAGAGTGAGACAACAGCAAACGCGGAAGAATATACGTATCGTGTCATGTTTATATTCGTATTATTCTTATGCCCAATAGTGATACAGTCAGAAATGAAGCACGGTAAC
Source organism: Schistocerca nitens (assembly GCF_023898315.1). Lineage (NCBI taxonomy): Eukaryota > Metazoa > Arthropoda > Insecta > Orthoptera > Acrididae > Schistocerca > Schistocerca nitens. The sequence continues at coordinate 921,469,117 of NC_064617.1, read as the reverse complement.
TGACTAGATTTTAAATGTAAGATGACTAATTTCTGTGCAGAATTTGATGTACTAAAGAAGCGGCCGCAAAGATTTTCAAACGGAGGAAAATTTTCGCAAAACTCTCGTTCAGAACATGTTCTATCATACGCATGTTCTATCATACGCATTTGGTTCTTGTTGATCATTATCAAAGAAAGCAGCAGTGTAAGTAACAACAAATAGCAGTCTCTTGCCATTGTTTCGCTAATGAGACGATTCCTCTTTTTTTTTTTAAAAAAAAAAAGCGGCGGTAGCGCGCACAAAAGCAAGTCATGCCGCGAGCGGCGACAGGCCGTAAACACGCACTATCAAAATGCGACAAACAATGCATTACACAGTACAGTAATGCATTTTCAGCTTAGAGTGACGTAAACACCTATAACAAAGAAAACGGCACTTATCAGATCAAAGCAAAATAAGCAATCGATTCAAACCAGACGAAGCACGTGAAAAAGGAAGGGTACCCGTATAAATACGGACGGAGCGCCTGACGCATAGCAATGGCTACCTGGTAAAGCTTAACTGCTAAGCTTACGACTCGAACCAAACTACTGTAGCTGTATCGTCTTTCATTCGACCTAAATTGTGTCTCATATTACAATGGACCAACTTTGTTTCGATTTGGAGGTGCGGCCTAAAACTTTTCTCTACCCTTGAATTTCGAGTCTCAAATTTCAGGTGCGGCTTAGATTCGGGAATTTTTTTTTTCCTTTATTTCGAGTCTCATTTTTCAGGTGCGGCTTAGATTCGAGTAAATACGGTAGCTGTCACAACAGTGAACTATTCCTGAAGTCTCAGTGCCAATCTCACCAGTCGACCTTACAGATCTTTCAGGATAGTCAGCTGTCACTACAGTGAATAGTTTATCAGATAAATATGGCCAGAAATTGTTGGTGGTCCAAACAACTTGCAAACCCGCTCTTTTTCAGTAATAGACTCCTGGATTGGAGAGTACTCTGGAACCAGAAGTTTTCACTTTTTCAGCACCATCCTCAGTTTGTACTAGAACTGAACCTATCGCATAACCTCTATAGTGGGCGTGGAGTTTGTCTCAACAATCTCATCATACAATGCTAGAACTGGCAAAGATGTTAGTGCCTCCTTAAAAGCAAAGAAAGATCATTCTTGCTTCTCGTTCAAGACAAATTTGTCTTCTCCATGCAGTAGTTCTTGCGAGGTACATGCCGTGGTACAGAATTCCTTTGTGAATTGCTGGTAATATGAGCACATTCTGTTTGGGAAACTTTTTTCATCATAAATGTGCTGACAAGTTCGGAAATCTATGACTGCTCTTATTTTCTTGGTATCAGTATGGATTCCGTCACCATTCACTAGGTGCCCCAAGATTTTTATTTCTTTGACAGCGAAGAGGCACATTTTCAAATTTGAGGAGAAATGTGCAACCCCAACACACTAGAACACAGTTGTCAGGTGGCTTAGATGTTTTTCAAATGTCTTCAAAAAAGGCAGTGTCATTCAGGTAGTAAAGACACGCTGTCCATTTAAGGTGACAACGCAGGTTGTATATCATACCCTTCAAGGTGGCTGTAGCATTACGTAATCCAGAATGCATAATTTTGAACTCACAGAGGCCAAAGAGCTATGAAGGCAGTATTTTCCCAGTCAGCCTCATCATCCTCAATTTGCCAATACCCAGTCTGGATGGCCCTAGTTGAGAGAAACTTAGCTCCTCTCAAGCAGTCTGAAGTGTCACTAATGCACAACAATGGGTAGACATCTTCTTTCATCTTCAGTAGTCAATGCACAAAATGCTACATGCCATCCTTCTTCTTCACAAGGTGCACATGAAGGAACCAAAGACACTCTGAAGGTTCAGTGATGTCATCATTCAGTCTGTTATCTTGCAATATCTTTTCCACTTACTTCTGGTTTATCCATCGTTCATCCGGAAACACTCTACATGAGTCCCAACTAGTTGGATGATGATTCCCAGTATTGATATGCTGTTTTCCCTTGAATCGCTTGGTCTGTCTTCTCTCCACTCTGCATTTAAAAACATCCAAAAATTGACTCAGAATAGCTAACTGGTCACCCTAGATATGTTGGCAGTTTGATAATGGTTTCTCATCTGCATTTTGTGGAGTGATATGGGAGCAGCATTCTTGGTTGGCATTACGCTGCCATTTGTGGACTGGTTCAGCTGTCCCTACACACATACATTTAGGGATGAGTTGTGGCTGCTAAAGATAATTAGTCATCCAAAGTTCTCCTTGACCACCTACAATGATCATCACTGGCATTTAGATTATTTATGTAAGTAAGTTAGTTACATGTTCCACGGATCATTTTAATGATTCTTTTATCAAAATGATGTCGAGCGAGGCAGTTTACAGGATATGTATCCATAATTAGTGTTAATATTAATGAACACATTATTATTTTTAGTTCTCAAGGGGTAATAAAGGTCATATTTCCCTCTTAGTGTTGTAGGTATGGGCATCACCGTTATTGTCAAATTGTGCGGGTATATAATGCAGAGATAAATAAGGCACTATGTCTTAAAAGATCAATAGCTTCTAATGAAAAAGAACCAACTAAAGGGAAAGTTTTCCTTCCATTTGTAAAAAGTGTCACAGATCGCATCAGTAAAGTACTTGAAAAGCACCATATTGATACAGTGCTTAAACTAACGAAAATTGTGCCCATAGGAACGACAAAAAGAAGCATTAGCACTCACCTTAAAGAACATGAGAGCATTTGCCACCTGGGTAATATAGATAAATCAGCAGTAGCAGATCATGCACTAGAACTGGAAAATCATCAGATACATTTCTCTGACGCCGTGGTTTTAGCAAGATCTAATAATTACTACATTAGGATGTACAGAGAGGCCATAGAAATTCAAGAGCACAAAAACAATTTTAACAGAAAAGAAGATGGCTTGAAATTAGACAAGCTGAGGGCTTTAGTGCTAAATAAAACAACAGTGCCAACTCTCCCTTCCTTCATACTCAATAGCATATGTCAGCGCTACTCCGTACCGCAGGCAGCGATCTGACGACTTCATGAACTGTCCACCGCGTCGATTCATATAAACAGTATGACTTGCTGAGCTTGCTAGAGTCTGTAACTCCTTTCTGACTCATTAAAGCCTCTGATGCTGTCTCCAGCACTGGAGAACAAAACCTTACGCAGAGCAATATGTCCATAAAGCAAATATCAGCAATTACGCAAAAACTTCAAACTTTAACTGAGCATTTAGATTGACAAATGGAACTTGTCTCGATGGTCGTGGTGGTGGTGGGATAACAACTTCAACAGCGAACAACTGCCCAGAACAATATTTTTTTTTTTTTATTTTTGCTTGTTGACACAACTTCATCACTCTAAACCTCTGATCTTCAACAGTGTATGCCTGCTTGTGATGCCTGCAACAAGTCCAATCTGAGAATAGCTTTATGAATATATATGAATGGCTGTGTTATGTCATTGATAGTAATTTTTGCTGTACAAATTCCTGTCTGCTGGGCATATTTGCATTTGTGACTTTTCAGCCCACAGTCTTCTTTAGCTGTTTATGATAAGCATTCACTATTACAGAAAAGGAAGCCCTGAATGGACTAGTGCCCAGACAAGTTGGCCCCTGTGGGATTGGAGATGTCAGTTAGATTTCGTGACTCTCGCACAAGTAGCTTTTTCATCTGTAGTGGCCTCACCTCCATAGATGATTGCTGTGCTTAGTTTTACTGAATTCGGTGACTAGACAAGCTGCAGGTATATCTTTACGGCAACAGGAAATGTGTACAGCATGTGGGGGAGCAATCTTGTCCAGGGTACGGCCATGAGTTTTGTCCCACTGGTCAACTACAGTTGTCTGCAGGTGATTGGCAGGAATAAAACTGTTGTGGTGGTTGACATCCAGTGGTGTAGTAGTTGTTGTAAACTCGACTTCTCTCTCTACAGTAGTGTGCAGTGTATCCAGAGTGTCCACAGTGGGAATTCATTGGCGTATTGTCCTCTGTCCTCCAAAAGTTTGTTCTTCTGGGGCATTTTACTTGCCGGTTGTGCATAATTCCAAGTTGGCCAAGTCCATTCTTCCTGGTTCATTCAAATGGTGGTGGAGATTGGTGCTCAAGATCGACACACCTCTTCTTCAACACTCTCTCTTACTTCCTGGGGTTGACATTCATGGCTGATGTTTCTTGTTTACTTGTTCCGGAATTCCTGGTTTCCATAAAATGATGTATCTCCTCTCTTACAACCTGGTGTACGAGAGAGGTGTGGCCACAGTGGTCTTCCACAGTTGCCATAGGGACCACAATTAGGAATTAGTCATACCTGTTTCATCCAACATTTTTCTGTAGCATTTCCTTGATACGCTGGCACCACTCTTCATTTGTTACGACATCCATCACCAGAAGAACTCCTTTCATAAAGTGCGAGATTTTTCTCAGCTTCTGTCATATTCAAATCCACAATGAAATCTAGGGGCAAAACATTCTGTATGTAAAACTGTCTTTTCCCCGTGCCTTGGTCTTCTGCTAAGCAGATTATCACCAAACATTTTCTGCAGTTCAACCTGGAATTAATTCCAGCTGTTGAGCTTCTCTTTGGTGTTTTTGAACACTGCCTGGCTGTACCAGCCAAATGAAAGTAAATATCTGGCAAACATGTCATGTCCTCCCACCTGTTGTATTTGGCAAGTCAGTCAAATGCTTTCAGCCATTTCATCATGTCCTGACCAGCATCTCCAGAAAACACTGACAAATGCCTGATATGCAACTGAATTACTGCTGTTTTGGAGTCCATTGGTTTCTTAAATATACAGAGCATGGTGATAATGTACTACATGTATTTCAGTGCCTGTCCATGTAAATGACACTTATGTTGCCTGATTGGTGCCACAGTGATGTAGATGTTTTGAAGTACTTGGCATCTCCACCAAATAATGTTTCCTCATAACCAGAATCAAGTCCAAAATCGAAAGCAGGGCTGTCAGTGAAGTTCAACACCTAGCACTGAAAGCAAGTTTACTATGAACACCAATATACAGCTGGAACAGAACTGACCTCCTGGATAGAGAGTGCTGGTATTTGTATAAACACCAAATATTCCAGAATATACAGATATTAAAACACAAGACATTTTGTGAACCGTGTAGAAATAATAGTACTAACTAACAAACCATTGCTGGTTATTGTGTTCGAACTGGTGACTTGCAGCACACCAGCCAGTGTTGATAACCACTACACCATGCTGTGTGCAGCACAGCTCACAGCGGTATATCCACTAGGGAGGATTAATATGCTTGAAAATCCATAGCATAATTAGAATGTCAGAACACTTTTAAAATGTACACATAAAATTACTTAAAATTCAGTAAAAAATGTTTTAATATAAATGCCTCAGAATTTGTTAATATCCATATGTGAACACACTTTACAGCACACTGTTTCATTTTAAACTTTCGCTTCACTTACAGGTACTTCGCTTTTTAAAAGCTTAACTGGCACTTAGTTTGCCACACATAACCAACATCTCGTGGCAGTGCGTACTCTGTGTTTACAAATACACAGACTCCAGGACCACATTTAATAGCACTTCACATCATGTTGCATCATGGATGGACAAGCACAAAGTGTGTTCCGCACTCACTGGGGCTGGCAGGTCATGTTGTGGTGGACCATGGATTGGTAGCTCGGCAATGCATTCTGTGCACTTTGCTGGGTTGGAAGCTCATATTGGGTGCATTGTGGATTTGTAGCTTGGTGGTGTCACCTAGCAGGGCATGTTCCAACTCATGGTGACACATGTACATAAACCAGTTGCGTGCGCATGATTATGTAATGGTGATGTTGATGGTGTTTCCATGTCAACAATTCATAAGTAAACATAAAGAATAGACAGCAGTATCACATAGAAACAGTAGATGTGCCATTCATGGTGTCTAACAACACGTACCTTGTCAGTCCAAAATTTTTCAAGAATGGATTAATTCAAAAGAGCGGAAAGAGAATGATGGTTTTAATGCTTCAGATGTTCTACATAGGCTTTTCCCACTTGAGTAAAATGAGTACAATGCACAGAACATTTGTACAACCATGTGAAACTGTCAGAAAAGTCCATCTTTGGGATGTTGTTCAACTCACATGTCACTTGGCTTGCATACTGGTTATGTACTCATAGCATGGACCTTTCATGTGAAGTTCTTCAGTTTGTCATTTTGTGGTAGGTTTGTATTGACAGCACCAAGTGTTGTCACCCTTAATGATGTTTGTAGAAAAGAATTGGCCATGTTTTCCACTTCGGTCAGGCTGTGACAGGTGTCCAGGTGTCACTGTTTTTGTTTGGGATTCAAGGTGTACTGGACAAACTTAGTAGACATTTTTCTCTTTACTGGAGAATGTCATGTGAATACTTGAGTTTGGGATGTAGCTCCAATGAAGGCCACGTTGGCCAAAAGCTCCGCTGTAATATGTGACACACTATAGTCACATGTCCACCACTTAACATAGTCACAGTTGTTACTGCGCTGACATCACTTATATGCATGGAATAAAATCATTCTTGATACTTTTCCAACATAGTATAGACACTCGTTTCACATTAATTAGAATGAAAACAATATTATCAGTGATGAAATGTACTTCAAAAGTCACAGTTCCATTCCACCTGGTTAATGCTGGTTACACATGCACAGCACAGAGATGTGACTGTCTTACAAATGATCACCAAGTGGGTTACTGTAATACATAATACCACCCTTCTATAATACACTCAGTTTATTTTTACACAACTCATATTTTAGACAATCTGGCCAGTTATTGTGAGTTCTTATCGTCCAGCAACAACAATGAAGATTCGACTACCTCTCGCTGTTCCCTGAAATGAAGAATGTCATATTCACTATCCTTCCTACCCGCCCTGCAGTAGTATTCTGCCGCGTATCAAACCTGCAAAATATCCTCGCCCATCCCTACACAATCCCCGCTCCCAACCCCTTACCTCACGACCCATATCACTGATCACTGTAATAGACCTAGATGCAACACCTGTCCCATACATCCTACCACCACCACCACCACCACCACCAAGTCCAGTCCAGTCATAAGCATCATCTATGCCATCAAAGGCCGGACTACCTGTGAAGCCAGTCATGTGATCTACAAGCTAAGCTGTAACCACTGTGCTGCATTTTACGTGGGCATGACAGTCAACAAGGTGTCTCTCTGCATGAATGGCCCCTGACAAATTGTGGCCAACAAACAGCTGGACCACCCCCTTGCTGAGGACCGCAGCCCACATGATGTTTTTCATTTCAGTGACTTACTTCACAAAGCAGATGGCAGTTACAAGAGTCGAGGGGTATGAAAGGGAAGCAGTGGTTGGAAAGATAGTGAGACAGGGTTGTAGCCTATCCCCGATGTTATTCAGTCTGTATATTGAGCAAGCAGTAAAGGAAACTAAAGAAAAGTTTGGAGTAGGTATTAAAATCCATGGAGAAGAAATAAAAACTTTGAGGTTCGCCAATGACATTGTAATTCTGTCAGAGACAGCAAAGGACTTGGAAGAGCAGTTGAACAGAATGGACAGTGTCTTGAAAGGAGGATATAAGATGAATATCAACAAAGCAAAACGAGGATAATGGAATGTAGTCAAATTAACTCGGGTGATGCTGAGGGAATTAGATTAGGAAATGAGACACTTAAAGTAGTAAAGGAGTTTTGCTATTTGGGGAGCAAAATAACTGATGATAGTCGAAGTAGAGAGGATATAAAATGTAGACTGGCAATGGCAAGGAAAGCGTTTCTGAAGAAGAGAAATTTGTTAACATCGAGTATAGATTTAAATGTCAGGAAGTCGTTTCTGAAAGTATTTGTATGGAGTGTAGCCATGTATGGAAGTGAAACATGGACGATAAATAGTTTAGACAAGAAGAGAATAGAAGCTTTTGAAATGTGGTGCTACAGAAGAATGCTGAAGATTAGATGGGTAGATCACATAACTAATGAGGAGGTATTGAATAGAATTGGAGAGGAGTTTGTGACACAACTTGACTAGAAGAAGGGATCGGTTGGTAGGACATGTTCTGAGGCATCAAGGGATCACCAATTTGGTACTGGAGGGCAGCGTGGAGGGTAAAAGTCGAAGAGGGAGACCAAGAGATGAATACACTTTGCAGATTCAGAAGGATGTAGGCTGCAGTAGGTACTGGGAGATGAAGAAGCCTGCACAGGATAGAGTAGCATGGAGAGCTGCATCAAACCAGTCTCAGGACTGAAGACCACAACAACAATGACTTACTTCACAGTCTGTGCCATCTAGATCCATCCCACCAACACCAGTTTTTCTGAATTGTGCAGATGGCAACTCTCCCTGCAATACATCCTACAGTCCCGTAACCCTCGTAGTCTCAACATTCATTAGCCATTGTCTGTACCCATATAGCCTCTTCCCTGCTCCCATCCCAGCACTAAGCAGCCCTCTTCTCCATCAGTGTACCCACAGTCTTTTTACTTCTCCCATTTTCCGTACCCCCTCCCCTCTGATTGCACCTAGCTGCCCTACCCTCTCTCCAACTCGTCCCTATACGCTCCCACAAGCAGCACTTCACCGTCCCCCACCCCTACCATGCTACCCGTCCCCCTCTCCACCTCAGTCCTCTCCTTACCCCCACCATCCAGTGGTTTCTCAAATCACACGCTGATGCTCGCAGTCTGGCTTAGCAACCAGATACTGTGGTCATGTGTGTTTGTGTGTGTATGTGGGTGTGGGTGTATTCTATCACCAATGAAGGCCATGTTGGCCGAAAGCTCACTTTCTGGCAGTCTCTTTGTTGTGCCTGTCTGTGACTCAGCATCTCCGCTATATGGCAAGTAGCAACTATCCTTTTCATAAAATTGTTACATTCCCTCCAGCATTTTCCATTGTTTGATTTTGTTTTCTCGTCTTTCTGTTCCAGTAACTTTTTCTTGTCTTCTTTTTGAAATTAGTGTACAATCTTCTACCTTTTTCTTCTTCTCATGTTATTTTTTGATCTTTTACTCCACCCAAATTCCTTCTTGGATCATTGAACAGTGGATAAACATTGGGTACACAGTGTGGCGATCTGATGGCAGTGTGTGGGTATTGCAAATGTCCGGTGAACGTTATCTGCCAGCGTGTGTAGTACCAACAATAAAATTTGGAGGCGGTGGTGTTATGGTGTGGTCTTGTTTTTAATGGAGGGGGCCTTCCACCCCATGTTGTTTTGCATGGCACTATCACAGCACAGGCCTACATTGATGTTTTAAGCGACTTCTTGCTTCCCACTGTTGAAGAGCAATTCAGGGATGGCGACTGCATCTTTCAACACGTCGAGCACCTGTTCATAATGCACTGCCTGTGGCGCAGTGCTTACACGACAATAACATCCCTGCAATGGACTAGCTTGCACAGAGTCCTGCGCTGAATCCTGTAGAACACCTTTGGGATGTTTTGGAATGCCAACTTTGTGCCAGGCCTCACTGACCGACATTGATACCTCTCCTCATTGTAGCACTCTGTGAAGAATGGGCTGTTGTTCCCCAAGAAACCTTCCTGCACCTGATTGAACGTATGCCTGTGAGAGTGGAAGCTGTTATCAAGACTAAGGGTGGGCAAACGCCATATTGAATTCCAGCATTACCGATGGAGGGCACCACAAACTTGCAAGTCATTTTTTGACAGGTGTCCGATTACTTTTGATCACATAGTGCAATTCACTGATGTCGTGATGTCCTTCAATTGCCACCACGTGTCCCATGGAAGCCCGTCTCACTGTACCTCAAAGCATAATTGTACCCTCACCATCGCACATCTGTGGCGTGGTGCATGTTTCATGCAGCCGGTGTGGTGCATGTTTCATGCAGCCATTCGCCTAGATGACGGTGTGTAAGGACCCTACCATTAACCTGCTGTAATAAGAAGTGTGATGCATTTGACAGGCAATATGTTTCTGTTGATCCAATGTGAAAACTCAATGTTGCTGGACACACTGCAATCATAACTGGCAGTGTCATTGGGTCAACACAGGAACACATAGAGGTCATGCGATGTTGAGCTCCTTGCTCAATGATGGCCTTCGAACAGTGTGCTCCAAAACACTTGTCTACCAGCGTTGTACTCTGTCACCAGATCTGCCACAGATGGCTGCCTACCGTGGATTACACAATGGGGAATCCTCTGACCTCTGTGCTTTGAGTTGAGATGGGGTCGTCCAATACCATGCAGTCTACTCATTATTTTACCGTCCCTCAACCACTTTTCATAGATGCTCACGATGGTGTACACCAGCAGGTGACCAGTTTCAGATATTCTCATTTACAGCCGCAGCACCGCAACAATGTGCCCTTTTTCAAAACCACTTATATCAGTGGATTTCAACATTTGCAGCCCATATCTTCACTATAATGACTGCCCATTAGTCCCTCTTCTGCTTACACTCTTTTCTTACTGTGTCACGTTTCCGCAGCACTGCCAGGTGACATTCAACCTTGCAGTGGGGAGTGGTCAGAATGTTTTGGCTCATCAGTTATTTAGTCTTGTAACATTTGTTCATCAACAATGGCATCATGAATTGTTGAATTTTGTTCAGTAACAAGATTAACTGTTTAAGAGTAATTGAAACTGAAATTAATCATCTCAAAATTTTTTCTGTCAAATTTTTGGTATCTAGTGCTTCATTTCCTTCAATATTTGCATGTTTTCCTCTAGTTTGTGCTCAGTTTGTGTGTGTGCGTGGGGGGGTTTGTTTGTTTCACAAGCCGCAACATGGTCGTGAATGGAACAGTAACCCAATAATGTAGAATATTTTTTTTATTATATATATATATATATATATATATATATATATATATATATATATATATATATATGATGTGACTTACCAAATGAAAGTGCTGGCAGGTCGACAGACACACAAACGAACACAAACATACACACAAAATTCAAGCTTTCGCAACAAACTGTTGCCTCATCAGGAAAGAGGGAAGGAGAGGGAAAGACGAAAGGATGTGGGTTTTAAGGGAGAGGGTAAGGAGTCATTCCAATCCCGGGAGCGGAAAGACTTACCTTAGGGGGAAAAAAGGACAGGTATACACTCGCACACACACACATGTCCATCCACACATATACAGACACAAGCAGACATATTTAAAGTTTGGGCAGAGATGTCAGTCGAGGCGGAAGTGAAGAGGCAAAGATGATGTTGAATGACAGGTGAGGTATGAGTGGCGGCAACTTGAAATTAGCGGAGATTGAGGCCTGGTGGGTAACGGGAAGAGAGGATATATTGAAGAGCAAGTTCCCATCTCCGGAGTTCGGATAGGTTGGTGTTGGTGGGAAGTATCCAGATAACCCGGACGGTGTAACACTGTGCCAAGATGTGCTGGCCGTGCACCAAGGCATGTTTAGCCACAGGGTGATCCTCATTACCAACAAACACTGTCTGCCTGTGTCCATTCATGCGAATGGACAGTTTGTTGCTGGTCATTCCCACATAGAATGCATCACAGTTAGGCAGGTCAGTTGGTAGATCACGTGGGTGCTTTCACACGTGGCTCTGCCTTTGATCGTGTACACCCTCCGGGTTACAGGACTGGAGTAGGTGGTGGTGGGAGGGTGCATGGGACAGGTTTTACACCGGGGGCGGTTACAAGTGTAGGAGCCAGAGGGTAGGGAAGGTGGTTTGGGGATTTCATAGGGATGAACTAAGAGGTTACGAAGGTTAGGTGGACGGCGGAAAGACACTCTTGGTGGAGTGGGGAGGATTTCATGAAGGATGGATCTCATTTCAGGGCAGGATTTGAGGAAGTCGTATCCCTGCTGGAGAGCCACATTCAGAATCTGATCCAGTCCCGGAAAGTATCCTGTCACAAGTGGGGCACTTTTGTGGTTCTTCTGTGGGAGGTTCTGGGTTTGAGAGGGTGAGGAAGTGGCTCTGGTTATTTGCTTCTGTACCAGGTCGGGAGGGTAGTTGCGGGATGCGAAAGCTGTTGTTATAAGTCTATGGTCACAAACTTGTAGGTCCTCAGACTACTGGTTTCAGTCAGCAGTGACTATCTTCAGATCTGCACGTGTGTCTCTCCCTTGTTCAAACGTGCACAGATCTGAAGATGACCATTGCTGATTGAAACCGGTAGTCTGAGGACCTTCAAGTTTGTGACTATAGACTTGAAATAAAAGAAATTTAATCTAGTTTGTTGTTCATTTTCCATATGTTTGCATTCGTTTTATGCCTGTTTTCATTCATCTTTTTTAAATATTACAGAATCGTTCATCATAGAGTTTTGGATTCAACATACTAGCATTTGACTTTACATTCTCCATCGCAGTTGAGTGTGAGAGTTCTTTGTTATCAATTTAACCTACTACACATACATTATTTGCTCCAATTTCTTGACTATTACTGTCCCTCTCAACAATTAAGTCACTATTAACACATCCTTCAGCTATTTTTTCAGACTGTTATTTCACATTAAAAAATGTACAAAATTGCAGAAAAATTAAAACTATTTAAAATTCATCCAGCAAAATATCACAGTTGACACTTTTTCTGTCTACTCATTGTTATAAAAGATTACATTTGAGGTGGTGCAAAATATTTTAATTCAGACTTAACTATTTGTCCCTGTTGTGATTGGATCACGTTTATGAAGATTTCTCCACTCAGCCAGTTATATGTATTCCGTCAGATGCATATTGTGATACAGACAATTAAGTATTCAACAATAATTATTGTTTCTTATTGGAATTTTTCCTTCTTCAAAAACCAGTTCACGTTACACTGTGATACCACAAAACATAACAAATTCCTTCGCACTGAAACTTCAGGTGTACTACAACCGTGCTACGAATAATTACACTGAACATAATTTTGAGATGCCTGCATTTCATCTCAGTTATATTGAAACATACACACACAGGAATGCTGCCAACCAACTAGGGCTAATTATGCCGAGTGCACACACAGCACAATAACTTTGTAGAATGAGTTAGTCACAGCCAAGGCATGCAGCAGAGCTTCAGTGGAGCTACCAAAGAAAGAGATATTGAAAAATTAAAGCTTTGAGTTGGTCAGTGAAGTATACTTGGATGGTTCCAACATCAGTTGCACTTATCTGTTGACTACATAACTGTACAGTTCTGAAACCGGCTCCTGTCATCGACACAGTTTATTTGCTAACACTATTTTTGATTTACACAACTGCAGGCAGTACAGCTTGCTTATGTTGACAATAGGATTGTAACTGCTACTTCGCTACAATGTTGTTAAATCACATAGGCTGGGAAATAGGAGGGTATACTTTTCTCACTCGCACCTCCAGCCTCGATTTCACTCTCATGTAAAGATACTATACATAAATGTTGAGGTAAGGCTTTCTTTACACCTAAATCAAAGTAATATACATTAAGTAAAAAAGACTGGCAACTATGTACATTAGCAACATTTGTATATTTAATTTCAGGTTACCTGCTTTCGTAATCAAGACAGCTATGTTGAATTTAACGACTATTTTGAAAAGTGATGATTAGTTTTCCATTTTGTTCTCACCAATTTCATACAAAAATAAATGTTGTTTGTAGTTCAACAAATGTAAAATACTTCTCAAATCAGTGATATAAATTTTTCCCCATTGAAGAGAAGATAATGTTAAATCAGATATAATTTACAATCTTTTATTATGAACTTTATATATAGGATGTTAAATACATGTTACTTACATTTTTACAATATGAGTATTAAAACAGATTGCTGCTCACTACATTGAGCAGGTCTTGTACAATAGACAGACACATGTAATGGTAGATTGTTAGATAATTTTTTTTTTTTTTTTTTTAAATTGTCAGTCTGTCTTCCGCATTCTGATAGAATAATTTTGTTTGTTGGGGTTGTTTCATTTTTAGACAACAATTAAGCAGAGAAGCACTTTATAGAGCTCACTACCATACTGTACATATACAAGACAGTATAAAAAATTGAAACAGTTCTTGTTTCTTGGGTCAGTTAAAAGGTGTTTTTTTTTTTTTGCTACACACACTTTGTAACCAAAGTGTAACCTGTAAGCATGTATACTAGTAATGGGTCTTTTGGTAAGATTACAATTCTATTCTTGAATTTATAAATGACCATGCTCCCACTGGTGCCAGTTTAACTTGATGTTTTTTAAAAGATGAATGAAGTATGTTAAAATGACATTGTACCACATTTTTATTTCTCTAACTTCTCATTGTAGGTTTCTAACAGAATGTCGACGCCTCCGGCTTTTGGACTTGAGTTTTTGTGATCAGATACAGGACACCCAAGTAGCTCTGTGGAGGCACATTTTTCCAAATGTTAGCATCAAGCGCAGCTCTCAAAATAGTGGTTATATTTCTCCAACATACTGAAAGGTAATATGTCAACATAGTTTTTCACAGCAACATTCTTGAATAAATGTTTCAGAGTTCTTTCCGCATCAGACTTGTCAGCCTCAAGTGTTTTGATGACTTTCTCCATCATCATTGTCAGGATATTTCATTAGGCTGTTAGATATTTTAGGTGGCTGTATAAAGTCATCACATATGTCAGCCAACTGAACTACCTAACATCCTACTGAAGTCTGATGACGGCACTGGAAGAAGTCATCAAAAGCTCAAGATTGACAAAGCTGACACACCGAGAACTGCTTGAAGTATTTATCTCTGGTAATAATACGTTTTTGATAGCATGTGTGAAAAGAACACATCTTACAATTATATTATGAGTTTAACAGCTGTAGTAGTACTTGTTGGTATCAGTGAATTCTTTTTATTAGGCAATTTTTCATGTCCCTTTAGGTACTAGACATTATGAGTCTTGTTGTGTTCACTTAATAAATTCTGCAGTTTGACATTACAGTTGTATCTACCCAATAAACTCCACAGTTTGACATTACTGCTTTGTATAATTTATCCACAGAACTTAAATTATTGTAGAGAAAGCTTTATTTTGTGTTGTTGTATGATAAAACATGGAATGGATAGCTTAATTTTTATTTTCAGATTTTAAAGAAGTGTTGCAGAATAAGGCTGTTAATTTAAACAAAACATTATTTCACTATTTTAAATATACAAATAAGTTTAAAAATAACTGGAATACACCATCACTGGGAGGCAGTGATACTGCTTGGTTGGAATCCAGAATTGAGGGCAAAACAACTTTCCATTACACTATACAAGATGTTAGCCAGGCCAAATAGAAGATTCTTTCACTTTAAATAATTGCAGATAGTTAATTTGAGGTTACATCGATCTTATGTGCCACCACCTCCCTGTAAACCTGCATCCACGATCTTGCTGTCTAGCGCTTCCTCTCTCCCAACGTACGATGCCAAAATCACCACTTCATTCCTTATACACCTTATCAACTATATCCTTATCCACACCTACATAAACAAATCTGCAGAATGGTCATGGGCACCTGAATGCATCCTCCAGATGTCCACAATAGATCTGCCATACCATCTCCACACACTCCAACACCTATAAACTAGCTGCAAATGAGCTCCATCACAGCACCCAATATGACTGGAACAACTTAATCACATCTTCCACCAGGGCTTTGACTACCTATACATTGTTCCCATAAATAAGAAACATTGTACCCAAAATATCATCAGTAAAAAAGACACAGCAAGATTGTTGGATGTTAATAAAGGAAATAGCACATGATAGTTCTTCGAATATCAATGCTACTGAATTAAGAAGAAAGCTTCTGTTTGGTCACTCAGTAATTGAAGAGAGATTTGTGGACCATTTTAATCCATAATGGGGAATAACTTGGGACAGAGGTGAGATACAGCAAACTGTTTTAGATCGAAGTTGGAAGTATCAAAGAGGGTCACTAATTGCTACTAATGACCATGACCTTGAACGTGATTTTTGAGGTGATTTGGAGGTTAAAGTGGTGGTTTTTTTTCTTTTCTTTTTTTTCTCTCTCTCTTTTCTTTTTTCTTTTTTTGTGGAAACCCTAATATTTGATTTAAGATGAGCTGTAGACTCGATCTGGCTATACCAGACATGAAAAATTATCAGAATGCTAGGTCCTGAATTGATGTTACTAAATTTCAAACTGCAGTTCAATACAAAAATATCAAAGAACACTTGGGTTAAGTGCATGTGTCATGAATCATCAATTTTAGCAATATTAAAAGGATAGATTGCTACTAACCACATAGAGGAGCTGCTGAATGGCAGACAGGCACATTCAAAAAGATTGCTAGGTATTATTCAACTATCAGACTTAGTCCTTCGTCAGACATAGACAAAATAAAACTGTCACGCATTCGCACATGCATAACTCATATGCACCGGGCCACTGTCGTCTCCAGGCGCTAAGACCTTAGCTGCCTGCAACGTAATGCCTCCTGTGTGTGGTGAGTAACAAGCTATTCTTTTCACACTGTTGCTATTCCATCACATATTTGCATTGTTTGAACCCCAATTTCGTAAATAGAACAAGAAACAAGAAAGAATTGTACTTGAATTTTTTTACAACTAACTATGGCTTCTCTTATTGATGCACCATCTCGTACAGTGCTCCAGGCCTTAACTGTCATGCAAGGTGGATGGTGAAAACTATTTACTGGTTGAAATAACTTATGTTCCATGAGAAATTGGAATTGTCATATCAAGAAGAAAATGTAATTTGCATATTTGTTTTTTCTAGCCACTGTGTATATCAAAGCAAGATTTCAGGCCTCTCCTGAAGCCAAAGCACATATCTGTAGTTCACTATTCTTTCAAGGCTTCATAAATGTCTTTTTATCAGTCATGTTTATCTTTTGTGGTGTAGTTTGACAGAAATTGAGAAATTATTTATGGTTCCTACCTCGTGTTCTGTTGCCTTGGCCATCTTTAATATTCATTTATTTTTTGAATCTAAATGGAAAATTGTCAGTGCATTGATTTGTGAACAGAGTTGCCACAAGTTCTGGAAATCTCAAATGTGCCTGGGAAATAAGGGCATTGTCATGGAAATTCAGAAAAAAAAACTGGAAAATCTCATTTTTTACTCAACGGATGAAATCTTTTGTTCATAGAAAATCCACACATCGTAGCTGGCAGGGCACAGCTGAGTAGCTGCTGGGTGTCATGTGCCCCCCTTCCTACCGCTTCTCTCCTCAGCTTACAGTCAGAACTGCCACCGATGCGCTGTTGGTGACTTGTGACTATTGGCATGAATAGCTAGCCACACACAAGCAGATTTCCATGGTGGGCCAGAACTATGGGCCAGTTCTGCAGGTATCTTATGGGTTGGGCCTGCTGATCTGATACCCATCGTTTCCGACTAACATGTAGGCTCAACCCATCAAACCTAGTCTCTTTAATCTGCCTGCAGGACAGATCCATTTGTTTGTGGTGTAAATCGGCTGATTTTTATGGTTTATCCGCAGACCGAGCCCTGCAGTGCATCTTGACAAGCCAGAGGTCAAGGGCAATGGTTTCAGGTGTTGTTCAGTGCAGCAGTTTATAGGCATTTTATTTATTGTAGTACATTTTCGCACTTTCAAAGTAGTTTATATATTCGAGAGAGAGAGAGAGAGAGAGAGAGAGAGAGAGAGATTACGGGTGGTGCTAGCAAGAAAATTGTGGCACCCGCCAGCGGTTTGTATGTTATGTACTCATATATTTCTTGAAAGAAAAATCACACAATACCTGTAAAATAACTGGCATAACACAGTGGTTAAGAGCCTACAGTAGTGAACATAGTACAAGGAAAATTTTATTGGACTCACTATAGTGTTGGTTTATACAACTCAGATCTCCCCCCCCCTCCCCCCCCCCCATTTCACACCTCTTTCAAGAGGCCGAGGCCTATATCTTTCTGAGTTTATTTCTAAAATTAATGAAAGTGTTTTAAATCCATCTTTGCAACAACACAGAAATCCTTTAACTAAAAATAGCTTTTATTTACATTACTTAACTATTCACCTATCCTTCCAGTCATAAATCCTGTAAAGGAATCAATAACTTCGTTCAGTATTAGATTTTGTCTTTTTTTTTCTTTCTTCCTTTCTTTAATCTACCTATTTGCTTACCCTTCAAGCCACAACATTTGACAGAGAGAATGCTAAAACTGTGTCCGGAAATTGGGGAATTTAATTTTTGGGAACTTGGAGCAATCTTGAGAGACAGAACTGCCAGACAAAATATTAAAACTGGTCCAATTAGACATCATTCAAATCCCATAAATTATAAACAGAAATAATAACAAAGGAACTGAATAGTTTATTTCCAGTAAATTGAAGCCGTTTCTGAAAGTATTTATATGGAGTGTGGCCGTGTACGGAAGTGAAACGTGGACGATAAATAGTTTGGACAAGAAGAGAATAGAAGCTTTTGAAATGCGGTGTTACAGAAGAATGCTGAAGATTAGATGGGTAGATCACATAACTAATGAGGAGGTATTGAATAGAATTAGGGAGAAGAGAAATTTGTGGCACACCTTGACTAGAAGAAGGGATCGGTTGGTGGGACATATTATGAGCCATCAAGGGGTCACCAATCTAGTATTGGACGGCAGCGTGGAGGGTAAAAATCGCAGAGGGAGACTGAGAGATGAATACACTAAGCAGATTTAGAAGGATGTAGGTTGCAGTAGGTACTGGGAGATGAAGGAGCTTGCATAGGATAGAGTAGCATGGAGAGACGCATCAAACCAGTCTCTGGACTGAAGACAACAACAACAACAGGAATATTCATTATTAACTTGTATGTCATTGGTTAATCTGCTATATCTGAACATTAGTTTTTGAGATGAAAAATAAATAAAATTTTATGGGATTTTTCGTTATTGTTGTTACTATTTGATATTAATGTGGGGGCTTTTGGGGACCACTTTCCCTGCTGAGCTCAAATTATGCACAGCTCTTTTTGTGGGATGTTACTAGACTGAAGGGTAGCACAAAGAAAAAAATTGAACTTCAAAAATAAAAGTCACCACCAGCAAGATGTCCACAGGAATGAGTGGACACTGGGGGAGATGACTCTCCAATGGTGCATTCCTATTTCAGCCCCGTACTGCCTTTACTTTCCAGCTCAGTCTCCCTTCCCTGTGTCCTATCTCCCTTTTCATCCCGTGTGTCTGACATACTGCGCCAAACAAAACCCTCACCTCAGTGGTGCTGCAGGGCAGAACAATGTAACCTACACAGAAAATGTATCCATGCTTAGTAGGTGTATTTTATATTTCAGTTACAGTCACATGCAAGGAGGAATGTTCTATGAAAGCATAGTAGTTACTTCAGTTTCCTTTATGTCCCTGTCACCTTGCTCATTGCCTTAACTATACAGAAAGCACTGCTTCCATTATTTGTTATGCATTTAAGATTTCAGGACATTGGGATAATCAAGATAAACAATGTTAGACATGGCAACAAGTATTCACAAATTGTTCTAAGACTTCATAGCAAAGGGAAATAGTGAATTAAAACCATCCTCAGTGATTACCAAACATCACAGAGGTTCATCACAAACAGTTGTAGGTAATGTAACCTCAAGTTTGCAGGTACACTGAAATTTTGTTTTGCTCCTCTAGTGGTGTGCTGATGTATCAACAGTGCTACGGCACAGAGATTTCAGTGTGTATCAGGGCTGTAAACATAAACTCGCAAACAAACAAAAATTTAATTATATAAGCATAATCTGTATCACTTCAAGCAGGGGTTTACCTTCATAGTCTTGGATGTTGTTGAATTTAGCATATATTAAAATTCAGGAGTAAGTAAGAAACACATATACCGCCCCCCCCCCTCCCTTTTTTTCCCAAAAAAATTCCTGCCTCAAGATACAGGTCTCCAAAGATGACACTGCAAACACCATTTTGAAGATGCGAATTTCGGAAAATTTTTTAAAATACTGTATCCCTGTAACAGTTCTAGATACACTCCTGGAAATTGAAATAAGAACACCGTGAATTCATTGTCCCAGGAAGGGGAAACTTTATTGACACATTCCTTGGGTCAGATACATCACATGATCACACTGACAGAACCACAGGCACATAGACACAGGAAACAGAGCATGCACAATGTCAGCACTAGTACAGTGTATATCCACCTTTCGCAGCAATGCAGGCTGCTATTCTCCCATGGAGATGATCGTAGAGATGCTGGATGTAGTCCTGTGGAACGGCTTGCCATGCCATTTCCACCTGGCGCCTCAGTTGGACCAGCGTTCGTGCTGGACGTGCAGACCACGTGAGACGACGCTTCATCCAGTCCCAAACATGCTCAATGGGGGACAGATCCGGAGATCTTGCTGGCCAGGGTAGTTGACTTACACCTTCTAGAGCACGTTGGGTGGCACGGGATACATGCGGACGTGCATTGTCCTGTTGGAACAGCAAGTTCCCTTGCCGGTCTAGGAATGGTAGAACGATGGGTTCGATGACGGTTTGGATGTACCGTGCACTATTCAGTGTCCCCTCGACGATCACCAGTGGTGTATGGCCAGTGTAGGAGATCGCTCCCCACACCATGATGCCGGGTGTTGGCCCTGTTTGCCTCGGTCGTATGCAGTCCTGATTGTGGCGCTCACCTGCACGGCGCCAAACACGCATACGACCATCATTGGCACCAAGGCAGAAGCGACTCTCATCGCTGAAGACGACACGTCTCCATTCGTCCCTCCATTCACGCCTGTCGCGACACCACTGGAGGCGGGCTGCACGATGTTGGGGCGTGAGCGGAAGACGGCCTAACGGTGTGCGGGACCGTAGCCCAGCTTCATGGAGACGGTTGCGAATGGTCCTCGCCGATACCCCAGGAGCAACAGTGTCCCTAATTTGCTGGGAAGTGGCGGTGCGGTCCCCTACGGCACTGCGTAGGATCCTACGGTCTTGGCGTGCGTCGCTGTGGTCCGGTCCCAGGTCGACGGGCACGTGCACCTTCCGCCGACCACTGGCGACAACATCGATGTACTGTGGAGACCTCACGCCCCACGTGTTGAGCAATTCGGCGGTACGTCCACCCGGCCTCCCGCATGCCCACTATACGCCCTCGCTCAAAGTCCGTCAACTGCACATACGGTTCACGTCCACGCTGTCGCGGCATGCTACCAGTGTTAAAGACTGCGATGGAGCTCCGTATGCCACGGCAAACTGGCTGACACTGACGGCGGCGGTGCACAAATGCTGCGCAGCTAGCGCCATTCGACGGCCAACACCGCGGTTCCTGGTGTGTCCGCTGTGCCGTGCGTGTGATCATTGCTTGTACAGCCCTCTCGCAGTGTCCGGAGCAAGTATGGTGGGTCTGACACACTGGTGTCAATGTGTTCTTTTTTCCATTTCCAGGAGTGTATTTTGTTAGATTTTTTTTTTAATTTGCTTTATGATTACATTGGTAGCCCCCGTTTGGACATAGATGTCAAAGTTCTTTTACTGCCGCCTTTTGAAATTTTTTTTAATAATTTACAGTTTTTTTCCAAAAATTCCATTCCAGAAAAGTTAGATTTTTTTTCTGTTGATTAGTACCGTGTAGTAGTATATTCTCTATAAAGGAGAGCTTCCACTTTTAAGTTGGACAGGTTTTATTTTAAAAAGTCATTTTTTTTTTTTTTAACTTTCAAGGCTATGTATGTCTTCATTGAAGTTGTTTCTTACTAATTTCTTTGTTACAGTTTTTATTTCTGTTGTCTTTGTTGCAGTTATCTCTTATCACTTTCTCTGTTGCAGTTATTTCATTTCACCTTCATTGTTGCAGATATTTCTTACACACTGTTGTAGTTTCTTGTCAGTTTCTTCGTCGTGGTTATTCATTGCAGGTTTCTTTATTGTAGTTGTTCAGTGCTAATTTGTTTACTGAAGAGTCTTCTAAGAAATCTGAGAGCATCCAGTGATTTATGTGTTTTCGTGAGGAAATTGCCAGTTGACAAGGTTGCTGTGTGTTTTGTGAAAAGGACTGTTTGAAATGTCTTCTGACTGGGGCCACAGGAGAGTGAAGTGTGCTTACTATTTGCATGTCCATAAAAGAGTGATATACAAGGCAAACAAAAAAACAGACTTTGTTCAGGTTGGGAATAAGTGTTCTCGTTTGAAGGCTCTGTTTCAAAATGAAGATGTTTCCAGTAACAACTTTTAGTGTTCTTAACGTTTTGACAGAATAACAACAGTCTGAACAAGTGAAGCCTCCCATGATGCAGATGAAGCAGATTTTGCATCAACAGAGGAAGAATTAAATACCCTGTATCAGTCAACTACAGAGGTAGGTGTTAGTTAGGTTAAGAAACAGTGGCCAGTGAAGTCAAGTCATTAGCTCTATGCATCAAGAAAGTGCAGAGAAATTACAAGGCGTACAACTTTGCTTCCACCATTTGCCAATAGGTGGTGACAACGGTAAGCAGTGGTCGAAAGAAACAGATCGCAGATGTTAGGCCGTTAGCTTATACCTCGGTCAACATAACCTCATTCAAATACTAGTCGATTTGTGTCTGCATCATAAAGTTGTTCTTGGATTGAAAATGTCAATTTACGAGCCTGATTCTTGTCATTTGCAGGAGCTGTAACTGTTTTATTTCAATATGAAGAAAACAGCAGCCGAGTCTCATCGAATGCTCTCAAGTACGCGTGGTAAGGATGCTATTAGTAAAAGAAAGTGTCGTGAGTGGTTTCAACGCTTCAAAAACGGTGATTTTAATGTTGTATACCAGCATAGTTGTGGAAGAGATAATGTTTTCGAAGATGCAGAATTGGAGACATTGCTGAGTGAATACTCCCGTCAAACTTGAGAAGAATTGGCGCAATTAGTGGGAGTGACACAGCAAGCCATTTCAAAACGTCTCAAGGCTATGGGCACGATTCAGAAAGAAGGAACTTTATTTATTTATTTATTCATCCGTAGACAACTTGTGTTGTATGGATGTCGTCAACTGTATACATGGAATGAGTATATACATAATAGTACTTCTGGTAGTACATATTTCTATGGTGCAACTTAATCGTTTGTACACAAAACAAATACACACCAATCTTAGTTACAAATAAATATAAATTTACAAATGTATTCTTGCATGGGTTACACAAAACAAATACACATCAATCTTAATTACAGATAAGTATAAATTTACAAACGTACTCTTGCATGAATTGAGGTGAACACATGTCATTTACAGTATTCTTTGACAGTATAGTAACATTTATCTGCTAAATAACTTTTTGCAGCTTTCCTAAAGGCATGTATTCCAGTTTCAGCTTTGATCTCCGCTGGAAGTCTATTATACATTTTTATTCCATTAAATAATAAACTATTTTGGGTTTTTGTTTTGTTTTTTCGTATGAGATGCAAATGGTGGCAGGATCTAGTCCAGTGTTGGTGTATAGATCTGTTTTGTGTGTACTGGTCAATATGTTTCTTTATATATATCACAGTCTGAAAGATGTATTCACATGGTACTGTCAAGATTCCCACGGTTTTGAATAAATCAGTACAGTGAGCTCTCTTGCTGCTTTTTGTTATTATTCGTACTGCCCTCTTTTGCAGCTTGAAAATTGCTTGTATGTTCTGCACATTTGTACCCCAGAAGGTTATGCCATAACTAATTATTGAATGCACATATGCAAAGTATGTAGTCTTAGCACATGAACTATTACATACTGACATAATTATCCGGAGTGCATAGCAAGCAGTAGCAATTTTCTTTTCTAGTGCTGCAATATGGTCAGTCCAGTTAAGCTGTGAGTCAACATGCATTCCTAGGAATTTTGTGTTTGTGACACAATCTATAAGTTCATCTTTAACTTTTAGGCCTATGCTATTATGTTTTTTATTTATGTGGAAATTAATACTGTTTGTTTTTTTAATATTGAGGGTTAATTTGTTGCTTACTACCCACTTGCATCCATGCTCGAGAGTTTCTTCAGCTTTGTCTCTCAATTTGTCTGGTGACTCATCACTGATGCTGCTATCATCCCTGTATTTGACACTCTGGGGAAGAGTATTGGCCCTAACACACTTCCCTGAGGGACTCCTATGGTAATACGTTCTGGTTTGGAAATGTGTTTTGTCAATCTGCTGAACTTCGTTTATGAGATCTCTACACACTGTACCCTATTTTCCAAGTACGATTGAAACCAATTATTTACTGTTCCCCTTATTCCTAGTGCCTCCATTTTGTTTAGTAGTATTTTGTGGTCTACCGTGTCAAATGCTTTGCTAAGGTCAAGGAATATGCCTGTTACATGTTCACCTTCGTCAAGTGCTTCTAAGACAAAATTTGTGAAGTGAGCTACCACTGAACCTGTGCTTCTTCCTGGCCTGAAACCAAACTGTTCTTTACACAGTAGGTTGTACTTGTTTAGGAAATCCATTAGTCTCTCTTTCATTATATTTTTTATTACCTTGGAAAAGTATGAGAGTAATGAGATGGGCCTATAGTTTTCTATATTTTCTGGATCGCCGTTCTTAAATAGAGGCAGGACTTTTGCAAATTTTAAGTATTCTGGGAAGCAGCCTGCAGTGAAAGATTCATGTATGATGTGTGCCAAAGGATGTTGTATACTGTCAATGCAGTCCTTCAGTAAGCACACTGGCACTTCATCTAAACCTGCTGATGTTTTATTCTTTAGATTCTTCACAACCATCCTTACTTCTTCTGTAGAAGTCGGTAACAGTAACATTGAGTTAGCCATATAGTTCAATTTTTGTTCAGGCTGTTTTTTGCCAAACTTTTGCTGTAGCTTGGTAGCAACACTGCTGAAGTACTCATTTACAGTATTTGCTAGTGTATTTGGGTTATGTATAATAGCACCATTATGTTTAATTTGAATGTTTACTGTTTTTAATTTATTACTGTTTGTTTCCTGTTTGGTAACAGTCCAGGCTGCTTTAATTTTATTTTCTGCCTTTTCTATAATACTTGTCATTGTGGGCTTTTTTTGCATCTCGTAATACTCTTCTGTATATTCTTTTGTATGTGTGGTTGTAGTTTAGGAAACCAGGATCACTATGGTAGTTTTTTAACCTGTTCAGTTGTTTGAGTGTTGCAGAGGATTTCCTTATTCCTTTGGTCACCCAGGTATTTCTTTTGTGTGTGTGTACTGCAGTTTGCACCTTTGGGAATGCTTCATCAAATCTGAGTTTAAATAGTGACATGAATTTAGAAAATTTCTTATTTACACTATTTTCAGCATACACTTCTTCCCAAGTTATACTGTTTATTTGCTTGGCAAATTCTGATCTGTTTGGTTTGGAGAAAACCCTTCTGTATGTGTATGTTTTAGTTATATTGTCTATATTTATGTTTAATTTTAGGATTTGACAGGAGTGATCAGAAAGGCCAAGGTTATCTACAATAATTTCACAACTTTCTTTATCTATGTCTGTGATGATGTGATCAATTGTTGACGATGAGTTTTTGGCTATCCTCGTGGCTCTGTTAACTAATGGTGATAACTTATAACAGCGCAATATATTCAAGAATGAGTTACAGAATCTATCTGGGTTTTGTGTGTTTATATTTAAGTCTCCACAAATGAGAACCTTCCCTTTAGGATTCGAAGCCATGTCTAGAATCTGGATTAGTTTTGCAGTGAAAGTATCTATATCACCACTGGGTGAACGGTAAATACATATTATAGTTAACCTTTTTGCCTCATCTGTCTTACTTATGTCTATGGCTGATATTTCTATGTGTTTTTCCTCACTTACAGAATTAATATCATTTCTAATTTTATAGGCAATTCCTTGCTTAACTACATACATGATCCACCACCTCTAATGGTTGTTCTACTATAATGACATGCTAGTATATATGAATTTAAATTTATTAATGCTATTTCAGTTCCTCTACACCAATGTTCAGTAATGCATGTGACTGAACTGTTTAAAGTTTGTAGTTCCACTTCTAATTGTTGCACTTTGTTTCTGACAGATTGTATATTTTGATGAAAGACTGAGAAACGAGCACAGCTTACCTTGCCTGTATCTTTTGTTTGCATTTTGTTGACAGTGACTGATGCTTTGCGCCGGTTGGTCCCAGTTTTTTACTCCTCTTGGTGCTGAACCATAAAAAATCCTCCTTTGGAGTGATGTACTTTCTTGTCCTCTGGCTCCTTCTGATGGGGTGTGGTTTAGCTGGTGGCTTCTCCATTGGTACTGTCGTTTCTGGTGCTACTGCTGTTGTTGGTTTTGCTGTTGTCTGTCCCACTGTTGCTGTGTCTCCTGTTCTTATTGTTGGTGGTGGTGAAGGTTCTGCTGATGTCAGTTCTGCTGCTGACGAGATGACTGCCTTTGTTGATTTTTCTTGTATTGTGGAATGTTCTATTACTGATAGTGGTATAACAGTTGTTTTTGTGTTGAAGGTGTTTTGAAGTAGTTTTAGTTCCTTCATTATCATGTTCGCCAGATATTCTTTCCCAATACTGTTTAAGTGTAGTACATGTTGTGTATGGAATCTATGACCTATATTATTTATATTAACACATTTAACATTTTTAAAACGTCTACAGATTTTGGCAAACTGATAGTTGGCTTTTTGTATTTCTGTATTTACACATGATTGGTTATCCAGATCGTGCCGATGTGGTGTATTCACGATTATCACGTTTGTATGCGTGAGGTTCTTCAGACACTGTTTAAGATAACGTGTAGCATTTGCAGTTTCATTTTTATATACATCGTTTGAACCTCCGATGAGTATTACACAGTCTTTATCGTGTAGATTTTTAACCTCTCTAGATTCAGTCGTTTTTATTATTTCCGCTAGTGGAGCTCCCGGTTTTACTGTGCTACACAAACTTCTATTAGTTTTCTCTTTAATTTTCTTTGCGAGTCCACGGCCATGACTAACTGAAAGCATGAGTATTTTATTATGTGAGTTATCTGTTACAATGTTTTTCGTTTGAGTGTCTGTTTGTATCGGTATTCTGTGACGTACTTCAAGGTCATTTTGTACCAGTATTGTCTCATGAAGTTCATATGACACTCTATCGCTGTTTCGAGATTTTTTGATGTGTTTAGACTGTTCACTGGTGGTTTTAGGCCTACTATCTTGAATGTTTTTCTTCCCAAGCGACTCGTAACGGGTCGTTTTACCCTCGCTGTCTACAATTGCGAGTACTTCAAACGAGTTTTCATGCACGAAATTAACGTTGCAGTCATTGTTCACACGATTTAACACTTCTTGTTTGTTGTTTTTAAACGTAGCTTGGTTGTTTTTAAACGTAGCTTTGTTCCAGTTTTTGGAAGCAGGCGAAATGTTTTGCACCGAGTCCCGCGTGTAGCACGTACCTTGTTTTGATCGTAGATCATAATTTTCTTTCTTGAGCCATGAAATTTCTTTATGAAGCACTTCGACAATTTTCTGTAGGCTGATAATACGTTCATTTAATTTTGTTGTAACACCATTATCATTCACATAATGACTGTTTTTCACTACGGAGCTGTAATTTTCGCGCACAGGAATATTACGAACACTTGAATCTGTCGCCATCTTGAATTTCCTCAACTTGGGTCCCATGTGAGCTGAAACGAAGAGATGTTGAACGGCATTTGTGTGTTTGTGAACAGTTGCTTCAGAGGCAAAAACAGAAGGGATTTCTGCATCACATTGTGACTGGGGATGAAAAATGGGTTCATTACGATAACCCTAAATGCAAAAAATCATGGGGACATCCCAGCCATGCTTTCACATTGACAGCCAAACCGAATATTAATGGCTCCAAGATCATGCTCTGCATTTGGTGGGACCAGCTCAGCGTCATGTACTATGAGGTGTTAAAACCAAGTGAAACAATCACAGGTGCTCATTATTAAACACAATTAATGTGTTTGAGCAGAGCATTAAAAGACAAACAGCCGCAATTAAAAGACAAACGGCCGCAATATATCGAGAGGCACGATAAAGTGATTTTGCAATATGACAACACTCGACCCCAAGTTGCAAAAGAGGTCAAAACGTACTTGGAAACGTTAAAATGGGAAGTTCTACCCCATCTGCCATATTCTCCAGAAATTGTTCCCTCGGACTATCACCTGTTTATACCAATGGTGCCTGGCCTGGTTGACCAACACTTCCGATCTTGTGAAGAAGTCACAAATTGGATCGATTCGTGGGTGGCTTCAAAAGATGAACAATTTTTTCAATGGGGGATTCGTACACTGCCCGAAAGATGGGAGAAAGTAGTGGCCAGCGGTGGAAAATATTTTGAATGAGACATTTGTAACCAATTTGTTTCATTAAAGCCTCAAATGTTGGGGGAAAAATTGGCAGAAGCAAAGTTGTACACGTTGTACTAAAGTTATGGATGAATACACTACAGCAAAACTGACCACACTCTTCAAAGTAGAAATTCCATCTTCAGAAGAAAATGAACCAAAGCACTCTAGCCAGGAATTTTTCACAAATATCAATTCAGCTGTTGAATATTGTGCATCTTACAGTGAAAAGGTGCAAGTTTTAACTGTTATTACAGAGACATTTTCAAAGAAAACAATTTTGAACCACATTCCATCAGTATCAAAGTACATGGTAGACAAATCAAGAAATGTGAGGTCTGTAAAAGGAATCTTTGGGAGACCAGATCCCTACTATTGTCATCCTGTAGTAGCTGCTCAAGTTCAAATAGTGCAGCCATTTTATCTGGAAGATAAATGGGACTGTTCTCGCCAGGGTGCCAACAAAAAAGACACTATAACTGTAACAGTTGAAGGTCAAAAAATTGTGAAAGTGAAGAGGTACATGACTCGCAGTATTAAAGAAACTTATGCAATTTATAAGAGCAACTATACAACTTCACACATTGGAAGATCAAAATTCTATGCACTGCGCCCTAAGTGGGTAGCGCCACACGCACCTAGAGATGTTTGTTTATGTGTGTACTGGGCGAATATTGAGCTTTATGTGGTAACTTTGAAGAACTTACTGGAGCGTATGACATATGACACTTTGGTTGGGCATGTGAAGTCATTAGTAGTCTGTGACGTAAAGTGAGAGACTTGTTTGTTTCAAGAATGTGGTGATTGCCCTGGAAAGGGAGGTGTGCCTTTACCGACACTTGGCCTGGAAGACGTAGCAGATAACTCTGCAGAAATTACATATGTGACATGGGAGGAAAATAAACTAATTAAAAAAACTATTGCCTTTGACATTTTCATTGGTGAACTTGGTAAATGGTAAGTGAAAGCAGTAACACACCAGCATCTGAAGAAATTGCAACAACACATACATTGCATAAGTGAAAGGGTGTGTACAGGCTGAAGAACTATGTTTAGTGCTTCGCTGTGATTTTGT
Organism: Schistocerca nitens; assembly: GCF_023898315.1. Lineage (NCBI taxonomy): Eukaryota > Metazoa > Arthropoda > Insecta > Orthoptera > Acrididae > Schistocerca > Schistocerca nitens. Next base: position 921,439,867 of record NC_064617.1, on the reverse strand, counting down.
TGAGAACTGGTCTGTAATTTTCGCACAATAAGTACAAGGGTATCATTGGAATAATGACCAGGTTTCAATTTTTACAGGAGTGACATATTTTCAAAACAAGACCACAAGTGTTAAAGTTATAAGTGATGATAGAGGACATGACTCAGCACATGCTTTGCTAGCAATGCACAAAATTCTTCAACTGCAAACATGGGCAGAGAAGATCATCATTATTTCTGATGGTGCTCCCACTCATTTTAAAAATTGTTACCAGCTGTTTGAATTGAGTAAGACGCTTGTGCCAACTGACTGGGTATACAGTGCTGCTGGTCATGGGAATGGGCCGTGTGATGGTGTAGGAGACCTGCTGAAGCACCATCCTACAAAGCATAATCATTCCAGACCAAATACAGCTATGATTCAGAATGCTGAGGATTTTGCTCAAAGAGGAAATTTAAGAATTCCGTGAGCAGAAAAAAGAAGAATGGTCCCTGCAAACTACCCCTGTGAAAGGAATTCAGAAGACACATTTTTGGACTCAAAGTGAAGAGTGAACTCATATTGCACACACTTTAAAGAACAAAAAAAAAGAAATTTCGTTTGTTCGGCCAACACCTCAGAAACAGCAGGATAATATTCAAATTCACAACTTGAGAAGGGGGATGTTTGTGGCGTGTGTGTATGACTGTGACTGGTGGATAGCAGAGATTATAGACACCAGTTATGAGTTAAACGAAATTTTAGTGAACTTTATGGTACCACATGGACCAGCTGCTGTATATAGATTTCCAGCTGAAAGACAGCAACAACGCCATCAGTGCTCACTTCCTGTTCACAATGTTTTGAAGGTTGTAAGTGCTCCAGTTCCTATTGGTTCAACAGAAAGGAGTCACTCTATATCAAAGGAAGATACTGAAGCAGTGGAACACATTTTTATTTCATTGAATGGCTAATTTCAGTACAAAACAGAGTGCACAGAAGTTGTATAAATTGAAACCTTTAAGTCTTTGGACCTTTCACATACATTTTGGAACCATTTAAAATGCTTGAAAAATGAGTCTCTTACTCATCTTTCAAAACTAAAATTATGTTAAATAAGGCTAGGTTTTGATTTTTATGAGCCTGTTATGCGATACATAAAACGGGTTTATGTATGGCAAAAATTTCAGCTGTTTATAAAACCTGTTCAACGTAACAGTGGAAGCTCTCCTTTTCAGGAAATGTAGAACTATAGGTACTAATTAACAGAAAAAAAAAATTAAAATTTCGTGGATTGGCATTTTTGGGAGAAATTTTTTTTCCATAAATTATAAAGAAGTTTAGAACGCTATAGTAAAAGAACATTGACTGATAAGTCCAGATGGGGGATTTCTGTGTAATCATAAAGCAATTATCTTTCAAATAAAAAAAACCAACAAAAATCTAGAACTGTTCCAGATATACAGCATTTTAAAAATTTTTCCAAAATTTGCATCTTCGAAATGGTGTGCGCAGGGTCATCGTTGGAGGGTGTATCTCGGAGCAGAAATTTTTTTGGAGAAAACCAAAAAATATGAGTTCCTTACTTAGTCATTCATTTTAACGTATGCTAAATTCAATAACATCTGAGACTATGATGGTAAGATGTTTTCCTGTCCTGCCTGAATTGATATTTTACAGCTTTATTTTTTTAGCATGATAATTGAAACTTCCTGGCAGATTAAAACTGTGTGCCGGAGCAAGACTCGAACTCGGGACCTTTGCCTTTCGCAGGCAAGTGCTCTACCAACTGAGCTACCCAAACAAGACTCACACCCCGTCCTCACAGCTTTAATTCCTCCAGTACCTCGCCTCCTACCTTCCAAACTTCGCAGAAGCTCTCCTGTGAACTTAGCAGAACTAGCACTGCTGGAAGAAAGGATATTGTGAAGACATGGCTTAGCCACAGCCTGGGGGATGTTTCCAGAATGATAATTGAAACTTTGTTAAATACCCTTCGTAGACATGGGTGCCAGTACTGATACCTTAGCATACATAAATGATTTTAAATTTAAATCAAACAGTGGAAAATCCGAGATGTAATGTATCAATATTGTGAAAAGGAAAGTAGCTACTCACCATATGGTGGAGATGCTGAGTTGCAGATAGGCATAACAGAAAGACTGTCACAAATATAGCTTTCAGCCAGTAAGGCCTTCCTGAAAATTAGACGACAAACATACACAGACACCCATGCAAATGCAACTCACACACACATGATGGCAGTCTCAGGCAACTGTGTCCACCCTGTGAACAACAGCACCAGTGCCTGATGGGAGTGGTGACTAAGTGGGGGTAAGGAGGAGGCTGGGGTGGGGAGAGGGAGGGATAGTAGGGTAGGGGGGCGGACAGTGATGTGCTGTTGGGGAGCACACAGGGATGAAGTAGAAAGAGTACGGCAGCTATGTGCAGTGGGGAAGTTAGACAGTGATTGGGGGGGGGGGGTGGTAGAGGAAAAGAGGAAAAGGAGAGAAGTAAAAAGACTGGGTGTGGTGTGGAGGAATGAGGGCTGTTGTGGAGTGCTGGAATGGGAACAGAGAAGGGACTCAATGGGAGAGGACAATGATTATCGAAGGTTGAGGCTAGGAGGGTTACTGAAATGTGGGACATATTGCAGGGATAGTTCCCATCTCCACATTTCAGAAAAGCTGGTGTTGTTGGGAAGGATCCATATGGCACAGGCTGTGAAGCAGTCATTGAAATGAAGGATGTCATGTTTGGCAGTGTGCTGAGCAACAGGGTGGTTCACTTGTTTCTTGGCCACAGTTTGTTGGTGACCATTGATGCAGACAGCTTGTTGTTGTCATGCCCACATAGAATGCGGCAAAGTGGTTGCAACTTAGTTTGTGGATCACATTACTGGTTTCGCAGGCAGCCCTGCCTTTGATGGGATAGGTGATGTTTGTAAACGGATTGGAGTAAGTGGTGGTGGGAGGTTGTACGGGACAGGTCTTACATCCAGGTCTATTCCGAGGTATGAGCCATGACAGGGTTGCCACAAGTTCTGGAAACCAGGGAATTTCAAACATGTCAGGGAAATATCTGAAAAAATCTCATTTCGTCTCAGTAGATGAAATGGTTTGTGTACTGAGATGTCATGCGTCGTCACTGGCTGGGTGCAGCTGAGTATGTGTGCCAATTCCCTACTCCCTCATTCTTAGTGCTTCTCCCCTTCCTACGACTCTCCTCAGCTGCAGTCAGTGCTGCCACCACTTCTCGCCACTAGCCTAGCAACTGCCGATGACATGCAGGGAGATGGGAAAACGGGGTGGGAGATCTGGGAAAAACCCGGGAATTTTTTAGAATTCCTGGAATTTTTCATTATTTTAGTTTTCAGTTAAATTTTTGTAATTTTGACTGGTAGGAAACTATACTCTAACAAAGGATATTACTGTATCCTGCTACTGCAGAATAATACTTCAACAATAAAACATAAACGAAAGAAAAAAATGAAAACAACTTAAATTGCAAAGGAAATGCGCCATATACAACGACACACAGTGCTCATGCAAGCGTCTGCCAACAGCAAAATGAGTCAAAGGCTTTAGGAAGACTATGCAATGCTTCATAACAACAAATTGCCTCCGATGAGTGTGAAGTCACAACTGTTTACATTAGATTCGTTTTCGAGTTACGAGCGGGCTCGTGCGCATGCGCAGTTGAGTCGTGTTTGAGTTAGATTCTCCCACTTCTGGCTACAGGAATGTGGCTGTTGGCTGTGCAAGCAGTCGCAGCAAGCATCTAGATGCTACCGGAAAAGGGGGCGCCAGATTCATATTTTTGAGGGAAAAAACTTGTTTCACAAAGCGCCTACATCCAGCGCACGTTTGTCTATCGATTATTCATAAGATTTTGAAACACTTCCCTGTTGGTTTTTGAACATTTTAAGTTGATTTCTGAATGAATTATAAGTTGATTCTTGAATTCGTGAAGTCTCTGTCAGAGATTCCTCGTTGCATCTAGAAATAAACTTTCCGCAGACAAAAGGGGACTGGACTATACGAGCTGAGCGGAGTAAAGCCGAACGGATGTGTGCCAATCGCTGTCTGATTATGTGGTTAATTGGGTTTGCGAATGACCAGCGTTGTTATAATTACTAGCAAAATCTATAGATTCAGACTACCAGAATGGAAATAAACGACTGACAGGAATAACAGGTGAGAAAGATTACGTATTATCTTCTCGGTGTATCCAAGAAAATGAAATTTTGACAGAAAATTTTTGGTCAGATCGCTATACTAGTAATGACCAGTTGTACAGTCCCCGACTAGCAGCCGCTTAAGTTCTATTTTGGAACTAACATGGAAAATGTGTTGTACGAACATTTAATAGCACCTAACTGGAAAATAATCATGGGATAACAAAACCTGTGATTCTGGCAGTGTTAGTGAAGTTAATCGTTGAACAAATTTTGACAGCCGGCCGCTGGTGGCCGAGCGGTTCTGGCGCTACAGTCTGGAACCGCGCGACCGCTTCGGTCGCAGGTTCGAATCCTGCCCCGGGCATGGATGTGTGTGTTGTCCTTAGGTTAGTTAGGTTTAAGTAGTTCTAAGTTCTAGGGGACTTATGACCTCAGCAGTTGAGTCCCATAGTGCTCAGAGCCATTTGAACCATTTTTTTGACAATGGCAGGAATAGGTACACAATTGGTGATGACAAGATTGTTTGTTAGAACGAGGAAGGAGAAGAAAAGGGGACATCGCATAAATTATGGAAGAATAAGACAATTCCAAATTTATATAAAAATTTCGTAGTATTACTTTTCGATTTCATGCTTGAGAAACTGATGTGTATGAATGAAATGTGAAACTATTTTGTAACATAAAGCTTTTTGCTTGTAGTGGGCCTAATAGGCATTTGATTTGGTACTTCGTGAATTATATTCTGTGTTGTTATAAAAATGGACATTTGTGCCAAAACAGTCTTGTTTATTTAGTGTGTGTTACAAAATTGCTGCTATATTAGAAAGGCCTATTTTATTTTATCTAGCAGACAGTGACAAAATAGACGTAATCAGATCTAGAAACCACACCGGTATTATTTGTATTAACAGCTTTTTCAGTATTAGATAACGACATTTCCATTTTTCATGTAGCAAAACGTTTGAGGAACTTTGATGAGGTAATAGATTGTTTCACAGAAAGGAAAGCACACCATGTAAAGCTGTAGCAAGATTAGAGAGGAGAAAAAAAATATATATACTAGGAGCTAAGGATTGAAGAAATGCGTAATTTCTTGTTTATCTCTTGTCTTTATTGGTTTTGTGTATCCTATATTTAATTTTATATCACACAAAACAGCAAGTTATTAGCTAATAGGCAATAAAGAGTGCAAATTTTCTGAAGAGTTCTTGTTCTCCCGATTACAAATAATCCCATCCGCTATTAATTGCGAGATTTTTTTAGAGGGGCAGGCTGTCAAACCGGCCGACTGGGAGCAGGAAAGGCACCACAGGACATTTCAATTTCCACTGTCCTGAATATAGTTTGATGGCATCCATTACAAAATATCCACGTTTTAATTCCACACATCAAAATACAGTGATGTGCAGTAGAAGATTGCTTTATGAAGAGACATGGCACTGCACTTGTGCACACTGAAGACCAAATAATATGTCTTAACATTTCGTCAAACACGTGTTTTTTTATGTTTCAGACTTTTCAGAAAGATATGCACTACAAGATGAACATATTTTTGAAAAATCGATTTTTTTAGTATTGACCCGGTTTGCAAATATCGTAGATCCGGGGCTGATGTGCAGAGCAGTCTGAGTTATAGTGGGTAGTCTCCACGTGACCCGTGTTTACATTTAGTGATTTTGCTGTTTCCCCCTCGTTTACTCTCACGTCAAATGAAAACAAAATGTATGTCTGTGGCTGGCAGCTATCAAATGAATTAAAATGCATTCACATAATTACGGAAGGCGAAAATATGTCATTAGTTTCAGATTCCATTTTATTTCCTCTTTTCTGACAGTCAAGCATTAATCGCCTTGCGGAACAATGAAGTTATTTTTGTCTGTTTGCTAAAGAAATTTGACTTTTATGAACTTTTTCCGCAGAGGCAGTCAATGTATTTTAAACGAAATGTTTAATTCCACAGTACTGGCTAGTTTCAGCTGTTCGCTGCATTTCAAATGCACGTTTTCATCTTCTAGCACATATGGCATTTTGCGATAATAAAGAACCAAACATGAGATAATACAGTACCGGTGCTCCGAGAAAATTTACATCCCGAAAACCACACTGAAAAGCTTAATATCAAGTCGAGGTCTATTTCATTGGGAATCTGGATATACGAATGTGCATTTTAAGTATGCACTTTAAATGTGCACATTTTAGTATGGTTCACGAAATTCTGATGTCTTGTTTCTTTTATGACATAATGTATGATCTTTTAATATTTTACACGTACGTACATACTGGCTTCCTACGTCATGATAGCTGCGCAAGCGCGGTGTTGCCTGTTATGTGCGCTCTCTGGCAACTGCTGAAACGAACCTATTTCTAACAGGTCGCAGGAAAATATTGTGAATGGTTGTTTGAAAAGAGTCACTTACAAAGTAAATATCCTTTTACGTAAGTTGAACTATGTGTGAGAATGTACCATGAATTTATTAAATCACAGAGTGTTTGACTCATTTAAAAATCAGCTCTGTGATGACGAGCCATTTAGAAGAATTTCGAACCCTGAAGATCAGACCTTTACGTCATTATTAAAAATTTTACTGGCACATTTGTGTGACATATCTTAAGTGTAACACGCAAAAAAGATCAACATTATATGCGAAAGCGTACAGGGTTATTACAAATGATTGAAGCGATTTCACAGCTCTACAATAACTTTATTATTTGAGATATTTTCACAATGCTTTGCACACACATACAAAACCTCAAAATGTTTTTTTAGGCATTCACAAATGTTCGATATGTGCCCCTCTAGTGATTCGGCAGACATCAAGCCGATAATCAAGTTCCTCCCACACTCGGCGCTGCATGCCCCCATCAATGAGTTCGAAAGCATTGTTGATGCGAGCTCGCAGTTCTGGCACGTTTCTTGGTAGAGGAGGTTTAAACACTGAATCTTTCACATCACTATGCGTGAAACTTGCCCGCACGCGTTCAACCGTTTCTTCGCTCACTGCAGGCCGACCCATTGATTTCCTCTTACAGAGGCACCCAGAAGATTTAAACTGCACATACCATCGCCGAATGGAGTTAGCAGTTGGTGGATCTTTGTTGAACCTCGTCCTGAAGTGTCATTGCACTGTTATGACTGACTGATGTGAGTGCATTTCAAGCACGACATGCTCTTTCTCGGCTCCTGTCGCCATTTTGTCTCACTGCGCTCTCGAGCGCTCTGGCGGCAGAAACCTGAAGTGCGGCTTCAGCCAAACAAAACTTCATGAGTTTTTCTACGTATCTGTAGTGTGTCGTGACCATATGTCAATGAATGGAGCTACAGTGAATTTATGAAATCGCTTCAATCATTTGTAATAGCCCTGTAGCTTCTCTTGCAGCTTATTAACCTTAGAGACAAATATTATATGTGAAAGCTTTGCTTTTATTGCAGCAACACTATGTATATTAAACTATCAACTTTCCCTGTTTGTGTGTTCGCGCTACTCAACAGTGATGTTGCTGTTGGTTGACTAGATCATGTGTCCTATGCTCTCAATATCCGCCGCCATCGGCTGGCGAGATAACGTGACATAACCTATGACTGGCTTACAAACGCGCATCACAATCTCGATTTCAATGATTCAGAAAGTAACAGGCGATGTTTGGTGCAATTCCAACGTATACTTTCGTAATACGAAAATACGCAGCGTACAAGTTGCTGCACATCAAAGATATTTCCAAAACATGTCTTTTTCCCTGAGTTTCGTTTTTTAAAGTGCCGGGAAATTCTACGCCTGTGTATAACACCATAACCATTCAAAGGATTAATAGGGAAAATATACTGTCACTCAACATGGAAAACGAGTGTTTTCACCCAGGAGAAAGTGTATTAACCAGGAAATCCGGGAAAAATCCAGGAATTTTTTTTTCCTTGTCCGCGTATACACCCTGGAAAAGTGGTTTGTTGGGATCTGATTGTCATAGTTTGTTGACACAGCAGCCAGAGATGGTGGTCATGTACGCATGAGTTGTGTCTGAGGGACTGTGTGAATGTGTGAATGTTCTTGTCTTCTGACAAAGGTTATGGCAGAAAATTTAGTTGTGAGAGTGTGATTGTCTTTTCTATGTGCCTCTTTGCGAGTCAACAATCAACTTTACAGTGAGTTGCTTATTCTCATTGGTATTGATTCTCAGAGTATTTGCGCAAGTTATCATTGCATGGCTTGATCAATGTGATCTCATTTCATCAACATGGTGTCGTGAAACATAAATAGCAGGCCACACTGGTGAACTTCCATGACAGGCCTAAACCACTTGCCATATCTATGGACCCCCCAGGGGCTCAGCATTCATTTGCTGGGTACGGGCTTGGCGACCCCGGGGTTCCTGAGCTGGGGACTGGTAAGCGCCGCGAGTCCTCTGTCACCATAAGCTCTGGGCATACTTCAAAGACCACTGTGTGGCGCAGCGGTGGAATGTTGTGTGTCTCAGGGAGTGGGGATCTTGGCTTGACCGCCCGGATCGCGAGGATGGAATATACCTCTATAAACAACCCCTCAATCTCAAGGTGTGCTGCGCGCTGATGAGATGCATGGCTGTTGAGGTGGAACAGTCGTTAGCGGGCAACCTCTGGGGAACCTGCCGCACCTCAGTTGTATAAGGCTTACCTAGGCACGCGGGGCTCTGTCTAGGTGGACTTGTAGTTCCCTAGCTGCTCGTGAGACCGAGATGGATCCTTCGAAATCCTCTTTTCTTCCTCCCAGCGGAAAGGGTGGGCCGCTGGAAGGTTCTAACACCCAGTCTCTTAAGAGGGCTCGTGCAGTCAGTCCCCCTGACTCCGGCACTTCTTTGACAAGTCCAGTCTTAGGTAACAGAATGCATTCTGGTAATCCGAATGTGTTTCTCATTGTGAAACGGAAGGAGGGTAGTTTCGAGAAGGTTTCGCCCTTCTATATACAAAAGGGATTGGAGGGAATCTGTGGCTCCTTAAAATCGGTGAAGCGCTTACGTAATGGGACCTTGCTAGTGGAAACTTCCACTTCCCAGCAAGCGACTAAACTTCAGTCTGCTAAATGCCTTGGAGAGTATGCCATAGACACTGAACTGCACAGCACCTTGAACTACAGCAAAGGTGTTGTGATGTGCCGGGATCTAGTTGACATTCCCAAGGAAGAACTGCAACGTGAGTGGGCTCCAGCAGGTATCGTTGATGTTCAACATATCATGAGGAGGGTTGATGGCAATCTTGTCAAATCCGACTCCTTTATTCTAACCTTCAGTAGCACGAAACTTCCTGAACATGTGAAAGCTGGCTTTCTTCGCCTTAGTGTGAGGCCTTATTTCCCAAAACCAATGCGCTGTTTCAAATGCCAGCGTTTTGGGCATACCACCTTAGGATGCAAAGGCGATGCGACTTGTGGCAACTGTGGTAAAGTTGCTCATGACGGAGTTGGTTGCTCCTCTCCAGCCAAATGTATCAATTGCTCTGGGAACCACCCTGTTTGGAGTAGGGACTGCCGAATATTTTTAGAGGAACGCAAAGTCCAGGAAATAAAAACAACTCAGCGTATCCCCTATGGTGAGGCCAAGAAGATCTTTAAGTCAATGCAACCTCCCACATTTGCTACATCTTTTGCCTCCCTGGTTCAGAAGCCTACTCCAAAAGTCGATGCCTCCACGCAGACAGAGGTGGTGAGTGTTGGCACTAATACATGGAGCTGTCAGTGCACTTGCAACGCAGCCAGTGTTTCAGAGCCAGTAGCCCCTATTCGAATGGCAGACAAAGGTACAGTGGCGAACTTGGGCCAGCCCCTGACGCCTCCAACAGCTGAGGATGTTCCGAAGCCCAGTACAGCCATTACCACTCCCACATCAGCTCCCCCAAAGCCCACCAAACTGCAGAAAGCTCCCATACAGCAGCAACAGCGGGTCAAATCCCGTAGTAAACCGTCTGACCATGCAGATGTTGTTTTCCGTGAGGCTTCATCTGACTCTTCCCCAGAGTTGATGGAATCCGATGTATGTGTGGGGAAATCATCTCGCCCCACGCCTGCCCCTCCACCTGCTGCAGTCTCCCCGCCCCGTCGGAGAGACAGGATGAAGGTGCTACCCCCATCATAGATGGTTCCCATACTTCAGTGGAACTTGCAAGGGTTCAGGACGCATGTAGAGGAACTTCGTCTACTATCGCAGGGTAGACCACTGTGTCTCTGTCTCCAGGAGACTTATTTCCATCCATCAAACTCCCCTGAGATACGAGGCTATACACTCCACAAAAAGGACGACCTGCGTGGAGAGAGAGCTAGAGGAGGCGTAGGTATTTTCGTCAGCACGGACTGCCCCTCCTCACCTCTCTCACTTAAGACGACTTTACAGGCCGTCGCTGTGTCTGTGCACGTGCGTCATCCATTGACTGTATGCTCGCTTTACTTGCCCCCACATGATGCACTTGATGAAGTGGCCCTCACCGACCTTCTTACACAGCTCCCCCAGCTTTTCATTATTTTATGGTGATTTTAATGCCCACAATGTGCTTTGGGGCTCTGCAATTACCTGCCCCAGGGGTAGAGCAATTGAGAGGCTTCTCCTGTCATCCTGCGCCTACTTGCTCAATGGAGGACAGAGTACTCATTTCTGCACAGCGACTGGGTCGTTCTCTGCCATTGATCTCTCGCTTTGCTCTCCAGCTCTTGCCCCCAGTGCTCACTGGGAAGTAGTCGCTGACCTGCACGGCAGTGATCATTTCCCAATCTGGATTCACCTGCCAGATGGTCTGGGCCCCGAAAAGAGACCACCACGATGGGTGCTCAGTGGAGCTGACTGGACACTTTATAGCCAGTTGGCCCAATTCGAACACTGTGCGAATGTTGAGGTGTGGGTGGATCATATTACCAAAACGGTCCACCACGCCACTGCAACATCCATTCCACAGACCACAGGCCACCGGCCACCGGAAGAGGCCACCTGTGCCTTGGTGGAGTGCCGAATGCCGCTCTGCAATCAGGACGAGGCGTGCAGCTCTGCGTCGGTTCAAGTCTCGGCTGACTGCTGAGAATCTTGCAGCCTTTCGGGTGGCGAGGGCAAGATGTCGCCGCATTATTCGTGAGAGCAAGAAGAGGTCATGGCAACAGTTCCTGAACACCATTAATCGTTCCACCAACAGTTCCATTGTGTGGGAGACCATCAGGAGAATTTCTGGCAGAGGAGGGAGGTGCCTCATAGCTGCTGTAATGAATAACGGCACTCTCCACACGGATCCGCGAGACATTGCCCAGACTATGGCAGCGTATTTTGCCACAGTTACTGCAACAACCAGTCAGGATCCAGGTTTCCAGCGCCATAGAGCCGTTGCTGAGAGATGTAGTCTGGACTTCCAGTCCACTTCTCATGAAATTTACAACTGCCCATTTTCTATGTGGGAGCTGGATTCTGCATTGTCTGGAGCTCGTGACACATCCCCTGGTCACGACAGGATCCATTACAGTATGCTATGGCACCTCACAATGCGCAACAGGGATATCCTCCTCGCACTTTTTAATGCCATTTGGGCGTCGGGTCGCTTTCCTGACGCGTGGCGTGAGGCAGTTTTAATCCCTTTTTTAAAACCTGGGAAAGACCGCACGAGCCCAAGTAGCTACCGTAGTGTTGCCCTCACTAGTTGCATAGGGAAGACCTTGGAGCGGATGGTCAACCGCCGCCTTGTCTGGATGTTACAATCCCGGCAACTCCTTAGTCGCTTTCAGTGTGGGTTCAGGAGGTTTCGTTCCACCTTCGATAACGTTGCCCTCCTGGAGGCGGCAATACAACAAGCTTTCCTACGCCGTCATCACCTTCTAGGTGTATTTTTTGACATCGAGAAGGCCTACGATACCACTTGGAGGCGTCTCATCCTGGAGCAGCTTCACGAATGGGGTTTTCGTGGTTGTCTTCCTCTTTTTATTCAGTCTTTCCTCTCGCCACGATATTTTAGATACCGAATTGGTGATGTCCTGTCTGATCGCTTTGCGCAGGAGAACGGTGTCCCTCAGGGTAGCGTTTTAAGTGTGGCTCTCTTTGCCATCGCTATTAATAGCATTACGTCCATAGTGAAAAGCCCTGTCCAGTGTTCTTTGTTTATGGATGATTTCTCTTTGTTTTGCTCTTCTTCAAGCCTTGCAACGACAACTCGTCAGTTGCAACTTACGATTAGGCGTTTGGATGACTGGGCGCAGAAGAGTGGTTTTAAGTTTTCCACCGAGAAGTCTGTATGTGTTCTTTTTAACCGTTCTCGTTCGATTTTAACCTTTCCTGAGTTGAGGATGAGGGACACTATTCTTACTTTTAAAGACACGGTGAGATTTCTGGGGCTCATTTTTGACTCGAATCTCACGTGGTTACCTCATCTTAAAGACCTGAAATGGCGGTCACTTAAGGCTTTAAGTATTTTAAAATGTCTTAGCCACAGTACATGGGGAGCTGACAGGACTTGTCTGCTCCAGTTTTACAGGGCGTTTGTGCGATCTCGGCTCGATTATGGGTGCACGGTGTATGGGTCAGCGAGGCCTTCTTACTTAAAGTTGTTGGACGTTGTGCACCATGAAGGGCTTCGGTTGGCCACTGGGGCATTCCGAACTAGCCCCATACCAAGCCTCTGTGCAGAGGCTGGTGAACTGCCACTTCATATGCGGCGACGGCTACTTACAGTGCGCCAGGCATATAAAACTTTGTCCACACCATATACCCCTGCATACCATACCGTTGCTCAGCCTCCTCTGGCACGATTGTTTCATAACTGGCAACGTGCGATGCAGCCCTATGGGATTCGCGCACAGGATTGCCTCGGTGCGATGTCTATGGCTGGTCTTCATGTTTTACGTCGCGGTTGGAGCAGATCTCCACCTTGGCTCCTCCGGAGACCCAAACTTATTTTAGATTTGACTAATTTTAAGAAAGATGGCACACCAGATTTTACGTTCCAATCTCTGTTTTTTAACATTTGAGATGTGCATCACGGTTTCACTGTCGTTTATACTGATGGTTGCAAACAGGAGACTTTCCTTGGCTGTTCTGTGGTGTTCCGTGATCATGTTACCCGGATTCGCCTCCCTGCTGAATATACCGTTTTCGCAGCGGAACTCCACGCGATCCTGAAGGCACTGGAGCAGATGCATCGTGTTCGGGGCGATCGATTTCTTCTCTGCTCCGATTCTCTTAGTGCCTTACAATCACTGCAGAACCTATACCCGACTGAGGAGATGGTCCAGCTGATACATGACCAACTGTACTTGCTCCAACAGCGGGGCAAAGAGGTATCCTCCTGCTGGGTGCCTGGTCATGTCGGCATATGGGGCAATGAACAGGCTGATCGGGCTGCCAAGGAGGCCTGCAGAGAGCAGGATGTGGTCCAGTGTCCTATCCCCTGCAGTCAGTCATCGCTGCACTCCACAGGAAGTGCATGGAGTTGTGGGAGGACGAATGGCTGGCGGTGACGGCCAATAAACTGCGGTCGGTAAAGTCAACCACTCGGCCGTGGCGTTCCTCCTGCCGGTTGCTCAGGCGGGAAGAGGTGGCCCTCACACGTCTTCGGATCGGGCACTGTCCTCTGACACATAGCTATTTATTACGGCGGGAGGATCCTCCGTTTTGTGATGCTTGTGGTGTGCACATCTCTGTCTGGCACATTTTAACAGACTGCATTTTATACCATGATGCAAGGGCAGAAGCACAAGTTGATGGGGATCTGCCTTGTGTTTTAGCTAACGATGAGACGTGTGTGTCTAGGGTTTTTAAGTTTTGTGATGTGTCTGGACTCTGGCCTAAACTTTTAGGCTGGAGGTTTTAGTGTATTGCAGAGTGGCTGACTCCTCCCTTTTTTCTTTGCGGTCAGCCAGCCACTTCCATCTGCTAAATTGTTTTAGCTCCCTCTACCATTTTCTTCCTGTGTTGTCCATGTTTTACTGCTGACGCCCTGCTTCATCCCACGCTTCGGTGTGGGTGAGCACATATTTTTCAATGATTGTTCCCCATGTTTTATGTTCCGTTTTATGTAAATGTTCTGAGGTTTTTTTTTTTTTTGACACCCGTCTCACTACGATACTGAACGGGCGCTGAAGACCTTGCTGTCGTGCGCCCACAAAACCCCTCTACTACTACTACTACTACTACTACTACTACTACTACTACTATATCTATGGGTACCTGTAATGGATAGGGCCTGCTGATCTGAAGCCCGTCGTTTCCCACTAATGTGCAAGCCCTGACCATGGGATGTAGTCTCACCAATCTGTCTGCAGTCCGGGTCTGTTTGTGTGTGGCATAAGGTGGCGGATTTTCATGGTTTATCCAAGGACCCAGGACTGCAGTGTTCCTTGGCAGGCAAGAGGTCATGGATAATGGATTTCAGGAATTGCGACTGTCTCAACGCTAGTGCTTCGTTTTATAGATATTTTATTTATTCTAGTACACTTTGGCACTTAGAAAAGAATTTATATATTAGAAAGTATGGATGATAAGAAGAAGAAAATTATGGCAGTCACTGGCAGCTTGTACGCTATGTACTCATATATTTCTCGAAAGAAAAATCACTAAATACCTGTAAAATAATAGGTATAACACAGTGACTAATAACTGACAATAAGAACATAGTAGTACCAACATTTTATTGGTGGTCACCCGTAGTGTTTTGTTTTATTGAAGTAAAATAACAACAGTGGTCTTAATGAAACACATATACCATTTGCCTTGTTTTCTCCATCTAAAAACAGTTCATTACATGAGCAGACGCCCAGGAGATCCAGGTAAAGGAAAAAGTTCCTTACCTGGTCGCTCACAAGTTACTGGCTAGTCACAAACCCTCTTTTCTTCTGTCTGGCACTTACAATAATGTTCTTGCTACATCTCACTCCATGAAGGACATGGCCATGCAGACATGTGACCTCAAATTCAGCTCTGGACTTTGAATTGTTAGCCTCATTCCGTTTAGGTTTCGTAGACATGTCACCCAGTGTCATGGTAGCATTGCAGACCCTTTGTCCAACTGTGCAACAAGCCATCAAACTCTCGCCTCACGGGCAACGTCACCAGGTACACAACCAGGAGGGCAGAAAGGACAAAAGGACTACTTCCGTGAAGACTTCATACGTCCCTACAGCCAACCAACACTTGAGTCTTCCTCTGCTAACTGGAAAGGCTTGAAGAAGTCCAATAAAGGCAAATGGTCTTCTCCTTCACCGACTTGAATATCGTCTTCAGTGGTGTCGCCATATGATACCTTTGCCCGGCTGTCCTCCATGTCGCCGGTGCACATCACCAACTCTTTTTGTGCATTAGACTCTGTAGGCCAACAACAGAAGAAAGCCAATGCTTCTGTGGACCTCATGGAGCAGGATCCTCCTGCCTCTGTGCCCTGTAGCAGCGAGTCTTCACAGGTTGGCACTCGGCAGCCGCCAAGGTGACACCCCTTCATTTTTTCCTCATCTTGACTCTCCTTGAATGGAACATTCACCTTTTCCTTCCTCACTTGACCTTTTCCCTTTGTACCAGTTACTTCCGTCCGCCACAAGGGCCAACTTCCTCCAGCTTATTGGGCAGCTACCTCACCCATTTCTGCTGCCCGGTGACTTTAATGCACACCACCCCATTTGGCGCTCTCCCAGAACCTGTCTGAGAGGTGCCCTCTTGGCTGGTCTTCTTAATCAACTCAACCTCTTCTGCCTTAGCACTGGAGCACTCACTTTCCTTTCTGACTCCTTGCACACCTGTTCCCATTTGGACCTATCCTTCTGCACTGCCCATCTTGCCCATCATCTCGAGTGGTCTGCTCTTTCTGGCACCTACTTGAGTGACCATTTCCCGTGAGCTCTCTGTTTGCTGACTCCTACCTCATCTCCGTGCACACTGACGACCTTCGATGAACATGATTTCCCCAGTTACGATGACCAGGTGGAATATCTTACAAATGTTATCCTTACCATCACACTTCCTCTTTACCACTCCATGTCCTGGTCCCTTGGTGGACTGAGGCGTGCCACGACGCAATTTGCTCACAGAGATGTGCTCTCCGTGTTTTTAACCATCATCCTACGATGGTATTCACTATAAATAGATGCATGCATAGTGTTGTCCCATTCTTCAGGATAACAAAAAAGCTAGCTGGATTTCATTCACTAGTTTTTTTAACAGTTCCATCCCCTCTTCCGTCTTGTGGGCTAATGCCTGAACGCTCTCTGGGACCAAGATCCATTCCCCAATTTCTGGCCTGAGAGTAGCAGACGACGTTACCGTGGACCCTATTGCTATCTCCAACACCTTGTGCCACCATTTTGCAGAAATTTTGAGCTCCTCCCACTATCACCTGCCTTCCTCCACTGAAACCGAGTGGAGTAGGCTCGGGCGATACCCTTCTCTTGTCAGAACCGTTAGTGTTATTACAATGCTGCCTTTACTATGAGGGAGCCAGACCACGCTCTCACTTCATCCTGATCCTCTGCCACAGAGCCAGATGCTGTTCACATTCAGGTGTTGCAGCAACTTTCTCTCATGGGCCAGCAGTTTATTCTTCATACATTTAACCACATCTGGGCAGAGGGCACGTTTTCCAGATGCTGGTGTGAAGCTACTGTCATACACATACCTAAGCCTGGTGAGGACAAACATCTTCCTTCTAGCTACCACCCCATCTCTCACGAGCTGTGTTTGCGTTTGAGGAGCATATGGTTCAGCCCGGTTGGTATGGTGGCTTGAGTCTTGCAATTTACTGACCACTGCACAGTGTAGATTTTGAGCGCACCGTTCTGCAGTTGACCACCATTTACTTTGTTGACCCATGTCATTAATGGTTTTCTGTGGAAATCCCAGACCAGGCATTGTTTTTCGATTTGGAGAAAGCCTACAACACTTGCTGGAAGACTGGTATCCTCCAAACTCTCTACACATGGGAATTTGTGGCCACCTGCCCCGTTTCGTAGAGGAATTTTTAAAAGACAGAGTTTTCAAGGTTTTCTCCTTTGTCAGGCACCTTTATCCAGGAAAACAGTGTGCCTCAAGGTTCTGTTCTGAGTGTCGTCCTCTTTGCTATCGCTATTAACCCTATAATGGCCTGTCTCTCACCCGTCATCTCCGGCTGCCTTTTTGTTGAAGATTTTGTCATCTATTGCATTTCTTCACAGACCTGTCTCATTGAGCAGCGTATCCAGCGATGTCTCAATCGTCTTTACTCATGGACCATCGACAATGGCTTTTGTTTTTCCACTGACAAAACCATTTGTATGAATTTCTGGCAGCGCAGTTGGTTTCTCCCACCATCTTTACATCATGGGCTTGTTTGCTCTTCCATTCATTGAAACTACGGAATTCTTCGGGATCTTGCTTGATAGGAAACTCTCTTGGTCTTGCTTGTCCATTTGAAACTAGACTATGGGTTCTTTGTTTATGCATCTGCATGTCTGTCTCTCTTACGCCGTCTCAATACTAGCTACCATCGTGGCATCCGTTTGGCCACTGGTGCCTTTTACAGTAGCCCTGTTTAGAGTCTGTATGCAGGAGTTGTCTTTCTCCTCAGTAGATATGTATGCCGTTTGTCTGCCATGTGTGGTCACCTACTCTGTACCTCCTCCTTTGATGATTCCTTCGATCGCCAATACGGGGCGCATCCCTCTTCTCTATTTCCTCCTGCAGTTTGCTTTCAGCTCTTGCTCCAGCCTATTAACTTCACGCTCCCTGCAGTTTTCCCGGTTGGTGTGAACCCTTCACCATCTTGGCTTCTTGTGGCAGCCCATGTTCACCTTGGCCTTCATTTGCTTCCTAAGGACACTACACCAGTATCACTCTATCAACTTCAGTTTCATGATCTTCACATAGAACTGTGTGATAGTACCTTTGTGTACACTGATGGCCCTCGGACTGACTGTGGTGTCAGATGTGCCTTCTTTATTGGCACCGACATTTTTCGGTCTCAGCTTCCGACACAATGCTCAGTATTTACAGCAAAGCTCCTCGCCCCGTATGAGGCCATGGAGTACACACGGTGACACAGTGTTTTCAATTGTGTCATCTGTGGAGCAGAGAGGCTTTGAACGGCGACGTTCGAAACCTCTCTGCTCTCTACACCGTCCATCCCTTAGTGCAACGGGTCCAAGAAAGCTTTCAATTTCTCATTCTTGATGGAGCCACTGTGATGTTCATGTAGATTCCCGGTTATGTTGGTCTGACAGGAAACGAGGTTTCTGACGTTGCTGTCAAGGCTGCAGTCCTTGTACTTGAGCCCACTAGTTCTTACATTCCCTCTGATGATCTCTGCATCCTGTCTGTCAGGAGGTGGTGTCGCTTTGGCATCGCCACAGGTCCTCCCTTCATGGGAATAAGCTGCGGGTTATTAAGCCTCTCCCAGTGGCTTGGATGACCTCCTCTCAGCTGTCCCACTGCGAGGAGGTCATTTTAACTAGGGTGCGTATTGGGCAGTACCATTTTTGCCATCGCCTTTTGTTAAGTGGTGCTCCCCCACCACTTTGTGCACATTGTGCCCAACCTATAACTGTCCACCATTTCTGGAGGGCATGCCCATTTTTTAACTGTTTATGTTCCTGCTTGCATTTGCAGTCTGAGTTATTGGCAGTTTTAGCGAACAACACGTGGGCTGTTGATTGTGTTTTACTTTTTAGCCTTCATAACAGTATGGCAAAGGCCATTTAATTTTTATTTATGGACCTCCATTTCTCTTTTGCGTGTTTTATAGACCTTTCACCATGGCCCTGTTTTTACCTGCCTTCTCTTCCATCATTGGGGATTGACAGTCTTTTTAACTCCTCTCTTCGTCTTCGTCTTCATGTTGCACAGTTTTGACATGGGCTTACATGACCCTAGTTGTTTTTGCACCCTAAAACAAAACTGAACAAAATGGGGGAGTCTTAATTTTTTTTAACTTTTATCTTTACTTTCCCTTGAGATCTCAGAATTTGTTAGGGAAAAATGCTAAAGCATTTCTGGAAATCGGGGAATTTCACTTGGGGAAACTTGTGACAACCCTGAATGAGGTAAGGGGTTGGTAAGAGAGGTTGTGTAGGGATTGACGAGTATATTGTGTAGGTTTGGTAGACGGTGGGACTGTGGGATGGGTAGAAAGTATAGTGGGCAGGACATTCCTCATTTCAGGGCACAACGAGAGGTAGTCGAAATCCTGGCAGAGAGTGTAATTCAGTTGCTCCAGTCCTGGGTAGTACTGAGTTACGAGGGGAATGCTCCTCTGTGGCTGGACATTGGGACTGTGTGATGTTTCTGTGTTCCCTGACTTGAATTCCCAATCATTTCTTTTTCCAGGTCATTCAAGAATGTTCGATGATGCGGGTCCACTGTGTCTTTACCGAGTGCAAGAAGTAATGTATCTACACTGATATTAATGTAACAAGACACTAAATACTGAGTCGTGCAGGTGACTGGTATGTGGTCATGCTCGTGATTAGTATTAATTCTTTGCTTTATTATCCATATGTATTCTGTGATGCTGAATGAGGCTTCCTTGCAGTAATGAATTCTTTGTTCCAGGTTCTGATTGGACTGTCCAGATTCCATTAAGAATTCCAGAACATTTTAGACTTCCTAGAACATTATGAAGATTAGAAACAGTCACTTTCACTGGAATCACGTCCACCACCACTTAGCAGATACTTATAAATATTGTCAGCAAGCTTTAAGAAACCACCCTTGTTTTCAGTAGTTGTAATAAGAATTTAAAACACAGACACATTCAGCAGTCAGTGATGAATATGTATGTTGCAAGAAGTATAGAGCACTTCTGTTTTCAACAATTTGTGACAGCTTATGCAGTATGCATATTTATCTTTGGTAATCTCTTACTATCTTCATTACCTTCATGTAATTCTTTTACTTGTAATCCCTTTGTTGTTTGAACAAGGAATTTTAATTTTGGTTGTAGATATTAAGATTCATTGCGCTCCAGTTCTGTGTTATTAGCTTGCCACAGTTTGTGGCATCACTGAGTAGGACATTCTTATAGTGTTTCAATATTGTTCATAAATTATTATTGCAATTACATATGTGTATCTGAAAGATATGAATTGTTAATTTATTGAACAGTTCTGTGATATGTTTCATTAGCCCTTTTGTAATATGCTTTATTATGTAGTGAAGACACTGTAGCCATTCAGAAAATGTTATGCCAACTACTGTCAAAGTGACATTGTTATTCTGTACAGAAGACATTTCTGTTCTAGTATAATTCCCTTTCTGGATCATAGAAGTCTGTTGTAGTTGACAGCTGATTGGCAAAATATTTGAATATTGACAGTCTCTGCCATGTTGCCCAAGATGGCCTACATAGGAACTTAAGCTATATTACTGAGTAATTCAGTGCCACTGTAAAAATTACAAAATATTGTGATGTTGGAACATAGAGGGTATGTTGTGATAAGTCTTTCAAATCTCTAATATTGATCTCCTTTTTAAAGAAAGTTATCTGAATAAAATAGGTTCAGTTATTTCTTGTATAATCTACTGAAGACAGGATTTCTTCTATTCGTGCCATGTGAGTATTTTGATGTTGTTTTCATGCAGGATTTGTTTTAAGGTTCTTAATGTTAAAATAAACATTCAAATAATATTGTCACACAATTTTCAGAGTTACTTGGTTACTGTTTTGTTCTGTGTAACATTTAATGCAGCTATGTAAATTCTTCGTAAATGATAAAAAAAAGGACTGTTTCTAATATTGGACACACAAGTGTTTGTGTGTACCCACAAGGAACTACTTAAAAAGATATTCTGAAAATGTACAAATTGCATTACACATCATCCATCTTTAACAAAACATTTTGATAAAATATTTTATCAGAGTCTAAGTAATGTGATATTTATGTATTATATATATCTAAATCTGTGAGTATATTTTTGTAGAGACTGTATGCAATTTAACAAAGAGAAAAGTATAAATCAAGCAGTTCTGCTTTTAAAGCTGTGCTTTGAAGTATTTATTTGGCTACTACTCATTACCTATGACCTTATTTATTGGTATGTATAATTGTCATACTGTTGGGCCAGGTGGTCTAGGAGTAAAGTATGTGCCTAGAAACCAAGAAGTCGCAGGATCAAATCGTGGTCAGTTTCAACTTAGTGATGTGAGGAGTCACCAGAAGCTACATTTGATAATAATAATTAATTATTGTCAGCATACTTCGCATCACCTCTAATTCAAAAGATCAGTCATGCAAATATAAGAAAATTGGTTTACAAAACATTAACAGTTTTTAACAAAAACATCTGACATAAAAATGTCTAGCATTATTTGAAAATTGCTGAATTCGCTAAGGAATAAAACTGAGTTATAATGAGAAATATTTTAGTTTTAGAAATGAAGTCACTTTGTAATATTTTAGTCCATTTACTCTGCTGGATAGTTTCGCTAAATGAGAGACAGTCTTGCCTACACAGTGATGGTTTCATCGCTGGTTCATTGTACAGGCTACCATGTTGTTAAGATTTGTGTCATCCATCCTATTCACATATTAAGCTACATTTGTGAAGGTCAGTATCATCAACCTTAACAACACCCACTTGTGGGCTGTGGAGCTCCCTGCAGCATGACGGCAACAAACCATTAAGTGTGGTTTAGCCTCAATGCAGAGGCGGGAATTACAGGCGACTGCTTAATAGGACCAGCCATCCTTGCACAGCACTTCATAGGTTGGGCATATCTGCACTTCCTGCGGGTGACGCTGCCTCTTGTGCTGGAAGATTTGCCTTTTTTGGTACAAAAAATAATGTGGCTACTACATGATGGTGCTCCAGCTCATTGCTCTCTTGAATGTGGAGCTAAAACACTAGTAGTGACAGAACATTTCCTCTTGCCTAATGCCTTCTCATGGTGCTTTCAATCACTGAAGTCTACACAGTCAGATATCTTCATATCCACCTTCCAAGTGGATGTACCTCCTTTGGAATACACTTCCTGCCATATGCAGGACCAGTGTAAAGGCCAGACAGGTAAAGTAACCAGGAGTTCAGTTTGCAGAAGATGTCTATATTGTTAAGACACCCAATATTATTGGAGAAATGAAGCACTAACTAAGAGAAACTGAGCTTATGATGCATATCCTCCCCAACTCGAGTGGTGTAGTGGTTGATACACTGGATGAGCATTCATGTGAACAATGATTCAAATCCCAGTCCAGTCATTTAGATTTAAGTTTTCTGTGGTTTCTCTAACTCACACACTGCAAATATTGGGATGGTTCCACCAAACACAACACAGCCGTCCCTTCCCCAGTCTGAGATTGTGTGCCATCACTACAACATGATGACCAATACGATGTTAAACCTTAATCTCCCTCTCATCCCAAATCGTCTTTTATAAAATTGTGTTTACTGGCAGTGGCTCACAGTTTGGTGCAGAATAATTTCAGCTTTGATTTTTTGCATTTTCTACTCTCTTGACAGAATTTTGTATTTCTTAATGCAGAAAACAGCATGGCATGTGCTGCCAGGCATGTGCCTAAAGAAGTATAAGTGCAGAGCCAAGGTGTTAACATCAGAGCAATGTTTACTGTCAGAATCTGTCTATGGAGAAAATTGTCCTCTATACCGTATGTCCCTCCCTAGTTTCCCTTCCTAGTTGCCTCATGCTGCTCATCTTCACACATAACTGCCAGCATGAGCAACCACTCATAAACTAGTGTGTGTGTGTGACACAGAGAGAGAGAGAGAGAGAGATGTTGCACATCAATCAGCTGTGATTGAGTGGTTATGTATCCAAATAATGGCTGTGATTTTTCTGAAAATGCACAGAACGAAAGGTCTTAGCTTTTGATGAATATGCATAACTTTTCTGTGACAAATTCAAACACTCTGTTAGGAACGTAAACTCATCAGCCAGAACATTATGACCACTGACCTACTATCAATATAAACCAGTCCAGGCAATAGTGGTGTCACCTGACAAGGAATTACTGCTAGTCAGACAGCTACTCACAATGCACATACTATCAGTGGGCTTGCTGTATGTAGAATGGGGAAGACGCGTGATCTGTCAGAGTTTGATTAAGGGTAGTTTGTGATAGCCCAGGCATTTGAGGTGAGCTGTGGTGAGGGTCTTCAACATAAGGTGAAAACACGTGCAGACATTGTGGGACTGGGCAGTCACCCCTCATTACAGATGTCAGAAGTTGTAGACTGGGCAGGATAGTAAAATAAGAAAGGCAGCGAATTGTGGTGTGACCAACATCAGATTTCAATGCTGGGCAGAGTACAAGTGTGTCTGAACACACAGTATACCTAACACTCCTAACCAAAGGCCTCTGCAGCGGACGACCCACGCATGTGCCAATGTTAACACCATGGCATCGGCAACTATGACTGAAATGGGCATATTATCATCAGCCCTGGATGCTGGTGCATTGGCAGTGTGTGGCATTGTTTGATGACGCCCAGTACCTTCTTCATCGTGCCAGTGGGAGGGTGTGAATCCGTCTCTCTCCTTACAGCTCGTTTGAGGGCCCAGATATAGTCTGTATAGATGGATGAGTGGTGGACAGCCTTGTTGGCTTTGCTTAGCTCAAGTTGGCCATACTGAACAGCACTTACTGCCAGACGGCTGCAGTGTTTTCACTGCAGAGTTGATAGCCATCTGTAGTGACTTCTTAAGCAGCCTACAAGGTCTTGACCAGTGCTTCCCTTGACATCTCTTCATAATGACTATCCAGGAGTTCCTATATGCTCTCAGGAACAGTGGACGTTCAGTTACCTTCATTTGGACCCCAGGACATGTCAGACCACTAGGCAAAGAACTTGCTGACAGGACCCCCCACCGCCAAACAGACTACCCATAAACCAACTCTGGAGATTGGCCTGTCTGAGATTGATCTCCAATCGGCCTCCCGCTGCAAAGTTTTCGTGATTTGGGATACTGAATTGCGCGCCCTCCATACCCCAAACAAATTCTGTGTTATCAAGGAGACAACGAATGTGTGACGGTCATCCATGCAAGCAACTCGCAGGGACTCTTGTCCTTTGCCGGCTCCGCATTGGCCATACTTGGCTAACACATGGTCATCTCCTCCATCGCAAGGACCTGCCTCCGTGTCGCTGTGGCTCCCATATAACTGTTGGCCACCTCTTGTTGGACTGGCCCGATTGTAGCCACTGTGCGGTGAACTTTTAACATTTCCAGCAGCCTACCTATGGTGTTAGGCGACAATGCCTCAACAACCGATTTAGTTTCGCGTTTTATTCGTGAGGTTTTTTTTTATCTTACCAACTAAGATTGGGCGTCTTGCCTTCTCTCCCAAGCCTCCATTGTCCCTGCCTTTTAACTCCTTCTTTGCATTTTGTTTGCCTCGGTGTTTGCCTTTTCCCTATGTGTGTTCTTGCCTTGTCTTTTTAGACTGGTGATGTCAGCGTGCTGCAGAATGGCTGGCTCATTCTTTTTTATCCTTGTGATCAGCCAGCTCAAGCCATCTGCCTTTCCTTTTAGTGTGTTTCCCCATTTGGTTCGCTTATTTCATTTTCTCTTTTGGTGCAATTCCCTGTTATTTTTAAGCCCTTTTGCTTCCCCCAACTCCTTTGTTTTTTAATTGTGTTACCATGAGACTTGTTTGCTTGAAGAAAAGGGGACTTATGACCCTGTAGTTTGGTCCCTTTATACCCCAAACCAACCAACACTTCTGAGATGTGACTGAATGTGGAGTCAGAGGCCATCCCACCCCCCGGAATTTACAGGAATTAGGTGACTTGCGTTTGCAGATGTGGTGCCATCTCATTCCAGCGACCTACCAAGGCCACTTTGCTTCATGTCACAGTGCGTTTCTGCTGTTATCAACAAAGGAAATAGCTTACAATATGTTAGTTCGTCCAGTCTTGGAGTATTGTTCGTCTGTATGGGACCCTTACCAGTTGGGTCTGATTCAAGAGATTGAGAATGTCCAAAGAAGAACGGCAAGATTCGCGACTGGTACATTTAGCCATCGCGAGAGCTTTACAAATCTCATAGAAAGTTTGAAGTGGGACACACTTGCAGATAGACGACGCCCTAAACAGAAGGGGCTGCTCACTAAATTCTGAAATCCAATCTTCACCGAGGATGTAGAGCATATATTATTACCATCAACTTTCAAATTGTGTAATGATCATCATTCTAAGATAAGGGAAATAAGAGCTCGTACTGAGGCGTTCAGACAGTCGTTTTTCCCTCGGAGTGGAACAGAGGGGTGGGGATATAGCTTTGGCGCAAATTGTGCCCTCCGCCACACACCGATTGGTGGCTAGTGGAGTATATATGTAGAGTAGAACAACAGCTTGTATTAGAACATCCGTCATATTGCTATAATCTGGCTTAATGATGAGTTCTTAAATGATGTATGCAATGCAGTATTTAGTTAATTTGACTGCTTTTCTCATTTGTTATCACATGAGGATCAGCTTCAGATCTCATATAGAATGTTAATCGCAGGTGGACACTTCCAATAAACTATGAAACATTTGAACAGTTGCAGTGCCCTTTCATAGTTGAGTTCTGAGAGAAGAATATCACAACTCTGGTTTTGTATTACATCAGGCAGTTATTGTGCTATCCTTTTTGATACACTGCCCCGTGCACTCTTTAGCTTGCCCACAGGTTGACTACCCCCCGATGTCCAGATTGAACACATTCTGCACATAGACGACGTGCTTGACCTCCCTGGCTGCAACTGCTTAGCCAGTGGACTAAAATCGTGTACATTATGGCCTGGCTGCAAGACTGCCCGGGTGGGTGTGAGAACTCAAATAGCCTGCATTACACAGTCAGTGAACACACCAAATTTTCTGAAGCTTAAGAGAAATACTTAGATATCCAAGTTGTTGAGTAAAAAATCCAGAATGGAATGTAACAATATAATGGAAAGTTGCTATATAGCGGAGATTGCTGAGCGCAGAATGACAACAAAAAGTCTGTCGGAAAGTTAGCTTTTGGCCAACAAGATACCAAAGTTAATATGTGTTGTAAAACTCTATTATTGATAGAAAGTGCAACACACACAATGAAAAGGAGTACCAAAGTGATCAAACTTAATGGTAAACAAATGCATTATACTCCACTTCATGATGATGTGGTAGTCTTATCAGATTCAGAAAAGTGCATGAACTTTATGTTACTAATTTTGTCTGATGCCTTGGATAACCACAAACTGAAAATAATTGCAAAAAATGCTACAACAATGCTGATAGATAAATTGAATAAACAAATAAGGGCAAACATTAAGACAGAAAATAAAATATTAATGCATGTAAATTTTGCTGCTTGGGAAATACCACAGATGACAACAGAAATATAACGGATATTAGAAGAAGAATTCCAATGACTAGACAACTAGCACTCAAAAGTAAGAGTAATTTACTAATAGACAACCTCCGTAATATAGAATTCAGAAAAAAATCCATCAAGACATTTATTTGAAGCATTTTAGCCACATTCTAAGAGAAATTAAAGAGAAAATGACACTGATTAACATGATACACAGAAGAAAAAATAAATTAAATAGACATCTAAATTGATGTAACAGCGTCTTGGAAGCAAAAATCCTGAGGGAAAAAATCAAACGACAGGTCCAAAACAGCCATATTTGAAGGTATTCTCAGTGAAATCAACTACAGCAACTACAACCAAATAGTACAGATGTGGCAAGGGACAGGGAAGGATAGGTACACTAACAAGGTGTTCCTTTAGTGTCTAATGTTGGGGTATGACAAAAAGAGAAACGAGCAGAAATTTCAGACACCAGCATCATTGAAGTCGATCATAACGGAATCATTTTAATAAAACTATAGAAGCAACAGAGATGTTCAAGAATCATTACCTGTCAGCTGCATCCAAAAATGGATGTATGGGCTCTGTTGATGAGGCCGTGGATCTGCTCCAAAACACATTTCAAATGTTAAACAAATTCAGATATACCCTTCATACTATGTCCCGAACCTGACATTTGCATTTGTTGTTTTTTTTTTCTCAGGAAGATGGAAAAAAAGGCACTGAAATAAACAAGCAGGGGAGAAAAGCAGAAGCTTTTCAAAAGTGTCAGAAACCTGATATGGAGCAAGGATGTACCTAAATCAGTAAAAAGGTTATATACCAGTCATGCTATGTCGCGATCCTGACATATACATCAGAAACCTGGATTATGAATGGAAGAGAGAAAAGGAAAGTACAAGCTAGTGAGATGAAATTCTTGAGAAACAGTATTGTAGTGACAAAAGATAGACAGGTTAAGAAATGAGACGATCAGAGAGTTAATTAAGGTGGAACTGTTACAGGAGGAGATAGAGAACTCAAGGCTGGGATGATATGGACACGTTGAGAGAATGGAGAAGAGGATACCCAGGAGGATACACAAGATGAAACTGGAAGGAAAGAGACCAAGAGGAAGACCGAGATACAGATGGCTGAAAGGAGTAGAGGAATGCATCTGGAAGAAAGGAGAAGACTGGACCAAGGTGAAGACGGAGACATAGTGGCAAGACAGAAGACAATGGAGAGGCCTATGTTCCATACAGACCAGGCCAGAGGCTGGAAACTCTCCAAGATGGTGAATGAACCAGATTCGACTCGTTCCACATCATTACAAAATATCGTATTCATGATCCATGGAACTAGTATTAATCTAATCTAATCAGATGTTTCCTGTCACCGTAAATAAAATTGAGAAGGTATTTAAGGAAATGAAAATTGATATTGACGAAATATCTATCAAAATTCTTTAGTAGCACTGTTAATACACTATAAATGGGATACTGTGACTTATCTTTAGTGACACTGCAACAAGCAACTGTCCCAGATACATGTAAGTATGGTATCATCAAGCCTCTTAATAAAACACTTGATAAAATGGAATTAATGTAACTAATTACTGTCCAATTTCCCTTCTAATATGATTCACCCATAATTCTAGAAAATCGTGTTCATAGAAAGTTAGTTAACCACCTCAAGAGCCACAACTTATTGAATAAAAACCAATTTGGCCTCAACAGGCTATATAGGCTATATCAAGCGATATTTCATTCTCATTTACCAACCAAATCTGAGGATCCATTAATAGAAGAAAGTCTCCCACTGGAATCTTTTGTGATCTCTCCAAAATCTTTGACTCCAACAACCACGACATTCTTTTAAAAAAGGCAGAATTTTGGGTAATTGGGTCAGCTGAGTTGTAGATTCAATCATATATGAATGACAGACAGCAGATGGAACACCTGTATCATCGGGGACTGATGACCATAGATGTTAAGTCCCATAGTGCTCAGAGCCATTTGAACCTGTATCATCTAAGTGACACATTGTCAACTATAGAGTCCCACAGGGCTCCATACTTGCACCCTTTTCGTTCCTCATGTCTGTTAATGACCTCCCAATGTAGGCCATCTTTGTGATCATTTTACACTTTTTGCTGACATGACCACAAAGGCTGACAAAAGAGGAAAGAATAAGCTTGAGGCAACTGCAAATAACATATTTGGTGAAGTTCGAAAGTAGTTTTGACCAAATGGACTATATCTAAATGCAGACAAAATACAGTTCATTCATTTCCATGCAAGCAAAAAATTGCAAGGACAGGATAACAGTAAACATAGTGATCAATACCTAGTGAGTTTGGAGTCTAAGCTTTTAGGTGTACATATTGACAATAATCTTAAGCGAAATGATCATATTCTTCCCCTTCCACAAAAGCCTAATATAGCCTATAATTCTGTCCATATTATTGTTGCGAAAGCTTGAATTTTGTGTGTATATTTGTGTTTGTTTGTGTGTCTATCGACCTGCCAGCGCTTTTGTTTGGTAAGTCTCATCATCTTTCTTTTTAGATATATTTTGTCCATATTATTACTTTTATTTGTGATGCTGATGCTGTATCTTTTGAATGGTGAATATTTTTGCTGTTTGTGAGTGGTTATGGTTACTCAGAATATAATGCCATAAGATAGTAGTGAGTGGAAGTTGCTAAAGTATGCAAAACTGCATACTTAGTTGCTTCTGCTATGGTGGTGGTGGTAAGTTCCTATGGGACCAAATTGAAGTTGCTTCTGCTAACTACTACCTTACAGTATAACATTATATATATAATCAGTCAGGAGGAACGAAAATTTTCACCACTCAAAGGAGAGTAGTAAAAATTGTTTGCAGGATTCACCTTAGACATTAATGTAGATACCTATTTAGAAAATTCTGACAAAATGTCCTAATATATATTCTTTCAGATGTGATTTATTTTTTAAGAATCAGTCACTGAGCAAATCAAACATCTCATATAACTGTCATTATACAAGGAGAAAGCTTGACCTACACTGTGAACTAAAGAACCTAGCATGGTGCACAACGGGGTGCATTACACCAACACAAAGTGTTCAGTGCTCTCAATCCTGAAATTTAAACCCTTCCTGAGTTCTATCAATTACTGACAAATCTGCAGCTCTGTGCCATTCACAGTAATATAATGTTCATGAAATTTGTTTCCTGATTTGGAAAGCAACTTCTGACTATAAATGATAAGTATTTAATACAACATAATCTAATGCTATTCAGTAGATTCTATTAATTATTAATTGAGTATTTACACTCACTGATAGTTGTTTATTTTTATATAGTCTTAGTTCCCTTTTACATATCTGTTAGCCTGTCTTATTTATTCATGTTGCATTCAATATTGTAAAATGTTGTTGTTGTTGTCTTCAGTCCTGAGACTGGTTTGATGCAGCTCTCCATGCTACTCTATCCTGTGCAAGCTTCTTCATCTCCCAGTACCTACTGCAACCTACATCCTTCTGAATCTGCTTAGTGTATTGATCTCTTGGTCTCCCTCTACGATTTTTACCCTCCACACTGCCCTCCAATGCTAAATTTGTGCCGGCCGAAGTGGCCGTGCGGTTAAAGGCGCTGCAGTCTGGAACCGCAAGACCGCTACGGTCGCAGGTTCGAATCCTGCCTCGGGCATGGATGTTTGTGATGTCCTTAGGTTAGTTAGGTTTAACTAGTTCTAAGTTCTAGGGGACTAATGACCTCAGCAGTTGAGTCCCATAGTGCTCAGAGCCATTTTTTTTTTTGCTAAATTTGTGATCCCTTGATGCCTCAAAACATGTCCTACCAACCGAACCCTTCTTCTAGTCAAGTTGTGCCACAAACTTCTCTTCTCCCCAATCCTATTCAATACCTCCTCATTAGTTACGTGATCTACCCACCTCATCTTCAGCATTCTTATGTAGCACCACATTTCGAAAGCTTCGATTCTCTTCTTGTCCAAACTGGTTATCGTCCATGTTTCACTTCCATACATGGCTACACTCCGTACAAATACTTTCAGAAACGACTTACTGATACTTAAATCTATACTCGATGTTAACAAATTTCTCTACTTCAGAAACGATTTCCTTGCCATTGCCAGTCTACATTTTACATCCTCTCTACTTCGACCATCATCAGTTATGTTACTCCCTAAATAGCAAAACTCCTTTACTACTTTAAGTGTCTCATTTCCTAATCTAATTCCCTCAGCATCGCCCGATTTAATTTGACTACATTCCATTATCCTCGTTTTCCTTTTGTTGATGTTCATCTTATATCCTCCTTTCTGTTCCGTTCAACTGCTCTTCCAAGTCCTTTGCTGTCTCTGACAGAATTACAATGTCATCGGCGAACCTCAAAGTTTTTACTTCTTCTCCATGAATTTTAATACCTACTCCGAATTTTTCTTTTGTTTCCTTTACTGCTTGCTCAATATACAGATTGAATAACATCGGGGAGAGGCTACAACCCTGTCTCACTCCTTTCCCAACCACTGCTTCCCTTTCATGCCCCTCGACTCTGATAACTGCCATCTGGTTTCTCTACAAATTGTAAATAGCCTTTCGCTCCCTGTATTTTACCCCTGCCACCTTCAGAATTTGGAAGAGAGTATTCCAGTTAACGTTTTCAAAAGCTTTCTCTAAGTCTACAAATGCTAGAAACATAGGTTTGCCTTTTCTTAATCTTTCTTCTAAGATAAGTCGAAAGGTTAGTATTGCCTCACATGTTCCAACATTTCTACGGAATCCAAACTGATCTTCCCCGAGGTCCGCTTCTACCAGTTTTTCCATTCGTCTGTAAAGAATTCGCGTTAGTATTTTGCAGCTGTGACTTATTAAACTGATAGTTCGGTAATTTTCACATCTGTCAACGCCTGATTTCTTTGGGATTGGAATTATTATATTCTTCTTGAAGTCTGTGGGTATTTCGCCTGTCTCATACATCTTGCTCACCAGATGGTAGAGTTTTGTCATGACTGGCTCTCCCAAGGCCATCAGTAGTTCTAATGGAATGTTGTCTACTCCCGGGGCCTTGTTTCGACTCAGGTCTTTCAGTGCTCTGTCAAACTCTTCACGCAGTATCTTATCTCCCATTTCATCTTCATCTACATCCTCTTCCATTTCGATAATATTGTCCTCAAGTACATCGCTCTTGTATAAATAAACCCTCTATATACTCCTTCCACCTTTCTGCTTTCCCTTCTTTGCTTAGAACTGGGTTTCCATCTGAGCTCTTGATATTCATACAAGTGGTTCTCTTCTCTCCAAAGGTCTCTTTAATTTTCCTGTAGGCAGTATCTATCTTACCCCTAGTGAGACAAGCCTCTACATCCTTACATTTGTCCTCTAGCCATCCCTGCTTAGCCATTTTGCACTTCCTGTCGATCTCATTTTTGAGACATTTGTATTCCTTTTTGCCTGCTTCATTTACTGCATTTTTATATTTTCTCCTTTCATCAATTAAATTCAATATTTCTTCTGTTACCCAAGGATTTCTATTAGCCCTCGTCTTTTTACCTACTTGATCCTCTGCTGCCTTCACTACTTCATCCCTCAGAGCTACCCATTCTTCTTCTACTGTATTTCTTTCCCCCATTCCTGTCAATTGTTCCCTTATGCTCTCCCTGAAACTCTCTACAACCTCTGGTTCTTTCAGTTTATCCAGATCCCATCTCCTTAAATTCCCACCTTTTTGCAGTTTCTTCAGTTTCAATCTGCAGCTCATAACCAATAGATTGTGGTCAGAATCCACATCTGCCCCTGGAAATGTCTTACAATTTAAAACCTGGTTCCTAAATCTCTGTCTTACCATTATATAATCTATCTGATACCTTTTAGTATCTCCAGGATTCTTCCAGGTATACAACCTTCTTTTATGATTCTTGAACCAAGTGTTAGCTATGATTAAGTTATGCTCTGTGCAAAATTCTACAAGGCGGCTTCCTCTTTCATTTCTTCCCCCCAATCCATATTCACCTACTATGTTTCCTTCTCTCCCTTTTCCTACTGACAAATTCCAGTCACCCATGACTATTAAATTTTCGTCTCCATTCACTACCTGGATAATTTCTTTTATCTCGTCATACATTTCATCAATTTCTTCATCATCTGCAGAGCTA
Source organism: Schistocerca nitens (assembly GCF_023898315.1). Lineage (NCBI taxonomy): Eukaryota > Metazoa > Arthropoda > Insecta > Orthoptera > Acrididae > Schistocerca > Schistocerca nitens. The sequence goes on along the minus strand of NC_064617.1, from coordinate 921,407,344 downwards.
GTTGGCATATAAACTTGTACTGCTGTAGTAGGCATGGGCTTTGTGTCTATCTTGGCCACAATAATGCGTTCACTATGCCGTTTGTAGTAGCTAACCCGCACTCCTATTTTTTTATTCATTATTAAACCTACTCCTGCATTACCCCTATTTGATTTTGTATTTATAACCCTATAATCACCTGAGCAAAAGTCTTGTTCCTCCTGCCACCGAACTTCACTAATTCCCACTATATCTAACTTTAACCTATCCATTTCCCTTTTTAAATTTTCTAACCTACCCGCCCCATTAAAGGATCTGACATTCCACGCTCCGATCCGTAGAATGCCAGTTTTCTTTCTCCTGATAATGACGTCCTCTTGAGTAGTCCCCGCCTGGAGATCCGAATGGGGGACTATTTTACCTCCGGAATATTTTACCCAAGAGGACACCATCATCATTTAACATACAGTAAAGCTGCATGTCCTCGGGAAAAATTACAGCTGTAGTTTCCCCTTGCTTTCAGCCGTTCGCAGTACCAGCACAGCAAGGCCGTTTTGGTTAATGTTACAAGGCCAGATCAGTCAATCATCCAGACTGTTGCCCCTGCAACTACTGAAAAGGCTGCTGCTCCTCTTCAGGAACCACATGTTTGTCTGGCCTCTCAATAGATACCCCTCCGTTGTGGTTGCACCTACGGTACGGCCATCTGTATCGCTGAGGCACACAAGCCTCCCCACCAACGGCAAGGTCCATGGTTCATGGAGGGATTGTAAAATAACATGATAATTATCTTCTGTATTATACTATTGGTGACTGAACCTATTTTTTGACTCATCCTACATCCAAACAACGCACTTTAACAGAATATGGAGGATCTGAAATAAATAAATAAATAATAAGAACAAAATATTGAAATCACTATTATCAAACATGCACAGCACCAAAACTATGCCTTTCCAGATAGGGGATCGTATTGAAAAATGAAGTCTGCGTCCTGCACATCTCCTTTTATACACCCGATACAATTTGTCAAATCATGAGTGAACTTGCAACAAAAATTTTTTATCAGCACACATTGATGTTGTGGTAAGTATATTCTCTGTCACTTTCATTTTTCAGTCATAGTAAATGTGCAGTTGTACAGTAGAAAGTTAAGTCTAGGCTATCGATTTTCTCAAACATTCCACGGCCTTTGAGAAGTGTGTACAGAAAAAGAGAAGAAAAATGTTCTTATTCTGTGATGAATACAACACTAAAGCAAACATATGTTCACATTCTGCTGTGTTATTAGAAACTAATGTGCATCGGCAAGTGACCAAACATTGTACACCACCTTTCTTGTATCACCTGCGATGTTAGTGAGTATTTCTGTGACTCACTTGTCCTTGCTAAATGAACGTAGAATGAAACGCTCCACTATTCTGAGGATCTTTCCTACCTCCTCTATTAACCCTACCTGGTAAGATGGCCAGATTGATGAACATTTGTCAATAATTGGATGAATGAAAATTTTTGTATGCTGCATCTTCCCTGGATGAATTACATTTCCTTGGAATGTCCCACTGAATCCCAGTCCAGCATCATCTTGTGTAACTAGCTTTATGTGGTTGTTTCACTGCAGGGCATCTTCACTGGAGCACTCAGACTTTTTCAGTTTTTAGTGTTTCCAATAATTTTTCGGCAATGTTTACACAGTGTATTACTTTTATTTATGTTGAGGGTCAACTGCAGCTCTTTGGGGAGATTGTTGAAAGTATTGGTAAGTTTTGAAGAATATGAAATCAGAAGAGGGTGTTAATAGTGTGATAGTGGATGCAAAAGTGCTTGCCGACAAACTTGGATCTCATTCAGGTTTGCAAAAACAAAAACAAATTTGTCCCAGGAGAGTGAAGAACCAATTTACTCATGAGTTAATGATGAACCTATTGATTAAAATTTAGTGTAATGCTTCTTTAAGGTAAATGCGTTCTACCTTATTGTCAGTACAGGTAACTGACCACTAAATAATAGATATGAACTTATGGACAATCATAGTAAGAACTTCAGCTTGCTGTATGATATCCATGATCTGCACGCATGTGATGGTGGGAAACTAAAAGCTACAGCACGGCCATGAGAAAAATACTTACCAGTAACTATTTCTTTTCTGCATATATGGAAATGTGTTGTACCACTTCTGTACACTACTGCCATCAAGTGGTGGTCTGCTGCACCAGTTGTAGTTTCTTCTTGTTGTGTCACATAGTTTTTAGGGTTGTGGGAAGTGTACACACCACCTAATAACATTTGTTTTAAAGGCCCTTGAGAAGCATGCTGACCACCAAAGTAATTTCTCCATGATACATGGGAAGAATGCCTTTCTTTCGTAGGTTTTGGGAAGCATACTTACCACCAACTTAACGATGTTACTATGTTTTTGGGAATACATTATGTCTTACCACCCCTGGATGTGTCCGACATCACGCTGCTCATATTTATTTATTTATTTATTTGTCCATATAAATCTCTTTTAAGTACATATATTGTACACAGGATATTGGACAGAAAACCTTTTTAGCTATTGGATTTTCAAATGTCAAACATACATTTTATAAATTTTTATGACAAATTGGATCTATACAGTTAATAATTACAAATTTTGACATACTGTATATTTATAACTTATTTCTACAATTAAAGATACAAATTACATTTTTTCTTGCATAAGATACTGAGAGATTGAATAGTAGCAGTTTTTCAGAATGTAGGATGTCACAGACTTATGTAAGCTTTGTAGTTCAGTAAGAGATTTTATCTGTCTTGGTAATCTGTTGTAAAGTTTTGTTCCTGCATGATATACACCTTTTTGGCATAATGTGGTGTTACAATGATTAACATGTATGTCACTGTCTGACCTGGTACTGTAATCATGGACACTTTTGTTTTGAGGAAAAAAGTTTTCTTTTCTCAGTATGCTTTTTTTGACATGCGTGACTACTTCCAGTATATAAATGCAGGGAAGGGGTAGGATCTTTAGATCTTTAAAGAAAGGTTTGCATGATTTTCTGCTGCTCACTTGTTTCATTATTCTTATAATTGCCTTTCGTTTCCTGAAAACTGTTACGGCCTGATGTACATTTCCCCAGAAAATGATACCGTACTTCAGTATTGAATGTACTCGAGCAAATATTCCGTGTTATAACTAAGAAGAATACTGTACTAATCCTGTTTGACTGGCACAAGTAGATCATCATATACTTATTTTGGAGAAACATACAGACAGTGCCAAAAGTGTTCTGCAAAAGCTCGAGACAAAAGAACAAAACACACATGCTGCTCCTATCTAACTATGCTTTCTCCAGTTTGATGGAAAATTTTTAAAAAATATGACAATCATTTGAACATTTGTTCAATTGGAAACTTGAGAAGTGGAAACACAAAACACTATTTTTTATCTTTATTTATTTTTTTCGTGTGTAATGGCAACACATGACAAAATAGAAATTGGAAATGCACTTACCACCATAATTTGCAGCTCATTAAAGAGCTGAGGGTGATAGATATACCACCACAGTTTTTGGTCTTAACTAACAAAATTAAATTATCAAAAAATAAATATAGTTATATAAGAATGCAGAGTCTTGTCACACTAACCTTGAATAAAAAGTTCTTGGGTTTCAAACCACATCAAGTAATTAAAATTGCACAAGCTTTTGGTCAAGTACTCCTGGGCCAGTGACAAATGGTGACTGCCAGTGGGTTACTGGTACGCCCCTTATATACACTAGCTGCCGGCTGTGACATCATTGTGCCTGTGGCCTCACCATATATGAGCATTTATATGTTGACTCGGCAATCAATGCGCACACTTCAACTGTGTGATCACCGCCTTGCTGAGCTGCAGGCCACCACCTCTATTTAGGTTGTTATTGGTAATTTTTATTTCAGTGGCTTCTGAAAGTGCACAATCCCAAAAGCCATTTGTGCAAGTCACGGTAGACATTTTGTGAAATTTTATCTGGTGTCCGGTTTCTAGAGCTTGCTCAGGTAAAGCAAATTTCTCGTGGTAGCGTAGGCAATAAAACCTCTGACAGTCCTTCCTGTGTTGTTCCACAGTACATACTGTTTGCCTGACGTAAGACTGGCCATACTTTCAAGGTATCTTGTAGACCCCAGGTGTTCTGTGACCTGCTGTTCCTTTAACTGGGCTCAGTAATTGCTGGATTTTCATTGGAGACCTGAAGATCAATTTAATCTTGTGTCATTCCAGCAGGAGGTTTATCTTGCCCGACACAGAGCCACAGAACAGCAATTGTATTTTGAGCACTATACGACAATGCGTAACTGACTTGAATGCCTTCCAGAAAGAAGACATGTAGTATCACCTGCGAGCTGTTATTTACTATCCTCTGGATCACATGAATGAACAGAGTTAAATAAATTTCACAAGAACCCTATTTGGGGAATAGATGTTGACACCAAGAGGGAGCTTTTGGTATTGCAAAAAGATCCTAATATGTGAGCACAAAATGAATTCCGTGGTTTACAGATTAGATTAGATTAATACTTGTTCCATAGATCATGAATACGACACTTCGTAATGATGTGGAACGTGTCGGTTAATAAAAGATGTCTGTACAAGATATTACATTACACAAAATATTGCATGACACTAATGTTTAAGTCCCCCCCCCCCTTAATTTATATCTAAAAATTCAGCCAATGAGTAGAAGGAGTTGTCATTTAGAAATTCTTTTAACTTATTTTTAAATGTTAGTTGGCTATCTGTCAGGCTTTTGATGCTGTTTGGTAGGTGACCAAAGACTTTTGTGGCAGCATAATTTACCCCTTTCTGTGCCAAAGTCAGATTCAACCCTGCATAGTGAAGATCATCCTTTCTCCTGGTGTTATAGCTATGCACACTGCTATTACTTTTGAACTGGGCTGGATTATTAACAACAAATTTCATAAGTGAATATATATACTGTGAGGTTACTGTGAGGATCCCTAGATCCTTAAATAGATGTCTGCAGGATGACCGTGGGTGGGCTCCAGCAATTATTCTGATTACACGTTTTTGAGCAATGAATACTTTTCTACTCAATGATGAATTACCCCAGAATATGATGCCATACGAAAGCAGTGAATGAAAGTAGGCATAGTAAGCTAATTTACTGAGATTCTTATCACCAAAATTTGCAATAACCCTAATAACATACGTAGCTGAACTCAGACGTTTCAGCAGACCATCAATGTGTTGCTTCCAGTTTAACCTCTCATCAATGGACACACCTAAAAATTTTGAAAATTCTACCTTAGCTACAGACTTCTGTTCAAAGTCTATATTTATTACTGGAGTTGTGCCAATTACTGTACGGAACTGTATATACTGTGTTTTATCAAAATTTAAAGAGAGCCCGTATGCTGAGAACCACTGAATAATTTTGTGAAAAACATCATTTACAATTACATCACTTAGTTCTTGGTTTTTGGATGTTATTACTATACTTGTATCATCAGCAAAAAGAACTAACTTTGCATATTCATCAATGTGGAATGGTAAGTCATTAATGTATATCAAGAACAGTAAAGGACCTAAGACCGAACCCTGTGGGACCCCGTACTTGATAGCCCCCCCAGTTTGAGGAATCAGCTGTTGTTTTAACATTACATGGACCACTTATTTCAACTTTCTGCATTCTTCCAGTTAAGTATGAATTAAACCATTTGTGCACTGCCCCCCTCAAACCATAATGATTTAGCTTATCTAAAAGAATTCAATGATTTAAACAACCAAAGGCCTTTGAGAGATCACAAAAAATACCAATGGGTGATGTCCGGTTATTCAGAGCATTTAATATTTGATCAGTGAAAGCGTATATAGCATTTTCTGTTGAAAAGCCTTTCTGAAAACCGAACTGACATTTTGTTAGTACTTTATTTTTTCAAATATGGGAGGCTACTCCTGAATACATTACTTTCTCAAAAATTTTTGATAGAGCTGTCAGAAGAGAGATTGGGCAGTAGTTGTTCACATCCGACGTATCCCCCTTTTTATGCAATGGTTTTACAATGGCATATTTCAGTCTATCGGGGAAAACACCCTGCTCCATAGAGCTATTACATACGTGGCTGAGAATCCTACTTATCTGTTGGGAACAAGCTTTAATTACCTTGCTGGAAATGCCATCAATTCCGTAAGAGCTTTTACTTTTCAGTGAGTTTATTATTTTACTGATTTCAGAGGGAGAGGTTGGTGAAATTACAGTTGTTTCAAACTGCACGGGTATGGCCTCTTCTATTAGTAGCCTTGCCTCTTCTAGTGAAGATCTAGATCCTATTTTCTCCACAACATTTAAAAAATGATTATTGAAAATATTTTCAATTTCGCTAGGCCGGCATCAGCGATATTGGCCAAAAAGTGTTTGCATCTGTATGACGACCATTATTACATACTTGTCTGTCAAAATACGTCAGACGAAATTACACAAACGTGGCGCCTATTTAATTTGAAGTCTATTAGTGATGTTATAGGTAGTAAATTATATTTTATTGCTCTACATAAGTTTTCTCTCGGTAACATTACAGTATCTGGCGATTCTGGTCATTTGATTGGTGAGTTAGTTTGTTTCGTTTGGTGCTCAAATGAAAAGATGTTGCGTGGGTTCACTACGTATCGTTTTCATATTATCGAGCGCTTTCTAAATGCCCGGAAGTGCTTGGGCAGTAGAGCGTATCGCGCGTGGTCGGTTATCATGAAAGGTCTTGCACGAAGAATGCGGGTGCAAGGGAACGCGTTGACCGCCGGCTTTATGAAGTAAACAGTTAAGTGATGTTATAAAATGTTTAATGCCAATGTGTTAAGACGTATAACTAGTTATCATGAGAGCGGGATTGTTAGGATCTGATTTATAAACTTTTAAATCATTAACTAGTGACCTGGTTTATCCAATAATGAAAGAAAAACGGTGATGAAATTTAAAAAGTGTTGAGTGCTATCAGCCATTAAAATTGACTTTTACTATGCATTTAATATATGTGTACTAGTACATGCTAATCTCATTACAGTGAACTCGTCACGTATCATTCAAGTAATAATATAAACTGCTAACAACTCATGGTAAGCTGTGTTGTATGGCAACACAATTTAATATAAAAGCAGACGCGACCTATAATTAAACTATATGTAGATACTTCGATACCTAATTTCTACCATTTCATCAGTAAATGGGCTGAAGAATAACTGGCTTCGGGAATTCATAGCAAGTGGGACTCAACAAGTTATTCTTAATGTGACGATATCGACAGAATAAAATGTAATTTTGGGAGTAGCCCACTATAAAGAATATTGATAGTTCATCCTACCGTGAATGCTAAATCTCGACGATTTTTGGCTCTGATCGATATCGAGGCTGATAAGATATTATTCCCATGAATACCAAGATTTTCGAGAATGTTTCAATTTTGTGTTTAAATTTTGTGTGTAACTTTGCAGTTGCTGTTGTAATTTCTGAGGTAGGGTAATGGGGTCTTAACAGACTGACAGTCGGATAACAAATGACACTTTTTTTCGTGTGATGTAATTACAAATCAACATTTTTCGGATTTTTCCCCTACTTGCACTGTGAAATTTTTCTTCTTGCCGAGCTGCATGAATACAGTTCAGCGGAAAGTACCCTACACGGTTTCATGAAAGAGTTTGCTAGTATCAAACTGTACTTCATAAATGGCGGTATCTTTTGATTGCATTGACTTAGAAAGTTACCACCAAGGGTCCATAGATCTTAGTATGTGACATAAAATTCAATTTGATACGTCAACCGTTCCTGGAAAAAAATGTCATATCGGTTGGACAGACAGGCAGATGTACAACAAAGCGATCTTGAAAGGTTTTTTGAAAGAAATCTCCGCCATGTGACAGTTTATTGCTCATTTATTTTACGCAAACATGATTTCGGCCTTATAGCCATTCTCAAGTGCATGTTCAAATATTAAAATATGTCTGACCTGTATGGTGACATATTTTAACAATCCAATATTTACTTACGAATGGCTGAAAAACCGAAATCATGACTGTGTAAAATAAATGAACAATTAATAGTCAAATGGCAGAATTTTTTTTCAAAAAAATTATGTGACTGTGGTCCCCCATGAAGGAAAGATCGTTAGATCATATAAGATTTCCGCTTTTACAAACGTGCGGAACACTAGATAAGAACTGTTTCTAAGATAGGACACATTACAGTCGGTTGCGTGTAATTGCACAAATCACTTTACTGTTTACAATATATATAAACACGGATATCAACAGAACTCCATGAGGCCATTCACGGATGAAGCCGTCAGCTACAGAAAAGTTGCAAAGCCAGAGGACTAAATAAATGCAGTAAGACCTGAGGAGGTTCGTTGACTGATGCAGGGACTGTCACTTCACGCTGAACGTAAGTAAGTGTAATGCACTGCACATAAATAGCCAAAGTCCATTGTTATTCAATTACACAATAAATATCTGGGAACAGTAACCATGGGCGTCACCCCAAAAATTTTTGAAAAGCTATTTAAATTTTTTAAAGTCTTAATTGGCAAAAAATGACACCGTTAAACGAATTTATCAAAGCTTTACTATTTACGTCTACTAAATTTCTCGTGCAATAATAATTAAGGGTGTTGTGTTTTTAAATGTATTTGTAAGGTTTCAAAAATAAACTAATAAAATCGTGGATGTAGTAGCCTTTATCTACATTTCCAATCAAAATTAAGCAGAGTTTAGTTTGAAAAATTATTCAGTTTGAGATAGTTTCCACATTTGTTTAGGACATAATACATAACAGTCATAGACACACTCTCGATAAGTTTAAATGTTCACATTATCTAACTCATGTTTCATACTCAGAAATCGCAAAATATTTTTTAATCCCGGCTTAAATTGGCACACTTTTGGAGATTTATGTGCCAATGAAATACATGGTCCTAGGCATCCAGAATGCTCCAAAAAGAGACTTTAGGTCTTATTTTTTCAACTTTTTTCAAGGGGTTCTCCTATTTACACTGACAGAAAGAACCATGAAGTACCTAGATGTAAGTGTTGAGAGTGACATAAAGTGGAGTGACCACATAAAACTAATTTCAAGAGAAGTAGTTGCCAGACTGAGAGCCAATGGAAGAATCTTAACGAAATGTAATTCAGCCATGAAAGAAGTGGCTTAAAAATACTTGTAAGACCGATTCTTGGGTATTGCTTACCAGTTTGCGACCCTTACTGGGGTAAAGAAGAACCAACGGAGTGCGGCACATTTCCTCAAGAGACTGTTTCGTAAGTTTGACAGTGTTACAGAGATGCTCAACAGGCTCCAGTGGCAAAGGTGTTGTGTATCACAGGGAGATGTACTGTTGAAATTACGAGAGTGTACATTCCAAGCAGCGACAGGTGACATTACTTCCTCCCACACATATCTTGTGAAATGGCCACAAAGAGAAAATAAGAGCAATTACAGCTCATATGTAAGTTTACTGGCCAATCGCGAATGGTAAGGGAAAGTAGGAAATAATGAAAGCCTGTCCACACACATCAATCTATCTCCATAGATGTCTGTACAGATGTCTGTGCTTGCAATAAATTGCCACAAATCTAGTGCATTGCAGAGAGAGTTTCAATCTTAAATCCCTGTATATAGAAAGTAGTAACAATCCTTTATGTGTGGACTGTCAACAATAACATTGTGCCATTGTGAAAAACGCACTGGCAAAAGAATAATGTGTCTAAAATGTGAAACAGTTTACCTCTATAAGTGTGCAAATTTAAGTTCAAAGCGGAAGACTTGGTACTGATTGAATTGCTGTAAAGACGAAATGCACGAAAGTGTAAATAGAAAAGACACTAAAAACGACAGTATAGCGTTTCCATTAAATGAAATTCGTGGGTTAAAACTAAAAAATTATGAACTTAAACAACAAAAACAACAGTGTGAATCTCGATTATACAGTGATGTGGTAACAGAAAACTTGAATAGTAAAAATACAGGCGACAGGACCAATAAACATTGTCGAAAATGCCAGAAAACTGTGAGAAGTGGTGTTGCGTGCACGAAATGTGGAAAGATAATTCATTTTCGATGTGCAATAGTAGATCCCTCACTAAAGGGACGGGAGATAATCATAAAAAACTGGAACTGTGACGAATGTAGGTTGAAAACTATTAGGCCTAAAGAATGTAACATACCCGATTATAATGGACCTGAAGATAATTAAATTCACTCAATCACATCTGAAGCCAAACACACGAAGCAGAACAACATGGATTGTGGCACAAAAAGCGCAAATGTATTTCAATCATCGAATAAAAACCACAGCAAAAAATCTTGCAGCAACACAGATTTGATGGTGACTGTTTTGAAATTGAATAAAACAAACAATCTATCAAATGTATCAGATAAAGAACAAGATGGAACATAGAGTCAAGAAACACGAAGAGAAAAAATACACACATCAGAATCTACTCTGATGGTTTTGGAAGAGGGAAGGCTACAAAAACGAAGACCCTGACAACTCAAAAAAGCGTTAAAATTGAAGGCATAGTGAAACCTGGAGCAAGATTCAGACAGATCCTTGCCAACACTGAAGAATGCAGTAATTTGTCGAGGAGTGACTTTGCAGTTCTTATATGAGGTGCCAATGATGTATAATATAATGAAAGAGCAGCAGCAACAACAGCTCTGAAGACAACACTGGGCAAGTTAAAAAACACAAATGTTATATTATTTAAAATAACTCACCATTACGATTTAATTGAAACATCATGTGTAAACAGAGAAATTACTGAACTACTAGTATTTTGAAACAATTTGCAAGCAGTTTAAAAATGTAATGCTTTTAGATAGTAAGGAATGTATCAGTTGTAACTATGAACCATCTGACAATTGTAACTGCTCGAGAACTTGTCAGACAAGACATGGTCATGGCCTAAGTGGAATAGGAAAGACAATGCTGGCCCAAAAAATACTTAGTATGGTAAATAACAAATTATCTTCTATCAGCAATTTTGAACATATTTCTCAGAACCAGATCAGGGAAACGTGTAACACTGAACAAGCCTGAAGTGTGTCAGACATGTTCAAAACCTGAAGGGAACACTAAGGTGAGCTGTGCACCAAATAGGTGGCTTGACTTTGCTGTAGCAGAATGTACAAGGACTAGGCAACAACATGCGTTAGTTGGAAGTCATTTTAAACTCTAATCATAAGGAGGTTTCTGTGCTGTGTATCAATGACCACTGGCTTCAGGGCACTCATGTTTGTGCAGCGAACATACGAGACTTTGACTTAATAAGTAGCTTTTGCAGGCAAACTTATAAATGTTGAGGTGTATGCATATATGTTAGAAGTAATGTTTAATCTAAAGAGGTAAAACTTAGCAAGGTGAAGTGTGCAAAAAAAGATTTTGAATGTTTTTGTGAACTTACAGACTGTCAAACTATCATTGCTTGCATCTATGATGAATTGAGAGGCAGGTCAAAATGCAAAATAGTTCTTGGTGACTTTAACATTAATTTTAACAAAAGTAATATGAACAAGGTACAATTATTAAATCTGTTTAACTCTGATCAGATTTTTACCAACAAACAAAGGTGTGATTACAATACTGAAGTAACAGATACAGGTTTTTCTGACCATATGGCTTTAAAAAAGATGATAAGGAATGACAACAATAAAAAATACACAGTCACTGAAAAATATGTACAAAGAAGACTTATTAATACAAACAACATAAGGGTTTTTCATAGTATACTAAAAAGGGTGCAGTGTGGCATAGAACCAACTGATGATGTAGACTAAAAGTATGACAGTTTTCTCAGTGATTATAAATATTGCTATGATGTAGCGTTCATATTAAAAAGAATTAAAGTCAGTGAGAAGACAAACACATGAGTAACAGAAGAGATTAAAAGATCAGCAATCACCCTTAGAAACCTAAGCAAACATGCTAAAATAAATACAATAATAAAACCATACTGTAGGAAATAGAGAAGGGTCTATAGGAAAGTTTTACAGGTAGCAAAAAGGCTAAGCAACGGTTCATACATTAACATGGGAAGCAATAAATCAAAATCGGTTTGGAGGTTATAAACAATAGCACAGTAAAATGTAAAACCAAGCCCCTAATTTCAAAATTAAAAGTGAGGATAAAGTGATAGAAGATGCTCAACAGATAGCCAGTATATTCAATGAAAATTATGTGAACATAGCACCAAACCTAATTAAAAGTCTGCGCAATTCAAACAACAAAAACAAAAGTACCACCTTGTGAAAAACCAAAGTTTCTGTACCCAGTGACAGAATGTAAAGTTAGAAATGCTATTAATAAACTAAAAAACAAAATGTCTTGTGGTATTGACGGAATTTCAGACAAGGTAATCAAACATAGTTCTACCAGTATAGATATCACCTAACTGACATTATTAATACTTCTTTCAGGACAGGTGTGTTCCTATCAAAATTGAAACTCTCCATAATAAAGCCACTTTACAAAAAGGATAGTACATCTGACATAAATAATTATAGGCCATTGTCATTATTGTCAGGTTTCTCTAAAGTAATTTAAAGAGTGATGTGTGAAAGACTATCTGCTTTCCTGAATAAAAATAAAATATTGACGAATGCTCAAAATGGGTTTAGAACCAACAGATCCACACAAACGACAGTCTTCCAATTCATTAAAATGGTCCTAAATGCCTTGGTCAAGAATGAATTAAGCTTGGGATATTCTTAGATTTATCTAAAGCATTTGATCTAATCAGCCATGACTTATTGCTTAGGAAAATAGAATTTTATGGGGTCTGGGGACTTGCCTTCAAATGGTTCAACTGTTATGTCTCTGGTAGACAACAGAATGTACAAATATGGCATGAAGGCAAAGAGTATCTTTCAGATTAAAAAAAAAAACTAGATATAGAGTGCCCCAGGGTTCCGTGTTAGGCCATCTGTTGTTCTTGGTGTATATAAACGATTTGACAAACCATCTGACAGTTGCGCAAACAGTATTGTTCGCTGATGCCACTAGCATTTTTATAAAAGGATACACAAAGGATAATCTACAGCAGAGTGTCTCTAGGACAATAAATAAGACAAGAAAATCGTTTAGTGATAATGCTTTGATCATAAATAAGGATAAAACGGTATTGATGAATTTCAATAATATGAAAAGTAAAGCTAGAAGAAGAGTAAAAGCGGAGTTAGGGAACTATGTTATTGCACAAGAACCATACACAAAATTCCTAGCTATATGGGTGGATGAGCACTTAAGATGGGGAAAGCATCTAGAAGTTTTGAGTAAAAAACTATGTAAATGCTGCTACGTGCTAAGAATGCTTCGAGAATGTTGCAACACTAAATCATTGCTATGTGTCTATTTTGTTTATATGAATAGTTTGCTTAGATACGGTGTGATCTTCCGGGGAAATACAGGTATCGCAAAACAAGCTTTCAGACTTCAAAAAAGGGCTTATTAGAATAATGAAAGAGATTACGTCTAGAGTGTCATGCAGGGAAATATTTAAGGAATTTAAAATAAAGTCTCTACCTAGCTTATACATCTATGAATGTGTCTGCTTTCTGAAAGCTCACCAGGAATTTTCAACATTAAATAATCAGGTTCATAGCCATGAAACAAGGAACAGAGATGATTTTCACAGAGACTTCCACAAAGGAGCGCTCTACCGAAAAAGTTTAAACTAGCAGCCTAAAATACTTTTTAATGCATTGCCTGCTACAATAAAGAAAATTAAAGAATTTCATAAATTCAAGGTAGATCTTAAACAATTTTTACTAACACATAGTTTTTATAACATTGAAGAATATTTGAATATCATCATCATCATGAACTAAAGGCTATGCCTTGTCGGTTTAGCCACGTCCCTCTCTACATTGCCATCCTCTTCAATTCTTCATACGATTTTATTCCCATATCTTCTTTGATGTTATTAAAATACATTGCTCTTGGCCTGCCTCTTGGTTTTTTCCCTACAACTTTTCCTTCAAATACATTATTTAGGAACTGGTTGTGTCTCATTATGTGCCTAACGATTTTGATTTTCTTCTTCCTATATAATTTAACAGCATTCTGTTCTCATTCACTTCTCTTAAGACCTGTTCATTACTTTTTCTATCTACCCAGCTTGTTTTCGTCATTCTTCTCCATATCCAAAATTCCATTGCTTCCAGTCTCTTTTTCTCTGCCTTTCCCAGAGTCCACACTTCACATCTGTATCTTAAGACACTCCAGACAAAAGTTTTGGCAAACTTTTTCCTACTTTCTAGGCTTATATGATTGTCTGTTAGTAAATTCCTTTTATTTTGGAAAGCTTGCTGTGCCAAGGCTATTCTTCTCTTTACATCTGTGATACATTTATTGTTGTCAGTGACTGTGCTCCCCAGATAACACAAGTTCTCAACCTGCTCTAGAACATCATCTTCTAGTTTAATATTAACTTTACCATTTTATTTTGTCTTCCCTACTACCATAGTTTTGTTTTCTTGTTATTTATTTTTAGATTGAATTCTCTTAGGATTTTGGCAAATTTTAGCAACATAAACTCAATTTCCGTTACTGATGCAGCAAGTACCACTATATCATCTGCCAAATGGATACAGTGTATTTGTTCCCCATTAATTTTAATTTCTTTGGTTATTCTTTTCAATTTTTCAATGGTTTTTTCAATAAATAAGTTGAACAAATATAGTGATAATGGGCATCCTTGCCTTGCTCCCCTCCTTATTTTTGCTATCTTCTTCGCACCATTCACTTCCATCTCTACTTCCTGCCTTTTATACAGGTTTCAGATTAATCTTCTGTCCCTCCAATCAAGATTTATTTCCTTCATTGTTCGGAATAACGATTTCAAGTTAACCATGTCAAATGCTTTTTGTAAATCTATAAAGGTCAAGTAGGTTTTCCTATGAACTCCAATTCATCTTTCTAATACCATCCTCAGAGCTTGTATTGCCTCTCTAGTTCCTTTTCTGGATATGAAACCAAATTGGTCTTCTCCTAGGTTTGCCTCAATTTTCTTTTTTATTTGATTTTTTATAATGTTTAGCATTATTTTGGAAGTGTAGGAAAGGTAAGGAGATAGTTCTATAGTTCTCACAGTCCAGAGCATTTGCCTTTTTTTGGGATTATTACTGAATTGCTGTTAAGCAAATCTGTAGGTGGTTCTTTTCCATCTTTATAGTACTCTTTAATAAGTTTATGTAAGTACTCTTTTGTTGATTCTCCAATTTCCTTCAGTATTTCTGCTGGTACGTTATCTGTACCTGTCGCTGAATCTGGAAAAGTAATATTACTTATATACACTGGTATAAAATATTTTTAATATTATCCAAGTTTTTGAAACAAATTAAATATAAGAAAACCAACAGCTCAATTCATGGAATCAATACTAGAAATAAGAATAATCCTCACAATGATTTAAAGTCACTTAGTCTTGTACAAAAAGGTGTGCATTATTCAGGAACACACATTTTCAATAACTTGCCAGCAGCCATAAAAAGCTTAACAACCAATGAAATTCATGTGTGCTCTCTGCCGCCGTTGGATAAGCAGCTGCCAGCAGAAAGTCGTATACTCCTAGCTCACTTATTTGTTACATAGTTTAATTCTTAATTTCTTTGCGTGTTTTTGGGACTTGCAATGTTTAATTCATAAATTTCGGGCGTATTATAGTATTTGAGAGTTGTAGCATCGCGTTTTAGTACCTGAATAGTGTAAAATCGTGTGTCAGCAGTGCGCAAGTAGCAGCATTACTGCATATACTAGGCAATCTTGTATTTTAATAACCGTTTAAATTTTTTGTCGATTTGTTTGTGCTCTCTGTACATTAGTTCAGACGTTCTTTGCACAACAGTTTTTAGCATGGATAGGGACTGCAGCTGCCGTGTTTGGATGCAGGCTGAGTTGCATCCATTCACTCCCAGCTTCAGGCAGTGTTGGCTTCGGTCACACAGCTTGAGGCTGTTGCCAATGGGCATCACTGTGGGGGTCCGGATGGGGGTTTGTCGGGGACGGCCAGCTCGTCCCACGCATCCCCCGATCGGGCTACGACTGTGGCTGCCCGGGATACTGCCCACATTGAGGCTGATTCCTCACCTGTGGTAGAGTGGGAGGTCGTCTCGAGGTGTGGCAGGGGGCGAAAGACATTCAGGAGGGCTGAACGGAAGGCCTCTTCACTTTGTCTGACGAACCGGTTTCAGGCGCTGTCTCACGCTGATACTGATCTTCGGCCGGACATGGCTGCTTGTCCTGTTCCAGAGGTTGCCCCTCAGTCTGCAAGATCCGGGCGGTCGCAGAGGGTGGGCTTACTGGTAGTTGGGAGCTCCAACGTCAGGCGCGTAATGGGGCCCCTTAGGGATATGGCAGCAAGAGAGGGGAAGAAAACCAATGTGCACTCCGTGTGCATACTGGGGGGAGTCATTCCAGATGTGGAAAGGGTCCTTCCAGATGCCATGAAGGGTACAGGGTGCACCCATCTGCAGGTGGTCGCTCATGTCGGCACCAATGATGTGTGTCGCTATGGATCGGAGGAAATCCTCTCTGCCTTCCGGCGGCTATCTGATTTGGTGAAGACTGCCAGTCTTGCTAGCAGGATGAAAGCAGAGCTCACCATCTGCAGCATCGTCGACAGGACTGACTGCGGACCTTTGGTACAGAGCCGAGTGGAGTGTCTGAATCAGAGACTGAGACGGTTCTGCGACCATGTGGGCTGCAGATTCCTCGACTTGCACCATAGGGTGGTGGGGTTTTGGGTTCCACTGGATAGGTCAGGAGTCCACTACACGCAGCAAACGGCTACATGGGTAGCAGGGGTTGTGTGGCGTGGACTGGGCGGTTTTTTAGGTTAGATGGCCTCGGGCAAGTACAGAAAGGGCAACAGCCTCAAAGGGTGCGGGGCAAAGTCAGGACATGCGGGGACCAAGCAGCAATCGGTATCGTAATTGTAAACTGTTGGTTAAGTACCGGAACTTCAAGTGCTGATAGAAAGCACCGAAGCTGAAATCGTTATAGGTACAGAAAGCTGGCTGAAGCCAGAGATAAATTCTGACGAAATTTTTACAAAGGCACAGGCGGTGTTTAGAAACGATAGATTGCATGCGACCGGTGGTGGCGTGTTTGTCGCTGTTAGTAGTAGTTTATCCTGTAGTGAAGTAGAAGTGGATAGTCCCTGTGAATTATTATGGGTGGAGGTTACACTCAACAACCGAGCTAGGTTCATAATTGGCTCCTTTTACCGACCTCCCGACTCAGCAGCATTAGTGGCAGAACAAGTGAGAGAAAATTTGGAATACATTTCACATAAATTTTCTCAGCATGTTGTAGTCTTAGGTGGAGATTTCAATTTACCAGATATAGACTGGAACACTCAGATGTTTGGGACGGGTGGTAGGGACAGAGCATCGAGTGACATTATACTGAGTGCACTATCCGAAAAATACCTTGAGCAATTAAACAGAGAGCCGACTCGTGGAGCCAACATCTTGGACCTACTGATAACAAACAGACCCGAACTTTTCGACTCTGTAAGTGCAGAACAGGGAATCAGTGATCATAAGGCCGTTGCAGCATCTCTGAATATGGAAGTTAATACGAATATAAAAAAAGGGAGGAAGGTTTATCTGTTTAGCAAGAGTAATAGAAGGTAGATTTCAGACTACCTAACAGATCAAAACAAAAATTTCTGTTCCGACACTGACAATGTTGAGTGTTTATGGAAAAAGTTCAAGGCAACCGTAAAATGCGTTTTAGACAGGTACATACCAAGTAAAACTGTGAGGGGCGGGAAAAACCCACCGTGGTTCAACAACAAAGTTAGGAAACTACTGCGAAAGCAAAGAGAGCTTCACTGCAAGTTTAAACGCAGCCAAAACCTCTCAGACAAACAGTAGCTAAACGATGTCAAAGTTAGCGTAAGGAGGGCTATGCGTGAAGCGTTCAGTGAATTTGAAAGTAAAATTCTATGTACCGACTTGGCAGAAAATCCTAGGAAGTTCTGGTCTTACGTTAAATCAGTAAGTGGCTCGAAACAGCATATCCAGACACTCCAGGATGATGATGGCATTGAAACAGAGGATGATACGCGTAAAGCTGAAATACTAAACACCTTTTTCCAAAGCTGTTTCACAGAGGAAGACCACACTGCAGTTCATACTCTAAATCCTCACACAAACGATAAAATGGCTGACATCGAAATAAGTGTCCAAGGAATACAAAAGCAACTGGAATCACTCAACAGAGGAAAGTCCACTGGACCTGACGGGATACCAATTCGTTTCTACACAGACTACGCGAAAGCCCCCCTTCTAACAGCCGTGTACCGCAAGTCTCTAGAGGAGCGGAAGGTTCCAAATGATTGGAAAAGAGCACAGGTAGTCCCAGTCTTCAAGAAGGGTCGTTGAGCAGATGCGCAAAACTATAGACCTATATCTCTGACATCGATCTGTTGTAGAATTTTAGAACATGTTTTTGCTCGAGTATCATGTCGTTTTTGGAAACCCAGAATCTACTCTGTAGGAATAAACATGGATTCCGGAAACAGCAATCGTGTGAGACCCAACTCGCTTTATTTGTTTATGAGACCCACAAAATATTAGATACAGGCTCCCAGGTAGATGCTATTTTCCTTGACTTCCGGAAGGCGTTCGATACAGTTCCGCACTGTCGCCTGATAAACAAAGTAAGAGCCTACGGAATATCAGACCAGCTGTGTGGCTGGATTGAAGAATTTTTAGCAAACAGAACACAGCATGTTGTTATCAATGGAGAGACGTCTACAGACGTTAAAGTAACCTCTGGCGTGCCACAGGGGAGTGTTATGGGACCATTACATTTCACAATATATATAAATGACCTAGTAGAATACCGTTAGTTCTATAGGACCTAAAATTGCGTATTTCGACGTTGACGCCTAATTTCACCTATTTCGGCATCAAAATCCTAAAAAGTACCTATTTCGTTAATCTGACATAGAGTTCTTGTGTTTTCAAAGATTAGAAAAAGGAAGTAAACTTAGGGCTTTATGTCTCGTCGAAGGCGAAGGTCGTTAGAGACTGTTTACAATTCCTTTGCTTGCCTTACTACCAACAGCACTCGGCACAGTTGAATGGTCATCATCCAAGTACGCGCCGAGCGCGACAGTGCTTAACTTGGGTGAGAGAATTGGAACCGGTGAAAGATTTGAGTTACACATCAGAATCGAACGTGGGAGTACTAAATGTTATATCTGAAAATATTTCGTTAGAAGGATTCTGGCCAACTGTGTATTTTCGCAAAGAAACGGTTTCATAGGCCTTAAGCTGAGCACGGATTAAAAAAATCACAATGTTAATCGTTGACGCTCTCTATAGCTAAATTACTGCCTCTCGCTGCTGTCTACAGGCAGTCCTATCGAACTACTTTGTTTCGTGAAAGGTATTATACGTGAATTTTCCGCTTCGAAAAATAATTTGCCAGTAGTGAGATGTTTTCATCTGAAGCACCGGTAGATTCCATTCGCTTTTGTTCAGAAGGGGCGGCCATCTGTCAGGTGCCATATGTCCAGCAACGAGTACGGTACTTCCCCTACCGCTCCCATGCACCGCAGGAAAAAAAAAAAACAGGTCATCGTTCACTTTTTCCCAGCGAAAACAAATCAGTACATTGTGTAGCGACCGACGTGTTAAGTGTTACTGACGTTCTAAGTGCAAAATAAATTCTAGTTTCTGTATGAGAATACTACGCCATGCCGAAAACAGCTAGTTCAAAGTCTACTCATATAAGGCAGTGGCTGCAAGATTTTCCGCATTATGCAACAGATGGGAAAATTATTTGCTGCCAAGCATGCAACAAGGAGGTTAGTTGATGTTTTTCTTAGACTTCTTATTTTCCTGTCACTTAGGATTCTTTTTTATCGCTATCCTTTAGTAATAAGAAATACTCTTTATATGCGATTTTAAACTGCATTTCCCTTTTCTCTCGTATTAGGTTTCGAGTGTTAAGAAATCTCACTTAACTCAGCATGCAGATGGAATCGCACATAAAGGTAATGTTGAACGAAAGTAAAAATGGAAGCAAACTCTATTAACCAATAAATCTGGTGAATCCTCCGAAAAAAAAACAAGTTCCACAGTGATTTGTGTCATGCACTTGTGGCAGCAAACATCCCCTTTCGGAAACTAGAAAACCCTATTTTCAGAGGTTTTCTTGAGAATTACTGCCATCAGTCTATTCCTGCAGAATCAACTTTACGTAAGAATTATGTGGATTCAGCTTACAATGCTGCATTGCACCGAATCCGAGATGCTGTTGGAGAATCTTGTATATGGATTTCTGTGGATGAAACTACAGACAGTCTTGGCCGTTACATTGCAAACCTGATTATTGACAAGCTAGATCCAGATGCTCCATCCAGGGCTTATTTGATTTACTCAAAACAGCTTCCAAAAACTAACCAACAAACAATAGCACAGTTTGTGAGCAATGGGCTTAAGGTGCTATACTCAAACGGAGTGGATGAGAATAAGGTGCTTCTGGCCGTCACTGATGCTGCTGCATATATGAGGTGTGGCTAGAAAAAAACCGGACTAGTACTGGTGAAACAATAAAACGAATGCAATAAGGCTGAAAGTCGCGTGGCCTGTCACGTGACTCTCCCTCCGCCTGCTGCTCGAGTTTCATCTGCCTCCTGCACTCAGTCTGCCCGTGGCGTCTGTTTTAAGTAGTTGACGTTTTGTCTGTGCGTCGGAAAATGTTGAGTGTACAGAAAGAACAGCGTGTTAACATCAAATTTTGTTTCAAACTAGGAAAATCTGCAAGTGAAACGTTTGTAATGTTACAACAAGTGTACGGTGATGATTGTTTATCGCGAACACAAGTGTTTGAGTGGTTTAAACGATTTAAAGATGGCCGCGAAGACACCAGTGATGACGCTCGCACTGGCAGACCATTATCAGCAAAAACTGATGCAAACATTGAAAAAATCGGTAAACTTGTTCGACACTTTCCTTGTCAACTCCTGTTAACTCAGACACTGCTCTGATTGTTAAACGGCGATCTTGTCGAACAAGGTTACCGATTTTTTCAATGTTTGCATCAGTTTTTGCTGACAATGGTCTGCCAGTGCGAGTGTCATCACTGGTGTCTTCGCGGCCATCGTTAAATCGTTTAAACCACTCAAACACTTGTGTTCGCGATAAACAATCATCGCCGTACACTTGTTGTAACATTACAAACGTTTCACTTGCAGATTTTCCTAGTTTGAAACAAAATTTGATGTTAACACGCTGTTCTTTCTGTACACTCAACATTTTCCGACGCACAGACAAAACGTCAACTACTTAAAACAGACGCCACGGGCAGACTGAGTGCAGGAGGCAGATGAAGCTCGAGCAGTAGGCGGAGCGAGAGTCACGTGACAGGCCACGCGACTTTCAGCCTTATTGCATTCGTTTTATTGTTTCACCAGTACTAGTCCGGTTTTTTTCTAGCCACACCTCGTATGATAGCAGCGTTTCAACTATTAAAAGTATTCTACCCATTGATGCTGCACGTAACTTGTGTAGTGCATGGGATCAACCGCATAGCAGACCAAGTAAGGCTACAATTTCCTAAAGTAAATAAAGTAATATCTACGGCGAAGAAAATTTTTGTTACAGCACCATCAAGAATACCAGGCATTCAAAGAACAGCTTCCAGATGTCCCATTGCCGCCAGAGCCTGTTGTCACCCGCTGGGGCACGTGGCTAATAGCAGCAGAATACTATAGTACGCATCTCTCAGCTGTCCAGAAGGTGGTTGAAAATATACCGGAGGATGCTGCATCTGTAACTGCAGCAATGGAGTTACTCAAAGATTCTTCTTTAAAACGGGACTTATCTTACACTAGGGCCCACTACACATTTATGGCAAGAATAATTTTACAATTAGAAGGCTCAGGGAGACCTATCTACGACAATATTTCTTTGCTTGAAGAAGTCAAAATGAAAACTAATGAAGCGCCAGGTGAAATAGGGGAAAAAGTACGGGCAAAAATGCAAATGGTTTTGCAGAAGAACACTGGCCTGAAGGAGCTGTGTGCAGCTGCCAACATACTTAGTGGAAAATCCAGCACTCCTGACTGCAGCATTCCTGTCCAACATGAGCCGAAAATGAAGTATGCGCCTGCCACATCTGTTGATGTAGATCGTTCTTTTTCAGCGTATAAATTGATTCTGACTGACAAGCGCCACAGTTTTTCACTAGAGAACCTAGAAAAGATTTTGATTATTTATTGTGAAGCCAACTATGGTCAGAATATGTGAAACTACAAATGTATTAATTAAACCATTGCCACATACTTTTTACGGAGATATTTATCTTGCAGGAACTCAAAAATACTTGGAGTTATGTTCAACATTAATGTTGTAGATTGCTGTGCTCTGTAACTGTGTAAATATTCATTCTCCTTGTTTAATGACTAATAAGATGTTCATACTGTCAACACTGTGTATTTTAATTTATTTTTATTTTCTCTGCATAATTTTTATTAGAGCCTATTTTAGGTTTTTATAGCCTAAATGAACTACTGAAGGAGCCTATTTTAGGTGCCTAAAACACACTTTTTTACGACCTAAAAATCCGTGGTCCAGTCATCATAATCTAATATTAATATTATCCCCAATATGAGACTGTGGGAAAGGCACACACTACAACCCCACTTGCAAGGAGCAACTGATTTGAATGGATTCTGGGGAAAGGTGGTAGCAATCGCAACACTGATAAATAAAAGATTTATGATTTTGAAAACAAACCGAGAGACATATTCTGAAATCAGTACAGAAGATGGTACACTTGATTAAGGGAATCCTCTACTAACGTAAAAACATTAACAGATTGACATATAGAAAAAGCATTGAGGAATAACTACACAAGTTTAAGTCGAGAACATTTCGGAGAGAGAATATTGAACCATGACAAGCACGTTTAGGCAGTATTTCACGATACTACGAGAGAGTAACAGCACCACCCCTGCGATATGTCGTAGCATCGTAAAATACTCGCGATCGCCAAACGATCGAAATGGCAAACGAATCCAAACATCATTACTACACTGTGCCCGAAGTAACGAACCGTTAAACTTTACTGCAGCATGACGGTGTGTATCTATATACAAGACGACGGCTAGTGCTCCTTCCAAGGCGACGTTGCAGAATAACCTGGAGCGGCAGCGCAAAGGGTTCTGTTAGCTGGCCGGCACCTCAAGCGATTATGCCTACTTCTGCAGAGGTGGTTCTGGTGCCAACTTGCTGGGTTATCGAGCGGCTACCTGTCGCCTTCTGCGCAATAGAACTAGCCTCTTCCTTGCCCCACAGATTTCCTAACCTGGCGCAGTCTCGGTTGTTGGAATGGCGTCCTTTTCTGTATTCAAGCACGCCTTGAGATGCTTCGTTTAAACATGAACATTTTTAACGGCCGCTGCCATACTGAACAAATCATTAATACACCTCAAAATGACGGCAGGTTATATTTGTTTCCAGATTCTGGTTCCTCTGTATCTAGAGAATCATTATTATAAGATTTCTTTTCTTTCCGTAATTATTTAGATGCTTTAATTCGTGGTTGAAGTATTAGAGTCATCGAAAAAAATGATACGTAAATTATGGATACAGCAGCGGTTTGTTTGTTCCTCATCAAAAGGTCCAGAATCTGTCACCTGGTTTCATATACATTAATTACTTCTCGGCTCATTCTTCGTTTCTGGCCTTGTGCGGCTGCCCATGTCCTCGTCATGGCATGTGGCATTCTTGGAAATGTTCGTAACACGGTGTGATACAGTTCACTGTTTGTAGTGGATACTATACCTTTCCTACTACTTTGTGATTCAGTTTTTTCCAGGCCACATACACTATGACTTTGTTTAAATTTTTCCACTGTCTTTATCAAACAGGATGATTCGATAATCGATTTTGAAATTATACGCCCCTGCATTTCACACATTATGATGAATGAAGTATAGAATTTAATAGCTAGGTAGATGCAATTTCTTTTAAACAGTTATCTTTTCATTTATGTGAAATGTTATCTTTGTAGTACAAAAGGAATTTGATAGTGATTTTTGATTAAATGTTTGGATATAAATATAATTAATACACATTTATCAAAGAAGCAAGATGTACTAAAAGGAATGCCATGAGGAAACATGAAGATGAAGAAATACAATAGGATGAAGGCTATCCTTCAGGAAGGTCCTGAAACACTATTTAATATGACTCATATCTTCATTTGTAAATTTCCCCAAGCTGAATTTAGGTACACATACAACCTAAAGTTTATAAAGCATTGCAGTAATTCATTTTCTGTAACATGCAGTTGTCTATGCCTACCTAGCAGACCTAAAGTTAATTTCATATTCCACTAAATTATATGTAAATACCATTTGTTGTTGTTGTTGTCTTCAGTCCTGAGAGTGGTTTGATGCAGCTCTCCATGCTACTCTATCCTGTGCAAGTTTTTTCATCTCCCAGTACCTACTGCACCCTACATCCTTGTGAATCTGCTTAGTGTATTCATCTCTTGGTCTCCCTCTACGATTTTTACCCTCCACGCTGCCCTCCAATGCTAAATTTGTGATCCCTTGATGCCTCAGAACATGTCCTACCAACCGGTCCCTTCTTCTTGTCAAGTTGTGCCACAAACTCCTCTTCTCCCTAATTCTATTCAATACCTCCTCATTAGTTATGTGATCTACCCATCTAATCTTCAGCATTCTTCTGTAGCACCACATTTCGAAAGCTTCTATTCTCTTCTTGTCTAAACTATTTATTGTCCATGTTTCACTTCCATACATGGCTACACTCCATAAAAATACTTTCATAAACGACTTCCTGACACTTAAATCTATACTCGATGTTAAAAAATTTCTCTTCTTCAGAAATGCTTTCCTTGCCATTGCCAGTCTACATTTTATATCCTCTCTACTTCGACCATCATCAGTTATTTTGCTCCCCAAATAACAAAACTCACTTACTACTTTAAGTGTCTCATTTCCTAATCTAAGTCCCTCAGCATCACCTGACTTAATTCGACTACATTCCATTATCCTCGTTTTGCTTTTGTTGACGTTCATCTTATATCCTCCTTTCAAAACACTGTCCATCTGTTCAACTGCTCTTCCAAGTCCTTTGCTGTCTCTGACAGAATTACAATGTCATCGGCGAACTTCAAGGTTTTTATTTCTTCTCCATGGATTTTAATACCTACTCCGAATTTTTCTTTTGTTTCCTTTACTGCTTGCTCAATATACAGATTGAATAACATCGGGGATAGGCTACAACCCTGTCTCACTCCCTTTCCAACCGCTGCTCCCCTTTCATGCCCCTCGACTCTTATAACTGCCATCTGTTTTCGGTACATATTTTCAATAGCCTTTTGCTCCTTGTAATTTACCCCTGCCACCTTTAGACTTTGAAAGAGAGTATTCCAGTCAACATTGTCAAAAGCTTTCTCTAAGTCTAAAAATCCTAGAAACGTAGCTTTGCCTTTCCTTAATCTTTCTTCTAAGACAAGATTTATATCCAGGAAAAACATTCTAAAAATAAAAATATAAGATATAATAATATATTTTTGCATAATTTGCATACTGTGTGGAAATCAATAGGACTAGTATCTCAGTCATTGTCTCATAGATACCTGGTAAATATTTTGTCTCCTTCACATGTGTTTTATGAGATTCAATTGTACCTGATTTGCACATAGTTTTCAGTTACTATTGAGCTGAAAAAGTATCCAGTGCTTTAAGGTACTTGCAACATGCACCTTCCCCCACTGTCTAATACAAGAGCCTTAGCAACTACCTCTTGATGGTTCTGCTCTCATCCTGCATTAGTCTGTATGATGCAACATGTCTTCAATTGTTTCTTTGTGTTCCCGAATAGTTAGCAACTTGATAAAAGAGACTTTGTCGTGTAGTAAGTAAATGAAAACTTTGTAAAGTGTTAAATATTCTTGAATCTTGCGGTAGGAGTCTCATTCTAACTGTAAGTTTCCTAAAAATGCAGTATTTATAAGTGACACAACATATTCCAGACATATTGTACCAGAGAGTATGAAGTTGCTGAGGTGAAGAACAATCAATATTGCAAAGGTATTTTAATTTCAGTATAATGGTTATTATTTTTTGCTTCAGCCATTGGATGTAAATATTATGATGATGTGGAAATGATATTTTTTTGTGCCTTTGAGGTTGTAAAGCTATTCTTGACATACCAGTAATTAATATTATTTGTAAATACAGAAGTGTTTTTACTGGCACTATCAGTGAATTATGGCTGTGCTAAACAGTAATACAAAGCCTGGCTACAAAAATAAGTAAAGGAAACATTGTATTTGCATCTCGTGTGCCGTATCAGAACCATGGATAACTCTCAAAATAAAAGCAAGAAAGAACTATTGAGATAAAAGTCTTACTTTCCTGTGCATAGTCGTTGACAGAATTCGCAAGACCCTTCGCCTCACAGTTATGCTGAAATGCACAACTTTACTGTCTCTGACACAGCATAATATGCAAGGAGACGAAGTGCTACCTACATAATTTCTACACGCATGAAGGCGAAAAACTATCTGAGCAGTCTCAGACTGTTGTAGATAATGTGAGAGACTACAATTCTGCTGATTAATTTATCTCTTATACATCTTGTGTTTATAAGCTAACGAAACACCGCTATTTAGTATGCACTGTACTATACAAATAAACTACAATGCATCATAATAGCGTTATGGAAAAATTCTCTTTTAATAAAACAAAGTTTCCTAGATTGTCACGAATTAGCAGGATAAGACACACATTCGCCTTCGGAACTGTCTGTGTTTACTTTCAGTCCGCAACCATACAGAAAAGACTACCACAAAGTATGTAAATGTAGCACTAGTTGCAGACAAATAACGAAATCTAGTCAACAAATCACACAGTGGCACTTTTAAATCAATGAAATTGACAGAACCAGAAATGCAAGTATTAAGACGTGTGTAATTCTGTAAGTTTTATCACCTTCAGATCTGCAGAGTACGATGTAGCGACAAAATTCATGGGGGAGAAGTTGTCTTAAGACTTCTTTACTGATTGTAGATCTGCCTTCTAGTGGCTCTTTCACAGAAGAGGTAAAAATCTGTCTTCAGCTAGATCAGAACCGAAAGCTAAC
The DNA here is from genome assembly GCF_023898315.1 of Schistocerca nitens. Lineage (NCBI taxonomy): Eukaryota > Metazoa > Arthropoda > Insecta > Orthoptera > Acrididae > Schistocerca > Schistocerca nitens. The sequence goes on along the minus strand of NC_064617.1, from coordinate 921,380,189 downwards.
GCAGTCTTTCCCTTCAAGAGCGAACACTTTATTGTTAAGTTAGCACACAACTAAAGCAGACATCGATCTTTTATTGTCCCAGTAATGGCTGAAATAGAGAATTCGCAACGTATATGGTGAAGTAAGCTACAGTTTCTGGCGGAACAGAATTCCTGGACTCAAAAACAATAATTTGTTACCTCCATGTCATCCCTTCAGAGAGGATCATTCAGAAAATTTAATCGAAATGACAAGAAAAGACTGAGTTCATTTACCAGGATAATTGTGAATCCCTCCAGAAAGTAAATCGACAGGCACATAACTGCCAAACGTATTCTACAATGTTGCTAGTTCAGCATTAGACTAGCAACAGAAAGAATACTTTAGATGTGTTTATTGAGCTGGTTAGCATTGGGTAAGCTCGCACCTCAAAGATATAAGAGTGCTTCATGCCTCAGCATTTACTGGGAGCAAAAATATCTAGTACAGACCAAAGAGCTCTGCTCGCATTTCTGTAATTACGTCTTAGATCTAAAGTGTAATTACGAATAGTATACACATGCACTTACTGCAACTCAAACATCATACATAAAGAGCCAGCGGAAATTATTTGAACAGCTCTCATCTTCAGTAGCCGTCGTACCTATCTGTGTTATTCTCCGTCAAGCAAACTGCAAACTAAAAGACTCATTTATTAGAAATGATTCACTTTTTTAGCTAACGAGTTGCGATTGGCCTTATGCATGCATACCATCCATTTTAAAATTTTATACTTGAAAACAGTTTCCATAATGAATGCTTTTAATTGTACCACTTGCAACACATAATACCGCAAATGAAAAGGCAACATAAAATTGATTAAAAAATGTGAATATCCTCAAAGAAATTTCATAAGCTGCGAATGACGTATACTTTCAAGTCAGAAAAGTTAACTGTGCAAGGGAATCTTTCGCAACGACCGAAAAACATGACTCAAAAGCCACAAAGTAAAGGAGATATGATGAGAATATGAAACAAGGAACAAAAAGCGTCGACAACAACGTCTCGAACACATTTCACCAGAACATTATGACCATGTAATTAATAGCTGTTATGTCCACCTTTGGCACTGATAACAACGGCGACGCTTCATGACATAGAAGCAATGAGGCCTTGGTAGGCCGCTGGAGGGAATTGGCACCACATCTGCACACACAAGTCAGCTAATTCCCGTACATTCAAGGGGGGGAGTCAAGAACTCTGAAGCTACGTACAATCACATCCCAGACGTGTTCGATTGGGCTCAGATCTGGTGAGTTGGGGGGTCAACACATCAATAGGAACTCGCCACTGTGTTCCTTGAACCATTCCAACACACTTCTGGTCTTGTGACATGGAGCAATATCTTGTTGAAAAATGCCACTGCTGTCGGGAAACATGATCGTCACGAAGGGGTGAACGTGGTCTGCAACCAGTGTACGATACTCCTTGGCCGTCACAGTGCCTTGCACAAGAGCACCACTGGCCCCACGGATGCCCACGTCAATGTTCCCCAGAGGATAATGGAACCATTGCCAGCTTATTTGCGTCCCACAGAACAGCTGTCAAGGAGTTGTTCCCCTAGAAGACGATGGATTCGCGCCCTCCCATCAGTATGATGAAGAACATATCGGAATTGATCAGATCATGCAACGCTCTACCATTGCACCTACGTGTAGTGCCGATGGCCCCATGCCCATTTCAGTCGTAGTTGCCGACGTCGTGGTGTTGACATTGGCACACGCATGGGCTGTGAGCTGCAGAAACCCATCGTTAGGAGTGTTTGGTGCACTGTGTGTTCAGATACACTTATACTCTGTCCAGCATTAAAGTCTGATGTTAGTTCCGCCACAGTTCGCCACCTGTCCCGTTTTACCAATCTGCCCAGCCTATGACGTTGACATCTGTGATGAGGCGTGGCTGCCCAACCTCACGACGTCTGGACACGGTTGCACCTTTGTTTCGCCATGTGTTGAAGATCCTCACCACAGCAACTCTCTAACACCCGGCAAGTTACGCAATTTCCGAAATGCTTCTACCAAGTCACCGGGCCATTGCAATCTGCAATTCAGATAGATAGCGCGCCTTCCCCATTCTACGCACGGACAGCTGGCTCACTTATACTATGTACATGCACCGTGCTTGGGTCTGACTACCAGTCATTCCTCGGCAGGTGAAGCTACTATAGCCTGGACGAGTTTTTATCGATAGTAGATCGGTAGTCATAATGTTCTGGCTCATAAGGGTATGTAATTCTTAAGCAAAACTGTAATTCATTCTATAAAAACCAAAGGGACAAAAAGTATCGTCTTCTCGTAACGGCTTCAGTAGCCCTATATCTACTGGTGATGAGCCGGCCGAAGTGGCCGTGCGGTTAAAGGCGCTGCAGTCTGGAACCGCAAGACCGCTACGGTCGCAGGTTCGAATCCTGCCTCGGGCATGGATGTTTGTGATGTCCTTAGGTTAGTTAGGTTTAACTAGTTCTAAGTTCTAGGGGACTAATGACCTCAGCAGTTGAGTCCCATAGTGCTCAGAGCCATTTCTACTGGTGATGCTTTGTCAGTAAAAGTGGAAGGCTCTTGATGAATAAATAATCTTTTCAATTTTCAGACAACTTAAGACGGAAAGAACCCAAGGTAATAAAAAGAAGTTACTCTAGGTGAGTCTGGGACAGAGTTTCTGTGCAGTACCTCTCAGTGGGTGCATTTTGCCCATATTCATTTCCCATCTTTTCACACTAACGACACCTCTAGGCTATAACAACTTCATATGAGAATTATCGGAATGTAATTGTTAAAAGAGACTGGTGTGTTAAATATTATGATACTTGCAGCCGAATCTGCAAGCTTTCATCTTGGATAATATTGTAAAGGTTTAATAATGCTTACAGGGCTATTACAAATGATTGAAGCGATTTCATAAATTCACTGTAGCTCCACTCATTGACATATGGTCACGACACACTACAGATACGTAGAAAAACTCATAAAGTTTTGTTCGGCTGAAGCCGCACTTCAGGTTTCTGCCGCCAGAGCGCTCGAGAGCGCAGTGAGACAAAATGGCGACAGGAGCCGAAAAAGCGTATGTCGTGCTTGAAATGCACTCACATCAGTCAGTCATAACAGTGCAACGACACTTCAGGACGAAGTTCAACAATGATCCACCAACTGCCAACTCCATTCGGCGATGGTATGCGCAATTTAAAGCTTCTGGATGCCTCTGTAAGGGGAAATCAACGGGTCGGCCTGCAGTGAGCGAAGAATCGGTTGAACGCGTGCGGGCAACTTTCACACGTAGCCCGTGGAAGTCGACGAATAAAGCAAGCAGGGAGGTAAACGTACCACAGCCGACGGTTTGGAAAATCTTACGGAAAAGGCTAAAGCAGAAGCCTTACCATTTACAATTGCTACAAGCCCTGACACCCGATGAAAAACCGATGGATCGGTCGATGTGGAGATCATGATCAGCAATTCATGTCATGGCCTCCACTCTCTCCCGACTTAACCCCATGCGATTTCTTTCTGTGGGGTTATGTGAAAGATTCAGTGTTTAAACCTCCTCTACCAAGACACATGCCAGAACTGCGAGCTCGCATCAACGATGCTTTCGAACTCATTTATGGGGACATGCTGCGCCGAGTGTGGGAGGAACCTCATTATCGGCTTGATGTCTGCCGAATCATTAAAGGGGCACATATCGAACATTTGTGAATGCCTAAAAAACTTTTTGAGTTTTTGTATGTGTGTGCAAAGCATTGTGAAAATATCTCAAATAATAAAGTTATTGTAGAGCTGTGAAATCGCTTCAATCATTTGTAATAACCCTGTATAAGACAGAGTCGGTGCACACATCAGCTCCACCTGATACACTTGTTCATCAGCTCTTGCTCAGCTGAATGTTGAGAGTCATATAAATAGGGCAAAACCAAAATGACATGGTGACTAGATGCCTAAGTCTCTACGCCACCGTGGAATAGCTTGAAAAGGTTGAAAAATGGTAAAGCAATTAATTTAGATGAAATGGGGTTGATGTAACAAATTAAACATTTCGAGTTCAAACCTAAATAATTTCTTCCATGATTATTCCCGTTTTGAAGTCGTCCCTACATAGCTAACATCCGCCAAATACGTGTAACTGAAGTTCTCTTTGAGTAGTTTTAGACACTTTCTTTGATAACTCAAGATCACGGTGGGGAGTGGCTGCAAGCCGATGCTATCGTCACTGCTGTCCCAGTGTGCTGCAGCATTTGATCTCACCAAATGACGAAGTTTACCATTACTGGAAAAACTCGTAGGCTTAGGTACGGCTCACCAGTCTCGCCTTGCTGCAAGAGGTGACGACAAACAGTACATTAGTTCTACACCACAACCATCTCTGTAACGGTCGAAATAATTTAACATAAGCTGCAAATTCGTCCTACTGAATTGGAAACTTGCATCGCTTCCAGTCTTCACATAGTACCCAACTAGTACCCTACATTTCACCAAAAAGCGCTGCTTACAAGGAAAACCTGCACCTCCAGTTGCCCGTCGAATGCAAAGGTCCCGAGTTCGAGTCTAGGTCTGTCAAATAGTTTTAATCTACCAGGAAGTTTCATATCAGCGCACACTCAAATGCAGTGTGAAAATTTCATTGTATGACCTTGTACAGTTAGCAGTAGTTGAAAGTGAAAAACATATTAACTTCTAGTATTTCATTGTTTGCTTTGATTTTTTTTCTTTTATACTTCAAGAAAACCAATGCTTTCCACAAAATGGTATATATCAGAAAAATATTCAAAGCATAAAAATTCAAAGCACCACAAGCAATATGTGAAGACATGTGCTACTATGAAATTTTTTAGTGCGACTATCATTAAGAAAAGTATCCTCACTAACGTTGCTAAATACCTCGCACTCTGGCTATAATGTAAGGCAAACCAAGCACATGAAAACATTTTCTCGAAATCTGAAGCCTCCAATTGATTACGACTCGAGGTATGTATTTTATTAATTATATCGCTTTTATTCATGATTTCCGGTTGCTGTCAGAGGACAGTAGGGCATTTCTGTAATGAACGAATGTAATTTTTCGCCAGTCAGTAAAAGTAACATCGTAGGATTGACAGAACGGCATACACTTGGGAGGAATTACTTGTAATGAATACTTCGATATCCCCGATTTTATCGACAACCAGGCCATAGTATAAGAAGGGATAGCTTTGCTCATCCCATGAAACAGCTCCAGTTTTAAGTAAGGTCACAAATCTTTGTCCTAAAGCTGATGATAAATTCCTTTGTTTCAATTGGCGAATAGCTATTTATGTTTCTTACCTCAAAACGACAACGTTCTTGTACTAGAGATGTGATACACTGTTTGATCCGTACTCACAAAGAAATCGGGACTGAAATCAGGAACTGCAGTGGAGGTTTGAAGCTGAAACAGTCTTGCTGTTCCCAGTGATTGATCAAATGTACATTTGTCTTTAGTGCTGATGAATTTGCTGACATAAGGCTGCCGAATGCAGTACTTCCCTTGAGAAAATCGTACCATACGTTTGAGGATTTGGACTCAAAACTTTCCGACACCAGTGATGTCGTTGCAGCCATTTCCCACTGCCGCAATGCTGCTGTAGTTAGCACATGTTCACAGTATCTAGACTCTGCGAAACGATTGAGCACCCACGAACCGATCATATTATATTTATCTAGAGTCGATCCTCCGCTTGTCCCGTGGATCCTCCATAGCATAACTGTTTCGTACTTGTGATCATGCGAATTCATACACGGCCCAGTATGTTAGTTCTCGAGTTCAACAAGAAGATAATCAATTCATGGAATGGCGTCACAATGTATACGCAACAGCGACAATGTCTGGAAAGCTCGTAAAAGACCTCTATCATCAGTTTCTGGACAAAGTTTAGTGACCTTACTTAAAAATGGAGCTGTTTCTGTACATTGTTGGCACGTGGAATGAGCAAAGCTATCCCTCCTGGTTGTCGATAAAATCGGAATATCGGCGCGTTCGTTAAAAGTAATTGCGCCATAGTGTATGCCGTTCTGTCAACCATTCGATGTGTACTGACCAGTGAAGAATTACATACGCCCATTAGAGAAGTGTCCTATTCTCAGCACACAGCAAGAGGTAGTCACAACAAGAACCGAAGCGATTATTAAAACACACGTATGCATCTGCAATCACCTGTAGGATCTAGCTTTCGAGAAAATGCTTTCATATGCTTTGTTTATCGCGAAGTTGTCGTCAGAGAGCGAGATATTTAGCAACGGTAATGAGGTTGCTTTTCCTTATGATATTCACAAAAAAAGTCTGATTATGACAAATGTGCCTTCGCATAAGGCTTGTGGTGGTGTGAATTATTGTGCTTTGAATGTTCTTCATTCTATAGTTGACGTCTGTCACTTGCCCCTACGGTGTTGCATATCAGCCGTTTGGTTATAGGTAAGGCACCAACATGACAAACAGCTTCACAAACGCTGTTAATGTGTAATGCGGAGTAGTATTGGAATGGCTACTGCAAGATACGCCAGAAATGCGAGATGCTCTGTAGACAGATGATTTTAAGTGACCAATGATTGAACTGCTGTAGGAGAAGCATTTTATAGCTCTGAATTTAAAATCATGACCGAAGCTAACCACAGCCTTGTGATGTGTAATATATCTGAGAAAGCGGTGGTCAACAAACTGTGGCAGAACTAAAATCAAGTTCACTTTGTTTACGACTGTGAAAGCTAACATCCATGAGTAAACTCAAGACAGAAAAAGTTCAGTTTCAGCGCTAAACACGACCTGTAATTTCTTGCTGTCATTGGGTTCCTGAAACTATCCTCTCACTGGCTACACGAGTTGCCATGTTACCAACAGATGAGTAGTCGCAGTTGGCACTTGGGTGCAGATTATAGACGGCACAGGCAGATTCCAGACGAAAAAAGAATGATAGGTAGAAAAATAAGAACGAATAAAATAGTCAATAAGGTGATGAAAATGATGTGGACTAAATGTGGGACGATGAACTGCGTCTTTTGAGGAAGTATCCAGTGGTATACTCGTATATCACTCTGCAGAATACACTAGTTTTCTTGAACCACAAAATTAAAACAGCAAAGCAGACAACGAAATACTGGAAATTAAATGTTCTTCACTTTGAATTACTGTTAACTATCGATAACGTTGATGATGATAAAATCTATTATTATTATTAAGATTTAAAACGCTTATTTCTTTATCAATAGTGGCACTGTATTTTTCGATGTCACAAAAAATTTGATGTCACACTGCATTTGAACATGGAGTTCAAAAATTCGAACCTATGCTCTTCGCCACTAGACTACCGAAACTGTTTAATGCCGCTCGCGTGAATTGACGAATTAGCATCAGAACTTTGTCATTTTCTCGGAATCTAATGAGTGTTGGCACCTAAGACAAAATAGGTGTCCCTTTGTTTTCACCTTTTTTTCACCAAGCAAAGTTTGGACAGTCAGAGAGCTAGCTATGGCAGGTACGTCTTGTTATCAGTGCTTCCCGATTAAATTACAACATACTAATTGTGCGTTATGTGGATACTGGAAATGCTGCATGTTTCCAGTTCAGCAGTACGAATTTCGAACTTATGTGAAGCTAATCTGACTTCCACAGAGATGACAGTGGTGTAGAAACAATCACCTGTTCATCCTCGCCTAGTGGGACAAGACGCGTGAGCCTTATCTAAATTACACTGAAGCGCCAAAGAAAGTGGTACAGGCATGCGTACTCAGATACAGAGATATGTAAACAGGCAGAAGACGGCGCTGCGGTTGGCAATGCCTATACAAATCAATAAGTGTATGGCCCAGTTGTTAGATCGGTTATTGCTGCCACAATGGCAGGTTATCAAGATTTAAGTGAGTCTGAACGTGGTGCTATAGTTGGCGCACGGGTGATGGGACACAGCATCTCCGAGGTAGCGATGAAGTAGAGATTTTCCCGTACGACCATTTCAGAGTCTGCCGTGGATATCAGGACTCCGGTAAAACATCAGATCTCCGACATCTCTGCGGCCGGAAAAAGATCCAGCAAGAACGGGACCAGCGACGATTGAAGAGAATCGTTCAACGTGACAGAAGTGCAATCCTTCCGCAGATTTCGATGCTGGGCCATCAACAAGTGTCAGCGTGAGAACTATCTACGAAACATCAACGATATGGGTTTTCGGAGCTGAAGGCCCACTTGTGTACCCTTGATGACTGCGCGACACAAAGTTTTGCGCCTTGCCTGGGCCCGTCAACACCGACATTGAACTGTTGATGATTGGAAACATGTCGCTTGGTCGGACGAGTCTCGTTTCAAATTGTATCGAGCGAATGGACGTGTACGTTGGACAATCTCATGAATCCATGGACCCTACATGTCAGCAGGGGACTGTTCAAGCTGGTCGAGGCTCTGTAATAGTGTGGGGCGTGTGCACTTGGAGTGATTCATCTAGATATGACTCTGACAGATGACACGTATGTAAGCATCCTGTCTGATCACCTGCATTTACTCATGTCCATTGTGCATTCCGACGGACATGGACAATTCCAGCAGGACAATACGACGCTCCACACGTCCAGAATTGCTACAGAATGGTTCCAGGAACACTCTTCTGAGTTTAAACACTTCCGCTGGCCACCTAACTCCACAGATATTAAAATTATTGAGCGTATCTGGGATGCATTACAATGTGCTGTTCAGAAGAGACTCCACCCCCACGTACTCTTACGGGTTTATGGACAGCCCTGCAGGATTCATGGTGTCAAATCCCTCTAACACTACTTCAGACATTAGTCGAGTCTGTCTCACGTCGTGTGCTCGCGGGGGCCCTACACGATATCAGGCAGATGTACCAGTTTCTTTCGGTCTTCAGTGTATTTAGTTTGTGCCCAAGCGAAGCGGCCTTTATCTGGACCCAGTTACAATTTTTCCCAATAATAGGATCATTGCATCACTTGGTGTGATCACATACTACTTCACACTGGGACTGCAGTGAAGATAGTGCCGGCTGGCAAACATTCCTCACTGCTAACTTGAGTTATCAAAGTAAATGTCTAAAACGACTCAAAGAGATCTTAAACGACACGTGTTTATCGTTTGTTAGCTGTGTATGGGTAATTTCAGAATACGAATGCTTATGGAAGCAATTATTTACGTCTGACCTCGAAATGTTCACTTTATTTCATCAACTTCATCTAAATTTGTTGCCTTATCATGATCAACTTTCTGAAAGTATTTCACAGTGATATAAAGAGTGAGGTTTCTGGTCTCCATGTTTATTAATTGTGATTATGATTTTGCCCTATGTATCTGACCCTCAACTTTATTTAAGGAAGAGCTGATGAGCAATTGTATCAGGAGACAAGTTGATGTAATGTTCACGGGATCTACCTCAAAAGTGTTATTAAGTCTCTCCAGTAGTTTCCAGATAAAATGAAGTGAAACCAGCGTTGTCCACTAAATCAGATTCAGCCACAAGCACCTTAATATTTTACACAACAATCTGTTTTAACAATTGCATTTTGTTAATTCTCATACGAATGTTGTAATAGCCTGGATGCATCATTAGTGTGAAACAACCGGGAAATGAACATGATCAAAACTGCGTCAGTTGTGAGGTACTACAAAGATATTCCATTCCACGCTCATCTAGGCTACTTTTGTTCCTCTGTGTCTTAAGTTGTCTGTAAATTGAAAAACTCATCCATCAACGCTTTTCATTTTTATTGACTAAGGATCACTAGTAGTTATATTGTAGTCGTTCCGAGCAGATGCTTTTGTCCCTTTCGTTTTTATATCGTGAATGACATCTTTGCTTAAGAATGCCATATTCGAAAGAGTGCTGTCGGCACCTTTTGTTTCGAATTCTCATTATAACTGCTACTCCTTTCAGTTATCAGAAGCTGGGTTCGACCTTGCAATCATTCACTAGTTTCTGCTCGAAGTCTTTCGTGGAAGCATGTGTGAATAAAATATTGTCGGTTTTATTCATTCACTTGTGTAATTTTCTTTGAGGCTTTCGAGTCCTGTGTTTCGGTCGTCGCGAAAGATTTATTTGCACAGTTAGTTTTTTCTGAGTTGTCACTGTGCGTTATTTATAGCTTATGAAATTTCTTTGTGGATTTTAGTGATGTGTAATCAGTTTTATTTTGTGTTTTCATTTGCGGAATTGTGTGTTAGAAGCGGTGCCAATAAACGCACTCTTGAGGATAACTGTTTTCAAGCATATAATATTAAAATTAATGTTATTTACTGATAATGTTAACAGAATGTGGTGATGCTGAAAAACTGTAGTGCTTCTGGTCAATGAGTTTTTTCTTCGTACATCCATATCTAACCTGGATGAAGGTGGAACACAGCTGGTATAATTTTTATTAAAAATGAAATTCCATGAATCCATGTGGAGCACGTGTTGATCTCACTACAGACTTCTAGACTGAGTCACACACAACTAATTTCATCAAACTGTATGGGCCTGAAGATGGCGTTGACGCAGCGTCGAAACTAGTAGTGAAGTAAATAAAAAATCTTAAGTATAGCTGGAGGAATTTCAATTTTAATAAAAATGAGTTTTTTGGTTTGTAATTCACTTAAGGCAGAAGAACGAAAGTCGCAATGACAGTTAATGAAGGGAAGGGATGCCCAAATAATTTTTGCTGCTCTCTACAGATATTACTCATGACTAAACTTCATATCAAAATCACAGTTAGAGAAATATGAACAAAAGTCATTAGACTGACTAGGTATTTCTGTTCTCAGTCGATGCAGTGGCAGCTGGTGCTGCTGCGTCATTGAATAGCGAGCTGCTCCAGCGCTAGCCAGCTCAAGTAACATATTCTGCCTGTTACCAGTAAAATGAAGAAATGGAAACGTTGTACAGGGTGTTATAATTAATCTTTCACTACTTGAGCCAGTGTAGACAGAAAACTAGTTGCCATATGGGTACTCAACTTTATAGGTGCGTGGTTAATAGTGTCATGACTTGTCGTTAGGCAGCGGTACTGGTATGGCGACAAAGGGTTGAAATGCAAGCATCATTGTGCATTAAAAGCAGCTCCACACGCTGTTGCTGTTTGTGAAAATGTATGTTCACACCACATTTGCTTAGATACATTGCAGTGTGTGGACCGAAAATTTCGACATATTTGGGACATGTGGAAACTTGGAAGTTGGACTTGGGGGTTTGAACAAAACTGCTCAAATCTGTGGTTGCAAATCACATCAGCGCAGAAAAATAGTAACATGTGCACAGGAGATTGTCGCAAACCTGGCCCATAGAACATATTTGAGCCAGCTGTTGTTTAGTCTAGTGTTACTCGTCTTTGTGTACAACTATATTCTAAAATGATTAACACACATCAATGCTCTAGAGCAGTGTTTCTCAAAGTGGGATCCACAGACCCCTGGGAGTCCATGGGACGTAGCCAGGGATTCATGAAGCCTAAAAACTGAAATGTGTTGTAATAAATTGGAACTCACAGCTGTTATGCAACAAGTATTTTTTAGAGTTACTAAAAAGAATGCAATTAGAAATGATATCTTAGTTTTTAAATTTAAATGTTTTCCTACTTTACTAAATTTCTGTACTGAAGGCGGTCAACCTTTATACAGGACTACTTCAGGTGAGAAGAATTCCTTCTTTGTTAGGGTTCTTTTTCAAAACCAGTTGCCCATTTCATGAATTTTATCTTCAAGTGTCGGAAAACTCTCATCACTACCACCAATACCAGTTTTTCTTTTTTTAAAAAAAGAAGTAAATGTTAGTCGTTCCTCTGCTTATAAATTTCAAGCTCCATCCTCCCCCCCTCTCCACCCAGTTACGGGATTTCTACAAGGTGATGAGAAACCCCTCCCAAAATATGTTCTTAGATCCTCCACTTCAATTAACTCTCGACTCAAATTACAGTTAATGTAAAATTATCTTGAGTGTGTAAGAGGCTCACCACTCTGCTGGGACAAATGTATTTTCAATGTATTGCTCACGCGCTGCTTGCAACAGAAAATATCTTTGCTGCAATAGAGTCATAAGTCAGAGCAGTCTCGGCAGTTGCAATCGCTCGCTGCTACAGTGCAGTTGTAGTCTGTCACTGGTACTGCGCAGTTCATAGCCATGTATTGTAAGAAAGCAATACCCTGTAAAAGAAATAAATTAAATAACCACTGTGTTTACTGTAAATTGACGTGGATATTTTACCATCAGAACGAAAGAGAGAAAATGCAACACTTTGTCATGAAAAGTGATTGGACAGGAATTAACAACCATTAACAAGAATATACTATACACAAAATATGGTAATTATTTTTATTTCAGAGTATGACGCGATTATGGCAGACTATCAAGTAAAACTATATACATTAATTTCAGTGATGAGGTATGTTACATGTAACAAACTCTGTAATGTATGAAATGATAGTGAGAATGAAATAATGTGAAAGAGGATGATGATGATATTAATGTTATATGAAGAAAATCATACTAAAGTAGTCATGCCTTGAGCTGACACAAAGAAATGATGGTGATGAATACTGAAGTCTTTATTTTCTGCATACGATGATAATGAAGATGTTTTCCCTTTGGTTATGAGATGCTATGTAGTTATTTAAGTACTTGTTGCAGTTTTTTTGACAGTGTATCATATATCGCATAGTATAATGAATGAATATGTGGTGTCACCGCCAGACACCACACTTGCTAGGTGGTAGCTTAAATCGGCCGCGGTCCATTAGTACATGTCGGACCCGCGTGTTGCCACTGTCAGGATCGCAGACCGAGCGCCACCACACGGCAGGTCTCGAGAAACGGACTAGCACTAGCTCCAGTTGTACGACGACGTTGCTAGCGACTACACTGACGAAGCCTTTCTCTCATTTGCCGAGAGACAGTTAGAATAGCCTTCAGCTAAGTTAATGGCTACGACCTAGCAAGGCGCCATTAGTAACTTCATGTATCTACAGAGTCGCATTTGTATCTTCAAGAGCGATGTACAACTATGATGGAATAAAGTTAAGTATTACTGCAGCTACGTACTTTTCTTTACAGCATTCATTACATATCCTGTTTCAGACTTCAAGCCATCCTTCGTGCGCTTATAGCGTGCATTTCGGCCCCCTTAAAAACACTGTGTCGGCACCTCTTGTCGACACATCAAGTGGCGACGTGGCTTAAAAGAGGATTTAGTGTTTGTATTCATTTGCTTGTGTAATGGTTTCGCCGCAATCTCCAGATGTACTGTCCGAATTTTATCGCTTGCAGAATCAGCAGACGCAGGCGTTATTGGATGCCCTTGGACAGCTCGTCCAGGGTCAACGTGCACTGCAAACCGATGCGGCAGCCGCCGCTTCACCGCTACCACAGCCACAACATGCAGTTGCACCCCCATTTCGACCGTATGACCCAGCCAACGAAACCTGGACGGAGTGGTCACGCCAATTTGGATTTCATCTCGCTGCCTACAGAATTCAAGGTAACGAGCGGCAGCCTCACTTATTATCATGTGTAGGGGTGCAAACGTACCGTGTGATAGTGAAATTGTTTCCCCGGCGCGACGTAGCAACTCTGTCCTACGAAGAAATTTTGTTGGCGTTAGACGCCTATTTCAATGAAACAGTAAATGTCGTTGCAAAAAGGTATACGTTCTTTCGTACAAAACGTACGGCCGGTCAACCTAATAGGGAGTGGGTTGCAACATTGCAAGGCCTTACAAGGGATTGTGCGTTTGAGTGTGAATGTGGACTCCCTTATTCAGATACAATGGTACGTGATGCAATAGCACAGAACGTTTCTGATGTTCGTATACGGGAACAGATTTTGAAACTAGTAAATCCCTCCCTTCAACAAGTGATAGACATATTGGATAGGCAAGACACACTTGATTTTGCTCAGGAATCGTTTGAAACTTCGCCGGCCGTGTGTCACATTAACCGGCCCGCCGGGCGCGCTGCACGGAACTGTAAACAGCCCTCGCGCACGTCCGCGCAGCCACGTGTCCCGCGCACGCAAGCAAATGCAGTGAAATCATGCCCGCGGTGTGCAACTAGACATTCGCGTGACAATTGCCCGTCACGCCAAGCTATTTGCTTTTACTGTCATAAGAAAGGACATGTTCAAAGTGTTTGCCAGAAAAAGCTCAGATCAGACAATCACAACCATTCCAGGCCCTTTGCTTCGCGCCGGAATCGAACCCAGAATACTCGGGCTCGTGAACCTTCGCCCATGGACATTCATGTAGTTAATTCCACCCCGTCCAGTGCCACTTTCTCTCACAGTGACTGTGTTCGTCCCACAAAAAGTGTGCGTCGACGTCGCCGGAAATCCCGTCAAGTCGCAAGTGATTCTGTACCTGTATCAGTTCAAATTGCACGTGACAGTCGCTCTTGTCGTCAGCAGGACAATAAACTTTTTGTAGACTTGGACTTTGAAGGCAAAGTGATCCCATTCCATCTCGATACCGGATCTGCAGTTTCATTGATCAATCACGACACGTACAACCAACTGGGCAAACCGTTGCGTGCCGCAAATGTTCAGCTCACTAGTTATTCAGGACAGCATATCCCTGTGTTAGGACAGTGCACTCTTCTTGCAACATACAAGGGACAAACAAAACTTGTGTCATTTTACGTTCTTCGTTCTTCTACTGCAGTGAACTTGTTTGGTTTAGATTTATTTCAGTTGTTTAACATGTCTATAGTAAATCAGGTCCTATCAGTGAATCAGACTGTGCCTTCCGCCAGTGTTTCTCGTCTATGTGAAGAATTTGCAGACATTTTTGCACCGGGCCTTGGTTGCGCTACGAACTATGAAGCACATTTGGAACTGAAAGTCAACACGTAACCGAAATTTGTCAGAGCGCGCAATGTTCCCCACGCATTGCCTGATGAGGTCGCAAGAACTTTACACGATTTAGAATCGCAAGGTGTAATTGAATGTGTGCAGGCTTCTCTCTGGGCCTCACCCTTAGTCATTTTGCCAAAACCTTCCGGAAAACTGAGACTTTGTGTGGACTTCAAGGCAACTGTGAATCCACAACTTGTGACTGCAACTTTTCCTTTGCCCCGCCCGGAAGATCTTTTTGACCAACTGTGCCCGGGTAAATACTTTTCGAAGTTGGACCTAGCAGATGCGTACTTGAAAATACCTGTGGCCGAAGAATCCCAGCGCGTCTTGGTGGTTAACACGCATCTTGGTTTGTACCGATTCAAAAGACTGCCATTCAGGTGTGCATCCGCCCCTGCATTGTTTCAGCATCTGATAATGATCAGTCCAGAGTCATGGTCCCACATTCGTTACGGTCCTCTGTCTTACAGCTTCTTCACCAAGGACATTGGGGTATAGTGCGAACGAAACAACTTGCTCGTCAGCACTGTACTTGGTTCGGAATCGATGCTGCGATTACGAATATGTGCTCTTCTTGCATGGCGTGTGCCGAACAACAATCTGCCCCGCCGCGGAAATTCTTTGCATGGCCGAAAGCCACTTCCCCTTGGCAACGCTTGCACATAGATTTTGCTGGCCCATTCTGGAATGCTCGATGGTTGGTTGTGGTCGATTCTTTCAGTAATTTTCCTTTTGTTGTCAACGACGTCATCTGCCACCATCCAAGCGTTATCCGCTATATTCTGTATTGAAGGTCTTCCACAGACTATTGTTTCCGACAATGGCCCACAATTCATGTCTGCAGAATTTCAGTCATTCTGCACGGCCAATGGTATTCAACATCTGACATCCGCGCCGTTTTCGCCTCAGTCAAACGGTGCCGCTGAATGATTGGTCTGGACTTTCAAGTCACAGATGTTGAAGTTGAAAGAGTCGCATTCTCGGGAGGACGCGTTGTTGCTCTTTTTGTCTTCGTATCGCTCTCAGCCCCGAGATGGTCGCTCGCCGGCTGAGTTGCTCCACGGTCGTCCTCATCGAACCTTGATGTCTTCGCTGCATCCGCCGCACCAGGTTCCTGTGCAGCGGCAGACTCCTGCTTTTGCTCCTGGCGACGTTGTCTTCTATTGATACTATCGAGGTTCACGGCGTTGGCTCGCAGGGCGCATTCTTCGCTGCCTCGGCCGCGCTATGTATTTGGTTTTGGGGGCCTCTGGTGAGGTGCGTCGGCATCTCAATCAGCTGCGTCTCTGTCGTCGCTCGGGTTCTGCCGCTCCCCGTCTGCTTTCAGCGACGGTGCCGTCCGGTCAGCACCCTGGGGACCCATCTACTGGCTCGCCTCATCCCCAGGTGTTACCGACGATGGCTTCCATTTTGCCCCATGGCGACGCGCCGCTGCCGCCGCCGCCGACGCCTGTTCTCCCGCCGGCGCCGCCCGCAGTGGACGCTTCACTGCAACTGCCTGGCGACTCCCTGGGTCACGCGCCTCCGATCGCTTCCTGTGACCAGATGTCCTCCGCCATGGAACTCTTGCCCGCTCCGGACCAGATGTCGTCTTCGCCCGTCGGGTGCTCCGACCACATGGAGGTCGACCCTTCGGCCCCTCCTGTATCTCTACAGGCGCATACACCGCATGTTGACGTGCACTCTGGACTAGGTTTTCAGGCGTTTCCTAGCTCCCCTCGGACCGAATGGCAGGGTGCGGGTGGCACAGCCTCGCCTGTTGTTAGGCTCCGCACCTCATCGCATACATCAACATGGGGCCCTCCCCACGGCGGGCGGATGCCTTATAACACGACCGTTCGCCGATTTGCGGGGGAGGAATGTGGTGTCACCGCCAGACACCACACTTGCTAGGTGGTAGCTTAAATCGGCCGCGGTCCATTAGTACATGTCGGACCCGCGTGTCGCCACTGTCAGGATCGCAGACCGAGCGCCACCACATGGCAGGTCTCGAGAAACGGACTAGCACTCGCCCCAGTCGTACGACGACGTTGCTAGCGACTACACTGACGAAGCCTTTCTCTCATTTGCCGAGAGACAGTTAGAATAGCCTTCAGCTAAGTTAATGGCTACGACCTAGCAAGGCGCCATTAGTAACTTCATGTATCTACAGAGTCGCATTTGTATCTTCAAGAGCGATGTACAACTATGATGGAATAAAGCTAAGTATTACTGCAGCTACGTACTTTTCTTTATAGCATTCATTACGTATCCTGTTTCAGACTTCACGCCATCCTTCGTGCACTTATAGCGTGCATTTCGGCCCCCTTAAAAACACTGTGTCGGCACCTCTTGTCGACACATCGGAATATTTTTGGGAGAGATAGCTAGAATACATTCATAATAAACACAATTTTTCATTACCCATTAATTCAGGGTTTATTACTTTTCTGAATAATAGGCATACATTTCTTCTTTTTTTATTATTTTGAGCTTTTCCTCATTACAGAGGCTTATCTCCAACATAATAATTTACTTGGAAATTACAATACAAACAATAAACGTTCTTAAACTATATTCTCAAAATATTCCTCCAGGTGTTTCGATCATGTGTCTTCTTCCTCTGCGCCCATTCTCCACATTGTGTGCTGTACATTTTGGAGCCAGGTGGTCATAGGCCATCCTCTTCTTCTTCTCCCCTCCGGTTCCCACTCCAGTATCAATTTTGGTATTCTGGTTTTCTCCATTTGTCGTACATGCCTGTACCACTGTAATTTCTTCCTATCCATTACATCATATATTCTTTCTTTTATTTCCATTCTCCTTATTACTTTGGTGTTCCTTATCATTTCTTTCCTGGGGATTCTTTCCGATCTTCTCCAAAAGTCCATCTCTAGAGCTTGTAATTTTTTAATGTGCTTCAAGTTAATTGTCCAGGTCTCCTTTCGATACAGAAGGAGGTATGTTACATGTAAGAAACTCTATAATATATGAAATGATAATGAGAATGAAATAATGTGAAAGAGAATGATGATGATATTAATGTTATATGAAGAAAATGATACTAAAGAAGTCATGCCTTGAGCTGACACAAAGAAATGATGGTGATGAATACTGAAGTCTTTATTTTCTGCATACGATGATAATGAAGAAGTTTTCCCTTTGGTTATGAGATGCTATGTAGTTATTTAAGTACTTGTTGCAGTTTTTTTGACAGTGTATCATATTACGCTTAGTATAATGAATGAATATTTTTGGGAGAGATAGCTAGAATACATTCATAATAAACACAATTTTTCATTACTCATTAATTCAGGGTTTATTACTTTTCTGAATAATAGGCATACATTTCTTCTTTTTTTTATTATTTTGAGCTTTTCCTCATTACAGAGGCTTATCTCCAACATAATAATTTACTTGGAAATTACAATACAAACAATAAACGTTCTTAAACTATATTCTCAAAATATTCCTCCAGGTGTTTCGATCTTGTGTGTCTTCTTCCTCTGCGCCCATTCTCCACATTGTGTGCTGTACATTTTGGAGCCAGGTGGTCATAGGCCATCCTCTTCTTCTTCTCCCCTCCGGTTCCCACTCCAGTATCAATTTTGGTATTCTGGTTTTCTCCATTTGTCGTACATGCCCATACCACTGTAATTTCTTCCTATCCATTACATAATATATTCTTTCTTTTATTTCCATTCTCCTTATTACTTTGGTGTTCCTTATCTTTTCTTTCCTGGAGATTCTTTCCGATCTTCTTCAAAAATCCATCTCTAGAGCTTGTAATTTTTTAATGTGCTTCATGTTAATTGTCCAGGTCTCCGTTCCATACAGAACCACACTCTCTAATATGGATTTGTATATTAATTTTTTAGTTCTGCTCATTACATTCCTGCTCCATAAGACTGAGTTAAGCATCCCAATGACCCTCTGTCCGCTACTAATTGTTTTATTGATTTCTGACTCTGATTTTCTCTCAATTTCTAAAATGGATCCCAAATAACAGAAAGTGTTTATCTTTTGGATTTTCTTTCCTTCAATGTATAGCTCATCTGAATCATTAGTCAAGTATTCCGTTTTTTGGTAATTAATCTTCAAACCCCAAGTTTTGTATGCTACTGCTAGTTGAGTGCACATATAGTTAGCATCCTCCCAATCTTGTGCTACGACTACTTCTTTCAGCTTAATAATCCACTTTGTATATTTTCCAGGAATAACATTTCACATCATCAGAATCATTTTTGAAATATGTTTTTTACGTTATATGCTATAGACACTTAGTTATTAAGTCTGCTCCACTACTTGTATTTTACCTACATCTTTCTATCATTCATGAATGTGATCAAACATACTTTACTTATTTGTTAACCTTGTTGCAGTTGCTCATGACGAATGACAAATGACGTTAATCATTTTATTTCCAGCAGTAAATCAAAAGCAATTAACCATTAATCCCAAAGCAATGCATTGCTAGTCCAAAATACAGTGCAAAATTCCGTTCTTGTCTTGTGTACAGATTTCATTACCTGTATGTTTCATTAGGCTAGGCACCTTGATCACTAGGTTAAAAGTCATACATTTTAGGTATCTCTTATGTCACTTGCACGATATTATATGTACTTACTAGCAGCTAAATGCTACATGTAATAACACCTATTTCTGGATAATGAATTGCATATCATTTGTATCAATTAATAAAATTTTGACAACCCACTGAGTGCCAACACTTCTCCAGCTAAAATATATATACGATTACTGTTTATGATTTCTATGTTACACCTATTTAATGTTTTAATTTTATTGTTTGGCCTTTGAACACCTGAACACTTTGTAAAACTGTCACGTAAGGCTTCCTAAAAAGCCACATAAATGAGTAATGTAAAAAATTTTATTCTTGATCTACTTATTATGTTAAATCAAGTATATATCTATGTAAAATCGCCAATGGAACGCTCATGTGAGCTTGCCTGACATATGTTATGGAACAGAAACTAGGCTTATACTTTGTAACTTTGGACTGATGTCAAGAACGTAATTTTCACAAAATGTTATAAGACTAAATGTATCCTTCAACCTCTGACCCAATTATCACATATTAATGAGACTTTCCTATATCCTTCCCATCCTCATGGTCATGGAGCACTCTATTTGTATTATTTGCACTAATTATGCGTTGATGTAAAGCTTATGGATTCTGCAAGGATGTGGGGTTGACATATCAAGCTGTCCACCACACTAACCAACAGAGATGTTATTGTGGGCCTACTGCTTGGTGTACCTAATGTACTACCAAAAGGGCAACATACAATATTAATACTATATTCCAGTGTCTTGGCTACACTGATAAATGCTTTGAAAGAGACCTTCAGATTGTCACACCAGGTGTCGTGTTTCTGTGAAAAGTTACGGACTTTTAATGCAGCTTTGTGCAACCCACTGTGCTACCACCATGCTGCTATCCTTTCCATTCCTCACCTTCTTCTTGTAAAAGATGTTAAAGGCTTTGAATTGACAGTGCATGTGCACTTTATCTGATTCTTAATATTCATAACTACTTTTGTATGTTCCGTAGCTCCATAATTTGTCAATGATTTCATATATACTCTTAACTATGTAAAGCATATGTAAATTAATTACCAAAACTCATTTTTAGACTTAGTAAACTAAATATTTCATGTCTATTTCCAATAGAAAAATTGACTCACCATTGCTGCCAAATTTTTACCCCCCAGTGGAGGGTTATGTAAAGGGTTCATCACCCTGCCAGAGCAAATGTAATTTCGATGTATTGCTCACGTGCTGCCTGCGACAGAAAATATGTTTTCTGAAATAGAGTCGCAGGTCAGAGCACTCTTGGCAGTTGTTGCAATCGCTTGCTGCTACAGAGCAGTTGCAGTCACTCGCTGCTTCAGTGCAGTTGTAGTCTGTCGCTGGTACAGTGCAGTTCATAGCCACGTATTGTAAGGTAAATTTTATTATTTTACTGGCATGCACGTAGTTAAGTCACTTGTTTGATATGTTAATATGAATTGGTTTCAATCTCTTTGTGATTTGTCTGCTCCCAGTTGACCCAGACTTGTATGTAATATTCAATTTTTCATATAGTGGATTGCAGATCTTTATCAATAACATAAAGGATTTTCAGAGTGTAATTTTTACCAGTCTACAAAAAAGGAAGGAATAATTTTGCCTTAAATCATTACCAATCCTGATCCAGTCATTTATTTAAATTTAAATATTTCAGAAATTTTTGCAGATCATAGTCATGTGTTCTTTAGTAATCAGACGACCAGCTGTGCAGCTGTGTCAATAAGCAAAGTCAGTTTTTCTAATAATTCAGATCTCAGACAAATGTTGTCCAGTATTGTTAGATAGGCCAGCATTGCACTAAGCTGTGGCATTTACGAGCAGATACAGAGACAGCATTATCCGGCCACACCATCACGAGGTAATAATTTTTCAGATTGATTTCACAGGGCCATGGTGTAGCACTGCTTACGTCAAAATTTATCAGTTTTCATGAGATAATATATTAACAGAATAATTATCATTTTTATTATTTTTATATGGGAAGGCTACAAGTGATTAACCACAACAGAAAAATAAGAATGTTGATTTGACTCAATCAGTTTGTGAAAAGATTAAAAATATCAAAATTACATATACACACAATGTTGTTTTTTAGCCATTTCCTTGCCACCAAAGGCAAGAACAAGTCTGAAACAATAATAAGGCATTGCGGTCTTATTATTGATGAAGGAAAAATTATCTGCTTCTTTCATTTTCAATGAGTGGTCGATTTAAATTAAAAAAAAAAAACAATAAAACTTCGGACTTGCTATATTGTTAAGCAACAAAGAGAAACTGCACTCAACATCGTTCTCGCTGTGTTACTGTACTATTACTGTATTGCCATAAATTGCTGTATTTTCAATTGAAGTTTCGTTCACTAGGCAATAATCATCTATCTTTAGAATAAATTATATATTGCATTACTCTTCTTGGTCTTTTTCTTGTCTTGGTGTTATCAGGGTGTTTGAGAACAACTGCTTTAGAGAGTTCATTGCTGAATTTATCGTAACACAGAGGAGTAACAAACGTTTCTGGAAAATGAAGAGCAAGAAATAAAGAGATTGTGATAAGTATGCAGCTAAATACCACTGTAAAAGTCTGTAACTGATTGCAAGTAGACATCAGGCAGGGAATTGAAAGTACCTAAATTTCAGAAACATAATAAAAGACATCTCATTGGCAATTCTTAGAATTTATTAGAATATTTGGCGTTGAAGCACAACTAAAAAGTAAAAGTATTATCTGCAAATTGTCATGATTGATATATTATGTAACTGAGGCAATTTTCTTGCCTTCATAATATCTTCCTATGGATCAGAGTATAAAAGATTCCCATGTGTTAGGACATCACAAGCTAAAAACCGTAAATGTTTAAAATTTCATTCTGTTTTTCGGAATCGCAATGGCACTGCCTGTGGATAACGTGGTGAATTTCCTTTCCTGATAAGTGTGTATTGTCATATTATGTGATGAGTTACGAGGATGAACAGATATTTATACGCCTCTATGTCCATTTGCAAATAACTTTGCCAGTCGTCGGTTTCACAAAGTAACTCACGTAGTACAGTAATATGGGAAACTGCTGCCGCTTAAGGTGCCACTTTTATCCGTTTAGATTGTTCTTTCTGTCTGTTTGGATCTTTTTTCAACGGATACTTACGAGTTAGTTTCGTGAACTGAAATATCCGTCAGTAGGGTGTAGTTGCTTATCACTCAAATTACTTTTCTAGGCTTGGAGACATCAGAAGGTTTGAGACTGATTATATTTCGGAACCGAGTTTTAAACTGTAAGACATTTCTAGGGGCAGATGTGGACTCTGACCACAATTTATTGGTTATGAACTATAGATTAAAACTGAAGAAACTGCAAAAAGGTAGGAATTTAAGAAGATGGGATCTGGATAATCTGAAAGAACCAGAGGTGGCAGAGAGTTTCAGAGAGGACATTAAGGAATGGTTGACAAGAATAGAGGAAAGGTATAGAATAGAGGAAGATGGGTAGCTTTGAGAAAAGAAATAGTGAAGTCAGCAGAGGATCAAGTAGGTAAAAAGAAGAGGACAGATAGAAATCCTTGGATAACACAAGAGGCACTGAATTTAATTGATGAAATGAGAAAATATAAAAACGCAGTAAATGAAGCAGGTGAAAGCGAGATCGACAGGAAGTGCTAAGTGGCTAAGTGGGAATGGCTAGAGGAGAAATATAAGGATGTAGGACCATGTATTACTAGGGGTAAGATAATACTGCCTACAGGAAAATTAAAGAGACCTTTGGAGAAAAGAGAACCACCTGTATGAATTTCAAGAGCTCAGATGGAAAATCAGTCCTAAGCAAAGAAGGGAAAGCAGAAAGGTGGAAGGAGTGTATAGAGGATCTCTACGAGGGAGATGTACTTGGGGGTAATATAATGGAAATGGAAGAGGACGTAGAGGAAGATGAGAAGGGAGATGTGATAGTTCATGAAGAATTTGACAAAGCACTGAAGGAATTGAGTCGAAACAAGGCCCTGGGAGTAGAAAATATTCCGTTAGAGCAACTGATATCTTTGGGAGTGACAGCCATGACAAAACTCTTTCGTTTGGTGAGCAAGATGCTTGAAACAGGTGAAATACCCTCAGACTTCAAGAAGAATATAACAATCCCGTTTCCAAAGAAAGCAGGTGCTGACAGGTGTGAAATTACCGAACTATCAGTTTAATAAGTCACACCCGGAAAATCCTAACACGAATTCTTTGCAGAAGCCGACCTAGGGGAAGATCAGTTTAGATTCCAGAGAAATGTAGGAACACCCGAGGCAATACTGATCCTACGTCTTCTCATAGCAGGTAGGTTAAGGAAAGGCAAACCTACGTTTACAGCGTTGTAGACTTGGAAAAAGCTTTTGAAAATGTTGACTAGAATACTCTCTTTCAAATTCTAAAGGCGGTAGGGGTAAAATACTGGGTGCGAAAGGCTATTTACAATTTGTACAGAAACCAGATAGCAGTTATAAGATTTGAGGTGCATGAAACTGATTGCGAATGGTGTGAGACAGGGTTGTAGCCTATCCTCGATGTTATTCAATCCGTAAATTAAGTAAGCAGTAAACGAAACAAAAGAAAAATTTGGGGTAGGAATTAAAGTCCAGGGAGAAGAAATGAAAAATTTGAGGTTTGCTGATGACATTGTAACTCTGTCAGATAAAACTAAAGACTTGGAAGAGTAGTCGAATGGAATGGACAGTGTTTTGAAAGGAGGATATAAGATCAACATCAGTAAAAGCAAAACGAGTAAAATAGAATGTAGTCGAAATAAATCAGGTGAGCCTGAAGGAACGTCTATATTCACAAAAAACATTTTGTGTTATGTCTTACCCTATAACGTGGACAAAGTGTGAAGCAGTTAAGCAGGAAATCAATAGAATGTGCGAATGGAGCATCATACAGCCATCATTTTCTCCATATTGCAGCCCAATATTACCAGTTAGCAAACCTGATGGATCAGTACGACAAGTTTTAGACGCTAGAGGCATAAACAAAATCCTAGTAAAAGTAAGAACAAAATCAGATTATTTAGATGAACAATTGCTAAAATTTCATAACACCAAATATTTCAGCATCCTTGACCTTAAAAAATCTTACTGGCAAATAAAGTTACATGAGGAGAGTAGAAAATACATAGCATTTGTCTGCAATGGCAGGAATTATGAATATCCAGTTCTACCCTTTGGCTTAAACATTAACGCAGGCATATTTATATCAGCTTTGGACAGAGTCTTAGGACCTGAATTGCTCAATAAAGTTACCATTTATGTTGACGATATGTTAATAGCCACATCAACTTGGACAGAACACATCAATATAATAGAAAAGTTATTTCAGAGATTTACAAAGTACAGAGTAACAGCAAGTCTAAAGAAATCTAACTTTAGCAAAGAACAAGTAAAATTTTTAGGACATATCGTTCCAGAACAGGGTATATTACTGGACTCAAAGAAACTTGGTACCATACATAATTGCCCACCCCCAAGGAACAGAAAACAATTGAAGCATATCTAGGTCTAATTTCCTTTTTCCGAAAATTTATACCACAGCAGCTTATGAATAGCGATGCCCTACTTAACCTGTTGAGAAAGAATAAGCCTTGGTTACGGGATGAGAGATGCCAGGAAGACTTAACCAAAATTAAAAATGCATTAATATCAGCAAACATTTTGAGTCATCCTGACATGTCTAAGGACTTTTGTTTAAGGACGGACGCCTCGTCTCAGGGGCTGGGGGCATGTTTGTTCCAGATATAGGAAGAAGACGGAAAAACAGTACCCAAAGTCATCAGCTTTGCCAGCAGAACTTTATCAAAGGCAGAAAGATCATATTCCGTATCAGAACTGGAAAGTTTAGCAGTAATTTGGGCGTTTAAGAAATTTGAATATTTTCTTTGTTGTAAAAACACTAGGGTCTATTGTGATCACCAATCATTATCTTTTCTCTTAACATGTAAACTGTTACACTGAAGACCAGCGAGGTGGTGTTTGTACCTGCAAGAATTCAGTTTTGAAATAATATACCGGGTGAGTCACCTAACGTTACCGCTCGATATATTTCGTAAACCACATCAAATACTGACGAACCGATTCCACAGACCGAACGTGGGGAGAGGGGCTAGTGTAATTGTTTAATACAAACCATACAAAAATGGACGGAAGTATGTTTTTTAACACAAACCTACGTTTTTTAAAAATGGAACCACGTTAGTTTTGTTAGCACATCTGAACATTTAAACAAATACGTAATCTGTGCCGTTTGTTGCGTTGTAAAATGTTAATTACATCCGGAGATATTGTAGCCTAAAGTTGACGCTTGAAACCTCCGACGTTCAGTTGCGTGTTCTAACAAACACGGGCCACGGTCGGCGAGCAGCATCTGCAGGGACATGTTTACGATGACGACTGTGTTTACGAGTGTGGCTGTAGTGCACTGTTGTGGTTTGGTCTAGTCGCAGTGTCCGCATGTAGCGCTTGCTGCTACTGTTATTCTGCATTCATCTCTGCACGCAAACCAACTGTAATACACCGTGTTACCGACGTCTGTGATAGTGTAGTGTTGTAGGAACTGAAAAGGCGGAGATGATACTCATCTATGGCGAGTGTCGACCAAGTGCAGCTGAAGCCTGCAGGGTGTATGCAGAACGGTACCCGGACAGAGAGCATCCAACGTCCCGCACATTGCAAAACATCTACCGCCAACTGTATGCAACAGGTATGGTCGTAGCACGCAAACGGGTCCGTAACAGGCCTGTCACAGGAGAAGCGGGTGCAGTTGGTGTGTTAGCTGCTGTTGCCATGAACCCACACATGAATACACGGGACATTGCGAGAACCGGTGGACTGAGTCAAAGTAGTGTCATGCGCATACTGCATCGTCACCGCTTTCACCTGTTTCATGTGTCGCTACATCAGCAATTACATGGTGATGACTTCAATCATCGAGTGCAATTCTGTCAATGGCCATTAACAGAGAATGCGTTGCAGTTCTACCTGTTGGTAGATGAAGCGGGTTTCACAAACCGCGGGGCAGTGAATCCACGGAACATGCATTACTGGTCCGTGGACAATCCTTGCTGGCTCAGACAGGTAGAGCGACAGCGACCGTGGACTGTAAATGTATGGTGCGGAATCATTGGCGACCACCTCATTGGTCCTCACTTCATTGTAGGGGCCCAAACAGCTGCAACATACATCTCGTTTCTACAGAATGATCTGCCAACGTTGGTCGAAAATGTCCCACTGGAAACGCGTCGATGTATTTGGTATCAGCATGATGGTGCACCTGCACATTCCGCAATTAACACTAGGCTGACCCTTGACAGAATGCTCGACGGGCGTTTCATAGGACGTGGAGGGCGCATAAATTGGCCAGCCCTTTCTCCTGATCTTATACCTTTGGATTTCTTTCTGTGGGGTATGTTAAAGGAGAATGTGTACCGTGATGTGCCTACAACCCCAGAGGATGTGAAACAACGTATTGTGGCAGCCTGCGGCAACATTACACTAGTTGTACTGTGGCGTGTACGACGTTCATTACGCCATAGATTGCCAAAGATTGCAATTGTGTGCAGCAAATGATGGCCACCACATTGAACATCTATTGGCCTGACATGTCGGTACACACTCTATTCCACTCCGTAATTGAAAACGGAAACCACGTGTGTACGTGTACCTCACCCCTCATGGTAATCTACATGTGCGTCAGTGAAAAAGACCAATAAAAAGGTGTTCCAGGCTCTTCTGTACCTAAGGTCCATCACCGTTCCCTTTGGATCCCTTCGTAATTCGGTGCTCTCCGATACACACGATCGAACAGTGGAGGAGTGGTACTCAACGTCAACTTTAGGTTACAATATCTCCGGATGTAATTAACATTTTACAATGCAACAAACGGCACTGATTACGTATTTGTTTATATGTTCAGATGTGCTAACAAAAATAACGGGCTTCGATTTAAAAAAACGTAGGCTTGTGTTAAAAAACATACTTCCGTGCATTTTTTTATGGTTTGTATTAACCAATTACACTAGCCCCTCTCCTCACGTTCGGTCTGTGGAATTGATTCGTCAGTATTTGATGTGGTTTACGAAATATATCCAGCGGTAATGTTAGGTGACTCTCCCTATATATAAAGGGCAGTCAGAATATTATCACAGATGCATTATCCAGGTTGCTGCAGGGACTAGACGAATTCAGTGAACTATCTGAACACGATTCAGAAATCTGAACATTATTGATGCAAAGTAGTACACAAAAATCTGACTACAAAAAATTTTGTGAATAAATGGGAATAACACAACAGTAAGACAAGTGGAAAAAGGTAATACAAAATCTTAACCAGAATGCAAACCACAAGGTAAGTAAATTGTATCAGTTATACGAAGGCGTTTTGTTCCACTGGAAGCACGAAAATTCTAACCACTGGTGTGTACGCCTTCCAGAGGAATATATCAATGAATTTATCAAACACACACACGAAGTATCAGGACACTATGGAATAACAAAATGTGCAGACAAGATTTCCAAACGTTTTTACTTTCCTAATTTACGACGACGTGTTTCAGAAATATTAAAAAAGTGTGCAATTTGCCAAAGAACAAAACCATCCAATATGTCAAAGTTTACAGAACTACACCCCATACTAACCAAAGCTCCACTGGAAATGGTTTCTCTGAATATCGCAGGGCCATATCCTAGAGCAAAAGGTGGTGTCAAATACATAATAGCTCTTTATAATATTTTCACAAAATACATCAAACTTTATGCTATCAAAACCACTTCAGCCAGTAGCATCATAAGGAGAATTGAAGAGGATTATTTATGAAGAGTAGGGAAACCCAAAGTCATATTAACAGACAATTTTTCAAACAATATTTCGTAGGAAGCAAATGGAAACACTTCATGAATACACAGGGCATTAAACATATCTTGGTAAGTTTTTTCCACCCAGAAGAAAGTCCCACGGAGAGGGTGTTTAAGGAATTCAATAGATTTATAAGGACATATGCTCATAATAAACATTCACGATGGATTGAATATGTGACTCCATTTATGCAAATAGTAAACAATCTCCCCCACTCTTCCACAGGTTTTACTCCTAATGAACTTACGTTTTACAAAAAGCAAACTGACGAGTGGGAGTTACTGTAGGGAAGCAGCCTACTCACGCTGTAGTAAATTCACATCAGTCTTTCCATTGTGTGCCAGCCTAGTACGCTGTAACTAGCTCTGACGTCATAAATGTTGCGCAATACTTTAAAAATCAAGTGAATAACCTGAAACGGTTCTAGCATGTCAGGAGTAATACTAAATTAATATGTGTTGAATATCAGTTCGATAACTTTAACCATTTTCGAAATTTGGACATTTTTCTGTAAAAATCATTGGCGCAACAGAAAAGAGCTAGAGACTTAAAAATTTATATTTAGATTCCTTTTCCATAATAATTTAATAGAAACAGTACTTTGGATCTCACAAATTAAGATTTTAGTTGAAATTCATAATTTTCTGGTTTTTGTCTTAAAAATTAAGGAAGCAAGATAGATTAAGTAGGCTAATAAATAAGGCTAGGATGTTTATATTTAAGTAGAATGGACATCCGCTATAATCATAAAGATGTGAGAAGTTTCAACTGAATAACTATAAAACTATAGCGATAGCGTATCTCCAAAGGGCAAGTTCAGAGCTCGTCTATTGCGTGCAGTGTAATTAAATTAATTCTCTCACCCAAAATATTTAACTTAGCCACGTCAAACTTTTATTATGATTACTTACCTGTGTGTTGAATGCACATTTAAATTGAGAGTTTCATCGGCCATCAGCAAAAGAAGCTATGATTTATTCGGTAACTTAAAGTGGTGCATTACTAGCCCAGCGGCTAGTCGGGAGGGCCGATTTGATCAGGCGTTCCCTTAGCCGTCCGCACCGCGGCTTTATATATAAGAACGCTGCGAGAAGAAAAAAGGCCCCAGTTCTCTCCAGACGCTGAATAGCACACCATCTGTGACAGGAGTCGCGTCGGTATCATTGCTATAAACAGTCTCGGATGCCGTATTAAGTTACTTGGGATACGCATAACCATGAAATCATTTTCGAGTGAAGTGTTAATTCTGGGATGACTTTAATTATCGGTCTTCAGTTTCCGTATGTCGTATTTTCACGTGCCGCCGTGGGACAAACATTCTACCATTATTTAGCGTGGCATTTGATGAACCTAATCATCAAATTATGGCGAGCATTCACTTAAACATTTAATTTGGACAGTTATAGTTGCATCAGCGCATTTGACTCTGAACTGCTCTGTTAGTGAGATTGTGTGGATTCTTTTTTTTTTTCATCTGTGACTTTCAAAAAATAGAGAACGTTTTTTTTACGATCGTTTTTGATTATGAATCCCAGACAATTTCCTAATTCCTCAGAGCTTTTAGCTGTAGCTCTAAGTGTATTTCTCAGATGAAGTGGGCACTAGGAATTCTAATTACAGGCTTCACGTTTTGCTAATCACTTTCTGGTTGCCAATATTGTAGTTAGAGAGCCAGTGTTGAGAACGGCGAAAGACAGCATAAATAACATTCTACATTTTAACAACAACATAATTTCCACCCGCCACACCACACATGGTTAAACGGCAGGGAAATGCATCCTTTCTACATTACCAAACATTATATAAAAAGCATTATAATTTCCACCAGCCGCCCCACATTACCCATACCAAAATTACCTACTATAGAGTTAACTTTACAGGATAAAATCAAACAAGCAATAATTACACTAGAGAATAGAGCAGAATACAGAAAGATAATATACAACAAGAAGTTAAAACGAGTTACACATTTTTTCGAAGTGCGACCAGTCCTCTTGAGAACACATCCCAAATCGACAAAGATCGGTGAATTGAATAAAAAATGGCAATTACTATATTCAGGACCCTACATTTTACAAAAATACCTTATCCTGGAACTTATAGGTTAGTATATGAAAGAACAGGGCGAGACAAAGGTCTCCACCCTCATAAAGACTTAAAAGCTTATCACGAGTAGTGACACTTTATCACAGCATTTTTGCTGTCTGAGAAAGACATATGTATAAGTAATGTCATGGTTTTCATTATCATTATAACGATTATCCCAATTTTATTTTTGGAGAGTGATTGAACTTGAATTCACAATTTCATTTCCAAGAGTTTTTTCTTCTTTGCTTCATGAAAACTTTTCTTCCTCTCAGAGTGTTTCTTCTTGTGTTCTTCCATTTTTTTGTGAATTTTCGCAAATTTCGATCTGGTTCCAGCGCCCTTTGGGGTTTTTGAGATTTTTATTGTGAACTTCTATAGATCCCTCTGGACCGCTCTCTAATATTCTGTGCCGAATTTACACTTTATTTTAATATTGGGATTTTTCCTGGTCGTTTCGGAGTTTTCCATCGTGTAGAGACATGTATAAAATAGTCTTATAAGTAAATGTTATAGTTTTATAAAAAAAATTTAATATGTATATTTTGAATGAAATATATATAGACTCAAATAATTTTCTTGTTTTGTAAGCAAAGACAAACATTTGTTTGGGAAGAAGTGAGAAAACACAGCTTCACTCAAAACAAAATGCAAACTGGAGCAGCGTACGAATCAGCTGTGCGAGCTCAACAATGCATGTTTACGTCATTACTAGGGAAGAGACATTGACCCTGCGCAAGGGCAACAGGCTAACTCGTGGCGCAACCAGCTAGGAACACGAGCTACACAAATGACAAATTCAATTTCAAAATAAATATTAACACGCAATAACCATATTTTACTATCAGGGAACGAAATAATATTATGTTATACCAATATGCAAAGTTACATCAACACTAAGAAATATATATAAGTAATAATAAAAGAAATCATTACGACGAAACGTATAGTGGAACCCAAATGTGTGTGCAATAGTGCAACGAAGCAATTATGGTAATGTCATGCAAACTATTATATTAATCAGCAAACTAGAATTGTGGAAGAATCCCTTATCTTCACGTCGGGTGTTGATGTGCAGTGTTTACCCCACTGAAAATGTGGATACGACGGAGAATATCCTTCCTGGGCGGTATGAAAGGTGAATTGTCTGCCACAGCATCGGTTCTTGGGGAATAAACGCACATGCACCGCACTCACAATAGAAGACCACGCCACAGCAAAATTATTCGACGGATAGTACGGCACTCAGAGTGGAAAGACACTAAAAGTGCGAGTGGAAGCGCGGACGACCATACCCAATAATATTTGGAACATTTAACGGTTGTTGCGCAGTCAACAAACATATTTAGCGCGCATGCGCACAGAGACTAGCAATGTCGCCAAAGACACAAGTAATCGCTCTCGGAGGGCCCTCATGTAAATACTTGGTAAATTATCATTCCATATGTAAGTTGTGTATTTTCGTGTAAGATAGGGTATAATCAAAACAAGCTGACATATCCAACCCAAAAATACAAAGAGAAATACGGCGACAAATAAAGGTCATTGTACCCCCTTCGGCACAAACTCAAATTTAAGCTGTACAAATGCATACAAAACAATGTGCGCCTCCATTGTATGTCACCGCACAGTGTGGGGACAATTGTATAGGTACATAAGGAAAAGCACCAACAAACTATGAGAAAAATTTAAAACCAATGATAATAATCATTAGGGCAGCCGCTGTAAGCACCGAAAAAGATATATTTTGATACGTCGAAAGGCAGATAGCAATTGATAAAATATTCCATTAATTTTTGTTTGTTAATAGAGAGAGTCTTTAGTTCTCGAATGGGGAAGACGTATTTTTGTAAGGTATGTGTGGTAGCCGCCGGCCGCGGTGGTCTAGCGGTTCTAGGTGCTCAGTCCGGAACCGCGCAACTGCTACGGTCGCAGGTTCGAATCCTGAATCGGGCTTGGATGTGTGTGATGTCCTTAGGTTAGTTAGGTTTAAGTAGTTCGAAGTTCTAGGGGACTGATGACCACAGATGTTAAGTCCCATAGTGCTCAGAGCCATTTTTTTGTGGTAGCCATTTGTGTTGTTTGAATAATAATTATTATTTGTACAAAACCACGAAATTTTTCTTTTCTTCTGCGCATCATCACGTCAGGTCCACAAGTGGACTGCATTCGGAAGAGGAAGCCCGATTAATTACTGTTACAGGCACGGTCAACAGATAAATATTTATGGCGGAAGAAGATGATTATAACCAAGGTCATCAGAAGTAAATTCACGTTAAAATGGACTCAAAGGAAAGAAACTATAAAAATCCAAAATTTGAGTATTAATTGAAAATAATTGATTTCTATTAATCTCTTTATTTATGTACCCTTCATTATTACTCTCTCTCTCTCTCTCTCTCTCTCTCTCTCTCTATATATATATATATATATATATATATATATATATATATATATATATATATATATATAATGTGCACAGTTAGCTCAGAAATGGGAAATAAAATTCAAAAGGTCAGCTCTGAAATGGGAAGACAAATAAAAAAGGGGAATAATGAAGTACGTCATGCTAAATTGGGAGATCAAATAATAAAGGGGAATGATGAAGTACATCGTGCTATATTGGTAGATCAAATAAAAAAGGGGAATGATGAAGTACGCTCTGAAATTGGAAGTAAAATTCAAAACGTCAGCGTCGAGATTCAATCGATAAAGTATGAAATGAGGGAAGTGAAAAATGATGTAGTGACGCTCCCAACAAAACTAGAATGGGAGATTGCGAAGGTCGGAAGAACCATGAATGAGGCGCGATTACTAGCGAGAGGCGCAAAGCGGATTGCTCTTGAAACATTAGAGAAGACAGAAAATACAACAAAGATAGGTATAGGTGCATTAACGAAGTTGCA
Source organism: Schistocerca nitens (assembly GCF_023898315.1). Classification (NCBI taxonomy): domain Eukaryota; kingdom Metazoa; phylum Arthropoda; class Insecta; order Orthoptera; family Acrididae; genus Schistocerca; species Schistocerca nitens. The sequence goes on along the minus strand of NC_064617.1, from coordinate 921,346,919 downwards.
GAGGCGCTTGAAACAAGTAGAAATAGTGCAGCTCCAAAGGACAAAAACTGCGCCAAATAAGGCATTGACCACGGAGCTCTCACAATTTCACAAAACATAGAAAGATGAATCAAACAATTATCTCAGGAAGTCAGGTCGCAACCTAGTCATAAATAACATCTTAGAAAAGAAAGAGTAGGCGATTTGGAAATAACAGAAACCGAAACAGTCACGATCATGTCCAAGCCCAGACAATACTACAATGTGCTCGAATGTAAGGCCGGTTGCACACACAGCGGATTTTCCCGCAGCGGTCAATTGAGCGTCGCCGCCGTTCTCGCAGTAGTGCACAGGAGTACGTCAGAGCTTGCATATTAAGCGGAAGAAAAAACGAGCGGTAAATCTGCCGTCGGCGGTAGCTGTGTGACCGCCGGCTGCCACTGGCGCCGACGGCAATTCTACCGCCACGGCAAAAGTTGTGGCGAACTTGACCAAATGCACGCTTACACACGTAGCGGTTTTTCTACCGTCGACAGCTGTTTTGTTCAGTGTGAATAGAGTCCACTCGTGGTGTTCACAGTTGTTAACTGGTTTCTTTCTTCAGGTATGAGTAATCTAGACACAGATAATCAAATTTTAATTTCATTAATTCAAGAAAGGCCTGTTCTGTGAGACAAAACCCTCGACATATACGAAGACCGAGATGCTACCAGAAACGCTTGGCATGAAGTTTGCAATGGAATTCGTAGCGACTTTGATGTGTTGGACCAAAGGGAGAGGAATGATTTTGGTAAGTACATGCTTTTTCACATATATGTATTAGAAGAAACTCGATTATAAATTCTAGAAGTGATGGCGCTCACTCTTTGCAGTGGAACAGGATCTTCACATTGCAGGCGTTTCCTGACTTAATTAATTAATTATTTTTTTATTATCATGATAACCATGGTGGGCTATTATTAACAAATGTTTTATTTTATAAAAACGAACATTATTGAAAATCAGTAACAATATCACTTTTTAAAAAGTACTATTATTTTTGCAACTTACTTCTAGTGATACAATAACGAAAAATAAGTCGTGTACTGGAATACTTGTGTTCAATGTGAAGGCGGTCTATTCCACAGTTATCTGTTCTCGACATCATGCCGTTCGGAATGCCCTTATATCACGGACTTCTGTCAGGAAACGCTTCCTACTCTTGAAACAAAATATTTACACAGAATGTCTCTCACACTGTTTCCTTTGAGGCCTCCTCTTACAGTATTTTCTGCCTGAATATCTTCCAACCCTATAATTGACGTTGTATCCTCAACAATGTATCCATCTCTATCCCTAACATAACTATGATGAATAATGCAGGCTTTAACAATGTCATTGGCAAAATGTAGTTGGACATTTAATGGTCGATGGAGTATTCTGTATTCTCCATTTGTTAGTAAGAACGCCAAAAGAACATTCTATGTATTTCGTTGCTCGGCGCAGTCGATAGTTGAAGATTCGTTTGTCGATTGTTAAATGTGTTCCAGAATGAGGCCTTAAGGCCCATCCGCACGCAACGATCTGTCTGCGCAAATCTCTGTGCACATCACATATGCGCAGACAGATAGTTGCGTGTGGACAGGAGATTTGCACCGACATGAGGTGTGTGCAAACCTGGAAGTTGGAGTTGGAGGTTTGAGCGAATCTTCTCTAATCTGTGGGTTCAAACCACATCTGCGCAGACAAGTTGGAGCGTGTGGACAGGAGATCGCCGCAAATCTGTCGCGAAACAGCTGCTTGTTCAGTCTAGTGTTTGTCTTTGTGCGCACGGAGCATTAAAATGGCTGACTCTCTACAGTGTTCTAGACAGTTTGTCAGTGAATTCATTGCACTTTATAGAAATGACCCATGTTTGTGGAAAGTTAAAACTGAAGAGTACAGTGACAGGAACAAAAAGACAGCTGCATACAATGCATTAATTGAAAAATTACGAGAAGTTGACGCACCGGCGAACTGAGAAACGGTAATAATAAAAATCGTTGTGGACTGTTTACTGTAAATATTTATCAAAAGTTCAAAAATCTCGAGGATGTGGTGTTGGAGTGGATGAAATATACCAGCCAAGTTTGTGGTATTTGGTGATTCAAACACGTCTAAAACAGCAAAAATATTGTGATTTTTCATCAGCAAAAATATTATTTGTAACTTGACAGAATTAATGTAATTGACTTGCCTTCATGAACTCATCCTTCAGGACAGCGTAAATAGCTTCACTTGTGTTGGCTATAATTTCACTCAATGCTTGTTTAGAAATTGCAGTTGAAAATTTAAAGTCCTTATAGCTCCTTCCTGTTGCCAGGAATCTTAATGTCACCGTCAGCCGTTCATGGAGAGAAATTACTCTTCTCATTCAAGTATTATTTCGTATAATATGAGAGGTTACGAGCGTTAATAGACAATTATAAGTTTCGACATCCTTCTGTAAATAATTACGCCAGTCGTTAGGGTTGGCCCTGCAACTTTCGCAATAAATGTACGTCCGAAAAATGCTTTCGCTTTAGCAGCCACTATGTATACCATTTTAACCGCTCTCTCTGTTTCCGGCGTTTTGTCAGAATGTTTTTTGCAACACAGGTTGCGAACACAGATCACAACATAATTTCTTTAATTCCTAAATTTCAAAATTAATTAAACTTCCGACGTTTTCGGCGAGCTTAGTCGCTAGCACAGAACACCAATATAGTAGAAGTGCAAAGACCACATTATTATACGGAAACACAGACCGACACCAGCGCTACTTGTGGCCTGGCTGTGAACATCAATATGAAAAAATATGGCGCGAAAATCACTTATGTTTGTTTCTAAATACTCGAATTAGATGACAATATTTTTCATTTAATCTTTGAATGTGGGCCGCATTGTGCAGTAATAAAGGTTTTTGAGACCTTGCGAAGTAATATATAAAAGAAATCTCAATCAAAAACAAACATTAACTACTCGTAGCTGCAGTTTACATTGTGAAAATTTTCGTAAATTACGATGTCACCTTTTGACTGTGAAATTTTTTTGTAAAACTCAATATTGCGATTTTGGCCATGTGGCCATTATCGTGTGGAAATAAATAAGCTTTAGCACATGTCTGACTAAAAAAATCATCTGACATTGCATGCATATATAAATGATTTTTAGGTTTCCACATATCCTAAAGCACATTATGTTCACTCGCATGCTCGAAAGTGGAATAGTAGGTTACATAAATAAATAACTGCACAGCTAAATGATAACGGAGGTCATTTACAAAAAAAATCTGTGCTACAAACCAAGGATGTACTGTAAAGTATACAAAATCCGATTTATAATTTTTTCTGTTGATTGTTACTTATGGATATTCAGTCATCTGAAATTGAACTTCTGCACAGTTCAAAATACTACTTTACATCAACTGAAAAACAAATTGGGAGCAGAGCAGTTAGACACTCCATGAATGTAGACAAAATGTTTTTGCCAATGAGACATACAATGAAAATGAACTGCACTATATAATTTTTTTTCTTTTTTCCCCAACTTGGCAGTTATCATGTTTAAATAATGGAATAAGATGCTGGCACAACATTTATTTTTAACATTTTTATTTATTTACTTCCTCTTTGAAAACTTTGTTTGGTACACTACTGAAAATTAACACAAATTCCCCTTGACAGCACTTTATTCATTATGCTTTTAGAGTCCCATCATCACATCCAGAAAGTGTTAAGTTATATTCCTGCTGAATAACCAGATTTTTTCATAACAAATCAAAGGCATGATTTTGATACAAGAACATGTAATTCTCTGCTTTTAACACAACATTTGTATAGGTATAGGGAGCTTACTCTAATTGTACACATAATAAAAACTGAAATAAGTCTTTTAACATGATTTGAACTTCTTTTTAAGTTGTTGCATACACAATTCCCTCTTGTTTGTAAATTTCTTTTCTTTCATATATAAAATTATAAACAGCCGACCAGTTGCAATGGGTAAAGAAATCTTTACCTAGGTTTCAACAAATTTAAATTTGTCTTCTTCAGAAGGTGGCCCAAGGACAATGAACATCATAGCTTACATAAAAAGGTATGAATTTAAGTCAAGAATAAATTTTAACACATATTAGAGAGCTCTTGTATAACAAAAATTTGAGAAGGACGCCTGGTACTTACAATTTTACATTAGTATGGACTGATGTATCATCGCCGTTTTTACAAATGTCTGCATAGATCCATTTGTCCAAATTAAAATATAGCCCTAAAAATAGGGTTTGTCATGTAAATATAAATTAGTACATGGATGTTGCAGAGCTCACCAGCGACTGAGTGTAATCGGCCAGTGTAGTTACTCTGTGACCAGGGCAGGTGGCGCTCATGGCGCGAACCATGTGCCGATTGGCGTACAAAAGCAACGTGTAAATTATCAGTATTAATAGCGTCCTTAGATAAAGTAACAATAAAAAGAAGGAAAGCGTTTAACACTCCCGTTATAACAGTATGGGAGCCTTGGTATCATTAATGTAGTTATACATCAAAAAGGCAGGTGGCACTTACGCCGAGAGTTACGTACAGTGGCATATACAGCCAGAATATAAAAATTACATTACAATATTAGTGAAGCACACACACCGTATATATGTCGGAAGTTTAAATTAACAATAATGGCTCTTAAGACAGAATTACGAACCCTGGTCCACAATCCAGTTAATACATATTCTCGGGGAGCCAACGTTTTAGAGCCAGACAAAATCACATAAGGGCCGATGTAGTGGCAGCCATTCATCGTGAGAAAACCAAATTACATAAAGGGTAGTGAGCTTAAAGATTTGAAAGTGCATCATAGCTTCCTGAGAAAATAGACCACTGAGGTTACCAGCATTAATGTTATACCATAAACAGTACAGGTTGAAAGCCTTCGAAAAATTGTCTACAAGCAAGGTTCAACTGGTCGTTCAGTATATTACCGTCTTTGAGTTCTAGGTGTTTAAAAATTTGTAATTCTTCACACAGATCTAGTCTACGCCCTTTGACTTGTCTGTGTAGGATAACCGTGTCTTCTAACTGTTTAGGCGTATGGCCGGCTATCAAGAGGTGTTCAGCAAAAGTAGAGCTGTGTATATTCTCTCCTTTTTTTACCTAATAGGTGTTCTTTATATCTTGTTTTCACAGCTCTGCCTGTTTGACCAATATAATATGAGGGGCAGTTATTACAGGTTAGTTTGTAAACACCTGAATTGGAAAACCAATCGCTGGCAATCTCTACTGAATGTACAAGATTTCTTTTTAAACTGTTATCTGTAGAGAAGGAGACGTTACAGTTATATTTTTTCTTTAGAAGACGTTTAATCCTATACGATATATTACCCAAGAAAGGAACGGAAATAAATTTTTTAGCTTCTTTGCTATCAGTGGGGAGGTTGTTGCTCAAAGTCGAACAATTTTGGGAAATTTTCTTATTGAACAAGTAATCGATCATATTCTGATTGTACCCATTATTAGCCGCAATCGCTTTGATGACATTCAATTCCTTTTGTTGATCAGCAGGTGATAAAGGAGTAGTTACCATTCGGTGAATGGCAGAATGAAAAAACGCCAGTTTATGAGCTTTTGGATGAGTTGAGTCAGCAGGGATGACATTATCTGAATACGTTTCCTTGCGGAAGATATTGAAATTGAAGGAACTATCCTGTATAGAAATTGTTAAATCGAGGAAGTTAAGTTGCACATACATTTTCCCATTAAACGTGAAATAATTGTATTTTAAAACGACCTTAAGCAAACCACGTTATGTTGACGACATTATCATTGCTTTTGATGGTACTGATCATGAGTTAGAGCTTCTCTTCAATACTTTCAATGGTTTACATGAAAAGATTTCCTTCACAAAAGAACTTCAGAATGAAAAAGGTGAACTGGCAGAAGTAAAGCTGTGAGTACCGGGCGTGAGTCGTGCTTCGGTAGCTCAGATGGTAGAGCACTTGCCCGCGAAATGCAAAGGTCCCGAGTTCGAGTCTCGGTCGGGCACACAGTTTTAATCTGCCAGGAAGTTTCATAGTGACTTTATTTAAACACTGCCTGACGACAACGTATTTCCAGTACAACAACGTGTTTTACGAACAGATGGACGGGGTGGCGATGGGAAGCCCTCTCAGCCCAGCTGTTGCCAGTTTATTTATGGAGATCTTCGAACAGCGAGCGCTGCAGACTGCCAGTAAAAAGCCAGCTAAATGGTACCGCTATGTTGATGACACATTTGTAGTGTGGACCCATGGTGAAGAAGAGCTGGGTGTATTCTTGGTGCATCTGAACAGTATTAACCCGAAGATACAGTTTACGATGGAGAAAGAGAGCAACGGTCAACTCAGTTTCCTGGATGTGTCGGTAATTAAACGGGTGGATGGGACGCTGGGTCACAAGGTATATAGAAAGAACACTCACACGGATCGATACCTCCACAAGGCATCAAACCATCATCCTAGGCAAAAAAAAGGTGTTATGAAAACCTTGGTGGACAGAGCCAACAAAATCTGTGGGCTGGCTTACTTGCAAGATGAATTAAATTACTTCTGGTCAGCCTTCAGGAAAAAAGGATACACAAGCAAGGAAATTGATCGAGCCCTCCATCAAAGAAGTAAAGAAGCCAGAAGTCAAGAGCAACAACAGGCACCTATTGCAAAAGTTTTCGTGCCGTTCATTAATAAATTCATGGACCGTATCGGGAAAGTTCTGGCCAGGTATGGGATCGAAACAATCTTCAGACCCACCAAGAAGATTAAGGAATATTTAAGAACTGCAAAAGACGCCCGACACACCCTAGCAACACCTGGGGTATACAAAATTCCATGCAGTTGTGGATAAGTATATATTGGAAAAACGAAAAGAAGTGTAAACACCCGATCAGCCGAACATAAAAGAAACTGTCGCTTAAGACACATCGAAAAATCGGCCGTAGTTGAGCATGTTTTTCGAGATGGGAACCACAAAATTAAATTTAATGAGACAAGAGTTCTAGCACGAACATCCCATTATCATGCGCGCATATATAGAGAAGGAATAGAGATACACAAACACCATAATAATTTTAATAGAAAAGAGGAAGTTTTAAAGTTGGACAAAATATGGATGTCGACGTTGCGCCAGCAGAATGACAACAGCTTACTCTTAATCGAGAATGATGACACCTTCCAAAGATAGGCATACCGTCAGCATCACGTGATGAACGGTGGTGCCCTCTATGCGCTCTGTAAATGCGAGAGTACCTGGAGCGTCAGTGGCAATAGCCGGACTACATCAGAAGATGTATCACGCAGATGGAGACGAAACGTTAGGTGGAAATTTTATACATATACCACAGCCTTTCAACCTGGAAGTTTCAACTAAAGACAACAACGGCCGTGAAAGCGTACATTGTAAGAGAATATATTACTGAGTAAAAACATGAAAGAAGGTACGTTACAGTGTGATTAAAGAAAGTATCAGTAAGTATGTTCTAAACTTGCTAAGTGGTTTATGATTGACCACAGGAAGCAAGCCGAAGAATGAAATGAAGAAGAGGCCTGCCTAAGCATTCATTTGTGTATGTTTGTGCTGATGTGCACTTTATTGTTTACAGAAATTCACGATGACATCCACGACGAAACCAAGAGCCATCGTATCGAACGATCTTGTGATTTCCAACGACAGTGTAGTACTTTGAATAGGGTTGTAGTTAGGCTAGTATAAACAACCTACTGGCCAGTAGTTTAACAAGTAGCATTTGCAATTATTAACATTGCGACCTGGTGATGATTATAATTCTACTGTTATATGTATAACTAATGACCATGTATTTTTCATAGCTATACAGGTGCCAACAAATACTTATTAATTAAATTTCATAAGTTGAGGAATATGTTCTTTTATAATTAACATTAACTCTGTACATGAAAATTTGATCAAAACAATAGAGTAAATAAGTGAGCATCTTGGCTGATTGTACAACTAGTGCATCTTTAAAAAAAATTATTTCATAACAGAAACATATCAATGATTTTGTGTTATGTATTGTATAGTATTTGTGTAAATTGGAAACTAATTTGATGTATTAGTCGGTACACAATTCACAAAAAAATACTTTTGTGTGACACAGTGGAAGCAATAACGACGTGATATGCAGATGGAATGGGAGGCTAACGGTACAGCTGCAGAGAAAATCAGAAGTAAGTGACGCTGTCGGTAAGCCAACGCCATGTCATGGACATGGGCAAACAGCAGTCCTATTCAAATGCGGCTACCTGAAGACCTCCTGCAGCAGGCGACGTCTGAGCAGGTAGTAAGTGGAATCCGTGACAGCCCTGCTGGGTTGGGTGAAGATGGGTGTTTAAACGGCTACTAATGACTTGTCTCCACACGATGGAGACGAGATAAGCAAATTGCACACATGATACACTCAGTTAATCCTACAGCGCAACTGCTAATAGCTGTACTGAACTTCGAACTCTATTTGCTACTCCTTCTGCTGTTCTCTACCAGACAGAGACTGATATACATCATAATCTGTAGCAGTCAGTCTCCTGGCACTGATGTCTGAGGAATAAGAGTCACACACAACGACTCAGGTTCCATGTATAATGTCACCAAACAGATAACATACCTGTCCTCAATTACCGATATCCTTATCCAAACTACAATATTTATATCAAGAGAAAGAAGCGACACAAAGAACAGAAGAGTAGGAACACAAACAGTAAAAAGAAGAAACACGAAGAACGGAAGACTATATACCATTACACTTCTCTTATCTGACACAGAAGAGTATTAGGTGACCTATAAAGATCCTACCTGACTGTACCTCCCTCATACTGTGTGCGAATTCGACGAAAACTTGGCTATTTCAAAACATACACCCACTACCCTTGCTGTATATTCCAAGGATCCTTCCACATCATCAACTCTTTGATAGACTTGTAACCTGACAGGATCAACAATGGGCTGAGAGTCCAAAGACTGACTTGCAAAGTCACCATGACCGATCTCAAACAAGTTGTTGAACCACTCTTTGCTTCCCAAACTTCACAAAAACTGTAGCTTCCGTCCCCGTACACAAATTAAGATGAAAGTGTGTAGTGAAATACGCATCAGTGTGTGACTCTTGACAAAAAGGGCGGATAATTTGATGAATACTGAACAGTTACACCCACAAACTAACAGTTTCCGATATATTTACCATTTTGTAAACATCTTGTACTCATTTTTCAAGCTAATCTTAAAAAATATTTGTGTATATATTCATGTAAAATTACTGTTTGTCATTATCTTTGATAATGATGCTATGCACTTCACTGTTTTTAAATATTTGTGTATTTATTTATGTAAAATTATTCTTTGTCATTTTCTTTGATAATGATGCTATGTGCATTATTATGCACTGTGAACAAGAACATTAGTCCAAATTGGTGGTCGATCCGAACTCTTGTTACAAATACTAGTTGTCACAGAAAATTTAAATGCAGTTTGTCAAAGAACGCTTTAGAACATAAGACATTTCAAATATTTTAATAGTATTCATGGTCAGTCCAAAAAGTATCCGACCTTTGATTTTCCCGCACCAAATAGAGATGATAGCGTGGCGCCACTGTACACAGTAAAGGAAAAGACCTCTATGAGCACCTGTGAATTTTTCCCCACCTTCCAGAGCGTCTGCCGCTGAGTGAGGTGCTACACAATGTGTTCCTCATATTACCAAATCTCTCAAGATGACTGAACGTGTTGAGCAAAGGTACTGCATCAAATTTTGTCAATAGCTTGGTGATTTTCAAAGCGAAACAATTTGTAAGATTCAGCAGGTGTTTGGAGAAGGCGTGATGGTTGTAACACAAATTAAGGTGTGGTTCAACCGATTCAAAAACGGCCGCACATCAGTGGAGAGTGACCAGCGTTCTGGCAGGCACCAAACTGCTCGGAGTGCAGCTGTCATTGAGAGGGTACAAAATTTGGTGATGGCAGATCGTCGTTTGATCGTGCGGGAGATTTCCCAAGAGGTTAGAGTGAGTAAAGATTCTGAACATGCAATTTTGCGTGATAATTTGAACATGCACCGAGTGGCCGCGAAATTCGTGCCCAAGTTGTTGTCGCCGGAGCAAAAATATCTCTGTTTTGACGATGCAGGGGACCTTCTGGATACCACCAACACTGATCCTGGGTTTCTGAACACTGTGATAACTGGAGATGAGTCATGGGTGTACCGGAATGACTCAGAAACAAAAAGACAGTCGCCGCAGTGGAAGCATCCCGACTCTCCAAGGCCGAAGAAAGTAAGGCAGGTGCGAATCAAAATCAAGGAGATGCTGACTGTCTTCTTTGATGTCTGTGGAATTGTGCGTCACGAATACACACGAGAAGGACAAACAGTGACAAAGGAGTACTATCAAGATGTGGACGGCGAAAAACTGGCAACTACGTCACGACAACGCCCCTGCACATTCATCCCACTTGATCTAAAATTTCTTCGTCAATCATGGTATTACATCCGTTCGCCAACCTCCCTACTCTCCAGGCAGGGCGCCTTGCGACTTCTGATTGTTTCCAAAATTGAAGACGCCACTGAAAGGATCCGATTTTTAGAGTAAAGAAGAGATAATGCGAAAGGCGACGACGGAGCTGAACACCATTCTAAAAGAAGACTTCCAGAGGTGTTTCCAGAAGTGGAAGGATCGGTGGGATAAGTGTGTGCAAGCACAAGGGGCCTACTTTGAAGGGGATTAGGGTCCCAACCCTGTCAAGTATTCGAAATATTTTTTCTGCCAAAGGTCGGATACTTTTTAGACAGGCGTCGTATATGTTAGGGAAACACTCGACTTGGACAATCAGTTTGTGGATTTTTTTAATGCAAACCAAGAGCATAAATATGACGAAGTAAAATTACATAGGATGTGTCTCAGAATTTTATATAATTGTATAATGACCAATAGATAACCTCTAGAATAACTGGCATAACTGCTTGTTTTGCCTATTAATGGCTAAATGAAGCCCATGTAATTTATTGGATGACCAACTTGACAAGATTAGGATACTTTAATATTTCTTGCCTTAACCTTCCACTCTTAGGGAAGGATGAATGACAGAGAGAATGGGCCTCAAGTCTAAAAAAATATGGTACCTGCCATTTTTGAAAGGGTATAAAAAATTGTAATGATTAAACTTCTTTTTATAACATGGGTTATTTTGCAAGTTATTGTATACTCCAATTGTCATGTCTCGAAAAATTGTTCAAATAGAGGGAGCAGACAGCTTAAATAATAAACATGTAGTAAATAAATTTATGGCAGTAAGCCCATGAATGAACGCAGAATGACTGTAGAAGAATAAATCGTGATTCAGTTGTTCCTCTGCCCTCGTATTCTAATTAGTTCGGTTGTACAGACAATTGATGGTTATATTATTTTGTATTGGATGAGATAATACTATAAGAATTGCCCCATCCTAACACAAAATAGTTCATCAGGTGGGGGTATTGCAAAGTGGGTACAATTTCGCACCTTACAAGCACTCATCTACATACTTTGTCATGATTTACAACCGCAATTAGGTATCATTTGATAGGTTGTACATAATATATTTGAATATTTAAAGAAGACTGACATTGTCACATACACTTTGTAAATAGTTGTGAACGCTTTGGCATGAAAGATGATGGATTGTCTTATTATCAAAATGGCGTAATGAATGACTGCCTATACTAACAGAGGTTAGAACGCCAGTGAAAATGAAAAGGCAGGCGTAACTCAGGCCCTGGGAGGAAAAGCCCACAGACGTGTGTTGGTCCTGTTAAACACAGGAAGTACCCCCAAGACAGACGGTCGGGGCACCTGAGCGCTGAAGCACAATAGAGAGTGGGCTGGCCAGTATTGTAGCGAGGCCGTAAGTATAAACGGATAATACTTCAGAGACTCTGAAAATCTTGGACCCCACAGAGGGGAATGAGGAAGTGTTACCTCGGAAATCACGCAGGCTGGGTTATTTCCGAGGATTTTTACTCTGAGAAGTGTACCATTGCATGAGTATAGGTATTTCCTCCCAAACTTTCCGCACTGGACGACAAAAGACTAAAGTATTGTTGGTCGGCGTTCGGAAGAATCTGTAGAAAGGGAGAATATTCCATGGTTTCGAGAATATGATTCGCCTTCTGCAGTTATGAGGGATGGGAGCCGAGTTTTGCTGGGAAGCCAGCAGTGGAGAGAAAGAGGTCTTCCGTTTTGAGAGCCCGGGTTTTACAGTCGCTCAATCTCCGGATAGGGACTAGTCGCTGAGTACGCAGTGTTCAGTGGTTGAGACCACTTCTTCTGCCTATACTCACGTAGAGACGTTATCTCAATTCCGTCCTTGTGGCTGGGAGTTCGCGTTTCTTGTCTGTCGAACACAGAGAGGAGAAGACAGTATTAGATTATACTAGTCAGAGGACCGCCTTCTGCCGTCCTGGTATTTGATAGAGTTTTTATTTTGTGGCTGGGGTTCCTCCATCGTCTCAGACGTGTATGAGAACCACCACTCCAACGCACCAGACACAGTACATACAGTGATATTACTAACTGCTTTGGAATATTAGGGGTAGAAAGCTAAACAGCTGTGATCACGTAAGTTTTATTTCCACTGAGGTTGCACACCACTGTAAATCGTCCTTGAAAGTAGTGTCTTCTGGTGTTTGCTACGTAGATGATATCAGTCATCTCACGTTATTTATATTAGATCGAGCAGCCATAAAAAGGGACAGATTTGGGCAACTGAGCAATCATATTAGTTAAGAAATTCATTTGTACCTCTTTATGTCCATTGGACATTGATATATAATCATTTGTAATATATAAAGGGGCTTTAATCTACAATAAATGTATAAGCAGAAACAGCGTTTATCATCTTGTAGTTAGTAGTTGCTTTAATCATTCATTTATGTTTATATGGTAATTTATATGTTAAAGAGCAAGAAGGAGGAGATAATATCACCATTAAGAGATCTTCACATCTGCTTCAGAGTGTAGTCAGACAGGACCAAATCTTCAGTTTCGCGTTCATTGTTTTCCACTGTGAACATTAATTTTACACCTGCCTGGAGTAGCATCTTGGACCTCTTTCATTTGAATTCCTTCTCACTTGGGCATCACTTGCAATGAGCAGGTAGATCAGTTGACAAGTCAGCAGTTACATCAGGAAATTTCTACCACTCAGCAGTTCCTAAAAAACACATTAAACTATGGATCAAGGAGAAAATTTATATATTTTGGAAGGGATATTGGAATTTACCTATATCTATCAAGGGCAAATGGCATGTATCAATGCAAAAATTAATCTGGGAGAGTTTTAGAGATTTTACAGCCAATCTTCACTGAACAGGAATCTTGAATTCTCCTTATTGTGCGGTATTAACAACCTCTACACTGATTTCAATCATTTTTTTCAATTATTCCAAACGTATTGTGCACAGACAGACGTTATTAAAAATGTGAGAAGAGTTGACATTCATTTACTCTGTAGTTTTCCCTTTATCCTTTATGGCAACTCCATCGATAAATATATATATATATATATATATATATATATATATATATATATATATATATATATATATATGTACAATATTTAAATTATTGATCTCTGTTTAAACTCAAATATATCCTGTATTTGTAAAACATGGAATGAATATTTAAGATGGTATTTGTAATGTACAGGGTGATTCAAAAAGAATACCACAACTTTAAAAAATGTGTATTTAATGAAAGAAACATAATATAACCTTCTGTTATACATCATTACAAAGAGTATTTAAAAAGGTTTTTTTTTCACTCAAAAACAAGTTCAGAGATGTTCAATATGGCCCCCTCCAGACACACGAGCAATATCAACCCGATACTCCAACTCGTTCCACACTCTCTGTAGCATATCAGGCATAACAGATTGGATAGCTGCTGTTATTTCTCGTTTCAAATCATCAATGGTGGCTGGGAGAGGTGGCCGAAACACCATATCCTTAACATACCCCCATAAGAAAAAATCGCAGGGGGTAAGATCAGGGCTTCTTGGAGGCCAGTGATGAAGTGCTCTGTCACGGGCTGCCTGGCGGCCGATCCATCGCCTCAGGTAGTTGACATTCAGGTTTCATAACTAACCTTTTTCGTAGGACTCTCCATACAGTTGATTGTGGAATTTGCAGCTCTCTGCTAGCTCTGCGAGTCGATTTTCCTGGGCTGCGAACAAATGCTTGCTGGATGCGTGCTACATTTTCATCACTCGTTCTCGGCAGTCCAGAACTTTTCCCTTTGCACAAACACCCATTCTCTGTAAACTGTTTATACCAACGTTTAATACACCACCTATCAGGAGGTTTAACACCATACTGAACAACTGTCGTCGATTCACTTCTGCCGTACTCAATAACACAAAAAGCTTTCTGTTGAGCGGTCGCCATCTTAGCATCAACTGACGCTGACGCCTAGTCAACAGCGCCTCAAGCGAACAAATGTACAACTGAATGAAACTTTATAGCTCCCTTAATTCGCCGACAGCTAGTGCTTAGCTCTGCCTTTTGTCGTTGCAGAGTTTTAAATTCCTAAAGTTGTGGTATTCTTTTTGAATCACCCTGTACTGTATTTGTAATATTTATGCCTGTGTGGCATTTTTTTATGGATGCCAAGAAAGGGGTGCAAACTTTGCTTATATCTGATGAACCAGAATCTAACTCAGCAAAGTTTATATTGAGATATTTAAATGCAATGGCAAGCAACGAACAGTGAAATTAAACTTCTTTTTCAAAGAGGTGAAATATAGTTTCCCACTAAAGTTAAAGCAATTACATGCCTCAGTCACAAAAAACATTAATACTTTCCCACATTTATCCATTCTTACACGTACTTCACTCCCGATGTCATACTCTCTAAGTGAAACGAAATACCATTTGCGCAAGCTTAAAAAAAAAAAGCACTCCATCAGCTAAATTTTTTTGGTAAATAGCTGCACAAATTTGTTCCACTGTACTTTGTTTATATTCGTTTCGAAAAGTCTGTTTATTACTACCCAAAACAAATGTTTATCTCTATCAAATGCTATTGACATAAAGAGGCACACAATGCCAATTTTTAAATGTAAGTCTAAAGAAATAAAGGAAACATATGTCAGCATCAAGTTCAATGACCGATTTCACATGAAGAAGAAGTTTTGTCCACTTTTCTTATTATCAGCTGCAAGCTGATGTTCACAAGACAATCCCGCAATTTAGTTTCTAAATCAAGAAATGTATGTTTGTATTTATGCAAACATGATGGTTAGTAACGGTTAATGTTTTGATATGAAATTATTGTGAGAGTCATCATATTCATTAGTGCTTACAATGCAAAAACTAATACTGATGACAATTATGTGGTGACTATGAATGGAGTCAAGGGCACCTCTGTCGCTCTCCATACAGAACTCAGTCAATTTCACTCAAGAAAAGAAAGATATATCATATCTTCACTTGAACTGTCATAACGCAGTGGCATACTAGAAGTGTGGCAGTTGAAGCCTAGATAAAGGAGATTATGTAATTTATACCCACAAGGCAAAAACTTACATTCTGGGATATCCCATTACCTTGGGACAACATATTTCCTCGTCTAAAAAACTGGAATCTTGCTAATCTCATATAATAAAGCTTGGTGTTCTAAATATTTCAAGTTTTATAATCCTTGAAACCAATTTTTCGACAGAGAATATTCCATGATAAATGAAAAATCAGCCAAGCATATCAAGAGTTACTCTACTAGAGGGCAATCAAATGTACACTTAAACATTTTCCAGCATGTTAATCTATCAGACAAGTATATCTACTCCAGCAACACGTTAAACAACATACCAATATTAAAACTAAATGAAAGACATTTATATTAATGAACTTTTTCCATGCTGAGCAAAAAAATCTAAATGCAGAAAATTTTTCTTTATATGTAGAGTAAATTGTTGTGTAGTGTAGTTCACTGGTTATCAGCAGCTTCATGGCTCAGTACTGCCAGAACGTTTAGACGAGTTTCTTCCTCATCGCCTTCAGGCAAAGTGTAGGGATTATGCCTCATTCTTTCCTTTACAGCCAAGGACCTGCGGGCTTTCAAATTATTAAATGAAATGGTGTGGTGGCCCTCAACTGCCTACCCTCAAAGTTGAAATACTAAAAGTTTTGGCTGGTTTCGTTGTCTAGGGGCTGGGATACGTAGTTGCCGCATTACAAGCCAAATACTGTTGAGTCTACAGTATATAATATGAATATACACTTGAATTGGATGGTCGAAAGTTCCTATCACTCAGCAATTCCGAATGTAATGTAGAAATTTATAAATGAAAGATTGTAATTAAATAAAATCTGCAGGTATTATCTTAATGACTTTGAATGATGAGTATGATAGTATAAATACTTTTGGGAATGTGGTATATTTCTGCAAAACACTTACTGGTGTCGATGGTCCAGCAATTAAATAAAATATAAGTTGAATAACAGGGAAACAATAGATTTCTACTTAACGTAGTTAGTTATGAACAACAACATAGCTCGCAAGATATCCTTTTCTGAACTCATTCTACGTCTTCACTTCAGAAGCCACAGAAATCACACAAGAGCACAGGTCGGTGCTCTGAAATATTTCTATCCTCCATGACCATGCGCAAACTGCTCCACTGTCCAAGTCTCTCTGGCCACCGTGCATCCCTAGCGCCATCCTTTCCCAGACTTCCTGTGTCCTGTGCCATACTGCCTCTCGCGCCGTACTCTTCTGAACTTCCCCTCCACTCACCTCGGTAGTCGCCTCCCTTAGTAACAAGCGCTGTGATTGGCGATAGCACTCCCGTCATGTCTCCAAACCAACACACATTCACAAACATAATGAATCACTTTCGAAATACTGGATTTACATTTAAATAACTTGAAATTAAATAAAAATTCTTACGGCTGGACCATAAACACGCTCAAACACACATTAGTAAATGCATAAACAAATTAAATACACATATATCAAAGGAATAGCAAGCAAAAGAAGGACAGTAGCATAATGTCTCTGTGCTTTCTAAAATACAGTAAATAATTGAACAATTTCTTCATGAATTGCATATATCGGTTATAAACAAAGACATAGATGAATAAATATATTTATAAGCATGCTGCTACCGTTTTTTGTGTAACTGTGGAGTACTTACTGCCTGATGCACTTCGTCTTCAGGCCACAAGTGGCCCATCTGGACCATCCGACCGCCGTGTCGTCCTCAGGTGAGGATACGGATAGGAGGGGCGTGTGGTCTGCACACCGCTCTCCCGGTCGTTATGGTGGTTTTCTTTGACCGGAGCCACTGGCCTCCAATAACCCATGTACTATTCAAGTTACTTCCCTGTAATTTATACCAATTTAGGTTTACACTAATAGCTTTCTAAAGACACATCGCTCAACAAAATCCGATGAACCGTTTGGATTTTAGAAATTCGTTGCTTGGTGTTACTTGTATAATTTACAGTCAGATACTAAACTTTAAACTAATTCAAATGGTTGAAATGGCTATGAGCACTATGGGACTTAACATCTATGGTCATCAGTCCCCTAGAACTTAAACCTAACTAACCTAAGGACATCACACAACACCCAGTGATCACGAGGCAGAGAAAATCCCTGACCAAGCCGCTTAAACTAATATAGATATTGAAAATCTGATTCCACCATCAGAATCGTCGTGTAAATAATGGTCATGTACGTATTTCCTTTTGAGGTGTCATGATTAATCTGACTACTATTAATTATGATATGAACTGTGAAATGTCTGCCATTAAGGTTTCACAAAGTCCGCCATCTTTGGTTGTCCCGGCGTGCCTCCTTCATCGACACAGTATCACCATGGAATTCCCAGTCACACAGCTGGACCACGTGCTGGGGCTGCTCCTCAAGCTCAACTAACATTTGCACCACGTGGTTGCTGCCGGGCCACAGCCTGCCGAGAGGCCCCTGCGTGGCCATGCCAACTCCGAACTTAGAATATTTCCAGGGCGCCACAACTCGCCCATTACCTCACAGACCACAGACTCCTTTGCTGAGGCTGGCGATGGGGAAGACGGGGGCGATGTGGAGATGGATCCAGGTGCCCAATCCTGGTGCTGACAGCCTATTTCACCTGCTGCCCCCACCACTTTCACATCAGAGTATTTTTACTAACACCACATTTCTTGCAGAGCTCAGCTGGAAACTTCTGTCCCACTTGACATGTACACATACTTACAATGCCTCTTTGATGACTGAATCCCAAGACTCATTGACGTGGCACAGCACCACTGTCTGCTCGAAAACAAATATGTGTCCTTCATTGAAATTGTGCTATGTAACTGCTGACTAGTTGATCTGGCTGAGGCAAATGCTTTTCACATGCTCCACACTATGGTGGTACAAGATGCATTGCTGCATCTTGCCAATGTACTGAATGCCACATTCGCAACTGATGCTATAACACCTAACTGACCCAAGCATACTCTTGAATTTAATCATTGAGCAGAAAATGGTTTTTATGTTATGTTGGTCCATTATCCTTGCAATCCTGCCTGTGGCTGGCTTTGCATACATAAAAGACTGCATACATTGCTTTCTTATTCTTAATTTTTTCTGTCTTTTCCTTGTATGCTCGAAGATTGCATATTATTTGTCTTTGAGTAGCTGTTTTTACGAAATGTTATACACAGATGCTGTAAATTGGTAGGCATGCATTGATTGTCACATATGGCTGACTGTCTGGATGTCAGAGTGGTGAGCACAGATCTGCATGGTACTGGATAGTGGCTACTACTGTCATTTAGGTACAGGACCTTGTGTGCCTTCTTCCTGAAGTCAGAATGTCCCACTGTGTAATCAGAGTCCTCCATTATCAGAATGTCCATGAAACATAGGTATTCATTTTCTTCTACCTCTATGGTGAACATGATATTGCTGTGTGTGCTGTTAGGACGACACAGGAAATTATTCTAGGTTTTCTTCACAATGTGATCAAAATAGAAATGTGTTGTCCACATATCTATAGAACGAATTTGGTTTGAGGCACATGGCTTTGAGGGTTGTTTCCTTGATGTGATCCACAAATAGGTTATCAATGCTTGGTGCTAGAGAGAATACCATAGTGACCCCATCTTTCTGTTCATACGCAATCATACTTGAGGCAGGAGGTGGTGAGGGTGTGTTGAAAGAATTTCACTGTATTGGTATCAAAATGACTCTCTATAGTCCATTTAAAATTAATTGATAGTTGGCGTCTGTCACTTGCCCCTAAGGTGTTGCATATCAGCCGTTTGGTTATAGGTAAGGCGCCAACATGACAAACAGCTTCACAAACGCTGTTAATGTGTAATGCGGAGTAGTATTGGAATGGCTACTGGAAGATATGCCAGAAATACGAGATGCTCTGTAGACAGATGATTTTAAAGTGACCAATGATTGAACTGCTGTAGGAGAAGCATTTTATAGCTCTGAATTTAAAATCATGACCGAAGCTAACCACAGCCTTGTGATGTGTAATATATCTGAGAAAGCGGTGGTCAACAAACTGTGGCAGAACTAAAATCAAGTTCACTTTGTTTACGACTGTGAAAGCTAACATCCATGAGTAAACTCAAGACAGAAAAAGTTCAGTTTCAGCGCTAAACACGACCTGTAATTTCTTGCTGTCATTGGGTTCCTGAAACTATCTTCTCACTGGCTACACGAGTTGCCATGTTACCAACAGATGAGTAGTCGCAGTTGGCACTTGGGTGCAGATTATAGACGGCACAGGCAGATTCCAGATGAAAAAAGAATGATAGGTAGAAAAATAAGAGCGAATAAAATAGTCAATAAGGTGATGAAAATGATGTAGACTAAATGTGGGACGATGAACTGCGTCTTGTGAGGAAGTATCCAGTGGTATACGAGGTGCATTCAAGTTCTAAGGCCTCCGATTTTTTTTCTCCGGACTGGAAAGAGATAGAAACATGCGCATTGTTTTAAAATGAGGCCGCGTTCATTGTCAATACGTCCCAGAGATGGCAGCACCGTACGGCAGATGGAATTTTACCGCCAGCGGCGAGAATGAGAACTGTTTTAAATACTTAAAATGGCGACGTTTTCCTTACTTGAACAGCGTGCAATCATTCGTTTTCTGAATTTGCGTGGTGTGAAACCAATTGAAATTCATTGACAGTTGAAGGAGACATGTGGTGATGGAGTTATGGACGTGTCGAAACTGTGTTCATGGGTGCGACAGTTTAATGAAGGCAGAACATCGTGTGACAACAAACCGAAACAACCTCGGGCTCGCACAAGCCGGTCTGACGACATGATCGAGAAAGTGGAGAGAATTGTTTTGGGGTATCGCCGAATGACTGTTGAATAGATCGCCTCCAGAGTTGGCATTTCTGTGGGTTCTGTGCACACAATCCTGCATGACGACCTGAAAATACGAAAAGTGTCATCCAGGTGGGTGCCACGAATGCTGACAGAGGACCACATGGCTGCCTGTGTGGCATGTTGCCAAGCAATGTTGACGCGCAACAACAGCATGAATGGGACTTTCTTTTCGTCGGTTGTGACAATGGATGAGACGTGGATGCCATTTTTCAATCCAGAAACAAAGCGCCAGTCAGCTCAATGGAAGCACACAGATTCACCGCCACCAAAAAAATTTCGGGTAACCGCCAGTGCTCCTAAAGAAGCCTTCGCCGCTGCCATGGAATCATGGCGTCAGCGTTGTGAAAAATGTGTACGTCTGCAGGGCGATTAAGTCGAGAAGTAACGCCAGTTTCATCGATTTCGGGTGAGTAGTTACTTAGAAAAAAAGGAGGCCTTAGAACTTGAACACACCACGTAGAGTTAGTGCTATGTTTCAAATGTGTGTATTTCATTAGCATTGTTATATGTGTGTGTGTGTGTGTGTGTGTGTGTGTGTGTGTGTGTGTGTGTGTGTGTGTGTGGTGTTTTGTTTGTGGTGTAGTTAACATGTATGATGAAAGACGAAGTACTGGACCCATGATTCAGGATCGAAACACATCATGAAAGAATGTTGGACGAGGAACTGGCAGTGATGTGAATAGTTGTTGTGGCAGTTTGCCAATGGTGAATGGTTTGGGCGTGACATTGAACACTCTGACTGAAGGAAACCAGCTCCAATGCGTGGAGTGTAAACTGTGAAGTAATTTTAATCAGACTACAGTAGTACCATGTAATCTTCTAGAGAGACATGTGGAGAGAGACATGATGCCGGAGGTGATTAGATCATCTTTCTCCAGATGTACCTCTTGAAGCAGTTGCACATTGTAACGGAACATATTAAAGGCTTTACTTTAATGAAGTATGCGATCCCTTCCAAATTCAACCAGTTTAATGAGTATTTATGATTATAGAAAAGTTATTGTGTATGTTAACAATGGTTGCACAACATGTCTCCATAAACAGTCAACCCATTATATTATACTGAATAACTGACCCACACAAAAGTTAATATCACTTGATCACTGATACAGCAAATGTCATCATGTAAAAACACTAAGTTCATCTTAAATAATTAATATGAAGTACGAAAAATAGTGGCCAACTTAGGTATTTTGGATCTCCTTAAATAAAAATCACCCAGAGAAACCTATTTGTTCACTAGGAGCGTTTTCACTCAGTATTCACGTAATCAATCCTATTTTAGACGAAAACCAATGTAATTCTTAATAATTCATGTTACTTACTTATTTATGCAAATTAGAGAAGTCAATTGACAAACTTCTAAAAAACGGCCTTTTTGTAACAAAGAATTATTCTGTCAAGTCAACAAATCTGTCTGTTATTTTAATAACATGTTAAATTATGTCACTCAATGCAAATTAATAACTTTTCTGCACAAATTATGATAACAGATGTACATGTGACTTATAAACTACACTCCTGGAAATGGAAAAAAGAACACATTGACACCGGTGTGTCAGACCCACCATACTTGCTCCGGACACTGCGAGAGGGCTGTACAAGCAATGATCACACGCACGGCACAGCGGACACACCAGGAACCGCGGTGTTGGCCGTCGAATGGCGCTAGCTGCGCAGCATTTATGCACCACCGCCGTCAGTGTGAGCCAGTTTGCCGTGGCATACGGAGCTCCATCGCAATCTTTAACACTGGTAGCATGCCGCGACAGCGTGGACGTGAACCGTATGTGCAGTTGACGGACTTTGAGCGAGAGCGTATAGTGGGCATGCGGGAGGCCGGGTGGACGTACCGCCGAATTGCTCAACACGTGGGGCGTGAGGTCTCCACAGTACATCGATGTTGTCGCCAGTGGTCGGCGGAAGGTGCACGTGCCCGTCGACCTGGGACCGGACCGCAGCGACGCACGGATGCACGCCAAGACCGTAGGATCCTACGCAGTGCCGTAGGGGACCGCACCGCCACTTCCCAGCAAATTAGGGACACTGGTGCTCCTGGGGTATCGGCGAGGACCATTCGCAACCGTCTCCATGAAGCTGGGCTATGGTCCCGCACACCGTTAGGCCGTCTTCCGCTCACGCCCGAACATCGTGCAGCCCGCCTCCAGTGGTGTCGCGACAGGCGTGAATGGAGGGACGAATGGAGACGTGTCGTCTTCAGCGATGAGAGTCGCTTCTGCCTTGGTGCCAATGATGGTCGTATGCGTGTTTGGCGCCGTGCAGGTGAGCGCCACAATCAGGACTGCATACGACCGAGGCACACAGGGCCAACACCCGGCATCATGGTGTGGGGAGCGATCTCCTACACTGGCCGTACACCACTGGTGATCGTCGAGGGGACACTGAATAGTGCACGGTACATCCAAACCGTCATCGAACCCATCGTTCTACCATTCCTAGACCGGCAAGGGAACGTGCTGTTCCAACAGGACAATGCACGTCCGCATGTATCCCGTGCCACCCAACGTGCTCTAGAAGGTGTAAGTCAACTACCCTGGCCAGCAAGATCTCCGGATCTGTCCCCCATTGAGCATGTTTGGGACTGGATGAAGCGTCGTCTCACGTGGTCTGCACGTCCAGCACGAACGCTGGTCCAACTGAGGCGCCAGGTGGAAATGGCATGGCAAGCCGTTCCACAGGACTACATCCAGCTTCTCTACGATCGTCTCCATGGGAGAATAGCAGCCTGCATTGCTGCGAAAGGTGGATGTACACTGTACTAGTGCCGACATTGTGCATGCTCTGTTGCCTGTGTCTATGTGCCTGTGGTTCTGTCAGTGTGATCATGTGATGTATCTGACCCCAGGAATGTGTCAATAAAGTTTCCCCTTCCTGGGACAATGAATTCACGGTGTTCTTATTTCAATTTCCAGGAGTGTATATCTCTTTTTAGTAGTTCTTTGACAATGTTATAAATACGGGCAGTTGGAGGCAGTGGGGCAGTCGGAATGTCACTTTGGTGAAGTGTGTTTCTGTGTTATTGTTTGGGATGGAAAAACAATGCAAAGAACATGTAAAGGAAGTACTACTTTGTGTTGTGTTATGGTCTTTGGTGGACAGTGGAATTAATATGGCCACCAAAGTAATAAATGTTTGATGTTTACATATGTGTTGGTTTCGCTCGTTCTTCATCATCAAAAGCACATGAAAAACACGGGACCTCATGTTTTTACCCTAGACAACCAGATTTAGAGCCAGCATCAGCAACGAGACACAGCAGCGATCCAGCAAGCAGCAGCGATTACTACAATACAATACATTGTAATGGCGCCAACCTAACATCAAGTGCTAACAAGCTCCGTAAATTGGAGTGAAATAGTGCGTTTACAGCAATTAGCGATATCAACGATCAGGCGGACCATTACAAAAGTGGGGGCTCAGCCGGGATCTTTAAGTGCATCGATGATAATAGTGCAGCGATAAATTTCGTAAGTGCTTAGCACTCCAAAAAAAATTTATTTGTGCATTGTGGCAACAGTGAAAATATGTCAAAAATAAATAAATAGTGTTTGTGCGACTACGAAAAACTATCATCACACCGCTCGGAAGATTAACGTCTGGATTATGTCAATGGAATTCATCAATCAAGACTTCAGCTTCAATAAAACCGAATATAAGTGAAGAAAGCCAACAAGAACACCAACCACGACATCATAGCATAGCCATAAAGCAAGGTATTTTGTTGTTGTTGTCATTTACAAAATTAATAGTGAACATGTCTCTACCTGAGAGTAATGAGATCGTAGGAAATGTAAAAATTGAACCAGGGGATGGCGAACAATTAAACTTAACAGAGTGGCTAGCAGAGTTTGCAATTCAAATAAGCTCGCAACTTAAACAATCGAGTGAACAAGTAAGTTTGAAACTTGAAGAAAACACAG
Organism: Schistocerca nitens; assembly: GCF_023898315.1. NCBI lineage: Eukaryota > Metazoa > Arthropoda > Insecta > Orthoptera > Acrididae > Schistocerca > Schistocerca nitens. Next base: position 921,322,592 of record NC_064617.1, on the reverse strand, counting down.
ATAGACTGAATAAGTTAAGTTTGGATTTTAAACAATCAAGTGAAGAAAACACAGATAGACTGGATAAGTTAAGTTTGGATTTTGATCTATTAAGTACTCATCTCAATTAGAAGTGTGAGGAAATTAAAACTACCCTCAGTAAGAATACTAGCGAACAGTTGATACACTTCAGAAAAGAATTTCAAGTTAAAGTTGAAAGTTTAAATGAAAACATACAAGCGAACACAGACAGCATAGATTAGATCAGAGAATAGACAAAACATCAGAAAACCTTAAACAGGAATACAACCTGTACACCACTAATGTAGATACAAAAGTAGAAAATATACACACTAAATATACACAATTGGAGGACGCATTGATGTCCAAACAAACGATTTACAATCAAAATACAATGTATGGGCACATCCAAGTGAAATGCTTTCCTGGTGAAAATCTGCACCCTATTGACTTTATTCACCAATGTAAGGATATGTTTGTTGTAGGAATGTCAGATAACATAAAAATTAAGTTAGTAAAACGGTTTCTAGAAGGGGAGGCTCTATCCTGGGCAAATGAGAATAATGATTCTTGGAATACGTTTGAAGAGTTTGAAGCTAAGTTTATTTGTAAATTTTGGTCACAGTCCATACAAGCCAGATTAAAGTCAGAATTTCTAAATGGACCAGTGTATAGAGGGAAAGTAGGGGGAATGCAAAAATTTTGCAGAGATCAATTGAAAAAACTTGCTCACTTGAATAACTCTTTTGATATTATGACACAAATTGATGTTTTAAAAAGAAGATTACCAGAGAGACTGCAGTGGGAATTGGTCCATGGACCAGACGATTCAATGGAAGAGTTCCTGAAATTTGTAGATAGATTAGATAGGGCCTTGGAAAGAGAAAGTAACCAAAGTTTTGGCTCTGGCAACAACCAGTATGGGGGGTGGAACAGGAATGTAAATAGAGATTATTATGGGAGGAGAGACTTTGAAAATTCTGGAAATAATGCTCCAAATAGGGGAGATAGGAGATATGAAAATGATTTTAGAAACAATACACAGAAGGGAGGATGGAGGAGAGATAACAGGAATGATAGAAATAGGTATTGGGGAAGAGAACCAGATAGAAGGGGGTTTGTTGAAACTAGTGAACAAAACGACAACTACAAATGCACAGACCGAGGAAACCAGCCGGGAAACGGTGGACAGTCCCACTAGATGTCCGTAGTTTTGGGGCTAGACAATATTATGACAGGACAACACATAACCGAAACTGGAAAAGGAGAGGATACAATGTAAAGAGTAAATACCATGAAAATACTGATGTAGTTAGAATGAATAAATTAGAATTTAATAAAAGGTTTTGGGATACTATGAGTAAAAGTGATACAGTTAATAAAAACAGTATTCAAGCACAGGTAGTTAGTGAAAGTGCAGAAGTTGAAGGTATTGCAGAGTTCCATAGTTGGGCTGAAAAAGATACTGGTGTTAATAACAAGTCAGACACACCACAAGTAGAATCTATTTTGGGGGGTTTATTTGAGAAGAAGGGGGATGACGAAGTGTTTAATGGAGCCAAAGACTCAATTGCTAAGATTCAGATACATAGGGGGGAAACTGCAGATGGGGTTGTTGTTGAGGAGGAGGAAGAAGTAATAGAGGGACATTTAAATAATGATCCTAAATCAAGTGATGTTATTGATGAGAGTGTGGAGGAAGAAATAAAAGTATTTGTAGAATTGAAAAGTGATGATGTGGTAAAGGTAAGTGATGTGACAAACATGGGTAATAATGAGGTTAATTTAAGTGAAATGTAGACTAGGGAATGTGTATCTGAGGACAAGCTATTGCCTATTGGGAACTATGAAACGCTAATCTATGAGAATGGTAATAATAATAATATTAAAGAAAATATAAACGGATGGAATGTAAATGTGTGTTTTCAAGAAAAAGGGGAAAAGTTTTTAGAAGTTTTGTGGAACAACTATGGAAACTGTATAAACAAAGATGCCTTTTGGAAAGAATTAGCAAAGGTAAGTGCAACCTTGTATCCTATATGGTGGATAAGGATCCGTAGTGGACATTATAAAAAATGGGGTGAAAACAGTAATTTGTTGAGTGGCAACACAGTGTTAAGAGGAACAAATAAAAACAAAGGTTTATATTTAAATGTCAATGCTTTGCAAACAGAGAGGGATGTGGCTAAATGTAGGAAAGAGACATTAGACTTAGGAACTAAAGAAATTGAAAATGATCTATTGTTTGAAAATACTAGAATAGACAAAGATGTCGAGCTAGGTTGTCCATATGTTAAAGTAAACAATGACATTGGTCCATTTGAAATAAAAGAAAGCCCACATCCTAATGCGTATAGACTTATCTTTCCCAGATCAAGAAGGTTATTTGGATTAAGAAACATCACTGAATTGAAACCATATAAACATGATTAAGCACATTTCCCTCTTTGAATACAGTCACTTACCCATTTTCTGTAAAGCATGTTATCAGCAAAGTTTTTACTGGGTGTGTCAAATAGCAACTACCACTCATGCTACAGACCCTGGAAAAGTTCCAGATCTCTGAGAGAATGTTTTTATATTTGTATTGTCACTATTGAATATTAAATTTTGAGACATCTTCTTTACTTGCAACGGGCAAGAAGGTGACAAACATTTATTACTTTCTTTTTGTATTGTTGAATATGGGACATACTTGCACCAAATAAAAGACAATGTAAAAAAAATTGTTGTGCAAGACTCATCATTTTGTTACTACTGTTTTCTTAGGCATAAGATTAGTTTTCAATTTTCTACAGCTAATCAGATGTTCAGCAAGTTTGATGTTTGTGTTATGTTGTGACCAATTTAAGTGTCCAATTTTAGTATTAATATGTTATTGTACTGTCTTGACTATGTGTCTCAATGGGAGACAAGTTTTTTAAATATTTCCTTTTTTTTCAAATGCATTCATACATGTGACTTCTCTAGTGTTTGTGTTTATATATCATGTCCATACTTATAATTATGTTCTTTGTTTTCATTTCCTTTATGTGGCTCTAAACGAGCAGACAGTTGCAATATTTTTCTATGGACATCTGACCTGTCCATCTATGTAATATATTTATGTTCCTTCTATTATCTTGATTATTCTGTGACTCAATGAGAGCTGACTTTGAAATAATTTACATATATTTTTTTTATATATCTTAACATCGCATGTGATACATTTGTGTCTGTTTTTGATCATTTTCCATGTGGCCCACTGGGAGCAAAGATTAACAATTTTTTTTACTTTCATATATTACTAAATATTTTTATTATGCTGTCATACTGAGAGCCATAACACAAAGTGCATTTGAAACAACACAACTAAAATATTTGCAGGAAAAAGTCATTTTGAAACGGTGTAACTGTCATTGTATACATACACATTATGCATAGTAATTAACACATTTGTCCTAGTCGGCTAATATCATTAACATTCTGTAAATGATATTACCCGAGGGGGGTATTGTAACGGAACATATTAAAGACTTTACTTTAATGAAGTATGCGATCCCTTCCAAATTCAACCAGTTTAATGAGTATTTATGATTATAGAAAAGTTATTGTGTGTGTTAACAATGATTGCACAACATGTCTCCATAAACAGTCAACCCATTATATTATACTGAATAACTGACCCACACAAAAGTTAATATCACTTGATCACTGATACAGCAAATGTCATCATGTAAAAACACTAAGTTCATCTTAAATAATTAATATGAAGTACGAAAAATAGTGGCCAACTTAGGTATTTTGGATCTCCTTAAATAAAAATCACCCAGAGAAACCTATTTGTTCACTAGGAGCGTTTTCACTCAGTATTCACGTAATCAATCCTATTTTAGACGAAAACCAATGTAATTCTTAATAATTCATGTTACTTACTTATTTATGCAAATTAGAGAAGTCAATTGACAAACTTCTAAAAAACGGCCTTTTTGTAACAAAGAATTATTCTGTCAAGTCAACAAATCTGTCTGTTATTTTAATAACATGTTAAATTATGTCACTCAATGCAAATTAATAACTTTTCTGCACAAATTATGATAACAGATGTACATGTGACTTATAAACTATATCTCTTTTTAGTAGTTCTTTGACAATGTTATAAATACGGGCAGTCGGAGGCAGTGGGGCAGTCGGAATGTCACTTTGGTGAAGTGTGTTTCTGTGTTATTGTTTGGGATGGAAAAACAATGCAAAGAACATGTAAAGGAAGTACTACTTTGTGTTGTGTTATGGTCTTTGGTGGACAGTGGAATTAATATGGCCACCAAAGTAATAAATGTTTGATGTTTACATATGTGTTGGTTTCGCTCGTTCTTCATCATCAAAAGCACATGAAAAACACGGGACCTCATGTTTTTACCCTAGACAACCAGATTTAGAGCCAGCATCAGCAACGAGACACAGCAGCGATCCAGCAAGCAGCAGCGATTACTACAATACAATACATTGTAATGGCGCCAACCTAACATCAAGTGCTAACAAGCTCCGTAAATTGGAGTGAAATAGTGCGTTTACAGCAATTAGCGATATCAACGATCAGGCGGACCATTACAACATACACTGTCAAGTTCTTGAAAAGTGAATCAGGAACGGTTTTAGTAGCTGTGTCAGGGATTTGGCTATGCCATACGTCGGTGAATTTATTGTGTTTGCCGTTGGATGTAGTGGAACTCTCTCTTTGTTTTCTCTTCCAATTTTTTTGAGGGCATAAATCTATGGTGACACCGCTTCTTACTAGTCCAGTTACAAGTTGTTGAGGAGCGAGATCGCCTTTCTTGTCATAGCTGGCGCAGGATCCTTCTTCACTTGCTTCTATGCTGCATCCTGCAGTAACATCTTAAACTTCTGCCAATAGTCATGCTACTACAGGATATTTCATAGAAGCAAGTGAGGAAGCATCCTACATCAGCCATGACAAGGAAGAACATCTCAAGCCTCAGCAACTGAGAACTGGTCAAGGATATTGTCAGAATGCTGTAGACCAGAGCAGTGGTACAAGCATGGCTTTATGGTGTCCCAAAACTACACAGAAAGAGAGTTCCACTATGTCCGAAAGTGAATGCTATGAACTCGCCAATGAGCAGCATAGCCAAACACCTGGCACAGCTACTACAACCAATAGTGCCTCACTGTCCACACCCATCAAGAACTCGACAGAGTTTGTCAAATTGATTCAAGATACACTTCTGGGCAAAGGCGATTTCTAGTTAGCTTCGATGTCACATCTCTCTTCACTCAGGTACTGCTAGAAGATTCAGTAGTACTACTAGAGGGTTGCTCAGATAATGACTTTGTGAAACTGTTCTGATATGCACTCACCACCTCCTACTTTCAGTGCGGTGAGATGTTAAATTAATGGATAGGTGAAGTCAATAATAGGTGAAGTCAATATGGAATACCTTCTAGTGGCATGAACTACTAATCTGTAATGGAACAATTTGAGGAAACAGTGTTCAAAACCATATAAATAAACTAAAACCAAAGGCGTTCTACAGATCTATGGACGACACATTCGTGGTTTGGTCACACTGTGAAGAAAACAAGCAGTAATTCCTGTGTCATCTGAATAGTACAACGAAAAACATCACATTCACCATGGAAGTGAAAGAAAATGGATACCTATGGTTCCTGGACATTCTGATAAAGAAGAATTCTGATAAGACGATGGGACATTCTGTCTACAGGAAGAAGACACACAGGAACCTGTCCCTACAGCAATAGTAGCCACCATACAGTGCAATACAAATCTGCATGCACTACCCTCATACACAAGAGAGTGAGGCATATGTGATAAGAAAGTCCTGCCTTCCAAGTTACAGCATTTGTGTAAAACATTTTGCAAGAACAGCTACTTGACGACACAAATAAGATGCACTTTTCAGCCAAATAAGAAGAAAAAGAAGACAATCAAGATAAAGAAATAAGTATATGTCATTCCTTGTGTATGCATGGCCATGCACAGCCAAGATTGCAATAATAATGGAGAAAGACAACATTTAAACCATTTTCTGCTGAACGATTAAATTCAAGAGTATGCTTGGGTCAGTCAAAGACCAACTAACACTATGGGCACCAGGTGTCTACAGCAGCAGTTGCGAATGTGACATGCAGTACATCAGCAGGCTGCAATCCATTCAACAAAGGACATGTGTTTGCTTGTAAATACACAACGGTGCTGCGCCATGCGAATTAGTTCTGGCATTTGGTAGGTCAAAGAGGCATTGATAATATGAGTACATGTCGATCACATCAGCTGGGACAGCTGTTTCCAGCTGAGATCTGTATGGGATGTGATGTTATCAAAAATACTTCAAGAATGCTGTGATGTGATAGTGGACAAGGCAGGAGACAGAACAGGCTGTCAGAACCAGGACCCAACGCCTGGATCCCCCTCCACCCTGCCAGAGCCACCCATCACCGACCAAAAATACATTGTGAACACTCTGATGGGATGTTGGCAGAGGTGGCGGACAGAATACCCTGGCAGCACCAGTTCTCAGCGTCTGGATCATCCTCAACCCTGCCTGTGGGTCCCTCCCAAACTAGCCACATCTTTTTCAGAGGCATGCCATTAGGTCATCCATTGTGCCCTAGACAAAAAGTCGTGACGTCCAGTGGCTATAAAGGAATGAGCTGGAAACGATCTCAACATTTCACCTGCAGGTGATGAGTAGTAAATTCGTCGAAACGTTGTGGCAACATAATGCCATGATAATCTTAGAAGCTATCATCAATGAAATTCTTTGAGAAGGCCTGCATTCCCATATGGCTGGTTGTTAAGCCAAAGTGCAATTATTAAATGAGGTGGTAGATGTCTCTGCAGTCTTTATAGTCACTAATAGTATTGTGACCCTTCATTACAGTAATATTCAGTATGGTTTTTGTAGCTAGGTGTGAGAACATTTGCAAGAGTTTCACAAAATTTGAAACTTATCGTTGCCATCAGAGCATCATGTGTTGCAAATGTTTCTGTGGTATATTCGAGGTGAAGTATCATGATTTGTCGATGCATGAGTAGGACAACTGCTATCAGGGAATTGAATTGTGTCAAGTTTACAGATAAATTTAAATAAGAAAAAGACTCCAGAATATTACCAGTAACATAAGCTTATCATGGAAGATCCAAGTCAAATATGAAACTAATTTCAGGTTTATAAGGTCGCCTGGTGTAAGTACCATTACATAGGGTGGTGTATACTAAGGAGACAGATTGCAAAATACTAACGTGTTCCATCTTAAAACATATATGAACACGTTGTGGTTATTGCTGTTTATGGAGTGTATACAAAGAATGATAGTACAGATCATTGTGTCTTCACTTGACTCAAGGGAGAGTGTCATGAAAATACTGAAAAACTTGAAGTGACATATCTCTGAAAACATATGCCAATTACCAGACAAATGCATTCATTCCAAGGTTCAACAACCAGTATTACGTGAAGAATCTAGGAGTACATCACAGCCCCTTATATCACTCCCAAAAGAATCGTGATGAGAAAATTAAACTAATTACAACATACACATAGGCATTTAAGCGACCATTTTTCCTCTACTTTACACACAACGAGTACAGTTATAGTTTCAAATCGTTGTAGAAAGAGAACCACTGCTCACTATGATGTCGCATTTGAACAGAATATTATTGATGCACGGGAAATGTCATCGAACAAAACGAAAATTTCGTCAATAGATGGCACTGTACGGGTCAGAAAATGCACACCAACAGAAATGCAGCAAGAGACATTAGGCACATGGCTGTTTCTCAGTTGGTATCTGAGATGCCAAACATTATTGTCTCCATGAAGGATCGTGCACTGCTGTTACGGCTCTTTTACAAGAACGGTTCTGAACACTCAAGGGCATGAGAAAAGGCATTGGTCCAATGTCCACTAAGAGTCTGGAGAAGATGATTACATAATTCGAAAAGACAGGTTCTTTTGAAGTGCACTATGGCAGAGTTGATCCAAGGTCTGTCAAAGAAATGGACACAGCATTGGAGGAGGTGTCAAGCCTTGGTGTGCAAACATGCATTATATGTGTAACTGCCTGAACACTGGACATGCCCACGAGCACAGTGCATAAAATCCTATATGCTATTCATATAAAACCATCCATGTTCAGAGTTGCTTCCTATTGATCTGCCAGCAACACAGACATTTGCTCTGGAATTTCTTGTTCACATGGAAGTGGACAATGAATGGCCACGGAAAATTCTGTGGACAAATGAAGCCCATTTACATCAGGACATGTTAATACACAGAATTGCAGAATATGGGCAAAGGAAAATCCGCATGCACGTCAACTGGTAACACTTCATTTGGTAAAGATGACTGTGTGGTGCAGGTTGATGGCATTACTTATTGTAGGGTCATATTTTTCGAGGAGACTCCAGTAGGTCCTGTTACCTGTACTGTCACTGGCAAGTGCTATGAGTTCGTCTGTGCACCAACGTCATTCCAACTCTTAAACAGTGTGGATGTGTAGGTAGGATCATTCTTATGCAAAATGGCACTCATCCGCACATTGTGAAAACAGTGAAGTTGCTACTGCAGAGAGATTTCGAAAATGCTAGAATTATCAGCTGTCGTTTCCCTATTGCCTTTCTGTACAGATAACCTGATTTTAATCTGTGTGACTTCTGGCTGTGGGGTTATTTGAATGATGTTGTGTTCGCTGCTCCAGAAACGAATTTAGCTGAATTAAAAGCATGCCATGTGCAACACATTCTGAACTTGAGCCCTGAGACACTATGATCTGTTGTGTAAGATTCTGCTTCTCAATTTCAACTTGTGGCACAAAACAGAGAACAGTGTGTTGAACATGTCTTGCTCCAGTCTCACAACAATTAAGATACTTGTACAATTCAGGTGTGAGTGGAGTCTATTGCATCTTCTGCATTGCATCTGGCTTCTGCAATTTTTCCCTGTATGCCCAATTCAGAGACAATTAAAACAATGAAAATACAGAGATACTTCACTTACTGTACCAAATAAATATAAGTATTGTGGAAGGGTTAGAGAATAAAAAGTTAAAACGCATGTTTGTAGTTTTGTTATATTTTCGCTGTTCTCTCTGAAAATCTTTTTCTCATTCTTTTTACATTAATAACGTGTGCAGGTGAGGATATTCCTTTTAAGATTTCTTCTTCTGAAAAGTCTACAATTATGTATTATTCATTATCTGTATATCACATGTGACATAATGTATGGAATCATAGTTTTAGATCTCCAGGATGGAAATTTAATTAATGAGGTTGCTGTATCTGGATCACTATTTCGCGATCTGTTTGCAGAATTTGGGTATGTGATCTTTCTTTTCTGGAAAAGTTGAATGAATTATTTTACCTAAGGCCAAAGGATGAAGTTGGCTGTAAACTTATGACACACTTTCATTATAGGCTGAATTAGGTCCAATAGCGTTTTTTCTATTTAACTGAGACTTTTTATTAAGTCTACTTTCTGCCACTAACTTGGGCATGGTTAAAATTATTATAGGAGGTCATACCTGAGCTGTGAGTAGGCACTGGGCCAATATGCTTATCTGACATCATATTTTCAGTAGCTCCTTGTCGTTTCCCAGATTGTACAATCTCTTGAGCGTCCATGTTAAGATCTTCTTCACACAAAGTTCAGACAACATTGACAACAGTCTCCAACATATTAAGATTTTCGGACAAATCACATAGCCCACGCTCTTCATAGTCTCTGCTAGACACAGCTGAATACCAACTAAGATTTTTCAAAGATCAAAATATAAGTTATTGTCTACTTGATGATTTCAAAATATGACATGTATCTGGAGAGGATTGGTTAATAAATCAAAAAGATGTCGTGAATGCTTTGAAGTAAAAGTGGCAGAGGTAGCAGGCAGAATAAACAGGACTCAATGGTCGGACCCTCTCCACACTACTGCCCCACTTCACCTCTCCATCACCGGTCGTGGCGTCTCTTCCAGTGGCAAGTGACTAGCCCACCCTTTGGACTCTTGGTAAAGAAATCTGCAGTCCTTGCCTATAAAATGAACGAAATGTGCATGATCCCACACTACACACGATGGAGGACTATAACACAATCAAGACTCTTTTCACTGACAAACACATACCTCACTAGACGTTCCCCACAACAAAAACAAGAAACCAAAACATAGTCATCAGGGACCTCCAGAAACGGCTATCCCCCCAGGCAATTAAAACGGACCTGACTTCGCAGGGATTTGTAGTTAAAATGGTCAAATAGATGAGTAAACCCAGGGTAGAGAGCAAGTGGCCATTATTTCAGGTCACATTCCCATACATCAGCTGAAACAAAAGGGAGATTAAGGTGGTTCTGGCCATGCGGTCACCACCGAGCCACTGAGCCACAAAAACAAGGCAGTGCAGTGCTTCAGGTGTCAGGGACTAAACTGCATACTGCAAGATGGCTGTATGACATAGGAAGAGCACTGAGCCCCACGACACTCCTACCCATGGACCCCAAATTAGGTGCACGCTGTGTGGCAAAAACCACACAGTGGGTTACTAAGGTTTTGAGGTCCACTTACAATATGCACAGCAGGCAAAGGGTGCAAAGGCTGTCCCCCCCCCTCCCCCCTCCCCACGCATAGAAACACGACACCACCATCCCCTCTAGACACACACTAAGGTTTTGAGGTCCACTTACAATATGCACAGCAGGCAAAGGGTGCAAAGGCTGTCCCCCCCCTCCCCCCTCCCCACGCATAGAAACACGACATCACCATCCCCTCTAGACACACACAAAGTAACAAAACAGGACAACACACACAGACAAAACTTGGGTAAAAACAAGACCTGACACACCAAGGGCAACATATGCTAAAGTAGTTTCTCCACCAAGAAACCATGAAAGCGTAGCACAGTCACCACAACACCAGACACATATGCAAGAACAACATTGCAGAAGGCACAACAACAATGACCAGGTCCACCAAAACAGAGAAAGCTCTAGTAAATCCCAAACGCAAAATGCAACAGGGCATGCAAGCCTCTCCTCAGCAGCTACCAGAGCCCCCCCCCCCCCCCTCAGATCAGCTGTTGGTCATTATGGTCCAGACCATGAACCTCATCGTGGAGATGATGAAGTAATTCATGGAGGCCCAGAGACAGAACACGCAGATCCTCATTGCCCTTCAGGCAGCAATCCAGCAGTCACTTCCCTCTGCGCCTTCATCAGTAGCGGCAATACCCTATCATGGATAGACGACCAAATACCCAAGGCCTGACAATGTGCTCTTTAACGCAGATGGCTTTGTTAATCGAGTGGTCGAAATCAGAGAATTCATGAAGGAGTTCTCAGTTGACATACGCAAGATGGTGGAAACCCAGCTCAAGCTGGGAATCAAAGTGACAGTTCCCAATTACAATAGTTACCATGTTGATAGGCCAACCCAAGGTGGAGGAGTGGCAATATACATAAAAAGAGGGATCCTCCACCATCAGATACACTTAACAGCTAACAATAAAATCTAAGCAGTGGCAGTAGAAATAACCACTGCCGCCAGACCTCTAACAGTTGTTGCAATCTACTGACCCCAAATGAAGAAATAGACAAGGGAGATATAGCAGCGGTAGGGTAAATCGAAGGCAAACTCCTAATTGGAGGCGACTTCAATGCCAAGAACCCAGATTGGAACTCTAGAGTAACCTCCAGAGCAGGCGCCAAATTGCAACTCTCTAGGAGGATCTTGGGGTTCATGGGTGCAAAGATGGTCAACAGAATGTCTTCCGATCATAATCATGTCATATTCCAGGTTTATGTGGGAGATTGGGTAGCACTCCCACGGTACCAGATGTCATACAAACGCACAGACTGAGAGCGATACCTCGGATATCGCCAGCGCTCTGCCACCTACTGCAAGCGCTATGAGACTTGACAGGTACCATCTTGCAGCCAGCGGAACATGCCACCCCTCTCAGACGGACAGGGCGCCCCTGAAAATACAACTCCCGGGACATTTGTTAGCTCAAATTCGGCACAACAACATATTATCAAAGGACTAGGAGATAATTAGAGATCAGGCCACCAGGAGGCTGCTAAATCGTCTACAGAGAGAGCTGAAGGCACCACTCAATAGCACAGAAACCAGCAGTGGCAAAACAGCCTCTCGACTCTCAAAATAGATGATCACACACCTGGCAAGACACGAGACAATATACCAGAAGATGCGCTAGGAAGCCACCCCTGCACAGCGAGTGGGGTATGTTCTACAGCCATGCTGAAAAGGCCAACGCCCTCGCCAATGCTTTCGAGAAGCAGTTCAGGCGGCAGAGCCCCAAGATGAAGAGCAGGATAATGTAGTTCATCATCAACTGGCTGTCTTCCTCAATGCCGAGGAAGACCCAGAAGACGAACTCTTACTTTTCGCTCCCAGATGTGGCAAAAGTAATTAGGTCTCTTTTGACAAAAAAGGCGCCAAGACATGACAGTGTAGCCAATCAGTTAGTTAAAAACCTCCCGCCCTCGGCGATCACACACCTCGCGAAAGTCTTCTACAAAATTACTTCCCGTGAGCTCTCAGCTTGCTGGAAACACGTGGAAGTGGTCACGATACACAAACCAGGGAAACACCCTTTATTCCTGCAGCATTACTGGCCGATTAGCCTCCTGCCAACTCTCAGCAAGATCTATGAGCGCCTTCTGCTAATAACCATACAAGAGCTTACAGCCAGAGAGCAACTTCTACCACATTCCGGCAGAACCACTCCACCCCACAACAGATCACAAGAGTGGTTGTAGCCCTCTGTGCCTGCTTCAAATACGCCTTTTCTTGGAGATGGCTGTTCCTACTTTGACAGAGAAAGTTCAAGTTGTGTGATAGCTTTTTATATACAAGTTATGCATACAAGGATTCCCCAGGAGCATAGGTACGTTTATAAAAAGCTATCACAGGAATTGAACTTTCTCTGTCAAAGTAGAAACAGCCACCTCCAACAAAAGGCGTATTTGTGCTGGCGTGTCGTGCAGATCGGTTCTGAGACGCGTATTGTACAGTTTGTACACTGTAGACACCCCCAAAGCCCCCCTGGTGCATACCCACAATATGCTGACGACACAGCCTTCTACACACATAATACGAACAAGAACCTGGTCATTCGTAGACTACACAGGGTTTTAGACTCGGGCCTGCTGCTTGCATATCACTATCAATTCTGAGAATACACAGGCTATGCTGATCAATCGGAGACTTGGAAAACATGCATGGACCCCCTTAACGCCCTCCCCCTTCCAGCTCCTCCTGCACGATACCCAACTCACTTGGTGCAGAACCACTAAGTACATTGGCGTGACCTTGGTCTCTCGTCTTACGTGGAAGCCCCACATAGACGAGGTTCGCATGCAGGTCCGTGCCAGAATGTCCATCCTCTATCATATCCTGAACTCAACCAGCCCCCTTTCCTGGTCTATAGGGGTAAGGCTGGTATTTGTCAAAGATATTTGATGGTGTAATAGGGAACTTTGTCAAATGTCGTCCAATATTTGATCAAATCTAGGGCCTCGCTGTAGATTTGATCAAAGAAGTCGTTTGTCTTCTTTTCACCGCAATGTGACATGTTACCACATGGAGCGCTAGCATCGCTGCATTCTGTCATCTGTAGTGTTTTTATAAACATTGCTGGTAAATACAATTGGTGTTTGCTGACAACTACAAAATTAATAGAGATGTATAAAGCTGATGAGGCGCTTTACAACGTGAGGCACGCTGAATACAAAAATAGATTACGAAGATTAGAGACCTGACCTAACCTAACCTAACCCAACCCTCTCCTGTAGCAAGGAATCGGAGTGTTATAGTGAGCCTGCCTTCTGCAGATGTAGCAGTTCGTAAGTGAATATTGTGCTTTGTGATATGAGGATACACTTCATTGAGCACATACTGAAATGTATGCTCATCCATTCTTAAGTAATTGATGTATGACTTGACGTCCTCCACTATAAGCTCACGTAACAAGTTTTGTTGAATGCTTTTATCGTGTCGTCGTAAAACCCACAGCTTCATGCAAGTATGTTTCCTTTTTTTCCCCTGCTTCTCTTCCACATGTGCACACAGTGCAATTGTGGTACATGCAACTGCTGCGATTAATAAGTTGTTGTTGTCAGCCATCTCGAACTTTGACGAAAAATATGATGACAGTGTAATACCCCTTCTAGTGCTACGTCAAAGATCATTGTCAAATATATTTGACGGAATATTTGATCACAGCTTTGATCAAATCTTTGACAAAGAAATTTGTTAGTGTAATACTGGTCTTAAGGTGTACCAGTCACTTATAAGGCCAATTATGGAATATATGTGCCCTGCTTGGGGATACGCGGACAAGCAATGTCTGGACAGACGATCTGCACACCACTGCTGAAGTTCCCTTCCTTAAAGAGCGTTTTCCAAGATCTGGCAAGGGCTTTCTAGGAGAACTCTTCCAGATCTGGAAATGACCTCATCCACTACCTAGGACGTATGACATGTCCCCCAACAAGCACAAATGCACGATGACTATCTTCGATGGCTTTTTTAGGTTAGAGGACCCATCCTTTGGGAGAAAACACGATTTGCCTGATAAATCAGTCACAGCGACCTCAGAGAATCTAGGTCCTCACAGATCAGAAATAGAAAAGTTAATATGATTTTGGTAAACTACAGGAGCATCCAAGGAAAGGTCCCAGAATTAGTATCGTTTATTGAAGGCAATAAAGCACAGATAGTATTGGGAACAGAAAGCTGGTTGAAGCCAGACGTCAGTGACAACGAAATCCTGTGCTCAGACTGGAATATTTATCGTAAGGATAGATTAGTCGCCAATGGTGGCGGCGTGTTTATTGCAGTAAAAAATTCGATAAAATCTAGTGAGGTTGTCACGGATTCCGAATGTGAATTAAACTGGGTGAAACTGAGTATCAAAGAACGGTCAAAAATGGTGGTCGGATACTTTTATAGACCACCTGGGTCAGGATCTGCAGTTGTAGAGCGCTTCAGACTGAGCTGTAGAACATCGTTAGCAATGCCGTTATAATAGGAGGTGACTTCTACTTGCCAGGTATAGATTGGGATTGTTATACCATCAAAACTGGTGCCAGAGACAGGGAATCGTGTGGCATTATTCTGGATGTTTTGTCCAAAACTTACCTTGAGCAGATAGGTAGAGAATCAACTCGTGAGGGTAACGGTTTAGACCTCCTGGCAACAAACAGACCTGAACTTATAGAATTAGTTAACGTAGAGGAAGTTGTCAGTGATATTAAGGCTGTGACAGCATCTATGACGACGGGTCCTACAAGGAATGTTAAGAAATGCAGGAAGATATATTTGCTCAGCAAGGCTGATGAGATATAAATTTCAGAATATCTCAGCAGTCAGCATCAAATATTCTGTGGTTAAGACGAAGTAGTGGAGAACAAACGGAAAAAATTCAAAGGCAAGTGTATACCGAGTAAGGTTTTAAGGGATGGGAAAGATACACCATGGTTTAATAGCAGTGTTAGAAAAGCGCTACGTAATCAAAGAGCACTTCATCTCAGATTCAAGAGAAGTAAAAACCTAGCTGACAAATAAAAGCGGAACGAAGCGAAAATGAGCGTAAGGAGAGCAATGAGAGAAGCGTTCAATAATTTTGAAAGTAAGACGTTGTCAACCGACCTGAGTAAAAACCCCAAGAGATTTTGGTCGTATGTAAAATCAGTAAGTGGGTCAAAATCATCTATTTATTCTCTCAGCGACCCCACCGGCACAGAAACGGAAGATAACAGAGAGGAGGCCGAAATACTGAATTCGGTCTTCCGAAGTTGCTTCACCGCGGAAGGTTATAACACTGTCCGTCCTTTCATAGAAATGGCAGATACTGAGATAACCGATCGCGGAATTGAAAAGCAGCTACAATCGCTTAGTAGTGGAAAGGCTTCAGGACCAGATGAGATACCTATAAGATTCTATAAAGATTATGCGAAAGAACTTGCTCCTCTTCTAGCAGTAATTTATCGTAGAGCGCTTGAGCAACGAAAGGTACCTAAGGCATGGAAAAAAGCGCAGGTCATTCTCGTTTTTAAGAAAGGCCGTAAGACAGATCCACACAATTATAAAATGGTTCAAATGGCTCTGAGCACTATGGGACTTAACATCTATGGTCATCAGTCCCCTAGAACTTAGAACTACTTAAACCTAACTAACCTAAGGACATCACACAACACCCAGCCATCACGAGGCAGAGAAAATCCCTGACCCCGCCGGGAATCGAACCCGGGAACCCGGGCGTGGGAAGCGAGAACGCTACCGCACGACCACGAGATGCGGGCACACAATTATAGACCTATATCGTTGACATCAATCTGTTGTAGAATTATGGAACATGTTTTATGCTAAATAATTATGGCGTTCTTGGAAAATGAACAGCTCCTCCATAAAAATTAACAAGGGTTCCGCAAACAGAGATCCTGCGATACCCAGCTCGCTCTGTTCCTCCAAGAAATCTACAGCGCAGTGGACAACGGCGCTCAGGTTGATGCCGAGTTCCTTGAATTCAGTGAGTCATTTGACATCGTCCCGCATTGTCGTTTAATGACAAAAATACGAGCTTACGGAGTGGCCTGCGATTGGATTCAAGACTTCCTTGCAGATAGAACTCAACACGTCTCTCTTAACGGAACTAAATCGACAGATGTAAAGGTAATATCCGGAGTACCAGAGGGAAGTGTGATAGGACCGTTGCTGTTCACACTATATATGTAAATGATGTAGTAGAAAGCGTGTGATGCTCTTTAACGCCATTCGCAGATGATGCAATTGTTTATACCAAAGCAGCAACGGCAGAAGATACTAAGAATTTGCAGAACGATCTGCAGAGAATTGATGAATGATGCATACTCTGGCACCTGACCCAGAACGTAAATAGATGTAACAAAATGTGCATACATAGGAAAAGAAATGCACTACTGTACAGCTACACTATCGATGAGAAACAGCTGGAGACAGCGTCTGCCGTAAAATATCTAGGCGTAACTATCCAGAGCGACCTTAAGTGGAATGACCATATAAAACAGATAGGTTATAAGGCGTTTGTTCGCCCAATTCTTGAGTATTGTTCATCTATATGGAATCCCTATCAGGTAGGGCTGAAAGAGGAGATAGAGAAGATCCAACGAAGAGTGGCGCGTTCTGTCATGGGATCGTTTAGCTGGCGAGAGAGCGTTACGGAGATGCTGAACAAATTCCACTGACAGACGTTACAAGAGAGATGTGCATCACGGAGAGATTTACTATTGAAATTTCAGGGCAGCACTTTTCAAGAGAAGTTAACAACATATTACTTCCTCCACGTACATATCTCGTATTGACCACGAGGAGGAAGTTCGAGAAATTAGAGCCAATACAGAGGCTTACTGACAATCATTCTTCCCACGCTCTATTCGCGAGTGGAACGTGGTTGGAGGGATCAGATCGTGGTACCGAAGGTACCCTCCAGCGCACACCATTAGGTGGCTTGCGGAGTGTGATGTAGATGTAGATGTAAGTCGAAGGGGAAAATACGAATCTCCAATTCCTATTTCCGTTCCTTCAACCCTGACACGTCCGCCACGATAGCTGAGTGGCGCCAGCACGGTAGCTCAGCATGTTCAGTTAGAGGGTTAGCTGCTCTCTGTAATAAAATAATAAAGAAGAACCCTGAGATAATGGACCAATGATGAATGTGAATAAGCGTCACGGGACGTCCGCCCCGAACCAATAGAGCGAACAATACGGAACAAAACGAGATGAAAAAAAGTGGCCACCATGACGGAATGTCATGTTTAGGTGCCCAGCTTCGATTCCTGACTGGGTTTGAGAGTTTCTCCGCTCGGGGACTGAATGTTGTATTGTCTTAGTCATTATCGCCTCATCCTCATCGACGCGCAAGTCGCCGCGCCGCAATGGCATCACTCAAGAAGACTTGCACCAGGCGAAGGTCTACCCGACGGGAGGCGCTAGCCACAAGACATTTCATTTCACCCCTGACACAAACAGAACAATCATCACAGTACATAGACTTCTTAAAAACATAGAAAAAAATCACACACACAAGTGGAGGAAAAACCAAAAGGGGAAAGTACTAGATGAGAGAGAGAGAGAGAGAGAGAGAGAGAGAGAGAAGAGAGAGACTGAGCATGATCCCAATTCTTAGCCTGAAGATGACCAGTAGGAAAATCATCAAAATTTTCTGGCAGTTCGACACCCAGACTCCGCCTATAACCCGAGGAGACTTCAAAAACAAACAACACTAGCTAGACCACTGGTTAATCTACGTTTAAAGAAAAAATTCAGTTTCCTGCATTTATATGTTTTTCTGTGCTATGGAGTAAATACCTGAGTAGAAATATAATTCATTTAGTTTGAAATACCGATATACTGTCAAAAATGTTGCGAGATTGGATGACAAGTTTCTGTAGGCTGATAGTCTGGAACTGCTACGTATACAGGGTGAGTCACCTAACGTTACCGCTGGATATATTTCGTAAACCACATCAAATACTGAGGAACCGATTCCACAGACCGAACGTGAGGAGAGGGGCTAGTGTAATTGTTTAATACAAACCATACAAAAATGCACGGAAGTATGTTTTTTAACACAAACCTACGTTTTTTTAAAAAATGGAACCACGTTAGTTTTGTTAGCACATCTGAACACATAAACAAATACGTAATCAGTGCCGTTTATTGCATTGTAAAATGTTAATTACATCCGGAGATATTGTAACCTAAAGTTGACGCTTGAAACCTCCGACGTTCAGTTGCGTGTTGTAACAAACACGGGCCACGGTCGGCAAGCAGCATCTGCAGGGACATGTTTACGATGACGACTGTGTTTACGAGTGTGGCTGTAGTGCACTGTTGTGGTTTGGTCTATCTGTCGCAGTGTCCGCATGTAGCGCTTGCTGCTATTGTTATTCTGCATTCGTCTCCGCACGCAGACCAACTGTAGTACGCCGTGTTACCAGACGTCTGTGATAGTGTAGTGTTGTAGGAACTGTGACCATGGTGTATTCGAACTCTGAAAAGGCGGAGATGATACTCATGTATGGCGAGTGTCGACGAAGTGCAGCTGAAGCCTGCAGGGTGTATGCAGAACGGTACCCGGACAGAGAGTATCCAACGTGCCGCACATTGCAAAACATCTACCGCCAACTGTATGCAACAGGTATGGTCGTAGCACGCAAACGGGTCCGTAACAGGCCCGTCACAGGAGAAGCGGGTGCAGTTGGTGTGTTAGCTGCTGTTGCCATGAACCCACACATGAGTACACGGGGCATTGCGAGAGCCGGTGGACTGAGTCAAAGTAGTGTCATGCGCATACTGCATCGTCACCGCTTTCACCCGTTTCATGTGTCGCTACATCAGCAATTACATGGTGATGACTTCAATCATCGAGTGCAATTCTGTCAATGGGCATTAACAGAGAAGGCGTTTGCAGTTCTACCTGTTTACCGATGAATCGGGTTTCACAAACCACGGGGCAGTGAATCTACGGAACATGCATTACTGGTCCATGGACAATCCTCGCTGGCTCAGACAGGTAGAGCGACAGCGAACGTGGACTGTAAATGTATGGTGCGGAATCATTGGCGACCACCTCATTGGTCCTCACTTCATTGCAGGGGCCCAAACAGCTGCAACATACATCGCGTTTCTACAGAATGATCTGCCAACGTTGCTCGAAAATGTCCCACTGGAAACGCGTCGATGTATTTGGTATCAGCATGATGGTGCACCTGCACATTCCGCAATTAACACTAGGCTGACCCTTGACAGGATGTTCGACGGGCGTTTCATAGGACGTGGAGGACGCATAAATTGGTCAGCCCGTTCTCCTGATCTTACACCTCTGGACTTCTTCCTGTGGGGTACGTTAAAGGAGAATGTGTACCGTGATGTGCCTACAACCCCAGAGGATATGAAACAACGTATCGTGGCAGCCTGCGGCGACATTACACCAGATGTACTGCGGCGTGTACGACATTCATTACGTCATAGATTGCCAGAGATTGCAATTGTGTGCAGCAAATGATGGCCACCACATTGAACATCTATTGGCCTGACATGTCGGTACACACTCTATTCCACTCCGTAATTGAAAACAGAAACCACCTGTGTACGTGTACCTCACCCCTCATGGTAATGTACATGTGCGTCAGTGAAAAAGACCAATAAAAAGGTGTTAGCATGTGGACGTAATGTGCTGTTCCAGTCTCTTCTGTACCTAAGGTCCATCACCGTTCCCTTTGGATCCCTACGTAATTCGGTGCTCTCCGATACACACGATCGAACAGCGGAGGAGTGGTACTCAAGCGTCAACTTTAGGTTACAATATCTCCGGATGTAATTAACATTTTACAATGCAACAAACGGCACTGATTACGTATTTGTTTATATGTTCAGATGGGCTAACAAAACTAACGGGGTTCCATTTAAAAAAACGTTGGTTTGTGTTAAAAAACATACTTCCGTGCATTTTTTTTTTTTTGGTTTATATTAACCAATTACACTAGCCCCTCTCCTCATGTTCGGTCTGTGAAATCGATTCGTCAGTATTTGATGTGGTTTACGAAATACATCCAGCGGTAATGTTAGTTGACTTACTCTGTGTATTCGTTTGGTCTTTTCGACAGCAACTGTGAACTTTTTGCATTAATTTTCCATTTTCATGAAGTTATCTCAGTTGAATCATTGGTTTCAGGGATGAATAAACGTGAAATTATTAGAACAATGGACTCTATTTTGTGAGGTTTAGATGATTCCATTTTTTAAAGTCGGAAGATCTGTAGACTCAGGGTAATGGACACCCTGGAACATAAATGTTTGATTTATAGCTTTAAGTTACGTTATCACCTGTATCTTAACTTCGTCTGCCACACTGTGATGTTTTTTCTATTACCCCACTAACATATCATAGTTCGGGCGAAGAGAAGATATACGGTATCTTTCTTTCTGCCTTCACTCCAATTAAACCGACTGATTTCTCCGTGTATAGCGGCAGAGATGCCCACTTCTGGGCATCATATAATAATCATCAGCGTTGTTTTTTGTATAACCAGACACTCGCGAATATTTTGCATAGATAAACACTCGCGAATATCATGTCTCCCACAATAATTCGATATCGAAACAGTAAACGTATTAACTGTCGTGCTTGCATTAATACGAATTTCAAATATTTTGATTCTGAAACTAAATTACAGGAACAACTTGTAAACATCAACTTGTAGCCCATATTAAGAAAAGCGGTTAAAACCTCTCCTTTAGTCAATGAGAACAACTGTCACTCATACTTGTTGCGCACATATGCTTCCTTTATTTCAATAGCTATATTTAAAAATTGGCGGGGAATGCTTTTTTATGTAAGTAGCCTTTGATACAGAGATACATGTGCTTTGGATAGTAATAAACAGACTTTTCTAAAGGAAGGTAAACAATGTACGATTGAACAACATTGGTCCAATTACTCGCCAGCGAAATTCAGCTGATGTGGGTGCTTCTTTTCGAAGCTTGCGCAAATGGCGTTTCCTTTCCTTTAGAGAGCGTGGCAATTAGATTGAAGTGTATGTAGGGATGGATAAATGTGGGATAGTGTATTTCACCCCTTTGAAAAAGAAACTGAGTTGCGCTCTGTGTTACTTACCGTTACTTATTGATGCTTTAATACGAACTTAACAGTTGAGATTTGATTCTACTTCTGCACATGTAAACAAAACTCGCATCATGGAGTCAATGTGTAGCATTGCGCGCGCGTAGAGTGAAAACGCGTTTTTATCTGGTTGAAGTATTGAACTGTTGTGTGACTATCGGCTCTTATCGTGTTGAGTTAAAGTGACATTAGTTGGTGCAAGTAATGCTTACTTTCAGTACCTCAACGGACGAAGAAAATTTAGTCTTAATGCCTTAAGAAATTGCTGAGGTAAGTACTGTAGTTTAACGTAACTAATACGATAAGTTATTTGTAAACATCATCTCATATAATGCCGTAAATTCGGTTATATATTGACTGTTTGTCTGAATAAATAGCAGAAATTACACACCATGTTCGTTTTACGTTGGCTTCTATAGTTAGGTAAATGATTCAGGACTGGGTATTTGTAGAACAGCACATGAAGAATTCTTTGACAGAAAGCTATGAGATACTGGGTTATCGAGCTGTCGCGATCAGCATACGATTTGTTTGCTAGTCATTTTAGATACATAGTAAATCTTGTTTCAACATTTCGAGGAATTACGTTTTTTCACCATTTAGAACTAGTTTGAAGTTTGTAAGAACATACAGCCCCTTGCATACATTTAAAAAGTACAGTACATTATCAGGCATAATTTTTCCACCCCTGAACAGTAAAAAGCATAAATATAGATTCTACGGGTGGGGACTGCATACTGCCATTTCTGTTTTAAATGCATTGTCACAGAGTGTTTTCTTCATCTCTATCCTACATCTTTATATGATTCTCTTGTGCAGAAGTGCTTTATTTCTTCAGCTCTGTCATGGTTTTCACACATGTCTGTACCAAATTACTTCTTGTTTCTCATGAACTTAGTTCCATTACATTTTTTCTACTGAAAAATGTTTACTAAGGAAGGTGGCACAATGATTAATACAATTGTATTTGGGAGAAGCGGAGTTCGGGTATCTGTCCCATCAACCTTGATTTGGTATAGGTGCTGTTTTCCTTAAACCCTGTGAAGGTGATTACATTTCTAAGAGGTGCTGTTAGAAGCAGGTCTCCTTGGTAAGATCTAAAAAATTTAATGAATAGAGGAAAGAATTTTGATAATTCTGCAATAGTTCTGTCGAAAGAATGTGGGTGATCTCCTTCCTGATAATTGTTGACCGGTTTGAGTGCTTCATCTTTAAAGATGTCTTATCGGAGGGAGGTTACTCTAGGTTCATCTTCTTTCCTTCCTTTAAACTTTTATCACAGACATTGATCAGTCTCATTTCTGTTCTCTCCCCTTGATTTTTCTGGCCTTATTGTGTCTCTCTATTTATGCTGGGTTACATTGAATTGTTAGTGCTTCAAAGTGTTTTGCCAGATATTCTGTATTACACATAAAATTTACTGCTGTTGGTGTTCTGCAACTTTCTTTTATTAATAGAAATTTTAAGACCTGTATTTTTTGTTACTCTTGTTATCTCCCATGTCTGCTGCATTACCTCTAGTTTTGTATAATGATGTTTGATATTATTTGATATTCGACAGATTACTGTTAGCAGGCCTACTTAGCAATAGGCAAGTATTTTACAGTGAATTGTGGCATAGTATCAGAACTCACAATGACAGCAGCCCTGCAGCTAGGCGGACGCGTGTTAACGAAGCTCTCATTAAGTTAAGCGATTAATATTGAATTAAGAGCTAATTTAGTTAATATTACATTTTAGATTAGTGCATTTACCTCATATCTAATCTATCTATTGAAGGTTTCACTTTTGTAAATTCAATTAGTCCTACATCGAAAAGGAAGTAGCCTATTTCGTAAAGGCCGGCAGTCGTGAGTTTATTTACATATTTAGGCGTAAATTTTGTACGAGTGTAGATATTTGTTTTTGACTAGACTTAGCGCTTCAAAGTTAAATTAATTCGTGTCTCTCATCCAGAATTTGTGTGGTTAATTAAAAGTTTCGGAAGCAAGTTTATGTTTGTTTACATTAGTGTGTAATTACGTATTAGTACAGGTTATGAAACTGTTGTGGTGTTGAAGTTATTTTCTGCTTTTGTGTTACGTTTTACCATCATACCATGTGTGACAAGTGTGGTGGTTGCTGTAGAAATTTGAAAAAGGGGGTGTTCTGTATAGACTGTAGGCTGTGGTTTCATTGGGGCGAGTGCAGTGGAGAGGAAACAAGGGTAGATAATGAGTCTCTTCCATGGCAGTGTAAGTTATCTTGAAAGGACAGAAAAATCGTGGAACAGGAGGCAAAGATTTGTGCTCTTAAGGCTGAATTAGAAATTGCGAATTTAGAATTATGTAAGCTAAGGGAGGAAAATGTAGCAAGCAAAGGGCGAAAAAGGGAAACAATTGATAAAACTTCTGAAATTCAGTTAGCAAATCAGTTTGGCTTTGCTGTCTGAAGTAGTGGAGGAAGGGCCTCATTCAGATGTAGTTGAATGTAGGTTGAAGCAGAATACTAGCTTAAAGAAAAAGACAGGTCAGGATCAAAACAGAATAGGAAAAGAAAAATTGTACTTATAGGTAGCAGTCATGAGAGGGGTGTGGGCCAACAGCTTCAGGAGAAATTAGGGACAGAGTACCAGGTAACAAGTTTTGTGAAACCAAGTGCTAGCCTTAGCCAGGTGACAGAAAACTTAGGTCTGTTATGCAAGGACTTTGAGAAGGAAGATCAGGTAATTATAGTTGGGGGAGCAGGAAACATCCTGGCTATGAATTCAAGATATAGTATTAGGAGTGACTTGGATAAAATAGGAGCAGAGACTGGGCACACAAATGTGGGGTTTGTGGAGGTCTTTCAGCGCCATGATAAGCCCTGGGTAAACACTGCTGTACGTCGTGTTAACACTGAACTGAACGGGATGCTCCAGACACTGGCAAAGTCTCACATGAGTGGTGTTCCAGTTGATGCTATTGATAGGTGGGGTTACACTACACATGACCTGCACCTTAATAGGAAGGGGAAAGATAAGTTAGCTTCTCTATTAGCAGATACTGTAAGGGGGGCCACAGTAACACAAGGGGTGATCCCTGTGGTTATTGGGACCACGCAGACAGGTTTTTTAGGTTAAAGCCAAATTCCAGACAGACAACAACCAAGGAAAATAGGAGAAAAGAAACTTCATGCACAACAAATAGGGATAAAGCTAAGGGTGGTATCAACTTACTTCACCAAATTATCAGGGGGAAAAAAAAGTAGATGAGCAGATAATGTGTTTAGATGATCTCAAAAATAAGAATGAGATTGATATGCTTTGTCTGTCTAGCACCATGTAACTGTGGGGATGGAAAATGTCAGTATAAATGGGTATAATTTAGCATCTTCCACTTGTAGATCTAGTATGGATAAAGGAGCAGTTGCCATTTTCATAAAACAAGGGTATAAATACAGAACTGTTGAAGTAAGCAAATTTTGTGTCGATCAGCACTTTGAGGTTGGTGCATGTGAACTTCAGCTAGATAATGTTGTGTTGATATTAGCAACAGTGTACAGGTCTCCACTAGGAGATTGGGACCTATTTATGGAAAAGTTTGACTCCTATTATGCTGTCTGTCAGACAAAAAGAAGAAGTTATTAATCAGTGGTGATTTCAATGTTAACTTTCTAAGCACTTCTGATAGGAAAAGTGAACTGAAAGTGTTGTTAACGACATATAACTTACAATCAGCGATCAATTTCCCTACACGTATAGCTCAGGACAGTAGTACTCTAATAGATAATGTATTTGTACAGCAAGAGGATGCAGAACAAACACATGCTCTCCCTGTGGTAAATGGATTATCTGACCATGATGCACAACTGATTAACTTACAAAACCTAACAGGGTGTACACTTCAGAAACCATTAAGTAAAAGTGTGTGGGTGCTCAACCTGGTATCTATAGATCACTTCAGAGAAAGTTTAAGAAATGTAAACCGAGAAGATGTATACAATGAGCCAAATGCTAATGATAAATGCAGCATATTTCTTGATGAATTTATATCCCTTTTTGATCATTGTTTTCCAAAGAGAATTACTAAATGTTTCTGCGCTTTGCAGCATTAGTAATCTCACAATTTCTATTTCAATATACCTGACTGGAAACACTAGATTTATGCAACTGCATACAGCCAAAAGTGGTAGGAATTTCGGTTATGTAGGACACTTAACATAAACGACATACAAATGAGTTTCTCCATGCAGCATGTTTATAACCTTTTACATAGTATGTATTGTACCTTCATCAATTAGTGAAGTGAACAGTTGTCACCCTTGTTGTGCCGTAAACTCACTTTGAAGTTGATGAAGTTTTATTACTAGTTGTCTTCTAGTTTTCGGTCCAATATTTCATGGAATGTTCGATACAAGTTGACAGCTTTGGCTGGTGGTGTGATGTTAGTGGCTTCTG
Organism: Schistocerca nitens; assembly: GCF_023898315.1. NCBI lineage: Eukaryota > Metazoa > Arthropoda > Insecta > Orthoptera > Acrididae > Schistocerca > Schistocerca nitens. Next base: position 921,296,478 of record NC_064617.1, on the reverse strand, counting down.
TCACGTCACTTTTTTATGCATGTATATTCACAGTTTTGTTTTTAGTTGGTGAAGCAAATGAATATGAAAAGGGGGGGGGGGGGGACCTTGTTATGGTACCAGATTGATCTGTAGCTTAGCCTGAGGTACAAGTTAGATTGGAAGGTAATAGATTGGTTGAGAGTTGGTGAACCAATGAATGTGATACTTAAAACAAAACCGGTTGTGGTGACAGAGAGCTCTGTAGCTTTGACCAACATCTAGGTTACATTGATTGGATGGTGACAGTTGGGTTGTGAGTTGGTGGCATTTGCCGCATGTTTCCTATGACACTGTTCAAAGCTGACAACTTGTATGGAACATTCCTTTGTATCCTGTATGGCCTTCTCCAAACAGATTTGCGTGGTATTTAGACTGTTTCTGTGCGGCTGAGCACATTTGTGATTTTCCGTCCTGTGCACAACTCTGGTTCTTTAAGTATCCAGTATTTCAGATTTTTTTTTTCTGTTCACTGAAATATGTCAAAACATTACCGCTTAATCAGAGGAAATAAATGCTTTGTGTAAAATTACCTTCCAATTGAAAAAGGAAGAAAGGTCATTAGGCCTACAGATGGAGGACAAGCTCAGAATGTTGCAATGATAACAAACAAAATCGGTCATGCCCCTTCAAAGGAACCATCCTGGCATTTGCCCAAAATAGTTTAGGGTAACCACGGTAAACCTAACTCCGGATGGCCAGACGTGGATTTGAATAGTCACACTCCTGATGACTCTAGTGTTTCCAGTCAGGTATATTGAAATAGAAATTGAGAGATTACTAATGCTGCAAAGCACAAAAACATAGCGGAATACAAACACAGAAACATAATGGAATCCAAACTCCAGATTTGCTACAAAACGGAAAAATTGTCAGCTTCACAATGCTCGCATGTCTTCATTAATGAGCTCTATATGTCTAGAAAGTGATATTGAATATAAATATGATATGATAGTATATTACATAGTATAATAATTAGCTGGCCTGATAAGGTAAGGAATTAGGGGGTTCTGCGCAGAATCAGAGAGGAAAGGAATATGTGGAAATTGCTGACAAGGAGAAGGGCAAGATGATTGGACATCTGTTAAGACATCAGGGAGTGACTTTAGTGGTACTAGAGGGAGCTGTAGAAGGCAAAAACTGTAGAGGAAGACAGAGATTAGAATACATTCAGCATATAATTGAGGATGTAGGTTGCAAGTGCTGCTCTGAGATGAAGAGGCTGGCAAAGGAGAGAAATTCGTGGCGAGCTGCATCAAACCAGTCAGAAGGCTGATGAATAAAAAAAGTGTAAAATATACATATAAAAACAAAGATGATGTGACTTACCGAACGAAAGTGCTGGCAGGTCGATAGACACACAAACATACACACGTATTTCAAGCTTTCGCAACAAACGGTTGCTTCATCAGGAAAGAGGGAAGGAGAGGGAAAGACGAAAGGATGTGGGTTTTAAGGGAGAGGGTAAGGAGTCATTCCAATCCCGGGAGCGGAAAGACTTACGTTAGGGGGAAAGAAGTACAGGTATACACTCGCGCACGCGCGTTCGCGTGCACACACACACACACACACACACACACACACACACACACACACACACACACACATATCCATCCGCACTTAGACAGCCACAAGCAGACATTTGTAAAGGCAAAGAGTTTGGGCAGAGATGTCAGTCGAGGCAGAAGTACAGAGGCAAAGATGTTGTTGAAAGACAGGTGAGGTATAAGCGGCGGCAAATTGAAATTAGCGGAGATTGAGGCCTGGCGGATAACGAGAAGAGAGGATATACTGAAGGGCAAATTCCCATCTCCGGAGTTCTGACAGGTTGGTGTTAGTGGGAAGTATCCAGATAACCCGGATGGTGTAACACTGTGCCAAGATGTGCTGGCCGTGCACCAAGGCATGTTCAGCCACAGGGTGATCCTCATTACCAACAAACACTGTCTGCCTGTGTCCATTCATGCGAATGGACAGTTTGTTGCTGGTCATTCCCACATAGAAAGCTTCACAGTGTAGGCAGGTCAGTTGGTACATCACGTGGGTGCTTTCACATTTGGCTCTGCCTTTGATCGTGTACACCTTCTGGGTTACAGGACTGGAGTAGGTGGTGGTGGGAGGGTGCATGGGACAGGTTTTACACCGGGGGCGGTTACAAGGGTAGGAGCCAGAGGGTAGGGAAGGTGGTTTGGGGATTTCATAGGAATGAACTAAGAGGTTACGAAGGTTAGGTGGACGGCGGAAAGACACTCTTGGTGGAGTGGGGAGGATTTCATGAAGGATGGATCTCATTTCAGGGCAGGATTTGAGGAAGTCGTATCCCTGCTGGAGAGCCACATTTAGAGTCTGATCCAGTCCCGGAAAGTATACTGTCACAAGTGGGGCACTTTTGTGGTTCTTCTGTGGGAGGTTCTGGGTTTGAGGAGATGAGGAAGTGGCTCTGGTTATTTGCTTCTGTACCAGGTCGGGAGGGTAGTTGCGGGATGCGAAAGCTGTTTTCGGGTTGTTGGTGTAATGGTTCAGGGATTCCGGACTGGAGCAGGTTCGTTTGCCACGAAGACCTAGGCTGTAGGGAAGGGACCGTTTGATGTGGAATGGGTGGCAGCTGTCATAATGGAGGTACTGTTGCTTGTTGGTGGGTTTGATGTGGACGGACGTGTGAAGCTGGCCATTGGACAGGTGGAGGTCAACATCAAGGAAAGTGGCATGGGATTTGGAGTGGAGTTCTTCTTCACTGTGAGTGAAGACCCCACCAACACCGCGCTCCCCTACCTTCTACCTTCTTCCTAAAATTCACAAACCCAATCATCCCGGCCGTCCCATTGTAGCTGGCTACCAAGCCCCCACAGAACGTATCTCTGCCTACGTAGGTCAACGCCTTCAACCCATTACATGCAGTATCCCATCCTTCATCAAAGACACCAACCACTTTCTCGAACGCCTGGAATCCCTACCCAGTCTGTTACCCCCGGAAACCATCCTTGTAAACATTGATGCCACTTCCTTATACACAAATATTCCGCACGTCCAGGGCCTCGCTGTGATGGAGCACTTCCTTTCACACAGATAACCTGCCACCCTACCTAAAACCTCTTTCCTCATTACCTTAGCCAGCTACATCCTGACCCACAACTTCTTCACTTTCGAAGGCCAGACATACCAACAATTAAAGGGAACAGCCATGGGTACCAGGATGGCCCCCTCATACGACAACCTATTCATGGGTCGCTTAGAGGAAGCCTTCTTGGTTACCCAGGCCTACCAACCCAAAGTTTGGTACAGATTTATTGATGACATCTTCATCTGGACTCACAGTGAAGAAGAACTCCAGAATTTCCTCTCCAACCTCAACTCTTTTGGTTCCATCAGATTCACGTGGTCCTACTCCAAATCCCATGCCACTTTCCTTGATGTTGACCTCCACCTGTCCAATGGCCAGCTTCACACGTCCGTCCACATCAAACCCACCAACAAGCAACAGTACCTCCATTATGACAGCTGCCACCCATTCCACATCAAACGGTCCCCTCCCTACAGCCTAGGTCTTCGTGGCAAACGAATCTGCTCCAGTCCGGAATCCCTGAACCATTACACCAACAACCCGAAAACAGCTTTCGCATCCCGCAACTACCCTCCCGACCTGGTACAGAAGCAAATAACCAGAGCCACTTCCTCATCTCCTCAAACCCAGAACCTCCCACAGAAGAACCACAAAAGTGCCCCACTTGTGACAGTATACTTTCCGGGACTGGATCAGACTCTAAATGTGGCTCTCCAGCAGGGATACGACTTCCTCAAATCCTGCCCTGAAATGAGATCCATCCTTCATGAAATCCTCCCCACTCCACCAAGAGTGTCTTTCCGCCGTCCACCTAACCTTCGTAACCTCTTAGTTCATTCCTATGAAATCCCCAAACCACCTTCCCTACCCTCTGGCTCCTACCCTTGTAACCGCCCCCGGTGTAAAACCTGTCCCATGCACCCTCCCACCACCACCTACTCCAGTCCTGTAACCCGGAAGGTGTACACGATCAAAGGCAGAGCCAAATGTGAAAGCACCCACGTGATGTACCAACTGACCTGCCTACACTGTGAAGCTTTCTATGTGGGAATGACCAGCAACAAACTGTACATTCGCATGAATGGACACAGGCAGACAGTGTTTGTTGGTAATGAGGATCACCCTGTGGCTGAACATGCTTGGTGCACGGCCAGCACATCTTGGCACAGTGTTACACCATCCAGGTTATCTGGATACTTCCTACTAACACCAACCTGTCAGAACTCAGGAGATGGGAATTTGCCCTTCAGTATATCCTCTCTTCTCGTTATCCGCCAGGCCTCAATCTCCGCTAATTTCAATTTGCCACCGCTTATACCTCACCTGTCTTTCAACAACATCTTTGCCTCTGTACTTCTGCCTCGACTGACATCTCTGCCCAAACTCTTTGCCTTTACAAATGTCTGCTTGTGGCTGTCTAAGTGCGGATGGATATGTGTGTGTGTGTGTGTGTGTGTGTGTGTGTGGGCGCGCGCGCGCGAGTGTATACCTGTACTTTTTTCCCCCTAACGTAAGTCTTTCCGCTCCCGGGATTGGAATGATTCCTTACCCTCTCCCTTAAAACCCACATCCTTTCGTCTTTCCCTCTCCTTCCCTCTTTCCTGATGAAGCAACCGTTTGTTGCGAAAGCTTGAAATTCGTGTGTATGTTTGTGTGTCTATCGACCTGCCAGCACTTTCGTTCGGTAAGTCACATCATCTTTGTTTTTAGATATATTTTTCCCACGTGGAATGTTTCCCTTGTCAAAAAATGTTAAGCAGTCAGAAGACTGATGAATAAAAAAAAGTGTAATATATATATATATATATATATATATATATATATATATATATATATATATATATATATATCAAAAAAGGTTAAGCATATAATTATTTCTCTTATTTTAGAATGAGGTAGATGTCTTGTCTAGCATAGAATAGAATATTGTGCAATGGAAAACTACAATATACATTCTGTTCCTTTTTAAAATGGTTATGAAATAAAAATGGGTCATTATTTGAAAAAATAAAGAAATTACAATGTGCCTCAACATCAAAAAACAAAATGGTGTGTTCACTGGTCTGTTAATAACATCTTTGTCCTTTATGAACCCTCAGGCTCTCTTGTATGTGACGGGACATGCTCAGTACCAACTCATTGCAGGCCTCTTAATGGCAGCATTCCCAACAGTTTCAGTCATTAATGGAGCATATTGATGACAAGAAATCTCTATTTTGAGCAAGTGCGTTAACAGAAGTGTCTGATTCCACACGTCTGCTTTGACCCATGACGTAGTGGTGGTGTGGTGTGTGATGTCACTACAGTGCAGAGTTTTTGAGTTGGTTGTGTTTGTAGATGTCATGTTGTTGTGTTTGGTTGTGCCCTCTGGTGGTGGATGTGGACATGCTGAATTTAATGTGTGGTATTGGGTCCATTTTGAGCTTTGGTTGTCATCGTGCTAATGTGGTTTTGAGTTTAGGTAGTTGGTTTGGTAACGTGGGCTGTGGAAGTAATTCAGTGAGTTATTAAGGTTTTCTTTTTGTTTATATGTTTAGCTTTTTGTTAGGCTGATTAATTTGGTATTTGTTGTGCGGGAAGAACTCTAATTTTTTATGTTGTTTGTTTTAAGATGGTGCAATATTTTTTTCTTGTTGTATATTTGGCTCGTCCCTGCCCTAAACTCCCAATTTTCCATGGTTTTCCTGTTAAGTTTCATCTTATTTTTGGAGTGAGATGGTATTGTCATTTTTATTTTTCTCTCCATATTGACGACGTCATGTATCACGGCAGATGCGTGGAATCGGATGCTTCTGTAATACCGAGCAAGCTCCTTGCATGCTCTGCGCAACTCATATCTGGTGAGCACGCTGGGCAATGTTTTCTTTGGATCCCGCATCCTGTCAGATACGGACACACACTGCGAGCACGGTGAGGTCGGGTGTTATCATCCTGTAGAGTGAACCCTTCCCCTACAGTCTCTCTAAAACCACTAACTATGAGTCGGAGAATGTTGTTTTCATACACTGCAGCAGTCATGTTGCCTTCAATTGGAACGAGTAGTGCGCGGCAGTCATACTTGACACCTGCCCACAATACGATTGAGCCACCAGATTGTTGGTGACGTTCCACAGTCATTGATGGGCGACTGTGTTCCCATGTTCGCCTCCATATATGAACAGATTTGTCATCAGGGTGCAAGCTTAATTGCACTTCGTCTGTGAACAGTGTTTTGGTCCTTTGGTTTCCAATGTTCATATGCTGTAGCCCATTTTAGACGAGCACTGCTATGATGTGGATAGAGTGGTAGTCTTGAGAGGTCTTCGGCTGTACAACCCCCCCCCCCCCCCCCCAATCATGAAGTCTCTTGCCCACAGTTTGGGTACTTACGGTAACCGCTGTGGCTTCTTGAAGCTCATGGTGCGGAGTAGTAGCTGTCTTTGTAGGGTGTATTCATGCAGAGATCATTACATACCGGTCAAGAGCTGTTTTAGTTTTGCATGGACGCCCTTCGCGATGTCAATCTGCTGTTGAATGCGTTTCCTGGAACTTTTTCCGCAGTCTGGAGACAGCACTTATTAATGTGAACAATATTTGCAATGTCGTGTCTCATGTTTTCTCCCACCAATGTGATTATTTTGATATGGCCTGCAACGGAGAGCCTTTTCCGAGGCATTGCGCTGCACTACAAGGCACAACTGTGCATTCATGAGAACTCAGCTCTGGTGTACTGTGTTTGTTTGCAAGGCTGCTGATGAGGGAGAATGGCAGCTACAAACGAGTTCGCATTATTTACACAACCGCCTTCCTACATAAACACAATAGGAACATCCAGAGTGACTGTTGGTGGATAATTTGGAAATATGCATAACTTTTTTGGTGAGTGTATATGAAGTAACTTCATGTCTTTCAAAATAGATCTGCTACTGTCAAACTACTTGACATACGCTGCAACCTTGATGGATAAGTATCAGCTCAAAACAAACTTATTTTAGCCCATATTCATTTTTTGTTATAAGAAAAGCAAAACTTTTTTTTACAGTTGCTTCTAAAATTAAAGTTATTGCACTTTGTTGTAGAAATTGAAATGCTCTCCACTTTGTGTAGGCTACATGGTGAGCATTCTAATTGTTGCATGTCTACTAGATATTAACCAGAGACAGGGATGGACAATATTTTTATTAACTTTGATGTGTATATGAAATGTATGGAATTGTTCAAGAAGAAGAATGAAACAAGGAAGTTCTTTATAAAAGTAAACAATGCTAGAAGACAATTTGCTCCAATAACCAGCTTGATTAGAGATGAAGAAGGAACATAATAATCGAGAGTAACCAGACTCGGGAAAATTGGCGAAGATACTTTAATGACCTCCTGAATCGAGGGATAGAGCAAGCAGAGGATGTCTCTAATGATTGTGAGCCAGGATTGGATGATGCCTAGTCAGTGGATGGCCTAGGGTTAGAGGATGTAAAAAAAAAAAAAAAAAAAACTTTAAGGAAACTGAAGAATAACAACGCCCCCAGCACTGATAACATTCCTGCAGAATTGCTAAAATGTGGAGGAGCAACATTAGAGCATTCTCTGTTTGAACTTATCACTCTCATTCGGGAACAGGAAAGGATACCAGATGAATGGAATGAAGGAATATTATGTCTCATACATAAAAAGAGCGCCCGAATGGAATGTACAAACCACCGTGGAATCACCCTCCTGAACCTGGAGTACAAGGTGTTACCTTATATATTTCTTATTGGCTGCTCTCACAGGTGGATAAAGAAACTGTAATATACCAAGGAAGGTCAACAATAGACCAGATTACTTGCACCAAATTTTGGATAAAGCATTTGAATGTAGAATAGGAACACATCACCTCTTTATTGACTTTACTGCTGCATGTGACAGCATCAGTAGAAACCGGTTGTTTCATGCCTTACAGGAGGTGGGGATGCACTGAAAGCTCCTGAGAATGGTTAAAATGATGATGTCTGATGTAAGAAGCTGCATTTGATTTTGAGGAAATTACTCAGACCCCCTGGAAACAAAAAATGGACCATGTCAAGGAGATGGATTAGCACGCTTATTATTTAATGTAGCACTCGAGAAGGTGATTAGAGAAACAGGCCAACAGACCGGGGCACCATCTTCTACAAGTCAGTGCAGATTTTAGCATATGCAGATGACGCAGGCATCATAGCACGGACAGTACCAGCACTGGAAGAAGCTTTTATAACTTTAGGTCAAGCAAGTAAGAAGATGAATCATATGATAAATGAAGATAAAACTAAATACATGGCCTGTGAGAAAGCATATCAACCCAGTATGCTGTCAACTTTCAGTGTGAATGGATACACATTTGAATGAGTTGTTAGCTTCAAGTATCTTGGTTCCACAGTCCCTTGCTTTAATGACATCTCAACTGAAATTAAGATTAGGCTGATATCAGCAAATAAGACATTTATTTCACCTTGAGTAATTTATTCCATCAAGACTCCTCAGCTGCCCAACAAAATTTGCTATTTATAAAAGCCTTGTTAGACCAGTTCTCACTTATGCTTCGGAAACATGGCCCTTGACAGAAACCGAAGCAAGGCTGCTCGTTGGATTTGAGAGGAAAGTTTTGAGGAGAATAATTGGCCCGGTGTATGATAGAGAACAGTGGAAGAAAAGGCACAATGCAGAATTGTACACTATATATGCCGATGCTCCTGTAACAAAAATCAAATGATCAGGAAGGATCAGATGGGCAGGTAATGTGGCAAGAATGGAGGCGTCTGAGGTGATAAAGAAGACTCTCTATGTTAATCCAGGAGGACAAAGAGGGCAAAGTCGACCTCGAGCAAGGTGGCTGGATGGAGTGGAAGAAGACCTACTGAAGCTTGGGTGCAGAAATTGGAGGAGGGTAGCATGTGACCCTGCAGTAAGGTAGAAGCTCGTTGGGAAAGCCAAGGTTCGTCCTGGAGTGTAGCACCACAGAAGAAGAAGAAAGAATATTTTTTTCTAACTGCACTTTATAAATATGTGATGCAGTTTATTCAATTAATGTATTTCCTGTTATTAATAAATATGATCTTAGTAATTAACTTACCAACACAGATAGGTAAAGACAGTGGGAATTGACAATGTTTTCTTTGGTGAAAAGAGAGAAAATCGAGAAAATAACTGTTTACTCAGTAACAGATGCTCTCTCTGATCATGATACACATTTAGTTATGATAGATAAGATATTGCCTTGCAGTATGGATACTCCTCAGTGGAATTCAGTTAGAACAATTTGACTCAAGGACAAGTGTTTTTAAGAATAGTTTACAAGATATAACTTGGGATGAAATTTATAATGAACCATATGTTAACATAAAATTTAATCTATTCAGTGATAAAGCTTTATCATTATTTGAAAAAATCCTTCACCAAAAAAAGAAAGGACATCAAACAACCACATAAAAAACCATGGAACACTAAAGGGATAGTAGAAAGTATAGGGACAAAAAGCTCTAGAGAAAAATCACAGCAGTGTTTTGAAAAGAAACTCTTATAAAATTCAGTCATACAAATGTATCGGCAACTTCTCCCTCTGAAATTAAGAAAATTATATGTTCTAAAAAAAAAAAAAAAAAAAAAAAAAAAATGAAAGACTTGTACTCATATAATAAGCTCTGTCTTCTCTGAAATATGTAATGCATCATTGACTCGGGGCATATTTTCCAGAGAGATTGAAATATGTCATTTTTAAATCTCTCCATAACAAAGATAATAGGAGAGATGTCAGTAATTACAGGCCTGTTTCATTGCCGACACGATTTTCCAAAAGTTTTGAGAAGGTGCTGTCTTCTCGAATAGTATCTCACCAGAGCAACAACATCCTCAGCAAATCAGTTCCAATTTCATAAGAGTTGTTTTATTAAGAATGTTTTTTTTTTTGTTCGTTCACAAAGGTTTACAAGCATTAAATAATAAAATAGCACCTATGGGTATTTTCTGTGACCTATTTAAAGGTATTTGACTGCATGAATCACAGTATTCTCTGAGATAAATTAAAGTTTTATGAAGTTGATGGTATAGCCAACCAATGGGTAATATCCTATCTAACCAAAAGAATGCAGAAAGTTTTACTTAGCAATCCAAACAATGTATTCCAGGGACATTATACTTATGGGGGGAAAAATCAGGTATGGAGTTCTCCAAGGCTCAGTCTTTAGGTCCATTGTTGTTCCTCAAATAAGTAAATGATCTTCTGTCTGATAGACAACAAGCAGAATTAGTTATTTTTTCAGATGGCTCTACTATTGTAATCAGACTAAGCATACATACAGAAATAAAAGAAATGGTAAACTCTTCTTAAAAGTATCATTGACTGGTTTTCTGTGAATGGTCTCACCCTCAATTTTGAAAAGTCGCAACATATTCGGCTATGCACATATATGGGTAAAGCAACTTAGTTCAGCCTCATTTGCATTTAGAATCATTGGAAATCTTGGGGAGGGACAAATTAATAAGTTGACATATTTCGTATATTTTCATTCAGTTACGTCATATGGAATAACATTCTGGGGTAACTCTCTCTTTAAGAAAGTAAGTCTTCTTCATTGCTCAACAATGTGCTGTAAGAATAATATGTGGTGCTCATCCATGATCACCTTGTGCTACACGTGCTAACTAAGGTGACACTCAGCACTGGTGAGTGTGGCCATGAATGGGGAATGCCTTTACAATTGCTCCTATCAGCCAATGCACTGAGTGACTGTCATCTTAGTAAAGTAGAAATCTGTTCAATGAGTTTGAAGTTCTGACTACTGTGTCCCTGTATATTTATTCTCTCTTTACTCTGCAGTTCAAAAGGAACTATGATGTAAATAATTGTAATACCAGAAGTAAAAATGACATTTATTACATCACATTAACGTTGACTTAATGCAAAAAGTGGTGCATAATGCTGCAATGAAAATTTTTGATTTATTATCTGGTGATATAAAATGTCTGACAGACAGCAAAGAGTGAAATTTGAAAACAAACTGAAAAAGCTTCGCCTTGAGAACACCACCTGTTCTGTAAAAGAGTTCCTATTATTGTAGTTTTAAACATGGTGGGTAGGAATTACTAACCCACAAATGTATATTAAAATAAAATAAAAGACATTATAAATGTTCAGTATGAAGCTATATTTACAAATTAATTTGTGATGTGAATGTAAAATGATGTGTTCCACATCATTACTATTTATGGCATAAATCATCCACAGAACATGAAACTAACTATGATGCACCAGTTGAAAGCTTACATGTGAGTCTTCATATTGAATTTTTGATAGAACAGTAGGGGGAACTCAAGGTTTACAGTGGAAGCATCATCATTTAAGCGATTCGTGAGAGACTAATTTCGATAATTGGTTAATAAGATGCAGTCTTAGTGTTACTGTCATTGATGACAGGAGAAAAGGTAACTGTCTTTGCTGTATCTGCTTCCCATAAAGCTTGATGCAGGTAGTATGTAAAGAGCAGTAACGACTTATTGTATAGAACATGAACAAGAATCCACATTTATAGTAGAAACATTTTAGTGGTTTGGAGTGCATGATGACTATTTGAAATTATGAAACGAATTTGAGCTATGGAACAGCTGACCAAAGTATTCATTACAGTAAAAGTGACGAAAGGCTTAATGTGTGTCGACAATGATGGTATGCTATGTGTGTTGATCTATGAGTTTGGTCACATTACGAAATGAGACAAATATGCTTGTGTGAGGGATAGAGAACGAACGGTAACCTTATAAACATAAATCGAACAGTTAGTTATTTTTCTGTTGCCCTATTGATCATGTCACCGAGACTTCAGATACAAATGCTCATGAAAGCACCGACGTAATAACCGTTGAAAGCGTTACGGAATAGCATTCGTATTTTTTTCTGTGTACATGAGCTTCCGCATTACTTCAACATATATGCATTGTTCCAAGTATCTATATTACGGGCTAATACGGGCACTCTGATTTAATGTGATGCATAGGGAAATATCAAAACATAATACGTTTATAGTAGGTCATACAATGAAGTCACACGCTTGCACTCTGCTGTTCACACAATATATCTTGTTTCCTTAACTCTGGACCCAGATTTCGACCCGCGTTTATTTACAGAAGTTGCAAAAGTTAGTAGGTAATAGGATACACATTTTTCTTTGCTAACGAACCCGTGGTTCATCAGAACATCAGATACTTGTTGTTTTAGCCGCTATCGTGTTGTATTTGTCTCCCACAAACTTGATGCAGCCATGTTTCTTTTTGCGCGTTTGTGCTGCCATCACTTGTCGAACCGGCGCAAGTTTTGTGGGAGAAGCTAAAGCCATTTTGTGACAGTTCACCTATTTAGGCTTGTTTCACCCAAGGAGATTATTTGCAGTTTCTGTTAATGTGAGATGTTTGTGACAGTAAACACTGGAATTGTGTAAGTTGTTGCTGAACTTTGATTATTATATTGCTCGTGCATTGGGAATGAATTGAGGAGGCGGGTCTAGTGTTGTTTACAAACGAAGATATCGCCGTCATGGGTGGTAGCAACTTTACGTTTTGTGTGCCAGTTGTGTGTTGCGTTCCTACAGTTAATTTTAGGAGCGTTCGTCGTACTTTCACTCGAAAGCAATAAGATTGGATTGTAGAGAAGGAACGTAACGCTTAAATGGCACTTCCACTAAATCGAAACAAGTGGTACAGTTTTGCTTCTTTGCAGGAGACTACGCAATCTCCGATGCAAAAGATGAAGTAACTCCCTCCCGATATTGGCTATACACGATGACAGACGTCAAGAGGAATGGATCGGGGAAGATATATTGTCATCTTTGCAGATGTTACGAACGTTATCCACGTCAGGTGAGTTGTATGTTTAGTCACGGTACTTGTGTCTTCTGTTTCTCCAAGACTGTTTCCAAACGTTTTCAGTGGAGGTTAATGTTTTGCCATAGTGACAAGAATTGTTCAGCTGTCTTGTTTATCTCTTTCTGTAGATGAGAAAAATGCCATCGCTTTCAGTTGTTATCGACATTCCTTTCAGTTTGGCCTTCTGATATTTTAATACAGTAGACTACAGCCATAACCCAAGTGAGCATTTCTTACGTTGTCGCTATGGGTACACTTTGCTTTAGTGTTTAAAATTTTCAGCTCACACTTTCCTTATTTTGGTGTCAATATTTGAGTTGATTATAAATGGGCACCATAGTTTAAAATTTAAGTGGTGTATTTGTCATAAATAATTGTTTATGCTACTGATAGGTACAGTTTTTGCTTGTACTGAGGGTTAGGAACTACTTAAATATAGTACAAAAAATGCGCTATTTAGCTACAGGTTTGATGTGTGCCCTGTTACATTGATTATAATTTTTTTTTTTATTTTATTTGGAGACATAGGCTGTACAGAAATATGTAAGGTTCCTATGTCACTTTTAAGTGTTTGAGAGTATGTTTGACTGCACAGAAAAGAAGCCTTAGATGTTGTTTAATGCTTTGTTCAGGGAGGTTGATAGTCATTGTAGTGTGGGTAATAGCTACTACTGTGTGTCAGTTACTTTGTACATTATGCAAATTTAGTATTTGTCCATGCATTGCAGGAGGTACACATGAGGTGAAAGTGGGAGACTGAAGTTTCAGCAGCATCACATCTGTAAAACTGCCTTTCAAACTTGGTCATCAATCAGTTTTTCAAAACATATCTGAACGTAAGTGTGATTGTAAAATCTTAACAGGAGCTCACTAATGTTTAATTTCTGCATACAATACCGGTATTTCACAATTTAGTTGAAACCACTTCCAGGCTAATTAATCGAGTAGACTTACAAGCATGATTTCGAAGTGCATGCACTTGCATGGTGGTTGGTTTCTTTTCTCCATTTTACCGTTACCAAACTAAAAAGTAGGTTATCTGATGCTACTGCTTGTCATGCCCCTCTTCCCTTCTGTAGAAATAAAATAAACCTTTCGTGTCTAGGTAGTTGACCCAATTTTCCACTTACGTTCATTTTCATAATCTGGAATTGAAGTAGGTTCTAATAAGGCAAATAGAATAATTTTTCACAGGAACTGTGAGTTACGGCCCAACTTCTAACGTCAGCAATGCTAGTGAGTATTGTGCTCATATATGAGAACAATTATGTGCTGTAGGTGAAAATCCTTGTTCTAAGTTTAGCATCTTGAATTAACCTTGGCAGTGGTGGTGTTAATAGTGTTAGGTATTGATTAGTTAGGAATACTCAAAAGAGTCTTCTTTTAGTGGTGATTGTGAGTAACTCATATGCTCATTGTTTTATTCATAAATTTTATATTTGTTAGGAGGAGATACCTCTCTCTCTCTCTCTCTCTCTCTCTCTCTCTCTCTCTCTCTCTGTGTGTGTGTGTGTGTGTGTGTGTGTGTGTGTGTGTGTGTGCACGTGCTTTTTTCACTATTTTCTGTTCTTTTTTACACTTCGATAAGTAGTGCCTCTCATCTCTTGTAATTAAGTAACAGTTTTATGTTTTGGAATGAAGTAACTAGGTTCATAAATTTTTTACATATCGAGTGTACACTGCAGCTGAATTAGAGACCTACCTCATAACATGTAAGAATCTCTTATGCCCTGTTATCTGTGGTGTAATGTGTTGAAATTGGGGACTCAATGAGATGTTGAAGTATTGGGTAGCAATCCTCATTCATGACAACTGAACCACTGCCTACAGGTTACAGTGATTTGTTGGATATTCATATCAGGTGTGCAAATCTTGCTCAGTATCATCCCAGATGTTCTCTATTTTAATTTCAGATGACTTGGGGAGAGGAACAAAAGCGCCCTCATGCGAATGATGGGATCCACAAAACAGTCTAACACAATTTTCGACTGACAGGGTGGTGTATTTTTTTTTGCGGGAGATACCAACATAAGTAAATGAGGGGCACATTTTGTTCCATTTATGGAACCCCCCCCCCCCCCCCCCCCCCCGACAGGCACATAAATATGTGAAGTTCAAGTGATGCCCTGCTGGCAGGTGTATTATCTCCTGTTATTTGAGACATTTTCGTCAATCTGAGCACATTTTTCCTCCCTTCGAATGCTCATTGGCAGCATTGCTGGACCTATTACGGTCTATTTCCTGTTCTGGGAATGGCAGCAGAGGTAAATTTTTGGGACAGTGGCTTGTGTACCCACTCCACAGTGAGGTTTTCATTTTGGGTGGTAATGGCTACTGGGTCATTCCGTGTCAGATCAACCAATTGTACTACATGATTTGAACCATGACCCTTCAGATTTGGATGAATTTTTTTTCCAGGTAATGTATCTACTGACACTAGTGTAAAATTGAAATTTCAAATTTTTCTGACCTTCGGTTTTTGAGTTTTGAGAGTTTAAAAATAAAAAAAAGTCGTTTTTGATCAATCGGATTGTTTTAAAATGCTGTAGCAGAGCTCGAACTTGCGCCATTGTTTTCCTCTTAAAAATTACCTTCAATTTGACATGTAACATGACTATGCTACCTAAATCTGAAAATTTTAAACTATTCCAAAAAAACATTTTTTGAAATTTCCAAAATATGTACCCTTGGATTTTATTATAAAAAATTGTATGTGTTGTCCAGTCTGACTACATGCATGCAACATTTCAAGATGGGATCTCAATGGGTTCTTGTATAAAATAATATTTTACTACCACAATACACACTAGTGAGGTGAAAAGCAGACTATTTCTAGGCTATGAATACTAAGGTAGGCCTATGTAATTCTAACAAACTTAAAGTATTATGTTAGCCTTTTCCCCAACATTACCCTCTTATTGTTTGTTAATTCATTAAATGATACAGTGTTGTTTTAATTTAATGTTCATGATTCTTTTAACTATGCATCAGAAGGAAGTGAACATATTTTAATTGGTAATATACGTGCTACAAGTTAAAGTTTTGAATAAAGCCACTCACCTTCATCCTTAGTTGTAAATGGCAGAGATTATCTTTTTCTTGGTTTTCCAGTGTTACTTGTAATAGTTTACAAGTTCCTTGTATTAGAAATTGGCATATAAGTAAATTCACATGGGAAAAAGATTAACTTGTTGTTATTTGCATGGATAGAACTGTATTTCTAATACTAATTGATATTTAGAAAGTTAATACACATGGTATTTATACAACTTAGTGTTTAGTGAGGGTAGGTGTAACATAATTTAAACGTGCTTCTTTTATTGTCTTTTAAGATATTTTTCCAAAGCAAGAGAAGACAACTTCATTTCGTTAGCACTTAAAGTGTAGGTTCTTCCCGTAGATGTTGTTGGATTTGCTGTTTGTAAAAGAGTATTTCCTGGGACATCTAATATATCTCTTGGTTTTGGATAGTAAAAAGACTGGGCTGGACCCTTTGGGTGTAAAAAATTTATTTGGCACATGTAATTGTATTTTTTTCTTCAATGCATCGTGGCCACCAAGAGTCGTCATATGCTACTGTCACAAAACCAGCAGCAATATTTTCCATATGTGACGGTGTTATTTGGTTCAGTGTTGTCACATATTCAAGAGACTCATACAGACTAAAATGATAAGGCTTGATAGTAATTTGACACTCTGTGCAGGGTTTATATGAGTGAAACTTTTGTGTTCCCACAATCGCTTTTGATTCACTAAACTGAGGAAGTAAGTATTCTTTGGTCAGTTCATAGTCATCTGTTGTGCAATATTCAAAGTCAATGTTTATTATGTTTTCCATGGCAAATACATAAAGTGATTTGGGTTTTAAGATTTGTTGGTCATATGGCCTTTGTAAGCTGGCTTTAGCAGCTAGCCGCTTAACAGTTCCACCAAGGCCATCGCATGCACTCTTGCCATGGGATGTTGCAAAGACCTCCCACTCTGCCTCAACTTCAAAACCAGTTTTATGCAAACACAAATTAAGGAAGTTTTTCTTATTTTTATATTGTGCAGCGCTGCCATCAGAAAAGTAAGTAATCTTTTTCAGTGCCAAAGGCAAGGTTTGCTTTATGATTTCTAGCAGTTTTTTCTGGAATGCAGAGAAAGCGACTGTATTGTTTCAGGCAAATTGGTATGAAGACATACTGAAGATGTTTTAGTTTTCCTTCCCATTTATAATATATGATGAAAGGATGCAGTGTAGCTTGGGTGGTAGTTCAGTGGAATGATTGTATTTCATCTTGTACTACTAAAGTGTAGTTTTCTGCAAAATTACAGTTGACTACTTCATGGTCTTCAGTTAAATTGTCCTTGATTTCGCTGTAATATTCTTTCTGCTGACTAGCTATAAATGAAAGAGTTTTTACCTTCATTAGTGTGTCCAAAAACTCATCTATAAAGTCATCAGTACTTTTTACTACAGTTTCCCTCAAACACCTATCTATAGTTACCCACTTTTTGTAGGTATCTTCATCAATCATATTGTCAGTGAACTTTCGATTCAATAGATCTTTAAGTCTAGAGACACCAGGACATTCTTTACAAATATCCATAAAACATTGTTGCGATGGTGGATTGCACATCATCTTGACTGGGCAGGAATGCTAAGATTTCAAAGCAGTTTTATCTCCATCCAAAACAAAATTTTGCATCTTAGCACCATTCATCATTAGCTTAATGTTTTGGTGTAAGGTACACACACACATAAACAGTATGTGTGCCACTTCTTCCAGCCAGGATACAGTTCCTTGGTCCTAATTCGCAAAACTTGGAAAACCCAATTTTGTTTGCAGGGATCTTTTCCTTAAATAATTGGTATATGTCTTGCAAATTTGCCAACACTAGCCTCTTTTGAACCTGGATCTTTACATCTTTATTTCTTATGGTCACACAATCTTTTTTCCCCGGCATCATTCTACTAACGTCGTCAGAATTGTGGAAGTCTTTTACACAGTCAACAATATTCTCACTTAGAGTTCTTCCAGGTTTAGGATTAGGATTTGACAAAATTCCTTTTTCTTTTACTAAAAGTTTACTTCACGAGCCATGTAGTTTGTCACTCGAAATTATTCTTCTATTTTCTGACAGCTCCAACTCATAGGTAAGATAGACAAAATCATCATGTTTTCTCTCGTGGTCGTGCGGTAGCGTTCTCGCTTCCCACGCCCGGGTTCCCGGGTTCGATTCCCGGCGGGGTCAGGGATTTTCTCTGCCTCGTGATGGCTGGGTGTTGTGTGCTGTCCTTAGGTTAGTTAGGTTTAAGTAGTTCTAAGTTCTAGGGGACTTATGACCACAGCAGTTGAGTCCCATAGTGCTCAGAGCCATTTGAACCATCATGTTTTCACTTTTTGTTGTTTGAGAAAACTTTTTTTTTTAACTGTTGAATTATCTCCGATTCATCTTTGGAATGTTCAGTAATAACTTCTTCAGGGCTCGATTCTGGTAGTAAGTTCTTTTCTAAGCTTGACTTTATTATATCGAGTTTTTTCTTTGTATAGATCGGCACAACAAACATTTTCTTCTTTAGTGGTGACTCACCAATGAGTTCCAGTGACTTGTTCAAATAGTCTACGGAAGATTGAGGATCAATAAAAGAATGGTTTACATTTTCGCTACTGCAAGGTAAAACTACTACTTCTGTTTTGTGTTTGTCGCTAACCTTTTTGTACATACATCACATATTTTCATGCCACTAATGATTCCTAAGTCTAGAGAGCACATCCAGTCTGTAACATTTCTTAGTGATTGTTGACGGACTTCCTTATGTTGTTCTACTTTAAAAGGGATACAACATGTAGCAGCAATAATCGCCCAATTCTTCTGAGATGCCATTTCTGTAAGGTAACAAATTCTTCTATCAAGAGTGTCTTTCTGCCGTCCACCTAACCTTCGTAACCTCTTAGTTCATCCCTACGAAATCCCCAAACCATCTTCCCTACCCTCTGGCTCCTACCCTTGTAACCGCCCCCGGTGTAAAACCTGTCCCATGCACCCTCCCACCACCACCTACTCCAGTCCTGCAACCCGGAGGGTGTACACGATCAAAGGCAGAGCCACGTGTGAAAGCACCCACGTGATCTACCAACTGACCTGCCTACACTGTGATGCATTCTATGTGGGAATGACCAGCAACAAACTGTCCATTCGCATGAATGGACACAGGCAGACAGTGTTTGTTGGTAATGAGGATCACCCTGTGGCTAAACATGCCTTGGTGCACGGCCAGCACATCTTGGCACAGTGTTACACCGTCCGGGTTATCTGGATACTTCCCACCAACACCAACCTATCCGAACTCCGGAGATGGGAACTTGCTCTTCAATATATCCTCTCTTCCCGTTACCCACCAGGCCTCAATCTCCGCTAATTTCAAGTTGCCGCCACTCATACCTCACCTGTCATTCAACATCATCTTTGCCTCTTCACTTCCGCCTCGACTGACATCTCTGCCCAAACTTTAAATATGTCTGCTTGGGTCTGTATATGTGTGGATGGATATGTGTGTGTGTGCGCGAGTGTATACCTGTCCTTTTTTCCCCTAAGGCAAGTCTTTCCGCTCCCGGGATTGGAATGACTCCTTACCCTCTCCCTTAAAACCCACATCCTTTCATCTTTCCCTCTCCTTCCCTCTTTCCTGATGAGGCAACAGTTTGTTGCGAAAGCTTGAATTTTGTGTGTATGTTTGTGTACGTTTGTGTCTCTGTTGACCTGCCAGCACTTTCATTTGGTAAGTCACATCATCTTTGTATATATATATATATATATATATATATATATATATATATATATATATATATATATGTCTAAAAAGAAAGATGATGAGACTTACCAAACAAAAGCGCTGGCAGGTCGATAGACACACAAACAAACACAAATATACACACAAAATTCAAGCTTTCGCAACAAACTGTTGCCTCATCAGGAAAGAGGGAAGGAGAGGGAAAGACGAAAGGATGTGGGTTTTAAGGGAGAGGGTAAGGAGTCATTCCAATCCCGGGAGCGGAAAGACTTACCTTAGGGGGAAAAAAGGACAGGTATACACTCGCACACACACACATATCCATCCACACATACAGACACAAGTAGACATATTTAAAGACCATCGGTCGGTCTTTAAATATGTCTACTTGTGTCTGTATGTGTGGATGGATATGTGTGTGTGTGCGAGTGTATACCTGTCCTTTTTTCCCCCTAAGGTAAGTCTTTCCGCTCCCGGGATTGGAATGACTCCTTACCCTCTCCCTTAAAACCCACATCCTTTCGTCTTTCCCTCTCCTTCCCTCTTTCCTGATGAGGCAACAGTTTGTTGCGAAAGCTTGAATTTTGTGTGTATATTTGTGTTTGTTTGTGTGTCTATCGACCTGCCAGCGCTTTTGTTTGGTAAGTCTCATCATCTTTCTTTTTAGATATATTTTTTCCACGTGGAATGTTTCCCTCTGTTATATATATATATATGATGTGACTTACGGAACGAAAGTGCTGGCAGGTCGATAGACACACAAACAAACACAAACATTCACACGAAATTCAAGCTTTCGCAACAATCGGTTGCTTCATCAGGAAAGAGGGGAGGAGAGGGAAAGACGAAAGGATGTGGGTTTTAAGGGAGAGGGTAAAGAGTCATTCCAATCCCGGGAGCGGAAAGACTTACCTTAGGGGGAAAGGAGGACAGGTATACACTCCCGTGCACACACACACATATCCATCCGCACATACACAGACACAAGCAGATATATATAATAGAGGGAAACATTCCACGCAGGAAAAATGTATCTAAAAACAAAGATGATGTGACTTACCAAATGAAAGTGCTGGCAGGTCGACAGACACACAAACAAACACAAACATACACACAAAATTCAAGCGGACATTTAATGTAGGGTCGAGGCCCCACTTTCGGCCACATTAATGCCATGTTTTTAGGTTTTATCATGTTTAACTTGTAGGAAATGAAAATATAATACTTAATCTTACCTCTCAGTGAATTAAGTTTCTTCTGATGCTTTGTACAACATGTAGAATACAGAAAAACAGATTGTTTGTTGCTTAAAGAAAAACACTACAAAACTCAACATCTGCAACCCAGATCTTTTCATTAAATGGTGACTTCAAACAAGACCAAACAAAGAAATGTTTCTATAGACAGTTGAATAGCACATTTCATATTGCTCATTATAATCTATGGTAGGACTGGCTGGTATTCCAAAGGAGCTTAAAATTGCACCCTTTACATCAGGGTGGCCATAAGTGGGGTAGTGGCCAAAACTAGAGCCTTGACCCTATATGAAAATCTCAAGTTTTTAAAATAAAAAGTGAATGTTGTATAAATTCGTAAGATTCTTAAGTTATTATTTTTTATATATTTTATTCTCACATTAAAATATCATTTAAGAATTAACAAACAATAAGAGGGTAATGTTGCCTAAAAAGACAAACATAATAATTTAAGTTTGTTAGAGTTACATAGGCCTACCTTAGTATTTGTTGTTGTTGTTGTTGTTGTGGTTGTGGTCTTCACTCCTGAGACTGGTTTGATGCAGCTCTCCATGCTACTGTATCCTGTGCAAGCTTCTTCATCTCCCAGTGCCTACTGCAGCCTACATCCTTCTGAATCTGCTTAGTGTATTCATCTGTTGGTCTCCCTGTACGATTTTTACCCTCCACGCTGTTCTCTAATACTAAATTGGTGATCCCTTGATGCCTCAGAACATGTCCTACCAACTGATCCCTTCTTCTAGTCAAGTTCTGCCACAAACTCCTCTTCTCCCCAATTCTATTCAATACCACCTCATTAGTTATGTGATCTACCCATCTAATCTTCAGCATTCTTCTGTAGCACCATATTTCGAAAGCTTCTGTTCTCTTCTTGTCTAAACTATCTATCGTACATGTTTCACTACCATACATGGCTAAACTCCATACAAATAATTTCAGAAAAGACTTCCTGATATTTGAATGTATACTCGATGTTAACAAATTTCCCTTCTTCAGAAATGCTTTCCTTGCCATAGCCAGTCTAGATTTAATATCCTCCCTACTTCGACCCGCATCAGTTATTTTGCTCCACAAATAGCAAAACTCCTTTACTACTTTAAGTGTGTCATTTCCTAATCTAATTCCCTCAGCATCACCTGATATAATTTGACTGCATTCCATTATCCTCATTTTGCTTTTGTTGATGTTCATCTTATACCCTCCTCTCAAGACACTGTTCATTCCGTTCAACTGCTCTTCCAAGTCCTTTGCTGTCTGACAGAATTACAATGTCATGGCGAACCTCAAAGTTTTTATTTCTTCTCCACGGATTTTAATACCTACTCCGAATTTTTCTTTAGTTTCCTTTACTGCTTGCTCAATATAGAGATTGAATAACATCGGGGATAGGCTACAACCCTGTCTCACTCCCTTCCCAACCACTGCTTCCCTTTCATGTCCCTCAACTCTTGTAACTGCCATCTGGTTTCTGTACAAATTGTAAATAGCCTTTCGCTCCCTGTATTTTACCCCTGCTGCCTTCAGAATGTGAAAGAGAGTATTCCAGTCAACATTTTCAAAAGCTTTCTCTAAGTCTACAAATGATGGAAACGTAGGTTTACCTTTCCTTAATCTATTTTCTAAGGTAATTTGTAGCGTCAGTATTGCCTCACGTGTTCCAACATTTCTAGGGAATCCAAACTGATCTTCCCTGAGGTAGGCTTCTACCAGTTTTTCCATTCGTCTGTAAAGAATTCGTGTTAGTATTTTGCAGCCGTGGCTTATTAAACTGATAGTTCAGTAATTTTCACATCTGTCAACACCTGCTTTCTTTGGGATTGGAATTATTATATTCTTCTTGAAGTCTGAGGGTATTTCGCCTGTCTCGTACATCTTGCTCACCAGATGGTAGAGTTTTGTCAGGACTGGCTCTCCCAAGGCCGTCAGTAGTTCCAATGGAATGTTGTCTACTCCTGGGGCCTTGTTTGGACTTGGGTCTTTCAGTGCTCTGTCAAACTCTTCACGCAGTATCATATCTCCCATTTCATCTTCATCTACATCCTCTTCCATTTCCATAATATTGCCCTGAAGTACATCGCCCTTGTATAGACACTATATATATACTTCTTCCACCTTTCTGCTTTCCCTCCTTTGCATGGCACTGGGTTTCCATCTGAGCTCTTGATATTCATACAAGTGGTTCTCTTTTCTCCAAAGGTCTCTCTTAATTTTCCGGTAGGCAGTACCTAGCCATTTTGCGCCTTAGTATTCATTGCCTAGAAATAGTCTGCTTTTCACCTCACTAGTGTGTAGTGTGATAGTAAAATATTTTATACAAGAACCCATGGAGAGACCATCTTGAAATTTTGCATGCATGTAGTCAGTTAGACTGGACAACACATACAATTTTTATAAAAAAATCTGAAGGAACGTATTTTGGAAATTTCAAAAAATGTTTTTTTGGAATAGTTTAAAATTTTCAGATTTAGGTAGCATAGTCATGTTACATACCAAATTGAAGGTAATTTTTAGAGGAAAACAATGGCGCAAGTTTGAGCTCTCTTGGTTGTATAGTTTTTGAGCTACAGCTTTTTAAAACAATCATCGATTGATCAAATACAAATTTTTTTTTATTTATAAACCCTTGAAACTCTAAAACCAAAGGTCAGAAAAATTTGAAATTTGAAATTTACATTAGTGTTAGTGGGTACATTACCTGGGGGAAGGGGGGGGGGGGAATCATTATCCAAATCTGAGATATCAAGGTTCAGACTGTTAGTTGATTTGAGATGGAAGACCCTACTCACTTGTTGTTAACTACCCACACTGAATTATTGTATAATTTTTGTTGCACTAGGGCCCATCTATTTAAAGTTAAAATTACCAGACATGGCAGTTGATTGTTTTTGGCAGCTTCCCATGAATCTGGTACCCATGATACATCCTTGATAATATGGTAACACTTCACTGTCATGCCAGTGTCCCATACCAGGTCTGAGGACATCCTTGGCATATGACTGCTGAAGTAATTGTAGTATTCTCTCTCTAACAGAGCAGCTATCTCTAATTCAGTTGCTTGTGTCTTATAAATTATTCATGAATATCAAGTTATTAGTGTTGTAGTTATTCTTTTTACTGCATCATGTAAAAAGAATTTCCATGTAGGAAGTGGCTTTCTTTCTCCATGGAACTGTTTTCAAAACTATTTAAAGATTTTTGTTTGATTTTGTTACTCCTCATTTCAGGATCTGTTTTGTGTTGTGTGTAAATTAAAAATATATTATGTGTTTAAAGGAATCTAAAATTCATTGTCTGTTGAATTAATGTGAATATGACAAGTAAGGTACAAACATAGAACAATATTGTTACTTCAGTGTCTTGCAAAGTAAAGTTTGTCATGGAAGAGGCTGTTTGGACAGAATGTGCTTTATGGAGAGAGAGGAAAAAAATTGTAATTCCAAAAGTTGCAAGATATTTGCCATAACATGAGAAACAAATTGTAGCTTGTGCTATAAATCCAAAATCATTAGTTGAACTTCATTGAGAATAGCTAGAGTGAGCTGCTGAGCACTTTTTATCATCTGGGATTTCTGACCTTCACGAACTCTCCGTACAAAATATTATACATGGCTTTCAGGTTTTCAATAGTAGCTCAAATTCTGCCTTTGATGTGAGTATAGAAAGTTGTGACCCAAGTTGTCATAGAATGTATTTTGTGCCTTCTGTGGGCTTTTTAATTCAGAGGTCTGAGGAGAATGTAACCTCTTCTTATGTATGTGGGAATTAGAAAATACATAGAAGCCACTGTACGGTGCATGACGAAGGGTGCCTTGTACCACTGCTAGTCATGTCCTTTCCTGTTCCAGTTGGAAATAGAGCGAGGGAAAAGACTGACTGCCTGCCTCTGTATGCTCCTTACTTTATTTGGGCCCTTATGAATCTGAATATAACCTAATACCTTTTGCTCCACCAAGGTTAAAAATGCAACACTCTTTGTGATCCTTACACGAAATGTGTGTCAGCAGCAGTAGAATTGTTCTGCAGTCAGATTCAAACACCGGTTCTCTAAATTTTCTCAATAGTGTTCATCGAAAAGAATGTTGCCTTCACTACAGGTTTTCCCATTTGAGTTCCCAGAGTATCTTCGTAACACTTGTTGTTCAAACCTATCAGTAACAAATTTGGCAGCCCACCTCTAAATTGCTTGGATGCCTTCCTCTAATCCGACCTGGTGGGGATCCCAAATACTCCAGCAGTACTCAAGAATAGATTGCACTAGTATCCTACATGCTGTCTCCTCTACAGATGAACCACATTTTCCCAAAATTCTCCCAATAAACTGAAATTGACCATCTGCCTTTCCTACCACAATCCACACATGCTTGTTTCATTTCATATCACTTTGCAACATTACATCCAGATATTTAAATGACGTGACTGTCAAGCAGGACACTCTAGTGCTGTATCCAAACATCACAGAATTGTTTTCCACTCACCTGAATTAACTAAGACTTTTCTACATTTTTAGCTAGTTGCCATTCATCACACCAACTAGAAATTTTGTCAAAGTCATCTTATGTCACCCTACAGTCACTCAATTTCGACAGCTTCTGAAACACCATGGCCGCATTGGCAAACAACAACAGATTGCTGCTCACCCTGTCCACCAAGTCATTTGTGTATGAACAAAATAATAGTGGTCATATCACACTTCTCTTAGTAGGTACCTATTTGATATGCTTGTACCTTTGTTAAGTCTCCAGCAGGGCAATTTGTCATATGCTTTCCAAAAATTTAAAAATGCGGTATTTAAATGTTACCTTTCATCCATAGTTTTCAGTATTGGTTTTGCAAGTGCGCTGCTTTCTAAAACAGTCCAGCTTCTTGGTCTTAAGAGAATTTATTGTGTTTTAGGATTCTGTAGGAAACCGATGTTAGGGATACTGGTTTGTAATTTTGTGGGTCTGTTGTTTTACCCTCCTTATATACAGGAGTCACCTGCTCGTTTTTCCAGTCACTTTGGACGTGGGCAAGAGATTCATGATGATTTCTAGCTATGTAAGGGACCAATGCCATACAGTACCAAAAACTGAATTGGGATTCTGTCAAGTCCTGGTGACTTACTTGTTTTTAACTCTTTCAGTTGTTTATCTAAATCAGGAATGCATGTTATCATGTTGTCCAAATGGGAGTCTGTCTGATGATCAGATGGTATGTTTGTGAGATTCTCCTGCATGTAAGATTTCTTAAATGTGTAATTTAAAACTTAAATTTTTGTTTTCTTATCTTCAACTGCGACACCAATGTGGTCAATGAGTGACTGGGTGGAAGCCTTTGATCCCTTAGAAATTTTACATATGACCATAATTTTCTTGGATTCTCAGCCACATCTTTTGCTGCAGTTGTATTCTTCACACACAAATTTTTTTACATATACTTGAATCTCTGTTGTAATTTGTGTGTACCGTTTTGAATCAATAGTGCAACAGCCTTTGCTGCACATATTTTCTGAATTGCGTTGTTAAACCATGGTGAGTCTCTACCACTGCGCTTAATGTGCACATAGTTCTTCAAACTCTAGCAGAAACATTCACTTAGAATTCATTACTGGTTATTAACTTCCGTAACAATAGTTACTATAATGACATAATGATCACTGGTCTCCGTCTCTATATTGATGGTATCAATAAGGTCTGGTCTGTTTGTAGCTGCAAAAATATTTCCACTATGTGTGGGCTGCCAAACTAGCTGCTAAAGACAATTTTTAGAAAAATTGTGAAAAGTATGAGGTGTATCGGTAAAATAATGTCTGAGGTGCTGGAGCCATGAAGAATGCTTTTACATGAGATCACTGGCACTGCATGCACCGGCATGCAGCTGGGCTCCTCCCCTTGAAATGCCTACCAACCCCAGCTTACTGTAACACCCAGTCTTGACCGGGCAGCCGTTTGTGATGGAGTCCCCCCTCTCTTCTCCTGCCAGGTGCGAGTTATATGCAGTGATCTGTTTTTTGAGTGCCAAGTGCACTACCTCCATTGACATTTATCAGTAGTTATGCAAAGTCTATGGACTATAATGTATAGACGTCAAAAATGTGCAAGGTGGATCAGAGAATTAAAGGACGGATGTACAGACGTCTATTTTGAACAGAATTCTGGTCGGCCTTCTGTTACAGCCAAAAGAGTTACAAAAATGGAGAAATAAGTGCTTGAAGGTCAGTATGTGATGGTTCACGAGCTATGTGAATGGATCCCTGAAGTCAGTAAGATTACGATTGAGAAGATTTTTATTGAATGTTTGTCTTATTGCAAGGTGGGTCACTAAAATGTTCAACGAAGACCAAAAACTGCAACATGTTCAAGCGGCCCATGGATTCCTGGAGCACATGCAGACCAGCTTGAGAAATTTTTGGTTTCACTTGGGGTACACTACTCATAAGGAAATGTCTCGCTGGTGGCAGCATTCGAATTCGCCGAAGTTCGGACAAACATTGTCTGCAGGAAAAATTATGGCCAGTGCAGTCCTTGACAAAAAAAGTGTTTCATTGTGAGAGAATACGCCTAATGGTACAACAAAAAAATGCTGCTCACTACTATGAGACTTTCAAACAACTGCACCATGTCATTCAAAATCAAAGGAGGGGAATGCTGTTGAAGGAGTATGTTCTCATCATGACAGCACTCGTACCCCGTCCTGCCCATGCAACAGCTGATCTCGTGGCCCATTCTGGATGGTACAACTTCTCTCATCATTCCCCCGACAGCCCAGACTTAGACCTAGTGATTTTCTTATGTTTCCTGAGTTGAAGTCACACCTGGTGGAACACATTTCCAGACTGAGTCAAAAAGTGAGGTCGAGCGAGCGCTACCCATGCAACGTGGTGGGAGAGTAGTTTGCCAAGGGTATACAAAAAATGCCACAGCACTTGCAGATGTACTTCAATCACAATGATGATTACATTGAAAAATAGCTGAAAGTCCAGCTTTTCCATCAGTGTAAAATTCATTGTCAATGAACATGTTTTCTATGTGAAAAAAGTTGGAGACCTTATTTTACGTACACGCTTCGTACTTAGAGACTGTCCATCTGATATCCTGAATCGGTGGACTTCAAAGTTTGTACTCAGTAGTTCAAAATCACCTCCAATTAGTGTTGCATGATATGGGTATGCACATGCTGTTGACTGTAGACTTTCTTTGAACGACTTAAACTGTCGCTGCGGATCAGGTGTCCGGTAAAAACATCCAACAATTAACTTTGTTTCGCATAGACCTATTACACATGATCGATAACTTCATTGTAACACTTAAGTTCATTAGAGACAATACTTCAGTCAGTTGTGATGAACACTCCCACCCCTGTGGCATCAAAATATCTTCATGATATACATTCTACGACTTGCTAAATATCTCGGAGCTTTTTTATGTTGGGTTTCCGCTAGCTCTTGATTCCAAGAATAATTTGAGCATTAGAATGTGGAGGGCAGTAAATCCAGGAATTTTGTTACAAATACTAGGGCAATTCACTGATAAAATTTTGATAGGCGAAGTTTCACCTCTTTCATTGATAGTCTGAATTTTTCTTTTGTTGTTCATCACATACAAAAGTGTTGGACGTGAAGAGTGCTGTTCAGGTGAAAACAATATCACTGGGCATTTATTAGGTTTTAAAGTAAGGCACATACAATTCAATTTTTGCTATGAAGTCGTTTAAAACCCTAATAAATAAATAAATAACCAAACGCAGGGGGCATGAGATATTTTGCATTTGCAAGGTGGGGTACTAAGTAGAAAAGGTGAGGAACCACTGTGGTAACCAAGTATAAGCAGTGAGCAGTCCAATGAAGACTTTATTTGTAGACGGTTGTATGATTAGCTGTACAACCGAAGTATTACACCCTCACTCCCTCAGCTCTTCAATTTCAGTTGACACTTCAGAGACTGGAAGATTAGGTACAAAAGACAAGTTTTTAACAGATAAAACAGTGCGCACTCATTTTAATTGTGTCTAAGTGTGGCACCTTTGATTAGTAATCAAAACATCCTCAGTCCCGGGTTTGAAATCCATGTCGGCTTAAATTTTAATCAACAATCAGCATTGGTGTCTGAAGACTTCCGGCATAAGAAGTCACCCTCATTCTGCCAATGGCCTTGTCAAAGAGGGTGGAGGAGTGGACAGAGGATCAGGACACACTCTTGCCCTTGGGGTTAGAAACTGTCCTTAACGGTGGAAGAATCAGGAATGATAGAGTACATGAGGACACAGAAGGCTATGGAAACCACTGCATTAAAGACACATGACATGTATTCCACAGAACACTTGATCTAAAATGGAAAAAGTGTCATGACGATCTCTACATTTACAAAAGAATCCAGAATAGTCCCCCATTTGGATTACCGGGAGGTGATTGCCAAAGGGGAAGTGACCAGGAGAAAAAGACTGAATAATCAGCGAAAGGATAATGTTCCATGACTCGGGGCGTGGAATGTCAGAAGCTTGAACGTGGCTGGGAAACTAGAAAATCTGAAAAGGGAAATGCAAAGGCACAATGTAGATATGTAGCAGTCATCAAAGTCAAAGTGAAAGGGAAAGAAGACAAGGATGTATGGTCAGATGAGTGTAGGGTAATCTCAGTAGCAGCAGAAAATGGTATAATCGGATTAGGATTTGTTATGAATAGGAAGGAAGGGCAGAGAGTGTGTTAATGTGAACAGATCAGTGATTGGTGTGTTCTCATCAGAATTGACAGCAAACAAACACCAACAATGGTAGTTCAGGTATACATACTGACGTTGCAAGCTCAAGATGAAGAGATAAGTAACTATATGAGGATAATGAAAGGGTTATACAGTAAGTAAAGGGAGATGAAAATCTAATAGTCATGGGTGACTGGAATGCAGCTATAGGGGAAGTAGTAGAAGAATGGGTTACAGGAGAATATGGGCATGGGACAAGAAATGAAAGAGGAGAAAGAGCTATGGAGTGAATTAAAATATTCACATAATTACAGAATGCTAAAATACGTTGTTAGTTTCAATTTTCTGATTTTAATTTCCAGGGTTTTGACAGTCAGGTATTAATTGCCTTGCAGAACAGTGAATGTATTGTTGTTGATTTGCTAAAAAAAATTGGCTTTAATTAACCTTTCCTGCAGAGGCAATCAATTTATCTGAAACACTATTGGCTAGTGTCAGCTGTTTGCGGAATTTCTAATGCACTTTTGGTACATATGAGATTATGCCATAATAAAGAACTAAACATGAGATAATACAGTACTAGTACTCCAAGCAAATTTGCATTCTGAAAACCACACTGAAAAGTTTGTCAAGTTGGGGCCTACTTCTTCGTGAATCTGGACATACGAATGTATATGTTGTGCATTTTAGTATTGTTTACGAAATTCTGATGCCCTTTGAGTATCCTCTGATGTCGTGTTTCGTTTATGACATAATGTCAGATCTCTTAATGCCATATACGTACAAACATATTGTGTACCTACGTCATTGTAACTGTGCAGCCCACAGTAATGCTGTTTTCTGCCGCTCTCTGACAACTGCTGAAACGAGTTCTAACAGGTTGCAGAAAAATATTGCAATTGGTCATTTGAAAAGCGTTACTTTCAAAGTACATTTTATTTTATGCAACATGAGTTGCGTGTGCAAATGTGCTTTGAATTTCTTAAATCACAGAGCGTTTGATTTTCATTTAAAGCTTAACACTTTGAGAGCCCGATACTTAGAAGATTTACATGCCTGGAAGACCAGGCATTTACGTCATTACTTAAAACTTTACTGGCACATTTGTGTGATGTATCGAACTGTACCACACACAAAAAAGACAAATGTTATATGTGAAAGCTTAGCTTTTCTTGTACCTATACTACGTATATTAATTTATACCATTAACTTCTCCTATTTGTGTGTTCGCGCTACGTAATTGTTGTTGCTACACGCTGACTACATCAGATATCCTATACTCTAAATCACTACGTTTACATGTGACATATCGTCTGAAACAGAAAAACAAAATTTTGGAAACTGTTTTTCGCTTTCGTGTTTACATGTTAAGGTCTGAAGTGGATTTGCTAGCCCAGTTAACTACAGCACCTGAGAAACAGCAGATATAGTTTATGATTTAGTCAGCACAATCACTATTTCTCTTCAATTAGACAGGGTTACAGAGCTTCAGTCTAATATTTCTATTTAGCCTTCGCTGTACAAAAAGCCACCTTGTCAATATTAAGCCGCATGGGGTAGCCGTACAGTCTGAGGCGCTTTGCCACGGTTCGCGCTGCTCCCCCCCCCCCCCCCCCCCCCATCAGAAGTTTTAGTCCTCCCTCGGGCATGGGGGTGTGTGTTGTCCTTAGCGTAAGTTAGTTTAAGCTAGATTCAGTAGTGTGTAAGCCTAGGGACTGTTGACTTCATCAGTTTGGTTCCATAGGAACTTAACCACCACTTATCAATATTAGCTGAAATTTTTAAAAACAAGACAAAACCTGACATCCCATGCACGTTTTAATATCAGCTGCGTTTACATGGAAGTGAAAATAGATTGCGAAACTGGAAAACCACCAACCAGAAGCAGATTTCCAGAATCAATTATGAAGTGTTTACATGACCACCCAGAAGTGGTATTGGGAGATTGGTTTACAAAATCCGGTAAATGCGATGAATACCTGCTGTCATCAGTTGGCGAGATCACGTGACATGAGCTATGATTGGCTTACAAAAGCACATCAAATTCTCGATTTCAATGCTTCGGAAACTACTGTTCTATGTTTGGTGGAATTCGACTGTATACTTTAATAATATGAAAATATGCAGTGTATATATAGCTGCAAATCAAAGACCTTTCCAAAACAATCCCCCCCCCCCCCCTCCCCCGGGGTTCTTTTCCTAAAGTGGTGAGAGGTTCTACGCCAGTGTATAAAATAACCATTCAAAAGAGTGTTAAGTTTTATAATCCCGAGGGAAACTTTAGTGTCCTTAACACGAAAAAAGCATATTTTCACCCAGGAGAAAGTGTATTTTTTAACTGGGAAAACCAGTAAAAACCAGGAATTTTTTTTTCCTTGTCTGCGTATACATGCTGTCTAAGGCTGTAGATACAACAATAAGGAATAGTTCAGCAAGCAGTACAGTTGAAGAGGAATGGACACCTCTAAAAAGCGCAATCACAGAAGTTGGAAAGAAAAACTTGGTTACAAAGACAGTAACTGTAAGGAAACCACGTGTAACAGAAAACAACACTTCAGTTGGTTGATGAAAGAAGGAAGTATAAAAACTTTCAGGAACATTGAGGAATACAGAAATACAAGCTGCTGAGGAATGAAATAAATAAGAAGGCACGGAAGCTAAGATGAAATGGTTGCATGAAAAATGAGAAGAAATAAAAAAAGAGGACTGTCTGAAGAACTGACTCAGCATGTAGGAAAGACAAAATAAACTTCAATGAAATTAAAAGCAAGTGTGGTAACAGGAATTCCACTGTTAAATGAAGAAGAGAGAGTGGATAGGTGGAAAGAGTACATTGAAGGCCTCTATTAGGGGAAGGTTTGTTTGATGTGATGGAAGAAGAAAAAGGAGTAAATTTAGAAGATATAGGGGATCCAGAATTAGAATCAAAATTTAAGTGAGCTTTGAAGGATTTAAGATCAAATAAGGCAGAAGGGATAGATAACATTCCCTCAGAGTTTCTAAAGTCATTGGGAAAGTGGCAACAAAATGACTATTCACATTGGTGTGTAGAATGTGTGAGCCTGGTGACATACCATCTGACATTCGGAAAAATATCATACACACAATTCCAATGACTGCAAGAGCTGCCAAGTTCAGGAATTATCGCACAATCTGCTTAACAGCTCATGCATCGACTTTGCTGACGAGAATAATATACAGAAGAATGGAAAAGAAAATTGAGGATGTTTTAAGTGATGATCAGTTTGGCTTTAGGAAAGATAAAGGTACCAGAGAGGCAATTCTGACTTGGTTGATAATGGAAGCAAGACTAAAGGAAAACAAGACGGCGCTCATAGGATTTGTCGACCTGGAAAAAGTGTTTGACAGTGGTGCAAGATGTTTGAAAATCAGAGCATTTGAAATTCTGAGAAAGATAGGGGTAAGCTATAGGGATTGACTGAAGAGTGAATGGTCAAGAACAAAGTGCTAGGTTTAAAGAGGGTGTAAGACAGGAATGTACAGGGTTTGTATAAAAAGTAATGAGACTGAGCTTGTGAATAAAAATTTGTTGTAGATACCACTACAACCACTTAGTACTCGTCTATGTATGACCCTGGAGAGTCAACAACCATCTGCATGTGAGATTTACATGCTTCAAACGCTGCTGCGAATGCTGAGTCTGGGTTGGCCTTCAAAGCCCTCGTTATGGCGGCTTGGAACTCCTCCAGGGTCCCATGACGGTATCCTTTCAGGGATGCTTCCAGTTTGAGGAACAAAAAAAAGTCTGGCGGGGCCACATCGGGACTGTAGAGGGCTGGGGAATCATTGGTCTCCCTTTCTTGACCAGGTAGCTGGCCACCATGAAGCAGGTGTGACATAGCGCGTTGTCATAATGCAGCTTCCAGTCATTGGTGATAGCTGCCTGTACGCGATGGACCCTGGCTTTCAGTCTATTGAGCACTCTGCAATAAAAAGCACCATTGACAGTTTGGCTTTGGGGCACAAACTCATGATGAGCCACACTCCTGACATTGAAAAACACAATTGGCAAGGCTTTCACCTTTGATTTGCTCATGTGAGCCGTTTTTTTTTTTTTCCATGGGGGTGCTGCGTTGTGCCATTTGGCACTCATGTGCTTTGTCTGTGGGCTGTACTGAAACAACCAGGTGTCATCTTCGGTGATAATATTATCTAAGAATTCTGCATCAGCTTCAAGGCTCTGGAGATTGTTTTGGCAGGCGTGCACACGTGCTTGCTTTTGAATGCCTGACAAAATCTTCAGGACTATCTTGGCGCAGATCTTCCTCATCGATAATTCTTTGTGGTGGTGATGTTGTGCACTGTCATTTTATGAAGTCCGAGGTCATCTGCTATCATCCTGACACTCATCCAATGCTCGGTGTTCGATAAAATATGCACACGGTCGATGTTTTTGTCAGTTCTGCTGGTTGACGGGCGTCTGGAGCGGTCCTTGTCCTCAAAGCTGTCCCAGCCCTCTTTAAAGCTCTTCACCCACCTGAAAATCTGGCCTTTTGGCAGGCATCATTGCTGTAGGCTTGCCGACGCATATCCAACGTTTCCGTACCCGATTTTCCTAGTTTCACACAAAGCTTTATGGCTAACATTGATTGATCGTTTGCTGCATGTTGCGCCACGACCGACTTCTTTGGGATGTGTCCACTCAACGCACGATGCTGCTGAGACAAGAGCTCGCAGGCAACTGGCACGCCGTGCGTTTTCGGCCAGACATCCCCCAGCACTGATCTCCCCCCCCCTCCCCCAGGCGAGCGCAGTACAGTCGCATCAGCAAAAAATCAGTTTCATTACTTTTTATACAAACGCTGTACTCTTTCGCTCCTACCATTCAATCTGTACATCGAAGAAACTATGATGGAAATATAAGAAAGGTTCAGGAGTGGGATTAAAATTCAAGGTGAATGGACATCATTCGCTGATGACATTGCTATCCTGAGTGAAAGCGAGAAAAATTACTGGATCTGCTGAATGGAATGAACAGTGTAATAAGTACAGAATACGGATTGAGAGTAAATTGAAAGATGAAAGTATTGAGAAGTAGCAGAAACGAGAACAGTGAGAAACTTAACATTATGATTGGTGGTCACGAAGTAGATGAAGTTAAGGAATTCCACTACCTAGGCAGCAGAATACCCATGACAGATGAAGCAAGGAGGACATCAAAAGCAGACAAGCACTGGCAAAAAGGTCATTACTGGCCAAGATAAGTCTAATAGTTTCAAACATGGTGCTTAATTTGAGGAGGAAATTTCTGAGAATGCACATTTGGAGCACAGCATTGTGATAGTGAAACATATACTATAGGTAAACTGGAACAGAAAAGAATTGAAACATTTGAGATGTGGTGCTACAGATGAATGTTGAAAATTAGATGGGACTGATAAGGTAAGGAATGAAGAGGTTCTGTACAGAATTGGAGAGAAAAGGAATATGTGTGAAACACTGACAAGGTGAAGAGACAAGGTGATAGGACATCTGTTAAGACATGAGGGAGTGACTTCCATGATGCTAGATGGAGCTGTAGAGGGCAAAGACTGTAGAGGAAGACAGATATTTGAATACCTCCAGGAAATAATTGAGGACGTAGATTGCAAGTACTTCTCTGAGATGAAGAGGATGGCACAGGAAAGGAATTTGTGACTGGCCACATCAAACCAGTGAGAAGACTGATGACTGAAATCAAAATTTCAATGATCTAGAACTGCCTCTTAGTGGTACTATTCTCAATTTTAAGTCAGTCAGTTACGTTCCTATGTTTTGTTTTTGATTAAAGGCTCATGATTGCCCGTTTTGTGGAACCTTAAAATAAGATCACATGTTTTTAGATGTTCTAAAGTAAGTAAATAAAAAAACACCATCTACATCTCAATTTTTTTTTGTTGGCGACTTCGTGTTTGATCTGCTGGGAGGATCGTAACACCAAGTCATCAATAAAAGAAATTGTGATCCAGATGATGCCTCCTTTTTTTTTTTTTTTTTGTTAAAATAAGTGACCCACCCTTCACTACCTGATGTCTGCTCCTGTCCATAAAACATGCTTTTCAAGACAAGTCGACAAGAGTCTCCAACGCCCAGCAGAGCAACGTAGAGACGTGGATCATGATCATGATATAGTGATGGTGGTTGCTGAAGTTAATAAATCCAGCATGAAGGGTAGGACCATCATTTTGCTGGCAAGACCATCATTTTGCTGGCAAGGGCAAGTAAGCAGTTGTCAGCATCCTAGTTAGACAATGAATGGACATCATTAAATTCCAGTACAATTATGGGCAATATTTAAATGGATTTAAATCGTTCTCTGCAGAAGTATGTGCTGAGTAATTTGATGAGGGATGGGAAGGACCCATCATGTCTTAAAGACAAATTTTGGAGAAAGCGGAGGAAGCAGATACTGTTGCACTCTTGGTTCAAAAAGGAACACACAAATGATGACAGGTAAAAGTCAGTCAAATATTTGTGCGTTTATTGAAAGATTGATGAGAGAAGTGTACAACTACCACTGTTTTACCATAGCAAAAGATCTTGCCGAGAATCCAAGAAAATTCTGGTCCGAAGTAAAATTGCTAAGCAGGTCGAAGGCTGCTGTCCAGTCACTCATTTATAGTGTGGCAGTAGAAGGCAGCAAAAGGAAAGCTGAACTTTTATATTTCATGTCTAAGAAATCATTCACGTTGGAGGAACGGTATAAATATACCATTGTGTCACAATCGTATAGCTTCCTGCGTGGAGAACATATTAAGACACCCCTGGCATAGAGAAGCAACTGAAGGAGTTGTAAACAAATAAGTCACCTTGTCCAGATGGAATCCTAATTTGGTTTTACAGAGAATATTCTACAGCACGAGCCTCTTACTTTGCTGGCATTTATCTCGAATTTCTTGCCCAGGGCAAAGTCCCAAGTGACTGGAAAAAGCACAGGTGACACCTGTACATAAGGATAAAAGAAAAAGACACAAAACTACAGATCAATATTGTTAGTATTTTCTTTAGATGGAAAAGGTTCTGTCCACAAATTGATAAGAATTTATAAAGCATGTTTCTCGTCCAAAACACAGCTTGCCCTTTTCTCACATTATATCCTGCAAACTGTGGATGAAGGGCAACAGACACATTCTATAATCCTAGATTTTTTGAAGTAATTTAACATGGTGCCCCACTGCAGACTGTTAACAAGGATAAGAGCAAACTGATTAGGTTCACAGATATGTAAGTGGTTCGAAGATTTTTTTAATAGAGCCCAGTACGTTATCCACAGTGGTAAGTGTTCATGAGAAGCAAGGGTGTCATCAGGAGTGCTCCAGGGAAGTATGATAGGACCACTCTTATTCTGTGTACGCATAAATGCTCCAACAGACAGAGTGAACAGCAATCTGTAGCTGTTCGCTGATGATACTGTGGCGTACTGGAAGGTGTCTTCATTGAATGACTGCAGAAGGATGCAGAATGACTTAGACAAAATTGCTAGTTTATGTGGTGAATGGCAGCTTGCTCTACATACAGAGTATTGCAAGTTAATGAAGATGAGTTCGAAAAACAATTGTGTAATGTTAAAATTGCTCTACTTGACGTAGCCACATCGATTAAAAATCTAGGTTTACAGTTGCAAAGCAACATGGAACAGAATGTGTGGGTAAGGATGATAGCAGGGGAAACTGATTGCTTGACTTCAGTTTATTGGCAGAATTTTAGGAAAGTGTGGTTCATCTGTAAAGGAGGCTGTGTATAGAACAATAGTTTGATCAATGCTTCAGTACTGCTCAAGTGTTTGGGATCCCCACGAGATTAAAGGAAAACATCAAAACAGTTCAAAAGTGTGATGCTAGATTTGTTGCCGGTCCATTTGAACATGACATGAGTGTTACAGAGATCCTTTGTGAACTGAAATGGGAATCCCTGGAGTGAAGTATGTTGTTCTTATGGAACAGTATTGAGAAAATTTTAGAGGACCAGCATTTGAAGCTGACGAGAGAATCATTATACTGCCACCAATGTACATTTCATGTAAGCACCACCAAGATAAGATGACCAAATTTAGGGCTCATACTGAGGCATGTAGGCAGTCATTTTTCTCTCTCTCTATTTGTGTGTGGAAAAGGAAAGCAAATGACAGATAGTGGTGCAAGCTACATCCTGCCATGCACCAGTGTTTTTACTGAGGTGACACCACCCAAGGGGACATCAGTGTTGAGCTATAAGCAAACCTCATGGCTTGTGAGACAGATGTCAAACATCTTCTATGACTCGCTGAGTGCCCTGCAGAACATCTGCATAGTGTGTTCAGCAGGGAATCTTGCTTGGGATGCACTGTTTTCTCTACAAAAGGAAGATAAACAGGTGGTTTGCATGCTGACTCAAGAACAGTAAATGGCTTGAAACATTTGTATAAGGTGATTAGCAACAGCCAATAAATATTATGTAAGGTTCATGGTGCCCAGACAGTCTGAAAATATAGCTTTATTCCATGACCGGTTTTGATCTCAGATCATCAGTGTCGGTACTTTAAATTTTGTGAATGTGTTAGAAATTCATAGTGTTATCCCCTATAACCTATTAAGAAATGCTTACTTTTCCTGATAACCTATTAAGAAGTTCTCACTTCTAACGTGGCTTCACCTTCCTTTCCAAATTCCATCCCTAGTAAGTCCAACATCATTTCTCTGGGACAGCTACCTGTAACGTGAAAAACAATCCAGACCTTATCATCTTTCCCATGGACAATGGTTCTGTTACTGTGGTCATGATTCATACTGTCTGTGTGGTTGAGGGTCCCCATCAAATTTCCAACACCTGTGCATACAAACTTTCCAACTGTGATCCCATCCCAACAGTCCACATGACATGATGTTCAGCAGCTCCTCAAGGCCTTGGAACCATCCCAAAACATGATATGAATCAGTCTCCTTCCTCACAACTGCAACTCCCTGCACTCTCCGTGTACCTACTCCCCAAACCCAATCCCACAGGTCTCCCTCCTGATTATCTCATTGTGGATGGGTACAATTCACCTACAAAACAAATCACCACCTTTGTTGACCAACACATCCAAACTATTGTGTGTAACCTCCCATCTTACATTCAAAAAACAGCTCTCTTCCTTCATTGCCTTACTACAGTTACTGTCCCGTTTTTACCAGGCTCCCTTGTTTGTCACTGTGCATGAAAATTCCTCTTACCACCACCATCCCTCATTCTCGTTGGCTTGCAGCCAAGGAACACCTACTCCAGTGTACTCCTGATACCAAACACATCACCTCTTCCCTAATTCTTCTAGCCAATCACACTATGATCCACAATTAATTCACTTTGAAGGCCAAATTTATAAACAAATCTATGCTTCTGCTGTGAGTACTTACATGGCACTATCTTATGCAAACATATTTATAGGTCTTCTGGAGGAACCTTTCTTATACAATCAACACCAGAAACCATTTATGTGATTCAGATACGTTGATGATATTGTCATGATCAGGACTCGTGGAAAAGACAACCTTCAGTCTTTCTTCATAACCTCAATACCTACTCCCAGATCCACTTCACCTGGTCCTTCATAACTCAACAAAGCACCTTCCTTGATGTTGATCTCCCCTCTCAAATGGCTCTGTAAGAATGTCTGTTCACATCAAGCACACCAGCCATTCACGGTACCTCAACTTTTACAGCTGTAACCTATTCCATGCTATAAAGTCTGTTCCATACAGCCTGTCATGCGTGGATGCCGCATCTGCAGTGGAAAGCAGGATTTGTCAGTGTACCAATAACTTTACCAGAGTCTCTATTGACAGACAATATACTATCCAGCACATTCATAAACCAATCTCCTGTGTCATTTCCTTGTTTGACCTAGTAAATCTATTAACCAGCTTCCAACGAGAAGTCTGATAACCCAGTATCACCCTGGCCATGAAAATCTCAACCACATCCCTTCGACTACTACTTATTATTCCGTGGTTCAGGGGTATCCTACCCGGTAATGTCAGTTCTGGTTGCAGTGGACACAACCTCTTTGAAATTGGACCAGGTATTAATAGCAATGTGCTGCCTGATTGGATGAAACATATTTATTACACCAGGTCAGTGGTGGTCTGGATATGCAGACATGCATGTGAATGGTTGCTCGAAACGTGCACTGCGTCACAAATGCAGGATGTTAGGACAGTATTATTCTACGGGGGTACACTAACCTGGGCTTCCATGGTATTGATTAAAGGCATGATGACA
This sequence comes from Schistocerca nitens, assembly GCF_023898315.1. NCBI lineage: Eukaryota > Metazoa > Arthropoda > Insecta > Orthoptera > Acrididae > Schistocerca > Schistocerca nitens. The sequence continues at coordinate 921,256,605 of NC_064617.1, read as the reverse complement.
GCTGTCAGCTATGTAAACATTATTGTTGATCCATCTGTATTCCTTCATGCTTGATGCTTTCCATAATGGTGATTGCATTTTGCAGCTGGGTAACTATCTGTGTCCAAGGCCAGAATTCTGTTCCATTGGTGAGTCAAGCATAGTAGTGATCTCAAAATGTCTGTCACCAAATTCACACCTGATCTGAACCCGTTGGGACACATGAGACGCTGTTGGGCGCCTGTAATATTAGTGTTTTGACTCATCAGTGTACATGTATAGTTAGTGAACTTTCCCAGACACTTTGAACGTCATGGTCCTTAATATTTCTTTGATCCGCAGCTTTGATAATCAGTTATGAGACTTATTTTAATGGAAAGGGTGTCTGCCAAAAAGTCTTAAAAGATATTTCTTGGAATTATGTTGCATTTGGAATGGCATACATCTGTAGTGCGGTGGAAGTTTTTCCTACTGTTTGCTAACACTTCGAACAGTTATCCTTCAAGGGACTACTCTGTTGGAAGTTACTAATAAAAAAGTATATTGTTATGAAGAGCAGTGTTTGGAAAGAGGCTGTGCAAGTGATGGCTTAGCAGTGTAACTGGTTGCTTTCAAAAGTGTTGACTGTACTGGAACACTAGGGCAGCATCAGTGAGTAAGTGAGTTAGATCAAATATGTGACATTCCATTCCACTGTAACATTTGCTGAAATCCTTTGTCAGTTTTGAAGGCAGCTTGTCTCTAAATTGGGAAGACAACCATGAAATGTATTGCCTTGTGAAAGTGAAGATGTGATAATTTATTAAGAGAAACAGTAGATATTAGTCACTCAAAAAGAAATGAGTTTGAGACTATAAAATGAAATCTGCTTAAAGGATTGTAAAGTTTTAAACATGACTGCTTGGTTCAGTACTGTTTATGAATTAAAATTTAAACAAATGAGCCTTAGGTTACAATTTTTAGTTTTATTAACCAGGTTTCAACACTTCTAAGAGTGTCTTCATCAGAATTTAAACTTTTAAGTGGCCTATAACATAATTACAAATTTATGGGAAAAGAAATTTTTTGTATAAAAGTGTAAGTACTGACTAACAATAAAAGACAGGGGCAGTTTACATGTCACATATAAAATAAATAACAGGCTAGAAGGGCTTTAGTCACAAAACTTTTGTAAAGAGTGCAGGAAGGTGAGCCACTATGGGCTGCTCATACCTGTACAATCACAGTTGCCATGTTCCACATGGAACTTGTGTACTCTTAAACACACACAGAAAAAAAATTGCATCACCTCGGTTCTGGGAGTTCCGGAACCTGTACAGAAAATTGGAATAGAGATCAACATAAACATCATTTCCGCACTTTTTATTGCTCATGAAAACCACACATTGCATGTTGTACCACCATGCAGTGAGACCTTCAGAGGTGGTAGTCCAGATTGCTGTACACACTGGTACCTCTGATACCCAGTAGCATGTCCTTTTGCATGGATGCAGGCCTATATTTGTCATGGCATACTATCCACAAGTTCATTGAGGCACTATTGGTCCAGATTGTCCCACTCCTCAATGGCGATTTGGCATAGATCCCTCAGAGTGGTTGGTGTGTCACATCCTCCATAAACAGCCCTTTTCAATCTATCCCAGGCGTCTTCGATAGGGCTCATGTCTGGAGAACATGCTGTCCACTCTAGTCAAGCAATGTTGTTATCCTGAGGGAAGTCATTCACAAGATGTGCATGATGGTGGGTGCGAATTGTCGTCCATGAAGATGAATGCCTTGCCAATAAGCTTCAGATATGGTTGCACTATCGGTTGGAGGATGGCATTCACATATTGTACAGATGTTACTGCGCCTTCTATGACCACTGGTGGCATATGTCGACCCCACATCATGCCACCCCAAAACAGCAGGGAACCTTCACCTAGCTGTATTCGCTGGACAGTGTGTCTAAGGCTTTGTCCGACCAGGTTGCCTCCAAGTACGTCTCCAGCGAATGTCTGTTTGAAGGCATATGCGTCCCTCATCGGTGAAGAGAATGTGATGCCAATCCTGAGTGGTCCATTTGGCACGTTGTTGGGTCCATTTTTACCGCACTGCATGGTTGCAAAGATGGACATTGCCATGAACGTCGGGAGTTAAGTTGCGCATCGTGCAGCCTATTGCACACAGTTTGAGTCATAATACGACGTCCTGTGGCTGCACGAAAAGCATTATTCAATGTGGTGGCGTTGCTTTCAGGGTTCCCTCTCAGCCATAATCCGTAGGTAGTGGTCATCCACTGCAGTAGTAGCCCTTGGGCAGCCTGAGCGAGGCATATCAACAGTTCCTGTCTCTCTGTTTCTCTTCCATGTCCGAACAACATCGCTTTGACTCACCCCGAGACGCCAAGACACTTCCCTTGTGGAGAGCTCTTACTGGCACAAAGTAACAATGTGGACGCAATCGAACTGCAGTATTGATCGTCTAGACACAGTTGAATTACAGAAACACGAGCTGTGTACTTTCTTCTTGGTGGTATGACTGGAACTGATCAGCTGTTGGAACCCCTCTGTCCTCCTCATGCATGGTTGTTTACATATTTGGGCGGGTTTAGTGACATCTCTGAACAGTCAAAGGGACTGTGTGATACGATATCCACAGTCAATGTCTATGTACGGGAGTTCTTGGAACTGGGGTGATGCAAAACTTTTTTGATGTGTGTGGTTTTATTCAGCTCACTCACTCAGGCAAATTCTTCACTTTATAAATATGGAAACTGCATCACTGTGTTCTGAAAGAATTACACTATGTTTTGATTTTAATTTTATCTGCAGAATCTAATTATTAAGATGATATAGGGACAGTTTATGAAAGTGCATTTTCTCCTGTCGTTACCAAATGGTCAACATGAGGGAATCTGTTTTGGTATTGAAGATAGACGAATATGTTATCGGAATGAAATCTTCAGAATACATCGTATTTTCATATGTTCTAAACCAGGACTCTCTCGGAGATCTCTAATGTGGGATAATTTGAGTTAAATAAGACACACAATGGTCAGCTCGTGTATCAACTAATAATCGGGTGCAAGTAGTTACAAAATGAGAAACAGATCACTATAGGATTATAATGAAACCTATTAATTTTTCTGATCCGCATAATTATATATACCACAACAAAAATAAGATTAAGCATGTTTATCACAGTGGCAAAACATCTTAAGTAGGCCAATAACAGTGCCTCTTTACTTTAACAGTTATGTTGTAAACAGTAATATTTATTTTGTTATGATACATAATGAATTCTGAAATGAACTTCCTTTGGAATTACACATTATTAAGGCCTCCTTATTAAAATTTCGAAACTTATGGCAATATGATTTTGCTTTGTAGGTACTTACAGATGCAAACTGTTCATGCAGAACATAAAGCTCCATTTCTACAGGGATAGTGGTAAACCTCCACTGCTGTCAGTCTTGTCACTAAGGTGGATTCTTGAAATGCCAGTATCACTGTCACTGTTGTCATTTAATGAAACTATCACCTCCTCCACTGAATTTTCTAAAGAGCTTCTTTCTTCCATGCTCTTTCCATGATGCTCTGTGTATATTTGAAGATTTTCTTCCAATCTTCAGCTGTGATGTTCCTGACAGTCTCTTGTGAGTGCTTTGACTGCATAGAGAATAAATTTACTGTTGTTTCTGGCAACATAACCTTCAAATTTGGGCCCAGGTTGAAATGGCAGTGGTAATATGGTAGCCTAACATCTGTATGCCCTTTTTTTCTTTTTGTGTTGTATTTTATGGGGGAACTGTGGAGAGATTTTTTGTATAAGCACCACTTCTATTGAGGTTATGACGCTGAAGCCAGTCAATCATTTTCTCCTTTCAGTTTGCCCTGGTAGGTGTCTTGTCAACAACAACCAAATGGTAAGAAGCATAATCTATAATAATTGCCGACTGTTTTCCAATATTTGATATTAGTGGGTCTTCGAACTGCTTTATAAATGTGACGTGGTTCATTTCTTTGTGATAATCTCCTGTTTTCTTTGACTTAAAGAGCAGGAGGTGAGGTGTCAGCACAAAGAATAATAAATCTGCCCCCCCCCCCCCACTCCTCTTGCTACGAGGCATTGCCATTGTTCCTTTAGTTGTGTCGTCTGTCCGGTCCTGCTTGACAGTGTGACCGGAATTGACCCACATTTTGTCAAGCCATACAGCTTCGTCAATATTTGTTATGGATGCCCCTTAAAAATCAGCTTCTCCATGCAGCTATGACCTCCCTCTCCATCAGCAGCTAATGGCCATAGTGAAAGCCAATGTTGTGTAAAACTGTGAAAAGGGATGTGCGACTGCCTTGAAAAAGTCCTGGTTCTTTAAGTGGGACCAGTAACTTCATCTGAGCAGTGGATGTATCGTCCTGCAATGATAAACAGAAATGTGACAATGAATTGCGCCCTCTGCAGATGAATCGAGGTTGGTGATCCGCTAATCTGTACATTGTTTTTTTTTCAGAGTTGTTAAGTTTTCGTGGTTCTTCAGCTTCCTTTTCTTTGTTGAACATTTCCTTCCCAATCTTCACAACAATGTTTTTGTTTATATTCAAAGCTGTAGCAGTTCTCTCGATCACTTTTGGTAACGGAGAGCAGTGGGCCATCATTAAGTTTTTCATTCTCAAAGTAGCTACATAACGCACAAACAATTCCTCTTGACTGCCCTTGTGTGGCAATCCCCTGTCCACAAGAACGACATAGAACTTTTTCACTTATAAATTTTGACGAACTTCCCACGTCATTCAGTACCATAAAATGAATAACAGGAACAACGAATAAGAGAGTAACTTCTAGAACCTTAAAAAATGAACACACAAAGTCACAGGGTGCAACCATCACACAGGGCAACAATCTGGTTGCAGCTGAAGCCCACTGCAAGCAGGAAGTGTTGTGTTGGGTAAAAGTTTGGCAACTTCAGGGGATGTGGTGCACCTGCAGTTAGCATGGTATTGGCAGAAAGTGGCCAGGGCCTGCTGCATGGGTCCCCCTGCCCCCTCTACCACTCCTGTCCTCACTGTCAGTTCTAAAGTAATTTTGGACAGACTGTAGAGGGACATGGACGTGCACCCATTCTCCAAAAGAGCGATCATGTGCATGTAAACTGTCCACTGCACTCAGTAGTGCTGAAAAAAGAGAAATGAAGGCTTCGGAAGAACAACAAATTGGTGTAGTGGATTTCCTTGCAGCGGAAGGTGTGCGTGTAATGGAAATTCATTGAAGAATGGCACTAGTGTGTAATGGCTGCCACCATAACTCACCAGTCTTGAATAATTAGGGCATCCACCTGCTATACAATAGTATCAGTTAATGTGGTGTGGCATTCTAGTCAGGCAACGGCATCTGTCCTTCTTTTAATTGCTTGTGCCATGCCTTGACGCTCCCACTGGAGAAACAGTGCGCTTTGTACATTTCTTCCCCCCTGCGGGTCCGGGGTAAGAATAGGCCCGATGTATTCCTGCCTGTCGTAAGAGGCGACTAAAAGGAATTTCAACCATTTCAGCCTTCACTGTGATGGTCCCCATTGGGGTTTGACCTACATTTTTCAAAATTCTACAGAAGTACGAGCCTTTTGGGGAAGGATACCTTACGTGGTGTATCACCAGTCCTCAGTGCACTAAGATCTTGGCACTCATCATCGTAACGGCGTCGTAACTGCACCCACTGTTCATCAATTTGGGCCTAAACACCTGATGGGTTGCACAAGTTACGCCCATAGTGCGTTCCCATCTGCACCTACGATCATGATGGACTTTCCGTGGCACCCGAAATCCAGCACGGTAGCCAGCCCGTTGTGGTGGTGTCGTCATGTACCCTCTAGATTGTAGCCCCCTGACAACACAGGGATCGTACTGCCGATACCTGAGGTGCACCCTCCCCACGTAAGCCAAGGAGTAGATGCCGTCTCCCTGGGGGATCAGGACTCTCGGCAAAGGTCATCCTGCCAGGTGACCCTTACTGAGGCTGGGTGGCGCCTGTGGGGAGAGCCCCAGGTCGGAGTGGGTGGTATCGGGGCGAACGTTTCGCAGATGAAACGTCAACATGCATCAGGTTGCTCTGCGGCCGCATCTTCTAAGAGGAAGTGTCTGTGTCTCAGTCTCTGTCTCTGGTTCTGGTACTACTGCCTTTCCCCCCTTTGCCACTCCCTGGGAGGAAGGACAGGCCCGCCGGCTTGGGGCAAAATACTTCCCCCCGCTATTTAGTCTGTTCTCAGACCAATGGGGGACGTTCGCCACCTCCAAGCCCATGTTCTTTGTACAGCATATCAAGGATATCTTCGGAGAAATCGAGGCTCTTAGTAAATTGCGTTCGGGGTCCATTCTCATAAAGACAGTCTCCGCTACACAGTCGGTGGCACTCCAGGCATGCGACCGACTAGGGGACATCCCAGTGTCCATTGTCCCACATCTGGCGCTCAATAGGACGCAGGGGATTATTTTCCATCGGGACCTCCTGCTGCAATCTGATGAGGAGCTCAGGGCCAACCTGGAGTGCCGTGGCGTGCATTTTGTCCAGCGAGTCCAGCGCGGTCCCAAAGATCGTCGCGTCGACACTGGGGCCTTTATCCTCGCCTTCGAGGGGGATGTTCTCCCGGAGAAGGTAAAGGTGTTGTGCTACCGGTGCGATGTGCGACCTTACGTCTCTCCTCCTATGCGATGCTTTCGATGTTTGCGCCTCGGGCACATTTCGTCACGGTGTGAAGCTGAGCCCCTTTGTGGCGATTGTGGACGTCCTCTTCGTGAAGGACATACATGCACCCCACCACCTCGGTGCGTCCATTGTCCTGGCCTCCACTCTGCTGGATCTTTTGACTGCCCCGCATATCAGAAGGAGAAGAAGATACAAGAATTGAAATTGAAAACCTTGGACCATCTGTCTTATTCTGAGGCCAGGAAGAAATATGACCGCCTCCATCCCGTGATGTTGACAATGTCGTTTGCTTCAGTCGTATCCACTCCTTCCGCAGTATCCTCACCCCTATCATGTCCCCCCTCCACCTCCTCACCCCATCCGGGGTCTACGCTCCACCTCCCAAATCCCTCCCTTCCAAATCCTCCTCCCTTGCGGCCTCTGCCCCGTCTGCCCCAGGGGCCACCCTTCCTCCTCCTCCTCCTCCTCCTCCTCCTCCTGAGAAGCGATCCTCTTCTCAGGCGTCCATCGGGGAAACAATACGGACCCCGTTCAAAAAAGGACCCCGAGCGTGAGGACTTTCTTCGGGTCCAGCCCCCACAGCCCACCATCCCTGTGACTCATCGGTCTTCGTCTCTGACTCTACTCATACCTGCTCCCACTTTGATCTCTCGATCTGTTCTACCACTCTTGCCCGTCGGTTCGAGTGGTATGTCCTTTCTGACACCTATTCGAGCGACCATTTCCCCTGTGTCATTCATCTCCTGCACCCACCCCATCCCCACGTCCCTCGAGCTGGAACATACCGAAATCTGACTGGGGACTTCACTCCTCCCTGGCGACCTTTCCGGACCAAGATTTTCTCAGTTGTGACAGTCAGGTCGAATACCTCATGGCTGTTATCATCAATGCGGCCGAACGTTCAATTCCTCATACTACCTCTTCTTCACGTCGCGTTTCAGTCCCCTGGTGGAATGAGGCTTGCAGAGACGCTATCTGTGCTCGACGACATGCTTTACGCACCTTTCGCCGCCATCCTACGCTGGCAAATTGTATTCATCACAAACGACTCCAAGTGCAATGTCGTAGAGGCATCGAAGAGAGTAAAAAAGTTTGTTGGGCCTGTTTCACAAGCTGCTTCAACAGTTTTACTCCCTCTTCTGTCGTCTGGGGTGTCCTGAACCGGCTGTCAGGCATTAAGGCCCACTCCTCGATACCTGGCCTGACTTCAGGGAATGAGGTACTTATGGACCCTGTGGGTGTCTCCAACGCCTTCGGCCGCTTTTTCGCGGAGGTTTCAAGCTCCGCCCATTACCATCCTGCCTTCCTTCCCAGAAAAGAGGCAGAAGAGGCTTGGCGACCTTCCTTCCACTCTCTGAATCTGGAAGATTATAATGCCCCCTTTACCATGCGTTAACTCGAACGTGCACTTGCACTGTCCCGGTCCTCTGCTCCGGGGCCAGATGCCATTCACGAGCAGATGCTGACACACCTTTCTCCAGCAGGCAAATGCTTTCTTCTTCGTACCTATAATCGCGTCTGGACCGAAGGTCAGGTCCCCATGCGTTGACGTGAGGCTGTCGTCGTTCCCATACCCAAATCCAGAAAGGATAGACACCTTCCTTCTAGTTACCGCCCCATTTCTCTTACAAACTGTGTCTGTAAGGTGATGGAGCGCATGGTTAATGCCCAATTGGTTTGGATTCTTGAATCTCGACGGCTACTTACCAATGTTCAATTCGGCTTTCGTTGACGCCGCTCCGCTGTTGACCACCTTGTGACCTTGTCGATGTTCATCATGAACAACTTTTTGTGAAAGCACCAAACGGTAGCTGTGTTCTTCGATTTGGAGAAGGCTTACGATACCTGTTGGAGAGGAGGTATCCTCCGCACTATGCACAGGTGGGGCCTACGTGGTCGCCTGCCCCTTTTTATTGATTCCTTTTTAACAGATCGAATGTTTAGGGTACGTGTGGGTTCCATATTGTCAGACTTCTTCCTCCAGGAGAAGGAGTGCCTCAGGGCTCCGTTTTGAGCATAGCCCTTTTTGCCATAGCAATCAATCCAGTTATGGATTGCATTCCACCTAACGTCTCCGGCTCTCTTTTCGTCGATGACTTTGCGATCTACTGCAATGCCCAGAGAATATGCCTCCTGGAGCGCTGCCTTCAGCGTTGTCTTGAGAGCCTATACTCGTGGAGTGTGGCTAATTGCTTCTGGTTCTCTGAAGAGAAGACAGTTTGCATCAATTTTTGGTGATATAAAGCATTCCTTCCACCTTCCTTCCATCTCGATCCCGTTGTTCTCCCATTCGTGAAGACAACGAAGTTTTTAGGGCTCACACTGGACAGGAAACTTTGTTGGTCTCCACATATCTCTCATTTGGCTGCCCATTGTACACGTTCCCTTAATGTCCTCAGTGTTCTTAGTGGTTCATCTTGGGGAGCGGATCGCACTGTCCTGCTTCGCTTATATCGGTCCATAGTCCGATCAAAGCTGTATTATGGGAGCCTCGTCTGCTCGGCCATCCCTCTTTCGCCGTCTCAACTCCATCCATCATTGGGGGTTACGTCTTGCGACCTGATCATTCTCTACTAGTCCCGTCGAGAGTCTTTATGCTGAAGCTGCCAAATTACCATTGACCTACCGGCGCGACGTACGGCTTTGTCGGTATGCCTGCCGTCTGTTGTAAATGCCCGACCACCCCTCTTTCTTCGACGATTCTCTTGACCGTCAGTATGGGTTGTATGTGTCTGTCCTGATGCCCCCTGGAGTCCGCTTTCGTTGCCTGCTTCAACAATTGGATTTTGCCCTCCCTACCACCTTCAGAGAGGGTGAGAGCCCGACACCACCTTGGCTCCAGGCTCCGGTTCATATTCATCTTGACCTCTGCTCGCTCCCGAAGGAGGGTACTCCGGATGCAGTGTATTGCTCACGGTTTTGTCGAACTTCGTGTGCGACTCGCCAGTAACACCTTTATTTACACTGACGGTTCCAAAACTGACGATAGTGTCAGCTGTGCCTTTGTCATCGGGGACGTCACCTTTACATACCGGCTCCTCGACCAGTGTTCCAGCTTTACGGCCGAGCTTTTTGCTCTTTATCAGGCCGTTCAGTATGTTCGCCGCCACCGCCATTCTCCGTATGTACTCTGCTCTGATTCACTCAGTGCTCTTCAGAGCCTTGGAGCTCCATATCCGGTCCCTCCCTTGGTGCAACGGATCCAGCAGTCCCTCCATTCTTTTGCTGATGATGGCTCTCATGTTAGCTTTATGTGGGTTCCAGGCCATGTATTAGTGCCTGGGAATGAGGCTGCTGATGCTGCAGCCAAGGCTGCAGTCGTCCTGCCTCGACCAGCCTCCCTTTGTGTCCCATCGTCTGACATTAGTGGGGTTGTTTGTAAGAGATTTGTGTCATTATGGTGGGATACTTGTTCGTCACTTCAAGAAAATAAGCTCTGGGCCATAAAACCATTCCCAACAGCTTGGACAACCTCCTCCCGACCCTCTCGGCGAGAGGAGGTCATTTTGGCCAGGTTGCGGATTGGGCATTGCCGATTTAGCCACCGCTACCTGCTATCCGGTGACCCCGCAGTGCCCTTGTGGTCCTGCATTGACAGTGCACCATGTTTTATTGTCGTGTCCCCGTTTTAATCAATCTCATGTTGTCCTGTCTCTGCCATCTACTTTGCAGGAAATTTTAGCTGATGACGCTCGAGCAGCTGCTCGTGTTCTTTGTTTTTACTTTGACGGACTTGTCCAAAGACATCTAACTCTTTTAATTATTTTATCTTTGTAAGAACTTTCTGGTGTCCCCCCCCCCCCCCCCCTGAGTTTTACCCGATTATATGTGCACTTACATTTGTGACTGGCTGCTATTGACCTTAGTAGTTGAGCGCCCTAAAACCCAATATATATATATATATATATTTTTTGTACACTTCTTTCCTTCCATTGCCAGGAAATGTACTGTACCCCTTTCCTCTTCTAGTGGATTTTTTTCAGTGTGACTGAGTGTAGTGGATAGTTGACATGTGTACACGTTTGCTCTGTTGTCATGTGATTGTTTGTGCACCCATGCCCCTTTAGTAGTGAGTCTGAGGCCTCCACGGTATTATAGGGCTCACGCCAGGCAATGGTATTAACATTTGTTCAGCAGTTTTCACATTTCTTTCTTTCTTTCTTTCTTTTTTATATTCCCACTTCAATCGCTGCAGTGTTTAAAGTAATATTAATGAGAAAGGTAGATCAGTATCAGACACTGCCTATAATAAAGAACAAAATGTTTTGTGTGTCTGTAACTGACAACATTTAACCAATATCAAATAAATTTTATGGTGTATCATAGAACGAAAATTATCGTCTTTAATTATGCTCTTGGAAGACTACAACAGAAGGAACAGGTAGTTACCAAAATGAATCTGTTGCTTGAGTAGATTGTGTACTGTTTTGAAAGTTGCTGAATATTAAAACTGTATGGCAGATGGTACTCAAACCCGGAAACTTGCCTTTCGTGGACAATGCTTTTAATGACTAAGCTATCCGGGCATTACTGGTGTTCTGCTCTCACAACTTAACTTTTGCTGGTACCTATCTCCTACCTCTACGTGAGGCAATACTGACCTTAAGACTTATCTTAGAAGAAAGAATAAGGAAAGGCAAACCTACGTTTCTAGCATTTGTAGACTTAGAGAAAGCTTTTGACAACGTTAACTGGAATACTCTCTTTCAAATTCTGAAGGTGGCAAGGGTAAATTACAGGGAGCGAAAGGCTATTTACAATATGTACAGAAACCAGATGGCAGTTATAAGAGTCGAGGGGCATGAAAGGGAAGCAGTGGTTGGGAAAGGAGTGAGACAGGGTTGTAGCCTCTCCCCAATGTTATTCAATCTGTATATTGAGCAAGCAGTAAAGGAAACAAAAGAAAAATTCGGAGTAGGTATTAAAATTCATGGAGAAGAAGTAAAAACTTTGAGGCTCGCCGATGACATTGTAATTCTGTCAGAGACAGCAAAGGACTTGGAAGAACAGTTGAACGGAATGGACAGTGTCTTGAAAGGAGGGTATAAGATGAACATCAACAAAAGCAAAACGAGGATAATGGAATGTAGTCAAATTAAATCGGGTGATGCTGAGGGAATTAGATTAGGAAATGAGACACTTAAAGTAGTAAAGGAGTTTTGGTATTTAGGGAGTAAAATAACTGATGATGGTCGAAGTAGAGAGGATATAAAATGTAGACTGGCAATGGCAATGAAATCGTTTCTGTAGAAGAGAAAGTTGTTAACATGGAGTATAGATTTAAGTGTCAGGAAGTCGTTTCTGAAAGTATTTGTATGGTGTTTAGCCATGTATGGAAGTGAAACATGGACGATAACTAGTTTGGACAAGAAGAGAATAGAAGCTTTCGAAATGTGGTGCTACAGAAGAATGCTGAAGATAAGGTGGGTAGATCACGTAACTAATGAGGAGGTATTGAATAGGATTGGGGAGAAGAGAAGTTTGTGGCACAACTTGACTAGAAGAAGGGATCGGTTGGTAGGACATGTTTTGAGGCATCAAGGAATCACAAATTTAGCATTGGAGGGCAGCGTGGAGGGTAAAAATCTTAGAGGGAGACCAAGAGATGAATACACTAAGCAGATTCAGAAGGATGTAGGTTGCAGTAAGTACTGGGAGATGAAGAAGCTTGCACAGGATAGAGTAGCATGGAGAGCTGCATCAAACCAGTCTCAGGACTGAAGACCACAACAACAACATCATCAACATCTCCTAGTTTTGGAATGTTGCTTATCTTCTCTTGCATACTAAGCAAGACTATCATTGCTGAAGAAATGATGTTGTGGAGAAATGACTTAAGACAGAAGATTGGTTAGAGCCTAGTTGAGCACATAGTTTTAATCCAGCAAGAAGGTTTTAAGGTGAGGTAGATGTAATTCCAGTTTTAGCATCCAGGATCCATTCAGTTGCTGCTCTCTTCTTGTAGTAGTGAACTTTACATCACAAGAGCTCTGCATTACTCTTTTTTTTGATTCCAGAACAAGGTGGAATGCTGTATAACAACACACACTAATTTGAACAGATTCTCTTTTATCTATTTAACACTACACAGATGGGGTAGTTATACAGTGGATAGTAAGTGCTGCAACATATTACTTATGAAACCAGAGAACTTTAATACTATTTACTTTTAGTAATTGCACCTCTGTTCATGTAATGAGAGCAGCAGAAACAAACTAAATAACTATAGAGTAATGGAAAACTTACGTGCTTTCAGTACGCTTCAATAATTATCATTACATAATTGCTAACTTTTTAGTATTGGAGAGAGCTTTATAACAATCATTTGCGAGCTGACTCTTGATATAATTTTTGTCATGTGGAAGGTATAATACTACTTGGACACAGTCTCCTGAACAGACTACGTGATTGTACACCACAGTTAGTCTGTGCTTGCAAAGTGCTTTTCTTGTTTCTAAGTTGAATACGCAACTAAAGGTATCTGATTTTCGAGGCTTAGGTCACATTCTCTTTATTTCGTGATGCATGATGGCATGTTTGATAATTCAAAGATCAGTTCATTATTCGTGGTTGCTTCAGTCTTTCTGTGGCATACTCAAGGTGAAGAAATAGCTTGTTAGTGTGGGTACATCACTGTTTCATGTTACTATTTTTATGTTGTACAGCTTTCCTCTTAAGTTACATCTATTTCTGTTTCTGCTGTCAATATTGTGAGAAAGCTTGTAGTGGATAATGTTGTTCTCTGTTTACATATAGAGTTTAGACATAATGTGATAATTTGTGTGTGCGTGTTGTGTTTACTGCAATTTTTATGCTAACATTTAAAGATTGCAAGTATGTGGTCTGTAAGTATTCTGTGAAGTTTTTTCCCCACGACATTTGTTATTGGCAAAGCAAAATTATCAGAATCCAGGTGCAACGTCAGAACTTCTGCCTGGTCACAAAATTAGGTCTGAGGTTTCAGTGTGGAGTCAACTTCATATTTTTACTTGAGGAATATTCAGTGTGTCAATTTTTTTTGTTTTACGTTGTCTAAAAGATGAAAGTTAATGTCAAGTTTCATGTGCAAACCTCAGTTAATGTTTGTATTTTTTTACTACTAGCTACTTTTTTGCCTCATTATGCAAAGTTTGGTGCAGTTTCGCTTTTCACACACAAGCAACGCCATTATAGTTTTGTTTCCTCCGGGTGGTCATCAAGGGGTTATATTGTGTTTTTGCTTAATGAATTAACTTTGATTACAGTACACTTGCCTACTGTGACCGTAAGAAATAAATTTCAGTGGGTTCATTTGATGAAGTATTGCATTTGTCTTTTGGTTGGGTGTAACTATAACGTTGAAGTTTACTATTAGCAAATCAGTTGCTTAACCTTTCGACATACTCAAATGATAAAACTACATGGAACTGCAAAAGTGTGTTTTTTCTGCTTCAGCTATAGGATTCAGAGTACGAGAAAAAAAATTAAGATCACGTTTGTCCGAATAAGATAATCACACTTTTCTTATACAGCTAGACAATACTAACATTAGGAGAAGCATAAATATTAGTATATCTGAAATTTAAGTCTCACATGCCATTTCTTGTTTTTAAGAATGACAGGGGAAAAACATAAAGCAAATAAGCGTCATTCAACACTGGGAAATCGGTCAGCATATTGCAGAATCTGTCAGTTGAGTTCCAGATGGCACAAAGAAAACAGAAAAACAGATCAACGAACAAAAGTTGTAGTGATCCCTCACCTCCTTGAGAATGCTGTTATCAACAAAAACTTGATGGAACCATACTCTGAAGTTTATACTACATGCGATGTAAGGTGTGTATCAGACTTCCAGCAGGTCACAAAATCTTGATTCAGTTTCTGTCTTCTGGTCTCACTTCTTTGGGTGAAGCATGCCCTTATTATGTGGCAATGCATGCATTTATTATGTGGCTTCTAAGCATATGGACAATTTGCTTTACAGTTATCGTCATGGTCTGGTCATTCAGGTGAGTAAGCTACTTAGTGAAATACCTATTCTTCAAATCCTATGATACCCAGAAAGTTAAATTCAAATAATTTTGCCCTTAAAATGTTGGTAAATGCAGTTTATTTTCCGGAATTCCACTCGTTAAGGTCAGTACATCAGTTACGACATTTTGATTGCAATATAGTATCAGCTGTAATAGGGAATGTAAAGATGGGAGAAAATTAAAGAAAACTTGAAATAACATGATGTAATAGACCTGGGGAAAAAAAAGGCCAAATTGAATTAAAAACTGTAATTTGTTTTATTACAGAAGAGTGAAACAGTAAGAAATTAAAGTGTAGACTTTATTGTAAACAGAATGATTAAAATCCAGTACCAGTAAGATGATGAGACACAGAGGGCCTCAATAAAGAGAGAGGGAAGCTAATTGAAGGAATCCCTCTAAGAGGTTAGAATGAAAATTTTAATGTTGAAGTAGGACATAAACTAAATAGTAGGTGCTAACTGGGAAACTTTAGACAAGATACCAGAAATGACAGAGGTCATACATTAACAGAATTTGCTGAGAATATGTATGACTTTTAAACATTCTTCCAGAAGAAAACAAATACAAAAAGGGATTGGCAAGAACCAAATGGAATTAAAATTGTAATTGACTGTGCACACAATCCAATGATCCTGAACGGCTTTTGAAGTGATAGTATACTTGTAAGATGCAGAGGCAAAATATGTTCAAAGATGCAAAGGAACAGGCTTTTCGAGCAGGAAATCATAAATGCAGTTTGAGAATGTATGCATGATTAGAGAGGCATAAGAGATTATATTAGAAAGTTCAAAGTTCAGCATGTAAGAAATGAAGGTTACAGAGTCATAAATGACTACAGTCGCGCCCCCCCCCCCCACACACACACACACATGGAGGGGGGGGGGTGCAGGAAGGAGCAAATGCCAGATGGAATGAGACAACTATGAAAGAAAAGGTGAGAGTTTATGCGAGGACTTGAGAGCAGCAGTTAAAATTTGATGAGAGCAATTATAAACAATAAAAGTATGAAAAAATTGAAGCAGAAACTAAAAATTTACGACTTGTAACTTCCATGAACGACATCTTCTTTTCAAAGAACACAGAAGTAGAATTTAAATAATTCCGTTATTAGACAGATACTTGGGCTTATCCTGTTATTGGGGAACATAAAGTTATTAAACTGAGCTGATAGGTTATTTTTAAAAATAAGATACAACTCACGAAAACATGAAATTAAATATTTGTATTGCTCCTCAGATGAATCAGAAACACACAGTTAAATGATGTTTTGGAAAGATGTGGTATACAAAGTCATTAAAGATACGAAGAAAGTGAAGGTACCAGGAGGTGTTTGTTGAAATGATTAAAGTTGTAGGAACAGTTTTGAAAATGGGACTAACAGAATTATTTACAGAATTGCAAAAGAAAACCATTCTTCAAAACGGGAACAGCACTTTCTCTATAACAAGAAAAGGGGAACATGCAAAATCAAAAATTTCGATTTATCAGCTGCCTGTCAGTAATGTAATAGACATTCATAAAAATTTTCACTAACTGTATAGAGGGAATGAAATTTTAATGAATCAAAGGGATAAGCAGGCTTCAGAAATTGACATAGCACAATGGATGATTATAGTTTGGAGCAGTGAGTACAAATTATCACTTTTTCTGGGATTTGTGGTTTTTGATAAAGGTCAGTTTCAACAAAATCTGTACTCCCAGCCCCTGAGAAAAGGGCATTATTCAACATGTTAGTATACTGAAAAATACTAATTAATACTTCAGCCTCTATTAGACTTCATCGGGATAGTGAGAAATTTTGAATTGGAAGGGGGAATCTGCAAGGAGATTCTATACCGGCAGAACTGTTCCCAGCAGTCTCTGAGGAAGTTTCATGATTCTCAAGCTGGAAAAACGAAGGAGAAATACATGTTAGTGGACAATATTTGAACCACCTTCATTTTAATGATGACATAGCACTATTTGCTTCTAGTGCAGCTAAACTTTAGTAACTTACGGTACGTACTTATAGAAGTAGTTTGCAGTAGGACTGAAAATCAACTGCAGTCTCACTAAAATAATTTATTACTAATACCTTTAAAAGAAAGTAGTAAAAATTAAGATTGAAGTTGTTGCACAAGTTGATGGGTTTTTATACAGGACAACTGTAAATGAATAGTGATTGCATATGGCTGTAACCATTTCATGCATCAGTAAGAGTTAGAGGCAATATGAAAGAAATTCCAGTTTAAAAAGTGTTCTATATGACCTCCATTGGTAAGATGGACAACATCTAAGCAATAATTCACTTCATGCTATACATTCTGAAGCTTATGTTGAGTCACTGATGAGCACATTATAAATGTGCATTTTGATCTCTGGAATTTTTGGTGAAGAGGGCACGTGCACAAGGTCTTTCACATAAACCCATGAAAAGAAATCTGTGTGTGACAGGTCAAGAGAACTAGATGGACAAGAGCAGAATGACGTCGTCATCTCCAGTATGACTGATCCAGTGGTTTTGGGAGATGTTGATTTAAAAAAGGTGTGAATCTCAAAGTGGGGGTGATCCACCTTGCTAAAACATGTAATCCGTGGAATCATAACAAACTGTGGCATCAGCCATTACTCAAATGTGTCCTAGTGATGAAGAAAAATGTACTGTAAATTTTTGTGCTGAAAACATTGATATTCTGTGAGTCACTCTGATGTACAATTACACAGGAAGGTCTTTTTATAATCCATATTCAAATGTGTCAGTTAAGTTTGCCACTTAAGGCTACCTCATTGTTAAAAGCTTTTCACTTACGTGTCACCACGCAAATGCCAGCTTTTGATTCACTACTTTTGCACAATGATTCAAATTTTGAACTTCCTTTTACATTCTCCATAATTCTTATCAGTACATAATTATGCGTTAAATAGCTATAGTTGTATGTAATCACAATATTTATTTTGAATATCTGTGTATTTAGGAAATGAAATCTGAACGAACTGGTAAAGAAGGAACAGAAAAGTAAAAATGGTAGTGGGGCATACCATATTTACCTGATTATAAGAAAAGTTTTTTCCCAAATTCATCATTTAAAAAAATACAGGGTTGTCTTACATTAATAAATTAAACAGTTGCTGCTGGGGTTCGCATTTTTACATTGTGTAATAGAGTATATAAGGGTTCTCTTGCATTTACAGGTGAAGATTTGGTTATTATCAGTGTTGTGCGAACAATCAAGTGACATTTGACTCACCTGGTACTAGTGCAAGGGATATATGAGAAAATATGCACTATACTGTGTTAATCATCAGAATAAACGTGATGTAAGCGTTACACCGTGTATTGTTACGCTTTTGCAGGAATCTCATTGGATTTCATTTCATGTGGAGCCGAAGCCATGCTGACTCGAGCACAGTAAAGTAAGATAATAAAGATACATTTTATGCTTTGTTACACTCACATTGATTGAGGGATAATATGGGGCAACTGCTTACCAGTGCATTTAACTTGGACAGCCCTAGCCAGCCAGTGATGTGAGCAGTTTCAGTTAAGATGTGAAAAGAGAGACGCATGAAGAGAACGAAATAATATTTGCTAAAATTCCAACAATACCACACGCTTCTTAGGGGACCAGACAGAAGGCATTATATGCTTTCGTTCTCAGATAACATAATATGGCAATTAAAAGCAATGAAAATTTGTAAGGAATTCTTCTGGGCGAGCTATGCGTGATGCAAAAGCCAATTCCAGGGATTTTATTGTACAGTTAAATATTGAAGCCACTGAAATTAATTACAGTCATCCATTTGGTAACCTCTGAACTTCTCATATCCAATCCGAGAAATACAGTAGAACCTCGCTAAAGCTCTTGGATGGTCTGGTTGGAGCAGTAGGTCGATCAGTTTTAGTGTGAAATAATTTGTTTCAAACTTTGCCACTAAATGTTATTGTGTACACATTGGTTGTGTAAATTAGTGACAGTGTTCGTCTTTCACTAAAATGAGTAAAACTATATTACGACATCAACTTACCATAAACATATGGTGCTGGCTTTAGCAAAGTAATTGAAAGATTAGATAAAAATGATTCACTCCAAAACCATTGCAACTGAGGGAGGGATTAGTATAACAACTGTTAAAGACTGGAGGGGGGGAAACTAGGAAAACTCTTGAAGGTCGTACAGTCATGACTGACAATGAGAAAGGACTGAAAATATGCAAGACTTTCAAGAAACCTAAAAGTGAAATTCTAGACAGTGCTTTGTGGGTGTGGTTCAAGCAGGTGAGAAGAAAAGAAACTTAATTTCTGGACCATTCATAAAAGAAAAGGCACTGACTTTGTATGAAAAATTAGGTGGAAACAACAAAAATAAAAAGTTGCAGTGAGTAAAGGCTTATTACATCGGTGGAAAACAATGACATGGCAATGTAATGATTTCTGGTGGGAAGTTGTCTGCTGCCGAAACAGCTGTCATTGAATTCATTCTGAATTTTGGAAACTGGTTGAGTTTAATCTTGATAAAGTGTGCAACATTGATGAGTCTGGTTTAAACGGGTGCAGAACTTGACAAATATAGAATAATTATTGGTCTGTAGTAACATTAACCACAGTCCCAAGATACTGCACTGTTATGTTATGGATCATTAAAAGTGTTCTGATAACCCAACCTTTTTTGTGTTGTGACCATGCTCCTGGTCCCATAGGGGACAGATTAGTGATATTATACTGCAAATTTCAGCACTGGAGCTGTCATATACTACATTGTAACGAGGTGACCAACAACAGTAGCCATGAAGCCATCCAAGTGCCACATTTTCTCCTCTTCTTTTGATGTGTTGTTCTGTATGCCGCCAGTGTTCAGTGATGACAGGGGACAAAGCTTAATGAATTAGTCCCATTACATCTGGTACCTTAAATGTCTTGTTATTTCTTGCAACAAATCACTTAATTTGGCTCTAGTTCAATTGTGCTCATAGTGATGTGGTGAGGTGGCAACTGTAAAAATGAAGCATTTGTGTGGTGTGCTTGATGCTGTGAAAATTGTTTCCCACGTTTCTACAATCCTTGCCATAAAGACTGTTCAATTTTTCACATTTTTGCCTAAAAATTGAAGTTATCTTCGTGGTTTAAAGAACTTCTATTAACTACCTTCTATAAAAATCTATAATTAAGCATTTATATTTGCAATGAAAACTGGAATTGTGTGTGCAGTGTGTAATTAAAACAGAATGATTGATTAGACACATCTTAATTAGCATAAATTTAATGAATTATACATTTAAAAGTCATGGTAATTCCAAATTCATCAAAAAAAGAAAGTTCAGAGTGAGATTTGAACCATCGTGTCACGGAGTGTACCATTGTCCAGAATGTTCTTCTAACCTATCGCAAACAATTGTGGCTCGCTGACATGACCGTTGTTTTGCTGTCGTTATGTATGACATGCATCCTAGAAGATCTTGCAGTCTGTGTTCACACTTGTTCAGGTGAAGTGCTACGGAAGTGTTGGAGGGGGACAGTGATACTAGCTTGAGTGAGAACAAGATGAGTTATGGTGGATAGTAGTGAATGGGCAGTATGCCAACCAAGAGAATCTATACCAAATACTTTGGCTTTTTGGGAACACCTACCACATTTATATTGGAGTTTGCCTGAATCCATTTGTAGCCGGAATTGAACTGACTTCAAAATTGGACAAATACTAAACAATAATATTAATTTCTGCAGAGACAGTGAAAGTCTGTTTAGGAGCCAGTGGTGTACTTAGGTGTTTCGAGCTGCAATGTTGTCAACACTCACTGTTACATGTGATGGGAATGGAAGAGGATACGTCAGCTGCTAGTTCTATGCAGCCTATGAGAGAGCAGCGGACAGACGATAAGTTTGGAAGCAAGAGAGATTGTAACTCCTTCACGTCAGGAAAGAAGCAAAATACGATATGTACTCGGATAAAATCAGCTGTGTTCTCAGGTCCCATAGTAATTACAGCCTCAGAAATCTTAATGTAACTGAAAGAAACAGCCAAATACTTGTTCCCCCTGTGGGTCCGGGAATTAGAATATACCTGAGGTATTCCTGCCTGTCATAAGAGGTGACTAAAAGTAATCTCTCACATTTCGGCCTCATATGATGGTCCCCTGTAGGGTTTGACCTCCATTCTTCAAAATTTTCTCAAAGAGCGAGCCAATTGGGGAAGGGCACCTTACATGGTGCATTGTGTCCATCGTGCATTGAGATCTTTAGCCCGCTTTCTCGTCGCCACATTGCAGTCCCACCCTTTCTCCATCTCTTGGGTGGGACACCTTCCTGGGTGCGTTTCCCACCAACGTCTATGCAGTGTCGCTTTCTGCGTCGACGATGACCATGGACTTCTTTGCACCTGATAGCCAGCATGGTAGCCAGTCCGTTGTGGTGGGGCCACTATGTACCCTGTTGGTTGTAGCCCCCTTACCACACAGGGATTGCTCTGCTGATGCCTGCACCTTTAACTCCCCACGTATGCCAAGGGGTAGATGCCCATCCTTCTGGGGAATTGGGACTCCTGGCAATGGCATCCTGCTAGGTGGCCTTTGCTGCAGCTGGGTGGTGCCTGTGGGGAGGGCCCCTGGTCAAAGTGGGTGGCATCAGGGTGGATGACACATGATGAAGCGTAGTCCATCATCTCTTGCTGATGGTGAAACACCAGCAGTCTCTAAATGTTCACAAGCTCAATTCAATGCACAGAAGTACGACCCCAAATCGTTCCCCTCCCTGGCCACACCATAGGAGGAATGTCAGGCTAATGATGGCAGCGGATCTTATTTGCCCCAGTACCTTGTATATTGAAGAGCTGATGGGGAATCTTTCATGACAACGAAGCCTCAGGTTTTTGTTGAGCATTTAGAGGACAAGTTCAGGGAGGTGGAGGGCTTGTCCGTAATGAGATCTGGGTCAGTCTTGATCAAAACAGCACCCTCTGCCCAGTCATGGGTGTTAATCGCTTGTGACAAGCTGGGAGATATTTCTGTAACCATCACACCCCATAAGAACTTAAATATGGTCCAGGGTATTATATTTCACAGGGACCTTCTTTTGCAGTCTGACGATGAGCTGCATGGCAATTTAGAATAGCAAGGTGTACATTTCATCCGCCGTGTCCACCGGGGTCAGAGGGATAATCAGGTTGCCACCGGTGCCTTCATCTTGGCCTTCGAGGGTGATACATTGCCCGAGAAAGTCAAGGTGATGGTCTACCGGTGTGATGTAAAGCCCTATATCCCTCCCCCGATGCGGTGCTTTAAGTGCTGGAAGTTTGGCCAGATGTCTTCCCACTGTACTTCCAGTGTCACATGTCGAGATTGTGGACCCCCATTACATCCCAATACTCCATGTGCCCTGCCTCCTATCTGTGTCAGCTGCGAAGAGCATCATTCGCCTTGCTCGCCAGACAGCAGGATTCTCCAGAAAGAAAGGAAAATCATGGAGTACAAGATGCTGGACCGTCTGACATACACTGAGGCTAAGAGAAAATTTGAACGCTTGCATTCCTGTGGATATGACCTCTTACGCTGCCGCTACAACAGTTCTGGCACCATCAGCTCCGCAAACCCCAGTCACCTCTCTGAGCTGGAAGACTACACCTGCCCCCTTGATGGTGGGGGGCATTTCCATTCCTGTTGCTCCTGCACCACCTACTTCAGGAACAACACTCTCCAACCATCGCATATGTCCGTCTCCACTTTTAAGCCGGAGAAGCGTTAGTCTTCTTGGGCTTCTCTTGCTAGGAAGGGGTCCCTTGGGTCACTCCCTTCCCAGATTTCTGCTAGTGGGAAAAATGACACCTGCCAGTGGCTGAAGAGCCCAAAAGCAGCTGGTTGTAGGGCTTCACACTCATCCTCAGTCCCGGAGACTGAGCCAGTGAAGTTCTCCCAGCCATGGAAACCCAAGGAGCAACGAGAGAAATCCAAAAAGAAAACCCCTAAGACCAAGGAAATTGCAGTGGCAGCCACACCACCGCTACCTACAAGCTCTGCATGTGAGGATGGGATGGAAATTTTGGCGTCCGCTGTGGACATAGATCTCGCCAGGCCCTCAGACACAATGGATATAGACTGCTCAGGCAATAAGTCGGTGGCAGCAGGTGACTCTTGAGGCGTAACCTACCTAATTGAATGTTCCATGCCTTCAAAGTCTCACGATCGCATCATTCTCCAGTGGAATTGCGGCAGGTTTTTCCACCATCTGGCTGAGCAACGGCAGCTGTTAAGCTTTACACCTGCTATCTGTGTTGCCCTCCAGGAAAGCTAGTTCCTGGTAATGCGGACCCCTGCCCTCCGTGGCTATAAGGGACATTACAGGAACCGTAGCGACTATAATTGAGTGTCAGGTGGAGTTTGTGTTTATGTCCTAAGCTCAGTCTGTTGTGACACTGCGCCCCTTCAAACCCCTCTTGAAGCTGTGGCTGTAGAAAATGTCTGCAATGTATATCTTCCTCCAGATGGTGCAGTACCCCTGAATGTATTAGCTGCACTGATTGATCAACTCCCTAAACCTTTCCTACTTTTGGGAGATTTTTAACGCCCATAACCCTTGTGGGGTGGCACTTTGCTTACTGGTTGAGGCAGAGATGTCGAAACTTTACCGTCTCAGTTCGACTTCTCTCTCTTAAATACTGGGGTTGCCACACATTTCAGTGTGGCTCATGGTATTTACTCGGCCAATGATAAA
Organism: Schistocerca nitens; assembly: GCF_023898315.1. Taxonomy (NCBI): domain Eukaryota; kingdom Metazoa; phylum Arthropoda; class Insecta; order Orthoptera; family Acrididae; genus Schistocerca; species Schistocerca nitens. Next base: position 921,233,253 of record NC_064617.1, on the reverse strand, counting down.
TCAGTTTGCAACCCAGGACTTTCCCATCTATCCACTGGAGAGCACATGACAACCTGTGTAGTAGTGACCACTTCCCCATCTTCCTGTCACTGCCCCATTGTCAGGCCCACGGACGCCTGCCCAGATGGGATGGGCTTTAAACAAGGCGGACTGGGAAACTTTCACTTCTGCTGTTACCATTGAATCTCTCCCACACAGTAACATCGATGTGATGGTTGAGCAGGTGACTACAGCAATTGTTTTTGCAGCTGAAAATGAGATCCCTCGCTCTTTAGGGTGCCCCCGGCGAAAGGCAGTCCCTTGGTTGTCTCCAGAAGTTGCTGAAGGAATTACGGAGCGTCGGCGAGCTCTGCCGCTGCATAAGCAGCACCTTTCCCTGGACCACCTCACAGCCCTTAAACGGCTCCGTGCCTGCGTTCACCAGCTTATCAAATGATGGAAGCAAGAGTTTTGGGAGAGATAAGTCTCGACCATTGGGTGCCATACGTTACCTTCCC